>NC_090446.1:215112622-225112622 GCF_031143425.1 Pleurodeles waltl
CACAGCCATGTGTAATGTAGCAATGAAACCATCCTGGACCACAGAGGTAAATATGTAGAACTGAGTCATGGACAAAAGCTCATGGACACTTAGGCAAACCTTCGTCCTAGCAAACCACCTTTATTTATGGATTTTATTTTCTGATTTGGGTCAGACTTGGCACACCAGCACTTACTTCTTTGTCCGTGTTCACTGGTCTTAATGGATCTGAAAGAGTAAAAAGAAAAAAAAAAAAAAACAAGAACAAAACTGAATTAGTCTTCATTGGTCACTAGACTCCTTAGTGTGCCCAAAACATTGACTATAGTTTAATTGTGAAACCCAATCAAAAAAAGCCATGATCATATTATATCTGCAAATTTTACAGTCAAACCTCTCATTAATTTATGAATGGGCTGGCCATTAAGGGTCTACAACCTAAGGCACTCAGAGTATTCAAACTTCAAATCTCCACCAAAAACGCATATATAAGAGCATGCATTCATCACCAAGTTCCTAAAATGTACTTTGAAAAGCATGGCCAGCTCTCTACTGCTGAAATGTTTTAAAGTATTGGCTTGTATCAGCACCGATGTAACCTGTTTCAGCTATATGTTCTTGTGCAGGCCAAAACTGGCAACAGGAAGTGTCTAAGGAAGAGACTTGAGGGTTGGCTACCAGATATGAGAAATAATCAAATATCTTGTCAAGTCAAAAACGGTTTGGTTTGTTCGCACTGTAACACATGACTGCTGCTAGATACTGGTCTATGTTAGGATATGAATTAGAGTGTTGCTTGTACTTATCAAGCTTGTTTCCACCATTGACTTCAGGAAGTCCCCCAGGTCGAATGAATCCAATTCACAGGATATCAAGTTTTAGTTAATCAATAAATCCTTTAAAAGTCTGCATGGCTCGTAAGGAGAACTCTGTGACACTAATAAGGTACAATTAATATCCTTCTATAAGTGAAGGACAATCACAGACACAATGAAATCTAAACCCCCCGAGCAAATTGATCGAATTGATAGACAGTTTCACATTTGAAACGCAAACATGACAAAAACGTTGACTGAGACAACCATTACGGCAATAATAATTGTATGGTCTTAAAAAATAATGGAAAATTAATTTTGAATAAGTAGTAGGGAGTTATGATCGGTGGTCCTCCTGGCAGTCAGATCGCAGAATGAAAATTATTCCAGTGTTTCATTATAACCACTATGCAAATCTCATAGTGAAATGCAGAGTGAAAAAACAAAGCTGAACCACAGTCACTGGTGAATGATCATGTCAATGGTGCCAACATCAGTTATAAATGGAAGACTGAGCTAGACTATACCACTGGTGTGGTAGAATAGTTAAGCAATAATATGTATTCTTGTACAGCTGTTACATAATGCATACGCTTGCACATCTTATTTTCTAACATACTGACGGGAGTGTTTACTTTAAAAAAAGGTCACACGCTCTGTGTTTGTTCTCCATGGTATCCATCTGTGACTTGGTCAGTTACAGAATGGACTCAGTGGACAGAGGACACAGCGACGTGGGCTCCTTTTTCATGTTATAAATAAACTTCATGAACTTCACCTTCTCCCGAGTTTCTTCATAGATCGTGCCAGTATAGGTCTTCATATTTCTGAAACAGGTATAAAGCCAAACTTTCCTTTAAATCAGGCAATAAAGAAAGTTAATCCTCCTAAGAATAAGAAAACCTTAAGATATTTTCTTGATTTAAATGAAAATGACTCCAGATTTATTCAAGGCTATGCACTAGCTGTTGAACCACTGCACAAACTGTTGCAAAAAGGGATGCAATTCAAATGGGGTAATGATGCTGACCAAGCTTTCTTGAAACTCAAAAGTCTCATAGTGGAAGCCCTTACACCGTCCTCCTTCAAACCTGAAATGAAGTGCACTCTCACAGTGGATGCAAGTCAGGTCAGTATAGGAGCTGTATTATCACAGTTTTATGGTAACAAAGAACATACTATTGCATTCACTTATCGTTCTTTGAAACCCTGTGAGTCACACTATAGTACTAAAGAGAAAGAAACAATGGCTTGCACTTGGGCAATAGGATATTTAAAACGTTCCTTTGGGGTACAGTATTTGAACTACTTACTGATCAAAAGCCCCCAATACATCTGCTTAATAGCAATGGATCAGTAAAAGCGTCAGCAAGATTGGTAAGACTGCTGTCCCGCCCTAGGAGTATAATTTTAAAATTGACTACATCCCTGGAGGCAAGAACTCCAGGGATGATTGCTTATCTTGAATGTCAACAGAGAATATGGAACAGAATGAATTGTATCATTATGTTGAATCTGTTGTAGCCACCTTGGATGACATTTTGAGCTCTTCTGTATTAGTATCTCGAGAACAATGGTTGAAGGCTTTGAAAGAGGACAATGTTTTAGCAATCGTAATAGAATTCTTTAAAAAAGGTTGGCCCAAGGCGAGGTCTTTGGCTGCTCCACTCAAACCTTTCTTACAAGTTGAGAGTGAATTGTCTATTGTAGGTGATATTTTATTACGCAATTATGTCACTGTACATCTCTTTGCATTTCGAGCCAAACTCATTGAAGCTGTTCATCAAGGCCATCTAGGAGTGGGGGCTACTTGCAAAACTATCAGGCAATACTTTTGGTGGCCTTCACTAGACACTCAAGTTGCTAATTGGATTTCAAAGTGTGATACATGTTTACTGCCAGCCACACACCAGATAACCCATAAGATATACAGTTCTAATTCCTGATGACATATGGAGCGAGGTTGCATTGCATTTTGCGGGACCTTTCGAAATATTACCTTCAGATGGTGCCTCTACCACCACCACAGTAATAACATTTGTAAAGAAAGTGTTTGGTGTTGAAGGTCCTCCAAGAGAGTTGGTTACAGACAATGATACACACTTTGCTTTACCTGTGTGGAAGTAATTTGTTCAAAATTTACACATCAGACATTTGAAAGTAGCATTGTATTTTCCTACTTCAAATGGCCTGGTAGAAAGGACAAATAGATTCCTTAAGGATGGAAGACAAACAGACCTAGCCAGCAAGGTCCAAGTGGAAGAATGTCTATATAAAAAAAATATATATATAAAAAATAAAAAAAAATTGGGCGTATCATCTCACACCACACTCCACAACTGGTATTTCTCCTTTTTGTTTATTATGCAAAAGACAACCAAGATCAATATTGTGTCCTGAATGGATGAAGGACGTTATTCCACAACAGGCAAACTGTCAATGCAAAATTAGTAGTATTGTCAAGGAAGGTCTAACTGCAATTCAATCCCAATATAAAGCATACTGTGACAGAGTATATGATGTTAAAAATGTAATTTTCGAAGTCGGTGACTAGGTTTTGATCAAACGACCAACCAGAGTAAAAAAACTAAATGAGAATCTAAATTCTCAGGACCTGTCCAGATAACTAAAGTTTCTAAAGGTCCAGTTGTTATCAGAGGGAAAGGTTGATGTAGCAAGAGGGCTCTGGTAAAAGTTACTCCGGAGCAAGCTAGTAACCTCATCAAACAAAGGCAAAGATCACTTGACTGTTTCACATTGGATATGTCAAACAATGAGGTTGGTTCACCAGATAGAAACAGATCTGATGTTATCAACGTATTTGACAATTCTGATCTAGGTTCTGATTCATATTCCAATGAAGGGAGTACTACAAGTGATTTCATTGAATGGGTTGACTAATAGTATTAAGAACTATTGCCATGTGCTCTAGTTCAGAATTACTACAGAGCTTATTCCTGCAACGCAGCCATGCCAAAGTATAAATACTTATGTGTATTGAAATGTTTTCAATATTTATGTGATAGGGAATATGATGTTGTGGTAGTATTAAGCCATTAAATGTATTCTTGTACAGCTGTTACCTAATGTATGCGCTTGGACATCTTATTTCATAACATATTGATGTGTGTACTTTTAAAGGGCCGCACGCTCTGCATTTGTTCTCCATGGTTTCCATCTTTGACTTTGTCAGTTACAGACTGAACGCCGTAGAGAGGGAACACAGCGACGTAGGCTGCTTTTTCATGTTACAAATAAACTTCACCTTCCTCTTTAGTTTCTTCATATATAGTGCCAGCACACAACAACCACACTGCTATTTTCTGTTTTGGGTAGACAGGGGTTTGAGTAGACCAGGGTGGTGGGGGTAAGTCTGGTCCACAAATATTTCTCATTTGCCTATCAGCTGATATATATTTGTCATGCAGCTACCTGGGAGTTAGTTGCATAACGCAGACTAGGACATTAGGCACTCTGGAGTGGGGAAGGAGTCTTCCAGGCATAAATTATGATTTTACAGTTTCACTGAAGCAACTGGTGTCGGCAGTTGAAAATGTGTTCTGTAGATTTGTTTGAATGTTTCGGACCTTTGATACACCTTGTGCTGTGTGGAATGGGATAAGGAGAGAAACATGCTGTTTGGAGGGAGAGAGGGCTGGTTTGCTTTGATCAATTAATTATTGATAACTTTCATTTCTCCTAGTCTTGCTTTCTCATGCTCCTTACAGCCTGTACCATCCTCCAACCCTACAAACACAGACTTCAGTCTGGACCTGGTTATTGATGGCAAGTAATGGATTTGACAGAAAGTCTACATACATCACACTTTGGCATGAACTCTGTGGCACCCCCATCTTCCATGGAAGTTCCCGGAAGACTTACAGGTAAAGTTCATGCTGAAATCTCATAAGACTTCTGAACATCTAACAAACTAATGCCGCAAACAAGGAAATTACTTGTCCCACGTGAGGTATGGAATATTTCATCACATCACCTAGGCAATCTGAGATGTTTAGTGCCTTTCACTGGTGGCCCTTGTGGGGCAGCACCTGTAAGGTTACTGGTGCTCCAGTAAAACCAAACCGATCGTTAGGCCAAGGATGCATTCGGGAAGAGTGGCAGCACACGGTTTTCTAGTGCTCAATTTGTATTTTATGGTGCTCAGCACTGAGAGTTATTTTTAGACAAAGGCAATTATTTATGGGAGTAATCAAATGGTGGTACTCTCAACCTATTTATTATTATTATATATATTTTTTTAAGCACGGCACGAGTGTTTAGCAATTCAATGTATTACAAAAAAAATAAAACATGCAAGTAACGCTGGCACTGCCATTTGGAAGTAGTTGGGGGTGAAGCTGGCTGCAGTGGAATACCTTGGGCCCCTGCACTTATATTTTTACAAATACAACACTGTTTAACTTATATCTCTTCAGACAAGCCCTGCTGCGTGTGCTAGCATTGTCATTTTTTTAGCATGCTAAGCCCATCACTAGTAAGATTCTTGTATTTGAAAACTTTTCATCTGTGCTCTCACCTACTGGGCAATTTAATCCATGATTACATATAAGAAAAAAAAGAAATTTGGGAAATAAGATTTATTTTACATTTAATAAGTGACTCCAGGGTACTAGGGCATCAGCTCTTCCTGACATTTCATTAGCATTGTGGGGCTTGTAGTTTCCCTTGTAACACTCACTATTGTCGCAAAACCTCTTTGTTTAAAGTGATGTTGGTTAAAGTGCAAGAATTGGCTGATGGTGTTATACGTGACAATGAAATAACTTGTCAACTATGTTTTAACATTTTACAAAGCTGACTACCCCATGTCAAAAATTGTTTGTTCTCACACACAGAAAATCAAAAGTAAACTCTTAAGTAATTTGTGAGGGCTTACCCTTTCATTCATATCATGCATTAACATAAGCATTAGCAATGAGAATCGTTTTGCCTTTTGGTTTTGATTTTTGTGTAGAGGAACGTTTTGTACAGGGCTTCAGGTGTGAAACGCCCATTGGGCTAAGTGGGTTTTTGCACCCCCCTCGTTAGTTTCCGCTGCCGGTCGGATTTCAGCTAACATTCTGCAAGTACTGCTAAGTGCCTTTTTAGAGGTAAAATCAAGACTCCAGTTGTTTTCTTTTGAATACCTTCTGTGAAGTTGGTGAGGTGTAGTCATTGCTCGGTTCTTTTTGTTCAGTGTTAACGAGCAGTAACTTTACGTATTTTAGGTGACCCCTGTACACATGTAAAAATCACAGCAGGGTGGAAACCTGCTGTTGGGAAACACCTCATCATTTACATAAAAAAGGGTTGGCCTGCAATACCATTTTGCAAAAGAAGACAAATAAAAAGCGCCAATTAAAAGTCCAACAGCAGTCAGTGCTATGGGAAGCTGAATAAATTGTGATTTCCAAATGAAAAATAAAGGAAGTTAAAACTGCATATGTTAACATAATATGCTGCAGCAATGGTTTGTTTTATTTGTTTAAATTGTGGTGATGTCATTCATAATGCAGAGCATACACAACAGTTAATTCCCGCATAGGGTCAAATGTAAAATGAAATACTCTAATGGTGGTATTTAATACATGGTATGCAATTTATTCAGGTTGTTAGGTGTGCGACTATGTACCCTCTGCATACATTATTAAAATGCTCTATTGGCGATTCTCAGCAATGTATTTCTGCCATTTATCCTTCTGGGATCACACTTGCCATTTACAGAATTGTAAAACTGCAAACTGTACTGTGGCAAGGGCTTGGGAGAAAACCAAATTATACATTTTTTAACCGATTATTCAAAGGTACACATATAGTTTAAGGTTAAAACAGGTAAAGAATACACCACCAAATAAAAGCCTCAAAAGTACCAAAGCACACCAGTTAAGAGAATTTTATTCCAAAAATAAAATCAAAGCATTTTACCTTTTCCTAAATAATGGAGAGTTGCACCATATGCGGTGGAGTACGACTGGTGGTCAGCCAGAAAAAATGTTTTGTGTACCAATATAATGTGGTTTTATAATAAAAACACCTTAGCTGATGTATTGCAATAATTTTGTGAAAATTTTTTAGTATGATGGTCTACACTCAGGCACTTAACTCTTGTTCTCCTTCGGGCCAACCATCTGCAGCTTTTATTCCTATATCATTTGCTTATCACCTTTGCACAGGCAACCACTTCCATACATTTACTAATGATCCAGGACTATATTATACCAAAGTGCATTTATTGTTATTTGTAGGTTACAGTCCCGATTTCTGGATATTTATTTCCATTGCCAGACACTGTTCGGGGAGTCACAAGACAGATGGGTGCAGATTGAGTTTGCCACAGGCTCAAAAACGCAATCAGTTTGCTTTGCTCTGACCCATGTGATAAATGCAGGGTGAAACAGTCTTACATCCTTGCTCTCTATCAGCATGTTGAAGCTGTTGTGTCCTAATCGCACTTGGGGGCCCAGTGTACTTGTATGTTGACCCTATAGCTGGCGTCGGGGAAATCGGTAACAGTCTATGGGGGTCATTACAACATTGGCGGGCGGCAAGCTGTAACCGCCGTGCGGCCGCCAATTCGGCCACACTCCCGCGGTACCCATTACAACATCCCCGCTGGGCGCAAACCTAGTTTACGCCCAGCGTGGATGCGGCCGCAGCATAGGAGCCGGCTCCTAATGGAGCCGGCTGTGTTGCGGCCGTGCGACGGGTGCAGTTGCACCCGTTGCGCTTTTCACTGTCTGCTAAGCAGACAGTGAAAAGCTGCACGGGGCCCCCAGGGGCCCCAGGACTCCCCTTACCGCCAGCCTCTTCCTGGCGGTTCAAACCGCCAGAAACAGGCTGGCAGTAGGGGAGTCATAATCCCCAGGGTAGCGCTGCTTGCAGCGCTGCCCTGGCAGATTATCACCGCCGGGGCTAAAACGGCGGGAAACCGCCGAGGCTAAAACGGCGGGAAACCGCCGGCCCCGGCGGTGCGACCGCAGCGCTACCGCTGCGGTCAAAATACACCGGAAGGCACCGCCAGCCTGTTGGCGGTGCTCCCGTCGTTTTGGCCCTGGCGGTCTTTGACCGCCAGGGTCATAATGACCACCTATATCTTCACAACAGACGAGTGGAACTTGATGGGGCCTTTTTGTAGTGCTCTGGTTTCTTCAGCAGTCGGAGCCCCTTTTCCTGGCTGGTGCAGTGTGCTCTGACGACAAGGCAGTTGCAACCTACCTACAAGCGGATCCTATTGCAAAGTAGTTGCAGCCCACCTCTGGGTCAGTGTGAGGGGATTCCAGAGGCAAGACAGTTGTAGCCTGTTGAATCTGACATGCTTGGCATGGCTTTCCCTTACTTTTTACCTTCATCTTCCTGTTTTTGACGACTTTGGTTTGCTGGTCTTGTGACTCAATACACTTTGCCATTGCATGCTAGTGCTAAGATGCTTGTGCTCTCTTCTTGGAACGTTGTAAAATCTGTTTAAGCACAGCTCGTATATTAAATTTACTGGTAAATCTCTCCTACAGTTGGACTACATGTACCCATGGCCTGTAAATTACAAGCTGCTAGTAGGCCTGTAGCACTAATTGTGCCAACCACTTAAGTAGGCTTTTTCAGGCTGTGTCACAGGTCTGCCATTGCAGCCTGTGTGTGCAGTTTTAAAATGGCATTTCAACATGGAAAAATAAACTCTTTGTGAGGCCTACACCTTCCTTTTTAATACATATAAGTCCATGTAAGTCATCCCTAGAGTAGTCCCTAAACAGCCAATAAGACATGTTGCAGTGTATTTAAAAGGTTGGGCATGTACCTTTAACTTTTACATGCCCTGGTACTGAAAAACCTTCAAAATGTGTTTTTCACTACTGCAAGGCCTACCTCTCCCATGGGATAACATTTGGTTACCTTATTAATGAGTGATAACTTTAAATTGGGGGCAACTAGGAATTTCAAGTTTGGTGTCTTTATTGTAATTAAAACCCCTCTTTAATGGTAATGTTGGACTTTAAGTCACATTTCTGAAGATGACACTTAGTTGGCATTTTCTTGTTCTTACCATTTGGTGCATGCAGCCTGTTTATTGGTCACATGACTAGTGTAGCTGGCAGTGTGTTTTCCTGATGGGCCATCTCTCATTTGATGAGTTGGAGGATCTGTAACCTACCACACACAACATCGCAAAGGCTCTGCCCGAGCACAATCACAAAGGGTTTTACACTAGTCTTTTGTGCCCCCAACAAGACAAGGCCATGGCAGAGAGACAGGAAACTCCACACACCTCTGGAGGTGGAAACCTCCAGAACCTTGTCCTTCACAACTGGCACCAGGTATAAATCTTGAACCCTCGGACCCAACTCTTCAGTACACCTCTGGACCTGTGAAAGACTCAGAAGGACTGCTGCACTACAAGAAGGACTCCTACTTTGCTGCCCCCCCTGACCTGGCTGCCATGCTACCTGAGTGAAAAGGACTGGACATGCCTCTTGTACCCAGGACCATTAGGGTGACTCAAGGGCTAGTTATCTGGCCACCTGATCAGTGCTTTAGGAAGAGAAAAGTCTCCAGACACCTTGAACCCCGCACCTGGACTCGGTCTGCTATGCGCCTTGCCCCTCAAGTGGTGCCATACCAGTACTGGACCTGTGGAAGTGGGCCTGAAAGTACTCAACAAGCCCAGCAGTGGTCTTGTCTGCAGAACCATGGCGGCACAACAAATCTCCTCGCATCAGCATTGGAACCACCACTGCACGGAACATCCCCAATGCAGGAGCTCGTATTGCAACCCACAGCTTTCTCAGAACCACTGCTGCATCCTTGATGCAGGCCTTCACATTGCAAGCCCCTCAACAGTATCCTACAGGATGAAGCAGGACTCCGCATTGCAACCCCACAGCTTTCCCAGTACCATCGCTGTGCAAAGCACCCCCGATGTGGGATCTCGCAACACTCTGCAACCAGTAATTTAGGTACTTTGTTCAGCAGGCCTGACTTGATCCCTGTACCCAACCCATGATCCATTGTGGTCGGCCTGAACGTTTGACTTTGTCCCGGTTCAGCACGACCAGATAAATACAGTCAGCACTTTGTGCTTTAGGAACTATTTTCACTTAAATCTTTATAATAGAATATCGCCTATTTTGCTCATTGGATTTTTGTTGTTTTTGTCTCAAATTATAGAGTACTCTGCATTTCTAAATTAGTGTGTTTTTTGTGTTGTGGTTTCAGTTTATTACCATTTGAAATACTGCATGAATACTTAATACATTGCCTCATAGTTAAGCCTAACTGCTCTGTGCTAAGCTACTAGAGGGTTTGGCACAGGTTAATATGGGGTTGCTTGTTACTTCACCCTGACAGCAATGGTGGTCACTGCTTGAGTAGAAGTTTATCCCCCCAACCCATAGCATAGGTTCCTACACAGCCCACCTTCTACCCAGTGCTGGCATGCCCCATGGCATGGCCGTTGCAGCCCATCTCCAGACCAGTGTAAACTGACGTATGTTCCAGGAAGTTGCAGTCTTCCTAGGCCTAGAAGCTTCCCATCAGTGGCACAGAGGCTCTGCATGCCACTGCTGATAGTGCCAAATTATGACCCACAGTAGTGGTGGAAGTTGAAGCTTCAGTAGTTAGTTGGTGCGGTTTTCAATGGGAATCATAGAGACAGACCAAGAGACCATCTACAGAAAGGGGCACTCTTGGCTTTACCTTTTTAGGAAGTCCACTTTCTTTGGGTGCTCCTCAGGACAAGAACATGCAGGACATCTTCTCCTGCAGGGCCAGAGATATTCCTTTCTTGTCTCAGGAGGCAAGGAGACTTATAGGCATTAGGCAGACTCCCAGCACCACCAGCAGAAAGGGCAGACTTCAGGTTAATATCCTGCACCTCTGTTAAACTGGCTTTCAGGCACACACCAGCCATCGTCACACAGCAGTCCTTTGAGTACCTTGCAGTGCTTTCCCCTTCCCCAGCATGAAGAACTTTGAACTGTAACAACATGGGGTGGTTTGGTTTCCACTTTTATACATATCTTTCAGACAGATATGGATCCACTGACTCAACCTTCAGAATGGGTTTGACTTGGTTCTTTTTCAAGGTGTCATTCTATTGCTGCTCTCTAGACACAGCATTTGTGTGAAGTGAAGCTTTTGCAAGTGGCAATTGGGCTGTCTTCAAGCAAAGGCCCCCACAACACGAGCACAGTGACCTGTGAGGTTTCTCATTTGTCTGTCGCCAGACTTTCTGACCAGTAGCCAGGGTAGACAAAAAGGTAGGCTGAAACTTCTCCATCTTGCAAAACGGAAAATTCAGTCCTGCCATTCAGTTCTAGCAACATTCCAATGGCAGTGCTCAATAAAAACTAATTAGCAGTCATGTGCTTACAAAGTATAGGTAGCCCTTTCTCCATACCTCTCACTTACATGTCTAGATGACCATCCTACAGCCATAGGAATGCAGGCAGTTGACGTCCACTATCTGGAAAAGCTGCCATCATCTTCCATCTTGTGCCATGTCAAACAAGATGCATCCAAAATGGACGCTACAAGCATTTGTGTATATAGATAGCTAAAGAAAGACACACACACACACACACACACCATCCCGCCCACTACTGTGTATGCATCATATTCTCACTGTACACACTTACTTGCAACGCATAATGGATGTCAGTGCAAATTTCTGAATCCCACATAGAAGTGGAACTTTACTTCAGAGTGGACAGTAGACCATGTTCCCTTGACATAGATATAAAGGTCTAGTCATACTAAGAATTACAAAACACAGTCTGCAGCCACCATAGCCTTTGGTGCTAACCCGAGGGTATCAGTTCACTCTCTCTATGAGGACTTAATGGGTGCATCCCTCAAGGTCACAAGGCAGGTCCAGGACCTCACATTGTTGGGAACAGGCCTAGCCTCTCTCTATATATGGTAGATTAGTGTGGCACCAGGGCCAAAATAAAGAATATCTGATTTACAAGCGGTCTGGCACTCAGGGCAGAAGAACACACTTGTATGTCATGCAGGGGCATTACTGTTCCAACACACATCATTTCTATTTCCATGGTCTCCCTGCTGGCATTCAAGTCCAGTACTTTTAAGCTTGTGCCTGAGACACTGCTGAATCTTTTTCTGTAGTTTACTGAGGTGCAAAGGCCTTCTGCAGCTGTATGGAGCTCATTGTATGGATTGTCCCAGAGTTTGCCTCTTGTGCTTTGGGAACTGCAATGGTTTCCCTGGCTTTTAGATATGCTGGCCTCTAGGCCATTCCTCTCACACTTTGAAAAACTTGTTACCAAAACACAAGATGGCAAGACAGAACATACAACCCTTTTGAGACAGGAGACTACCCAGTTTCTCCATGAGCCTACTCCTAGTAGTTACATGTAAGTAGAGGGAAGGTACGCAGGGGAGCTTGGATAATGGCAAGAAAGATGCCCCAAGAGTTAAAAAAATTTAGGGCTTTAACAACCTTTTAATGTGCTGAGAAAGAAGGCTAGATTTCCTGTCTTAGACTAAGCTTCTTGCTTAGAAAAGACAATACTCCACCTTTGAAAATCTTACAAGTATGGTGTTAGGTTTGTAACACTTATTAACCCCAAATTTAAGCCTGCTGCAACACATTAGACAGTATTATTCCTACAACTCAGCCCTTCTATCACACTTGTCTAATTTATCAAAAACCTTTTTTCAAGTGTTCCGATTTAGCTCATTGTTCCTGTTAGAAACAAGTCAAATTTATGCATTTATTGTTGTTTTTTTTTTAAAGATCTTTGTTATGCTAATGCAAAGCAATCCCCCAAGAAATCCTATTACACAACCTCTTTTCCTCAAACAAGAATTCCACTTAAACATATTCAAGAAGCAATCAATGAAAACATGCACACAAATTTCAGTGATAAGTTGTACTAGTAGTTCTCCATGCACTTGTTAATATTTTCATGAAGGCCTTTTTGAACATTATTCTGCTGCTGGCTTTCAAAGGTATTGTACGTGTTTGAGTATTGGTGCTCTTCTGTCATGGATGTTAAATCACCGAAAATGCCAGGCCCAGCATGCTCATGCCAATAGCCAGCTCTGGATGGAAACTTGCCTGGACATGATGCACCCTTCAACCCGATGGAAAAGGAGTTGTCCTGTTGTTGAAATAATTTAAACATATTGTGTACTCCGAAATGTATTAGGAACAGAATATTAATTAAATAAATGTTCCTGATCTGCACAATTTTTCTATCAATATTTGTAAGGATATTTTGGGAGAAGGATGCCCAAATATAATGTAAATGTTTTTATGAATGCACTCTGAGACCTAACTCATTGGCCCAGTGTGCTTAAAAATGTACCACTGGCCATTGTCCAAAAGAGTCTTGACAGGTTATGCAGTCTACTACAAAAACAAATGAAGGGACCCCCCACATGTAATTTTACCTTAAATTTTCATGATGCCTCTGCCACCAGTGCTAGTCTCCCACCCTACCCTGAGGCTTGAGTCTAGTGCACCCCTGCAGAACTTCACAACATAACAAGGGTAAAACACGGGCAGCAGCAGTTCAATGTTACCCAACAATAAGTAATTGAAAGGTGGCAGAACAACCACCACGCCACCTCTCACAAAGACTAGACTGTTCTCCAGCACAGAAACAAGGAATGTAAGGAGTTAAAAAACACAGTTGCATGCTCTCTGTAAACGGGGATAAGCACAAACCTCTTGGAAGAAATAGCCAAACCTCCTATGCAATTACCACTGAAATTGTGTACTCATAAAGGCAATGAACCCTCACCTTTCTACTGCAAAATGCTTCATTATTGGGTTCCACATCTAATAACGGGAAGTATTTGAGAGTACTACTGTTCACGGGTTGTGCAGATTCTTGGTTATAGATTCCCTAGCATGGGTGAGGACTTACACCTCATGACATTTAGGTGCTCCCTTTGTTAAGCTATCAGACCTATATTAAAACTGTGGGTGGGTGAGCTAAAACCATTTTTACTATTTTCTCCCTACAACCAGATTAAAAACATGAGCGTTGAGCAAGGAGCCCTGCTTTCTTTTTTTTTTAAGCTGTTTCAATGCTCACTTGTTGCCAGCAATGGGTCAGATGCAAATATTCATACAGTTTCTTTTTGTAAAGGTATTCAATGTTTACTTGGTTTTTTTCTTAAGATGGGGCAACAGCAGTAGATACATCTCTTCTCCATGCAAAGTCTATACCTTGGGCAAAAACAATATGAGTTTCAATCCTTTAAAGGACAAATACATTAAATACAGTTAGGCAGCAGGGCAAACGTCCTCCTCTACAGGAAATGTGCGTATCAGGCAGCTGCAGTGCAAGCTTCCCTTCCTCTAGATCAGGTACAGTATGGCAGATTCGAAGCAAGCTTTCTTCTCTCACAGAACAAAGCTAGTGTATTCTTCCATTCTCGGCAGAACACATCCAGCAGTGCAGACTAGTGCAAGCTTTAACCGCTCACAGAATATGAACAATTACATGTGAATGTCATTCAGGTCAAAGAAAAATCTCAGGAGCGGGAGCTTAACTAACTGAGAGGGACGTGTAGGTAGATGAATGGGTAAACATGCAACATGTGACTGGCACTTTGTCACTTAGAAGATATACCACGTCAGCATCCCGATGGTCTTGCTGCGATCACCGGGAGACCTGTAGATTATAATGAATCTTTAGTTTTCCACGTATTGGCAAATGACCATTACCTAGCAGGTCACCGGATTCTGGAGCAAAGCAGTCAGAGCCTAAATAACTATGCTATAGACAGGCAGCCTCTGAGGTGCCAGCATCTTCAAAAAGGTTTTGGATGTGATGACGCAGAAATGAAGGTTTTACATTTATTAGCGCATAAACGTAGTGCTGCAATAATCGAGTGTGACTTTAATCGAACTAATAAAGATTGTACGGGGACAAAATGTGCCCTCAGAGTAGTTTGCCAACATTTATAAGCGTGCTTTATATAACGTGATGTATTAGAACTGCACTAATCCGACATAATCGTAAACGTGTGCTATGATTTGCTTGTTTGAAATGTTTTAGCTTAGCATTACTTTAATGGAGGCTCCGGCCTAGTTGCCTTGTCTCACGATTTAGATGCTCGTATTTTTCCAATGTGCTAATAAACGTGTATTTCTGCTTGAAGCTGTACTTTTCCACTGAGATCGTTCACATGCTTATCTTAAGGTTTCGTGCCAGCCTGGCATTTTTCTCTTTGCTCCAAGGTCAATCTGCAGGTGCGGACAATGGAAGCTCTGAAAGTGAGTTAATTGGTATAAAATGTTGCAACTTGCGTACCCGTCTCCAAGGATAATGTATGCTTAAGTAAAAGCTTGAGAACTGTTGGTTTTGATTGGACAATTTGAAGCCAACCTATGAACCCTCCAATGGAAGACCCTACTGGATTTGAACTGTTGTCTATTTAAACCAGGTGCACAAGGAGAAAGCAGCCATTACAGCCATTTTGCAGCCATTGCCCGCCATTTTGAGAGCCATTATTGAGAGACATCGCCCCATACCCGCCATTTTGCAGGACATTGGTCATTATGGCCCATCTTGCTGACTTCGTAATTTTGCCGTCTTCTAGAGACTTTTAAGTAATTCTCGCCCTAGAGACTTTAACTTTGATTTGTCCCTTTGCATGAAGTAGTAGTTTATCTTGCCGCCGTGAGGCAATTGCCCCGTCCACCCCTGCCCCTTTGCCCCGTCCCATGCTGATCGAGAAACGGTACCTGTGAGACGAAGACTTCCTTGAATGCTGATTGTAATTGGTAAATATGAAAGGAAATTGTACAATTGCATTGTGTTTCTTTTAGGTAACCAACTGCTGATTTTTGATAAGAGCCCTAGTTAGGAGTTTTTCTAAATTAATGTTGCTAAATTGTTTTTGCATGAAGTCCCACATGCCGATGCTAATTTGAGGTTAGATGAGGATTCCTTTTGTTGCACGATGCAATTTGAGACCTTGTTATGCTGACTAAATGTATGCAATTAGCTCATTACAGATTATAGTTTTAGTGATTTGCATTGCTATTATCGAATGCCTTGTTATTCAAATGCTGCATAGATTGCACCTGTTTCGTCGTTATGGACAGCTATTAATGTTCATTTACGTTTATCATTTGGTGTTGAGACACATCTATATTGTGCTAGCTTTGTTAATATAGGGAAATAAATTCATTAACTTTGAATAAACTGGTGTGGTTATTCATGACCGAAAGGTCATGGTTCGCCGAAATGTATTCTGGATTAATTGTTAAGTGTTATGTTGATCAGGGCATTGCTTATGTTCGTTATTGATTATTGATTTGATTAAATTGACTGATCTCGGGTGAAGAGAGTCCCACTTAGCCAAAAGATTCATCGGCCTAAAGAGCGTCCAAATACAGGTAAATTATTAGTACGGAACGCTCTATCAGATGCATGCACGCCAGACTGTGCAGTCTTACATGGGAACTGCACCAGTTCAAAATGCTGAGGGTTGCCAGTGGATCTTTTAGCACAGTACAGAGGTCTACCTCATGTACAAGAACTCAAAGTAAGAGTTTAAGTGTAAGTGTGGATGCAACCTAAACGCACCTGAATTGAGACATCTCAAAACAGTTAGTCATCCTATACTGATAACCGGCAAAGGTTTGTTGGTCTGTCAAGCATGCATCCCATCAAAAAACGGTTTCAATATGGTTATTTGTTGGCAAAAATCACGCTGCAAGGCTAGTGTGGATTTCTGAATAGATTTATATGTGCAAACCCTGCTCTTCCTTCAAAATGTGCATATTTTTATCCTTTTTAGATTGTGAGTCATCTTGATTAGCCCCAAAAAATAAACACACACACAAACAGTTAACAACACGACAGGAAAAGCATTTCTTGGCACTGAAGCTAGTTTCTAGGCTACATACAGGGGTTTGTGTTCTGGAACTTACTTCAAAGCATTCTGAAAAATGTACAAGTATCCAAAGATAGAGGGGGAAAACCTAAACCAAGATGGTCCTGCATGGAATTCCTCATGTGAGAGATCTAAGTACCCATCGTGGAAAATCATCACAACTGCATTATTGTGCAAAAGGCCATTTATTAGGACAGGATTGCAATAACCATCATAACGTATAACAACAATAACCACTTGAGCTTGTTAACATTACAGCTATGTCTTTTCATTTGCCCCTCTTTACCCTTCTCTCCACCTAATGCCTCCCGCATTCTATTGCCATTTGCCCCCCCACTTCCTCCTATCGCCATTGTCTTCCTCTCTTCCTTTCCAAAACAACCTCCAAACACCATTCGTTTTGCCTGTTGCAGCCAACCTACCCCCAGATCTCCTTTCAGATGCACTCTTTCTTCCTCTTCCCAAAGGGTCGATCCGCCCACACCTGACTCTCCACCCCCGATGGATCGCTCCCCACTCTCGCACAGCAACCTGCCCTAATCTGCAAACCTACACCACCACCACCATCCAGAACCTGCAGGGCGGTTGGGTTGCAGAAGCTCCGTTCCCTACGCTACGCAAGAGCCAGAAGAGGACATCACTTCCCCCTACAGCTCTCTTTAAACCTACCTAACCCCAGGTGGCCTCCACTCCCCTTTCTGCAGAAGCCTCCAGGGGGAGGACTAGTCTGTGCCAGCATCCCCCAGCCCCCTCTAATGTCAACTTTCATGGCCAAAAACACACAGAGGGAACAATTTTACAAACTCTGCTTTTGCTAGAATCCAGTGTGTTTGTCAAAGGGGAAACGATTATTTGTTTTATAGGTTTTCCGAGGAGCACGCTTTAAGGTTGCCACAACGCTCTTTATATCAAACACCCATGCAGCCAGACCTTGAATTTTCCATTGATAAATCATTGGAGTACTCCAACTCAAGCAAGCGTAGACTACAACACCCAGAATACACCCATTGGTTAAATAAAAGTCCACTGCATAGCTATTAAGGGGTAGCGAGGGAGATTGAGAAATGTAGCAACTGTCCCATCCGGACAGAGGGGCAGTGTGAACCTATGCAGGCCTTGCTCGGGTATGGCAATGCAATTAAAAAATAATAAACTAGTGTAATCTGTCCAGTTCCCTTCCGCTGCCACAGAGACTAGCGCTTTGAAGAGAATGTCGCGTCAAAGCGTTTTCTTACCGGCTATACGGCCGCTGGCGAAAGACACAGAGCCGTCCCGGTTTATGACCAGGGTGTCTTGTGGCGGGGGGCCGTAGGACGGGTACTTAGAAGGACCCCTGCCTAGACGCTCCATCCGGCAACAGCACTCGTAGCACAGGGCCCAGACCTGCTCCTCTGAGATGGGCTTTTGGCAGCGCACCAGCACGGTATTGGCAAATTTCAAAACGGTGCCTTTTTCCTTCATGAAAGTCTCCATTTTGCCACGGGACAGTACATCAACTCACACGCTGCCTGTCTTGTCCGTCGCGTGCGCGAAGACTGTGATCCCCTCTAGCTCTTGGAATAGCACAGGTGGATGCGATCCTGTCAAATGAGAACGAGGCTGCAGCTAATTACTACACTACCTCATGGAACTGCCGAGCCCTAGGTCACAGTGGCGCCCACACAGATGTCAGAAAACATTTTAAGGTGTTACGCTTAAACACGGCTTATGTCGTGGAGAACATCGCCTACACAACGTAACACTAGTACCTTTTTTGTGATTTGACCCTAGAATCGGGGCGCAAACATTCAGTGACACACATAATTTCTCCCAGGGACAAAAGTGAACGAAACCACTCCCCAACTTCTCTGCATGTCAGGAATGAGACAACCAGAATTCCCGCTTTATCATGGCTTTACTTTGCATTTTGGTGCTTGTAGTGTCCCTGTTACCAGTGTATGTGTAATAAGACGCTAGGAGTGGATCTCATAGCTACATTTCCTAACTTCAAAACTCTGTAAAAGCAGCGAGCACAGGATTCCCAAATTTCCCGACTTCATGCATAAGTAGTCCATATACTACCGGATTTTCGTTCGAACTCTGGTAATTTTAGTCGTGCAGTTACCATTGCGTAAATGGGGTTACAAGTAACGAAATGCAAAAATATACTCCATTTTATGAGATATACGCGCATGCAATCGAACAGTAACATTTCTCTGTTTATAGTCCATCCTGGTATTTCAGGACAATATTCTTAGTGCTAGAAAATAGCAGTGTGTTATTTAAAATTATAGAGGACGTTTCATTGGTTATTTAATATTCAGATTGTGTGTTTTTGCATCCTCGCCTGATAACATTTGCTTTTCTTCCAATGTCAGTGAGAGTTTAAAACACTTTTAGCTCTATTGATGCTTCATGCAGCTGTGTGTCCCGCATTGTATCTTACTCTGTTTTACATTGTGGTGCTTCTAGTCCTGCATGGATAATGGCAACAGTAAATAACAGTTAATGGAAACCGGAGGACTTGAGTTTCCCAGTTCCAGGCTTGAGGCGCCCATCCAGTCCAGGTTTTTTTGTTTGCATTCTGGTGCATGTAGTGTTCAATGTAGATTTTCCTTGTAATTTATGAAGGAAATTCTTAATTTTATTAAAGACATGGAGGCGAGAACTATGCTTTCTCTTTTCCATTTATTTTAAATAGCAGTGGGGTCAAAACTACAAATCCCAAAAGGCTAAGAACAGTAGCCAACAGTAGCCAATGGGAAACGAAACGTAGGCTATAATGGTGAACCAATCAGCAACCAAGCACCCCTATAGTAGATATCTTGCCCGCGAACAGCCCTCTTTTCTTGTGCGAGGGATCAAAAGGTAAAAACATAGGAAAAATAGATAAGATAATACAACCAGCCATTAAAACTGAAAAAAGTCCACAACTTGATGCAGTCTTTTCAGAAAAATCACGGACTCTGGAACAGCAATGAGGGGATGGTCTGAAGAAGATGTATCGCTCTGGAGACGAAGAGTAGGATTATCCTTGAGATGAAGGTTGAGTCGTGGTATATGATGCTGTTAGGGAGGGAGAAAACAGAAATGAAAACAATGTGGTGGGATAATACTCGCCTCCGTGTCTTTAATAAAATTAAGAATTTCCTTCATATATTACTAGGAAAATCTACATTTTATGGCAAGAACGGAGGCTCATTTTATGCTTGTTTAAAGCAAATTAATCACAGATAAAGAAGCATGTTGAACAGGTTTGCAGTAAAAAACTTTAAAAACATTATCATTGGATAAATAAGCCGATTTGAGAATGTCCTCCAGACGAGAACCGGCCCAAAAAGCCTAAGAGGCCATGAATCCTCTGGACAAATGAGTTCCAAAAGAAGAGGTATCAATGCCAGCCAAGGACATAACCCACTTAACCGAACGAGCAAGGGTAGGAGAGGAAACGGCCTTAAATGGTTTCTGAAAGGAAATAAGGAGTTGGGAAGCTGAGGACGATCTCAAATCGTCTGTCTCTTGTTCATAAATCTTTAAACCTTGGCCTACACATAGCTTAGGATGGTCCTGGAAATATGGATAGAACACTGTAGACAGATTCGTTTTAGTACGTCTATGGACTGAAAATAGAACGCCTGAAAGAGTAAATTGGCAACCAGTAATATCGAGTGCATTGACATCGGAAAGACGTTTTATAGAAACTAGGCATAATAACATAGTAAGTTTTGCGGACAACATTTTCAGAGAAAGAAGTGAATTATCAGGCCATGATACAAAAAGGTTTAACACTAGATTGACATCCCACACAGAACTTTACCTTGGTAAAGGAGGATTACTAAATTTTACTCCCTTCAAAAGCCGGCAGATTAAAGGATGCTCTCCTACTGTTTTCCATTGATGTAAGGATGAGAAGAGGAAATAGCTGATCTATATAGGTTAATGGTGTGGTAGGATTTACCTTTGCTGGCTTCAGCGGCTAGAAAATTGACTATAGTGGATACATCTGCTGAAAGGGAATCAAGGTGTTTTCCCAAGCACCATCTATTCCATAAGGACCATGCAGATTTATATGCTTTTTTAGTTCCTCGAGCCCATGATTAGTTAATGAAGTTTGAAGCTTCTTCCGAAATAAGCAGGACTGAATAAGAATCCCTGAAATTTTCCAGGCTGAGAGTGTTAAGAGATTGTTGGTAATGAGGTTTTGAAGGAGACCTTGAGGATTCAAGAGAAGGTGAAGGAAAGAAGGGAGAAGGAACGGAGGTTCTACTGAGAGTTCTAGAAGGGTGGGGAACCACACCTGAGATTGCCAGAAAGGGGCTATGAGAACGAGAACTGCTCCCTGGCGTCTGACTTGGGCCAACAGTCTGCTGATCATAATAAAAGGAGGGAAAGCGTAGTTGAGAGAGGTTGACCAGTCTTGAGAAAAAGCATCGGATGCTAAGGCCAATGGATCTGGATGCCAACTGAAGAATTGAGGAAGTTGGGCATTGGGACGGGAAGCAAAGAGATCTATTTAGAAGGGACCCCACATTTGATTAATAGAGTTGAATATGTCAGGATGAAGTTTCCAGTCGCTCGAGTCCTGGAAATGATGCGAGTGCCAGTCCGCTACAGAGTTTAGGTCGCCTGGTAAATACTCTGCATGTACCGAGATTCTGTTTTGGAGGCAGAAATCCCCAAAACTCCTGGCCAGATCCGCTAGGGGTTTGGACTTGGTGCCTCCCAAGTGGTTTATGTAACGGACAGCAGAAATGTTGTCCAATCTGAGGAGAACAGAACAAGAGACTCAGGGGTTATTCCAACTTTGGAGGAAGTGGTAATCCATCCCAAAAGTGACGGTAAAGTGACGGATATACCACCAGCCGTATTACAAGTCCATTATATCCTATGGAACTCGTAATACGGCTGGTGGTAAATCCGTCACATTTGGGACGGATTACCACCTCCTCCAAAGTTGGAATAACCCCCTCGGTCTTTTGTGGGGTTTCTGATTGCAAAGGAGCCGGCAAGCATCTCTAAACAATTGTTATGCAACCTAGACTCCTCTAGTGACCATGCACTTCCAGTGGAAATCGGGCCACACTGGGAACCCCAACCCGAAAGACTTGCATCCGATTCCAACACAAGATCTGGGGCTGATGCAAAAATGGTTCTTCCGTTCCAAGCGTCTAAATGGTCTAGCCACCATTGTAACTCTATTTGAGATTCTTGGTCTAGGGAAATGACATCTGAATAAGCGAGACCTTTCTGAAGATGTCGAATTTTGAGTCTTTGAAGAGCTTGATAATAAAGGGGCCCCAGAAAAATAGCCTGAATAGAAGAGGAGAGGAGAGGAGACCGACTATTCTTGCTAATGTTCTGAGAGAAATTTGGGCTGATTGTAAAATCTGGAGAATTTCTGATTTGATGGATTTTACCTTTGCAGAGGGTAAATGAAGAGTTGCGGAGACGGAGTGTACGAGGAAGCCTAGGAATTCTATTTGTTGTTGAGGGATTAAGGCAAACTTTTCTAGGTTGATGACAAACCCGAGATCTGAGAGGAGAGAGCAAATAATTGGATTTGAGATTGGAGGGAGGAAAGATTTTGATTCATGATGAGAATGTCGTCTAAGTAAATAATCAGTCTGACACCTTGAGATCTGAGATAAGCTACAACTGGTTTCATGAGTTTCGTAAAATACCATGGAGAGGAAGAAAGACCGAAAGGAAGAAAGGAAAAATGAAAAATCTGGTCCAGCCATTGGAATTGTAGGAACTTTGTGGATTGGGGGTGAATTGACACAGTAAGATATACATATTGAAGATCTAGGCGAACCATCCAATCTCCTTGTAAGAGGGAGTCTCAGAGATGCAAAATAGTCTCTATCTTGAAGAGTCTGTAAACTACAAAATGATTGAATTGTTTTAAGTTGATGACTGAACGCATCTTTTTGTTTTTCTTCTGAACAAGTAACACGGAACTGAGAAACCCAGAGGGGTCTATAGAACAAGGAACAATAGCTTGTTTTTGAAGGAGAGCTTGGACCTCCAGTGAAATCAAGTTAGTCATTTCTGTAGAAAAACATGGAGGATGAGGGAGCACCGTCTGAAAGGGCTCTGAATAGATTTCTATGACATAGCCCTGAACAGTGTTCAAAACCCATGGATCTGTGGTTATAGCCTGCCAATTTGGAAGAAAATATTTTAGACGACCTCCTACAATAGGAAGGCCAGAAGGGTGACTTCCTGCTAGAGAGGTATATTTGGAACCTCTATTGCTTCTGCCACGAAATCCATGGCTCCTCTGTGGGTAGAATTGGGGTCTATATTCCTGGTATGAGGATTGGTAGGCGGCACGGGAACCTTGTGAGTTATATGAACGGCCAGCAAATTGGTTCCTACCTCTGCCGGCCCTGGCGAAAACCCGTCCAGAAAACATTTTTCTCAAGGACTGTTGAGCTTTGTCTAGAGATGCAAAGGTCGCAATGTACTTACTAAGGCCCATATTTATACTTTTTTAGCGCCGCATTTGCGTCATTTTTTGACGCAAAATCGGCGCAAACTTACAAAATCCAATTGTATTTTGTACGTTTGCGCCGCATTTGCAGCAAAAAGCGGCGCAAATGCAGCGCTAAAAAAGTATAAATAGGGGCCTAAGTTCCATAATAAAGGAATCTCCAAAAAGCATACCTTCTGCTTTGATACCTGGATCAGATACCGCTAAGTTTACCAACTTGGGATCCAGTTTTAGAAGGAGTCCCTTCCTACATTCGTGCGTTATAGCAGCATTAGCGTTGCCTAAAAGGCAGACAGCACTTTGGACCCATAAAGACAGTTCATTTGGGTTAACAGAATCATGTTCTAACCTAGCCGATTCCTCTAAGTCAAATACGTGTCAGCGTGCCCACCACATCCAAAAGTTTGTCTTGACAGGTGGACCAGGCTTTGTCCACTCCCTTACGTGGGTCCTTGCCAAATTTGGTGAAAAAAAAGTAAGCAAAGAAGGGTCAATGGTTGGAGTAGAAGAAATTTCGGAATGAAGAGATGCACAAGGGCATTCAGAGCGTAACTTTGCTCTAGTCTGTTTGTCCAACGGAGTGCGCAGACGTGAGGCAACGTACTCTCCAACGTGTTCAGCTGGAAACCATTCAGTTAATTGAGGGTGATGTATCTCGTTTGGATCAAACATAGGGACTCCTTCAGAGTCAAAAATTGTGACAGGATTGGAAGAGACTGAGGAGAATTTAGACTTTTTTGGAGGAGGAGCATTAATAGGATCATCATTTTCCTCATCTGATTTGTCAGCCTCCGAGGCTGCATCACCCAACTCGTCATCAGTGTCCGGAATTTGAGAGATTATTATAGGGGAGGAAATATGTTTAGTCTTCATGGCACATTTGGAAGACAATTTAATATTAGAAATCCCCTCCCTTAAGGGAGGCCTGTGAGGAGACACGTCCTCCGCCTTATATGAGGAAGACTCACCAAATCAACAGTGCCATTTTTGAGGATTTTTGGGGGAGAGGGTGCATTCTGCTAACCTCCGCAGACTGGGCCAAAATTGTCTTGGACACAAGGTTAAACACAGATTTTTCAAGATTCTTTGACAGTTTTATTCATAGAGGCAGAAACTGCCTGCTCCACTGAGACTTGAATAAAGTCATTTAAAGTATCATTAACAAAATCCTCCTCATTTTGGTTGTTGTCCATAGTTGAACTGTCAATTTCCATTGAAAATATAGGCTGACAGAGAACAGTGCCTGAAAACAGCAAAGAAAGGGTTAAAACTCTCACTTGCCGATAGAAAGATTGAAACTCTGCCTATGGGTGGGGAAAAGGGGAGTGGCAGTGACCGGAGAAAGGGGAAACCTTCCAGAACCAAGAAAAACCAGCCTCGGAAGAGAACGGAGGCAAAACTGGAGCTGAACTGAAGCAAACGCTCTGCCAGAGCAGGTGAGGAAAGGTGCAGTGTTCGCCTCGACCGTCGTCATTCTAAAATGGCGACACGTGATGAGGGGAACGTTGCAACATAGTTGGGAGAGCAATATTTATAAGTGGATTCCCTGAATATAATGCACGTAGCTCAGACAGGGAAATAACCATAGTAGGTAAAAACTACTACAAAAGCTACTAAGATAGCCATGAAGATACCATCATCTTCACGTACCAATACTATGGTCTGAGATGATACTAACTATATGTGACTGACCAGTAGAGTATTTTTAATAGGCTACTCAGTTTAGGTACTCAAATAACAGAATCCTATTACATAATTGATACAAGCTTATTTTACAAATATAGATATTTTATTATTCCATAATGATACAATCATAAAAAGTATATACATTAAATAAAAAAAATAGAAGAAAATACATACAAAGCACCTAAGTCAAACATACCACATAGACATTAAATAATTCAAATAAAAAAACGTGTCTTATTTACAAGTGAACCAACATATTAAGGAACCAATGATACCATAGGGACCGAAGGCCTACGCGCGTTTCGGTGTTATGTAATATAGAAGACAACCTTCCTCAGGGCCGTTCCCAGTGGTAATAATGTGTAATACTCGAATCTTGGCAGCCAAGTCTTCTGGTCAGATCAATTGTAAATTCATGATATTCTTTTTGATAATGTAGTCCAAAAATCTAATGGGAGAATTGATTTATATGAACATTGTGTATAAAATTCTCGTGCTAGTAGTCTAGTGGTCACCTCTGTGAGCATGACATATATATCTCTACCGGCAGTGGCATTTTGTCTTATCGAAAAGGCATGCCCAAAGAAAGTAGAATGAATTGTATATAGTGTAGTTAATGGAAAGATGCATAGGTCATAAGCTATAGAGTATAAACAAATATAGACTGAAATTGCTTAATTGGAGAACATGAGAGTAGTTCATGCCATGTCAATTACTGCCGTGCATGCCTAATGCCATTAAAAGTTGCAATAGTTAGTATATCCACAGTGATAAGTGTCTAATATTAATCTGTATACCTTAGTTCCCTTAGAATAAGAACATGCAGCTCGGTACATGCAGGATGGTGGAAAAATGATAAATTTTAATACAGACAGACCTTGTTTGGAGAGTCTTGTCTAGCGTTTTTATAGGCTATTGATTCTTCTGACCATAACTGCTTCACTGCAGAACATAATAGTACCTATTATGATACAGGAAAATAGACTGGATAAGAACCTAGAAACACTAAGTGGATAAATAGATAAATAAAGAGATAGTAATAATAGATGGAAAATTTAATCAATATATATTATTACTATTAATATTATAGTCTACAAATCACCTCGATATAGGCTGATGTCAGTTTCTAAATTCGGGTGCAAATGAGCCCCTGTGTATAGATATAAATCCTCAGAATCTTGCCGATGGACTGAGTGGTTTCGGGAAGTGAAAGCCTGGATACATTAATTTGGGCTCTTATAGATAACAATAAATGAAGACAGACAAGAAGGAAAAAACCAAGATAGTTAGACCCTTATGTGGTTATGTAGAGCTAAGTAACAGTAATCAAATGATGGTAATACAAATATACTGAAACGAGCGCTACAGACTCGAATAAAAACATACCGGTCTCGGCGTTGGATCTTCCCGCGTTCGCTGACGAAGTCAGCTGCCGCCGATAAAGGACGTATTTAAGCGGCCGTGCGGAGATGTTATCTCTGTTACTAGGCCGCACAGAATACAAATCTCCTTCTTTTAGCATAAAACAAGTTAAAAGAAGGAGATTTGTATTTGGAAGTGAGTCTGTCAGTGTTTAACTTCTATCCTACTACCATTTAGAGTATACCCTATAGATGTAGTATAGCCAACAATGTCTCCGGCTTCTTGAATTACTATCTCATGGCCAGTCTCAGTAACATATACTATATATGCAATTCACGTTCTGTCTACGATAATATTTTATTTAACATCGATATTTTGGATGCCTCTGTGGAATATTTACAGGCTGTTTCTTAAAACTACTTGTTTAAATATTTAAATTGGGGAGTAAGAGGTATTGATCAAAGCATATTTACTACCCGTTTTGCTCTACTCAAATACTCCCGATACAACCCCAATATGGCCGCCATAGTAGCCTGCCTATTTTTTCCCTTCTGTGCGGCCTAGTAACAGAGATAACATCTCCGCACGGCCGCTTAAATACGTCCTTTATCGGCGGCAGCTGACTTCGTCAGCGAACGCGGGAAGATCCAACGCCGAGACCGGTATGTTTTTATTCGAGTCTGTAGCGCTCGTTTCAGTATATTTGTATTACCATCATTTGATTACTGTTACTTAGCTCTACATGAGCTATAACCACATAAGGGTCTAACTATCTTGGTTTTTTCCTTCTTGTCTGTCTTCATTTATTGTTATCTATAAGAGCCCAAATTAATGTATCCAGGCTTTCACTTCCCGAAACCACTCAGTCCATCGGCAAGATTCTGAGGATTTATATCTATACACAGGGGCTCATTTGCACCCGAATTTAGAAACTGACATCAGCCTATATCGAGGTGATTTGTAGACTATATTATTAATAGTAATAATATATATTGATTAAATTTTCCATCTATTATTACTATCTCTTTATTTATCTATTTATCCACTTAGTGTTTCTAGGTTCTTATCCAGTCTATTTTCCTGTATCATAATAGGTACTATTATGTTCTGCAGCGAAGCAGTTATGGTCAGAAGAATCAATAGCCTATAAAAACGCTAGACAAGACTCTCCAAACAAGGTCTGTCTGTATTAAAATCTATCATTTTTCCACCATCCTGCATGTACCGAGCTGCATGTTCTTATTCTAAGGGAACTAAGGTATACAGATTAATATTAGACACTTATCACTGTGGATATACTAACTATTGCAACTTTTAATGGCATTAGGCATGCACAGCAGTAATTGACATGGCATGAACTACTCTCATGTTCTCCAATTAAGCAATTTCAGTCTATATTTGTTTATACTCTATACCTTATGACCTATGCATCTTTCCATTAACTACACTATATACAATTCATTCTACTTTCTTTGGGCATGCCTTTTCGATAAGACAAAATGCCACTGCCGGTAGAGATATATATGTCATGCTCACAGAGGTGACCACTAGACTACTAGCACGAGAATTTTATACACAATGTTCATATAAATCAATTCTCCCATTAGATTTTTGGACTACATTATCAAAAAGAATATCATGAATTTACAATTGATCTGACCAGAAGACTTGGCTGCCAAGATTCGAGTATTACACATTATTACCACTGGGAACGGCCCTGAGGAAGGTTGTCTTCTATATTACATAACACCGAAACGCGCGTAGGCCTTCGGTCCCTATGGTATCATTGGTTCCTTAATATGTTGGTTCACTTGTAAATAAGACACGTTTTTTTATTTGAATTATTTAATGTCTATGTGGTATGTTTGACTTAGGTGCTTTGTATGTATTTTCTTCTATTTTTTTGATTTAATGTATATACTTTTTATGATTGTATCATTATGGAATAATAAAATATCTATATTTGTAAAATAAGCTTGTATCAATTATGTAATAGGATTCTGTTATTTGAGTACCTAAACTGAGTAGCCTATTAAAAATACTCTACTGGTCAGTCACATATAGTTAGTATCATCTCAGACCATAGTATTGGTACGTGAAGATGATGGTATCTTCATGGCTATCTTAGTAGCTTTTGTAGTAGTTTTTACCTAACATAGTTGGGAGAACCTTGAGCCGAGCACAAAGGAAAGATGTGGGCGTGCAGCTACAAGCCATCTGGAAAGAGCGTGAGAGTGAAACAGCTTGCAAATCCACAGTGGCTTGTCAGCTCTGTGTGCCATCCACAGGCAACTGACATAGATGTTTGTTTTTCTCATTTAGTATGTATTTACAAGTCCTCACCTATCTGAGCAGTGTTGACATCCAGGCCTATCCCAGACCCAGGTGATGCTGGGGGTAGAATGTTTTTATGTGTTTCCTATGACACCACATGAGAACTTTCAAGATCTCTTGTTTTCAAACAGTGGGCATAGAAGCCACTCATTCTTTAATATTGGTTGGCTTCTTTGTCATTCTAATTTTCTTGCTACATATGGGTCAGCTGCTGCAGGCTCCCATCCTCTTCATGTGCTTGCCCCTCACCTGGCGCATGAACACTTTACTTGTGTCCATTCACAGCTCATTTTTTAGGCACTTTACCAGAATTCACCTTTTTTTGCTATCTCCCTTGTGTACTTCTTCCCCTCTCATCCACAACCGCCTTCTCTCTCTTGTCCATGATGCTCACCCACCACACTCTCTCCCTTATCTACATCGCTTGCCCCCACCTTCCGTGACCTGGCTGCTTGCCCCTAACTGCCCTCCCTCCCACCTTCCATCTGTCTGTCCATCCATGGCTTTGTATATTTAAGGGTGTCGGCCTAAATGGGACTGGTATGCTCAGACATGGTTTGTGTCATTGGAACAAAGCTACACTTTGTTGATGAGCCCTAACTAGGGCAAGACCAGCCCTTGGTTGCTTGTGCTCTTGTTCAAGATAGGATTTGGCTTGGCAGTTCAGGCTAGACTGTTCCCATTGGTTCAGGGTTAAGACTGATTTGTATATGGCTGGGTCCAAACTGAGGTGTCATGGTGTGCAAAATAACAATGAACTGGGATGAAGCCCCGATTGATTAGCTGCAACTGAGTTTATTTCAAGCATTTTATCCATCACTTTTTTGCATACTTTAGTGTTGCCTGCCACCACTGCCTTCCCTTCTTCCATTTTGTTGCTTCTTGCCCCACCTATCATCCCATTGTCTGCGCTGTTGCCGTTCTCTGTGTTGTTGCATTTTCCCTCCCTCCTACCTGCCCTCCCATTGTCAGTGGTGTTGCTTATTTTTCACTTAAACAATTTGGAATAAGTATACTGATATGTATTAAGGTACCTGGTCTACTGAAGTAACTATCTTTAATACATTTTTGTGCATAGTTCTGATGGGTCCCATTCCAAGTCATTACAGCCACTGTCTTCAATTATGGAATTTTCACTTACAAATCATTATTTCAGGTCTGTTAGTCTAATTAAATACTTCACAAACGTTTTAGAACCATAACTCAATTTTTTGAATGACAAACTTTCATGACCCACCTAACTTCAATGGACACGAGCCGGGCAATTTTCAAATGTGAAGCATGTTGTCGTAACTAACAGAGTTTTACAGACAGCCCATTTTCCATTGAAATGACCAATAACTTTGCACAGATATAGAGTTTTACAGATAAACCTATATTGCACACAAATGATAATATCTGGGCATCAGGTTTCAGTTAATATTTATCATTTGTGATCACCAAGTGAAGTGCTTTGATTTGTTGTAATCCTATTAAATTATTTGTTTCCATCACACTTTAGAATTATAAAAAGAACGTGTTTCATATATTGTTCTTTTCTAACTGCTGAATGTGCACAGTTCATTTACAAGTATTAACATTTTGTTGTGTGTTACAAAAACACGATCTACTACAGTCTTCACTTTCACACACCCTTATACTCCCTTATATACAACCACTGACCATATTGCAAACACAAAGTCGCCATGGTGGACACAAATGGTGGTCAGCCAATGGTGTTCCAAGCCACGGTGGTTCGTCGTCAGCAAAGTAACGCGCAACACCACATTGGATGAATTTGAAAACAACAAGCTGACACACTTAGCCACATTGGACATATCTGCAAAGGACATTATAAAACACATCCCTGCACACACCACAATCCTTGGCATTTTCAAAGCAAGACCCAGCAAGACAGAGCAAATTCACTAATCACATGCCATAAATTAGGTGCCCATTTTTTTCAATATCCCACACAACACTACACACTTCACTCTATTCACACTCTATTGTACTACTCCTGTTTAGCAAATCACTTTCACCCGTTTTTCTTTTTTTCCCACCTTGTCACGTTCAAAAATCCCCATTTTTCAGAAGATGAGTAATTCATGGTGGATGAAATCATAAGAGCTGGGCCACAATTGTTTGGAGCATAAGTCCAGCACACTCCTCTCAGTAGGAACATGGAAATGTGGGACAGGATAGTTGACAGAGTGAATGCTGTAGGCACCACCCTACGCACAAGGGAGGACATTAGAAAGAGGTGGAGCAACATCAGGGGCAAGGTCATTCACTCGTCTCCAGGCACAGGCTGCAGGCCAAGAAGACGGGCAGTAGCCCTCCCAGTGCCCCATTACATCTCTTTCCGTGGGAAGAAAAGGTCTGACCCATCCCGAAGGCTTGACACAAATACCTAGGGGAGTGGAATCTGGTAAGATACCACACCAAAAATGTCACAAAATGCTATGTTATGCATGCCCATAGCTCAGCGTCTGCCACTCATCAGCCCAGTGTTGACCTACCCAAAGACCCCTGTTTGTAAACTCCCAATTGAAGTGTACTCACCTGAGGGGAGAACATTTGTCAAGTGTGTGTAGTACAGGAGTGGCATGACTACAACTCCCATAAGGCACTGTTACTGTTACTCAATCCACCAGCTAAGTGTTTCCTTCTCCTAACACCTCTGTTTGTTAACTCACCTATTAAGTGTACTCACCTGGGAGAATACCATGGGCTAACTGTTGGTAAGTAGAGGAAGTGACATGACTTTAAAGACCAATAGCCCATGTTTCTCCAAAACCAAACACCAGTCCAGTGTACACATGCCCATATACCCATGTTTGTCATCTCCCTAATGGTCTTCAGTCACCTTGGAGAGTAACATTTCTCAAATGTTGGGAAGTAGAAGGAGTGACCTGACTGCAAAGCCCAATAGGCACTGTTACTTCAAGTCTATACCCCAGCCCAGTGATTCCTTCTTCAAATACCCTTGTTTGTTAATTCCCAAATGAAGTGTACTCACCTGGGGGGGGGGGAGGGGTTACATTTGTATAGGGTGGGTAGTACAGGATCTAACATGACTGCAACCCACAGGGGGCACTGTTTCAACAACTCCAACCACCAGCACAGCTCCCTCTTCTCTCAATAATTCTGTTTGTGAATTCCCAAATGAAGCGTACTTACCCATGAGGATACCATGGGCTAAAAGTTGGGAAGTAGAGGGAGTGATATGACTACAACTTCCAGGGGGCACTGCTACTCAAACCACCAGCCCAGTGTTTCCTTCTCCAAATACCCTTGTTTGACACCTCACAAATAAAGTGTGCTCCCCTGGTGGACAACATATGGTTGGTGTGTGTAGTAAAGGGGCTGACATGAATGCAACTCTCAGGAGACCCTGCTACTTTTACCCCAACCAGCAGCACAGTGTCCCCCTCTCAAAATAACCTTGTTTGGTAACTCACAACTCACAAATGACGTTTGCTCACCTGGGGGATGACATTGGTGAAGTGTGTGAAGTAGAAAGAATAACCCGACTGCAACTCACAGGAGGCAATGTTTCTCTGACTCAAAAGACTAGAACAGTGTACATTCGATCGAAAAGCTCAGTTTTAGCACAATGAAGTTTACTCAGATGGGAGGATACCATTTGTAAAGTGTCTGTAGTAGAGGGAGTGACCTGACTGCTAGGGTCACAAGACTCTGGTGGTCATTACAACCCTGGCGGATGGTGTTAAAGCGGCGGTAAGACCGCCAACAGGCCGGCGGTAAAAAAATTGGAATTATGACCGTGGCGGAAACCGCCAACAAAGACAGCCACTTTAAAACTCAGACCGTCACGGCGGTACAGACAAACAGCGCGGCGGTCACCGCCAACAGACAGGCGGAGGACAATGTACCGCCCACAGTATCACAACCTACCAATCCGCCACCTTTTCCGGGGCGGATTCACTGCGGATAAAAACACGGCGGAAACAAGAATTTCGAAGGAAAAACGCTCACCTCTACACACTCCACGAGGAAGGAGGGCACCATGGAGCCGGAACTCCATATTCTCCCTGCGATAGTCTTCCTGCTCCTATACGAGGATCATCAATGCCGGCGGCGAAGACCACAGTGAGTACTGCACCTATGACATAGGGGAGGGGGGAGGCAAAAACACAGGGACACACACAATCAACATACCAACCCCCACCCCGACCCTCACCCACTACAACACACACACCAATGCATATCTATACATTACAGTAACACCCCTTAACCCCCCCCCCGGAAGAATGCAAAGACAAAAGGAAATGAGTTGAACCATTGTAATATATCAAAATACAGTAAGCAAATATATACATATAATATACACAATAAAAAAAATATACACCACGATTAGTAGTGGAGGTATTGCACCATTCATAGTCTGTGGACCACTGGGCCGAAAATGCACGGGCGAGGCCCACACAAGATACCCGATCAAAACGGTGAGAACACTGCAGGGGCATCAGATCGAAATACAACAGGCACCTCAGAGGGAAGGGGGGGCACCTCAGCTGGATGAGTGCACCACGCCAGATCCACGAGGGGGCTCCATGCCCATTGATGTATCCTGGGGAGTGCAAAGCCACAGTCTCTCAAGTCTCTCCAGTGGGTGGTTTGCCCACTGTACCATCCTGGGGAGTGCAAAGCCACAGTCTCTCAAGTCTCTACAGTGGGTGGGTTGCCCACTGTACCATCCTGGGGAGTGCAAAGACACAGTCTCTCAAGTGGATAACAGTCTCCACTGGTTCTGGAGGGGGCATGGTGCCCAGAGTGCTTCATCCTGCCAAGGACTGAGGTAGTGGATGCCTTTCGCCACTGGTTCTGGAGGGGGCTTTGTGCCCAGAGTGCTTCATCCTGCCAAGGACTAAGGTAGTGGATGGGATACTCCACTGGTTCTGGAGGGGGCATGGTGCCCAGAGTGCTTCATCCTGCCAAGGACTGAAGTAGTGGATGCCTTTCTCCACTGGTTCTGGAGGGGGCTTTGGGGGTCATTCTGACCTCGGCGGTAAAAGGCAGTTACCGCCGGTCAGAAGACCGCCATAACACCGCCGCGGCCGCGGTAACCCGCCAGGGTCATTCTGACCCACAACTGGCAAACCGCCAAAAACCCGACCTCCACTGAAGGCCACCACATCAGCGGTCAGCGATAAACTGGAGATGACCAAGCCTCCACCGTCACGCCAACAGAAATACGCCCATGCCATTACGACCCATGAATCGACGCGGCGGTCTTTCAACCGCGGTATCCCATTGGCGGTACACACCGCCGTGGTCAAAATACATCTACAAAACACTGCCACATTGGACAATTACAAATACACACACCTGATACACATACAAACCCCACTCCCACACAATCAATACGATATAAAACACACACCCACATCACCCACAAACCCCCACAAATCGCAATACACAGAGAGAGAGCACAGGGAACGCAAACCACAACACACACAGGAACCCAACATCATCCCCCACACTACATCTACGCACAAAACACCACACACCACTACACTCATCACCACAAACACCACCTCACACCTCATCCACACCACCCCATGGCACCCCAAAGACACCCCAGGTTCTCGGACCAAGAACTCAGGGTCATGGTGGAGGAAATAATCAGGGTAGAGCCCCAGCTCTTCGGCACACAAGTGCAGCACACCACAATAGCCAGGAAGGCGGAGCTATGGCAAAGGATCATCGACAGGGTCAACGGTGTGGGACAGCATCCCAGAAATCGGGAAGACATCCGAAAGCGCTGGAACGACCTACGGGGAAGGTGCGGGCGATGGTGTCAAGACACAACATCGCTGTGCAGAAGACTGGCGGCGGACCCCCACCCACTCCACCCGAATTCACAGCATGGGAGCAAGAAGTCTTGAACATCCTGCATCCTGAGGGCCTCGCTGGAGTAGGCGGAGGAATGGACTCTGGTAAGTCTAATCTCAACTACTTCCCCCCCCAACCACCAGCATGCCAACCCACACCCCCACCCTCACCCCCAACCCCCCAGCACATATCATCCCTGCCAATGGCTCACCAGCACAACCCACCCAAACCAACACCAACCCCTGAATGCCAACACAAACCATGGACACCCATCACCTAAGCATGACCACTGCACATACCCATCCCCCCCCCAAACCACCCTCACAACTCCTCCCACAAGGGAATGCCAGCACTGGGGGACAAGGGCACCCACAAATCGCACGCCATGGCACACACAGAAGCAATAACCATACTCTTTTACCCCTGCAGGGCCCGAACGCCAACACACCGGCCCGGAGGGTCCAGAAATGTCCATCCCACCCCCAGAACAGGCCCCAGTGATGACAGCAGCTCTGTCGACCTAGAACCTGATGACCAGCCCGGACCATCGGGGACCTCTAGACAGTCGGTTCCCCTCAGGCAGCCACAGGCCACAGCAGACCTACCCCCCTCTGGAAAGCCCAGCACAGCACCCACCCAGCGGGCCCATGCCTCTGTCTCCAGGACAGGGCAAGCAGCGGTGTGTCTACCACTACAGGGCACCCAGGGCAACCCACCACCCCAACAACAACAGGGACCTGGGGGCAGTGGTAGTGGGCACACTGGCCGGGGGACAGAGGCCCAGGAACAAAGGGGAACTGGGAGGGCTGCTGTGCGACAGAGGGAGGACAGGCCTAGTGAACCCACTGTCCAAGAGGCCCTCACCACCATCATGGGAGCGTACCACCACTCCCAAGAGACGATGGCGACGGTCCTGGCCAGGTTCCAGGAGATCCAAGCCATGCAGGAGGGCCAGTACATGGGGTTCCGGGAAGAACTGCGCAGCATCAGTTCCGCAATGGGTACAATCGTGGTGGCACTCAACCAGATTGTCACCACATTGCGGGACTATGTGGCCCCCCAAAGGACCCCTGCCACTAGCATGGAGGAAGAACAGCCCACCACCTCTGCCGGCGCAAGTGGTCAGGAGGCCCCGACACAACAGCAACGGGCCACCCGGACCCCACCCCCTGCAGAACATGAACCACCCCGCAAGAAAGGCCTGAGACCTAGGAAGGAGACAGAGTAGGATGTCAAGACCCCCGCCATGCACGGATCCAAACCGATGACATCCCACTGTCCCACTTGTTCACCCTGTCTAACCTTGAACTGCCCCTGCTCCACCTTCCACAGGCATATGGACAATGCACCTGTGCGAACGAGACTCTGGACTCTGCCATGGACATGCCTCCACCATCACCCATCACCCTTTTTGAACTATACACCAATTTTTGCACTTCAATAAACACAATTATTGCACAAAAACCATCTGGAGTCTGCTATTTATTTTTTGAAACCAAATGTATTCGATATAACCAACCAAAAATGCCCAATTAAAATGTGATGACAACATACCAGTGTCACACAGCGGTAGTCCATGGGGAAATAAACCAGAGGGCACTCCGTGGGGACCAGATCACTGAAATAGGAAGGCAAATTCACAACTAAGTTACCATACATTGGGGTGACAGGTCAGACAGTAGAGAGCCAGTACTGTTACAGATATAATAAAATGCAGGAGTAGATTCTTACCCGTGTGTTACTGGAAATACTGCAGTATCACTGTGTCCCTGTTGTCTGTGTCGTCCTCTTCGTCTTCCTCCTCTTCACTCTCCGCAGGCTCCACAGCGGCCACAACACCACCATCTGGACCATCCTCCTGCAGGAAAGGCACCTGGCGTCGCAAAGCCAGGTTGTGAAGCATGCAGCAGGCCACGATGATATGACACACCTTCTTTGGTGAGTACATTAGGGATCCACCTGTCATATGCAGGCACCTAAACCTGGCCTTCAGGAGGCCGAAGGTCCGCTCGATCACCCTCCTAGTACGCCCATGGGCCTCATTGTACCGTTCCTCTGCCCTTGTCCTGGGATTCCTCACTGGGGTCAATAGCCAAGGCAGGTTGGGGTAACCAGAGTCACCAATTAGCCACACACGCTGTCTCTGTAGCTGTTCCATCACATAAGGGATGCTGCTATTTCGCATGACGTACGCGTCATGCACTGACCCTGGGAACTTGGCATTTAAATGGGAGATGTACTGGTCAGCCAAACAGACCACCTGGACATTCATCGAATGATAACTTTTTCGGTTCCTGCGCACCTGCTCATTGTCTTTGGGGGGGACCAAAGCCACATGGGTACCATCAATGGCACCAATGATATTGGGAATGTGTCCAAGGGCATAGAAATCACCCTTCACTGTAGGCAAGTCACCCACCTCAGGGAATATGATGTAGCTCCGCATGTATTTCATCAGGGCAGACAACACTCTGGACAATACCTTTGAAAACATAGGCTGAGACATCCCAGATGAAATGGCCACTGTAGTTTGAAATGATCCACTAGCCAAAAAATGGAGTACTGACAGCACCTGCACTAGAGGCGGAATCCCTGTGGGTTGGCGGATGGGTGACATCAGGTCTGGCTCCAGCTGTGCACACAGTTCCTGTATAGTGGCAGTGTTGAGTCTGTAGGTGAGTATGACATGTCGTTCTTCCATTGTCGACAGGTCCACCAGCGGTCTGTACACGGGAACATTCCTCCATCTCCTCGCAAGTCCCAGCGGACGGTGCCTAGGAAGGACAACATGGAGCACAGAGTCAATCAACCCACAGGTAAGTTCCCACAGCCTGCACAGTACACGAATCTCAATGGCTTGTATGAGTGTCGATGGAAGGCCTAGCCATGTGTGACGCAGTAGGAATTAAGCCATGTGGGCCCTTGAAATGGCGGCTGCCTGACCTGTGAAGTGTGACAATGTGAAGTGAGGTCATTGCGCTGGCGTGGCACACCGTGGCCGTAGGCGGTCGGAGGCCGCGGCGCAAAGCAGCATTGGTTAACATTGAACCCTATGGGTTTCAGGAGCCAATGACGATGTGCGCCGGCGGTCGCGGTACGCACCACCGCGGTACGCACCGCCGCGGGCGTGACCGCCATTTTCTCTCTGATTAATCATACGAGACCTGAGCATCAACAGGAGAGGACCTATACTGCAAGTGCTGCTGTGACCTCGGTCTGGAAGTGACAATGGCTGCTGCGACTGGGGAAAGGGGCCCCGCCTTCAGTTCCGAAGAGTTGGAGAAGCTCGTGGACGGGGTCCTCCCCCAGTATGCGCTACTCTATGGTCCTCCAGACCAACAGGTGAGTACATGGGGGCCAATGCATAGTGGCCAATGCCTGTGATGAGTGGGGTGGATGTCCGATGGAGGGGAGGGGAGTGAATTACAAATGCATGGCACGACAGATGAGAGCATGTGCCACATGGCAAGTTTGGGGAGGATGGGCCACTCACATCGAGCATGCAGAAAAGTGATGATGTTTCTTTTCCCCCCTTGTACATGTCGCATAGGTCAGCGCCCATCAGAAGATCGATATTTGGCGTGCCATCGCCAAGGACGTCCGGGCCCTGGGGGTCCACATCAGACGGGGCACCCACTGCCGCAAGAGGTGGGAGGACATCCGCCGCGGGAGCAGGAAGACCGCCGAGGCTCTGCTGGGGATGGCCTCCCAACCTAGGAGGGGTGCCAGTCGTACCTTGACCCCCCTGATGTCCCGGATCCTGGCGGTGGCCTACCCCGATTTAGATGGGCGCTTGAGGACATCACAGCAGACACAAGGGGGTGAGTACCAGCACATTCAGCTATATTTGCGCGCAGTGGAGGTGCCTGGGTGGGGGAGGAGGGCTGTGGGTATCCCTAGGCCAGGGCGATTTCTGTAGGCTAGGCCCCTCCGTGAGGTATGGTCCTGTGCCCCCGCCCCCCATCTCTGTAGGGTGCCTAGTAACGCTATTCATGGACCTGTGTATTCTGTGTGGGCAGTTGTCACCCATAGGCTTGTAGGGCATGTCCCAGTGAATGTGTAGTGTACCCCAAGTGCGCAGCGTAGTGCAGGGGGCTTCTGTGTCTGTCCTCTCCACCAACGGTGTCCCCAATGCATGCACTCAACTTGTCTTTATTTCTCCACCCCCCCCCCATTTTTCTTTGTTTTTCTGTGAATGTGTGCATTAGCATCATCAGGCGGAGGAGAAGTGGCATCGGCGCAAGAGGGAGCTGCATCTCACATGGCCCCAGAGGGCCATGCAACGGACTCCGACATGACCAGTGAGACGGAGGGCGAGGGGGGCTCCACCACGGGGACCCGTGCAGACGTCAGTGACACCGACACGTCCTCAGATGGGAGCTCCCTTGCGGTGGCGGCAACATCCGTGCCCACCGAAACTACAGGTACAGCCGCCACCAAGCGCACCAGCTCCGCCCTCCCAGCAGCCCCTCGGCCTTCGGCCCGTGCCCGCACAGCCAGGAAGGCGGCCATCTCCTTCGCCCCAGGCACCTCAGGCCCTGCCCCAGTCACCCCTGCTGCCCTCAGTGAGGAGGTCATTGATCTCCTGAGGACCATCATTGTTGGGCAGTCTACCCTTTTGAATGCCATCCAGGGTGTGGAGAGGGAGGTGCATCAAAGCAATGCATACCTGGAGGGCCTTCATTCAGGTCAGGCTGCCCAGCAGCGATCGTTCAACGCTCTGGCCTCAGCACTGACGGCAGCGATTGTCCCTGTCTCCAGCCTCCCTCTTCTAACTCCCTCCACCCAGTCCCACTCCCCTGTTCCTCTGCCTATCCCATCCACACCTACAGACCAGCCTGCAAACACCTCAACACCCAAGGGAAGCTCATCCAGACATAAGCACCACAGAACACACAAGCATTCACACAAGCAACATACAGATGCAGACATGCCAACAGCCACTACCTCCTCTGTGTCCCCCACCTCCTCGTCTCCCTCCTCCCTCCCTGTGACGTCTACACTCACACCTGCATGCACACCACCATCAGCCTGTACACCCATCACCAGCACACCCTCCAGCCCAGTCCGCACACGTACAGTCACCACCCCCACTGCCATGTACACGTCCCCTGTGTCCTCTCCCAGTGTGTCTGTCACCCCGCTTCCAACCCACACAAACGCAGGCAGGCACCCAACCAACAGCCAGCCACCTCACGTCAGCCTCCAGCCCAAGCACCTGCACCCAAAGACACCAGACTTGACTCTCCTACAACCACATCCTCTTCCTCCACTCCCATATCCACTCCAGCTACCCTTACCATTGCTCCTAAAAAACTATTCCTCTCTAAAGTGAACATCTTTTCCTCACCTGACCCACCCCCTCCATCTCGTAAGAGTTCCAAAAACACCTCAGCCACCACCAGCCCAGCAACTCCCAAGAACGTTGTGCCTGGTTTTTGGAGTCCGCCCTTTCCTTGGGCAGGGACATCGGCCAGCAGCAAAGGCACAGCCAGCCCCCCCCCGGGAAGAGGAGCAAAAAACTGAAGGGCAGGCGCGAGAGGCCTGATACGCCTGCCCCCAAGGAGGGTAGCCTTGCACCGTCACCCGCCACATCGGGTAAGGGAGCCAAGGGCCACGGAGAGTCTGCCAAGGAGGGCAAGGGCAGCAAAGCGCCGAAGGCAGGGAGCAGCCGACCTGGCCATGAGGGCCCCACCAGCCCCATTCCGGGGGTATCGGAGGAGACCCAGGGCCCCAGGACTCCATCACAGGAGGGCCCCGCAACGGAAAGGTCAGATGCTGACTGAGCGGGAAGTATTGGCCAGGTGTGGTTCACTCGAAACACAAGACAGGCACCGCTGAACAGGCCCCGCCGTGAGAAGCACCGCTGAACAGGGCCCCGCCAAGACAGGCACCGCTGAACAGGGCCAAGACAGGCACCGCTGAACAGGGCCCGCCGTGAGAAGCACCGCTGAACAGGGCCCCGCTGTGAGAAGCACTGCTCCGCTGGGCCCTCCTGTCAAGCACCGCTCCGCTGGGCCCTCCTGTCAAACACCGCTCCGCTGGGCCCTCCTGTCAAGCACCGCTGAACAGGGCCCGCCGTGAGAAGCACCGCTCCGCTGGGCCCTCATCTCAAGCACCGCTCCGCTGGGCCCTCCTGTCAAGCACCGCTCCGCTGGGCCCTCCTGTCAAGCACCTCTGAACAGGGCCCGCTGTGAGAAGCACCGCTCCGCTGGGCCCTCATCTCAAGCATCGCTCCGCTGGGCCCTCCTGTCAAGCACCGCTCCGCTGGGCCCTCCTGTCAAGCACCGCTCTGCTGGACCCTCCTGTCAAGCACCGCTGAACAGGGCCCTCCTGTCAAGCACCGCTCCTCTGGGCCCTCCTGTCAAGCACCGCTCCGCTGGGCCCTCCTGTCAAGCACCGCTCCGCTGGGCCCTCCTGTCAAGCACCGCTCCGCTGGGCCCTCCTGTCAAGCAACGCTCCGCTGGGCCCTCCTGTCAAGCACCGCTCCGCTGGGCCCTCCTGTCAAGCACCGCTCCGCTGGGCCCTCCTGCCAAGCACCGCTGAACAGGGCCCGCCGTGAGAAGCACCGCTCCGCTGGGCCCTCCTGTCAAGCACTGCTCCGCTGGGCCCTCCTGTTAAGCACCGCTCCACTGGGACCTCCTGTCAAGCACCGCTCCACTGGGACCTCCTGTCAAGCACCGCTCCGCTGGGCCCTCCTGTCAAGCACCGCTCCGCTGGGCCCTCCTGTCAAGCACCGCTGAACAGGGCCCGCCGTGAGAAGCACCGCTCCGCTGGGCCCTCATCTCAAGCACCGCTCCGCTGGGCCCTCCTGTCAAGCACTGCTGAACAGGGCCCGCCGTGAGAAGCACCGCTCCGCTGGGCCCTCATCTCAAGCACCGCTCCGCTGGGCCCTCCTGTCAAGCATCGCTCCACTGGGCCCTCCTGTCAAGCACCGCTGGCCCATTGGCATGCCCGGTTCTGTGTCGGGCAGGGCTTCACGAGGCACTCTGCCCACCATGCCTCCTCCATGACCAGTGGACTCTGTAATCCACCTGATGGACTGTGGCTTTGCACTCCCCAGGATGGCACAGTGGGCAATCCACCCACTGTAGAGACTTGAGAGACTGTGGCTTTGCACTCCCCAGGATGGCACAGTGGGCATGGAGGCCCTTCGTGGATCTGGCGTCGTGGACTCATGTGGCTGAGGTGCCCCCCCTTCCCTTCCCCCTGAGGTGCCAGTATTTTATTATTGTGATGCCCCAGCAGTGTTCTCTCCAATGGACTCGATCTCGTGTGTGGGCTTTGCCCATGTGTTGCTGCACATTGGCCCACGGACATTTGAACTTTGCAAAAATGTGCCGGACTTTTGCTACTTGTATATATATAGTTCTAGATGTGTAATAATTCTGTATATATTGCTAGGTTCGCTATACTTCATTATTGCTATAATATAGTTCTATTTTTACAATCATTGCCTTTTGTCTTTGCATTTTTGTTTTGGGGGTTTGGGGGTGTCACTCTGACTTTTTAATCTGCATTGGTGTGTAGGTATTTCGGTGGGGGTGAGGGTGGGGGTGGGTGGGTGGCGTATGTGTGTGCCCGTAACCTTTCCTCCTCCCCCCTCCCCTGTGTCGTAGGTGCAGTACTCACCGTTGTCGTCTGCGGCGACCTTCGTGATCCTGGAAGATGAGCAGGAAGGCAATGGCTGGGAGGATGTGGAGTTCCGGTTCCATGCTGTTCCGATTCCGCGTGGAGTGTGTCGAGGTGAGCGTTTTCCATTGGAAATGTCTGTTTCCGCCGTGTTTTTATCGGCGGGGCTCCCGCCCTGGAAAAGGTGGCGGATTGGTGAGTCGTGATAGGGTGGGCGGTACATTGTCTGCCGCCTGGCTGTTGGCGGTGACCGCCGCGCTGTTTGTTTGTGCCGCCATGGCGGTCAGAGTGTTAAAGCGGCGGCCTGTGTTGGCGGTTCCCGCCAGGGTCAGAATTCCATTTTTTGGACCGCCAGCCTGTTGGCGGGTTGGCCGCCGCTTTAACACTGACCGCCAGGGTCAGAATGACCCCTTTGTGCCCAGAGTGCTTCATCCTGTGCAGGACAGACAGAGTGGATGCAAGTCTCCACTGGTTCTGGAGGGGGACTGGTGCCCAGAGTGCTTCATCCTGCCAAGGACAGATGGAGTGGATGCTGTTCTCCACTGGTTCTGGAGGGGGACTGGTGCCCAGAGTGCTTCATCCTGCCAAGGACTGAAGTAGTGGATGCCTTTCTCCACTGGTTCTGGAGGGGGCTTTGTGCCCAGAGTGCTTCATCCTGTGCAGGACAGACTGTTAGGGTTTGTACACAGCAAAGAGCATGTCCCCTCTCACTGCACTAGTGGGTTCTGTAATAGCTCCCTTTTAAACTTACTATTGAAAGCCTTTCTTGTTATCTCACCTTCCCCCCCCCCCTTGGCTTCTGTGTAGGTTGTTTAATGTGCTGTTTTGTTTACACATTGGGCCTTGCTTTTACCAAGGCTTCTTTAAAATACTCCTCCCTAGGCCATGTGTTAATCCAACTCATTTGTATAATAACTGAAACTCTGCACACCTTTCAAGAACATGTGCAGCATGTGAGGACCACACCCAGCTCTTCAAACCACACCCAGCTCTGCACACCTTCCAAGAACATGTGCAGCATGTGAGGACCACACCCAGCCCTTCAAACCACACCCAGCCCTGTCTATAAAAGGCATCCCCCGAGCCTCACCCAGTGCTTGTGCTCGTCTACCTCCCGCTTACCTGAGAACAGATCCCTCGGCGCTGGCACTCCTGCTCTTTACAGACTTTCATTGACTTCAATGGGCGCAGCTTCTGGCTCTTCCTTCTTCCGGTTTCCGGTTCCTCCTTGCTTCAGCCTCTCTCCTATGAATAACCTGCAAAAGAGAAAGAAGACAAGGTTAGACTGATCAGTATCTCTTGCCAGCAACAAGTAAGTGCAAAACCTTTTATTACCTGAAAGAACTTTGACAACAATTTCTGGATTCGTGTATAGACAATTTGAAACGAAATACTTTCCACGAACATTGTGATTCAAACTCTTTGTTACAAGAATATTTTGCAGAACTTTGTGAAGCAAACATTGTTTTTTCTCATGGAACTTTTAAGAATCGAACAGTGGAAACCATTAACAGCAAGGCAAACAGTAAATCAAGGACTTGCACAAATTACATGCTGTATTTTGATGTAAAAGTACAGTATTTGTTTTATAAAAGATTCTGGAAATATGGGAAAAGTGAGTCTGCTATTGGGAATTTAGGCTTTAGTTATATTATGATGAATGTTTGATATTGGTAATTCTGATAACTGTATTTGTTTAATGTTTTAGAAGCTTTACAGTAATAGAAAACACATCCCAGAGCAGTAACACAATCCAAACCTGGAAACTAGAGACCAGGATCCAAGAGGTACTTTTAGAAGAGAATTTCTAATAAATAAAGGGATAGTCAGGAACCCATTTAGGAATAGGTTGCACTTATCTGTTCTTTGTTTATGTTTCATTAGGCACCAGTTTCCACAGAAGTCAGAAAGGGCCGCAGATTTGTGCAGCACTTCAACAGTGGAAACGCAAGAACGGTGTTGTCTCTCTTTTTTATTTTATCCACTTCCCCCCTTCCCTTGAGCTTCTGTTCTTAGTGCACTGTTTTAAAAACTAGTGTGCTGGAACAAGCAGTTTCAGGGTGGGGTCGGATTGTCTTCAACCTCCATCAGAACTGAACAAGAACTCAGGTGAGCTGGGCTTTGACAGAAGCACAAGCCTTAAAAAATTTCAGTTCTGGTGACCGATGAATACCGGGGAAGAAATAGAGGGCATTGACGTCACGGATATGGCGCAGGCCCTAAATGAGGACTTGGCTCATAATGAATCAGTGTCTGGCATCTTGGAACATATGCAAGAGGAAATAGAGAGATTAAAGATGGAGAATACCTCTTTAAAACAGGATTTAAGCAGGTATAAATTTAGGGGATCTCAGTGGAACACAGCTTCTACGCCTTTGTTTAAAACCTCCTCAGAGACAGGGGCGCCATCAAAACATACAACTTTGCCTCCCCCAGTTGAGGTTACTGTTAATGTTCCTAATGTTGTGCCCTTAGCAGCACCTGAACGTTTTCAATGAGATAGTAACAAATTCCATGTTTTTATCAATCAATGTCAATTACACTTCATTTGTAAGCCACAACAGTTCCCTACTGATGATACGAAAGTGGCATTCGTCTTGTCTTATTTGGGTGGCACAGCAGCCAATTGGTCAATTCCTTTCGTGGATAGAGATGATCCCATCCTCCATAATTGGAATCAATTTAAACGTACCATGACCAGCCTTTTTGCAAAACACACTTTCATGCAGGCAAGTGATAATGAGCTTTTAAATCTTAAACAAGGCAACAAGGATTTATTGACCTATCTCACTAGTTTTAATCGTTTACTCACCGAGACACAGTGGCCAGAAGAAAAGCGTGTCTCCCTTTTTTATAAAGGTTTGAGAGACGAGTTAAAAGACGCGCTGGCTCATATCGTTGATTTGCCAAAAGACTATTCGGACTTTGTAGATTTAGTTGTGAAATTAGAACATAGCCGAGGAGAAAGAAAGGGAGATAAATACAAACTGGAATCACGGTTAACTTTTATTAGACACGAGAAGAAAGACACAGATAATAAACTCCCTGAACCAGAGCCTATGCAAATAGGGACACTCAGAGGTCCACTCACATCAGAGGAAAAAGAAAGAAGGAGAAAATTTCAATTATGTTTATATTGTGGCAGGGCAGGTCACTTTGCCAGAGAATGTCCAGTAAAGCCTAAAACTCCACGAAAGGGTGCTGTTTCCTCCACCTCCTCAAAAGAATCGGGAAACGATTAAGCTCGACAAGGGGAGAGGTTACTTGTTCGAGAAAACATCTTAATCAAACCTCTAATGCTGCAGCCTTCAGGGTACCGCACATACCTAGACATTTCATAATTCAGGTCGTTTTAATTGTTACTACCCAAGTGAGGCATTCTCTCCCTGTCCTACTGGACTCAGGCGCGACAGGAAATTTTGTGGATAATAAGTTAGCTGAAACCTTAGGACTTCCTATGTGCCTAAAGCCTTGTCCAGAAGCAGTATGTGCAGTGGATGGGTCAGAATTGACCTCTGGATTAATCACAAAACAAACAAGTCCACTTGTTATGGTCTGTCAGAACGGGCACACAGAGGTGATTAGCTTTGATCTGATAGATACTCATAATTTTGGTTTGATTCTCGGGGTACCCTGGTTAACAACTCATAAACCAAAAATTTATTGGGTGAATAGAACTGTTACTTTGGATTCCTCTTTCTGTAGAACCAATTGCTATCAAGAAGCAGGTACAGAACAGAGCACAGTATTACACTGTGCTAGTGTTACACAAGATGAACCAAGTCTCCCTCCTGAATATTCTGACTTTAAAGACGTCTTTGATCCAGTAAAGGCTAGTGTGCTGCCCCCACATCGGTCTTATGACTGCCGTATAGATCTTATCCCAGGGGCCCCTTTACCTAATAACAGAGTATATGCTTTGACTGACGAAGAAACCAAATACTTAAGAACCTACCTAGATGACCTACTACAGTCTGGGTTCATCCGTCATTCCACATCTCCGGTGTCATCTCCACTCTTTTTTATCCCGAAGCCGGATAAATCCCTGCGCGCGTGTATCGATTATAGAGGACTAAATAAGGCTACAATAAAGAATAAATATCCTCTTCCTCTAATACCTGTGTTGTTGGATCAATTAAGACATTCTACTGTATACACTAAACTAGATCTGCGGGGAGCTTACCATCTGGTCCGAGTAAAAGAGGGGGATGAGTGGAAGATAGCTTTCAAGACAAAGTTTGGTTTATTTGAGTACACAGTAATGCCCTTTGGGTTATGTAATGCCCCTGCGGCCTTTCAGTTCTTTATAAATGAGGTCCTACACGAATTCCTGGACGTTTGTGTCATAGTATACATAGACGACATCCTCATTTACTCTAAGAACTCAGAAGAACATACCCAACATGTTCGTGCAGTATTATCAAAGTTAAAAGAAAATCATCTTTTTGCTAAGTTAGAAAAGTGTACTTTTAATGTCAACAAGGTGGACTTTTTAGGATACTGCCTGTCACCTCAAGGAATAACTATGGATGTAAAGAAAATCAGTGCTATTGCTGATTGGCCAGAACCATCCTCTTTAAAAGATATTCAGAAATTTCTGGGTTTCGCCAATTTTTATAGGAGGTTTATTGCACATTTTGCAGACATTGCGGCCCCAATAACTACCTTGTTGCGGAAAGGGCAGCGATTTATTTGGACTGATGAGGCGGCACACGCCTTTCAACTCCTAAAACAAAAGTTCACTTCAGCCCCAATTCTGAAACATCCTGATCCTGACTTGCCCTTTTTTGTTGAAGCGGATGCTTCACAAGTAGCTTTAGGAGGAGTTCTCTCTCAACGAGATGCAGTAGATGGCCAGTTACATCCTATAGCCTTCTATTCTAAAAAGTTATTGCCAGCTGAACAAAATTACACTGTGGCTGAAAGGGAACTACTAGCTATCAAAGTAGCCTTTTCAGAATGGAGGCACCATTTAATGGGAGCCAAGTACCCAGTTACAATCTTTTCTGACCATAAGAACCTACAGTTTTTTGGATCACTTAAAGCACTAACACCACGTCAGATGCGCTGGTTAATTTTTTTTAGCACATTTGACTTTGTTATAACCTATAGACCAGGTGCACAACAAATTCAATCTGATGTGTTATCTAGATACGGACATACCTCAGACATGAAACAAGATAAAATAGGAGAACCCATTATTCCTCCCCAAAAGTTGTTGGCACCAGTACAACAGAAGGATTTCATCACAGATCTATATAATGCACACATGCAAATAGCACCTCAGGATTGGTTAAAGGATTCCCATAACACAATACAACGAGGTTTATTGTATCACGACAACATGCTGTTAGTGCCCACCTCTGAATTACAAACACAGGTGATAATTTGGCATCACGCCTCACCGTTGGCAGGTCATCCTGGTTGGGTAAAAACCCTGGAAAATGTGCAAAAACACTTTTGGTGGGACACTATAAGAAAGGACATTAAGCAATTTGTCACTACCTGTCCAATTTGTGCAAGACATAAATCTTCTCATAAGGCTCCTGACGGCTTGTTAATACCAATGCCAACACCCAAACAACCTTGGCACACTGTGAGCGTAGACTTTATTGTAGGTTTACCACCTGTAAAATCCTTCACAACAATGTTGGTTATAGTGGATTTTTTATCTAAAATGGCACATTTTGTACCATTACGGAAATTACCCACGGCGGCAGAATTTGCCGATATTTTTATAAGGGAAATTGTGCGTTTACATGGTTTGCCAAGCAAAGTGGTGTCAGACCGAGGGAGCCAGTTCAACTCCAGATTTTGGAAAAAATTATGTGAAAAACTGAAAATAGATGTGGCCTTATCCACTGCTTTCCACCCAGAGACAGATGGACAGACTGAACGACTGAACCAAACCTTACTTCAAACGCTACGTTGTTTATTTGCTGATTATTCTAGTGAATGGTTGGAAGCTCTCCCTGTAGCAGAGTTTGTTTATAATAATACTGAGCATTCAGCTCTACTTTGCTCACCATTCTATTTCTTGCAGGGGTATCATCCAAGAGCTATACCCATTTTGTTAGAAGATTCCCTGTTGCCTACAGTAACGGATAGACTAACGAGGTTAGGTGACATACAAGACAAAGCCAGGAAACATTTATTAAAGTACAAGGAAAGCATGAAAAGACAAGCAGACAAACACAGGTCTGAGGCCCCAATGTATAAAATTGGTGACAAGGTATGGCTCTCCACAAAGAACCTAAACATAGAGGGATCCCGAAAGCTGCAACCACGTTTCATTGGACCCTTTAGTATAACTGCCATAGTAAACCCGGTAACAGTAAAATTAGATTTACCAAAAGAATATCCAGTACATACTACATTCCATGTGTCCTTGCTTAAGCCGTACAACTCAAAAACCCGACCTGAACCACCACCTCCACCCATACCAATTAAGGGAAATCTGGAATATGAAGTGAAAAGCATAAAAGACTCAAAAATAATTAGTGGACATCTGTTTTATTTAGTAGAATGGAAAGGATATGATGAATCTGAGAATTCATGGGAACCAGCATCATATGTACATGCCCCATAGCTGATTAGACGGTTTTATTTAAAAAATCCAGGAAAACCCCGTCCTGTAGGAGGGCCTTTGAGGGGGGCAACTGTTAGGGTTTGTACAAAGCAAAGAGCATGTCCCCTCTCACTGCACTAGTGGGTTCTGTAATAGCTCCCTTTTAAACTTACTATTGAAAGCCTTTCTTGTTATCTCACCTTCCCACCCCCCTAGGCTTCTGTGTAGGTTGTTTAATGTGCTGTTTTGTTTACACATTGGGCCTTGCTTTTACCAAGGCTTCTTTAAAATACTCCTCCCTAGGCCATGTGTTAATCCAACTCATTTGTATAATAACTGAAACTCTGCACACCTTTCAAGAACATGTGCAGCATGTGAGGACCACACCCAGCTCTTCAAACCACACCCAGCTCTGCACACCATCCAAGAACATGTGCAGCATGTGAGGACCACACCCAGCCCTGTCTATAAAAGGCATCCCCCGAGCCTCACCCAGTGCTTGTGCTCGTCTACCTCCCGCTTACCTGAGAACAGATCCCTCGGCGCTGGCACTCCTGCTCTTTACAGACTTTCATTGACTTCAATGGGCGCAGCTTCTGGCTCTTCCTTCTTCCGGTTTCCGGTTCCTCCTTGCTTCAGCCTCTCTCCTATGAATAACCTGCAAAAGAGAAAGAAGACAAGGTTAGACTGATCAGTATCTCTTGCCAGCAACAAGTAAGTGCAAAACCTTTTATTACCTGAAAGAACTTTGACAACAATTTCTGGATTCGTGTATAGACAATTTGAACCGAAATACCTTCCACGAACATTGTGATTCAAACTCTTTGTTACAAGAATATTTTGCAGAACTTTGTGAAGCAAACATTGTTTTTTCTCATGGAACTTTTAAGAATCGAACAGTGGAAACCATTAACAGCAAGGCAAACAGTAAATCAAGGACTTGCACAAATTACATGCTGTATTTTGATGTAAAAGTACAGTATTTGTTTTATAAAAGATTCTGGAAATATGGGAAAAGTGAGTCTGCTATTGGGAATTTAGGCTTTAGTTATATTATGATGAATGTTTGATATTGGTAATTCTGATAACTGTATTTGTTTAATGTTTTAGAAGCTTTACAGTAATAGAAAACACATCCCAGAGCAGTAACACAATCCAAACCTGGAAACTAGAGACCAGGATCCAAGAGGTACTTTTAGAAGAGAATTTCTAATAAATAAAGGGATAGTCAGGAACCCATTTAGGAATAGGTTGCACTTATCTGTTCTTTGTTTATGTTTCATTAGGCACCAGTTTCTACAGAAGTCAGAAAGGGCCGCAGATTTGTGCAGCACTTCAACAGTGGAAACGCAAGAACGGTGTTGTCTCTCTTTTTTATTTTATCCACTTCCCCCCTTCCCTTGAGCTTCTGTTCTTAGTGCACTGTTTTAAAAACTAGTGTGCTGGAACAAGCAGTTTCAGGGTGGGGTCGGATTGTCTTCAACCTCCATCAGAACTGAACAAGAACTCAGGTGAGTTGGGCTTTGACACAGACGGAGTGGATGCAAGTCTCCACTGGTTCTGGAAGGGGACTGGTGCCCAGAGTGCTTCATCCTGCCAAGGACAGACGGAGTGGATGCTGTTCTCCACTGGTTCTGGAGGGGGACTGGTGCCCAGAGTACTTCATCCTGCCAAGGACAGACGGAGTGGATGCTGTTCTCCACTGGTTCTGGAGGGGGACTGGTGCCCAGAGTGCAGCACACACCCCGTGACGGTCCCAGTTGCGTCACTGCCCCTGCCGCAAATGGGCTAGCGGTACATTCCATGGCGGTCTTTGCCCTGTTCAGCGGTCCCTGGCCTGTTCAGTGGTGCTTGAGTTGCCAGTGTCAGACCTGTTCAGCGGTGCATTCCATGGCGGTCTTTCCCCTGTTCAGCGGTCCCTGGCCTGTTCAGCGGCACTCGAGTTGCCAGTGTCAGACCTGTTCAGCGGTGCATTCCATGGCGGTCTTTGCCCTGTTCAGCGGTCCCTGGCCTATTCAGCAGTGCTTGAGTTGCCAGTGTGAGACCTGTTCAGCGGTGCATTCCATGGCGGTCTTTGCCCTGTTCAGCAGTCCCTGGCCTGTTCAGCGGTCCTTGCCAAGGCGGTCCTTCATTGCCCAGCAGGGCTGTGGCTGGCGGTCCTTCATGGGTCAGCTGGGCTGTGGCTTGCGGGGCCCTCCTGGCCAGCTGGGCTGTGGCTGGCGGTGGCCTCCTGGCCAGTGACGATGGGGCTGGCCTCCTGGGCAGTGACTATGGCGGTGGCCTCCTGGCCAGTGACGATGGGGCTGGCCTCCTGGGCAGTGACTCTGGCGGTGGCCTCCTGGCCAGTGACGATGGGGCTGGCCTCCTGGGCAGAGACTCTGGCGGTGGCCTCCTGGCCAGTGACGATGGGGCTGGCGGTGGCCTCCTGGGCAGCGGGATGATGGCGGTCTTCTCCGCCGTGCTGCTCCTCCCATACTTTGGAGATTTCTTCTGCCCCTTCCCCACCTTGGGAGGAGTCACAGCTGAGTCGACACTCCCCCCGGGACTCTTGTGAGCGGCTTTGCTGGCTGGAGTCTTCCCCCTCTCCCGCCGGGCACTGTCCAACTTCTGGTGCTTCACAGGGGGGGGACTGGCTGTGCTGTGGCTCCGTGCCACGCTGGCTGGCCTGGTGGCCAGTGCACTCCACATACCTGTAACAACAGGCACCATTGGTCCCGGAGATTTTTTGGCTGAGGTGCTAGTACGGGACCTATGAGTTGGAAGGGGGGGGTGGTGGGAAATAGGTTAAGGGTGGACAGGAAAAGTTTTTGGGGGACACTGGGACGGGTAGCTGGAGGGGGTTTGGGAGTGGAGGAAGAGGTGGTGGTTGTAGGAGGTGTAACTTTTGTGGATTTGGGTGCAGGTGCATGGGCTGGAGGCTGTCATGAGGTGGATGGCTGTTGGGTGGGTTAAGCCTGCGTTTGTGTATCTTTGGAGGGGGCGTCACAGACACACTGGGAGAGGACACAGGGGACGTGGAAATGGTAGTGAGGGTGGTGACTGCACGTGTGCGGGGTGTGGTGGTGGGTGTGCTGGTGTGGGACGTAGTGGCTGTAGTGGTAGTGCATGCAGATGTGAGTGTAGACGATACTGGGAGGGAGGAGGAAGACGAGGAGGAGGGGGACACAGTGGAGGCAGTGGATGTTGGTGTGTCTGTATGTGTGTGATGCTTGCGTGAGTGCCTGTGGGATGTGTGGTGCTTATGTTTGCCGGAGCTTCCCTTGTGTGGTGAGGTGTGTGCAGGCTGGTCTGATGGTGTGCTTGGGATAGGCTGGAGTACAGGGGATTTGTTGGAGGGGGGAGGCTAGATACAGGGACAATGGCTGCCATCAGTGCTGAGGCCAGAGTTTGCAGGGTTCGATGAAGGACAGCCTGACCAGAATGAATGCCCTCCAGGAATGCATTTGTGTGTTGCAATTCCCTTTCTACACCCTGGATGGCATTCAAACTGGTAGACTGCCCAACAGTGAGGGACTCGAGGAGGTCAATGGCCTCCTCACTGAGGGCAGCAGAGGTGACAGGGGCTGAGGTGCCTGGGGAGAAGGTGATGCCCACCCTCCTGGTTGAGCGGGCACGGGGCGAAGGCTGAGGAGCTGCTGGGAGGGCGGTGCTGGTAGGAGGGGTGGCGGCTGTACCTGTAGAAGTGGGGGGCACAGATTTTGCCACCACCACAAGGGAGCTCCCATCGGAGGATGAGTCTGTGTCACTGGTTGCAGATCCTGTGACCGCTGTGGTGCTCCCCTCGCCCTCTGTCCCACTGGTGTATTCTGAGTCCGTGGTGTGGCCCTCCATGACCATGTGGGATGCAGCTTCCTCGTGCTCCGGTGCCACTGTACCTCCGCCTGATGATGCTGATGCACACAAGAACAGGGAGACCACAAAAAGGGGGGGACCACAGACGAAAGACAGGGTGAGTGCATGGCTTACCGCTACCGTTGGCGGACAATACAGACACAGCAGCCCCCTGCACTACGTCACGCTGTTTGGCTCTACAGATGCAATTCCTGGGATATGGCCTACATGGCTATGGACGACATCTGCACACATAGATGACACAGGGGCATGAATATCTGTACTTGGCACTCTACAGAGGTGGGGTGCCACATGGCCTGCATTACGGAGGGGCTTAGCCTACTGAACTCGCCCTGGCCTAGGGAAACCCACAGCCCTCCTCCCCCACCCAGACACCTTCACTGAGCGCAAAGTCCACTGAATGATGTTGTACTCACCCCCTTGTGTCTGCTGTGATGCCCTCAAGCACCCATCCAACTCAGGGTAGGCCACCGCCAGGATCCAGAACATCAGGGGGGTCATGGTTCGACGGGCACCCCTCCCACGTTGGGAGGCCATCCCCAGCTGAGCCTCCGCCGTCTTCTTGCTCCAGCGGCGAATGTCCTCCCATCTTTTCCGGCAGTGGGTGCTCCGTCTGTGGTGGACCCCCAGGTTCCGGACGTCCTTGGTGATGGCAGGCCAAATATCCTTCTTCTGGTGGGCGCTGACCTACATGACATGTACAGGGGAAGAAGAGAAGTAATTACCAACTGTACCGTCTAAGTGAGTGGCCCACATCCCTACCCTTGCCATGTGGCACATGCATTCACAGTCCTTCATGCATGCAGAACTGTGCCCCCTTCATTCTTACAACCAGCCCTCTCCACACAGGCATAGCCCATACAACGTGCTCCCTGTGTACTTACCTGTTGGTCTGGAGGACCGTAGAGTAGCGTGTACTGGGGGAGGACCCCGTCCACGAGCTTCTCCAACTCCTCTGCAGTGAAGGCAGGGGCCCTTCCCCAGACGCACGAGCCATTGTCTCTTCCAGACCGAGGTCACAGCAGCACTTGCAGTGTAGGTCCTCTCCTGTCGAAGATCAGGTATCGAGTGATTCAACAGATAGAAAATGGCGGTCACGTCCGCAGCGGTGCTTACCAGCACCGCTGGCGTACATCGTCATTGGCTCCTGGGACCCATAGGGTCCAATGCTAACCAATGCAGCATTGGGCCGCGGTCTTCGACCGCCTACTGCGACGGTGTACAAAGCCAGCGCAGTTACCTCACATCCCATTGTCCCAGTTTAGAGGTCAGGCATCCGCCATTTCAGGGGCCAACATGGCCTAATTACCAACTTCGTCACACATACCTAGGCCTTGTCTCACAACACAAATACAGGCCACATTTTGTGTATGAATGGTGTTCTGTGTAGACTGTGGGTACAGACCTCTGAGTTGTTTGACTCTGTGGTCGCTGTTGTCCTTCATAGGCACCGTCCGCTGGGACATGTGAGGAGATGGCGGAATCCTCTGGTGTACCGACCGCTGGTGGACCTGTCGACAATGGAGGAAAGAAGTTTGATCGTCACCTACAGGTTTGACCGTGCCACAATCCAGGAACTGTGTGCCCAGTTGGAGCCTGACCTGATGTTGGCAATCCGCCATCCCACAGGAATCCCCCCTCAAGTGCAGGTACTATCAGTGCTCCATTTCCTGGCAAGTGGGTCAATTCAAACAACAGTGGCCATGGCATCAGGGATGTCCCAGCCTATGTTTTCCAACGTGTTCTCCGGAGTGTTGTCTGCCCTTCTGAAACACATGCAGAGCTACATCATTCTCCCTCAGGTGGAGGACTTGCCTTTGCCTAAAGGTGACTTCTATGCCCTTGGACATATCCCCAAAATTATAGGTGCCATTGATGGGACCCATGTAGCTCTGGTCCCTCCCCCACAGGAGTGAACAGGTGTACAGGAACCGGAAGAGTTATCATTCCATGAATGTACAGATGGTATGTTTGGCAGACCAGTACATCTCCCAGGTAAATGCTATGTTCCCTGGCTCTGTGCATGACGCCTACATCCTGCGGAATAGCAGCATCCCTTATGTGATGGGTCAACTCCAGAGGCACCGGGTGTGGCTATTAGGGGACTCTGGTTACCCCAACCTGTCATGGCTACTGACCCCAGTGAGAAATCCCAGGACCAGGGCAGAGGAACGCTACAATGAGGCCCATGGGCGGACTAGGAGGGTGATCGAACGCACCTTCGGCCTCCTGAAGGCCAGGTTCAGGTGCCTCCATACGACAGGTGGTTCCCTATTCTACTCACCAAAGAAGGTGTGCCAGATCATCGTGGCCTGCTGTATGCTCCACAACTTGGCTTTGCGACGACAGGTGCCTTTTCTGCAGGAGGATGGTCCAGATGACGATGTTGTGGCAGCTGTGGAGCCTGTGGACAGTGATGAGGAGGAAGCAGAGGAAGAAGACATTGACAACAGGGACTCAGTTATCCAGCAATATTTCCAGTGACACACAGGTGAGAAAACATTCCTGCCTACTACAAGTACTTTAACACTTCTACCTCTATCCTGTCTGTCGATTTCAACCAGTATATGGTCACTGAGTTGTACATTTCCCTTACGGTTTCACAGGTGTGGTTTCCAACGTGTGTCATCTGCTTAGATTCCTCGTGGACTTGAGATGTGTGACATAGGTATGTTGGCATTACATTTGAAAAAGCATTTTGTCACTGTCATTGCTAATACACATTTTCGAAATCACAGACTGAGTCCAGATTGTTTTGTGCTTCAAGGGTGTTTATTGAAGTGCTCAATATTGGAGGGGGGTTGTAAAATGGTGAGGGGTGATGGTGGAGGAATGTCCATGGCAGAGTCCAGTCTATTAGTATCACAGGTGCATTGCCCATATGGGCATAGGAAGTGGAGCTGGGGCAGTTCCAATATGGACAGGGTTATAAAGTGGGACAGTGGTTTGACAATCAGAGTGGTCTAATTTCTTGGCGGGGTCTTGGCATCGTGCTCTGTCTTGTTCCTGGATCTCAGGGACCGCTTGCAGGGTGGTTCTCCGTCTGTAGGGGGTGGGGTGCTGGTGTGGTGGCCCTGTGGCGGTGCCTCCTGTCCACTAGCGGCAGCGGCGGTGGTAGGCAGTTCATCGTCCATGCTAGTGTCAGGGGCCCCTTGGAGTGCCACAGTGTCCCTCCTGGTGTTAAGTATTTCCTTCAGCACCCCTACGATGGTGCCCAGGGCGGAGCTGATGGTTCTGAGTTCGTCCCTGAACCCCAAATACTGTTCCTCCTGCATGTGCTGGGTCTCCTGAAACTTGGCCAGGACCGTTGCCATCGTCTCCTGGGAGTGGTGGTATGCTCCCATGATGGAGGAGAGGGCCTCGTGGAGAGTGGGTTCCCTTGGCCTGTCCACCCCCTGTCGCACGGCAGCCCTCCCAGTTCCCCTGTGTTCCTGTGCCTCCGTCCCCTGGACCGTGTGCCCACTGCCACTGCCCCCAGGTCGCTGTTGTCGGGGTGGTGGGTTATCCTGGGTTCCCTGTAGTGGTGGACACACAGCTGATTGACGTGTCCTGGGGACGGAGGTATGGGCCCGCTGGGTGGGTGCTGTGCTGGTGTTACCAGAGGTTGGAAGGTCTGTGGTGGGCTGTGCCTGTGTGAGGGGAACCGACTGTCCCTAGGCCCACGATGGTCCGGGCTGGTCATCTGGATCCAGTTGGACAGAGCTGCTATCATCACTGTGGGCCTCTTCTGTGGGTGGGGTGGAGATGTCTGGACCCTCCTGTCTGGTAACGTTGGGTAGTGGTCCTGCAGGGGTGTAAAAGCATGATTATTGCATCTGTGTGTGTCATGGTGTGCAATGGGTGGGTGACCATGTACCCCAGTGCTACCATTCCTATGTGTGGGCTTGTGTGTTGATGGTTGAGGGGGGTATTATGGGTATGTGCAGTGGGCATGCTTTAGTGACGGGTGTCCATGCTTTGTTGTGTCATGCAGGGCTTGCTGTTGGGATGTGTGGTTTGTGTTATTAGTATATTTGTGAGGAGTTGGAGTGATAGGGGAGGGGGCGAGGGTGGGGGTCTGTGATAGCATGCAGGTAGGTTGGGGGATATGATAGTTAAAGGTTTGACTTATCAGAGTCCATTCCTCCACCGACTCCTGCGAGGCCCTCAGGATGCAGAATCGCCAAGACCTGCTCCTCCCATGTTGTTAGTTGTGGGTGAGGAGGTGGGGGTCTGCCGCCAGTCCGATGTACTGCGATGTGGTGTCTTGAGACCACGGAACGCACCTTCCCCCGTAGGTCGTTCCACCTTTTCCTGATGTCGTCCCTATTTCTTGGGTGCTGTCCCACTGCATTGACCCTGTCGAATATTCTTCGCCATAGCTCCATCTTCCTAGCTATGGAGGTGTGCTGCACCTGTGCTCCAAATAGCTGTGGCTCTACCCGGACGATTTCCTCCACCATGACCCTGAGCTCCTCCTCCGAGAACCTGGGGTGTCTTTGCCGTGCCATGGGGTGGTGTAGGTGATGTGTGGGGTGGTGTGTGTGGTGATAAGTGTGGTGATATGTAGTGGGGTGTGGTGTTTTGTGCGTGGAAGTTGTGTGGGTGATGGTGTTGAGTGCCTATGGCTGCTAGTTTGTGGATGGTGGTGTCTCTCTCTGGCCTTCTTTCAGAAATTTTTGGGTCGTAGGGGTTTGTGGGTAATGTGGGTGTGTGTTTTATATTGTATTGGGTGTGTGGGTGTGGTGTGTGTATGTGTATCAGGTGTGTGTATTTCAAATTGTCCAATGTGGCGGTGTTTTGTATGTGTGTGTGTATTTTGAGCGCGACGGTGTATACCGCCAATGGAATACCGCGGTTGAAAGACCGCCACATGGATTCGTGGGTCGCGATAGCATGGGCGTATTTCTGTTGGCGTGATGGTGGAGGTTTTGTTTTCGCCAGTTTATCACTGACCTTTGGTGTGGCGGACTTGTGTGGGTGTCTGGATTTTGTCGGATTTCGAGATGGGTCGGAATACCTGTGGCGGATTTCCACGGCCGCGGCGGTGTGTTGGCGATCTTCTGCACGGCGGTAAGCTGCTTTTACCGCCAATGTTGTAATGACCCCCTCTGTCTCTCTCACTCCAGACACAAGCCCAGAGTCCATATACCCAAATAGCCATGTCTGTGAAATCTCAATTGAAGTTCAATCATTTGGGAGGATACAATATGAAAAATTGAAGTACAGGGAGTGACCAGAATGGAAAGCCCAATTGGCTCTGTTTCCCTATGTCCAACAACAAAACTAGTTTAACTTGCCCAAATCCTTCTAGTAGAGAAATCACAAATGAACTCCACACACCTGGGACAATGAAATTTGTCAAGTGTGTGCAGTAGAGACAGTGACATGAATGTAATTCCCCGGAGGCACTGTTTCCCCAACTCAAAACACCACACCAGTGGTCCCGTGATCAAATACCCTTCCCTGATAAATCAGATTTGAGGTTTATTCATCTGGGAGTGACCAGGATACAGATCATGCCCAACTTTGAGATGTGCCTGGATACTTAGCTCCATCTTGACTTGCTAACTCAAGATGAAACTATTGAGGGCAGGCAGTACATCTTACCCAGTGTGCCAAACAATGATCCCAAAGGCCTCAAGATGCATCATCAGAATACTATTGCCAGCAAACACATTCACACTGCACTGACCATATGATGCCTCCTGTCACATAAGTTACAAACTCCTGAGTCTGCCTGCATAACATTCGAGTGGGCCTTGAAATGGGCCAAAAACCTAGCTTGCCTAGCCACTGTTTATCCTGCACTGGTGGCAAGATGACATTCGCAGGCCATCCCCCGAAGGGACAATGTCTTGCACATCGCAGCAGCTGCATCGGACATGGAGATCTGGCATGCTCCACAAATCTCATGTCAACACAACTAATACCATGTGTACATGTCACAATAGGATTACCTGCAAAACAACTATATACAACGTGTTTGCAAAATGTCAGTGAAAACCTTTGGAGGTACATATCACAATACAACCAACAACATTGTATCTATTCAAAGCAACAGGTCAAGCTGCCACTGACCACACTGAGGCCACTGAAGAGAGGGCCACTAACCCAGTGGATGAAGCCCTCAGTGATGAAGATATTCCTGGACTTCTGAACATGGAGGACGGTTCTGGCCCATCTGGTCATACACCAACAGTGAGTCTCACTGTGGCCATTACATCACCCCTCACCCCGGATGTCTCCACATCACGGGCAACAATACACCCCCCAGCCTGTGTCCCTAGCACAGTGTCAACCATTGTGGGCCCCCAGTCCAAGCTACTGAGTTGCAGCACAACACCTCTGACAATGATGGTCCAGGATCCAGTGGGAGTGGGTACCCTGTGGCAAGGGGACGGGCCTGAGGGGGGGGAGGTTGGGTGCGTGGGAGGGATTCTGTGGGTCAGCCGGGTGAGGCCACTGGGGCTGGTCTTGGCCAGGACACTATCAGCAATGTCATGGGAGTCTATCAGGAGTCCCAAGGCTTGATGGGCCAAGTACTTTCAGAACTCCAGGAAATGAAGTAGATGCAGGGGGGCTTCCATCAGGAAATGCATGGACAGTGGGAGGCTCACAATATCAACATGGACTCTCCAATAGGGGTGCTGAGAGACATTAACACCACCCTGAGCAGGGATCGACAACAACACTGTAACCCTTCCTTTGGTGCATCTACATCAGGCCCTTCATTGGTGTCAGCCACTGGAAGGGAGGCCCTGTCAAGGGAAGAACCCATCTCAGACACCCCTGCCTCTGTAGCAGCAGATCCCCCTCCCCATGCAAGTGGGGATGTCCAGCGAGGAATTCAGGAGGTACAAATGGCAAAACACCCACCACTGCCAGCAAGAGACCTCTTCCAAAATGACATCCTTTGTGTGCCACTTATTCACTCTGTGACTGTTCTTCAACTACCTTCCATGTCCAATGGGAGGAGTACACTGGATTTTTGACTTCTAATGGTGTGGCATCTAATCCAGTGATTTCATCCACCATGACTAAACCCTTCATTTTTCATTTCCATCATGCCCAAATTTTGTTTCAGCTCAACTTTTCTATAAATCCGCTTATCACAAAGTCATATTCTGCTTGCCTCTGTGCCACCTTTTTCTATGTAGATATGTAAGACCAAGTGAAGCAAATGCGGAAGACACAAGATACTAATGCAAGGCAGAATATGTTACAGGTACAGTGTCCTACTAAGAATTACTACCAACACACACAAACACATTGCTATAAGTGTCTGGTCAACCAAACATTGTATCCCACTGTACAGCACATAGGCTGTCGAAATGTCTGGACTGTCATAGCCAAGAATGGCGGACTCATATTGAGTCAAGGTACACAGATACTAAGGTATAGCCTTCCAGACTACGGAAGGAGGGATCTTGTCAGACATTGTCCTGTTGAATAGTCAAACAGAAAAGTGGATGGTGTTACCAGCTTGAGCCTTATAACATACCTCATCAGGGTAATCCACCATCTCATAAACCAAGGCACCAAAAGAGGGTAGTACAACAGTCCCTGATCACATGCCCATCATTATGCAATGACCATGCATCTGGTGGTATGACATAAACATATGTCAGTGTTGTGGCAGAGGCACTGTGGCCTGCAATGATGAAACATATCTTCAGCTGCATAGAGGTCATACAAGTAGAGTGTTTAGCCAATGTGAACAGTGAATGCCTTGCTCGCAATTGATGACTATATAATTCAAGCCCACATGATGCAATTAGCCCTTAACAGGACACAAAACAAGTCCAAACTGCACTTCAGACCTTTACTCAAACACTGTGCAAGCTGGCTTGGCACAGGTCTCATATACCCTAAATTTGTGACCTATATTTCCTGGAACAATCCATGTCCACTCTGTATGTCAGAACAGCATCAGATACCTGCCAATGTCACAACTCTGAAATGCTCACATAAGGATGTCATGGTGAGGGTACCTGTACAAAGATACAATGAGTATAGGTTAAAAACATACCGATTACACAAATCACATAGCAAGCATCTGGAAATGAAATTACATTGCAATGAGACTGAAACAAACAAAGCAGCATCATCAAAGTGGAGATATGTCAAAGGCTAACTCTTCAAGCAGCCTTTGGTTGAGTATTGCAGAGTATCAGCTCCCTAGTTGTTGCCAAAACACTCAACTCCACACATTTTCAGACCTACAGTACATTGTACAGTCACAGTCATTACATCACATTACGTGTTTACACTCATGAAAAGTAACTGTTGATGAGAACTTCCCGCAAGTCATTTCCTTCCTCTTCACCACTGTCATCCTCACTTGGCATTTCAGGAGTCTCACCTGGTGCCACTGCAGGCTCTCCCTCCCCTGGGATGTACGGGTTATTCTTCCTCAGGGCGAGGTTGTGAAGCATGCAGCATGCCACAGTGATCTGACACACTTTTCCTGGTGAGTAGAGAAGGGTTCCATCGGTCAGGTACAGACAGCAAAATCTGACATTTAGGAACCCAAAAGCTCACTCCACTACCTGCCTTGTTCTTCCATGGGCCTCAATGAAAAGGACTTCCCCTGGCATAGTTGGATTCCTTATTGGCTTCAACAACCAAGGACAGTTTGGATATACGCAGTCTCATGTTAAGTAATGGGACATGTGTGCAACAATAAGTCACTCAATCAATCAATCAATCAATCATAGCATTTGTATAGCGCACTACACACCCGGGAGGGTCTCAAGGCGCTAGGGGGAAGGGGTCCGCTATTGCTCGAATAGCCAGGTCTTGAGTTGTCTCCTGAAGGCGAGGTGGTCCTGGGTCAGCCGAAGGTGGACGGGGAGGGCGTTCCATGTCTTGGCTGCCTGGTAGGAGAAGGATCTGCCTCCGGCGGTGGTTCTTCAGATGCGTGGTATGGTGGCGAGGGCGAGGCTGGTAGACCGTAGCTGGCGGGTGGGTGTGTAGAAGGTCATGCGATCGTTGAGGTACTTGGGGCCAAGGTCGTGGAGAGACTTGTGTGCGTGGGTGAGGAGCCTGAACGTGATCCTCTTGTTGACGGGGAGCCAGTGCAGGTCCCTCAGGTGGCCGGAGATGTGGCTGCGTCGGGGATGTCCAGGATGAGTCAGGCGGAGGTGTTCTGGATGCGTTGGAGTCTTTTCTGTAGCTTGGCTGTGGTTCCGGCGTAGAGGGTGTTTCCGTAGTCCAGTCGGCTGGTGACGAGGGCCTGGGTGACCGTCTTCCTGGTTTTGGTCGGGATCCATCGGAAGATCTTGCGGAGCATGCGAAGGGTGTGAAAGCATGATGAGGAGACAGCGTTGACTTGTCTGGTCATCGAGAGGGAGGAGTCCAGGATGAAGCCCAGGTTGCGTGCGTGGTCTGTTGGCTTGGGAGTGGTGCCCAGGGCTGGGGGCCACCAGGAGTCGTCCCAGGCGGCGGGCGATGGTCCTAGGATGAGGACTTCCGTCTTGTCTGAGTTCAGTTTCAGGCGGCTGTTCTTCATCCACTCGGCGACGTCTTTCATCCCTTCGTGTAGGCTGGTTCTGGCGGTGTCGGGGTCTCTGGTGTGGGAGAGGATCAGTTGGGTGTCGTTGGCGTAGGAGATGATGTTGAGGTTGTGTTGGCGTGCGATGGCAGCAAGAGGTCTCATGTAGACGTTGAAGAGGGTGGGGCTGAGTGATGAACCTTGCGGGACGCCGCAGATGACTTCGGTGGCCTCGGATCGAAACGGGGGGAGGCGGACTCTCTGTGTTCTTCCAGCGAGGAACGAGATGATCCACTCCAGTGCCTTCTCTTGGATGCCGGTGTTGCGGAGGCGTTGGACTAGGGTGTGGTGGCAGACAGTGTTGAACGCTGCAGAGAGGTCCAGGAGGATGAGTGCCGCTGTTTCCCCGTTGTCGAGCAGGGCTCGGATGTCGTCGGTGGCTGCGATGAGGGCGGTCTCGGTGCTGTGGTTGGCTCTGAAACCGGACTGCGAGGGGTCGAGGGATCCGTTAGTCTCGAGGAAGGCGGCAAGCTGTTTGTTGATGATCTTCTCGATGACTTTGGCAGGAAAAGGGAGGAGCGAGATGGGGCGGAAGTTTTTGAGGTCGGTGGGGTCCGCTGTTGGTTTCTTCAGTAGGGCGCTGAGCTCGGCATGCTTCCAGCTCTCCGGGAAGGTGGCGGTGTTGAAGGAGGTGTTGATGACGTCCCGGAGTTGGGGTGCGATGGTGGAGTCGGCCTTGTTGAAGATGTGGTGGGGGCAGGGGTCGGTTGGAGATCCGGAGTGGATGGTGTTCATCGTGCGGGCTATGTCTTTGGTGGTCACCGTGGTCCAGGTGCGGAGGGTGGCGGTGGGGTGCGTTGGTTCGACGGTTGGGTGCGTGGATGGTGTGCCGAAACTGTTGTGGATGTCGGCGATCTTGCGGTGGAAGAACAATGCGAGAGAGTCGCAGAGATCTTGTGAGGGAGTGATGTCGTTGTTGCCGGTGCTGGGGTTGGAGAACTCCTTGACGATGCTGGAGAGTTCCTTGCTGTCGTGGACGTTGTTGTCCAGTCGCTCCTTCAGTGATTTCTTCTTGGTGGTGCGGATGAGCTGGTGGTGCTTGCGGGTGGCGTGTTTGAGGGCGGTCATGTTGTCGGTGGTCTGGTCGAGGAGCCAGGTTTTCTCGAGGGTGCGGCAGGTCTTCTTGGAGTCCTTGAGTTCGTCGGTGAACCAGGGGGCCTTCTTGCTTCTGGGTCTGCTGGGAGGGTTCTTCAGTGGTGCGAGGTCGTCGGCGCAGGGGGTCAGCCACTGCGTGAAGTTGCGGGCTGCTTCGTTGGGGTCCGTTGTGCTGGCAGGTGGGTTCTGGCTGAGGGAGGTGGTGAGCTGGTCGGCGGTGATCTTGCTCCAGCTCCTGTGAGGAACCTGTTGCGGGTGGTGGTGGGTTGTGGTTTTCCTGAAGCTGAAGTGGACGCAGCTGTGGTCGGTCCAGTGGAGTCCGGTGGAGTGGCTGAAGGTGATGTGCTTGCTGGATGAGAAGATGGGATCAAGCGTGTGGCCGGCGTAGTGGGTGGGGGTGTTGACCAGTTGCTTGAGTCCGAGGTTGGCGAGGTTGTCCAGCAGGGCGGTGGTGTTGCGATCCTTGTTGTTTTCCAGGTGGAAGTTGAGGTCCCCTAGGAGGATGTAGTCGGTGGAGGGGAGGGCGTGTGGGCTGATGAAGTCCGTGATGTCTTCGCTGAATTGTGTGCGTGGTCCCGGGGGTCTGTAGATGAGGGTGCCTCTGAGGGTCGTCTTTGGGTTGGTGTGAATCTGGAAGTGGAGGTGCTCGGCGGTGGCAAAGGTGTCGTTGGAGTTGGTCGTGATGCGGATGGTGTTCTTGTGGATGATGGCGATGCCTCCTCCGGTCTGGATGACGCGGTCCCTCCTGATGATCTTGTAACCGTCCGGGATGGCAATGGCGATGTCGGGGGCTGAGGAGGCGTTCATCCACGTTTCCGTGAGGAAGGCGACGTCTGGTGATGTTGTGTCGAGTAGGTTCCAGAGTTCCACGGCGTGTCTGTGGACGGAGCGGGTGTTGAGCAGGATGCACTTGAGGTTGCTGCTGGTGCTTGGCTTGGCGGGCGCGGTGCAGTTTCGGAGGCAGGTGAACTTGCAGGATCTGCAGGTGAAGGGTCCGTGAATGCGTTTCGGGGCGGTTCGGCAGCAGGAGGGGTTCCGGACGGCATTGAGTGCGTAGAGGGCAGCGGCGTTGTAGGTCTGTCGGGTCGTCTTGCGTCGGTGGGGGCCAGGGCTCCTGGCACTGGGCGCGGTCCAGGCGCGGACGGGCGCAGACGGGCTTGCATTTGGCGCGCCTTCGGCGCGCCCGCTGCGCGTCTGCGCGGTCGCCATTTACGGCTAAGTGGGAGGGAGGAGCAGCTGGGAGGTGGGAGCGGGGAGGACACAAAACAAAAGGGGGTGTGGCCGCGTGAGCGGCGGCGGGAAGCGGGGAGCGGGGCGGGCAAGGCACAGGGGGACAACAGCAAAGTTAATACAAAAGGCAATAAAAATACAACAAAACCACAATATACCACCAAAATACGGCGGAACTGCTGGGGCAGGGAACAGTGAGGCAGACGGCACAACGAGGCTGCGAGCAGCAGCGAGGGGCGTGGGGCACACACACAGCTGGTGGCCGTGCGGCGCGGGGGTGTCCTGAGAGCAGGTCACACTCACCTGAGCCACGCGGTCGCCATTTAAGGCTAAGTGGGAGGGAGGAGCAGCTGGGAGGCGGGAGCGGGGAGGACACAAAACAAAAGGGAGCGTGGCCGCGTGAGCGGCGGCGGGAAGCGGGGAGCGGGGCGGGCAAGGCACAGGGGACAACAGCAAAGTTAATACAAAAGGCAATAAAAATACAACAAAACCACAATATACCACGAAAATACGGCGGAACTGCTGGGGAAGGGAACAGTGAGGCAGACGGCACAACGAGGCTGCGAGCAGCAGCGAGGGGCACACACACAGCTGGTGGCCGTGCGGCGCGGGGGTGTCCTGAGAGCAGGTCACAATCACCTGAGCCGCGCGGTCGCCAGGTCAGTTCATGATTGTAGCACCAGGCACTGCACACACACAATCAGGACAGATGTGACTTACCAAACAGCCAGGCCCTCTCTGGGTGCAATTGTGACATCAGCTGGGATATGGTGCTGTTCTGCATAATGAAGGAATCATGGACTGAATCCGGATAACGGGCACAGACCTGTGAAATGTATAAATCCTCCAAACAACTTGCACATTGATGGAATGGAAGTTCTTTCTGCTGCGGTACACTTGTTCATTGGCCTGCGGTGGGAGCAAACCAACATGTGTGCCATCAATGGCCCCCACCACATGTGAGATGTGTGCAAAACCATAAAAGTCATTCTATATATGGGCCAAAACCTCACATCGGGGAAACTGGATACAGCTGTCCAGGTGTTTCAACATTACTGAGAGGACACCCTTCAACACAAGACTGAAAATAGGTTGGGACATGCCAGCTGACAGGGCCACTGTATGTTGGATATTGTGGCTAGGTAGTGCAATATTCACATGACTTGTGCAACAAGTGGTATGCTGGTTGGATAACTAATAGCTGGTATCAGATCTGGCTCCAACTGACAATATAAGTCCACTATTGTGTACCTTTTCAGATGGTAGAGCAGGATTATGCGGAGTTCTTCCATGGTCTGAAGGTCTGGCAGTGGACAGTAGATAGGATGTTGTCGCATCCTCCCTCTCCCTGGGCACCTAGGCATGACAGGGCATCATTTCTAACATTAGTCGTTTCAGAATGGATAGACATTGCAACCAGTACAGATCACAGCTGCAAATGACACAAGGGTCACAAGTGGCCAGCACTGTTTTCCACACTTGTGGTCACAACATGGATATGGACCAAACACAAAGATATGCTACACAATTTACCCTCAAAATGTGACTGGATATTTCTACTGCCAAAATTACCGTCCACTGTGCTGGACTGTGCACCACTGTTAAATGCCATCTGTTCCCTGCAACATACTATAATGTTGTTTGAGTAGCAGGACCTACATGATAAGACAGGATAAGTCAGTTTGTGCGGTCAAAAATAATTTTTCGCAGGTGTGGTGCAGTTTCTACAGCCCAATACAGGCTGCCAAAATGGTGACTGCTTGACCTACTCCCCTGGAGATCAGGAACTGCTCAGGAACACTGGCAGAAGTCATCATGGTGGTAGGCGGTTGCAACCCCGGCGGACCCAGCCTTAGATTAACGTTGTTGCCAGTGGCGGTCGAAGGCCAAATGCTTTGTCCGCTGGCAGTGATGACCCCGTATGTGGCTGACGTGACTAGTGTGTTCTGCAGATTCACTCACTTGACTCCTAACACTGCTGCCAGCAACTCTCAATGACATGAGTTGCTGTGAGTTGTCTCTGGGAGCAATCATGCCACTTCTAGCAGGTGGTAGGGCCCCTGCCTTCTCTCCAGAGGAGCTGGAGAGGCTAGTGAGTGAGGTCCTACCCCTGTATGAACAGCTCCATGGCTCACCGGTGGAGCAGGTAAGTCCCTCAAGTGCACAATTTTCTCTGTACTGCACTATCCTTTACCTCATCACAGGCTAGAATATGTCCATGTGTGCCAGTTTGACTACTCATGTGCCTGTTGCAGTCTGTGTGGCATCAATGGAGGGACAATGTACAAGTATTGGTGGCCAGTGTCATATGTTAAGTTCAGTCACATTGTGTTGTGTGAGGTTTTTGGGGTCCTAGATCGCCTTGTGATGGATGCACATAGCTAGGTGAGGAGACCTTACTTCCATCCACCGACATCTCTTTCTTCATTACAAAGAAAGGGAGCACACTGCCTACACTCCAGCAACAAAGTCCAACCCCAATGCATCATGGTAAATGCAGTCGAATTCGTAGTCCATTCCGAAAGTAATAAAGTCTTTCACCTCTGTAGGCGCAGATGACGGGCTAAACCTAGAAACACGTGTCCAGAGATACACAGCACTTGCTGCACCTACTTAGGTGAAAGACTTTTGATTACTTTTTCAGCACAAAACGAAGTGACTGCATTTACCATGATGCATTGGGGCTAACTTTTTGCTTGAGTGTGAGGCAGTGTGCTCCCTTTTTTCTTTTTGTCCAATGACTGCTCCCTTGAGCTAACGAGCTGACGAGCTCTGGAGAGGCACCTGTGCGCCAGTGAGTGGTACATAAACCCGAGAAGACTTTTGGCGGCATTTCAAGCAACCCCACAGACTTGGCTGCTCTCTGCTGATGACGGGCTAAACCTAGAAACACGTGTCCAGAGATACACAGCACTTGCTGCACCTACTTAGGTGAAAGACTTTTGATTACTTTTTCAGCACAAAACGAAGTGACTGCATTTACCATGATGCATTGGGGCTAACTTTTTGCTTGAGTGTGAGGCAGTGTGCTCCCTTTTTTCTTTTTGTCCAATGACTGCTCCCTTGAGCTAACGAGCTGACGAGCTCTGGAGAGGCACCTGTGCGCCAGTGAGTGGTACATAAACCCGAGAAGACTTTTGGCGGCATTTCAAGCAACCCCACAGACTTGGCTGCTCTCTGCTGATGACGGGCTAAACCTAGAAACACGTGTCCAGAGATACACAGCACTTGCTGCACCTACTTAGGTGAAAGACTTTTGATTACTTTTTCAGCACAAAACGAAGTGACTGCATTTACCATGATGCATTGGGGCTAACTTTTTGCTTGAGTGTGAGGCAGTGTGCTCCCTTTTTTCTTTTTGTCCAATGACTGCTCCCTTGAGCTAACGAGCTGACGAGCTCTGGAGAGGCACCTGTGCGCCAGTGAGTGGTACATAAACCCGAGAAGACTTTTGGCGGCATTTCAAGCAACCCCACAGACTTGGCTGCTCTCTGCTGATGACGGGCTAAACCTAGAAACACGTGTCCAGAGATACACAGCACTTGCTGCACCTACTTAGGTGAAAGACTTTTGATTACTTTTTCAGCACAAAACGAAGTGACTGCATTTACCATGATGCATTGGGGCTAACTTTTTGCTTGAGTGTGAGGCAGTGTGCTCCCTTTTTTCTTTTTGTCCAATGACTGCTCCCTTGAGCTAACGAGCTGACGAGCTCTGGAGAGGCACCTGTGCGCCAGTGAGTGGTACATAAACCCGAGAAGACTTTTGGCGGCATTTCAAGCAACCCCACAGACTTGGCTCCTCTCTGCTGATGACGGGCTAAACCTAGAAACACGTGTCCAGAGATACACAGCACTTGCTGCACCTACTTAGGTGAAAGACTTTTGATTACTTTTTCAGCACAAAACGAAGTGACTGCATTTACCATGATGCATTGGGGCTAACTTTTTGCTTGAGTGTGAGGCAGTGTGCTCCCTTTTTTCTTTTTGTCCAATGACTGCTCCCTTGAGCTAACGAGCTGACGAGCTCTGGAGAGGCACCTGTGCGCCAGTGAGTGGTACATAAACCCGAGAAGACTTTTGGCGGCATTTCAAGCAACCCCACAGACTTGGCTGCTCTCTGCTGATGACGGGCTAAACCTAGAAACACGTGTCCAGAGATACACAGCACTTGCTGCACCTACTTAGGTGAAAGACTTTTGATTACTTTTTCAGCACAAAACGAAGTGACTGCATTTACCATGATGCATTGGGGCTAACTTTTTGCTTGAGTGTGAGGCAGTGTGCTCCCTTTTTTCTTTTTGTCCAATGACTGCTCCCTTGAGCTAACAAGCTGACGAGCTCTGGAGAGGCACCTGTGCGCCAGTGAGTGGTACATAAACCCGAGAAGACTTTTGGCGGCATTTCAAGCAACCCCACAGACTTGGCTGCTCTCTGCTGATGACGGGCTAAACCTAGAAACACGTGTCCAGAGATACACAGCACTTGCTGCACCTACTTAGGTGAAAGACTTTTGATTACTTTTTCAGCACAAAACGAAGTGACTGCATTTACCATGATGCATTGGGGCTAACTTTTTGCTTGAGTGTGAGGCAGTGTGCTCCCTTTTTTCTTTTTGTCCAATGACTGCTCCCTTGAGCTAACGAGCTGACGAGCTCTGGAGAGGCACCTGTGCGCCAGTGAGTGGTACATAAACCCGAGAAGACTTTTGGCGGCATTTCAAGCAACCCCACAGACTTGGCTGCTCTCTGCTGATGACGGGCTAAACCTAGAAACACGTGTCCAGAGATACACAGCACTTGCTGCACCTACTTAGGTGAAAGACTTTTGATTACTTTTTCAGCACAAAACGAAGTGACTGCATTTACCATGATGCATTGGGGCTAACTTTTTGCTTGAGTGTGAGGCAGTGTGCTCCCTTTTTTCTTTTTGTCCAATGACTGCTCCCTTGAGCTAATGAGCTGACGAGCTCTGGAGAGGCACCTGTGCGCCAGTGAGTGGTACATAAACCCAAGAAGACTTTTGGCGGCATTTCAAGCAACCCCACAGACTTGGCTGCTCTCTGCTGATGACGGGCTAAACCTAGAAACACGTGTCCAGAGATACACAGCACTTGCTGCACCTACTTAGGTGAAAGACTTTTGATTACTTTTTCAGCACAAAACGAAGTGACTGCATTTACCATGATGCATTGGGGCTAACTTTTTGCTTGAGTGTGAGGCAGTGTGCTCCCTTTTTTCTTTTTGTCCAATGACTGCTCCCTTGAGCTAACGAGCTGACGAGCTCTGGAGAGGCACCTGTGCGCCAGTGAGTGGTACATAAACCCGAGAAGACTTTTGGCGGCATTTCAAGCAACCCCACAGACTTGGCTGCTCTCTGCTGATGACGGGCTAAACCTAGAAACACGTGTCCAGAGATACACAGCACTTGCTGCACCTACTTAGGTGAAAGACTTTTGATTACTTTTTCAGCACAAAACGAAGTGACTGCATTTACCATGATGCATTGGGGCTAACTTTTTGCTTGAGTGTGAGGCAGTGTGCTCCCTTTTTTCTTTTTGTCCAATGACTGCTCCCTTGAGCTAACGAGCTGACGAGCTCTGGAGAGGCACCTGTGCGCCAGTGAGTGGTACATAAACCCGAGAAGACTTTTGGCGGCATTTCAAGCAACCCCACAGACTTGGCTGCTCTCTGCTGATGACGGGCTAAACCTAGAAACACGTGTCCAGAGATACACAGCACTTGCTGCACCTACTTAGGTGAAAGACTTTTGATTACTTTTTCAGCACAAAACGAAGTGACTGCATTTACCATGATGCATTGGGGCTAACTTTTTGCTTGAGTGTGAGGCAGTGTGCTCCCTTTTTTCTTTTTGTCCAATGACTGCTCCCTTGAGCTAACGAGCTGACGAGCTCTGGAGAGGCACCTGTGCGCCAGTGAGTGGTACATAAACCCGAGAAGACTTTTGGCGGCATTTCAAGCAACCCCACAGACTTGGCTGCTCTCTGCTGATGACGGGCTAAACCTAGAAACACGTGTCCAGAGATACACAGCACTTGCTGCACCTACTTAGGTGAAAGACTTTTGATTACTTTTTCAGCACAAAACGAAGTGACTGCATTTACCATGATGCATTGGGGCTAACTTTTTGCTTGAGTGTGAGGCAGTGTGCTCCCTTTTTTCTTTTTGTCCAATGACTGCTCCCTTGAGCTAACGAGCTGACGAGCTCTGGAGAGGCACCTGTGCGCCAGTGAGTGGTACATAAACCCGAGAAGACTTTTGGCGGCATTTCAAGCAACCCCACAGACTTGGCTGCTCTCTGCTGATGACGGGCTAAACCTAGAAACACGTGTCCAGAGATACACAGCACTTGCTGCACCTACTTAGGTGAAAGACTTTTGATTACTTTTTCAGCACAAAACGAAGTGACTGCATTTACCATGATGCATTGGGGCTAACTTTTTGCTTGAGTGTGAGGCAGTGTGCTCCCTTTTTTCTTTTTGTCCAATGACTGCTCCCTTGAGCTAACGAGCTGACGAGCTCTGGAGAGGCACCTGTGCGCCAGTGAGTGGTACATAAACCCGAGAAGACTTTTGGCGGCATTTCAAGCAACCCCACAGACTTGGCTGCTCTCTGCTGATGACGGGCTAAACCTAGAAACACGTGTCCAGAGATACACAGCACTTGCTGCACCTACTTAGGTGAAAGACTTTTGATTACTTTTTCAGCACAAAACGAAGTGACTGCATTTACCATGATGCATTGGGGCTAACTTTTTGCTTGAGTGTGAGGCAGTGTGCTCCCTTTTTTCTTTTTGTCCAATGACTGCTCCCTTGAGCTAACGAGCTGACAAGCTCTGGAGAGGCACCTGTGCGCCAGTGAGTGGTACATAAACCCGAGAAGACTTTTGGCGGCATTTCAAGCAACCCCACAGACTTGGCTGCTCTCTGCTGATGACGGGCTAAACCTAGAAACACGTGTCCAGAGATACACAGCACTTGCTGCACCTACTTAGGTGAAAGACTTTTGATTACTTTTTCAGCACAAAACGAAGTGACTGCATTTACCATGATGCATTGGGGCTAACTTTTTGCTTGAGTGTGAGGCAGTGTGCTCCCTTTTTTCTTTTTGTCCAATGACTGCTCCCTTGAGCTAACGAGCTGACGAGCTCTGGAGAGGCACCTGTGCGCCAGTGAGTGGTACATAAACCCGAGAAGACTTTTGGCGGCATTTCAAGCAACCCCACAGACTTGGCTGCTCTCTGCTGATGACGGGCTAAACCTAGAAACACGTGTCCAGAGATACACAGCACTTGCTGCACCTACTTAGGTGAAAGACTTTTGCTTACTTTTTCAGCACAAAACGAAGTGACTGCATTTACCATGATGCATTGGGGCTAACTTTTTGCTTGAGTGTGAGGCAGTGTGCTCCCTTTTTTCTTTTTGTCCAATGACTGCTCCCTTGAGCTAACGAGCTGACGAGCTCTGGAGAGGCACCTGTGCGCCAGTGAGTGGTACATAAACCCGAGAAGACTTTTGGCGGCATTTCAAGCAACCCCACAGACTTGGCTGCTCTCTGCTGATGACGGGCTAAACCTAGAAACACGTGTCCAGAGATACACAGCACTTGCTGCACCTACTTAGGTGAAAGACTTTTGATTACTTTTTCAGCACAAAACGAAGTGACTGCATTTACCATGATGCATTGGGGCTAACATTTTGCTTGAGTGTGAGGCAGTGTGCTCCCTTTTTTCTTTTTGTCCAATGACTGCTCCCTTGAGCTAACGAGCTGACGATCTCTGGAGAGGCACCTGTGCGCCAGTGAGTGGTACATAAACCCGAGAAGACTTTTGGCGGCATTTCAAGCAACCCCACAGACTTGGCTGCTCTCTGCTGATGACGGGCTAAACCTAGAAACACGTGTCCAGAGATACACAGCACTTGCTGCACCTACTTAGGTGAAAGACTTTTGATTACTTTTTCAGCACAAAACGAAGTGACTGCATTTACCATGATGCATTGGGGCTAACTTTTTGCTTGAGTGTGAGGCAGTGTGCTCCCTTTTTTCTTTTTGTCCAATGACTGCTCCCTTGAGCTAATGAGCTGACGAGCTCTGGAGAGGCACCTGTGCGCCAGTGAGTGGTACATAAACCCGAGAAGACTTTTGGCGGCATTTCAAGCAACCCCACAGACTTGGCTGCTCTCTGCTGATGACGGGCTAAACCTAGAAACACGTGTCCAGAGATACACAGCACTTGCTGCACCTACTTAGGTGAAAGACTTTTGATTACTTTTTCAGCACAAAACGAAGTGACTGCATTTACCATGATGCATTGGGGCTAACTTTTTGCTTGAGTGTGAGGCAGTGTGCTCCCTTTTTTCTTTTTGTCCAATGACTGCTCCCTTGAGCTAACGAGCTGACGAGCTCTGGAGAGGCACCTGTGCGCCAGTGAGTGGTACTGTAGACAGTCCCCACAGTATAGACACTCAGGAGAGGTAAATTTGGGTTTTTGAGGTAAGTATTTATTAGTAATTTGAAATAAGAACTGATGAAAAGTCAGTACGACGTTTAGCGCCAGTTTCTTCTCTGGAGTGGTGAATATCTTCCTTCTAATCTGTGTCCCTTTTCTTCCTTTTCTCTAGGTGGCGTACCGGATCGTCCTCGTCAGGTCCCGGATGTGACATATAAGAAAAGGGAACACATACCGCTGGTGAGTGGAACGGACGCCTTATACCACGTCTTCTACTTATATGTTTTACTGGGAAAAGGTTTAAGGAGGGGGGGGGGGTTTTATGTGTGATATAGGTGCCAGTGAGGACTTCAGGGCTTGTGTATATTCCGTACTTTACCCTTTTGTGCTCTCCCGGTGCTCTCTAAAGTGCCCTTCTCTACTCCCTCCCCTCACCCTGCCTTCCTCCCTTCCCCAGCGTTTCTCCCCTTTTATTGTGCCCCTCGGTTTGTCCAGAAGGACCGTACCTTGTAGAGCCACGACCCTCCAGGGTCGTGGCTGGCTCTGTGGAGGTCCTCTCGTCGGTCTGGGCTGGTCTCCCCTGCTTCCGGTCGGGCGCTGTTCCTCTGGGTTCGGGTTCCGCCGCTTCCAGGCCACTGGGGTCCTCCTCCGATGTCCTTGTCGCCGTCTCTCTCTTCCTCCTTCGGTTCGCCGCCGCCGCCGTCGTTCTCCTTCCTCTCTTCCTTCCCGGCTCCTCCCCTCTCGACCGGAGCTTCCGTCTTTTGGCCGCCTGGTGGCCAATCGGGAGCCTCCGCGTCACCGGAGGTTGCCGAGGCAACCTCAGGACGCTGGCCTCGTCGCGGGCGCGTTTCCAGGGGAACCTGGGAACGCGGCCGTAGCGGTTCCGTTTCTGCCGGTTCCCCGCTGTTGCCCGGGGCGGCCCGGTCACACACCCTTCCCCAAGAACTGTCCTGTTCCAGGACAGGCGAAGACAGAGGAAATCGGGACAGATAATCAGCGGGGGCCTGGTGAGATCCAGGGACGTGCCGAACCTGAAAGGAGAATGGTTGCAGTTCAAGGAACCATCGCAGTATCCTGGAGTTAGAATCTTTATGCGCAGCCAGCCACGTAAGAGGAGCGTGATCCGTGAATAGTATAAACGGCCGCCCTAGGAGATAGTACTGCAAACAGTCAATGGCCCACTTGATAGCCAAGCACTCTCTCTCTATAATTGGATAGTTACGTTCCCGGGAAAACAGTTTTCTACTGATGTAGACCACCGGATGGTCAAGCCCCTCGCTATCTGGCTGAGTCAGAACCCCTCCAAGCCCCACATCCGATGCGTCAGTGTAGAGGTGAAACGGCTTCGTAAAATCTGGGCAGTGCAGGATGGGATCGGAGGTTAAGGAAACTCTCAACTGTTCAAAACTCGCGTTTTGCGTCTCCGAAAAAGGCAAAAGACGATTGGGATATCGTTTAGTGAGTAGGTCCATAAGAGGTGCTGCTAAGGTGGAGTAATGTGGAATGAAGCGCCGATAATAGCCCACTAATCCTAAAAAGGAGCGTAATTCCTTTTTCGTGTGCGGAAGAGGGGCATGTAAAATGGCATCCACCTTCCCATTTTGAGGTTGTAGTGTACCCTGATTAATCCGATATCCCAAATAGGAGATGTCGGTTTTACCTATCACACATTTCTTGGGATTGGCCGTCAAACCAGCAGTTTGAAGGGCTTGGAATATTCTCTGTAGGTGTATTAAGTGGTCCTCCCATGTTTCACTAAATACGACTACATCATCTAGATACGCAGCGGAGAATGCAGGATAGGGTTTTAGAATCCTATCCATCAACCTCTGAAAGGTTGCAGGGGCTCCATGAAGCCCAAAAGGCAGTACTGTGAATTGATATAACCCGGACTGGGTAGAAAAAGCTGTTTTTTCTCTATCTGGAGGAGCTAAGGGAATCTGCCAATACCCTTTAGTCAGGTCGATAGTAGACATGTATTTTGCTTTCCCTAGTTTTTCGAGAACATCGTCCACCCTAGGGATGGGATAGGTGTCGAATAGGGAGTTTGAGTTCAGTTTGCGGAAATCTATGCAAAACCTGACGCTACCATCAGGCTTCGGTACTAGGACAACTGGTGAACACCAGGGACTAGTGGACGGTTCGATGACCCCTAGGGATAACATTGTTTTGATTTCTTCTTCGATTATGTGTTTTCTAGCTTCTGGAATACGATACGGGCGTTCTCTGGTGATCTGCCCGGAGCTTGTGCGTATTTTATGGTGAATTAAAAACGTCTTTCCTGGTTTCTCTGAAAAGAGGGGTTGCCATTGTTTTAAAACCTTAAGGGCTTGTTGCTTTTGCCCTTCAGGTAAAATATCGTCTACTATGGGTAGGGTACTTTCAGTATCGGGGTTGGTAGGGTAGAACTCGATATCTAGGGTCTTGTCGGGACACACAAACTGACCCATTTCTGTGGAACGTTCAGGTTGTGCGGGGGTCTCCCATTTTTTTAGCAGGTTTACATGATATATTTGTGTTTTTATTGGACGGGAGGATATTTCGATAAGGTAGGTGACAGGGGAAACTGCTTTGATTACTCGATATGGGCCCTGCCATTTGGCCAGGAGTTTATGGTCGGAGGTGGGTCTCATTATTAGGACCTGGTCCTCGGGTTGGAAAACCCGTAGTTTACTTCCTTTGTCATAATAGGACTTTTGTGTTTGTTGGGCCTGTTCCAGGTTTGCGTGTACGTCGGTCCATAAGCGGTGTAGGTGGTTCCTCAATTTTTCCGCATATTCTAACAAAGGAGTCCCTGCTTCCTCAGCCTCGGCCTCCCAGGATTCTACCGCCATGTCTAAAAGGGACCGAGGTTGGCGTCCGAAGACCAACTCAAAGGGGCTATGCCCCGTGGATGCTTGCTCATGTGTCCGTATGGCGTACAACACTAGGGGTAACTTTTGATCCCAATCCTTCCCTGTCTCATTGATAGTCTTTCTCAGCAGGGTTTTAATGGTTCGATTATATCTTTCGACTAATCCGTCCGTTTGAGGATGGTAAACGGAGGTTCTGATCTGAGCTATCCCCAATGTTTTACACACTTGTTTCATTAAGGTGGACATAAAAGGGGTCCCCTGGTCCGTGAGGATTTCATGTGGAAACCCAAGACGAGAAAATACGTTAATCATAGCTTGGGCCACTGTCTTGGTGGTCATACTAGTCAGGGGAATGGCCTCTGGGTATCGTGTAGCATAATCTACAATGACTAAGATGTAGGTGTGTCCTTTTGACGAAGGAATCAAAGGTCCCACTAGATCCATCCCTATTCTTTTGAACGGGATATCGATGATGGGAAGGGGTAGGAGAGGCGCCTTCCTAGGCCGACTAGGTTCGGTTAACTGACAACGGGGACATTGGGCGCAATACCTACGTATGTGGGCGTACACTCCAGGCCAATAAAACCTTCTGAGCAAATATTCCTCGGTGTTTTCTCTCCCAAAGTGTCCTCCCCCTGGGTGATTATGAGCTAGTGTAAGAACATGTTCCCGATAGTGGGTAGGTACCAGAAGTTGGCGTTTACGTTCTCCCCGTCGTGTGGTAGTAACCCGATATAATAAGTTTTTTTGCACTATAAAGTAGGGACCCACCTCTTCTGTCTCCTCTGCTACTGCCGACCTCCAGGCATTGTTAAGGGAGGGGTCCTCTCTCTGTTGTTGGACAAAAGTACTAGGAACCTCATGAATTTCTGCCACTATCTCTCCATAGGTGTTGTCACCTTTCGTCTTCCGATAGTCCCCTTTTCCCTGTCGTTTCTCTCTTCGGGACAACTTTCTACGATATAGCGGACACTCAATATCACTCTCTGAAAAAGGTGCCTCTCCCCACCAATCCTTAGTTTGTTTGCTATCTCTGACGTAGTCTAATAGTTCTTGGAAGTGGATGTAGTCTGTCCCAATGATGCATTCCTCGATTAACCGGGGCATTATCCCCACTGGGAGGAAGTCCTGATAGGGTCCCCACCTGATCTGGAGTACCTGTATAGGATACTGGGCCTTGTCCCCGTGTATGCAACATATAGATACCCATTGTTTCTCTTCTATATCATTATTTATCAAGTCTTTCCTAATTACTGATTGGCTGCAGCCGGAGTCAACCAGGGCATATACACTTTTCCCGTCCACTTGTATCATCATTTTAAATTTTAGGGCGCCCTTCCCAGTACATAACACCCTTCGCCTTGTCATCCCTATCTCCATGGGTTCTCCCATTTCTTGTTTCTGGGGACACATACGTGCGATGTGTCCCCATTCACCACAACTATAACATTGGGGTCCCATGGTAGGCGGGCCTTCAGGAATCCTACGTGGTACTAGATAGTCGGGTGGACTTTTTACAAATGTCTTTGGGGACGGTAGAACTGGTTTAATGATACTTCGCGTGGGACAGTTTCTGACATCGGTGGATCGATGAAAAGCACAGGCCAGATCGATGGCCGTCTCAGTATCCACTTTTGGGTGTTGTCTTATCCAGTGTTTTGTGGATGGAGGTAGACCATCTAGATATTGTTCCAGTATAATGGTTTTGATGACTTCCTCCCGACTATCTCCAATATGGCCTAACCATTTTAATGCTAGATCCTTCACACGAAAATAAAAGGTTCTAGGGTCTTCGTTGGTGCCCCATTTGACTTTACGAAATCTCATCCTGTAATATTCTGTGTCGTGACCCACCCTTTCTAATATACTTGTTTTTATGTCTTGATAGGGGTTGACACCACCTGGGTTAGCGGCTTGATATGCTGATTGTAAGAGCCCCGTGAGCAGGGGGGCCACATATTGTCCCCATTTATCTTCTGGCCATAGGGCGGAGGAGGCTACCCGTTCAAAGTTGGTGAAAAAGGATTCCGGATCCTCTCCCTCCTGATACTTCTGTAATACGGAACTAGGTACATTCGGATGTACCTTACTAGCGGCGATAGTCTCCGTTAGTTTTTTCATCGCACTTTCATGGACTAACTGGTTGTTCGCCAGTATGGTCGCCTGGCTCTTCAGCGCAGATTGTAAGGTTTCTCGGTCTTCTTTGGCCTCTCTCTGTTGGGCCTCCCATACTAGTTGTAAGTGTCTTTGCCCTTCCGCTAGTTGCTTAATCACGGTCTCTAACGATGGACTCTCACTCATTGTGTATACTGTCTGGACTGTTTTATGGAGAGGGATTAGAAACAAAATCCCACTTCTGACACCACTGTAGACAGTCCCCACAGTATAGACACTCAGGAGAGGTAAATTTGGGTTTTTGAGGTAAGTATTTATTAGTAATTTGAAATAAGAACTGATGAAAAGTCAGTACGACGTTTAGCGCCAGTTTCTTCTCTGGAGTGGTGAATATCTTCCTTCTAATCTGTGTCCCTTTTCTTCCTTTTCTCTAGGTGGCGTACCGGATCGTCCTCGTCAGGTCCCGGATGTGACATATAAGAAAAGGGAACACATACCGCTGGTGAGTGGAACGGACGCCTTATACCACGTCTTCTACTTATATGTTTTACTGGGAAAAGGTTTAAGGAGGGGGGGGGGGTTTTATGTGTGATATAGGTGCCAGTGAGGACTTCAGGGCTTGTGTATATTCCGTACTTTACCCTTTTGTGCTCTCCCGGTGCTCTCTAAAGTGCCCTTCTCTACTCCCTCCCCTCACCCTGCCTTCCTCCCTTCCCCAGCGTTTCTCCCCTTTTATTGTGCCCCTCGGTTTGTCCAGAAGGACCGTACCTTGTAGAGCCACGACCCTCCAGGGTCGTGGCTGGCTCTGTGGAGGTCCTCTCGTCGGTCTGGGCTGGTCTCCCCTGCTTCCGGTCGGGCGCTGTTCCTCTGGGTTCGGGTTCCGCCGCTTCCAGGCCACTGGGGTCCTCCTCCGATGTCCTTGTCGCCGTCTCTCTCTTCCTCCTTCGGTTCGCCGCCGCCGCCGTCGTTCTCCTTCCTCTCTTCCTTCCCGGCTCCTCCCCTCTCGACCGGAGCTTCCGTCTTTTGGCCGCCTGGTGGCCAATCGGGAGCCTCCGCGTCACCGGAGGTTGCCGAGGCAACCTCAGGACGCTGGCCTCGTCGCGGGCGCGTTTCCAGGGGAACCTGGGAACGCGGCCGTAGCGGTTCCGTTTCTGCCGGTTCCCCGCTGTTGCCCGGGGCGGCCCGGTCACAGGTACATAAACCCGAGAAGACTTTTGGCGGCATTTCAAGCAACCCCACAGACTTGGCTGCTCTCTGCTGATGACGGGCTAAACCTAGAAACACGTGTCCAGAGATACACAGCACTTGCTGCACCTACTTAGGTGAAAGACTTTTGATTACTTTTTCAGCACAAAACGAAGTGACTGCATTTACCATGATGCATTGGGGCTAACTTTTTGCTTGAGTGTGAGGCAGTGTGCTCCCTTTTTTCTTTTTGTCCAATGACTGCTCCCTTGAGCTAACGAGCTGACGAGCTCTGGAGAGGCACCTGTGCGCCAGTGAGTGGTACATAAACCCGAGAAGACTTTTGGCGGCATTTCAAGCAACCCCACAGACTTGGCTGCTCTCTGCTGATGACGGGCTAAACCTAGAAACACGTGTCCAGAGATACACAGCACTTGCTGCACCTACTTAGGTGAAAGACTTTTGATTACTTTTTCAGCACAAAACGAAGTGACTGCATTTACCATGATGCATTGGGGCTAACTTTTTGCTTGAGTGTGAGGCAGTGTGCTCCCTTTTTTCTTTTTGTCCAATGACTGCTCCCTTGAGCTAACGAGCTGACAAGCTCTGGAGAGGCACCTGTGCGCCAGTGAGTGGTACATAAACCCGAGAAGACTTTTGGCGGCATTTCAAGCAACCCCACAGACTTGGCTGCTCTCTGCTGATGACGGGCTAAACCTAGAAACACGTGTCCAGAGATACACAGCACTTGCTGCACCTACTTAGGTGAAAGACTTTTGATTACTTTTTCAGCACAAAATGAAGTGACTGCATTTACCATGATGCATTGGGGCTAACTTTTTGCTTGAGTGTGAGGCAGTGTGCTCCCTTTTTTCTTTTTGTCCAATGACTGCTCCCTTGAGCTAACGAGCTGACGAGCTCTGGAGAGGCACCTGTGCGCCAGTGAGTGGTACATAAACCCGAGAAGACTTTTGGCGGCATTTCAAGCAACCCCACAGACTTGGCTGCTCTCTGCTGATGACGGGCTAAACCTAGAAACACGTGTCCAGAGATACACAGCACTTGCTGCACCTACTTAGGTGAAAGACTTTTGCTTGCTTTTTCAGCACAAAACGAAGTGACTGCATTTACCATGATGCATTGGGGCTAACTTTTTGCTTGAGTGTGAGGCAGTGTGCTCCCTTTTTTCTTTTTGTCCAATGACTGCTCCCTTGAGCTAACGAGCTGACGAGCTCTGGAGAGGCACCTGTGCGCCAGTGAGTGGTACATAAACCCGAGAAGACTTTTGGCGGCATTTCAAGCAACCCCACAGACTTGGCTGCTCTCTGCTGATGACGGGCTAAACCTAGAAACACGTGTCCAGAGATACACAGCACTTGCTGCACCTACTTAGGTGAAAGACTTTTGATTACTTTTTCAGCACAAAACGAAGTGACTGCATTTACCATGATGCATTGGGGCTAACTTTTTGCTTGAGTGTGAGGCAGTGTGCTCCCTTTTTTCTTTTTGTCCAATGACTGCTCCCTTGAGCTAACGAGCTGACGAGCTCTGGAGAGGCACCTGTGCGCCAGTGAGTGGTACATAAACCCGAGAAGACTTTTGGCGGCATTTCAAGCAACCCCACAGACTTGGCTGCTCTCTGCTGATGACGGGCTAAACCTAGAAACACGTGTCCAGAGATACACAGCACTTGCTGCACCTACTTAGGTGAAAGACTTTTGATTACTTTTTCAGCACAAAACGAAGTGACTGCATTTACCATGATGCATTGGGGCTAACTTTTTGCTTGAGTGTGAGGCAGTGTGCTCCCTTTTTTCTTTTTGTCCAATGACTGCTCCCTTGAGCTAATGAGCTGACGAGCTCTGGAGAGGCACCTGTGCGCCAGTGAGTGGTACATAAACCCGAGAAGACTTTTGGCGGCATTTCAAGCAACCCCACAGACTTGGCTGCTCTCTGCTGATGACGGGCTAAACCTAGAAACACGTGTCCAGAGATACACAGCACTTGCTGCACCTACTTAGGTGAAAGACTTTTGATTACTTTTTCAGCACAAAACGAAGTGACTGCATTTACCATGATGCATTGGGGCTAACTTTTTGCTTGAGTGTGAGGCAGTGTGCTCCCTTTTTTCTTTTTGTCCAATGACTGCTCCCTTGAGCTAACGAGCTGACGAGCTCTGGAGAGGCACCTGTGCGCCAGTGAGTGGTACATAAACCCGAGAAGACTTTTGGCGGCATTTCAAGCAACCCCACAGACTTGGCTGCTCTCTGCTGATGACGGGCTAAACCTAGAAACACGTGTCCAGAGATACACAGCACTTGCTGCACCTACTTAGGTGAAAGACTTTTGATTACTTTTTCAGCACAAAACGAAGTGACTGGATTTACCATGATGCATTGGGGCTAACTTTTTGCTTGAGTGTGAGGCAGTGTGCTCCCTTTTTTCTTTTTGTCCAATGACTGCTCCCTTGAGCTAACGAGCTGACGAGCTCTGGAGAGGCACCTGTGCGCCAGTGAGTGGTACATAAACCCGAGAAGACTTTTGGCGGCATTTCAAGCAACCCCACAGACTTGGCTGCTCTCTGCTGATGACGGGCTAAACCTAGAAACACGTGTCCAGAGATACACAGCACTTGCTGCACCTACTTAGGTGAAAGACTTTTGATTACTTTTTCAGCACAAAACGAAGTGACTGCATTTACCATGATGCATTGGGGCTAACTTTTTGCTTGAGTGTGAGGCAGTGTGCTCCCTTTTTTCTTTTTGTCCAATGACTGCTCCCTTGAGCTAACGAGCTGACGAGCTCTGGAGAGGCACCTGTGCGCCAGTGAGTGGTACATAAACCCGAGAAGACTTTTGGCGGCATTTCAAGCAACCCCACAGACTTGGCTGCTCTCTGCTGATGACGGGCTAAACCTAGAAACACGTGTCCAGAGATACACAGCACTTGCTGCACCTACTTAGGTGAAAGACTTTTGATTACTTTTTCAGCACAAAACGAAGTGACTGCATTTACCATGATGCATTGGGGCTAACTTTTTGCTTGAGTGTGAGGCAGTGTGCTCCCTTTTTTCTTTTTGTCCAATGACTGCTCCCTTGAGCTAACGAGCTGACGAGCTCTGGAGAGGCACCTGTGCGCCAGTGAGTGGTACATAAACCCGAGAAGACTTTTGGCGGCATTTCAAGCAACCCCACAGACTTGGCTGCTCTCTGCTGATGACGGGCTAAACCTAGAAACACGTGTCCAGAGATACACAGCACTTGCTGCACCTACTTAGGTGAAAGACTTTTGATTACTTTTTCAGCACAAAACGAAGTGACTGCATTTACCATGATGCATTGGGGCTAACTTTTTGCTTGAGTGTGAGGCAGTGTGCTCCCTTTTTTCTTTTTGTCCAATGACTGCTCCCTTGAGCTAACGAGCTGACGAGCTCTGGAGAGGCACCTGTGCGCCAGTGAGTGGTACATAAACCCGAGAAGACTTTTGGCGGCATTTCAAGCAACCCCACAGACTTGGCTGCTCTCTGCTGATGACGGGCTAAACCTAGAAACACGTGTCCAGAGATACACAGCACTTGCTGCACCTACTTAGGTGAAAGACTTTTGATTACTTTTTCAGCACAAAACGAAGTGACTGCATTTACCATGATGCATTGGGGCTAACTTTTTGCTTGAGTGTGAGGCAGTGTGCTCCCTTTTTTCTTTTTGTCCAATGACTGCTCCCTTGAGCTAACGAGCTGACAAGCTCTGGAGAGGCACCTGTGCGCCAGTGAGTGGTACATAAACCCGAGAAGACTTTTGGCGGCATTTCAAGCAACCCCACAGACTTGGCTGCTCTCTGCTGATGACGGGCTAAACCTAGAAACACGTGTCCAGAGATACACAGCACTTGCTGCACCTACTTAGGTGAAAGACTTTTGATTACTTTTTCAGCACAAAACGAAGTGACTGCATTTACCATGATGCATTGGGGCTAACTTTTTGCTTGAGTGTGAGGCAGTGTGCTCCCTTTTTTCTTTTTGTCCAATGACTGCTCCCTTGAGCTAACGAGCTGACGAGCTCTGGAGAGGCACCTGTGCGCCAGTGAGTGGTACATAAACCCGAGAAGACTTTTGGCGGCATTTCAAGCAACCCCACAGACTTGGCTGCTCTCTGCTGATGACGGGCTAAACCTAGAAACACGTGTCCAGAGATACACAGCACTTGCTGCACCTACTTAGGTGAAAGACTTTTGCTTACTTTTTCAGCACAAAACGAAGTGACTGCATTTACCATGATGCATTGGGGCTAACTTTTTGCTTGAGTGTGAGGCAGTGTGCTCCCTTTTTTCTTTTTGTCCAATGACTGCTCCCTTGAGCTAACGAGCTGACGAGCTCTGGAGAGGCACCTGTGCGCCAGTGAGTGGTACATAAACCCGAGAAGACTTTTGGCGGCATTTCAAGCAACCCCACAGACTTGGCTGCTCTCTGCTGATGACGGGCTAAACCTAGAAACACGTGTCCAGAGATACACAGCACTTGCTGCACCTACTTAGGTGAAAGACTTTTGATTACTTTTTCAGCACAAAACGAAGTGACTGCATTTACCATGATGCATTGGGGCTAACTTTTTGCTTGAGTGTGAGGCAGTGTGCTCCCTTTTTTCTTTTTGTCCAATGACTGCTCCCTTGAGCTAACGAGCTGACGAGCTCTGGAGAGGCACCTGTGCGCCAGTGAGTGGTACATAAACCCGAGAAGACTTTTGGCGGCATTTCAAGCAACCCCACAGACTTGGCTGCTCTCTGCTGATGACGGGCTAAACCTAGAAACACGTGTCCAGAGATACACAGCACTTGCTGCACCTACTTAGGTGAAAGACTTTTGATTACTTTTTCAGCACAAAATGAAGTGACTGCATTTACCATGATGCATTGGGGCTAACTTTTTGCTTGAGTGTGAGGCAGTGTGCTCCCTTTTTTCTTTTTGTCCAATGACTGCTCCCTTGAGCTAACGAGCTGACGAGCTCTGGAGAGGCACCTGTGCGCCAGTGAGTGGTACATAAACCCGAGAAGACTTTTGGCGGCATTTCAAGCAACCCCACAGACTTGGCTGCTCTCTGCTGATGACGGGCTAAACCTAGAAACACGTGTCCAGAGATACACAGCACTTGCTGCACCTACTTAGGTGAAAGACTTTTGATTACTTTTTCAGCACAAAACGAAGTGACTGCATTTACCATGATGCATTGGGGCTAACTTTTTGCTTGAGTGTGAGGCAGTGTGCTCCCTTTTTTCTTTTTGTCCAATGACTGCTCCCTTGAGCTAACGAGCTGACGAGCTCTGGAGAGGCACCTGTGCGCCAGTGAGTGGTACATAAACCCGAGAAGACTTTTGGCGGCATTTCAAGCAACCCCACAGACTTGGCTGCTCTCTGCTGATGACGGGCTAAACCTAGAAACACGTGTCCAGAGATACTCAGCACTTGCTGCACCTACTTAGGTGAAAGACTTTTGATTACTTTTTCAGCACAAAACGAAGTGACTGCATTTACCATGATGCATTGGGGCTAACTTTTTGCTTGAGTGTGAGGCAGTGTGCTCCCTTTTTTCTTTTTGTCCAATGACTGCTCCCTTGAGCTAACGAGCTGACGAGCACTGGAGAGGCACCTGTGCGCCAGTGAGTGGTACATAAACCCGAGAAGACTTTTGGCGGCATTTCAAGCAACCCCACAGACTTGGCTGCTCTCTGCTGATGACGGGCTAAACCTAGAAACACGTGTCCAGAGATACACAGCACTTGCTGCACCTACTTAGGTGAAAGACTTTTGATTACTTTTTCAGCACAAAACGAAGTGACTGGATTTACCATGATGCATTGGGGCTAACTTTTTGCTTGAGTGTGAGGCAGTGTGCTCCCTTTTTTCTTTTTGTCCAATGACTGCTCCCTTGAGCTAACGAGCTGACGAGCTCTGGAGAGGCACCTGTGCACCAGTGTGTGGTACATAAACCCGAGAAGACTTTTGGCGGCATTTCAAGCAACCCCACAGACTTGGCTGCTCTCTGCTGATGACGGGCTAAACCTAGAAACACGTGTCCAGAGATACACAGCACTTGCTGCACCTACTTAGGTGAAAGACTTTTGATTACTTTTTCAGCACAAAACGAAGTGACTGCATTTACCATGATGCATTGGGGCTAACTTTTTGCTTGAGTGTGAGGCAGTGTGCTCCCTTTTTTCTTTTTGTCCAATGACTGCTCCCTTGAGCTAACGAGCTGACGAGCTCTGGAGAGGCACCTGTGCGCCAGTGAGTGGTACATAAACCCGAGAAGACTTTTGGCGGCATTTCAAGCAACCCCACAGACTTGGCTGCTCTCTGCTGATGACGGGCTAAACCTAGAAACACGTGTCCAGAGATACACAGCACTTGCTGCACCTACTTAGGTGAAAAACTTTTGATTACTTTTTCAGCACAAAACGAAGTGACTGCATTTACCATGATGCATTGGGGCTAACTTTTTGCTTGAGTGTGAGGCAGTGTGCTCCCTTTTTTCTTTTTGTCCAATGACTGCTCCCTTGAGCTAACGAGCTGACGAGCTCTGGAGAGGCACCTGTGCGCCAGTGAGTGGTACATAAACCCGAGAAGACTTTTGGCGGCATTTCAAGCAACCCCACAGACTTGGCTGCTCTCTGCTGATGACGGGCTAAACCTAGAAACACGTGTCCAGAGATACACAGCACTTGCTGCACCTACTTAGGTGAAAGACTTTTGATTACTTTTTCAGCACAAAACGAAGTGACTGCATTTACCATGATGCATTGGGGCTAACTTTTTGCTTGAGTGTGAGGCAGTGTGCTCCCTTTTTTCTTTTTGTCCAATGACTGCTCCCTTGAGCTAACGAGCTGACGAGCTCTGGAGAGGCACCTGTGCGCCAGTGAGTGGTACATAAACCCGAGAAGACTTTTGGCGGCATTTCAAGCAACCCCACAGACTTGGCTGCTCTCTGCTGATGACGGGCTAAACCTAGAAACACGTGTCCAGAGATACACAGCACTTGCTGCACCTACTTAGGTGAAAGACTTTTGATTACTTTTTCAGCACAAAACGAAGTGACTTCATTTACCATGATGCATTGGGGCTAACTTTTTGCTTGAGTGTGAGGCAGTGTGCTCCCTTTTTTCTTTTTATCTCTTTCTTCATGATTGTTGTAAATGTCAGACATCATTTATGTGCGTAAGAGCATGAGCTGTGTATGCATGTTGTATGAGGCAATTGAGAGTCATGTGAGCAATGTGTCTAGTGTCACAGGAATTGCAAACCACATTTTCCTTTGCTAAAGGGTTTTTTGAAAGACATATCATGACTCACTGTGCCCTTCAGGTTGCCACACAGAGTACATGCCAAATTGCTGTTGATTACATGATGATATACTATAATGCATGGAAGTGCTCGGAATGGAGTGTCATATAGGTTCTAACAGCTCAGCCTGCAGAGACCAGGGCCAGCCACGTGCATCTCCCAGTATGGGACTTAGTCCAGGCTGTGGGGCAGTCATTGAGGCTATTCAACTGTGGCACTTTGCCCACTCCCTGTACCCCAGCAGATCCTGTCATGTGGCCAACATAAGGCTCTGATAGCAAAACCTGCCCTGAATGACTCATTCCTTAGACTAGATTAGGAATGTGTATAGAGACTAGTTGTCTCCAGCGTATGATGGGTGCTGGTGCCTCATTGCAGTCTGTAATGTGAGGATGGCCATCCCATGTGACAGAGCCTACATTGTACTTTGGAGCAGCTACCAACCTAAACTTTACCTTGTTAAGTGGAGAATGTCCATTGACATGATTTATGTGACATCACTGTGGCCAACATTCCTAGAGGTTTGGGACACAATGTGCATTTCTATGCCCTTGATGTGGCAGCATGTAGCAAAGTGCACAGCATATGTGTAATGGGTAAGTTTTATGACCTGACTGTTGGCATGCATCATGGAGTGACTTGCAGTTATGTTGAAATCACATGTGTTTGGGTACAAGCATTCTTCCACAGACAGACATCTGGGTCTGTATGACCATAATGGAGACAATGATGTAACTTCCAATTGGGCAACATGTTGAGAGCCTTCAACTCGTACTTGCAAATCCCTGGGCCTCTCCAACATCCGAGGGACCAATGGTGTCTACTTATGCACTCAGGCTACGTCATTGTAAGGGGTGCCAGACATTAGTGTTGATTACCATGGGGCTTGCTGATTCATTGTGTTGTGGATGTGGAGATATGAATATTTCCATGTCACCTTCTACAGGCTAATGTAGTTTTGTCATCAACATGGCAGGATTTTGGTGCTTCCTTTCTTATTGTTGGGTCACTATGTATGTGACAAATATATGGGTGCATGACCTTGTGTGGGATCTGTGCGAATGGATTTGACATTGGCCTACTATTGTATGACAACAGGTAACTGAGGTCTGCTACATGAGGCAATGCATTGACGGTGATGATGTCTACTACCTGTTTAATGGTTGCTGTGATTTCACAACTTCAGCCATGCAATTCTAGTTGTGTGAGATCCTGGTTTTCCTGTAGGCAACTGTTGACTGTTCAGATGGCATGCGGCCTATGTAGGGAACACGTATGGGTCACTTAGGTAGAGTTTGTTGCAGGGACCTTTTGATACCAAGGTAATGTTTGCTAAACAGAGCTGTTCTTCAGGTTTGATCAGGGACATGTGATGACCCTGTTTCTCTTTGTATTTGCAGCATCAGCACGTGCAAGTGAAGAAGATGGGGCCAAGCCGATTGGGGAAGCATCTGGTCAAGGGACCTCTGGTTAAGACACCACTGACACAGAGAGACCCAGTGGCCCGGAGGACGTGGGGAGCGCCATAGGAGAGATCAAAACATCCTCTTCAGTGTTGGATTCTTCCTCCAGTGGCCACTCCCTAGTGATCAGGGCATCTCCCTGTACCATCTTTGTCCGCCACTCCCGCTCTGTCACCACCCTCCCTATTGCTCCCCACCCAGTTGGCGGTGCCCACTCACCTAAGAGGGTGGGCATCTCCTTTGCCCCAGGCACCTCTGCCCCCGCCCCTGTTACCCCTGCTGCCCTCAGTGAGGAGGCTAGTGACCTCCCAATAAGTATCTCTGTTGGTCAGACAGCCATTGTGAATGCCATCCAGGAATTGGCAACCCAACTCCAGTAAACTAATGCATCCCTGGAAGGCATTCATGGTTCAATGTCTGGCCTACAGAGATCTTTTCCAGCTCTGGTCTCCACATCGACGGCAGCCAGTCAACCCATCCACCTTCTGTCCTCCCTCCACCTCCCTCTTCCCAGTCCAAATCCCTCCTTACACTACCTACCCAAAGCACAAAGACCGATCCACATGCATACACCTCAACACACAAAAGCAGCACACACATACACAAGCACCACAAAACACCCTGGCACGCAAGCAAACAGCAGACACCAACAGACACAACAGTAGTCACCACATCCCCAGGTATCCTCCCACCCCCAGTGTAACACACACAACATCAAGCATACACACAGGTACCACCACAACTGTCATTGTCCCAACCACCACACCCAGCATAACTGAAAACACAACTCCACCTGACACCCAGCCATCCACCACTACCAGCATACCTGCAGACACCACACCAACAGCCGCACACAAATCCATCCACCAGCACCTCCACCTCCCAGACCCCCAAGACACACAAACAAACTCACTCATGCATACAACAGACACCACCATACACAAGTGGACATCTCAGAATCATGCACCTACTACATCCACAGCGACACAGCAGGCAACCCCACTCGACCTCCAAATCCCACCCCTTCTTCTGACTATCCCTGTGTTCCTAAGAACTTTTTTTGTTTGACCTTGCCCTTTCCCCTGTTCCATCCACCCTGTCCCAAAACCAAGAGGTGCCAACCCACCTCCCAACCCTTCCTTTTCACCTCCCTGTCCTCCCCTGCCCTGGCAAGCACCCATACCCTTCTTCCCCTAGAAGAAGCCAACACTTCCCAAAAAGCAGTCCAGCCCCCCAAACCCATGACCAAATGCCCACTCCCACATCCAAACCCCCCAAAGATGATCCCTGAGGTGCCTGCCTTTCCACTTGATGCTCCTTCCTTTGAAGGTTCCGTGGCAATTAGGAGTCAAGTGACGGCACCATGATGTGCCAGTGCCAAAGGATATGGACTGGCCAATGGTCTTGGACTATTGGAATGTGGCTAAAAATAAACCCAAACAGTTGTTTTTTTGGGGGTAAACATTTGTCCTGCAATTCCTGTTCTGTTGTTTGCAATGTCTGACTTTGTGGACAGTGCTGGTGTCCCCCAAACAAGATATGAATATGTGGGTGTAAATGCAATGATAATGTCAATGCATTGTGTTCTTTGTATTATGGTAAGCATTTCATCTTGTATTATCCAATGTGAGCATGTATGATGTTAGACTTGTCCCCCTGATATGGATTATGTATTAATCTAATGTGTGGGAGCTTCAGTTTTGTTTGTGCACACATGGAGTGTGTTCACTTGTGCTACCTTGGTTTTTATTTGAGTGTGCATGTCTCCATTCAGCTTTGTGTACCTTGCAGTTACTTCATGTAGACGTATCTCTCATGCAGTTGGAGTTGTATGTGCTTTGTTGACTTGCCCTTCCACATTGTGCAGATAGGCATTTCATTTGGGTCTAGTGTTGTTTGCCTAGAGATACCTAAAGGGCCAGTTCCTGTGCAAATGTTGTTTTAGAAGCATGTGCAAAGTGATATGTGTCCCGTGCAGCATCCTTTCCTGAGTGCTCCTGCTGCCCCATCTCTATTGGCAGGCAATGTTTGCATAGCGAGGTTTGGATATTTGTCTTTCCAACTATTGTGCATCCCACTGTCGTTCCATTGTTTTGCAATTTGTGTGATGTGTGTGTCCATTGCAGGGTTGTTTTCTAGGATTGTTATTTGTGTTCCATGCCACACCCATACATGTGTTGAATGTGTCGACAGTCCATGGCATGTGTGCATTGTGAGTATGTGAGTTGTATTTGTACATGTGATGTTGGTTTGTTGGTGTTGTGTGAGGCAATGTTGTGTACACTTCACTGTCCCTGTGTCTGAGATGAGTAGACATGTGTTTTTGTGTAGTGTTGCAGTGCAGTGTGAGTGACCTGCCCAAAAGAGGCACTTTGTGACTGTGCATGTGTCCTTTTTTGTGTCTGCTTATGATGTGGGACCCAACGACAAGTGTACTTGGTGCCCGTAGTGTAAACTCCATATGATGTGGCTGACAGTGCGGAGATCTGCTGTTATGGTTCATAACACAGGTAGATGTGTGTAATTATGGTCGGTTGTGTCCATGGTTACATGAATTTTGGGCTCCTTCAATGACTAGCAGTACAAGCAGGACTTGCATGATGGGTCCTATGGGGGCACCAAACATGTAAGGCTACCTGCTGGTGAGTATCACCCTTTGTAGTCCCCATTTCCGCCTGCTGAAACTTGGTGGTTGGAACACCACGGTATGCAACCTCATAATGTGTACGGCAGAAACATAGGCCTGTTTGTGCTGCTTTGTGACGATGGCGGTCTTTGCTGCCTGGCAGTGCTGGTGGGACAGCTGCAGTCTTTGCTCCATAGGCCAGCATGACTTGTAATATGGCGGTCAGACCGCCAACCTGATGGCAGTCTGACCACCAACTCCACCATGGCGGTCCACAAACCACCAAACTTGTAATGAGGCCTATAGTCTGACATTTAACCTCTCCATTGAAGAACAGCAAATATGACAAGATGAATACAGAATTTAACGCCATGTTTTTTTTTCATTGGACATTTTTTTACAAAGCCATCAAAAATCGGTTTGTGACCTACCAGTGGGTGCAATGCGCAGAATGCATTTGTCAATCACACAAAAGTCCATCACAAGGAATTGTCACTAATGCCCTGAAGGGAGGCGGTCACCCGCTGAGTAGTCAGTTATAATTTCACAACTTGCTTTTGAAAAAAAATACTGAAATAGTTGCCGCACAAGTCCCTTCAACTTGTAAATGATCACATTTTGGTTTGGAAATTCTCCTTCAGAGCCTAAGCATTGTATTTTACAGAAGTGCTGCATTTCCTAATGGGTCGATGCTATTCATGGCACACATATTGGACTAGTCTCTTGTCAGCGAGGGGAGTAGCATTTTGAGATATTAAAATACAGTGTTCCAATTAATGTGCAAATGATTTTGTAACTTGGATTTAGTTATTACGCATTGCGATGCTAATTCCTTATTTTGGCACCCATTAAATATTGCCAAGTTATAGTTGGTGCTGCAACACGAAGACTATCTACCCGGTAGATAAGGATGTCGAGTGACCTGCCAATTTAAGGCTAGACCCTGCCAAATTCAAGCTTACCTGATATCGTGGAGTTGCTTACGACCACAAAGTGACCTCGATTTACGTCAGTCATGTTTCCAAGACATGCAATTATCAGCTCAGTATAGCTCACCCATTTTCTCTGCATCAAACATATAGATTTACTTATCAGCATCCTCTTCCTGTCTCAGCTGGCTTAGGGCAATGGGGTGTTTCCGAGTTTCTCAGCAATGTTCATTAAAAAAATTGCATCCTAACCTAAAAATTGCAACCATACTCATTTTCATTCTGAAGCCCAGGGCCTCGTGCAACCAGCCTTCAAATGCTACCATCAGTATATGATTGAGGCCCACATACTATGCAAGAAACTCTGCATCATTCGGGAATGTGGAGCAAGCACCAAGCCTACTTGTTGTAACAGCCATCCAGACAGATCAAGTCCTGCCAAGCTGTTCTTTAAATCCCTTCCAAAGAGAATATTGCCAAGACTGGTGTGATTGGCCAAGATATGAGGGTTGTATGATGGAATTACGCATGCCTAAACCACACATGCCTTAACAACGCGGTCTCATCAATGACCTCATCTTTAGCGCGTATTCCTTTACCAAGCATGCCTTCACAATAAATTTGGTTGTAAAAGTGTGTTTGGTAAAGGAACATGCCTGGTATATTCCCCCCGCCATGCCCCCTAACACCTGATACCCCACCCTGTAATCCACCACGCCCCAGCCCTTAAAACTGCCCCTTCAACCTCAAGCCCTGAGCCCTAATTCCCCGTTACCTGAGCCCTAAAAGTAACCCCGCCTTGCCCTTAAAACTACCCCAACACCCCTCTGAAAGCAAAAACTGACCCACCCAGTCCTAGAAACCACATTGCCCCGAGGGCTAAAACCTGGTCACTGTCCTTAAAAATACCCTGATCCCCACCCCGCTCTGAACCCTACAACAGACCCCGCCCTTAAAACTACCCAACCCCCACCCACCCTGAACCTTAAAACAGCCTCCCACCCCTAAAAGCTACCCCTCTAAAAAAAAAAAAAAGCCCCTAGCACCACTAAACTTCCCTGTTGCTTCCAACTAGCAAGTAAGCCTGCCCTGCCCTTTAAACTACCCCAACCCCTGTCCCCATCAAACCATGAAAACAACCTTGCCCTGTCCTAAAAATTCCCAACCACCCCACCCTGAGGCTTTAAACCCGGTCACTGCCCTTTAAACTACCCCAACCCACCCCGAACCCTAAAACCAACCTGTCATGTCCTAAAAACTACCCTAGTGAGGCCTAAAACCCGGTCACTCTCCTTGTAACTACTCTGACCCTGTGCCTTGAACTCTAAAACAGACCCATCCCTTAAAACTACCCCTCCCCCAAAATGTCCTCCCACCCCTAAAAACTACCTGTTGTATGGGTTGTATATAGTTGCGCGCGATCCGAGCGTATGAGAATGGCGTCAAAGGAAGAATGTGAGCATGAGTTGAAATGTGGTGTGTGGTGACAGTTAGAGCTGGAGCTGAACAGGAAAGGATTACAGATTGCTGCTGGAGATGTTGGAGCTGTATTAGAAAATGAGATAATAAATCATAAAAGAAATACATACGGCTGGAGATTCATTACCACAAATTTGGCGACGAGCTGGAGACACCGTCTCAACACGCGTAATTAGCCCCAACGTCTTGAAGCGCTGAGTGCAAAGAAACCTTATAGTTGACGGTCTCGTGCGAATGATCGACGCAGGAATGGACATATGATCATACGGTCTGTTTCAGGAGAAAAGACCTACCAAAAACGAATGACTGTCCAAGCCTTTCGGTTGGTATCTGGAAGCCGGCTAATGCGTTTTATCAGCGTGCACGAGTGAGGCTCCCATTTGGCATATCTGTTTCCTTGGTTACCGGAGCTGTATGAAAGCGCGTACAGCCTTACTGGTTATCGCTCCTGTGTGCGCTTCGTCTGCAATACTGCCAGGCTGCTAGAACACTGACTGTGTGCTTCTTTGGATAGTTTTGGCAGCCATATTGGGAATTTCTTCTGTGTACAATGGCTCAACTTATTTCAACATGTAGCTTTTGTGTTACAACTGCAGTATTGGTTTTTTTTTTCGACATTGAATCTGTGTGCTTATTTTGTCACTCTTTGAGCCATATTTGAGGGGTGAAACTCCTTTTTCTAACCTACTAGTGCCACTGTATTTTGGTGGTTGGCATTTTTCTCTGCCATGGCTTCAAATGGCTCATTGAATTTGCCTCCTCCTCAGCCATTTCAACTATTAGTAGGTGACAATGCAAGCAAGTGGCAAGAATGGAAAGAGTATTTCCTAAATTATATTGCTACTTGTGATGAAGAGGATGATTTCACACCTACAAAGAAGAAAAAAATCCTTTTACACTATCTGGGACGACAAGGTTTAAAAATGTATAATAACATTGAAAAAAAAACTCACCCAGAGGGCCAAGGTGATGTTTTTTCCAATGGTATGGAGGATTTGGACAGATACTATACACCTACAGTGTTTGTTGCCATTGATAGATATAACTTCTATCATAGGAAACAATTGAAAGAAGGATCTATAGAGGAATATGTATCGGCTTTAAAAAATGTGGCTTTGACTTGTAGATTCGGGTCACTGCATGATGAAATGATCAGAGACCAAATTGTTATGCATGTGGCCAATCCATCTATACAAGATTGTTTGTGGGCAAAAGGAGAAGCACCCTTATCTGTGGTTGTGGAAGTTGTAAGGAAAGCAGAGTTAACTGGAAGATGTGCCAAAGCAGTGCTTTCTGAAAAGAAAGAGGAGAAGGAAGCTATGGAACAGATTAATAAAGTTAAAAGCGGAAGGAAAAGTTCAAACTATGTACGGAAAATTCCTAAGTCAAGAGATAACCTTGTCAAGGGGCAATTAAAGAAAGCTGAGGCTAAGAGTGACCAATCCATGATTAAGTGTGATAGGTGTGGATTTATGGGTCACTACGCTAATGACAAGAACTGTCCGGCGCGGAACCAAAAATGTTCAGAATGCGGTTTGGTTGGACATTTCGGAAGAGTATGCAAGAAGAAAAAAGAAAAATCCATTAAGCTGCTGGAGAAAGACTCAATTTCGGATTCATCTACGTCTGATGAAGACAATTTAAATATGTATGTATTCAATGTGAGAGATTAATTGGATGAGGAACAAAAACTGACTTCAGGAAAAAAAACTAAATGTAATGTATTCTTAGAGGGAATTGTTGTTAGTGTGGTTGCTGATTCTGGATCTCCATACACTATTGTCAGCCAAGCGGTGTGGAGAGATAAATTAGAACCAAAATTGGGAAAGATGCTGGTACCTTTGGACATAGCTCCAAGAAGTTTTACTGGAGAACCTATAGCCATCTTGGGGTATAGGATTGTATGTTGTATGTTTAATTGTATGTGTCAAAGGCGGGGCCATCAGTATTGGGATGGTGGGACCAAGGCAAGCTTGGTATTATTCTTAATCCGTGTAGTCCTGAACCAGTGTCTGTGGTGCAAGAAGAGATTTGGGATTCTAATACTATCAAAGCTAAATATCCCATGGTGTTTGTGGTGGTATTGGCAAATGTACGGATTTCCAACACAGACTAGTTTTAAAGCATAATGCCATGCCAGTGAGACACAAAGCTAGGAATATACCTTTGGGTATTAGAGATGAAGTGTACAAAGAATTGGAAAAATGAATGCAGGCAGGTGTCATTGAACAGGTGGACTCTTCGGATTGGGTGTCGCCTTTGGTTGTGGTGAAGAAGGCCAATGGTAAATTCAGATTATGTGTTGATCTGAGAGATTTGAATAAGAACATTTTGGTGGACCAATTTCCGCTACCAAGAATTAACTAAATGATTGCTTCTGCAGCAGCCATGTTCCGAAGACTTATGTTCAAACTATTTAAAGGTTTACAAGAGGTTATGTTTTTCCAGGATGATATTTTGCTCATGGGTAAGTCAAGGGAGAAACATGATGCTACATTGAAAAAAGTGTTGGATATACTTGCTGTTAAGGGGCTCACGGCTGATATGTCTAAACGTAATATTGTGAAAAATAAGATGACATATCTAGGACATGAAATAAGTGTGAAAGGGGTAGAACCAAATTCTGAATTGGTAGAGGATGTAAAAAAAGAACCAATTCCTACCAATAAGGATGAAGTGAGAGCATTTTTAGGTTTGGCAGAATTTTACGCCAAGTATGTACAAATGTTTTGCCAGTAAAACGTATCCTATCAGGCAATTGTTGAAAAACAAGGTGATGTTTGAATGGTCCAATAAATGTCAAGTTGCGTTTGATATGATCAAACAGAATATTATAAAAGCACCAGCTTTAGAGGGTTTTGATCCTAACTTACAGAGTATCGTCACTAATGATGCGAGCAATAAGGGGCTTGGAGCTGTGCTTGCGCAAATGGATACTTGTGGAAATGAAAATGTGATTGCATTTGCCTCACACTCATTAACGGAAACCGAAATGAGATATTCAGTTATTGAGTGGGAGACACTAGCGTGCGTTCGGGGCTTGGAGCACTTCAGGCAGTTTATTTGGGGTGTGAAGATCATTTTGCATAGTGATCACAAACCGCTCATTAAGGTACTTATAACTAGTGGTTTGTTTAAGGCATCCCCACGAATATCGAGATTGTCCATAAAACTAATAGATTATAAGTATGAAGTAAATATGTTCCTGGAGTAAAAAATGTAACTGGATTTTTTTAGCAGATTTCCTTTGCGAACTCAAGTAATGTCTTGTAAAGAGGATGATGAGTTGGATAAGGTTTGTGTTGCAGTAATTGTGGAACGAATTCAAGGAATTTCAAATGAAGAATGGGTAAATGCCACAAAGGAGGATGGTGTGTTGTCTAGAGTACTTTTATTGATTGTGGAAGGTTGGCCTAACAAGAATACTTTGGAAGGTAGTTTACGTATATATTGGGAATTGAGACAGGAATTGTCTGTGGAAGACAATGTGGTATTACGCAATGGTAAACTAGTGCCACCAGAAAGTCTTAGAGACAGGTTCTTAGAGATTTTCCATGAAGGTCATTTAGGAATTTCCAAAATGAAGAACAGAGTAAAACAGTTATATTGGTGGCCTGGAATAGATTTAGCTGTTGAGAGGAAAGTGAGAGTTTGTGTTTTATGTAATGAATCAGGAAACAAATTGTTGACTTTTAAACCTCCTTTATGTCCGTTATCCGGTCCAGATATGCCATGGGACTGAATTGGTTTAGATGTTACTGGACCAATTTATGATGACGGTGAAGCGAAATTCATTCTAGTGTAAATAGACAATTTTTTTTAAATGGCCAGAGGTGAAGATTTCAACAAAAATTAATGGTTCAAGTATAGTGAAATTTTGGGATAAAGTATTTGTCAGAGAAGGGTTACCCAAGATTGTCCTGACTGATAATGGTCCTCAATTCTCGTCTGGGAAGTTTAAGAACTATTTGGAAAGGAATGGTATTTTGCACAAAACTATATTGGTGTATCATCCTGCAGTTAATGGTGTAGTGTTGAAGAATGCTATCCAGTTAGCCAACAGTGCAAAGTTATCATGGGAAAAAGAAGGATGGAAGACAATATGGTCATACAGAATAACGCCTAGTGACATTACGGGTAGTAGTCCATTCAAAATTATGAGGGGAAGGATTCCTTTGGGTAAGGACAATGTGGGGTGGATGGCAAAACCAAGAAGAAGTGATTGGTCTCCAGAGGCGGTTAAGAAGAATATAAGTGCAAAGCAGAAACATGCTAAAGCCGTGTATGACAGGAAACACAAATGCAAGACAGCAGAGATACATGTTGGCGACTGGGTCAGAGTCAAGATACCTGGGTTTAAAAGAAGGGGAGCAGGAAGATTTTATCCTCCATTATGTGTAAAAAAAGTTTTGTACAATTTGGTTTTGCTTAGTGATGGGAAGGTATGGCATGTGAGCAGAATTGCGTCCTATAAGGGTGGCAATGATATGGAGAAGAGTAAAAATTCTGACATGGAGAAAAGGAAACATTTTTGGTTAACAGATGAAATGGAAGACAAGAGTGCACAAAAAATTCAAGGATTGAATGAGGAGGGAATATCGCAAGAGAATACAAATTTACAAGAGTCCCAAGGGGAGGAAGCAGGAAGTGGTGCAAAATCCTGTAATGACGTTAGTAAATATGGGACGAGTGAGAGTGAGGTCTAAAATGTTGAAAGATTATGAATGTGATATTTAGATATTTCCATGATTACTTTAGTAATGGTTTCGTATTTTCATGATTAGTGTATTAATACATTTTTTTTCTTTGTTTTTCTTAGTAAACTGTTAGGGTAGTAACACAAACTTTTAGTAATAATTCAATTGCATTATTATGAGGGGGGAAATGTGTTGTATGGGTTGTATATAGTTGTGCGCGATCCACACGTGTGAGAATCAATCAATAAATCAATCAAAAAAAATTATATAGCGTGCTACTCACCCGTGAGGGTCTCAAGGCGCTTGGTGGGGGGGAGGGTCACTGATCGAACAGCCATGTTTTGAGGTTTTTTCTGAAGAGCAGGAGTCTTTGGATTTGCGGAGGTGGGTGGGGAGGGAGTTCCAAGTTTTGGGGGCGAGGTAGGAGAAGGACCTGCCTCCTGTGGTGGTGCGTTGGATGCGGGGGACTGTGGCTAGGGCGAGGTTGGCTGATCGGAGGTTGCGGGTGGGAGTGTGAAAGTTCATTCTTTCGTTGAGGTATGTCGGGCCGGTGTTGTGGAGGGATTTGTGTGCGTGGATGAGGATCTTCAATGTGATTGTCTTGTTTATGGGGAGCCAGTGAATGGTTTTGAGGTGTGGTGCGATTCGTTCGTGGCGGGGGAGGCCAAGGACGAGGCGCGTGGCTGTGTTCTGGATTCTCTGGAGTTTGCGTGTGAGTTTGAGTGTGGTGCCGGCATAGAGGGCGTTACCGTAGTCTAGTCTGCTGCTGGTGAGTGCATGGGTGACTGTCTTCTTGGTCTCTGGGGGAATCCATTTGAAGGATTTTTTTAGAGTGCAGAGTGTGAGGAAGCAGAAGGAGGTAAGAGCATTGATCTGCTGTGTCATGGAGAGGGAGGGGTCCAGGATGATGCTGAGGTTGCGTGTGTGGTTTGCGGGGGTGGGTGCGGGTCCTAGGGCAGTGGGCCACCAGGAGTCGTCCCATATGGTTTTGTTGGGGCCGAAGATGATGATCTCGGTTTTGTTGGAGTTAAGCTTGAGGTGGTTAGTTGTCATCCAGTTGGCGGTGTCGAGGAGAGCTGCGTGTAGGTTGGTTTTGGCGGTGGTGGGGTTGCGGGTGAGGGAGAGGATGAGTTGGGTGTCATCTGCGTAGGAGAGGATAGTGGTTCCGGGTGATCGGAGGATGTTGGTTAGGGGGATCATGTAAATGTTGAAGAGTGTGGGGCTGAGAGAGGACCCTTCGGGGACTCCGCAGATGATCTTGGTGGTGGTGGAGTGGAAAGGTGGGAGGCAGACTCTCTGGGTCCGGTCAGTGAGGAAGGAGGTGAGACAGTCTATGTGAATGGTGTCAAAGGAAGAATGTGAAGAATGTGAGCGTGAGTTGGAATGTTGTGTGTGGTGACAGAGCTGGAGCTGAACAGGAAAGGATTACAGATGTGCTGCTGGAGATGTTGGGGCTGTATTATTATATAAATGAGACAACAAATCATAAAAGAAATACATACGGCTGGAGATTCATTACTACACTACCCCCTCCCCAAACCCAGCCTCAGCCCCATTTACCGCTCCTGTTCTTTCCTGCTAGTCTGCTCTCTGCTCCTTCCTCTTCCACCCAGACAGCTAGACTGCTCTCTCTGCCTTAAACAGGTACAGGGAGAGACTAAGTGTGAGGTCTTAGATTAAGATATGATGTGTCTTTATTTGGTGAGTGATAGCATGAAGTCATTGAAAGGTTGTCATCTGCCTACAATTTGCATCCAACTTCAATTGCCCACATGAGGTACAGCACCATCCACATTCATAGCTAAAGTACAATCAAGTCCATCATTTTGAACCCCCAGCCCCCATACCCATTCAAGTGTGTGTTCATGTTATGGGAAGCAATTTGTTGTTCCAGGCAAGGGTTATCACGTAGTATTTATATGCTGCCACTGGAAAAAAGGTATTGACATAGCAGAGGTATCATAAAAATTAAGGAGAAAATGATACATGATACTGAGTTGCAAAAATGCCATTAACAATGTTTTTGCTTAGTTCAAAATATTCTTTTTGCAACAAAACACCCATGTGCCCTTCACTACTTCTTTGTAACTTCAGCAACCATTTAAGTGTACAATATTAAGTTATAAGTGTGTGGAGAAGTAAGCTGGAGAAATTTGGATGAGGGTGTTGTAAATGTTGTGTTTTTTCTTGTTAAGAGATCTTTAATTTCAATATGAAATTTGTGACAGCTTAATAATTTTGATTCCCTCGAATGTACATTAATTGCATTTACCTCTGTATTACATGTGTGTTAAAAAGGTGGAAAACAAGCCTATGCAAGTACATTCAGGATAGTTAAATCCCTTTGCATAGATGTATAGTTATTAGATGTTTTTAAAACACAGATTTCTGGTCGGTTGGTGGCTGCAGGCCACAGTCCTTGTTAATTTGCAGGAAGGGATACTGCAAAACAATCAAGCACTTTTGTTTAGTAATTACTCTAACCATTCTCAACAAGATTTCATGGTAAGCCTTGTTTATTCTAACAATTTTCAGCATGCTCTCTGGCTACACGTGACTTGATGTTTATTTTAGAAGTTTTCAACAAATTCTCTAACCAAACTTTCTAAAAACTGCAAGGAAATCGGACAGAAGAGACACAATTTAAGCACTGACTCCAATCGAAGGTTGCTGTCTGGTGGGAGGCTTTCACAGATGGCTCATGGGCGGTTACCCATAGCTTTTGACTGAGCTAGCAGGCTTGCTACCCAGACAGGGCAAGCATTTGCAATGCGATGGGTCTCGGCTGTGCTCGAGTTAGAGTTATTAGCATTGAAAATTCCTAACTGAACTTTTCTTGCCGTTTAAATTGAAAATGAAAAGGAAAACAGTTGACAGAAGCAAGCCTATTCAAAACGCCACCGCCTGTGAGTGCAAGAGTTTTGGCTCCCTGTACGAATGTCTAGAAAGGATCCCGGCTGGGATGAAAAGCAAACCGAAACCGGACGAGGGGGCCATCACAGAAATGTTCACTTAGTTAAATTGCCCTAGAGAGAAAACTCAGCAACTTAAATACTCCCTATGCTCCAATTAGGCAAATCACAATAATCACTGTCCCTTGTGGTATTTTCAATATTGTTAGCACGCCTGGTCCTTAGTGAGTAAACTTACAAGGGAACGCGTATAGGTCGATTAACCTTTTGATTCACATGGAGTATCCTAGCTAGGCTAATGGCAGTCACACTATTTATTAATACGCAATTCAATAAACATTAGTCATCATCAGCAATGAATCAGAAACATAACACCCCATGACCCTTCAGTCATGAATAACCACAACTCACTATACGTTTTAGTAGTTTAATTCCCTATTAGTTACAATACTAATTCATGAAACTTAGTTCAAACTTTATTCAAATCAACAAATCCGTATGAATTCATTAAAAGACGGCAAAAACATAGTCTAATCAAAGCTTGCATCAGAATACATTCTAAAGCAGCAGTGTAACTCAACAATCGAATCAGGAATTAATAAGTCAACATAAGTAGCAGAGTTCAGCAAATCAGTTTGTCAATCATTTGTCTCTGTGTTTGTCAACATCGGAAAGTAGGAACCTCACCTAACCCAGATTAGCATCATCATGTTGGACTTCATGCGAAAACAGTTTAGAACATGAATTTGGAAAACATCTAGCTAAGAGAAAACTATTTAAAACAGCGCAGTTGGTACCTAGAAAGGAAAGGCACAAAAGTTTATTCATTCACATTGTCATATCTACCTATCCTCGGTACAGATTAGCAACAAGTCAGTCTTTGTCCTCAGGTCATCAATCGATCAGCATCACATCAGGCTCTCAAGAGCATTAGCCCAATGACAGAATCTCAAATCTTCTTCGTTCTCGCATCAATTTCGGATTAAGGTCTTCTCTACATCTGCACCTAACATCTCTCTCCATCCGTCTCTCTCTCTCTCCCTTCTGTCAGGTTATTATATCGAAGTTACCCAGACTATCCCCCAAATCCTAATTGGTCAATTAATCACACAATTTTACTTTGTCCAATAGTTTTTATAATTCAAATCTCTGAATTCTAATAATACACAGCTCTCAGATTGTTGATTGGTTCACTTTGCAATGTCCTCATCATCCGGCTCATCAGGTATAAAAAATGTTTCATCTTCTTCTCCAGTCAGTATCTCTGTTGTTTGTGTCCTGGGAAAGTACACTGAGCGCTTTACACACTACTGGTTACATTTGTTCCAACGTCTCCTGTCCGTCGGTTCATGCAAAGATTTCTGCTAAGCAAATTTTATTAGACAATAAGCAGTTCACGGTTAGTCTGATTTGTCAGCATCTTTTCATTGAACGCTAACATTCAGCTTCTGCACGAGGCCTCGCAAAACTAGGCCACGACTTTGGCTAAGTTAAGCTCTACAATATAACGCAAAACATTAGTTTTATCTCTCAATATGACAGATAAGATGATGTAATTCAGTCATTTTCGGTAATCTTTTCAAGTCTTCACTTTAGAATATCTTTGGGAAAACTATCCCCAAGTAACATATGCAATACCATCCACTTGGAAGATGGTAATAAGCATTTGGCCCACAGATGTAATATATACCAGGAATCGCTCGATCCTGTCCATTCAACATAATTGTCAATTTATTCTGAAACAAAAACACATGTCCACATTCACTCGTTCCCACAAACAATGTGTCAGTATCAGATTTAGGCCTATATATCCAAAGCTTTGTGCATCTAAAGCTAACATCCCTTGTGTTTTTATTTCACAAAATGAGTAATAATTTCTAAAAGTCCTTTTCTCTAAACCCTTTTCTAACTTCTTCTTTAATGCCTTTCTCCTGTCGTTTGTCTAATCTAAGAAGCTCTTTTCTATTGGCATAAGCAAGCATGTCAAGTTATTTCTGTGGGCATATGCCAAGCCAAAAGTTAATGTAGGCTCAAAGAAACCTCTCACTAATTTTATATTGTTCTGCTTAGCTACTCTACTCAGGTACCTAATTATGGGGACAAACAAAAACACAACGTCAAAGTTGGAATAGAAATACTGGATATACTCCTGGCTATAGAATCTGGTTAGTAACAGACTACAACTTATCCCATAAGTGAGGGGCAAACTATGATAGGTAACTCCTTCTTCGAATGAACAAGGAATCTGCCTGCATACATAGCAACCTCTTGCATCCATCGTCTCAAAATACTCAATAAGCGATAGAAGACATTCCAAGAAACTCCTCCTTATGCATTGTCTAAGTGCAGATACTTCTCATCTAACCTGAACTTTTCTATTTCTCTTAGTGTGGTAGTTATCTCTAAAGCTGAAGTATGGTTGACTTTACTCTTGTCAAGAACAGTCATTCCCACAATCAATATAAGGCACAGTACCAAACACACAATTACCAAACCAATACTCATGTATTGACAATGCCTATTCTTCCTACCCTGTTGATTGAGGTTACTCATGATCTGTAAAGACTCGGAAAGTAGAAGAGAAATATAGTAATTTTACAGCAAAATCCAAAAGAAAACCTTCAATCTTCTTTCTGCACTTATTTACAGCTCTCAGTCTCACTTCCAGGACCCTTTGTCAAAATCAGTAATTTTGTCAAAAATCGGTTTAGCTGCTTGTCAGATCATGTTATCTTGTCAAATCAGGTTATCAAAAAGTATTTTCCAGTTACTTTCAACAGTCTCTTTTCTTTGTACTTTTCTCAATTTGTAGTTTCAGCAGATCAGTTCATTGATTTCCTTCAAGTGCCAAAATATTTACCTGGAATGTCTTGATCAAAACAAAAAAACAAACATTTTCTTTTCCATTCACTTGTTGTTGCACACGCCCACTCAGGACCTGCGTACCTTTGACTTGCTATTCTCTTTCTTTTCAACTTTCGATCTCCATTCGATTCTCCTTCGCTCAGATATTTTCTCCCCATCGTATCTACTTTCTCCTCAATTGTTGTCACACCAACTGCTTCCTTTCTCTTTGCTTGTGACTCTGGCCACTTATCTCCTTTCAGTGGACCCTTGTTTAATGTTCTTTTCAGCGTTGAGCTTGAAACTTCTTCTTGCTCTGCAGGATTTTCTCTTCACGGACCTGCAACTAGTTCAGGAGGAGTCAGAGCACATTGGCTTTGATCCTGCTCAACTCCCTCCTCTTTGGGATCTGGTGTTTGCTCTGTTTGTTTCTCAAAATTGTCTACTTCTGGGAGAGCCCTCCTCTGACTAGAATCTCCTGCTGCCTCATTTGAGATTGGCTCACTGTCAGTTTCCTGTAGGTCTTCTCCTTCGTCTCTCACAGGAGTGACTGAACCGTTCTCAATGTGCTCAGATCCGGTCTCAGTTCCTCTTTCTTCTCTTTCAGGCTCTGAGGTTAGTCTGGTCGTTGTTGGTACTCTCAGCAACTCCTCTTCATCGTCCAGGGGACATGACACTTTTCTCGTATGGCTTGCGTGGATCCAGTTTGGAACTCCAGCACACTTCACAGCTATGGTTGTGATCAGAACTACCTGGAAAGGGCCTTTCCACAGAGGCTCCAAACATGTCTTCCTCACGTGTTTTGTGATCACAACCCAGTCTCCAGCTCTCAGATTGTGTCCTTGATCTTGAGGCGGTTGCAGTGTGGTGGCTTCCACCTGATGAGAGAACGAGAGAACCACATCAGCCAGACCCTTGCAGTAGTGAAAGGAAAATGTGGGTTTTTTTTCCAGCCAAATTTTGGTATGTCTGGTATGTTCACAAGAGCATTTGCAGGAACCACTGGCAAACTCATTGCTCTGCCCATGAGGATCCAATGCAGTGACAATCCTGTTCTTCTGTCGGGTGTGTTTCTCATTGTCATCAGAACTAACAGTAGTGCTTCTGGCTATTTCAGATTCGTGGACGCACACATTTCTTGATTTCAAGGTATCATTTATCTGTTCCACAAGTCCTGATGCTTCAGGGCGGTAACAACAATGCAACTTCTGTTCAATGTTTTAGGCTGCACATAGTAATTTAATTACTTCATTGTTGAACTGACTTCCTCTATCTGATTCTAAAGAGATCGGAAACTCAAAATGTGGTATCAGTTCCCTACGCAGTAATTTCACTACTATGAGGCTGTCATTTCTTTGTGTAGGATAAGCTTCAATCCAGTGACTAAATATACAGACAACCACCAACACATATCTCAAACCTCCACACACAGGCATCTCAATAAAATCCATCTGCATTCTGCTGAATGGACCTCCTGCTCTTCCAATGTGGCTCAAATTGGCCACTGTCCCTTTACCAGTGTTCTTTTGTTGACAAATGACGCAACAATGGCGAACTGCTTTAGCAACTTGTCTAAATTTTAGATTGAACCAATTCTGTTTAAACAGTCCAGTCATGGCATCCTTCCCAACATGCGCTTGACCATGGTAATATCTTGCCATTTGAGTCAACAAACTGTTCGGCACAACCACCTGACCCTCTTCTGAAACCCACAGTTCATCCTGTCACTGTACACATTTCATTTTGACCCATGGCCATTTTTCCTCCCTGTCAACATTGTTTTGCAATGTCCTCAATTCTTCAAATGTATCTATAACATGTAATGCATAGCTTGGACATGTCTCATCTTCTTCAGGTAACATTTCTCACTTATCCTTGAACGATATACAGTTCAATGCGCAAAATCTTGTGACTTGATCAGCATATCCATTTCCCATTGACCCAAAATCTTGCGATTTTAGATGTGCACTGCGTTTCACAACGGCAATCTTTTCAGGCATTTGAATAGGTTGCAACTCTTGAATTCTCTCACCATTTCTTACTGGTGAACCAGAAGAGGCCAGAAAACGTCTCTGAGACCACAACTGGTGAAAATCGTGCCCTATTCCAAATCCATACTGGCTAACCATATAAATGGTAACTTTGAGCTGAGTAGAGACATGGCACGCTCTACTGAGGGCTACCAGTTCCGCTACCTGTGCAGAATATACTCCTCGAAGCCAGGACGCTTCAAGTGTACCAGAAATTGTGCAGACAGCACATCCTGTATTGTCCCTTCGGCAGGAACCATCAACAAAGACAATTTGGTAATTTTCTTCCAATCGGGTGTCTCTAATGTCAGGTCTTGGTTTTGTGCACAGATCAGTTACCTCAAGGCAATCATGCTCAATGTCTTCCAATTTTCCAATGTTAACATTTTCATTTGGGAGTAATGTTGCCGGGTTAAGTACTGTACATCTTTTCAATGACACATTAGGTGACCCCAAGATGCTCGTCTCGTAGCGAGTCAATCTGACACCTGTCAGGTATTGCGTCTTAGTCCTTGCAAATAAAACTTCAATGGAGTGAGGGACCAAAATAGTCAGGTGATGTCCCATCACAATGCCTTCACACTGTGCAAGGCTCTGTCCAACCGCTGCGCCTTGGTGACAGTAGCCTACCATACCTTAAAACATCCTGACATCTCTCTGTGTGGCTGGGGGATTCATCCGTGGACATTTTTTCTTATTCCCTTCTCAATCTGGTGACCCAAGCATTTAACTTTTTCCTGACAGTATTGCAGTTTAAGTGGGGACACTTTATGACCATTCTTTCCCAAATGGTTTAATAAGGCAATCATGTCATACTTGCACTCTACCTTCATTTTTGATACAATCAACAAATCATCAATCTGCTATACCAATGTCGATTGGAAAGGCATTTCCAATGACTCCAGGGTCTTTTTCAAGATCTGGTTAAATACCAAAGATGATTCTGAAAACCTGTGAGAAATTCTACACCAGCAGTAAACTCCTTCTAAAATTTTGAAACACAAGAGAAATTGACTATCTTCATGAAGAGCCACAGAAAAGAAGGCTAGTGGCCAGGCTATGACAGTGAAACATTCAGCATTACATGAAATCTGGAACAAAATCAAAGCTGGATTTGGTACTACGGGGCAACATTTGATCACAATGTAATATATTATTCTCAGATCCTTAACAAGCCGAACTTTCCCACAGGGCTTCACAATCCCATTATCAGTGAATTACATGGACTGCTCAACACTTCTTTCTTGGTTTACGAATTCTACAATTATCGGAGCAAACTTCTCAATGATTTCCTGTGGCATGTGTAACTGGGGGATCTGAGGAAAAATTGCATTCGGCTTCACCGGAATTTTAACTGTCTCAACTCCCTTTATGAGGCCAATGTCTTTCCCTGTCAAATCCCACACTCTCTTCAACTGTTCCTTGAAAGTCGGAAGGAAGATCCTTTACTGTAAAAACTGGAAAGAAACTAATCAGGGGGTACTCATCATTTATTATTTCACACCCTGTCTCTGGAGCTCGGTCCTCCTCCTCGCACTATTTTTCTGTATCTCTTTTCCATAATTTGAGCAAGTAATGAGCATCTTGTTTTACACAGCAAGTCCCTTCCCAATAGGGATACCGGACTTGAATCACAGACTACGAAAATTGTGTAATCCTTTAAAGTTGTCAATTTAAACCTGAAATGGGACTTCTGCAGTTCTCACTGTAGAGTGTGTAGCTCCTGTGTCAACCAAGAAGGAAATATTATGACCCATTACTTTTCCCTTCACATATGGACTTTTCCGATTTACTTCCAAGGAGGCTGCAAGCACACATTCCTCTTCATCATAACTCTAGCTCACCCAATCATCATTTAATCCATCCTCACTGTGTAACGGGAATTGGTGTACTATGTTATTACTCTTGTTAAACTTCCGACCTGTGACCTGTTGAGGAATCATCACCTGCTGCTGTTCCACTGGGGCCTGAGGTATTTGGATTTGCTTTCTAGGTACCATTGAACCTGCTGTTGCATTGGCTGTGACTGTGTCATCTGCACACATGGCATTTGCACCTGTTGCATTGGTTGGAAATTTTGCAACTCATTCACAGTGTTATGGAAATTTTTATCATGACCTCTAATTCTTGGTCCTCTCATATTTTGGAACAAATTGATGTCACTTGATTGCTGAACAACACCTTCCTGTACCGTCATTGGACACTCCCGCTTCCAATTTCCGATTGCTCCGCACGCGTGACACGGCAACAATCTCTTCATTCCCTGCACAATATTCTGAACCACTGCAGTACCCAAATCGAGACTATGGTTTCCTTTTCCAATTCCTCAGCGACCTCTGCCTCTCTACTGATTTTGGAATACCACACTTCCCTGCTGTTGCTGCTGCTGCTGTTATGGAAAATTTCCATCCCAGCTGCATCCCAGTTTGTGCCGCTCTAATCTGCATCACCATTGCCTTTTCTTTCATCTTCCTCTGCTTCAACTCAATCACGTCACTTTGCATACTGCAATACCTCATCAGTTGGCTTTGCTTGCCAGCAAATTAAATGACTCTTACTCATCTGGCTAATTTCAGGGCTCAATCCCTCTACAAATCTAAACACAAAATGAATCATGTCTTTCAGCCCAATTGTCTCTGTACCACTGTAATGCTTAAATGCCTGTCACAATCTCTCATAATACGCATTTATTGACTCTTTCACTTCCTGAGCTATCCTGTCTATTCTCTGCCAGTCGATGTTTTTAGGCAAAATTCTCATTTTCAAAAATTCAATGACTTTGTTATAGTATTTCAGAACCTCGGGAGATGGTGCACTTGTAATCGGATCTCTCTCTGGTCTTTTGTTGGCCAATCTATACTCCTCTTGCACTCAATCCATACGTCTGCTGGAACTACTATCTCTAGTGTTCAAGTCTTCCCACAGGCATTTTGCGAGTTTCACAAACCTGTCTGTCTGCTGGTACCATTCTACTGGTTTCTCCCTCAACCTGGGATATTCATTTGTAAAGGATAGAATGTCTCTTTTGCTCCAGTGGACGTGAACAAAGATCCCTCCTGGAATCTCTCTCATGGTAACATTTTCACTGGATCGTCACCCTGCTGCACATTTGCAGTAAGATTTGCAGAATGTCTTTTCCTTTTATCTCTCTCCTTTACCCATCTGCATTCCCACTCGTCTAATGCTCCCCATGTCTGAACTCCCTAAGGTGTGCCTTCATTTCTGCAGATCTCATTTGTTCAAAATCTTTTGTGTCAAAATTTAATTTGTAACTCCTCTTCAAATGTTTTGTTTTCTCTATCTCTATGCTGTACTTCTCTGCCAGGTCTGCTAGTTTTTGATGTACATTGCTTGATTCCTTTGTAATTTTTGGGCACAAGTATCTCAATTCCGCTTTGGTGTAAGATACGAGTCTGTTCGGACCCATAGTTCCTTCAAAGATCTTACCCGCTTTCATCCCCAGCCTAGTATAGTTCAAGTATTCTTCTCCCCTAGGGGCACTCTGCAGGGTATTCAGCTTATCTAGCCATTAAGTCAACTGTTGGGCAGTCAAACCTTGCAGCTAAATTTTGTTGGGCTGAGAATAAGGCAACGGCTGCACAACTAGATTTGGAGACAGCAGTGTCAGTAGTTTCAGGCTATGACTGACGTTCTACCCTGTTACAATATCCAGAGGAACTCTGAATGGACTAAGGACTAGCAATGATCTGGTTCCATCAAAGGGCTGTCCCACAGGAGAGGCTATTCGAATATTCTAATTGAGTCCTCCCCTCAGTGAATTCTGACTCAAGACTCCCTGTCCATTTATACTATTATTTTCCTGTGCAAACAGCGTCTGGGCTTGGTCTAACATTCAGGTTCTGTGGGTGCATAATTCCCGTTCTCTGACTCATCAGTACGGACATGTCTGTCTGAGTCCCTGTTATAGGAGTGTACTTTGGCGTTACTTGCCTTGTGGCTGCACTTGAGGCAGTAAGACTGGAGGTGGCTGTGTCTGAACAAATGTCGGTTTCAGGAGAACCTGTCCTGTCGGCACTGTTTGATTTGTGGCAGTTTCCATGATTTGTACATCAGGGTAAATTCTCGGGACATTCGGCTGTGGCATCTGCTTTTGTGCTACCGGTGTAGTAGGCAGATTAAGACTGCTCTGCATTGGGCTCTGTGTCATGCTAGGATTAATCTGTACCGGACTCGTCGTTATGTTAACCGGTGTCGGTGCTGAAGGGTTCACACTAGTGCTCAGACCGCTCTCTTGTGCTCCATATGGTGGGGGACGATTTCTCAGTAACTGTAAAATAAACTCATCATCATCTGACTCTTCCGCAAGTGCTAAAGACCTCCCAGACTCCTTTGATCTCCGCTCCCTACTGTTTGTCTTTTTAGTGGCTTTCCTTCCTTCCTTCTCTCTCACTGTCCTGAGTAATTGCAGGGAACAATTTAAACCCCTGTAAAGTCTTGGTTCCCCAAAATCTCTGATCCCTGTCCCATTTACCCTCCACTAGTGTCTTTTATGCATTTCTCATCCTTCTCTCAAATTTATTTTGCTATTATTGTCTAGCTACTAATTCCCAGATTGCTAATGCCTCAAACTGCGCTGGTCTCAAAGGAGGTTTCAAGTCACATAGAACCCTTCTTAAATTCTCTAAACTCCTCAAATTAAATGTTCCATGGGCAGGAAATGCTAAGCTCCCATATTTCTCAGTCACTTTGCACCATTGTTTCAGCCAAAGACATGATGCAGACCCTTTTCTTCAATTACAATGTAAGCTGGTGTACCTTCTGGTGGTGCAATATCTCCTGTACTCGTTGCAATGTACGTATCTCCCCTTAAGGCACTTTTTAAAGCTTTAAAAAATGTAATTTCTGCGACCTTTATGTTATTCTAAATCAAATCAGGAAGTGACTTTTAATCACAAAATTATTTTAACCAACCTTCTCAACCAATTGCACTTCACGGTTGTCTGCCAATCAGTGCGTGACACTTCTCACTAACCAACCTATCCTAACGCGACTCCAATGACGTAACACTCTCACATCCAGTGGCTGAAAAAGTCTTGCGGCTTGTCCTTCCAAACCCAGAATCACACTGGAGTGATGCAAAAAATACTGCAAGCACTAAACAAAATCAAAACCCAGTTTTTCAGTTTACTACAGATAGGGTGACACAATCGCTTCAGAAACCTTACGGATTTTTCACTGATGGCATTTCGCTCTAGCTGCTACTCCTTCTTTCTCAGTTTTCCTGACTCACAAGCAAAATTTGACCTTCAAATTTTACTCTCAACAGATCAGTCGATCTGCTCTGGTGCACATAAGACTCGCCAGATCTCAGTCGAAAAGTTATTTAGCTCACTTTGACTCACACTCTGACTTGTCGACCACACCTGATCGGCCTATTAAACCAGACAAATTACAACAAAAAACAAGTGTCTCATACACTTTTCAATATACTCTGGAGTCTTAGACCATGCAGGGTCCGTATACCAACAACCACATAGACAATTTCTGAGACCAAATCGCCACACACATAGGAAGTTTGATGACTTCCCTACTCTCAGACTTCGGAGTATGCACGCTCCTTCTGCAACTTCATATGGAGTATGCAAACGCCCTACACCCTCACAAACATCACAATTCACCTGCGATTTGCATAAGCTGTGCAAGCGCAAAACCTATTTCATTCACACTATCACTAGAACGCCGGGAACCTCCTCAAACAATCATTGGCAAACTCCAAGGATCTGGGAAAGTCATTCTTAGTACTTAGGGGCACATTTTCTCTCCACCTTGACTCATTGAATCTGAAAAATCCAAACTTTCTGCAAATTTTCTTTTTTAGGAGCTACCTGTTGACAGGGCCTCTATGATGGGCTCCTAAGGATTCTAACCATCATACTCTGCTACCATCGCTGTTAGCACGTCTGATCTTATTTGGTTATTTATCATTAATTTATAAGGGGTCATGTTAGAGGTTCAGTGGACCTTTTGACTGTGCTTAGAGTAGTTCCCACCATGAGACTCCGTACCAAAACAAATCAATAGCATTGACAATCAATAGCATCAATAATCCTAGGAGTCAGTAATTTCCACACATCATGAACTTTCGGCCATGAATAACCACACCTTTATGTAAAAGTTAGAATGTTTATTTACCTATATTAACAATGCTAATATGATGTAACTTAGTCTCAAAATCAAATCATAAGCATACAGGAACAATACTGGCTGTCCAAATCTCCTAAAAAAATTGGCATTTAATCCAGGCTTGGACCTCTAAACATTCTAAGGTTACAGTACATATCTGTAGCAAGAATAACTGAGCAAAAGAAATGGCATATATTTAGATTCAGCAAAGAAAATACATCAACTGTTACTACATGTAGCGAGCATCATCAGTGAGTTACCTAACTAACCCTCAGATTAGAATATCATGTTTGGACTTCATGCAAAACAATTTTAGTGTACACAAATTTGTAAAAACATCTAACTATGGCTCTATCAAAATTAGCAGTTGGTACCTAGGGACAAAAGCAAATAAACATAACAATCAGTAACATCGTCTTATACCTTGCCTCAGTATGGTTCAGCAAGCTAGCTGGAACAGTCTTCGTCCACTGGACATCTGTTTGGTCAGCAAGGCATCAGAATTCAGAATTAAAGTTCAGGAAAGCAAAGTCTCTTCATGCAGTTCAGAAAGAGTAATATCTGAACACTCAAAAAGAATGGGGAGAATGGCCTCTCTGGGCAGTTCGAAAGGCCTGTGCTAATAGGTCTCTGGACAGTTTTTTTTAAAAACTTTATTTATGCTTTTATTAGATTCACATATAGTCTTGCAATTGCAGCCACAAACAGTATATGTTGTCACATAATACCAAAGTATGAGACAAAGAACTTGGACCTCCTCAACCCAATCCGGAGACATCCATCCATGAACTGTGTTAAAGGTTCCCACCCTCATTTGTGTAATTCACGGTCCATTCTCAACATATCATGCAAGATCCCCTGCTTCTGGTTCTCCTGTTTCTTTACCGATAAGTTATTGCTTATAAATATCCCAGTGTTTCGCAGGTCTATTGGTTGGGGGGAGCAATTCACTGTAGTTGTCTGTTTGCATATTGCAGTACACCATGTCTCTGTGCCAGTCCTCCACTGTCGGAACTGGTCCGCGGTCCCACCTCATAGCAATACGTCTTTTAGCCAGCAGGAGCCCGATAGCTATTAATTTCCGAAATGTTATCAGCAGATGCCGATCCCATCCCAAGAGTGCCATGATCGGTTCACAGTCGAGCTGTTCTCCCACTATGGATTCCATTTCACAAATCACTGTGTTCCAGAAGCGCCTCACTCCATCACAGGCCCAAGACATGTGCAGGAATACAGCCTGTTCCCCCCCCAAATCTAGGGCAATTTGCATTCTCTCTTAATCCGTATCTATGGAGCCTAAGAGGGGTGTAGTATACTCTATTTAAATATTTAAAATGTATAAGACGGTGTCTGCCATTCAAGGATATTGTACGCATTCTGGCACAGCAGTAGTGCCATTGTTCATCTGTCAACTGAACCCCCAACTCTCTCTGCCACTCCAGCCGCGCGTTCGATAGCTCGTGGACTTGTGACTTCTGAATATGTGCATATAGACAGGAGACTAGACGCCTAGTCATTTAATATCACTACTGACAGAGCCTGTACACCTGGGGGCTCTCGCATATCATCTCCCAACAGCGCTGCCAATGCATGCCTCACTCTATGGTACTGATACCAGAGTAGGGAGGTAGGTTCGGCAACCTAGCTCTCCAACAAGTCCCACCTTTTCATAATGCCTTCCTCAAATAAATCCCCCATAGTGCTAATGCCCAGCGACTTCATAGCCTTTAATAACTTTCGATCCCGCCAAAGCACGAACCAGGCACATCAGTCCAACGGCATCTGCGGGGAATACAGTAGGACCAATCCCTGTCCGTTCAAAAGTTCATGCCAGGCACAGGTAACCAAGTTCAGGGAAGCAAATTACTTATAGCGTCTATTCAGGACGTGAAACATTGTGCTCTGTAAGGGGACCGGTGAAGCCAACTCCCACTCTATTTTTAGGTACGGGATGTCGTCAGTCCCATTAATTCAAGCCTGTGCCACAGCAGCGTGCGGCACCACATTATAGGCCTCCAGATCTGGGGCCCGAGACCTCCCAACTCATGTGGAAGAGTCAGGGTGCGCCACTTCACTCGCGGTTGCTTACCCGCCTAAGCTAATCTAGTAAGTAATGTTCTAAATGTGTTAAAATAGGTTCTTATTAGTACTATTGGAATGTTCTGAAATAGGAATAAAAATTGTGGCAGTACCACCATTTTCATAAGTGTTATACGGCTGACCAACGATAATGGAAGCCTTATCCACCTCTCCACATCCCCGTCAATCTCTTAAGGGCAGCATCAAAGTTATCAGCTCTTACTTTCTTAGGGTCTGTATGTACTTTAATCCTTAGAGATCTCACTGACTCCGTCTCCCCCTCGAGAGGGAAACCCACATCCACCTGTGTTGTTACTGAGATCAGGGGAAACATTATGGACTTGCCCCAGTTGACCTTGAGCCCGGATAGTGCGCCATATCTAGTAATTTCGCAGAGGACTGGGGCAACATTTCGCTGCGGATCTTTAATATATAATAATGTGTTGTTCGCATACGTAGATAACACAAGGGTATAATTTTGAAAACGAAGGCCGCGATGTCCATGATACTCTCTCAGGGCACATGCCAAGGGCTCCGCCACCAGTGCGTTTAGCTGGGGGGAAAGCAGGCATCCCAGTCTAGTGCCTCTCGTGATCTTAGAAGCTTCTGTCACCATTCCATTTATGCGTACCCTGTCTAGCGGTTCCCCATACAATGTGGAAACCAGGAGCAAAAAAATGTCCCCTAAGCTGAACCGCCGCAAGACTGCCTTCATGAAACCCAACTCCACCGAAACAAACGCCTTCTCGGCATCTAAAAAAAACACTACCGCCTTTAGTTCTGGGTTGATATTCTGTATCGTACCAAACAGGGTGCGGAGATTCATAGTCAGGTTACGGCCACAAACCCTGCCTGTTCTGGCTTGATCAAGTGCAGCAGCACCTTGGCCAAGCGATCCGCCAAAATTTTAGCATAGATTTCAACATCTACGTTTAGTAGTGACAGTGGACGGTAGGATGAGCATTGTTCTGGCGGTTTCCCTGGCTTAAGCAAGGTGATTATCATTACCTCCCTCATTGACGGAGGCATAAGTCCCTCCACCACCATTTCCTCGTAAACTTCTTTCAGCTGTAACAAGCGTATGTATGCTTTATAGGAGCGTACCGTCAGTCCATCTGGACCTGGAGCTTTACCTTCAGCCATCCCTCCCAGCGCTTTCTCTATCTCTCCCACAGTCAGTGGTGCCATAAGCGCCTCCCTGTCTGTGTCTGTCAGCTGCGGCATCGTAATATGTGTGAGATAGTCCATCAGTGCCTCGGGGTCCGGGTCTACCCTGGTGGTGTATAAGGATTGATAGTATTCACTAAATCTGGCCGCTATGAGTTCAGAGTCCCTAATCTCGCCCCTATCCTCTGCCTCTATTGTTATAGTTGCGTTTTGGTCCTGATAGGGACAGAAAGGTCTCTGGACAGTTAGGAAAGAAAGGGTGAATGGCGTATGGTCTATCTCTTCTTGGTGCATTCTGGCTAAGTTAGATTTACTAAAACTACTTCCCACATAGCTATTGGTCAAAGAATCGCACATTTACGTTTAGTCCAATGAAAGTAGAACCCCAAATCTAAGAATTTACTAGGCCACTGTTCACATGTCAATGATTGGCTCTTCTTCTTCTGTTCCCGTCGTTGGGCTTGTCAGGTAACGCATTTTTACAAGCTTATACTCCAGTCAGGGCATCCATTGTTTGCTCCTGGGAAGGTTGTCTTTCACACACTAAGTTATACAATATATCCTTAGCTAGCACAACATATTCTAGCAAGCAGTTCTCATGGGAAAGATTTCTAGCTACTAACATTTGGCCCATAGAATGGAAAATCACAATTTAATTCTTTAAGCAGACATTTTATAAATCGCCTAAGCACTGCACCTTGACATGAGGCAATGCAACAAGGCCCAAGACCTTGCTAGATTAGGGTCAATGATTAACAAAGCAAATACATAATACATAACCATTAATATGACCATACTACTACATTAATCCAATTATGAGCTCAACATTTTACATTAATGAGCTGTTAATAAGTACACTTCATGAATATTGGTTGTCACTCAAGTAGGCACAATATCAAATGTGTGTATTATTTTTCTATGTTAACTCCTTTTCTTTGCAGTTTCAACACTAAGAATACGTGAATATTCATTAGTAAAAATTCAGCATTAACAGGTGTCATTGAGGCGCCTTGTGTCCACAAAGCCAGGAATATCCCATGGAAATTAGGAATGAAGCAGCAATTGAATTAGACAAATTACAATCCACAGGTATTGTAGAAACAACAGAGTCCTCAACTGGGTTGCATCATTGGTAATTATGAGGCGTGCAAATGGTAAACTGAGGTTATGCGTGGGATTAAGAGATTTAAACAAGAACATCATGATAGATCAATTGAATTTGCAGAGAATTGATTAAGTGTTGTCATTAGCCATGGTTCACCACCATTGCCCTAACCTCAGCGTACCATCTGGTGGCTTTGCATCTGGAAAGTCACAGGCTGTCCACTTTCATTACACCTCTCAGATTCTACCGAATCGTGAGAGTCCCTTTTGGGTTAGCATCTGCAGCTGCCAGGTTTCAGAGACTAATGTTAAACCTTTAAAGGAATCCATAAGGTGATTTTTTTCAAGATGATATCCTGGTTACGGGGAGGTCCACGTATGAGTGTGATTCCAAATTGCAAAGAGTTATGCAAATGCTGGATGCTAATAGTCTTACAGTGGAATACAAGAAATGTAAAATAGACTAAAGGGTTACCTATTTAGTAAACAAGATCAGTGAAAAATGCATAGAACACAAGGCAGGATTAGTAGAAGTGATCAAGAAAGTTCTGCCCCTGACTAATAAGAAAGAAATCAGAGCATTTTTGGGGTTGGCGGAATTCTATGCCAGATATGTAAACAACTTCTCTAGCAAGATGTATCATATAAGGCAATTGCCTAACAACAAATATAGGTTTAACTGGTCTGAAGAATGTCAAAATGTTTTCACAGTGATTAAGGAGAACTCGTGCATCCACTTTACAGGGATTAGATCTTAATTTAAGATGCATAGCCACCACAGATGCAAGAAATAAAGGTATTGGTGCTGTACTAACACAAATTGACATGCAGGGATGGAGTGTGCAATTGGATTTGCTTCCCGTCCCCTAACAAACACCAAAGAGAAGTATTCAGTAATCGAGCGGGAAGCACTTGAATGTGTATGTGGATTGGAGCACTATAGGCCATTCATATGGTGAATGTTGGTGATATTATGCTCACAAAGGTACTCACCACAAGCAGGTTGTTTAATACATCCCCACAAATAGCTAGGATATCCATTAAATTATTAGATGACAAATATGAGGTTCAATATATCCCTGGGGGAAAGAACACAATCTCCTTTGGTAGTGGTAGGTTGCCACACCCTGCGAAAATTGAGGAATGTGAGATGCATGGAGAAGTATTGTGTGGGCGAAGTGACAGAGGGAATCCAAGGCATTACAGAAGGGTGTGTTCCTAACGGAAGTATGCAGCTGTATAACCGAGGGATGGACCAAGAGTGTTTGACTGTGTTCACTGGGATCCTGCCAACCAGGACCCCTTTGATTATGCTCTCTCCCATCTAACTTGGTTAGTTACTCCCCACATTTGGCATACTGATGCCCCATGTAAGTCCCTAGTATATGGTATCCAGGTACCAAGGGCACTGGGGTGCCAGGGGATTCCCATGGGCTGCAGCAATTACTATGCCACCCATGGGGAGCCCATGCAAAGTGTATCTGCAGGTCTGCCATTGCAGCCTGTGTGAAAGTCCCCCCTATGGCAGGCTTCCTAGTCCAGAGGGCAGGGTGCAAGTACCTGTGCGTGGTGGCACCCCTGCACTAGGAGAGGTGCCCTCACGAACTCCAGTTCCATTTTCCTGGACTTCGTGAGTGCGGGGACGCCATTTTATGCGTGTACTGGACATAGGTCACTCTCTATGTCCAGCTACATAATGGTAACTCCAAACATAGGCATGTTTGGTATCAAACATGTCAGAAGCATACCCCAATACTGTTGCCTGTACTAAAAGTATGATTCCATGCACTCTTGGGCTCCTTAGAGGACCCTCAGGATTGCTCCTACCAGTCTTCTGGGGTTTTTCCGGGCAGCCCAAGCTGCTGCCACCCCTCAGACAGGTTTCTGCCCTCCTGCTGCTTGAACCGCTCAAGCCCAGGAAGGCAGAACAAAGTATTTCCATTGGAGAGGGGGGTAACACCCTCTCCCTTTGGAAATAGGCGTTGCATTGCTTGGAGGGGTAGCCTTCCCAAGTCACTGGTATGCTTTGAAGGGCACATTTGGTGCCCTCCATGCATAAACCAGTCTATACCAGTTCCGGGACCTCCAGTCCCTGTTTCGGCACAAAACTGGACAATGGAATGGGGAGTGACAACTCCCCTGTCCATCACCACCCCAGGGATGGTACCCAGAGCTCCCCCAGAGGGTCCCTGGGTTCTGCCATCTTGAATCCAAGGTTGGCAGGGACCTCAGGGAGCATCTGAGTGGCCATGTCAGGCAGGGGACATCAGAGTCCCCCTCATGTTACGTGCTCACCTGACTAGGTGACCAATCCCCCCTTCAGGGCTATTTAGGGTATCTCTCTTGTGTGGGTCCGTGGATCCAGTGTGCAAGTTCCAACAGGACTCCTCTGTAACCTCTACTTCAACTTCTAGGCACTGGAACCACCCCTGGACCCTCCAGGAACCGACAATCTGCACCCACAATGAAGACTTTGATTGCAACATTGTTTCCATGGCTCCTTCCAGCTTCTGCAACATTTCCCCGGCTGTGTACCCTCTGAGGGTGGCAAGTCTTCAGTCTGAATGAGGAGGAAGAAGGAATCTCCCATAGAGTGAAGGAGCTGCTGCTTCCCCTGGACTCTTCTGTGACTTCTGGACTTGGGTCCCTTCTTCCACAGGTCTTCCTCTTCACGAACCCACCGCTGGTTTCTTGCAGTCTTGTCTGGTTGATGCATTTTCTTCTTTTCCTTCCTTTTGGGTGATTTGGGAAAAATCTAGTAATTTACTCCTTTCCTCCTGGTCACAAGGGGGCGCTGTGATACTTACCTTTGAGGTTTCCTAGTACCCCCAGACCACCTCTACACATTCCACTTACCTAGTTGGGGGTCCTGTGTTCACATTCCATTTTTTTAGTATATGGTTTGGGCTCCCTCTTGGGTCACTATTGTCTATTTGCACTGTTTTCTATCACTTTCTATGCCTATTACTGCTAACGAGTATACATATTCACTGTGTTTAGTTACCTCCTATTGGAGGGTTGCCTCTCTAGTACTTTTTGGTATTGTGTCAATAAAATAAAGTTCCTTTATTTTTGTAACCCTGGGTGTTTTCTTTCATGTGTGTAAGTGTTGTGTGACTACAGTGGTACTGCATGAGCTTTGCATCACTCATAGATAAGCCTTGGCTAATCATCTACAGCTACTCCTAGAGAGCCTAGCTTCTAGACACTGCCTACACTACACTAATAGCCTTGACCTGGTATAAGGTGTAAATATCTCAGGTACCCACCACACCCCAGGCAAGCTTCCTACATCCTGCATAATGGCAGGGTAGTTCCCCCCAGAAGTCCTTAGAGAGAGAATACTGAACATTTATCATGTGGGACATCTAGGGATTTCAAAAACCAAAGGTAGTTTCCAGCCTCTCTACTAGTTACCAGGTATGGTTGTGGCTATTGAGAGGAAAGTGAGGGAATGCACGTTATGTACTGAATATGAAAAAAACATTAACTTCTTTCAAACCATTGTGTCCCATTAAGTGTCTGATTATGCTATGGGAAAAAGTAGGAGTGGATGTAGCTAGTCCCATATATGATGAAGTGGTGCTCAAGTATATAGTGGTATTGATTGATCATTTCTCCAGGTGGCTGAAGATAAGTATTAGGTCAAAAGTGGATTCTCATGCCATAGCGAGTTGTTTGGACAACATAGTTTTATTGAAAGGATTGCCAAAACCCGTATTAATGGATAACAGAACTCAATTCACGTCAGTAATGTTCAAGGCATATTTGAAAAGGAATGGGATAAATGGAATAAAGCATAATAGTACATCCGCGTACCATCCAGCTGGAAATTATGGCGTGGAGCACTTCAACAGGGTGTTAAAAACTCTATACAATTAGCTAGAGAAGCAGATTTACGATGGGAAACCGAGGTATGAGAGATGGTGTGGTCATTCAGAGTTACCCCAATACAACTACAGGACACACCCCATTTAAATTGTTGAAGTGCAGAATACCATTAAAGAAAGATAGTGTGGGATGGAGACCAAGAAAAGTGAGTGGACACTGGAGTCAGTTAAGGAGAACATAAACAAGTCACAGAAACACAGTAAGGAATTTTATGATCGCAAACAAGGTTGTAAGTAAGTTGACATACACATAGGAGATTTGGGAGGGGTCAAAAGGCCAAGTATCACTAGGAAAAGTGAAGTGAAAATCTACCACCCTTTGAGTGCAGTGAAAGTGCTGTGCAATTCTGTTTTATCAAGGGACGGAAAGGTGTGACAATTGAGTCGCATTACCCCGCACAATGGGAAAGTGAAATGGAATACTGGAGATCATCAAACTTGGAAGTTGGAGAGGATTAAGGAGATAGTGTAGACATACACAGTGGGGGTGATCAGTGTGGTAGTGGTGTTACATCTGAGGCTAATTCTGTACCATCACCAAGTAATGTTGACAGGGATAAGGAAAAAGCAGTCAAAAGAAGGAGTAGGTTTGGAAGAGAATTGCCAAATCCACTAAACTTAGAGATTATCTTTGTTATATATAATTTAGCTGTGTATGGTGTTAGGATTGAATATGTTAAGCTCCTATCGTGCAGGTGCAATGGACAATAAATTCCACTTAATCGTGTGGCGTATTTACTGCAAAACGTCTATCATAGACTAACTGAACAGAAAATAATACACTGACACCTGCAACTCACATTCACTGAACAAACCAATGCTGCAATAAAAGCTGTCCAGACTAAAGTTGGTGTTCCAGTATTACTTCCGCAACTGTCACCTGTAGTTGCTCCATATTTAAGAATCTTTACTGTTTAATTCTCCAGGTGAATTTTACATCCATCCTCATTAACACTTGTTGATCTCTTTCCATTCTTGAGGCACCTTCATTGTTTTGGGTAATGTTCTGTAAGGTGGCAAATGATCTATGGTAATGATGTTGAAAGGCCGCTGAGAATTATCATTTTAAATCAGCTTTGCAAGTTACTCTGGTTGATGCTATTGCCACCTTTACAGTGAATTTACAAGTGTTACCAAATCATGTATGTAGTGATAATGATGTAGCATGCATTTAGCTGGGTAACTGTACATGAACGGGAGAGGGGTGTGTTTAGACGTGTTGCAAGATCAAGTTTAACAATTGGGGGTTTTGCATATATGAACTGAACACTTCTATTATATTTTACATATTTGCAATTGCATTTTTCACATATTTACAATTGTTTGGACCAAGTTCAGAATAACAGAATTTCAATCAATTGGTGAAGCCAGGGCTAGAACCTGGGCGTGCACGGTTTAATTTCAGCCGCTTAGCCTACAGACCAAATCTCCTTTGTAGTGTATTCTGTTCTACTACAGGAGCTTTCATGCCAATGGGATAGCGCTTGTTCTTTTTTTAATTTTTAATAATAGTGACCATAAGTGCTTTGGGTTTTTTCCTGAATTAGAAGTTCTGTAGTTTTCTCAAAGTCTATGCATTCTTCAGCATTACACCGGAGTCCCAATTGTTATGATGCTCTCTCCATTCAGACATTTTAGAATCCTCATCTCCGTCATAATGCAATTTGCCTGTCTGTTGGAGGTAGCTCATTGGAGCTCTTGCTTCAATTTCTTCACGAACCTCATGATCACCACCTTCCTTCAATAATAATTCTGTACCGGTGACCTCTTTACTGTTTTAATTCGTCTTCATTTTCATTACAGTTTTCATTCGTCAGTATCAGGTTTGAACAATACAAAAAAATCTGATATGTTTACATTAAGGCAACTTTGGACGGTACTTGCATCGATATTGCTAATGGAAGATTAAATAAGGTCCTGATTGATGTTCTTCAAAACACACATGCTGTAGGGCTATTGAACACTCTCTTTTTGACGTTTGGTCATACCTTTGCATCTTTTGTGGTTTTGCAAAGCTTAAAAAGATATATTAAGCTTGGAAAAATTCAGCAAAACCTGGTTTGTGGGAAAATGACTACATAAACCCATTTATGGTGTAAGACTCTTCTTCTATAAATGTTTGTGAGGAAATTCTTGAGCATGGTCATCTGTAGCATCCTCCCCAGCCTGGGTGCATGCAAATAACACAAGACTTCTTTATTCTTTTGCATACCATTACATACTGAATCACTGATTACATCATAACAGTTAACGACCACACCTTGACACCTCCCAGCAGGTTATGCAGTCTCTCTTCCAGGTCCACCTAGAACCACAAAGATCCTAGTCCACATAGTCTCTCAACACTACAATCATCTAAGCTAAATTTGGGACTCATTTGGTAAATTTGCTCCCCAACGGCTGCCTTCAAACATAGGGCAGTTGAGAAGTCCTCAAACCATCCAACCTTAAAGCAAACTATTGCACTTCCACCTTCCAAGGTTTTTCCTGTGCCTGGGGTGGCCTTTCCTGTTTTGAGGTAAGAAAGAAAGAAATTACAACAAAGGCAGTAGTTTAACTTTTGGAAACTAAACTGTTTTTATCAATCTTCACTAACACTCACAGAATGAGTCCAAAATGATAATCGGCAGTGCACTCATCTTTCACGTGCAGACCAGGTAGTGTGAGCGGCAGCAGTGCTATGATCTCGCACAAATAGACAGATATACTACAAAAAAAGTAACACAATCGCTACCTTCTGTATGAGACTGGGATAACAAAGCAACAGCAGTACAGCCAATCTACACCCATTATCAACAACAACTTGCATTCCCCCTCCTTCACAGAACAAGTAGCAACTAGAATCTTTGTATCACACAGACAAGCACATCACAGCCAATGGCCCTACAAGCCTCCCATACAGTGTTGGGTGCAAAATCAAAAAGGGCAAAGTGCAGGCTAAAAGGGGGGGGTGGGGTCAAGAAAACAAGCATCAGATTGAAAGGGTCAGAGGTACAGAGAGCAACTAACTTTAATATAAAAAAATAGAAACTTGAAATGTCAAGACAGAGATTATGTGCTGAGGACAGGGAAGGGGCTACCTGTGCCACTCTCAATTGTGCAAGGGCAACAATGCAGTTGTCAGCTGCCCTGATGATCCTCTTGCTGCATGGGTCTGTTGTCATGAAGCCAAAGCAGCTGGCACACACTTTCCAAGCAACTGTGTCCAAAGAAGAGAAAGGAAACTGCAACAGATGGAATAGAAAACACAAGAAACATGCAGGGGGAGATGTTAATAGGTAAAGAACTACCAATTATGGATACCCGTAAAACCAACAAAGTTGCGAGGCATCTTTTTCAGTTCTGCTTTATCTACTTATGCTAACTAGGAAGTGCATGAGCAGCAATTCTTAGTCTTCCATTGGCCTTACAACTGCTTGTGAGCTGCTCTTCAAGATTTGCCTCTCTAGTCTCCACAGGCTCAGCCACTAATACCTCAAATCACACAATGTTCATCTTTTCTGATCACCTATTACTCCTTAACTACCTAGGACAGTAGGTTCCAACTTTCTCAAAATTCTGTCTTCTCTTATCCATTTGTACCAGGTTATTGACACATTGTAAATAATTCATGGAAAAGTAGGGCTAGGGGGGCCAACTCCAGTGGTAAAGGGCAGCAGAACATTAAGAGTAAATCCTTTTCTTATGTTTCTTAAGATATTCTGCTTCTTCTTTATGTTTCTCCTTCCCATGCTCCCATCCTTTAGTCTTTTCTCACCCTTTCTGCTCTCTCTTTCCCACCGCCTTTCCCACTTTCGCTCCCCTTTTCCCCTCATATTATTATTAACACTTACTGTTGGACCTGGCTTTTTGACAGGGACATCCCCAAACTTTTGCCTCCTTCCTCCTATTTTTTCTGACCTGTTGTTGTTGGCTTTTGACCTCTGGGCACTTTACCACTGCTAACCAGTGCTAAAGTGCATATGCTCTCTGTGTAAATTGTACTATTGATTGGTTTATCCATGATTGGGTTTTTATTTACTTATAATTCCCTAGTAGAGTGCACTATATGTGCCTAGGGACTGTAGATTAAATGCTGCTAGTGGGCCGGCAGCACTGGTTGTGCCACCCACTTCAGTAGCCCCTTAACCTTGTCTCAGGCCTGCCATTGCAAGGCCTGTGTGTGCAGTTTCACTGCCACTTCGACTTGGCATTTAAAAGTACTTGCCAAGCCTAGAACTCCCCTTTTTCTACATATAAGTCACCCCTAATGTGCGCCCTAGGTAACCCCTAGAGCAGGGTGCTGTGTGGGTAAAAGGCAGGACATGTTCCTGTGTAGTTTATGTCCTGGTAGTGTAAAACCCCTAAAAAAAATTTACACTACTGTGAGGCCTGCTCCCTTCATAGGCTAACATTGGGGCTGCCCTCATACATTGTTGAAGTGGCAGCTGCTGATCTGAAAGGAGCAGGAAGGTCACATTTAGTATGACCAGAATGGTAATACAAAATCCTGCTGACTGGTGAAGTCGGATTTAATATTACTATTCTAGAAATGCCACTTTTAGAAAGTGAGCATTTCTTTGCGCTTAAATCTTTCTGTGCCCTTCAATCCATGTCTGGCTAGGTTTCGTTGACAGCTCCTTGTGCATTCACTCAGACACACCCCAAACACAGGGTACTCAGCCTCACTTGCATACATCTGCATTTTGAATGGGTCTTCCTGGGCTGGGAGGGTGGAGGCCCTGCCCTCACACAAAGGACTGCCACACCACCTACTGGGACACTGGCAGACAGGATTGAACTGAAAGGGGACCTGGTGCATTTCTTACCCACTCTTTGAAGTCACCCCCACTTCAAAGGCACAATTTAGTATAAAACAGGGCCTCTGCCCTACCACCTCAGACACTTGCTGGAGAAGAAACCTGAACCAGAACCTGCATCCTGCCAAGAAGAACTGCCTGGCTGCTCAAAGGACTCAACTGTCTGCTTTTCTACAAAGGACTGCTGCCTCGCTGTTGGCCTGCTGCCTTGCTGAACTGCCTGGCTGCACAAAGGACTCACTTGTCTGCTTTTCTATGAAGGACTGCTGCCTTGCTGTTGGCCTGCTGCCTTGCTGAACTCTTGTCTGGCTGTAAAAGTGCTCTCCAAGGGCTTGGATAGAGCTTGCCTCCTGTTCCCTGAAGTCTCAGGACCAAAAAGACTTCTCTTTTTCACTTGGACGCTTCGTGCGCCAAAATTTCCGACGCACAGCTTGTTCCGCGGTGAGAAAAACGCCGCACACCGACGCTGTTCGACGCAACGCCTTCGGGAAGACCGGAACTTCGACGCATGGCCTCGCAAGGACAACGCCGCCCGACTTCCAAGGAGAAATCGACGCGACGCCTGCCGTGAGAGCGAAACCTTGACGCACAGTCCCGCTGAACGACGCGCAGCCGGAAAACAAGCAGGAGAATCCACGCACAGACCCGGGTCATCTGGTAATCCCCGCGATCCACAGAAAGAGACTGTCAGCGCGCCGGAAAACGACGCACGACTTCCCAGCGTGAAAAATAACGACGCAAGTCCGTGTGTGCTGGGGAGAAATCGACGCACACACCATTTTTCCACGTATCTCTTCTTCTGCGGCCCTTTGTGGAGATTTTCCCACTCCAAACCAGGTACTTTGTGCTTGAAAGAGACTTTGTTTGCTTTTTAAAGACTTTAGACACTTTATATCACTTTTCAGTGATATCTTTACAAATTCATATTGCATCTTTGATCGTTTTGACCTGCAAATACCCAGATAAATATTATATATTTTTCTAAACACTGTGTGGTGTATTTTTGTGGTGTTATATTATGGTATTGTATGATTTATTGCACAAATGCTTTACACATTGCCTTCTAAGTTAAGCCTGACTGCTCGTGCCAAGCTACCAGAGGGTGGGCACAGGCTAATTTTGGATTGTGTGTGATTTACTCTGACTAGAGTGAGGGTTCCTGCTTGGACAGAGGGTAACCTGACTGCCAACCAAAAACCCCATTTCTAACATTGGTGATCAGCGGTGAGGATAGGACTTGTGTTTGTGCAGTGACATACAGTAGCTAAGTATTTCACTACCTACCCACAGTTGAAGGTCAACTTGATTTTTCATCTTTTTGCTTTTGGTTCTCTGATGTCCTCCTGGATATACTATTGATATTTTGGACTTTGGATTTTGTTTTTTGCCGGTAATACCTTATCAGATTAAGAATGCTTACCTACTCATTCTTTGTGCCTACTAACCACCTCACTAAGGCTGACCTAAGGAGGCTTTGCAGGAAATGAGGCCTTCCTGTATCAAGGAGATCTACTAAGATGGAACTGCTACATACCTACATAGTCTGGGGGGAAGAAAGATGGGCAGAGAGAGAGGCAGCAAAAAAACAAATGACTAAGTACCCCTCAGATGAGGAGGAGGACTGCTCAAATGAGGAGGAAGACTACTCAGATGAGGAAAGAGAACCAGTGAGAGATGAATGGCTCCTAGCTCGGGAGCGGTGGATTGAAGAGCTAGATGACTTTATTGAGAGGGCTGAGGCAGAAAGCACCTTAGCCCTGGAAAAAGAAAGGATTGCAGCTCACGAGCTGAGCTGTGAAGAGCTGAAACTGGAGGCCAGAAGGGCTGAGTCCAGTTCAGATGGTGGCAGCAAAAATCTTGCATCCAGTACTGCTGAAGAAGGGCACAAGCCCAGAGATGTGGTGCCCAACTTGAAGAAGGGAGTTGACACACCCCAGGTGGTTCAAGGGTATGAGGTAGTTCCCGTTATGCACAGGGTCCCTGAGAAGGATTGGGGAACTGACACAGGGAGTCATATTCCTACTGGGGGGAGGGACACTTTACTGGCTCTAGCAGAGAGTGACAGATAAAAGGGTTCCCCCCTGGTGGACGTCCTGGATATAGAGTGTAGAGACATCCCAGAAGAGTATGGGTTGAGTGTCAGGGACAGTCAGATACTGTCTCACCAGTCTCAGGAGGGTGATGTAGAGTGCTTTTCCAAGGCTGAGTTACTAGATGGTTGGGTGAAGGGTACTGTGGTTAATACATGTGAAGGGCAGAGTGATGAAATTGCTGGAGAGCATATGTCTGGTCCTTATTTTCCAGAGCTACGCCAACACCAGGTGGAGTGTGAGTTCTCTGACCCCAGGGAGCTTACAATGGAGGCAGACTTCTGGATGAATACCAGAGAGTCTGAAGAGGCACTTGGGGGTGCTCCTGAAGGGAGTGGTCTAGGTGTTTCCCAACCAAGTGAGGTGGGAGAGGATTTTAGTGTCCCAGGTGGGTCCCAGGTCCTGCAGGGTTCCATGAGGGAACGCCAGGAGGGAAGCCTAGCCTGTACCCTAGGGCCACCTGTTGAGGGAAGCCCCGCAGTGTCAGAAGAACTTGGGGGGGTGACTGTAGCCAGCATCCCAACAGTTCTGGCGTCTGGCAGTACCACTCCTAGTGAGGGGGTGCAGAAGTCCAGACAGAGGGTTGAGAGGGGGTTGCGGACCCCAGTGGATGACCTGGAGAGTCAGGGGTCAGCTCTGAGAGCAGAGCCCCCCAGTAATGACCCAGGTGAAACCGTTTCTGGTTTGGGGGAGATCCAGACTCTGCCGGATGGGCAGAGGTCAGGAGACCTGCACCAACCAGACTCTTGTGTGGCCCTTGGGGATGGTGTGTCCCTTGTGGAGGGTGAGTGTGCCCCCCAGGAAGTTATGGCATGCCAGGCAATGGTTCAACCTCAGGGTGGTGACTCTGGGTTGGATCACCGGGTTCAGAGGTTAAACTCTGACCTGGTGGGGGGTAGGTGTGCCCCCCAGAAAGTCCTGGTATGCCAGGCAATGGTTCAACCTCAGGGTGGTAACTCTGGGTTGGATACCCAGGTTCAGAGGTTAAACTCTGACCTGGTGGGAGGTAGGTGTGCCTCCCACGAAGTCCTGCTGTGCCAGGCAATTGTCCAACCTCAGGGTGTTGACTCTGGGTTGGATGGCCAGGTTCAGAGGTTAAACTCTGACCTGGTGGGGGGTAGGTGTGCCCCCCAGAAAGTCCTGGTGTGCCAGGCAATTGTCCAACCTCAGGGTGGTGACTCTGGGTTGGATACCCAGGTTCAGAGGTTAAACTCTGATCTGGTGGGATGTAGGTGTGCCTCCCAGAAAGTCCTGGTGTGCCAGGCAATTGCCCAACCTCAGGGTGGTGACCCTGGGTTGGAGAACCAGGTTCAGAGGTTAAACTCTGACCCGGTGGGGGTTAGGTGTGCCCCCCAGGAAGTCCTGCCGTGCCAGGCAATTGTTCAACCTAAGGGTGGTGACTCTGGGTTGGATTGTCAGGTGCAGAGGTTAAATTCTGACCTGGTGGGCGGTAGGTGTGCCCCCCAGAAAGTCCTGGTTTGCCAGGCAGTGATCCAGTCTGAGGGTACAGACCCTGGGCTGGAAGGCCAGGTTCAGGGTGTCCCCCGGACCTGGAGGGAGGGGCTACTGATAACAGTGCCCCTACCATGTTGTCTTCTGAGGAGGCCACTCCTAGTTGGAGGGTGCTGGACCCCAGAAGGGAGGGAAGCCTCACCCCGGGCCCTAGTCCAACCTGAAGGTACAGACCCCAGGTTGGAGGGCCAGTTGCAGGTTAACAGCCCTGCACTGGTGGAGGAATGGTACAGGGCGACTTCTATAAGCACCCTGACCATGTTGGACTCTGGGGGTACCGCTCCATAGAGGGAGGGTACAGAGCCCCAGAGGGGAGGACCCGGTTCAGGCTGTCATCCCTGACCTGGTGGAAGGGAGAGTGGTTAAAGGGTGCCCAGCACCTGGGGATACCGCCCCCCACTCTCCACAGCCACAGTGGTGGGAGACCTTTGAGAGGCCTGGGGCCTGGCTCTCATCCTTGGCAGCTGTCAGTAACCACTGTGGCTTGCTGTCCGGGTGGACAGAGTTATCCCTGGGGAGGGGACAAGTGTCACACCCCGGGGGTAGAGTGGGCAACACCACTGTGTTGGTCCTGGTGGTACTATCCTGCTCCTGGGATACATCTGTGAGCAAAGTAAGGTTAGGTGCTGCACAGATGGGATCCGCAGGTAAGGAGAAAGGTTCCCCATGGGTTGGCTTAGTGGGCCCTGACAGTATGGACAGAGGGATCCAATTGGAGTCAGGAAGGCGAAGAACTGGAGCATGCCCCTGCTGTTGTGGGCCTGGGTCCTTGTTCTGTCGCCTCAAACAGGGAAGTACATCAGGATAGTGATTGTTCTCCCCTGGCTTTAGGCTGGTGGGGGTCATGTTGGACCTGGCTTTTTGACAGGGACATCCCCAAACTTTTTGCCTCCTTCCTCCTAATTTTTCTGACCTGTTGTTGTTGGCTTTTGACCTCTGGGTACTTTACCACTGCTAACCAGTGCTAAAGTGCATATGCCCTCTGTGTAAATTGTACTATTGATTGGTTTATCCATGATTGGCTATTTAATTTACTTATAAGTCCCTAGTAGAATGCACTATATGTACCTAGGGCCTGTAGATTAAATGCTGCTAGTGGGCCTGTAGCACTGGTTGTGCCACCCACTTCAGTAGCCCCTTACCCTTGTCTCAGGCCTGCCATTGCAAGGCCTGTGCGTGCAGTTTCACTGCCACTTCGACTTGGCATTTAAAAGTACTTGCCAAGCCTAGAACTCCCCTTTTTCTACATATAAGTCACCCCTAATGTGCGCCCTAGGTCACCCCTAGAGCAGGGTGCTGTGTGGGTAAAAGGCAGGACATGTACCTGTGTAGTTATATGTCCTGGTAGTGTAAAACTCCTAAATTCGTTTTTACACTACTGTGAGGCCTGTTCCCTTCATAGGCTAACATTGGGGCTGCCCTCATACATTGTTGAAGTGGCAGCTGCTGATCTGAAAGGAGCAGGAAGGTCATATTTAGTATGGCCAGAATGGTAATACAAAATCCTGCTGACTGGTGAAGTCGGATTTAATATTACTATTCTAGAAATGCCACTTTTAGAAAGTGAGCATTTCTTTGCACTTAAATCTTTCTGTGCCCTTCAATCCACGTCTGGCTAGGTTTAGTTGACAGCTCCTTGTGCATTCACTCAGACACACCCCAAACACAGGGTACTCAGCCTTACTTGCATACATCTGCATTTTTAATGGGTCTTCCTGGGCTGGGAGGGTGGAGGGCCTGCCATCACACAAAGGACTGCCACACCCCCTACTGGGACACTGGCAGACAGGATTGAACTGAAAGGGGACCTGGTGCATTTCTTAGACACTCTTTGAAGTCACCCCCACTTCAAAGGCACAATTTAGTATAAAACAGGGCCTCTGCCCTACCTCATCAGACACTTGCTGGAGAAGAAACCTGAACCAGAAACTACATCCTGCCAAGAAGAACTGCCTGGCTGCTCAAAGGACTCACCTGTCTGCTTTTCTACAAAGGGCTGCTGCCTTGCTGTTGGCCTGCTTCCTTGCTGAACTGCCTAGCTGCTCAAAGGACTCACCTGTCTGCTTTTCTACGAAGGACTGCTGCCTTACTGTTGGCCTGCTGCCTTGCTGAACTCTTGTCTGGCTGTAAAAGTGCTCTCCAAGGGCTTGGATAGAGCTTGCCTCCTGTTCCCTGAAATCTCAGGACCAAAAAGACTTCTCTTTTCACTTGGACGCTTCATGCGGCGAAATTTTCGACGCACAGCTTGTTCCGCGGCGATAAAAACGCTGCACACCGACGCTGATCGACGCGACGCCTTCGGGACGACCGGAACTTCGACGCACGGCCTCGCAAGGACAACGCCGCCCGACTTTCAAGGAGAAATCGACGCGACGCCTGCCGTGAGAGCAAAACTTCGACGCACAGTCCCACAGAACGACGCGCAGCCAGAAAACAAGCAGAAGAATCCACGCACAGACCCGATACATCTGGTAATCCCCGCGATCCACAGAAAGAGACTGTCCGCGCGCCAGAAAACGACGCACGACTTCCCAGCGTGAAAAATAACAACGCAAGTCCGTGTGTGCTGGGGAGAAATCGACGCACACATCATTTTTCCACGTATCTCTTCTTCTGCTGCCCTTTGCGGAGATTTTCCACTCCAAACCAGGTATTTTGTGCTTGAAAGAGACTTTGTTTGCTTTTTAAAGACTTAAGACACTTTATATCACTTTTCAGTGATATCTTTACAAATTCATATTGCATCTTTGATTGTTTTGACCTGCAAATACCCAGATAAATATTATATATTTTTCTAAACACTGTGTGGTGTATTTTTGTGGTGTTATATTATGGTATTGTATGATTTATTGCACAAATGCTTTACACATTGCCTTCTAAATTAAGCCTGAATGCTCGTGCCAAGCTACCAGAGGGTGGGCACAGGCTAATTTTGGAGTGTGTGACTTACCCTGACTAGAGTGAGGGTTCTTGCTTGGACAGAGGGTAACCTGACTGCCAACCAAAAACCCCATTTCTAACACTTACCACAATATATTTTGTTCTTTTACTTCTTTTCCATCCTCCCTTTAATTATTCTCCCATTCTCTGCACCATTTTCAGTAATATATCCCCCCCTTTCCCCTCCCTTTCCTTCCATTGTCCCATTTCCTCTGACTTTAGTCCCTTTTATTTCCAATTCATACTTTCTTCTCTTCCTTTACCCCTTCCGTACACTTTTTGTTTTCTATACTTAAGTTATGTTTGGTTTAGTTGTGGAGACCAAATTCCTCATAGTTAGGACAAAATGTTGCTTCTTTGACACATTTTACAGCTTAAAGAAAATGCGTGTCTGTGAAATGCTTCTAAAATGTATTTATTCACCACTGATAACTCTGTAGCAGCACCAAAAAGTCCCAGTGCACACAATCACATACAAATGGCTCTTCACAGGGATCTCTTTGTATGATTGGACACATCATCATAATCCACTTCCCAACACAACCCAACAGTAAAAATAGTGCATTTAAAAGACAGACATTCGTTGACGAAACACAACAACCCCAGACCACAATAGAACTAATCAACTCAAAATTCCAGGCATGCAACTGATGGAGCGTAGCTTTTTAACAATGAAATGTTTGCAAACTAATGCATAATAGTGCCGCATAGAAAATGTATTGCTGTGTTTTACTAAAAGTGCCTTTGAAATGTGCCCACGGGGAGTGGCCACCAGTGTATACAATGACTAATGAAATTGACTAATAATGAAATATTAATATACTAATGTATGGCTTTGTACTAGTATTAAGAGTTATGCGTTAAGGTTTTGCTAAAATTAATTACTAGGCCTTAGTTAGCATGAGTCGGGGCCTAGCTGCCCGGTTTTATATTAAATGTGTTTTTCTATTGTGCACTGTGCTGACTTACTGAAGGACATGTAATCGTACTTTTCCAGAAGTTAGAGGATGTATGTAACCGTAGTAAATCCTTTCTCATGAGACTCGACTTGCTCAAGGAGACATTCTTGCCGAATGCAACAGTGTAAACTTGCAACAGGTACGAGGTCGCCTAAACCGGCATAGACAATGGAACTACTGACTGGGTCTGTGAGAGGACCACGAGAACATGAAATTGTACCGGACATTCTAACCGTTGGAGACATCAATCACAAGAGTCAATAAACTACGTGAGAACTGTTATGAGGTGACAATTTTGATGGGACGACTAGTAAACAATTGGATGAAGATAGTGGTGTACCAAAACTTGCCTAATTGGAAATTAGGGGACTGTACAACAAGTTCGATATATAATTCTTGGACACGAGGAGAAATCAGCTATTAGGAGCCATTATATGCCTTTACCTAGCCACTTTGCCACTTTGCCTAAAGACTTTTCTATCTGATTCTGCAAACCATCCTTACCCTTGCCCTGCCCGTTCTATACTTTCCTCCTTATGAGGGAAGTGTCCCTTCTTGCCCCTTCTTGCTGAACTTTGCTGTGTTTCCTGGCTGATGGCGAATCAACTGATGTCCTGAGGATGAAGTCTGACCCTGTATGCTGACCCATTACGGAGGGTAACTATATGATGATGAAATTGTAATTGTCTGTTTGCCTTTCCTTTCTAGGTACCAACTGCTTCTTTTGATAGAGACCATAGATAGATGTTTTCTAAATTTGTGTTGCTAAATTGTTTTGCATAAAGCCCAACATGCTAATGCTGATTCGAGGTTAGTTAAGGAATTTACTAAACGGACGCAAATAGAAAAATGACTGAATCTATGCTTTGTTGAATAATGCGCTAATGATACTCTGCTAAGATTAACTCATGTTGACTTCGTGCTATGTTCTAATGTTTATGATTCTTACTTTGATGAAATCCTATTCGAGTTGCCATATTATAACAGTGTTGATGTGTTTATGGTTTTGAGACTAATGAACTTGCTAGTAGATTGTAACCAATAGGGAATAAATATCAAAATCCTCATAAATTCTGTGTGGTTATTCATGACTGAAAGGTCATGGTGTGTCCTGATTCTCATTAATGTCATTATTTAGATTGAATTAATTTGTCATGGTGAATATTGATGATGTTATTGATCTATTGATTGGTATGTTGATTCATTGCCTCATCTAAGGTGTCTTCAATCAGGGTCAGAAGATTAATGGGCCTAAAACGAGTCCCAGTCTAAGTAAATTATCTAATAAGGGACGCGTTATCACCACTCAGACTCATGCAAAGCCATGCCAACTGCACTTGTGTGCTATAAACATGCTGGAAACATAAACTAGCGTGTAAAAAGAGTACTACCCACCTACCTTTTTAATGCTGTCAACAGCACTTCTTCACAGACGATCTCTGTTTTGCAGACTTGCACTTGTAGACAGTAAATCACCACCACCACACTAGTAGGTGCCAGCATTGTAACTTCAGATTCAAAGAACTCTACAAAGCAATTACGTAAGTAACACAAAATGACCCAATCCCTAGCCCAGCACTTAATTACAATATGTGGAGTTACCTCAGATATCAGAATTCCGAGTCATGCAGACATCTCTGTTTGGGGAAGTAAGCTGGTATTGTACAAATCACCCCCATTCAGTTTTCCTCAGATACATTTCCCTGGGGAAAATGACTGCTATCTACCAGGGTATGCATATTTTGATTCTTTTTATGCAGTTCCCCCCTTTTCGAGTGGTGAAGGGTAGACTGGTAAGAGACAGATTTTACTGAAGCTGATAAATTCTGAGTCCTGGAGTGACATCATATACTAGATTAAGTGAATTTTGCATCCCATCAAGTGCAATCATAATTGGGCCCTTAGTGAGTGATAAATTATACTGGAGACTGCCATATTCTGTGTTTGGACAAAAATATTGCTTTCAAAATGTGGGGATACACAAATATTGAAATTGAAATTATGTGATACACAAATATCATGATGCACAAATATTGTTGACAAAAATATCGTTTGAGGTTAGTTAAATCATTGGAAATACTATTGAAGTTGTTAACAAAGTTTTCACTAATATAGTGGTTATAAATATCATTTTTAAATTCTAATGTGTTTTAGCTGATAGATTATTTGTATGTGTTACTATTGTTTATATAAATGTTATTAATTGTTTTTAAAACATAGCTTTTAATTTTAAGTGATTACAAATGTCTTTATTAATTTGTAATAGTATTTTATAGTGTTGCAGCGAGTTATTGGGTTTGTGTGGGATAGGGTGGTAAATTACTCAGGTAATAACTAATTAAGAATTGTTTAACACATTCTATTTAATTATATGATTGATTTTTATTATGTAATTTATGTAACACTGATTTATTTTTTATATATGTTATTGGTAGGCTGTATTTATTGCGGTACGGGGGGAGTTAAGTAATAATTTTAATCCTTAAATTGTTAATTATTTAATTGATTTTTAATTATGTAATTTATGGAATACTTTTTCATTTTACTTATATTTTGGCTGCAGGCTGCTATGTTTGCAGCGGTTTAGCATGGGAAATTAATTAAGTAATGTTTTACTATAATGTATTATTAATAGTTAATTATTTAATTTATTTTTAAATATGTAAAAAGTGTGATACGGATTTACTTCACTTATATATTAATTGTTGGTTGCCAGGTTTATAGAGATATAGGCTGGGAAGTTAATTAAGCAATAATTAATTAACTATTAGTTTTGATTTGTGAATTAATTATTTAATTGAAGTTTACGTTAAGTTGTGAAATATTTATTTATTTTCATTTTATTTTAGTTGTGGGCTACTAGTTTTGTAGGGGTCTAAGCTTAGGAAATTGATTTAATAATAATTGATTAGCAATTATTTATTACTTATTAATTGTTAATTACTTTAATTTTTTGTAGCTATTTATCTTAAGGCATAGCTATTTTTAGCTATATTTTAGGTGTGGCTGCTGGGTTTGTAGGTATACAGGGTAGGAAGTTAATTAATAATTGAGTAACAATTACTTATGAATTGATAATTAATTTTCATTGAATAGTAATTATTGTATTGTATTGTATTAGTGTTTATATAGTGTTTACTACCCCTGACGAGGCATTGAAGCACTTTTTGGCTAGTAGCATGCTACTCCGGAACCCAAAAGGAATTAGTGGTGGATTAGTATAGGGAAATATGAGTACAGTATCAGTAGTATTATGAGTTAATTTGAGCAGAAGATATGTGAGTTTGTTAGTTGGACTGACTAGCTTAATGGAGGGATAGAGGAGTGAGAATCCAGAAGTGTTAATTGGGAGTTTATAGAAATAGGATGAGGATTGGGATGAATAAAGGAGAGATGGAGGAGGGAAGAGTCTATGGAAAGGGTTAGGGAGATCATAGTAGCAGGAGGGGTTTTGGATGAGTCAAAGGTGAGACAAATGAGGGATAATTTAATAGGGTTGTGAAAAGATGTAGAGGAGACTATTTTAAAATGTATAAAGTCTCTGTTTATTAGAGATACAGGCAATAAACACCCCAGCCTTCAGACGCGCTCCTGGTTTCTCCACCTTTTTCATCAACTCCCCAATCACCTTGGTTACCACCCGAAGGTTCTCACCAAGGGCATCCTAAGCAGAGAATGCCACACATCTCCCTCTTAGCATTAAAACAAAATAAGAAGAATTAAACAACTACATCTAACCTAAAATTCAACTTAAACTAGAAATTTAGGACATCTAATAAACTAAGGAGATCAATGCAATGAAAGTACATAGGAGAAATAGACAACTCTTAATCCTTGAGATACAGTAGAGCTTTAGAACATTCAAGTAAAATGACAGATCGCATCAAGACTTATCACACAAAGTCATCTAGAATTTTAGGGCATCTGATGATTCTTGAACTCTTTCTTAGTACTATGTGATCATCATCAACTTCCCTTTCTCTCACACCATTTCTGACAGATTTAGCATTGTCAATAATCCCAGGATTGATTTTCACCACCCGTCCAATGTTCCACATCTTATGATCATCAGTCCTTTTAGCATTCCCTAGAACTTTTGTTACTTTGAGAGGAACAGAAAACTTTGAATGATTTCTTGAAAGACCTAAACGAGGATTTTTCACCCTAACAAAATCATCTACTCAAATCATTAATTTTTTTACAGCTTTCCGTCTAGCAAACCCGATTTTCCTTTCAGGCACCTTATTGAGTTCCCTCTCACATTTCTTTTTATCATTACTCATAATTTCTGATTTCACACCCACTTTGTCATTTACCCATGAAGGGCAAATTAGTGTGTTAGGTCTTCTTCTCCTAAATAATTCAAATGGTGAAAACCCCGTGGTTGTGTGTGGAGTCAACCGATAATTCTTAATCTTGCAAAATACCTCCTTCTTCCAATACTTATTACTCGCTAAAGCCATTTGTATAGTTTCTTTTAACACTATATTCAGTCTTTCCACCATACATTTGTTTCTGGATGGTAAAGAGAAGCTTTCTTGTGCTTAATACCCCTGTCATTCATTCCATGTTCCGCAAAACAAATTGCACACCATTGTCAGTGAGAATGAAAGACAGAAACCCTTCTCTATCAAAAATTTGATCAAGAAAGTTTATAACATCACATGTTTCTACAGAGGTAGTAATTCCAATTTTAGGCCACCTCGGATACATATCCATTAATACTGTAACATATGTGTCTGTGTTGGAATGTCTAATTGGACCTAAAATGTCCATTGATATTTCTGGCCAAGGTGCTTTTGATAATTCCCTCACTTCCATAGGTTGTACTCTACAAGTTAATCCTTTATCATCCCTAAAACACTCCACACATGCCCTAACACACCGCTCAATTTGAACATCCATACCTGGCCACCAATACATAAGTCTCAACCTTTCCTTAGTTTTAGAATTCCAGGATGACTCTCATGAGCCAAGGAGATTAACTCATCTCTCAATTTCAATGGTGGAATACGTCTAGTCCCTCTCAATACCAAACCACAATGAGAGGATAATTCATCTCTGACTCTCCAGAACCCACACAATTGTTTATCATTCCTTTCACTACCATTCCATCCATTTTTGATTTTCTTGACTACGTGTTGTAATACCTAATCGCTATCCAACTCTGTCAGCCACTCACTTTCTTTGATTATCCCTTGTCTAATTACACACACATCAAAATCATCTTCACCACAAATAAACCCATCTTGAGACTTTGGAATATCATTCACTTACCTTGAACAACAATCAGCAATATTATTCTCTACTCCAGGTATATTCTGAACTTTAAAACGAAATTCCTGTAATGCTACTACCCACCTTCTGATCCTACCAGACACAACATCCAATCCCTTCTTTTAAAAAATCTCTTTTAAAGGTTTGTGATCTGTTCTTACCAAACATCTACTACCCCAGACAAACTTCCTTAGCTTATGCACTGCCCAAAACACAGCTAACGCCTCTTTCTCAATAAGGGAGTAATTTAATTCTGCTCCCTTCAAACATTTTGATATAAAGAGGATTGTTCTCTCAATCCCATTTTGCCTTTGCATCAAAACAGCCCCATGTCCTTTGGTGCTAGCGTCAGACATTATTACTGTATCCTGACCTGGTTAAAAACTTTGTAAACTAGAGGCAAACCTCAAGTTTTTTTTCATGTTTACAAATTCCTCTTTACATTCTTTGCTCCATTTAAAAGTGACACCCTTTTTCACTCATTCTCTCATAAATTCCTTTTTTTCCACAAAATTGTCCACAAATTCATTATAAAATTCTGCTATGCCAAGAAACTTTATCACTTCATCTTTAGAAGAAGGAATCGCGAGTTTGACAATTGTGTCTACTAAATCTTTTTTGGTTCAATACCTCTGGAAGAAATCCTGTGCCTAAGATAGTCAATCTCATCAAGATTGAATTTACACTTTTCCGGTTTCAAAGTTAGACCACTCTCTTTAAATCTCCAAAGAACCTCTCGTACCCTTTTATTGTGTCCCTTTTCATTCTCACCATGAACTAAAATATCATCTTGATACATCTTGATTCCTTGAACTCCTTCCAGAAATCTTTCCATGGCACGGTGAAAACAGCCACAGGTGAAGTCAGACCAAACGGTATGCAAATGAATTTATAGGTACCTGTTAGAAATGGGGTCTTTGGTTGACAGTCAGGTTACCCCCTGTTCAAGCAAGGACCCTCACTCTAGTTAGGATAAAAGAGAATCACCCTCAGCTAACCCCTGCTTACCCCCTTGGTAGCTTGGCAGAGCAGTAGGCTTAACCTCAGAGTGCTGGGCGTAAAGTATTTGTACCAACACACACAGTAACTTAATGAAAACACTACAAAATGACACAACACCAGTTTAGAAAAATAGGAAATATTTATCTAGACAAAACAAGACCAAAACGACAAAAATCCAACATACACAAGTCAAGTTATGATTTTTTTAAAGGTTTAAAATAAAAAGAGTCTTTAGGTAGTTGTAACACCACACTAGCGCTGCTAGCGTGAAAATGTACCTGGTTTGCGGCAAAAATAACCCCGCACGGGCGGTGTGCGTCGAAAATAACCCTGCACGGGTATATGCGTCGAAAACAGCTCGGCTCGGCGAGGCGCGTCGAAAAAGCCAGCCACGCGACGGTCCGAAGTCCCGCGGCGCTGGTTGCGATCTCTCAGCCTTCGTCAGCGATGCTGCGCGTCGTTTCTCCTGCTCCGGGCGTCGATTCTCCGGTCGCGTTTCCAGCGGCGTCGTTTCTCAGCTGCGGAGCCGGCGTCGCGTCGTTTTCTCAGCCGCGATCGGATTCGCGTCGATCTTTTCTCCGCACGGTGCGCGGTGCGTGTATTTTTGTCCTTAGGCTGCCAGCCTCTCCTTTCAGGGTCCCAGGAACTGGAAGGGCACCACAGAGCAGAGTAGGGGTCTCTCCAGAGACTCCAGGTGCTGGCAGGAAGAAGTCTTTGCTATCCCTGAGACTTCAATAACAGGAGGCAAGCTCTACATCAAGCCCTTGGAGATTTCTTCTTCAAGATGGAAGGCACACAAAGTCCAGTCTTTGCCCTCTTACTCTGGCAGAAGCAGCACTGCAGGAAAGCTCCACAAAGCACAGTCACAGGCAGGGCAGCACTTGTTCCTCAGCGATCAGCTCTTCTCCAGGCAGAGGTTCCCCTTGATTCCAGAAGTGTTTCTAAAGTTTGTAAGTTTGGGTGCCCTTCTTATACCCATTTTAGTCTTTGAAGTCACCTTCCTTCAAAGGGGACTCACACCTTCTTGTGAAATCCTGCCTTGCCCAGGCAAGGCCTCAGACACACACCAGGGGGCTGGAGACAGCATTGTCAGAGGCAGGCACAGTCCTTTCAAATGAGAGTGACCACTCCACCCCTCCCTCCTAGCAGAGATGGCTAATCAGGAATGCAGATCACACCCCAGCTCCCTTTGTGTCACTGTCTGGTGTGAGGTGAAAAACAACCCAACTGTCAACTGACCCAGACAGGGAATCCACAAACAAGGCAGAGTCACAGAATGGTTTAAGCAAGAAAATGCTCACTTTCTAAAAGTGGCATTTTCAAACGCACAATCTCAAAATCAACTTTACTAAAAGATGCATTTTTAAATTGTGAGTTCAGGGATCCCAAACTCCACCTGTCCATCTCTTCTCTAGGGGAATCTACACTTTAATCATATTTAAAGGTAGCCCCCATATTATCCTATGAGAGAGAGACAGACCTTGCAACAGTGAAAACGAAATTGGCAGTATTTCACTGTCAGGACATATAAACCACATTACTATATGTCCTACCTTATCCATACACTGCACCCTGCCCTTGGGGCTACCTAGGGCATACCTTAGGGGTGCCTTACATGTAAGGAAAGGGAAGGTTTAGGCCTGGCAAGTGGGTACACTTGCCAAGTCGAATTTACAGTGTAAAAATACACATACAGACACTGGAGTGGCAGGTCTGAGACATGATTACAGAGCTACTTATGTGGGTGGCACAACCAGTGCTGCAGGCCCACTAGTAGCATTTGATTTACAGGCCCTGGCACCTCTAGTGCACATTACTAGGGACTTACTAGTAATTCAAATATGCCAATCATGGATGAACCACTTACATATAATTTAAACAGGAGCACTTGCACTTTAGCACTGGTTAGCAGTGGTAAAGTGCCCAGAGTAACAAAAACAGCAAAATCAGAGTCCAGCACACATCAACAACCTGGGGAACAGAGGCAAAAAGTTAAGGGAGACCACGCCAAGGATGAAAAGTCTAACACGTGTCCCCCCCAGCTAAAAGTGGGGAGCAACTACCCAACCTCATGGGAGTTCTCATCACTAAGGCGGAAGAACCTGGACAGACCATCAGCATTGGCGTGCTCTGTACCGGGTCGATGTTCCACCGTAAAGTCCATCCCCTGTAGGGAAATGGACCACCTCAACAGTTTTGGGTTCTCACCCCTCATCTGCATTAACCATCTGAGGGGTCTGTGGTCGGTCTGAACTCGGAAGTGAGTCCCAAACAAGTAGGGTCTTAGCTTCTTCAGTGCCCAGACCACAGCAAACGCTTCACGTTCTATGGCACTCCACCTACGTTCCCTGGGTAGTAACCTTCTGCTAATGAAGGCTACGGGTTGATCTAGGCCCTCTTCATTCAGCTGTGAGAGTACTGCTCCAATACCATGCTCTGAGGCGTCTGTCTGTACAACAAACTCCGTGGAGTAGTCAGGTGCCTTCAGCACCGGTGCTGTGCACATGGCAGCCTTCAGGGCATCAAAAGCGTTCTGGCAAGCCTCTGTCCAGATCACTTTCTTGGGTTGCTTCTTAGAAGTCAACTCAGTTAAGGGGGTAACAATGGTACCATATCCCTTAACGAACCTCCGATAGTATCCTGTGAGACCTAAAAAGGCTCTCACTTCAGTCTGGGTCTTGGGAGGCTCCCAAGCCAGAATCGTGTCAATCTTAGGCTGTAGGGGTGCCACCTGGCCACTCCCCACCTGGTGTCCTAAGTACACAACAGAACCCTGCCCTATTTGGCACTTGCTCGCCTTAATAGTGAGGCCTGCCTTCTGCAGGGCCTCTAACACTCTCCAGAGGTGTTGCAGGTGTTCCTCCCATGTGGAACTAAACACAGCAATGTCATCCAGGTAGGCGGCACTGAACTCATCCAGTCCTGCCAACACCTGGTTGACCAACCTCTGAAAGGTGGCAGGGGCATTCTTCATCCCAAAGGGCATCACATTGAAGTGGAAGTGCCCATCGGGGGTAGAGAATGCTGACCTCTCCTTTGCCCCTTCAGTTAAGGCAATCTGCCAGTACCCAGATGTTAAATCAAACGTACTGAGGTACTGGGCAGCTCCTAACCGATCAATGAGCTCATCAGCTCGGGGGATGGGGTGTGCGTCAGTCTTGCTGACCGCATTGAGACCCCGGTAGTCCACACAGAACCTAAGTTCTGGAGTGGCACCAGGAGCAGTAGCCTTTGGGACCAAGACCACTGGGCTGGCCCAAGGACTGCTGGAGTGCTCAATAACCCTTAGGGCTAACATTTTGGAGACTTCCTCCTTAATGCAAGCCCTCACCCTGTCAGTCACCCTGTAAACCTTATGTTTAACAGGTGTACTGTCCCCAGTGTCCACATCATGTGTGCACAGGTGTGTGACTCCTGGGATCAGGGAAAACAGTGAGGCGAACTGTCCCAGCACGTGGCGACAGTCCCTCTGCTGTTCCTCAGTCAGGGAGGGGGAGAGGATCACTCCCTCCACAGACCCATCTTTCTCTCCTGCAGACAGGAGGTCAGGAAGAGGCTCACTCTCTTCCTCCACCCCGTCATCTGTCGCTAGGAGCATGGATAGCTCAGTTCGCTCAAAGTGTGGTTTGAGGCGGTTGACATGTAGGACCCTCAAGGGGTTCCTGGGGGATTGCAAGTCTACCAGATAGGTGACCTCGCTCTTTCTTTCCACCACCTCAAAAGGCCCAGTCCACTTATCTTGGAGAGCCCTAGGCTCTACTGGTGCCATGACCCACACTTTTTGTCCAGGCTGAAACTCAACCAGAGTGGCATTCTGGTCGTACCACCGTTTCATGTCCTCCTGGCTTGCTTCCAGGTTCTCCTGAGCGAGACGCCGGAAGCGGGCAGTCTGGTTTCTTAGTGCCAGCATGTAGCTAAATACATCCTGGGGTGGTTTACTAGGAGCTTTCTCCAAAGCCTCCTTCACCAGACTGAGCGGTCCCCTCACAGGGTGGCCATAGATGAGCTCAAAAGGGCTAAAGCCAAGTCCCTTTTGAGGCACCTCCCTGTAAGCGAACAGAAGGCATGGCAAGAGGACGTCCCACTTACGCCTCAAGGGCTCTGACAGGCCCTGAATCATGCCTTTCAAGGTGCGGTTGAATCTCTCAACCAGACCATTACTTTGGGGGTGGTAAGGGGTGGTGAACTTGTAGGTTACCCCACACACCTTCCACAGAGACTTCATATAAGTGGATATGAAGTTTGTACCCCTATCAGATACTACCTCCTTGGGGAACCCCATGCGGGTAAAAACCCCCATCAAGGCACGTCCCACCACGGGGGCGGTGACCGTCCTTAGAGGAATAGCTTCTGGGTACCGTGTGGCATGGTCCACCAAGACCAGGATGAACCTGTTGCCCAGGGCTGTCTTGGGATCCAGAGGCCCCACAATGTCAATTCCTACCCTTTCAAAGGGAGTACTGACTACCGGTAAAGGTTGGAGGGGAGCTTTGCATTTCCCCCCACTCTTGCCACTTGCCTGACAAGTCTGACAAGATCTACAATAAGCAGCTGACTGCTTGTTCATCAAGGGCCAGTAAAAGTGGGAGACAAGCCTCTTATAGGTCTTGTCCTGCCCTAGATGTCCTGCCAAAGGCACATCATGAGCCAAACCCAGTAGGAAGGTCCTGAAGCCCTGGGGTACCACCAGCATACGAGCTGACCCCGGCTCAGGAACCTTAGGCTCACTATACAGGAGGCCATCCTCCCAATAAATCAGGTGAGTACCTGGCGCCCCGCCAGCCGCCTGGGCTGCAGCCTGCTGCCGCAGTCCCTCAAGAGTAGGGCATTCCTTCTGCGCTGTGCAGAATACTTCCCTGGTGGGTCCCCCTTCCTGCTGCCACTGCGACAGCTCAGGGACCTCCCCCAGTTCAGCCACCTGTTCCCCTGTAGGTTCCGGGGCATCACCCTCAGGCTCTGCCTCCTCCCGGACCGTGGGAACTTCTGGGGCGGGTTTCCCGCGCCTCCTGCCTTTCCTCTTCTTGGCGGTCCCCTGGGCCACTGTTTCAGGCTCCAGGGGCTCTTGACTACCCTGATTGGCTGCCATAGACCGGGTGGATACGCATACCCACCCAGGCAGACCCAACATCTCCAAGTGAGACCTGTGTTCCACCTCCTTCCAAGGGGAATCCTCCAGGTCGTTGCCTAGCAAACAATCAACAGGCATGGTTGGACTCACAGATACTTTCCAGGAACCTGAGACCCCCCCCCATTCAAAGGGAACCTGCGCCACTCTGCAGAGGCGCTCAGAGTTGTCTACTGCAACTACTTGGTGAAGTACCCGGGGATCAATCTGCTCTTCAGACACCAGGTGACTCCTCACTGTAGTCACACTGGCTCCTGTGTCTCTCAGAGCCTCCACCCTCTGTCCATTGATGGTCACCCATTGCCTGTACTTCTTAGTGTTATCAGGCACTAGGTTTCTCTGGACCATCTCACTGTCCCCTAGTGAGACAAGGGTCATTTCTGCTGGTTCCCACCCACCTGAAACCAACTCCTCCCCAAGCGCTACACTGGCCAAACCCTGGGACGGTGCACCAGTGGGTGCCGGTGTACTTTTGGGGCATTTGGGGTCCCCCCTCACATGACCCACCTGGTCACATGAGTAGCACTTACGTAGGGGACCACCTGCCATGGGCTTCCCTTTGGAGAACCATGGCCTCTTTTCACTGGGGGGTTGGGAATCCTTACCCTGGGAATCAGTTTGGGGCCCTTTAGAGAACTCATCCTGTTTGCCCTTACCCCCCCCTTTCTTCTGAGAGGGACCCTGCCCACCCTTGGCGTGGTCTCCCCCATACCTCTTTTGGACCCTGGTGCTCTCCCAGCGGTCCGCTTCCTGTGCAAGCTTCCTGGGGTCAGTCAGCTTGCTGTCAATGAGGTGCTGGCGCAGCTCTGGAAAACATAAACTGTACAAGTGCTCCCAAGCAATTAAATTGTAAAGCCCCTCATACGTGTTTACCTTACTGCCCTTCACCCAACCATCCAGTGACCTGCAAAAAGAATCAACACATTCCAACCATGTTTGGGATTCCTTTCTCTTGTAGGATCTAAACTTCTCTTTGTACTGCTCAGGGGTGAGACCATACCTGGTAAGTAAGGCCTCCTTCATGGCAGGGTAGGTGAGACTCTGAGCATCCCCTAAGGCCGTCAGTGTGTCCCTCCCCTCTGCTTCAAAATGCTTCCACAAGGCTGCCCCCCAATGAGCTTCAGGGACCAGGTTCATGTGGAGAGCTGACTCATAACCCTTGAACCACAAGTAGATATCATCCTCCCTTTTATAATCCCTCACAAGGTCTTTTGGGATGTGTACCCTTCTCTCAGGCTGCACTGTAGAATTGCTGCCACCATCCCTACTGGACTGGTTTCTATGATCTATCTCTTTCAAGCTAAGCTCATGAGCCATTGTTATCTTTTTCTCCTCAAGGGCTAGCCTTCTCTGCTCCAATTGGTACTCCCTTTCTGCCTGTCTGTCCTGCAACTCTTCAGGTGTCAGACCCTTGGAGGATACACTGCTACTTGCCCTAGAGATTCTCCCTTGAGACATAGCAGGCCCACCCACTACATCAGTGTGAGTGACTTGCAACTCCTCTTCCCCCTCTGGCTCCTCATCTGTGTGCCCCTCAGCTGCTTTGGCTGCCACCCAGGCCCTCAGCGCCTTTTGCAGCTCAACCTTCTTGGATGAGCTCTCAATGGGACAGCCAACATTCCTACAAAACTGCTTCAACTGAGCCACCTTGTAGCTCTCCAATTTCTCCAAGTCAAAAGCAGTTTCAGCTAGGGCATCTCCAGACTGAGACATGATGAGAGGTTAAAAAAATATGCACAGTTCCAAAAACAGAAAAGCAAGTTCTCAAATGAAGTTTCAGCAAAGTCAATCCCGGGATCAGTGAAAAAAAAGAAACTGAATGTAGAGAAACACAGTCCAAGTAAAAAACAAAAATCACAAGACTAGTAGTATGTGGTCACGTAGTGGTCTGAGATCAAAAACAGTAGTGTACACTTAATCACTGTATGTCGAGTACAAATACAAGTCCAAATCCCGACCGCTGGTCACCAATGTTAGAAATGGGGTCTTTGGTTGACAGTCAGGTTACCCCCTGTTCAAGCAAGGACCCTCACTCTAGTTAGGATAAAAGAGAATCACCCTCAGCTAACCCCTGCTTACCCCCTTGGTAGCTTGGCAGAGCAGTAGGCTTAACCTCAGAGTGCTGGGCGTAAAGTATTTGTACCAACACACACAGTAACTTAATGAAAACACTACAAAATGACACAACACCAGTTTAGAAAAATAGGAAATATTTATCTAGACAAAACAAGACCAAAACGACAAAAATCCAACATACACAAGTCAAGTTATGATTTTTTTAAAGGTTTAAAATAAAAAGAGTCTTTAGGTAGTTGTAACACCACACTAGCGCTGCTAGCGTGAAAATGTACCTGGTTTGCGGCAAAAATAACCCCGCACGGGCGGTGTGCGTCGAAAATAACCCTGCACGGGTATATGCGTCGAAAACAGCTCGGCTCGGCGAGGCGCGTCGAAAAAGCCAGCCACGCGACGGTCCGAAGTCCCGCGGCGCTGGTTGCGATCTCTCAGCCTTCGTCAGCGATGCTGCGCGTCGTTTCTCCTGCTCCGGGCGTCGATTCTCCGGTCGCGTTTCCAGCGGCGTCGTTTCTCAGCTGCGGAGCCGGCGTCGCGTCGTTTTCTCAGCCGCGATCGGATTCGCGTCGATCTTTTCTCCGCACGGTGCGCGGTGCGCGGTGCGTGTATTTTTGTCCTTAGGCTGCCAGCCTCTCCTTTCAGGGTCCCAGGAACTGGAAGGGCACCACAGAGCAGAGTAGGGGTCTCTCCAGAGACTCCAGGTGCTGGCAGGAAGAAGTCTTTGCTATCCCTGAGACTTCAATAACAGGAGGCAAGCTCTACATCAAGCCCTTGGAGATTTCTTCTTCAAGATGGAAGGCACACAAAGTCCAGTCTTTGCCCTCTTACTCTGGCAGAAGCAGCACTGCAGGAAAGCTCCACAAAGCACAGTCACAGGCAGGGCAGCACTTGTTCCTCAGCGATCAGCTCTTCTCCAGGCAGAGGTTCCCCTTGATTCCAGAAGTGTTTCTAAAGTTTGTAAGTTTGGGTGCCCTTCTTATACCCATTTTAGTCTTTGAAGTCACCTTCCTTCAAAGGGGACTCACACCTTCTTGTGAAATCCTGCCTTGCCCAGGCAAGGCCTCAGACACACACCAGGGGGCTGGAGACAGCATTGTCAGAGGCAGGCACAGTCCTTTCAAATGAGAGTGACCACTCCACCCCTCCCTCCTAGCAGAGATGGCTAATCAGGAATGCAGATCACACCCCAGCTCCCTTTGTGTCACTGTCTGGTGTGAGGTGAAAAACAACCCAACTGTCAACTGACCCAGACAGGGAATCCACAAACAAGGCAGAGTCACAGAATGGTTTAAGCAAGAAAATGCTCACTTTCTAAAAGTGGCATTTTCAAACGCACAATCTCAAAATCAACTTTACTAAAAGATGCATTTTTAAATTGTGAGTTCAGGGATCCCAAACTCCACCTGTCCATCTCTTCTCTAGGGGAATCTACACTTTAATCATATTTAAAGGTAGCCCCCATATTATCCTATGAGAGAGAGACAGACCTTGCAACAGTGAAAACGAAATTGGCAGTATTTCACTGTCAGGACATATAAACCACATTACTATATGTCCTACCTTATCCATACACTGCACCCTGCCCTTGGGGCTACCTAGGGCATACCTTAGGGGTGCCTTACATGTAAGGAAAGGGAAGGTTTAGGCCTGGCAAGTGGGTACACTTGCCAAGTCGAATTTACAGTGTAAAAATACACATACAGACACTGGAGTGGCAGGTCTGAGACATGATTACAGAGCTACTTATGTGGGTGGCACAACCAGTGCTGCAGGCCCACTAGTAGCATTTGATTTACAGGCCCTGGCACCTCTAGTGCACATTACTAGGGACTTACTAGTAATTCAAATATGCCAATCATGGATGAACCACTTACATATAATTTAAACAGGAGCACTTGCACTTTAGCACTGGTTAGCAGTGGTAAAGTGCCCAGAGTAACAAAAACAGCAAAATCAGAGTCCAGCACACATCAACAACCTGGGGAACAGAGGCAAAAAGTTAAGGGAGACCACGCCAAGGATGAAAAGTCTAACAGTACCAAAAGGAGTAATGAACGCAGTTAAATCTTGTGAATCCTTGTGTAATCTAATCTGGTGGTAGCCAGATGTTAAGTCAATAGAAGAAAAACACTTTTCATTATTTAACAAGGATAACATTTCATTGATATTAGGCAGAGGGTAATGATCAACTACCACACATTTATTCAACTCCCTCAAACCTATGCATAACCTCGGCTCACCATTAGCTTTCACAGCCATGACTACCGGAGCTAACCATTCAGTGGCTTCCACCTCCTCAATTATACCATTCTGTTTCAATGTATCTATTTCTGCTCTCTTTTATCTTTGCCCGTTAAAAGGTACACCCCTTTTTCTGACTACTGGGGTGATACCCTTCTTTATCCTATGCACGTATCCCTTCAGACAGTTTGTTCTGAAAAAGTTCTGGAATTTCTTGTTCATATAGTGGTCTGGAGCCATTCACAGTATCTATACACTCTTCATCTTTCAGCCGTTCTGAAGGATATTCATTAGGGTGAAGATATACCCGTAAATCCCTCTGGTGTATCCAGCTAATAAGAGAATCGCCTCTTATGGAAGCATAGACCTTCCCAGCTGTCAACCTATCTTTGAATTGTATAGAGCCCATAAAGTAACCCAACAACTTAATAGGCTCTCCACCGTAACCCTTAGGACAAATGTCTGGTTTGAAAAGTTTCACTGAAGTTTTAAGATGTTTTTCAAATAAATTCCTAGGTATAAACATACTTTTTGCCCCAGAATCAAACATCATGGGAATAGGTACTCCATCAATTTGTATAACTTCTTCTGGACCGCTGATACCACTCTTCGCTTGCAAAATAAATTCCTCAATGTTTCCCTTGACTAACAGAATGTACTTCTTTCCTTTGTCACTAAGACTTGTCTTCCTTCTTTCTTCAAGAACAGGCTGAACTATGCTCATATGTCTTGGCAATCCTTATTACCTAATTTAGAGAAGGATTATCTTTATTCCAAAAGGATTCTTTTGCCTTATCAATGTTGCAGTCTAACATGAACTGATCTCTCAATCTTTAATACTTACTTCCTCCAAAACTACATGTTGAAGCTAGCTCCATAGAACAGTAACTACTCCTCAACAGATTACTCCGACTTTGGAATCCTTTTGCCAAACTGATACCTCTCTAAAACTGTTGACATCGTCGGTAAATAATGTAAGTCAAGTTTCTTTATGCTAACCTCAAAGTCATTGAGATCACCAGCATCTTCAACAGACAGCTCTGGAAGATTCTCAAAAACTTCCTGACCTTCAGAAAACTAAAAAATGCAATAAGAGTAACATTTTCCGTTCTGCACTCAATAAAGTACCACAAACCCTTGCATAGTGTGCAAAGACAGATTTCCATTTCTTCCAAGGTATTTTCGGCTTACCTGGAGAGGTCAAGAAAAATGGAAGCCACGTTACATTCTGTATTTTGATTCAATAATTGACAGTGACTAGTTAACAAATGCTAAACTCGTTGAACAGAGATAAAATACTTAAATAGTCTACAGAGCTGTGAAAGACATTGTGAAAGGTAAGTGTGACTCCAATCATTCTTCACAGCAGAGAGCAAGAAGTTCAATAGTGTTCCTGTCACTGATCTCCACATGAAATAAAGGCACTCCCTTAAAAGTCTAAAAGTGTGCTTGTCACAGATCTCTACATAAAATGAAGGCACTCCATTTAAAAGTCAAGAAGTGTGCCTGTCACATAACTCTATATAGCGTGAAGGCACTCTGTATAAAAGCGAAAAGGTGTGCCTATCACCGTAATACGTGTAAATAAGCGTTCCTTATGGTGAGAAACCCAACTAGCCAAACTGGCCACCAAAACGTGAAGACGTTGTTTTCTGCAGGAAGTTGAGCTTGTACACAGAACGTGAGATCTTTACGTTTATCTTCGGAACAGATTGCGCACTAATTCAGTCACAATATATTCAAGAATGGTGTGTGCGTAGGACTACAGTCACGTGAAGAAGGACAGTCCACACGTGCGTGTCGGTGAATGATGTACACGACTCTGCTGCAAACGCACGAGGAAGACAGTTCAAAGGACCGTAAGAATTAATGCGTGCTCGCGCATTAGAGTAAACGCTTCCCAAACAAAAAGCAAGACTTCAAAAAAAATACGCGTGTACACAATCATGTACACCAAGAGAGTTAGTGCAGCAAAATTATTAAAAGAAATTATTTTAAATGACATACGGTACAATGGCACGCTTTGTAGATAAGGAATTGGGGTGTCAATATCTCTGGTAGATCTTCGAGAGGTCCGTATGTTCTTCTGACCCTGGTCGCCAATGAAAAGATGTAGAGGAGACTTGTTTAAAATGTACAAAGTCTCTGTTTATTAGAGATACAGGTAATAAACACCCCAGCCTTCAGATGCACTCCTGGTCCCTCCATCTTTCTCATCAACTCCCCGATCACCTTGGTTACCACCCGAAGGTTCTCACCAAGTGCATTCTAAGCATAGAATGCCACAGGTTGTTTCAGGGATCCAGGTAGTAAACCGAGGTTTGGGGTGTGCTAGATGTGCTAGAGGAGGGAAGAGCTTAGGCAGGGTTATTTTGGAGATGAAGGTAGAATGGGTTTGAGATGAGTCAGAGTGGGGATGGAGGTTAGATGGGGGACATAGGGTGATGGGGAGACAGAGTTAAGCTTACCAGAGAGTAGATTTATATATATTTTTTTATTTATTTATTATTTTATATATATATATATATATATATATATATATATATATATATATATATATATATACATTTTTTATTAATATTTTTTATTCTTTTTTATTTTATTCATTTATTATCAATATATATTTGTTTTCACTGTAATTCAATTATGTATACTTTTAATTTTATTTATATATTTTATTGTACTTATTTTTATTCAATGTATCTCTAGTACAGTAGGACTGGAGTAATAAATAGATATGCAAATACATAGTAAGGGAATATATGTGCCAGGAATATAAAAAAGGATAAAACAATATGAGAAGAAAAGTAGTATTGTATAAATACAGACATTCAAGATTTGTAATATTTGAAGTTGATTAATAAGTGTACTTTTCTAACATTTATTCATCTTTCCTCAATTTATGAATAGCGAAATGCTTATGATAATAAAACATTTGATCAGTGTGATATAAAGCAAAAGCAGAGATTCATAAGTATCTAATATAACAACTTATCCAGGAGCTGTGCAATGACCTATGAACATGTTAAGCATAGAATAATATACAGATATATATGTAAATACACACACATATATTTATACACACATGCACACACACATACAAATATATATATATATATATATATATATATATATATATATATATATATATATATATATATATATATATATATATATATATATTTAACCATGAGTAAATATACATTTGTTAAACAGGCTTAAAGTGTATGTGTATAGTTTATTATTGTGACATTGTAACAATACATATTTCCGAAAGAACCATACATATCTAGAATATACACATAATCAGATTATAAATATTTATCAATACAGGCATATGCAGTCCATTGGTGTTTGGGTATGGTGGTTATGAAGGAAAGAGAGAACTTTGAGTAGTCTTCTTAAGGCAAGATACTCATCCGTGGGTCTTATATTTGGGTGTAATGAATTCCCTAGTTTGGCTGCTTGGATGTAGAAGGATGTACCACCTATTGTCTTTTTCTTGTATGTTGGGGTTCTAAGGTGGGGTGCCAATCTTGAGCAGAGGTTTCTTTGTTGAATCTATCTGGTTATTTTGTTTCTGATAAAAAGCAGTCCTGTTCCATGTGTAGCTTTGTGGGTGATACAAAGCAGCTTGAAGGTGGATCTTCTGGCAACGGGTAACCAGTGTGGTGCTCTCAAGGCAGGGGAGATGTGGGCTTATAGCTTTACATGTAATAATAGCCTGGCAGCGGAGTTCTGAATACATTGTCATTTTTTCATAATAGGTAGAGAAGATCCATGGTAGAGATCATTGGGATAATCCAGTTTGGATTGTACAAGAGAGTTAGTAGCCTGTATCTTGTGTAGAAATTTGAGGTGGGGGAAGATGCATCACAGAGTCTTCAAGCTTGATGGTGCTAATTTGTCCACTTCGGCATTCATTGTTAACTTGGAGTCCATGGTAATTCCAAGGTTTTTAATTTCCTTGGATACTTGAGGAGGTGGTCCGAGATCGTCAGGCAAGGTGCACAGTGGGTCATAATTTTTCCATTCACATGTGTGTATTTCCATTTTGGAAGCATATAGTTTGAGATGGCTCCAAGTCATCCACTGATCAACGGCTCTGAGGCAACGGAAGATCTGTGAGTTTTCAATGTCTTTGGGGCATTCCAATTTAAGTAATATTTGTGTGTCATCTGCATAGTTGTAGCATGTGAATTGAAAATCATTGATCAATTCTGGTAATGACATCTTGAAAGTGTTGAAAAGCAAAGGTGAGATGATTGATCCTTGGGGTACTCCTGGTTTTGTGAGGTAGGGTTTGGATGAGAAGGGAGAATAGATATTATTAGTTCTGTTTTGAAGGTAGGATGTAATCCATTCGAGAGCAGTCCCTTCTGTGCCTGCTTCGTGGAGTCTTTGAAATAGGGTGTCATGGTCAACAGTATCAAAGGCAGCTGAGCGGTCTAAGAAAAGTAGTGCAGCAACTCCATTATGGTCGACTGTGTTTTGAAGATCATTCCAGATTGCTATGCATGCCGATTCAGTGCCTCTTCCTGGGCTTAATCCAGTTTGGTAGTCTGAAAGTATGGAATTGTTTTCAATGAATTATAACATCTGGGCAAATGCTGCTCTTTCTATCAGTTTGCACAGGAAAGGTCCATTTGTGATCGGTCTGTAGTTGTTGGGGTCCTGTGGGTCTTGTTTTTTTTTCTTTAATAATGGACGTATGTATGACTTCTTCAGGTCTTTAGGAAAAGTTCCTGTAGTTAAAGAGTTATTGATTCTTCTTCTTACAGGTGTGGAAGCAGAAGTAGATAAAAGAATGTTCTTGAAGTTGTGTGGTGGACAAAGGTCAGAAGGGCAACCGGATGGCCTGCTTGCTTTGAGAAAATCCATAAATTCACCTTGTGATATTTGTTTGAAGGAGTGCAGAGGCTGGGTTAGTTTATTCTTGGAGGGGATTTTAGGAAAGAGTTTGGTGCTGATGGTTTTTATCGATTTTAAATAGGAGTCCAATATGTCTGCCTCCCTCGGTTGTGTAATGGGTTGCCACTTTGTTTGTGAAATCTTTAGTAGTGAGATGACTTCCTTCCATGCATTTAAGTTTTTGAAATTAATTGATAATTTCATAAAATTTGTTGGTTGCAGTTTAGCAATTAAAATTCTGTCTGAGTAGTACATTTTTTAGCTTTTTTGACAGATGATTTGTTTATTCTGTTACGTTTGTGTAGCTGAAGTGTGTCTTGAATGGTGTTTGTTTTGAGCCAGGTCAGTTGCAACCTTCTGATTTGTTGCTTTATCTTTTTAAGTTCTGTGTTTCTCCAAGGCATTGGTCTTCTTTTGTCCTGTTTAGTTTTTCTGGGTGGTATTGACAAAATCTTCCTGTAGCCTCTCATAAAGTTTTGCAACATAATTAATTGTATCTAGATCAGTTTTGGCTGTTAGTTGTGTTTCTAAGTTTCTAAAATTGAGTTTGCCCCATGGTCGAAAGATGCAAGTATGCGAGTTGCTATGGGGTGTGTTTTATGTAGGAATGTTATCAAATGGTGGTCAGATCATGTGATTGGCATGATGCTATGAACTGTAACTAGTTCAGGCTTTCCAAAAATGACATCTAGGATGTGTCCATCGAAGTGTGTGGGATTGTGTACAATCTGATGTAGGTTCAATGCAACCAAGCCAGTGGTGATAGCTTTTGGATGGGGCATATTGGGTTTGTCAAACAAAATGTTTAGATCCCCAAGAATGAACAGGTTTGAGTATAATGTTATAAGGTTTGAGACTGTATCTAGAAAAGTGTCTGGGAATGTTAAGTTGTTGGGGGAGGTTTGTAAAGGAGGAGAAAGTTACAGGAGGAAGTTAGAGTAGTGTTGCAACTGGTGAGGAGGGCATCACAACCTTCTATGGAAAAGTTATAAGTTTTACTGAGATTTATTGCTTGTGTGAATATAATAGCTAGTCCACCTCCTCTCATGCCTATATGGTTTTGTGTGATGGTTTAATAGCCCAGAGGAAAGGCTTCATGCAATACTGAGGCCATGTCATCTCCCATTATTCCGTTATGAATAGAGAGTCAGGTTATGTGTCCGTGAGCAGGTCGTAGATGTGGTGCTTGTTTAAGAGAGTGATCGAGCATTTATGAGCAGGCAGTTTAGAAAATGTGTGTTCGTTGGCGGTGTTGTTTTGTTTTGGAGCAGTATTTACTGAGCTTGTCGCAGGTGTGTTGTTAGTTATGATAACTGTGTGAGGGTCACAATAGTCCTGTTTTTGTTTTTCAATATAGTGTCACTCTTCCAGCAGGCTTAGGAGACATTTTGTTGAGTCTGTGTGTGTTGGTGGGGACTTGATGGCTTAGAGAGACATGAAGAGTGTACATTTTCTTGTAAAGTAGCCTTATTATGTAATAGACAAGTGGATGCGAAGTTGTTAAGAGTGGCATGTTGTTTATTTTGTTTCCGTCTGTTTTGTGTGGAAGGAGTATGGGTTAGGGGTGGTGGAGAAGCATGTGCATCATAATGTAAGGCTCTATATTGTGCAACGGATGAGAGACGGGTGAATGAATGTTGCTGTGTTGGGGTGCTTGTGGTAGATGTTTGTGAAGAGTGAGAATGTAAGGGTAAAGATTGGTCAGGATTTGTATTCGTAGTGTAGTCATGAGGAGAGAGTGGATGTGAGGGAAGGTATTATGAAAGTTTGTCTTATTTTGAATTGCTGATGTTTGTGGTCTGTTTTGTTTTTGTGGAATAGTGAGAGGAGATATTGATGTAGTGCTTTTCTGTGAAGGATATGTATGTGAGTTGGTGCTGGTGAGTGGTATTAGAATATTATAGGGCGTGTTGATGTGTTTTGGAGAAGAGTTTATTAGGTGTGTAAGAGGGGATGGATGTGGGTCAGGGGTGTTTGTGTTAGTTTTGATCACTGGAAGAGGTTATATATGTGGGGGAGTGGAGTGTGAGGATTGGATAGTTGTGTGTAATTGGTGAAGAGAGGGGAGGGTGTTTGTAGATTGTGTTTTGGAAGGCTGGGTTTAGGTATTGACATGATAAAAGGGGTCTGGCCGGAGCAAACAGAGGATATTGCTGTGGTCTGTATGAACAGGGTGTGTGTATCTGGATGGGGGAAAGTAATGTATAATGTGGTTTTGTGTTGTGTGGGCAATGGCAGGTTGTGTTAGTGGGAATGGACAGAGTAGTGTTTGGTGTGAGAATGAAGCTGTTTTACTGTTGGAGGTGTGGTGGATATGTGTGTAGGTGTGGTATATGGGGTTTTGTGTTGGTTGATGAGACATTGCAATCTGTATGAAGTTGGTTTGTGGTGCAAGAGTTGTATGTCCTTGCTGATAATATATTTGCATGTTGATGGATGTGTAGAGATTATGGTAAATGGAAACTTGGGCAGCATTTTTGGCCCTAGGCCTGACCAATACCAAACAGGCCCAAACAGGCAAAAGTCCTTGTCATCTCTGCCCTTAGCCTCGACACCCGGACTGAGATGCCCTGAACCCCAGGCTAAAATAGCCATATTGGCCAATAGAACCCTAGTCCGAGCCCTAACCAATCAGATTCGTAACCCTAAAGCCCACAACCAATGGGAGACCCAACCCTATTCATCAATCATAGGCCTAGTCCTGACAACCAATCACAACCCCAACCCTAAAAACATGAACCAATAATAATCCCAACCCTAGCACCAATCACAAACCCAACCCTAAAACCACATAATAATAGGAATCTCAAGCCTACTACCAATCACAACACCAACCCTAAAAACATGAACCTATAGGAATCTCAAGCCTTGAACCAATCACAACACTAACCCTAATCCATAAACCAATAGAAATACTAATCCCACCAACCAATCACTGCAACATATGCAACACCCTATAGAAACTTATATAATGGCCAAGTCAACAAAAGCCCAAACCCTGTGGGGAGGGAGGAGGGAGCTGCTGCTCTATTCAGAATCTCCTTTGATACGGACAGGCTGAATCTACACTTCCAAGCTAGCAGAACCTGCATTTTAGGTAAGGGAGAGATTGTAAAAACACTGAAATACTGCTCATCGCGCACTCAGATATGTTTTTTTCAAGGCAAAAAGAGGTGATGCAGACAGTTTCTAAACAATTTAAATCACAGAAACAGATTAAGCAGTCTCCTAAACACACTCTGGTTAGCCACTGAGGTGTATATAGCCTTTTTACTTAAAAAATGGGGGGGTGGCTTTATGCAGTCTTTTGTCTCAAACTAGGAGGGAAATTTCAAACAATCACGGCTAAAAAAACAGCAGTCTAAAAAGGCCAAGCTGTCTGAAACACAGGGTGCCTACAGTAAACAGGCATGGGTAGTAAAACACTTCTTAATAAATAACAAGATTTCCCAGAAAGTCTGGGGCTCCTTGCCTAGGTCTCCTAGGATTCCTTGATCACTGGGCTGTATTAGGGCACAGGGAAAAAGCTGGGCTCACAAAATGGAGGTGGCTGTCTTGGGGTTCCCTCCACAAACTTGAAGGACTGGTGCAAGTGTGAGAGAGGACGGCTCAGGTTGCCTGAGAATTAAGGAGCCAGTCAGCAAACCCAAGCCCCTATGGGGAGGGAGGAGGGAGCTGCTGCTCTATTCAGAATCTCCTTGGATACAGACAGGCTAAACCCACATTTCCAGGTTAGCAGAGTCTACTTTCCAGGTAATGGAGAACTTGTAAAAACACTGAAATTACTGTAATTATGCACATTGATTAATTGTTTTTAGTTTTTTTAATACATATATATTTATGTTAATTCTTTTTTTATTGAGTGTAATATTTTTTATAAATTCATGGGGTTACTCATATATGTAATGTGTTTGAAGTGAAGTACTTTCCTACTCTTGCTTAAACTGCAGTAGAAATAGTAAAATGAACGTCTTCAGAGTTGAACACATTCTCTACTATTGCCCTGCTTGGAGTGGAAATAGTATATGTCACCCCTCTGATATTCAATGCTTTCCCTACTTTTACAATGACTGTACTGGTAAGAGTACATTTTACCTCTCCAAAGTCCAACACTTTACCTACTGTTGGACTGACTGGAGTGGCAATAGGTAATTTTACACCTCCGAAATCCAGTGCTACTGTTGCACAGGCTGGAGTCGGAATAGTAAATTTAACCCCTCCAAACTACAACACTTTCCAAACTGTGGAGACTGGATTGGGAACAGTAAGTTTCACCTGTCTGTAGTCTAACACTGTCCCTACTGTTGGATAACCTAGATTGGGAATAGTATATTTAATATTGTAAAACTTCTATAGTTTTCATAGTATTGCTTGAATAGATTTCATAGTATTCATTCGTATTTTTTTATACTGTTTTTATGTTTGAATTTATTTTAATGTATATGCTATTTATTGAAAATATGTTATTTAGATTTTTATTGATTTATTGTCTACATGAATGAACATATTTGTTCTTATTCAATGTTTTATATTTTTGTGTATGTATGTTTTATACACACACACACATATATATATATATATATATATACATATATGTATAGGTGTAATGTATATATTGCAATTTGTATATACATATATATATATATATATATATATATATATATATATATATATATGTTCATAGTATTGCATTTAAGGTGTAAATAACAATATGTGAAATAATTATTTTTGTAATTTTTTTATGTTATATGATCTATATTCGTTACACCTTTTTATTATTTCCTATTAAAAACATAGTCTGAGCATAGGTGCAGTTCCTCACACAAATAATTTGAAAACAAACACCAAATTATTAGTCTGCAAAACTAGCAATCAGTGATATACACATACCAATTTGGCCACTGTGCATGTGATGTGCTCAATGTTCAAGAGAGCAGCACTGCTATTCCATAGTTAGACTTACTTTCATCCATCCAGTCCAAGAGTGTGCACACACTCGTAAGACTTATTTTAGCACTGCGACAGAGTAACAAAAGAACATGTTTTACAATTGTAATTAAAATTATAACCTTATTTTGGATGATGGGATAATAATGCGAACAAATCACCAAGCTAGTAGTCTCCCAATTGCATTCATCAATAAACATATAATAACTTACACAGTAGCCACCGGCTCTTAACTAAAGTAATTGAGCAGATACCTCTTATTTATAGGACTGAAACAAATCAGAGCATGCAGTACAATTAAAAGCATGGCCTGAGATTAAATGAAGCTGCCACAGCAAAATTTATAACCATGCTAGGAGACTACATAATGTAAATCATCAATAAACATATAATAACTTGGCGAGGACCCACTTAATAATTCTCATCTGACGTCCAACACTGCAGCACTGTTCCCAAAAGCAAGGCCTTCTTCTTTCTCAGCCAATATAAGTTGATATGTTTCACATTTTGGATTTGACAATGCTTTTGACTAATGCTGTTCATCTTCCGCAAAAAGCGATTAAAAAAGGAAACTGCAAATGATGAACAGCAATTGCAAAAAAATCCCGAGATGGTGTATATGCGCTCATCACCATATACTCATGTGTTGTGGCACTACAGCTTCCCCCAGTATCAACACATATGTACACACGGGTCAAGATGCAGTGGCCATTTCGTTTTAATTTATTGTTCCAAGACGGTGGACACTCATCTTGGAATGGTAAATTAAAAACATAAACATATGCCAAAGCGCTTTTTTTAAACATAGTAGAGGCTCCCTAGCAAATTGCAGCTGTCAAGCCCTCCATAAAGAAAAAAAAAGTTGTTTCTTTTTAAATAAAGGATTGCAACAAGGGAGAGGGCTTAAGCAACAGTGGGGTGAGTTGGGTAGGAAGGTAAAGTAAACTCCAAAAAGCCACTATGGGGGAGCTGGGAGCATTTAAAAAAATCTGCGAGACAGAGAATGCAGGAAGCAATGAACAAGCTTGGGGGGTAACAACACGGAGTGCTGGGAGGCTGGGATGTGAGAGAGAAGCAACACATAACAGAAAGACCAAGTAAACACAAGCACTCCCACTGAGTGTTTAAAGAAAAAAGAAAAAGTTGTTACCTGATGTGGAGTTGTGGAGGCACTCACATCACCTGGTCGAAAATGTGGTAAAGAAGCTATATTCCAGGGACGGACAAACACAAGAAAAGAAAGAAAAGACATGAACTAAGATACAAGAACATGAGAATGGCAAGAACACCAACCAGTGATAAGGAATGGGCTGAACATAAATCCCATTGTAAGTTTTGAAATTGTTCACAATTGCCCTTTTACAATAGACAGCTAAAAGCAGTTTGTAGGTGAGACCTAAAACTCAGGGAAAGTTAACTTACAATTAAATATTACTGAACTGTAGTAAATTTTGTAAGATACCTTTTTATTGAAAAATATAATAAACACTGTCATAGGCTCGTACAATGGGTTTCGGCGTGGCAAGCATGCATTATTTCCTTTATTTAGTTTTGTACTCATGCAATATAACAAAATGCCAAAATATACAAATAAAGAGTGCCCCAGCAACCTAGGCACGCCAGCCCAGGGAATGAAAGACACTCCTTTCCAAATGGCTCTGCATATATGAGCAAGAAAAATGCTAACGAGACAGCCAACGGACGACCTTGACAGATCCATTGCTCTGTGCTGTATGCTGTGGTGGGCAGAAACAAAATGACACTCGAACAGATCAACTGAGGAAAAGGACCTACGAAAAGCTCCTGTATTTATGTATATATTTGTGCATTTCTTTATTATGATTTATTTTAAACATGGGAATGGTTAGACAGCTAAAACTGTTTGTGGACCTTCTCTAACAAAATGTGGAACAGTTCAAAGGTTCCGCCATCTCATCCCCAATTGTTGGCCACAATATTAGCTTGAAAAGTTTTTGGGTAGTAAGTCAAAGAGAGAGTGAAGAGTAGTGAAAAAGATGTGAAAATCAAAAACAAACACACTCTTGTTAGCCACTGAAGCTCTTGTCTCAACATGAAAGGAACATTCATACACATTGAGAGCTGTGTTTTTGATTTTCACCTATGTGTCCTCATATTTTTATTAAGGCTTACTGTTTTCCATGAATTCCCACACTGACTGGGGCTGTGTGAAACTAAAGTTACTCTGCCCTTAAATTGTTTAGAAACCAAAGAAAGCCTCCAGGATATTAGCTAATATTTCCTCCTTAGTTTCTTGGAGTTCCGCACTTTTCTTCTGAGTAGTATGGATGAATCTGGACATATAAGGGTACCATACCCTCTAAATTTTAGATCTTTTGTTTTGGCTGTGGACCACGTTACTACCTTTCTGTAGATGGTATGAACCAGCTCCAAAATAACATTTGCAGACCATGGTGGTCATTCTGACCCTGGCGGTCTTTGACCGCCAGGGCGGAGGACCGCGGGAGCACCGCCGACAGGCCGGCGGTGCTCCAATGGGGATTCCGACCGCGGCGGTAAAGCCGCGGTCGGACCGGCACCACTGGCGGGGTCCCGCCAGTGTACCGCCGCCCCATTGAATCCTCTGCGGCGGCGCAGCTTGCTGCACCGCCGCGGGGATTCCGACCCCCCCTACCGCCATCCAGATCCCGGCGGTCGGACCGCCGGGATCCGGATGGCGGTAGGGGGGGTCGCGGGGCCCCTGGGGGCCCCTGCAGTGCCCATGCCACTGGCATGGGCATTGCAGGGGCCCCCGTAAGAGGGCCCCTACATGTATTTCACTGTCTGCCGCGCAGACAGTGAAATACGCGACGGGTGCAACTGCACCCGTCGCACAGCTTCCACTCCGCCGGCTCGATTCCGAGCCGGCTTCATCGTGGAAGCCTCTTTCCCGCTGGGCTGGCGGGCGGTCTGAAGGCGACCGCCCGCCAGCCCAGCGGGAAAGTCAGAATTACCGCCGCGGTCTTTCGACCGCGGAACGGTAATCTGACAGCGGGACTTTGGCGGGCGGCCTCCGCCGCCCGCCAAGGTCAGAATGAGGGCCCATGTGTCTTTGTACCTCAACCCCCAACGGTAGAAACCTTCAGCAGCCCACTAAGACACATCATAGTCATTGACACATCTATGAGGATCTACTGCCTCGCAAGGGCTGTAACCCCCAAAACTCATGATAGATCTCAGCAGATTGTCCAGAAGCTCCACCCCTTTTTTAGCCTGAGAACATACACAATGACACAATGCCTAAAATCCTCAGTCATGCCAGAAGAGCACCCTTCTTTGATTACACTCTGGCCTCCAAAGATGAGAACTTCTGACACATTTCCAGGACCTTATGTTCAGAATGTCACACATTGACTTAATCTCCACATTCAAATACACTTTCTTGTCTCTGGCTATATGACTGCATGTCCCTGAGCAGATTGCAAACCAGATAATCCCTCTGAGCCAATGTGGCCAGACAGGGGCGATCTTCAAAGAACATTGTGAAAAAGGGACATTTTTTCTCTTTTCCCACATTGCCTATTTTTCTTATGGGGGATGGTAAGGCCCTAAAATATACCCCATAAATGTTTCTCAATAGGTGTAGGAGGCTGGCCTGGCTTGTAGTGAGTACCAAGGGGTACTTACACCTTGCACCAGGTCCAGGTATCCCTTATTAGTGTAGAGGGGTGTCTAGCAGCTTAGGCTGATAGAAAAGGTAGCTTAGCAGAGCAGCTTAGGCTGAACTAGGGGACGAGTGAAGCTCCTACAGTACCACTAGTGTCATATGCACAATATCATAAGAAAACACAATACACAGATATACTAAAAATAAAGGTACTTTATTTTTATGACAATATGCCAAAAGTATCTCAGTGAGTACCCTCAGTATGAGGATAGCAAATATACACAAGATATATGTACACAATACCAAAATATACAGAAATAGCAATAGAAAACAGTGCAAACAATGTATAGTCACAATAGAATGCAATGGGAGCACATAGGGATAGGGGCAACACAAACCATATACTCTAGAAGTGGAATGCGAACCACCAATGGACCCCAAACCTATGTGAGCTCGTAGAGGGTCGCTGGGACTGTAAGAAAACAGTGAGGGTTAGAAAAATAGCCCACCCCAAGACCCTGAAAAGTGGGTGCAAAGTGCACCTAAGTTCCCCAGAGAGCACAGAAGTTGTGATAGGGGAATTCTGCAAGAAAGACCAACACCAGCAATACAACAATGATGGATTTCCAGACGAGAGTACCTGTGGAACAAGGGGACCAAGTCCAAAAGTCACGATCAAGTCGGGAGTGGGCAGATGCCCAGGAAATGCCAGCTGTGGGTGCAAAGAAGCTGCCACCGGATGGTAGAAGCTGTGGATTCTGCAAGAACGACAAGGGCTAGAAACTTCCCCTTTGGAGGATGGATGTCCCACGTCGTGTAGAAGCTTGCAGAGGGGGTTTTCGTGCAGAAAGACCGCAAACAAGCCTTGCTAGCTGCAAGGGTTGCGGTTAGGGTTTTTGGATGCTGCTGTGGCCCAGGAGGGACCAGGATGTCGCCAATTGTGTGAGGAGACAGAGGGGGCGTTAAGCAAGACAAAGAGCCCACTCAGAAGCAAGCAGCACTGGCAGAAGTGCCGGAACAGGCACTACGAAGTGGAGTGAACCGGAGCTCACCCGAAGTCACAAAGGAAGGTCCCACGACGCCGGAGGACAACTCAGGAGGTCGTGCACTGCAGGTTAGAGTGCCGGGGACCCAGGCTTGGCTGTGCACAAAGGAAATCCTGGAAGAGTGCACAGGAGCCGGAGCAGCTGCAAAACACGCAGTTCCCAGCAATGCAGTCTAGCGTGGGGAGGCAAGGACTTACCTCCACCAAACTTGGACTGAAGAGTCACTGGACTATGGGAGTCACTTGGACAGAGTTGCTGAGTTCAAGGGACCTCGCTCGTCATGCTGAGAGGAGACCCAGAGGACCGGTGAAGCAGTTCTTTGGTGCCTGCGGTTGCAGGGGGGAGATTCTGTCGACCCACGGGAGATTTCTTCGGAGCTTCTAGTGCAGAGAGGAGGCAGACTACCCCCACAGCATGCACCACCAGGAAAACAGTCGAGAAGGCGGCAGGATCAGCGTTACAAGGTCGCAGTAGTCGTCTTTGCTACTTTGTTGCAGTTTTGCAGGCTTCCAGCGCGGTCAGCAGTCGATTCCTTGTCTGAAGGTGAAGAGTGAGATGCAGAGGAACTCTGATGAGCTCTTGCATTCGTTATCTAAAGAATTCCCCAAAGCAGAGACCCTAAATAGCCAGAAAAGGAGCTTTGGCTACCTAGGAGAGAGGATAGGCTAGCAACACCTGGAGGAGCCTATCAGAAGGAGTCTCTGACGTCACCTGCTGGCCCTGGCCACTCAGAGCAGTCCAGTGTGCCAGCAGCACCTCTGTTTCCAAGATGGCAGAGGTCTGGAGCACACTGGAGGAGCTCTGGGCACCTCCCAGGGGAGGAGCAGGTCAGGGGAGTGGTCACTCCCCTTTCCTTTGTCCAGTTTCACGCCAGAGCAGGGCTGGGGGATCCCTGAACCGGTGTAGACTGGCTTATGCAGAAATGGGCACCATCTGTGCCCATGAAAGCATTTCCAGAGGCTGGGGGAGGCTACTCCTCCCCTGCCTTAACATCTTTTTCCAAAGGGAAAGGGTGTAACACCCTCTCTCTGAGGAAGTCCTTTGTTCTGCCTTCCTGGGCCAAGCCTGGCTGGACCCCAGGAGGGCAGAAACCTGTCTGAGGGGTTGGCAGCAGCAGCAGCTGCAGTGAAACCCCTGAAAAGGCAGTTTGGCAGTACGCCGGTCTGTACTAGAGACCCGGGGAATCATGGGGTTGTCTCCCCAATACCAGGATGGCATTGGGGGGGGGGCAATTCCATGATCTTAGACATGTTACATGGCCATGTTCGGAGTTACCATTGTGAAGCTACACATAGGTAGTGACCTATGTGTAGTGCACGCGTGTAATGGTGTCCCCGCACTCACAAAGTCCGGGGAATTTGCCCTGAACAATGTGGGAGCACCTTGTCTAGTGCCAGGGTGCCCACACACTAAGTAACTTAGCACCCAACCTTTACCAGGTAAAGGTTAGACATATAGGTGACTTATAAGTTACTTAAGTGCAGTGGTAAATGGCTGTGAAATAACGTGGACGTTATTTCACTCAGGCTGCAGTGGCAGGCCTGTGTAAGAATTGTCAGAGCTCCCTATGGGTGGCAAAAGAAATGCTGCAGCCCATAGGGATCTCCTGGAACCCCAATACCCTGGGTACCTCAGTACCATATACTAGGGAATTATAAGGGTGTTCCAGTATGCCAATGTAAATTGGTAAAATTGGTCACTAGCCTGTTAGTGACAATTTGGAAAGAAATGAGAGAGCATAACCACTGAGGTTCTGATTAGCAGAGCCTCAGTGAGACAGTTAGTCATAACACAGGTAACACATACAGGGCACACTTATGAGCACTGGGGCCCTGGCTGGCAGGGTCCCAGTGACACATACACTAAAACAACATATATGCAGTGAAATATGGGGGTAACATGCCAGGCAAGATGGTACTTTCCTACACAATCCCCCCCCCCAAACGAAGGACAATAAGACTAGACATGACCTGATGAGTCTTCATTGTCTAAGTGGAAATATCTGGAGAGTCCATCTGCATTGGAGTGGGTACTCCCAGGTCTATGTTCCATTGTATAGTCCATTCCCTGTAGGGATATGGACCACCTCAACAATTTATGGTTTTCACCTTTCATTTGTTTTAGCCAAAGTAGAGGTTTGTGGTCTGTCTGAACAATGAAGTGAGCGCCAAACAGGTATGGCCTCAACTTCTTCAGTGCCCAGACCACAGCAAAGGCCTCCCTCTCTATGGCAGACCAACGCTTTTCTCTAGGGGTCAACCTCCTGCTGATAAAAGCAACAGGTTGATCCTGGCCCTCAGAATTAAGTTGTGATAAGACTGCCCCTACCCCTAATTCAGATGCATCAGTTTGGACAATGAATTTGTTGTAGTAACACAGGTTTTTCAGGACAGGTGCAGAGCACATGGCCTGCTTCAGCTCCTCAAAAGCTTTCTGACAGCTAGCTGTCCACAATACATTTTTAGGCATTTTCTTAGATGTGAGGTCATTAAGAGGGGCTGCTATGGAGCCATAGTTCTTTATGAACCTCCTGTAATACCCAGTGAGGCCTAAAAAGGCTCTCACCTGGGTCTGAGTTGTAGGGGGAACCCAATCTATAATAGTTTGGATTTTCCCCTGAAGTGGTGCAATCTGTTCTCCACCTACCAGGTGTTCCAGATAAACCACCTTTCCCTGCCCTATCTGGCACTTTGAAGCCTTGATAGTGAGGCCTGCCTTTTGCAGGGCCTCCAAAACTTTCCATAGGTGAACCAGGTGATGGGAACTCACATTAGTACCAGCCATGCTAGGTGGCTTGCTAGGGGGCAGGCTGGGAAGGTTCCCTCCTAACTCTCTTACTAGGGCTGCCCCAGAGTGTGAACCATCAGCTAATTTCTCAACAGATGTGCCAACTAAGGTCTTATCCTGTTCCATGAGCATATTAACTAACAGTTCTCTTGAGGGATTCTTCCCTACCCCTAAACCTCTTTCAATGCAGAGACTCCTTGCTCCTTTCCAGCTAAAGTGATCATATGCAAGTTTAGTCAGATCAACAGTTTGACCTGTACCAGACATTATAGAAAAGGTTTAAGGGACAGAAAAAGAAAGAAAAAGTTTTCAGAACTTTTGAAGGAACAGAAAAAAAACTTTGTAAAATTTTTAAGAACTTTTTGAAAGTTTTAGAGGTACTTTTCAGCACTTAGCAAGAAGAGTAAGAGGAGAAAAGCAAAACTTTTGGGTTAGGTGTACATACACTGAACTTGTTTTGTATATTTTTCTCTTATGAAAAGTACAATATGACAAAGTGGTAAGTAGTTGCAAGTACTTATCCCACCGCTGCACAACCAATGTAGGAGGCTGGCCTGGCTTGTAGTGAGTACCAAGGGGTACTTACACCTTGCACCAGGTCCAGGTAGTATCCCTTATTAGTGTAGAGGGGTGTCTAGCAGCTTAGGCTGATAGAAAAGGTAGCTTAGCAGAGCAGCTTAGGCTGAACTAGGAGACGAGTGAAGCTCCTACAGTACCACTAGTGTCATATGCACAATATCATAAGAAAACACAATACACAGATATACTAAAAATAAAGGTACTTTATTTTTATGACAATATGCCAAAAGTATCTCAGTGAGTACCCTCAGTATGAGGATAGAAAATATACAAAAGATATATGTACACAATACCAAAATATGCAGTAATAGCAATAGAAAACAGTGCAAACAATGTATAGTCACAATAGAATGCAATGGGAGCACATAGGGATAGGGGCAACACAAACCATATACTCTAGAAGTGGAATGCGAACCACGAATGGACCCCAAACCTATGTGAGCTCGTAGAGGGTCGCTGGGACTGTAAGAAAACAGTGAGGGTTAGAAAAATAGCCCACCCCAAGACCCTGAAAAGTGGGTGCAAAGTGCACCTAAGTTCCCCAGAGAGCACAGAAGTCGTGATAGGGGAATTCTGCAAGAAAGACTAACACCAGCAATGCAACAACGATGGATTTCCAGACAAGAGTACCTGTGGAACAAGGGTACCAAGTCCAAAAGTCACGATCAAGTCGGGAGTGGGCAGATGCCCAGGAAATGCCAGCTGTGGGTGCAAAGAAGCTGCCACTGGATGGTAGAAGCTGTGGATTCTGCAAGAACGACAAGGGCTAAAAACTTCCCCTTTGGAGGATCGATGTCCCACGTCATGTAAAAGCTTGCAGAGGTGTTTTCATGCAGAAAGACCACAAACAAGCCTTGCTAGCTGCAAGGGTTGCAGATAGGATTTTTGGATGCTGCTGTGGCCCAGGAGGGACCAGGATGTCGCCAATTGCGTGAGGAGACAGAGGGGGCGTCCAGCAAGACAAAGAGTCCACTCAGAAGCAAGCAGCACCCGCAGAAGTGCCGGAACAGGCACTACAAAGTGGAGTGAACCGGAGATCACCCGAAGTCACAAAGGAAGGTCCCACGACGCCGGAGGACAACTCAGAAGGTCGTGCACTGCAGGTTAGAGTGCCGGGGACCCAGGCTTGGTTGTGCACAAAGGAAATCCTGGAAGAGTGCACAGGAGCCGGAGCAGCTGCAAAACACGCGGTTCCCAGCAATGCAGTCTAGCGTGGGAAGGCAAGGACTTACCTCCACCAAACTTGGACTGAAGAGTCACTGGACTGTGGGAGTCACTTGGACAGAGTTGCTGAGTTCAAGGGACCTCGCTCATCGTGCTGAGAGGAGACCCAGAGGACCGGTGAAGCAGTTCTTTGGTGCCTGCGGTTGCAGGGGGAAGATTCCGTCGACCCACGGGAGATTTCTTCAGAGCTTCTAGTGCAGAGAGGAGGCAGACTACTCCCACAGCATGCACCACCAGGAAAACAGTTGAGAAGGCGGCAGGATCAGCGTTACAAGGTCGCAGTAGTCGTCTTTGCTACTTTGTTGCAGTTTTGCAGGCTTCCAGCGCGGTCAGCAGTCGATTCCTTGGCTGAAGGTGAAGAGTGAGATGCAGAGGAACTCTGATGAGCTCTTGCATTCGTTATCTAAAGAATTCCCCAAAGCAGAGACCCTAAATAGCCAGAAAAGGAGCTTTGGCTACCTAGGAGAGAGGATAGGCTAGCAACACCTGGAGGAGCCTATCAGAAGGAGTCTCTGACGTCACCTGCTGGCCCTGGCCACTCAGAGCAGTCCAGTGTGCCAGCAGCACCTCTGTTTCCAAGTTGGCAGAGGTCTGGAGCACACTGGAGGAGCTCTGGGCACCTCCCAGGGGAGGTGCAGGTCAAGGGAGTGGTCACTCCCCTTTAATTTGTCCAGTTTCGCGCCAGAGCAGGGCTGGGGGATCCCTGAACCGGTGTAGACTGGCTTATGCAGAAATGGGCACCATCTGTGCCCATGAAAGCATTTCCAGAGGCTGGGGGAGGCTACTCTTCCCCTGCCTTAACACCTTTTTCCAAAGGGAGAGGGTGTAACTCCCTCTCTCTGAGGAAGTCCTTTGTTCTGCCTTCCTGGGCCAAGCCTGGCTGGACCCCAGGAGGGCAGAAACCTGTCTGAGGGGTTGGCAGCAGCAGCAGCTGCAGTGAAACCCCTGAAAAGGCAGTTTGGCAGTACCCGGGTCTGTGCTAGAGACCCGGGGAATCATGGGATTGTCTCCCCAATACCAGGATGGCATTGGGGGGGCAATTCCATGATCTTAGACATGTTACATGGCCATGTTCGGAGTTACCATTGTGAAGCTACACATAGGTAGTGACCTATGTGTAGAGCACGCGTGTAATGGTGTCCTCGCACTCACAAAGTCCGGGGAATTTGCCCTGAACAATGTGGGAGCACCTTGTCTAGTGCCAGGGTGCCCACACACTAAGTAACTTAGCGCCCAACCTTTACCAGGTAAAGGTTAGACATCTAGGTGACTTATAAGTTACTTAAGTGCAGTGGTAAATGGCTGTGAAATAACGTGGACGTTATTTCACTCAGGCTGCAGTGGCAGGCCTGTGTAAGAATTGTCAGAGCTCCCTATGGGTGGCAAAAGAAATGCTGCTGCCCATAGGGATCTCCTGGAACCCCAATACCCTGGGTACCTCAGTACCATATACTAGGGAATTATAAGGGTGTTCCAGTATGCCAATGTAAATTGGTAAAATTGGTCACTAGCCTGTTAGTGACAATTTGGAAAGAAATGAGAGAGCGTAACTACTGAGGTTCTGATTAGCAGAGTCTCAGTGAGACAGTTAGTCATAGCACAGGTAACACATACAGGGCACACTTATGAGCACTGGGGCCCTGGCTGGCAGGGTCCCAGTGACACATACACTAAAACAACATATATACAGTGAAATATGGGGGTAACCTGCCAGGCAAGATGGTACTTTCCTACAATAGGAGAGGGTCCTGCCAGGAAAGAATTAGATGCCATGATCACTTTGCAGGCAGGCACTCCCGCAAACTTAATCTACCTCCGCTGCTACCCATACGGACTTCTACTCCCAGCTCCTACTATTGCCACACTAGAGGGGATTTCAGATGGAAATCCTATTATGTCCAGATATTAACCTTTGACCCTCCTCAGCCTCAGAGACCACCCCACGGCCCCCCCAGACTAGAGTGGTGGGTGGGATAAGCATCTCTCAATAGGCCCACTCAGTTACGAGTAGCCACACTGAAGGAACATGTGACACAATGGCCACCACCTTGCCCCTTGGAAACCAACAAGTGGGGTGAGGGGCACCTGTCATTTTGGCAATTAAAGGAGCATTGCATAGGGTTGATCTCTGTCTAGAGTGGAACAGTGGGCAAAACCAATGGGTTTGAAGGCCAGAAGGGGTTTGGAGTTACATGTGTCCTTAAAAGGCTTGGGCCTTCTCTGGTGCTTCAGCATGGACTGTTCATAGGAGGAGCTGGGTCAGTACTCATTTGCTTAAGGTGGATTTCTATCTAGGATGCCTAATGGATAAAAATGTGTTTGAATGCAACAAGGGAAATAGAAAGGCTCAGAAAGCTACAAAGCTACTAAGATACAAGAAAGGAGGTAAGGATGAAAACTCATTGCCCATGAAAGTCATTTTTTGTTTCCAAAAAAGCATTGGGAGTTTGTTTCATGAAACCAAAAAAAAAAACCTTTGCTGAGCGGGCCAACAAAAATGGTGACAGTTCAGCAAAATGTATTGCCTTCTATGGAGCTGCCACACTAACAGCCTACTGAAGGCACAGTGGCACCTGCCTAGCTAGCGGTCATCACTAAACTTGGTAGATGGTTCTTTGCCAGAGGCGAAGCCTTCGCTGACTTGGCAGTCCAGTGGGCCAACCACTAGGCTCTACTTAAAGGTCACAAAAATTAGGCAGATGAAAAGAAGAACTACACAAAACAACTTATAGTAAGAAAAACTGTTACATGAGCAATTACATTAGGGTTAAGACTCCCTGTTTTCCGTTTTTGCTGAGTTTTACAGATAAATACAGACACAAAACCATTTATTTTTCTGCATGAAAAAAACTGAAATTCGGTTATTTTTGAGTGATTCTAAAGACTGTCAGTCATGACTACCAGTTCAATAGCTGTGCGGATTGACAGGTACGGCGGTTTAAAGAATAAAGGAATTTTAGTAAAGAGGCTTAAATAGCAGTAGATATGCACAAGGTTGATACTAAAATGTGCTTGTTTTCATATACGTACATTTAATTATCATATGAGGGTGCTCATGCCATTGAAACCTGTCAGGCATTCAAGCAAGAGTGGACTTTTATTGGTTAAATACATTTGAAAATATACTAGTTTCAGCTTCATTTTCTCACAAAACCCTAAATAAATATGGATAAATACCAATAAAACTAGCAAAAAAAAACAAATATGAATAACTACAGATGGAAATGTAAAAAAATATATATCATAAAGCTGGCAGCGCTAATTAAGATCACCGATGCAATCAGTGAAGCCTTTCTAAGATCAAGAATACCTCTTCAGGTATACTTTGGCATGACGCAGGATGTATAAATAACACTTTAGTTACTGGATTGCAAAAAAGTAACCAATGTGCTATGTTATATACACGCTTTTACTCCTAGTTTCTGCTACAGCTCAGAATTCAAGAAAAATATCTCAGTGGCCCAACATGCAGACATGCGTCCCAAAGCCCTGCAACCAAAAGTGATGTGGAACATAAATTAAAATAAGGATGCCTCTAATTAGAAAAATTGAAGTATTTAGGGTCCGTTTTTACATTTGGTGGATGGAGTAGTGCCCGTCGAATGGAGGACGTTATCTTAGATATCCTGATTGTACTCCTTCTGTCAACTTTAGAGATGACTGCTATCTCAGCTTTTTTTTACCTAAATTAAAAGTAAATGCTATCACAATAGTTTCTTTCAATATACGGAAAGCTTGGTGGGTGGCGGCTGTCCAATATGGCAGCTGTTTGTCAAACTTTTGACTTATTTTCTGGAAACAAACCCCCAAAGTTGGAGTCTGTTTCTGAAAAACAAAAAACTAATGACACCCAAACCCTGGGAGTTTTCTCTAGGGGAGGCAGCAACTTGCTGAGTTTTACTCCGTTGAATTCTGCGAAGTGACATGAAAACTCAGCAAGAGTCTGCAGCGTCTGCTGCCAATGGACAGAAATTGGCACATTGTGCTCCTTGCACTGATTTTTAGTGCTGGGAGCTCGTTCTGCTCTAAAAAATCTGCACGAATGGCACCATTTATGCACCAAAGGGCACTGCTGCTCAAGTTAATTTTGTGGACTTTCTGTTCAAGCATCGGCTTTCTCACCGTGAATGGCTGTGACCGCTCTCAAAGGTTCGAGGTGAGGAAATCTGGCCAGGTGCTATGCTAGCACCCGTAAATCATGCTAGGGGACTGCAATTCTCGCTCACGCTTGCCAACTTACTGTTGGAGAGCTGCACATGAGAAAAAACTCTGCCATGCGGCGGTTTGCAGAATTTGGCCAGACCTACATGTTACAAGATGAATGCGAAGAGGCCAAAGTTCTGCCAACTCCACTAGGTGAGTGGAATTTATCGACACTCCTAGTTTTCTCCATGGTGTGTGGGTTGCTATCGTTTTTTTCCTGCACCTCTCTCTGCCTGGTTCTTCATGGGCGTGATACACAGTGAAAAAGTAGACAATACACCATCCAACCGAAATAGGACAGACAGTGAATGTCCTTCGTCTGATGACTCCTACTCTGTCAGGCCCTATTGGCTCTGTCGACGGAATAGTTAAGGTCTGCTCCTCGCTAAAATGAGGTGGTCAGACCTAGGGTTTGGCAAACAGGGTACTCTGTTGCATTTGCCTTTGAGTACCTTCTCCTCCAAACTCTATATCAGGCAGTTAGTTGTCCAGGACACCTTAGCTCTGGAGTTAGGTCTGGGTAACTCGAGTTACTAAACACAGTTAAAAAGACCTGTGGGTGCTAACCTGGTGCCTTCAAAGTTCTGAATGGCACCTACTGCAGTAGAATGAATTAGCAGTTGGTGCCTAATAGAAGTCCAAAAGGTTAGGGTTTGGTATCTAGGTAACAATTGGTCTTGGTCCAGATTTTTAAAAGACATGCACCCATGTGCCAAGGTGCACCACAATGGATTGATTGCTGCCCACCGTGGACAAAGGGACTTTTAGAGTGCTTACTGTTCTTTCACATGAAGATATGACCAAGACTGTAAATCATAGAAAAATGATTCAACTGGTTTCCTGATTAATGTAGAATTTCTTCAGACCATGGGAACACCTGAAGAGTCTAGTGCACAAAATGTTGTGTCTCTCTAAGTCTCGAGTATGAATGAAACCGGTTAGGGGCACTGTGGCCAGTATAGTTGGTCCATACTCCTTTAATTACTTTGACATGTGTTTCAGCTTCCTGGCGAAGATGATGAGCTTGTTCATAGATGCAGTCCCAGGCTCCAGATGCTCCTCACGTCTTGGCAGGCTCTCTTCTTGAGCGGTTCTCTATGCAGGTGTTATTCAGCTGGACCTATCCCTTGTCCTCCAGCCCTGGGCTTGGGTATGGGAAGTTACAACCTGTTTATCTTTCCCTCTTTTAAGCGTTCTATAGAAACCACTGCACAAGGGGTGTAAAGCTGTTTTGCTTTGCTACATTTTATGAAAATTGGGTCTTTTACGACAGAAATTGTGTTCCACATTTCCTTATTTGACAATGTCCAATTGCTTCTGCATTAGAAACACTTTACAACAAAAGCCAATGTTTTTTTCTGTATAATGCCATAGTGCACAGAAAAGCTCTGTATTAAGGCAAACTTGTAGGGCATAAGCCTGCATATATTTTCCAGATTAACCGGATTTGATTAGAGTGAGAACTTTCTATGGAGTGAATATTATCTCATACTGTGCAGAACATTTTAACAGGGGTAAAGGGCATTTTTAATCCTTATGGGATAACCATGGGACTCATCTTCTAGTCAGGAAACAGCAGCAGGGCTTCTCGAGTGTTCTTGGCTGAACCCGAGTAAACCCCAGAAGACAACAGAGAATCCTTATCAGCTAACTCTCTCACCTAACGTATCAGTGTTTCTCAAAAATGAACACGAATGCACATTAGAAGGATGAAGGGCCAGTAAATGTGGAAAACTGGGAGAACTGGCAGAAAGCCATGGCCAATTGGAAGGTGTGCCACCCTAAGAAATCATAAGTGATAGCAATCTGTGCATCAAGGCTCCTACAGGCTTTCTTTCTGTCTGACAGCGGAGGAGGGGGGAATATCATGTAAATGTAGAGCTGAGAATAGTAAATCTAGATTCACCTATATATACTTCACGTATGATATACTGGTAGGTGATATCCAACACCCAATGTTTATGTAGGACGATAATTTAGAACATAATATTGTGACATAAACCCCTCCATGCTGGAAAGATCCAGAAAGGGGAGAGAACTGTAAGGATTAATTCACTAAAATTCTTTAAATCCTTTTCAGTTAATTTCTTCCACCCCGACAAAACACGCAGAGGAAGTGTCGCGGTCACATCCACCTCCGATGGTTAACTCTTTTCTTCTCCTTTACATTCTAAAACAGAACCTCCTCAGTCGCGGTCTTTGGTTCATCGTACAGTGCCTCAAGAGGTGCACTGCAGGGTGCTCCAAAAGATCTAAACATCGCACAACATTACTACCCACTATTATACTACATCATAAGACATCTTCCCTTGTTAAACAAAATTACATGCTTGTTACACTTACTACTAATTTATCCTAATACCATTATGCTAAAGCACCCAAAAGATTACTTACAAAACAGTTGTTTATATTTCATTTTACTCACAAACATAGTTATCAAATTTCCCTGGCCTCTTTATTTCTCACCCTCATTTACTGATTTTACTTCCCATGCCACATTCTGGCACATTCACGTTAGATGGTTCAGAATTTAGGGCCATATGTCCGAACACATTTTCCCATAGACATAGAATGGGTAAAACCGTTTGATACATCTGGCCCTTAGTCTGGAACTTTCACCTTCCTCACAATCTCTTGATTCTGGACTGGTTGGTGTTCTTGACTCATCATTGCTCTGTTGGTTTGTTTGCTGACTAACAACCATCTCCTTTTGTTTATACAAGTCTTCTTCATCCTTACTAGCGTACTCCATCAAAACACTTTCCCTTTCTTCAGTTTTATTTTTCAGCAAAGATGTATCTTTCCTTTCTTCCTTGCACACAGATAATGAACTTAAATGCCACACTCTACCATTGCTCAATAAGGCAGAGTTGCAAAATATTTTTTCTAATCTTACAGGGTCTGAGAATTTGCTCCTTCTTCACCATTTCACTTCTCTTCACTGTCACCCAACTGCCCTTAACAGGCTAAGGTTTGCACCTATGTTTCACATCATGATCTTTATTATACTTGCTTTGAGCTTGACTTAGTTTTTCTTTATATTATTACAATAAATAGGTACACTGTTCCACATAAGGCGAAAGAATGCACAGAACGTGAAGTGTCTCAGATACAGGTTAATTCAGAAGCAAGGGCCCTCATGTTTCATCACTGGAATTGCTCTGCTTCAGACCAGCACTGCAATGTCTGACGGTACCCTAAAAGGGCCCTCTTTGCCAGAAATCTTGAAAGAGGAAAAGTTACAAAAAAACACCTAGGGAGAGAAAATATTGTAAAATTGGCTTGGTCACCTCCTTGACGAACCAAATTTATTAGGAGAGGGAGGCGCCGGTCATGATTAAAAACACATGTAGAGTGAAAGGGAACTGATGGTCCTTCACTCTATGTAACGAAGGGAAAAAGTGCAAAAACTTTAACCACCGTGGAAAGTCAACATGTTTTGCGCCTTACCACGTCCAACCGGATCACCTGGCGCTTCAACAGGACAAAACACAATCTTCTCCAGAAATTATTAGTGTAGAAGTACACTGTGTTAAAAACATATACAAGGAAGGGGGGGTAAAAGTTTACTCACATCAGTTTGTATCAATTAGAAAAACTGAGACATACCTGTGGAGACAAAAGAACAAACAAACTACATTCTTCCCAGTTCTATTGTAGGGGATACACAATTAGTGATATGGTGTTAATGAGACATGGTGATCATGGCCATACAAAAATGTGCTAAGTGGAGATAAGCATATTAAAACGATGCTTACCATCATTAATTAGGAACAAGGCTCCATGGAAAGCACATGCTTACAGTCACTCGATGTTTCTTTAATGACATATTGCAGACAGGACTTATATAAAACAGTCAAAAAGCAAAGTAATATCATTTAACAAAGATCTAATGACGAATGAAAGATCTCTTGTATATTACAAAAGGGTTCAGGGAACAAAGGTCCAAAAGCAAAGTAGAGTTATGGTGCCGTACATCGATACTCTCGTGGTTTTTGGCGAATTCAGAGATAATTAGGCAGTCAGCGAGGAGAAAGCTAAACAAGGCACATTCTAATGCAGCTCAAAAAATAAGCGTAAATCACAAAAACATACTAGGATTATCATCAGTAGCATAGCAAGCACGAAAGAAAACAGACTGTGAAAACAGAAAGAGTCAAAAGAGCGTTCGTTTCGAACCGCTCAACTTACATTGGCACCGTCATAAGCCTGATTAAGAATTTTAATGGGGGCCACGTTCCCGAAATACTAGAAGAAGATGTGGTGGAAAGCACAGAAGGAAACAAACTGTGAAACTAGGAAATATCAAAGGAGCATTCGATTTGGAGCACTCATCTTACATTAGCACCGTCATAGGCCTGATTAGAACTTCACCGGGTGCCGCGTTCCCGAAATACTCGAAGGAAACCCCGTCGTCGGGAGATGAAGAAATCCGGAAGGGAGGGTGCCCAATCAGAAGGAGATCTGATGGCACCCGGGCCCGCCCTTCAACGGTACATCAAAAACAGAGAGAGGAAGGACATCCTTCCCATCCGTCCCCTCAGTGGGATCAAAAATAAGAAGGGACCACCGATACTGTGGCTAAAACAAAGGGATTTTCAGCACAAGTTACTTTGGTGCTGAAAAAGAGGTAATAGAAATTTGTCAGGAATGGAAAAAAAGGGTTAATGTAAACCCGGGGGATAAATAATGAATGACAAACACAAGAGGGAATGCACTAATGTACAGCAATACTACACCAAATTTGTTTTTTTGATAAAATGAATGAAAATGTGGCTTGGAGAAAAGAGAGAGAAAGAAGGGACTATGTTGAATCCTTGGTAAAAAAAAAACACAAAAAAAACATATGTAGCCTCTCAATATTGAACTTCACAGATTGATTGACATCCAAGAGAGGGGAGTATGAAGATGAATATGTCAAAAGAATATTTCTCTGACAAGGATACAAGAATAGAAAATGAAAGTTCATCTCATGCAAGCTACAACACTCATCCATGGTATGTCATTCAATACATGTATATGAGTTCCCAATTTGAAAACCCAACATTGATCCACTTCCAGTAACGTTCTGGAAGATGATTGTACGGTCTCAAGCACAATCCGCCACAATTCATCAGGAGTGTGTTGAACATCACGTTAGTGAATGCTCAATTTCGTAGTAATGCGTCCACATCTGATATTCTTAATATTTCATTAATTCTAATTTTCACCGGTCTTGTGGTCATTCCTACATATCGCAAATTGCAAGGACAGCAAATCATGTAGCTACAATTGCGGGTTGGTATGGCTCAGAAGTCTCCAAGGGCCAAAAGGTTCCAGATCGATAATGTTTGTGCGTTTAGTCAACGAACATACTTTACAGTTGCCACATGGGTGGTGGCCTGTAACGGGAGGAAGGCCCCACAATGTCTTTTGATCAGATTCCTTGATACGCAGCAGAGGTCTAGTGTGTACCACTGCATCCTTGATGTTAGAGGATCTTTTGAAAGCAAACAGAGGTTTAGTTATCGTTACTCTCACGCTAGTAAGGATGGACAAACGTTTATTAATACATTTTTGAGATAATTAGATACTGGAGAAAAAGTGGAAACACAGGTCAGATGGGACACAGGGTTTTTTGGTGTAGAGGACAATAAGGCTTCTCTATCATTTTTCCGAACCCGTTTGCGTGCTGAGTCAATGATCTTTGGTGGACAGTGTCTCTCAAAGAGTTTTGTTGTTAGGTCATCAGCTTGTACTTCATAGGAGGAAATATTGCTGCAATTGCGACATAGTCGTAAGAACTGGCCATACGGTAGATTATCTCGTAGAGCTTTAGGGTGGTGGCTCTCATATAATAATAAGCTGTTACGATCAGTCTTTTTTTGGTAAGTGCAGGTCTTAGTTTTTCTTTAACCTTCTTCGGAGACCACCTCACTCTCTTAGATTCCATCCAACCTACATTATCCTTAGAAAAAGGTGTACGTCCCCTCATTAGTTCTAAAGGACTACGTCCTGTGGTAGTATTTGGTGTGATTCTATATGACCACACCATTTTCAACAATTCCTTCCTCCACTCTAACTGGTTATTTATTGCTATCTGGATTATGCCATTAATGACTCTGTTGAACCTTTCTACAGCACCATTACCTGCAGGATGGTACACTGAAGTAGTTTTGTGCTCAATATCATTCCTACTTAAAAAAGATTTAAACACATCCAAAATAAACTGTGGTCCATTATCACTCACCACGACCTTTGGTAACCCTTCTTTCAGAACAAACCTGTCCAGTACATTTACTACTACATTAGTATTAGCATTGCATACAAATTCCACCTCTGGCCACTTTGAAAAACGATCTTTAATAACAATTATATACCATTGTTCCATGTTTTTACAAATGGGACCCATAATGTCTACACCAATTTTCTCCCAAGGCGTGATGGGGCTATTGATAGGATATAACAGTGGTTTCAGAGTAATCTGTGTTTCTCAACATTCTTGCAAAGTGTACAATTCCTTACTTTCCTCTCTACATCCTTGTCTAGACCAGTCTACCAGTACAAGTTCTTCATTCTACTTTTAGTTTTACAAATTCCTAGGTGCCATTCATGACAAATATCTAATCATTTAGATTTTAATGACTCTGGAGGAATGACCTTTCTATTTCTCAAATCAATCCTCCTTCTAGAGATAATTAATTTTTAACCTCCCAATATGTCACCAATTGTTTTTTTTAATTTTCTTTTTTCAGGTCATCCATCCTTCACCATTTTGCACACTTCCATAATTATTTCATCTTCTTTTTGTGCTGTATCCCACTCTTCACACGTGACACCAGGAATTTCATTCAGAATGTTGGCTACACACCATTCATCATAATCTATCTCCTTAACCTCAGTTACAGGTACAGACATCCTGCTTAAGAAATCTGCAGCTACATTTTTACTCCAGGCATGTATTCCACATCATAATTATACTCTATTAACTTAATAGACATGCAGGCTCATCTAGGAGATACATTATATAGCCCATTTGAGTTAAAACCTTTGTGAATGGTTTGTGGTCACTCCATGAAATGACTTTGACACCCCAAATGTACTGCCTAAAATGTCCAAGGCCCCACACACAAGCGAGTGCCTCCCGCTCAATCACAGACTAATTATCTTCTGTAGGTGTTAATGAGTGGGACGCAAATACAATTGTACACTCTTTACCGTCCTCCCGAATTTGAGTTAACAACGCTCCAATACCTTTACCACTTGCATCTGTAGTTATCACACTTTTCAACTTAGGGTCATATCCTTGTAATAGGGGTGCATTACATATATCACTCTCACTTGATGACCATGCCTTCTGATAATTGTCAGACCATTCAAATGTATTCTTTAGTTTTAATTATTGACGCAAGTGATAGCTTTTTGATGAAATATTGCTCACAAATTTGGAATCAAATTTTGCTAATCCCAGAAATGCTCTCACTCGATCTTTATGTTTTGGTTCCGGTGTGGTGGAATCGCTAACGGCTTTTAATAGTTCATTTTTAGGTTTAATCTCTTCTCCTGTAATCTTGTGTTCCAAATAAATGACCTGGATATTGGCAAATTTGCATTTGCTGTACTCAGCTGTTAAGCCTTTCCCTTCCAAGATTTGCATAACTTGTGCCAACTTCTGGTCATGTTCCTTCTTGTTCTTACCCATTATTAATATGTCATCTTGGAAAAACATTACATTTTTATCCCCTTGAATATCTTCTACCTCAACCTTTGAAACATGGCTGCAGCTGAGGCCATACCAAACAGAACCGTTTAAATCTGAAACAACCATTTCTTCCACCCCAACAAAACAAGCCATTGCGGTTACATCCACCTCCGTCCGTTAACTAATGTCTTCTCCTTTACATTCTAAAACAGAACTTCCTCAGTCAGGATCTTCGGTTCATCGTACAGTGCCTTAAGAGATACACTGCATGGTGGTACACAGATCTAAACATCGCACAACATGACTACCCACTATTATACTTTATCTCTGTAATCTCTGTGATAGCTACAGAGATGTCAAAGGGCAAATATCAAAAGTGAGTTTGATCAGTTTCTAGGAAGACCTGGGAAGTGGGTTGTCCAGACAGTAAAACCGGTTACAGTCAGTCTTTTGCTCAAGGCTGCTCTCCAGCCCTGCCAGGATATGAATGTGGGTTCCTACAGCCTCTTGTAGATGAAATGTAGGGTTTTCACAGGAGCAGCCACATACCAGGGGTTAGCACCAATCAGAGCATAAATATGAACGTCTATCTTGTGCTGCAATCACTGTGCCCTCATAGAAGTCATCACAAACATAACACATTGACTCCAAACATGTGTGTACATAACCACAAACTCTGCACGCACTTTCAGGGGAGTTAGGGGCCCTGGTTATGGGGTACTGAACAGATTTTCCAATAAAAGCTTGGTAGACAACCTGTCATGGGAACAGACCTGTGCCCCTACACACTAAATCAGCTGCCACCAGCTGTCAGTGTGTCAATAGCCTGGTTACAACCTCATTCAGAAAGGTGTGTGCAGTGCTAGGCAAGAAAAACAAAAGGTATGGCAGTGAATGTAAAGAACAGGGTGTGAGCTGAGCCATCATGAGCAGCAGGTTTTCCAGGCTTCAACGCCTGAAATATTTCCAGTCAATAATTTGGAATTCTGAAAATACGTATGTAGATACACTATTCTGCTCTGGAATATTAGATGAAAGTGCCCGAGAATGTGAATATGGGGTTGCAGTGTGGGAAGAATACAAGGTGAGGGAAGCAGCAGAGGTATCTAAAGTCTCTGGGTCAAGCTGTTCCTCACTGCTCACGGGTTCACTATAGACTAACAGTTGCACAGACATGTCTTCTGAAGGACAGACCAGTGTGGTGGTGTGGATGGGTGTCTGGTTTTTCATGGGTCACTATAAACAGAATAGGCGATCACACCCATATGTGTGGTGTTATCTTCCCTAGGTTAGGAGTGTGCCAGAAACAAGTTTACTTGCAGCTTGAATTGGGTTTCGACAGCGCCAGGTAAGAAGGTGGCAGACGCGGTCTCCTTCTCCAGATGACCTAGTTATGGGCTCTTTAGGCAAAAGTTTAAAAGACCAGATAGTCCCTCACCTAACAGACATTATAAATGCATTGCTGTCTTCAGGAATTTTTCCTGAGGGTTTTAATCATCTCATTATCTGACCTCTTCTAAAAAAAAAACTTTTCTGGACCCCATTGTTAAAAAAAATAATTAGACCTATTTCTGTGCTACTTTATACATCTGTGCTCATTAGGAGGATGGCCAATTCATAGCTGAAAGACTTTAATGAAGAATCCCAGGGCCAGCATGGTTGCTAAGCAGGATTCAGAACAAGCTATAGCATTGAGCTGGTGGTAACATCAGCTATCAATGATTTGCGAATGATGGTGAATGGAGGACACCGAGACATCCTAATTTTATTTCCTCATTCTGACAGTGTTGACACCATTGACATCACCAGCATCACCATTCTACTTCAGCACCTTGTGTCCTTTGGTATCTCGCAAATTGTGCTAAACGGATAACATATTTTCTATCTATTCCATGGGCAGTCCGTTCAACTTGGACAATATCATTCATCACCTAAACATATCCCAAGGGAGTCCCTCTGGGAGCTGTAATCTCTATGTTATTCTTTAATCTATGTATTTGCCCCCCTGGATTTTTGTTACAAAAATTTGAAGTAACGTTATATTTCTATGCCAAGGACAAGCAATTCATCTATCAGCTCACCAAAAATGTTTCTGTGGATTAATCTGGCCCCTCCTTAATTTGTAAACCACTACATTTTTGATGAAAGCAAACTTTCTTAAACTAAATCCTAGTAAATGGAAATATTCCCAGTCTTTGGCAGAGTTAATAGATGGGGTCCTTTTTATGCCTATATATTTTTGGCAGCTGCCATGATAAAGTTACTTTTTGTGCTTAATGGTGTATTGTACCTGAGTCAAAACATTCAGTGGACCCCAGATAACTGCTGTAAAGAGATCTTGACTCTTTGATTTATATCAGCTAGGATAATTCTCATATTTGTCTTTTTCACTAAATTTGATTGTAGCAAATGCTTTGATCCAGTCTAGACTGGATTATGGTAATTTCACCTACCTAGGTTTGTCCAAGAAAGCCTTAGATCACTTTTAAAAGTTGCAAATGCGACAGTCTGTTTTACTAACCTAAAAAAATGTAATAGTGTAACCCCTTTTCACAACACTGTCTGCCCATTAATAAGTGTATCCAGTCTAAGACCACTAGCTTTATGCACAAAACGTAGTACTGTTCCATTCAGTCCTTCTTCTCTGAATATTTTCTAAAACATCTGCCCATACTCTCCCTGAGGTCATCGACCAAGCCCACTTTTACACTTCCAAAATTTGAGTTGCACAACTGGTGAGCGAGATATGTCCTGACGGGTTTTAGGGTTCTCTTTCTGTAATCCATTCCCACTAGGTATTGTTTGCTACCAGACTACTGGAAATCCTGCTACCTTTAAAGATCTGGCTTTTTTCTTCATGAGGTGGGAACTACTTGGTGTCTAATCCTCAATATTTTGGAATGGCAGCCCCAAAAGACTCTGTAAATTAGTGATAGAGTGCTTTATAAACAAGGGAACGTAAATAAAAATAAAGTTTGGGACTAGGCTTTCACTGTAGGAGGCTGGCCTGGCTTATAGTGGGCACCTTGTGGTACTTGCACCTTGTGCCAGATCCAGTTATCCCTTATAAGTAGAATAGAGGTGTTCTAGCAGCTTAGGCTGATAGAGGTAGCTATAGCAGAGCAGCTTAGGCTGAACTAGGAGACATGCAAAGCTCCTACTATACCACTTGTATCATATAGCACTATATCACAAGAAAACACAATACTCAGAGTTACTACAAATAAAGGTACTTTATTTTAGTGACAATATGCCAAAAGTATCTCAGGTGATATACTCCCTTAGGAGGTAAGTAATATACACAAATTATATATACACAAACCAAATTCAGGTAAGTAACAGTTAGAAAAGTAGTGCAAAAAAAGTAGAATCACAATAGGGAGAAATAGGCCTAGGGGCAACACAAACAATATGCTCCAAAAGTGGAATGCGAACCACGAATGGACCCCAGGCCTAGTGTAGTGTGTAGAGGGTCGCTGGGACTGTTAGAAAACACTAAGGGTGTCCAAGATACCCCACCCCAAGACCCTGAAAAGTAGGAGTAAAGTTACCCTACTACCCCAGAAAGACATTAAAGTCGAGATAGGGGATTCTGCAAGGACAACAACTGACTGCAAAGCACTGAAGATGGATTCCTGGACCTGAGGACCTGTAAAGGAAGGGGACTAAGAGTCACGCAAGTGTCCGGGGGGGCAAGAGCCCACTAAACCCGGATGAAGGTGCAAAAGGGCTGCCTCTGGGTGGAAGAAGCCAAAGATTCTGCAACAACGGAAGGTGCCAGGAACTTCTCCTTTGGTCACTAGATGTCCCACGGCGTGCTGGAGGATGCAGAGTTGTTTCCACGCAGAAAGACCGCAAACAAGCCTTGCTAGCTGCAAGAGTTGCGGTTGAGGATTTTGGGTGCTGCTGGGGCCCAGGAAGGACCAGGAGGTTGTCCCTTGGAGGAGGAGACACAGGGGGCGCTCAGCAACTCAGAGAGCCCCCACAGAAGCAGGCAGCACCTGCAGAGGTACCTGAACAGGCACTTAGAAGATCTGAGGACAGCAGTCGACTCAGAGTCACAAAGGAGGGTCCCACGACATCGGAGTCCAACTCAGCGAGTTGGGCAATGCAGGACAGAGTGCTGGGGTCCTGGGCTAGGCTGTGCATGAAAGGAAGTCTTTTTTTTTTTTGTCCTCATCTCGCTAATCCGTGCCAATAAAGGAAGGATCCACTACTCATTAACCCAAAGTGTATAGCCCCACAATATCAACGGGCCACTCCACCTGCCATTCTCTTCCGTGGATCCCCTGTGTCCTTGCAAATCCTTCCCAACTATCCGTCTGGTGCCACAGCTGGGCAATACACATAGACACACGGAAGGGGGGATCAGGTATAATTATCGGACTACATAACCGATACTGAGCACCACCAATCAAGTAAACATTTGACAAACATTTTCCCATCCCAGCCAAAAAATATCTCTTTTGCTAATAGGCCCAGCTCTGTCCAACTTATGTAATCGATCTACCGAACTCTGCCACTCCTGCACTGTGGGAAATGATGAGCATACCCATTTATACGAGATTTGCCACCGGGCAATAAGCATCAAAACAAGCAGAAGACATTGCTGTGTTTGGGCTTTCAAATCACAAACCCCAAATAAAACCAAAAGAGGATTCAATGTTATTCCTTCACCAAATATGTTGTTTAAGACTTTCTGCACGGCTTCCCAGAAATTTCCCAGCCTGGAGCAATTCCAAAACATATGAATATCATCTGCATTTGGGTCATCACATCGTGGACAGTTTTTCTGAATTTTCCCAATGCGGGACAGCCTTGCTGGAGTCCAATACACTCTATGCAAAGTAAACAGATGGTTCCTCCTCATCGCCGCTGATTTAACAGCGAGCCAAAGATTTGAACATGACTGTTGCCACAATGATATTATATCAATGGTTGGAAACACCTCCCCCCACTTCTGGAGTGGGAGGGGGGGATCCTCCTCAGCTGCCTCCAACAAGGCTTGATACCAAAACGCGATTTCCTTAAGTAAAGGTCTCTGAGTTAATTTCTCCTCCCAACTGGATCTACCAATTTCCCCTACTTGTAACGATTTAATCCAGCTAGCCAACTGATAATATTTAAATTTAGAAATGGACCCCCCCGCTCGCTCCAAAAATGTGGTCCAAGGAATCAACTCCGCATCCTCTATGATCTGTCCCCACCATAGTACTCCACTCACTTTCAGCGGGATTGATAGCTTATCAAGAAGACATACCGGAGTACCTGGTGAATCCCAAATTGGGGCTAATCCGGAATAGTAGGCTATCCCTAGTATGTTACGAATCTGTAGCCAGACCTTGCAGGCCTGCCGTGGAATCTTAAATCTGACTTTTTTTTAAAACCTTGGATTACCAAATTTATACAAAACAAACTGGGCCACTTCCTCCACGTGTGCTGTCAAAGCTTCCCACATTGGAGTGTACTCAGACTTTTTACTTAAAAGAATTCTAGTATTCGTAAATTGAAAAGCCAAATAATACTTATAGAAATCTGGTGCTGCTATCCCCCCCACTCCTTCTTCTTACACAGCTTCTTCCAAGGTATCCTTATTCCCTTATGTGCCCAGACAAACGAAGACAAATCTCCCTGCAGTTTTGTAAACCACTTAACCTTGAATTCCATAGGTATAGTATTAAATAAAAACATAAATTTTGGCAAAATTGTCATCTTCAAAATATTAGATCTGCCTATTAAAGAGAGAGGGAGAGCCGTCCATGCTCTGAGGAGTTTCTTAGTCTCCAAATGCACTTTCTCAAAATTTACCTTTGCTAACTCACCAAGATCTTTTGTAATCTGAACTCCTAAATATCTGATCTCTTGTTTAACTAACGGGGATTCATATAATATATTCAAACACATAATCTCTGTCTTCTCAACATTAACATTATAGCCCAACATTCTACCAAAACCTTCTATCACCAAGTTTATAAAGGGAAGTGAAAAAGAAATATCCCTAGTATAAATCATCAGATCATCTGCATACAATGCAACTTTCTTTTCCCACCCCTTACTCTGAAAGGAGAGAATTTCCCCGCTATTTCTAAGCAATATCACAAGAGGCTCAATATATAAATCAATAGTAGAGGGGATAAAGGACAACCCTGACGTGTTCCTCTAAAAATGCCTACTTTCTGTGCTAGCACATCGTTAATCAAAATTCTCGCTGTTGGTGACCTATATAGCTCTTTAACTGCTCTAATAAAAGTGCTCCCTAATCCAAATAACTCCATTGCAACCTGCAAAAATAACCAATTCACCTGATCAAATGCCTTAGCCGCGTCAAAAGTTATTATTGCCAGAGGGAGCTTCTCCTCTAAGGCCAGGTCCATTGCAGCCAGCAAGTCATGCACTAATTCCTGTAGCTGCCTACCTTTAATAAATCCCTTCTAATCTGGATGAACCAGACCAGAAATGACTTTCCCCAACCTTTTAGATAACAAGCTTGTGTAAATCTTATAATCTCAGTTAAGTAGGGAAATAGGCCGATAAGAAGAACATTGTGTTGGATTTTTAAGGGGCTTCAAAATCAAGCAAATTAGAGCCTCAGCCCAAGATCTCGGTGCATGCGCCCCTTCCAGAAGCATATAGTTAAACAATTTCAATAAAACCGGGATTAATTCTTCCCTCAGTACCAAGTACAGCTTATTCGGGAGGTTATCTGGACCAGATGCCTTACCTTTCTTCAATCCCTTAAAAACTTAAATTAGTTCCATCTCAGTTAACTCTCCTTCTAATAAATGTTGTGCTGAGTTCTCCAAGCCAGGCAATCTAACCTTAGTCAGGAAGTCCCTAATCTGCTCCTCAGAATTCCGAGGCTCATCCGAATACAAAGTTTGAAAAAAGGAAACAAAAGCAGCTTCTATTTCTGTCCTTTCTACACAGATCTGCCCGGTAGCCTCTGACCTTATTGAAGAAATATATTTCTTTGAACGATCTGACTTTGTTTTCCAGGCTTATAATTTACTACATCCTTCCCCGTATTCATAATGTGCATACTGACTGAATTCCCATTTCTTCCTTTCTTGCCTTTCTAAAAAACACTCCAAGTTCAAATGTGCTTTTTCAAATTGCTGCTCAAGTATCCTTAGTTGGGCCTTATTCTCCGTTTTCTGTGCAGCTTGTATGGACTCCTGCAAAGTTGTCATTCTGGACTCAATATTACATAACTTCCCTCTTTCCTCACTACGCCTATATGCAGCCAAACTAATCAATATCCCCCTTATATAGGCTTTGTATGCGTCCCATATTATTTGCAAGCTGGCTGAACCCTGATTCAACTCAAAGAATACTCTTGTGTCTTTTCTTAATATCTCAATGACCAAATCATCCAATAATAATGAACGACTTATTGTACACCATACCCTAGGGACTTGCATCGTAAATGAAAGATACAACTTCACAGCAGCATGATCTGAGAGATGTGCCGGAGCATGAGCTACATAAGAAACGTTCCCAAGCAGGCTATTTTGCAGTAGAAAGAAATCTATTCTGGACTTATGCCCATATTTCTTATTATGAAAGGTGAATCTGGGCCCTTCCCCCCACCTTGACCTGCCAAACATCCGCAAGCCCCAAATCAATCATCGCCTGTTTAACCAGTGACCTACTTCTAGGGGAATTAACCGTTGCCCGGGAGGCGGATTTGTCCAAATTCAAATTCAACAATATGTTGAAATCCCCTCCTAACACAACAGGATACTTAGTTTTTAAGAGAAGGTTATAAAGTTCTGTAAACTGGGTAAAATCATCCATATTTGGGCCATAATAGCCTGCAATCGTAAGCCATAACCCAAAAAAACAAACCTCGACCACCGCCCATCTACCCTTTGAATCTACCTGCACATCACCTATCCTTAACCCCTTAGTTTTTTTCTCTTTAAAAAGAATAGCGACTCCTTTAATCGAGCACAATTGATTAGTCACTATCCCATGGGAGATCCACTGTGTGTTTCTAAGCACATTATCCCATTCTTCTCGTGAGAGATGCGTCTCCTGTAAAATAATCACATCCTCTTCTGCCTGTCTCAGAAACTCCAGAATCTTTCTTCTTCTACGCTCAACCCTTAACCCGTTGATATTCCATGAGATTATTTTTTAAAGTAAACTCTCCTGCTTACCCATCTTCTAGAGAGACTTCTTGGGCCCTTCCCTTCTCCAACTGTAACAGAAACCTCCGGAGGACTTTTATATTTTTATCTTTTCTACCCCCCCATGCTCCCACACCCAAAACAACACACTCCCCATACCACAAAACCCCCCTTCATACCCATGACCCACCCACCCGTGGGAACCCTCCTTTCTTTTAGCGGGACAACCACAGTTACCCCGTAGAGCACTCCGTACACCGGAGTATATCCAATCATACCATCATTATTACATTATTGCGACGCCTTCATCTGTTCTATAAGGACCCTAACCTCCTCTGGATCTCTTATGTTTTGAGTTTTATTCTGCCACATAATCCGTAGGGCCGCTGGGAACCTCAGCTGCACTGTTGCCCCAAAGGACCGGAGCTCTTACATTATTTTCCCCAGCTCCCACTGTCTGTCCAAGGTCGCTCTAGAAACATCTGACCGTATTCTAAAAGACCAGTCACCTTTAACAAAATTTCCCACCTTCAAGGCCTCAGACAAAATCTTCTCTTTTATTGAATAAGTAGCAAAATTCACTAGGATTCTTCTGAGGGATTTCCTACCCTCGTTCTTCTTGAACGGATCTCGATGTATTCTTTGAATATCGTCCTCTAATTTCAAATGTGCTAAACCTGGCATTGTGTCTTTTATCAATGAGACCATGTATCCTTTAAGGTCCGCCCCTTCCGTCACCTCCGGGACTCCTAGAACCCTAATATTGTTTCTTCTCCTATTGTTCTCCAAAAACTCAAATTTATCCTGTAGGTTCCTCTCCCCACGTTTAAGCTGCAAAATATCTTGAGTATTGGCCAACACCTGGCCTTTTTGTTCTTCATGGCCTCCTCCACCTTACCAACCCGATCTGTCAATTGATTAATCTTGGTCTCCAAGACCATACATGCTTCCTGTATCTTAGCTTGGTTACTCTCAGAAATCTCAAACTTTTCCCGAATCTCTTTTGTGAGGGAAACCAAAAGTTCATTAAAAAACCCATTATTAGGCCCTGTGGGGGCTAAGGTACTGGGCTCAAAAGGAGGGGCCTGTAAGAGCAAGGGATGCTCCCTGCTCCCTAAAAGACCACTCTTTATTTGAGGCATCTGGGACATCTGAGCCTCATGCCTCTCCAGAGACTCCTGTTCCAATGCCTCCGAGCCCCCTAAGGTCAGTTGTGCTTCCATAGGTAAAGGAGAGATCTCACTCGCCTCCTCCACCCCTGGCTGAAAATAATTAGCTATTGAACCTAGGGTAGCACTTTTTCCCCCAGAGTCACCAGTACCGCCCGTATAATTCTCCAACTCTCCCAGACTTTCCTTTATTAGAGATTGGCCCCTCCTTTTGGTTAAGCATACATTGTCAACAGTTGTAATATTTTCCGACCCCCGAGAGCCGGGCTTATCTTTTCGCATCGCCCTTAGCTTGATAACGCCTACCTGGGGACCTTTCAAATAGTGCTTAACCGGTGACATTAATGCTGGTCCAGATGTCTCTTCTCCCTGCTTCCCTGTTTCTGTTCAACCAGCCCCAGGAAATGTTATTGGGCCTCAAAGGCTGCACCTGGTGGTGTAGCATCTTCCCCGACGCACACCCCTTACAGCCTCGCTCCACACCCCGAGGTTGAGTGAGACCTCCAACGTCTCTCTCCACATGTGCCTTTAATTGTGCTTCTACCTGCCGCTACAGCGGCTCCAGCGTAGATATGGGCCAGAACTTCCAAAATGCTTTGCAGCGGTTTACAGCCTCCAGCTGCAGCCTGGAAAAGAAAAAAAAGAAAACCTGACCCCAAAAAAACGGGCTCGCGTCGGAGCTGCCGCAGTCTCAGGAGCTACAGTCTTGTTCAATACTCTTAAATCTTGAGCAAAACAAGAAATGAGGTCTTTTTCACAGGAAGAGTTGAAATATTTGCAGGGGATATATTTCCTTCAATATCCCTGCAGCAGAATAACTCAAATACCTGGTAGTCGGTTTGCCTTGGTGTTAAAATTGAGGTCGAAAAGAAGAAAGGAAAAACGTGGTTCCAAAAAACAAAACCGGGCTCGAGTCGGAGCTGCCGGCATCCGACCTGGCGCTGACTCAGCGCGCCCGGCAAGCCCCTCCTCCTCCGTCAGTGTCGCTCAGCCCTCCGTACGGAGCACTCGCGGCTCAGCAGCTTAGCTGACCGCCATGTTCCCGCTCCCCACGAAGGAAGTCATGCAAAAGTGCACAAAAGCCCGAGCAGCTGCAGTTCACTCAGTACACAGGATTACTGTCTGGCGTGGGGAGGCAAGGACTTACCTCCACCAAATTTGGACAGAAGGGCTACTGGACTGTGGGAGACACTTGGACCCAGCTCCTGTGTTCCAGGGACCACGCTCATCAGGATGAGAGGGGACCCAGAGGACTGGTGATGCAGAAGTTTGGTGCCTGCGTTAGCAGGGGGAAGATTCCGTCGACCCACTGGAGATTTCTTCTTGGCTTCCAGTGCATGGTGAAGGCAGACAGCCCTCAGAGCATGCACCACCAGGAAACAGTCGAGAAAGCCGGCAGGATGAGGCGCTACAATGTTGCTGGTAGCAGTCAGCGGTCAATCCTTGGCAGAAGTCAAAGAGGGAAGTGCAGAGGAACTCTGGTGAGCTCTTGCATTCGTTATCTGGTGAGATGCCCACAGGAGAGACCATAAATAGCCCACGGAGGAGTATTGGCTACTGAGAGAGGTAAGAACCTATCAGGAGGGGTCGCTGACGTCACCTGCTGGCACTGGCCACTCAGCTGTCCATTGTGCCCTCACACCTCTGCATTCACAATGGCAGAGGTCCAGGACACACTGGAGGAACTCTGGGCACCTCCCCTGGGAGGTGCTGGTCAGGGGAGTGGTCACTCCCCTTTCCTTTGTCCAGTTTCGCACCAGAGCAGGGCTGGGGGATCCCTGCACTGGTGTAGACTGGCTTATGCAGAGAGGGCATCATCTGTGCCCATCAAAGCATTTCCAGAGGCTGGGGGAGGCTACTCCTCCCCAGCCCTTCACATCTATTTCCAAGGGAGAGGGTGTAACACCCTCTCTCAGAGGAAATCCTTTGTTATGCCTTCCTGGGACCAGGCTGCCCAAGCCCCAGGGGGGGGGGGCAGAAACCTGTCTGAGGGGTTGGCAGTAGCTGCAGTGGAGACCCCGGAAAGCAAGTTTGCCAGTACCCGGGCTCTGTGCTGGAGACCCTGGGATGCATGGAATTGTCCCCCCAATACCAGAATGGTATTGGGGTGACAATTCCATGATCCTAGACATGTTACATGGCTATGTTCGGAGTTACCATTGTGACGCTACATATTGGTATTGACCTATATGTAGTGCACGCGTGTAATCGTGTCCCCGCACTCACAAAGTCTGGGGAATTTGCCCTGAACAATGTGGGGGCACCTTGGCTAGTGCCAGGGTGCCCACACACTAAGTAACTTTGCACCTAACCTTCACCAAGTGAGGGTTAGACATATAGGTGACTTATAAGTTACTTAAGTTAAGTGTAAAATGGCTGTGAAATAACGTGGATGTTATTTCACTCAGTCTGCGGTGGCTGTCCTGTGTAAGAATTGGCTGAGCTCCCTATGGGTGGCAAAAGAAATGCTGCAGCCCATAGGGATCTCCTGGAACCCCAATAAACTGGGTACCCAGGTATCATATATAAGGGAATTATAAGGGTGTTCCAGTGTGCCAATGAGAATTGGTAAAATTAGTCACTAGCCTGCAGTGACAATTTTTAAAAGCAGAGAGAGCATAAACACTGAGGTTCTGGTTAGCACAGCCTCAGTGATACAGTTAGGCACCACACAGGGAGCACATACAGGGCATACTTTATGAGCACTTGGGTCCACACAGCAGGATCCCAGTGACACATAGGCAACACCAACATACATACAGTAAAAATGGGGGTAACATGCCTGGCCAGATGGTACTTTCCTACATTCACCCTCTGGGGTTGAGTGGTGAACAAGCGACCGGCAGCTGTTGATCCTGGTTTCAGAGTCACTGGCCGTGGACTGGGTTCAAGCCTCCCCTACTTGGTGGGATGTATGGTTGGCTGGTCACAGGTCAAGCCAGATTGACAGTGCCTGACTTCTAGGCGTCCTTGAGGATGGCCATCAGTTTGGCTCTATCAGTGAATAATTTATCTGTGAGCAGCTCTTCACCTCATAACCCGTCCCCCATCGGATAAATATCTGGCAGGTACCTGCCTCAAGAGCATCTACCCACAGGCTATCTAAATGTATGTACATTTAGCTTTCCCCTGTGGGTTCATGCGGTAACAGACCCACGACCTTCATCAGTGGCTCTCTGGTTGCGTGTGGCATAACGCACATTGATGGAGGATGCGGGAGGTGATGAGGGGCCACAGAGTCTCTGATATCTCACAGATAGCCATTGGCCTTGGGCTGAATGAGGGCCCAGGAACGGTTGGGGGTCATTGAGGGGTAGAGGAGCCCTATGCACCGCAGAGGCTGCTGGCGTGTGTATTAGTCCCCTGGTAGTTCCTAAGGGTGTGCACGAGGCAGTATCTAAGCAGGCGAACCGCCTGTTTTTGAGAAGTGTACAATGTAAGGCGGGCCCAGCTGCCGTCATTGCAGGGTAGAGCTTACATTATAGTCCCTTGACATTTGAGAGTCAATACAGTGAGCACCATTGAGCCGTTGTAATAAGAGCACGTATTTGCAATGTTAGGAAACTGCAGCGCGTGGCAGAAAGCGCTTCTTCCGTTTTGAATTTAGGATCATTTGTTAAGCACAAGAGCCGCGCTTACAGCCTCGTTCTGTGGAACATTTAAGGATAACCTCCAAATGGCATTACATGGGGTACTGCACTCGGCAGGCTCTCCGCGCTGTAAACTAGCGGTGAGATGAACTGTTCGAGCGGTAAAAAGAAATACGTACAATTAAATAATGTTAGCCCTGCAGTCACTACTCTGGGATCGGTAGGTACTTATCAAAAGTTCAGGTCTGTGATATCAACTCTATTCTTTCCTTACAAGAAAATGCGTTATTAGTGGAGAATTCTTAGTATTACTGATATTATTATTAATTATAAGAACGATGCTACCGATAGCAGGGCTGCTAATGATAAAATGTATTACTATTCCGCCCTCTCATTAACACCCCCATCCTCTTGTTTCTAGAGTACCGATGCAAACTATTAGATTAAAAGCCTTCTGTTTTCCTTGAAATTGTCAGCAATGAGCCCCCTTGTCGCTTACATCACGAAGCACACACTGTTCAACTAGGTTATATTGTGCAAATGCGTTTTACTAGATATGTCCTAAAAAAACACTAATAGGTCGAAGGGCCCCAAAAGTATTCCTGTTTTCGTGACTCTGAAGGAGAAATCATGTCACAGTGCACTGGGGAAGCAAATGGTAAAAAGGAAAAAGCCGCTCCCTCTGCCCCCATTTGTGCAGTGAAATGCACCCACTACCCACTGTAAAGGGATTCAAATGTAAAGACCTAGTTGGGAAATAAAGTCCTTGAATTCGTGATTTGAAAGTCACCGCATTTTTCAGCAGCAAGCGTTCGTCTCATTGAGACATCTTGTGTTTTAAAGAAGCAACAAAGAGGCATGATTTCATTGGTAGCAAGGACTTTGGGAATGGCCAGAATTATTATTTCCCAGTCCTGGGAAGGCTTGCCTCGACCCCATTGTCAGGCAGATATGAGCGTGATATTGCAGTCTGTCGGTGCCGGTATCACCCCTGGGCTGAAGAAGATGCGTGTCAGCGCCCAGATGCTGGAACCGAGGGATGCCGCAGGACAGAGCCCGGCGCGCTTTGAAGCCTCGGCACAGAGACAGATCGCCCAGCTGGCAGCACATAATGGCGCGCTAATTTACAAGTCTGATACATCTGGGCCCGCTTGTCAGTCTTGGGTTTCCAGACAGCGATAATCTCCAGTGTGTTGACAATGCAGACCTGCTAGACGGAGAGAGAGCGAGGCTGACACCAGCGCCTCCTCTCCCCTCCGAGGGGACACTTCGTCAGTCTCCAACGCCACACTTGGGCAGCGCGACAAAGGAGCCATCGAATATTTCTGCCCACACCGGCTGCCAGCGCCCACAGCCCCAGGATGTGCCGCTTTTATGTGGCGTGCTAGAGGGATCGATAGACGTTACATCCCACCGAGGCTCATTTTCCTGTTCTTGCCTCATAAAAAAAAATCTTAATTACATCATTTAATTTCATCGCGTCTGTGTCTAGACTGGCAGCTCGCTGGTGCGAAGAGGGTGGGCACAGGAGGTGTGCGGAGGGTGGGGGGAGAGGTGTCTGGGCCTGTCGGAGGATCCGAGGACCAGTGAAAAGGTAGCACTTCAGGCGAGACAACGGTGTCGAGCCCTACGGCTGACCTCGGAGGCCGGTGCCTCCGAAACTCATATCAGTGGGGTTAGGAGCAGTGAATACCAAGTCTCGTCTTCAGAGACGGACTGCTTTTTTATTTATTGTTTTTTTCACCTGTGTGCATCCTTCAACTCTGGAAACCTATTGTTGAAATTCTCAGGATGGGTTGCACAATATGCGTAATGCGCGTGAGATCACACTTTTTACGTGCAATAGGCTCCATTTGCGTGAACATTGTGCAAGGGGTAGGTATGATCTCTCGTACAAGACCTGCTCAGTGTATTTTTCATGCAATTTTTAAGGTCACACAATAATTTGTTTGCACAGCATACGCGGCCAAGGCGTGCATTCAGTGTTACAGTTCCCGCAAGACATTTTATGCTCGAGCCAGTCTGCTGTGAGCAAAAATAACTTACAATGAGCAATTGTAATGCAATAGGTCTCGCATTTTCTTGAGTTAGAGCTATTAGCCCCCAGAAATGGGTCAATCCTGTGCATAATTTGATCCTCTCTGCCACCTAATTCCAATGGCCCTATATATAACCTAAGTATTTCTATTTACCTCCTTCCTCTATCTGCAGAAAAAATGAGAATATTGCCATTATTTATTATATTTATTAATACTATTATGTTTGGGTTCCCCCAACCTAGCGTGGGGACCCAGAGATGACAGACAGAAAGAGCATGTCGTGCTGACCATTTTGATGGTGGATCCATTGATCTAGGACCACCACACGGTGAGTTATTGGCAAAAACGTTTTGTAACAGGAATACTCCACAAAACATTATGGGGCACGTTTCCAAGTGCAACAAATATTGTAGTATCTTGACTGTAATGTTCAGAACAGCCCCTAGAGAACACCACAATAAAAATTGCATTTGAAAGAGTCATGGTCATGTAACCACATAGTCAGCCACTAGAGGGCATTACCACATGAAAAGAGAATGGCAGAAAATAATGCAGTGTAACCATATACTTAGCCCCTAGTGAGTGTAGTGTCTTACACATTTTCAGACCTAGCAGGCATACTAGAATAATATTTCAAACAGGGCCCATAAAACACAAAGGGGCATATTTATACTCTGTTTGCGCCGAATGTGCGTCAAAATGTTTGACGCACATTCGGCGCAAACACTGCCCCATATTTATACTTTGACGTCCGACCACGCGGGCGTCAAAGTTCCACCATGTGCGTCATTTTTTAGAAGGGTGAACCAGCCTTGCGTTAATTATATGCAAGGTAGGCGTTCCCTTCTAAAAAATGACTTTAAGGCCTGTGCCCCATATTTATACTGTGACGTCATTTTGACGCACAGGAGGGGGCAGGCCTTAAAAAACGGCGCCCAGCCTGATGGGCGCCGTTTTTTAACGCCTGGGTCAGGGCAGGCGTTAAGGGACCTGTGGGCTCAGAAGGAGCCCAGAGGTGCCCTCCCATGCCCCCAGGAACACCCCCTGCCACCCTTGCCCACCCCAGGAGGACACCAAAGGATGGAGGGACCCATCCCAGGGAAGTTAAGGTAAGTTCAGGTAAGTATATTTTTTCGATGTTTTTTTGTGGCATAGGGGGGCCTGATTTGTGCCCCCCTACATGCCACTATGCCCAATGACCATGCCCAGGGGACATAAGTCCCCTGGGCATGGCCATTGGGCAAGGGGGCATGACTCCTGTCTTTGCTAAGACAGGAGTCATTTCAATGGGGGTTGGGCGTAAAAAAAAATGGCGCAAATCGGGTTGAGGCCAAAATTTTGCCTCAGACCTGACTTGCCCCATTTTTTGACGCCCAAGCTCCATTTTCCCCTATGCCGGCGCTGCCTGGTGTGAGTCATTTTTTTTGACGCACACCAGTCCGCAGCGCCGGCTAACGTCATCCAATAAATAAGGCGCTCGCATGGCGCTTTGGAATGGCGTTAAAATTTTTGACGCACAACTGCGTTGGCGCAGTTGTGCGTCAAAAAGTATAAATATGGGCCAAAGTACTTCCAGCTGAAAAGCGAATGTTCCAGCCATGAGAGAACTTAAAAAGACACTAAGGCCCATATTTATACTTTTTTAACACCGCGTTTGCGCCGCTTTTTGACGTATTTTGTAAGTTTGTGCCGCTTTTGCGTAAAAAAATGACACAAATGCGGCGCTAAAAAAGTAGAAATATGGGCCTAAATGATTGGAGATATTATTGTTTTGGGGTCCCCCAACCAATTGTGGGGACCGAGAGATAGCCTAGACAGAAAGAGTGTGTCATGCTGAACATTTTGATGGTGGTCCCATTGCCCTAGGACCAGCACACAGTGAGTTATGGACAAAAATGTTTTGTAAAAGGAATGCCCCACAAAGCATTAAGGGGCAAATTTCCGAGTGCAACAAATATTGGAGTATCTTGACTGTATTGCTCAGAACAGCCCCTAGAGGGCACCATAACAAAAATATTTTTGTAAGAAACATGGTCATGTCACAATATAGTCATCTCCTAGAGAGCATAACCACCTGAAAAGAGAATGGCAGAATTTAATGCAATGTAACTATATATTTAGCTGTTAAAAAGCATAGTGCCTTACACATTTGTAGGCCTACTAGAATAATATTACAAACACAGTTCTTAATTTTTAAACTACTCCCAGCTTTAAAACAAAAGTTCCAACCATGGGAAAACTTAAGAAGACACTGAATAGTGGGAGGGATTATCATTTTGGGGATCCCTCCTAACCTAGTGAGGGTACCCAGCGATGACATAGACAAAAAGAGCATGTCATGCTGAACATTTTGATGGTGGTCCCGTAGTCCTAGGACAACCACTCTGTGAGTTATGGGCAAACATTTTTGTAAAAGGGATACCCAGCAAAGCATAATGGGACGAGTTTCCAAGTGCATCAAATATTGGAGTATCTTGACTCTAATGCTCAGAACAGCTCCAGAGGGCTCCCTAATAAAAATAGTATTTGTAAGAAACATGATCATGTCACCATGTAGTCAGCCCCTCTAAAAGCATAATTACCTGAAAAGAGAATGGCAGAACTTAATAGAATGTAACTATATATTTATCCCAAAGAGGGGTAGTGCATTACACATTTCAGACCTCTGTGAATAACGTTACTAACAAGGTCCTTAAAACACAGACTACTCCCAGCTATAAAACAAAAGTTCCAGCCAAGAGAGAGCTTAAAAAGACACTGTATGGTGAGAGGGGTTAATATTTTGGGGTTCCGCCAGCCTAGTGTGGGGACTCAGAGATGACCTAGACAGAAATAATGTGTTGTGCTGAACATTTTGATGGTGGTCCCATTGTCCTAGGATCACCACATGGTGAGGTATGGGCAAAAATGTTTTGTAAAATGAAAGCCCTGCACAGCATTGCGGGGTGAGTTTCTGAGTGCAATGAGTATTGTGGTATCTTGACTGAAATCCTCATAACAGGCCCTAAAGGACACCACAGTAAAAATAGCATTTGGAAGAAACATGTTTATGTAACTATCTAGTCAGCCCCTAGAGGGCATACTCATGAAAAGAGAACAAGAGAAAATAATGCATTGTAACCATATATTTAGCTCCTAGAGGGCATAGTGCCTTACATATTTTCAAACCCACTGCAATAATACTACAAACAAGGCTCTTATAAACAAAAACTACCCCCAGCCATCAACAAAACTTCCAGTCATGAGAGCTTAAAAAGACACTGAATGGTGGGAGAGGTTACTATTTTGGGGTCCCACACAACCTAGTGTGGGGACCCAAAGATGAACTAGACAGAAAGAGTGCATTGTGTTGAACAGTTTGATGGTGGTCCCATTGTTATAGGCACCACAGGCAGACTTCTGGGGCAAAATGTTTTGTAAAAGAAATGCCCTGCAAAACATTATGGGGCGATTTTCCAGAGTGCAGTGAATACTGTAGTATCGGCAGTCCCACTGTGCCGGGAGAGCCATGTTGAGGATTTCTGTGTTTTTTATGTTTAAAATGTGCCAGTTTGTATATTTTTCAACCGCTAATCTTGAATGTAACTGATACTCATGTAAAGTGCTCCTCCAATCGATTTCGCGCTATGTACTTTACCTATGTAATGGCTTCTCCGCGCTTTATGAAATTCCCAAAAATAAATAAATAAATACATAAAAAAGAGCACACACCCCCAGCTTGCAACCTTTGGGCACAGACACCACAAAGAAACAGCGACATGACCAAAAACACAGAAGAGGAAGAAACAACATACGGATAGAGTGCGAAGAAGAGAGGAAAAAGAAAATAGTAGTGTGCCACACTAAGGTATATGACTGATAGTGCAATAATCCATGTAACAGGGTCAGCCTGCAAAGCAGTAACAAACCAGCCTCAAGGTGGGACAAATGTAATGCATTTACCCACGAAATCAAGGGAATTTTGAAAGGCAGACCAAGGAATGAATGAAAGTGATGGGCGAGGGATGGGCTTGGTGAAAGCCCACAGAAGTAGATTACAACATGTTGAGAGACATTGCATGCGTGCTGCCTAGGCTCAACCCAAAAAGCGGAATGAACTGTGTACAGGCATTGTAAAAACAACAGCAGCACATTAAGTGAACAACAGATTTTGCAGGCATTCTGAGCAAAGGGTTCTGTACCTTTGGCAGTCTGTGAGTGAATGTTTTGAAACATCTAATGAGGATAGCTGCAGTAGACTAGACAGGTCATCACCTCAGCGGAGGCAAATTCCAATAGTTTGTTATTTCGAAAGAGAAAGAAGTACGTTTTAGAAGAAAGACACCCCTTGATCATCACATTGAGCTAAAATTTAAAAGTGAGATCTGGGTACAAAATGATTCTTAGATTTTTGCTTTTAGTGTGGGAGTGTGTTGCGGATCAAAGCATTTGAATAGGAACACATGTTGGGATATAACCTCTGAAAACCAGGACCTTGGATTTTGTTCCATCCAAGCAGAGGACCCTAAGCGATTGACTGAATAATCTTGGTAGAAAGATATTTTAAGATAACAATTGATTGATAGGGAATGGTAAATTGATATAGGTTTTAAATTCAATACAGATAAAATTAAGTTTAAACCATCATAAAATATGGAGCTGAGCTAAGCTAAAGAAAGAAAAACACGAGAAAAAGAGAACAGATCAAATAGAATGTTAACAGTAGAATGTACATAGACTGGAATGAGATAAGGGCATGAAAAGGAGAAATACACAATAGTCATGTTGAGAAAGAACACGAGTTCTAAGGAGTAAATTGGTTTTCTGAAAAAGGGAGACAAGAATACGTTTTTGAAACAGTAAATAATTGACTGCAGCAAAAACGTGTGTCTGGGATTTGTTGCTGCAATGACAAGAGTAGATCGAAAAAGATAACGAAATTTCGGAGCAGAAGTTGCCAATGACTGTATAGAAGGAGGGGAAGAAATCGATGTGAGAAGTGATTGTGGAGAGAGGTGAAATAAAAGAGAATTCAGATCCTTGGTTGAGCTATTTACCCGATGAAACATTTACCTCCCCGTTTCCGGTCCTGCATCACGGGGTATGTTGTACTTCTTCGTTTAGTAGCCTGTCAGGGGCGGTTTTTGTGCTGTAAAGGGATGGACGCCCCAAGTCATGGTTTGGACCCATCAATGTCTGAATGACTTTTGCTGGGTACCCTGTTTCATTCATTTTGTATCCTCAATGGATGTTCCTATTAGCCTTTTTTTTCTCTCCCAACCTGTTGCAAAAACGAATCACTGTTATTTGTGGACAAAGTTTTACATTTTGCCTATTAGTTGGGTGAAGTTGGGAAACAGCACAAGCTGAATATGGGAACCTTTGGCCGATTCACCAAGGTGTAGTGACAACATTCCTGCTATTTCTCTAATGACGATTTCTTACACCATGAATTCCTTGGAGTGAGAAACCCAATTGTGGCAGCCCTGATCCCCCCTGTAGATACTTGTGAAGGGAGGCAGGGAGGGTCCCAGAAGATGGTGCTGAGCAAAGTCTGGCAATGGTATGGGAACCATGACTATCGGTGGCGGGGGGGGAGGGGGGTGGGGGGGTTGAGAAACAAACAAAGTCAGGCCAAGCAAGTTGGAATGAAGATTTGAGGAACTGGGTGGGATGACCCATGGGCCTATTACCCCTTGCATAAGTGGAAATATAACCAACTTCCTGGAAGAGTCGCTGCAGCTGACCTTTGCTTTAAAACATTCCTAAGCTAGCATTTCAGTTTTTTTCAAGTTGCATTCAGAAGACATTGCAGACACCTAGTTAAAATCCATGCGGACTAACTGACAAGACGATCTGGTTTAAGATGTAATGTGGTCTTTTGCCTGCATTTTCATTTTTTTCATACTGACCTTTACCTGGGAGAAGAGTGCAAGTGGAAAAATAAAGAGTCTTACATGTTCTAAATTTCAGATGAAGTACCCCTGGTGCTGTGTGGCAACCAGAGTTAAGTCGCTGTCTTAACTGTAATCAGGAGTTAAAGTTGAAATCCAAATAAAATTTGCAATTGGTTTCTGTTTCAAATAAAAACTATGTAACAACAGATTTGTCACGAAGGTCTAACAGTAAACGTGTCAACTGTGAAATCAGGCGTTTGGGCTGTAATCACAACTTTCTCGGTGCACCAAATCTGTGTGATCTTGGGCAAATCAGGTCATCACCTGGCGGCATCATCTGACAGATTTGGAAACATTTAAAAACAAAGTAACATCCAGTATTTAGCACGGTATTAAGGGGGACCTTTTGGTGTAAATGAACTTGTCATTCTACCCATGTGCATTAGAAATAAGCCCATGGATGCTGCAGCCTCCTAAAACAGCACTTCTTTGAACATCAACCAGAAAAACATAACAGATCACCTGACAGCGCAAGTGCTGACGAGGCTCGACCTTAAAAGAGGGAAAACAGATGTAGGGCCATATTTATACTTTTTGACGCAAAACTGCGCTAACGCAGTTTTGCGTCAAAAAAATTAGCGACGGCTAACGCCATTCTGAAGCGCCATGCGGGCGCCGTATTTATTCAATGACGTTAGCCGACGTTAGCCGCCGGCGTTGCCTGGTGTGCGTGAAAAAAAATGACGTACACCAGGCAGCGCCGGTGTAGGGGAATATGGAGCTTGGGCGCCAAAAAATGGGGCAAGTCAGGCTGAGGCAAAATTATCGCCTCAATCCGATTTGCGCCATTTTTTCCGACTCCCAACCCCCATTGAAATGACTCCTGTCTTAGCAAAGACAGGAGTCATGCCCCCTTGCCCAATGGCCATGCCCAGGGGACTTCTGTCCCCTGGGCATGGTCATTGGGCATAGTGGCATGTAGGGGGGCACAAATCAGGCCCCCCTATGCCACATAAAAATAAATAAAAAAATACTTACCTGAACTTACCTTAATGTCCCTGGGATGGGTCCCTCCAGCCTTGGGTGTCCTCCTGGGGTGGGCAAGGGTGACAGGGGGTGTCCCTGGGGGCATGGGAGGGCACCTCTGGGCTCCTTCCGAGCCCACAGGTCCCTTAACACCTGCCCTGACCAGGCGCTAAAAAACGGCACAATAGCGGCTGGACGTCATTTTTTTTGACCCGCCCACTCCCGGGCGTGAATTTTGCCCGGGAGTGTAAATACGGCGCACATGCCTCGGAGTCAATTTTTTAGACGGGAACGCCTACCTTGCATATCATTAACGCAAAGTAGGTGTCCACGCTAAAAAATTACGCTAACTCCATGGACTTTGGCGCTAGACGCGTCTAACGCCAAAGGGGGTCATTCTGACCCTGGCGGTAAATACCGCCAGGGCCGGGGTCGGCGGTAGCACCGCCAACAGGCTGGCGGTGCTCCGCCGGGCATTCTGACCGCGGCGGTACAGCCGCGGCCAGAAGCGGAAAGCCGGCGGTGTACCGCCGACTTTCCGCTGCCCATGGGAATCCGCCATGGGGATTCTGACACCCCATACCGCCATCCTGTTCCTGGCGGGTCGCCCGCCAGGAACAGGATGGCGGTATGGGGTGTTGTGGGGCCCCTGGGGCCCCTGCAGTGCCCATGCCAATGGCATGGGCACTGCAGGGGCCCCCGTAAGAGGGCCCCACAAAGAATTTCAGTGTCTGCTTTGCAGACACTGAAATTCGCGACAGGTGCCACTGCACCCATCGCACCTTCCCACTCCGCCGGCTCCCTCGTGGGAAGGGTGTTTCCCACTGGGCTTGCGGGCGGACTTTTGGCGGTTGCCCGCCAGCCCAGTGGGAAACCCAGAATGACCGCCGCGGTCTTTTGACCGCAGTACGGTCTTCTGGCGGTTCCCGCTTGGCGGGCGGCTCCCGCCGCCCACCAAGCTTAGAATCAGGCCCAAAGTATAAATATGGAGTTAGTTTTGCGTCGGAATTGCGTAAAAAAAAACGACGCAAACAGAGTATAAATATGCCCCGTAGTGCGCACGAGTCACTTCAAACTGTGAAAAGTTTGGCCACCTGAAAAGGCGTGCGGACGCAGTTTATTTCAGTTTCACCTCAGAGCCATTGAGTCACGGTGGCAGATAAGTGAAAATGTACATTAGAAGCATCGGACGGAATTTGGGCTTTGATGTTGTTTTTTAAAAGTGCCTCTTGTACGTCTCCTAAACGATACCGGGAGCACTTTAAACAATACGCACCAATATTTTTGAAGGTTCACTTAAATGTGCACCAGTGGCAGAAATTTAGGATGCAGACTTTCAAACCCTACACACTTGTGTATGTTACCTTACTTTTCCAGCAAAATATAACTTTAGCTGTGCAAAATAAAGCGCTTCCTACGTGGCTGATAATTCAAGAAAAGATTTGTGATTTTTTTTTTTAGCAATGCAATATTTTCTCAGTAGCCGAAATGTACTTTAAAAAGTGACGGCGCTATGAGGGGTGGAGTTACAGGGAGCAGCGGAGGGGGGCGCAAAATTTATATAGCGCTGTGTTCAACACTTCTGCAGCTTCGAAGTGTACAAGAGAGATGTTACTATTGCACATTTTGTGCTATATAATTTACGGATCTTGAAAGGAAAGAAGGTCGAGTGTGCCCTACCATATCCGAACTTAGGGCCATATTTATACTTTTTGACGCACAACTGCGCCAACGCAGTTGTGCATCAAAAAAGTTAACGTCGGCTAACGCCATTCCAATGCGCCATGCGGGTGCCTTATTTATGGAATGACCTTACCCGGCGCAGCTGACTGGTGTGCGTAACAAAAAAATGACCCACACCAGGCAGCGCCGGCGTAGGGGAAAATGGAGCTTGGGCGTCAAAAAGTGGGGCAAGTCAGGGCTGAGGCAAAATATTGGCCTCAACCCGATTTGCGCCATTTTTTTAAACTCCCAACCCCCATTGAAATGACTCCTGTCTTAGCACAGACAGGACTCATGCCCCCTTGCCCAATGGTCATGCCCAGGGGACTTATGTCCCCTGGGCATGGTCATTGGGCATAGTGGCATGTAGGGGGGCACAAATCAGGCCCTCCTATGCCACAGAAAAAAAAAAAAAAAAACTTACCTGAACTTACCTTAAGTTCCCTGGGATGGGTCCCTCCATCCTTGGGCGTCCTCCTGGGGTGGGCAAGGGTGGCAGGGGGTGTCCCTGGGGGCATGGGAGGGCACCTCTGGACTCCTTCCGAGCCCACAGGTACCTTAACGCCTGCCATGACCAGGCGTTAAAAAATGACGCAAAAGCGGCTGGACGTCATTTTTTTTGACACGCCCACTCCTGTGCGTTATTTTTGCACAGGAGTTTAAATAAGGCGCACATGCCTTGGAGTCATTTTTTAGACGGGAACGCCTACCTTGCATATCATTAACGCAAGGTAGGCGTCCACGCTAAAAAATGACGCAAACTCCAAGATCTTTGGCGCTAGACGGGTCTAACGCCAAAGTATAAATATGGAGTTAGCTTTGCATCGGATTTGCGTAAAAAAAAACGACGCAATTCCGGCGCAAAGAGAGTATAAATATGCCCCTTAATATCTTCAGAACACCGCAATTGTCAGCGGCGAGGGTTCAACTAACTGATTACTACCTGGCAAAAGTGAAACGAACCGGTGGATAGAGTAGCAAGTGTGACTGTAGAAGGGTAACACGAGTTCACACTGTTGTGCCTGTTGGTGCTGGGACCACTGTGACCACCATTCAGCGTGAAGGGGTGAGACAAAAGAAAAAAAAATAGTTGCCCACGCTGAAGCAAGGGCAATCTGAAAGGCGGGACGAAAACAACCTCAAGGCGGGACACTCGTAAAGTATTTACCAAAGACATCAAGTGATTTCTGAAAGGCAAGCCTATGGATGAGTGAAAGTGATGGGCGTGAGATGGGCGTGGTTAAAAGCCCACAATACTTACATCAGGTCAAAGCGATTTCACGCTCAACCTAAAAAGCTTAAGTGTAAGAAAAAACTACACAAAACAAGCAAAATCCTATAACTGAGATTTATGGGAGATTAAGTTCTCACACGAACATGGCTGGTCCCAATACACCTGGGTCGAGTTGTCATGCGATACTGCAGTTGATTCTACATGTCCTGGCATTAGAACAGCCTTCACAGATGGAACTGCATTGATGTTGGCAGCCCTGGCCTAAAGCCTGAAGAATGAATTTCCGTGGGTCACCAAGCTATGGCATACTAATGACAGTCGCATTTGTTACCAGTGGGAGAGAGGCAGCAACAGGGGTCGATCAGGCCCTGCAGATGGAGCCATATTTTCATTTTACAGCTTTTTCTTTACACAGTGGGTGGAGTCAGGGACCTGTGGAACATCTTGTGCTTTTTCTGCGGTACTTGGCATTAACCAAGTACCCTCAAAGCTGACATGAAAAGTAATTTTATACACAGGAGCACTATATTAATGGTTGTTTTGTGAATAATCTTTATAGTCACCGGAACTAGTTGCTTAATGTTATTTACTTCTCAATTGCTAATGTGAACAAAAAGAGAATAATAAACACATAGAGCACGATTGAGACAGTCAAGAAGATCAGTGCTTTAAGTAGTCTGAGAAAAGTGGAGGGTTCTTAAAGAGGATGACAAAATAAGCCTAACTAGGAATAATGTCCAAGAGGTGTGGCCTATATAAACAAGGTGCGGCTTAAAATTTGTAAACTAAATCCTGCACTTCACAAAGCATGCCACCTGAACATCAATTGGGTGCCTGTCTGTGACTTTTATGTTATTGTATCCAGACATGTGACACAGCAACCAACACATGTACCTGAAACAAGCCAGACCTATTGGCTTTGTCAATGCTTATTAGATGTATCAAATAAATGAATGACAATGATTTAGCTGCAAATAATGTGTATACCTTTAGTATACTTCATGTGGCTTAAAGCAATTTCATTTGTTAGTTGCAGTGTCCCTTAAAAGTTCTTACTCGCTAGTGGTCAGTTCTGCTTTTTCTGTTTCAGAGCAGTGACCAACTACTGTATTATTCCACTTTAGTTTCTTTATCTGTTGACGTCACAGATTATTTTTGTTATTTCTTGTGTGCTTCCCTTTCACTGTGGGTTTTTAGGGTTAAGCGCGCAAAGTGCTCTAGCCCCTGTTGTAATCTCTCTATGGGCTTTTAACCACGCCCATGTCACACCCATCACTTTCAATGGTTTGTGGGCTTGCCTTTTAAAATTCGCTTGACTTAATTAGTGAAAGGCATGCATATGTCAGGCTTTTTCTGGTGTTTAGCCTGCCACAAGCACACCGGCCAACTACTGAAAACATACGAGGCTCCCTGTTTTCTCTATGGTTTTAGGACTAATTTGTCTTTTTATTTCCTACGCAGTGCGATCTCATTGGGCAGTAGTCGAGCGCTTTGCATGACATCGACCCTGTTACATGGATATATGCACTTTTGCCTGTTACATGGATAATTGCACTTTTGCCGATTACAAGGATAATTTTACTTTTGCCAATAAGTTTTACTGCAAGCAAACTTCTGTTTCCTTTTGTGTGTCTGCTTTGCGCTCATGGCGGTCATTGGCTTGCTTATGTGAAACTGTTTTACTTTCATTTTCAGTTTATGTGGCAAGAAAAGTCCAGTTCGGAGTTTACAACGCCAATAGCTTTAACTCGAGCAAATGAAAGACCCATTGTATTGCAAATGCTTGTTTTAGGTTAGTGGCTGCCTGAGTTTTATTGCAGCATCCCGTTCCTCCCATCTTCTCAAATGTCGGTGACATTTGTTTTGGTGTTATGCCAGTGCTGTCCTCGTTCACCTATGGCTCCTAAAATAAGCTTATTTTACAAAGAAACACCCAGTCGTTTAGCTCACTGCTCACGAAAGCCACAATATACCCTTACTGGTAGAATGTAGCTTAACCTACAAGCAATGATGTGAAACTTGCTTAGCCTCACATCGCATCTCGCATCGCATCTCGAGTCTCTCTCTCCAAGGTCCCTCTCTGCCAGCACTCACAACATCGCATGCAGGACATTGCTTGTCTCCTTTATTGGGGCAATACATCTTCTCAGGCTGCTCTGCTCATTAAAATGTGAGGCAAGAATACCTGCAAGACTTTTCAGTCTGTTAAAATAAAAATAAAATAGTTTTTCAGCCTTATTTTTCAATTTTTGTTCAGAAGTTTTTACAAAGCGAGGTAGTGCAGTCATCTCGTCTCTTCTGAAGGTGTGATTTCTGATGCTCTATTGGTATTTTACAGCACCGTTTAATGCACATTTAGCAAAATGCTACATACATTTAATATGGTTGATTCTTCATCAGTATCTTCTAAATTATATTTATGGCCCCTTGTTGTTAGCGGGCACTTAGTGCACATGTTGTGCTCCGTTTTTTATTTCTAAGCCCACATTCATTTTAGTAATAAAATTAACCTTTAGCGTTGCTTTTACATGGGATTTATATGATTTATGTGCTATAACATTTATGTGTCTTACTGGCCATTCAGTAATAGCAGATTCTTATATACAACTGGTAGAAGTACTATCCCAGCTTTCATTTCACTCATTTTGACTTGCTTTACTGGCCCTTGTCAAATGCAACACCACACAATTCAATGTCACACACCTCCACACCACTCAGCATAATTCCAGGCCACACAATTCCACTCCACACCACATAATTCCACATCAAACAACATAATTTCACTCCACAACACACAATGCCACTCCACCCCACATACATCCAACACACACCACAAAATTCCACATCATGCTATATAATTCAATGCCATGCCACATAAATCCCCTTCATGCCACTCCATAACACATACCACTCCACATAATTACACTCCGTGACATATAATTAGACTCAACATAATTCCACTACACACAATACCACATAATTCCTATCCACATAATTCCAATACACATAGCTCCACTCAACGCCACACAATTAAAGCACACACAATTCAAAGCCAAACAGTTCCACACCACACAATTCCACTCAAACACACATAATTCCAGTCCATACCACATATTTGCAATCTACACAATATAATTCAAAATCATTACACATAGTTGAAAATCCAAGCCACTCCATATAAATCCACACCATACAACATAATTACATTTTCGCGCTATTAAATATCAACATTCCGAATAGCAAGTTTGCTTACTCTTGAATCCACTCCTGGCCTCTTTAATCCACTGCCAGACACTCTGTGCCCCTTTAGCTCTCTTTTGTGGGTTCCTGCTCTCTTCCTTTGTGAATTGTCCGTCTTTCACTTCCTTTGTCTTTTCCCTTTGTGAGTTTTTTCACTCCCTTGCTTGCAGAAAATGTTAGCCCACTGGCAACCACCGGATCAAATTAAGCACTGGGTGCTGCCCCTTGTTCACCAGGTCTGTGCATCTCCAGTATCTTAAGGTCTCATACTGATGAGTTTGTTTATTGTGTGTGTGTATATATACATGTGTGTATATATATATATATGTGTGTGTGTGTGTTTGTGTATATACATATACATATATATATATATATATATACTCATGCACACACACACACACACATATATATATATAAATACACACACACAGACAAAAAATAATAATAATATATATATATATACTATACAAAAGACTCTGGGGCCGAGGCAGAAATTGCCGCACCTTTTCCTTCAGTCATATAAAAATATGTATCAATGATTGTGGACAAATAGTGCACGAGCCTTGAGGATCAGCCCCCTAATCCTCAATCACCAAAACTCAAGGTGCTACAATTAAACAACGAGACTCAGCACATATATATATAGCCACCTATGGAAGAAGGAAAAATCTCATTATATATCTTCACATCCTTATGTAGCACCATATGTATACATTGTCTCATCGACCACGTCTTCTTTTAACATAATTAGTTTATTAGTTCATTTGTGATTATCCATATATAGCTTCATGTACAGTGAAAAATAGCCATAGCCAACACGTTTCATCCCAAAGGACTTCTTCAGGGCTCGCAGGTCAAACAGAATGTTCCTCCAAATGCAATTCGATACGGCGTATGGATAATCACTTGGCTGGAACTTTTGTTTTACAGCTGCGAGTAGTTTGTGTTTTAAGGGCCTTGTTTGTAATAGTATTGCAATAGGCCTTCTAGCCCTGAAAAGGTGTAAGGCTCAATGCCCTCTAGGGGCTACATATATCGTTACACTGCATTACCTTCTGCCATTCTGTTTTCATGTTGTTCTGCCCTCTAGGGGCTGACTATATGGTTACATGATCATGCTTCTTACAAATGCTATTTTCATTATGGTGTCCTCTAGGGGCTGTTCTGAGCATTACAGTTAAGATACTATAATAATTGCTGCACTCTGAAACTTCCCCATATTGGTTTGCGGGTCATTCCTTCTACAAAACATTTTTGCCCATAATTCACTCTGTGGTGATCCTAGGACAAGGGAACCACCATCAAAATTTTCAGAACGACACATTCTAGGTCCCCACAATAGGTTGGGGTGGGGGAACTGCAAAATAATAAGAGCCCCCCTCTATGCCAGTCAGTGTCTTTTTAAGTTCTCTCTTGACTGGAACTTTTGTTTTACAGCTGGGTGTAATTTGTGCTTTAAGGCCTTGTTTGTAATATTATTCTAGTAGGCCTGCTAGGCCTGAAAATGTGTAGTGGACTACTCCCTCAAAGGGCTAAATATATGGTTACACTGCATTACGTTCTACCATTCTGTTTTCATGTGGTTATGCCCTTTAGGGGCTGACTACATGGTTACATGACCATGTTTCTTACAAGTGTTAGTTTATATAGTGGTGCCCTCTAGTGGCTGTTCTGAGCATTACAGTCAAGATACTACAACAGTTGCTGCACCTGTAAACCCACCCCAAAATGCTTTGTGGGGCATTCCATTTGCAAAACATTTTTTGTCCATAACTAACCTCATGATGTGTTCTTTCTGCCTAGGTGTTCTCTGGGTCCCCACACTAGATTGGGGGACCCTAAAATAATAATAAAAAAAATATTATAAATAATGGCAATATTTTCATTTTTTGCTGAAGATAGAGGAAGAAGGTAAATAGAATTGCTTTAGTTACATGCGGGGAACTGGTATTATGTGGCAGAGAGGACCAAATTATGCAGCATGGCTGACCAATTTATGTGGCAAGAACAGTCCAGTTATGCATTTACAGCAACCATAGTTCTAACTCAAGCAAATGTGAGACCTTCTCCATTGCAAATGCTTTTTAATACATATAAGTTACCCACAGGGTAGGCCCTACACAGCCCACTAGGCAGAGTGCACTGTAATTCAAAAGTTGGACATGTACTTTTAAGTTTTACATGCCCTGGGAGGACAAATGCTTACATTTGTTTTTTCAGAGGCCTACCTCTCCTACAGAATAATATTGAGTTACATTATTACATTTGAGAGTGAGAGCAAGTAGGAATGTTGATTTTGGTGTCTAAATAATTCTAATTTAAAAGCCTCTATAATGATAAAGATGGATTTTAAGATGCAAATCTGAAAATGCCACTTTTTGAAAGCTGTCATTTTGGTGTCCAGACCATTTGGTGCCTCTAGCCTGAATCCTCAGCCACATGATTAGGTATAGCTAGCAAATGGTCTTTATGTATTGCTCCCAGACAGTGAGGCAAAGGGGCAATAGGTCTTGACAGGATGGGCCATATCTGACTTGATGGGGGGGCTACCTTGCCCCCAAAGTGGTGCCACCTCATCCCAGGACCTTGGAAGAGGGCCTGAAGGTGTTCTGCCAGCCAGCTTTGTTCATAACTGACACTGTGCGACGCATCTCCTTGCAGCTCTGCATCAAATCCGTTGTTGCGTGATGCATCCCTGATGCAGGACCTTGCATCACAGCCAGCAGCTCATAAGAACTGAAGCAGCATGACACCTCTCTGAAGCAAGACCACGCTTTGCCGCCTGTAGTCCTTAAGAATCATCCCTGTATCCTGCCCTCTCTCCATCGCAGTCAGCCAAAACCTATGCTACTCATAAATTAACAAATTAACTCTGAGGGGCGTGGCCAAGCCATCCAGCAAGATGGTTGCATGGCTTCGAAGCCTAGGGAAGAGGAGGCATTTTCTCTCGGTTTCCAACATGTAGACGTCACCAAAATGCCACCTCATCTATAGCATTAAGCCGAATGGGCCCCTGACACCCTATGGCCATCTTACCTCAAGGCCTCCACGATGCATTGGTCCTCCGCAGCGGCCTTGCGTGGCCCTCGGAGGCTCCCTGGCGACAAGGGTTGTTAGTGAGCCTGAGGGTGGGGTCGCAGCATGAGTGACCCAGCACGACATCTGTGACGGGCAGATCGCCTTCATTGTACCAACAGACCCTGTTTTTCTTTCCCTCCTGTCCATCTGTGTGGACCCACGCTGGGTTGAGACTCCTACGTCCAAACTGCTCCTGATGCCTGCGGCCCGCCTCCACATTATGCCCCAAATGTTTGGGGAGGGTGCCTGCAGCATAGCGGATCTTTGTTGTCTTGCCTCCCGCTTTCCACCTCTGGGTACCTAGTGGTGACATTGCTACAGGACTTTAATCACTTTTTGTGGTGTTCTGGCCTTCTACTAAGGACTGGCGCTGCTCTCGGGAGCCCAGTGAGCGGATCCGCATTTTGGATGACATGGTGCTGCAACTTTTCCAAACCAGCGGAGGCCCTTTCTCTTCCCACTTGCCCTCGTGCAGACTGTTGCAGGGTGTTTACGGGATCGCGGTTGGGTGGGCCTACCCATGTAGCTTTCCTCAGTGCCGGAATTTGGGACATACCTGATGCCCGCCTGCCACCTCCAGGCCATTCTGTGAGTACATTGGGGGATTGTCAAATACAACAGGGTCTGGACATGCGTCCCTCGCCCCCCACTCCTATTCTCCTAACTACATCACAACTAACACCTTGAGGGGGACCGGCTGGCACTTTGGAACTGTATTCGCCCAGCGCCGCCTGCTCTGAGACCGAGGGGGAAGCTTGCTGTATCTGAACTGCCAGTCCCCATACAAGAACCTTATATTCTCTCCTCACACCAACACAGAGGTCAACACTTGGGCCACTCCCCCAGCCTCTAGTCCCCCACCTTTCAACCTGTGGGGTATTCAACTCTTTGTTGCTGTGCACAAGTCTACACAACAAATACTGGTTTGCCATTTGATCTCCTCCTTTTGACACCATGTGTGCGGGGACCCCAAACCAAAGAGACAGCCCATTGACACAATATGCACACCCAATGGCCACCATTCCTCCCATTCCGATGACCCCCCATATTGATTCTACCTCCAAGACCACAGATGGGACTTCCACTATTATAGCAGAGCTGCAATACCGCTTTCAATCTATTGACGCTCAACTGGATTCACTTAATGGTCGTTTAGACCACATTGGGGAATGCCTTGATCGCCATAACACACACATAGATGACGCGGAGCAGAGGATATCCAGCGTGGAAGACACCACCTCTGATCTTGCAGAGTGCCTGGAATGAGTGAAGTGTCTTTTGAAATCTGCAGGGCAAAGAACGAAGACCTAGAAGCCCGATCTAGGTGAAATAACCTACGTACTTTGGGTATAGCAGAGTCCAATGTCATCAGTTGCCCTGACCTTTTGTTTGAGAAGCTACTTGTTGAACTTTTTGGTCGCCAAGCCTTTACTGACAAATACATTATGGAACAGGCACACCATTCCTTGGCTCCACGCCCTCATGTGGGCACCACCTCTCACCCGATGGTCACCCGTCTCATTAACTATTGCAGCTGCGTCACGGCTCTGTGTCTGGCATGCAAGGGTTGCCCGCTCGAATACCAAGGCTCTAAATTGTCAATCTTTTCTGACTTTACGCCACCCGTACAAGAGGCCAGGCGCAAATAGATTGATGTCAAGAACACCCTCTGTGAACAGGACTTGAAATACAGCATGCTCTACCCAGCATGTCTTCGCCCTGAAGTCAACGGCTGCCACCATTTCTTTAACAACACCCCTGAGGTCACCCAGTTCTGCAGACAACATGCAGGTGATGCTCGATCCCCCAGGGGCCCCCAATGATGATCGTCCAGAGGACCTGCTAGTCCAGACTCCAATGCAGGACCTCCAGACTAGTCAAGCGAACATTTCCTTCTTGTTCATTCTACCCCACGACTGGTATCTTCCCGGTCTTTACAACCACGTAGTGCTGTCTTCTTTAACATAAAACATTCAAACATGCTCCTCTCCTGGCTTGAGGCTGGTTGTACCTCTGGAAACTTCAATGGGCTCTGTCTCTTCTCAGATTTATACATATTTTTATGACGGCCCCACTCCCTGAGGTATTGTTCTCTCCCTGTGGTGTACATCAATAGCATAATGTTCTGTTTGTTTGTTTTCCTTGGAATGCCCTTGGCCCTGGACTTTGGTGTGGGTGGGGAAGGGTGTGATTTGTTATTTGTTGTTTTTGTTTTTTTTGTTTTTTAGCTGCTATTACTAAGATGCAGACTCCTCTTTTGCACTCATTGATACCAATATGCAATTAGACGCACCCTCAAATTGCCTCTGACTTAACCATCACTTCTCTTTCCTGGAATGTCCGTGGACTCAATAACCAAAGAAAGGAGAAATTGGTAATCTCTTACCTTAACAGACACAATGTTAAAGTGGCATTTATTCAGGAGACACATCTGCTGCCCAGAGACGGCTTCCGCCTGGGACACACATTGATACTTTTCCTACTACCGTATGTATTCCAGGGGAGTATGCATTTTAATCCATAAATCACTCCCCTTCATCTGTCACCATCAAGTTGTAAATCCCAACAGCAGATATCTGTTAGTGACGGGCTCCCTCGCTGGCAAAACAATCAATCACTGTCTACGCACCAATGTCTATGCACCAAATGTAGATACATCTGATTTCTGTCATAGGCTAGATGACCTGCTCGCTCAACATACTGCTGGTTTTACTCTGATTGGAGGAAATTTCAATATTGCTCTCAATCCACTGACTGACACCACTGACCTGCCCACATCACCAAGCCTCACTCATCCTGTGCACTGCAAGATACACATATCACCTTATAGATTCATGGCACACACTCTATCTACATGCACAGGGATTCACATTCCACTCCTCCCCACATGACTCCTGGTCACGTATAGACTATTGGTTCCTATAACACTGCCACTCTTACTCTCTCTGCTGCTGAGCATCAGCGTTGCACACTTTCAGCTTATACCCCTATTCACATTACTCTCACCACTCCCCCATTTGCCCCTACATGATCATGGCACTTTCTGGAGAATGCATTGCTTGACGCTGTGTTCAAATCTGAGTTATTGGAAGCAATTAACGAGTATTTTCAGATAAATGTTGGCACTGTGCAGAAATACGCAACACTTTGGGAGGCTTTCAAGGTCTTCAACCTGGGTACCTGTATTTCTAAACATACAGGAGTGTTGCGCAGCATATGTAAGGATCTGGCCAGAGGAGAACAAGAGCTCCTTTCCATCAACACACTGCCGGACAGCGGCTCGCTGACCTTGCACTCACACAAACATGCAGTTTTACTGCAAGAGTTCAGAGATCTCGCTGGCCATGAACTAGCCTTTCTTGGCAAATAGGCTTGTGCCCGCCAATACGGCAAGAGTGATTGACCTGGTTGCACCCTCGCCCAGTTACTTCTCTCCAACTACTATGTTATTAGCAGAGTTACCAAATGAGATCCACCATCACTGACAACACCTCTAGTGTCAGAACATTTCAAACATATCACCAACAGCTTTACACCACATTACTCACAGGTTCCTTGGATCAGTGGTGGCTGATGGTTCCTAAAGGTCGTGGTCATAAATTGACTTGAGTGATATCACACACAACTGTAACCATACAGTCACACTCACTGTTTCTCACCTTCAAATGTGCCTGCACAAACTCACACTTTTACAATCAGGAACCCTCACTCACAACTACTGTTGTACACGGGCTCTGTGGAATAGGTGCTCTGCTTTAATAGTGCAGCAGCTGCAGTTGCACTTGCACTAGGGCATCTGCACATGTAGCACCATTAATAGAGACACCCCAAGGCCTCTGTGCCCTGGTGTAGCTGCACCTGGTAAACCATTGATAGATACACCCCACACTCCCTCTATCAATCGCCTCCTCACACACTCATTCTAATTCACACACTGCTTTACTCACTCCCTTGCTTTCTTTTATTCCTACTCACTTTCACTCACTCATTGATTCTTACTCTTTAATTATTATTGACACTCTCAAACACATTAAACTAACACACAGTTCTACTCAACCTCATTCTCTCTTAGTCACTCAAAAACTTACTTCCAGTCACGCATACACAGAGAAACAACTCTGATGATTTTTTGTTATTTACATTTCCTCATTTTCTAGCAACTCAGAGGCTCTGTGGCAGCAGCAGAACAGGAATCTGGTGCTGAACTCTGGACCTGCAAGCCATGATTCCCAATGAGAAGCCAGACAGAGCAGCAGGGCCAGGTTTCAGAGGAATACCCACTTCAATCCTTCTCCCACCTTCATGATAGGACTTTCAGCACAGCAGAAGATAGAACAGTGCTGGGAATTCAAACATTTCTAGCTATCGCATTTAGAATTTTCAATTCTATTAAGGACACAGTGGCGAGGATTATGCTTCTCTTTCTATGCTTTAATAAACTTCAGCAGCCAATTAGAAAGCACTGAAGAACAACCAACTTCCAAACCAGAAGGACGAATATCCCATCCACAACGAGAAAGGAGAAGAAAATCTTCCGTGGAATCCGAACAAAGGACTCTGAATCATTTATCTTCTTGACCTAGGAAAGGAAAAATATAGCGAGCCATAAACACTGTCTCATATATAATAGCGCAGAAAAACAATCAACACACAATTCTTTTTCTTTTACTATATAATAACAGGGTGGGAATTTCAATAAACTATTTCTTTCAAATCCTAACAACATTATGAAAACAAAGTATAACATATCAGAAACATAATAACTATGGGCGGGATAATCCTCGCCTCCGTGTTCTTAATAGAATTGAAAATTCTAAACCCGATAGCTAGCAAATTTGTCATTCTATGTTAGGACTGGAGGCTCAGATTATGCTAGTTTAAAGTCCTGTCAGTACCACAGAAGACATATCCAAAATAGGCTTATAATAAAATATTTTAAATGTGGAATCCGAGGACCAATCTGCTGTGTTCAAAATATCTTCCAAACGAGAACCAAGAGCAAAAGATTTTGACACCATAGCACCCCTAACAGAGTGTGCTCCAAATTTGGAAGTGTCAATGCCTGCTTCAGACAAAATCCATCTCACACCATCTAGCCAGAGTAGCCGAAGAAACCGGTCTGAATGGCTTTTGGAGGGAAATAAGCAGTTGACCCAACATATCAGATCAAAATTCTAGAGTACTTACCTCATAATCCTTTAGACATTGAACAACACAAAGTCTGCGATTATCAGGAAAAGCTGGATAGGACACCAACCTGGTATTGCATTTAGTCCTTCCACTTATGACAAAAGAAACACCTTCAGGAGGGAAAAGTCTCCCTGCTAAATGCAAGGCTTTGACATCAGAAACACATTTACAAGAAATGAGACAAAAAAGGATGGTAAGTTTAGCAGAAAGTTGTTTTCTGGAGAAGTATTTATTAGAAGGCCAGGAGTCTAAAAATCGCAAAATTATGTTAACTTCCCAGAGTTCTGAGTATTTGGGAAGAGGGGGATTTAACATCCTAATACCTCGAATTAATTTACAGACAATAGGTAATTGACCCACAGGTCTACCATCAATAAAGATATGACCGGCAGAAATGGCTGAACGAAAATTGTTAATGGAATTATAAGCCATCCCAGAAGTGGCTAAAGAAGCCAGAAAATTCAGGATCAAAGTACAATCCGCATTAAAGGGATCCGAGCTCCGTGAAGAACACAAACTACACCATCGTCTCCAAGCGAAGGCATAACGTTTATATGTGTTGGGGGCCCAGGATTGATTTATGAATTCTTGATCTTCATTCGAAAGGCCTGGGAGGCTCCAGTTTTGCCTAAAAGATGCCAAGCTAGAAGAGACAATTGGCCTGACAGGATCAAGGGGTGAGGAGACCCCACCGGATCCAGAAGGAGGTTCCAGCTCCAGGGCAAAAGACTGGGGGGAGCACAGGCTAGCTTCATCAACATGGGAATCCAAGGCTGGGCTCTCCCATATGGAGCAATCAAAACCAGTTCCGCTTCCTGTTTCTGAAGAAATGCCAGGACCCTGGGAATCATTACAAAAGGAGGGAATGCATAAGAGAGGAACGGAGTCCAATCCTGGAGGAAAGCATTGGTTGCCCTTGCTTCCGGGTCCAGACGCCAACTGAAGTACGTGGGGAGCTGAGAATGCAGACGGGAAGCAAACAGATCGATTGTGCATGGACCCCACATCATCATGATAGCCCAGAAAACTCGTTGGTGTAATCTCCAGTCGCTGGAATCTGTCAAGTGATGGGAATGCCAATCTGCAATCACATTCCGTTGACCCGGAAGATACTCTGCTATCACCGAAATGTGATTGAGAAGACAATAATGCCAAAAGTCTTTGGTAATCTCCGCCAGTAAAGGAGAGCGGGTCCCCTCCAGCTTGTTGACGTACCAAACCGCTGACACATTGTCCATTCTGAGAAGAATGCAACATTTTGCTTTGCCTGCGGTGAAGCTGTGAATCTCAAAAGAGCCCGCTAGGAGCTCCAGGCTATTGATATGCAGTGATAGTTCTTGCTGGGACCAGGGACCCCCCCCGTAGAAATGTGGCCGCAACGAGCCCCCCCAACCCTATACACTGGCTTCCGCACCTATTATCAGGTCCAGGGAGCAGGGAAAAATGTCTCTCCCATTCCATGCTTCCATGTGAGATAACCACCAAGAAATTTCCATCTTCGCCTCCTCTGAGAGGGGAAGTGACTGGAGTAAGACAAGCCCTTGTTCAGGTGCATGATCTTGAGACGGTGAAGGGACCTGTAATGTAGAGGTCCTGGAAATATCGCTTTAATCGAAGAAGCTAGAAATCCCAACAGACGGGCTAGGGACCTCAAGGATATAGTTGTCCTGGACAAGGCTAGTCTCAATTCTTTCTTGATATTCCTCACCTTTGTTGGAGGGAGAATCAACCGAGCCGAGGGGAGTCCACCAAGAAACCTAGGAACTCTATAGATTGAGAAGGGATTAGGATGGATTTTTGGATGTTGATGACGAAGCCTAGGTCCAGAAGAAGAGAGCTCGCCCAGTCCAAATGGATCATAACCGTTTGGGGAGATTGGGACATAATTATTATGTCGTCTAGATAAATGATGAGGCGAACGCCCCTGGCTCTTAGACATTCTACCACTGGCTTCATCAGCTTCGTGAAGCACCACAGGGCCAATGAAAGGCCAAATGGAAGAGCCTTGAATTCGTAAATCTTCCCTTCCCAAAGAAACTGGAGGAAGCGCCTGTGGGGAGGGAAGATAGGAAAGGAAAGATAAGCAACTTTCAGGTCCAGACGGACCATCTAATCTCCTGTCCGGAGAATGTCCCGTAGTAAATGGATGCCCTCCATTTTCAAATGGCGATACAGGATGCATTGATTGAATTCTTTTAAATTGAGGACCAACCTTAAGCCCCCACCTTTCTTTCTAGTAGAAAGATGGGACTCACGAACCCTCGGGGGTGTAACACCGATTCCTCTATCACATCCTAGGATAGAAGTGTCAGAATCTCTTTTTGAAAGGTGAGCTGATCTGAGAGGGAAAAACACAGATTGTTGGGAAAAGGAATTTGAAGGGGAGACTGGAAGAATTCTATTTTGAATCCCTGAATGGATTCTAGCACCCACGGGTCATTTGAAATTTTTTCCCAATTGTGAAAGAAACATTGAGTGCAACCCCTTAAAGAAATTTCTTCCCACTGAATAATTCTCACCTGTAGAGGAGGAATCCTGGATGTCTGCCGCAGTGCCCCTGAATCTTCCTGTACGGAAACGGCCTCTGAAAGAACGTCTGGAAGGGTAGGAGGAGGAGGCTTGGTCTTGGTAGCCACCTCTACCTCTTTGACCCTGGAAGCTGTCTCCGGTTGGATTCTGGAATCATTGGCCGAACAGTCGCCCCCTGAAGCGTCCAGCCCAGGAAAAAAGAGGTTGCAGAGCTCTCTTGATGGAGCCTTCAGCCTTGTCTAGGCTAGAGAAGGTTGAGAAGAACTTGGAAAGTTCCTTGAGAAAGGGAGCTCCAAATAAAAGGCCTGAGCTGCTGGACCTGCTTCGGAGGAAGCTAGGTCAGCCAATTTAGTGTCAAGCTTCATAAGAATAGAACGAGGGCATTTATTAGAAATGGCACAGTTAGTTTTGCCCAGAAGACAACTAGCGCATTGAGACCAACCAATCAGAGTGTCTGCGTCAATAGGAGAGTTAGATGCTTTTGCCTGATATTCAAGTTCCAGGATCTTAGTTAGAGGGCCAGATAAGTCTAAAAGCTTGTCCTGACAGGACTTCCAAGCCCTATTGATACCCTTCTTATGGTCTTTAGTGTATTTCTTCAGGTAGGTCACCATAGATGGGCCTATCCCTGGAGTCTCTGCCACCTTGTTGGGGAGGTCAGGTCTGGGGCATTCAGAACGCAAACAAGCGCGAACTCCCTTATCAAATTCTTGACGAATGTGGATCTTCACATAATCGGAACCTTCAGGAGGAGGAAGCCAGGATGTTGGATCTGGGGTGTATAATCTCACCCTGTTAAAAAGTTAGCAGTCTTGCTTTACGCTTGCGTGGAGGATGTGAATCAGTTTTTGACGATTCTTGAGAAGAGGGGGCATCGGAGCCATCAGACAACTCTTCCGAGCGGGGTGCAGTAGGCATACTTAGGAGGCTGGCCTGGCTTATAGTGGGTACCTTGTGGTACTTACACCTTGTGCCAGATCCAGTCATCCCTTATTAGTAGAATAGAGGTGTTCTAGCAACTTAGGCTGATAGAGGTAGCTATAGCAGAGCAGCTTAGGCTGAACTAGGAGACATGCAAAGCTTCTACTATACCATAGCACTACATCATAAGAAAACACAATACTTAATTACTAAAAATAAAGGTACTTTATTTTAGTGACAATATGCCAAAAGTATCTCAGAGGATACCCTCCCTTAGGAGGTAAGTAATATACACAAATTATATGTACACAAACCAAAAACAGGTAAGTAACAGTTAGAAAAGTAGTGCAAACAATGTAGACTCACAATAGAATGCAATAGGTAGAAATAGGCCTAGGGGCAACACAAACCATATACTCCAAAAGTGGAATGCCAACCACGAATGGACCCCAGGCCTAGTGTAGGTTGTAGAGGGTCGCTGGGACTGTTAGAAAACAGTAAGGGCGTCCAAGATACCCCACCCCAAGACCCTGAGAAGTAGGAGTAAAGTTACCCTACCACCCCAGAAAGACAGTAAAGTCGAGATAGGGGATTCTGCAAGGACAACAACTGCCAGCAAAACACTGAAGACAGATTCCTGGACCTGAGGACCTGTAAAGGAAGGGGACCAAGTCCAAGAGTCACGCAAGTGTCCGGGGGGGCAGGAGCCCACTAAACCCCGGATGAAGGTGCAAAAGGGCTGCCTCCGGGTGGAAGAAGCCAAAGATTCTGCAACAACAGAAGGTGCCAGGAACTTCTCCTTTGGTCAGAAGATGTCCCACGGCGTGCTGGAGGATGCAGAGTTGTTTCCAAGTAGAAAGACTGCAAACAAGCTTTGCTAGCTGCAAGAGTTGCGGTTGAGGATTTTGGGTGCTGCTAAGGCCCAGGAAGGACCAGGAGGTCACCCCTTGGAGGAGGAGACAGAGGGGGCACTCAGCAACTCAGAGAGCCCCTGCAAAAGCAGGCAGCACCCGAAGAAGTACCAGAACAGGCACTTCGAAGATCTGAGGACAGCGGTCAACTCAGAGTCACAAAGGAGAATCCCACGACGTCAGAGTCCAACTCAGCAAGTTGGGCAATGCAGGATGGAATGCTGGGGACCTGGGCTAGGCTGTGCACAAAGGAAGTCTTGGAAAAGTGCACAGAAGCCCGAGCAGCAGCAGATCACACAGTACACAGGATTACTGTCTGGCGTGGGAAGGCAAGGACTTACCTCCACCAAATTTGGACAGAAGGGCCACTGGACTGTGGGAGACACTTGGACCCAGCTCCTGTGTTCCAGGGACCACGCTCGTCAGGATGAGAGGGGACCCAGTGGACTGGTAATGCAGAAGTTTGGTGCCTGCGTTAGCAGGGGGAAGAGTCCGTCGACACACGGGAGATTTCTTCTTGGCTTCCAGTGCAGGGTGAAGGCAGACAGCCCTCAGAGCATGCACCACCAGGAAACAGTCGAGAAAGCTGGCAGGATGAGGTGCTACAATTTTGCTGGTAGTCGTCTAGCTACTTTTTTTGCGGTTTTGCAGGCGTCCTGGAGCAGTCAGCAGTCGATCCTTGGCAGAAGTCGAAGAGGGAAGTGCAGAGGAACTCTGGTGAGCTCTTGCATTTGTTATCTGAGGAATAGCCCAGAGGCGAGACCCTAAATAGCCCACAGAGGAGGATTGGCTACTGAGAAAGGTAAGCACCTATCAGGAGGGGTCTCTGACGTCACCTGCTGGCACTGGCCACTCAGAGCTGTCCATTGTGCCCTAACACCTCTGCATCCAAGATGGCAGAGGTCTGGGACACACTGGAGGAGCTCTGGGCACCTCACCTGGGAGGTGCTGGTCAGGGGAGTGGTCACTCCCCTTTCCTTTGTCCAGTTTCATGCCAGAGCATGGTTGGGGGATCCCTGAACCTGTGTAGACTGTCTTATGCAGAGAGGACACCATCTGTGCTTATCAAAGCATTTCCAGAGGCGAGGCTGGGGAGGCTACTCCTCCCCAGCCCTTCACACCTATTTCCAAAGGGAGAGGGTGTAACACCCTCTTCCAGAGGAAATTCTTTGTTCTGCCTTCCTGGGACCTGGCTGACCAGGCCCCAGGGGGGCAGAAACCTGTCTGAGAGGTTGGCAGCAGCAGTAGCTGCAGTGGAGAGCCCGGAAAGCAAGTTTGGCAGTTCCCGTCTTCTGTGCTAGAGACCCGGGGATGCATGGAATTGCCCCCCAAAACCAGAATGGTATTGGGGTGACAATTCCATGATCCTAGACATGTTAAATAGGTGACTTATAAGTTACTTATGTGCAGTGAAAAATGGCTGTGAAATAACGTGGGCGTTATTTCCCTCAGGCTGCAGTGGCAGTCCTGTGTGAGAATTGTCTGAGCTCCTTATGGGTGGCAAAAGAAATTCTGCAGCCCATAGGGATCTCCTGGAACCCCATTACCGTGGGTACCTAGGTACCATATACAAGTGAATTATAAGGGTGTTCCAGTGTGCCAATGAGAATTGGTAAAATTAGTCACTAGCCTGCAGTGACAATTTTAAAAGCAGAGAGTGCATAAACACTGAGGTTCTGGTTAGCAGAGCGTCAGTGATACAGTTAGGCACCACACAGGGAACACACATAGGCCACAAACTTATGTGCACTGGGGTCCTGCCTAGCAGGATCCCAGTGACACATATCAAACACACTGACAACATGGGGTTTCACTATGAGCACTGGGCCCTGGCTAGCAGTATCCCAGTGAGACAGTAAAAACTCCCTGACAGATACTCACAAACAGGCCAAAAGTGAGGGTAACAAGGCTAAAAAGAGGCTACCTTCCTACAATACTGTAGGGGTGTTCGTTAGCCAAAGAAGCCGCAAGTTTTTGGAAGGCTTCAGAGTGAATCTCTTTAGATGGAAGAGTCGTGGACTCATCACTAAGACCTCCGGCGGGAGGAAGCCAGCCTTGTTGCTGAGCAAATCCGTAAAGGTGGTGCTTCAAATGAGTAATAGCCTTGGCCAAGGCATCATTAACGGCACACCCGCATCCAAAGCTTTCACCAGATCCTGTTCAAAGGAACCTGTGTGGGTTATTTCAAAATAATAATTTTCATCCCCTTCTTGACATTCTTCATACATGCTGGAAAGAGTGGTGAAAGCAAGTCGAGATAGTTAGAATATATATCTCTGAATATATATATATATATATATATATATATATATAGATATAAATATATATACATGTATATATATATATATATATATATATATATACATATATATATAAATATATATATATATATACATATATATATATACACATACACATATATATATATGTATCTATATATATATATAAATATATATATATATATATATAGAGAGAGAGAGAGAGAGAGAGAGAGAAAATGTTAAGCACCACTGTGATCAGGGAGAAAAGATGCAAGGGGGAGCTGTAAATTCTGACCCCAAATGCAGTCAGAAATCGAAAAAGAGTGTGGAGGGAACACTCAACAGCTATATGCAAAGCCTCAAGAAATTTTACAACCCTGGCAGAAGCCAACAACCAACAGGGCGTTCAGGGGAAGCACAGGGGACATGGCCCATATTAAAACTGAAAGCCCACAGTGTTCAGTTGCTCAGAACACTCGTGGGTTCAGTCGCGTTGAAAGGCAATGAGGCACGCGAGCCGGAAATTCCCTTAGAATAGGGAAACAAATGCGTTGGCCACCTCGCGCGCATCATGGCGCGTCACCATAGATAAAAATAGGACTGCGCTCCAGGCTCCCAAACGAGAATCCCTCCTGACAACGCGGGCAGCAGGCTGTTCGGTGATTTAAGTAACAACAATCAGACAATAATAACGACAATAACGTGCAAAACACATGCAGATTTCGTCAATGAAAACGCACAAGACGCACATACAAAGAGTAAGCAAATACACATAAATACAGAAAGATAATCAAGCTAAGGAAGGAAGCATATACTTAACTGGCTGTGAAGCAGCAAAGAAAGAGTAAGAGTCTTCGTGTCAGGAAGGTTTTATAGGGTTGGACTCTATGGTTGTTATGGTGCTACTGTGGGCTCATGGGATTTGTAGTTTTTTGTTAAAGTGCTTTCTAATTGGCTGCTGAAGTTTATTAAAGCATAGAAAGAGAAGCATAATCTCAGTCTCCGGTCCTGACATAGAATTCTGCTGCAGCTGCTTTGTGTGGCTTTTTATTGGCCTCAGGGAAGCGTCGATGTACCCCCCTTCCCCAGACAGCACCAATTTTAGTAGATATACTTTGCTGCCTCGGGTATGCACAGTATGTCTGCTAAATTAAAAGGATTAGGCCTGTGTTAGAGAATCGTAGTTAAGATCCCACCCCTCAGCCATGCTCAATCCATGTGTCCATCTACAGAGCACTGTGTTTTTAAACAACACTCTAGCTGGACCATTGCTGAGCCCTTCCAGCCCCCTCCTCTTCCTCCTGATGAGGAGCCTGGTAGTTAGGCAGAGAGGGCTGCTCTGTTGACTGCAGGGTTCATGTAAACATGAAAGTGGCATGAACAGTCCTAAATTACATTATTACAAGTGTAATAATCTAATTTAGCTGTGCGTCCACACATTCAAAAGGTAGCAGGAATGCGCCCTGGACCCCAATGAAAAGGCTGAGGAGCAACATTAAGTGATGACTGCTCGGGCAAGATGGTCCAGTTCAAGGGGTTGATTGTCAGGGCTCTTGGACAGTTCAGGTTTGTAGTGCACGTACATCACCTAGGAGTGAGACTGAATGACACTGATCAGTTTGGGCGACTCCCTACAAGCTATTTGTGTTAGTAGTGCTTCGTTAGGAGTTTTATGCTGAGCAAGAACATCTGTCTTTGTCTTCCACCCACCTCTCAGGCCTAGACAATGTCTTGGAAGCCTCAATGAATCATACCAGTATTTCCCCCAGCACTGATGAAAAGAAGTAGCATGGAGCAAAGAGGGAAGTGTATGGGGGACAATGTGCGTGCAGAAGGGGCAGAACCAGAGATTGGTCATTAAAATGAACAGCATTGTCCAGTCTTAAAATTGATGGAATTCTTTATAGTTCTCAAGGATGTAAGCCTGCCACGCATCTGCTGTACCTGCAGTTCTTCCCAATGTGAGCCTGGACAGCCAATACGTTTGTGAGCCTGGCTCCCACGTTTCCCTGGCAGCCTCTCAAGAGCTTCTCTGTACCTTGCCTCGTGGTTTTACCTTCACGCAGTTCTGGCCATTCACTCAACAGCATTTTGCATTCAGATGTTTTTGGAACTTCTTCTTGCCATACTAAGAGAAAAGCTTTTACGTCCCAGAATGCAAGCGCCTGAAGTTGTTACACTTATGGAAGCTTTCAGCAGCTGGCTTCACCCCAGAATCAAGGCACATACAAGAGCGACGTTCATCAATAGTTTATTCGGTCCTGATTTGGACCATTTGAGAAGTTAAAAGTGATCATACATACAAAGAGATAAAAGCCATAAACCATCGCATACAAGAGCGACGTTTTGCACTGCGGCTGGAAAGCTGCACGGTGAGGCTGCGATGTATGTGTTCTTCATCGCAAGCATGGACACAAAGGAAGAAGTTAACAACAAATCATTAGCACCAAATACAGATAACAAAGACTGCTTGTCTGTCAATGTGCTTCACTGTATTGTGTGAGCATCACAACAGTCCTTTTCTTACTTGTCTCCTCTTAACTAGCGATTAGTATTTATAGAAAGACATTTACAAACAATCCCAGATTTTCAGAAATCTCATTTAGCGCACTGGTACTTATAGTTCTAGTGACACAATAGGAAAACTGAAACTACACATAACAATGCAAAGTGCTGATTCACCCCTGACTTATGGTAAAATGCTTACGACTTTGTCTCTTGCATTGTTTAAACTCAGCCCGGCCTGGGGTCGTGTGAAATCAAAACTCGTACAGTAACTCGTCAAAGTTTAGTTGTTAGACTTCTAAAAGGGGTTGAGGGTTATCATTTAGAAGAGGAACATCGAAAGGTCTTGTCGCCTGCACTTGCAGCTTACTAATAATAAAAACAAGCATTTGCAATGCAACGCCGCGTTGTAAATTCCTAACTCGACTTTTCTTGCCACATAAATTGAAAATGAAAAGTAAAACAGTTGACATAAGCAAGTTAATTCAAAGCGCCATGGCCGCCGTGAGAGAGAGAGTTATTGGCTCTCTGCATGAATTTCGAGAAAGGATCCTAGCTGGGATGAAAGGCAAACAGAAACAAGAGGAGGGGCCATTCCACACTGTAACAGGAGGAAGCATGACATAGTGTGATGGTCAACAAAAATGTTCACTTACTGAAATCGCCTGGGAGGGAGCTCAGCACACAAAGGAGGGACATTTCACAAAATGCACCAATAAAAATAAAGCATTTAAGACAAGCACAACAAAGAATGAAAAGCAGTAATGGGCGTGGTTAAAAGCCCACAGAGAGTTTACAACAGGCCAGAGTGCTTTCGCACTCGACCCTAAAAATGACTAAATTATGCACCTCATCACACTTAGCCCCTCACTGCCCTGGTCCCATTCAGTACCACTAAAGGGGCCAAGCTCTCTACCCCTGTGTTATACAACCTGGCCCATAGCGCTCTGCGGAGACAGAGGCAACATGGAAACTGCAGGCCCCTGTGCTACAGACATAAAGCTGCCGACCTCACACTTACCTTCTCAAGCTAGAAGGATCTTTATTCCGCTAAAAAGATGGTTGTTCTCCCAGGAGTTTTTCTTGTCTGATTGCTGTGGAAATATTTTAAAATGTCTCAGTATCTTATATGAGCCCAGCAGCAGTTTTTTTATTGGCTAACCACCTGATGTTGGCTAATGCCTGCAAAGTTCATGGCACAATGTTGACCAGCTGACATGCCCCATGTTTCATTTTAGATGTGCTCATTTGATAAAACCAATTTAGACGGAAGCTTTCACTGCCATGGGCTGCATGTAAGATCCGTTGAGAAATACGGCACATATCAGTTAATTATTTCCAGCCTTCTGACGTCCATATATGTATTGCTGATTTAGGGAGAATCCTAAAGCCGAGGTTAGATTAAAACTGTCTCACTTTTTATAAAGTTTTCACATGTTCAGCTCTCAAAATTCACACGCTGAAGCGTGAGTTGTTCACCCTGTCAAGACCTTTGCTTTTCCTATTATGTGCCTGGAACACAAGCTAATCTCCCATCAGAAATCAGGATAGGCCTGAAGGTGGCCCCCTCCTCTATTCTGGTCTCTGATAGGATGTAGTGATGAAGGTTGACAAGCCCCACCTATGCCTCATTAGCAGATATGCTGCACTTCCTGAGTCAAGTGCTTCATGTCAGCTATCTATTGTAAATGTGAGAGGGGGCTGAAGGATCTACCGCCTGACACATACACAGTTCCAAAAGGACAGGGGAGCCCCCTTTGTTGCTGCCATGATGTTGCACTTTAATTTGGAAACAGAACATTGTTTCCCTGTGAAAGTGTAACATCATGTCAGTAGCTAGTTGGAGAGGAGGCAGGCCTGGGACATTTGATGCTGGTCGACACCCCTGCGCCCCCCATGGGTGAACAACCACTGTCTTGGAAATACCTCATTCCTATCTCTCCAAGATAACAATGGCTTAGATTACAGATGGCCAGCAGCAGTCTTTGGCTTCTCCCAGGAACCATGATGAGATCGTCGAGGCCATAGATGATCTGGGAGGGTCTAAGACCACGGGACTGGATGGTCTAACTGGCAATTTTTATAATGCCTTCAAGCAGCATCTTTCTGAGCTCTACGCTGAGGCCCTTGAAGACGAAATTCTCCCTCCAACTGTCCGTTAAGTGGTTATTGCACTTCTACTCAAACCGGATAAACCAACCGATTGCTGAACATTTTACCAGCCACTATCACTTCTTAATTACAACACCACAAACTTGGCCAAAGTTGTAGCGACTCGCCTGGCACTGTTGCTGGAACAAATTATCTCCCCATTACAAACAGGGTTTGTGCCACACTACTACTCCACAGCGATCAACCTCCGCACCGTTCTCAGTCCTGAACCAAATATTCCCTACTCTTCCGGCCGCCGTGGCCCTATTGGACGTGAAGAAGACCTTTGACTCCCTCGTATGGCCATTTTTGAAGGCCACTCTACTTAAACTGAGATTGCCACGCCCCTTTCTGTGACCTTGTCATGCTCCTATATGCCTCAACTGTAGCCCGCTTGTCAGTTAATGGCCAGCTGACTGATGCTTTACCATATCTAGGATTACACGAAAGGAATGCCCTCTTTCCACTTTATTATTCATTATTGCCCTTGACCCCCTGGTATGCCACCTGCAAGAATGTCATCTCCACAGAGGGCTTCGATTTACCAGTGGTCATTTCTTAAACATCCCGATTGCCTAGACTAATATGTTCTTTTCAACCCTGCACAGCCCATTAACTTGGCTGATTTGTCCCAATCGCCGTCCCAGAATCAAATGAGACACACTCATCCTCCTGTATGAGCGTGGTGGTTTTGGTGTACCAGTTCTCCAACTGTATTATCTACCCACTCTATATCACTTTTCCTCTTATTGGTATAACACTAATGCTCCACTCCACTATCTCAGGCCAGAATCCCAACAGGCACTGCCTCGACTGCTATCCCCGCTCCTCCCCCTCGTCCTACCTTGGCAACTCTCTGACATACATATCCATTCCATGACATGCTGGGCCTGGACCAAACTGCAGATTGCTTGGTTCTCCCCTGTATATTCCCTACACATCTTTCTTAGGAGCAATCCCTGGCTTCCCCTTACCTAAGAAACACTGGAGCAGTGCACGTACTCGCCTTGTCAACTGCACACTATGGGCAAGCTCTTTGTCAATGTCAAGATTGACCTACGTCCTGCTTTTGACCATTCCGGGAATCCAACATTTCTCAATAACTTCATTTGCTTGCATTTCCATAGCACCCTGCACAATAAACATCCGTCTTACCCTGAGGAACCAGTGGGATTTATACCCCTTTCTCTAGTAATTGCCTCCACTGACGGCTCTAGATTTTCTCCCACCTCTGTCCCGCAAGCCTGGCAATGAAACCGGTGCACCCCCCTCTTACCGGACAGCGTGGGAACTCAATCTGGGATACTCCCTGTCAGATAAAATATGGGCTTATTGCTGCCTACAGACTCAGTGAATTTCCCCTAATAGCCGACACAAACTTTTACAATTTTCTACACAGAGCCTACACCACTCCAAAAGCCCTAGCATGCTACGATCCTACATACTCACATCAATGTCCCCATTGTCAGGCCTACCAAGCTGATTTTGCACACCTCACTTGGACTTGCAGTGGGGTCGGGACCTGTTGGATCGCCATTTTAGCCACAATCTCCTCTGGAGATCGCTCCTGACCCGGATCCCCTAATGGCACTTCTGGGTTACTAACCAATGAGCTCTGGCATTCGCAGATTTACCACCATGGCGTTGCTCCTTGCCAAATGTAGCATTGCCATTCGATGGGCAGCAGTGCAACCCTCACTATCACCGATTGGCTAACAGATATGCAGCTCTGTGACACGACAAGCGCGATTTATGCTTCACTTCAATCCCTCACTTCTAGACTTAAGGATATTTTGGCGCCGCTTCGGGCATATCTACTGACTTTAGGTAACGTCACCACTTAAAGCAACACTACCTACATTACTAATGTCTGTATCCATGGCCCACCACCCTAACCTCTTCACCCTGAAACATGGCCCGCAAATGTTTTCTCAGGGATGTTGCCATTCCCCTTCTACTGCGATGATTTCAATGTTTATGGATGAACTTATCATTTCTCTGCATTATAATATTTAACTGTACTATAGCAGCACTGTTTATGTGCTATATATTCTGAAAAACTTCAATAAAAAAATACATACATTTTAAAAATGAACTCTAGTCGAAAGGGAAAGGCAATTCTCTATCCGAAATCATAGTCCTGTATGAAGTCAACTAAAGAAAAAACAAGGAAAAAAACCAGGAGCTTTGGCCATCCAGATCCAACTTTGATTACAGCAGTTGCCCTAGACATCCCAGTTCCTCCCCACGAACACTGCCTCTTAGAAGTTTAATACAAGGAATCATCCTGCTGCTGATTTCCACACAGGCTATGAAAAGGAAGCACATTGCCACAATTGCCAATGTGAAACAGACATTCATGTGAAACTCATTTGCCATAGGTATGTAATTGAGCAGTAAGTACTGCTGTTGAGTTAATCACAAGGAACAAAACACATTTTCACATCGAGACAGTTTACAATCTGTCAGGCATATATCCATAATATATGATGCAACCAACACCTAAGACTGTCATTTAAATCCGAAAGGTAATTTTATTTTTCAAACCAAACAACCGCAGTATTACCTTGGTGACAAAACGGAGATAGTTATAAAGTGCACTGCAAGTGAAAAAACACCGAATTTAAAAATTGGAATCTGTTGTTTTTACAACAGTTGGTGTATTGGTAAATGAAGAAAGACAGCCACAATAGATAACTATACAAATGTAAACACAGGGCAGTTCTACTTGTGGGATAAGCAACAGCAGGGTCTGTCTTTTGAAATGTCCACGGTGTTTTGACCCTACCAAGGATACAGGAGTCTCATCAGGACACAGGATAACCAAGGGAACTAATGTAAAGAGATGTGTTAGGGTCACAGACTGATTGTATTGGTAAAAAAGAAAAATAGCTATTGGCTGCCTGACATCAAGGCTGAGAAGTCATTTAGGGACAGGCGCATTCAATCAGGGTCACAAGTACCTGAAAATCAAACAGGCGTTTATTAGTGTAGAGGTTCCTATAATTCAGAGGAGTCTTAAAATTGTTTATTTTTGAGTGAATGCTTACCCTAGTACCACCAATGAGGCACACCAATGTGAAAAGGAGAAGGAAGTACTCACGGGGCTGTCCTTCGATAATGCAGCAGAACATGAAAAAAGAATACAAAAAAATCAAAAATATTAATGGGGAGTAATCACGTTTAGAAAAAATGAAAAAGGTATTGAGAACACTGGTACACCTATAAGTAGTGGCAGTGCTTTAAATGGGCCGGTACTGTCCGGTACGGAGTACCGACACCTTTTTTATTTTTAGAGGGAGAGTACCTTCACTTCTCGAGAAAAACGTAATGCTTTTAATTGGAGAGTACTGGCACTTCTCAAAAATAAGCAGGTACTCTGGGACAGAGTCCCTGCACTTCTATTTTTCCCTTTCAAGCATTGATTAGTGGCCAGTGGCGCAGGCTTGACGATTGAAGCAATATAAACCTACAATGATGTCAAGCTACGTAAGCGCATAGAGAAGTGCGTCCTCTTGTCAGAACTCTGGATCGCGTTCACCCGGGAGCATGGGGCCAGATGTAGGAAAATCCTGCATTGCGACTTGCAAATTGCGAGTCGCAATGCAGGATGCAGGATGGTGTCCCTGACACCATCTGCGAGTCGCAAGGGGGTCGCAAAGGCCCACCTCATTAATATTAATGAGGTGGGTCGCAATTTGCGACCCCCTTGCGAGTCGCAGCACTCACAGGGATGGTGGCCTGCTGGAGACAGCAGACCTCCATGTCTGTGACTGCTTTTAAATAAAGCAGGTTTTTTTTGTAATGCAGCCCGTTTTCCTTAAAGGAAAACGAGATGCATTCCAAAATGAAAAAAATGAAACTTGTCAGTTTCATTTTTTCAGAGCAGGCAGTGGTCCATAGGACCACTGCCTGCTCTGAAAAAATGTTTCCAAGGCCATTCACAAAGGGGAAGGGGTCCAATGGGGACCCCTTCCCTTTTGCGAATGGGTTACCACCAGTGTGACTGCGATTGCTTTGCGACCGCGTTCGCGGTCACAAAGCAATCCTACATCGCGCTGCGACTCGCAAATAGGAAGGGGAACACCCCTTCCTATTTGCGACTCGCAGTCCCATTTTGCGAGTCGGTAACAAGGTTACCGACTCGCAAAATGGGAATGGGAATGGGCATCGCGATGTGGGTTTTGTGCCTCGCAAACAGCGATTTTCGCTGTTTGCGACGCGTTAAAGCCTTCCTACATCTGGCCCATGGAGTATAGGCTGATTGAAAACAGCTGAGGACGTGCAGGAGTGGTCAGAACTCAGCTCCGTACATGATGTAAATTACCATCAGGGAAAACCCAGGATTCTTGGCGGTGACTATCAGCTAGTGATGTAACACTGGAAAAATACCAAGGGAATGAAAATTAAAGTGATTATTAAAAAATATTAAAGGGATTTTGAAAATATTTGTAAAATGAAAATATTTTTAGCAAATGGGGCACAATCAGGAATCGAACCCTGGTCATACAGGTGTTGGATACTACTACATTTAATCGTTGATTTACCATATCACCTTACTGGAAGGTCAGTATAAGACTTTATAAGATGGTGACTTATAGCTAGTAGATCACAAAACACTTTCATAAGTCAAGACAGAGGATGTCCATATAGCACTTCATGTAATATAAAAGATTTAAAAGAAAAGAACAATTCTGTGACACAATCAAACATAAAGGCACAATCCATATATGTGGCAAGCTGTTTGTATACACGAGTTCAATGATTACATAGAAAGGCAATAATGTTAATGTCTTTCCTCAAGGTATTAGGTATATCAATGAGAGCACATGCATTTAAAAGTATAACCTACTAGCCTGAGAGGTACAAACCCCCAAAGGTGCAGTTGGAAACGGTCACCAAGAATTACAGAAACTTGTGAAAAGAATGTGCTGATTTGGAAGTTTGTATAAGTGCACCAAGGTTTATGTGTGGGGAGGTCAATGTTATCTCAATTACTTAAGATGAAGAGAGATGACAATGTGGGATCCTAACATGGAACTGTGAGATGAAACCAGTGAGGCACACTTAAGGTTGTAATAAAATAATACCATCATGCATATATTGATGATGCAACATAAAATCGATCTGTCAGTTATGGAAAGAATTCCAAATGAGACCAGGGTGAGGAATGTGGGGTAGCGCATCAGTGCAGGAGTGCAATATATGTTCGCCATTCCTCCATAGTATTCAAAACCTTACTTATCAAATCACATTTATCAATCCATTTGCATTCCAGTCTCTGTAAGTTCTGTGATATGTTTCCTCCTCTTTTTGATGGTGTAGCTTTTTCAATTACTTGCGATCTCAGATCCTCTGTTGTATGCTGTTCTTAAAAATGCTGGACCAAGGGTGCCGTCTCTATATTGCATCTGATGCAGCTCCTGTGCTTATCAATCCTTGTGCAAATTTGTTGGGTTGTCTGTACGATATAAATAAGGTCACAGGGACACCAAACACAACAGATAACATTGCTAGAGCGTAGTATGATGTCATAAAGTGAAATGTATATTGCCTTGTACAAACATTTTTCTGTTAGATGTGTATTTGCATGCAACACAGATTATGCATTTGTAGTGGCCTTTAATAGGACCTAGACCTATTAAAGACAGCAATGTGTGGTTCATACTTTGAATCCTAGTATCTGCATGTACTAGATGATCTTTAATATTTCTCCCTTCCTTGTAGGAAAAAAGGGGTCTATAATCTTAAGGATATCCTATGTTGATCAAAATTGCACGTGCATTTAAGGTGGGTTTGGCAACAGTAGAAGTACTAAGTGAACAACTTAAGTGTGTCACCTGTAATTGCCAGATGTGGAAGATGTTGTTGATGTACCTTTTCTAACAAACAAATGTTGCTATGAAAAAGGCTATGGTCAGTATTTTTAAACAATTGCTCCAAATGACCAACATAAAGATTCACCAGATTTGGAGCAAGTTCCAGAACATTGTTCATAGTAGTGTTGTCAAAATAAAAAATAGTTTTTGGATAGGGCAATTTCCAGAAGTTCAATTATATAATAGGTTGGAACATGGCAAGAGGCAGGATGGGTGTCTAACACATTTATAATCACCACAATACTTTATCTCCCTGGGGAACATTTGTATAAAGAGACTCAGGCGCTCATTACAACCCTGGCAGTTGGTGTTAAAGTGGCGGTAATGCGCCAAATTACCACCAAATTATGACCTTGGCAGACAGATTTCAGATAGACAGCCACTTTACCACACCGACCGCCAGGGCAGAAAGAACAGTCACCACTGCGGTAGCCGCCTAAAGCCAGGTGGAAGTCAAAGTTACGCCACCATATTAAGACCCAGGAAACTGCCACCTTTTCCGGGGTGGTACCAATGACATCAAAAGCCTTGCAGAAACACTGCACAGAAGTGAAAGGACTCACCATTGGAGACACAGGGAACAACCTCGCCGCCATGGAGCCCAAACTGCATGTCTTCTCCATGCTCTTCTACGTGCTGCTCCACCACGAACACCAACAACGGCGAAGACGACGACGGTGAGTACAGCCGCCTAGCACACAAGGGAGGGGGGGAAGAGAGTGACACACACACGCACAACACACACCCCCTCCCCACACCACCATACACATAATCAGCTGAAATACTAAAACATTTTACCACGTAACTCCGATGAATAATGCAAGGACACAATAAATTCACTAAAGTGAGTGTAATAAGAAGAACAGTATAAATAAAGTTTAGCCAATGTAACAGATAATTACATTTGTACAGTTCAAGGGACACTGCCCAGTCCTCAGTTTGCGTGGGCCACATCCAAGGTCAAAGCCCACTCGTCACCTGCATTAACACAGAGAGAACACTGCAGGGGCATCAGTGGGTAAATAGGCAGGCATCTCAGGGGGGTGGGGGACAGGGGGCACCTCAGCCGGGAGATGAAACAAGACCACTGGTTCTGGAGGGGGCAACATGCCTTGTGCTTGGTCCTGGGGCATGCAAGGCCACAGTCTCTCAAGTGAGTGACTTGCCCACATGCTCTGGAGAGGGCAACATGCCTTGTGCTTGGTCCTGGGGAGTGCAAGGCCACAGTCTCTCAAGTTGGTGACTTTCCCACATGCTCTGGAGGGGGCAACATGCCCCGTGCTTGATCCTGGGGAGGCTGGGGTTGGTGGGTGTCTTACCCACTGGTTCTAGAGGGGGCATCATGCCCTGTGCTCATGATCCTGGGGAGGCTGGGGTTGGTAGGTGTCTTGCCCACTGGTTCTGGAGGGAGCATCGTGCCCTGTGCTCATGATCCTGGGGAGGCTAGGGTTGGTAGGTGTCTTGCCCACCGGTTCTGGAGGGGACATCGTGCCCTGTGCTTGATCCTGGGAGGCTGGGGTTGGTGGGTGTCTTACCCACTGGTTCTGGAGGGGGCATCGTGCCCTGTGCTAATGATCCTGGGGAGGCTGGGGTTGGTAGGTGTCTTGCCCACTGGTTCTGGAGGGGGCATCGTGCACTGTGCTCTTGATTCTGGGGAGGCTGGGGTTGGTGGGTGCTTTACCCACTGGTTCTCGAGGGAGCATCGTGCCCTGTGCTCTTGATCCTGGGGAGGCTGGGGTTGGTGGGTGTCTTACCCACTGGTTCTGGAGGGGGCATCGTGCCCTGTGCTCTTGATCCTGAAGAGGCTGGGGTCAGTGGGTGTCTTACCCACTGGTTCTGGAGGGTGCATAGTGCCCTGTGCTTGTGATCCTGGTGAATGCAAGGTCACAGTCTCTCAGGTTGGTGTTATACCCACTGGATTTGCAGGGGGCAACCCGCACAGCAGCCCATGGAGGCAGGACTACATACCATCCGCCGGCGGTAATGGCTGCTCAGTGGTGGTAGTGGTGCTGCTGCAGCCGCTGGTGAGGGGAAACTCCAGCCCATCCCCTACAGCCTCGGATGGCTGCCCACTGGTGGTGGTGGTGCTGCTGCTGCTGGTGGGGGGAAGCTCCAGCGCATCCCCTGGAGCCTCAGATGGCTGCCCACTGGTGGTGGTGGTGCTGCTGGTGGGGGGATGCTCCAGCCCATCCTCTGCAGCCTCGAATGGCTGCACACTGGTGGTGGTGGTGGTGCTGCTGCTGGCGGGGGAAGCTCCAGCCCCTCCCCTGCAGCCTCGGATGGCTGCACAACCACGGTTGGTGGTGGGGGCTCAGTCTGAGTTCCTGCTTGCTGGTGTTGGCTCCTTGGTCTTCTTGGCAGCAGCTGGGGCAGGCTCCTAGGTCTTCTTGGCAGCACCTGGGGCAGGATCCCTGGTCTTCTTGGCAGCAGCTGGGGCAGGCTCCTTGGTCTTCTCTGCAGCAGCAGGGGCAGGCTCCTTCATCCTCAGGGCATATGCCTTGGATTCTTTCCCACCACGAATGGGTGTGGTGACTACTGGGCCCTTATATTGGGTGGCTGAGGTGCTTGGCTGGGTTTTTGCCACCCTGGCCAGAAGTGCAGGATGGGGGGGGGGGTAGGGAAGAGGTCAGTGGTGGATAGGAAAAGCTTTTTAGGGACATTGGGGTGGGAAGAGGGAGAAGGTATTGGAGTGGAGGAGGAGAGAGTGGTTGTAGGAGGTGTCTGTCTGCTGATTTTGGGTGCAGGTGCATGGGCTGTATGCTGTTGTGAGGTGGATGGCTGTTGGGTGTCTGAGTCCTTGCGTTTGTGTACTTTGGGGGGACAGACACAGTGGGAGAGGACACAGGGGACGTGTGCATGTCTATTGCAGAGGTGTCTGCCAGTGAGGTGTGTGTTCTGCTAGGTGTGGTGGTGATACTGGTAGTGGATGAGGATGTAGTGCATGCAGGTGTGAGTGTAGATGGAACTGGGAGGGAGGTGGAGGAGGAGGAGGAGAGGGACACGGTGGAAATTGTGGATGTTGGTGTGTCTGCATCTGGATGGTGTTTGTGTGAGTGCCTGTGAGATGATGTGTGGTGCTTGTGTTTGCCTGTGCCACGTTTGTGTGTTGTCTTGTGTGCACGCTTGTCTGCCTGTGTGCTTGGCATAGGTTGGGGTTGAAGGAAATGGGATTGGGCAGAGGAAGTTGGAGGGGGAGGGTGGAAACAGGGACAATGGCTGCCATCAGAGAGGAGGCCAGGGCCTGGATCAATCTCTGTTGGGCCGGCAAGCCAGTGTGAATGCCTTCAAGGAATGCATTAGTCTGTTGCATCTGGGCTGCATGCCCCTGGATGGCATTCACAATGACTGACTGCCCTACAGAGATGAGGTGCCTGGGGCGAAGGAGATGCCCACCCTCCTGGGTGAGAGGGCATGGGCAACTCGCTGAGGGGCTGCTGGGAGGGCATTAGTGGTACGGGTGGTGGCGGCTGTACCTGTAGCTGAGGTGGTCACAGAGGTGTCTGCCACCACCAGGGAGCTTCCATCAGAGGAGGTATCTGTGTCAGAACTGTCCCCTCCAGGCTCCGCCATGATCCTCCCTTCGCCCTCCGTCCCACTGGTGCCCTCACCCTCGGTGGACTCCACCTCCTGGGTCCTGTGGGATGCAGCTCCTTCCATCGTCGGTGCCTCTGCTCCTCCGCCAGATGATGCTAATGCACATAAGAACAGGGTGACAAAACAAAAAGGGGGGGAGGGACAAAGGATACACTTGGTCAATGGCTGCACCAATACCACCATTGGCGTACACTGCACCCACACACACAGGGAACAGGCCTACACAATATGCATTGCACTACCAGTGATATTGCTAGCCCCCAAGGCCTGGGGAGGGGCAAACACTGCCAGATGCTGCACTCCTGGGACCCACGCAGCTCTGACCAGTAGTGGATGCCTACGAGCGAGAGACCATGATTATCCCTTCAGGACCCTTTCCACCAGGGGACCTACTCTGCAATGTCAGGCTTGGCCTAGTGGGCACCCACTGACACACCCCCCCCACCCAGATGCCACTATGCGTAAGGTGTGATGGGCACTGTACTCACCCTCTTGTGGCTTCTGTGTTGCCCTCAAGCGCCCATCCAGCTCAGTATAGGCCATCACCAGTATGCAGGCCATCGGGGGGTCAAGGTTCGACGGGCACCCCTTCCTCATTGGGAGGCCATCCCCAGTTGGGATTCCGCCATCTTCCGTGCCCAGCATCTCAGGTCCTCCCACCGTTTCCGACAGTGTGTGCTCTGCCTGCCGTACACACCCAGGGTCAGAACCTCCTTGGCAATGGCACACCATATACACTTCTTTTGATGGGCACTGACCTGCAGAGGGAATACACACAGGAAAATAGTATCAGTCAGACAGTCCTGCCTGTTACACTTATGGCCCACCATACCCCTTCACATCACATTTACACACACATGGCCCAGCACACAACCTGTACACTGTGCAGGGGACATCCACCCAACCCCCTTACACGAGGCCTTCACACACCACTCCATGCATTCATGCCACATGCATCGTGCCCACAGTGCACTCACCTGTTGGTCTGGAGGCCCATACAGCTGTCGGTACTGGGGTAGGACCCCATCCACCAGTCTCTCCAACTCCGCTGAAGTTAAGGCAGGGGCTCTTTCCCCAGTCACACGTGCCATGGTAGGTTCCAGACACAGGTCACAGCAGCACATGCAGTGTAGGTCCTCTCCTGTGGAAGGTCAGGTAGCAAGTGAGGAGCAAGATAGAAAATGGCAGTCACGTCCACGCAGTGCATACCGTCACTGCTGGCGTACATCACCATTGGCCACTGTGCCCCATTAGGCCCAATGTTAACCAATGAGGAGTTGCACGGCGGTTGTCGACCACCTCCCGCAATGGCGCACAACGTCAGCGGAATTACCTCACTTCCACCGGTCCCTCCACATAGGACAGGCGGACGCCGTTTCCGAGGGGGGGCAGGCCCAGGATAATTACTGTGTCTAAATTTAGACATACAGGACAATTCTCACTTACCCTTATATTTTGACAGCATGCATTGTGCTGTTGTAGTCCGATCGTTCAGTTTGTAACCGGCTCCTCACTCTTTTGTCCCATAGATTGTCACCGCTGTGGAAGAATATGAGATGGAGACATACCCCGTTTCCAGACTTCTGGTGGACTTGGCAACAATGGAGGAAAGGCATATAATACTTACCTATAGACTTGACAGGGCCACAATCACAGAGCTGTGTGCTCAATTTGAGCCTGACCTGATATCTGCTATTCGTCAACCCACAGGGATCCCCTCTCTTGTGCAAGTTCTATCAGTGCTCCATTTCCTGGCAACTGGTTCTTTTCAAGAGACAGTGGACTTGGCAGCAGGAATGTCACAGCCAATGTTCTCAATAGTGCTGACCAGAGTGTTGTCTGCCCTGATTAAACACATGTGCAGCTACATTGTATTTCTCCAGGTGGAGGGTTTGGCCACAGTGAAGGCTGACTTCTATGCAATGGGACATATCCCCAACATAATTGGCGCGATTGATGGACACATATTACATTTGTCCCCCCCCATCAAAATGAACAGGTGAACAGAAATCGTAAGAGTTTCCACTCAATGAATGAACAGATGGTGTGCTTGGAGGACCAGTACATCTACCATGTCAGTGCTGAGTATCCTGGATTGGTGCATGATGCCTTTATCCTGAGCAATAACAGCATCCCAAATATGATGGACTGACTACAGAGGCACATGGTGTGGCTGATAGGTGAGCCCTGGTCCTCATCCAGTATTTGGTGGTGCATGGGTATGGTGTGGGCCATATGGAATAGTGTGTGGCTAAATGTTGTCTCTCAATATTTGCAGGTGACTCTGGTTACCCAAACCTATCATGGCTTCTGACCACTGTGAGGAATGGCAGGACAAGGGCAGATGCACTTTATAATGAGGCACATTGGTGAACCAGAAGGATCATAGAAAGAACCCTTGGCTTCCTGAAGGTCAGGTTTTGGTGCCTTCATCTAACAGGTGGATCCCTCTGTTACTCACCCAGGAAAGTCTGCCAGATAATAGTGGCATGCTGCATGTTGCACAACCTTGCCCTAAGACGCCAAGTGCCTTTTCTGCAGGAGGGGGAGGCTGGAGATGCCCGTGTGGCAGCAGTGGACCATGTGGACATTGAGGATGAGGTGGCAGAGGATGAGGATGAGGACAACAGAACAGCAGTGATACGACAATATTTCCAATGACAGTGTTACTTCACATTTCATTGTCATTATTTTGAATTTTTGGGCACTGCCATGCTGTTATTTCCCACTTCTATGCCCGCTTACTGTACCTTTGGCAATTCATTTTACAGATGTTGGTGCCTCACTATAGCTCGTGGTGTGATCACAGCAGCCATCTACAGATCTTTCTTATGTGCTCATTTACTGTATAGTTGAATTGCATTGTTTGTACCTGTTTAAATGAATACATACTTGAAAAATGTGACATACTCCATATTTGTATTTTTTCCAAGGGTGTTTATTGAAGTGGTAAGAAAAAGAGGGGCAAGTGCAATGGGATGAGGTGATGATGGAGAGAATTCCAGGGTATAGTTCCAGTCTGTAGCAGAGGCACATTGTCCATGGGGGCATAGGAAGGGCGGCAATGGCAGTTCAAGGTGGACAGGGTGACAGAGTGGGATACACGGGTGACAATCAGGAGAGTCTCATTTCCTGGCGGGGTCTTGGCAATAGTCTCTGGCTTCTGCCTGGATCCCAGGGGTGGTTCTCCTTCTGGAGGGGAGGGGTGCTGGTGGCCTGTGAGTCCTGTGGCGGGGCCTCCTGGCCACTAGCGGAGGTGGAAGGCAGTTCAGATGACAGGCTAGTGGCAGGGGCCTGCTGGTGTGAGACTGCCCCCCTCATAAGGTTGGCCATGTCTGCCAGCACCCCTGCTATGGAGACCAGGGTGGTGTTGATGGCCTGAGAGTCCTCCCTGGTCCCCTGGTACTGTCCCTCCTGCAGCCACCTGTTCTCCTGCACATTGTCCAGGATCTTTGCACATCGTGTCCTAGGAATGTTGAAATGCTCCAGAATCTCGGTGAGTGCCTCCTGGAGAGTTGGTTCCCTGGGCCTGTCCCCTCCCTGGCACCCAGCATTCCTCCAAGTTTCCCTGTTGTCAGTGCCTCTGTCCTCTGAACTGTGTGCCCACTGCCACTGACCCCAGGTCCCTGACTGTCTTGGGTATGAGGTGTATCCTGGGGTCCCTGTAGAGGTGGACACACTGCTGATTGACGTGTCCTGGGGACAGAGGTATGGGTACGCTGGGTGGGTGCTGCGGTGGTGTTTCTAGATGGGGGAGGCTCTGTGGTAGTGTGTGACTGGGCTTGGGTAACCGACTGTCCAGAGGTCCCTGATGGGCCAGGTTGGTCATCCAGATCCAGGCGACCAGAGTTGCTGTCATTACTGTGGGGGACTGGATATTGCTGGCACCTCCTCTCCAGGGACATTGGCTGGGATACTTGTGGGTATGTAAATGATGTGTTATTGTTTCTGTGTGTGACATATTGTGCATCGGTGGGTTGCCCTCTTTGGTTGAATTTGCCCTGGCAACTTTAACTTGTGTAAGTTGGTATGTGGTGGGCTAGCTGATTCTCTCTAGTGTGCAAGCTTTGGTGATAGGTGTCCATGCATGCAGGGCTTGGCATTGGGATGAGTAAGTTGTGATGGTGGGGTGTGTGGGAGGTGGTGGAGTGATGGGAGTGAAGGTGAGAGTGGGGGTATGTGATGGCATGCAGGTAGGGGGTGATAGTAGTAAAGAGTTGACTTACCAGAGTCCAGTCCTCTTCCTACTCCAGCCAGGCCCTCAGGATGCATGATTGCCAAGACTTGCTGCTCCCATGTTGTTAGTTGTGGGGAGGAGGTGGGGATCCACCTCCAGTCCTCTGTACAGAGAGTTGGTGTCTTGCTACAATGGAACGTACCTTCCCCCGTAGGTCATTCCACCTCTTCCTGATGTCGTCCCTAGTTCTTGGGTGCTGTCCCAGGGCGTTGACCCTGTCCACAATCCTCCGCCAAAGCTCCATCTTCCTTGCAATGCATATCTGCTGAACCTGTGCTCCAAATAGCTGAGGCTCTACCCTGATGATTTCCTCCACCATGACCCTTAGCTCCTCCTTTGAGAATCGTGTGTCTTTGTGGTGCCATGGGTGTTGTGTGGGGTGTGTAGGTGAGGGTGTATTGGGTAATGTGTTGGGGTGTGTGATGTGGGGTACGTGAGTGGTGTATAGGTATGAGTGGTGTGTGGCTCTGGTTGTGTCAGTTGCCTTGCTGTCTCTGTCCGGTGCCAATTGTTTGTAGTCGTAAAGGGTTGTGGGTAATGTGGGTGGGTGTTTTATAGTGGTGTGGGTGTGGTGTGTGTATGGGTATCAGGTGTGTGTTGTTTGGATTGTCCAATGTGGTGCTGTTTTGTTTGAGTGTGTGTATTTTGAGCGCAGCAGTATGTACCGCCAATGGTTTACCGTCATTGAATGTACGCCGTGGTGATTCGTGGATCATAATGTGGTGGGCGTTGTTCTGTTGCCGTAACGGGGTGGCTTTTGATACTGCCAGTTTATCACTGGCCTTTGGTGTGTTGGATTTGTGTCTGTGGCAGTATTCTGTCGGATTAGTGTGTGTGTGTCATAATATGGTAAACGGATATCTGCCGCCGCTGTGGTATGTTGGCAGCATTCAGCATGGCGGTAAGTGGGATTTACTGCCAATGTCATAATGAGGGCCTCAATGTCTAAAGTAACTAGAAGCTCATATTCAGGGTCAAAATCTATTCCTTCAGTCAAGTTAATCATGTATGTCCTGCCACGTACATGGGGCCTAAAAGACCAACAAAATCTTTGATAAATATATGTATGTACTCCCCCAAGGGCTCAAGAATGAAATCACAGCCCGATAGAATCAGCCTGCCTTGTGGGTTTGGTGTGTTTTTGTGAATCTTGGGTAAGGTCTAAAGTATTGGGGTTCTGGGGGCTTTCTTGTTGAGAAATTCATATTCTTGTTGTGTGATAAACCCTTGTTCTAAGTCACATGATGTGGTTTCAAGAATAAGATGCCTAATGACTGGTAAGGGGTTTGATGTAATTTTTAGGGTCGAGCCTGCGTCACATGCGCCTGCGAGACGCTTTAGGAGTTAGAAAAGGGCTTGGAGCCCCGTCCACGTCACATCAGTGTCTTTCATTGGTTTGTGGGCTTGCCTGTTAAAATCTGCTTGCTTTCATTAGTGGAAGGCACACATACATCATGCTCTTTCCGGTGGTTAGTCCTCCTCGAGCGCAGCAACCAAGCACTGAAAACATGCGAGGCTCGCTATTTCCCGTCAGGTTTGTGGACTACTTTTCATCTTTTGTGCGCAGTGCGATTTCACTTGTTGCTTCTATTTCGTCTCCTGTTTCTTTCCTCATTGATTTTCTATAATACTTTTGCTCGTGCCATCTTCTTCACTCATCTTTATAAGCTTAATCTTCTTTTTTTCTTTCCACTCTCCCTCTCTTATTGTGTCTTTTCTCCACGTTTTGTCTCTCCTCATCTGTCTATGCCATGCTTCCCTCATGAATTCACTAGGGAAGCCTGTCTATTGCACATTCAGCCTGGCGCTGGTACTTCAAAGTCGAGGTGCTTATAGATTGACACTATGCAAACATGTACTCACACCCAGAACTCAGTAGCATTATTTCTAGGCATGATTCATACTGCTGTTCATATCTGTGGTCACGGTTGGGTGGGGCTGATTTGGGAGTGGGTTGAGTTGAGGTATAGTGCAAGGCTCAAATGCCCAATTAGTCAAAAGGGCTTGACATAACTTCGACCTTTGACTCCCATAGTGCTCAGACACAGAAGCATTAGCAGTCAGTGGAAGAGATGGGGAAACACTGGCCTTGAAATTTCTTTGGGATAACAATCCCAGCTGTCTCTTTATCCGTGAAGACATCTTTAAACTGCTTCTCGTCCTGCCCAGTGTGTGATAAAATGCACATTTGCAAAAAAGAACCTTCTTGAAAGAGAAACTCACTAAGCTTAAACCACTCTTTGTAGTGGTCTTTAAGGCCAAACCAATGTGAGCAGTATTACTGATCCAGTGTTTTTTTAGACTAATAAACCATATCATTTACGCATGCAATCTCCCCAGGAGTGTACCTCAGCGCCCCACCAGTGTTGTTCACAGCATTGTGCAGACATCAACCAGCCTCATGTGTGATATTGAAAATCTCATCACTTACAAAGTGTGAACCGGGCTCGGTCTCTGGCAGTCGGTTGTTAGACATGGGTTGAAAGGGGTGAAACAGGACCACAGTAAGCAGGAAGTCTCTTGCTGGTTCTGTGAGGGGCAGTGGGAAGGTCAAATATTCTTCGGAGCCGGAGGACAAGGGTAGTCTGCTCATGAACTATAGTGTGGGCCTGGACAATGAGAAGTGGCACCAGCAGTAACAAGGAAATTGCTGCGTGTGCCAATGCACAGGTCATGGCGCTAGCTGAGGTCCAATCAGTAACTCAGGCCCACTCAGAGACAGAGCCATCAGTACAGAATCCTGTGAACATCCTCCCCATTGGCTTCATGAGCCCGCAAAGGGAAGAACAAGAATTAGATGTGAGAGGTTGTGTTCGGAGTACATGACATCCTGTTGGCTCAACAGGTGATATGCGCAAGTATTCTGAGGCCTCGCAATAATGCAAGGAAATTCCCAGAATGTGTTAGTCTAATCACCGATAAATTACACTTGGCAGGGCTGTATATTATTTCCATTTTTAGGGTTGAGAGCGCAAAGCACTCTGTCCCTGTTGTAATCTCTCTACTGGCTTGTGACCAAGCCCATGGCACACCCATCAGTTTGGTTGGTTTGTGGGCTTGCCTTTTAAAATTTGCTTGACTTGATTAGTGAAAGGCATGCATATGTCATGACTTTTCCTGTATTTAGCCCTCCTTGAGCACACTGGCCAACTACTGAAAAAATATGAGGCTTCATGTTTTCGTATGGTTTCTGGACTACTTTTTCTCTTTATTGCGTAGGCAGTGCAATCTCGCTGGGCAATAGCCACACGCTCTGCATGACATCAATCCTGTTACATAGATAATGGCACGTTTGCCGGTTACATGGATAATTGCACTTTTGCCGATAACATGGATAATTGCACTTTTGCCAATACATTTCACTGCAAGCAAACTTCTGTTTCCTTTTGTGTGTCTGCTTCACGCTAATGGCCGCCGTCAACTCGCTTATGTGAAACTGTTCATTTTTTCATTTTCAGTTTATGTGGCAAGAAAAGTCCTGTTAGGAGTTTACAACGCTAATAGCTCTAACTCGAGTAAACGTGAGACCCATTGCATTGCATATGCTTGTTTTATAATGTTTTGAATTGCTGAGCTGATGCATAATCTCAGCTTCAAATGACTGCCTATCTTGAATCACAATGCCACCTCCTTTGACAGCTGGTTTAATTATGATGGAGGTGTTTGGTTTTATTGTGTTAAACTTTTGTCTTTCTGGCCATGTTACATTATATGTTGTGAAATATTTTTTGGTTCTATTGATATCTTCTAGCCCCACCTTTTCGAATGCTAGAATTTCTGGTGGCATTTTGGCATTAGGGGGTGTGAAACAAGAGGCTGGTCTCAGTTGTGTTGCAAATGGTGGCAATGGGGAGCTTTTGTTATGAAAAAAAGTATTGCAATCTAACCTTCATAAAGAAAGAGTACAATTCTGAATTAAGTTTGAAAAATTCAGTGCGTTATGTGATGACAAAGGACAATCACTTGCTAAGTAGGGAAATTTCTTCCACATTTATTAGATGTTGTGATAGATTGAATATTGAAATTGTAAAGTATACATACCCATGTTCACGTGAACACATGGGTTGCTGTTGTGTCTAATTAGCACAAGTGCCACTGTGGACATCACTAATATCACCAGTTCTATAAGTTGTAACCGCCAAATGATTATTCCCAATTCATAAGTCCATATGAAAAGGACAGTGTTCATGGACTCTGCGTGTGCATCATGTTCTGAAAGACCTGTCATGTTTCCGCATATGCTTTTCTGCATAGGACTGTGCACCTGCCCACGATAATATAAAAGTGCAGTGAATTGGAGCCACAAATTGCCACAGTCTCACTATTGGCTTGAAAGAAAATTGATAGAAAGAAGTAGACAACCTCCTACATTGAAGCATCATGGAATCTCCTGGTTAGTTCAACACCACATGCCCCATGACATCACAAGACATGTCCGCTTCCCAAAGAAACAACAGAAATAGCAAATGTCAGGGGAGTCGTTCCAACCCATTACCTTCATGGTATGTGCTTTTTGCCTCTACATTGCTGTCCAGCTCATTGATCCAATTGTTCTTCATGGTCACTGGAGTTCATATGGTCCCACCAATTAAACCTATATTGGTCCAGATTCTGGGCAGAAAAAAGGGATTTCCTTTGTACTTGCAATGTTCAGTCCTTTAAAACCTCTCCCTCTGAGCTCATGTTATAGTAGATCCACCTGCCATGGATCAGTTGTCAAGCTGCATTGGTCTAAAGCTCCATGCACTCTCACATCAGCAGACATTAGTAGGATGCAGAGTGACATGGAGCTAGGCAATGTGTGTTCTGGAACCAATGATGGACAAAGAGAGTATTTTCTGTTTGTGTGAGTCAACAGAATGTGGGACTGTTGGGGATTACTAATATTCCCTCATCACAGAGCTCCCGGGAGGGCTTGGGCTATGTAGGGCACAGACAACACCGACTCATCTGCAGGCGACTCTGTCCAGAGGACAGAGTGCATATGTGGAAGCCAGAGCAGAGTGAAACTTGATGAAGCTGCACAGAGTGAAGGTGGTTAGGTATGCCATAAGAAAACAAACAGTAGGTTGATGTCAGTATTAGGGAGGTCAATGAGTGCTCTTACATGCTGGTGTGTGTCCTTCATGGACATCCTTAGTTTCCAGAGAACCAAATGCCTCCTTAGTGGGTGGAAATGCATAAATTGCAGCATGTCATGGACAGGTAAATCTACATTCATGGGGTGCATTGAAGCAGAATGCATTTACTCTGGACATGGTGCTGGTAGAGCAAAGTCAAAATCAGAAAGATTTGCAGAATATGCATTTTGGGTAAGGTCCTAGAAAGTAGAAGTGAATGTGGACCAGTCCAATTATTGAAAATCATGTTCTATAGAAAGTGGTAGTAACTCTGATGGCAATGAAAGCACAAGAATGCATCACTTAATTTGTGTCTCTTTCCCGTCTTCATATGGACATTTTAGTGGGCATCTCCTCCTTGTCTGTTACTGATCTATTTGCGGAAAGTCAAAAGGTGGGCTGTTGCGACAGTTGCTTAATCACCCTGTACCTGAGTAGCTGTGACAATGGTCCTGACGGTGGTGTATGTGGTCATCCAAGGCAGGTTGTTTTCTCTTAAAGTCCATGTTGTGGAAAATGAAGAGGTCCTCTGTATTCAGCCGATGTTTTGGCTATGAACGATTTCTTGTTGCAGGCACATAAATCATTGTTTGAGCACAATATTGACTGGCTCGATGGAACTTTGTCCCTGAATGTGCCTACATTTTATAGTCGTCTGATCAATGGGAAGATGGGTTATGAGTGGATATCATGTTTTTAAAAGTGTAGGGACCAGGGGAGCCGTGAGTGGTTGGAGGATCATGTGAGTATGTGGTATGATGTGAAGGTACTTGTTGAATATATGTAGTGGGGCCCAAATATTTGGGCATTTGAATACATGCTACAAGTCTACTAGCATCCAAAATGGCAACATTATTGTCGGAATCCATAGCATAGATATGCATTACCTAATAACGGTGCCTTAAGGTTTTGTGCCTTGAGGGAGTGTAGTAGGACATCTGTAAAGCTTTTTGATGCCAGCTTGTGTGCAATCTATAGCCGCAATCACAAGGGGGTGACGTGCAGGACCCATTTGTGCCTTTCAGACTTACATTGATGTAGACTGTTGGGCGTGTTTGCATTTCTTAGAAGTATAGAAATATACATTATTGGCTTCAATTATTTCTTCTGCTTGCTTGATGCGCACACAGTTTGCACCACACACTGATGGTCATGATAAAATCAGTGATTTCGTGGGTGATTTTCTCAGTGATGCCATCAGTAAGATCATTTCAGATGTTGTCACTGATGACATTTGAGATATCACTAATATCGTTTGAAGTAATGTGCAGTGCATGGTGGGGGCATGAATTATAGTTTGCGTAGGTGACCATAACCATCGAATTCCAGGGTTTTTTCAAAGTGACTCTAACTTCATTTTAATTGTGATATGAATTTTAGGAGATTGTAAAAGTTTTTTTTAATCATATATGAATTTGTTATGAGCACGAGACACCAAATAAGATTTATACAAGTACATTTTCTGATGATGTTCTACACCTAATCCGACACTGCATAGTGTGTTGGTTGAGGGCCCATATTGTATCCTCCGACCAGAGCAATACCTGTTCAGGCTGCTGCCCAACCTTCTACGCACAGCCACCTACTACAACATGCAGGAACCATCCTTGCATCTGGACCTGCATAGCATGCACTGATTGCAGGCCCAGTGCCAGCCGCAATGCCCCTGAGCCACAAATGCATGGGCTTAAGCAGCACACAGTGCATCTGGGCACAGGTTCTACTGCTAGATTTTGTGTCAATCTCTGTGCCACATGAACCACTGCACACAGCCTTCCACCAAGCATAGTGGACGCTGGTGTTTTTAGTAGTGTTAATTCTTCTTTGGAATTATAATAATGCATCACATTTTGTTTTTAAAAAATCATAACTCTACCGACAAACATGTATTCTCTTCTTTTTACGACACACGAGCAAATATCTGAGTTAAATAAATATTTCTCTGTTTGAAAAAATGTGTTTACAAGCTAATTGCCCTAAAAAATATGTAAAAGGAAACATATAAAATAGGAAACATGAGTTATATGGCCTTATCTTGCAACTAGTGTTTTTTAGCGAAATTTAGATACCACTCAGCGTTCAACCTGGCATGTCAGCAGAGCTGCTCAATGACAATATAGGACTTCAATAAACAGTTGCCTGTTAGATATCCCATTATCCCGTTATGTAGGAACAGTGCATGACTGAAGGTAATGTGATATTTTATAAAGATTAATAAAAGTATAACAACACAATATCAGAAAATAGCAACACACGCACATGCAAACAAATTATTACATCTCCATAGTGATATAATTATTAAGCATGACATGTCACCCCCTTGAAGTGATTGATGGTATACATTTTGATGTGAGGTGTGACACCATGTGTGCAGTGTTTAGCAGTGCATTGAAGGTGAGTTATAGTTTGCCTACGTAACCATAATCTTTCAATGTCATTGTTTTAAGTTTTGTTTCATAACCATAACTTCTCGATAACTGTGCTGTCTCGGTGACTTTATGGGACTTTTTTTAAACGTAAATAGAATGTCGTATGAGCATAAAACATAGCTTATCTTTATCAAAGATGTTTTCAATGAATATTTGTTTGTTTTGGTGACATTGTATATCCAGCATTTATTTTTAGGGGCGAGCGCAAAGCGCTCCCTCCCCTGTAGTAATCTCTCTTTGGGCTTCTAACCACACCCATGTCACCTCAGTCACTTTCATAGGTTTGTGGGCTTGCCTTTTAAAATCCGCTTGCTTTCATTTGTGAAAGGCATGCATAAGTCATGCCTTTTACGGTGCTTAGCACACCTACATAGCGCTGGTAAACTACTAAAAACATAGGAGGCTCGATGTTTTCAGCATGGTTTCCTGACTATTTTATCTGTTTATTTTCCACGCAGCGTGCTGGGGTTTACATAGTGCAATCGCACTCGGTTTTTCAGTTTTTAATTTCAGCACGATTGCGATGCATTTTATATAGTGCGATCGCGCTGCGTTTTTTTTTTCTTTTAATTTGTGTGGCACGAAAAGGCCGGTTAGGAGTTTACAACGCTAATAGCTCTAACTCGAGCAAATGCGAGACCAGTTGCATTGAAAGTGCTTGTTTTATATTCCTCTGTGCGGAAACAACTGTGTGGCCGTAAACCACCAGTGACAGCTTCCAGCAATCCGCACTGAAGGTATGCAGCAAGGCCATACAATCAAGCTCCTTGCCCCATGTGATTTTGACCTGAGCTGCAATCAGGCCCTATTGCTAGCCCAATACTAAACCCATCATGCAGCTATCCCATCTTGAACGTGACCTTTGGATTTGTGCAGATGGGGTTTTCTCAAGGGCCTGAATGGTGCCAGGTCCTGCACTCAACTTGCTTTGTGTCAAAAGACTGGACCAGTGGGGGCAGAGGGGAGTTTGACTAATGGCAGAAGGTGGGACCCTTTGCCTGACCAGAAGGCAGACCCTGTGGCAAAGGTCATGCAAAGCAGGAGTTGACTGATTGAGGAGTATAGGGCACATGACCTGCCTTCAGGCTATGTCTTTTGACAAAGTCCCTCAGCAAATTACCTTTGACCATTTGCAACCAGGGTTGGCTGATGGCAGAGGGTTGCGTAGGGGGCCTTGCTGCAAGCCAGGCCATCCACCCACCCCCTGCTGTGCAAGGCCAAGGGAAAAACCAGCATCCAACCCTGCTGCCCAAGGCCAAAGGCCAAACACCGCAGGAATTGGCTGATGAAAGAGGGTTGGACAGGGGCTGGCTGCAAGCCAGTATCTGTGACAAACGTCCACAGTGAATAGTTGCTGTGAGCAGCGGTAGTTGGCTGACGTCAGAGAGTTGAGTGACCAGCTCCCGATGTTCATGGCCAAGGGCTGGAAAGGATGGAGATTGGTACCTTATGGCAGGTTGGATTAAGCTAACACAGAACACGTTTGAAATTAAGTATTTCGGAAAAGTACTGAAATGTATTGAAGAATGCACATTTATACACGAAAAATCAAATAAATTCACCAGTTAGTTTTACCAGTGCACACAACACCATAACTACATCCGCTGCAATTCGGAAATCATGAATTTCCAAACAGTCCAGAAACAAGGAAAAGAGCAAAAAAGAGAACAGCATGTAGGTAGCACGTGTTTTGTGTGTGTTGGTAACCATGAGTGACTAATTTCAGTGGTTATTTGAATTTCACCAGAACCATTACTCAGTTTTTAACTGTGTTAACTCAGTGAAATAAATCTGTCTGTCAGTACGTCCGTCCGTCAGTCCACCCACCGACCTGCCTGCCTTTTAGGCAGTGACTTTTATCATTGTGTCATTATAGTTAATTCAGAGTGTCCATGGCAAGAGCATTTTTGTTTCCATAATAAGTTTTGTGCCATTTGACTAATCTTCACGAAAGTTTCCAAAAAATAAAGGTCATCCATCTCAGTTCCTTCCTGGAAAAAATACAACAAAAGGGCTGAACTTAATTATACTCAATTTGGCAGAAAGCTAGCTGTTTACCCAGAAAGCATGCTTTTTGCGGCTTGGTGTAAATCTGTTCAGTAGCTTTTAAGAAATTAAGGTTCAACATTTAGAGATATATTGACAGATGGGCAGAAGTTAAAAAATTCAGCCTTCTGAATGGCTGAGGGCGCATTTTGGAGCCTGTGCTCTGATTAGCTGGCTGCAACATGAATGGAAAGTGGTGGCCATTACAGGACTCAAGGATTTGGTACTCTGTCCTGAAAATATTTTATAAAAAGGTAAGAGTGGGGATAGCTTGATTCCCCAGACCCTCTGGGGGTGGTACCAAAGCAGGGCCCCCAAAATTTAAAAATGTTTTTATTTGTATTGCAGTTCTGCAGGAGTTCTGTGGGTCAGCAAATAATATATAAAAGAGGTGGGCACTGTATTTATTTGAATTTCACATGGGGCATGCCAGGTCGAGAGTTGGTGCGTATTTATTTTTTAGGAAAGGGGGTCTGACGCAGCCCTCCTTGAGCCAACTTTTGTTCCTGGGGACAACCATCCCTCAGGGCTTAACGCAGGACTCTCTTTGTGATCATATCCCCTAGGACAGAGTGACAGCACAGTGCCCTACCTGCTCACAATGCAGGCAGGAGAACTGTGTTCTAATTCCACCTGGTGGAAGACAGGAAAGAAAAGGCTGCTCCTGTCCAGTGGAAATGGAAAGCGTTTGTTGAAGGAGATATGCTAATTGGAAATTATTAATGAATATTTATGTGTTTGATTAACAAAATTTCATAGAGAAATTGGTTGTAGAGAAAATAATGTGCACGTTTAAAAATGTGCCCACGGAGAATGGCAGCCACCTATACGAACTTGTACTTAAAAGACTAAAAATGTGTGAAATAATGAGAATGTGTAATAATAATGTAGTAATGTGCCATAATGAGATGTATAACGTATGTTTTACATTATTATATTGTAGAGTTAACTTAGCTGAAGTTGTGGTCTAGTCTTGCCAGGCCTCATGCAGAAACAGAATTAATAAACGCATGCTGTAGAAGTTGCCGGTGCATTTGAACTGAACGTGAGCTGTGTGCTTAGCCAGAATATTCTGCGCCGACAGACAGGCGATGATGAAGTCAATTTGATACGTTTATGTGTAGAACAGGCTAAATGTACTTTCCCAGGACTTGAACAATGAGGACACTGACTGAAGAGGAAGATGCAACATGTTCAATACCTGAAGAGCCGGATGATGAGGACATTGTACAGTGAACCAATCAATCAACTGGGAACAGAGAAATATTCGAACTTATAGATTTGGAAAATAAATATTATTGGCTAGAGTCATATCTGAAGACTAATTGACCAATTAGGAATTAGAGGGATGGACTGAAAAACTCTAATAAAAAGTCATGACAAGGGGCTAAAGCTTCAGAATTGAGGGAGATGCGAGATGCGAGGGGGGAATACTGATCACGTTGGGAGACGCGGTTTGAGATTCAGTCATTGGGCACATGCTTATGAAAGCCTGATGCGTCGATTGATGACCTAAAGAAGAAAACTGACTTTGTTGCTGATCCATTTCGTGGATCGGTAGCTATGATAATGTGTCTGATTAACTTGTGCCTTTTCTTTTAGGTACTAACTGCGCTGTTTTATAGTTTTTTTTTTCTTCTAGCTAGATGTTTTCCAATTCATGTTTTCTAAATAGTTTTTAGCATGAAGTCCCACATGCTGATGCTAATCTGTGTTAGGTATGGTCCTTTTGGGTGACGTTGACAGTGACAAATGATTGACAAACTGATTGCTGAACTCTGCTATTAATGTCGATATAGTCTTCTTTGTTGACTTATGCTGAAGCTTTTGAGCACATGTTTTCTCAAGTTCTGATTAGATTGTGTTATTGGTGGTCGCTAATAAACTAATTCTTAGCTGATTGAATAAAGATTGAGTTAACCGTATACATTAGAACTGTAATTAATAGGGAAATCAAAATTGTTAAACGCTTAATTGAGTTGTGGTTATTCATGAAATGTTTGTTATCCTTGTCTAATAACTAATGATACTCTTAGCGGTTAGTGATTGATTATATTGATTATTGATGACATTAGTCACTACATGGCCAGGATACTCCATGCGATCCAAAAGGTTAATCGGCCTAGACGCGTCCCCTTGTAAGTTTAATTATTAAGGATCAGGCGTGCTTGCAGTTTTGTTAGCAGCTTGATGGTTAGTTTCCTTGGGGAACTAGTTATGTGGTGATTAGTGGTTATGGTGGTAGTTTAAGTTAGGATTAGTTGTTTCTTTTATTAGGATTGAATTTTTGTTTTTCGTAATGGCAATTTTAGCAAAGATGATGTCCCCTTAAGCCCATAAATGACTTTCACAGATCCTAGATCCCGCTAGTAAAGTTGGGTATGTTCCCTGCATACTTGTGATAGTGTGAAAGATAGGTTGCGCTTGCAAAGGCTTAAGCAAATCGCAGGTGAATTGTGATGTATGAGGGATAAAGTAAGAAGTTTGCGTACTCCAGTTGAAGTTTAGTAGGAGTGTGAATACTCCACAGTATGAGAGTAGGGAAGTCGTCGAACTTCATATGTGTGTGGCGCTTTGTGCTGAAAAATTGTCCACGTGGTTGTTGGTGATGTGTGGTCTAAGACTCCGGAGTATATTGACAAGTGTAGGAGACACTTGGTTATATGTTGTAATCTGTCTGGTTTAGTAGGTTGATCGGGCATGGTCAACAAGTCGGTGTGTGAGTTAAGCAAGAAAGAGTCCTATGTGCACCAGGACAGACCCAATGATCAGTTGAGAGTAAAATTAGCGGCTCAAATTTTGCTTCCGAATGTGGGAGACTGAGAAAGAGGAATAGCTGCATGAGCGAAAGTGCCACCAGTGAAAATCCGTAAGGTCTCTGAAGCGATTGCGTACCTTCCTGTAGTAAACCAGCAAGTTTGTTTTTGGATATTGGTTTTGTTTAGTGCTCGCAATAATTTTGCATTAGTTTTGTGTGAGTCGGAGTTTAGGAGGGCAAGCCGCAAGACTTTGTCAGCCGCAGTGTGTGAGTGTGACTTCAGAGTGAGCCGCGCTGGGATAGGTTGGTTAGTGAGAAGAGTCACGAGCGGATTGGCAGCCGTCCGTAAGAGGCAACTGGTTGAGTAAGCGGGTGAAAGGAATCTTGGGAGTAAAAGTCATTTCCTTATTGAATCGAATACACAAAAGATAGCGAAAATGAAGTTTATTAAAGCTTTCAGAGGTGCCATGAGGGGTGATTCTTACATTAAGGCGACAGTTGGGGAGCCTACCCCACTGGAAAACTCTCCGGCATTTATTGTGATGGAGGAGCGAGGTGTCGCGCCATGTCTTTGGTTAAAGCAGTGGTGCAAATTGACAGAGAAACAGGGAGCTTTGGTGTTTCCAGAGCATGGAACGTTTAATTTGAGAATTTTGGATCAGTTGCGAATGACATTATATTAGATGAAGCCACTTCTGAGACCAGCACAGTTTGAGGCTTTAGCAGTTTGTGAGCTTGTAGCCAGACAGCAGCAAGAAATGAAGTTCCAAAGGAGAGTAAGGAAGGTAGAGAAGTCCTTGGCAGAAGCAAGGTGGGATTGGGAACAGAAGAAGTGGAGAATGACAATGTTACAGGGTATTAGGTTTGTTCCTGCTATTGCAGAGAAAGATGAGTAAGAAGAGAAAGAGGATACTGACAAAAGTGACAAGAGTTCAGAGGATAAGAAGAAGAAAAAGACTTATACAGACGAAGAAGATTCAGATGTTAAGGATCTTATTACTCAGATATTGAGGGATCGACCCCTGCCATATGCGGCGCATGAAGGGGGTCCAAGTACTAGCTCTGTTCCAACTGCTCCAGCTCAAGTGACGGGAACAGTGGGACCAGTGCAGACAGATAATGAACAGGTACAAGGGGTAGTGCAGAGTACTCCTAATGCAGTGACTACTTCGGTGCACCCACCATTGATACAGAGAATTTATCCAGATGTATCAATTCTTGAGACAACTTTGAACTTAGTGGTGCCTTCGGAGCAAGTGCTTCCGAGGCCAATGCTAGTTCAGACTGAGCTGACTCCAGTGTTGTTACCTCAGGCACAGACACAGGGGTTGCTGAAGTTTACGCCAATGACAGGGACACAGTCAGATGTGACACCAGTTATGAATTAGAGTATGGGAGTAGACCTTCCAAAAAATGCAGGTGTCAGAGCAACACCAGATGCAATATCGTTGCCGATTACAGTTAGTCCAGCTGTACCATTGTTTGCACAAAAGAGATCAAATGCAGGAGAACAGGGTGAAATGTCACAGAGCCTCGTGAAGAGGGGAGTGAGTGATCATGTGCAGGTGATATCGTCTATGGATCAGACCTTTGATGGATCTAGACTGTTAATGGATCTTAGTCCACTTGTTGCGCTTCCAGATGCGGTAAATGGCCCGAGTGCAAGTCAGAGCTTGAAGTTCTTGACACCGCAGACTTCAAGTGCTGTGGTACAGCAGGTACCATTGCTGAATCCAAGTAACATCTTGTTACAAGGATTGACAGCACAGCAATTGAGCGAATGGTTGGATAGTTTGAATACTCCTCGAAATGTGTCCAAGGGTGAAGAGCAGATAAATCATGTAAGGTTAGCTACAGAAACAACTGAGCTAGTTGAGGGAACGATGGGAGTGAATAGGTTAGAATCCTACACAGAAGAAGAGCTGAGGTACTTGCGTCCGAGGATTACGAGGGAAGTGAGAAAGATACGTCAGAAATTGGCAGATCTGGCAGACACCTATGACATAGAGATTGAGAGAACAAAACATTTGAAAAGGAGTTACAGGTTAGATTTTGAGTCGAAAGATTTTGAACATATGAGATCAGCAGGGATGAAAGCGCATCTAAAATAGTTATTGCAGAGTGCTCAGATTTGGGGAGCATTAGAGAAATGGGAAGGCAGATGGTCAAAGGACAAGGATACACGGAAACGTGATTCACAAGAAGGGGCTGAAAGCATGCAGAAAGAAAAGGATCCAGTAAAGATTTTACCAATGAGAGATATTCCCGGAGGGCAGTTTGTTCATGTTTCATGGCACAGAAGTGATATTTTGTCATTCACAAATGATTACCCAAAACTGAGAGAGAAACCGGTTGAGTGGTACCAACACACAGATAGATTTCTGAAGCTTTCTAAATGTCTGTGAGAAGACTTGAATACCTTGTTGGAAATAGTGGTTCCAGCTGATTTGTGGGTTGAATGCAAGAGAGCAGTGGACTGGCCGACGAGTGAACCAGAAAGGGATAGAGTTACAGGTGCACCATCACCTGAAGTGATGAAACATTATTATAAGGTAAATGAGTTTTTGAAGACGAGAATTTCACCTAAAAATATTTACTGGCCGAGGATTGACAGAACAGTTCAGGAGGCGAAAGAGTCAATACATACCTATCATGAGAGATTATTGAAAGCGTTCAAGGAGTATAGTGGCAAGGACACAATTGAACCGAAAGACATGTTGCACTTTGTGTTCAGGTTCGTCGAAGGGCTGAGACCTGAAATAGGGCAGATGATTAAGAGTCATTTGATTTGTTGGCAAGCAAAACCGATTGATGAGGTGTTGCAGTATGCAAAATACTGTAGTGACTAGATTGGATTGAAGTGGAAAAATTTGAAGGAGATGGTGATGCAAATCAAGGCAACACAGACAGGAGTGCGAGGAGCTTTAGTGCAACAGATAGCGCAGCAGCAGGGAACTGTCATGCTCCAACCTCAGATGAGAAGTAGGGGTCATAGAGCCAAAATGACTTGTGGTCCAGATTTGAGTACTGTGGTGGTTCAGAATGATGTGCAAGGGATAAAAAAGATGTTACTGTGCCATCTGTGCGGAAACGTGGGAAACTGGAAGCGGGAGTGTCCGTTGATGGTGCAGGATGGTGTTGTTCAGCAAGGTGGTGATGTCAATACATTTCAAACTGTGAAAGTCCCTAGAATGAAAGGACTTAGTTCGAATGTTCAGAATCAAATGCAGAATTTTCAACCCATGCAACAGGTGCAAGTGCTGCGTGCACAAGTGACACAGTTACAACCAATGCAGCAGCAGGTTCCTATGGTACCTAGACAGCAAATGCAGATACCTCAAGCCCTGATGGAACAGCAACAAATGATGCTTACTCAGCAGGTCGCAGGTCAGAGACAAGATAGAAGTAATGACACAGTGCACCAATTCCCATTACATAGTGAGAATGAAATAAACGATGTATGGATGAGTATTAGTTTGGATGAAGAGCCATGTATGCTTATGGCGTCCTTAGAGGTAGATCAAAGAGGACCTTTTGTAAAGGGAAAGGTAATGGGTCACAGAGTTTCGTTCTTAGTGGACACAGGAGCTACACGCTCTATAGTAAGAAGTACCAAACTTACCTCTTTCAGGCAGAACAGTTCAGGTTGTGGGAGCAGCAAACAGACAGATGACAACTCCGATCACAGATCCAGTACAGGTTGAGATTGGCAACTTCCAGGGACTGCATACGTTTGTAGTTTGCAACTCAAGTCCAGTAGCTCTACTGGGAAGGGACTTGTTATGCAAGACAAAATGTTCCATTAGTTTTTCGACTGCAGGAATAGAGGTTCAGACTAATAGTGATGATGAGGAAGAACAGACAACTGAAACTGCAATTAAAAATGTTAACGAAGAGTACCCATTCATTGAGTTTTTCCCGATGTTTACTGTGAAAGAATTGCATGCGGATTTGCAGGGAACAGTACAGGGAAATGTGTGGGACCTGACAGGTAAAGAAGTGGGTTTGATCAAGGGAGTGGAGCCAATTAAGATTACTCTGAAGCCGAATGTAGTGTTTCCGCAGCTTCCACAGTATAACATAGCACAAGATGTTCTGATGAAAGTGGCGCAAATAAAGGGAGACTTTCTGAAACAAGGGGCTTTGAAAGAAGTGTTGAGCAGTCCATGTAATTCACCGATAATGGGCTTGAAGAATCCGTGTGGGAAAGTACGCAATGTGCAAGACTTGCGAAAAGTGAATGATATGGTGGTCAAGGGTTGCCCTGTAGGGCCAAACCCAGCAGTGATACTGTTTCAGATTCCATGCGATGCAGAGTGGTTCACAGTGGTTGATTTGTCACGAGCTTTCTTTTCTGTGCCTCTTCCTGAGGATAGTCAGTTTCTTTTTAGTTTAAAATTCCTAGACAGAGTCTATAGCTGGTGCATACTTCCACAAGGGTATACAGAGTCACTGTCTCTGTTTAATCAGATCCTGAAAAAGAATTTGAAGTCATTGGAACTACCGTACCAATCGACTCTAGTGTAGTACATTGATGATTTGCTAATTTCATCCAGGACAAGGGACGAGTGTAAGTACGACTTGACTGCCTTGTTGAGTCATTTGGGAATGTTTGGACATAAAGTGCCACCTTTGAAATTGCATGTACTGTCAGAAGTCAGTGAAATACTTGGAACATCAGATTGAGAAGGGGTCGAGAAGAATTTCCAGAGAGAGGATTACAATGATACTGCAGACAAGTCCTCTGACTTCACAAAGAGATGTCAGAATGTTTCTGGGAATGGTAGGTTATTGTCGTCAATGGATTCCAAATTTTGCTGAGATTGCCAAACCATTACAGCAACTGACACATAAGGAGGTTACTGACCCCATTACTTTAGATGAGGATCAGATGAAAGCATTCACTGAGTTGAGAGAAAGTTTGTGCAGAGCTCCAGCGTTGGGAATGCCTGATTACATAAAGCCATTCACATTGTTTAGTCATGAACGTGATGCTTGTTCTTTGTCTGTTTTGACATAGGTCCATGGAGCTGCTTATCGCCCAGTAGCCTATTTTTCAGCTACCCTGGACCCAGTCGCAGCAGCTTTACCAGGTTGTCTGCATTCAGTTGCCGCAGTTGGTCAAAGACTTTCTCAATGTGAGGGAGTAGTGATGGGATACCCTTTGTCGGTAATGGTACCACACTCTGTTGAGATTTTACTGACAAGGACGAAAACACAGTATTTAACTGGTGCAAGGCTGACAAGGTATGAGACGAGCATACTAGGTGCTCCAAATGTAACATTGAAAAGATGTACAGTATTGAACCTGGCAACACTACTTTCAAGTGATACTGTTGAAATTGAAAAAGAGGAAGACATCGAGCATGATTGTTTTGAGGTAACTGAACTGTGTACAAAACCAAGGCCTGATATCAGAGATACCCGATTGGAAGAAAATTATCAAATTGTCTTTGTTGATGGCTCATGTCTCAGAGATGGTACGGGACATTGAGAGCAGGATATGCTGTATGCAAAATCACAGGTATATTAGAAGCTTCCTGGCTTCGAGGCGTATATTCTGCACAAGTAGCTCTTACTAGAGCATGCCATGTTTCTGCAAGCCTGAGAGTCACAATCTATACTGACAGACAATATGGATTTGGAAGTGTTCATGATTTTGGTCAATTGTGGTCGCAAAGAGGTTTCCTGACTTCTACTGGTACAACAGTAAAGAATGGCAACAAGATAAAAGAGTTGTTGTATGCAATACAGTTACCTGAAGAAATTGCTGTGGTAAAATGTAGTGCACATCAAAAGGCACAGGATTACATCTCGCTGGGAAATGGATATGTGGATCAAGTCGCAAGGTTTTGTGCATTGAACTGTACATAGTTCAAGGACAAGTGGGAATTGATGGCAGAGGAAGACAACACATGTACAAGTTTTGCATTGAAAGTGATTGATACTATGGAAGAGTTGAAAACATTGCAAAGTAATGTTGACAAGGAAGAGAAACGTCTCTGGGCTAAATTGAAATGTGTCCAACGTCCTGATGAGATTTGGGTTTCTGAGGAGGGTCAGATGGTCCTGCCCAATAGTTTATTGTCGCAAATGGCTCATTTTTATCATGGCCAGGCACACATTGGAAGGGATGCCATGGTTAGATTGTTCAAGATCGACTGGTTTAACCCAAAATTCAGGCAGGCAGCAGAGGCAGTATGCCATCGCTGTATAATTTGTTAGCAACTAAACGTGGGAAAAGGGACAGTGGTGAATTTCAGCCACATTGGAAGAGCAGGAGGTCCAGTCAGCAGAATGCAATTGGACTTCATTGAAATGCCTGCAGTTGGAGGTTTGAAGTACGTGTTGGTGATTGTGTGCGTTTTTAGTAAATGGATTGAAGCATACCCAACAAGAAGTAATGATAGTCTCACAGTAGCAAAGTTGTTGCTTAGGGAGTTGATACCACGTTTCAGGTTTCCGATCTCTTTAGAATCAGACAGGGGAACTCACTTCAATAACGGGGTGATTAAACTCTTATGTGCAGCCATAGATATCGAGCAACAGTTGCATTGTAGCTATCGCCCTGAAGCATAAGGATTGGTGGAACAGATGAATGGTACTGTGAAGTCAAGAATTGCCAAGATGTGTGCAGCTACAAATCTGAAATGGCCAGATGCATTGCCTTTGGTGTTGATGTCAATGAGAAACACACCAAACAGAAAGACAGGGCTGTCTCCCCATGAGATTCTCATGGGTAGAGCAATGAGATTACCAGCAGTTCCAGCCAATGCACTTGTAAACATCACAGATGATATGGTGTTGGACTACTGAAAGGGTCTAGCTGATGTGGTTCGCTCTTTTTCTCAGCAGGTGCAGGCCACCATCCTACCACCCATCCACGACCCAGGGCACAACCTGAGAGACGGTGATTGGGTCATTGTCAGAAAGCATGTTCGCAAGACTTGTTTGTAGCCACGTTGGAGGGGTCCTTACCAGGTGGTGTTAACAACTACAACAGCTGTGAAGTGTGCAGGGCTTCCGAACTGGATACACGCGAACCATACAAAGAGAGTGGTATGTCCATCAGATCATGAAGGAGTGTTGCTGAGAGCACCAACAACAGGGGAAACAGGTCACTGCACCTGAGCCAGAAAAAGAACCTGCAGAGCCTGAAGTTGAACCAGAGCTTGTGGAAGATGGTTCTCTTACCCCTGTAAGAGACAAGAGTGAAGAATTACAGGAGGGTGCGGAAGAATCAATCTCGATGGATACAGCCGGAGAGCCTAGCTCAGCAGAGGTTCTCCCAGAAGCAGACGGTGCTGAAAAGCAGACAGAGCAAGTGCCAGACCAGGAGGGTGCAAGAGTTGAGACGGATCAAAGTCAAAGTGATCTGACTCCTCCTGAGCCCGTTGCAGGTCCATCAAGGGAAAACTCCATAGAAAGAGAAAGAGAAGAATCCAATCCTGAGAAGCATATTGACAGAAGGAACAAGAAAAGGAGATAATTGGCCTGAATCACAGATTGTGAAGAAAAAGGAATTGGTCATAAATGAAACAATAGAGGAAGAAGTGGACACTACGAGAAAGGAAGATTTAAGTGAAGGAGAAATAAGTGGTGACCAAAGGTTGAAAAGAAAGAGAATAGCAAGTCGACGCTGCGCAGGTCCTGAATGGGCGTATGCAACTACCAATGAATGGCAACACACATTTATGTATTTTTTTTTTTATAGAGAAGTTCCGAGTCAGTATTTTGATGTAACCTGAAGGTAATCAAGAAGCTGAGTTGTTGAGCTAATCTGAAAAAACTTAAGAAAGAGACTGTTGAAAATAAAACCTGAAAGAGACATTGATAAACTGATTTCACACTGAAACCGGATGTGACAAGCTGCTAATCGATTTTGACAAAGGAAAAGGGTCCCTGGATGTGAAACTGAACTGTGAGAGGAGACTGTTTCTTCATTTTTGATTTTACTGCACTTTATCTAAGAGTTACTTCTGCTTTCTGATTCTTTACAGATCATGGCTGAGTTAAATAATCAAGATAGAATTGCTAGGTGCTGTAGATACATGACTGTTGGATTGGCAGTTATGTGTGGAATAATGTTTATAGTGATGATTGTGAGAATGTCTGTTCATGATATGAAAAGAGCTACTTTTATTTCTGCTCCTGAAACTACTACGCTAACAGCTTTAGAAAGGTTTAAGTTAGATGAGAAGTACTTGCATGACTATACTAATGCTCAAGGAGAGCTTTCTTCTAATGTTTTCTATTGCTTATTGAGTGAGTATGTTGAAATCCTGGATGAGAGGAATTGTCTTGTATGTATGCAAATTCCTTCATCAGTAGAGGAAGGAGTTACGTACCATAGCTTACCAATAACTTATGGAATAAGATGTAGTTTGATACTAACAAGATTCTATAACCAAGAATAGTATTTCTATTCTAACTACGATGTAGTGTTTTCATTTGTTCCTATTATTAGATATCTTAGTAAAATAGCTAGAGAGCATGATATAGGGGGTCATTCCAACTTCGGCGGGCGGCGGAGGCCGCCCGCCAAAGTTCCCCCGCCAGAAGACCGCACCGCGGTCAAATGACCGCGGCGGTCATTCTGACTTTCCCGCTGGGCGGGCGGGCGACCGCCAAAAGGCCGCCCGCCCGCCCAGTGGGAAAGACCCAGCAACGATGAAGCCGGCTCCGAATGGAGCCGGCGGAGTTGCTGGTGTGCGACAGGTGCAGTGGCACCCGTCGCGATTTTCAGTGTCTGCTAAGCAGACACTGAAAATCATTATGGGGCCTTGTGAGGGGGCCCCTGCACTGCCCATGCCAGTGGCATGGGCAGTGCAGGGGCCCCCAGGGGCCCCACAACACCCGTTCCTGCCATCCTGTTCCTGGCGGTTCTGGATGGCGGGAAGGGGGTCGGAATCCCCATGGCGGCGCTGCTTGCAGCGCCGCCATGGAGGATTCCTATGGCCAGGGGAAAACCGGCGGGAAACCGCCAGTTTCCCTTTTCTGACCGCGGCTTTACCGCTGCGGTCAGAATTGGCCAGGAAACACCGCCAGCCTGTTGGCGGTGCTTCCGCGGTCGTTGGCCCTAGCGGTCCATGACCTCCAGGGTCAGAATGACCCCCACAGTGCTAGTTAGGGGAGCCAACACTGACATTTGGGGCAGCCTATGCGCATTGTAATAACTTGACATGCTTGCTTACAGCTTTAGAAAAAAGCTTTATACAGCATACTGATGATGAGGAGAAAAGCAGTGAAAGAAAAATTAGAAAAAGGTTTAGAGAAAATAACATACAAGGATGATTATGCTTACACTGCTATTAAAACGCAAGGTAAATTAGTATTAGATGCATTACACGTAGGGAACCTTTGTATATATAAGCCAAAATCACGCACTGACACTTTATTTGTGGGAACGAGTTAATGTAGGCATGTGTTTTTGTTTCAGAGTAAGTGGACTTTTATGTTGAATGGTCAGGACCCTGCAATTCCTGGGATCTATTACATATGTGGACTTAATGCTTATTACCGTCTTCTAAGAGGATGGTATGGGACATGTTATTTGGGGATAGTTTTCCCTAAAATTTATCAGATAGATGACTTGAAGAAGTTTCCGAAATTGACTGAATTACATCATAAGCGACAGAGGAGGGAAACCTCTTCTGCAGTTGTGGGAGATATCTTCAGTACAGTGATTCCTTCAGTGGGAGTCATTCTGAATTCAATCAAGATCAAAAGGTGTATACTTTTGTGGATAACATGCCGACAAACTTTACAGGGGCAATACTCCTGATAGATACTGAATTAGCCACGGATTGAACTATGACGCATCAAAATAGGCTTGCTTTGGACATTCTTTTAGCGAAAGACAGCGGAGTCTGTAAGATGATTAATGCTAGGTATTGTTGTTCGTATATTCCAAACAATGATAGGGAGATAAGAGACTTAGGGGGTCATTCCGACCCCGGTGGGCGGCGGGCACCGCCCGCCGGGCAGAGACCGCCAGAAGACCGCACTGCGGTCAAATGACCGCGGCGGTCATTCTGACTTTCCCGCTGGGCGGGCGACCGCCAAAAGGCCGCCCGCCCGCCTAGCGGGAAAGCCCCAGCAACGATGAAGCCGGCTCCGAATGGAGCCGGCGGAGTTGCTGGTGTGCGACGGGTGCAGTGGCACCCGTCGCGATTTTCAGTGTCTGCTAGGCAGACACTGAAAATCATTATGGGGCCCTGTTAGGGGGCCCCTGCACTGCCCATGACTGTGGCATGGTCAGTGCAGGGGCCCCCAGGGGTCCCACGACACCCATTCCCGCCATCCTGTTCCTGGCGGTTTTTACCGCCAGGACCAGGATGGCGGGAAGGGGGTCGGAATCCCCATGGCGGTGCTGCGAGCAGCGCCGCCATGGAGGATTCTTTGGGGCAGGGGTAAACCGGCGGGAAACCGCCGGTTGCCCTTTTCTGACCGCGGCTTTACCGCCGCGGTCAGAATTGCCCATGAAGCACCGCCAGCCTGTTGGCGGTGCTTCCGCGGCACTTTGCCCTGGCGGTTTTTAACCGCCAGGGTCAGAATGACCGCCTTATTCATTAATCTGACTAACTCAAGTAAGGATTTGAAGGAATTAAAAGAACCAGGTGTTAGGGAAAAGGTGGGAAAAGGATTTGCTTCAGTGGGAATTTGGCTTAGTCAAATTTGGAATGGGGTATTATTAAAAATTATACAGGGAATATTAATTGTGATTGCTTGCATATTAGGATTATGGGGTATATGTAAATTATGTCAAAAAATAAAATTAAAAAGATCTAAAAATAATCAGAGGAGGGAAGAACGAAACAGGGAAAGAATTAATAGGGAATATTTGAGAAGAAAAAATACAGCTGAAACAGAATTGTGAAATGATGGTAAAGATAGGTGTGGTGACATATTTAGTGATCAGAGGAGGGACTTTTGAAGCAGATATGCTAATTAGAAATTATTAATGAATGTTTATGTATTTGATTAACAAATGTTCATAGAGAAATTGATTGTAGAGAAAATAATGTGCACGTTTGAAAATGTTCCCACGGAGAATGGCAGCCACCTATAGAAACTTATACTAAAAAGACTAAAAATGTGTGAAATAATGAGAATGTGTAATAATAATGTAGTAATGTGCCATAATGAGATGTATAACCTATGTTTTACATTATATTGTAAAGTAAACTTAGCTGAAGTTGTGGCCTAGTCTTTCCAGGCCTCATACAGAAGCAGAATTAATAAACGCATGCTGTAGAAGTTGCTGGTGCATTTGAACTAACCGTGAACTGTGTGCTTAGCCAGAATATTCTGCAATGTACCGATGGACAGGAGATGATGAAGTCAATTTGATACAATTATGTGTAGAGTAGGCTAAATGTACTTTCCTAGGACTTGAACAATGAGGACACTGACTGAAGGGGAAGATGCAACTTTTTCGATACATGAAGAGCCGGATGATGAGGACATTGTACAGTGAACCAATCAATGGACTGGGAACTGAGAAATATTAGAACTTATAGATTTGGAAAAGTAATATTATTGGCTAGAGTCATATCTGAATACTATTTGACCAATTAGGAATTAGGGGGATGGACTGAAAAACTCTAATAAAAAGTCATGACAAGTGGCTAAAACTTCAGAATTGAGGGAGATGCAAGATGCGAGGGGTGAATACTGATGACGTCAGGATGACGAGGTTCGAGATTCTGTCATTGGGCACATTCTTATGAAAGCCTGACGCGTTGCTGATCGATTGATGACCTATAGATGAAGACTGACTTGGTTGCTGATCCATTTTGTGGATAGGTAGCTATGACAATGTGACTGATTAACTTGTGCCTATTCTTCTAGGTACCAACTGAGCTGTTTTATAGTTTTTTTTTCTTCTAGCTAGATGTTTTGCAAATTCATGTTTTCTAAATTGTTTTTCGCATGAAGTCCCACATGCTGATACTAATCTGGATTAGGCAGGGTCCTTTTGGGTGACGTTGACAGTGACAAACGATTGGCAAACTGATTGCTGAACTCTGCTATTAATGTCAATATATTCATCTTTGTTGACTAATGCTGAAGCTTTTGAGCACATTTTCTCAAGTTCTGATTAGATTGTGTTATTGGTGGTTGCTAATAAACTATTTTTTAGCTGAGTGAATAAAGATTGAGTTAACCGTATGCATTAGAATTGTAATTAATAGGGAAATAAAAATTGTTAAACGCTTTATTGAGTCACGGTTATTCATGAAATGTTTGTTATACTTGTCCAATAGCTAATGATTCTCTTAGTGGTTATTGATTGATTATATTGATTATTGATGACATAGTCACTACATGGCTAGGATACTCCATGCGATCCAAAAGGTTCATCGGCCTATACGCGTCCCCTTGTAAGTTTACTTATTAAGGATCAGGTGCGCATGCACATTCGTTCCTGACTTCTGTGAGTCCCCAGAGGTGAGGGGCTGCATGCGTCAAGTCCGCTGGGCTGTAGGGGGCTTGAGGCACCCAAAATTGTAGAAGCTGTGAGTGCCTGGGGTGGGACCGAGGTACCCAAAAAAAATTAAAGAAGGCTGAGAAAGGAATATTAAATGAGCGGCTTCATTAGGTCAAATTGTTATTCACTGCTCTTGGCAAGAAGCCCCTTATAATGCCCTTTGTTGGCTAATTTGCATATTTCTTCCTGCATTGTGGTGTCCCAGTAAGGGCACCACAAATATGTTACAAGAGTATTGTTGGGGGGGGGGGCAGCAAGAGTGAATCAGTCATCCAGAAATATATTTTTTAAGTAACCATATGATTCCTGGGGTGTGTACACCATGACTCCGGTAAAAGTTTGTGGTGTTTCTAAATATTTCCATAGCTGGAGCTTTTGCTCTTCAGTTGAAGGTTGTATGGACCCCTTGTTTTCCGTTTAATGTTTCTTTGAATACACAATGTAGTTTATGTAAAGGTTTATTACTAAACATTGTAATGCTTGTTATTATTAACGAATACACATTAAGGTCTATTATTTTTAACTCATATAATGAAGTACTGATCCATTGACGAAGGCAATTGACTTGCCTTGTATATTGATGTGGTCACTCCAAGCCAGTAGACCTGCGTTCTTTGAAATGAACACCTTTATATTGCCATGAGTGGTTTAATTGGCTAACCTTGCTAGGGCGTTGGCCAACCATGGTGGAATTGGGTCCTGGGCCTGTCCAACAAACGCCATTGACATTAGAGTTAGGCACGACAGTAAGATCATATTTTGCACTTAAAAAAACATGCAAAGTAGTTGAGAAAACAAAAGGTCAAAGTGCCATTCTAGTTAGGGCAATATTACTGAAATAGTTAATTGAAAATGTCAGTAAAAAAATACTATTTTAAACTAAAAAAATTCACCATTTATAGTTGACTGAGCTAACTATAACTTGCACCCCTGCTATTCACTGCTTATGACCTCACATATTACATCATTCATAAAATGTTCAGTGACATCATTGAATACATCACAGATTACATCTCAAATTAGATCATTGATGACATTACTGATGATATCACTGATGACATAGTTAGGGGTTGGGGAACTCACTGAGTTTCACTCTACGGAATTCCATGGGGTTACATAAGAACTCTGTGAGATTCCACAGAGTTTAAAGAGTAAATGGAAATCTGTATGTTGCGCCGATTTTGAGCGCCAGGAGCTTGTTCGACACTGAGAAATCAGCATGAACTACACCACAGGGGTGCCAGATTTTCTACTTGAGTACCTCCTTCCCCAACACTGCGAATGCCCGTGTTGAGAAAATATCACCGGTGCCCTCCTGGTGTCCGAAAAGCATGCTAGGGGATGCCAATTTTCATTCACGCTGGCCAACTTACCATTAGTGAGCTGCACTTGAGAAAAAATTCTGCCGTGCGGTGGTCAGCAGAGTTTGGCTGGAATCCGCATTACATGCATAACATAGAGTGGCCAGCAACTCAGCAAACTCTGCTGTTAGAGTAGATTTTGTAGCCCCCCCCAGGCATAATCCAATGAGGGTGACAGTTTATTATACGCTTCTGATACTGAAAGGTATTTAGCGAGCTACAACTAGAGAAATTCGCTATAGCTTCTGTACTGCTCTTGAGTGTACACATTTGCAACATGGCTGGCCTCCTTATAGGGCTGGCATGTGTGGAGAGTATGGGCTCTCTGAGAAGAGTTGACAGAGGACAAAGTCTGTGCATAGTAGGGGCTTTGTCACCTAACTGGGTTTGAGAGTTGAAAAAGTCACTTGCATGGTGATGGATATGTACCCCTGCCCTGAATGCCACAGGTGCAGTGATATTTGTATCCTTGTAATCCTTTTTTTTACCAGGAGCAAACACAGATCATGCATGTGCACTATGACCAAGGCCTGCCTGCTTAGACCCAAAGGAGCACCAGAGCATAACCCTTGGAAGGTAATAGGCTACTGCTTTCACCTGGAGTTAAGTAGCATGAGGGCAGTGGTGGCAGCACACTGTGCTATTAGTGGTCAGTAGTGTGCACATGTCTGCTGTACCTATCAATTGAGTGGTTCTCCTGACCCACTTCAGTAAAGTTAACTGCTGTGTATTTAACTCAAACCTTAACTCAAACCTTGGCCTGCACTGGATTATATGCAGCACAAGGATATACATGTGCCAGAGAAATAGTACAGTGCAGGAGAAATAGCGCATGCAATTGTAAGTTCTTGCGATGTTGTATGTGTGCCTAAGAGATGGTACAGTGTGGGTTGAATACCGCAAGTGGTTGTTTGAGTGCGTGATGAATTGTATGTTACTGAGAGATGGTACAGTGCAGGAGGAATAGTGCAAGTAGCTGAGTGTGTGCGTTCGGATGTGCGTGTGCCTGTGGGAAGGTACCTCACATAGGAGATAGAACGTGAGGTTATCTGAACTCGCTAGGATGTATGTGTGCCCGGGAAGAGACACAGTACATTGAAGACTGCACACATCTGAATGTGTGTGTGTGCACAGGAGAATGTATGCACTTCTAAAGGGCATAATACGTGGAAGACACTGAGGTCTATTTTGGGAAACACAAGCATTGCTTGGGGAGAAAGGCAAGGTGGAGGTTTCCCTTTGACATATTTGTGGATTGCTGATTTTCTGAGAGCTGAGTGGGACACACACAGAAGGAAGGAGGAGCCAGGCTCTTCGGTACTTTGGAATCTTTGATTCTGAAAGGGGGGGTAACTGGTCAAAGGGACCTGGGCAAATCTGAGGAAGCAGATGGGGCTGATCAGAAAATCATAAAGAGTAGGGCTAGTGCCCTTTGGTAATCTTTTGAAGCATATATCAGTGAGGCCACATCCAGATGTAAAACTCTAGTCACTCCATTGGCCTCACTCCCTTGGAGACTTTCCTGCAGTGATAAACTTCTCTCTGGAGGATGAGCTCAACAAAGAACTGGCCCTTCAAAGTGAGCAACTTCCAGAACACAAACTTTAAACAGGAAATCATAAGTGTGCATGGAAATGGATTATAAAAATGGGAGCTTGAGACTCATAAGTCATCAAACTGAAGATGTTCATCAGCGTGGAGAATCTCAGCATCAGTTCTGCCTGTTGTGACCATGACTGGGGACTAGAGGACTGCCACTCTCAACAACTACTACAGCGTGTGATTCTACTTTATTATACTGGTGACGACTGGGCTGTAGTAGTTGTATGTGTGGAAGTTTATTCCAAGTAATCAGAGAGAAACAGCACAGCCATCCATCTCCAACACTCTTCCAGTTCCCTTCTTAACCCCCCATAGAATTTTCATGCCATCCCATTCTCAACTGATGTCAGAGATTGACATCAGTACACAATTCTACACCCCTACTATGGAAATTTTAACACATAAAAATATATGACAGTCACTATAGGAACACTATGGAATACTAAAACACAGAAGTTCAATTATTGAAACCTCATGTGAATATACTATACTGAAACCAACTCATTATACAATATTCCTATATACATTAAAACTCCAAAGTGAAATTAAACCTGGAAACTAAATATAGTCACTTTCAAAAGCTGAAATTAAATATAGTCACTTGAATAAGCTAGACTATGCACTTTCCTGACAGACCTCCTTGGCAATTTACCATCTCCTTTTTTGGTAGAACCATTGTCCTCCACTTTTTGTGAACCACCCTTTCCTTTATCATCCTAACCCTGTTGAAAATGACTCTCAGTGTCCTACAAAATTTTGCCTTTATACAAAACCACTCTGTTGAGATTCACACATGATGATCTTCAGTTCTAATGGCATTGATGAAAACCATGATGACTTTCATTGGTTTCGACAGTTTGTTTCCACACACATACAAACCAGGACATTTTTTTTATAACAAGATCACCTTCATTTACCTTAGGCCATTCAACAGAATGTTTTTGATCAAATTGCATTTTGCTATTTCTTATTTTTAAGGTTTTCCTCATCCTCCACCTTTTGGCTTCAGCAATTGGTTTATTACTCCCTAAAAATGTATTCACCCAAAAAGATTCTAAGACGGTATTGGGGTGTCTTCCACTAAACAATACAAATTGGGACATTTCGTGGTTCTGTGAGGTGTGAATCTGTGCACCCCATCTCTTTTGGATACTTCTACCCGCCAATTTTAGCCACTGTTTTTAGCTAAAGCAATGGTCTCTTTATCATATCATAGGTTGAGTTCTTGGTTCAAGCTTTTCTCACTCAAAGCACATTGCATACATTCCCTCACTAGGCGTTCAACTTGAGTGTCCATACACAGCCACCAATAACTGGACTGTAACCTTTCCTTGGTTTTTTAGATGTCTAAATGACACTTAGAAGCTAGATTCACCAAGCGCTTTCCTAATTTGACTGGAGGAACTAATCTAGTGCCACGTAGCAGTAAACCATCCTTGGTTGCTAACTGATCTTTGACCAACCAAAAATCATTGCACTGTTTACCCTCATGTTGTTTGTATTTCCATTGATGACAGATAAGATCCGTCAGTTTTTGTAAAGTTGAATACCCCTCTACTTCCTCACGCCATCTGTTTTCTGATATTATCTCATAGTCAAGTTCACAAAAAAATTCTGTGTAATCATTGGTAGGATCAATATCCTGGTCACCCTTCTCATCATGCACTAACTTAGATAAAGTATCCGCTATCACATTTTCAATGCCAGGAATGTACTTTACATTAAAATTATACTCATGTAAGCTAACGACCCATTCAGAAATTCTAGATGGAATCGAGTCAATACCCTTCTTATTGAACACTTCACACAAAAGGTTTGTGATCTGGTCTTACAATAAACGCAGTGCCCCACAAAAAATTCTTCAATTTTTTAATTTCCCATTGTACAGCAAAGGCTTCCTTTTCTTTCACAAAGTACTTGCATTCTGCACCTTTGAGACTCCTTGATATGAACATAATGGTATTTTCAGGATCGCTCCCTCCTTGCTGTAATACCCCCCAAGTCCTTTGAGACTGGCATCAGTGGTAATGATGGAGCTTTTTTTAGGATCAAAATTCTTAAGTTTGGGTGCCTGGGCTAACTTGCATTTAATTTAATCAAATTCTTTCCCACACTCATCATTCCACACAAAATTGCTTCCTTTCTTCAAGAGACACCTCATGTTGTATGTAATATCAGCAGAGGTTTTAACAAATTTGTGATAATACTCTACCATCCCAAGAAGAAGCATAAGTTCTTCTTTAGTTGTGGGAGGAACCACTTCCTGAATGGATCACCCTTCGGAATTACACCCTCACCTGTTATAGGGTGGCCTAAATAAACAATGGTATTTGTGCCAAACTTGCATTTGGACAATTTTAAGGAAGATCATGATTACACAACCTCCTCAAAACGTGTCTAACTCTTGAATCATGTACAGCTTTATCTTTTCCATTCACCAATATGTCACCTTGATACACACAGACTCATCCAGAGCTCTCAATATTTTCTCCAAAACCCATTGAAAAAAGGATGCAGCCAATATCAAACCAAAAGAGAGTCTAGTATACCTGAATGTTCCAAATTGTGTTATGAACGCAGTAAGATCCATGGACATTTCATCTAACTGTATCTCATGATAGGATGAGGCTAGATCGATGGTGCTGAAGACCTTTGCATCTCCTATTAGCAATTAGCATCTCCAATTAGCAATTCAGAAATATTGGGTAATGGATATCTGTCTGCTAAAACACATTTATTCAATTGCCTAAGATCAATGCATAATCTTAAACATCCATTGGATTTCCTGGCAGTAACAACAAGGTCTAACCAGGCAGCACCTTCAACCTCCTCAATAAACCCTTGATCTTTGAGTTTACTCAGTTCATTTTGCATCTCCTCATGTTCAAAGGAACTCCTCTTCCTTACTACAATAAGGAACTGAATTGGGAATACGTTTTATTTTGTGATGATAACCTTTTAGACAGCCCAAACCCTTTCTGAATACACTTGGAAACTCACTCTGTAACACTTGTTGTAGCTTTGTGTCTGTCTGGGTGATTTCCTGTACTACTGTGCTGACAGAACTGATGTTTTTCAAAAGTATGGGATTTTCACCATACGGATCTAACATGACCCCTTAAATCCTTTTGATGCCACCAGCTTACAATGCTATCGCACTTCTTGGATACAAATATCTTGCCAGAAGTATAGTGATCTTCATATTCAATCAAAACTATGAAGTATCCATGTAGCTCAATCAACTCTCCACCATAAGCACATGGTCTAATGTCAGGTTTAAGTAGAGTTACAGTACCCTCTAATTCAGTTTTAAAGAAGTTGTTGGATATGATTGTGATTTTAGCCCCAGAATCGAGCAGGACCTTAGGTTTTTTTCCCCTTCAGCCTGAATATAGTCTAAAGGGCCACTTTTGTTAACACTTCTCAGTTGTAGAACAATCTGTCCACAATCAAAGTCAGTAGTGTGTGAATTTTCATTATCATTTCCATCAACTTCATAGGTTTTCTGTTTTGTTTTCCTCATTCTACATACTGAGAAAAAAATGTACCTGTTTCTTACAATTTGTGCACACAGCATTAATAGCAGGACAGGTTTTGTCATTAGCAGAATGTCGTGACCTTTCACACCTAAAACATTTCTTCTCTACCTTAGTTTGACTTTTAACAATACTATTATCTTTGTTCCCTTTCTTGTTTATATCCACAATTTTATTTTTATTGCTGACTACAGTTCCCACCTGATTTGACAAACCTTTCTTTGTCACTTCTACACATTTCAGAGAATGTTCGATTTTTTAGCAATAGTTAATACTTTCTCGAGAGTGGGTTTGTCTCTTAGCCATAATTCTTCACAAACTTTCTCAAAGTGACATCCTAACATGAACTGCTCTCTAATTCTTTCATCCGACAATATGTCAAACTTACAAGAGGATGCCAGATACTTAAGATCCGTCACATAATTTTCTATAGATTCTCCTTCTTTCTGTACTCTCTTCCCAAAATAATAGCGTTCTAAAATGGTACTTACTTTGGGTATGTTGTTCTGCTTTCCTTCTTATCTCGTTTTCAGAGCTTACAGAACATATCAAGAATGCACTTCTGAGTTCAAAGAAGACTTTTATTGTTGTTAATTCTTCTAAAACCACAAGTTCGTGAGAGACGAATTAATAGATTTCAAGCACACGTTTTAATGAAAACAAAATATATTTCAATTACAATGTACACAGCAGGTTATATTTATAAGATATTGAATGCAAAGCAAAACAAATACTTCACCATGTGAGAAACTATTTACAGCTTCATCTTTCTGGGGTCTGCAAGTTGATGACTCCTGGTCAACTGCGAGAAAGAGATAATCTACCCACACGGGAGGCTGGCAACTGGCGCCAAGTTCCAGTCCGAAGTCAGGCAGATTCAAATCTAATTCTCTGAAGCCTGTGAGCCACCCTTAGAAAAGCGTTCCCCTCCTCTCAGACCTGGGAAAACTACGCAAGCCTTTGGAGACTGGCCAGATCTCCTAGACTGCTCCTCTGCCCAAGCTCGAGCAGAGAGAAAAACACCCAATGTACCCTCTCTTATCAGGTCTAGTCTACTGTGAGAAGAAAACAGCTTGGTTCATCTTGTGCAAAAACACAGCTTGGAAAAATACAGCTTGGATCCTCAACTGTAATGTCTAACTCCACGTTAAAGGCAATAGACAGCTAACCTAAATATCAAATGTAATGTCTAATGTCATGTCAAAGCCAATAGGCAGCTGAGCTGCATACAAAATGTAATATATAATATCATGTCAAAGCCAATAGGCAGCTAATATCATGCCAAAGCCAATAGGCAGCTGAGCTGAATACAAAATACAATGTCTAATATCATGTCAAAGCCAATAGGCAGAATACAGAATGTAATGGCTAATGCAATATCAAAGCCAATAGGCAGCTAAACTGAATACAGCATGTCAAAGCCCATAGGTGACTAAACTGAATACAGAAAGTAATGGCTAATGCCATATCAAAGCCAATAGGCGGCTAGGCTGAACAAAACATATAGGGGCATATTTATACTCCGTTTGCGCCGAATTTGCGTCGTTTTTTTCGACGCAAATTCGACGCAAAACTAACTCCATATTTATACTTTGGCGTTAGACGCGTCTAGCGCCAAAGTTCATGGAGTTAGCGTAATTTTTTGGCGTGAACACCTTCCTTGCGTTAATGATATGCAAGGTAGGCGTTCCCGTCTTAAAAAATGACTCCGATGCTATTGCGTCGGATTTATACTCCCGGGCAAAAATGACGCCCAGGAGTGGGCGGGAGTAAAAAACCCACATTTGCGCTGGATTTTAGCGCCTGGGTCAGGGCAGGCGTTAAGGGACCTGTGGGCTCAGAATGAGCCCAGAGGTGCCCTCCCAAGCCCCCAGGGACACCCCCTGCCACCCTTGCCCACCCCAGGAGGACACCCAAGGCTGGAGGGACCCATCCCAGGGAAGAAAAGGTAAGTTGTGGTAAGTTTTTTAAAAAAAAATAATTTGTGGCATGGGGGGCCTGATTTGTGCCCCCCTACATGCCACTATGCCCAATGGCCATGCCCAGGGGACAGAAGTCCCCTGGGCATGGCCATTGGGCAAGGGGGCATGACTCCTGTCTTTGCTAAGACAGGAGTCATGTTAATGGCGTCTGGGCGCCAAAAAAAAATGGCGCAAATCGGGTTCAGACGATTTTTTTGCCTCAGCCTGACTTGCCCCATTTTTGGACGCCCAAACGCCATTTTTCCCTACGCCGGCGCTGCCTGGTGTACGTGGTTTTTTTTCACGCACACCAGGCAGTGCCGGTCGACTAACGCCGGCTAACGCCATTCAATAAATACGGCGCCCGCATGGTGCTTCAGAATGGCGTTAGCCGGCGCTAATTTTTTTGGCGCGAAACTGCGTTAGCGCAGTTTTGCGTCAAAAAGTATAAATATGGCCCATAATGTGCTACTGGTGAACATTGAGCAACTAATATGCGCAGTGGTGAAACACAAAGTCATTGGTCAAACATTATCAATAGCATGACAGTATGTCTAATTTGCGTATATAAGTTTCATACTCATTGAGGTCAACTGCTTCACTATCAGGCACATCGGGAAGGTGATCGAACACTTCTTTTCCTTCCGAGCCAAGACTGTGAAGTAAGAGTGCAGTCCTCCTTTTAGCACTTAAAGAGCTTCCACACACTCTTGCATAACGTTCAAATATTTTTTTCCATTTAGCCCATTTGATAGGAGGATCACCAGGGCTTGACTAAAGAAATGGGGGTGCTGTGACATTCTGCATAATGTATTATGTATGTATGCAAGTAGTGAAAAGAGTCAAACTTGTCAAACTGGTTGCTAAGAGCTCCAGCAATGAATAAAGACACTTAAAACTGATACAGACCAAATAGTTTAAAAAAACAAAACGGAAGATAATTCTATGTACTAAATACTGTGCACATCAGTGATGTGCCTTACACGTAGGAACATCTATGTAGTAAAAGCTGTGCGCATCAGCATGCACACACAGATGCACGCACACACACCAACACACAGTAGAGTAGTATTGTGTACTGATGTCATCCTCTGACATCAGCTAAGAATGGTATGTCATGAAGATTCGATTCTATGGGGGTGAAAAGGGAACTGGGAGAGATTGGAGATGGATGGTTGAGCTGTTTTCCTCTGATTATTTGGAATACACTTCCACACATACAAGTACTACAGAGTGTGATTCTACTTTATTACAACTAGGAAATTGGGTTTTCAGTTGTGGAGAATGTGACTCCTTTATAAGTAATAAATTCACAATTGTCTTTTTACTGAGACCCAAGTACCCCTTTGTATCACTTGACATGGTCAAAGTACTGCTTGCTGTGCCAGGGCACTTTCCCGAAGTTCTTTCATCTAGGAAAAACACTTAAATTACAATCCTCAGAATCTGCAGAATGTCACCCACAAAAACTTGGTTGAATAAAAGCTACTGACAGTCTAGGGGTGTAGCAAGGGCCGTAGAGCAAGCAAGAATAATAAGCCATGACCCCCTGTTCAGTAGCAAAAGGCAGCTATGACTATGATGCAGCGGGTGCTTTAAATCCCTTGATCTAGCACCACTGCACAACTGAATGGTATGCCGCCGACACCTTTATTTCACTATTGGATGCTGCTGCTTAACACATACAGTTCAACAGAGTAGAAAATCCGGGAAAGGGGACCACAGCATGATAAAGAAGATGCAAAAGCCAAGAAAAAAAACAATTTTAACAGAAAAATACATTTTAACGGATTTCTGTTGGACCATTATGGTTTGGGTGGGTGACTCAACGTGGCGGATAAGCATCATAAGTAGATTCAGGGTGCATCAAAGGTTGCACCTTGAAATAGCAGGCATCTGACTGCTGGCAGGGCATTACGCGTCCTGCAAAGGGGCAACAAGCCATGAATATGAGTCAGTTGATGGAAGAAACATCACAAAACAAAATAAAATGATGGGTGGAGTCTTTAAACTCTTCAAACACTCACCCCCAGTCACAGATCTGGGTTTAATCCATCGTTATTTTGCTCGCCACGTCACCTCAGTTTGGACCCAGCCACATACAAATCAGTCTTGACATATTCCCATTGGAACAGTTCAGCCGGAACTGCTAGGCCAGGTCCTCCATGAACAGGAAACAAGCATTCTGGGACCGGTTTCAGGGTATCACCCTTCATCAGCCAGGCTAGCTTGAATCCAGTGGCGCAGCGAGCAAGGGACCCACGTCTGGGCATATCCCTGCCACTTAGGGCCCACAAAGAAACATCACAAAACAAAATAAAATGATGGACGGAGTGTTGAAACTTTTCAAACACTCACCCCCAGTCACAGATCTGGGTTTAATCCACCGTTATTTTGCTTGCTACGTCACCCCAGTTTGGACCCAGCCATATACAAATCAATTTTGACCCTGTTCTCATTGGAACAGTCCAGCCGAACTGCTAGTCCAGGTCCTCCCTGGACAGGAAACAAGCATACTAGGACCGGTTTCAGGGTATCACCCTTCATCAGCCAGGCTTGATGGAAGGATAGGGCACCGAGAACTATATGAGTAAGGAAAGGGAATGGAGCAATATATGCTTTTGAATGCTCACCAAAATGTTTTGCCCCACCAGCCCTTTTAGCAGTAATTAGAGGCATATTTATAGTCCCATAGCGCCACCTTCAGCGCCACATTAGCGTCATTATTTTTTACGTTAATGCGGCCCAATGAAGCCGAAATCGCTGCACCGTATTTACAGAGTGGCGCCATGCGTGCATGGCACCACTCTGTTCCTCTTTGCCCTACATTATAGGGGAGCCGGAAAAATGGTGCAAGGAAATCTATGAGATTTCCTTGCACCATTTTTTACGGCACTTTTAACGCCTGCTCGAGAGCAGGCGTTAAAAGGAGACTTCCATTCTCTAGAATCGGTCTCTATGTATTCTGCAGGATTAGTGCCAATATTTTGGCGCTACTCCTGCAGAGTACATCAAGAGCATCATGAGAAATTACGCTATTGCCCCTACCCTGCGCCATGGTGTGCCGAATTTTAAATACGGGGCACATATGATGGCAGTAGGGGGGCGCTAAGGGGTGCAGGGAACGTGGCGTTGCACTCAATGCAGCGCCACTTTCTACAAATTTGCTACTAAGTAAGTGTAAACCATAAATCAGGCAACACAGAGCCACATGTGCAGTCCTACGGAATGCACAATCTCAATCACTCGGAAACAGCCAATGAGAGCTTCATGTTACAAAAAACTCTTCAACTAGTCAAGCCTATTCCGCCACAAGAAAGCGATACTTGTACTACTCAAGTAGCCCAGTAGAGGGCAGCAATATTCCAACGCACTCATGCCTCAAGCCGTCATATAGCCTCGAAAGGGATTTGTACCGTAAAGTTTCCGCACTTCGCATTCGTTTCCAACAGTACAGTAGGCGCACTTCTAAAGGAAGCTCGGGGGAGGGGGTGCTGAACAATCCGAACAGGTTTTTAATATAACTCCTGCATTATCTGTTTACATCTCGTCACCTTCCTGTGATATTGTAGGCAAAGAATAAAACAATAACTTCTCGACTCCTGTAGCGAAGCGAGGCTTCGTGTGACCTGGAGCCAGCAAAGAAAATGGCCGATCTGACTGCTTTTGGAGCACTAAACTACAGTAATTATCAGAGTACGGTTTGTCCTGCAAGGCTCAGGGCCCGGGTGCCACTGCACCTGCTTCACCAATGTAGCTACCCCCTTACCCAACTCCCTCTGCCTTTATCTCACCCATGCTGGTCCCTGCTTTCTTCCTTAGTGCCGCATGCCCATCTTTGTGTGTGTGTGTTTTTGCCTTCTCTTCCTCTCTGGAAACGTCCATCAGGATAAATGAGTGCCGGTGCTCAAATATAGGTGCCGGTGGCCCCAACCGGCTCAAATTAAGCACTGCTCTCAGCTAAACTGGCCCTGCTATTACTATGGGAAACAGTGGCACCTAAAGCACACCTACCCTCTATAAAATCACCCCCATGGTGTTTCCTCCCAGGATTCATCCTCTTTCTAAATACCGTGCATTCTTATTTTAATTTATAGCGAAGGCATTGCTAAATAGTAATGTGTGCAGAGATTATTGCCACGGTAGACAATAGCGCCAAAATATGCAGCACAACAGCAATACACAATAATAAAGCAGAAACAGCGTGCTTCCACAGTCAGGGGGTCCAAGGAGGGGGGATTATGGCGAAGAGTGGCGCAAGAAGATCACGCAATAATGGGATTCAAAGAGATTCCTCCGTTTCACTCACCGCTTATAACAAGTGTTAAGTGTGTCAGTAGCTGAGTTCGTCGAATTGGGGTAGTGAGTGAGGTGTAGTCTCCGATAGCAGATCCCTTGTTTCTTTCAGGATGGTGCAATTACATTAAAAAACGCGTTGCGTGCGTCAGCCAGTCTAGATGCATTAAATATTTATTCACTATAAGGGACATAAGTCCATGGCTTTATTTGTAGCACTTGTAGTCTGGGTTTTATGCTGGTAATGAGTTGCATCTTCAACTCTTTATTAAATTGGAGGAGCTTTGGGGCGTGCCGAGGGATACAAGGATGTTGTTCCAGAACCTGAGATCATAGATAAAAATTAACTTCTGCAATGTTTGTTTTCTTGCCTGGCATCTTCTTTTACACATGGTTTTGGCTGGAAACCATTGATGTCACTTCCTATGCAGATGGATTAAAGGAAATTAAGTCCTCTTGCTTGACTTTTTCTTTTAAAGATTGCTTTGGTGGGAAACCAGTGATGTAACTTTTCGTGCCCATGGATGACTGAAAATTATAATGCTAGATGCCCTGCCTGTAGAGCCGAGGATAAAATGCACTACCCGTACAGCTGAGGGAAAGGGAAAAAGTTCTTGGTTGAGGTTGAGAAGGGCACCTTGGTTCAGGGTGCCTTATTGGACAACATGATTACAAGCTGTGCTGAAACACTCCTTGCTTGTCACCATATTCGGGCGCGGCATCCTGTTTCAAAAGAAAATGTATCATATATTGTGGTAAACATGGTCTAATCCCATTGAATGTAAAGTGCCCACTTGGGGGAAATGTTGGAACGGTACTAAAAGATTGAAATTTTGGAGGAAGGAATGGAATGTTGGTGATTGAAAAAGTGTGACAATGGATTTCTAACTAAGCAACTGTAGAAGAGAGTGAGATTGTTTCTTTTGATTGTCCTGAGTTTATCATTTACGGTGGGAGATGATGACGCTCATTCATAGGCAGATGGCTCCTAGACTTATTGGGTCATCAGTTGAAAGATGGTCCTTGCTCTCTATGTGGAATTAAGTTATGGAATCAGGGTTCTGCCAGGTGCATATGTTTTGAAAGGTGTGATGTGAACAACTCTCATAGTCAAGGTCTCAGCCAGGCTTGTCTTAAGCGTTTGGGGGTCCTGTGTAAAAAACTCTACAAGGCCCAACTTCTTACATTTGTGCCAGATGGAAAGATCACCTGGCATAAACATCGGATTTAAAGTGTCTTTCCTAGCTTTGTACACAGCATCTAGCACCATCCAGGAGCATTTCCATTCTAGATGAATTGTAATGAATAAAAAAATGCTTGAGGAAAAAAATCTACAATTAGGTTTTGAAGTAGGAGCATGAGCCTCGCATAAGCGTGGAGCATGTGGCATAATATTTCCACTGATTGTACCCACTCACGCCCATTTGTGTCAGCCCTGATCTTGGTGGACAATGATAGAGGATGTGTTCTAAAGCCAGCAAAGGGGAAGCAAAGCTCTCCTTCGAAGGACATATTTTTTTCCGACCTACCACCAAAAACGTGGAGGAGATAATCAATGTTGAACAGTTGTATATCAAAATAGTGTAGTAAGAAATCTAGTCTGACATTAATATTGTGTCCTAAATATTGTTTGTAAAAATATCATCCCATTTAGTGTAGAATTTGTATTACTCATTCAAGTAGGCTAATGTTAATGTAACCGGTATTCAGGATACAATATTTATATCACACATTATTATGATGATATTCTGATACCACACTAGCTGAAAGTGGTTAAAAATATACTTTCTTGAAAAGGTATGTGGCCTTGCCTTTTCCAATGGCCAAATTAAGATTGTCCAGGAAGGAGACAGAATGCATGTTTTGGTCCCTGGGAAAACGTGGGAATGCTTTGATTACTTACTGGTAATTGCATTATTCTGAGCAGATCTCTCACCATGATGAATTACAATGTGAGGCCCCTGTTCCTTCCTTCATAACTTCCTCCAAACGATAAAAGCCCCTGACCCCCCACTTCTTGTTCCATACCAAGCCAATACCATCAGAAAGTTGGACTGGTCAACAGGGGGGGACAGTGGGCCTGATTCATCATGGCCAGCGATGGACTCAGAGTAATGCAATTACTGGTAAGTAACTGAAGCAACTACCTCCTCATCCCTCTCCGTGTGATGAATCACAATGTAAGATTTGCCCACGCCACAAAAAGGACAACTGTAAATATATGCAGAATCAAACTTTAATCAAACAGAAAGACAAACTGTTACAGCACAGATGCCATCATTTTAGAACCCAAATGATCTGGCATCTCCAGGCCTGGTACCACCTGATAGAAGTCGAAAAAGGTAGAGGGAACCACCCGAGTAGCAGCTCTAAATATTTCCTGCAAATAAGCCCCTGAAGCTCTGCCATGGATGCTGTCATGCTCCTAATAGACCACCCTAAATCCCCAGAGCAGAAGCCAAGCAAAATGCTTGTGTATCACAGATCTGATCCACTTGCTCTAGGTCTGAGTTGAAGACTTTCATCCCTTATGAGCGGGTCCAAAATTGACCAACAAGGAGGAGGAAACTCAAAGCTCCTTCACCCTTTCCAAACAGACCTAAACTGCTCTTGGAACATCAAGAGAATTAAGCACCACCTCCTCAGGAGACTGAGTATCTGGAAAAAATACAAGCAGAATAACCTTCTGTTGGAGATGAAACATAGACTTTACTTTAGAGACAAACCCAGGGCCCAAACGGACAAAAAGCTGGTAATCAAAAACCTGAAAAAAGGAAGGGTGGCAAGACAGAGAACCCTACTCTCTCTCCCACACAGTGAGCCGAGGTAATAGCCACCAAGAAGAACACGTTCAATGTCAGGAGACACATTTCCACCAAAGATGAAAGTTCAAGAGGAGGAACTTTGAGGATCTGAAGCACCAACTGCAAATCCTAGGAAGGACACACCACCCGTGGTACAGGTTACAGATTAGAAAATTATTTTAAAATTCTAGAAACTAGCCTCTGATCGTCTGCCAGATCACCCCAAGGGGACCAGAAAGACTTAACAGCTGCCCACTGAAACTTAAGAGTGGCTGGACTAAGGCCCAACTGAAACCATACCTGAAACAATTTGAGAACCTGAGGGAGGGACACAGAAAGAGTAAGAAGGTGCTTCCATGTACACCACCGCTAAAAAGTCTTCCACTGCTGGGCATATGAGGAGCTGGTGGACAATCTCCTGTATGTTTGCACAGAAAAAGACTCTGACTGACCATTTGACAGTAATCCCTCCGTTTAACCTCTAAGCCATCAATTTGATCCTTGCCTGAGACCTCACCAGAAGATTTTGAAAACTGAGAGGGGAAGGGACCAAAGGAAGTCGTCACTTATGACCTACCCTCATTGCTCACTTCTGAATTAAAGGAAACAGAGGGAAAGCAAACATCAGGCCGGGTGGCCAAGTACAATTCAGGGCATCTACTTCTGATGTCAACTTTTCCCATCCCAGGAGAAAAACCGGGGAAGAAAGGCATTACAAATACTCACAAACAGATCTACCTTGGTGCGTCCTCATTTCTGACAATCAGGGCAAACACCTAGGGAAAGAGACAAAGGGCCAGATGTAGCAAAGGGTTTTTCCCATTCTGTGTCAATGGGAAAATGCATTCGTACATATGGCCCTAAATTCCTAAGAGGATGGAATCTCTCTGCTCATGCAATCAGCCTGACAATTCAGAACTCCTTGAATGTAAATGGCCCGGAGAGTACCCATGAGACTAAGCCCACAGAAAAAGTTGATCTTCAATCTTCGGTAATGATAGGACTCTTGTTCCCCCTCGACGATTAACAATAGACTTGCCATTGCTATTGTCTGAATGACAACATCCTTGCCCTCAATCAGGAGAGAAAAGTGAAGGCGAGCCAGACAAATCGCCCCCAGTTCTCTCCAGTTGGAAGGCCAGGAACCCCTGCTGACATCCCATAAGCTCCAAAACTGAAGGACTCCTGATCAAGCCCACCTATCACTTTTGCTGGCATCTGTTGTGATGACACTGGAGCATGAGCGACCAAGGGAACTCTCCTTAGGATGTTGGAAGGAACAAGCCATCATTCCAGTTTCCTCTGAATCCCTACTGTCACTGGAATAAGACAACACATATTCTGAACATAGGGACAAACTGACTCAGGATGAATCACATTGAGCTGCCATCTTCCCCAGGGAACCAAAAGCATTGTGGCAGCCAGATCGCTCTGCATGCACCTTCATCGAAAGCGAGAGAACCTGAAAAGGAGCTGTTAGACCTGGCATCCTTGGCGTGGTTTCCCTTGTCATTTTGCCTCTGCTTCCTGTATTTGTGACTGTGTGCTGGATTTTGTTTTTGCTGGTTTTGGTACTCTGGGCACTTTCCCACTGCTGACCAGTGCAAGTGCAAGTGCTCCCTGTGTAAATTCTGATTATAATTAGTTATCCCTGATTGGCATAACTGATTTACTAGTAAGTCCCTAGAAAAGTGCACTTGAGGTGCATAGGGCCTGTAAATCAAATGTCATTAGTGGGCCAGCAGCACGGCTAGTGCCACCCACATAAGTAGCCCTGTTAAAATGTCTCAGACCCTGCCACCGCAGTGTCTGTGTAGGCTGTTTTCAACATGTCAGTTTGGCCTGGCAAGTGAACCCACTTACCAGGCCTAAACCTACCTTTTTACAACATGTACGTCACTCCTGTGGTAGGCCCAAAGCAACCCCATGGGCAGGGTGCAATGTATTTAAAAGGTAGGACTTGTACTCGTGTGTTTTACATGTCCCGTGCAATACTGGTGAATTCTGTTTTCACTATTGGAAGGTCTGTCTCTCCCATAGGTTACCATGGAGATTGCCATGAAATATCTTTTAAGTGCAGTTTCCATTGGGAGCAGATAGAGATTTGGAGTCTGGGGTTTCTGAACTCACAATTTAAAAATACATCTTTTGGTAAAGTTGATTTTTGTATTGTGAGTTTGAAAATGCTACTTTAAAAAAGTGGGAATTTTCTTGTTTAAGAAAGTGGGAATTTTCTTGCTTAACCATTCTGTGCCTTTGCTTGGCTGCTGATTCCACATCTGGGTCAGACTGACAGTTGAGCTGTTTGTGAATTCACTCTAGACAATAACACAAAGGGTGCTAGGTGTGTCCTGCATATCCTGATGGGTCTGCATCTGCTTGAGTGGAGGGAGGTGCTGACACTTGCACCTGAATGGGGCTGTGCCTGTCCTCACACAATACAGTCTCCAACCCTCTAGAGTGTGGTTGGGGAAAAGGCATGGTCTTGCCCGCTACAAAGACTTTCCTCTGAAGTTTGCCTACTTCAAAGGCAGAAAAGAGTATAAGTATTGGACTGCTGACCCCACAATTGTAGGATACTTCTGGATCAAGACAAACCTCTGCCAAGGAGAAGAACTGAAGCGCTGTGAGGAGGAGTACTGCCCTTTTGCTGTGTGTACTTTGCTGGGTTGGCCTGCAGTTGCTGCTTCTACCTTAGAGAGAACAAAGACTGGATTTTGCTGTGTATTCTGCTTGTGAAGTTTCTCGAAGGGCTTGGACTGAGCTTGCCACTTGTTAAGAAGTCTCTGGGACATCAAAGACTTCATCTGCCAGCACCTGGGCTCTCTTGCTGAGACCCCTGTCTTGCCAAGGGGTGCCACTCCAGTCCCTGGGCACTTGGAAGGAGAAGTTGGTAAAACCTGTATGAGAATCCATGACCTGAAGCCGAGCAGCAGAAAAATCAATGCAGCACCCACCTCAAAGCTGTTAAATTCGAAGCAGCGCCCACCTCATGGCTGCAGAAATCAACGTATCGCCAGCTCAGTACAACTTCACTATTACTGTGCATCTGGATTTTCCACGCAGCGTCCTTGGCCTTCGAAACTGCAACATCACTGCACAGACCCAGGCGGTCGGTGCGGAAATCGATGCATCCCTTCCCTGTGAGGAAAGAATCAACACATCGCCTACCCGGCTGGGAAAGAATCAACGCACGGCCTCACTCTGGATTAAGGAATGGACGCATTGCTTGCTTTTCTGATGAATTCTCTCCCCATGGCTTTATCTTTGACTCATCCCAGGTACTTTGTGCTAAAACAATGCATCCATTGATTTTTATGGATGAATTCTCTTTTTACTTCAAAAATGTATATCTCTTTTTGTGTATGTTAAATATTTGTCATTTTGGTCTTGTTTGATTTAGATAAATATTGGCTACTTTCCTAAACTGGTGTGGAATCCTTTTGTAGTGTTTTCACTGTGTTACTTTATGTGTTTATGAAAATACTTTACACATTGCCTCTGAGATAATCCTGATTGCTTGTGCCAAGCTAACAAGGGAGTGAGCAGGGGTTATCTTAGGTGCGTGACTCTCTTACCCTGACTAGAGTGAGGGTCCCCACTTGGACAGGGTGTAAACTGACTGCCCACCACAGACCTCATTTCTAACAGGAGCAAACAACAAGTCTTACAAATGACAGTGGATCTTGACCACCCTAGAGCCTGGCAGAGTGACGACGTCCAGATCCATCTGACACAGATCTTCTATGAAAATGTGATCCTGAGACAGTCAGCTGGGATTTCTTTGCATTTATCAAACAGCCATGTGAGAAAAGAAGGTCCAGCACTGTCTGTATATGCAGAGAAGTCAGAACAAGGGAAATTCCTTAGATCAGACAGTCGTTGAGATAAAGAAAGAAAGAGACCCTCTACAGGTGAACAGCTATTAGTGGGGCCAACACTTTTGTAAACATTTGTGGTGCCAACTTTAGTCTGAACGGAAGAACCTGGAACTGAAAATTCATCAGACCTATAGGAAACCACAGAAACTGCTGATAACTCAGACGGACTTGGCCAGGCAGGTAAAACATCTTGAAGTTCGATGGCCATCATGAAGTTCCAGGGGATGTCAGAGGAATGAGTTGCAGTAACAACCGCACCTTGAAAGGAAGGGTAGTCACCCAGAGATTCAGGACCTTCAGGATCAGCACATTTTCTGGACCAGAAAAATAATAGAATATACTCCTTGCTCAACCTGATCGTGTGGAACCAGGATGATTGCTTTCTTCTCTAGCAGAGCAGCAACACCTGCCAGCAAGGCTTCCTTATTCACTGGATCCCTTGGGACAGGAGTAGGGATGCACCCCATATCAGGAGGAGGAGAGACAAAGTCGATAAGATAACTGCTCCAAATTATATTCAGTACCCACATGCCAGAGATGGAAAGAGCCCACACTGGAAGAAATTACGTTATCCTTCCTCCCTCAGGTTTTTAATGTGAGGAACTCCCAAAGTCAGGACCACTGACTTGAAGGACTAGGATTGGCTGAAACATCTTTTTACTTGCCCCTTCTACACTGAAACCTCCTTCTACAAGATGAATCGGAGTAGGAATCTTTACAAGGGAAATTCGTGGTCTTTCTGGTACCCACCCTATTCCAAGGCTTAGCTGATTTACAAGAGGAAGCCCTAGATTACTAGGTATGTTTTTGACATTAAAGGACTTCTTGATAAGTGCATCCAAATGCTTGCCAAACAATCTGCACCCCATCAAAAAATACTTATTTTCCAATCTCTTAGCTTGAGGTTCTATCTGGCCATGATAGAAGAAGAGCATGCAACAGAAGCTGCCTTGATCTCCCTCTTTAAGGCTCGTCCCACTTGGGGTGGGGCCAGCAAATAAGACACAGAGAGGAACAGACAATGCTTGCTGGGTCTTTAATAAGAGCATGTGTACCAGAGAATACTTTAAGTTTAGGCATGAATGCTCAAAATGTTCAATTGCTACACATGCAATGGTCCACTGTTACCAACAACAGGGTCAGGTTAGGGAGCACAGGCCAGGAACACAGCTAATCAATGGCAGCAGTCAGTGGGGACTAATAATTACAGACGGGGGAAGGGACACAGGGATCTGCTGGGAAAGGCTCCTATGCCAGTTAGAGTAGAGAGACTGGCTCATTGGTTAGCCTTTTACCCGAACAGGGGGGGCTGCACTGCAATTGTTACAAGGTTTTCTAGAGGGGTTTAGGTTAGGTTATTCAGGTCCAAAATCACGTAGGTGGGTGAAGTACCTTACATCAGCTAGAGAACATTCATAGGTTGTCGAGGAAAAACTAACAAAGGAGTTCAAAGAAGGCAGGATATTGAGGCCATTTAATAGCTGGCCATTGCCAGACTTGATTGTTTTCCCTATAGGTGTAGTGCCTAAAAAATAACAGGGACAACACCAGCTCATACAACACTTATCATGGCCAGAAAGCTCATCAGAGAATGACTTTCTCAATGACGAGATATCATCAGTGTCATATTCGTTGGTTGATGTAGCCATGGAACTCATTGGTAGGGCAGGAAAGGCTGCTGCTATGGCAAAATGCGATCAAGTCTGCATTCAGGTTACTACCGGCGCACACAGATGATTTCCAGTTGCTGGGCATAGAGTTCAGAGGACAATGGTATGTGGACAAAGCAATGCCAATGGGTTGCTCCACTTCAAGTGCATCTTTGAAGAATTCAGTTCGTTCCTGCAGTGACTATTTACTTGGTGCACTGGACAAAAGGAATACTGCATTATTTGGATGATTTCTTTTTGGTCAGAAGCGCCGGCTAGGCAGACTGACAAAGGCTTTTGGTAAGTTTTCAAGAGCTCATGGTGGACGGGGTAGGGGGAGGAAGTGCCTCTTGCCACAGAGCAAATGGTGGGACTGACAGAGATTATTTCATTTTTGGGCATTGAATTGAACTCCTGGAACATGGAGGCACAGCTTCTCCAGGATAAGAAGGTTGCTATGCAGCTACTGATTGACAGCTTTCTGGCAAAACAGAAGGTGACTGTGAAAGAAGTTCAGACACTATTAGTACATCTTAACTTTGCTTGTAGAGTAGTTAGGGCAGACAGGACATTTTGTAGGAGGTTAGGGCTAGTACTTTCAGGTTTGTCTCTGCCGCACCATCACATACAATTGTCTACAGGAATCAAGGAGGTTTTGTGAATGTGGCACTTCTTTTTAGATTCCTTCAATGGAATTCCACAGGACATCAATTGGGATGTCCAAATGTTTTCTGATGCGTCAGGAGGTGTAGGTTTTGGCATTTACTGGCAGGGCAAGTGGTGTTGTGAGCAATAACCAGAGTCTTGAAAACAGGAAGGGAGAAGTATTGCCTTTTTTGGAATTGTTTCCGCTGATGGTAGCAGTACACATGTGGGTAGATCCCTACAACACAAAAAAGTAACTTTTAGAGTAGATAACATGGCAGTGGTACAGTTAGTTAATAGGCAATCAGCCAGGGACCCACAAGTTTTGAAGTTGCTGCGGGTATTCATGCTGGCATGCCTGAAGTATCATATTGTATGTACCGATAGACACGTGCCAGGACTGGACAATGACATTGCATTCACAAGGGAAGAGTTTCCATGGACTCGCCTTGGAGGCAGATGGAGACAAGACTCTCATGCTACCAGAATTGTGGATGATAGGCGAAAAAGGATGCTCCAACTGGTTGCAGACTTACTGTTGATATCCACGAGGAAAGCATATGCACAGGCCTGGGTTAAAATTTTAGAAACAACCACTAGTAGAAGAACCTCTTAGTGTGAGAGGGTGGAAGGAGTAGTCCAGTTCATCATCGGACTAATTGAAAAAGGTCAATCTAGAGTCACTATATCAGGAACGTTGTCAGTGATGGAAAATGGCCCTCTCTGAAGGGTCACGCTAAACGTTTTGCCTTCCTCTTCCTCTTTTTCTGACCTCATTTTTTGATGGACTTTAGGACTCTGGACACTTTACCATTGCTAACCAGTGCTAAGGTGCATGTGCTTTCTCCGTAAAACATGGTAACATTGGCTCATACCCAATCGGCATATTTATGTATCAGAAAGTCCCTAGTAAAGTGTACTACATGTGCCCAGGGGCTATACATTAAATTCCACTAGTGGGCCTGCAGCACGGACTCTGCCACCCAAATACGTTGCCCCTTAACCATGCCTCAGGCCTGTGTGTGCAGCTTCACTGCCACTTCGACTTGGCTTTTAAAACCACTTGCCATGCCTTAAACTCCCCTTTTTCTACATATAAGTTACCCCTAAGGTAGGCCCTAGGTAACCCATAGGGCAAGGTGCTATGTAAATAAAAGGCAGGACATGTACTTATGTGTTTTACATGTCCCGGTAGTGAAAAACTCACAAATACGTTTTCCACTACTGTTAGGCCTGCTCCTTTCATAGACAAGCATTAGAACTTCCCTAATATACTTTTAAGTGGTAGATTCTGATGTGGAAGGAGTAGTCCTGTCATGTTTAGTATGGCTAGAATGGTAATAGAAAATCCTATTACTTGTGAAGTTGGATATAATATTACCATTTTAGAAATGCCACTTTTAGAAAGTGGGCATTTCTCTGCACTTACTGCCATCTGTGCCTCGCAGCCTGTCTCCAATCCCCATCTGGTCTGTGCTGGTTGACAGCTCCCCTTGTGCATTCCACCCAGACAGCCATAAACACAGGACACTCAGCCACATCTACATTAATCTGCATACTGAATGGGTCTCCCTTGGCAGGAAGGGTGGAGGATCTCTCTCTCTCTTTGTTACAATTCAAAGGCCAGTGGCCTGCCCTAACACAAAGGACTGATAACCCCCCACAGGGATCCTGGCAGACATTACTGGGCTGAAAGGGGAACTTGTGCACTTCAAAACCACTCATTGAATTTTCCCCTACTTCAAAGCCATTTTTGGGTATATAAACGGTGTCTCCAACCCCACCAAATCAGACACTTCTGGATCTACACCTGGCCTCTGTCACAGGCACTGCCTAACTGCCCGAAAGACTAATCTGGGCTGCTTTGCTGAGATGGACTGCTGCCTTGCTTGTTCCCCTGCTGCCTGCTGACCTCTAACTCTACTGACTCTGTGCCTTCCCCACAAGTACAATCCAAGGGCTTGAATTTAGCTTGCCTCCTGTTCTAAAGTCTCAGGGCCACAAAGACTTCACCCCAGAGAAGAAACTCCCTATGCGTCGGAATACCGATGCAACGTCTGCAGAAATCGATGCAGCTCCTGCCTCGCAGATGAAAATTTGACACATTGCCTAGCGGATCGATGCAGCAGCTGCTCCTTCTTACCAGCGCATCAAGGATTTTCAACACATTGTCCCTGAGCATCAAAATACCACCACATCGCAGAGAGGAACCAAGGCCGCACTACTGGAAATCAACGTATCATCTTGCAGCATGGGACAAAACAACACATTGTCCATGCCATGCCGGAAAATCTGATACATCACCTTCTTTTTCAATGCATCTCCTCCTCTGCGGCCCCTGTGCATCGTTATCTTTGACGCATCCCAGGTACTGTGTGTTACATGGATATAACCACTGATCCTTAAGGATTGAGATTCTTTTAAACCTTTAAAAAGTGATAGCTCAACTTGTGCACATTGGATTTTTGTTGTTTTTATCTTATTTTATTCAGGTAAATATTATCTATTTTTCTGAATCTGTGTAGTGCATTTTTGTGGTGTTTTGACTGTTTTACTGTATAAGTTACAGCACAAATACTTTATACATTGTCTTTTAAGTTAAGCCTTCCTGCTCTGTGTCAAGCTACCAGTGGGTGAGCACAGGATAATTTGGATTGGGTTGTGATTTACCTTGACTTGGATTGTGGTCCCTACTTGGACAAAGGCGTATACCTCTTCCAACTAGAGACCTGATTTCTAACAGTCAGGTAGAGCCTTTACAGGTAAGCTTTGCTGGGGTTATGTCCCTTCAGAGGAGAAGTTAGGTAAGAGAATTCTGAAAGGTTTGGCAAAGGAGCAGCGTAGGTCTAGATCATTGCAGAAACCATTGACCATGGAAATCTGCAAAAGATTGGTGGATAGTTTGCTGGGGGGTCTGTGCAACACATGGAGAGGCCACACTGTTTGCTATGCTCATGGCATGGGTGTTCTTTGGGGTCTTCAGGGTCTCGGAGCTACTGGAGAACCTTAAGAATGCAGGTTTGAGGTGGGAAGAGGTCAGAATACAGCCAGAAGGGGTTAGGATTTACCTCCAGCGATCCAAAATGGACCAGGGGTTGGGAACGGAAGGCAGTTTTTCTGCCTGTGCAGGCAGATACTGGCTTTTGCCTGTTAATATGGGGTACGCACTTAAAAGTTAGAATGCCTTCACAAGCAGGCCAGGTTTTTCGGTGCAGGGACGGTACGAGGGTCACCTCCAGCCAGCTATTAGGATTATTAAGGAAAGCTTTAGCAGCTTAGGGCATGCCAGGAAAATCTTTTAGGATTGGAGTGACAACTGAAGCACGGCACAGAGATTGGTCATGCGAGAGAATAATGAGACTGGGCAGGTGGTCCTCTGATTGTTATCAATGTTATGTTAGGTAAGAGGGGTGGATTGAGGGTTAGTAATGAAACCTTGGAGCGTGCTAACTAATTTATTTTTCAGGTTTGGTGCAGAGGCCATTAACTGCTGGTATTGCAATCTGGATCATTGGGCAGAAAATACCAGCTTTAATAGTGACTTGGGCCTTGGGGCCAAAAATGTTTCGGTTTCCTGGCATGGTAGAGGGGGATGCGGAGGAAGGATTTAGTGCCATTTCTCAATGTGTTAATGAGGGAGGGGGTATGTCTTGATGTTTTACTTATACACTCAGGGGAGAATGACCTAGTGGTTCAAAAAGGTTTAGCTCTTTTGCGAGCAATGAAGCGTGACTTAAGAGAAATCAAACAACAGTAGGCAGACTCCTTTGTTGGGTGGAGTTTATGCCCAGGAGAGTCTGGAGAGATGCTCATACGCCCTTGGCGATTGATAAGGCTAGGCGCAAGATAAACAGGGAGATGAGGCGCTTCTGTATGGTTACAGGGTTAGGTATGGTGGCTCATAAGGATTTATACTTGTTTTTTGAGATGTGCCTATATTTGTTGGAGATAAGGACATTTATGAAAAAGATGTTGAAACATTAGATACAGTATAGATGCACCATCCTGGGGTTGGGGAGGGCAGAAAAATGGTGAGTTTCAGCCACCTTTTTCTGGTGGTGGGTGGCCCACAAGTCCCAGGGCTTCACAGAAGGTTATTGGAGTTTCTTGACAGAGAAAGAGCAGGCTGGAAAGGAGGGGATCAGAAAATTCACAACAGAAACTGAGCAGAACGTTTAGTTACCTCACATGAGGTTTATTGTAGGTACTTTAAATGTTTAAAATTATAATGGAACACATTCAAGTTTACAAATGTTGGAGTGCATTAGATCATGATGTACACTGTGTTTGGAAAGTTTAAGGGAATAGTGAGGTGTTTAGTTTTGTAATGCCATTGTATTTCTTTGTGAGGCACACCTGTTCCAAAAAAGCAGCCTTTTTCACACATACTATATTGGGAGTCATTAGTCTATTTGTGCCCCATCTTTCCCAAATAGGAGCTTGGAGGACAGCTGACCAGAGGGAGGTCTGTCTCCTGGGGGCATTTGGGCATGTGGTGGCACAGTCTAGACGACTGTGGTACCTTTGAGCTACATCCGGTAAAAGGATGTTGCCCAACCGTTATACATCCACCAATTTGCGGCTGCTCCCCTCCATTTTGTAGGGTAGATGTACACGGTGGCAGCCCCTAGGGTGCACATAAGGTCAGCGTTTTTTCCCACCCACCCATCCCTATAGACAGATATCTGGAAGGGCCTTGTATTTTGGAAACTATCTCAGTTGGCTTGCAAGGGGACATGTGTGAAGGGCCTGGGAGCTGTTGTAGGTGTCGCTGAAGGAGGTGTTGCAGGGGCCGGTGGCCCACAAGTCACAGGGCTTTGCAGAAGGTTATTGAGGTTTCTTGACAGAGGAAGAGCAGGCTGTAAATGAGGGGATCGGAAAACTGACAACAGAAACAGAACACAACATTAAGTTACCTCACAGGTTTATTGTATGTACTTTAATAGTTATATTTGAACAAGTTCATGTTTACAAATGTTGGAGTGCATTACACCATGATGTACACTGTGTTTGGAAAGCTTAAGGGGAGGGTTGGTTTTAGGGGAGGGGGGTAAGGAGTAGGAGGCAGATTATGTATAGGTAGGTGTTTAGTTTTGTAAGGCGCAGGTCAAAGTATTTCTTTGTGATGCACACCTGTTTCAGTAAAGTGGCATTTTTCACACAATATGTTCGAGTCAGTGGTCTATTTGTGCCCTATCTTTGCCGAGGTGCCCTAATGGCAAGAGCTACTGACTTTGGAAGAGGACCCAGGTTTGAGTCCCGGCATCAGCTCAACATCTTGTGATTCTTCACAAATCACTTAATCGTTCTAGTCAACACAAAATTATTCTGACCATTTGTAACGTCATTGTGTGCTCATATAAAGTGCTCCAATGCCCTAGCACACTTCATGCTAAATAAAACTGCAAAGAAAAAGAAATGCAGATGTCACAAGCTGAGTGCAAATTGCCGTCCTTTTCTATTATACACAGTGGTGCAATTCTCTGTTTGGCCTTCAGTACAAGTGGGTCTGGAAAATTTGACGTATTTACCTCACTCGATAAATACCAATATTGTTTAGAGCAGACATTACCTGGGGCCATATTATGTATAAGGTGCACTGTTCACTGTTGCACCAAGGTGCACCTTGGAAAGGGTGTGCAGGTGCAAACAGAGACAGTGTGCCATATTACAAAGAATGTGCTGCCTCAGGGGAGCAGCAAACTCACACTGTTTTCTGGACAGTGTATTCAAGTGAAATATGGTGCGGCTGTTTCACAGTGCAGGCCTCAGCCTGTCTGCTCTTTGAAGAGGGGAGAGAGATCCTCTGCAGGCAGATGTGATGAGTGGATACACTCGCCTGCAGAGGGATGACTGGATGGTCCCAGACACCCCTTTTATCCCCTCCAGAGGGCTGCCTTAAGAGGCCCACTTTCAGTGTGCCACCTTTTTGTTGCGCACCTTCAGTGTGTCTCATAAGGGCATGTTTGTCTCTGCACCCACGTCCAATGATTTAAATGGACCGGTACTCACAGGGGGAAGCAGCCAGAACAACGACGTGGGCTCAATGACGGTCGTTGTCCACAAAAGCAGAACAACGATTTCCTGAACAACTACCCTTTTTTCCTCTGCCTTAACCACACATTTCTGAACAACGAACATGCGTGGTTAAGGCAGAGGAAAACAGACTCGGGATCGGAGAGGATGCAACCAGGTAAGTGGGGCTGGGGTAGGGTTGGGGGGTAGTTTTAGGGACAAGGTGGGGGTAATTTTAGTTTTTTGGGGTGAGGGTTGAGGTAATTTTAGGTTTTAGGGGCAGTATGGAGGGTCGGGTAGTTTTAGGGGCAGGGGAGGGGGGTCAGGGTAGTTTTAGATTTTAGGGGCAGGGTTGGGGCGTTGAGGTAGTTTTAGGGGTGGGGGTCGGGTAGTTTTAGGTTTTGTGGTGGGGTGGGGGGTCACGGTACTTTTAGGTTTTAGGGGTGGGGTGGGGGGTTGTGGTAGTTTTAGGGGTGGGGATGGGGGTTTGGGTAGTTTTAGGTTTTAGAGGCAGGGATGGGGGGCCACAGTAGTTTTAGGGGAGGGGTGGGGGGTTGGGGTAGTTTAGGTTATAGGGGCGGGGTCCTTTTAGGTTTTAGGGGCTGGGGTGGGGGGTCACGGTAGTTTTAGGGGAGGGTGGGGGGTTGGGGTAGTTTATGTTTTAGGGGTGGGGTGGTGGGTCGTGGTACTTTTAGGTTTTAGGGGCGAGGTGGGGTGCTGCAGTAATTTTAGTTTTTAGTGGTGGGGGTTGGGGTAGTTTTAGGTTTTAGGGGCAGGGTAGGGGGGTCAGGGTAGTTTTAGGGTTGGGGTAGTTTAGCTTTTAGGGGTGGGGGTCAGGGTAGATTTAGGTTTTAGGGATGGGTAGGGGGTTGGGGTAGTTTTAGGGTCGGGGATGGGGGTAGCGTAGTTTTTTAGGTTTTAGGCGGGTGGGGGGTCAGGTAGTTTTAGGGGCGGGGGTAGGGAGTTGGGGTAGTTTTAGGTTTTAGGGGTGGGGTGGGGGTCAAAGTAATTTTAGGGGCGGGGTGGGGGGTCGCATACTGGAACCACGCATGCTGTTCCACACATGCTTTTACCAGGAATGCCTTTACAAACAAAAAATCGTTGAGGCATTCATGGTAAAGGCATACATGGATACAATACGGTTGTTGTTCCGACCGCATTGTTCAGGCATGCGTGATTTCAGCATGCGTTGTTCCAACATATATTCCTCACAGGTGTTGAGTACTGGCATCTTTTATTTTTAGCCTCCTGAGTGCCAGGACTTTTTCACTACGGATGAGAGTACCGGTTCTCATAACTTTTAGGCTCAGTGGTTCTAGTGCCTCTGTGGATGAGGCTTTCAGAGTGGAGCCTTTCTGAATGCCACTCTGATAGCCAAAGTGCCTTGTGCTGGGGCGTTGCGGCATTATTCAGCAGCGTCTCATTTACATTATGTTAGGGTGTCCACGTGCTGGACATCTCAGTATCACGCTGTGATTGACCGAACAGGGTCCAATCAGGCCCTGCACTGTAAATCAGAGGTGTGAAGTTGTGCTTGCTCTTGAGGTCCAGTCAGGCAGGTCAGAGTCAGAATGAAAAAAGTTGTGGGAGGTAAGTATTTAAAAACAACTTTTTCAATCCAGCTGTGAGCCTTTTGTGTGGGTTTGTGTGTGAGATGGAGGAAGCAACGGAAAAAAATTGTGAAGGTATTTTATGTGTAGAATGCTTTGTGCTTGCATGTCTGCTTGTTCTTGTGACTGTGTGTACACTTCCTTGCATGGGCAAGAGAATGCATGAGTGGTGTGCCTACTGACGTAAATCATTATTTTTGTGACACTAGCTGCTGATTGACCATTTAGTCAATAGTGCTATTGCTGCGCAGGCGTGGCTGTACTGAAGGGTAAGATGCTCCTTCTCTTCTTTGGGGACCTCTTCCCTGCAGGTATTCACATCTCTCTTTAGCACATCTAAAGTCAAACCATTGTCCATGTCACTGTGTAAAGAAGAGTTGGCTCCTGAAAGGTATTCTCTCACACTTTATTCACAGTGTGTAGGTACATCCTCTTGGAATAGTTTGGTAGACCCCTCCAGTTTGCTTTCAGATTCAACTAGGGATGCGCTTTCAGTCAAGTTTAATAAAGTAACTCAGTATGATGGTAGTGTGTAAGTTCATAACAATTAATTATACAATCAGCGCATCTGGCTTATTTAAATGCTTTTTGGTCTTGAGGATAAATATGCATCTACATTTGGTGCAAAAACAACTTATTTTATCACACATTCTGACTGCCTGAAATATTCCACGTTTATAAATAAACTGTCTATAGAAAGTCTCTGGATAGGAAATGGGCACAAACAGTAATTATAAAAACTCTCCATTTGGAGTTAACCTTGAAAGAACAAAGGCTCGCTCCAAATAGACCAGGGTTGTGCACCTAATCAACCTGGCACTTATCTGCATTTAAAGAGGTGCACAGACAGTTCCCCGTGCATAATGTTGTTGCTTTAAAAGCAACCATTCAATACACAATGCTGACCCAGTCCATCCAAAACCAGAATTAGGACAAAGTCACACATTGTTGTGCCCTTGTGCTACAAAGCATTATGGAACAGCTCTCATGCAATACACATCAATGGCCAAACTTCACATGCCAACACATCAATGCCCAATGTCCTAAAGTCCCAGGGTCACATAAGCTGGCCTAAAACGTTGTGCAGACCCAACATCACCAACAGTAATAGTGATGACCTAATCTGTCAAAGTAATTCTGATGTTATTTGGCATGGTCTGTTGTGGTCCATCCACATACACACAGCCAACTGCATGATTATGCCCACTGTGTCTGATGAGAATGGAGCTCTTCAATGAGGATCACTTGAAAACTGTGAGCTGGGGTTGATGTCCAGAACTATACAGATATTGATTGATGTTACCCAGTGAAAAGTAAACATTTAGGAATGCAGTGATGTGTGTGTGTGTTGAAGATTCTGTGTAGGAACTGCTCCTTCAATCCCCTTCCATGGTAGTACCAGTAGGCAGAAGGACCTTGGCACCTCACACTACAGAGCCATTGTATACATTGCAATATATTGGGAATACTTGGGAATAATTTTTGACACAGCATACATTTCAATATTTTTTCTGGTTAGCTTTCATTGGAATGAAGGGAAAATTATGAGAAAGTTAAAATATAATTATAAGCTCAAAATCATCCACCTGCATCATGAGTTTTGCCATGACGAACTGAGTGCTACCCGCTGAGTGATGAGTTTACCCTTATGTTTTCATAGGCCGAGCCTTTATGGGGAACAAAGCACTTAGGATTGATCTGAAATACTTAGGCCAAGATCAGACAGGGTTGAGCCAACACACCACAGGACTGGAACAAGATAGAATACCTGTGATCCAATATCACCAAATATTGGTCTTATTCAAGAACACAGTACTGAACCAATATCAGACACTGCTTGGCCAAAATCAACTCGTTAATGACCTAAGATGAGGTTCAACAGAACAGTCAAAAACATGCATGACAGAGTGAAGGTCTCAGGGCACTGAATCAAGACAGCATAGTACTGTCTTAGTCTTGTCTGTTGCTTACTCAACACAAGCGCAAGATCATGCATCTCTGGCATAACAACACACAATGCTGGCACAGAATAAAACACTGCTGGTCCATGATCATACATCGAGGGCTAAAGATCAAACAGTACTTGGCCAAGGTCACAGCAGTCCTTATATCACACCGTGCAGATCATTATGCACAGTTCTAAACCTCACAAATTTTGTACTGAAAATCATGTGTCGTAGAAAGCATCGTCCAAACATAACATGTCTTTTTAAATCAATGGGATGCTTACACATTTGAGAGGGTCATAGTAGGAGACAGGTTATTGTCTATATATATTCAACGCCTCATCAGGGGTAATAAGCGCTATATAAATACTATTACTATATAAATAATATATATATATTGTGCTCACATATGCAGAGAGAATATGCACAGGTAGGACATCTGAGACTATTAACAAGAGTAATGGAAGGGCAAAATGAATACATGACAGATGGCAGTAGTCTATAAAATCATGTACCGCCCCCTCCCCCGCCACTTGCCCCACCCTCTAGTTCAATTTGATGAGTAACTGCACTTATTTGTTTCCCATTTAAAGCACTGCCTGCGTCGATAATATAGTGGGTGCACAAAGACACAGCGATTCCCTCATTTGCAAGGCACTTCACTCCCAAGCAAAGGAGGGAATACCCTCTCATGAAATGGCTGGGGCTATGTGTGTGCCCGCGCTATCAATATTACACATGGGCACGCATAAGCATCTGTGCCCCCTCTGTCATATCATTGTGCCTCAGGAATGCCCAAAGCAAGAGCACACGACCATTGCGCCCCCGGGGCATAATGTATATTATCAGCCGAGGAGCGATACATATTCCAATTCTGAGTTTTTCTCAGGAGCAGCTCTTTCGCAATGATGAAGGAGCATCGCCCCACAGGCTGAGCCAGCAGCTGAAAAAACGAAACGATATTTGAATATAATTTTATTTTTCAGCTACTGGATCAGCCAGCCATCTTAGGCCGGCCAAACTGACATGCAAACTTAGGTTTCTCCAACCCAGTTGTGTTGCGCAGCCAGGTTGGAGAAACTGCACCGACCCCAGTGCACTGTCTAAGTGGCAGACCAAGCTGTCCACACCTATCTTGATGTGCTCTTATACTAGGTATAGCTTGAGAGCAATGCCAGGATTGCTGGGGAGCCTGCGCTGGTGTCCCAGGGACTTCTGGGACACCAAGATGTTTGAGGAAATAGGTGGGCGGTGGCTCCGAAACAGGTAAGATTTTTTTCACATTATATTATTCCAAACAATCACCCCCCCCCCACCCTCACTCTCCCCAGCCACTCCCCTTGAGATTTGCAGGGGCCACCTCACGTTTTTCTATCGAAAATTAGTAATTAAATGTAGAATTTGTGTGTTCTGTACCAAATTACACATGCGTCGGAATTTACTGCATGTTTTCCTCCGGTAAATTTCAGCAGGTTTACCTGCGAAATTTATGAAGGTAAAATTGTGAGGTTGGTTTGTTCACCACACATCGTATATATATGAACCCGCGAAAATGGAAATGGCGTTTCCACACGAATTGGATTTATCAGCCTCCTGGGACTGCCACAAAAATGGATTGCTCTACTTTTATTATGTTGTGTTATTATTTTCTTCTTGTCTCCATTTCTGTATTTCGATGTGCGCACGACTTTTGCAAAACTAATATTTATTTAAAAAAAAAAAATGAAAAAACATCTTCAGAATCAAATAGTCTAGCTCACAATGTGCCGTCGGCTTTCGCAGCGTGCAGGACTGACCCTGTCTGGCACTATTGGAAAGGCTGAGGAAGCTACAGAGAAGAGAACACCATGTGCCCGTTATTTTTGCAGTTAATAACTGGTTTAGACGTTACGAGAATATATATTTATTTTACTACAAAAAAACTCTAAACGCTAGTGTCTGGGTTAGAGGTTCGTAGGTATTTTGCAGGTATGCAAGCTCGTGTCTTCAAAATTAAAACAAAGTTTTTTCAAAACAAAATGAAGAAAAACACACAGATTGCATAATGGCTAAATGAGCTATAAAACAATTTCCACTTTACCAAGATTTATTCGCTTTTCATACCAATGTGTAATTGATCGGCTTTTAAAGTGCTTGTTATTTAACTTCTGTGTACTAGACGAGATGTGCCATAACATTACAACATGAAGGTACTAGGGCCCATATTTATACTATTTTTACGCTGCATTTGCGTCATTTTTTGACGCAAAAGCGGCTCAAACTTACAAAATACCATTATGGTCCATATTTATACTTTTTTAGCGCTGCATTTGCTTCATTTTTTGACCCAAAGCAGCGCAAACTTCCAAAATGCAATTGTATTTTGTAAGTTTGTGCCGATTTTGCGTAAAAAAATGACACAAATGCGGCGCTAAAAAAGTATTAATATGGGCCTAGGACTTAAAGCGCTTTTAAACCCTTTTTAGTAATTGGGCGGCATCTAGTGGTAGCGCCCAGCGCTTGTCCAAAGAGTGCCCTAAGACTGCCAGTCCTCGTCATATATGGTACATGGGATGCTCTCCGATGATTAACCTGAGCCCATGCGCGTCATTTAGGGATCGCAGATGTGACCTCTGGCTTGCCCCTTGCAAATCCTAGCACTGTGTTTGCTACCCCTGGCTGCAGAGGTGGCAAAATCAGTTCTGTTGTACACAGTTTCGGTCCTGCAGTTCCCATTGGGAAAGAGAACAATAGGCACACTCAGCAGTGGAATGCAAACTATAAAACAAAATAACTTACAAATAAAAAATACATTTTTTTTTTTTTGTTGCCAAAGTCAATGACTGTGAATACTTCTGAAAAATATGTCAACCTCTGTTTTCCACATTTGTGATTGTTTCTTAAAAGTGATGATAAATTACAACTTATTAACAACGAAAAGGGAAAAGGAGTAAATCAAGCTAGTCTTTTTCTCCAGGGAGTGTTTTGGGCCAGCAAAAGTGTTGTTTACCTTTCCCCCGATGTCTCTTTGGTGTGCATTCCGGGAAATGTCCGGAACAATGATTAAGTTGACAATGCAAGCGTAACCATGCTTGCGTGAACGACTCCCTTTTTCTCTGCCTTATCCACACGTGTGCTGAACAACGGATATGTGTGGTTAAGGCAGAGAAAAATAGAGTGCATCAGGAGAGGACGCAGTCAGGGAAGTGGGGCTGGGGCATACTTTTTAGGGGTGGGGGAGGGTGTTTTTTTTTTTTTTTAGGGGCAGGGTGGGGAGCAGATTAATTATGTTTTTAGTGTGGGGGAGGGAGGGTGGGGTAGTTTTGTTTTTAGGGGTTGGGGGTAGGGATAATTTTGTTTTTAGGGGTGGGGTAGTTCTCTTTTTCGGGGTGGGGGTTGGTTGTTTTTTAGGACGGGTGGGGTGGGTGGGGAAGGTTTTATGCTCAGGGTGGGTGGGGGGTATTGGGTAGTTGTCTTTAGAGGTGGGGGGTCGGTAATTTTGTTTTTAGGGGTGGGGGATTTGGGGTAGTTTAGTTTTTAGGGTGAGGGCAAGGGGGGTCAGGGTAGTTTGGTTTTTAGGGGTGGGGATGGAGGGGTCAGGGTAGTTTTGTTTTTAGGACAGGGGTGGGATAATTTCATTTTTAGGGGCGGAGTGGGGGGTTGGGGTATTTTTGTTTTTAGAGGGGTCTGGGGCAGTGTAGTTTGATTTTTAGAGGCAGGGTTGAGGGGGTCGGTGTAGTTTTTTTTTAGGAGCAGGGTGGGGTTGGGGTTAACTTTGTTTTTAGGGTGGGGAGGGGAGCAGGGTAGTTTGTGTTTTAGGGGTGGAGGGTCGGGGTAATTTTGTTGTTAGGGGTGGGGTGGGGAGTGGATAGTTTCATTGTTGGGGGTGGAGGTCGGTTGTTTTTAGGGCGGGTGGGGAGCCGTGGAAGGTTTTAGGGCTCAGGGTGGGTGGGGGTTATCAGGGTAGTTGTTTTTAGGGGCAGGGGTAGAGGGTCGTGGTAGTTTTGTTTTTCGGGGTGGGGGGTCAGGGTAGTTTGGTTTTTAGGGCAGGGGTGGGGTACTTTGGTTTTTAGGGGCGGGGTGGGGGGGTCAGGGTAGTTTAGTTTTTAGAGGTGGGGGCGAGGTTCGGGGTAGTTTTGTTTTTAGGGTTGGGGTCGGGGTAATTTTGTTTTTAGGGTGGGGGTAGTTTGGTTTTTAGTGGTGGGGAGTCAGGGTAATTTTGTTTTTAGGGGTAGGGAGGGGGTGGGGTACTTTTATCATTGGGGTGGTGATTTGTTGTTTTTAGGGCAGGTGGGGGGTCAGGGAAGGTTTTAGGGCTCAGGGTGGGTGGGATGTATCGGGGTAGTTGTTTTTAGGGGCAGAGGTAGGGGGTCGGTGTAGTTTTGTGTTTAGGGGTGGGGGAGTTGGGGTAGTTTTGCTTTTAGGGTGGGGACAAGGTGGGTCAGGGTAGTTTGTTTTTTAGGGGTGGGGCTGTAAGGGTCGGCTAGTTTTTTTTTTCAGGGCAGGGGTGGGGTAGTTTGATTTTTAGGGGCAAGGGTGGGAAGTTGGGGTAGTTTTGTTTTTAGAGTGGGGGTGGGGGCAGTGTAGTTTGTTTTTTAGGGGCAGAGGTGAGGGGGTCGGCGTAGTTTTTTTTAGGAGCGGGGTGGGGGTTAGGGTTGCTTTTGTTTTCAGGGCAGGGGTGGGGTAGTTTGCGTTTTAGGGGTGGATGGTCATGGTTATTTTGTTTTTAGGGGCACCGGGTGGGAAGCAGATAGTTTTCATTTTTGGCGGTGGGGGTCGGTTGTTTTTAGGGCGGGTGGGGGGCTGTGGAAGGTTTTAGGGCTCATGGTGGGTGGGGGTTATAAGGGTAGTTGTTTTTAGGGGTGGGGGTTGAGGTAGTTCTGTTTTTAGGGGTGGGGGGTCGAGGTAGATTTGTTTTTAGGGTGGGACAAGGTGGGTCGGGTAGTTTGGTTTTTAGGGGTGGGGGTAATTTAGTTTTAGGGCAGGGGTGGGGTAGTTTGATTTTTAGGGGCAGGTTGGGGGGGTAGTTTTTAGAGCTGGGGGTGAGGGTCTGGGTAGTTTTTTTTAGGGGTGGAGCTCAGGGTAATTTTCTTTTTATGGTAGGGGTAGAAAGTGGGGGTAGTTTGTTTTTTAGGGTTGGGGAGTCTGGGTAATTTTGTTTTTAGGGGTAGGGAGGGGGCGGGGTACTTTTATTTTTGGGTGGTGATTTGTTGTTTTTAGGGCAGGCGGGGGGGGTCAGGGAAGGTTTTAGGGCTCCGGGTGGGCGGGGGTATCAGGTTAGTTGTTTTTAGGGGCAGAGGTAGGGGGTCGGGGTAGATTTGTGTTTAGGGGTGGGGGTCAGGGTAGTTTGGTTTTTAGGGCGGGGGAGGGTAGCTTTGTTTTTAGGGGCAGGGTCAAGGGCAGGGTGGTTTTGTTGTTAGGGGTGGGGGTCGTGGGTAGTTTTGATTTTAGGGCGGGTGGTGGGTGGTTGTTTTTAGGGCAGGTGGAGGGTCGTGGAAGGTTTTAGGGCTCATGGTGGGTGGGGGTACTTTTGCTTTTGGGGCAGGAGTTAGGGGATCAGACTAGTACTGTTTTTAGGGAGGTTGGGGGGGTCGGGGTAGTTATGTTTTTAGGGTAGGTGGGGGCGGTGGCATGCTAGAACCACGCATGCCGTTCCCACACATGCCTTTACTAGGCATGCTTTTACAATAAAAAATTGTTGTAAAATCATGCGTGGTAAAGGCATTTGTGGTAACAATGCGATCGTTGCTCAGACCGCGTTGTTCAGGCATGCGTGGTTCTCGCATTAGTTGTTCCATCATACAATCGTGCATTCCTGCTGCATAATCACAGCTAGGGCTGTGATCATGCAGCAGGAATGTCCACACGACAAAGGGATTTTTTGGGAGTAAATAAGTTATTGTTGTGGGGAGCAGCCCCTTTTAGAGAGGGTCACTCTCCTTTGGGGAGCAAGTATTTTGCCTGCTTCTACCCCCCTTGGGGGCAGATCAGCTTTTTTGTAGACCCATCTGCCCCAAGAAGGAAGAAGCCCACTAGACACCAGGGTTTGCCATATGGTGATGATTTTTGTGTTTGGGGAGCAGCCCCTTAGGCAAGGGTCTCTCCCCTTTTGGGGGAGAATATTGTGGCAGTTTCTTCCCCCCTTGGGGGCAGATCAGCTATTATGATTAAGGACCGTCTGTCCCCCACGGGGGGTGGGGGTGCAGGATCCCACTAGACACAAGGGATTCCAATTTTGGCCATGATGTGGAGCAGCCCCCTTGGGTAAGGGTCACTCCCCTTTAATGGGCAATTATTTTGGCCATTTCTGCCCCCCATTGGGGAAGGTCGGCCATTTATTTAGGCCCGCCTGCCTCCAAGGGGTGCAGAAAACCACTAGACACCAAAGAAAGTTTCTGAAGGGCCAGCCTAAAAATGTATTTAAAAAGCTGCCTTTTAGGACCTGCTTCGGTTCCCCCTCAAACTCTACATGCTTTTGGACCTTCCCTGTCACAAACACTTGGCCCACCCACACAAGTGAAGTAACATTTTTATCGGGAGACTGAGCGGAACACTGGGTGGTAGGGAATTAGGGGCATATTTATACTCCGTTTGCGCCGAAATTGCGTCGTTTTTTTTTACGCAATTTCGACGCAAAACTAACTCCATATTTATACTTTGGCATTAGACGCGTCTAGCGCCAAAGTCCATGGAGTTAGCGTAATTTTTTAGCGTGGACACCTACTTTGCGTTAATTATATGCAAGGTAGGCGTTCTTGTCTAAAAAATCGACTCCGAGGCATGTGCGTCGGATTTATACTCCCGGGCAAAAATCACGCCCGGGAGTGGGCGGGTCAAAAAAACCTGCATTAGCGCCGGATTTTAGCGCCTGGGTCAGGGAGGCGTTAAGGGACCTGTGGGCTCAGAATGAGCCCAGAGGTGCCCTCCCCTGCCCCCAGGGACACCCCCTGTCACCCTTGCCCACCCCAGGAGGACACCCAAGGATGGAGGGACCCACCCCAGGGACATTAAGGTAAGTTCAGGTAAGTATTTTTTTTGAATTTTTTTTGTGGCATAGGGGGGCCTGATTTGTGCCCCCCTACATGCCACTATGCCCAATGACCATGCCCAGGGGACAGAAGTCCCCTGGGCATGGCCATTGGGCAAGAGGGCATGACTCCTGTCTTTGCTAAGACAGGAGTCATTTTAATGGGGGTTGGGCATCGTAAAAAAATGGCGCAAATCGGGTTGAGGCGATTTTTTTGCCTCAGCCTGACTTGCACCATTTGTGGACGCCCATACGCCATTTTCCCCCTACGCCGGCGCTGCCTGGTGTACGTCGTTTTTTTTAACGCACACCAGACGGCGACGGCGGCTAACGCCGGCTAACGTCATTCAATAAATACGGCGCCGCATGGCGCTTCAGAATGGCGTTAGCCGGCGCTAATTTTGTTGACGCAAATCTGCGTTTGCGCAGTTTTGCGTCAAAAAGTATAAATATGGGCCTTAGTGTCTCCCATCAGATACCAGAACTTTCCATCACAGAAATGTGAGGAAAATGTGTTTTTTTAAACAAATGTTGGCGTTTGAAGGGGATTTGGGGGACAGAACCTGGGCAGAGTTACATATGTCACCCCATCCTGGATTTGCCTAGGTGTCTAGTTTTCAGATATGTACAGGTTTGCTAGGTTTCCATAGCTCCCGGCTGAGCTAGGGCCCAAAATCCACAGCTTGGCATGTTGAAAAAAAGGGGTCAGTTTTCAGTGGAAAAATGTGATGTGTCCATGTTGCATTTTGGGACTTTTCCTGTCGCGGGCATTAGGCCTATGCACATGAGTGAGGTACCATTTTTATTGGGAGACTTGGGGAAATGCTGGATGGAAGGACGTTTGTGGCTCCCTGTGAGAAAGTATCCTCTTTCTAGCATGGTTACCCCCTTTTTTGGCCTGTTTGTCAGTGTGTTTTTGATGTCCCACTTGGATCCTGTTAGCCAGGACCCCAGTGCTCATAGTTAGAGACCTATTTGTCAGTGTGTTTTTACTGTCTCACTGGAATCCTGCTCGCCAGGACCCCAGTCCTCATAGTTTGTGGCCTATATGTGTTGTCAGTATGATTGACTGTGTCACTAGAGTTCTGCTAAGCAGAACTCCAGTGCGTATACTCTCTCTGTGTACCAAAGTTGTCACTATAGTTCAGTGACTTCATATACCAATTCTAATTGGCACACTGGTCACACTGGTCCCCACTTATAAGTCCTTAGTATTTGATACCTAGTTTAGTTTCCCAGGGCATTGGGGTTTCAGGAGATCCTTATGGGCTGCAGCATTTCTTTTGCCAATCATAAGGAGCTCATACAAACACTCATTCAGGACTGCCACTGCAGCCTGAGTGAAATAGTGCACACACTATTTCACAGCCATTTTCCACTGCACCAGGTAACTTATAAGTCACCTATATGTCTAACCTTCAGTTAACCCTCAGTTACTGAAGGCTAGGTGCAAAGTTACTGTGTGTGAGGCCACCCTTGCACGAGCAAAGGTGCCCCACATCGTCCAGGCCTAAATTGCTGGACTTTGTGAGTGCAGGGACACCATTATAAATGTGCACTACATATATGTCAATACATATATGTAGCTTCAAAATGATAACTCAGAATATGGCCATGTGAGGTGTCTAAGATTGTGAAATTGAACCCCCAATCCACATCTGGTATTGGGTGGCCAATTTCATGCACCCTGGGGCCTCCACCATGGACCCCCAGTACTGCCAAACCAGCTCTCTGAGGTCTCCACTGCAGCCCCAGCTGCTGCCACCTCACAGACAGGTTTCTGCCCTCCTGGGGATTGAGCAGCTCAATCACAGGAAGCTAGAACAATGCTTTTCCTTTAGGAGAGGGGTGTTACACCCTCTCCCATTGGAAATAGGTGTTACAGGCATGGGAGAGGTATCCTCCCAAAGCCTCTGAAAATCCTTTGAAGGGCAGAAACGGTGCCTCCTTGCATAATCCAGTCTACACCTGTTCAGGGACCCCCAGTCCCTGCTCTGGCGCGAAACTGGACAAAGAAAAGGGGAGTGATCACTCCCCTGTCCATCACCACCCCAAGGGTGGTGCCCAGAACTCATCCAGAGTATCCCTGGCATTAGCCATCTTGGATTCCAAGGTATGGGGACCCTCTGGGAGCATCTGAGTGCCCCCAGGTGATGTCAGAGACCCCTCCTGATAACTGCATACCTGGGTAGGTAGCCAATCCCCCCTCAGGGCTATTTAGGGTCCCTCCTCTGGATGTTTCCTCAGATTCCATTTTCAAGACTCCACCAGGACCCCTCTGCATCATCTGCTTCAGCTTCTGACCGTCAGATCAACCTCAGACTGCTCTAGGAACCGCTGTAACTGTAACTGCAACAAAGTATCCAGGAAGGCTACTGTGACCTGCAGCTTCATCTCCAGCCAGCAACTGCAACAGCCTCTAAGGTGTGCAAGCTCTGAGGACTGCCTGTCTTCACCCTACACCAGAAGAACCAAAGGAATCTCCCGTGGAGTGACGGAGTCCCTTCCCTGCTTCAGCAGGCACCTCTCTGCGAGGATGACCGGTACTCTGGGACTCTTCTGTTGACGAGCATGATCCCTGGAACACAGGTGGTGAACTGAAGTGACCCTGACTGTCCAAAGGTCCAGCTGTCCAAATTTGGAGGAGGTAGGAGCTTGCCTGTTCATGTACAGTGTAGCCCAGGTCCCCAGAACTCTATCCGGTGATGCACAGCTCTCCGAGTTGTTCTCTGGCGGAGTGGGATCCCTCTGTGTAGTGTTATGACGACTGCACTTTGCAACTCCTTTGTCCCCGTGTCCTGAGACTCCCGTGGGTGCTGCCTGGTCTTCTGAGGGCTCTCTGAAGTGCTGAGAGCCCCCTCTGTCTCCTCAGTCTGAGTTGAGAACCCCGGGCCCCTCCTGGGTCCGGGCAGCTCCTCTTTGATGCAAAATGTGTTCTTGCATGAACCAAGGCTTGTTGGTGAAATCCAGCAGTGCAAACAGCCTGCATCCAACAACTCGACGTGGGACATCTCTTGCACCAAGCAGGAACCCTCAGCTATCTTCTTTGGTGCATTTCTGTACTTTTTTCCAACCTGAGAATGCACCTTCTTCCTGGTGGGCAGGGGCTCCTGTTCTTCCTGGACTCTTCATTGACTTCTGGACTTGGTCTCCTCTCTCCATAGGTCTTCGGGTCCAGGAATCCATTGTTGGTTGCTTGCAGTCTTGCTTGGTTCTTGCATAATTCTTCATCACGACTTGTAGTGTGTTCTGAGGAAAGTTGCTGTACTTTACTCCTGCTTTCTTGGGCTCTGGGGTGGGGTAAATTACTTACATTTGGTGTTTTCTTACACTCCCAACGCCCCTCTACACACTACACTTATCTAGGGGGGAATCCGACATTCACAATCCACTATTTTAGTATATGATTTGTGTTGCCCCTAGGCCCATTGCAATCTATTGTGTTTTTCACTGTTTGAACTATTCTATGACTGTTTACTTACCTGATGTTGGCTACTATTGTATTTATTGTGTATGATACTTACCTCCAGAAGGAGTATTGCCTCTAAGATATTTTTGGCCTTGTTTCACTGAAATAATGTACCTTTATTTTTGGTAACACTGAGTATTGTATTTTATTGTGTATAAGTACTGTGTGACTACAGTGGTACTGCAAGAGCTTTGCATGTCTCCTAGCTCAGCGATGGCTGCTCTGCTACAGCTACTCATAGATAGCCTAAGCTGGTAGATACTGCCTACATTTCACTAATAAGGGATAACCGGACCTGGTATAAGGTGTAAGTAACTTAGGTACCCACTACAAACTAGGCCAGCCACCAACACTTCACGATTCCAGAACTTTCCACCACAGAATTGTCAGGAAAATGTTTTTTGAAGACATTTTGACGTTTGCAAGGGAGTCTAGGTGACAAAAACTGGTGAGAGCCACACAAGTCACCCCATTGTGGATTCCCCTAGGTGTCTAGTTTTAAAAAATGTACAGGTTTGCCAGGTTTCCCTAGGTGCCGACTGAGATAGGGCCCAAACTCCGCAGCTAAGCATGTTGCAAAAAAAGTTTTCAGTGGAAAAATGTGATGTGTTCACGTTGTGTTTTTGGTCGTTCCCTGTCCTAGCCTCTAGGCCTTCCCACACAAGTGAGGTCCTACTTTTATTGGGAGACTTGTGGGAAGACAGAATAGTAGAACAAGTGTTATTACCAATAGTGTTTCTCTGCATTTGCACCTTCCAAATGTAAGACAGTATGTAAGAAAGAAGTAATTTTGAGAAATGCCCTCTAATTCACCTGCTAATATAGTACCCACAAATTGAGAGTTGTGCTAATAATCACTGCTTCTAAACTCCATATCTTGTGCCATTTTGGAAATACATGGCTTTCCTTAATACCTATTTTTCACCCATTATATTTTACCAAATGACTAACTGTATACCCGGTGCACAATGAAAAACCGTTTCAAGGTGCAGCTCAGATATTGGCTCTGCGTTCCTTGTGTTCTTGGTGAATCTACAAGCTCTATATATCCCCACAACCAGAAGGGTCCAGCAGATGTAATGGTATATTGCTTGTGAAAATCTTCCATAGTTAGAAGAAGTTAAAGGTGAAAACGTAAACACAAATGGCAGTTTTTTTCAACTCAATTTCAATATATTTTTGTAATTTCAACTGTTACTTTCTTTGGGAAAATCTTTAAGGATACACACAAATGACTCCTTGCTAAATTTAGAAAGTATGTCTACTTTTTAGAAATGTATAGCTTTCTAGGGTCCACTATTGGTTTCACACCCATTTCGACCGCTAACTGGAAGGAAACTGAAAGCACAAAAAATAGGAAAAATGGGCTATATCCCAGTAAAATGGCAAAACTGTGTTGAAAAAATTAGATTTTCTGATTAGAGTCATCCAGTTCCTGAAAGCTGGGAAGATGGTGATTTTAGCACTGCAAACCCTTTGGTGATGCCACTTGCAGAAAAAACAAAACGCCTTCTTCTGTAGCACTTTTTTCCATTTTTTCAACCAAAAAAACAACACATTTTTGCTGTATTTTGGCTATTTTTTGGTCTCCTCCAGAGAAATACACAAACCCTGGGTACCTTTAAAATTCCCAAAATATTGGAAAAAAAGGACGCAAATTTGTCGTGCATAGCTTATGTGGACAAGAACGTATGGGAGCCTAAGCATGAACTACCCAAATAGCCAAAAAAAGGCTTAGCACAGGGGTGCAGGAAGGCCCGGCTGAAAAAAGGGGTTAATACCACAGTGTCAGATTTGGATCGTACAAACACAGTCTTTGCTGTATGGCAGAAATGCTTAATGTACCCAGGTACAGCCCATGTAAAACCCAGTCCAGCAATCAAGTTCTACACAGGCTGACAGACTGGCATGGTACCCACTTGTGAAGCATGTCATACAAATCCTTCGAGAGAAGAAATTGCATAATAACAAATGGAACTTTAGTGGACCTTTCGGGATAGCATTGAAAACTATGCCTCTGGCTTGATTTAAGCATTGTAGTGCCAAATCTCACTAGAATCAGGGGGGATCATTATAAATAATGGGATGGATAAACTAGTCCAGGGAACCAAACCTGGTGGAAATCGAATGTCACATTCACCTCTTCACTGAGTCTCCAACTGAAGAAATGTATCAACAGGGTTAGATTTGTGAAATATTAGGAGTACATATTTCACTTACTGGAGCCACTCCATACTCCATATACCATGTATTAATAGCCACCGGCCAACCATTATCAGTGTTTCTAAGCTTATGTTGTGCCTTATTAGTAGTGGGCAGCCTTAATCATTGAACAGACTAGCAACTTACCCCCAAGTTGGTCCAGGTCTTAATTAGCTTCCATAATTCCAGGTATCCTACGGGTAGGAGTGAGTTTGGTCTATGATAGAACGAAGGAGGTTATCAGTTTTAGGTTGCATAGGTCTCTATCACTAGATATGGGATTGGATCAAAAATTGTTCTGCCGTCCAGCTCCTCTATGCGGGCAAGATAGTAGCTAAGTTTAATTTGCACGTTGGAATTTCAAGTAATGTTACTCATAGCTGCCAAGTTTCCTATGTCCATGTGTGATGTGCTATGTCAGTCCAGGTATTTTCTTTGAATTTTGGGACTTGTAGTCATGTTTTACAATGGAATAAGCAAGACTGCAAGTCCCAGAATACAAAGAAGAAACATGGACTGAATTAGCACATCACACATGGACAAGGGGCTGGTTACCTAATAAACACACTTTGCATGTGCTGACAACTTAGCATTGCCCTTTGCACCTAAAGATTCTGATTCTTTCCTCTTACTGGCTGTAGGCCAGTGTGGCTATGTACACTACTCCTTCCTTGGTATTTGACCTTATCTGCCTTTCTACTGTATCTGGTCACCAAGCCTGATGAGTACAATTTCCAGGTGTCGGTTCTGTCTTTTGGGACACATCCTTTACAACGTGGTCTTCACCACACCATGCCTTTACCATGCATCCTTTATCCCTAATTCTTTTGCCACAGTTTCAGTTACTACATAGGTCTTTACTACACATGCCTTTTACAACCATTAGGAGCTAAAGGTATTTTTAGGGTTTAGGGATGGGTAAGGGTATTGAGTGGTAAGGATATTTTTAGGGTTTAGGGGTGGGTAAGGGTGTTTGATGGTAAGGGAATTTTTAGGGTTTAGGAGTGGGTAAGGGTCTTGGGTGGTAAGGGTGATTTTAGGGTTTAGGGGTGGGTAATGACATTGGGTGGTAAGGGTATTTTAGAGTTTAAGGGGTAATGGTATTGGATGGTATATGTGGTTTTAAGATTTGGGGTGGATGAGGATATTGGGTGGTAAGGGTATTTTTAGGGATTAGAGATGGGGAAGGATATTCGGTGGTAAGGGTATTTTCAGGGTTTAGGGGTGGGTAGGGGTAGTGCATGATAAGGATGATTTTAGGGTTTCGGGGTGGATGAGGGTATTGGGTGGATAGGGAATTTATAGGATTTAGGGGTGGGTGGATAAGGTTATTGGGTGGTGAGAGTATTTTTAGGTTTTAGAGTGCGTCAGGGTATTTGGGTGGTACGGGTGTTTTAGGGTTTAGGGTGGGTAAGGGTATTTGTGGTAAGGGTGATTTCAGAGTTTATGGCTGGGTAAGGGTATTTTTGTGTTTTAAAGATGGGTACAGTTATTTGGGTGGTATAGGTATTTTAGGGTTTAGGGGAAGGTAAAGCCATTGGGTGGTTAGCATGAGTCTAGGGTTTAGGGTGGGGAGAGGTATTGCATGGAAAGGGTATTTTAAGGGTTTGGGTATGAGTGAGGATGTTGGATAGTAAGGGTATTTTTAGGATTTAGGTGTGGTTGAGAGTATTGGCTGGTAAGTGTATTTTAAGGGTTCAGGAGTGGGCAAGGGTATTCGGTTATGAAGGTATTTTTAGGGTTTAGGGTGGGTAGTGGTATTGAGTGGTGAGAGAATTTTTAGCGATTGGAGGTGGGTGAGGATATTGAATGGTAAGGGTATTTTTAAGTTTTAGGGGCAGGTGAGGGTATTGGGGTAACTGTTTTTAGGGTTTAGGGTGGGTACGGGAATTTGGTGATAAGGGTATATTTAGGGGTGGGTGAGGTTAGTGGGTGGTAAGGGTATTTTTTCGGGCTTAGGGGTGAGTGAGTTTAGGATTTGATAAGGGAATATATATGTTAGAAATGGGGTCTTTGGTTGGCAGTCAGGTTGCCCCCTGTCCAAGCAAGGACCCTCACTGTAGTCAGGGTAAAGGAGAATCACTCTCAGCTAACCCGCGCTCACACCCTTGGTAGCTTAGCACGAGCAGGCAGGCTTAACTTCAGAGTGCTAGGTGTAAAGTATTTGTACCAACACACACAGTAACTTAATGAAAACACTACAAAATGACACAACACAGGTTTAGAAGAATAGAAAATATTTATCTAAACAAAACAAGACCAAAACGACAAAAATCCACAATACACAAGTCAAGTTATCTATTAAAAACCAAAAAGAGTCTTCATGTAATTTTAAACACAACGCTAACTTTGTTAGCGTGGAAATGTACCTGGGTGCGTAAAAAATAACCCCCACTGGCGAGTGTGAGTCAAAAAGGGCTTGTGATGTGTCTATTTCACTCACTAACGAGACCGTACATCATTTCTCCTTCAGTCAAGTCGGCGTGCATCGTTTCTTCACTCTGCAGGAGAGCGATGCGTTGATTCGAACTGCACTCTCAGGTCCGGGCAGGGCTTGCGTTGTTTTTGCACACCGAGTAATGTTTGCATCAGAAATACTGCCGCACAATGATCCGAAAACCACGCAGCTCGGGTTGCGATCTCACCAGCCTCCATCAGCGATGCTGCGTGTCTTTTCTCCAGCCACGTGTGTCAATCTTCTGGTTGCGTTGCAGGCGACCGTCGATTTTCAGCAGCGAAGCCGGCGGCGCACCGATTTTTCAGACGCAGGTCGGAGCTACATCGATCTTTTCCCCGCAAGGCAGTCACTGAGTGGATTTCTCACTCTTGGCCTGCCAGCTTCTCCTTTCAGGGTCCCGGGAACTGGATGGGCACCACTTGGCAGAGTAGGAGTCTCAGCAGAGGCTCCAGGTGCTGGCAGAGAGAGGTCTTTGCTGTCCCTGAGACTTCAAACAACAGGAGGCAAGCTCTAAATCAAGCCCTTGGAGAGTTCTTCTCAAGAAGGAAGGCAACACAAAGTCCAGTCTTTGTCCAATAGCACAGGCAGAAGCAGCAACTGCAGGAGGTTCCACAAAGCACAGTAACAGGCAGGGCAGCTGTTCTTCCTCAGCTCGTCAGCTCTTCTCCAGGTAGAAGCTCCTCTTGGTTTCCAGAAGTGTTCTAAAGTCTGTGGTTTTGTGTGCCCTTCTTATACCAATTTTGCCCTTTGAAGTAGGTTTACTTCAAAGAAAAGTCTCTCTTGTTTGTGAAATCCTGCCTTGCCCAGGCCAGGCCCCAGACACACACCAGGGGGTTGGAGACTGCATCGTGTGAGGGCAGGCACAGTCCTTTCAGGTGTGAGTGACCACTCCTACCCTCCTTCCTAGCACAGATGGCTCACCGGGAAATGCAGACTACACCCCAGCTCCCTTTGTGTCACTGTCTAGTGAGAGGTGCAACCAGCAGAACTGTCAAAATGACCCAGACAAGGAATCCACACACAAGAAGAGTCACAGAAATTGTTTAAGTAAGAAAATGCTCACTTTCTAAAAGTGCCATTTTCAAACACACAAAATCTTAAAATCAACTTTACTAAAAGACCCCAAACTCCACATGTCCATCCGCTCTCAAAGGGAACCCTCCCTTTAATCATATTTAAAGGTAGTCCCCAAGTTAACCTATGAGAGAGACAGGCCTTGCAACAGTGAAAAATGAATTTAGCAGTCAGTATTTTACTGTCAGGAAATATAAAACACATTAATATATGTCCTACCTTAACCATACACTGCACCCTCCCCTTTGGGCTACCTAGGGCCTACCTTAGGGGTGCTTTACATGTAAGAAAAGTGACGTTTTAAGTCTGGCAAGTGGGTACACTTGCCAAGTCGAATTTACAGTTTAAAACTACAGACACTGCAGTGGCATGTCTGAGCCATGTTTACAGAGCTACTAATGTGGGTGTCACAACCAGTGCTGCAGGCCCACTGTTAGCATTTGATAAACAGGCCCTGGGCACCTCTAGTGCACTGTACTAGGGACGTACCAGTAAATCAAATATGCCACTCATGGATGAAAACATTACATACACATTTTGTATAGGAGCACTTGCACTTTAGCACTGGTTTTATATATATATCTATATATATAACTACAACTCGCAGCCTAAGGTAACTTTTAACACACCTCCGCCATGCACAGTTTTCTCATCAATAATTTTATTGCAAATGTTACAGTGATATTATCAATTATGTCATAGAAGATGTTGTGAGTGATGTAATACTGGGGTACTTAGCAGTGCATGGTGTGGGTGTGAGTTATAGTTACATTAGGGCATGAGTAACAGCTACTTGAAATAACTATATAAGACTGAATTTCTATGGTTTTGTGCCTATAAAATCTGAACCTAACTATAACAGCCCAGTAACTTTTGTTTTTTTGTTTGTGAATTTTTATGTATTTTTGTAATTATTTTTCGTAACTATGATGTCCCTGTAACCTTTGATTTTTTTTCAGTGAATTGCTATGGTTTTGTTAATGTTAAGCAAAATGACCAACGCAATGCACCATGGGGTGGGGGGAATGAACGCAGGGCCTGGCCTGGCATTGTGCTGCCCCTACTCAAGCTTGCTGCTCCTGCTCCCTCCTCCTTGCCATCCATTGTCCAAGACTATGCCCCTGCTCCCTCATTACAGACCTGTGTGGATGTTGTTCGGCCTCTGCACTTTTTGCCTGCCCTGAACAGTTAACTTAATGCCCCATCCACCTCCTCCCTACTCTCTGTAGTCTGAGTCCATGCACCAGTCTTCTCCCTCATGCCCTGCATGGTCCGATGTGTTGTCAATGCCGTCCATTTAGCTTGATGTCCCTGCCCACTACTCCTGCCCTCCATTGCCCTCCTTATTAATTTCTGTGCTTAGCTTGCTGCCTCTACCCTCCCTCCCCCTGCCCTCCGATGTCTGTGTGCTTGCCCCTGCTCCCTTCTTTTTGCCCACCATGTTCCATGGACCTGCCACTGCCCTTCCTATCCACTCTGAAAGTTTTGTGGAGCTGCCACTGCCCCTTCCATCTGCCTAGAATGGTCAAATGGCTGCTGCCTGTCCCAGCTATCTCAACCCTGCCTGTCCGAGTTCCATTCCCCTTTCGCACCCTCCTGACTCCATGGTCCATTTTGCTGCCACTTCCTTCTGCCCTCCATGCTCTGTTGCGCTGCAACTGCTCTTCCTACCTAACCCCTCGTGGTCTGTTGTGAAGCCCCTGCCCCTGCCCTCTCTTGTCTGTGTAAAGACCACACCTAATTCTTCTGTTCTCCATGGTCCTTTGTACATACCCCTGCCCCCTCCCTTTTGCCCACCATGACCGCTGTCAGGGGTATGGGATTTTATAAAATATCTACTTACCCATGGGACAGGTTGCTTCATAAATGTACTAGCCCTGTAAAACAAATCCACTTGTCCCTCTGGTGCCACTTAGTGCAGCGGCGAATTATGGCAGTAGTTTCATTATATAAAAGCTCTGATTATATTCTCTCTGATTATACCAGGCTCATAATATAGTATGGTTTAAATACTAGCAATCCTCTTATTTGACATCTTTCTGCAGATCTACATAATGGACCTGAAAGTAGTAGTAACTAATAGTTTTAGGGGTGGAATGCCATCTTGAGACTGTGCAAACCTGTTAACTTGCACTTTTTAGGGGTTTTCACCAGCTCTTCTCTATTTTTTGGCCATACTGACGAATGTTGGAAATTTACCCCTGACTAGGGCATAATTAAAATTTCTTCCAGGGTTGGAAAAAAAGTGGTGGGAGAGAAAATTAACCTATAAAAGCTCAAAAGATTTTCTCATGAGCAAATCTACACATGTATATTTGCTTGAGCTAAAATTCAGTTCCCAAATATTTTCAAGGAGTACAATTTCCTGGTCTACTTCTGTAAATTCATTTGAATTCATGAAATCTGTAAAACTGCACTAATGCAAGAACATATACCATGGGTGCACTTTTGTGACTTTCTCTAAGAATTAGGCCCCTAATTAGGCCCGGCGTTAAAGAAGTCCTTTAGCTCTTATTAAAATTCTGTCTCTTTCTCTATCTATAGACTGGCTTCTCTGAGTGACAGCATTCTGCTATTTCACAAGGAGCATATCAGTACACAAAGTAGTTTTATTCAGTGCTAGGAACGTTGTAGCAATGTGTGCTTTTGGAGAACAAAACAATAGTTTTATTTTCATCAAATTTGTTATATTGGTGACAGCTCCCACAGCTATAAAGTTGTACAAAACCAATGTCAAAACTAGATGCGCATTGACAAAACCAAAAGGCTGACACCAATGTCAGATCTTTTGGCTTTGCCAATGCTTGTTTATTTTTTCTTGCCTGTCCTACATGGCTGGTTAGTTTCCCCTGCACCCTTTTGCCCTGCCCTCCATGGTCTGTTGTGCTGCCACTGCATCTCCTGATTGCCCAGCTTGGTCAACTGGTTGTCAATGCACCCCACTCCACGCTATCAATTGTTTGAGTCTGTGCCCCTGCATCTGCCTCCCCACAGTATTCCAATGAAAAACTAGATTGCTAACATTCTATATTTAATACAAAAGTATGGGACGCGTGAAGTCAGCTTGATGGAATCAAAACTGTAACACTTAAAGCATTTCCTATTCCCATAGAAATGACCGTTAGTGCACTAAAAACTAAAATGTGGACATATTTTCTGAGTTCTCAAATAGCGACAAAGCGCTTTTAAATTAATTGCTATCTTGATGGTTTTTATCCACTTGATCGCTTAATTATATATTATACTTAGGGTAGAGAATGTGGCATTATGGTCAGAGCTGCAGACTTTGCAACAGGGGAACCAGGCTCGGGTTTTGGCATCATCTTGATGTTCTGTGATTCTGAGCAAATTACTTAATCTCCCCATTCCCAAAGCCCAAAAGGAATGTTTCCTTGTATAATGTAACTGATGCTCATGTAATGCATTCCAATACTTTTGGGTCAAGTTTGCACTATATAAAACTGCATAAAAACAAAAAAATGTGTTTAGCACACTTCTGTTATTTGACTGTTACTGGGCTACATTTGTTTAATATTTGTGCTACATTTGGGCTCTTTGTTTCTGGTGGCCAGCATGGGAGACCTATTTGTTATGAAGCTTCCTAATCTCATTTACTGCAGTATACTCAGTAGAAAATGCTTTCAGTTTTCCACTTTGTTTCCGTCCAGATTGCCACACCTTGTCAAATTCAGACATTTAGCACTCTAGTTGCTCATTAGAAGACTGTAGTAAACTGCTGATCACCAGGGAGTTAACTGTCAGTCTGCTGTTAGTGTTGAAAGTGCATGTTTCACTCAACTTGCCAGAGTGTTCTAATGAAATAGAAGAGGAAGATGTTTGAGAACTCGCCTAAAACATGTCCTAATTTTTCTTTCTACAGCACCAACCATAATTTCTATGACAAAATGAAACTTCATATTTTGTTTCTTTCTAAATGAAATGTTTTAAGCTTTACTAGTTTAATTCAATCAAAGTGGCTTTAGGTGTGCCATGCTTCTTTCATAAGTAAGACTGTTAGAGCTCTAGTTGTTATGTAGTGAAGATTCGTCAACCAACGCCAAAGTGAAAATAGATAGATAAATAGATAGATAGATAGATATTTCACTTACCTGATACATACTTACCATTTTGTTGTAAAGGAAAGAGTGGTAAAAGCATATGTGTGTTTTTTTGCTTAGTAACTGTATTTCGGCATTTGCCAGAGGGTCATGCCAGGGGCCAACCCAAGGCCTTATCTGGTCTTTGGTAGATGGTAATTCTCACATGGGGGGTTTTGACCCTTTTTTAGCATGGGGGCGGTGTAGGGGCTGGCCTCTAAGGGAGTTGGGGAGGGTGGAGTTGGGGTATGTCTGGTGGGTTTGGTATGGATTGTTTGATAAAGGCACTTGATGATGAGGGGAAAATAGTTGGTTATTGGTTATTATTGGAGAAACCCGTTGTATGCTGGAACAATGTCATTTTCTTGTAAGGGTTTCATACAGTGGGGCTATAAGCTTTATTTTTCACACACTACAATTTTGAGGGGTAGTCCATGGTGTCATATTTTCAGTGTTAGTAGTCGGTGACAGTAGGTGTCCTGGCCAACAACCGCATGTTATGACATGAAACATTAATGGGTTGAAGTCACCACACAAGTGGACGCTGGTACATGAAGAGTTGAATACCCTAAAACCGCAAACTGTCTGCCTGCAGGAGACACACTTAGTCCTGGCTGAAGCTTCCTTGTTAAAGGATCTCAGCTATAGAGTACTTTCTGTTGCATGTTCTACCTTTGCACAGAGGAGTGTTGTTATGCGGAGTGGGGAGGACAACACCAGAAGGTGGATGCTGTGGGCCGATGGCTCTTGGCAACCATCCAGAAGGATATACACCGGTTAGAGGTCAGGGTCTTGGCTTATGTTGATGATTTGTTGGTCTTGATCCCTACCTCGATTTGCAGCTTGGAGGCTGTGGTGACGGTGGTCCAAATGTTCAGCAGAATCTCCAGATAGATGGTTAATGTAGATAAGACCTAGGCCCTGCCTAATGTAATTAGTCAGCTCAAGGACAGATGAAGGGTGCAGGCAGTAGTTTATTTAGGGGTGGCTCTTTCACTCCAGATGGCCGATATCGAGAATATTCACGGGAGTCTTAACAAGTACTCGCCTAATAGCTTTACCAAATGGCATCATCTTCATCTTGGTCTGATTGGATGCTGTAATCTTTTCAAAATTATTATTTTCCCAAGGTATCTTTTTCTGTTTCATTGTATCCCACTCGATCTCCGACATCTTTCTTTAATAAGGTGGAGGCGTTATGGCAGTGGTTCGTATAGGGCTATAGGAGGCCTCACTTTAAGATTCAATTTTTCCAACAATCTAAGGAGGAAGGTGGGGGAATCAATTCCGTTAATACACTTTTATTATTTAGTTTCTTTTATTTCACTACTTCAGTTGTCCTTGGGGTGGGGGTCCTGGGTGCAAGAGCATATGTTCTCGGAGTATATGCATTAGGGGTTTCTGTTGTCCTTGGTCCCGGCATTCTGACACAATGTATTTTAAGAGGACTCAGATTAAGACTCTAAAAGTCTTTCATCTTGTCTGGTCCTCGATAAAGCTAATTTTTCTGTATCTTACTCCAATTAATCAGCTCATTTATAACCCTAATCTACCCTCTTTTGTATATGAGTGCTTCTATGTCCATTGGGAATGGGCTAGAGTCTCTACTCTTCGTCAATTGCGCAGAGAGGGTGCTCCTATTTAGTTTGACAGCTTGCAGCCGTCAAAGTCTCTTCCTCATACAAGTTTCTTTCGATTTCTCCAAGTTCACCACTTTCTAGCCAGTCTGTCTGATGATGTGATTCGTTGAATGGATAACTCCTTCTTGGAACTGGTTGCCAAAGCCTTTGCTACGAGAAATATTGATCTAGTTAGTATATGTTTATTAATAAGCATTCCAGGCACAATAGTGTGAATCCTTTTCAGACAAGGGATGACAAATGGGCATAATGTTTAACAGTGCAGTGATGGCTGACGATCTTAGACACAGTAATATCTTGGCACAGTCAGTTCTTAACGTGTCACGTGTTAAGGTACATCATCCGCGATGTAGTAAAGATCTTTACTATATGCTACACTGTCTCTTACTCATGAAACTTCAGCCAGTTGATTGCTGCTTTTAGTGCTGCAGCAAAGGTGCTAACACAGTTCACATCTTTGCAACGTGTCCGGTTATACAGTTATATTGGGACTTTGTCTGTGCCAAGATCTATAGTATTTCGAACATTTGCTGTCGTTTGATCCGAAATTGATTATCCTGGTGCTCTTGCCGGACATCCCTTCTCGTTGACTGGGGGGATTCTGGTTTGCGATTTCTAATGCTCGACTTGGGTTGGCACGAGCTTGGCTGTCTAGCGCGACTCCTGATCCCTGGAATTGGTGAGAATTTATGAATATCAGTATACTAGAGGTGACTGATATAGAATGCCCCGTGGCGATGGAGGTTGAGGCACATCTGGGATAAAGGGGGTCATTCCGACCCTGGCGGTCATGGACCGCCAGGGCCGGGGACGGAGGAAGCACTGCCAACAGGCTGGCGGTGCTGCAGGGGCAATTCTGACCGCGGCGGTAAAGCCGCGGTCAGAAAAGGGAAACCGGCGGTTTCCCGCCGGTTTTCCCCTGCCCCAGGGAATCCTCCATGGCGGCGCTGGGGATTCCGACCCCCTTCCCGCCAGCCTGTTCCTGGCGGTTTACACCGCCAGGAAGAGGCTGGCGGGAATGGGTGTCGTGGGGCACCCACTGGCATGGGCACTGCAGGGGCCCCCTAACAGGGCCCCATTAAGATTTTCAGTGTCTGCAAAGCAGACACTGAAAATCGCAACGGGTGCCACTGCACCCGTCGCACACCAGCAACTCCGCCGGCTCCATTCGGAGCCGGCTTCATCGTTGCTGGGGCTTTCCCGCTGGGCGGGCGGGCGGCCTTTTGGCGGTCGCCCGTCTGCCCAGCGGGAAAGTCAAAACGACCGCTGCGGTCATTTGACCGCGGTACGGTCTTTTGGCGGTCTCTGCCCGGCGGGCGGCGCCCGCGGCCCGCCGGGGTCAGAATGACCCCCAAAGTCCGGTTTTGGGTAACATCTACACTTCCTTGTAAGGACATGTGAGGTCTTTTCTTATATTTTATCCCTCACCACGGTCCTTCCCCCCCTTTTTTTGTAAAATAGATATTTTACTTTGACTATTGACGATTTTGGTTGTCTATTATTATTTGAATCTGTTTCGCCCTTCGGTATTTTTATTCCCTCCCACCTCATGCTGGGCAAGTTACTTATTTTGTTCCCAGTGGTCGTGTATTTATATTTCTTAATAACAAAATATTAACAATAAAAAAGGCATATGTGTGGGAAAGACTTGCTTGGTAAAGGCAATGTGTGGTAAAGGCATTGCGTGGTAACAGATGTGTGGTAAATGCATGCGTGGTAAAGGCATTCTTTGTAATGTTATACATCCCTTTCTTCGGGCAATTTCTGGCCTCGAACCTGGTGCTTCCATACACTATGTTGAGACACTTTAATTTACAGATTGTCCTAAATAAATGTACTCACTCACTGCTTGTCTATTGCTACCTGAATACCCCATAACAATGGGACCACAGTAGTTCCAGAACAAAGATTTTGTTTTATAATCCGTTACAGTGTCATACTTTAGTTCCGATCATTTACGTTTTGCTTATCCAACTTTAAGCTCAAGACAAAAGGCAGAGCTGGGCGAGCATTTCAAGCTTTTTGTACGAGTAGGTGAGTCCTTCTCCTGTTACGTGAATTAACTCTCAAAATCCAGCCCTGGTTCACAATAGTTTTTTAATAACTAGTTGAGCCTTGCTACTGTCTTACCTGTGAAATACAGCTGAGTATACAGACCTAAATTGCAAAGCCTCTTCCATGAGTAGCTGTGTCTTACTTATTTTATTTCCAGGAGTAACACAGGCTAATTCTGAGAAAAAAAGACTCTTTGTGGTTCACAATTTTTCTTTCTGTGAACAAGAATGTATTGGTCCTAGAAATTAGTGAGTGATGCCTACACCTGAAGCAAGACATAAGTTCTCCTACACAAGCTATGTGAATCAGGATCATAGGGTCTTATCCAGCAGGATAACTTAGGCGGTCATTCTGACCGCGCCGGGCGGCGGTCGCCGCCCGCTTTGCGGTCACCGCCGAATGACCGCACCGCGGTCAAAAGACCGCAGCGGCCATTCCAGCTTTCCCGCTGGGCCGGCGGGCGCCCTCCAAAAGAGCGCCCGCCGGCCCAGCGGGAAAGGCCCTGCAACAATGAAGCCGGCTCCGAATGGAGCTGGCGGAGTTGCAGGGGTGCGACGGGTGCAGTGGCACCCGTTGCGATTTTCACTGTCTGCTAAGCAGACAGTGAAAATATTTGTGGGGCCCTGTTAGGGGGCCCCACGACACCCGTTCCCGCCAGCCTGGTTCTGGCGGTGAAAACCGCCAGAAACAGGCTGGCGGGAAGGGGGTCGGAATCCCCATGGCGGCGCTGCAAGCAGCGCCGCCATGGAGGATTCCCTGGGCCAGGGGAAAACCGGCGGGAAACCGCCGGTTCCCCTTTTCTGACCGCGGCGGTAATGGCCCGGGAAGCACCGCCAGCCTGTTGGCGGTGCTTCCGCTGCCCTCTGCCCTGGCGGTCAGAGACCGCCAGGGTTGGAATGAGGGCCTTAGTGAGTTAATTCTTTGCCGCCGTGATCCATGGGTGGCAGTCTGAACACTGGAAAGGTAGAGTTGCCATCCTCCTTGCATGGTCGGTTGACTAAGTAACATTAAATTGCATAACAGTAACAGCCAGAAATATGTGTGTTAAATATATAAAAAAAAGTTATAAATATTACAGTAGTTTGAGGTTTCGGGCATTATGACAAAATTGCTGCTCTTTTGTAGTATGTGTGTTATTACTGTTACTGATAGAAACAATAGGTGTGCTAGGTTTTTTTTCTTTATAAGACTGTTTGCATCCATTGTACTATTGGTGCTGGGTATAGTTAGGCTGGGCTCTTTCTTAAGGGTCATCCCCAAACATTTTGCCTTCACCCACATGTTTTCTGAACCCATTTTTGCTGGCCTTAGGACTCTGTGCACCTGCTAAACATTGATATTGTGTGTGTGTGTGCTTTCTGCTGAAATCATGGTAATCATAGTAAAATTGGCTTGAAGACAACTGCCATATTTAATTCACCCGTAAGTCCCTAGTAAAAAGGCACTATTTCTACCCAGAGCCTGAAAATTAAATGCTGCTAGTGGGCCTGCAGCACTGCTAGTACCTCCCACTTAAGTAGCACTTTGAACGTGTCTCAGGCCTGCCATTGCATGCAGCCTGTGTGTGCAATTCTAAATTGCCATTTTAACCTAGCAAAATAAACCTTTTGCCCGGCCCATACCTTCATTTTTAATTCACATGTCACCCCTAGGGTAGGCCCTGGATAGCCCAGAGGTTAAAGTGCAGTATATTTGAAAAATTGGACATGTACATATATGTGTTACATGTCTTAGTGAAAAACTCTTACATTTGTTTTTCACTACGCAAGGCTTATCTCTCACGTAGAATAATAATGGAGTTAATTTATTACATTTAATAAGCTGCAACTTCCGAATGGGACCAGTTACACAGGTCAAGTTTGGTGTCTAAAGTATTGTATCTAAAAGCCCCCTTTAATGGAAAAGTCAGATTTGAATCACAATTCTGAAAATGCCACTTTTAGAACATTCAAGAAACAAAATTGTACCTCAGCTGAAAATGATTAAAAATACACTACTACATAACTCTGTGCAGATCAAGCAATTTAATTATCTTGACCTTATTTCTTATGAACATATTCACTTGTCACTTATTTACAATATTCCATTTAAATTATGTGCATCACAAACAGTGGAATACATCACTCAAACCCTGTGAAAATTGTGAATATTGTCTGAACTATCCAATAGTAAAGCGTCACTAAATACCTAATGACTTACAGATTACAAAAGAAGATTGAATTCACATGACATAATTATATTTAAACCAGCCTTGCAGTTACAAAATGGGGAGTCTATATACTCAGAACCAGTTTTTTGCCTCCCAAGATTTAGGCCTATCTAGGGATCATAGCAGCCAATTGTCCCATGAAGTCCTGCACCTTCCTACAGTTTTGAGGTTGCCTGCAAATTGTTGCTAACTCCAACAACTCCCTAATGCATTAAGGTCAACATGTTTCGATCCTTTTGGTTTTTTGGGGTCTCCTCCAGACCAAGACTTGAAGAGCTTCTGTAACAATTTGATTCTTTTTGTATCCTCGAGTATGTTTAAAGGATTTGTAGTGATTTTTCAGCACTGTTGTACAGGAAGACACGAGTGCTGGGTAAAACTGGCAGTCTGTTAGGGTTCCTTCTTCTAAATCAATACGCAGAGTTGAAAATATTCTGGGGCGCCTTTAAATTGATTGCTCTTGGTCACTGCTGCTTTTAAACTCTTCCATTCTTGTTTTTTATGTTTAAGTATTATCATGTCTGTCGTTCTACCTCGCTTTTCTTGAAGTTCAGTTGCCACCTCATACGCGAGATCACTGTGCTGCCTCCATAGCTGTGTATGCTACATGTTTTACATGTGGTCCAACCTCTCTGAATAACTGACTCAACCCCTGTTTCTTTACTTTTGGAACATTGGCATTTTCTTGCCTTAACCATCTGGTGTCTGGAGCCTGTCTCTGGGTCACAAGACTGAGTGTAGTTGACAATTGGGCTTTGTGTGTTCCTCCTAGACAGCCACACACAATGGGGAGCTGAGGTGTGACTTGATGGGCCATCACTGGCAGCAGTGGAAGGAGAAGCTGGACCAAACCTCTCTTACACTTGAATAGGCTGTGCTGGTCTCCACACCACGAGCTGCTTACCCCTTGTAGTTAGTCGAGAGCCAGGGGCAGGAAGCCAGGGCACCTGTGCACTTCAAAGGCATGCCTCTAGAAGCTTCTCCCCACTTCAAAGGCACCACTGTGTATAAATACCAGACCTCAGACAGCAAATCTTCAGTACATCCCTGGACCTGCGGATACTCTGCCAGGAAGAAGGACTGCTTTGCTGCTACAGGGACTGCCACTCTGCTGGACTGCTGTTCCGAAGGGCTACTGCCCTGGTGTGCTGCCCTACTGCCCTGCCCTGATGCCTGTGTGAATAGGACTGGAACTGCATCATTTGAACACAATATGCAGAATGACTCCAAGGGCTAGTTTACTGGCCTCTTGAGTTGAAGTGCCAGGGACACAACAGGCCTCCAACAACCTTGCAACTACACCTAGACTCTGCCATCTGTGAGTCTACCCTGCAAAGTGGTGCCATCCCACACTGCACCCTTGGAAGTAGGCTTAAGGTACACTTCCAGCCTCTATGGATCCAGTGGAACTGACGCATCTCCTCTGTTGCGTGACGCAAACCTGGACAGAACAACACATATCCGTCAGAGCCCATTGAAACCAGCACTGCGCAACACATCCTCAGCACAGGCCCTCAAATACCTCATTGATGGCAGCCTTAATGATAATTCCAGACTCTGCATCGCAACCTTACAGATCTTCGGAACTGACACATTGTCCTGACTGTACGCTGTATCCACGACAGCAGCTTTGCATCACAAGCCTAGTCAATAGATCCTTAACGATGATGCAGGCACTCACAACTCAGCCTCGCCACATCTCAGAACCAACGCATCCTTCGGCTGGGTGACGCATCTTCTATGTGGAACTTTGAAACACTCTATAAAGCAAGATTGAATGTAGCCTGTGTGGTGAATTCACTTTATTACTGTTTGAAGTATTGCACAAATATTTTACTCATTGCCTCTAAGTTAAGCCTGACTGCTCTGTGCCGAGCTACCAGAAGGTTGAGCACGTTGAGCACAAGTTAATTTAGAGTTAGCTAGTGCCTCACCCTAACAGGGATGGTGGTTGCTGTTTGAAAAAGGCTCATACGCCAGCCAACAAACAAACCAATTTCTTACAGTTGAGTTTCTATGTCTGGCCTGACGATGGCTTTATCTGTCTCACCAACCTCATGTAATAAAAAAACACAAATAACTAATACATATATACTTACTTATAAGGGCTTATAGTCAGTTGGTTTAATCTTTTATGCCATCACATTTTGCTTCCACCCACCAGAGCAAACAGAAAGGGACAATCGGTCAGCCCACTTCAGTCAATGGCTTTCTTGCACTGTGTGCAACAGCATTTAAGGTTAGGTGAACACATCTTTCTTAAAAGAAGAGCACTTCATTGATAGTCTGTTAGGTTCAGGACTTTGCTCATGCTTTTGTTTGTTCTTAATTTTTTTCTTTTTCAGTGTTTTAGTCGTCCTGTTTGTAAACTATCTATTCAGGTAACAATAGTTTAAAACCAATTAAACCTTTCCTTTTCAAGAATTGAAATAGCATTTTTTTTGTGATATGCATTGAATCTTAAAAGGTTAGTATACCTGTTTTTAGTTCACCTGCCTTCCAGAAGACACCTTTACTGATCGTTTAAAATCAAACGTGCATATTATTTTCCTGTTTATTTGTTTTATAAAAACATATTGCCACCACGATTATCACGTTTAGGCGGTATATTTTTTTCTGGTATATGTTTGCAATAAATAATTACAAAATAGCCACCTCGGCAGCTTTCAGAGACCAGGTCTACATGCTTTGCCAGTGCTTGTTTTGTTTTTCTTGCTACTAGTACCCTGATTTCAATTCTTATCCTGACCCCTTTTTGGAGTCTCCGTTGAAATGTGTCAGCGATATTTCCAGCTGGCCACCAGAGGGCAGGCAGACATGCAATTTCCTCAAATCCTGAGCAACACGACTTTGTTCTGTCAAAAGAAATGCAAACGGCGATGGAAAGTGGAGAGAGGCGCGGAGCAATAACTCTCCAGAGGGTTTCACAGGCTGTCAAAGAGTGGGGAGAATGCTTAGCCCTGCTTTAAATTGGTAGTTACTACCGGGGTCGGAGACGTGTACTTATTTTATTTGTCGAGGAACAGTGGTGGAAGTGGAAACAAGCATTGACAATGTCAGCAGGTCTGGCTTATTACTGAAAGTGTCCTTTTCAGTCACTGGTGAGTACGGGCGCGCAACACGTCATCATACATGAATTCTGCCACTTACCCTTGCACATCATGCAGCAATCCATCCAACCACTAAATAATTCCCGCCGTCACTCACCCATTCACAATAAAACACACAAAGTCAGCAAGCATATGCGAAAGTGTCAGGCGTATGCTTGAAGTAATAAATAAAATTAAACACGACATTAGGTGACTGTCTTTCAATAGCATTGTAACCTAGGGCCGGATTTAAGAAAAGTGGCCCTGCCCCCAGTGCAGGGCCACTTTTCTTGCACCCCTTAGTGCCCCCCTAATGCCACCATGTGTGCACTGTATCTAAGATACGGCGCACCATGGCCGTTTTTCAGGGATCTAGCATCAACATTTTTGACGCTTGTTCGGAGTTTTGGGGGATTAGTGACAAAAATGTTTATGCTAATCCTGTAAAGCCCATTGAGGCCTATTGTAAACAATACTGTGCCTCCTTTTAACGCCTGTTCTGAGCAGGCGTTAAAGTGCCAAAAAAATGAGGCAAAGAAATCTCTAAGATTTTTTCAGCCCCCCTAAACAGGGAATGCTCCTTTGCCTACATAATCCCTGGGGCAGGCATAATCTATTTTAAAGGGTTAGAAAGTGGCGCAATGTATGCATTGCGCCACTTTGTAAATATGGCGTGGGGAAAAGGCCACCTTAGTGTCAAAAAAATTACACTAAGGGGGCACTAAAGTGGCCCTAGGCTCTCTTAATTCAGGGGTTTAGTGTATTGTTGTTTTAAAAGTTCTTGATGGCTGCCACATTTAGAAGCGAAGTGTTGCCCATTTTGCAATCGTAAAACGAATGCTAGAAGTTAAAAAAAAATCTAGACATGGCAGTGGCAACAGCCTTGCAATAGTACTGAACATAGTATAGTGTTGTTTCAAAGGTCCTTACTGAACGCCATATTGAACAGCCAAGTGTTGGCAATTTTGGAATGGTGAAAACTTGATACGCTGTCTACAAAACCAATATCTTTCAAAGGAAGTCACCAGATTTAGAAGCCTTGGCCAGATGGCTTGCAGAGGAAATACATAACAAGTGATTGCTTTCATATTATCTGGGCACTGGCAGGCTCTTCTAACGAATACATAAAAAATAAATAAATAGAAATGAAAAGGATATAAATGAAAGAGGCCTATATGAGGAGAAAATGGAAAATTAAAGGAGTGGCCCACCAGCCGTGACAATGCAGGACACTATTTTTAAGCAACTCCCAGATGGGACCAGGTGAAATGCCATGTCAGAGGGCAATAAAGCTACTGGTTGAAAAGGGCTCATCCATTGCATCTTGCTGTATATTGTCACCAACAGAGGCAGAGGGTGAATACTACTAAAACGCAGCAATAGCAAAAAAGATGGTTGACCCACAGCCCATCTGTGTATATGCAGTATGAAGACTGGAGTGTGTTTGTATTTATGTATGCACTGTATTATGCAATTGTTGATTACAAGTGGGTGGCAGTGAACTAAAACTGTAAACCCTCCAATGAGAGGCCAACAAAGTTTATCACAGTTCAAATTGTGTGTCTCTACTATTTGTTATGGGGGTCCTAAACACAAAAACCCCTGTCTGTGAAGGTAATTTGCGAGAGTCCTTGTAACAAACTACCTGTCTATAGGTTTTAACACAGTGTGATAAGAATCCACTCATAAGGCCCTATTGGCTTTAGCGCACATTTTCATATTAAATAAGTTGGGCTTACTGACCATGTGGATTTCATGAAGATCAGATCAGAATTATGGTCTCCGACATAACTTTTTTGAGTCACACAATCCCACCTATAGTCTTTATCTTTAACTTGACGCCATAGCCATATCAGGCCTCGTATATGGGACATAAGCTTTCCCACAAGGAAACTATTAGACAAAGTCACAAAATTACAAATATGATCAAAATCCAAGTTGGCCAAGCAATATGCATCCTCTATCATTTTAGGCCTAAAAGGGCTTATCACAGCTTTTGTGGGGTTCAGGTCACAGCTCTCTTTGGTGTTATGGTGACACTCACCTGCCTTAGCGACAGTACATCACAAAAGCAAGCTGAGCCTGTTTTTACCATGGAATAGATTTTGCACTAATGCAGGGTCTTGAAAAGTGCGGGCCTAGTGCAATAGCCCTGGCTGCTGCACTCCTTGGGATGGCCCTGATAGTAACCATCTGCACTTCGGATCTTCCATTTCAAGAGCTAGAAACAGGGAGGTGGGAGCACGTTCTTAGAGGATTTAAGTCTTGAACAAAACTTTAGCGACTAGTGATGCAAACGAAAACAGGACATTTTCCAAACGACCTATAAACCCCCGCACAGTAGTGCTCCCAAAATGCCAAATTGAGAATGGACAAGATGGACTTTCTATCACAGAATAATCTGCCTATGTAAATGGATATTCAGCTTGAGAAGAAAATAGAGCAAGAGGAAATTGGAATGCAATGAGCACCCTGAAGCCACGTGAAACACCTTGGCCCAAATATACTAAACATTCTCACAACACTGCACAGCGAGGTAAATAGTTGGCCTGAGATGCATGATTGGGAGAGAGCAGAACAGATCCATATCTAAGATGTGGCACTGTTCTGCCTTCTCCCTGTGCTGGTGCACTTTTGGCTTCCATGCATCAACACAGGACAGCACCATATTGTAAGAGTGTCTGCAGTGTAAAATGCATAGTTTCTGTTCAGGAAGGAATCCCTTCCACTGCAAAAACTATGCTCTGAGGCATTTTCTTTTTTGCATGTGTGCTGTAGAAAGTAGCACACATGCATAGAGGTAAAAAAGGGGAAACATGAAAGCATTTCTCCACATTACACCTGCATCAAGGAGGGACAGGGCTTTGGTTCAACTCCCTTTCCACAATTCCTTGTAAACAGGAGTTTGTGTCACAGCCCATGGGTGGTTACATGGAAACACCCTTGCACCACCCGTGAGCATCCCCTTGATGTAAAGTAATGCAAGGCTATATACATGCCATGTTTTGAATGTTTTTCCTTATGTGATATGAAAAAACTTAACAAAGTGCCGGTTTAAAAAAGGGGGTGAGGAACAGGGAATTAAAAGTTACTAGGATTACACAGTATGGGAACCCTTATTATGATTAAATGCCATCTCCAACTCCTTGGGCAGGATCTTGATGGGTACCTTGCAATCAGTGACGGCTCCTCCGCTAAACCTTTTACTACAAAATGACAATAAACGATGTTTTTGATCATTTTGTAGTAAAGGGGAAGGGTATTGGGGACGACAGCCACGCATGTATGTTTGGCCGGCGGTCTTGGGCCGGCCAAACACAAATGCGCACTATGTTCTCTCCAGCCCGGCAACCTGCTGCCGGGCTGGAGAGAGCAGGCACAGGCTCCCAGTCTGCCTGGAGCACCCTGGCTGGGCGCTCCCAGCTAATCCTAACGCTGCTCCGAGCAGCGTCAGAAATGACCGCAGGGCAGGCTTGGAGCCTGTGCCTGCACTGCAAGACAGAGGAGCGGCGGCGCGGAGATGTGTTTACATTTTTAAAAACAGTTTATTAAAATTCCACCCACCCCACCCCCAGCAAGCTGCCCCCTGTAAACCTGGCGAGCCGAGACTGCTTGCAGTGCAAAGTAATGAGCCCCTTGATGGTATTCCTGCATTAAATTTACTCTGTGTTTGTGTTACAAAATAGCAAGACTCACACAGGTGGTTAAGAAGTGGTATAATGCAAGCAGGAAGTAACATTACTTACAAAGTGTATCTGTAATTCACCCTTTCAACCAGAAGGGCATCTAGCACTTGAATATTTTTCCCACCTCAATGATTCTTATTTTATTTACACTTGAAGGATGAAAGGCTGAATGGTCATGCCACAATTCAAACCTGTGACCATCAGGTCAAACACAGGTCCCTGCAATGGATGCATTAGTACAGGAAGCCCCTAGACGCAGGTGCCACATTGGGCTGGATAATGCCATAGAAACTGCATACATTTAACTGTAGGTTTGGGGTTTAAGCATCCAGTTGTTGAAATTATCTTTTACTTCTCCTTTTTCTACTGAAATAGAAAACTTGAAAAAAAATCTTGATTCCTTTCTCAAACTAATATTGCCATACAATGGAGTCCAGCAAGTGTAAGGCAGAGTTCACAAAACCTGAACTGGAGGTCCTGGTCGATGAGATACTAAAGCATGATACTTGTTGAAATGGGAGGGCCTATTCATAAATGTACAGTTACTCACATATACATTAACTACTACCCCTCGGTGTAAGTCTACTCGTTTGCGAGTGTAGATTAATAACCAGGTAAAGGCTTACATGTTTCTACATCCAGTGGTGAAGCCTCTTGAAATACAATTTACAAGTGTACAGTTTCTAATAGTAACTTTGTACACGCAGGTGAAGATTTCTGCCACTGTAGTAGACTTCTCCCAAAAACACATTATAGGAAGAATTATTAGAGTTTATTGTTAGTTAACAAATATTAAGAATATATTAATGTAAAATATAATTATAAAGCAATTATAAATATGCAATTTTAACCAAGAACTAATAGCATAAAAGGTTGTTGCTTTAACCTAGATGAATGATCTAATCAAATGTTTATTAAACAATGTATTTAAAAATAATAATATAATTCAAAAATAATAATGTTTATACAATAATTCAGATCTCACCCATATTATTTTGTTAATTTTATTTAATATGTCCCACATGTAAAAATGTGTTAAATTAATCTGAATTATTTTTACTTTTAAAATATGTTTAAAACGTAATTAACTAATTAAAAAATAAATTTAATGCTAGCATTAAAGAAAATATAAAAAATTGACATGCACATTTTTAAAACACACAGACTTTATGCAAGAAGCTTTGCCACTCTTCTCTTCTAGCCTAGGATAGATGGCATTGAGGTTATTCTAGTCCTACATATTCTGCTAGTGATGTCATTTGAGATGTCATTAGTGATGTCATCAGTGATGTCACTGACCATGTCATGAGCCATGTAATATGTGAAGTCATAAGCAGTGCATTATGGGACACAAGTTATAGTTAGCTCAGGTAACTATAACTGCTGAATTTCACTGGTTTGGTATGAGTGAAATGTGAGCCTAACTATTACGTCCCTGTAACCTTTGTTTTTTTCAGTGAATTTCAAAGGATTTTTAACTTATATTTTTTAACTATAACATCTTTGGAACCTTTGTGTTTATTTAGTGAATGTCTATGGTTTGTTAAAATCTATTGCCTAACTATAATGCCCCTGTAACTTATGAATTTTTGAGTGAATTGAAATTGTATTTTGTAACTGTATTCTGCATGGTTTCAAAATGGGTGTGTGAGTGCTCATATAGGTTGCTAAGTGGGTGCATGCATGGGTGTATGGGTCTGTCAGTGAGTGAGTGAGATGATTTGTGGGTTAGTGATTGGATGCATAAGTCTCTGAGTAGGTCTGTGAATTAGTGAATTAGTCTGTCAGTGGATCTGTGAGTGGGTGCATGAGTCTGATTTGCTGTGTATGTGGGTGCATGAGTCTCTGAGGGCATCTGTGAGGGTGGGCATCAGTGTCTCAGTGGTTATGTGAGTGGGTGCATCAGTGTATGAGTGGGTCTGTGAGTGGGTGCATGAGGGTCTGAGTGGGTCTGTGAGTGGGTGCATAGTGTCTGAGTGGGTATGTGAGTTGGTGCGTGAGTGTCTGAGTGGGTCTGTGAGTGGGTGCATGAGTTTCTGAGTGGATCTGTCAGTGGGGGTGAGGGTCTGAGTGGGTCTGTGAGTGTCTGAGTGGGTCTGTGAGTGGGTATGTGAGTGTCTGAGTGGACTGTGAGTGAGTGCATGAGGGTCAGAGTGCATCAATAGGTGGGTCATGAGTGCCTGAGTGGGTCTGTGAGTGGGTGAATGAGTGTCTGAGTGGTTATGTGAGTGGCTGTGTGAGTGGGACTGTGAGTGGGTGCATGAGTGTCTCAGTGGGTCTGTGAATGGGTGTCTGAGTGGGTGTTTGAGTGGGTGTATGATTGTCTGAGTAGGTCTGTGAGCGGGTACATGTGTCTCTGAGTGGGTCTGTGAGTGGGTGCACGAGTGTCTGAGTGCATCTGAGAGTGGGAGTGTCAGTGTATGAGTGGTTCTGTGAGTGTGTGCTTGAGTGCCTGACTGGGTGTGTGAGTGGGTACTTGAGGGTCTGTGAGTGGGTGCATCAGTACCTGAGTGGGTCTGTGAGTGGGTGGGTGGGTGGCTGAGTGCCTGAGTGCGTCTGTGAGTGAATACCAGAGGGTCTGAATGAGTCTGTGAATGGGTGCATCATGATCTGAGCAGGTCTGTGAGTGGGTGCATCAAGGTCTGAGTGGGCCTGTGAGTGGGTGTGTGAGTGGGTGCATGAGTTTCTCTGTGAGTCAGTTAGTGACTGGGTGACTGTCTGAGTGGCTTTGTCAGTCAGTGTGCCAGTGCATGAGTGGTTCTTTGAGTGGGTGCTTGAGTGTCTGACTTGCGGTGTATGTTGGTGCATGAGTCTCTGAGTGGATCTGTGAGGGTGTGTGTCAGTATCTCATTATGTGAGAGGGTGTGTCATTGTATAAGTGTGGGGGTGTGAGTAGGTGCAAGAGGATCGGAGTGGGTCTGAAATGGGTGTATGAGTGTCTGAGTGGGTCTGTGAGTTGGTGCGTGAGTGTCTTAGTGGGTCTGTGAGTGGGGGAATGAGTGTATGAGTGCATCTGTGAGTGGGTACCTCAGTGTCTGACTGGGTCTGTGAGTGGGTGCCTCAGTGTCTGACTGGGTCTGTGAGTGGGTGCATCACCATCTGAGTGGGTCTGTGACTGGGTGCACAGGTATCTGAGTGGGTCTGTGAGTGGGTACATGAGTTTCTGAGTGGGTCTGTCAGTGGGTGTGTGAGGGTCTGAGTGGGTCGGTGAGTGGGTGTGTAAATGTCTGAGTGGGTCTGTGAGTGGTTGCATGAGTGTCTGAGTGGGTCTGTGAGTGGGTGTGTGAGGGTCTGAGTGGGTCTGTGAGTGTGTGCATGAGTGTCTGAGTAAGTCTGTGAGTGGGTTCATGAGTGTCTCAGTTGGTCTGTGAAGTGGTGTGTGAGTGTCTGAGTGTGTGTTTGAGTGGATTTATGATTGTCCAAGTAGGTCTGTGAGTGGGTATATGAGTCTCTAAGTGGGTCTGTAAGTGGGTGCATCAATGTCAGACTGGGTCTGTGAGTGGGTGCATGAATGTCTGAGTGGTTATGTGAGTGGCTGTTTGAGTGGGTCTGTGAGTGGGTGCATGAGTGTCTCAGTGGGTCTGTGAATGGGTATGTGAGTGCCTGAGTGGGTGTTTGAGTGGGTGTATGATTGTCTGAGTAGGTCTGTGAGTGGGTACATGTGTCTCTGAGTGGGTCTGTGAGTGGGTGCATGAGTGTCTGAGTGCATCTGTGAGTGGGAATGTCAGTGTGTGAGTGGTTCTGTGAGTGTGTGCTAGAGTGTCTGACTGGTTGTGTGAGTGGGTACTTGAGGGTCTGTGAGTGGGTGCATCAGTGTCTGAGCGTGTCTGTGAGTGGGTGGGTGGGTGAGTGCCTGAGTGGGTCTGTGAGTGAATACCGGAGGGTCTGAATGGGTCTGTGAATGGGTGCATCAAGGTCTGAGTGGGCCTATGAGTGGGTGTGTGAGTTGGTGCAAGAGTTTCTCTGTGAGTCAGTTAGTGACTGTCTGGGTGGTTATGACAGTCAGTGTGCCAGTGTATGAGTGGTTCTGTGAGTGGGTGTTTGAGTGTCTGACTTGTTGTGTATGTGGGTGCATGATTCTCTGAGTGGGTCTTTGAGGGGTGTGTCACTATCTCTGATTATGTGAGTGGGTGTGTCAGTTTATAAATGGGGGTGTGGGTAGGTGCATGAGGATCTGAGTGGGTCTGAAGTGGGTGCATGAGTGTCTGAGTGGGTCTGTGAGTTGGTGTGTGAGTGTCTTAGTGGGTCTGTGAGTGGGGGAATGAGTGTATGAGTGCATCTCTGAGTGGGTGCATCAGTGTCTGCCTGGGTCTGTGAGTGGTTGTATCAGCATCTGAGTGGGTCTGTGACTGGGTGCACGAGTGTCTGAGTGGGTCTGTGAGTGGGTACATGAGTTTCTGAGTGGGTCTGACAGTGGGTGTGTGAGGGTCTGAGTGGGTCTGTGAGTCGGTGTGTGAATGTCTGAGTGGGTTTGTGAGTGGGTGCATGAGTGTCTGAGTGGGTCTGTGAGTGGGTGTGTGAGGGTCTGAGTGGGTCTGTGAGTGCATGCATGAGTGTCTGAGTAAGTCTGTGAGTGGGTTCATGAGTGTCTCAGTTGGTCTGTGAAGTGGTGTGTGAGTGTCTGAGTGTGTGTTTGAGTGGATGTATGATTGTCTGAGTAGGTCTGTGAGTAGGTATATGAGTCTCTAAGTGGATATGTAAGTGGGTGCATCAATGTCAGACTGGGTCTGTGAGAGGGTGCATGAGTGTCTGAGTGCGTCTGTGAGTGGATGCGTCAGTGTATGAACGGTTCTGTGAGTGTGTGCTTGAGTGTCTGACTGGGTGTGTGAGTGGGTCATGAGGGTCTGAATGGGTCTGTGAGTGAGTGGAACAATGTCTGAATGGGTCTGTGAGTGGGCCTGTGAGTGTCTGAATGGGTCTTTGAGTGGATATCTGACGGTCTGAATGGGTCTGTGAATGGGAACTTCACGGTCTGAATGGGTCTGTGAGTGGGAGCATCAAGGTCTGAGTAGGTCTGTAAGTGGGTGCGTGAGGGTCTGAGTGGGTCTGTGAGTGAATACCGGAGGGTCTGAATGGGTCTGTGAATGGGTGCATCAAGGTCTGAGTGGGCCTATGAGTGGGTGTGTGAGTTGGTGCAAGAGTTTCTCTGTGAGTCAGTTAGTGACTGTCTGGGTGGTTATGTCAGTCAGTGTGCCAGTGTATGAGTGGTTCTGTGAGTGGGTGCTTGAGTGTCTGACTTGCTGTGTATGTGGGTGCATGAGTCTCTGAGTGGGTCTTTGAGGGGTGTGTCACTATCTCTGATTATGTGAGTGGGTGTGTCAGTTTATAAATGGGGTTGTGGGTAGGTGCATGAGGATCTGAGTGGGTCTGAAGTGGGTGCATGAGTGTCTGAGTGGGTCTGTGAGTTGGTGTGTGAGTGTCTTAGTGGGTCTGTGAGTGGGGGAATGAGTGTATGAGTGCATCTCTGAGTGGGTGCATCAGTGTCTGCCTGGGTCTGTGAGTGGTTGTATCAGCATCTGAGTGGGTCTGTGACTGGGTGCACGAGTGTCTGAGTGGGTCTGTGAGTGGGTACATGAGTTTCTGAGTGGGTCTGACAGTGGGTGTGTGAGGGTCTGAGTGGGTCTGTGAGTCGGTGTGTGAATGTCTGAGTGGGTTTGTGAGTGGGTGCATGAGTGTCTGAGTGGGTCTGTGAGTGGGTGTGTGAGGGTCTGAGTGGGTCTGTGAGTGCATGCATGAGTGTCTGAGTAAGTCTGTGAGTGGGTTCATGAGTGTCTCAGTTGGTCTGTGAAGTGGTGTGTGAGTGTCTGAGTGTGTGTTTGAGTGGATGTATGATTGTCCGAGTAGGTCTGTGAGTAGGTATATGAGTCTCTAAGTGGATATGTAAGTGGGTGCATCAATGTCAGACTGGGTCTGTGAGTGGGTGCATGAGTGTCTGAGTGCGTCTGTGAGTGGATGTGTCAGTGTATGAACAGTTCTGTGAGTGTGTGCTTGAGTGTCTGACTGGGTGTGTGAGTGGGTCATGAGGGTCTGAATGGGTCTGTGAGTGAGTGGAACAATGTCTGAATGGGTCTGTGAGTGGGCCTGTGAGTGTCTGAATGGGTCTTTGAGTGGATATCTGACGGTCTGAATGGGTCTGTGAATGGGAACTTCACGGTCTGAATGGGTCTGTGAGTGGGAGCATCAAGGTCTGAGTAGGTCTGTAAGTGGGTGCGTGAGGGTCTGAGTGGGTGCGTGACTGGTAGCTTGAGTGTCTCGCTGGGTCTATTAGTGAGTGTGTGACTGAGTGGCTCTGTCAGTCAGTGCATCAGTGTTTGGGTTTGTGAATGAGTGCTTGGGGGTCTGAGTGGGTCTGTGAGGGTCTGAGTGGGTCTGTGATTGAGGAGAAACATCACTTACAATGCGGTAAATGCAACAAAATGCATTTACCACAATGCATTTATAACACATATATGTTTACCACGAACATAACTTTATGACGCATGCCTTTACAACAAATTTTGTGCTGAAGACTGCCAGTGCAGGCGTTTTTACGCACAGCATATTATGACTGCTGGCAGCCCTCCGCCCTTTTCCAGATGGAGAGCAGCCGGCAGCCATACAGGCGGTCGGCGGTGAAGTGGAGGCTGCTCCACCGCCACCCCCACATCATCAGAACACCGCCCACTGAATCACATCCCAGGATTTGGCGTGGGGGTCTTCTGGTGACGGGGTTCTGGCGGCGGAGCAGCCCCCATGGATCCCGTTCCCTCCTGGAGGATCACCGGACCAGGTAAGGTGATCGTCCGTTAGGGGAGGGGGTGGGGGGTGTTGTGTGAGTGCATGGGGGTGTGCGTGTGAGTGTGTAGAGGGGGTGTGTGAGCACGTGTATGCATGCAGGGGGTGTGTTGTGCGTATGGGAAATGTGTGCGTGTATGTCTGTGTGCATGTGTGCGTGTATGTGTAGTATGTGTCAATGTTTTGGAGGGTGGGGAGGGGGGTCCTGCCACCTTTGGGCGGTGGTAGGGGGGTCGTGGGTTTGGGGAGAGGACTCTGGGGAGGGGGTGGGGGAGACCCCTATCAGTGCCAGGGAACAAATTCCCTGGTACTGATAGTGCCTACCGCCATGGATTTCGTGGCGGTACAGAACCCCACAAAATCCATGGCGGTATGCGGGGTCGTGATACCGCCGGCGGTCTAGTGACGCCCGCCGGGCTGGAGACCGAAGTCTCCAGCCCAGCGGTCATTACCACCCTGGCAGTCGGAGTGGAGAAGTGGCGGTTTGGCATGGCGGTAACCGCCATGCTTGTAATGTAATTTTTGTACCGCTGGCCTGTTGGCGGTATTACCGCCACTTCTGCTCCGACCGCCAGGGTTGTAATGAAGGCCATAGTGTTTAGGGTGGGTAACAGTTTTTGGTGGTAATTGCATTTTTAAGTTTTAGGGTGGGTTTGGGGTTTGGCGTGGTAAGGGCATTTTTAGGTTTTAGGGTGGGCATGGGTTTTGGGGTGGTAAAGGCATTTTTAGATTTTAAGGTGGTCATGGGTTTTGAGGTGGTAAGGGTATTTTTAGGTCTTAGGGTGGGTATAGGTTTTGGAGTGGTAAGGGCATTTTTTGGTTATAGGGTGGGGATGGGTTTTGGGGTGGTAAGGGTATTTTTAGGTATTGGAGTGGGTATGGGTTTTGGGGTGGTAAGGGCATTTTTAGGTTTTAGGGCGGGTATGGATTTTGGGGTGGTGAGGGAATTTTCAGGTTTTAGGGTGGGTGTGGGCTTTGGGGTGGTAAGGGCATTTTTAGGTTTTGGGATGGGTATGGTTTTTGGGTGGTAGGGACATTTTTAGGTTTTAGGGTGGGCATGGGTTTTGGGGTCATAAGAGCATTTTTAGATTTTAGGGTGGCATGGGTTTTGAGGTGGTAGGGGTATTTTTAGGTTTGAGGGTGAGTATGGGTTTTGGGGTCGTAATGGCATTTTTAGGTTCTTATGGTGGGTATGGCTTTTTGGGTGGTAAGGGCATTTTTAGGTTTTAGGGTAGGTATGGGGTTTGGCGTGGTAAGGGCATTTTTAGGTTTTAGGGTGGGAATGGGTTTTGGGGTGGTAAAGGCATATTTAGATTTTAAGGTGGTCATGGGTTTTGCGGTGGTAAGGGTATTTTTAGGTCTTAGGGTGGGTATAGTTTTTGGAGTGGTAAGGGCATTTTTTGGTTATAGGGTGGGGATGGGTTTTGGGGTGGTAAGGGTATTTTTAGGTATTGGAGTGGGTATGGGTTTTGGGGTGGTAAGGGCATTTTTAGGTTTTAGGGTGGGAATAGGTTTTTGGGTGGTGACAGTATTTTTAGATTTTAGGGTGGGCATGGGTTTTGAGGTGGTAAGGGTATTTTTAGGTGTTAGGGTGGGTCTGGCTTTTTGGGTGGTAAGGACATTTTTAGGTTTTAGGGTGGGTATGTCTTTTTGGGTCATGAGGGCATTTTTAGCTTTTAGGGTGGGTATGGGTTTCAGGGTGGTAAGGGCATTTCTAGGTTTTAGGGTGGGCATGGGTTTTGAGGTGGTAATGTTATTTTTAGGTTTTGGGGTGGGTATGGGTTTTGGAGTGGTAAGGGCATTTTTAGGTTTTAGGGTAGGTATGGGGTTTTGGGGTTGGAAAAGCATTTTTAGGTTTTAGGTTGGGTATGGGTTTTGGGGTGCTGAGGGCATTTTTAGGTTTTAGGGTGGGTATGGGTTTTGGGGTGGTAAGGGTTTTTTTAGGTGTTAGAGTGGGCATGGGTTTTGGGGCGGTAAGTTTTTTTTTTTAGGTTTTAGGGTGGGTATGGGGTTTGGGGTGGTAAAGGGTGTTTAGGTTTTAGGATGAGTATGGGTTTTGAGGTGGTAAGGGCATTCTTAGGTTTTAGGGTGGTTATGGGTTTTGGGGTGGTAAGGAAATTCTTAGGTTTTAGGGTGGGTATGGGATTTGGGGTGGTAAGGGGTGTTTAGGTTTTAGGGTGGTATGGGGTTTGCACATGTATATATATATATATATATATATAATATATTATATATATATATATATATATATATATATATATATATATATATATATAGTATATTATACTTACCTCTAGTTTTTACCATGCATATGCCTTTACCAGCTATGCCTTTACTACAAAAGTTTTGTGGTAAGGTCATTCGTGGTAAAAGCATATGCATTGTAAAAACATTTTGTGGTAAGTGCATGGGTGGTAATGACCATGCATTGTACTTACTGCATTGTAAATGCATGCGCTGTAAGTGCATGCTTTGTTCCATCATACATCCGTGAGTAAGCGCATGAGGGTACAAGTGGGTGAATAAGTATCTGAGTGGGTCTGTCAGCCGATGCATGAGTGTCTAAGTGGGTCTGTGAGTGTGTGCATTAGGGTCTGACTGGAGTGGGTGCATGAGTTTCTGAGTGCTACTATGAGTGAATGAATCAATGTATGAATGACCATGTTTTTTTGTCTCCGATATTTGCGAATTCGTCACAGTGTTACACGGGAAGACTGTGCTGGCCGCCAGCGTAGTCGCGAACATCATGCATCATGAAAACAAGATAATTTTATGGTCATAATTTTACCCTCAAGCCCCCCTATATCACAGCCCTGGGATCAGGGTACCTCCACCCTGACCCCTTATGTCACTTTTCATTTTTTTTCAGGGACGGTGTCCCATTGCCTGAAATGGCGTCTGCAATTCTTTGGTCAGGTTAAAGCCAGTCAATCACAACATTCCTTGCGTTGCAAGTATTCACGAAAACTCTGCTGTGAGAAAGGGCCTTTTTTGACATCATAGCCCCCCACTTTGCCTAGAAAACGATGTGGTTTCAAACTGTAAACAGGTTCCCAGGACCAGATCAGTTTCCTCAAAACTCTACTGTGTTTGGCACTTCAGCCACCTTTGTAAGTCCCTAGTAAATGGTACCCCTGGTTCCTAGGGCATGGTTAATGAAGAGGGCCCCTCAGAGCTTCAGCACCAATTGTGCAGCTCTGGGAGGCCTTGCACCAGCCACATGCAGACTGCCATTGCAAGTGCATGACATGGTGTATCCAAAGTTGCAAACTCAACATGGCACTCACCAAGAGTGCCCTGTCCACTAACACTGCATGCAATATAAGTAAGTCACCCCTCTGGCAGGCCTTACAGCCCTAAGGCAGGGTGCACTATAATGCATTTGTGGGCATATATGTGCATGAGCGAATATGCCCCTACTGTGTCCTTGCTAATCCTTAAGACATAATAAGTGTGCAGGAAAGCCATAGCAAATGCATGTGGTGGACACTGGTCCTTACGAGTTGCCCTGCCACACGATGGCCTCTCTTAACCCTGGGATGTTTGATATCAAATAACTCAGAATGATAAACCTAAACTGATACCAGTGTTGGAATTATTCTACAATGTACCCAGAGGCCTGCAAAACTGCCCTGGCTTGGTTGCTGATTGGTTCTAACCAGCCTGGCACCAGCAGACACAATCTGGACTCCTGGGGTGGGAGCCTGTTGCTCTCAGGAACCAGAACACAAAGCCTTTCCTGGGTGGAGGTGTTACACCTCCTCCCCCAGACAGGCACCCTGCACAAGGGGTCAGCTTCAAAGGCTTTGCCACCTTTGAAATATGACCTCTGCCTAGTAGCAGATGGCCACCCTATGGTTTTACCTTTGATTTAGGTGGGAAAATCCAGAGGGAAACCTAGAAAGGATAGGAGGCGTGGCCACTACTCAGGTGTGGCAGGCAAAGTGACCACTCCATTTCATTTTTCTCAATCTTGGATGGTAGGAAAATAGCAATCAGGGTTAGAGATGTGACCCCTTCCCACAAGCAGTGGCCACTACCAGGTACTTCCCCTGACAACCCCTAAATGTATTTTTTAGAGGGCTTCCCTAGACCAAGAGATAGGATTCAACTGACACAAGAAGACCAGGAACAAAGAAGACCCAAGGCAAGAGAACTTAAGTCCTGGTGCACAAAGAAAACAGCGCCAAACCCTGCCTGCTGCTCCAAGGACCTGACAATCGCTGCTGAGGTGTCACCTGAAAACCCCAGAGCACCTCCTGCCTTCTGAAAATTGCCAAGACCTCCCTTTGAGTGAAGCTAACATGCTACATTGGGTCAGAATATCGTGTCAAATAACTGTTAGTTCCAGTGGACGATGATGTGCAATGTTAAAATCAATAACCTTGGTTATTAAAAAAACAACATTATTTTTGTAAATTGGCCTTGAGTTATTCTTACGAGCATGTGCCCACATTTATTGATATTTTGAGTACAACAAATGCTTAGCACATCTCCTGGATTAGCCTAACGGCTCACCCACACTACTCAAAAACAGAGTATGAGATGGACTGCTTTTTACCTCTGGATATCAATGTGGGGTTGCTTGGACTCTTCACAGGTCATGTCATTTTTGCCCACTATATTGAGAGCCAGCTCCTGCAGCCGCAATCGCTGTGAAAATGTCACAACAGATCAGTGGCCCCAAATATACAAATGCATTTCCCCTTTAATATCTAAAAAAACCATGCACGGATTTACACCAAATATCCAAAAGTGTAATCTGTGCACTGAAACCTACATTTCTGCCAAATTTGGTGTAATTCCATCCAGCGATTTGGGTTGTAGTCATGTTAAAAACTCCTATGAGAATTAATGTGCGAAATGCATGTTTTTTTCACCCCGGCTTGATGAATTATTCCGAAACGCTCTGTATGCAGCAAGAATGCCCAGCACACTTTTTTTAAAAAAAATTCGTGAAGATTTGTCAATCGGTGCCAAAGATATAGGGAACTCAAAAAATGCTTTTCCTATGGAAACGTAGTGCCCGATTACGAGTTTGGCAGTCCAAGTACCCCCAAACTCATGGTGGCAGACAGACCTCCGCACTTCTGGCTCCCCGACCGTCAGATTACTATCCTAGTGGTAGGACCGTTACCACTGCCAGGATCATAAATTCCGACTGATTGGCAGTGGTCGGAGACTTGGTCACCCACGACAGTCCCAAGTTCGGCACTGCACTGCTGATCACAACTCCCCTTTATGACAGCCTTTCCATAGCGGATGCACTGCCATGGAAAGGCTGGTGGGAAGGCAATGCTGTGGGCCACAGGGGAGCCCCTGTTTTGCCCACGACCATGCCACGGGCAGTGCAGGGGCCCCCCTGCCACATCCTTGGAATGTGCACTGTCTGCTCTGCCACCCCAGGGTCAAAGACAAGGGTGGGAGCCATTTAAAAAATATATATACATTCTCAGGGAAATCCACAGGTCCGGATCCGCAGATTTTCCACACATTTAAAAAAAAGCTTTTTAACCCTTGCGGGTTCCATAACAACCCCTAAACCAAGGCTCGAGGCTCAGGGTGACCCTACATTGGACCCTTTTTTTCTCACTTAATTTTTGGTACTCGGCTGAAGCTGAGTCCCAAGATGGCTGCCAACACTTCCTTGTTGAAGTCTTGGCAGCCAATCAGATATCAGAACTGGTGCTATTGGATCCACAGGGTATCCACATGCCCAGATATCTACATTTTTTGCCCTTTAACATCTCTAAATCTACTAAACAGATTTACACCAAATCACAAAAAGGGTGCTTTCTGGACCAAGACCTAGCTTTCTGCCAAATTTGGTGTAATTCTCTCCAGCGGTTCGGCTTGTAGTTGTGCTAAACAATTGAAAAATCCCATTGACATCAAATGGGGGAAAAGTGTTTTGGGATCCCCCTTTTTCTTGGCCCACGTTTGACAGATCACCCAGAAACGTAAACTTTCAACAACACAGCAGCTGAGCCGACTAAAGTATACGTTTTGAAATTTTCTTGTACATTTGTCAAGCGGTGTCAAGGTTATTGGCAAAAAAAATTCTGTCTATGGCAATAAATGGTCCTAACTATAACTACTTAACTACCATTAAAAAAAATAAAAAATAAAAAAAAAAATATATATATATATATATATATATATATTCACTGAAAAAAACAAAGGTTATAGGGACATTATAGTTAGGCTCACATTTTAAACGTACAAAACCATAGAAATGTACCTGTTATAGTTAGCTTTATCTCAAGTAACTATAACTCGTGCCCTATGGTAACCACAACACGCGCCTCGCCCACGCCACTGAGACCATCGGCAAATATGGTGTAATTCCATCTATCTATCTATCTTTCCATATATATATTTGTGTGTGTGTGTGTGTATTATCTATGTACTGCCTACCGCCCGTCACTAGTTGGTAGTTATGGTTAGGACATAGTTTCAATAGGAAAAGCGCTTTTTGTTTTGCCAATAACTTCTGTGAATCTATACAAAATGCCATGACTAGCAGCTAATTCATAAGGATAATACAAAAATACACACACACACACACACTCACTCTAATACAGTTACTCACTGTTAGAAATTGGGAATTCTGGTTGGTTAGGGTATGCACCTAAGCCTGGCAGAACCCACCACTCTAGTAGGCCTGGACAGAATTTGCAGAGTTGCGCTACGCAGACCTCCGCAAAGTGCCCCAAAATCTCTGCCGGATTACATAGAGGTCTGCAAGCGGCGGAGTGCGTTAGGTCGTGCCATTTACGTTGATTTATAATGCCAGGTGTTTGTCCTGTGCTGAAAAAAACTGCACGAACAGCTCCCTGTGCAGTGCAAGATTGTGCTGCTTCTTTTCTGCCGCTCGAGTTGATTTTCTGCTCAAATTGATTTTCTACTCGAGAGCCAGCTATCTCAATGCGAACGGAAGGTTTCTCAACGTGAGCAGTCACAACCATACTGTGACCATTTGCATCGAGAAATCTTGCCGGGAGGTGGTTTTGAGTAAGATTTTCCGTGCTCGCGCTTGCCAACTCAGCTGAGTGCTAGCGAGGAAAAAACTCAGCTCCGCTCCACTACACGGAGATTTTCAGAACTCCACGCTCTACGCAGAGGGAGTTCACTGCCCACCCCTACAATCTAGTTAGGGCAAGTAAGTTACACACCAAAGATACCCTGTGCTCCCCTCCTAGTAGCTTTGAATAGTCAGGCTTATCCCCAAATGCATATTGTAAAGCGTTTGCCCAAAACACTCACACTGGTCACACAATAAAAACACCACAAAAGAGACATCACACAAGATTATATGAAAATAGGTTTCTCTAGTATATATACCATAAATGACATACATCATAACTACTGTGCATATTAGGCCACTACTGAATAGTAATCGCTTTCCTGACATTGCAAATATCTACACAATATACATTCTAACATCAGGGCATGAAATGGAGCAGTAAAACACATGACAAATCACCCGTCACAATAAATGCCTGGATTACAAACCATCCCCACCAGAAGAGAGGGTGTAGCGCATTTGCACTCATATTAGGTAGTATACGGTAATCAAGAATCTCAGGTAGGTCATATGAGTGCCTGTACACCTAGTAGTTGCACTATAGTAGACTTGGTAACTTTCTGCGGGGCGATCCCATGTCTCTCTTGGTGTTCACTATGGAAGTGCTTTCCCCCAGCAAGTAAGGCTCTGGGCCTTGCCCAAGGTAAATAAACTGTGGGGCAGGGAGACTATGGTGGGGAGACTACCCTTGGCCCGCAGGTAGGATCACCAAAGAGGCAGCTGCCTGCAAACCCACGATGCAGCTGCTATGGCCCAAGATCCTGGGTAGCTCGTCTCTGCCCTGGATGCTCCAAGCTCAGGTAAGGCAGTCATAAGGGGCCAGTAGCAGGTCTGGGGCACAAGCTGCTTGCCCAAGGGTTGGCAGTGCCATTGTTTAGGTGGCACACCCCCACAGGCAAAGGAGGCTTGTAGGCTCATGCCTGCACTTGCTATGTGGAGCAAGTTAATTCAGGGACCGCCAACCTCAGTGCAACCCTTCCTCATAAAGGATGACTACGTGTGCAGTAGTAGGGTGCACACTGGCTCAGAGGTCGCACTTGATCACATCATAACTACTGTGCATATTAGGCCACTACTGAATAGTAATCGCTTTCCTGACATTGCAAATATCTACACAATATACATTCTAACATCAGGGCATGAAATGGAGCAGTAAAACACATGAAAAATCACCGTCACAATAAATGCCTGGATTACAAACCATCCCCACCAGAAGAGAGGGTGTAGCACATTTGCACTCATATTAGGTAGTATACGGTAATCAAGAATCTCAGGTAGGTCATATGAGTGCCTGTACACCTAGTAGTTGCACTATAGTAGACTTGGTAACTTTCTGCGGGGCGATCCCATGTCTCTCTTGGTGTTCACTATGGAAGTGCTTTCCCCCAGCAAGTAAGGCTCTGGGCCTTGCCCAAGGTAAAGGAACTGTGGGGCAGGAAGACGATGGTGGGGCGAGTGCCCTTGGCCCCCAGGTAGGATCACCAAAGAGACAGTGCAACCCTTCCTCCTAAAGGATGACTACGTGTGCATTAGTAGGGTGCACACTGGCTCAGAGGTCGCACTTGATCACATCATAACTACTGTGCATATTAGGCCACTACTGAATAGTAATCGCTTTCCTGACATTGCAAATAAATACACAATATACATTCTAACATCAGGGCATGAAATGGAGCAGTAAAACACATGAAAAATCACCCGTCACAATAAATGCCTGGATTACAAACCATCCCCACCAGAAGAGAGGGTGTAGCGCATTTGCACTCATATTAGGTAGTATACGGTAATCAAGAATCTCAGGTAGGTCATATGAGTGCCTGTACACCTAGCAGTTGCACTATAGTAGACTTGGTAACTTTCTGCGGGCGATCCCATGTCTCTCTTGGTGTTCACTTTGGAAGTGCTTTCCCCCAGCAAGTAAGGCTCTGGGCCTTACCCAAGGTAAAGAAACTGTGGGGCAGGGAGACTATGGTGGGGAGACTGCCCTTGGCCCCCAGGTAGGATCACCAAAGAGGCAGCTGCCTGCAAACCCACCATGCAGCTGCTATGGCCCAAGATCCTGGGTAGCTCGTCTCTGCCCTGGATGCTCCAAGCTCAGGTAAGGCAGTCATGAGGGGCCAGTAGCAGGTCTGGGGCACAGGATGCTCACCCAAGGGTTGGCAGTGCCATTGTTTAGGTGGCACACCCCCACAGGCAAAGGAGGCTTGTAGGCTCATGCCTGCACTTGCTATGTGGAGCACGTTAATTCAGGGACCGCCGACCTCAGTGCAACCCTTCCTCATAAAGGATGACTACGTGTGCAGTAGTAGGGTGCCCACTGGCTCAGAGGTCGCACTTGATCTGGGCAACACAAGTTGAGAACAGGGACATGCTGGTCCCAGGAGCAGCGTGCAGTGCTCACCACGCACTATGTGGTTAAAAGGTCATGAGGTATAAAGCTCTCACCATGTGCTAGTTGTGAGGACTGTGGGGCTGGACTCAGAGTCCCACGGCCAATTCTGGGGTAGACCAGCACAAGAGTCCTTGCAGGGTGGCAGTCTCTCCAATAGCCTAACAGGTTGACAGGTCAGCACACAACAAAACAAGAGGTTTAAATGACGGTTCCTCCTGACAACACTACAGTGCCTTGGTAGAACAAAGTGAGGGAGAAGCTGGCAGCAGGGCAGCAAACAGAAAAGCAATCCGATGGGTCCTTTATGCCACCGACCAAGTAGCAGGGAGCAGGGCAACAGCAGAAGGGCAATCCAGATGAGTTATTTGAGCAGTGCAGCAGTCCTTCTGTCAGAGGTTCAGTTCAGGTTCAAAAAGTGCTCTAAAAACATGGGGTCAGAGCCCCTGTACTTATACTTAAAAATATCGTATCGATGTAAAGGGTGACTTCAAAGGAACCCTTTCAAGTGTAAAACAAACCCCTTTCAAACCAGCTTCAGCTCCAGAAATCAGTAGGGGTTAAACCTGCCCTTTGGATGTGGGCAGGACACAGCCTATTGGCATGTAGGGTATGGACGACCTCTTCCTCTCCCAGTCCAGGAAGACTATCAGTATGCAGATGAATGCAGATGCATCACCTGCCACACCCTGTCCTTCCTGTGTTGTGGCTGTCTCGAAAGGATGCACAAAGTGTAGCTGTCATTCTGTCCTAGACATGGATTGTAGTCAGGCTGCAAAGCTCATAGAGGTATAAGCATAGAGAAATGCCCACTTTCTAAAAGTGGCATATAGAAAATAGTAATGTAAAATCTAACTACACCAGTAAGCAGGATTTCTCAATGCCATTCCAAACATAACAAACATGCCAACACTACCTTTTAGATCAGAATGTTCTCAATGCCAACCTATGAGAGGATCAGCCCTCACAGTAGTGAAAAACAAAATTGGCTGTTTGTCATTACCAGGACAAGCAAAACATAAGAGTGCATAACCTACCTTTTACAGATGCAGCACCCTGCCCATAGGGTTATCTAGGGCCTACCTTAGGTGTGACTTTTTTTTAATAACTTTATTTATGAGTTTTCAGGAAATATACAACAGACAACAAAAAAGCCCACAAGGTTGGGTCATACGGAGTAGGAACTGCATAAAGTCCCATACCAACGGGTGAATGGTCCAAATCGCACACCCTACATAAAGGTTAGTTGTAGCTGGGGCACAAGCCCTGCGTCATCCAGCCGGCTCGACCAGGACCACTCCATAACCAAGGAGTAATTCAGGGATCTAAAGTCCGAAGATGAGGGTAGCAGTAATGCACATCCATAGGCCCAAACACATCCATAACCAACTACAGAGAAAGGAAAATGCAAGACAGGGGGAGAAGAAGGAAAAAAAGAAGGAAGGGCAGGGCAGTAACCAAATCACACATAGCAGCCATGATGCATGTAAAGTCGACAGTTTCCAAACCATCCCACTGCTGTGCAGCCTTCATGCGCCCATCCAGGTACCTCTGGCCGTCCGTACAGTTTTGCGTACGGGGCAGGACCCCGTCCACTAGCTTCTCCAGTTCCTCTGGGTGAAGGCTAGGGCCCTTTCCCCTGCAACACGAGGCACATCCATAGCCAGAGGCAGGCCACAGCAGTACACACAGTGGAGTACCTCTCCGCACAAGATCAGGGAGTCAAGTGAATAATAAACGATGACGAACGCACGTACATTCCACGGCGGTGTGCACCGTCACCGCTGGCAGCGATCATGATATGCCAGGATTCCCCATTGGCATCCATGTTAACCAATAAGGGTGCGAACGGCGATAAACACTGCCTTACACTGTGTCGTCAACCGCTAGCAATATGAGGTCACTTCCACAACGAAAGGGCAGAATTACAGTGGGCAGACATTTTGCCATGATCTACGCATCTAAAATTAAATACTTCTCACAATGCAGGCCCTACTAGCCACATGAAGCACCTAGGCCTCTGTCCATTCAGTATTGTAGCACACATGAAATACTCTGTTCCCTCCTTGTGATGTACATGTATATCTGTCAGGTAGCAGTTATTGAAGAGACACTACAATGAACAATGCAGTGCACAAATGATGACAAGTGTGCCTATGTATGTGTCTTCATCACACTGTTTTTTAACCCCTCGTAGGTACCGACCCTTGTGGCGAGGAAGGGCACCATCGATGTGCAGACCACTTGTGGATATGAGGATCATGGTGGAGCATCATATCATTATCACTTACAGACTCACACGTGCAACAATTCAGGAACTTTGTGCTTTACTGGATACTGCACTAACACCAGCTACTTGTAATCAGCATGCCATCCCAACTGAAGTGCAGATGCTCTCCGCACTCCATTTCCTGGCCACGGGCTCATTTCAAGTGACCGTGGGCATGGGTGGTGGATTTTCACAGCCAATGTTCAGCATGGTACTGACAAGATTTCTGAATGCATTTGTACGACATCTGCAGTCCTATGTAAGGTTTCCCCAAAGTACTGACCACCCTGCCATCAAGTCTGAATTCTAAGCCTTTGTCATCATACCCCATGTTATAGGTGCCATTGATGGCACCCAAACACCAATCATACCCCCAAGAGTGAGTGAACAGGTGTACAGAAATAGAAGGAACTTTCACTCCATGAACATCCAATTGGTATGTACTGCATACCAGTACATCTCACATGTGAATGCCATGTTCCCAGGTTCTGTCCATGATTCCTTTGTGTTGAGGAACAGTAGTGTGCCACAGAAGATGGAACAACTGCAAGAGGACAGAGGGTGGATCATAGGTAAGTGTGCCTGTCACTAACTGACACATTGCAGAGAACCAGCCTGTCTGACTAAGGGGCATAACAATGACAACTCTGTATTGCACCATTTTCTAGGTGATTCTGGCTATCCAAACTTGCGTTGGCTCCTGGCACCAGTGAGGAATCCCAGGACGGATGCAGAGAGAAATTACACTGAGGCCCATGGACGTACTAGGAGGGTGATAGAGCGAACTATAGGTCTCCTGAAGGCTAGATTTTGTTGTCTATATATCTCTGGGGGTTCCCTGGCCTATGGGCCTGATAAGGTGTGTAGAATAGTGGTGGCCTGCTACATGCTGCACAACGTGGCAGTGAGACATTCTATCCCCCTCTTGGAGGTGGAGGGTGCTGTAGGTCCTGATCAGCTACCTCAGAGAGGTGAGGAGAGTGATGAGGAAGGGGAAGATGTCAATTCCAGGAACCAACTGATACAACTCTACTTCCAGTAAATGTGTGGGACTTGGGCCTGACATTGGGGTTTGTGACAAATACTGTCAGTGTGCTCAGTCATATGGGGGGGTTGGTAATGGTAGGCGATACATGGCCCACTTCTGCATGGGACGGATTGAAATTATATGCTTTTCCTCATTGCTACCATTTTGGCACACAGGACTCCCTTCATGCACAGATTTGACAATAAAGTAGTTTGTTGCCAGTAGCATCCATACTTCACTTTTTTTCACAATTTCACAAAGGGGACGGTGTTACAGGTGTGATATGTGTTTTATTGGTTGAAGTGAGTGAATAGTGCTATTTGTAGTGATGGCAAGTCGTAAGGGGGGGTGTCCTCAAGGGCAACATGGTGGCAGCCTTGTTGGTTGTATTGATGGGTCCATCTTGTCTTACAGTAGTTCATATTGACTCTTAGCAATGTGTGGTTGGTGATTGGGTGGGATGGTTGCAGTGCATATTGTTGCTGAGTTACTTTTTGAAGGGGGCCTTGTTCTTAGCTGGTGTTCCAGTGTCATATCTTGGCCTGAAGGAATGTTTGGGCGCCTGCTGTTGATCTTCAGGGGATGACATGTTAAGCCCTTGGGCTTCCTGTGAAGGTAGTTCCTGGGTAGTTTCTGCTGATGGGGTAATCTGATGCTGGTTGTCTGGTGCTGTTGTGGGGGCCTCTTGTCCTGTGTGGCTGTCAGACTGGTTTTTGTCCAGCTGCAGCAGTGCTCCGGCTATGGTGGCCATTGAGGCGTTGTGCTCTTTCCACTGCTCCATGGCCTGTTGGTGGTGTTCCTGCTGCATCCTCTGACTGTACTCCAGGGTGGACACTCTCTGTGCCAACCTGTCATGGTATGCTGGTAGGCCCCCAATACCTCTGATATCACGTCCTGGGCTGCTGCATCCATCCTGTGGCCTCTCCCTGGCCCACTGTCAGCCTTGCACTTTCCTGGGGGTCTAGGGGTGTTTTATTGGGTTCTGGATGTGTGTCTATCCAATGTGTACACTTCTTGCTGTTTAATCCACTTGCTGCCGTTGGAGGTCGCAGTCGCCAATGGTCGCCTGTCCTCTACTGTCCGCCAAGGTGATTTGTGCAGCATTATTTGGAGGGCGGGATGTGGGTGTGCTTGGCGGTGGTGGGGTGGGGAGGTCCGGGATTCCCACCGACAGAGTCATGGCGGGGAGTGGTGGTCTGGTGATTTTTGGCAGGGTTGGGATTTTCGTTCATTATATAGCGGGTTTCCATTCACCACAGTGTTTCCCGCCATGTTTATAATGACCGCCATAGTCTTTCTGTCCCCCCACCACCATACCAGGGGGTGCAGATGGAGTAACTCCCCCTGATCTGCCCCCTGGGAGGCAGAAAGCCCACTACATGCCAGGAAATTGTTTTTTAAGAAAAAATAGAGGGGTGGGGGCTACCCACTTCAGGCATAGCCTTGCCCCCATCCCAACTAGATGGGCAACAGTCTTTCTGCCACCTTTAGGGGCAGAGTGGGGTAATTATCCCTGATCTGCCCCTGGAGGGGGGGGCAGAAAGCTGACTGGAAGCCATGGAGTTTCTTTTTTTAAATATAGTGGTGGGGGCTGCTAAGCACGGGCATGGCTATGTTCCCACCCCTATGTAAATGGGCCAATCATTTTTCTGGGTGGCTGATGGTGGTACTTACCCTTGATCTGCCCCCACAGTCTTTCAGCCCCCTGGGGGCAGATAGAGGTAATTACCTCTGATCTTTCCCTCTGGGGACAGAAAGCCCATTAGACACCAGGGATTTTTTTCAATATTGTGGTGGGGGCTGCCTTTCCACAGTCTTCCTGCCACCTCGGGGCAAATGGGGATGATCACCCTCTGAAGCCCACTGTATGGCAGCAACATATATTTTTAATAAAACAATGAGCTGGGTTTTGGTTGGTTTAGTTTTAGTTTCGATTTTTTTTATCAGCTATGATCTTCTATGGTAAGCACCAACTTAGGTTTTATTTATAATGTATGATATACAGTTTGATAGACACATATATATTTTCAATATTTAATTTGTTATCTAAATATTTGTATTTAATTGTAATATTTTTAGGGTTGTATCAATATGATTTTAGTTATATAGTTTATTGGGGTGATGTAATATATTTGTATTTAATTTAAACATGTATAAGATGTTTTAGGTTTATTTTAAATAATTGTTTTACGTAAAAAGTGTTTTTTAAATAGTTATTAATGATAATTTAATTATTTGGGCAATATTATTGTAGTTGATATTGTGTGAATCAATATTTTTGACATATTATATGTTTATTTGAAGGTAACCATGTTTTTGTTCCGATATTTGTGTTTTTGGGATAAGTAAATAACAATATTTTGAACAAAAATATTTGTGGTCTCAATATTTGTGGTTTGTACTAGTTAAGTGTAGAAAGTCACTATTTTTGTTCTCAATATTTAATTTCCAATATTTTTGTGTTTTGATATTGTATGCATCAATAATATGTAAGTGATCCCCTGTTCTTATAAGGGCAGTTGATGTAACCTAAACTTTTTTTAGGGGTTAGACAGTTATTGGAGGAAAGAAAGATGGTGGGTTAGCGGAGAGGGTGTGGCGTACCAGCCTGAGCTGTTGACTTTGGAGTTGGGGAACCAGATTCGGGTCTTGGGGTCGGCTCGGCATCCTGTGATTCTGGGCAAATCACTTAATCTCCCCATGCCTATAATTCAGTGCCTTGAGACCCTCATGGGTGATTGGCTGCACTTTACAAATCTTAGATAGTAGGGTTGATGCCGCCACTGTGAGCTCTCTCTCTCCTGGTGTCTGACCACTCACACCAACGTTGCCTGCTACCCACGAGCGGTGCATATGCACTTGGTGAAGTTCTGATAAGGCAGCTTCTCGGTTTGGGACTATGTAGCGGCCTCATCTTCCTGTGGTGTTTCCTGGGGCTTACAGCACCTGGCAGACTCATGGCTTCTACTTGCTACATGGCACTGACTCAGCTGTGAGCATTCTGTGGGGTTGGGGCCCCTGCTCAGTTTTGGCCTCACAGGGTGTGTTGGGAGATGTCCTGTGCAATGCTGCAAGCCCTCAATCCACAACTGTGAAAGGCTCTGTTTCCTGTGTTGGCCATGCAATAATGAAGTTTCTTATGTTGGATATGGTGGTAAGTCTGCTCCAGGTATGCGGGGATGATCACCCGGGAAGCACATAGTGAATCACTGGTTTCTAAGGCATTAATGGGTACAGTTTGTGCTGGGGATGACTATCCCGCTTTACCGGCTCGTTTGCTGGTGGTGGCACTTGGCAACAATGTTGCAGATGAACTCCTGAATGTGAAGCAATGTAATTTTGTAGCAGGGCTTCATAAATTTACTGTCCCTTTTGTAACTTCTGCACTACTGGCTAATGAGAAAGGGCAGATGGAGGGTTTGGTGTCTGGGCCCCTAACAGACGTCATAGATATCAACAAGACTAATTGAGGAGCTAATGAGACCAGGGCTGAGCATACAGAGTCTATGGCGGCTGGTGAGGTGGAAACACAGTCTGGCGGACCCTCTACGGTTGTCTTGACTTTTTTAGATCCAACAGCTCAACATGTCCAGGACCCCAAACACAGCAGTGAAGCAGTAATATCAGCTGCTTTTACTAGTGAACTTACCAGTGTGTGCAATATGGCAAACAAGGAGGTAGCGCAGGCTGGAGCCCAGAAACCTAGAGATATGTCTAGTGGCACACCCTCTCCAGCAAAGGGGTCACAGGGGAGACGGGCAAGCTGCCGGCTTAGAAAAGCTGAGGTAACATGAACAATAAAGTGGGTATCCAAGGCAGCACTCAATATGGCAACTGCCCCACAGGTACCAAATGCATCTCTAAAGGCTTACAGAACTGGGAGATTCCTACGATGGGACAAAAACTTTGGTTTTACAGCCACCTGTTACACACCCAATGATCCCAACCTGTAAGGAGGGTAGAAACACAGTCAGCTGCCCTCCTATTGCCACTCAGCACCCCAGTGCACCTCATATTAGCACCACACTCACTCCTGAAAGGAGTTTGACCCAGGGACAAGTTCTGCATTCCTTTGGCATTATAATAGGGCAGTCTGGGCCTGGGGCATCAGCTAACAGCCCTGAATGAGTGGCGGCACCGCAGTCAGAGCCATCACTGGCTGCAGTATTACTGCTTATGCAGGTCCAGGATTCAGAGGCACTGCAGCATTACACCCAGGTCAGATCAGATGATTGGGCACTGCGGCTATATCTGTAGGAGGTGGTCAGAAAGATAACAGCACTTAATACATAAGTTGCTAAGCTTTAGCAGCAAGTGGCCAGGGCTAAGGAAGTGGGAACAGCTGCAGTTAAGACTATCATAAGTCAGGAGAGTCACCTGGAGCTGGTCTAATCTAAAATCGAGGACCTGGAAAACCAGCAGTGGCATAACAATCTGAGGGTCATTTGGGTGTCCGAAGGAAGAGAAGGAGACGACTCAGTGCAGTTAATCGCAAGACTATTCGAAAAGGCATTTCTGGGTCTGGCTGACTGGGACAAGGATTCCAAATTCAGCGTCCACATCGCCTGCCAATTACCCATAATATTGCCAACATTAACCAAAAGCATCCTCAGGTGTTTCAGATATATGTGGGCAATTTCCTATTAAGGTAGGTGATTTCTCTTAAAGTCCGCCCTACAACACCTGTCATTTTGAATTCTGCTTATGTCAAGATATTGATAACTATATAATATATGTCTAATTTTCCCCACTAATTTACCTCTCTTTTACTATGCCTGTTTCGTCATTGGTATGGTTGGGAGCAGGAGGTGGGTGGGTGGGAGTGGGACCCAGAGCTCACGGTGTTGTCATTTAAGCTGACAGCTCAGAGGAGGGATGGTTCCTTTCTGTGGATATGGGTGGGATGGAGTCCCAGGGGCTAGGGTTGTGTACTGTTCAAAAGCTGCTTGCTGATTGGTGCAGGGTTCGGAGTGGGGGGATTTATAGGTTCAAAAAGAGTCAGAATGATCACAAACAATTAGCTATTTGTCAGTATTTGGGAGGTGATTTAGGGGCTGCTGCACTGAGCACTTATGACTTATGACAATGTATGGTTTGAAAAGTATGTTTTGGAATGTGGCTGGTCTGAACTGCCCTGTCAAGGGACAATTAGTGCGAGAAGAGATAATGTTGTATTTGCCACAATTACAGTTTCTAACTGAAACTCACGAAGAATATAAGGACCGCTCACTCTTAAAACATCTAGGCTACAATACTCTTATTAGTACTTAATAACCTGTCTCTATTTGGAGGGTGGCTATAATGACTGCCAGGCATGTAGAAGGTAAGGTACTTAAACCTTCAGCCAGTACAAAGTTGAGGTGGGCGATTGCCTGGCTTTTAGTTTATGGCCAAAAGTATGTTATTTGTGTAGTGTATAGTCCAAACTCTGATGACCTGAGGATTTTGATCTGCTCAGTTTGGAACTATTAGGCTAGGGGGTGATCTAATTTTGATGGGCAACTTTAAGTGTGTGACTGACTAGGGCATAGACTCTGCTAATCGTGACACTCACTGATGCTTGGCCAACACAAGACCATCCATTTTGGAAATTGCTGCTTACACACGCTGATCAATGTGTAGAGGGCTCAACATCCTTTAACCCCAGGGTACACATTTTATTTTTCCCCTCATAAACAATATTCAAGGATTGATGTGATTTTCGCAGGGGCACAGTTTATCCCAGGTGCTGAGATGGAGGTATGCCCTTAGATGACCTCTGACCATAATCCAGTTCTTCTTACACTTCAGGTACCTGCTGGTACAAGGGAAAGCCATCATTTTATGTTCCCCATCAAACTCTCATTAATCCTGTTTTTCGAATCTATGTGTCTGGGCTATTAAGGGAGGTCAGAAGAGTGAACATTGGAACGGCCCCACCACAGGTGGTCTGAGATGCTATGAAAGCATATAGATGTGGGGACTGGCTGCAGTTTATTCTTAGCAAGAATATGGCATTGTGAGAGGGCATAGATCAGGTGCATTAGAGGGTACGGGAATTAGTCCATTGGCATACCCGTGCACTCACAGTTGGTTATCTGGGGGTGCAAGCTGTATAGTTTGAGTTAATTGAGAACTAATGTCTTTTAGATCGAGGGTTCAGGGAAAAGGTGGACGCCAGTTACCATAAAAACAAAATACTCCAGTATGAATATGGTGAGTCTGTTGAGCGAAAGAATCTAGGTGCATTATTCACAGTATCAAAGGTACCAGCAGAGAGTTGCATACTAGTCCCCAAGCTATTGCAGAGCAGTTCACACTTTTCTATCAGGATCGTTATAGCCATCCCCAATCATTCAATCAATCTGATCTGGTGGAATACTTACAGGGTTGTGGGCTGCCTCATCCAGACAATACTCAGGTAATGGACTTGCAGAGGGATATATCTGAGTGTGAACAAGAGGATGCCATTAAAGCTTTGCCTTCTGGGAAATCTGCCCGAGAAGGCACTATCCCAATCAAATTTTATAAAACATTTATCAGTTTAATGGTGCCTGAATTTATTAAACTCCTAGAGCATAAAGATAATGGAGGAGATGCACCCCCTGATAAGTATAAATATGGATGGGCTTGATTTTATTAGATTCGGAGAAGGCTTTTGACCAGGTGGTGTGTGAATGCTTATGGATAAATATTTGGGGTCCTTGGTTTTGAGGGTTGATTCCTTAAGTGGATACAATCCCTTAGCAAGAACACTATGGCTAAACTAGTTTATAGAGGGAGTTGCTCTTCAACATTTATGATCTTTAGGGGCACTCGATAGGGGTGCCCGCTCTCCCCCTCTTGTTTTCATTGTACACTGAGCCCTTTTTGAAGTCTCCTCTCTTAAATCAAGGACAATTGCCACTTAGATCTAATGGCTGCGAGATAACATCACCGCCTATGCTGATTATGTTGCAGTTTTCTCAGCAGATCCATTGGTGGCTCTTAAACAGGTAACAGATGAAGCCAATAAATTAGGAGCATTCTCTGGCTCTATACTAAACCTGGCTAAGATGCATGTTTCACTTAATTTTAAGCCGGCAGATGCAATTGCAGGGGCAGGGTTCCAACTTCTACTTATTTAGGAGTCAGGATTAGCAGTTGGGTTATTAATATCTTTAAATTAAACTATGATCCTCTACTGCATACTGCTGCTGCTAAATTATGCCTCTGAAAGCAGCTTCCTAATAGCATATTAGGCCGCTGTAATATTATTAAAATGAATATCTCAAAATGTCTGTACTTATTTCAAGCCATCCCAATTCAAGATTAAAATTCTGTTTTTAGGTGTCTTGAAGGCATTATTGGCAGTTTTATATAGGGTTATAGGCGGAAAGGTGGGCGATTAGGCTTGTGAAACTACAAACAAGGGGGGCTCCAATTACCCAATTTTAAATGATATTTCTGGGCAGCCTTTGCTGGACGCTTATATAACCTGTTGTTAGAAATGTGGTTTGTGGTTGGCTAGCGTATGCACCTCAGCCAGACAGAAACCACCACCAGTCAGGATGAGTGAATTACACACCAAAGATAACTTGTGCTTACCCCAGCTTGCTTGGCACAGAGCAGTCAGGCTCATCCCGAGAGGTCTTATACCAGCGAGACATTAAACACACCACAAAAGAGATCCCACATGTGAATATATAAAAATATGCGTGTATATTGCAGATGAGACCAAAATGACACAAAACATAAGTACTGTGCAAATAAAACAATTACTACTAGATGTTACTGGTTATCCTGAGTAATACAATAATCCATAGTGACATACAACACATTAACAGTGGATATTCAGAGCGAGAAACGTAACCCACTAGGAAATACACACAATAAGCACCAGACTGTCAATTGTCTCCATAAATACATGTAGTGTGATAACTGTGCACACTATGCAATTGCTGACATAGCTCACGCTATCCTGATAGTGTAGGTATCGAAAATGACACACCTGATGGCATCCAGATATGAAATTTACCAGGTTAAGCTAGGAGAAACACACAAATGACCATATATCACGATAAAAACTTAGGGTGCAGAGCCCCTGCACTCTTACTCATCTTTAGGTGGTAATTGAGCCCCAACCTTAGGGCATAGCCTAAGTTGTGGGCCTATTATGGGAAATAGGGTAAGTCCTTAAAGGGGGTCAGTCCTTAAAGCTAGCAGAACTAACGTGTATTTCCAATGTAAATACTTCCCTTCACTAGTTAATGCACTGTCCCCAACGTAAGGCTGCACCTCAGCACTAGTTAGCCCGACCTGTGCAGGCAGTTTGCAGACAAAAGGGGCACCTTTGTTGTAGAGCGCTTGGTGAGGGACCTAGCCAAGTGAAGTTTTATTTTTTTTTAAATCTATTTATTGAATTTGTGATATATAGTACAGCTATTACAAACATGATTGTATTAATGCTTCAAGTTACAGTGTTTATATTGGGCGCAACCTGCTCCCAATTCAGTGCACCAACAGATCAATTGCACATTCAAACTCAAAATAATTATGAGTTAGTATTTCACTCTTGATTGCGTTAAGAGGAGGAGATAGAGAGAAGAAGAAGAAAGAACAGTAAAGGGAGAGGAAGTCACCTTGGGGAAGCGTATGGAGTTTTATTAGTCACTAGAGTGAGAGATGGAGCAGGGGTAAAATCAGCCTGGGGGGTAAGAGATTAAGTTCTTGATCTTATATTGCGATAGGGGACAGCAGTGTGAGGCATGTGAAACCTGTGTATCCCTGTATGTTGTAGTTGGGTTGGATGCCTGAATTTCTACGTTTCTGCGTGTCTTCAGTGTCTGGGTGAATCATTCTGCTGGCATCGTGATATTGTTAGCCTAATCGGGAGACAAACATATGATCTGGTTTGAAGCTGTGCATGTGGTTCAGAGTGGGCGGGTGTCATCTTTCTCTTTCAGCTGTTCTGTGAGGGATTCCCATATTCCTATTCCTTTGATCACCACTCCCCTATCGCATAATGTGCATAGTGCTTGCGTCTCCGCTGTGGCCCATCTCAGTAAGTCTGATGTCCATTGGCGTAAGCTAGGGGCGCTTGGTGATTTCCACTGTGTTGCAATAAGACGTTTAAATATAATGAACGCTAAGTCTGCGCATCTGTGTTTTTGTTTGTCTTTGCTGCGTCTTTTGCATATACCCAGAATGCAGGATTCGGGGTGGGGCACAGAAGTAACCCGGTCCAAGTCACGGTTTGTTTGGTGATGTCTTGCCATATTTGGGACAACGGTGTGCAGTCCCACGTCATGTGATAAAATCGGCTGACAGGCAACTGCATCTTGGACAGTCGAGTCCAGTTTGCGGGAACATGTGTTGTATCCTGGCTGGTGTTAGTATGTTTGGTGTAGATAATTGAGTTGCGTGTACCGGAAGTGCGCATTGCGTGATATCTCACGTGTGGTTGCGAGTGCCATGGACCACGCTTGCTCACTTATGGGTGTATGCAAGGCCTTTTCCCATTTGGCCTTTGCCTGTGGTTGTGCTACTTCTGGGTTGGGTTGTGCCAAGTGAAGTTAATGGCTGAAGCGCCGGCATGCTTTTACCTAAGCTTTTACGGTCTCTCCAGCGACTCATGGTGGTTGAAACCAGAAGGTCCTGCGATGTAGGAAACGCTGGGCACCTCAATGGGGAGTTCCATGACCCTGCCAGGAATGGGGTGAGTGCTCGATGTCCTGGACTAATGCATGAGTGGGTGTTTGAGATTTGTAGCTTGTGGCAGGTGACGGTTGTCTCTCTTGTTCAGCCATCCTATCTTCTTGTGGGCTGAAGCGGGGGAATTCAAATTAATGGTGCGGCCAGCATCTGCCGTTGAATGCAGCTCAATTCAACCTTTGGGGAGCGAACAGCAAAGTGAAGTGCTTGGTACACGCCTTGCAGCCAGCACCCGGCCCTCATGTTGAGCCTAATACTCCTGCTGTTCCTCGTGAAAATCAGGCATGAAGCAGTGCTCATGAGTAAAAACAAACACAAAGTGCTCACCATGCACTTGTCATCAACATGGGACCAAATGTCAAATGAATCGCTCACCAGGTGCTCTGTTCGAAGGAACCAGGAGCAGCAACCGACGCTCCCCACATGCTGGGCCCGTGGGAGAACACTTGGAGGGATGCAGGCAGGTAGCAATGGGCAAGTAGGCCAGCACAGCAAAAGCAGCAATACCACTGGTGATCCCTCCTGGTAGCCCCACAATGCCTTAGCAGAACCAAAATTCAGAGAGCATCTGGCAGCAGCGCAACCAGCAGAAAACAAATTCCAGACAAGTCCTTTGTGCCACCCAGCAGACACCAGGCAGCAGGGCAACAAACATAAGAGCAGTCCCGATGAGTCATTTGTACAGTCCAGCAGTCCTTCTGACAGAGGCCTACTTTAGGGGTGACTTAGGTGTAATAAAAAAGGGAGTTCGGGCCTTTGCAAGCACTTTGACTTGCAAGTCAGTGTGCCAGTAAGCTGTGCATGCAGGCATTGCAGTGGCAGGCCTGAGACAAGTTTGAAAGGCTACTTCTGTAGGTGGTGAAATCAACGCTGCAGGCCTGAAGGTAGTATCTAATTTACAGGCCCTGGGTATATGGTATATCACACGGGCATGGGCAGTAGAATGCTCCCGTGGTCTCCAGCACACCCTACCGCCAGCCTTTCCATGCCTTTGAAACCGCCATGGAAAGGATGGCAGAGAGGGGAGTTGTAATCAACAAGGTGGCTGAGTACAGTGCCGCCCTGTCTGAGTACAACTCAGAATGCAGTCACCACGTCAGAAATCATGTTCTCGGCGGGGTTGTAATTGAGCGGTCGGACTGCCTGGAGTACAGAGGTCTGACCATCAACATGAATGTAGCAGTCGGAGACTGCCACACTCGTAATGAGGCCCTAAGTGTTTTACCAGTTTATTCAAATTGTGTGATCCTAGGCAAATATTGTTTTTCTCTTCGTGCTACTTTTTTCCTCATTGCATTTTATAGCACTTTGAAATTAAGGGTGCCTGCTATATCAGCATATACCCTGTGTCTGATTTAAATAGATTGTAATGTAACTTCATGTTCAAATCTAGGCCACATATAGGGTGCACGTGGCAACTGCCTTGCCTCTGCAACATCACACAACAACAATTCCAAGTGCACACAGGCTTCACCTTTTTGTATTTGCACACAAAACTCTCTACAAAGACGATTTTAGGACAGAATACACTGTGTCTGACATAAGTGGAACAGCCTCCTTACTGTGCTCCTGTATGTAAATGTGAATGTGTTGCATAATTCTGTATTTGTAACTAGCAGGTTGAATGATAAATGTTTACTGCGCATATTTTAATCCTAGGAGTGTTTATTTGTAATTGAGTTCTGTTTATTGCATTCTTCCGCTGCGTTGTTCATTGTCAGTTAAAGTCCAAGGTAAGAGGGCCTGGTCTTTCTTGCAGATCTCCTCGCCAGGATCTCTTTCCAAATGCCCTGTTCTCTCTGACGATGACCTGTTTACAAGTGGCCTGTTAGGTTTATTGCACCCAGCAGTTAGCAGATGCAATAAAGATCGAACCCCACCTCCTTAATATTTGTGACCTCTGTTTAAACTCCTGTTTATGCTGGGGTCGGAATTATGAGTTGGGTGGCATTTACTAGATGTTAATTACCCGCTGTGATAAATATCTCACCTTTACATACATTTTTATCATGTTAAACCTGCCCAATTTTAACAAAGAAAAAGTGTACAGTATTTATTGTACCATGCAGATTTTGGTACATTCAGCACCAAAATCCAATTGGTATTCCAAAGAAACTTATAATAACGTATCCAAGGGCATCAATATTTATTTGGTGCGATGAAAAGCATCTGGATTCCAACAAATTCGGAATCGGCGCTCTATTAGGCAATTAGTCAGTGGCGGCTGGGCTTATGTTTACGGCAGGGGGTGGGGTGGAGAACACAATGATAATAATGAAAAAAGAAAAGATAAAAAAAAGCTTCAACGCACCGGACCAGGAAACACCACTAACCAATCCTGGTAACCAGCATGGAAGCAGCGTCAGGATTGGTGGGAGTGGGCTCTCCCAGCGCTCACCAGCTTTAACCAAAGTCTTAAGGCAGCTGGGTTAGAGATGTTTAAAGTGTGCACACCTCCCTACTGCCACTCGGCAGCAATTGCCCGCCCCATTCTGACACCCGATTAAGGACGGAGCGGTGAAAAATAAAATTATCAATTTTATTATTCCTTCATGGGGGACATTTTTTGACAGGGCGACGCTCCTCCACTCAAATGGAGGGGGGCCGCCCCAGCAATTGTTAGCAGATTCAATAAATTCAAACACCTGTGTCACATTTTTATCAAATGTAATACTTATTGACCTACTTGTAAATAATTAGCCACTGTTTCATTATAAAATTTCATGGCCGTGATACAAAGGCATTTATAGCTGCCAAGGCCATCCCCCCAAATATTAAACTAGTCTATGTGTGCCCTGAATAATGTGTGCAGCACACTCTGAAACTGAAACCTGCGTTGGCACCTAACACTGATACAGCAACATGAGGGAATAACAGACTCATGACAAGGATATGGTTACAGGACCTATGTGATTCTAGAATGACATAAGAAATCGTTGGTGATTAATGAGAAAAAGATGTTGCCACATGTAACTAGGAGATGATTAATGATGATATATTTAGGTTTCTTAAAAGCTTGTTGGATACTATTGATGTGTAGTGGGCTCGAAGAATGGGCTTATGTGTGGATGCCAGTGGGGTGCACTTAGTATGAGTGCATAAGGTTTTTATGGGGGAATGGCAGTATATTATATAATGAGAAAGTGGATCATGTAAATTGTTTAAAGAAATTACAGCACTGTTTGACGTGTTACTGGCAACTGTATTTCTAAAGATGATTATATATTCTAATAAATTATAATGGCCCTCATTATGAAATTGGCATTAAATCCCGCTTACCACCATGCTGACTGCAGCCAACATACCACGACCGCGGCGGTATACCACTATCCATATTATGACCCACACATAGAAATCTGTCACTACACAGACACACACACAAGTCTGCCAGCCCAAAGGTCAGTGATAAAAGGCGGAAACAAAACACACACCGTTATGCCAACAGAACTACACCCACAGCATTATGACCCACAAATCACCGCGGCGGACATTCAACCGCGGTAAACCATTGGCGGTACATACCGCCGCACTCAAAATACACACCCACATACAAATCAACACCACATTGGACAATTCAAACTACACACATCTGACACTCATACACACACCACACCCACACACCCACACCACTAGAAAACACACACTCCTGCATCCTGAGGGCCTGGCAGGAGTAGCTGGAGGACTAGACTCTGGTAAGTCAATTCTTTACTACCTTCACCCCCACTACCTGCATGCCATCACATACCCCAACCCACACTCCCATCACTCCACCACTACCCACACACCCTACCATCACAACCCACTAATCCCAACCCCATGCCCTGCATGATGTACCAATGCATGGACACCACGCACAGACCTTCATGGACAACCATCACCACTGCATGCACACTAGAGACAATCACCTAGCCCACCAAATAACAACTCTCACTAAGGCCAATCTGCCATGGCAATATCAACCATAGAGGGCAACATACCCATGCACAAGATGACACACGCAGAAACTATAACACTGCATTTACATCCCCACAGGTCCCCCACACAATGTCACCGGATAGGAGGTGCCAGCAACATCCAGTCCCCCCCACAGAATAGGCCCACACTGATGACAGCAGCTCTGCATGCCTGGATCAGGATGACCAACCTGGCCCATCAAGGACCTCCAGACAGTCGGTTACCCAGCCACAGTCCCATACCACCACAGAGTCTCCCTCCTCAGGAAACACCAGCACATTACCCACCCAGCCGGTCCATACCACTGTCCCCATGACACGTCAATCAACAGTGTGTCCACCACTACAGGGACCCCAGGCAACCCCACAAATCCAGGGCAATCTGGGGCCTGGGGTCAGTGGGCACACAGTTCATGGGACACAGGCACAGGACAACTGGGAAGCTGGGAGGACTGCTGTGCGACAGGGGGAGGACAGGCCCAGGAACTGACCCTCCACGAGGCACTCACCAACATCCTGGGAGCATACCACCATTCCCAGGAGACGATGAGCCAGATACTGTCCAAGTTGCAGGAGACCCAGCAGCTGCAGGAGGGACATCACCTGGCGATCAGGGAGGACCTGAGGGACATCTACACCACCCTGGTCACCAATGCAGTGGTGCTGTCTGAAATGGCCAACAACATGAGGGAAGCAGTGGCACACCAACGGGCCCCTGACACTAGCCACACCGATGAACAGCCCTCCACCTCCACCAACGCTAGTGGGCAGGAGGCTTGTCACAGGAACAACAGGCCACCAGCACCCCACCCCCTGCAGAAGGAGAACCACCACACAAATGATCCCTGTGATCCAGGCAGAAGCCAGAGAACATTGCCAAGACCCCCGCCAGGAAATGAGACTCTCCTGATTGTCACCCTTGTGTCCCACTTTGTCACCCTGTCCACCTTGAACTGCCATTGCGCCCCTTCCTATGTCCCCTTGGACTTTGCACCTGTGATACAAATAGACTGAACACTATAATAGACTTTCCTCCGTCATCACCCCAGCCCATTGCACATCCCCATTTACTTCTCAGCACTGAAATAAACACCCTCTTAAAAAATACAAGTATGATGTTTGTCAAATAATTTAAGGATGAATTTGTGTAACAATCTGTAGGCATTGCAATTAGACTGTACAGATATGTATACATAGGTATGACCTGTAATGTGCTGCAGTCAATACACCAGGAGCCAGAGTAGGGCTAAAAGATCTGTGAATAGGCATGTCAACGGGTACAGTAAGCGGCTATAGTAGTGGGAACAGCAGCCTGCTTAGAGAAAAATAACTACACAAAACTGCAATGGATGGTGAAGTTACAGTGTCTTACCTGTGTGTGTCAATGGAAGTACTGTTGTATGATAGTTGTTCTGTTGTCCACATCCTCATCCTCTGCCTCCTCTTCGTCACTGTCGACAGGCTCCACAGCTGCCACACCCCATCTCCAGCCCCATCCTCCTGCAGAAAAGTCACCTGGCGTCTCAAGGCTAGGTTGTGCAACATGCAACATGCCACGATGATCTGGCACACCTTCTTGGGTGAATAGCACAGGGATCCACCTGTCTGGTGGAGGCACCTGAACCTGGCCTTCAGGAGGCCAAAGGTGCGCTCAATAATTCTTCTTGTACTCCCATGTGCCTCATTGTAACGTTCCCCTGCCCTTGTCCGAGCATTCCTCTCTGGGATAAGTAGCCATGAAAGGTTGGGGTAACCAGAGTCACCTGCAAATATCGAGTGATACCTGTTAGCCACACACTCACTCTTAGGGCCAACCCCACACCCATATACCAACAGACACTGGATGGGGACCACGGGCTCACCTATTAGCCACACCCGGTGCCTCTGGAGTTGAGCCATTACATATGGGATGCTGCTATTCCTCAGGATAAAGGCATCATGCACAGACCCAGGACACTTTGCATTCATATGGGAGATGTACTGGTCCGCAAGGCACACAATCTGCACATTCATAGAATGAAAGCTCTTTTGATTTCTGAACACCTGTTCATTTCTCGGGGGCAAAGGTAATATGTGTACCATCAATTGCCCCAATGATGTTGGGGATATGTCCTATTGCATAGAAGTCCGTCTTCACTATGGCCAAATCCTACACCTGGGGGAAAACAATGTAGCTGCACATGTGTTTCATCAGGGCAGACAACACTCTGGTCAGCATGTTTGAGAACATTGGCTGTGGCATCCCTGCTGCTATTGCCACTGTCGCTTGGAAGGCGCCACTTCCCAAGAAATGTAGAACTGATAGGACTTACACAAGAGGGGGTATCCCAGTGGGCTGACGGATAGCTGAGATCAGGTCTGGCTCCAATTGGGCACACAGTTCTTTGATTGTGGTCCTATCAAGTCTGTGGGTGAGGAAAATGTGCCTGTCCTCCTTTGTTGCCAAGTCCACCAGGGGCCTGTACACGGGGGATGTCTCCATCTCCTAATCATCCTCAGCGGTTGTAATCTGGAGGGCAAAACGGTGAGCAGCTGGTCATTTTCAAACATATCCTCAGAGTAAAATGCATTGTATGTTGTGACAAAAACAGTATGTTAACGTGTAGTCCCTAAATGTGCTTATGTCTGCTGTGACGCGGTTATGTGCCATGGCCTGCCCCACCCTGAAATGGTGGAAGCCGGTCCTTTGTGGAGGGACAGGTGGAAATGAGGTAATTCCGCTGACGTTGTCCGCTGTTGCAGGAGGCATCGAGAACCGCCATGCATCTTCCTATTGGTTATTATTGGGCCCTATGGGTTCCATTGGCCAATGGTGATGTACGCTGGCGGTGACGGTTCGCACCGTGGCAGACGTGACCACCATTTTCTATCTGATCACTCACTTGCTAGCTGACCTTCAACAGGAGAGGACCTACGCTGCAAGTGCTGCTTTGATCTGTGTCTGGAAGCGACCGTTGCTCGAGTCTCTGGTAAAAGGGCCCCAGCCTTCACTTCAGAGGAGTTGGAGAGACTGGTGGATGGGGTCCTACCCCAGTACAGATTGCTTTATAGGCCTCCAGACCAACAGGTGAATACATTGTTGTCAGAGCGTCCAATTCCTCGGAGTCTACACGTTGCTGAACAAGAGGCCCACCTCCCGGCAACACCAACTCAGAATGCCTTTGAAGCGCTGAGTTATGGAGGTGCCCAAGGGAACAGCAAGGAAGGAGATCTGAAAAACAAAAGATTTAAAACAATGCAACACAATAAGACTGTAATTACAATTGCCACTCTTTAAAATGTAACATCTTGGGTTGTCACTAAAGGAGTAATCACTGGGCACAGAAGAAATGTCTGGATAAGATTTAGCCCAACAATCAGTTGCCAGAAACAATAAAACTGAAGCCGCTATGATTTGCGAGAAATTATCATTAGACAGAATGTAGTAGGCTTCTCAAAACAAAGATATCCGTGGATGAATCTTGCCAATACACGCCTCACTGCAATGCACCACTGCGGTCCTCAAACTTAACAATAAATAACATTTCTTAACCTCTTCTGTGCCTTGGACGAGATGATCTCGTCCAAGGCTACAGTTCCCCTGTGCCTTGGACGAGATCATCTCGTCCATGGCACAGGGGAACTTGGGGGCGCGCTAGCGCGCCCCCCGTGCACCCCCCTCCCCCCCCCCAAGTCGGGGATGGAAGGGGAAGACCTTCCCCTTCCACCCCCGACCCCCCCCCCCACCCCCCCTGTGACGTCAGCGCGCGCGCGCGCGCTGATGTGTCACAGGGGCCTCCCTCGTCGCGCTGGAAGCTCTGCTTCCAGCGCGATTGAAAAAGAAATGCAAAAGCATTTCTTTTTCAATCACTTGGGAGGCCCGGAGGGGCTTCAAAGGGAAGGAAAAGTATTTCCTTCCCTTTGAAGTCCCTCCGAGGGTTTCAAAAGCCGGATTGCTTGCAATCCGGTTTTTGAAACCCCACTAGACACCAGGGATTTTTTTTTTTTTGGTAGAAATTGACAAAAGGGAGCGACCCCTTGGGCAAGGGTCGCTCCCAGGGGGGGCATTTTTTTGAAAAGGCCTTTTCTGCCCCCCCTGGGGGCAGATCGGCCTTATTAGGCCGATCTGCCCCCAGGGGGGGCAGAAACCTCTAGGCACCAGGGACCTCTTTTTTTTTTTTTTTTTTTTTTTTTTCATTTTTTTTTTATTGAGGTGGGGAGCGACCCCTTAGGCAAGGGTCGTTCCCCTTGGGGGAAAATTATATTTTGGCCATTTCTGCCCCCCTTGGGGGCAGATTGGCCTATTTTGATGAGGCCAATCTGCCCCCAAGGGGGGTAGAAACCACTAGACACCAGGGATTTTTTTTTTTTTTTATGGTTATTGACAAAAGGGAGCGACCCCTTGGGCAAGGGTCGCTCCCAGGGGGGCATATTTTCGGGAAGGCCTTTTCTGCCCCCCCTGGGGGCAGATCGGCCTACTATTAGGCCGATCTGCCCCTAGGGGGGGCAGAAACCTCTAGGCACCAGGGACCATTTTTTTTTTTTTTTTTCATTTTTTTTTTTTTGGTGGGGAGTGACCCCTTAGGCAAGGGTCGCTCCCCTTGGGGGAAAATTATATTTTGCCCATTTCTGCCCCCCTTGGGGGCAGATTGGCCTATTTTGATGAGGCCAATCTGCCCCCAAGGGGGGTAGAAACCACTAGACACCAGGGAGTTTTTTCTTTGCGTGAATTTCACGCAAAGGGAGCGACCACTTAGGCAAGGGTCGCTCCCTGGGGGGGAGGGGAATTTATTTTAGGCCATTTCTGCCCCCCCTGGGGGCAGATCGGCCTATTATTAGGCCGATCTGCCCCCAGGGGGGGAAGAAACCTCTAGGCGCCAGGGCAAATTTTTTTTTTGTGTTTTTTTTTTTGGTTCTTTTTTTTTTTTTAGAGATGGGGAGCGACCCATCAGGCAAGGGTCGCACCCCTGGGGGGGCAAATTATATTTAGACCATTTCTGCCCCCCTGGGGGCAGATTGGCCAATTTTAGGTCAATCTGCCCCCAAGGGGGCAGAAACCACTAGGCACCGGGGATTTGTTTTTTGGCGCCAATCTCACGCAGGGGGAGCGACCCCGTAGGCAAGGGTCGCTCCCGGGGGGGGGGGTGGGGGTTGGGGGGGCAAATTTATTTTAGGCCATTTCTGCCCCCCCGGGGGACAGATCGGCCTATTATTAGGCCGAACTGCCCCCGGGGGGGGGGGGGGGGCAGAACACTCTAGGCGCCAGAGCAATTTTTTTTGTTGTGTTTTTTTTTTTTGTTGTTTCTTTTTTTAGAGATGGGGAGCGACCCATCAGGCAAGGGTCGCTCCCCTGGGGGGGCAAATTGTATTTAGACCATTTCTGCCCCCCTGGGGGCAGATTGGCCAATTTTAGGTCAATCTGCCCCCAAGGGGGCAGAAATCACTAGGCACCGGGGATTTGTTTTTTGGCGCCAATGTCACGCAGGGGGAGCGACCCCGTAGGCAAGGGTCGCTCCCGGGGGGGGTGGGGGTTGGGGGGGCAAATTTATTTTAGGCCATTTCTGCCCCCCCGGGGGACAGATCGGCCTATTATTAGGCCGAACTGCCCGGGGGGGGGGGGGCAGAACACTCTAGGCACCAGGGCAATTTTTTTTTTGTGTTTTTTTTTTTTTTGTTGTTTCTTTTTTTAGAGATGGGGAGCGACCCATCAGGCAAGGGTCGCTCCCCTGGGGGGGCAAATTGTATTTAGACCATTTCTGCCCCCCTGGGGGCAGATTGGCCAATTTTAGGTCAATCTGCCCCCAAGGGGGCAGAAACCACTAGGCACCGGGGATTTGTTTTTTGGCGCCAATGTCACGCAGGGGGAGCGACCCTGTAGGCAAGGGTCGCTCCCGGGGGGGGGGTGGGGGTTGGGGGGGCAAATTTATTTTAGGCCATTTCTGCCCCCCCGGGGGACAGATCGGCCTATTATTAGGCCGAACTGCCCCCGGGGGGGGGGGGGGGGCAGAACACTCTAGGCACCAGGGCAATTTTTTTTTTGCTTTTTTTTTTTTTGTTGTTTCTTTTTTTAGAGATGGGGAGCGACCCATCAGGCAAGGGTCGCTCCCCTGGGGGGGCAAATTGTATTTAGACCATTTCTGCCCCCCTGGGGGCAGATTGGCCAATTGTAGGTCAATCTGCCCCCAAGGGGGCAGAAACCACTAGGCACCGGGGATTTGTTTTTTGGCGCCAATGTCACGCAGGGGCAGTGACCCCGTAGGCAAGGGTCGCTCCCGGGGGGGGGATGGGGGTTGGGGGGGCAAATTTATTTTAGGCCATTTCTGCCCCCCCGGGGGACAGATCGGCCTATTATTAGGCCGAACTGCCCCCGGGGGGGGGGGGGGGGGGCAGAACACTCTAGGCACCAGGGCAATTTTTTTTTTGTGTTTTTTTTTTTTTTGTTGTTTCTTTTTTTAGAGATGGGGAGCGACCCATCAGGCAAGGGTCGCTCCCCTGGGGGGGCAAATTGTATTTAGACCATTTCTGCCCCCCTGGGGGCAGATTTGTCAATTTTAGGTCAATCTGCCCCCAAGGGGACAGAAACCACTAGGCACCGGGGATTTGTTTTTTGGCGCCAATGTCACGCAGGGGGAGCGACCCCGTAGGCAAGGGTCGCTCCCGACGGGGGAGGGTGGGGGTTGGGGGGGCAAATTTATTTTAGGGCATTTCTGCCCCCCCCCCCCCCCCCCCCTGGGGCCGGCTGAGCTACAGGCCAAACACCACAGGTAGGCACCTTGCAAAAAACACCTCTGTTTTCTGTGAAAAATATGTTGTGTCCACGTTGTGTTTTGGGCCATTTCCTTTTGTGGGCGCTAGGCCTACCCACAGAAGTGATGTACCATTTTTATCGAGAGACTTAGGGGAACGCTGGGTGGAAGGAAATTTGTGGCTCCTCTCAGATTCCAGAACTTTCTGTCACCGAAATGAGAGGAAAAAGTGTTTTTTGGGCCAAATTTTGATGTTTGCAAAGGATTCTGGGTAACATAACCTGGTCAGAGCCCCGCAAGTCACCCCATCTTGGATTCCCCTGGGTTTCTAGTTTTCAAAAATGCACTGGTTTGCTAGGTTTCCTCAGGTGTCGGCTGAGCTACAGGCCAAAATCCACAGGTAGGCACTGCTTTTTATAAAAAAATGTGATGTGTCCACGTTGTGTTTTGGGCCCTTTCCTTTCGTGGGCGCTAGTCCTACCCACACAAGTGAGGTATCATTTTTATCGGGAGACTTGGGGGAACGCTGGGTAGAAGGAAATTTGTGGCTCCTCTCAGATTCCAGAACTTTCTGCCACAGAAATGTGAGTAACATGTGTATTTTTAGCCAAATTTTGAGGTTTGCAAAGGATTCTGGGTAACAGAACCTGGTCCGAGCCCCGCAAGTCACCCCTCCTTGGATTCCCCTAGGTCTCTAGTTTTCAGAAATGCACAGGTTTGGTAGGTTTCCCTAGGTGCCGGCTGAGCTAGAGGCCAAAATCTACAGGTAGGCACTTCGCAAAAAACACCTCTGTTTTTTTCCAAAATTTAGGATGTGTCCACGTTGCGCTTTGGGGTGTTTCCTGTCGCCGGCGCTAGGCCTACCCACGCAAGTGAGGTATCATTTTTATCGGGAGACGTGGGGGAACGCTGGGTGGAAGGAAATTTGTGGCTCCTCTCAGATTCCAGAACTTTCTGCCACAGAAATGTGAGGAACATGTGTTTTTTTAGCCAAATTTTGAGGTTTGCAAAGGATTCTGGGTAACAGAACCTGGTCCGAGCCACACAAGTCACCCCTCCTTGGATTCCCCTAGGTCTCTAGTTTTCAGAAATGCACAGGTTTGGTAGGTTTCCCTAGGTGCCGGCTGAGCTAGAGGCCAAAATCTACAGGTAGTCACTTTGCTAAAAACAGCTCTGTTTTCTGTGATATGTCCACGTTGTGTTTTGGGGCATATCCTGTCGCGGGCGCTAGGCCTACCCACACAAGTGAGGTATCATTTTTATCGGGAGACGTGGGGGAACGCTGGGTGGAAGGAAATTTGTGGCTCCTCTCAGATTCCAGAACTTTCTGCCACAGAAATGTGAGGAACATGTGTTTTTTTAGCCAAATTTTGAGATTTGCAAAGGATTCTGGGTAACAGAACCTGGTCCGAGCCCCGCAAGTCACCCCTCCTTGGATTCCCCTAGGTCTCTAGTTTTCAGAAATGCACAGGTTTGGTAGGTTTCCCTAGGTGGCGGCTGAGCTAGAGGCCAAAATCTACAGTTAGTCACTTTGCTAAAAACAGCTCTGTTTTCTGTGATATGTCCACGTTGTGTTTTGGGGCATATCCTGTCGCGGGCGCTAGGCCTACCCACACAAGTGAGGTATCATTTTTATCGGGAGACGTGGGGGAACCCTGGGTGGAAGGAAATTTGTGGCTCCTCTCAGATTCCAGAACTTTCTGCCACAGAAATGTGAGGAACATGTGTTTTTTTAGCCAAATTTTGAGGTTTGCAAAGGATTCTGGGTAACAGAACCTGGTCCGAGCCCCGCAAGTCACCCCTCCTTGGATTCCCCTAGGTCTCTAGTTTTCAGAAATGCACAGGTTTGGTAGGTTTCCCTAGGTGGCGGCTGAGCTAGAGGCCAAAATCTACAGGTAGTCACTTTGCTAAAAACAGCTCTGTTTTCTGTGATATGTCCACGTTGTGTTTTGGGGCATATCCTGTCGCGGGCGCTAGGCCTACCCACACAAGTGAGGTATCATTTTTATCGGGAGACGTGGGGGAACGCTGGGTGGAAGGAAATTTGTGGCTCCTCTCAGATTCCAGAACTTTCTGCCACAGAAATGTGAGGAACATGTGTTTTTTTAGCCAAATTTTGAGATTTGCAAAGGATTCTGGGTAACAGAACCTGGTCCGAGCCCCGCAAGTCACCCCTCCTTGGATTCCCCTAGGTCTCTAGTTTTCAGAAATGCACAGGTTTGGTAGGTTTCCCTAGGTGGCGGCTGAGCTAGAGGCCAAAATCTACAGTTAGTCACTTTGCTAAAAACAGCTCTGTTTTCTGTGATATGTCCACGTTGTGTTTTGGGGCATATCCTGTCGCGGGCGCTAGGCCTACCCACACAAGTGAGGTATCATTTTTATCGGGAGACGTGGGGGAACCCTGGGTGGAAGGAAATTTGTGGCTCCTCTCAGATTCCAGAACTTTCTGCCACAGAAATGTGAGGAACATGTGTTTTTTTAGCCAAATTTTGAGGTTTGCAAAGGATTCTGGGTAACAGAACCTGGTCCGAGCCCCGCAAGTCACCCCTCCTTGGATTCCCCTAGGTCTCTAGTTTTCAGAAATGCACAGGTTTGGTAGGTTCCCCTAGGTGGCGGCTGAGCTAGAGGCCAAAATCTACAGGTAGTCACTTTGCTAAAAACAGCTCTGTTTTCTGTGATATGTCCACGTTGTGTTTTGGGGCATATCCTGTCGCGGGCGCTTTGGCCTACCCACACAAGTGAGGTATCATTTTTATCGGGAGACGTGGGGGAACGCTGGGTGGAAGGAAATTTGTGGCTCCTCTCAGATTCCAGAACTTTCTGCCACAGAAATGTGAGGAACATGTGTTTTTTTAGCCAAATTTTGAGGTTTGCAAAGGATTCTGGGTAACAGAACCTGGTCCGAGCCCCACAAGTCACCCCTCCTTGGATTCCCCTAGGTCTCTAGTTTTCAGAAATGCACAGGTTTGGTAGGTTTCCCTAGGTGGCGGCTGAGCTAGAGGCCAAAATCTACAGGTAGTCACTTTGCTAAAAACAGCTCTGTTTTCTGTGATATGTCCACGTTGTGTTTTGGGGCATATCCTGTCGCGGGCGCTAGGCCTACCCACACAAGTGAGGTATCATTTTTATCGGGAGACGTGGGGGAACGCTGGGTGGAAGGAAATTTGTGGCTCCTCTCAGATTCCAGAACTTTCTGCCACAGAAATGTGAGGAACATGTGTTTTTTTAGCCAAATTTTGAGGTTTGCAAAGGATTCTGGGTAACAGAACCTGGTCCGAGCCACACAAGTCACCCCTCCTTGGATTCCCCTAGGTCTCTAGTTTTCAGAAATGCACAGGTTTGGTAGGTTTCCCTAGGTGGCGGCTGAGCTAGAGGCCAAAATCCACAGGTAGTCACTTTGCTAAAAACAGCTCTGTTTTCTGTGATGTGTCCACGTTGTGTTTTGGGGCATATCCTGTCGCGGGTGCTAGGCCTACCCACACAAGTGAGGTACCATTTTTATCGGGAGACTTGGGGGAACATAGATTAGCAAAACAAGTACTATTGCCCCTTGTCTTTCTCTACATTTTTTCCTTCCAAATATAGGAGTGTGTGTAAAAAAGACATCTATTTGAGAAATTCCCTGTAATTCACGTGCTACTATGGTCACCCCGGAATTCAGAGATGTGCAAATAACCACTGCTCCTCAACACCTTATCTTGGGCCCTTTTTGGAAATGCAAAGGTTTTCTTGATAGCAATTTTTTACTCCTTATATTTCAGCAAATGAATTGCTGTATACCCGGTATAGAATGAAAACGCACTGCAGGGTGCAGCTCATTTATTGGCTCTGGGTTCCTCGGGTTCTTGATGAACCTACAAACCCTATATATCCCCGCAACCAGAGGAGTCCAGCAGACGTAACGGTATATTGCTTTCGATAATCTGACATTGCAGGGAAAAGTTACAGAGTAAAACGTAGAGAAAAATTGATGGTTTTTTCACCTCAATTTCAATATTTTTCTTTTTCAGCTGTTATTTTCTGTAGGAAACCCTTGTAGGATCTACACAAATGACCCCTTGCTGAATTCAGAATTTTGTCTACTTTTCAGAAATGTTTAGGTTTCTGGGATCCAGCATTGGTTTCATGACCATTCCTGTCACTGACTGGAAGGAGACTGAAAGCACAAAAAATTGCACAAATGGGGTATGCCCCAGTAAAATGCCAAAATTGTGTTGAAAAATTGGGTTTTCGGATTCAAGTCTGCCTGTTCCTGAAAGCTGGGAAGCTGCTGAGTTTAGCACCGCAGACCCTTTGTTGATGCCATTTTCAGGGGAAAAACCACAAGCCTTCTTCTGCAGCCCCTTTTTCCAATTTTTTTGAAAAAAACGAAATTTTCACTGTATTTTGGCCAATTTCTTGGCCTCCTTCAGGGGAACCCACAAAGTCTGGGTACCTTTAGAATCCCTAGGATGTTGGAAAAAAAGGACGCAAATTTGGCTTGGTTAGCTTATGTGGACAAAAAGTTATGAGGGCCTAAGCGCGAACTGCCCCAAATAGGCAAAAAAGGGCCTGGCACAGGAGGGGGAAAAGGCCTGGCAGCGAAGGGGTTAATAAAAATGAAACATGGTGGATCAGAGTGTCTCCTCAAAATAAAGTCTTTCACCACTAATCTCTTATAGGAGGCATTATCAGCAAAGTACTTTGATGATTTGTTCGGGCTTATATACACAGCAAGAAAGATCGTCTTAACAAGCGGTGTTAAAAAATAAAACACAAAAGAAACTCATATATTATTGTCAGCAGACTCTTAGTATAGTGACTGTATTCCCCAAACCCTTTTTGAATTCTGCAATGTGAATAGAGAATGAAAAAACAAAGTATCCCAAATGAGAGCGTAGCCAGAAAGCGACCAAAGGGGGAAAACCCCGATGGAATGGACTCACCGTTACGAGTATGGCCTACACGTTATTCTCTTCCAACTCAGTGTTTCTTTCCTTTACCTTTAAGGAATCCGCTGCACGAAACTCATGCTCTCCCTCTCTCTCGAGTCAGGACTTCAGAATAGTGAGCATCTTTGCCAGGGTGTTGCTGGCATTTATAGCCCGGCCACACCCCAAGATGGCCGCCGCCAAGGCATGCTGGGATTTGTAGTCCTGTCTTTTATAAAACATTATTCTTGAGACAGGCATGAGAACGATAGTTGCAGCGCAACCACCAACACCCAAACCCCGCAGATAGATGAGCTCTTCCACACGGGAATGGTGGAGAACGTGACTTGGCACAGGAAGGAACAAGTAGGGCACTGCAAACACGCGCAGTGAAGGGTAAAACCCTGGATGGAGTGGGGCTGAGACCGTGCATTCTCTTATACCTGACATTACACCCCCTCCGCTGGCAAGGGCCCGGCTTGGTTGAATGAAGGTGGTGAAAACGACAAAGCACACCAGGAGCATTGATGTTCATTGCGGGTTCCCATGAATTATCCCCGGGTCTATAACCTTTCGAGGCCACCAAATACCACAGAGATGAACCATGAAAGCAGGAGTCCAATATTGAGCGTACCTCATATTCCCATTGTCCTCGGACTAGGAGTGGAGTTGGCCGTGGTCCACACAAGGGAGTGTCCGGTTTCAGCAAAGAAGTGTGAAATACCGGGTGTATTTTTATGGAACACAGTAGCTTCAGTTTGTAAGTCACTGGGTTGACTTGGCACAGGATTTCGTAGGGTCCCACAAATTTAGGGTGAAACATATTCTTATTTTTAAAAACAAAGTTTTTTGTAGACAGCCAGACCATATCTTTCTCCGTATATTCAGGGCCGGGTTGATGTTTCTTGTCGTATTGTAATTTGTACTTTGTTTTTGCATGGTGCAGGTTGATTTGTAGTTGTGAATGTATCTTTTGCATGTGTGACACCATGTCTTAGACCGCAGGCACGGTATGTATAGAAACTGGTAGTTTAACTGGGAGGATGTGTGGGTGACGCCCCTAGAGGCCATAAAAAGGGGTAGTTTTAGTTGAAGAATGGTGAGAATTATTGTATGCTAAATCTGCAAGCCAAAGAAGGTCTGGCCAAGTAGTCGGTGAGTCTGCAGCATATCACCGTAGATATTGTTTTAGTGTTTGATTTAGTCTCTCGGTCTGGCCATCAGTCTGAGGATGACAACTGGTGGACAACGTGGACTCAATGTGTAAGGCCTTGCACCACTTTTGGGAGAAGTGTGCAGAGAATTGTGACCCCCTGAAAGAGAGAATGATATTGGGGAGTCCATGAAGTTGGACAATGTTTTGAAGAATAATGGTGGCTAAAGCTCCGGCTGTTGGGAGGCCTTTGCATGCAATAAAATTAGCATATTTTGTAAGACTGCCTATTACTACCAAAACTACAGTAAAGTGACATGTTTCAGGAAGCCCTGTAATGAAGTCCATGGAGATGTGTTCCCAAGGTTGTTTTGGGATAGGCAGAGGTATTAATAAGCCTTTTGGTTTACTATGTGTGCTTTACCATCTTGTACACACTTCGCATGACTGTAACATCTGTTTCAGGTCCTTAGAGAAAGTAGGCCACCAGAAGTATCTTTTCATTAGTTCCGTTGTCTTTTGAGGGCCTGGATGCCCTACTAGGGGGAGGCTATGTAACCAGTGGAAAGCTGTTTGTCTCAGATCTGTTGTGGGCAGGAATACTTGAGATTAATGTAGGGGCAGACCTTGATGAATAGAACGTTTGGTATTCTGTTGTAGCCATTCTTGCCATTCTGTGATGTGAAAGTGAGTACCAATAAGGTTGAGGAATCTTTCAGCTGCTATGAAGCATAACACTTTTGAAGGCGCTATGAGTGGCAAGGGCTTTGTTTCTTCATGCGTGATTGATGAGTCTTGTCTGGTTAATGCATCGGCCTTTCGATTATCTGTCCCTGGCCTGAAAGTTACCACAAAATCAAATTCAGCGAAGAATAGCATCCACCGTAACAGTCGGGGGGTCAGTACCCTGACTGAACTGGAAATTTCTGTGATCGGAATAGACTGTGATTGTGTGTTTTGTTCAAAGTAAATAATGTCTCCACTCCTTGAAGGCATCACGGATTGCTAATAGATTTTTTCCGCAATGGTGTAATTTTGTTCAGCTGCATTTAGTTTCTGTGACATGTAAGCAATGGGGTGTAATTGTCCAGTGCGAGGGTGGCGTTGGGAAAGGATAGCTCCTTCTGCTATATCAGATGCATCTGCTTCCACTATGAACGGCTCCGTGACCTTCGGATGAGCCAAGATGGGGGTGGATATAAAAGCTCTTTTTAGATCTTCGAGAGCTTCATCAGTTTCTTTGGACCAAAGAAAGAGGGAATTTTTACATCATAATTTAGTAATTGGTGCTACCTTTTGGTAAAAATGATAAATGAAGCGCCGGTAAAAATTTGCGAACCCCAAAAAACATTGGATGTCTCGTACTGATTTTGGTATGGGCCATTTGGTCACAGCTTGAATCTTCCGTTCTGTCATTTACATCCCATTGGGCGTTAAGTTGACTCCGAAGAATTCCACTTCTTTGGTATGGAACCCACATTTGCTTAATTTGCAGTATAACTGATGTTTTTGCAAAGTTTGTAGAACCCGCTTCACATGTTTCTCGTGGATCTCTTCTGAGTTAGAGTAGATTAGAATGTCATCAATATAAACAATAACAAAGATGGCTATGTATTCTCTCAGGACGTCATTCAAGAAATACTGAAAAGCCGCAGGGGCATTACATAGGCCAAACGACATTACTTGATATTCGAACAGGCGTAACAGGTTTTGAAAACTGTCTTCCACTCATCTCCCTCACGTATACAGACTAGATGGTAGGCCCCACGGAAGTCAAGCTTGGTATAAATGACTGCTGTCTTTACTTGGTCTAACAATACTGGGATGAGTGGTAAGGGATATTTATTCTTAACAGTGACTGTGTTCAAAGCTCTATAGTCAATACAAGGCCTCAATTCACTGTTGGCCTTGGGTACGAAGAACAATGGAGAAGCTGCCGGGGAGCGTGATGGCTGGATCAAATCATTAGCCAGGCATTGATCAAGGTATTCGCGCAAGTATTGGTTTTCTTTTTCTGAGAGCACATAAATTCTGCAGTTAGGAACATTGGCACTGGTATGAGATCAATTTGGCAATCGTATGGCCTATGAGGGGGTGAGCCACTTGCCGCCTTTTCATTGAAGTCATCAACATTGTCGGAGTATCTCTTTGGTAAGGCTATCTCCTTTTACACAGCCGTGGCCAGATATATTTGGGGTTTTTGTTCTTCTTCTCTTGATTGGAGACAAATGTTTTGACACTGGGTTGAGGAAAAAAATCACGGTTTGCTTTTGCCAATCTACTTGTGGATTATGTAACACTAACCAGGGCATCCCCAAGATAAAACCATACTGGGGAACTTGAATTATATTAAAGAGTATTTCTTCACGATGTTGCTGGTTATTGGCATCCTTGCACGTCATCTGCATCTGTGAGGTATGCATAGTGACTGGACCTCCAGCTAATTCACTGCCATCTACTGCTTGTAGAATTTCATGTACTTCCTTTTTGATACCGGGTATTTGTAATTTTTGGGCAGTTTGTAAGTCCACAAAGTTGCCTGTAGCCCCCGAATCTATCAGGGCGTACACTGCATGTTTTTTTCCTCGGATCATGAGCTGTATGTTGAGTCGGAAGTGTTTGACATGGTTAATACAAGAACATACTGAAGGGATTGTTAGATTACCCAAGAGGTCCCCTTGCTTGCTTCTTGGGCTTCTTAGTTTTCTTCTGGGTTTTCTAGGGTTGCTATCTTTTTCTTTGGGTTAGCAGTGGAATCCATTTTGGTTTTTGGTTTTAATTGACATTCTCTTGCGAAATGCCCCTTTTTGCCGCAATACAGACATTGACCTTTGCAACGTCATAAATCCTTTTCTTCTTTAGTTAAGGGCTGTCGAATGGTTCCTATTTCCATTGGTTCAATAGTGGTCTCTGAGGACGTTATTGGAGTTCAGTACTTGTCAAGGCGCCAATTGACTCGTTCAGGTCTTTTCTTTTCCCCTTTTCTCTCTGGAAGTCTGTGGTCTAATCTAAGGGTGAGGTTTATTAGGTCTGTGCAGGTTTTTGGTTGGGGATCGATTTGAGCCAAGACATCCTTCAAATCCTCTTTCAGTCCTTGGTAAAATATTGCGGATCTCTTTTCTTCAGGCCACGCGGTTTCTACTACCAGACGATTGAATTGCGACAAATAAGAAATAAGGTCTTTGTTTCCCTGGCATAGTTCCAGTAGGTCTTTGTCTGCTGACACAGTGATAGCGCGTCTATCAAAGACCTTCTCGAATTCGTTCAACCAATCAAAAGAATTTGTAAAACGCGCTACTCACCCGTGAGGGTCTCAAGGTGCTTGGGGGGGGAGGGGGCAGGAGGGTCACCGTTCGAACAACCATGTTTTGAGGTTTTTTCTGAAGAGCAGGAGGTTTTTGGTTATGCGGAGGTTGGTGGGGAGGGAGTTCCAGGTTTTGGGGGCGAGGTAGGAGAAGGACCTGCCTCCTGTGGTGGTGCGTTGGATGCGGGGGACTGTGGCTAGTGCGAGGTTGGCTGATCGGAGGTTGCGGGTGGGAGTGTGAAAGTTCACTCTTTCGTTGAGGTATGTCGGGCCGGTGTTGTGGAGGGATTTGTGTGCGTGGATGAGGATCTTGAATGTGATTCTCTAGTTTATAGGGAGCCAGTGAAGGGTTTTGAGGTGTGGTGAGATTCGTTCATGGTGGGGGAGGCCAAGGACGAGGCGCGCGGCTGTGTTCTGGATTCTCTGGAGTTTGCGTGTGAGTTTGAGTGTGGTGCCCCCGTAGAGGGCGTTACCATAGTCTAGTCTGCTGCTGATGAGTGCATGGGTGACTGTCTTCCTGGTTTCTGGGGGAATCCATTTGAAGGATTTTTTTAGAGTGCGGAGTGTGAGGAAGCAGGAGGAGGTAAGAGCATTGATTTGCTGTGTCATGGAGAGGGAGGAGTCCAGGATGATGCTGAGGTTGCGTGCGTGGCTTGCGGGGGTGGGTGCGGGTCCTAGGGCGGTGGGCCACCAGGAGTCGTCCCATATGGTTTTGTTGGGGCCGAAGATGATGATCTCGGTTTTGTTGGAGTTAAGCTTGAGGTGGTTAGTTGTTATCTAGTTGGCGGTGTCGAGGAGAGCTGCTTGTAGGTTGGTTTTGGCGGTGGTGGGGTTGCGGGTGAGGGAGAGGATGAGTAGGGTGTCATCTGCGTAGGAGAGGATAGTGATTCCGTGTGATCGGAGGATGTTGGCTAGCGGGATCATGTAAATGTTGAAGAGTGTGGGGCTGAGAGAGGACCCTTGGGGGACTCCGCAGATGATCTTGGTGGTGGTGGATTGGAAAGGTGGGAGGCGGACTCCAGTCTAAGGCTTTGTGGCGAATTCATATGTTGTGGAGGCGTGTGCGGAGTGTGTGGTGGCAGACAGTGTCAAAGGCTGCAGAGAGGTCTAGGAGGATGAGTGCAACGGTCTCGCCTTTGTCGACTTTGGTCCTAATGTCGTCAGTGCATGCGATGAGGGCGGTTTCCGTGCTGTGGTTCTTGCAGAACCCGGATTTTGAGGGGTCAAGAGTGTTGTTTTCTTCGAGGTAGTGGGATAGGCGGGTGTTGACTAGTTTCTCAGCGACCTTGGCAGGGAAGGGGAGGAGGGAGATGGGGCGATAGTTGGAGAGGATCACTGGGTCCGCTTTTTTTTTTTTTAGGGGAGCAGTGATTTCCGCATGCTTCCAGGGGTCTGGGTAGGTGGCGGAGTTGAAGGAGGTGTTGATTATGTCGCGGAGTATGGGGGCGATGGTTGGGCTGGCTTTGTTGTAGATGCAATGTGGGCAGGGGTCTGAGGGGGATCTGGAGCGGATGGAGTTCATGGTTTTTTCGGTTTCTTCGTGTGTGGTGGGGGCGCAGGTGGTGAGTGTGGTGGGGGGATCATGAGTGGGGGTTGAGTTGGGTGAGTGAGGGGTGTGTGTGGTGGGTGTGTGTGTGGTATGAAGCTGTTGTGGATGTCCAGGATTTTGTGGTGGAAGTGCTTGGAGAGGGCGTCACATAGGGGCTGTGTGTGTGAAGGGTTTATGGTGCTGGCTTTGGGTTTGGCTAGTTCATTAATGATGGTGAAGAGTTCTTTGCTGTTTTGGGAGTTGTTGTCAAGGCGTGTCTTGTAGTGGTATCTTTTGGCGGTGCATATGAGTTGGTGATGGGTGCGAATGGTGGCTTTGAGGGTGGAGAAGTTGGTTTGTAGAGGGTTCTTGTTGCCATATTTTCTCCGCTTGGCGGCATTTGCGCTTGGAGTTCAGGGGTGAACCATGGGGCGTTGTTGATGTTGCGGGTGGCGATGTGTTTTCTGAGTGGGGCTAGTGTGTCTGCGCAGGTGGTGATCCATTTTGAGAGGTTGTGGGCTCCTGTGTTGGGGTCGTTGGTGTTGCGGGGGGGTTGTGAGCCAGTTGTGAGTTCAGGCGTTTTGTGGGGATCTTGTCCCACATGCGGTAGGGTGTGGTGTGTTGATGGTGGTGTGTGGGGGGTTTGGCGAAGGAGAAGTGGACGCAGTGGTGGTCAGTCCAGAGGAGTTCAGTGGTGTGGGTGTGGATGTAGGCTATGTGTTGGCTTGAGGTGAATATTGCGTCAAGCGTGGGTCCTGCTGAGGGGGTGGGTGCGGTGACCAGTTGTTTGAGTCCGAGGTTGGTGAGGTTGTCTATGAGGGATGTTGAGTTGTGGTCTTGTGGGTTCTCCAGGTGAAAGTTGAAATCACCGAGGAGGATGTAGTCTGTGGAGATGAGGGCGTGCAAGCTGATGGAGTCGGCGATGGTGTCGCAGAAGGCGGGGGGGGTCCTGGTGGTCTGTAGATTAGTGTACCTCTGAGGGTGGGGTTGTTGTTAATGTGGATTAGGAAGTGCATGTGTTCTGTGTTGTCAATAGTGTCTTGAGAGCTGGTGGTGACTTTGATGGTGTCCCTGTGCCGGATGGCAATGCCCCCCCCTGGCCTGTTGAGGCGGTCTTTGCGTTGTAGTTTGTATCCCTTGGGGGTGGCGATGGCTATGTCAGGTTCTGAGGAGGGGTTGGTCTAGGTTTCCGTGAGGAAGGCGATGTCGGGTGAGTGTGATGTGATGAGGTCCCAGAGTTCTATGGCATGTTTGTGAAGGGAGCGGGTGTTGAGGAGCAGGCAGTTGAGGCGGTTGTGGTGGGCGGCGTTGGTGTGGTGCATGAGGATGTTGTTGCGGGGTGTGTTCTGGTTGTGGGGTGGTGTGTTGCGGGGCTGGTTGGTGGGGCTGGGGGCAGAGCAGGTGTGTCTTGCATTGGGGGGGTTGTGTGTGTTGTCGGGGGGTCGCTGTGGTTGGTGTGTGGTGTGAGGGAGGAGGAGCGGGAAAAATGACAGGTGTGGCAAGTGAAGGGGTCATGAGTGTGTGTGGGGCTGGAAAGGGTGCAGGTGGGGCGAGGGCCTGGGTTGAGTAAGTGGAGGATGAGGGGGGAGTAGGCTTGTCTGCGAGGGCCAGGGGGACTGGTGCTAGGCACGGTCTTGGCATGGACGGGCGCAGACGGGCTTGCCTTTGGCGTAGCTTTGGCGCGCCAGTGGTGCGCCCACTGCAAGTCCGCGTCACGCCTTCCATAAATGGGGAGAGGGAGGGTGTGGCAGCTGGGAGGAGGGAGGGCTGGGCGAATGGGAAGGCTAGGGGGTGGGGCCGCAGTGGACGCAGCGGCTGGGGAAGCTGGAACAGAGAGAAGGAAACAAAGGGAACGGAACAGTGAGGTGGAGCGGGAGGGGCCGCAGTGGACGCAGCGGCTGGGGAAGCTGGAAAGGAGAAAAGGAAACAAAGGGAACGAAATGGTGAGATGGAGGGGGGAGGCGGGAGGGGCTGCAGGGGACACAGCAGCTGGGGAAGCTGGAACGGAGAGAAGGAAACAAAGGGAATGGAACGGTGAGGTGGAGGGGGGAGGCGGTAGGGGCTGCAGGGGACGCAGCAGCTGGGGAAGCTGGAACGGAGAGAAGGAAACAAAGGGAACGGCACGGTGAGGTGGAGGGGGGAGGCGGGAGGGGCCACAGGGGATGCAGCGGCTGGGGAAGCTGGAACGAAGAGATGGACACAAAGGGAATGGAACGGTGAGGAGGTGGCACTGGGTGGCAGAGCGGGGAGCGACCTGCCTGCAAAGCAAGGCACAAACTGACACCAATTGTACAACAGCGGGCTGTTTAGTCTCACCAATGTGACCGCCCAAGTAGCTGCATCACCAGTCAGGTAAGAGATGAGAAAAGCAATCCGGGTTTGCGCATCCAGGAAGGCACTAGGGTGGCACGTGAAATGTAACTCCACCTGTGTGAGAAAAACCTGGACCTTGGAGGCATCCCCCGAAAACCTCACTGGTGCTCCTAACTGAATCTGTGTAGGCACATTGACCGCTATGTTAGTAGGTACGGAAGGCATTAGATGTGGAGGGGGTGTGTCCCCTGTTCCGTCCACCTTAACCTGTAATTGGGTTACCTTAGTAACTAGCTCAGCAGTAACATTTTTTGATTCTGATAACTCTCTCTGTATTTGACTAATCGCCTTCATAAGAGCATCTAAGGTGGCCATCTTGAGCAACTCCCATGTAGACCAAGAGGAATGTTGAAATCGTGGGCTCACTATTCTGTCAGAGCGTCCAATTTCTCTGAGTTTACACGTTGCTGAACAAGAAGCCCACCTCCCGGCAACACCAACTCTGTTCGCCTTTGTAGTGCTGAGTTATGTAGGTGCCCGAAGAGGGGAAGGGAAGCAGGAAGGAAACAGCAAGGAAGGAGATCTGAAAAACAAAAGATTTAAAATAATGCAACACAATAAGACTGTAATTACAATTGCCACTCTTTAAAATGTAACATCTTGGGTTGTCACTAAAGGAGTAATCACTGGGCACGGAAAAAAAGTCTGGATAAGATTTAGCCCAACAATCAGTTGCCATAAACAACAAAACTGAAGCCGCTATGATTTGCTAGAAATTAGCATTAGACAGAATGTAGTAGGCTTCTCAAAATAAAGATATCTGTGGAGGAATCTTGCCAATACATGCCTCACTGTAATGCAGCACTGCGGTCCTCAAACTTAACAATAAATAACATTTCTTAATAAAAATGAAACATGGTGGATCAGAGTGTCTCCTCCAAATAAAGTCTTCCACCACTAATCTCTTATAGGAGGCATTATCAGCAAAGTACTTTGATGATTCGTTCGGGCTTATATACACAGCAAAAAAGATCGTCTTAACAAGCGGCGTTGAAAAATAAACATGAAAGAAACTCACATATTATTGTCAGCAGACTCTTAGATTAGCGACTGTATTCCCGAACCCTTTTTGAATTCTGAAATGTGAATGGAGAATGAAAAAACAAGGGCCCTCATTACAACCCTGGCGATCGGTGTTAAAGCGGCGGTAAGACCGCCAACAGGCCGGCGGTAAAAAAAATGGAATTATGACCGCGGCAGAAACCGCAAACATAGACAGCCACTTTAACACTCCGACCACCATGGCGGTACAAACAAACAGCATGGCGGTCACCGCCAACAGACAGGCGGAAGACAATGTACCGCACACAATTATTATAGGCCAATCCACCACCTTTTTCCGGAGCGGATTCAACGCAAACAAAAACACGGCGGAAACAGGACTTGGAAGGGAAAACTCTCACCTCTACACACCCCACAAGGAACCAGGACGCCATGGAGCCGGAACTTCAAAGTCTCCCTGCGATAGTCTTCCTGCTCCTCTACCAGGAGCACGACCGACGGTGGCGACGACCACAGTGAGTACTGCACCTACGACACAGGGGAGGGGGAGGGAAAAGAGAGCGACACACACACGCAACACCAACACCCCCACCCCCACCATCACACACAACAACACACACACCAATACATGCTGAAACATTAAATTCCCCCCCCAACCTCCCCTGGAAGAACGCAAAGACAAAAGGAAATGAGTTGAACGATTGTAATCAGGAAAAATCCATTACTCAAAAATATATATACTCTTTGTACACCAAGAATTAAAGTCCATGTACTGCACCTACATAGTCCGTGGACCACTGGGCCCAAAATGCATGGGCGAGGCCCACACTCAATACCCGATCCAAACGGAGAAAACACTGCAGGGGCATCAAATCGAAATAAAACAGGCATCCCAGGGGGAAGGGAAGGAGAGCACCTCAGCCGGATGAGTGCACAACGCCTGCTCTATGAGGAGGCTCCATGCCCATTGAGGTATCATGGGGAGTGCAAAGCCACCGTCTCACAAGTCTCTCCAGTGGGTGGTTTGCCCACTGCTTTATCCTGGGGAGTGCAAAGCCACAGTCTCTCAAGTCTCTCCAGTGGGTGGTTTGCCCACTGCTTTATCCTGTGGAGTGCAAAGCCACAGTCTCACAAGTCTCTCCAGTGGGTGGTTTGCCCACTGCTTTATCCTGGGGAGTGCAAAGCCACAGTCTCTCAAGTCTCTCCAGTGGATGGTTTGCCCACTGCTTTACCTGGGGAGTGCAAAGCCACAGTCTCACAAGTCTCTCCAGTGGGTGGTTTGCCCGCTGCTTTATCCTGGGGAGTGCAAAGCCACAGTCTCACAAGTCTCTCCATTGGGTGGTTTGCCCACTGCTTTATCCTGGGGAGTCAAAGCCACAGTCTCTCAAGTGGAGAACAGTCTCCACTGGTTCTGGATGGGGCTTGGTGCCCAGAGTGCTTCATCTTGCCAAGGACAGAGGTAGTGGATGCTTCTCTCCACTGGTTCTGGAGGGGGCTTGGTGTCCAGAGTGCTTCATCCTGCCAAGGACAGAGGTAGTGGATGCTTCTCTCCACTGGTTCTGGAGGGGGCATGGTGCCCAGATTGCTTCATCCTGCCAAGGACAGAGGTTGTGGATACCTTTCTCCACTGGTTCTGGAGGGGGCTTGGTGCCCAGAGTGCTTCATCCTGCCAAGGACAGAGGTAGTGGATGCTTCTCTCCACTGGTTCTGGAGGGGGCTTCCTGCCCAGAGTGCTTCATCCTGCTAAGGACGGAGGTAGTGGATGCCTTTCTCCACTGGTTCTGGAGGGGGCTTTCTGCCCAGAGTGCTTCATCCTGCCAAGGACAGAGGTAGTGGATGCCTTTCTCAACTGGTTCTGGAGGGGGCTTGGTACCCAGAGTGCTTCATCCTGCCAAGCACAGAGGTAGTGGATGCCTTTCTCCACTGGTTCTGGAGGGGGCTTGGTGCCCAGAGTGCTTCATCCTGCCAAGGACAGAGGTAGTGGATGCTTCTCTCCACTGGTTCTGGAGGGGGCTTGGTGCCCAGAGAGCTTCATCCTGCCAAGAACAGAGGTAGTGGATGCCTTTCTCCACTGGTTCTGGAGGGGGCTTGGTGCCCAGAGTGCTTCATCCTGCCAAGGACAGAGGTAGTGGATGCTTCTCTCCACTGGTTCTGGAGGGGGCTTGGTGCCCAGAGTGCTTCATCCTGCCAAGGACAGAGGTAGTGGATGCTTCTCTCCACTGGTTCTGGAGGGGGCTTGGTGCTCAGAGTGCTTCATCCAGCCAAGGACTGAGGTAGTTGATCTGACACTCCACTGATGGTGGGGCAACATGGAAGCTGTCCAGACCCCTGGAGCTAACCACCAGCCTCGTACGAATGACCACTGGGGATGGCAGCCATGTCTGCGGTGGTGCCACTGGCACAGGATGTGGCGTGGCCGCTGGCGGTGCTGGCGGCGGGCTCAGTAGCGGCGGTGCTTTCAGTGCTCATTGGGCAGCGGTGCTGGTGGGGGGCTCACTGAGCGTGCTGCTGGCGGTGGTGTCCTGAGCGGGTGTACTGGTGGTGGCCTCACTGAGCTTGCTGCTGGCGGAGGTGTCTTGAGTGGCGGTGCTGGTGGGGGGCTCACTGAGCTTGCTGCTGGCGGCGGTGTCCTGAGCGGGGGTGCTCGTGGGGGGCTCACTGTGCGTGCTGCTGGCAGCGGTGTCCTGAGTGGCTGTGCTGGTCGGGGGCTCACTGAGCTTGCTGCTGGCGGCGGTGTCCTGAGCGGCGGTGCTGGTGGCGGCCTCACTGAGCTTGCTGCTGGCGGCGGTGTCCTGAGCTGCGGTGCTGGTGGCAGCCTCACTCAGCGTGCTCCTGGCGGTGGTGCATGTGGCGGTGCTGGAGGAGGTCTTGTCTGCCATGCAGGTTGGCGGCGACTTCCCTTTCTTTCCCTGGCCCTTCCCCACCTTGGATGGTTGTGCAGGTGTCTTGCCACTCCCAACTGTTGTCCTGGCTGAGCCCTTGGTGGCAGGTGTTTTGGCCTTCTCCCTCCGGCTGTGGGCAACTTCTTTTGTTTTGGAGGTGGGGGAATGTCCTTGGCCTCGCTCCTTGGGACACTGGCTGCCCTGCTGCTTGTCGCACTCCAGAAGCCGGTTACTGCTGGCACCACTGTTCCCGGTGATGTGGTGGCTGAGGTGCTGGGTTGGGACCTGGAAAGGTGGGCCCTAGGGGACCGAAGGGGTCAGGGAGGTGAAGGGAAGAGGTAAAAGTTTGACAGGAATAGTTTTTTAGACACAGGGGGTAGATGGAGGGGGTTTGGGAGTAGAGGAGGAGGTAGTGGTTGTAGGAGGTGTTCGTTTGCTGACTTTGGGTGAAGGTGCATGGGCTGGAGGCTGTCGTGAGGTGGATGGCTGTTGGGTGGGTGTGTGACTGCGTTTGTGTACTTTGGGAGGAGGGCTCACAGACACACTGGGAGAGGACACAGGGGATGTGTGAATGATAGTGGGGGTGGTGAGTGCACGTGAGCGGTGTGTGGTGATGGGCGTGCTGGTGATGGACGTAGTGGCTGAAGATGTAGTGCATGCAGGTGTGAGTGGAGACGTGACAGGGAGGGAGGAGGGAGACATGGAGGAGGGGGACACAGTGGTGGCAGTGGATGTTGGTATGTGTGCTTGGGTATGATGCTTGTGTGAGTGCCTGTGGGATGTGTGGTGCTTATTTTTGCCAGAGCTACCCTTGTGTGTTGAGGTGTGTGCATGCTGGTCTGATGGTGTGCTTGGGATAGGCTGAGGTACTGGGGATTGGGTCTGGGTGGAGGAGGTTGGAGGGGGGAGGTTGGACACAGGGACAATGGCTGCCATCAGTGCTGAGGCCAGAATCTGAAATGCTAACTGTTGGGCTGCCTGGTCAGAATGAATGCCCTCCAGGTATGCATTTGTCTGTTGCAACTGCCTCTCTACACCCTGGATGGCATTCAGAATGGTAGACTGCCCAACAGTGACGGATCTGAGGAGGTCAATGGCCTCCTCACTGAGGGCAGCAGGGCTGACTGGGGCAGGGCCTGAGGTGCCTGGGGCGAAGGAGGTGCCCACCCTCGTGGGTGAGCGGCCACGGGGCACACGCTGAGGGGCTGCTGGGGGGGCGGTGCTGGTAGGGGGGGTGGAGGCTGTACCTGTAGATGCAGTGGGCACAGAGGGGCCCGCCACCGCAAGGGAGCTCCCATCAGAGGAGGAGTCGGTGTCGCTGGTCTCAGCTCCTGTCCCCGCCATGGAGCTCCCCTCGCTCCTCTGCGTCCAACTGGTGAATTCTGACTCGGTAGTCTCGCCCTCCAGGGCCATGTGGGATGCTGCTCCCTCCTGTTCCGGTGGCACAACCCCTCCGCCTGATGATGCTAATGCACACAAGAACAGGGAGACCACAAAGAGGGGGGAAAGAAAGTAGAAAGACATGTTTAGTGCATGCAATACCGCTACCGTTGGCGGACAATACAGACACAACAGCCCTCTGCACTACGCCATTCACTTTGAGTTCCCTAATTGATCACAGGGACATGGGGTACAAGGCCTATGCCTGATTGCTGCACACATGCAAGTCACAGGAGCCTGACTAGGTGTACATGGCTCTTACCACTGGTGGGCATGGGGTGCCACTGAGCCTGCCTCACAAAGGGTCCTTGCCTACAAGGCTTGTCCTAGCCTAGGGGAACCCACAGCCCACCTCCCCCACCAAGACACCTCAAATGCGCGCTGAATCGGATGGATGTGAGTGTACTCACCCCCCTTGTGGCTGCTGTGATGCCCTCAAGCGCCCATCCAACTCCGGATATGCCACCACCAGGATCCGGAACATCAGGGGGGTCATGGTGCGACGGGCAGCCCTCCCACATTGGGAGACCATCCCCAGCTGAGCCTCCACCGTCTTCTTGCTCCAGCGGTGAATGTCCTCCCATCTTTTCCAGCAGTGGATGCTCCGTCTGTGGTGGACCCCAGGGGCCCGGACGTCCTTGGCAATGGCACGCCAAATATCCGTCTTCTGGTGGGCGCTGACCTACAGGAATAGTACAGGGGAAAAGGAAAAACTATAACCATCTGGACCGTCACAGCCATTGGCCCACGTTCCCACCCTTGCACTGACGCACATCCACTCACTGTCGTTTCATGCACGCCTCATTCCCCCCCCCAGTTCCCATCCACACCACTCCAAACAGGCATTGCCCATACAGCATGTTCACAGTGTACTCACCTGTATGTCTGGAGGACCGTAGAGTGGCATGTACTGGGGGAGGACCCCATCCACTGGTTTCTCCAACTCCTCCGATGTGAAGGCAGGGGCCCTTTCCCCAGACACTTGAGCCATTGTCGCTTCCAGACTGAGGTCACAGCAGCACTTGCAGTGTAGGTCCTCTCCTGTCGAAGATCAGGTATCAAGTGAGTGAACAGAGAGAAAATGGCGGTCACGTCCACGCGGTGCGTACCGTCACCGCCGGCGTACATCGTCATTGGCTCCTGGGACCCATAGGGTCCAATGTTAACCAATGCAGGATTGCGCTGCGGTCTTCGACCGCCTACCGCGACGGTGTACAACACCAGCGCAGTTACCGCATATCCCCTTGTCCCACATTACAGGTCAGGCAGCCGCCATTTCAGGGGGCCACATGGCATTAATTTTAAATGCGTAACACATATATAGGCCGTGCATACACACTAAGACAGGCACATAGCGGATTGACAAATGTGTGCAATATAGTTGTTTATTTCATACCTCAGTGTTGGCTGACCCTCTGATCGCTGTTCTCATCTATAGAGCACGTCCGCTGGGGCAGGTAAGGAGATGGCGGCATCCTCCGGTGTACAGACCGCTCGTGGACCTGTCGACAATGGAAGAGCGACATGTAATAGTCACCTACAGACTTGATCGTGCCACAATCTAGGAACTGTGTGCCCAGTTGGAGCCAGACCTGATGTCAGCTATCTGCCATCCCACAGGAATTCCCCCTCTAGTGCAGGTTCTGTCTGTACTCCATTTCCTGGCAAGTGTGTCCTTTCAAACAACAGTGGCCATTGCATCAGGCATGTCCCAGCCAATGTTCTCTAACGTGTTGTCCAAGGTGTTGTCTGCCCTGCTGAATCACATGCGCAGCTACATCGTTTTCCCTCAGGTGGAGGATTTGCCTACAGTGAAAGGTGACTTCTATGCCCTGGGACAGATCCCCAACATCATAGGTGCCATTGATGGGACACATGTGGCCTTAGTCCCCCCCGCAGGAGTGAACAGGTGTACAGAAACCGGAAGAGTTACCATTCAATGAATGTGCAGATGGTGTGTTTGGCCGACCAGTACATCTCCCATGTGAACACCAAGTTTCTGGCTCAGCGCATGGCGCTTACATTCTGAGGAATAGCAGCATCCCTTATGTGATGGGGCAAATCCAGAGGCACCGTGTGTGGCTATTAGGTGAGGACATGGCCCCTATACAGTGTGAATAGTTGTCTGGGTCTGGGGTTGTCCTAAGGGTTAGTGTGTGTCTGAGAGTTGTCCCTCGACATTTGCAGGTGACTCTGGCTACCCCAACCTGTCATGGCTACTGACCGCAGTGAGGAATCCCAGGACAAGGGCAGAGGAACGCTACAATGAGGCACATGGGTGAATTAGGAGGGTTATAGAGAAGACCTTCAGCCTCCTGAAGGCCAGGTTCAGGTGCCTCCATATGTCAGGTGGTTCCCTATACTACTCACCAAAGAAGGTGTGCCAGATCATCGTGGCCTGCAGTATGCTGCACAACTTGGCTTTGCGACGACAGGTGCCTTTTCTGCAGGAGGATGATCCTGAAGGAGGTGTTGTGGCAGCTGTGGAGCCTGTGGACAGTGAAGAAGAGGAGTCAGAAGAAGAAGACATAGACAACAGAAACACCGTGATCCATCAATACTTCCAGTGAGACACTGGTAAGAAGACATCACTGCCTCCTACATCTGATAAAATTGTTCAAACTCTCATCTGTCTGTCACTTTCACCCAGTGTATGGACCCTGATATGTCACTTTGCCTTTCAATTTCACAGATGTTGGTCCCAATGTGTGACCTCTGCTATGTTACCTCATGGACTAGAGCTGTGTGACATAGGTATGTTGACAATACAATGGACATTGCTATTTCCCTCAGTTATTGCAAATACACAATTGTGAAAGCACAGACTGACTCCAGATTGTTTTGTGACTTAAGGGTGTTTATTTAAGTGCAAAATAGTGGAGGTGGTTGTAAAATGGTCAGGGGTGATGGTGGAGGAATGTCCATGGCAGAGTCCAGTCTATTTGCCTCACAGGTGCATTGTCCAAAGGGGCATAGGAAGTGGAGCTAGGGCAGTTTAAGGATGGACAGGGTGACAAAGTGGGACAGAAGGATGACATTCAGGGTGGTCTCATTTCTTGGCGGGGGTCTTGGCATTGTTGTCTGTCTTTGTCCTGGATCGCAGGGACTGCTTGAGGGGTGGTTCTCCATCTGCAGGGGGTGAGGTGCTGGTGTGGTGGTCCTGTGGCGGTGCCTCCTGTCCACTAGCGCCGGTGGAGGTGGTGGGCAGTTCATCGTCCAGGCTAGAGTCAGGAGCCCCTTGTTGGGCCACAGTGTCCCTCCTGGTGTTCACGAGGTCCTTCAGCACCCCTACAATGGTGCCCAGAGTGGTATTGATGGATTTGAGTTCCTCCCTGAACCCCAAATACTGTTCCTCCTGCAGCCGCTGGGTCTCCTGAAACTTGGCCAGTACCGTTGCCATCGTCTCCTGGGAATGATGGTAGGCTCCCATGATGTTGGAGAGGGCCTCGTGGAGAGTGGGTTCCCTGGGCCTGTCCTACCCCTGTCGCACAGCAGCCCTCCCATTTCCCCTGTTTACCTGGGCCTCTGTCCCCTTGAACCGTGTGCCCACTACCACTGCCCCCAGGTCCCTGCTGTTCTTGGGGTGGTGGGTTAGCCTGGGTTCCCTGTAGTGGTGGACACACTGCTGCTTGACGTGTCCTGGGGACAGAGGTATGGGCCCGCTGGGTGAGTGCTGTGGTGGTGTTTCCTGAAGGGGGAGGCTCTGCGGTGGCCTGTGACTGTGTCAGGGGAACCGACTGTCCCGAGGTCCCAGATGGGCCGGGCTGGTCATCTAGATCCAGTTGTACAGAGCTGCTGTCATCACTATGGGCCTCTTCTGTGGGTGGAGTGGACATGTTTGGAACCTCCTGTCCGGTGACGTTGGGTAGGGGTCCTGCAGGGGTGTAAAGGCATGATTGTTGCATCTGTGTGTGCCATGGTGTGCAATGGGTGGGTGACCCTGTACCCCAGTGCTTCCATTACTGTGTAGGACCTTGTGTGATAATTGTTTAGGGGTCTGTGTGGGTATGTATAGTGGATGTGCATTGGTGATGGGTGTCCGTGCTTTGTTGTTGCATGCAGGGCTTGGTGTTGGGATGTGTGGTTTGTTATAGTGGGACATATGTGAAGAGTTGGAGTGATGGGGGTGAGGGCGAGGGTGGGGGTATGTGATAGCATGCAGGTAGGGTGGGGGATGAAGTAGTTAAAGATTTAACTTACCAGAGTCCATTCCTCCAACTACTCCTGCGAGGCCCTCAGGATGCAGTATAGCCAAGACCTGCTCCTCCCATGTTGTTAGTTGTGGGGGAGGAGGTGGGGGTCCGCCGCCAGTCCTCTGAACTGCAATGTGGTGCCTTGAGACCACGGAATGCACCTTCCCCCGTAGGTCGTTCCACACTCTTCCTGATGTCATCCCGTGTTCTTGGGTGCTGTCCCACTGCGTTGACCCTGTCCACGATTCTGCGCCATAGCTCCATCTTCCTAGCTATCGTGGTGTGCTGCACCTGTGATCCGAATAGCTGTGGCTCTACCCGGATGATTTCCTCCACCATGATCCTGAGCTCCTCCTCAGAAAACCTGGGGTGTCTTTGAGGTGCCATGGGGTGGTGTGGGTGATGTGTGAGGTGGTGTGTGTTGTGATGTGTGGGGTGATGTTTAGGGGTGTGTGGTGTTTTGTGCGTGGATGTGTATGTGTGATGGTGTTGTGTGCCACTGAATGCTGGTGTTGTCTTTGCTTTGCTGTCTCTCTGGCCTTCTTCAACATTTTTGGTAGTAAGGGTTTGTGGGTAATGTGGGTGTGTGTTTTATATTGTATTGGGTGTGTGGGAGTGGTGTGTGTATGTGTATCAGGTGTGTGTATTTTGAATTGTCCAATGTGGTAGTGTTTTGTAAATGTGTGTGTATTTTGAGCGCGGCGGTGTGTACCGCCAATGGAATACCGCGGTTGGAAGACCGCTGCATGGTCGTGACAGTGTGGGCGTATTCCTGTTGGCGTGACTGTGGAGGTTTTGTTATCGCCAGTTTATGACTGACCTTTGGTGTGGCGGACTTGTGTGGGTGTCTAGATTTTGGTGGATTCTGAGCTGTGGGTCGTAATAGCTGTGGCGGAATTCCGCAGCCGCGGCGGTGTGTTGGCGGTGTTCTGCACAGTGGTAAGCAGCATTTACCGCCAATGGTGTAATGAGGGCCAAAGTATCCCAAATGAGAGCGTAGCCAGAAAGCGACCAAAGGGGGAAAACCCCGATGGAATGGAGTCACCGTTACGAGTACGCCCTACTCGTTATTCTCATCCAACTCAGTTTTTCTTTCTTTTACCTTTAAGGAATCCGCTGCACGATTCTCGCGCTCTCCCTTCCTCTCAAACCAGGTCCTCAGAATAGTGAGCGTCTTTGCCAGGGTGTGGCTGGCTTTTATAGCCCGGCCACACCCCAGGATGACCGCCGCCAAGGCATGCTGGCATTTGTAGTCTTGTCTTTTATAAAACATTATTCTTGAGGCAGGCATGAGAACGATAGTTGCAGCGCAACCACCAATGCCCAAACCCCGCAGATAGATGAGCTCTTCCACACGGGAATGGTGGAGAGCATGACTTGGCACAGGAAGGAACAAGTAGGGTGCTGCAAACATGCACAGTGAAGGGTAAAACCCTGGATGGAGCGGGGCTGAGACCGCGCATTCTCTTATACCTGACAACTGTGTGCACAAAGGAGTGCAACAAACAAATGCATTTCTGGAGGGCATTCACTCTGGCGTGGCGGCCCAACAGAGATCATTCCAGGCTCTGGCCTCCTCCCTGATGGCAGCCATTTTCCCTGTCTCTAGCCTCCCCTTTCCAACTTCCCTTACCTAGTACCATTCCTGTCAACCCCAGCCTATCCCAAGCACACCATCAGACCAGCATGCACCCAAGACAACACACAGGAGTGGCTCAGGCAAACAGAAGCACCACACATCTTCATAAAGGCACTCACACAAACACCATCCAGAAATCAGACATGCCAACATCCACTGCCTCCACTGTGTCACCCTCCTCCTCCTCATCCACTTCCCTCCCAGTTGTGTCTCCACTCACACCTGCATGCACTACATCCTCATCCACTACGTCCATCACCATCACGCCTATCACTACACCCCTCACTGGCAGTCACCACCCCCACATCCATGCACACGTCCCCTGTGTCCTCTCCCACTGTGTCTGTGCCTCCCAAAGCACACAAACACAAGCACTCAGACACCCAACAGCCATCCACCTCACAACAGCATCCAGCCCATGCACCTGCACCCAAACACAGCAGACAGACACCTCCAAACACCACTCCCTCTTCCTTCATTCGCAAACCTTCACCCTCTTCCCGCCCCAGTGTCCCTAAAAATCTTTTCCTCTCCACCCTTGACCTGGGGGGGCCTGGTGCTGGAGCTGAATCTGAGCACACAACACCAACCATGGCACTTCAGCCATCCGAGGCTGCAGGGGAAGGGCAGGAGCACCCCCCCACCACTACCAGCACCGCCACCAGCAACACCACCTGCACCGCCACCTGCACCACTGTCAGCACCACTGCCAGCAGCAGCAGCCCCAGTGGGCAGCCATCTGAGGCTGTAGAGGAAGGGCTGGAGCCTCCCCCCACCACTGCCAGCACCACCACCAGCACGACCACCTGCACCACTGCCAGCAGCAGCAGCCCCAGTGGGCAGCCATCCGAGGCTGCAGGGGAAGGGCTGGAGCCTCCCCCCACCACTGCCAGCACCGCCACCAGCACCGACACTACCACCACTGTAAACCCGTCGCCGCTGGCAGATGGACTGTAGTTCTGCATTCATGAAGTGTCATGCATCCTGCCCACTGCAAATCTCATGGGTCTGACACACAGGTGAGGGACTTTGACCTTGCACTCCCCAAGTGCTGCATCACTGGGCACAAAGCCCCCTCAGAACCAGTGGAAGAAGGCATCCACTCACCCCCTCCTAGCCAGGATGAAACACACTGGGCACAAGGCCCACTCCAGAACAAGAGGAAGAAGGCATCCACTCACCTCCTCCTTGCCAGAATGAAGCACATTGGGCACAAGCCCCCCTCCAGAACTAGTGGAGAAGCCAACAACTAGAGAGACTGTGACCTTGCACTCCCCAGGGCCAAGCATTGGGCAAACCACCCACTTTAGAGACTGTGGCCTTGCACTCCCCAGGACCAAGCAGTGGGCATGTGGCCCCCTCCAGGAGCAGTGACGTTGTGCCATCTTCCGGCTGAGGTGCACCCCTTTCCCCTTCCCCCTGAGGTGCCTGTGTATTTTTGACCTGATGCCCCAGCAGTGTTCTCTCCATATTGAGGCAAGAGTCAAGTGGGGCCTTGGCCTATGTGATATGGCCCTGTGGCCCAGGACATTATGGACTGGGCAGTGTCCCTGCATTTGTATTTCTGTATATACCGTGTTCATTTTTGCAGACGTATACCTGTTATTGTATCCTATTACAATCACTTAATTCACTTCCTTTTGTCCTTGCATTATTCCTGAGGGGCATGGGGTGTATATGTAATGTTACTGCATCTGTTTGTGTGTATGGTGTTGGGGGTGGGGGTGTTGCGTGTGTGTGTCACTCTCTTTTTCCTCCTCCATCCACTGTGTGCTAGGGGCAGTACTCACCGTGGTCTTCTTCGCCGGCATTGGTATTCCTGGTGCAGGAGGAGGTAGACCAGCATTGGTAACACCTGTAGTTCGGGCTCCTTGGCGTCGTGGTTGTTCCCTGATTGTCCAGAGGCGAGACGTTTTCCTTCTGTGCAATGTTTCCGCTGTGCTTTTGATGGCGTTGGTACCGCCCCGGAAAAGGTGGTGTATAGACCTGTTGTAATAGGGTGGACGGTACATTGTCTTCTGCCTGGCTGTTGGCAGTTGGCACTGTGGCGTTCTGTGTGTTGAAGTGGCTGTCTGTGTTGGCAGTTTCCGCTGTGGTCATGATTCCATTTTTTTACCGCCGGCATGTTGGCAGTATTACTGCCACTTTATCACCGACCGCAAGTGGCCAATATATTTAGATATACAAGTGCATTTTTTCGATTAATGATCTAGTGACTCCTGAGCAGCAGAGAAGGTGGGTTGTGTGTTTATTTTGTTCTGTGTTCCGCTGTCCCACTCCTCGAGATTTAACCAGGACCCCCGCATTTTTTATAATGTAACCTTCTTGTAATCAGATCCTAAGTGTTGTCTGGATGAAGGTTTTATTTCCCCTGCATAGTCAGTGAAGTGAGAATATGTTCTGCAAATTTTCCAAACTGCTAAAGCAAAGTTTAAATCCGCCGATGATAGGTTGCTGTTCCAGGGAGTTCTCTGATTTGTGCGTTTTTAGGAAGGAAACTGCAGCAGCCTCCACCCAGTGTCCGACTTCATTTCTCCTCACTCTACCTTGTTTGTCGGTAACATCCCTCATATGACTTTGAGAGCATCTTTAATTTATCTACGTTTGAGTTACACCATCAGTCCACAAAATGTAACAAGGAACGTCGATTCAGCTACCAATAAAATAGTGTGAGACTTTTAAAAAAATCGAAACAGTTAATAAATAATTTAAATATGTATATGTTTTTATTTAATTTAGGGTCCATATCACTGTAATTAATTAGTGTAATTGTATTTATTTTTAAGTATACCATTAACTTGCGTAGTTAGAGATAGTATTAAAAACATAAATTAAATTAATTTTAAATTATTTAATAAAATATACGGTTGGGGTTAGCATTAAAGGCAGAATATCATTTATAGTGATTGTTTTAATGTGATTTAAGGTAAGGTTGTGGTAAGGATTAATTTACTGCCATAAAAATCAACAGATTTTATTTAAATTATTTAAATGACATTAATAGTAGGTTTCTGGTTAGCATTAGGAATAACATAGGTCAGTGTATTTTAATATAAATAGGTTAGAAATAGGGCAAATTGGTCCGTTTTGATGTTAACATCAGGTAACATATTTTAATTAATAAAACTGAATTCATTTAGAGTTAGGGAAGGGTTAGTATTAATGAAATGTAATTAATGAAAAAATAAGATTAAAGAAACAACATTATGGTAGAGCACAGGGTTAGGTATAGGGGAGGAATTAAGAGTAAAGAAAAGTAAGCTGTCAAAGTAAAAATTGCAGTGCTATGGATTTGTGCAGAAGTAACAATAGGTTTAATTGAACAAGGAAAGTAAAGGTATTGAAAGGAAAATTTAGTAGAAGTATTGACATCCAACCCCTCCATCGCCTGGTAAAAGGAGCATAGGAGGATTGCATGGGTCGGGCTTTGGTGCAGGGCAAGATTGAAGGTGAGGTTGGGGATTGCCAGAAATGTTATGATGGGGTGGTGGGTGGTAGTAGAAAACAGAGTAAGGTCTGAAACCCTTGCTGGGCTGATGGAGGGAGTTGTTGTCTTGAAACATTTACTGTGGGGACAGTGCAGAGCAGGGGGCAAGAGATAGGTGCCAAGGGTCCTGTCCATCCATTGACACAGCAGCAGTAAAGTTTCACATGGCTGTGGGACGTCACTGAAACCGCTCTAGTTCTTAAAAGTTTTTGTGAACTTCGCACTTAACAAAGCAAGCCAGGTGACTTTGTAACATCACAAATGCTTACTTAAAATCCAACTGAGAGGCTTGTGGTTGAAAAAACATAAGTACATTTGCAGGATCAGCAAATGTTTTTAACACTTTTATAGCAAGCTTAAGGTCGTAATGTTTAACTCATAGCATATTTTATATATATATATAAATATATATACATTCACACATATGCATATAACCTACTAGGAAGTTATAGTTAGGACAAAGTTACCATAGAAAAAGCGTTTTTTGACTTGCCTATATCGTTGGTACCATTTGACTAATCTTTATGAAAGTTTCCCAAAACAAGAGCTCCCTAGAATCTTGTTGTGCATGGAAAGTTTTGGGGTGATCCGTCAAGTAGGGACGATAAAAGGGGGGACAAAAAAAGTGTGTTTCCCATGTTAATTCTTATAGACTCTTAGACACAGCTGCAGCCCGAACCGCTGGACGGAATTACACCAAATTTGACCAAATTTGACAGAAAGGGGGCTTTTGGTGTTCGCAGATGAGTCTTTTTTTTCTTTGGCGTAAATATGTTCAGTAGTTTAGGAGAAATTAAAGGAAATCCAAATTTGTATACCTGGGGCAACAACAAATTCATGAATATTGCTGATCTCAAGCAGAGATCTGATTGACTGCCAACACTTCAGCCAGGAAGTGCTGGCAGGCATTTTCAGACTCAGCTTCTATTACTATTACTTACCTCCCTGGCCTTAGTGCAGGGGTCCACCAGGGACCCCAGCTCCCCAGGGCTAAAAAAGCATTTAAAAAAAAAAAAAAATCACAGCAAATATCACAACTATTTGAAAATGTTGCTGTTTTTTTGTTTAAAGCAAGCGTTGTCTCTCGCACTTGCTTTTATTTTTGCCACTGGTGCGCCAGGGCACATTATTTGAAGGTGAGGGGCACAAGGGCCCCCCTCCCAAGCCTTATTAAAGCCCCAAGGACTATCCTGCTCCCTGGGGACCACCACCTCCCCGGGGGGAAATACTATTATAATAGGGTCAGTTGTGCAGCCCCCAGCGACTGCCACCTCCCCTGGACTTAAAGTTAATAGTATGTGGGGGGGCTGCCGGGTCTGCCGGCACCCCAGGGGCCAAAATACTTTTATAATTATAGGGGGTCCTGAGGTCCCTCTGAGCTTTGTGGACTGCCAACTCCCCGGGGCTTAAACCTAATTGTATTCAGGGAACCACTACATCCCCTTGGCAAAATTTGGAGGGGGTCTGTCATGGACCCCTGGCCCATGGGACCACTAAAACCACCCTGGGGCAAATTTTAAACAATGGAGTCATAGATGGCCCTGAGGACCTACACCCCTCGCCCCCCACCGGGACAGCTCCTGCTAACTTCTGAGGTGCCCACCCTCAGAAGGTAGCTGTTTGCTTTTGCTTGTTGGGGTTGACAACTCCTACCAAGCAAAACCAAACATAACTCTGCTTCCAGTGAGCAGGAGCTATAAAACAGCTCCTGCTTGCTGAAAGAGGAGTTTTCATATCTTTCCTAGCGTGCAAATATGTGTGCAGGGAAAGAGATGAAAATATTGCTCTTGCAAGAAGGGAGCTGCTATTTAAAGCATCTGCCTGTTTGCAAGAGCAATGCCAACTCCTGTGGGATGTGGAGAGCCAGCTAGGACCACGGGGGTCTTCAGGCTCTTCCCCCGCAGTTCTGTCAGCAAACATCTTGCTTCTGTGCCACTTTGAAGTCATTCTATGGAGAGATCATTGCAATAACAATAGCAATAGTCTCTCCCAAGACTGACTTCAAAGCAGCACACAAGCAAGATGTTTGGTGCAAATGCACAGCAGAATGGATTCACCTCTGGCCTATGGTAAGGCTCTTGGACTGTCACTCAGGAGATTGAAGGTTCAAATCCTGTTATCTCATTTCAGTGTGTCTTTTTATTTACTAGTGTTTTGAATAGTAAACATTCCTTGTGATGAAATATTGAAGTCTTTTTTCCCCTGCAAAATCTTTGGTTGAATGTCATAGTAATGTCTGGACACTACATAACCAGGAACGACCTGTGGTGTGGTGGCTAAGGTCTTAGCCACTCGCACCTTGAGGTTGAGGTTTCTAGTAGAGGTGTGTCTGTGGTCCTTTTCCTGCTTGAATTTCGTTTCGACTTCAAAGGTTTAGGTATATACTGAAAGGTGATCTCACTCCTTTTAATTGACAAATACATTTTTCCAATATGTCCTAAAATATCTCATTCTAAGTATATCATTCATCAAAGTCTGGAAAAACGTTCTCTCTATCTCTCTCTTTCTCTCTCTCTCTCTCTGTATCTCTCTCTCTCTCTCTCTCTCTCTATTTCTCTTTGTTAGATGCTTCCTCTAAATATCTCTCTCTCTCTCAATCTCTCGCTTTCTGTCTCTCTCGTCCATCCCATAATGAGATGGAAGTGAGATCAAGAGAGATTGGTATTGCAATGGTCTCCATATACAATGACCTCAATGTGTCACACTAGTAAGATGTTTGGTTCAAATGTTATAGCTATGTTTTGATGCCCATTATATAAGAGTCACTTGTGGCCTACTGGTAAAGTTCTTGGGGTTGAGGGTTCAATCCTCCTATTGCATGATGGTATGTCTGTTTGTTTACTAATGTTTTCAATGTTAAGCATTCCTCGTGATGGAACACTGAAGTCTTTTTCCCAGCAATATCTTTGGGTTGCAGTCAACCCCTTATAACCACCCAACCGAGGGCCTGCAGGCAACCCCCGCCACGTATGGCCAAAAGCCATGCGCGGCATAGAGTTGGGTGTTTATAGGGGGTTGGTCCTGCAGTCAAGCCGCGGCTGAAGATGGAGCCATGGCGCAGAATCGTGGACAGGGTCAATGCAGTGGGACAGCACCCAAGAACTGGGGATGACATCAGGAAGAGGTGGAACGACCTGCGGGGAAGGTGCGTTCCGTTTGTCTCAAGACACCACATCGCGGTACAGAGGACTGGCGGTGGACCCCCACCTCCTCCCCCACAACTAACAACATGGGAAGAGCAGGTCTTGGCTATACTGCATCCTGAGGGCCTCGCAAGAGTAGCTGGAGGAATGGACTCTGGTAAGTCAAACCTTTCATTACTTCATCCCCCACCCACCTGCATGCTATCACATACCCCCAACCTCGCCTTCACCCCCATCACTCCAACTCCTCACGTATGTCCCAATATCACAAACCACACATCCCAAACCCAAGCCCTGCATGTAACACCAAAGCATGGACACCCATCACCAAAGCATGGCCACTGCACATACCCATATAACCCCCTAAACCATTATCACAAAAGGTCCTACACAGGAATGCAAGCACTGGGGTACAGGGTCACCCACCCATTGCACACCATGGCACACACCAATGCAATAATTATGCCTTTACACCCCTGCAGGACCCCTACCCAACGTCACCGGACAGGAGGGTCCAGACATGTCCACTCCACCCACAGAAGAGGCCCATAGTGATGACAGCAGCTCTGTCCAACTGGATCCAGATGACCAGCCCGGCCCATCTGGGACCTTGGGACAGTCGGTTCCCCTCACACTGGCACAGGCCATCACAGAGCCTCCCCCCTCTGGAAACACCAGCACAGCACCCACCCAGCGGGCCCATACCTCTGTCCCTAGGACACGTCAATCAGCAGTGTGTCCACCACTGCAGGGAACCCAGGCTAACCCACTAGCCCAACAACACCAGGGACCTGGGGCCAGTGGCAGTGGGCACACGGTTCAGGGGAAAAAGGCCCAGGGAAACAGGGGAACTGGGAGGGCTGCTGTGCGACAGGGGGAGGACGGCCCAGGGAACCCACTCTCCACAAGGCCCTCTCCAACATCATGGGAGCCTGCCAGCATTCCCAGGAGACGATGACAACGGTACTGGCCAAGTTTCAGGAGACCCAGCAGCTGCAGGAGGAACAGTATTTGGTGTTCAGGGAGGAACTCAAATCCATCAATTCCACCCTGGGCACCATTGTAGGGGTGATGAAGGAACTCGTCAATACCAGGAGGGACACTGTGGCACAACAAGGGGCACCTGACACTAGCCTGGACGATGAACTGCCCACCACCACTGCCGGCACTAGAGGGCAGGAGGCACCGCCACAGGACCACCACACCAGTACCCCACCCCATGCAGATGGAGAACCACCCCGCAAGCGGTCCCGGAGATCCAGGACAAAGACAGAGAACAATGCCAAGACCCCAGCCAAGAAATGAGACCACCCTGATTGTCATCCTTCTGTCCCTCTTTGTCACCCTGTCCATCCTTAAACTGCCCCAGCTCTACTTCCTATTCCCCTTTGGACAATGCACCTGTGAGACAAATAGACTGGACTCTGCCATGGACATACCTCCACCATCACCCCTGGCCATTTTACAACCCCCTCCACTATTTAGCACTTAAATAAACACCCTTAAATCACAAAACTATCTGGAGTCAGTCTGTGCTTTTGAAAATGTGTATTTGCAATAACTGTGGGAAATGCTATATCCATTGTCTTGTCAACATACCTATGTTACAAAGCTCTAGTCCATGAGGAAACAAAGCAGATGTCACACAGTGGGACCCACATCTGTGAAATCGAAAGGGAAAGTGACATATCAGGGTCCATACACTGTGCGAAAATGACAGACAGATGAGAGGTAGAAGGAGCAAACAGATGTAGCAGGCAGTGTTGTCTTCTTGCCTGTGTCTCACTGTAAGTATTGTTGGATCACTGTGTTCCTGTTGTCTATGTCCTCTTCTTCTGCTTCCTCGTCTTAACTGTCCACAGACTCCACAGCTGGACCATCCTCCTGCAGAAAAGGCACCTGTCGTCGCAAAGCCAATTTGCGAAGCATACAGCAGGCCACGATGATCTGGCACACCTTCTTTGGTGAGTAGAATAGGGAACCACCTGTCATATGAAGGCACCTGAACTTGGCCTTCAGGAGGCCGAAGGTCCTCTCTATAATCCTCCTAGTTCGACCATGTGCCTCATTGTAGCGTTCCTCTGCCCTTGTCCTGGGATTCCTCACTAGGGTCAGTAGCCATGACAGTTTGGGGTAACCAGAATCACCTGCAAATATCGAGGGACAACTGTCAGACACACACTAACTCTTAGGGACATCCCCAGACCCAGACACCTAGTCACACTGTATTGGGTCCATGTCCTCACCTAATAGCCACACACGGTGCCTCTGGAGTTGCCCCATCACATAAGGAATGCTGCTATTCCTCAGAATGTAAGCAACATGCACTGAGCCAGGAAATTTGGCATTCACATGGGAGATGTACTGGTCTGCCAAATACACCATCTGCACATTCATTGAATGATAACTCTTCAGTTTTTTGTACACCTGTTCACTCCTGCGTGAGGGGACCAAGGCCACATGTGTCCCATCAATGGCACCTATGATGTTGGGGATATGTCTCAGGGCATAGAAGTCACCTTTCACTGTACGCAAATCCTCCACCTGAGGGAAAACAATGTAGCTCCACATGTGTTTCAGCAGGGCAGACAACACTCTGGACAACACGTTGGAAAACATTGGCTGGGACATCCCTGATGTTATGGCCACTGTTGTTTGAAAAGACCCACTTGCCAGGAAATGGAGTCCTGACAGCACCTGCACTAGAGGGGGGATTCCTGTTGGACGGCGGATAGCTGACATCAGGTCTGGCTCCAACTGGGCACACAGTTCCTGGATTGTGGCACGATCAAGTCTGTAGGTGATGATCACATGTCGCTCCTCCACTGTTAACAGGTCCACCAGCGGTCTGTACACCAGAGGATGCTGCCATCTCCTCACCTGCCCCAGTGGACATGCTCTATGGAGAACAGCGAGCAGAGAGTCAACCAACACTGAGGTACGTAAACACAACTTTATATGAAAAAAATTCAAAATCAACATATGGCTGTCTTAGGGGGTTATTCTAACTTTGGAGGAGTGTTAATCCGTCCCAAAAGTGACGGTAAAGTGACGGATATCCCACCAGCCGTATTACGAGTTCCATAGGATATAATGGACTCGTAATACGGCTGGTGGTAAATCCGTCACTTTTCCGTCACTTTTGGGACGGATTAACACCTCCTCCAAAGTTAGAATAACCCCCTTAGTGTATAATCAAGGCCTATATATGTGTGACGCATTTAAAATTAATGGCATGTGGCCACCTGAAATGGCGGCTGCCTGACCTGTAAGGTGGGACAAAGGGATATGAGGTAATTGCGCTGGCGTTGTACACCGTTGCGGTAGGTGGTCAAAGACCGCGGCGCAAACCTGAATTGGTTAACATTGGACCCTATGTGTCCCAGGAGCCAATGACGATGTACGCCGGTGGTGACGGTAAGCACTGCCGCGGACGTGACCGCCATTTTCTCTCTGTTCAATCACTTGATACCTGATCTTCGACAGGAGAGGACCTACACTGCAAGTATTGCTGTGACCTCAATCTGGAAGAGACAATGGCTCGTGTGTCTGGGGAAAGGGCCCCTGCCTTCAGCACGGAGGAGTTAGAGAAACTAGTGGATGGGGTCCTCCCCCAGTACACGGTACTCTACGGTCCTCCAGACAAACAGGTGAGTACACTCTCAGCATGCTGTATGGGCAATGGCTGTTTGGAGTGGTGTGGATGAAAAGGGGGGCGGAGAATGAGGCGTGCTTGAAACGACGGTGAGTGCATGTGCGACATGGCAAGGATAGGAATGCGGGCCAATGACTGTGACAGTGCGGGTGCTTATATCTTCTCCTTTTCCCCTGTACTATTTGTGTAGGTCAGCGCCCACCAGAAGAAGGATATTTGGCGTGCCATCGCCAAGGAAGTCCGGACCCTGGGGGTCTACCACAGACGGAACACCCACTGCCAGAAAAGATGGGAGGACATTTGCCACTGGAGCAAGAAGACGGCAGAGGCCCAGCTGGGGATGGCCTCCCAACGTGGGAGGGGTGCCCGTCGCACCATGACCCCCCTGATGTTCCGGATCCTGGCGGTGGCGTACCTGGAGTTGGATGGGGGCTTGAGGGCATCACAGCAGCCACAAGGGGGTGAGTACACTCTTATTCAGCTGACTTTGCGCGCCTTATGAGGTGTCTGGGCGGGGGAGGTGGGCTGTGCGTTCCCCTAGGGCAGGGGGAGTTTAGTAACCAGGGTCCCTTCTTAAGGCAGGTCCTGTGGCACCCCACCCCACCTGTGTACAGAGCCAACTGCACCTAGTCAGGCTCCTGTGACATCCATGTGTGCAGCAATCGGGCATAGCCTTGTAAACCATGCCTCTGGGATTTATTAGGGAACTCCAAGTGCACGGCGTAGTGCAGGGGGCTTCTGTGTCTGTAGTGTCCGCCAACGGTAGTGGTATTGCATGCACTCAACATGTCTTTCTTCTGTTCCCCCCCCCTTCTTGTGGTCTCCCTGTGCTTGTGTGCATTAGTATCATCAGGCGGAGGAGCAGTGGCACCGGAGCAGGAGGGAGTTGCATCCCACATGGCCCTGGAGGGCGAGACAATGGAGTCAGAAGCCATCAGTGGGACGGAGGGCGAGGGGATCTCCACGGCGGGGACAGGAGCTGAGACCAGCAATACGGACTCCTCCTCTGATGGGAGCTCCCTTGCGGTGGCGGGCCCCTCTGTGCCCCTGCATCTACGGGTACAGCCGCCACCCCCCCTACCAGCACCGCCCTCCCAGCAGCCCCTCAGCGTTTGCCCGTGGCCGCTCACCCAGGAGGGTGGGCATCTACTTCGTCCCAGGCACCTCAGCCCCTGCCCCTGTCACCCTTGCTGCCCTCAGTGAGGAGGCCATTGACCTCCTTAGGTCCCTCACTATTGGTCAGTCTACCATTTTGAATGCCATCCAGGTTTTAGAGATACAGTTGCAACAAACTAATGCATACCTGGAGGGCATTCATTCTGGTCAGGCAGCCCATCAGCTAGCTTTTCAGACTCTGGCCTCCGCACTGATGGCAGCCATTGTCCCTGTCTCTAGCCTCCCCCCTCCAACTTCCTCCACCCAGACCCATACCCCTGTACCTCAGCCTATCCTAAGCACACCCTCAGACCAGCATGCACACACCTCAACACACAAGGGAAGCTCAGGCAAACAGAAGCACCACACATCCCACAGGCACTCACGCAAGCATCATACACATGCAGACATACCAGCAGCCACTGCCTCCACTGTGTCCCCCTCCTCCTCGTCTCCCTCCTCCCTCCCAGTCTCGTCTCCACTCACACCTGCATGTACTACATCGTCAGCAACTACCTCCATCACCAGCACACCCACCACCAAGCCCCACTCACGTGCAGTCCCCACCCCCACTACCATTCACACATCCCCTGTGTCCTCTCCGAGTGTGTCTGTGAGCCCAACTCCCAAGGTACACAAACGCAGCCACACACCCACCCAACAGCCATCCACCTCACGACAGCCTCCAGCCCATGCACCTTCACCCAAAGTCATCAAACGTACACCTCCTACAACCACTACCTCTTCCTCCACTCCCAAACCCCCTCCATCTACCCGTCCCAGTGTGTCCAAAAAACTTTACCTGTCCATCCTTGACCTCTTCTCCTCACCTCCGCCACCCCTTCAGTCTCCTAGGGCCCGCCTCTCCAGATCCCAACCCAGCACCTCAGCCACAACATCAGCGGGAGCAGTGGTGCCCGTAGTGACCGGCTTCTGGAGTGCGCCAGGCAGCAGTGCAGCCAGTGTGCCAAGGAGCCAGAGCACAGACAGTCCCCCACCTCAAAAACACCTGAAGTTGGCCAGTGCCCAGCGGGAGAGAGGAAAAAAATCTTCAAACAAAGCCGCTCCCAGGGGTACAGGTGGGAGTGTGGATCCAGCTGCGCCACCATCCAAGGTGGGGAAGGAGCATACTGAAACTGGCAAGTCTGGGAAAACCTGCACAGCAGACACGACCGCCACAAGCACCGCTGCCAAGGACACCGCCTCCACCAGCACCGCTGAACAGGACACCGCCACCACAAGCACCGCTGCCAAGGACACCGCCGCCACCAGCACCGCTGCCAAGGACACCGCCGCTACCAGCACCGCTGCTAAGGACACCGCCGTCACCAGCACCGCTGAACAGGACGCCGCCGCCACCAGCACCGCTGCCAAGGACACCGGCGCCACCAGCACTGCTGCCAAGGACACCGCCGCCACCAGCAACACTGAACAGGACACCGCCACCACAGCACCACTGCCAAGGACACCGCCGCCACCAGAACCACTGCCAAGGACACCGCCGCCACCAGCACCGCTGCCAAGGACACCGCCGCCACCAGCACCGCTGAACAGGACACCGCCGCCACCAGCACCGCAGGCCACTGAGCACCAAAGATTCCGACGCTACTGAGGCCGCCACGAGCAGGATGAAGCACTCTGGGCACAAGGTCCCCTCCAGAACCAGTGGAGAATGACATCCACTACCTCTGTCCTTGGCAGGATGAAGCACTCTGGGCACAAAGCCCCCTCCAGAGCCAGTGGAAAATGACATCCACTACCTCTGTCCTCGGCAGGATGAAGCACTCTGGGCACAAAGCCCCCTCCAGAACCAGTGGAGACTGTTATCCACTTGAGAGACTGTGGCTTTGCACTCCCCAGGATGCAGCAGTGGGCAACACACCCACTGTAGAGACTTGAGAGACTGTGGCTTTGCACTCCCCAGGATGCAGCAGTGGGCAAACCACCCACTGTAGAGACTTGAGAGACTGTGGCTTTGCACTCCCCAGAATGCAGCAGTGGGCAAACCACCCACTATAGATACTTGAGAGACTGTGGCTTTGCACTCCCCAGGATAAAGCAGTGGGCATGGAGCCCCCTCGTGGATCTGGCGTCGTGCACTCATCCGGCTGAGGTTCCCCCCCTTCCCTTCCCCCTGAGGTGCCTGTTTTATTTCTATCTAATGCCCCAGCAGTGTTCTCTCCGTCTTGTTGGGGTATCTTGCGTGGGCCTCGCCCATGCATTTTGGGCCCAGTGGTCCACTGACTATGATGGTGGAATCCCTTGGACTTGTATTCTTGGTGTATATATTTGTTTATAGTGTGAATATCTTTATTTATGTATATATTTTTGATTCATGTCTTTGAATATATTACAATCATTCTACTCATTTCCTTTTGTCCTTGCATTCTTCCAGGAGGGCTGGGTGGTGTAACTGTAATGAATCATGATGTATTAGTGTGTGTGTTGTAGTAGGTGAGGGTGAGGGTGGGGGTGTTGCGTGTTGCGTGTGAGTGACACTCTCTTTTCCCTGCGCCCTCCCCTGTGTCGTAGGTGCAGTACTCACCGTGGTCTTCGCCGCCGGCGTTCGTGCTCCTAGTAGAGGAGCAGGAAGACAAAGGCAGGTAGAATCTGAAGTTCTGGTTCCATGGCGTCCTGGTTCCTCGTGGGGTGTGTAGAGGTGAGCGTTTTCCCTTCCAAGTCCTGTTTCCGCCGTGTTTTTGTTTGCGGTGAATCCGCCCCGGAAAAGGTGGCAGATTTGACTGTTGTAATTCTGTGGGCGGTACATTGTCCTCCGCCTGTCTGTTGACGGTTACCGCCGCGGTGTTTGTTTGTACCGCCTTGGCGGTTGGAGTGTTAAAGTGGCTGTCTAAGTTGGCGGTTTCCACCACAGTCGTGATCACAATTTTTTTTCCGCCGGCCTGTTGGCGGTTTTACTGCCATTTTAACACCGACGGCCAGGGTTGTAATGACCACCATGGTAATTAATATGACTTAATGTTACAAAAACATAGAAATTCACTGAAAAAAACATATAGGGACATTATAGTTAGGAAATAGAATTAAAAAGAAAATGTAGAAATTCACTTAAAAAAAACAAAGTTTACAATGACGTTATAGTTAGGCTCACATTTTAAATGTACAAAACCATAGAAATTCACATATTACACTTATCTCAGGTGACTATAACTTGAGCCCTAAGGTAACTATAACTCACAAATATCTATGTCTTTTTTAATTCTATATCCTAACTATAACATCCCTGTAACCTTTTATTTTTTCAGTATATTTCTACGTTTAAAAAAAAAAGTAAAGTCATTTTAATTTCTAAAAGTTAATTCAACCACCGCCGTGCATGGCCGATGGTGGGGACTGACTGCAGAGCCATCCTCCTATAACCACCCAACTCTGCGCCACGCACGGCCTTTGGCCATTCGCAGCAGGGGTTGGCTGCGGGGCATGGCCTGGGGTTTGGTGGCTATAGGGGGTTGGCTACAAAAGATGTCAGTGTTCCAACATATTATCAAAACAAAAAACACTTTTTCTATAGGAACTAGATCCTAACTATAACTACCTAGTGGCGACCACCACTAGGTAATAAATATGTATGTCGTTGCATTAACAAACAGTAATCAAAATTACTTTATGTTAAAAAACAACAATGAACTTCACTGAAAAAAAACAAAGGTTACAGGGACATAATATTTAGGAAATAGAATTTTAAAAAACTAAAATTCACAGAAAAAACAAAGGTTACAGGGATGTTATAGTTAGGTTCTAAATTTACTCATACAAAAATATAGAAATTCAGCATTTATAGTTAAGAGTTCTTTCAAGTAACTATAACCTGTTCTTTAAGGTAACTATAACTAACTCCCGCTTTGCAAAGTTTTCTCTTCAATAACTTGGAGTAATTGGGGTAACTAGCAGTGTATGGCGAGTGCGTGAGTTATTGTTACCTTAGGGCGTGAGTTACAGTTACTTTTTCTGAGATCCAGTTACAGCCCTGCCAGTCAATATAACATTTGGGGTATAGTCAGTGGAGCAAAATGGTGACTCCTGTTTTGCACATGTTCCATTGTTAAATGTCAGACGACCCCACCTAGTGGACAATAAGGGATACTTAAGAGTGACTTATTAGTATTCAAAAGCAAAGGTTTGGCTTGTCAAAAAGTGATCATTTTGAGAGGGTAGACAGATGGTTTTTGAGGCAGCTGCTGTCATGCCATACGTGTTAGGCCTTTAACTCTGTTTAACAGGCCAACCCAGTGAATGGCACATAGGTGCTGCAGGCCACAGGAGGCGTTTCACTACTGGGCTCAGAGTGTATTTCCTACGTCACATACTAGGCAAGTTAAATATGTCAGCCAGGAGTGAGGCAATTTATCCACGTTTAAAGGGGGAGCACAGGCATTTTACTCTTGTGAAGCTCACAAACCAGCAATAATAGGGTCCAGAAAAGGGTAACAAATCTGGGTTGACTGGGCAGAAAAGGCAGATTTGCTACAGCAAGCAAATATATCAGAACAAATATTTATGCTGAAGATTTTCACATCCTCTGCTGAGAGTACACCATTTTTTGTTCAGAATAGCAGAGGACATGTGGGAGGGGGCTCTCTTAATTTTATCTTGGAACTCTGCAACATTGTGCACTATGGTGCATTTTCAGATTGGAAAGCTGTGAGGTCTCCCTTTAAATTGAAGACTTTTCTGGTCAACTCCTTTACGGAGAACTTCTAGCTAACCAAATGAGTAGTTAAGTGGCATTTAAAGAGACCGCAGTGCCACAGGAGCGCTATGCAATGCGCCGTATTTAAGCCACTTTTTGAACCTTAACACCACCTTGTAAATACAGCCCCTTCACACTCAGCACTTTGCGTGGAAGAGGCAAGCAACGGGGGTTGCTGTGGGTGAAGATCAAATACATGCAGCATAGATCATAGTAGGCAGTTGCAGCTGTAGGATCAGTTGTCAGACAAAGCTAGCCTCTCAAGGGCACAGAAAATCCTTACTAGGAGCTCTGCAGAAATAGCACAGCATGGAGAGGGCAAGCCAGTCAGCAGGCACAGAGTCACAGTGGAAGAAAAGCAGACGATGTGGGGGGCAGAAAGAGTTGTGGCCCACAGTAAAATAGGAAGCACAGTTTTGTAAGTGCCCCTGCTGCCACCAAGTTTGGTCTACCGCAGCAGCGCACTGCCTGGCATGCATGATTTGCAGCACTGCATGATGCAGTTTGCCAGCTCTGTGCAGATACTACACCTCAATCCACAAGCCACGTGAAAAAGGATGCTGGCAACAACGCAAATATGTGAAGTGCCACAGCACGACTGTGGGCAGAACCTGACATCCTCCTACTGGATAGCTAGCTCAAGGAATTCTTTCAAACAATACCTCCTGACGTATATCTGAGAAAGCAGGCACCCGCACTCCTGAGTAAATCGTTTGTTGTTTTGAATGTTCTCTCATATTGAGGGCTGTGAGAATTTAAGCTTCCCCAGTCCTCTTCTGGACTTGGGTATAGATGGGAACCATGTTAGGACAATGCTTGGCTTGATATGATCACCAGCATAGGTATAATAGAGCGCAGCAAGTACCATCCCCTCTTCATCATCTATTCCTCATAACCCTTCTCCATAATCCGTTCTTTGTCACACCCTTATAACCCATCTCTTCTTCGCTGTCCCTTCGTCATCATCATCCATCCTTCATCACCCATTCTTCCTCATCCCTTCTTCTTAATCCCTTTATAATTTTTGCAGGTAGCAGAACCCATCTCTCATGAAATACTTCTCGGCGCTACCGACAACGAAATTGTTCATAAGTCATTGACCTCTCCATGCCTTCATTATTACTCCTTCTTCGTCATCTCCTCTTCATCATCCCTACCATCAGACCAGGATAAGGTAGCTTGTTCTTGAGCGAGCAGCCAAAGGCACAGGTATCAGAAATCCTAGAGCATATTGGGAAAAACGTAGGGTCTCCTTAAAACGAACAAAAGGTTTGTGCAAGTGGGGTTCCTTTCGGTGATATCACAGGTTCCCATACCCGAGATATATGCTTTGCCAGGCAATCGGTTCCATTTGTTAATCTCTTTCATGGAAACTTGTTTAGAAAAAATAGCCTGGAAATAACAGCTGGTAGAAATTGTGTGTTTAAGGGATTACATTTAAAATAATGCTCATTGTTGTGTTTATTTAATCTGTGTTAATGTCTATTTAAAAATGCTCTCACATGTACGATGTATCGTCTTGGTTAGCAAATGGCAGCTGTAGTAATTAATATGCCACATGGACAGCAGAAAGAGGAATATTTGGAGTTTTCAGTTTGGAATTCAAGGGACGCTTTTTGTCTGCTCTGTGGCAGTTAATCCTGGGATGGATGCACTTAAGCAATGTGTACCCCTATGTCCACAATAAAGTTGGGTGTGTACTTATCTTGTGCAGACACTTTTGTAGTCAGAACTTCAACCACCTTCTATGTATGACTGGTCTTCGGTAGCACCCTCTTTGTGCTCTAAACATCTGTCATTGGGACATGAGTGGGGAATGCGCTGTGTTGGTGGTCTAGTGGCAGTCCTTCACACCCCCCTTTCTCCCGGCCCAACATATGAAGGATGAGGCACGGCATTACTTTGAAAGGGCTGGTAAACATTCTTGACGTTCTAGCCTGGACCCCATGCATCTCACCGTAACAAAATGAGGGTCGAGCAGCTGAGCTCCAAATGAGTCTGGTTGAGGGGTGGTTTTAGTACTGCCTTGCACCTCCTTCCCGAGTCATTCTGAGTTTTGTTACTATTATACCCTCTAACAGCAATTCATTTCATTTCCCGTTCACACAATATGTTTCCCTCACCAAATATTTAGAGGGTTGATTTCAGATGTCACTCAGGCTTCCAGGACCTGAGATTTGAAGAGTGGAGTGATTTGGATAAAATGCTTTTACTAGATTTTATGACACGGATGCTTGTGTTGGATGAAGCTGAGACAGAATAGGTCCATCGTGTGCGCCAGCTATTCAATCAGGTCAGCTTTGGTGATCATGTAGGATGTGATTCTGTTGGTGTATATGATTTAGGAAGTCACTGGATGTCAGGCAACATTGGACATTGAGATGAATTTAGCCAACACTTGGAGTACCTAAGTGGCTTCTGCTTTATAGTATCCTGGTTAAGAGCTTTAACCTTTGTTCTCAGACATTTAAGAGGATACAGATTGACCCATCATGCTGGACAAAAATGCAATTACAAGCTACGATTCTGTTGGATGCACCTTTGCCTTTCTGAAGACATTTGTCTTCGCAGTGACGGTTACAGTGGCAGATGGAAGGCACAGTTGGACAGGGTCCTGTAAGAGAGGTGAACTTTTTGCTCAAATTCCTGCCAGAAATGGTTCTCAAAGCACTTACATACCAGCAGCGTCCCTCTATTGTCCATAAGGAAACGGAAGTTATCATTCTTAAGACAATCACCACTGTGTCAGAAGTTTTGCATTTCATATAAGCAGGTGTAACTTACGAGAAGACACATGAGAGACAGAAGTAGCAGCAAGGAGTCATCTGCCACCCCTTGGTCTACTGGCCTTCGTCATCAGTCTTCACAGTGTCATGACACAAAGATCATCAGAACAGGGGAAAGAGAATTCGCTTCTTACCGGAAGATAGTCTGTGATCCATTTCAGACTATTGTATCTTGGATTTTGAAGACATAGGATAGGACAAAATTGCTGCAAAGAATCCCCCAACAATTACAATACTTGAGTACACTGGGTGATCCAAACACTCTTTGTTGACCCCCTAGCCTAGGTTTATTGAGAAAGCAAGAAGTATAAGGGAGATATAACTCTATGGGGTGTCCTGTTGTCGAGTGACTGTCAAGCATTTTACATCTAGTTTCTGAAACAAGTTTGATCTTGATACCTTTATAATGCAGTGGTTATCATTAAAGTCATTTTGGAAGCCTGGATGAATAGAAGGTGATTGAATTTCTTTTGGTTCATCTTTTAACCCCATTTCTTTGGTGTGATCCGTGCCTCTTCAGGATAATAAACTCCTCAGCTTTTCCCACTTTGATGGTTCTGTGACATTTTTCTCCTTATAGTTTTTGTTCCTGGAGTCTATCATCTTGGCAAAGTGTCCAATTGCATTCAGTAGTTAGACTCCTTTGTCTCTAAGCGCTGTATATCAGAAACTACCTAGGACAATGTGGGACAGCAGCCTGCCTTTCAAGAAAGATATATTGTTGTTATCAATTTCTTAAATCGTGTCACTGACGTCACCTGGAGGCACAATAGGAGCTGTTCAGTCATCATCATCATCTGATCTTCATCACCATGTCTTCGTCATCCCTTCTTCTTCATCATCACCTCTCCATCAACCCTTCTTCATCAACGCATTTCAGCAGGCCGTTAGCCTCCTAATGAAGAAGATCCTCTGGTTCTGTTTGAAAGGTTTTGGCACCATTCCATTCTGTAGTGCTGCGAGAACAGTGCAGTGCTATAACGACCTCGAGAAACACCAGGAGCAGAGTCTGGGAACAGAGATCAGAGCAAGAACAGGACCAAAACCTGACCCCATGCAGTCAAAAAAGACTGAGCGCATCTCAGTGTGCCTCTGGGTGTTGAAAGTGATCTATGTGTGCCCTTCTTATTTTTGAGGTTGTAAGAAATGCTCTGGGTAATACCTGCCTATGCCGACACAATTTAAGCATTGAGGATTCTAAGATGTGTCCACCTCATGAATACAAATGAGTAAGATCCATTATGAACATGCCATGAAATATGGTCGATGTGAACTTTGAATTAAAGTTCCATTTATAGTAGCTATGCTGTGAAGAGGTGCAATAGAACAAAGGGCCTCATTTACAAGCCCTTTGCACTACCTCTGTGTCATTTTGTTTCAATGCAGCGGTGGCACTAGCAGTGCACTACCCTGCTCCATATTTACAAACTGATGCATTGGGCACAATGTGTCAGTTTGTGAACCCTGCGTCACATTATACCTGTGCCAGGTATAATGTATGCAGGATATGCGTTCCCACGGGAAAAGCTACCAGAGCTGACTCAGTGAAATTTCAACATTTCACTGCATCATTATGTTGCTTTCTTGCGTCAAAATGTTACCACTTGCTCAGAGCGGGCATGATATTGATGCAGGGCTTTTTCCCATGGGAGAGCCCTTGATTGCTGGAGTTACGTCAGTTTAAGGACGCTACTCCATCAATGAACAAGACAGTGGGTAAAGGTGAGCTGTTAGCATGCATGACATTGCATTTTGGTGACACTTTTTCTGTTGTGACTTACCAGACTGCACTCCCCCAAGTATTCCTGTAAAGCCCTCAGGATGCTACATGGCCAATACCTTCTTCTCCCAGGGAAAGAGATGTAATGGGGCACTGGAAGGGCCACCGCCAGTCTTCTTGGTATGCAACTGGTGCCTGGAAATCAGGGAATGGACCTTGCCCCTGAGGTGGTTCCACCTCTTCCTGATGTCCTCCTCTGTGTATAGGGTAGTTACTACAGCCTTGACAGATGACTATCCTGTCCCACATTTCAATTTTCCTACTGAGAGAAGTGTGCTGAATTTGTGCTCCAAACAATTGTGTCTCTTCTCTTATGATTTAATCCAGCATGACTCTTAACTCATCTTCAGAACAAAGGGGATTTTTTGACATGGTAGAAAAAATTTAAACGGGCGACAGGGACTTACTTAACAGGAGAAGTGCAAAAAGGTGTGAATGGACAAAAGTTGCATGCAGGATATTCTATGGCGTTGTGAAAAGAACCTAATCTATGAAGTGTTTTGGAAATAAGGTGCTCTGGCTTCTGTGTACTACATTGAAAATGCAAAGGATTGTGAACTGTGAAGTGGTGTGTTTTATAGTGTCCTTTGCAAGTGTGTCCACTGTGGCAATGTGTGTCAGCTGTGTTGTTTTCAAATTCATTCAATGAGCAGTTTCTATTACTTTGCTGATCGTGAACCACCGTAGTTTGGACTGCCATTACCTTACCGCCATGAGGGTCCGCCACGGCGACTATGTGCTTGTAATATGTTTGGAGGTTGGTTGTGGTGCTAACGGCACTGGAGGTCATGCTGCATATTGCCAGGCCACCTAGCGGTCTGCCTTTTTGTTTGGTGGTCCTGCCTGTGTAACTTGTAATAGGAGGGTCTGAAAGACCACCAGCATGGTGATTTTTTCAGGGTACCAACATGGTTGTCTGGCTGTCCCACAGCCAAACTCATAATTGGGCCCTAAGTCATGCATACTTTAATTCACAACTTATTAATTATTGCATAGCTTGCTAAATTCTGATGAATCTACATAGAAGTATTAGTTATTCTAATCACAGTAGGTATCTGTGATGCACCTAGGTGCATTGCCAAGACTCCCTTTGTGTACCACTCTCTCAGTCAAGGCTGACCCTAGACGGTGTTTATAGGTTTGGAGATCCAATGCAGTACAGTTTTTTCTTATAATACAGAATATGCATTAATGTATACAAATGAAAGGTGAGCAATTAAAGTAAGACACAACAATAACAAGCACTGGTAATGCCAATTGATCTGACTTTCAAAGATTTCTGTAGTGTATAGTGAATCATTACAAGTAAATAGAATGGGAATGAACATGTATTTGTGTGTGAACAAAGAATTGTAGAATAATATTGGTTTATGTTAGGTCAGGTGACAGTTGCAGGGCCAAGCCAAAGCTAAAAATCCATGTAAGTTAATAACTGCCCTCCTCTCATATGTGCTGCTGCCAGAGAAAAACAACATAAATTATCTAGTTATCTAATACACTTTAATCGCATTAGAATGTCATGTGCATGCCCCTGAAAGTTCAAGCTCAGGCAGCTAGATAAATAAACAAAATAATCACAGCAGTGAGGGTGGCAAGCACTTTTTTGTGGAAATGCACAAATTCCAATAAATCAAAACATGTACTCGTGACTCGCAACATGTAGGCGGAGCCAAAGCCTCACTCTAGTAATGCTCACATAATTGTCTGGTGAACAGCTCCGCTGTCAAGGCAGACCATAAAAACAAGAAGGTTCTTTCATTTTCAACGGCAGCTCTATGACTTCCAGAGAATAAATAGTGCTTATGCAGAGGAGACCTATGGTCTCATTTAGAGTTTGACAGGCAGCCCGCCGCCAGTCAAGATGGACCTCACCCACCATATTTAGAAATGTCTGCTGGCCCGGTGGAGATTTCTGCACCAAAAGAGAAGGTACTCCCACAACAGTTTCTCTCAAAACACTAATGGGCATATTTACAAGCCCCTTGCCCTGCTGGTTCAACACTTTTTATGATGCTTTGGCAGCAGAGAGTACAGACTCATATCTACCAGGCCACGCAAAGCCACTTTGTGTGGCATTTCATGGCCTTGCATATATGGTGTAGGGCAACACAGCGCAAGGTGCTGTACTGCCTTACATTGCTTCAGGGGGTTGTTCTATGGGTGTTGTGGTGGGTTTTCTCAGGCAACAACCATGGGTTTTGACTCATTCATAGATTTACAAGGATGTGTAAATTTGGGAATGCACCAAAACCGTACACCGCCCGGGGGGCGTAAGGAGGAGAAATACCTTTATTTATCCTTGTTTTTCCTCTTTCTATGTGTGATGCATTCTGTAGCACACAGAGAAAGAGGGAAAAAGCCTCCATGGATTGTTTTTGTGCAGGAAAGTACCCCATCCTGAACAAAATCAGTCTTGCACACAAAGCCGACACTCTTGCACCATGGTAGCTGGGTGCTTACATTGGAACTAGGAACAAATTGTGCTCCAGCACTGGAGTGCACTGTAGCTTGTAAATAAGGTTCATTCCTACCCTTTTGAAGTGACGTAGGGCAGCACAGCCAAATCGGTGTAAATATGGCCCTGAGAGTTTATTGCTCATCAGCCATGTTTCAGGTGGCCACGCAGCAATTTTTATTTTTAAAAAACAAACTCCCAAAACAGGTTTTTATTTGAAAAACAAAAAAACTAATCGCCTTGAATTTGTACCCATAGTGTGTGGGTAATTTTTACTTTTGTTCAGTTTTTCAGTGTTTCCCTTGCAGTAATGAGCTGGAGCAAGTACATCAGACCATCCACTCTAAATAGGATGGATGGTCTGATGCACCTACACAAATGGACTCCAGTTCTGGCATGCCTTCAGAGTAGAGTTTCCGCCGAAGGAGGCAGTGGAGGCATCATTATCTGAAACATGTTTCTGCTTGACTCAAAATAGAGCAAGTAGAGCATCACAGTTGGGAACGGGGAACTCTGCCATGTTTGTGTGGTGGAGTACCCAGTCCAGCAAAATATAGATTAGGCCCAAATATTTTGATTAATATGAGAGTCTATGGGCAATGTTATTCCATAGGCAGGATCACAGAGATTCATCAAATTTAGATCCGCTTTGGTCAGGGATTCCCAACCTGTGGTTCAGGGACCCCTGGGGGTCCGGGAAGCTTCCTCAGGAGGTCCAAAAATATTGAAAAAATATTGTTGCACAATATCATTAAAAACACACAAAAATATTATTTCTTTATATAAAGTAAATCTTGAATATTTTAATATATATTATTAATATAACATTGAGTAAATAAATCTCACTACTATTTAATACTATGCAAGCAATATACTTTTATAAACACACATATATGTGTGAATGTTTATATGCAAATACACATCTATATATTATAAAAAATATTTTTTACATTATATTATTTTTTTGTTTATTTTTTTAAATGTACTGCTATTTTGTTTACATGAAACATAAAAAATATTAACAATTCAATCCCAAACATTATTTACATTACTAAACAAATACAACACAAAATAAAAAGTAATTTACAAACAAATTACACAAATAAAATATAAACATATAGTATAAAATTAAAATTATAAGCAAATATTAATAATAAATATATTTAAAAAAATATTCGGAAATGTATTTAAGTCTGGGGATGACGTGTATGTTATTCCCACTCTAGTATATTCAACTGTAGAGAAAGGGTAGAACGCCAGAGGGAATACATTTACAATTCCTCCTCCAAACGGTGCAACAGTAGGGAAAGCATTGGACTTCAGGTGGGATACATTTACTATTACCACTCCAGTCTGTGCAACAGTAGGGAAAGCGTGGGACTTTAGAGGAGTAGACTTTACTACTCCCACTCCAGTCTGTGCAACAGAAGGGACACCCTTGGACTTCAGAGGAGTTACATTTACTATTCCCACTCCAGTCTGTCCAACTGTAGGGAAAGCGTTGGACTTTGGTGGGGTAAATTTTACTATTCCCACTACTGTCTGTGCAACAGTAGGGAACGCGTTGGACTTCAGAGGGGTTAAATTTACTATTCCCACTCACGTCTGTGCAACAGTAGAGAAAGCATTGCATTTCAGATGGATAAGATTTACATTTCCCACTCTAGTCTGTGCAACAGTAGAGACAGTGCTGGACTTCGGAGGGGTTCACTTCACTATTTCCATTCCAGCCTAAGCAACAGTAAGGAAAGCACTTGACTTTGGAGTGGTAAAATTTACTTTTCCCACTCCACTCTGTGCAACAGTAGGGAAAACGTTGGACTTCGGCGGGGTAAAATTTACTATTTCCACTCCAATCGAAGGAACAGTATGTAAAGTACTTCACTTCAAACACATTACATATTTGAAAAAGCATATTAATTTATAAAACTCTTAATATACACATTAAATTAAAAGTAAAAAGTAAAAAACAATTAACCAACTTACAAAATTCAGAAATAATGTAAAAATTGATTTTCAATTTAAAATAATGGTTATTTTATTTCTTTACTTGTCACCCTATACCCCTACAAGCCTAGCAAACCATGACTAAAGCAAATACGTATATGACAATTTACATACTTCATAATCAAATAAATAAATAATTAACACTTTATGAATTAATTGTTAATTAATAATTATTAAATTAGCTTCCCACCCTATACCACTACAAACCTAGCAGCCCAAAACTAAAATATAACTAAAATAGTTCAGTATTACATGAGGTACATAATTAATAGTCACTCAAATAATTAATAATGAATTAAATAATTATTAAATAATAATTACTTAATTAACGTCCCACCCTGTATCCCTATAAGCTCGCTCCTAAAATGTAAGTAAAATGTTTATTAAATAATTTACATAATTAATAATCAATTAAATCATTACTAATAAATTAAAAATTAATTGTTATCACCTAATAAACTTCCCACCCTATACCACTACAGACTTAGCAACCCACACTTACAATATAATTAATTAAATCAGAATTACATTATTAATATTAATAATTAATTATTACTCAACTTCCCAGCCTATCCCCTATACACCCAACAACCCACTATGACACTACAAATTACTATTAACAATTAAATAAAAAATTCTAAATCACTTAAAATTACAAACCATATTTTTAAAAAATAATAAAAATTACATAAACAATATTAACACATAAAATTAATATATGAACTAAAACACATTAAAATAATTAAAAAACAATATTCTTTACAGCTACATTATTGAAGACGATGTTCATAGCGATATTCTTAGTAATGATATTACTTCCCTGAAAGAAAGATATTCTTGACAATAATATTTCTGCATCATGATATTTGTGTAACACAATATTTTTTCTGGTAGTTCTGTGTTATGATATTAAAAACACAGCCCACATTTATATGGATTTGGCACAGCTGCACTGCGGTGCGTCAGAGTAAAGGGGCAGCAATGCACTGTATCTATGGCATACAGCGCATTCCTGCCCTTTCCCCTTGCTGCCACTGTTTCGGCAGCCGAGTGCCAACTCAGGAACCCTTCATGTTGCAAGGGTGCCTGTGTGCAGAATGGAGCACACATAAAAAGGTGGAAAAAACTAGGAGAGTTAAAATAATTCTCCTCATTGCGCCTCCTTTGGGAAGGTGTAAGGTTTTGATGCATCCTCAGATTCTAAATCTGGAGATGTGTTAAAATCCATGGGTGCTGCATGGCAACACCTACCATAACTCCCATGGAAAGCCTCCCTAATGCAGAGTAAAACAACGCAGTGATTTGCACAGCATTTTCTTACTCCATATTTATGAGGCCATTCAAAGCCATACAAAGTGCCTTTGCATAGCCTCATAGATATGGTTGAAAGGTTTGTGCCACCATTGTGTCACTCAAAGTGATCCAACTACAGCGCAATCCTCTCATAAATAGGCCCCTTGATATTTTGTGCAAAATCCTGGAGCTGAGAAAGCCCAGCCAACTCAAATCCCCAAAGGTAGAAGTAGGCGATATAACACCTCTCTGGGAAGCCCCAAAAATAAGAGCCAGAATAATGAAATTTCGGTGATCTTCACAAATAAAATTCAACTTTCCATTAAATTCAAACAACAACTATTGCAGTTAGGTGAAAAAACCTGGACCTCCCAAGTCGTCCCATATTCACAATTTGGTGCACACTCTTTACAGGACCAGCTGCCAACTGTGCTACTGCTGCAAAGCAGTAAACCGTTACTCAAGAGCACCAGGGTGCACCCCAATAGATTACAGAGGGTATTCAACCAATCAAACGTTTGATAAGTATAAGACTGTTTTCTTTATTGATATCCAAAATCTCTTCTTTCCATGTAAAAATAAACACAGCACAGCCAATGCATTTTGGGCCTCATTTACAAGAATCTGATGCATCGCCATCAATGCATCAGATTTCTTGCGCTTCCTGCACATCCCCTAACAACACCGTAGATGCACTGTATTTACATTACAGAGCTCCTTGGAGAAGGTTTTGACAGATGGGTGTATCTGAGTGTAAACACTGTCAATTTGTATTGTTGGACCCAAGGTCACAGCTACTAAGGTCTATCACATGCCATTGGTCCAAATGGGGCATATAAGTCTTTCGATGTACAATAATAATCCCAGGACTCATGGTATGCCTCAACGGCATATGTATGCCCAAACCTAAATACAGTCGGCATACAGATATGTAATACCCAACATTTGTATTGTGTGCAATACAGAGAGTTACCTGACTACAACTCCCAAGAAGCACTGTTTCTCTAACTCCAAACACCAGACCAGTGTACACTTGCCCAACTACCTCGGTTTGGTAACCTTCAACTGAAGAGGACTCACCTGGGAGGATAACATGGGTATAGTGTGTGTGTAGTACAGGGGATGACAATACTACAACTCCCAGAAGGTACTGTTTTAGCTAATCCAAACACCAGACCAGTGTGCACTTGTACACATATCCCTATTTGGTAAATCTCAATGAAAGTGAACTAATCTGGGAAGATAACATTTGTATAGTGCGTGTACTAGAGAGAGTTACCTGACTGCAACTCCCAGGAGGCACTGTTTCACTAACTCCAAAAACAAGCCCTGTGGTCACTTGTCCACAAACCCCTGTTTGGCAAATCACAAATGCACTTCACTCACCTGGGAGGATACCATTTGAGGGAAATAGAGGGAGTGACCTCACTGCTAAGGCAGGAAGGCCCTGTGTCTGTAAGTTCAAACACCAGCCCAGTGTTCTCTTTTTCAAATATCATTGTTTAGTAAACCACAAATGAAGTGTATTCACCTGGGGAGTTCACATTTGTATAGTGTGTGTAGTACAGGGAGTGACATGACTGCTGAGGACAAGGAGGCTCTCTTACCGTTACTCCACTCACCGGCCCATTGTTCTCTTGCCCAAATGCACTTGTTTGTTATCACTCAATTGAGGTGTACTTACCTAGGAGGATACTATTTGTTAAGTGTGTGAAGTGTAGGGAATAGCCTGACTGCATATCCCAGGAGGGATAGTATCTCTGACTCCAAACACCAGACCAGTGTTCACTTGTATACATACCCCTGTTTGGGAGTCTCAATTGAAGTGTACTCATCTGTGAGGATACCAGTGGCGAAGTGTTGGGAAGTAGAGGGAGTGACATGACTGCAAAGCCCAATAGGCCCTGTAACTCTATCTCCAAACACCAGCACAGTGGCACTTGTCCAAACACCCTTGTTGGTCAACTATCAAATGAAGTATACTCACCTGGGACTGATTAAGCACAGATCATGCCCAAATCACAGACATATCTGTCAGCATAGCTCCATCATTACTTGGTAACCCAAGATGAAATACTGGAGGACAGAAATGACACCTTAACCACTGTGTATAGCAAGCATTCATAAGGACTCAGGATGCATCATCAGATTGGTATTGGAAGCAGACACATTCACACTGTGCACATGATGACTCCAGTCACATATACAACAAAGTCCTAGGTCTGCCTGCATCACACTCAGCTAAGCCTCCTAATGGTCAAAGCCATATTTTGCTTTGCCACTGTTTTGCCGGCACTGGTGGCAAGATGGCATTTTCAGGCAATCTCCCCTAGTGCTAATGATCTACACTTTCAACAGCAGCTTGAGTCAAAATTAATTGCCATGTTTCACACATGGCATGTCAATACACCCAATACCATAGTTACTTGCAATAGTAGGATTAACTGCAACTAAACTTTGTACAAGGTCTCTGCTTACTGTAACAGTAAACTGTTGGAGGTAGATGTCACAATACAACCAGTAACATTGTATGTTTTACATCAACAGGTTGAGCTGTTGCTGGCAGTGGACGGTAGACAGGAGGTTGTCACATCCTTCTTCTCCTGGGTACCTATGTGTGACGAGACATGATTTGTAACATTAGTCAGTGTGTCCCTAGCAACCTACATGATGCATGCCAACAATATGATGTGACAAAACAATTCTGACTAGATAGACATTACACCCAGTACACATCCCTGCTGGCAACTACACAAGGGTTACATGTGAACCCCATAGTTTTCAAAACGTGTCGATTTGGATGAAACTCAAAGATGTGCTACCCAATTGCCCCTCGAAATGTGACTGTTGGCAGTGGTGGCCCGTGCACCGCTGTTAAATGCCATCTGTGCCATGCAACAAACTACAATGGTGGTTGAGTAGAAGGACCTACATGACAAGACAGAATAAGGATGTTTGTGATGAAACTAAACATATATTGTAGGCGTGAAGAAGTTTAAAAAGTCAAATATAGCATTTCAGCCTGCCCAAAATGGCGGATGCCTGACCTACTCCACTGGACATTAGGAACTGCCTGCCTACGTTGGTGGAAGTCGTCAGGGCGGTTGCTACCTCGGTGAAAACAGCCATAGGCTAATGTTGTTACCTGTGGCAGTCACAGCCAAATGGCTGTGTCTGCCAGCATTGACGACTAAATACGTGGTGGACATGACCGCCATGTTGTGCACATTCACTCACTTGACTCCTGACACTGCTGCTAGCAACACCTCCACAACCTGAGCTGCTGTGTGCCACCTCTGGGAGCAATCATGCCATGTCCAGCAGGTCACAGGGCCCTTGCCTTATCTCCAAAGAAGCTGAAGAGGCTTGACAATGAGGTCCTACCCCTGTATGAACAGCTCTATGGCTCACCAGAGGGGCAGGTAAGAATCTCATAGGCACTATTGATATTGTTCAACACCATCTTTTCCCTCCTCACAGGCTACAATATGTTCCTGTGTGCCATTTGGACTTCTTGTGTGCCTCTTGTTGCAGTCTGGGTGACATCATTGGGATGAACATGGTGCAGGTATAGGTGGCCAGTAACATATGTTAAGCTCAGTCACATTGAGTTGTGTAAGGCTTTTGGGGTCCTAAATCCTCTTTGTCTTAGATGCACATAACTAGGTAAGGAGACTTTACTGCCATCCACTGACATATTTTCCTTACAATGTTTATAAATGTTAGACAACATGTGTGTGCATGACAGCATGATCTACATATGCTTTTTGTATGATACATTTGAGGATCTTTTAAGCAATGTGTATTGTACCACAGATCTTTCACCCAATATCCTGCCTTGCCAAACTGTATTCTGGAAGGCATATCCCGACTCACTCTGCAGTTCAAGTTGCCACACACACACCACATGCCAAATTGCTGATGCCCACATGATGTATTGCCAGGCATGTACGTGATGGAAATGGAGTGTCAAGTAGGTTCTGTATGCTAAGCCTGATTGGACCAGGGTCTATCAAATGGATTTCCTAGTATGGGACATAGACCAGGCTGTGGTAGAGTCACTATGGCTATCCAACTATGGCACTGTGCCCACTCCCTGTACACCAGTAGATCCTGTCATGTGGCCAAAATGATGCTCTAGTGGCAACACTTGCCCTGAATGCCATAGTTCATTAATGTAATTAGGGATAGGTACTGAGGTTAATCCATAAACTAGTCCATATGTGCATTTTGCACCATAGTAAATGTGTGTCTTTGATCCATGACAGGTCCCTTACTCCCACATCTCTGTTGTCGCCTTCACAGAAGTCATATTTGTCCTGTACAGGCTTAGTGCACTGATGGCAGTCCTGCAGTGCAGACAGTGTGCTGATTCCTGGTAGACAATGAAATGTGACTCAGTAGCTTGGTCACAGAGCAGATATTGTACAATGCATTCCTTTGTATGTTGGATACCATCTCTGTGGGATAGACACACATGTCCAAAGGAATGTTCTGTGGTACAGGTACATACCGCAGAACCCACCCCCTGAAGGGCATGAGTCTGCATTTGGAAGCCCACATGTCTACACAGACACAAGGAAGATACTTTCTGCACCCACCATGCCAGACCCTTCATTTTCACTCATTGTTAAGGGTAAAGTCTGTTCTATGGCAGTTGCCTGTAGGGACTGTATGGAGTGTGTCAACCTCACAGAGTCTGAATGTGTTGGTCGAGTTAGGCCTCAGGAGTTTACCCTTCAGAAGTCACATATGTTTGTAGTGTTTCATTGTGGCTCACATCACAGTACATGTTCCTGGAGCATTGTCTACCTGATGTGAGTAGGAGTGCTTAGTCATTGTAGGCCATGAGCAGGGTTTTTGGTTAGTCTGCAGAAGGATACAAAAGTATGTAATCATGTCCCCGTACTTATTGGCTTGTGTGATTTATACTTGTGGTGTGTTATGAAATTGAACATTAATGGCTTGGATTTTCTGACATATGTGTGACTCAACCTGTTGTGTGCAAACGTGTGATTGTAATCTTTTGATTTGTCCCTTGCATCCGTGTAGGTCAACGGCCATCAGAATAGGATATGGAGAGCCATCGCCAGTTAGGTGCGGACCCTAGGGGTCCACAACCGGCAGAGCGCCCACTGTTGCAAGAGGTGGGAGGACATGAGATGCTGGGTCCGAAAGATTGCAGAGGTCCAACTGGGGCTGTCCTTCCAACGTGAGCGTGTCACAAATCGGACCATGACCCTAGTAATGTCATGCATCCAGCAAGTGGCTGCCCAGACCTTGATGGGCGTTTGAAGGGAGCACAGCAGCCACAAGGAGGTGAGTACAGGGCATAATCCTGCCTGTCACATTGCCATGTTCTTGTGTTAGGTTCTGAAATCTTCCCCTGATGATTAGGGATGTGCCATGTGTGAAACAGTAGATGAGTGACTGTTTCTGTAGATATGTAATGTGGTACATACTGATGTGCCTTGCCTATTGACCCAGGGCGCTAGCACACAACTGTGTGCAATCCACAACCAAATTGCTCTCGTATGGTGGTATACATTGATCAATCAAGTATTGGTCAGTGAAGTTGTTGTATTGGTTGTAAATTATATGGAACAGACCACTGCTCAGTGTTACAGGCCAAAGGAAAGGAATTGATGGATCACTGACCTCAGCCAAGTGTCTGGTTAAATTAGTAAATTGCCAACTGCCACCCAGAGGCTACTTGTCTTCAGCATGACGTGTGATGGTGCTTCACTGCTGTCTGCAATGTGGCGATGGCCATCATACATGTGACAGAGCATACATTTATCTTTGGGTGCAGCTACAGATCAATACTTTCCCTTGGTAAGTGGGGAATGTCCCTGGACATGATTTGTGTACAGTCACTGTTGCCACCATTCCTTATGCATACATGTTAGCATGTGTCTCTTTCTCTTTTGCCAAAATGTGTAAGCTGCTGTTTCATGCACGTTCTACGTGTATACATGGGATGATTCCTGTATTCCCTCCCATATATGTGCATGCAAACCTGTGTTTGGAATAGGACATTTGCAATGAGAGTAGATTTCATGTGGTGACACAGACAGGAGTGTGTCACCTTTCAATTGTTGGCACACACATATCCTCAGCCTTCACTGCATGTCATTTGACATGTACAACTGCAGTAGCAATGAGGGGCAAAACATGTATGACTAGATTTGTTAGCCACAATGTGCATTTCCAGGCCATTGATGTGGCATCATGTAGCAAAGTGAACTGCACATGTGTGAAGGGTAAGGTTTTTTACCTGACTGTTGGCATGCATCATGGAATGACTTGTAGTTATGTTGAACTCACACATGTTTGGGTACAACCATTCATCCACAGACATCTTGGTTTGCAGGGCGAAAATAGAAACAGTGATGTAGCTTCCCATTGGGCAACATGTTGAGGGCCTTGTACAGATGCGTGCAAATCTTTCTGTCTCTCAAACATACAAAGGACTAATGGCTTCTAGATTAGAGTATGTAACTGTAAGGGGTGCTATACAGTGGTGATTTCCCTGGGGCTTGTGTCTCTCAAACATACAAAGGACTAATGGCTTCTAGATTAGAGTATGTAACTGTAAGGGGTGGTAGACAGTGGTGATTTCCATGGGGGTTCATTGTGTTGTAGTTTTTAGGGACATATCTCCTTGACAATGTGCACATGATGTCTACAGTGTACATATCCATGCCAACATTGGTACTACCTCCATGACTCCATTGTGTGACATGAGTATTTCCATGTCACCTTCTCAAGGCTACTGTACTGTTGTCAGCAAGATGACATGTTCTGGGAGCATCATGTCTTATTGTCGTGTTATTGTGTATGTAACAAATAAATGTCTGCCTGACCTTGTGTGGGATCTGTGGGAATGGAGATATCATTGGCCTACTATTGTATGACAACAGGTTAGTGATGATTGCTCCATGAGGCAAAGCATTGAAGGTGATGTGGTCTCCTACTTGTTCAATGGTTACTGTGATTGCACAACTTCAGCCATGCAACTGTAGTTGTCTGAGATCCTGGTTTTCCTTTGGTCAGCTGTTGATAGTTCAGATGGCATGTATGCTTATGGTATGGTACATGAATGGGGCCACTTAGGTGGAATTTGTTGCTGGGGCCTACTTGACATCATGGCAATGTTTGCTAATCAAAGCTGTTGGTCACGTGTGATCAAGGACATGTTGCAGTATCAGTCCAGGCAAGCGAAGGAGACAACATACAGCCAAGTGTGGAAGCATATGGCTACAGGACCTTAGGTCAAGACACCACGACACAGAGGCACCCAGTGGCTTGGAGGGTGAGGGGAGTGCCACAGAGGAGACTGGATCTACATAATCATCATCAGATTCTTCCTCCAGTGGCCAATCCCTAGTGGTAGCCGACCCATCTGGACATACTACAGTATCATCTTTGTTCGCCACCCCCAGTTCTATTACCACCCTCCCTGTTGCTCCCCATCCACCTGGCTGTGCCCACTCACCCAAGAGGGTGGGCATCTCCTTTACTGCAGGCACTCCTGCCCCAGCCCCTGCTTCCCTGAGTGAGGAGGCTATTGACCGCCTGAGGAGTATCTCTGTTGGTCAGACTGCTATTGTGAATGCAATCCAGATATTGGCCTGCCAATTTGAGCAGACCAATGCTTTCCTGGAAGGCATTCATAGTGCCATGTCTGGCCTACAGAGATCTTTTCAGGCTCTGGCCTCATCACTGACAGCAGTCAGTCACCCCACACATTCCGTCCACCCTCCACCTCCACCTCCCTCTTCCCAATCCAAATCCCCAATTCTCCTAACTATACCAAGCACACAGAAGATGTGCATGCACCCACCTCAACACATACATGCAGCAGACATAAACAAAACCACCACCAAACACACCAGCATGCAAGCACCCAACAAACACCCACACACACATCAGCCACCACTTTCTCAGACACCCACACCAGCCCACACACCACATCAAGTATACTCACAGGCACCCCCACAACAGTCAGTGACACACCCACCACACCCACCATTCCCACAGACAACACCCCAACAGACACGCATATATCCACCACACCCACCATACCTGCGGATACCACTCTTACAGACACACAAACATCCACCACATCCACCATACCTGCAGACACCACCCCAACAGACACACACATCCACCACTATAAGCATACTTGCAGACACCAGCCCCAACAGAGACACACACATCCACCACTCCAACATCACCTAGCATCTCCACCTCCCAGCCCACCAGGGCGCAAAAACACACAAACTCACACAAAGAACAGACACCACCCAAACATTAGCATACCTCACACATGCACACACCCAAGACACCAACACACCAGAGAACCCCTCCATCAACTTCCATATCCCTAACCCCTTCTGATGACCATCCCTGCGTTACTAAGGAAAGTTTTTTTTTAACTTGTACTTTCTTCTGTTCACCCAACCCTGCCCCAAGCCCAATAGACCCCGACCAATATCCCAAACCATCCCTTCCATCTCTCCAGTCAAACCTCCCCCTTGCAAGCACCCATACCCTGACCCCTAAGAAGAAGCCCATCCCTCCTAAGAAAGAGTCCAACCATCCAAACCAAATCCCACCCATCCCAAATCCATCCCCCACCCCTCCAGGGATGATCCCTGAGGGGCTTGCCTGCCCACTTGATTCCCCTTCCTGTGTAGGTTCCCTGGCAGTAATAGGAGTCAAATCTGGGCACAGTATGGTACACTGAAGGATTACTGGACTGGCAAATGGCCTTTGACATTTTGCATTTGCTTGTTAATAAACCCAAACAGTTGTTATTTTGGGTACACAGTTGTCTTGCAATTCCTTTCCTACCTTTATGTTGTTCTTGACTTGTGTTGTCTGCCTGCAATTGTGTGTGTTTCAGTCTGCTTGCTGATCCATTTGCTGTTGTTTGCAATATCTGACTTTGTGGGCAGTACTGGTGTCACCCAACACAAAGGTAGATGTTAACTGTATGGATATGTGGGTGTTAATGCAATTGTGGTGTCATTGCATTGTGTTCAGTTTGGTATGCTATTTCATCTTGTGTTGTACAATGTCAGCAGGTATGGTGTTGTACTTGTTGCCCTGATATGGATTGTACATTTGTCTCATGTGTGGAAACTCAACCTTTGTTTGTGCAGACATTGAGTGTGTTCGATTGTGCTACATTTGACTGTGCATGTGTCCATTTTACTGTGTGTACCTGGCAGCTATCTCATCTAGATGTCTGGCCCATGCTGTTACTGTTGAATGTGCTTTCTTAGCTTGCACATCCACATTTTGCACATTGGCATGCCACTTGTATTGTTTGTCCCTGAGATACATGAAGGGCTAGTTCCTGTCCAAATGTAGCTTTAGAGGCATGTGCAATAGTGTAATGTGTCCCAGTACAGCATCCTTCCATGATTTCTCCTGATGCCCCCATCCCTTTTATGCAGGTATTGTTTGCATGGTGAATTTTGTATATTTGCCTCTCTGTCTATTGCGCATCCCATTGTCTTTCCATTGTGTTATAATGTGGGTGATTGCAGGGCTGGTTTGTGGGAGCAGCGTTTGTGTTCCATGACACAACCATACACATGTATGTTGAATCTGACGGCAGTCCATGGCATGTGTGCAATGTCAGTTTGTCAGTTGTATTTGTAGATGTGATGTTGCTGTGTTGTTGGTGTTGTATGACTCAATGTTGTGTACACTTCAATGTCCCTGTGCCTGAGATGGTCAGACGTATGTTTTTGTGTAGTGTTGTGGTGTGTTGTGAGTGACCTTTCCAAAGGGGGCATTTTGTGGCTGTGAATGTGTCCATGTTTGTGAATGACTCTGACTGTGTACACAATGTCATGTGTACTTTGTGCCAATATTGTGACCCCATATCATGTGGATGACTGTGCGACAATTTGTTGTTGAGGTTAATGACACAGGAAGGTGTGTGTTCTTACCATAGATTGCGTTCACAGCGGCATGAATTTTGTGCTCCATCGATGAGCAGCAGCAGAGGCAGGATGTGTGTGACGGACTCCATGGCAACACAGGACCTGTAACGCTGCCTCCAGGTGAGTTGCTCCCTTTATGCTCTCCGTTTCCGCCTGCTGGAATGTGGTGGTTGGACCACCATGGTCACATTGGCGGTGTGCAACCTCATTATGTGTCCGGCGGAAACACTGGCTCTGCCGGCCTGTTTGTGCTGCCGCGTGACCGTGGTGGTTTGTGCTGCCTGGTTTTGCTGGGAGGACCGTGGCAGTCTATGCTATGTAGGCACGCATGACTCATTATAGAGTGGCCTAATCTCCAAGCCAATAGCAATTGGACCGCCACCGCCGCCATGATGGTGCATTGACCGCATAACTCGTAATTAGGCCCTTAGGCTAGCAATCCAACCAGAGCATGTTCTGGTGTGTGTTTTATATATAGAAATGCGACCAGGATCTTGCAGAAAGTCATATTAGGAAGTAACTTGTGACATACTAGAAGGAAGAAACCTAAATGGTTAGATCCATGGAAACAGACTCACTTGATCTTCCATTATTCCTATGTAAATATTAAAAAGCTGCATATACTATATCTTTTGTCCGTCTCCCTCTCATATACCAATACTTAACACTATTCCAAAAATATCCTCTCTGGAGGTTGTTTTTTTCGTTAGTTATTATTGTATGTTAACTGAATCACAATGTGAAGCGCACTGACATGGACAAAATCTAAAATAAATAAAAAATAAGATCACATTTAAAGCGTTAACAGTACACACCACCTATATTGTCCCTGCACTAACTACCCTAGTGCCCTTACAAAAGGTCTCCCTCTGACTAACTCTACCCCAGTCCTTTCGGCTGAATCTGAAAATGTCTCTTTTTTAATACCAATCCACTTTTATGCAACTCTTGCTATTGACCTTAATTTTACTCTGTTTCCTTAATCGTCCTAAGTAGTTCACATAGCTTCTCCAATTAACAGGAGAATGCAAACATTTGATTTCTGTATATAATGTACTTCTTCATGGGATTATAATAGGAAGCCGCAAAGAAAAGTTAAGGGGACCTTGGAGAAAGAAGAACTTCCTTCCTTGTGTTTGATCCACTTTTATTCTCCTACAGTACGGCACATAAAGTTACACTCCAACTCTTAAATCACACACAGTACAATTCTTCGTGAAATATGAATCTAAAAAAAAATAAACATCCCTTGGTGTATTTTAAGTGACCAATAATTCTTGTCCAATTTTTCAGTGGGAGTTTTATGTCTGCGGATCCGAACCTTCGTCTTACCTTTGGAAATATCCCAGTGCGAGTTAGACACCACTGCATGCAGCTTGGGTACCTAATGTCCCCTCTGCAACCCCCCCAGAAGCCAGCGCACCCCTCCTCCGCACCCCTCCCACCACAAGAAGAAGAAAATAATTTAATGCTGATCTTTTGGTGTCTAAAAGTTCAGAATATCTCCAGCACATTGCTTTTTTTATAGCTCTCATATGAAGTATTAAGAAATGATTGATAAAGGTGAAAAGCGGCTTAAAACTTCAGCCGTCAGACAGAAAACACTCTTCTAGAATACTAATGGCAATGTCGGTGGTGATGCAGCCAGACTGCAGGAAGTTTGGGAGCTGTGAGCCAGGCAGCTTCTCCCGCCTGCAGGGTCTGCTGGGACAAAGTGCGAGACTCCACACGTGGTAAGCACTGTGGGACAGATGTACGACCATTTCCTTTTGCGACTCGCAAATTGAGAATTTGAGAGTCTCAAAAGGAAATGTACTAATGTGTGACAGACACATTTAACAATTCCCACTGGGTTCGCAATTGACCTGCCTCATCAATATTCATGAGGCAGGTCGCAAATTGCGACCCATTGGGAATGGGCAATAACACAGGGATAGTGATAGGGATAGCAGGCCACCATGTTTGTGTTTACTTTTCAATAGGGTAACTTTTTTTTTTTTTTAAATACAGACCGTTCACCTTAAAGGAAAACGGGATGTGTTTAAAAAAGAAAAATGAAACGTTTCTGTTTCTGTGTCCGTGGCACCACTGCCTGCTCTTAAAAAACATTTTTGCTACCATTCATAAAAGGGAAGGGGTTCCCGGTGGACCCCTTCCTCTTTGTGCTGGCTTACCACTTACTTGAAGTAGGCAGTACACTGCGATTGTTTTGTGACCGTATTCTGGTCGCAAAACTATCATACATCCCCCTGCGACTCGCTATTAGGAAGAGAAGCATTTGGCATGCCCCTTCCTAATAGCTACTCGCAAACCCTATTTTGCGGGTCGGTAATAGGTTGTAGACTCGCAAAATAGGGTTTGTGCATGCCAGAGGCCGTTTTAGCGGTCTCAAACAGGCCAAATCTCCGGTCGTACATCTGGCCCTATATGCTTCCAGGAGAATATGGTTCCCACAAATGTATACTCTTGGCTTATCATGCTTAGGCATTTCTTATCTTGCCTATGCCATTGAGGTCGTCCCATCTTTTCACTAGAGTGACATAAAAAATAAGTGATGGCAAAGCCATGAGGTTTCGGCTTCAAAGGCTGAGCTATTCATTTTGCCACTGTTCTTTGGCACTTTTATGTGAACCAATGTGTCAAAGGGCACATGCATACACTGTTGGAATAGGTTTTCCACTGAAGGAAACTCATTCCAAGATGGCCGGCGACACACACATATGTCATGACACATTTGTGCGTGGGTCATGATTGTTGTTAGCCATTTTTAATTTTGGTTCTAACACGGTGGGCGACTTGTTAGAACAGTGATTTAAAATGTTGTGATGTGCCAAAAAGACAGCATGTGGCACAGTAGCACTTTGCAACTGCCAGGCCCTCTTAATTTGTTTTTTAAAAAGAAGCAGAAGATGGGAGAAGGAAGAAGGAAGGGGCAGTGGGATGAGGTACATTGGGGGATGGTGGTGGGCTTGAAAAGAGATTGCATGTGCAGAGTGGGATGATAAAGAGGAATATAAATACTTAAACTCATGCACTTTGTGAAGTGCTCAATAACAAATAAAAAAGACACTTGTGTCATGGAAGGATGTAATTCTTCTAATCCGAATACTGAGACCAAAATAATCCTGAGCATGACAACCACAAGAACAGGGAGGAAAACTATTCAATGAAGAGAAACTCAGACAACAAAGTTATCCAATCAGGTTTTCCTCCAAAGATTCTTTACTAATAAATGTCACATGGTGTACAGCCTACTGAAAAAATGCTTTATGTGATGTCATGGCTAGGAGGCACCCCAGGTGGCTGCCTATATTGTGTAATGGGTTGGTCTGAGCAATTAACTAAATTATGCAAACAACCTACAGATCACCTGAACTCCACTTTTTATCCCATCCAAGTTTTGCGTTAACAGTTGTGTACCACAAGGCTTAGTCATTGCTTCAATCCTACTCAACACTCCCTTGAGCCAGGGTCCTATCTTAGCTAGTCAGTTGGCCCAGTGTGCTATATTTATGCAGAACATACACATTTTTGTCATATACTTGAACTACAAGCAAACATTTGTTACATTTGTGGTCAGATTGTATCTTCCCACCACCCATGAGCAAATGATAAGAAACCATCTGAAACTGAATGCTGGTAAAACTACGATCATGATTTGCAGAAGACTGCACATAGGATCTCCCAACTGGTCGCTTCTGAGCTGGCCAGCCCACCACTTCGCAACTAGAGTGAAAAGTTTTGGTGTTACTATTAGAAATTGGGTTTCTGATAGGCAGAGGTATGCACCCTGTCCAAGCAGGAACCACAGTCCAAGTCAGGGCAAGCCAGGAATGTACCTTAAATTAACCTGTTCCCACCGTCTGATAGTCTAGCACGGAGCAGACAGGCTAACTTCAGAGGCAAGGTGTAAAGTATTTGGGCAACACTTCAAACAGTAATATAGTGAAATCACCACAGAAAAACACAAGTTAGAAAAATAGCTCATAAATAAACAAGACCAAAATGACAAACAATAATTGGAAGGCGAGATGTGATTATTTTTAACAAATAAATGTGGAAATAGCACTTAGAAGCAATAAGCACCTATTGGGACATGTGGTTGCACTGGACTGGAACAAAGTCAAGAGTTCAGGCTGTCCGCAATGGATTGCAGGCTGGCTACATGACCCACGAAGGGCCTGCTGAGTAACAGTACCTTAATCCTTGTCACTGCACAAGATGCATCGATGATCCTCACACAGTTGGGGTGTTAAGCCAGATTTCTTCACACAACAGCAAAGATGCATCGGTTCCATTTGAGTGAATTGCTGGTTCCGAGTGCGGAGGTTCCAAATGCCATACTGGAAGGGGATGAAGCGTGGATCTTCTACACGCAGAGGCGGCAATGCGCTGGCTCCAAAGCTGTGGTTCTGGATGCGATGTGGTGATCCCCAGGACGACGTGTAGGTCCGGCCCCTGCAACAGAACTGATGCGTCAATGCAGATCTCAAAGAAGGCAATGCGTCAGTTCTGATCCACATTGATGTGCAGTTTCTGGCAGATGCAGCAGGTTATATCCACTTCCAAGGGCCCAGGACTGGATTGGCACCACTTGCAGACCAGGACTTGCAGCCAGAAAAGTCCTGGTGCTGTAGGTGAGATGGGTCAAAGTTGAATGTGTCCCCGAAAAGTCGGATGTGTCCCTGAGACTTCAGACAAACAGGAGGCAAGCCAGCAAGCCCTTGGAGCCACTCTGTGTTCAAGTGAGATGGGTCCAGTCCTTCCTCAGTAGGGCAGAGGACAGCAGGCAGATGGGGAACACAGCAGAAAAGCAGTTCTTCCAGAGCAGCTGTCCAGAGTGGCAGTCCTTGCAGCAAAACAGCACTCCTTCCTCCTGGAAGAGTTCTTCACAGGTCAAATAGTGTACTGATTTGCTAGGGTCAGAGGTCCAGTACGTATACCCAGTTGTGCCTTTCAATTGGGGGAGAGTTCAAAGAAGCACTTGGAAGAGCACAGAGGTCCTTTCTTCCCGCCCTTGATCCAGACACACTACAGGGGGTTATGCAGGCCTTTGTGTTAAAACAGCATACTACCTATTCTGGTGTGTCAGTTCCTCCCTCCCATCCTGCCCATGATGGCCCATCAGAATGCTGATGGCCCATCAGTCACACATAAGCTCCCTTTGACAGGCTGCAGGCATACAGGGCTTAAGAGCAGAAAAATGCCAACTTTCTAAAAGTGCCATTTTCAAAATTGTAACAATAAATCCCACTTTACTATTAATGATAATTTATTATTACAATTCCATAAGTACTAAACATGATATATCTACTCCTTCTCAATTAGGAATTACAGCTTATTAAATGCTGCTTACCTCCAGATGATTCAACAAACTATGACTAGCAGACCCCTACTCTTAACTGTGCATACTACTTGCTGCGCCACCATCAAACCACATCTCAGGGCACAAGTTTGCCAGCAAAGCATACACAAGGCCATCTCAGCGTTCCTTCACTGACACTCTGTCAGTGCCTGTACTGGTCAAGGACTGCTGTCCTTTAACTCCTACATTCCACCTGTCACAAGGATCTGTTGCTTTCAAGTTACTGTATTTCCTCTGCACTACAACAGGGTAAGCTCCTCGGCAATCACTCAGATTACATCATTCACTTTACATATATTAGGCCTGGTCGACATGTAATTTACTCTGGTGTAATTCATGTGATTTCGGTGATTTTGCATTACCCTTGTGGCGCGAACTTTTCGAAATTCCGAATCACATAATTATGCACCATTCACAGTAAAAATGTACTGTGAAAGGACAGTTCATGCTACACACACAAACAACAGAATATAAGTAACTGTTTGCTGTGCTTTTGTTTAAATGGGCCTTCGCAAGAAAATTTGGCACAACAATGCATTTGACACTAAAATTTAGAGCGAAATTACAGATTTGCATTTCATATAATTATGTGTCATTTTTTTGTCATTTTTTGTGACTATGCAAAAACGAATTATATGCATTTTGCAAACCCCTAGCATATGTGCCATACCTGCCAATATTCCCTTATCATTTACAGAAGCATGCACAGGAATTCATGGAACCAGCGCTTTTTCCCACATTAGTTCACTCAATGTACTATACGAACAGCAAGGACAATCTTATTATAAAAAATGGTTTATTGTCTCAATTCAATAGAAATAATTTTCTTGGTGTTGGAAGAGAAAGAAACTTGAATAATCACCGAATGCTCAGACTGTGACTTGTGCATGTAGCATATCCCTACAGAAGGACCTCATCCCACTTGCATACCAGTCCAGCTAAATTAAGTGCTTTATTTGACTTCAGTTCGTATGTAATAACTATACCTAATAAATGTGTATCTATTAAAAATCCTCCAAAGCATTTTTTTGCAAGTTGTTGCTTATATGAGTGTTGTCGTCTCTAGTAGATAGGCCCCAATTATACGGATTCCCCAGAATGCACTTGGAAGTTGAAGTTATAAAGATGTTCTATTGTGAGTAAGTTACCATATGTGGTTATGGTATTGCTCTAAAAATGCAATAAACCAACAATATCAATGCCGAAGGTTGGATGGCAAAGGGAATCTGGCTCCTGGGGAGTCTGACTTCCAGGCTGCATACAACTCCCTGCTGTCAGAACATTTTTTCGATCATCCATCTAACCTGCAATTTGATAATGTCTTATTTATAGATGATATATACATGATGGCAACGTTTCTCTATCTCAGAATGAATCACCTATTACCCTGCAGTTATACCATAATGTCAGACTTCAGCAGCATGGCACGTTGCTCCTAGTCAACTAGCACCAGAAATACAGCTTTTGGCAATATTGCAAAAGGTAATTCATATGAAACCAACCACGCAAATTGTAACTATATAATCCGAGTTTAGGCATTGATTGGAGGTGAGGTGGGAGGCCATCGTCGGATGACGCAAACTAGGCTTGCTTCATCAAACTTGGTTAAATTTTGATTAACATCTCACGAAAAGTCATCTAAAGATCATGGCTTATCTACTACAAAATTCAATGCACTTTTCTTTATCATGTACTGAGTGCAAGCATTGCTTTGAATAGCTAGGCACTTTCACCTGCACTCCTTTAATAAGAAAGGGAGCTTACTTGCACTTTTCAGCAGAGGTGGGGTGCTTATAACGAGGAAGTGTCAGCAGTTCTCAACAGATAATGCGAATAATAACAGAGTACCGCACTCCACAGCAGAGGGCCAATGCATATAATTAGGGCTCCCGGTTTATATTGGTAGTTATGTTTTTTTAACATTTCCATCTTTATTTATCCATATTTCTTTCCCGTCTTGTTGGTATTTATCCATATTTATTTTGTGGTTTGAGAATAAATGGTGTTGTAAATGGTATATTTCCACATTTATTTGATCCTTAGGTGTGCACTCATATGTGGATGCCTGTCACGTTTTAGCAAATTAAGCAGCCACATATAACAAGCACTAGACACACAGGTGCATATCAGTGTTATACTACAAATATATGTTAAAATATGTCTAGATTTAGGGAACTATCATCCTGGTTTTTAACTACCCATGCTGTCTGTCTACACAGCTTTTGCCTGGAATTCATGAAAGACAGCAACTAAAGTATCTCACAAGAAGCACAATTGTCTGTATTTTTCTGCTTTTAAAAATAAATAAAGACAGGAAACACATTGTTTTATTTCTGTATTTATTTGTAGAAATCAATACAAACGTAAAACTGGGAGCCTTACTTATAATGGTATGGTCCCTGAACTTCTCATCAGAATCAGAGAGTACCCACACTTCTAAACAAAGGTGCAATGCTTAGACTTTGGTGTGTACCTGCACTTCTCAGCAGTGGTGTACTGTTTAGGATGATAGGAGAAAACCACATCTTCTCAGCAGAGGTGCAATGCTCAGGATAATAGGAGAATATCATAGCTTCTCAGCAGAGGTTCAGAGGGAAAAGATACATAACTTTTCAGTAGCAAACTGTGCCTAGGAGCAACTGCACTTTTGTATGTCCATTTCAAGCAGTGAGTGTAAGAAATCTCTGCCCAGCACATTGGTAAAGGTGGGCAGGGCCTTTTAGGGCAGTGCGGTCGGTGCAGATGCACCTGGTGCTAAGTTGGTGGATTACTGTGTTTAAAAATAACTTTTTGGTTTAAAAACTTGTGATCGGCCTTGTGCATCCAGCAGTTTTCAGGCAACAACAAAAATGTCAAGATAACTCTGGTTATTGATGTTCCTAATGGTGATAGATCGGAATTTTGTATAGTGGCAGTTTTGGCCCATCATAAAGTAGTGCTAAAGGTTAATGTTCCTGCTGCAAAGAGAGTGTACCGTGCAGATCACAGAATTGAATGTGAGTGAACTATTAGTAGCACTAAAAAAATGAAATGTATTGCAGAGAGAGGCTAGGCAGATACAAGGTGCACTGTTGGAGAGTGATAATGACAGAATTAACGGAGAAGGAGGTCATGATAGCAGGGGCACCAAAAAAGATTGTCACACGGGGCGCCACCAGGGCTAAAGACAGGCCTGAAGGTAGGTGACTATGGTTATTAATGTTGTAACTATTGTAGTACGGACACAGTGACCCTACAATATTTACATTTTATTAAACTGATGTGTGTGTATGTGGCCCTGATTCCAAATTGCACAGTAATGGGAAACTGTAAATTGTGCATGGTTTTACCACTGCTGTAAGGTAATTTCATACCAATACCATGCAATTATGAGTAGAACCCAAAGGAATATGGGATCAATTTTTTCAGATGTAAAAGCACATAGCTTTTGCCATTCCGTGCAACTTTACCACATACATTAAGCACCCAGTCTGAGCAGCAGGTGGGAAATGTGTGCTTGGCTCTGTGGGTGGGGTAGTGGTGGGATTGGGGGTTTAGGGGAGGTAAAAGGATTTTTTTTTCTAGAAAGTGGACTATCTCCTCTGCTAGAGAAAAAAAGAAGGCTGGGGATTTGATGCAGCTGCAACCAAAGCATCATGTAAATTTTCCAGTCTGAATTAATGGCTAAAAAACTCAGGTATGATTCTCCCAGACGTTGTAAAATTAGGGCCTCGTTTACAAGGCCCTAGCGGCATACTGCGCCACTGGCACATCATTTTTTATGCTCTGGTGGCACAGTGTGCCGGCCCATATGTACAACTCCACGGAAAGCCACCTTGCATGGCTTTTCATGGCCTTGTAAATATAGCCCCTTTGTAGCCTAACGCTGCGTGAAAGGGGGATTCCATGGGTGTTGCTGTGGGTGTTTCCACACAACACCCATGGAACCTGATGTAATTTGACGCATTCCCAGATTTATAAAGCTGAGAATGCCTTAGAGATTTTGATGCTGTTAGAAATGGGGTCTTTGGTTGACAGTCAGGTTACCCCCTGTTTAAGTAAGGACCCTCACTCTAGTCAGGGTAAAAGAGAATCACACTCAGCTAACCCCTGCTTACCCCCTCGGTAGCTTGGCAGAGCAGTAGGCTTAACTTCAGAGTGCTAGGTGTAAAGTATTTGTGCCAATACACACAGTAACTTAATGAAAACACCACTAAATGACACAACACAGGTTTAGAAAAATAGGAAATATTTATCCAAACAAAACAAGACCAAAATGACAAAAATCCACAATACACAAGTCAAGTTATTCATAAAAATGCAAAAAGAGTCTTTAAATAGTTCTAAACACACACTAACGCTGTTAACGTGAAAAAGTACCTTGGGTGCGTCAAAAATAAACCTGCACGGCGAGTGTGCGTCAAAAATGGCTTGCGATGCATCAATTCCACTCACGAGCGGGACCTTGCATTGTTTCTCCTTTCGTCGGGTTGGGGCGCGTCGTTTCTTCTCTCTGCAGGAGTGCGATGTGTCGATCCGGTCAGCACTCTCCGGTCCGGGCAGGCCTTGCGCTGTTTTCACACGCCCAGCGGTACTTGCGTCGGAAGTCCAGCCGCACGATGATCCGAAAACCACTAAGCGCAGGTTGCGATCTCCCAGCCTCCACATTCTGCAGCACACATAGAAAGAAGAAAACTCCAGCAATGATTGTTTATGTGCAGTGTCCCTTCCTGCACACAAACAATTACCCCTGCAACGCAGGCACCCTTGCACCATCGTGCAAGGGTGCCTGCGTTGGCTCTAGGCAACGGTTTGTTCACCAGCGCAGAGGAAAGTACAGGGATACATTGTATTTCTGTAAATACGATGTATCCTTGCACTTTCAAAATGATGCAGCACGGCACAGCAAGCTGGCTTGCAGCGCTACGCTGCATCATTTCGTTGTAAATGAGGCCCTGAGTGTGGAAAAACCCACCCAGTGGAATCAGCCAGAGCACAATTACATTAATTAATTCTGCTCCCACTGACTTGTAATCAGCCCCTCTGTGTGTAAAAGTGTCCTTTAACATGAAACTATACTTACTATTCAAACCAAGGGTGAAAGTCACTTCTGAGGAAACTGAATCGTAATCGATTTGCATTTGACAGTCTTTAAATAGTGTGCCACTGTATTTGCTATATTTGACACACTTTGAATTATAAAAAAAAAAAAAACACTTCATAAGGTGATTGTTGATTAATGACTAATGTGAATGATCTGAGTGTGTTACTTTGCTAAGCTGCTAATAAAACTTCATGATTTGCACATCTACTCCTCTTTGTCATCCTAGGGGAGCCAAAAGTGCCTAACTGTTATTGCTGCATTGCTGATTTGTTGATGTTAAGCCTCAATTAAAGACGAAGGTTTATCCACTTGAGTGCAAGCTGTACTTGAATTGAAAGCCAAGATTTGCTCAGTGCAAACTCCATCCTGTGCTTCTTCAGTCCTGGAATGCTCATTTGCCCCCACTTTTAACTTGCTTATGTGGATATCAGGCTTGTTTGAATAACAAGGAAACTCTGACCCTTGAGAGTGGAACAAAACAGCTCAGAAGACATCCTGAGCAGCAGTGCTTGGACCGTTGAGATCAAATGAAGGAAAGCAGAAAGCATCTATAAAGGTAGAAAAAGTAGTAAAGTCCCAGGAGAAATCACTAACTTAGGTTTAGCATTTTGGTGGATTAATCTTGCAGAGGAGTGAGCAGGGATCATAACTTCTGCAAGAAAAGCTCAGAAAAGATATGGAAGAAAGACTGGGCTCAAGATATTGTGGTATAGCACTGCTCTGTCATGTTGAACTCCCCTTGCAGGGAAAAGGAAGAGCCATTGAGGAGGAAAATTTAACCTTCACCAGACACGCCAGCTGGGCTATAGACCTCCATTCTTGGAAGTCTCGGCTCCACCATACCCCTGAACTGGTCTGAAATCTGGCAGATTCTCTGCATGCCATGTAGCCTATCTTCTCCTCTTCTTTAGTTTAAAACCGTAAAGTATTTTTTTCTATCTAAGGGAACCTTTCCAGTAGAGAGAGCCACAGATTTCTGCCACTTGGTTTGTACTTTATATGTATAGGTGCACAGAGCATATCAAAGTAAAAAGGTGAACTCTGAATAAGTCAAAGGGGACATTACATTACAAAACTGTTGCAATAAAGGTCAGAAAAACTGGCAACTAAATTCAAAGTTGGACCCAAACCTTTGGGAAAAGCTAATCTTGCAGGAGTGTATCCTTCTAGATCAGTGTTTTTCAAACTTTTTAATGCTGCGCCCCCCAGTTGGAAAACATAAATCATCGGGTCCCCCTCAGAATTTTTCACAATTATGCTAATAAATTGGCAATGTTTAAATATGTCTAGGCTTATTTAAACATTGCAGTTAAATTCTGTTACCTTTTAAAAACACAATACATTATTTTCTGCTTAAAACAGTTATCTGCATAATGCTTCTTTTGGCCAGAGCCTGGTGCCCCCCTGGGATTACTTGAGCCCCCCCAGTCTGAAGACCCCCTGTTCTAGATGCAATAGAGCTCAATGGTAAACAGCTACCAAAGTGAACTGTGAATTTCATTTTGTAGATTGGGTTCAACTCTCTCTGTTCAATCGGAAGCTGTTGCTGGGACCTAGATTATTTGACACAGGAGGGCATAGAGAAACAGGCAGTCTATCCTTGTGTAGGAGAGAGCCTTGGCCAACTCCGTGGCCACTGCCTTTCGTTCAGATGTTGCTTTACTCAGCCACAGGCAGATCTGCTGGAATGAGACTGGTTCAGGGAAGGTGAACATCGCTGTGTTCACCTAACCTCAACCTCCCATGGACATCAAAAGCCATTCCTATACATTTTGCTTGGCAATTGCTTCTGCAAGGACTGGGGAAAGGGAAAGAGCAAATCAGAGGACAGACAGGCAAATGAAAGTCAGGAGGAGGGGCAACATACAGACAGGGGACTCCAACCTACGTTTATCTAATCTGGATCAGACAGGTGGCCACGGTTATGACTGACTACACAGATTTAGAAATGAAGAGTTGTCGCAATAGAGTGCAGGTAATATGCCTATAACTCATGACTATAAATCAGCTGCCACCACCCAGTGAGGTATGGGGACGGTAGCCACCTGTGATGAAAGGAATACCATAATGGGTGTACCCCATCACCCAACAGGGACTAGCACTCTGCGGGTGAGTAACAGACAAAAACATGTGGCCATCCTTATAAAAGGAGTACTATAAGAAAACAGGGCTGATTGCAGAGCCCCCCCTAACTTTTTGCCCCCATTTTCACTTTTTGCTGATATTTTCCTGACTCTGATGGTGCCCTGGGTACTGCTAACCAGTCCCAGGGCCTGTGCTCTGTATAAAATAAGTATGCAAATTAGGCTAATTATAATTGGCTATGTCAACCTACCTATAAGTCCCTAGTATATGGTAGTGCATGTAGGTTTAGGGACCCCAGCATAGATAGTGCACCCATAGGTGCACTCTTGAGGTGCCCAGTGTCATTTTAAAGGCAGGCCTGCCTTGCTGGCTGCTTTTAAATTAAAGTTACATGCAAATTTGATTTTGGGATTAAAAGTACTTCCAAAGTCTTAAACTACTTTATTTTTACATATAAGTCACCCCTAAGGTGTGCCCTATGTGCCTCTAGGGTTGGGTGTCATGTAACTATAATCAGGGATCTTATAAAATTAGTTTTATAATCCCTGGTGAGGTAACACAGCCAAATTCATTTTTCCCTCATTGTAGTGAATGGCCCCCATAGGCTAGAATGGGGAGACTTTGGGGGTCATTCCAACCCTGGCGGTCGGTGTTAAAGCGGCGGCCAACCCGCCAACAGGCAGGCGATCAAAAAAATTGAATTCTGACCCTGACGGAAACCTCCAACACAGACCGCCACTTTAACACTCTGACCGCAACGGCGGGACAAACAAACAGCGCGGCGGTGACCGCCAACAGGTAGGCGGGAGACAATGTACCGCCAACCCTATCACAACTCACCAATCCGCCACCTTTTCCGGGGCGGGAGCCCCGCCGATAAAAACATGGCGGAAACAGACTACGAATGGGAAAACGCTCACCTCTACACACTCCACGAGGAATCTGGACAGCATGGAACCAGAACTACACATCCTACCAGCTATTGTCTACCTGCTCCTCTACCAGGAGCACGAACGCCGGCGCAGAAGACAACGGTGAGTACTGCACCTACGACACAGGGGAGGGGGGAGGAGAAAAGATTACGGGCACACACATACGCGACACACCCACCCTCACCCACAACTACCTACACATCAATGCAGAGCAACAACTCAGAGTGACACCCCCCAAACCCCCCAGAAGAATGCAAAGACAAAATAAAATGATCATGAAATTCAAATATATTGTAAGGCTAAGTAAAAAAAAAATTCCAACATCTATAACTATATACACATATGTAAATTGTCCTGTCCAAATTGGGTTCCAGTCATTGTACGTGGGCCAATGGGCCTCAACACATGGGCAAAGCCCACACAGGAGACCCGAATCCATTGGAGAGAACACTGCAGGGGCATCAGATAGAAAAACTACAGGCACCTCAGGGGGAAGGGAAGGGGAGGCACCTCAGCCACATGAGTCCACGACGCCAGATGCACGAGGGGCCTCCATGCCCACTGTCCCATCCTGGGGAGTGCAAAGCCACAGTCTCACAAGTCTCTACAGTGGGTGGCTTGCCCACTGTTACATCCTGGGGAGTGCAAAGTCACAGTCTCACAAGTGGATTACAGACTCCACTGGTTCTGGAGGAGGCATAGTGCCCAGAGTGCTTCGTGCAGCCCGGCCCGACACAGATGCAGGCCTGCCCCTTCTGCCAATGAGCCAGCGGTGCTTGAGACGGCGGTGCCCAGCGGAGCGGTGCTTGAGTTGAAGGGCCCAGCGGAGCGGTGCAGAGACGCGTTGCCCAGCGGAGCGGTGCTTGAGTTGAAGGGCCCAACGGAGCGGTGCTTGAGATGAAGGGCCCAGCGGAGCGGTGCAGAGACGGCGGTGCCCAGCGGAGCGGTGCTTGAGTTGAAGGGCCCAGCGGAGCGGTGCAGAGACGGCGGTGCCCAGCGGAGCGGTGCTTGAGATGAAGGGCCCAGCGGAGCGGTGCAGAGACGGCGGTGCCCAGCGGAGCGGTGCTTAAGATGAAGGGCCCAGCAGAGCGGTGCTTGAGATGAAGGGCCCAGCGGAGCGGTGCAGAGACGGCGGTGCCCAGCGGAGCGGTGCTTGAGTTGAAGGGCCCAGCGGAGCGGTGCAGAGACGGCGGTGCCCAGCGGAGCGGTGCTTGAGATGAAGGGCCCAGCGGAGCGGTGCAGAGACGGCGGTGCCCAGCGGAGCGCTGCTTGAGATGAAGGGCCCAGCGGAGCGGTGCTTGAGATGAAGGGCCCTGTTCAGCGGTTCTTGAGACGGCGGTGCCCTGTTCAGCGGTGCCTGTCTTGAAGGGCCCTGTTCAGCGGTGCCTGTCTTGAAGGGCCCTGTTCAGCGGTTCTTGAGACGGCAGTGCCCTGTTCAGCGGTGCTTGTCTTGAAGGGCCCTGTTCAGCGGTTCTTGAGACGGCGGTGCTCTGTTCAGCGGTGCCTGTCTTGAAGGGCCCTGTTCAGCGGTTCTTGAGACGGCGGTGCCCTGTTCAGCGGTGCTTGTCTTGAAGGGCCCTGTTCAGCGGTGCTTGTCTTGAAGGGCCCTGTTCAGCGGTGCCTGTCTTGAAGGGCCCTGTTCAGCGGTTCTTGAGACGGCGGTGCCCTGTTCAGCTGTGCTTGTCTTGAAGGGACCTGTTCAGCGGTGCTTGTCTTGAAGGGCCCTGGTCAGCGGTGCCTGTCTTGAAGGGCCCTGTTAAGCGGTGCCTGTCTTGAAGGGCCCTGTTCAGCAGTGCTTGTCTTGAAGGGCCCTGTTCAGTGGTTCTTGACATGTGTCTCCAGGGCACCATATCTGGCCAATATATGGAGTTCACTCGCCATCCGACTTCTCGCTTGCGGGGCCCTCCTGTGCTGGAGTCCCGGGCCCGTGGGTGTCCTCCTTCACACCTGGAATGGGGCTGGTGGGGCCCTCCTGGGCAGCTCGCCTGCTGCCAGACTTGTCGGACGTGCTGCCCTTGCCATCCTTCCATGATTCTCTGTGGCCCTTGCCTCCCTTTGTAGATGTGCCAGGTGGCACCCCACTTCTTGACGGTGCCAGGGTAGTGCCTTTGGAGGCTGCCGTCTCTGCCCTCTCGCGCCGGCCCTTGCCTTTCTTGGTTTTCTTCCCAGGGGGTGGGCTGGCTGTCCCTTTACTGCTGGCCGATGTAGCTGCCCTTGAAGGTGGTGGACTCCAATATCCTTGTACTATGGTCCTTGTGGGTCCAGGGGTTGTGGTGGCTGAGGTGCTGATTGGACTCTTACGAGATGGAGGGGGTGGGTCAAGTGATGGAAAGAGGTTCATTTTGGACAGGAAAAACTTTTTAGGAGCAGTGGGAAGGGTAGGTGCAGTGGGTATGGGAGTGGAGGAAGAGGATGTGGATGTAGGAGAGTCAAGTGTGGTGTCTTTGGGTGCAGGTGCTTGTGACGGAGGCTGTCGTGAGGTGGATGGCTGTTGGGTGGGTGGCTGCCTGCGTTTGTGTGGTTTGGAAGAGGGGGTGACAGACACACTGGGAGAGGACACAGGGGACGTGTAAATGGCAGTGGGGGTGGTGACTGCACGTGTGCGGAGTGTTCTGGTGGGTGTGCTGGTGATGGACGTAGTGGCTGATGATGTTGTGCATGCAAGTGTGAGTGGAGACGTCACAGGGAGGGAGGAGGGAGACGAGGAGGAGGGGGACACAGAGGAGGCAGTGGCTGTTGGTATGTCTGCATGTGGCTGTTGCTTGTGTGAATGCTTGTGTGATGTGTGGTGCTTATGTCTGGATGAGCTGCCCTTGGGTGTTGAGGTGTGTGCAGGCTGGTCTGTAGGTGTGTCTGGGATAGGCAGAGGAACAGGGGAGTGGGACTGGGTGGAGGAAGTTGGAGGAGGGAGGCAGGAGACAGGGACAATGGCTGCCGTCAGTGCTGAGGCCAGAGCGTTGAACGATCGCTGATGGGCAGCCTGACCCGAATGAATGCCCTCCAGGTATGCATTGCTCCGGTGCACATCCCTTTCTACCCCCTGGATGGCATTCAAAAGGGTAGACTGCCCAACAATGAGCGTCCTGAGGAGGTCAATGACCTCCTCACTGAGGGCAGCAGGGGTAACTGGGGCAGGGCCTGAGGTGCCTGGGGCGAAGGAGATGCCCGCCTTCGTGTGCGAGCGGGCACGGGGCGAACACTGAGGGGCTGCTTGGAGGGTGGAGCTGGTGCGTTGGGTGGCGGCTGTACCTGTTGTTGCGGTGGGCACGGATGTTGCTGCCACCACAAGGGAGCTCCCTTCCGAGGACGTGTCTGTGTCGCTGATGTCTCCACGTGTCCCCGTTGTGGAGCTCCCCTCGCCCTCCATCTCACTGGTGAACTCCGAGTCGGTTGCAAGGCCCTCCAGGGCCATGTGAAATGCAGCTCCCTCGTGCTCCGATGCCACTTCTCCTCCGCCTGATGATGCTAATGCACACATGAACAGGAAGAGCAGCAAAAAAAGGGGGGGGGAAATAAAGACATGTTGAGTGCATGCATTGGCAACACAGTTGGCGGAGAGGACTGACACAGAAGCCCCCTGCACTACGCCGCGCACTTGGGGTACACTACTCAATCATTGGGACTTGGCCTACAAGCCTATGGACGACAACTGCACACATAGGTGACACAGGGCCATGGATAGCTGTACTTGGCACCCTACAGAGGTGGGGGCGCCGGCACAGGGCCATGCCTTGCGGAGGGGCCTAGCCTACAGAAATCGCCCTGGCCTAGGGATACCCACAGCCCTCCTCCCCCACCCAGACACCTCCACTGCGCGCTAAGATAGCAGAATGTGATGGTACTCACCCCCTTGTGTCTGCTGTGATGTCCTCACGCGCCCATCCAAATCTGGGTAGGCCACCGCCAGGATCTGAGACATCAGGGGGGTCAATTGACGAGTGGCACCCCTCCTACGTTGGGAGGCCATCCCCAGCAGAGCCTCCGCGGTCTTCCTGCTCCCGCGGCGGATGTCCTCCCACCTCTTGCGGCAGTGGGTGCCCCGTCTGTTGTGGACCCCCAGGGTCCGGACGTCCTTGGCGATGGCACGCCAAATGTCGATTTTCTTATGGGCGCTGACCTATGTCACATGTACAGGGGGAGAAATAACATTATTATAATTTTCTGCATGCTCGATGTGAGTGGCCCCCCATCCCCACCCTTGCCATGTGGCACATGCTCTCATCCGTCGTTTGATGCATGCCTCAATCGCTCCCCTCCCCACCATCTTTCATCCACCCGACTCAACACAGGCATTGCCCCCAAAGCATGCTCCCAGTGTACTTACCTGTTGGTCTGGAGGACCGTAGAGTACCGCATACTGGGGGAGGACCCCATCCACGAGTTTCCCCAACTCTTCAGAAGTGAAGGCAGGGGCCCTTTCTCCAGTCGCAGCAGCCATTGTATCTTCCAGACCGAGGTCACAGCAGCACTTGCAGTATAGGTCCTCTCCTGTGGATGATCAGGTCTCGAGTGATTAAGCAGATAGAAAATGGCGGTCACGTCCGCGGCGGTGCGTACCACGGCGGTGTGTCCCGCGACCGCCGGCGCACTTCGTCATTGGCTCCTGAAACGCATAGGGTTCAATGTTAACCAATGCGGCTTTGCGCCGCTGTCTTCGACCGCCTACCGCCACGGTGTGCCACGCCAGCGCATTGACCTCACATCCCATTGTCGCACTTCACAGGTCAGGCAGTCGCCATTTTAAGGGCCCACATGGCTTAATTTCTACTGCATCACACATGCCTAGGCCTTGAATCGACACTCATACAAGCCATTCAATGCATAGAGAATCGTGTACTGTGCAAGCTGTGGTTACGTACCTGTGGGTTGATTGACTCTGTGCTCGCTGTTGTCCTTCCTAGGCACCGTCCGCTGGGACTTGCGAGGAGATGGAGGAATGTTCCTGTGTACAGACCGCTGGTGGACCTGTCGACAATGGAGGAACGACATGTCATTCTGACATACAGGCTTGATCGAGCCACTATACAGGAACTGTGTGCCCAGCTGGAGGCAGACCTGATGTCACCCATCCGCCAACCCACAGGGATCCCCCCTCTAGTGCAGGTGCTGTCAGTACTCCATTTTTTGGCAAGTGGCTCATTTCAAACAACAGTGGCCATTTCATCAGGGGTGTCTCAGCCTATGTTTTCCAAGGTGTTGTCCAGAGTGTTGTCTGCCCTGCTCAAACACATGCGGAGATACATTGTTTTCCCTGAGGTGGGGGATTTGCCTACAGTGAAGGGTGATTTCTATGCCCTTGGACATATTCCCAACATCATTGGTGCCATTGATGGGACACATGTGGCTTTGGTACCCCCCAGTGAAAGTGAACAGGTGTACAGGAACAGAAAAAGTTATCATTCCATGAATGTCCAGGTGGTCTGTTTGGCTGACCAGTACATCTCCCATGTAAATGCCAAGTTCCCTGGGTCAGTGCATGACGCGTACATCATGCGAAATAGCAGCATCCCTTATGTGATGGAACAACTACGGAGACACCATGTGTGGCTAATTGGTGACTCAGGTTACCCCAACCTGTCGTGGTTACTGACCCCAGTGAGGAATCCCAGGACAAGGGCAGAGGAACGCTACAATGAGGCCCATGGGCGAAGTAGGAGGATTATAGAAAGAACCTTCGGCCTCCTGAAGGCCAGGTTTAGGTGCCTGCATATGACAGGTGGATCCCTAATGTACTCACCAAAGAAAGTGTGCCAGATCATCGTGGCCTGCTGTATGCTTCACAACCTGGCTTTGCGACGCCAGGTGCCTTTTCTGCAGGAGGATGGTCCAGATGGTGGTGTTGTAGCAGCTGTGGAGCCTGCGGAGAGTGAAGAGGAGGAAGACGAAGAGGACGACACAGACAACAGGGACACAGTGATACAGCAGTATTTTCAATAACACAAGGGTAAGAATCAACACCGGCATTTTACATTTACTTACAGTCTCCTGCCTCTCTACTGTCTGTCCTTTTCACCCAGTGTATGCTAACAGAGTTGTGACTTTCCCTTCCAATTTCAGAGATGTGGGCCCCACTGTGTGACCTCTGCTTTGTTTGCCCATGGACTACAGCTGTGTGACAGTGGTATGTTGTCATCACAATGTAACTGGTCATTTTGGCACGTTTATCTCTAATACATATTTTCAAAAATACAGGCAGACTCCAGATTATTTGTGTGCAATAAGTGTGTTTATTAAAGTGCTCAATTTTGGGACATGACTGAAAATCGGTGATGGGTGATGGTGGAGGAATGTCCATGGCAGAGTCCAGATTCTCAGTCTCACAGGTGCATTGTCCATATGCCTGTGGAAGGTGGAGCAGGGGCAGTTTAAGGTTGGAGAGGGTGACAATGTGGGACAGTGGGATGACATCAGGGGGTATCCTTTCCTGGTGGGGGTCTTGACATCCTACTCTGTCTTCTTCCTAGATCTCAGGACCCGCTTGCGGGGTGGTTCTTCTTCTGCAGGAGGTGGGGTTCTGGTGGCCGGTTGTTCCTGTGTCGGGGCCACCTGTCCACTAGCGCCGGCGGAGGTGGTAGCCTGTTCCTGGTCCATGCTAGTGACAGGGGCCCTTTGTGGTGCCACATGGTCCCGCAATGTGGTGACAATCTGGTTGAGAGCCACAACGATGGTGCCCATTGCTGAACTAATGTTTCTCAGTTCTTCCCTGAACCCCATAAACTGTTCCTCCTGCAGTACCTGGATCTCCTGGAACCTGGCCAGGACCGTCGCCATCGTCTCCTGGGAGTGGTGGTATGCTCCAATGATGGAGGTGAGGGCCTCGTGGAGAGTGGGTTCCCTGGGCCTGTCCCCCCCGTCGCACAGCAGCCCTCCCAGTTCCCCTGTTTCCATGGGCCTCTGTCCCCTGGACCGTGTGCCCACTACCACTGCCCCCAGGTCCCTGTTGTTGTGGTGGTGGGTTAACCTGGGTGCCCTGTAGTGGTGGACACACCGCTGATTGACGTGTCCTGGAGACAGAGGCATGGACCCGCTGGGTGGGTGCTGTGCTGGTGTTCCCAGAGGGGGGTAGGTCTGCTGTAGCCTGTGGCTGTCTGAGGGGAACCGACTGTCCCAAGGTCCCCGATGGGCCGGGCTGGTCATCTGGGTCCAGGGAGACAGAGCTGCTGTCATCACTGGGGGCCTCTTCTGGGGGTGGGATGGACATTTCTGGACCCTCCTGGGCGGTGTGGTGGCGTTCGGGTCCTGCAGGGGTATAAGAGTATGATTATTGCTTCTGTGTGTGCCATAGCGTGCAATGGGTGGGTGCCCGTGTACCCCAGTGCTGGCATTCCTTCGTGGGGGCTGTTGTGACGGCGGTTTGTGGGGGAGATGGGTATGTGCAGTGGGCATGCTTAGGTGATGGCTGTCGATGGTTTGTGGTGGCATGCAGGGTTTGGTGTTGGGATGGGTGGGTTGTGATGGTGAGATATTAGCAATGAGGATGTGTGATGGTGGTGGGGGGGAGGGTGGGGGTATGAGTTGGCATGCTGGTGGGGTGGGGGGGATGAAGTAGTGAAGATGAGACTTACCAGAGTCCATTCCTCCGCCTACTCCTGCGAGGCCCTCAGGATGCAGGATGTTCAAGACCTGCTCCTCCCATGTTGTAAATTCTGGGGGTTGATGTGGGGGTCCGCCGCCAGTCCGCTGCACCGCGATGTTGTGCCTGGATACCATGGAAAGCACCTTCCCCCGTAGGTCGTTCCACCGCTTCCTGATGTCGTCCCGATTTCATGGATGCTGTCCCACAGCGTTGACCCTGTCCACTATTCTTTGCCATAGCTCCATCTTCCTGGCAATGGTGGTGTGCTGCACCTGTGTCCCGAAGAGCTGGGGCTCTACCCGAACTATTTCCTCCACCATGACCCTGAGTTCTGCGTCTGAGAACCTGGGGTGTCTTTTGGGTGCCATGGGGTGGTGTGGATGAGGTGTGGGGTGGTGTTTGCGGTGATGAGTGTGGTGAGTGTAGTGGTGTGTGGTGTTTTGTGCGTGGTTGTTGTGTGGGTGATGGTGTAGTGTGCCTCTGGGTGATGGTGTTCTCTATTCTGTGCTGTCTCTCTCTGGGCTTCGTCTCTGATTTGTGGTCGTAGGGGTTTGTGGGTGATGTGGGTGTGTGTTTTATAGTTAATTGGGTGTGTGGGAGTGTTGTGTGTATGTGTCTCAGGTGTGTGTATTTCAAATTGTCCAATGTGGCTGTGTTTTGGAGCTGTATGTGTATTTTGAGCGCGGCGGTGTGTACCGCCAATGGAATACCGCAGTTGAAAGACCGCCGCGTGGATTCGTGGTTCATAATGGCATGGGCGTATTTCTGTTGGCGTGACGGTGGAGGTTTGGTCTTCGCCAGTTTAGCGCTGGCCGTTGGTGTGGCGGACTTTTGTGGATGTCGGGTTTTTGGCGGTTTGCCTCTTGAGGGTCAGAATGACCGTGGCGGTTTACCGCGAACCGCAGTGGTGTTGTGGCGGCCTTCTGACCGGCGGTAAGTGCCTTTTACCGCCGAGGTCAGAATGACCCCCTTTATTTTAATTTATAAAGTCCCCTTAAGTGACAATACCTCACGTTTGGTATCAAATTAATTGTTATAATAAATCCCAAAACTTACAATTGTTGGATTTAATATAACTTGTTCAGGTAAAGAGTTTTAAACTTTACCTAAAAAGTTGCCAACTTCAGCCCTGTACTGCTTTGCTGTGATTGGCTAGCCTCTGGCAGCCTGGCCAGGCTACCTTGATGAAGTGTGAAGTAGACTGGGCTGGGCTAAACACAAAGAGAGTTGCCTCGGGGAGGAGATCTTCCCTCAGCAGGTGGAAAGGCAGGAATGGGGAGGGCTGCCAAACTGGTCATCATAGGCAGGGAAGGACATTTGGAGCAACCAGGCACCTCCCTCACATCCTGCAAACCGAGACAATTCGGTGCCCCACTGATTAAATTAGGCGAGGGTAGGAGAAGGGTGGGTTTAAGATTTTTAGCCACACCAGTGGGTAGGCTCAGCCAGATGTAACCTCTAAAAATCACTTTCAGCCATAATGGATTTTTGAGGAATGTTGCACCCTGGGATTGATTTTTGCCACACTTCCCAGGAAGTGGTCATCGCAAGGGGAAGGAAGCTGCACCTAACTGGAAAACCAGGACGCCCCTGTTTTTCACCCAGGAGCAAGGATAAACCTGGCAGACCTGCACCCACACACCAGTTCCCTACCAGATCCAAACAAGTAAGAACATCAAAAGAAGAATGACTGCCCTGCTGGACCCCTGACCTTCACCTGGACACTGCACTATGAAAGACTACACCAGCTGCACACTTGGGCTTCACCACTAAAAGGACTTTGCCTATCTTCTACTGCTTCAAGAAGGGACTCCCTGTTTTGTACAGGTACAAAGGAGCTGCCCAGAGTCCCCTGCATCAAGTCCTGCAAGCAGAGCCCAGCTGACCAGGGCTCAGTGCCCATTTCAGGATTATGACCAGGTGCATTCTGGGAATTGTAGTCCCAACTCCCAAGAAGCACCTCAGAGCTTCCGGAACCTTGGATCAGGTTGTGGACACTTCAAGGACCCAAAAAGGACTTCTGGGCGAAAATCCCGAAGTATGGAGACGTTTGGAGCAACTCCATAAGTTGAAGAGGTGAATTGTGGGATTTGTAGTCCCAGACCCCAAGATGCAAACCTGAGCTTCTGAATCCTTGGCTGGTGCTGTGGACAACTTTCCTGAATCAAGAAACACTTCTGAAAGTAAGTATGACAGTCTTACCTCGTGGGTGACCTGAACTCTGGACTTTCTTCCTTTCCAGTGTGACCTTTTCTTTAACCCTTTGAGCGCTAGTTGCTTTTATGCGCTAGAAAGCATTAATCCTTTAAAAATTCATATCTCCGGTTCCCCTTATCTGATTTTAATCGTTTTGGTGTCATTTTAAAGATAAAAATATAATCTATTGTTATAAATTGGTGTTGGATTTTTATTGTGTTTGTGTTTACTTATTTAATGTTTTGTGATTTTTAAATGCTTTACACAATTGTCTCCTAAGTTAAGCCTTGTCGCTCGTTTCCAAGCTACCAAGGGTTGAGCTGGGTTTAATTTATTGAGACCTAACGGGTTCTAAGTGGAGGTTAGTGGCCTATTGCTAAGTGTAAGTACTTACCTGCCCTTACCAATAACCCATTTTCTAACATTTTTGGTAGCAGCGATGGGATCCAGTACTTGTGTTTAACCCCTTAAATGCGGGCGACGGCCACTGGCCGACGCCCGCACTACCTCCCTGGTGCGGGTCACGACCAGTGGCCGACACCAGGGAGGGTGTTAATAAATCCTCGGGTGCGTTGCACCCGAGGATTTTATTTTATTTTTTAACTTTTCCCGGGAGACACAGAAGCTTCCATGTCTCCCCCCGCCCCTTTGTGACGTCAGCGCGCCGCTAGGCGCGCTGACGTTACAAAGTTGTTCTCCCCATCGAAGCAGGAAGCAGCCTTGCGGCCCTTCCTGCTTCGATGGGGAAAACGGCCTTCCCCACGTTCGGGAAGGCCTCGTAAGAAAGGGGAGAGTCTCCCCTTTCTTACGAGGCCTTCCTGAAAGTGTTTCCTGGCCCCCGGTCGCAGAAGGTTTCCTGGCCCCCCGATCGCAGCACAGCTGCGATCGGGGGGCCAGGAAACAGTTTCAAAAGGCCTCGTAAGAAAGGGGAGACTCTCCCCTTTCTTACGAGGCCTTCTGAAACTGTTTCCTGGCCCCCGATCGCAGCACAGCTGCGATCGGGGGCCAGGAAACAGTTTCAAAAGGCCTCGTAAGAAAGGGGAGAGTCTCCCCTTTCTTACGAGGCCTTCTGAAAGTGTTTCCTGCCCCCCGATTGCAGGACAGCTGCGATCGGGGGCCAGGAAACACCACTAGACGCCAGAGATTTCACTTTGGGGGGGCGGCCCCCTCGGAAAACGGACCGCCCCCCCACCCGGGCATATTTTTTATATAAAAAAAAAAGGTAGGTGCCCCCTGGGGGGGGCGCGATCGCGCCCCCCCCAGGGGAATTTTTTTTCCCCCCAAAAAAAATAAATTAAAAAAAAAAAAAAAAAAAAAAATGACAGGGGCTCGCCCGTGGGCAGGGTGACCCCCTGTGGGGCAATATTTTTTTTTAGATGTTGTAGGGTTTCCCTGGGGGCCATTTTGGCCCTCAAGGAAACCATACAACAACTAAAAAAAATAGATCTATATATAGATCTATATATATATATCTATGTAGATAGATATATCTATGTACATGGATATATCTATAGATATATCTATGTACATGGATATATCTATAGATATATCTATGTACATGGATATATCTATAGATATATCTATGTAGATAGATATATATATATATATATAGAGGTAGATCTATATATATCAATCAAAGAGATTTATAAAGCGCGCTACTCACCCGTGAGGGTCTCAAGGCGCTGGGGGGGGGGGGTACGGGGGGAGGGAAAGGGGCTGGGAGGTTCACTGTTCGAAAAGCCACGTTTTGAGGCCCTTCCTGAAAAGAAGTAGGTTTTGGGTCTTGCGAAGGTGGGTTGTGAGGGCGTTCCAGGTTTTGGGTGCAAGGTAGGAGAAGGATCTACCCCCAGTGGTGGTGTGTTTGATGCGGGGGACAGAGGCGCGAGAGAGGTCAGCTGAGCGGACGTTTCGTGTGCGGGTGTGGAAGGTGACTCTCGTTGAGGTAGGCAGGGCCTGTGTTGTGGAGTGATTTGTGTGCGAGGATGAGGATCTTGAAGGTGATCCTTTTGTCAATGGGGAGCCAGTGGAGGGATTTGAGGTGTGGAGAGATGTGTTTGTGTCGGGGGAGGTCGAGGATGAGTCGTGCTGCTGAGTTCTGGATGCGTGTAGTTTGCGATTGAGTTTTAGAGTGGTGCTGGCGTAGAGGGCGTTTCCGTAATCAAGCCTGCTGCTGATGAGTGCGTGAGTGACAGTTTTCTGGTCTCTGTGGGGATCCATTTGAATGTTTTTCAGTATACGGAGTGTGTTGAAGCATGAGGAGGTGAGAGCGTTGATTTGTTGGGTCATCGAGAGGGAGGAGTCTAGGATGATGCTGAGGTTGCGTGCGTGGTTGGCGGGGGTGGGTGCAGGGCCTAGCGTGGTGGGCCACCATGAGGGGTCCCAGGTGTTTTTGTGTGGGCCAAAGAGGATTATTTCGGTTTTGCTTGAGTTGAGTTTCAGGTGGTTGGCTGTCATATATTTATCACTTTTGTCAATATGTGTGTGGTTTCCCTGGGGGGAAAAGGGTCCGACTTGTCTAGTGGCAGTTTTAGTGCCATAAAGAAGCGCAGAAGGTTTATAAGCCTACTGCAAAGAGCAAATCTGTATTTTATGTAAATAGCTGAGTACATTAGTAAAGTCAGCCATTACCTGCGCTATAATACCAATGAAATGTATGTGTGGGGTGGAGGGCGGCTATGGAGAGATGAAGGGCACTTTTGCTGGGTGGTAATGAGGGAATCCGAGGAGGAGGGAGTGGGAGCACCAATAATGATTGTTGGACTGGGCGCAGGTGGTGCTAAAGACTGTGACTAATGGTATGTGACAAGGTGTTTTTTGAGTGTCTTGAAAGTACGTGCTGATTGAGGGAAGAAGCGCAGGTAAGGTGGCCTCTACTGTTGCACGTATCTCACACACACCATCGATTTTGTGACTGTCTATGTAGGCTAGTGTTTTAGAGCAACAGTTTAGCCAATAGCAGAGATGGCATCTTGATGGATGACTGCTGCCTGCACTCGGGTTACAGAGGACCGCTCTGACATAGGATCAGAGACTGAGACATCAGATACTGAGACAGCATCTGAGGGATAGGACAATGGCGCAGACTCTGGGAGTGATTTTTCAGTCAGAGGAGTCCCATTCGATAACCAATCTTCCAGTACATTATGAGGGAGGTGATGAGGACAGTCCTGCTGTCCCTTTGCAAGCTGTTTGTGCAACTGGGTAATAGTGGGTTAGCCCAACACAGAGAGCAGGTGAATGCGGCGGCAAGCAGAGAGAGAGAGAGAGAGTGCTCTCTTGGGAGCTCCCCAATTTAGTTCAGCCCCAAATTCCACCACCCAAATCATATTGTGGAGACATCAAAATTATCTATGGCAAAACAAACTGGTTTTGTAAGGCAGGCACCTGTGTTTTTGGTCCTGGATTCGGCGGCCATATAGAGAAACACACTAAACCCAAACATTTCTGGAAACTAGACATTCGGGGGAGTCCACAGAGGTGTGACTTGTGTGGATTCCCCAAAGTTTTCTTACCCAGAATACCCTGCAAAGCTGAAATGTTGAAAAAAAACTCAATTTTTCTCGCATTTCTGTCACACAAACTACAGGAATATGCTGGGATCCACAACATTCCTACCACCCAGTGACTCCTCACCTGTCCTGATAAAAATACTACCCCATTTGAATGCCTACACCTAGTGCCTGTGTCAGGAATGGATCACCCCAGGGTCAACAGCTGCCTCACGTAAGGACCAACATTGACCGTTGTGTGATCTATTCCTGTCGCGGGCACCAGGCCTAACCACACAAGTGAGGTATCATTTTTATTGGGAGACTTGGGGGAACGCTGGGTGGAAGGAAATTTGTGGCTCCTCTCAGATTCCAGAACTTTCTGTCACCGAAATGTGAGGAAAACCTGTTTTTTTAGCCACTTTTTGAGGTTTGCAAAGGATTCTGGGTAACAGAACCTGGTCAGAGCCCCACGAGTCACCCCATCTTGGATTCCCCTAAGTCTCTAGTTTTAAAAAATGAACAGGTTTGGTAGGTTTCCCTATGTGCCGGCTGAGCTAGAGGCCAAAATCTACAGGTAGGCACTTTGCAAAAAACAGCTCTGTATTTTGTCAAAAAATGGGATGTGTCCACGTTGTGTTTTGGGGCATTTCCTGTCGCGGGCACTAGGCCTACCCACACAAGTGAGGTATCATTTTTATCAGGAGACTTGGGGGAACGCTGGGTGGAAGGAAATTTGTGGCTCCTCTCAGATTCCAGAACTTTCTGTCACCAAAATGTGAGGAAAACTTGTTTTTTTAGCCACTTTTTGAGGTTTGCAAAGGATTCTGGGTAACAGAACCTGGTCAGAGCCCCACAAGTCACCTCATCTTGGATTCCCCTGGGATTCTAGTTTTCAAAAATGTGGTGGTTTACTAGGTTTCCCCAGGTGCCGGCTGAGCTAGAGGCCAAAATCTACAGGTAGGCACTTTGCAAAAAACAGCTCTGTATTTTCTCAAAAAATGGGATGTGTCCACGTTGTGTTTTGGGGCATTTCCTGTCGCGGGCGCTAGGCCTACCCACACAAGTGAGGTATCATTTTTATCGGGAGACTTGGGAGAACGCTGGGTGGAATGAAATTTGTGGCTCCTCTCAGATTCCAGAACTTTCTGTCACCGAAATGTGAGGAAAACTTGTTTTTTTAGCCACTTTTTGAGGTTTGCAAAGGATTCTGGGTAACAGAACCTGGTCAGAGCCCCACGAGTCACCCCATCTTAGATTCCCCTAGGCCTCTAGTTTTAAAAAATGCACAGGTTTGGTAGGTTTCACTGTATGCCGGCTGAGCTAGAGGCCAAAATCTACAGGTAGGCACTTTGCAAAAAACAGCTCTGTATTTTGTCAAAAAATGGGATGTGTCCACGTTGTGTTTTGGGGCATTTCCTGTCGCGGGCACTAGGCCTACCCACACAAGTGAGGTATCATTTTTATCGGGAGACTTGGGGGAACATAGAATAGCAAAACAAGTGTTATTGCCCCTTATCTTTCTCTACATTTTTTCCTTCCAAATATAAGAGAGTGTGTAAACAAGACGTCTATTTGAGAAATGCCCTGCAATTCACATGCTAGTATGGGCACCTCGGAATTCAGAGATGTGCAAATAACCACTGCTCCTCAAAACCTTATCTTGATCCCATTTTGGAAATGCAAAGGTTTTCTTGATACCTCTTTTTCACTCTTCATATTTCAGCAAATGAATTGCTGTATACCCAGTATAGAATGAAAACCAACTGCAGGGTGCAGCTCATTTATTGGCTCTGGGTACCTAGGGTTCTTGATGGACCTACAAGCCCTTTATATCCCCACAACCAGAAGAGTCCAGCAGACAAAACGGTATATTGCTTTCAGAAATCTGACATTGCAGAAAAAAGTTACAGAGTAAAACATAAAGAAAAATGGCTGTTGTTTTCAGCTCAATTTCAATATTTTTTTATTTCAGCTGTTATTTTCTGTAGGAAAACCTTGTAGGATCTACACAAATGACCCCTTGCTGAATTTAGAATTTTGTCTAGTTTTCAGAAATGTTTAGCTTTCCGGGATCCAGCATTGGTTTCACACCCATTCCTGTCAGTAACTGGAAGGAGGTTGAAAGCACCAAAAATAGTAAAAATGGGGTATGTCCCTGTAAAATGCAAAATTTGTGTTGGAAAATGTGGTTTTCTGATTCAAGTCTGCCCGTTCCTGAAAGGTGGGAAGATAGTGATTTCAGCACCAGAAACCCTTTGTTGATGGCATTTTCAGGGAAAAAACCACAAGCCTTCTTCGGCAGCCCTTTTTTCCCATTTTTTGGGAAAAAACTAAAGTTTCACTGTATTTTGGCTATTTTATTGGTCTCCTCCAGGGGAAACCACAAACTCTGGGTACCATTAGAATCCCTAGGATGTTGGAATAAAAGGACGCAAATTTGGCGTGGATAGCTTATGTGGACAAAATGTTATGAAGGCCTAAGCGCGAACTACCCCAAATAGCCAAAAAAGGGCTCAGCACTGGGGGGGAAAAGGGCCAGCAGCTAAGAGGTTAAAGTCACACTACAGTTTTAAGTGAAATAAGTAAAAAATCCTCTAAATTGACCTAGAGCAAAAGTATTTTTGATTTTTCAAATTTGGGCTAATTTTTTAATACCTTTATCTTGGATTTTCTAAATTGTTCTGAGCAAGTGGTGCCAAAGTTTTTTTTTTTTTAAGTGATACAAAAACGTAAGGGAGACCATGTAGCTAGATCTGGCTAGCCTACCCACACTTCCTGCAGCTGAGTTTAGGGTGTTGTGTAGAAAGAGGGGATTACCTGCTACTAACAACCTTAGGAAGGCTGTGATGGTCAAGTCTCTTGAAGCCTGGGTAGCGCAGAAGGAGACAGAAAAAGCTTTATAAGTAGGAAGGGAGAGGGAAGATGTCCTCTCCAACCTCTGGAGGAGGAGGATGATTTCCTCACTGTAATTTCAGCAGCTAGGGCCCCATCCAGAGCTAGTGGGAGGGGAGGGTCTGTGGCATCAGACCAAGAGGAAGCATAACTGGACCTCAGGGAAAGGAAACTTGAGGCCCAGGTAGCCCTCATAGGTTTGGAGGTAGATAGGTTGGCCCTGGAGAAGGAGAAGTGAACAAGGATTGAACAGATAGATGGTGGCAGCAACAGAGAAGTTGAGGTGTCCATGGGTGAAGGGTTTTGTCCCAGACTACCCAAGAGGGTGGGTCCTGCTTATGTAGAGGGGGGTGACATAGACAAGTGGTTGGAGGCCTTTGAGAGGGCACTCCGAATGAGAAGGGTTACGCCTCAATACTGGGGTTAAGTTCTATGGGAGTTGGTTCCCAGCTCTGGGAGGGATAGGCTTCTAACCTTAAGTGGGGAGGAGGCAGATACTTACCCTAGTCTCAAGAGATGCTTAACTAAGAAGCTTGGTCTGACCGCAGAGCAGTACAGGATGAAGTTCACGGACACCCCAGGTCAATACCCAGTCTTGGGTTGAATTTGTAGACACTTCATTTAAGGCACTAGAGAACTGGATACATGGTAACAAAGTAACTACTTATGAGGGGTTATACAATTTTATCATGAGAGAGCACATCTTGACCAATTGTATCCAAGAGAGGTTACGCCAGCATCTAGTGAACTCTATGTTGATCAACCCCAGAGAGCTGAGAGATGCAGCTGATGGGTGGTTGAGAACCTGGGTGGTTGTCAAGTCCCAGGGGTGAGACTCTAGGAAGTGGGGGTTAGGTCCCCAAAAACCTAAGGAGGGTGGTGGTAAGCCCACCACAGAGACTCCCTCTGTACCCCAGAACCCTAAGGAGCAAATTAAATCCCACACCCACTCTGACAAGCAGAGGCAGGGAGACTCAGGGTTGAAAAAGCTCTTGGACAGTAAGGCTTACTTTGACTGTCAGGAGACAGGTCACTTAAGAGGAGATGCAGCCTGTCCAAGGAAGGCGTTTAGCACTGGGCTGTCCAGTGTAGCCATGAAAGGAGGACTTCTCAGATGATGAAGTCCTCATAGCATTGGGCTGGGAGACTGGACAAGATGGTAAGCTGGTGATCCCTGAGGGTGGGAGTAGGCACTGTCACCCTATTCAGGTGAATGGGATCCCTACCACTGGCCTGAGAGACACCTGTGCCAGTCACACCATAGTGAGTGACCGATGGTGACCCCAGACATGAATGTCACAGGGGAGACAAGGAGAGTCAGGATAGCCACAGGGGACGTCACCTCCAAATCTGTAGCCATAGTGCCCCTATAGAGGGAGGGTATCCTTGACTGGTTTATGGTGGTAGCCAGTGCTGACCTCCTTCTGGTTTGTATCCTGGGCAATGACCTCCAAGAGGTGAGTCTGGTCCCAGATGGGACGGTCGCCCAGGGTGCCACCCCAACCCAAGGTTCTGGAGAGCTAGTCCCTACAGTTAGGAGACAGGGGTCCCCAAGAAAAGGGAAGAAGAAAAGGAAGTGTAGGCTACTCTTAAAGAGAGTTCCAGGGAGACAAAGGCCTCCTGCCCCAGCGGGGGGGGGAGCCCAGAGTTGGCACTGGTGAGGCCTCACCTGACCCCAAGGAAGTCCTGAGTGGTCAAGCAGCTGTCCAGCTGCAGGGTGTTGCCCCTGCACTGACAGAAGAGAGAGTGGAAGGAGGGTGTCTGCCACTGAAGGTGGTAGCCCCCCACTCTAGAGAGCAGGAGGGGTGCCAGGACCACACAGTTGCCCCTAAGGCAGGTCACCCACCTGTCAGTGAAGAGCTTAGGGTGTGGTTCTGTGTGCTGACAGCTGTCAGTCGCCTTTGCTGGGTGCTGGTGACCTTCATGGCAGCACTGCACTTGGCCTGGGAGGCAGACCCCAGGGCCAAAAACAAAGTAGGCCCCCTGACCTTGATTGTCATGGTGGGGTTGCTCAAGTGTTGAGTGACCTCCTTGGGTAAGCTAGGTGTTGCCCTAGCAAAGTTAAGGACAGGGAAGGTGGGCACCTCACTACGCAAGTAGACAGAAAGAGAGAGAGGATGAAGATCCTCCTGGAGGGAAGTTTCAGTTTAAGATGGGTCCTTTCATTGTTGGGATGGGTTCACTACCCAGAGGGAGTGACCATGAAAGGAGGATGCAAGGCAGACTAGTCCCTGCAAAAGGGACAGCCAGTTTTCTTCACTGTCTTCCTCGCCTTAAAAGCCAGGAAGACTCTCCCAGGTTTAGGCTGAGTCTCCTGGGTGTGTGGGCTGGGAGTGGCTTGTGTGAGGAAACAGGACTGATTGCAAAGGCCCCCTTTTACATATAAGTCACCCCTAAAGTGTGCCCTATGTGAACCTAAGGTTGGGTGCCATGTAACTATAAGCGGGGACCTTATAAAAATAGTTTTAGAAGCCCTGGTGAGGTAAAACATCCAGATTTGTTTTTCCCTCGTTGTAGTGAATGGCCTCCATAGACTAGAATGGGGAAACGTTATTTTAATTTATAAAGTCCCCTTAAGTAACAGATACACCAAGTGTGGTATCAAATTAATTGTTATAACAAATCCCACAACTTAAAATTGTTGGATTTAATATAACTTTTTCAGGTAAAGAGTTTTAAACTTTACCTAAAAAGTTGCCAACTTCAGCCCTGTAGTGCTTAACCCTGATTGGCCAGCCTCTGGCAGCCTGGCCAGGATGCTTTGATGAGGTGTGAAGTAGCCTGGGCTGAAAACAAAGTGCTGTGCTGGTGGGGGGAGGGAGATCTTCCCTCAGCAGATGGAAAGGCACGAAGGGGGTGGGCTGCCAAACTGGTCTTCAAAGGCAGGGAAGGACATTTGGAGCAACCCAGCACCAGTTTCACATCCTGCAAACCCAGACAATTAGGTACCCCCCTGATTAGATTAGGAGAGGGCAGGAGAAGGGTGGGTTTAAGATTTTTAGCCACACCAGTGGGTGAGCTCAGCCACAAGTAACCTCCAAAAATCCCTTTCAGCCATGATGGATTTTTGAGGAATGTTGCTCCCGTGGGTTGATTGGAGAACCAGGACCCCCCCTTGTTTTTCACCCAGGAGCAAGGATAAAACTGGCAGACCTGCACCCACACACCAGTTCCCTACCAGATCCCAACAAGGAAGAACATCAAAAGAAGAAGGACTGCTCTGCTGGACCCCTGACCTGCACCTGGACACTGCACTCTGAAGGACTGCACCAGCTGCACACTTGGGCTTCACCACTAAAAGGACTTTGCCTATCTTCTACTGTTTGCTACAGGTACAAAGGAGCTGCCCGGAGTCCCCTGCATCAAGTCCTGCAAGCAGAGCCCAGCTGACCAGGGCTCAGGGCCCATTTGCGGATTCTGACCAGGTGCATTCTGGGAATTGTAGCCCCAACTCCTGAGGAGCAACTCAAAGCTTCCAGAACCTTGGATCAAGTTGTGGACACTTCAAGGACCCAAAAAGGACATCTAGAAGACGATCTAGACGTTTGGAGACATTTTGAGCAACTCCATAAGTTGAAGAGGTGAATTGTGGGAGTCGTAGTCCCAGACCCCAAGAGGCAAACCAGAGCCTCTGAACTCTTGGCTGGTGCTTTGGACCACTTTCCTGAATCAAGAAACAGTTCTGAAAGTAAGTGTGTCAGGGTTACCTCGTGAGTGGCCTGATCTTTGGACTTTGTTCCTTTCCAATGTGATCTTTTTTTAACCCTATGAGCGCTAGATGCTTATATGCGCTAGAAGGCATTAATTCTTTAAAAAATCATTTCTCTGGTTCCCCTTATCTGATTTTAATAGTTTTGGTGTTATTTTAAGGATAACAGTATAATCTATTTTTATAAATTGGTGTTAGATTTTTACTGTGTTTTGTGTTTTACTTATTTACTGTTTTGTGATTTTAAATGCTTTACACAATTGTCTCCTAAGTTAAGCCTTGTTGCTTGTTGCCAAGGTACAAAGGGTTGAGCTGGGTTTAATTTATTGAGACCTCACTGGACTTAAGTGGAGGTTAGTGGTCTATTGATAAGTGTAGGTACTTACCTGCCCTTACCAATGGCCGATTTCCAAAATATTTGGTAGCCGCGATGGGATCAGTACTACACTGTCACTCACCCTCTGTGACTTGAAGCAGAGTTTGCATCATGAGCACTGGTGCTGCTTAACAGGTATCCTCATCCATCAACAGACATGGCTTCCCGTTCATCCTCCTAACCTATCATGATGACACACCATTCAAGGACACTGTGGGCCTGATTATGATTTCGGCAGATGTTAATCCCGTCTGCCGAAACCCAACGGGTAGATTGCTGCCAGTGTAGTAGCCTCCCCGCTGAGCCGATTACGAGTTTCCTGCTGGTTCAGTGGGCTGAACCTCAGTTCTGCCCACTGGCCCAGTGGAAAACAGCCTACAGCATTGACTCTGGCTCATAATAGAGCCGAGGGCAATGCTGTAGTGCGTAGGGTACACCAGCACCTGTCGCAATGTTCACTGTCTGCATAGCAGACAGTGAACATTGCAACGATGCTGGCCAGGAGGGCCCCTGCACTGCCCATGCTAATTGCATAGGCAGTGCAGGGGACCCCCTGGGACACCCTGCCCTTCGTCTCTGCCAGCCTTTTCATGCCGGTGTTACCACCATGGAATCGCTGGCCGAGAAGGGGGTCGCAAGCAGCCCTGCCCTGGCAGATTAGGACTGCCATGACCGCCAGACCGGGATGACTAATCCTGGCGGTGCTGGCAGTCTGACCGCGGCCCAACCACTACAATCATATTGTGGTGCTCGGACCGCCACACTGGCGACAGTCTGACCACTACCAAGAGTCTGTCGGTCAGTATAGCACCAGACTCGTAAATATGTGTGACTCAGAGCCACTTGAATTATGCACTTTTGCAGCTGCAGATTTTTATGCATAAATATGGTTTTGCCGTATTTGCCATATATTCCATCACTTAGTGCCTTATCTGCAGATTTTAAGAAAAAAATAGTTTCTCCTTGAAATGATTCAAAAGCTACTACAAATGTGGCACTTATTGCCAATCACAAAGGTTGATTAGTCATCATTTACTTTTTATTACTGTGTTTTCGTTCCAAACTGATTCTATTAAGGTAAAACCTTTGCCCAGATACAGCAATATGTCTGGCATTGGTCTCCAACTTTTTGGAATGCTTGATTTATTTTGTCATGATTTTTACAGAACTTATTGTTCTGAAAGCTGCTGGGCCCTTATTAAATCTAAATGTATTTTTTCTGGACTCACAAAAGTACACATTATCATGGTACGCCTGGCACTGACGGAACTACCTTCTGTATGGGTGTGTTCCTTGTGAAAAGGCAGCATGCCATAACTCATAGTGAAGTCGGTCAATTGCTGAAGTGGGCTAACATTACCCCTTGATGCATGCTAAAGTGTGCATGGAAGAAAATGTGAATAACACAATCACACACTAATGGGTGGAGTTTGGCTGAAAATCCCTAGAAGTAACTATCTTATACAAAATTTTAGTGAACACCAAAGGTCTTGGCTAGCATAGACCTGATAAAGCCATTGGTCTGACATTGGCTGCCAGCCTCACGTTTGAGGAAGAAGGCAAAAAAGAAGGGAAGAAAGAAAGGAAAGGAAGGAATGAAGGAAAAACAGGAACGAAGACAGAAAAAAGGTAGGAAAGAAAGGTAAAAGGGAAGGAAGGTGGGTGCAAAAAAGGAAGGGTGAAGGGATGGAAGAAAGAAAGAAAGAAAGAAAGAAAGAAAGAAAGAAAGAAAGAAAGAAAGAAAGAAAGAAAGACAAAAAAGAATAAAGAATGCAAAAAAGAGAAAACAAATAAATAAAAAGGGAAACAGAAGAAACAAGCATTTGTAATGCAACGAGTCTCGCGTTTGCTCATGTTAGAGCTGATCGCGTTGTAAACTCCTAACCCGACTTTTCACCTATCGGGCAAAAGTGCATTTATGTACATAACCCAAAAAAGTGAAATTAATTATGTAAAGCGCTCGACTTCTGGCAAGCGAGATCGCGCTCGTAAATGAGAGAAAAAGAAGTCCACGAGCCCAATGGAAAACAGCGAGCCTCGCATGTTTTCTGTACTTGGTCCCTGCGCTGGAGGAGGGCTAGCCACCGGAAAAGGCATGACGGATGCGTGCCTTCGACTAATGAAAGCAAGCAGATTTTATTAGGCAAGCCCATGAACCAATAAAAAACACTGACGTGACGTTGACAGGGCTCCGAGCCCTTTTCTAAACACTAAAGCGTCTTGCTGCCATACGCATGCGCGAGCGCATGCAACGCAGGCTCGACCCTAAAAAGGAAGAAGGGAAGGAAAAAAAGGAAAGAACGGGAGGGAGGAAAGAAGGAGACAAAGACGGTTCATAATATAAAATATTGGATACCAAAACCCATTACACTACATCTATGTTTAAATAAAACTGTTGCAAGTGTGCTGCAAATTAAACAATATAACATTTGTTTTTCTTCCTGGCCAATGTTTATTAAAGAACCATTGGTGAAATGGAGTCCAGAAACACAGTATGGTATTCTGTGAAATAGCAGCAGTCCACTTCAAAAGTGATTTACAGAAACACTTCAAGGAAACAGGAAATGATGAAGGAGAAAGGTGCCCTGTGCTCACTTCAAAGGCCTACTTAGACATCAGACAACATTGGCTTTAGAGGGAACTTCTTGTATAAAGATGTGCACCTTGTAAAATAGCAAAATTAAGTCACTCAAAGTGACATTCGCCAGTGGCTTAAGTAGGCTAACCCATTACCCCATGCCCTATGCTGTAGTGGGCAGAAGCAAAATGGAAATGAAACAACAAACCAGTGGGTGAAGAGAGGCGGCTGAAAGCCCCGCTAAGTAAGTATATTATACATATTATTTTAGTAAAATCAAAAGGCCTTGGCTAATGCCAGACCTACACATGTCAAAATAATAAGATAATATCACAAACTGTGCTGCATCATGTCACATAATTTCACTTTTCTTGCTCCATAATTTAGTAAACCTTCCTGCATGATTTGGTCGTCCCCTGCTAAATTAAGCTACGTTTCTTAGCATTATTGCCGGAATCTATACCGAGATGTTCAAACGCAGTACTGGCAAAGCTCATTGGCGCCATTTAGTTCATCTTCTTAGTTAAAGGTACTTCTGCACAAAGCACACACACTAATTTCTTCGCAGGAGGTGCTCAAACTGCACAAAACGCTCACTCGTATCGCCGCATGAGGTGCTCAACCTCCTAAACTGCTTAACAGGTTAGTAGAAGGAAGAGGACTCGGGCGATTACCTCACAACAAGCGATGGTTCTGGTAAAACCCTAGGAATCATGCAGGCCCGGTGCTATTTACAGTACAAATATAGCATTTACTGCCATAATTTGCCAACAGCAAGCTGTCTCGCAGTTTCAAACTGAGAGTGCAATGGCGCGTGCTCGCAGCTTGTGTGGAAGGAACGGTGAAGCACAGAGCTTCACAGGAGGCGAGACTATCAAATGTGACTGAAACTCCATTAACTTGCAGAGGTGATAGCTAGATAATTAGAGGCCCAGACAGGGTACAAAGCTGTTTACGAGCAACCAATCACTTTCTGTGCAATTCTCGACCCCCTGTAAACTCACTGGCGCTCTCCTTTTATCTTTCTTTAGCGACAGCTACAAATAGATCAGGCATTGTTAATCATCTAGGAAGGCACTCAAATATTTACATATAGGTGTATCTGCCCATTTTGAGCATCCGGTGACGTGCAGGCGATCTTCACTTTCCATTTCTCATTTACTGGTAAGGTGCACTCTGTTTGCTGACCAGGGCACAAGTCCTGAAAAAGTAGTGGGGGTACTACCCAAGTTAAGCGGTATGCAACTGACATCATGGTGCGTGGCAGCATTTAGAATCAGGGGGTGTGGCATCAGTACCAATGACCTCTCTGGTCCTGACATCACAAAAAGAGGCACATGTTTAGCAGGCGTATAATGGGTACATTTGAGCGCATTACAATATTTAACAAATTAGATTTTGCATCGGGGTGAGCCAAAATTAATGCAATCTTAACGCATAATCTGGCCCTCAACCTTTACATTTATTTTGTAAAACTCTTCTAAAAAGAAACTGGTGACAGACAGAAGCATGGCAGTGATTCTGTTCTGCTTAATTGGCTGCAAAGTCTGAATTTTAAAATATCTATATCTTATGGAGTTAAGCTACCTGCTGCAGAGGTCTTTGTGTGCCAACTAAATCTGAGGGAATAATGTTAATGATAAAATAATTCTGGATGTTAATGCATTTGCTAGAGATATATGTGTTTGTCCCAGTTTTAAATCAAAGTAACAGAGGGTTGGTGTGTCCCCTGCAAAGCACATTATGTAGCACACAGATAACAAGTCATTATTTTATGTAAGTGTGTAAGTGGGTTACAGCAGTGGTTCCCAACCTGTGGGACGGGGCCCATGGGGGTCCACGAAGCCTTCTCGGGGGTCTGCAACTGCTTAGAAAATTAAATATTATTAAGAGACTTGGGGCCAGATGTAGGAACCCAAAAAATAGCGAGTCTGAAATAGCGATTCCATGCGAATCGCTATTTCCGACTTGCAAAATGAGATGCCAGGAAAAAACGCTATACCAAATAGCGATTCGGTGCGGAGTCGCATCGCAATTAGCGACCTAGCATTTTGCGAGGTCGCTATTTGCGATGTCGCAAATTGCACAAGGTTGTGGTCCAGTGTTGCAAATTGCGACTGACTCGCAAATTGCACGCAGGTGCAAATTAAACTTTTGAAAAACCCACTTCCTGGTTCTGAGTGATGACATCAGAACCATGAAGTAACCCCATGGAACAGGAAGGAGCCCACCTAGCCCAAACTGCAGAGTCACACCCAGGTGAGAGGAGCTGCAGCAACAATGGCTACACAGGAGAAGGAGACACCCAGTGCAGGCAAAAAACGAAAACTAAAGTTTTCAGAGAAGGAGTTAGAGGTACTCACAGAGGAGAGCTGCCTGCATCATGATGAGTTATTTGGAAAGGCAGCAATGAGTGTCCCTGACAACCACAAGAAGAAAATCTGGCAGGACATCCTCAACAAAATAAATGCCATCGGAGTCAGCCACCTCACACTGGATGAGGTCCGCAAAAGGTGGTATGACCTTCGCTCCAGGACCAAGGAAAGGGTGGCGGAGAGCATGAGGGAGATGCATGGCACTGGAGGAGGGCCATCTACTGTACCACCCCCTACAGCCATCGAAACCATGGTGGAGACCACTCTGGGGCCGGAGGCTGTACATTGGTTCAGAGACCTAGACAGTTCAGCACCAGGAGCATCCAAAAGTAAGTACTGAAATTAACGTGTTTACACCAGCCTATGCACCATGCACACAATCACAGTACACATAAGCATGCACCGCCAGATTAGCTCCATTCCCAGTTTTGCAACCTATAGAACAGTGTATTATGGGCAATGTAGTACAGTAGCCCAAATATAGGGAAATGTTTATTCTGAGGCATCAAACATATGTGAGGCACTGACAGTGTATCCCCTGTGTCCCACAGGTCTCCCACAAGGACCCACCAACAGCGCCAATGTGCAGGGAGAGGAACAAGGCACTGACACACAGGAGGAGGCTGCCACTGACACCGCAGGGGGCAACACCACCCGTCCAATCAGAACCAGGGGACATGGATGATCCTTCTCTGGGTTTAGAGGCAGCCATTCTGTCACCGGGGCCAATGCCTAGGGAGAGTCAACCACAGAGATCAGCTGTCTCGGTGCGTAGACGACGATGCCCAATGCAGTCTGCGTGTAGGGAGGATGTCACCGATGAGCAATTGTTGGGACTGGAGGCATCCTTACTGCAGAGTCACCGGCTGAAAAACAGGCATATGCAGTTAATGAACTATAACCTTACAAGACTGCAGAACACACTCACGCAGGGGTTTGCAAATGTGGACAACCAGTTCACTACAATGAATGCTCACATGGCTAACCTGACCACCTCCATAGACAACTTGGTCAGGGAAATGGTGGCCGACAGAGCACAAGCACAGCACAGGGAGCACAACTCTGCTGCCCGTTTAGACAGGCTAAGTATGTCTATAGGGCACCTGGCTACCACAACAGCCTGTCAAGGCGCACAGTCAGTCTGCAAGTGGAACTAGGCCATTTTGCAGGTGATGTGGCTAGAGGACTTGGCCGCATCAGCCATGTGGTGGACCTGCTGGAGACCAGACAGGCAGCAAGGGGCATTGGGGATACCCCACAGGACAGTGAGGAGGTCTCCAGTGTCAGTAGTGTGTCTGCCACTGATGTACGTGTGTTGCGGAGTAGCAGTGCCCGCCAGGGATCAGGGGACCAACCTGGAGTGAGCCATGGTGGCCGCAGTCGCAGGAGGCTGTGAGTTACTAATATGTGGTGTGACAGAGGCACATGCACTTAATGTATCAGACTACACTTTTGTTTTTCATTATGTAGTATAGTTGACTATTGTTTCCCCATTATAGTCCTGCAATAAAAGGGTTACTTTGTTGAACTATACAGCTGGCCAATGTGTGTCTCACATTAGTGAGTGTTGTCACGGTTGCTACGTACCTGCCAAAGTAGTGGGTTGCAATGTGGTTCTGTCTCTGTCTGCCCTCCATTGCGATGCTTCCATCCCCAGGCTGTTGGTGTGGTAGCTCTTGCTCCACATCCTCCGGATCTGTGTTGGCAGGGGTGAGATATAGCCCACGTCTGGTGGCAATGTTGTGTAGGATGGCACAAGTGGCAACCATCTTGCATGCTGTTTCTGGGGCATACTGAAGTGCTCCTCCATTTTTGTGCAGGCATCTGAATCGTGACTTCAACAAGCCGAACGTCCTCTCAGTTACAGCTCTGGTCCGCCTATGTCCAATGTTGTATCGCCTCTCATTCTGATTGCCAGGTTTTAGGTATGGGGTGAGTATCCATGGTCTCAGGGCATATGCACTGTCACCTGTTTGACAAAAGAGGCAAACTTAGCAGGGCATCGCAGGATTACGCAGTAAGATGTATGTAAGGCATCAGAGTGTACTCGCCAGTACCTAATAAATATCCTTCTTCAAACTCCCCACGATCTAGGCATTGGTGTATCCCACTGTGCCTGAATATGTATGCATCATGTGTACTCCCTGGATATTTAGCCACAATGTCAGTAATGACATTATGGGCGTCACATACCACCTGGATGTTTAGTGAGTGGGTACATTTCCTATTGCGGAACACATATTGGGCAAATTGGTTTATGTGTCCAGTCCACACACCCAGTTACATGGGGGAAGTTGGCAATTCTGTAGAAGTCCAACTTGGTGCTGTTAATTTCTGATTCATTCCTGGGAAGGTATATATATCTGGACATGTGTGCAAGTATGGCATCTAGGAAACGTCTGAAGAATCTTGAGAGGGCACTTTGGGATACCCCATCTGCCACTGCAATCACCCCCTGATAGCTACCCGAGGCCAAGAAGTGCAGTGGGCATAGCACTTGCACATGTGTGGGGATGGGGCTGCCGTGCATTGTCTGGCGTTCTAGCTGAGCTTTCAGCAGTTCAATGATCTCTAGGATGACAGCGCTGCGCAGTCTGTATTTATCACAAATCTCGTCCTCAGTTTGTTGGAATAGTGTCTGCCTGGTTCGGTATATCCTCTCCTGTCTCTGGCTCCTCCTCCTCTGCTGGGCAGTCTGGACTCTACTCCTCCATGCAGTCACGTATAGTGCAGCCATTTTGAGTAACACAGATGCCTTCTGGGTCTCCTTTTATACTTTGGTTCTGGTTACCACCTGTTCGGAATCAGTGGTAATCTGGGTGTGCAAAACGGGCTTTTTGCGACTTGTTGCAATTTGCGACTGGCTTTTGCATACGGTTTGCGATTTGCAATTTGCGACTTCATAATTGCGAGTCGCAAAATCAGGTCGCAAATTTTGCGAGTCAGTAATGGGTTGCATCACTATTTGGTACATCGAAATGGGATTTGTACATCCCATTTCGCATTTTGCGAGTTCGCAAATAGCACTGCGACCCATTTGCGACTTGCAAACGTTTGCTACATCTGGCCCTTGGTCTCCAGCTTTCAGTAATGACTCAGTGGGGGTTCCCTGGTTTCCAATAATGATTCAGTGGGTGTCCCCAAGTTCCAGTAATGAAAAAGTGGGGGTCCACAGAAGTCAAAAGGTTAGGAGCCACTGGGTTACAGTTTTTAACACAAAGATCATTTTGATACTTGAGGTGTCCCAGAACACGTTTAGCATTTTTCTGTGGGCCCAAAACTCTTGGCAGGGTAGATGGCATCTACGCTGTGAAAATAGGGGGTAGAAGCCTTCCACATGTGTGTACCCTTGACTCGTGCCCTTCTGTTCACGTCTGTCTCTCGATCAGGCTGCCCTTTGGCATTGGCGGGTGGGATCCATGCACAGAGCAACAATCTTCAGCGGGGCACACAGAGCTTTCTGCATTAAAGTCCAGCAGACAGAGCATTCCTCTTACTTGACACTGATGAGACAAACGAAACTGCTTTTAATAATTTTTACTTGTCACAGGTGCCGTTTTACACCCTTTGCCCTCTTCCTTTCCCTCTCATCTCCCAATCACCGCCCTTCCAACACACACCAACACCACCATTCCCACTACCAACAACTTGGCACTAGTGGGACCCAGCTGTGTTGAGAGCCTCTCTGAATTTTTGGCAGAGGTGTTGAGAAGTGTGCGCTCAGAGACCAGTCACTGCTTTTGACAGAGCACCTCCCCAATTGGGGAGGCACGGGGTTTAGGAGTCAGGCCGCCATTGCCCGAGCCCTATAAGCTGGTCATACGTTTGCTGGCCTGCCACTTCCGCACTCTCGCAAGGCGAGAGGGCGGAAGAGCAAGAATTATGAGGGAGGTCGCGCGCGTCACTTCCGCCCGCTTACGCCAGTGCTTGGGTGCTTGGACATTAGTTCAAGCAGGGTGCAAGGTCAGTATGCTCTGAACCAGTTTATCACACAAGCAACAAAAGCAGGGATTCAGTCCTGCTAGGGATGCATGAGCCTGTTGCTTCTTGGGCGTTCTATGTGCAGGGAGCCCGGTATGAAGTGGTCTGCCCTTCAGTTTTCGGGCCATCATAAAGTCATTCGCCCCCCCCTTAGCCCAACGGGACCTACATCCATTTTTAGGTATCATCCTCATACACTATACTACTCAAGTGTTGACAAGGTAGAAGCTTTATGGCATTTATATGCTCCTTTTACTGGTTAGCATCCGGCATCCGAATTCCCACATGGTGTATCTATTATGATGATCCTATTAAAGCCCAGATTGGGCGTGCACACGGTCCTTTCAGACCTGAATAGCTGCCTACAGCATTGACGATCATCCCTGGCTGTAGTTCAGCAGTATTTTTGACGCTGTCCTCAAGAGGACGAATGCACTTGTGTCAGTAGGTCATCGGTTTGGTAGGTTCGCCTTCACACAGGAGAGTTACTTATAGGTGGGGCAAGAGCGTTTAGCTGCTTGAGAGCCACTCTGTAGAGATACCTGGCCCGGAATAATTGTCAACACTCATTAAGTATCCCCCCCACACAGAGAGCATCTCGCAGGAGATGCTGCCACAAGTTCTGTGGGGTAGGGACTCCAGTGGTACTCGGAGGTGCTAGGAACTCCTTCTTTTTACCCGCGGGTAGAGCTGCCAAAAATATGCATCTTGGAGTGTGTTGAGGTATTGGCGGCAATGTTAAATACATTAGTTACATGCCTCGCACAGAGTGTAGTATCGAGCTACAGGCACACTAAGACCAAATGTTCCATTTGCCCCAAGTTAGGTCTACATGAAGCGTCCTGCCCATGGTTGTCCTACACAACCGTGTGTTGTGCCGGGCGGATGGCCCAACCACTCTGAGCCAGCCACAACCCAAGAAGGGCTGAGGGACAACCATTAAACTTTGAGCTGCACAAGGTTCTCCCTTGTGCCCCGGTAGATAATTGGGGATTGTCCATGGTGGTTCACCTAAATACTGATTCCTCAGCATTTCCTTCACTTGGGTGAATAGTGCCTGGTTCGGTATTGGTTCTCGTTCAGGTGGGGCGTGGGCTTAGGAGCAGCTGGGGGCCCCCAGCTGGTTATTTGTCAGTCATTTCGTAGAGGGGCAGCTGCTGTAGCGGCAAATGCCGGTATGTCCTCAGGGGAAACGAAAACGAGCGGCTGGTGGTCCTCCGTCTGCTATTGACATTGTATTCGGCCGGTGCTGGAATGACAAAAACTATTTTCGCTTTGCTTATGCTTCACTTCTGTACACATACTCATGCTTGTTTGGTCTGTTTCAGTAGCAAGACGTGTTATATGGTATGGGCGCTCGATCACTCCTTTGTCCGGCTGGCGGCTTCTCAGTTGCCACCGCTCCGCAAGCCTCAGCCGGCATCAGTTTCGCAGCATACACAGCGGTGTGAGATCGGAGGTCTGAGAGTCACTCAGCTGCAGTGACTGGTCTAGAGGGTGAAGGGACTCGGGGGACTTCAGTTCTCAGACTTCATTGTCGTACAGAGGTGAGACCTGGACCTGGGAGAAGCAAGTTTACCATGATAGTGCCCCGGTCCAGGGCGTGCGAGGAATCCCCTACACAGACTGTTTAAAGGTGCAGACAGATGCTAAGAAGAGGATGCATTTCTCTGATGGGGGCACAGACCGTTGCATTGAGGATAATTGGTCCTTTTCCCACAGTTCGTTTAGGGGTGGGGAGGGCGAAGGACCTCTGGCCCCTGGTCGCCCTCGTGATGTGAGATGAGATAGTAAATTCACCCTAAGCAACAGAGGGATACCCAAGGTAGGGTACCCTGGATAACTCCGAAGGTAGGATCCTGCAGTCCTGAATCAACTGGCAGATGTACACACCAGCTCGGGGGTTAGGGAGCCCAGATCGCTGGGGTTGGGTAAGGGGCTCCCGCGCCTGGGCACCGCATTGCACCCCCATCGCAACTTGGTGTTGGGGTGGGGGCGGAACCCGGAGCACAAGGACAAGGGACAGTAAGGTGTTGGGAACCGCCCTACTAAGGATGCAGGTGAAGTATGGTTCACCTGTGTGGTCCAGCGGTGTTAGGGACACAGGAGGATCCTTGGTTGTGTTGTTATCCTGATTTATGACAGGATTGAATTTTGACTTACAGGATATGTTTTATGATTTAAGATTTTAATTAATTTACTTTTATAAATAAAATTATTCCAATGCCAAAAACAATCAGACTTTGTCAGTTTATGTTTGGCGGGTGTTGGGGCCTATTGGTGGCATCCAGGTTCTATGATGGAGCGCCTCCCCAATTGGGGGGGGGGGGGGCATTTAGGACCTGGGGCCACTGTGGCCCGAGCCCTGAAGACTGGTTGTACGTTTGCTGGCCTGCCACTTACGTCCTCTCGTGAGGCGAGAGGGCGGAAGAACAAGAATTATGAGGGAGGTGGCGCCCGTCAGTTCCTGCCGCCGCCTGCTCCACCGCATCCAATTGGGGGGTATTTAAGTGCCACACCAGATCAGGCCTCAGCCTTTTTCGTGGATGCGGCATGGGCGGCGCGACCGGTGATCAGCGTTAACCCACCCTCCAATCCCATTAGACATGAGATTGAGGATAATGTGTGAGGTGGAATATTAGGCGTGAGATGGTGAGAGATGAGATCATTAATTCACCCTAAGCAACAGAGGGGTACCCAAGGCAGGGTACCCTGGATATCACCGAAGGTAGGATCCTGCAGTCCTGAATCAACCGGCGGATGTACACACCAGCTTGGGGGATAGGGTGTCCAGATCGCTGGGGTGGGCACGGGGCTCCCGCACCTGGCCACCCCATTGCACCCCCATGGTAGCTTGGTGTTGGGGTGGGGGTGAAACCCAGAGCACAAGGACAAGGGACAGTGAGGTGTTGGGAACCGCCCCCCTAAGTATACAGGTGAAGTACGGTCAGCTGTGTGGTCCAACGGTGTTCGGGACACGGCAGGATCCTTGGTTGTGTCGTTATCATGATTTATGACAGGATTGAATTTTGACTTACAGGATATGTTCTATGATTTAAGATTTTAATTAATTGACTTTTATAAATAAAATTATTCCAACGCCAAAAACAATCAGACTTTGTCGGTTTACATTTGGCGGGTGTTGGGGCGGAGGCCTACTGGTGGCATCTGGGTCCTATATGTGTGACTGAACTGTGAACCCAGAATGGATGCACTGCTTACTCGTTTTATTCACCAGCTGCAGTGGGGGTGCCAAATTTCTTCCTGACCAGGACGCTATCCGAGCAAGGGCCAGAACCTGCTCTTGAGAGTGTGGCTTACCGGTACACATATCCATCCCATTTTACATCACTGACCTTTTAATTAACTTCAGTCACTTTTGTCCTTTCTCTCTGTTTTCTTTCCCTTTCTCCTTTAACTACTGTTACATTCTGTGGTTGTGCTGCTTGTAGGAGGCTGGACTGGCTTGTAGTGAGTACCAAGGGGTACTTGCACCTTGCACCAGGCCCAGTTATCCCTTATTAGTGTATAGGGTGTCTAGCAGCTTAGGCTGATAGATAATGGTAGCTTAGCAGAGCAGCTTAGGCTGAACTAGGAGACGTGTGAAGCTACTACAGTACCACTTAGTGTCATATGCACAATATCATAAGAAAACACAATACACAGTTATACTAAAAATAAAGGTACTTTATTTTTATGACAATATGCCAAAGTATCTTAGAGTGTACCCTCAGTGAGAGGATAGGAAATATACACAAGATATATATACACAATAGCAAAAATATGCAGTATAGTCTTAGAAAACAGTGCAAACAATGTATAGTTACAATAGGATGCAATGGGGAAACATAGGGATAGGGGCAACACAAACCATATACTCCAAAAGTGGAATGCGAACCACGAATGAACCCCAAACCTATGTGACCTTGTAGAGGGTCGCTGGGACTATTAGAAAATAGTGAGAGTTAGAAAAATAACCCTCCCCAAGACCCTGAAAAGTGAGTGCAAAGTGCACTAAAGTTCCCCTAATGACAAAAGAGTCGTGTTAGTGGAATAATGCAGGAAAGACACAAACCAGCCATGCAACAACTGTGGATTTCCAATCTAGGGTACCTGTGGAACAAGGGGACCAAGTCCAAAAGTCACAAGCAAGTCGGAGATGGGCAGATGCCCAGGAAATGCCAGCTGCGGGTGCAAAGAAGCTTCGACTGGACAGAAGAAGCTGAGGTTTCTGCAGGAACGAAAAGGGCTAGAGACTTCCCCTTTGGTGGACGGATCCCTCTCGCCTTGGAGAGTCGCAAATCGTGCGTTTGGCGTTTTTGGACGCTGCTGGGGCCCAGGAGGGACCAGGAGGTCGCAAATTGGACCTGAAGAGAGAGGGGACATCGAGCAAGACAAAGAGCCCTCACTGAAGCAGGTAGCATCTGGAGAAGTGCCAGAAACAGGCACTACGAGGATGCGTGAAACGGTGCTCGCCCAAGTTGCAGAAAGGAGTCCCACGTCGCCGGAGACCAACTTAGAAAGTCGTGCAATGCAGGTTAGAGTGCCGTGGACCCAGGCTTGGCTGTGCACGAAGGATTTCCGCCGGAAGTGCACAGGGGCCGGAGTAGCTGCAAAGTCGCGGTTCCCAGCAATGCAGCTTTTTGGTGCCTGCGGTTGCAGGGGGAAGATTCCGTCGACCCACGGGAGATTTCTTCGGAGCTTCTGGTGCAGAGAGGAGGCAGGCTACCCCCACAGCATGCACAAGCAGGAAAACAGTCGAGAAGGCGGCAGGATCAGCGTTACAGAGTTGCAGTAGTCGTCTTTGCTACTATGTTGCAGGTTTGCAGGCTTCCAGCGCGGTCAGCGGTCGATTCCTTATCAGAAGGTGAAGAGAGAGATGCAGAGGAACTCGGCTGAGCTCATGCATTCGTTATCTAACGTTTCCCCAGAGACAGAGACCCTAAATAGCCAGAAAAGAGGGTTTGGCTACCTAGGAGAGAGGATAGGCTACTAACACCTGAAGGAGCCTATCAGCAGGAGTCTCTGACGTCACCTGGTGGCACTGGCCACTCAGAGCAGTCCAGTGTGCCAGCAGCACCTCTGTTTCCAAGATGGCAGAGGTCTGGAGCACACTGGAGGAGCTCTGGACACCTCCCAGGGGAGGTGCAGGTCAGGGGAGTGGTCACTCCCCTTTCCTTTGTCCAGTTTCGCGCCAGAGCAGGGGATAAGGGGTCCCTGAACCGGTGTAGACTGGCTTATGCAGAATTGGGCACATCTGTGCCCAACAAAGCATTTCCAGAGGCTGGGGGAGGCTACTCCTCCCCTGCCTTCACACCATTTTCCAAAGGGAGAGGGTGTCACACCCTCTCTCAGAGGAAGTTCTTTGTTCTGCCATCCTGGGCCAGGCCTGGCTGGACCCCAGGAGGGCAGCTGCCTGTCTGAGGGGTTGGCAGCAGCAGCAGCTGCAGTGAAACCCCAGGAAGGGCAGTCTGGCAGTACCAGGGTCTGTGCTACAGACCACTGGGATCATGGGATTGTGCCAACTATGCCAGGATGGCATAGAGGGGGCAATTCCATGATCATAGACATGTTACATGGCCATATTCGGAGTTACCATTGTGTAGCTACATATAGGTAGTGACCTATATGTAGTGCACGCGTGTAATGGTGTCCCCGCACTCACAAAGTTCAGGGAATTGGCTCTGAACAATGTGGGGGCACCTTGGCTAGTGCCAGGGTGCCCTCACACTAAGTAACTTTGCACCTAACCTTTACCAGGTAAAGGTTAGACATATAGGTGACTTATAAGTTACTTAAGTGCAGTGTAAAATGGCTGTAAAATAACGTGGACGTTATTTCACTCAGGCTGCAGTGGCAGGCCTGTGTAAGAATTGTCAGAGCTCCCTATGGGTGGCAAAAGAAATGCTGCAGCCCATAGGGATCTCCTGGAACCCCAATACCCTGGGTACCTCAGTACCATATACTAGGGAATTATAAGGGTGTTCCAGTAAGCCAATGTAAATTGGTAAAAATGGTCACTAGCCTGTCAGTGACAATTTGGAAAGAAATGAGAGAGCATAACCACTGAGGTTCTGATTAGCAGAGCCTCAGTGAGACAGTTAGTCACTACACAGGTAACACATTCAGGCACACTTATGAGCACTGGGGCCCTGGGTTACCAGGGTCCCAGTGACACATACAACTAAAACAACATATATACAGTGAAAAATGGGGGTAACATGCCAGGCAAGATGGTACTTTCCTACACTGCTCTTTATTGGTTTGGGTTATGGCCCAGATCTAGATTGGAGATGGAAGACATTTGGAAGTTGGGCTATTGCTCCTTCCGATCACTACTGGTGTTACATTCTTGCACCCAGATTATCTGGGTGCGGGAACATCAGGCCTGATTTTACCAGCCAGTACAACTGCAAGGGACTGGACAGGGCATGCTGGCACAAACCCAGCCCGAGCCCTTCTGTGGCACAGGGGAGACTGCCTCGCTTCTGGATGTGTTGCATCAGCCTCCTGTGGCCTCTGACATTATCACCCCCTCTTCAACCCCTTGCAGCAGTGGCGCACCACACTCCCAATTACCATGTTCTTAGAACAGTTGGTAAACAGAAGTGTTCATTCTCATGACTGGGCATTCCATGCATATTTTGGCCTGGGAAAACTGGCTATTCACCAGTTCCTGTGGATTACCATGTAATAAATAGCACGGTTCTCGCAGGATGTTATCAAATGGTACTGGTGTATACAGGTTCAGATATTGCACACTTCCAGTATTGAATTACTCGCAGTCGGGGCCATTGGCAGGGCCACTTGAATTAAGCGCAAGAGAGGGCAAACTGATGTGGCATGGTAAATCAAATTATGTGGCAAGAAATGGCCAAATATGCAGCATTATGCAGCACATTTTCTGATACTGTTACTTCATTTTTTTGTAATTTTTAGGTTGCGTGCACAAGCGCTCTGGCCTGTTATGATCTATCTGTGGGCTTTTAACCATGCCCTCCGCATACCCATCACTATTACTCATTCATAGGCTTGCCTTTCAGAAATCCTTTGTTATCATTGGCAAATGCTTTACGTTTTCCCCTCCTTGGGGCAGTTTTTTTTACCGTTTTGGCCATCAACACTGTACATGTATAATTGCACGTTTGCTGATATGTTTGACTGCCAGTGAACTTCTTTTTCCTTTAGTGTCTCTCCTTCTCGCTCATGCCCTCTGTGGCGCTTTGAATTGGCTTGCTTATGTCAATAGGTTGACTTTTCATTTTCAATTTATATGGCAAAAAAAGTAAAGTTAGGAATTTACAACACTAATAGCTCTAACTCGAGCAAAGGTAAGACACATTGCATTGCAAATGCTTGTTAAACTTGTTAACACTGTCTGGGCATCGGTTTCACTTCATTAGTACCAGGTGAACAACTGAATATAGCAATAGACTGCCAAAGGGCCTTCCGCTGTGCGGCAACATGTCACTGCGATTTTAGTAACTTTTGAACCATTTGAGCTTGAAACACTTTTTTTGGGGTCAACTCTGCAGATTATGTGGCAGACGATGGATTACGTGGTAAATGCAGCACATCTACAACTATGACACTCATGAAGGGCACAAATAAGGATCTAACACGATTCCTTTTTAAAGGCATACTTCTTTTCCAGTGCTTACGTAATTAAAAAGAAAAGTACAGAGGCCAATGTTTTTTTAGGAGCCTTTTTCCATACCTGTTAAATGCTGGGCTACAGACTATCCACACTGCCTAGTCTTGGGTTCACCTCAAGTCTCTACGTTCCACCAACCTACAATCCCATTCGCTTTGTCTCACTCTTTGGGGATTTTGTTCGTACCTTCTTTCTCCACTTGTCACTGTGTTCCCTTCTTTTGCATCCTCAAACTATCTCCCATTTCTGCCTTTCTCTCCCTTGCTCTGGGGTGTGCTGGAATAGAGAGGGAAGCAGCCAGAGTCTGAATCCAGCAGCTATTCTTAAGCCATATCCAGGCTTATCCAAGTCATTTACCGTGTCTTTGTCGCTGGGAGTTTTGTGCCAACACTTTAACACAGCTGCAGCGATATTCAAACATATGTTTCCCTGTGAGGAGCAGCAGCCCACAAGCGTGGGGTAAAAGTAAATGGCCATCAATTAAGAGAGACAACTTATTTTGTTAGGTCTTGCTTGACAGTACCGCTGTCTTTCAAATCTGCTGTTATCAGGTCTTCAAAATATACACAGAGGCCTTTAACCCCACTCTGAGGTGTATATTTCTTTTCCTTCACGCTATTCCCAATTTCATGTAAGATTAGATAGTCTGCAGTGCATCATACACTGTTTTGCATCTCAAATTACAGTGAATAACCAGACATTAAAATCTGTATTTCATAGTTGCATTGAATGTAGACCATTGTTTCCCAAACTGTGGGTAGGGTTCAGGCCGATTTCAAAGTTCAGGCATAAATAAAGATGCATCTAAACTCTTTATTTATTGTGTCACATTTGCAGTACTCAAAGACAGGGGTCAAATTTCAGGTTGTATCTACTGCTTATTTTTCAACACAGAGACTGGTCTTTAGGAACTCCTCTCACTTTGCTGTCAGAGAAGGAGAAATAAAGTGAAATAGGTGGCAAGCCTGCTGGGCACATTAAGTGTGAACGGAAAGCCGGAAAATGTAATTTTTTCCTAACACACAACAAAATGTAAATACCTGTAAATGAACTGTACACATTCAGCAGTTAAGGAAGCAAAATGAAGCATGTAATTTTGTAATTCTGAAGTGTGATGGAAAAAAGATTTTAGTAGGAACAAATCAAGACACTACTTGGTGATGCGCAAATAATAAATTTTCACTGAAACCTGCTTTCCATACATTATCATTGGTGTTCAGTATAGTTTTGTTAGTAAACTGTGGGGCAGATTTAAGAGCCCCTAGTGCCTCCTTGTGCCAAATTAGCGTCATTTTTATTTACGCTAATGTGGCCCAACAAAGCCAAAATTGCAGCACCAAATTTACAAAGTGGTGCAATGCATGCCTTGCGCTACTTTGTAACCCCTTGCGCCACATTATGCCTGCACCAGGCATAATGTATGTAAGGGGGCGTTCCCCTGTTAGGAGGGCCCAAAAATGACGCAAGAAAGCTAAAAGATTTCTTTGTATAATTTTTTTGCCATTTTTTAATGCCGCCTCAGAGCATTCGTTAAAAGGGGGCATGCCATTGTTTTCAATGGGCCCCTTTGTAGTGTTCAGGGATAGCACCAAAATTTAGTTTGGCGCTAACCCTGAACAGTACATCAATAGTGTCAGAAATTCTGACCCTATTGCCCCCTACCCTGCACCATGGTGCGCCATATTTTAAATATTGCTCACACATGGTATTGGTAGGGGGACGCAAAGGGCTGCAAGTATAGTGGTGCTACATATAATGTAGCGCCACTTTTCTTAAATCTGGCGGTATATGTTTGTGCAAATATAGTAGCCATTTCAATTAAAAATGTGGTGTCTGCAATTAACAATGATCTACTGCAGGATGCTTTATTACATTAAAAAAACGCCCTCCTCAGGTACTTTAAAGCTAGGTGTGTCACATAAGTTTGTGTACTTAAAAGTGAGTTGTAATTTTAAAAGTTTTGGGAAACACTGATATGGAAACAAAACAAGCCAGACAGTTTACACAGCGCTATTTAAGGTGGGCCCATCACTCATTTTAAAAACACTGTAAGTTGTAGCCCGCAAGTTGCAACATGATATCTTCATCAAAATAATTAATTATCTGAACTACTCTATACAAAACACAAATTTCTGAACTACACATTACACATAATGCTCTGAAGCTATTGAATGATGCTTCAGATTTGTATCAGTGATGGCACTGATACCTTGGTATATATGCTTAACACTCAAAAACCTTCAGAAAATCCTCTCAGTCACTGTATGATGTAATCAGTGATGTAATTTGACCTGTCATCAGTGATGTCACTGACCACGTCATGAGTGATGTAATATGTGAGGTCATAAACATTGCATTACAGGCTGTAAGTTATAGTAAGCTCAGGTAACTATAACTGCTGAATTTTACTGGTTTTGTAAGAGTGAAATGTGAGCCTAGCTATAACGTCACTGTAACTTTTGTTTTTTTCAGAGAATTTCTCGTTTAAAAAAAAATGTTAATTCCTAACTATAACATTGCTGTAACCTTTGGTTTTTCAGTGAATTTCTAAGGTTTTTTTCTAATGTTGTTTCCTAACCATTATGTCCCTGTAACTTTTGTTTTTTAAGTGAATTTCTAAGGTTTTTTAATTTTATTTCCTAACTGTAACCACTAACCTTTGACTGTGAGTGTGTAAGTGTCTCAGTAAGTCTGTGAGTGAGAGTGTCTGAGTGGGTCTGTCAGTGGGTGTGTAAGTGTCTGAGTATGTCTGTGAGTGGGTACATGAGTCCTTGAGTGGGTCTAAGAGTGGGTGCATGAGTGTCTGAGTAGGTTTGTGAGTGTATGAGTTTCTCAGTGGGTCTGGGAGTGAGTGCATGAGTCTCTCAGTGGGTCTATGAGTGAGTGCATAAGCCTGAGTGGGTCTCCGGTTGAGTGCATGGATGTCTAAGAGGGTATGTGAGTGGGTGCATGAGTGTGTAAGTGGGTCTATGAGTGGGTGCGCAAGTGTCTGAGTGGGTCTGTGTTTCAGTATCTGAGTCTGTGAGTGGGTGCATGAATGTTTGAGTGAGTGTCCGAGTCCATTTATGTGTGGGTCTGTGAGTGTCTGTGTGGCTGTGTCAGTAGCTTCATGAGTGACTCAGCCACAAAGGAACCCCGCCTGCCTGTTTATCCAATAGGAGTCCACAGTTTTGCACAAAATGCCTACCCAACTGAAGTACTATCTACTAGTTAGTTAGTAAGTGCTACTCTGTTAGGTAAGTGTCCAGTGTGTTATATATACTACAGCAGCATAATGGACCACAATGAAATGTCTCCAGCGATTTTCTGGGCATTTGGTAATCTGATTGTTCCTCCTGCGTCTTTTTCCAGAATTCTGTGATAACATGAATCCTCCTACAGAGGCCAACAAGACTAAAAAGACATAAATCTCCACTAAACCAGGGTCCTTCCTCTTAACTATATGACAAAGTGCTTCTTTGTTTGGCTGGGATATCCTCAGATTCCTCGGCATCAAGAATGCACAAACTAAATTAGCGGGAAACACACTGAGGGGACCCTTTGGTAAGGTGTCCATCATCCTGGGAAAAGGCGGGAAGAGTTTTGCATATTACTAAAATGATCAGGGTGGGGCCAAGCGGGTGGAGCTTCCAGGTGATTTGCACATTTGCATATTTGTGGTAATTTGAGAACCATGGACTTTGCTTTCACCAGGAGAGGACAGGAAAGATCCCACTCTTCAAGGTCACATACAGATTGTGATCCAACAGATCCAAGATGCATTCACCTCGACAAAGGATTTCAGATCATTTTTCAATATGGAATAGCTGAATGAACACTCTTGCTTTGCCTTCGCTATGCCAGGAGGTGGATCATTTGTCCTTTCTAGAAGTGGAGTTTCAACTAGAGCACCTTCTACATTTATATTTGAAAGTGCTTCCTATTGAGGTTTAATTTCCCTGAAATGAGCATCATGGCCAGAAAGGTAGCTCACCTGCTCGTTTAACCAACAAAAGTCCAGAGTTTTGCACAAAATGTCTATCCTACTGGATTACTTTCTACTAGTTAGTAAGTGCTACCTCATTGGGGAAATATCCGGTGTCCAGTAGGGGGGCTGTGCGGCCCCTCTCCCCCATCCGATTTTGGCCACAGGGGCCCCATCTCCCCGGCCACGTCACTATTCAATAGGGGAGGGGGCAGCACGTCCCGCTCTGGGCTGATTTCAGCCTAGGGTCTCCATCCCCTGGGGCCTAGGTATGTCTGTGTGCCAGTGTGCAATGGGGCTGGGGGGAGCCTCAAGGCCCCTGCAGTCCCGGACGGCTCCCGCCTCTGGCGGGAGCCAGCTTTACTCTTGCGCACAGGGAGCTGCTAAACATGCAATGCCCTTTGTGCAAGAGCAATAGTTTCATCCCTTTCCCTGCTGGCAGAGATGTGGGCAGGGAAAGAGATGAAGCCTCTGCTTCCAGCAGGCAAGAGCACTTTGACAGCTCTCACTCGCTGGAAGCTGAGTGCTTGCTTTGACTTGGCGGGAGCTGTCAAAGCTCCAGCCGAGTCAGAGCAAACAACTATGTCCTGCAGGTGGGCACCCCGGGACATAGTAGGAGCCAGCCCCAGGAGTGTGATTGTCCCCAGTGCCATTATTGGCTCCATGAGGGGAGGCATGCAGCCCCATCCAACATTTCAATTTAGCCCCAAGGGAGGTCATGGATGGACCCCCCCCTCATTATTTAATTTAGTAGGAGGTGGCGGTGCCGGACCTTCCCATTTTATAGTTATACAATCTTGCCCTGGGGAGGTGGTGATCCTCAAGGCATGGGGGGCACACAGCCCCCCCATACTCTTATCTTTAAGCCCCGGGGAGGTGGCAGTCCCTGAGGAACATGGGGTCACACGGGCCCCACCTACTACATTTAACCTTTTCTGCGCCGGGGAGATGGCAGTCCCTAAGGCGTAAATAAACCCTTGGAGGGGGGCACCTTGAGCCCCCCCTCAATTTTTTTTAAAGCACAGCATGCCCTCAGGACCTGGCCCAGTCAGGGACTTAACTGAGAAAAAAGCACGAGAGAGTGACCTTGTTTATTTTCATTTTTGTTACAAATTTACGAATTTCCCTAAATCGCAGCAAATTAAAAAAAAATAACAATAATGCATTGTTGCCCAATATGGCTGCCAACTCTGCCAGGTTGAAGTTGTCATGGAGGATCCGAGACCCTAGATATATAAATTTGGATTTCCTAACATCTCTCAACAACTACTGAACAGATTTACACCAAATAACAAACAGCACAATCTGTGGAACAGAATCTTGCCTCCTGCCAAATTCAGTGTAATTCTGTCGATCGGTCTGGGCTGTAGTCATGTTCAAAACATTAACATGGGAAACACACTAACATTAACAGGGCAAATTAAAAAATGCTTTTCTTCATATGGATACATGGTACTAACTATAACTACCTACCTACTGGCAAGCGCCAGTAGGTTATTTTTATATATAAAACCTATTGGTGTATGCCAGTAGGTAGTTATAGATAGGACCTAGTTTCTAGAGAAAAAGCATTTTTTTTACTTGCCTATATCTGTATCTTTGGTGGCGGTTGATTCATTTCCCCCAAAAATTCAACGCTCATGTCAGCTGCTGTCTGGAGAGTTTCAGGGTGATCTGTCAAGCGAGGTCTGTGAAAAAAAAGGGAGGAGGCCAAAACGTGTTTTCTCCATGTTAAATTCCATTGGAATTTTGAACAGGAATAGCGGATGAACCTCCGGCCGATTTACACCAAATTTGGCAGAAAGCTAGTTCTTGGTTCAGAAAGTGACCTGTTTGTGATTTGGTGTAAATCCGTACAGCAGTAGTTTTTTAAATGTTAAAGAAAAAAATTATATATATATATATATATTGGGAAGCAAAGCCTCCAAGTCTCCGCGAACCCTCCCAATCTTATGCTGAGATCTGATTAGTTCTGAACACTTCAACAAGAAGTATTGGCAGCCACCTTGGGACTCGGCTTCAGCCAAGTGCCAGAAAAAAAGGTAAGAAATAATAAAAGGGGCCAAGTTAGGGACACCTTAACCCCTTAGCTCTGGTGCTGCGGTCCCAGAGGACCCAGCCCTTGCCTCGAATTCACAACAAAGTGACAAACCTGCGGAAAACATTTTTTAAAAACGAGCTCCAGCACTTGTTTTAATGAAGTCCCCCTGTGGGCTGGGTCCCAGGGGGATTCATGTTACAATAAAGCTGGGGACACATGGGGCCCCCATCTTAGGGCATGTTTATGCCGTGGAGGACCACCACCTCCCCAGGGCTTAAGTTAAAATGAATGTAGGGGGACAGAACAGTCCACCCCAGCCCCAGGGACCAAACCCCCCCCCCCCTCAGTGCTCATGTAATAATGAAGGTGGAGGGCCACGCAGCCTCAGCCCAGTGGGCCAACACCTCCCCAGGGCTGAATTTAAATAATGAAGGGGGCCATCACAGACTCCCAGCCCTGGGGACCACCACCCCTCCAGAGCTACTTAATGTTGGAGGGGAGCTGCACTGCCGGCCTCAAGGAGCCATAGATGGCCTTTGGGACCAACACTCCCTAGGGCTGACTCCTGCTATGTCTTGGGGTGCCCACCCCTGGGACACAGCTGTTTGCTCTGACTTGGCAGGAACTTTGTCAGCTCCTGCCAAGTTAGAGCAAACGCTCCACTCGCAGCAAGTAAGAGCTGTGGAGGTTTTCTCTGTTTCCCTGCCTACAGAGATGCAGTCAGGGAAACAGAGGAAACTATTGCTCTCACACAGAAGGAGCTGCATGTTTATCAGCTCCCTCTCTACGACAGCAATGCTGGCTACCACAGGAGGCGGGGAGCCAGCTGGGACCACGGGGGCCTTCAGGTTCACCCTGGGGACCCATTTTACATAGTGGGTGCCCTGTGGGACACCCTGAACAGATGGCCAGGCCTCAGGGTATGGGGTCCCTGGTGCTGAGATTGGGCCGGGGAGGAGGGGCCCCCCTCCCCTTAAAATTTTTTTACAAAGCTAGGCCTCAGTGGATGGGGTCACCAGGGCTGAGATCGACGCTGGGATGGGGGGCCACGCAGCCCCCCTTCTCCCAAAAAAATAAGACATGAACATCAACAAAATAAAATTCAAAACTATCAAACTATATATTAAGCATTATAAATCAAAAATAAAACATAAATTAATGTTTCCTTAGAATGGTATAACTCAAAAAACCAAAACAGAACTAAAATCAGCTATAAACAATTTTAACCAATAAAATTATGCCAACAATTAAGCCAACAATGTAAAAGACGCAGGCTCAATCTCTGCCCATTACAAAACAACACACCTGTGGCATGAGGGACAGAGTTCCTGTTGGGGGTGGTGTAGTTAGACATAACCAAAGCACTGGATTCAGTGTAGTGGATGCTCTTTCTAGAAATTATGAAAGAAATGGGCTTCGGACCCAAATTATTACATTGGGTTTGACCCACTTATAATACCCTGAGGACCTGGGTTTCCCATCTGCTGAATTGCAAGTCAGGGCTGCCCCCTGTCACCTGTGCTGATTGCCCTGCCGATAAAGGCACTGGCGGAGTGGGTTAGGGTGGATGCCCAAATATGGGTCTGCATGGGGGAACACGTGGGAGGAGATGCCAATGATGTCCTTTTATATCTGGCACAGCTGGAACTGTCCCTGTCCTGGGTGGGGGAAATCTTTTTAATCTATCGTAGGTATTTGGGATTGGGTATTACCAGACAGAAATCACTCATATTCCCGAGGGGCACCTGGAAGATCTGAGGTGGTCTCCCCATGCCGCTTAAGGTGGTAAAGGACCACTTTCAATATATAGGGTCTCTAGATATCAGTTAATGAGAATACTCATTATTAGGATAACTTAGCACCACTTCTACACAGATGAATTTCACCTATTGGAAGGCACGCCCACTGTCCCTAATGAGTAGAGGTGCACTTCCCAAAATCACATTTATCTTGCAGAATAGTCCACATGCAATACCAGAAGCATTCTTTTGTAAAATATATAGGCAAGTGAGTGCCCTGCTTTGGCAGAATGGCCCTCCCAGTATAGCTCTCCGCACCCGCCAGCAGTTTAACTGTGATGGTGGAAGAGCTTTGCTCAAAACCTGCAAGTAATATGAAGCCGCCCAAGTCAATATTGGGAATGAGTGGGCGCATGCAGCATCAGAGGACACGCCCTACTGGCATGATCGTACAGCCCTGCAACCAAAGGTTACATGCTTTATGATGGCAGGATCAGCCCGAGTACACAGGTGGCCACCAAAATGTTGCATTCAGTTTGGAGTACCCTGCTGAGGGATATGGGGTGGAAGAAAAGATTGACACCAAAATCCTCCTGTGATTGGGTATGAGGTTAGGCGCAGTCTCGTCCCTGCAGGAATTTAGAAAATGGGATCTTATTGGCCCCTCCATACTGTCGGATGTGTGGGACACTAATGGTATGGTCCAGTTTGATCACCTAAGAGATAATATGACATGGCACCCACACAAATCTTTAAACATTTCCAACTGGAACATGTCATGCAGGTGAGAATAGACCCAGAAGAGGAAACAATGGAAGACCCCCCCCTTGAGAAACGTCAACTAGATGGCCATATGACAGACAAGGCAATCTCCCTTGCCTATAGGTAGCTCATGAACAATATGCACGGGGAGTTAACACACTTAAGGGAAAAATGGTAGGCAGATATAGGGGACCTAGAGGATGATGACTGGCAGGAGACATTGCAGGGGGGACGGTTTATCTGATTCAATTTAAAATCCTCCACAGAATATATTATACCAGGGTACCCTCGCATAAAATTGGTAGAGCCACGGATGATGCATTCCTGCAAGCTTGTGGTCAGTGGGCATCCCTTTTTCACATGCTATGGGACTGCCCTATAATCCGTACATTTTAGGAGCGGGAGCAAACTATAATTGAAACAGCGATTGGGATGCCCATAGCAAGTCAGGACGCATATATGTTGTTGGGAGTATGAAGCATTACAACTTTATATGTTACCAGAAGACTTTGGGGAACCTTGGCTTTCTGCTGGCAAAAAGGGAAATTGGACAGAAAATGGGGAGTGCAGTGTGCCCACAACTGCAGAACTGGAACTGGGAGATAGATGGATGTTGTGTTAGGGAGAAATTAGTGTATGAGAGTTTGGGGCTATCCAAAGAAGTTCGGGAAAGTATGTGGAAAAGTAGGGATTGGGAGCCCTGCCATCCTGCATCTGGCCTCTGGCAGGCCGGGCAAGGTGGAGGTGAAATCGGATCAGATAATCATGTAGCTGGAACTGACTCACCTCAGCATGATGCTCTTGTGATGACACTTTATCCTCCAAACTAAGGACTCACATGCTAACCACCAAGTTTGGAGAGGGAATGGGGAGGACTGGGAATCACTGCAATGTTGTCTGAGTTGTTTATGTGTGCATGCTCTTTAAATATCAATAAAACATGTTTTAAAAAAAACAATATAAAAGACACAGACATTTTTTATATGCAATACTACAAGAATTGACCAAAATATATATATATATATATATATATATATATATATATATATATATATATATATATATATATATATATATTCATGTTTATAAATATATGTGTGCATATATATATACATATATCTATCTATATATAAATATATATATATATATATATATATATATATATATATATATATATATATATATATACCTCACATGGCGATTCATCCACAAACCTGCAAAACCATGGCACCAAGCTCTCAATTATGTTCCATAGCCATCTTCTTCATGCAAAGTCAATTAATTATGTGCAAAGGTGAAAAAGGTTTTTGGAAAGTGCAGGAAAATACAAAAGAATATCTACAGTTCAAGGCCGCCACATTTCGGCTTGCTGCCTTCTATTGGGCCCCCATCATCATCATGGTGGACGTCATCCTACTTCATAATGTCCTTCCTCCATTTCATTGCCCTAGTCGACACTAGAATGATAGCTGTTTGATGGCTGTCAAATAGCAGTCGCCATGGTGGATGGCATTCATATTTTTAATATTTTTTTAAACCCACATTCATCTCGTAGGTCTGAAGGTGTTCTTCAAATCTTAACATCGCTCCTGCTAGAATCATGGTATAATAATTCTCTTACACATTAATTGCACATAATTATGACCATATACCTACATTGTTCTTGATAATAAAGTCATACTTATTGCTTTCAGTTTTTGCTATATCATTATGTAATTGAGTACATCTTGTATACTTAGATATTTCTCAAGCGCTTCATACCAACAATTCTATAGCAGGACTGGAGGCTCGGATTATGCTTCTCATTCTTTGCTGTTTATTATTTAAAAAATTCACAGCAGCCAATCAAAACAATTTATCAAAAAAACTACAACTTCCATGAACCCAACATATTTCCTCACTACCAATGGGCGGCCAAATTTCTTCCTCTTTTCTGCTGCTTGATCATTCAGATAAGTAACGTTGTTTTTTCATCTGCATGCATTATGTTATTTAGTGTGTAAAATTGTGTTTTGACAACAGCGGTGACCGGAGTCTCCCACACGCAGCATATACGCTGCTTGCCGGTCCTTTTCACTTCACAATAGGCTGTATTTGAATGTTTGCCCCCAGCTGGGTGCTAGGAGGCTGGGGAACGTGCGCTGATAGCGCAAGGACTTTAGTCTTGTCCTTTCTTTGGCTCGCCGTGCGCGGGCTCCTCGCGCCACTGGCTTTTATGTCAGTTTCTAGATACTGACAATGAGCCCACGCTACGATCCAACTGTCTTGACATCGGCTCCTGATTCCCAGGTGAGCAAGAACGTTCCCCACACACCCACTACGCCAGGGCTGTACAATTGGGCAGTATAGGCTTTGCCTGAGGGGGAAATTCTATATATATATATATATATATATATATGTATATAGTTTTCAGCAGTACTTATTGCCATCGATATTCCTCCTAAAGGGGATATAGCAGCTTTTGCTACTTCTTCTCTTGCCTCCTATACTGCTTGGTAACGCTTCAGGATTCCCCCCCCACTATTGTACTCTCACAGGAGCACCTTCACAGCATCCCCGTTACTGCGATGCCATGAGCGACCGCTAAACGCCGGAAGAATCAGTCCTCCTTAATGATAAAGAGGACCTTCTCCTAGCTGAGGATATCGTCCGTGCCTGGACGCCGCAGTGGCTCAGTCTGTGAATCAGGCTCTGGCTGTTGCGCTGCAGCATATCGCTAGACAACTCAAACGCCATGCCTTGACTGTCCCTCCATTTGGCAATCTCATGCCCCTTTCCTCCACTAATCCAGAGACAGTCCCACCAAAACCAGGACCTGAATGGCCCCATTCTGCACGCATGGCCCAGCTCTTTCAGTCCCAGTCCGACTATCAGTATACGGCACAGCCATCCACCAAAGCCCAAGTCCTCCTATATCCATCCCGAGACAAGTTTTCTGATGCCTCTTCGCCCCAGTCGGATTCCGACAGTGAGTCACGTCCCCACAAGTGTAGCAGATGCTCCTTTGACGGCCAACATGGTCCCACCCCTTCTGAAGCCTCTGACCCGTCTTCTGCCCTCAATTTTAATCTGGACGATATTATTCACCCCAGGTCCTCGGACTGGGTCCCCCTTCTGGCATTGACTGATTATGCCCATACCCCCATCAGGAAACCCCTGGACAAAGACATCCACAATCGTCTCCAGTCCGAATGTCTTCGTCCTGACATCCCCGACAAGGTGGCCCTGACTCCAGAATTAGACCCCAACTTGGCAACTTTCCTGAAGCACTCGCCAAAGGACCGCAAAAAAGGTCTGGATAGGTCCTGGAGGGCCTACCAGGATAATGTCTTGGACCTTTCTGGTCCACTGTGTAAGATCTTGGACCTAGCGGTGGTGGCGAAAGAGTCCGGTTCACAAGTAGATCCCGACATTCTGGCAGGGTGGGCGCAGCGCACGCTCTGTCTTTTAAGCAACGCCGATTGCGCCATATCTATCGAAAAGAGGAAATCCATCCTACTTCGAATTGATCCGAACCTGGCTGATTTCGCCAGTGCAGAACCGGGACCCTTGGCCGATAGTCTTTTATTCAGCAATAAATTTGTTAAAGACCTGGGCAAGTTTGTGCGCTGGATAAGGCTCAAACCTCGATAAACAAGGTCTTCCGTTATCAAGTTTTTGCCAGAGCTAGCAGACTGCGTGGGCGTCTGTCCGGCTGCGCTGCTTCCAATAATTCTTAGCCCTCTTACAATGCGACAGGCAAGGGATTCTCGACTACCCGGGACACATTCTACCTGGCCTGAGCCCAAGCGGGTCGTGCCCGCTTTAACAGAGGTGGCTTCAAGCCCACCTACAGCTCCGGCTCCACCACTCAAGGTAATCCTGATCTCACATATTACTCCCTTTTGGTGAGCTCAGCCGTGGTTCCCTGTTCTTCTAGAGCTGTCCAAGGAGTGTCCAGTCCAAAGTCCCCCAATCCCAGAATTTTTGCTGGATCCAGTGGGGCAGACCCATTCTCTTTTGACCCAGGGCAAATTGCACCTTATGGCTTGGCAAATTTCAGGCAATGCTGGAGTTTGCCAGGCCTCCGGAAGAGTCTAATTCTTTCATATCAGCATCCTGGTCAGACTCCACCCATAGACGGCATGCCTCTGCATGGCGCCGATGGGTGTGTTGGTGCAACTCACGGAATCTGGATCCCTTGGGAGCCCCAGTTGTTACTGTAGTCAATTTTTTGGCGGCACTGGGGTTAGAAGGCCTAAGATTTTGCACAGTAAAGAACTATACATCAGCTATCTCAGCAGGACATGTGTTTCTTGATGGAAAGCCTGTAGGGAAGCACCCTCTTGTGTCTTGGGTCATGAAGGGTATTTGTTTAACTAATCCCCCTCAACCGAAGTACACACATCTGTGGGATTTAAATGTCATCCTCAACTTCTTACGACACTGGCCTTGCAATGCAGACTTATCCTGTAAACAGTTATCAGCCAAACTGACTATCTTGCTGTGTTTGGCACCATGCAGACAGGTGTCTGATGTGCGAGCTTTGGATATTTCGGGTCGTGTATTCCTCCCATATTGAGTAACGTTTTCGATTTCCAGAAGGACGAAGACTAGTTCAAGGCAAGTAACCTATCCTAGTTATCCAGATGATTCTAAGCTATGTGTTGTGCAATGTTTGAAAGAGTATGAAGCCCGCAACAAGGAGTTTCGTCAACCTCCTGGGGGTCAATTGCTAATTGCACTTTAGAAACCCTTTTATCCGGTATCTTCTGCAACCCTAGCGAGCTGGGTGAGATGGATTCTGTCTGAGGCAGGAATAGATACCTCTGTTTTTGGAGCCTATTCAGTGAAGGGCACCATGGCATCCAAATCCTTGTCTCTCGGTTCTCAGTTACAGGAGATAATGAAGGCCGCTGACTGGTCTTCCGATTCTACATTTAAGACGTTTTATCATAAACCAGTTTTGGATGTGGCCTTGGTTGTTTTTCAGCAGCTTTGAACAAGCATAATCCGAGCCTCCGGTCCTGCTATAGAATGAAAACTTTTCGAGCATACGCAATAAAAATGTTCAATTCTATTAAGGACACGGAGACAAGGATTATCCCACCCAATGTATGTACTTCACCCTCCCAGGACTAGTCTACCAGTCTCATGCTCTACATGGGTTCGTGTGATTCATTGCCATTGTACTTGTTTTTATCTTTGATGCCACGCGAACATTTCTTGCTTTGATATTTCATGGTTTATTCAGGTATCCACGCAATTATGCAACTGTGTATTACGTACCTGTTTTCTCTCTTCTATTTCAGCTTCTGATCAGAAGTCCTCATGATGCAATTTAAGAGGAATTCTCTTCTTTCTGCGTCGGCGCCCATCCTTTAGGAGAAGCGATTGTTTCCTGGTTGGAATCAAGGCCAAGTTTTTTGTTAGGACTGTCTGGTTATCATTGGAGACTTTCACTTTTTTTCTCACTACAACGAATGAGGACGAAATATGGCGGCTACGACATTTATGCAGCAACACGGCCACCCATTGGTTGTGAGGAAATATGTTGAGTTTATGGGAGTTGTAGTTTTTTCGATACATTGTTTTGATTGCCTGGTGTGAATTTTTGTAATAATAAACAGCAAAGAAGGAGAAGCATAATCCCCGCCTCCATGTCCTTCATAAAATTGAAAATTCTTATCGCGTATGCGCGAACATTTTTCATTCAATACTGGCATGGAGGCATGGAACGTCATTCACAATACAAATCGATCACACTCATGCCAATTAGTTCGATTATTAAGAGAATCACACATTTTTTATCATCGTACTTTAAAATCTAAAACAACAATTTGTCATTTAAAAAGAGTGATGCCAAATTCTCTTGAATTTCATATAAAATGATATATGCTAAGGCAAGTACTAAAATATAACTCTATCATTAAAGTGACATGTGTCGGAATTCAACCACATCCTATTACAATTCAGTGATGTTCACCAAATCGGTCATCTATATGCTACTATAGCCGGATTGAAAGTTCATTAATGTGTGATGACCTAAATGTAAATGTCACATTAGTTTATTGTGATGGTGGTTATCATCCCATTAATGAAGTGACATGTGTTAGAATGTAATCATGTTAGTATGAAATGACATGAGTGTAGCTGGCAATTAATTCAAAGACATGATTTTATTTGTTGCCATTCCCTCAATAAAGTGTCATGTGCTATAATGTAATCTTGTTGTTCCATCATATCATCTATGATGATGATGATGATGGAAAGATGTTTGCATTTCAGAACCCCAAAATGGATGTTTATTTTCTTAGTATCCATCCATACTATTAAAGATAAAATGTTAGTTGTTTAAAGTGCAATTGTATGATCCCATTATATCATCCCTAACATCTAGATGTCAATCAATACAGTAAAATTATGCTATTAATTATACTACCTTTTATAAAGTGACATGTGCTAAAATAATAATGTTGTACCACCATATCATTTTTGGCAATAATTATGGAATAGGGTTTCAACTAAATGACTCAGAAGATAGATGTTACCTATCTCAATAGTACATCCATACTATCAGAGATAAAACAACATGTTCATAAAGTGCAATTGTACCCTTTCATCACATCATTTAAAACATTGGTTATAATATAGTGTTCTAATTCCATGATTCACTTTATAAATATTCCTTATCCTAGGAGCTAAGGCTTAATTCTCCATTAGCCCATTCAATAAAGTGCAGTAGTTGACATCAGGCATATTCTATCCACTAATTCCATTCAAACACAATAATATTCAAATATGACGACTTGATTCTATCCAGATTGAAAATCCAATACATTCCTTCTACAATTCCCTATAAAAACTTGATTTTAAGAATATTTACACAGGTGAACAAATATTTCTAGATAATAGTTGTCATGTGTTTAGACCTCAAAGGACAGTGCTGAACAAGTGTACACAGTCCTCAATATTCAGACTTTCAGGTGGCATTCGAAGGTATAATGTTATTCCCAATATTGATATAGTTCAACTCTACAGATTGACATTTAGTTATGCGTCCATATTATCTCTCCCTTGGACTTCTCTACCCAATAGCACAATCAATTTGGATTCTCCTTTTATTATGTATTTTTCTCTGTCACCTCCTCGTACATGTCTTTTTATGTGTTTTATGTGTTTGAACCCCCTAGATTCAATTTTCTGATATTAGCAGTGTGAGCATCAATATTGCTCCCAATGGGGGCGATATTATCTCTTGTTCTTTCAAACAATGCTGTCATCCCCTCTAGTTCTTTGTCTAACAATGGTTCTCTACTGTTCTAATCAGGGGATTCAGTGGTGTAAATCAAATCATAAATTTCCAAAAACTCAGGAATATCATTTACTTTGAAGTAGGACATCCTTGCTTCTTGGCTCTCATTATTTGTAGTCCTTTTCGGTTTCATTTGAAAATGATTATCTAATTATAATTTTCTGATATATTTGTATAATTCAATCCTTTCATCAGTAAAGTCACGGATAGTGGTAGGGCAAAATGTGAGTCCTAAATTTAGAATTCTTTCTTGGTTGGGGGTCAGTTGTATTTTGGAGAGGTTTATAATCAACGGTTTCATTTGTTGATTGTTCTGTAATTTAGGGTTGGTATTTTTCAGTACAGTCATCATCTCTTCCCTCTGCCTCTCACCCTTCCCCTTCCTCTTGCCCCTTCTTGTCTTACACCTTCGTTTCTGCAGTTTTGTTGTATTACACCCCTTCATCCTTGTCGCATGGTAATGCAGAGCAGTTGTGGTTCCCTGTGTAAATCCAATTGCTCAGCAGGGACCTCATCTGCACTGGAGGCAGAATCCAGATTCACTTCACTGTCACTTGGTCTCCCTTTGGTGGATTTTACCGCTTTATCCTTTATGCTTAAGTGGTTGTATTTCTTGGCAAATGTATTTATGCGACCATATTGATAATCCAGTCTGTCTCTTGTAAAGGTGTGGGCTTTTCTTTCCAATATTTCTTCTTCATAGTACTGTAATTCTTCCTCCATTTGATTAATAAATCCTTTATGATGGTATATTCCTTATGTTTTTCCAACACTCAACCTGATCATCTCCACTGTTGCAGCTTGTTGTTCCTTCTTTCTTTTAGCATGCCTGATCAATGTCTGCATTCATTTTGTCAAACATATTGACACCTACCTTGCGAAGTAAGTAAAACCTATATTTAAACTACAACTTAATTTTAATTAAAAGTAAAATTGTAAAATAACAAATAATTAACAAAACACTCTACGTCTTCTATCTTCTTACTTGTACTTACTAACAGAAATTACTACAGCATCGACAAAGTGCTACCAAAAACAACACGAGTCCAAAACCACAAAAAAGACATACAAAATAAGTAAATGTAAATTATTGTGAAAAAAGAAACTCATGCTAAAACAGAAAAAATAAAACCTAAAGGGGTCAACCTCCATAAACTACCAAAAAATAAACATTTAAAATGAAATTGATTCACAACCAGCAGAAAAGAAAAGCCCCTGCTCCACAATACAAAATCACCAACTGAAAAGCTGCAAAAAAAGTGTGAAACTTCCAAGAAGAGTAAGTTCAAATAAGAAAGTTAGTTGCATAATTTTGCATGTAAATAACAAATGCATAAACATTTTTAAGTTGTAATTCGTTATACAATTACACTGTATTCAGACATGACAGAGAGGGCAAGATATATCACATCCCAGCAAGGAATGCAATTATCAAGTCACATGGACTACACCTACAACCAAGAAAGTAATTTGATGGAAACTGAATTTGAAATATACCAAATATTACTCATGCCAAGAGAGGGTCACTACAAAAGATGATGTTGTAATTAATGTATGGAACACAACCACCACCAAAATGTGAAAGAAATAGAAGTAAGGGAGGTATTGCAGGATATAAGGGAGGCAAACACTAGCTCCCAGGAGCAAAAAATTAGAACCCAACCTAAACTGTATAGGTTTGTAGAAACCGAAACACAACAAATTCAATTAATTTTGAAAATAATTACAGTACATAAAATATATAATACCAAATAACAGTCACATAACACTTACACAAATGATAAAATAAAACATTTCCCACTCAAAACAAATACATTAAATATTGCTTACTGTTCTGTAACTGCAGATAATTCTCTGGATCTACTCAGTCAGAAGTATAATCCACCAAAAAACTGGAAAAATAAATTCCAAAATTTCCAAAGGCCCCAAAAATGCACATTTAAAACAAGTCCACTAGAGATCTATCAAAGGATTCCAAAGTATCCAGGAACCATAAAAAAACCTGACAAAGGGGCTGATTACAACTTTGGTGGTTAGTGGACCACCATGGCAGTGGCAGCGGTCAGACCGCCATCAGGTTGGCAGTCGGACCACCGTATTACAATGCATGCGGTTTGATAGACGAAAGACTGCCGCTGTCCCGCTGACACCACCAGGCAGCACAGACCATTGCATCCACAAGATAGGTCAATGAGGCTGTCGGAGGACGGACCGTTAGGGTTTCTGCCAGACATAGTATCATGTTGCTTTCTGCCAATGTCACTGTAGCGGTCCAACCACCACATCTCAGCTGGCAGAAACAGAGGCATATAAGGCAGGAACTCCGCTGTAGGCAGCTTCACACATCCTGTGCTGCCATGGAGTGGATCCTTCACATCCTGCCGCTGCTGATGCTGTAGGAAGGATCCCTAAATCAATGCCATAGTGGATGCAACTGATGATAAGACAAAACACTTATCCTTGTCCCCAAACTCAACTGCAAATCAACGCACCACCGTAGATTTGGTATGGGGGTTGTGCACCATGTACCAAGTATAAATTTGTTTGTCCCGGGTCATAGTAGTACAAAACGTATGACCCAGTCCTAGCCCCATGATGCCCCCTGTGGGCAAGTCACTGACACTGTACCGCCAAGCTCCACAAAACCACACGTGTCTGCACATCCCATTTTCAGGGACAGTGAAGTGTACTTATCATTGTGCCATACAACAGCAACACCACATCAATATCACACCTACTAATTGAACTGACACCCTCACATTGCTCATATGCCATGGCCTGTCATGATATTGAAGACTCGTATGTACGATGTGTAATTTAACCCAAACACCCCTTCCATGCAACATCCGTGTAATGGACCCAAATATATCAGCCACATTGGAAGAGAATGGAAGGTAAATGGGGTGCAATATATTTTGTGAGACAACTATCTAAATCTCACAATGTAGACAATACCTGCAGAGGAGAGATGGTGGCATCAGGGGGATCCCAGGAAGAATGCTGCCCTGGGACACATTTATATTGCATATGCCCCTAAAACACAATTTGCACAGGAACTGAGGCCCCATGTATCTCGGGGACAACCAATAGTATAACCAAGTACCAGGACTATGTGCCAAATGTGTAAGTGAAAGTCAAGAAAGTGTAGATGACTGAGCTGGAAGGTAAAAACATGAAAATGGACACATGCTCATTCAAATGTATAGGAAGGTAGCACAACTGAACGCCTTCCATGTGTGGACCAACAAAACTCTAGCTTGCACATATGATACAAATACACAATCAACATCTGGTGGACAAATGTAACCCAATAGAGGTTTACATTCGCCAAGCCAAGTTGAAATACTTACCATATCAAACAACACACAATGCAATGACACCCCAATTCGATTACCACCCACATATCCATCCATTGAACATTGCCTCTTGTCCTGAGTGGCAACAGCACTGCTCCCAAAGTCAGATGTTGCCAACCACCGCAAATGGATCAGCAATCAGGGTGAATTAAACACAACTCTAGGTATACATCACAAATTACTTAGGAACAACAAAAAGATAAAAAAATAATGCAAGACAAATGTATACCCAAAAATAGCAGCTTGGGTTTATTAACAGAACTCAAATTATGATTAAAGGCCAATGGCCAGTCCACAGACATCAGGGGAGGGGGGTTTCAGAGGGGCAAGGGTAAGGTCAAGCAGGAAACCTTCTTTGGGAAAACAAGTAGAGTCTGCAGAAGGTATGAGGTGTTTTGAGGTTGAGGAAGTGGTTGTGTTGGCTGTGGGTGTTGTTGGTGCTGGTGTGTGTGTGTGTGTGTGTGTGTCTGAGGTATGCTTGGGTTTGGGTGGTGTCTTGTGTGTGTGAGTGTGTTTATTTGCATCCTTTGGGGGGCTGTGAAGTGGAGGTGATGGCTAAGGTGAGTGATGTGACTGTGTCTGTGGGTGATGGTGTGGTGTCCGGGGGTATTGTGTGGGTGGTGTGTGGGTGTTGGGTTGGTGTGTGGGGGTATTTTGTGTGTGGGTCTGTGGGTGTGGTGGTGGTGTCTGTGGGTATGGTGTGTGTGGTGTGTCGGGGTCTGTGGGTGTTGGGGTGGTAATGGGGTATGGTGTTTGTGGTGTGTGGATCTATGTGTTATGATGGTGTCTGTTAGAATGGTGGGTATAGTGCTGTCTGAGAGTGACTGTTGAGTGCTTGCATGCCGGTGTGTCTTGTGGTGCTTGTGCTTATGTGTGCTGCTTATGTGTGTTGAGGTGGGTGCATGTGGATGTGTTTATGTGTGTGTGTTCTTGGGACAAGCACTAGAAGAAGGAAATTGGATGGGAAAGAGGTAGGTGGTAGGAGGTAGGTTTGGGGGGTGGAAGGCTGCTGTCAGTGAGGAGGCCAAAGCCTGAAGAGATCTTGGTAGGCCAGACATGGCAATATATTCATAGGTACGCAACCACCTGCTGAAGCTGGCTGCCATTTAGATGGCATTCAGAATGGCACTGGGATAGTATTCAGAATGGCAGTCTGAGCCACAGAGACACTCCTCAGGTGGTCAATTGCCTCCTCACTCAGGGCATCAGGAGTAATGGGGGTAAGGGGTGAGGGGCCTGGCACAAAGGAGACGCCCATCCTCTTGGGTGAGCGGGCAGGACCAACTGGGTGGGGAGCAACTTGGACGGTGGAGATGGAAGTGGGGGTGGTGGGCAGGGATGGAACAGGTACAGGTCCTGATGGGTCCATCACCACTAGGGAGTGGCTACTGGAGGATGAATCTGAAGATGAAGATGTTGATCCTCTGTCTTATGTGGCACTCCCCTCACCCTCTGGGCCACTGGGTCCCTCTGTATCTGATGCCTTGTGACAGAAGGTACTGTGGCCAGCTGCATTCTCACTGGTTTCGGCCCAGTCACCTCCATTTGCCTGTGCTGATGCTGAAATTACAAAGACAAATAGGGGGTCATTCTGACCTCGGCGGTAAAAGGCTCTTACCGCCGGTCAGAACTCCGCCATTCTACCGCCGTGGCCGCGGTAAACCGCCACGGTCATTCTGACCCACAACTGCCAAGCCGCCAAAAACCCGACATTCACGGAAGGCCGCCTCATCAGCGGGCAGCGATAAACTGGAGATGACCAAACCTCCACCGCCACGCCAACACAAACACGCCCATGCCATTACGACCCACGAATCCACGCGGCGGTCATTCAACCGCGGTATTCCATTGGCGGTACACACCGCTGCGGTCAAAATACACATCCAGCTCCAAAACACAGCCACATTGGACAATTTGAAATACACACACCTGATACACATACAAACACCACCCCCACACATCCAAGCAACTATAAAACACACACCCACATCACCCACAAACCCCCACTAGTTGGAAATCGGAGAGAAGGCGATAGAGAGAGAGAGAGCGAGCACAGCAATCGAAAACCCCAACACACACAGGAACCCAACATCATCAACCACACCACATCTACGCACACATCACCACACACCACCACTCACATCACCACAAACACCACCCCACACCTCATCCACACCACCACATGGCACCCCAAAGACACCCCAGGTTTTCGGACCAAGAACTCAGGGTCATGGTGGAGGAAATTATAAGGGTAGAGCCCCAGCTCTTCGGCACACAGGTGCAACACACCACAATAGCCAGGAAGGCGGAGCTATGGCAGAGGATCGTCGACAGGGTCAACGCTGTGGGACAGCATCCCAGAAACCGGGAAGACATCCGAAAGCGCTGGAACGACCTACGGGGGAAGGTACGGTCGATGGTCTCAAGACACAACATCGCTGTGCAGAAGACTGGCGGCGGACCACCACCCACTCCTCCCGAATTCACAGCATGGGAGCAAGAGGTCTTGAACATCCTGCATCCTGCAGGCCTCGCTGGAGTAGGCGGAGGAATGGACTCTGGTAAGTCTAGTCTCAACTACTCCCCCCCCTCCAACCACCAGCATGCCAACCCACACCCCCACCCTCACCCCCAATCCCCCAGCACACATCCTCCCTGCCAATGTCTCACCAGCACAACCCACCCAACCCAAAACCAAACCCTGAATGTCAACACAAACCATGGACACCCATCACCTATGCATGACCACTGCACATACCCACCCCCCCCACAAACCACCCTCACAACTCCTGCCACAAGGGAATGCCAGCACTGGGGGACAAGGGCACCCACAAATCGCACGCCATGGAACACACAGAAGCAATAACCATACTCTTTCACCCCTGCAGGGCCCGAACGCCAACACACCGGCCAGGAGGGTCCAGATATGTCCATCCCACCCCCAGAACAGGCCCCCAGTGAGGACAGCAGCTCTGTCGACCTAGAACCTGATGACCAGCCCGGACCATCGGGGACCTCTGGACAGTCGGTTCCCCACACATAGACACAGGCCACAGCAGACCTAACCCCCTCTGGGAATATCAGCACAGCTCCCACCCAGCGGGCCCATGCCTCTGTCTCCAGGACAGGTCAATCAGCGGTGTGTCCACCACTACAGGGCACCCAGGCTGACCCAACACCCCAACAACAACAGGGACCTGGGGGCAGTGGTAGTGGGCACACCGTCCAGGGGACAGAGGCCCGGGGAAACAGGGCAACTGGGAGGGCTGCAGTGCGACAGGGGGGTGAGGACAGGCCCAGGGAACCGACTCTCCAAGAGGCCCTCACCACCATCATGGGAGCATACCACCGCTCCCAGGAGACGATGGCGACGGTACTGGCCAGGTTCCAGGAGATCCAGGCACAGCAGGAGGAAACGGTACATGGGGTACAGAGAGGAGCTCAGAAACATCATCCTGGCCCTGAACCTAATATTCACCACATTGCGGGACCATGTGGCACCCCAAAGGGCCCCTGTCACCAGCCCGGACCAGGAACAGCCTACCGCCTCCGCCGGCGCTAGTGGACAGGAGGCTCCCACACAACGACAGGCCACCAGAACCCCACCTCCTGCTGAAGATCAACCACCCCGCAAGAGGAGCCTGAGATCACAAAGGAAGACAGAGTAGGATGCCAAGACCCCCGCCAGCATAAGATACCCCCGGATGTCATTCCACTGTCCCACATTGTCACCCTGTCCAACCTTGAACTGCCCCTGCTCCATCCTTCCACAGGCATATGGACAATGCACCTGTGCGACCGAGAACTGGACTCTGCCATGGACATCACTCCACCCCCACCCATCACCGTTTTACTATCATTGACCTATATGTAGCACTTTAAATAAATCACTAATTGCACTTAAAACACTCAGGAGTCTGCTTGTATTCTTAACAAATGTATTACACATAACGGTTCAAAAATGTTCAGTTACATTGTGATGACAACATACCAATGTCAATGTGCTTTACTCCATGGGCGAACAAACCAGAAGTCACGCAGTGGGTCATACAGCTCTGAAAAGGGAAGGGAAAGTCACAATTCAGTTGAAAGGAACTGGGGGGAAACACAGAAAGTAGAGATGCAGGAGGCCAGAGGTAAATGTAAAATGGCGTGGGGGATTCTTACCTGGGTGCTACTGAAAATACTGTTGTATGACTGTGTCCATGTTGTCCGTGTCGTCCCCGTCGTCTTCCTCCTCTTCACTCTCCACAGGCTCCACAGCTGCTACAACACCACCATCTGGACCATCCTCCTGCAGAAAAGGCACCTGGCGTCGCAATGCAAGATTGTGAAGCATACAGCAGGCCACGATGATCTGGCACACCTTCTTGGGTGAGTACATTAGTGATCCCCCTGTCATATGCAGGCACCTAAACCTGGCCTTCAGGAGGCCGAAGGTCCTTTCTATGATCCTCCTAGATCGCCCATGGGCCTCATTTTACCGTTCCTCTGCCCGGGTCCGGGGATTCCTCACTGGGGTCAGTAGCCACAGCAGGTTGGGGTAACCAGAGTCACCTATTAGCCACACACGGTGTCTCTGTAGCTGTTCCATCACATAAGGGATGCTGCTATTTCGCATAACATACGCGTCATGCACTGACCCAGGGAACTTGGCATTTACATGGGAGATGTACTGGTCAGCCAAACAGACCACCTGGACATTCATCGAATGGTAACTTTTCCTGTTTCTGTACACCTGCTCATCGTCTTTTGGGGGTACTAAGGCCACATGGGTCCCATCAATGGCACCAATGATGTTGGGGATATGTCCAAGGGCATAGAAGTCACCCTTCACAGTGGCCAAATCACCCTCCTCAGGGAAAATAATGTAGCTCTGCATGTATTTCGTCAGGGCAGACAACACTCTGGACAAAATCTTGGAAAACATAGGCTGAGACATCCCTGATGACATGGCCACTGTTGTCTGAAAAGACCCACTTGCCAAAAAATGGAGGACTGACAGAACCTGCACCAGAGGGGGAATTCCTGTGGGTTGGCGGTTGGGGGACATCAGTGCTGGCTCCAGCTGGGCACACAGTTCATGTATAGTGGCTCGGTCAAGTCGGTATCGAAGTATTATATGACGTTCCTCCATTGTCGACAGGTCCACCAGCGGTCGGTACACGGGAGGATTCATCCTTCTCCTCGCAAGTCCCAGCGGATGGTGCCTAGGAAGGACAACATGGAGTACAGAGTCAAGCAACCCACAGGTACGTAACTACAGTTTGCACAGTACACGATTCTCAATGCATTGAATGGCTTGTATGAGTGGCAATGCAAGGCCTAGGCATGTGTGACGCAGTAGAAATTAAGCCATGTGGGCCCTTGAAATGGCGGCTGCCTGACCTGAGAAGTGTGACAGTGGGATGTGAGGTCAATGCGCTGGCGTGACACACCGTGGCGGTAGGCGGTCGAAGACTGCGGCGCCAAGCCGCATTGGTTAACATCGAACCCTATGGGTTTCACGAGCCAATGACTAGGTGCGCCGGCGGTCGCGGAACGCACCGCGGCGGTACGCACCGCCACGGGCGTGACCGCCATTTTCTATCTGGTTAATCACTCGAGACCTGATCATCCACAGGAGAGGACCTATACTGCAAGTGCTGCTGTGACCTCGGTCTGGGAGATACAATGGCTGCTGCGACTGGAGAAAGGGCCCCTGCCTTCACTACAGAAGAGTTGGAGAAACTTGTCGATGGGGTCCTGCCCCAGTATGCGCGACTCTACGGTCCTCCAGACCAACAGGTAAGTACACTGTGTGCACGTTGAATGGGCTATGCCTGGGTTGTGTATGGTGGATGTAAGATGGTGGGGTGGGGAGACAATGACGAGTGCAAGGCACGACATATGAGAGCATGCGCCACATGGCAAGGTTGGGGAGGGGGGGCCAATCGCATCTATCATGCGGAAAATTGATGATATTTCAATTTCCACCCTGTACATGTCAAATAGGTCAGCGCCCATCAGAAAGTCGACATTTGGCGTGCCATCGCCAAGGAAGTCCGGAACCTGGGGATCCACAACAGACGGGGCACCCACTGCCGCAAGAGGTGGGAGGACATCCGCCGCGGAACCAGGAAGACCGCCGAGTCACTGCTGGGGATGGCCTCCCAACCTCGGAGGGGTGCCAGTCGTACCCTGACCCCCCTGATGTCCCGGATCCTGGCGGTGGCCTACCCCGATTTGGATGGGCGCGTGAGGACATCACAGCAGACACAAGGGGGTGAGTAGCAGCACATTCAGCTATCTTTACGCGCAGTGGAGGTGCCTGGGTGGGGGAAGAGGGCTGTGGGTGACATTAGGCCAGGGCGCTTTCTGTAGTGTAGTCCTCTCCTTTAGCCATGTCCCTGTGCCCCCGCCCCCCACCTCTGTAGGGTGACAAGTACAGCTATCCATGGTCCTGCATCACCCATGTGCACGTTTGTTGTCCCTAGACCTGTTGGCCTAGTCACAAGTACTGAGTAGTGTACCCCGATTGCGCGGCTTAGTGCATGAGGCTCCTGTGTCTGTCCTCTCCGCCAACGGTGTTGACAATGCATGCACTCAACCTGTTTTTATGTCTCCCCCCACCCTTTTTCTTTATCTTCTTGTGCATGTGTGCATTAGCATCATCAGGTGGAGGAGAATTGGCACCGGAGCACGAGGGAGCTGCAACTCACAAGGCCCCGGTGGGCCATGGCACAGACACCAAGGCCACCAGTGATACGGAGGGCGAGGGGAGCTTCACAACGGGGAGCCGTGGTGACACCAGCGACACCAACACGTCCTCGGATGGGAGCTCCCTAGCGGTGGCGGCAACATCCGTGCCCCCCACCTCTACAGGTACAGCCGCCACCCAGCGCACCAGCTCCGCCCTCCCAGCTGCCCCTCCGCCTTCGCTCCGTGCCCGCTCGCCCAAGAAGGCGGGCGTCTCTTTCTCCCCAGGCACCTCAGGCCCTGCCCCTGTTACCCCTGCTGCCCTCAGTGAGGAGGTCATTGACCTCCTACAGACCATCATTGTTGGGCAGTCTACCCTTTTGAATGCCATCCAGGGGGTAGAGAGGGAGGTGCATCGTAGCAATGCATACCTGGAGGGCATTCATTCGGGTCAGGCTGCCCATCAACGATCGTTCAATGCTCTGGCCTCAGCACTGACGGCAGCCATTGTCCCTGTTTCCAGCCTCCCTCTTCTAACTGCCTCCAGCCTGTCTCTGTCTCCTGTTCCTCTGCCTATCCCACCCACACCATCAGACCAGCCTGCACACACCTCAACACCCAAGGGCAGCTCATTCAGACATAAGCACCACAGATCACACAAACATTCAACCAAGCAACACCCAGATGCAGACATGCCAACAGCCACTACCACCTCTGTGTCCCCCACCTCCTCGTCTCCCTCCTCCCTCCCTGTGACGTCTCTACTCATACCTGCATGCACACCACCAACAGCCAGTACTTCCATCACCAGCACACCCTCCAGTACAGTCCGCACACGTGCAGTCACCACCCCCACTGCCATTTACACGTCCCCTGTGTCCTCTCCCACTGTGTCTGTCACCCCCTCTTCCAAGACACACAAACGCAGGCAGCCACCCACCCAACAGCCAACCACCTCACGACAGCCTCCAGCCCATACACCTTCACCCAAGGATAGCACACCTGACTTTCCTACAACCACCTCCTCTTCCTCCACTCCCATAACCACTACACCTATCCTTTACCCTGGTCCTAAAAAACTTTACCTCTCCAATCTTGACCTCTTTCCCTCACCTGACCCCCCCCCTCCATCTGCTAAGAGTCCCAAGAGCGCCTCAGCCACCACCACCAGCCCGGCTTCAAGGGTCACCGTGGTGCATGGATTTTGGAGTCCCCCCTTTGCCAGCAGTGATACATCGGTCAGCAGCAAGGGGACAGCCAGCCCCCCCCCTGGAAATAGGACCCGTAAAGTAAGGGGCCGCCGCGGGACTACCGACACGGCTGCCCCCAAGGACCAAAGTTCTGCCACTTCACCTGCCACAACATCCAGGGGAGGCAAGGGCCAGAGAGCCACATCGAAGGAGGGGAGGGCAGCAGGGCGGAGAAGTCAGCCAGCAGGTGCGCGGACCAGGAGGGCCCCACAAGCCCCATCCCGGGTGTGAGGGAGGACACCCAAGGGCCCAGGACACCGTCACCGAAGGGTCCAGCAACTGCACGGTCGGAGGGCGACTGAGCAGGGAGTCGTGGCCAGGTCTGACTCCCTTGACTTACAGAACAAGCACTGCTGAACAGGGCCCCGCCGTGCAGAAAGGCACCGCTGAACAGGGCCCCGCCGGGAGGAGCACCGCTGAACAGGGCACCGCCGGGAGGAGCACTGCTGAACAGGGGCCCTTCATCTCAAGCACCGCTCCGCTGGGCCCTTCATCTCAAGCACCGCTCCGCTGGGCCCTTCCTGTCAGGCACCGCTCCGCTGGGCCCCGCCATCTCAAGCACCGCTCCGCTGGGCCCTTCATCTCAAGCACCGCTCCGCTGGGCCCTTCATCTCAAGCACCGCTCCGCTGGGCCCCGCCGTCTCAAGCACCGCTCCGCTGGGCCCTTCATCTCAAGCACCGCTCCGCTGGGCCCCGCCGTCTCAAGCACCGCTCCGCTGGGCCCTTCATCTCAAGCACCGCTCTGCTGGGCCCTTCATCTCAAGCACCGCTCCGCTGGGCCCCGCCGTCTCAAGCACCGCTCCGCTGGGCCCTTCCTGTCAGGCACCGCTCCGCTGGGCCCTTCATCTCAAGCACCGCTCCGCTGGGCCCTTCCTGTCAGGCACCGCTCCGCTGGGCCCCGCCGTCTCAAGCACCGCTCCACTGGGCCCTTCCTGTCAGGCACCGCTCCGCTGGGCCCCGCCGTCTCAAGCACCGCTCCGCTGGGCCCTTCATCTCAAGCACCGCTCCGCTGGGCCCTTCATCTCAAGCACCGCTCCGCTGGGCCCCTTCATCTCAAGCACCGCTCCGCTGGGCCCTTCATCTCAAGCACCGCTCCGCTGGGCCCTTCATCTCAAGCACCGCTCCGCTGGGCCCCGCCGTCTCAAGCACCGCTCCGCTGGGCCCTTCCTGTCAGGCACCGCTCCGCTGGGCCCCGCCGTCTTAAGCACCGCTCCGCTGGGCCCTTCATCTCAAGCACCGCTCCGCTGGGCCCTGCCGTCTCAAGCACCGCTCCGCTGGGCCCTTCATCTCAAGCACCGCTCCGCTGGGCCCTTCATCTCAAGCACCGCTCCGCTGGGCCCTTCATCTCAAGCACCGCTCCGCTGGGCCCCGCCGTCTCAAGCACCGCTCCGCTGGGCCCTTCCTGTCAGGCACCGCTCCGCTGGGCCCCGCCGTCTCAAGCACCGATCCGCTGGGCCCTTCATCTCAAGCACCGCTCCGCTGGGCCCCGCCGTCTCAAGCACCGCTGGCCCAATGACAGTGCCGTTTCTGTGTCGTGCTACTGTTCACGCTGCACTCGGGCCACCCTGCCTCCTCCATTGCCTGTGGAGACTGTTATCCACTTGATAGACTGTGGCTTTGCACTCCCCAGGATATGACAGTGGGCAAGCCACCCACTGTAGAGACTTGAGAGACTGAGGCTTTGCACTCCCCAGGATTGAACAGTGGGCATGGTGGCCCCTTCTTGGATCTGGCGTCGTGGACTCATGTGGCTGTGGTGCCCCCCCTTCCCTTCCCCCTGAGGTGCCTGTAGTTTTATCATCTGATGCCCCTGCAGTGTTCTCTCCAACGGACTCAGGTCTCCTGTGTGGGCTTTGCCCATGTGTTGATACACTTTGGCCCACGTACAATGACTGGAACCCAATTTGGACAGGACAATTTACATATGTGTATATAGTTATAGATGTTGGAATTTTTTTTTTACTTAGCCTTACAATATATTTGAATTTCATGATCATTTTATTTTGTCTTTGCATTCTTCTGGGGGGTTTGGGGGGTGTCACTCTGAGTTGTTGCTCTGCATTGATGTGTAGGTAGTTGTGGGTGAGGGTGGGTGTGTCGCGTATGTAAATTTCAGTGACTGTGCTGGACTTATTGCCTCTATTTATCGGTTACGCAATGTTTACACTTGGATTTTTTTGATTCATTTTCCTATTTTACCATGACTTCAATGAACCTATTTTATACATAAATTTATTTTCGCACTTTAATTGTATCTTTTCGTTATTCCGGGGGGTTTGGGTGGGGTCACTTTGACTTGGTGCTCTGCATTGGTGGGTAGATAGTTGGGGGGGTGGGTGTGATGCGTATGTGTGTGCCCGTAACCCTTCCTCCTCCCCCCCTCCCCTGTGTCGTAGGTGCGGTACTCACCGTTGTCGTCTGCGCCGGAGTTCGGACTCGTGGTAGATGAGCAGGTAGACGAGAGCAGGTAGGATGTTCAATTCGGGCTCCATGCTGTCCTCCGTCCTCGTGGAGTGTATAGAGGTGAGCGTTTTCCCGTTCGTAGTCTGTTTCCGCCGTGTTTTTATCGGCGGTGCTCCCGCCCCGGAAAAGGTGGCGGATTGGTGAGTTGTGATATGGTGGGCGGTACATTGTCTGCCGCCTGCCTGTTGGCGGTGACCGCTGCGCTGTTTGTGTGTCCCGCCGTGGCGGTCGGAGTGTTAAAGTGGCGGGCCCTGTTGGCGGTTCCCGCCAGGGTCAGAATTCCATTTTTTGGACCGCCAGCCTGTTGGCGGGTTGGCCGCCGCTTTATCACCGACCGCCAGGGTCAGAATGACCCCCATAGTGTCTGATCACACTTGAACAACAACTTTGATTACCAAACATTACCATAATGTACAGTAGCCCCCCGCCACAAGCTACAGCAAAGTGAGTCCAACATTTGCTAAACCATGTGTATGCATGCTACATGAACTGTGAACAGTTGCTCACAGGAAAATTCGGATCACAGACAACTCCAGTTGCATGGGTGGAGTTGTGCAATCACAATACCCATGGAGCAAGTAGGAGACCTTATCACCTTGAATGGTTTGGCCCATGTAGCATCCCTCAGTAACGTGTTATCAAAAATAGTATAGCAATTCCAAGTTCAATCTCATAGCTCCCACACAAGGTCATGCATCCAACTAATCTTCATATGCCAATCACATCATGATGAAATGATGGCCAAATAATCCCGCCATGTTGCAGCAGGAGGTACAGTAGCTGGAAGAAGGTGACATGGAAATACCCATGTCACACTGTAAAAAATCCCCAATGGTAACTTAACAAAATGTTTATTGAGTAAATAGACTTGTGGAAGTTCTACTAATGTTGCTCTGATAGATAACACATCTTGCACAGAAACGTACACTGGAGACAATTTGGGCAAAATGTCTGGATATTTGTCTACTAATATCCACAATGAATCAGATAGCCCAAGGTAAATCACTTGTTCTAATTGGTAATGCCGGGAATACCCTACTCAGATTGCATAAGTAAAAAACAATAGTCCATTTGATGTTGTAGAGGCTCAGGGAATCTCCAGTACCTGTAGAATGCCCTTACGATATTGCCCAATAGAAAAGCACATTACTGTCCCTTTTTGTCATGCAAACACAGATTGACTTGGATGAATGAGTGTACCCAACCACATATGATTCTCACATTCCTGCAAGTCACTACATGATACATGTTAACAGTTAGGTAATGATCCTTCACTATTTAACATATACTAAGCTATTTGGCAAATTATTCTACATCAATGGCATGGAAATGCACAATGAGAGTAAAACCTGTAGCCCTACCTGTCATGTCCTTCATTGCTTTTACAGTTGCACATGCCAAGTCACATGAAGTGAAGAGCGAGGGTGTGTGTGAGCCACCAAGCAATGGTGACAAACACCTGTCTGGGGCTCCACATGAACTGTAGCCTCATCACATATGTCAAATTCCAAACACATGCTGGCATGCACACATATGTGAGGGAATCAGACATCATCCCATAAACACAGGTAGACCATACATCAAACAGCAGTGAAAATGAAATGTCAAGGTGAAAGGTACACATGTTAACATGTAGGCACAAGGAATGATGGCAACAGTGATGTTACCAAAATCATGTCATACTTACGAAGTATTGCTCTGTGACTGCAGCCAAAGGGAATGTTTGCTCTGTCACATGTATGATGGCCACCTTCACATGAGAGACAGTAGTGAGGCACCAGCACTTGTCACACACTGAAGACAAGTGGTCTGTGGGGAACTGATGCCAATACACTCAGTTGAGCAGACACATGGCAGAGTACAAGGACATATGACATCATGTTGTTTGTTGTTGGGGCTCACACTCTGAAGACAAGAGGACTGTTCGGTACAAAGGACACACATAACATCAAACAATGTGACCTCATTGGTCAGTGTACTCAGCCATGTGTTGGCCCTGGAGAGTATAATGGTAGCCGACTGTACTCTGTTGTCTCCTAGATCACTGGGCCAATAGGCAAGGCACATCAGCATGCACCAACTTCCATACCTACACAAACAATTACTCATCTTGTGTGTCACACATGGCCCATCTCCAATCCTCAAGGGGAGATCGCAGACTCTAAAACTTCAACTTGGAAATGTAATAGGCAGGAAAATGCCCAGGGCTCACCCCTATGTTGCTGCTGGGTTCCCCTCAAATGTCCATACAGCTCGGGGTAGGCCATTGCCAGACTGCTGGCCATCAGGGGGCGTCCGTCTCCGGCGTACACCCCACCCACCCTGGGAGGACAACCCCTGCATAACCTCCACAATCTTCCGGGCCCATCGCCTCAGGTTCTTCATCTTCTTGCAACAGTGGTGGTTTTGCTGGCTATGGACCCCCAGGGTATGCACCTTCAGGGCAATGGCTTTCCAAATCCCTTTCTTATGCTGGGAATTGAATGGATGCAAAAGACAAATGGAAAAGTTACAATTCCATTAATTTGTCCAATTGGTTGTGTCACACACATCTTAGAAACAACAGGCACACAACAAAGATTCTGCAAGTGTCAACACACCACAAGTGTGAAGCACACATGCTGATAAGTACAGGGACAGAAATACACACTTTTGGAGTCATCTGCAGACGAAACCACTACCCTGCTCATGCCTTACACTGACTAAGAAATCCCACTAACATCAGGTAGACCAGACTCAAGCAACATGTACTGTGATGTGAGCCACAATGAAACACAACACACCATTGTGACTGACTGGACACACACATGTACATCCAGCCACATTGACTCAATGCATACATTCCCTACAGGCAACTACCTTCATACAGACAACACCGTAAGACTTAAGTGACAATGAAAGGGCTGCCACGGGTAACATGGAAAGTATCTCACTTGCGTATGTGTGGACTTGTCACCTACCCAATGTATTCTCATACCACTTCAGAGTGGATTTGTGTGTTATGGACTTGTAGCACAGAACACACCTTTTATCATATGTGGCAATCCTACAGAGATGGAATCCAACATAATAAGTTTATGTTTTGTCTGAATAGTTGCATGTAACCAAGCTAATGAGTCACATGTCATGCCCTTTTTGAATCAACCAATTATCTGCACTATAGGTTTGTCACTTGGTCAATACACCTGTATGGTACAAATATGGCTCATGGAAAGGTGACAACAGAGCTGTGGGAGTAAGGGACCTGTCATAAGTCAATGACAAACCTTGCCAACGAGGGTCAACCCAAATATGTATTAGGTCAGGGGTTACATCAGTACACATTACTAATGCAGTCAATGTACAAAGGCTTTCAGGCCAAGTCTTGCCACTGAAGACTCATTTTGGTCACATCCAAGGTTTTGCAGGTCTACAGGAAGTGGAACTGGTGCCATAGTTGCATAGCCACAGTAACTGTACCCCAGCCTGGTCTAGGTCCCATACTGGGAGAAACATTTAACAGGCCTTGGACTCTGCAGGTTAAGCATGCAGAACCTACATGACACCCACATTTCCATCAATTCCATGCACAACAGTACATCCAGTGCCCATCCTCTATGTGGGTTCCGGGTTATGTGGCACTCTGAAGGGCACAGTGAGTTTTACATGGGTCTCTTACAACAGTTTGGCAAGGCCAGGGTTGGGCTGGGAGAACTGTGGGAATATACACATTGCTAACAAAATCCTAAAATGACTCCAACAGTATACATACACAGCTCATGCTGTAATGCACATACATGTTGTTTTCCATTTACAAACATCATATCCAAAGATATGTCATTGTATGGCTGTAAAGTCTCCTTTCCTATATATATGAATGCAACAGAAGGATGATCAAGGGCTCATCACACAACACACAACACTCAACACAATGTTAATGTGAAATACATAGAGTACTTTTCTCCACTACCAGCACCATGTACATATCATGTATGGTGCACCAAATGTGACAACAGACACCTGAAAAGTCTCACTGGCACACCGAGGCACATTGTAGCCCATGAGGAAGGAAAAAATGGTGTCTGAGTCAAATATGCCTATGAAGTTCCTACCTGCTCCTCTGGTGAGCCTTAGAGCTGATCATACAGGGGAGGACCTCCTCAACGAACCTCTACAGCTCCTCAGGAGAGAAGATAATGGCCCTTTCTCCTGCTTGGCCGGGCATGATTGCTCCCAGAGGCAGCTCACAGCAGCTGAAGTGGTGAAGGTGTTGATGGCAGAGTGTCAGGAATCAAGGCAGTAATTTAGCAAAATGCGGTGTACATGTATGCTATGTACGTGGTCATCGCTGCAGATCGCCAAAGCCACTGACCCGCACATTTCACAGTCACCAGTGTAAGCCTGTGGCTGTGTCTGCCGCGGTTGAAACCACCCACCAAGTGATCAACTTGTGCTGGCAACCGCAGGTGGTACCTAATGTCCAGTGAACTAGGTCATGCTTCTGCCATTTTGGTGATTGTAACCACAGTTTTGGGCCCTGTTTAATACATCACAACATAAATATATGTGTCTGATCATCTCAAACAATGCAAAACAGCCTTGCTGTGTGGGTTCTCCTACAAAATCACCAGTGTTTTGTGTCGCAGATTGGATATTACAGTGGTGCAATGTCCACCGCCGGTGACTGTATTTTTGGCGGTTGGAACAGACTGTTAAATTTCGAGAGGCACATGAGGAGCAGATAGTTTGTATTAGAAATTGGGTCTTTGGTTGGCAGTCAGGTTCCCCCCCTGTCCAAGCAAGAACCCTCACTCTAGTCAGGGTAAGTCACACACAATCCAAATGATCCTGTGCCCACCCTTTGGTGGCTTGGCACTGAGCAGTCAGGCTTAACTTAGAAGGCAATGTGTAAAGTATGTGTGCAATAAATCATGTAATAACACAGTAGACACCACAAAAATACACCACACAGTGTTTAGAAAAATATATAATATTTATCTGGTAAGATGCAGGTCCAAACGGTGAAGATGCAATAAGTATATGCTGAAATATCACTGTAAAAATGACATCAAGTGTCTTCAGTCTTTTAAAAGCAACAAATGTCTCTTGCAAGCACAAAGTACCTGGTTTGCATTCAAATTCTCCGCAAGGGACAGCAGAGGAGGAGATGCGTGGAAAACAGAGGGGGGATGTCGATGTTTCTGGGGCACACAGACGATGCGTCGTTGAGTTTTCACGCAGGGCAGGCTTTGTGTCAATTTCCGGCGCGTAGACTGGAATCCTCTTTGGGTTGAGGGGTTTTTGGACGCCCCGGGGACGATGTGTTGAAATCTGGCACTTGCAGGCCGAAGTCACAGGGACTGCGTCAATCTGGTGGGCGTTGCGTGGAAATTTCTACTACATGGCAGGGGCTGCGTCGATTCCTCTCAGGAAGTCGGGCTGCCTCATTCTGGCTCGGCTTTGTGTCAATCCAGTGGGCTGTGCGTTGAATTTCCGGTCGCTATGCTGGCGCTACGTCGATCTTCTCCTTGCAAAGTCGGGTTACGTCATTCCGGTTTGGTGTGCGGTAATTCTTTCACAGCGATGCAGGCTGTGCGTCGCTTCTTGCAGGCTGTGCATCGATTTTCACCGCACAGGGAGTTCTTCTTGCAGGAATGAAGTCTTTTTGGTCCTGAGACTTCAGAGAACAGGAGGCAAGCTCTATTCAAGCCCTTGGAGAGCACTTCTTCAGCACAGCCAGAGAGCAGCAGGGCAGCAGGGCAACAGCAAGGCAGCAGTCCCTCTCAGAAAAGCAGTCAGGTGAGTCCTTTGGGCAGCCAGGCAGTTCTTCTTAGCAGGTTGCAGGTGCTGGTTCAGGTTCTTCTCCAGGAAGTGTTTGAGTTGGTCGGGGCAGAGGCCCTGTTTAAATACCCAAATGTGCCTTTGAAGTGGGGGAGACTTCAGTGAGTGGCTTAGAAGTGCACAATGGCCCCTTTTAGTTCCATCCTGTCTGCCAGGGTCCCAGTGGGGGGTGTGGCAGTCCTTTGTGTGAGGGCAGGCTACTGTCCTTTGACATGTAAGTGTCAGGCCCTTCACCCTCCCAGCCCAGGAAGACCCATTCAATATGCGGATGTATGCAAGTGTGACTGAGCATCCTGTGTTTGGGGTTTGTCTGAGTGAATGCACAAGGGACCTGTCAACTAAACCTAGCCAGACGTGGATTGTAAGGCACAGAAGGATTTAAGCGCAGAGAAATGCTCACTTTCTAAAAGTGGCATTTCTAAAATAGTAATATTAAATCCAACTATGCCAGCCAGCGGGATTTTGTATTACTATTCTGGCCATACTAAATATGACCTTGTTACTCCTTTCAGATCAGAAGCTACCACTCAAACAGTATATGAGGGTATCCCTAATGTTAGCCTATGAAAGGAGAGGCCTCACAGCAGTGCAAAATGAATTTAGGAGTTTTACACCATCAGGACATGTAAACTACACAGGTACATGTCCTGCCTTTTGTCTACACAGCACTCTGCCCTATGGGTTACCTAGGGCTTGCCTTAGGGGTGACTTATATGTAGAAAAAGAGGAGGTTTAGGCTTGGCAAGTACTTTTAAATGCCAAGTCGAATTGGCAGTAACACTGCACACACAGGCCTTGCAATGACAGGCTTGAGACATGGTTAAGGGGCTACTTGAGTGGGTGGCACAATCAGTGCTTCAGGCCCACTAGTAGAATTTAATCTACATGCCCTGGGCAAATATAGTGCACTTTACTAGGGACTTATAAGTAAATTAAATAAGCCAATTGGTATGATCCAATGTCACCATGTCTTAAGGGAGAAAGCATATGCACTTTAGCACTGGTTAGCAGTGGTAAAGTGTGCAGAGTCCTAAAACAAGCAAAAACAGTGTCCAAAAAGTGGAGGGAGGCAGGCAAAAAGTTAGGGGTGACCACCCTAAGGCTGTCAGGTATAACAGTTTGTTAATGCCCAATCTGTATGTTGTAGACACATGTGTAGACAACCAGGAGGTCCCATTTGATCCTTGAGTAGTAGACAGCTTTGATGTATACTGGGTGTAATGTTTTTACAGTCAATAATGCTTTATCACATGATTTTGGTCCTATTCATCATGTATGTTAGGGTGGACACAGTGACTAATGCTCCAATTCATATAATTTCACTAATAGGTACCCTGTCTCATAAGGAAAACTATTGTAGATTTATGTCGTCAGATAGAGCAAGCTCTGAGGCCTAAAAATACCAATCCAACATGCACACCACCCATTGTTAAAGGCAGTTTTAAACTTCCTATCCACAGGGTCGTTCCAAAATACAGTGGCCATATCTGGTGTTATGTCCGAACCCATGATAAGAGAAGTGCATTCAGCAGAGATGAAACATATTGACAGCTATATTGTTTTCCCCTGACGTGTGAATTTAGCCAATGTGAAGGCTGACATCTATGGTTTTGGTTGACTCCCACCAGTGGTGGGAGCCATTGATGGCACACTTTTTGCCTTGGTGCCACTGCAGGCCAGTAAACAAATCTATTGCCACAGGAAGCACCTCCATTCTATCAACATTCAAGTTGTCTGCTTGTCAGATCTCTACGTCTCAAATGTTTGTGCCAGGTTTCAGCCCATGATTCCTTTGTAATGCAGAACAGCACCATACCCCAGCTGACGTCACAACTACAACCAGAGAGGGTCTGGCTTGTTGGTAAGTCACATCTGTCCTGATTTTGTGTGTGCAAGGTCAGGCGCTACAATCATGAAGTGAGTGATTCATTGTGGCACTCGTCTCATTCCAGAACAGGAAACTCAGCATATCCAAACCGTCCTTGGCTGTTGACACCTCTGAGGAATCCAACTACGCCAGGAAAAGTCTGCTTCAGTGAGGCCCATGGAAGAAGAGAGCAGGCAGTGGAGCAGCATTTTGGGCTCCTGAAGGCCAGATTTTGCTGTCTGGACAAGACTGGGGGAACTCTCCTTCACTCACCCAGAAAGGTGTGTCAGATCACCATAGCATGCTGCATGCTCCATTACATCGCATTGGGAAGGAATATTCCTTACATTCCAGAGGTCAGGGAGCCTGTGGTGCCACCGGGTGAGAATCATGAAATGCCAAATGAAGATGATAGTAGTGAAGAGGAAGGAGCTGACTTTTGACAAGATCTCATTGACAGCTTCTTCTCCTGAGTGTAAGTATGTCATGAGATGTCATTACTTTGACTGTACAATAAACTGTAGTTGTGATAATGTGTGGAGTATATTTTTGGAAATTGTTAGGGAGATGATACTCAGGCAAAATCTGCCAGAGGGTGCTTGATGAAGAAGATTTTGACACATTCACATTTTGATGATATTGCTTTATTTGTGTCACATTTTTCAAATGGACTTTGTTCACCAGACGTTTGCTATGTGACATGTAATATGTATGGTTTCATAACTATACTCCCTGTTTTGTTCTTTGTTCGGGTACGTTCACCATGAGATCTTCATTTGGGCATTTCAGAATTGTGACATTGACAAGTATATTGTGCTGTTGTAACATACAAAGTGGACATGGATTGTTCCTAGGAATGTATTTCACAGACTTTGGGTGTAGAAGACCTGGTCAAGACGACTTGTGTATTGATAGGATGGAAGTGCAGAAGACTCAGTTGGACTTGTTCGATGTTGGGTGGTGGCCTTGATGCTTCATGTATGTCATCATGTGGCCATTAAAAATGTTGTTGTAGGCCAAAATAGTGTCAGCTCCCCTTTACATGGGCTAAACACTCTGAACTGTTTGTAGCTGTTAGTGTGCCTCATCATTGTAGGCCAAACTGTCTGTGGCACATCACTGACATTTGTTTGTGTCATCCCAACGGCTGAAGTAGTACTGGATTGTAATAGCCCGGTGCTCAGGGACAGTTGTACTGCCATCTGTGACTTGTGTCATATGTATGGTTTTATAACTATACTCCTTGTTTTGTTCTTTGCTCAAGTACCTTCACAAGGAGATCTTCATTTGGGCATTTCAGAGTTGTGACATTGGCAGGTATATTGTGTTGTTGGGCCATACAAAGTGAACATGGATTGTACCTGGGAATGTATTTTATATATTTTGGATGTAGAATACCTGTGTCAGGACAGCTTCCCCAGTGAATGGATGGAATTGCAGAAAACTCAGTTGGACTTGTTTTGTTTGTTGTTGTGTGATGGCCATGATGCTTCATGCGTGTCATCATGTGGTCATTAAAAATGTTGTTGTAGGCCAACATCATGTCAGATCACCTTCATATTGGCTAAACACTCTTTTTGTCTGCACTGTTTGTAGCTGTTAATGTTTTTTCATTGAAGGCCAAAGTGCCTGTGGCACATCCCTGACATTTGTTTATGTCATACCAATAGCTGCAGTAGCACTGGATTGTAATGGCCCTTTGATCAGGGACAGTTGTACTGCCATCTACCTGGGTGTTGCATTATATAAGGTGGGCTCCCTTTTGAGAGCAAGGGGATATAGTTCCAGCTGATGAAATCAACCATTTCCATTTTTGCCTATTTAACAGGCCAATGTCTTATATGCCCATTTGTAAAATGTTCTGGGATCTGTACTAGTATATTTGGTGGCCTACACAGGTGAATATGGTCATGTTTGAATTTCTATGTTTCTGACATCTTGACAGCCTATGTGCTGAACAATGTAAAAAAATCCCTTCTGAAACATTTCACTTGTATGTATGTGTTGATGTGTAATGTTTGAAATCCTGAGCTGGACACATGCAACACATCCCTGTTTGTACAAGTAACTTGTATCTTCAACGTATGGTTCACATGGTACTGCATATCGACACAGCTAAATGTGAATTTTAAGACAGCAGACAATGAGTTTGTGATGGGTCAAATTATTACAATGCTAATACAGAAAACTCATTTGGGACAGAAAGAAACAGAAATGTTCAGTGAATGGGTAAGTCACAGTGAATGAAATCATTGGAGTAGATGCCACATCATTGGAATTCCACAATCCAGAGTTCTCCACCCATTGGAACTGGGATGTGGTTCAGGATCAGTCCACTGAGTGTATGTGTGGCACACAAAGGAGGACATTAAGGAATAGATTTCTTGCTGGCAATGGTGGGCGTCTTGCTATCTACACCTCCTGGATTCTTGGTTAGATGCCCCTACTTGTGAGGGGGGGATCAGCTGTTGCAGAGGCAGGGGTGTCCGAGGGTGGTTGTGCCTCTGGTAGGCCATCCCTTCCTGTGGCTCCTGCAGATGAACTTGCCTTGAGTTATTTGGCCCACAGGAAGTGGTGGATGTTGGTTGGAAAGCACTGCCCAGGGTCATGTGGATGTTCCTTAGCACCCTGGTTAGGGTGCCTATGTTTAAATTGTGGTCATCCATTTCCTGGATCATGTCCCTCTGCAACTACTTCATTTCCCAGAGTTCAGTTGCTACTTGGCCCATCATGACTTGGGACTCCCAATAGACCCCCAAGACGTGACTGATGGTATCCTGGTCAACAGCAGCCTCAGTGGCCTCACTCAGCTGGACCATGGCATCCCTCCCATGCACCCTGCCCCCTTGAGGAAGTGCCCTTGGCGCAGGGTGCCCTCTCCAACTGGGTCCTGGAACCTCAGTGTCAGGAGTGTTGGGTTGCACCTCAGGATCCAGGAATGGGGGCACAGGATGGTTGAAATGGTGCTAGGTACATAGGTTACGGGGTACGTTGTTGCCTGTGATGTTGGAGTAACTAAGCAGGGAGGTATCATTATTGCCGCAGTGAGACTCACTTTTGCCATCTGACCAGGTTGCCCAGATGTGCCAGGACCGTCCTCTACATCCACAAGTCCAGTAGTGCCATCATCACTAAGGGCTTCATCCGGGGGTGGAGTGTGAGTCTGGTCAGTGCACGAGGTCTGCCTAGGGGCTGTGCCAGCTTGACCTATTGAGTAAGAAGGTACATTGTTATTGGTTGAAGTGTGACATCTAACTCCAAAGATTTTGTGCTACAGTAATTAGAGACATTGAACATTCTTAAGTTGTAGCTTAGCCTATTGTGCCATGTTAATATGGTTTAGATATGACATGTGAAGCTTGCCTCAACTATTAGACTGAAGCAGCTCATTAGATTAGATGCGCTGATAAGTTGATTTTTGGATGAGGGAATGAAAATGACATCTTACCAACAGTGAAGCCAACACAGTGGAGAGGCAGCATGTGCATTTGACCATTCGGAGTCCTACTTGAGAGTGATACAGGTAAGCACACAACTTTGTTGTATCTGTATCTGCAGTCATCATCTGTGCAGTGCTGAGTCAATTTGTTTCTTGCTGCTACCAATCTGCTGATTCATTGTATGGCCCTAAGAATACTCGGTGTTCACACTTGGGGCACAATTACGAGTAGGCCAGTCCATAGGACTGCCGTGCCTGCTGTGGCGGTCTGACCGCCGTATCCCTGGTGGTCCAACCACCAGATACTTAAGATGCTGGCAGTCGGACTGCCAGGAGACCACCACTACTACCAGGATCAGTGATCATTTGAGAGTTCACTGACAGGTGTATTTAGGGAAGTGAACCCTGAGCTGGTGGTTGGGAATACAGAAATAGGGACTCCTGGGAGCTGCAGACATGTCACACCCTCTACTTCCCAAGACTTGACAAATGGTATACTCCCAGGTGAGTAAAGTTCATTTGAGGGTTCACTGACGGGTGTATGTGGGCAAGTAAACACCGGGCTGGTGGTTGGAGTTACAGAAACAAGGCTTATTAGACTTTGCAGTTAGGTCACTCCCTCTACTTCCCAAGACTTTACAAATGGTGTACTCACAGGTGAGTAAACAATTTTAGAGTTCACTAACAGGTGTATTTGGACAAGGGAACACTGGGCTGGGGGGTTGCGTTACAGAAACAGGGCCTATTGGACTTTGCAGTCATGTCACTCCCTCCACTTCACAACACTTGACAAATGATATCCTCCCAGATAAGTAAATTTCATTTGAGAGTTCACAAACAGAAGTATTTGGGCAAGTGAACACAGGGCTGGTGGTTGGAATTACAGAAACAGGGCCTATTGGGCTTTGCAGTCAGGGTGGTACTTCAGCATCTTATCACTTGACAAATGGTATAATCCCATGTGAGTAAACTTCATTTGAGAGTTCACTAACAGATGTATTAGGGCAAGTAAACACTGGGCTGGTGGTTGGAGTTATGGAAACAGGTCCTTCTGGGAGTTGCTGTCAGGTCACTCCCTCTACCCCACAACTCTTGACAAATGGTATACTCCCAGTTGAGTAAACTTAATTTGAGAGTTCACTAATAGATGTATTTGGGCAAGCTGACACTGAGCTGGTGAAACAGGGCCTCCTAGTAGGTGCAGCCAGCTCACTCCCTCTACTTCCCAACACTTGACAAATGTTGGATATTACATATCTGTTGCCAGACTGCTATTAAGTTGGAGCATACATTTACATGTTGAGATATACCATGAGTCATTGGATGAATTTGTGTTGTTGAAACACTGATAGACATCATTAAAACTTATGACATGTGATGGGCCTTGGTAGCTGTGATGTGAGGTCCAACAATACACATTGTCAGTCTTACATCCCAGATACTGTGGGTATTGAATGTTGTTAGAGTCAATGAACAACAAGGTGTCAAAACCTGAGCTGTTAGCATGCATGACATTTTTTGTGTTGTAACTCATTAGACTCCGCTCCCCTGTGTATTCCTGTCAAGCCCTCAGGATGCAGGATGGCCAAGAACTTCTCCTTCCAGGGAAAGAGTTGTAATGGAGCAATAGGAGGGTCACCGCCAGTCTTGTTGGCCTAACTCTGTTGCCTGGAGGCCAGGGAATGCATCGTGCCCCTTAGGTCATTCCACCTCTTCCTAATGTCCTCCTTTATTCGCAGGGTGGTGCTTAAAGCATTCACTCTGTCGATAATCCTTTGCCACAGTTCAATTTTCCTACTGAGAGGAGTGTGCTGGACTTGGGCTCCAAACAATTGTGGCTCTACTCTTATGATTTCATCCACCATGACTCTCAACTCATCCTCTGAAAAACGGGGGTTTTTGAAACGTGACATGGTGGAGAATTTAAGTAGGTGGCAGAGAGTTACAAAAGTAAATTGATGTGGGAAGTAAATAGAAATCCACCACTATACAGACACCCACACAAGACCACCAGCCCAAAGGTCAGTGATAAAATGGCTGTATCAAAACCCACCCCATTACGCCAACAGAAATACGCCCACAGCATCATGACCCACTAATCACTGAGGTGGTGATTCAACCGCGGTAAACCATTGGCGGTACATACTGCCGCGCTCCAAATACAAACACTAACAAAACTACACCACATTGGACAATTTAAAATATACACACCTGACACACATACACACACCACACACATACACCACTATAAAACACACACACTACCCACAACCCTTTACAACCCAAAGATTTTGGCAAGTGAGAGAGAGACAAGCCAGGAGCACCCACTGAATCTGAGCCACAAAACACCATCACCCATACACCATCCACGCACCTCACAGTACACACCCCAACACATCACCCCACACACCCTCACACACACCACTCACACTACACCCATGGCACCACAAAGACACCCCAGGTTCTCAGAGGAGGAGCTAAGGTCATGGTGGAGGAAATTATCCAGGTAGAGCCACAGCTATTCGGATCACAGGTGCAGCAGACGTCCATTGCAAGGAAGATGGAGCTATGAGAGTCGTGGACAGGGTCAACGCCGTGGGACAGCACCCCAGAACAAAGGATGACATCAGGAAGAGGTGGAACGACCTGGGAGGATGGTGTGTTCCGTGGTTGCAAGACACCAGATAGCTGTACAGAGGACTGGCGGTGGACCCCACCTCCTCCCCCACAATTAACAACATGGGAGGAGCAAGTCTTGGCGATCATGCATCCTGAGGGCCTGGCAGGAGTAGCAGGGGGACTGGTCTCTGGAAAGTCAAATCTTTACTACTTTATCCCCCACCCTACCTGCATGCCATCACAAACACCTACCCCTACCTTCACCACCATCATCCCACCACCGCACATATACCCCACCATCACAACCCACCCATCCCAATACCAAGCCCTGCTTGAAACACCAATGCATGGACACTCATCACCACAGCATGCACACTAGTGACAATCACTAATCACAACTCATACAGGCCAAAGCTGCCTTGGTAATAACAACCATAGAGGGAAACATACCCATGCACAAGATGGCACACGCAGAATAATAACACTGCATTTACATTCCCACAGGACCCCAACTCAATGTCACCGAAGAGAAGGTGCCAGCCACATCCAGTCCCCCCCAGAAGAGGCCCACCGAGATGACAGCAGCTCTGCACGCCTGGATCAGGATGACCAAACTGGCCCATCAGGGACCTTTGGACAGTCGGATACCCAGGCACATTTCCAACCCACCACGGAACCTCCGCCCTCAGGAAACACCACCACAGCACCCACCCAATGGGCCCATACCTCTGTCCCCAGGACATGTCAATCATCCGTGTGTCCACCACTACAGGGACCCCAGCAACCCCACAAACACAGGACGATCAGGGACCTGGCGTCAGTGGCAGTGGGCACATGGTCCAGGGGACAGAGGCACAGGACAACAGGGAAGCTGGGAGGACTGCTGTGTGACAGGGGGAGGACAGGCTCAGGTAACCAACTCTCCACAAGGCACTCACCAACATCCTGGGAGCATACCACCATTCCCAAGAGACCATGGGCCAGATACTGGCCAAGTTGCAGGAGACCCAGCGGCTGCAAGACGGACAATACCTGGGGATCAGGGAGGACCTGAGGGGCATCTACACCACCCTGGTCACCATTGCAGGGGTGCTGGCAGACATGGCCAACCCCATGAGGGAGGCAGTGGCACACCAACAGGCCCCTGACAGTAGCCACACCGAAGAACAGCCCTCCACCTCTGCTGACGCTAGTGGACAGGAGGCCCGCCACAGGAACAACAGGCCACCAGCATCCCACCCCGTGTAGATGGAGAACCACCCCACAAACGGTCCCTGCAATCCAGGCAGAAGCCAGAGAACATTGCCAAGACCACCGCCAGGAAATGAGACTCTCCTGATTGTCACCCTTGTGTCCCACTATGTCCCCCTGTCCACCTTGAACTGCCATTGCTCCACTTCCTATAGCACCTTGGACAATGCACCTGTGATACAAATAGACTGGACTCTATCCTGGACTTTCCTTCATCATCAACCCAGCCCATTGCACATCCCCATTTACTTTTCAGCACTGAAATAAACACCCTTGGAACTATTACAAGTATGGAGTCTGTCAATTATTTGAAATATGTATTATTTCAACAAACTGTAAACAGTACAATTCAAATGTACCATAATATTTACATAGGTATGGCCTGTAGTGGGCATCAGTAAACACACCAGGAGCCAGAGTGGGGCACAGAGATCTGAAAATAGAGATGCCAAAGGGTACAGTAAGTGGCCATAGAAATAGGAAAATCAGACTGCCATGTTCAATGGCCAACACAAAACTGCAATGGAAGGTAAAGTTACAGTGTCTTGCCTGTGTGTCACTGGAAGTACTGTTGAATTAGTGTAGTTATGTTGTCCACATCCTCTTCCTCTGCCTCCTCTTCGTCACTGTCCTTAGGCCCCACCGCTGCCACACGACCATCCCCAGGCTCATCCTCCTGCAGAAAAAGCACCTGGTGTCTCAAGGCCAGGTTGTGCAACATGCAACAATGATCTGGCACACCTTCTTGGGTGAGTAGTACAGGGATCCCCCTGTCAGATGGAGGCACCAGAATCTGGCCTTCAGGAGGCCAAAGGTTCGCTCAATGATCCTCCTTGTTCGCCCATGTGCCTCATTGTAACGTTCCTCTGCCCTTGTCCTGGCATTCCTCACTGGGGTCAGTAGCCATGAGAGGTTGGGGTAACCAGAGTCACCTGCAAATATCGAGGGATATCTGTTAGCCACACATTCACCCTTAGGGCCAACCCCACACCCATATACCAATATACACTGGGTGGGGACCATGGGCTCACCTATTAGCCACACCATGTGCCTCTGGAGTTGAGCCATCACATATGGGATGCTGCTATTCCTCAGGGTATAGGCATCATGCACAGACTCAGGATACTTAGCACGGACATGGCAGATGTACTGGTCCGTCAAACACACCATCTGCACATTCAAAGAGTGAAAACCTTTTCTATTTCTTAACACCTGTTCATTTCTCCGGGGGGGGGGACAAATGCAATATGTGTACCATAAATGGCACCAATTATGTTGGGGATATGTCCCAGTGCATAGAAGTCAGCCTTCACTGTGGCCAAATCCTCCACCTGTGGGAAAACAATGTAGCTGCGCATGTGTTTCATCAGGGCAGACAACACTCTGGTCAGCACGTTCGAGAACATAGGCTGTGACATCCCTGATGCCATGGCCACTGTCGCTTAGAAGGAACCACTTGCCAGGAAATGGAGCACTGACAGGACCTGCACTAGAAGGGGGATACCTGTGGGGTGGCAGATAGCTGAAATCAGGTCTGGCTCCAATTGGGCACACAGTTCTAGGATTGTGGCCCTATCAAGTCTGTAGGTTAGGATAATGTGCCTGTCCTCCATTGTCGCCAGCTCCACCAGGGGTCTGTACACGGGGGATGTCTCAATCTTCTATTCTTCCTCAGTGGTTGAACTCTAGGGTGAAAAACGGTGAGCAGAGGGTTATATTCAAACATTTTCTCAGATTAATTTAAAAATTTTGCTTTACAGAAACATTATGTGAACTCGTAAGTCAGTTGATGTGCCAATGTCTGCTGTGACGCAGTTAGGTGCCTTGGACTGTGCCCCCCTGTAATGGCGACTGCCTGACCTGTGAGGAGGGACAAGTGGAAATTAGGTAATACCGCTGGCGTTGTGCGCCATTGCGGTCGGCGCTCGATGACCACCATGCAACACCGCATTGGTTATCATTGGGGCCTAAGGGTCCCAGGAGCCAATGGCGATGTTTGCCGGCAGTGACGGAATGCATTGCCGCGGACGTGACCGCCATTTTCTATCTGTTCACACACTTGCTACCTGACATTCAACAGGAGAGGATATACACTGCAAGTGCTACTGTGACATGTGTCTGGAAGCGACAATGGCTCGAGTGTCTGGGGAAAGGGCCCTGCCTTCACTTCGGAGGAGTTGGAGGGACTGGTGGATGGGGTCCTACCCCAGTACCCTTTACTCTATGGTCCTCCAGACAAATAAGTGAGTACACTGTGAGCATGATGCATGGGGCATGAATGTATGGATTGCTGTGTGTGTAAGCCTCGTGTAGGGGGGTCTGAGGGGTCCTGTGCAGAGAGCTGCATGTATGGTGGTCAATGTAGGTGCGTAAGGGGATGGGGGGGATATGGTGGGCCATGAGTATAAGACTCAGGACGGTATGACTAACTCCTTTTGTGCTGTATTTTTTCTGCAGGTCAGCACCATCAGAAAAAGGGTATTTGGCATGCCATCGCCATGGAGAGCACCCACTGCCGCAAACGGTGGGAGGTCCTGCGCCGCTGGGCAAGGAAGACGGCAGAGGCCCAGCTGGGGCTGGCCTTCCAACGAGGAAGGGGTGCCCGTCATACCCTGACCCCCTTGATGTTCCGCATCCTGGCGGTGGCCTATCCGGAGTTGGATGGCCAATTGAAGGCATCACCGCAGCCACAAGGGGATTCAGAATCATGACTTTTCATGCGTTAAGTTGTTCCCTGGGTGGGGGATGTGGGCTGTGGGTGCACCTAGGCCAGGACAAACATGGCAGGGTAGGTTCAATGATGGGCAAACTCAGATGCACTCTAACCCCAATAATGTTAGTGGGCATCTACTACTGGGCAGGGACCTGTGGGTTTCAGGTGTGCAGCTAATGGCATTAGGCATTGTACCCCATAGCCTGGTGACTAGCATTGTAACTGGTAGTGCATGGTCTAGTGCATAGGGTTGTTCCCTGTGAGTTGTGTACGCCAGCTGTAGTTTTGTTGCTGGCATTGACTAAGTGTATCCTCTGTCTCCCCCCCCCTTTTTGTTTTGTCACCCTGTACTTGTGTGCATTAGCATCATCTGGCGGAGGAGCAGAGGCACCGGCGACGTAGGGAGCTGCATCCCACATGGGCCTGGAGGTCGAATCTACCAACATGAGGGCACCAGTGGGACGGAGGGCGAGGGGACCACTACGACGGAGACAGGAGGGGACAGTACCGACAGCGACACCTCCTCCGATGGAAGCTCCCTGGCGGTGGTGGACACCTCTGTGCACACCCTAACTACAAGTACAGCCGCCACCACCGTACCAGCACGGCCCTCCCAGCAGCACCTCAGCGTGTTTCCCGTGCCCGCTCACCCAGGAGGGTGAGCATCTCCTTCGCCCCAGGCACCTAAGGCCCTTCCCCAGTCAGCCCTGCTGCCCTCAGTGAGGAGGCTATTGACCTCCTGAGACCCCTCTCTGTTGGGCAGTCAACCATACTGAATGCCATCCAGGGTGTAGCAGGGCATTTGCAACAAACAAATGCATACCTGGAGGGCATTCACTCTGGCGTGGCGGCTCAACAGAGAGCATTCCAGGCTCTGGCCAACTCACTGATGGCAGCAATTGTCCCTGTCTCCAGCCTCCCCCTCCAACTTGCTCTACCCAGCCCCAATCCCCTCAACCCCAGCCTATCCCAAGCACAACTTCAGACCAGCAATCACTCAAATCAACACATAGAAGTGGCTCAGGCAAACACAAGCACCACACTTCATCTCACAGGCACTCACACAAGCACCATCCACATGCAGACACACCAACATCCACTGCCTCCACTGTGTCCCCCTCCTCCTCGTCCACCTCCCTCCCAGTAGCCTCTCCACTCACACCTGCATGCACTACATCCTCATCCACTACCTCCATCACCAACACACCTATCACTACACGCCCCTCACTGGCAGTCACCACCCCCACATCCATGCACACGGCCCCTGTGTCCTCTCCCACTGTGTCTGTGACCCCTCCTCCCAAAGTACACAAACGCAAGCACTCAGACACCCAACAGCCATCCACCTCACAACAGCATCCAGCCCATGCACCTGCACCCAAACACAGCAGAGTGACACCTCCTACAACCACTCCCTCTTCCTCCACACCCAAACCTTCACCCTCTTCCCACCCCAGTGTCCCTAAGAAGCTTTTCCTCGCAAACACTGAACTATTCCCTACCCCCCCGTCCTTCACCTCGGCCCAGGGTGGCCAGAACCCAGCCCAGCACCTAAGCCACCCAGTCCACAACCACTGTGGGTTCTGCAGCAGCTGCAGGTGTGAGAGGCTCCAAGGAGCAACCCGTCAGCCCAGCCAGTGTGTCCGCACCACCTGCCAAGGCCAAGAAGGGTCCGCCACCTAGCAAGGGCAAAAAGGGGAAACCAGCAAGCAAGGGGAAGGAGGCACCACCAGCCAGCAAGGGGAAGGAGGCACCACCAGCCAGCTAGGGCAAGAAAAAGACACCAGCTGGCAGAAGCGAGGAGGCACCACCGTCTGCCAAGGGCAGGAAGGGGCACACTACGCCAGCCATGGCACTTCAGCCATCCGAAGCAGCAGGCGAAGGCCTGGAGGCTACCACCACCGCGGCCAGCACCGCCACCTGCACCGCGGGCAGCGCCGCCACCTGCCTTGCCACAAGCAGCACCACTGCCAGCAGCAGCAGCCCCAGTGGGCAGCCGCCTGAGGCTGCAGGTGAAGGCCTGGAGGCTACCACCACCACTGACAGCACCGCCACCTGCAGCGCAACTGACATCCATCGAGCAACCGTCACCGCCAGCGAGCACTGTGTAGTATTGACTACATGGGCTGCAGTGTGTCCTGGCCCCTGCAACACCTGTCAGTGTGACACCCAGGTGAGAGACTGTGACCTTGCCCCATCCAGGATGAAGCACAGTGGACACACAGCACCCTCCAGAACCAGTGGAAGAAGGCATCCACTCACCCCCTCCTTGGCAGGATGAAGCACACTGGGCACAAGGCCCCCTCCAGAACCAGTGGAGAAGCCATCCACTAAAGAGACTGTGGCTTTGCACTTCTCAGTACCAAGCAGTGGGAAAACCTCCACTAGGGAGACTGTGGCTTTGCACTCCCCAGGACCAAGCAATGGGCAGCCCACCCTCTAGAGAGACTGTAGCTTTGCACTCCCCAGGACCAAGCAGTGGGCAACCCACCCACTAGAGAGACTGCGGCTTTGCACTCCCCTGGACCAAGCAGTGGGCAACCCACCCACTAGAGAGACTGCGGCTTTGCACTCCTCAGGACCAAACAGTGGGCAACCCGCCCACTAGAGAGACTGCGGCTTTGCACTCCCCAGGTCCAAGCAGTGGACAACCCGCCCACTAGAGAGACTGCGGCTTTGCATTCCCCAGGACCAAGCCGTGGGCAACCCACCCACTACAGAGACTGTGGCTTTGCACTCCCAAGGGCCAAGCATTGGGCATGAAGCCCCCTCCAGGCCAGTGGCATTGTATCATCTTCCTGCTGAGGTGCCCCCCCATTCCCCGTCCCCCTGAGGTGCCTGTGTTTTTTCGACCTGATGCCCCTGCAGCATTCTCTCCGTATTGAGGCAGGAGTCAAGTGGGCCACGGACATTTTGGAGTGGGCATTGTCCCTCCTTTTGTATATATTGTATATATTGTACATACCATTTATTGTGTAATGACGTGTATATCTAAAACTGTACTATTACACTCATTTTATTCCATTCCTTTTGTGCTTGCGTTATTCCTGAGGGTTACAGGGTGTATATGTAATTTTGTTGCATCTGCTTGTGTGTATGGTGTTGGGGGTGGGGCTGTTGCGTGTGTGTGTCACTCTCTTTTTCCTCCGCCCCTCCCTTGTGTGCTAGGTGCAGTACTCACCGTTGTCGTCTTCGCCGTCGTTCGTGTTGCTGGTGCATGAGAAGGTACACCAGCATTGGAAAAAAGTGCAGCTCAGGCTCCATGGTGTCATGGTTCTTCCTTGAGTGTCAAGAGGTGAGTCGTTTCCCTTCAGAGTACAGTTTCCATTGTGCTTTTGATGGCATTGGTACCACCTCAAAAAAGGTGGCGGATAGGTCTGTTGTAATGCAGTGGGCGGTACATTGTCTTCTGTCTGGCTTTTGGTGGTTACCACTGCGGTGTTTGTTGCTACCGTTGTGGCAGTCGGTGTGTTAAAGTGGCTGTCTGTGCTGGCGGTTTCCGCCGTGGTCATGATTCAATTTTTTTTACCGCCAGCCTGTTGGCGGTGTTACCTCCGCTTTATCACCGACCGGCATGGTTTTAATGAGGGCCTAAATCCAAATGGCCAAAGAACATGTGTGTAAAGATAAACCTGCAAAGTAAAACAGAATACCCACCAGCAAAAAAGAACAAAAAATAGATGTAAATAACACTTAGGGCCTCATTATGAGTTTTGCGGTCCCACCACTTGACCGCCAGACTTAAAGGAAGGCGGTGACCTCCCTCTGTGAGTATTAGAATGTTTCCACTGGGCTGACCAGCTGGAACATTGCAATACATGTTCCTGCTGGGCTGACCAACGTGGACTGTGTTAGGCTATAGGAATCAGGACTCTGCACTGGCTTGCCGCCAGCCTTTTCATGGGGGGCTCCCCACCATGAAAAGGCTGGCAGAAAGAGGGGTTGTAATCAGTCAGGCGACTATTAATAATAGTATGAAAATATACAATTATCTAAAATATACAGAAAAAATGTATGTTCAAAATATGGAGGTGAAGCAGCTGAATTTATGTTAAAAAAGTGTTAACCATTAGGGAAAAAACTGACTAATGTACAACAAATAATGCTATTTAAATATAACTTAACTTGTTTATTTAATAATAAAAATGTATTATAACATATAAATTTATCAATGTGCAAATGTTTTTTCGTAACTATAACTATGGGCCTAATTACGAGTCTGACGGTCATTAAACCGTCAGACTCGCAGTGGTGGTCCAGACTGCTGCGGCTTTGACCGTCAAATTAAGGGTTTAGCAGTTGGAACGCCAAAAGACCACCATCTCTGCCAGGATCAGTGATCCTTATGGGATGACAGTGGTAGGGGTTGTAATCAGCTACGGCGGTGCTGAAGTCAGGCCGCTGTGCTGTTTACAACCTTGTTCTCCGCCAGCCTTTTCATAGTGGTCTGATGGCCATAAAAAGGCTGGCAGAGATCAAGTGTAGGGTGCCATAGGGGGACCCCTTGCATTTCCCCTGCCAATTATGAGCCAGGAACAATGCTGCTGCACCTATCCCACTAGCCTCACCGGCGTAAACCTTGGTCTCCGACATTCAGCCCAGTGGGAAAGTTGTAATGGGGCCAGTAGGGAGACCGCCAGCACCGTGGCGGTCTTCTTGCCAGCAGTTTGGCGGACAGATGTTTTCATCTGCCAGACTCCTAATGATCCCCTATATGTGTTAAAATATGTAAAAATATTTATTGAGTAAATCATGAAAAGGAAAGAAAAATTGTAAAAAGGCGTTATATATCCTTATTCTATGGAAATATATAAATAAGAATGTTATTTATTACAAAGATACTACCAACTACTATGTTAATTATCTTTATTAATACCAATAATAATCATTAAATAACATAAACTACTCCTACTACAAAGAATTACATTTAACAAAGAATTTTAACGCTGGAGGGTTAAATTAAGTATTCCCACTCCAATGTTACCCATTTTGGAAAAAGTGTTGGGCATTAGGTTGCAGTACTTTTCCTACTGCAACCTAAACCAATTTGGGGAAGGTGTTGGACACTAAAGGGGCAACATTTACAATTCCCACACTAACCTAAATCATTTTGGGGAAGGTGTTGGACATCTAAGGGGCAACATTTGCTATTCGCTCTCCAATCTAAACCATTTTTGGGCAGGTGTTGGACACTAAAGAGTTTTTATAGGCACAATTAATACTCTGTAGTAACACATGCATACTTCTGGTAAAATACTTCAAAGAGTACTTAGAATAAACAATAACCCAAACTAAAAACCTATATATTTAAAATTAAAACTTATTATATAAAATGTTAATCATTATTTAAATGTTATATATTGTTATTACTATATTCCTAAATTTTGAAATATCACTTAAGAATATAAACACATAAACCAACGTTAAAAATAATTGAATATATAAAAAATATTAAACATTTTATAATGATATAATAAATATAAATTATATTACCTTAAAATTAATGGATATTAGAAAATATATTCCCAACAATAAATCTTACTCCAATATTATAAGAGATAAAGTTGTCATCAATAATAGTTAGATTACAATTTAAATTGATAAGCCTATAAATTATAAATATACACATAACTTTTAATTAATAATACATTATATTCATTTGTTATAATTTTATTTTAGATATTTTTTATATTTTTATGTAAAATGTAATATTCTTCAAAACATACATTTTTCAAACAATATATTAACAATGACAATACAGTTTTTACATTTACAAAAATCATAAATATAATTTTAAAAAATTCAAAACAAATTGAATAACAATAAATGTATTAAACAAAAATATGTGACAAAAATACATTTTGAAAATGTGTACATTATGTAATTTAAATTTAACACAAGAATTTTATCAAATATTTTTATAATTAACATATTAATGTTAATATTTACAATAGAATAGTAATATTTTTTAAATATATTTACATGTACCAATACATTACAATTAATTAACAAATATTTTAATAAAAATAATAATTACAAAATAACTTACTTCATTGTCTAAAATTAATTTGCATATCATTACAAAATACATATACATTAAAATATTCACTTTTTAAAAACCTCTGCCCCCTTAGCTAAAAAAATTCAAAATCCTGCTGCTAAAACAATTGCATAGAAATTAATTTTACACATCAATTAATTATCTTCCTAACACACAAAGTAAAAAAAATACTTTTAACAACACTAATAAAAAAACAACACTTAAAACAATGTTCTTATCTTCAATATTCCTGTCCACAATATTTTTGACTTCCCTATGTTCTTGATACAATAGTTTGTTACCACAATATTTTTCTTTGATATTTGTTCCAAACACCACTGTAGTCCCACTAGGCCCTAGTTAAACAAACAACTGCTCAGCACCATGATACCCTCCCGTGTGATGGTGCACTCTTCAAACCCACATAACATAACATTTATGTATCTTGTCAAAGGGAGGCAAGCTGGCTGTCCCTCGGACCCTTGCCCACCACAAATCCTCAAGAACATTCTTGTAACTACCTCTGCTGCCACATCAGTAAGAACAATCATCAATGATTCTTTAACTACAGGGATCTTTCCAGAAGACTTGATAAAGGCATACATATGCCCATTATTAAAGAAAACTATCTTGAACCTGCATGAACCAAACACCGATTACAAATGGATTTTTCCTGAGCAAACTTATAAAAAGAGAAACATTCATTCGGATGTCAGGATTAATTGAAGATAGCTCCATACTTTCTGAATTCCAAACAGGATGACATCCAGGAAGAAGCACAGGATCTGCCCTCATTGACATCTGGGAAGACCTTGAAAACACAGTGGACTGGAACAGGATCACTGCACTACTTCTCTTGGACCTTCCAGCTACCTTAGACACAGTTGAACCTGACACTGTAATCCATAACTCTATGAAGCTGGCATAAAGGGTACTGCTCTTGATAGGATCATATCCTATCTTCAAAACAAAACAAATGTCATTTATATTCCCCCTATCTCATCCAAACCATACTTCACGAAAGCCAATGATTTTCAACATCTACATGAAGACACTACTGGCAGTGATCAATTACTTTCAGTGCACATGCTATAACTACGTAGACGGCACACACATACTAACTAAACTGGAAATCCTTAAAGAGACCAGAAACTGAAAAATGTACAGTTACCTCAGAGCTCTTAATTAGTGGATGACATGCAGCCATCTCAAATTTAACGCGTCCAAAATTGCAAAGGAACATTCAAGTGGAACTCTAAGGATCGTTGTGAACACTGTGGAGTTGTTTTGTATGGATTATTAAAGGACAAATAATATTAATCATAGCAGGATTGAAGTTACTGATGACATTACAAATGGGAATATCTATATCAAAATATTGTAATATGTACTTCAGAAGATGTGTGAATAATTAATGAGAGTTAATAATAAAATAAGGACTATACATTGTAAAATATACCAATCGTGAGATATTAGCTGGATGAGTGCCTGAAATTGATTGAGGTAATTTATCAGGAACTTGTTGATGATTACAGGGTAGTTTTGGAGGTTTTCACCCTGTTCAGTGCACCATCTGGGCTAGTAGTTTGGGATAATCAAGGGCAGGTAGCGCCATTCACTCCATGAAAACTTCCTATTTCTAGCATCTAATTACGAGTTTGGCAGTCCGAAGACCGACAAACCCTTGATGGTAGTCGGACCACCTCACTCCTGGTGGTCTGACTGCCAGATTATGACTTTGGCGGTCGGACCGGCGCCACCACCAGGATCATATATCCCGACGGGCTGGCGGCAGTCGTGGTCAGCCACGGCACTGCCTATGGCAGCACCTCCATGCTGATCAAAAGTCCTCTTTCGCCAGCCTTTTCATGGCGTGGTCCCCACCATGAGAAGGCTGGCAGAAAGCCAGTGCTGAGGGTGACGGGGGGCCTGCACTGCCCATGGCATGGGCAATGCAGGGACATCCTAGCCAGCACCCATGGAATGCGCACTGTCTGCACTGCAGACAGTGCACATTCCAAGGGTTCTGTTGTGCAACGGCATTGTCCTTGGCTCCCTTAATGGAGCCAAGGCTAATTCCCTGGCACTATTTCCACTGAGCTGAATGGCAGAAACATCTTAATACAATGATTTCGCTGGTCAGCCCGATGGAAACATTGTCATATGAACGGGGAGAGGCAGCCAGCATTGCGTTAGCCTCCTCTCGGCTTTGGCAGTCAGCTGGTCAGCCACCAAAGTCAAAATGAAGCCCAGAGTTTCTGACTATCCATACATGCACATTTGGGACTTTATATAATACAACTTTATATCTCTTTATTATTTCCCACATAGATATATATTGTTCTATGTAGTTATGTACCAATACATTTATTACCTTAATCCTATTGTAGAAATAAAAAAAACCTTCAACTCTTTCCAATGACCTACTCTATATCTCATCCCATGCCTTTTTTAATTTGTCATTTACTTCCACTTTGATGCATCCCAAACACCACTGTACTAATATGATTTCCCTAATACCATTTCTATAATCTTTCCTCTTCTATCGCTCCTTTGACTCATCCCACACCTCCTTTTACTACTATGGTCTTCCAAATTAACAGTATCTCGACATTTCCCTCATCTATCTCTCCTATGGCTAATCCGAAACCTCATTTTAGTACTATTATCTCCCTAATAACCCTCTCTAGACTCTTCCCTCCTCTATCCCTCCTTTGACTGATCCCAAATCTCATTTAACTATTATGATCTCCCAAATAATAGTATCCAGACTCTTCCCTCCTCTATCTCTCCATTTCCCTATTACATCCATCAAAAAGGCTCACAAGTACACCGCTCAAATTAACAATTTATATTTCCCTATAGTAATCCACCAACAATACATTTTGTGATACTGAATAGCATGCTCCTTGCCAGAAAGCACTTCAACAGCTTGTAAGGGGTTGTAAGAACTATATAAATACAATTACAAGATAAAAGTGATCTTTCTAGGTATAACAGCCACTGCATTGGGGTTGTGATGGAATTGACAGTAGAGGGTTGTTGGTAGGAGTGGGGTTGTTAACAGCACCCTTTCGGAGTGGGCAGGGTCCTGAACCTTCTTCTATGGAGGATATCAGGTGAACTACATATTTCAGAAGCTTTTTGAAAAGGCCCCAACTTTGTTACAGGTGTTGTGGGCTCATAAGTGAGGAGAAGTTATTAAGAAGCCTGGGGTTAAACTGGTGTTCCTAAGGGATTCTAGATCACATGGAAGTTTTTTAAGGTGGATTTAGTTTTTTTGTTGACAAAATGGTTTAATAGAGCTTTTAGTTATATGACTGTTAAACATTATAGATTGGCTGCAGTGGTCTGTCACACTAGATAATAGTGGCTTGATTGGTAAGATGAGTTTACTGTGCAGAGTTGTGAATGGTACGAGATTGAAGAAACCTTCAGGAGCGAGGCATGGTTCACTATGGGATGTAAGTGTGGTTTCAATGTATTTATTTCTGGGCCACGTAAATCTTATTTGAGTTTGCAGTAGTTAAGTTGACAGTTGATACTATCACTGGTTCTAAGGGCCTCTACAAGGCTGGCAGGTAGACCGTTGGCCCATTAGCCCTGTGCTGAGAAGACTACCCCGATCCCAGAGGTCTTCCCACTGGGCCTAGTACAAATTTCCCACTGGGCTGACCTGCCAGAACCTAAGTTCCTGCTGGTCATCCCAGTGGGAAAGGTGCAGCAGCCTTGTTCCCCGGTCATAATTGAGCTGGCGGCGATGCTGCCGCACACAGAATGCACCAGCACCCACTAAGTGCGCACCCCTGCACGGCCCATGCCACAGGCATTTTGCTGTGCAGGGCCCCCCCTTTGGCCCCCTGCACTTGTTCTCCACTATACCGCCATGAAAAGGCTGGTGGAGAGCAAGGTTGTAAACAGAAGGGCAGCACTGAGTTCAGCGCGGCAATGGCTGATTACAACCAAGACTGCTGTAACCCCGCTGTAACCCTATCAGGATCTTGTATCCTGGCGGAGACGTGGTCGGTTGACGGGTCGGCCCGCCAACCTTATATTATGGTGGTCGGACCATCACAGCCGCAGCAGTCCCACTGCCACTGTGAGGCTAGCTGTCCTGGAACCACCAGCCTCTAAATAGAGCCCTATTTCTGATGATGAATAAGTCATACTACTAAAAAATGAAGGCCGGAGACTACCACCTGCAACCAGGGACATCGACTCACCAAAATGCTAGGGTTTGCAGAAGTGACATCATATACCCTTGGACCTTAATGATGTCACAGGACTGGACATCATATGGCATTTGACTTTGAATCTTCCTAGGCAGTGATGTCACATGAACTTAATCCCAAAGAAATCACAATAATTAACATTGGTAAATTTCCACAATAAGTGCATGATTAAAGTAACACAAACAAATGTCTGTTTTTGGATATCATCTATGTAAAGGTGCAGACATAATATGTTAAGGAACAGTTACTTGAATTGTAGTAGGCAAGCAAAGAGAGTCTGATGTCTTCTAGTGGAGACTGGAGGGTGGGGGTTTCTCTTCCCTGGGAAATTTTTGAAAACAAAATGGGCTCTAATAGTGTATTGCAAGGCCTTTCATGGTGCGCCACACGTTTGAACCCTGACAGTCCCAAGGAATTGACCCAATTATGTTTTTTAAATGTCCTATGTGTGTCCCATGTGTCAAACATCACCTTCATTGCCAGGGCCAGCATTTTGCTATGGGTGCCCCATTTGCTGGAGCATTACATACAATTTCTCAGTGACAGACTTTTACTAATACTGTTGTCCATGTACTGTGGAGGGCCCTTATGTAAAACGTTAAGTCTAGCATGTTGATGACCTCATTTTTTCATGGTTGGCCCCCTGACATATGCCAGGAATTCCCTGCAGTGTGTCAGCATAATCAATTTGCCACTGGTGTCACCTATGCCAAGAATTTTCTCCAGTATGTGAGCACTGACATTTTTCCATAGGTGCTCCATGCCAAAATTGCCCTATAGTGTGACCAGCTTTAGCATTTTTCCAAGGGTATCCCATGTGCAAGTACTGCCTTCAGTATGCCAGTGTCAGCATTTTGCCAGAAGCATGCCAGGTTCAACATCAGACTTGAAAGCATAACACTTGCTCATTTATGTATACTTACTTTCACTTACACCCATTCACTCACACTCAGACTTGCTCACTCATTAGCGTGCAACTCCTTCATTTTCACTCAGTCTCTTGCCCTCAGTCTTAGCCTGGCTGACTAATTCACATTCTCTCACTCACTCTTACTTACATTTACCCACTCACACACACACACGATCCCACATGCAAACATAAATGCACACACACTCTCAGACACATTCACTCACCCACATGCACATAAAAACATTTAAACCCAGTTTTTGCCTTATCTTAAACACCAGTGAAGGTCCGTTCCAGAACCTAATGCACCACTTTTCACTACACTCTTAGTGTAATAAAAATGAGAAGAAAACATGGTTGGAGTCAGAGATACTTCTGTTCTCTTGGCAATTATTTTTCCATCGCTGAGGCCAGGGGTCGCAAAGGCAGTGCCAGGTGTCACAAGGGGCAAGCCCGGGGTTGCAACTGCGACCCTCAGGGACCTCTAAATGACATCCATTTCTGTAACCACCAGAACAAATTAACCGTTATATGTTCCCATAGTTCGATCCGATGCACTAAGCCGCTCATGGAAGTGGTGAACCCATATACAATGCAGAGTCCCTGAGCAGCAGAATGGTATATGCACAGCCTGGCAGATGCATGCCATTGGCTGCACACCCAAGACGAGGCAGCCGTATTATCAAAGTCCAGGTCTTCATGGATGGGTCCACATTCCTCTAGTCATCTAACTGGGCTGAACAACGGAGCAGCCAATTTGGAGCACTTCAAGGAACCATAGTGGTGCAGATAGGCCTCTAAAAGTACCAAAGGACCACTACATAAGGGTAACTAGGTATATTCTATTCAAACTGTACATGGAGTATGTGTCTAACGAGGTCACTTATTGCTGGGGGGATAATGACCGATGAGTTTATTAAGCGGTGCAAGTAAACGCACGCTCACCCAACTGAGCATTCTAACAGAGCTAGTTTTGAGCAAATATACCATTGCCTGCAAAGCAAAGAAAATGTCTCTCATCTGCTTGTAAGGGATACAGCAATAAATGGGGTGCAGAGGGCTACTCGTACTGCAGGGCCCTGGTGCCACCACACCTGCTGCACTGCTGCTGCTTATGCCCCTGAAAAGTTTCAAAGTCCCTGCGCTGCTAGTTAAACTTTCTGTGACCACTCATGTAACTATTTATGTGACACATGCTGTATCCTGTGCTGTAGCTAATGCTGTGTCCATGACTGTACTCAATGAAGTAACCTGTACTGTACTCAGTAACTTAGCCTTGTACCCCTTGAAGTAAATAGATAGTTATTGCTATAACTTGTGATGAAACCAGTGCTTTTCTGCACACTGTGGCCGGTGATGTAACCAGTATTGCAAGTGATTACCATTGCTTTAGGGGAGTATATCTAGGAGTCTCTCAGGACTGTACCCAATGCTGTAACCCAGACTCTACCAGTGCTCTGTCTGGTGCTGTACCCAGTGCTCTGCCAAACACAATACGCTGTCTTGCCCCAAAAAATGTAATCAGTGCTGTACCTAGTCCTGACCAGTGGTCTAGCCTACGTTTCAGCAAGGTTTGTGACCAGTGCTGTAGCAGACTGTGAAGTGCTGTGACCTATATTTTAGCCAGTGCAGGTACCAGTATTCTATCTGTCTGTGACTGGTGCTGTAACCTTTGTTTCAGAGCCTGATATTAATGGTGCTAGACCAGACAGTGATACACACCAATTTAGAAAACTAGAGCAAAACGTAATAAATTATTTGAGACCAAAATGACAAAAGTCCAATCAGTAAAACCAGAGATGTGCAATTTTAAAGTTTTAAGTAAAATAGTTCCTAGAAGCACAAAACTTCAACTATGGTTATTTGGTCACTCCAGACCGAGACAAAGTTACAAGTTCAGGCTGACCACAAGGGAGCACAGGCCGGATACAGGAGCCACTTTAGTACCTGTGAACAAAGTTCCTTAAATCCCGCTGCGGAGAGTTGCGCGATCCTGCTCGGAGGATGCATCAGACAGCAGTGGTTCCGAGGAGCTGCAGGCCTGCGATATGAGGTCCTGCATCTAGGATGCACCATGGAGTGGCACTTCCAAAGAGCTGCCAGGCTACAATTCGAGGTCCTGCATCAAGGATGTATTGTGTAGTGGTGGTTTCAACGCAGAGCTGCAAGGTGTTGTGTTGCGCAGTTTCGGTTGAGTTAGGACCACAATGGACTGGCAGAGCTTCTTCAGGCTCATTTTTAAGGGTCCAGGACTGGGGTGTCACCACTTGGGGAGCAGGGCCCACAGCAAGCAGAATCCAAGTGCAGGGTTCAAGGTGGTTGGGGCCTTTTCTGCCACTAGGGCTCTGATCAAGAGGCCAGCCAACTAGCCCTTGGAGTCACTCCGGTGGTCCTGGGTTCACGCGCAGGTCCAGTCCTTCTCACTCAGGCAGCAGGGCAGCAGAGTAGCAGGACAACAGAGTAGCACTCCTGCTTGCAGAAGAGCAGCACACCAGTTCTTTTAAGTCTTCTCAGGTCCAAAGATTTACTGCAGAGTTTGCTCTGCGAGTTCACCACTCATCCTTGATGCTAGGTTTGTAGGAGGAGAAGTTTCTAAAGAGTCCCACCCCCAGGGGCTGGGACTCTTCTTCCTCCCTTCCCTGGCCCCTGCCTGACTGAGGGTTTAAAAGACTAATGTCAAACCCTTTGTAAGTGTGCTGAGGCAGAGCCTCTGTAATGTGGAAGTGTGTTAAATTACAGCTTCTCCTCCTTATGAAGTCAGAGATGGCCTAGCCTACTAACACCTACTCCCCCCTTCTCTCACTCTTTGGGGGTAATACACAAAGACAAACTGGCATCTGCATATATTAATGTGGCCAAGGAAACAGGCTACAGGCACCGAATAATTGAGACAAGAAAATGCAGACTTTGTAAAATCAAACTTTACCATTGAAGAGGGTTTTAAATTGCATTTCTTTAGAGACCAAACTCGTAATTTCTACCTGCTCCCAATTGAAAGTTTCACTTATTAAATCTGATGAGCTAATCCAACGTTATCCTACTGGACAGACAGGCCTTGCACTTGGAAAATGAATTTAAGAGCTTTCCACTACTGGGACATGTAAAAGTTAAACGTACATGCCCAAATGTTTAAATACCCTGCACCCTGCCCTATAGGCTGTTTAGGGCCTACCCTAGTGGTGAGTTACATGGATTAAAATTGATTTTTTTGGCCTGGCAAAAGGCCTATTTTGCCATGTTGAAATGACAACTGCACACACGGTCTGCAACGGCACGCCTGAGACATGTTTTAAAAGGTTACTTAAGTGGGTGTCACAATAAGTGATATAGGGCCACTAGTATCATTTAATTTACAGGCTAAGGGTACATGTAGTACCACGTTACTAGGGATTTATAAAAAATGCCAGTTGGCTGTAAGAGAATTCTACCATGTTTAAGGGAGAGAGCATAAACACTTTACCACTTGTTATCAGTGGTAATGTTTGTATGGTCCTAGGCCAACAAAAACAGTCAGCAAAGACAGGAGAATTGAAGGCAAAAAGGTGGCGAAAACCATGCCAAAGATAGCAGATCAAGCATTGCCCTAGATTTTAAAAGAGAAACAGTCAGGTTTTTGGGGCTTTCCAAAAGCAAAACATGTTGATGATACTCTTTCTTTCACTGTTAGTATATTCCATTATTTTGCATTTACAGAAAAGCAGTGCCTGACAGGTTTTGTTTTCCACCAGGCATTTCCCAGGCTGGACTGGAGCACTTGGAGGCCACTTTTCTTGCCAGGGTTGCTGTAGGTTCCGCAGTGCGGGCTTGCTCAAAAAGCTGTGTTTGAATTAATGACCACAACACCAAAGGAGCATAGTGTCCCTCTTGGCAGATATAGCAGGAATTTTCAAGCCAAGACAGAGAACAAATTGCCTTATGGAACGAACAAAGTGGTTTGAAAAGAAAGCATTGCTTTACTGATAACCAATGGAGTGCAGCAAGTTCATAAGAAATGTTTTTTAAGATGAAGCATAAACACCAGACTAGCAGGTGAGATTGAGATTCATTGCAATTTAATACCAAACACAATAAAATGTTCACTTTTGCAGGAAGGTCTAGATATATTTCATTGTAATAGTTCAGTCTGACAGATATCAAAGTATATACATTTGAGATTTTTATGGAAAAGAGCATTATACAATGAATATTTTTTAGGAATTGAAGCTGAAGAAAGCAGGATTTGACCTCTGCATTTATCTGATCAAAAAGATTGAGAAAGCATTGAGCTTCACACCTAGATTTCACACACAGACAACCTGTGTTAGCCTGTCATCCAGGCATGAAGGCCAGAAAGGAAGGAACCGGATATAGCTGGCTCTGAAAAGAAGCAATACATTGGTTTTCTCACAGTTTAGTTTTAGCTGATGGTTACATATCCCTGCATTAACTTGCCACAGCTATTTGGAGCACAGGTGCAGCAGATATCGATAGCTAGGAGGATGGAGCTATGGCGGAGAATCATGGACAGGGTCAACGCCGTAGGACAACACCCAAGAACTAGGGATGACATCAGGAAGAGGTGGAACGACCTACGGGGAAGGTACATTCCATTGCATCAAGACACCAACTCGCTGTACAGAAGACTGGCAGTGGACCCCCACGTCCTCCCCCACAACTAACAACATGGGAGGAGCAAGTCTTGGCGATCATGCATCCTGAGGGCCTGGCTGGAGTAGGAGGAGGACTGGACTCTGGTAAGTCAACTCTCTACCACTACTACCCTCCTACATGCATGCCATCACATATCCTCACCCTCACTACCATCACATCACCACGTCCCACACCCCCACCATCACATCTCACTCATCCCAATGCCAAGCCCTGCATGCCATACCAATGCATGGACACCACTCACAGCCCTGCATGGACACCTATCACTACAGCATGCACACTATAGAGAATTAGCTATCCACCATATACCAACTTACACAAGTGAAAGCTGTCAGGGCAAATACAACCAAAGAGGGCAAGCCACAGATGCACAATATGTCAGACACAGAAACAATAACACAGCATTTACATCCCCCAGGTACCCCAGCCAATGTCAGTGGAGAGGAGGTGCCAGCAATATCCAGTTCCCCCACAGAAGAGGCCCACAGTGATGACAGCAACTCTGGTCTTCAGGATCTGGATGACCAACCTGGCCCATCAGGGACCTCTGTTCAGCCGGTTACTCAGGCCCAGTCACACACATCCACAGATCCTCCCCCATCAGGAAACACCACGACAGCACCCACCCAGCGTACCCATACCTCTGTCCCCAGGACACGTCAATCAGAAATGTGTCCATCTCTACAGGGACCCCAGGGCACACCTCATACCCATGACAATCAGGGACCTGGGGTCAGTGGCAGTGGGCACATGGTTCAGGGGACAGAGGCACAGGTCAGCAGGGAAACTGGGAGGAGTGCTGTGCGCCAGGGGGAGGACAGGCCCAGGGAACCGACTCTCCAGGAGGCACTTGCAGAGATCCTGGGAGCATATCAACATTCCCAGGACACAATGGGCAAGATTCTGAACAATGTACAGGAGAACAGGTGGCTGCAGGAGGGACAATACCAGGGGATCAGGGAGGACTTGCAGGCCATCAACAACACCCTGGTCTCCATAGTAGGGGTGCTGGCAGACATGGCCAATATTATGAGGGAGGCAGTCTCACAATAGGGGGCCCCTGCCACTAGCCAGACATCTGAACTGCCTTCCACCTCTGCTGCCGCTAGTGGACAGTGATCAAACCATTAACTATTGTGAGGCATTAAGATTTGTAAAATGAATTCCCAAAGGGTATAGTAAGTGGGCATAGAAGTGGGAAATAACAGCATCCCAGTGCCACAGAAATTAAATATAATTACAATGAAATGTGAAGTAACACCTTCTTACCTGTGTGTCATTGGAAGTATTGTCTGATGACTGTTGTTCTGTTTTCCTCATCCTGATCCTCTGCCTCCTCATCCTCACTGTCCGCAGGGTCCACTGCTGCCACACGGGCATCTCCAGCCTCCTCCTCCTGCAGAAAAGACACATGGCATCTCAGGGCAAGGTAGTGCAACATGCAGCATGCCACCATTATCTGGCAGACTTTCTTGGGTGAGTAGCACAGGGATCCACCTGTTAGATGAAGGCACCTGAACCTGGCCTTCAGGAGGCCAAAGGTCCGTTCTATAATCCTTTGGGTTCGCCCATGTGCCTCATTGTAACGTCCTTCTGCCCTTGTCCTGGCATTCCTCACAGGGGTCAGCAGCCAAGATAGGTTGGGGTAACCAGAGTCACCTACAAATATTGAGAGACATAATTTAGCCACACACTATCCCATATGGCCCACACCCTACCCATACACCAACATATACTGGGTGGGGACTAGGGCTCACCTATTAGCTACACCCTGTCCCTCTGTAGTTGGCCCATCACAATTTGGAATGCTGCTATTCCTCAGGGCAAAGGCATCATGCACCGACCCAGGATACTTAGCATTGACGTGGGAGATGTACTGGTCCGCCAAGCACACCATCTGTACATTCATAGAGTGGAAACTCTTATGATTTCTGAACACCTGTTCATTTTGACGGGGGGACAAATGCAATATGTGTTCCATCAATCGCCCCTATTATGTTGGGGCTATGCTCCACTGCATAGAACTCAGCCTTCACTGTGGCCAAATCTTCCACCTGGGGAAATACAATATACCTGCACATGTGTTTAATCAGGGCAGACAACACTTTTGTCAGCACTATTGAGAACATTGGCTGTAACATTCCTGCTGTCAAGCCCACTGTCACTTGAAAAGAACCAGTTGCCAGGAAATGGACAACAGATAGAACTTGCACAAGAGGGGGGATCCCAGTGGGGTGACAGATAGCAGATATCAGGTCAGGCTCCAATTGGGCACACAGCTCTCCATTGTTGCCAAGTCCACCAGGGGTCTGTACACGGGGGTAGGTCTCCATCTCCTATTCATCCGCAGCGGTAGCGGTAGCAATCTATGGGGCAAAAGAGTGAGGAGCCGGTCACAAATTGAACAATGGGGCTACAACAGAACATTGCATGGTGTTAACTTGTAATGGGTCAGTGTGAATTGTCCAGTATGCCCACATTTAAACAAGTAATTATCCAGGGCTTGCCCCCACCCCTGAAATGGCATCTTCTTGTCCTGTGTGGAGGAACGAGTGGAAGTGAGGTAATTCCGCAGACGTTGTGTGCCGTTGCGGGAGGCGGTTGGGAACTGCAGTGCAACTCCTCATTGGTTATAATTGGGCCCTATGGGTTACAGTGGCCAATGGTGATCTACACCAGTGGTGACGGTATGCACTGCCACAAACGTGACCGCCATTTTATATCAGATTCCTTCCTTGCTACCTGATCTTCAACAGGAGAGGACCTACACTGCATGAGCTGCTGTGACCTGTGTCTGAAACCTTCCATGGCCCGTGTGACTGGGGAAAGGGCCCCTGCCTTCACTTCAGCGGAGTTGGAGAGACTGGTGGATGGGGTCCTACCCCAGTACAGACTGCTGTATGGGCCTCCAGGCCAACAGGTGAGTACACTGTGGGTACGATGCATTTGGCATGAATGCTTGGAGTGGTGTGTGTGAAGGCCTCATGTAAGGGGGTGGGTGGGTGTCCTCTGGGCGGCATATTGGTTGTGTGCTGGGCAATATGTGTGTAAATGGTTATGTGAATGGGTATGGTGGGCCATAAGTGTCTGACTGCCTGACTATTACTATTTTCCTGTGTGTATTTCCTCTGCAGGTCAGCGCACATCAAAAGAAGGGTATATGGCGTACCATCGCCAAGGGCGCGCAGACCCTGGGGGTCTACGGCAGGCGGAGCACCCGCTGTCATAAACGGTGGGAGGATCTGAGATGCTGGGCACGGAAGGCCGCGGAGGCCCAGCTGGAGATGGCCTCCCAGCGAGGAAGGGGTACACGTCGAACCCTGACCTCCATGATGGCCCGCATACTGGTGGTGGCCTATCCGGAGATGGATGGGAGCTAGAGGTCATCACAGCAGCCACAAGGGGGTGAGTACAGTGCCCATCGTTACCACTAACGCCTGATGGGGTTGTATCTGGATGGTGGATGTGTGTCAGTGGGTGCCCCTAGGCCAGGCCTGACATTGCAGCATAGGTCCCCTGGTGGCTAGGGTTCTGAAGGGATATTCCTGCTACCTAGTACTTAGGCATCCACAATTGGTAATGGGGCTGAATGGGTCCCAGGTGTGCTGCATTTGCCGGTGTGTGCCCCTCCTCATGCCTTGGTGGCTAGAAATATCATTGGTAGTGCATTGTGTGTGACGGTGCTGTGTATGCCAACGGTGGTGTTGGTGCAGCCACTGACCAAGTGTATCCTTTGTCTACCCCCCTTCTTGTTGTGTCACCCTGTCCTTATGTGCATTAGCATCATCTGGCAGAGAAGCAGAGGCACAGGCGATGTAGGGAGCTGCATCCCACAGGACCCAGGAGGCAGAGTCCACCGACGGTGAGGGCACCAGTGGGATGGAGGGCAAGGGGAGAACCACGGCGGAGACTGGAGGGGACAGTTCAGACACAGATACCTCCCCGATGGAAGCTCCCTGGTGGTGACTCCTCTGTGACCACCCCAGCTACAGGTAGCGTTGCCATCCCCCGTACCAGCACCACCCTCACAGCAGCCCCTCAGCGAGTTGCCTGTGCCTGCTCACACAGGAGGGCGGGCATCTCCTTCGCCCCAGGCACCTCAGGCTCTGCCCCAGTGAGTCCTACTGCTCTGAGTGAGGAGGCTATTGACTTCCTGAGATCCATCTCTGTAGGGCAGTCAACCAGTGTGAATGCCATCCAAGGGCTGCCAGCCCAGATGCAAAGAGACTAATGCATTCCTGGAGGGCATTCACACTGGCTTGGCGGACCAACAGAGATCGATCCAGGCTCTGGCCTCCTCTCTGATGGCAGCCATTGTCCCTGTTTCCACCCTCCAACTTCCTCTTCTCAGTCCCATTCTCCTCAACCCCAACCTATCCCAAGCGTACAGGCAGATGAGCATGCACACAAGACAACACACAAGAGTGGCACAGGCAAACATAAGCACCACACTTCATCCCACAGGCACTCACACAAACACCATCGAGATGTAGACACACCAAAATCCACAATTCCCATTGTCTCCCCCTCCTCCTCCTCCTTCTCCTCCTCCTCCTCGTACACCTCCCTCCCAGTTCCGTCTACAGCCACACCTGCATGCACTACACCATCATCCACTACCAGCATCACAACCACACCTAGTAGAACACACACCTCACTGGCAGACACCTCCACAACAGCCATGCACACGTCCCCTGCGTCCTCTCCCACTGTGTCTGCCCCCCCTCCGAAGGTACACAAACGCAAGCACTCAGACACCCAACAGCCATCCACCTCACAACAGCATCCAGCCCATGCACCTGCACCTAAAATCAGCAGACAGACACCTCCAACAACCACTCCCTCTTTCTCCACCCCAAACCTTCTCCCTTGTCCCGCCCTAGTGTCCCTAAAAAACTGTTCCTATCCACCATTGACCTCTTCCCTGCCCCTCCCCCCGTCCTGCATGTATGGCCAGGGTGGGAAGAACCCAGCCAAGCACCTCAGCCACCAATCCACGGGCCCAGTCGTCACCACACACACTGGTGTTGGAAAAGGATCCAGGGCACATGTCCTGAGGGTGAATGAGCCTGCCGAAGCTGCTGCCAAGAAAGGAAAGGAGCCTGCCCAAGCTGCCGGTAAGAATCTAAAGGAGCCTGTCCCAGCTGCTGCCAGGAAAGCTAAGGAGCCTGCCCCAGCAGCCAGGAAGATCAAGGAGCTAGCACTAGCAGGCAGGAAGGTCAAGAGGCCTGGGGCAGGAACTGTGACAGAGCCCACACCACCAACCATGGTTGTGCAGCCATCAGCGGCTGCAGGGGATGGGCAGGAGCCTCCCCCCCTCCAGGAGCAGAACCACCACCATTGAGCAGCTGTCCGAGGCTGCATGGGATGGGCAGGAGCCTCCCCCCGCAGCACCACCACCACCATTGAGCAGCCATCCGAGGCTGCAGGGGATGGGCAGGAGCCTCCCCCTCAGCAGCAGCACCACCACCACCCTTGAGCAGCCGTCCGAGGCTGCAAGGGATGGGCAGGAGCCTCCTCCCCCAGCAGCACGACCACCACCATTGAGCAGCTGTCCGAGGCTGCAGGGGATGGGCAGGAGCCTCCCCCCCAGCAGTACCACCACCACCATTGAACAGCTGTCCGAGGCTGCAAGGGATGGGCAGGAGCCTCCTCCCCCAGCAGCACGACCACCACCATTGAGCAGCTGTCCAAGGCTGCAGGGGATGGGCAGGAGCTTCCCCCCCAGCAGCGCCAACACCACTATTGAGCAGCCATCCGAGGCTGCAGGGGATGGGCAGGAGCCTCCTCACCCCCAGCAGCAACAGCACCACAACCATTAAGCACCGCAGTGGACGGTATGCAATCCTGCCTCCATGGGCTGCTGTGCGGCCTGCCCCGTTCAAATCCAGTGGGTATGAAACCCACCTGAGAGACTGTGACCTTGCACTCCCCAGGATCAGGAGCACAGGGCACAATGCCCCCTCCAGAACCAGTGGGTAAGACACCTACCTACCCCAGCCTCCTCAGGATCAAGAGCACAGGGCATGATGCCCCCTCCAGAACCAGTATGGGAGACACCCACCTACCCCAGCCTCCCTTGGATCAAGAGCACAGGGCACAATGCCCCCTCCAGAACCAGTGTGGGAGACAACCACCTACCCCAGCCTCCCCAGGATCAAGAGCACAGGGCACAATGCCCCCTCCAGAACCAGTGGGTAAGACAACCACCTACCCCAGACTCCCCAGCATCAAGAGCACAGGGTATGAGACACCCACTTGAGAGACTGTTGCCTTGCACTCCCCAGGACCAAGCACAGGGCATGTTGCGCCCTCCAGAGCATGTGGACAAGTCACCTACTTGAGAGACTGGGGCCTTGCACTTCCCAGGACAAAGCACAGGGCATGTTGCCCCTCCAGAGCCAGTGGTCTTGTTCCATCTGCCGGCTGATGTGCCCCCCATCTCCCATCCCCCTGAGGTTTCTGCCTATTTCCAAACTGATGCCCCTGCAGTGTTCTCTCCGTGTTGAGGCAGGTGCCATGTGTGGCCTTGAAATATGGCCTGTGGCCATGTGTACAACGTACATTGTGGACTGAGCTGTGACCCTGTTTATGTACATATGTATATATCTATTATCAAGCCTCACTTATTTATCTTGATGTGTTGCTCTCATTACATTCACTTTTTCTAAAACGATTTGTCCTTGAATTATTCATCCGAAGTATGGGGTAAAAATGTTTAGTAATGCAGCTGATTGTGTGTATGGGGTTGTGGGGGGTGTTGTGCATGTGTGTGTCACTCTCTTTTTCCTCCTCCCCTTCCTTGTGTGCTAGGCGGTTGTACTCACCGTCGTCTTCGCAATTGTTGGTGTTCGTGGTGAAGCAGCACGTAGAAGACCATGGGGAAGACATGCAGCTCGGGCTCCATAACGGCGTAGTTATTCCCTGTGTCTCCAGTGGTGAGTCCTTTCACTTCTGTGCTCTGTTTCCACCAGGCTTTTGATGTCGTTGGTACCGCCCCAGAAAAGGTGGCGGTTTTCTAGGTCATAATATGGTGGGCGGAACATTGACTTCCGCCCGGCTGTAGGCGGCTACCACAGTGGTGGCTGTTGTTTCCGCCCTGGTAGTCGGTGTGGTACATTGGCTGTCTATCGGAAATAACACCGCCATGGTCATATTTTGGCAGTAATTACCACCGGCCTGTTGGCGGTATTACCGTCACTTTTACACCAACCGCCAGGGTTGTAATGAGGGCCTGAGTTTCTGTAGGCTCATACAGAGCCTGTTGGGTCGCAGTTCTTTGACTTCAGCATGGTGTTTACTCCTGCAGTTTACAGGGGACTGGCAACACCAGTTAGGGGAGTCTTTCGAGGCTTGTTAGTGTCGACTGGTGTCCCTCTTGCTGTGACCAAAGAACTTTCACTTCAGGCACACATGGATCACTCAGTTCCAGTGGTGATATCCTTAGGTCAAATCCTTGTCCTCTCTTCATGCTGCAGCTGGAGTCCAGGTCCTGGTGTCGATGACGATGTCTTCTTTGTGCATCTTCTTTTTAGCAAGTTAGAACTAACATTCTGGTGTCAGTGGAGCGCATTAAATCCTAGTTTTAGGGGGTGTTAATTTGAGGTCAGTGGCCAAAGGGCAACTGGTCCCTGTGGCTAGCCCGGCCCTGTAGTGACCACTTTCTGTAAGAGTGGGTCACTTTCCTACTCAGAATCCACTAAAACTAAGGGTTGCCAAGACGGCGAATCCCTTCCTTGGCTGTACAGGCTCTGAGGCCCACCCTAAAGGTGTGGCTAGCCTTTTGGGGGTGTATGACTCCTGCATAGCTAATTTTCCCACTTGTGGGGCTGGACAGGATGGGAAGACCTTTGTCCTCCACTCGGGGGCAAGTAATTACATTTCAAGGGCAGGTGAAGCCTTTTAGGCTTACCGCCTTGATTACCTTTGCACACAAGCCAGCCTGGGAGGAAGGAGGTGTGACCTCCTGCCTGCCCAGGCCCTTTGTCTCCATCCTGTGGAAGTGCTAGCACAACCAGAAGGAGGGAAGACCCTTGTATGTGTTCGTAGAGGCTCGAGAGAGACCGCCAAAATAGCGGAGAACTTGGTAACTTGGTGGGCACCCTCTAACGGTGCCACCTGGGCACATTTTAGTTAATCCATGGCATGGGCAGCATGCTCAAGGTTAAAAAGCAAGATATTTTTATACCAAACACATGGGGAATTGGCCGGGCCATCAAGGAGCTGGATATCTGGGAACTTCCCAGATGCCAATCCATGTTATTCTATGGGCCATTGGTTACTCGTGGTAGCATTACGTTTTAAATGCTATCACGGGGTCATATATGCTCATGCATATGTGTCCTCACTCATAGTACAGTGCACCCTGCCCCTACTGGGCTATAGGAGGCCTGCCTTAGGTGTGACTGACCTGCACTATGGGCAGTGAAGGGACTCTGCCTGTACCTGGTGTTGGCAGAGTCGCACTCAGGCTGCTTGTGCAGGCTCACATGGCAGCTCTGCAGTCTCACTTTAACTCGGGTCAGATAGGGTGGCACAATCAATGCTGCAGCCCTGGTGACCCCTTTACCACCCTTGCCCTGGGTATCACTGGTACCAATTATAAGGGACTTATAGGGGTGGTAAAGTCCTTGCCAATTGGCCTATGCATTTTGACATACAGTTTTAGGGAAAGAGCATAAGTACTGAGGTATGGTTAGCAGGCCTCAGTACTCTAACAGATCAAAAACAACACCATCAAGAAGCAAAAGGTGGGAGGTGGTAACCATCCAAAAGGGGCACTTTACAACACCTCTCATAAACTTTTGAGGTGAAAATTAATTTTGAGCTAAACAAATAATACAAAAACAAAAGCACCTCTAACAGCAGCTGATTGCGTTCTGTTGTTCACATGCATACATTTTTTACCACAAATGGCGCATTTGTTATAAAATGCTACTGCAAATGTCACATAATTATGCATTGTTACTGAAGTTTTGGAATTTCCTGTAACAAACTAAACATGAAATTCCCAAAATTACACAAATTAAACCATTATAATTAAAGTTTTGCCCAGGCTTAAACAGGATATGTGTATCATCAGCATAGATAAAGAAGGAGAAACCAAAAGATTGAATGAGAAAAGGTACAGGGCCCATGTAAAGACCGAGTAACGGGGAGAAGTATGGATCCCTGAAAGACTGAATTTTATGAGCTGTGCAGTGTCCATTGACGCTAATAACGGTGATGGGTACAGTTATGGTTACTGCATGGGTTCAAGGACACTCACATCGCATGCTGTTATGAGGAATTAGCTAGGTTTCAAACTAATTATTTCTTGCACCTTTCACAAATTTCTATGCACGAAAGGCACCAAATTTTCAAATTTTCTACATTTATGTAAACATCATGGCTTCCGTGACAATCTATGCCACCCACTTCCTAACTGGAGATTACAAAATAGCACCGTCAAAAGGATGCTTTGTAGGAGAAATAAGCCCATCAGTCTGGTGCAGTGGCGTAGCGTGCGGGGTGCAGGGGGGGCCGGACGCACCGGGCGCAACATCTTGGAAGAGACTAAATCCACGGGTTAGGGGGCGCAAATTACTTGCCTTGGCCCGGGTGCTGACAACCCACGCTACGCCACTGGGCTGGTGATCCTGATTTTGGAGCAAGTGTTAGTTTTTAGGGTCGAGCCTGTGAGATTATGCGGTAGCGCATGTGTCTCACTTGAGAGACACGATTGTTAACAAAAGGGGCTTGTAGCACTCCCACTGCATACCATTTGTGCACTGCTCGTTCACTCTTCTCTACGGTGCCTCTAATTGGCCAGTCCACCCAAAAACCATGCCCAAAACCTGCTGGGGAGCACACACCAAGCACAGATTAATTGACCTTCGCCTACCCCTGCGCTCCTCTCCCTTTGCTGTTTGGTGTGGTCTCAGCCACAGGCAGTGATCCCCAGGTTCCAGGTTGGAAGTGTGGTTGTCATTACAGAGGAACAAACAGCTTTGTGCACTTTATTGTTGGTTTAAAGCAGTCACTTTTACTTGTCCTCGTTTGCCCTACAACCCGAAAAACTGCGGCTGCATAGGCTTTTTGATGGTTGTTACCCAGGGCGATTGTACATGCACTCCTGCCCTATACTTTGATGCCACCAATGGTGTACTGATAATGCTGTGGTGCCAGATGAGGGAAGGGTTGGCCTGGAGGCTCCGTCACCCACCCTCAGAAAACTGTCAGTGCCTTTGCCAGCAGAAACATCATGTAACTGACTCAAAAATTTGTAAAGGGGAACCACTCAAGCCCAGATTTAAAAGAAAATGATGGAGCAAGATGCTGTGCCAAAATTGACAGCGCCACGCTCTGTCCATTTCACAACGCAGGACTGCGCCGTTTATAATGGAATACGGTGCACCCCTGTGTTGCCGCCTGCGCCGGCGCTAAATTGACTGCCGAGCGCCCACCCAGCCACCCTTGCACCATGGTGCAAGGATGGGTGTGTTGATGGGAGGAATGGTTTTATGCAGGAAGGAACACCTTCCTACACAAAAACAATCTTAAATAGTGATTTGCTCTTTCTGTGTGTCCTGCAAACTGCAGCACACATAGAAAGAACAAGGAACAAGGAGAAATAAAAGTATTTCATCTCGTTACACCATGCTAACCCCACCCCTGGGATGGCGTTAGATTTTGGCGCTGTCTTGCGTTTACAAAAACTCTTAAATCTGGGGCAGTGTCAAAATGCAACAGGTTTTGCTGTGGCACACCTACAGCAACACACATTGCACGCCCCTTCCTCGCAAAGTGCTGTGTGTGAAGGGGCCGTATTTACAAGGTGGCGTTAAGCCACAAAAAGTGGCTTAACGCCACCTTGTAAATACGGCGCACTGCATAGCACCACCGCAGCATCACTAAAAGTGACGCTCTTGTGGCGATAGGGCCTTTTAAATCTGGCCCTCAGTCCTTTCAACACCTCTTCCTTCCATGTAAGTCAAAGTTGGATAAAAATGCTCAAATGCAATATCCACACTTGTTTTTTTTTTGTTCTTCACTTGTCGTTCATTCTTGCCCCACTATTCGCTTGCTCCAGTTTCACTTGTTTATTGCACCCCATTTGCTTTTTTTTTTGCAGTATTGTTTGGAGTATATTGCTGGAGTGCTGATAAGTGCGAACAAGGCAGATATACAGACGTCTGCATGCAACACTGGACTCCTAATCACCCAAGAACGCAGATAAGCAGGAGTTGAAAGCCGTAATCTGCCACACACTATGCTTTATTCTCACTCCATTCCGAACTTAAATAGGGAACTTAAGGTTACATGTAGTAAGATTCTGTTTCTAGTTTTGACTTTCATCTGCTCTTCCCCTGATTTGCATAGTTGCAATGGAGCGAGTTCACAAATATATGCAGTGCAGTGTGCTTACATACATGCTTGTCTGCAATTCTGAATGTTGAATTGCCTTTCTGCTCCATTCTTCTAGAACCAGGTCATAAATCAAGGAGCCCTCCTCCCACCACCCAATGTGATCTCTTGAGAAGGAACTCAATTTCCAGCATTTGGGAAGGATGGGCACTTTGTGGGCTTGGAAGGAGGGTTTCACCGGGGCGGGGTTACTGGCATCTATCTCTGTGCACTGACTGTATCACATGTACCTCTCACTCCCCAAGCAAAAGTGGAGTGGTCAGCGTGACCAACAGATTTATAGAGGCCAGTTGTGCATGGAGGTCTTCATAAAAGTGGGGCAAAACAAACATCCAGTAAACCCAATTAACGAGCATTTTTTCTGCTCCGTACCCTTAACTGCACCTTTGCAATCAGGACCTAAATAAGGAAAACCTCTTAAATGTGCTCTAACCAGTTTACCACACGTGTAACACCTTCTTTTACCCTTCCATGCACCATAAATAAGGGCATTAGAATCCCTTGACAGAAAATGTCCCTGTTGTTAATAGTGAACTCTTTAAATTTTTCTGTTCAGTGCTTTGAAATCCAAATATAGTACTGAATACTAAGCCGCTACATTTAAAAATAAACAGTGTTAGAAATGGGGTCTCTGGTTGGCAGTTGGTTTGCACCCTGTCCAAGTAGGGACCCTCACTCTAATCAGGATAAAGGAGATAACCGCCCATTTTAGAAAAGTAGCCAATATTTATCTATGTAAAACAAGACCAAAACGAGGAAAATCCAACATACAGTGCTAAAGAGATGAATCTTGCAAGAATTAACTTAAAACACAGTGCCTTGAAGTTGATAGCTCCACCTGGGGCTATCACGGCGTTGTGACCATCAAAACCAACATTTCAGGCCGGCCGCGGCATCGCAGGCCAGCTACGGAGTGAGGAAGACCCACAAACAGTACTTTTGGATTTGCAGGTTGTCGTGATCCTCGTGGTGAGCTCCGGAGAGTGGTGTAGCTGCCGTCCCGGTGTCGGTTCCACAGTTGGTGCGGGGGTTGTAGGGCCCTTGAAGTCACATGCGTTGCAAATTGAACTCCGGGCTAATGAAGTCAGGAGCCTGCCGTGGATAGCGTCGGGGCTGCAGAGCAAAGCGGGATGATGCGATGTGCGATGCCCACATGTCACGGTGCAGGCAGTGGCTGGGTGACGGCGTCCAGCGGCGTCAGTGAGACGAGGACTGGTGTGTGAAGTGGGGCGGTGTGACGTGGGGTGTCATCAGGTCACGGTGCAGGCAGCGACGTCGTCGTTGCTGAAGCACTGTCATCGGAAAGCCCAAGTTGGCGGTGAGGCACGGGCTGGCTCTGGGCAGCATCTACGGGTCACAATGCAGACAGGGACATCTGTTGACGACACTGGAGTCAATGGTGCTGGCATCGTTGGACAGGGGCTGCGGTACAGGACAGGACAGTACTTCGTACTTCGTGCTCCTCACTAGTGGTGTCCACAGGCCACGGTGCAGGTAGCGGCATCGGTGTCAGCAGGAGCGGCGGCATTGGGTATGCCCAGGCTGTGGTGTGAGCAGGCGAAGCCGGAATATGGGGCCCACAGGTCGCGGTGCAAGCAGCTGTTCAGTGAGGTTTTCTGATGACGGAGTCAGTGAGATCAGGGTCGAGGTGCGAAGCGGGTCAGTGCGGCTCCGTGTGGCGTCATCAGGTCATGGTGCAGGCCAGCGGCGTGGTTGACGGCATCACAGTGGTTATTTTCCTTGAACAGCACAAAACACACAGTTCCGAGTGCTGTAGGAAGATGAAACTGAAGTCAAGCTCTACTCCAAGCCCTTGAAGAACTTTCTCAAGCATGATACACAGCAAAGTTCACCCTTTGCTCTCTTTTAAGGCAGAAGCAACAACTTCAGGCCAATCCAGCAAAGCCACACAGCAAAGGGACAGTACTCCTCCTCCAGCTCATCTGCTCTTCTCTCTGGCAGAGGTTCCTCTTGATTCCAGAAAGATCCAACAAGCCTGGGTTTTGAGTCCAATACTTATACCCCTTTCTGCCTTTGAAGTTGGCAAACTTTAAAGGAAAGTCTCAGTTGATTGCAAAATCCTTCCTTGTCGAGGCCATGCCCCTGGCATACTCGAGGGGGTTGGAAACTGCATTGTGTGAGGGTAGGCACAGTCCTTTCAGGTGTAAGTGACCCCTCCTCACTACACTCTAGCTCAGGTAGCTCACAGGGATATTCAGGCTACACCCCAGCTCCCTTTGTGTCACTGTATAGAGAAGTGGTGTAAACAGCCCAAATGTCAAACTGACCCAGACAGGGAATCCACAAACAGGCAGAGTCACAGAATGGGTTAAGAAAGAAAATGTCTACTTTCTAAAAGTGGTATTATCAAACTAACAATCTAAAAAACAACTTCACTGAAATATGTATTTTTAAATTGTGAGTTCAGAGACCCAAACTCCACATTTCTATCTGCTCTCAAAGGGAATCTGCACTTTAAAGTTATTTAAAGGCAGCCCCCATGTTAACCTATGAGAGAGATAGGCCTTGCAACAGTGAAGACTGAATTTAGCAGTATTTCACTGTTAGGAAATGTAACACACATCAGAACATGTCCCACCTTTAACATACACTGCACCCTGCCCATGGTATTATTTTAGGGGTGCCATGCATGTAGTAAAAAAGAAGGTTTAGGCCTGAGAAGTGTGTACACTTGCCAAGTCGAATTGGCAGTTCAGAACTGCACACACAGGCACTGCAAACTCAGGTCTGAGCCATGTTTCAGGGCTACTCATGTGGGTGGCACAATCAGTGCTGCAGGCCCACTAGTAGTATTTGATTTACAGGCCCTGGGCACCTCTAGTGCATTTTACTAGGGACCTACCAGTAAATCAAATATGCCAATCATGGATAAAGCAATCAACAATACAATTTATATAGGGAGCACTAACACTTTAGCACTGATTAGCAGTGTTAAAGTGCACAGAGACAATAAACCAGGAAAAACAGACTTCAGTACACCATAAAAACAGGAGGTCAGAAGACAAAAAGAGAAGGGAGATGTGTCAAAAAGCTGCCAGGGCTAACACACAGACTCTTAATTCTTAACAATCATTTGATTGTTAGAAAAAATGAAAATGTGAACATGTAACTTGCAGAAACTGCAACCCCTTGTAGCGCAAACTAGTAGCCTCACCGACCAACTGTAATAAGGTGCAAGCATAAATGAATACAAGAGGGAGGCTGGTAGGGTCGAACTGACCTATAGGGCAATGAGGCAGTGCCCAATGGGCTGGTCTGACAGGTCAGACTGTGGGCCGTTTTTTGTGTGTTTTTGAGTCTGTTTTATGGTCTGCTGGTTTGGTCTTTACTGTTGCTTTCACCAATATTAAAACAGATTTTGCCTGCAGCAAGCCCATATCCATGCAATCTTCCATACCTTGTAATACACTTAAACAGTGTGTCTTTACAAGTTCAAAATTGCCCCAAATTGCAAATATGGTCCACTTTTGTAGCTATATGTTAGACTAATGGGGGCCAAATGTTATTTTGGTGCCGTGGTCTGTTTTCTATTCGAGTCCTATCTTGGAGGCTGCTCTGGTCAGTAATCAGTAACAGTGACCAGTACTGTGCCGACACAGGAGCATTCCATCTCAATGACTTAGCGAGTTAAATACCCACCTCTGACAACTGTTGTGAGCAACAGCCGGAAAAATGAGGACAGTTATGGTGGGTAACAGAAACACCAGTTATTTAAAGCGCTTATAAACAGCAAAAGCGCTATACAAAAACAAGTTATCTGCATATACATTAAGAAGCAAATGGCTGCCTGTGGGTCATTACAAAGTGCCATTTTTTTCCACTGCCGCTGTTCCTCCAACTGTCTGAAAGGCCTGCCTTCAACATTGCCACAAACTATACATCCAAGATCTAAATAGTAATTGCTCCACCAAAAGCACACATATTTTGTTAGAATGTTTTAGGGCTGTAACCCGCCAATCTAATAGATCCTGTTTGGCAAGCGGTAGTGGCAAAAATACCTGTGAATAACAATGTATATGTGGTGCATAATTCAAAAGGATTAAAGGCGGGTACTGCAGCAAGTGATTTTCAGCCAGCCCCCTTATTCTTTTTAGAGTTCGAAATGTATCATTTTCGTGTGATAGGTGTAGCTCTGGAAGCAGACGGAGAAAGTGTATGTGGCAGGAAGGTACACACAGTCATTAAAACTGGAAAGGTTAATTTCAAAGTCCTTATTCGTAAGGTGGAAAGAAAACCTGTGCTGTTTGCTTAATAATGCTTTTTTTTACTGTCCCATTCCCTCCTACCACCCCGCTACTGTTACCCACACCCGCCCGATTGTCAAAGATCATAGCTTGCCCATAGGTGAGAGCTATTGGCTTTGCCAGTGCTTGTTGAAATTTTCTGCATGATCCATGGTTGTCCTTTCACAGCTTTTAAAGCTCAGGTCAAAGGAAAACATGATATCATCGTGTTACCCTCCATTCTGACCTGTTGAACTTGTAATGGTATGGTGATATTGTATCATGGGAATACAAACCCTAGAGAATTAGTAAATCTTCATATTGTGTAACCCCATCAGTTTACCAGGGCTCGATGAATGAGCACGTTATTGTTCTTTTCCTGCACAATACCATTGTGCATAGAAAAGGTCTGCATAAAGTCGCAGAGAAAACATTATCAAACGTTTGCCATTGTGCCAAGGCATGCTTTGCAAAAGGTGGCCATGTGGACAAAAATAATGAATCTGCCGATATTTTATTGCTTTGCTGGGCTTAACTAGGGTTTTGGGAAAGTTATCAATCACTGTGGTGAACATTGTCTCATTGCGAAAATAAATCACTCGGACACTCAGACTCAGGTAAACTCAAAACCATTAACAACGTTCCCAAAGAACAAATCTCGAGAACTTCACAAAAGTTTGCTGTGACACAAAAACTTTGCACATTCCCAGCTGTAATCTGTGACATATTTCAGTGTCTATTTGCCCCATGTTTTTTTTATTTGCTTCTGAGAAGCAAGCTCTTGACTTTTCAGCATACAAACTTGGGGGCAGTTTTAAGAACAGTGGTGCTGCACTCAGTGCAGCACTACTTTCCGAGCACCCCTTAGAGCCCCCCTACCGCCACCATTTGTGTGCTGCATTTAAAATACGGCACACCATGGCACAGGGTAGGGGGCAATAGAATCAGCATTTTTGACGCTATTGATGTACTGGTCAGGGTCAGTGCCACAATTTTAGCGCTAACCCAGAAAGCTACATAGGGGCCCATTGTAACTAATGGTGTGCTCCTTTTTAACGCCTGCTTTGCTTGGAGCAGGCGTTAAAAATGCCGAAGAAAATGCCTCAAATAAATCTTTTAGATTTCTTTGCGTTGTTTTTTTGGGCCCCTTTGCATACATTATGCCTAGGGCAGGCATAATGTGTCGCAAGGGGTTACAAAGTGTCGCAATGCATGCGCATGCACTTTTTAAATATGGTGAAGTGATTTTGGCCTCCTTGGGCCACATTAGAGTTTTAAAAAATTACTCTAATGTGGCGCAAGGAGGTTCTAGGCCCTCTGAAATCTGGTTGGGGAGCTGCTGTAACACCAGCACGTCCTCAAATAGGCGCTTTATGAACAAAGGTAAACATCTGTATGTGAGTATGGTGGTTAAGACTTCACGCTATAGAAATGGGGAGACGAGGAAGACAACTTCAAACAACACATGAGAAAATACTGGAGAAGAAGCCGACGTGAAACTCCTGTTAACGGTGGCCTCTAACCTTTCTCGGTCCTCGTCTGGCTTGTCTTCTGCAGACCTCACAGAATTGGCACAAAGAGTCGAGAATGCAGATCCGACCGGTTCCTGGTGGCGTAATCCGTTTACACAAAACGTGTCGTTTTACAGTCTGGTGCACTAGCCTCACAGACTTAGGGTGTACTTCGACCTCACATTATTTTATGACAGAGGAAACATCCCTTCGACCAACAAAATGGGAGCATGTTTGCCAGAGTAAAGGTCAGGTACATTATATCAGGAACGTGTAACAAGCCTGCCCACACGTACTAAGCACGGTTATCATAGTTACAGTATTCCCCAAAATAAAAAAAGAATGATATCCATTTAGTAAAAAAAATCCTTTCCGAATTAAAATCTTTGGCATTCCCAGCAATGGGCACATATATACGAAAGACGGTGTAACAATGAGGAAGATATGACCTGTTGGAAATTCCAGCAGTCCAGTTACAAATGTTTACTACAAGAAATCTTTGAATATCCTTCCCAACCACCACAGGTGAAGATGATTGATTTGAGCAGAAACAAAGTACACAACTGCTTACCACAACATCTGAAGGGCCAGTGTCCGCTTACAGAAAAGAGACATTGACAGTGTATTTGATGCTTGTGTTCTTGGTGGAACTCAAACCAGATTTTACAATGGTTTAAAATAACCACCATTAGAAAGAAGAGTACAGACAACGAAGCTGATGATCAAGGATCAATAACTTCCTTGATGTTTAGTAGCTCCTTTTTTCTTCTTCAGGCTCAAGTTGGAGCAAGTTCCTGGTGGGGGCTCAATGGGAACTTTTATTGCATCGATAAGCCCTCACAAAATAGGATCCGTCCAATGACGTAAAGGTTATCTGACTATCAACAAATTGAAAAGCCACCAAAATCAAAAAGATAATGACCCGGGTCTCCAAAATTGTTACTTTTTCCTTTGTTCATTGAATATTAAGCACAACAATTCAGTAACAAAATCAACTTTCAAGGTACACACAAATAATAAACATTTTTTCAATACAGTAAAACTCCCTTAAAGCTGCATAATTACCCACTGCACTTTCGTAATAGAAGATAAAAGGAAAGCATGTAGACAATAACCCACATATTAAATATCCAATTAAAATATAACCCTTGTATATGAAAACTGTACTACAATATGCAAAGTACAAGATAGTGCTAAATTCAATGTCGATATGGCATATGTACAAAATTGCAATATATCTGAGACAACAGTTAGCAATATTGCATTATTTTACTTTAATTTAAGTTCCTTTTAAGGCTATATTTAAATATGTTGTTTTTAGAACTTGTGCTAATCTTACTGGGTGATGTACAGTAAAGCTATGTTATAAACACTCACCTACAAAACTGATCCTATTGCACCTCGGGTATATACGTTAAAGCCTAGCTGCTGAACGCATCAGATTAGTCCCCTGACTGTATTGCACAAGATTGCAGAACTATGGCTGGTGGGGTTGTGAATGACTATGTATTACAATATATTACAGAGCTATAGCTGATCAGGTTGGTGATCGACTGGCTTTGTATTACAGCAGATTACAGGGATATCTGTGGAGGAGTGGGGTGGAGGTCGACATACAAATAGCTTTGTATTACAACATATTACAGAGAAAAATCAGTTGGGGTTGATATCTCAACAGCTTTCTAACACAATGTATTAAAGAGCTATAGTTGAGGGCCTGGCGTATGAATAATATTGTATTGAAATATATTACAAAGAGGTAGCTGGGGGACTGACATATTAATCACTTTGTATTGCCACATATTACAGAGATATAGCTCATGGGGTTGACACATGAGTGGCTTTGTATTGTACCAGATAAGAGAGATATAGATAGTGTGGGTTGACATATGGATGACTTTCTATTGTAAAATATTACAGATATGTATCTGGTGGGGGGTCGGGAATATGAATGGGTTTGTATTGCAACCTATTACAGAGAAATGGCTTGTGAGGTTGACATATGAATGGCTTTGTATTGTAGTAGATTTGAGAGATATAACTGGTGGAGTTCGACTTTTAATGGTTTTGTTCTGCAACATATTACAGAGAAAGAGCTGGAAGGGTTAACATATGAATGGTTTTGTATTGCAACAAATTACAGGAATGTAGTTGGTGGAGTTGACAACAACAATGACTTTTCATTAGGCATAACATTCTCATGTCAATATGGGTATCAATGGATATCTGACCCAGATAGAAGCACTCTTTAGATACTTAATCACATCTCTTCAATTCAAGGATGATAACGAATAGCACACATTTAAAATGCGTGAGACTTTAGAAGTATATTGTGGGCACATTTAGAGGGACTCGTACAAAAACAATTGGGATTCTGCCCTATCGATATTGATATTAGACAACTGCTCAAATAGGTGCAATCTCCAATAGCACAGTGACAATAATGAGAAATATTGATAAATGCCTGAATAGGTTGGCAAATAAGCACTTAATTATGACGGGATAAGGCTGAGCACTAAAGTAAAAGTAACAGACAATTATTCTTAGCCCCAAGATCAAATGGACAATGACACTTCAACCTTAGATGTAAGTGACAATGGGCCTCATTACGACCCTGGCGGCCGGCGGTAACACCGCCAACAGGCTGGCGGTGTTCCCCCAGCTATTATGACCGTGGCGCAATAGCCACGGCCATACCGCCAGCCCCTCCACTATACTGCCAGGCTTTACCCTGGCGGTCATAATCCCCAGGGCAATGGTGCAAGCACCGCTGCCCTGGGGATTATGAGTACCTGACCTTCAGCCTGTCCACGGCGGTAAACACCACCATGGAAAGGCTGGCAGGAAAGAGGACTTGGGGTGCCCTTGGGGGCCCCTGCACTGCCCATGCACTTGGCATGGGCAGTGCAGGTGCCCCCAGGCATAGCCGCATTGCGCATTTCACTGTCCAAATTTCGGGCAGTGAAATGCGCGACAGGTGCTACTGCACCAGCTGCACACCAGCATTGCCGCCTGTTGTATTATGAGCCGGCAGCAATGTTGATATGACTTTTCCGCTGGGCCAGCGGACGGTAACATTGTTACCGTCACTGGCCCAGCAGAAAAGTCAAAATAGGGAGCCAGAAATAACGCCAGCACTGGCGGTATTCTGGTGCCCGCTGCCTCGGCGGTCTTCTGAGAAGACCGTCGAGGTTGTAATGAGGGCCAATGAGTCATGAACTCAGGTATGTCAGAAATTAGTGCGAGGCCTGGGGCTAAAATGTAAGACGGGCCTGCTGGATGCTTCTTTCATTTTGGTCTGGTGTGATAAGCAACACTTGTTTCAAGTATTAAAAAATATACTTCTGCGTCCCACCCGCTTGGAGTTCTACCATGTGGCATGGAGTTGCCCTGGGCTAAACCCCTACTGGGATTGATCCCAAGGTGGTGCTGTTGGATCTTTTGGAGTCGCTGGGGGGTCCTTGCTCAGAGAGGATGCTTGGTTGTGGCAGCCCCCATTGCCCCCTTTATTGCAATTGTGGTGCAGAGGAGTAGACTGGTGCACTCGTCAAGAGAAACTGATATACAAGGCACGTGGTTGTCCCCAGAAACACGACAAAGTATGGAGTAAATGGTGGGCCTTCCATGGAATATCTTTGTGATGCTTTTGGGTTGTGTAATGATCATTCTATGTACTTTCATGCTTCAGAGTCAATTTGTTATTGCTGAATATGTTGAATTGGATGATACTCATACTTACTCAATATTCAATTTTCAATAAAAGGGAATTATCAAAAATTACACTTCTAGGAAACAAAAAACTTGACATCTGACATCATCTAGTGTTCTGACCAAACCATATACTTCATTATTCATGAAAATTTGACAAAACGGGTGCCAAACCCCTCCTGCATAAATTCCTAAGTTAACACTCTGGCCCCCGATACCTCAGGAACTCCTACAGTAGAAAGGATTAAAGCAGGAAGAACACAGAGACAAACAACACTTACAACAGACTACCATATTTTTGAACAGCAGGGTGGAGCTTCCGATGACTAGGATTAATCCCAGAAGAGTGAAGGAAGAGAAAAGAACACCACAGCTGCACAGGAAGTAAGCGAGGAAGAGATCGGGAAAGAAGATCAAGGAAGCAAGACGCGAGTTTCAGAGAGCCCGTCTGAAGTTGACATGCAGGACAAAACAAACAGCCTGGACAAAGCGCCTGACACGAAGAGCGAACAGTGGTACATGCACCGGAGGACGCTGGAGAGCCTGAAAACCCAAAAGGAAGACTATTACCAGTGGGCCCATCATCAACATCCTTACATTTGTTGTTTCCTCATACAATAGCACTAATAAATACTACAATTCTGAATCTCATCCGGCCTCTGCATTTACATATCTGCCCAGTCCTCCCACTGGTGGTGTCAGAAGTTGGATCTGGCGATATGGAGGCTATGGTCCAGAGAATGGCTGAGATCCAAGAACAATTAGAAAAGGTCATAGAGATGCTCCTATCCCTAGTGGCAGAGGAGAGAGAGACCCTCCATAAGGCCTTAACAGGCCAAACCCAGAGGACACTGCCATAGGTAAACACGCTTACATTCTGGGACACCAAAGGGCCATGCAGTTTTATCCTCTTTGGTATTGCAGATATATGTCAGAGGAGAGGATCTGGACTTCTTTTTCAACAACTTTGACTGCATAGCTCAGGGCCCGGTGTGGCCGGCGGACTGGTGGGGACAATATCTAGGCCCTTTGCTATCAGGTGACCACCAAGCCACCTGTCAGGCTGCTAACCGCTTGGGTACCACTTCCTATGAAGACATTAAGAGGAGTATCCTAGAACGGTTGGGGTGGACAACAAAACCTACAGTGTCAGACTACGCCAAATCAGAGAACAGTCACAGGAAACACCCCGAACCCTGTTCTACCATGTCAGAGACATGACAGATCAGTGGCTCAAACCTCTCCAAAGGATGATATTATGGAGAAGATACACCTGGAACAATATCTTACCTCTCTCCCTCCTCGATACAGAAGTGGGTCCGACAACATGCCCATTTGACCCTTGAAAAAAAAGTAGAGATAGAAAGTGTTTTTATTTGGGCTCATGACTTACAAAGAGAGTAGTAGAAACCCCATTGGAGACATCTAGGAGGGAGCCGTAAGACCTCATAGAACCCCTCTGGTCTAGAAACCTAAGACTGTGACAATGATGCATTTGCCAGTACCATGGCCCCCTTTCAGGACTGAAATGCTTCCAGTGTGGCGGCTATGGACACATTGCCCAGTTCTTCCCACAGAAGGAAGAATCTATGGATATAAGAATGGTTCGTACTTTGTATTGCACTCCTCCCACAGAGAAATTACCCTATCATTGTCGCCTCTCCGTCAACAGTAAACCCGTCACCGCCCTTGTGGAAACGGGGTGTCTGAAGAGCAAGGATGATTTGTCCCCAGGTTCTTCCAGGGGGTATAACCCAATCCCCCGAGTCTGTAAACATCCAATGTGTACATGGGGATAGCAAGGGATATCCCATGACAGAAGTTCAAATCCAACATCTCACTAACCCAGTAGCGCCCCTCAAAGTTGGTCTCATACCAAAACTGTCAGAACCATTGATAGTGGGGAATGACTATACCCATCTAGAAACCCTGGTTCAGGAGTCATGGACGGAGGGAGACCTAATGGTGAGGGACTGCACCCTTTTCCTATGCCAAAGACCATGATTATCCCTCATCCAAAACATAAAAAAGCAGAAGAAAAAGACCAAAGAAAAAGAAAGCACCTCAAAGCATAATATCGGTATGCAAGGATAAGGGCATCTGGGAGACAAAGCGGAACTTCCAGGCCACTCAACAACAAGATCCGACGTTTTGAGAAGCCTTGCATGACGCTACTGAACAGGGAAATCTTGACCATGTAGGGCCCCAGTTTTTCCTTCAGTGAGTGCTGTTGTACAAAAAGGGAGGGGACAACGAAGCCCCCGCAACTGTTGGTACCTGCTCCTTTTCAGGGAAAAGTCTTGTTTCTAGTAGCCACTCATCTCCTGGCAGGTCATTTCAGTACAGAGAAAACTAAAAAAGACATTCTAGATAAGCTTATTGGCCAGGGATCTACCAACAGGTGAAACAGTACTATAGAGAGTGCCCAATATGTCAAAAGAGCAGTTGTTATCATCCCAGAAATGTCCCACTCATACTCTTAGCCATCATAGAAGAACCCTTAACGAGAGTAGGAATGGACATCATAGGACTCCTTCTTCACCCTTGCAGTGGGTGTCTGTATGTCTTGGTTCTTGTGGACTATGCCACTCGTTCTCCTGAGACAACAGCCCAACACGACCCATACAGCCAAGGCCATGATTAACATGTTTTCCAGAAGAAGATTCTAACAGACCAAGGAACCAGTGTCTATGAGCATGCAGCAGTTATGCCAACAACTGGGGATCAAACAAATCCATACTGCGACGTATCACCTGCAAACGGATGGGCTTGTCGAGTTTTTCAAAGGAATGTTGGAAAATACCTTCAAAAAATGCTTGATCTTGAAACAAGGAGATAGGAGGATATGTTGCCCCTTGCCCTGTTTGGCATCAGATGCTAAGGCCAAAAAAGTATAGGGTGTATCCCTTTGAGCTTCTCTTCAGTTGGCAGGCGCAGACTTTACTAGACATGGCCAGGGAAGAGTGAGAAAAAGAGAAAGACAGGGCTAAGCCCCTACTTGAGTATGTTACCAATCTTAAAGTTCACCTGGGGCAAATAAGAAGTATAGTCAAAGCCAATATTGAACAGGCCCAACTATCCCACAAAACGAAAGTATGGCACAAAAATGGAAAGATCCTTCAACTTTGGGGATCCCGTCCTACTAATAATGGCTTCATCTGACCATAAATTGTTAGGACAACGGCAGGATCTTTATGTGGTTAGAGAAAAAGTAATCCCAGTTACCTACCATGTCAAATAGAATTGAATAAAAAGACAAACCAAATCTACCATGTAATTCTCCTGAAGAAATGGGAAGGCCCTACACCTGTTATGGGAGGAGTGCCCAGAGATGTCACCCCTTTATTCCTACAAAGTATATACTCAACCTCCCTGATACAATGAAGCTGGGATTAACCCATCAGCCCCATTCCCTTCAGGAGTTTGTTCCCCGTTGCTGTATAAAACTACCTTGTTGGAACATTCCATTAATCCCTCCAGGGAAAATAGTGCAGTTAAGGCTATATCGCATAACGAAAGCTCAGAGGGACATCATTAAACAAGAAGTTAGGCAGATGTTACAAATGGGTATAATTAAACCATCCATCTGGGAATGGAATTCCCCAATCATACTGGTGCCAAAACCAGTGGGTCGGTGACATTCCGCATAAGTTTCAGATAAGTGAATCAAATATCACAGTTTGACATGTGTGCACCTCCTAGAGTGTACAAGATGGTAGAGAAACTGGGAGAGGCCAAGTATATCAGTATCTTGGATCTCTCTAAAGGGTATTGGCAAGTACCCCTTATACACAGGACAGGGAAAAAAGGGTCTTGTGCACCCTAAGGGGTTTGTATCATTTTACGGTATTACCTTTTGGGCTCCATGGAGCATCTGCAACCTGCCAACGCCTGATGAACTTGATACTGGGGCCACACGAACAGTATTTTGCTGCCTATATAGACAACATCATAATATATAGTTCATTATGGGAAAAAGACCTAGAGCATTTACATACTGTCATACAAACCCTTGGGGCAAGTGGGTTGAAGATCAATCCTGCGAAAAGCCACTTGGTGGCAAGAAAATTAAAATATCTGAGGTTCCTTCCGGGGGAACGCCATATACGACCACAAGCTGAAAAGATAGCAGCTATCTCCAAACTCCACTTACTGGGAAACAAGAGGGATCTCCATGCCTTTTTAGGGCTTATTGGCTACTATATGATGATTTGTTCCCTGTTTCTTCCAGCTTGGCCCCTTAGACCAATCTACTGAAGAAATTCACAAAACAGGGCTTGAGTTACAGCAGCCCTCTCCTAAAGTCCTGAAGGCTTCCTTACCCTAAAACAGGTCCTCCTCCCACTCCACTGATTATACTAGGCCCTTCATTTTACAAACTGATGCATCAGAGATGGGTTTAGGGTCTGTCCCAGGTTGACAAAAAAGGAGTGGAATGTCCCGTGGTGTATTTTAGCAGGAAACTGTTCTCCAGAGAGAACTACTCAGTGGTGGAAAAAGAAGTGTTAGTCATAAAATGGACCATTGAAACCCTGTGATACTACCTGAAAGGTCAGGAATCCACCCTTTTTATGGACCATGACCTCCTTGAGTGGATGGCCCACAACAAAGGCAATAACAAACATGTGCTTCGTTGGTTCTTAGCCTTACAGCCATTTTGTTTCCAGACCCTACATAGGAAAGGAACAGAGCAGCCTAACACAGATTTTTTGTCTAGATATCCACAGGAAGGATTTCTTACTAGTAAGAAAGTAAGGAAGAGGGAAGTGAGAAAACAGGACCAAACCAATGACTTACCTTGGGACAAGGAGGCCACAGCACACAGAGTATAATGTCCAACAGTATAGCACGAAAACGTAATCCTGGTGACGTGTTGCAGGTAACAGGAAATATCAAGTTGAAGAAAGTCTCAAGTCCTTTTTTGTGTGGCAGATGATGTCTTTATTAGTAGGTGTTTAGAGATGGTTGTGTCATCATGGAGAAACAGCCAACACGTGTTTCGTCACACAAGTGACTTCATCAAGGCTGTAAAATAGTAAGGAAAGCAAAATATGGGCATATGTGTGGATATCAAATCTAATGTGCGCCAGTCAGGTAATTGTGTGAGGAAGATTCCAAAGTGACTAATAGTAAACATGTAGTGAACACGGCATAGATGATACGTGTAAAGTGAAAGGGACCCAAACCATAAAAAGTGAGAGTGACCGGCGAAGCAAACTGGTCACTAAATATCAACTGTGGACAGAAGACTCAGACAGATTGAGTCTACAATGCTATGTATCTAGAAACCATGTTGTCAACACGCCTGGTATGAAGTGAACTGTACTAGATGAGAGAGTGTTGTAGGATTGAGAGAGGCCAGAGAAAAGGGAGAGTAGCAGACATAGAAACATGAAAAAAAAATATGAAAAAAGAGGACGGGCTAAAGCAAAAAGTGAGACTAAGGTAGACTATGAAGACAGGAGTAGAAAGATTAGTACATACCTATTAGAAAGTAGTAGATCTGCATGTGGTATGGCTGCTAAAGCAGCTGTCGGTGCGTGCAGGAATTCGATATGTCTAGTACAATCGGTAATGCGGGCCCTGATAAGCCCGTGGTCGTAACCTAGGGAGGTTTCGGATAAGATGTGGTTGGAAAAATATATTAGAAATGTGCAAGAAGGCCAGAGACTCAGAGGATACTTCGTTACAAAGATAGGGCATAACCCAGTCATGGGTGGTATGTTTATACTAGTATGGTAACAGACAGAATAAAATGAAGCAGTGAAGTGGCATCAAGGTAGTTAAAACGGGTCAAAACAGAGGTAATCAAAGTATCTGAGCGTATGGCACGTTGGGGTGCAAGCATGGCTTCCAAGGGTAGCGATCACTAAGGTAAGAAAAATTGAGCCATTCGAGCGTGTGATAAAGATGTACTAGAAGCGTATTTTAAAAGAAGTGCCGATCAATAAGGTGGGGAACATTAGCCGCACTAACGTGGGGCAGTATTGTAGAGAAATGCCTAGAACGCGGTGGATGGGAAAAATGGTACGGATCATATAAGCAGAAGCGCGGTCGGAAAAACGTATAAAAAACGTTGGTATGAGTATAAAAGTAGACCAACCGGTCGCGTAATGAGCGATGGCTGAGTGGTGTTAAGACTGCTGAGACATGGAGAGAAGTATGGTGGCGGTGATCCAGCTGGTCGTGTAGTGACCGCTGGCTAAGTGAAGTTGTAACTGTAGAAACGCCGGGAAGCGTTTGGTGATTGAAAATTACCAGGAGTCGGGGCGTACGGTAGCAATAAAAATGAGAGTGAAATGTCAAAGGCAACGTGCAAAGCCGGGCGAGAGTGAGTGGAGCTTACAACAGAGTGGCAATAGCGGCAGAGTAACAATACCTTGGAAGAGGAGCAGCGTCGGGCTTCGTGAGAGTTCAAGAGCGTCTAGTGGTCTGTGAAGACCTACGTTCATACGTAGAAATAGAGGGTGGGAGTATCAACGAAAGAGAAGAAGGACTAGCAGGACTGTTGTGGTAGCTAGAGCGGTGGCCATCTTAGGTGTACCAAGAAGAGAATAGTACAACTATAAAGTAGATACGAACAAGCCAACAGCAGGAGCCGGTAAAGACTCAAGCATATTTGAACAAATGCAAAGTGGAGGGTAAGTGAATGGAGTAAGATAAAAAACAAAACATAACACATAAAGAAGTTCAATCCAGTGAACGAGCAGTAGAGAGTGTAAGAAGAGCCATGTATAAGTGTTAAATGGGTAAGGCATTAAGGTAATGCGAATAAGTGAGGGATAACAGCAGATAATGAAATAGCTTTTAAAATACGCTTCTAGTACATCTTTATCACACGCTCGAATGGCTCAATTTTTCTTACCTTAGTGATCGCTACCCTTGGAAGCCATGCTTGCACCCCAACGTGCCATACGCTCAGATACTTTGATTACCTCTGTTTTGACCCGTTTTAACTACCTTGATGCCACTTCACTGCTTCATTTTATTCTGTCTGTTACCATACTAGTATAAACATACCACCCATGACTGGGTTATGCCCTATCTTTGTAACGAAGTATCCTCTGAGTCTCTGGCCTTCTTGCACATTTCTAATATATTTTTCCAACCACATCTTATCCGAAACCTCCCTAGGTTACGACCACGGGCTTATCAGGGCCCGCATTACCGATTGTACTAGACATATCGAATTCCTGCACGCACCGACAGCTGCTTTAGCAGCCATACCACATGCAGATCTACTACTTTCTAATAGGTATGTACTAATCTTTCTACTCCTGTCTTCATAGTCTACCTTAGTCTCACTTTTTGCTTTAGCCCGTCCTCTTTTTTCATATTTTTTTTTCATGTTCCTATGTCTGCTACTCTCCCTTTTCTCTGGCCTCTCTCAATCCTACAACACTCTCTCATCTAGTACAGTTCACTTCATACCAGGCGTGTTGACAACATGGTTTCTAGATACATAGCATTGTAGACTCAATCTGTCTGAGTCTTCTGTCCACAGTTGATATTTAGTGACCAGTTTGCTTCGCCGGTCACTCTCACTTTTTATGGTTTGGGTCCCTTTCACTTTACACGTATCATCTATGCCGTGTTCACTACATGTTTACTATTAGTCACTTTGGAATCTTCCTCACACAATTACCTGACTGGCGCACATTAGATTTGATATCCACACATATGCCCATATTTTGCTTTCCTTACTATTTTACAGCCTTGATGAAGTCACTTGTGTGACGAAACACGTGTTGGCTGTTTCTCCATGATGACACAACCATCTCTAAACACCTACTAATAAAGACATCATCTGCCACACAAAAAAGGACTTGAGACTTTCTTCAACTTGATATTTCCTGTTACCTGCAACACGTCACCAGGATTACGTTTTCGTGCTATACTGTTGGACATTATACTCTGTGTGCTGTGGCCTCCTTGTCCCATTTTGTCCTGGGGTACTCCTAGTACCCGTATGGTGCCTATCGGGTAGTAAGGCACCGGGCCAGTTTGCACCAGACTTTTTGCTTTGTACGTTTATACCTATTAAGATACTATATGCTTACTGCCTAGAAGTGCGGCGCCTTTCACCCTTACTACCCCTATGTCTCTCCTCCCAGGTTATTTTCTGTCTGATTAGGGTGTGCCGCACTCTAGTTACATTTACTGTCTGTTCGTACAATCTGTATTCCCTCTGATCATAGGGAATACTATTTTCCCCAGACCACCTACATGGCTACATTTGACGACAACCGGGACTCCCTAGCTGCAGAGCTATTCTCAAGGAAACCCTTAGCTGCACGCACCACAGACCTCACACCTTCCAAGGAAGGACTAAGACAGAAATTTATCAAATTAGAGAGGCTAAAGAAACAAGAATTAGCCCGGTGGTGGGACATCACCACTCTCAAACGTTATTTGGAACTTAAACAGGTTCCCAGAGGATTGCGAGTGATCATATTCCCATCTTTTGAAGACCTTGACCCCGACTTACTTGGGGAATGGGAACACCTCATTTCCTCCACCTCCTTTAGCATGATTAACATATTGATCAAACATGCTGACAGAAAACGCACCAAACTACTCCAGGACATTACATCACTGGAGGAGGAAATCAAAACCCTCAACCTCCCAGATGCGACTGACAAAAACTATATTATCATGAGGGAGATACTCACTGGGTACCAACTATACATTAAGGATAAAAAAACGCGCAAACTTGTCAGGGATGACAATGATTACAGCAATGGCAGGATCTACACCTTCGCTCGAAGGTTTGACCAGGTTAACAAAGACTCTTACAACAGACCCACCGACTCCAAGACACCGGCTACAGCCGTCGCTGGTAGTCTGTCTGACATTTCCAATGTATCCAGTGATTGCTCGGACTCGCCTATTGACGGGTCCTCTGCCAGCACACTTCCACAAAACACAACCCAACGGTCTCATTCTTTTTTAGAGGAACTTGGCCGATACAGGAAGGGACTACGACAGAACTACAACAGGTCAGGCTTAAACACAAACCCACCCGTAGGGGGGGCAGGAAACACCACAACAAACATCAGGGAGGGCATGACAACTCGCTCCACCGCAAAAACCCTGAGGTCCTGAAGGGCCTCTCCTCACAGCAAACCCTCATCACGTCAGATGATACAGTACAGGTCATGAATCTTTCCAATTTGAAACTGTCTGTGCATGAAATAAATGTCTTGAAAAAGGGTCTGGGCTTCTGTCCTACTTCCAAACCTGACTACACCAACATACACATAGATCTCTTCAAGTTCATACGCAATCTCAAACTGAAAAAATTCTTTCATAACAAACCTGATACTCACAACAGTGCTCGCGCTTTAATACCGACTTGTAACCAAACGATTAAGGACATGCAGGACATTCATACGGTTCTCTCCCTGGACAACACATCTTCACCGCCACCTAGTTTCACGGAGTTATTGTCTGAACTTAACATTATACCGAACTTAGAAGTCAACAGTGGTCTCAAACCCAATTCTAGGTTTGTCCCCATTTTGCCTCCAGACAACCACATCGATGTATTCTACAAAGCTGTTAGTACGGCTCTCTATGACCTAGAGGACAAAAATAGTGCCTGCACCCGTAGACCAACCGCAAATCTCAACCCTGATGAACTCCGGGCACTGCACAAACTCTCTACCTGTTCAGACATAGTCATTAGGGAGGCTGACAAAGGAGGTAACATTGTCATCATGAACAAGGCGGACTACATCACAGAAATTGACAGACAACTTAGTGACACCCAGGCCTACTCTGTACTATCGACCAATCCCCTTCCCGATATCACCAGCTTGATTGGAAAGAAATTGACATTTTGGAAAAATCAGTGCCTTCTGACCGACTTAGAATACAGATATCTGTACACTGAGGCACCCCGGGCTCCTTGCATATATATCCTACCCAAAGTCCACAAACCAGGCGATTTTCCTCCTGGTAGACCCATTATCTCAGGGATTGGTTCTCCTACTGAACACATATCTGAGTACATTGACTCGTTTCTCCAACCATTGGTACATAACCTGCCGTCATATATACAGGACACTCGTGACTTGTTGTGCAAACTTGAAGACATAGAGTGGACGGAAGGTTGCGTGTTTGTTAGCCTTGACGTTAGCTCCCTCTACACGGCTATTCCCCTGGAAAGGGGACTTGAAATGCTCCAACTCACGCTTAGTGCCCGTGATGCCACATTGTACGAACACACACAGATGCTCCTTGACCTCACACGACTGGTACTGGAAAACAATGTATTCCTACATGACGGCAGGTGGTTTCGACAGTGCCAGGGTGTAGCCATGGGAGCCAAGTTCTCTCCCTCATATGCCAACCTCTATATGGGCCAGTTTGAGAAAATACACTTGTGGTCCAACTGCCCGACACATCTCACTGAACACATCCTGTATTGGGGAAGGTATATTGATGATATTTTGACTATTTGGACTGGTACTATCTCGGATCTCAATATACTTATCGAATACCTCAATACGAATGAGTTCAACTTGGTGTTCACTCACAAGGTTGACACTAATCGAATAGAATTCCTGGACTTACTCCTGTACATCACTAACAATAAGATCATGTCAAGACTATACAGGAAACCCACTGCTTGCAATGCCGTTCTACATGCGCACAGTGCTCACCCCTTCTCACAGATTAGGGCCATCCCATACGGAGAAATGGTCAGGATTCGACGCAACTGCACTGATACTCAAGTGTTCAAACAAGAACTTAAGAACCTGACTCACCGCTTCCAAGCCAGGGGCTACACTAATAAACTCATCTCGGCAGCAAGCAAACGCATCCTGAACAAAAACCAACATGATTTATTGATCAAAAACACCAAAAAACCTGTTACCAAGGGTCCCCCTAACAAAAGACCGGTCTCTTTCATTACACAATACAGCTCTGCTAGTAACACTGTGCTACACATTCTTAAGAAACACTGGCACCTGTTAATGTTGGACACCTGTCTCAAAGAATCACTGGGTGGTACACCCTCCATTGTACATAGCAGAGGTCGGACCCTTAGGAACATTCTGTGTCCCAGTTTTCTCTGTCCCTCCCCTCAATCACAACCCTCAATGTGGCTGCTAGAGAGACCGAATGGTTTTTACAAATGTGGTTGCTGCATATCCTGCCAACTAGCCCTCAACAAAACCACTTCCTTTTCTTACAATACTGCAACCACATACCACGTGAAGTCCTTCATGAATTGTAACACCAAGTATACTGTATATTGCCTGATCTGTGTATGTGGCTTAATTTACGTTGGTAGTTCCATACGTCCAATGAAAGAACGTATTCAGGAACATGTGAGAGCCATTAGGAATGTCAATACTAACTATCCCCTTGCTGTTCATTTCAACACCGCACACGGGGAAAAAGACCTCTTGGACATTAGATTCCATGGCATCACTCAGATCGCCAACTCACCGAGATGGGGAGACAGAACCAGGGACCTTCGGAGATGCGAGTCTAAATGGATCATAAAACTCCGTGCAGTTGAATTAGGCCTGAATACGGATAGTGAACTACATTTTTTTCTTACATGATTGTATTTTGCTCCATGTGTGTATCTCCCGTGTTGCATCCTTTTCGATTTTATATTTATGTGCATAACTATATCTGTGCTCGACATGTACACTTCACATTTTTCTTGATCTTTACATTGTTGTTGCCTACTTTGTACTCCATCATTGTACCTGTACGTCTACCTAAGCGTACAGATTGTTGCTGTTATGTACTATTCGTCATAGTTTTGGCCCTTAACTCTCACTGGCCAACTTGACACGATTATGTTTCTTGACAAAAGATTTTTTTGGCTATTTCATTATCTGCTGTTATCCCTCACTTATTCGCATTACCTTAATGCCTTACCCATTTAACACTTATACATGGCTCTTCTTACACTCTCTACTGCTCGTTCACTGGATTGAACTTCTTTATGTGTTATGTTTTGTTTTTTATCTTACTCCATTCACTTACCCTCCACTTTACATTTGTTCAAATATGCTTGAGTCTTTACCGGCTCCTGCTGTTGGCTTGTTCGTATCTACTTTATAGTTGTACTATTCTCTTCTTGGTACACCTAAGATGGCCACCGCTCTAGCTACCACAACAGTCCTGCTAGTCCTTCTTCTCTTTCGTTGATACTCCCAACCCTCTATTTCTACGTATGAACGTAGGTCTTCACAGACCACTAGACGCTCTTGAACTCTCACGAAGCCCGACGCTGCTCCTCTTCCAAGGTATTGTTACTCTGCCGCTATTGCCACTCTGTTGTAAGCTCCACTCACTCTCGCCCGGCTTTGCACGTTGCCTTTGACATTTCACTCTCATTTTTATTGCTACCGTACGCCCCGACTCCTGGTAATTTTCAATCACCAAACGCTTCCTGGCGTTTCTACAGTTACAACTTCACTTAGCCAGCGGTCACTACACGACCAGCTGGATCACCGCCACCATACTTCTCTCCATGTCTCAGCAGTCTTAACACCACTCAGCCATCGCTCATTACGCGACCGGTTGGTCTACTTTTATACTCATACCAACGTTTTTTATACGTTTTTCCGACCGCGCTTCTGCTTATATGATCCGTACCATTTTTCCCATCCACCGCGTTCTAGGCATTTCTCTACAATACTGCCCCACGTTAGTGCGGCTAATGTTCCCCACCTTATTGATCGGCACTTCTTTTAAAATACGCTTCTAGTACATCTTTATCACACGCTCGAATGGCTCAATTTTTCTTACCTTAGTGATCGCTACCCTTGGAAGCCATGCTTGCACCCCAACGTGCCATACGCTCAGATACTTTGATTACCTCTGTTTTGACCCGTTTTAACTACCTTGATGCCACTTCACTGCTTCATTTTATTCTGTCTGTTACCATACTAGTATAAACATACCACCCATGACTGGGTTATGCCCTATCTTTGTAACGAAGTATCCTCTGAGTCTCTGGCCTTCTTGCACATTTCTAATATATTTTTCCAACCACATCTTATCCGAAACCTCCCTAGGTTACGACCACGGGCTTATCAGGGCCCGCATTACCGATTGTACTAGACATATCGAATTCCTGCACGCACCGACAGCTGCTTTAGCAGCCATACCACATGCAGATCTACTACTTTCTAATTGGTATGTACTAATCTTTCTACTCCTGTCTTCATAGTCTACCTTAGTCTCACTTTTTGCTTTAGCCCGTCCTCTTTTTTCATATTTTTTTTTCATGTTTCTATGTCTGCTACTCTCCCTTTTCTCTGGCCTCTCTCAATCCTACAACACTCTCTCATCTAGTACAGTTCACTTCATACCAGGCGTGTTGACAACATGGTTTCTAGATACATAGCATTGTAGACTCAATCTGTCTGAGTCTTCTGTCCACAGTTGATATTTAGTGACCAGTTTGCTTCGCCGGTCACTCTCACTTTTTATGGTTTGGGTCCCTTTCACTTTACACGTATCATCTATGCCGTGTTCACTACATGTTTACTATTAGTCACTTTGGAATCTTCCTCACACAATTACCTGACTGGCGCACATTAGATTTGATATCCACACATATGCCCATATTTTGCTTTCCTTACTATTTTACAGCCTTGATGAAGTCACTTGTGTGACGAAACACGTGTTGGCTGTTTCTCCATGATGACACAACCATCTCTAAACACCTACTAATAAAGACATCATCTGCCACACAAAAAAGGACTTGAGACTTTCTTCAACTTGATATTTCCTGTTACCTGCAACACGTCACCAGGATTACGTTTTCGTGCTATACTGTTGGACATTATACTCTGTGTGCTGTGGCCTCCTTGTCCCATTTTGTCCTGGGGTACTCCTAGTACCCGTATGGTGCCTATCGGGTAGTAAGGCACCGGGCCAGTTTGCACCAGACTTTTTGCTTTGTACGTTTATACCTATTAAGATACTATATGCTTACTGCCTAGAAGTGCGGCGCCTTTCACCCTTACTACCCCTATGTCTCTCCTCCCAGGTTATTCAATGACTTACCTTGCTTGAATCATCAAGTATGCACCACCAGCTCCCAATACCTCAGTAACTCCTACAATAGAAAGAGAGAAAGGCGTAAGCAGGAAGAAGACAGAGGCAAACAACACTAACAACAGACTACCATATTTTTGAAAGCAGAGCGGAGCTTCAGACAACCAGGACTAATCCCGCAAGAGTGAAGGAGGAGAAAAGAATGCCGCAGCTGCACAGGAAGGAAGTGAGGAGGAGATCGGGAAAGGAGAGGATCAGGGAAGCGAGATGCGAGTTGGAGAGAGCCAGTCTGACGCTGACATGCAGGAGGAAACTTCCAGCCTGGACAAAGCACCCAGCAAGTGGAGCCAAGAGTGGTGCCTACCCCAGGAGGATGCTGGAGAGTTGCGAAGTAGAGGAAATCAGGGCTGGTGCCATCTGGACGGAAGATCCTGAAAACCCAAAAGGAAGACTATTACCAGTGGATCCATCGTCAACATCTTTAGAGTTGTTGTTTCCTCATACCAATAACACTGATAAATACCACCATTCTGAATCCTATTGGGCCTCTGCATTTAAATATCCTAGTCCTCCAACAAGATGATAGGCAGGACAGCAATTACAAATCTATAAATAAATGTTTCTGAAGGATTCCGGGGCCTGGAAAGCATGTAGGGTGACGAATAATGTCCCTTCTCCTCCCCCTTTTTGTGCCAACCCTACTTGTATTCTATATTGTCATGCACTGTGTTCATCTTCCCCATCCCCTTTAATGATGCTTGATGTTCTTACCTACCATACATGTGACAACTTTTGAACTGATCAAATTTTCATTGAACTAAATATAAAAAATGCATTTTGAAGGCAAGATTTATAAGGGTTTGCATGGTCGTTGTGCCACATAAGAGGGTGAAAGGATGATGCAAAACCTAAGTGAGATTTATCAAACCACTCAAGGCCACCCTACGTGGCCCTCCATGGCTTGATAAATCTGTCCCAGGGAGGCATTACATGGGTGAATTGTGGGTGTTCCCATGCATTCAGCCATGTATTTTGGTGCATTCCCAGATTTACCATTAGTGGTACACCTGGGAATGTGTCAATATCCTACGCCTTCTCAGGGAAGGAGTAACAAGAAGAAATATGTTCATTTCTCTTGATTGTTCCACTTCTACATGTGCTACATTCTGCAGCACACATAGAAAGAGGAGAATGCCTCTGAAGATTGTTTTTGTGCAGGACGGTAACCCTTCCGGCACAAGAACAATCCTGCCTACAACACAAGCAAGGTGCAAGGGTACCTACTTTGGTGCTAGGCAGCCAAACGTGCACCAGCGCTGAGAAAGGACAGGAATGTACGGTACAGTGTTAAATACTGTGCATTCCTGCCCTTTGCCTTTCAAGCAGTGCAGCACAGCACGGTGCACGCTGCGCAAAAACTTGACAAATATGAGTCTTTATCAGTTGCATGATGCCAATGTATTATGCAAGGGTCGAACAGACTTCAAAGGAGCTTAGAACAGATAATTTTGCCTTATCCCTTTAGTGTGGCTCAGATGAACCAGGATGTACACAGGTAGGTCTGAAAATGTTTCAGATGAGCACCAGCAACTAGCATCGCAACATGGGCACAGAATATTTGGTGGGCAAGCATGGTGTATTCAAGAAAGGTGAGCAAACAATGTGATGAAAATGCTTGAGCCAATGTTTCTTAATCAGAGAGGTTATTGAAGTGCCCATGAGACATCATTCTATCTCTGTTATCTCAAGTGAGGCATAACAGGAAAGAAGCAACCATGTGAAAATCGATTCCACCCGCACTGAAACTGGTTACTGTCTTGAAGGGAGGATGGGACATTTAACCCACACTAGAGGGTTTAAGACGCAGTGGAACTAAAACACTTTACATGAGGCATGGCCGTTAAATAAGAGGGCTGTTTAAAACATGTGAACTCGTATCCCGTCCTTGACAAATATATAGTCTTTCTCAACAAATGATTAACAAAATCTGCAGCCAAGAATCTATTTATTTAACAGTCTATATGGCATCAAAACCCCAGGCTATATTCAATAAAACCGTTGGCACATGTTGACACTGCAGGACTGCTTTGCCTCTTCTCGCTAGGTTTATTTGGCGATCGGCCTGCAGCACACAGAAAAAAGGGCAAACCTACAGAAAGAAAACTGTTTGTCACCTTAGAGATTCTCCCTTCCAGTACATCCCGGAAAAGCCTCATTTATGGGTTCAGTCAATGGGATAAGGAATGGGAGAAGAAGAATCCGGTCAGACCCGAATCCTGCAGCTTTTCCAACCTTCCCACTCATCTCCTGATCTGTGGGGTACAGACTACGCTACTGTTGCTTCCCCGACAGGTATAGGGCAGCAGCACTGAGAACGGACTGCTCCAAGCTTTGAAACCTTTAGACAATCTCAGGGTGGTATGAAAGGCCCCTGCTGCCCACCTTGACTGTTTTCTTGTACGTTCCTCTTGGTTTGGCCTCCTCTGTCCAGTGTCCTAAAATGGTTCTCCTGCAGAGTACACTCAGGTACCCAAAGGAAAGTGTGGATGTAAAAGCGACAAATCTAGATGTGAGCCAGATGACTGGCTTCAAGCCTGTCAATCAGGGTTTTGTTTCTTCAGTCAACTTTCATTTTTTTGTTGCTGGTGAGGGTTACAATTAAAGTGCCAGCAATCTACATTTCGATGTCTGTCTTTTTACTTTGTCACGGACTTCAGCAGAGTCTGCCTCACCTGAAGCACTGCCTGCACTTCTATCAACGTACTGTTATACAAGGTGGGTCAGGCTGGACTGATTCTCATATAGCTCATTCACTTCTGCACTGGCAGAAAAGAGTTAAATGACGATGGAATTTTGATCCGAAGGCATACGAGTAATAGTCCAAAGATCTAATGATCATTGGAGTAAGCATTTCCATCTCATTGTATTGGTGTCAATGAAGGTGCACTGAAGGCATAAGAGATCTGATATTTCCAAGTGATAGAAGGACAACTATGCAGATTATCCAGATTTGTAGGTTTAAGGCTTCACTGAAATATTATCCTAAAGGGTAGTCATGATTTGTTTACTGTGTGGGGTTCAGCTCCAGGGTGTATGTTGTTCTGTAAGGGAGAGAATCCAGTTAGTTGGGAGTAAACAGTCAGAGTGAACACCGCAGAATGAGATTTTCATTTAATTGCATCTGAATTCAGACTTTATCTGGGCAGACAGAATCAAGTAATCAAGTTATTCTGTTGCCTAATTTGTGGTATACTTGCCTCCCAGTGTTAATCGATTGATTTGATATCACTTCTAGGTAAGACTGGTGTACTTGCAGTAGTGTGTATGTGCTCTATTATTGACTATTTAATCTAACCAAAGCGAGAGATACACTGCCATACACAACTACACTTGCTCAATAGTGAATGAATGAGTGGAGGGAAATGAATTCAACTTCTGAAGTCACTGGACTTACTTCAGCATATAACAGATTAAACACAGCAATGCGTAAGGGTAATGCTGCTGAGACAGGTGACAGAGGCAGGAAAACCTCTTTACAATAAGCATAACTCTGAAAAGTCCCATGGACCATCAGGCAGCAATACATTCAAAGGTGAAATAAGTGAAAGCTTTGATGAGTGCGCCACATGATTTCTCAATATGGTGCAAAGAGGTCAGCATGCAGGACCTAAGGGTCATCACTACTGGCACAACATCCACATGAAGGCAAAGGAACCCCCTGAGAGCGTTGAAGTAACGGGATCACTGCTGGCATCATGGCACTCGTCAAGAGTACATAGCAATGGGGTCACATGGCTGCAGTGACAACTTTATGAAAGGTGCCCAATGTGGTCAGGCCAGAGGACAACGCTGCTGCTGAGAGTGCCACAAGTGAAGTGCTGGACTCCAGTGAAGAGACAGTGCACTTAGAAGTTCTGATAGCGTCTGAGACCTGCGCGGATCTGGTGTCTTCGGGGTGAGCGCTGCTTGTGTGTGGTTTTCCCTGCAGGGCTGTCTTGGTGATCATGGCTGTAAGGGAACCCGTGGCTGCATGAACTTGTGCGTTGTACCAGGCCCATTAAGGAATTGGAGTTTTTGACACACAAGACACAAATATAGGACAATTTGTAAAGACATGGAAATAGAAATAAGATGGGTCAGTCTCTGGCGAACTGTTTTTTGAAGACCTTGTTTGATCAGAACAGCATTTGCCTGACATTTTTCCACAGAAAAACTATGGCCCTCATTGCAACCCTGGGGGTCGGTAATAAAGTGGTGGTAATACCGCCAACAGGCTAGCGGTAACTACTGCCAAATTATGACCATAGTGGTGAGAACTCTCATAGATAGCCACTTTACCACACCAAATGCCAGGGCGAAAACAACAGCCACCACTGTCTACAGCCAGGCGGAAGTCAATGTTCCGCCCACCATATTATGACAACCCAATCCACCACCTTTTCTGGGATGGTACCAATGACATCAAAAGTCTGCCGGAAACACTGCACAGAAGTGAAAGGACTCACCTTTTGAGACATAGGGAACAACCATGCCGCCATGCAGCCTAAACTGCAGTGTAATAATATAAATACGGTAGAAATATGAAAAGTCAGTCTAATGGTATATACATATGTACAGTTAAAGGGACACTGCCCAGTCCATATTGTCCGTGGTCCACAGGGCCGCAGGCCAAAGTCCAAGGCCCCACTTGTCACCTGCAACAACACAGAGAGAACATTGCAGGGGCATCAGTTGGAAAAAAGGCAGACACCTCAGGGGGACGGGGGATGGGGGGCCACCTCAGCCAGGAGATAGAACAACACCACTGGTCCTGGAGGGGGCAACATGCCCTGTGCATGGTCCTGGGGAGTGCAAGGCCACAGTCTCTCAAGTGGGTGACGTGCCCACATGCTCTGGAGGGGGCAACATGCCTTGTGCTTGGTCCTGGGGAGTGCAAGGCCACAGTCTCTCAAGTGGGTGACTTGCCCACATGCTCTGGAGGGGGCAACATGCCCTGTGCTTGGTCCTGGGGAGTGCAAGGCCACAGTCTCTCAAGTGGGTGTCTTCCCAACTGGTTGTGGAGGGGGCATCGTGCCCTGTGCTTCTGATCTTGGGAAGGATGGGGTGAGTGGGTGGCTTACCCACTGGTTCTGGAGGGGGCATCGTGCCCTGCGCTTCTGATCCTGGGGAGTGCAAAGTCACAGTCTCTCAGCTGGGTGTCATTCCCACAGGAATTGCAGGGGGCAGGCCGCACAGCAGCCCATGGAGGCAGGACTACAGACCGTCTGCCGGAGGTGACAGCTGCTCAGTGGTGGTGGTGCTGCTGCTGCTGATGGTGGTGGGGGAGGCTCCAGCCCATCTCCTGCAGCCTTGGATGGCTGCCCACTGCTGGTGGTGGCAGTGCTGCTGCTTCTGATGGTGGTGGGGGGGTTCCAGCCCATCCCCTGCAGCCTGGTTCCAGCCCATCCCCTGCAGCCTCGGACGGCTGCCCACTGCTGATGGTGGGGGGAGGCTCCAGCCCATCCCCTGCAGCCTCGGATGGCTGCCCACTGCTGGTGGTGGCGGTGCTGCTGCTGCTGATGGTGGTGGGGAGAGGCCCCTGCCCATCCCCTGTAGTCTCGGACGGCTGCACAACCATTGTTGGTGGTGGGGGCTCTGAGTCCCTGCACCAGGCCCCTTGTCCTTCCTGCCTGCTGGTGCAGGCCCCTTGCTCTTCCTGGCAGCAGCTGGGGATGGCTCCTTACCCTTCTTGGCAGCACTTTGGGGAGGTTCCTTGCCCTTCCGGGCAGCAGCTGGGGATGGCTCCTTGCCCTTCCGGGCAGCAGCTGGGGCAGGCACACTTACTTTGAAGCTTGCTGGTGCCCTGGATCCTTTCCCACCACGAGTGGGTGTGGAGACTAGTGGTCCCTTGGCCTGGTGGCTGAGGTGCTTGACTGGGTTTTTGGCACCCTGGCCAGATGTGAAAGACGGGGGTAGGGGAGAGGGGTAGGGAAGAGGTCAATGGTGGAAAGGAAAAGCTTCTTAGGGACACTGGGGTGGAAAGAGGGAGAAGGTTTTGGGAGTGGAGGAAGAGGGAGTGGTTGTCTGCTGTGTTTGGGTGCAGATGCATGGGCTGGATGCTGTTGTTAGGTGGATGGCTGTTGGGTGTCTGAGTGCTTGCGTTTGTGTACCTTGGGAAGGGGTACGACAGACACAGTGGGAGAGGACACAGGGGACGTGCATGGCTGTTGTAGTGGTGTCTGCAAGTGAGGTGTGTGTTCTGCTAGGTGTGGTGGTGATGCCGGTAGTGGATTATGGTGCAGTGCATGCAGGTGTTAGTGTAGACAGAACTGGGAGGGAGATGGAGGAGGAGGACACAGTGGAGGCAGTAGATGTTGGTATGTCTGCATCTGGATGGTGTTTGTGTGAGTGCCTGTGGGATGAAGTGTGGTGCTTGTGTTTGCTTGTGCCACTCTTGTGTGTTGTCTTGTGTGCATGCTCGTCTGCCTGTGTGCTTGGGATAGGTTAGGGTTGAGGGGAATGGGATTGGAAAGAGGAAATTGGAGGGGGGAGTGTGGAAACTGGGACAATGGCTGCCATCGGAGAGGAGGCCAGAGCCTGGATTGATCTCTGTTGGGCCGCCAAGCTAGTGTGAATGCCCTCCAGAAATGCATTAGTCTGTTGCATTTGGGCTGCCAGCCCCTGGATGGCACTCACAATGGTTGACTGCCCTACAGAGATGGATCTCAGGAGGTCAATAGCCTCCTCACTCAGGGGCTAACTGGGGCAGGGCCTGAGGTGCCTGGGGCAAAGGAGATGCCCACCCTCCTGGGTGAGAGGCACGGGCAACTCGATGAGGGGCTGCTGGGAGGGCGGTGCTGGTACGGTGTAGCGGCTGTACCTGTAGCTGAGGTAGGCACAGAAGTGCCCGCCACCACCAGTGAACTTCCATCGGGCAAGGTATCTGTGTCTGAACTGTCCCCTCCTGTCTCTGCCGTGGTGCTCCCCTTGCCCTCTGTCCCACTGGTGCCCTCACCGTCAGTGGACTCTGCCTCCTGGGACCTGTGGGATGCAGCTCCTTCCATTGCCGGTGTCTCTGATTCTTCTCCAGATGATGATAATGCACATAAGAACAGGGTGACAAAACAAAAAGGGTGTGGAGAGACAAAGGATACACTTGGTCAATGGCTGCTCCAACACCACCGTTGGTGTACACACCACCGTCACACACAAGGAACAGCACTACGCCAAACCAATGCACTACCAGTGCTAATACTAGCCACCAGGGCATGAGGAGGGGCTCATACCACCAACTGCAGCACACCTGGGACCCACACAGCCCTGATCAGTAGTGGATGCCTACAAGCTAGGTAGCAGGATTATCCCTTCAGAACCCTAGCCACCAGGGGACATATGCTGCAATGTCAGGCCTGGCCTAGCGGCACCCACTGACACACATCCCCCATGCGGGTAACCCCTACCATGCGTAAGTTGTAATGATGGGAATTGTACTCACCCACTTGTGGCTGCTGTGATGCCCTCAAGCGCCCATCCAGCTCTGGACAGGCCACCGCGATTATGCGGGCCATCAGGGGGGTCAGGGTTCGACGGGCACCCCTTCCTCATTGGGAGGCCATACCCAGCTGGGCCTCCCCTGTCTTCCGTGCCCAGGGTCTCAGGTCCTTCCACTGTTTCCGACAGTGGGTGCTCCGCCTGCCGTAGACACCCAGGGTCCACACCTCCTTAGCGATGGCACGCCATATACCCTTCTTTTGATGGGCGCTGACCTGCAGAGGTAATACACACAGGAAAATAGATTTAGACAAACCGTCCTGCATGTTATACTGATAGCCCACCATACCCCTTCACTTCCCTATTTGCACACACATCAGCACGCAAGCTGCACACCGCCCAGGAGACAATACGGGGCCTTCACACACACCACTCCATGCATTCAAGCCCCATGCATTGTGCTCACAGTGTACTCACCTGTTGATCTGGAGGCCCATATAGCAGTCCATACTGGGGTAGGACCCTTTCCACCAGTCGCTCCAACTCCGTCGAGGTGAAGGCAGGGGCCCTTTCCCCAGTCACACGAGCCATGGTAGGTTCCACACACAGGTCACAGCAGCACATGCATTGTAGGTCCTCTCCTGTTGAAGGTCAGGTAGCAAGTGAGTGATCAGATAGAAAAAGGCGGTCACGTCTGCGGTGGTGTATATCATCACCGCTGGCGTACATCAACATAGCCCACTGTACCCCATAGTACCCAATGTTAACCAATGAGGAGTTACACGGCGGTTCACGACCGCCTCCCACAGCGGCGCACAACGTCCGCCGAATTACCTCACTTCCACCTGTCCCTCCACACAGGACATGCGGGCGCCATATCGGGTGGGGGGCCAGGCCCTGGATAATAACTGCGTCACATTTCAAATTTTGACATACAGGACAAATGCCACTTACATATTCAAATTTAACATCATGCATTGTACTGTTGTGGCTACAAAGTTCAGTTTGTGACCGGCTCCTCACTCTTTTCCCCCGTAGATTGCTACCACTGCAGATGAATAGGAGATGGAGACATACCCCCGTGTACAGACCTCTGGTGGACTTGGCAACACTGGAGGACAGGCACATTATCCTCACCTGCAGACTTGACAGGGACACAATCACAGAGCTGTGTGCCCAACAGGAGCCTGACCAGATTTCTGCTATCCGTCGCCCCACTGGGATCCCCCCTCTTGTGCAAGTCCTATCTGTGCTCCATTTCTTGGCAACTGGTTCTTTCCAAGTGACAGTGGGCTTGGCAGCAGGAATGTCACAGCCAAGGTTCTCAATAGTGCTTACAAGAGTGTTGTCTGCCCTGATAAACACATGTGTAGCTACATTGTTTTCCCCCAGGTGGAGGACTTGGCCAGAGTGAAGGCTGACTTCTGTGGAATGGGACATATCCTCAACGTAATTGGGGCAATTGATGGAACACATATTGCATTTGTCCCCTGTCAAAATGAACAGGTATTCAGAAATCGAAAGAGTTTTCACTCAATGAATGCCCAGATGGTGTGCTTGGCGGACCAGTACATCTCCCATGTCAATGCTTAGTATCCTGGCTCGGTGCATGATGCCTATATCCTGAGGAATAGCAGCATCCCAAATGTGATGGGTCAACTACAGAGGTACAGGGTGTGGCTAATAGGTGAGCCCTGGTCCCCACCCAGTAGATGTTGGTGTATGGGTATGGTGTGGGCCATATGGGATGGTGTGTGGCTAAATGCTGTTCCTCAATATTTGCAGGTGGCTCTGGTTACCCAAACCTATCATGGCTACTGACCCCTGTGAGAAGTCCCAGAACAAGAAAGATTATCCAACGTTCCTTTGGCCTCCTGAAGGCCAGGTTTCGGTGCCTCCATCTAACAGGTGGATCCCTGTGCTACTCACCCAAGAAGATCTGCCAGATAATTGTGGCATGCTACATGTTGCACAACCTGGCCCTTAGACGCCATGTGCCTTTTCTGCCAGAGGAGGAAGCTGGAGATGGGCGTGTGGCAGCAGTGGACCCTGTGGACAGTGAGGATGAGGAGGCAGAGGATGAGGACTGCAGTGATTCGACAATAACACACAGGTATGACAGTGTTACTTCATATTTCATTTTCAATTTATCTTTGTCACTGGCATACTGTTATTTCCCACTTTTATGCCCACTTACTGTACCCTTTGGCAACTCATTTTGCAGATGTTGGTGCCCCACTATCGCTCCAGGTGTTATCACTGCAGCCAACTACAGGTCTTACCTATTTGAACATTACTGTACAGTTGAATTGCAATGTTTGAACTGGTTAGACAAATACATACTGAAATAAGTTTAACATACTCCATACTTTTATTTTTTTAAAGTGTGTTTATTTAAGTGCTAAGAAGTAGAGGGGCAATGGGCCGGGATGATGATGGAGGAAAGTCCAGGGTTTTGTTCCAGACTATTGGTAGCACAGGTGCGTTGTCCAAGGGGACATAGGAAAGGGAGCAATGGCAGTTCAAGGTGGCAGGGTGACAGAGTGGGACACAACGGTGACAATCAGGAGAGTCTCATTTCCTCAAGGGGGTCTTGCAGTAGTCTCTGGCTTCTGCCTGGATCACAGGGTGGTTCTCCTTCTGCAGGGGGAGGGGTGCTGGTGGCCTGTTGGCCCTGTGGCGGGGCCTAGTGTCCACTAGCGACAGCAGAAGGCTGTTCAGATGTCTAGCTAGTGGCAGGGGCCCGCTGTTGTAGGACTGCCTCCCTCATGATGTTGGTCATGTCTGCCAGCACCCCTGCAATGGAGACCAGGGTGGTGTTAATTGCCTGCAAGTCCTCCCTGATCCCCTGGTACTGTCCCTCCTGAAGCCGCCTGTTCTCCTGCACGTTGGCCAAGATCTGGCCCAGCGTATCCTGGGAATGTTGGTATGCTCCCAGGATCTCGGTGAGTGCCTCCTGGAGAGTCGTTTTCCTGGGCCTGTCCTTCCCCTGGCGCACAGCACTCCTCCCAGTTTCCCTGTTGCCCTGTGCCTGTGTCCCCTCAACAGTGTGCCCACTGCCACTGATCCCAGGTCCCTTATTATCTTAGTGCGAGGTGTGCCCTGGGGTCCCTGTAGAGGTGGACACACTGCTGATTGACGTGTCCTGAGGACAGAGGTATGGGTACACCGGGTGGGTGCTGTGGTGGTGTTTCCTGTGGGGGGAGGCTCAGTGGTGGTGTGTGACTGTGCCTGGGTAACCGACTGTCCAGAGGTCCCTTATGGGCCAGGCTGGTCATCCAGATCCAGGCGACCAGAGTTGCTGTCATCACTGTGGGCCTCTTCTGTGGTGGGACCGGTAAGTGGGATTTACCGCCAATGTCATAATGAGGGCCTATGCCCTGAAGTTCTGGAAAGATTCAAACAGGGCATTCCTGACATTTGTTAGTTAATGAGGAAAGAATAGATATTGAGTTATTTAATCTATGTAGCTAAGTAGCATCCAAAATGTTCATATTATGCCATGTGCTTCTATAAAGATATGTGTTTTGGTTTGCACTTACTAGGGAAGTCACAAGGTTGGAAAATGTTGCTGAGAAACCTGATGGTTGGTGATTTTCATGTTTTGAGACGATCATTACACATCTTGGTTTTGATGCATGTGTTAAGTTTAGAGAGTTTCCATGTGAGTTAGAGCTTTGTTTTTTGGATTTCAGTTTTTAATGATGTTTGTGTGAGCTGATTGCTTTGTGCTGTGAGACAGGATGGAAAGTTTAAGTTATCCACACGCAGGTTATTTTTGGAGTACAATATGAATTTACTTTTGACTGCATGTGCTTAGTTATTTTGGTTTCTAATTAGCAGTGTGGGGAAGAAGGTGTAGTACCCATCTTTGTGTTGTTGCATAGATACATGCTGGTCGTCCCTGTCCATGCGTTGCAGGGGTGTGGAAGACCAGAACCCGGTTGTGAAAGATACAAGTGTAGTACATGTGCCTGTGTTGTGCAAACTGGTGAGTAAGCAGTTCCCTGCCGTTAGAGGTTGTATGGGGTAGTACCTTTGATATGCAAATGTGTGCAAATGTAGAGAAGTAGCTTGGGGAGTATACTGTGGGTGCAATTTGGGGAAAGTTGAGTACATGTTGTGAGTGGTTGCATGTGGGAGGTACCCATGAAGTGAAAAAATTTAATATCCTCTAGTGTTTAGGGTGATAGCCACAAGAGTTTCTGACGTGCTCTGGAATTAATCACTTTTCCTCCACAAATGGGAAGATTTTACTGGTGTTTGGTACTGGAGGCAAAGTATGTTTATGATTTTCTTGTGATGCATTTTGTTCACTTTGCCTGGAATGGAGCCCCAGTGTTGTGTTTATATGAAAGTGTTTGTTGTAGCTCAATTGTTTTACAGGTGAGTACCTCTCTCTGCCTGCTAACATGATCTGTTGTCAAAAGGTGTACTGCTGGACTGATCTAGTATTTGATTGTTTTGTTTTGTCAATCATTTTTCAGTATGCTTCTACTGTGGGCAGTTATCACGGTGTTCGTAGGAATTCCTGACTTTTGATGGTGGGGTTTCCCCCAGAGGGAGTGCGACTGCATGCAGCTTAGGTGTTTTTTTCAGTCTGGTACTTTCTCATGTTGGTCATGCTGAAGGTTTGGCCTGTGATTTTGTGTGTGAGTGTGGTGGAGTGTCTTGTCCTTCTGGGGTTGAGTGTTGTTTGTGAAAGATGGAGCAAATCCGAGAGTTTGTAGTCTGTGTCACCTGCATACTTTTGTAGTGTAATTTAGATGTCTGGGGACTTTGTGTTTGAGTGTTGTTGTGAGGACAGGTTTTGTGTTGGAGTATGGTCAAGGAAGTTTTGAGTTAAGGTGATGTATGATTAAACTTCATGTTACTGTTGTGTTTTTGTCTTGAATGTGTAGGCTTAGGAATGTTGGGGTTGAAGGAAGCCCTTGGGTTCCATGCACTGGCTATAGTGTAACTGGGTGTCCCTGGCTACATGTCCTTTGTGGATAAATGTTGTATGGTGTACAGTCATGTGGTGTTAGGGCCTCATGTCTAAAGAGGTTGCAAAACTTGCACATCTGGGAAAAGTGTGCAATGGTTGTCACAACTTGGTTGTCGTCTCAATTCTTTGTTTGACATGAGGTGTGTGGAGTCTCAAGTCTTGAGCAGAGATTTGTAGATGGCATTTGTTGTCTTGGTGTGTTTGCATGGGCACTACAGATTTTTACAGATTAATGTTGTGTGAATGAGTAAGCAAGGCATTTTGGAGATTGTGTACACTTGTCCTAGACTTTACATGGAAATGAATGTTTTTCTTTGCTTTGTTGTTTGTAAGGCAGGTAGGTCTACAGTATCCTGCGTGTCCTCATTGCCTTTTTGTCTGAACTGGTGTTTGGAATGCTGAGAGTGAATGATGTAACAGAATGATGGTCAGCGGTGCCTCCTCTGCTAAGGGGGAGGAGCGTTGCCCCACTGCTTTATGCAGTGGACGAAAGGGAAAAACAAAATGATAATAACATAATGTTATTATCATTTTATTTTTCCTCTGGAGCATGGTTACGGTGGGGCGGGGCTGGGCTGGGGAGGGCTATGTGCACATAAGTGTGCATGATGCTTTGGCAGGCCTTGTTGGGCCAGCCAAACAGTCATGAGCACTTTCCATTTCTCCACCCTGCTGTATTGAACAGCCAGGAGGAGAAAGTGCACAGGGCCCTACTCCCTGTCTGAGCACCGAAGCAGGGCACTCAGACCAATCACGACACTGCTGTCATGCTGTTGACAGCACCGTTGTGACTGGAGGGGAGTCTGGAAGCGTCGTCATTCCAGGTGTCCGAGGAGGAAGGAGAGACGGAACCGTCTCTCCCAAAGTAAAGGTAAGTTTTTTTTTTTTTAAATACCCCCACCCCCGCCCCACCACCCCCGTTTACAAGTGGCTGCCACTGATGATGGTGAGTGGTCTGTTGTGGAAGCGAGAAGAAAGGGACAGTTGGAAGTAGGATGAAATCCTCATCTGACCTATTTGCTATTGCTTTAACTAAAGGACCTAACAGCCTAACATAAAACAAACAACTGACCTCCATCCTGAGTAATTCCAGACTCTTGTGTATGAAGATCCTGTCCTCTAGGTTTCACAGCATCTAGGTGCATTTGGGAATGATTTACCAATGTGGCCTGTAATAGGTAATCTTTCTGTTATAGGCTGCTATTGTATCCAAATTCATCAATCATATCTCAATTACCAATATAAGTTGGGTAGCCCAAGAACAGAGATGGGACTTAAAGTCCTGATTTAGAGGAGAGTGCTAGAAGGAATCTTCCAAAACAGTGAATGTTTTGTATTCTAATGCTTGCATTCCCCTGCCCGAATTGAAGGTAGAGAAGGGTGCTTCCTACGCCCAAGTTGCTGCCAGCTTGTTCGCAGATGAAGAAGAATCACTAAAGATGGAGCCATACCAGCTGCTCAATGTAGGGATGCTAATTCATCACTATTTTCAATGTGGCCTCCTATGTGACAGTCTGCATTATAGATGGAGAGAGCCTGCCACAGATTCAAAGTTTCTCTGACACGGTGCGAGAAAACTCCCAAAGCGTAAGGAACTTTTCCCACAGCTCCCGGAAAATTATTCTTACGTTGGCCCTTACTATGAATTTCACAGTAGAAGGCACCTAAAATCCCATAGCTGCTGATTAATCTGGGTGTATTTCATGGCGTTAAGAGTATTTTAGTGGACCACAGTTTTCGATTTACTGCACCTGGAAAACGACCCGTAAAATCTGCTAGCAACACTTTGCGTAAAAATTACACCTGGTGTTTACAGATATGTCTGTGCGTGCACTGGTATTGGAATTTCATCCAGAAACACATGGTGTTTACGGACCTAGGATTACAGTTTATGCGAAAAAAGCACAGGAAGAGTCAATACACCATTTTCCTATAAAAACAATCAAAAAATCATCTTTCCTTATTACAGGCAGCCATATTTTTGGAATATAAAAAGAGTGAGGCTAAAACACAATCCATCTCACTCCAGCTATTTTTTTCCCATTCATCTCCTAAACAAGGGACATTTTCATCAGGATCCTATCTGGCATTCTGAGTACGTTCAAATTTTCTGAAAGGGAGCTGCAGGTTTTGAGGACGAGGTGGTGAGTGAGGCGTCATGGCTCTGTGGTCACCTCATGGCAAAGAGTAGTGGGAGATGAAAAACTGTAAATATGTTTTAGTGACTTTTACCTTCTTTCAAAGCACTGGTGTGACATCTTAACCAACACTGGTGTGACATCTTAATCTCTGGTGGAGGTCTTGCTCCTGAATTGTCACTGGAGCCATAGGAGGAAACTGTCAGGACCATTGATAGACCTGGCACCCTTTGCGTGGTTTCTCCTGACTTTTTGCCTTCTGACCTCCTGCTTTGCTGACTACGTTTTCACTGGCTTTTGGACTCTAGGCACTTTACCACTGCTGACCAGTGCTAAAGTGCATGTGTTCTTTCCCTAAAACATGATAATATTCGTTTAGCCACATCTGGCATATTTAATTTACTTACCAGTTCCTAATAAAGTACATTACCTGTCCCCAGGTCCTGCAAATTAAATGCTACTAGTGGGCTTCCAGCACTGACTGTGGCACCCACAGCAGTAGCCCTTCAAACATGGCTCAGGCCTGCCATTGCACAGCCTGTGTGTGCACTTTTTAACTGCCATGTCGACCTGGCAAGTTAACTCTCTTGCCAGGTCCAAACCCTTCTTTTTGCACATATGTCACCCCTATGGTAGGCCCTAGACAACCCCTTGGGCAGGGTGCAGTGTATTTAAAAAGTTGGGCATGTACTTTAAAGCTTAACTTGTTTAGGTGGTGAAAAACTCTTAAATTCGTTTTTCACTACTGCAAGGCCAAACCTCTCTCATAGGGTACATTGGGATTACCTTATTACATTACATAAGTGTACTTTTCAATTGGGAAGAGATGGGACCCCCAAGTTTTGGGTCTCTGGAATCACAATTTAACATAGCAAATGATGTGAAGTCAGATTCTAAACTGTAATTCTGAATATGCCACTTTTAGAAAGTTGACATTTTCTTACTTTAGATCATCTAGTGCCTTCTGCCTGTCTCTGAATACATGTCTGGGTGGGTGGCACCGTGGCTCTCGTGCATTCCCTCCAGCCATACACAAAGGGTGCTTAGGAGTGACCAAGTGGCCATCTGCATGTTAATGGCCCATCCTGGGGAGATTGGGAGGAAGGAGCTTACGCACCTGAGTAGGCTATGTTCTGAGCCCTCCCAAAGGGCTACGTAACCTCCCTGTAGTGTGTCTGGAGCAAGGGCAGGGACTTGGTGCACTTGAAAGGCCTTTCTTTGAAGTCTCCCCCACTTCACAGGCACAACTCCATATAAGAACTGGACATTTGGCCCCACCAAATCAGTGCACTTCTGGACCTGTGGACATTCTGCCAGGAATAAGAACTGCTGTGCTGCTGCAAGGACTGTCACTCTGCTGGACTCTGCTGGATTTTGCTGAATTCATGCTTTGATGTGCCTGCCCTGCTGCCCTCCTTGCCTCGGAGTTAGAAGAACTGGACCTGCATCTCTAGATACTCAGAACCAGAGTGACTCCAAGGGATTGCTGGCTTGCCTCCTGTCTGAAGTCTCAGTGACATTAAAGACTTCACTCAACTCTGCTACAGCCTCTGGACTCTGCCAACCATGAGTCCTACCCTGCCAAGTGGTGCCAATCCAGTCCTGGGCTCTTGGAAGTGTTGTTTGCAGCTGTTTCTAGAAAAGTCCATGCATTGCCATCACTGTGCTGATCGGAACTGCTGCATCTCTCCTTTACACCGATGCATCCCCAATGCCGCTGTGGATGAGGACATCGCAGCCCCAATTGAGAGACTTTGAATCAACACATCTCCCTCAGTCCTGACGCATCCCCTGCGCAACGCCAGCTGCACCGCTCAACAGTGACGCATCACCTTCATCACCAAGGGTTCACCAACAATGAATCCCCAACTACGCTGATCAAAACTGACACATTGCCTGCGCATCGCCTCCCCTGCTCCTCGCATCAGGTCTTCGACGTCGATACATCCTCCAACCAAAGGTACTTTTCAGCAGGACAAGATAGGTCCCTATATCTAACCTGTGCTCCATCACAGTCGGCTTAACTTTCAGATTTGACCTGTTTTCGCACACTCTATGTTTCTAAGCACTAAATTTGAAGATATTATTTAAAAATTCATATCTTGCCTTCTACTTATTGGATTTTTGTTGTTTTGGTCTTGTTTTGTTCATTAAATTAAGCTCTATTTGTCTAACCTCGTGTGGATTACTCTTGTGTGGTGTCTTCTGTGTTTTACTGTTCTAGGTGTGACATCAATACTTTACACACTGCCTCTTTTTTTGCCTGCTCTGTGCCAAGCTACCAGAGGGTGAGCATAGGTTAATTCATTGTGTGTATCTGACTTACCCTGACTAGGATTATGGTTCCTACTTGGACAGGGTGCATGCCCCTACCAACCAGAAACCCCTTTTTCTAGCAACCATCATAAATCCTGCAAACCCTTCAGGAGTTGCTGCTGTTGGAGTGGCCGGAGGGGGCATTGAACTTGGTAAAAGTACTCCCATGTCTTACTTAAAATCATTAGATTAGTATTTGATTAATCATGTTTTTATTTAAAAAAAAGTTTACATTTCCATAAGAATGTTATATAATGGGGTCAATACTAACAGTCATATGCATTAATGTTATATATCATGCTCATTTGTAAGGCTTGCATTAAGGGTGCCTTTTACAAAGAGGCATGGAGCCGGTAACAGCTAACACTGGCACCATTTTGGGATTGAGCATTGCAGACGCACCACATATATGGCAGAAATTACTTAATTCTAATGCACTCAATTCAGATTTTGATACTCCAAAGCATTCACCTCCCAGCTATTATAACTCCATGTATACTTTACTCCAGGAGGCCATACTTAAGGTCAGAAAATTGTACTAGCTCTATTGAGAAGGACGATAAGGCAGATGATCGGTTTTCCACCAGTCATGTGCAACCACAAAGGACAGCATAGATAAAGGGGTATAAACCTTCAGGTACTACATTTCCAATGCCTGCCACAACAACTAGTGCCACCATAACTGGGTCCTCTGGAACAATCTGTCCCATTACTACAACACTGACAATTCTGCCATAGTAATTGTCACTACTTCTGCAGTCAGTGCTTCCATACCAGGAGTGATTGTTGTATTTATGGCACCTCTGCATGTTTTGGGTTTCCACCACACATCAAGGCTGTCAGCTATTTTGATGTTATGAAGAATGTACATGAGGAAATCGTGGATGTTGACAGTTCCCGAACAGGCAGTTGGAGAGGTGAGCTGCTGGTGTGCAGAGTTACCCTGATGCTTACCATGCTAGGTTATGCTACAATAAAGTCTTGACCCTTCTATGGCTTCTGGAGTCATCACTCAAAATAGGCTAGGAATGATCCCCCACACAGGAACCCACTGCCACCTTCTTTATACACCTACCTTTGGGGAGGTCCATCCTTGTGTCTGCCTACAAAGGGCCCACTACCAGGAAGTTAAAGTCCGGGGTGATTGTAAGAAACGTCTTCTACCTTTCTCAATACATGAAATTGTGAGTTTTCACTTCGAATCGCATCCTACATGCAGCTGTTTGAACGCACTACACCATTCTCTTAATTCTATAACATGTATGCAGTGAGTCAGAACTGCAGAGTCACAGAGTCCTTCATCTCTTCTTCCAACTACACGTGTAGCCATGTAATTGAGATCACGCAGTGTAACGTACTGCCAGCTTGGATTGTGCACTAACGCATCAGGGAGTCCAACTCCATCATCGGAGGGCTCTCTGCAAAAAAGCACACTGCCCCTCCATTTTGAATTGGGTTCCTGACATTGCGTCAATAAGAGATTGCCATATATCCAAATATTCCTTATGACTATTCTTATACGGCACAGCCCATTTTACATATATACACACACACACACACACACACACACACAAGAAACAGCCATTGCAATGCAGCTGTTACCACGGATGGCCTTTACCACACATGTGTTACAATTCATGCACCATTGCTACGAATAGCCTTTATTATGCATACCATTACAACAAATTATCTTGTAAAGGTATGCATTGTGAGAGCTATGAGTAGTAATGATGGTAAAGGCTACCTGCATCATTAGAGGAAACAGAGAGATCCTTCCATTTCCTCTGAACGACCTGCACCGCTCCTCAGAAGAGCTGGCACTTCGTTGTGGCGAGGGAGGTAAGGGGATTTGGGCTGGGGGTACTATTTTAAGGCTTGGGTGGTGGGGAAGGGTACGGTTTTAGGGTGGGGACAGTTGGTGATGGTTTTCAGGCTTGGGGTAGGGGGACAGTTTTAGGGCTCAGGGCAGGGGCGTACTGTTTCAGGGCTCAGAGCAGAGGACGGGTATTTTTTAGGAGGGCTGGGGGCCGGAGGGTCATGTTGGCATCTGGTTTTGGGGCTTAGGGCAGGGGTCGATAGTTTTTAGAAGGGCTATGGGCCAGAGGGGGGAGGGGGCTCTTGCTGGGGTCTTGTTTTAGGGCTTAGAGCAGGGGTCAGATAGTTTTCAGAAGCACTGGGGGTCGGTGGGTGCCACGCTTGGGTCCGCTTTTAGGGCTTAGGGCAGGGGTCGAGTAGTTTTTAGAAGGGCTAGGGGACAGGGGGTTTCGCGCTGGGGTCTGGTTTTAGGGCTTGGGGCGGGGGGCGGGTAGTTATTAGAAGGGCTGGGGGTTGGGTGGGGGTGTCACGCTGGGGTCTTGTTCTAGGGCTTAGGGCAGGGGTCAGGTAGTTTTTAGAAGGGACTGGGGTGGTCACACTGGGGTCTGGTTTTAGGGCTTAGGGCAGGGGTTGGGTAGTTTTTAGAAGGGCTGGGAGCCACTGGGGGGTGTCGCGCTGGGATCCGGTTTGAGGGCTTAGGGCAGAGGTCGGGTAGTTTTTACAAGGGCTAGGTGCTGTGCTGGGATCCAGTTTTAGGGCTTAGGGCAGGGGTTGGGTAATTTTTAGAAGGGCTGGGTGCTACTGGGGATCTGTTGTGCAGGGGTTGTGTAGTTTTTACTAGGGCTGCGGCCTTGGGGGGGTCATGCTGGGATCCAGTTTTAGGGCTTAGGGCAGGGGACAGGTAGTTTTTAGAAGGACTGGGAGCTGGGGGTTGTGCCAGGGACCCCATTTAGGACTCAGGGCAGGGGTCAGGGAAAACATTTACCGCACATATGCTTTTAACATTCATGCTTTTACAACACAATGCAGTGTAAAGTCATGCGTGGTAAAGGTTATGTGTGTTAATGGCATTCTCATTGGAATGTATGCGTGGTAACAGCATGCGTTGCAACTGAATGCGTTGTTCCATCATACAACCTATATATTCATATCGTGGTTACTGAATGCTTCAATAAAAGCAATATACAGGACCCTGTGGAGTGTGGTGAATTTCTTGTTTTCATGAATATTTCAAGGGTGGTCTCCTCCGTCACCTGCACCTGAAACAAGAGTGCGACGCCAAAAACTGTTTCTGACCCTTTATGTAGATATACATATATGTTCAAACAAAGTTGTCCTCGAACAAAAACGCACTACCAAACAGGTTAAAGTATATTTTGGAATGCAGCAAAGCCAGCAGCATACAGTGAATTCCTCAACATTTCTCCACACCTTACGCGTTTCAGACATCTCCGTCCTTGTTCACAGTCCGAATGCGTGGGTTCAGCAGATAATTGCAGGCACCTGATCACTTGTTAATTATATATATATATATATATATATATATATATATATATATATATATATATGTATGTAACCAATAATCTACGGTAGTAATGGCAAAAACTTGTGCTTCTCCAAGTGGTGTCCAAACTAGTATCGTTAATACACCAGTCCAAAAGTGGTGCAAGTGGTCAGGTGCCCTATTACCCCAAGGCACATGAATCGTGTATACGGGTATACACAATGTACATTAAATAGATACAACTACAGCACACAAAGCATATATAGTAGTACAATACAGGTGCAAATTTCGGTATGACAGATCTGTTGATGAATAGTACAATACTCTTCTCTGTGTTCCAGAAAGATATTTATTTTGATCAATAGTTGTGTTTCGATGAACACAGCCAATGAAGCACAGGCAACACGTGTTTCGTCACACAGTGACTTTTTCAAGGCTAGACTGGAGATAAGTAGATAAAGTATCCAACAAGAATAGATGAAGTAAGGGAGCAGTATTTGTATCCTAATTAGATGAATGAGGAAGTATGTTGTTCCGGTCCCAAGGGTTAGTATGTACCGTATGTACAGAAAGTAGTAGAGTCCTAAGTAAGCGAAGAATCAAAAGACCTTGGTAAGTCCTAAGAGGAATCAAAAGACCTTGAGGAACTCTTAGGACTTACCAAGGTCTTTTGATTCTTCGCTTACTTAGGACGCTACTACTTTTTGTACACACAGTACATACTTACCACTTTAAAGAACATTGCTTTGACTTGCCATCTTGGGGGTTTACATAATGAACGTATGATTCAATTGTTATGCATGCATCCAATTCTAGTAGTCAGGATAGCCTTTGGGCTAATGGGGAGTCCCCATTACAGGAGGTCACTGACATGGTCAAGAGAGCAGAGCTAATAGGAAGATGTGCTAAGGCAGTACTCTCTTAAGAGAAGGAAAAAATCGAGAAAGAAAGAGACATGATTGCTAAGATAAAAAAAAGTCCCCCAACCAACATGACTCTAGAGGGAAACTACAAGATAAAGAAAAATTCAGTAGAAAGAGAATAAACAACCTTTAATATGCTTGATGGAAGATGTTATAGGTGTGGGAACAGTGGTAATTTCCCTAATGACAGAAAGTGTCCTGTACGCAACCAGAAATTCTCTGGATCTGGCATTAGGGGACATTTCTTCAGAGTGTGAAGAAGAAGGGAGGACAATACATTAAATCACCTAAATAAAAACTGTGATTATGAACTAGATGATCTGGATGATGAAGACACTTATATGTGTAGTAGGCACTGACGAAGAGGTTTTCCTAGCCAATATACAGGATACAAAAAAAGAAACTTTCGTGTGATATGTATTTTGGAGGCCTGAGATTGCAGATGGTTGCTGACTGAAGGCTCCCCTTATACCATCATCAATAAGGAAGTTTGGACCAATAAATTCATTGCTGCAGTGGTAGAACATTTAGAACCACTGGACCTTTCACTTAAAAGTTTTACAAGTGAGCCGCTAGACACCATTGGATTTAGGAAATTCATTTTTAATTGTTGCTGCAAGTATAAGAAGCAAAATCAGAGGTTTTTTTAACCCAGTGTTTAACTGTGCATGTGGGATTTCACTAATTTTGTAGGTACACATTTTATACATATTGCTAAATGTTTTTTATTTTTTATTTTTTGTAATATTTTGTCATACATTTATTTAAACCTATGTAATATTAGGGAATGTTTATGTGTTTCTAAAAAAATGTTTTATCCTGAGCAGGTAGAACTTCTCAATCGTAATTCCACATGTTTTCTAGCTCAGTCAGCTTTTCAATAACTTGTAACAGAATTTTAAATTCAGCAGCCAAAATGTACACACCCTGTATTACCAGGGGTGGTGAGTTTATGTATGGTATGGTGAGACACAGATTATCTGATAGTTACACACCCGGAGTACACATTCTTGCATTACCAGATGTGGCAAGTCTGAGTGTGGTGTTGTATTGCATTTTCCACGTGGGAAAATAACACATCTTGTAATCAGCCGAGTTGTATTAGTGCTGAACATATGATACATGAACTCTAGACAACGTGTAATTAGAGCCAAGGTGGGTACATTTACAAGTCTCACATGGTCCTGGGGAGACAGAAGAAGAAGAGGCAGAAGTAGGAGAGACAGGGAAACTGAGGGAAGTCCTGAGGGCAATTAAGGCTGCATTCATAGCGTGGTCAATGTAAGCAATGCCAAAGGTGATCACAGAGATGTCGCCATATGGATCACCAGGAGTCTGAGTCACAGATTTGGAATGTAAGAAGGAGCAGTCAGGCACAGAAGAGTAGAAACATGGAGGTTGGGCCATGGTGGCGTCATGGAAACTGAAGAGAAGGGATAGACTATGGGGGAGAGTGAACTATTCACTGGGACAAAAGGAAACCTGCCAAAAACCTCTCAGCAAAACTTGAATTAGGATGGTAGACCTCCACTGGTGTGGCAGAAGTTTCCCCCTTCCACATTGGTATTCTGGTAGGTCACACTCTAACAAGGTCTGACTGCCCTGCAGATCTATCTGGCAGTGACAGAATGGCTGGCCTGAACAGAGAGTGTGGGGGCTAGTTTTTTGACAGTTTTTGTGGGCCTGTTTGGACAGTTTTTAGGTCAAGCCAAGGGAGTACACACATCTGCTATCTGGAAAACCTGTTGTTCTGAATAAAGTATTTTGCTTTCACCTGCTGCTTATCATAGGTTGACCAAAGAATCACTTTTATTTGCTGCCTCCTAACAGGTGTGCAAAGCCAATAGCCCAGGTCTGTTCTTGGCAGAGGAGCACCAGCCAAGTACAGTGCCTTGATACTTTCAATTGTTTATCTGTAGTTTTCAGAAACTCATTTTTTAATTGCTTCCTCCCTTGGTACATGTCAGCTCACATTTGCACATGTCAGCTCACATTTTGCACAGCAGCTCCAAAGCAAGCACAAATTAAAATGGTAGCATGCTGGTATATAAAGGATGAATATAAGATGATTTTAAGGTTAGAGTGCTTTTAGAATATCAAAAATTGCAGTTCATACACTTCTCCTTTGCTACGTTTTACTAAGTAGTTTCTTTGCATCAAAAAAAAAAATGCTTATGAATAAAATTGCTGTCTCAATTTATGAAAATTGCAGAGGTCGTGAATATGCAAATCAAGTCAGTGACGTCACTCACGCTGGATGTTCTTTGCCGCATGCAAATCACATACATTTGATAGACACAGATAAAGGACTAGCTCTAGAGGAAGTGTTAGTGAAATAAGGGGCATCTTGAATTCGGGCTTAGCCCAAATGTAACGAAAAGATCTAGAACAGTTTTATTGGTATTTATTTCACAGTTATTTGTGTTTGAAGTGATCAGGTTGACAATTTTGCAGGAATGCTGGCTGCAGCCAGCGGTTCTGCCTGTGGACAGCTTTCAACTTTTAGAGCGAAGGGAAAACATTTGTCTCAAGGCAAGCAGAAGGGAAGCAGTCAGACACATGCTTTCTAAATAGTTTAAGGTTTTATTTCCTAGTGGGGGAGATTTGCTGGATTTGCCATTTGAGATGCTTGTTTAGTAAGGAAATTGCTTTAACCGCTTCTGTGCCGCGGACGTAATGGTTACGTCCTGCGTCACATTGCTCGTGTGCCCAGGACGTAACCATTACATCCTGGGCACATAGCGCCCCCTCTGTGGTCTTCCCTCCCACCCCCCAAAGGCATGGATGGAAGGGGAAGCCCTTCCTCTTCCACCACCGATAACCCCCCTGACCCCCGTGACGTCAGTGCGCGATCACGCACTGACCTCACAGAGGCTGCCTCCCATCGCGCTGGAAGCTCAGCTTCCAGTGCGATCGGAAGAGAAATGCAAAGCATTTCTCTTCCGATCATGTGATGGGGGCCCTGAGAGGCTTCAAAGGGTAGGAAAGGGATTTCCTTCCCTTTGAAGTCTCTCAGAGCATTTCAAAAGCCGAATCGTAAAACGATCCGGCTTTTGAAATGCCCACTAGACAGCAGGGATTATTTTATAAAAAGGAAACTGGCATGAGGAGAGCGACCCCTTGGGCAAGGGTCGCTCCCCAGGGGGGGCATTTTTTTTCAAGGCCTTTGGGGGGCAGAAACCTCTAGGCGCCATGGATACATTTTTTTTGTTTGTTTTGTTTTGTTTTCTTTGTTTTGTTTTTTAGAGGTGGGGGGCGACCCCTTAGGCAAGGGTCACTCCCCTGGGGGCGCAAATTATATTTAGGCCATTATGAAGCCAATCTTCCCATAAGGGGGGCAGAAACCACTAGACACCAGGGAGGTTTTTTTTTAACGTAAATTTCACACAAGTGGAGCGATCCCTTAGGCAAGGGTCACTCCTGGGGGGGTGGGGGGGCACATTTATTTTAGGCCATTTCTGCCCCCCCGGGGCAGACCTCTAGGCGCCGCAGATAACTTTTTTTTTTTGTTGTTTTTTGTTTTTTTAGAGATGGAGAGCAACCCGTTAGGCAATGGTCGCTCCCCTGGGGGGAAAATTGTATTTAGACCATTTCTGCCCCCCTTGGGGGCAGATTGGCCGACTTTTGTTAGGTCAATCTGATCCCAAGGGGGGCAGAAACCATTAGACACCCGGGATTTTTTTTTAGCCAATTTCACGCAAGGGGAGCGACCCTTTAAGCAAGGGTCGCTCCCCGGGGGGGGGGGCATTTTTTTTCCAAGGCCTTTCGGCCTAGGCGCCAGGGATAATTTTTGGAAAAAAAGTTTTTAGAGGTGGTGAGCGACCCCTTAGGCAAATTATCCCTAGGGGGCAAATTATATTTAGGCCATTTCTGCCCCCCTTGGGGGCAGATTGGCCTATTTTTATGATGCCAATCTGCCCCCACAGGGGGCAGAAAACACTAGACAGCAGGGAGTTTTTTTTTTTTTACGCGAATTTCACGCAAGGGGAGCGACCCCTTAGGCAATGGTCACTCCCGGGGGGTGGCAAATTTATTTTGGGCCATTTCTGCCCCCCCGGGGGCAGAAACCTCTAGGCGCCAGGGCACATTTTTTTTTGCTTGTTTTTTTAGAGATAGGGAGCGACCCGTTAGGCAAGGGTCGCTCCCCTGGGGGGCAAATTGTATTTAGACCATTTCTGCCTCCTTTGGGGGGCAGATTGGCTCATTTTTGTGAGGTCAATCTGCCCCCAACCTCTAGGCGCCAGGGCAATTTTTTTTTTGTTTTTTTTGTTTTTGTTTTTTAGAGATGGGCACGACCCCTTAGGCAAGGGTCGCTCCCCTGGGTGGCAAATTGTATTTAGACCAATTCGGCCCCCCTTGGGGGCAGATTGGCTGATTTTTGTTAGGTCAATCTGCCCCCGGGGGGCAGAAACCTCTAGGCGCCAGGGATAATTTATTTCTTTATTTTTTTTGTTTGTTTTTTTAGAGATGGGGAGCGACTCCTTAGGCAAGGGTCGCTCCCCTGGGGGCAAATTGTATTTAGACCATTTCTGCCCCCTTGGGGGCACATTGGCCGATTTTTGTTAGGTCAATCTGCCCCCAAGGGGGGCAGAAACCTCTAGGCGTCAGGGATAAAAAAAAATGTGTTTGTTTATTTTAGAGATGGGGAGCGACCCATTAGGCAGGGGTCGCTCCCCTGAGGGGCAAACTGTATGTAGACCATTTCTGCCCCCCTTGGGGGCAGCTCAGCCGATTTTTGTTAGGCCAATCTTCCCCCAAGGGTGGCAGAAACCACCTAGGCACCAGGGATTGGTGTGTGTGTGTGTGTATGTGTGTTTTCTTTAGGCGGGCAGCCCCTTGGGTAAGGGTCGCTCTCCATGGGGGCACATTACTGTTGGCCATATCTGCCCCCCTTGGGGGCATCTGGGCCTATTTTTGGAAGGCCCATCTGCCCCCAAGGAGGGGCAGAAAGCCCACCAGAGACCAGGGAAGGTTTTTTTCTCCAAAATAAGAGGGTGGGGGTATGTCCATACCCCCACCCCAAATAAATGGGGCCAAAGTTGTTCTGCCCACCAGTGGGCAGATGGGGCAATTACCCCGATCCACACCCCGGGGGCAGAAAGTCTACTAAATGTCAGGGAATTTAAAAAATATGTATAAATATTGGGGTGGTGGCTACCAACCAGTATGGGCCTGGTTATGCCCCCACCCCAGCTGAAGGGAGTAACAGTCTTTCAGCTCTCCCCGCACTCTAAAACATCTTATCCCACAGCAAGCAAGAAGACTTTTGATTATTTTGGGTTTTGCTTTTACATTTGGCCCATGAGAACTTGGCTAACTCTCAAAATCGTCCCACTTGGAATGGTGAGGGCTACACTTTATGGACATTGGGACGCTGCCATGTAGAAAATCCACAAGACCTAGACACATCTGAAAACTAAACATCTGGATGATTCCAGGGTGGTGTGTTTCACATGCACCCTGCACCATTTTCGTACCCACACTGCCCTGCAAACCTCCAACTTGGCTGGAAATCACACATTTTTCCCATGTTTTTGTGATGGAACCTTCCGGAATCTGCAGGAATCCACAAAATTCCTACCACCTAGCATTGTCTCATCTATACCGATAAGAATTCTGCTACACTTGTCAGCCTTAAAATGTTTTTTTGCAAACTGCCCTTTTGGACCCCCTTTGGTTTCCCCTCAATGTCGACATGTTTTTGTCTCTTCCCTTTCACAAGCACTTGGCCCACCTACACAAATGAGGTATCATTTTTACCAGGAGACTGAGGGGAACGTTGAGTGGTATGAAATTTGTCCCAGTGCGGTAATCCCACACAGAAATGTGGGAAAAATGAGATTTTTTAGCAAAATTTGAGGTTTAATGAGGATTCTGGGTAAGAAAACATTGGGGGATCCACGCAAGTCACACCTACCTGGACTCCCTCGGTGTCTAGTTTTCAGAAATGTCTGGGTTTGGTAGGATTCCCTAGATGGCTGCTGAGCCCAGGACCAAAAACGCAGGTGCCCCCGCAAAAACAGGTAGTTTTGTTTTTGATAATTTTGGTGTGTCCAGATAGTGTTTTGGGGCATTTTCCTTCGCGGACAGGAGGCCTACACACAAAAGTGAGGTACCATTTTTATCCTTGTGGCTCCTCTCAGATTCCAGAACTTTCTGTCACCGAAATGAGAGGAAAAAGTGTTTTTTTGGCCAAATTTTGAGGTTTACAAAGGATTCTGGGTAACAGAACCTGGTCAGAGCCCCACAAGACACACCATCCTGGATTCCCCTAGGTGTCTAGTTTTAACAAAAGCACTGGTTTGCTAAGTTTCCCCCAGGTGCCGGCTGAGCTAGAGGACAAAATCCACAGGTAGGCCCCGATAAAAAACACCTCTGTTTTCTGTGGAAAAATGTGATGTGTCCACGCTGTAGGCGCTAGCCCTACCCACACAAGTGAGGTACCATTTTTATTGGGAGACTTGGGGGAACGCTGGGTGGAAGGAAATTTGTGGCTCCTCTCAGATTCCAGAACTATCTGTCACCGAAATGAGAGGAAAAAGTGTTTTTTTGGCCAAATTTTGAGGTTTGCAAAGGATTCTGGGTTACAGAACCTGGTCAGAGCCCCACACGTCACCCCATCTTGGATTCCCCTAGGTGTCTAGTTTTCAAAACTGCGCAGGTTTGCTAGGTTTCCCTAGGTGCCGGCTGAGCTTCAGGCCAAAATCCACAGCTAGGCACTTTGTAAAAAACAGCTCTGTTTTCTTTGTGAAAATGTGATGTGTCCACGTTGTGTTTTGGGGCATTTCCTTTCACGGGCGCTAGGCCTACCCACACAAGTTAGGTACTATTTTTATCGCGAAACTTGAGGTAACGCTGGGTGGAAGGAAATTTGTGGCTCCTCTCAGATTCCAGAACTTTCTGTCACCGAAATGAGAGGAAAAAGTGTTTTTTTGGCCAAATTTAGAGGTTTACAAAGGATTCTGGGTAACAGAACATGGTCAGAGCCCCACAAGTCACCCCATCTTGGATTCCCCTAGGTGTCTAGTTTGAACAAATGCGCTGGTTTGCTAGGTTTCCCCAGGTGCCGGCTGAGCTAGAGGCCAAAATCTACAGGTAGGCACCCTGTAAAAAACACCTCTGTTTTCTGTGGAAAAATGTGATGTGTCCACGCTGTAGGCGCTAGCCCTACCCACACAAGTGAGGTCCCATTTTTATTGGGAGACTTGGGGGAGCACTGGGTGGAAGGAAATTTGTGGTTCCTCTCAGATTCCAGAACTATCTGTCAGCGAAATGAGAGGAAAAAGTGTTTTTTTGGCCAAATTTTGAGGTTTGCAAAGGATTCTGGGTAACAGAACCTAGTCAGAGCCCCACACGTCACCCCATCTTGGATTCCCCTAGGTGTCTAGTTTTCAAAAGTGCACAGGTTTGCTAGGTTTCCCTAGGTGCCGGCTGAGCTACAGGCCAAAATCCACAGGTAGGCACTTTGTAAAAAACACCTCTGTTTTCTGTGGAAAAATGTGATGTATCCACGTTGTGTTTTGGGCCATTTCCTTTCGCGAGCGCTAGGCCTACCCACACAAGTGAGGTGCCATTTTTATCAGGAGACTTGGGGGAACGCTGGGTGGAACTAAATTTGTGGCTCCTCTCAGATTCCAGAACCTTCTTTCACCGAAATGAGAGGAAAAAGTCTTTTTTTGGCCAAATTTTGAGGTTTGAAAAAGATTCTGGGTAGCAGAACCTGGTCAGAGCCCCACAGGTCACCCCATCTTGGATTCCCCTAGGTGTCTAGTTCTCAAAACTGCGCAGGTTTGCTAGGTTTCCCTAGGTTCCAGATGAGCTACAGGCCAAAATCCACAGCTAGGCACTTTGTGAAAAACAGCTCTGTTTTCTTTGTGAAAATGTGATGTGTCCATGTTGTGTTTTGGGGCATTTCCTTTTGCGGACGCTAAGCCTACTCACGCAAGTGAGGTTGCATTTTTATCGGGAGACATAGGAGAAAACAGAATAGCAAAACTAGTGTTATTGCCCCTTGTCTATCTCCACATTTTTTCCTTCCAAATGTAAGACAGTGTGTAAAAAAGACGTCCATTTGAGAAATGCCCTGTAATTCACATGCTAGTGTGGGCACCCTAAAAGTCAGAGATGTGCAAATAACCACTGCTTCTCAACACCTTATCTTGTGGCCATTTTGGAAATACAAAGGTTTTCTTGATACCTATTTTTCACTTTTTATATTTCAGCAAATTAATTGCTGTATACCCGGCCTAGAATGAAAACCCATTGCAAGGTGCAGCTCATTTATTGGCTCTGGGAACCTAGGGTTCTTGATGAAACTACAAGCCCTATATATCCCTGCAACCAGAAGAGTCCAGCAGACGTAACAGTATATTGCTTTCAAAAATCTGACATCACAGGAAAAAGTTACAGAGTAAAACGTGGAGAACAATTGCTGTTTTTTTACCTCAATTTCAATATTTTTTTTATTTCAGCTGTTATTTTCTGTAGGAAACACTTGTAGGATGTACACAAATGACCCCTTGCTGAATTCAGAATTTTGTCTACTTTTCAGAAATGTTTAGCTGTCCGGGATCAAGCGTTGGTTTCTCACCCATTTCGGCCACTAACTGGAAGGAGGCTGAAAGCACAAAAAAATAGTAAAAATGGGGTATGTCCCAGTAAAATGTCAAAATTGTGTTCAAAAATGGGGTTTTCTAATTCAAATCTGCCTGTTCCTGAAAGCTGGGAAGATGGTGATCTTACCACCACAAACCCTTTGTTGATGCCATTTTCAGGGAAAAAAACACGAGCCGCCTTCTGCAGCCCCTTTTTCCCATTTTATTTTTAAAAACGAAATTTTCGCTGAATTTTGGCTAATTTCTTGGTCTCCTTCAGGGGAATCTACAAAGTCTGGGTACCTCTAGAATCCCTATGATGTTGGAAAAAAAAGGACGCAAATTTGGCGTGGGTAGCTTATGTGAACAAAAAGGTATGAGGGCCTAAGCGAGAACTGCCCCAAATAGCCATAAAAATGCTCGGCACAGGTGGGGAAAAGGCCTGGCAGAAAAGAGGTTAAAAAACTTGTATTTTCTGTTCGGATTTCTTACCACTCATGTATGGTAATATATATATATATTTTTTTAACAGCGTACCGTTGCTGTATTGCTTTATATACCTACTGCAGTTTGTACTGGTGTTTTGGGGAACATTCTTCACTTTCTTGATTAGATTTGTGGCCAGCGTAGGCCCAACTTTGTCCGTGTTTTTGGAGCTGTGTGGAAATTTATCAACACTTATTTTTTTGGTGGTGCGTTAATATCGCATGGCAACATGGATGCTCTGTAACCATATACCACCATTTTATTTTACTGATGGGAATGTGTGCAAAACTTCCGATTAGTTAGATAGCCATGCAGTGGTACCGAGATGGTGGCAGTTGTGAAGGGCAGCAGGTTCGGTGCCAGGGAGTGCTGACCTGACCTGATTGTGTACGAGGGGGAAGCAGTTCTTCTTCAGTGCATCACCATTCACTTGGAAGCTACTTAGGCAGCAGATGGCACAGAAAGCAGCCTGGAGAGAGAGACACTTCAAATAAACCGCATTCCGATTTACAATACTTTTTCATAGCTTTTCATTTTTCTACGTTTCAGTACCATGCCAGTGGCGGCTACGGGACAGCCTTACTTTTTAAATCACTGCACACCATTCCAATAGTGTACATTGCTGATGCCACCGATGTGAATCCAGTGTTTGTGAGGAAACCAGCATTGCTATGGAACGCCCAAGATGCAAGAGAAGTCGGGGCTGTACGTGACATGTGTGCATTAGAATGTTTGTGCTGTCTGCTTTCACCACCTCTCTTCCGCATGATTAATCACAAGTAGTCCCTTTTCTAACTCCCTATGCGTTCTTACGTTTTGGGGCAGTGAAAATGACATTCTATTCTTGTTAGCATGGCAAATTTAAATTAGGATGCTAAATGGCAACATTTGGATTTTTTGCTGCAGAAAGAGGAAGACGGTAAATAGAAGTGCTTTAGTTACATGCAGGGCCACTGGAATTATGTGGCAGAGAGAACCAAATTATGCGGCAGGGTTGACGAATTTATGTTGGAAGAAAAGTCCAGTTATGCATTTACCACGCCAATAGCCCTAACTATCGCAAATGTGAGACCAATTGCATTGCAAATGCTTGTTACATTTGTTTTCCTGAATTGCAGCGAGCAGAAATGCGTGCATTCCTCTACGCCGTGCAAAACACCTGTACAGCGTGTCTTTACAAGTTCAGAACTGCAAATATGATGCGCTAACGGAAGCCACTTTTATTTTAGTGCTCGAGATATTTTTGCCCCAAACCCAACCTGCGATCACTACTTTAAATCGTAGCCTTAGATATTGAAAAGTGACTCCATGTCAAGTACATAGAAGGTGTAAATAATTTTCTTATCTGTTTCCACATTTCCACCTTCACCGAACCACCTTAATCATTGACACTCAACAGATAAAATATTGAGAAAAACAACTGGTACTAACTAACTATGGTAGTAAAATAACCAGCAAGACAAATTACAGAAGCTGGAAAACACGTTTGTTTTCAAAATGAATACAAACGAGAATGCTCGGGTAAGAACAGATCATCTGCGTCACGACTGTTCTGATAATACATGGACCTCTGACCCTTCCCCATAGTTCTCTGAAAGATAGCTGCACTTGGTGGAAATGTCAGTCTGGAAGCATAGGTTTTGACAAACAGCTTGTTGTGGTGGCTTCCTTTCATTGAAAACGTGTGAAAGGTCAGCACGTTCACACAGTTGCGTCACGCACTAAAGAGGGTAGTTCACGATGCTGCGTACAGGTTGCTTTGAGCACGTAGTTGCAGGCCTTAGGCCCTGCAGTAAGACATAAACATGAGTCAGGCGCCGAAGCCGAGGCTCGGAAAAACATCCCAAACCTTAACAAAGGCAATGGGTCTGGGTGTTTTCTTCTGACCTAGTTTTATGTCAGTCTTGTCTCAATTTGCCATTATCCAAATCGGGCCGTTGAGGTATTACCCCTAATGTCCTTCCTCCTCACCAACCTTTTTCCAAAATGAGTCACTATTGGTAGAGTTCCTCTGTAAATATTGTGCTTCAGTTGCGGTTAGGACAGGTGAGGCATTGTTTCTCGGCAATAAAAAAACAAAGCACCACTGAAATCAGTGTTCAATGATAACAGCGAGGAGAATGTAGCACCATAGCATCCCTTTATACCCTTAGGGGGCTATACCCCACGCTAGTGAGGGAAACTCTTTTCCTTTGTACCTGTCCCATATTATGGATGTGACATAGAGGCGAATAGCCAATCAGGAGGTTCACTGGTGCTGCACTACAAAGAGAAGGCACATAGTCAGAGATCGCCCTCGGAAAGGTAGAAGACGGGTCCATGGATCCCCCAGCTATCTGTCTGCAGGCTGGTGTAGTCTTGCATCACCTACAGTGTGATCTCAGCTACCTTTGTAAAGCAGGCCATGTATCACCTGCACTTCAGACAGCCCTTCAGCCTTTTAATAATATACTGCCTCGAGATCAGCAGCGAATTCACGGCCACCCTGATGGAATCACCTTGTATGCAATAGAGCACACTGTCTCTGTTTGAACTAAGTTCACCTTGATAAAGCTATGCTGCGTGCAAAGAGGGTCTCTGCACCTCGAGTATAATATGGCTCCAGTTGCAATAAAGTTGGCACCTGTCGTCAACTTCTGGCAGGTTAAATCTGCTACAACTTAGCTTAAATCTTTTTACTGGATTTTTAATAACATACGTATATGAGCAAAAGAGCGTTTGAACTGTTCCTGGCTGTATAGCGATGCATTATTTGCAGCTAGGTGAGTAGCACGGATGGCTCCCCCCAGCTAGAGCATGTTACAAATGAAATAAAATAATACTAACAGCAGTAACAGTATCTGAGAAGTCCAAAAGGGAGAAGAAGGGGAGCACAAAGGGGTGGGGAAGAATCGAATTCCCTTATGTATCTAGCAGTACTCCGTGGAGTACAGGTACAAATAGATTGGGCTTGTTAGTTAAGTGTATGAGGGGGGTTTGAGATGTTCCCTCTGTGGTGCGTGGGCGAGGGATCTTCATGCCGGGTGGGTGGGTGGCCAATTTTCTTAACACGCGATGAGCAGCGCAGAAAAGAGGCCGGTCCCTCCCCTACAGCCTCTAATAAACCCCCACCCATGTCCCACCCTGACTTATCTGTCTTCCAATACTGCCGCTGCAGGTCACTTCCTCTCCCGAATGTTCCCACGGGGAGACAAGACCATGTCTCTCTTTCTCCGTGGGACCCTCTATCGGGACCCATTCAGGGACGCAGTCAGTTTAGTGTAAAATACCATTTATTTAGGACAGGATTGCAACTTATACATAACTTTTAATCAAACTTTCAACAATAACCCCAACTTTGTAACCCCACCTTTAAAAATTATCATAGCTCATCCTTTCAACGCCTCCCTTCACCTTACACTTCCATGCCCCCACACATTCCCCTTTTCCTTTCATGCCCTACCTGTTTCGGGCATCCCCCACACTCTCATCCTTCACCTGCTTCTTTTCCCCCTGGAAGGGTGGCCAGGCCCGCATCTGATGCTCCACCCTCCCCAACTACTGTCACTCAGCACATACCCACCTGGTGTTTTGCTGCCCCACCACGAACTCTACGGCAACATGCTGCCTTCACACCTTCTCTTTGAGCCACATCTTTTCACCCCATAAGTCACCTACAAGTAACCTCAAATCCGTAAGGTAATATGCGTTCCTCAACTCAGACAGGTGCATACCATTAGCCCTGACAGCGCTTCATCTTGGTCCGTAATGTCCTCATGACGTAATACTTTGATGTCATGAGCCTGACAAAAAACCCTCATAGCTCTATTGAGCTTCCTCCGAGCACGTTCTATAGCTCCCTGCTTGATAGCCCCTCTCCATGTTCGACAAGGCGCAAACTCAGTCCACACCAAGCATGTTCTGTGCAATTTCTGTTGGAGCAGCTCCAAATCCCGCTGCATATGTTGCAGAAGTGTGAGCCCCAAAAGTTTGACCAAGTCATTCTCTCCCAGATGAAGCAAGAGCAAATCAGGACAACCCCAGGTCGGCAAAACAGATGTTATGAATGGAAGGAGTTTGCCCCATCTCATGCCACTCTTTCCCCACCAAAAACCCTCATGTTATTTACTAGGCATTCCCAGCGCGAGTCCATAAATGAGTTTTTCCGCAAACTTTGCCACCCAGTGGATGAAGGAATGGCCGACCAGCCATGTAACCATTTTTTCCTTCCTTGGACCAGACACGCAAACTGAAAAAAAAATACTGTAATATCTCCAATGTACCAAATTGTCCCCCAAATCGCCCAAACCTATGTGCCAGCAAACACGCGCAGCCTTGCAACTATCCACCTTTTAGGCCTCACATAAGGCTCACAGCACCTAGATTTCCATCTCCCAATCCGCCTAATCTGTGCCCAGTCCCAACCCAAATGAGCCGCGGCCATGGCCGCCCCTATTCTAAAAGAATGTGTACCAAAACCCAAAGGCTGACAACCCGTCCTCCTCAGCGCCATTCACAATACTTGTAACAACTGAAAAGCCGTAAGCTTAGCACCAGACATATGAGTAAAAATCCCCCCCCCCAACAGGTGCCCTTAATAATTGAAAATTCATCTACATCAAAACCGGACATGTGGCACTATCCCCACCTTTCTCCAACCATACTCATTTCTCTTTTCCTAGCTGATCAGTTTTGGAGCGCCTGAGCCAGATACCCAAACGTTCCCCTTGAATAATGACCTCTTCACGCCTCAAACCCACAGTCTTACCTACTCCAAGAAGTTCTGACACCCTGAAAGTACCAAAAAACATCCACACCATGCATAACCGAAAAAAAAGGACAATTCATAAGAGTCCACGCAGCACACAGGCAAAACATGCAACAACTCACGCAACAGTTCAAAAGTAATCAGTTCCCTAACTGACCTGACTGACACCGCTTTCATCCGACCCCAACCTTTTAACATCTTCCCCAACATGTCATCTTTAGCTGGGTCACAACCAAAAGACAGCTTCCCATAAAAAGAAACCCCTGCCAACTTGCCCCTTATTGTGGCGGGCGTTAAACCCTTGTGCATCAAAAACAATACAAAACGCAACGCGCGCAATTCAAGATCCCTGTCATTCTGCATCCAAAAATTTCCCGAAAAACTATCAGAACTCTGAAACTCCAACCATGCCAGTGGTAACTCTGCTGTGCGGATTCAGCTAATGACATCTCCACCAGCCTAGTGATCATCACGCCCCCATTCCCAAATGTCTGCCGGGACTTCTGTCTTGCTCTGTTCTGCTCCAGGTGCCAGGGTGCGAAAACTGTGCCACTGTGAATGAGACAGGGAATCTGCAATCTCATTAAACACCCCAGGGATGTGCGCAGCTTTGAATATAACATTCAAGGATAGACATCTAAGCATGAATTGCTGTAAAAGGCGCAGCACCCTGAGATCCCTTGCCCTTTGCCTGTTAACTAATTCAACAACCGTCATGTTGTCAACATGGAAAACCGCAGTTCTATTTGCCAGTTCCTCACCCCACACCTCCAGAGCCACAAGCAAAGGGAAGAATTCCAAGAATGCGATGCTCCTACCCTGTTTAAGCCATTGTTTTGGCCATGTCTCCGTACACCACCAGCCATCCCAAAAAAAACCAAAACCTGTAGAGCTTGCTGTATCAGAGAATATCTGCACTTGCCAAATCATGTCTTCCTCACCAAAATGCATGGAGACCCCATTGAAACTTGTCAGAAATGTCTCCCAGACCTGTATGTCCTCCCTAAGTCCCATAGACACCCGTATCCTATGGTGTGGCAGAGTAATTCCTGTCATGGCGTGGCCCATACGCCCTCAGAATGTCCTATTCCCTCGCACAACTCTGCAAGCGAAGTTGAGGTAACCCAACAGCTTTTGCGCTGTACGCAAATCAATCTTGTGTAGGGACCGTATGCGTCCCAGAAATTCCAGAATCTTGTCCACTTTATTGACTGGTAGCCTTGCTATTAAGGCTCCTGCATCCAATTCAATGCCTAGAAAAGTCAAAATGCACTGCAGCCCATATGTTTTTTCTGGGGCCAAAGGTATTCTCATCTGTCGAGACAGGGTTTGAAATACAGCCAGAGCCCATCCACAAGCCCCAGATCCTGTCCCTCCAACAAACAAGAAATCATCCAGATAGTGAGTCACCGTCCAATGCCCACTTACCTTTACAAAAACCCACTGTACAAAAGTGCTGAGAGCCTCAAACAGAGCACAAGAGATGTCGCAGCCCATCAGAAGGACTCTGTAGACATATATTGCCCCATCCAATTGCATCCCCAGTAGTTCAAAATCATCCGGGTGGATAGGCAACACCCTAAAAGCCGATTGAATGTCAACCTTTGCCAATTCCGACCCCTGGCCACACCCACGTATTAGCTTAATGGCATCATCCACGGAGGCATACACTACTTTAGTGTCCTCTGGTACAATAAAATCATTGACTGAAGCACCTTCTGGTCATGACAAATGATGTATCAGGTGACACTCACCAGGTGCCTTTTTTGCTACAACACCCAGCGGAGATTTCCTTAACTCTTGCATTGGCCAGTCATAAAACAGGCCCGCTATTCTGCCTAAAGACACCTCCTTGTGTATTTTGTCCCTCACTATTTGTGGAAATTCCTTTGCAGACCGCAAATTGTCCGCCCGTCTCCTGATCCTCGGGCCCTGATAACTAACCCTGAAACCCTCCTTGAAACCCCATTCCAATTTGCAAGCCATGCCCTTATCTGGGTAAATCTGCAACCAGGGCAAAAGAGCCTCCAACCTAATTGGCGTAGGAGCCCTTTGACTGCGAAGCACCTTGCATGCCTCTTCCCCTAGACGCCCTCCATTGTTCGGATGGGGTTGAGAATGAAAAACATTGGATGACTGGGTGAAGGCCACCGCACTTGGAGCAATCGTGCTTGAATTTACAGGGCTGTCTGGAACAGAAACCTTTATTAAAGTTCTAACAAGCCCCTGTTGTGGGTACTGGGGTCCGCTGACCCACACCCGCCCCTCCCTGGGCAGGACGAGCCTGAAAAGGCTTGTATACCACCGGTAACTCGCTCTCAGTGTGCCTAGAGGCCGAAGACTGCGATCTACTGCATCCATAATTCAGGGTCTACATCCCCCCATGGCTTTTCAGGATTGATACCTACTCTTGCCCTGAACTCCTCATCGTAACTCAGCCACGCAAAACCCCCAAAATGCATCTGAGCTTTCCTGATAATATCCATATACTTGAACAATGCTATGGCCCTATCTGGGAACTTTTCGCAACAGATACTTGCGAAAATCACAAAACGCAGAAGTCCAATTATCCATTGTTATTGAAACCTGTGGACGAAGAGCCAGTTCCCATTCTTCCTCCTTGGAACCTTTCTTAGCCTGTATGTCACTGTGTAGGAGCTTGAACACGTCTACATATTCATGCTTCCATATCCGTGCTTTCGTTTTCTCTGCCACGTGGGAGACTAAAGGCATAACCAGACCCATATATTGAAGCCTCTTCTTGTGCCCCCCTGCCTCCTTATCATTAGCACCTTTTCCTTCCCCAGTAGCTACCACCCTGGTCTCGGCCGCCAATGCTGTACCTGCATCTTGCGACTTGGAATTATCTGTGTCCAATACCACGCCAACACCCGGAGTCTCATCAAATTCAATAGTCACCAAACCCAATGGACTTGTGAGTGTGACCACCACCCGTTCCATGTCCTTCCCCCCCATACTGACCATCATTCAGCCTTACCTGTGCCTCTGGAGACTAGAGGCCGTGATCCCTTCCTTGCCCCATGACCACGTGCCATACCTCGAAGCACCTCTTGTGGTTCACCACGAGCCTTGCGTTCCTGCAAGATAGAAACAGAAGGAGTTGTGCCGCTCCTACGCCCTTTCCCTCTCCCCCTAGCGCTGCTCACCTCTTGTTCACGAATCTCTCCATCCACCATTCATCCATTTCCTCATCATCGTCGAGCTCAAACACATCCTCCTCAGCCATCTCCCACCTTCCATCATCACCACCAGACAAGCGAGTATTAGGCGTTGTATCATTCGCATTCCCAGCATGGTGTAAACCATCTCTGTGAAGACCCCGCTCCTGCTTCGTGGAGAAGGCCGCCGATGACCCCTCTATTGCTTCTGACCAGCGTCCTGAGGCCGTGTTGTGCCCCGCTGGCATTGCCTTCCTTCTGCCAGTCTCCACAACTGGCATTGACTCTCCGCGCCCATCATGGCCATCTGCGCCAATCATGCTCATTGTGCTGCCAGACCCTCCGACCGCACCAGCCTCCTGATCCCTCCCCTCCTCTACCTGGGGCACCCACACCCAACTACCTCACCCAGAGGGCAGGCCTGTAGGCGCCATCTCAGCCCTCCCCCACACTGGCCACTTCACCTGCCTGCCCCTGGCCTAAACTACATCCCTGTCTCTACACAACTGCGCCCATCTCTCCTCTGTATCAGCCACAATGCGCCCCTGCTCCCTTATCCTGGCTTCCAGGTCCCATGTGTCCCTAATGTCCAAAACTGTCTGCCTCATCCTGTCTGACTCAGGGCTCTCCTGTACTGGCCCAGAAATCAACCCATCCTGGCCTGCCCGTCCGCACACACCTGTAACAGGCACTGTGGCCCTCCCCTGTGCATCCTGCACAACACTCCTGGCTGCCCCCAGCTCCCTTTCCAGTACTCTTGGCCTTCCTCTTAGAGGGCCCCCCTGCCTTATTCATGTCCTGCCCTCCTTTTGGCAAGGAGAGATCTAGTGGCAATATACCACCACTGGACCCAGCCTACTTGTGAATTGGCCCCTAAACTGCCCCCAGGGCCCCCATATCTAGTGCGGGCCCAGCGGGCCTGCACTCGTTTGTACTATGAGGGCCTGTCCCTCTTCCTCTTGATGGGCCTCCCCACCGTCCTGACTGCCTTTTCCGACTATGTTTTACCCTTGGGGGGTGGACGCGCTGAGCACCCTCCCCGTCTGCTTTTTCTTTTTGCGGTTGCTCTGGTTGCCCGCACTGCATCCGCAACCCAGCCTGACACGACTTGCGTTGGGCGCGCCATGCCAACCCAGGCCTGGTCAAGTACACCAGGCCTGAGTAAATTGGCTCGGCCGGCTTTGCCCAAAACGCGAAGCACAGCTCTTACAGCCTCCGCGTCGTGGCTGGTTGCCATGATGCTGAGGCTTTATATGCTCACAAGAAAAACTTGCCTGGAAACTACTTTCCCCCGGGACCAACCAGTTTTCTTAATGCACAATGAGCAGCATGGAAAAGAGGCCGGTCCCTTCCCTAAAGCCCCTAATAAACCCCCACCCATGTCCCACCCCCACTTACCTGTCCTCCAATCCTGTTGCCACAGGTCACTTCCTCTCCTGAATGTTCCCACAGAGAGACTAGACCGTGTCTCTCTCTCTCTCCGCGGGACCCTCCATTCTTTTTCCAATTTACGGCTCTGAGTTGTTTGGCTTTTACTAGCATGACGAATGAGCTTCTTCTTGTTGTTCATTACTCGCCCATAGTGAGGGGGCGAGAACGCATAAGAGAGTGGAGAGGGAATGGGCAGGGATTGGATACTCTAGTGTGCCTCTGATATATTTCCAGTATTCCCTTCTAGCACGTCTGCATCGCCAGCAGAGCACTCAAATCTTAGGGTACATTTTGTGGAGGCGAGAGAGAGTGCATCATTTTTGTTTGTCTTTAGGTAGACATTGCCGGTGAAATCTGACAGACATCTCACCATACGCAACTGAAAGCACCTGCACCAAACTATTTGAGAAAAGGTACATTTATTAAGGGGTTTTAACACCCCAAACACACCAACGCCCCCACCCCCCAAGCTACGCCCCTGCATGGAATACATCCCAGAGAAACCTGCCTGAATATTAAAGGGAAAAAGAGAACTTGACTTGAGGATTTTCTGCTAGATCATTCATGTACCTCTAATACATTACCACCGCTAGGTGGCACCAAATACCATGTTTTCTTATTCCACATAATTAGTTTTCTTAATTACGGGCTATGATTTGGATCAGAAACCAAAGAGTGGCCCGATAAATGTTTTTGGCCTTCAACCGTGGTTGAAGTGGGTGGAATTTATTGGGAAGAGTTCCCAATCCCCCTACCTTTTGTTAAAAAACAAGAGTTCCTGAATAGGTAAACCTGTCTTTGACTTGCCTCAGGCTACAAAGAAAGTGAAGTAAATGAAGAAGCAAACAAAAAAACAGGCCTCCTTGCCAGTGTTACATGAATGAAATGTAAATGTGTGCAACTGGTTAGCCAGCAAAATTAAAGGCTTCTTAGGAGACAGTATATATACAATATATGACTCCTACTGACTTAGTCATAGGAGGCTTCATAGTGAAAAAATAATTATTCTCTTAAGAAGTAATGTAATGGTATTGCCAAGTGATTTCTGGAGTGCATCCTTCTAACATAAACTTATGTAGAGGTTTTCATTAAGTACAGACTGATTGCATATTATTGAAATATATATTTTGGAAGCACTTGTTTTATGTTATACAGTAAATGTCTGCACTTTTTGTGGCTGCCTATTTTACATTTTGTGTAACCGTATGTAATACAGTTTAACAATGATGATTTGCATATTTCCCTTGCTTTCAATCGTAAGCTGGTACCTCTGAGCACTGTAATTACACATCCTTTTTCCCCACTACGCCAACCAGGATTCATTTCTGTGACTGTCTAGTAAGTCCAGGGACATAGCCTGGTCAGTAGGTTGGTGGGGGGGAGGATCATCTTTAAACTTTCCGACAATTACACTAGCACATCATGTTAATCAACCAGTTAATCAGTATTTGTATAGTACAGCAATGTCACCTCCAGGGGTATCTGGGTGCTGTGGGTGCGCCGTCTCTGTCAAAGAGCGAGTCTTAAGTTTCTTCCTAAAAACCACCCTGGGAGGTCCAAAGATGGAGTGGTAGGTCGTTCCAGGACTTGGTGTCAAAGAAGAAGGAGGGGGGGCATGGGCTAGTGAGGCAGAGTGCAAGTGCCTTGCGGGGTAGGTGAAAGTTCCGTCGAAGGTTGATGTAGGCTGGTCCTTGATCATGCAGAGCTTTGTAGGCATGCATGAGGATCTTGAACCGGCATCGCTTCTGGATGGGGAGCCAAGGGATGTTTCTGAGGTGGGGGTGATGTGGATCCATTTGTGTAGATCAGGATGAGTCTGACTGCAGCATTCTGTATGGTCTGGGATCTTTGATGAGCTGGGTGGAGATGTCAGCATAGAGAGTGTTGCTGTAGTCAAGGCAGCTGGTGCCAAGGGTCTGGGTGACGGTCTTTTTGGTGTTTTCAGGCATCCATCTGAAGATTCTGCAGAGAGTGTGAAGGATGTGGAAGCAGGAAGATGTGACTGTATTGATTTGTCATTTCAAGATCAGTTCATTGTCAAGAATGATGCCTAGGTTGTGTGCATGGTCTGTGGGTGGGGGTGTTTGTCCGAATTCTCTGGCCACCAGCTGTGGTCCCATATGAAGGTGTTCTTCCTGAGGATCAGTACTTCTGTCTTGTTGGAGTTGAGTTTAAGGTAGTTGTCTCTCATCCACTTGGCTAAGTTGGTCATGGCATTGCAGAAGTTGATTATGGTGGTTAAGGGGTCTTCTGTGAGAAAGAGGATAAGTTGAGTGTCATCTGTATAGCAGCAGAGAGGTTGAGAAGGATCAGGGCCACTGTCTCCCCACAGTCGATGAAGGTTGTCATGCCATCTGTGGCAGTAATCGGGTCAGTGTCAGTGCTGTGGTTGGCACAGATTCCTGATTGGGAGGTGTCAAGAAGGTGATTTTGTTTCAGGTATTCAGTAAGCTGTTTGTTGATTGCCTTCTCGAGTACTTTGGCTGGGCAGGAAAACAGGGAGAACGGTCAATAATTTTTGAGTTCGCTGGTGTTGGCGGAGGGTTTCTTTAGAATGGGTCTGACTTCTGTGTGTTTCCAACTGTCCAGGAAGACTGCTGTGGTGATGAAGGTGTTGATGATGCTGGTGAGTTCCATTCTGATAGGGTTGGTTCTGAGGTTGAAAAGACAGTGGGGGCAGGGGGCAGTGAGTGCCTTAGAGTGAATGGATGACATGATGGCCGTGGTGGTCTGAGAGGTCATTGGAGACCAAGTGGTGATCATTCAACTGGTGTATGCTGTTTTTGGTCAAGGTTGCTGAGGTTGAGAGCCATGGGTTGGTGGTCAAAGCTGTTGTAGATGGTGGAAATCTTGTTATGGAAATAGTCTGCGAGGGTATCACAGAGTTCTTGAGAGGTGTGGATTAAGTTCTCTGTGGCTGTTGGGTTGGAGATTTCTTTTACTATTTTGAAGAACTCTTTCATATAATTGGCTGTTGTGTCAAAGCGGGCTGTGATGGCTATTCTCTGGGCTTCTTTGATGTGCTGGTGTTAGTTGCTGAGGGCTTCTTTGTGAGCTGTTCTGTCAGAGGTCTGTCATTGTTTCTTGAGTCGGAACATTTGTGCTTGATGGTTATGAGCTCTGGGGAGTATCAGCTGGCTTGTTTTGAGGTTTTGTTGGTTTTTGCTGGTTTCATCAGGGCGCCTCAGTCAGCGCATTTGATGATCCTTGCAGAGAAGTTCTGGACTGCCCGGCTGAGGACTGATGAAGCTTCAGGTTGGATGGCGCTGAGGGCCTGCGTCTACTGTGTCCTCAATACCTTGCCCCAGCCTAATCATTAAATGAGAAGTAGCACATGAGGGGGGCATAAGTTCCGGGGAAAGGGGTGCAGATTGTAGAATAACAATGTTTTAACACCTTCAAAACAGAGACAAGAGTACGTGTGTGTGTGTTTTTTCTTGATAAATAAAATTCCCATGTAAAATCTGACAGATACCTTATCAAACCCGACTGAAAGCTCCTGTACCCAACTATCTATTTAATAATACATCTATTGGGGCGGGTGTGTAACACCCCAAACCCTCCCTCGAAGCTAATGCCCCTGGATAAGACACACAGATATCTGAAGTAACCATATTAACCAACAGAGCTTTCATAGCATGCAAGAGTGCATTTCCCACAATACTTCTTTAGGTTAAACCTATCTTTCTTTTCAGTTGTGTGTTTTATATTTTATTTGTTTTTACATGAAGGTGAAAGGCCAACAACATAATTGCAGAATATTTTGTACTTCGACAAAATGTTCTGATAAGCCAAAGTCAATTATTCACAGAGAGAATTCTCAATGCGGAAATGCTTCCACAAGCGTGAAGACTTTCCCGACAACTGTGGGGCTTCCGCCACACCCTTTGTTAATCAGGCCTTGGATTACTGTTAAGTAGGGTGACAATATCATCTGTTGTCAATCACTTAGAACTGACAAACCCTAAAAAAATACAGAAATGATGAAAAGTTTTCATTAACGTCCAAAGTCCTAGAGAGCCCACAAAATCAAATTTCAGCACAGCAGTAACACTTTTCAACATCTTATCATCCATCTCCAGCAACAGGTAAGAAGCCAAACTCATCCTACCAAAACATGCCTTTTGGCTAGGTTTGCACGATAGAAGTAATATATACATCGACATACGTACATGCATACATACGGCATTTGATTGCTTCCAAAATGCAGATGACAAGAGCGAGGCCTGCTGATTAGCACCACAAAATCTTAATGCGGTCTTTGACGTGTGAGAGCACAGGCTCCGTCGTTGTCACTTATTAGAAGTACTCACATTGACTTCTGCCAACTATCCTCATTATATGTCCTTCTATACTGACCACAGGGGCATCTGAGGCCAAGCACATGTCACTCCAAGTGTAATGCAGAGTCCATAAAACATTGCCTTTCACCTCTAATGTTCAGTATCTATCGCCATCCTCTCACAAAACATCATCCACCATCTTCAACCACAGTCTCCTGTTCCACTGATATGCTAAAGTTTTACCTTTGCAGTTCTAGCAAGCATAAGCAAAATGTGTCTCTAGATGTTCACAGGCTATTAACGGATGGGTACTTTTTAATCCCCCTCCATCATAATGCCTTTACAAATAAAACCAGAAGCACCAGGCTGTCTCTATCGGTCAAATTCCTAATCGGACAATTAACCAACCCACCAGACCAAAGCCTAAGAGTCAGCTCCAACCCAAAAATGACACTTAAAGCTCGGAACAAATTGATGGACACTTAGGCCCATATTTATATTTTTTAGCGCCGCATTTGCGTCATTTTTTGACGCAAAATTGGCACAAACACAAAATACGATTGTATTTTGTATGTTTGCGCTGCTTTTGTGTCACAAAAATGCCACAAATGCGGTGCTAAAAAGTATAAATTTGGGCCTTAGGGTTTGCCTTCTCCATAACACTGAGGGGGTCATTCCAACCCTGGCGGTCGGTGTTAAAGCGGCAGCCAACCCGCCAACAGGCAGGCGGTAAAAAAAATTGAATTCTGACCCTGGCGGGAACCGCCAACAGAGACCGCCACTTTAACACTCCGACTGCCACGGCGGGACAAACAAACAGCGCGGCGGTCACCACCAACAGACAGGCGGGAGACAATGTACCGCCCACCCTATCACAACCCACTAATCCGCCACCTTTTCCGGGGCGGTAGCCCCGCCGATAAAAACACGGCGGAAACAGACATTACGAACGGAAAACGCTCACCTCTACACACTCCACGAGGAATCTGGACAGCATGGAACCCGAACTACACATCCTACCAGCTATTGTCTTCCTGCTCCTCTACCAGGAGCACGAACGCCGCCGCAGAAGAAAACGGTGAGTACTGCACCTACGACACAGGGGAGGGGGGAGGCAAAAAATTACGGGGACACACATACGCGACACACCCACCCTCACCCTCACCCACAACTACATACACATCAATGCAGAGCAACAACTCAGAGTGACACCCCCAAACCCCCCGGAAGAATGCAAAGACAAAAATAAATGATCATGAAATTTGAAGTATATTGTACAGCTAAGTAAAAAAATATATCCAACATCTCTAACTATATATACATATGTAAATTGTCCAGTCCAAATTGGGTATCAGCCATTGTTCGTGGGCCAATGGGCCTAAACACATGGGCAAAGCCCACACACGATACCCGGCTCCAATGGAGAGAACACTGCAGGGGCATCAGATAGCAAAACTACAGGCACCTCAGGGGGAAGGGAAGGGGTGGCACCTCAGCCAGATGAGTCCACGGCGCCAGATCCACGAGGGGCCTCCATGGCCACTGTTCAATCCTGGGGAGTGCAAAGCCACAGTCTCACAAGTCTCTACAGTGGGTGGATTGCCCACTGTGCCATCCTGGGGAGTGCAAAGCCACAGTCTCACAAGTCTCTACAGTGGGTGGGTTGCCCACTGTGCCATCCTGGGGATTGCAAAGCCACAGTCTCACAAGTCTCTACAGTGGGTGGGTTGCCCACTGTGCCATCCTGGGGAGTGCAAAGCCACAGTCTCACAAGTCTCTACAGTGGGTGGGTTGGCCACTGTGCCATCCTGGGGAGTGCAAAGCCACAGTCTCACAAGTCTCTACAGTGGGTGGATTGCCCACTGTGCCATCCTGGGGAGTGCAAAGCCACAGTCTCACAAGTGGATTACAGACTCCACTGGTTCTGGAGGAGGCATGGTGCCCAGAGTGCTTCGTGCAGCCCTGCCCGACACAGTTGCGGACCTGCCCCTTCTGCCAATGGGCCAGCGGTGCTTGAGACGGCGGTGTCCAGCGAAGCAGTGCTTGAGTTGAAGGGCCCAGCGGGGCGGTGCTTGAGACTGCGGTGCCCAGCGGAGCGGTGCTTGAGTTGAAGGGCCCAGCGGAGCGGTGCTTGAGTTGAAGGGCCCAGCGGAGCGGTGCTTGAGACGGTGGTGCCCAGCGGAGCGGTGCTTGAGTTGAAGGGCCCAGCGGAGCGGTGCTTGAGATGAAGGGCCCAGCGGAGCGGTGCTTGAGTTGAAGGGCCCAGCGGAGCGGTGCTTGAGACGGCGGTGCTCTGTGGAGCGGTTCTTGACTTGAAGGGCCCTGTTCAGCGGTTCTTGACTTGAAGGGCCCTGTTCAGCAGTGCTTGAGATGAAGGGCCCAGTTCAGCGGTGCTTGAGATGAAGGGCCCAGCAGAGCGGTGCTTGAGTTGAAGGGCCCAGCGGAGTGGTGCTTGAGACGGCGGTGCCCTATGGAGCGGTTCTTGACTTGAAGGGCCCTGTGGAGCGGTTCTTGACTTGAAGGGCCCTGTTCAGCGGTTCTTGACTTGAAGGGCCCTGTTCAGCGGTTCTTGAGATGAAGGGCCCAGTTCAGCGGTGCTTGAGATGAAGGGCCCAGCGGAGCGGTGCTTGAGTTGAAGGGCCCAGCGGAGCGGTGCTTGAGATGAAGGGCCCAGTTCAGCGGTGCTTGAGATGAAGGGCCCAGCGGAGCGGTGCTTGAGATGAAGGGCCCAGCGGAGCGGTGCTTGAGACGGCGGTGCCCTGTGGAGCGGTTCTTGACTTGAAGGGCCCTGTTCAGCGGTTCTTGACTTGAAGGGCCCTGTTCAGTGGTTCTTGACTTGAAGGGCCCTGTGGAGCGGTTCTTGAGATGAAGGGCCCAGTTCAGCGGTGCTTGAGATGAAGGGCCCAGAGGAGCGGTGCTTGAGTTGAAGGGCCCAGCGGAGCGGTGCTTGAGATGAAGGGCCCAGCGGAGAGGTGCTTGAGTTGAAGGGCCCAGCGGAGCGGTGCTTGAGACGGCGGTGCCCTGTGGAGCGGTTCTTGACTTGAAGGGCCCTGTTCAGCGGTTCTTGACTTGAAGGGCCCTGTTCAGCGGTGCTTGAGATGAAGGGCCTAGTTCAGCGGTGCTTGAGATGAAGGGCCCAGCAGAGCGGTGCTTGAGTTGAAGGGCCGAGCGGAGTGGTGCTTGAGACGGCGGTGCCCTGTGGAGCGGTTCTTGACTTGAAGGGCCATGTGGAGCGGTTCTTGACTTGAAGGGCCCTGTTCAGCGGTTCTTGACTTGAAGGGCCCTGTTCAGCGGTTCTTGAGATGAAGGGCCCAGTTCAGCGGTGCTTGAGATGAAGGGCCCAGCGGAGCGGTGCTTGAGTTGAAGGGCCCAGCGGAGCGGTGCTTGAGATGAAGGGCCCTGTTCAGCGGTGCTTGAGATGAAGGGCCCAGCGGAGCGGTGCTTGAGTTGAAGGGCCCAGCGGAGCGGTGCTTGAGACGGCGGTGCCCTGTGGAGCGGTTCTTGACTTGAAGGGCCCTGTTCAGCGGTTCTTGACTTGAAGGGCCCTGTTCAGTGGTCCTTGACTTGAAGGGCCCTGTGGAGCGGTTCTTGAGATGAAGGGCCCAGTTCAGCGGTGCTTGAGATGAAGGGCCCAGCGGAGCGGTGCTTGAGTTGAAGGGCCCAGCGGAGCGGTGCTTGAGATGAAGGGCCCAGTTCAGCGGTGCTTGAGATGAAGGGCCCAGCGGAGCGGTGCTTGAGTTGAAGGGCCCAGCGGAGCAGTGCTTGAGATGAAGGGCCCAGTTCAGCGGTGCTTGAGATGAAGGGCCCAGCGGAGAGGTGCTTGAGTTGAAGGGCCCAGCGGAGCAGTGCTTGAGACGGCGGTGCCCTGTGGAGCGGTTCTTGACTTGAAGGGCCCTGTTCAGCGGTTCTTGACTTGAAGGGCCCTGTGGAGCGGTTCTTGACTTGAAGGGCCCTGTTCAGCAGTTCTTGACTTGAAGGGCCCTGTTCAGCGGTTCTTGAGATGGCGGTGCCCTGTTCAGCGGTGCTTGAGATGGCGGTGCCCTGTTCAGCGGTGCTTGCCTTGGCAGTCCTTGCCATGTTCAGCGTTGCTTGAGTTGGCGCTCCTTCATTGCCCAGCTGGGCTGTGGCTGGCGCTCCTTCATTGCCCAGCTGAGCTGGGGCAGGCGGGGCCCTCCTGGGCAGCTGGGCTGGGGCTGGCGGGGCCCTCCTGGGCAGCGTGGCTGGGGCTGGCCGGGCCCTCCTGGGCAGCTTGGCTGGGGCTGGCCGGGCCCTCCTGGGCAGCTTGGCTGGGGCTGGCGGGGCCCTCCTGGGCCGCTTGGCTGGGGCTGGCGGGGCCCTCCTGGGCCGCTTGGCTGGGGCTGGCGGGGCCCTCCTGGGCAGCTTGGCTGGGGCTGGCCGGGCCCTCCTGGGCAGCTTGGCTGGGGCTGGCGGGGCCCTCCTGGGCAGCTTGGCTGGGGCTGGCGGGGCCCTCCTGGGCAGCTTGGCTGGGGCTGGCGGGGCCCTCCTGGGCAGCTTGGCTGGGGCTGGCCGGGCCCTCCTGGGCAGCTTGGCTGGGGCTGGCCGGGCCCTCCTGGGCAGCTTGGCTGGGGCTGGCGGGGCCCTCCTGGGCAGCTTGGCTGGGGCTGGCGGGGCCCACCTGGGCAGCTTGGCTGGGGCTGGCGGGGCCCTCCTGGGCAGCTTGGCTGGGGCTGGCGGGGCCCTCCTGGGCAGCTTGGCTGGGGCTGGCAGGGCCTTCCTGGGCAGCTGGGCTGGGGCTGGGGATGGCGGGGCACTCCTGGGCAGCTCGCCTGCTGCAGGACTTGTCGGGCGCGCTGCCCTTGCCACCCTTCCCTGCTCATCTGTGGCCCTTTCCTCCCTTTGCCGGTGTGCCAGGTGGCACCCCACTCCCTGACGGTGCCAGGGTAGTGCTTGTGGAGCCTGCTGTCTTTGGCCTCTTGCGCCGGGAACTGGCTTTCTTTGCTTTTTTTGCAGGGGGTGGGCTGGCCGTCTCTTTACTCCCAGCCGAAGTAGCTGGGCTTGAAGGTGGTGGACTCCAAAATCCTTGGACTATTTTCTTAGTAGGTCCAGGTTTTGTGGTGGCTGAGGTGCTGATTGGAGCCTTATGAGATGGAGGGGGTGGGTCAGTTGATGGAAAGAGGTCAAGGTTGGAAAGGAAAAGCAATTTAGTAAGACAGGGACGGGTAGTTGTAGTGGGTATGGGAGTGGAGGAAGAGGATGTGGTTGTAGGAGAGTGAAGTCTGGTGTCTTTGGGTGCAGGTGCTTGTGCTGGAGGCTGTCGTGAGGTGGATGGCTGTTGGGTGGGTGGCTGCCTGCGTTTGTGTGGTTTGGAAGAGGGGGTGACAGACACACTGGGAGAGGACACAGGGGACGTGTAAATGGTAGTGGGGGTGGTGACTGCACGTGTGCGGAGTGTTCTGGTGGGTGTGCTGGTGATGAACGTAGTGGCTGAAGATGTTGTGCATGCAAGTGTGAGTGGAGACGTCACAGGGAGGGAGGAGGGAGACGAGGAGGAGGGGGACACAGAGGAGGCAGTGGCTGTTGGCATGTCTGCATGTGGATGTTGCTTGTGTGAATGCTTGTGTGATGTGTGGTGCTTATGTCTGGATGAGCTTCTCTTGGGTGTTGAGGTGTGTGCAGGCTGGTCTGATGGTGTGTCTGGGATAGGCAGAGGTACAGGGGAGGGGGACTGGGTTGAGGAAGTTGGAGGAGGGAGGCAGGAGACAGAGACAATGGCTGCCGTCAGTGCTGAGGCCAGAGCGTTGAACGATCGCTGATGGGCAGCCTGACCCGAATGAATGCCCTCCAGGTATGCATTACTCCGGTGCACCTCCCTTTCTACACCCTGGATGGCATTCAAAAGGGTAGACTGCCCAACAATGATGGTCCTCAGGAGGTCAATGACCTCCTCACTGAGGGCAGCAGGGGTAACTGGGGCAGGGCCTGAGGTGCCTGGGGCGAAGGAGATGCCCACCTTCCTGGGTGAGCGGGCACGGGGCGAAGGCTGAGGGGCTGCTGGGAGGGCGGAGCTGGCACGCTGGGTGGCGGCTGTACCTGTTGTTGCGGGAGCTTCCTTCCGAGGACGTGTCTGTGTCGCTGGTGTCATCACATGTCCCCGCTGTGGAGCTCCCCTCGCCCTCCGTCTCACTGGTGAAATCAGAGTCAGTTGCATGGCCCTCCATGGCCACGTGAGATGCAGCTCCCTCGTGCTCCAATGGCACTTCTCCTCCGCCTGATGATGCTAATGCACACATGAACAGGAAGACCACAAAAAAGGGGGGGGTGGAGAAACAAAGACATGTTGAGTGCATGCATTGGCGACACCGTTGGCGGAGAGGACAGACACAGAAGCCCCCTGCACTACGCCGCGCACTTGGGGTACACTACCCAATCCGTGGGACATGGCCTACAAGCCTATGGACGACAACTCCACACATAGGTGACACAGGGCCATGATTAGCTGTACTAGGCAACCTACAGAGGTGGGGGGGCGGGGGTACAGGGCCATGCCTAACGGAGGGGCCTAGCCTACAGAAAACGCCCTGGCCTAGGGATACCCACAGCCCTCCTCCCCCACGCAGACACCTCCAATGTGTGCAAAATCAGCAGAATGTGCTTGTACTCACCCCCTTGTGTCTGCTGTGATGTCCTCACGCGCCCATCCAAATCGGGGTAGGCCACCGCCAGGATCCAGGACATCAGGGGGGTAAAAGTACGACTGGCACCCCTCCTACGTTGGGAGACCATCCCCAGCAGAGCCTCCGCGGTCTTCCTGCTCCCGCGGTGGATGTCCTCCCACCTCTTCCGGCATTGGGTGCCCCATCTGTTGTGGACCCCCAGGGTCCGGACGTCCTTGGCGATGGCACGCCAAATGTCGATTTTCTGATGGGCGCTGACCTATGTGACATGTGCAGGGGGAGAAAGAAAAACAAACATCACCTTCTGCATGCTCGATGTGAGTGGCCCCCCATCCCCACCCTTGCCATGTGGCACATGCTCTCATCTTTGGTTTGATGCATGCCTCATTCGCTCCCCTCCCCACCATCTTTCATTCACCCCACTCAACCCAGGCATTGGCCACAAAGCATGGTCCCAGTGTACTTACCTGTTGGTCTGGAGGACCGTAGAGTAGCGCATACTGGGGGAGGACCCCATCCACGAGTTTCTCCAATTCTTCAGAAGTGAAGGCAGGGTCCCTTTCCCCAGTCGCAGCAGCCATTGTCTCTTCCAGACCGAGGTCACATCAGCACTTGCAGTATAGGTCCTCTCCTGTGGATGATCAGGTATCGAGTGATTAAGCAGATAGAAAATGGCGGTCACGCACGCCGCGGTGCGTACCGCGACCGCCGGCGCACATCCTCATTGGCTCCTGAAACCCATAGGGTTCAATGTTAACCAATGTGGCTTTGCGCCGCGGTCTTCGACCGCCTACCGCCACGGTGTGCCACGCCAGCGCATTGACCTCACATCCCACTGTCGCACTTCACAGGTCAGGCAGCCGCCATTTCAAGGGCCCCCATATCTTAATTTCCACTGCGTCACACATACCTAGGCCTTGCATCAACACTCATACAAGCCATTCAATGCATTGAGAATCGTGTACTGTGCAAGCTGTGGGAACGTACCTGTGGGTTGATTGACTCTGTGCTCCATGTTGTCCTTCCTAGGCACCGTCCGCTGGGACTTGCGAGGAGATGGAGGAATCTTCCCGTGTACAGACCGCTGGTGGACCTGTCGACAATGGAAGAAAGACATGTCATACTGACATACAGGCTTGACAGAGCCACTATAGAGGAACTGTGTGCCCAGCTGGAGCCAGACCTGATGTCACCCATCCGCCAACCCACAGGGATCCCCCCCTCTAGTGCAGGTGCTGTCAGTACTCAATTTTTTGGCAAGTGGGTCATTTCAAACAACAGTGGCCATTTCATCAGGGATGTCTCAGCCCATGTTTTCCAAGGTGTTGTCCAGAGTGTTGTCTGCCCTGCTGAAATACATGCGGAGCTACATTGTTTTCCTTGAGGTGGGCGATTTGGCTACAGGGTGATTTCTATGCGCTTGGACATATTCTCAACATCATTGGTGCAATTGATGGGACACATGTTGCTTTGGTCCCCCCCAGCACGAGTGAACAGGTGTACAGGAACAGAAAAAGTTATCATTCCATGAATGTCCAGGTGGTCTGTTTGGCTGACCAGTACATCTCCCATGTAAATGCCAAGTTCCCTGGGTCAGTGCATGACGCGTACATCATGCGAAATAGCAGCATCCCTTACGTGATGGAACTACTTCAGAGACACCGTGTGTGGCTAATTGGTGACTCTGGTTACCCCAACCTGTCCTGGCTACTGACCCCAGTGAGGAATCCCAGGACAAGGGCAGAGGAACGGTACAATGAGGCCCATGGGCGGACTAGGAGGGTGATCGAGCGGACGTTCGGCCTTCTGAAGGTTTAGGTGCCTCCATATGACAGGTGGATCCCTAATGTACTCACCAAAGAAGGTGTGCCATATCATCGTGGCCTGCTGTATGCTTCACAACCTGGCTTTGCGACGCCAGGTGCCTTTCCTGCAGGGGGATGGTCCAGATGGTGGTGTTGTGGCAGCTGTGGAGCCTGCGGAGAGTGAAGAGGAGGAAGACGAAGAGGACGACACAGACAACAGGGACACAGTAATACTGCAGTATTTTCAATGACATACAGGTAAGAATCAACACCGGCATTTTACATTTAATTAAAGTCTCCTGCCTCTCTACTGTCTGAGTTTCCCCCCAGTGTATGTTGACTGAGTTGTGACTTTCCCTTCCAATTTCAGAGATGTGGGCCCCACTCCGTGACCTCTGCTTTGTTTCCCCATGGACTACAGCTGTGTGACAGTGATATGTTGTCATCACAATGTAACTGGACATTTTTGCACGGTTCTGTGTAATACATTTGTTAAAAAATACAAGCAGACTCCAGATTATTTTTGTGCAATAAGTGTGTTTATTAAAGTGTAAAATTTTGGGAAATGGTTACAATTCGGTGATGGGTGATGGTGGGGGAATGTCCATGGCAGAGTCCAGATTTTCAGTCTCACAGGTGCATTGTCCATATGCCTGTGGAAGGTGGAGCAGGGGCAGTTTAAGGTTGGACAGGGTGACAATGTGGGACAGTGGGATGACAATCAGGGGGTATCCTTTCCTGGCGGGGGTCTTGGCATCCTACTCTGTCTTCTTCCTAGATCTCAGGCACCGCTTGCGGGGTGGTTCTTCTTCTGCAGGGGGTGGGGTTCTGGTGGCCTGTTGTTCTTGTGTCGGGGCCTCCTGTCCACTAGCGCCGGCGGAGGTGGTAGCCTGTTCTTGGTCCATGCTAGTGACAGGGGCCCTTTGTGGTGCCACATGGTCCCGCAATGTGCTGACAATCTGATTGAGAGCCACAACGATGGTGCCCATTGCGGAACTGATGTTTCTGAGTTCTTCCCTGAACCCCATAAACTATTCCTCCTGCAGTACCTGGATCTCCTGGAACCTGGCCAGGACCGTCGCCATTGTCTCCTGGGAGCGGTGGTATGCTCCCATGATGGAGGAGAGGGCCTCGTGGAGAGTGGGTTCCCTGGGCCTGTCCCCCCCCCTGTCGCACAGCAGCCCTCCCAGTTCCCCTGTTTCCCTGGGCCTCTATCCCCTGGACCGTGTGCCCACTACCACTGCCCCCAGGTCCCTGTTGTTGTTGGGGTGGTGGGTTAACCTGGGTGCCCTGTAGTGGTGGACACACCGCTGATTGACGTGTCCTGGAGACAGAGGCATGGGCCCGCTGGGTGGGTGCTGTGCTGGTGTTCCCAGAGGGGGGTAGGTCTGCTGTGGCCTGTGGCTGTCTGAGGGGAACCGACTGTCCCGAGGTCCCCGATGGGCCGGGCTGGTCATCTGGGTCCAGGGAGACAGAGCTGCTGTCATCCATGTGGGTCTCTTCTGGTGGTGGAATGGACATTTCTGGACCCTCCTGGGCGGTGTTGTGGCGTTCGGGTCCTGCAGGGGTATAAGAGTATGGTTATTGCTTCTGTGTGTGCCATAGCGTGCAATGGGTGGGTGCCCATGTACCCCAGTGCTGGCATTCCCTTGTGGGGGCTGTTGTGACAGTGGTTTGGGGGGGGATGGGTATGTGCAGTGGGCATGCTTAGGTGATGGGTGTCCATGGTTTGTGGTCGCATGCAGGGCTTGGTGTTGGGATGGGTGGGTTGTGATGGTGAGACATTAGCAAGGAGGATGTGTGATGGGGGTGGGGGGAGAGGGCGGGGGTATAATTTGGCATGCCGGTGGGTGGGGGGGATGAAGTAGTTGAGATTCGACTTACCAGAGTCCATTCCTCCGCCTACTCCTGCGAGGCCCTCAGGATGCAGGATCGCCAAGACCTGTTCCTCCCATGTTGTAAATTCTGGGGGTTGAGGTGGGGGTCCGCCGCCAGTCTTCTGCACCGCGATGTTGTGTCTGGATACCATGGAACGCACCTTCCCCCGTAGGTCGTTCCACTGATTCCTGATGTCGTCCCGATTTCGTGGATGCTGACCCACAGCGTTGACCCTGTCCCCTATTCTTTGCCATAGCTCCATCTTCCTGGCAATGGTGGTGTGCTGCACCTGTGTCCCGAAGAGCTGGGGCTCTACCCGAACTATTTCCTCCACCATGACCCTGAGTTCTGCGTCTGTAAACCTGGGGTGTCTTTGGGGTGCCATGGGGTGGTGTGGATGAGGTGTGGGGTGGCGTTTGTGGTGATGAGTGTGGTGAGTGTGGTGGTGTGTGGTGTTTTGTGCGTGGATGTTGTGTGAGTGATGGTGTTATGTGCCTGTGAATGCTCTGTACTAGCTGGTGGTGTCTCTCTCTGGCCTTAGTCAATAAATGGTGGTCGTAGGGGTTTGTGGGTGATGTGGGTGTGTGTTTTATATTGTGTTGGGTGTGTGGGAGTGGTGTTTGTATGTGTATCAGGTGTGTGTATTTCAAAATGTCCAATGTGGCAGTGTTTTGGAGCTGTGTGTGTATTTTGACCGCGGCGGTGTGTACTGCCAATGGAATACCGCGGTTGAAAGACCGCCACGTGGATTCGTGGGTCGGAATGGAATGGGCGTATTTCTGTTGGCGTGACGGTGGAGGTTTGGTCATCGCCAGTTTTTCGCTGGCCATTGGTGTGGCGGACTTTTGTGGATGTCGGGTTTTTGGCGGTTTGCCTGTTGCGGGTCAGAATGACCGTGGCGGTTTACCGCGCCCGCGGCGGTGTTATGGCGGTCTTCTGACCGGTGGTAAGCGCATTTTACCGCCGAGGTCAGAATGACCCCCTGAGTGTGTTGCAAATACAAAATGCACAAATGAATGCATAAATAAACAACATTCCACAACGGCACTCTGCTCATAATCTTCCAGCACTTCCTTTAGTCATAGTTTGTCAAAACTCCAAATCTGGGTCTGCAAGTGATCAAAAGTTCTAGAGACTCTTGTTGCCACATAGGTTCTTGCATCCATTTCTTACGATAATGGCATTACTCCTAGTCCTACTCCCTCACCTTCCATTAAACCAATGAGGCTTCCTGCCTCCCTCTAGACCCTCCCTTCCCCTTTTAAAAACTCCCCCCACCCCTACCGCCTCCTGTACAAAAACCAAGCCCAAGTAGCAACTCAGACAGTCCGTACTGGGGGGGCGGGAGGGAACGGAAAGGAAGGCGAGGGAGTAGGACTAGGAGTAATGCCATTATCGTAAGAAATGGATGCATTACCTCCCGTCCCTCCCTCGCCTTCCTTTAAACCAATGAGACATAGTAAGAAACACACAGGAGACGGACATTGAGTTGCAAACAATTTATTACAATGCACACAGACCACCAAGATCCTACCCCATTACCTCATAGAGGACAAGACCCGGTGACCCAACACCGACTCCAACCACCCAAGTCCGCCAGCCTATAATGCCGAACAAACGTTGAGGGAGAGACCCAAGTGGCGGCCCTGCAAATCTCCACCACAGAAGTCCCCTGAAGCTCAGCCACCGTAGCCGCCATACCCCTTGTGGAACGGCCCTGAACCCCCGGGGGGGGGGAACCACCCCTTTCAAGGAATATGCCAACAGAATCAAAGACCTCACCCACCGACTTAACGATGCCGTGGAAGGCTTTTCCCCCTTACGGGCCGGACCGAAATTTACAAACAGCGAATCACCTTTACGGAAAGGAGCCACCACACTCAGATACTGCAACAATGCCCTGCGCACATCTAAGGAATGTAAACGAACCTCCTCATCCGAGGAGGGATTCGGACAAAATGATGGAAGGATGACCTCCTGCCGAGCATGGAAAGAAGAATTAACCTTCGGAACAAAAGAAGGAACAGGAACAAGAACCACCCGATCCTGAAAAACTCTACAAAAAGGAAAAGAACAGGCCAAGGCCCCCAATTCCCCTAAACGGCGGGCCGAAGTAATGGCCACCAAAAAGAAAGTTTTCAAAGACAGATGGCGCAAATCACAGTCCCCCAGTGGTTCAAAAGGGGCAGTAGTCAACGCATCCAAAACCAAAGAAAGATCCCAGGAAGGAAAAGAACGCACAGGGCGAGGAAACAAATTAAGAAGCCCCTGAAAAAATCTAGGCATCAAATGACCCTCATCTTGTAGATTACGCCAAGGACCCCTAAATGCCTGAATAGCCGCCCACTGCACCCGCAGAGAAGCCACCGACAATCCCAAATGTGCACCATCCTGTAAAAACTGCATCACCTCAAATAAAGAGGAGCAGGTAGGATCCAAATTATGCCTGAAGCACCAAGAAGAAAACACCTTCCACTGCCTACCATATGAAAGTAAAGTGGACCGCCGTCTGGAAGCCAGCAAAGTAGAACTAAAAGCCACAGGTACCCCCAGACCCATTAAACCCCGGCGTTCAACTTCCAGGCCGTCAAGTGTAACCTCCTCAATGACTCCATCGAGAGGCAAGGAAACTCCAGAGGAGATGGACAAAGAGGAAGAGGCCACATCCGGCCCGATGCCATCAGCCGTAGCAACGGAAACCAATTCGCCCTCGGCCAATGGGGCACAATCAAGATAACCCTGGCCCCCAGATGTCTCACCCTCAACAGAAAAGACCGGATCAGCTGAAACGGCGGGAAGGCGTACAACAGGCCCCGTGGCCAAGGACACGACATCCCGTCCACCTCCCAAGCCTGAGGACAACGAAACCGGGAGCAGAAGTGACTGAGTTTCGCATTTTCCAGGGACGCAAACACATCCAACACAGGAAGACCCCAGAGCCGAACAAGACGAAGAAACAGCGACCTCCGGAGGGAGAAAAGTTGTGAGGAAGGAATCACCCTGCTCAGCAGATCCGCCCGAACATTGATCACCCCCCGAATGTAGGTAGCTCGGAGAGAAGGAACCTATTCCTGAGCCCACAAAAAAATCTCCCTGGCCAGACTGAACAAGGCCCTCGACCTGGTCCCCCCCTGTCTGTTGACATAAGCCTTGGCTACCAAGTTGTCCGTCCGAATAAGAACTGCAACCCCCTTCAGGGACACCTGGAAATGAATCAGAGCCGATAACACTGCCCTTAACTCGCGCCAATTCGACGACCGATTGGCCTCCAGCGGGGACCAAAATCCCTGAATCTGTGCTGACCCCATCCAAGCACCCCATCCTGAGAAGCTGGCATCCGTTGTTACCACCACTGGGCTCAGAGGAGACAAAGACACCCCTACCCGAAGATGATCGGACCCCAACCACCATCTCAACTCCCTGCGAATCAATACTGACCCCGGAATCCAGGTCATCAGAGACCCAGACCCTGGTATCCACCTTTTCAGGAACCAGTTCATCAAGCAAAGAAGATGAAATCGCGCCCAAGGGATCAGAAATATCACCGACGCCAAATGACCTTGCAGACGTAACCACAGAAGAGCACGGGGGCAGGCTGCAACACGACCTCCCTCACCATGGACTGAAGCGCACCTAACCTCCTTTCCGACACCGTCACCACACTGAGAAGAGTTCGAAACCGAGCCCCTAGAAAAACCAGATCTTGGGACGGGACCAAATGTGACTTCTCCCAGTTGATCAAAAACCCGTGGTTTTGCAGGACCACCTGCCTCTGTAACAGGACCTGTGATGGAGCATGTATCAATATGTCGTCTAGATACGGATGAATAAACACCCCTCCTGAATGCAGCAAAGCCACCAGGGGGGCCAGAACCTTCGTAAAAATCCGGGGAGAAGACTTGAGGCCAAAAGGCAGGACACAAAACTGATAATTTTCCTGACCCATAGCAAACCACAGGAACCGCTGAGAAGTCCTTGCCACAGGCACATGCAGGTATGCATCCTGCAGATCCAGAGACACCAGAAAGTCCCCCTGACTGACCATTGGAAAAATAGTCTGAATTGACAGCATGCGGAAATGTACCGTCCTGATCCAAGTATTCACCCCTTTTAGATTGAGCACAGGCCGAAAACCTCCCGACACCTTCTGAACTAGAAACAAGACAGAATAAATGCCCTGACCCCTCTCTTCCAGAGGAACGTGGTATATGGCCCCTTTTAAAAGCAAGTCCCGGACTCCGTCCAATAATGCCTCTCTCCGTGCCCCGACCGCAGGCAGAGGAGTGGGACGCACCCCCGAATCTGGAGGCACCACAACAAAACCGATGACGTAACCATCGGCCACAATGTCCAGCACCCAATGATCGCTGACACTCGCCTGCCAAGCGGAAAGAAAGTGTCTCAGCCGTCCCCCAACCGGCGCTATGCCAGGCCCACAGTGATTGTCAGGACCCCTTCTTGAACCCCCCCGGTTCGAAGGAGCAGCCCTCTTAGGGGAAAAACGTGGCTGAAAACGACGTTTCCTGAAAGAAAAAGATTTAGCATCCATCTTGGGAGAAGAACGCAAATGCTTCTTCCACCCTTTACCAGAAGCAGATCCCCCTTTATAAGGTAAGGCATGCTTCCTTTCCTTAAACGCCTTGGACAGCATAGAAGGCAATTGATCTCCAAACAAGCTATGACCTTCAAAGGGCAGTCTCAGGAGGGCAGACTTCTCCCCAGGATCGGCCTTCCAGGACCGCAACCAGAGAGACCTCCGGGCCCCAATCAAAGCCCCAGATGCCAGAGCCGAAGTACACTGATGATACCTCCGCCAGCAACCTGACCTGCTGCTCCATACCCGTCAGGAGTTCAGAGCACTCTGCACCTTCCTGAACAGCCACTGCCAGTTTATCAAAGTCCTGTACCAACGACTGGGCCGCATAAGCAGAATATATACCAGCTCTCAAGGCCAGATTCTCAGCCGCAAAAGCCCTCTTGAGCCCCGAATCCACCTTACGGTCCGTGGCATCAGTAGGCACACAATCCTCCGGATTGACCGCCGTCTTGCCAATCAGGGTAGCCAAAATTGAATCCAGGCGAACAGAGGAAGGCAGAACATCTTCCCCTTCTAGCAAATAAAGTTTCTGAAGAAAACGTGGAATTTGAGCTTTATCCACATCCTTCCATTCACGAAACACCATATCCTTCACAGGCCCCTGAAAAGGCATGGCAAACTTACAAGGCGTCTGATACTGCGGGAATAAGTGAGAGTCAGAGCTCGTAGGCTGAAAGACTGGAAAGCCTAAATTGTCCCGCTCATGTGCCATCACCTCCCACATCTCTTCCCTGGAGACATACTTTCCCCCAGTAGACGGAGCCTCCCCTTCCTCATCATCCGAAGAAGACCTTTTCGCAGCAGCAGAAGGATGTGCTGCCTTAGACCTAGTAGGTCTGGCCATCCCTGCCTGGAGAGCCCTAGAAACAGCCACCTCTATCATGTCCTGCACCTCCTCCCTGGCCATGAGTGGTGCAGCACCACCTAGCACCTGGTGACCCCCAAGAGTCGGCATGGGAGCAACCCCCTCCTACCCTGAGGAGGAGGAAGAAACAATCCTGTGACGTTTTGCCTGAACCTTCGGCATGATTAAGTACAACTTCTAACATACTGACCCCATCAACCAAATATATATGCTACAGGACATTCCCATAAAAAATTCTGCAACCAATCAAAAAAGAACAAAAATAAGTTAAAAAAAGCGGGCAGAACACCCGTCCTACCGGATCCCCGAAGTCAGAAACGTCATCCGGCACCTCCGCGCGGCTCCTCGGGCTAAGGAACCGGAAATAGACGCCCCAGCCACAAAGAGCCGACTGACCCCGCCTGCCTGATGAAGACGCGACCGGCCAGAGCGCACCTCGAGGGGCCCCACGCCCCAAGGAGTGCCGAAATCGATGTCCCCCAGGCCCCGCCATGGAGGAAAGGAGAACAGGTAAGCCTAGCGTGGGCTAAACAAAAAAAACAGGAGGTGGTAGGGGTGGGGGGAGTTTTTAAAAGGGGAAGGGAGGGTCTAGAGGGAGGCAGGAAGCCTCATTGGTTTAAAGGAAGGCGAGAGAGGGACGGGAGGTAATGATTGTGTTCCCTTTTGCAAATCTGTTTCACCTACTCCAAAGGGAAGCAACAGATTTCATTGATTGTGGTGATACACTCAGATCTACAGATGAGATAAAGCAACCCTAATTTGCCCGCTGCACCAGAGAACATCTTCTGGTATGTGGATCATAAACTCCTGCTATATAAACTTCAACAATTGCTCATCCTTGTGATCATACTATAGCCTCCTCATTCATTTCATTTCACCCCAATAGGCAATTGTATCTTACTAGGTCCCTGCATTTGCTTCATCACAGACTTCATGTGTGGTGTACTACAGGTCCCCCACATTTTTTCACTTCTTTTTAATTTGTGAACACATTCTAATTGTTCTCATATTCACGTCATTGACTTCACTTTTCAGGCATGAGCCAAAGACACTCAGGCCCATATTTGTACTTTTTTAGCACCGCATTTGCTTCATTTTTTGATGCAAAAGCATCTCAAACTTACAAAATACAATTGTATTTTGTAAGTTTGTGCTGCTTTTCCGTCAAAAAGCAGCACAAATGCGGCGCTAAAAAAGTACAAATATGGGCCTCAGTTTTATAGCCATCTATATATCTATCATCTTCACTCTGTTCCCTATGCTGCAGAATTGACAAAATACCATCAAAAGCTGAAAGAACACCATTTGGCTTCTGCTTAACATGGCCGTTGTCCCAAGTATTATTGTGGCCATTAAGATAAGGCATATCCCAGGGAACTATTCAGAACACATGATTCCCTATTAAGGATGACAAGGAAACTGTTATAGGTATCCTTATCAATTATGACTTTACCAATACCTTAAAATTGGGTCTCAATGCAAATGCTATGTGACAATGAAGAATGTTTCGAGCAAGTTCATAGATAACAACTTTCGCTTTTGTAATGGGGATTGCTTCTCCAATACCTGATCCACAGTACCCTGGCTCCCAGTAAGGAGCAGAATAAAATTTCAGCTCTCATCCCAATTCATAGAAGGCTTCTTCTAGATGCTGAGGTCTTTAAAGTTATCAAAATATAACACTGCACTCCTAATAGGTGCTTTAAGTGTTCTATTCTGATGTATGCTTTGTTCCACCTTTTCAAGGCATCACTATTGGTGCCAGGCAAATGGGGTAGATGGTCATCAGCATTGGAAAGACGATCATCATGAAATGATCTTAACCTGAGACCTCAGCTGAAGGCCCACCTATTCAGTCTTGAGTTCCTTCTCTACACCTGCCTTGAAGCTAAATCCAGTGGCCAAATGTGATTTGCTAGATGGTGTGTTTCACAAATTATTCCAGTAATTCCCACTTTCATGTCTGTGTGCTACCTGTGCTAATCCAAGAACAGGCTTCTTCACAGTATTTGAGCACATTTTAACTAAACTTTTTTTTAGTCCAATGATTCACTCTGCAAAATGAATGCTTGCAGTGTCAGCAGGCATGCTAAAGTGGAGGGCACCTTACACAGCAGTTGACCACTTTCAAATCAATTCAGTTCATAACTTTATTTCGATCTGCACAGATCATAAAAGTACAAGCAATTTTAGCTAAAAACATGCATGTCGATTCTTACTCAGTAGTCATCTCATTCGCACCGAACAGCTGTTTACTCATATAAAACCACATTATCATAATCGTGCCTTTGTGGTGGTATTCTGGATGTCATGCTTAAAAATACCCCAACTGAAACAGATATGCCAGTGCAAACGCATTTCTTCAGGGATTACCCCCAAGGGTTGTAAAGTGTGAGTGTATTTGGGTAGAACGGTAAGAAAAACAAAATTCATGGCAAAATTAAAAGCAACAATAAAATAACCATAGGCCAATCAGTTAAAATTCCACAAAAATTAAAACCCAGTTAAAAATATAGGATCTCCACCATGAATTGGTTGTGTCAGGGAGGAATAACCCTACCACGTATTGCTTATCCTGGGAAACAAACACATCATAAGCACAGATGCACTTGGGCCTATATTAATACTTTTTTAGTGCTGTATTTGCACCACTTTTTGATGCAAAAGTGGCGCAAAGTTACAAAATACAAATGTATTTTGTAACTTTGCACCGCTTTTGCGTAAAAAAATGACGCAAATGCGGCTCTAAAAAAGTATAAATATGGGCCTTAGATCGCCAAATCCCGGCTACTTGAAGGTATCTCGCAACAGCAAACAGCACAATAATAAATAACCCTCTCTCCTCCAGGGCACGATTGTCCAATGGTTCTACCTGCTCCGTGGCCTTGGTATTCACTAGCCCCAAGACCTTTGGGTGCTTTTCAACCCATCTCCATTTGATACCTTTTCCAGCCCTCTGAGATTATTTAACAGATCCATAGGAGGATTCTCCATCTTCCATCCTGCTCAGACAATAAGTTTGATAGAAATGATGTAAGGGGTTCAAAGGAGGAGTTTATATCAATTGCAATGATAACTTCCCCATTATCCCTTTATTCAGTTAGATAATCCTATAGGGTACTTATCGTTTGGGTTCCTTCTTTCCTCCCATCAACCTTGTTGTATATGTTAATCAATACCCGGGAATTACCGGGAAATATTTTTATTGTTTTAACAGCATGCTCGGTGTAGCTCCTTGACTATACAAAGTAATGTCCACCCCCCTAGGCACAGGGTTTTATTGGTCTGTTAAGAGTCTTCACAAGCTTGTCTACCTCAACCCCCACTATTCACCATAAAAACAGGTATGTTTAGGCTGGCAGTATTGAGCTCCTCACCTACTGTCTTGGGTCTCACGCTTTACAAGAGTTCTGGTTGAGCCGGTGCATGCCTAACCGAATGACCACCTTCAGGGATCTCCCTAATAGGGGTGGTGTTCAGTCAGTTGATATCTCCAAGCCTACTATACCAAACAGGATCCTGGGTGACAGGTCTAGGGTGTATTGTGCATCATAATCAGCCATATACATCATCTGAATTTGGGTAGTGGCACTACAAATCCTATGAGCATCCGTAGACAATCGGCCATTAACCAGATCTTGGTCTTTCAAAACAACTTTTACTATATCATGGGGTTGGCCAGGGTTCTCAATATGCTCGACTTGTTGTATGTCACTCCTGATGATTGTGTGGCACCTCTTCACATTCCTAAGCCAATGAATCCTTTTGTTAGTCATGAAATCCTGATCTTCTCAGCCCCTCAGCCCACCTTAGGGACTTGGGACAAGTAAATATGTCCCTCATTTAAGGTAGATTCCTGGAGTCCCATGGCTTCTGGGCTCCTCCCTAGGTGGTGGTGTAAGCTATGTGAATGATAAGAGTGTTGGGGCGCCAACTGGTGCCATGATTTTGGTGTAACCTCCTTCAAACCCTACCCTCCTTCAAACCCCCCCCCCCACATTCCCTAGTTCTTCGAGGGACCTCTGCTCATGACACGGTTATCCTTTGACCATCGCCCTCGCCCTCCATAACGATACATCTACAGATTCTGTGTTTCTCCCTGTGAACCAGTGACATTGTGGCATAGTACTGACCCTAGCAGGTGGCTTTGAGGTACATGGGCCGCTTGGACATTTGGAGCTATGTACGCCTAGGCTGCAAGTGTAGTTTGAGAGTCTGGAGATACGTGCACTTTCACTATGAAAGGGTGATTGGGAACTGTAGTTTCCAGCCTCCCCCATATCACAGAAGGCATAATACTCAGTGGAGTCCGCTTTCCTGGAATTGTCTCACCACGTTTCCCTTCTAGTGATTTTATAATTGATTTCAACTCCCGGACCTCCTTGTTGAGCCCCTCAATTACCTCCATTAATCTTTCTTCGTCTACAGGCAATCTAGAGAGAGGATCATTAACCCTCTTTTCCACATCAACCACACCATCTCCTTGAGGACATAAAACCGCAAACCTGTTTTCACATGTAAAATCAGGGTTTACTAAAGACACTGCTAGCCAGGTGTTTTAATAAAAATTATTAATGGGTGTTTATGTAGAAAAAAAAAAAAAAATGAAAAATAATGCACACATTTGAAAATGTGATTACGAAGAATGGCCAGCAATGTTAATGAAATGTACTAATCAATGTTTTATTATTATTAAATGTTGAATATATGTTAGACTAATGTAGTAATATGTCATATTGAGAGCTACGCAATAACCTTTAGCTTCATTAATTGTAGGCCTTAACTTAGCGAGTGTCTTGGCCTACTTGCCAGGCCACTTGTATTTCTTTGCGTTTAATAAAAATTCTGACCAATTGAGTTAAACTATGAATCTCTACTGTATTGTTTAAATGTGCTCATAACTGAAGCTTTTCGTGTGAACCGACTGCTAGGAGATGATGTTCTTGCTAATGCAACCTTTTATGTGTAATGTGTGTGAGACTGACTTTACCAGGAGAAGAACAATGAAGATACTGACTAGAGGAGAAGCTGCAACAATATTGTTACCTGACAAGCCGGATGATAAGGACATTGCAAAACGAACCAATCAACAATATGAGAATAGAGAAATATTATAATTAATAGATTTGGGATATTGGTTTTATTGGACAGGGTGTGAACATACGATTAACTGCCCAATAAGGATTTAGGGGATAGTTTTACAGTTTTGACTTAACAAGAGGACATTCTGAGAGAAGACAGTATTACTGCCCATTTTCCTGACCAAGAGGTTAATATTTTCTTATTTGTCTTGACAAGAGACATGCTTAACTTTAATGCTTAGAGATTTTACCCTTTCAAAACTCTGATGCTGAATCCTGATACCTTGCTGATCGACTGATGTCTTGAGGACAAAGACTGACTGTACTTTGCTGATCCGTACTGAGGATAGGTATATCCATAATGTGATTATTATATGTATTTGCTTTTTTTCTGGGTACCAACTGCACTGTTTTCATAGAGCCATGGATAGATGTTTTTCCACATTTGTGTTACTAAATTGTTTTGCATGAAGCCCAACATGCTGAAGCTAATCTGACGTTAGTTAAGGATCCTCACTAATGACCTATGACAACAGGAACTAATGTTTGATTAATTTCTCTGCTAAACTTCATGTACCTTATTTCAGTGACTCAGTTAACTTTGCTATTGAGTTGCACCATAACTAATGAATGTGTTGTAGTTCTAGCTTTGATTAGATTGTGTTTCTTCCGCCGCTTTGCACAATCAGTTTTGTTTCTGTACGTGTTTCATTTGATATTGAGATTAATTTACATGACGTTAGCATTGTTAATATGGGGAAATAAACATTCTAAACTTTTACTAAAGGTGTGGTTATTCATGACTGAAAAGTCATGGTGCATGAGAATTACTGACTCCATTGATTATTTATGTTATTGATTGCTAATGATTATTGATTACTGTGTACTGATTATTGATTATGTACTGGATCTATGGTAAGAACATCTTAATTGCGAGCCAAAAGGTTCATTGACCTATTGGCGTCCCCTTGTAAATTTACTTATTAAGGTCAGACACGCTAACAACACTGGGTTGTCCTCTGATGACTGGCCAACAGTACTGAGAGAATGATTTGGTCCCAGAGAGGAAACAGTGGAGGCTGGACTCTGTATCGTCTTCTTAGTAACATATTTGGGACCCTTTTTGTCTGTTTTATCTAAAGTGCGCACAGACTAGAAGTCACGAGTGCTTCTCCTGGACTATACTCAAGTTAATGAGGCACAGAAGATGTCAAATTAAGCCAAAAGGCAGAACAAACACAATACCTTGGAGCAGATGTTCGGGGTGGCCTATACCAGCCTCTTCCCGGCTCTGATGGGCTCAGATGGGCCCGCCCTTCACCCGGGCTGCGCCCAGGCATGGCCCACGCACATCCTGCGTGCATCGTATACTGCAGGCAGGCTGGTGAGTGCTTTGCCGAGCAGCCCGCCCCCTTCTGAAACTGCCAGCACCTCTGGGCGCAATGGCTTTTGGAATTGGTGGCCCCTTCCAGGGGACTAGGGGCACTCGTCGGGGAGGGGGGGATCAATCCCTGTGATGAAGCAGTTTGGCAGCAACAACTTTCTCTCCAGGCAGTGGTCACATGGAGGGATGTAAATCAAAGGTGGAGGATGTATCAACCCTCCATACTGGAAGCACTTCATCACTTGATAGTAAATACCGTTTTATATGGTCTCCAACTTCAGCTTCGCTAAAAGAGAAGGATTGTCCTCTTATGCTTGTTGTCATTTCGTCATTCTTATACGGTCATAGTGACTCAATATAGATGGGATTATGATGTTCCTTCATGAAAATTTAGTAACGTGCGAGACTTTTTATTGTGAAATGCGAGCTCGGTTAAAAAAATACACGAAAGGGGTATTACAATATTTTAAGAAATTCCATAAATTTACCATGATGGAAAATCCAGGAATTTCACAAATGTAATTTGCAGGATTAAAATGTCACCATGGCCTCAAGAAGATCATTCTGTAATACTCTGCTATATATACGCTCAGGTGTGCCATTTGCGCTTTGGAGCATGCTACATATGATATAATGTCACCTTTCCAAATGGAGTAGCATGCAGAGATTACAGCAAATAGTGGAATTGTTATTTGTTTGTAATAATCTAGCAACCAGCATACACGCTTCTCTGTTTCTGCAGCAGTGCTTAATCTGTAAATAAAAACGTGCCGGTGCCCAAAACCCTCCTTTTAAACCTGCCGCTGCTGCAATTAAATGTGCGAGCACAGAATGCTGAGGCAGTGTAATCCTAAAGCCATCTCGGTCCTCTTTAATCCATTTACAGCCACTCACTGCCCTTCAGCTCACTCTTGCAGCTTTTTACTTTCTCCCTTTGTGATTCTTTTTCGTTTTTCTCTTCCTCGTCGTTCCCATATGTGTCTTTTGCTCGCAGTAAATGCTTGAGGTAGAAAAATAAGTACCAGCCCTCAAAACTAAGTCCCGGTGCCGCGCACCGGAAAACACCGGCTCCAATTAAGCATTGTTCTGCAGTAAATACAACTCTCTGTGGGCAACGACCACTATAAACAAGGTGTGTTAGCTCTTTGTTGTTATTTTTAGTAATGAGCCCAGTAGCCAGAGCTTCATGGTGCTGGTTAACACAGGTAACTGCTAGTGTCATCTTAATTATTATTGGGCGCTGGGCAAGACATATTTCCTGGGCCACTGTTCTGAACAACCTTAAATTTATTTTACACCTTCAGATAAGTTAAGCTTTTCCTACTTGGAAAAACCCTGAAGTGTATGTTAAACTTTCAGAAATGGGGGCACGCAAGAACACTCAAAAGCTTAAGTAAGCTGCATGGCGCCTGGCAGCAAAATAGAATCAAAAGAAAGCTTGAACAGCTCTTGATATGCCATTTCTTTTGTGTGCTTGAGTTAATGTAGAATTCAGTGTCTAACAAGCTTGTTCCTCTCATTTGTAGCAAAGGCGATTAGGGAGACATGGTGTATCTTTAGACGCAAATGCATTGTATTAAAGTAAGGCATGCACTTAATGTTCAAAATTGTAGCCTAAATTGCCTGCTATTTGTAATCAGAAATAAACTCCTTTCACAATTTGCATTCTCGCTCCAGCTGGGAAAATCAAAGCACTGTACCAAGGATTTTTCAGAGTTCCATTGGGTGAACTCTGAACATTTTCTCTTTAATTCTCTTCCGCTGCCCTGTTCCTTCTCTCTTCTGTAAACATGTACACTTCCCTGGCTAGACAGTGACCGCTGTCTCTTCTCGGAACTGAAAAGGGAAAGGGGTGGGAAACGGGAGAAAGGAGGTAGATATGAGGTTGAGAGACAGGTGACGAAGGGAGAGGCAGACGGGAATGAGAGAGTGGTGAGGGTGCCAGAAAAGAAAGCCTCAGAAAGGAAGGAAGCAGAAGATGCAAGAAGCAAAAGAGATGTGGGTAGGTAAGATTGTAGTGAAGCAGAGAGTTAGAAAGAGCTAGAGGTAGAAAGATGACATTTAGACAGAAGGAGGGGTGGGGTGCACAAGGGGTGAGGTAGATAGAAGTATGGCAGAAAGAGAGGAGAGTTAAAGACAGGTGATGACAAAGAGAGGCGGGCAGGTGAGAGAAATGTAGATAGATGTAAGGTAGAGAAGGAGTGGCAAGTTTGTGAGAGTGACAAAATGATAAGTGAGGTATAAAAGGTCAGTTCCGGCAACGAGGGCATGGAGGCAGAGAGAAAGGTAGAGAGGAGGCGAAGGACAGACAGAGAGGCAAGATGTGAAAACAAAATAAGGGAAGTAGAGAGTCAGATGTGAGATAGAGAATGAGCTGTGAGGTTGATAGAGTAATACAACAAGGGTTAGGTAAAGAGACTGGTGAGGTACAGAGGGTAGTTAAATAGAGAAAGTAGGGAGAGATAAGAAAGAGACTATTTAACCATTGAAAGGTAAATAAAGAGTGATAGATAAAGAGAGGTATTAAGGAAGGAGTAATGTAGTGTGGGAGGTGAGGTATCCGGAAAAGAGGTTACAAAGGAGAACAAGAATAGATAGGAAGGTGGAGAACAAATTAATAGGTGGATGGAGAGGTTAGGTTGTGAAAGATAGGGGAATGGGCTAGACAGAGATGTAACAGTGAGAGAGATGTGAGGCAGGGAAAGAATGAGGTTAAAAGACAGATGAAGGAGGGAGTGGTGAGTTAGAAAAGGGGATATATTATGTTAAGTGGATTTGTGCAGCACCCTAATTACTTATGAGGGCATCCAGGCACTTGAGCATGGTGCGTCGGCTTCAGTCCTCGCAACGTTATTTGAAGAGCCAGGTATTCAGCTTTTTGTGGAATTTGAGTTACTGTGCAACGCCATTGAACAGACCTGCTGTTCTACCCCCTTTGGGCACTAGCACCACGAACCGCTATACAGAGCCTGCAGTGCAGCGCCCACTGCCTGCCTTGCCCCCGGGTTCCTTTCAGGCCTTGCTGGCCTGTTGTTTTCTGGCCCCGGGCTCTCCTCAGGCACCCCCTCTCATCCGGTGTATCAGGCCCCCCCCATGTTACCTGACTTTTTTCTAACACGCTCCTGCCCACCTCCTCCTCTCCCACACCTCCCTACCCCGGAGCAATTTAATGACGGTCGCTGTGGGACCGCATTGAACAAGCCCACTGTCCCCCCCCCTTAGGCACTAGCACCGCAAAGTGCTATACAGTGACTGCAGTGCAGTGCCCAATGCTTGCCTTGCCCCTGGTTCCTTTGAGGCATTGCAGGCCTGCTGTTTTCTAGCTCCAGGCTCTCCTCAGGCGCCCCCTTCCCACATCTCAGGCTCCCCTGCTTTTCCCACCTTTTTCTCCCGCCCTCCTGCCCCCTTCCCCCTCCCGCCCCTCCCTCCCCAAGACCTATTTAATGGTGGCCGCTGTGCAATGCCATTGAACAGACCCGCTGTTCCCTCCCTCTTAGGCACCAGCACTGTGAAGCGCTATACAGTGTCTACAGTGCAGCACCTACTGCTTACCTTGCCCCTGGTTCCTTTTAGGCCTTGCTGGCCTTCTGTTTTCTTGCTCCAATCTCTCCTCAGGCTCCCTTCATCCCACATCTCAGGCTCCCCCATGTTTCCTGCCTTTTTTCTCCCACCCTTCTGTCCACCTTCCCACTCCAGCTCCTTCTTCCCCAGAACCTATTTAAAGGCAGTCACTGTGCAATGCAATTGAACAGACTCGCTGTCCCCCCACCCTCCTTAGGCACTAGCACCGCAAAGTGCTGTACAGCGCCTGCAGTGCAGTGCCCACTGCCTTTCTTGCCCCTTGGTTCCTTTCAGGCCTTGCTGTGCTGCTGTTTTCTGGCTACCTGGGGCTCTCCCCTCCCAACCTGCGTCTCAGGCCCCCCAAACATTTCCCGCCTTTTTTCTCCCACCCTCCAGCCTACCTTCTCCCTCCATCCTCTCCCTCTCTAGGACCTATTTAACGGAGTTTGCTGTGTGACTGTGCTGCCAGTAGATGCCGGACCGCACCCAGACCGTGCCCAGTGCCGGGATCCCTGGAACTGCAGCCAGCGTGTGGACCATGCCCAGCACCAAGACCCCTTGATCTGCAGCCAGCAACCGGACCGTGCCCAGCACCAAGGCCCCTGGATTTCCAGCTCGCTCCCGAAGTGCGCCCAGCGCCTGGACCCCTGGATCTGCAGCCAGCACCCAGACCATGCCCAGCACCAGGACCCCTGGATCTGCAGCCAGCACCCAAACTGCACCCTGTGTCAGGACCCCTGGATCTGCAGGCAGTGCCCAGACCCCTAAACCTGCAGCCCACATCAGAACCGTGCCCAGTGAAGGACCCCAGGAACTGCAGCATGCACCACTCTCAAAACCAGGATCACTGGATCTGCTGTCAGCCAGCACTATTACTCGTCCAACAAGATAAAATACCTTATATCCAAGGCCCACGCCCCCAACTGTGACATCAGCTCGCCCCAATGCACCAAAGGTCAATTCTCTTGCCACTTCTCCTGCTATGCAGGAAACACTACAAACTCCACCCAGTGGATGCCCTCCCGCAGACCCCAACTTCACTGCACACTACTAAATGCCCGATCCCTTTGTAAACACACCATAGAAATCTAGAACACCATCACCGACCTTGCACCTGACATAATGTTCATCACCGAAACATGGCTCACCCCCACTTCAGCACCAGACATCGCCACCGTAACACCCCCAGACATAGGATGATCCACCACGACTGCCTTAAAAGGCCCAACAAAGGCATCACCATCATCCACAGGGACTCCCTCCACTGCTCCACCTCAGAAGACGACACAACCCCGATCATGGTACACCTAAACTTCCAGATCAAAGATGATGCCAAAACCACCATCAGAAGAACCTTCGCCTACAGACCCCGCTGGCCCTCACCACAGCTTTTTCAAATCCATCTCAGACGTCATTACCCCCCTGGCTATTGACTCGAACCACTACATTTTCCTTGGGGACCTCAACTTCCAGCTAGAGGACCCGGACAACTCTAACTCCGCCTCCCTCCTCAAGAACATGAGCATCATTGGCCTCTCTCAACTCGTCAACACCCCCCACACACAGCGCAAAACGCACTCTGGACCCATCTTCTCCAACAGCAACAGAGCCAAGTTCTCTCACACCACTGAGGTAACTTAGACTGATCACCACATTGTCAACTTCACCATTGAGGGACGGCGAAGCACCAACAAGACCACCGACCCTTCCCCGGCACAACTGGAGCAGAATCACAGAAACAACCTGGATCTCTGCCCTCAAAGAAGCAAGACTCATCTGCGCAGACACACTCAAACACCTCGTCCAAAACTTCACCAAGTGGATCTTCTCAGCCTCCGATGCCACAGCCCCTTTAAGTGCACCACCAATAAGAAACCCACCAAGCTGGCCACGTGGTTCACCCCGGAACACCTAAGTCTCAATTGACACTGCAGGAAACTAGAGCAACACTGGTGCAGCCACAAGACCCCCACCAACCTCGATGCTTTCAGGACCACCCTCAACAGGTACCACCACCGTATCATGGAGACCAAGAAAGAAGTGCTAAACACCCGCATCGAGGCCAGCACCAACCATGTCAAAGAATTATGCTGTATTGGTCGGAGAGTTCTCCTGCCCATCTGCAACAGAGAACACAATCCACCCCTCTGTGACATGCTCTCGGACTCTTTCACCACAAGATTGCAGACATCTGCAGCATTTTTGACCCCCAGACCACTGACCTCAACCACTTTCGCATCCAACTCACACCTTCCCACCCCACCAGATATCCGAATGGAAACAGTTCTCCACCAAAGACACTATCACCATCATGACCTCCATCCACTCCGGATCCCCCACTGACCCATGCCAGCACCAGTTCTACAACCTGGGAAGAGAAGAAATCTGAGTCACTCCTCCATCTCCAAAGCCACTGCCCCTGATACCTGGAAGCACGTAGAGGTCAAGCCCCTCCAGAAGAAACCCTCAGCTGACCCTAATGAGCTCAAGACCTTCCGCCCTATCTCGCTCCTCCCATTCCTGTTCCTCTCCAAAGTCTTAATAAAATCCATCAATCGCCAGCTCACGGATTTCCTCGAAGACAACTGCCTGGTCGACACTTCCCAATCTGACTTCCAGTCCAACCACCATACCAAGACGCCCTGATCACAGCAGCCAATTATATCAGACACCTCCTTGACCTAGGAGGATCAGCAGCCCTCATCCTCTTTGACCTATCTGCAGCCTTCTACACCATCTCCAGCCCTGCCCTAAGCACCATACTCCACAGCATTGGCATCCAAGACAATGCACTCCACAGGATCGACTCCTTCCTCTCTGGCCAAATGCAGAGAATCCTCCCTCCCACCCTTCATTTCCACACCATCTGCGGCATTCCCCAGGGCTCCTCTCTCAGCCCCACCCTCTATAACACCTACCTGACTCCACTGGCGGACATCACACACACCCACAGCTTGAAAATCATTTCCTGCACTGATGACACTCAGCTCGTCCTATTCCTCTCCGATGACATCTCCACCACACGAGGTAACTTCCAAAATACCATGACCGAAATCAGCATCTGGATGAAGACCAGCTAACTTAAGCTCAATACGGACGAAACAGAAATCCTCATCTTCAGGAACAAGCCCTTCCCCAGGAATGACACAATGTGGCCCACCTCCCTAGGCCCTCCGTCCACCCCTACCAACCAAACACGCAACCTTGGCATTATCCTTGACACCCAACTCACCATGAAACAACAGATAAATGCCGTCTCCTCTTCCTGCCTCCACATCCTCAACTTGTGCCGCAAGATCTTCCAATGGATCCCCATCATGTCCAGGAAGACAGTCACCCAGGACCTAATCTCCAGCCTCCCCGACTACGGCAACACCTTCTACGCCAGAGCCATGAAGTAGCTCCTGAACCACCTCCAGACCATCCAGAACGTGGCAGCGAGACTCATTCGCGACCTCCCCAGAAGAACCAGCATCTCTCCCCACATTAGGGCCCTCCACTGGCTCCCCATCAAGCAAAGGTGCCACTTCAAGCTCCTAATGCATGCCTACAAAGCCCTCCACGACGCTGGACCGGTCTGTACCAACAGACACATCACATTCCAACCGTCCTAACAGAGAGTTCCACTCTGTCAACCTCTCCATGGCCTACGTCCCGGGCATCCATCGGGAACGCCTCTGTGGCCGCTTCTTCTCCCACCTCACCACTAAGTCCTGGAATGACCTCCCCCTTCACTTGCTCACCTCCCCTTCTCTGTAAGACTTCAGAAGACATTGCTTTTCAACCTCCATCACCAGCCGACCAATGCTCGCAGACTCCCCCAGTGCCTGGAGACCACCTGGTCTACAAATTTACGTGATTGATTGATCGATTGTCATGTGCACTGGCACAATTACTTATGCATACATGTTCACAGGTAACAGCCTTAGAATGCTTTTGGAGAATATTCAGCTTCAACAAAAAATGGCAAAGGCCATTCCAATGTGATCATCACTAGCAGTGTCCAACTGGGTTACGTGGCATGGCAGTGGCAGGGTGGACTCAGTATCAATGCTTGGGTAACTCCTGGGCCCTTGCAATGGTAAAACATATTAAATAAATGTTTAAAAGAAAAATATTTGCTCCTTTTTAGGTCTGAGTTAATCAAGACCTTTTGATTTTACTAAAATATTTTGTATAATATACGTAAAGGGGCTTTCAGCCATCTCGCATTACCCATTGGTCTATAGTTGTGCCATTTTGCTACTGCCCACTAAACCATGAGGCAATGGATCAGACTACTTATGTTTCTGGTTAATGTCACTTTAAGTGATTGCATTTTGCTCTTTCACAAGGTGGACATTGGCACACAATGTAGTTCCCTTTGGTGCCAGTTTTGCCTGATGTGATAGAAGGACACATTTAAAGTGAGCGCAGGGCACATAGCAGCTTTATCAATTCCTATCTCCTTCCAATTTGGTTGTAAACTCCTTGTTTTTTTAATTAAGTTTTCCATGCAGGTTGAAATGTACAACAAAGCATACATAACAAGCCAAAAATGAACATTATCTCAAAAATGTATCTACCCAACGTCACCACACCTGTCAAGTCACAAGCACATTGAGCAAGACATCACATTCTCAATAGATTTACATTGCAAATTCATAGTCAGACTACAGACTTAGTACTGCCAAGCGTCTCAAAGCCTTGTACTTCAACAATATTCATTCAAGCGCGCCAGTAGGTATGTTATCAAGGGCCCCCATTTATCTTTAGGTCATGACTCTTTAGGATACTCCTCAGCATACAATTATAATTGAGTCTTACAAAATATGTCATATATGTCAACCATCATGCCTTGGTAGGCTTAGCAGTGCCACCCCAATGTATAGCAACCCTGCACTTTGCCAAGAGAAGGGCAATGGATACAAACCGTTGATTAGCCGGTTGAAAATTATGAATCAAACCAAGCAAACACACCACCGGATCACACATTATTTGTTCAAGTACCATCTCCATGAGAGCATCCATGACTTGCTTCTAGAACTCATGTATGGCCGTTCAGTGCCAAGCCAAGGGGAGAAAATCTGCTTCCTCCACCCCACAGCATTGCCACGCAGCCTACATCTCCGAAGTTTCTCAGGAGTGTCATAGATTTGATGGAGAAATGTAAAATGTTTGATCCTTAGATCACAATTGGCGGTAAGTGTGTGTAATTGTGCACAGCAGAAAAACTATTCTCTCCCTAATGATTCATTCCCATCTTCCCAAGCCCTGTTTGTATTTAGCTGCCTATCCACTTGCACCACTATATATAGTTTAGTTATCAAATGATGGTGTGTGTTGCTGGCAAGCCAAACCTGTAGGGTGGTGAGGGCAGGAGGGACCACGGGGAACTAGGGGTAGAGCTTGCGCACCCAGTTCTAAAACTGTGATAAATAAACCTAAAGAGGGGGTGCACATCCAAGGGGAGGTGAGGGCCTCCAGACTCATAAATGTGTCATTAGGGTATACAGCGCCTGTAGGGCCTCATTTACAATCAACTGGTGCATCGATCACGATGCGCCAGTTTGCTTGTGCTGCCCGGCACTCCCCTAACAACACCATAGTAGCACTGTATTTATAGCACAGCTGCTTCAGAATTTATGACGCAGTTGTGGTGCTTTCCTGGACTAGTGTGGGTAGGCCCATTTAAAACAGCCTCTTTTGCACCTGTCCTTGAGCAGGTGTTGAAAAATTATGCTAGAATGATGCAGTGAAATCTTGTAGATTTGACTGTGCCAGTCCTACAGACCTCCTAGCGGGGGAACGACTCTCTTGCATACATTATATCTGACACAGGTTTGGTGTGGCGTAAGGGTTTACAAAATGGTGCAATGGTACCATTGTGCCAGTGTGTAAATATAGCACATGGTGGGGGACTGTTTTGCACTGCTGTAGCATAAAAAAATGACACTACAGCAGCGCAAGAGGCTTGTAAATGAGCCCCATAGTTTTCAACCAAGCCTGGTGAAGCAACTTAAATTCCATGCCTTCCCTTGCAGTTGAAATCGCTGGGTGAAACCACAAGGGAAGTGCTGACGCTTATAACGGGAGTCTCCTGGCCTATTGTCCCAGCTGCTGCTAGGCATGTGTAAAAGAGCGGATGGTATTAATCTCCATGCACTGGATTCCCTTCCAGCAATGTGGTAATAACGCCTAGAGTGGAACCAGATCAGCAGAGTTATGTTCCATAATGGCATGCGGAATGTACTCATGTGCCACATACCAGTATTGCACACAATGGGCCTGTGCACATAAATAATATAGATATAGATCTGGAGCAATAAGGCCGCCTCTCTCATATGGCAGGGTGAGGATATTCCAACTGCTTGCTTTCCTGTCCATACCAAAGTTAGTAGCAATGACTGAATTCTCTTGAAGAAATGCATGGGCAGGATGATGGGTATATTAACAGCAAAATAGGGAAACTTCTGTAACATCACCATCTTTAAAATTGCTATTCTGTCCACCAGGGACAGAGGTAACTGGGACTAGCGGGACACCTGATCTTTCAGTTTGGAAAGTGCTGTGCCATAATTTTGATGGATCACCAGTTCAGGATCCCTGTGCATCCACATCCGAGGTATTTGACCGGGTCAGTAAAACACTTCAGTGGGAACTCAGTGGGGCATGGCAAAGTATCCAGTGTGAGTGAGAAAATAACAGACTTGAAACAATTGATGCACAACCCACAAAATGCTTGAACCTGATATACTTTTGGGAAGAGGTGCTCTGACGGGACCCATATATATAGCACCATAGTGTCTGCATAGAGGGAAATACCTATAGATCTTGGGCTAAACCGCAGTTCTGCTGCAGCATGCCATTGGTGAATCACACATGCTAAGGGTTCCAGAGTAACTGTAAACAGAAGGAGCGACAATGGACACCCCAGCCATGTGCCTCTGTCAATTGGGAAGGTAGCTAACATGTGTGCGTTGATATGCACTCGTGCCGTCAGCCCTGTATACAGTAGGCGGACCCAGCGGACAAAGTATCTCTGACATACCCATGCAAGTCATGATGGTGAACATATACTCCCATACGATAGAGTTAAATCCCTTAGCAGCGTCCAATAAGATGGCTGCCGCCTGCATGGAGGGATCTAATTGATGAAGCAAGGCGAAGATGGTACGCAGATTATGCGCTGTGGAACGAGATGGAATAAAGCCTGATTGGTCCAGCAGGACTAGCAACGGGAATAGTGACTGTAAACTGCGGTATAAAACTTTTGTTAGTATATATCAGAGAAAGCAGTCTATAGGGCTTGCACAGTTCAGGGGACTTTTCTGGTTTGAGTAGCATCACTGCTAATGCTTCCCAGAGGGATGGGGAAAGATTCTGTTTCTGGTATGCTTCCTCATACATTGGGGCTCATTATGAATACGGCGGTCAAGACCGCCATGCCCGCGACGGTGGAAATTAGCACCACCGGCATGGCGGTCTCGACCGCCACATAATGAACACAGGGAGGACCACCACAGGTGGCCCTCCACCACCGCCAGTCTACCGCCGACAGGCAGCCTGACGATGGTGGAATTCTTCATCCGACAGGCTCCAGATAAAGAACCTGTGTTCCGCCAGCCATTCCCTGGTGGTTTCACCCGCCAGGAAAGGGCTGGCGGAAGGGGTACTCTGGAGCCCGCCTGTGCAGGGGCCCCCGTGCACAGCCCCATCACGCAGGTCACTGCCCGATTTATGGGCAGTGAATTGCGCAACAGGTGCTGCTGCACCCTCCGCACTGTGGCATTGACGACAGCTCCATGTGGAGCCGTCGGCAATGTCCTGGCACAGAATTCCGCTGCCGGCCCAGGTCTCAAAGGGGCTGGTGGTCTATGCTCTACATAGTGTGTAAGTGAGCAGCCAACAGATCTGTATATTCTTTATAGAATCCTCCGGTCAGCCCATCTAATCCAGGAGCTTTTCCATTTGGGAGGATTCGGAGTGCCTCTATAACATCCTCTACAGTTCTTGGCTGCTGTATATATTCACGCTAACCCTGAGACAGCCAGGCAAAGGCAATATCATCTAGGTATCCCGCTATGTCAGACATTGGAGTTGTAGGATTTTGTAGTTCAAAATACAATTTCCGGAATACAGAGAGGATAGTGGGTGTATTATAACAATCCCTGTTGCCTTCATCCTTTATTTTTAGTATATGTCCCAGCCCCGCAGGACTCCACAATTTAAGTACTAGGCTTTGCTGCTGTCTCCCCCCTTCACTATATGCTCGATCCACATGACGTTTCAATAAGAACTGTGACTTCTACTCCGCCAGGTCCTGGAACTCCGTGGGATATTCACAGATTTTAGCAAGTGTTGCCGGTAGTGGGTTGGTCTCATGTGCATGCTCAAGAGAACGTAATTGGGCCTTGTTGATGGCTTTAAGTACCCCAGCATGTGTACTGATACAGACCCCATGGATTGTGAGTTTGAAATCTTACCATAAAGTATCCTGACCACTCACGGTCCCCTCATTTGTATCAAAATAGGTTAGAATTACTGACATCCCTTCCTCCCTAAGTGCCGCATCAAGCAGCGCAGACACTCTGCATCTCTGCGTAAAAAGGTCAGGGGCCACACTCGGCAGCGAGAGGCTAAGCAGTACAGGAGAGAGATTAGACAATGTTTTGGGTAGATGCACAGCCGCTGTTATGCATGGGCAGGCCTCACCTGATATCAACCAGTAATCCAAATGGGACCATGTCCCATGGACTGGCAATGTAAATGTACCCTCTTTTTTGCCAGAATGGAGGAAGCCCCAGGCATCCACCAGTCCCAACTCCTCCACACTCTCCCGTAGAACAGTGACAGATTTTTTGCTATGCCAGTCAGTAAGAGAAGATCTATCCAGTCTGGCATCGAGATAGGTGTTCATGTCCCCACCCCATCCCATAGTATGGTGGTCACTGGCAAGCTGTGTAATCAACTCCACACGGACATAATGAAATCAGGGTTTTGCACATTGGGTGCATATGTATTAAATATGGTACAGCAGGTGCCATACAAACATCCCTGTACAATAGCCAGGTGACCCTGTTCATCCCAAGGTCTTGTGTGACCGTGAAGGGGATCCTGCACTTGATCAATAGGATAATACCAGGAGCATATGAGGAATAAGACAAGGCCAATCCATACACTGCCCATAAGGTGCTCACTGCTTTGTCTGTGCTCTAAGTCAGTGGTTCCCCACCTTTTGACTTCTGTGGACCCCCACTTTATCATTACTGGAACCCGGGGACCCCCACTGAATCATTATTGGAATCCGGCGACCCCCCCACTTAGTCATTACTGAAAGCTGGGGACCTAATCTGTTAATATTATTAATTTTCTGAGCAGTCGCGGACCGCCTGAATAGGCTTCGCGGGCCCCAAGGGTCCCTGGACCACAGGTTGGGAACCACTGCTCTATGTTATATGCAATTCTTGTATGAACGCGTTATGTATATTATGTCTGTCTAAATAATTAAGAACCAGTCTGGTCTTGCGGGGGTTATTAAGCCCACAAACATTCCAAGTCAACAGGTTCATCCGACCTCCTGTTGTACTCATTGAGAGAATAATGTCACTGGGGCTGTAATGTGTAATTTCCTAAAAGATGCAGTATGCAGATGATTTTCAACATTATGGGCAAAAAGTAGGTGGTGCAACAACAAATAAACAAACCTCCCCCCCAACTTCAGCAGTGTAACATTGCTAAAGACATTCATGTGTAAAACATACAATGGCAGTCCCACCAATATACAACGAACAAAATGAAATGAAAAAATTCTACAGAACCAAACCATTTGCGGCACTCCACTCGGGTGGGTTGCCAGGCTCCAAGTGCCTCCGGGTGACCGGAGTTGGCCAAGAAGGTACATCTTCTCACCATCTGAGTCTACACAGACAGGACAAAAAAGGTATTCTGTCACCCTTTTTGAGACTCAGTTTGCCCCTGTCACACTGGACAGCTCTGCACTGCCATCTAAAGGAGCCAAAATATGTTCCACCGTCAGGTAAATGATTAGACATTTTCATCGTCTGCAGAGTCATCCGTGGGTCTATTGTGTTAGCATGGCTTTAAAGTTCTCAGAAATTATTTTGCTTCCTTCAGGGTGGTAAAAATGTGGTGCTTCCCTTTGTACTCCAGCTGGATTCTCTCCGGGTACAGCATGGCATATCGGAGCTCGGCTCTCTGGAGAAATAAATTGATGGTGGGCCACCTGGACTGCAACCGTGAAATCGGGGTAAAATGCTATCTGGTTCCCCTGGTAACTTATAGCTTGTTTTTCATGGGCTAGCCTAAGTATGGTGTCTCTGTCTTGATAGCTTGATAGCCTAGCAATGATCGGCCTAAGTGATGCACCAAGATGGGGGTGCACCATGAGCAAATGGATGCACGTTACACTATTATCAATTGCGATGTACCTTCTGCACCAAACACCGAAAGTAGCATCTGCTCCACATGCCTCCATCTTCCCCACATTTGTTGATTCAGGCACACCTATGATTCGCAGGTTGTTTTGCCGTGATTGTCCCTCTAACTTTTCATTCTTTGTTTTTTATCCGACAGCAAGGACGCAAGGACCTTCTGCTTATTGAGGCATTTCGTGCAGACAGTTTGCAAATAATCTTCCGTTGATGAAAATCTTTGGGCCCCATGATGTGCATGGCGGTTCAGACCGCCATGCTGGTGATGGCGGAAAAGACCGCCAACGGAATGGCGGTCTGAACCGCCATATAAACAACAGACGGAGGGCCGCCATAGGCGGCCTTTCTCCACCCCCAGGGTGCTGCCGACAGGCAGCCTTACGGGGAGGGAATAATTTTCTGACAGGGCAGCGCAGCAAGCAACGCTGGCTCTCGGATAATGATCCCTTCTGCCACCAGCCTTTCCCGAACCGGCTAGGGAAAGGCTGGCAGAAGGGGTGCTCCGGGGCCCCCCTGGAGGCCCCTGCATTGCCCATGCGCTTGGCATGGGCAGTGCAGGGGCCCCTGTGCAGTGCCCCACCGCGCGGGTCACTGCCCAATTTACGGGTAGTGATCTGTGCGACGGGTGCAGCTGCACCTGCACCTGCACCTGCACCTGCTGCACAGAGGCATTGACGGCGGCTCCATGTGGAGCCGCCGGCAATGTCCCGGTCATGCATTCTGCTGGGCTGCTGGGCGAAAACAATGTTCCCGCCCACCGGCCCAGCAGAATGTTCATTATGCAGCCGGCAGAGTCCCGGGGGGACATAATGTCTCATGATGCATAAGCATTCATGTGTACGTATAAATCAATGTGCCTTTTAACTTTTTTTTTTTACATGCTACATAAAGCAGAATGCTTAGAGAAAGAAGCCATCAGATCTTTAGTAGCCTCAATATATTTCAGTGCATTTCCACAATGTGAGTAAGTTTCCCTTGCCCACCAAAAATGCAAGAATTAATAGAGTAGTTTGGAAATGTCAGCACTAAATACACTTATACGACATCTTCTAATGGTTTCAGCATGTTAGAGAATATTATACCAAGTCAAATATTCAGTTTTAGAGAGAACAACGCTCATTTATTCATGATGTCCAATAACACTGTTTTGCGCCCTGGTAACGTGGAAGCCTGAGGTTTTTCAAGGCTGCAACAGGCACATAGCATTGTATTCATTAGATTAAGTACATACTGTTACTATATCCAAGAGGTGGAAGTGAAGAACAGTAGGTTTTATTTCTCTCAATCTTGTACACAGTTTGGAGCCTATTCACAAACTGCATTTATAGTACATCCTACAGTAAAATAAAATGTACTGCAAAATGTTATTAAAAAACCTAGGTGTGGAATTTATTCTTCTGCCGACCCTATTTTTTCTACAGAGATCTCCTCCCTGAGTATGTAGTCTCTGCACATGTAGGTATACATTTTATTTGTTAGCGTGGGAAGGACAGAGCAGTGGCTGTAAAATGGGGAATACTTACTATTAAAATGGAAGGGTTAAGGGATAATACAGGAGGGACTTAGAGAGGGACATGTACCCACTCACAAAAGAGTAAGACCATTCGTATTTACAAACCGCACTTCTAAAGTTACTACTGCCAAAACAGCACCCACAACTCAACTAAAGTATTCCTGATCAGAGCTGGAGTAATTCTAGCACTACTCATCGCCAACTACTGGTCGCGCAACACCCTCCCATAGAAATCAGTGGAGTTAGAGATTTAAAGTAGAACCCCATAGAAAATAATGTTAAACTAAATTCACTTAATTTAAATCCTAACAAATATGTATAAATATAATTGAATTCTATATATGTATGTATATATTCACAAACAAAACAAAGGTGAAAGTGCTGTTATGGTAAGGTGAAAATGTAAGTTACACAGGGCCTCATGATGAGTTTGGCGGTCCCAGGACCGCCATGTTGGTGGTTGCGGTCGTACTGTTGAAAGGCTGGTGGAGAAGATCGCCAAATTATGACATTGGCGATATTCAGTACAGAATACAGCTAAAACACCGCCGGCACCGCCACAGCGGTCTGGCCGCCACAGAGAACAGTAGCCACCTGCAGGCCAGCGGAGACCATGTTCCCGCCAGACAGATTAAGAGGTTGCACACCACCAAGGTTTCTGCCACAGCCACACCACAGGAAGCTCAAGCAGAAACCAACAGCATAGAAGGAGACACTCACCTTCAGGAAGCCATATTCATTCGGAGCCGCGATGGAACCAGAACTACATGTCATACCGCTGCTCCTACTTGCCCAGAGGCACCGGAATCAATATGAACACGACAACAGCAACCATGAATACACACACTTACCTGCCATTGTTGTAAATTGCCAAAGTTTGTATGCTTACACAATATACCAATCAGGAAGGGGGGAGGAGGGAGACACACATGTAACCTGACACTGACAAGCACACTCACAGACAGCCACATACACACACACACATACATACACAGTACACACACTATGGACATTAGACACACACATGTGAAATACACACACTGACACCCGGAAAATCAGCACTGGCACAGTCACACATAACACACAAAAACCACAAAATGTCACTAGAATACCACAACACAACACCATCAATGAATTGGCAAGAACCCACAATAGACACTACCCAGTGACAAATCACACATGCAACACATCGTACGACCAAGAGGGAAAAAACACACACAATCACACAACCATACTATGCAACATATGACATGCACAGCAAGAACACATCACAACGTATCTGACATAACATGCACAAAACATGCACACAGTCAAAGCACACAAAGCCATACAATACTGCAACAAACACATGTCAACACAAACAACAACCAATACCATGACGACAACATGTCCTCCACATATACGTGCCCATCACACAACACACACCTATCACTGGGGGACAAATGCACTGCACACAACCTCACATGCTGCCCAGACAAAACAGGCAGCGCAAGCACCATGTCAGCCATTCCCAAATATGCTCTAAGAAAAGAAATGCAGAACAAAAATGAAACGTCAAAACCAACAACTGGTTGGTCCAATTATATGTATTAAAAGTGTCAATAAATATGAATATGTCCAAGGCCACGGGCCAGTCCAAACGTTAATAGGGCAACATGCACTTGATGCACATCTGTGTGCTCGAACTCGACTGCTGACTGCCATGTCCCCTCCACAGGTATCGACATCAAGGGGGCAGGCAGCCACTGCAGGGATCATCGAGGGGTGGGAGGGAGAGTGGGGGGAGTTTGGGCTTAGGCCTTGCAGGGGGTCCTTTGGGATTGGGCCTAGGAGGGGGTGGTTTAGGTTTCAGTTTAGGGGAAGGTTGGGGTTTCTTGGGAGGAGCAGACATCTTGGTGGGGGGAGGGGTATGGGTCTTGCAGGGGGGTAGGGGAGGCCTTGGACGTGGAAGGGGTGGCCTGGGGAGGGAACTGGAGTGTTTTGGGGTCTCACGGGGAAGAGGAGTAGGGAAAATGTCAAAACATGAAAGGAACACTTTTAGACACACGGGGACGGTCATCAGAAGTGGGTTTGGGAGTGGAGGGTGAGGGAGTGGTTGTCTGACATGTTGGTGTGGGTGTCGTGGGTGTGTGTGTGTGGCAGGTTTGTGGGTGGTGGGTGGCTGTTGGGTGGGTGAGTGAGGGTGTTTATGTGTATGGGACTGAGAGGGATGGAGGTGCTGGGGGATGCCGTGGTTGGTGGGTCAGTGTCTGTTTGGGTTGTGACTGCAGGTATGGTAGATGTGCTACATGTAGAAGTGTCAATGGTTGTGATGTCAGCAGGTGTGGTGCCTGGGGTAAATGTCTGAGGGTCTGCTGTGGTGCTGTCTGAGGGTTGGATTAGTATGGTGGCTGGATCTGTGAATGTTGGTGTAGTTGTGTCAGGTGTGCTGACAATGATGCTGGGGTGGTGGGGGTGTCAGGGCAAGTAGGGACTATTGCTGTGTGTGCAGGGGTATGTTGCTTGTGTGCTGTAAGTCAGTTACAGCAACAGGGGCCTACCTATGTGGCTACATAGGATTTAGCTACAGACAAGCCCAGGAACCATACCAATATCTTCAAAACAACTGACACCTGTCATGTGCATGAAGGCCACAAAAAGTACTAACAATACTGATGCTCATCAACCTCACATCAAAATCATCCAAATCACAACATGACTATCAGCACTTTCGACGTGACTAACCTACCATCTTTGGAGTAAAGTTACGTTGACAGAAACAAGCTTGTACGTGACCGTGATTGAGACATACACTTGAGTGCAGAAAATTGACTGATAACATATACCAGCCCACCAACATGTGAATGTCAACTACAAAACCAGCAACACAATGAAGTCAGTGCAAAATGAGCATAGCCTTACTAACATGCATCTCAACAGATTTAGAATAGCTACAGTACGTATGCCATACTTGAATCAGAAATCCAGGAAAAATGCAGGAATTACTAATGAACACATGATGTTGGCTAAAAATGGTGTATATTGTACCATTTAGGAGGTGTCCTGCCCCTTGCAGCATGACCACAACATATTGGCTAAGGGATTAGCAGGTTGACACTTACCATGTATATTGGACAAAACATCTGATCTACCATGTACATTGGACAAAAAGTCTGATCTAACATAACATTTCTATGACATGTCTAGCACTGGAAATGTAGAAATACCACTATGGTATTCATCATGTAGTATGTCCACCCTGGTTATACATCACAGTTTTCCTATGTACAGTCTTCACTTAACTATGGGACATCTCCTCACACCTCAGAGTAAGTGTAGCATGTATGGCACTTGAATTTCTGATTGAGATCCACATCATACTTACCAGGGACACTAGTCCATGTTACTTGATCGTGTTGTACCTCTGTGTGCGGTGGTCTCACATTGCTTATTGTATTTGTGTATATCTATGCACAATTTTGTGTCTACAGGGTAGTAAGGCACCTGACCACTGGCACCAGCTTTGATCTTGTTAACACTTGTTACTCATACATACTGTGTGTACTCCCCGGAGGTAGACACTTGTCACCCTTACTACAATGATAATCAATTAGTACTTCAACTGACTATAGGTATGTGATGTCTCCTTAATATTGAGTTCATGTTTTTAACTACAATTAATTTCTGGCACGTCACCTCCTATTTTCCATCATCCATGAGGTCTTAGTTGGCTCCAGTGCCAATAAGCCATGTATGTATGTCAATTAGAAGTTAGTATTGTGTACAGTAAATTGTGGTATGCAGTGTCCTCAGATGTTAGTGCACATTCAAAGTCACACTTGTCCAAATGAGTTGTCAGAATTGATATATGTTTACAGCTATGTCCTATTCCTTATCTCTGTCAATCACAGATTTGCTGAGTTTCAGTTTGGCTATCATCATTGGCAAACCACAGACACTGTCTGAGGCAGATGGGAATTGCAGGCAGACATGAGAAATTAACATGGATGAATACAAGTACAGATTGGCATTAATTTGTGGAATGCAACTGATATGGTTAGATTGTCAAGCGGATGGGGTGGAAGTAATTGTTTCCACCAAGGAGACGTGTTTGGTACTGGAGGTGGTCAAATTGTGTCATGTGTGTCTGACACATGTGAAAATGTTGCACCATAGCCTCTGCCATCATAATGGTTTCTCTTGTATGTAATCTACCTTAAACATAGCTGTCAGTGTGTTGCTACATTGCAGACCAATGTGCATGTATCTGTGGACTGTCATAGGTGAGTGGCAAGCCTACAGGTACGGGACCATGGTAAGGAAAAGATCCAAAAACTGGGGACATCAGTACTGGTCTCTGTCTGTATTAAGGGCAATGACTGTTAGTGAGCTGAGGTATGGGTATGTGATATGGCTTTACCTGGTGATACAAAGGACTAATTTGTCTGGCTCCAGGCTTGTAGGAAGAGTGACATGTCCCTAAGATCTGTATCCTGTGGTTTGGTAGTGTATGACAATAAAGCTGGAAATCCGGTGTCAATAGCTGTACTACCTTATCTGCTGTTAGCAAATCTAGAAATATGTGTGTTGAGATGTCCAATCCAGCTGTGTTTGCTTACATAAATGTTACAATTCCTAATGTGATGAGTCTCCTAGTGATACAGTACACATGTACTGTCCATAACAAAGGTTGTACAATAGAGAGGAACATATTGATAATGTTGTTGTCATACATGACAATAGTAAATGGTTGATAAATGACACTTACATAGAACCTGTGTTTAAGGTGTACTTATTGGAGAGTGCAAAACAATATGTGTGAAATTAGACAAAAATAACAGAAAGCAAATAGTGAGTGGTTCAGGCATGGAGGCTGAAATCATCATGGTAGCAGCTACACCATTTTGGAAACACAAGTCCAAGTTACATAGGAAAATGGATTTAGGTTTCGGAACAGTCTGTGGCACACAAGGGAAAACAATCAGGTGAGTTGGTCTTGATATCTGCTTCTCCTGGATGTCTGGGTAGACGTCCATGTTTGCAGGGGTTCCTCTGCTACAGACTGTGGGGTGTCTGAAGCATGTCCTTCTCCTGCCACGGCCTCTATTCCACAGCAGCTGCAGATGTAGAAGGGCCAGATGAGCCATTACTAGTGGAAGAGGCCTGATGTTGTGTGGCATACCTACTCACGGTAGTGTTGGTGGCCCTCAGCACCCCAGCCATGAAAGCCAGGATGGCATTTTGTGAGTGCCACTGCTGCATGACTTCCTGGTGGTTGTACCCCTGTAGCTGTTGGATTTCCCCCATCATGGTGACTACCTGGCCCATAATGCCTTGGGAATTTTGGTAGCCTCCCAAGTCTTGAGAGATGGTATCCTGGTGAGTATTCTCCCCTGGAGCCCCCATCCTCTGGCACACACCATCCCTCCCACGCACCCTACCCCCACGTGCCTGTGCCCCTGGCACAGTGTGCCCTCTCCCACTGGTGGTAGAACTATCATTGTCGGGGTGACACTTGAGACTCTGGTAGCTGTATTGGGGGGCACACAATGGTAGAAACAGTCCTTGAGACCCATGTTTTGGGGCAAATGTTTGCCTGTGATGTTGATGCAACAGGGCTGGGAGGAGTCGATGTGGGCAGGGTGAGGCTGACAGTTGTTGACTGATCAGGTGTCCCTGATGGGTCAGATTCGCCCTGAGTCTCCACACATCCAGGGGTGTTGTCCTCACAGGGGCCTTCTTCAGAGGAGCAGTGGCAGTTTCTGTTATCCTCTCCTTGGAAATTGCAAGGTTACCTGTGGGAGAAGTGAACAATACAGTAGCTGTAAGTGATACAACAAGTGATGTTTAATTTAGAGCAGTATTGATGCTGTGTGAGATGCACACAGTGCCTTAACATGATCCCCAGAAATGGCAATGTCAGCTGCTGCAAAATTTTACTATGTACATCTTGGGACTTTGTAATTTCAATACCTTATACCATGCTTAAAGATGTTAAACTATGTTGGTAGGGATTAGACTGCTGATACCATCTCATGTTGTCTGACTATTGACATGGATGTTCACCTTTGTTGCCTAGTGAAGTGAGTGGCATGACACATGGCACCAAATAAGCTGGACAATGCACAATAGTGTCAGAGTAGGGACACAGTACGGGATTAAGCAATGAAAGTGATCTCTATCTTGAATTACTGCTTGTGCATCTACTTTGGCATCTAGATTTCCACCCCACGTGAGTAGATTTCAATATTAGGAATCTGTTTTCTAAGGGCAGTTTGATTGGGCACTCAGCTGTAGCTGTGTTTAGCTTGAAATGATAGTGGGAGTGGGCCTTTGCTTTGGTGTAATTGTCAGTAACTTTTTCACAGTTGGACATTCATGATAATTAGATTGGTAGTTAGTTTCAGATGCATGATATATCACATTTGGTGTACTGTTCAGGTTTTCTTAATGGTCAGGTATTGCCTTCTGGGAGTTGTGGTGCTAACAGTTCCCAGTACTTCACATGCCATTTCCAAGGGCTGTGGTGCCAGATGATTTCAGTGGGCATGTGGCATGCCAGAGAGGGGTGTTATGACATTTGTTCAGAGGGGTGGTGGATGGTTTGTTGATTGAGGTGTGGTAAAGTGGTGAGGGAACATCTATTGAGTGACATGAATTTTGTGGGGATTTACCAGACTCCACTTCCCCAGGTATTCCTATCAGGCCCTTAGGATGCAGTATGTTCAAGACCTTCTCCTCCCAAAATGTGAACTGTGGTGGAGGAGGTGGGAGCCCACCGCCAGTCTTCCTTACCGCCAGCTGGTGCCTGGATGCCATGGAACACACCTTCTCCCGAGGTCGTTGCACCTCTTCCTGATGTCATCCCTTGTGCATAGATAGGTGCCTACAGCATTGACCCTGTTGATTATTCTTTGCCAAAACTCCATTTTCCTGGCTATTGATGTTTGCTGGACCTGTGCTTCAAACAGGTGTGGCTCTACGCTGACAATTTCATCCACCAGGACCCTCAACTCATCATCAGTGAAATATGGATGTTTTTGTGGGAACATGGTAGTGATGGTAAAGATGGTGAGGTAGTGTTAAAAAAGTAGGAAATTGTACCAGAGGTAAGTGATGAGGTGTAGGTGCTGTGATGTGGGTGGGTGATGGTTGTTGTGTGTTGTTAGTGATATTAAATTGTATGTTGTGTGTGCTGCGCAGGTGTGTGATACATGCATGTTGAAATGTCCGTAGGTAGCAACAGTTATTGCAGTAAATGTCATGTTTATTTCTCCTCTGTGGCTGTGGGTGGTGTTCTGGTTGCAAAGGATTGTGGGTTGTGTAGAGGTGTGTTATATAGTCTCCTCTATGTAGGTGTGCCAAATGTGTGGATGTGTGTCAGGTGTGTGATTTTCAAACTATCCAATGTGGTGTTGTGTTCAGTGTGATGTGAATTGAGACCGCCGCAGTTCGCACCTCCAATGATATTCCACCATGAATTTGTGGATTGTAATCTGATGGGAGGATTTTTGCGGGGCTGGTGGTGGGACCACTTGTTTTCCGTCTTCCAGTGTACTTGCGATTTAGGATATTTGGCTGTTTTTTGGCAGCGTTCACAGTGTAACTATTAATATTGTGGTCAGATGGTGGTTAAGTAACTTTAACTCATGCCCACTCCATACACAACATTGTCAACTATTATGTCTTTTCAAATGTTGCAGTGATATTGTAGAACATCTCATGAGAGATGTAATGAGTGGGGTAATTAGCTGATTGTTTTAATGCTTTATTACATTTTTTAATGACACTCCTTTTTATTTAACATTGAACTGTGTACATTTATGACATATGCATTTCATTTGAATTTTTGGTCATTTTCTGACAAAGACATTACATGTACTTTAGGTATGTTGATATTCTAACTGCTTCACAAAGCCAACACGCCCTCTTTTTATATTTTGGTGATCTAATCACCAAAGGCCATACAACGAGTGTGGTGGACTGGCTGAGAGGGATTTGATGTCAAAGGATGTGAGTGGCATTAGGTGCCCATGGGAGGGGTTCGGTTGTAGGGCTGGGTGTTATTGGTGGAGTTTGATCCCGCAGAATACTACAGAATTACTTTAAAATTCTGTGAGATTCGCAGAACTCCACACTGAAGCAAAGTGGGCTTTGGGGTCATTTTCTTGGTGCCAAATGAAACCTCGAGTCCAGAAATTGATGCAAGGATGCATTTTGCGCTAAGAAATAGCACAGCCAAATACCAAATGCACTACAGTGTATACCCCTCAGCACCCTTACACACTCTGCAGTGATTGCTTCAGAGTATGTAAGGGCTTTTAGGGGTATGCACTACTAGGCAGTGGTTTCTATACCTAGACCAGTCCCTCTATGTTCAAAAACTACTGCAGATTAAACTTGAATCTGCAGTGGTTTTTAGTCACAGTGGAATTGCTCCCTCTTCCTGCCCCTGTTTAGAAATGGCAGCAGTGCATACCCCTAAGCATGCACTGCAGTGCATACCCATTGACACCCTTACATACTCTGCAGCAATCACTGCAGAATATGTAAGACCAGTGAGGGGTATCCATTGTAGTGCTGTCAGTGGTTGCTAAACAGGGACGGCAGAAGAAACAGTCCTCTATGTTTAAAAAAAAAAGGCAAATGAAAATTTAATCTGCATTGGTTTTTAAACATAAAAGGACAGCTCTCTATTGCAGCCCTGTTTAGAAGCCATCCACTACACATTCATTGCACTGGCAGAGCAGCAGAATTTATGAGTAATTTTGTGTTACAATAGCAATGTCAAATTACCAAATTCCTCCAGTTCTCTAACCATAATTAACAAATCCAACCAGGCCTAGTTGGTTGTAGCATGGGTTGGTATTACCTATGGCAATAAAACGTTACTTTACATTTGAAAAAAGCCCTAGATGTTAACTAAAAAAAAGCAAAGGTTAAGATGACATTTTAGATAGATATTTTGAAAGATATCTTAAATGCATTGAAAATCCAAAGGTTAGAGGAACATTATGGTTATGTGAAAATGTCAGTTAATACACACAGGCCCTCATTACAACCCTGGCGGTCGGTGATAAAGCGGCAGTAATACCGCCAACAGGCTGGTGGTAAAAAAAAAAAAAGAATTTTGACCACGACGGGAACCGCCAAAACAGACAGGCACTTTAACACACCGACCGCCACGGCGTAGCAACAAGCACCGCAGCGGTAACCGCCAATAGCCAGGCGGAAGACAATGTACTGCCCACAGTATTACAACAAGCCAATCCGCCAGCTTTTCCGGGGTGTTACCAACGCCATCAAAAGCACAGAGGAAACAGCACACAGAAGGGAAACAACTCACCTCTTGACACTCAAGGAAGAACCACAACGCCATGGAGCCTGAACTGCAGATCTTCCCCATGCTGGTATACCTCCTCCTACACCAGGATCACGAACGTCGGTGAAGATGACCACGGTGAGTACCGTTCCTAGCACACAAGGGAGGGGGGAGGAAAAAGAGTGACACACACACACGCAAGACGCAACACAACCACCCCCAAAACCATACACACAAACAGATGCAACAACATTGCATATCCACCCCATACCCCTCAGGAATAACGCAAGGACAAAAGGAAGTGAGTAAAGCCAGTGTAATAATATACATTTCTAGAAATACGTCCTTAAAGCACAAAACAGTAACTACAATATATACAAATGGAGGGACAATGCCCAGTCAAAAATGTCCGTGGCCTACAGGGCCACAACACATAGGCAAAGGCCACACTTCACTCCTGCCTCAATACGGAGAGAACACTGCTGGGGCATCAGGTCGAAGAGACACAGGCACCTCAGGGGGAAAGGGGAAGGGGGGGTACCTCAGCCAGAATATGGTAAAAAGCCACTGCTCCTGGAGGGGGGCACATGCCCTCTGCGATGTCATGGGGAGTGCAAAGCCAAAGTCTCTTTAGTGGGTGATTTGCCCACTGCTTTGTCCTGGGGAGTGCAAAGCCACAGTCTCTCTAGTGGGTGGTTTGCCCACTGCTTGGTCCTGGGGAGTGCAAAGCCACAGTTTCTTTAGTGGGTGGGTTGCCCACTGCTTGGTCCTGGGGAGTTCAAAGCCACAGTCTCTCAAGTGGATGGCTTCTCCACTGGTTCTGGAGGGGGCCTTGTGCTCAGTGGGCTTCATCCTGGCAAGGAGGGGATGAGTGGATGCCTTCTTCCAGTGGTTCTGGAGGGGGCTTTGTGCCTAGTGTGTTTCATCCTGACAAGGAGGGGGTGAGTGGATGTCTTCTTCCACTGGTTCTGGAGGGGGCTTTGTGCCCAGTGTACTTCCTTCTGGCAAGGAGGGGATGAGTGATGCCTTCTTCCACTGGTTCTGGAGGGGGCTTTGTGCCCAGTGTGCTTCATCCTGGCAAGGAGGGGGTGAGTGGATGCCTTCTTCCACTGGTTCTGGAGGGGGCTTTATGCTCAGTGTGCTTCCTCCTGACAAGGAGGGGGTGAGTGGATGCCTTCTTCCACTGGTTCTGGAGGGCGCTTTGTGCCCAGCGATTCAGATCCTGGATGGTGCAAGGTCACAGTCTCTCAACTGGGTGTCACACCTACAGTTGTTGCAGGGGCCAGGACACACTACAGCCCATGTAGGCACGACTACACACTGCCCGCCGGCGGTGACGGCTGCTCAGTGTTGGCAGTTGGGGGCTGGCGGTGGTGCTGCCAGTGGTGGGGGGAGGCCCCAGCCCTTACCCTGCAGCCTCGGACGGCTAGCCACTGGGGCTGCTGGCACTGGTGCTGCTGGCGGTGCAGGTGTCGGTGCTGTCAGTGGTGGGGGGAGGCTCCAGCCCTTCACCTGCAGCCTCGGACAGCTACCCACTGAGGCTGCTGCTGCTGGCAGTGGTGCTGCTGGCGGTGCAGGTAGCAGTGCTGTCAGTGGTGGGGGGATGCTCCAGCCCTTCTCCTGAAGCCTCAGAAGGCTGAAGTGCCAGGGCTGGTATTGTTTGCCCAGATGCTGCACCAGCACCAGGCACCAGATCCATCCTGCATGCGGTGTCTGTTTCTTTTTCCTTGAACTTGGCAGCTGGTGTTCCCTTCCTCCCCTTGACAGCTGGTGATGCCTCCTTGCTTCTGGCAGCTGGTGTTCCCTCCCTACCCTTGGTAGCTGGTGGTCCCTTTTTGCCCTTGCTAGCTGGTGGTGCTTCCTTGCACTTGCTAGCTGATGGTGCCTCCTTACCCTTGCTAACTGGTGCTGTGTCTTTGCCCTTGATAGCTGGTGGACCCTTCTTGCCCTTGCCAGCTGGTGCAGGCATGCGGGCAGTGCTGACGGGTGTCTCCTTGGAGCCTCTCACACCTGCAGCAGCTGCAGAAATTACAGTGGCCCTGGACTGGGTGGCTGAGGTGCTTGCCTGGGTTCTGCCCAACCTGGCCCGAAGTGAAGAACAGTGGAAGGGGCATGGAATAGGTCAAGAATGTAGAGGAAAAACCTTTTAGGGACACTGGGGCTGGAAAAGGGTAAAGGTTTGGGAGTGGAGGGAGAGGGAGTGGTTGTAGGAGGGGTCTGCCTACGGTGTTTGGGTGTAGGTGCATTGGATGGATGCTGTTGTGAGGTGGATGGCTGTTGGGTGTCTGAGTGCTTGCATTTGTGTACTTTGGGAGGAGAGGGCACAGACACAGTGGGAGAGGACACAGGGGACGTGTACATGGATGTGGGGGTGGTGACTGCCAGTGCGGGGCGTGTAGTGATATGCGTGATGGAGGTAGTGGATGAGGATGTAGTGCATGCAGGTGTGAGTGGGGATGCTACTAGGAGGGATGTGGACGAGGAGGAGGAGGGGGACACAGTGGAGGCATTGGATGTTGTTTTGTCTGCATCTGGATGGTGCTTGTGTGAGTGCCTGTGGGATGAAGTGTGGTGCTTGTGTTTGCCTGAGCCACTTCTGTGTGTTGATTTGGGTGCGTGCTGGTCTGAAGGTATGCTTGGGATAGGCTGGGGTTGAGGGGATTGGGACTGGGTAGAGGAAGTTGGAGTGGGGAGGCTAGAGACAGAGACAGTAGCTGCCATCAGGGATTTGGCCAGAGCCTGGAGTGATCTCTGTTGGGCCGCCACACCAGAGTGAATGCCCTCCAGGAATGCATTTGTTTGTTGCAAATGCCCTGTCAGCCCCTGGATGGCATTCAGTATGGTTGACTGCCCAACAGAGATGAATCTCAGGAGATCAATAGCCTCCTCACTGAGGGCAGCAGGGCTGACTGGGGCAGGGCCTGAGGTGCCTGGGACGAAGGAGATGCCCACCCTCCTGGGTGAGCGGGCATGGGTAACACACTGAGGTGCTGCTAGGAGGGCGGTGCTGGTACGGGGGGTGGTGGCTGTACCTGTAGTTGGGGTGGCCACAGAGGTGTCCGCCACCACCAGGGAGCTTCCATCAGAGGAGGTGTCGCTGTCCGAACTGTCCCCTCTATTCTCTGCTGTAGTGCTCCCCTTGCCTTCTGTCCCACTGGTGCCATCACCGTTGGTGGATTCGACCTCATAGGCTATGTGGGATGCAGCTCCCTCCGTCGCTGGTGCCTCTGCTCCTCCGCCAGGTGATACTAATGCACACAAGGACAGGGTGACAAAACAAAAAGGGGGGGAAGAGACAGAGGATGCACTTGGTCAATGCCAGCAACAACACCACCGTTGGCATACACAAAACCCAGGGAACAGCCCTATGCACTAGGCCATGCACTACCAGTTACAATGCTAGTCAACGGGGTACAATGCCTAAGACCAATAGCAGCACACCTAAAACCCACAGGACTCTGCCCAGTAGTAGATGCCCACTAGCATTTTTGGGGTTATAGTGCATCGGAGCCTGCCCATCATAGAACCTACCCTGTCCTGTTCGTCCTGGCCTAGGGGCACCCACAGACCAACATCTCCCACCCAGATAACACCTCAACATGCTCAATTTCATGATTCTGAAACTGTACTCACCCCCTAGTGGCTGCTGTGATGCCTTCAAGCACCCATCCAACTCCGGATAGGCCACCACCAGGATGCAGAACATCAGGAGGGCAGGGTACGATGGGTACCCCTTCATCGTAGCTGGGCCCTCGCCGTCTTCCTTGCACAGAGGCGCAGGTCCTCCCACCATTTGTGGCAGTAGGTGTTCCACCAGTCAAAGACCCCCAGGGTCCTCACCTCCTTGGCGATGGCACGTCAAATACCCTTTTTGTGATGGGCACTGACCTGCAGAAAATAATACTTAAGAAAAGGTATTAGTCATACCGTCCGGCCTGTTACACTTATGGCCCACCATATCCCTCCCATCCCCTTACGCACAGACATTGCCCACCATACAAGCAGCACTCTGCCCAGGACCCCTCAGCCAACCCCCCTACACAAGGCTTACACACACAGCACTCCATACATTCATGCCCCATGCATTGTGCTCACAGTGTACTCACCTGTTGGTCTGGAGGACCATAAAGTAAACGGTACTGGGGTAGGACCCCATCCACCAGTCTCTCCAACTCCTCAGAAGTGAAGGCAGGGGCCCTTTACCCAGACACTTGAGACATGGTCGCTTCTAGACACAGGTCACAGCAGCACTTGCAGTGTAGGTCCCCTCCTGTTGAAGGTCAGGTAGCAAGTGAGCGAACAGATAGAAAATAGCGGTCACGTCCGCAGCGGTGTGTACCGTCACCGCCGGCGTACATCACCATTAGCTCCTGGAACCGGTAGGCCCCAATGATAACCAATGAGGTGTTGCACGGCGGTCGTCGACCGCCTCCTGCAATGGCACACAACGTCAGTGGAATTACCTCATTTCCACGAGCCCCTCCTCACGTGCCCCTGCCCCGCCATTTTAGGGGGGGAACAGGCCATGGCACCTAACTGCGTCACAGCAGACATAGGCCCTCATTCTGACCTTGGCGGTCGGCGGAGAGGCGGCGGTCGGACCGCGAACAGACCGGCGGTCAGAAAAATGGCATTCTGACCGTGGCGGTCACCGCCGCGATCGACCGCCACTTCCCCACTCCGACCGCCACGGCGGTCATGACCGCCGGGCTGCAGTTTGCGCACTCCGGCCCGGCGGTCGTCCCAAGACCGCCAACGGTATCATGACCCTGCCTACCGCCGTGGTTTCTGGCGGTCGGGAACCGCCATGCGAACCATGGCGGTAAGCACTATCGGGGCCAGGGAATTCCTTCCCTGGCACTGATAAGGGTCTCCCCCACTACCCACCCGAGTCCTCCCCCCACACCCTCCACCCCCCTGCCATCCCCCCAGAGGTGGTACGAACCCCCTCCCCACCCCCACCCCGACATGCACATACATGCACCCCGACATGCACACACCCCCAACATGCACATATACACACCCCCTACACACACATACACAACGGGGACACATACCCGCACACATACATGCAGACATGCGCACCTGCCGAACAGCACACATTACCCATAGACACAGCAGCACCCCCCGCCCGCATACACGCACTCACACACCCCCTCTACACACTCACACGCACACCCCCATGCACGCCCACATCACACAACACCCCCCCTCCCCCTCCCCTCACGGACGGTCAACTTACCTTGTGCGTTGGTCCTCCGGGAGGCGACGGGAGCCATGGGGAGGTGACCGCCAACAGAACACCGCCAACAGAAGACCGCCACACAGATATGTGGGTCGTAATTCTGTGGGCGGTGTTCTGCTGGCGTGGCGGTGGAGGTTGACCAGTCTCCACTTTTCCGCCGACCGCCAGTGTGGCTGCTGGCGGTTTCCCGGCGGAACGCTCCCAGCGGTCGGAATGCGCACAGCGGCATACCGCCGCGGTCGGCGGTCTTCACCGCGGCGGTAACTCGGCGGTCTCGCGAAAAGACCGCCAAGGTCAGAATGAGGGCCATAGACACATGAATGGACCTACACGTTCACATACTCTTTCTGTAACAAAATGCAAGGCATTTTACTCTGAGGATATCTTTGAATATGACCATCTGCTCACCGTTTCTCACCCTAGAGTTCAACCGCTGAGGATGAATAGGAGATGGAGACATACCCCCGTGTATAGACCCCTAGAGGACCTGGCGAGAATGGAGGACAGGGACATTATCATTACCTACAGACTTGATAGGGCCACAATCCAAGAGCTGTGTGCCCAATTGGAGCCAGACCTGATCTCAGCTATCCGCCACCACACTAGTATCCCCCCTCTTGTGCAGGTCCTCTCAGTGCTCCATTTCTTGGCAAGTGGGTCATTCCAAGCGTCAATGGCCATGGCAGCAGGGATGTCACAGCCTATGTTCTCGAACGTGCTGCCAGAGTATTGTCAGCCCTGATGAAACACATGCGCAACTCCATCGTATTCCCTCAGGTGGGGGATTTGGCCACAGTGAAGGCTGACTTCTATACACTGGGACATATCCCCAACATCATTGGTGCTATTGTTGGTACACATATTGCTTTTGTCCCCCCCCCAGAGAAGTGAACAGGGTTTCAGAAATCAAAAGAGCTTTCACTCTCTGAATGTGCAGATAGTGTGCCTGGTGGACCAGTACATCTCCCATGTCAATGCAAAGTATCCTGGGTCTGTGCATGATGCCTTTATCTAGAGGAATAGCTACATTCCATGTTATGTCTCAACTCCAGAGGCACAGGGTCTGGCTAATAGGTGAGCCAATGGTCCCCACCCAGTGTCTGTTGGTATATGGGTGTGGGGTTGTCCCTAAAGGTGAGGGTCTGGCTAACCAGTATCCCTCAATATTTACAGGAGACTCTCGTTACCCCAACCTCTCATGGCTACTGACCCCAGTGAGGAATGCCAGGACAAGGGCAGAGGAACATTAGAATGAGGCACATGGGCGAACAAGGAAGATCATTGAGTGCACCTTTGGCCCCCTGAAGGCCAGATTCCGGTGCCTCCATCTGACAGGTGGATCCCTGTGCTACTCACCCAAGAAGGTGTGCCAGATCATCGTTGCATGTTGCACAACCTGGCACTGAGACGCCAGGTGCCTTTTCTGCAGGAGGATGAGGCTGGAGATTGTCGTGTGGCAGCGGTTGAGCCTGTGGACAGTGACAAAGAGGAGACAGAGGAAGAGGATGTGGACAACAGAACAACTATAATTCAACAGTACTTCCAGTGACACACAGGTAAGACACTGTAACTTCACCTTCCATTGCAGTTTTGTGTTGGACATTGTACATGGCAGCCTGATTTTCCAAATTCTATGGCCATTTACTGTACCCTTTGGCATCTCTATTTTCAGATATCTGTGCCCCATTCTGGCTCCTGGTGTGTTTACTGATACCCACTACAAGTCATACCTATGTATACATAACTGTACAGTTGAACTGCAATGTTTACAGCTTGTTAACCGAATACATATTTCAATCAATTGACAGACTCCATACTTGAATATGTTCCAAGGGTGTTTATTTATGTGCTAATAAGTGGTGAGGGTATTGCAATGGGCTGGGTTGCTGATGGAGGAAAGTCCAGGATAGAGTCAAGTCTATTGGTATCACAGGTGCATTGACCAAGCGGGCATAGGAAGTGTAGCAATGGCAGTTCAAGGTGGACAGGGTGACATAGTGGGACACAAGGGTGACATTCAGGGGAGTCTTATTTCCTGGCGGGGGTCTTGGCAATGTTCTCTGGCTTCTGCCTGGATCGCAGGGACCTTTTGCGGGTGGTTCTCCTTCTGCAGCGGGTGGGGTGCTGGTGGCCTGTTGTTCCTGTGGTGGGGCGTCCTGTCCACTAGCGTCAGCAGAGTTGGAGGACTGTTCATCGGTGTGGCTGGTGTCAGGGGCCCATTGGTGTGCCATCGCCTCCCTCATGGTGTTGGCCATGTCAGCCAGCACCCCTACAATGGTGACCAGGGTGGTGTGGATGTCCCTTCGCTCCTCCCTGATCCCCAGGTACTGTCCCTCCTGCAGCCGCTGGGTCTCCTGCAACTTGCCCAGTATCGGGCCCATGGTCTCCTGGGAATGGTGGTATGCTCCCAGGATGTTGGTGAGTGCCTTGTGGAAAGTTAGTTCCCTGGGCCTGTCCTCCCCGTGTTGCACAGCAGTCCTCCCAGCTTCGCTGTTGTCCTGTGCCTCTATCCCCTGAACCGTGTGCCGACTGCCACTGCCACTGCCCCCAGGTCTCTGATCGTTCTGTGTTTGTGGGGTTGCCTGGGGTCCCTGTAGTGGTGGACACACTGCTGATTGACGTGTCCTGGGAACAGAGGGATGGGCCCACTGGGTGGGTGCTGTGATGGTGTTTCCTAAGGGGGGAGGCTCTGTGGTGGTATGGGACTATGCCTGGGTCACTGACTGTTCAGAGGTCCCTGATGGGCCAGGTTGGTCATCCAGATCCAGGCGTGCAGAGCTGCTGTCATCACTGTGGGCCTCTTCGGGGGGAGGGGGCTGGATGTTGCTGGCACCTCCTCTCTGGTGACGTTGTGTGGGGGGTGTTGTGGGTATGTGAAAGGAGTGTTATTGTTACTGCGTGTGATATCTTGTGCATGGGTATGTTTCCCCCTATGGTTGTTATTACCAAAGCAGCTTTGGCTTGTGTGAGTTGTGATTTGGTTGGCTAAGAGATTGTCACTAGTGTGCATGCTGTGGTGATGGGTGTCCATGCAGGGCTGTGAGTGGTGTCCATGCATTGATGGTGCATGCAGTGCTGGTTACTGGGATGGGTGGGTTGTGATGGTGGGATATATGTGAGGTGGTGGGGTGATGGGGGTGAGGGTATGTGATGGTATGCAGGTGGAGGGGGGTGAAAGTAGTAAAGATTTGACTTTCCAGAGTCCAGTCCTCCTGCTACTCCTGCCAGGCCCTCAGGATGCATAATTGCCAAGACTTGCTCCTCCCATGTTGTTACTTGTGGGGGAGGAGGTGGGGGTCCACCGCCAGTCCTCTGTACAGCTATCTGGTATCTTGTGACCACGGAACATACCTTCCCCCGTAGGTTGTTCCACTTCTTTCTGATGTCATCCCTTGTTCTGGGGTGCTGTCCAACAGCGTTGACCCTGTCCACGACTCTCCGCCATAGCTCCATCTTCCTAGCAATGGATGTCTGCTGCACCTGTACTCCAAATAGCTATGGCTCCACCCAGATGATTTCCTCCACCATGACCCTTAGCTCCTCCTCTGAGAACCTGGGGTGTCTTTGTGGTGCCATGGGTGTAGTGTGAGTGGTGTATGTGAGGGTGTGTGAGGTGATGTGTTGGGGTGTGTGCTGTGAGGTGCGTGGGTGGTGTATGGGTGATGGTGTTCTGTGGCTCTGGTTCTGTGGGTGCTCCTGGTATGTCTCTCTCTCTGTTGTAAATTGTTTGTAGTGGTAAAGGGTTGTGGGTAATGTGGGTGTGTGTTTTATAGTGGTTTGTGGGTGTGGGGTGTGTATGTGTGTCAGGTGTGTGCAGTTTGAATTGTCCAATGTGGTGTTGTTTTTTAGTGTGTGTGTATTTTGAACGCGGCAGTATGTACCGCCAAAGGTTTACCGCGGTTGAATGTCCGCCGCAGTGATTAGTGGGTCATAATGCTGTGGGCGTATTTCTATTGGCGTTACGGTGTGGGTTTTGGTACCTCCAGTTTATCACTGACCTTTGCACTGGCGGACTTGTGTGTATGTGTATCGGTATACTGCCGCGGTTGCGGTATGTTGACGGCAGTCAGCATGGCGGTTAGCGGCACTTACCCCCAATGTCATAATGAGGGCCACAGTTTTGAATGAACAAAATGACTGAAATTCACCAGTTACATTTATCTCAAATAACTATAACCTGTGTCCTAAAGTAACTGTAGCTCACACCCGTGTCATGCCCTGCTAATTACCCCACATATTACATCACTCATGATTTGCATCATTGATAACATTGCTGCAACATTTGAACTGACATCATTGATGACAAACCTGTGCATGGCGGGGGTGAAGTGATAGATAGATAGATAGATAGATAGATAGATAGATAGATAGATAGATAGATAGATAGATAGATAGATAGATAGATAGATAGATCATATTTTTATTGTAAGTACAAAATGTTTTAATAGTTTGCATTTCAACATAAATGTGACAATAATTTGTATTAAATATACTTAAATTGCTCTAAATCATTTCTAGAAATAACTTTTACCAATTATTAATGCATAGTAAAACATTTATTTTATTTCTTTGGGTGGTATTTTATTTCTTAACTTAACAATGGGAAAAACAATTGTAATATATTTAATATATTTTAAATGATTAAGGGCCTGGTTTACATCTTGGCAAACAATGTTACTCCGTCACAAACGTATTACGATTCCATTATATCCTATGGAAATATGTAGTACTGCACATGGAGTAAACGCCACGTGTGTGATAGCGTAACCCGTCCGCCAAGATTTCAATCAGGCCCTTAATTTTTTATAAAAAATTTACTTGATAGTGCTGTTGCATTTTTATTTAATTCTACAACCTAATAAATATATAAAAATAATTTATATTATCACTTTAACAAACTTTTTCGAAGTCAAATAATCTATTTTACTTTTCCCTTTATGGAAGTTAATATGTGGTGGCAGAGATCGTTGCATGGATCGCTGCATGTTAAAATACAGGGAAAATTTAAAATGTTCGTTAAATTTGGACAAGATTTTAAGATTTCAAATTTATGATGTAAAATATTTGTATATATTTATTTTAACCATGTGTGAACTCTTAAAGTCACTAGAATAACCTAGGCGCAACCCCCTGGTACCTATGTCAGAGAGCAGACACACTTAATTCAAGGCACTGTTCATATATTATGCAGTCAATGTATTTATGTAATTGTTTTATTTATAATTGGATTATCTATTCATATCTTATTTTTTATATACAACTAAATTATCTACCTAATCTTTTTATGCAGTTACAAAAAGTAATAAAGTAAACTAATAAACAATAAAAAACCCAACCTAGATGTAAAAATAGGGTAAAATGTAATAAACAAAATGAGACCAAAATAAGAGGAACCGGAGATATGAATTTAAAAAGTTTTAAGTAAAAATAGTGTCAGAAGTACAAAGAGCAAATGACAATCAATGCTCACAACAGACCAGGACCTAGGCATGATTTGAGGCTGACCCCAATGGAGCATGGGTTGGATATTCTAACTAGGTTTGTTATGGTAAAAGATTTTACCTTCTAACTTACTCTGTTAAGTCCTAATGAACCACAGGAGTGCACTTCTAAGGACTAAGGACTCCCACCTCATCACGGAAGGACACTTAGAGACTCTCATTGTATCAGGCTGAGAGTCCATCCTCAGCCTGAGGTCCATTTGCCATTGTCAGCTTTGTACTTCCAGGGAGAGGCCTCTTGTAGCCTGTTGCCTTTCTGTAGCCACATCAGCTAGCTGACCCATGAAGTCCATTTCTTTCTCCTGGGTACAAGAGGGAAAAGGGCCAGTCCTCCAGGGTTTCTTTCAGGTTGCAGACAGCAGATACAGTCCTCTTCTGATCTTCCACTGGTCCAGAAGGTGTTCTGAGGTGGCTGTCTGGAGGTGATGCATTTATGCTTGGCACCAGCTAGTGGGTGGGTGACTCTTGGGCACTCCCTAACCAATAGGTTAAATTTCCTTGAGCAAACCCTAACCACTTTTTTAGTAGTTCCTATTTTCCTTAATTCAAACAGGCTGCTACAAACCGGCCCAAAATGCTATGCTTCAGGGCATTTTCAAGATGGTGAAATTGTAGTGTGGTTAGTTTTACGTATACTTTACGCATTAGCTTCAGGCTTTAGGCCTTTGTGCACTTCGCCCTGAATGTATTTTATTCATTTGCTGACAGCTTAGAGCCTCTGTGCACTTTGTTCTGCATGCTTTTTATTAGGCTTCGTACTGTTATTTTTCACATAGCCAGTTCTACGGTATTGTTTTTTATTCATATCACACTGTTTTGCCTACTTCAGCACTGGAGTTCTTCATAACATATTCACTCTGTTCTTCAGTCAAGGATACAGTCTGGTACATTGCCGATAGACGTGGTAGGAGTTTAGATTTGGCATTCCTGCATAGGGACATTTTGTGATCACGATGACATGTTAGTTATAAAACCACTTCCTTGTCCCAATACATGCAAGATGGAGATTCCGACCAGAGACCCACAGCTAGACGCTGACTGCCTCGTTGCAGATGCTGAACCAGATCACAGGCCTTTGCTCAGGTATGAGGGCTTATGTCTCCCCGGTGATTCAGAAAGGCAAGCTAGAAGCTTAACATGCTGTGCTCTAAATAGATCAAGCAGAGGGAGAGTAGAAACTGTTAGGAAATAGGATAGCTTTGTTCTTATGTTTTACTCTCCTGGTGACTATTTCAATCCTACTATGTTGTATTGTTCTGGTTATTGCGGCTCACGCCTTATTATCTAAAATACAGTCGTTTTATTAAAACATTATATAAAACCTACACTGTCTTTGTCATTTGTATATGAGACCATATTGTAAATGAGAGAGTTGGTTTGGATCTGAGTGACCACGATTTCCCTGAGAAATTCCAAAGATGTCATGCGCTCGGCTGCCTAATCATTTCTTCCCCGTGGGAGAAATGAGGCACTGCTAGTTAGCCGGAGCAAAAAACGGATTTAGGGTGACAGAGTTCCTTACACGTGGGTCAGACTCAGTCCCCCACACCGTTATCGATCCTGCTGCCTAGAAATCCAGTAGTCTCATTTAGGATAATGAGAGCCCACGCGACAAAATAATTTGGCCAACTATACTTGGGCTCTGAGGTCAGGGATGAGTGGGAGTGCCATAGGGAAATCAACAGTGTTTCTCAACATTTAACACTACAATCCAGTTTGAGGCAGGCACTGTACCCACAACAAAACCACAGACGAAAGTCAGGTATGACAAATGCAGGTCCACCTTCAAAATTGCAGGTAATCCTTAAAGATTGTCCTGGCATCCTTCCTGTTCTGCCCCTTTCAAGTGTGCTCCGAGAATTACATGTGGCTCACCAGACCTGTCAAGTGGGAGTTGACAGTGTGGTGTTCCCAACATGACCACGGCCCTCACGCCAACTATTCTGTGGAGTTCAAAGGAATCATCTCTGGCCGTTCAGGTCAGCCTATTGTTTGCTCCTGGGAAGCATTTCATACCTCGTTCACACCTATTCAAGGCAGTTCACAGGTTGTGAAAAGATAGAGAACTACAGGGACAAAGGGAACAGGTGACTTTTTAACAGTTACTTTTCCGCATATTTATTTATTAAAAATCATTGAATTGTGTTTGCAAACTGATAAAAACAGTTGCTCAACTACTTTTCTAGTGGGTCCCACTGCCAAGATCTTATATTAGTATGTCAATCTGTACTCTAATTTTGAAGAATTATTTGAAAACTGTGAACAGCTATACCCAAGGGGAACTTCCTAGCTCTAAGGAATCTGTAGTGAAGAGTTAGTAAAACACTCAAAGTGGGTGAGGGGGTATGTCCCTGGTGCATGGGAATCCCAAATCAAATAGAGTTTAATTAATTGTGTGTAAGGCAAAATGACCTTAATAAGGGGACATTGCGAGAACAATAGCCACAGCAACACTATGAAGGAAACAGTGGGGAGAATCTAATGAGACTTGCTTGATGGAAATTGTATCAGGAAATAGCAATCACTAAAACAGGAGGCTGTTAAGTTGAAGACTAATGTACAAAGGGAACTAGCAGTGGCTGGGAAGCGGGTCAACAAACAATAAAGGGAGCCCAAGATTAAGGCCCTCATTACAAACCTGGCAGTCGGGAAAGAAAAATGGGATAACAACCGCGGTGGAAACCGCCAACATAGACAGCCACTTTAACACTCCGACCGCCACAGAGGTACAAACAAACAGCGCGGCGGTAACCGCCAACAGACAGGCGGAAGACAATGTACCGCCCACCCTGTCACAAGATGCCTATCTGCCACCTTTTCCGGGGCGGAACAATGCGAACAAAAACCCGGCAGAAACAGTACACAGAAGGGAAAACACTCACCTCTCCACACCCCACGAGGAACCAGGACGCCATGGAGCCCGAATTGCAGATACTGCTGATGCTGGTCTTCCTTCTCTTCTATCAGGAGCTCTAACGACGGCGGTGACAACCACGGTGAGTACTGCACCTACAACACAGGTGAGGGGGGAGGGAAAAGAGAGTGACACACACATGCAACAACCCCCCCCACCCACAACTCCATACACACAAATACATGCAGCAACAGAACAGATACACCCCCCTACCCCCTGGAAGAATGCAAGGACAAGAGGAATTGATTTGAACGAATGTAATCATGTGAAATCTCATTATTAAAGTTCAATATCCAGTTAAAACAATTATGTAAACCAAACAACGCAAGTCTGGATAGTGCACCAATCATTGTCCGTGGTCCACTGGGCCCAAAATGCATGGGCGAAGCCCACACCAGGGGCCATATTTATACTTTTCGACGCACAACTGCGCCAACGCAGTTGTGCGTCAAAAAATCTAACGCCGGCTAATGCCATTCTGAAGCGCCATACGGGCGCCATATTTATTCAATGACGTAAGCCGGCGTTAGCCGGCGGAGCTGCCTGGTGTGCGTCCAAAAAAATGACTTACACCAGGCAGCGCCGGCGTAGGGGAAAATGGAGCTTGGGCGCCAAAAAATGGGGCAAGTCAGGCTGAGGCAAAATTTTCGCCTCAACCCGATTAGCACCATTCTTTTTTACCCCCAACCCCCATTGAAATGACTCCTGTCTTAGCAAAGACAGGAGTCATGCCCCCTTGCCCAATGGCCATGCCCAGGGGACTTCTGTCCCCTGGGCATGGTCATTGGGCATAGTGGCATGTAGGGGGGCACAAATCAGGCCCCCCTATGCCACAATGTGTTTTTAAAAAAAATACTTACCTGAACTTACCTTAAGTTCCCTGGGATGGGTCCCTCCATCCTTGGGTGTCCTCCTGGGGTGGGCAAGGGTGGCAGGGGGTGTCCCTGGGGGCATGGGAGGGCACCTCTGGGCTCCTTCCGAGGCCTGCCCTGACCAGGCGTTAAAAAATGACCCTAAAACGGCTGGCCGTCATTTTTTTTGACCCGCCCACTCCCGGGCGTCATTTTTGCCCGGGAGTGTAAATACGGCGCACATGCCTCGGAGTCATTTTTTAGACGGGAACACCTACCTTGCATATCATTAACGCAAGGTAGGTGTCCACGCTAAAAAAATGACGCAAACTCCAAGATCTTTGGCGCTAGAAGGGTCTAACACCAAAGTATAAATATGGAGTTAGTTTTGCGTCGGAATTGCGTAAAAAAAAACAACGCAATTCTGGCGCAAACAGAGTATAAATATGCCCCCAGATACCTGACTGGAAACGGAGAGAACACTGCTGGGGCATCAGATCTAAATGAAACAGGCACCTCAGGGGGAGGGGGAGGGGGGAAACCTCAGCCAGATGAATGCATGACGTCACTGCTGCACGAGGGGGCTCCATGCCCATTGATGTATCCTGGGGAGTGCAAAGCCACAGTCTCACAAGGTCTCACTTTCTCCACTGGTTCTGGAGGGGGCTTTGTGCCCAGAGTGCTTCATCCTGCCAAGGAGTGAGGTAGTGGATGCCTTTCTCCACTGGGTCTGGAGGGGGCCTGGTGCCCAGAGTGCTCCACGTGCAGTGTGGCCGGTACAATTCCCTCACCTGTGTGTGTGTGCCACGAGATTGCTGAGGTACAGGTAGCATGATACGCAATGGAGGCAGTGACATACCCCACACTGCTGCAGCTTCGCATTCCACCTGCAGGTGACAACAATGATGACAGTAATGCTTCATGGATCTGGCCAGGGTCCTGGAACTCACCACCAGCCTCAGACGACTGACCACTTGGGATGGTAGGCATGTCTGCGGAGGTGCCACTGTCCGAGGACGTCGCGGGGCCGCTGGCGGTGCTTGCAGCGGTGTCTGCCTTGGCGATGCTAGCTGCGGGGTCTGTGGCGGTGGGGCTGGCTGCGGGGTCTGTGGCGGCGGTGCTGGTGGCGGGGTCTGTGGCGGCGGTGCTGGTGGCGGGGTCTGTGGCGGCGGCGGGGTCTGTGGTGACGGGGCTGAGGGAGAAAGCAGGATGTCTCCTGCAGCCTCAGATGGCTGCCCACCGGGGAAGAGGCTGGGGACTGTCGCAGCAGCTGTGACATGCCAGGGGCGGTGCAGGTGGCGGTATTCGCCGACATACAGGTTGGCGTGGACATGGACAGAAGGTGTGACACTGGTCCTTCAGTCTGTGCCACCATGCCCTCTCCTGACCTGCCCTTCAGTTTTTGGTCCTTCCCCACCTTTGATAGTGGCGCAGTTGTCTTGCCACTATCACCTTTTGTTTTCGCTGACCCCTTGGTGGCAGGTGTTTTCGCCTTCTCTCTCCGGGATGTGGGAACCTTTTTCACCTTGGCAGGTGGCGGAATGTCCTTGCCCTCGCTACGTGGCACACTGGCAGCCCTGATGGTTGGCACACTCCACAACCCCGCAGTTGCTGGCACCACTGTGCCTGGGTATTTGGTGGCTGAGGTGCTGGGCTGGGACCTGGAAAGCCTGGCCCTAGGGGAAGGATGGGGGGGGTGGTGAAGGGAAGAGGTCAAGGTTTGACAGGAAAAGATTTTTAGACACACTGGGACGGGTAGATGGAGGGGGTTTGGGAGTGGAGGAAGAGGTAGTGGTTGTAAGAGGTGTACATTTGCTGAATTTGGGTGAAGGTGCATGGGCTGGAGGCTGTTGTGAGGTGGATGGCTGTTGGGTGGGTGTGTGCCTGCGTTTGTGTACTTTGGGAGGAGGGCTCACAGACAGACTTGGAGAGGACACTGGGGATGTGTGAATGGTAGTGGGGGTGGTGAGTGCATGTGAGCGGTGTGTGGTGATGGGCGTGCTGGTGATGGAGGTAGTGGCTGAGGATGTAGTGCCTGCAGGTGTGAGTGGAGATGAGACTGAGAGGGAGGGAGGAGGGAGACGTGGAGGAGGGGGACACAGTGGATGTTGGTATGTGTGCATGGGCATGGTGCTTGTGTGAGTGCCTGTGAGATGTGTGGTGCTTATGTTTGCCTGAGCCACTCTTGTGTGTTGATGTGTGTACATGCTGGTCTGATGGTGTGCTTGGGATAGGCTGAGGTACAGGGGATTCGGTCTGGTTGGATGAGGTTGGAGGGGGGAGGCTGGACACAGGGACAATGGCTGCCATCAGTGCTGAGGCCAGAGCTTGAAATGCTCTCTGTTGGGCTGCCTGGACAGACTGAATGCCCTGCAGGTATGCGTTTGTTTGTTGTAAATGCCTCTCAACACCCTGGATGGCATTCAGAATGGTAGACTGCCCAACAGTGAGGGATCTCACAAGGTCAATAGCCTCCTCACTGAGGGCAGCAGGGCTGACTGGGGCAGGGCCTGAGGTGCCTGGGGTGAAGGAGATGCCCACCCTCCTGGCTGAGCGGGCACGGGACACACGCTGAGGGGCTGCTGGGAGGGCGGTGCTGGTGGGGGGGAATGGTGGCTGTACCTGTTGATGCAGTGGGCACAGAGGGACCAGCCACCGCAAGGGAGCTCCCATCAGAGGAGGAGTCGCTGTCACTGGTGTATGCTCCTGTCCCCACCGTGGAGCTCCCCTCACCCTCCGTCCCACTAGTGGCTTCAAACTCCGTAGCTTCACCCTCCAGGGCCAAGTGGGATGCAGCTCCCTCCTGCTCCGGTGCCAATGCTTCTCCACCTGATGATGCTATTGCACACAAGAACAGGGAGACCACAAAAAGTGGGGGGGAGACAGAAGAAAGACATGTTCAGTGCATGCAACACCACTACCGTTGGTGGACACAACAGACAGTAAGCAGCCCTCTGCACTACCCAATGCACTTATAGTTCCTAGATTAATCACATGCCCATGGGGTACGAGGCCTAAGCCCAATTGCTGCACACCTGGAAATCACAGGAGCCTCACTAGGTGTAGATGGCTCTAACCACTAGTGGGGTTGGGGTGCCACATAGCCTGCCTCACAAGAGACTTTGCCTACGAAGATCGCCCTGGCCTAGGGGAAACCACTGCCCACCTCCCCCGCCCAGACACCTTGTAATGCGCGCAAAGTCAGCTGAATGAGAGTGTACTCACCCCCTTGTGGCTGCTGTGATGCCCTCAAGCGCCCATCTAACTCCGGATAGGCCACCGCCAGGATCCGCAACATCAGGGTGGTCATGGTGCGACAGGCACCCCTCCCACGTTGGAAGGCCATCCCCAGCTGGGCCTCTGCCGTCTTCTTGCTCCAGCGGCGCAGGTCCTACCATCTTTTCCGGCAGTGGGTGCTCTGTTTGTGGTGGACCCCCAGGGTCCAGATGTCCTTGGCGATGGCACCCCAAATACCCTTCTTCTGGTGGGCGCTGAGCTAGAGGAATGGTACAGGGGGAAAGGAAATTACTTACCTGTCCGGACAGTCATACTCATTGCCCTGTTCCCACCCTTGCCCCGACGGACATCCACTCCCCATCCACACAGGCAGGCCTCAGCCCCCCCATGTGTCTTCCATTCACACCACTCAAAACAGGCATTGCCCATGCAGCATGCTCACAGTGTGCTCACCTGTTTGTCTGGAGAACCGTACAGTTGCGTGTACTCGGGGAGGACTCCATCCTCCGAAGTGAAGGCAGGGGCCCTTTCCCCAGACACATGAGCCATCATCGCTTCCTGACTGAGGTCACAGCAGCACTTGCAGTGTAGGTCCTCTCCTGTTGAAGGTCAGGTATCAAGTGAGTAAACAGACCGAAAATGGCGGTCATGTCCACGGCGGTGCGTACCGTCACCGCCGGCGTACATCGTCATTGGCTCCTCGGACCGATAGGGCCCAATGTTAACCAATGCAGAATTGCGCCGCGGTCTTTGACCGCCCACCGCAACGGTGTACAACCCCAGCACAGTTAACTCATATCCCTTTGCCCCACCTTACAGGTCAGGCAGCTGCCATTTCAGAGGGCCACATGGCATTAATAATAACGGCGTCACACCTATGTAGGCCTTGCATACACACAGTTACAGGCACATTGCGGATTAAGAAATTTGTGCAAATAACATTTTGGGATACATCAGTGTTGGCTGACTCTCTGCTCGCTGTTCTCCTCCATACGGCACGTCTGCTGGGGCAGGTGATGAGATTGCGGCATCCTCCGGTGTACAGACCGCAGGTGGACCTGTCGACAATGGAAGAGAGACACATAATAGTCACATACAGACTTGATCGTGCAACAATCCAGGAACTGTGTGCCCAGTTGGAGCCAGACCTGATGTCAGCTATCCGCCATCCCACAGGGATACCCCCTCTAGCGCAGGTCCTGTCAGTACTCCATTTCCTGGCAAGTTGTTCCTTTCAAACAACAGTGGCCATTGCATCAGGGATGTCCCAGCCAATGTTCTCTAATGTGTTGTCCAGAGTGTTGTCTGCCCTGCTGAAACACATGCGCAGCTACATCGTGTTCCCTCAGGTGGAGGATTTGCCCACAGTGAAAGGTGACTTCTATGCCCTGGGACATATCCCCAACATCATTGGTGCCACTGATGGGACACATGTGGCATTAGTACCCTCCCAAAGGAGGTGTACAGAAACCGGAAGAGCTACCATTCGATGAATGTGCAGATGGTGTGTTTGGCAGACCAGTACATCTCCCATGTGAATGCCAAGTTTCCTGGATCAGTGCATGATGCTTACATTTTGAGGAATAGCAGCATCCCTTATGTGATGGGGCAACTCCAGAGGCACAGTGTGTGGCTAATAGGTGAGGCCAAGGACCCAATACAGTGTAAATAGGTGTCTGGGTATGGGGTTGTCCCTAAGGGTTGGTGTGTGTCTAACACTTGTCCCTCGATATTTGCAGGTGACTCTGGTTACCCCAACCTGTCATGGCTACTGACCCCAGTGAGGAATCCCAGGACAAGGGCAGAGGAACGCTACAATGAGGCACATGGGCGAACTAGGAGGGTGATTGAACAAACCTTTGGCCTCCTGAAGGCCAGATTCCGGTGCCTCCATATGACAGGTGGTTCCCTCTACTACTCACCAAAGAAGGTGTGCCAGATAATCGTGGCTTGCTGTATTCTACACAACCTGGCTTTGCGACGGGCAGGTGCTTTTTCTGCAGGAGGATGGGCCAGCTGATGGTCTTGTGGCAGCTGTGGAGCCTGTGGACAGTGAAGAAGAGGAGGCAGAAGAAGAGGATATCGACAACCAAAGCAACATAGTCATGCAATACTTCCAGTGAGACACAGGTAATAAAATATCACTGCCTCCCACATGTCATACAATTTCTGGAGCTAGCAGAAGTCTGTCTTTTTCACTCAGTGTATGGACCCTGACTTGTCACTTTGCCTTTCCATTTCACAGATGTGTGGTTCCACTTTGTGCCCTCTGCTATATTTCCTCCAGGCCTACAGCTGTGTTACATCGGTATGTGCACACGTAAATTGACATTGCTATATTCCATGGTTATTGCAATTACATGTTTGTGAAAGCACAGACTGACTCCAGATTGTTTTGTAATTGAAGTGTGTTTATTTCTGTGCAAATAATTGCAGGGGGTTGTAAAATGGTCTGGGGGGATGGTGGAGGAATGTCCATGGCAGAGTCCAGTCTATTTGTTTCACAGTTGCATTGTCCAAAGTGGCATATGAAGTGGACCAGTGGCAGTTGAAGGATGGACAGGGTGACAAAGTGGGACAGAAGGGTGACATTCAGGGGGCTCCCATTTCCTAGCGGGGGTCTTGGCAATGTTCTCTGTCTTGTTCCTGGATCTCAGGGACTGTTTGTGGGGTGGTTCTCCATCTGCAGGGGGTAGGGTGCTGGTGTCGTGTTCCTGTGGCGGTGCCCCCTGTCCACTAGCGCCGGCAGAGGTGGAGGGCTGTTCATCGTCCAGGCTAGTGTCAGGGGCCCCTTCCTGTGCCATTGTGTCCCTCCTGGTGTTGACAAGGTCTTGCAGCACCCCTGCAATGGTGACCAGGGTGTTGGTAATGGACTTTAAGTCCTCCCTGATCCCAAGGTAGTGTTCCTCCTTCAGCCGCTGGGTCTCCTGAAACTTGGCCAGTACCATTGCCATTGTCTCCTGGGAATAATGGTAAGCTCCCATGATGTTTGAGAGTGCCTCGTGGAGAGTGGGTTCCCTGGGCCTGTCCTCCCCCTGTCACACAGCAGTCCTCCCAGCTTCCCTGTTATCCTGTGCCTCTGTCCCCTGAACTGTGTGCCAACTGCCACTGACCCCAGGTCCCTGATTTTCTTGGGTTGGTGGGTTTGCCTGGGTTCCCTGTAGTGGTGGACACACTGCTGATTGACGTGTCCTGGGGACAGAGGGATGGGCCCGCTGGGTGGGTGCTGTGCTGGTGTTTCCTGAGGGGGAGGCTCTGTGGTGGCTTGTGCCAGTGTCAGGGGAACCGACTGTCCCGAAGTCCCTGATGGGCCGGGCTGGTCATCTTGATCCAGTTGTGCAGAGCTGCTGTCATCACTGTGGGTCTCTTCTGTGTGGGGACTGGATATGTCTGGCACCTCCTGTCCAGTGATGATGGGTAGGGGTCCTGTAGGGGTGTAAAGGCATGATTATTGCATCTGTGTGTGCCATCGTGTGCAATGGGAGAGTGACCCTGTACTCCAGTGCTTTCATTCTTGGCTTGGTCCTTGTGTGATAGTTGGTTTGGGGTCTGTGTGGGTATCTGTGTGGACATGCTTTGGTAATGGGTGTCCATGCTTTGGTATTGCATGCAGGGCTTGGTATTGGGATAGCTGGGTTGTGATAGTTGTGCATATGTGAGGTGTTGGAGTGATGGGGCTGTGGGGGAGGGTGTGGGTATGTGATGGCATGCAGGTGGGGTGGGGGGAAATGGTAATAAAGATTTGACTTACCAGAGTCCAGTCCTCCTGCTACTCCTGCGAGGCCCTCAGGATGCAGTATTGCCAAGACTTGCTCCTCCCATGTTGTTAGTTGTGGGGGATGAGGTGGGGGTCCACAGCCAGTCCTCTGTACAGCAATCTGGTGTCTTGCTACCAAGGATCGCACCTTCCCCCATAGGTCGATCCACCTCTTCCTGATGTCATCCCGTGTTCTTGGATGCTGTCCCACTGCTTTGACCCTGTCGACAATTCTGCGCCATAGCTCCATCTTCCTTGCAATGGAAGTCTGCTGCACCTGTGATCCGAATAGCTGTTGCTCTACCCGGACAATTTCTTCCACCATGACCCTGAGCTCCCCCTCAGAGAACCTGGGGTGTCGTTGAGGTGCCATGATGTGGTGTGGGTGATGTGTGAGGTGGTGTATGTTGTGATGTGTCAGGGGATGTATTGGTGTGTGTTGTTTGAGGTGCGTGGATGTTGTGTAAGTGATGGTGTTGTGTGTCTGTGGATGCTGGTGTTTTTTAGGTAGTGTCTCTCTGTGGCCTGCTTTAAAATTTCTGGTAGTAAGGATTTGTGGGTGATGTGGGTGTGTGCTTTATATTGGATTGGGTGTTTGGGTGTAGTGCGTGTATCTGTATCAGGTGTGTGTATTTCGAATTGTCTCATGTGGTTGTGTTTTGTAAATGTGTGTGTATTTTGAGCGTGGCGGTGTGTACTGCCAATGGATTACCGTGGTTGAAGGACCGGCGGTTGATTCGTGGGTCGTTATAGTGTGGGCATATTCCTGTTGGCGTGACGGTGGAGGTTTTGTTATCGCCAGTTTATCACTGGCCTTTGGTGTGTCGGACTTGTGTGGGTGTCTGACTTATGGCGGATTCCGTGATGTGGGTCGTAATACCTGTAGCGGAAGTCCGCGGCTGCAGCTGTATGTTGGCGGTCTTCTGCATGGCGGTAAGCGGTATTTACCGCCAGGGTTGTAATGAGGGCCTAAGTGTATTGGTAGGGAAGATATATCAATGCAACCCTATAGGGATTGAGAGTATAGGGAGTGAGAATGGGTTCATTCTGAAGGATCGGAGGAAATGATCTGCAGTGAGCACAATATACCAGGTCCTCACTACTGGGCCAGGGATTGTCTCAGTCCTGTAATCTGGTGGTTGTGCCAGGCCATGCAGTGGTTCTGATGATGGACAAGAAAAGCTTTGCCCCTTCTTACAAAAACCACCACGTCACTGTAGGGATGTGGTTATATTAATTTTCTACATGGCCCATTTTTAAATACCATACACCTTCTTTGAGAGCTACAAGACTTACATGGGGTGACTTACTAATATTTAAAATGGGAAGTATTACATGTAAAAAAAAGGTATTTTAACAGGTCGCTTTGCAGGTTTTACATTGCAGCAACCAGGCTACACAGGATAGACCAGCAGTCATATTCACACTACCATTTTCATAGATGGAAAAACAGCAGTTCTCCCATTTATCTAGTTTGGTTTAGCTTGCAATTTGAATATCTTTGGTAGGGGGGTTTGTAAGCTTTTGCTAGCAGTTAGTGTCTGTTAGTAGTTTGTCAGCTACAAGATTTTGTATATTTATATCTCATGCTGGTGTTAGAGGACGGAGTTGACCATCGGGTCCGTCTTGATTTTGTGCTTTACGACCACTTGGTTTTTTACCTTTTACTGTGAGGAAGCCACCTCGGCGGGGACTCACGCACAGTAAATTCATGGTAAAATGGACTGCGCATGTTTAACGCTGGTGTCGCTGTGCTACGGAAAGGCTGCTGTGGCACATCAAGAGTAGGAGGCCCCGGGCAGGTTACACGTGACCATGTGTGCACTCGCAACAGCACCCATGTGAGGGCTGCATGGGGAGGATTTCTGTTGTGTGCAGCCTAAAAACTGCGCTAGGTAAGCCTCGCGCAGAAGAGACTGTGCAGAGTGGGTGGTGACCTGGAGTAGGCCTCATAAGGTGAGTGTACATATGTGAGGGATAGTCAGTGTACTTACTGTCTTTTCACTGTAGGGACACCATTAAATGCCAATGTCAGTGTGCCTACTGCATTTGCATTATAGGGACACTCCATTAAATGTCAATGGGAAAGGATGACCTAGGGTGCAACTTCAGTCCTCGAGATCAGAGTCACACCAAGGTACTCTGTAACCTGTAGGAAAAGAATAATGCAGTAGGTTACAAGAGCATAGTTGTACAACTTATGGGTCATCCAGGGAAGTCATTTTTATCTGACTCAGCTCAGGATAAGGGCCAATTACTGCTCTGTCCAGCTGCTTCAGCAGGGCCTTGCATCAATCAGCCAGCTGTCATTCAATGCAGTGAGCAGGGTGGGGAGGCCCTAGAAGGAATGTCAGGTAGGCGTGGCTGAAACTTTCAGAGCACATATGGCAACTAACTCCTGGATGATGCCATTTTGAGCTATCCCAGAAGACTGTGCAGGAAGAGGGGACAGGGGGAAGGAAGTGATGTGGTACATCTGGATAGGCCAGAGGTGCAGACCGGCTGGACACTTCCGGCCCCACTTAAAAGGTCCTGCACAGGAGACAGCTCTCTATCTTGGCTGTGCTTCACTGCTGGACACTGGGACTGCAGACAGGCATCATGGGCAACTGGAAGGGGCCTGACTGCCTCCTGGGGTGGGGACTCTGCCCCTGAAGGACTTTAGGCCCAGTAAGGTGCATGCCAGGGCCAGGTAAGCAGGCTCCGTTACCCCCCTAAGGGCTGGTTGGGGGAAGAACTGGGCTAGCACAAGGAGAGCGCAATGCCCAGAAGGAAAAGAGGGCACCCAAAGGAAAGGCTGGTGCAGGGAGTCAGTGGGACTGGCTCCCTATAATCTGGGACCCTTCTAGGCCAGGAGGCCTAAGGAAAGTGCTCCTGGTGGCAAGGACTTGTCACCAAGAGCGAAAAGACGCCAGAATCATAAAAATCAGCCCTTGGGGGCCCGATATATTGAGGGGAGAATGATTCTGATCTTTGACCTTTGCAAAGGCAGCAACGAAGCGCGTGGGGCTCCGCCGCTATTCCAGACTGTGCCCCAGGGGTGGGCCAGGGCCTGGGGGCTGCTCCAAGAGGATGAGTAACCAGGGGAGTGCCATCGCACTCCCCCTGTGGAAGAAGAAAGGGCCCCAGACCCCATCCCGGGCCCCGTGAAGCCTGGCTCATTCAACATGATGGGGGGGTGCTATTGCACACCCCCCCTTGCCGCGGTGAGTAGGGAACCCAGGCCCCATCCCAGGGCCCCCTCAGGCCAAAGTAAAGTTGAGGAGCACCATCGCACTCCCTGTGAACATGGCCGAAAGGGGCCCTGGACCCCATCCCGGGGCCCCATGAAGAACGATGAGTGGGGGCCGCGTTGGCCACCCGCAAGATATCCACCAGCTGTGGAAGGGGCGGGCAGCCAAAGAAGAAGCCCGGAGAGTGCCGTCACGCTCCCCATGAAGATTGCACCTGGGGCCACAGACCCCATCCCAGAGCCCCTCTAGAAACCAAGTCGGGGGTGTCGTTGCACCCCTGTGAAAATCGCAGGAGGGGCCCTTGACCCCATCTTGGGGACCCATGAGGAGGAGGATGTCAGGGAGCATCCTCGCGCTCCCGGTGAAGGTGAGGAGGGGCCCCGAAGCAGCAGAGGAGATGGGGGAGTGTTGTTACACTCCCCCAAGTGGCCCATCCTGCCACAGCCCCTGCATGCGTCTACCCACAGGAGCAGGCAGACACCACAGTAAAAAGGCCGGCTCCCGCGGCTGCACACGAAGGTGCTGGCCGTGCGAGGATCCGGCAGAGGCAGCCAGGGGTGGGCTCCCAGGGCCACCCCTCCACAAGGGAGCACTTACCTGGTGTGTGGGTGTCCCTATGGGACTGGGTACCCTGAAAGCAGAACACCAGCTCCGGCTGCACTTCGGCTCTCCCCGGCTCAGCGGGAGAGCCACTCGTTTAATTTGGGCCTGGCCCAGCTTGCCCTGCAGGGCACCAGCATGGGTCTAGGCAGCGAAACAGCTTGTGGTGGCTCCAGGAAGATGGGGCCATCACCAAACAAGTTCACATGTACCAGGTGAGTTGTAGAAGCAGTGCAGCCTCCCACCCGCGCAGTTTGTGTCCCCACCCGAGGTAGGGTGGGACAAAAGAATAGTAACCCCCAAGGGTTCCAACGCTAGGGAAAGCACAAGCTTTTTGGACTTTTACTCTGGCTTGTGGCACTGCACTCTATAGGGGTGTAGGATGGTGTTACATAATATTAATCAACAGTAATCTGAATGTTAACCAAGAGAAATTTGAAAGTAATCCAAAAGTAATCCTAACCTTTAAATTGTTTAAACATGTCTCTACAGGTTCCTTGTTAATGCTTATTTGAGTAATGAGACTGACAGCCACCTCTTGGCAAGGTAGATATACTTAATTGCAGATTTAGGTGCGCTCATTCTACATTACAGTCAGATGTTGCATTGGGATACCGGGGATTGTTTTACCAGATGGGTTGTGGGATTATATTTTTTTGAGTGTCATGCTTGTGTGCTTGTGAATGGGGATTACTAGCCCACACCACCTCCCTTAAGTGATTACTTGCGCAGGCCACACAACTGATAACCCACCTTCCAACAGCTGGCATTTCCAAATGTACTGTATTACAAAACGAAACACTTTGGCAAAGCCAATAGGTCAAAAAGTATGCTGGTTACTTACCTGGTCAGCAGTTTAGCAAACTAAGAAGACACTCCTCTGACTTTCACAAATTTAGCAGTACCCGGAAACTGCAGAGGTGTTCCAAAATGTCTGGAATCCCTTCATCCGCTCCATGCAGATTACATCTGAGTTGAGGATATGGCATGAATCATATGAATGCAAGCAACAAATGCATTGAAGAGGAATGTATACCTCATGTTAGAGACATTACAATAATGGGGTGAGAACAATAAGCATTCTCAGTAGCCACACCAAATGGAGTCGAGAAACATTTGGAAAGGTTTTCCTCAAAATACACAGCATTTATGTCTCCATTTCCATATTAATTAATTAGAGGTGTCTATGCAGGAGGTTGTCGGTAAGCTTACAATTAATTCTGGCAAGAAGAGTGCAATGTGCAAATGGAAGGGTAAAGTTGGGCTTGAGTAGGAAATTCACACATCCACAATGCAACATATGAAAAGATCATATCAATATGGCTTTGTACAAATCTGCATACAGAAAACCCTTGATGGGGTAAAGATATTTGCTAGAAGTGGGCTTTCTGGTTGTCAGAGTATGCATCCTGTACAAGTAGGAACCACCACTCTGGTCAGGGTATACAGCATCCATTTTAGGACATCCTCATTCTTCACTCCTCATCCTTTCTTCTCATCCCTGCTTCTCATCCTTGCTTCTCATCCATCATCCCTACTTCTCATCCATCATACATCAACCCTGCTTCTCTTCCATCATCCCTACTTTTCATCAATCGTATCTACTTCTCATCCATCATACATCATCCCTACTTCTCATCCATCATCCCTACTTCTCATCCATCATACATCATCCTTACTTCTCATCCATCAACCCTACTTCTCATCCATCAAACATCACCCCTTCTTCTCATCCATCACCCTACTTCTCATCCATCATCCCTACTTCTTACCCATCGTACATCATCCCTACTTCTCATCCAACATCCCTACTTCTTATCCATCATGCATCATCCCTACTTTTCATCTATCATACATCATCCCTACTTCTTGTCGATCATCCCTATTTCTCAACCATTATCCCTCATCCCTGCTTCTCATCCCTACTATTCATCCGTCATCCCTACTTCTCATCCATCATCCCTACTTCTCATCCATCATACATCATCCTTACTTCTCATCCATCATCCCTTCTTCTCATCCTTCCTCTTTATCTGTCATCAATACTTCTCATCCATATTCCCTACTTCTCATCCATCATCCTTACTTCTCTTCCATCATCTCCACTTCTCATCCTCATCCCTACTAATCATCCATACTTATTTTCCATCATCCCTACTTCTCTTCTATCGTTTCTATTTCTCTTCCATCATTTATACTTCTCATCGCTTATCCCCGCTTCTCATTCCTACTTCTCATCCATTGTCCATCATCCCTACTCCTCATCAATCATCCCTACTCCTAATTCCTCATCCCTCAGTCATACAAAACATTTTCGGTTTTGTGAAAGACACATTGGGCCTGATTCTAACTTTGGAGGACGGTGTTAAACCGTCCCAAAAGTGGCGGATATACCACCTACCGTATTACGAGTCCATTATATCCTATGGAACTCGTAATACGGTAGGTGGTATATCCGCCACTTTTGGGACGGTTTAACACCGTCCTCCAAAGCTAGAATCAGGCCCATTGATTGGTTGGCAACAGCTGATCAGAATTATGAGAGAGAGTTGCATTCTATTTTATTGAAAAACAGCCTCCTCATTGCACATGCTGGGTGAAGAGGGAGGAGAGGAAATGCAACTGTGTGTTTGTTTCAGTGACTTCAAGGCTGTACACCATTTAATTTTATTTACCTAAGTGTTTTTCTGTTTACACAGACTTCTGCAGAAATCTCTGCTGGTTTGGAAAATACAAGGAGCCCACAGCTTGGGCCATAAATCAGCTCTTGGAGAAAGGGTTCTACAGTTCATGGACAGTTCAACTAAAAACCTTTCTGGTTTCAGTTTCATATGCAGAAAGAAACTGTTTAAGGTGATCTCTGGTGACAGTGCAATCCAATTCATCCAAACCTTTTCTGCTTTCATTTTTATTTGTAACAAATACAGGCCTTCATTATGACATTGGCGGTAAATCCCGCTTAACGCAACAGTGACGGCCTCCAACATACCGTCGTGGAGGCAAAGATACACCGCCATATAATGATACACACACACCAAACCGACAAAATACTGCCACAAGCACAAATCCACCAGACCAAAGGTTAGTGTTAAACTATTGGTACGAACACCCATACCATTATGCCAACAAAAAAACGCCCTCTACATTATGACCCACGAATCACCACAGCGGACATTCAATGGCGGTAAAAACCGGCACGGTCATAATGGCCACCCAAATACAAAACAACACAACATTTGCCAATACAAAAAACACACACCACACCCATCCACCAACAGCACAATAAAACACATACCCACATTACCTACAACGCTTTGCAAACAGGAAAAGACTGCAATAGTTAGCCACGCAAATCACAGAGACAACTACACACACACACACACCACAACCACCCATTCATCCGTCACGCACTCCACACCCCACACCCCACCACAGTACTCAACACCCTCTGTGCAACACACACAACACCCATGCCCCCACAAAGGCACCGCTGTTTCACTGATGATGACTTGCGGGTCATGGTGGAGGAAATAGTCAGAGTAGAGCCACAGCTGTTTGGAGCACAGATCCAGTAGATCTCCATTGCCAGGAAGATTGAGCTATGGAGGAGAAGTGTGGACCGAGTGAACGCCGTAGGACAGTATCCACGAACAAGGGACGACATCAAGAAGAGGTGGAACGACCTACAGGGGAAGGTACGTTCCATAGCAGCAATGCACCAGCTTGCTATCCAGAGGACTGGCGGTGGACCCCCACCTCCTCCCCTACAGCTAACAGCATGGGAGGAGCAAGTCTTGGCAATCCTGCATCCTGAGGTATTCAGTGGAGCTGCCGGAGAACTGGACACTGGTGAGTCAATATTTACTACCCATCCCCCCATACCTGCATGCCACCACTACCCCTCACCCTGAAATCCATCACTCCCCTCCATCCCACACAGTGCACCACCACAATTAACTAACCTAAATGCCAAGCCCTGCATGCCATACCCACTGCATGAACATCCCTCCCAGCTCTGCATGTACACCCACCACCAATGCATGCACAGCCTGGAGAACTAACAATCCCACAATACACAAACAAAGGTGGCATGGCATCAGCAACATTATAGGGGAAGCTAGGAATGCAGAATATGTCACAGATATGTAGCATAATACACCACTTATATCCCCACAGGTGCCCCAGCCAATCTCAGCGGTGAGGAGGTGCCACAGCTACCCAGTCCCTCACCAGAAGATGCCCCCAGTGATGACCGCAACTCTGGACTTCTGTATCTGGATGAAGTCCCTGGCCCATCAGGGACCTCTGATCACTCGGATACCTCAGCCCACACCCAGTCCACCACAGACCCTCCCCCTTCAGTATCCAACACCACAGCAGCCACTGAACGTCCACAGACCTCTGTCCCCAGGACACGTCAACCAGCAGTGTGCCCACCTGTACAGGGACCCCAGTCCACCCCTCACAGGCAAGACAATGAGGGTCCTGGGGTTAGTGGGCACACTGTTCAGGGGACACAGGCACAAGGGGCCAGGGACACTCAGAGGGCAGCTGTACGCCAGGGGGAGGACAGGCCCAGGGAACCGAATGTCCAGGAGGCACTCACAAATGTCCTGGGGGCTTCCCAACAATCCCAGGACAAGATGGGTCAGGTGATAGACATCATGCAGGAAAACCAGCGGTTGCAGGAGTAGCACCACCAGGAGATCAAGAAAGAATTGCAGGCCCTCAACACCACCATTGTCTCCATAGCAGGGCTGCTGGGTGGTATGGCCAACATGATGAGGGAGTACACATCACACCAGCGGGCCCATTCCACTAGCCAGTCAACTGACCAGCCCTCCACATCTGCAGCAGCTAGTAGGCAGGAGGCCCTGCCACAGGACCCACAGGCCACCAGCACCCCTCCCACTGCAGAAGGTGAACCACCCCGCAAACGTTCCCTGCGACCCAGACAGACACCAGAAACACTAGTCAAGACCAAGCCCACTGCCAGGAAATGAGCCCCTCCTGAATGTCCCCCTTGTGTTCCACTGTGTCACATTGTCCACTTTGAACTGCCATTGCTCCCCTTCCTATGGCCCCTTGGGCACTGGAACTGTGCTACAAACATATTGGGCCACTACACTGGACATTCCTCTACCATCACCCCATTCCATTGCACTATTCCTTCAAAGTTTTCACTTCAATAAACACCCTTGAAAACAACTGGAGCAATAGCGCTTTATCTGACAGAAATGTGCAATGTATTGAACTGTATCATCCTGTGCAATTGTTCAGAACTTTGTAATTCCATCCAACAAATGGCCTGTAGCAGTTTGTAGTCATCACATCAGTACACAGTTGTAATCACACCAACATCTGCAAAATGGGAAGGCATAGGTGACAGTCAGTTGGGATGCTAAGGAAGAGACTGCCATCATGCTACAGCCACACAGAAAAATAATTTATTAGAGGAATGGTCAGTTCTACTTTCTTACCTGTGTGTCATTGAAAGTACTGCCGTTTAACTGATGTCCTGTTGTCCACATCCTCATCCTCTTCCTCCTCATCCTCACTGTCCTCTGGGTCCACTGCTGCCACAGGAGCATTTTATTTTCACTCTCCTCCTTCTGCAGATAGGGCACATGTCTGATGGCCAGGTTGTGCAACATGCAGCATACAACAACTATCTGTCCGACCTTCTTAGGGGAGTAGCAGAGGGATCCACCTGTCAGATGGAGGCACCTAAGCCTGGCCTTCAGGAGACCAAAGGTCCTTTCAATAATCCTCCTGGTACACCCATGAGTATAATTATACATATTCTCAGCCCCTGTCCTTGGATTCCTTACAGGGTTCAAGAGCCAGGACAGGTTTGGATAGCCAGAGTCACCTGCAAGATGTGAGGAAAAGACATTAGCCTTGTACAATGGCATGGAGGATGACTCCTGAAGGCATACACTGATATACATTGGTTGGGCTCTCAGGCTCACCAATAAGCCACACTCTGTGCCTCTGTAGTTGTGCCATCAGTTATGGGACGCTGCTATTCCTCAGGTCAAAGGTGTCATACACCAACCCAGGATACTTGGCAGTGATGTAGGAGATGTACTGTTCAGCAAGGCACACCATCTGGACATTGAGTGAGTGGAAACTCTTCCTATTCCTAAACACCTGTTCATTGGCCCGGGGGTGGGGGAACAAATCATATTTGTGTTCTATCATTGACCCCAATAACATTTGGAATATGTCCAATTGCATAGAATCCAGCCTTCACAGTGCCTAAATCTTCTACTTGGGGGAAAGCGATGTAGCTGCACATGTGTTTGAGCAAGTGTAGGAGGCTGACCTGGTTTGTAGTGGGTACCTTGGGTACTTCCACCTTATACCAGGTCCAGTTATCCCTTGTTAGTGAAATGTAGTAGTGTTCTAGCAGCTTAGGTTGATAGAGGTAGCTATGGCAGAGCAGCTTAGGCTGAACTAGGAGACATGCAAAGCTCATGCAATACCACTTTTGGGGCCAGATGTATCAAAGCTTATTGCATTCGCAAACGGTGCGAATTCCCATTTGCGAATGCAAAAAGCCATTTCAGAATGTATCAAAGGCATTCTGAAAGCAAATTTAAGGAATCACTAAAATAGTGATTCCTTAAAATTGCGACCCTGTTTAGAGAGTCACAAATTGCGACTCTCTAAATAAGAAATTGCAAATAAGGATTCCTTATTTGCGAATTCTAAAGCACATGTAAGAAGCAATTCCTAAATGCGAATTGGGCATTTAGGAATTGCTATTTACCACCAAGTTAAACTTGGTGGTAACGATGTGTAAATTTTGAAAATGCATTTAAAATGCATTTTTAAAATTTATATGTAAAGCACACATCCCTTTTGGCTGCACACATGCGGGCATGTGTGTACCTTACATGTTGTATAAAAGATTTTTTGGGTGCAGCAGAGGAGGCCTAAGGCCCCCAGCACCCTGGACTTTGCATTTCAAAAAATTGCGAATTCCAGTTAGGAATTCACAATTTTGGAAAATGCAAAAAATTTGCAAATATGGTCCTACAGGCCCACAGGTGCGAATGGGGCCGGTATCGCAATTTGCGATTCGGTAATAGCATTTGCAATTTTTAAGAAATCGCTATTACCGAATCGCAAATGTGATACATTGCATTTTGCGAATCAGAAATAGCGATTTCTTAAAAATCGCTATTTCCGAATCGCAAAAGGCATTCTTGGTACATCTGGCCCATAGCTACACAGTACTTATACACAAGTAAAGACAATACTTAGTGTTACCAAAAATAAAGGTATTTATTTGGGTGACACAGTACCAAACATATCTTAGAGACAACACTCCTTCTGGAGGTAAGTATTATACACAACATATACACTAGACACCAAAATTAGACAAATAAGTAGTCATAGAACAGTGCAAACAATAGTAAATGCTATAGAATGCAATGGGAGAAAATAGGTCTAGGGGCAACACAAACCATAAACTGAGAAAGTGTAATGTAAAGCCCGAATTTCCCCCTAGACAAGTGTAGTGTGAGCAGAATCGCTGTGAGAGTAAGAATACAGTAAATGTAAGTAAATTACACCACCCCAGAGCACAGAAAAGCATGAGTAAAGTATTGCAAGTTTCCTTAGGACACACTAAACCTCATGATTGGGATATTGCAGTAACCAACCAAGTCTGCAAAGAACAACTGCTGGATTCCTGGACCTGAAGACCTGAAAAAAGAGAAGGACCAAGTCCAGAAGTCGAAAGAAGTTCCATGAAGGACAGGAGCCCCTGCCAACTCAGAAGGGGGTGCATAAAGAGTCCCCGCTTAGTCAAAGACTCCAGGAATGCACCATAGGAAGATGCCAGTGGGTTCCTGCATGATGCAAAGGATGTCCCACGACGTGAAGATGGATGCAGACATGATTTTGTGTTGGAAGTCACAAACAAGCCTTGGTTACGAAAAAAGTGTGTTTTGCATCAAGATGGTGCTGGTTGAACCCAGGAGGGAACTGGGGGCCTCAACTCTGTGTGAGGAGGAAAAGGGAGCTCTCAGCACTTTAGAGAGCCCTTAGGATGCCAGGCAGCACCCATGGGAGTCCCAGGACACAGGGACAAAGGAGGTGCAAAACGTGGTTGGTGCAGCACAACAAAGGAAGGTCCCACACCGCCGGAGATCAACTCAGCGAGTTGAGTAATGCAGGATTGAGTGCTGGGGACCTGGGCCAGGCTGTGCACAAAGGAATTTTGCAAATAGTGCACAAAGGCCTCAGGAGGTGAAGAAGACGCAGTACACAGGGGTACCTTCAGTTTCAGGGAAGGTAGGGTCTTACCTCCTCCAAATTTCGTCAGCAGGACCTCAGCACAGTCTATGTTGATGGGGTCCAACCTCTGTGTCCTTAGGAGCATGCTTGTTGCTGTAAAAGGAGTCCAAGGGTACCGGTCGTCATCTTAGAAGGTGCCTGCTGGAGCAGGGGAGTGACTGTCACCGCACGGGAGATTTCTTCAGTCCTTCTGGTGCAGGGTGAAGACAGGGAGTCCTCAGAGCGTGAACACCATTGAAACTGTTGTAGTGGCTGGCTGGAGCTGAAGTTGCAGAGGAAAAGTATCCCTTGTGGATACTTTGTTGCTGTTACAGCGGTTCCTGGAGTAGGCTGCAGTTGATCCGAGGTCAGAGGAAGATGAAGTAGTTGCAGAAGATTCCTGAAGGAAACCTGCAAGCAGAATTTTAAGAGAACCCACAGGAGAGACTCTAAATAGCCCTGAGAGGGGGATTGGCTACCTTATCAGGTATGGATCTATCAGGAGGGGCCTCTGATGTCACCTGCTGGTACTGGCCACTCAGAGCCCTCCTGAGAGCCTCTACACCTTGCAAAGCAAGATGGCTGAAGTCTGGGACACACTGGAGGAGCTCTGGGTATCACCCGTAGGGTGGTGATGGACAGGGGAGTAGTCACTCCCATTTCCTTTGTCCAGTGTCGCGCCAGAGTAGGGGACAAGGGGTGCTTGAACCAGTGTAGACTGGCTTATGCAAAGAGGGCACCATCTGTGCCCTTCAAAGCATTTCCAGAGGCTGAAGGAGGCTACCCCTCACCAGTCTGTAACACCTATTTCCAAGGGGAGAGGGTGTAACACCCTGCTCTCAGAGGAAATGCTTTGTTCTGCCTTCATGGGACAGGGCTGCCTAGACCCCAGGAGGGCAGAACCCTGTCTGAGGTGGCAGCAGCTGTAGCTGCAGTGCAAGCCTCAGCAATCTGGTTTGGCAGTACTGGTGGTCCATGGTGGAGCCCCCAGGATGCATTGAATTGGCTCCCCAATACCAGATTTGGAATGGGGGGACAATTCAATGATCTTAGACATGTCACATGGTCATATTTGGAGTTACCATTGTGAAGCTGAATATATGTAGTGCACGTGTATAATGGCGTCCAGCACTCAGTCCCGGGAAATGGCCCTGAACTATGTGGTGGCACCTTTGCTAGTGCAAGGGTGACCTCACACTTAGTAACTTTGCACCTATCCTTCAGCAAGTGACGGTTAGACATATAGGTGACTTAAAAGTTACTTAAGTGGAGTGAAAATGGCTGTGAAATAACGTGTGCGTTATTTCACGCAGGCTGCAATGGCAAGGGTTTGTCTAAGCTCCCTATAGGTGGCAAAAGAAATGCTGCAGCCCATATGGATCTCCTGGAACCCTAATGCTCTGAGTACCTAGATACCATATACTTGGGACTTATAAGGGGGGTCCAGTGGGCCAGTTGAAATTGGTAAATGAAGTCACTAGCCTACAGTGACAAATTTAAAAGTACAGAGAGCATAAACACTGAGGTTCTGATTAGCAGTGCCTCAGTGAACAGTCAAGCACTATACAGACACACACATTAGGCCATAAACTATGAGCACTGGGGTCCTGACCAGCAGGATCCCAGTGAGACAGGCAAAAACATACCGACATACAGGTACAAATGGGGGTAACATGCTAAGGAAGGTGGTACTTTCCCACAGCAAGGCAGCCAAACCCCTTGCCAGCACCATTGAGAACAGTCCTGCTGGCAAGCCCACTGTCACTTGGAAAGAGCCTGTTGCCAGGAAATGGAGCACTGATAGGACCTGCACAAGAAGGGGGATCCCAGTGGAATGACTGATAGGAGATATCAGATCAGGATCCAATTGAGCACACAGCTCTGTGATTGTGGCCCTGTCCAGTCTATAGGTGAGTATTATGTGCCTGTCCTCCAGTGTAGCCAAGTCCACTAGGGGTCTGTACACGCGGGCTTGCCTCCTCCTCCTATTCCTCCGCAGTAGTAGGTACCTAAGGGACAGAGGAGTGAGAAGGGAATGACAACAAAAAAAATAGATCCACCGCATCTGTTTACATAGAGCATGTAGGTAACTGGACACTGTACATGGCTATGTATGTAAAATCGACACCAATGACGCAGTTTTTATTCTGAAATTGTGTACCAGCACTATAACATGGCAACCGCCTGTCCTGTATATAAGGACAGGTGGAAGTGATCTCACTCCACGGGCGTTGGGCGTCATGGCGGAAGGTGGTCTGCACCACCATGCAATTCCTCATTGGCTAACATGGGGCTCTATGGATTACAGTATCTAATGAGGATTACAGCCGGCGGTGACAGTGTACACTGCCGCGGACGTGACTGCCATTTTCTGACTATAACCTCACTTGAATCCTGACTTTCCACAGGACAACATCTCCACTGCGTGTGCTGCTGTGACCTGTGACTGGAACCTGCCATGGCCCGTGCGACAGGGGAACGGGCCTCTGCCTTCACTTCGGAGGAGTTAGAGTGCCTGGTGGATGGGGTCCCATCAGTGTATGGACAGCTGTATGGGCCTCCAGTCCAACAGGTGAGTACACCATCAGGACATTGCAGGCGACAAAGCTGCATGGAGATGTGTGTGTTTGCTGGCAGTGTGTCATTTGGGTGGAGGGTATAGCTGGTGGTAGTGTACATGCAGGGCTGCGGGTGAATTGTGTAGGAGGCTGGCCTGGCTTGTAGTGGGTACCAGAGTTACTTACACCTTGTGCCAGGTCCAGTTATCCCTTATTAGTGTAGAAGAGGTGTTTCTAGCAGCTTAGGCTGATAGAAGGTAGCTATGGCAAAGCAGCTTAGGCTGAACTAGGAGACATGTAAAGCTCCTACTATACCACTGGTGTCATATGCACAATATCATAAGAAAACACAATACACAGAGTTACTAAAAATAAAGGCACTATGACAATATGCCAAAAGTATCTCAGTGAGTACCCTCAGTATGAGGATAAGTTATATACACAAGATATATGTACACAAACCAAACTTAGGTAAGTAATAGCAAGAAAAGTAATGCAAACAGTGTAGAATTACAGTAGATTGCAATAGGAGCACATAGGTATAGGGGCAACACAAACCATATACTCCAAAAGTGGAAAGCGAACAACAAATGGACCCCAAACCTATGTGAGCTTGTAGAGGGTCGCTGGGACTGTAAGAAAACAGTGGGGGTTAGAAAAATAGCCCACCCCAAGACCCTGAAAGGTAGGTGTAAAGTGCACCTACTACCCCCAGAGAGCACCGAAGTCGTGATAGGGGGATTCTGCAGGAAGAACAAACACCAGCAATGCAACAACAGCGGATTTCCGGACCTGAGTACCTGTAAGACAAGGGGACCAAGTACAATAGTCGCGACAGTGTCGAGAGTTGGCAGGAGCCCAGGAAATGCAGCTGAGGGTGCAAGGAAGCTGCCCCCGGATGGAAGAAGCTTGTAGTTCTGCCAGAAAGAAGAGAGCTAGGGACTTCTCCTTTGGAAGACAGATGTCACACGTTGCGATGAAGCTTGTAGAGGTGTTCCCACGCAGAAAGACCGCAAACAAGCCTTGCTAGCTGCAAGGGTTGCAGTAGAGGTTTTTGGGTGCTGCTGTGGCCCAGGAGGGACCAGGATGTCGCCACTTGGAGGAGGAGTCAGAGGGGGTGCCCAGCAACTCAGGGAGCCCTCACAGAAGCAGGCAGCGCCTGCAGAAGTACCTGAACAGGCACTTGGAAGAAAAGTGAACCAGAGTCCACCCAAAGTCAGAAAAGGGAGTCCCACGACGCCGGAGGACAACTCAGAAGGTTGTGCACTGCAGGAAGGAGTGTCAGGGACCCAGGCTTGGCTGTGCATGAAGGAAATCCTGGAAGAGGGCACAGGAGCCAGAGCAGCTGCAATTCATGCGGTACCCAGCAATGCAGTCTAGCGTGGGGAGGCAAGGACTTACCTCCACCAAACTTGGACTGATGAGTCACTGGACTGTGGGAGTCACTTGGACAGAGTTGCTGAGTTCCAGGGACCACGCTTGTTGTGCTGAGATGGGACTCAGAGGACCAGTGATGCAGTCTTTTGTTGCCCGCGGTTGCAGGGGGAAGATTCCGTCGACCCACAGGAGATTTCTTCAGAGCTCCTGGTGCAGGGAGGAGGCAGGCTACCCCCAGAGCATGCACCACCTTGAAACAGTCGAGAAAGCTGGCAGGATGAGGCGATACAAGGTTGCTAGTAGTCGTCTTGCTACTTTGTTGCGGTTTTGCAGGCATCCTGAGCAGTCAGCGGTCGATCCTTTCGCAGAAGGTGAAGAGGGAGATGCAGAGGAACTCTGGTGAGCTCTTGCATTCGTTATCTAAAGAATTCCCCAAAGCAGAGACCCTAAATAGCCAGAAAAGGACGTTTGGCTACCAAGGAAGGAGGATTGGCTACCAAGAGAGGTAAGAGCCTATCAGAAGGAGCCTCTGACGTCACCTGCTGGCACTGACCACTCAGAGCAGTCCAGTGTGCCACAAACACCTCTGTTTCCAAGATGGCAGAGGTCTGGGACACACTGGAGGAGCTCTGGGCACCTCCCCTGGGAGGTGCAGGTCAGGGGAGTGGTCACTCCCCTTTCCTGTGTCCAGTTTCACGCCAGAGCAGGGCTGGGGATCCCTAAACCGGTGTAGACTGGCTTATGCAGAGATGGGCACCATCAATGCCCATCAAAGCATTTCCAGAGGCTGGGGGAGGCTACTCCTCCCCAGCCCGGACACTTATTTCCAAAGGGAGAGGGTGTTACACCCTCTCTCAGAGGAAATGCTTTGTTCTGCCTTCCTGGGCCAGGGCTGCCTGGACCCCAGGAGGGCAGAAACCTGTCTGAGGGGTTGGCAGCAGCAGCAGCTGCAGTGGAGACCCCAGATAGGCAGTTTGGCAGTACCCGAGTACTATCCTAGAGACCCAGGGGATCATGGAATTGTACCCCCAATGCCAGGATGGCATTGGGGGAACAATTCCATGATCTTAGACATGTTACATGGCCATGTTCGGAGTTACCATTGTGACGCTGTACATAGGTATTGACCTATGTACAGTGCACGCGTGTAATGGTGTCCCCGCACTCACAAAGTCCGGGGAATTTGCCCTGAACGATGTGGGGGCACCTTGCCTAGTGCCAGGGTGCCCACACACTAAGGCCCTCATTCTGACCCTGGCGGTTCTCTACCGCCAGGGCCAACGGGGGCGGGAGCACCGCCGACAGGCCGGCGGTGCCCCCTTGGGCATTCTGACCGCGGCGCTTTGGCCGCGGTCAGAACGGGAAAACCGGCGGTCTCCCGCCGGTTTTCCACTGCCCGTAAGAATCCTCCAAGGCGGCGCAGCTCGCTGCGCCGCCGAGGGGATTCTGACAATCCCTACCGCCATCCTGTTCCTGGCGGTTCGCCCGCCAGGAACAGGATGGCGGTAGGGATTGTCGTGGGGCCCCTGGGGGCCCCTGCAGTGCCCATGCCAATGGCATGGGCACTGCAGGGGCCCCCGTAAGAGGGCCCCGCTAGTATTTCACTGTCTGCGTAGCAGACAGTGAAATACGCGACGGGTGCAGTAGCACCCGTCGCACCTTCCCACTCCGCCGGCTCGATTACGAGCCGGCATCCTCATGGGAAGGGAGTTTTTCCCTGGGCTGGCGGGCGGTCTTTTGGAGACCGCCCGCCAGCCCAGGGAAAAACTCATAATACCCTCTGCGGTCTTCTGACCGCGGAGCGGTATAATGGAGGGCGGAATCCTGGCGGGCGGCCTCCGCCGCCCGCCAGGGTCATAATGAGGCCCTAAGTAACTTTGCACCCAACCTTCACCAGGTGAAGGTTAGACATATAGGTGACTTATAAGTTACTTAAGTGCAGTGGTAAATGGCTGTGAAATAACGTGGACGTTATTTCACGCAGGCTGCACTGGCAGGCCTGTGTAAGAATTGTCAGAGCTCCCTATGGGTGGCAAAAAAAATGCTGCAGCCCATAGGGATCTCCTGGAACCCCAATACCCTGGGTACCTCAGTACAATATACTAGGGAATTATATGGGTGTACCAGTATGCCAATGTGAATTGGTAAATTTAGTCACTAGCCTGTTAGTGACAAATTTGGAAAGCAGAGAGAGCATAACCACTGAGGTTCTGATTAGCAGAGCCTCAGTGAGACAGTTAGGCATCACACAGGGAACAAATACAGGGCACTTACTTATGAGCACTGGGGCCCTGCCTGGCAGGGTCCCAGTGACACATAGACTAAAACAACATATATACAGTGAAATATGGGGGTAACATGCCAGGCAAGATGGTACTTTCCTACAATGTGTGGGCCATTTGAGGGGCAATTGATGTCTGAACGCCATATGTGTGACAGGCTAGATTTTCGGATTCATGGTGTCCCTCTGTTTGTGTTTACCCTGCAGGTCAGCGCCCATCGGAAGAAGGGCTTGTGGCATGCCATCGCCAAGTAGGTGCGGACCTGGGGGGTTTATAACCGGTGGAGCACCCACTGCAGGAAACGGTGGGAGGACCTGGGACAATGGGCGGCCCAGTTGGGGACGGAGTCCCAAAGAGGAAGGGGTGCCCGTCAGAACCTGACCCCACTGATGGCCTGCATACTGGCGGTGGCCTATCCATAGCTGGATGGGCACTTGAGGGCATCACAGCAGCCATAAGGGGCTAAGGCCTTCATTACAACCCTGGCGGTCGGTGTTAAAGCGGCGGTAAGACCGCCAACAGGCCGGCGGTAAAAAAAAGTGAATCACGACCATGGCGGAAACCGCCAACATAGACAGCCACTTTAACACTCCGACCGCCATGGCGGTACAAACAAACAGCATGGCGGTCACCGCCAACAGACAGGGGGAAGACAATGTACTGCCCACACTATTATGAGAGGCCAATCCGCCACCTTTTCCGGGGCGGATTCAACGCAAACAAAAACACAGCGAAAACAGGACTTGGAAGGGGAAACACTCACCTCTACACAACCCACGAGGAACCAGGGCGCCATTTAGCCAGAACTCCAAATCCTCCCTGCAATCATTTTCCTGCTCCTCTACCAGGAGCACGAACGACAGCGTTGACAACCACGGTGAGTACTGCACCTACAACACAGGGGTTGGGGGAGGGAAAAGAGAGTGACACACACAGGCAACACGCAACACCACCACCCTCACCCACAACAACACACACACCAATACATGCTGCAACAATAGATTTACACCCCCAAACCTCCCATGGGAGAACGCAATGACAAAAGGAAATGATTGAAACGATTGTAATCAATAAAAATCCATTAGTCAAAACTTTAAATACAGTATAAACAATTATGTACACCAACTATACAAGTCCGGATAGTGCACCATTCAAAGACCGTTGACCACTGGGCCCAAAATGCATGGGCGAGGCCCACACTCAATACCAGACTGCAAACGGAGAGAACACTGCTGGGGCATCAGATCGAAATAAAACAGGCACAACATGGGGAAGGGAAGGGGGGGCACCTCAGCTGGATGAGTGCACGACGCCAGCTCCACGAGGGGGCTCCATGCCCATTGATGTATCCTGGGGAGTGCAAAGCCACAGTCTCTCAAGTCTTTTCAGTGGGTGGGTTGCCCACTGCTTTATCCTAGGGAGTGCAAAGCCACAGTCTCTCAAGTCTCTCCAGTGGGAGGTTTGCCCACTGCTTTATCCTGGGGAGTGCAAAGCCACAGTCTCTAAAGTCTTTTCAGTGGGTGGGTTGCCCACTGCTTTATCCTGGGGAGTGCAAAGCCACAGTCTCTCAAGTCTCTCCAGTGGGTGGGTTGCCCACTGCTTTATCCTGGGGAGTGCAAAGCCACAGTCTCTCAAGTCTTTTCAGTGGGTGGGTTGCCCACTGCTTTATCCTGGGGAGTGCAAAGCCACAGTGGATGCCTTTCTCCACTGGTTCTTGAGGGGGCTTTGTGCCCAGAGTGCTTCATCCTACCAAGGACTGAGGTAGTGGATGCCTTTCTCCACAGGTTCTGGAGGGGGCTTTGTGCCCAGAGTGCTTCATCCTGCCAAGGATTAAGGTAGTGGATGCCTTTCTCCACTGGTTCTGGAGGGGGCTTTGTGCCCAGAGTGCTTCAACCTGCCAAGGACTGAGATAGTGGATGCCTTTCTCCACTGGTTCTGGAGAGGGCTTTGTGCCCAGAGTGCTTCATCCTGCCAAGGACTGAGGTAGTGGATGCCTTTCTCCACTGGTTCTGGAGGGGGCTTTTTGCCCAGAGTGCTTCATCCTGCCAAGGACTGAGGTAGTGGATGCCTTTTTCCACTGGTTCTGGAGGGGGCTTTGTGCCCAGAGTGCTTCATCCTGCCAAGGACTGAGGTAGTGGATGCCTGTCTCCACTAGTTCTGGAGGGGGCTTTGTGCCAGAGTGCTTCAACCTGCCAAGGACTGAGGTGATGGATGTGACACTCCACTGACGGTGGTGCAACATGCAAGCTGGCCAGGCTCCTGGAACTGACCACCAGCCTCGTACGACTGACCACTGGGGTTGGCAGCCATGTCTGCGGTGGTGCCACTGGCTCAGGATGTTGCGTGGCCGCTGGCAGTGCTGGTGGCGGTGTCAGTAGCATCGGTGCTGGCGGCGGTGTCAGTAGCAGCGGTGCTGGTGGCGGTGTCAGCAGCAGCGGCGCTTGCATCGGACTCTGTGGCATCGGTGCTGACGGCGGGCTCTGTGGCATCGGTGCTGGCGGCGGGCTCTGTGGCATCGGTGCTGGCGGCCGGCTCTGTAGCGGCGGTGCTGGTGGCGGGCTCACTGACTGCGGTGCTGGTGGCGGGCTCACTGACTGCGGTGCTGGGGGCGGCCTCACTGACTGCGGTGCTGGGGACGGTGTCAGTAGCGGTGGTGCTGGTGGCGGGCTCACTGACTGCGGTGCTGGTGAAGGGCTCAGTGTCTGCGGTGCTGGCGGCGGTGTCTGTGGCGGCGGTGCAGGTGGCGGTGCCGATCTTGTCCGCCATGCAGGTTGGCATCGACGTGGACCTGCCTTTGATTTTTTGGCCCTTCCCCACCTTGGATGGTGGCGAAGCTGTCTTCCCACTTTCCACTTTTGTTTTGCCTGAACCCTTGGTGGCAGGTGTTTTCGCCTTCTCCCTCTGGGATGTGGGCAACTTTTTCTGTTTTGGAGGTGGGGGAATGTCCTTGCCCTCGCTCCTTGCAACAATTGCAGCCCTGTTGCTTGGCGCACTCCAAAATCCCGCTATTGCTGACACCACTGTGCCCGGTGATGTGGCGGCTGCGGTGCTGCATTGGGACCCAGAAAGGCGGCCCTAGGGGATGGGCGGGGGGGAGGTGTAGGGAAGAGGTCAAAATTTGATAGGAAAAGCTTTTTAGACACACTGGGATGGGTAGATGGAGGGGGTTTGGGAGTGGAGGAAGAGGTAGTGGATGTAGGAGGTGTACGTTTGCTGACTTTGGGTGAAGGTGCATGGGCTGGAGGCTGTTGTGAGGTGGATGGCTGTTGGGTGGGTGTGTGACTGCATTTGTTTACTTTGGGAGGAGGGCTCACAGACACACTGGGAGAGGACACAGGGGATGTGTGAATGGTAGTGGGGGTGGTGAGTGCACGTGAGCGGTGTGTGGTGATGGGCGTGCTGGTGATGGAGGTAGTGGCTGAAGATGTAGTGCAGGCAGATGTGAGTGGAGATGAGACATGGAGGGAGGTGGGAGACGTGGAGGAGGGGGACACAGTGGAGGCAGTGGATGTTGGTATGTCTGCATGGGTATGGTGCTTGTGTGAGTGCCTGTTGGATGTGTGGTGCTTATGTTTGCCTGAGCCACCCTTGTGTGTTGAGGTGTGTGCATGCTGGTCTGATGGTGTGCTTGGGATAGGCTGAAGTACAGGGGATTGGGTCTGGTTGGAGGAGAATGGAGGGGGAGGCTGGACACAGGGACAATGGTTGCAATCAGTGCTGAGGCCAGAGCCTGAAATGCTCGCTGTTGGACTGCCTGGCCAGAATGAATGCCCTCCAGGTATGCATTTGTTTGCTGCAACTGCCTCTCTACATTCTGGATGGCATTCAAAATGGTAGAGTGCCCAACAGTGAGGGATCTCAGGAGGTCAATAGCCTCCTCACTGAGGGCATCAGGACTGACTGGGGCAGGGCCTGAGGTGCCTGGGACGAAGGAGAGGCCCACCCTCCTGGGTGAGCGGCCACGGGACACACGCTGAGGGGCTGCTGGGAGGGCGGTGCTGGTAGGGGGGGTGGCGGCTGTACCTGTAGATGCGGTGGGCACAGAGGGGCCCACCACCACAAGGGAGCTCCCATCAGAGGAGGAGTCGGTGTCGCTGGTCTCTGCTCCTGTCCCCGCTGTGGAGCTCCCCTCGCCCTCCGTCCCACTGGTGACTTCAGACTCCATTGTCTCGCCCGCCAGTGCCACGTGGGATGCAGTTCCGTCCTGCTCCGGTGGCACTGCTCCTCCGCCTGATGATGCTAATGCACACAAGAACAGGGAGACCACAAAAAGTGGGGGGGAAGAAAGAAGGACATGTTCAGTGCATGCAATACCGCTACCATTGGCGGACACTACAGACACAGCAGCCCTCTGCACTACGCCATGCACTTAGAGTTCCTTAATTAATCCTAGGGACATGGGGTACAAGGCCTATGCCCGATTGCTGCACACATGGAAGTCACAGGAGCCTGACTAGGTGTAGATGTCTCTTACCACTGGTGGGGTTGGGGTGCCACTTAGCCTGCCTCACAAAGGGTCCTTGCCTACAAAGCTCGCCCTGGCCTAGGGTAATCCACTGGCCACCTCCCCCACCCAGACACCTCGTAATGCACGCAGAGTAAGATGGATGTGACGGTACTCACCCCCTTGTGGCTGCTGTGATGCCCTCAAGCGCCCATCCAACTCCAGATATGCCACCGCCAGGATCCGCAACATCAGGGGGGTCATGGTGCGACCGGCACCCCTCCTACGTTGGGAGGCCATCCCCAGCTGGGCCTCTGCCGTCTTCTTCCTCCAGCGGCGAATGTCCTCCCATCTTTTCTGGCAGTGTGTGCTCCGTTTGTGGTGGACCGCCAGAATGGCTGTGGCTCTACCCAGACGATTTCCTCCACCATGACCCTGAGCTCCTCCTCGGAGAACCTGGGGTGTCTTTGCGGTGCCATGGTGTGGTGTGGGTGATGTGTGAGGTGGTGTGTATTGTGACGTGTGAGGGGATGTGTTTGTGTGTGTTGTGTGAGGTGCGTGGATGTTGTGTGAGTGATGGTGTTGTGTGCCTGTGGATGCTAGTTTGTTCATGGTGGTGTCTCTCTCTGTGCTTCTTTCTCAATTTTTGTCATAGGGGTTTGTGGGTGATGTGAGTATTATATTGTATTGATTGTGTGGGTGTGGTGTGTGTATGTGTATCAGGTGTGTGTATTTCGATTTGTCCAATATGGTTGTGTTTTGTAAATGTGTGTGTATTTTGAGCGCGGCGGTGTGTACCGCCAATGGAATACCGCGGTTGAAAGACCACCGTGTGGATTCGTGGGTTGTGATAGTGTGGGCGTATTCCTGTTGGCGTTACGGTGGAGGTTTTGTTATCGCCAGTTTATCACTGACCTTTGGTGTGGCCGACTTGTGTGGGTGTCTAGATTTTGGCAGATTCCAGCCAGTGGGTCGTAATAGCTGTCGCGGATTTCCGCGGCCGCAGCGGTGTGTTGGCGGTCTTCTGCACGGCGGTAAGCGGCACTTACCGCCAATGTTGTAATGAGGGCCTAAGTCTAGTGTGTGTGACAACCATCTTTGTTGCCTGGCATGGGATTCTGGTGGTGGGGTTTAGTCAGTGGATCTCCCTTTATGCCAGCTCATACATTGCTGTGTGGTCCAGCTCAGGGTTATTGGGTGAATAGCAAAATCTGGATAGCTAGCTTGGTGGCTTTCCATGTCAGACAGGGCTTAGTAGGTCCCAGGAGGGGTGCAGATGGCAGTGTTTGGCTCTTATCCTGTTGTGGTACCTAGCCAATGGTATGCCAGTGTGGTGCATACTGCTCAATCTTGGTCCCTGTGTGTGAAGGTGATGTATATGCCATCTGTGGTGTTGGCGCTGTAATTGACCCAGTGCTCCCTTTCTTCCCCCCTATTTTCTTCTGTCATCCTGTCAATGTGTGCATTGGGATCATCTGACGAATGAGCAGGAGCACTGACGAGTGAGGGAGCTGCAGCCCACGGTACCCAGAATGCTGAGTCCATCAACGTCGAGGGGACCAGTGGGACGGAGGGCGAGGGGAGCACCACGGCGGGGACAGTAGGTGACAACACTGACTCTGAAACCTCCCCCAGTGGGAACTCCCTTTTGGTGGCGGACACCTCTGGAACCACTTCAGCTACAGGTAGAGCCGCCACCCCCATACCATCACCGCCCCCCTCCCAGTAGCCCCCCACTGACTTGCCGTGCCCGCTCACCCAGGAGGGTGGGCATCTCCTTCGCCCCAGGCACCTCAGGCCCTGCCCTTTCAGCCCTGCTGTCCTCAGTGAGGAGGCTATTGACCTCCTGAGATCCATCTCTGTAGGACAGTCAACCATAGTGAATGCCATCCAGGGGCTGGCATTCGAGATGCAGCAATGCAATGCCTTCCTGGAGGGCATTCACAGTTGCTTGGTGGCCCTACAGAGATTGTTTCAGGCTTTGGCCTCCTCTCTGATGGCAGCCAGTGTCTCTGGTCCTACCGTTCCCCCCTCCAACTACCACTTCCTAGTCCCAGTCTCCTCAACTCCATCCCATCCCATGCACACATACAGACACGTATGCACACAAAACATCACACAAGAGTGGCACGGACAAACATAGGCACCAAACTTCAAGCCACAAGCACTCACACAAACAACAGACAGATGCACACACAACAACATCCTTTGCCTCCACTGTCTCCCCCTCCTCCACAGTCATATCCGCTCTCACACTTGCATGCACTGCATCAACAGTCCCAGACCCTGCCACCTGTACACCCTTGCCCACAGACACCACAAGAGCAGAGCCGCAGACATTCACCTCACACACCACATGCGCAGTCATCACCACCATCACCACCTCATGCAGCATACCCACCTCACTGGCAGACACCACCACAACATCCATCCACACGACCTGTTTTTCCTCTCCCACCCTGTCTGCCCCCCCAAAAAAACACAAACACTCGCACTCAGACCCCCAACAGCCATCCACCTCACAAATGCAACTGTCCATGCGCTTGCACCAAAGTCCAGCACACCTACTCCTCCTACTACCACTCCCTCTACCTCCACTCCCATCCCTCCTCCCACATCCCACCACAACATCCCTAAGAAGGTTTTCCATGCCCATCTTGACTTCTTCCCTACCCCTACCCACCCGTCCTGCCTATACATGCATGGTCCCAACCACCCAGCTCAGCACTTCAGCCAACCAGCCTGACACTGCTCCAACCCAAAAATCTGCTGCTGGCACTAAGGGGCCCCTGAGTGGGGCGGCAGCCACTTCCAGCAAGGACACACATCTGCCTCAAAAACTGAGGTCTAGGGTGGCAGAACCTAAGAGACAAAGGACATGGTCAGTGAAGGCACCTCCTAAACCTGGAGGTAATGACACATGTCACATAACAAAGGCAAGGGGGCCCCCTCACAGGAATGAACCCAAGAAGGGCAAGGATCCCCATCCACCACCAGAGGCCATGTAGCCCCCCTCCAGAAACTGTGGCCTAAGAATCCCCTACAGGGACAATGGGCAGGCAGCCCCCTCCAGAACCAGTGGGCATGATATCCACTCCAAAGACTGGGGCCTAAGACTCCCCTCCAGGGTCAGTGGGCAAGGAGCTCCCTCCAGAACCAGTGGGCATGATACCCACTCCAGAGACTGTGGCCTAAGACTCCCCTACAGAACCAGTGGGCACGAGCCCCCTCCAGAACCAGTGGGCATGATACCCACTCCAGCTGAGGTGCCCCCCCACACCTCCCCTCCCCCTGAGGTGCCTGCCCATTTCCAACATGATGCCCCTGAACAGTGGAGTCCAGGTGATGTCAGGAGTCAAGTTGGGGCTTGGACGATGCCCTGTGGCCATGTGGCCCTTTGGCACTTCGGACTGGCCATTGGCCCAATCTGTACATTGTTGTATATATAGGTATTTATTTATTCATTATGGTGGCTGTTGGCAGCAAATTACAGTGGTTGTACTACAGGTATGTGTCCTTGCATTCTTTGCTCCTGGGACCTGTAACTGTCGATGTACTGCGCAGCTGGTTGTGTGTGTGTATGGTGTGTTTTGTGCATGTGTGTGTGTCACTCTCCTTTTCCTCCCTCCCTTGTGTGCTAGGTGGCTATACTCACAGTTGTCGTCTTCGTCGGCGTTGATGCTCCAGGACAGCCATGGCCTGGTAGAGCATCAGGAAGAGTTGGAGTTCCGGTTCCATGGCCGCCGCGGAGTCCTCTGTGTCCCTGAAGGTGAGTCTTTCCTTTTCTGTTATGTGGTTCCGTCATGTCTTTGATGGTGTTGCTCTTGCCCTGGAAATCCTGGTGGTTTGCTATGTCATAATATGGTGGGCGGTACCTTAGCTTCGCCTGGCTGTAGGTGGTGTTAACGCCCTGGCAATTGGTGTGGTACATTGGCTGGCTATGGGAGGTCTCACCACTGTGGTCATAATTTAGCGGTAATTACCGCCAGCCTGTTGGCAGTGTTACCACCATTTTAACAGTGGTGGTCAGTACAATGCCAATGTCATAATGAGGGCCACAATGTTTAAATCTGAGGCTACTTTTATCTCTGAAATATGTTTTTTTTCTGAAAGCAGGAAGGTTTTCATTGAACTGTAGATGAATTGTATAACCCTTTCTCCAATAGCTGATTTATGGCCCAAGCTGTGGGTTCCTTGTATTTCCCAAACCAGCAGAGCTTTCTGCAAAGGCCTGTGTAAACAGAAAAACACATAGGTAAATAAAATGAAAAGTTGTACAGCCTTGAATTCACCTGAAAAAAAACACACAGTTCCAATTCCTCTCCTCCGCCTTCACCCAGCACATACAATGAGAAGGCTGTTTTTCAGTGAAATAGAATGCAGGCCTCTCTCATAACTCGATTGGCTGTTGCCAGCCAATCAGTGTGAAGGTGTGTTTCACAAAACTGAAAATGTTTTGGTATGAGTGAGGGATGAGGAATGAAGAGTTGGGATGATGGATGAGGAGCAGGGATAATGGCTGAGGCATGAGAAGTAGGAATTATGGAAGATGGATGAGAAGTAGGGATAAGAAGCAGGGATGAAGGATGAGAAGTAGGAATGATGGAAGAGAAGCAGGGATGATGGAAGAGAAGTAGGCATGAGAAGCAGGGATGAGAAGTAGGGATGATGGACGAGACGCAGGGATGATGGATGAGAAGTAGGGAATACGTATGATGAACGAGAAGCAGGGTTGAGGGATGAAAAGCAGGGATGATGGAAGAGAAGCAGGGATGATGGATGAGAAGTATGGATGATGGATGAGAAGTAGGGATGATGTGTGATGGATGAGAAGTAGGGATGGTGCAAAAGAATGAGAGATGATGGATGAGAAGTAGGGATGACGCACGATGGATGAGAAGCAGGGATAATGGAGGAGAAGTAGGGATGATGTATGATAGATGAGCAGTAAGGATGATGGATGAGAAGCAGGGATGAGAAGTAGGGATGATGGATGAGAAGTATTGATGATGTATGATGGATGAGAAGTAGGGATGATGGAAGAGAAGCAGGGATGATGGATGAGAATTAGGGATAATGTATGATATATGAGAACTAGGGATGATGTAGGATGGATGAGAAGTAAGGATAATGAATGAGAAGCAGGAATGAGGAGTGAGGAATGAGAATGTCCTAAAATGGATGCTGTAATGGTAAGATAGATAAACACTTAGAGATAACCTGTGCTCATCCTCTGGTAGCTTGGCATAGAGCAGTCAGGCTTATCTAAAGAGGCAATGTGTAAAGTATTTGTACAATACACACACACAGTAACACCATGAAAACACCACAAAAATACATCACACAAGTTTAGAAAAATAGACAATAATATTATAACTGAATAAAGACCAAAAAAAAATCCAATAAGTAGAATTTGAGTTATGTATTTTAGAATAATAAAAGAGTTCTAGTGCTTAGAAGCAAATACCGCTTTAGGAGTTACTTTAGGTCATGCTGAACCAGGGCTAAGTCAAAGTTCAGGCAGACTTTGATGGAGCATAGGCCGGCTAAAGGCCCCACGCTGGCCCCGGTGAACGAAGCACCTTTCCTGGTTGCAACCGCAAAATATATGGTGAGATGCATCAATCGGAACCTCGAACGGGTTTGTGATGAGTCAACATGTCCCACGCAGTGAAGGCGATGTGTCAGTTCTGAAAACAGGCTCTGGAGCCAAGATGTGTTGGTTTCAAAGTGCGATGGGCCGGGTTTCTCCAGAAAGTCAAGGGATGTGTCAATCTTCATAGAAGGCTGTGACGGCAATGCATGGTTCTGTAGCATAGGGCTCTCAAGGTGATGCAGCGGTTTTGAGGGCGGTGCCCAGATTCAGCTCCTGCACCTGGTTAATGCGTTTGTTCTGTAACATGCAGGAAGGAGATGCATCAATTTCCCTGATGCAAGTATCTGGATTCACTTCTAGTGAACCAGGCAAAGGAGGAGGGGTAGAGACTTTGATATTTCTGAGTCTCAAACAACAGGAAGCAAGCCAACAAGCCTTTGGAGCACACTTCAGGTGGGAGGCAGAGTCAATCTCTCCTTCAGTATAGTCAGACTCCAGCAGGCAGCAGGGCAACACGAGAGAAAAACAGGCTTACAAGGTCTGTCAGTCCACCAGATGAATCCTTTAAGCAGCAATGCAATTATTTTGACATAGTCCAGTTACAGGTCCAGAAGTGTCTGATTTGGTGTGGATCAGAGACTAGTTACTTATACCCAAATGTGCCTTTTAAGACCTCTATGCACTCCAAAGAAGGGTCTTTGGAGTGCATGGAGGTCCTTTCTTCCTAGCCAAGGCTCCACTAAGGGGCAATCAGCTCTTGTGTGGGGATGGGAACTCCATATTCAGGTGTAAGTGTCAGCTCCCCCTACCTGCCCAGGAAGAGCTGTCAGAGTGCAGATGAATGCAGATGAGTTCCCTGTCACATCCCACCCTTCCTGTGTTTGTGGCTGTCTAGAGGGAATGCACAAAGTGTTGCTGTCACCCACCCCAGACGTGTATTGGAGACAGGCTGCAAGGCACACAGAGCAGTGTGAGCAGAGGAATGCCCACTTTCTAAAAGGGGAATTTCTAAACTAGTAATGTCAAATGCAACTTTACCATAGAAGAGGATTTATCATTATCATTTCAAAGATATGAAACATGATGCAGCCACTCCTTTCTAATCAGGAATTAACCTTAAAAGTGCATTAAGGAATTCCCAATGCTAGCCTATGAGAGGAGTAGGCTTCACATCAGTGAAAAACAAATTTTACTGTTTGTCACTACCAGGACATTTAAAACTTAGAAATACATGTCCTACCTTTTACTTATACAGCACCCTGCCCTTAGGGCTACCTAGGTTCTACCTTAGGGATGACTTATCTGTAATAAAAGGGGAGTTTAAGGCTTGACCTGCACTCACACGCCCTGCAATGGCAGGCCTCAAACGGGTTCTTAGACAGGCTACTTGTGTGGGTGGCACAATCTGTGCTGCAGGCCCTCTAGTAGCATTTCACTTACAGGCCCGGGGTATATTGTATACCATTTTACAAGGGACTTAGAAGTAAATTAAATATGCCAATTGTGGATAGGCTGATGTTACCAAATTGTAGGGAGAGCACTTCAACACTGATTAGCTGTGGTAAAGTGCAGAGTCCTAAAGCCAATGAAAAGGGTCAGAAAAAGAGGAGGAGGGTGGCAAAAAGTCTGGGGTGACCCTTCAGAGAGGGCCATTTTCCAACCATACCTTTAATCCAGTTTTGTGGAAATTAAACTATTTGCTGGAAAAAAGTGTAAAGTATTCTCTGCTAAATTATTAGTCACTGCTGAGACTTGCTACTAGCAAATGTCACATAAAACATAAGTTTCTGGTTTCAATAACACATTTTAAGGGGCTATTAAAGAGAGGCCCATTGAAAATTCAGTACACTAATGGAGATGTTTAGTGCTCAACAGAGATAAGTTCCTCAGTAGGATAAAACCACATAAATAAGCCTGACTTCCAAATCCCAAGGAAATATCTGCAGTTCTTTCAGCAGCGTACTTAGAGGAAGTGTGCATTAATTGGCATATATGACAGGGTGAAGTGTGAAATGGCAACATGAAAGAGTCTACTTGCATTTATGTCATGGAAATATGTGTTAAGATTTTGCTATTTTTGAAATCATGGCCACTGTGAAGCAGTGGAAAAAGGGATTAGGCTGCAGGCTGCTTAGCTTCCAAAAGTACTGTGTCTGGAGGAGGAAGCCCAAATAATGTCTGAGGGTTGAAAATTCTAATACTAATTTAGTGTGAGAACTTTAGAATTACGAAAATTAGTTACCCAGTAAAAATCGCATGTTAATGGAATTGGATCTATGTTGAGTACGTTTTTGTCATATTGGCTTGGCAGTGGAAGTAATACCTATGAGTGAGTAGAAGTGCAGAGTAGCACTTGAGAAGAGATAATCGGGTTTCAAACATATGTTAGAAGAAGTCAGTGCTCAATTTGTAAATAAAAACATTCTGGTGTCCAAAGCCCTCATCTGAAACAAGCGGCTGCTGCAATTAAATGTGCGAATACTGAGGCAGCGTAACCCTGAAACCATCTTGGGCTTCTTCAACCCATGAACAGCCACTCTCTGCCCCTCCAGCTCACTTTTGCAGCTTTCTCCCTTTGTGACGCTTTCGTTTTTCTCTTCCTCCGACTTTCCCATATGTGTCTTTGGCTCGCAGTAAATGCTTGAGGCAGATAAATAAGTGCTGGTGCTCCGCACCAGAAACAACAGGCACAAATTAAGCACCTGAAGAAGTGCTCCAGTCAGTTTTAAACCTTCAGGAGGAGCCAGAACTTCCCGCCAAGTGGAGGATGAGCAGTGTACGCAGTACAAAGGGTGACCTCCCATATTAATTGCCCGACTGAGCAGTGGAAATGAGAGTTCACCTGTCTGTTCTGTAAGGAGTGTGCAGGTGGTTAGAGGGAGCTGCTGAAGAACGATAAGGACATACTTCAGTGACACAAACCATTTAGTGTAAAAGGTCATTTATTTAGGACAGGATTGTAACATAATACATCATCTTAAACTTTCAACAAAACCGAACTTTAGGAAACCGACCCTTTAACATTTCCTTGCTCATCCTTTTACTCAACCCAGCATTTTTCGCTTCCATTCCCCCACACATTCCCCTTTTTCATTTCATGCCCTACTTGCTTCGTGCATCCCCCACACTCTGATCTTCCACCTGTTTGTTTTTTCTCTTGGAAGGGTGGCCAAGCCTGCATCTGACTTTCCACCCTCCCCCATCTACTGTCATCCAGCACAAACCCAATTGGCGTTTTGCTGCCCCACGAAAAGAACACGACTGCAACCTGACTTCATTACACCTGATCTCTGAGCCACATCTTCTCACCCCACAAGTCTCCAACCAGCAGCTTAACATTTGTCAGGTAATAAGCATTTCCCAATTCAGGCAGGTGCACACCATCTGCCCTGAAAAGTGCTTCATCCTGCTCCGTGATGTCCTTGTGCTTTAAAACCTTAATATCATGGGCCCAAAAGAAAACCCTCATAGCTCGATTAAGTTTCTTGCAAGCCCGCTCCCTGTTTGATAGCCCCTCTCCATGTTCGTATAGGCACAAAATCAGTCCAAACCAAGCATGTGCCGTGTAACTTTTGCTTAAGCAGCTCCAAGTCTCTCTGCATGTGTTGCAGTAGTGTAAGCCTCGACAATTTCACAAGATCATTTTCCACCAGATGAATCAACAGCAGATCAGGACAATCCCAATTCGGCAAACTATAAATTATGAAAGTTTGCAGATTTCCCCACCTCATGCCACTTTTACCCCACCAAAAAACGTCATGCTGGTTACTAGGCAGTCCCAATGCCCATCCGTAAATCTGCTTCTCTGCAAATTTAACTGCCCAATGGATAAACGAATGGCCGACCAGCAATATGACCATCTTGTCCTTCCGTGGAGCGGACACACATCCTGTAAAGAAAACAAACTGTAATATCGGTCTTTAAAAATGTTCTCAGACCCCGAACCCCATACATTGTCCCTGCACTGACGCAAGCTGTTGCAAGACTGGTCGCACCACCCTAAGGCCTCACATAACGCTCGCAGCATCCAGACTTCCATCACCCTATACTCCTGATCTTTGCCCAGTCCCAACCTAAATGTGCTGCAGCAGTAGCTGCCCCAATTCGGAATGAATGCGTGCCAAAATCAAGAGCTTGGCGACCCATCTGCCGTGAAGCCATCCTTAAGACTTGCAAAAGCTGGAAAGCCGTAAGCTTAGCATCAGACTTATGCATAACAACCCCTTTCTCTCTTGAATCCCCGCGTACACTCCAGAAACTTAGCCATTCCGAAACCGGACATGCCACTACGTTACCACCTTTCTCCAACCACACCCATTTTCCTTTCCCTAACTGATCAGTCTTGGATCGCCTGAGCCAGATGCCCAAACGCTCCCCACGCAGACAAACTTCCCTAACCTTCACACCTACCACTCGTCCTACCCTCAAAAGCTCAGACACTTTAAAAGTGCCAAGAAACATCCACACCATGCATAAATGGAAAAGTGCCAACTCGTAATCATTTACACAACACACAGGCAAAACGTGCAATAATCAAGCAACAATTCGAACGTTATGGGTTCCCTTACCGCCCTAACCGAACCTACTCTGACCCTACCCCAACCTTTCAACATCTTCCCCAACAAATCATCCTTAGCTGGATCATAGCCAAAAACAGCTTTCTGTAAAAGGAAACCCCTGCCAATTTACCACCAATGGTGGCAGGCGACAGGCCTTTTTGTATCAGGAAAAGCACAAAGCGCAACACGCGCAGCTCAATCTCCTTAGTAGTCTGTAACCAAAAATTGCCCGAAAAATTCTCAAAGGACTGAAGATCCAACCATGCCAGTCAGTAACTCTGCCGGGTGGATTCCGCTAAAGACATCTCTGCCAGCCCAGTGATCATCATCCCCCCCCCCCACTCCCAAATGTATGCCAAGACCGTAGTCTTGTTCTGCTCTGCTCCTGGTGCCAGGCTGCGAAAACGTTGCCACTGTTAACAAGACCGAGAATCTGCAATCTAATTGTATACCCCAGGTATGTGCGCAGCTTTGAAAATAACATTCAATGACAAGCATCCAAGCATGAACTGACGCAATAGACGTAACATCCTGAGATCTTTTGCTCTCTGCCTGTTTACTAACTGAAGAACTGTCATGTTGTCAACATGAAAAACCACAGCCCTATTAGCAAGCTTGTGACCCCATACCGCCAATTGCACCAGGAGCGGAAAAAAAATCTAAAAAAGCAATGCTCCTACCCTGCTGTAACCATTGCTGTGGCCATGACTCTGTGCACCTGTCCCAAAAAAGCCCAAAACCTGTGTCTCCCGCTGCATCCGAGAAAATCTGTACCTGCCAAACTGTGCCTTCTTCACAGAAAAACATAGAGACACCATTAAACTGTGTCAAAAAGGTTTCCCACACCCTGATATCCTCTCTCAAACCTACCGACAGACGTATCCTGTGGTGTGGCAGTACCACTCCAGATATAGCTAAACCTAACCGCCTACAAAAAGTCCTACTCCCCATGACTACCCTGCAAGAGAAGTAGAGGTAACCCAACAGCTTCTGTGCTGTGTGTAGGTCAAACTTATGCAATACACGCACACTTCCCAAGAACTCCAACATTTCAGCCACCTTAGCTGCTGCCAATCTAGCAACCAAAACGTCTGCATCCAGTTCAATGCCCAGAAAAGTCAGCACACAATGTGGTCCTTCCCTTTTTTGGGGAGCCAAAGGCACCCCAACCTGTTGAGACAAATCCTGAAAAGAAACCAGGGCCCTCCCATAATCCCCAGATCCTGCTGTTCCTACAAAAAGAAAATCATCCAAATAGTGAGTCACCACATGATGACCATTTATTTTGACAAAAACCCACTGTAAAAAGGGACTGAATGCCTCAAAAAGCGCACAAGAAATGGCGCAACCCATCAGGAGAACTCTGTCAACATAAATTGCCCCACCAAATTGCATACCCAACAGATCAACATCCTCTGGGTGTATCGGCAGCAGCCTGAAAGCTGATTGGATGTCACATTTTGCCAACTCAGCTCCTTTGCCGTACCCCCTGACCAGTTTGATGGCATCGTCCACAGATGCGTATACCACTTTAGTATCATCTGGTGCAATGAAATCATTAACCAACGCACCCTCTGGCCATGACAAATGATGAATTAGGCGAAACTCACCTGCCACCTTTTTTGGTACCACGCCCAAAGGGGAGATCATAAGGTCCCTACTTGGCCATTCATAGAGAGGACCCGCAATTCTGCCCAAAGACACTTCCTTAGCCACTATGGGGGTTATTCTAACTTTGGAGGAGTGTTAATCCGTCCCAAAAGTGACGGTAAAGTGACGGATATACCACCAGCCGTATTACGAGTTCCATAGGATATAATGGACTCGTAATACGGCTGGTGGTAAATCCGTCACTTTTCCGTCACTTTTGGGACGGATTAACACCTCCTCCAAAGTTAGAATAACCCCCTATATCCCTTACTACTTGTGGCATCTCTCTGGCAGACTGCAAATTGTCTGCCCACCTCCTCACTCTCCGACCCTAGTAACTTACCCAGAAGCCTTCCGGAAAACCTAACCTACAAGCCGAGGCCTTATCCAGGTAGCTGTATAGCCAGGGTAGAAGAGCCTCCAGCCTAATTGGCATAGGAGCCCTTTGGCTCGGGAGCGCCCTGCATGCCTCTTCCCTTGGACGCTCTCCATTTCTCAGCTGGGCTAGAGAGGGAAAAACATTGCGTGACTGGGTGTCGACCCCCGCATTTGGAGCAATTGTGTTTAAATTTGCAGGGCTGCCTGGAACAAAAACCTTTATTGAAGTTCCAGCAGGCACCTGTCGTGGGTACTGGGGTCCGTTGACTAACCGTCGTCTCCTTGGGCGGGACGGGCCTGAAATGGCTTCTAGACCACTGGAAGACCACTTGCGGTGTGTGTAGATGCCGTGGACTGCGACAACACCATCCACTGCATCCACAACTTCGGATCTACATCTCCGCAAGGCTTAGCAAGATTTACACTCACTGTTGCCCAAAACTCCTCAACCGAGCGAAACCCCCGAAACGCATCTGGGCTTTCCGTATAATATCCATGTATTTAAGGGGCTCTATGGCCCTGTCTGAGAATTTTTCACAGTATATACTCGCAAAAAATAAAAAATGCCAAGGTCCAGTTATCCATCGTAATGGGGACTCCCAGCCTACGAGTCAACTCTCACTCTTCCTCCTTAGAGCCCTCCTTGGCTTGTATATCCCTATGTAAGATCTTAAAGACATCTACATACTCATGCTTCCATATCCTAGCCTTTGTTTTGTCGCTACATGAGAGCCCAATGGCATAGCTAAACCAATATATGGAAGCTGCTTCTTGTGTCCCCCCTTACTTGTCCTCAGACCCCAGAGCCTCCCCAGCCACCTTGTCTCCTGACTCGCTCCCAGCTGACGCACCGGCGCCCTTAGCCTTTGTACTGTCACTGACCTGTGTGACCCCTTCCGCAAGTGTATTATGAACCGAAAAATCTCCTCCCCCAATAGACTAAGGTGGTCATTCTAACCCTGGTGGTAAAAACCGCCAGGGCGAATGACCGCGGTAGCACCGCCAACAGGCTGGCGGTGCACCGCTGGGCATTCTGACCGCGGCGGTTCTGCCGCGGTCAGAAGTGGGAAACCGGCGGTCTCCCGCCGGTTTCCCGCCGGTTTCCCGCTGCCCTGCAGAATCCCCCATGGCGGCAGAGCGCGCTCCGCCGCCATGGGGATTCTGACACCCCCTACCGCCATCCTGTCCCTGGCGGGTCTCCCGCCAGGAACAGGATGGCGGTAGGGGGTACCGCGGGGCCCCTGGGGGCCCCTGCAGTGCCCATGCCAATGGCATGGGCACTGCAGGGGCCTCCGTAAGCGGGCCCCAAAAGGAATTTCAGTGTCTGCTTTGCAGACACTGAAATTCGCGACAGGTGCTACTGCACCCGTCGCACTCCAGCAACTCCGCCGGCTCCATTCGGAGCCGGCTTCATTGTTGCTGGGTCTTTCCCGCTGTGCTGGCGGGCGGCCTTTTGGCGGTCACCCGCCAGCACAGCGGGAAAGCCAGAATGGCCGCCGCGGTCTTGTGACCGCGGTGCGGTCATTTGGCGGTAACCGCATGGCGGGCGGCGACCGCCGCCCGCCGCGGTTAGAATCACCGCCTAATTGTACTGGCCCCACTGGAGCCTGAACAGTCCCCCCACACCGACCAATATTCACCCATACCTTTGCCTCGCGTCACCAAAAGCCATGAACCCTTCTGTGCCCCACGACCACATGCCAGCCCTTGCAGCACCTCTTCTGGTTCACCACCAGCCTTGTGATCCTGCAAGATAGAAAAAGAAGAAGGGGTTGCGCCGCTCCTGCGCCCTCTCCCCCTCCCTTTGCAGCTGCTCACCGCTGCCTCACGAATCTCCCCGTCCTCTCACTCATCCTTTTCCTCATCATAATCGAGTTCCACCACATCATCCTCATCCATCTCCCACCTGCTGTCAACACAACCATTCATCAGCACATTGTTCGACGAATCTTGAGCAAGACCTGCATGGCGCACACCATCTCTGCGCTGACCCCGATTCTGCATCATAGAGAAGGCTGCCGAAGACCCCTCTAGTGCTTCTGACCAACGTGCTGAGGCTGTGTTGTGCCCCGTTGGCATCACCTTCTTTCTGCCAGGTCTCAAGCACTGGCATTGTCCCTCCGCGCCCTTCATGGCTGTGTGCGTCACTCATGCTCATCGTGCCGCCAGACCCTCGGGCTGCACAGGCCTCCTGGCCCCTCCCCAAATCTACCTGCAGTACCCAAACCCAGCTTCCCCGACCTAGTGCCTGCATCGGAGGTCCCAGACCCTCCACTACTTCAGCTGCCCTCTTTAGCTGCCTGCCCTTCACCCATGCCCCTTCCCTGTCCTTACACAATTGAGCCCACCTCTCCTCTGTCTCTGCCACTATACGCCACTGTTCCTGAATTCTAGCCTCTAGGTCCCATGCATCACCCAGGTCCAATCTACTCTGCATGGGCCCACTCACCTCTACACCCTCTTGCCCCACTCTGTGCCCTCCCCCAGCCTTCTCTGCCTGCCCACTCCCTGCCTTAAAGGGGGCAATCGCCCCCACTCCTTACTGCCCCCTGGCCTTGACTGGCCCACCCCCCCCTGTCTTGCCAGCACTCTTGCCCTTCTTCTGCAGTTGAGGCCACCCACTCTTAACTATATCTATGCCACCTCTGGGCAAGAAAAAGTCCAAGGGCGCCATATCTGTACTGGGCCCTGCTTCTTCCTGGCCCCCATTATCCCCATCCTGCTCAGGCCCAGTGATCATCAGCTGCCCTTTAGGGCCCAAAAGGCCCCCATCCGTGTGGGCCCTAACCCCAGCATCCTCCACTGTCTCCCTCTCTCCCTACCCTGACTCATCTACAAATTGTGGCCTCAAGGGGGTTGATGCGCTTTGCGCCCGCCCCTGCTGTTTTCTTGGGTTTTTTCGCCCATTCAGGGGACAAACAAGCAGCTAGAGCAGCAGCTACCTGGCCTGACACACTGCGCGTCGGGCGCATCATGCTGACCAACGCCTGGTTGAAGACACCAGGCCTGAGCAAGTCGGCTCGGCCGGCTTCGCCTAGCACGCGAAGCACGGCCCTCACTCCTTGTTGCCATGGAACTGAAGGCAGAATACAGAATAAACGAACTTGCCTGATAAATTAGATTCTCCCCCCCAGGGACCGACCAAATTCCTGACAGCGCGATGAGCGGCGCGGAAAGAGGCCAGTCCCTCCCTTCAGAGCCCTTTTAAACCCCCTCCCCAGTCCCACCCCCACTTACTTACCTCCAATCCTGTCTCTCTGCGTCACTTCCCCTTCCCGAAAGTACCTGCGGAGAGACTAGACCGGGTCTCTCTCTCCGCGGGCCCCTCCAATGTGACTCAAAGTTCAGAAAGTTGTGGCAGTGTTGTTCTTTTGGGCTGATTTCCCTGCTCAAACTCCGGGCCAAGCGCTGGGTGCAGGAAAGAGGAAGCAGTTGTTGGACGTTAGCTGTTTCAAAGCTCAGTAGCTTCCAGTGCTTAATTTGTAAATAAAAACGTGCCGTGCCCAAAGCTCTCCTATGAAACACGCACCGAAAACAACAAGCACATATTAGGCACTGGTAGCTTCATTCCTAGCGAAGCCCATAGTGAGTAATGCTGTAACTGAAAACGGACGATTAAATGTTTCCGGAAGAACATATTGATCACTTTGCTGTTATACTGTTGTGATATTGTTGCAGATTAATTTACAGTCATTGTCAGTGAAATCCAATGATGGGCACCAAGTCCTAAATTTGGTAGGAAGATCCTCAGGGTGATCTGATGGCCCTGTGGCAGATGGGGCATTAAGTCACTGGACTTAGAAGGAACTAACAGAAGCTTTGCTGGTGGAAGCCCTGCAGTCCCCCCACCTCTAAACTGGGTAGGGGAAATCTGAGATTGCCAGGCAGGACATCTGGCACTTTTTGACAGATGGCCCGCAATAGCCAACCAGTAAATGAAACCTTTACTTACTCAGCAACAATTAAAAATACAGATCATTTTGAGCTACAGTTGTGCGAAGCATTTGGTCTTTATATTTTCTTTTCAGGTCGACAGGTTTTAAAATAGGAATACTAAAGTGATATCAGTAGCCCACGACTAACACACAGGAGTCATCTCCTGGAAAGCCAGAGCGCTGATTGGCCTTCCCATACTACAGACGAGGTTTGGACAGACAAGTGGGGCCTGGGGCTGTTTGTGCCCCAATATGCTATGAATTCAGAAAATGGAAAGTTCACATTGTGATTCTCTTCCCAAGCCCCCGACCCAACATCCCCCTACCCCTAGCAGTCCCCGGACACCCTATGCATACAATGCTTGTTCTGCTTACCATAGCGCAGTAGTTTTTTCACTGCTTGAGTCTTCTGAAAGAGCTGCTAAAAGATGGCATCTTGGTTTAAGCTGTATAAAAACACTCAATAAATCCATAAATATATCTTGATATTTCTGCTTATAGCAATATCTGTTGCTCCAGTGTCAATATCTTTAGTCTATATGCTGCTAAACTAAGGGAAAATCTAATTATTTTCCAGAGTCACAGTCATTAAATATGGGCTATCCATCTAAAATAAGAGAATGGAACTTACCTAGATAGAGAGCAGGTTCCAGTGCAGGTTGCCTCAAGGAAAAAACAAATTTCACTTCCAGGTGAAAGGTCAGCGATTAATGTCATGGGAGTGGAGAGTCCAGGGAGTGGTAAAAGGAAGGCAATGGGGCTATGTTAGACAGATTTAAAGGGCTAGTGCGATCGCCTGTCGGTCTCAACTCATTCTCATAAGGTAAGAACAAACTAGTAATATACATTTATATTAATTTCCAGTGTATTCAGTAATATGCAGAATATGTTCATGTGCCCATATTTGAACATTGCATGTTTTGCTTTGCTTATAGGTTTCTTTTCAAACTGTAATAACACCGAGTATTTTTATCGTCTTGAGGGAATAATTTATGGAACAGAATGCCAGCCATCACAGTATCTGCATGAGTCAGATGTCTGTTCAATACCTTCAGAGAAAAGAGGATGTTTTGCTGAGTCGTTGAAATATAAGCCTCGTTGTAACTGGACTGCAGTTTTTATGCTGATCTGTATTTCATTTTAATATGCAGCAACGATTCACTGTGAGATCTGAGGCTACGAAGGAAGGCCTGACGAGATGCATTTAGCCTCAGTGCTAAAATATATTTGCTTATACAGCAAGGTGGGCTACAGTTTACTCGTACACTTCCATTCACAGCATAGCCCAAAAAGAAAGAGCGGTCACTGAGATAGCTAGAGAGAAAGTGAAGGAATACAACATGAGAAAGAGGGAGAGTGATGGAAGAGAAGAAAGAAAAAGGGTGGAGAGGATAGGAAACAGAGAGAGAGAAGTATAACATTGGAAAGGTAAAGTATGAGAGAGAGGAAAATGGAAGGAGAAAGTACTTAAGCGGTATTCGAGGACGACAGAAACAGAGAAGCAAAAATGGAGAAGAGAGAGAGCGAGAGAGCAGGTGAGACAAAAATTAGGATTTAAAGAGAGAACATATACATGACACTATGGAGAAAGGGCGATTACTTATTCTTAATATCCGAGAACCATCGCCCACAGTACTGTTCCAACAACCTTAGCCCGGTGCTTAATTTCTGCTTGTTGTTTCCGGTGCTGAGCACCGGCACTTATTTTTTTAGGGCCGGGGCTTATTCTTCTGCCTCAAGCATTTGCTGCGAGCAAAGACACATATGGGAAAGACGGAGGAAGGGAAAACACGAAATAGCGTCATAAAGGAAGAAAGTAGAAAGCTGTAAGAGTGAGCTGAAGGGGCAGGGACTGGTTTTATGCGGATTGAAGAGGCCAGAGACGGTTTCAGGATTCCGCCCCAGTGTTTAGTGTTCACAAATTTAATTGCAGCAGCCGCGTGTTTAAGAGTAGGGCTTTGGGCACCGGAACCTTTTTATTTACAAATTAGGCACTGCCTTGGCCCAATATGTTCTTTGAGGGGAAAAACATTATTATCGCCATATTGTTTTGAGTGGAGCATTTTGTTTGGCCCATATCTGACTGACGTAATAGCCAGAGGGAGGAGCCTGAGATTTTCAGATAATCACTACAATTTACTCAACTGAAAAAGGTGGTGTGGGCGATACAAGGAGGGCAGACGGATTGAGGGTTGTTGGAGTTGCTAGCGTAATGGGGGATAATATTCTGAGAGATAACATTATTCTTTGGAACACTGCGCAAATCCACGCTCCACAACCTCTTCATAAAGGCAGGACTCAGTTTACAGAACTACTGACTGTAAAGTCAACCAATAACTTTACTTCATAGCTACAGTAATTTTCATGATCTTTTTTATATTATTTACCGACCTGTTGGTACACAGTGAACCTCTGGTCCATGTGAGGTTGCTAAACTCCCGTCGGTACTAGTGCTCTATTCCTGAATATATCAACAAATTGTCAAAAGCTAAAAGGATACGTTAACTTTCAGGTATGCCCATTATAAACTGTACAAAAACTATTCAAGTGACATAAATGTCAAATGTCCCATGTGGCCTGCAGTGTCGCTTTGCACCACTCACATGGGAGACGTTAAAAACATATTTGCTGTGGTAGAGAGCAGTTTTGCACCAATGCAAGCAAAGATGCAGCGTCAACATGTCAGATGAAAACTTTCAAGATAGTGAATCTAGGTTCTAACATTAAATAAGCCAACATTAAACTATGTTTTGAAACTGACCATGGATATTTGCATAATGTTTAAATCCTGAACCTGTAAAGCATGTTAACTTTCATGTCTCTTCAAATAAAGACTAAACGTGCTCTTTACTGGGTAGGCTTAGCTACTTTGTCCTTTTCATATCCAAGGTTATGTTTAAAAGTGATATTATGTAACTTGATTTAGGATCAGGATAGAAATTCTGGCCCAAAATTACTAAAATTGTGTGTGAGGATTGCGCCACCTTTGTGGTGCAGCCCCAATGCAAAACACCTGTTGGCATTTACCAGGCCAGCAAACGCTGATGCAACAATTTGCACAGCTTTGCATGGCTTTGTAAATAAAAAAAAGTAACTAAACTTGTTTTACTTTATGTCGTGGAGGCGTTGCATATGTGGAACATTAGCGTTCCTGCACATTCATTCATGTTTATTGACGTAAATTCATCTTTACTAAAATCAGTAAATAGGTTGTCACCAAAATGATGCGCTTACCTGAGGCTGGCGTAACTTGGAGAAGTATCTTTATTTCTTTCTTTTTACACATGTAGTGCATTACGTAGCCCAGATACAAAGAGGAATAAGCCTCTAAGATTAGTTTTTGTGGAGGAGGGTATAAATAAATGAATAGTTCATTGTGCATGAATAATTAAAATCATTGCATACAAAAAAGAAAAATAAAGTGCAAAACAAGCAGTACATAAAATACAATATGGTTAAAAGTTACTTGATTTCCCAGTCTATCCTTAATAAATACTTGATAAAACAACAATTTAACATAGGTTCTGTTGGGTGAGACAAGCAAGAATTGCATGGCGGCGAGTGCAAATTCCCCTAAAAAAAGCCACCCTCGAGAACTCGATTCCGCTGTGCATGTGAGCTAGACATATGCAAACCAAATGAACCATATTCTGCTGGCAAGCACCACATAGACGACAGCAGCCTCGTTTGCAGGTCCTTAACCAAGGAAATCTGTGCTGTAAGGTGGGTAATTGGCCAAAGTGAAAAGAGTAAACTTCTGTTTTAGTAACAATGAGTAACCAGAGTCAAAGTAGAGCTGAGATTTTAGGAGCTTGAGATTCTGTAGTACTATCCAGGCATGAGATATTTTGGACTGTATTACCTTATCTGCCCCTACCCACAACTTCCTTGTTATGCCATTCATAAGTTCTTTTAGGGCAGTGTATGGTATGCACAGGTGACAAAAGGAGTCCAAACTAAAAGTGTGCATGGCGGGGTCTAGATACATTCTCCCAGGCATCGAGGAACAGTTTGCTAAATTAGACATAGAATCTTTAGCCTGTAGAAAGTCTTGATGTAGGCTCTTTGTCTGGCTAGAGTCTGTTTAATAATTCCAAATTCTACGCAAATTTGAGCTGATGAAGCATTTTATGGCATATTTAAGATGATCCCATTAAACTTTGAGTTTATGGTGTTGTAGGTCAATGTTGAGTATAGATTAGCGTCAATGATCTTTAAGAAGGGGCCCTTCAGCAAGATGTACAAAGAACAGAGTACCTATTCTGTAAGATTTGTTGCTTTTGAGGTTGGAATGAGCCTTTTCATCGAACACCACTCTCAGATATTTATATTCGGACACAATGTCCAGGGGCTGAACTTGAAGATACTAGCTTTAATGGCTTTTGATTTGGTTGCTAATTACCATAACTTTAGATTTGGACCGGTTTATTGACATCCCATTGGTAATGGAGTATTGATTTCATTTATCTCTGAGGAGCTGAAGCCTTCCTGCACAAAATTTATTCTGGACACAATGCACACACCCTTACACCATGGCACTGGCACTAGGCAGCCAGAACTGCAGTAATGTCGCGAGAGAACAGAATCAACGTTTAATAAATATGACCCAGAAATCGAAATAATGGGTGTACTTCGATTTTAGTGTTAACGTTCCCAATATGATTCCAGAGAGGTTGTTACGTTTGCATCAGAACTGGAAGTCCCTAAACCAGTTCTGCCAGAAACCCACCTCCTGTAGGATCTGTAGATTTCCCTCAGCCCATATCTCTCCCCAGAAGGATATGAAATACCGTCATTAAGTCATCCACATGGACAACAAAATCTTTTTGGTAAAGCAGCCCCGCTGGAAGCACAAGGGGATATAATTGTAGGTGATCACATTCTCAAAAATTACCACTCTGCTCTTATCAGGTTGCAATGGGACGAAGGAGGGACATTGAGAAACCTGGCCAAAACTGAGAAATGCAAAACCTTTTGGCATGTGCATGTCAAAGACTGGACATTATGGGATTAGGCTTTTAGTAAGCCCTCGTCATAGACCCACTGGCTTATTCCTCTAACTCCAGGGGACACAATTGGCAGACGAATATTTGGAATAGCTCCTCCACTGATAGGATTAAGGTGGTATATTTTACCTGGCAAGTCAATGGATGGGTTTGATAAGGGTAGGCAGCTGCGTTGGCCTTCCACCATTTTGAACAACACAAGGAGCTTGCACTTCCTTTGTGCCATTTTTTATGCAGTTGTGGTGCAATCAGTGCTCCAGACTGCTCCATATCTACAAATTGAGCCCAATGTGTCCGTTTGTTAAGGCCTGCTGCACATTATACCCACTTCAGATATAATGTATGCAGGGTAGGCATATCCATGTTAGAAGTCACACAGAACTGATGCACTGCAATTTACAACTTTTCACTGCATCACTATGCGACTTAACTGCATCAAGATTATTTCGCCTGCTCAGACCAGGCATAAAAATTGACGCAGGGCATTTAAAATAGTACTCTCGTCTGTGTTCTAACACATTGCTGGAGTTGAGTCAGTTTTATAAAGCAACACCAGCAATGCATTACTTTAGCGCCAACAGATACGTCAGAATTTTTGATGCATCTGTGAAAATTTGCACCATGGAGCTCTGTTTTGTAAATACAGCGCTTCCATGGCGTAGTTAAGGTGTTTGAGGCAGGCGCAAGACATCTGTTGCATCGATTCCAACAGTTCTTCTAAATGAGGCCCTGAGAGTATGTTTTCTAGAATACATTTTAGCCATAAGGTAGAGCAAGTGCTGCAAAGTTAAGGATGGAGCAACATGCAAATTTCATAGGAATTTAGTTCATGGATTTCCACCAATCACTGTTGTGTTACAACCGTGATTTGGGTTTTGAAGTACCTGGAAATAAGAAGACTGATGGAATTTGGTGAAGATAAGAAGGTTGCTACTGGAGTACCTCTATATGCTCCTGATGAGTTTCAAGTTCCAAAAGAGAAATCAGTGTATGGAACACCAGAAGGAAAATGTGGCAATTTGAGCCTAGCTACAAGGGACCTTGGTGGCTACAGATGTCAAGCTTATCCAATTTGTAGTGTTTTTCACCACAACTTATTACATTATTAGTACCCAGAATTTGATTTATCTGACCTTGTGGGGTCTACCTTGGACATAATATCCTGTCTTGTTGCTTTAGATGATTTTAACTTCGATTATAGAGTTTAGGGCCCACATTAACTAAGGCTCTGCATCAGCGCAAAGTGATACAAAGCGGCCCATGGTATTTGCTTTCCATGGCAAAAGCATTTTTCTCTGGAAAGGTGTTCTTATCTCAACTTCAAATGCACTATGAGCTAACATGTCATTTTGCCTCAAGGGTGCACTATTGGTGTATTATTTAGGTGATTCGATGCAAACACTCAAAGGTTTTAACACAATCGCAATCTACCAAGATAGCCAGGAGGGGTATAATTAAAAAGCTAACACCTCCGTGAGACAGCTGCTAATAAGGAGAAATGTTTTAATTTCTCAAAACACATGTACTGAATCTATACTGAAATGCAGAGAACACATCCACTGCATGGGATACTTCTATGTCTGTCCCAACACAGAAATTTGTACTACAATCAAGTTCTCTATGAAAGCCATCACCACATTTATGGGCTGAAGTGTATGCAAGTACAGAGAATCGAACAAGGGACAATATGTGAAGTACTAACTCGCCAAAAGGTACATTTTCCATGGCTACTTCAGACACCATCCTCATTCTCCTTTCCTTCTATTAGTATTCTGATGTTCGAATTGCAGCTAGGGCCTGTATGTAGGGGTGGGTGAAACTGCCAGAGTTTCATTCTGTAGAATTCTGTGGAATCACATTAAAATTCAGCAGAATTCTGCAGAGTTCCGCCAAGGGGCAGAGTGGGCACCGGAATGTGCACTGCGTACCCTTCGGTGCCCTGCATAAGTATGTAAGGGCACTACAGGGTATCCACTCAAGTGCATACCGCTCAGTGATCTTTCATAAGTATGTAAGGGCATTGTGGGGCATACAATGCACTACAGTGCAGTGCATACCCCTTGGTGCCCCTACATACTTATGTAAGTGCACCAAGGGGTATAGAGAGCATTTCAGTGGTAGGGCTGGAAGAGGGAGCAATTTTTCTATGTTTAAAAATCACAGAAGATTAAAGTTTAATCTGCAGTGGTTTTTAAACATAGAGGGACTGCTCCCTCTTCCAGCCCTGTTCAAAACCAAACAGTGCTGATTTAATTCCACCGGTGGAACAACAGAATTAATTAGTATTTCCGTGTTACAGGAGTAATGCAGAATTACTAAATTACTCCAATTCTACTGGAAAAATTAAAAATTCTGCCCACCCCTACCTGTACGGTAGTAACAGCCTGGATTCTGGAGAATATGATTGGCTTCCCCCATCGGCAGCATTCCAATGAAGGCACCAATAGCTATTAGCATTTAGAGAAGAATGTTGTTATCTGACTAGCCAATCGGAACAGAAGTGTTGAGTAAGTACTGGGGATTTAGGGAATTGTGGGCATGCCATTGATTCTTAGTAGTCAATCTAGAGTTTATGGTTTGTAGGCAATGGAAGGGATGCTCTACATAGGTCATTACAACAATCTAACCTTAAAAGGGTCATAGACTAAAATTAGTCAGTGCTTCTCTCTGGAGAAAATTCAGGTGTATTTAGCTGATAGTTTGTATTACTTCTGACAACATACACCTGCTTTCACATCAAAAACATGGAACACAAAACACTAATTTCTGTTATTTATAATGCACACCTCTAACCCGAAGGCCTACCAAATGCAAGGAGACACCAAAAACAGAGGGCAGATGAAGAGGAGCATTAGGCAAAAGCAAATTCACAGATTAGGCGTGTTTGCAGCTTTTTTTACAAAAAGAAACTTGAAAGGTAGACTGAAATTTATCAAGAGAGTGGCCATTCCATAGGTTAGGGTCCAAGATCCTAAAGAACATTCCCACTTAGTGGGCCTTGCATTGTTGAAGAACCTCAAACTGAGGAAAAGGATCCGGATATGAAAGACCTGGAGGGGGGAGTACAGGGTGAGATGAGAGAGGTGGGCAACTTGGGAGCGTTCGTTAAAAGTCTGATGTGCTAAACATAGGATCTTGAGCTGAATTTAATACTTAAAAAGTAGACAATGAAGTGAGCAATGTGTGATGAGCTGCAGAGACATGGTTATATTTAAAATGGCTAGATGCACATCCATGTCTGGATCCTCTGGATCCTCTGAATCTCGAGATCTGATATTTTGTGGTCTTATTTAACTAGGATTTCATTTTCTACTTTTTTGTATCAGAGTTATCAATGATTGCCTTCTCTAGACACATTGCTTTAAACTTTGTAAACTGGAAGCTATTGTGGAAAATACCAATGTGAAACCCAAAAGGTAATGGAAGAAAATATTTGAACTAATCTGAACTACTGGTAATTAGTCAATGCACATTCTAGAAAACCATAGTTAGTGTTAAGCTCAGACATATAGGGGGTCATTCCGACCCTGGCGGTTGACTACCGCCAGGGCCGGGGACCGCAGATGCACCGCCAACAGGCTGGCGGTGCATCCATGGGCATTCTGACCGCGGCGGTACAGCCGCGGTCAGAAACGGGAAACCGGCGGTGTCCCGCCGGTTTCCCGCTGCCCTAGGGAATCCTCCATGGCGGCGCTGCAGGCAGCGCCGCCATGGGGATTCCGACCCCCTTACCGCCAGCCGGGTTCTGGCGGTAACAGGTGTCGTGGGGCCCCTGGGGGCCCACCAAGATTTTCAGTGTCTGCCAAGCAGACACTGAAAATCGCGACGGGTGCAACTGCACCCGTCGCACCCCTTCCACTCCGCCGGCTCCATTCGGAGCCGGCATCCTCATGGAAGGGGGTTTCCCGCTGGGCTGGCGGGCGGCCTTCTGGCGGTCACCCGCCAGCCCAGCGGGAAACTCAGAATTACCGCAGCGGTATTCTGACGGCGGTACTTTGGTGGGCGGCCTCCGCCGCCCGCCAAAGTCAGAATGACCCCCATAGTTTTGTAAGATGAGCTTTATTGAATACCACCAACCAACAGCAAGTGCAAACACGTCCAACCCTCTCCAAATGTCCAGTCTCTCTCAAGATCCAGTGACCTCATCTGGAACCTGGATGATATGTAAATTCCAGACAGTGCCCAACATTCCTAGGTATCCACAACACATCCCCTTTACATACATTAAAAATATTACACGGAAACAGAGAAAGAAGAAAAATTTAAGAATAAAAAGGATAAAAGAATAATAACATAACAAACTGTGTGGTGAAAACCAACAATATCCGCAATACATAAAGGTATATAATATCACAAGTTACAAATTAACAAGATACATAATCTTTCAACCACAATGGTTTGGAGCAAAATCTGGAAGGAGCCTTGATGCATGGTGTTGCCTTAGACCCACTCAAGAGATGATCTTCTCCTGAGTCAGGGGACTCTGCCACCCGGTCATTCCATTTCACTATTCTGGACATGCTCCACACATCTCCATTATCAAGGACAACCACATTCTTCCTAACTTCCTTAATGCAGAAAGGACCTTTGAAGCTTGACTTGCCCTTGGTTCTGAACCCGGCATCCTTCAGCAACACCATGTCACCAACCTTCCATTTAACACCGGAAACACCATATTTGCAATCATACCGCAATTTGTACTTACATTGGTAACTCCCTCTACGATCAGACTCCCTACTAAGTTTCTCTTGGTCAAGATCCCCTTGACCAAACTTATTTCTAGACCAATTTTGGTACATCCAGACCTTCCCCTCATATATTCAAAAGGGGCGATGCCAGTGATACTATTGGGGGTATTATGATATGCCCACCACTGGTCCCTCAGAAGATCCGCCAGAGAAGCTCTGGTTTCAATTGCTTCCTGGACACAGGATTTTACCAATCTGCTCATGCGTTCAGCAAGGCCATTTGCCTGAGGTAAATACAAGGCTGCCTTCAGATGCACAACGGCTAAGGAATCCAAAAAGAATTTCATTTCCTGAGAAGTTAACTGTACACCGTTATCAGTGATTAAATGACTAGGTACACCCTCCAGAGAGAATTCTTCCTTTAAAAACTCAATCACAGTTCTGGTGTCCACAGAATTCACACATTTAGTCACCACCCACTTCGAGGTGTAATCCACTATGAGCATGACATAACACTCATTAGCAGGTAGGAGATGGAATGGACCCATAAAGTCAAGTCCTAATTTCACCCATGGTTTCTCTGGAACTGCAACTGGGGAAAGTGGAGATTTCACCACAACTTTGCTTTTGTCATTGCGTGCACAGGTCAAACAATCCTTCACCACCGCTTCAACATCCCAATCTAAGCCTGGCCACCAATATACGGTTCTTAACCTTGATTTAGTCATATTCCTGCCTAAGTGACCCTCATGAGCCTAATTGATCATTTTACTCCTCAGACTAATAGGAGGTATGGACTTGGTACCACAGAATAATTCACCCCCACTTAGAGACAGTTCATCTCTTACATTCCAGTACCCCTTTAAAGAATCGGAAACGTTCTTGTACTCAGGCCAACCTCTCCCTATGAACTCTGCAAGATCATGTCTGTCAGAATCCTGAGTGGTTGCAGTCTTCCATTCATCTTCACTTACGGCTATCTCCCTCACCCAGTTAACTTCTCCCTCATCTTCAGACTCGTCATCACCCTCAACCGACATTTGAGACAAGAAATCTGCCACCATATTCTTTGTCCCAGGCACATATTCAACAGAGAAATTATATTCCATTAATCCTTCAACCCACCTTTTTATCCTGGGAGTCAATTCTTCCCCTTTCTTAGAAGAAAATATTTGAACAAGGGGCCTGTGGTCTGTTCTCACTATAAAAGGTAAGCCCCACAAGTAGAATCTGAAGTGCTTAACTGCCCACATGCACGCGAGTGCCTCTCTTTCTATAACGGAATACTGTTGTTCAGCTCCTTTGAGGGATCGGGACGCAAAGGCAATTACTTTCTCCTCTCGGTTAACCCTTTGGATCAAAACCGCTCCCAGCCCCTTAATACTGGCATCTGTGTAGAAGAAGGTTTTGGCATGTGTATCGAAATGTCCTAAAGTGGGCATCTTCCCAATACAGTCCTTCACAAAAGTGAAGGCAGCTGTACACTCATCTGTCCAAACAAATTCACACCCTTTCTTTAGAAGAGATCTCAGGGGTTGAGTCACACTCGAAAAGTTGGCAAAAAATTTAGAGTAATACTCTGCTAGACCTAGAAAGGATCTTACTCCATCCCTGTCTCTGGGTTGAGGTGCTCGGATAATGGAATCAACCAATTCTAACTTGGGCTTGATTCCCTCATTGGTTATAGTATGGCCCAAGTAAGTTACAGAAGAGACTCTAAACTTCTCCCTCTTCACAGTAAGACCTGAACGGGCTAGCTTACTCAACACCTCTCTAAGAACTTTGTTGTGTTCTTCTACAATACTGCCATGGACTAAGATATCGTCTTGGAAAAATAAGACTCCAGAGACTTCCCCTAAGATCTTCTTCATAATCCGTTGTAAACAGGCAGCCGCGGAGGCCAACCCAAAGGGCATTCTTAAAAATCTGTAGGCTCCCACTGGCGTCACAAATGATGTGAGATGTCTGGAATCGGGATGCAAAACAATTTGGTGATAGGCTGAGGACAGATCTAACACACTAAACACCTTCGGACCACCCAAACCCGACAACTCTTCAGAAATGTTGGGTAAGGGCTGGCGATCTACCCATATATGCCTTTTAAGATCTCTAAGGTCCACACACATACGGATCTGTCTCCCATTGTCTTTCGGTGCTAGGACAATGGGAGCCAACCACTCAGACGATTCTATCTCTTCAATTACACCAGCGCACAGAAGCTTATTCAACTCTGCTCTGAGTGGTTCTAACATCAACTTAGGAACTCTCCTCACCTTGTGCACAGTAGGAATAGCACCTTTCTTCAGGATAATTCTGTGTTCGAAATTAGTTAGACATCCTAATTTGTCACTAAACACTTGGGGGAACTCCTTAAGGATCTCAAAATTATTGTTCTCATCATTCACCGCCATAACCTGGCACTCAGAGTTGGGGTCTAACTTAATTCCCATGTCACGCTGGTGACGCCAACCTAGCAGATTATTTCCACGCTTCGCTACATAAACTTTCCCCACAGTGGTTTTGTTCTGAAATTGAATCTTCATGACCTTGTACCCAATTACTTCTATCTTAGAACCACCATAACTGACAGGATTGATATCAGGCTTAATTAGGAAATGAAGGTCCTCCCCAAAAATCGCTTGCCAATTCTTGTCCCCCACGATGGTGTAAGGAGATCCTGAGTCTGCTAAAACTGCAACTATTCTGCCATCAAGCCTAATGGCACACTCAGGCAAGACGACTGGCCCAATATCTACCACTCCACCATTGTTCTCAATATGGTTAATTTCAGGTTCAATACACAAAATCATTTTGTTAATATTATCAGTGACAGAATCTACGTTACATTTGTCACTATTGCAGACCCTAGCATAGTGGCCCTTTTTCCCGCACTTCCTACACAAAGAATTTCTTGCAAAACAATTTGAGCTGTTCGCTGTTTGTCCAGAGTTTCCACAGCGATAACAACGCTGAAATGTGGCTTCTTTTCTTTTCTCCAGAGTGGGTACCGGTGTTTTGCTGTCATTGCTGACCCTCAAAACTTCTTCCCGTATCTGGGGTGTTTGTACCATGCACAACTTGTCCTCCTCATGGTCATTCATCTCCTCAATCCAATTGCTGGTACTTTCCATTCCCTCAACAATTGCAATGGCTTCTTTCAAATCAGGGTTCTTCGTCAACAACTTTTCTTGGACCCTCTTATTGTTTGTACAGCGGAGTAATTTGTCGCGAATGAGGGAATCTGTGATATCGCCAAAGTCACATGTACGTGCTAATGTGCGTAATGCAGCAACAAAGTTTCCCACACTCTCAGATTTCCCTTGGAATCTTGCAAAAAATGTGTGTCTTTCCAAAACGACATTGAGCTTGGATTCAAAATGTGCAGCTAGAATCGCTCCTGACATTTCATAAATATCTCTGGGCTCTCCTTCCGCCCCTCCTACAGGTAGGGTTTCAAGGCTATCATAAATGTTCCTACCCTCGATTCCCAAATTGTGCAACAGAACAGCCTGTTTTCTGGCTGGAGAGAATTTTTCCCCCCCAATTGCTAATAGGTAATAGTCAAAAAGATTCTTCCAACATCTCCAAGGAAGAATAGGGTCCCCTTTCTCTGATAAAAAGGGGGGCGGTTGAGACATCATGGGAGTAGCCATAATGAGCTCACTATACAGCACAAATGAACTAGATAAAACAAAGGGTAGTAATTTAGTACCTACAACAGGTGGATAAGTGTGGGTACAGGCAAGATATGGAAAAGGACACCAGCAGAAGTAGAGGTGAGCATTCCAGTGTACTAAATGTATTCACTCCAGTCTGAAAGTAGAACAAAACTCAGTACTTGAAGGTAAACTGGAAATGGACCTCAAACGAAATCGAAGTGTTCAACCGTCCCGTCTCCAACCGTCCAGTCTCTCTCAAGATCCAGTGACCTCATCTGGAACCTGGATGACATGTAAATTCCAGACAGTGCCCAACATTCCTAGGTATCCACAGCACATAGTTATCTTATCTCTGTCATTACAGACAATGACCAACCACATTCAAATCAGCCTTGGTTTACTCACTTAGGAGCAGTAAAGCCAACCTGGAAGCTAAATCCTCACTGAAAGGGAACATACGCTCCTCAGACTGGTTTACCGTTTTGGGCTAATTAGTGAGGTGCAGCCAGAGCCCACATTGCACAATGAGTCATGTATCTATGCATCAACATTTAGGATGACTCACTTAACCCCTTCGCTGCCAGGCCTTTTCCCCTCAGGTGATGAGGCTTTTTTTGGCTATTTGGGGCAGTTGGTGCTTAGGCCCTCATAATGTTTTGTCCACATAAGCTACCTATGCCAAATTTGCGTCCTTTTTTCCTAACATCCTAGGGATTCCAGAGGTACCCAGGGTGTGTGGGTTCCCCTGGAGGAGACCAAGAAATTAGCCAAAATACAGATAACATGTCTTTAAAAAAAAATAAGGGAAAAAGGGCTGTAGAAGAAAGCTTGCATTTTTTTCCTGAAAATAGGTTCAACAAAAAGTTAGCGATGCTAAAATTAACATCTCAGATTTCAGGAACAGGCAGACTTGAATCAGAAAACCACATATTTTAACACAATTTTGGTATTTTACTGGGACATACCCCATTTTTACTATTTTTGTGCTTTCACAATCCTTCCAGTTAGTGACAGAAATGGGGGGGGAGAGACCCATTGGCCGGTGCCAGGACGTAATGGTTACAATTGGAACATTCCAACCTAAACTGTTAAACTACACCCATACAGAACATGAACACAAGCTAAACCAGACTGCTTTCAGTCAGCTCCTTTGTATAATACTTTAAGGCCCAGATTTAAGAGGGCCTAGCGCCATCGAACAACACATTAGCCTAATTTTTTTATGCTAATAGATGGCCAAAAACACTGAGCTAGATTTACAAAGAGGCGCAATGCTTGCATTGCGCCACTTTGTAATCTCTTGCGCCACATCATGCCTGCGCCAGACATAGGCCTTCATTATGACATTGATGGTAAATCCCACTTACTACCACGCTGATGGCCGCCAGCTTGCCACCGCCGTGGCGGATATCCGTTCACTATATTTTGACACACACACACCAATCCGTCAGTATTCAACCACATACACAAATCTGCCAAACCAAAGGTCAGTGATAAACTGGCAGTATCAAAACCCACACTGTCACGCCAACAGAACTATGCCCACCACATTATGACCCACAAATCACCACGGTGGACATTCAACAGCGGTAAACCATTGGCGGTACATACCGCCGTGCTCACAATGGACACCCATATGCAAAACAACACTACATTTGACAATTCAAACAACACACTCCTGACACCCATACGCACACCACACCGACAAACCCACACCACTATAAAACACGCACCCACATTACCCACAGTCTTTTAGGAATACCAATGAGCGCCACCAGACTGACACCAAGACCACTGACACAACTCGAGCCACACACTATTCACTCCTATACTACTCATCACACCACATATCACACACCCCAACACATTACCCAACACACCCCCACCAACACACCTCACACAACACCCATAGCACCACAAATACACCCCCGTTTCACAGAGGAGGAGCTAAGGGTCATGGTGGAGGAAATTGTCAGGGTAGAGCCACAGCTATTTGGAGCACAGGTACAGTAGGCATCTATAGCTAGGAAGATGGAGCTATGGCTGAGAATCGTGGCAAGGGTCAACGCCGTGGGACAGCACCCAAGAACTAGGGATGACCTCAGAAAGCGGTGGAACGACCTACAAGGGAAGGTACATTCCATTGCAGCAAGACACCTGCTCGCTATCCAGAGGGCTGGCAGTGGACCCCCACAACTCACGGCATGGGAGGAGCAAGTCTTGGCAATACTGCATTCTGAGGGCCTGGCTGGAGTAGGAGGAGGACTAGACTCTGGTATGTTAACTCGCTGCTATTATCACACCCCTACCTGCATGTCATCACATACCCTCATCCTCACCCTCACTCCCAACACTCCACAACATCCCACACACCCCACCATCACTTCTCACTAATCCCAATGCCAAGTCCTGAATGCTGTACATTACTGCTGCCAAGCACACTGTCACTTGGAAAGAACCAGTTGCCAAGAAATGGAGTACAGATAGCACTTGCACAAGTGGGGAGATCCCAGTGGGGTGAAGGATAGCAGATATCAGGTCAGGCTCCAACTGGGCACACAGCACTGTGATTGTGGCCCTGTCAAGTTTATAGGTGAGGATAATGTGCCTGTTTTCCAGTGTAGCCAAGTCCACCAGGGGTCTGTACACAGGGGTTTGTCTCCATCTCCCATTCATCCTCAGCGGTAGGAATCTAAGGGACACAAGAGCAAGGAGCTGGTCACAAACTGAACAATGGAACTAAACAGAACTTTGCATCCTGCAAACATAAAATGGGTCATTGTGATTTGTACAGTATGTGCTAATATGTCCTGTGATGCAGCATTATTCCAGGGCCTGCCCCCCCTCCCCCTCTGAAATGGCATCCACCTGTCCTGTGTGGAGGGAGAGGTGGAAGTGAGGTAATTCCACTGACGTTTTGCGCCATTGCGGGAGGCGGTGGGGAACCGCTGTGCAATTCCTCATTGGCTTACATTGGGCCCTATGGGTTACAGTGGGCAATGGTGATCTACGCTGGTGGTGACGGTATGCACCGCCGCGGACATGATCGCCATTTTCTATCTGATTTCTTACTTGTTACCTGACTTTCCATAGGAGAGGACCTACACTGCATCTGCTGCTGTGACCTGTGTCTGGGACCTACCATGGCCCATGTGAATGGGAAAAGGGCCCCAGCCTTCACTTCGGAGGAGTTGAAGAGACTGGTGGATGGGGTCCTACCCCAGTATGGACTGCTGTATGGGCCTCCAGCCAAACAGGTGAGTACACTGTGAGCACGATGCATGTGGCATGCATGCATGGAGTTGTGTGTGTGAAGGCCTTGTGTAAGGGGGTGGATGGATGTCCTCTTGGCAGTATACATGTTGTGTGTTGGCCCATGTGTGTGTAAATGGTGATGTGAAGGGGTATGGTGGGCCATACGTGTAACAGGCCAGACTGTTTGTCTAATTCTATTTTCCCGTCTGTATTGGTTCTGCAGGTCAGCGCTCATCAAAAGAAGGGTATATGGTGTGCCATCGCCAAGGAGGTGCAGACCCTGGGGATCTATGGTAGGCAGAGCACAAACGGTGGGAGGAACTGAGACAGTGGGCATGGAAGATGGTGGAGGCCCAGCTGGGTATGGCCTCCCAACAAGAAAGGGGTGCCTGTCAAAGACTGACCCCGTGATGGCCTGCATACTGGCGGTGGCCTATCCAGAGCTGGATGGGTGCTTGAGGGCATCACAGCAGCCACAAGGGGGTGAGTACAATGCCAATCATTTCAACTTATGCATGGTAGGGTGGTATCTGGGTGGGGGATGTGTGTCAGTGGGTGCCCCTAGGCCAGGCCTGACATTGCAGCGTAGGTACCCTGGTGGCTAGGGTTCAGAAGGGAACATTTTGCTACCTAGTTCGTGGGCATCCACTACTGGTCAGGGCTGCGTGGGTCCCATGTGTGCTGCATTTGGCGGTGTGTGCCCCTCCTCATGCCTTGTTGGCTAGCTATTTCTCTAGAAGTGCAATGCATATTGCGTAGGCCTATTCTCTGTGTGTGATTGTGCTGTGTACGCCAACGGTGGTGTTGGTGCAGCCATTGACCCAGTGTATCCTTTGTCTCTTCCCCCCCTTTCTTGTTTTGTCATCCTGTCCTTATGTGCATTAGCATCATCTGGCGGATGAGCAGAGGCACCGGCGACAGAGGGAGCTGCATCCCACAGAACTCAAGAGGCAATGGTGAGAGCACCAGTGGGATGGAGCTCAAGGGGAGCACCACGGCGAAGAATGGAGGGGACAGTTCTGACACAGATACCTCCTCCGATGGAAGCTCCCTGGTGGTGGCGGATACTTCTGTGATCACCATAGCTACAGGTACAGCCTCCACCCCCTGTACCAGCACGGCCCTCCCAGCAGCCCCTCATCGAGTTGACCGTGCCCGCTCACCCAGGAGGGTGGGCATTTCCTTTGCCCTTGGCACCTCAGGCCCTGCACCAGTTAGCCCTGCTGACCTGAGTGAGGAGGCTATTGACCTCCTGAGATCCATCTCTGTAGGGCAGTCAACCACTGTGAATGCCATCCAGGGGCTGGCAGCCCAAATATAACAATCTAATGCATTCCTGGAGGGCATTCACACTGGATTAGTGGCCCAACAGACATCAATTCAGGATCTGTCCTCCTCCCTGATGGCAGCCATTGCCCCTGTTTCTACCCTCCCTCCTCCAACTTTCACTGCCCAGTCCCCCTCCCCTCAACCCCAACCTATCCCAAGCACACATACAGACAATCATGCACACAAGACAACACCCAAGAGTGGCACAGGCAAACACAAGCAGCACACTTCATCCCACAGGCACTCACACAAGCACCATCCAGTTGCAGACACATCAACACCCACTATTTCCACTATCTCCCCATATTCCCCCTCCACCACCTCCCTCCCAGCCATGTCTACACTCACACCTCCATGCACTACATCATCGTCTACTACCAGCATCATCACCACACCAAGCAGAACACGCACCTCACTGGCAGACACCTGGACAACAGCCATGCACACGTCCCCTGTGTCCTCTCCCACTGTGTCTGTCCCCCCTCCTGAGGTACACAAACACAAGCACTCAGACACCCAACAGCCATCCACCTCACAACAGCATACAGCCCATGCACCTGCACCCAAATCCAGCAGACAAACACCTCCAACAACCACTCCCTCATCCTCCACTCCTATCACTTCCCGCCCCAAAGTCCCTAAGAAGCTTTTCCTATCCACCATTGACCTTTTCCTTACCCCTCCCCCTGTCCTGCATGTATGGGCAGGGTATCACAAACCCAGCCAATCAGAACAGCCACACAGTTTACGGACCCATTACTAACCGCATCCCCTCGTGGTGGAAAGGGATCCAGGCCACATGTACTGAAGGGGAAGGAGCCTGCACCTGGCAGCCTAAAGGGGATGGAGACTGCCCCAGCCACCAAGAAGGGCAAGGCGCCTGTACCTGCCATACGAAAGGCCAAGGAGTTTTCCCCAGCAGGCAGGAAGTTCAAGGAGCCTTCCCCAGCAGGCAGGATGATCAAGGAGACTGCACCAGCAGGAAGGAAGTTCAAGGAGCCTCGACCAGCAGGCAGGAAGGGCAAGGAGCCTGGATCACGAACTGTGACGGAGCCCCCACCACCAACCATGGTTGTGCAGCCGTCCGAGGTTTCAGGGGATGGGCAGGAGTCTACCCCCACCAGCGGCACCACCACTGTGCAGTCGTCCAAGGTTGCAGGGGATGGGCAAGAGCCTCCCCCCACCAGCGGCACCACCACTGTGCAGCCATCCGAGGCTGCAGGGGATGGGCAGGAGCCTCCCCCCACCAGTGGCACCACCACTGTGCAGCCGTCCGAGGCTGCAGGGGATGGGCAGGAGCCTTCCCCGACCAGCGGCACTACCAATGTGCCACCGTCACCACCTCCGGACGGTATGTAATCCTGCCTCCATGGGCTGCTGTGTGGCCTGTTCACTCCTGAACCAGTGGGTATGACACCCACTTGAGAGAATATGGCCAATCACTCCCCAGGATCAAGCACAGGGCAGGTTGCCCCTCCAGAACCAGTGGGTATGACACCCACCTGTGAGACTGTGGCCCATCACTCCCCAGGATCAAGCACAGGGCAGTTGCGCACTCCAGAACCAGTGGGTATAACACTCACCTGTGAGACTGTGGCCCATCACTCCCCAGGATCAAGCACAGGCCACGTTGCCCCTCCAGAACCAGTGGTCTTGTTACATCTCCCATCTGAGGTGCCCCCCATCCTCCTGAGGTGCCTACCTATTTACAAACTGATGCCCCTGCAGTGTTCTCTCCGTGTTGAAACAGGTGACATGTGTGGCCTTGGACTTTGGCCTGTGGCCATGTGTCCCATGAAAATTGAGGACTGGGCTGTGTTCCTTTTTCTGTAAATATAGATATATCTATTTTCTTGCCTAACTTCTAATTTCTACTGTATTGATCTTATTGCACACACTTTGGCAAAATAATTTTGTCCTTGCATTATTCAGCCAAATTACGGGGTCAAATTGTTTTTTTAATGCATCTGGTTGTGTGTATGGTGTATGTGTGTGTGGTGTGTGTTGTGTGTGTGTCACTCTCTTTTCCCTCCCTCCTCCCTTGTGTGCTAGGCGGCTGTACTCACTGTCGTCATCTTCGCCGGCGTTGGTGTTCGCGGTGGAGCAGAACGTAGAATATCATTGGAAAAACATGAAGTTCGGGTTCCACAGCGGCGTGGTTGTGTAATTTCTTTGCGTCTTTTTTTTCAGCACTTTTAATGCCTGCTCAGAGCAGGTGTTAAAAGGAGGCTCCCATTGGTTTCAATGCAAAGCGCCAAATTAGCGTCAAACATTCTAATGCTAGTTCCCTAACTACCACCATGTTGCACCATATCTCAGATACAGCGCACACATAGTGGCATTAGGGGGTGCTAAGGGGTGCAAGAAATCTGCCCCTAAGTACACAAATAAACAGAACATGCACACAATCCCAATCAAAAACAATCAGATCTTTCAGAGCATTGTCAGCAGTGGACTTCAATATCTTTGCATCTTATTAAAAGCAAAGGAGTACAAGGGCCTTTGCTCTGCAATCTCCCCAGAGTCATTTTACTAGACTACATATCTATGGTACCTACTTGGAATTAAATTATCCAAATAGCTTCTTGTTGTAGATAACACTTATAACACACAGTTGTAAGCCACCTTTGTGGAAAGATTTTTCAACACAGGTGAAAGACATAGTTCAAATTGATTTATGCTTTCACTTTTGTAAAGTCTACTTTTATGAAAAAAATCATATTTCGATTATTTTCAAATAGCTCTATGTTTTAGGTTTTGTAAATTGAGCTCCTAGTCCCACAAATCCTGGAATAAAACGTCTGAGTGTCTGTGTGTGAATGTATCTATAGACACATTTATAGATATAAAAGAAATTAATTTGCCCTTTGCTTAGCCGTTAGATTTCTTATGTTCTGTGCCACAATTGGTATGCTACCATAATATCATGCTACAAAAATATTGAGGCATATAGGGAGAAAATAAGTATGTATAGGTTTACTGTATCTACCTTCACATATTTGTATCATGATGATATACATTTGTTAAAAGTACATAGATATTGACAAAAAATATGAAATATGTTTGCCAAAAAAAATATACCCCCACAGTATTTTGATAATCAATAATTTTGGTATGACATTCTTGCATCCCAATAGTCCTGTAGCCAACACTCTGACACACAATCACCTCCTTTATAACCTAGGCTAAGATTCTGGAACTTTACCTCTAGCAGACTCCTTTTGTGGTGAATAAGGTAATCAATGGTGAATATTTACAGATGTGTGAAACTGGTGTATGCATAGCCCATCCAAGCCATCACAGTAATCTTGTGTTTTTTAAATATTACACAAATATCTCTTTGCTAGAACACTAGTACGGAAGCAGCAGGTGAAATGCACCCAAAGGCATTGAGTAAAGGAGAAACATGCGTTTGCCCTTCTTGCACATGCAACAGATTGATACCGGCTCCCACCAAGTCAGCAATGGTACAGGGAGGGTCATGTTGGGTACAATGCACATTTACAATAATTGCAGTCTTGAATAGTCACTGGGCTTATCCTTGCCACTTAGGGTACATTACATAGACAGGAAAAAAAGTGGTATGCGTTATGCATTTTACATACCTTTATTTCATCTGTGCCATTACAGAGAACACTAACCTTGGGGAGTGGCTTGATGAGCCACAATGGCAGCCGCTCCCATCCAGAGCTGTGCTCCTTTGGACCCTTTCCTTCTAGATCTGTCAGCTGGGCTCGCCCTAGCTAACCATATGACCCAGATTAGGGTACCCAATCCTGGTGGGCAGGGTTGTGAAACCCAATAGTCAGCTCAGCCATTCTGCCAAGCTTGAAGTGGGGAGGACGCCAGCCGTGGCCTGCACAGATGCCCCCATGCTGACTCCCCCCGCCATTGTGGGAGTCCGACGTGACTGGAAGTTCCTGGGGAGAGCAGGGGCCTCTGGGTGGCCCGCTGGGCTGGATCACTGTGCAGTGCCATGAAGGTCCCGGGAGTGATGGTCACAGGGTCCCAAGGAGCCTAGCAGCCTTCCTCCTCCACGCAGCTATGGCGGCGATCGAGCCCTGTACTCTTGGCACCCTCAACTACCCACCTAGCCAGCATCGCTGCAACACTACCCACAGCAAGGTGCCATGAGGGCCCAGCTGAGAGGACTTGGGGGGGGGGGACTGGTCCTCTTACCTCACCACCTGCTCTGAATTAGTGGCAGAGACGATGCATGTCGCATGGCCAGGGATCAACATTACCGGGTCGGATACCCCCAGTTGAGTTCAGTGTGGGCAGGCCAGGGGAACATAACACCCACCTAAAAAGCCCACTATCCCTGGGATATCCCCACAACTCTCCACATGACACAGAATTCTGCATTCTCTCTCCTTTTGTCCTTGGGACAACTAAACGCACACTTCTTCCCAGGGGAGCGGGGGTGATTGAGTGGTGAAGGGGGTGCCCTGTAGATTGCGCTGCGCATCTCACCTAAGCATGGTACCCTACACCTTTAATGGCTCCACCCATGCTCAAAGGGTTTCTCACCTTGAATGTACGAAGTATGCACATGACATGGAAGCAGTATAGTGTACGTATATTCTTACCTCAAATGCCAGCACACCCAGTTCTATTTTCCTTCAGGAGATGCATACTACAGCACTAGAGCTGCAGAGGCTACAGAAGTAGTTGATGGGGCAATCTTTTCCACTCCCGACTCAGCTTACGCCCGGGGCAGGATGGCCTCGATTTGTCTAGGCATTCCCTTTCAAGCCCTCAACCCGGTACTAGACAAACAGGGATGATTCATGCTGGTAGAGGGCCATCTCGATGACTCCCCTGTTTTACTGGGCGCATATATGCAGCAAACACAGTGCAGGGGTCCTTCTGGACAGGACTCTCTGCTGCTTTAGCACACCAAACCTACTTACTGTGGATATTAGGAGGCGATTATAACTGCATGTTCAGACTCCTCCTGGACCACTCACACACACCACTCCCTAGCTATCTTCTGCATGTGCAAATGCAGCACTTCTCTAGTTCGGTCAGACAGTGGTCACTGGCAGATGCCTGGAAGACTGAGCATCTTAATGATTGGGTGTATTCTTTCCATTCTATGCCCCACGGCCTGTATGTGAGTCTGAATTGCATTTAATGCTCTGGTTCATTACTAGGCTTGATCCACTTCACTGATCACCTTGGGCGGGTTGTCTTAGACCATGATGCGCACGTAATGGATGTGCAATGGAACATCACACTCCCCTCGACACCCATGTGGCACCTCTCCAAGGATTGCCTGGAAGACACAGCATTCCGTAGCTCTCATGAGTCTCACATCCACTAACACTTACCTGAAAATCATGCCACATCCTCCAATAGGGCAGTCAAATGGGACGCCTTCCATGTTGTTAGCTGAAGCCTCAAGCTACTGGCAGTAACGGGTGATCGCAGAACCCTGTCCAAAATCAAGCCCCCGCACAATACCGCCATGCTGCCTGCCTTATCCTGGATCTTAAGAAGGAGTTCAACACGCCCCGGTGGGACTACCTTTTCCATGTATAGGCCCACATGTGGGTTGACGATTGCCTCATCAAAAAGTATATAAAACTGCTCCAAATGAAACCCGCGACTGGAGCAGCACTTTTCACCGGCATTCCCGGTGGGAAGAGGAACTAGGCAGAGAGACCCTTATACCTTCAGTGCTTCGCAATAGTAATGGACCTCCTTGCCACCCACCTTTGCAAGGCAGGACAAAACTGGGGAATTCCCCTGGATGATGGGATACATGTAATATCCCTTTATGCTGATGACCAGCTCATCTATCCTAGCAATTTTTGCTCTGACCTAATGCTTCTTGCCTCCACACTTGATGCATCTGCACTAGCAGCCGACCTCAGTGTTAACTGGGACAAGTCAAGGATGTTGACCCACAAGTAATACAGCTTGGAGGTGAATCTCAACCATTCCCTATCTGACATACTTGACAGCAACTTGAACAAAGCCCTGTCCTCTCTGAGACAGATAATTCAATTCCCTTTTGAAATCAGCTTCTTTTGGCTGTACTGGGGAGAATAGCTCTGTCAAAGATGGTTATCCACCCCTAGATCCTGTATTATTTCAAACACTTACCAGTTGTCCCTCATTGTTTATTCTTTTGAGAACTCTACTCTCTTCTGCAGGAACTCATTTGGGGTGATAAATGCTCCTGGATTGTGCTGAAAAATCTGCAGCTGCTCATTGGCAAAGGCAGACAGACAGCACATTTATTCACGGCCTATTACCTGGCTTCTCAGCTCCATTGGCTATCATGGTGGTTAGCAGGACGGAACCTAGGGGAGATGTGCCACATGGCAGGTCCTCTCACACTGACCTTGGTCAGAAATTTCCTTCTTCCTGGGAGAACATCCATTTCTCCGGGGTCCCTCCAAATACAGGTGGCCCAAAAATGCATGGCCAGAGCTCATTCCCTTACTTGACATGTCCCTCATATGCCCCAGCACTTCCACTTAAGGGCATCCCTCATACTTCGGGCTCCTACTCCACAGAGGCCCTGAAATACTGATATGAACATTCCTTACACAATGTGCGTGATCTCTTCAACAACGGATACTTGCTTTCCTTCGACTGGCTCCTCATGGAATATGACATGCCACCTGTCCAGTTTCTTATGTATTGGCACCTTCTCCACACTTGTCAAACCCTCTGGTCCAATCTGGACAAGGAAGCACAGGTCCATACCATCTTACGAACACTGCTCCACATGGCGGATGGGCAACACCTGATTACTTGGATCTATAGAACCATCCAGGACCACAATGGGGTTACAGTGACAGTGTTGCGAGGCAAGTGGAAGAAAAATATTACAAGGGTGCTACACAAAAAGGAGTAGGAGGAAGCCCTAGAATTTCCACAGAAGGTATCTTGGAATGCATGTTTCAAAAATATTAAATACTCCGTCCTGCACAGGGACTACTTAAACATTGACCAACTCAACTGTTACATTCCAGATGCGCATCCGCTACCACTCGCCCAATGCCGGTCTGCATCACGTGCTCTGGTCCTGCCTGGCCATCTCTACATACGGGGCTCAGATACATGAGATTCTACGAGAAGTCTCGAAACTGCCCGACATCTATACGTGGGAGGCCTGTGCCCTAGGCATTTTCAAGTCCTGAAAATGCCACAAAGGTCAGACTCGCTTCTGTTTGTCACTTTACTGTCAAACAGAACCTTGGCTATGCACTGGAGGGCGTTGATGGTATCACCAATGACAGCATGGCAGGGGGACGGACTGAGGGTGATGCCTTTTGTTATGAGGAGGCCCACCATCTCCGTAAACTCCCCTTGTCAGCCGCCTGGGATACCCTCCTAGAACAGGTCACGCAATGCACCTAGGCAGCTATCTAAACCCCAGGACCATACAGGGGCCCACATGCTTACCCTTTGCAGCAATGCATACCTGGCCGAACTAAGGCCTGATTACCTTACCAATCAACCCACCAGACTTTTGTCTCTCATTTTCTACTCATGATGCCCTCACCTCTGTACTCATCTACTCTGACTCCTGGCTCCTTCCCCTGCTGCACCACTGTGCGCTTGGCCCATACCACACACATCCCCATGAGCTCTCCAAGTTTAAGGCAAGTTACAGCTCACAGGAGGGAAATCCTGATTATAGATGACCAATGAGAATGAACACCCTACTGGTCCCGAGACACATGTCCACCTTCATGATAGAATAACATAGCTACGACTATGCACCAGTGGTAATGTTCTTCAACGCACTCTATGGGGTTTCAGTTCTTTGTTGACACCCCCAGGACACTAACCTTATGCAAAGCAGAATCGACCCTACTCTAGTACAAACAGTCCAGTCCAGGCTGGCTGCTAGATACCATACCCACTGAACGCAAACATATGCAACTTCAGACTAATCTTAGCCCTGATGGACCTCCCTTATAACATGCAGTTTGAGTCCTTGTGGCACATTGAGCAATGACCCACCTTAGGGCACACCCACAACACTTAGGATGATTAACAGAGCAACATATTGGCAGAGTGAAATTCGTGAATTAATTTGATCCACTAGTAATTTATCTGAATACATTAAAAACCATGCTGTCGTAGTTTATTTTTCTCTTTACATAAAGAGACAAACCATTTGCAAATCGTTCTTGGCCCTGCTTCAATAGGAACAGTCCAGTCAAAACTGCTCGACCATGTCCCTCATGAACACAAATAAAAGCAACACCTGACTGACTTCTGCCATCTCACTTTGTATAACACCCTCACTGACAAACGAATAATGCATGAGCACAATCCATATCAAAAAGTAATACAGACCTTTCAGAGCCGCTCTCCAACTTACTAGCAAGTGAAAATAAAGAATATTCATCTAAGTGGAAAAATATATTACCATTTCAGCACTTAATCTCCATACCTTTGCATCTTATTAAAAGTAAAAGAGCAAGGGAAACTTTGCTCGGCAATCTTCCCAGAGTCAGCTGATTAGCATATCTAAAGTACATACTTGGAATTAAATTAACTGAATTGCTTTTTGCAACAGGTGATATCTTGCAACACTGTTTTTTGTCACCGCTGTAAAGAGATTTGATTCAAACAAGTAGAAAGTTATAGTCCAAAACGATTGCTGTATTCACTTTTGCAAAGTCTAACTTTACTTTACAAAACGCATATATATATATAAATACACATATACAGAAAGAGAGAGAGAGCAAGTGAGATAGACAGACAGAGAGTACATAATTGGTAACAGGTTAATATAGGCCTTTATTGTGAGGATTCCTGTGACATATATAAATCTTGAGGCCGAGAAGGCAACATGCATCCATAATACACATTACCTTTGTTGTTTGTTTTATATTACTTGATTTATTAATTGCTCTTAGTCCTGTTTAGAAAGTTTTGGGGCGTTTGCACATCCTCCATTTAGTATTCATTGTTTGCCTGAGACTGCAGATATGCCTGTAAGTATTTTGAGAAAACTGAGTTTTTGTTGAGGATAATGTACTTATATATAAAATGTGTTTTGTTCAACAAATTGTAAATGCAAACCACACTAAGGAAATTACCATTCTTAAAGGTTAAATGGATAAAGAATTGAGATTTTATTAGGCGAGGCTAGCATTATCCACAAACTTGTATTCACTCTTGCATGACATCCATCACTTGACCATCTGATAACTATAATATCTGCAAAAATAAAACAACTTGAATGAACATCATTACTCCATAATACATGTCCATTAATCTGTGATTACTACAAACAACTGAAAAAATGATATTCACAGATTCTTCTTTTTCTTCTCTCTCTTTTTTTAAATGTTATATTACCAGAACAATGTAATGTCACCATTCTTGCCATCCTCCAGAAACGTCCTCTCATCAGGGAAGGTTGGGTGGGATAAGGCTGGTCTCCTTGTCTTTAAAAAAAATTCAATTCTTTAGTCAGTTAAACTTTATGAATCATAATTTTACCTCAAGACAGAATGCTAGCATAATGCACGTGCAAAGCTTTTCAAGGCATAACTTGGAGCATGTCCACAGCCTTAAAATAGATTTTCCTAAAAGTATCAACATTCAACCAATCTGCTACCTTTAACTAATCTTCCAACCGTCCCCCTGACATGAATACTTTGCTTGATATTGCATCCCTTGCAGAATGACCTGTAAATTGTGCTAAATCTACACCCGCTTATTTCATCACTGATTTCACCCATCAAGCAATTGTAGCATTTGAGACCCCTTCAAAAGGTTTAACATAGGAAATAAGTAATTGTTCCTCCTGCATATCTCTTGTCCAAAATTCTACGCTCATATTCTTTCAAACACCTCACAACACACAATTTTGGAATGTTATCAAAATTTATATAGAATATAAGACTAGATAAAGTTTTTTGTTCTTTTACAAATTTCGAAGAGTACACCATTTGGTTGCTAAAATCTTTTGGAAACCTCCAAGGCTCTTACATCAGATGACCTTCTGAAAGAAATGAAGCATAACAAAGTTGCTAATATCCATGCAGTTCCCATACACCCAAGTACTTATTACCTGGCTAAACTTGAAAACGTTTAAGTGCTACACCAACATCCCACAAAGTCAGATACTTTGACTTCGGAGGCCTTTTCGGCTTAATTCCGTTTATTACCGTGCATTCTAAAAGGGCTTCTATCAATAGAAATCCCTGAATTAAACAATGTCCTACTATTACTGCTGATCTGTAGCAGTTAACAGTTCTGTTTGATAAACCCTCCTGGAAACCTTCTGCTAGGAAATTAGTCACTTCCAGTTCATTGGCCTGTATGGGACCCAGGTCCCTTTCCATACACCAATGTAACAATACTGACCATGCCCCTCTGTATCTTTTCCTGGTACTTGGTACACATGAATGATTGAGTAAATCTGTAGCTGTTCCTTAAAGGCCCGAGAGTCTTCCTGAACTCCTGAAATTCTCCACACTAGAAGGCTGAGCAAACCCTCATGAACTGAAGGGAATTCCACTTGCTCTATTCTTGTAAAGAGCCCTTCACATGACAGAATTAAATATGGAATCTCGACTGCCATTTCCAAGTGTTGGATACCAAGGTTGAGCTTTCCAACATGGAGTCAAAAATACAATCTGACACCCCAGTCTCCTCACATGAACTAAGACCCTCTGCATCACTGAAAATGGAGGAAAAGCATAACCCTTCAGATTACTCCAATCCTGTGTGAAAGCGTCTATCGCGATTGCACCCAGATCTAGTCTCTAATTTATATACCTCTGTAACTGAAAAGTCAGCCTGGAGGCAAATAGATCTACACCAAAAAGATCCCAAATCATCTGAATTCTCTGATACAGATCCACTCTCAACTTCCAATCTCTGTCATCTGTCAGGTTCCTCGAATTCAAATCTGCTATTACATTGCATGTCTCTGGAAAAGTTTCTTCCTGCAATATTATAATGTGCTTCAAACAGAACTCCCCCATTTATTTCGTTAAGTCTGACAATTTCAATGATCTGGTACCTCCCAACTTGTTGATATAAGTTATAGAAGCTACATTGGCCATTTTCAAAAGAACAGCATATCCCTCCATCTGTTCTCTGAAACTTTGCAAGACAAACAGTTCTAGATAATGTATGTGGCTTTGTCTCTCTTCTGCTTTCTATAATCCCCCAGTTTACTGTCCTGAACAAAAAGCTCCTCAGCCTAAGTTTCTTGCATCTGATTCCAAAATAAAATCTGGTTTCCTTCCCGAAATTGCCCTTCGATTCCATGCTTCCAAATTTTCCTTCCACCATTGTAATTCTACCTTCGCTTCCTGATTCAAATCTATCTTGACCCTATACCAACGACCTCTGGACAAACCTACTGTCTCTAACCATTGAAGTGCACTGGAATGCAATAATCCGGGGAAAATCGCTTGCATCAAAGATGATAACAGACCAAAGACTCGACTAATTCTATCAACTGTATTTTCTCCTTCCTCAACAAAGCAGATACTTCTTGTCTTATCATGTTTATCCTCTTCTCTAGCAACTGTAATTGACACACTCTTATGTCCACCAGAAAACGCCAAAAGTCCAAACGTTGGGTTGAAACCAAAACAGATTTTCCAAATTCACATCAAAACCCTGATATTCTAACAAATCCTTTACTGCAACCAACAGGTTTTTCAGTTCTCTCCACATTCTACCCAATAATCAGAATGTTGTCTAAGCAAACGATCAAACTAATACCTCTTTCTCTTAGGTATCCTACTACTAGTTTTAAAACCTTTGTAAAGCACAAATGGGCTGCAGACAGCCTGAATGGAAGGCACAGAAACTGATGAAAACTCCCTTCCATCTGAATCTTAGAAGGTTTTGACTTTTTCCCCTCATTCAAATAGTGAAATATGCATCTCTGAGACCATTTTCACTATCCAATTTCCCTCTTGAAATGTCTGTATGTTACAAACTGGTTTAAATGCAAATTTATTACTGGTCTCTATACTTTGTCCTTTTTTCCCACTAGGAAATTTGTACTTACAAAACCTTTCCCTTCCATATATGAAACCTTTTGTATTGTTCCTTTTTCTAACATTTGTCTTATCTCCTCCATGACAAAGACTTCCAACTCTGTTTTGAACTCAGTTCATTTGGTTCTCCTACTTGGTGAGGTCGACTTGTAAACTCTATTAGATACCCTCGTACCACTTCTAATACTGAGACATCATTTTTGCTTTCTTTCCAATGAATCTGAAACAATCTTAATCTTCCTCCCACCTTTAATGGGATAAAACAAGTATGTGTCTTCATACTCACCTTGTGATTAACTGGGTGGCTGCCCTCATCCTTTGTTTGATCCATACCTTCCTGATCTTCATCTTTGGAGATAGAAACTGCCTCTGTTACCTCCATTTCTCCCACGGGAATCAGTCCAGAAAACTCAGACTAATAATAAGCTCAACTGGAAAGTTGCCCTCTCCTTCCAGTCCGTCCGGAAAAACTATTCCTATTAAAGACTCTATTCATGTTGAAATGGGCTTTATTTAAACTATTGAAAGTCTGTACAAATGTTCCCTTAGACTTCACCATGCCTTCACCAAATATAAGGACTTTGGCATCATCATGTAATTCCTTTTTGGCCAAACCACTCAATTTTGGGTTTATACGCATTAATACTGATCTCCGTCTTTCTGTCAGGAGTCCGGCATTGGCACTCCCAGACAAAAATACAGCATTGGCACCAACCTCTAAGAAGATATATAATCATTTCTTTCCTTAAAGGTATGCATCTTCTATCAGGTCAAACATTCGCACCAATGGCCCATGAACATCTAAAATCTTATCTTGCCATTATTTTAGACATCTCTCCAAACCTTTCCTGAGGTCTCTCCCCATCTTAAACAAATAAGTAATCAACTCTGGATCTAGGTTTGGAGATATAGTTACCTTATCATCTTTTATTGGCCAAGAGTGTTCAGCTTGCATAGTATTACGTTCATCTTTCTCCAGTGGTCTCCTGATCCAATGCCGAATTTACTCAGCAACATGGCTTACAAGCCACCGATCTTTTCCCCAAGGCTGTCTAATGTCACATGGATCAAAAACACTTTCCCCCATTGGGTCTGTTCACATTTTAGAGACTTCTAATCCAACAGATCTTCAACTCGCTGTCAATGTTATTATTATAATTTAAGTCTAGAACATATTCATCTAAACTAGATCTTTGCCCTCTTCCTTCCATCTCATCAGATGACATATCATTTGCAGTGGGTAACTGCCTTTTTTGTGTGACACCTTCTCCGTCCAAACCAAATAGAACTCCTTTCTTTTTGGAAATTAACTCTAGGTGCTTCCTTTTCTTCAGACATTTACCAACTGGGCCTCTATGCCTACTCTTCAGCCTCATAAATTGAGAAATATTCCAAAACTCCTTACTTCTTGTTTCCTCAATAAGGCTTCTTTAACAGAATGCTGTACAACTGTACTCAATTCTTCTGAAATTATCTTTCCTGACTTTTCTCTGAATTATTTGCTCTTCCATTGTTTAATAATAATTTATATACTACAGAAATGTTTTTTTCAAATTTATAGGCTCAAAATAAATACCTGTACCTCTATTTTCCTTATAAAGTCTCATCCGACTTCTCTCCGAGGAGAAAGGTCACTTGCACTGATGTGGCTAAGCAGCGCTACACAGAGACCTAAGTACAGCAAAAAATCAAACCAAATGTTCAGAGAACAAGCTCTATTTCCTTTACAAATAGAGTAACAGTGTGTGTTACCAGGCAATGCCCAAGAACGATAACAAAGCTACAATCGACCTCCATTTCAAACGACTGAGAAATTTGCTGTTAGACATTGGCCTTGACGCGTTCAACCCTGCGAATGTGGCATCACAACAAATATCAATCTCAGAAATGCAGTACCACATCCAGCTCCAACTACAGGTACACATTTTTCTCATTAACAACTCTGTTTAAAAACGGAGTGTAAGTAATGAATGGAATATGCACAAACTGAGGCCGGCATTTCTTTAAAAATATAGCTGCAACTCAAAACTGATACTGTTAAATTAAACATATAAGTAACTAGTAAAAATTCAGTATTAAAAACAGATAGTCAAATAAAGGTGGAATTCAGAATTTTTCTACATATTTTAAAAATGAATATTAAAAAACATAATCAATCAAACCCTAAAACCCATAAATTGGATTTAACTTGTTCCTAACAAACAATTCAACTCAAACTCTTATATAAAAAAACAAATTCAATAAAGTAATCTGCTTAAATCAATGTAATACTTATCTGCCCAGAAGCTGCAAATAAAAGAGGAAGAAAATGGAGGACGAGCTGGCTTTTATAGACTGAACGTTCTGATTCATTGTGATGTTTCAAAGTTCTATTTTGGAAGCTTTAAAGATGCTGTTCAGAACGAGTGAATACATGTTTATGCATAATGGTAGCCTTTGTCTTGACATAAGACTAAAACATGCATTCTAAAATACGCTTTTCTTTTGAAGTACATGGACACTCTGGAGTACATTTAAAAAGACATATGAGGAAGAAAATATAGTGCAATGTGGGAAAGTGTAACGCTTTGCAGACCGGGTTCTCTGTTTACAATATGCATTTTCACACAGTGGTGAGGAATTCATTGGTAAATGCTTGCACCAAGGATAGTATGTATATCTTGCAGAAGGGTTGGAGTTTACCTTGGATATGATTTTGTCACTGTGGACAAAGTAATGTTTTGGTGAAAATGACAACCGATGCAGTCGTTTTGCTGATATGTGACCTCTCTAAAGCCACACTTTAACTTGATGGTTTTAATAATGTTACATGATATCCCTTGCTGGGGAAACACCTCCATTACAGCAGAGGAGCGTCACCCCACAAACGAAAATGTTCCCAAAGGCCCCAGAGAAGAAAATCAAAATGATAATAAAGTTAATTTGTTTCTATTTTATTTTTCATCTACTTGTCCTAAGTCGAGTGTCAGGACAGGGCGGGGCTTAGTGACTGGCAACAGCAGGGAGGAGTGGAGGACTGCTTGTGCACTTAAGTTTAAAGTATGCATATCTGTTTGGCTGTCTGTCTTGCAATGGCCAGCCAGACATGAGTACTTTTTTTTAGTGCAAGCACAGGCCTCCGGAGCACTTAGAGAGGCTGCTCTCTCCACTCCTGGAACTTCTCTCATGGTGGTTAACTACACGAGAGCAGAGCCAGGATTGGTTACGGGAGTTGGCTGGGGCCCGCGATGAACATCAAACTGGAGCAAGGAGGAGGACATGTTGTGCATGCAGCATGTAAGGTAATTGTTTTATTTTTATTTTATTGGTGCTGCACGATAGCACATGCCCCCTCCCACCACCCATTTGCCCAGCCCACCCATCTCCGTAGATTCCAGTTGCCACTTATCTTTTGCTGTCTAGCACAGAAATAATGTGGCTCTACTGTTTAAAATAGCAAAACCTAACTAGGTTTAAACATTTAATTCAGGTACTAAACAATGACAGTTCACAAGATGTGTCCAATGTGGAGCACAAATCAAATTATTTGTAAAAGCTTTCTTTTCAATCGGAACCTTTCAGAAGTATATTCCTAAAAGCTTAAGCTTAGTGAGGGGAGTCATGGTTTGATACCTTTTCCAGGTGTAAATGAAAGGTTGATGTCTGTGTCTGAGTGCATACATTATTAATAAAAATGGTGTCATTAAAATATAATGTGAAATAATATGTATTAAAAGGCTCAACTGAAATCAAGTATTCGTTAATAACAATGTGTAGCTGATATGGTGAACACCATAAACAACATGTATTAATATAAAATATAATGTCTAATGAAAATGTATTTTGCTTAGTAATAATTATATATATTGAAGGAATGAATCTTAATATGTAGTGAAAAGGTTAATGGTTTAAATATAAATGAAATGTTTTATTTTTCATGCTTAGCACTAGTTTAAAGGCCTCACATTTTAGGAATTTTTCAAAGGCACAATGCTTAAGAGTGCTAACTCTGCAAAATAAAGTTTCTCCAAGCATCCTGCGAGACTTGCTAATTGTGGAAAAGTTATGTTCCTTACTTGTAGCATTTGTTTCCTGAGATAAGATAGTAACGTACAAACTAAAGAATAGACTTCAGTGCTAAATGTGTGTTACATGTACAGTATCTACTGTAAATTTGTACTTGCTTGAGTTTTAGTTTTCTGCAGGAAGCTCATGTAATGTTTACCTACACTGCTTCAATGTAATTTTTTAGAGGAAACTGGTGATCAAGGGCAAAAGAAGTTGAGCCAACTGTGCATGGAGAAAAAGAAGAAAGATACTTCTGAAACGTGGATCAGAGGTTATTGGTTGAAACACCCCCCCCCCCCCCCCAGTCTGACCAATAGAAACTTAGCAAGTTGCTTTCTAGGGTTTTAATATAGTAAGGTTTACATGATGTGAGCTCAGATATCCTTTTCTAACCTAGCAAAATGATGTGTTATGTTCCTTAGGTTTTTGACTATTATTCTGTCAGTTCAGATACATTAAGACCAAATATTACTGAAGAGTTCCTTATTATGCCATTGCCCAATTAAGAAGACCAGAAGATGATCCACTGATGAAGATGTCGCTGATTGCTGACCCATTTAAGAGAGGCAAAACCAAACATGCATTTGTATTCCTTTCAGATTTTTATGTTTTCTCTCTTTAGAAATTCCAACTGCTATTTTGGTTAGGGCCATAGTCAGATGCTTTCAAAATAAATGTTTGTCTTATTTTTCTTTTTGCGTGCAGCCCAAGCATGCTTATCGAATTAGAGTAATAGTTTGGGATGTCAAAATCTAAATTTGACTGGTTCATTTCATTTGATTGTAAACTATTCATCTGCGATAACCAAGGGCCAGATGTTCAAAACTCTTTGCATGTCGCAAACAGTGAATTTTGCTGTTTGCGATGCGCAAAAAGCACATTGCGATGCCCAATCCCCGTTTTGCGAGTTGGTAACCTGATCACCAATTCGCAAAACGGGACTGCGAGTCACAATTAGGAAGGGGTGTTCCCCTTCCTAATTGCGAGTCGCAGCGCGATGCTGTATTGTTTTGGGACCCCTTTCCCTTTGTGAATGGCATGAAAAAAAAAAATTCAGAGCAGGCACTGGTCCTATGGACCACTGCCTGCTCTAAAAAAATGTAACAAAAACGTTTTGTTTTTTAGTTTTGTAATGCATCTCGTTTTCTTTTAAGGAAAACGGGCTGCATTACCAAAAAAAAAAAAAAAACAGCTTTATTTAAAAGCAGTCACAGACATGGTGGTCTGCTGTCTCCAGCAGGCCACCATCCCTGTGAGTGCTGCCACTCGCAAGGGGGTCGCAAATTGCAACCCACCTCATTCCTATTAATGAGGTGGGCCTTTGCGACCCCCTGCGAGTCGCAGATGGTGTCAGGGACACCATCCTACATACTGGATTGCGACTCGCAAATTGCGAGTCGGTCTGACTCGCAATTTGCGAGTCGCAATTCAGAATTTTACTACATCTGGCCCTAAATGTATTCTGTTTTTATACTTTATCTGTTGTTGTTGTTATTCTGCATGGTGGTTCTTGAATGTGAAATGATAAATATTCTGTTTATGTTCAGATTCTTCTGGCGATTTGGTCAGCCTGTATTGTTTCTATACTTATATCATTTGGTCTTGTGCATTATTTACATGATCTTAGCATTGTTAATCTAACCAGCAATAAATGCTCGAACTTTATTAAACTGGGTTGGTGATTCATGACCACACAGGCCAGGGTGCGTATAAATTACTGACTCCTAAATTAAATTGATGTTTATGGATTTGATATTGTTAATGTTGTTTCTTAGGACATTATCAAACTATCTGAGTCAAAAGGTTCAGGTCGACTTCTAAGGGTAATAGATGGTTACCCTATATGTGTCACCTTATAAATAAAATATCAAAAGAAATATAAGGCTGGACAAGCCCACATCTGTAAAATATGGGTAAATGAGAATCTGGCACACTTTGTGAATTTCGAAGTGGTGCCGGTTTGAACTCACACTATGGCGTACCGTTGTTTAACAGAGAAAGGATGGTGGAGATCTTTGGGCACACCATGAACTGGACGCAACCTAGTGTTGCATGGCTCAGCCCTAGCACTGGATGTCACAATGCATATGTTGTGTCAAATCTTGTGTGACAACGTTCGCATCTCCATGTAGTTAAGGGAAACGATGCTCACGATGAGGAAGTTCCCATTTGTCATAAGGAAACATAAAATTACAATGGCCAAGGCTCAGTATTATTGAACACATTGGCAAACTAACAGTGGGTGTGTACAAACACTTACCATCCTTTGGGGTCGATTTCACATGGAAATCTTTAATGTGCAAATCTTTCTTAATAAGAGTAAAACTATGTGTTGTAAATTGTAAAAAAGATTTTATACCCATAAAAGGTAAGTACTGCATAGTAATCTTGCGCAAGCATGCAGCTTTGTGAAATTGGCTTAAGATGTATAAAACAAATTTGATATAGTGGAGGGACTAAAAGTTAGTTATGGAATCTGATTTTCGGGCAAGTTCATTTGTGAACACTTTAACGTTGTTGGCCTATTGACCAATTTTCAATACTTCCAGTTTGCTGCGAGAATCAAAATTAGGTCTGGGTGGAATTAGCGAAGTTCTGCTGCACAGAATTCTGCAGAGTAGGCTAAAAACTCTGCGAGGTTCCGTGGAATTCCACCAGCAGGCAGAATAGCTGTTTTTTTACATTTAGGAGCGCAATGCAGATTCTTATGCTGAAAACAACTAGCGAACAACAACACGTGGTTAGCATGTGCACAGCCATTTTGCTTTCTTCTGTTTCTCTGTGCGTGGTGCTGGGCGTACCTGAATCCATGCTTAATCATTTTAACACCACCCTTATATAATTCATCTACCCCTTATTTTCATTTATTGCATCAGTATGTGTTTGTGTTTGTGTATTTTTTAGTTTTTGTCATTTTTTGTGTTTTTCATGACATTTGACACATTTTTGCTTTTGCCTTTGCTACTTCTTTTTTCTTTCTTCCCTCCTTACTTCTATTTTCTCCCCTTTTTTACACCCAGCACCATGGCAAAGCCGGGTGGTAGAGTGAGAGACAGTGCAGGTGCAGCTTCTAGCCACACACCCTGTGGTCGTTGGCAGTGCCAAGGGGTGAAGCAGACCCATTTTTACCAAGGCAAAGATGGGAGCACTTGTATTTTTTGTGAAGCGAAACCTTCCCTCCATGTTGGCAGCAGGTGGCAGACCTGGGAGCAGTAATGCCCTGCGGGAGCATTGACTGCTGTGGAAGAGGGAGAGCTGGTGTGTGTGGCAGCACACTAGGGTCCAGTGCACCCGCAGCAGTTGACACACCATTGGGCAGACATACTGGAGCGCGAGCAGGACCTATTTGATCTTCTGGGTGTGGAGGTGTCTGGGCTTGGTGAGTAAATAATAATTTTTTTGTTGTGTGTGTTCCACAATGCTATTTTTTTCAAATAACAGTGCTGACTATCAGAGGTAAGTTAAGGTTACGTTACAATTAATATTAAATGATCAGGTTTGAGCTAGCCAGGTGCTCACCGCTACCTAATTGTATTCGTCGGTGCTCGTTTGAGCTGATTATTTGAGACTCCTCTGTACTGTCACTAAGATAGTGGTAGTAGCAGCAAGTAATATCACTGAGTTAGCATTCTCTTCTCTGTGCCTTGCCTTATATTGCTTATGTAGTCCCATACACAATCTCCCAGTGATGTGTAGTATGCATCTAATTATTGAAAAGGGAGGCTGAGTTGGCCCATCAAAGGTGGTTGAGAAGCAAAAACAAGTTGTTTCACTGCATCAGTAGTTGCAAATGTAGTTTAGGTTTAGGAAATTTGGAATAGGGCTTAGGTTTTAGAAATTAATAGGTCAACTCGATGCTAGTTGTATAGGTGATCTGATTTAGAAAAGTACAATGTTACTGTGTTTGCTTTTGCCTGTCAAAGTATTTTTGGGGAGATTAATTGTACCTCCGATCTGTTTTTTAATCTTCTTTATTTCTTACCTCAGCGCCAAAGGGGAAAAAGAGGGCAAGTTCTTAGGCAGGTGGAGGAGACGAGGGTGCCATCGCCAGCGCAGCAGCTGGTGGATCTGCTGGCCCCAGCAAGTCCTCCTATTATATTATTATTATTCCCCTAACTTTCACCTCTCCCCATTTAGAATATATTTCTTTTTTTTACTGTGTCTGTCTACTTTTTTTTCTACTCACCGTCGTTCTATCTAAGTTTTGTTAAATGCTTGTTATCCCTGCATTGACTTGGTAATTCTATATTTCATGTTTCTGTAGCTAACATCCCCCTGTCTGTACTAGTATGTAGCTTTGTTCTGCTTTGTTACTAAGCTTAGCTTTCCCTTCTCCCTTTATAAAACTTGTGGACTGGTACTGTAAGAATAAAAGGACAGATTTTAGGACATGTACTCTACCAAGAAAATTGCATGCCTAAGTCAGCTTTTCTATACATCTGTTGAGAAGTCTTGATTTTTCTTGCTTATGCTCAAACAGTAAAACGAGAGAGTGGTCATGGTCATGGTAAACCCCTCATGTTGTGTGTATGTATTATTCATTTATACAGTAATATAACATATCAGCAGTTTCAATGACAGTGCAGTATGGCTAGGCAGTAGAAAGTCCCATTGCATTTGCCAACCAAGACCTCTCAATATATCCTTGATTGACCAATTATTCCACCCCTTCATTGAGCTTCAGTGACTTAGCCCTGCCCCTCCATTATGAAACGTGTGTGGTTGGCTTGACAGCTGGCTTTCCTCAACATAGTTAACATAGTTAATCAACAAAATTCCTAAAGTGAAAGATAGAAGAAGATAGAATTGTAGGGACCTATGGCTGTTGTATTGTGTTGAATTTGTTCTTAAATAAATAAGAAGGGTAGGCATATCTGGCATCTAAAATGTGTAAAGTTTTTTTCAGCCATACCGACCACCAGTGTTGGGGACAGCGGCAGCAGCAGGGCACCGGACACAGCAGCGTTCGGAAGGGGAAAATGCCAGCAGCAGGGACGGGCATAGGTAAGTCATATTGCTTGCTTATTGACAATTACTAGTATACTCACTGCAAGGGAGTTGCTTGTGAACCCCTGTTTTAGCAGCTAAAGTGGGGGTTGAGTTCTTTTTGACTTCTTCTATCTGCAACTCAGCAGACAAAAGTTCATAATGAAAGCGACAAATGATGGAAAAGGAAAAGAAGGATTGACGGTTAAAGAAAGGACGGGTGAAATGGTATATAAATTAAAAGATGTGTGGGAGGGTGAAAAGATGTGTAGGTGAGTGATAGGAGATGCATGGGTGGGCGAAAGGATGGCTGAAAGGGTACATGGGTGAAACGGATGCCTGGGTGACTGAAGGATAGATGGGTAAAAGGATGCTCCGTGGGTTAAAGGATGGGTGGATATTAACGATGCATGTGTAAATGGATGGGTGGATGAAAGGATGGTTGAAAGGGTGAATAGGTGAGTATATGGATGGACAGGTAGATAGGATGGATGCATTGGAATGGTGAAAGACTGGGTGGGAGTAAATGCAAAGCCAAAATGATGGGCATCAAAGGGTGAACAGAGCAATGGAAAGATGAATGGACAATTGCTTGGATGAAGAAATTAGCGAGCTCTTCTGGAGAGAGACATAGTCACCTGCTTTGCTTGGTTATCAAAGCTTTGGTACAAAGTGGAGGGTATCTTAATTTTCTGTCTACTCCCTTAAATCACTGCATTTGTTAAGCAAGACAGATATGTAGCCTCCCACCCATCATCATGCATTACCTCCCCAACTATGGCATTTAGGCCCTCATTACAACCCTGGCAGTAAATCCCGATTACCTCCGTGCCAACAGCCACCAACATACCGTGACCGTGGCGGAAATCCGCTACTGGTATTATGACCCACACTGAGAAATCCGCCACTATACAGAAACCCACATAAGTCCGCCACACCAAAGGTCAGTGATAAATTGGCGATAGCAAAACCCACACCGTCACGCCAACAGGAATACGCACACAGTATCACGATCCACGAATCAATGCGGCGGTCTTTCAACCGCGGTAAACCATTGGCGGTACACACCGTCGCGCTCAAAATACACACACACTTACAAAACACATCCACATTGGACAATTCAAAATACACACACCTGACACACAAACACACCACACACTCACACCACTATAAAACACACACCCACTTTACCCACAACCCCTTACAGCGAACAATTTTGAAGAAGCAGAGAGAGAGAAAAGCAAAGACCACCCCATCATCCAGAGGCCCAGAACACCATCACACATACACCATCCACGCACCTCAAAGAACACACCCCAACCCATCACCCCATCACCCCACACAGCACATCACACATCACTCACACCACATCATGGCACCTCAAAGACACACAAGATTTTCTGACGAGGAGCTCAGGGTCATGGTGGAGGAAATCATCCGGGTAGAGCCACAGCTATTCGGATCACAGGTGCAGCAGACCTCCATTGCTAGGAAGATGGAGCTATGGCGGAGAATAGTGGACAGGGTTAATGCAGTGGGACAGCATCCAAGAACAAGGGATGACATAAGGAAGAGGTGGAACCGCCTACGGGGGAAGGTACGTTCCATGGTATCAAGACACCAGGTAGCCATACAGAGGACTGGCGGTGGTCCCCCACCTCCTCCCCCACAACTAACAACATGGGAGGAGCAAGTCTTGGCGATCATGCATCCTGAGGGCCTAGCAGGAGTAACAGGAGAACTGGACTCTGGTAAGGCAAATCTTTACTACTATACCCCCCACCCTACCTGCATGCCATCACATACTCCCATCCTCACCCTCACCCTCACCCTCACTCCCATCACTCCACCACCTCCCACACACCCCACCATCACAACCCACCACTTCTACAACCAAGCCCTGCATGCAACAACAATGCATGGACACCCATCACAGACCTGCATGGACACCCATCACCAAAGCATGCCCAATAAAGAGACTCACCCACGCCACAAAATCACCACTCACACAAGGCCTTAGGCGATAGTGCAAGCACATTAATAGAGGGAAACACACCCATTGCACAAGAAGGCACACACAGATACAATAACAATGCATTTACTTCCCAACAAGACCCCTAACCAACGTCACTGGACAGGAGGTGCCAGCCATATCCAGTCCCCACACAGAAGAGGCCCACAGTGATGACAGCAGCCCTGCACACCTGGATCACGATGGCCAGCCTAGCCCATCTGAGACCTCTGGACAGTCGGTTACCCTGCCACAGTCCCACACCACTACAGAACCTCCCCCCTCAGGAAACACCACCACAGCACCCACCCAGCGGGCCCATGCCACTGTCCCCAGGACACGCCAATCAGCAGTGTGTCCACCACTACAGGGACCCCTGGCAACCCCACTAACCCAGGATGATCAGGGACCTGGGGTCAGTGGCAGTGGGCACACGGTTCAGGGGACGGAGGCACACGACAACAGGGAAGCTGGGAGGACTGCTGTGCGACAGGGGGAGGACAGGCCCAGGGAATCGACCCTCCACGAGGCACTTACCAACATCATGGGAGCATACCACCATTCCCAGGAGACCATGGGCATGGTACTGGCCAAGTTTCAGGAGACCAGCGGCTGCAGGAGGGACAATACATGGGGATCAGGGAGGACCTCACCAACATATACACCATTCTGGTCACCATAGCAGGGGTGCTGGCTGACATAGGCAAGACATGAGGGAGGCAGTGGCACAGCAAAGGGCCCCTGACACTAGCCAAATCGAGGAACAGCCTTCCACCTCTGCCGGCGCTAGTGGACAGGAGGACCAACAGGCCACCAGCACCCCACCCCCTGCAGAAGGAGAACCTCCCTGCAAACGGTCCCTGCGATCCAGGCAGAAGACAGAGAACATTGCCAAGACCCCTCCAGGAAATAAGACTCTCCTGATTGTCACCCTTCTGTCCCACTATGTCATCCTGTCCAAATCGAACTACCATTACTCCCCTTCCTATGCCCCACTGGACAATGCACCTGTGATACCATGAGACTGGACTCTACTATGGACCTTCCTCCACCATCACCCCAGCCCCTAGCACATACCCCAATACTCACTAGCCCCTAAATAAACACCCTTTAAGAACAAACCAATCTGGAGTCAGTCTGATCTTTCACAAATGTATAATGACAACATTAGTAACAAATAGCAATGTAAATGTTCATTTACTCATACCAATGTATGACAGTTGTTGGGCAGCAGTACATATACCAGAAGGCAGAATGGGGTACCCTGATCTGAAAAATAGAAATCCAAAGTGAACAGTCAGTGTCCATAGACAAAGGGTAAGAGGCTGAGGTTAAGAGGTTAAGAGGCTGACTTGTACAATGTCCTACAGTATTCTGAAATGTGAGGAGGAGTAACAGTTTCTTACCTGTGTGTCACTGGAAGTACCGCATGATGAGGTTCGTTCGGTTGCCAATATCTTCTTCCTCTGCCTCCTCTTCCTCGCTGTCTACAGACTCCACCGCTGCCACAAGACCATTACCAGGCTCATCTTCCGGCCGAAAAGGCACCTGGCGTCTCAATGCCAGGTTGTGCAACATGCAGCATGCCATGATTATCTGGCACACCTTCTTCGGTGAGTAGTATAGGGTGCCACCTGTTAGATGGAGGCACCGGAATCTGGCCTTCAGAAGGCTGAACGTCCTCTCAATAATATGCCTCGTTCGCCCATGTGCCTCATTGTAGCAGTCCTCTGCCCTTGTCCTGGGATTCCTCACTGGGGTCAGTAGCCATGAGAGGTTGGGGTGACCAGAGTCACCTGCAAATGTCGAGGAATACCTGTTAGACACACACTAACTCTTAGGGACAACCCCATACCCAGACACCTACGCATACTTTGTGTTGTCCTTGGCCTCACTTATTAGCCACACCCGGTGCCTCTGGAGTTGGCCCATCACAAAGGGATACTGCTATTCCTCATAATGTAGGCGTCATGCACAGAGCCAGGATACTTGGCATTCACATGGGAGATGTACTGGTCCGCCAAACACACCATCTGCACATTCATTGAATGGTAGCTTTTTCTATTTCTGTACACTTGTTCATTTCTGCGGGGGGGACAAATGCCACATGTGTACCATCAATGGCACCAATGATGTTGGGGATATGTCCCAGGGCATAAAAGTCAGCCTTCACTGTGGACAAATCCTCCACCAGGGGGAACACGATGTAGCTGCGCATGTGTTTCAGCAGGGCAGACAACACTCTGGTTAACACGTTAGAAAACATTGGCTGAGACATCACTGATGCCATGGCCACTGTTGTTTGAAAGGAGCCACTTGCCAGGAAATGGAGCACTGACAGGACCTGCACTAGAGGGGGGATTCCTGTGGGATGGCGGATAGATGACATCAGGTCTGGCTCCAATTGGGCACACAGGTCTTTGATTGTGGCACGATCAAGTCTGTATGTGATTATAATGTGTCTGTCCTCCATTGTCGACAGGTCATATAGGACAAACATCACAACCAGTAAAAACTTGCATTTTACATCGATCAAGAATTAAATGCGCAATAAAAAGTGCTCCCTTGGTTGAAAATTTTTTGGAGTTCAAACACAAAGCAGAAGACATCCGATGGACAGTATTGGCTGTGGTCCAACCAAAACCAGATGGAATGCCAACAACGAACAAACTTTTGAAATTGGAAGCCAGAATGAAAGAAAAATACCTAACAGCACGGAATGGGCTTAACGACAGTGATGAAATTTGGACACTAATTGGGTGAAGTTGACACAATACCCTTGTCTGGGATTTAAGTAACAGAAAGAAAAAAGACAGTATAACATGTTGAAATGTCTGGAAACAGAGGCCGATTTCGAAACGGCCACAATAGATTGCATGCAATTGAATATGGCTATGTAATAATCTACACGTGGAAGTAGGGTTACCATTTGTGAAAGTTGGTTTTTCCATTGGGGAAAGGTTCCACACATGACTAGATTAAGCTAAACTTTATCTTTACAACAGATATATATTTAGTACTAAACCACAGTGTAATATCACCAAAATGTCTTAAATAATGCAATTCACGATGAATGGTCTGGGTAGTAGAAATTGTACCAATATTCGGCAAACATAAGTAAGCGTTGGCTACATTCACCTAAAGTTCCACCCCTCTCCCATTAAAGATGGCCGCCATTTGAGCCCACTCATTTACTGTGGACCGCAGGTCCAGTCACCTGCCAGTTAGTCATAAACACCATTGACCGCGCGTAATCACTTTTAGATGCGGCATGCCGCTGGAGCATACACGTGGAAAGACACAGATCGATTCTGAAGTTATTCTCAGCCGCTCCGCCTGGGATGATTCCTCCATCTGGAGGCAGGTCTACAGTTGGCCAAGCAATTTAACTAAGTAAGTTAATAGCTAACCGCCGGATCACCGTGCGGTGTTTGGTTTTGCCTTATTATGTTAACGAAGGTTCCCCTGAATGGTTTACATTGTATATTTATTTCGGCAGCAAAACGCCGCGCTAAGCAGTCTCGGGTGCTCTAATCAGCCACAAAGTGGTTCCCGACTTCCAGTGACAAACACCAGCTTTATGTTTGAACGTGGTGGTTCCAGATATACAATACAGATATTACCATCAATAGGTATTTATCAAGAGTTTGCCGTTCGGTAGGGGGCTACTGCATGCATGCTTCAGTACAGCATGTTGAGAGATTGGTTTTTACTGACACCTTTAGATAATTGCTACCATAGCAGTGTTAGAGACACTAGTGTGGAACAGTTACACGTGACTCACTGATTGAAGGAGTTTGAAGCACAGGGGTGGTGTGGTGCTCACCCAACACAACTGGATGTAACAAAGTTGTTTGTGGATATTGTTCAAAAATATATTTTTAGCAAGTCTCCATATATGTTTTTAATCTTTGTAGAGGCGACATAGCCCCCTAATAGTCCTGATGAGGCCCTGATTGACGAGGCCGAAACGCGTTGACATATACAGTGGCGAGATTGTGTTCTTTAATCGGAGTCAGCTTCAAAAAATAATCTAATATGCACTACAAGGGCCAAACAGGAAATATATAGGCACGTGTTAGTTGCTTGCCCGTGAACTTTTCAATCATCGCAATTCAGTGGATTACATCTATAAAATGTGACATTGTGACCACGAGTATTCTATAAAGACAGGTTGATGGGCACAACCCTCTACTGACGATATGATCAGTTTTGAGATTACTAAAAACTAGAAGCTGTCCAATGTGGATTCTAGGAGTACTAGAATCAGATATATGTAATGTCCTTTTTTTGTGTGTAAAAAATTGTTTCTGCAAATATTCTGGATATTTCTTTGTATATATATATTTCTTTGTAAATATGTTGTATTTTGTACAATACACGTATGAGCCATCGGCTTGCCTTGCACTCAACTAATTGAATTAAAATGTTGGAAAGTAAATAATCCATGAAGGCAGTAATGAATACTGTTTTTTCAGAAATATTAATTTAATTCATCCCTACCGTTAGACCACTTTTTGCTTATTTATTGGTATTGAACCCAGGTCAGGTGAGGGTTATCGGGTTCCCTCCTTTTTTGCATAATGTTGAGCTCTCCTCTAATCAAGGCATGATTGGTTTACACCTATTTGGCATATTTGATTTACTGGTAAGTCCCTTGTAAAGTGATATCTTATATACATACTCAGGGCCTGTAAATCAAATGCTACTAGTGAGCCTTCAGCACTGATTATGCCACCCACAGAAGTAGCCGTTCAAACATGTCTCATGCCTGCCATTGCAGTGCCTGTGTGTGCAGTTTACTGCCACTTTGATTTGGCATTTAAAACTTCTTGCCAAGCCAAAAATTCACCATTTATTACACATAGTTCACCCCTAAGGTAGTCCCTAGGTAGCGCTATGGGCAGGATGCTCTGTAAGTAAAAGGTAGGATATGTACTTTTATGTTTTGCAGGTCCTACAAGTGACAAACAGCCTATTTTGTTTCTCACTACTGTGAGGTCTGCTCCTCTCAGAGTTTAGCACTGGGAATTCCCTTATACAATTTAAGTGGTAATTCTTGATCAGAAAGGAGCCATGTTTGGTATGTTTTGAATAGTAATGAAAAACCCTTCATATTGGTGAAGTTCGATTTGTTGGATTTCACATTACTATCTTAGAAATGCCAATTTTAGAAAATGGGCATTTCTCTGTGCTTATAACTCTGTGTGCTTTGCAGCCTGTCTCCAATACACATCCAGCCTGGGTGACAGCTACACTTTGCACATATTCTCCAAACAACCACAACAAAGGAAGGACTGGGTGCAACAGGGGATACATCTGCATTAACCTGCTTACTGATAATCTTCCTGGGCTGGGAGAAGGAGAGGTGGTTCAAACTTCTATGTCAAAAGGTTGTGTCATGCCCTCACACAAAGGGCTGATATACCCCCTACTGATTGTCTGGAGCCAGGGCTGGACTGAAAGGGATTGTTGTGCACTTCTTAGGGTTAGTTTGAAGTCACTCCTTCATCAAAGACATTTTTGAGTATAAGCACTAGGCCTCTGACCCATGTTTTTAGACACTGCATTGGACTTGTAACCAGACGCTGCTGGCTCTACCTGCTGCACATTGCCAGAGGACTGCAGTGCTGCCAGGAGGAACTGCCATTAGGACAACTTGTTTTGTTGTGCGTACCTATGGCCTGTTGGGCTGCTGGAGAGACTACCATCCTTCAATTGGACTCTTGTGCCTGCCTGTCTGCTCCTCACATTGTGCCCTGGTGTTCTTCAGTGGCACGTTGGCTTCCCCCCGTTCATCCAGAGTCTCAGGGCCATAATAGAATCTTCCTCAGCTTCATTGTCATGGGTCTCTTCATCTAGCAATTCCAGGCTTCCAAACACACCCATGCTTGACTCAGTCCCAACGTAGTGCTCTGGGATCAGTGGGTGACTTTGATTGCTCCTGCTTGTACCCACTACGTAGTGAGTGCTTTATCATTACCCCCAGGGACCAGTGTGTCCCTATTGATTGGTACAGCATCAGTAGTGTGGGACAAAGCCCTTGAGGTGCGGATTACCACCCCATGCTGATGGAATTGGAGAGAGCTTGTTGCAACGGTGGCCCGTCTTGCAGGCGACGGATCGCCTATCCTGTCCTAAGGACTTACCAGTGCAGTCTTCCACTGCACAGCCACTGCAGTCATTCTGAATGTGGCTTGCCCCAAACGTGCTGCCTGAGTAACAAGGGGCAGGCCAGACTTCCAAATCACATCAGCCCAGTCCCTCTCCCAGGGTCAATGCATATGCTGAGTTGAACACTGTGAACCCCATTTCCGAGGTCTGTCAATACATCTGTGGCCACGCCATCACCACACCACTTGGAGGGTGCCCTGTGGCAAGTGGACTCCCTCTCCTAAAGAGGACCCCACCAGGAGTGAATCAGGCCCAGTGGAGTCTTGCAACTGTTCGACGTTACCTTGATGTGTGGCTCCATTTTCTTCATGTCCATAAGAACATGACCCGGTGACCACAAAGGGCTCCTGCTGGCCAATGTTTGGGTGGCACTGTCTCTTCTACATAGTGGGGTGGAACCTCCCCACCATTAGAGACCCCAAGAACTGCATCACGCTGCCGTCATAGGCTGAACTGCCTGATTAGGCTCCAGTCCTTTGGGATCACACTCAGAATTGCTGTAAAGGTTCTAAAAGAAGCACAGGTATTTCTGTCCCAATGGTTTATTTGATGCATCTACGGTTATGCTGTAAAATTACATACATTTAAAAGTGCTTATATGTTACATGTATTGAAAGTAATATTAGCATATTTCCAGATAGCATTTGTAATCTAGCTTCTTGAAAAATGTATAAAAAGAAAAGTGTACCTATGATTCATGTTGTTGAAAACATGTGAGTTTCCTTTTTAATCCTGCATAATTTGCATTAATGGTATGATTCGTGCTGTTTTGGTCTTATTTATAAACAATATACTATATATATATATACATATATATATATATATATGTATATATATATATATATACATATACATAATATGTGTGGAGTTTCTTTTGTGGTGTATTCGTTGTGATTCTGTGTGTGTGTTGCACAAATGCTTTACACATTGCTTCTGATGATAAGCCTGCCAGCTCTGCGTCAAGCAAACAGAGGGAGAGCAAAGTTTATCTTTGTGTGCAACATACTTGCCGTGACTAGAGTGGTTGGTTCTGCCTTGCTTAGGTGCATACCTTAGCCACACAAATTTACTAACTGTGTATTCTTCACGTTTAGTTTGGCATTTGTGAAGGGAAGACCATATTTAAAATGTCTAACGTTGGTTGCCATCTTGCTTCATGACACATTAACATTTATTTCTAGGCGAAGCCTAAGTCCAAATTAAAATATGTGATGCGCCCCTTTGCTTTCTTTCTCATGTAAAATGTTTTTCTTTTAATTTGATATTCACAGAATATTAAAATTGGTTGCAACAGTCCAACTACAAAGTACAGGTTGGTCCAATGTATTTTGTTTTATTGAAAATAAATGTAAGTTTGAAGGACACATAAAAAAGCTCTATTGTTGAGCGTTCAATATTCTATCATTTCACTCTAACCTGATTGGTTTGTTTTATGGGAACTATGTGGAGGTGTAGCAATGTGCAGGGTAGATAAGAGTTCAGAACACTCACAGACCGCTTATAGAATACTTACTGAGCATACCTTTTTCTTGACATTGAACAGACTGAGCAGAGTAGGAGATTTACGATACTATCTTTATGGGAGAACTGATTTTACCAAATTTTTCCTTTGACGTTACTGTAAGATAGTCGTCTTCCAACTTACATGACTTTGATTGATTTGAACTTCATATAAATTCATGCGTTCATATATTGATTATTGATTGGCACTAGCTTTATAATTTTGCCTTCTGTAAGCATTTTAACCTTTAATAATCTTTTATGGTTTGAAACATAACAACTTAGGGCCTGATTACAAGTACGGCTGTCCATAGGACCTCTGTGCTCACTGTGGTGGTCCGACCGCTGCATCCCTGGCAGTCCAATCACCAGATTATGATGCTGACAGTCGGACGGCCACAACACTGCCACCATCGCCAGGTTCAGAGATCCTGAAGGGCTGGCTGCAGTCAAAGTTGTGGTCAGCAACTGCGGTGCCAAGTTTGGCCCCACTGTGCTGATCACGACTTTCCTTGCCCCCAGCCTTTTCATGACAGGCTCCCCACCATGAAACGGTTGGCATAAAGGCAGATTTGAGGTCACAGGAGGTCCACTGCACTGCCCACGACCAGGTCGAGGGCAGTGCAGGGGCCCTTCCTGTCAGCACACTCGAATGTGCACTGTCTGACATGGCAGACAGTGCGCATTCGAGTGTGCTGTGTGTGGCGGTATTGGCCTCAACTCTCTCTGAGAACTGAGGCCAATGCTGTTGCACTCTTTTTGCTGGCCAGCCTGGCGGAAACTTCATAATATGGCGGTGGGGAGGCCACCGGCGTGGAGGCTGCCACCATATTGGAGTTCTGGTAGTCCGGCCGCCGAACTCTTAATTAGGCCCTTAGTCTTGTGGAGCCTAATGTGCTTCACTTTATTTGAATTTATTGATTATTTGACAAGTCTCAGTTGCTAACTTACATTCACTAGACAGCACTTTATGGGCCCCAAATTTGCAAAAAGAAAAGTCTTTACAGTTATACACAGTAGGATGTGGCCTCAGGGCTTGAGTTGCTTCTTTCCCTATACATGCCCCATGCTACAAAACAAAATGTACTCAAGTGTTGACAGTACACAGTAGCCTCTGCTGAGTGCTAGGTAGGCTTCGGGTGCAAGGCACTGTTTGTTGAATCAACATGTAATTTGGAAGACAGTTAGCATTTTATGAGCAGCACAGGACTCTCGGTTTTTATGAACATCCTTTAAACTGCGCTAGCATTACCAAACGATCAATCAATCAATCAATCAATCAAAGAGATTTAAAGAGCGCGCTACTCACCCGTGAGGGTCTCAAGGCGCTAGGGGGGTGGAAGAGGGGTAAGGGGCTGGGTGGATCACTGTTCGAAAAGCCAGGTCTTGAGGCTCTTCCTGAAAAGTAGTAGGTCTTGGGTCTTGCGGAGGTGGGTGGGGAGGGAGTTCCAGGCCTTGGGGGCAAGGTAGGAGAAGGATCTGCCTCCGGTGGTGGTGTGTTTGATGCGAGGGACAGAGGCGAGAGAGAGGTCGGCGGAGCGGAGGTGGTGTGTGGGCGTGTGGAAGGTCACTCTTTCGTTAAGGTAGGCAGGGCCGGTGTTGTGGAGTGATTTGTGTGCGAGGATGAGAATCTTAAAGGTGATCCTTTTGTCTATGGGGGGCCAGTGGAGGGATCTGTGGTGTGGTGAGATGTGTTCGTGTCAGGGGAGGTCGAGGATGAGTCGTGCCGCTGAGTTCTGGATTCGTTGTAGTTTGCGCTTGAGTTTTAGTGTGGTGCCTGCGTAGAGGGCGTTTCCGTAGTCAAGTCTGCTGCTGATGAGTGCGTGAGTGACTGTCTTTCTGGTCTCTGTGGGGATCCACTTGAATGTTTTTTTCAGTATGCGGAGTGTGTTGAAACATGAGGAGGTGAGGGCGTTGATTTGTTGAGTCATCGAGAGGGAGGAGTCCAGGATGATGCCGAGGTTGCGTGCTTGGTTAGCGGGGTGGGTGCGGGGCCTAGAGTGGTGGGCCACCATGAGGAATCCCAAGTGTTTTTGTTTGAGCCAAAGAGGATTATTTCGGTTTTGTTGGAGTAGAGTTTTAGGTGGTTGGCTGTCATCCATGCGGCGGTGTCGAGGAGTGCATTGTGTAGGTTGGATTTGGCGGTGTTGTGGTTGCGAGTGAGGGAGAGGATGAGTTGAGTGTCATCAGCGTATGAGAGGATAGTGATTCCGTGGGGTTTGATGATGTTGGCTAGTGGGGTCATGTAGATGTTAAATAGTGTGGGGCTGAGGGAGGAGCCTTGGGGGACTCCGCAGGTGATTTTGGTGGCGGGAGATTGGAAGGGGGGGGAGACTGACTTTTTGGGTTCTGTTGGTGAGGAAGGAGGTGAGCCAATCCAGGGCTTTGTGTCTTATCCCTGCGTCGTGAAGGCATGTGCTGAGTGTGTGGTGGCAGACAGTGTCAAAGGCTGTGGAGAGATCCAGGAGTATGAGTGCTACGGTTTCGCCCATGTCGACTCTGGATCTGATTTCGTCGGTGCATGCTATGAGAGCGGTTTCTGTGCTGTGGTTCTTGCGGAACCCAGATTGGGAAGGGTCGAGTGTGTTGTTTGTCTCGAGGAAGTGGGATAGGCGGAGTTGACTATTTTTTCCGTAACCTTGGCTGGGAATGGGAGGAGGGAGATGAGGCGGTAGTTGGAGAGGTCGTCTGGATCGGCTTTGGTTTTTTTTTAGGAGCGCAGTGACTTCCGCGTGTTTCCAAAGGTCTGGGAAGGTGGCGGTTTCGAATGACCTGTTGATAGTGGCTCGCAGTATGGGGGCGATGGCGGGGCTGGCTCTGTTGTATATACGGTGGGGGCATGGGTCGGAGGGGGAGCCAGAGTGAATGGAGTTCATAGTGGTTTCAGTGTCGGTGGTGGGGACCCAGGTAGTGAGTAGGTTGGGGGGTGTGTGTGTGTGGTGGGTTTGTGTTTGGAGGGTGCGTGGTGTGTGTGGAGGATGTGTGTGGTGTGAAGCTGTTGTGTATGTCTAGGATTTTGCGGTGGAAGTGATCTGAGAGGGAGTCGCAGAGGGTTTGTGTGTGCGTGGGGTCTTGGTTGCTGGCCTTGGGTTTGGAGAGCTCTTTGAAGATGGTAAAGAGTTCCTTGCTACTATGAGAGTTGTTGTCAATGCGTTCCTTGTAGTGTGCTCTTTTGGCGGTGCGTATGAGTTGGTGGTGGAAGCGTGTGGTGGTTTTGAGGGTGGCGAAGTTAGTGGTGGTGGGTTCTTGTCTCCAGATTTTCTCTGCTTTGCGGCATTTGCGTTTGGATTCAAGGAGTTCAGTGGTGAACCATGGTGCGTTCTTGATATTGCAGGTGGTGATGTTTTTTCTGAGGGGCGCAAGATTGCCGGCACAGGTGGTGATCCATTCGTTGAGGTTGTGTGCGGCGGTGTTGGGGTCGGTTATGTTGGGGGGGGTTGTGTCAGTTGGGAGATTAGGCGCTCCGTGTGGATCTTGTCCCACATGCGGTAGGGGGTGGTGTGATGGTGGTGGTGTTTGGGAGGTTTGTTGTAGGAGAAGTGGACGCATTGGTGATCCGTCCATTGGAGTTTGGTGGTGTGGGTGTAGGTGACGTGTTGGCTAGAGGTGAAAATTGCATGGAGTGTGTGTCCGGCTGAGTGGGTGGGGGCTGTGACCAGCTGTTTGAGTCCTAGGTTGGAAAGGTTGTCTAGGAGGGAGGAGGAGTTGTGGTCGTGAGGGTTTTCCAGGTGGAAGTTGAAGTCGCCGAGGAGTATGTAGTCTGTGGAGGTGAGAGCGTGCGTGCTGATGGTGTCAGCGATGGTGTCACAGAATGGGGGGCGTGGTCCCGGGGGTCTATATATGAATGTGCCTCTGAGGGTGGTGGTGTTGTTGACGTGGATGAGAAAGTGCATGTGTTCTGCGTTGTTGAGGGTGTCGAGGGTGTTGGTGGAGACCTTGACGGTGTCTTTGTGAAGGATGGCGATGCCGCCTTCTGGTTTGTTGGGGCGGTCTCTGCATTGGAGTTTGTATCCTTCCGGGGTGGCTATGGCTATGCCTGGCTCGGAAGTGGGGTTTGTCCATGTTTCTGTGAGGAAGACGATGTCGGGTGAGTGTGATGTGATGAGGTCCCAGAGTTCTATGGCATGTTTGTGTAGGGACCGGGTGTTCAGCAGTAGACAGTTGAGGTGGTTGCGGGTGGTGTGGTTGTTGTGGTGTGTGATAGTGTTTGCGGGGATGTTTGTGGTGTTGTTGAAGGTAGAGGTGGCCTTGGCGTGGGGCTTGTGTAGGTTGTGGGGTATGTTGGTGGGCGCGGGGGTTGTTGTGTGGGGGCTGTTGTGTTTGGTGTTGGTGTGGGGTGCGTGGGGGGTGGAGCAGGATAATAGGCAGGTGCGGCAGGAGAAGGGGCCTTGTGTGTGTGTGGGGGTGGTTTGGAAGCAGTTGGTTTGGACTCCGGTGTTGAGGGAGAAGAGAGAGTGGGGGTGGTAGTGTAGTCTGGGGGGCTTTTGGCTGGAAGGGCCAGGGGGACTGGCGCTGGGCGCGGTCCGGGTGCGGACGGGCGCAGACGGGCTTGCCTCTGGCGCGCCTCCGGCGCGACCGCCATTAAGAGGGGGAGGTGGGAGGGAGGGGCAGCTGGGAGGCGGGAGGCGGGCGAGAATGGGAGAGCGAATGGGGGCGGGAGTAAACAGAGCAGGGGGATCGCACAAGGGTTGAGATGGCCCGGCGAGGTAGAAACAGTGGGAAAAGGCGGAAAGTACACGAAATAATACACAAAAGAGCAACGGAAGGTAAGAGGATACAGGAGGGTAGAAGGATGAAATCAGAAACAGTGGGAGGGCACAGTCACAACAAACAGAGATGCAAAGAATAGCAGAGTAAAGTGGGCGACAGAAAGTGCAGGATCAAATGGAAAAGCGCAAAAATAAAGGCACAGAGACGCCGAGAATGGCAGTGCAAAGCGGAAGACAGAAAGTGCAGGATCAATGGGAAAGTGCACAAATAGAGGCACAGAGACGCCGAGAATGGCAGAGCAAAGCGGAAAATAGACGGTGGAGGGATCGGACAGAGAGCAGTGGGACGGCACAAATAGCAGAGGCACAGAGCACTGGGTGGGCACTTACCAGCGACGCTGGACACCAGGGAAGAGGGGGGGGCTTCGAACTCGCGATCGGTCGTGTGGGCGGGGATGGGGAGAGGCATTGCAGCAGGGTGGAGCTGTCGGCGCAGGGGAGCGAGTTCCGGCCGAAAGGTCAGGGTTCTATTGCTTCCCCACCCTATTTTTGCTTCGCTTCAACAACTTGATATCCAATCACTGGACTTACCTTCCTAACGGACTGCAAAGCTTCATGCAGATTCGTCAAACAGTGCAAAAGTCACTCATTATGTGCATTGTTTGCACCACTCTACCCACTTTAACTTTGCCAGCCTTGTCGGATCAGCACAAAACTTGACATATCAAGAGTGACGTGAAAGTATACGAGCTGGCGTGGAGTCTGTTATATGCAGTGCTTAATTTGTAAATAAAAATGTGCCGGTGCTCAGAGCTCTCCTCTGAAACACGCGGCTGCTACAGTTAAATGTGCGAACACTGACACTGAGGCAGCGTAACCCTGAAGCCATGTCGGGCCTCTTTAATCCAGTTACAGCCACTCCCTGCCCCTTCAGCTCACTCTTACAGCTTTCTGCTTTCCCCCATTGTGAGGCTTTTTTGTTTTTCTCTTCCTCCGTCATTCCCAAATGTGTCTTTTGCTCACAGCTAATGGTTGAGGCAGTAGAATAAGCACCGCCCCGCAAAAATCAGTGCCTGTGCTCAGCACTGGAAACAATAAGCACAAATTAAGCACTGGTTATATGTCAAGTTCACCTCCAAGAATACAGCACAATAGATAGACCGTGAATAACATGTTAGGCTCGCCTCTGGAAGGCTTGTAGGACTGGGGAAGAGTAAGTCACATACTTGGTTTGCAGTTGAAGGGTCTATGAAGATCGACCAGAATCACTCAGGCAATTCATTCTCAGATTCGTAGTTCCTAAACCCAGTTCCTACTAGGATATTGTCTGATAAAGTGAACTGATGAAAGGTCTTTCGTGAGAGAAAGGCTTAGGATTTAAATCATAAGGCAGTACTGTTCGACAATTAACCCCTGAAATTTCGGAACCATCCCCATCGACTAATAAAAAGGCAAAGTGCTTGCATGCACTATTCTGCTGCACAGTTTCACTAACCTGCACATATGCGCTTCCATTGTTCTTGTGCTCATCCTCATAACACTGGCATGACCTGTGTGTCAAGGGTCTTAGTGAAAGGAAGGAAATGGACACCCTGTCTTCTGTTTAAATTTTAAAATGCAGGAATAAGCAGGGTGCCGTGGGCCACTCCGGCCTCTGGTTCCACTGTACCTGCTGAACCAATTGATTCGGCTCTGCTTGAGGCCTACCTGCACTTTGAAATTGCTGAGAGGTCACCTTTCTGTTTCTTTCAGCAACACACTGTACTTTATCCTGAGTTCAGGAACAGGTACAAGGTGAGCAAACACGCTCGAGTCGAGCCCCCAAGGTACAAGCACCGAGCCCCTTCCTGCGCATGCGCTAATATGCTGCTCTGGTATGCGCAATGACGTACTGGTGGCGGCAATCAACCAAGTCTGGTTGTTATCAGCTCCGGATCCTACCGGCAGTGCAGAAATAGGCGAGCCTTCTTTCATCAGAAGTCGCGCGGGTCAAAGGCCAAATGCACAACAGGTTGTGCAAGCATCTAATTTTGTGCGACGGCCAGCAGAAAAAGGCACAAACTGGACTGCAGTCAGTAATTCGATCAATCATTACCCGCTTGAGGGATTTACTTTTTTGCAAACGACGTCTGATGACACTTGTTTTTGGCCAAGATCCATGGGGCGGGGCATACACCGTATGACGTAGGAGACCGGCCTCCTCCCCTCACCTGTAGTAACGGGAGGGGTTCTCACCACCAACTGCTATTTAAGGCATCCGGAGCATCTTCAAAAAACACGACTTCAAGAGCGAAAGAAGAACTCCGAGAATCAAGAAAGACTCCAAGAATCCAGAAAAGACCCAACCAAATCTTGAAGAAGTTTTCCAGCCAAGAAACAGGCAGCACAGTTATTTCATTCTTCATCCTTATTTAAGGGAATAGTAAGTACCATCAAGAAAGTTTGCTTCATCGTTGACGTTTCCTCTGTGATCGCTTTAACAGGCTAATTGTATGGGCTCTCCATCTTGTTGTCTGTATGTCTTCATTATCTTATACAAATGTATTGAAGGAGCTTTCCAGAAAATGGGTCTAATATTGTCTACAGATGTCACGTGATTGCTACAGGGTTTGTCCTTACGGGTTGCATCTGTATGCACATGTCTCACATGTCCGATTAATGAAACTTGCAGGCACGTTGTTGCATCCGTCCATATTTTTCAATTAGCATTGGTGAAATGCTTTTTGCGCTCCTCATATCATCATCAAAAGTTTCATTTCAGAAATATAGTATACAATTGATGTAGTTCACACCACTAGCTGAATTGTCGCTCGTAGTTTTAACACCCACCTCACTGGTACCCATTTTACTGAACTGGGGATTTATAAAAGGATGAGCCAACCCGGCGGCTGGACACAGAAGTCCTCGGTGGGATTTTGACCCACTCACCAATATATGTGCTAAATCTTCTTGGGGACGGCAAGTAGATTTGCTTTAAGGGGGGCAGTGAAAATATTCTTAGGGCAGTTCTTTTGGGGACATTCTGATGTCTTATTGCACGTGTATGTCAATATATTCAGAATGGTAGGTCCAAATGATTGGTATATGTTTTGTATTCTTTATTTGTTCTTTTATTTTCGTTTTCTTCTTTGTACTGTGTACAGTCTTCTATATTTTTCAATGATTTCTCATGGCTTTGTATACTAATCCTTAGTTATTTGCTTTAAACTTCAATCCGGACTTGATTTCACAATATGTCATCAAAATGTGATAATTTAAATAGCAAGACAGACAGGGCTGATAAACATGCAGATACAGTTTTAAAATAGGTCTTATCGGGGAGGCTTAGCCTATTTCCATAAAATCCCATTATAGGCAGAAAAAAGATCTGCTACTCAGGAAGATAATGCATTTTGCTCAGATCACACAATGATCTAGTGGGTCAGAAGGGAAGTTTACCTCACCCTTAAAGTTCCACAGCCAACATTAGAGGGACTATTCACCGTTCCTCCGTGGGGGTCCCCACTCAACAGCACATGGCAGGGTAGAGATAAAATGAGATGGAAATATAGGAATGAAGGCACTTTCATTTAAATTAGGTGAGCAACAACTGTTTCCTAGGCAGAAGAAGAGAATTGTAGACAGGACGTACTGCTATAGGGAGCAAAAAGCAGACTGGTGTACTTACTCTAAATAATTCCTTTACATGCAGACATTTCCGCTGCAGCGATTGTGCACAGGTAGTAGAAATATAGGGCTGGCTTCAGACACTTCCTGATTGATGGCAGTGAAGACATTGGAGTGATCCGTGGTAACCGCCGGGTGGTAGGGAATTCATAGCAGAAGGACGGCCAAGGCTGCGCAGCCACTGACCTAGTTGGTAGTGCTGCTCACAGGCCCCAAAGACCAGCAGTCCACCATCAGACTCAGATTGTCACATAGTATTGAAAGGCCAGGGCCCCATCTGGATGGTTAGAACACCTGAATGGGCATGAGAATCTGCTTAAATTGCAGAACGTAAATGTAAAATTACCAAGAAATCTAGGGATCATACTGAATTAAGATTCATTTATTGCCCAAAGGCTTCAAGCATTTATGTTGGTTGGTGATACAACCCGCACTTGTAAATTGCGTATTACAGAATGATTAGTCAATAGAGTGCTTCTGTGTATCATGCCAGCAGGGTTAGCATCCGCCAAATACATATTTATATGAATTTTTGATTTGAACAGAGTTAGACACATAAAACATTGACTTCCAGTAATTAGAAGAGATTAGTGTAGGTCATTGGTAAACAATTAATAATCATTATTTATGGAGAAGTTGTTGAGTATATCATCTCTTCCCTTATAGCTTACCTTCAGATTCTCCAGTCACTGAGACACCCTTCGGTCTCTCCTAGGATGGCGCCCCTGCTGCAGAATGAGCTGAAGATCACCAGCAAGATGGTCCAGGGGGACCTTAACAGCCTGAGCCCAGACGTTAGAGCCTTTGTGGTGGGCAACGCTAAGGTGTGCCAGCCAGAGAGCATCCATATCTGTGACGGGTCAGAGGAGGAGAACGAGAGGATCCTGGTGCTCATGGAGGAGAGCGGCATGGTGAAGAGGCTGACCAAGTATGAGAACTGGTGAGTGAAGAAACTCCTCTGTGTCTGGGAAGCAATGAGTGCAGTGGTGGGTAGTCTGCCGTGGTGGGGTGATCATGTGGGTGGTCTGTATTTCCCAAACGCATATTTATCTCACAAGCTCTGTCATCTCACAGTCCCATTCCTGACACCTAGACACGGCCTAGTAGGATGGAGTTTAATGGATGGATACTAAATCACTTGTTTACTCGTGTCCTCCCTCCATCATTTACTGTTTGCATAGTTGGAAAAACATACCTGCTTCCCTTTCTGTGACTGGGTTATTATTCAGTCTTTCACTTTGTTTTAGAAAATAAGTTGGTATTACTACCTCGATTGATGCTGTTAGCGATATCTGTTGACCGATGGGGTAGAAACAATTTCTTGATGGGCACATGCACAACTTGGTAAATTTATAAACCAAGCATCAGCACTTGTACGACAGTGTTCAACGTGCACCAAATAAGTTATAACTAAAGCTTGTTTTATGTAGCGCTTGGTGTTTCCTAGCACAATAATTAACAAGTACTGTAATCACTTACTGCGACAATAATCAATTTATTGGCATCAGAAAGAAGACACATGGATTGTTTTCTATGATAATTCAAACCCTTGGCTTGCTGCTTGGACGTAGGTTTTGGCAAGAGCTACACAAATGTACAGGTTTTCATGGCTGATATCTTCAGAGTGCCTCAAAGTCGGCTTATGGAAACAATGGGTTGGCTCGCCGAGGGGTAGTTGTATGTCAGCCAAATAACTGTGTCTTTTGCGCACTACAAAGAACGTTTTTCCTTACTGTATAATAGCAGGGAAAGTGTTCGAGGCCGAGTTGTAGGAAGTGTGCCATAATCCTAAATTCGAACAAGAAAAATGCCCCCTCTTCCTGTAGTCATATACAGCAATGACTGTGCTCAGTGGGCCCAGGTGCCACTGCACCTGCTGAACCATTGCTGCTATTAGGTGTCCATGACAGTCATACCTGCTCCAATCTTATCCTGTCTTACTACACCGAATTATTTCAATTTGGGCTCAGATGGGTGGCTTGTTGTGAACAAGGTCTTCCCACAACACACGGTGGCCCACTACCAGAATACGGGCTACCGACATTTAATGGTGATTGGTGGATATTAAGGTGGATCTCAAAGGCACGAAACCATCAGTAGATAAAAGAAGGGTGGTAGAAATTCAAACTCTTACTAACACATTGCACCATCTGGAATAAAACCATAGAAATTTGAAAATATTCCATAATCTTTCGATTGCACTGCAATACAAACACATTTCACGGCAATCCCTGGCGCGCTCTGTTCGAGTTGTCTCGAGCGAACCTTGCAGCACACTGAGGCTGGACAGCTGCCCGGTATTTTTCTGAGTCCTGACACACTGCGTCATCTCTTTCCACAGCTGGCTGGCGCTCACCGACCCCAGGGATGTGGCCCGAATCGAAAGCCGGACGGTCATCGTTACTCAAGAGCAGAGGGACACCGTGCCCACCTCCAAGACCGGAACCAGCCAGCTGGGGCGCTGGATGTCCGAGGACGACTTCGACAAGGCGTTTAAGGCCAGGTTTCCGGGATGTATGAAAGGTGAGGGTCGGACAGAACCCGACAATGACTATCAAGTGTTCACCTGTTTTGCTCTTTGTATAGATATCATCTTGCGGGTTTGTACAGCAATCAGGTATGTTCACACAAAAAGGTGATGGGGGGGGGGGGATACGTTTTCTCACTCTCGCTTGCTGTTTATGTCTCGCCTAACTATCTGCTTAGTCAGCATTTTCATCCGAGATCTTCGACTGAGTGCCAATTATTTGCTCCCAATACCTTATCAGTTTGATTAACTTTGAAGTGCAACCGTTTGCCATACGTATTAAAGGTACACAAATGTTGCAAGAAGACTGATGTATGTTGTACACCTATGTTTATGTACAATTTAAATATGACGATAGTTAATGGAGCTGAGTCTCTATGAGTAAAAATCACAAGTACAAGTTGCGAATTCGCACAAAACCTCTCAGTTGATCATAAAATGACCACCTCCCTCCTGGTCGTTAACGGCACTATTTCCAGTCCTACACTTTTCTGTGATATCCTAATGCATTCTGGGTGTTGTAGTCTTGTTCTGCTTTACACTAATTTATTAGACTACCACACACGGAATCAATGATTTGTATGTGAAAACGTGAGTCCCGGGTATAGTTGCCTTCAGCGAGGTGGTTACCCTACTCAGTTGCCTACATTCAGATTTGTGAATTCATTATGAAGTATTTCTCCTTTTCTGTTTACATCTCGAGAGCTTTCAAAAATTAAAATTTTATGTCAGATTGAAAATGTTCTTTCTCAACAAAAAGTGTGTGTGTGGGGTGGGGGGGGGGTTCCTTTTTTGGCAATATAGGTTGCACTTACAGTTTGCCCAGGGAGCAAACAAGTAATGCTTTTGATCGTCTTTGTCTACAGAAATGGCTCGATCAATACATCTGTCTATTGACCAATTAACGTGTTTAAAGTATGAGCAAATCGTATTGCTCGATTAACTGGCACAGAGGAAAGGAGCAGAGCAGAGAAACTTAAAGGCGGGAGATGGGGTTAATGGGAACGATTAATAGATAATTTACGGTGACCTTCTCTTATTGTACACCTGATTTGCAGGAGTGAGTATGCCAAGTGTACTCCAAACTTACTCATGAAATTCAGCAGTAAATCACATCCACTGGTGCGCCATATTAGTGCTGTAATGTTGACCGCGACTCTGCTCCCTAAATAACGTTTGCAATAAAGCCACAATAAAAAGACACAGAAAAAATACGGTGGAATATGGAAAATAAATTATAGAGGTAACGTTATATTTAAAAAATGATTGTTAATTGGCACGAGAATCATCACACATGAGCCATATCGCTCAAACAAACATGCATTTGGTCTGCTTTGATGGAAGGTTGAGGGTCGAAAGTCAGGATTATTACGAAAATGGTCACTAAAGAAATATAATTCTAGGAATTTCCTCCTCCCCAATAGTGTAGCTATCTTTCTACCTTTTGATAGTTCTCGACATCAAATTTAAAAAATACAGTCATTTTGATTAATTGCAGTGTTTCACAATTATTGTATATTTGATCTTGGGCAAAAGCGCTCTGCTCATGGGGTCATAGGTCTTTGCAATGCAGCCATGAAGATGTTCCCGTACGGAAATATATTTTTTACACAATGTTACTCCTGTGGCAACCTTCTTTCATTCCGAACCCGCTTTCTTTCATAGGTCGCACCATGTACGTCATCCCTTTCAGTATGGGTCCCATTGGGTCACCCCTGTCCAAGATTGGGATTGAGTTGACAGATTCGCCCTACGTCGTGGCCAGCATGAGGATCATGACCCGGATGGGCACCGACGTCCTGAGAGCCCTGGGCAGCGGCGAGTTCGTGAAATGCCTCCATTCGGTTGGCTGCCCCTTACCACTGAAAAGTATGTTGGTGACGTGGTCTTGTGGTCATTACCTTCCATCCATCCCTAAGCTGTCATCTGGCCCGTGATTCCATGCTCATTAGTAATGCATCTTCTTGTGTGTCTACAGAACCCTTGGTGAACAACTGGCCCTGTAACCCGGATCTGACCCTCATCGCACACATTCCGGAACGTAGGGAGATCGTGTCCTTCGGCAGCGGCTACGGCGGAAACTCCTTGCTGGGGAAAAAGTGCTTTGCACTGAGGATCGCCAGCAGAATTGCCAAGGAGGAGGGATGGCTGGCCGAACACATGCTGGTAAGTGATGGTTATATCAACACTAATACACTAAAACTGCCAATAAGAAATTATTCCTATAATTCCTTTTTTTGTTTTCCACCAGTTGTTATGAAATTCGTGAAGTAACACAAATCCATAAAGAAATCAGGTCACAAAATACATCACAAATCCAATGCCAACAATTATAGTCCTATGCATATTATAAGGGTGGCTCGAACAATGTTTAGAAATTATGACCGAAAGTCTTCATGGTTGGAACTACAAGCACAATAAGCATAGGCTAAGAATATGTCTATTTGTATTGTTGGTAAAATACGTACACGTGATAGCATGTTTATAAATGCATAACCGAAGCATGCAAAGTGATAAAGATAAAAAGAATCTGAAGTAAGCAATAGAAATGTTGAGTGTGGGGCAGGGCATGCTGTCGGTTGCGCAATATAAGATACAAGGAGGGCAGAACCCAAACAGGAAATTGGAAGCACAGGAAATTTTGAAGGCATAAAAAAGAACATGCGGGTGAGGCAATATAAATAGAATATGCTTGGAGTAGAGAGAAACAGAGCAGAAAATTGTGGAGCAGCACCAAAAACACAAGTACCACCACGTTGTCCATCTTTGAACACCTTTTAATTCGGTGGGACATTTAAAATGTCTAAACACTCTAAACATGAATGGTATGTGTGTCTAAAAACATGGACATTCAGTTTTATGTGTGTGTAGCAGGTTTAGCATTCAGGGACATTTATAATGTTTACATTTTGTGTCCAATAAGTGGGAAATATGGACAAAAACCTTCTGTGTTGATGAACTGTTCTCCATTAGGTGCATCAATACATTACAAACATTACAGTAAGCCAACACACCCTTATCTTCCACAGATACTGGGCATTACAAATCCAGTAGGTGAGAAGAAATACTTTGCAGCCGCCTTCCCTAGTGCCTGTGGGAAAACCAACTTGGCCATGATGAATCCAACACTGCCTGGATGGAAAATTGAGTGTGTAGGAGATGACATTGCATGGATGAAGTTTGATGACCAAGGTGACGTACCTGTATCTAAAGTTAACCTTTTGGGATGTGCTTTGAGTCATGCACCACATTGTGCAAGTCTTTCTTTCTTTTCTAATCACTCATTTCATTGTGTTGCAGGTCGCCTCAGGGCTATTAATCCAGAGAATGGATTTTTTGGTGTCGCTCCTGGAACATCAGTGAAGACAAACCCGAATGCAATGAAAACTATTGAGAAAAACACAATCTTCACCAATGTTGGGGAGACCAGTGATGGAGGCATTTACTGGGAGGGCATAGGAGATATCCTAGAACCTGGTGTGACTCTGACATCTTGGAAGAACAAAGAATGGTCACTGGAAAGTGGTAAGAAAGGGCATACCAGTGTTATTGATTGTTCCATACATATTCTCAATCAATTCCATCTGTTCAGACTTGATCCGCAGTTCTTACATCTTCTCATATCTGCTCTTCCCTTCCAGATGAGCCTTGTGCCCATCCCAATTCCCGTTTCTGCACTCCTGCCAGCCAGTGTCCAATCATTGATTCAGCATGGGAATCTCCTGAGGGTGTGCCCATAGAGGGCATCATTTTTGGAGGACGAAGGCCCAAAGGTAATAAATGGGGAAACAATCATGCAGGACTAACACTGTAGAGTAGACTTTATTGTCATTTGGCTTTAAAAAAAGCTTTATTCAAATGTAAGTCTATTAAATCTTCAGGTGAAATGGGTTGTAAAACAACCCTGTGGCAGACCATGTAGAACATGATTTGCTGCTTATAGTTAACATTATACACCTCCCAATTTACAGCATATAAAAGTAGGGTTTCCTTATACAAGTATCTTTGGGGGAATACAAGGACTATATTAACTGAGAGTCTACGTTTGTCACCAGCTCTGTCTTTGATCCTGCACTATGATTACTCTCCTCAAACTGCTGTAGGCCTTTCTAATTTCTCTTGCCAAGGTTGCCCTCTTCAACCAGAGGCTGACGGACCCAAACAGTAAGCCAGGGATTTCAGTATAAGCAAGTGTCTCTAAAAGACCCACCTTGGTTACTCTACATGTAGGGCTTTTAGAAAACGCACATACAGACACCTGACCTCTGTATCAATAGTCTGAGATAGCCATTTCCAAATCGCATTCCTTTTATTTTCAACAAAGTGTCTTAAACTATGCAAGCCAATTGTTAATGCCAAGCCCCTGAAAAGCACCATCACCCATTATAAACCTCATGTGGCACCCCTAGGTCAGCTTATACAGAACTCTCGGTATTGTAAGGACCCATAAATGGATTTTGGCTGCCATGCAACCTTTTTGGCTTGTCTTGGGCACCAACTGTCTCCTACTGGTGGACCTTTATGTGATTGCCTCATCTTGCCTTGCCATAGAACTACATCGAGCGGAGGCAGAAGTTGATTCTATCCTGCGTGCAGGAAAATGTCCCATTATCCTCTAGGGTAAACAGAAGTAAATGAGCTCACTTTCACAATACCACACAATACCTTTCTTGTTTTTCTAATGTTGAGGCCTAACGTATCTCCCAAATCCATGTCTGTGTGACCTACACTTGTTAAATTAAATCCTTTTGGCTTGTTGCGGTGCCCTGAAACTACATTAGGAGCATGTCGATGCTAGATAGGGACCATCTCAATAAGATGCAGTAACCTAAAAATGATCCTCTGGACGTAACAAGAGGCATGGACTCGGTGCTGTATGTGCGAAATACAAAGCAAGAGTGACATTGTGGGGCTCATATAACTTTCTGAATATGCCTCCTCTGATCTGCAGGTGTGCCTTTGGTCTATGAAGCGCTGAACTGGCAGCACGGAGTGTTTGTGGGGGCAGCCATGAGATCTGAGTCCACAGCAGCCGCAGAGCACAAAGGTAATTGAAAATTCTATTGCACATTGTAATACAAGGAAATTCATGCATCTGGAGAAAGTCAATGTCAATGAAAGTCAATCTGACGAACACATAACATGTAGTGTCAATATGATGAGCATCAAATTGACCAGAAGCAGAGTTGTCAAAAAGTAAATGTGCAACCTAAAGAACGTATGAATAATGAAACAAAACATTCTGCTATCAGTTCCCTGATCTCAAGGGGGGAAACAAAAGAAAGGTAACTGAGAAATACATATTTTCATTCCTAAAAATAAATGAATTGTAAGTTAAATTAGGTAAACCATTAACAGCTGAGATAAGCTAAATAGGAATGAGTGATAAGAAAATAAATAGAATCAAAGCAGTCTGATTTCTATGTCTACCGGGACTGCCGTTTTGAGAAACGCAGAAATGAGGCTAGGGAGTTCATGAAGGATAAACGTAGGGAAATCATAAGAGAGCGTGGTAGAGATATGGATGTTTTGTTTACAGGTTAATAAGAAGGGAACTGGGAAGAATATTCAGAAAAAGCAATAGGAGTAAGAATCATAGAAAGGTGGAAAAGGGGAAGATGAATCATGGTATAATGGAAAGTGGGTGGATTTATGAGGGATGCCTCTGTTTTTCTACCTAAACCTCCATAGAAGAAACACACATGGGAGGAAAAGAGGAGGAACAAGAAAAGGAAAAATGAGGATAAAATAAGGGAAATGGAACAGGGTTGGTTAAAACCACTGAGATCGAATATGGGCTGTACTTTCCAGTATAGGCAAAGGGGACCAGAAATCTAAGTGATACTCTAAGAAAACAAACTCAGCAAATCATTTGCGTTATGAAATGCATCCGCCATGGTACTTTTCAGAACTGGGAGGAAGTCATTCATTGTGTACATTTATCAAGCTGTTCCATCAGGCAAGAATCACCAGAATATTATTTTTCAATTCTGTCTTTTTTTGAGAGAATTACATAGGAAAAAATATATCACCCTACCCCTCTGATCTGACAGCCATGCTACATTTCTAGTCTGTTCGTAGTAAGAATATTGGGCCTGATTATGAGTTTTTTAGTCCTAAGACCACCAAACCCGTGGTGGAGGTCCGACTGTTGCAGTCCTGGCGGTCAAACCACCAGAATACGATCCTGACAGTCAGTCCGCCAATTGACCACCGTCATCGCCAGGATCAGTGATCCAGAGGGGTTGGAGATGGTGAAAGTCATGGTCAGCCACTGCGGTTCTGAGTTCGGCAGCGCCGTGCTGGTCACCACTTTTCTTTCCACCAGCCTTCTCATGGCAGGGTGCCCGCCATGTAAAGTGTGGCGGAAATGCAGAGTTGAGCCACATGGGGTAGTGCAGGGGCCCCCATGTCAGTACCCTCGCAATGCGCACTATCTGATCTGGGAGACAGAGCGCATTGTGAGGGTGATGTGTGCAACGGCATTGGCCTCTGCTCCTTGAGGAAGCCAAGGACAATGCGACTGCACTTTTTCTACTGCTCAGCCCGTCGGAAACATTGTAATATGGCTGCCTCCCCCCGATGTATTGGAGTTATGGCGGTCAGACCGCTGAGCTCATAATCAGCCCATATGTTCTAAATTCAGATACTGAGATTGTCCTGATTCTTTTCCAGCAGTATTGCAGTCCACTGTTTAGAAAAATATTATAATTTCTTAATAGGTCAGACACCTGTCCCTTATAGTAGCCCCCTGCTTGAATGAACACATTTTGAATGAACATGTTATTTAAAAGACCTTTTTGAACTTCAGTGTGAATCTTTTAACTATTAGACAAAAGTTGACATGTCCAATAATCCTTGTTCTTTCAGGCAAAGTAATTATGCATGATCCTTTCGCCATGAGGCCTTTCTTTGGTTACAACTTTGGACGCTACCTGGCCCACTGGTTGAGCATGGAGCACTACCCCTCAGCAAAACTGCCCAAAATCTTCCACGTGAACTGGTTCCGCAAAGATGAACAAGGTAATTTCCTTTGGCCCGGCTATGGTGAGAACTCCCGTGTGCTGGAGTGGATGTTCAGAAGGATCAGTGGCGAAGAGTGTGCCAAGCGCACAGCCATCGGTTATGTGCCCACTGCATCAGACTTCAACTTAAAAGGTCTTGGAGATATTAATATGACTCAGCTTTTCAACTTGTCCAGGGACTTCTGGGAAGAAGAGGTGGAAGACATTAAGAAATACTTTGAAGAACAAGTCAATGCTGACCTTCCATATGAAATAGAGCGGGAGCTTCTCGAGCTTGAGAACAGAATCAAACAACTGTGAGCTGCTGGTTAAAGAGTGATTTATAAATCATTCCGTAAACAGATGTTACAATAAGAAAGACACTTAACGCTCTGAGTAGCATGTTAATACCCAGGCTTAATATCCATTTTATGGGGATCTGCATACTGTGTGCATTTTATTGCATTACTCAGCGAGTGCGCCAAGGCCCAGAAGTGGCACAATGGTAGATTTTTGTGCTTTAAAGTTGCATCATCCTGTTTAGAATAATCCTTTACATTTGTCTACATATTATGCATATGTTAGATTTTTCTAAACATTTGGATCAATGGGCATTCTTGAGCTGTTATGTAATAACACTTATAATGGTCAATTTGACCAGTAAATCAGATTCAACTCAGGGATTTCTGAATAAGAGGTGTGTGAAAGTCGCAAAGAGGAACATTAGATTTATGAACTCCTATCAACATCTTCCATTGATATTGAATTTAGACACAGTGACTGTAGTCTGGATTATGAAACAAACCGGCAAACAAGTGAATTATGCAAATGACAACAGGATAGCCAAATGTCTACAAAAGATTTGCTGTAACTATTATATGTAGCCATGATTCACATGACTAGATGGAAGATGGGTCATCAGTGATGGATCAAAGAAAATATATGGATTTATGTCTATGTTTGTATTTAAAACATTTAAGTATTTATATTAATATATGTATTTCATGGACATTTCGAAGTTTTAGTTAAAGAAAAGTGAATGCACAATGCATACGTGTATTTAAAAATATTGTCCATGTCATATCTGTCTAAATTAAGTATTTTTACACTACTGCCCAGTGGCAATGATTAAAACATTTTTAAACAAATCTTTAAATGTTTTCCCCTTCTTTTGAATTTTTTTGCAAGAACCCAGTGTGTCTTAGTTGGGCTATCTAGGTGACCTTGTAGTAATCAATTTTATGTAGAAACATAGGCCCTCATTCTGACCTTGGCGGTCTTTTCGCAAGACCGCCGAGTTACCGCCGCGGTAAAGACCGCCGACCGCGGCGGTATGCCGCTGCGCGTATTCCGACCGCTGGGAGCGTTCCGCCGGAATACCGCCAGCAGCCACACTGGCGGTCGGCGGGAAAGTGGAGACTGGTCAACCTCCACCGCCACGCCAGCAGAACACCGCCCCCAGAATTACGACCCACATTTCTGTGTGGCGGTCTTCTGTTGGCGGTCTTCTGTTGGCGGTCACGTCCCTATGGCTCCCGTCGCCTCCCGGAGGACCAACGCACAAGGTAAGTTGATCGTCCGTGAGGGGAGGGGGTGGGGGGGTGTTGTGTGATGTGTGCGTGCATGAGGGTGTGCGTGTGAGTGTGTAGAGGGGGTGTGTGAGTGCGTGCATGCGGGCGGGGAGTGCTGCTGTGCCTATGGGCAATGTGTTTAGTTCGGCGGGTGTGCATGTCGGCATGTATGTGTGCGGGTATGTGTCCCCGTTGTGTATGTGTGTGTAGGGGGTGTGTATATGTGCATGTTGGGGGTGTGTGCATGTCGGGGTGCATGTATGTGCATGTCGGGGTGGGGGTGGGGAGGGGGTTCGTACCACCTCTGGGGGGTGGCAGGGGGGTGGAGGGTGTGGGGGGAGGACTCGGGTGGGTAGTGGGGGGTGGGGGAGACCCCTATCAGTGCCAGGGAAGGAATTCCCTGGCCCCGATAGTGCTTACCGCCATGGTTCGCACGGCGGTTCCCGCCCGCAAGAAACCGCGGCGGTAGGCAGGGTCATAATACCCTTGGCGGTCTTGGGACGGCCGCCGGGCCGGAGTGCGCAAACTCCAGCCCCGCGGTCATGACCGCCGCGGCGGTCGGAGTGGAGAAGTGGCGGTCGGTCGCGGCGGGGACCGCCGCGGTCAGAATGCCATTTTTAATACCGCCGGTCTGTTCGCGGTCCGACCGCCGTCTCTCCGCCGACCGCCAGGGTCAGAATGAGGGCCATAGTCTTTGTAAATTTAAGAAGGAGAAATAGGCTACTAGCCAGAGTTCCTGGAATGTGTTAATTTCCTCCATAATTTGATTGGACTGGGGCACATTACTAAGGGAAAGGCAGAATTCTTCCAACTACTGCGGTCCTGGGTTCCTCCTGAACCCAAGTGTGGGGTCATCACTCTCATCATCCACTACTCACCCTTCTGTTCTTCTCCTGGAAACATAACTAATGTTCTAGTACTTTCAACCACCTCTTCTACTACTGCATGGGATGAGAGCCACCTCCTTCTCTTGACCCTCTTTCCTGGACTCTTGGCTTACCTCACTGTTTGATTTGACTAAGGGGGTCATTCTGACCCCGGCGGTCAGAGACCGCCGGGGCCAGGGTCAGCGAGAGCACCGCCGACAGGCCGGCGGTGCCCCGCAGGGCATTCTGACCGTGGCGGTTCGGCCGCGGTCAGATGCGGAAAACCGGCGGTCTCCCGCCGGTTTTCCGCTGCCCTTGTGAATCCTCCATGGCAGCGGAGCGCGCTCCGCCGCCATGGGGATTCTGACACCCCCTACCGCCATCCTGTTCCTGGCGGGTCTCCCGCCAGGAACAGGATGGCGGTAGGGGGTGCCGCGGGGCCCCTGGGGGCCCCTGCAGTGCCCATGCCAATGGCATGGGCACTGCAGGGGCCCCCGTAAGAGGGCCCCACTTTGTATTTCAGTGTCTGCTATGCAGACACCGAAATTCGCGACGGGTGCCACTGCACCCGTCGCACCTTCCCACTCCGCCGGCTCAATTCTGAGCCGGCGTCCTCGTGGGAAGGATGATTTGCCCTGGGCTGGCGGGCGGCCTTTTGGCGGTCGCCCGCCAGCCCAGGGCAAATCCCAAAATACCCTCAGCGGTCTTTCGACCCCGGAGCGGTATTTTGGAGGGGGAAGTCTGGCGGGCGGCCTCCGCCGCCCGCCAGACTTAGAATGACCCCCTAAGTCTTTACCCTTTAGTGCATCCATGCTGAAAGGGACAAATGATTTCAAAGGTACAGAAAGACAACTCTAGCCTGACTAACAGGAAGCAAAAAAAGTGCCCTGTCTCTATTTCTTACCCTAGAAACCCACTGTTCAATTTATATTATTTTTGAGTCCAATTAGTCCTTTAAATATATACCCCTAAAGCAATGTTTTATTTACATTAATTACATGTGAAAATACATCAACACTACACATGTATACCAATTAAAGCAATGATCTAATGGAACTGCATGGGGTTTTCTAAAGTGATCTTTCATAGAATGTTTTATTGGTCACTTTCGATATTCTGTCAGTGATTATGGACCTGTTAGAGCAGGTGTTTTTCTCTCAGACTGTCTCTATTTATCCACAGTCAGATCACTTACAAGCATCATAACTAAAGCCAGGGCCTCTGGAATTATGTGGCAACAGAGAACCAAATTATGTGGTGGGACAGACTAAGGGCCAGATGTAGGAGGCCTTTTGCGCCTCGCAAACGGCAAAAAACGCAGTTTGCGAGGCGCAAAAGGCCTTCCGCGATGCAGTCACATTTTGCGAGTCAGTACCGACTCGCAAAATGTGATTCTGACTCGCAAATAGGAAGGGGTGTTCCCTTCCTATTTGCGACCGCATTGCGATGCAGAGTTGCTTTGGGACCGCGAAAGCGGTTGCAAACCAACTTGCAGTTCCCATCCACTTGAAGTGGATGGTAACACATTCGCAAAAGGGAAGGGGTCCCCATGGGACCCTTCCCCTTTGTGAATGCCCACAAAAATATTTTTTCAGAGCAGGCCCGCCTCATAAATATTCATGAGGTGGGTCTTTGCGACCCCATAGCGAGTCGCAGAAGGTGTCTGAGACACCTTTCTACATTTCATATTGCGAGTTGCAATTTGCGAGTCGCTATGACTCGCAAATTGCAAGTCGCAATATAAAACCTACCTACATCTGGCCCTTCATTATGTAGAGTGAAAAGGCAAACTGTTTGGCAAAATGGGGCACATTCTGTGGCAGTATTATTTTGCTATTTTCTGATAGTAACAAATGTTAACACTGGGTGTACAAACGTTTTACATCTTCAGTACCAGCCTACAGCAATCAGCCACTGAAATGTATCCATAAAACCATTGGAAATGGTCTTCTGCGTCTCAGCATCAGTGCACATGTATATGTATGTTTTTTATGTTACTCTCTTATTAATTGTTGGCCTAGCCCTAAAATCAAGCTATGTACCTATGTGGAACTCCAGTGCTGCAAAATGTTCAGGTAAATTAGTAAGTGCGGCATAGCCCTGAATTATCTGCCACCGACTCATTTGTTGCATGTTCCCCTCCTGCTGTCCATCCCTTCTTGCATCTTGACCCATAGTACTTTTTCTATCTCCGGGACACAAAGGAGATTTTTGTGATTTCGCAATAATTGTACCCAGTGAAGCAGGTCCATGTTCACTCCAATTCTTGGAGTGCTTTTTGACTCTGTTTCTCCTCTTCCATTTTCTCGAACTTTATCATGGCAGATCAGCATTTAAAATCCATATACTCCCTTAACTCAGAGATATATAACTGAACCTCACAAATGACTGATTTATATCTTATTGTTGTTTGTTTGTACAATGACAAGTTTATTATCATGGACATTTTACTGAAAGTCAACAAACGTATCCCCACTGTTTGTCAGCGACTTCATATTGTTTACTTGTAGGTGTTGTAGGATCTGGTCTCCAAATAAGGGTTTATGGCCCTCATTATGACCTTGGCGGGCGGCTGTGCGCCGTGCGGCTGCATTGCCGCCGCGGTCATTAGGAGATCCCCGCTGGGCCGGCGGGCAGAAACCTGGTTTCCGCCCGCCGGCCCAGCGGGGATCTCGGCCGCAACATAGGAGCCAGCTCCAAATGGAGCCGGCAGTGTTGCGGCCGTGTTGCGGCCGTGCGACGGGTGCAGTTGCGCGCATCGCGCTTTTCACTGTCTGCATAGCAGACAGTGAAAAGCCGCATGGGGCCCTGTCAGGGGGCCCCTGCACTGCCCATGCCAGGGGCCCCACGACTCCCCGTACCGCCAGCCTTTTCCTGGCGGTAGGGGGACTCGTAATCCCCTGGCAGCGCTGCCTAGGTGGATTATCACCGCCAGGGCAAATGTGGCTTCCGCCGCGGTCAAAATACCCCAGGAAGCACCGCCAGCCTGTTGGCGGTGCTTCCGTCATTTTAGCCCTGGCGGTCTCGTACCGCCAGGGTCAAAATGACCCCCTATCTCTTGGTAGAAGAAAGTCAATCAGGTAGAATTGATGACAACTTAGTGAAAACCTTTACATTTGTGTATTATATTGTATTGAACTGTGATTGTATTTATACAGCACTTACTACCCTTAAAGAGTCGTTGAAGTGCGTTAAGCTGGGCAGCACACTGCTCCGTAGCCCAAAGTGAGTGCTTAACATAGTAGTTATTGGGATTAGTCTTCTGCTTTCACAGAGATCATTGCATGCATTTATTCCAGTTTCTTTGTAGTAGATTACGTTAATAGGAGTTATATGTGATCATTGGTGGCAGAGGCATGTTTATTAATACAAATGTGTGGGGAGATTGATAGATGGGCTAGAGGAGACTAGGTACTGTTAGGTTGTAAGTGTATGACTCAAATAAAGATTGGTTGTGATCTTTGAAATGAGATCTGGGCATTTTGCAGAACTAAAACAGAGATTAAAGCAAACATGCATGTGACTTAGAGTAGGCTGAGCTCGGAGGCGAGGCATGCACAAGATGAAAAGTAAGGATAGGATCATTTGAAAGAAAAAAGAAAAAGGACAATCAATGCTTTTACATCTCATTCAGTTTTCTATCCACTGTTTTGGGAATAAAGGGGAGGTGTTTTGAGACAGCAGTAAATATGAGATTGCAAAACTGTAGAAACCACTGTAGTCGCCAGTGCTGGACTTCTCTGTACGTCAACCAAGAATGAGGGAGTTTTCCTGATGCGTTCCCACAATTGATATCCAGCACATGAAAAGTTATATCTTAATGATTACAATCCCCTGGAGTAATGATCTTGCCCATTTTTATTACTTCCAAATTTTGTGAACCCTTACCTTTAAAGGCACTGGTATAGGAGTCAGCTTATCACCTGGTTCAAAATATGAGGTTAACGTAGTATCCACAATACTAATAAATTACTTGTTCCCTCATGAGGTTCTGGAAACATCCATGGAGTAGTTGGCCTTTCTGGATGCCCCTATATTTTTGCTTTCAAGGAAGTGTAGGACCAGCAATTTTCTGGTCCTTAAAACCTATGAAGGGGTTACACCAAGCATTAACTACCAAATGGTAATTTCAGATTTATGACTAGTAAAAAAGCCAGTGATTTGGGGTGATTTTATATTGCTAAACTCATGGCCGAAGGTAACTATAACTTGCGCCCTTGCCATGCACTGCTAATTATCCCAGATATTACAGCACTTATGACAACTTTTATAACAACAATAAATATATCAATGAAACATTAGAAGTCAAATTATTGTACAAAAAATTTACATGGAGGGGTGTGAGTTATAGTTACCTTACGCCGTGAGTTATAGTTACTTGAAATAACTAACTATAACTGCTGAATTTCTATGGTTTTGTGCAAGTAAATTCAGAACCTAAGTATAATTTGCCTGGAACCGTTGTTTTTTTAGCTGAATATATATGTATATATATATCGCTTCTAATGCTGGAATGGGAAACAGTGACATTAAAGAGAAATTACAAAAACTGGAGAAATTAATGAGGAGTGAATATTTGAACTGGTGGGAAAGGAAATCCATAATTAAATATGTGGAGGTTGGCCAAATAACTCAAAGTCTGCAAATCCTCACAGCTTCAAGCTATGAGAATCCAAATCCATTAATGATGAAGGAATGGGCAGAGAGCAATACAGAAGCCTCAAGACGTTTGATGCAAATCATCGTTAAATATGCTGAAATTGAATTGAATGAATTGCAGAAAAATATTGAGCAACTAGAAGGTGAAATAACTTCAGACACAAAATAAGATGTGCAGAAGTTAAGGGATGAAATTAATACACATTTGAAAAAACAGGAAGATACACTTTGAGCAAGAATAGATAAAAAATTCAAATGTGACAAAGTCGATTATGAGCAGGGGCAAATTGTTACATTTGTGAAAGGTTTGATACTTTACGTAGACAAAGACTGGCAGAAGGCAACAGAGGCATTCAGGATATGAAGCTCAGTGAAACAGGCTCTGAGCTGAGTTTTGAGTTTGAAACTGACACTGAAGAAGGAAGGATTCAAGCTGGCATATCTGCAGTAATTGTTAAACCAACACTTGCAGATGAGCTACATTTTTTACAGAAGGACAGATGTCAAACGCCTCAAACGCGGGATCAGAAGTCAAGGTCCAACAGAGGAGAAACAAAAGATGAAGAGAGTGCCGGAAAAGACATCAAAAGAACAAAAGTACGGAAACAAACTAAATGGAAGAGAAAGTGAGGGTGGATGAAGTTAAAACCGTGGTCAACCTTTTTTATTGAGGTTGTACTGACTAAAGCAGAAGAACAGATTCTTGCTTTGGGATTAACATACTTTCCTGAAAGCTCCCTTAAATACTGCCAGATGAGGACTGACATTTTGAAATATATCAGGAAACATAAACTAGCCAAATATAATCTTCAAAAACAAGGAGGTCATAGAGTACCATCTAGAAACGACAAGAATAAGACCTTGGTTGGTCTTTTGGTATCAGATCTACAATTAATGGTAGAGCTAAACAAAAACTGGAAAATAAAACTTTGGGTATAATGGAAGATGTTACTGAACAGCAAATGATTTGAGCAATGTAGTTTGGATGTTTAAGCTGAAGTAGCAACTCTATTCATGCCACTCTCTACATTCATACCGAAGACAACCATGGACTCGATTGACTTCAATGAATGCTTAGTGGAAGATGTAAAAAAAAACTAAGTATATATGTAGCTAATGGTCGGGGGACAAAACACAATTCCCACCAAAGAAACAGTCCATTAAGCAAGCAGTTATAAGAAACCCTGATGAGGTGTGTAATATAGCTATATGGCCTCTAGGAATGTATCTGAATGAGCCTTATAGCCATCTGAATGACGCATATTGCTACAGTAAAAGCAATAGAGAGAATATGAATCAAACTAAAATTTGTTACCATGTTGAGTTGACTGAATGGAGAAATACAGGTTTACTCAAGCTGAATAGCTCTATTCAAGAAATGACCAACGGAGAATGCTTGTTCCTTAAATTATACCAAAGATCCATAAAAAATGTGTGCAACCACCTGGAGACCGATTAACTTGTTGAATGATAGTTAATTGGAAAATATGTCCACATATGTGGACTATTTCTTGCACGAGCGTGTGCAAATCCTTCCCTCTTTTATCAAAGATACAGGAGATTTCCTAAAAAGAATTTCTGATATTCCTTGGAGCAATGAATATCTTCTAATGACATAGATGTCTCTTATTTGTATACGAGTATTCATCATCAGGATGGCTTTCAGGCAGTTAGACACCTTTTAAGTGGTAGACCACACAATCTTTGCAAACATACAGTAATGATACTTACTATGATTCTGTGACGTTTAGAGAATATTTTTTTTCCTTTTCTATAAGGAGATCTTTAAGCAAGTGTGTGGGATTGTGATGGGCACATGCTTTGCCCCCAGCTATGCTTGTTTGCATATGGGCTGGTGGAAGGAAAAGGTGCTCATCAAGGACCACAGTGGTAGATGGGGGGATCACATAATTTCTTGGCTGAGGTTCATAGATGATATGGAAAGGTACTCAGCAGTCAGCATATTTGTGTGTGGATGAAATCAATGAAAATGATTTCAATTTGCATTTCACAAGTCATATCAGTGATGTATGCGTGGATTGTTTAGATCTGCAAGTATTTGTATCCCAAGGTAAACTGCAAACTAAGGTATTTCGAAAGCCTACTGCGGGTAATGCTATTCTTCATGCAAGTAGTTTCCACCCAACCCACATCAAATCCAGCATCCCCTATAGTGAACTGTTGAGATGTAAAAGGAATATCAGCACCATACAAGATGAAATCACAAGTAGGGGTCAGTTAGTAAGCATATATGTACAACAAGGCTATTCTGGGGAGTTACTAGCCAAGTCAGTAGCATCAGTACAACAAAGGAGTAGTGAATCTATACTCTTTACGCCAAAAAAGGCAGCAAGACACCAAAGCACTGATTAGACTCATAACAACATTTAATAATAAGGAGAAAGAACTAAGAGCGATAGGTGGGGGCTGTTAGGGTGGAACCATTCCCCCATATTGGCACAGTCTCACCCTCTACCCTTGGGTAAGGTTGGGTAAAGACTCAGAAATGTCTCACTTCCACCGCAGATTTTTTACAATTGGTGGTTTATTCCACTCCTGTCCTTGTGCCAGACTATAAGGTAGGGGCAATTTGATCAGGCCCATAGCTCTTAGGCAAGGATGTAGATGGAAGAAACAAATAAATGTCCCCCAAGCTCCCATGGACACCTTCTCACATCAAAATTATATACCCACTCTTGGGCAAAGTGGTTAGTAAAGCCAATGGTATGCCCCCTCACACAATGCAAATATAGTGGGGGTTATAATTCGCCCTTCTGACCTTGGACACGTGTGCAGGTTATGGGGTGAATTTACCTATTCCTGGCCCTTATGCAGGCCAGAGAGCGAACAGAAAAACTCCCCCTACCATTGTGCAAAGCTCTAGGGAGGTATGCTTATAGGTCCCATAGTTGGTGGCTAAATTCCTTAGTCATTTGTTTTATCACTCCCTAAATGTTCAACAGGCTTGCCAGCTATTCAGAAGTGGATTGCATCCCAATGATTGCTACCATTGGGAAACTAAGCCTGTGTAGCCACTGGACACTCATATTATCACTTATATCCCAAAATCAGTGGAAAAAGCAAAGCATCTATGGCACACGTTATAATTTGTGGAGCATACTAAAAGTGGCACATTTTAATGACTTTTGGGTTTTGCTGGGGAACCACAACTTTTATGATATACTGCCTTCAGCACCCACACTGATATATTGTACTAATGGAGGCCACATGTGTGAGCATCAGGATGTGGGCCTGTGGAGTACAGTATGTAGCAAGGCCCAGCTCAGCACTCACTCAACCTGGCCCACTCTATTTGGCTTTCAGGCATGCACATCACACTGTGGGCACAGGACATGGCCTGCAGCCTTGACCTGTGCCAATCGCATGCCACCTTGTCCATTTCATACAACCTTCAGCTGTGAATATTGTTTATAACAGACAACAGCCTTCAGCCACTTACTTTTTTGGTGTTTGGATGCATGGCCTTCACCAGCTCCCCATCATTCAATCTGTGTATGACCTTTGGCCATGTACAATGGGCTCTGAGAGCAGGACCTGGCCTTTGTCCAAGCCCCACATCTTGTTAACATCAGTGATTTTGCTGTGCACAGACTTCAGCCTTGTATAATGGCCTCCGGTCATGAGATGTGCATCAGCCTCTGCATCATTATGTATGCTGTGCACCTCTGTTTGCCATTCAAAACAGGTTATGAACATAGGTGAGCTCCACTTCGACCTAGCACACTGTGCACACTTTGGCAATTCACAGTGGAAAATGGGATTAGGGCTTAATTTATGTCTGTGCAAAGAACATGATCCACAATGCATGAAACCGGCTATATTCAGCCTTCCGCAGTGCAGTTTGACCTCTGGATTTAGGCCCAGATAAGATGTGGGTGCAGGGCATCATTTGTTGAATCTGCATATAATGTGGAAGATTGTTAGCATGTTTTGAGCAGTTCTGGAATCTCAAATTCCATATAGATTATTAAAATTGACAGAACAAATTATTGCTTCATCGTTCCTCATATTCTCGCCACTTTGGTGTATCTATACAAAACCTGAGATACCATCACTGTTATTAACATCCTAATGGTCTGTAAAGTTTCATGCAGATTCTTTAAACAGTGACAAAGAACCTGATTTAGAGTATGGTAGAAGGGTTACTTTGTCACAAATGTGACAATATCCCGTCGACTGTATTACAATCTCCATAGGCTATTATGGGACCGTATTACAGCAGACGGGTTATCTGTCACGTTTGTGATGGAGTAACCCCCTCTGCAAAACTCTAAATCAGTCCCAAAGCTTTAAGCTTGTGTACTAAGGGCCAGATGTAGGTAGCTAAAAAATTGTGAGTCGGAAATTGCGAGTCGTTGCGACTCGCAATTTCCGACTCGCAAAATGGTATCCAACAAGAAAAAGCGACTTCATTTTGCGACTCGCAAATGAAGTCGCACCGCAGATTGCGAGTCCGCTGTTTGCGAGGTCGCTTTTTGTGACCTCGCTAAAAACGAACACGCAAATTGCGAGTGGGTGTCGCAAATTGCGACTGTGCCGCAAATTGCATGCAGGTGCAGCAGAACACGCTGGAAAACACTTCCTGGCTCTTGATGATGACATCACAGCTAGGAAGTTTACAAATACACCTGGGAGGAGGGAGGACCACACCCATTTCCAACTGCTGAACAGCCAACAGGAGGAACAGCAGCAAAAATTGAGGAATCAGCCAGAAAGAGAAAGGTCAAGTTTTCTGAAAAAGAACTGGAGGTGCTGACAGATGAATGCTGCCAGCACCATGATCAACTCTTTGGAAGAGCAGCCCTCAGTGTGCCAGAGCTGGAGAAAAGGAGGATTTGGACTGAAATCCAAGACAAAGTTAATTCAATGGGTGTGAGCCACAGGAGCATTGAGGAACTTAAAAAAAGGTGGTATGACCTGCGCTCCCGGACCAAGGAGAGGGTGGCAGAGCGCCTCCGGGAGATGAGGGGCACTGGAGGAGGACCATCTACCATACCACCACCCACACCCTTGGAGGAAAGAGTGGAAGAGACCCTGGAGCCAAAGGCAGTGTCTGGAATAGGAGAGCTGGACACGTCAGCGCCAGGACCATCAACCAGTGAGTACCATGAAACATGCATGTACACCCATATCTGCCATACCCCCACCCACCTAGTCCACAGCAGCATGCACAACCAAAATAGCTCCATTTCAGAGTAGCAACCACCTGAATGGTGCATTATGGGCAATGTAGTCAAGTAGGCAGCTGATAGGCAACAGTTTATTAGGAAGCATACAACAGATGGTAGATACTGACAGTGTGTTCCCTATGTCCCACAGGTCTCCCACAAGACACCACCTCCAGCCACACCGTCCAGGGGCCAGAGGTCAGTCACCAGGCAGCACAAGACCCAGGAGCAGCCATCACAGTTACCTGCACCACCCAACCACAGTCCCCTCCAGATGCACCAGTGGCCATACTGGAGATGGAGGCAGCACCCGGTCCCAGCCACAGTGCCAGCGTACAGGACACAGATCCACCACCGTGTCGCAGGCGACGTGTCAATGTCCCTACAGTGTCAGAGGGAGAAGTAGGGGACGCCTCCATTTCCGCCGCCGAGGCTGCACTCATCCATGGTCAGCGCCTGCAGACAAGGCAAATGAGACTGATTTCAGGGGCCATGCGGCGAATGGAAAGGAATCAAACAACAGGGCTGAAACAGGTCCACACAGAGCTACAACACCTGAACAGCAATGTAGATGACCTTGCGCTCACAATCAGACAACTAGTGGCTGAACTTGTCACGGAGAGAGAGGGTGCAAGGCGCCGTGACCGGCAGCTAATCCACCGGCTAGACCGCATGGCTGCTTCCATTGTCCGCCTGGCTGTAAATACCACAGGGCTGTCACGCCGCACAGTCAGCCTACAGGTGGACATGGGCCACTTTGCCAGTGATGTGACTCGTGGGCTGGGACGCATAAGCCGCGCAGTGGACATGATGGAGACACGACAGGTGGCTAGGGGCGCGGCAGACACGCCGCAAGACAGTGAGGAGGACTCTACTATAAGTAGTGCATCTGCCACAGACACCAGGGTGTTGCATAGTGGAAGTGCACGGCAGGGAACTGCAGACGCTCCAGGGACCAGCTACGCACTGACATACAATGGAAGCACATAAGGTTAATGTGTCCTCATAGCAGGTGGACTGTTACAGCCCCTGATCAATAGTTTTTGTAAATAGTTTATTGGTTCACATCATTAAAGTTCTTGTTTGTTCCACTTCACACCTGGGCTCTTTGTGTGTGACATTCGTGTGTGTGGTGACAGTTACCACGTACCTTCCAAAGTATTGGTTTGCAATGTGGTCCTGTCTCTGTCTGACTTGATTTGCAATGCTTCTATCCCCATGATGGCGATGTGGTAGCTCTTGCTCGTCATCCTCTGAATCTGGGTCTGCAGGGGTGAGATGTAGCCCACGTCTGGTGGCAATGTTGTGCAGTATAGCGCATGCGCCAACGATCTTGAATGCTGTTATTGGGGCATACTGGAGGGCACCTCCACTTCTGTGGAGGTATCTGAATCTTGCCTTCAACAGTCCAAAGGTCCTCTCTATAACATTTCGGGTCCTCCTATGTGCACTGTTGTATCGCCTCTCTGTCTCATTGCTGGGTGTTAAGTACGGGGTAAGTATCCATGGTCGTAGTGCATATGCACTGTCACCTGTTTGGCAAAAAATGAACAATGTTATCTGGGCATAGATGGGTTCCACATTGACATGTGTGTATGTCTGCAAGGTGTATTCAGCTATACCTAGGAGGTATCCGTCTCCAAACTCCCCACATTCTAGGCGTTGGTGTATCCCACTGTGCCTGAAAATGTAGGAGTCATGTGTACTCCCTGGAAATTTGGCAACTATGTCAGTTATAACATAATGGGCGTCACATACCACCTGGATGTTCAGTGAGTGGGTACACTTCTGGTTGCAGAACAGATATTCCAGATTTGCAGGAGGGCAGATTTTTATATGTGTCCCGTCTACACACCCTATTACATGCGGGAAGTTGGCAATCCTGTAGAATTCCAACTTGGTGCTGTTGATTTCTGCCTCATTCCTGGGTTGGTATATGTATCTGGACATGTGTGTGAGTATGGCATCTAGGAATGCTCTGAAGAACCGTGAGAGTGCACTTTGAGATACCCCACCTGCCACTGCAATGACCCCGTGATAGCTACCCGAGGCCAAGAGGTGCAGTGAGCATAGCACTTGCACATGTGTGGGGATGGCGCTGCCGCGCACAGTCTGGCGTTGAAGCTGCGGATTGAGTAGATCCATTAATTCTAATATTGCTGCACTGCTGAGTCTGTATTTATCATATATCTCCTCCTCAGTTTGTTGGAAAAGTGTCTGTCTGGTTCTGTATATCTTCTCCTGTCTCTGGCTCCTACTCCTCATCTGCTGTGCGGCGTGGGCTCTCCTCCTCCTTGCTATCACATATATCTCCGCCATCTTGACTGACCCAGGTGCCTTCTGGGTCCCATTTTATACTTTGGTTATGGTTACCACCTGCTCTGAGTTAGTGATAAATCGGAAGTGCAAAATGGGATTTTTGCGACTAGTCGCAATTTGCGAGTGGCTATTTCATATGGTTTGCGACTCGCAAATTGCGACTTCCTATTTGCGGGTCGCAAAATGGGGTCGCAATTTTTGCGAGTCGGTAATGGCTCGCGTCGCAATTTGCGATTCGGAAATGGGATTTTTGCATCCCATTTCCGATTTTGCGGGGTCGCACATTGCGATTCGGGCCATTTGCGACTCGCAAAAGTTTGCTACATCTGGCCCTATCTTCCCCATCTTTGTCTGTACCTGCCTTGATTGATTGGTAAAAAACACTACATAACAAGGGTAACGTAAACATGTTCAATATTCACATGCCATGTTTATCACTAAGAGTAGAGCAGCATTGATGTAGGCTGAACCATATATCAGGCTCGCCCCTAAATGCTTGTAGTACCATGGAACTGTAAGTCACATGCCTGATTAGTTGTTGAAACACTGATGGAGATAGGGAGAATCAATAATACAAGTATGATATGTCATTCCAAAACCCATTTGCTTTAAGGATGTGCTCTGCCAATGTGAATTTTATAAATGTCTTTAGGGTTCCCTAGCATAATATCATGATCAGTATGACCAAGTGACAAAAATCTTGTGTCAAAAATATCATTGTCAAAAATATCATGGTCCTATACTTATAATGAAAGCTACAAAAATATTGTGGTAAAAATATTGTTGAAAAGAATATTGACACCAGAAACAGGTAAATACATTGATTGATTAACAATGACTTTAAAGTCATGTGTTTTAAATAGTTTATTATTTAAGTATAATATAATGTTTTACAGTTTTATTTTTAAATATTAACTGTAAAGTAATTATTGCCAAACATATATACAGCCAACAAAATAATTTATTTAATATTATTAAAATATCCGATGAACATGTTAAAAATTGATTTATTTATTACTGTACACTTAATTAAAACATATATATTATTAGTATTACCTTCCTATTTTTTCACCATCAAACCAGAAACAAAAAAAGCAATGAAAAAACAATGTAAAAAATAATACAAACATTTATAAACCCAAAATGATAAAAAAATAAACATTATTAAAAATATTATAAATCCACTCTAACCAACGTTAGGAAAATTGTTGGTCTTCCGATGAGTTAGATCTACCATTCCCATTAAAGTCTAAGCAAAAGCAGGTAAAGCGTTGGACTTCGGAGGGGTTAGATTTTTTGTTCCCACTCCAGCCTAAGCAACAGTGGAGAAAGTATTGAACTTCAGAACAGTTACATTTATTATTCCCACTCCACTGTAGGCAACAAGAAAGGATGCATTGGACTTCTGAGTGATTAGATTTACTATTCCCATTACAGCCTAATCAACAGTAGAGAAAACGCTGGACTGCTGAGGTTTTTTTTTACTATCCCCCCTCATGTCAAAGCAACTGTAGGGAAAGTGTTGTACTTTGGAGGGGTTAGAGTTACTATTACCACTCCAGTCTAAGAAACAGTACAGAAAGTGTTGGACTTCAATGGGTTATATTTACAAGTCTTTCTCCAGTCCATGCAAAAGTACGGAAAGTGTTGGACTTTGGAGGGGTTACATTTCCCATTCTCAATCGAATCTAAGCAAAATTACATTTACTATTCTCATTCCAGTTTAAGCAACAGTATGGAATGTTTTGGACTTCTGAGGGTCAAATTTACTATTCCCACTTTAGTCTAAGCAACAAAAGGGAGAAGTTGGACTTCAGAAGGGTTACAGTTACTATTCCTTCTCCAGTCAAAGCAACAGTAGGGAAAGTGTTAGACTTCAGAGGGGTTACACTTACCATACTATTCACACTCCAGTCAAATCAACAATATGGAAAGTGTTGGACTTCAGAGAGGTTACATTTATTATTGCCACTCCAGTTTCAGCAACAGTACATAAAATCTTGAACATATACTATTCCTACTCCAGTCAAAGCAAAATTACATTTACTATTCCCACTCCAGTCTCATCACCAGTTGGAAAAATTCTGGACCTCGAAGGGGTTACATTTACTATTCTCACTCCAGTCTCAGCAAAAGTATGGAAAATGTTGGACTTTGGAGGGCTAGATTCACTATTCACACTCCAATGTATACAACAGTAGGGAAATACATTAGATACCCCATTTCAACACACAATTATGTTATAGAAAACATTGAAATACCTAAACAAATGTTTGAAACATAGGTTATATGAAAATAAGCACGCCACATAACCTTAAAAACAATATTAAAAACATACAAAATAATTAAGAAGTATTATAGAGAAATAGCAGAAGAATTCAGATCCCTCCCATAAAATAAAACATATTTTGATTGAAAATATTAATTAAAAAATAACATTCTGATATTTTATGGATTTTATAACCCTTTATAAATTGTAATATTTCAAACAAATCAGAGCAAATTAACAAATACACCAAATAAAACCAATAAATTAAATAATAAATAAACATTTAAAAATCTACACATTTATCTTAAAAAACTATTTGAATTTTAAAACAATAAAAAAAAATAAAGTAATAACTTCACACCTTATCCCACTCCAATCCATCAATCCACTTTCAAAATATAAACCAGTACCAAAAGTATAAACATTAAAATATACTTTAGGATTTAAAAATGAAACTGAAATAAACAATGAATAATTTAGTAATTAAAGAAATTAAATTTTTAAATTCATAATAACAATGTCAATGACTTATAAACTAAGGGGCATATTTATACTTTCTTTGCACTGAATTAGCGTAATTTTTTTAACGCTAATTCAATCCAAACTTAACTCCGTCTAGCTTCAAAATAGTGGAGTTAAAGTCATTTTTTTGATCCATAAAATCACCTTGTATCAATGAGATGCAAGGTAGGCGTTCCCTTCCAAAAAATGACTCAAAGCCCCTAGAGCCTTATTTATCCTCCGTGCAAAAATGGTGCACGGGTGGGAGGCGCGCCTAAATAATGGTGCTAAGCCTGCTTAGCGCCATTATTTAACCCCTGGGTCAGGGCAGGCTTTAGGGGACCTGTTACGGGATCTGTGGACCCATTTCCATGGTCAAACACCATGGAAAGAGCACACAGGTGCCCAACCCAAGCCCCAGGAAAACCCACACAAGAGGGACACCAGAGGATGGGGTGACCCCATCCCAGGTACATAGGATAAGTAGAGGTAAGTCTTTTTTAAATACATTTTAAGTGCCACTGGGGGCCCTGAAATAGGCCCCCATGCATGGCATGGGTGAAATGGCCATGCCCAGGGGATCCTTGTCCCCTGTGCTGGCCATTGTGTGGTGGGCATGACTCCTGTCTTTATAAGACAGGAGTCATGTGGTATAGATGGTTTTGCGTCAGGAAATGATGCTACACTGGTTAAAGGCATTTTATTGCCTCTAAGCAGCCTAGCGTAATTTTTTGTCCAAACCCCCCTTCCCCCATACCGCCGCCCCCACCGACTAACATCATATACCTTGGCGTTAGCCCACCCTTTGCGCCAGCTTGCAGAGTTCCATATATTTGGTGCCTGGCTGGCGCTCTGGAATGACGCAAGCCGGAGCTATACTTTTGGATGCAAAACTGCATTTACGCAGTTTTGCGTCAAAAAGTATAAATATGGGCCTAAATTTATTACAATTTCTTTAACTTTTAACTTCCCACTGTATTCCTCTACAATCCAAACAACACATTATTCCATATACATTTCGAATTAAATAAAATATATACACAATTGAAATTACTGCAACACACAACACATAAGTAGCCAGTGGGGGGTCCTTATTTCTGCTTTTGTGTCTCACATTCACCGTGGGGCATGTTGAGCCCTATTGAGATTCTGGGCCCACTCCTATTTCAAGAGCACTGTGAAGGGGCTTGAGGGGTGTTGGCTAAAATGTAGGCCTCACTTGCCTATGGCACAAAAATGGGCTGCTGCTGAATGTTGGCCTGGCAGTGAGATGCTCAGCCTGTGATTGTCCCCTTGAACCTGCTCCCTTGCCCTAAATTTAGACACATTGACAGCATAAGTTTGCCTTTTCCCAATCGGGGCATCTATATTTCCCCCTTTGATGTTGGAAAATTGGGTCATGGTCGTGGTTGAACTGCTCAGGACTGGCGGATTGCTGACCCAGGGGCCTGTAGAACAGCAAATGGTTGGGGGGCCAAGATAGAGAAGGATAAACCAACGAAGGAGGTGCAGGCCAACAAAATTGATAACTATGCCTTGCCATAGGAGAGCATGGCTCGGGAGCCACACAAGCAGCCCAAAGAAATCTTCAGCCCCTACTCTGGTGGACCTCACTGTGGAAATCAAGGGATCCCGGGAGCTAACATTGCAAAGATTGATTCAATGGCTTTAGAGGTGGCCCTATTACATGTCGATCTTATGACGGTAATGGAGTGGGTGACCAACACAGAGGGCCAGGTTTCAGAACTCCAGCTAGAAGTAAACACTCACAAGAAAAATGTCACTGAACTGCAATCCCTTGTGACCACATTGAATTGCTGGGTTGAGGACGTGGAAGGCCGTTCTAGAAGGAACAATCTCCGATTTGTCGGCATTCCTGAAAGAGCAGAAGGACAATCGACAAAACTGTTCTCAGAAGAGTGAATAACTACAGGCTTAAAACCTAAACGTCTCTCAAAGTTCTTTACTATTGAATGCGCCCATCGGGCTTTGGCACCAATGCCCAGGCCAGGGCCACCGCCTAGAGCCATCATCGATTGATTGTTTAATTTTCGGGACAGAGCGGTCATACTCCAAGATCGTGATCTCCAATATAGTCTCATGTTTCCGGCAAAGCTGCGGGTGCTATACGAGGGCCTTGTACTGTTTTTCACTACCCCAGAGGAGGCTCATGGGTGGCTGGGATCCCTGGACCATGCTCTCCCTGGGCCTCAGTCTGTGTCTAAGCAGGTGGCACTGGGAATCCTCAGAGGAGCTTGAGGCTACGCAGACACTTAGGTATCCACCCATAATGCAAGAGGTTGACAATTGGGGTGCATACTGGTGTGCCCCAACGGAACCCTGGTACACTCTAACTATGTGCCGGGCACTGATAAATCCTTTTGGTGCCACAGGGAGGGTACTCATTATCACAGCAATGGCACTGTCTGAAGGCTGGTGCTCATTGGTAAAGAGCAATATGGCTGGCTGGATCCTCTCTAATTTAATTGTTTTGATATTTGGGAGTTGTGTTCTCCTTTACCTGCATGTGATTATGTGGTATTCATCAGAGGCGCAGAACTTACTGTATTTATCCTACATTTGACTACTAGAATGCAGGGGGGGTGGCTTATGACTGATGCATCAATTATATTATTTTTTCTACAGTACTGTTGCTGCGGGGGATTGACTCTAACTTGCTGGCAGGGGAGTTTAGGGTGGGCTGAGGTCTCGCCACTGGTGGTTGAAGTGCCCTTGGCCATGCTAAGCTCACAGCATGAAGCGATTCCAAAAGTAGGGATTTGTTCCTTACTGGAAGGATTGGGGCAGTTGGCCTGACATTCTGAGGCCCTTGCTGTGGGAGCAGGTATGGGTTCCTATATTTGATGGGTCTTTTTGTTCTACTGTTGTACAGGTATTGGTTGATCGATGATGATGCTCTGCAGCTCCCATACTGGTGTATACCATATGTATGTCGGCACGATCCTCTGACCCAGTGGTGCGTTGTGGGGAGTTGGAGCACTTATGAACCATTGGCTAGTGTCTGGAAGGTATTGACCTAGAATGTAAAGGGGTTGGGACAGCCAGAAGAAAGGAGAAGTGTGTACTCATATTTGCGTCGATATGGTATGTCAGTGGCATGTTTGCAGGAGACGCATACTTCGGGAAACTGTTTGACATATTTGAAACGCAGGTAGAGGGGTCAACTCTTTGCTACTTCTTATTACAGCTATGCCAGGGATGTACTTATTTGGGTGGCCCCTGGGGTCCCCTTTGTGGCCCAGAAAACCATGATTGATCCCCATGGGAGGTATGTGATTGTCTTGGGAGCGTTATATACAAAAGAAGTATGTTTGGTGAAGTTTTATGCACCCATTAAAGCCGATGGGAGCTTTTTTTGAACAGTGATGAGTTCAGCGGCTGAGCATATGGGTACAGAAATCCTCTTTTTGGGGGACCTAAATTGTCTTATTGATGGGGAGATGGATTGCTCCCCCCCGTTCGGATACTAAGCCCTCTATGACAGGCGCCCTTAAAGAACTGATGGTTGGCGCAGGCCTTCAGGATGTATGGAGAGTGCAAAATCTGACTGCTAAGATTTATTACTGCCATATGCCTGCTGCTGGGACCTATAGTCGCTTGAACTATTACTTGCTGATAGAAGCTACTACTATATGTGGAGGCTGTGACCTACCTGGCACATTATATCTCTGACCACTCCCCTTTGTTAGTGATGTTCCAATTGTCTAAAGAGCCCCTGGGTATACCCCTGTGGTGAATGCGGGCAGAGGCCCTTATTGATCCGGTGTTTAAAGAGAGTGCAAGATACAATTGATAATTATTTTACATAAAATTGGGGTAGTCCGTGAAAAAGGGGGCACAAATGGGACCCTGTGAAAGTGGTGCTGCTGTTGAGTACTTAAAGGCAAGCTATGGGGTGAAACCACAGCTATTCATGTCCTTAGATTCTTTAGAACATAGATTGGGAACCCTGGAGACAGAGATGGTGGAGCGGGCACAGGTACTAGTTGAGTGGCAGGAATGTAATCGAGAGTTACTTGAAACTTGGGACTGCCCTGACAAATTTGTCCACACCAGCTACTGACAGCAGCTCCATATGGAAGGTGACAAGGCTAGTAGGTGACTGTCTCTCTCTTCCATAAAGAAACACAGATTCCACCATTGACAGGGATTTGTGACGAGGCAGGGAGCAGGGTTTGCATGCATTGGAGCATAATGGGGGTGTTTACCTCACATTTAGAGACACTTTATGCCAGCACTCCCTCTAGCTCAACACATATGAAGCTCCCTTATCTAGAGGGCTTGGAGTTACCTTCCCTGCCCCGGGAAAAGAGAGACAGATTGAAGGCCCTCTGGACTAAGGAGGAGATAGTAGCTGCGATATGAGAGTTGAGGACAGCTAAGGCCCCTCATAGTGATGGTCTACCAGCAGAATTTTATAAATTGGGGGCGGGGGTTTGATGGCTATAAGGCTCTTAGAAGCCTACACTGAAGCTTTCGATAAAGGCATACTCACTGCCTCCATGAGAAAAGCCATTGTGGTTATGCTGCCCAAGCCAGATTGGGATGCAAAGGTGGTCGCTTCATACTGCCCCTCTTCATGCTTAATGTCGACATAAAGATCCTGAATATAGTCCTAGCTACACAACTCCTTCCCTGCCTCCATTTATACATGAAGGTCAGTGTGGTTTCATAACGCGGAGAAACACTATTTGTAATTTGAGGAGACTCGCACTGGTCTGGCATGCCCTGACCCCTGAGGAGGACCTGTTTGCATTGGCCCTCCTAAATACCAAACAGGCCTTTGATTCTTTATCATGGGACTATTTGTGGGACATTTTGTGCAGAGCAGGCATAGAAGACACTTTCCTGCGTTGGGTTCAGTTGCCTTACATACAACTGTATGGCACGGGTGAGGGTGCAGGGAACAGTGTCCCACCGATTCTCTTTGCACCTCTGTACATGGCAGGGGTGCCCATTGTCCCCCATGCTGTTAGCGCTAGCGATGGGGCCCGTGCATGCCGATTGCGAGAAGCCTTATGGGGATAGGGAGGGCAGATTGGGGAGTGCACCAAGTGACCTCCATATATGCTGATGGTGCCCTGCTCTATCTAAGACAACCTGAATATTCAGTCTCCATCTTGCTGGCACCTCTGGCCTCGTCCAGCGAATTATCAGGCCTCACTGGTAATCATGTCAAGTTTAGGCTGTTCCCCAATGGGGGCTAGCTGTTTGGCCTCTGGCGACCATCCCATTGGGTAATTGATAACATTAGATACTTGGGAATCTAATTGGCCCATGGAGCAGCAAGCTTTGGGGACCTCAACATGGGGAGAGTGCTGGAGAAGCTAAAACCTTTAATAAGATTCAGGAAGAAGTTACACCTATCTCTAATGGGAAAAGTGGCCCTAGTTAAGATGATTTTATTGCCCCGATGTCTGTAATATTTCTCAGGTAACCTTTTATGAGTTTCCCAGAAAGGTGTTCAAAGACCTGGATAAACTAATTGTTGAGTTATTATGGTCATCAGGTAGGAAGTGGATGGGCCCCTCTACACTTGAGCATACCTGGGGTGGGGGAGGCCTGGAGCTGCCCTCGTTAGAACTCTTCTCTTTTGCTGCACAACTGCAGCATGCAGTTCATTGGTTTGACGATACTGAGAACTGGGAAACCTGACTGCTTAGCGACACATATAAGGACCTATCCTTACCCATGCTCTTGATGATGGGCATCAGGGTCCCTCCTGGGGTGCCAGTCATAGTTAAACAGGTGTGTTTGATTTGGGAACGGGCAGTTAAAGAGGGTGCTGCATCAAGCGCTGTTTGCTTATGCTATGTCTATATGGGTACTCAGCCCCATCTTCCAAATCAACAGGTCAATGTCTGTGGTGAGATGGCATGAGGGGGGGCTTGTGAGATTCTGAGGCACTTGTACCCAGACAACCGGTTTATTACCTTGCCTGAAGCTATGTCCTCATTTGGCCTGAGTAATGAGCAGTTTCTTCAATATCCCGAAATTTCAGTGACAGCCTGGGATATCTGGCCGTCCTTTCCAGAGTCGCCTCAAGAATCCCGGACCCTAGGGTCCTTGCTGAGCTAGGGAGGTGGACGTAGACTGATTTCCCACCTTTACACGGCACTGAGGGAGGACCTGCTGAATGCTGAGCTCCCTGTGTACAAAAAAATGCAGAATTTACTGGATTCTGCATTATCGCCAAAAGACTGGATTGCAATTAATGAGGGGGTCAGGGAGGTGTCGTCTGATGCATGTTTTAAATTACTCAATTTAATGTACTACACAGGGCATATCTATCTGCCATTATCTTACACTCTATCTACCCCTTGAGATACTCCTCCTGTCCCAGGTGTAATCAGGAGGACGCGGGCTTCATCCAAATGATATGTTGCTGCCCGGCTATACTTGGGTATTGAGAAGAAATACTGGCTTCCCTGGGTGGGGCCACTGGATGGGCAAGCCCCAGGGAAATAGGACAATGCATTTTAGGACAGGTCCCGATTACTAAGAGAAAAAAAATAAAGGAATAAAGTAGAAGGTTTTTAGTGTTGGGACTCACATTGACCAAAAGAAGGACAAAAAGGAAATTAAGTAATACTTTTTTAGCGTTTGGTGTTTCTTAGTGTTGGGACTCATATTGGCCAGAAGAAGCTTAGCTATAAGGTGGTTGTCCCCGAGGTCCCGGACATTTGCTGAGTGGAAAACACACATGGCTGATTGGGCGAATGCGGAAGAATATCATATGCGAAGAACCAGCAGAGATGGTAAACTTTCAGCTGACTTACAGGCATGGGCTGCAATACTTACTGAGCTGGTGGAGCTTCCAGACACTGGACCTCTATGAGCTGAGCTAGATGCACAGGTTAACCCATACCGGGAGCGAAGGGGGGGTCTTGGGCCCCCAGGAATCGGGGGAAGGGCTTGGTTTTATAAAACTGATATGTCTAGCGCTCCATTAATGTGACAGGGTACAGGTGGTGGGGCTCTGTGGGGGGGGATCTTTTCTTTGTTGCTAAACATATATTGCTACGTTTTTTTTTATTGTCATCGTGCTGACCTATGTTGCGATTATGTTAAATGCCAATAACAGCCTATATGTGAAAAATAAACCAGGACACAAACCGGCCATTCAGAAATAGCCAAGCCTATGTTCATCAGAACTCGAGCAGGTCAAATGCAAACAGGTTGTTCCAACGTGTCAATTTGTACTACTGCCAGCAGAAAAAAAGTACATACTGGAATACAGTCAATAATTTGATCAATCATTACCTGCTTGAGGGCTTCGCTTTTTTCGCAAACTGGTTTCTGGTGACACTTGTTTGTTGGCCAGGAAAAGGACAGGTACTTTATGACATAGGAGACTGGTATCCTCTGTTCACTTGCGCTAACGGTGAGGGGTACTTACCCTAGCCAGCTACTTTAGGTTCCCGGGAGCATCTTCATAGAACAGACTTCAAGAGCAAAGGAAGAACTCCAATGGTAAAGAAAGAATCCAAGAACCAAGAAAGACCTCAAGAAAGCTCTGAGAACTTAAAGAGCAAGAAAAAGACAGCAGAGCTAAAGGTTTCAGCCTCTTTTGAGGGAAAAGTAAGCACGATCCAGAAAGTGTTCTTTCATAATGAAGATTTTCTCAAAGACTGTTCTAAACGACTAATTGAAAGTGAAGCTTGTTGACTATATGTCTTCATCATCTTACACACAAAAAAATATTGAAGGAGTGATCCAGAAAATGGTGTGTAAAATGGTCTACAGATGTCATGTGTTAGCTAAAGGGCCTACCCTTCCTGGTCCCTTATATCTGCGTTTTCACATATGTCTTTCATGCAATACAAGCCGTGCTTCTGTTGACTGCCATTTAATGAGCTGCAGATGATTCTAGAAGAGTCTAGAGGATATGATTAAATTAAGGAGTACTAGACGTAAAATCCCCAACAAATCTGCCGATCATACTGAATTCAGAATCGATTACCCAAAGGCCTCGAGCGTTGATGCAGGTTCGATGATATGAGCATCTATTTACATAATTGGGTAAATTACTGAATGGTATAGTGTTAGACACATAAAACCATTTGTTTCATGTAATTATAGGAGGTTAGTATAGGTCATCGTTCCTCAGTTAGTAAGGAATAGACGTTATTTATAGAGAATTTGCCGAGTATATGAACTCCTTCCTCAAAGCTTGCCTTCAGAAGGTCCATCCTCTGAGACACTCTTCATTCTCCTAAGATGGCGCCCCTGCTGCAGACCGAGCTAAAGATCACCAGCAAGATGGTCCAGGAGGATCTAAACAGCCTGAGCCTAGACTTCAGGATGTTTGTGATGGGCAACGCCAAGGTGTGCCAGCCCGAGAGCATCCACATCTGTCACGGGTCAGAGGAGGCGAACAAGAGGATCCTGGCGCCCAGGGAGGAGAGCAGCATAGTGAAGAGGCTGCCCAAGTATGAGAACTGGTGAGTGAAGGGCGCCCACTGCTGAGGTTGTCTGTGTTGTACAAACTCGTCTATTTTCCAACCAGTCCTTCATAAGCTTTGAATCGCGCAGTCAGACTCCTCACACCTAGACAGTGCCTAGTCCGATAAACAGCAATACAAGAATGTTCAATCATTCATTTTCTCACCCGCTCAAATCATTCACCCTTAAACATTTGGGGAAACCTATACGCTTCCATTAATATGACTGGACTATTTTGCATAAAGTCTTTCACTTCTTTTTAGAAAATAAGGGGTGAAACTCCCCTGATTAATGTCGTCTGAGAGCTATAGTGAACATTTTCGTTATTCAAGAGGTGGAAGGTGGCAGACGGTGTGGGAACAATTTCTTGAAGTGCGGATAACTCATCACCCTCTTGGCTAAGTCACAGTGTTCAACTTGCAATATTTGAAGTTATAATAAAAGTTCATGTTAGCTAGCACTTAGAGTTTCATAGCATACTGATTAATTAGTACTTAACACAAAAAGTGCTTATTTTATTAACTTCAGAAGGATTAAAATCTGGGTCTTTTCTACGAGAATTCAAACCAGTGATGCTGTGTGGACGAGATGTTTGCAATAAGTACACTAATTTACAGGTTTTATAAATATATATATATATTTACATCTCTCTCTCTCTCTCTCTATATATATATATACAGGGAGTGCAGAATTATTAGGCAAATGAGTATTTTGACCACATCATCCTCTTTATGCATGTTGTCTTACTCCAAGCTGTATAGGCTCGAAAGCCTACTACCAATTAAGCATATTAGGTGATGTGCATCTCTGTAATGAGAAGGGGTGTGGTCTAATGACATCAACACCCTATATCAGGTGTGCATAATTATTAGGCAACTTCCTTTCCTTTGGCAAAATGGGTCAAAAGAAGGACTTGACAGGCTCAGAAAAGTCAAAAATAGTGAGATATCTTGCAGAGGGATGCAGCACTCTTAAAATTGCAAAGCTTCTGAAGCGTGATCATCGAACAATCAAGCGTTTCATTCAAAATAGTCAACAGGGTCGCAAGAAGCGTGTGGAAAAACCAAGGCGCAAAATAACTGCCCATGAACTGAGAAAAGTCAAGCGTGCAGCTGCCACGATGCCACTTGCCACCAGTTTGGCCATATTTCAGAGCTGCAACATCACTGGAGTGCCCAAAAGCACAAGGTGTGCAATACTCAGAGACATGGCCAAGGTAAGAAAGGCTGAAAGACGACCACCACTGAACAAGACACACAAGCTGAAACGTCAAGACTGGGCCAAGAAATATCTCAAGACTGATTTTTCTAAGGTTTTATGGACTGATGAAATGAGAGTGAGTCTTGATGGGCCAGATGGATGGGCCCGTGGCTGGATTGGTAAAGGGCAGAGAGCTCCAGTCCGACTCAGACGCCAGCAAGGTGGAGGTGGAGTACTGGTTTGGGCTGGTATCATCAAAGATGAGCTTGTGGGGCCTTTTCGGGTTGAGGATGGAGTCAAGCTCAACTCCCAGTCCTACTGCCAGTTCCTGGAAGACACCTTCTTCAAGCAGTGGTACAGGAAGAAGTCTGCATCCTTCAAGAAAAACATGATTTTCATGCAGGACAATGCTCCATCACACGCGTCCAAGTACTCCACAGCGTGGCTGGCAAGAAAGGGTATAAAAGAAGGAAATCTAATGACATGGCCTCCTTGTTCACCTGATCTGAACCCCATTGAGAACCTGTGGTCCATCATCAAATGTGAGATTTACAAGGAGGGAAAACAGTACACCTCTCTGAACAGTGTCTGGGAGGCTGTGGTTGCTGCTGCACGCAATGTTGATGGTGAACAGATCAAAACACTGACAGAATCCATGGATGGCAGGCTTTTGAGTGTCCTTGCAAAGAAAGGTGGCTATATTGGTCACTGATTTGTTTTTGTTTTGTTTTTGAATGTCAGAAATGTATATTTGTGAATGTTGAGATGTTATATTGGTTTCACTGGTAATGATAAATAATTGAAATGGGTATATATTTTTTTTTGTTAAGTTGCCTAATAATTATGCACAGTGATAGTCACCTGCACACACAGATATCCCCCTAACATAGCTAAAACTAAAAACAAACTAAAAACTACTTCCAAAAATATTCAGTTTTGATATTAATGAGTTTTTTGGGTTCATTGAGAACATGGTTGTTGTTCACTAATAAAATTAATCCTCAACAATACAACTTGCCTAATAATTCTGCACTCCCTGTATATATATATATATATATATATATAAATAATGGAAATGCCCTCCTTGACAGCTGGTTGGGTAGAATCCTAACTCATTATATCCCATATCATTTCAATTCAGGCGTAGGGGAGGAGGTCTGTGAATTAGGGCTCCCCACACCACACTGTGGCCCACTCACTGAATTCAGGTGGTCAAAATTTAGTAGTGGCTACTGGGTGTTAAGATGTATCTCACAGGCACAATGATCCTCCTGCTCTAGGGCCACGTTCCCGGAATCAGTGAGAGCCAGCCAGCTGTAGAAAGAGATGACGGACTGTATCAGGACTCTTAGACAAATTCTGGGCCGCTTTCAACGTCACTGTGCTGCAAGGTTCACTCGAGAAAACTCTAAATAGAGCGTGCCAGGTATTTCTGTGAAATGTGTTTGAATTGCAACGCAATCGAAAGATTAGGAAGTACATTCCACTGGCCATGACTTTCTCAGAGTGATGCAATATGCCTATTATGATTATTTCATGTACTGATACCATAGTTACTCAAGAGCAGAGGGACACCGTGCCCATCTCCAAAACCGGAACCATCCAGCTGGGGCGCTGATGTCAGAGGACGACTTCCCTAAGGCGTTTAAGGCCAGGTTTGCAAGATGTATGAAAAGTAAAGATCAATAAATAGAAAAGTGGACAAGGTGACTGCCAACATATTATCTATGTCATAGGCGCGCGCGCACACAGGGCGCCAGGCGTGCTCTCTTTTTTTTATCTCTTTCTGTCTCTCGGTTGCGCTGGTTTTTCCTCTCGTAAAATCTTCCTTGTCACCTTTTCAGCTGAGAAGATTTTTGATTGAGCATCGGTTATTTGGTTTCAATCCCTAATGCTTTGATGTACTTTGAATTGAAACTGTTGATACTGGGTAATCTGTAAACTTTAGGCCCGGAGAGCGTGTCCTTAAAGACCTGCAGAGAGATGGCCACTATAATTCAAATACATTGGTATTGTAGATTTCACTTACTCAGGTGGCGCTCAAGTAAAGGTTTGCGATAGACGTTGTCTCCTGAAATGGCTTAATCAATACATCTGTCTAATCAGTACGTAACATGGTTAAAATGTCAGAAAGACTTTTGATCGATTAAAAAGGCGACAGGTGAGATATAATGGGCCTTATTCATAAATATTTTAGTGTAGCTCACCCCTGTCGTCACCTGAATTCCGTAGTAAGGCAGTAGTAAATTTAGGAATGTTTCTAAACTTCTAAAGAATATTATTATTAACTGTTTATCAATGACTCACATTAACCACTTTGAACTGTGGGAAGCCAATGGTGTCAGTAAGATGGGAGTACTGCAGCGGTAAGTCACACCCTGCTCATAAAGGAATCTTTGTGAATTTGGCCCTTATCATGCAATAACAGAGATGTAATGAGTACATGGATTTCACTGTCTAGATGCTTAACAATAAAGATGCAGTAATATGGCCCAGAAAACAGCCTGAGTTGGATTACGGGTATTAATTAAATTGATTGCTTGATAGGTGATCCACAAATATATAGATAACATTATAGATTATTGTTTGTTGCATTAGAGTTATGACTCACGAGCTCCACCAAAGCAGACAGATGGTCAGCTGCAGAAGAACATTGCGGGCAACACAAAGGATGATGGACGGAGTGTTAAACAATGCAAACACTCACCCCCAGTCACAGATCTGGGTTTAATCCGTTGTTCCTTAGCTCACTATGCCACCCCAGTTTCGACCTGGCCATATGCAAATCAGTCTTGACCCTGTTCCTCATGGGAACAGTCCAGCCCGAACTGCCAAGCCAGGTCCTTCCTGGACCGGAAACAAGCACCCTGGGACCGGTTTCAGTGTATCACCCTTCATCAGCCAGACTAGCTTGCATCCAGTGGCACAGTGAGCCTGGCTGATGAAGGGTGATACCCTGAAACCGGTCCCAGGATGCTTGTTTCCTGTCCAGGGAGGACCCATGGAAACAGGGTCAAGACTGATTTGCATATGGCTGGGTCCAAACTGGGGTGACGTGGCGAGCAAAATAACGATGGATTAAACCCAGATCTGTGACTGGGGGTGAGTGTTTGAAAAGTTTCAACACCCCGTCCATCATTTTATTTTGTTTTGTGATGTTGCTCTGTGCGCCCTAAGTGGCAGGGGTATACCCAGACGTGGGTCCCTTGCTCGCTGCGCCACTGGATTCAAGCTAGTCTGTCTGAGGAAGGGTGATACCCTGAAATGGTCCCAGGATGCTTGATCCTGTCGAGGGAGGACCTGGCCCAGCAGTTCGGGCTGGACTGTTCCCATGGGGCACAGGGTCAAGACTGATTTGCATATGGTTGGGTCCAAACTGGGGTGACGTGGCGAGCAAAATAACGATGGATTAAACCCAGATCTGTGACTGGGGGTGAGTGTTTGAAAAGTTTCAACACTCCGTCCATCATTGTGATGTTGCGTAGAACATTGTGGGTCACAAATTATGATTGTCATGCCGATGAGCCACAAATGAACATCACATATTTATGGCTTCTTGCACAGTAGTCCTACTCCCTGCATTGCCTTTTGCTACTCCTCAACATCAATGCTGAAAAAAAACACTCATTTTTATTAATCACAGCGTTTCATAAGAAACGTGCATTTGATCTGGTGAAAAGGTGCTCCATTCCTGCAGTCATAAGTCTTGCCAATGTAACCATGATGATTACTGGGTGCTGCAGTGAGATAATCCGTTTTTTGTTATACAGTGTTAAATTTATGACAATCTTTCTTCTTTTTTAGCCACTTTGTTCCATAGACCGCACTATGTACGTCATCCCTTTCAGTATGGGTCCCATTGGGTCATCCCTATCTAAGATTGGAAATGAGCTGACAGATTCGCCCTACATCGTGGCCGTCCTGAGGATCATGACCCAGATGGGGAGCGACATCCTGAGAGCCCTGGGTAACAATGACTTCTTGAGATGCCTCCATTTGGTCGGCTGCCCCTTACCACTGAAAAATATGTAAGTGACGTGGTCTTCTGCTATTACACTACACCCATCCCTAAGCTGCCATCCGGCCAGGGATTCCATGCTTATTAGTAATGCATCTTCTTGTGTGTCTACAGAACCCTTGGTGAACAACTGGCCCTTTAACCTGGATCTGACTCTCATCGCACACATTCCGGAACGTAAGGAGATCATGTCCTTTAGCCGCAGCTACAGTGGAAGCTCCTTGCTGGGGAAAAGTAGGGCACAAGTCAGGGGGACACACAGGTACACGGCATCCACCCACTATTTTCACAAGGTGGAAAACGTCCACCCTGCCAAGTAGTGGTGCCACACTGTAATATGTTGAACTCGTCCCGGTGTAATGTTTAAACACCGGAACGCATTCAGCAGCGCCTGCACGTTGTCTGATTTCCTTCTGAGCAGCAATGTGCAGGTGGCAAGGGTGCTTTTTTACTCTAAATTTGACCTGGGGCAAAAACAAAGGCAGAAGGTAAGTGGCCATCAGGCCCCCTTTTGTTCCCGCTGAAGCTAGCTGGAGCCTCACACCTAGCTGCAATGGAGGGGAAACAAAGGCACATGGTTTGTGGTCACTCCACAGGTTATGAAGAGGGGCATGATTTTGACTTTGGTCAGTCCTGGAAATTGAGAAATGCATGCATAGTAAGAATGTCAGATATGCTGGTCTGTTCCTACATTTACACAAATAGCATTTTAAATAACACTGTTTTGTTTTATTTCTTTTGAGCGCTACTTGTCCCAGTGCAGGGTGTCATAGCACTTTGCATCATATGTACATATTATATACTGACAATATATCATAAAAGAATAAACCTATGTAGCGGGATGTATTACATAGTATAGTGAGGGGTACAAGGTTAGGAGCCATATGTCCTTCATACCTCACTGTGCTAAATTAGAAGGATTACAATTTGTGAACTGCAAAGAACCAAAGGATCTCCGTGTTAAAAGCAGTAGCCCACTTACTTATCTACATCAAATAAAAAGCTGTCATGATGTGCTTTTCAGGAAATACGTTAACCTGCTATGCTACTTTGATTCAAAACTGACTAGACACAACACACATCTTTCCAGCAAATGTGTTAATCACCAGAGTTATCTTACCATTATTATTATTCTGAGATTTACAGGGCATAGGTAGCTCTTTACAGCAGGTGCCTTTACCCCATAATATTTTTAAAAATGAGGCCCTGATTTATACTTTTTGATGCAAACCTGCATTAGCACAGGTTTGCGTCAAAAAGTTTACTGCCGGCTAGCGCCATTCCTGGACGCTAGCTGGGCATCATATTTAAGGAATGATGCTAGCCGGCGGTAAGGCCCAGTTAGCGTCAAAATAAATGACACTAACCAGGTGGGGAGGCATAGTGAAAACAGGAGGTTGTGCGTCAAAGAATGGTGCTAGTCAGGTTAGAGTACGAAAATGACTCTAACCTGACTAGCGTAATTTTTTGATGCACAACCCCCATGGACATGACTCCTGACTTAGTAAAGACAGGAGTCATGCCCCTCTGCCCAATGGCCATGCCCAGGGGACTTATGTCCCTTGGGCATGGCCACTGGGCACAGTGCCATGTAGTGGGGCCCAAGTTAGGCCCCCCCATGGCACTTAGGTGTCCTCCAGGTGTGGGTGGGGGTGGCTGGGGGTGTCCCTGGGGTCAGGGAAGGGCACCTGTGGACTGCTTCCATGGTCTCTGACCATGTAAATGACCCCACAGGTCCCCTAACGCCTGCCCTGACCCAGGTGTTAAATAATGGCACTAAACAGGCTTAGCGCCATTATTTAAGGCCCTCCTCCTCCCATGCATAATTTTTGCATGGGAGGATAAATAAGGCGCTAAGGCCTTAGATTCATTTTTTGCCCGGGAAGGTCTACCTTGCATCTCATTAACGCAAGATAGGTTTTCACAGTAAAAAAATGATGTTAACTCCAATATTTTGATGCTAGACAGGTCTAGCGTCAAAATATAAATATTGAGTTAAGTTTGTGCTGGATTTGCGTAAAAAAAAAAATTACGCAAATCCATCGCAAACAGAGTATAAATATGCTCCCCAGTCTGTGCAACCAAATAAGCAGAACAGATTTATTGACAAGTTTCTCCATGTGTCAATTTCTTTGTGGCAGAGATTTAAAAAAACATAAATGTTGAAATTGAGGCCCAGATATTGCGTAAGAGTTTTGTCACATTTTCGACACAGCCCCAAAGATCTCATTTGTAAAATCTGGTAATGCGCAAATGTACTCCTAAAACACCTACTAAAGATATGTGTGAGGTCTTAAGAGCAGATGTCACTTCTTGTGATGTGATGTCACTTCCTTTGGGGTTATGGGTTGTAATATAACTTTCTCTGATGACCAGTGGCATTTTGTCTAAGTGATACTGGGACATCCATCTCCTACCAGCATGTGTTCCTCCAGCTATCCCTCCTCATTGGCATTTCTGCTGACGATCCTCAGTGCAAAGCACATTTTCCCAGGGCACAAGTCCTAAACAAAGAAGTGGGGAACTAACCAAGTTATACAGTATACAAGTGACATGGCCCATGATTTCACAGTGTGTGACATCGCATGTGGCATCACCAGTGCTTTAAATGGAAGTACTCTCCGTTTAGAGTATATGTTTGCTCCTGAGAAGTGGCTTTACTCATCTATTGTAATACATTGCAACAGTGCTGAGAAGTGCAGGTACTGTCAGGTTCTGAGTACCTGCACTTCTTTAATTTGAAGGGTCTCAGTTGCTTACAAAAATCTTCCAGCATCTCTAAATCAGAAGCTTATAAATGTAGGTTTTCCTTATACATGTATCTTTGGGGAACCTGAGCGCTGCATTCATTGAGATGTTAAATTTGTCTCAATCTCTTCTGTGATGTTACACCACCATTACTGCGCTGTGAGTGTTGCAGGCCATTTTGAGTTGAGTTATCATTTTTGCCCTAACCTGTCAGAGGCCCACTGACATAGAAGGAAAGCAATGGATTTCGATACTGGCACGTACCTGTGAAAGACCCATAGGGCTGAGGTGAGTCAGGTATGCTTAAACTGCGACAGAACCTTTTCCCAGACAGCTTTGTGGATTGGAGTTGATAACGCGTCCTTTTATGAAAATTTGTTACACATCAGGACTCATTTTAGGCCAATTAATCTTTTGACCCAGTTGAGAGACACCTTAGGACGAGATAGCTAATCAATATGTCAATCAATACGTCAATAATGTCATCAATATTTATCACGACAATACACTTCACTTTAGTCAAAGACATTAATCAATTCAAGATTCTACCATGACCTTGCAGCCATGAATAACCACACCAGTTTAGTAGAAGTTTATAAGTTTTATTCCCTATTAGTTACAATCTAGAAGCATATGCGTTAATCTCAACACCAAGAAACATAATACCATAGTCACGATAAGACAGCTGTAATAAGACTTCATTAATGCGAGAATCACAAACATCAGAACATAACACGGCGTGAACATAGATCAATTTTAGCAGAGTGTCAATAACGCGTCAGTTCAACAAAGCATAGTCTCGATCGTTTGTCTATTTGCGTTAGTTAAGTGAATACCTGTCCTACCCACTGATTAGCATTAGCATGTTGGGCTTCATGCAAAACAATTTAGAACACCAATTTGGAAAACATGTAGCTAAGGTCTCTGTCAAAAGTAAGCAGTTGGTACCTAGAAAGGAAAAGCAAACGGACAAATCACAATCGCATTGTCATAATTACCCTCCAAGGTTTAGATCAGCGCACAGAGTCAGCCTTCGTCTTCAGGACATCAGTCAAATCGCCATCAGTCAGAACTCAGCTCCGGGGCAAAGGGCAATTTCCTCATAAGGAGGTGTCTCCTTATGAGGAAAAATCTAAGGGCGAGGATGGTTTTAAGTAAACCACCAAGTCACCAAACAGAGTCACAAAGTTTCTGGATAAAATCAATAGCATTCCCTACCTAATTCTAAATGACTTCCCGTGACATGGGGTTTTATCCCTTTTCCATTATACATTCCCCCAAAATTCTATTGGACATTTGTTATATCCCACTATCTTTAACCTATCAGAAAATACATTAGGTAACCCAACCTCATATTATTTTACAAGTCTTTGATTGGTCTTCGTAATTGACGTCTTCAGAGGTGGCACGTCCGGTATGATTTCATCTTTCTGTAATTCTTTGCACATCTTTTGGTCTGCAGTTCCATTGTCTTCACCAGTTTGAATGACCTTGTATTTAACATTAATCTACACTGTTTCAATTTACTTTTAACATTTATTCTGCAAACAAGAGAAAACTGTGAGAACGGATCTAACATGGTTACATTCATCTTCTAATTTTGAAGAAAAAGAATACGCAGGGTCATGTCCCTTTGTGAGTCAGCACACTGGAAAATAGAAAAATGCATTTAATATGAGAGCAAAGCAGCTAAGCTTCGGCTCATGCTAATTTAAGGCCTATGAGGATTTCAGTACAGATTCAATAACGCAAACATTAGTATAAACTTATTTAAACATAATATAAACATTTTGGTCATTATTATTAGTCTACGTATACATTGGTGGCCACTCTCCGTGGTCACAATTCAAGTCCATGTTTAAGCAAAATTACTATCATTATAATTTCTATGCAGCATTATCACACATTGATTCACAAACATTTCATGTTAATATAGATTATATAAGCTACGCTCTCTCAGAATCATTGGTCTAAATGGAAATAAGGAAATGTCAAAGGTGTCTGCCTCTTCCTCCAACACCTCATCTTGTTACAGGTTGGTTGGTTGCATTTTTCACTTTTTATATGAAGAAGAAGCTATGAGTGCTGCTCCTGCGCTACCAATCCGAACTAGACCTACAATTACTATTCCAAAAAAAAATGTAGATTAAACTACTATAAACAATACAAGCACGGGACACACTAAATTTGGGTGAGTTATAAGAATAAAAACAGAGAAATAAGATCAAAGCAGTCTTCTTTCTATGTTTACCGGATTTGGTGGCACACTGGCATGAAAAACGAGGAAATAGAGCTGGGGAGTTCAGAACGAAACAAAAGTAAGGAAGCCAGTGAAAAGAGCAGCAAGTGTATGGTTGTTTTGTTTTCAGATTGTTTAAAAGGAAAGGGAAGGAACGTGTAGAAAAAAACTAAATAAAACACTTGAAGTGAGAACCATGAAAAGGCAGAAGGGGGGAAAAGGTAAGGCTGGGTGAAGGTGAGGGTTGAGGGCGATTTGTAAAGCAGTCCTCCTTCTTCCACTGCCACCTCTAGACAAGACACACATGTTAGAGAAGGAGGAGAAAGAACAGGGGAAGGAGGAAAGGAGAAATAGGGTCAACGGAATAAGTGACACTGTTGGGCAAAGAAATAGAAGACAAATACGGCAGTACCTCCCAATAAAGGCAAATTAGACCAGGAGTTGAAGTGAGCCTCTAGAACATGGGTACTCACAAACTTTTTCTCGGGGCCAAAATTGCAGTATGGTTTGCGGCCGAGGGCCGCACTGAAGTGACAGCGGGGGTGAGGTGGGGGGCTTATAGGGGGCACAACCACCCCGCCCCCTTTTTCAAAACATTGCTAAACAATGCTGCATTTTGAATCCAGGTACAACTACAAACCTATCCCAGTAACACACACAGTGCACACACACACACAGTGCCATCTGCACACAGCGCCATCTGCTCTCACCCCTACCCCAGTAACACACACAGCGTACACACACAGCGCCATCTGCTCTCACCCCTACCCCTGTAACACACACAGCGCCGTCTGCACACAGCGCCATCTGCTCTCACCCCAACCCCAGCAACACACACAGTGCTGTCTGCACACAGCGCCATCTGCTCTCACCCCTACCCCAGTAACACACACAGCGCCATCTGCACACAGCGCCATCTGCTCTCACCCCTACCCCAGTAACACACACAGCGCACACACACAGCGCCATCTGCTCTCACCCTACCCCAGTAACACACACACAGCGCACACACACTGTGCCATCTGCTCTCACCCCTACCCAAGTAACACACACACAGCGCACACACACAGCGCCATCTGCTCTCACCCCTACCCCAGTAACACACACACAGCGCACACACACAGTGCCATCTGCTCTCACCCCTACCCCAGTAACACACACAGCGCACACACACAGCGCCATCTGCTCTCACCCCTACCCCAGTAACACACACACAGCGCCATCTGCTCTGACCCCTACCCCAGTAACACACACACTACATTAAAAACAAATAAATAAATAACCAAAGAGCCTTACCTGCCTTAATAAAGCACTGTAAAGATGCCACAAATGTAAAACGGCACAGCAGGCGGGTGGGCGGGCGGCAGACGTTGAGATGGTGACAGGAAGCAGACAAAAAAGCCCCGTAAAAGTTAGTTGCAAGCGCTAACCTTTAAAGGGCTTTGGCTTCCCACCACTAGCCAGGAAAGTCATGGAAACGCCATAACTAATGGCCGCCGTAGGTAAACCTAGAGGAGGGCCGCGGGAGCATGCGCGAAGTAGCCACTATTGTGCATGCTCCCGCGGCCCTCTTCTATGGTTATGTACTGTGGCCATTATTATATGGCATTCCTTGGATGTGTCCGTGGGCCGCCAGGATAGGTCCGTGGGGCCGCTAGCGGCCCGCGGCCCGTACTTTGAGTAACGTCGCTCTAGAAAGACATACTAAATAAAGATTATCTGTAATGAAAGGCATTCATTATTATGTTATTTTTTTCAACCGGGAGAAAGCCATTTACTATGTAAATTTCATCAAGATAGTTTTGTCAGGAAGGAGTAACCAGAACATTTAGTTTTTTTAGAGAGTCACAAAGGAACACAAAATGTATCACACTGCCTCCTCCAAAATCATCACAGCCCCATTATATTTGTAGCCTGTGAGCTACAAGAGCATGACTCTCCAAATTCATTGGCTGATAAGCAGACCTATCAATTCACATTGTATCACCATGTGTCACACAATATTGTTTCTCTTCACACAATCACCCACTGAATTTCACATGGTGAGGACCATGTGAGTTCGAAGCACCTGCCCAAAGTGATACTACCATTTTGCAGTACCATACTGATTTCACAACCTCTATGAGTTACAGAAAACAGGTGGCTTCAGTTACTTTTTGTGTTTGGCACAACTGGAAGGAGTCATTAACTCCTCCTCAACCCGCACCTCTCCAATGGCCACCAAACCAGCTCACGCTGAGACTTCCAAAATGCTATAGCTTCATTTCCAGGCCCAACCCTCTCTAAGCCCCTCTCTCCTCTGACATTGTGAAAATTGATTCCAAGTTGTGTGAAGTGTGTGCCATCCTTTTCAAGGTTTAATATGCTGGTCTAGTGAAAAAATATTTAAATGTATTAATAGGCCAGTGTACCTCTGTCAAGCACCTGTGCCTTAAAAAGAGTTCTCAGCTTGTGGGAAGATACTTTTTAACAAAGTTAAAAAAAAAAAAAGCTTCATGAACAGCAGCATGAATCTCCCTAATACTACAAAAATATTGATTGACGTGTTGTCTTATAAGTCTTGTTTTTTCAGGTCAAGTTATTATGCATTACCCTTTCACCCAGAGGTCTTTCTTCGGCTACAGCTTTGGCCACTACCTCACCCACTGGTTGATTATGAAGCACTTCCCCGCTGTCAGAATGCCCAAGATATTCCATGTTAATTTGTTCTGCAAAGACGAGCAGGGTAATTTTCTCTGGCCGTGCTATGGTGAGAACTCAGTGTATGTTCCGAAGGATAAATGGTGAGGCATGTGCAGAGAGCACGGCCATCTATTATATGCCCATTGCCACAGACTTAAACTTAAAAGGTCTGGAAAATGTCAACATGGCAGAACTTTTCACCTGTGGAAAGAATTTTGGGAAAAGGAGGTGGAAGACATAAAGAAATACTTTGAAAAGCAAGTCAACGCTGACCCGCCATGTGAAATAGGGAGCTTCTTGAGCTGGAAAACAGAAATAAACACCTTTGAGCTGCTGGTCAAAAGTGTTTCATTCTGTAAACAGAAGCTTATAATAGAAAGGCATTCAAAGCACTGAGTACAGTTTTAATGTTCAGGTTTAATGTCCATTCTATTGGATGGGCATAGTGCAGGCATTTCATTGGCTTACTCCAGGAACTCTACTCAGACGTAGAGTTTTGGACTTTAAAGCTAAACCTCCAATGTTTAGAATAATTCTTTACATTTATCTGCACATTAAGCATATGCTAGCTTTTCCTGTTCAGTTGGAGTAATGGGGCACTCTTGAGGTCAAAATACCAATTTACCAAAAACAATCTATTTCAACTCAGGGAGTTCTGAAAAGGGTGAAAAGCCACAAAGAGGGAGATTAGCACTGTGAGATTACTTCAACATCTCCCCTTGAATTTGAATTTAGGAGCCATAACTGTAGTCCAGAATATGAAACCATGAATGAACAAGTGAATTTATGCAAGTCACATCAAGATTAAGGGGGTCATTCTGACCTCGGCGGTAAAAGGCCCTTACCGCCGGTCAGAAGTCCGCCATACTACTGCCGCGGCCGCAGTAGACCGCCACGGTCATTCTGACCACCAACTGTGAAACCGCCAAAAATCCGACATCCAAGGAAGGCCGCCACATCAGCGGGCCGCGGAAAACTAGAGATGACCAAACCTCCACCGTCACGCCAACACAAACACGCCCATGCCATTCTGACCCACGAATCCACGCGGCGGTCTTTCAACCGCGGTATTCCATTGGCGGTACACACCGCAATGGTCAAAATACACACACATCTACAAAACACAGCCACATTGGACATTTTGAAATACGCACACCTGAGACACATACAAACAACGCTCCCACACATCCAATCAACTATAAAACACACACCCACATCACCCACAAACCCCCACTAGTTGGAAATCGGAGCGAAGGCGAGAGCGAGAGAGATAGAGATAGCGAGCACAGCATTAGAAAACCCCAACACACACAGGAACCCAACTTCATCACCCACACCACATCTACGCACACCTCACCACATATCACCACGCACATCACCACAAACACCACCCCACACCTCATCCACACCACCCCATGGCACCCCAAAGACACCCACGGTTTTCGGACCAAGAACTCCGGGTCATGGTGGAGGAAATCATGAGGGTTGAGCCCCAGCTCTTCGGCACACAGGTGCAGCACACCACCATAGCAAGGAAGGCTGAGCTATGGCAAAGGATCGTAGACAGGGTCAACGCTGTGGGACAGCATCCCAGAAATCGGGAAGATATCAGAAAGCGATGGAGCGACCTACGGGGGAAGGTGCGCTCGATGATCTCCAGGCACAACATCGCTGTGCAGAAGACTGGCGGCGGACCCCCACCCACCCCACCCCAATTCACAGCATGGGAGCAAGAGGTGGTAAACATCCTGCATCCTGATGGCCTCGCTGGAGTACACGGAGGAATGGACTCTGGTAAGTCGAATCTCAACTACTTCACCCCCCCAAGCACCAGCATGCCAACCCCCCCCCAATATCACCCCCCAGCACATAACCTCCCTGCCAATGTCGCACCAGCACAACCCACCCTAAACAACACCAACCCCTGAATGCCAACACAAACCATAGACAGCCACCACCAAAGCATGACCATAGCACATACCCATACACCCCCCCCCAAACCCTCACAACACCTCCCACAAGGGAATGCCAGCACTGGGGGACAAGGGCACCCAAAATGCACGCCATGGCACACACAGAAACAATAACCATACTCCTTCACCCCTGCAGGGCCCGAACGCCAACACACCGCCACGGAGGGTCCAGAGATGTCCATCCCACCCCCAGAACAGGCCCCCAGCGAGGACAGCAGCTCTGTCGACCTCGAACCTGACGACCAGCCCGGACCATCGGGGACCTCTGGACAGTCGGTTCCCCACACACAGGCCACAGCAGACCCAAACCCCTCTGGGAACACCAGCACAACTCCCACCCAGCGGGCCCATGCCTCTGTCCCGCGGACGCGTCAATCAGCGGTGTGTCCGCCACTACAGGGCACCCAGGCTGACCCAACACCCCAACAACAACAGGGACCTGGGGGCAGTGGTAGTGGGCACACCGTCCAGGGGACAGAGGCCCGGGGAAACAGGGCAACTGGGAGGGCTGCTGTGCGACAGGGGGGGGAGGACAGGCCCAGGGAACCGACTCTCCAAGAGGCCCTCACCACCATCATGGGAGCATACCATCACTTCCAGGAGACGATGGCGACAGTACTGGCCAGGTTCACCGAGATCCAGGCACAGCAGGAGGAACGGTACATGGGGTTCAGCAATGAACTCCGGGACATCGCTACCGCAATGGGGACCATAGTCCAGGCCCTCAACCGGATAGAAACCACATTGCGGGAGCATGTGGCACCGCAAAGGGCCCCTGTCACTAGCCAGGAACAGCCTACCACCTCCGCCGGCGCTAGTGGTCAGGAGGCCCCCACAGAACGACGGGCCACCAGAACCCCACCTCCTGCTGAAGAACAACCACCCCGCAAGAGGAACCTGAGATCTCAAAGGAAGACAGAGTAGGATGCCAAGACCCCCGCCAGTCTAATATCCCCCCGGATGTCATTCCACTGTCCCACAGTGTCACCCTGTCCAACCTTGAACTGCCCCTGCTCCATCCTTCCACAGCCATATGAACAATGCACCTGTGCGACCGAGAACTGGACTCTGCCATGGACATAACTCCACCCTCACCCTTCACCGTTTTAATCTCATGTACCAAAATATAGCACTAAAAATAAATCACTCATTGCACAGAAATCATTCTGGAGTCAGCCTGTATTATTGACAAATGTATAACACATTACTTATCAAAAATGATCTGTTATTTATGTGTGGACAACATACCGATGTCAATAAGCATTAGTCCATGGGCTAACCAAGCAGAAGTCACGCAGTGGGTCATACAGCACTGAAAAGGGAAGGGAAAAGTAAACTTCAGTTTAAAAGAACTGGGGGGAAATACACAAAGTAAAGATGCAGGGGGCATTCAGTAAATGGTAAATGGCGTGGGTGATTCCTACCTGGGTGCTACTGAAAATACTGATGGATAACTCTGTCCCTGTTGTCTGGGTCGTCCTCTTCGTCTTCCTCCTCTTCACTCTCCGCCGGCTCCACAGCTGCTTCAACACCACCATCTGGACCATCCTCCTGCAGGAAGGGCACCTGACGTCGCAATGCCAGATTGTGAAGCATGCAGCAGGCCACGATGATCTGGCACACCTTCTTTGGTGAGTATATCAGGGATCCCGCTGTCATATGTAGGCACCTAAACCTGGCCTTCAGGAGGCCAAAGGTTCTTTCAATGACCCTCCTAGTTCACCCATGGGCCTCATTGTACCGTTCCTCTGCCCTGGTCCGGGGATTCCTCACTGGGGTCAATAGCCAAGGCAGGTTGGGGTAACCAGAGTCACCAATTAGCCACACACGTTGTCTCTGTAGCTGTTCCATCACATAAGGGATGCTGCTATTTCGCATCACATACGCGTCATGCACTGACCCAGGGAACATGGCATTCACATGGGAGATGTACTGGTCAGCCAAACAGACCACCGGAACGTTCATCGAATGGTAACTTTTCCTGTTTCTGTACACCTGCTCATCGTCTTTTGGGGGTACTAAAGCCACATGGGTCCCATCAATGGCACCAATTATGTTGGGAATATGTCCAAGGGCATAAAAATCACCCTTCACAGTGGCCAAATCGACCTCCTCAGGGAATACAATGTAGCGCCGCATGTGTTTCGTCAGGGCAGACAACACTCTAGACAAGATCTTTGAAAACATAGGCTGAGACATTCCAGAAGACATGGCCACTGTTGTCTGGAATGAGCCACTTGCCAGAAAATGGAGGACTGACAGAACCTGCACTAGAGGGGGAATTCCTGTGGGTTGGCGGATGGGGGACATCAGGGCTGGCTCCAGCTGGGCACACAGTTCATGTATAGTGGCTCGGTCAAGTCGGTATCGTAGTATGATGTGGCGTTCTTCCATTGTCGACAGGTCCACCAGCGGGCGGTACACGCGAGGATTCATCCTTCTCCTCGCAAGTCCCAGCGGACGGTGCCTAGGAAGGACAACATGGAGCACAGAGTCAAGCAAGTCACAGGTACGTTCACCACTGCATGCACAGTACACGAAAAGGTATGGATGGCTATGTTTGGATTTGTGGCAATGCAAGGCCTAGGCCTGTGTGACGCAGTTGAAATTAAGCCATGTGGGCCCTTGAAATGGCGGCTGCCTGACCGGTGAAGTGGGACAATGGGATGTGAGGTCAATGCGCTGGTGTGGCACACCGTGGCGGTAGGCGGTCGAAGACCGCTATACGAACCCGCATTGGTTAACATTGAACCCTATGGGATTCAGGAGACAATGACGATGTGCGCCGGCGGTCGCGGTACGCACCGCCGCGGTACGCACCGCCGCGGCCGTGACTGCCATTTTCTATCTGCCTAATCACTCGATACCTGATCATCCACAGGAGAGGACCTATACTGCAAGTGCTGCTGTGACCTCGGTCTGGAAGTGACAATGGCTGCTGCGACTGGGGAAAGGGCCCCTGCCTTCACGTCTGAAGAGTTGGAGAAACTAGTGGACGGGGTCCTCCCCCAGTATGCGCTACTCTACGGTCCTCCAGACCAACAGGTGAGTACACTGAGTGCACATTGAATGGGTTATGCCTGTGTGGAGTGGGGTGGATGTAAGTTGTTGGGGTGGGGAGAAAATGAGGACTGCAACGCACGACAGATGAGAGAATGGGCCACATGGCAAGGTTGGGGAGGGGTGGGCATGTACTCCAAACATGCCGAAATTTCACGTTTTCTCTTTCCCACCCTGTACATGTCTAACAGGTGAGCGCCCATCAGAAAATCGACATTTGGCGTGCCATCGCCACGGAAGTCCGGGCTCTGGGGGTCTACACCAGACGGGGCACCCACTGCCGCAAGAGGTGGGAGGACATCCGCTGCGGAACCCGAAAGACCGCTGAGTCACTGCTGGGGATGGCCTCCCGACCTAGGAGGGGTGCCAGTCGTACCCTGACCCCCCTGATGTCCCGGATCCTGGCGGTGGCCTACCCTGATTTGGATGGGCGCTTGAGGACATCACAGCAGACACAAGGGGGTGAGTACCTGCACATTCTGCTATCCTTAAGCGCAGTTGAGGCGTCTGGGTGGGGGAGGAGGGCCGTGGGTGACACTAGGCCAGGGCGCTTTCTGTAGTGTAGTCCCCTCCCTTAGACATGGCCCTGTACCCCCGCCCCCCACCTCTGTAGGGTGCCAAGTACAGCTATTCATGGTCCTGCATCACCCATGTGCGCGTCTGTTGTCCCTAGACCTGTTGGCCTAGTCAGAAGTACTGAGTAGTGTACCCCAGTTTCGCGGCTTAGTGCATGAGGCACCTGTGTCTGTCCTCTCCGCCAACGGTATTGACAAGGCATACACTCAACTTTGTTTTATTTCTCCCCCACCCTTATTCTTTGTCTTCTTGTGCATTAGCATCATCAGGCGGAGGAGAATTGGCGTCGGAGCACGAGGGAGCTGCAAGTCACAATGCCCCGGTGGGCACTGGAACAGACACCGAGGGCACCAGTGATCCGGAGGGCGAGGGGAGCACCACAACGGGGACCGGTGAAGACACCAGCGACACGGACACGTCCTCGTTTGGGAGCTCCCTAGCGGGGGCGGCATCATCCGGGCCCCCCGCCTCCACAGGTACAGCCGCCACCCAGCGCTCCAGCTCCGCCCTCCCAGCAGCCCCTCAGCCTTCGCTCCGTGCCCGCTCGCCCAGGAAGGCGGGCGTCTCCTTCGCCCCAGGCACCTCAGCCCCTGCCCCAGTTTCCCCTGCTGCCCTCAGTGCGGAGCTCATTGACCTCGTGAGGACGCTCATTGTTGGGCAGACTACCCTTTTGAATGCCATCCAGGGGGTGGAAAGGGAGGTGCATCGGAGCAATGCCTACCTGGAGCGCATTCATTCGGGTCAGGCTGCCCTTCAACGATCGTTCACTGCTCTGGCCTCAGCACTGACGGCAGCCATTGTCCCTGTCTCCAGCCTCCCTCTTCTAACTGCCTCCACCCTTTCTCTGTCTCCTGTCCCTCAGCCTATCCCATCCACACCATCAGACCAGCCTGCACACACCTCAACACCCAAGGCCAGATCATCCAGACACAAGCACCACAGGACACACAAGCATTCACCCCAGCAACACCCAGATGCAGACATTCCAACAGTCACTACCACCTCTGTGTCCCCCTCCTCCTCGTCTCCCTCCTCCCTCCCTGTGACGTCTACACTCACACCTGCATGCACACCACCATCAGCCAGTGCTTCCATCACCAGCACACCCTCCACTACAGTCCTCACACGTGCAGTCACCACCCCCACTGCCATCTACACGTCCCCTGTGTCCTCTCCCACTGTGTCTGTCACCCCCTCTTCCAAGACACATAAACGCAGGCAGACACCCAAACAACAGCCAACCACCTCACGACAGCCTACGCCTCAGTCACCTGCACCCAAAGACAGCACACCTGACTCTCCTACAACCACATCCTCTTCCTCCACTTCCATCACCACTACTCCTACCCTTTACCTTGGTCCTAAGAAATATTACCTCTCTAATCTTAACCTCTTTCCCTCCCCTGACCCACCCCCTCCATCAGTTAAGAGTCCCAAGAGCACCTCAGCCACCACCAGCCCAGCTTCGAGTGTCCAAGTGGTGCATGGCTTCTGGAGTCCACCCTTTGGCGGCAGTGACACTTCACTGAGCAGCAAGGGGACATCCAGCCCACCCCCAGGCAAGAAGACACGTAAACTGAAGGGCCGCCGTGAGAGGACTGAGACGGCTGCCCCCAAGGAGCCAACAACGGCCACTTCACCTGCCACAACAGCCAGGGGAGGCAAGGGCCCGAGAGCCCCATCTAAGGAGCGAAAGGGCAGCAGGGCGGAGAGGTCATCCATCAGGAGCACGGAGCTGGAGGGCCCCGCAAGCCCCATCCCGCCTGCAAGGGACGACAGCAAAGGGCCCAGGACTCCGTCCCCGAAGGGGCCTGCCACTGCACAGTCGGAGGGCGAGTGAGCAGGATGTCCAGCCCAGGTCTGGCTCCCTAGACTTCCTGGAAGAGCACCGCTGAAGAGGGCCCCGCCGTGAAGACAGGCACCGCTGAACAGGGCCCCGCCGTGAAGACAGGCACCGCTGAACAGGGCCCCGCCGTGCAGAAGAGCACCGCTGAAGAGGGCCCCGCCGTGCAGAAGAGCACCGTTGAAGAGGGCCCCGCCGTGAAGACAGGCACCGCTGAACAGGGCCCCGCTGTGAAGACAGGCACCGCTGAACAGGGCCCCGCCGTGAAGACAGGCACCGCTGAACAGGGCCCCGCCGTGCAGAAGAGCACCGCTGAAGAGGGCCCGCCGTGCAGAAGAGCACCGCTGAAGAGGGCCCCGCCGTGCAGAAGAGCACCGCTGAAGAGGGCCCCGCCGTGAAGACAGGCACCGCTGAACAGGGCCCCGCCGTGCAGAAGAGCACCGCTGAAGAGGGCCCCGCCGTGAAGACAGGCACCGCTGAAGAGGGCCCCGCCGTCTCATGCACCGCTCCGCTGGGCCCTTCCTGTCAAGCACCGCTCCGCTGGGCCCCGCCGTCTCAAGCACCGCTCCGCTGGGCCCTTCCTGTCAAGCACTGCTCCGCTGGGCCCTTCCTGTCAAGCACCGCTCCGCTGGGCCCCGCCGTCTCAAGCACCGCTCCGCTGGGCCCTTCCTGTCAAGCACCGCTCCGCTGGGCCCCGCCGTCTCAAGCACCGCTCCGCTGGGCCCCGCCGTCTCAAGCACCGCCCCGCTGGGCCCTTCCTGTCAAGCACTCCCCAGGATATGGCAGTGGGCAATCCAACCACTGTAGAGACATTGAGAGACTGTGGCTTTGCACTCCCCAGGATATGGCAGTGGGCAATCCAACCACTGTAGAGACATTGAGAGACTGTGGCTTTGCACTCGCCAGGATATGGCAGTGGGCATGGTGGCCCCTTCGTGGGTCTGGCGTCGTGGACTCATGTGGCTGAGGTGCCCCCCCTTCCCTTCCCCCTGAGGTGCCTGTAGTCTTGTCATCAGATGCCCCTGCAGTGTTCTCTCCAAAGGACTCAGGTCTCATGTGTGGGCTTTGCCCTTGTGTTGCTACACTTTGGCCCACGGACAAATCATTACTACGTAAAATGTGCAGGACTGATTTCTTCAGTTGTCCACTGCTGTGTATATAGACTTTTTAAATGTAAATATTCTGGCTAGTTGACCAATACTTATCGGAGGCTATTTTGGACATAAATATTTATTGTCAATTTTGAAATGTCATTGCATTTTTTACGGGGGTTTGGTTGGTGTCACTGTGACTTGTTGCTCTGCATTGGTGTGTACATATTGCGGGGGGGAGGGGGGGTTGCATATGTGTGTGCCCGTAACCTTTCGTCCTCCCCCCTCCCGTGTGTCGTAGGTGCTGTACTCACCGTTGACGTCTGCGCCGGAGTTCGTACTCGTGGTAGATGAGCAGGTAGACGAGAGCAGGTATGATGTTCAATTCGGGTTCCATGCTGTCCTCCGTACTCGTGGAGTGCGTAGAGGTGAGCGTTTTCACATTCGTAGTCTGTTTCCGCCGTGTTTTTATCGGCGGGGCTCCCGCCCGGGAAAAGGTGGCGGATTGGTGGGTCATGATAGTGTGGGCGGTACATTGTCTGCCGCCTGGCTGTTGGCGGTGACCGCCGCGCTGTTTGTCGGTCCCGCCGTGGCGGTCGGAGTGTTAATGTGGCGGGCTGTGTTGGCGGTTCCCGCCAGGGTCAGAATTCCAATTTTTGGACCGCCAGCCTGTTGGCGGGTTGGCCGCCGCTTTATCACCGACCGCCAGGGTTAGAATCACCCCCTAAATGTCTCCAAAAGACTCGATACAACTATTCAATCTATCCATGGGTCTTCAGGCTGGCTAGTAGATGAGTGAGCAACGAAGTATGAGAGGAAGCTATAGGCCTATGTCTATCTATATATTTAGAATGTCTACCTATATAGGTATATTTATCCATATATTTCATAGCAATTTCCCTTTAGACTGCTAAGTTTTAGTACAAAAAAGTGTATGTACCATGCATATGCTATGCCTAGCTATATCATACTTGCCCAATTTATTTTTTTCCATGACCGTTCTGTGATAAATATTAAAAACATTTTAAAGAAACATTTCAATGTTTCTTTTGTACTATTTTGGAAAAACCCAGGGAACACAGGTCTTATTAGTGGAGGTGGAGCCTATAGAACCAACTTTTGTGTTAATTTTTAAAACGTAAACAGCTTTCCACTCCATGTCTTCACTTGGAGCCATCTTTCAACTGACACAGATTTATGGGGCAGAGAAATATTCTCATTACGAAGAGGTCCAGGCAGGTGACCATAAAACTCAGCAGATCAATTTTTGCCATTTCCGAATGTTTGTTGGAATTCGAAAATGAACTGCTGAAACTGAAGAGTCAACAGTGCAAGTGACGAGTCAACTGGCTGAGCAGAACACAGTATACAAGAATTGAGAAGATATAGAGAGTCATGAACGTGGAGATAACTTAAGGGTTTTGGGGGTCAAGGAAATAATGGAGAGTAATGACCTCTGTCAATTAATTGACACCCCATTACAAAAGACATTTACTGATTTTTCCTAGTGGTACTTCGAAGCTTACCCAAGTTCAGCGGGCAGATAGTTTTCCACCCTGAAAAAGCTCTACTTATTTATATTGTTGCATTTGCTTCTGGCCCATTCCATATGCCCAGATTTTTTGCTTTTTGGATCACCTGGTCTTCGACTTTTTACTGTGGGTGACTCTCACTACGTGTGTCTAACCTACCGTAATCACATGGTAAACGGCCTGCACATGTTTACCATCAGTGTCTGCCATTTAAGATAAGGCCACTGCCACACAGCCAAAGTAAGGGGTACTTGGCTGGTTACACATAAACACAGGTGCACAAGTGTGCACATGTGTGCGGGCTGCATGTGGGAGACAACTGTTCTGCACAACCTGGTAACTGCACACAAGTAGCCTGGTGCATTGGGGACTCTGCAAGATTAGATTTGGACCTGGGATAGACCTTATTATGTTAGTGTACACTAATGGGGAATGTCAGTGTGATTTACTGCTTTGTTTAAAGTGACACTGTACTATACACATAGGGTGAGATCTGCCTTAGAGTTGAGTTTTGCTTCCCTTTGCCCTAACAGGACCATTGACGTCTTGAACTGGGGTGTAACCTGGCACAACCACACAAAAGGAGCAATTAGCAGTACTTCACCCAGCTCCTGAGGAGGAAAAGGGTGGGGCGGAATGATCTACATCAATCACTCAGCTGTCACACTGTCCTAGAGATCGGCCTGTCCAAGTCCACTGAACTAAGGAGAGAACCCAGACAACTGGGTCCAACCCAGGAGGGGGCTCTCGTAGAACGTTTGCTGTGCAAGGCCCTGGCAGTGATATCAGTGAGGGGCAAGGCTGAGACCTCAAGAGCAGATGTGATCAGCGACTCATGGATGATGGCATTTTGAACTGCGCACGCATGTTGTACAGCAGGGTTAGGATGAGTGGCGAGGTGAAGTGGCACCTTAGGATTGGTCAGGGATGCCTGACTTCTAGAATCTTCCTCCCCACTTTAAAAACTCTAGCAAATGGCAGTGACACTCTCTTGCCTGGTGAGTTTGCTGCTCTTCATTGCTGCACCATGTGACTACCATGGACAACTGGAAGAACACCCTGATCCCCATGAAGGACAAAGGATTCTGCCCAGTTTACCCAGGACCAGTGGGTCTCCCGAAGGGCCAGTGAGGCTGTCCCCCTTACACCCCCTGAAGACCCGTTGGAGGAAAGCCCCTGACTTTAGTGTGCAGAAACCAAGATCAAGAGGAGAGCTGGTGCAGGGAGCCAGGAGAACTGGTTCATTGTGGATTGCCCTGCTTTGGAGGTAAGAAGAGTTGCTGCAAAGGAGTATAATGAGCCCAAGATTGTCAAAATTGGCCCAACAATACCCATGTTATGGTATTTTTTAGGTTTGATGACCTTTGGCCTCTCTTCAGAGGGAGCGTGTGGGGCTCCAGTGCTTCCTGCGGTAAATCCCACCTGGATGGGCCAGGGGTCAGCACAAGGCATTCCCAACATTACCTTCAGGGAGCATACAGCGTGGGCCCCCTCCTCTGTCTCTTCTCTCCACTCTGCATCCTACCTCCAGATGCGCTCATCTTCCAGGGGCTGGGACCCCACCCCTGACCTCTGCATGCCAGTAAAAGAATGCTGGAGGGGGAGTGCTGTTGCTCACCCCAGTGGCCCTACTCTACGTGCCCATGTCTGGGGGAGCAGGACAACCACCGCCCAAGGTCACACCCTGAGAAAGAAGCTGCTGGTGCCCACAGAGGAACCTGGAGGTATGCACCACATGGGAGCTGGCAGGGCAGTGAAGGGTGGGCTTTCTGTACTGCTCCCAATGTTTGGGAAGCATAAGGTTGCCCATGAGGGACCAGGCACCCCCTATTCCAACAGACATTGCTGCATTGTATGAAGCCATGCTGCACTGAAAAGTGCAGTTGTTCTCCCCAGCACAGTGAGAGAGCCACTAATAAAATATGCTTGTGCTCCCAGGAGTGCCCCATAATGCCCTGATTTTGTCCATTGAGAGTTATTACTGCATGCCAGTGAAGGGTGATTACTCGCCCACACCACCTCCCTTGAGTAGGCCTTGGACTGCTCTGCCTTGAAGGGGAAAGAGTACTGTCAAGTTTGACAGTCACCGGAACAACACAAGTGAAGTGTACAAGTAAAGTGTATTAATAGTAGGAATGAGTCCTTTTCTCATCTGGGGCACCTTTAACCCTTTCGCTGCCAGGCCTTTTCCCCCTCAGGTGGCAGGCCTTTTTTTGGCTATTTGGGGCAGTTCACGCTTAGGCCCTCATAACTTTTTGTCCACATAAGCTACCCACTCCAAATTTGCGTCCTTTTTTACAACATCCTAGGGATTTTAGAGGTACCCAGTGTTTGTGGGTTCCCCTGAAGGAGACCAATAAAATAGCCAAAATACAGCAGAATACAGCAGAAATGTTGTTTTACAAAACTAAAGGGGAAAAAAGGGCTGCAGAAGAAAGCTTGTGTTTTTTCCCCTGAAGATGGCATTAACAAAGGGTTTATGGTGCTAAAATAATCATCTTCCCAACTTTCAGGAACAGGCAGCCTTGAATCAGAAAACCACATTTTTCGACACAATTTTGACATTTTACTGGGATATACACCATTTTTACTATTTATTTTGCTTTTAGCCACCTTCCAGTTAGTGACAGAAATGGGTGTGAAACCACTGTTGGATCACAGACAGCTAAACATTTCTGAAAAGTAGGCAAAATTCTGAATTCAGCAAGGGGTCAATGGTATAGCTCCTACAAGGTTTTTCTTCAGAAAATAACAGCTGAAATAAAAAAATATTGAAATTGAGGTGAAAAAAACAGCCATTTTTCTCCACGTTTTACTCTGTAACATTTTTTCCTGCCATGTCAGATTTGCAAAAGCAATATACTGTTACATCTGCTGGACTCTTCAGGTTGCGTGGACATATAGGGCTTGGAGGTTTATCAAGAACCCTAGGTACCTAGAGCCAATAAATGAGCTGCACCTTGCAATGGGTTTTCATTGTGTAATGGGTATACAGCAATTTATTTGGTTAAATATAAAGAGTCAAAAATATGTATAAAGGAAACCTCTGTATTTCCAAAATGGGCACAAGATAAGGTGTTGAGAAGCAGTGAATTCCGGGGTTCCCATACAAACATGTTAATTACAGGGCATTTCGCAAACAAACGTTTTTTTTACACACTGTCTGTACATTTGGATGGAAAAATGTAGAGAAACACAAGGGGCAATAACACTTGTTCTTCTAGTCTGTGTTCTCCCAAGTCTCCCTATAAAAATTGTACCTCACTTGTGTGGGTAGGCCTAAAGCCTGCGACAGGAAATGCAACATGGACACATCACATTTTTACATTGAAATATGACGTATTTTTTGCAAAGTCCCTAGCTGTGGATTTTGGCCTCTAGCGCAGCCGGCACATAGGGAAACCTACCAAACCTGTGCATTTGTGAAAACTAGATACCAAGGGGAATCCAGGATGGGGTGCCTTGTGGGGCTCTCACCAGGTTCTGTTACCAAGAATCCTTTTGCAAACCTCAACATTTTGCACAAAACACTTTTTCCTCACATTTTGGTGACAGAAAGTTCAGGAACCTGAGAGGAGCCACAAATTTCCTTCCACACAGCATTTCCCCAAGTCTCTCGATAAAAATGGTACCTCACTTGTGTGGGTAGACCTAGTGCCCGCAACCGAAATGCCGCAAAACACAACGTGGACACATCACGTTTTCCCAAAGAAAACTGACCTGTTTTTTGCAAAGTGCTTAGTTGTGGATTTAGGCCTCTAGCTCAGCCGGCACCTTGGAAAACCTACAAAACCTGGACATTTCTGAAAACTAGACACCTAGGAGACTTCATAATGGGGTATTTTGTGGGCCTCTTGCCAGCTTCTGTTACCTAGAATCTTTTGCAAACCTCAAAATTTGGCAAAAAAACACTTTTTCCTCACATTTCAGTGATGGAAAGTTCTGGAATCTGAGGGGAGCCACAAACTTCCTTCTACCCAGCATTCCCCCAGGTCTCCCGATAAAAATGGTACCTCACTTGTGTGGGTAGGCCTAGTGCCCACAACAGGAAATGCCCCAAAACACAACATGGACACATCAGATTTTCCCAAAGAAAACTGACCTGTTTTTTTGCAAAGTGCCTACCTGTGGATTTTGGTCTCTAGCTCAGCTGGCATCTAGTGAAACCTACCAAACCTATACATTTTTAAAAACTAGACACCTCGGGTAATCCAGAATAGGGTGACTTGTGGGGTTTACACCAGGTTCTATTACCCAGAATCCTTTGCAAACCACAAAATGTGTAAAAAAAACCACTTTCCGCACATTTCAGTGATGGAAACTTCTGGAATCTAAGAGGAGCCCCAAATTTCCTTCCACCCGGCATTTTGCCAAGTCTCCAGATAAAAATAGTACCTCACTTGTGTGGGTAGGCCTAGTGGAAATGCCCCAAAACACAACATGGACACATCACATTTTCCTAAAGAAAACAGACTTATTTTTCGCAAAGTGCCTAGCTGTGGATTTTGGCCTCTAGCTCAGCTGGCACCTAGGGAAACTAGGAAAACTATATATTTTGTGCAACTAGACACCAATGGGAATTCATAATGGGGTGACTTGTGGGACTCTTGCCAGTTTCTGTAACCCAGAATCTTTTGCAAACCTCTAAATTTGGCAAAAAACACTTTTTGTTCACATTTCGGTGATAGAAAGTTCTGGAATCTGAGAGGAGACAGAAGTTTCCTTCCACCCAGCATTCCCCCAAGTCTCCTGATAAAAATGGTACATCACTTGTGTGGGTAGGCCTAGTGGTTGCAACAGGAAATGCCATAAAACACAACATGGACACATCTCATTTTCCAAAAGAAAACTGACCTCTTTTTTACAAAGTGCCTTTCAGTGGATTTTGGCCGCTAACTCAGCCGGCACTGAGGAAAACCTACAAAACCTGGACATTTCTGAAAACTAGACACCTAGGGGAATCCAGAGTGGAGTGACTTGTGGGGCTCTCACCAGGTTCTGTTACCCAAAATCCTTTGCAAACCTGAAAATGTGGCAAAAATCACTTTTTCCTCACATTTCGGTGATGAAAAGTTCTGGAATCTGAAGGGAGCCACAAACTTCCTTCTACCCAGCGTTCCCCCAGGTCTCCCGATAAAAATGGTACCTCACTTGGTAGGCCTAGTACCCGAGACAGGAAACGCCCCAAATCACAACGTGGACACATCAAAATAACCTATGACAAACTACCTGTTTTTCCGAGGGGGGACGGCATCTGCGTTTTTGGTCCCAGGTGCAGTGGTCATCTAGGGAAACCTACCAGACCCAGGCATTTTTTAAAGAGGAGTCCAGGGAGGTGTGGCTTGCGCGGATCCCCCAACATTTTCTTACCCAGACTTATCTGCAAACCTCAAATATATCACATTTTCCACACTTTCCTTTGTAGGATCTCTGTGCTGGTACAAATTTCCTACCACCCAATGTTACCCTTGGTCTGCCGATAAAAATGATACCTCATGTGTGGGTGGCCCAGGTGCTTACAACAGGGAAATGCCAAAAACGTGTAGAGATTGAGGGAATAGCACAGCGAGTTGATAAGCACAATTTTTTCTTTTATACATTTTTAGGCTGACTCTGCTTTGGTGACCCACACAAGTGAGGTATCATTTTACTTGTAAGACTGAGGGAAACACTGGGTAGTAGTAAATTTGTGTCAGCGCAGTGATACTACAAAGAAAAGTGAGGAAAATATGCTTTTTAAGCACATTTTGAGGTTTGCAGAGGAGTCTGGGTAAGAAAATGTTCGGGGATATACGCAAGCCACACTTCCCTGGACTCCTCCGGGTGTCTAGTTTTTAGAAATGTCTGGGTTTGATAGGTTTCCCTCAATAAAGGCCGCACCCAGGACCAAAATCGCAGGTAACCCCTCCCCCCCAGAAAAAGAGGTAGTTTTGTAATAGATAATTTAGATGTATCCACATCCTTCTGTGAAGTTCCAAACACTAAAAGTGTGAAAATAAATACACTTAGGTTACGTTAAAAAGACCCCTCACCCACCAAGCAAGTTGGTGGCATGCTTCATCATTGGGTTCCCACCCAAGACACTTAGCATGTCACGGGGGTGCTGCGACGCCTGATTACAGCGGAGCAGGATTTGTCATTTTTACCACACATACTGGTTGGATTTAGCATGAGGGTGAGTGATGGTTCAGTAGATCAAATTTTATTAACAAGAGATTTCACAAAAATGAAATGCACTGTTAATAACTGAAAAGCCCCAAAAATTGGACCAATGACTCACAGCTTGTGAGCTGTAAAGCCGTGTCAAGCCACCAACCACTTTACAGTCCATTCACACACCTTTCTAGATGAAATGCACAAGACCATTCACGCTGCCAGCCGTGGCTCCAACACATTACAACACTCGCATCAACAGACAGCGCCATTCAAGGGCCCATCACTTTCATATGCCCACATGCCTGATACAGCAATCACACCAGCTGATGGGAGTGTGTGGACTGGCGTCTGTCTGCCAGTGTGTTGCAGTGGCCAACTGCAAGTCACTATTTACACCGCCAGCCAAGCGCCACTCCACGCACACCACCAGCCAAGCGCCACTCCACGCACACTGCCAGCCAAGCGCCACTCCAAGCACACCGCCAGCCATGCACCACTCCACGCACACTGCCAGCCAAGAGCCACTCCAAGCACACCGCCAGCCATGGGCCACTCCACGCACACCACAAGCTAAGTGCCACTCCATGCATACTGCCATCACTTTTTTTAAACAACAAAGAAACCACTAATTATAAATAAGTACAAAACTACAAACACAAAAGCTATAACTGAATACATGACAGCAATGCCAACCGTGAAACTGAACATATGAAAATATAACACAAGCAGTTTACGCTCATGGTAGTTCCCAGTAATTCTTCTGGGTGTGGTAACTTCTGAAACAGCCAGCCACACACAGCCCAAGCTTTGAAGGACAGTCTGGGCAGTACATCCGGCTCTCCCTCCGGATACCTCTTCGGCCACAGTCACTACATTTCTTAGTGGGCCAGTCTTTTTTGGGAGTGGGAGGAATGTGATCAGGAAAGTGGCGATCTTTCAATCTAGCCACATCCTCCACCACTACTACTTCAGGAATTCTTGCCTGTTCCACCACAATAAGGCTCTCTAGCCCTGACTCATTAAATTTAACAAATTTCACCCTTGACTTAGGGGAACAATCTTTGAACACAATAAAAGCATTAAAAGTTACTAAATTAAGCAAATGGATGGCCAACTTTTTATACCACACGTAAGACTTGACAAATGCACGTAGGTTTGCGCACTTCCACAACCTGACCCCAAACAGTCACAGGGGAAGTACTCTCATCATGGATGGTAGTTAGCATGTACACATCCCTCCTGTCTGCAAATTTCCGAGCTAGCAGCTCATTATTACGTAAGGCACTGCACTGTCCACTCTCAAGTTTTTTTTACAGACAAGCTCCCTTAGATGGCCTTTGCGGTTAGAACGGATTGTGCCACAAACAACAGCGTCCACTCTGAACAATTCCTTAAACAACTGCACCTTAGTGTAGAAGTTATCTACGTACAAATAGTGACCTTTGTTAAACAGTTGTGTACCAAGTTCCCACACAATTCTTTCACTAACTCCAAAGGTGGGAGGACAAGCAAGGGGGCAAATTCTAGAATCCCTACCAGTGTGGACCCGGAAATTATACACATATCCTGTACTACTTTCAGACAGCATATGCATCTTAGTTCCATACCGTGCCCTCTTGCTAGCAATGTACTGCTTAAAAAGCAAATGCCCCTTGAACAGGACCAAAGACACATCCACAGATATTTCTACAAAATTATCAAGGACAGGCCTAATTTTAAAAAGACGGTCACAATCAAGGTGATCTTGTGGCAAGGCTAAAGCATTATCAACAAAATGCGGCATCCAAGGAAGAAGCAAATACTGATTACGAGTCATGGTTGCAGGAAATATAGCCATTGCCATCAAGGGACTAGTAGAACAATAAGAAGCCAGTGATGGCTTCCTTATCAACCCCATCAAAAAGGTCAAACCCAGGAACTTTGTCAACTCCTCCAGATTTGTGGGAATCCACTGGGTACCTCTAGACCGAGGCCTAAGTCTGGCAGCGTTGTCCCACAAATACTGCTCCGCATACAAATTAGACTGCTCAACAATCTCTTCCAAAAATACATCGTCCATAAACAACTCAAAGAAATTGACAGGCAAAAAGTTTTCCGTATTCACTCTACACCCTGGGAGACCAATAGATAGGCAACTGTGGCTACTGTATGTTAGGGGAAACACAGGCATTGGGTCTTCCAATGGGAAACCTTTCAGCCCCAGGATGCTGCACTATTGGCATATCAGTATCCTCCTCTAAAACAAGCCCTTCATTTGCACTGAGAGTGGCTTCCCCATCAGAAGATTCCTCCCAGACAGAAAACTCACTGCTAGAATCTTTCACTTCCTCCTTTGCCTCAGATGCAGAGTTAGTCTCATAATCATGGTCAGAAAATGGCTCAAAAGTATGCTAACAACCTGCTGAACTTTAGAAATGTGCCAACAACAATGAGCACTGTCTAAAATATTAAACAAAGTGTGGCTTTATCACAAAGAGTTATGTATTCAAAAACTATACCACTCACTTGCCTGAAAAAGCTAGACTCACCAGCAGCTACTCTGCATTGACACAGCGATCACCAATGATATCCCACTAAAAAGAAAAGCAAATTAGACATAAGACAACACAAATATAATAGTGCACAAATCTGAAGACAATTTCACACTCAATCCTGCATTTAGTACACCACCTACAAACATGTCATTCATGCAAGGCAACAATACTCCTTTGGAGTAAATTGTTTTTACTTACCTAAAAACATGCAACTACTCAAACCGCAGGTCAACCACTGTCAAAACCGCAAGGAACCACAGCAAAGGAAGCAAAAGCTTTGAATTAGAATAAAAAAGAGAAATAAACTGTTACAATCACAAATGCAAATACTTCGCCAGTTGACAAACACCCGCCACCTAGCACTTAAAAAATTTCCGTGGTGCCTAAGTGGATTCTGCCCCCTTGGGGGAAGATAGGCCTACAAAAAATAGGCCACTCTGCCCCAAAAGGGGACAGAAATGGCCAACAGTTCTGTGCTTCCATCGATGGACGACCCCCCTTTGCCAAAGGGGGCACCCCAACACAAAAAACAAAGGAAAAAATATAAAAAGATGAGTCTGAAACAAATAGGCCGATCTGCCACCAAGGGGGGAAGAAATGGCCATCAGTAATGTGACCCTTTGGGAGGGGTGACCCTTGCCAAAGGGGGCGCCCCCAACACAAAAAAACAAATGAAAAAAACAATCCCGGGCATCTAGGTGGCTGGGCAGATTGGCCTAAAAAGTAGGGTGATCTGCCCCAACGGGGGCAGAAATGGGCATCACTAATGTGCCCCCTTTGGGGGGGTGACCTTTGCCCAAGGAGTGCCCTCAAGACATAAAAAACACACAACGCAATCCCTGGGGCCTAGTGGGTTTGGACCCCCCGGGTTCGAGAATGGCCGATCTAGCCCCGGGGGGCCGAAACATACAAAAGACTTGCCCCCAGAGCAGAGACCCTTACCTAAGGGGTCGCTGCCCTAAAACATTATAGTAAACATAATCCCTGGTTACCAGTGGATTTGGACACCCCCCCCCGGGGTGGCAGATCGGCCAAAAAAAAGCCAATTTAGCTCTCAGGGCAGCCGAAACACAAATATAATAACTGATGTCGTCAGATTGACGGGGAGGGGACCAGGCGTGGACCTGTTGGGGAAAGGTGGCTGGGTGCAGGACGAGCTGGTCTCTTCCTTAGCACACAGCAATCGGGCCGAGGACGACACCAGCTCGTACCAGGCACCCGAGGGGTTAAACAACTACAGCTGATGAGGATCAAGACTCAGGCCCTCATTCTGAACTTGGCGGTAAACACCGCTGACCGCTGTGGTGACGGCGAACAGAAGACCGCCGTTGGCGGTGAACAGACAGCCGCCATAGAATGAGTCAAAAATCTGAATCCGACAAAAATCACCCTGCCACCAGTCACCGCCAGGACCTTGTCAGCGGAAATGCTGGACCTCCCACCCCGCCGCTGCCGAACACACCAACACCCCACCCATCAAATAATGAAGCACAAATCACTGCGGTGGTCAGTGGAAGCCGAACGACCATTGGCAGTGCAGACCGCCATGGGCGGCAATTGGACCCAACATTAAGAAGTGCACACATTGGATAAGTTAGAAACTCATACACCTGACATACAACCACAACACTATAAAACACTCACAGACACACCCCACAATCCTTTGCAACGAAAGTAGGCCTACTAAGACAGAGGACACCAGAAGCAGACACCGAACGCCACAATCTACAATACTTACACCCAACCACACAAGACCACCCTCACCTAGATCCACACAAAACACCATTCACAACACTCACCATGGCACCCCCCAAACACCCACGCTTCACAGAAAGGGAGCTAAGGACCATGGTGGACGAGATCCTGAAGGTCGAGTCACAACTATTCGGGGCACAGGTCGCCTGGAAGATGGAGCTATGGCAGACAATAGTCAACAAGGTCAATGCAGTGGGACACCATCCATGCACCAGGGACGACATCCGCTAGAGGTGGAACGACCTGCAGGGGAAGGTCAGGTCCATGGCATCTAGGCACCACATTGCAGTCCAGAAGACTGGGGGAGGACCTCCACCAACACCACCCGACTACACTGACTGGGAGGAAAAGGTTCTGACCATCCTGCACCCATAGGGCATCACATCTGTAATGCATGCACCACCCCACCCCTCCAAAAGCCACCAGGACCACTACCCCACCCAGCCCACAAGCACTTAATACAGTCCCCCTGCATGCCCACAAACCTACTAATAGGCCCACATCCCTCCCCCTGTGCACAGCCATCCACCCCTGCAAGGAAACACAATGGCCTACAGCACCCACAATGCACCTCCACATCCTAAGCTAAAAGCAATGCTAACCTCACCAAAGCATCCTGCATGGCCCCAGAGTGTGTAACCTGCACAAACCCGCCCAGGCCTGTGCACCCCATCCGACCATGCTAATGTAACAGACATGTCCATTCCTCCCAACAGGCACCACCATTCATGCCACCCTGACAGACAGGACAAGAAGTGGCTGTGCCCCACAGGGAGACAGAAGCACCTCCCAGGACACTGGGGATGGAACCCTGGACACGGACGATCAGTCTGGCCCTTCACAAAGTCCTGGACTGTCACCATCCAGCAGCCCCACCCAGGATACCACTGACACCCCTACCACCCAGCCAATAACATCTGTCCAGGGCAACCATCCACACACCTGTGTATCCAGGCCACAGACTGGTGGAACACAAGTACAGAGGCCACAGTCACCCCTATTAACAGGCAGGAAGACGATGGCCCCCTACAAGTGGTACCGCCAGACCTGTGCAGGGGACACAGGCACAGGGGGCTAGTCCCAGTGGGAGGGCATCAGTGGTCCAGGGGGGAGGCCACAGGATGGGTGCTGCATCCCATGATGTGATTTCGGAGGTCCTGGGAGCATATCACCATACCCAGGACAGATTGGCCCAGATAGTATCCACCCTGGAGCAGAGTCAGAGGATGCAGCAAGCACACCACTAAGAGGCCATGGAGCAGTGAAAACAGCACAATGGCCAGCATAGTAGGAACGCTGCTGCGCCTTGTCCCAACACAGCCTGAGGCCCACACAGAACAGGAAGCCCCTACTACACCACAGGATACAGATCGGACAACAAGAGCATCAGCAGCAACTTCACATGTCCCACTCTCTGAGGACACACAGGGAACATCCATCTCAACCCCTACAGGTCAACAACAGGCGCCCAAACGGACCCTCAGGCCAAGATATGGCACAGGAACACCTGCCAAGAACAAGGCCCCTTCTAAGAAGTGAGACTGCCAAAAACTGTCCTCCAAGTATCCCACTTGATCAACCACCAAACAGTGCTACAAATACTACAAACTCATGTAAGCATGGATGGACCTACCACTACTGCCAACAAAGCTGCAACCATGTTGCCATATTGGACTACCGCCATTAACCCATTCCCATCACTGTAATCTGCACGATTTAATCTGTGCACCAAATAAAACACCTTTTCACCTGTTACAATGTCCCCTGTCATTAAGTTTGAACAAAGTGAAGTATGGATGCAACTGGTTGATAACTCCTTCATTGGTATCTGAGTAGCATGAAAAGCACCACACGCCTTACATGTTGTTGTGTCTACATATGTGTTGAAATATTAGACCAAATTATAATCTGTCCTATGCAGACCTGGTCACAGTGGCAATTAGTAATGACCCAACACCCTCCTAGATGACAAGGCACACTGACAATATGATGCACCAACACAAATCTCATCCAATTTTCTCACATAGATACTGGAAGTAGAGTTGTATCAGTTGGGTCCTGGAATTGACATCTTCCCCTTCCTCATCATCACCATCACTCTCATCCCCTCTCTGAGGAAGCTGGCCTGGATATACAGCACCCTCCTCCTCCAAGAGAGGGATAGAATTTCTCACAGCCACGTTGTGCAGCATGCAGCAGGCCACCACTATTCTACACACCTTTTCAGGCCCATAGGCCAGGGAACCACCAGAGATATGTAGACAACGAAATCTAGCCTTCAGGAGACCTATTGTGTGCTTTATCACCCTCCTAGTACGTCCATGGGCCTCATTGTAATTCCTCTCTGCATCTGTTTCAGGATTCCTCACTGGTGTCAGGAGCCAATGCAAATTGGGATAGCCAGAATCACTTACAAAAAGGTGCAAAACAGAACTTTCATTGACAAGCCTCAGAGGCAGACAGCCTGGCTGTCTGCTATGTGTCAATAAGTGACAGAAACACCTACCTATGATCCATCCTCTGTCCTCTTGTAGTTGTTCCATCTTGTGTGACACACTACTGTTCCTCAGCACAAAGGAATCGTGGACTGAACCAGGGAACATGGCATTCACATGTGTGATGTACTGGTCTGCAGTAAACACCAATTGAATGTTCATGGAATTAAAGTTCTTCCTGTTTCTGTACACCTGTTCACTGACTCTTGGGGGGATGACAGCTATGTGGGTGCCATCGATGGCACCTATCACATGGGGTATGTTGACAAAGGCATAGAAGTCCAACTTGATGGCAGGGAGTTCAGCACTTTGGGGAAACCTCACATAGGACTGCAGTGTCGTACAAATGCATTCAGGAATCTTGACAGTATAATGCTAAACATTGGCTGTGAAAAACCTGCACCCATGCCCACTGCCACTTGAAATGAGCCCGTGGCCAGGAAATTGAGTGCAGAGAGCACCTGCCCTTCTGTAGGGATGGCATGCTGATTACAATTTTCCAGTATCAGTGCAGGATCCAGTAATGCACAAAGTTTAAGAATAGTTGCACGAGTGAGTCTGGATTGATTGGTGACGCTCCACCACGGTCCGCAAATCAACAAGTGGTCTGTACACCGATGGGCCCCTTCCTTGTCACAGGGGTCTGTATCTAGGAGGAGTTAAAAACACATGTGAGGAATACACATACATCTGCACACATTGTTATTCATTCAGCACTGCTGGCATGATTGTCGTTGACACTAATGCATAGTGTGTGTGACATAACAGCAACATGACCACAATAATAGATCAGGGCTGGTCAGGTGAGGTAATGTTAATTGTCACATGCCTATGGGTTTTTGGGGAACAATAGTGCCTGCGTTGTGCAGAGGAGAGTTTTGCAACTGCGTAGTTTTGGTCAAAATGTCTGCCCCCTGTAATCCAGAACTGTCGTTCTGGAAGTAACCTCATACCGCTAGTGGTTGAACAGAGTAAGGCGGTGTTTACCGGCGTGCGCAAATTCATTGGTTAACCTGGATGTTAATGGGGAATCCCAGCTTATCATGATCGCCGCCGGCGGTGACGGTGCACACAGCGGCGGTGCGTACGCAAACTCGTCACCCCAGCTTCACTTGACTCCCTGATCTTGTGCAAGCAGGTACTCCACTGAGTGTACTGCTGTGTCCTGCCTCTGGTCATCGAAATGGCACGTGTTGCACGGGAAAGGGCCCCGGCCTTCACCCAAGAGGAATTGGAGAGGCTTGTGGAGGAGGGGGTCATGCACCTGTAAGCCAAGCTCTACAGATGAGTAGGAGGATTGGGGGTCCTGGATGTGTGTAGTAGTTGGTGTTGGCTGCATACATGTGTGCACCTCTGATACTGTATGGTCCAGGGTTCCTGACATACTGTGTGTGTGTGTGTGTGTGTGTGTGCTGTTGGTCGGTTTGAACTGTCTGTCCCATAGTGGATGTATAGCCAGCTGTACGTGATTCCCCAGTGTCTGACCTCTGTGTTACATTTCTGTGTGTCCCTTATAGGTAAGCGCCCACCAGAAGAGGGGACTTTTGCATGCCATCACCAAGGAGGTGCGGACCCTCTGGGTGTACAACCGGCAGAGCACCCACCGCAGGAAGAGGTGGGAGGACCTGCGGCGCTGGGTGCGAAAGATCTGCGAGGCCCAGCTGGGGAAGTCCTCCCAACGGGGAAGTGGTGCCAGTTGGGCACTGACCCCCCTTATGCAACGCATCCTGGCAGTGGCATACCAGGACCTGGATGGCACTTGAAGGCTGCACAGCAGTCACAAGGGGGTGAGTACACATACTATATTTTTTACCCTTGATGGATGTGTGTGTGTACATTCGGTTTCATGCTGCCTAGTTGCAGGGACTATGACTGATGTCCATTTACATTATGGCCCCTGTGGGGAGTAGGAGTGTTTTGGTCAGGTCTACTACATGTCAGGTCCTTACGTTATTTGGGGAATGGCTGTAGAGCAGGGTTCTGCCCACTAGTCAGTGGCATAGCCATGGGTATAGCTGTAGGTGCTGCCTGTTTGAGGGTTTTCTGGGTGGGCGTATGTGTGAACCACTATTGTACCTCCATTCAGCTATTTACAAATTCTCTACTGTTTTGTCCCCCATCCCTGTTGTCTGGGCACATCAGCACCATCTTGCGAGGGAGCTGAGGCACCGGCGAGTGGGGATGCAGCAGCCCACGGATCCTCGGAGGCAGAGTCGTCCAATGCCAAGGGGACCAGTGGGTTGGAGGGCGAGGGGAGTACCACGGGGGAGGCAACTACCACTGGAGGTAGTGAATCCAATACCTCCTCCGATGGGAGCACCCTGGTGGTGGCGGACCCTAGTGGGCCCACCCCTACTGTGTCATCTTCCACCACCCCCATACCATCACCACCCTCCCCGTTGCTCCCCACCGAGTTGCCCATGCCCGCTCACCCAGAAGGGTGGGCATCTCCTTTGCCCCAGGCACCTCTTCCCCTGCCTCAGTCAGCCCTGCTGCCCTCACGGAGGAGGCTAATGACCTTCTGAGAACCATCTCTGTAGGGCAGACAACCATCGTCAATGCCATCCAGGGGCTAGCAACAGAGAGGCAGGAGATCATTGCCTATCTGGATGGCATTCACAGTGCTGTGTCTGGCCTACAGAGATCTTTACAGTCTCTGGCCTCCTCTTGGACAGCAGCCAGTGTCTCTGGTCATTCCGTCCCCCCTCCAACCTCCTCTACCCCTTCCAATACCCCGCTCCCTTCACCCATCCAAAGCACACATTCTGACACGCAGGCACACACCTCAACACACAAGAAGCACACTTCAAAACACAAGCACCACACCTCCCACCACAAGCATACACACAGCCAACATACACATGCACGCACAACAACTTCCACTTACCCCGGTATGTCCACCTCTTCCACCTCCCTGTCTGTCCCCAGTACATGCACACCCCCAGCCACTGCACCCTCATTCACTGTTGCTGACCCTATTCCTGCAGTCACCACAATAGCACACATCCATTCATGCACCCCAGACACCACACCTGCACTCACAACAACTACTTTAGTTGACACATGCAGCACACTCACCAGACTTGCAGACACCCAGACAACATCCGTTTACACTGACAGCCTGTCTTGTCCCACTGCGTCCACCCCCCTCCTCCCAAGACACTCAACCTCACCAAAACACACACCCATCACACATCCACCACACCTCAGCATACTGTCCAGTCATCTGCACCCACATCACGCACACCTACACCACTTACGAACATTCCCTCTACCTCCACTCCCACACCTTCCTCCAGGTCCACCCCAATGGCACATAAGAAACTTGTCCTCTCCCGTGTTGACCTATTCCAACCCACTGGCCCATCCCTAAACGTGCTTACCTCCTTGCCCTGTCCACTCCTTCCACGTCACACAGCCCACCCCTGTCCGTCCTTCCCATTCCCATGCCCCTTCCCCAGAGAGGAAGAAGCCCTGTGCTGAACCTGTTCCATCTGCCACCACCTGGTCCAAGCACACTCCCCCACCTTCCAAGGTCAAATCCAAACCCCCACCACCTTCCAAACGAAAATCTAAGCCCCACCCTGTCATAAATCCCCACTACCCCTTGCCCGTGTTCCCTGAGGTGCCTGGATGCCCCATTGTTGCCCCTATGAGGTGGAGTACCGGAGCACTTGTGGGAGTCAAGTTGGGGCCATTGTGGCCCATCGGACTTGTTTTCAGAAGGACTGGCCATTGGCCTTAAATGCACTTCGGTTGCTCAGTGAGCATAATAAAGGTTAATGTGTGGCCTGTGTTGCTGGAGGCACACTTTGGAGCCGTGGTCTCTCGTTTCATTGTTTGTGGGTGCGGGGCACATGTAGGTACTTTGGGCAGGTTGGATTTGCCTTGTGTCAGGTAAGTACCACTTGCTGTGGGATGTATGGCTTGTGCTGCTGTGAAGGGTGTGGGAGCGTTGCAGGGTGGGTGGAGTGGGTGGGTATGTAACTGTGCCCTTTCTTCCCTTGTTTAGTAGGTTGCGGTACTTTCCGTCGTCGTCTTCGTCGGCGGTCTCGGTCGTGGAGGTATATGGCAAGGAGCATGATCTGCAGTTCTCTATCCGTGTCTGCTTCGGCGTGTTGCGTGAGCCTCCGGTGAGTGTTTCCTTATTTTTGGTTCGTTTCCGCCTGGCTTTGCGTGGTGGTGGTTCCTGCCCAGCAACTGATGGCCGTCTAGTGCTTCATTAATTGATGGGCGGGTAGGGCCTTTCCGTTGGCCTGTGGGTGGGCTTGGTCGTCGTTGTCAGCACTCCTCTGCTGGCGGTGTGTGGTTTTCAGGATGCATGTGTTTTAGTTGGTTCATTATTTGGCGGTACGGTGTTTACCGCCGTGTTCATAATGAGGGCCTTAATTTCTGTTAGAAATGGGCTCTCTAATTGGCAGGGATATGCACCCTGCCCAAGCAGGGCACACAATCTTAGACAGGGTAAATCAGAAAAACACCCTAAATTAACCTGAGCTCAACCTCTGGTACTCGGCACAGAGCAGTCATGCTTGACTTGAGGCAATGAGTGAAGTATATGTGCAACTCTTAATTACAGTAACACAGTCTAAACTTAGTCTACTCATAGTAAAGTTAGACTTTTGATCTAAGTTTAGATGTTTGGTCTAAACTTAGACCAAAAGTCTAACTTTACTACGAGGAAAGTTAGACTTTAGGTCTGCCTGATTACGACTTCGGCAGAGGGGATTACTCTGTCCCAAATGTGACGGATATTCCACCTGCCGAATTACAAGTCCACTATATCCTATGGAACTCGTAATATCGGCGGGCAGGATATCCGTCACATTTGGGACAGAGTACTGCCCTCCACCAAAGTCGTAATCAGGTCCTTAGTATTTTGGTCTAAGTTTACCTTCGTGAATCGGGCCCCATGTTTTTCCTTTACACTCAGTCTTTCTTTAGAAGTGGTAGAGAGTGTCTATGATGGTCCTCCATTACTGTCACTCCATTCAGCAGCTTGCATGTTGCCTGAGAGGGGATGGGGTTGCCCAAGTGGGGATGGGGCAAAATTCGTAGGATACCTGTGCTTCAGAGCATTTCAGAGGTTTGAGGGTTTGTGCTTTGTATCAAAAGTAGGAAGAAGAAAAAAAGATGAAGAAACATTATATGGCTAAAATATGATGATGGCTAAATATGATGATTGATGATGATCAAATGATTGTTGTCAACAGGGCTCAAGTACAACTAATCAAAGTTTTGATCACTAATGAAATTTTGTTAGCTGAAGTGTCAGTGGCTTCAACACCCCAGTAAGGGAGGATTGGGTAAGGTTGTGCTTTCAATAATTAAAGATAGCATTATCTGAATATTACAAACTCATAATGCTTTTGAAGAATGTGCATTATTTGGACTATTGGGGTTTGATCTGATTATGTGAATCTCACAGCAAGCATCAATTAGAGATGTCTCCATCTTGGCCAACAAATGGTCCGTATAGTGCTTAAATAAACTGCCTAGGGCCAAGGGAGATGAACAATTGCTGGGATTCTTCTAAAGCACAAGTTCCAAGTTTCATGTGCCATGTATGACCCCAATACTCGTGATGCGTGGACATCTGAAATTCTGCCCTTTGAGTTAAACCGTTGACTAAGTTGATGTCTTTTTTGGTTGGTGATTTCCATTCTGTTATGGATTACAATCTAGGTTCCATACATCACTGGCCAACCCCAATTATGCAGCATGTCATAAGTGCTATACTTAAGTGAATTTTACTACATTGGCTTAGTAGTGCATAGAGGCTACTGAAAAGCAATAGGCCAGTATGTAGCTATTCTTCTCCTGTGCATGGACACTGCTCCTATATTGATATCGCCTTTGTTTCACACACAAGCCTGCAGCAAATATGTATGGAAGTATGTCCAGGTTGTTTCCGGTCGTGACATCTTATTATTAACAACCCAATCAGGTCTGGTCAAGATGTGGCCATTTGAGCATTTCCTACGTAACGACTTGGAGTTTTGTAACAATATGGAGCCACCTCTTAATGAGTTATTTTTATGTAACTTGGGAACAACACCAATTAATATTCTATGGGGTGCTTTTAAAGTATAAAGAAGTTTATATACGGGCTATACCGATGTGGCTGAAAGAAATAAGAAGCGCAGGATAACCGATGTAGAAGAACATAAAGTATTTCAATCGCTTGAAATAGAACTTGCCATTTCTATTCACCTCACTAAGCAAAATGAGGGTGAAATATATCTCCAAATGTTAACTTGTCACGCTCAGCTAAGTAAGTAGCTTAGAGGAGAAGAGTTTGTAACTGCATCTATGTCCCAGGACGGAGAGGTCTATGAATATGGAGGAGCCCTTGGGCAAACATTGGTCTACAGTTCAGAAAAAGACAAAATGCTGTCATGAATATAAATATAAAGGACGATAACTGTAATCCTATCACTCATTTGGGGGAAATTCTAAGACAATAGAAGCTTATCTGCAATTATACACTGAAGACACATATTCCTCTTCACTAGAAATATTCTTACCTTGTCCAAGTTAATGTGCCTAAACTAGGTACTAAACCAATGAAAGTAGCCTAGTTCTTTGAGACAGTGTCAAAATATACTGTAAAATGTTACCCCTGCCACTGTTCAAGATAATTTAATTCCTGGTATGCTCACAGCAGTATGGCCTGTACATTATGGGCCTCATTTACAAGGCCTTTGCTCCACCATTGCATAATTATTTTTGACGCAGGTGTGGCGCCAAACAGTGCTTTACATTTCTCAATATTTACAAACTGACGCATTGGGCCCAATGTGTCAGTTTGTAAAGCCTTGCGTCACATTATACCTGCGCCAGGTATAATGTATGAAAAGAGGATGTTCCGAGGCAAAAAGTCATGTAGAACTGAGGCAGTGAAGTTTACAACATTTCATTGCGTCATTCTGCGACTTCACTGCGTCAAACATTTAACGCCTGCTCAGAGCAGACGTTAAACTGATGCAGGGCTTTTTCCTATGGGAGCCTTCCACTCATTGCTGGAGTAGCGTTATTTTTTTTATGCATGTCCAGCAATGACATGCCACAGATTCATCAGAATTTATGATGCGTCTGTGGAAACGTGCACCACGGAGCTCTGTATAGCAAATACAGCGCATCACTTGGGTCATTGGGGAATAATAAGGCAGCGCAAGAAATCTGACGCATCAGGGCAAATGCATCAGTTTCTTGTAGAGCTTATTTATACACTGCCATCTCACTAATAGATTTTACCAGAAAGCTGAATAAACAAGATTATCCTTCTCAATAATGAGAACGGCCTTTGATAGGGAGTCTTGACGATTTCTTTGGAGTGCTATGGAAAAGATGGGCTTAGGGAACTGTTCCTTCGATGGGTGCAGGCTTTATATACCAAAAGTGGGCGTTCCTACACATCCATCCATGGGTTTTGACTCCTTCCCTGATTTATCATGAGTGGTAGACCTGAGAATGCGTTAAAATGCTACTCCTTCCCAGGGGAGGTGTAATAAGGAGAAATACCTTTATTTCTTCTAATTTTTGTTCTCTTTGTATGTGTGCTGTATTCAGTGGCACACGGAGAAACAGAAAAAAGCCTCTAATTATTGTTTTTGTGCATGAAGGTACTCCTTCCTGCACAAAACAGTCCTATTTGCAATACAGGCACCCATGCATCTTGACACAACGGTACCTCCTTTGGCTCTAGGCAACCAAATGTGCACCCGCACAAGAAGAAGACAGGAATGCTCAATATGGCACTTTCCCGCCCTCTCTGTGTCATGCCACGCAGCATGGTGCTTTGCTGTGTACCATGAAATCTTGATAAATCTGCCTCTGAGTGTTGTGAGAATGTACTGCACTATCAATTTAATTCAGCTAAAACACAAATAATTTTAAACAATAAAAAGAATGAGTCTGATAGCCATATTGTTCCAAGATGACTTATTTACTGATAAAGATGTGTAGCATTGTTGAAAAAATCATCAACTTCAAATGTTAACCCCTTCTCATTTAAAGCCTTATCAAAATGCATAATTGGAAATGATTACCTGTTTACTTTGTGGATCACTGCAGTATAGTCAAAATGAACATACTTCTTATTTGTATTTATTCTGCTTAATGTCCTAAGCCCAATTTTTATTGTATGTATGAAGGAAAGGAATGATAATTACCTGCATACTCTTAAAATCATGAACTTGGAAAATATTACTGTTAACAATGGAACATATCAACATCTTAGGAAAAAACTGTGACAGTACACTGCCATACCCATAAACATATTGACATATTGCTTGGGCCTCCAAATTTCAAGAACAAATGTCCTCAAATAATCATGGTTCATACTTTTGAATGAAATATGCTGCATGAAATTATGAGAAGCAGGGCATGGCCAGCAGCCCAACATGGCTGTCACAGTTTAGCGCGGCTCCTGGAAAAGCACCACCTCCTCCTCTCATCCGTCCAGTACCCTCCCAAGCCCCCACTTACCCTTCTTCCCCATAGACAGAGCAGGGAGCATGGCATCGATTGAGTGTGGGGCACCGAAGACAACAGCCAGATCTCGTTGGAGCGTTGGAGCTGGGCTGCACCGCAAGGTCCTACGGTGCCCGCTGCCGAAAGCAGCACTGACACCGGAACGGGCAGGTGGCACTGAAATCAGCAGTCCAGAGGACAGGGACTATGACAGGCGGTGAATAGGCGGGGGGAGGTGCCAGAGATCCAACTGCAGAGCGAATGGCCTGAAGAGACTGCCATATTGAGCACACTGACAGGTGATGGGTCCCGGCTTAGAGATAGTCCTGTGAGAGGGGGCTTGCTACTGCCACAAGTCAACGTAGGAGCTCCTCCTTCACTCAGCTTCCCTGCCACCGATTAAGGGCCTGTGAGCTTCAACACCCCCTGACTGGGCAGGGCAGCTGTGAGTAGTTTGTCCCCATCAGTTTCCTGAGGCTGGGGAGCACCATTTCCCAAGGTAAATGGCCAGGTGGTGGTAAACCTGACTGCATTGCCCGCACGCCCACCTCAGGCAAGTGAGAGACTCGTAGCAATCCCCACTACCAAGAGGATTGACCCTGGTGCAAGCCACGGGAGAGGGCAGAACCGGACTGAATATGGACCAGAAGGAGAGGTTCACGTCGGTCTTTGATGCAGTTGGCCTTCGCTGCCCTCCCTCATCTTTAAAACTCAATGGGGTGCTTTGAGACAGACTTTGTGGCCTCTAGCCCTACTGCACCCGAGGAGATCCTGAGCGCATGGGCAGGGGGCTCAGTTGATCCGAAACTGCCAGCGACTGCGAACAAGGAGACCTAGTGGCCAAAACAAAGCCTGCTTACCTACCTGATTTGTTCCCAGTTTGCGGGGTGGCATTGACAATGGACCTTGACAGGAGGGAGACACACATGCCTTAAATAGACTAAGGGCCAGATGTACGTAATAACTGAATTGCGACTCGCAAATTGCGAGTCAGAGAGATTCGCAATTTGCGAGTCGCAATTCAGTATGCAGGATGGTGTTCCTGACACCATCTGCGACTCGCAAGGCCGCAGGCTTGGGACCTATTCCTTGGGGGCTTGCGTCAGTGTCCCCTCTCCTCATACCCTGAGAGGCATCCGCAAGTGGCATTCTGTCTCTCTTTATGTGGAAGGGGTCACCAGGAAGTCAGGTTGGTAACCCTGAGGCAACATCTCACAATGGTGTGCGGAAAAGGCATAAAAAGCACACAACAAAACAAGATGGATAAATACACGATCCCCACGAATGCACAGAGGGTGAATCTCCGACGCCTGATCCCTAGTCCAGCCTATGTGAAGAAGCACCAGAACCTACTCTATGAGAGAGAAAGGCCACAATTCACAGTGTAATGGGTACCCTAGAACCAAAAATTGACTCTGTGGTGGTAGAAATGTCCTTCCTGCGGGCTAACATCAATAAAGTGAAGGACCACCTCCAAGACACAGGAAAGTAGGTGGCCTGCTCCAAAAGCAAATGGACTGCCTACACAAAGATAATGCTGCCATACAAGCAAGACTGGAGGACATGAGGGGAAGGTCCAGGCACAACAAACACTGCTTGTTAGGGGTGCCCAGGACATGGGGAGGAACCGAGCGCAGACCTCTTTGTCGAAGACTTTATTCTAAATGTACTGTAAAAGGCTCTTACATTTTTTCTCTGTGGAATGGGCCCACAAGTTGGCTGTGAGAGCTCCCAAGACGGGAGCAACACTTCCCGCTATCATAGCGAGAATAGTCAATCATTGGGCCCGGGGTGCCATACTTGCGACACAACGCAAACCCGACCTGAAATTTAAGAACACCTCAGTCAGCATGTATTTGGACTTCACCCTCAGATTCCAGCAACAGTGGCACAGCTACACTGAAGTTTAAAAGGCACTGCAGAACAAAGAGCTCAAGTACATGATACTCTTCCTGGTCAAACTGCCAGTGCTTGCCAAAGGGAACACCTGGCAACTCGAAACCCCCCAGGCATCCTGGGAATGGCTGGAGGGGGTGGCACCTGGTGCCCATTGGCAGGCGGAGGGGTGCCCCTTGTCAGACAGGAGGGAACGCAGGCAGCGAGGCAGCCAAGGACAAACCAGTGTCAACCAAAAGTGGAGGTTCACCTAAACTGAGCAAATGCAGCGTACAATTGACGCAATCGACTGAAACCTGACCTTTCTTTTCTCCCGTCCCGTCTTCCTTCTGTCTTTCTCCTTCTTTCTGCTTCTAGATCTAATCCCATGGTCAGAGAGACACCTCCATGACAGGGTCACTTTGCAGCCTGGCTCTCCTAAACTACACCGTAATTACACGCCTAAAGCAGTGGTGACAAGACATTCAACCTGTATAGGATGGGACTAGGCACGGGGCCTAGTTGCCAAGTTTCACTCCCAGTTCTAAGTTTGCTACAATGTTTTCAGGAGTGACAAGTGCCTGGCTATTTAGGGGCAGGTGGGTAGTTTGAAACCTGCCAGGCAGGGTGGCAGGGAGGGGAGATTTGTTATTGATGTTGGGATGTTTAATTTCAAGTTACAGAACAGTGACAGCTTCTATGACAGCTATGATTCATGGAATCAGAGACCCATTTCAAAAGACATATGTCAGGAATCAACATGCATAACACCACCATGACACATGATCCTCATACCTGACTTAAAGGTCTGTCATAGAATGTAAGTGGGCTGGACGATAGAATCAAGCGGGGATTGGTGCCTCAATACCATTTCAAGATGTGGATACATGATGACTGCATACACTGGCTACACTACAACTCTAGAGGTGTGGGAATCCTACTCAAAAGCACAGTCTCATTTATCCCACAAGACACTTTGATCGACCCCCAGAGTAAATACGAGACTCAGTCAGGTATGTGGGAGATGCTCCCCATCAACCTGTGCTCATTCTATGTCCCACCTTCCCACCAGCGCCTTAATTTCCTGGGTTTGGGTGACCTCTTACTAAGATTACCTGACAGCATCTTACTCATGGGTGGGGACTTCAATGTCATGATGTCAGAAGACATGGACAAGCATTCTCTGGCTCAATCCGCCCTTTGGGATCCCACTCTGGCCTCCTTTATCGCTGCACTGGGACTGGCTCACATTTGATGACTCTGCCACATGCTAGAATGCCATAGGCAGTGGCCGCTCGCAATGAGAAAGCTGCCACGTGCATTGAGGAAGCTGCCACTCAAATAAAAAATCTACTTGAGCATCAAAAAGAAGTTAGTGCACTCTGGCACTCCGCATGATGCCATTTGTGCTGATTTTACAGCGTGGGAGAAACTCCCGCACTGCCAATCAGTGCGGACAGCACACCTTACTCAAACTCCACCGCTTGCGGAACTCCGCATAGCGCAGCAGAGTTTTTTCGTCACTTCGCAGAGTTCCACGTAGCAGAACTCCGCGAACTCCGCCCAGGCCTAATTTTCACCCAAACCATCAACATGACTTGAGTTTCAGATGTCTGCCACTTAGCTAGGGGAATTTTGGACCAGTCGCCAGTGTGGCTAGAGCCATCAGGACAATCCATCAAACATAGTGGACCAAGACCCATTAGTGCCTGGCACCTCACAGACAAAACACTCATGAGCAAACTTGAATAGGCAGCTATGTCCTATTTTGAGACAAATGAGGGATCAGTCACCACGCAACTAAGACTTTGTGAAGCCTACAAAACAGTGTTCAGGAGTCAAGCATACTCCTTGATTGTGGGGGGGGAGCAACCAGAGCAGCTCGAGGCACTAGGGGTGGAGAGCATGGCCCCAGAAGCGGGAGGGTGAAGAGAGATCACACTCCTCATGCTCAAGAAGAAAAAATACAGAGACTTAGCCGAAGACAGTGTTAAAGCGTAGCACATGCTGACTCAAAGACGCCTACATGATGATAGGTAATAAAGCAGGCAAACTGTTGGCTTGGTGGGGAAAAAATAAGACAGAGCCCATAGTTGGGTCTCGCAACTCATCACGAGAGGTGGGAGACAATATCACACCCAGATGGAAAGCCGAGACATTTGCTGATTATTAGGAAAAACGTATAATCCATTAAAACACTGTACTCCCTCTGAAGTTGACACCTTTCTCAATGACATAACACTCTCCCCCCTCATAAAGGAACATCAACAGCTCCTCGAAACCGACATACACCCACACAAGATAGGCCTAGCATAGCACATCCTCGACTCCCGTAAGGTGATTGGCCCGAACAGCCTCCTCATCCAGCTTTACAAGCTTCTCACCAGCATGTTAGAACCCAGTATACTAAAATGCGGCTGGAAGCTAAATCTGAGGGCAACGTCCCAGGGGCCAATCACTAGCCACAATAATGGTGCTCCATAACGCAGGAAGCCCCCAGATAAATGTCATTCATACCAGCTTATCTCCTTCCTTAGCGTAGAGATAAAAGTCCTAGCCAAGCCACTAGCCAATCGCCTCTGTCTGGTGATAACCTCCCTTGTACCTCATGGACCATTCCAGCTTCATGTCAAACAGAGGGACAAGGCTTAATCTCTGATGACAGTTTGGGGTTCTGGTGGGGATCAGGGACGAGACAGTATCCCCAATAATGCTGTCCACGGATACCTCTATGGCTTTTGACACCTTAAAGTGGAACTATCTGTTTGGGGTGCTTAAAAATATGGGATTTGGACCTAACTTCTTGCGCTTGCTGTGTCTTTTGTATGGTGATCCTGTGACACAGGTTAAGGTGAATGGGACGCTACTCCACAATTTTATTCTGTACAGGGGAATGAGGCAGGGATACCCGCTTTCCCCATTAATATTTGCCTTGGCCTTGAAGCCCCTGGTTGCCTGGATATGGCAGGTATTGCAGGTTCCCTTGGTACTGGGAATACAATGGGTGGAGTCCTGGAAAGAGCCTATTTCTCTATGAGCAGATTACATCCTATTTTATGTTAGTGATTTCCCCATTACAGTCTCCAGGCTGACACCGTTTTTCTGGATATTAGGGCAACACTCAGGTTACACTATCAACTGGGAAAAGCCCCTCCTGCATCTGGTTACAGGTCCTGCACCCACCCTGCCCAAAGATACCTTGATGCCCATGTCCAGTGAGGGCTTTAAATATCTGAGGATTTATGTCACCCACACCTCTTCTACTAAAAAAACCCTACGCTAGATCGCTTTGCATCAGAGGTACAACATTGGATAAAATTGCTGCTCTCCCTGCTGGGCAGGGTGGCATTATTCAAGATGATGACAGTGCTCAGGATACTATATGCACTCCAAAACACCCCTTACCGCATGCCTGAGGGAATTTTTGGAAAGACAGAATCTTTACTCCGCCTTCTCCTAAGGGACACTAGAATCTAGATTGCTGTCAGTTTTTCTTGTCCAGTTCCAAGTAGCTTTAAATCAATACTAAGCGCAAACATATTTTTGTTACTTTTGAGATTGCAAACATCTTGATTTGTATTGCACCATTGGGGAGTTTCTGTGCTTTGGTGCTGACATCTGCCTTACTTCTTACCACCACCCACCATGGTTAAATGAGTCCTAGTTGCAGTATTTTTCTCCTTGAGAATTGTCAGCAATACCTATGTTTGGAGCTTTCTGACAGAACAGTTTTTAATGCCCTGCTGGAATTCAATTGCTGGCATTAAGTCTGGATCATTTCTTTCATTTTCATTTGGTTATTGTTACATTGCATACTTTTTTGTCTTTGGTATCTTAAATGTTTTTAAGTAACATTCCAATCCAAGATGGCCTCAAGGGAATTCTAGGTCAAAGGGGAAAGCTAGCTCTATCAGCAGACTCTAACATAGGCTCAGGGCTCACAACAGTATTTGTTTGCTGCTTGTTCCGGATCTGTCTGAGCTGTTATTTTCACCCAGTTATCCTTTCTCTTTACCTTGCATGTTTATTGTCTGCCTTCAGAGATTTTTGTTCATCTTTACTGCTCTGTACTGTTTTTCCTTGGAGAATTAGATTTTTCCTGTCTTCTCTCCCTAAACTGAACTAAGTCTAATTGTGTATCTCTGGATTCTAGGCAATCTTCTAACTAAAAGAGCCGCAAGCCCTACCCTGATATAAGAACAAAGAAGAGCATATGTATTCCACTCAAAAAATCAACATCTGATAGATATGTATTGTTTAAGGTGTTCATCCATGTGTAATAAGCTCCATATTTTCTTTTGCATCATCTTCATTATTTGTTAGTGTTCTACACTGAAATCCATGATGAATCTACATTCATTTATATGTTCAGGGTAGTGTCTTTGTTGTCTCTCTTTTTTATTTTACTTGGCTCAACACATCTTGAAGCACTGTTTTTGGTTTGCTCTTTCTTGAAACCTCTTCTCCATGCATGTGGCTTCCTGGAAGAAATCCTGGTCTGTGGAGCAAAACCTACATGCTCTCAACAGTTCTCCATATGACATGCTCCTTTTGAGTTCTTTCTGTAGACCACTATTTGCAGGCAGGATGATGTTGCTGGCAGTTGGTTTCCTGTGTATTGTGCTGCATTGCTCTCCATTATTTAGGTATATTGTCACATCAAGGAAGTCTCTTTTTTCTGGAGTAACCAAATTATGTGAAAGAACATTATTTTGTTTTCTAATTAGTCACCAAGTAATATGAGCATATGGCATGATGACTCATCCCTTGGTAGACCAAGTGACATGACTCATCTTTGATTAAAAAACCACCACGTGTTATGTACATATTTCAAAATCATGAGGACTCATGCTTGACTAATCACCACCACCTGTTATGCACATATTGCAACAAAAGAATGACTCACCCCTTGGTACACAAGCAATTAAGCCATGATACAAGGAAAACAACAAACGGTGACTCACACCCCCAACCAGACTATTTAAGCTAAGCGTTTCATTGTGCCTGTGCTTGGCCTCCTCTCTACTCCTCACCTGAATCTCCAACCTCCTGTACCCTGGCAACAGATTCTTACTCGACCAGTGTTCCTCTTCAGCATCAGCTCCCTGGGCGATGCGTCTCCCAGAAACCATCCCCCATGCAGCCTCAACTCTACTCCTCATGATCTGCAGGAAAAAGGAAAGGGGACAACAACTTGGTTGTAACAAAATGCATGGACTCACATTGTGCAAGGTATAGCTTATTTGAGCCTTTCTAGAAAAAAACTATTGACTGTGTGACAGACAAAAATCTTTTGGAGAAGTTCTGGCAAGAAAGCCTGAGTAGTACCAGAAACCTAGATTGCTTCAATTTACGTTTTTGTGTTGTGTGCAAACAATTGACTTTTGAACAGTTCCTGATTTGATATGTTAAAAAAAATAATTGATCACTATTGTTAACCAAGACCTTCTTGGCTGCTGTGAAGAAACAGGAGCCCAGATGTGGTGACAGACTAAAGTATTTTGTCTTTGAGAACCTTGTCTTGTTCGCTCTATGTTCTATATGGGACAAAGGTCATTTTATGCAATAAAAGCCCCTGCTAAGATGATAGGTACTCTAACCTGTTTGTCCTTTGACATGTTATGTTTTGGGGCATTAAATCAAAGCTTTGTTCAGAAGATCCTATATGCTAGTAAACTAATTGTGCCTCTTTTTACAGACTTGCTCCTAAGTTGGAGTCCTGCTAACCAAGGGGATCCAATGTCCGTTACACTCATCCTGTCCACCCATCCCTGCCTCAATAAGAAGGAGTGCTGAGACCTGAGTGGTTCAGTTTTTCTCTCCTTTGTTCTCCAAACCTCCATCCCCTTTGGGGCCTCGCCAGGTGCAGTGCTTAGCTAAAAGAATCACTGCAATTGCGACCAGGCCCTAGAGGGAGTTGGGGCATTACTCACCCCATAGGAACAACCTGGGGAATCAGGTCAGTGGTTGGCGACAGTTAAAAACATATTTTGCGCCTCAAATAGGTGACAGATTTTGACCTTAAGAAACGTTTAAATGCCTCTATCCATTGCTCATGTTCAATAGACGTATAAGGAAACTATATCAAGCGTAGCCATGATATAAATATATATATATATATATATATATATAGATAGATAGATAGATAGATAGATAGATAGATAGATATAGATATAGATATACATATTATCTAGTGGCCGTCACCACTAGGTAGCTATAGTTAGGACCATATTTCCATTAAAAAAGCATTTTTTGACTTGCCTATATCTTTGGCGCAGTTTGATGAATCTTCATGAAATTTTCCTAAAAGAAGTGCCTTGGGGATTCTTGTTGTGCACAGGAAATTTCGGGGTGACCCATCAAGCAGGGGCCAAGAAAACGGAAGGGTCAAAAAAGTTGATTTTCCCATGTTAATTCCCATAGGACCTTTAGACACTACTGCCCAAACCATTGGACGGAATTACACCAAATTTGGCAGAAAGCTAGCTTTTGGTATGCAGATTACGCTTTTGCTTATTTGGTGTAAATCCCTTCATTAGTTTACAAAAAATTTAAGAAAATCCAAATTTGTATCTCTGGGTTCGCGAATATATCGTGAACATTTTCAAATTTTGGCAAAAAGAAGAGCTGTAATTGGCTGATTTCAACCTGACTAGCAATTTGTGGCAGCCAATTTATTTCATGGGACAGAGTCCCCGGGGGTGAAAATTCTAATTGAAAGTGGCATAAGGTGTCAGGATGAAGGTACCCTGACCCGAGAGGTGTGTTATAGGTGTGTTTAGGGGCAAAATATGAGTCATCAACAAATAGTTTGCAATGCTAAGGTCCCCATCTTCCCAGCTTTCAGGAACAGACAGACTAGAATAAGAAAATCTAAATTTTCAACACAGGTTTGGCATTTTACTTGGACACACTCCATTTTTCCTTCTTTTTGTGCTTCCAACCTCCTTCCACTTAGTGACAGAAATGGGTGTAAAACCTATGGTGGATCCTAGAAAGCTATACATTTCTGAAAAGTACACACAATACTGAATTCAGCAAGGGGTAATTTGTGTGGCTCCTTCAAGGTTACCTATAGCAAATGAAAAATATGAAAATTTAGCTGAAAAAACAGCCATTTGTGTCCAAGTTTTGATCTGTAACTTTTTTCCAAATGATGGCAGATGTTCAAAATCAATATACTCTTATATCCACTGGACCCTTCTGGTTGCAGGGATATATAGCGCTTGTATGTTCTCCAAGAAGACAAGATACCCAGAGCCAATAATTGAGCTGCATCTTGTACTTTGTTTTCATTGTGTACCGGGTAAACAGCAATTAATTTGCTATAATATCAAGAATGAAAATAGGTTTTAAGGAAACCTATGTATTTCGGATATGGGCACAAGATATGCAATTTAGAAGCAGTGGTTATTTGTACATATCTGAATTTGGGGGTACCCATACTAGGAAGTACTTCTTTCTAGCATACTGTCTTACATGTAGAAGGCGCAAATACAGAGAAAGATAATTGGCAATAACACTTGTTCTTCTAGTTCTTCTTTTCTGCGTTCCTCCAAGTCTCCCAATAAAAACAGTACCTCACTTGTGTGGGGAGGCCTAATGCCCATGACATGAAACAACTAAAAATGCAATGTGGACCCATCAATTTTTTTTTATCTAAAACTGACCCTTTTTTGCGCTGTGCCTAGCTGTGGATTTTGGGCCCTAGCTCAGCTGGCACCTAGGAAAACATAGCAAACCCGTACATTTTTTAAAACTAGACACCCAGGGGAAAACAGGATGGATTGACTTGTGTGCCTTTCACCAGGTTCTGTTATCCAGAAACTCCTGCAATCGTCAACATTTGTCTAAAAAACGACATTTTCCTCACAGTTCTGTGATGGAAAGTTCTAGAATCTGAGGGGAGTGACAAACGTTCTTCCACCCAGCACTCCCCAAGTCTTCCGATAAAAATGTAACCTCACTCGTGTGGGTAGGTTTAATGCCCGGGACCCACAATGGCCAAAAACACAACATGGCTCCCTCACATTTTTTCCATCCAAATATGAACCTTTTTTTGCCATGTGCCTAGTTGTGGATTTTGGGCTCTAGCTCAGCCGGCACCTAGGAGAAACTTAGCAAACCTTTACATTTTTGAAAATTAGACACCCAGGGGAATCCCAGATGGGGGTATCTGTGTGGCTCTCACCAGGTTCTGTTACCCAGAATCACTTGCAAACCTCCAAATTTGTCTAAAAACACATTTTCTTCAAATTTGTTTGTGATAGAAAGTTCTAGAATCTGAGGGGAGCCACATACTTCCAAACCACCCAGCATTCCTCCAAGTCTCCTAATAAAACTGATATCTCACTTGTGTGGATAGGCCTAGTGCTAGCAACAGGAAAGGACTCAAAACGTATTGTGATGACACCAAAATTATTTATCATAAAATGGCCTGTTTTTGCAAGAGGGGCACCTGGGTTTTTGGTCCTGGGCCCGGCAGCCATCTAGGGAAACCTACTAAACCCAGACATATCTGAAAACTAAACACCTGTGGGAGTCCAGGCAGGTGTGGTGTGCGTTGATCCCCCAGTGTTTTCTTACCCAGAATCCCCTGCAAACCTCAAGTTTAGCTAAAAAAAAATCACATTTCTGTGTGGTATCACCACACCAGCACAAAATTTCTATCAACCAGCATTTCCCTCGCTCTCCCGAAAAAATTATACCTCACTTGTGTAGGTGGGCGAAGTACCTGTGACAAGGAAGGGTCAAAAACATGTAGAAATTGAGGGGTAACCAAAGCAGGTAAAAAAGGGCAGGTTTTTTCATACAATTTTAAGGTGACTCTACTTTGGGCCCCCACACAAGTGAAGCAGAATTCTGTATTGGTACAAATGGGACAATGCTGGGTGGTAGGAATATTGTTGTTTCCTGCGGATTCCAGAAGATTCCATCACAGAAATGTCCAGAAAATTAGTGATTCTGTGGATAGGAAAATGGTGTGGCATGCATGTGCACATCACCCTGGACTTCCCCCAGATGTTTAGTTTCCAGAAGTGTCTGGGTCTGGTAGGTTTTTCCATGTGGCTTTGCACCCAAGTCCAAAAACGGCAGCCGCCCACCATTGCAAGTGAGACAATATTGGGAGTCAGCCAAGCTCTCTTGGCCCATATGTAAAATGAAAACCCAAAAGAGTCAAGTGTCCTCTTGCTTGCCATTGGGATGAGATGCTTTAGTCTATGTAGGGATTGGAGGGCAAAAAGACTGTTACCCCTTCAGTGGGGAGGGGGCATAACCATGCCCATGGAGGTGGGCAGCCCCACTCCACTATTGTTTTGTAATTCCCTTTAGCCAGGAGGGCTAAAACAAAATATTCGCTGGTGTCTGGTGGGCTTTGTTTGGGGTTGGTGGCGACATTGGCTAACCCATTTTGGGCAGCCCCCCCACTCTAAAGTTTGGAAAAAAATACTCCTTGGTGCCTCGTGGGCTTTCTGCCACATTTGCCACCAGAGAGGACAGAAAGACTGTTTACGTATCTTGGGGGGTGCGGGGCATTTCATGCCCATTTTGGGAAGTCCCCCCATACACTGTAAATAAATATAGTCCCTGCTGCCTAGTGTACTTTCTGTCCCTGGGGGGTGTAGATCAAGGGCTTTTGACCCTATCTGACACCAGGGGGCAAAAAGACTGAATTATTCCCCAAAAATATTGGGGGGGAAAGAGGCCTTGCCCAAGGGGCTGCTACCTCTCCCTAGTGTCTAGTGGGTGGATCCCTGCTTCAGGATCACCCTCCTTGGTCGGTTCCCAAGCAGGGATCCACTTGCAAAAGGTACTATTGGAAGGAGGAGATTCTCCCCTTTCTAATGATACCTCTCCTGCCTGTCTCGGTGCTTGAGGGGACTGGGATAGCCTGCTGAGCACCAAGACAGGGAAAGTGAAATGAGCTAATCGGCTCATTTCACTTTCATTTTCATTGAAATGACATCAGTGCACTGTGCGCACTGATCATCATTTCGATGAAAACAACGAAACAGCCTCCAGAGACGGGGAAGCTCCAGAGGCTGTTTCTTTGTAAAAGAAATCTCTCTGGTGCCCATACCAGAGGAATTGCAAGTGCCATTTGCTCAGACGGCTGGGAGCTACCAACGCACATGAGCACTGTAGCGTTGGATGGCTCCCGGCCATCTGACCCACCCAAAGGATTAAAGAAATTAGAAGAGAAACAAGAAGCACATTATTGTTTTAAAGAAAATTTTGGTTGAATTTTTGCCACAGAAAATGTTGTTTTTGTTTTTAAAGAATATTGTGGTTTAAATTTTGATTTTTGCCGCAGAAAATTTAGTTTTTTCTGGGCTCAAATGAGAATATGGGAAACAGCAGATGCTGTTGCGATAATTCTGTTATTTGTAACTTTATTAGTATTAGTTGTCTTGTTGGTGTGCTTACTGATTACTGTGGGAAATGTTTCAAGGTGTATGAATAGTAATGATGAAATTGAAACTAATCATGAAGAATTTGAACTAATATTACCAACTAATGAAATTCATTTAGCTAGTGGTTTTAAGATAATGTGCATGGTAAAAAGATTGAGGAATACACTAACGTAATGAATATTAGCAGGTGTAAACTTTGCCCCTATCTTCTCACATCAGTTGGGGAAGACTCAATATATGTACATTTAGAGATGTTTTATTCGATGTCTTCCAACATTTTTCTAGCTATTTTTCATCACTGGGAGTTCCTATCTCATTACTTAACTGATTTTAATGAGTCCTTGGATATTATGTTCATTAACGAGAATGACAAAGTATTAAAATATGGTAAGTATTTGCGGATGATTGCACAAAGCAGAAATGATATGTGAGAAATTGGGTTGTTGGTTGAGAGGGATGTTAGTCATGCTCAAGCAATAGCTACAATCCCCGTCATTGTGAAACAGAAACGTCACTTAATCAGCCTTTACTTAACCTCTTGTAGCTTGGCTCAAAGGCAGTCAGGGTGAAGTTAGAGGTAATGTGTAAAGCATGTATGTAGCACACAAATAGTAATAAAGTGAAAACACAAGACATGAAAAATCCCACACTAATTTAGACAAATAGTGTAAATTTTAATAAATTACTTGACACCAAAACAACAAAAATCGAATTAGTAAAGATATACAATTTTAAATGTTTAGGTAAAAAATAGTGCCTAGAAACACAAAGAACCAACAGTGCTTATCTGGTCCCACCAGACCATGACAAAGTCACAAGTTCAGGACAACCACAAAGGAGCGTGGGCCAGATACAGGGACCAAGTTAGGCCCACTGAGCAAAGTAACTTAAAACCGGGTTGAGGAGTGTTGCAAGATCCCCAATGGAGGATGGCACTTCTGATGGGCTGCGAGGTCCTGCATTTATGATGTGTAACACAGCAGCAGTTCCGAGGAGTTGTGGGGCTGTAATGCAAGGTCCTGCATCAAGGATGCGTCCCACAGCAGTGGTTTGGAAAAGCTGTGGGATTCTGCATCAGGGATGTATCGCACAGCAGCGGTTCCATTGTTGAGCTGCGAGGCAATGCACCACATTGAATTGATTCTGCTTGGACCACAGCTGGGCTGGCTGAGTACTTTCAGGCCCACTTCCAAGGGTCCAGGGTTGGGGTGGCACCACTTACGGGGTAGGTCTCACGGCAAACAGAGTCCAGGTGCTGGGTTCAAGGTGGTTGGAGTCTTTTTTTGTCTCTGAGGCTTTGATCAGAAAGGCCACGTAGCCCTTACAGCCACTCTGGTGGTTCTGGGTTCAAGATGCAGGTAAGTCCTTTTCACTCAGGCAGCAGGGCAGCAGAGTAGCAAGACAGCAGAGAAGTTGTTTTTTTCCAGCAGAGCAGCACAACAGTCATTCTGAGTCCTCCAGAGGATCAGAGGTGTACTGAAGAGTTGGGACTGATGGTCCAATATTTATACTTGGTGCCAGCTTTGAAGAAGTAGAAGATTATGGAGGCTTCCAACCCCATAGGTGTTTGGAATAGTCTTGCCTACCTGCCCTGGCCACAGCTTCTCTTGGGGCACAAAAGACTAGTGTCAAACACTTTCTGAGAATGCTTGTGACGTGCAAGTATGGTAGGTAACAGCTTCCTCCTCTATCAAGTCAGACATGGCCCATCCTGCCAACACCTATTCCCCCATTGTCTCTCTGAGCAATACACTAAGCTAAAATTCCAGGTATACCTAGTCATGTGACTCAGGATACAGGCTGCAGGCACCAAATGGTTGGGAAAAGAAAAGGCCAACTTTCTAAAAGTGGCATTTTCAAAATCATGACTTAAAATAAGACTTTACAATTAAAAGGTTTTTTAATTACACTTCCTTAGACACAGACTCGACATTCCTACCTGCTCCCAATGTAGTAAGGTTGCCCAATATTATCTGATGGGAGAGGGAGGCCTTGCAGTAGTGCAAAAAGGATTTAAGAGTTTCCCTTCCAGGACATATAAAAGTTAAAAATACATGTCCAACGTTTTTAAAAAACTGCACTCTGCCCTATAGGCTGTTTAGGGTCTACCGTAGGTGTGGCTTATATGTATTAAAAAGGAAGGTTTAGGCCTGGCAAAAAGGCTTATTTTGCCAGGGTGAAACTGCAGTTTAATACTGCACACACAAGCTACAATGGCAGACCTGAGACATATTTGAAATGCCTACTTAAGTGAGTGGCACAATCAGTGCTGCAAGTACACCAGAAGCATTCAATTTACAGGCCTTGGGTACATGTAGTATCACTTTCCTAGTTACGGCCATGTATATTAAATGTGCAAATTCTGAAGAGCCAATGTTACCATGCTCTTAGGGACTGATTACAAGCACTTTAGCGCTAGTTAGCAGTGGTAAAGTGCTCAATGTCCTAAAAGCCAACACAATCGGGTTAAAAAACAGGAGGGTTAAGACAAAATGTTTGTGGATGACCCTGCAGAAAGGACCAAGTCCAACACAACTTTCCTCCAGCCAAAAGCTGGGTAGACTAATCAATACCTTGATGTGCCTCACTGCTTAGGCAATAGAACAGGGACAATGATCCTGTTATGCTGGGACACTTCTCAGTTCTTTTCCCTACTGAAGTATGTTGGATCCCCCTGTCTGCACTCTTTTGAGCCACTGGAATGACCCATGGGGATCATTCTCCCCACTTGTGGACCCTACCTGTGTCGCACCTTCCCTTAACTTGCTCACAGATGCATCTCATTAGGCAGACAATACCACCATGGCCAAAAACGTGATGGGGCCCATTCCACCCCTTGGATTAGGCTTCTGTCTCCAACCCAAGGAAAACTCTGCCCATAAGGACTGCAACCAACAGAGGCTACAGACAGCTGTCAGTATCATGACCTAGAGACCGGAACCATCCACTGCCAGGTGGAAGCTCTAAGCAGGGACATTGGGCAGGCTTCAAATACGAGTGACACTCTGTCAATGTCATTCAGCAGTCTGCCTAGTCCAGTTCTACAGCCCTCTGTTTCTGTGACAGTGCAAGGAGCTTCTCAAAGTCAGAAGTGGCCTCACCAGGGTCAATCCTGGGGTTCTCTGGTCTCAGCGCTGGCAACCCCGATCTACTGGTCCTCCCACTGTTGACTGTCTCCACCTCTTGCCCCTCCATCTGGGCCTCTCTACTCTCCTAGTGAGCGCAGTACCCCCAGAAACCAGACCTTTAAGGGTGCTTGTGCAGTCAGCCCTGCCAGCTTTCCTGACACTGTGTAGCTCCCACCTGTGGATGGTCCCTTGATACAGATAAGGTCCCCCTGCTTGTGCCCCAACTGGGAGAAATCAAAGGGCCAGGGTTGGAAATGGAGATCACTAGGCCTCCACCCACCAGAACTTCCCCTCCTATTCTTAGAAGGGGTATTCAATCCTTTCATCCCACACTGTACTGGGACCTGTCTGGGTCACTGTGTATCTCCCCCTCACTTTCTTTGGGGGTACCTAGACCACCGTCCTCAGGATCACTTCCAGATACATTCCCACATACTCTGGTACTAACTCATAGATATGCAGCCTTTGCGGGATCCCTGGGGTCAGTAAGCTTTCAGTCAACCTAATGTTGGTGCGATTCTATAGGATAATTACTGAGCATGTGTTCTCTCAAAATTAGATCATACAGTCTTCATAACTACTCACTACTGAAGACGTCCAGAAAATTTACCTAAGACTGGCCAGTCATTCTGTGACTGTCCCTGAACCATAAACGGTTGCCCTCTGAGATGAGACTAAACTTAGTGATAAGAGTTGCTTTCATGGTGGTGTAGAACATCTGGTCAGCCACCTCTAAAGCAAACAGGGTATCCCTCCCTGCAGCGCCATGTCCCCCAAAGACTGCCCCCCCCCCCAAGAAACTCTTTTGGGACGCTGTGCATTCTAAGGTCTACCTCATAGACTGCAAACCACCTATCAATATCCTCCCCCACCTCAAACCTGGGCACTAGGTTGTCTCCCTAATCTCTGTTTGGACACTGCGCTATCTCTGAAACCATTTCACCTTTACAGCTGTTTGGCCTTCAAGTCCAGCTCCTTTAGACTGAGTTCACAAGCCAACAAAATTTTTTTCTCCTCCAAGACTCTCTCCACCTCTGCCTTTTTCTCCTCTGCTAAGGCTTTTTCTGCACCAGCTCTTCTCTCTTCTGTTTGTGGATGACCCAGCAGGAAGAGCCAAGTCCAACATGATACTAATCTGATTAGAGATTATTTATGTTCATTGAGTAATTAAGAGCATAATTGTGTTAAAGAATATAATGAGAGAGGAATAATTTAGTAAGACCTTTTGAAGAGCAGAGGATTGCCTTGGATGGAATACAAGAAGAAGAAGAATTTAGATGTTCATATTTGCATCCTAGGTTAAAAGTGGATCAGAAAAGAACAGGTGAGATGTGCATGATAAGGTGTGGTTCTATGAAAAAGGAGAAAGTAGAATTCTTAGGTAGAAGTCTGTTTCACATGTTATGAGGTCAGTAGATTCTTTTGTTTTTTTGTAAGGGCACCTATTATGAGAGAAATCTATTTTCTGTGTCGTAAGACTGATTATTTTAACATGTCAGGAAATGGGAAGGGGCATGTCATTTGGCTTTAGTTTTTCAAAGAAATTATCATGTATTGGAGTTAACGAAAAAACAAGGCACGAAAAGAGTCAAACTAAGTTTTGGGCAAATGATTTTTGATATTTTAGGCTCATTTTCTCCAATGTAACCATTAATGATCAAAAATTAGGCATTTGTCTACAGTGGTATTCAGACTTCCTGTAGATACCCCAGGGTTGACTAAATTATGCAGCAAGAAAATGCAAACTATGCAGTATAATGAGTCACATTTTCTGATTGTTATTACTTCATTATTTTGTCATATCTACACGTGCTAACTATCTGGGTATAGGTTGCCTCTCAGTTTAACGCTCAGACACAGCAATAAGCAACAGAAAGCTGACCAGTCAACCTTGCAAAAGGTCCTTCCACTGCGCAGCAACATGTATTGCTGTGATTTTAGTAATTTTTGAACCATTGAGCTAGAAACAAATATTTTATTGTTGAAAATTGCAGATTATGCAGGAGACAATGGATTATGTAACAAATGTGTTAGATCCATAAATATGCAAAAAATGCTGCAGCAACACAATCTCATAATTCCAGTGGCCCTGCTAGTTATGTAATAACTTGTGCCATATTTACTCAGGAAATAACAGCATTTTCAAAATGGATGCAGCTTGTGGTGTTTTGCTCCTCTTGCTCCTGCTTATTCCCCCCGGCCAAACAGTTACCTGCTACAAGTTTCCTTTCCCTACAGTTTCAGCAGAATATTAGAAGCAATGGCATCAGTGTACTGTAGTGTTGGCATGTATGGTAAATTAAACTTTTCTTTGTGTATCTAATTTATCATTTCAAAGATTTCCGCTGTTAGTTACATTGTAGGCATGTATGAGGAACCTAATTCTATGAGCTATTGTTAATAAAATGTTTCATATTGAGGTGTGCACCTCCAGAGAGAAATTGCTGAGGAAACAAGTGGAAGATTTCTCCTACCTTCAGAAATGGGTTAGTGTTAAGATTTTTACAAACTTACAAAAATGTTTTTGATTTGCTAATGCCATCCTGAGTATTCAGTTGTATTATTTATATGCATACAGTGTGTATAAAAAACCCTAGTTTTGAAGAATCGAGGGTGACTTTCATTTTTCCTCCTGAAACTCTGTCAGATTATTTTCAGAAGTTCTTTACTTAGGATGCTGTCAGTACACCTTACAAGTTAAGCACTTAAAATTTAGATTTACCAACTAGGGCTTCTGTTATGATTCATGGTTCTGTATCTGAGCCATCAAGGTAGAATATGCAAATTTCTTTGTAGTGCTTGTTTTGATGATTCTGTTTTAACCTTTTCTTTTTGTACTTAATTTTTATCTAGAACTCAGTTTTTGAGTGGTCGGAGTTACTCAATATGATTTTACTCTGATAAGTTTGGGTATTAATGAGAAGGATAGTATCTTGCCACTCAATCAATGAGAAGGTCCAGTGTAAATTTGGGGGGTTATTCGATATTGGTATTCAGGAGAGTATTGTGGCCTGGCTCCCACACTTGAATTCTGGTCCAGGGAGGACCCTGCTTGACAGTTCAAGCTGGACTGTTCCTGCTGGAGCCAGGCAAAAACTGATTTGGAAATGACTGGAATCAAGCTATACGAGGTTGATGAGCCCTTATGAGGGTGAAACCACTCCTAGGTTTCATGTATTTTTGTTCAGGGAGGGCCTGGCTGGTAATTTAGGCTGGATTGTTTCCAATGGAGCAGAGTGAAAACTGATTTGCATATGGCTGGGTCCAAATGGAAGTGGCAGGATGGCAAAAAACATTGGATTGGGACAATGCCCAAGCGACTGCCAGTGGCTGAGATTAATTCAAGCATACCATCCATCACCTTGCTGTTGCAGTTCTCAAATTTTGTATCATGGAGTGGAATTCTGCCAGATGCCACCTGTGGGATCTTTGCACATTTCAGATAGTGGTCTTTAATTTAAAATTGTCTGTTAGCCTCCTTTATGTATGCCACTCACTCCATTATGACAACATTCCCTCATTTGTCTGAGGCCTTGAGAAATAAGGATTTCCTATTTCCAATGATTTGAGCTCTCTCCAATCAGCCTACATGAGGCTTTGGTCTTGGATTCGCTCTTCAGATCTGTGGTTCCTACCACCATTATCTCATGTAATATTTCTACCTTAGTTCTCGGTGGCAATTGTTGAAAAATCTGCTTTTAGGCTTTCAATCACTTGCACAGGCACGTTAGACCTATCCTTTCACATATCTGGATTTTTTAACTGTCAAAGATTTATTTTAATGTTCCCTCATTTTCTCCCATTATAGCTTCCACTGTCAGTAAAATAGCAAGACCGGTACCTTTGAAACTGGAGATGGTTTGCTTCTTGTAATGTTCTAACTTTCTGGTTTGTATGGCATAAACTTTGAGGGATTGCAGTTTTCTTGTGAATCTGTAAAGGACAATTCTAAGAGTGGCACAGTCTGGTTTAGCATGTTGGCAACATGTGAGTCTCTTTTCTAACACTTTCTCCTGTGTGTCTAAGATAATTTGTTTAGTTACATTTATCACTGTTGGTTTTGGGACTTATCTTTTCCTTACATATCTGTTGGAGAATACGCTTTGTTGTGTTCTGTATGCACACTGGCTCTTTGTTTTCTATTTCTCGACCTTGTTTTGCATTTCCTCTACCTCTGCCTGTGGGGTTCCTTTTAGATCGCTGTCTCGTTGTCATACGGAAGAGTCTAATTTCTTTTTAAAAAACTTAAGCTTATTGCCTGGAATCTCATCCACTGAATAATCAGCCTCTCAGCTTTCTTATAGCTCAGCTCCTCTTTTATTCTTTAGGAATATTTTATCAATCTGCTCTCAGAGTTTCATTCCTACTTCGAAAAGTATATACGCCTCACATTAATAATCCAGCTTATTTTTGTCAAATTGACATGCTTTAATTTCTCGGGTTTCCTCCCCATGTCTCTAGAGGTTTAACTTAATTTACTGTAATGCTTTTTTCACATCTTCTTGATCCTTTAATATTTCCAATTCATTAAAGACTTCTTTTATTCGGTTGGTATGTCCATTTTTCTTTTCAGTTTGTTGGAGCATTGTATGGTATGGTCACGTCGTTCCTCAAGCAAGTCTTCGTCCATATTGTTAAAGGTTGGAAGGAGCATAATACTGCCATAATTACACTATAGAGGGTGTTCATTTTTGAGTTACAGTTAATAACAAGTCCAAACGTCGTTTGTTAAATTCTTACTGGAATTGGCCGGTGGAGAAGGGAGTTAAAGTTGGTTTATTTAAGTTTGTGTGTTCTCCATTACTTAGCTGTTGATAATGCTCATCTTTATGTAGTAAAAGCCGAATAAAAACCTATTGAAACTATATGAGTTATATATTTTCAGTTATATGAGTGTTTTCCGCCCAGGACGTTAATTAAACATATCTCAGTGTATTTGAACAAACAAAGTGGATTAATGTTATACATATGGATCTACACTTCATTCACTTGCCTAGTACCATGCTGCTTAAATATAGGACAATTCTTTCGAAATGCACTGTCATGACCCAATTGCCAATCTTCATCAATTTGATGACTGCTGGGTAGCGCTTTTGCTGAGCGACCACCTTTCTCTTTTCTTTTGGTCCTGCCCGCCTGCAAACTGTACTTTATCCCATGTACGTGGAACCTGCCAAGGTGAACAAACACCTTTCGGTCGAGCCTCCAGCGTGCAGCCAATGAAAACTCTTCAGGGTTTGCACTGTTGTTCTCTGTTATGTTCCACTGTGTTCTGCTGGCACTGCAGTGAAGTGACCCATGGATGGTGCTTTTACTTCTTGTCTGTTGCCGGGCTTACTTGCATCAGTACAAAAGTAGGCCAAGGGTCAACTAGATAAGGTTGGGCAAATGTCTAAATCTCTGAATCAACCAGTTGCAAAAAATACTGCCTGAAAGTCCTCTCCCTTTCCCAGAAATGCTCTGGAGATTGATGGTGTTGTGACTTGGCTGGGCTTTATGCTTTTATTCCTTGCCATGGTCACTGCTTCGGTGGGCCACCAGACTGGATCTAGCCGAGGGCATGCTGATGCTGGGTTTGTTATATACTCATATTTATGTTGTACTTGATACCCATGGATAATACCCTCGAATCAGCAGCAGAACTGGGCTATGATGTCACGGGAGGAAGGAATAAGACTCGCACAACGTTTAAGGAGAGGTCAGATAAGACAAGAGGCGCCCTTGTATATACATTGATTCGAATTCCATTGATGTAAGGAAAATAAATATGGTGCTGAGCATCATTTTGGTGGAGCACTGTGTGTATGAAAGTGGATCAAGACAAGGCAAACAATGACTTAGAGCTAGATTTACAAGAAAGTGGCACATCAGCTCTGATGCGCCACTTTTCTTCCGCCCCCTGTATTTACAATGCAATGCACCATGCCGCACATTAGGACCATAGTGTCAAAATTTATGACGCTATTGTGGTACTTTTCAGGATTAGCACCAGAAATTGTGGCACCAATCCTGCAAAGTAATGGGAGGCCCAATGCAAGTAATAGGCATGTCATTGTAACGCCTGCTTGAGCAGGCATTAAAAATGGCACTAAAAATTGCACAGTGAAATGTTGTAAATTTCACTGCACCATTTTTACGGGCCTCACAGAGGAGGAGTGCCCCCCCCCCCCTTGCATACATTATGCCTGACAAAGGCAAAATGTGGCACAACGGTGCCGAAGGGGCGCAATGCTTGCATTACCCCACTTTGGAAACATGGCAAAGGAGAATGGCCTGCTTAATGCCACGTTAGAGTAAAAAAAGACGCTAGTGTGGCACTAAGAGGTGCTAGGGCCTTGTAAATCTGGCCCTTAGAGCCCTGTACCACTCTTTCAATCTGAGTGCGCTGAGCTGTTGCTTTCAATCGAATCAGGGGAGTTCTGTAGCGAGCATTAGGCTCTGGACGTATGGTTGTCAGCTGAACCTGCCCGACCACCATGCAGTGGCACAGACAGCCTAAACCTGTGCCTCTCTCCTGCTGCTGACGGTTTTGGCACGGATTTACTTATATTTGACCAAATCTGTGCAGCAATCAGTGTTGCTGACCTGCTTTGAGTCATAATAAATGAGAACAAATGTACCCTATCTACTAAGATATGGCACATTTTTTCTTTCACTGTGCACACTTTAGGCTGCCATGCACCAATGCACAGACCCTTGTGCCAAAGTGCAAGCATCTGTGTGGTCAATAAAGCATATGTGTTGTACTGTAAGGGGACGTTTCCTGTAGAAAAACTATGCTTTGAGACTTTCCCTACTCTGTGTTTGTGCTGGATAATGCAGCACTGAATCACTGAGAGAATATTGAGGGAACACATATTGTGTTGACAGAATATAGTGCCAAAAATATTGAGGATCTAAATATCGAGAGGGCAAGGGAAAATAGGTAAGTATAGATTTTCTATTCTTAGCTCCACAACTAAATACTTTGAAGCTTTTTTTATATATTTTGTCAAGGTACATATATGTGGAAATAAAAAAAGAAAAACATTGCTTTCTCATAGAAACCGACCTTCACGATATTCTTGTGCCTTGATATTCTTGACACAATGGCCCTCATTACAACCCAGGCGGTCGGTGTTAAAGCAGCGGTAATACCGCCAACAGGCCGGCGGATAAAAAAATGGAATCACGACCATGGCGGAAACCGCCAACATAAATACCCACTTTAACACTCAGACCGCCACGGCAGTAGAAACAAAAATTAGTATATATACAAATATGTACACCAACTGCACAAGTACGTATATAAATTAAATCAGTGTCCTTAGATCAGTGTCCCAAAATATATGGGCGAAGCCCACACAAGATACCGGACTCAAAACAGAGAGAACACTGCAGGGGCATCAAATGGAAAATAAACAGACACCTCAGGGGCAGTGAGAGGGGGGCACCTCAGCCGGATGAACGGACGACGCCACTGCTCGACGAGGGGGCTCCATGCCCACTGCTGTATCCTGGGGAGTGCAAAGCCACAGTCTCACAAGTCTCTCCAGTGGGTGGTTTGCCCACTGCTGTATCCTGGGGAGTGCAAAGCCACAGTCTCACAAGTCTCTCCAGTGGGTGGTTTGCCCGCTGCTGTATCTTGGGGAGTGCAAAGCCACAGTCTCACAAGTATTTCCAGTGGGTGGTTTGCCAACTGCTGTATCCTGGGGAGTGCAAAGCCGCAGTCTCTCAAGTGGATAACAGTCTCCACTGGTTCTGGAGGGGGCATTGTGCCCAGAGTGCTTCATCCTGCCAAGGACTGAGGTAGTGGATGTGATTCTCCACTCGTCCTGGAGGGGGCTTTGTGCCCAGAGTGCTTCATCCTGCCAAGGACTGAGGTAGTGGATGTGATTCTCCACTCGTTCTGGAGGGGGCTTTGTGCCCAGAGTGCTTCACATGCAGTGTGGCAGGTCCCATTCCCTCACCTGGGTGTCTGTGCCACGAGATTGCCTGGGAACAGGTAGCATGATACTCCATGGAGGCAGAGACACACTCCACCCTGCTGCGACTTCGCCTGCCACCTGCAGGTACAAACAGTGCTGGGAGTCACGCCTAATGTACGCTGGGCAGGGTCCAGGACGTCTCCTGCAGCCTCGGACTGCTGCCCACTGGGGATGATTGCCATGTCAGCTGTGGTGGCCCTGTGTGAGCTCGTCGCGGGGCTGGTGGCAGGGCTTGCGGCGGTGTCTGTGGCGGAGGTGCTGGCGGTGGTGCATGTGTCTGCACCTGTTGAGGGACACAGCAGGACGTCTCCTGCAGCCTCGGGCGGCTGCCCACTGGGGATGATGCTGGGGACTGTTGCTGAGGCAGCAGACGTGCAGGTGGCGGTGCTGGTGGTGGTGCTGGTGCTGGTGGTGGTGCAGGTGGCGGTACAGATGGCGGTGTCCACTGCCGTACAGGTTGATGTTGTGGTTGACAGAAGGGGTGACTCTGGTCCCTCATCTGGAGCCCCCGTGCCCTGTCCTGACCTGCTCTTCGACTTGTGTGCCTTCCCCACCTTTGATGTTGCTGCTGGTGCCTTGGCACTGTCCCCTTTTGGCTTGGAGGAGCCCTTGCTTGCTGGCAGGTGTGGCTTCTCCCTCCGGCATCTGGGCACCTTCTTCACCTTGGCAAGTGGCGGAATGGCCTGCTCCTTGGCCTCGCTAGGTGGCACACTGGCAGCCTTGATGGGTGGCTCCCGCGTTGAGACCGGAGTTGCTGGGACCACTGTGCTGGAGGATTTGGTGGCTGAGGTGCTGGGCTGGGACCTGGACAGCCTGGCCCTAGGGGAAGGATGTGGGGGAGGTGTAGGGAAGAGGTCAAAGTTAGCAAGGAAGAGTTTCTTAGACAAACTGGACGAGAAGAAGGAGGGGGTTTGGGAGTGGATGAAGAGGTAGTGGTTGTAAGAGGTGTACGTTTGCTGAATTTGGGGGAAGGTGCATGGGCCGGAGGCTGTTGTGAGGTGGATGGCTGTTGGGTGGGTGTGTGCCTGCGTTTATGTAGTTTGGGAGGAGTGCTCACAGACACACTGGGAGGGGACACAGGCGATGTGTGAATGGTAGTGGTGGTGGTGATTGCACATGAGCAGTGTGTGGTGATGGGAGTGCTGGTGATGGAGGTAGTGGCTGAGTATGTAGTGCATGCAGGTCTGAGTGGAGACGAGACAGGGATGGAGGAGGAGGACGTGAAGGAGGGGGACACAGTGGAGGCAGTGGATTCTGGAGTGTCTGCATGGGGATGGTGCTTGTGTGAGTGCCGGTTGGATGTGTGGTGCTTATGTTTGCCATGTCCACTCTTGTGTGTTGATGAGTGCATGCTGGTCTGATGATGTGCTTGGGATAGGCTGAGGTACAGGGGATTGGGTCTGGGTAGTGGAAGTTGGAGGGGTCAGGCTGGACACAGGGACCTTGGCTGCCATCAGTGCTGAGGCCAGAGCCTGATAATGCTCTCTGTTGGGCCGCCTGGCCAGAATGAATGCCCCCCAGGTATGCATTTGTTTGCTGCAAATGCCTCTCAACACCCTGGATGGCATTGAAAATGGTAGATTGCCCAACAGTCAGGGATCTCAGGAGGTCAATAGCCTCCTCACTGAGGGCAGTGGGGCTGACTTGGGCAGGGCCTGAGGTGCCTGGGGCGAAGGAGACGCCCACCCTCCTAGGTGAGCGGGCACGGGAAACTCGATGAGGGGCTGCTGGGAGGGCGGTGCTGTTCGGGGGTGGCGGCTGTGCCTGTTGATGCAGTGGGCACAGAGAGGCCGCAAGGGAGCTCCCATCAGAGGAGGAGGCGCTGTCGCTGGTGTCTGCTCCTGTCCCCGTCGTTGAGCTCCCCTCACCCTCCGTCCCACTGGTGCCTTCTGACTCAGTTACTGAACCCTCCAGGGCCATGTGGGATGCAGGTCCCTCCTGCTCTGGTGCCACTGCTCCTCTGCCAGATGATGCTAATGCATGCAAGGACAGGGTGACAAAACAAAAGGGGGGGAGGACAGAGGGAAGACATGGTCAATGCATGCAACCCCACTACCGTTGATTGACACAACACACAGAGAGCAGCCCTATGCACTAAGCCATGCACTGACAGGGCAGGTGAAAAGCACATGCCCAAGGGGGACTCTGTCTAGACCCATTTCATGCACAGCAAGAACCCATAGGAGCCTGACTAGGTGTAGAGGGCAAATACCACCTTTGGGGTTGGAGTGGGAATGAGCCTGCAAATCAATTGATCTACCTTTGCGCATCTGCCCTGGCCTAGGGGAACCCACAGCCAACCTCCCCCACTAAGACACCTCGTCAAGCGTGCAGAGTCAGCTAAATGAGAGTATACTTACCCACTTGTGGCTGCTGTGATGCCCTCATGCGCCCATCCAACTCAGGATATGCCACCGCCAGGATCCGGTACATCAGGGGAGTCATGGTGCGACGGGCACCCCTTCCACGTTGGGAGGACATCCCCAGCTGGGCCTCCCCCGTCTTCTTGCTCCTGCAGCGCAGGTCCTCCCATCTTTTACGGCAGTGGGTGCTCCGTCTATGGTATACCCCCCGAGAGTCCGCACTCCCTTGGCGATGGCTCGCCAAATACCCTTCTTCTGGTGGGCGCTGACCCAGAGGAAAAGTGAAGTTATAATGGATGTTACTCTCCCGTACAGTTCTTCTCACACATTGCCCACAAACCCCCACCCTGGCCCAGACATACATACACACACCATCCTTACATGCTGGCCTGTCCTCCCTCTCACTTCCATCCACGACACTCCATACAATCATGTGCCATCCACAATGCACACAGTTGACTCACCTGTTTGTCTGGAGGACCATACAGTTGCGTGTACTGGGGGAGGACTCCATCCGCCAGTTTCTCCAACTCCTCTGCTGTGAAGGCAGGGGCCCTTTCCCCAGACACTGTAGCAATTGTCGCTTCCAGACACAGGTCACAGCAGCACTTGCAGTGTAGGTCCTCTCCTGTAGAAGGTCAGGTATTAAGTGAGGGAACTGATAGAAAATGGCGGTCACATCCGTGGCGGTGTGTACCGTCACTGCCGGCGTACATCGTCATTGGCTCCTGGAACAAATAGGGCCCAATGATAACCAATGCTGAATTGCACCACGGTCTTCGACCGCCTACCGCGACAGTGTACAACATCAGCGCAGTTACCTCATTTCCCCTTGTCCCACCTTACAGGTCAGGTAGCCGCCATTTCAGGGGGTCACATGGTAGGCCAAATAACTGCTTCACACCTATTTAGGCCAGGAATACGGACAGACAAAGGCACATAGAGACAATTTAAAGTTTGTGCTAAACAGCCTTGTGAAACCTAAGTGTTGTATGACCCTCTGCTCACCGTTCTCCTCCATAGGGCACGTCCGCTGGGGCAGGTGATGAGATGGCGGCATCCTCCAGCAGTGTACAGACCCCTGGTGGACCTGTCAAAAATTGAAGAGAGACACATTATTATCACTTACAGACTTGATCGTGCAACAATCCAGGAACTGTGTGCCCAGTTAGAGCCTGACCTGATGTCATCTATCCTCCATCCCACAGGAATCCCCCTCTAGTGCAGGTCCTGTCTGTACTCCATTTTCTGGCCAGTGGGTCTTTTCAAACAACAGTTGCCATGGCATTAGGGATGTCCCAGCCAATGTTCTCTAATGTGTTGTCCAGAGTGTAATCTGCCCTGCTGAAACACATGCGCTGCTACATCGTTTTCCCTCAGGTGGAGGATTTGCCCACAGTGAAAGGTGACTTTTATGCACTGGGACATAGCCCCAACATCATTGGTGCCATTGATGTTACACATGAGGCATTTGTCCCCCCCCGCAGGAATGAACAGGTGTACAGAAACCGGAAAAGCTATCATTCTATGAATGTGCAGATGGTGTGTTTGGCAGACCAGTACATCTCCCATGTGAATCCCAAGCATCCTGGCTCAGTGCATGACGCTTACATTTTAAGGAATAGCAGCATCTCTTATGTAATGGGGCAACTCCAGAGGCACCGTGTGTGGCTAATAGGTGAGCCTAAAGTCCCCACACAGTTTCATTTGCTGTCTGGGTATGGGAGATTCCCTAATGTTTGGAGGATGTCTAACAGTTGTCCCTCAATATTTTCAGGTGACTCTGGTTACCCCAACCTGTCATGGTTACTGACCCCAGTGAGGAAACCCAGGACAAGAGCAGAGGAACGCTACAATGAGGCACATGGGCGAACTAGGAGCATAATAGAGCACACCTTCGTCCTCCTGAAGGCTAGATTCCAGTGCCTCCATATGACAGGTTGATCCCTATACTACTCACCAAAGAAGGTGTGCCATAACATTGTGGCCTGCTCTATGTTGCACAACCTGGCTTTGCGACGGCAGGTGCCTTTTCTGCAGGAGGATGAGCCTGATGTTGGTCTTGTGGCAGCTGTGGAGCATGTGGACAGTGAAGAAGAGGAGGCAGAAGAAGAAGATGTAGACAAGTGAAACAACATCATCATGCAATACTTCCAGTGAGACACAGGTAAGAGGATGGAACTGCTTCCCACATCTCATACTATTGCAGGACCTACCATAAGTCTGCCTTTTTAACTCTGTGTATGGACCCTGACTTGTCACTTTGGCTTTCCATTTCACAGATCTGGGTCCCAATTTGTGCCCTCTGCTATGTTTACTCCTGGCCTACAGCTGTGTAATATTGGTATGTGAACAAATACATTGACATTGCTATATTTCATAGATTTTGCAATTACACATTTGTGAAAGCACAGACTGACTCCAGATTGATTTCAAGGGTGATTATTTCTGTGCTAATAAGTGGAGGGGGATGTGCAATGGGCTGGGGTGATGGTGGAGGAATGTCCATGGCAGAGTCCAGTCTCTTGGTCTCACAGGTGCATTGTCCAATGGGGCAGAGGGAGCCGAGCAATGGCAGTTTAAGGTGGACAGGGTGACAAAGTGGGACGGAAGGGTGACATTCAGGAGGGTCTCATTTCCTGGCGGGGTCTTGGCAATGTTCTCTGTGTTGCTCCTGGATCTCAGGGACCGTTTTGTGGTGGTTCTCCTTCTGCAGTGGGTGGGGTGCTGGTGGCCTGTTGGTCCTGTGGCGGTGCCTCCTGTCCACCAGCGCCGTCGGAGGTGGAGGCTGTTCATCATCCAGGGTAGTGTCAGGGTCCCGTCACTGTGTCCCTCATGGTGCTGACAAGGTCTGCCAGCACCCCTGCAATGGTGACCAGGGTGGTGTTAATGGACTTCAAGTCCTCCCTGATCCCCAGGTAGTGTTCCTCCTGCAGCCGCTGGGTCTCCTGAAACTTGGCCAGTAACGTGCTCATGGTCTCCTGGGAATGGTGGTTAGCTCCCATGATGTTGGAGAGTGCCTCATGGAGTGTCTGTTCCCTGGGCCTGTCCTCCCCCTGTCGCACAGCAGTCCTCCCAGCTTCCCTGTTATCCTGTACCTCTGTCCCCTGAACCGTATGCCCACTGCCACTGACCCCAGGTCCCTGATTTTCTTGGGTTGGTGGGTTTGCCTGGGTTCCCTGTAGTGGTGGACACACTGCTGATTGACGTGTCCTGGGGACGGAGGAATGGACCCGCTGGGTGGGTGCTGTGCTGGTGTTTCCTGAGGGGGGAGGCTCTGTGGTGGCTAGTGACAGTGGCAGGGGAACCGACTGTCCAGAGGTCCCTGATGGGTCGGGCTGGTCATCTTGATCCAGGCGTGCAGAGCTGCTGTCATCACCGTGGGCCTCTTCTGGGGGGGACTGGATATGTCTGGCAACTCCTGTCCAGTGACGTTGGGTAGGGGTCCTGTTGGGGTGTAAATGCATAGTGTTAATATCTGTGTGTGCCATCTTGTGCATTGGGTGAGGTGCCCTCTTCTCCTGTGCTTACATAATTGTGTTTGCCCTTTTGTGGTAGTTGGTTTGGGGTCTGCGTGGGAATCTGTACTGGACATGCTTTGGTGACGGTGGTCCATGCATAGGTGTTGCATGCAGGGCCTTGGTATTGAGATGTGTGGATTGTGATAGTGGGACATATGTGAGATGATGGAGTGATGGGAGTGAGGGTAAGGGTGGTGGTATGTGGGGGATATGGTAGTAAAGATATGACTTACCAGAGTCCAGTCCTCCTGCTACTCCTGTGAGGCCCTCAGGATGCAGTATTGCCAAGACTTGCTCCTCCCATGATGTTAGTTGTGGGGGAGGAGGTCGGGGTCCACCGCCAGTCCTCTGTACAGTAATCTGGTGTCTTGAAACCACAGAACGCACCTTACCCCGTAGGTCGTTCCACCTCTTCCTGATGTCATCCCGTGTTCTTGGATGCTGTCCCACTGCGTTGACCCTGTTAACAATTCTCTGCCATAGATCCATATTCCTCGCAGTGGAGGTGTGCTGCGCCTGTGATCCAAAAAGCTGTGGCTCTACCCGGATGATTTCCTCCACCATGACCCTGAGCTCCTCCTCAGAAAACCTGGTGTCTCTTTGAGGTGCCATGATATGGTGTGGGTGATGTGTGAGGGGCTGTCTGTTGTGATGAGTGGGGGGATGTGTTTGTGTGTGTTGTTAGAGGTGCGTGGATGTTGTATGGGTGATGGTGTTGTGTGTCTGTGGATGCTGGTGTTGTGTTTGCTAATCTCTCTTTTTGGGCTTCTTCCAAATTTGTTTGTTGTAAGGGTTTGTGGGTAATGTGGGTGTGTGTTTTATAGTGTTGTGGGTGTGTGGTGTGTATGTGTATCAGGTGTGTGTATTTTGAATTGTCCAATGTGGTTGTGTTTTGTAAATGTGTGTGTATTTTGAGCACAGCTGTGTGTACCGCCATGGATTACCGCGATTGAAAGACCGCTGCGTTGATTCGTGGGGCGTGATAGTGTGGATGTATTTTTGTTGGTGTGACGGTGTAGGTTATGTATCGCCAGTTTATCACTGACCTTTGGTGTGGCTGACTTGTGTGGGTATCTGTATTGTGGCGGATTCTGAGATGTGGGTCGTAATACCTGAAGCGGAATTCCGCTGCTGCAACGGTATGTCGGCGGTCTCCAGCACGGCTGTAAGCGGGATTTCCTGCCAGGGTTGTAATGAGGGCCAATATTTTGTACATATGACATTTTGGACCAAATATTTTGCCCAAACACCCTCAGCACTCAAGCGAGTTGGAAAAATAATAAGAAAATGAAAACATTTCTCCTCTTTATGCCTGCCTTTAGAATCATAAAATTTTGGTTGAAATCCTTGTCCATAAATGTTAGTAGGTAGGGATTTGTGTCAAAACCTATCGGTGATAGCATGGAAATGCCCCCTTGAAGCAAAGTAGTGCAAAATAACATATAGCGCAACTCCCATACAAATCCTGGTTTGCTTTGGATAATCTTACCTTTTTTTGACTTTTCACTTTCCTTGCCACCATGAACCTGATCGTACAAGTCCTACCTTTGCTGCTGCTATTGGACCACAATGAAAATCAACCCCATCATCTCCCAAACCAAAGGTAGGTGATGTTTTACCTGTTAGCATCAAAATTGTCTGTGTACATTAGCTCCGGATGCTTGCATTTAAAAAAAATACTTGCAAGCAATAGTACAATAATGGCCAATGCATATGTGTGTGGTGTGGTAGTTTAAGACATTTAAAGAAACACATCTCTATATTTTATTTTACATTTACCACTTTGGCCCAAACTGCCTTCATGCTAACGGACACCTACACACAAAGTCAAATTATTCCCAAATTCAAAATGTGTCCATACAGGTGTGTTTAATAATTTTCCTTAAACTACTAAATAAGATACATATGCATTACACATTATTGTAACGGCATAAATCTAATGAAATGTTGTAATTGCACTACACAAAGCAACAAGTGGGTTATCAAGAAATGCATGTTCTGTCACCTCTAAACTTAAAACATTTAACATAAGTATTGTTGGACCTGGCCCTTTATGCAGGGTCATCCCCAAACTTTTTGCCTCCTTCCTCCTATTGTTCATAACCTGTTGTTGTTGGCTTTAGGACTCTGGGCACCTTATCACTACTAATCAGTGCTACAGTGCATATGTTCTTTGTGTAAATTGTACTGTTGATTGGTTTATCCATGATTGGCATATTTGATTTACTAGTAAGTCCCTAGTAAAGTGCACTAGAAGTGCCCAGGGGCTGTAAATCAATTGCTACTAGTTGGCCTGCAGCACTGGTTGTGCCAACCACATAAGTATCCCTGTAATCATGTCTCAGACCTGCCACTGCAGTGTCTGTGTGAGCAGTTTTAAACTGTAAATTCGACTTGGCAAGTGTACCCACTCGCCAGGCCTAACCCTTCCCTTTTCCTACATGTAAGACACCCCTAAGGTAGGCCCTAGGTAGCCCCATGGACAGGGTGCAGTGTATGTTTAAGGTAGGACATATACTAATGTGTTTTATATGTCCTGACAGTGAAATGCTGCCAAATTCGGTTTTCACTGTTGCAAGGCATATCTCTCTCATAGGTTAAGATGGGGGCTGCCTTTAAACATAATTAAAGTGTAGATTCCCTTTGGGAGCAGATAGACATGTGGAGTTTGGGATCTCTAAACTCACAATTTAAAAATACATCTTTTAGTAAAGTTGGTTTTAAGATTGTGGGGGTCATTCAGACCCCGGCGGGCCGCGGGAGCCGCCCGCCTGGAGGGAACCGCCATGCGGAGGCCATTCTGGCTTTCCCGCTGGGCTGGCGGGTGACCGCCAGCAGGCCGCCCGCCAGCCCAGCGGGAAACCCCTTCCCACGAGGAAGCCGGCTCCGAATGGAGCCGGCGGAGTGGGAAGGTGCGACGGGTGCAGTTGCACCCGTCGCGAATTCCAGTGTCTGCTGAGCAGACACTGGAATTCAAAGTGGGGCCCTCTTACGGGGGCCCCTGCAGTGCCCATGCCATTGGCATGGGCACTGCAGGGTCCCCAGGGGCCCCACGACACCCCTCACCGCCATCCTGTTCCTGGTGGTCGGAACCGCCAGGAACAGGATGGCGGTGAGGGGGTCGGAATCCCCCATGGCGGCGCAGCAAGCTGCGCCGCCATGGGGGATTCCCAGGGCAGCGGAAAACCGGCGGGAGACCGCCGGTTTTCCTGGTCTGACCGCGGCCAAACCGCCGCGGTCAGAATGCCCTGCGGGGCACTGCCAGCCTGTTGGCGGTGCTCCCGCATCCCAAGGACCGCCGGGGGTCGGAATGAGCCCCTGTGTGTTTGAAAATGCCACTTTTAGAAAGTGAGCATGTTCTTGCTTAAACCATTCTGTGACTCTGCCTGTTTGTAGATTCCCTGTCTGGGTTAGTTTGACCCGTGGGTTGTTGGCACCTCATTCTAGACAGTGATACAAAGGGGGCTGGGGTGTAGCCTGCATATCCTGATGAGCCATCTTTGCTAGGAGGGAGGGTAGGAGTGGTCACTCACACCTGAAAGGGCCGTGTCTTCCCTCACACAATGCAGTCTCCAACCCCTTGGGGTGTGTCTGAGGCCTTGCCTGGGCAAGGCAGATTTTACAAACAAGTGAGACTTTCCATTGAAGTAAGCCTACTTCAAAGGCCAAAATGGGTATAAGAAGAGCACCCAAAACCACAGACTTTAGACACTTCTTGGGGTACACACTCTACCTCACAGACACTTCCTGGAGAAGAGAACCTGAACCAGAAGCTGCAACCTGCCAAGAAAAGCTTCCTGGCTGCCCAAAGGACTCACCTGACTGCTTTCTGTGAAGGACTGCTGCCTTGCTGTTGCCCTGCTGCTTGCTGCTCTCTGGCTGTGCTGAGAAGTTCTCTCGAAGGGCTTGGATAGAGATTGCCTCCTGTTCCCTGAAGTCTCAGGACCAAAAAGACTTCCCAGAACGATGCAGCCCGACTTCCAGAGAGGAATCGGTGCAGCGCCTGCCTTGCGGGAGAAATTTCCACGCAACGCCCACTGAATCGATGCAGTGCCTGTGACTTCACTCCGCAAGCCCAGGATTCCACGCATCATCCCCGGGGCGTTCGAAAACCCACAACCCGAAGAGGATCCACGACCGAGCGCCAGAAAACGATGGAAAGTCTTCCCCTTCGTGAAAAATAACAATGCAAGTCTGTGTGCGAAGGGGCGAAACCGACACACACCTCCTTCGTTTTCCACACATCATCTCCTCTGCGGTCCCTTGTGGAGTTTTAGAACGCGAACCAGGTACTTTGTGCTTGAAAGAGACATTTATTGCTTTTTAAAGACTAAAGACACTTTATATCACTTTTAAAGTGATATCTCAATATATACTTATTGCATTTTAATCGTTTTGACCTGCATCTTATCAGATAAATATTATATATTTTTCTAAACACTGTGTGATGTATTTTTTGTGGTGCTATACTGTGTTATTGCATAATTTATTGCACAAATACTTTACACATTGCCTTCTACGTTAAGCCTGACTGCTCAGTGCCAAGCTACCAGAGGGTGGGCACAGGATAATTTGGATTGTGTGTGACTTACCCTGACTAGAGTGAGGGTCCTTGCTTGGAGAGGGGGTAACCTGACTGCCAACCAAAGACCCCATTTCTACCATTGGTGATCAGCGGTGAGGATAGGACTTTTATTTGTGCAGTGACATACAATAGATAAGTGTTCACTACCTATCCACAGTTGAAGATCAACTTGATTTTTCATCTTTTTTTTTTTTGTTCTCTGGTGTCTTCCTGGATATATTGTTGATATTTTTGGACTCTGGTTTTGGGTTGCACCTGTGAGGCCTTCGCAGAATGGAAGTCAACTTCTGGCACCTATTCATCTATGAAAAAGAAGGAGCTAAAAGCATTCTACAAGGAAAGGGGACTGGCTGTAAATAAGAAGTCCAGAAGGGAGGATCTTGAGTCAGCCCTGTTTCAGTGGGAGTTGAAACGCTATCAGGCAACACCACCAGATGAGTCTGAGAAGGAGGACTACTCTGAGGAGGAGGAATATTCTGAGTAGGAAGGCAGTGGCCCTGAGAGGAGAAGAGAAAGAGATGAATGGCTCCTAGCTCAAATCCAGAGGCTGGAAGAGCTAGATGCAGAGATTGAGAGGGCTAAGGAGGAGAGAGCCTTAGCCCGAGAAAAAGAAAGGATTGCAACTCAAGAGCGGAGCTATGAGGAGCTGACGTTGGAAGCCATGAGGGCTGAGTCCAGTTCAGAAGGTGGCAGCAAAAATCTTGTATCCAGTACTGCTGAAGAAGTGCAGATGCCCAGAGATGTTGTGCCCAACTTGAAGGGGGGAGTGAACAGACACCAGGAGGTTCAGGGGTATGAGGTAGCTCCCGTGATGCACAGGGTCCCTGAGGTGGATTGGGGAACTGACATGGGGAGTCATATTCCTACTGGTGGGAGGGACTCTCTACTGACTCTAAGTGACAGTGACAGGGAGAGGGGTTCCCCCAGGTAGAAGTCCTGATTATGGAGTGCGAAGTCATCCCAGAAGAGTGTGGGTTGAGTGTCAGGGACAGTCAGGTACTGTCTCACCAGTCTCAGGAGGGTGATGTGGGGTACTTTTTCAAGGCTGAGTCACTCAATGGTTGGGTGAAGGGTAGTTTGGTTAATTCACGTGAGGGGCTGAGTGATGTAATTGTTGGCGAGCATATGTCTAGTCCTTATTTTCCAGAGCTACGCCAACACCAGGTGGAGTGTGAGTTCTCTGACCCCAGAGAACTTACACTGGAGGCAGACCTCTGGGTGAGTACCAGAGAGTCTGAAGAGGCACTTGGGGGTGCTCCTGAGGGAAGTGGTCTAGGTATTTCCCACCCAGGTGAGGTAACAAAGGATTGCAGTGTCCCAGGTAGGTCCAAGTGTAGTGGGATGGCTGGGGGACCCCATGTCCAGTTTCAGAAGAGAAGGAATGGGGATGGGCTGAAGCCCAAAGTGCCCAAGATCCAGTCCCAGGTCCTGGAGAGTTCCATGAGGGAACACCAGGAGGGGAGCCTAGCCTGCACCATAGGGCCATCTCCTGAGGGTTACCCCATAGTGTCAGGAGAACTTGGGGAGGGGTGGCTGTAGCCAGCGTCCCACAAATTCTGGTGTCTGTCAGTAACACTCCTAGTGAGGGGGTGCAGAAGTCCAGACACAGGGTTGAGAGGGCGTTATAGACCCCAGTGGAGAACCTGGAGGGTCAGCTCTGAAAGAGCATAGGCCCCCAGGAATGACCTTGGTGAGACCATTTCTGGGTTGGGGGGAATCCAGACTCTGCCAGATGGGCAGGGGTCAGGAGTCCTGCACCAGCCAGACTCTTGTGTGGCCCTTGGGGATGGTGTGTCCCTTGTGGGGGGGGGGGTAAGAGTGCCCCCCAGGAAGTCCTGGTGGGCCAGGCAATGGTTCAACTGCAGGGTGGTGACTCTGGGTTGGATGACCAGGTTCAGGGGTTAAACTCTGACCTGGTGGGTGGTAGGTGTGCCCCCGGGAAGTCCTGGGTTGCCAGGCAGTGGTCCAGTCCGAGAGTACAGACCCAGGATTGGAAGGCCAGGTTTGGGGTGTCTCCTCTGACCTGGAAGGAGGGGCTACTGCTAACAGTGCCCCTACCATGTTGTATTCTGAGGGGGGCCCTCCTAATTGTGGGGTGCAGGACCCCAGAAGAAAGGGCAGGGAGAGGGAAGCCTCGCTCCTGGCCCTGGTCCAACCTGAAGGTACAGACCCCAGGTTGGAAGATCAGTTGCAGGTTAAAATCCCTGCACTGATGGGAGAATTGTGCAGGATTGCTTCTACAAGCACCCTGACAGTTCTGGACTCTGGGGGTGCCGCTCCTAGAGGGAGGGTACAGAGCCCCAGAGGGGATGACCAGGGTCAGGCTATCATCCCTGACCTGGAGGAAGGGGGAATGGTCAAAGAGTGCCCACACTCTCCATAGTCACAGTGGTTTTAGGGCCTTAAGAGGCCTAGGGCCTGGCTCTCATCCCTGATAGCTGTCAGTGGCCACTGTGGCTTGCTGTCCTGGTGGACAGAGTTGCCCCTGGGGGGGGGACAAGAGTCACACGCCGTGTGTGGAATGGGCAACACCACTGTATTGTCCCTGGTGGTACTATCTGGCCCCTGGGATACATCTGTGAGCAAAGTTAGGTTTGGTGCTGCACAGATGGTATCTGCAGGAGAGGAGAATGGTTCCCCATGGGTTAGCTTAGTGGGCCCTGAGAGTATGGCCAGAGGGATCCAACTGGAGTCAGGAAGGCGTAGGACTGGAACATGCCCCTGCTGTTGTGGGCCTGGGTCCTTGTTCTATCGCCCCAATCAGGGAAGTACATCAAGGTATTGATTGTTCTCCCCTGGCTTTAGGCTGGTGGGGGGTTATGTTGGACCTGGCCCTTTTTGCAGGGTCATCCCCAAACTTTTTGCCTCCTTCCTCCTATTTTTCCAGATTTCTTTTTGTTGGCTTTAGGACTCTGGTACTTTACCACCGCTAACCAATGCTAAAGTGCATATGTTCTCTCTGTAAATCGTACTACTAATTGGTTTATCCATGGATGGCATATTTGATTTACTAGTAAGTCCCTAGTAAAGTGCACTACAGGTACCCAGGGCCTGTAAATCAAATGCTACTAGTGGGCGTGCAGCACTGGTTGTGCCACCCACATAAGTAGCCCTGTAATCATGTCACAGACCTGCCACTGCAGTGTCTTTGTGTGCAGTTCTAAACTGTAAATTCGACTTGGCAAGTGTACCCACTTTCCAGGCCTAACCCTTTCCTTTTCCTACATGTAAGACACCCCTAGGTAGGCCCTAGGTAGCCCCATGGGCAGGGTACAGTGTATGGTTAAGGTAGGACATATACTAATGTGTTTCATATGTCCTGACAGTGAAATACTGCCAAATTCAGTTTTCACTGTTGCAAGGCCTATCTCTCTCATAGGGTAAGAGGGGGGCTGCCTTTAAACATAATTAAAGCGTAGATTCCCTTTGGGAGCAGATAGACATGTGGAGTTTGGGATCTCTAAACTCACAATGTTAAAATACATCTTTTAGCAAAGTTGGTTTTAAGATTGTGTGTTTGAAAATGCCACTTTTAGAAGGTGGGCATTTTCTTGTTTAAACCATTCTGTGACTCTGCCTGTTTGTGGATTCCCTGTCTGGATTAGTTTGACAGTTGGGCTATTGCCACCTCTCTCTAGACAGTGACACAACAGGGGCTGGGGTGTAGCCTGCATATCCTGATGAGCCATCTGTGCTAGGAGGGAGAGGAGGAGTGGGGACTCACACCTGAAAGGGCTGTGTCTGCCCTCACACAATGCTGTCTCCAACCTCCTGGTGTGTGTCTGAGGCCCTACCTGGGAAAGGCAGGATTTCACAAACAAGTAAGCCTACTTCAAAGGCCAAAATGGGTATAAGAAGAGCACCCAAAATCACAGACTTTAGACACTTCTTGAGGTAGACACTCTACCTCACAGACACTTCCTGGAGAAGAGAACCTGAGCCAGAACCTGCAACCTGCCAAGAAGAGCTGCCTGGCTGCCCAAAGGACTCACCTGACTGCTTTCTGGGAAAGACTTCTGCCTTGCTGTTGCCCTACTGCCCTGCTGCACTCTGGCTGTGCTGAGAAGTGCCCTCCAAGGGCTTGGATAGAGATTGCCTCCTGTTCCCTGAAGTTTCAGGACTAAAACGAACTTCACTCCTGCAACTGGACTGTTTGTGCGGTGAAAATTAGACGCACAGCCTGCTAAAAATGACACACAGCCTGCATCGCAGTGAAAAAGTCACCGCACGCCAAACCGGAACGACACAGCCCGACTTCGCAACAAGAAGATAAATGCAGAGACAGTGTAGCGACCAGAACTTCGACGCACAGCCCACTGGATCGACACACAGCTGACCCGGAACAAAGCAGCCCGACTAGGAATCGACGCAGCGCCTGCCGTGCGGGAGAAATTTCCACTGAACGGCCACCGAATCGACACAGCGCCTGTGACTTCGCTCCGCAAGCCCAGGATTACATGCATCGTCCCCGGGGTGTCCAAAAACCCTGCAACCCGAAGAGAATCCACAACCAAGCAGCAGAAATCGACACTAAGGCCCTCATTACAACTTTGACGGGCGGCGGAGGCCGCCCGCCAAAGTTGCGCCGCAGGAATACCGCACCGCGGTCTGAAGACCGCGGCCGGCATTCTGAGTTTCCCGCTGGGCAGGCGGGCGGCCGCCTTAAGGCCGCCCGCCAGCCCAGCGGGAAACAACCTTCCCACGAGGACGCCGGCTCGGAATCGAGCCGGCGGAGTGGGAAGGTGCGACGGGTGCTACTGCACCCGTCGCGTATTTCACTGTCTGCTATGCAGACAGTGAAATACAAGCGGGGCCCTCTTCGGGGGCCCCTGCAGTGCCCATGCCATTGGCATGGGCACTGCAGGGGCCCCCAGGGGCCCCGCGACACCCCCTACCGCCATCCTGTTCCTGGCGGGCGAACCGCCAGGAACAGGATGGCGGTAGGGGGTGTCAGAATCCCCAAGGCGGCGCAGCATGCTGCGCCGCCTTGGAGGATTCTGACGGGCAGCGGAAAACCGGCGGGAGACCGCCAGTTTTCCTGCACTGACCGCGGCCAAAGCGCCGCGGTCAGAATGCCCTAAGGGGCACCGCCAGGCTGTCGGCGGTGCTCCCGCCAACCGCGAGCCTGGCGGTCACAGACCGCCAGGCTCGTAATGAGGGCCTAAGTCTTCCCCTGCATGATAAATAATGACTCAAGTCTGTATGCGAAGGGGCGAAAACGATGCACACCTCTCTGTTTTCCACGCATCGCCTCCTCTGCGGTCCCTTGCAGAGATTTTGAACTTTTGCAGTGATATCTCAACATATACTTATTGCATTTTAATCGATTTGACTTGCATCTTATCAGATAAATAATATATATTTATCTAAACTCTGTGTGGTGTATTTTTTGTAGTGCAATACTGTGTTATTACATGATTTATAGCACAAATACTTTACATATTGCCTTCTAAATTAAGCCTGACTGCTCAGTGCAAAGCTACCAGAGGGTGGGCACAGGATAATTTGGATTGTGTGTGACTTATCCTGACTAGATTGAGGGCCCTTGCTTGGACAGCGGTAACCTGACTGCCAACCAAATAACCCATTTCTAACATGTAATAACGCACATTTCCACGTGTGTAGTGCATTTTTCCTTAATCATTAGATTTCATTGATCTCAAGCGTTTTTTCATGTGTAATGCATATGTTTATTATTAACACTTATCATTTTCAAATAAACATACATGTATTCACAAGTTACAAAAATATAAATATGTTTAATTTTAGTGTAAGTGTCCATTATCATGATGAATGCTTGCACCAAAATGAACATGCCATTGCTAATGTATGCACTATAAAAATATGTCAAAAATAAATCTGTGTCTGTCACAAATGAAATTAAGTTTGTTACTCACATTCGTATTAATATTATTATCATCAATCAATTACTATTAATCTAAAAAAAATATCAGGATAAAGTTTGTGAAAATAAATGATAATTTATTCAATAAATGAGATACGTCTCTCATAATCACTGAAGTAACAAAAAATAATTATTAGTATTGTCCGTGTCCATCAAAAATGAGGGTACACAATTTGGGCTTCTGGCCCAGAACTTGCCTGCTAATGAAACTGCCAAGGACAACCTCCTCAGTAAGGGCCATCTAGTGGGCAGAGCAGGCACCTCAATGATCTTTTTTGGGTGGGGTGGGTTTAGGTTTCTTAGAGGTCAGGGGCAGGTAGGCAGTAAAAGTGGGTGGTGGAGAAGGGGAAGAATGTGTGTGAGAGAGTGGGGTTTGGAAGGTAGAGGTAGCTGGAGTGAGTGTTGTGTGTGTCTTTTTTGCAGGTGCATGTGGGTCTGGTGTATGTGGTGTACGTTTGGGTGTATGTTTCTTTTAAGGTGTGCAGTGTTCGTGTGAGTGTGTGCGTTTGCATTTGGTGGATGTTGGTGTGTGTGTGCTTTTCTGTGAGTGTTTTTGTATAGATGAGTGTGCTGTTGAGGTGGTTGGTGTGGTTGTGGTGGGTGTGTCTGTATATGCTATAGATGCATGTGGGTCTGGTGCATGTTTGGATGTGTATGGTTTTGTAGGTGTTTTGTACTATGGTGATTATGAGCGTGTGTTGTTTTGCTGTAGGGGTGTGTGTGTGACTGTGCATGTGTGGATGAGTGTGTAGTTGAGGTGGATGTTGTGGTTGAGGTGCTTGTGGGTGTGATGGTGGTTGTGAATGTGGTTGTGGTGGTTGTAGTACATGTGGTTGTGGTAGTGCTGCTTGTGAGTGTGGTAGTGGGTGTAGTATCAGTAGTGTGTGTCTTTTGGATGAGTGGATGTTTTTTCTTACTTGGTCTGTTTATGTTTATGTGTGGATGTAGGAGTGCTGCTTTTGTCTGTTGGAGTGAGTGCATGCAAGGAAGTGAGTGTGCTTGAGATTAGGGTGGGAGTGGGATTTGGGATGAGGAAGGGGCCAGCGAATGGGCACAAGGTTGGGCTAGTTGGGGGGGCTGTGGTCAGTACAGAGGCTATTTTTGCTAGGGATCTCTGCCTGAATGCAATCATCAATGGCTTTTGGGAACTAGAACAAAACATTTCCTAATTTCAAATGTTCACCTGCTTCACAACTCGAAAACGCAGGTATATTTTAACATTACCCCTTTGCCTTTAGGGAACATATTATGGACCCATTTGCTCCTAGCTTTGTAAATTACCATCATTAGTCCCATTTCATTTTAAATAATTTGGTACAGATTGGTTATTTTTAAAAAGTGAACTCATGTCACAAAAATAAACATACCACGCACATTGTCCATCAGCATAAGTATCTTTTGGTCATGGAACCAATTCACCAGTGTGAAGTGATACAAGTGAAAAGTTAGTGCTCGCAGTCTCCCGGTACTTACAATGGGCTTGGACTGTGAGAATGAAGGGGGTTTCTCTTCTTGATGATTGTAATTCTCCACACCCTGGCACCTAGTTGAAAGTTTTGAGATTCAAACTGGGTTCAAATGCCAGTTACCGTTAGAGACTAAGGGGGTCATTACAACACTGGAGGTAAATGCCGCTTTCCGCCGTGCAGAAGAGCGCCAACACACCGACGCGGAATTCTGCCACAGCTATTACGACCCACAGCTCGGAATCCGCCAAAATCTAGACACCCACAGAAGTCCGCCAAACCAAAGGTCAGTGATAAACTGACGAAAACAAAACGGACACCGTCACACCAACAGGAATACGCCCACACTATCACGACCCACGAAACCACGCGGCGGGCTTTCAACTGCGGTATTCCATTGGTGGTACACACCGCCGCGCTCAAAATACACACACATATACAAAAACCTACCACATTGGACAATTTGAAACACACACACCTGATACACATACACACATCACTCCCACACACTCAATACAATATAAAACACACCCACATCACCCACAAACCCCTACGACAACAATTACTGAGAGAAGGCCAGAGAGAGACACCACCATCAACAATACTAGCATCTACAGGCACACAACACCATCACCCACATAACTTCTACGCACCTCACACTACACACCACTACATATCAGCACACTTATCACCCCACACCCCACACAACACCTACACCACCCCATGGCATGGCAAAGACACCCCAGGTTCTCGGAGGACGAGCTCAGGGTCATGGTGGAGAATATCGTCCTGGTAGAGCCACAGCTATTCGGAGCACAGATGCAGCACACCTCCATAGCTAGGAAGGTGGAGCTATGGCGAAGAATAGTGGACAGGGTGAACGCAGTGGGACAGCACCCAAGAAATCGGGAGGACATCAGGAAGAGGTGGAATGACCTACGGGGGAAGGTGCGTTCCGTGGTCTCAAGACACCACCTGGCGGTTCAGCGGACTGGTGGCGGACCCCCACCTCCTCCCCCACAATTAACAACATGGGGTTAGCAGGTCTTGGCGATTCTGCATCCTGAGGGCCTCGCAGGAGTAGGTGGAGGAATGGACTCTGGTAAGTCAAATCTTAACTATTACATCCCCCACCCTACCTGCATGCCAGCACATACCCCCACCCTCACCCTCACCCCATCACTCTAACTCCTCACAAATGTCCCAACATCACAAACCACACATCCTAACACCAAGCCCTGCATGCAACAACAAAGCATGGACACCCATCACCAAAGCATGTCCACTACAGATACCCATACACCCCCCTAAACCACCATCACACAAGGTCCCACACAGGAATGCAAGCACTGGGGTACCGGTCACCCACCCATTGCACACCATGTCACACACAGATGTAATAAACATCCTTTTATACCCCTGCAGGACCCCTACCCAACGTCACCGGACCGGAGGGTCCACACATGTCCACACCATCAACAGAAGAGACCCACAGTGATGACAGCACCTCTGTCCAACTGGATCTAGATGACCAGCCCGGCCCATCGGGGACCTCTGGACAGTCGGTTCCCCTCACCCAGTCACAGGCCACAACAGACCTTCCCCCCTCTGGAAATACCAGCACAGCACCCACCCAGCTGGCCCATACCTCCGTCCCCAGGACATATCAATCAGCTGTGTGTCCACCACTACAGTGAACCCAGGCTAACCCACCACCCCAACAACAACAGGGACCTGGGGGCAGTGGTAGTGGGCACACGGTCCAGGGGAGGGAGGCCCAGGAACACAGGGGAACTGGGAGGGCTGCTGTGCGATAGGGGGCGGACAGGCCCAGGGAACCCACTCTCCACGAGGCCCTCTCCAACATCATGGGAGCCTACCACCACTCCCAGGAGACGATGGCAACAGTACTGGCCAAGTTTCAGGAGACCTAGCGCCTGAAGGAGGAACAGTATTCGGGCTTCAGGGAGGAACTCAGAGCCATCAGTTCCACCCTGGGCACCATCGTAGGGGTGCTGAAGGAAGTACTCAACACCAGGAGGGACACTGTGGCACTAAAAGGGGCCCCTGACACTAGCATGGACGATGAACTGCCCACCACTTCCAACGGCGCTAGTGGACAGGAGGCATCGCCACAGGACCACCACACCAGCACCCCACCCCCTGCAGAGGGAGAACCACCTCACAAATGGTCCCTGAGATCCAGAACAAAGACAGAGAACAATGCCAAGACCCCCGCCAAGAAATGAGACCACCCTGATTTGTCATCCTACTGTCCCACTTTGTCACCCTGTCCATCCTTACACTGCCCCAGCTCCACTTCCTATGCCCATTAGGGCAATGCACCTGTGTGACTAATAGACTGGACTCTGCCATGGACATTTCTCCACCATCAACCCTCACCATTTTGCAACCCTCTCCAATGTTGAGCACTTAAATAAACACCCTTAAAGCACAAAACAATCTGGAGTCAGTCTGTGATTTCGGAATACTGTATTAGCAGTCACTGTGGCAAAAAGCTCTTTCATTTGTAATGTCAACATACCTATGTCACACAGCTCTAGTCCATGAGGAATCAAAGCAAATGTCACACTGTGGGACCCACATCTGTGAAATCGTAAGGGAAAGTGACAACTTAGTGACCATACACTGGGTGAAAACGACAGACAGTAGAGAGGTAGTATTGTTTAAGTACATGTAGTAGGCAGGTTTGTATCCTTACCTGTGTTTCACTGGAAATATTGCTGGATCACTGAGTCCCTGTTGTCCATGTCTTTTTCTGCTTCCTCGTCTTCACTGTCCACAGGCTCCACAGCTGCAACAACACCGCCATCTGGACCATCCTCCTGCAGAAAATGCACCTGTCGTCGCAAAGCCAAGTTGTGAAGCATACAGCAGGCCATGATGATCTGGCACACCTTCTTTGGTGAGTAGAATAGGGATCCACCTGTCATATGGAGGCACCTGAACCTGGCCTTCAGGAGGCCGAAGGTCCACTCGATCACCCTCCTAGTTCACCCATGGGCCTCATTGTAGCTTTCCTCTGCCCTTGTCCTGGGATTTCTCACTCAGGTCAGTAGCCATGACAGGTTGGGGTAACCAGAGTCACCTGCAAATGGCGAGGGACAACTGTTAGACACACACTAACCTGTAGGGATATCCCCAGACCCACACAACCATTCCCACTGACTTGCTTCCAGGTGCTCACCTAATAGCCACACACAGTGCCTCTGGAGTTGACCCATCACATAAGGGATGCTGCTATTGCGCAGGATGTAGGCGTCATGCACTGAGCCAGGGAACTTGGCATTCACATGGGAGATGTACTGGTTTACCAAGCATACCATCTGTACATTCATAGAATTATAACTCTTCCGGTTTCAGTACACCTGTTCACTCCTGTGGGGGGGGAACCAAAGCCACATGTGTCCCATCAATGGCACCTATGATGTTGGGGATATGTCCCAGGGCATAGAAATCACCTTTCACTGTAGGCAAATCCTCCACCTGAGGGAAAACGATGTAGCTCCGCATGTGTTTCAGCAGGGCAGACAACACTCTGGACAACACGTTGGAAAACATAGGCTGGGACATCCCTGATGCTATGGCCACTGTTGTTTGAAATGACCCACTTGCTAGGAAATGGAGCACTGACAGCACCTGCACTTGAGGGGGGATTCCTGTGGGATGGCGGAAAGCTGACATCAGGTCTGGCTCCAATTGGGTACACAGTTCCTGGATTGTGGCACGGTCAAGCCTGTATGTGATGATCACATGTCTTTCCTCCATTGTGGACAGGTCCACCAACGGTCAGTACACCGGAGGATGCCGCCATCTCCTCACATGTCCCAGCGGACGGTGCCTATGAAGGACAACAGCGAGAACACAAATCATAATCTAAAAAGTGGCCTGTATGTGTGTTGAGTCTAGGCCTAGGTATGTGTGACGCAGTTGAAAATGAAGCCATGTGGGCCCCTGAAATGGCGGATGCCTGACCTCTAAAGTGGGACAATGGGATGTGAGGTAACTGCGCTGGCGTTGTACACCGTCGCGGTAGGCGGTCGAAGACCGCAGCGCAATGCTGCATTGGTTAACATTGGACCCTATGGGTCCCAGGAGCCAATGATGATGTACGCCGGCGGTGACGGTACGGACCGCCGCGGACGTGACCGCCATTTTCTATCTGTTCAGTCACTCGATACCTGATCTTCGACAGGAGAGGACCTACACTGTAAGTGCTGCTGTGACCTCGGTCTGGAAGAGACAATGGCTCGAGTGTCTGGGGAAAGGGCCCCTGCCTTTACATCGGAGGAGTTGGAGAAACTCGTGGATGGGGTCCTCCCCCAGTACACGCTACTCTACGGTCCTCCAGACAAACAGGTAAGTACACTGGGAGCATACTGTATGGGCTATGCCTGTGTGGATGAAAGAAGGAAGGGGGGAGAGTGCGGAATGCATGAAACGACGGTGAGTGCATGTGCCACATGACAAGGGTAGGGATGGGGGCCAATGACTGTGACGGTGTAGTTGGTAATAAGTTTCTCTTCCCCCTGTACAAATCATGTAGGTCAGCGCCCACCAGAAAAAATATATTTGGCGTGCCATCGCCAAGGATGTCAGGACCCTGGGGGGTCTACCACAGACGGACACCCACTGCCAGAAAAGATGGGAGGACATTCGCCGCTGGAGCAAGAAGATGGAGGAGGCTCAGCTGGGGATGGCGTCCCAACGTGGGAGGGGTGCCCGTCGCACCATGGCCCCCCTGATGTTCAGGATCATGGAGGTGGCGTACCGGGAGTTGGATGGGCGCTTGAGGGCATCACAGCAGCCACAAGGGGGTGAGTACACTCTCATTCTGCTGATTGTGCGCGCAGTGGAGGTGTGTTGGTGGGGGAGGTGGGCTGTGGGTTTCCCTAGGCCAGGGCGAGTTCCGTAGGCAAGGTCCCTCCGTAAGGCAGGCCATGTGGCACCCCACCGCACCTCTGTAGAGTGAGTCATGCCCCTGTGTCATCCATGTGTGCAGATGTCGTCCATAGCATAGGAGGCCATTTCCCAGGAATTGAACAGTGGAGCACAAGAGCGCGGCGTAGTGCAGGGGGCTTGTGCGTCTGTCGTGTCCGCCAACGGTAGCGGTAATGCATGCACTCAACATGTCTTTCTTCTGTTGTCCCCCCCCCCTTTTTGTGGTCTCCCTGTTCTTGTGTGCATTAGCATCATCAGGCGGAGGCGCAGTGGCACCGGAGCACGAGGGGGCCTGCATCCCACATGGCCATGGAGGGCCACACTACAGAATCGAACTTCACCAGTGGGACGGAGGGCGAGGGGACTCCACGGCGGGGACAGGAGCTGAGCCCAGCGACACGGACTCGTCCTCTGATGGGAGCTCCCTTGTGGTGGCGGCAACATCTGTGCCCCCCCCATCTACAGGTACAGCCGCTACCCCCCTTCCAGGACCACCCTCCCAGCAGCCCCTCAGCCTTTGCCCCGTGCCCGCTCACCCGGGAGGGTGGGCATCACCTTGCCCCAGGCACCTCAGGCCCTGCCCCTGTCACCCCTGCTGCCCTCAGTGAGGAGGCCATTGACCTCCTCAGGTCCCTCACTGTTGGGCAGTCTACCATTTTGAATGCCATCCAGGGTGTAGAAAGGCAGTTGCAACAAACAAATGCATTCCTGGAGGGCATTCATTCTGGTCAGACGGCCCTTCAGCAAGCTTTTCAGACTCTGGCCTCAGCACTGATGGCACCCATTGTCCCTGTGTCCAGCCTCCCCCCTCCAACTTCCTCCACCCAGACCCAATCCCCTGTACCCCAGCCTCTCGCAAGCACACCTCTAAACAAGCATGCACACACGTCAACACACAAGGGAAGCTCAGGCAAACATAAGCACCACACATCCCACAGGCACTCACGCAAGCATCAGACACATGCAGACACACCAACATCAACTGCCTCCATTGTGTCCCCCTCCTCCTCGTCTCCCTCCTCCCTCCCAGTCTCTTCTACACTCACACCTGCATGCACTACCTCTACAGCCACTACTACCATCACCAGCACACCCACCACCACACCCCGCTCACGTGCAGTCACCACCCCCACTACCATTCACACGTCCCCTGTGTCCTCTCCCAGTGTGTCTGTGACGCCCCCTCCCAAGATACACAAACGCAGGCACACACCCACCCAACAGCCATCCACCTCACAACAGCCTCCAGCGCATGCACCTTCACCCAAAGTCAACAAACGAACACCTCCTACAACCACAATCTCTTCCTCCACTCCCAAACCCCCTCCAGCTGCCCGTCCCAGTGTCTCCAAAAAACTTTTCCTGTCCAACCTTGACCTCTTTCCCACACCTCCCCCACCCCGTCCGTCTCCTAGGTCCCGAACTAGCACCTCAGCCACAACATCTCCGGGACCAGTGGTGCCTGTAGTCACCGGAATCTGGAGTGCACCGGCCACCAGGGGAGCCAGTGTGGCACGGAGCCACAGCACAGACAGTCCCCCACCTGTGAAGCATCAGAAGTTGTCCAGTGGCCAGCGGGAGAGGGGGAAGACTCCAGCCACCAAAGCCGTTCCCAGGGGTCCCGGTGGGAGTGTGGAGTCAGCTGTGACACCTTCCAAGGTGGGGAAGGGCCACAAGAAACCAGGAAAGTCTGGGAAGAGCAGCACGGCGGAGGAGACCACCATCATCCCAGCTGCCCAGGAGGCCACAGCCATCATCCTGCTACCCAAGAGGCCACTGCCGTCATCCCCGCTGCCCAGGGGGCCATAGCCGTCATCCCCGCTGACCAGGAGGCCACAGCCGTCATCCCCGCTGACCAGGAGGCCACAGCCGTCATCCCCGCTGACACAGAGAGGACCGCCAGCACAAGCCCCGCTGGGCTAGAGAGGACCTCCAGCACAAGCCCCGCTGGGACAGAGAGGACCGCCAGCACAAGCCCCACTGGGCTAGAGAGGACCGCTAGCACAAGCCCCACTGCGCTAGAGAGGACCGCCAGCACAAGCCCCACTGGGCAAGAGAGGACCGCCAGCACAAGCCCCGCGGGGACAGAGAGGACCGCCAGCACAAGCCCTGCTGGGCCATAAAGGACCACCAGCAGCTGAGTCACTGCAAAGGAGCCCGCCGCTCCAAGCACCGCTGAACAGGGCACCGCCATCTCAAGCACCGCTGAACAGGGCACCGCCATCTCATGTACCGCTGAACAGGGCACCGCCGTCTCAAGCAATGCTGAACAGGGCACCGCCGTCTCAAGCACCGCTGAACAGGGCACCGCCGTCTCACGCACTGCTGAACAGGGCACCGCCGGCTCAAGCACCGCTGAACAGGGCACCGCCGTGTCATGCACCGCTGAGCAGGGCACCGCCGTCTCAAGCACCGCTGAACAAGGCACCGCTGTCTCAAGCACCGCTGAACAGGGCACCGCCGTCTCAAGCACCGCTGGCCCATGAGCGCCAAGGGCACTGACGCTACTGAGTCAGTCACGGGCAGAATGAAGCACTCTGGGCACCATGCCCCCTCCAGAACCAGTGGAGAGATCCATCCACTGCCTCTGTCCTTAGCAGGATGAAGCACTCTGGGCACAATGCCCCCTCCAGAACCAGTGGAGACTGTTATCCAGCAAAGCCACAGTCTCACAAGTCTCTCCAGTGGGTGGTTTGCCCACTGTTCAATCCTGGGGAGTGCAAAGCCACAGTCTCTCAAGTGGATGCCTTCTTCTACTGGTTCTAGAGGGGGCCTTGTGCCCAGTGTGCTTTATCCTGGCAAGAAGGGTGTGAGTGAATTCTTTCTTCCACTGGTTCTGGAGGGGGCCTTGTGCCCAGTGTGCTTCATCCTGGCAAGGAGGGGATGAGTGGATTCCTTCTTCCACTGGTTCTGGAGGGGGCTTTGTGCCCTGTGATGCAGATCCTGAATGGTGCAAGGTCACAGTCTCTCACCTGGGTGTCAGGCCTACAGTTCTTGCAGGGGCCAGGACGCACTACAGCCCATGTAGTCACAACTATACACTGCTCGCCAGCGGTGACGGCTGCTCAGTGGTGGCAGTTGCGGGGCTGGTGGCAGTGCTGTCAGTGGTGGGGGAGGCTCCAGCCCTTCCCCTGCAGCCTCAGGCGGCTGTCCACTGGGGCTGCTGCAGCTGGCAGTGGTGCAGGAGGCGGTGCAGGTGGCGGTGCTGCCAGTGGTGGGGGAGGCTCCAGCCCTTCCCCTGCAGCCTCGGAGGGCTGAAGTGCCATGGCTGGTGTTGTTTGCCCAGAAGCTTCTCCAGTCCCAGGCACCAGATCCATCCTGCCTGAGGCGTCTGTTCCTTTTACATTGGCCTTGGCAGCTGTTGCTCCCTTCCTGCCCTTGGCAGCTGGTGGTGCCTCCTTGCTTCTGTCAGCTGGTGGTGCCTCCTTGCCCTTGCTAGCTGGTGGTGTCTCCTTGCTCTTGCTAGCTGTTGGTGTCTCCTTGCCTTTGCTAGCTGGTGGTGCCTCCTCGCCCTTGCTAGCTGGTGGTGCCTCCTTGCCCTTGCTGGCTGGTGTTCCCTTCCTGCCCTTGTTAGCTGGCGGCCCCTTCTTGCCCTTGGCAGCTGGTGCAGGCACACTGGCAGCACTGACGGGTGCCTCCTTGGAGCCTCTCACACATGCCGAAGCTGCAGAAACTACAGTGGCCGTGGACTGCGTGGCTGAGGTGCTGGCCTGGGTTCTGCCCACCCAGGCCCAAAGTGAAGGACGGGGGAGGGGCAGGGAATAGGTCAAGGGTGGAGAGGAAAAGCTTTTTAGGGACACTGGGGCTGGAAGAGGGGGAAGGTTTGGGAGTGGAGGAAAAGGGAGTGGCTGTAGGAGGTGTCTGTCTGCTGTGTTTGGGTGCAGGTGAATGGGCTGGGTGCTGTTGTGAGGTGGATGGCTGTTGGGTGTCTGAGTGCTTGCGTGTGTGTACTTTGGGAGGAGGGGGCACAGACAGAGTGGGAGAGGACAAAGGGGACGTGTGCATGGATGTGGGGGTGGTGACTGCCAGTGAGGGGGATGTAGTGATAGGTGTGCTAGTGATGGAGGTAGTGGATGAGGATGTAGTGCATGCAGGTGTGAGTGGAGACGCTATTTGGAGGTAGGTGGAGGACAAGGAGGAGGGGGACACCGTGTAGGCAGTGGATGTTGGTGTGTCTGCATCTGGATGGTGCTTGTGTTAGTGCCTGTGGGATGAAGTGTGGTGCTTGTGTTTGACTGAGCCACGTCTGTGTGTTGATTTGGTTGGATGCTGGTCTGAAGGTGTGCTTGGGGTAGGCTGGGTTTGAAGGGAATGGGACTGGGTAGAGGAAGTTGGAGGTGGAAGGCTAGAGACAGGGACAATGGCTGCCATCAGTGAGTTGGCCAGAGCCTGGAATGTTCTCTGTTTGGCCGCCACGCCAGAGTGAATGCCCTCCAGGAATGCATTTGTTTGTTTCAAATGCCCTGCTAGACCCTGGATGGCATTCAGTATAGTTGACTGCCCAACAGAGAGGGATCTCAGGAGGTAATAGCTTCCTCACTGAGGGCAGCAGGGCTGACTGGGGCAGGGCCTGAGGTGCCTGGGGCGAAGGAGATGCCCACCCTCCTGGGTGAGCGGGCACGGGGAACTCGCTGAGGGGCTGCTGGGAGGGCAGTGCTGGTACGGGGGTGGCAGCTGTACCTGTAGTTGGGGTGGCCTCAGAGGTGTCCTCCACCGCCAGGGAGCTTCCATCGGAGGAGGTGTAGCTGTCAGAACTGTCCCCTCCAGTCTCCGCCACGTTGCTCCCCTCACCCTCCATCCCACTGGTGCCCTCACCGTTGGTGGATTCCGCCTTCAGGCCCATGTGGGATGCAGCTCCCTCCGTCGCCGGTGCCTCTGCTCCTTCGCCAGATGATGCTAATGCACACAAGTACAGGGTAACAAAAAAAAGGAGGGGAAGAGACAGAGGATATACTTGGTCAATGCCAGCAACAACACCACCGTTGGCGTACACAACTCACAGGGAGCAGCCCTATGCACTAAGCCATGCAATACCACTTACAATGCTAGTCACCAGGCCATGGGGTACAATGCCTAACGCCATTACCAGCACACCTGAAACCCACAGGACCCTGTCCAGTAGTAGATGCCCACTAGCATTATTGGGGTTGGAGTGCATCTGAGCCTGCCCATCATGGAACCTACCCTGCCATGTTTGTCCTGGCCTAGGGGCACCCACAAACCCACATTCCCCACCCAGGTAACACCTCAACGCGCGCAGCTTCATGATTCTGAAACTGTACTCACCGCCTTGTGGCTGCTGTGATGCCTTCAAGCACCCATCCAACTCTGGACAGGCCACCGCCAGGATGCGGAACATCAGGGGGGTCAGGGTACGATGGGCACCCCTTCCTCGTTGGGAGGCCTCCCCCAGCTGGGACTCCACCGTCTTCCTTGCCCAGCAGTGCAGGTCCTCTACCCGTTTGTGACAGTGGGTGCTCCGCCTGTCAAAGACCCCCAGGGTCCGCACCTGCTTGGCGATGGCATGCCAAACACCCTTTTTTTGATGGGTGCTGACCTGCAGAAAAAGATACATAAGAAAATGTATTAGTCATACTGTCCGGACTGTTACACTCATGGCCCACCATATCCCTGCCATCCCCTTACGCACAGACATTCCCCACCAAACATGTAGCACTCTGCCCAGGACCCCTCAGCCCCCCACACGAGGCTTACACACACAGCACTCCATACATTCATGCCCCACGCATCGTGCTCACAGTGTATTCACCTGTTTGTCTGGAGGGCCATAAAGTAAAGGGTCCTGGGGTAGGACACCATCCACTGGTCTCTCCAACTCCTTCGAAGTGAAGGCAGGGGCCCTTACCCCAGACACTCGAGCCATGGTCGGTTCCAGACACAGGTCACAGAAGCACTTGCAGTGTAGGTCCTCTTCTGTTGAAGGTCAGGTAGCAAGTGAGTGAACAGATAGAAAATGGCGGTCACGTCTGCGGTGGTGCGTACCGTCACCGCCGGCGTACATCACCATTGGCTCCTGGAACCCTTAGGCCCCAATGATAACCAATGATGTGTTGCGCGGCGGTTGTCGACCGCCTCCCGCAACGGCACACAACGTCAGCGGAATTACCTCATTTCCACTTGTCCCTCCTCACAGGTCAGGCGACCGCCATTTCAGGGGGGGAACAGGCCATGGCACCTAACTGCGTCACAGCAGACCGATGCACATCAACTGACCTACACGTTCCCATACTGTTTCTGTAAAAAAATGCAAGACATATTCATCTGAGGATATCTTTGAATAGGACCATCTGCTTACCGTTTATCACCCTAGAGTTCAACCAGTACGGATGAACAGGAGATGGAGACATACCCCTGTGTACAGACCCCTGTTGGACCTGGCGACAATGGATGACAGGCACATTTTCCTAACCTACATACTTGATAGGGCCACAATCTATGAGCTGTGAGCACAATTGGAGCCAGACCTGATCCCAGCAATCCGCCACCCCACTGGTATCCCCCCTCTTGTGCAGGTCCTGTCAGTGCTCAATTTCTTGGTAAGTGGGTCCTTCCAAGCAACAGTGGCCATGGCAGCAGGGATGTCACAGCCTATGTTCTCAAACGTGCTGACCAGAGTGTTGTCTGCCCTGATAAAACACTTGCGCATCTACATCGTATTCCCCCAGGTGGAGGATTTGGCCACAGTGAAGGCTGACTTCTATGCAATGGGACATATCCCCAACATCATTGGTGCTATTGATGGTACACTTATTGCCTTTGCCCCACCCCAGAGAAATGAACAGGTGTTAAGAAATCGAAAGAGCTTTCACTCTCTGAATGTGCAGATAGTGTGCCTGGCGGACCAGCACATCTCCTATGTCAATGCAAAGTATCCTGGGTCTGTGCATGATGCCTTTAGTTTGAGGAATAGTAGCATTCCATATGTGATGTCTCAACTCCAGAGGCACAGGGTGTGGCTAATAGGTGAGCCCATGGTCCCCACCCAGTATATGTTGGTGTATAGGTATGGGTTTGGCCCTAAGGGTGAGTGTCTGGCTAACAGGTATCCCTCGATATTTACAGGTGACTCTGGTTACCCCAACCACTCATTGCTACTGACCCCAGTGAGGAATGCCAGGACAAGGGCAGAGGAACGTTACAATGAGGCACATGGGCGAACAAGGAGGATCATTGAGCGCACCTTTGGCCTCCTGATGGCCAGATTCTGGTGCCTCCATCTGACAGGTGGATCCTCACCCAAGAAGGTGTGCCAGATCATCGTTGCATGTTGCAACCTGACCTTGAGACGCCAGGTGCCTTTTCTTCAGGCAGATGAGGCTGGAGATGGTCATGTGACAGCGGTGAAGCCTGTGGACAGTGACGAAGAGGAGGCAGAGGAAGAGGATGTGGACAACAGAACAACTATAATTCAACAGTACTTCCAGTGACACACAGGTAAGACACTGTAACTTCACCTTCCATTGCTGTTTTGTGTTGGACATTGTACATGGCAGCCTGATTTTCCAAATTCTATGGCCACTTACTGTACCCTTTGGCATCTCTATTTTCAGATATCTGTGCCCCACTCTGGCTCTTGGTGTGTTTACTGCTGCCCACTACAGATAATATCTATGTATATATAACTGTACATTTGAATTGTAATGTTTACAGCTTGTTAAACTAATACATATTTCAATCAATTGACAGACTCCATACTTGTATTAGTTCCAAGGGTGTTTATTTATGTGATAATAAGTGTATGGGGTATTGCAATGGGCTGTGTTGATGATTGAGGAAAGTCCAGGATAGAGTCCAGTCTATTGGTATCACAGGTGCATTGTCAAAGGGGGCATAGGGAGTGGGGCAGTGGTAGTTCAAGGTGGACAGGGTGACAGAGTGGGACACAAGGGTGACATTCAGGGGAGTCTTATTTCCTGGTGGGGGTCTTGGCAATGTTCTCTGGCTTCTGCCTGGATCGCAGGGACCTTTTGCGTGGTGGTTCTCCTTATGCAGGGGGAGGGGTGCTGGTGGCCTGTTGTTCCTTTGGAGGGTGCCTCCTGTCCACTAGCGTCAGCGGTGGTGGAGGGCTGTTCATCGGTGTGGCTGTGTCAGGGGCCCATTGGTGTGCTACTGCCTCCCTCATGGTGTTGGCCATGTCTGCCAGCACCCCTGCAATGGTGGCCAGAGTGGTGTGGATGTCCCGCAGGTCCTCCCTGATCCCCAGGTACTGTTCCTCCTGCAGCCGCTGAGTCTCCTGCAACTCAGCCAGTATCTGGCCCATCGTCTCCTGGGAATGGTGGGAATGGTGGTATGCTCCCAGGATGTTGGTGAGTGCCTCGTGGAGAGTCGGTTCCCTGGACCTCTCCTCTCCCTGTCACACAGCCGTCCTCCCAGCTTCCCTGTTGTCCTGGGTCTCTGTCCCCTGAACCGAGTGCCCACTGCCACTGACCCCAGGTCCCTGATCATCCTGTGGTTGTGGGGTTGCCTGGGGTCCCTGTAGTGGTGGATACACTGCTGACTGACGTGTCCTGGGGACAGATGGATGGGCCCGCTGGGTGGGTGCTGTGCTGGTGATTTCTGAGGGGGGAGGCTCTGTGGTGGTATGGGACTGTGCCTGGGTCACTGACTGTCCAGAGGTCCCTGATGGGCCAGGTTGGTCATCCTGATCCAGGTGTGCAGAGCTGCTGTCATCACTGTTGGCCTCTTCGGCGGGGACTGGATGTTGCTGGCACCTCCTCTCCTGTGACGTTGTGTGGAGGTCCTGTTGGGATGTCAATGCAGTGTTATTGTTACTGCGTGTGACATCGTGTGCATGGGTATGTTTCCCCCTATGGTTGTTATTACCAAGGCAGCTTTGGCTTGTGTGAGTTATGATTTGGTTGGCTAATTGATCATCACTAGTGCGCATGCTGTGGTGATGGGTGTCCATGCAGGGCTGTGGGTGGTGTCCATGCATTGGTGGTGCATGCAGTGCTGATTACTGGGATGGGTGGGTTGTGATGGTGGGCTGTATGTGAGGTGGCTGGGTGATGGGGTGAGGGTAGGGGTATGGGTAGGTGATGGCATGCAGGTAGGGGGGTGATAGTAGGAAAGAGTTGACTTTCCAGAGTCCAGTCCTCCTCCTACTCCGGCCAGGCCCTCAGGATACATGATTGCCAAGACTTGCTCTTCCCATGTTGTTAGTTGTGGGGGAGGAGGTGGGGGTCCACCGCCAGTCCTCTGTACAGCTATCAAGTGTCTTGCAACTACGGAACGCACCTTCCCCCATAGGTCGTTCCACCTCTTCCTGATGTCATACCTTGTTCGGGGTGCTGTCCCACGGCGTTGACCCTGTCCAGGACTCCACACCATAGCTCCATCTTCCTTGCAATGGATGTCTGCTGCACCTGTGATCCGAATAGCTGTGGCTCTACCCGGATGATTTCCTCCACCATGACCCTTAGCTCCTCCTCTGAGAACCTGGGGTGCCCTTGTGGTGCCATGGGTGTAGTGTGAGTGGTGTGTGTGAGTGTGTGTGGGGTGATGTGTTGGGGTGTGTGCTGTGAGGTGTGTGGATGGTGTATGGGTGATGGAGTTCTGTGGCTCTGGTTCTGTGGGTGATCCTGGCATGTCTCTCTCTCAGTTGTAAATTGTAGTGGTAAAGGGTTGTGGGTAATGTGTGTGTGTGTTTTATAGTGGTGTGTGAGTGTGGTGTGTGTATGTATGTCAGGTGTGTATAGTTTGAATTGTCCAATGTGGTGTTGTTTTGTCAGTGTGTGTGTATTTTGAGCGTGGCGGTATGTTCCGCCAATGGTTTACCACGGTTGAATGTCTGCCGTGGTGATTTGTGGGTCATAATGCTGTGGCCGTATTTCTGTTGGCATTACGGTGTGGGTTTTGGTACCGCCAGTTTATCACTGACGTTTGGTGTGGCGGACTTGTGTTTGTGTCTGTATAGTGTCAGATTTCTATGTGTTGGTCATAATACTTGTAGCAGTATACTGCCGCGGTAACGGGATGTTGGCGGCAGACAGCATGCCGGAAAGCGGCACTTACCGCCAATTACATAATGAGGGCATTGGGTGTTAAACAATATTCCCGCATTATAAAAACCAAATTTTTGTGCTGCAAATAGCTGATATTTGTGGCTCTTAGGAAATGTTTTAATGGCTCAATCCCTTCCTCATGTTGAATGGATGTGCACAAGGAAACTACATGAAGAGTAGCCATAATATATACATAATATATATATCTACCCTTCCTTGAGCTGTTAATAAGGGATCTTTAATAAGAGATCTGATGTGTCTCGTACATATGAATAGGAGTTGGAAGAACTCACATTATTCCATTTTGTGGAGCGCAATTGCCTGAAAATTCGGCAAGATTATGCAGAGTTATGCAAGAGAAGTGATTTTGCATTAAGTGCTATTTCCTTATCACAAAATGCCCCCTTGTGTCCAAAATTGACATGGGGTGCATTTTGCGCTAAGAAAGAGCACTAAATACAACAGAGCATGAATCACAATACAAGCAGACAACACTCACTCTCACTAAATGTGCTCTTGGGGTAGGATTTTCCCTCAAATTACTCCTGGCATTTAGCACTAATTTCTGAGAGCCAAATGCACTCTCGAGTCTAAACTGGACGAGAGGATGTATGAAATTAATGCTAAATGCAAAACAGATTGACCAACAGCTAAATGTGTGGTTTTCTGTGCAAGGTTCCCCCCAGATTACTCATTAATGTAGGTGTAATTTTATAGTTATCAGTAATTTCATGTCAAAGTTTAACCTAGAATTACTGAAAATACCAATTAGTAATTATATTTACTAATTAGCCAAGATATGACAGAAGGGTTTGCCACATATTCAAATAAAAATGAGAGTAGGTCTTCTTCCACATCATTAAATGTTGGCATAAACATAATACTGTCATGATTGCACAATCTATGGGTGTTTTATAATTGTTTAGTAACAAGTAATAACAGGTAAAATGGTGTTTGATAAATGCTTACCACAACTGGAGAGCTAGAGTGAGAAATCGGGTTAGAGGTTTGGGCGAAAGTGTAAGTTGTAACAGGAAATTGAACAAGCTGGGAAGTTTAACTTACAGGCATGTGTAAAGTATTTATACAGCACACAAACAGCAATAAAGTGAAAACATAACACCAATTTAGAATAATAGAGTAAAATGTACTAGATTGGATTAAAATCATACTCAACAGAGGTAGAATATGACAGTCAGTTAGTGACTGATCGCGGCACGGCTCGGGCGAGCCGAGACTTTGTTTTCTTTTCATATGGCAGAAGAGCGGCTCAAATAAGGGAAGGACACTAATGCAGAATAGTGGTTCAGTGCAGGGTAGGGCAGCAAAGGGATGGAAACTCCTCCTTACCGGATCGATTTTCCCCCCACATTAGTTGCAGCGGGCCATGGGTAAGCCGTGCTGCGGGAGACCACCACGTGGCAACGCCAGAGGGAGGAGCACGAGACGGGGAGCACGCTGGAGCTGTTGTGTAGCTGTTTTAGGCATGTTCTGAGCTCGTTGTTTTAGCTAACTAGGCCTGTAGCTGTGCACTTTAACTGGTTTACATTTTATATTCAGCATTGCTTGTTTTTTCTAGCAATAGCTTCATTTTCGGTGCTGTTTTATTTCCCTCTATATTATTGTCCTTTTACCTAGGGCAGCATTGTGTTCTTAGTAGGACATATAGGGGGTTATTCTAACTTTGGAGGAGTGTTAATCCGTCCCAAAAGTGACGGTAAAGTGACAGATATACCACCAGCCGTATTACGAGTTCCATAGGATATAATGGACTCGTAATACGGCTGGTGTTAAATCCGTCACTTTTCCGTCACTTTTGGGACGGATTAACACCTCCTCCAAAGTTAGAATAACCCCCATAGTTCACTTTGTGCTTTCTCCAAGGCCACGGTCAGATAGGGCTTGGCGACAAACATGGTATGCTGTGTCTTCAGCATTCACAGAAAACCTCACACTCATATGTGGGGACCATTTCTTAGAATGTCAGCTGTTTTATTATAAAACACCCCTTAGTCCCAGACACATTAGAGGGAGATTCCAGTCAGATGACCACAACTGTATGCTGATTGCTGCAAGCTTCACTACAGCTACTCACCTAGACAACCAAGCCCTGATCCAGATGGGGACGGTGTCTCTTTAGACCTCAGGCCTTTCCTCCAGGTATGAGGGATGATGTTCTCCAAGGGGGAAACCCGAAGGGCAGGTTAGGCTTAGTATGCTGTGCTCATACTTAGCGTAGGTGAGGGGCTATAGACCCACTCCCCTGTTTAGACAGCATGGTAGGACTTTTTTTGTGTTTTACATTTTTAGTCACATGGCTGCTCCTATTGTCTTTCATTATTCTCAGCATTGCTATGCATATGCTTTTATCTAAGATGCAGATATTCTAACAAATGCTTATTTAAATATATTCTGCCTCTGTTGTCTTTGCTTGAGTGAGATCTTCGTAACTGAGAGAACAGGATACAATCTGATATACCACGATTCTCTGGGGAGTTTTTGTTACAATGAGCTTGGTTGCCACAGTCATCTCGGTCAGTGATGGGGTGCTGCTAGTTAGCCGGATACCCCGGATTAGGCCAACAGGTGTGACCTGGTGTGGAATTGTACTCAGTACCCACAACCTAGGCAATCCTACCACCCAAATCCAGTAGCCTCATTATCCTAATGAGAACCTACGCGACAGAGCTGGGCCGCCCTGAAAGTGAGGAAGGTGCATAGGCTCAATTCCAGGGTCACTCTGAAGGGGAATAGTGGGAGCAGTGAAGGTAGAGGCAACATCAGCGAGGAAACATTGGTGTCTCCTCGCGAACAGCCTGTTCTTGGCTTGGCGGTGGTGCCCCCGAAGGGTCAAAAGAAGGCCCTGGAGGAGACAAAGATGGCAACTGAGGATGAGAAGTGGTACAAAGGCTCGGGAGGATGGGGTGTGGCGGACTCTCAGAGAATAAAGGTGGGGAGGCTGGAAAAGTACTCATTAAGGGATTCATTCAGGGCAAGAGGATGTCTTGAAAAACCTTGGGGGCAAGTTTGCCAGGGTGACCAGGTAGGGGAAATCACTAAAAAAGTGAGAGCTGACCCTAATCAAAAATGACCCCGAGAACAGGTAGTGGCACAAGGGAAAAAAAGTAACCTTGGCACACGGCAAGAAACAACTGAAAATTACCCTATCCCCTAGGTCTTTTTTTAAAGCACATGGGGGCCTATCCAAGAGCTCTATCACTCCTCCACCCGTCTTACATCTCAGGAAGATCCCAGTCAGGATCATGGAGGATGATAATAGCAAGTTGAAAATGGGCCCAATGCTACTAGCCCCAAATCCACATCAACGTCTGGTGGAAATAGGAGGAGGGGAATGTGATGATGAGAATTCAACTAGGACAAGCATGACAGGGGCACAGGTGTTCCATGCCTATGGGGCAGCATGCTTTTAGAAGCCTCCATGTGGAGAAGGAAAAGGAGACTGGAACCCCCAGAAATCCTCAAATTCTCAATGTATGCACATGGGGATGATGGTCCATGGGGCCCACAGGCCTATTTTCTGGAACAGTTATTGCAGTCCCTAGCAAAGGAGGTCAAAAAAGGCTTCACCGTATCCCAGACTGATCAGAAAGAGATACAGGAAGTGTTTAAAAGGCTAGGGGACACGCTAGATGTGTTGCCTCAAATAACATGGGCCCTGAAGGTCTCAGACGAAGAACTAAAAGAAACCACCTCCATGGACAGGCAGGAGGTAGACAAATTGAAGGCAACATACAAAAAGAACCTGGACAGGCTTGAATCCCTAATGAATGTGAAAAAAAATAACATCAGATTGATGAATGTTCCGGAAGGGAATAAGGAGAGCACATTAAGACAGGAGGACATGTTGGTTAAAGACATTCAGAGAGTGCAACAAGACCCATTTCAAAAGTCTGTAAACAAGAATAAACCCTGAAGGATTCTAGTGAACTTTGTCACATATTCCATCAAAGAGAAGATACAGACTAAGGTTTTAAAGCAGGGATCGCTAAGTGGGATAGAATGTACCTTTGAAGTAAGGTCGGATATCTCCCATATCACCCTAACCAAACAGTGGGAGTTAGGAAAGAGGCTGGATGAGTTCTGGAAACTAGGCGGCATAGCACAACTGAAATTCCCAGCTACTTTAAAAGTAATGATAAATAACAAAATGTATAACATAAAGGACAGAGAGGAGGCTGACAACTTGCTAGAGACATTAAGAAAAAGCCATCAGTAGTTTTCAGCATGGAAGTGCGGCTTAGGCTCTCCAGCCTATAGGAAATAACATGTGACCAAGCATTTCATGTTATTTCTCACTTGTCTTCTTTTTCGTGTTTAGAAAGCCCAATAGCACCCAAATGGTTATTAAAGTCAAGCTGGAGCAGGGTAGAGTTCTCCAGGGAAAGTGGGATTTTTGGGTAAAGGGGGGTGGAGGGGAGCACTGGGTGAGGAGCATTAGGAGAAAAAGGGGGGAAAATGGTGTGCCTTGGAATATTTTGGGATCCACAGGAAACTATAGTTGTATTTGGTGTAGGAAACAATATGCAAAATTTACAGAAAACCAGGGAAATAAAAATGATGCATATTAGGAGACAGTTTTAGGTCCTATCCTGGAACACGAATGGTCTTCAAGTAAGGCCCAGGAGAGATAACATCCTTCAATATCTAAGTGATATCTCAGCCCAGATAATAGTACTACACGAGACACACCTCACAAGTAAGGAATATTCTGATATTTTTAAATCCCAGAGATGGGTGAAGCAGATGGCCTGCATTGATCACACCAGCCACTCAAGGGGGTTCTGATCTTGATTAAAAATGAGCTAAACGCCACCATAGTGAACTATAAATCAGACAAGAAAGGCAGGTGGGTCATAGCAAACATTAAAATTTACAAGAGGGTTTATACACTAGCGGGATACTGTGGCTCCAACGTAGATGATACACAGCCCCTGCAAGACATGTGTCGTGAATTACTGGATACCCCACACACAATAATAATTGTAGGCGATTTCAATGTACTTCTAGACAAATCTCTGGATAAATCAAACAAAAGTAGAGCTGAAAGCTGCCCAAAATCACAGACATATGATAGATCTATAATGAAACATTTTGCGGTTTTGGATATTTGGAGAGAGAGTTATGGCCTAGTTCAAGGTTGCACGTTTCATAACAAAAAGTATAAACATCAATCAAGAATAGATTACTTTTGCTAAGTAGGTCACTAAAAGCAGAAGTAATAGGCATTCGGCACATAGCCGCCCATCTATCTGACCATGCAGCAGTTGTCCTGAAGTTGAAATGTAACCCTGGTAACCAAACAAGGAAGTGGACTTTAGATCATTCACTCCTGAAAGATGAAGAAGTGATAGAAGCGTTAAAGGCGAAGACTAGTGAGTTCTTTGAGATTAAGATCAATTCTGCGGCACCCCATGTGGTCTGGGATTCTTTCAAACCTTTATAAGGGACATTCTGATTAATCTTTCAGCTCAAAAGAACAGAGAGTACAGGAAGACGTTACAGAAATTAGGGCCAGATGTAGGAAAGGAATTGCAACTCGCAAACGGCAAAAACTGCCGTTTGCGAGTTGCAAATCACATTTTCCTATGCAGAAATGCATTCTGCGAGTCGGACCGACTCGCAAAATGCATTTCAGAATCGCAAATAGGAAGGGGTGTTCCCTTCCTATTTGCGATTCCTAGTGGTATGCAATACCATTTGCGACCGCATATGCGGTCGCAAATGGTGTTGCAGTTACCATCCACTTCAAGTGGATGGTAACCCACTCGCAAATTGGAAGGGGTCCCCATGGGACCCCTTCCAGTTTGTGACTGGACCCAAAAACATTTTTTCAGGGCAGGGAGTGGTCCAAGGGACCACTCCCTGCCCTGAAAAAATACCGAAACTAAAGGTTTCGGTTTTCTTTTTAAGTGCAGCTCGTTTTCCTTTAAGGAAAACGGGCTACACTTAAAAAAAAGAAAAACTGCTTTATTTAAAGCAGTCACGAACACGGAGGTCTGCTGACTACAGCAGGCCTCCATGTTTGCGAGTGCCCATAGTCGGTATGGGGCCACAATTTGCGACCCACCTCATGAATATTCATGAGGTGGGTCATTGCGACCCCATACCGACTTGCAGACGGTGTCTGAGACACCGTTCTGCATAACATTTTGCGACTTGCAAACAGCGAGTCGCAATGACTCGCTATTTGCAAGTCGCAAAATGTTATTTTGCTACATCTGGCCCTTAGATCAAGCCATCTCCTCTTTAGGGAGGAAGTTAGCAGAATTACAAACTCAGGAGAGACAAGCCCTGCTGGAAGAGATCACAGCGCAAAAAGTCACTTTAGCTGCCGGTGTAGAAGCAAGGGTCAAGGCCAGATGGGAGGCAACCAAATTAGAACACTTTGGGCCTGATTCAGACCTTGGCGGACGGCGGAGGCCGTCCGCCAAGGTTCCGCCGCCGAATGACCGCACCGCGGTCAAAAGACCGCGGCGGCCATTCAGACATTTCCGCTGGGCCGGCGGGCGCTCTCCAAAAGAGCGCCCGCCGGCCCAGCAGAAATGCCCCTGCAACGAGGACGCCGGCTCAGAATTGAGCCGGCGTAGTTGCAGGGGTGCGACGGGTGCAGTTGCACCCGTCGCGTATTTCAGTGTCTGCAAGGCAGACACTGAAATACTTTGCGGGGCCCTCTTACGGGGGCCCCTGCAGTGCCCATGCCATTGGCATGGGCACTGCAGGGGCCCCCAGGGGCCCCGCGGCACCCCCTACCGCCATCCTGTTCATGGCGGGTATCCCCGCCATGAACAGGATGGCGGTAGGGGGTGTCTGAATCCCCATGGCGGCGGAGCGCGCTCCGCCGCCATGGAGGATTCAATGGGGCAGCGGTAAACCGGCGGGAGACCGCCGGTTTACCCTTTCTGACCGCGGCTGAACCGCCGCGGTCAGAATGCCCTCGGGAGCACCGCCAGCCTGTTGGCGGTGCTCCCGTGGTCGGTGACCCTGCCGGTCACCGGCCGCCAGGGTCAGAATGACCCCCTTTGAGTATAGTGAAAGTGCAGGGAAACTCTTGGCATGGAAAATCAAGACAGACCTGATTAGAAATGAGGTAAGGGATGTGAGATGTAACACTACTGGTAAAAAATTGAAGGAGACCACAGAGGTACAGCAGGCCTTCCTAGATTTGTTTGGGTCATTATACTCTGAAGACCAAGCAATAACAGAACCTCAAGGATCTGAATGGTGAAAGGGTTGCAGGTTAAAAACTCACAGAGTGGGAGAAGGAAGAGCTAGAGGACATAATAACATTGGAAGAGGTATTGCAGGCTATTAGCTAGGTCAAAAAGGGCAAGGCGGCAGGACCAGACTTGTTGCCAAATTAGTTGTATCAATGTGTTTAAGATGTAATTAAGCCTGTTCTAACACAATTATTCAATGGTATTTTCAGAGGAGATATCCCTCTTCCAAAATCATGGGATGAGGCTGTGATTACCTTGATATTAAAACCAGATAAAGATCCATTGATGTGCGAATTGTACAGGCCAATCTCTCTGTTAAACAATGATTACAAGCTATTCTCACATATCCTGTCAAAAAGGTTGAGCAGTGTGGCAAGGAAACAGATTGTGGAAGATCAGAAGGTTTTTCTAAATGGGAGATACACGCACAACCTATCTCATGAACTAATCGGATCTATAGACCTGGCAACTGCTAATAAAATCCCTCTTGCTATAATCACTCTGGATGCCACTAAGGCCTTTGACAGTGTTAACTGTGATTACTTAAATTGTATCTTGAAGCACTACAACTTGGGTGAAAACTTTTTTAGGGTCCTTAAGGACATTTATAAAAATCCCTTTGGCTAGAATACTGTTAAATTGGAATTTAACTACTGCTTTCAAGATCACCAGGGAGACCAGACAGGGCTGCCCACTTTCCCCATTATTGTTTAATCTTTATAACAAGACGCTTGCAGAGAAAATCAGGAGGGTCCTGTCTATTACGCCTTTTTTCCATGCAGGTTGGGAAAAGAAAATATAATTATATGCTGATGACATCATGGTTTATATAAGTAACCTGCGTCCCACTTTGGAAAGTTTAGAGCGCTTTTTGGGAAGGTCTCGGGATATGCAGTCAATATGTATAAAACGGAGATCATGACCTGGAATATTGAGGAAGTGCATAATTTAATTAAAAAAGAATTAATATATCTGGGCATTAGTATCTGCAAAACCCTGGAAGACACCACTGAGGCAAATTTCAATAGCGTCACGAAAGAGGGTAACAGGATACTTCTAAGTTGGGCCCATCTTCTGCTATCTTTGTACAGAAGAACCAATCTAATAAAAATGTCCATTCTTCCTAAACTCACTTTTCTCTTCAACATCATTCCCTTGCACTTCAAGAAGGCTTGGATACAAAAGTTGCAAGGGAAAATAGACTCCTTTATTTGGGCATCTAACGGAGTTAGAATTACAAGTAGGAAGCTGAGAAAGAAATATGATAAGGGGGGAATTGCATATCCAGATATTCAACTATACGCCTGGGCCCTTCAGTTGAAGAACACAGAGTATTTGCTATCTGGGACAGGTGGAAATCTGTTAAGGGAAACTATGCTGAAGGTGGATCGAAACTAATGTATAAATTCAGTCACCCCAGATTCTATAAAAGAGTGAGATTAAAAATTCTGCAAGCAGCCGCTCAGCTATGGGCCCAGATACGGAAAGAAACAAACTGAACATACTGTAGTAAGTATGCCTCTGTGTAGCATTCCCCAAGAACACAAGAGTGTCTTAAAGATAGCCTACCACTCACCTTGAGGGAATCAGGCATTGGAGAGTGGGGGCAGCTGCTGCAAAATGGGAAAATCCCCTCTTGGGAGGAACCTGCGGTTAAAGCCCATGGGGCCCTATCAAAATGTAAATACTACCAACTGCAGAGCTGGGCCTGATCCTTACGAGAGGAGTGAATGGATACAAATAAACTGGAGGAGGCGTTGGTTAAAGGTCCAACTCGTAAGAAATAAGTGGCGGTCTATTACAGCTTTTTTTTAGACGCTCTAGACCAGGACCATCACTTTTCAGTTTCTATTTGGGGGGATGTTTTCCCAAACGAAGACATTACCCAATTATGGCTGACATCATGGTGTCTTCTAGGTCAAGTGGCAAAACCAGCGCACCTAAGAAGAAACCACCTCTTTACCCTCTATAGGGCCTACTGTACTCTCAAGAAACTAGAAAAATTAAGAAAAGCAGAAAGTTCGGGCTGCAGAAAATCTGATTTAAGTACAGCCGAAGACTTGCATTTGTTCTTTCTGTGTCCCCCATATCCAGGTTTTTCGCTAGAGGTCAGTAGTGTGGTAAAGGAGATTTTTCACTTGCAGACAGATGTAGGACCGGAGTTGGTTATTTTTGGGTGGCCACCTAAATTAGGCAGCTTATATGGATATAAACTAAAACTGATGCTACTGGGTAGAAGGGAAATCTCTAAGCAATGGACATTCTTAAAGGCCCCCATCAAGACCGAATGGTTGAATGCAGTAGCCTACGTACGCAAGATGGACTCTAACCTAAACGATGCAAAAAAGGTCAGGATGATGTGGACCCCCTGTATAAAGTGATTGGAGAGAAAGGCGGGAGACGTCTCTAACACAGTTGCAGTGAGGCTAACTGTACGATAATTAGAGCCATATGGGATCAAGACATGGTGACGGGTGAGACCTCCTGTTTTTTTCATCTTGCTTCCTTCTGGGCTTCCTATTTTGAGAACCTTGATCTTCTTGGGGTCGTCCTTACACCAACAGTAAAAGATCTTGGAGATCATCATGGAAGTATACAAGGCAAATGAGGACATAAAAAATTTTACTAGATTATTTGACACCAAAATGATAACAATTCAGTTAGTAGAACTGGAGGAATGCATTTTAAAGATTTAGGTAAAAATAGTGCCTAAAAGCACAAAGTGTCAACTGCAGTTATCTGGTAGTGCCAGACTGGGGCAAAGTCACAAGTTCAGGCCGATTGCAATGGAGCATACGAAAAATACAGAGGCAAAGTTAGTCCTTCTGAGAAATGTACTTTAAATCCTGGTTGTGAAATATTGTGCTGCACAGAGGCCCTCCTGTAAAGTGATGCCAGGTTCCCATTGAAGATGCATTATGCAAGAGTGGTTCCGATGAGCTGTGAGGGCTGTGTTGTGGGCTTGCATCAAGTTTGCTTAGCACTGTAGCAGTTCCGATAAGCTGTGATGTGGGCTTGCATTAAGACTGCGTCACACAGCATTAGATCTGACGAAAGGTTCTGTGTCGAGGATGCATCGCACGTCAGTGGTTCCGATGGGCTAGGTAGGAGGTGATGGGGGTTTGCATCAAGCTGCGTTGCTCTGTGCTGCTGCAAATAGCTGTGTCAGGTTTGCGTTGCGCTAAGTCAGTTTTGATGAGACCACCGCTGGGCTAGCACAGCACCTTTAGGCCTATTTCTAAGTGTCCAGGACTGAAAGGGCACCACTTGGAGGTTAGGTCTTACATGAGGCAGAGTCCAGATACAGGGTTCAAGATGGTTTGAGCCTTTTCTGTCCCTGAGGCTCTGAGCAGTGGACAAGCCAACTAGCCCTTGGAGTCACTCTGGTGGTCCTAAGTTCGAGCTGCAGATCCAGACTTTCTCACTGAAGCAGCAAGGCATCAAGGCAGCAGAGTAGTAGAGGATAAAATTGGTCCTTCTTACACCAAAGCGGCACAGCAGGCATTCTTCTGAGTCTTCCATAGTTCCAGAAATGTACTGAAGAGTTTGGACTGAGGGTCCACTATTTATACCTGGTTCCCACTTTGAAGTAGGATAAGCTTCCAGAGCCCTCTTCCTACAGAAGCTCTGGAAATTCCTGCCTCCCTACCCTTGCCCCAGCTTGTCTGGGGGTACAAAAGACTGGTGTAAAACCCTTTGTGAGTGTGCTGAGGCAGAGTCTTTGTGATGGGCAAGCGTGATAGGTGACAGCACTTTCCCCCTATCAAGATATTGATGGCCCATCCTGCCAACACTGTTTTCCCCCTTTGTCTTACTGTCTGGGAGTGATACACAAAGGCCAACTGCCAGCTACGCCTAGTCAAGTGACCCAAGATACAGGCCAAACCAACCAAATTGTGACTTTGTGCCGTCCTAGCACAACCAGCTAACCACAATTGGTGATTTGTGCTTTTTGGCACTGTTTTCACTTAAATCGTTAAAATTGCATATCTCTGGTTGCACTGATAGGATTTTTGTCATTTTGGTTTTTAGTTATTTAATAAATTTGATTCCATTTTTCAAAATTGGCGCCCGATTTTTCTTGTGTTGTGTTTCACTTTATTACTGTTTGAAGTGCTTCATAAATACTTATATCATTGTTTCTATGTTAACCTGACTGCTCTGTGCCAAGCTACCAAAGGTTCAGCCGAGATTAATCTGGGGTTTGCTTGTGACTTTACCCTGACAATTATTATGGTTGCTGCTTGAGTAGTGTCTCACCACGCTCAACCAGTAACCCAAATACTTACACTGATTCTGTCTGCCATGGTAATTGAACATGTAGAAACAAATTGGCCACAGCACGCAGAATATATTGTCCAATAATGTGATGGGGATAGGGGATCCCTGGTGGTACGTTGCAGGTTTTGAAGAAGTATGAGGTAAAGAGAAAATCTTGAGTCTTGTTGTTAGATGGTGTCTTTAATTGTAGAAATTAGAAATCATGGTGTCATCAGAGATATACAGCCAACACGTGTTTCGTCACACAAGTGACTTCATCAAGGCTTGTTGAAATGGTAAAACTAAAAGTAATCGTGCTGCCAGAGCAGCGACAGGAAAGTTTAATGTTGAGCGCGTGGGTTGAGGTAAGTATATGAAGCCCTGATAAGCCTCGAGATAAACCTGGACTGCGTCGGTTGTAGAGATAAGATCGGTTGTCTGAGAGCGTCCAGTTCTAATTGAACATGTGTATGGCAGTTAGTCCACTTGCAGAGAGGTGAAGTCCTTATGCACCTGTATATACTTTGGAGCCTTATTAAGCACTGTGGTCCACCTTAATTATTCAATTCTGTGTGAAGTTTATATATATTTGTTTTATTTTGTAACCATTCACAATTTGGGAAAGATTCATACATTGATTTTGTGATTACCTATTTGGGACTAGCAATTTGTGATTTGCAATTTGGGGTGGCACTTTTAGGGAATCACTAATTTTGTGACTCCATAAAAGTGGACTGTGAATGCCTTTTATACACCCTGAAAGGAAATTTTGAATTCGAAAATAGCAATTTGCACCATTTGCATATGCACAATTGATTCATACATCTGGCCCATAGTTTCCCTTTGGGGTGTTGCTTTGTGCATGAAAAGATTCAGGTCCAGTGCCTTATGTTAGGAATCTGTTTAGAGAAATTATTTTGAGTTCCTTCTTGAATGCATGGGTCAACGAGGTAGATCTAATCTCTGAAAGGAGTGATTTCAATATTATATCTCAAAATAAAATGATGGACGGAGGGTTGAAACTTTTCAAACACTCACCCCCAGTCACAGATCTGGGTTTAATCCATTGTTATTTTGCTTGCCACATCACCCCAGTTCGGACCCACCCATATGCAAATCAGTCTTGACCCTGCTCACAATGGCTTGGCAGTTCGGGCTGGACTGTTGCCATGAGGAACAGGCTCAAGACTGATTTGCATATGGCTGGGTCCAAGCTGGGGTGGCATGGTGAGCAAAAGAACGATGAATTAAACCAGGTTCTGTGACTGGGGGTGAGTGTTTGCATTGTTCAGTACTCTGTCCATTATCCTTTTATGTTGCTAAAGTGATTTCAATATTCTCATTGCAAATCCAAAGAAGGTGAGTGAGTAGGTCTTCCCTTTTTTAATCTGGGGAGTTTTAGTAGGAGAAAGTTTATGCACAATGTAGAGCAGCCACCTCCTGAAAACCTGAGCTTATTTCTTAAATGCCTGGGTGCCTTAAGGTGCCAGACTTTGTGTTTCATGCACACTACTTTCAATTGTATCCTGGATTCTAGTGGGAGCCACTGGAGTCTTCAGAGAAGGTGGGATATGATGGAGATGCTTCATTCCTGTGATTACTTTTAATGAGACAATTAGGATTTGTGGTGCAGTGGGTGATTTTGGTAGGTCTGTTAGGGTGCACTCTCTATTCCAGTCTGGGCACAACCAAGGATTGAATTGTGAGCTTTAAGTTTTGCAGTGGTTCAAAAGGTTTTGGCTGATTAAGCAAGCTGAGTTGGTGAAACACACCGCGAGTGGTTGCGCAGAAGTGTACTCGCATTTTAATGTTTTTATCCAGTGTGATCGCAAGATATTTTGTTGCTTTGAACATTGTGGGTATGCAGTTGATGGCATCTAGGTGTGTCATCCATACATGTATTAGGGAGGCAGTGCGGGAGTGAGAAGAGCATGAATTCTGTTTTCATAGTGTTCAATTTGAGGTGGTCCCTGGTAGCCAAGTTTGGACTTTCATCAGAATGTCTTTGAGCAGGGTGATACCTTCCTAGGTGGAAATGTTTAAGGAGAGCTTCGTGTCATCTGCACACAAGTGGTACATAATGTTCACCCTGTCCAGGATCTGTTGGTTTATTTTTTATTTCATCTTAGCTAGATGGTCAGAGCATACCTTCTTGAATAGAAACAGGCACATTTTCTCCCTTAAGTCACTGTTGCGGATAGGATCACCTAACAGGAATTGGCCTCTCCCCATGTTCCCTCTGTGGCACTGGGAACAATGCTAAATGAGGTCTAGTTCACTCCACAAACCTTCTTAGTATAACATTTGTGGACATGCCAGCCACAGTGGGTATTCCCACTTTCTCCTGGTTCTATAGTGCTCATCCATTGCACTTATTACTGCCGGTGCCTACGGTTGTGTGTGCAAACCTCATGCTTTATATCTTGCCTCAGTTCTTCACCCACAAAGGAGAAATGCAGCACTTACTGGTTTGAACCGTGAAGCAGCTTTATTAGTCATACATTTCAACCCCCTGTAAAAAACATGGCCAGCACGTTTCAGTGATTGTTGCTGCCTACTGTACCATATGATTCAATACCCCTTCACTGTTGAAAAAGAAGCCATCATTGGTTTCTGTAGTTCTAACAACTAGACTGCTGCCAAAGACTTGAGATTGCCCCACCTCTGTAGCCACAATGGGCTTCATTTGCTCGTTATTATTACAATTTCTTTATATAAACCACGAGTTTGCTGATCATGAGTTTATGTAACATGTTGTAATGAAAGTTGTAAGGCATGAGCAACTGAAAAAAATAATTATTGAAATTCGAAGGTCTGAGCACCATGTCTGTATACATATTTCCTGAAAAAAAACATATTTATACTCTGAGTTATGTTTTTTGCTCAAACTTGACAAACCACTGCCAGTTATGGATAGCAACACGCACAAAACTCTCCATAAGTTGTGCCACAAGCCATGCTCAAAACACCAAGGGCCTAATTTACAACACACTGGTGCACCAATCGCGATGTGGCAGTTTGCTTGCGCTGCCCTTATGACAAATGGAAGTGCTGAATTTACAATACAGCACACCATGGCGCTCATTAGCACAGCTGGGACAGAATTTCTATTGCTGTTGTGCGCTTTGCTGGACTAGTGTCAAACATTTTGACACTAGTCAAGCAATGCTAAGGGGGCCCCATTCAAAAACAGAACTGTGTCACTTTAACACCTGCCCTGAGCAGGCATTAAAAAATGACGCAGTGAAATCTTGTAGATTCACTGTGCCATTCCTGTGGGCCTCGGGGCTGGGAAATGGCTCCCTTGCATACATTATACCTGACACAGGTATAATAAGGCGCAAGGGTTTACAAACTGGAGCAATGGTCCCATTGCGCTCGTTTGTAAATATGGCGTGGGGTGGGGGACTGTTCTTCACCACTGTAGTTCTGCACCACCGTAGTATAAAAACAATACACTATAGTGGCTCAAGGGACTTGTAAATGAGCCCCCAAATTGGCAACTCCAGTGCTTATGCTCTGCCTGCGTACCAAATGTGTCACTATAGTTTAGTGACTCCATATTCCAATTCTGATTGGCACACTGGACCCCCCTTATAAGTCCCTAGTATATGGTACCTAGGTACCCACGACATTAAGTTCCAGGAGATCCTCATGGGCTGCAGCATTGCTTTTGCCACCCATAAGGAGCTCATGCAAGCCTTACTTCAGGACAGCCACTGCAGCCTGAGTGAAATAGTGCACACACTATTTCACATCCATTTTTTACTGCACCAGGTAACCTATAAGTCACCTATATGTCTAATCTTCATTTACTGAAGGCTAGGTGCAAAGTTACTGTGTGTGTGAGGGCACCCTTACACTAGCAAATGTGCTCCCACATTGTCCAGGGCCAATTCCACAGACTTCGTGAGTGCGGGGACACCATTATAATCGTGCACTACATATATGTCAATATATATATGTCCGGGGGGGCAATTCCATTCAGCCTGGGAGTTACACCATGGACTCTCAGTACTGCCGAACCAGCTCTCTGAAGTTTCCACTGCAACCCTAGCTGCTGCCATCTCACATGCCACTGTACCTGTGGGACCCTCTGAACATTACAGGCCCTCTCAAGTGCAGCAAGCCACTTGTAAATGTCATCCTCTTTCTTGTAAGGGGGGACAATCCTGTGCAGGTTTCGAGAATCAAATGTGTTTTCTCTAACACAGGAACTTCTGAAACTACTGCTGCTGCTGCCATCATGGGGAACAAACCCCAACCCCTGTCTTTCCCTTTCCACAGCTAGGGATTCCATATCTAAGGCCAACTGTTGCTGCTGCAGCCTCAGTCTGGCCTCCTCCAACCTCAGCTTTCTGGGTTCCCTATCTAGGGATTGATCCTCAGGTTTGGATGTGTGGGACACTTCTGATACAGAAGTGACAAGGGAATGAGCAGAGGCTGACCTTTCCCTAACTTCAGTTACTCTAGTGATCTGGCCTCTAGGTGTGAAGTGTGCCCTACCGGTGTGTCACCCCCTCCCACTACCAGCTACACTAAGAGGTTTGTTAAGGGAAAGATCTGTGGAAGGACCCTCCCCTGGATCTTCACGACCCTCTCCTGAATCTACTTGGGCTGACTTTCCCTCTACCTCCCCTTCTGATTGTACCTGACCAGTAGGATGCTCCTGGTCATCTTGCAAGAGGAGATTCAAAAGAAATTCCATGTTAGGGTTCTTTCCAATCCCTAAGCTTCTTTCCAAGCAGAGACCCCTCAGACTTTTGAAATTCAGACTTTCATAAGTGGTTTTAACAACCCTGGAGGTAGCCTCTACAACAGACATCGTGAAAGAAAAGGTAAGGGAGGAGAGTTAAAAGTTTGTAAATTATTTAACCTAACTTTTTAGAGGAAAACAAAAAACGTTTCAGAACTTTTAGAAAGTTTGAAAGAACTTTTTTAAAGTGAAAGAAATGACTGCTAGGTACAATTGTATATAGCTCTAAGTATTGGAGTACACTTTTCTTGTGAAAAGCACTAGTAAGAAAGTGGTAAAGCAATTGCAAGTAATTATCTCACCTCTGCACCACCACTGTAGGAGGCTGGCCTGGTTTGTGGTGGGTACCTCAGGTACTTACACCTTATACCAGGTTCAGTTATCCCTTATTAGTGAACTGTTGGCAGTGTTCAAGCAGCGTAGGCTATCTAGAGGTAGCTGCATCAGAGCAGCTTAGGCTGAACTAGGAGACATGCACAGATCCTGCAATATCACAATAATGGCACAGTACTCATACACAGTAAAATACAATACTCAGTGTTACCAACAATAAAGGTACTTTATTTTAGTGATACAAGGCCAGAAATATCTTAGAGGCAATACTCCTTCTGGAGGTAAGTATTATACACAATATATACACTAGTAACCAAAACCAGGTAAGTAAACAGTCATAGAATAGTGAAAACAGTAGAAAATACAATAGAATGCAATGGGCCTAGGGGCAACACAACCCATATACTAAAACAGTGGAATGCGAATAACAAATTCTCCCCTAGGCAAATGTAGTGTGTAGAGGGACGCTGGGAGTGTAGGAAAACAGCAAAGGTAAGTAAAGTACCCCACCCCAGAGCCCAAGAAAGCAGGAGTAAAGTACAGCAAGTTTCCTCAGGAGACACTACAAGTCGTGATAAATGATTTTACAAGAACCAAGCAAGACTGCAAGCAACAAAAAATGGATTCCTGGACCTGAAGACCTGTGGAGAGAGGAGACCAAGTCCAGAAGTCAAAGAAGATTCCAGGAAGGACAGGAGCCCCTGCCAACCCAGAAGAAGGTGCAACAATGGATTCTCCAGTCAGAAGAAAAGCACAGAGGAGCATCAAAGAAGATGCTGTGGGTTCCTACTTGGTGCAGCAGATGTCCACTTTGAGTTGTTGGATGCAGGCTATTTGCGTCGCTGGATTCCGCCAACAAGCCTTGGTTCAAGCAAGTACACGGTTTGTGACAAAAGGGAGCTGCCTGGACCCAGGAGGGATCTGGCGGTCTCACCTCAGGCTGAGGAGACAGAGGGGGCTCTCAGCACTTGAGAGAGCCCTCAGAAGAACAGGCAGCACCAACGGAAGTCCCAAACACAGGGACAAAGAAGATGCAAAGTGCGGCCGTCGCAGCAGTACACTGGAAGGTCCCACTCCACTGGAGAACAACTCAGGGAGCTGTGCATCCCAGAATGGAGTTCTGGGGACCTGGGCTACGCTGTGCATGGACGATTCTAGGAAGAAGTGCACAGAAGCCCAAGGAGCTGCAGAAGAAGCAGAGCACAGCAGTACCGTTGCAGCACGGGGAGGAAAGCTCTTACCACCAAATTTGGACAGCTGGACCTTTCAGTCCACCACCTGTGTTCCAGGGAGCACACTTGTCGTCAGGAGAGGCATTTCAGAGTACCGGTCATCCTCGCAGAAGGGTGCCTGCAGAAGCAGGGATGTGACTCCGTCACTGCATGGGAGATTCCTTTGGTTCTTCTGGTGCAGGGTGAAGACAGGCAGTCCTCAGAGTGTGCACACCTTGTAAACTGTTGCAAATCCTGGCTGGAGCTGAAGTTGCAGGTCACAGGAGTCATCCTTGATACTTTGTTGCAGTTACAGCGGTTCCTAGAACAGTCTGAAGGTGATCCGACAGTCAGAAGCTGAAGCAGAGGATGCAGAGGTGTCCTGGAGGAATCTTGCAAACTGAATCTGAGGAAACACCCAGAGGCCAGACCCTAAATAGCCTGGAGAGGGGGATTGGAACCATACCCAGGTATGCACCTATCAGGAGGGGTCTCTGATGTCACTTGCTGGCACTGGCCACTCAGAGGTCTCCAGAGGGTCCCCACACCTTGGACTCCAAGATGGCTAATGCCAGGGACACTCTGGAGGAGCTCTGGGCATCAACCCTGTGGTGGTGATGGACAGGGGAGTGTTCACTCCCATTTCCTTTGTCCAGTTTCGCACCAGAGCAGGGACTCGGGGGTACCTGAACCAGTGTAGACTGGATTACACAAGGAGGACACCGTTTGTGCCCTTCATAGCATTTCCAGGGGCTCTGGGAGGCTACCCCTCCCAAGTCTGTAACACCTATTTCCAAAGGGAGAGGGTGTAACACCACCTTCTCAAAGGAAATGCATTGTTCTGCCTCCCTGGGATTGAGCTGCTCAGTCCCCAGGAGGGCATAAACATGTCTGTGAGGTGGCAGCAGCTGGGGCTCCAGTGGAGACCTCAAAGAGCTGGGTTGGCAGTACTGGGGTTCATGGTGGAGCCCCCAGGGTGCATGGGATTGGTCCCTCAATACCAGATTGTGGATTGGGGGACAATTCCATGATCTTAGACACCTCACATGGCCATATTCGGAGTTACCATTGTGAAGCTACATATATGTATTGACATATATAGTGCGCGATTATAATGGTATCCCCGCACTCACGAAGTCCGGGGAATTGGCGCTGGACAATGTGTGGGCACCTCTGCTAGTGCAAGGGTGCCCTTACACACAGTAACTTTGCACCTAGCCTTCTGTAACTGACGGTTAGACATATAGTTGACTTATAAGTTACCTTAGTGCAGTGAAAATGGCTGTGAAATAGTGTGTGCACTATTTGACTCAGACTGCAGTAGCAGTCCTGATGAAAAGTTTGAGCTCCTTATGGGTGGCAAAAGAAATGCTGCAGCCCATAAGGATTTCCTGGAACCGCAATGACTTGGGTACCTAGGTACCATATACTAAGGACTTATAAGGGGGGGTCCAGTGTGCCAATCAGAATTGGAATATGGAGTCACTAAATTGTAATGACAAATTTGGTAAGTAGAGAGAGCATAAGCACTGGAGTTCTGGTTAGCAGAACTTCAGTGACACAGTTAAGCATACTGACAACACACATAGGCCACAAACTATGAGCAGTGGGGTCCTGGCTAGCAGGATCCCAGTGAGACAGGCAAAACACACTGACAAACAGGCAGAAATTGGGGGTCACATGCTAAGAAAGATGGTACTTTCCTACACTATGTATCTTGTGGTGACATACCTGCAGCATTACACATTGCACACCCCTTCCACACTACATACAGCATGGCAGGGTGGTCGATTTACAATGTGGATTCAAGTCATTATAAAATGGTCATCTGTCAAGTTGTACATACAGTGCAGGCCATCACAATGGCACTGTGGGCTTTACATAGGTCCTTTGGTGATTCACAGTGCCAACTAATGTTTGTGGCAGACATGAGGTGTTCAAGGGTGTGTATGCCACTGTTACAAGGTGATCAACATAACTACCAGTGTCTCTTCTATCTTCCAACACATGAATACGCATTTATACTGTCAACACCTGCAAAGTGCAGGCTATGGGATGGAGCTCAGCTACTTAGCAAATGTGTCCCTTGGCACAGTCCATGTGAGGTCAGTGATGTCCTATTTTCTCCTACCGGGTCCCACTATGGCATCCATGATCTGCACTGTCTGACAGTGACTGTGCCCCATGGTGGGCCATATATTGTATCTGGTACAGACATGATGGTGTTGTAGGTCAGTAAGTATTGCATGTGAGGTGGCACTACAGTAGATGCGGTACCACTTAACACACATCGGGCACATGGTATGTGATGGGCATTGATCTTGTAGTCCTATGTGTGCGAGCCAATGCGTCAGGCAGATCTCTCTGCACACTACAGGTAGATCAGGTATATGTTGATGAGATGTATTTGGTATAGGCAACAGTTGTCTGGTATTTAATGTTTGAGCTGGAAATGATTTGCATTACATGACTTGAGGGATCTGTGCACATATGGAAGTTACATGATATTGGCATGGTGTATGCCATTCAGATGGCTGTGCTATTCTTTGTTTGGTGTAGTGTGTGTGAAGTGTACGTAGTAGTCAACCTGTGGGTACTTGTAGTTGTCTGTGTAGTTCTTCTGTTAGCAAAGGGTACATGTCTGCACCTGTCCTTCATGTGGTGTGCCTGTCAATTTGTGGGTGTGTTACGTACATGTGGGTGTATGTGTTTGTGATGTGCACTGATTGTGCTGTACAGCAGCATGGTGCATATGTGTTGTTACTTGCACATCTGTGTTAACCTGGCAATGTGTTAATGTAGTGGTGTATGTCTTGTGTGTCCCTGAGGGTTGGTGTGTTGTGTGTATATTGCTAGGTTTCCCACCGTGCGTCATTTTTGCCCAGGTGGATTAATATGGCACTAGGGATTTTGAGTCATTTTATGGACAGGAACACCTTCCTTGCATCTCATTGACGCAAGGAGGTATCACGCATCTGAAAATTTGCGTTAGCACCAAACTTTTGATGCTAGACAGGTCTAGCATCAAAATATAAATATGGCGTTGAGTTTGTGCTGTATTACCATAAAAAAATGGCACTAATTCAGCGCAGAGTATAAATATGCTCCTTGGAGTCAAAGCCATAGTGCTAACCACACTACCTTGGAAGGTACAGCCACCGGGGCTTCTGAAGCTGTCCCTTAAATCTCTTAGAAAGAAAGACAGCACAGTCACGGAAGCTGGCACACCAGTGGGAACAGAGGAAATATTCTTCTGTTCTTAGTTTCTTTTGGAACAGGTTGAGGTGTGGAGTTGAGTCAGTCACATGTCAACCTACTGCAAAGAACTTAAGGGTCGTAGTTCAGCTAGTCATGTCACATTGGCAGGGCCTATTCCAGGCTATAGCATCTCTTTGTGTTAGACCTGGCTCCAGACTCACTTACCTCTAAGATGGCTCATAAGCTTGTAGTTAAGGCAGCCACATAACCTCAAAAATAAATTCATTGCCCATCCCCTTCTAAACAGCAACCTGAATACATCAGACCAGGAAGTAATGGTGAAAAGTTTGCACAGGTGCCTTTCAATTCTCACATTTCAAAAATCTCCATCGTTCCCCCCAACACTTCCCTAATCCAGCTAAATGGCAGGTGCAGTGAAGTATATTGTCTTTATTGTTTTTGCTGTTATATAACCCTTGTTAAATTCTTCTCTTGATCGTTATTTACTCACATTTGCTATTTCATGTTGAGCTTTGGAACTTAGAACATGTATTTGCCCTCTCAGGAAGACAAGAGGTATTCTAACGCTGACCGTGGTTTCAGTTGTGGTTCTGTGAGTGTGGCCTACAGATTGGTTTGTTCCATCACAACTTGAATAAAGCCTTCACCCTACAAGTTACCCATAGGTTTAATGGCTGTGAAGTTGACTACTACAGGCACTTCATTCATTTGCCCAATCCCATGCTGCTGAAATACAGCATAATCATTTTCAAAGGCGTGATACAATTCTCTTTTTTACAGATTTTGATCAATGTTGCCCAAAAACGTGTGCCCAACCCTTTGAATCGGATAGGCTATTTTGCTGAGTTATCACCTTTCTGTTTTCTTTTGGTCCTGGCACAAACAAATGGCACGTTATCTCACGTACTTGGAACGTACCAAGGTGAACAAATAGAGCAGGACGAGCCCCCAGCGTACAGCCAATGAACACCTTCCCTGGGCATGCGCTGTTGTGCTCTGGAATGTCCCATTACGCGCTGCTGGCACTGGAATGAAGTGACACATGGATCTTGATTTCAGCTCCTGGCCCTCGCCAAGCGTACTTGCATCAGCATGAACGAAGGCCAGAGATAAGGTTGTCTACATTTGTGAATTGACCAGCAGAAAAATACTACCAGCTGCAAGAACCTGTCCAGCTCCGAGGCTTTGGGGAATGATGGTGTTGTGACCCAGCTGGGCTTCATGCATTTACTACTGGTCATGGTCACTACTGCGATGGGCCACCAGAGCATATCTAGACGAGGGCATGCTGATGTTAGGTTTCTTATATACCTATGTTTTGGTTGTTCATGAGACCCATGAATGAAGCCCTCCAATCAGGAGCAGTACTGGGCTATGATTTCACAGGAAGAAGAAATGATATTTGAAACGAGGATCAGATCAGTTATGACAAGACGTTAACTTGTGTTTACACAGATTAAATTGTCCCTGACTGAAAGGAAATAAATGTGCTGTTGAGCATTTATCTGCTGGAGCCCCTTGTCTATGAACATGGAGAATGTAAGGCTAACAACAAAGACACGGTCCCGGACCACACTTTGAAGTTGGGCGGGCAGGCTGTTGCTTCTGGGGGCAATCTGTACCAAGCAGCAGGCTCACATCTCAGGGCTGCTTGCTGAAACTGTTTGGCCACTGTGCTGTGAGGCAGACAGCCGAAACCTGTGCCTCCCTGCTGCTGTTGACAGGTTGTGGCCTGGATTTTCAAATATTTGACCAAAGCTTCTCAGCAACCTTGCCCTGCTGCGAAGAGTAAAAGGGGAAAGAAAAACGTGCCATTGCTTTTAGATATGCCATATTCATTTCTCTCCCTTTGAGAGGTCTAAAATATATGGTACATAGTTGTCTCTCCCTTTATGCAGTTTTGGCAGCCATGTGCCTATGCATGCACCCTTGTGCCGCAGTGCCAATGTATGTGTGTTCGCTAAAGCATAGGTTTTGTAGTGGAAGTCAACCCTTCCAGGACAAAATCTATTCTTTAAGACTTTCAACACTTACAAGTGGGGAAAAATAAGGAGAAACAAACTTATTTGTCCTTGTTACACCTGCATCGAGGAGGCATAAGGTTTTGGTGCAGATCCCTGTCTACAAATGTTAGTAGATAGTGATTTGCATCAAAATCCGTGGGTGGTTTCATGAAAATGTGCATGTACTACCCATGGAACATCCACTTGACGCAAAGTGCCACAAACTAGCGCTTAGTACAAATTTACATTACTTTGGTGAACTTTCCTACATAAGTCCTGGTTTGCATTGGATAGCATTTGTAAATCTGGGCCTGTTAATGTATGTGCTTTAATAGTGGCGCCAGGAACCTCAAATCCAACATGTGTACATAGGTTTGCTGAGAATTATTCAGTGCATGTCACAGTGTTTGGAGCAATGACCCCCACCATAGACTTCCTGTAGACACTGCTAAAAAAGCAATGCAGGAGTTGTGCATGACTCAGCTTGTACGAGTTTATGTTGGTCACAGGCAAGAAACATGGGAAGCCTCATTCTCTGCTGCCTCCTTTGACGCTTTACCCCACCTAAGAATAACCGCGCTGTCTACATTCTGATGTTACTTAAAATTACACTGAGCAAAAAGGAAGGAAACTGTGAGGAAAATGGCATGTAAAAACATCTGGAGTTGACTGTACACGTTCAATTAAACTAAACAATTTATTCCAAAGGGTGATTCTGAGACTGCTCAATATCTTTCATTTTATTGTCAGGAGGATTCTCAATTAATCAAAAAAAATATTTTGCTGTCTTCATTTCTTTCAGACAGCATATTGTAAAGGTGCAGTAGACCTGGAATTACTACAACTCAATTTCACAGCGCTCCCTGTGCCGGCTTTAGAAGTATGAACGGCTGCGTTGGACTTGCTGAGATTCAAACTTGTAACTTATTCACACAGACGTCAGAAACAAAATTCTTGCTTCTGGTTTTAAAATTAAAGATTTGTTTGCTGGGTTAGGGGGACTAGTGTGTAGAAGTAATGTGTATTTGGTCAAGCAGGTACACCTTGGGTGACGTGAATCTTAGGGACACCACAATATGTTTTGTAAGAGTGTTCCATCTCGTTTTTTTGTTATGCCCCTGTCCATAGCAGGATTAGTTTTCAGGTTTGAGGAGGTGACTGTAGCTGCAAAGAGATTCTGTTATACCTTCAGGGGCATACCTATCAATACTCCAACAGGTCCATTTACACTATCGCCAAGGGTTTTGAGGGGCCTAATTCACCCCAATTAGTGGCTGTTTTTCATTACCAAACTAGGGACTGAGGGCTCAGTTTCCAACCTTGCACTGGGGCCTATGGTGCCCTTTCTATAGCATGGTAAATCATCTACCATGTCTGGCTTTTTGGCCAACTGCATGATCAGCCGTGTCATACTGTTCTCACAATTCTATGTCAGGACCGGAGGCTCCGATTATGCTTTCTCTTTCTTTACTGACTTAAACAGCAGCCAATGAAATACAAGTAACAGAAAAAACTACAATACCCAGGACACCTAACATCCTGTCACATGGTCCAATCACCATCCATGTCCTTTGCTATGAGTCCTTTGACCTATGAAGTCACTTCCTCTTTCTTTGCTGCTTTGCAGCAGATAAGTACATGTTTATTTTCTCTCCGACATTATCGATGTGTTTAGAATGTTATTATCTGTGTATTTGAGTTAGATAAGCGTCGCGATTCAGCGCGCTTTTATTGTATTGGTTTTAGCACTCTTGCGCTTCGTTTTATTGGCGTTTTTTCCAATTTTGTCAGCCCGTTTTTCTGGTGGAGCGGGAGCGGGAGCTGGACTGCCCTCGGGCAATCTTTTTACCATTTTAGCGCGCACATGCGCGCGCACGCATTTCAAGCCGATTTCTTTCCAATTTGGAAATCGATCGGCTCGTGTGTGCTGCGTGCTTGTTTGGTCTCCCTTCCTGCTTTGACAAATTGCTCCCTGACGCCCAGCAGACTGAAAGCTGACTGGGTTGTAAAATAAATACCAGGCTACTGCCTAGAGTGTCTTTCAGGTCGCTCCCTCCACACTTTAATTCAAGGGCTCCTTTGTTTTTTTCCTGACTTGAACTTGGGGTTTTTGCACTCCCCCACTTTGTATCTTCATTTAAATAGATTAAATAATTTCCCTCAAAAGATATTACTGCTTCATTGCATCATGGCTCAATGGGATGAGCAAGAAGCCGAATACTACCCAGAGGAGCTGGGCAATCAACTTGAAGTTGATCTGGTGGAAGCCCTTGATACCAGGGTCCAACAATCAGTCAATGATGCTCTAGTGAGAGCTCTAGGCCCATTCTCTGGACAAATATTTGATCTCGCTCGATCACATGCTTGGTCACAGGGTCAACAAGAGCCTAAAAAGTTAAAAGATAAAGCAAAAAATCTGGGACCAGGAGCAGAGGTCAGTGCTATCCACGCTGATGCTTTTGAGAAACTGCGGTAAAAAACGCAGTGGTGGACATAATTATAGTTCGAAAAAAGGAACCCCCCCCTTTCTACCTCCTTCTCTGATAAAACCTCCTCCTCAGACGACTCAGATGACTCTGATGTTCCGGTTCCGAGTAAGAAAAGTAAGAAAATGCCCCCTCCGTCCCAAGTCCTGGACTTTGATCCTGCAGAAATTATTCACCCCAGATCTTCCAATTGGCTCCCCCCTCCCGAAGTAGCACAGTATGTCCAAACCAACTTGCGTAAAAGTTTTGATAAAGAGGTTAGATCGCGTCTGAAAGCGGAGTGCCCCAGGCCTGACCTGGAGGGTAAAGTTTCTGAGACCACAGAGATAGACCCCACCATGGTCACTTTTATGAAGAAGTTCACTAAAGATCCTAAAAAAAAGGTTTAGACCGTTCATGGCGTAGCTGCCAAGACAAACTACTAGACCTTTTCGGTCCTTTGACTAAGATCCTGGAACTGGCATATGTAGCCAAGGAATCTGGTACCCCGGTGGACACCGATGTCCTTATCGGGTGGGCACAAAGGGCTGTGTGTCTATTAGGAAATTCTAACTGTGCCATTTCAGCAGAACGAAGGAAATCAGTGCTTATGTGCATTGATCCCAAGTTATCGGATCTTGCGTCCTCAGAGGCTGGACCTTCGGCTGAAGGACTACTCTTTGGATCCTCATTCATCAAGGACTTAGCCATGTTCTGTTCCACCTTCTCTTCCCTTGACAAAGCACAAATGTCACTCAAGAAGGTTTTCAAGCGAGGCCTTTTTGGCAGGGCCGGTCGTTTCGGAGGACGTATGCCCGTCCGCAGCTCCTTTAACAGTCCCCAAAACTACTACCCTAGAGGCAGATGTGGTTGGTACGGAGATCAGGATTCCACCTTCTACTCCACGAGACACAGAGGGGTTCGCCCCCGATTCCGTAGAGCTCTCCGCAGGGGACAACAAGGAGCCATGCAAGACTCAAGTTTCACAGGCGAGCATTATTCATTTTTCTCAGGTCAAACTTGGGGGCAGAATTGCATCTTGTTTAATAAATTGGAAACGGATATCCAGTGATCCGTGGATTCTTCAAACAGTAGAGGGATTTCATCTAGAGTTTGTCAGTACCCCCAAACAACTCTTTCCCCCTTTCCAAATGTGTTTTTCCCAAACAAATCAAGATTTTATAGACAAAGAAGTACAAGCTCTCTTAGACAAAGGAGCCGTGCAATTTGCTTCCCCTCATCCTTTCGGTTTTCTCAGCCCTATTTTTGTAGTAGACAAAAAGGGAGGAGGTCACCGTCTAGTCTTGAACCTAAAGGATTTCAACCAATGGATCCTATACAGGCATTTCAAGATGGAGGGTATTCACATGCTAAGAGAAATCCGGTTAGAAAGGGGATTGGATGGTGCGTCTGGATCTAAAAGATGCCTATCTATCAATTCCCATATTTCCTCCGCACCGGAGGTTTCTTCAAATTCAATGGAAGGGTCAATGTCTAGAATTCCTAGCACTCCCATTCGGTCTCTCGTCAGCCCCTTGGTGCTTCATGAAGTTATTGAGACCAGTGATGGAATATCTCAGAACCAAAGGAGTCAGATTGATTATATATCTGGACGATATTCTGCTGATGGCTCAGTCCCCTCAAGTCCTAATCTTGCACTTGGATTGGACCATCAGTCTCCTACAAGATTTAGGTTTCCTGATCAATGTACAGAAGTCATTGTTGAAGCCTTCACAGATAGTAGAGTTTCTGGGATTCCAGATAAATTCCACTTTATGCCAACTTCTTCTTCCCTCTCAGAAGATACGAAACATCAAGAGGGAATTGAGATCAGTATTGACATACCAGACCGTATCATTGAGGACCATAGCCAGGATAGTGGGCTTATTAGCTTCATCTATTCAGGCGATTTTCCCTGCTCCCCTACATTATCGGGCACTTCAAAGGCTTAAGATCAGACACTTACGACAGGGTCTGAGTTACTCAGAACAAATCCCATTGACTACCGAAGTAAGATCGGAAATCCAATGGTGGCTTCATCACATGGAGGTATGGAATGGCAGAGCGATTTTCAGCTCTCGCCCGGAAGTAGTGATTGAATCCGATGCCAGCAGATGGGGTTGGGGAGCTCGCTGCAACTCCCTAGTTACGGGGGGCAGATGGTCGGAATGGGAACAATCCCTTCACATCAATTGTTTGGAGCTTCTAGCGGGCTCATTTGCTATAAAGAGCCTCTCCCCGCAGAAAAGAGATTGTTGCATACTCTTACGGATGGACAATATATCAGCAGTGAAGTATGTAAACAAGTTGGGAGGCACGAAGTCCAGAATTCTGGCGGAGATTGCCAAGGATTTCTGGCATTTTTGCCTAACTCAGCGGTTAGTAGTCTTAGCAGAATATTTGCCTGGGGACCAGAATGTCATAGCAGACTGGAACTCCAGATACCTATCAGACTCCAGCGACTGGAAGTTGGATCCTCTGATATTTGCCCAGATAGTTCAGGAATGGGGCAATTGCGAAGTGGACCTATTTGCCTCTCGTCTCAATTGCCAGATTCAAAAATGTTACAGTTGGCGTCCAGACCCTTATGCTCTAAAGACAGATGCCTTTCTTCAGGACTGGTCCCCGTTTCGAGGTTATGCGTTTCCTCCCTTTCTGATGATTGCCAGAGTTCTGGCTCAAGTGCGGAGACAGAAAACAGAGATTGTTCTGGTGACTCCGTTCTGGAGAGCACAGCCTTGGTTCCCCAGTGCTCTACATTTAGCTTGTGCCTTTCCTCTTCTGATTCCTCCTCGTCCGAATCTTCTTTTGAGTCCAGAGGGCCTTCAACATCCTCTGATCTTGTCAGGGAAGTTAACACTTCTAGCCTGGTTAATTTCAGGTCGAGATGGAATACGCCAGATGTTTCGCAACAAGCTGCGGACTTCATTAAACAGGCCTGGGCCAGTAGTACCCATAAGAGATATGATTCAGCCTGGCACAGATGGTCTAGTTGGTGTGATGGAAGGGGTGCCAATCCAGTGGAAGCACATATTGGTTTGATTGTTAATTTTCTAGCAGAACTAGCCAGCTCGGGTTTGTCTTACGGACGGTCAATAATTTTAGATCTGCCATTTCAGCAGGACATTCACAGTTAGAAGGCAAGCCCATTGGTGAACATCCATTAATTTGCAAGCTTTTGAGGGGTATACGTCTTTCTAAACCACCTCAAGCTAAATATACTGTTTTATGGAATGTTAATATTATATTAAAATTCCTTGATTCTTGGCCTGCCAACAGATATTTGTCTCGCAAACAGCTTTCAGCCAAGTTAACCATGCTTTTATGCCTTGTCTCTTGTAAAAGCTTTAGATTTAGCAGGTAGAACTTTTTCACCAGAAGCAGTCTCCTTTTCGGTAACAAGAAGAACCAAAACAAATTGCATGTCAGTATCATATCCGGTTTATACGGTTTATACGGAAAATTCAAAATTATGTGTGGTTCAATGTTTGAAGGATTATGAAATTGTCACAGAAGAATTTCGACAGGATTCTAAAGGTCAATTGTTAATTGCTTTGCAAAAACCTTTTAAACCAGTTTCCTCAGCTACTTTAGCTAGATGGATTAGATGGTTGATGAGTGAAGCAGGTATTGATACCTCTGTTTTTGGGGCCCATTCTGCTAGAGGGGCTATGGCTTCAAAATCATTTGCCTTAGGTTCTCGGTTAGAGGACATAATGAAAGCTGCAGATTGGTCTTCAGAAAATACTTTTCGTAAGTTTTATCATAAACCTGTATTGGATGTAGCCAGTGTGGTGATGGAACAGCTTTAAACTAGCATAATCGGAGCCTCCAGTCCTGACATAGAATAAAAAAAATTCTAGCTATCGCGTCAAGAATTTTCAATTCTATTAAGGACACGGAGGCGAGGATTATCCCTCCCTTGTTATACTTATGCAATATTTATTATCATTTAGTATATATATCAGATGTGATATTGTCATTTAACCCTCCCATTATTTGCAATTATTAAGTTTGAGATAACGTATACCTTATGAGATATTACCTACCTGTTTATTGTTACAGCTTCTGATCAGAAGAACGCCTGAAAGTCGTAACTTCAAGGAAAGTTTGAGTTATATGTTCTACCGGTTGTTTCTCCAGCATGGAGCCTCCAAGTTTCGGTTCTTCAGTATGGAGAAGAAGTTTATGACTCCGGATTCGAGATGGCGTAAGAAGTTTGCGTTTTCAAGTTGACATTATCTGTTTGAACAAAGAAAGAGGAAGTTACTTCATAGGTCAAAGGACTCATAGCAAAGGACATGGATGGTGATTGGACCATGTGACAGGATATTAGGTGTCCTGGGTATTGTAGTTTTTTCTGTTACTTGTATTTCATTGGCTGCTGTTTAAGTCAGTAAAGAAAGAGAAAGCATAATCCTCGCCTCCGTGTCCTTAATAGAATTGAAAATTCTTGACGCGATAGCTAGAAATATTTTTATAATGCTCAAAGAATTGAGAATCTGTGGGAATGTGGGGCAGTATGAAGAACTGCGAGCTTGTCTCTGTGCTTGTTAGAGCAACATCCCACAGTTTAGAGCGCATGCTCTAATTCAGTAACACTGCCAGTGAGAACACGGGCTGAAGGCAACAGTGCTCAAAAACAGAGAGAATGGCGCTCCATGTTTCTGGACGTTTTCGAGCTGTCCTAAATCTGAGAGTTGCAAAATTACTACCCCACTTTGGGAGTATAGTTCACAACAATTTGCCAAGTGAGTGGAACATAGATTGCGCTCGCTCAGTTAAATTCAGTGTCTTCAATGTATCCACAGCACTGGTTGCTCTGGCATCAGTGCCATGGCTGAATTCAACCCAAGAGCACAGTGGTGTTAACCTACTTGCTGTTGTCACACTGTATGGGTGAAGTCTGCTAAGGCTCACGTGGGACCAACGGTTGGTTTGGGTGGAGGGGTGTGGTCTAACAGGAAACCATACAGGCACGGGGTTTTCATTTTAATTTTTTTACTAGAGAAGGAACAGATTGGTATACAAAGGACACAGACAATATAACAAGTTTATTCTCCAAGCGAGACAAAAGGAGATATGGCCTAAGGTCTTTAGGTAGAAGTTTGGGCAGAAGGTAGGATAGATGGTGCATAAGAGTTTAGCATTCATAAGTCAAGTTCTCTAGGTGTGACTCCTTTGCTGCACATTTGCCATTACTATGACTTCTTTCTTGGTAGTGTGTTTCAACTTCCTCAAGAATGACAAGGTTATTCCTGTCAGTTGGTCTTAGGTGATCACCTAGAGTCGGTGGCTCCTAGTCCAGCATTCTTCACTACTGTCAGTGTTTTCTAGTCCATCAGTTATAGCTTGAGTAAGTGGGACCTCTTCACAAAGAAAACACACCAGTGTATATTTATGTGGGGGCAATGCGTCGAGAACATTGTAAAGGGCATCTTTGGGGTCAAGGCACAACTAAGCCTTGAGCTGTTCTGATGGGGGTGGATAAGTTCTCACGTAGCCTTCTGAGTAGAGCACAGAGTGGACTGCTGTTTTATCTTGTCATTTTAGCCAGGAGAGAGATCTGTAAGTGCTGGAAAGACCAATCTACCCCCTTCCGTATTAGACTTACTAAAAGTGGTATATTGGACTTGTCATTTGGACACTGAGGGTAAGCTCGGTGGGATGATTAAGATATGGGCTGATGATCCCAGGTGGAGTGGTGTGTTGGTACCAGAACCAGCAGAACGAGTGGTCCTATGCTTACACTCAACGGTGTTATGGTGATGGATCATTTAGCTCAGTGGGTGCGGTGGGGCCAATGCAAATGGAGCAGGCTGAGGGTCGGACAATAATTGAGTGATAGCCTGAGTTTGCAGAAGCTGTGGTTATGTGAGGACATCAAATGTGAAAAAACTGTGTATAATTATGTGTTTACATTTTCTACATAATTCGCTAAACCTCCAAGGTGTAGGCCTCAAAAGCTGATCTAACTGCAGCATTCCAAGTGTTCTTGTCATGTGAGGTTTCTGTGCTGTGCTCGACCCACAGTACAATTTTGCATCAAGTACTAGCAGCACGTCTGTACAAAGTCATATTTCTTTTTCATAAATATGGAACAAGATAAAAAAATTCCCTGCTGAAAACTCCTTCTCCTACACCACCACAAGGACTGTGGTTCTCTCCAGCAAAGGAATTTACTTCAGCCTTTGACTGGTGTAAATCTCTCACAATATGCTGCCTCAGAAACAAAGCACAACTTTCTCTCAACATATGCAGGGCAAGAAATGATATGAAAGGATATCGCGAACACTGACAAAAAGAAAAGCTGTGGGAGGGCTACAGTGAAAAACGAAATTGTAATTAACGTCAGACAAACAACCAACCCCCAAATGTAACAGAGATAGACGTAAGGAACATACTTCAAGATTTAAAAAAGGTATGCACTAGTTTCCAAGAATGTTTAAAATAAATCAAAGTAAAAGCTTAACAACTACTCTCCATACAAAATTATAATACAATTTGAACAGGCAACGTAGCAAACAACACTTAAACTATATGCACACAGAGCCATGCAAGGCTGCTCTTACCATTTCAACCAAACTATTTGGAAACATCTGCAAACATCTGCACTAAGTGTAGAATATTCAACAAACAGTTTACCTTTGAAATTAAAAAGTTAACTCCTTTGGTACGTGTACCTGTAACATGACTTAACTAACAACAGCAGCACGCTAATAGATTACCTCTTTTAATAAAGAAAGGAACAAAGACTAAGACCTGATTTAGAGTTTGGCGGAGGGGTTACTCCATCACAAGTGTGACAGATGCCCCATCCACCGTATTCCAATTTCCACAGGATATAATGGAATCATAATACAGTGGACGGGCTATCCATCACGTTTTGGACTGAGTAATCCCATACGCCAAACTCTAATTCAGGCCCTAAGTTCACAGATGGACTGCTTCATAACAGACATAGCTAACCACTACAACATGCAAATACTATCCTTATTTAAATTAAAAAATTGACAAAAACCAAGTTCACCAATTGTCTACCTCAAATACACTTGGGTTGGCAGACTGCACTGCTCTGACAGACACCAACCCAAATTTTAAATGCCATGGTGGAATGTCTACAACAGTACCATGGCTCAACAAGCCAAAACCAACCAAGAAGCTGTCCTCCAACCAACACTAGGAAGAACCCAAACTACACTCTGTAAATTCACAGAAGCCTGCCAAAAAAAACACGAAGCTACCAAGGATATAACAGTCAGTAAATCAAATCAAAGTTAAATAACTTAATAAACATCAGAAATGTACAAAATGCTACAATTCAATATCAGACTCCTTGTAAATAACAAAGGTGTAGACTACCTAGATGTGATAGCTAAATCACTAATATAAACCACCCACCTACCTACCAATCTACTCACAACTAAAAAAACAAAAATAACACTACTATAACGTGAGCAATTTTAAATAAATATTAAATATTAAATAATTATTTTTATCAATCAGTCTATAACAAAGGTATATTAAAAACAGAACAAAATAAGACTGATAAATAAAAAATAAGCAATTTTAATACTTAAATATTAATAGGAAAACCAAAAAGATGCAATAGACACATTTATAAAACAGCTCACAAATTAAAAAACACTGAATACAATTTTCCATTTCAGTAAAAATAAAAAACACATATATCTATCTATCTATATATATATAGAGAGAGAGAGAGAGAGAGAGAGAGAGAGAGATAGAGATATAACATTTCCTATCCAAAAATAAATAAAAATATCATGCTTACAGTTGCAAAGCTGAAGTTCTTGACAAAAACATAACAATAAGAGGTGATAAATGAAAAAATGAAATGTCTAAATTAGATCCACCAAAGATATCCACAGTAATTTGAAACCATATAAAAACCAAGAAAGCTGAAATCAAAACACTCTAGTTTTTAAAAAAATCAAAAGAAATTTAAAAATATTGCTGGTTTAAATTAAACCAAATGAGTTTCCTTTTTTAAAAAGTGCATTAAAAATAGTTGCAAAAATTGCACTCCAACTTCCTAATGTGCAAAAAACACCCAGAATGTACCCACTCTCATGATACATGCAAATCAAATACAATTGAAACATTCCAACTCTACAAACATAGTACACAACACATAACTATATTTTCAGAAATATACTACCTACCGCATAACACTACATTACCTTCTGCATAACACTACATTACAGCACAATACAAACTATCACTAAACAAGCCTAGCAATCAAGCACTATAACTCAAATTAGCTAGACCTACCTACATACCCCTGCCCCTGCAACTATATATAAAATTGTAAAAAGGTTTTACCATGTCCGTTGAACAGGAACAGGGAATCGCAACCAACACAAATGAAATACATCTCAAAATTACTTGAATGGAGTGCAAAATACAAGTAGCTATAAACAAAAATGGCTTTGAAAGAAAATACAAATAAGAATATCTTCCTAAAAAAATCAATATAAATGTTACAATAATTTTTCTTTAGTTCGAAACATTACAATATTTGTTTTACTCTAAACTACAATTAGGTATACACTTTGGGGCTGACTAAGAGTTTGGTGGTCCTGTGACTGCCATGTTGGCGGTGGTGGTCCGACTGCCAATGGTCTGTGAAGTGGACTGCCTTATTAAGAGTTTGGTGGTCGTACCCACAGACGACGCCTGCGGTCCACCACCTCCGCCAGGCAGCACAGACTGCCACAGTCACAAGAAACCACAAACAGGCTGTCGGAGCCTGTGTTTCCGCCGGACTCATTACTTGACGGCACACCGCCAATGTGACCGTGGCGGTCCAACCACCAGTGACAAGCTGGGTGACACCAATCATAAGTACACACACCTCCCTATATCATTAACCATTGAAAACTGCATGTAGCCCCGGCAAACACATCATAGGGGGGACGCCACAGGCAGCAGCTACACGTTTTATACAATACACACTCACTGACACACAGTAACATGGACACATACACACTCACAACACACACAATTTGGCCAGCACACCCACACTGCACAGCAACACCAAACAAATACACATGGTCACACAATTCAGGCACAGGGACACTGAAGGCTACACAACATTGTCACACACAGCAAAAACAACACACCTATAACACATATACAAATACAACTCACACACTCATATCCACCACTGGCTAGGGCGTGTCCTCACATATGACACACATCTCAATCTCTGTGGCACGAAACACAAACAACACCACCAGTAAGCAACCTTGCAATGGACACATACAACACACACATCAAACCACAATGGAAGCACAATGCCATGTACAAAATACATTGAGACAAACCAGGAACAACTTCATAACTATACCTACATATTTGGGATGGGGCCAATCGGGACACTGAGGGAAGGAGACTACACTGGGACATATTACACTCCCAACAGGACTCTCCAACAACATGTCCACAGGAAATGGCCCTACATGGGTCACAAGGACAAACAATACTAAAAACAATTGTCATGCACATCTAAACAATGGGGAAGCACAAGTCAACAAAGCACCATAACTCCTACTGAGTAGGACATACCTCTACAGGAACTAGCTGCAAGGGACACACACCTTAATGAACATAGGCAAATGCAAGCACAGCTAGCACAACTGAACACATCCCATTTCTGCACATACAAAACTCAAGATGATACACATCACATCAGTACAGAAGCCATATCATGGAGACAAGTCCAACACCATACATGCCTACATTTCTCAACACAATAAGACACACATACAGCAACAAACACTACATAATGCCACAATACCAACATTACAAATACACACACATACCTACAACACATAACCTCCTCTTGAGGAACACAAGCACTGCACACAAACTGCAAACACTGAAAATACTGCAAACACCATCACATGGAGCAGCAAGCAGGCTTAAACACACACAACAGCAGGCACACTTCTAAAGTCACTCGGGAACTACATAAAGCTAGAAAAAGAAGTGCAGGACAAAGATGTACCCCAAAAAACAAGTGTTTCGGTTTATTATGTGTAAAACTTCAGAAAGTCCAAGGCCATAAGCCAGTCCATCAGATTTGCCTAAATGGCACAGTGTTGTGCCTCTACTTGACTCCTGACTGCCATGTAACATCCACAGGAAGGGGCATCAAGAGGGTAGGCTGGCACCTTAGGGATTATATGGGGGTGGGGAGGCGGGAGGATCAGACTTGGGAGGGGGGTTGGTCTTGGGAAGGGGGGCTCTCCCTTGGGAGGGGTGAGCTTCTTCTTGGCGGGGAAGGGTATGGGTACTTGCAGGAGGGGCAGGGGAGGCCTTACAGGTGGAAGGGACAGCCTTGGACAAGACAGAGGACCTTTTGGGTGTGGTATGGGGGAAGGACAGGGGTAAGGTCAAGGTCACACAGGAAGAACTTATTAGACACACAGGATGATCATCAGAAAGGGGACGGGATCTGGAGGTTGAGGGAGTGGTTGTATGATGTGTAGGTGTGGATGTTCTGGGGACCTGCTTGTGGGAGGAATGATTGTGTGTGATGGGTGTCTGTTGGGTGGGTGAGTGAGGGTGTTTATGTGTCCTGGGCTCGGGGGGAGGAGGTGCTGGGATATGCTGTGGCGGGTGGGTGGCTGTCTGTTGGGGTGGTGACTGCAGGAATGGTGGATGAACTGGATGTAGGTGTCTGTAGTTCTCGTGTCTGAGGATGTGGTGATTGGGGTGGATGTCTGAGGGTCTGCTGGGGTGGTGTATGCAGGTAGGATGGGCGTGGTGGCTGTATTAGTGACTGTTGATGTGGTAGGTATGATTGATGTTGTGTGTGTGTGATGCTGGGGGCTGCGGGGGTGTTGGGGGAAGTTGTTACTGTTGCTGTGTCTATGGGTGGATGTTGTCTGTGTGCGTACTGGTGTGTCTTCTGGTGCTTGTGTTTGTGTGTGGTACCTTTGTCTGTTGAGGTAGATGCTTGAGGATCTGTTTGTGTGCTTTGGGTAGGTCTGAGAAGGGGGATTTGGACTGGGAAGGAGGTGGAGGGGACGGAAGGTAGGGGGTGACGGGCTGTTATCAGTGTGGAGGCCAGAGCCTGAAAAGATCTCTGTAGTCCAGCCATTACACTGTGAATGCCCTCTAGGACCGCATTTGTCTGTTGGATTTGTGTCACCAGTCCCTGGATGGCATTCACAATGCCTCACTGACAAACAGAGATCGTCCTCAGCAGGTCAATATCCTCCTCACTGAGGGCAGCAGGGATAACAGGGGCTGGGACAGAGGTGGTTGTGGCAAAGGATACTGTCACCCTCTTGGAGGAGCGGGCATGGCCAACTGGGTGGGGAGCAACAGGGAGGGCGGTGATAGAAGAGGGGTGGAGGACAAGGATTGTACAGGGAGTCCCCGATGGGTCCGCCACCACTAGGGCATGGCCACTGGAGGAGAAATCCGAAGATGATGACGTGGTCTCGGTCTTCCCAGTGGCACTCCCCTTGCCCTCCCTACCACTGAGTCCCTCTGTGTCAACTGTATCTTGACCTGAGGTCCCATGGCCAGATGCTTTCCAACTCGGCTCAGCCCATCTACTTCGCCGGCCTGTGCTTATGCTGCAAATACAAAGAGAAATAGGGTCATAAAAAGTACATGACTACCCTTCAACCACAACTCTGAGTGACAGACAATTCCATCATGTCAACTAGCTCGCAGCAAAACCTTCAACCAAGTGGCACATTCATGTGCCATCACATATGTATTCATGCCATCTGGACTTACCAAAGTTACCCACCAGAAAATCAGGATCTCAGACAACTACATCTGATTGGTTGACGTCAAGCAACCACTAAAACATAACTACAACTAGGTAAGTAAGTAATCTTTGCATGATTAATTAAAATCTTAGCAAAAGTGGGAGGGGAGAAGAGGAAAACAACCAAAATACATAGTTGCTTCAAAATACATACTTAAGGTCAATCCCTGAATTTCAACACATATACTTGACTCTTTACATAAAAACATTAAAACTATTGTGAACACAAGTCCCATGAAAGTGCTGTAGATTTAAATTCATTAAGATACAAAGTGCAAATAGAGGGGAAGCAGGAATGTGTAAAATCTCTACATGGCACCTTACATAAATCCATTAAAGCTATTACAAGTATAAAATCATTTTAAAGTGCTATGAGTATTAAGCCCATCAAGATGTAAAGTGCTAATGAAGGGAGTGCAGAAATATGTAAACCTTTTAAAAAGCAGAATTACAATCGAGCCTTCCGAATTACAGTACCCATACTTGATGCTTTACTCATATCAGTCAAAACTATAAAACTATACAGTTTTTAGATTGTAAAGATGTAAAATTCACAAGACTAAAATTGTGTCATTTATGCAGAAGGGATCATTAAGTCCTCATAATACAATAAAATACTTTAAAATGTAATGTTGTTGAATTATAGGAAACATAATCCTTACTTATTATGTTCTACACACTGTAGCATCGACATTTAGCCAGAGAACGTATCTGCACCTTAATAGTTAGATTGTGCCTACACAGACATGTTGAGCTTCCATAATAGACCTTAACATCACTGTAAGCCCAAGGGTATCTAAAAGATGGGTTATAGGACAATCATGAGCAGTCATTTAGATATTTAGCATGTAGGGTCACAAATATCACCAGTATACAATTCATCTGCGGTTCAGAGGGGTCAAACACTTTCATTACTGCCAGCCAACATGGGCGAACCCCACTCATAACAAAAACAGGTTTTAACAGTTGACAACATGCTTATCTTAGGCCTGGACAGATATAAATCAGGTGGACCATATCTTCTATTCCGGAATACCGTAGCCTGCATAATGTCTCCCCCCCATTCTTCCATGTTGGTTGATCACATACAAATACATAGGACCATAAGCTCATGGCAAGCAGCTGGCGTTTCAAGTGCCCTGAAAATGTTGAGAACAAATACTGTGCTGGCACTAGATTGCTATAATTGTGCATAAGGATGCAGGCATGCGATCGGCCCACAAATTTGCGCTTGCCGCCCAGCAAGGATTGCAGCCTAACTTCTCTATTTAATGCACAGCATGACATATTAGAGTCCCATAGGTGTGTCATTTGAGTCTCTTGCAGAAGTATTGCAGATACAAATTGTGTATTAATTTTTTCGATCTTTAGTTACAGAGTTCCACAAGGCTGCATCTAGCAGGCTTGTTTTATTTCCCCTGATTTCCTACTGGGTCTTAATCATATGGAATTTTCTGTCTAGCTGCTGCTGTTTGAGACCAAATTCTAGCCTAACTTGTGAAGGAGAAGCAGTACCAAGAAGACAAAAGACTTGTTCATATATTTTTATTTGTTGACAGTCTAGTATTAAAGCGTATTTCCCTTATAGTGCCGCACTTCCATACGCTATGGCTGGTGAGAGTTCAGCAAACCTGACAGACAGGAGGGGTTTGTAAGAAGGCCCACTCAAGTTTCTGGCTAGGGCGCAAAAGGCAAATGTCAACACTTTGCATTTTTGTGTGATATATTGTTTTTGCACTGTAACGTTCAGTTTATTATCTGTTGAGACCCAAATATTTATAATGATTGATCTCTTCCAACACTGTGTTGCCTAATTTAAGATTGAGTGCAGGACTAAAGGTGCACCCCATTGACATGGTTTTTGACTAGCTGGTATTGATTTCCAATTTATTTGTTCCTGCAAAGTTGTCAAAGGTGTTGACTAACTGCTGCAGACCCACTTTTGTGTTGCTCAATAAGACTATATCGTCTGCGTAAAGGGGGGTGTGATATAGGCAGAGTTCCCAACTTTGGGGAGTGTGAGTTTGTTGCATCCAGCTTAGGGGAAAAGTCAGTCAAGAAAAGATTAAACAGGTGCGGGTCCAAAACACACCCTTGTTTCAGACAAATATTTGTTGGAATCCTCCTCAAAAGTTTTGTGCCGTCAGCTAGCTTAATCTGCACCCAAGTTTTGTCATACAGCATTTCCATGCTTTGTAGAATTCTTTCATGCAAACCCCAGTTTCACAACTTTCCCCAAAGGATGGTTCTGTCCAGAAGGTCAAAAGCACTTTTAAGGTCTATAAAACATAGATGTAGTTTGTTTCTTTGGGCCATTTGATTTGTCAGCAATGTCGCCTAATGCTGATATGTTTATCATGGTGCCATACCCCTTCCGGAAGCTGGTTTGGTTCATGGGAACTAGTTAGAGCAGTCAAGCATGTAATCTAGGATTAAAGATGTAAAGTACTTAGCTTCAGAGTCAATTAGGGCGATCAGTCTGTAGTTAGATTTGTTCGATCCACCCCTTAAATATTGGGTTAACTTCCCAAGCTGTCTGGTATAATTCTGCTCCGTTCTACTTCCGTGAAGAGGATTGCAAGTTGCCTGGACCAGTATTCTGGGTCTGCCTTGTATACCACCTGAGGGAGGGCATTGGGGCCAGGCGCACAGTCACTGCATCCCTTCTTGATCACTAAAGTTACTTCCTCAGCGTCGTAACCTATGTAATTCTTACAGACATTGTGGCAACTTGCTTGCACCTTTAAGTGTGGGTTTGTGTTAGATGAATCTTGATTGATAAACATATTGGGCAAATGATTTGCCCATTTTTCCTCGGGGATAGACGAGCAGTTGATATCTCTTGACATCTGATCAATGCCATTAACTGCTGCCCAAAAAGCCCCTGAGTTAGCTGGTTTTGAATTAAAGAGCAATTTTGACCAAAAGTTGTCCTCCTCCTTTTTACGTTATGAGATTTATCATTTTTCCTTAGGTGCTTTATTCTTTCGCACATGGATGGTGTAACATTCGATTTTTTTAATTCTTCTAAGTTCATTCTGCAGTTTCCTTCTCAATTTTAAAATGTTTGTCGACAGGCTGCTTGTCAATGGGCATCCCCCACTTACCAAGGGAAAGTAGTTTGCTACATCTGCAGGCCTTTAATCTTGTAAGCCATGTTACATCTATGCTGGGCACAAACTTATCACAGACTTCAGTGAAGCACCAGCATCAATCATACACGGAAGATCACTTATGTCTGGGTTGCAGATGTCTGCAGACACATATGCCCAGACACATAGCAAAGGACAGTGATCCCTCAGACACTTACCTATTGTCTGTGACATTCAGGGGAAGTGATCTGTGGGTCAGAAATCCCACCCATCCCAACTACAAATAGTACATGATTGTTCACTACACACAGCCATTTGTGGTCCCCGCGGAGGAAATGGCTTGAGGATTCACAATAGGTTTGTACCAGCTTCCAGGTTCAGAAGGCAAGGTACCCCAGTTTGATACACTTCACATGTCAACACAAACAATCTCCCATCAACTATGTGACACATGGCTCATACCTCATTGTCAGGGGGAACAGTCAGTACCCCTCTCATTCACCTGGCAATGGAACAGGCAGTCATTTGCTGGGTTTTCACCCCCTTGTGGCTTCTTTGCTGCCCCCAAACATCCATCCGGTTCCGGGTAGGCCACTGCCAGAATGCAGGCCATTAAGGGGCGTTATGGTCCGACATGCACCTCGCCTACGTTAGGAGGACAGCCCCAGCTGGGCCTCTATGATCTTTCGGGTCCAGCGTCTCAGGTCCTTCTACCTCTTGCAACAGTGGTAGCTCTGCTGGCTTTGGACCTCCAGGGTCGGCGTCTTCTTGGCGATAGCTCTCCAAATCCCCTTCTTCTGATGGGTTTTGACCTGCATGGATGCAAAAGACAAGACAGGAAATCATGTAAAAAATGTCCCATCCAAAATGGCAGAGTCACATACGTCTGTACAATAAGATAAGCACACATTGCCCAGACTGGCAAGTGTGGCACATACCAGTCACTGAATACATGGACATGACAACAAACACTTTCTAATCAGCAGACCAACCCACCACCCTGCTCAGGCCCTCCACTGACGAGGTAGGCCTACTGACATCCTGTAGGACATGCCCAAGCAATCAGAGTGAGCTCAGAAGCACTATGGGACACATAACAATTCTTTGGCTTCTGAGAGGTGGATTCCATAGGCACAAAGGTTTCAATTTACTCACACTCTGTGAGGATGGTTATCCACCAACATGTACTCCAACCTAGTGTCAAGGCAGAAGGCCCAATCCCACACATGGGTAACAATGAAGGGACTGGCATGTGGGTACCGGAGGTTCCTAAATTGTCCATGTGTGGACATGTGGACTCCCAGATGCATACTCATTCCACCTCAGAGGGTAGGGTAATGTATCATCTACCTGGGACACAGAACATGCTTCTGGAAATATGTGTCCATCCTACAGTGATGGCAATCAACAAACAAAGGCATTCTTTATCCATTGTCATCCATGCAATGGCCCGGTATCATGAGTTCACAGGTTTCATCACACTGTCTGCACTGTGAGACTGACATGTATGCTATAAGCCTGCATAGTACAAATTCGACTTGTGCAATGATGACAACAGGGCTGTGTGAGTAAAGGACCTGTCAGGGGTCAGAGACTCACATTCACAGTGATGCATAGTGGACATTGATCACAGAGCTTTGACCCTTCATCCAATACCATCTAAATACTCCCCAGTGAAAGAACCCCAGGAAGCAGCATCTTAGCACAGAGACTAGAATGGTCCACGTGACAGGCTGTCCTGTGAGCCAGGCAGTGGACACAGTGTCATGATTGCATAGTCAAAATGACTCAAGTCAAGCCTAGACTTGGGCCATACAGTGACAAACAGTTGACAGACACAGCTCTCTGCAGTCTGAGCAGGCATAACAACCTGCATAAAAGTCGATTTCCATAAATTCCATGCATGACAGAACATCAAGTTGCTAACAGCAATTTACCATGTGATGCGTGTGTGGCAGCTGGAAGGGCAGGGTGAGTCTGCATATGCTTCCAAAATGACAGATTAGCATGGCCGGACATGGTCTGAGGCTCAGTTGCAACATTACTCATGGTTCATTTTACACACACTCAAACATTTTAACATGCCCACGCTGCTCATGCTGTCATGGATGTACATGTGCTCTCACATTGTTGACATCCATGTCTCAAATGTTGTAATGGTATGACTGAGGAGTCCCCTCACCTAGTTTAGTGCAACCAACATAAGGAACAACATGGTACACTCAAAACACACACACATGCAAAAGTCAGATACCTCAACATCTGGCACTAATCCAAGTTACATGCACAGTAAGTCTCCCACTGATGCCACACCAACTGTACCCCCATGGTTCTGACTTTACAAGCTGGTCACCATGGCCTGAATCTAGCCTGTGAGGAGAAGAAACATGGTGAAGTATAGGGTAAAATAGTGTACATGAGGCACTTACCTGCTCCTCTGGTGAACCATAAAGCCAGTCACACAGAGGTAGGACCTACTCCACTAGCTTCTCAAGCTTCTCCGAGGAGAAAGCTGAGGCCCTACCATCTGCTGGATGTGGCATGATTGCTCCCAGAGGTGGTAACCAGCAGCATAGGTCGTGGAGGTCTTGCTGGCAGGATTGTAAGTAGTCAAGGGAGCAATGTTGCAGAACATCAGGTCACATCTTCCACGTAGGCGGCCGTCACCGCCGGTGGATACAGCCACTGGCAACATTAACCTACGGCAGTGTCCGCCGTGGTAGCATCTACCTAGCGCCATCACGACTTCCGCTGGCGGTTGAGGGCGGTTCACAATGCCCAGTGCAGTAGGTCAAGAAGCCGCCATTTTAGGAGCATCAAAATGCGGTTTATGGGCAAACAAAATGCGTCACAAGTACAAAAATGCTGTTGCTGCTAGTGGTGAGTGCTTGTCTTGTCCTGGCATGTAGGTCCTTTGACATTTACATGCCTTTTTACGCTATGCACATATGTCTGCTTGCTCTGGGACACAGCCCCCCTGCACAAATTATGTTATGTGACACCAACTCACAGCCCGAGTGGCAAGTCTCGTACAAATAGTTGCTGTCCAGGTAGATGATGTATACACATTTGTGGGAATGCAAGGGGGAACCATGTTATTTCTGTGTGATTGAAAGTGGTGATGTGTAAGGTGTATCTTGTCTTCAACCTCTGACATGCCTTGTTACAGTTTGTGAATGACATGCATATGTGTATGTTGCAAGGGAGACATTGAACAATGCCTATACTCATTTTGGGTCCCACAGAGGTACCCAGGGAAGGGAAGGAACAGACATCCTCCCGTGTACCGTCCACTGGCAGATCTTCAGGCCATGGAAGACAGGCACATCAACCAGATTTACTGCCTGAATAGGCAAAAAATCATGGATCTCTGTTGTCAGTTGGAGCCAGATCTGATTCCTGCCATTAGTCATTCTAATAGCATACCACCCATCACACAAGTCATGGCAGTTTCGGACTTCCTGGCCACAATACAGTGGCACTACCTGCTGGGGGTGTCTCAGCCTATGTTCAGTCTAGTACTCTGAGCAAAGTTGCAACATCTGGACAGCTACATCCGATTTCCTCAACATGTGTTGCATTTCCTTACATGTGACTCTGCATACCCAAACCGTCCATGGTTGTTGGCACCAGTGAGGAAACCAATATACCAGGGAAAGTCAGCTTCAACAATGCCCATAGAAGAACATGGCATGTCGTGAAGCGGGCTTTTGGGCTCCTGAAAGCCAGATTTCGGTATCTGGACAAGACAGGTGAAGTCCTCCTCAACTCACCTGAAAAAGTTTGTAAGATCATTGTGGCCTGCTGCAACCTCCACAGCATTACCCTGCGGAGGAATATGCCATATATATCTGATAAGGGGAAGCTAGCAGTGTCACCGGGTGATCTCCCTGAAATTCCAAGTGAGGACGACAGTGATAAAGAGAAAGGTGAAGACTTGCGGGCGAATCTCATCAATCAGTACTTCACTTGAGCATAAGTATGTCATGTGATGTGATTTCTGTGACTGTCTGGGGAAATGTAGGGGTCAGGATGTGTTGAGTGGGGTAATTTCCCACTAAAGACAGGGCATCTTATGCTATGCAGAATACAGCCATGCTTTGCTGCCTAAGTCAGACTTGGACATGTAACTACCTTTACAATATGCCTTGTTTGTGCCAGGCTCATTGCAATGTGAGTGGATCTACAGTACTTTGTGATGTGGTGTGGGTCAGATGTGTGAGTTTTCATGCCTTAACTCCCTGTATTCTAATTTTTCAATCACCATGCCATCCTCATGTGGGCACTTCAGAGTTGTGATATTGGTAGGTAGCTGTATCTGACATGTGAAGTGGACATGGATTGATCCAGGTAATGTTGGTCATAGATTTGGGGTGTATGGGTCATGTGACAAAGGAGCCTGGACAGTTGGTGGGGGGAAATCTGAAGTGCACAATACACTTGTGTGTTGTGGGGTGGGAGTGCGCTCTACAAATACACTGATTTATTGATTGATGTGTGTGACCATGTGACCTTGATACATGTCATCCAGTCCAATCCATGCATTCTCCCTTCACATTGTTTTTACAGTGATCCTCTATGACCTTTTTGTGGCTGTCAATGTGTTTCAACATCGCAGGCCAGAGTACCTGGCAATGTGTTTTGATCCTTTCTAGGTGAGTACAGTTCAATGGCTGAGTAGAGGTAGTAGGCTCATCATACATGAGGACACTGGGTTGGCTGAGAGGGGCAACACTACTAGCGCCTTATGACCTTAGCAGTTCTGTCAGTGCCTGTGCTACACACTCTCACTGTCCAGTTGAGCTCCTTTCTAGGGGAGCACGCTAGTTTGGGACTTTGCAGTGCACAGCGATTTTGTATGTGATACATAGTTCTTGTTTTGCAAATTGTAGGACAGTGCCTGCTGGGCGTTGTAGTGCCGTCAGCCCCTGTCCTACACCCAGTATACACCGATGAGGTTCCCCCAGGTGAGTCTAGTTCACATGAGAGATGGCAGACAGTGGTCTCTAGATCGGTGGAGACTGGCTGGGATTGGGATGCCAGTGAAGGTATCCAAAGGTGAGCAGTGAGCATGCATTCCAATACACTTAGGTGCAATAGTTTTGTGTTGTGACTTACCCGACTCCACTCCCCCCGGTATTCCTGTCAAGCCCTCACGATGCAGGATGGCCAAGGCCTTTTCCTCCCATGATGTGAGTTGTAGGGGAGGAGGTGGGAGACCACCTCCAGTCTTCTGGAGCTGCAGATGGTGCCTGGACCCATGGAATGGATCTTCCCCCTTCGGTCGTTCCACCTCTTCCTGATGTTGTCCCTTGTGCGTGGGGTAGGGCCTACAGCATTCACTCTGTCAATAATCCTTTGCCACATTTCCATTTTCCATGTGATAGTAGTTTGCTGGACTTGGGCTTCAAATAAATGTGTCTCTGCTCTAATGATTTCATCCACCATGACTCTTAACTCATCTTCAGTGAAACGGGTATTTTTCTTTTGTGACATAGTGGTGTTAAAAATAGATGGGTGGGTGCTGGGAAAATGAACAAGTGGTGGGGAATAAATTGATTGAGGAGTTGCATGTGGATGTGATAGGGGTGTGTTGAGGGTGTGGGGTGTATGGTTGGTGTAAATTGGAGGGTTACCTATTCTAGTGGATTTTAAGTTTTCATAATTTCACACTTTCTTGCAGGGTCTTGCTGTGAAAATGCTAAGGATTGCGGTGTGTGAAGGGGTGCATTTTGTATTGTGATTTGTAGGTGTGTTGTGAGTGGGAATGTGTGTCATCTGTGTTGTTTTCAAATCCATCCAATGTGGTGTTGTGTATTACTGTGGTGACCACGAACTGCAGCGGTTCGGTCCACCATTGAAAGACCACCATGGCTGATCCTCCATTGTGACTTTTGACTTGTAATAGGTTTGGTGGTTGGTTGAGAGGCTGGCGGTGCTGGTGGTCAGACTACCTTTTTCCTGCCCTCACGAGTCCTGGCAGTGGCGGTTTTTAGGATGGTTTTTGCGGTCCTGGCTGTGTGAATTGTAATACTACAGTCAGCATGACCGCCAACATGGAGGTCTTTTGGTAGCCGCCACTATGGCGGTCCGACCGCCAAATCTGTGATGAGGCCCTTTATCTCTGTTTTCTTCTTTTCTCTGCCTAGCCATCTTAGGTAGGGAATAGGTGATTAATTTTCTACAGCAGGTGGAAAGCTCTCATTACCCCTTCTTTCAGATATAATTGTGGGACTCTCTTGGCTCTGTCCCTCTGTCTTTACATCTCATGGCTAGAATCCAAAGCTTCATCTTGTTACTGGTTTGTATTCTCCCTTTCTCTAAATCTGTGATGTTTGCTACCCCAATCTCCCACTCCAAAGAGGACAGTGCACTTTTACTCATCAATCTTTTACATATTTCTCTTATTGCTAACAAGATATTGCATATTGTCTTTTAGCTTTTGAGAATGATTTTTTAATACCAAATATAATAAATATGTGGTTTGCCTCTGTTACTTCTTCACAAATATCAGACAAAGCGTTACTTGCTCCTTTCTAGAATTTCTGAATACCCGGAGAGTCAACAAACATATGTCTAACATCTGCCTCTAGAGCTCCACATTGCTTACACGTATATACTTGTTCTTCGCCATTCTGGTGAGCTTTGCAGGGGTTATTTACATTCTCTGGAGTGTAAAAAGATGGATCTTTCTAAGGCCAAAGGCAGTAACCGTACAACATAAAGTACTAATAAATATTTGCCATAAAAGTTCAACTTCTTGGCTTGGCAAGTTTCTATCTCAGATTCCATGAAGTGGACCAATCTATTTTCTTCTGCAAAACACTTCCTTTTTCCAGGAGCTTATATCTTAAATGTCTACCTGCATTTTATTCATGTCTCGTTCTTTTCAATTCTGAGTGGCACTCTATAACCTCAGATGTTCACACTTGAATCTTGAGATATTGCCAGTCGTTTTCTCTGTTGTCTCCTCGCTGCTGATTAGTCCATCTTCATCTGTCTAGTTCCCTCACCTAACTAGTTTTGTATTTATCAGTGACTTAGCAAGTTGGTCCTTCACTCCAGTGTTCCTGGAGATAACCAAATTGGTGCAAAGCTGCTATAGCACTGCATCCCCCAAATAATCCTTATATCATGCCAGACGTTTGATGTTGTTACAGGTAATTTGAGTCATACCTTCTTGAATTATTTTGGTTCACTAAATTTATATAAGAAACTACCTTGCTGGCATACCTCTCTGGTCATAATGCCATAGATTTGCCTCCTGCTAGACTGGTCAGGTGTTCCTAACAACATCCTGCAATTTTTTAACTGGAAGACTAGGCAGTAAACATTAATATCTGGAAGCTGTAGTCCCCTTTCATAAATGTCCTTCCTCGTTTTTTAAAGGCTAGTTTGCTTCCTTTAGATGCCCAGATAAAACTTCCCAGATTCCTTTCAATCTTTTGGATTTCTTTCCTATAAAAATCCAGCGGGATGCAATTGGACAAATATATTAATTTGGGCAATTTACTCATTTTAATTAGGATGTCCCATCCAAACATTGTTAGCCATAAGTTTTGACCCTTCCTCAAAAAATGCTTATCTCTTTTGCTACCCTGGATACATTTTGTTAGGTTAACTCTTCTAAGTTCTGTGCGATGTGATTCCCAGATATCTCATTTCCTAGGATGGCTCTTTGGTGGTTATATCAGAATTCCAGGTGATAACTTCTGTTTTATCCTCATTTAACTGATAACCTTAGAGTTTACCATATTCCCCTGCTATACTTCCTATAATTGATATGGCACTTTCTGGTTCACTGTGTAGACCACTGTTTCATCTGCATATAATGCTAGTGACCTAAAGTAGTCCTTATACTGAAAAGGCATAATCCCTATATGATAACTAATATGCATAGGTCATAAAGTAACAGGGACATCCCTGGTGTGTCCTTCTCTGGATTTCTATCTCATAAGTCTAGCTCCCATTAACCCACATTTTAGCACATGGCTGTGCCTAAAGAGTTTTAACCACTTATACAACACCATGGTTAAGACCAAAGCAGTCCAGACATTTCCACAAATATGTCCAGTTGACTCTGTCAAATGCCGTGGTTGTTTCTAAAGTTATCACCCTCGAAGGGTATTGTGTGCTAGGTCTATTGTGCCCGCCACTATGTGAGTCAAGTCATGAAGCTCCCTGCCAGGTATAAAATCTTTCTGACCTGGGTGAGTTAGACATCTATGATGGCTGCCATCCTCTTTGCTGATATGCTGCTAAACAGTTTGTAGTCTGAATTTAGAAAGTAATTTGTTCTTTTTGCTCTTCTTACCTAAGTATGTTGTTAAACAACTTCCAAACTGGAATTATTACTTCCTCTAACTCCTTGTATATTTCACCCAGGATTCTGTCAGGCCTGCGCTTTCCCAACCCGAATATTCCCAATGTCTCACCTGATTGCAATATCTGAGATTTATTTTGCTAATGAACTTATTTTTATGAATCCAAAATGGGAAGCTCACGTACTTTTAACCACTTTCTTGAACCTGCATTTGCTGAGTGATTTCTTTTTTTACATATAATTTCTTATTGAAATTCAAGAAGACCCCCCCAATCTCTATGTTGTTTATTATGTTGCAGCCATCAGCTTCATTCTTAATACATCTGATATGGTTCCTGACTCTTTCTCCCTTAGATTTCTATGTTAGTATTTCACTGCTCTTCTCTCTCCCTTCATATTCTGCTAGTCTAGATGCATTCAATTTTGCATCAAGCATAACTTCATTTCTTTCCTTATATCATTCCCTAAAGTTGTCCAATTCCTTTATTTCTCTGCTCTCCCTGATAACATATCTGCGATTTGTACTGCATTTTCCAAGCCTTTAGTTTGCTTCACCCATGTTTATTCTTGATCTTTTCTTTGAATTATGTTTTATTTTTGCATTTTTCATGAGTACCCTCTCTTAGGAAAGTTTTGTATGCATCTCAGACTATGCTTAGCTTAGAAATATCCAGTTGTCTTGAAAGAAAATCCAGTGATTCTTTCCACATATCTTCCTATGTGTCTTGATTCCCCAACATACTGCGATCCATGGTCACCTGGGCTGTTTCGTATGTGTTGAGATTCTCAATTCTAATCATACTGCAGAGTGATCTGATGTGTGTTCTAGAATATGCTTAACATCTCTCACTTTATCTTTCAACAAAATGCCTAATAGCCAGAAGTCTATTTTGGAGGACTGCCCATATTGTTTACTGTAAAGGTAATGTCCTTTTTCGTTCCTGCATGTATTCTCCAGATGTCAAAGAACCCAATAGCTTGCAAAATTTTTACAATTAAATAAATGTAATATTAAACCTTACTACTCACAATGTGTTTTTATATTACATATGCAATACTTAAAATGTAAAACATTAAATAAAATATAACTATAAAAACAAATAAATCAAAAATCTCCTCCACCTTAATCCTGTATAAATTCATCATCCCACGAATACAAATATTATTATCCATTTCATTAAAATTTATAACAAAAATTAAACATTAAAACCATAAAATAAAATGTTCATGAAAATATTGATTAAGTACACATTTTATGTTAACAAAACAAGTTTTAATACATTTAATTTAAATACAAAGTTAAATTATAATTTAAAATTAAACTTGCCTAAATTTTAAAGTGGTACACTAATACGGTTTTTATATTTTTACATTTTACTTTTCATAATCACAAAATATACATAAAATAATTTAACATAAAACTAATATAATAGTTACTAAAATTTGAAACATTTTGAAATAAGAAAATTTAAAACAGAAATGTACAACAAATACATTTTTAAGCCTAAAACGTTATTCAAAAGAACAAATATAATTAACTTTGCTATTTAAAATCTAAAATGTCCACAACTGAAAATCACTGAAAAAAATACATTTACAAAGAAAAATTATTTACACCGACACTTTAAAAATCTCCCCACCCCTCCTTTCATAAACCCAACATCTTGCTACTATAGAAATATAAAACGTATATTTTATTTAATGTTTTGACAATAAATACATTTTAAAATTAAATACAATCAGTATTACAGTTGCATTTTAAAATAAATAGACAGACCATCAAACTATTTTAAAATTAAATACATAAAATAGATTGATTTCAAAACTACCTCAAATGTCTAACAAAAATATCATACAAAATGACAATATATATAGCAATGTTGTAGTAGAGAATATATTTACAACTATATTAAAAAAAGACTAAGGACCTGATTTAGATCATGGGGGAGGTGAATACTCCATCACAAACTTGATAGATTTACCATCTGGATATTATGATACCAATATAGCCTAAGTGCATCTTAATACAGGGGCGTCATGTTTGTGACAGAGTATTCCATCCACCAGGATCTAAATCAGGCCCTAAAACTTATATACTTACCTATAATATTTATGTCCCCCATATTTTGTAAACGCAATATTCCTGCAACCATATTTTGTATCACAATATTTTCTTTTCAACATTCAGTCCAAATACTGCTCAGTGGAAGCCTCTCTTTACTTTCTAATCACACACTGCTTTAGGTTGCACATTAACTCAGGGCAAATAATCCAGAGAACAGATGATTTGGGGTTGCTCCAAGAATGTCAGTCAAGACAATTCCAAATGCCTTGAGTACCAATAAAAGAAATATAATCTTCACCATGTTGGGTAGAATAGTGATGGATACATCTACTGGGAGGGCCTGAGAAACACCATGCACCCAAGGGGAACTCATGCATCAAGGATAAACAAGGATTGAATTCCACGGAGAGCAAGGAGGAGCAAGACATTGTCAAAGGCTTTTCTTAAATTCTCTTCCACAGTATGGATGCAAACTGTAGTTCTAGCTTCTTCTGTTCCCCTTCAGATTATACTTGCACCCAACCTAATGCTCTTTGCTCACTCCTGCCAGCCAACTCCCCATCATTGGTCGAGCATGGAAGTCTCAACATTCCTATAGGGGGCATCATTTCGGGCAAATGCAGACCCAAAGGTCTTTTCCTTTATATTAGTCCTAAGCACAATTTTCTTACACAGTTAGGAAAGAAACTTCCAATTGTGGGTGCAGCATGAACAATAAGTTTAGTACATCCAGCCGAGCATCTCACTTGACAACTATGAAGAAAATTATTTCTGTGCCAAAAAATGTTTTACCTTTTATTGAGGTATGTTTAAACATATTGTCCATTTATTAAAATATCTTTAGGAACCATGCACAAAGTGATAAGGCCATCTCCATCTTTGTTGTTATACTGTAAATACAAGCGTTTTCAGTCTTGCCACATGCAGCTTTAGCTGTCTCAATACCTCACGTTACCAGTATTCTCCATAAATACATGTAAGAGTCAGACCCTTCAGCCATTCTCTATCATGTTTTTCTCATGGCTTGCCATTGCTTGGAAGGGCTGTTTTCAAGCCCATTACATTTCATGGAAGATTACATTGACCCATTGCTGTTTCCATTAGGTTTTGGTCATTGATTTTGAAAACAAATTATACACATCACTCACTGCCCGTCCTTGCTCATCCACATTGCCACTCTCTCCCATCATCTTTGAAATGTCCTGCCTCCCATTAAATTTCAATTGGCATGTTGTGGTCTGCTTCTGTCCTGACTTGCTTCCTGCAGTCCTTTTGATTTTTCTCCCACTCTGTTCCCTCCTACCACCTGTTATCTGTTTTCATTTACCAGGTGTTTTGAGAGCCTTCTTTGCTGTAGATATTACATAATATATTATAACATAACAAAACATGACATGACATGTACTTGTGAAGGGCATGTTCACCACTTGGGGCATCTTGGCACTGAACAGCAGATGTTTACTGTGTGGTAATGACTCACCTTTCAAACACACCTTCTAGAACACAGTTACAAAGCTGTTCTAACGATTGAATATTAGTAGTTTGTATGACGCATGTGACTAATAATACCTATTAACACAAATTATTTCCCACAGAACATGTAGAAATTGCGGTCAAAGCCTTAATAACAAATATTTCCATCAGACTCCAACTCTGGCTTATTTTTTTAGCACATAGAAAGCAAGTACAAATACTTAGACTTGTAAAAGTGAATATGAAAATGTATATATTGATGCTACACCATCTCCATGATCTAACACGCTGAGAAAAAAAAGCTCAGTTACATTTTCTGACAATGTCAACTTTCCATTCCTGCTCTCTTTCAAGTTCCGATTTCCTCCCCTGCATCTTCTTGAATGTCACCGCTTCACCACTGTTGGAGTGTAGCTTTTATAATCAAAATTAACATGAACTGCTTGCAAAATAATGTGTAATGAAGCTGCATAGAAAACGCATTAATATGTTTCTAATGTACGCACTTGAAATGTGCCCACGGGGAGTTGCCACCAATGTATACGATGATTAATGAAATTGACTAATAATGAATTATTAATGTACTAATGTATGATTCTGTCTTAGCATTAAGAGTTATGTGTTAAGGTTTGCTGAATAAATCATTGGGCCTTAGTTAGCAAGAGTCTGGGCCTAGCTGCTTGGTCTCATATTAAATGTGTTTTTTCTAATGTGCACTGTGCTGTCTTCCTGAAGGACATAAAGCTGTACTTTTCCAGAAGTTAGAGATCTGTATAGTCGTAGTAAATTCTTTCTCATGAGACCCGACTTGCTCAAGGAGACATTCTTGTTCAATGCAACAGTGTAATTCGCAACAGGTACAAGGTCGCCTGAACTGGTAAAGACAATGGAGTTACTGACTGAATCTGTGTGTGTAACTTTTCCTACCTGCCATCTCACCCGATGAAGACGTAAATCGCAGGAGCCAACTAACTGTATGAGAACTGTCTTAGGTGAAAATTCTAGTAAAGTGACCACTCAACCATTGGATAGAGATAGTGGTGCACCAAATACTGACCAATGGGAAATTAGAGACTTGTCTGGCAAATTCAATCTAACGTCGTGTCACAAGGAGACATCAGCCATTAGAGGGATACCCCTGCTGTTACTCTGGCATTCCGTCTTTATCTTCGTTGCTTTGATTCTTCAAACCATCCTCACCTTGTCTTGCCCGATATCTAGTCCTTCTCCTCCTTAAGAGGGAAGAACTTTCTGCCCTTGTTTCTGAGACTTTGCTGTTCTATCCTGGCGGATGGCGAATTGACTACTGTCCTGAGGACGAAGACTGACTCTGTATACTGACCCATTACGGAGGGTAACTATATGATAATGAAATTGTAATTGTCTGCTTGCCTTTCCTTTCTAGGTACCAACTGATTTTGACAGCGACCATAGTCAGACGTTTTCCAAATTTGTGTTACTAAATTGTTTTGCATGAAGCCCAACATGCTGATGCTTATTCGAAGTTAGTCAAGGAGTTCACTAATATTGGGTGCAAACAGACAAAATGACTGAATCTTTGCTGTGTTGAATAGATGCGCTAATGTTACTCTGCTAAATAGATACATGTTGACGCCGTGTTTTGTTCTAATGTTTATAATCTTAGCTTTGCTCAAATCTTATTTGAGTTGCCACATTATAACACTGTTGATGTGTTTTCTGGTGTTGAGACTAATAAACTTGCTAGTAGAGTGTAACCAATAGGGAATAAATATCATAAAACGTACTAAATTCGTGTGGTTATTCATGGCTGAAAGGTCATGTTGCATTTCAAATTCATATTGATGTGATAAACTAATTTGATTGATTTGTTACTGTGACTATTGATGAGGTTATTGATCTATTGATTGACATGCTGGACTGAGATCTCATCTTAAGGTGTCTCCAATCAGGGTCAAAAGGTTCATTGGCCTAAAACGAGTCCCAGAGTAAGTAAATTACCTAGGGCGGGGTGCGTTATCACCACTGGCCATCTTTCACTTTTGCTCCAGTCATTTGATTCTGTCCTAGATTGCTTCTCTCCCTTACCTTTATTTTCCCTCCATTCTTTTACTTTCCCTCCTGTCCTTTGCTTCTGTCCTTGCCTGAATTCCCTCTTTTCACTTCCCCCTCCCTTCTTTCACTTCCAGAATTAAAGAAGTCTTCAGCATTGATGTCTCTCTTCCCCCTCCAAAGTGCTTTCCTCCAGTACATTTAGCATGTCTTTGCTGTTGGAGTTTGCTGATATATCTTACACTAACTCTCTCAAGAACACAGTTAAGAAAAAACTGTTAGAGAGATTAAAGGCAGTTTTCCCTCATAGAAATCACTAGTAATACCTATGAATATTAAGGTCACTTCCTACCGAGCATTTAGAAGTTGCACTTGGAGCCTTGATAAAGCCATAATAACATAGCGCTGGCATATTTAGGACATTGAAAACAAATGTAAATTATTACAGTTCAGGATATAAATATGCAAATTTAAATGTTAAATGCTGAGGCTGCAGCACTTCTGAGATATGACATGATAAGAAAAACAAAGTTGATTCTTTTTTTTTGTTCTTTTATTTCCACTTTCAGCACAAAGGGGACAGTCAAGGGCATGTCTTTGTTCAATAGTCTCTGGCATCCTGGAATTGACAAGGCAGTAGGTGGCACCTGTGAGACCCTGTAACGCTCCTAGTAACAACTTAGGGTACTGCAGCGTGCTGAAGTAAATATTCATGTTTGACTTAAGGACCACTAACAACAGGTATTGGTACTACACTCTGCTAAAGTAAGCATTTGTGTCTGACTCAAGGGACCTCTATAGCAATGAAGCGGGATGCAAGTGAAGGACTTGTATCTTACTCAAGGGCCCCCTGACCAACGATAATGCAGCCTGCTGCAGAAAGGTGTCTGGCTCATGGGACCTCTATGATTGCTGACCAGACTGTCTCTGTTTCCTGTGTTTTTATTTTATCAGAAATATGTAATTGCACCTACTATATATCAGCTCTTTCTGGCCTCTTTCAGATTACCTAGATGGACGTTTTTCGTATTTCAAGGATTTCTGAGACAGACTTTGACCATCGGCTTAGATTACTCCTGAAAGGGCTCACACGACAAAGGAAATAAGTTACTAATCGTGAACTCATCCCTCATCTCAAACCATTTCCTTTTTTAGAAAGATTAGTGGATGGTGTTGGTCATAGAGCTGGCACATGTATGAGTTAATAGCATTCTGTACAATGCAATTAATACAAAATACTACTTCTTTTCCTGATCCTCCTTGCTTGTAAAGGCCTTCACAAGTGGGGGGATGGGGATTACCCCCACAGACTTTTTCAGAGGCCAGCACTCCTGCTGCAAAACACATATACAGATCTTAAAGCAAGCCTGCCAGTTATTCATGATAAGGCAGCTAAACTTGGCTGTGCCACTAGATAGTGTCAGAAACTGGAGGGAGCTGAAATGTTTCCTCATAAATATGGACAAAGGAGAAATTGGATGGGGCCCCATAAGTTGTTTTGACCTGAATCACTCAAAAACATCTAACAGACCTGTTATAAATTGCAAATGATAAATTATGGAATCAAATGCAGGGCCCCTCCAAAGAGCAGTAACTAAGCTGAATACAGTAACTTAGCTCAGACATTCAGGGCGCATTTATCAAAAAGTCATGCATCGCAGCAAGTCGCCTTGCTTCCCAGTGCTGCACTGTGTGATAGGGAACTGGCAGGAATGCACCACATTTAAAATAATACACTATATTCCTGCCTTTTCCCAGCGCTGGGGGACAATGTGCTGCCTAGCACCAACAAGACACTCTTGCACCACGGTGCAAGGGTGCCTGTGTTGTAGGCAATCCCCTGAGGCAAAAATGAAGCACACATAAAAAGAGGAAAACACTAGGAGAAATAAACATATTTCTCCTTGTTTCTCCTCACTTTGGGAGGCACAGCAGTTTTGGTGCATTCACAGGTCTACCGCTTATAGTAAATCTGCGAACACATCAGAATCCATGGGTGTTATGTCGGAACACCCATGTACCGCCCGTGGAATGCCACCCTGGGGTTGAGTAACACAACCCAGCAATTTGCACTGTTTCAATTCTCTGGATTCATCAGGCCACTCAGGGCCATGTATTTTGGCCTTGAGTGGCTTGATAAATAGAACTTAAGTGTGCATCACGCGTGCACACCATTGCATGGTGCAAAGGGGATGCAAATCATACATAAATTAGCCTTTCTGTTTATTTAGTCCCTACGTGTACATTGTGCATGGGTGGATGAAGACCATGTTCAGCTGTTTCCTTTGCCCACATGCACAGTGTGCCTATATGAGGGAGGGATGGGGGCCCAGAGGACCGTTTTGCAAATTAAAGAGTGAATGCTCTTTCTCCTAGCACAGGCAAATTTGTACGTTCTCCTCATTCTCTCCCTTATGACTTGCCTGGCAGACATCCTGTGGAACCCAACCACTATTCAGTGGAGACTAGAATTTAATATGAACAGAGAGGAAAAACTGTTTAGGAAAAGTTAATACATTATCTAAAAATCACACTCTACTTTTGGGGAACAAAATACATACATTTTCAGGGAATGCTGGTGTCTGGGACAAAATACTTTTCTTCTTTTCTCTCACTTATTCTGAGTCAAAATCTGATCTGACGTCCAGCAACCAGTGGAACAAATTTAACATGGATGTCAGAAGAGTTTGTTTTATAGGAAAAAAGATTAGTGGCCTCTGCTCTGTTCAAGCAAATAGAAACTACACTGCTGAGATGTCACTGGGTAATAACACTGCTGGAATGAAGGTGTCCAAGGGCATAAAACGTAAAGGATTACTCGAAGACCTTGGGTTATGTTATGTTAAGTTAATTTGTTCATTTATATAATGCACTAATCACCTGAAAGGGTATGTAGGCACTTGGGCATGCGTGAGGTACTGAGGTGCTTCTTGCAGAGCTTAAGATGCGAGTAGGAGGCTTTAATGTTTTAAGGAAGATCATTCCATGTCTTGGATAAAATGTCTGAGAATGATCGATCTACAGTTTTGCTTTTCCAGATGCAGTGATGTGTGCAAGTCAGAGTGATGCACCGTGAGGCAGAGCATAGGTGTCTGGTGATTTAGTGGAAGTGTATGTGGCTGTTTAGGTATTCTGATCCTGTGTTGTTTAGGGCTTTGTACAGTATGTGTGAGAAGTTTGAATTGGCTGCACTTGTGAATGGGGAGCCAGCGAAGCTTCTTGAGGTGTGGTGTAATGTGTTTGAGGCATGGGAGGATGGTCTCGGGTCTAATGGTGGTGTTATGGATGGTCTGTGTAGGAGTTGTTTGGAGATTCCAGCATAGAGAGTGTCGCAATAGTCCAGCCTGATGGTGATGACAGTCCATTTGGGGTTCGAAGGCAACCATTTGAACATCTTTTGCAGCATGTGTAGGTTGTAGAAGCTTGAGTACTGGCCTATTGGTGGTGATGGGGGTAGTGGGGGATTGATCCCATGGGCCTTGATTGAAACTAAAAAATAAATCTCACACAATGGCCCTTTCAAGCCAGACTGACAGCTCCAGACAGCCACAGCAGCAGACAGGTCCAGGTCTATTCAACTGTACCTGGAGTAAGGGACGGGTGCAGAGTGGTGCAAGGGATGACGGCTATTTACATCAAGTGAACACTGTTGTTTCTGGTACTTTCATAGACAGATAAGACTATTTTGTATACAGATGCAACAATTGGAGTCCTTTCACCTTCTGACCGGATGGTGCACTAGAGAGAATCCATTCAAAGATTTGAGTAATTTTGCAGAGGCTTAGTCAGTATGACATACCCTCTAGTGCAAGGAAACGAGGAACTGGGCCACTGTGACCGCTGTTTAAACTGTGAAATACTGCAGTAATCAGGTTCAGTGGGCCCCTCAGTCCTCTAGGTCCTGGTGTCACTGCATCTGCAGCACCATTGGAAGCTATGCTCTCTGTAATTGACTGCTAAATTCCTCCTCTGTACTGCACAGTGGTTGCAGTGGGTGGGATCTGAGGGGCACAGCATGCCCATATTTTTTTAATTAAAGGAAACAAGTTCCCCCACTTTTTGTCAAACGACAACCATCCCGGGAGAGTTAATTCCGAGAGCCGAATTACTTCAGCAGTAGTGGTAGGCAGGAACACCTCTGTGCTGTGAAACCAAGAGAAGGGCAGACAGCTATGCCAGCCTTCTTGCCAGGGTGCTTTCTTTTCTGCAAGAAATTTAAATGTGTGCAACTGGTCAAACTGGAAATATAAAGGGTGCTTGGAAGCTGGTATTGGCTTTACTTAACAGAACCACTTTGAGCTTTCTGGTGACACAGTGGAATTGTAAGTTAGTTATGATCTGAGCTACCAAATGTGTGCTTTTAAAAGACAGTTATAAAACACATGCGCACTACCTACCTGCTGGGTATTACTAAAATGTATATTTTGGGAAAACTTTTTTTTCTCTTAAACCCTTTTGCTAATTTTTTTAGCAGCCTATAGTATGTTTAATACAAGTTTAAAACAAAGGCTTAGGTATTCACAGATCTTCCAGTCACAGACTGACCTCTAGCACTTAACATACACATCATTATTCTTCAATGCACCAGCTAGCTTTAAATTATGTGGTTCTCTGGTTACAGGTACAGACCTCTGCATTGCATTAACTAATAGAGGTTTCATAATGTACCATAGTGTATTTTCCACTGATTAACTTAACTTGCATTTATTTTTCATTTAAGCTAAAATGAAAGACCAAAAAGAGTTACAAAATATTTGTTTTTTTTAGCCTTCACTTCGACCCCACCATCACGCACATTGTACGCAGCCGCAGCATCACAGTTCCCATACCTTTTTTATTGCACTGGCTGATTTCAAGAACAGGGAAGGCAAACAAATCTTTTAACAGGCCCCCTTCATAGATTTTATTAGGCAGCGTTGATTAGTGTTGTACAGGCCGTGAGGTCTGACATTGGTGCTTCTGTGCCAGCTGAGTGTTCTGAGAAGAGAAGTGAGAGGGAGAATGCAAATATTTTGCTGCTATAGTACAGAATGTTCAGTGAAGTTTGACTTTTAGTGCCAAGAAGCGTGTGTGCGAGGGCCAAGCTGTGTGTACAGGTAAATCTCCTCTTGATAAGATTGCAAGATTGATGCTCGGTGCCAGCATAGGTGCCATGGGGCGGCCTTGCCATCTTGGCAGACACTGTGACAGAGGTGGCAAGTTTTTCAGACACAGCGCATTCCGATAAGCAGTCACAAAAGAATATCGAATTCGCAAACATGACTTGCACTTTTGCAATTTTTGAAATTGTTTTAATTTCCTTTTTTTCGTTTTTTATTACATTTTCTATGAATAATTCTACCAACTATACAATGGTCTGTAAACTGACACGTGATGTATACATTAAAGTGATGGATGGAATGCTTGAATTAATCCCAGCCACTGGTAAATACTGAGGGATGCATCCCCAGATACAAATCAGTCTTGGCCCTGCTCTATTGAGAGCAGTCCAGTCCGAACTGCCAATCTAGATCCTTCCTGAAGTGGGACACAAGCATCTCAGGACCGGTTTAGTCCTAGCTATGGCTCATAAGCCAGGTATAGTTGGTTCCAGTGACAGTGTGCATAGGACCCACATCTGAGCATATCCATTCCACTTAGGACAATAAACAAATGTGTGCAAAAAGTGATGGATGGAATGCCTTAATTATTCTCAGCCACTGGTAATTACTTGGGCCACATCCCAATCCATTTTTATTCTGCACACCGTGCAACCTCAGTTTGGACCCAGCTATATGCAAATCAGCCTTTCCTTTGCTCCATAGGAACAATTCAGCCCAAACTGCCGAGCCAGGTCCTTCCTTAACTAGGGCACAAGCAACCCAACACAGCATTTATAGCTTGGATCTAGGGATACACTGTGCACGGGATCCACATATGGGCCTACTCATTCCACTTAGGGCATCAAACAAAACTATACAAGAAAGTGATGGATGGAATGCTTGAATTAATTTCAGCCACACGTAATTACTCGGTGCCATATCTCAATCCATCATTATTTTACACATCATACCACCTCACCTCGGACCCAACTATCTGTAAATAATTTTTTACCCTACTCGAATGGAAACACTCCATCCTGAACTGCAAACCTAGGTCCTCCTTGAACTGGACCAGAAGCGTAGTTTAGTTATGTCACATTTCTGCAGTGACACCATTTTATTAAAATGGGTGCTGTTTTGTGTGCCCTGTTCATCATTCTCCTGCTCATTACTCTTCTCAATCAATCTCCCTCTGTGCCTCTTCTCTACCCACAGTCGTTGCAAAACACAGGACACTGTGATCCAAGTGGTTATTCTAGTTCTGGGTTGTGTATTGTTAATGAAACTTTCTTCTTATTCCTAATGTAACTTTCTGAAGAACACTTTGCTGGGAGTTCAGATGTAGGACTGTTAAAACACTGGTGTATGCATCTTTATGTGAAAATGTTTCACCTTGTGCTGTACATCTCCATACTTTGCTGTTGCTGTGGAAGCTAATGGAAGATTTCCTTTACCTTAAAAATAGGTTAGTGTTAAAATTATTTTTATGACGATCACCACTTTGATTTGTCCAATATGTGTTATCACTAGTCATGTCCTTCTCAAAATTGCAGTTTTGCTTACTACCTATTATTATAATTTGTATAAAAAGATCCTGGTTTTGGGGGTAAGCCAGACATGTTTTATATGACAGATCAAATATTAGGATCTGGTTGGCTGCCAACACATTGACAAAGCTGTGGGAGCAACCATGTTAGGACTCTGGGACCCACAGCCTCATTATGCAAAACTGTCAAACTCCCCCCTACCCTATTACAATGTTCCTGTCGGTCTGACTGGTGGGAACATTGATATAGAGCATTCCCGTCGGTCAGACCGCCGGAAACAGTGCTACGAGATAGCACTCGGCCTTCAAGAAAGGTGAGTGCTATCTCATAGCACAGAGGATACCAGCCAGCACCCTCATACTGCGCAAAGCAGACCGTGCACATTCCAATGGTGATGGACAGGGGGGCCCCTGCAATGCCCATGCCATCAGCATGGGAATTGCAGGGGCCCCCCTGTGACCTCCAGCACACCCTCACCACCAGCCTTTCCATGCCCGTGAAACCACCATGGAAAGGATGGCAGTGAGGGGAGATGTAATCAGCCAGGCAACGCTAAGTTCAGTGCTGCCTTGGCTGAGTACAACTCAGACCGCTGTCACCAATTTGGAAACCATGTTACCAATGGAGAAGGAGGTCCCTTGGAGGGTCCACCCGCCAGGGTTGTAATTGGGCGGTCGGACAGCCCTGATTGTGGCAGTCCGACTGTCAACACAAGTGTGGGGGTCCTCAGACCGCCACACTCATAATGAGGCCCTCAGACCCCTCCTAGAAAAGTGTTTCAAAAAACATATACCAGGTCAGGATATGGGTATTCTGCCCACCAAGGCCCACTGGGGGCGGTCCCAGAGGGACCACTCCTGCAGCCAAAATATTTTTTTTAATTGGAACCGAGGATCCCTATTGCAATTTTGAGAAGCACATGCTCCTGTCCTTTGCAAATCTGAGCCCCGGTGGTGGGCCAGGTTTGGGGCAGCGCCTCTTTTATTTTTTTAGATCCTCCCTCCCCAAGCCTTTTTCCTCAAACAATGTTGATGTGCTTACCCCTTGATAAAGCCAATAGGCCAGATGATCCTTTGACCTAAGTCAATAGGTCAACCTCACTTCAAATCACACCCTTGATATTGTTACATGACATAGTCAGCCTTGCCTGGCAGGGTTATTGGTGCCGTAGTATGGGCTCTGCACTGAACCCCATGCAGCGCTCGGCAATGGACATCTTATTTTATGTTAAAAAAATATACAAATTCACTGATACATAAAGGTTCAATTAAAGTTATAGTTAAGAATTATATTATTTTTTAACTTTTCATTTAAAAAAACATAGACATTTACTGAAAAATACAAATATTAAAGGGATGGCATAGATATCAATTAAAACATACAGTTTTAAACAAACATAACCACAGAAATGTAACATAAAATAAGATGTCCATTGCCGTGCACTGCATGGGTTTGGGCACAGAGCCTGGATTGTTGCACCAATCAGTCATGACAGGTTCTATGTCATCATTGATAACATGACTGCAACATCTGGAATCACATCATTGATGGTAATACTGTGCATAGGCTAGTGGCAGAAATGGGAAAAGAGGGATTGAATAAGAGAGGCAAAAGAGAGCCTGGATTTTGCCTGTCTGGCTCATCACTTTGCTGGGCATTGCTGCAAGTGGGTGTCAAATGGGAAAGCAACATGTTTAGTTACTTGCCTGCATCTAACTGTAAAAGTGAATGGATATATCTTAGCAAATATATCTATGCAACCAACTCTCTGTGCTTTAATATGAAACTGGCAATTTCAGAAATTACTCATACAAGAAGTAAGTAACTTGAATAAATGTTCATTGACACTTCTCTCTATGAGTAGGTACATCCTCCCCACCTGTCGTAATTAAAAGGGAGTACTTTAGTGTCATAGCAAAACAAAATACTTCATACATTGGGAAGCAGCTATGGGGTTCTACGATCCCATATTCGGGTGCACCCTAATTTCTACAGTGACTTATCATAGGTAAAAGGTCAAAAGGTAATAATTAGGATTTATGCTTTCTTTTTAAAGTTGTGTTTAATCTCTCAATTGCTTTATTAGTTACCAGATGATACACAGAACTTCTGTATGAAGAATCCCACAAGCTTTTAGATCCGCTTCCATTTAATTCAAACAGAACTGGGGACCTGAGAACGTAGAAGGTGAGGCGGTGGTAAGGTGGGACTGGCATACCTCAACCAGCACCTCACCTTCTACTTACCCAACAGACAACTCTGTTCATCCCAGCTCATACTCGAAGCCATTCCCAAGATCTGAAAAAGAACAGCAGGAGAAAGATCCTTCTCCTACCTCGTAGCCGAACCTGGAACACACTACCTCTCAAACTCAGACAGACCGCATCACTGAAGCAGTTCAGGAAGGCCCTCAAGACCTGACTTTTTGATTAAGCAGCACACCGGCAAACAGAGCCTTGAGACCCCACGTCTCATAGAAGTACTGATTGATTGACCATTGTCAGATAATGTGCAACTTATGAAAACTCTCCATTTTGGATACTTCTTCAAAAAATCTTATGACACTGGAAGTTGATATATCACAAACTCACACAACCTGGAGTACAGATCAATCACTAAGACACAGGGTGGGAAAGTGGTGTTCTTTATGTAGTGGTCCCATAATAAAAATCGCAATATCATCCCATGGAAAATCTGGGAGTTTTCTACATGACATGGGAATTTGTTTAGTTCTCAGATTCTGACTATGTACTCTGTATCTGAGCATTCATGGCATGCAATTGTCTCAATTTTTACCCTACACCGAATGCAATGTCACCATATGCTCCACTTCCATATTTATACTGGGCCACCAAAAGTGCAAACATAACCATTCTTTGGGTTTGACAATTACCATGTGTCCCACAAACTCAAGCAACTTGCCATGAAACTTAACAGGAGGAACGAATCTTGTCTCTCGTGCAAGGATCCTATTAGCCAAAGACAACTCTCATTGAACCATAGACTATGGCTTATCCAATCGCATCCTCTTACCCAATTAAATTATTTCTATAACCTAAGAACGGACAGGATCCTTTCCAAACTCATCTTTCCATTCACCTCCTTTAATGGCCCCTAATGTAACCTCATACACACTTACTTCTTCATCCTGAAAATCATCCTGAATATCTTCTAAATCATCAACATTCACAAGACGTGAGAGACAATCTGCTGACCGGTTACCAATCCCAGGAACGTAGTCAACTGAAAACATAAAATCCTGTAAAGAAATAACTCCCCTACTGATCCAGTCTTTTTCTTTGAAAAAACTCTCTCAACGGTTTGTGATCTGATCTCACAGTAAAATCTATACCCCACACTAGATTTCTAAATTTTCCAAGAGACCTATACAATTCAAGTGCCTCTTTTCAAATGGCCGAATAATTTTATTCAGCACCTTTGAGACAGTGAAAGGCACAAGCAATCATATGTTCAACTCGGTCCCCTTCCTGAACCATCACTGTCCTAATACCTTTTGCACTTGCGTCCTCCATTATGATAGTTTCATCTCCAGGAACAAACACTTGCAAACAGAGAGGATTTCTAAGTCATTTTTCACAACCCAAATTCCTTCTGATATTAATCATCTCATTCAAACTCAATATTCTTTCCCATTAACTTCCTCAGATTTATAGTTTTGTCCGCAAATTTCTTATGTACTTGTAATATTCAACCATTCCAAGAAAAGTGGCTATTTGTTCCATTTTACCTGGCTCATTTAACTTGTCAATTATCTCAACTAACTCTTTCTTCGGAGTGACAACTTTGCCTGAAATATGATGTACTAAATAATTGACCTCCTGCACTCTAATCTTACACTTATCCTTTCTTTAAGTCAAACCTGCTCTCCTTTGTGTCTCCAACATAATACACATCCTTGCATCATTTTCTTCTTTCATATGACCAAACATCAACAAATCATCTTGATAACAATGGAAGTTAGGAAGGCCCCTAAGAATGGATAACATCACTCTTTTAAAGACTGAGGCTGCCGAAACTAACCCAAAAGGCATCCACAGAAATGTAAATTTACCCATTGGTGTGATGAAGGAAGTAAGATCTTGCGAGAATTTTTCCAATTAAATCTGATGATATGCAGACACCAGATCAAGCATTGTAAATAATTGGCACCGCCTAAAGTGGTAATGATCTCATTAATTTGAGGGAAAGAGAGGCGAAACTTGTCGACAACCACTTCCTTATTTAGTGCCCTGAGGTCAATGCATAAGCAGGTTTTACCATTAGCTTTCTTTGCTTCCATTATTAGAGCTAATCATTCTGAAGCCCCAACAGGTTCATTTATACCCTTTCCCTTCAAATGCTCAATTTCTTTTTTTCACCCCATCTTGCACCCTCAGAGATATTCTCCATACCTTAGCCACCCAGCTCTTTATCCTTATGCAATGTTTATAACAAGTCAAGCTAACTAAATTACCACAGGTGACTTCATTGAGTTCTTTTTCAAATTCAACCATGTTACATCCAATCTCTTGAATTGGAACCTGAGGAAGAACATTAGGATCCAAGGTTAACCCCAATAATCTTTGATGAGGCCATCTAAGCAGATAATTTCCCTTTTTTGATACATACACTTTACCTGCAATCTTTCTCTCACCAAACTCAATACATGCCATAAAAATCCAAACATTTTATAGGAACATATCCTAGAGGGGATACATCCATTTTGCATAGTTGTACTTACTCTTTAAAATTACTCTCAAATGTTGATTTAGAGACCAACGTGAGATGAAAACATGAATCAAAATTCATGTGTAAATCTACTCCTTCAGTTTTCACTCTCTCAGAGGGGTGCTCACATGTGCTCCCTCCAACTTGAAATAAAATTTCTTTTTTACATCAGGTTGCACGTTTTCTCATTTTGCCTGTACAATATTTATTTTAAAATGTCGTTTTTTACAACATGGATTACAAATCTCATGCATGGCTGGACATTAACTCACGTTAGCTTATGTCCTGACCTCCCAGAGCTAAAACACACCTCTTTAAATTCTTGCAAAACTTTGTTTTCTGTGACATTTTCTACTTCAGATTTAACTCAACTTACCACTTTATCCACAATCCCTTGTGTTACTTTCTCTTTATTCTTGCCACTATGTAACAATTTCAGTTCAAACTCCAGCCATTCTTGCCATCCTGTGTTGGCAAGAATGGCTGGAGTTTGAACTGAAACTGAATGGAATTGGTGGAGAAATACGGAATAAACTATGAAGATTAAAAAACTTTGGAGATTGGTGGGGCATGTGCCTTTTGTATATAAAATGAAAGGTAGCAGTGTGACATTCTGCCTATTGACTATAATGTGTGTCCTCTCAAATTAACTCTGACAATACAAGAGTAAAAATTTTAAAAAATCAATATATCAGGTGTGCAACAGGTTCCCAAATGTACCTTCAGCACGCATGTCAACCTTCAAGAGTAAGACTGTTTCTGTCCTCTGGCTTCCACTGAGTTTAACACAAATTACTACCCCACTGGTGTGCCTATCACTGAAGTTGACAGACACCAAAGATCACCAAATGCTGTAAACCACTGCACTTATCACCGCCACTGACAAGCACAAGAAATCATGACATTCCAAGTGGTCCTGCAGTGGTGTACTATCTCAAGACGCCAGTCTCAGTAACCAAAACACTTTGAATATTTCCACCAAGGAGTACCTATCACTGAAGCAATAGGCTACTGTTAAAGTGGGAACTCTCTTTGTAATGAAAGATAGTCACCATAAATGAGAGAGGTTGAAGTCTTTAATCAGATAAGTCATCCAGGAGAAACATCACAGCCGCCCTCTCCTGTCTCCCCACTGTCCGCTCATTCAAATCCTAACATTCTCTTTAGAACACATTTAGACTCTGAATATGTACATTATACATGCACTATTTACATTAGCTGCTGTAATACAATTTACCACAGCTATGTAACTCACAATCTGTAATTCCTATAATCAATGCATTCCAATCCAAACCTTCCCAATCTGTTAAAATGGCTGCCGTGAGTCATCACGCACACATTAGGATCTATTTCTATTGAAAGTAGAGCTTGTTTTCTCTGACTCCTAAATGGCTGCTATTCGTTGTCATGTAGACATTAGGATCTATTTCCACTGAAGGTAGAGCTTGCTGTCATACGAGGATCCTTTTCTTTGTTAGTAGATTGGGCACAGTGTCTCACAACTGGTGCAATGGAGCACACTGGCATTACCCTATGAGAATTAACATCAGAAAAACCTTGCAAAGCTCCAAACACATACTAATGTGTAAAATACAGCGCCGAGACTCTGGTGACAGATCTTCAGACTCCTCAGCTTAATCAAGATGACACTCAACCAAACAGGAGCATGTTAACCTTGAAACTTGTCCAAAGTACAGTGACTACCTTTTTGATGTTGAGGTACAATCTCTCCTTTACGGGCATCCCATCCTCATCACTAAAATGTGGTGTTGAGATCATCAAATGAGACAGAGATCTCAAAGTAGATCAAGCGCAAGAGCACTACTGATTGCACCTCATCCATTCAGAGAGCTGATCCAACTCTCATTATCCATACAACAACATGAACATGCTTGGGCATGTCCTTCTTCATAACCTCAACACACTTTATCAAGTGTTCAATCTTCTTGGCCAATAAGACCAATATGAAAGAAAGCTTTGAACTAAAACATTCCTATTTAGAACTTCCATATGGCGTCCCACAAATTTGCATTAGGACAAACGATGGCTAAAGCTATATTTTCATGGATTTTCAGATATAGAGAACGTCACATGCACATGGACCCCTTGTACACCAAAAATAAATATGCGCTTTTCTGCAGCATTTCAGAAATGATCGTCAATGCTGCCTGGTGTTGCTTAGTTGTGCTAACTGTAGCACACTTAAATAAATCATAATTTATACAAGTATTTGAAAAACACAGAGAATGTCAGAGCAAGGATCTGGGTGTCACATGTAAGCAGGACTTTACACAAGGAAGTCCGAAAGGGCAAACTCCTCTTGAAACATAAATTAAGATCTGTTCAGTACCATTGATTGCTGAAATATCTGTATACTGCCTCTACATCTGCATGTGAAACCCAGACCGGACAGTAGTCAGTAATGAGACTATGCTTGGTGTGCCACACGAGGTCAAAAATCTGGATCATGGAATCACTGTAGACAGTCCTACACCTCACTGCAAATTTATGAGAAGCGCTGATTAGTGATTTCATTGTAATTATAATACATATTAATGGTATTCATAATTTGTTATATGCATTTGTTTATTTTATCGTAATTTTAATTATTTGTATGTAAATAATATTGATTTTCAGGTGCTTCAGAACTATGGGTTTTCATGGTTTCTGTTATGTTTAATTAGTTTTAACGCTGTGATGATGTTTGGTGTTTCTTTATTTTTGTTTTCCATATTGGCGTATTTTAGATATTTTTGTTGTAAATATTTGTGTTTTTACTGCAGAAGTTTAGGATGGCGATATGTAGGTTGTCAAATATTTGTGGGCGATATTTTGGTATTTCGATAATGCTTTTAGTGACATAGGAGCTTACTTACAAGCCCCTTGCACCACCATTGCATCATTTGTTTTTGAGGCAGCAGTGGCACAAAGCAATCCCCTGGAGTGCGCCACATTTACAAACTGGGGCAATTGGACCATTGCACCAGTTTGTAAAGCCTTGTGCCACATTTTATCTGTGCCAGATATAATGTATGCAAGGTAGGTGTTCCCCCGTTAAAAGCCACACAGAACAAGTGTAGTAAAATTTACAAGGTTTCACTGCGTCGTTATGCACCTTCACTGCCTCAAAAATGCAACGCCTGCTCAGTGCAGACATTAAACTGATGCAGGGCTTTTGTCTATGGTTATCTCCTGGTATTGCTGGAGTTGTGTCATTTTTTTTTAAACTAGTCCAGCAATGCGTGTCTTTAATGCCACAGATGCATCAGAATTTCTGATGCATCTGTGAAAATGTGTGCCATGGAGCTATACTGCATCCATGGCAACATTGACGGGACGTAGGGCAGGGCATGGAATCTGACTCATCTGAGTTGGTGTGTCAGATTCTTGTAAATGAGGCCCAGAATGTCATCCAACCAGCACATGCCTGATTATTGCTCTGGCTGGCCGCAACAATGAGAATAACAGTTTCAATTGCAGTCAGGTTACTCGGAGCAGGGTACAAGACAGTCTACAATCCAAGCTAGATTCCCAGTCCAGAACTCGTGTTCTGTCACAGAAAAAACTCAAATGTAATGTGACAAGCCTACAATCTTTAGAGAAGTTAATTTAAAATGTTCAATATTGTTCACAATTCAATTGCAGCACACAACTCAACTTTCAGAATTCTTATCTATTTTCACAGAGTCCTTCAAACACCTATTCTTGTCAAAGGCAATATAGACGCATGTGGCAAGGGTCTTGGCTACAGCACCATTGCTTTCACAATTGAAAGGGAAACATATATCCAGAGATCCAAGATGCCACATCACCCCAAGACTTTATGATTGTTCATGGCCTGCTCAGAAATGTAGTTCATCATCAATGTTGATTGTGTAATGTGTTCTGTATGTGGTCAAAGCCTCACTCCAGGCACACCAAAGCTCTGCACAGGCAGCCAGCGGGGTTTGGAGTTTCACTCCCCCTATGACCACTAAAGGGCTGATTACGAGTTTGGCTGATGGGAACACCCGCCCTCCAAATTCCCGACGGGGTGGTCACCAGCCTGCTGGCGACCTCCCTGCCGGCCCCATTATGACTTTCCCATTGCACTGACCGGCGAAAACCAAGGTTTCTGCCTGTCATCCCAGTGGGAAAGTGGGGGGCAGCATTGTGGCTTGCTCATAATTGAGCCGGCGGAAATGGTGCTGCACGCAGGGGGCACCAGCACCTTCTAAATGCACACTGTCTGCATAGCAGACAGTGCGCATTTAGAGGGTTTTGGGAAGGGGAACGCCTGCACTGCCCATGGGCATGAGCAGTGCAGGGCCTACCTGTGGCCCACTGCACGTATTCTCTGACAGCCTTTTCATGGCGGTGGTATCGCCATGAAAAGAGTTGCAGAGAACAAGGTTGTAATCAGCAGGGCGGCGCTGACTTCAACGCCGCCCTGGCTGATTGCAACCTGCACCTGCCGTCAGCCCATTGGGATTGAAGATCCTGGAAGGATGGCTGTAGGTTGGTGGGTCTGCCCGTCAGCCTCGTAATGTGGCGATCAGACCATCACAACTGCAGCAGTCCAACCGCGGTATTGGTGGTCCTTTGACCACCAATGTCGTAATAAGGTCCTAAATCTTGACCTATAAGCCATATTTCTAGCCCTATTTCCTCACAATGTTCAAGAAGCTGCATTTGACTCCACAGGGGCAACTGGAAACACCCAGCAACACCTTGCAATTCACAGTGTAAGATATCTCCACACCCATGAATTCCCAGAGTGGAAAAAACCTAACCACCTATTTTGCAAGCATGCATTAATTCCATTGCACTTGACTTGTACTCAATCCGAAAGATTGTAACATTAAATAAGGCAGTATTTTTCATCATCAAAAAGTTGTAAAAAGAGAAGCAACTCATTTTGAGCCTAGAATATTTCAAAAGTAGGTTAGACTTTTCACAAAAGCAGGTGAGAGTTCACAGAGAGGAAAACAATATCTCTCTGTCGTACATTCTGAACTTTGCAAACCTCCGTCAAAGTAAACACAAATGCTGCCAACTGGATGGCTTTTAAGTGGAAACGTGTCTGGCTGGGTTCTAGGAGCAAAGTCAGCTAGGGACGAGTGGTTTATTCCTTGCTAAAACACCATTTCAATCCACTCCCATTCTCTTCCACCCCCTACTCCTAACCACTCACAGGCCTCGGAAAAGCGAACCACCTCAAGCGAAGGCACTCTACGTCTAAAAAAAACAACTGCAGCCGAAGTTTACAATGTCTAGCATACAGTTAAAAAGGTTAAACAGATATTTTTCTGTTGTCCTTAAATTAAAGTGTAACTAAAGATCCTAGAATAGAAGGAAAAATAACCCTCTTCAGAATTTTAGTTTTTTTTCAAAGACTGTTTCTCAGAGACACTGCATATATGTGGACTCTTTTGATTTTGTGACACCCCTTCCCATACCTCTTTCATAGCCCACCCCCCTCTGCCCGCCCTCGGGGTTATCACTGCTCACCCAACCATTATCTCTAACAGCCTATACTTCACTCCTACTCACTCCTTCTGCCTCCCTTTTTAGCAGTATCCCTCAGGTTATGCTTATTTTTCATTCTTTGCATCACAAGAACTTAATGAGAATTTTGAAAGAGAAGATTGACTGGTCTTTTCTGTTCCTCGGATCCACTGCTCCCGGAGAATCTGCACCAACTCAGCTCTAGGCAGACTGCACCTTCCAATGAAGTTTGGGCTAGGAAAGCATTGCACACCTTTCTTACTGTAACTCGGCCTAGCTTTCACTTGTACCTACACAAGTTTGAATCCATACCACAGCTGGTGTTACTTCCAAGTACTATGTAAGATTCATTTGGCGTAATTCATTCTGCTACTGGTACTATAATTGTTGGCCTTCATAGCCATATTCTTGCATATCATTTAGTAGAGAGTGTGTAAGTATGCCTGTAGAGTTATGTTAGTCACTTTTTTCCTTCATACCAATGCATCCATTAATCTTATTCAGGGCATGCGATCCTAACCAAGCGATAGTGCAACAGTACAATGATGACAATCACAGATTGCCAGTTGGAAAGAAGAGTTCACCAAATATTGCCCTGAATTTCTGCACTTTGAGTAGTTTTCAAATCCAGTTGGATTTTAGCTAGCAGGCTCTTCTGAAGACCTGCCACAACTAGTGTTGTCTACTGAATGAATTTTGTTATCAATCAATCAATCAATCAATCAAAGAAACTTATAGAGCGCGCTACTCGCCCGTGAGGGTCTCAAGGCGCTGGGGGGGAGTGGGGGAGGGGACGGGAGATCACTGTTCGAAAAGCCAGGTTTTAAGGCTCTTCCTAATCTTATCCTGCTGTTGGAGCGAGCGGACCTGAGTGCCTGGGCTGGGCGGCCTCTGGAGTTGTACTGAGGGTGAAACCTAGAGCATTCAATCACTACGTAAGATGGTCAGGGTATTTTAAGTCAACCCTACCCCTCACCTGAAGCCATCCCAAGCGGCAAGAACTGCAGTATTATGGCTCTGTTACTTTTAACTCACCCTAGTTTGATTATTGTTGCACATGGACCTTTTAATGGCACAGTCTGGCAACCTAGTGTAGGAGGAGTTGGTATTCTCAAGTTAGACATTATAAATGCCCATGACAGTGCCAATATCTGATGCATACTCAATAACAGAACAAGTTTATTTTCAGGGTGCAGTTGTAATATCCCACCAGATCAGTATTATTATTCCCAATTGGCAGCTTGTCGTTTTAGCAGGCAGTTATGCTCTTTGCCACAGCAGTAGCCTGGGCTGCTGACTCAGGGACATTTAAATGAGCGTGCAGATGGTGCCGGTATGCTCGGTTTTGGTATCTCAGTATTGGCTCCCGAGAGCATCGGCTTAGGTTACCCCATCTAAATTAAACATTTCTTGTGTCATTAGTGAATGGAATCTCATCTCTCCATCAGAACAGCCTCTTGAGTGGCATCGTTGTGTTTATAGAAAATCAGCTGATATGTCCTGCTAAGACTTGGAAACTGTTTCATTTATGTATTAAATAGAAGGCAGTGATGACACTTGTACAACCCTGTAAGCTAAGGGGCATAGCCTCTAGAACACATTTTCAAAATATAATACGAAGTGCACAAGTTACATCATCCAGTCTTTGGACTTGTCTCCTCCCAGGATTAAAATCATTCCACCCTTATTGGCTGCATTAATAACCAGCACATTTAATTAATTGCCCTTTAACGATACAGTCGCTCACTGTACAAAGTAAGCAATAACAACCCTCTTTAAAAGAAAATGAAGACAGACCCCAAAATCAAAATTGTCTACAGATCTATGTCTAACCCGTTCACCTCTCAGAAAAGTTCGTTTACAGCAGAAGTCATAACTTTAGGACTATTGGCAAAACGACAATGCACTCCATAATCTCCTGTTATTTGTTATTCCCATGAAAGGAATCAAAATGCTAATGTCAAATTCAAGATACAACACTGCCCACACTTTCTTCACCACTGACAAGGGATACTAGCAGTCATGATCCATCCCCCCACCATTGCCTCTAGCGAAATACATAACACCATCTTCCTAAGGATATTGAAAAGGTGCAGGCTAATATTGGGGGCCACCTGGATATGGACTGCATAATTTCTATCCAACCACAGCAAAGTAATCTGAAATTGGATTATCAAATTCCCTAATGCAGTTGTATCCATAGCAAGTCTTCCAGCTGAAACCTGGTTTGATTTTCAGGTTATGCACATTGGATAATCACATTACAATTATGAACTGGGAATCATGACAATGTGGTCATCCTCATAATCTTGGATGGCTCCAGCTCTCCTTATGTTTAGTCATACGGTTTCTTCCTGTGTCATGCCTGAGTCCTCATTATCATATTTTCATGCGAACCATCAGCACCGCCCTGGGCACCATTGTAGGGGTGCTGAAGGAGATACTTAACACCAGGAGGGACACTGTGGCACTACAAGGGGCCCCTGACACTAGCATGGACGATGAACTGCCCACCACCTCTGCCGGCGCTGGTGGACAGGAGGCATCGCCACAGGACCACCACACCAGCACCCCACCCCATGCAGACGGAGAACCACCCCGCAAACGGTCCCTGAGAACCAGGAACAAGACAGAGCACGATGCCAAGACCCCCGCCAAGAAATGAGACCCCCCTGATTGTCATCCTACTGTCCCACTTTGTAACCCTGTCCATATTGGAACTGCCCCAGCTCCACTTCCTATGCCCATATGGGCAATGCACCTGTGAGACTAATAGACTGGACTCTGCCATGGACATTCCTCCACCATCACCCCTCACCATTTTACAACCCCCCTCCAATATTGAGCACTTAAATAAACACCCTTGAAGCACAAAACAATCTGGAGTCAGTCTGTGATTTTGAAAATGTGTATTAGCAATGACAGTGACAAAATGCGTTCTCAAATGTAATATCAACATACCTATGTCACACATCTCAAGTCCATGAGGAATCTAAGCAGATAACACACGTTGGAAACCACACCTGTGAAACTGTAATGAAAATGTACAACTCAGTTACCATATACTGGTTGAAATCGACAGACAGGATAGAGGTAGAAGTGTGAAAGTACTTGTAGTAGGCAGGAATGTATTCTCACCTGTGTGTCACTGGAAATATTGCTGGATAACTGAGTCCCTGTTGTCAATGTCTTCTTCCTCTGCTTCCTCCTCATCACTGTCCACAGGCTCCACAGCTGCCACAACACTGTCATCTGGACCATCCTCCTGCAGAAAAGGCACCTGTCGTCGCAAAGCCAAATTGTGAAGCATACAGCAGGCCACGATTATCTGGCACACCTTCCTTGGTGAGTAGAATAGGGAACCACCTGTCATATGGAGGCATCTGAACCTGGCCTTCAGGAGGCCGAAGGTGCGTTCGATCACCCTCCTAGTTCGCCCATGGGCCTCATTGTAGCGTTCCTCTGCCCTGGTCCTGGGATTCCTCACTGGGGTCAGTAGCCATGACATGTTGGGGTAACCAGAGTCCCCTAATAGCCACACCCGGTGCCGCTGGAGTTGACCCATCACATAAGGGATGCTGCTATTCCGCAGGATGTAGGCGTCATGCACAGAGCCAGGGAACATAGCATTTACCTGGGAGATGTACTGGGCTGCCAAACATACCATCTGTACATTCATTGAATGATAACTCTTCTGGTTCCTGTACACCTGTTCACTCCTGTGGGGGGGGACCAGAGCTACATGGGTCCCATCAATGGCACCTATGATGTTGGGGATATGTCCAAGGGCATAGAAGTCACCTTTCACTGTAGGCAAATCCTCCACTTGAGGGAAAACGATGTAGCTCAGCATGTGTTTCAGAAGGGCAGACAACACTCTGGACAACACGTTGTAAAACATAGGCTGGGACATCCCTGATGCCATGGCCACTGTTGTTTGAAATGACCCACTTGCAAGGAAATGGAGCACTGATAGCACCTGCACTTGAGGGGGGATCCCTGTGGGATGGCGGATTGCTGACATCAGGTCTGGCTCGAACTGGGTACACAGTTCCTAGATTGTGGCACGGTCAAACCTGTAGGTGATGATCAAATGTCGCTCCTCCATTGTCAACAGGTCCACCAGCGGTTGGTACACCGGAGGATTCCGCCATCTCCTCACATGTCCCAGCGGACGGTGCCTAGGAAGAACAACAGCGACCACAGAGTCAAACAACTCAGAGGTATGTACCCACAGTCTACACAGAACACCATTCATACACAAAAGGTGGCCTGTATATGTGTTGTGCGACAAGGCCTAGGTCTGTGTGACGCAGTTGGTAATTAGGCCATGTGGGCCCCTGAGCTGGCGGCTGCCTGACCGCTAAAGTGGGACGATGGGATGTGAGGTAACTGCGCTGGCGTTGTACACCGTCGTGGTAGGCGGTTGAAGACCACGGCGCAATGCTGCATTGGTTAACATTGGACCCTATGGGTCCCAGGAGCCAATGACGGTGTACGCCGGCGGTTATGCTACGCACCGCCGCGGACGTGACCGCCATTTTCTCGCTGTTCAATCACTCGATACCTGATCTTTGACAGGAGAGGACCTACACTGCAAGTGCTGCTGTGACCTCGGTCTGGAAGAGACAATGGCTCGTGCGTCTGGGGAAAGGGCCCCTGCCTTCACTGCAGAGGAGTTGGAGAAGCTCGTGGACGGGGTCCTCCCCCAGTACACGCTACTCTACGGTCCTCCAGACCAACAGGTAAGTACACAGGGAGCACATTGTATGGGCTATGCCTGTGTGGAGAGGGCTGGTTGTAAGAAGGAAGGGGGCGGAGTTCTGAGTGCATGAAAGACGGTGAATGCATGTGCCACATGGCAAGGGTAGGGATGGGGGCCACTCACTTTGACGGTGCAGTTGTTAATGACTTCTCTTCTTCCCCTGTACATGTCATGTATGTCAGCGCCCACCAGAAGAAGGAAATTTGGCGTGCCATCGCCAAGGACGTCTGGACCCTGGGGGTCCACCACAGACTGAGCACCCACTGCTGGAAAAGATGGGAGGACATTCGCCGCTGGAGCAAGAAGACGGCGGAGGCTCAGCTGGGGATTGCATCCCAAAGTGGGAGGGGTGCCCGTCGAACCATGACCCCCCTGATGAGACAGTGCCCAGGACGGCAGTCTGATTGTCACAGGCCAGGAGGCCACCGCCAGACACAGCCCAGCTGCCCAGGATGGCCCCGGCAGCCACAGCCCAGCTGGGCAATGAAGGACCGCCAGCCCAGCTGGGCAATGAAGGACCGCCAGCCCAGCTGGGCAATGAAGGACCGCCGTGGCAAGCACCACTGAAAAGGGCAATGACAGCCAGCCCCAGCCCAGCTTGGCAATGAAGGACCGCCATGGCAAGCACCGCTGAACAGGGCAAGCACCGCTGAACAGGTCAGGAACTGCAAACTCAAGCACCGCTGAACAGGGCAAAGACCGCCATGGCAAGCTCCGCTGAGCAGGGCAAGCACCGCTGAACAGGTCAGGAACTGCAAACTCAAGCACCGCTGAACAGGGCAAAGACCGCCATGGCAAGCTCCGCTGAACAGGGCAAAGACCGCCAACTCAAGCCCCGCTAGCCCATGGGCGGCAGGGGCACTAACGCAACAGGGACCGTCACGGGGTGAGTGATGCACTCTGGGCACCAGTCCCCCTCCAGAACCAGTGGAGACATGCATCCACTACCTCTGTCCTTCACAGGATGAAGCACTCTGGGCACTAGTCCCCCTCCAGAACCAGTAGAGACATGCATCCACTACCTCTGTCCTTCACAGGATGAAGCACTCTGGGCACCAGTCCCCCTCCAGAACCAGTGGAGACATGCATCCACTACCTCTGTCCTTCACAGGATGAAGCACTCTGGGCACCAGTCCCCCTCCAGAGCCTGTGGAGACATGCATCCACTACCTCTGTCCTTCACAGGATGAAGCACTCTGGGTACCAGTCCCCCTCCAGAACCTGTGGAGACTGTTATCCACTTGAGAGACTGTGGCTTTGCACTCCCCAGGATGGTACAGTGGGCAACCCACCCACTGTAGAGACTTGAGAGACTGTGGCTTTGCACTCCCCAGGATACATCAATGGGCATGGAGCCACCTCGTGGATCTGGCGTGGTGCACTCATCCGGTTGAGTTGCCCCCCTTCCCTTCCCCCTGAGGTGCCTGTTGTATTTCTATCCGATGCCCCAGCAGTGTTCTCTCCGTTTTGATCAGGTATCTAGTGTGGGCCTCGCCCATGCATTTTGGGCCCAGTGGTCCACGGACAATGAATGGTGCATTACCTGCACTACTAATCGTGGTGTATATTTTGTTTAATGTGTATATATATATATATGTATATATTTGCTTCCTGTATTTTGATATATTACAATGGTTCCACTCATTTCCTGTTGTCTTTGCATTCTTCCGGGGGTTTGGGGGTTGTTACTGTAATGTTTGGATATGCATTGGTGTGTGTGTTGTAGTGGGTGAGGGTCGGGGTGGGGGTGTTGCGTGTGTTTGTCCCTGTCTTTTGCCTCCCCCTCCCCTATGTCGTAGGTGCAGTACTCACCGTTGTCTTCGCCGCCAACGTTGATGATCGTCGTATAGGAGCAGGAAGACTAGTGCAGGAAGAATATGGAGTTCCGGCTCCATGGTGTCGTCGTTCCTCGTGGAGTGTGTAGAGGTTAGCGTTTTCCCTTTGAAATGGCTGTTTCCGCCGTGTTTTTATCCGCGGTGAATCCGCCGTGGAAAAGGTGGCAGATTGGTGGGTTGTGATACTGTGGGCGGTACTTTGTCTCCTGCCTGTCTGTTGGCGGCGACCGCCGCGCTGTTTGTCTGTACCGCCGTGGCGGTCGGAGTGTTAAAGTGGCTGTCTTTGTTGGCGGTTTCCGCCACGGTCATAATTCCAATTTTTTTACCGCCGGCCTGTTGGCGGTCTTACCGCCGCTTTAACACCATCCGCCAGGGTTGTAATGACCCCCAATGTGTTTATTGAAAGCACATTACATATGTAATCATGAATTGATTTATTCCACTCTTGCATTTAATCTGACTTTATGCTTGTACTCATAATCGTGCATTAGAAGTGTTCACTGACCATGATTTATTAAGTTAGCCCAAGTAGACCTCTATGTTTTAAAATGAAATGATGTTTTCCCATACTCTTCATGTTTTTCTTTTGCAGGTGTGCATTTGTGGTTTCCTAGCTAGAGAAAGGGGTACTGTGTAATAGAGACAACGAGGCCTGAGAAGAGAAATTATGGCATGAACTGGATGATTTAAAGAGCAGAAGAAGTCACGTCTTCTTTGCCTGAGATGAATACGCTCAAGGTCAACCTGGTTGTTAGAGTTCCATGGGATGGGAGAGTCATTTGATGTTGCAAGTGCCCTCCGTGAGAAGGACAAATAATTGGGTTTCCGGTGATGTGTTTAAAGATATGGACAGTCCTGGAACTTTTCACTTTGTAAGTATTCGCCCTGTTAAAGTTACGCCAGATTCTTTTAGACTTGGAAAGATGCAGACCTCTTCGTACCCCTTTGCCCTCACAGTGCCTAGCTTCATGCTAACACTGATGTACTTTCTTTTAGAAGTTCTTCTAAAGTCATTTGATGCTGACACCTACCTTGCTTCATTCCAGAACCCCTTGAGACCTTTTACTTTGCAATTCCCCTTTATTTAGAACTTAAGTTAGATGACCTTAAATCTGTTCATGCTTAGAGGGAGCAATCTGAATTCCTTTACGGATTGTCAGTTTGTGTTTCTTAGTATCTACATTGCTGTGACTGTAATTTCTATATGCTTTATGCTATTGAGATTGGAAGTATTTCAGTGTTGCAGCTTGCTAGTTCTGATTTTGTTTCTCTACAATTTGATTCTAATCTGCACATATATTTGAGTGATTACTACATTTTTAATGAATCTACTAAACTTCAATATTGTTTTCATAGTCCTCATTATGCAGCCAAATCAAGTTCACAAACTTCAAATTGGAAAGGAAAGTTGTAGCTAACTCCTTCACCTCCCAGTCAACTGTAGGACCCAATAGATGAAGTCCACATCCTCTTCCATGCGTGCTCCCTCACCAACAACTTTCTGCAGCTGACAAGATTCCTACTAATGGTTTAGCTAGACACCCATACCCACATAAAAACTCAAGGATATTTTACAATGAGTTCAACATCACGCAGCAAGACTGCTTTACTAATTTAAAGCCCAGGATCAAATCTGGTTCAGCATTAAAAGTGATCAATTGGGCACCAGTTGCTAGAGCATCTAATACACAATCATCTGTAGTATGTACATCACATTCTAGAATAAGGAAGGGGGTGAGGCGTGCGCTTACCAGAACCCTCTGCTCAGCCATGTCTGATACAATCAGTGACTTGAAATGCAATTTGAAAAAACTTCAGGGCAAGACTCTGTGGATCCAGGGCTCCAGATAGGCTCAAACCCAACCTTTACAACTTGACCAGTCAGTGCACATTCGTAAAATAGCTATAAACTAGTCTGTTCCTGTAAGTCTTTGCCTGAAGTAGAATTCCTGCCCTTCCTTCACACTACCTACTGCCTTATCAGCACCTCGCTTGTAGCTGTCATCTCAAAGGAGCCAAGTCTGAAATAAATGAAATGGTCACAAACTCCAGTCACTTTTCAATACTCCATACACCTTTTGTATATGTAGTTACTCTCGCTAAAGCATTATGTAGAAAATGGACATTGACGTTATGGTGAGAAGACAAACTTGTGCTTCAGAAAACATCAGAAACGAATAAAGAAATGACACAAATTTAGCTTGATTTTTTGACATGGCTAATGCAAAGCTTGAATGATCTGTTAGGGGTGCTCAAATTAGGTACAGGAGGGTCAGATCCCTACCACATATCAAGCTGCCTACACACAATAAGTTTACCTTCAATTGGCCCCATTTACAAACTGCAAACTGCGGTTTATACAGTAGAACTACAGTAGTACTACTCATATACTCCAAATGCAATTCACAAACCTAGAGCCGCCCTCTGGCTAGTGGTGGAAATGCATTAGAAAAGTAAGGGAGCTGTGATGCTGATTGCAATGGGGAGGGGTCACAGAGTGTGGTGGTAGGGTTAAAGGCATGGCTAAAAAAAAATCTGCAACTCATTTTTTGGTCTTTCACCTTCAGGGAACTGCTTATAAATAAAACACACACAATAGATGAAAAATAAATTAACATTACACCAGTCAGTAGGAAATGCACCATGAAACCTATGTGTGCAATTACTACACATGGCTGTGGGTATAACAGAGAGCCACAGAATTGAATCTTCTTTGGTGCAATTGGGGATAGTGACCTGTATTTTTAATGCTACAAGGTCCCAGTCTGTAACAGAGAGCATTATGAATATGTAAGCCATTATTTGAAACTTGCACTAGTAGGCTGCCTCAAAATACCCACAAATATTTAAGTTTAAGCTAAAAAGTACTTGCAAAATATAGATACTATTCTAAAATATTTTTTGAAGATGAGTTGAGAGTCATGGTGGATGAAATCATAAGAGTAGAGCCACAATAGTTTGGAGCCCATGTCCAGCATACTCCTCTTAGTAGGAAAATGGAAATGTGGCAAAGATTTATCAACAGGGGGAATGCTGTAGGCACAACTCTGCATACAAAGGAGGACAATAGGAAGAGCTGGAATGACATGAGGGGCAAGATGCATTCCCTGGCCTCCAGGAAAAAGATGGAGGCCAATATGACTGGCGATGGCCCTCCCAGTGCCCCATTAAGACTCCTTCCCTGGTAGGAGAAGGTCTTGGCCATCCTGCAACATAAGAGCTTGACAGTAAAATCTGGGGGAGTGGAGATACCACATTAAAAAACTGTCACAAGAATGCAATGTCCTGCATGCTCACAGCTCAGCTTTTGCCACTGTGTTATTCATGTTCTTCACCAACTTCAATACCCAGAGTATCTGAACTATAACACTGTCAATATGTAATGGTGGACCCAACATCACAGCTATTAAAGCCCATCACATGTCATAAGTCGAAAAGGAGCCTGTAAGGCCTTCAATATAAAAAAAATCATCCCAGGACTCACAGTATGTCACAACATGTAAATGTATGCTCAAACCTAAAAGCAGTGTGCCCACAGATATGTAATACCCAATATTTGTCAAGTATTGTGAAGTTGAAGGAATGACCTGGCTGAAACTCCCAGGAGTCTCTGTTTCAGTAATTAGAACCACCAGCCCAGTGTTCATTTGCGCATATACCCCTGTTTGCTAACTCTCAAATGAAGTGTACTTACCTGGGAGAATATCATTTATCAAATGTGACCTGACTGCAACTCCCAGGAAGCCCTGTGTCTGCAATTCGAACCACCAGCCCAGTGGTCATGTGCCCAAATACCCCTGTTTGCTAACTCTCAAATGATGTCTACTCACCTGGGAGGATACCTTTTGTTAGGTGAAGGGAAGTAGCAGGAGTGACCTGACTGCCATTCTCAGAAGGCCCTGTGTCTGTAATTCCAACCACCAGCCAGCCCAGTGGTCAATTAACCATATACCCCTGTTTGATAACTCTCAATTGTTGTGTACTCACCTGGGAGTGAGCAATATCCGGATCATGATCAACTCAGAGACGTGTCTGTCTGCCTAGCTCCATCTTGACCTGCTAACCCAAGATGAAACTATTGAGGACAAGAATGACTCCTTACCAAGTGTGCACACCAAGCATTCCGAAGGCCTCAAGCTGCATCACCAGATTGGTATCAGCAGCAAACACATTGACGCAGCACTACACACATGATGACTGCAGTCACATATACAACAAAGTTCTGTGTTTGCCTGTATCTCAATCAACTAGGCATCCAAATGGTCAAAAGCATATCTTGCCTCTCCACTGTTTGTAAGATGTCATTTTAATTCCATCATCCAAAGTGCAGCTAATCTGCACATCGCATCAGCTGCTTGAGTCAATTTCTTTAGGCAAGATTCACCCGTCATGTCAAATACTCTGTGTATGAAGATGGCTCCTTGTTGCAGTTACACCCCCCACACGCTTTTTGCCTGATATTGGTGCTGACTTGACTGAGAGTGTGCTGGGACCCTGCTAACCAGCCCCCAGCACCAGTGTTCTTTCACTAAAAATGTACCATTGTTTCTACAAATGGCACATCCCTGGCACACAGAAAAGGTCCTTGTAAAAGGTACCAGTGGTACAAAGGGCCCTGTGACCAGGGAAGGTCCCTAAGGACTGCAGCATGTGTTGTGCCACCCTAAGGGGCCACCCCTCACCTAACACATGCACATTGCCATGGCAGATTGTGTGCGTTGGTGGGGAGAAAAAGGCAAAGTCGCCATGGCATCCCCGTCAGGGTGCCGTGCACACAAAACACTGCCTGTGGCATAGGTATGTCACCCCTCTAGCAGGCCTTAAACCCCTATGGCAGGGTGCACTATACTACAGGTGAGGACATAGCTGCATGAGCAATATGCCCCTACAGTGTCTAAGTCCATTCTTAGCCTTTGTAAGTACAGTGTGGCCATATTAAGTATATGGGGGGTCATTTTGACCTCAGCGGTCTTTTTCCAAGACCGTTGAGGGACCGCCATGGGGAAGACCGCCAGTGGTGGCGGTTTGCCGCTCGGCCTATTATGACCGTTGGCAGCTCTCCGTCCTTTTACGGACGGAGAGCCGCCAACAGCCATACTGGCGGGAGGCGGGGAAGTGGAGGTTGCTCCACCTCCACCGCCACACCAACAGAACACCGCCCAGCGAATCACGTCCTGTGATTCGCCGTGGCGGTGTTCTGTTGACGGTGTAGTGTCGGCGGAGCTGCCCTCATGGCTCCCGTCCCCTCCCGGAGGCTCGACGGACCAGGTAAGTCTATCGTCCGTGAGGGGAGGGTGGTGGGGAGGTGTTGTGTGTTGTGTGCGTGCGTGGGGGTGTGCGTGTGTGTATGTAGAGGGGGAGTGTGAGTGCGTGTATGCTTGCGGGGGTGTTGTGTGTTTGGGAATGAGTGCGTGTATATCTGTAGGTATGTCTGTATGGATGTGTGCGTGTATGTTTGAATGTGGGTGTACGTTTCTGACTGTGTGTGTGGATGTTGGCATGTATGTCGGTGTGTGTGCGTGTATGTGTGTTGGTGGTGCCTGCGTGCGTGTCGTGTGTGTATGAATGATGTTATGTTGGGGGTCGGGGTGGGGAGTGGGGTCCTGCCACTTTTGGTGGGTGGCAGGGGTGGTGGGGGGGGTAGGGGAGGGAGTCGGGGTGGGGGTGGGGGTGGGGGAGACCCCTGTCAGTGCCAGGGAAGGAATTCCCTGGCATTGATAGTGCTTACCGCCATGGATTTCATGGCGGTTCCAACCGCAGGAAATCCACGGCGGTAAGCCGGGTCGAAATACCGCCAGCGGTATAGTGACGGCCGCCGGGCTGGATACCCAGGTCTCCAGCCCGGGGGTCGTCTCGCCCTGGCGGGCGGAACGGAGAAGCAGCAGATGACCATGGTGGTAACCGCCATGGTCATAATACAAAAAAAAAGACCGCCAGCCTGTTGGCGGTCTTACCGCCACTTCTCCGCCTTCGGCCAGGGTCATAATGACCCCCATGGTGTCAAAACAAACTCCACAGTTCCATAATGGCTGCACTGAATACTGGGAAGTTAGGTATCAAACGTCTCAGAATAATAAACCCACATTGATGTCTGTGCTGGATTTATTAAAAAATGCACACAGAGGGCATCTTAGAGATTCCCCCTGTATTTTACCCAATCCTTCAGTGTAGAACTGACTGGTCTGTGCCAACCTGCCATTGAGAGACGAGTTTCTGACTCCCAGGGGTGAGAGCTCTCTGGACCCAGAAACACACCTCCCCCTGCAGGAACTGTAACACCTGGCGGTGAGCCTCAAAGGCTCAGGCCTGGTGTTTCAATGCCCCCAGGGCACTCCAGCCAGTGAAGATGCCCACCCACGGACGAGCCCCCACTTTTGGCAGCAAGTCCAGAGGGATAATGAGAAAAACAAGGAGGAGTCACCCCTCCAGCCACGTCCACCCCTAAAGTGACCAGAACTGAAGTGACCCCCCCCCTTGATAAATCCTCCATCTTGCTTTGGAGGAGTAGGACCAATAGGGACAGGAATGTGCCCCACCCTCCTCAGAGGGTGTGGGCAGAAGGAGAGTGTAACCACCCTCAGGTACAGTAGACATTGGCTACTTCCCCCTGACACTAACATCCTGAACCCAGATCATCAGATTCCTGATGACCTCACAAGAAAGAAGAACTGCTGAGCTGAAAACCCCACAGAGAAGAGAAGGAGACACCAACTGACTCAGCCCCAGCCCTACCGGCCCGTCTCCTGCTTCGAAAAGCTGCAAGAAAAGAAGCAATGCGTTCTGCAGGACCAGGGACCCCTGAAAAGCCTCCAGGGGACTGCCTGCATCACCGAGGATCAAGAAACTCCCATGGACAGTGGACCTGCCCAAAAAGAAGATCAAGAAACCAACTTCAAAGGGACTGTCACCTCACTCTAGAAGCGTGGGTCCAACTACTCTGTGTCCGACGCCCCCGGCCCGTGTCCAGAGAAACCAAATATCCAGAGAGGACCCCCAGGCGGCTTCGATGATGTGTCCACCTTGGGCCAGCCTCTCTGCACCCCCAAGACAATGCCTGCAGAGGGAATCCCAAGGATCCCCCTGACTGCAACCTCCGGGGACGAAGACATCCGAAGCCTGGAGAAGCACTGCACCCGCAGCCCCCAGGCCCGTGAAAAACTGACCACCGGTGCAGCAATGACCAGCAGGCGACCCTCACCCTGGCCCAGTCAGTGGCTTGCCCAAGAGGCACCCCTGTGACCTGCCTGCTGTGCCTAAGTGACCCCGGGTCCCTCCATAGAGTTGTATTGAGAACCCCACACCCTGTTTGCACACTGCATCCGGCCGCCCCGTGCCGCTGAGGGTGTGGTTTTTGTGCTTACTTGGGGCCCCTCCAGTACTCCTCCAAACCCCCCTCGTCTGCCCTCTGAGAACACAGGTACTCTCCTGCCAGCAGCCTGGAACCGGAGTACCCCCTGTCTCCATAGGCACCTATGTTATTTTGGCTCCCGTTTGACCTCTGCACCCGACCGGCCCTGTGTTGCTGGTGCTGGGTGTTTGGGGTTACCTTGAACCCCCAACAGTGGGCTACCAATGCCCTGAAGACTGAACCATAAGTGTTATACTTACCTCAGAAACTGTACTTTACTTACCTCCCCAAGGAGCTGTTTAAAATTGCAGGGTGTCCACTTTTAGAATAGCTTTTTACCATTTTTTTAAAGAATTTGTACAATATTGATTCAATTCAGAGTCCTAAGTATTACTATGCCAAGTACCTTCCATTTGATGTACTTACCTGCTAAATGAATCTTGTGGTTCTAGAAATAAATTAACAAAAGTATATTTTTCTATATAAAAACCTATTGGCCTGGAGTTATGTCATTGAGTGTGTGTTTTCACTTATTGTTTTTGTGTGTACAACAAATGCTTAAGCCTAACTGCTCAACCACTCTACCACAAATAGAGCATTAGTATTATCTATTATTGCCTCTGTCAAGCCTCTTGGGAAACCCCTGGACTCTGTGCACACTATGGCCCTCATTACAGCAAGGGCGGTAAAAAGCGCCTACTGCCGCGGCTACGGCTGCCAAAAGACCATTGCCGCGGCCGTCCGCCATATTATGACCACAGCCGGATTTCCGCCACAAGAAGGGCAGAAATCTGGCTGTGGCCATACTGGTGGATGGCGGTAAGGTGGCACTGCTACTACCAGAAGCACCATGCCAGTAGATGGCCACCAGCTGTATTATGAGAAATAATTTGTCTTGGCGGAGTTCTCCGGGCGGGTGCTGCTGGCGGTAGCAGCGCCCCGTCCCGTCTCCTGATGGAAGACCCCCTGGATCCAGTAAGTTGGGTTTCTGAAAGGGGAGGGGGTTGGGGATGTTGTGTGTGTGTGGGGGGGGGGTGCATGGATGTGTGAGTGCGTGTGTGAATGGAGCTGTGTGTTTAGTGTTGTGTGCCTGCGTGTAAGTAGCTCTGTGAGTGCGTGAATGAAGGTGTGTGAGTGTGTGAATTAAGGTGTGTGAGTGCGTGTATGGAACTGTGTGAGTGGGTGTATGTATGAAAATGTGAATGCGTGTCTGCATGTATGTTTCGATGTGTGTGCAGATGTGTGCGTGGATGTCTGTATGTGTGCGTGTATGTATGTGTGGATGAGTGTGTGTATGCGTGTGTGTGTAGGGGGGTGTGGATCTAAGGGGTCTGGGGGTGTTTGGGGAGTGTAGGGAGTGGGGCCTCCTATCAGTGACAGGGAAGGAATTCTGTGTCACTGATAGGGCCTACCACCATGGTTTTGTGGCGTTACGAACACCATGGAAAAGATGGTTACCTCCAGCCCGGCGACTGCTACCGCCATGGCGGTCGGAGTGGTACATTGGCTAGTTGGCTTCAACCAACCCGCCAATGTCATAATGTGGTGGTAAGTACCACCAGCCTGTTGGCGGTATGTTGGAAAATGGGTTATTGGTAAGGGCAGGTAGGTACCTACACTTAGCAATAGGCCACTAACCTCCTCTTAGGTCCAGTTAGGTCTCAGTAAATTAAACCCAGCTCAACCCTTGGTAGCTTGGCAACGAGCGACCAGGCTTAACTTAGGAGACAGAGTGTAAAGCATTCAAATATCACAAAACAGTAATTAAATAAAACACAGGAAACAGTTTAAAAATACAAAACCAATTTATGAAGATAGATTATATTTTTATCTTTAAAAAGACACAAAAACAATTAAAATCAGATAAGGGGAACCGGAGATATGAATTTTTAAAGAATTATTGTTTTTTTGGCGCCTAGAACCAAAAATCGCCAATCGGGTCATCTGATTGCACCTCGACCGGGGCAACGTAAAAGTTTAAGGCCGACCGCGATGGAGCCCGGCTTGGCTACAGGCCGCGGGATGCCTCGGTCAAAAGTTTACCTTTATACTTAGTCGTTTTTCTGAAGGTTTTTCTTCAGCGGGACGAACCTGCCAGTCCAATCCGACCTCCTGGAACTCTTCTCCGGATACGCGTTGCGGAAGCCCTCGGTGGAGATTTTTACCTTCGGACTTAGTCATTTTTTCGAGGTGAAAATCCTTCAACTGGGGTAAACCTGGATCTTGATCTGACGTCCTTGGAGCCCTCCTCGGATACGCTGGCTGGGAGGTCCCGGTCAACTTTGTACGTTCGGACTTAGGGGGTCATTCTGACCCTGGCGGCCAGTGGCCGCCAGGGCCACCGACCACGGGAGCACCGCCAACAGGCTGGCGGGGCTCCCACGAGCATTCTGACCGCGGCGGTTCAGCCGCGGTCAGAAGCGGCAAGTCGGCGGGCTCCCGCCGACTTACCGCTGCTCGGGGGAATCCTTCATGGCGGCGGAGCGCGCTCCGCCGCCATTAGGATTCTGACCCCCCCTACCGCCATCCTGTTCATGGCGGGAAAGCCGCCATGAACAGGATGGCGGTAGGGGGGGTCGCGGGGCCCCTGGGGGCCCCTGCCGTGCCCATGCCAATGGCATGGCCACGGCAGGGGCCCCCGTAAGAGGGCCCCGCAAAGTATTTCAGTGTCTGCCTTGCAGACACTGAAATACGCGACGGGTGCCACTGCACCCGTCGCACCTTCCCACTCCGCCGGCTCGATTACGAGCCGGCATCCTCGTGGGAAGGGAGTTTTTCCCTGGGCTGGCGGGCGGTCTTTTGGAGACCGCCCGCCAGCCCAGGGAAAAACTCATAATACCCTCCGCGGTCTTCTGACCGCGGAGCGGTATAATGGGGGCGGAATTCTGGCGGGCGGCCTCCGCCGCCCGCCAGAATCAGAATCACCCCCTTAGTCTCTTTTTGGAGATTTTCTTCACCGGGACAAACCCACAAATCAGGCCGGGTAGCGGTTGAGGCAAGCCGGCTAGAGTTGCTGCGGTGGGACGGTCCCTCTATGGATCTTTTTTTTCAAAAGTTCTCCAAACCTCTCCAAATTTCTGAGTCTTCTCCCAGACGTTCTTTTAAGGTTCTTTTGGGGTCCACAGCTCACCCCAAGGGTCCAGAAGCTCTGAGATGATACTTGGGGGTGTGGACTACACCTCCCAGAATGCACCTGACGCAAACTCCTTTTTGGCCACGGGCAGTGGTCAGCTGGTTGATTTCTTCAGGAGTTGGTGCAGGGGACTCTGGTTAACAATTTTTCACCTGTAGCAAACATGGAGTCCCTCCTTGAACCAGTTGAAGCCAGGCAAAGTCCTTCTTGTGGTGAAGCCCAAGTGTGCAGCTGGTGCAGTCCTTCTGAGTGCAGGTTCCAGGTGCAGGCCAGGGGTCCAGCAGGGCAGTCCTTCTTCTCCTTTGGTTCTTCCTTGTTGGAATCTTATGGGGATCTAGTAGGTAACTGAGGTGTGGGTGCAGGTCTGCCAGTTTTATCCTTGCTCCTCGGTGAAAAACAGGAGTGTCCTGGTTCTCCAGTCAAGTGCAGGATCCTTTCCCCTGTGATGACCACTTCCTGGGAAGTGTGGCAAAAATCAATCCCAGGAGGCAACATTCCTAAAAAATCCATCATGGCTGAAAGTGATTTTTGGAGGTTACATCTGGCTGAGCCCACCCACTGGTGTGGCTAAAAATCATAAACACACCCCTCTCCTGCCCTCTCCTAATCTAATCAAGGGGACACCTAGTTGTCTGGAGTTGCAGGATGTGGGGGTGTTGCTGGGTTGCTCCAAATGTCCTTCTCTGCCTTTGAAGACCAGTTTGGCAGCCCTCCCCCTTCCTGCCTCACCATCAGCTGAGGGGAGATGCCCCTCCCAAAGGCACATCTCTTTGTGTGAAGTCAGGCCACTTCACACCTCATCAAGGCAGCCTGGCCAGACTGCCAGAGGCTGGGCAATCAGAGCACAGCAGCAAAAACCATGCAGGGCTGAAATTGGCAACTTTTCAGGTAAAGTTTTAAACTCTTTACCTGAACAAGTTATATTAAATCCAACAACTGGAAGCTGTAGTATTTACTATAACAATTAATTTGATACCAAACTCTTTGTATCTGTCATTTAAGGGGACTTTTAAAATTAAAATAAAGTCTCCCCATTCTAGCCTACGAAGGCCATTCACTATAATGAGGGAAAAACAAATGTGGCTGTTTTTACCTCACCAGGGCTTATAAAACTATTTTTATAAGGTCCCTGCTTATCGTTACATGGCACCCAGCCCTAGGGGCACATAGGGCACACCTTAGGGGTGACTTATATGTAAAAATAAGGTAGTTTATGACTTTGGAACTACTTTTAATTCCAAAGTCGAATTTGCATATAACTTTAATTTAAAAGCAGCCAGCAAGGCAGGCCTGCCTTTAAAATGACACTGGGCACCTCAGCAGTGCACCTATGGGTGCACTACCTATGCTGTGGTCCCTAAACCTACATGCCCTACCATATACTAGGGACATATAGGTAGGTTGACTTAGCCAATTATAATTAGCCTAATTTGGATATTGATTTTACACAGAGCACAGGCCCCTGGGACTGGTTAGCAGTACCCAGGGCACCATCAGAGTCAGGAAAACACCAACCAAAAGTGGAAAATGGGGGTAAAAAGTTAGGGGGCCTCTGCAATCAGCCCTGTTTTCTCACACAAGCCCCCCTAGCCCACACGCCCAGGAGACTCAGCCCAACCCTGGGAGAGTCTTCCTGGGTTGTCAGGCGAGGAAGACAGTGAAGAGAACAGGCTGTCCCTTTGCAGGGCCTACTCTGCCTTACATCCTCCTTCCAGGGTCACTCCCTCTGGGTAGTGAATCCATCCCAACAGTGAAAGGACCCATCTCAAACTGAAACTTCCCTCTAGGGGGGTCTTCCTCCTCTCTCACTGCCAACTTGAGTAGTGAGGTGCTCACCTTCCCTACTCTTAACTTTGTTAGGGCAACACATAGATCACCCAAAGAGGTCACCCAACACTTGAGCAACACCACCATGACCAACAGGGTCAGGGGGCCTACTTTGCTTTTGGCCCTGGGGTCCGCCTCCCAGGCCAAGTACAGTGCTGCCAGGAAGGCTAGCACCCAGCAGAGGCTACTGACAGCTGCCAGTACCCAGAACCACACCCTAAGCTCTCCACTGACAGGTGGCTGAGCTGCTTTAGGGGCAACTGTGGGGTCCTGGCACCCCTCTTGCTGTCTAGAGTGGGGAGCTACCACCTCCTGTGGCAGACACCCTCCTTCCACTCTCCCTTCCGTCAGTGCAGGGGCAACACCCTGCATCTGGACAGCCGCCTGACTACTCAGGACTTCCTTGGGGTCAGGTGAGGCCTCACCAGTGCCAACTCTGGGCTCCCTCCCTGCTGGGCCAGAATGCCTTTGGCTCCCTGGAACTCTCTTTAAGAGTGGCCCACCCTTCCTTTTCTTCTTTCCTTTTCTTGGGGACCCCTGTCTCCTAACGGTAGGTACTGACTCCCCAGGACCTTGGGTTGGAGGGGTGCTCTGGCGACCGCCCCATCTGGGACCAGACTCACCTCTGGGAGGTCATTGCCCAGGATACAATCTAGGGGGAGGTCAGCACTGACTACCACCCTAAACCAGTCAAGGATACCCTCCCTCTATAGGGGCACTGTGGCTACAGGTTTGGAGGTGACCTCCCCTGTGGCTATCCTGACTTTCCTGGGACATACATGTCTGGGGTCACTAACCGGTCACTCACTATAGTGTGACTGGCACAGGTGTCTCTCAGGCCAATGGTAGGGATCCCATTCACCTGAATGAGGTGAAAGTGCCTACTCCCACCCTCAGGGATCACCAGCTTACTATCTGGTCCTGTCTCCCAGCTCAATGCTAGGAGGACTTCATCATCTGAGGAGTCCTCCTCCATGGCTACACTGGACAGCCCAGTGCTAACCACCTTCTTTGGATAGGCTGCATCTCCTCTGAAACGACCTGTCTGCTGACAGTCAAAGCAAACCTTACTGTCCAAGAGCTTTTTTAACCCTGGGTCTCCCTGTCTCTGCTTGTCAGAGTGGGAGTGGGAGTGGCATTGACTCTCCTCCTTCTTAGGGTTCTGGGGTACAGAGGGAGTCTCTGTGGTGGGCTTACCCCCTCCCTCCTTAGGTTTTTGGGGACCTGACCCCCCTGGTTCTAAACAACTCATCAGCTGCCTCCCCTAGCTCTCTAGGGTTGGTCAGCTTAGAGTCCACTAGATGCTGGTGTAACCTTTCTTGGATACAATTGGGCAAGATGTGTTCTCTCATGATCAGATTGCATAACCCCTCATAAGTATTTACTTTGTTACCATTAATCCAGCCCTCTAGTGCCTTAAGTGAGGTGTCTACAAAGTCAACCCAAGACTGGGTATTGACATTCTGGGTGTCCCTGAACTTCATCCTATACTGCTCTGGGGTTAGACCAAACTTCTTGGTTAAGCACCTCTTCATATGAGGGTATGAATCTGCCTCCTCCTCACTTAAGGTCAGAAGCCTATCCCTCCCTGAGTTGGGGACCAACTCCCAGAAACATGAACCCCAGTATTGAAGCCTAACCCTTCTCATTTGGAGTGCCCTCTCAAAGGCCTCCAACCACTTGTCTATGTAATCCCCCTCTACATAAGCAGGAACCACCCCCTTGGGTAATCTGGGGCAAAAAACCCTACCCATGGACACCTCAGCTTCTCCGTCACTGCCACCATCTCTTTTCTCTTTCTTTGCCCACTTTTTTTTTTCTAGGGCCAGCTTCTCTGCCTCCAAAGCTATAAATGCTAGCTGGGCCTCCAGCTCTCTTTCCCTGAGGGACAGGTTCTCTCCTCCTGAAGGGACCCCCTTCCCCCAACTAGCTTTGGGTATGACCCTAGTGCCTGTGTGTAGTGAGGACCGGTCTTCCTCATCCTCACTTAGGCTTAGATGCCCTCCCTCCCCTGAGTGGCTGGAGCTGGCATCCTCCCCTGCTTCTTCCTCCTCTGGAGCTTCCTCTGGGCCTACTTCTTGGGCCTCAGCCCCTGCTGTCAGGGATTTAATGAGGACATGCTTCCTGAGGTCAGTGGTTGCAGGCAACCCCCTTGCAGTACACAACCCCCTAAACTGGACTACTGTCAGTGTGGGTAGGCTAGCCAGATCAAGCTCCAGGGTTCCTTAGTTTTGTGTCAACAAAACCTTTTGGCAAAAATTGGAAACAAGAATTTAGAAAAATCACACAAATTCAATAATTTAAATTAATCCAAATTAAAAATTAAAAACAATTTTTGCACTAGGACAATTTAAAGGATTTTTAATTTGTTTTACTTAAAACTGTAATGTGATACTGAACACAAGTACAGGATCCCACCGCTGCCACCAAAAAATGTTAGAAAATGGGTTATTGGTAAGGGCAGGTAGGTACCTACACTTAACAATAGGCCACTAACCTCCACTTAGGTCCAGTTAGGTCTCAGTAAATTAGACCCAGCTCAACACTTGGTAGCTTGGCAACGAGCGATAAGGCTTAACTTAGGAGACAGAGTGTAAAGCATTCAAATATCACAAAACAGTAATTAAATAAAACACAGGAAACAGTTTAAAAATCCAAAACCAATTCATAAAGATAGATTATATTTTTATCTTTAAAATGACACGAAAATTAATAAAATCGGATAAGGGGGCCCGGAGATATGAATTTTTAAAGATTTTTTTTTTTTAGCGCCTAGAACCAAAAAGCGGCAATCGGGTCATCTGGTTGCACCTCGACCGGGGCAAAGACAAAGTTTAAGGCCGACCGCGATGGAGCCCGGCTCGGCTACAGGCCGCGGGAGGCCTCGGTCAAAAGTTTACCTTCGCACTTAGTCGTTTTTCTGAAGGTTTTTCTTCAGCGGGACGAACCTGCCAGTCCAATCCGACCTCCTGGAACTCTTCTCCGGATACGCGTCGCGGAAGCCCTTGGTGGAGATTTTTACCTTCTGACTTAGTCGTTTTTACGAGGTGAAAATCCTTCGAACAGGGTAAACCTGGATCTTGATCCGACGTCCTTGGAGCCCTCCTCGGATACGCTGGCTGGGAGGTCCCGGTCAACTTTGTATGTTCAGGCCAAGGGCCTGATTACAACTTTGGCGGAGGGTGTTAATCCGTCCCAAATGTGACGGATATTCCGCCCACCGTATAACGAGTTCCATAGGATATAATGGACTCGTAATACAGCGGGCGGTATATCCGTAATCAGGCCCTTAGTCTCTTTTTTGGAGATTTTCTTCACCGGGACGAACCCGCAAATCAGGCCGGGTCGCGGTTGAGGAAAGCCGGCTAGAGTTGCCGCGGCGGGTTGGTCCCTCTATGGAGCTTTTTTTCAAAAGTTCTCCAAACTTCTCCAAACTTCTGGGTCTTCTCCCAGATGTTCTTTTAAGGTTCTTTTGGGGTCCACAGCCTACCCCAAGGGTCCAGAAGCTCTGATATGATCCTTGGGGGTGTGGACTACACTTCCCAGAATGCACCTGGCGCAAACTCCTTTTTGGCCACGGGCAGTGGTCAGTTGCTTGATTTCTTCAGGAGTTGGTGCAGGGGAATCTGGTTAGCAATTTTTCACCTGTAGCAAACAGGGAGTCCCTCCTTGAACCAGTTGAAGTCAGGCAAAGTCCTTCTTGTGGTAAAGCCCAAGTGTGCAGCTGGTGCAGTCCTTCTGAGTGCAGGTTCCAAGTGCAGGCCAGGGGTCCAGCAGGGCAATTCTTCTCCTTTGGTTCTTCATTGTTGGAATCTGATGGTGATCTAGTAGGGAACTGAGGTGTGGGTGCAGGTCTGCCAGTTTTATCCTTGCTCCTCGGTGAAAAACAGGAGGGTCCTCATTCTCCAGTCAGGTGCAGGGTTCTTCCCCCTGTGATGACCACTTCCTGGGAAGTGTGGTAAAAATCAATCCCAGGAGGCAACATTCCTCAAAAATCCATCATGGCTGAAAGTGATTTTTGGAGGTTACATCTGGCAGAGCCCACCCACTGGTGTGGCTAAAAATCATAAGCACACCCCTCTCCTAATCTAATCAAGGGGGCACGTAGTTGTCTGGGGTTGCAGGATGTGGGGGTGTTGCTGGGTTGCTCCAAATGTCCTTCTCTGCCTTTGAAGACCAGTTTGGCAGCCCTCCCCCTTCCTGCCTCACCATCAGCTGAGGGGAGATGCCCCTTCCACAGGCACATCTCTTTGTGTGAAGTCAGGCCACTTCACACCTCATCAAGGCAGCCTGGCCAGGCTGCCAGAGGCTGGGCAATTAGAGCACAGCAGCAAAAACCATGCAGGGCTGAAATTGGCAACTTTTCAGGTAAAGTTTTAAACTCTTTACCTGAACAAGTTAGATTAAATCCAACAACTGGAAGTTGGAGGATTTATTATAACAATTAATTTGATACCAAACTCTTTGTATCTGTCATTTAAGGGGACTTTTAAAATTAAAATAAAGTCTCCCCATTCTAGCCTATAAAGGCCATTCACTACAATGATGGAAAAATGAATTTGGCTGTTTTGACCTCACCAGGGCTTATACAACTATGTTTATAAGGTCCCTGCTTATAGTTACATGGCACCCAGCCCTAGGGGCACATAGGGCACACCTTAGGGGTGACGTATATGTAAAAATAAGGTAGTTTAAGACTTTGGAACTACTTTTAATTCCAAAGTCGAATTTGCATATAACTTTAATTTAAAAGCAGCCAGCAAGGCAGACCTGCCTTTAAAATGATACTGGGCACCTCAGCAGTGCACCTATGGGTGCACTACCTATGCTGTGGTCCCTAAACCTACATGCCCTACCATATACTAGGGACTTATAGGTAGGTTGGCTTACCCAATTATAATTAGCCTAATTTGCATATTGATTGTACACAGAGCACAGGCCCTGGGACTGGTTAGCAGTACCCAGGGCACCATCAGAGTCAGGAAAACACCAGCCAAAAGTGGAAAATGGGGGCAAAAAGTTAGGGGGCCTCTGCAATCAGCCCTGTTTTCTCACACGGTACTACCGCCACATTAACACCGACCGCCAGGGTCATAATGACCCCCTATATCTCATTTTGAGATAGTATATACAGAGCCAGCCCCCTACATTCCGATACCATGGTAACATGGCACAATAGGCTAACCTACAACTTAAGGGTGTCCAATGTCTCTGCTTACTGTAACACAAAAACATTGGAGGTAGATGTCACACTTCAAACAGTAACAATACACTTTCTTCATCAACAGTTCGAACTGCCACTGGGCACACTGAGGCCGCAGAACAGACAACTACTGCCCCACTGGAGGAAGCACCCAGTGATAACGATACTCCTGGACTTGTAGACCTGGATGATGGTCCTGGCCCATTTGAGCAACCTGATCAGACAGCAAGAGTGATTCTCATTGTGCCCACAACATCATCTCTCAGCCTTGTTGCTTCAATATCCCAGGCAATGATGCACCCCAACCTGTGTACCTAGCACAGTTTCTACCATCTTGTGCCCCCAGTCCTGGATACTGAGGTGCAACTCAACATTCTGGACACTGAGGTTTCAGGACCTAGTTGGAGAGGGCACCCTCTGCCAAGAGCACAGGCTTGTGGGGGTAGGATATGTGAGAGGGTTGCTATGGGCCAGTGGAGTGAGGCCACTGGGGCTGCTGTCGGCCAGGACACCATCAGCTACATCTTGGGTGGGGGGGTCTATCAGGAGTCCCAAGGGGTGATGGGCCAAGTGTTAACAGAACTTCAGGAACTGAAGCAGCTGCAGAGGGTCATGACTGACAAAATGGATACCCATAATAATGAAATGGGCACCCTATAAGTGGTGCTGAGAGAAATTAACAACACCCTGAGCAGGGCTTTACTCCCAACACCTACTACTTCCTGTGTGGTGACTACATCACAACAAACTACATCTGCGACAGACACAGGAAGGGAGGCCTTGCTAGAGGGACAAACAAACACCCCTGCCTCTGCGGCAGCTGATCTACTCCCTCCCCTAGGAAGTGCGGACATCCAGAAAAGAATACAGGAGGTGTAGATGGTAAGACACCCACCACTACCAGCAATACACCTCCTCCTTAATGTCCTCCTTTGTGTGTCGCACATACACTCTTTGGACTGATCCTGGACCACATTCCATTTTCAATGGGCGGAATACTCTGGACTTTGGACTTCCAATGGTGTGGCAGCTGATCCATTGATTTCATTCACCATGACTGACCTCTTCACATTTCTATTTGTGTTAATTTATATCACACATATTTTCTGTTGTAGCATTGCAATAAATTCACCCGTCGCTAACCCATTGTCTGCTGTGTTTACTTTCAAATTTTGCCATGTTAATATGGACCATGTGAACCATACAATGATGATACAAGGTAGCTTTGCAAGACGGGATATGTTGCATGTACACAGTGTCCATTTTAGGATTACAACCATCCCACACAAACACCTAGAAACAAGTGTCTTGTCAAAGAAGACATTTTATTACATTGTTCAGCTCACAGGCTGTCAATATGTCTGAAACATAGCAAGCCATACATGATTAAATCATACTGTGTAAATGAACACATTTACAAGTACAGACCTCCAGACCATGGAAGGAAGAGAATTGTCAGACATTGACTGGTAGAATAGGCAAACATGGTTGAGGTCATCAGCTGGAGCCATATCACCTACCACACACAAGTAATCCAACATCATATCATGCAAGATTCAGACAGATGGCAGTACAACAGTTTCTGATCACAGGGTCATTACAGTCCAGTGCTTATGCATCTGGTGTTATGACACAAACAAATTTTAGTGATGTGGCACAGGCACTTTGGCCTATAATGATAAAACGCATCAACAGCTACAAACAGGTCATACAAATGAGTGTGTAGTCAATGTGAAGGGTAACTGACATTAGTTTGGCCTACGTTTACATATTTTCTGACCACATGATACATCAGGGTCACCACATGACAGGAACAAGTCCAATGGAGTCTTCTAAACATCCATCCTATAACTGTGCAAGCTGTCTTGGCACAGGTCTCCTACACCCAACGTCTGTGACCTACATTCCCTAGAAAAATCCATGTCCACCTCGCATGTCAGAACAGCATCACATTCCTGCCAGTGTCACAATTCTGAAATGCCCACATGAAGATGTCATGGTGAAGGTACCTTCACAAAGAACAAAACAAGGAGTATAGGTATAAAATCATACATATGACACAAGTTACATAGCAAGCATATGGAAAACAAAGTACATTGCAATAAATCTAACAAAAACAAAGCAACATCATCATGGTGTGGATATGTCAAAAGCTATCTCATCCAACAGCCTTTGGCTGATTTTGCCTGAGCATCAGCTCCCTATTTCCCAAAACTTCTATACACATTATCACAACTGCAGTTGGTCGTACAGTCCAAGTCATGACATCATTTGACATACTTAGACTCATGAGAAGAAGCGGTTGATGAGATCTTGTCACAAGTCAGCTTCCTCTTTGCCCTTATCATCTTCATTTGGCATTTCAGGATTGTCACCCGGTGGCCCTGCAGGCTCCCCCTCCTCTGGGATGTAAGGGATATTTCTCTGCAGGGCGATGGTGTGGAGCATGCAGCATGCCACAGTTATCTAACAGACTTTCCTGGGTGAGAAAAGGGGGGCTCTGCCAGTTCTGTCCAGACAGCAAAATCTGGCCTTCAGAAGTTCAAAAGCCTGCTCCACTGGCTGCTGTGTTCTGCCATGGGTCTCATTAAAGCGGACTTCCCCTGGAGTAGTTGGATTTCTTAGGGGTGTCAGTAGCCAAGGACGGTTTGGATATGCTGAGTCTCCTGTTTAGGAACGAGACATAAGTGCAACAATGAGTCACTAACTTTGTAGCACCTGGCACTGCTCACACAAAATCAGGAGAAATGTGACTTACTAACCAGCCAAGCTCTCTCTGGTTGCACTTGTGACATCAGCTGGGGTATGGTGCTGTTCCACATTACAAAGGAATCATGGGCTGAACCAGGGAACTGAGCAAAAACATTTGAGATGTAGAGATCTGACAAGCAGAAAACATGCACGTTGACAGAGTGGAAGTTTTCCTGTTGTGACAGACTTGTTCACTCGCCTGCGGTGGCACCAAGGCAACATTTGTGCCATCTGTGGCTACCACCACTTGTGGGAGACGAGCAAAACCATAGACGTCAGCCTTCACATTGGCCAAATCCTCACACTGGGGGAACATGATACAGCTGTCAAGATGTTTCATCACTGCGGATAGGAATTCTCTCAACACAAGACTGAACATAGGTTGTGGCATACCATCAGATATGGCCACTGTAAATTGAAAGGACCCTGTAGCCAGGAAGTGCAATACTTCCATGAGTTGAACAATGGGTGGTATGCAGGTTGGATTACTGTTTGCAGGCATCAGATCTGGCTCCAAATGACAGCATGAATCCACTATTGTTTGCCTATTCAGATGGTACAGTTTTATGATGTGGCTTTCCTCAATGGTTTGAAGGTCTGGCAATGGACGGTACACTGGAGCCACAGATCATTCATCCCACATCTGGCCTTGACAAACCGTTATATGAGAGGCATATCATGACGCACCTTGCCATTAAGAGTGCCACACAAGCCATAAGCCACATTGATGATGGCCACATGATGTACTGCCATGCATGGAAGTGATGGAAGTGGGAGTGTCATGTAGGTTCTGTATGCTCAGCCTACAGAGACTACGGCCTGTTAAATGTAACTCCCAGTAGGGCACCTGGTCCAGACTGAGGTAGAGTTACTGTGGCTATGCAACGGTTGCACTGTGCCCACTCCAGTAGACCTTCAGATCTTGGCATGTGGCCAATATGAGGCTTTAGTGGCAAGACTTGGCCTGAATGCCTTAGTCAATTGACTAGATTAAGAATGGGTACTGAGGTAAATCCCTGAACAAGTATATATGTGCATTTTGCATTATTATAAATGTGTGCCAATGACTTATGTCAGGTCCCTTACGCACACAGCTCTGTTGTCCCTTTTAAGTTAGTTATATTTGTCCGGTACAGACAAGTTACACAAGTGACAAACCCACAGTGCATATTGGCCCATATTTATACTTTTTTAGCGCCTCATTTGCGTCATTTTTTTACACAAATTAGGCGCAAACTTACAAAATACAATTGTATTTTGTAGCTTTGCGCCGCTTTAGCGTAAAAAAGCGGCACAAACGTGGCGCTTAAAAAGTATAAATATGGGCCAAAGTTTGTAGATGTCAGGGAGGCTGTGAGATGTGACTTAGCAGCTTGGTTACATGTAAAAAATTAGACCAAACATACCTTTGTATGTTGGATGCTATCTCCTTAGGTTTACCACATATGATCAAAAGTGTGTTCTGTGGTATAGGTACATATCACACAAACCCACCCTGAAGTGGCCCCCTGAGTAGGCCACATGTCCACATGTGAATAGGGAAGAGACTTTCCGACCCACCATGGCAGGTCTGTCATTGTCACTGAAATCTTAGGGTGAAGTCTGTGCTATGGTAGTTGCCTGTATGGACTGTATGCAGTGAGTCAATGTTGCAGAGTGTAAACGTGTCTATCCAGCAAGGCCCAAGAAGTTTACCCTTCAGAATGCCACAATAGTGTGCTGTGGGTCACTGTGGCTCACGTGACCATACATGTTGCCTGAGCCTGTGCTACCTGATGTCAGAAGGCTTGCTTAGTCCGTATAGGCCATGAGCAGGGCAGTGGGTTAGTCTGCAGATGAATCCAAAAGTGTGCAGCCATGGCCCAGTACTCAGCAGCATGTGTGCTTTAAACTTGTGGTGTGTTGACAAGGTAAAAATGTTGTGTTTGGTGTTTCTGACATGTATTACACAACCATTTGGGCACAAACTTGTGTTTGTAACCTGTTGATATGTCTCCTGCATCCATACAAGTCAAGGCCCATCAGAAGAAGGTGATTTGGAGAGCCATCACCCAGAAGGTGCGGACCCTGGGGGTCCATATCCTGCAGAGCACCCACTGTCGAAAGAGGTGGAAGAACCTGAGATGCTGGGTCTGGAAGATTGCTGAGGTCCAGCTGGGGCTGTCATGGAAACGTGGGTGGGGTTCACATTGGAGCCTGACCACCCTAATGGGCTGCATTCTGGCAAAGGCTACAAGGGGGTGAGTCCAGGGCATATTCCTGCCTGTAACATTGCCAAGTTGATGTGTTAGTTTCTGCCATCTCCCCCTGAATATTGGGGATGTGCCATGTGTGACACACAAGATGATGAACTGTTTTTACATGGTGGTTGGTGCAAGCTGATGTGCCTTGCCTATTAGCCCAGAGAGCTTGGATGCAACAGAGTACAGCACACAACCAATTTACTCTACAGGACCAACACATGGCTGACTACAGTGAGCAATCAGGTCATTTTGTTTGTTGTTGTGGGTGTAATTTGTACACAGCAGTCCACTTGTCTTCAATGTGTCAGCACAAACAACATGAAATAATAGATCACTGTCCTCAGCCATGTGTCTACGCAAGCAAGTATATTGGCATCTGTCTCCCACAGGCCACTTTCTTCAGTTTGTCATGAGTGCTGGTGCCTCACAACTGTCTGTCCTGTTAAGGTGGCCACCATACTTGTGACGGAGCATAGATTGCTCTTTGGGTGCATTCACAAAGCAACACTTCCCCTTCGTGAGTGGTGAATATTCATTTACATGAATTTTATGACATCTCTGTTGCCATTTTTCCCTTGTGCCTACATGTTAGCACATGTTCCTTTCATTTTTGCAAATAATTTTCACTGCTGTTTCATGCATGGTCTACCTATCTTCATGGGATGATGCCTGACTTCCCTCACATATGTGTACATACCAACATGTGTTTGGATTTGGACATGTGTGATGGGGCTACAGTTCATGTGGTGCCACAGACAGGAGTATGTAACCAGTGATTGCTGGCTCACACATAGCCTCACCCATCAATTCATGTAATGTGACTGGTACAACTGCAGTACCAATGAAGGTCTTAACAGGTTGGGCTACAGTTTTTACTCACAATATGCATTTCAATGCCATTGATGTAGAATCATGTAGTACAGTGCTTTGCACATTTGAAATGTGTGCAGCTCGTTAGCCAAGTGTTGAAATGCATCATGGATTGACTTGCAATTATGTGGAAAGCACATGTGGGTGTGTACAAGAGAATCTGTGTTTGCCTGACAAACAGAGACAGTCACATGGCTTCCTATTGGGCATTATGTTAAGTGCCTTCTACAAGTATGTGGGAATCCCTGGGCCTCTGCAACATTCAAAGGACTAATAGCTTCACTGATGCAATCAGAGTATGGTATTGTTGATAGTACCAATCAAGAGAGGTGTTATCCCTGGGGGCCACCGTGGCGGTCTCACCGCCAAGGAACCGGCGGTGCAGACTGCCATATTACGACTGCAGAGGTTTGGTCACTCACCTGTCCCGCTGTTTTACCATGACACGCCAGGCTGGAGGTTTCAACCTGAAGCCTGGCGGGAGTTGGATGGCCGTCGAGGTCATTCCAACTCGGGACACCTCCAGCATTTTCCTGGCAGTCTCATTGCCACAAAATGCTGGCGGTAAGGTATCCCAACGACGGGAACTTGCGTTCCTGTAACTGGGATACCCCCAAACACCTCTGCACACATGTACACATGCACCAACACACACACAATCACACACAAACACCCCTACACTCTCAACATTCACCCCCATAGACACGCATACATACCCATACACATCACATATGCACGCATACACTCACCATCGCCCCACCCCCTCCCTTCAACTACATCCATACATACATGCACCTGTACGCACTCACTCACACCCCCTTACACATTCACCAATGCACACCTCTAACCCCTGTCCACATTCATACACACACACATCACCATCACCACATTTACACACAGGCACAAACGCACGCACGCACAGTCCCCCTCCTTCCCCCATACATAACACGCATACACACATTCACACGCTCATGCACACCCATTCACACTCCCCCACCCCCGTTCCCTTGCAGACAACACTTACCTTGTCCGACGAGATGCTCCTCCGTGATGGGACGGGACCCGGCGCTCCCACAGCCAGCACCACCACGCCACCAGAAGACTGCCACACAGAATTACTGGTTGTAATTCTGTGGGCGGTCTTTTACTGGCGTGGTGGTGCCGGCAGTGGAACTGCCTAAGCCCCGCCGACCGCCGTGATGAATCCCGCCAGATATCCGACCGCCGGCAGTGCGGTTATCCGGTGGCAGTCATAATATTGCAGTCAGAAGACCTCCAGCACTGGTGGTCTTACGGCGGCTGCGGCAGACCAGGCAAAAAAAAGCCGCAGTCATAATGAGGGCCTGTGAGTCCCCTTTCCGCCAGCCTTTACATGGCAGTAGCCCTGCCATGCAAATGCTGGCAGAAAGAGGGTGCTGGGGGCCCCCATGGACAGCCCTGTCACACTTTCCACTGCCTGAATTACTGCCCGAATCCCTAAAACACCATTTGCGCAGGAACTGGCCCTTCATGTATCTCATGGACAACCAATAGTAGAGCTAAGTGATGTGCCAATCTACATAATGTGTAAGTGCAGGTCAAGAAAGCAAACACAACAGCAACAGCATGGGTCGCAGATGAAGTAGATGGAGGGACATGCATCAAAAAGGACACATGGTCAGTCAAATGTATAGGAAGGTAGCACAATTGAATACCCTCCGTGTGTGGACAAACAAAACTCTACCTTGCACACATGAGACAAATTCCAACACAATACATGCTGACATTGGCCAACTCAAGATGAAATACCATATCAAACAAAACACAATGCAATGGCCCCCCAATGGATTCCCACCGACATATCCATACAATGAACATCTGCCCTTGCCCTGGATGACACCATTACTGCCCACGAAATCAGATCTTGCCAACCACAGCAAATGAATCAGCAATCAGTGTAAAACACACACAACTGTTGGCATTCAACACAAATTACTCAGGAACAACAAAAAGGTAGAAAAGTAATGGCAGAACAAATATGTACTAAAAAAACATCAATGTCTGTTTATTCTATGTAAATGAAAAAGATCAAAGGCCATTGGCCAGTCACAATGTGAGTCTTGCACAGTACTGTGCTCCAATTTGACTCAGATCATTGCAAGATAACCACCACAGGAAGGGGCAATAAGTAGTCATGCAGGCTCTTTAGGGATCATTCTTGGGTGGGGTGGAGTCAGATTTGGGATGGGTTGGTTTGAGTTTGCGAGGGGTGGGCTTTTTCTTAGAAGGGTCGGACTTCTCCTCAGGAAGAGTGGGCTTTTTCTTTCAGGTGGGAGGTGTACGTGAGCTTGCAGGTGGGCAGATGTGATAGGGGAGTGCTTGGATGTGGAGGGGATGGTTTGGGCTGTGGGTGGGGTCCTCCTGGGTTTGGGAGGGTCACAGGAGAAAAAGACAAGTCAAAAAGGAAACTGTCCTTGGGAAAATGGGTAGGGTCCTCAGAAGGGACTAGGGTTTGGGAGGTTGAGGGTGTTGTTGTCTTGCCTGTGGGCGTTGATGCTGCTGGTGTGTGTGTGTCTGTGTCTGAGGCATGCTTGGGTTTGGGTGGTGTCTATTGTGTGTGTGAGTGTGGGCGTTTGCGTTTCTTTGGAGGTTGCGAGATGGAGGTGCTGGTAATGTGGGAGTGGTTGCTGTGTTTGTGGGTGTTGGGGTGGTGTCTGGGGGTATGGTGGATGTGGTGTCTGTGTTTATGGATGTTGGGGTGGTGTCTGGGAGTATGATGGTTGTGGTGTCTGTGTTCTGTGTTGTTGGGGTGGTGTCTGGGGGAATGGTGTCCGGGGTGTGTGGGTCTGTGGGTGTTTAGGTTGTGTCTGGGGGTATGGTGGGTGTTGTGGATGTGTCACTGGGTGTTGTGGTGGTGTCTGTGGGTATAATGGTTGTGGTCTGTGAGTCGGTGGGGGTTGATTCTGTGGGAATGGTAGTTTTCATGGTCTATGTGAGTGATTGTGAGTGCGTACATGCCAGTGTGTCTTGTACTGCTTGTGTTTATGTGTGCTGCTTGTGTGATTTGAGGTGGGTGCGTGCAGATGTGTCTGTGTGCTTGGGACAGCTAGGGGAATAAGTCATTTGGATTGCGAAGAGGTAGGTGGGGGGGGTGAAGGATTGTGGGCAATGGTGGATGGTGTCAGTGAGGAGGCCAGGGCCTGAAAACATCCCTGTAGGCCAGACATTGCATTATGAATGTCTTCAAGGTACACAATCATCTACTGGAGCTGGCTACCCTGCACCTGGATGGCATTCAGAATGGCAGTCTGACCCTCAGAAATACTTCTCAGGAGGTCAATAGCCTCCTCACTCATGGCAGTGGTGGTAACGGGATGAGGTGCCTGGGATGTAGGAGACGCCAACCCTCTTGGGTGAACGTGCATGGCCTACTGGGTGGGGAGCAACAAGGAGGGTGGTGGTGGAACTGGGGGTGGCAGACAAGGATGGAACAGGAGCACGTCTTCATCGGTCTGCCACCACTAAGGAGTGGCCACTGGAAGAAGAATCAGATGATGATCAGGTAGATCCTGTGTCCTTTGTGGTACTCCTCTCTCCCTCTTGGCCACTGGGTCCCTACGAGTCAGTTGTCTCATTGCTGGAGATACCGCGACCAGCTGCTTCCCCACCTGGTTCTTTGGTTCTGCCCTGACTCCTCTGCTTGCCTGTGATGATGCTGAAAACACAAAGACAAATAGGATCACTCTGTGTTTCTGATCACACTTGAACAACAGCTATGATTTGCAAACATTACCATGACATACAGTAACCCCAGCCAGAAGCTACACCAAAGTGTCTTCAACATTTCCCACACCATATGCATGAATGCTACATGAACTGTCAACAGTTGCCAACAGTAAATTCAGAATCACAAACAACTCCAATTGCCTGGGTGAAGTTGTTCAAACACAGTACCTAGTACAGAACAAGTCAGAGACCTCATCACCTTTAATGGTTTGCCTCATGTAGCATCCCTCAGTTAGCTGTTTTCAGACAATAGTAGGGCAATGCCAAATTCATTTACAGATATCCCACACAAGGTCATGCATCCAGCTAATCTTTATCTACACAATGAAATTTCAACCATGTTGCTGACAGGACAGTAGCCTGAAGAAGGTGACATGGAAACAACCATGTAACACTGTAAACAAATCAACAATGGTCACATCATTATGGCCCTCATTATGACTTCCTCAGCCGCCCTCTAAACTCGTAATGAGGGCCAATATTTTGTCTGTTATCATTAAGTCCAATAGTGAATGGTGCAGAAGTATATTTCTGTATCAGGATATATCCAAGTGTGGGTTAGTCCAGGATACGTGAAAGTTCTGTGGTAAAGCCGATATTGACAAAAGGAGATGGATGTGCCTCATCAATCCAGAGATTAATAAACATATTAGATGTCTCCAAAAATGTTTTTCAAAATGTTATTAGCTCATCTCGAAAAATGGGCCTTGGCAAATATTCTTATGCATTTTAAACAAGGATGATTTCTGAAGGGCCGCTCCACCACCAATCACTGATTTACCCCACCTGCATTCATCAAGAAAACATTAAAAGTGAATCAGAGGCTGTGCCTTTGCTTGACTTCCGCACAGACTTTGATTCTGTGGAAAGAGGGCAGCTTTGGGAGGAACTGAGGGACTGGAGAAAAAATATTGTTTATACAATGATTGCACACAGCGGATTGGGTACAGGTGGAATTGGACTGCTGGGTGGTTATTAAGTAAGGTTGATAAATTGAAAAGCTCGCATGTGTATTGCTACTTTCTCTTTTTAGCCTTTGTGTATCAGACCTGCCTCCAGTCCTAAATGCAACCCAACCCTTTTTAACCAAGCTAGGCTTCCAACATATTCCTTGTCTCTTTCTTGCAGATGATCGAATCCTACTTGATTACATAGCTAGAGCTTCAAAAGAAACTGGACTCTTTATCAACATATTGTAGGGAGACGTTTTTGAAAATAAATTTAGACAATAGAAACTTTATGAGCTTTGGGGAAAACGTAACTAACCCTAAATGGTCATTAGACGAAAAACAAATTGAGGTGGCAAGTGCATATAAATACTTAGGGTTGACATTTTCCAAAAACCTTCAAACAAGGTGTATACTGAAATGTAATCATATGTATGGCGGTTTTTCATTAGCTAATTTTATGAAAGTTTACAAAGGTAAAATCCCGACATTGGTCCTGTATAGAGCTACGGTTCTGTCATAAGAAGCTGTGGACATCTTGGAGCCTGTTGAAAGTGAAGTATTAAAAGATATTTTTAGCCTGCCTGGGGTTACAGTGGTTTAAAGCATATGGCACGAAGGTAACCTTATGTCTTGGTAACTTACAGTAGGCTCACAATTCTTGAGCTTTCTAAATAAGTTGTACTTATGTGCACAGGCATCAAAATTTCAAAATTAAGTGAAAGGAAGTCGGCCACGGGCTTAGTCAAAAGAGTCAATGAAACTTAAATCGTGCAGAGTTCACTTAGTATTACAAGAATGTGAGAGTTCTCACTTCCCAAAAGCTGGATAATCGAATATCTTCTTAAGAAACCCTCCATCATGTTTACAATTAACAATTAACACCCTCGGTCAAGATGATCTTTTTCCCTTTATGACTAATCTACCTGATCCTATCTAGCACTTAGAAGCACTTAAAATGTTTCTTTGCTGTAATACGATTTTCTTTCAATCAGAACAGTACAATAGGGGCCAGATGTACAAAACGTTTTGCATGGCGCAAACAGCAAAATTCGCTGTTTGCGCCATGCAAAACGCGCATTGCGATGCGCATTCCCATTTTGCGAGTCAGTAACTTGGTTACCGACTCGCAAAATGGGAATGCGACTCGCAAATAGGAAGGGGTGTTCCCCTTCCTATTTGCGATTCGCATCGCGATGCGGTCACAAAGCAATTCGCAGTTAGCACCCATGTGAAGTGGGTGCTAACCCATTCGCAAAAGGGAAGGGGTCCCCAGGGGACCACTTCCCCTTTGTGAATGGCTCTGAAAAAATGAAACCAAATAGTTTCATTTTCTCGAGTATATTGCAACTCGTTTTCCTTTAAGGAAAACGGGCTGCAATACAAAGAAAAAAAACTGCTTTCTTAAAAAAGCAGTCACAGACATGGTGGTCTGCTGTCTCCAGCAGGCCACCATCCCTGTGAGTGCAGGGAATCGCAAGGGGGTCGCAAATTGCGACCCACCTCATTAATATTAATGAGGTGGGTCTTTGCGAGCCCCTTGCGATTCGCAGATGGTGTCAGGGACACCATTCTGCATATGGGTTTGCGACTCGCAATTTGCGAGTCGCAAACCCGTACTTACCTACATCTGGCCCTAGGTTTCGGGATGACAATGGTATGTGTAAATGTTTTTTTTAATGCTCTATCTCTCATGTTCTTATTGATAGGCCTTATCATATACTTGTCCAAAGAAAGTTTTTAAGGGATCACACCACCCCACCTGCGAGAAGGATCAGAGTAACTTATTGTTTTGCTGCAGGAGGTCCCATTGATGCCTAGCCACTGCCTGAGCTGAGCCGCCAGTGCTCCTCACCGTCAGCAACCGCTGTAGCCCTCTGTGAAGTCCGAAAGTAAAATACTCCTGAAGTCTTTGTTAGTGCAACTCCACAGGTGTGGGTAAGACTGATTGCAGGGCTGGAAGGCCCAGGGGTACTTGTTCTGCCAAATAGCGATCGGAGGGCTCGAACACTTTTGATTTTGGAAGAGTTGGGGTTGGAGTCCTGAGACTCAAACTGAAAATGTTGCATAACTCTAGCCCAGTTGGACACACTTTGGACATCCTTGGTCTACAAAATAAGTTGCTTCTCTCCTTGGTAAGGAAGACCACTGTTCATCGATGGTCCAAGTACTAAAAGAAGGGTCAGATGGAGAGTATTGGCCATTGTCAACAACAATGGAAAGGAAAAAAATGCTGGACAGCTCAATGGATTCCGGTACACATCAAGACCCGCACAACCTTGTCTTTTTTAAATGCCATTATTGAGTGTTACGTAATGGGAACGTATGAACGTCTTTTTAGGAATTGAAAGTGATTATATATTGTACATGATTGTAGTCTATTGACTTTCCCCTGCAGTAAGGACTCCCAACAGAAGACCGATGCACATTGTCTTGCAGTGCCAGAGACCTCCAGGTGCATGGGTACATTCTTCATTGGCGCTTTAAATGTCACTTTCAGTCTTTAAACTGGATAAACATCAACGGAAGGCATGTGGAACAGACAGGTCCACAGCTTAGGTTGAATCACAATTAGTGCTGAAAACTGACCCAGTTGTGAGACTGGAATTGCGTGGTCGGTTTCTGTTCAGACCTTCTATTGTCACTAATTCTTTAAAATATACATAGAGTGAGTGAGCTTTGACTCAAAATCATCTATCTTCGTCTTTCTTTTTGCTTGTGGTGTATAAATCAATCTTCCAGGAAGTGTTTCATTGATATCACAAGGGACTATTTTATATCCGAGCAGTACACTCAATCATCTCATTGTCACATTCAAGTATTTATTTATTATATGCATTCGATACATAATGTAATAATGTTTGCTATTTTCTTTTGCAGCTTCGGCAAAGCAAACAGCTCCGGCTTTAATGTGCTAAATAGCAATTCTCCTTCAGCGCAAGTAAAGCAGCATTTGAGCATATCTGTGCTTACATACCTTAGCTCATTGAATCCAGATGGATGACGTTGCAATGCTTGCTTTTACGCGCCCATTACCTTGAAAAACTAACCTTCAAATGCCTTTGGAAGAATTAACGTGAAAATATCGCTTTAAGTAAGTTTATATTCAATAAACTAGTCGCTGGGAGATAATCAAAACCAATGTTTAGTTTATAAGGCTACCAATTACTAGGTGTTCATGAAGGATGAGGCCTGCTGGTCTTCCAGGTGTTTTCCCTTAAACCTCTTTCATAGCCCAGGATACCTCGGAAGGGTAATCACGTGCTGTGCAAGTGATATATTTCTTTCTTTCATTCATCCATTCATCCATCCAGCCATTCGTGAGCCTAAGCAATGCTCGCGCTGATTATGTTACTTAGTTGCATTGCAACTGAAGCTTTAGATAAGGTCCTGCTTGGTGTGGTCATCCACTCCAAAAGCTGCATCACTCCTGAAACATAATAAATTAAGCACTTTGCTTAGGGAAGATGCAAATTATGGACAGGAAGAGAAAACTGTGATTGAGATGTGGGCAGTGACAAGCAGGGAGGCAGGGATGGTTTTGAGTAAAGATATTGAGTGATGTAGAAGAAGAAATAGACATGGAAATATGCCAGGAAGTGGGTAAAATGTGGTTAGGGACAACGCAACGTTTTAGGAAACAAATCCGTAAATGTTAGCAGGTGAAAAGAGAGAGGATTCCCTAGCTTAAAACTAAAGAGTGAAACATACTGAATAAAATGTCTTTAATCCTTTAAAGAAGCTGTTTAAAAGTGCTAAATGCATAAACCAAATTAAAGGAACGCGCAAAGAGGATAAAATGGTTTTCTTTTTTTTTCTTTTATTTGTCATTTGGTATACTCAAATTACAAAAAACCGTAGAACTTCCAAAACAACTGAAGATCCCACGGCCCACCGTATATTTAGAGCCACGTTTCCCCCACTGATAGAATATCTTAATGAACTCTTCACTGTCACGGAAATTGTGATGGGCATTGTGACCTGACACTGAATGCGACACTGTATTGCTTATGTTTGCACAGGTTTTTGTTTACTCATTTATTCTGTGGGAAACCACATCAAATAACCACTGAATCACACGTGGCTCAATATTTGCCTATAATGAATCCATTATTTTGATAACATGCGCATACTTTTGTTATTGGTACATACACGAGTTTCTGCTCCTTGATAATTTGGCAGGCCATGCATTAATGGGAGACTTCTCGAGTTCCTTTTTAAAACTGCTCATACATTCTATGGATTTTTAACCAACATATTTGAAACATGGTACTGTGAAATGCCCAGTTCTGTCCATTTTTGTACAAAAATGGATTAGATCCCCATTTGTACTGAAGGGAACGAGTTTGCTTGCTCCATTACTCATACAGCACAATGTGGGGTTGGTTAGAAAATATTTGCAGGATGTTTTGTGCTCCTGTCTTAAATATAAAAGTTGGTCAATCAGGGTGTGTTACAGTCTTACTATATTTATTATTAAAGCAGATTAAGGAAGGCTTTAGTGAAACTTTGTAGTGCCCCAGCAAAGCTCTTATTGGTTTTGTGAAATACTTGAAGATACAAACAACATGAACGGTTATCAGTACCTACCCAGGTTTGAGATATGCAGTTTAAGTTAACCCTGCCTCCCGGTTATGGGCAGCCAGAAAACACACATGTTATCCAGTTGTTTGCTTTACAATTAGGGGATGATAGAATTTGGGGGACAGGGTACTCCTCTGCAAAGGCAATTAGGAGACACTGTCTGAGAAAAAGATGGTCTGTTCACCCAATTGAGGGAATGGATGACCGTCGGTTTTCCGTCCACGAGCCATTGTCAAAACAGACCTCGGCCATTCACCAAACGTAGGCCCTCATTATAACAATGGCAGTATAGACCGCCTACCACCGCGGCAACGGCTGCCAAAATACCATCGCCGCAGCTACCAGCCATCCGCCATGACCGTAGCCAGAATTCTGCCAGAAGGATGGCGGGATTCCGGCTGCAGCCATGGCGGCGGATGGCGGTAAGGTGGCGCTGCTACCAGCAGCAGCGCCACGCCAGTAGACCGCCACAGACCGTATCATGACACATGATACAGCCTGGTGGTGTTGTGATGGCAGATGCTGCTGCTGGCAGTTTAAGTTAACCTTGCCTCCCGGTTATAGGCAGCCAGAAAACACACACGTTATCCAGTTGTTTGCTTTAAAATTAGGGGATGATGTAGATTTTGGGGGACAGGGTACTCCTTTGCAAAGGCAATTAGGAGACATTGTCTGAGAAAAAGATGGTCTGTTCACCCAATTGAGGGAATGGATGACAGTTGGTTTTCCCCCCAGGAGCCATTGTCAAAACAGACCTCGGCCATTCACCAAACGTAGGCCCTCATTATAAGATTGGCAAAATAGACCACATTCCACCGCGACAACGGCCGCCAAAATACCATCGCCACGGTTACCTGCCATCCGCCATGACCGTAGCCGTAATTCTGACAGAAGGATGGCGGGATTCCGGCTGCAGCCATGGCAGCGGATGGCGGTAAGGTGGCACTGCTGCCAGCAGCAGCGCCACGCCAGTAGACCGCCACAGACCGTATCATTACACATGATACAGCCTGGTGGTGTTGTGTTGGCGGATGCTGCTGCTGGCAGCAGCGCCCGTCCCATCTCCTGCTGGAGCACCCCCTGCAATCAGGTAAGTTGGATGCTCCGACAGGGGATGGGGGTGGGGGGTGTTTTGTGTATGTGTGTGGGGGGTTGTGTGGGTATGTTGGTGCATGCGTGTATGTGGGTGTGTGGAATACGTGTGTGCATGTATGGTTGTAAGTGTGTGTGTATGTTGTGTTGTGTGAATGCGTGTGTGCCTGTATGTATGTCGATGCGTGTGGATGTGTGTGTGAATGGGTGTATGCATGCGTGGGTGAATGTGAGTATGTGTGTGAATACATGTGTTCGATGGTGCATGCATGTGCGTGTATGTCATGGGGGGTCTGGAGTGGGGTGGTAGGGGGGAAACCAGGGGAGGTGGTGGGTGGCAGGGAAGAACCCTATCAGTGACAGGGAAGGGATTCCCTGTCACTGATAGTGCATACCCCCATGGTTTTCGTGGCGGTAGGGGAGCCACGAAAACCATGGCAGTAGGAGGGGTCATAATCCCATGGGTGGGACAGTGACGGCCGCCTGGCTGGAGAATGAAGTCTCCAACCCAGTGGCTGTTACTGCCCTGGCGGACGGAGTGGTACATTGTCGGTTTGGCTTGAGCCAAACCCCAAGTGTCAAATTTTGGGAAAGGTACCGCTAGCCTGTTGGCAGTACTTTTCTCTAAAATACCACTGTCCGCCAGGGTCCTAATGAGGGCCATAATTGCCTGATTTAGAGTTGAGATACCGGGTTGTCCTGCCGCTAAACCTTTGGTCTGTCCACCTCATTTAGAGATGGGTGGACCTTAAGATTTACACTAACGGTACCCCATTTGGCTCCATCAATGGAATACTTCCTCTGATGGCCCAACGGAGTAGGTGCTTACAAAGCAAGGGCATTATACTTTCTGCCCTATTTAGGCTGGATGGTGTAATGGTTATTTTTCCTGTCCATCACATCTAGGAAATACCTTGTGTGTGGGACAGGGTAAAACCCAAAAAGGGGGTCACCGGTTGTTTGTTTTTGAAAATAAAGCTCCCACTTGGGGGGGGGGAGGGTGTTTTTCAAAAACAAAGAAATTGAAAAGTTTGACAGCAGGCCTTTGTGGCTGTCAGTCCTGTTTTGCAAACTTTTCCTACTTGACAGGAACCGCTATGATGGCAGTTCCTGTCAAGTTGTAGAAATGTCAATAGGACCGGCAGACATCTCCAAATTTGGTGAGTGGAACCCCCATGGGATGGCAGATGTAATGCCCTCTGCCATCCCAACAGAGTAAACTTATCCAGCCTCCTGTAAATATGTCCATACGTCGTTTTTGGTACTTCTACAGATTGCAATGAATAGTAGAGGTGGGAAAGCCAACAAATAAACTGGGAGAGTCGAACCAGAGCTGAGCCAAGGTTCAAGTTTGGCTGTAAGAACCCATGCAGGAGCAAATCCAAGCCTTAAATATATTTGGTATGTAAATCAGGCAACAACAATCATGTTACAATATGATAAGGTGCCTTCAAAATTCAAAACTTTTGAAGCGCTTCGCCTTAGTACATCAGATTATTTAATCAGTATTTATTAAAAGTGAGAGTTTTTAAACATTAACTGAGAAATATTCCTGCCCCTACTCTGATGACAATGTTACTAGTGCACTAAGTGATAAGTCGGCTGTCATGGTATTATTCCTACTAAAGACGGACAACATTACTAAACCAAACATGAGATGTTTTTGTGAAACGCCCAACCGGAACTCATAAATGTGAAAATGCTCTCACATGTGACAATAAACAAAAAGGAGGAGGGATCAATCAAATTATTTGCCTAAGATCAAACGTTTTGGTAGAGCACAGAAGGCGAGTTTAACCCCAGATAATCCAGTTTCAAACTGTGCTATTCATCCACCAGATGCTTTCTCTTTCTGACATCAAAGGTTAAGTAATGCTTTGTCCTTCAGGATAAGATTAAAAGTGGGTGACGGTCAGAATCAACATTTTATTTTAATCAGTTTTAGGTACTGTGAATGTGTCCAGGGTTATAGGAGCACTAGGCAACTAATACAGACTTTGTTACATGTTTTAATCAGTGCAGGCATATTTGCCAAGGTTCACAGGATCCTGACTTCCCATGTTACCAGGGCCGCATATTTAGGAACTAGGCCACTTGCCTCCTGTGAAAGCCTGGCTTATTTTGGCTCGAGGTTCCAAGATAACCTGAGCTAGAGCCAGGCATCAACTTTGAGTCTGACTTGAGCTTTAAGTGGCTCGCCTACCTGTAATGAATTGCTGTGACACCACAGAACACTATGATCTGTATTCAGAACCACATCACTTCTTCAATGAAAATATAATTGTTCTTGCAGAAACCTACATGCCGGTTAATTTCACTTGTTCCCTCCAACATCTTCCTAAGTGAAGGAATAGGAGGGTTGACTGTATGTTTAGAAATGTCACTTTAGTTTCTATAAACCAAGCATTAAAAACACAAAAAAAAAAATAGAGGGAGGACCGTGGAGCATAGTCACACAAGAATAAAGCTGGAGACCTTTAAGTGCTTCTCTTTTATGAGCAAGAAGAGAAATGAAGAAGGTATAGAAGCATGGCAAACTTCAATTTTCTATAATTGATTTGTATCTGCTTTACTCACATTTATTTATTTGTGAGTTTTATATCATGCTATATGTCTCCTTCCACTTAGCTCGGATCGATGAAAAATTTAACAGTATGATCTGGGGGCTCATTACGAGGTTGGCAGTCAGTCAGACCACCAGGGGATCGCCATTCCCAGCAGGAACATGGTTCCTGACGGGCTGACGGTGGTATGAGTGTGGTCAGCCACAGCAGCGCTGTACACAGTGCCACTATGCTGAGTACAACTAAACTTTCCACCAGCCTTTTAATGGCAGGCATGGGCACTGTAGGGTCCCCCCTGCCCAGTACCATCGGAATGAGCACTGTCTACATTCCGAGGGTGCTGATGTGCTAGGGCAATGGTCTCAGCTTCCTTAAGGTGTGAATGCCGTAATACAGTGTTCCTGCTGGTCAGCCTGGTAGAAACACTGTAATATGATAGGGAGAGGGACATCGCTGGCATGATGGCAGCATTCTCACCGCGAGTTTGGAGGTTGCCAAATTCATAATACGGCCCCTGGTGTAGATGCCTGTGTCCAGATGAATGGCTGATTAACGATGTTGAAAGTAATTATTTGAGACCCTTGATTTGTGTCCCAATATGAATGGTTCAGTTTTTAAAAGTATCCTGAACTGACTGCATTATTTGATTTGGATCTTAGACTCGAGCTGACTACTCTCAGAGTCTAGATCCCTGAACCCTCCGTGATTTTTCATTGTGATTCAATCTCTTGAAAGGACATTGGTTCAAGTCTCTTCAGGGGACTAGGGATCTGTCACTATTTTTGGAAAAGCCATAATTGCAGCTATAAAAGTGGCTGTGTTATGCCAGAACAAGGGCTTATGCCAGTTCAACCCTGTGGTTCACATGGATGAGTAGGAGAACATTTATAAGTTGAGGCCCATGGCCACGTTGGACTAAATATCTGCAAAAAATGTTGTGCAACAGAATATTGTTTCAAGAATATCTGGGCTTCAAATATATCATGAACAGGAACTATTGAAAGTAAAAATATCGTTCTTAGTATTGTTTTTAATATTGTGAAAATATAATTGCATATAAAATTGTTTTCCAGTGTTAATTGGTATGTAATGTATTGTATTATTTTGATTCTATGTGTTTATAATTTTCTTTGTTTTATTTTCTTTTTAGATATATTTTTATTTAGCAAATTGTTTAAATATGTATTTTAATTATTATTACTGTTTTTTTATTAATTATTGAATTTTTCTTTTAGTACTGGGATGTGGAGTTATTAGAGTGGAGAGATTTTTTTAAAAATGTGCAATTAATTTTTTCATTTTAAGTTCATAATTTTAAGGATATTCAAAATAATTGTTTTAAATTGTAAAATTATAAAGAATTTTATTGTATTAAACTTTTATTTTATTTGTATTTAAAAAAAAAATATTTTAATGTTTTTTTAAATAAAAATGAAATATGTTCAAATATTTAATTATTTTTGTAACCTAGAAAGTAGTATATTTGGATTTATTTTGATGTTTAAAAATGTTTAATTTTCAATGAAAATGTTATAATTGAATAAAACATTTGAAAATAAAAAATATTTCGAAAACATATAAAATGTAATAAGTTTCCAATGTAAAAATATACAAAATATTTTTTTAAACATTTTTTAAACATTCTGTTACAGGAATCAAATGTAAGTGTATTTCTTAAAGTTTATGAAAGGTAGAAAATATTTTAAACACCTTTGAAAGTGTTGCTACTAACTAAAATACACATTTAAAATTTTAAAGGTAAAATATTTATATAATGGTTGGAAATTTGAATTACTGTGTTTTAAAATAATATTTTTTAAATTTAGGAACTTATTAAACTGTGAGAATGTGTAGTGTTCATTGTGTATTTTACATTTTAATTTTATAATACTCTAGATAAAAAGTTTTATTTTTAACTGCGTTTATACAATTGGCAGCTTCAACACCTTCTCCAAGTTAGTTTAGATTAGAGTGTGAATAGTAAATGTCACCCCTTTAGTGTCTAACACCTTCCCCAAAGTTGGTTTAGGTTGAGTTGGAATAGTAAATGTCACCAATTTAGGGCCTGATTATGCCCTTGGAGGTTGGGATACTCTGTCACAAATGTGACAGATATCCTGCCCGCCGTATTACAAATTTCATTATATCCTATGGAACTTGTAAAACAGCGGACGGGATATCTGTAACATTTGTGACGGGGTAGCCTCTCCGTCAAGGTTGTAATCATGCCCTTAGTGTCCAACATCTTCTCCAAGTTGGTTCAGGTTGAAGTAGGAATAGTAAATGTCACCCCCTTAGTGTCCAACACCTTCCCCGAGTTGGTTTAGATTGGAGTGGGAATAGTAAGTGTCACACCTTTAGTGTCCAACACCTTTCCTAGGTTGGTTTAACTTGGAGTGGGAATAGTAAAGGTCACCCTTTTATTGTCCTAGATTTTCCCCAAATTTGGTATAATAAAAGGATGTCACGCATATTTTTAAATGTTACTTTCTGACAATTTTAATTTATTGTACATTTTAATTTTGAATATATTTTAAAGTAAAAATAATAGAATTTATAAAGTGAAGTAGATAAAATATTTTTTTTAAGTGTAAGAATACAGGAGCAAATCAGATTTTATACATATTTGTTTAATGTACATTTTCAAATGTTATTTTTTAATTAACTAGGGTTTTTAAAGATTTTTTAACTTTTTTCAATATATTTTTACCATTATTTGAAAATATTCTTTAATAGTATGTATTAAATAATTGTATATATTTTATACTATTATTTAATATATACTTGACAACTTTTTACCACTTATTAAAGATTTTTACTAAATTTGTCATTGATTTATTTGGGGAGACAGTCTTTTTTTTTAGCTGACTTGATGGACATTTTGTTTACCGTGATCTTCTACTTTTTAGTATATTGGTGTTATTTTGGGTCTGTTTTCCAGGAATCAAGCCTCAGCTAGGTGCTGCTTTTTGTCAAAACAGGCAAGTCCTTTTTTTAAGGATTTCTTAAGGGTTTTGCAGGTAGGGGGATTTAGAATGCATTTTTAAAACGTGGGTATAATGTTCTTTAAGAGTTTTGGGTATATTTAGACTAGTTTTGTTCATATTTTGCACTATTTTGTAGTGTCATATTTTTAAGAATTGTTATCATAATGTATGAATCTATGTTAAATTATGTGACGTTACTTATGTTTTGATGATCAAATGTTATGTATATGTACATTTGGGTCTTTAATATTTCTTTTACAGGTTTTTGTGTAGGAGCGATTTCTAAGGAATATAGGAAATCACTTTTAGTATATTATAAACCGATTGTTTTAACTTTTTGGGGTTTCCTGGAGTATGTGATTATTAACTTAGTGATGTTCCATATTTGCTTCGCTTTGTTGGTTTAAAGTTTGTTGTAGTTTTTGAGGTTCTTGGTAGGTTAATATGTATTTTTCTGTATGAATTTGGCTATCATTTATACTAGTCTACTCCTTTGTTATTTATAAAGAGTTTGACTTTAAGTTGTAGCATGTTGATCATTCTTTTAATTTGTTTGCTACATTTAGGGCCAGTTTGGGAAACAGATTGTTCTATTATTAGTTTGTGGAATATTTTCTCTTTTTGTAATGATTCAATAAATTTGACATTCAATCATTGTATCTGGAATTTGACTTTGCGTCTGTGTCCTGACCAGTGCAATCTGCTAACCCAAATGTCTTCAAAGTAGTTCATTACAGGGACTAAGGGCCTCATTGTGAGTTGGGTTGTTGAACCACTACAATTTCAATACGGCGGTGATAAGGCGGCCATCGAGCCGGCAGCCTCACCATCGCCAAATTACGATGTTTTCACCATGCTGACTGGTGGAAACCGTCGTATTGTGACATTCTGCCAGTCAATCCAGTGGAAACAGTGTGGCGCCATTGGCCTCAGCTCGCTCAGTGTGCCACGGCCAAAGCTATCATGCACAGCACCTCGGAATGTGCATAGTAGACAGTGAGCATTGCAAGGGTGCTGACAGGGGTTCCCTGCACTGCCCACAACATGATTGTGGGGAGTGCTGGGGCTCCCCTGTGGCCTCCAGCACTGCTTTTCCAGCATCCTTTTCACGGCGGGTTCCTGCCATGAAAAGGCCGGCAGAAAGGGAAGTTGTGATCAGCACGGTGGTGCCGAACTCAGCACCGCTGTGGCTGACCAGGACTGTGATTCTTGATCCCAATGGAGGTGGTGATCTCCTGGTGTTCCGACCATCAGGATCATAATCTGGCGGTCGGATCATTAGGAGTGAATGCCACCGTGAGTTTGGTGTTCTCAAGACCACCAAACTCGTAACTAGGCCCTAACTTTGTCTTCATGTTGTTGGTAGAAAAGGCTTTCTATTACTAAGTTATAGTGGTTGGCTACCTCTGTGACAGGGGTGTAGGCTAGTGCTATATTTTTTTTGATTTTGAAGGTGAAGTGGCTGTTTGTGAAATTTTCTACACTTAAGGCCTGATTATGAGCATGGCGGTCTTACGACTGCCACACTCACAGTGGCGGCGGTCCAACTGCCACATAACAACGAACCACCAACTCTGCCAGGATCTTGGATCCCAGTGGTCTGGCGGTGGCGGAGATCCTAATCTGCCAGGGCAGCGCTGCCCTGGGGATTACGACCTTGTTCTCTGTTTGCCTTTTCATAGCAGTAACACCACCCAGCTGCTTTGCAGACAGTGAACATTGCAAGGGTGCTGGTGCACCCTGCTGGTTACAGGATTGCCGTCTGCTCGTTTATGAGCTGGCGACAGTGCTGTAGCCTGTTTCCCACTAGGTCAACAGGTGGAAAGTTACGTTTCCACCCCCTGACCTAGCGGTAAACCCTTAATAACTCTGGCGTGGAGGTTGCCGCATAGGCGACGGGCACCCTGTCAAGAGTTTGGTGCACAGAGGTTTCCATCCACCAAACTCAAAATGAACCCCCAAGTATAGATTTTTGGAGGTGTTCCCTTATACTTTTATTATACTGTGATAGTAATAGCCATGTATGGCTTTGTTAGGGTATCGTTTTAGAACTGTTTGAATCACGATTTCTTCAAAGTCTATGATTATTTTGGGGGGTAACATTTATTTGTTTTATATAGTTTAGGAATTCATAGTAGGTGTTGCTTTGTTAATTTGGGAGTAAAGACTATGTGAAAGTGATATTTGTGTATTGCTATTCGCTATGTATGGTGTAAATCTAAGTGAATGGTTTAGGACACATTTTAAAGGTTCCATTCATCTTTCAGGTTTGACATTGGCTACGTTTCATTAAGTTGTTTGCAACACAGAAGATTAGGATTTGTTTTTCATTATTTAGATTGTAATGTGGAAGGAAGGGTTTCTCAGTATCTTCTAGGGGTAGGTGGGGTATCACTGGTGGCTTTTTAAATCATGCGATCAGACTTGTAGTGGTGATAGGTGTTAGTTGGCCTGTTATGTGTTAGGGGACTTTGGGTGGTACCTCTTTAAGGATTTTACTTGTGGCTTCCTGGGAGCTAGTGCTTGCCGCTCTTATAGCTTGTAAGATTCCTCTAACTTCGATTTCTGTCACATTTGACGGTGGTTATGCTCATTTACCTTAATTACAACATTGTATTTTGTAGTTGTCCTTCCATGCCACGCATTAAAATAATATTTACTACATTTCCCGTTTATAGTTTCTGTTGATGCACTTTCTTGGCTATAGGTGTACTCAATGTGATAAAACAATTGTTTTCCTTTCTGTAAAGTGGCAGCTTCAGTTGTTGTATCTGTGAGTAGTTACATAGTAGAAATATATATAATAGTTTAACTTTTGCATGTTTGTCATTAATATGTTTAAAAATGCAGTTACTTTTATTTTTATTTATTTCCTTGTATGTTTGGTTTAGAATTTGTGCATGGTTTTCAGCTTTTCATCTGAGCATGTTTTTACGTGGAACAGGTGTGCTTTTCAGTTAAAAGAGGAAAAAAGTTAGATTAATTAAAAATTATATTTTGTTGCTATTTTGTTGAGGTTTAGGGATTAAGGTTTATTTTTAGTCGCTGTTTGGGTGAGTTTCTAATTTATTATTTATGTATGCTTACTTTGTTATATGTTCTTGGTGCTTTGTTATTATTAATAATGTCTGGCAGTTTGATGGGTTGGAAGTTGCTTTTCTTTTAGTTTAGGTAGTCTATGTAAAAAGATAAAAATTACGGAGTGTGTTACTATTTATTTGTTCCTTTATATTTTTTAGTTTAGTAACAGGTCATTTTTAGTTTAAATATAAGTATTTACTCACTTGATTACGTAGTTGCAGAGATGTATATGTTGTTTTTAATCATTTGGTATGTGAATCCCAAAGAGGTTCCTCCTCTTGCAGCATTCGTCATTTTTGAAGTACTGAGTTGTTTAATTAGTTTATCTTTTATATTTATTTTTTTATATTTATTGTTTAGTTGTTTGTGTGATTTTAGTGATTAAAATTGTTTTTAGTACAATTTAATTGGCTGGTTCAGTATAGTTTGATTTTTTTTATCAGTTATTTGATAAATGTTAACTTATGTTTTCTTTCTGTATTATTGTAATATATAGTTTGTTTTCTTTAGATTAGAATTTATTTGCTTAAATATATATTATTTTATATTTTTGTTTGTGTTTAAATATTTATAGTTAACATTAATGTTTTGGTGTTCTTATTTTATGTATTTTAGGGTGAAATTATTTTATGTGAAAATTTGGTCTTTTGTGTAGTTTTTATATATTTATTAGTTATGTTGGTGATAATTTGGTAGTCAATGTTGTAGTAATAGACATTTGTGACATATTATATGTTTATGTATAGGTGACAATATTTGTGTTTCCGATATTTATTTTTTTTATATATAAAAAAATCTGAGTTTGTGACAAAAATATTTGTAATTTTTATAGTTATATTTTTGGAGTTGATATTTTTGTTCTTGTTGTTTATTTTTTGATATTTGTGTGTTTCAATATTTTTTGGAACAATACTATATCAGTGATCCACCACTTTTTTGACCTGGTAAGCAAAATATGAGTCTGGAGTGAGAAGAATCTCCAGAGTCCTTACTGATAGCTAGCTGGCGGACGATGATCCAAGATCCTAAGGCTCTTCAAATTTTTGTAAGACAGACTAAGAGGCATCACTGGATCATTAGGAAAGGGCAGGAATGCACCATATTCAAGGTACTATGGCTGTTAGACCTGGCATCCTTGGCATGGTTTCTCTAACGTTTTGCCCTCTGACCTACTGTTTTCTCAATCATTTTTGCTGGCTTTTAGGCTTCTGTACACTTTACCACTGCTGATCATCGCTGAAGTGCAGGTTCTCTGTACTCTAAAAGATAGTAACATTGGATTCTTCACAACTGGCAATTAATTGACCTAAAAGTACCTAGTAAAGTGCATTGTTCTTTTGTGTACCCACTTTCCAGGCCCAGGCCTTCCTATTTATTACATGTAAGTCACCGCAAAGGTAGACTCTAATCAGCCCCAAGGGCAGGGTGCAGTGTATTAAAAGGTTTGGCATACACTTTTAAGTTTAACATGTCCAGATAGTACAAAACCCTTACATTTGTTTTTTACTATTGCAAGGACTATCTCTCCCATAGGATAGCATTTGAATTACCTAAAGACATCCTTTAACTGTAATTTCCTATTGGGAAGAGATAGAAATATGGAGTTTGGTGTCTCAGGACTCACAGTTTAAAATCACAACCTTTGGTGAAGTCGTATTTTAAATTGTAAGTCTGAAAATGCCACTTTTAGGAAGTTGACATTTTCTTACCTCAAACCTATCAGTGCCTTAGTCTGTCTCTGAATACAAGTATGGGTTGGGCTTAGTGACAGCCACACTTTGTGAATTCTCTCTAGACATCCACAAACACAGGATACTCGTCTGCATTCATCTGCATACTGATGGCCTTCCTGGGCCAATGGAAGGGGAGGGCATGACAGTTACACTTCAATAGGTGGTGTTCTGTCTCCACACAAAGCACTGACTACCCCCACAGATAGCATGGTAGGCAAGACTAGGATGAAAGGGACCCTTGTGCACTCAGAGAACTCCTTTGACAATTCCCCTACATCAAAGGCCATTTTGGGTTTAAGTACCGAACCCTATACCCCACCAAACTAGTCCACTTTGGGGTCCTGAGGAGACTCAAGAACTGAGAGGAGCTGCACTGACAGGAGGGACTGCCACTTTGTCATTTGTTTTGCTGTGTTGGCCTGCTGCCTGTTGAATGCTGTGCTACTAGGAGGGACTGTCACTTTGCAGCTTGCTCTGCTGTGATGGCCTGCTGCCTCTGCAGTGAGGAAAAAATCAAGACTCTCTTCTACATCCTCTACACTCACAAAGAAACTCCAAGGACTTGTTGGCTAGCCTCCAGTTCAGTAGAGGTTCCCGTGACATCAAAGACTTTGTGTACTGGCTAATCTGCCCTGTATGCTCACAGCTGCCAGAGCGTGTCTGTTTAAACCTTATAGAACTGGATGTAGTGCTCCCTTTAGCCACCAGATGTTAGCCTTTAGATGTTGAGCTGTGTTCGGATACTGCCACTTTCAGAGGCACCACAATAAGTGCAGCATCACCTCTTTGCCCGCGCCATGTAATTGGCTGTGAGTTTTCCCCATTTTTCTTTTTGAGTGAGGTGCCCTCCTCGGTTGCTATGCGACTGCAACATGCTGGGTGCGCACTCACCAGATTCTCCGGGACTGATGGACTGCTCAAATTTCCGGACACCACAATGCCCCATCCCCGCCTGCACCAGAGAGAGACTCGCAGCTGTGCGACTCTCATTCTACCAGCGTGGGCCCCATGTGCGAGGCCTGCAGACACTGAGATTACTAGTCACCAACCCACCTGCCTCCGAGAACCATGCCAAAGGCTGACTCCACGAGTCACCATGCAGGCCCTGGGAGTGAGGCTCACCGACATCCCAAGCAGCTGCTCACCCCGATGATACTGTGTCTGTAGGGACCAGACGATCTGCTCTAGTACTCTATTAGAAACGCATCAGCCCCTACGTCTCCAAGGTCCGATGGGGGGATACTTGATTTGGCTACATTTTGGTCTCTGCAAGGCCGCTCAAAAGCCACATCAGAGTTGAGGGTTGAGCAAAATTACCATAAGGGCTTGAGAAGGTTCCCACTTGAATTTGGACCCTGACCTCTTACAAAACAGACTGTTATTACTTATTACGGACCCAAAAGGGCCCAACATTGCTTTATTGCGCTCCTCTCAATCGGGGAGGATTTCCTGATACATTCCCACAGAAACTCATCCTACCTACTCTATTAGACGTGCATCAGTGCTTCCATTGTATTCAACTAAAACACAAGAGCTGAAAAATCTAATTCTGAACTGGAAATTACCATAGTGGCTCTAAAAGGAGTCCAGTTTTGAAGACTGCTTATTTCTTTAAGATTAACATAAAAAGTGAATATCTCGGGATATACTGATTTCTGTTGTTTTGGTCTTCTGTTATTCAGATAAAGAAACACTATTTTTTAAAGTGGTGTGGAGCCTTTTTGTGGTGCTTTCACTGCTTTGCTGTAATAAACCTTGCATAAATATTTAACACATTGCCTTTGATGATATATCCTCCCTGCTCTGCACCAAGCTACCAGAGGGTGAGCACAGGTTAACTTTGGTGTGTAACTTACTTTCCCTGACTAGAGTGGTGAGTTCTGCCTGGCTCTAGCCAACCGGAAAACCCATTTCTAACATTGGTGATTAGCAGTGAAGATAAGACTTGTATTCGTGCAGTGTGTTACAGTTATCTGGTTTACACTACTACTCACACCTAGACCAACTGAATCAGTTGTCTCTTATCCCCATTGACTTTTTTTCTGCCTCTTCAATGCACATTTTAATGCTTTAATTCTCCCTAATTGGCATTTTTATTTTTACTGTAAATCATATCTACTCTTTGGAGGTTCTCCATCTGCACCTGCAGGGATGGAGTTTGAGCTGGCCAAGCATGAGGATTACACTGTGGCCCATCTCAAGGAGTTCTGTAAAGAATTTGAGCTGCCTGCAAGGAGCTAAAGTCAGCATTACAAAAGGCACTGAGAGCCTATTCAGAAGCCCATGCTGCAGCAAACGAGACCTCCGAGGAGACTGAGAATGAGCTGGATGTGGAGGATGACTTGGCCCTGGGTCTGCACAGAGGCCTGAGCTGCTGCCTGTGGGGGAGGGGAGCAACTTACTCCCAGGAATGAGGGTCCCTTCCAGGGCAGGGAGCAGTGTGTCATCCAAAGGCCTGTTCCCAGAAGAGCTTGACGACAGGCTAGAGGAGAGACAGTTTAAATTGGAGCTGAATAAATTGGAGAAGTAGAAAGCCTTAGAGGAGAAAAGGCTGGCCATGGAGGAGAAGCTGACCCAAATGAGATTGGCTATGGGGGAGAAAAAGATGTTGTTGGCTCAGAAAGTTGAGCTTGAGAGAGCTAGACATCAAAGCCAGACATGTAGAGTCCAGCAAGGATGATGGTCGCATTCCTACTGTGTCTCCTAAGGTCCACATACCCAAGAATTTGTTGTCTGTGATTTTGTGGTGGGAGATGACATAGACAGATGGTTTGAGGCATATGAGATTGCCCCATGAATCCACAAGGTCCATGAAGCAGATTGGGGGGTTGGTGTGTGTGGGGTCATTCTTGGTGAAGGGAGGGATACTCTCTTGGCCCTGCCAAAGAATGACCAGACGAGGTATCCTGCCACAGTGGAAGCTCTTATCATTACATTTGGTCTAACCCTAGAAAAGTACTGCCAGAAATTCAGGGATAGTCATGGGGGTTCCCAACAGACTAGTTAGATTGTGTGGATTCCTTTTGCAAGGCACTGGATGGTTGGGTGAAGGGAAGCGAGGTAAAAGATTACCAGGGGTTGTACAATTTGTTTGCATCAGAGCAACTGTTCAATCTTTGTTATACAGATGTGTGCCAACACCTTGTGGACAGTAAGCTCACTGACCCCAGAGAGCTTGCTAAGGAGGCGGACCACTGGATCAACACCCGGGTTCATAGGAAGATACCTGGGGGTATCACACCGATGGTGGGCTGGGTCCTCACCAGAAGTAGTAGGAGGAGGGCACAAAGACAGTAAGGCTTTCTCCAAAGGGCCCCAAAATAGTTCTGCAGGGTAGGTTTTCTTTCCTCCTGAGAAAAAGATAAAGCTGCTCTCTGAGAACAAATCTCCAGGGAAGGCTCCTGTTAAGTGGTGAATATAATCAGGAAGGGCACTACAAGGGAGATGGCATGTGTCCCAAGCGGGCACCGCCCCCCTACTGGTGGGGTCCTGAGGAGGCTTTGCAACTGAGAGGAGCTGCGCTGCCTGAAGGGACTGCTGCTTTGCCATTTGCTTTGCTGTCCTGCTGCCCGCTAAATTCTCTGCTACCACTTTGTAACTTGCTCTGCTGTGTTGGCCTGCTGCCTCTGCAGTGAGGTGAAGATCAACACTATTTTTTACATCCTCTACACTCACAAGGAAACTCCAAGGGCTTGTTGGCTTGACTCTGGATCTCTAGAGGTCCCTCGACATTAAAGACCTTGTGTATTGGCTGATCTGCTCTGTATGCTCCCAGCTGCAAGAACATATCTGTTTGCACCTTAAAGGACTGGGCCTGTGCCATTTTATCAAGGGTTTTTACTAATGGGTGAAGATAATTACTAGCCCTTTCACAGTGACAATAATGCTGGCGGCGTGCTGGGCTGCAGCGTTGATGCTGTAAATCAGACCAAGAAGGATGTATATCATAATTGTGCCTTAGAATCCCAAGTTAGCATCTCAATAATTTCCTGGCATGTGGCAGGTATCAAACCCAAACTATTCGATTCAGTTTGGATAACCTATATTGGCAATCATGATGCCTGCCTCTTTCAGGAAACTTGGACCACCAGCAGGGTGTGTGTGTTAATGGCTTCTCGACTTATAGTGTGGAAGTCGGGTCTCCAAGGAGGTTTGGTAGAGCTACTGGTGGACTGCTTATTTTAGTTGAAAATTATATCTTCAGTCCGCATATTGCCCTAAAGGTGGATTACCCAGATATTGCTGGGATTACACTAATTTTCCCGTCAGGTCTGAAACTAGTGATAATGAATGTCTATTTAAGGTCAGTTCCAACAACCAATGTGTCCCCTACTCCAACTTTACTAGACATGTTAATTGAGAAATACCAGCGGGATGCTAAGGTTACAGTTGCTGGGTACTTTAATACCTCTTTTCAGCCCTCGCCCCTAATAAATGAGTTATTAAAGCAAGAGGACGTGCACTAGAATATCCCCCTGGTTATAGGCAAACTATGCCGTATACTAACAGGGTCTGCCCTGGGGTGTGTAACAGTCGTACCTGTTTTGACCAAGAGAGGTAACCTACCTTGGATATGAGTGTCATTGACCATGTTCTCCTCGATGTTAGGCTCTGGCCTCTTCTGATGGATATGAGAGTTGATGTTTGACCCAAAAGTGACCACAATTCTTTGGTGACATTACATTCAGGCTAAGATTTACTTAGAACCAATACAATTAAATATACTGTAGTACCTGAACCCTTACTGATCAACAATCGTCGGCGAGTCTCCTGGCCACAGTTTATGTCAAATCCCAAAGTGCTCTCTGAGATTTATAGTCTATTTACTTCCTCGCTGTCTGAGTACGAAGATGTCCTTAGCGAGTCTGTCCCTATCAGAGATATCCACAATTCTTTCGTTGCTAAGCTACAAGACATCTCCTATAAGGAAACTGGCTACAAACAAACAGCAGATGCAGATTGTAAGCAAGCAAAGAAATCACTAAGATCAGCTGTTAAATGCTTTGAACGGATTAAGATCATTGAGAAAAGAAGACATATAAGACAGCTCTTACTAGGGCCAAGAGAAACTAGGATGATAAAGTTTGGCTAGACATGCTCCCGGACATTAATTAACAGATAATAGATCATTTACGCACATAGCCTCGCAGGACACTAATGAGGATGGGGGCACTTTTAGATACCGTATTCAAACAGAAATCTGAGTCTTTTATTTCAGTTCACTTTATGCTCAACACAAACCTGCTGACCCTCACCAGAGCCTAAATCTAATTACCGGCATAGAGGATGCCCCACGAGTGCAATTCTCGAGCACTAATTTAGTTTCGTTCACCCCTTGTAGATACTGTACATTCTTTTTCCCTTTTAAAGTCAGCAAAGGCCCTTGGGCCCAACATAATCCTCAGAGATCTATTTAGGAACCCCAAATTTAGGCCAGTTATATCAACTTACTGTCCAGTGCTATTGCGGCAGGGGGGGGATTCCTGATTCCTGGAAGGGGACAGAGATTATTCTAGATTATAAAAAGAGTGATCCTAGTTTTCCTTCAAATTAGTTTTATAGACAACTTGAAGAAAATCTTTGCAAGACAGGTGATTGAAAAAATACTAAATTGGGTAGAAACAGACCATATTTTATCACCATTACAAGGGGAGTTTGACCCGCGGACAAGCACCGCTGACCATTTTTTTAGATTTGTCCTATTATACCGAAAATATGCACTTCTACTGAAACAAAAGCTTTAAGTAGCCCTTTGTAGTCCTCATGGCTGCACTTGATCTCGTCTCCGTAGAGAAGCTGTGGACAGCTGTGCTAAGGATCGGTGCCCCAGGGAATTTGGTAAATCTCATTGCCAGGCAGCATGCAAGGACCTACGCTCAGGTCCGCTGGGGTAGAAGAGGGGAGTTAACAGACTATGGGCCTCATTACAAGGTTGAACCGCCGTACCCATTTCGACATCCCCGCGGGGCCGGCGGGTGGATGGGAGCTGACTCCAAATGGAGCCGGCGGTGTGGCGGCCGTGCGACGGGTGCAGTTGCACTCGTCGCGCTTTTCACTGTCTGCTGTGCAGACAGTGAAAAGCAGTGTGGGGCTGTGCCTGGAGGGCCCTTCACTGCCCATGCCAAGTTCCTACCGCCATGGTAAGGCTTGCGAGAAGGGGGCTCGTAATCCCCTGAGCAGTGCTGCCCTGGCGGATTAAAACCGCTGGGACCACCGTGGCGGAAAACCGCCGGTCCCGGCGGTGCGACCGCGGCGCTTCCGCTGCGGTCGAAATAGGCAGAATTTCACCACCAGCCTGTTGGCGGTGCAATCGCCAAAACAGCCCTGACCGCCAGGGTTGTAATGAGGGCCTATATCCCGATCTCAAAGGGTGTTCGCCAGGGGTGTGTCCTAGCTTCAACTATGTTCAGCTTGCATATAAATGATGTTGTAAGTGAATTGATGGACTGCAGGAACGAATCCCCTGCTTTTAATGACTTAAAGGGGCCTATTCTCCTTTTTGCGGATGATTAATTCCTAATTTCTAAAACCCCTATGGGCCTGCAAGTCCTAATTGATACCTTTATGGGTTTCTGCAAAAAAAGAGGTCTGGAATTGAACGTTTTGAAAACAAAATTTATGGTGTCTGGAGCTGGGGTAGTTAAGGATTGCTTCATTAGAGCAAGCACAGAGGGGCATATTTATACTCTGTTTGTGCAGGAATTGCGTCGTTTTTTTTGACGCAATTCCGACGCAAAACTAACTCCATATTTATACTTTGGCGTTAGACGCGTCTAGCGCCAAAGTCCATGGAGTTTGCGTAATTTTTTAGCATGGACACCTACTTTGCGTTAATGATATGCAAGGTAGGCGTTCCCGTCTAAAAAATTGACTCCGAGGCATGTGCGCCGTATTTACACTCCCGGGCAAAACTCACGCCCGGGAGTGGGCGGGTCAAAAAAAATGACGTCTAGCCTCTTTTGCGCCGTTTTTTAGCGCCTGGACAAGGCAGGCGTTAAGGGACCTGTGGGCTCGGAAGGAGCCCAGAGGTGCCCTCCCATGCCCCCAGGGACACCCCCTGCCACCCTTGCCCACCCCAGGAGGACACCCAAGGATGGAGGGACCCATCCCAGGGACATTAAGGTAAGTTCAGGTAAGTATTTTTTATTTATTTTTTTGTGGCATGGGGGGCCTGATTTGTGCCCCCCTACATGCCACTATGCCCAATGACCATGCTCAGGGAACAGAAGTCCCCTGGGCATGGCCATTGGGCAAGGGGGCATGACTCCTGTCTTTGCTAAGACAGGAGTCATTTCAATGGGGGTTGGGAGTCGAAAAAAATTGCGCAAATCGGGTTGAGGCGAAAAATTTGCCTCAGCCTGACTTGCCCCATTTTTTGGCGCCCAAGCTCCATATTCCCCTACGCCGGCGCTGCCTGGTGTACGTCATTTTTTTTCATGCACACCAGGCAGCGCCGGCGGCTAACGCCGGCTAACGTCATTGAATAAATACGGCGCCCGCATGGCGCTTCAGAATGGCGTTATCCAGCGCTAATTATTTTGACGCAAAACTGCGTTAGCGCAGTTTTGCGTCAAAAAGTATAAATATGGCCCAGAATCTCTAGAAAGAGTACATATGTTGAATACCTCATAGTTAAATTGTCTGACAAACTGAAGTAGGAACCACAACTTAACAAAAACATGCTGGCGATACATCACAGAGGTAATGCTACTCTTCATCTCCCCCAGAAAAAGAATTCTTGTCTTTTTCCCAGGCACTGAAAGTGTATCGCGTAAAAGGTATGTGGATGTGCTGGCATGCAGAGATTGGCCACAGTGGATAACAACTTTGCTAGGTCATTGTCTCTGTTCCTGCCAGCACCCCCCAGATTCCACTCTTTTTTGACCTCGGCATCAAGAGAATTTCGGACTTGCTTGCTTAAAAGCCTCCCTGATAATGGCCACACTCATGGCATACCCCGGAGTCTGTAGATTATAGGGATTTCCATAACTAATTTATGCAGATGAGCAATGCCATTCAGGTTCCTGGTTAAAATTTGTATGAAACTGGCACGAAAAGCTAGTCCTGCAGAACTGGTAGTGAGACTCAAAAAGTGTCCGCAAAGCAGAAATTTATAGATTTAAGTCACACAACTGGGCCTATGTTCACAATCAGTATGTCAGGATTGGCTTAAAGGGTACTTGACCAGCAAGTTTTTAATTTTAAGATCTCAACATGTTTCAAATCATTCCTTGATACCATTGCACCTGAACTGACTAGGAACCTATATGTGCAATTGCCGTTTGGTGCCCTACCACTGACATCCATTAGGAGCACATGGTAGAGTGATTTGGGCGACACCTTGTGCCTTGCATGTTGCCTGACCACTGAAACTGTGGAACACGTGTTGTTTTTTTGCCCTGAGTATTTGGGCTTTTGCCAAAAATTGATTTATCCAGTATGTCTAAATATGTGGATTAATCGCCATTTTACGATACTAGAAAGTGATACTTCCACTCCTGTTGTATTTGCTGTGAGCTATACCTGATCAATATATGGCACAAGCAAGCAAATTTTGCACTCCATCCAGTTTCCGGTTATCATAATGGTCCACATTTTACTGGTCATAACACTGTGAAAGTTCTGGCATTGACCACCCTCTAGTGAATAGGCAGGCCTTATTACTGTTTCTTGGCATTGCATTTGATAGTGCCTATTAAACTAAGATCCATGCACTGTACTTTATAAGCATACCGTTCACTGCTGGTCCTGTAAATAATTTCATGGTTCTCTAGTGATTGCTGGCTATGCAATTGGGATATTTTAACTGTTTTGTTTGACTTGTTGAGGAACCACTTTTTAACTGGGTGCTTTTATATTTTTAACCTTTTCACTTTGTGTATTTTTGTTATTTTTGAATTATGTCTAGTATATGTTTGTATTAATGAACTTTGCTGGTTATGTCAAGTGAATAAAGTATTTGAAAACTGAATTGAATTGACCTGGTGCAGTGCTTCCCCTTCGCCTCTATGACATTGAGCTAGAGCGCTGAGGAACGACTTGAAGTGCGTTATCACCTCTCCACCCGAACTGTGTCATCTGCTGTGAGTTTTTCTCCATTGTCTTGTTGGTGTGAGGTGCCCCTCTCGGTTGCTCAGCTACTACAATGTGCTGGGCGCGCATTCACCAGATTCTCTAGGGGCGAGGGACTGCTCCAATTGCTGGACACTACTGTGCCCCATCCCCACCAGCACCAGAGAGAGCCTTCCAGCAGCACAACTCTCCTTCTACTAATGCAGGCCCCTTGTGAGATGCCAGCCGACACTGTGATCACTGGTCACACAACCCACCTGCCTCTCGAGGACCAGAGGGTGAGGACATGTTATCTTTGATGTGTAACATACTTGCCCTGACTAGAATAGTGAGCTCTGTCCGGCTTAGGTGTTTATCCTAGCCAACCAGAAACCCAGGGGCATATTTAAGAAAAGTGTGCAGCGCCTCTTTTCTTGCACCCCTTATGCCCGCCTAACACCACCATGTGTGCGCCATAAAAAATATGGCGCACCACAGTGGTAGTTAGGAGGCTAGCGTCAACATTTTGGATGCTAGTCTGGCGTTTACAGGAGTAGCATCAAAAATGTTGACACTAATCCTGCAAAGCACCCAGTGGCCCATTGTAAGCAATGGAAGCCTCCTTTTAACATCTGTTCTGAGCATGCATTAAAAGTGCCAAAAACATGGTGCAAGAAAATTTATTAGATTAACGGGGAAACACCCCTTTTGCATGCATTATGCCTGCAAAGGGTTACAAAGTGGCGTAATGCATTCATAGCACCACTTTGTAAATATGGTGCAGAGTTTTTGGCCTTCTAGCACCACATAAGGGTAAAATAATTACGCCAATGTGGCATTCAAATAGCGCTAGGGGCTCTTAAATATGCCCCACAGTTTCTAAAATGGCATGTTCCTGTCCTTCCCCTGTGCTGGTGCACAATGGGCTGCCTAGCACCTACGCAGACATCCTTGCACCGTAGTCATGGATTCTTGCGTTGCATGCAGGATTACTTTTGTGCAGCAAGCAGCACCTTCCTGCACAAAAACAATCCTGAGAGGCTGTTTCCATTTTGTATGTGTGCTAACAGATTGCAACACACATAAAAAGAGGGAAAAAAGAGGAGAAATATAGATATTTCTCTGTGTTACACTTCTCTTGGTGAGGCGTATCTTTTTGGTGCATTTCCGAGTTTACCTGTTCCTGTAAATCACCCCCCCTCCCGCCAGCAGCGGCAGCTGCAAACCTTTTACCAAAAAACGATAATAAACTTTTTTTATTATCATTTTTTGGTAGAAGGGCGTGGCCACGGGGGTGACTAGCAGAGCCCATGTGTGTTTGGACTGCTGTCTTGGCCTAGCCAAACACACATGTGCAATAGGCTCTCTCCAGCCCAGCAACATAGTTGCCAGGCTGGAGAGAGCCTGCACAGGCTCCCAGTCTGCCTGGGAGCACCCTGTATCGGTGCTCCCAGCCAATCCTGATACTTGTTTGAGCAGTGTCAAGGCTGGCCACAGGGCAGACTGGGAGCCTGTGCCTGCAGCGATGAGAGGAGATGCAGGAGCGGCGTGGCACATTTCGTTCAGGCAAGTGGGTTTTTTACATTATTTTTTTTTACATTTTTATACCCCACCCCACCCCTACGCCGCCCGCCACTTCTGCTTGCTGCGAGCTGCGACTGAAAATACATTGGATATTTGGATTTCAAAGACTGCAATCAAGTTTTAAAACTAATGAAAAAAGCATGCTGGTGAGCTCAAACCTGTACCCAGATGGTCGCATCATTGTTCGCATCTTCAGCAGGTGAGCCCAGTTAGTTCAATGGAAGGAACCGATCAACGCGATTCTTAGAAAACACTGAGGTCCATATTTATACTTTTTTAGTGCCGCATTTGCGTCATTTTGCGTCAAAAAGCGGAGCAATGCGGCGCTACAAAAGTATAAATAAGGGCCTGATTTGTCAAGCGAAGTCCAGATTGGAAAAGTAGATTGATAACATGGAGCTATGCAGAAACCCAATGTAACCTTTGCTCTTGAAATCACCCAGTGTACAGCAACCATCTAACGGACTTGAGGGCTCACATTGGCCCTAGTGCAAACTTTTATTCTTGTAAAACACGCACTTCAAAAACTTTTTTTTTAAATCACACTCCTCCTACCTAAACACGGTCTCCCACAAAAAACTATATCAAAACATTTTACAGAACGATAACAAATAGCAGGTTTTATCTCACATGCTGCCAGTCACTGAAAAGAAGAACAGGAAGTTGGCCGTTATCCTATCCTTTGGGGAAAGGAAGAAAAGAACGCAAACAGGGATCGGAATGTTCGCTGTCATGGCGGGGCAGAAGGAGAGACTGCTTTTGGCTGAGGAAGACGCCGAAGAAACGCAGGGCCTTCTGGCTTTCTCAATCTAATATCCAAGTTAAGATGCTGAGGAACCTGCAAATAGTTCCTGTCACGTGGCATCCGCGCCACCCAGCCTCGTGTTTAACGGGAGCTTGGGCTTGATCTACGTATTTAGCCAAACAACTTTTCCCTGCTCTTTGAAAGAACATTGTGGCGGAAAGTGAAGCAAGTGTTTTGTATTTTTCCACTGCAGATAGGTCTGTTCATGTACTCTTGAACAATTTATCCTCAACTGCACATTCCTCCTGTGTGCAGTACACAAAGAAACAGACTGCGCAGACAATCTGTTGTTTGATGGCGATGAGGAAGGGGGAGGAAGGACAGACGACGTTTCCTAGAACAGATTACTGCTGTTGCAGATTTTAAAAAAGAAAAAAGAGAACGAGTGTTTTTTTCGCTACGTGCAGCATATAAGTGGGTGGAAGGCCTTCTACTTTGGTGTGGCTCCAAGCAGGAGGGGTCAGGATGTTTGCAGGGGTACAAAGTCCCATAGACAGGAAGCGTGTACCAATTTATAGTTTTCCAATCTGTTCCTAGCTCAAGGGTCTAAAACTTCCACAGAAAAGGAACAAAGGCTGTCATGCCCGGAGCCTGTTGACATCATGATAAGCAGAGAGAGAACGGGGAATTTTGGATGTTGAGTTGAGGGTAGGGTGACCAGATTTTCAGAAAGAAAAAGGCAGGAGGGGCACAGGCATAGAAAAATGACTACATGTCCTATTAGGTCTCATGATATGTTATATACAAAGGTGTGTGTGTGTGTATGTGTGTGTGTGTGTATGTGTGTACGCGTGAATGTGTGTAAATATATGTGCGTGTATGTATATATATATATATATATATATATATATATATATATACAAACACACACACAGATATATGCACATATATTTATATATTTTTCACTGACTGTCTTAGTGGCTCTGCAGCCCTGATTCACACATTAAACCCTGCTGTGCTGCTTGAATGAGGCAAGGCATCACAGCAGGAGATTATTATACAAGTAAACTTGAGAACCAGCTGAAATGTGAGCCTCCTAATGCTATAATTAGTGTACAGGTTCATTCAACCATCCCTTAAAAACCGGGACATTTCTTTGTTTTAGAAGAAAGTGTTGGAATGCCGGGACAGTCCTTCAAAAACCGGGACTGTCTAGGCAAAACCGGGACATCTGGTCACCCTATTTGTGGGTTACATAGGCCTTAAGCTCGAAGGGGCTCACTTTTGTCATTACATGAAATTGAAATTATGGGTAGTGGCATGAAAATTTGCAAGTGGATTGTCTCTCTAGCCCTCTCTCTGACAGTGCCCGGCACCACATTGCAAAGTTTGTCAGCAGAGGCATGAACAATGTGGGCAATTACAGAGGGCCCCGACAAGTGGTGGCTGGTGATCTTTGATATTGGTGTGGATTAATACTTGCCCTTAATTCTATTGAGCAAGCTCATTTTCATCCAGAAAGGATTGTGGGTGTGGGACAGGGAGGGGGTGGTTTATCGTATGGCAGACCTATAAGTATAACATTCTCACATGCACACTCTCACTCACTTAAACTCACCTACATTCACTCACTCATTTTTATTCTCACTCAGTTTCCTCGGCACTCTCATTCCCTTAGTCTGAGTCCTTCACACTGCAATACACTTGTTCTCAGTCACTCATACTCATTCTCACAACCTCAATCTCTCATCCTCCTTCATTCAGTGCTTAATTTGTGCTTGTTGTTTCCGGTGCGGAGCACCTGCACTTATTTTTGAGGGCCTGCACTTATTTTTCTGCCTCACGCATTAATTGCGAGTAAATGACACTTATGGGAAATACGTAGGAAGAGAAAAACGAAAAAGAGTTAGAAAGTGGAAATGCAGGAAGCTGCAAGAGTGAGCAGAAGGTGGATGAAGTGGCTGTAAATAGATTAATGAGGCCCGAGATGGCGTCAGTATTCCGTGCTCGCACATTTAAATGCGGAGAGCTTTGAGCACCGGCTCGTTTTTATTTACAAATTAAGCACTTCCCTCATGTCATCATTGCACTGTGTGCTCAGCAGAGAGGTCAGGGATTGGTTAAGTATATGTTCTGCACACCTTTACAATCTAGTTTTAGAAATGGGATTTCTAGTTGGTGGTGGTATATTGTACACACACATAGTAACACTACAAAAATCCAACATACACAAGTCAACATATCTCTTTTTAAAAGATTAAGCAAATCTTAATCCAAAGGAATCAATGGATGTATCTCTGTAGCACAAAGTACCTGGGATGCATCAAAAACAAAGACGATGCGGCCCACAGTGGAGGTGAGGTGCAGAAAAGCAAAGCGATGCATTGGTCCATACTGCACAGGGGAGGTGATGCATCGATACTTTCCATGCAGGTGACATGATGCGTCGGTTTCTTATTGACAGGGGAGGTCATGCTTTCATTCTTTCCTTGCAAGAAAGGTGATGCGTCAACTTCCAGACATGCGGCCTCAGTTCCTTACTGCGGTGTGGGGTCAATGAAAAATTAGCGCCTAGGGTCGATTACATTTGAAAGATATTTCAATGCAATCCCCATGTTACCCCATGGAGAGATATCATGCAATAGTGAAAATGGAATTTAGCAGTATTTAACTATCAGGACATGTAAATCACACAAGTACATGTCCTACCTTTTAAATACACTGCACTCTGCCCCTGGGGCTCCCTTGGGCCGACCTTAGGGGTGACTTACAGCTAATAAAAGGGGAGGTTTGCGTCCTGGCAACTAGGTGCACTTGCCAGGTCGACATGGCAGTTTAAAACTGCACACAAAGACACTACAATGGGAGACCTAACACGTTTGCAAGGCTACTCATGTGAGTGGCACAATCAGTGCTGTAGGCCCACTAGTAGCATTTGATTTACAGGCCCTGGGCACACCTGGCACACTATACTAGGGACTTACTCGTAAATCAAATATGCCAATCATGGAAAAACGGATCACCAATGCAATTTAGATTGGGAGCACTTGCACTGTAGCACTGGTCAGCAGTAGTAAAGTGACCAGAGTCCTAAAGCCAGCAAAAATAAGCACTGAATTAAATATAGGAGATCAAAAGCCAAAAAGATAAGGAAACTATGCCAAGAACTGCCAGGTCTCACACCCAGTGACAGGAACTGTAAGGAGATAGCGCTAAAAAATGAGTCTACTTAATTTTACAGTGCAGCATGAAAGACCTTATCCTGGGCATGGTGTGTTTAGGTAAGAATGTTCTGGAGCAGGGGAACTACTCTCCACATGTCTACAAGAAACATTCACACCTGTGTACATGTCCTCTGCAGTCAAGATCTTTAAGCACCTTGCGGTTGCCGCACAGTGTGGCTAAGGCCCGGATGCAATTACTGAAGCTGGGGGCTGTTAGCCATGACAGTTGATTTACTATGCTATCATTTTAAAAATATTGCTTATTCCAGGTGCCATCTAGATCAAAATGCATTGACACTCAAACTCTGTCTGACAGGTAATTTTTGCTTAAAGATTTACAAAGTGCTACTTTTTCAGCTACAACCCAAAACATCCTCTGCATGATAAGAGATATGTACCCCTGCCCTGAGTGCCCAACTGTACTATTGTCTGAATAAATTTTTTGTCATAGGTGAACACAGACTAGGAGTGTGCACCATGACTCACCTGTCTCACAGGCTGTTGTCTAGTTAGATCTGGAGGGACGTTTAAAGCACTAATCCTATAGAGGTGGAAAGCTACCACCTTCACCAGGAGTTAAGCAGAACAAGCACTGTGGTGGCAGCATACCATGTAGTGATCACAAGTAGTGAACAGGACCGTTTCACCCCAAGTCACTGGAGTGAGGTCTACAGGCTTACTCACCTTTTTAAAGGTTCTGCTGCTTTGTTCTTAACTCACCCTTGGCCTACATCAGGTATTTGTGGAGTGCTGCCCAGCACAGGAGCAGTGAATCTGTACTTGTTGTATGTGTGCCTGGGTAGGGTACAGTACAAGCATGGGATTAGTGCATGTGCTGAGTGTCTGTATGCCTGCAAATAATACATTACATGAGAGATGTAGCACCTTGCAGGGCATGCACAAGATCATGTATTGGCTATATATATACTTGTATGAAGTGCAGTACATGAAGGGTGAAGTGTTATGCAGCGCACAAATGTTAAGTGTGTGTGCTGGCAGTGTGTATTTAACTATAGCACACCCTTGTTATCTATAGAAAAGCTTCAGTGCTAAACAGCGTTCCCTGGCTGAATGTGTGTGTGATGAATACAGGTGAACATGTATAAGTGCAGTCATGGAGAAACAGTGCTGGACAGAAAGTGTGCTGTAAATGTACACTCAGTAAGTGTGCCAGGAACACTGCATTACGTGGAGGACCCTGGGTTCCATTTTGGGAAGCCCCAGCCTGCCTGGTGAAACATGAGGAGGAGAGGAATTCCCTCAGACCAATTTGTGTATTGCTGCATTCCTGTGAGCTGGGTGGGACACACACTCAAGGGAAAAGGAAGAGACTCCCTTTACACTTCAAAAGACTGCTCTTTAATTCAAAGATAAATCACAAGGAAGTGACCAGTAACATCTCAGGAAGGAAGATGGGCTGATAATGGAATCATAAAGAGTAGGGCTGAGGGTCTGAAATTAAAGTTTTAATGCACATATCACTGAGGCAGACATCTAGGTCAGAACTCTGGTCACTAACATGAATTGTGTTGTGGGACGATCAGCTTCAGAGTCTTGCCTGCTGTGGATGATATCATTCATGAGGAAAGAAGAGAGAAGTGTTCATTTCAAATGTAGCTGAACCTCAACATAAAACTTCAAAGACTCAGACCCTAAATCATGTTTGATGTCTGGTAAAGGACTATAGGAAGGGGAGGTTGAGTCCCAAAAAATGAGACATCTGGCAAGCAGCCACTCAGAATGTGTGAGAAGGGAAAGCTCTGTAAGACTTCTGACTGTGACAAGGACTAGGGGCCAAGGCCTGCTAGTCTTCCTGCTGGGTGAGGTGACATCCCACAGGGAAACCAAGATCACCTGCCATAAAACCTGGAGCATCAGTTCCTGCCTGCTTGCCAAGACTGGTGTATCCTGTGAGGAACAGAAGAGCACTGGTGGGAGCAAGGTCCAGTGGGGAACCCTACAGTAGGGACTCTTTGTGCAAGCTGTGAGAATTTGGCTGTACACAGATCATGCTATTGCCCATTTGCATGACTGTTTTTGGCAACCCTTGAATGCTAAGAGGGGACTGCTGTAAACTGAGCCAAGGATGAAGTGCTGTGAAGAGGGTGCTAAGGCTAAACGGCCTCTTTGCTGTCGCCCTGTATGTCAGAGGAGGCCACCGCTGAAGTAGTTGTGTGGCCAGCGTGCATGGACTTGTCAAGGCCTTTGTGGTGTCCCCGTATGCCAGGAGGAACTCCTCTGGAATGAGCGATTGCACCTGAGGAGTCTAAATTGCCTCTGGAAGGTACTGTGGCACCCTCAAGTGCCAAGAGGAGCTGCCAAATCACTGAACACTTGAGGCCATCACCCGGGATGGATGTGAGGCTGCAACCAGAGGGTCTAGCCGGAGCATGAGATATGCCCTGGCTGCGACTTGAGGACCAGAGGATGTGGAGGAAGACAACGTGCCCTCGCAGGACCCAATCAGGAGCCAAAGGATTGAATTCTCCCTGCTGGGGAGAATTTGACCCACTGCGTCTCTGTGAGCTAGAAGCTGCTCCAATCACTAGGGATAGCTGACCATGCACTTGGAGAGTGAGTCTCCACCTCTCTGCCACAGCTGCATGTACTGTAAGAAGCCCCACACTCCAAGCAGAATCTGATTTTGTCAGTGCCAGCACTCAAGGCACCCCCTATAACGCCAAACACTTCTGTGGTGCAGGAGCGTGTAAGACTTGAAATGGGCCTGTGGGCCCCGGGGATTCACTGCTGAAGGTACTGAAGTACCAGAGACACATTTGACTAAAACCCTGTAGAATCAAAGAGAACTCTTTAGTACAGCCTAATAGCGTGCAGTCCCTGGAAATGGCCACCAGTGAATGGGGAATAACCTGGAATACATTACACGAAGGAGGATGGAACAGGGATTTGCCTGACAACTAATAGAGCCCCGCCCTCAAAAGGAATTGTGTTGTTGATTCTGAATATCGTATTGCTTTGCACGTGTAGAGTTAGAAATAAAATACTACTTTTTCTTATAAAAGTATTTGACCGGACATTGGTTTAATATTCATACTGGTTGTACTTTGAGCTATGAGTTGTGTTCACTGACCTATATATTCATCTCAGACCATGGGAGTCTTGACCGCTTCTACTGAGAGTGAAGTTCAGAAGTGGTACTTGTCACAGTTAAGCGGGATTCGTTGTAGGTTGGACCCTGTGACATCAGAAGGAGAAGGTCTCAACTACTATGACTGATCCTGGTTATCCCAGCATATCCCATTGCACTCTGAAAGGGGCTCTGACACCAAGAATGCTGAAACCTATAAAAAAAAAACATGCACAAGAAATATGAGCTTAACACAACATTTTCAGAGACAAGGCTTGTATGACATGATTATTCAGATCATTTTATTAACTGAATTACCTAATAAGGGGGCGCATGTGAATGAAGAACTAGCCCAGTCAGTGAACCTGTGCCTCTCTGAATGCACGCAAAACACCCCAGAAGAGTGCAATATTGCCCATCCCAGTATTATAAAGCACGTGCATGCTTTAATCTGTTTATCTGTTGCTGTCAACTTATGACGGTGCAAAGCAGACTACACCTAATGCCCTCAGACAGCAGCTGAATGCAGGTTCTGCTCTACGATGTCACTTTTAGCTCATGAAGTACCAATGCTGGCCTGCGATTGGACTTGTCACCGAGTTGGGAACACCACTGCGGGCCACAGAGCTGCGTTTGAAGACAGCAGCCTTTGTGTGAGAATTCACTTTATTGATGCAGGAAAATGACTGCATTTTCGTCACTCTAACTCATCATTAGTCGCCCTTGGCAGGCTGAGTTCACTGATGTCCTGGTTGTGTCCTCTCTGCTGGTCCGACTGCCTGAGAGACACATACATTACAATACCATATAGCAGCATTAAAAGGAAAAGTGAAAGAGGGTGCTCGTGTAAACAATCGCAACCTGCAACGTTAATGAGGGGGGGGGCGGGAGGCCTGCGGGGGGGCAGCACGCGGGAGCGGTTTCAGAAAATAATTAAAAAAAATAAAATAAAATAAAAACTTACCTCGCTCCTTGCTGCACCGCTCCTCTCCTCTGTCTTACTGACACTGCAGGCACAGGCTCCCAGCCTGCCCTGTGCCAATCCTGACACTGCTCTGAGCTGCGTCAGGATTGGCTCAGATCACCCTGGCTGGGGGCTCCCAGGCACACTGGGAGCCTGTGCAGGCTCTCTCCAGCCCAGCACCCATGTTGCTGGGCTGGAGACAGCCTACAGTACATGTGTGTTTGGCCGGCCTGAGACGGCCAGCAAAACACACATGCGCTTTGAGGGGAGTGCTCTGTGCACTCCTCTCCAAGGCTGTCATCCCCCATGCCCTGCCCACTTCACCACGAACCAGGTTTATTATTCCTTCGAGGTGAAAGCATTGCAGGTTCTGCTGCTGGCGGGGGGGGGGGTCAATGTTCCTCTGCCCTAATGGAGGATCCGACCCTGCGTGTAAACAGATACACTGTGCGTGCACACATAAAGCATACTAAGAGTATCTGTTTACTGCATGTGACCCAACCTCACAGAGTCATGAGAGCTGATGACTCTGATAGCGCCTGGTCATATAGCTACTGACCAACCCCCTAAATAGACAGCAGAAGCACTCTGTGATTGATTGGTAGCCCCAGGCAGTATCGGGAAGAAAACAATGCTCCCGGACTACATTAAAAAGTGGTGCTTGCTGTACGCATCTAGGAGTGGTGCAATGAAGATCAGAAGAATGACAGTCCACACCTGGATTAAGAAAAGCCCTGGCTTTTCCAACAATGTTAAAATTGAGGGCACCAGTGCGCTAGTGCACGTGTCAGTGAAAAAGTGCCTGGCTCCCTGACTCTCGATAAAGCAAGGTTCAGAAAGTGACAGACAATTAGGGTTTATTAACATCCTAGTTACCATTATACCATGACAACATCAATTAGAAAATTAGTATGTTTATGATGGAGCGAATTGGGTGGGCATAGCCACAAAGCCCTATGGAGCCAACTGCCCTGATAAGGGGTCTCTGTTAAAGTGACTGGGACGAAATTCCTGTCAAAATAATGTTGATCATAAAAAACAGCTTCTTTTTCTAATCTGACAGCGGAGCATGCTTAACAGATAGTTTGTTCATCTTTGTTAAGGGTTTGCGCAGGAGCAAAGTCATGCAAATTTATGCAAACCAGCACAACTTCTTGCTAGGGTCCATCTCTCTGTACATCATTGCCCTTTGCCTCTTGATCTCCCTCTAACTCTCCTCGCTCTACTTCACTTTTCACGCAACCTCATATCTATCTTTACCTCACCTATCTCTCTGTTTCTAGAACCTTACCTCTCTCTACCTCTTTCTCTGCTCTTTCTCTACAACATTACTCCCCCTTCACCTCTCTCTATCTCATTTCTCTCTTCAACTCACCTCTTCTTCACTATCTCACTTCTCTGTACTTCATTGTCTCTCTGTCTCCACTGTCTCTCTGTCTCCACTGTCTCTCTGTCTCCACTGTCTCTCTGTCTCTCTTACTCTACCTAGCCTCCCTATTCCACTCCATTAGTTCAGTACCTCAATTCTCCATCTCCTTTTTCTTTTGTTCTACCTCTGTTACCTTACATTCGCCTAATATATTACTTTTTCATGGTTACCTCTATTTCTCTACCTCTTTTTCTCTTTCATCAACTCCTCCACTTCTCTGTCTTTCTCACAACCAAACAGATATCTGTGGACACATTTCTCCATTTCAGTTCATCCTGTTCACCTCAACTATCTATGAACGTTTTATCTTTATAGATCTCTCGAGCTCACCAACTCTTCTTGTCACAGCTCTCTACGTCTGTATAAACCTCACCTCTCTTTCTTATTTAACTTCTTTGTCTCTATTTTGGTTCTATGTCACATCTCTCTTTCTGCCCTTCAGAACCACTCTCTACCTTTCTCTATTCCCCACTCTTCTTTTTACCTGGGCTGTTTATGTATATGTCTTCTCATTTTTCTTTTACCCATTATCACTCTTTCTGTCCCTACCTTTTCTTTCTGTCCCTACCTTTCACTACATTTACCTCTGTCTAATTCACTTATTTTCTATTTATCCATGTTTTCTCCTTCTTTCTCACCCCTGGAGCACTGTACTCCTCTCCCTCTCTCTACTTCTCATTCTCCCTATTTCTATTTCTCTACTACACTCTAAAACCATGTCTACATCTCCTCCTCTCTTTCTCTTTTTACCTCGCTTTATCTTTCCTCCCAGATACCTCACAATTCTCTGTAGATTTTACTTCTCTCCCTACGTTGCACATCTTTCTGCATCATCTCTATCTCTACCCTATTTCCTTCTGCCTCATACACTAGCCATACTGAACTGTTTATGTCTCCGTCCATATCTTGAATCCTGCCCACCCATTTCTCATACTCAGCAGGACAACAGATACCTGTCTCATAAGAGAAGTGCAGAATTATAAAAAGTAGAAGGGGAACAATGAAGGAGAAGAGAAATTAGAAGAACGTTTTTACATTTTAACTAATGAAATGGTGAAAATCGTCAGAGCAATGCTTTTTTCACTGTTGCAGTGAGAACGACAGCAGTGACTGAGCATATTATAGTGATTATACATATTCAGTATCTAAAGCTACAATTTCAAGCACTGTATGCAGATGTTATATTTTAATACTGTGCACTAGTCCACTAAACATCTAACAAATTAACCTTAGCTTATTTTTGTTACAATGATACAAACAAGCTAGTCAGACAGGGAATTCCACATAAAATGTTGTTGCAAGTAAAAGAAAAACATTAGATATAAACTTAAAAAGAAATTGCTTTATCATTGCTTGTTCAAACTTTCTTTTTGTATATCTTGTCTGGCAGACACAGACAGCTTGAGAATTCAGTTGTTTTTTGTAGGTTCCCATTTCTACAAAGTCTCACATGTAAATCAGTATTGTTCGGCATCATAAAGGCTAAGCTGAACAGGAACAATTTCGAAGTTGTTCCAAGTAGGCGACAACAAAGTACATATTGCCAAGGTTCCCACAAATCGTTAGGTTGTCACTGATTGTGATCTGTGTCTTCACATTCCAATTCTGTACCATGACCGACTGACAGAGTCTTAATATAAAATATAAATTTATATTTCAGATCATTTGAAAATATGGTCTGAACACTACTGCTAGAAGCAAGAATCCTTGGCAGTCATGGGAATGCATAAGCAGCAATCTTGGAATGGGGTTTGTTTTAAAGAAAAACATCAAAAGAAATCCATCAATATGTATGCCTCCATTTAAATGCCTACATGTGCGTGTTTTGGCATGCTTGCATGCAAATGAAGCAATTCCAAAATTGTGATTTTTGGTTTGCACGTGTTACCACCACTTTAACATTTTTCATTTGCTGTTCCTAAATGGCTGACAGCTATTTTAAAAAGCTAAATAAAAAGGAAGAGTCTGCATGGCAGCATAAAAAAGACAGAGAGAACCCCAGTAGCACTTTGCAGCTGTTGGCTCCATGTAAAAAAAAAAATAAGTACATAAATACATTGAAAATGTGGATTGGGACAGGGAGCATTGGCGGCATAGAGATGGGTAGTAAATAGAGAGCATGCGAGGAGGGTGAGTCACTATGGAAGAAACAAATGGGGAGACACCAAAGAAAGACAAGAAGTCCTGAGGAGTACTGACAGGGAAAGGAAAAATAGTCCCATCATGTCAGCAGTATAAGGAAAGAAATCAAACAAACGCAACACTGTGAGACTGAAATGCACCTGAGTAGTGGGACAAACACAAGGCTAAAGGGCTAAGTTAACGACTCAAGAGTAGAGACCTGAAATACACACAAAAGCCATCAAATCATGACTCTGAGCAAGGGGCTAACACAAACTCACTCTTTATGTTGTGCACTGGAAACAATACATCTGTTGCAGTCAGGTAACGCTGTATTCATAGAAGTGCATCATCAGGTCGTACTCCCTATAAGGTGCCAGAGTGAATGGGCAACCACTAAGCTCTCTGTAATTAAACTGTTTCACATTGGCAACAGTATTGTGGGCTCTCAGGGTTTTCTATTTCAATTAACTGCATGCTTCAGGTGGGTTGAAAAATGTAAAATGGGGATTCCCTAAAAGGGGCGTGGCCAATGAAGCATAACTATGTCATAAGAGGCGGTGACTATTTAGTTAAGAGTTTCCCCTACACATGTGAACTAGATTCTCATGGTTTACTCAGTATGCCAGGCGACCAGTTTCAGATTTCCTCTATTTAAGGGCCCGATGTATGACGGATTCGCGACTCGTAAATTGGTCACAATCCTCTTTGCGAATACAAAAACGGCCATACTCAATGCACAACAAACATTCGCAAAGCTGAAATTGCAATGCGAGCGGTTTGCAAGTAGCAAAGAAATAGCAACTTGATGTTGCGACTCACAATTAGAGAATCCCTAATTGCGAGTCACAAAACTGCATCTACAAATGAGTCACAATTTGCGAGTAGTGGCAAAATGGCCTGTTTGCACATGCAATTTGACACCTATTTGAAACAGTTGTTAAATAGAACCATCCTATAAAAACAGGGCCAGAATGCATCAGGGACCTTTCCACAAAGGCTGCCTTGTACCTTATGGTGAGGAGGAAGCTGATACTAGCTGTCCAGCAGAGGAGGCAGAAGCAGGAGAGTATAGTCAGGGTCAGGCTGACCCTGTTTGAGAAGACAGAGGAAGAGATATTTGAACAGTAAAGGCTGAGTAGCAATGTGAACCTGGAGCTAATCGCCACTTTAAAGCCATACCTGGCGAGCATTACACAGCGCAGCAATGATATCCCCACCTATTGGCCAGTAGTAGTTACCAGCATGTGATAGAATTGGCAGGTGGGTGTCGAAGAGTGTGCAACAACTTCCTAGACTCCATGCTCCACCACATACATCAGCACATCTACCTGCCCAGGGACGATTTGGAAATACAGCATACAAACACACAATTTTACCTGATAGCCGGATTCCCACAGCTCATCGACTGCAAAGATAGGACCCTTGTGCCCATATGTCCCCCATCCTGGTTGGAATACATGTTCTGGAATCATAAAAGCACACATTCCATGAACATACAAGTCGTCTGCAATGCCCAAAACATCATCACAGACCTTGCAGCCAAATTCCCAGGGCCCACTCATGACTCCTATAAAGTCAGGCACAGTGACATATACCAGTGACTAGAAAGAGGGGATTTTGATGTAGGATTCCTACTAGGTACTGGAATGGATGGTGCACAAAAATGTCTTGTGGTACAGTAATTTGTCTGTATGTTGTCTAACCTTCATATTTGTCTCTACAGGTGACAGTGCCTATGCCCTGCGACCTTGGATCATGACACCCTACTTTTCTCCCAACACTCCCCAGGAAAAGCGCTACAACATGGCACATAGGCGCCCAAGGACTGTGATTGAATGTAAGTTTGAACTCTTGAAGTCATGCTTCCGGTGTCTACACAGGAGTGGGGGAGCCTTGCAGTATGCACCTGAAACTGTGTGCAAGATAGAGGCAACCTGCACAATACTGCACAACATAGCCTGTAGGCGAGGCGAGACTTACACGTAGCAACATCAGGATCTGACTCTGAGGATGATGATCTTGCTTCACCTGCTCAACAGCCCTTCAAGGAAAGCAGAGCAGCAGAGGAGGGAATGCACAGGCACCACATAGCAACTCATTATTTTGCATAGTAAGAAATCCACATATACCCAATACCCTCCATGAAAGACAAAACAACTGTTCTAAACTAAAAGGCAACACTTTAATGTCAGTGTATGCGTTAACAAGGATGGACACCCTGTCCATCATGAGTGAAATGCATATTATGGTTGCACATGTTGTGCGATTACTTCACCACCAGGAAAACGTGAATTCAAATACCACACAGGCACACTGTCAGTGTGAAATCACTTCTGTGCACTACATCCGGCATGTGGGGTGTTAGATGTTGTAGGTGCAGGTTGCCAGGTGCTACTCCTGTGCTGGACATGTGTGTCTGCAGCACACTATTCATGCTGGACAGCTCTCTGTCTGTTGTGTTACCTTTAGCCCTACTGGCAATGCTGGCTGTCTGGATTGCCTCCACAGCTCCAGTTATTTGATGCAGCCCTTTACCCACATCACCAATTAAGTGGCCTATCTCCACCTGCAGGGCCAGTGTGTATCTGGTTTTCCGTGTTGTAGCCTTGGCTAGACTGCCAATAGCCCTGATCATGGCATCTGATCTTGTTGCACTGCTGTGCTCCTGGCACCTTAGCTAATGTCTGGGCTCTGCCATCTCTGTGCAGAGTTGGCCAATCACCCCAGTAATGGCATCAAATTCAGCATCCAGGCATGCCTGGTTAGCAGCCATCTGCTGGGTGATGTTTGAGAAACCCTGCATGAGTTTATGGTTGATAATGCGTTTGGTCTGTGTTGCAGACGATGACCTTTCAACATGACATGTTCTAGCCTACCAAACTCTGCCTGGTTACTGGATCCTACCTGGGAGAATGCAGCCTTTCTAGCCTGCTGGTGCCTTTGTGCCTGTTGAGTTGGGCGTAGACACCAGACCGTGGTCACGAGGATGTGTTGAGGGACTACTGTACCCCCATTTGTAGCTGTGTGTGGTGAACTGAAAGCAGCATTGTCATGGACCTGCGACGTTCTGGGCAGACTCAGGGGCACATCACCCAGCCCTTCCTCCATCTGGGACTGGAGTTCTCCCTCTTTCCCTTCCCCTTACTGTGGTTCTCCAGGTGTGTCTATTTGGGAAATGGGAAATAGGATAAAATGTATGTGTGAGACACTGGCTCATTTGTTGTACTATATTAATCAACTACTGTCTGACAGGAACAGCACTATTTCTGTTCATGAATACATGTCCCCTAATCCATTAGTTGTGGAAATTTCCTCATCTACATGGACCGTCCAGGCATACATGGTTGACGGTGTGTTGCATGCTTGTGGGGAGCAGGGTTTTGGGATCAATATGGAAGGGGTGGAGATTTTACACTTACTGGTGGTTAGTGAGGGTGCATACGTGTCATGGGATCCAAATCTGCTTCCGGCTCCAATGTGGTTTCCACCATCACCTCCGCTGATGTGAGGGGTACATTGGTTGGGGCTCCTCCTGTTCCCTGGACGTCCCACAGCCGTACAGCAACCCTTTCCTTGGCCTTAGAACGCAGGTCGTACCAAGAGTTCATGATATCTTCAAGTGACCTGTCAGCCAAGCCCAGGGCATTAATTCTGATTTGTATGTCCCTCCAGATCCTACATTTGTCAGACTCAGGGACAGTCTGAGACAGCCTTCCAAACAGCTCTTAGTGGTGGTTGCAACATTCTTTGGTTAGGATGTCCAATTCCCTCTCTGAGAACTTGAGCTTGAGGATACGCCCCCCTGCTCCCTTTGCCCTCTGCTGGCTGGCCATTGTAGTGTGCGGAATCAAGGTAGCTAGTGTTGTGGGTCTGTGCTGATGGCCTCAACCATGTGCTGTGAGTCCTGTGCAAGATTCTCCTGGGCCACCACTTCCTGCTTAGAGGTCCTTGTAGTGTATCCGGAAGTGTTTGGGCCCTTTTTATAGCTGCAGTCGCTATTAGCGAGCAGTTACTGATTCGCAGATTGCAAGTTTGATAATAGAGATGCAACTCAATTGTGACATGCAATTGTGAGTTGCTAAATTTTACAAATTGCAAGGTGCTATTTCTGGTGGTTATACATCATGCCCTAAGTGCCTCCAAACATGTGACATAATAGCAAAGAGGCCTCAAACAATGCAGACCTTTTGGCTTGGCCAGTGATTGTTAATAATGTTTTTATTCTTTATCAGAAAACTAACAAAAATAATGTGGTCAATATTGAGAAAACACAGCACATCAAGGTATCCTATAACATACTGCCAGATGACACAAGTCAAGATAAAACCAATGGTAGTTAACCACGGGGACAAATACTGTTGATTTAAAGAAGCTGACCCATTTTAGTAGTGGCATGCTTCATTATTGGGTCTCATCCTGGTATTTACAAACCAGGATAAACTCTTCCGTTTCTCAGGGAACACTTTGAATTGCCTGCCAGGACCTTCTAAAATATATAAATACATGGAGACACCTATGTTTTCCTTTAATGGGGAGTTTGTGGTATTGATATCATCAACACAACACATGCTTTATTCGGTGGACAGGCCATCAAAGCAACACAATAATAAATAATCATGATATAAAAACATATAAAACATGTACATTCCTAGGTTAAAACTAATAAATAGCAAATACACTTTAAAACACAATTACCCAAATAAAACTCATAAGTCAAACCACATTACTCCCTATTTGCAAAAATATTGCGTATATGCCATGCTGCTACTAAAAACTTACTAACAGCAATAATTAACACGTTAGACCCATGACTTTTTAAGATCCTCAATGCTATAGCACATTTGTTCATCCCCATTTCCAGACAAATCTTGCAAATCCATTTGGACCTTGGGGATGAATAGGCAGGGCAAAAAAACATATTTCCGAGGTAGCAGTTTTTCCCCAACCACTCGTCAGAGACTTCAAAGGTAAGGACCCAAAATGAAAATCTGGCACATAATCCTTTGCCTAAAAGATCAGGTATCACATCTAGATAGGGTTCAAACTGTGGGTACCACTTAAAATCAATAAAACGGTTGGTTAATCGACCATGGGATTTACAACAAATATAATAATTCCTTACGTAGGGCAGAGTATACTGATTTCTCTAAAATATGGGGATTCTCCCAGAAGTCTCCTAGGCCCAAAATGCGTGACCAATTGGATACGTGCTTTACCCAGGGGATAGTGGCCGAATTAAGCCTCCTTAACAGTTCAAGAAGTGAAGTCTTGAAAATATCCAGTTCAGGAGCAATCCAAAGCCTTACCCAATATAATAGGGGTCTTAGGGCAATTATATCGGCTATTCGGTTTAAACCCAGATCTAAAAATATTGGGATCAGTGGTGTACTACGGGGGCATGCAACCAAAGCCCTCACAAAATTATTCTCTCCCACAGTTAGTCTATTACTTTTGGTGTGTCCCCATACCTCCGCATCATAGACAGCAGCACCTTGTGCCTTAGCCACATAGATCTTAATCGCTGGGGATACAGTTTTAGTGGTCGTGCTCATAAAAAAGCACAGAATAGAGGCCGCTCTTTGCTGTAGAAGACCCATACTTTTATTAATCTGATCCTCCCAATATAATTTGCTGGATAACCTCACACCCAGATAGTCAAATGTGCTGACCTTATTCAAGGGGACTCCATCCAGCATGATAGTACATTTCTTGCGTGGTCCAAGATGGAATACCATCAATTTGGTTTTTATTAAAGTTCAACTCCAGACCATAATTCCGACAAAACAGATTAATTTTGGTTTGGAGACCCATTGGGGTCTTTGAGATAAGGAGTGAATCGTCAGCAAAGAGAAGAATGAGAAATTTCTGGGCATTTAGGGTGGGGGCATCATTCAGGCAGGAAAGCATATCCTGTACCACCTCATTAATAAAAAGGGAAAACAAAAATGGGGTTAGATCACAACCCTGGCGAACTCCCCTATTGATAGGGATTTTTCCAGTCAACTCACCTTGATTACCCCATCTCACTGGCACTTATGTGTCTTCGTGCAACCGTTTTAAAAATTTAATTATACTAACAGGGGTCTCTATTTTATACAACACTTCCCATAGTTTATCTCTAGGGACCAAATCAAAAGAAGATCTCAAATAAATGAAGACAACATACAAGGGCTGCTTGGCGAGAATTACATATTTCCAATTTAAAATGGCCAGCTTAAATAACTGATCCACCGTACTAATCTTGGGTCAAAACCCTTCCTGGAGGGGTGAGAGGATCTGATGGTCGGTGGCCCAGCAGGTTAGTCTTCCTAAAAGTTGTTTTGCAAAGATTTTTTGCATAGTAGCAATTAGACTGATCGATCTATAATTAATTGGAATGTTTGCATTACCCTTTGTATAAATAGGGAAAATTTCTGCCCCCTTCCACGTAATCGGGATTGGGCCCCCTTTTGCAATTTGGTTCAACAATAAGTTTATGTACCAGGTCCATATAACTGGTTCGGATCTATAGAGATCACCTGGGATCTTATCCGGTCCTGGTGCTTTGCCTGGCTTAAGGGAATTGATTGCATCAAGAGTTCCATCCAGTGAAATGTGCATAAAATCCTCATGGTCATGGAAAACCTCTCCTAAAGAATCAGAGGCAGGGTTCACATCTACTGAAGGCGAAAGGCCCTGTTTCGCATCATTAATATTAGTGGCCAGTAGAATGCCAGCCTTGTCATAGAGACGGGAAAAGTGGTCCACCCAGCTTTCCGGTTGAATATGGTTCTTGATAATGTTCCTGCCCCCTCTTTGGCATCTGGACAACAATTCCCAAAATAGTGTGTTATTGATTGAATTTGAGGCATCCACTATATCCTGCCAAATAGAGTCTTACCAAGTTTTTTTCGCTCGTAGGGTAGCTTCCTTATAAACACATCTAGCTTGTTGTACTTCCCCCAGAGACCCAGACAATATAGCTTTTTTTAGCCCAGACTTTGTCCTGGAACAAGCTTCATCAAACCATCCATTGCTTACCAAATCAGCACCACGATGTCTAGTCCCAACTTTTTTGAAAATTTTGTTTTGCATTTTTGTGATCATAGTATCATGCAGACCAAGAAAAGGGCTATCATTTGAATTCGAGTCTTCGTAGGCTGACAGGTTATCAATAAACAATTGATAAATCCCACATAACAGATAGGGATTGGACATTACCTTTGGCCACCCTACCTTCTTGGAGCTGTTATTCAGGCTAGGAAAAGGGACTACTGTACATAAATTATTACGAGTCCTACTAAAAACACCGCCTAAAAAAGTAAGAAGCAAGGGAAAATGATCGCTTTCACATCTCGAGTCCACCCTCATATCCCTCAACAGGGGCCATAATCTCACATCTATCAAAAAATAGTCGATTACACTTGTCGATCTACCACGTTTGAATATGTGGGCAATATTTATATCAGAGGGCATATGACCATTGCAGGCTCTGAGGCCATACTTTAAATATAAGGATGCCAACTGCACAGCCACTCGAGAAAGCGAACACAATCGATGGCTAGTTCTCTGTGGAATACCCCATATTTCATCCTCCTCAGCCGTTAAACCACTGAGCATATCAGAAGGTTCAAAGGTACAGTTCAAATCTCCTGCTATAATCAGGGTAGACAAGGGTTGTAGGGTGTCTAGATAATCAGATAGTAATACTAAAATCTGGGACTCAGAACCTCTAGGGACTGATCTGGCATAAACATTAATAACAATAATATTAACATTTTGTTGGAATGAGATTTGCATCCCCATTAAATCAACACAATCAATATCTAAAATCTTATAATCACATTGCAGTTGTGGTATTGATTAAAAGTATGTTGGGTGATATAGGACTTGATGGTCCTACACCCTCTTTAGTGTTGACACGCATCAGCTCTTACTCAAAAGGCCCACAGGGATTCTGGGCCTTTGTCAGGACAAACTGTATGTCCCAGGATCTTTGTTAGTCTTACCTATTCTTGTTAGTCATTCATCCTAGACTAATCTGTCAGAACATACAACCTAATATATAGATCATGCTTAGGGCTACTCCCTGTGATGTTGAATTCACCAGTCTGGATTTCTGTAGAAAACAAATTAACGTGGGTATCATACCATTATGAATTTCCAGCACCGGACCATGTAGGCATTGTTCAGTACATGAGTACCTGTAATACAGCACAATGGGGCATGCAATGAAGTATACTATCTCATCCCCTTTTAGGATGTACTTGCATTTCTGACTATAGGGGCATGGACAAAAAACAACAACAAAAACAGGAGGTGAAATCATACTATGATGTTCATTGCACACCACACAGAAAATCGTAGTAGATGGTAATAGTTCCTATCGTTATAGATTCCTTACCCTATTTGAGAGTCTCTTAATATAGATCATGCTTAAGGATACTCCCTGTGATGTTGAATTCACCAGTCTGGATTGCTGTATAAAACAAATTAAAGTGGGTATTATACAATTATGAATTTCCAGCACCGGACCATGTAGGCATTGTTCAGTATATGAGTACCTGTAATACAGCACAATGGGGCATGCAATGAAGTATACTATCTCATCCCCTTTTAAGATGTACATGCATTTGTGGCTATAGGGGCATGGACAAAAAACAACGACAAAAACAGGAGGTGAAATCATACTGTGATGTTCATTGCACACCACACAGAAAATCGTAGTAGATGGTAATAGTTCTTATCATTATAGATTCCTTATCCTATTTGAGAGTCTCCCAATGCGACATAGGAAGAGGTGGGATTTGCCCCTATAGTCAGACACTGTGGGAGATTTCAGTCAAAGTAATTGTAATATAAGGTATGAAAGGCCTCAATAGGGATGGGAAGTTAAAGAGACACTGATGAAATGAAAAACAAAGCTACATAAGCACAACATCTGGGAAAAGGAATAATTCATAGGAAATATGGGCATATAAAACATGCAACATGAAGTAAGTGTGGGAAATGTAAACTGTCTACTTCACTCATGTTGATTACCTTAAGGATTCTTGCACTCATTCTGGAGAAAGACCTCGGTGTTTTGCTTTAAAGTTAAGTACAGGAATATAGGGACCAACAGTGACTAGTTTCATTGGAAATTACTGTCGGTCAACCCTACTTAAAGCCCTGAACAACTCTTCTGCAAATAATGTCATTGGCATTGCCTCCTCCAACTCACTTTTCTATATTCATTACAATCATACCACGTTCATGCTTTTTCTCTTATTGTGTGAATATATACTTGAAAGTCAAGCCCCACCACTTTGTATGCTCAAAGCTCTGTCTTACCTCCACAAAAAACACACAAACAAGTGAATAGCTGGGGTGAGGGCTTACCATTAAGAAGGGTCCACTACACTTTCAGACCTGCCTTCTCGAAATGTATACTCCACATGTAGCATTACGAGGTGTATGGCCACCCATCTTCACATATAAGTCACCGCCATATTCAACAAATATATAACAGAGTGTAAGCTTTCTTCACATATAGATGAGCGCCAGTAGGGCAAGCTCAACATGAAAACCCTTCCCACATAAGCTCAGAAAAAGTAATACCCTTCCAATCCCACACCCTACATGGTGTAGCCTGCTATCCGTGTGGGTAAACACCTCAGACCATGGAGTAAACACTATACAAATGCTGAAGTACAATAAATATAGTTTAACACAATCTTCCTTCAAAAGCAGCGTATGCAGCAACAGCACAACATTTTTTCATATACCCCCCTTCACCAAATAGACACATCGTACGGCACGACCATAGAAAAAGCTCCAGATAACAACTATATGACAAATTGTGGGCCACAAAGAAAAGTCTAAGCAGGGGTTATTAAAAAGCTGTTGACTTGTCACGTTATTATCTGGCAATTTCAAACCCATTCATACCTTTGCAGCAGCCATGCCATTGATTTAGCGGGCACAACTACATTCATCATGAGCCCGGGCCATGGCGTAGTTCAGCATGGATATGACTACTGCAAAGCGGCGTGATAAACATCATACATCAAATGTATCTCCCTATTTTCTAGCCAAATGTTTGATTTGTGACACTGGTATAAGAAGCAAAAAACACTTGCATTTTACCTGGAAGATCCCTTCTCTGAGGTACAATTGAAGAAATACATTCTAAGGGCCCTGGGATTACAATAATATATCCTGGTACTTGGTGGAGGAGGAGGTAGCAGGACCAGAATTCTAGGTAGACAGGCAGGGCAGAGTCATAGAAAATGTTGCGGAAGGCTGAGGAGGGGAAGACGAGGAATGGATGGGTTTGAGAAAAAAATCCAGTTCTAAAATTAAAGTAAATCATTTATCTTCAATTAAAACAACTTTAGTAGTTGGATTTGGTTGGACTTAGATGATAAGTTGTTTACCTCTGTGACACCACCAGGTCTTCTCTATATGTTGATTGGTTGTGGGCAGACTGAAAAGAGAGACCCTGAAAGACGTTAGGAGGGGGCAAGGCACAGGGAATGAGTAAGTAGCCTTATGCATTCACTGGTCTTCCACAGAACTCTGATAGCTCACCAGATGGAAGCACAGTACTTTATGGTTATCCAGTCTTAGCAATCTTAAAGAGAGGAAGAGAAAAAGAAGAACTGAGATATTGAGGAGCAGGAGAAGGCTGGAAGTAAAAAATCACTGAAAGAGGAAATTAAAAAACAGAGCAAAACCGAGAGTTCAAAATCGGGTTACGCTATTCCAGATGAAAAGGAGCAGGGGAGCTTAAGACCCGAGGTAGCAGAACTCTGACTCCCTCCTCACCACTCTGTATATAGTGTCACCTAAAAAAGGTAGTCAAAACAAAGGCTCTCCTTCTTTTGTCACCATCACCTCTTTTATACTGGCCACTTCGAATAGGACCAAAGTCTATCCCTTCTCCCATTGTGAAGAATTTAGGGATAACATTAGACTTTAACCTCTCTATGATGGAACAGGTGAAGTCTTTAGTCAATTCTTGTTTCTTACAAATCAATATGCCAAAAAGGATCCTTTGACTTTTTTCTTTATCAAAGAGATGATTTCTGATCACATTCATTTTCTCGTGGTTAGACTATTATAACATGCTGTACTGAGATCTCCCTCTATATCGTAATGCACAAACTTTACATGGTTCAGAATTATGCTGCAAGACTGGCCATGAGGCTTAAAGCCAGGGACTGCATTTTTCACTCATTGATCTCCCTTCACTGGCTTCCTGTGAAGGAGCGTTTTATTCTTAAATTACTTTGTCTAATCCACAAAGCTGTCAGTGCCTCTAAGAGATCTTTCTTTGTCAGTCGTTTTGCCTTCCCTCAATCTCATTGTATTTTTTAGGTTGAGCAACCTTGCTCTCTCTTGGTGGTCCTACTTTCCAATCCGTCTTTGCTGGAAAGCCCTGCATCCAGGAAAAGCAGAATCATGCCAGGTTCAGAAAGACCCTTAAAACCTGGCTGATCCTGAAATCACTAAATCACCCTGAATTATGGTGGAGTAGTGATTTCATGATTTTTCTTCTGTCTCTGTTTCTCACCTCTGATTATTGACAGTGCCAGGATACCCCTTCCAGAGTGACATATGCACACTTTACAAATACAAATACAAAATACAGTCAGACTTCAATGCAACCTCTTTACCCACATGGGAATAGAGAATTGGTGGGCAGGAAAGCTGGGTTTTTTGGGAAAGACCATAAGAACAGGGTTATAGAAGTGAGCTCTTTAACCATGGCTTTAGCAGAAGGACCAGCGATTCTAATGGAAAAAACCAAGTGCATGCATTTACTATCTTTGAGTACTTGCTTTCTGCTCAGAAGGGTAATAACCCTCCTCTGGAAAGCAAATGAGGGTGGGAATAGGATTTCCACATCTAACAACCTCACCCTGTAACCTGTTCGCTGACACACAGATAAATCCTAGTACGTCTGCATTATACAGCCTTTTGCTCACACTATGAAAATATTTTTGAATTTTTGTTTGTGAATGTACCTCTTAAATACTTTGAGAAATAATTTCCAGGAATTTACTGTTCTTTCCGCAAGGACAGATTTATGAGCGTCCTTATTCATAATTTCTTCAACGGGGACCAGAATCTGACTAAAATGCAGTCACCTTATGCAACCCTCCCGCTGATTTAAGTTGCAGTAGAAATATTCTTCATTCGCCATTGCTCAATATTTTCATATAAAGCGTTTCTTTTTAATAAAAGTGTTGCTGTTCTGAGAGCAAAAGGGTAGTGTGTACTCTTGATTAGAGGTTTTGTGCTGTTAGTGCAGCATAGATAATCCCACAATGGGCATGATTGTCTAACTGCACTTTGTGGTACATCTTGTAGCACTACAAAAAGTACTACAAAGTGTTAGTTTTGCCTAAATGTATATGTGCTGACGTCTCTGCCTGAATGAGGAGCCTCAGCGCATGTTAGTATACATTTTAGAAGTTAGTATGGAAGGGACATGGGGGAGTGGGAAAGGGGGCATACTTACTAATAATGGGGGCAGATTAGGGAGGAGTAAGAAGAGTTTAGTTGGTGTCAGGGAAGGAGTTGTGGGTGGATGTCACCCAAACACACATGAGTAAGTCAGTTTCTTTGCACTGGGTCTGTGAATACAAAAAGTGGTAAACTTACTATAAAGTATACACTTACTCAAATGTTTCACTGACCGATGTGAATCAGCCCCTTTGTGTTTGGTTTCTGTGTTTTATTTGCATTTATGCAGCCAACACGTTTGTCAAGGTCAGTTCCATTTCAGATCCTGAGTATCTAAGCTTATCAAAACCAAAAATACTTGATGGTTGGTGAAAGTCAGAGTTCCTATGTATTACTTGGAGTAACAGGACAGGGACAAGCTAAGGCCTTTATCCTAGCCGATCCTTCTGGCACTTTCAACAGGGCTGAACATTCCATCTTAACAAACCATGTCCAACCACGTGGCATAGGAGGAACGGCCTTAAAATGTCTTTCTTGACCAGACACTCAAAAACTACAAAGCTGGGAGATTTTATATTTGGAAAGACAGATGTCACCTGGGGCGTACCTCAAGGATCAGCCATTTTCCCTCACCATTTTTTATATCCATGTTTTCCCTATTTCCAAAGGAATTGAGCCAGAGCTTTTAAATTTCAAGATAATACCCAGATAATCATATATATATATATATATATATAATCTATATATATATATATATATAGATAGATATATATACATATATATATATATATATATATATATATATATATGAACCCACACTCACAGGATGCATTCCAGCAAACCATGCATTACATCTGGTATTGGATGGGTAGTAATGAGTTAAAACTAAATGCAGAGAAAACTGCATAGTCAGTGATCTGTATGACCTTGGGCCAAGCAGCTATTTACCTTCTGAAATGAGTGCCAAACCTCTACAAGCAGCATACGAAGGCCTGGGGGACCAGATAACAATTTGCTGTCATGATCCTCCCTGGTCTCAGCAGTGGCATCTTCCTGTGAATTTAATAACAGAGTATTGAGGAAGATTTTTCCACTTTTTGTTATGGCAACCAGACTTTGGAACTCTCTCCCTGTAAACCCACGTGCTGAAACTTCCCTACTCCAGTTTTAACACTATATACAAACATGGCTTTCAGACAAGCATTTAATATATTTGGGTAAGAGCACTTGTTTTTTTTCACTCACATGTGTAATAGCTCCTAGAGACCTTATGGTGGTAGAAGTGATATTACCATAACAGTATAGATTCAACATTGTGGGTGTTATAGAGCCTCAAATAACTCTTTTTGTATGTGGTATCCTCATTTCCGACAGCAGAAGTGTTGTATCATCTATAAAACATACAATTTTGCAATCCAATGCAAATATATTCCATGCTGTTAAATAAAGTACAAATTGCAAGAATAAAGTAAACAATATAAAAACAATAACAAAAGAAATGTGCTCAGGAACAATCGTCTGCCACCAACCTTCCAAAACTTGTTAAAGTTGTCTTCAACTTTCTAATGGATCGACACTAATCCAATTGGCCACATGCTACTAATTGCCCCAGAAACTGACGAACTGAGGGGCATATTTACAAGCCCCGTGGTGCAGGAGAGCTGAGAAAGTGACCTTTCTGCACCACCCTGCACCAAATGGAAAGGGCAGAAATGCACCCGATCTACAAGATGTGGTTAATTTCTTTCCTTTCCCCCTGCTCTGGTGTACAAATTGCTGCCTCGTGCCAACGCAGGCACCCTTGCACCAAGTTGTTAGCAGAATTGCTGGGAGGCATTTTTCTCTTTCTATGTGTGATGCAGAAAGTAGAACCCATAGAAAGAGGAAACAATGAGGAGAAATAAAGATATTTCTCCTCGTTCTGCCTGCCCTGGGAGGCGTACAGTTTTGACATAGTCCCAGTTTACAGATTCTTGTAATTCTGAGAATGCATCAAAACTCATGGGTTTTGAGTGGGAACACCCACTGCAACCCCCATGGCACACCTCGCTGAAACAGTGTAAGGCAACACAGCGACATGCACTGTGTTGCCTTACACCATATTTACAAGGCCCTGAAAAGTCACGCAAAGTGGCTTTGAGTGGCATTGTGGATATGGGCCTGCGCTATGTGCCACCAGTGCATCACAAAAAGTGATGAACCGGTGGTGCACAGTGCTTGTAAATATGCCCCAACATTTCACATCCAACCAATCAGGGGCGGCTCCTCCATGTGTGCGGAGGATTGCCCCCCCCCCCCACCAGCAGCAGAAGCTGCAAACCTTTCACCACGAAGGGATAATAAACTATGTTTATTATCCCTTTGTAGTGGAAGGGGCGGGGCCACAGGGTGATGAGCATCAAGGGGAGTGCACTGTGCACTCCCATCAGAGCGCATGTGTGTTTGGCCGTCCAAACACACATGCGATGTAGGCTCTCTCCAGAGAGCCTGCACAGTCTCCAAGTCTGCCTGGGAGCGCCCAGCTAGGGTGCTCCCAGCGAATCCTGACGCTGCCCTGAGCTGCATCAGGATTGGCCGCAGGGCTGGCTGGGAGCCTGTGTCTGAGGGAGGATATGGAGGAGAGGACAGCGCGTGAACAGCAGGTACGTTCTTTTTCTTTTTCAATTAATTTTAAGACCCGCTCCCACGCACCAACTGGCCACCCCCTCTGCCGCCTGCGTGCGGCCCCTACCCCCCTCCTCATTAGGGAAGCGAGCCACGACTGCAACCAATGTGTATTAATATACAACATTTGGTATTGATTCCACAAAACGTCCAATAAGGATAGCCTTAAATTTCCTCTAAAAAGTGTTAAGCCATGTCATGATGAGCTCAATGCTACTGTTACATTGTGCATTAAAATGCAATACTCGTCATATTCCAAACAAAACTACTTCCCATTTTCCACATAGAACCACAATAGTGAAGAAAGGTTCCTTGAGTAAATTAGACGCAGACTCTGAAGATGGTTCAAATCCACTGTTTGAAACGTTAAATCTTGTCCCTCCCCAAAGTTTGGGTCTAGGCGCACCCCTACTCTTCGATACGTTTACCAGAACTGCACTTTAAAATACAATATAAAAAGAAATTGCACATACAAGCTGGTATTGAATTTTGATAAGGAGGAGGTAGGAGAGACATAAATTGTCTGTCACAGTTAATTAACAGGAAAGCAGAATGGGATTTGTTTTTTTCCACAGGAGCGATGCATTGGGTGAAAAGTGAATTATGGAGGTTTCCATAGTAAACTGAGTATAAACAAGAACTTTGGAGACTGTGCTTGGTGAGGTTCCAAGAAGGCGGAGACCTGGGCAGTTGCACTGCAACAACATCTAACACACAGTGTTCCCAGATGATTTGTTTATCCTTGCTGTTCCTAGCTCTCAGATAATAAAATGGTGCTGAGAGCAGGCACAATGAGTTTTTAACTGCTCTGAACTTGTTGATATGCTGATTGGAGTAGAAATGGTGTTCTTGGTCAATTTATAACTGAATGAACTATTTTTTGTCCTTAGCAAAGAAAATATTCCACAAAGGGGTCAGTTGTCAACTATCCTGATTTTTGAGGAACTCTCCTGCTTTTGAGGTGTTTGCCAAGTTTTCCACATTCCACTGGTGAGAGCGACAAATGTCCAGACCTTTTCTCTTTACTGGATGATATAGACTAAGAGACCTGCAAAGTAGAAAAGAGATGAATGTTCAGAGAATGGCCAATCAATCAGAATAGAAAGACAAATGGACTGACTGATAAGTGAGTCCTGAGCTACTCGTTGGGATGTCCTGAGAAGGATGAGATGGAGATACATGTGTTAACATGGCCACTGGTTAAGAGGAGATGCGGCACAGATGGCATCCTATACACACTGCTTTCGCACCACCAGGGCAGGCTTTAGCGATGGTGGCACCCTGTGCAACACACTTTTTGGGCGCCCTCCATCCTATGACTACCTCCTCGAATTCACTCACTACTACTCGACCAATGTGCCCCTCATCTCTCCATAGCCCCCTTTCACATACATTTCATTTGTTTTAAAGCACTTGTGAAGGCTGGCTTTACTGATCCATTCAGCTATTCCTATAAAATACAGATCTGGTCTTTGCCGCTGGCATATTAACCCTCTACGCTACTTTGAGTCAAAGCTGCCACTAGACAAAACTTCCATCTCTCTCCCTAGCAGGAACATTAATCACAAATGATACCTTCACATTTTAATTGTTTCAGTGCTTAATTTGTAAATAAATACTTGAAGGTGTCCAAAGTTCTCCTCTGAAACACGCGCCTGCTGCAATTAAATGTGTGAGTACGGAATTCTCATGCTGCGTAATCCTGAAGCCATCTCAGGCTTCTTTAATTCATTCACAGTCAGTCCCTGCAACTTCAGCTCAGTCTTGCATTTTCTGTTTTCTCCGTTTGGGACGCTTTTTAATTTTTCCCTTCCTCCGTCTTTCCCATATGTGTCTTTTGCTTGCAGGACGCACAAGAAACTTTTTAGCAGGTGCTTTTAAATAGCAAGTTTTGCAAGTCATTGCTAAACACTGCGCCTTCCTGAGGTCAGCGCCCCTCCAATCCAGGTTAACACCTGGTGCAGCCGCACCGCTCGCACCACCATAAAGCCGGCCCTGAGCACCACATATACCTCTTGAGGATCTCCAAAGTAGGACAGTTAGATACTACAGTGCATGCCTTAAACCAGTGAAGAGGAGCCGCAAACAGGGATCAGTCCTTCGCCCTTATAGTAACAAGACTGAGTTAATGGGAGGTGAAGATTATGAGAGCCATCACCTTTTTTGAGCTGAGAGTTTGGCCAATATTCTTGTCTGCAAAATAGAAAATACAAGTTTTTGATCATAGGAATGTTTGGAATCTATTTTCCACCAATTCGGGATGTGATGATAGCTTATTATTTCTTCATATCTTTATTGTAGTTTTAATCTAAGAGAAAAGAAATCACCCAAAACTAAATAATGTGTTGTTGTGTTTTATTAACATTCAACAGTTGGTCATTTCCTAATATCAGTCCTAAATGATGAAATCATAATCAAATTATGCATGAATGAAAAACAGGCCAAGGCCCTGTCCCCATAGTACGTCCTTGCTGCCCATTTTCTTCAATTGAACCTGGTTTGAGGTTCTCACATAATGACAGGAGAAAGGATTAAGGCATGGAGAGAACATGATCTACCCAAGATCAACAAATTTGTTTAAGTAAAAGAATCAAGCTACTGTGGAAATTAATGTTTCATGACCATTAACACTTCCACTATACCACATGTACCAAATGATTGCCCAGGAGCACAGAGTTTGGTCAAATGGGAGGTTGGGGTTGACAACCACTCCCCCTGGTTCCACCTTCCACCTTGCACATTACACAACTGTGGTGAAGGTAGTGCTGAAAGCGAGGACCAGGGGCTCTTCTCTCCGAAAATGCCACTGTGGTGGCAGTTCTGCTCAGAATTTTAATGCAGTGTTTATTAACAACATAATTTAGTAAAGAGCAAAAGCCAGAGTTCAATGTTAAGTCTCATATTCCGATGGCTACAATCAACCACTTGATTTCATATAGTGCTGAAATTAGTGCTATCTTCTGACCTCAGAGAACTGTTCACCTTGTTGGGGGCCCTGTCAGGGTTTTTGCTATATTGAGCCAGTTTCTTAGCGCTCCAAGTGAGTATGGACGAGGTAATAAAGGCAGAACAAGATAGCAAACACTTTTCTGTGGGTGATAGGGCAGAAAGTGATTACTGGACAGAATCTGTGGTGGGTACTCTCACGTACTATTGGTGTCCTAGGTCGTAATATACTATATAAATCCTTTTTCAATAACAAAGCAAGTCCCTTCATATACTTGACTCTTATGGGTAGTCATAGTGAGCAGTGGCATCTAACTTTACAAGGTGAAAGAGGACTGAAATTCTGACCCAGAATTGCACGGAAATCACGCTCAATTAACTCAACGTCCAGTCAGACCTATCACTTTTAAAAGGACTACGCTAGCTGAAAAAGGTGTTATGGAAGGCAACCCCCAACCTTAAAAAGCTCTCAGCACCTGTTGTCCTTTCCACCAAATAAAAGTTTTTCGATGGCTAGAACTGAGCAAAGTCTTTCCTCACACAATATGTTCCATCAATTGATAATGGAAAGATGGCCACCCTTCAGAGTCACTCCTAAAGATTGGGCCAGAACATTATTTGATCTGTACCTCACACTTATAAGGGGTCTAGATTTAGACAACTGTTGATTTTTGGCATATAATAAAGCCATGTTTATGGGTCTCACACCTAGAATGGGCCTGGGCAAAGGATACTGATGCTCCTACCACCCCATGCCCCAAACCTCACTACAAGTGGATAATCAATCTCCCATCATGACTGTACCATGTACTACCCAACAAAGCATCATATATGGCACAAACATAGATTTATGACGTTAAGAGTTCAATGCCCTAAGCGGAGAAATGCAACTGAACCCTAGGAGTTCATCCAAACAGTTAAAATTTAACTTTTCGAACTTGCCTGCAACTGGTCTCAACACAGAAAGGGTTCAAAACAGAAAACCCCGGGCACTGTTTCATCTCTTCATCTCACTGGTCAGAAACAAACTCCACAACTGAACAACCACAACAGACTTTCTCTTCCAAATCTTGTGCACTGAAGTAACTGAAAGGGGACCTTTGAACTTAAAAAAGTTGTCATATAAAGAAGCAAATAAATTAATTCTTCATCGGAATGCGGAACCTTAAACTCTTGCAATAGGTAAGGCCAGAGACTATAAGATAATGCTCAGTCACCAGATCTTGTGAACGTGTTGTTGAGAACAGGAGTTATGTGCAAGACATTCCTTTCATACATTATGAAAATTAACTGTCGGAATCCAAAGATTATATGTAATAACTTTGTAATTAAGGCCCTAGAAACTAGTATTAGATTCAGTAAAGAACTGCCTGAGACCCTCATTTACAGTTAGGTGGACAAGGTACTTCTGTTGTAATGGGGAGGAGTACCACACAACCGCCGTCCCAACTGCTCTATTTATCCACTGGTGGTGTCCACACTGGCTCAGCCAGTGGAGTTGCACACTGAGGGCCCAACACACCTCTGGTCAAATGAGATTGGCCATCCAATTTACAGAGGGTGGTCTGATACTTTTCTGTTTGAGACAGCCAGGAAATTCCTGGCGGCTGTTAAAAAAAAAAAAAAAAACATTATCCCCACAGTCTGTGGGGAAACTCCAAGAGTGTCGGTCATTAGTATTTTGTTTTTATAAAAAAGTTTAGGGAGTCGGTTTTTCTGAAAAAACAAAAACAAAGGTATGTTGAGAGGCCACATGAACCATGGCAGTTAATCAACAAACCTTTGGTGCCTTCAGAGGAGCTGTCATGGCAACGGCTCCTTTGAAGGCACTGAGATATCCACCAATCTGGCAGAAGTGCCTAAATATGGCTAGCGGTAGTCTGCCAGGATGGCGTAGGTAATGACTACTCTAATTGTGGCCCCATCTCTTTAAGAACACAGCATTATTTTAGATGAGTTTGCAGGTACCTTGGCACTGGGGACAAATGTGAGTCTCTGCCGTGCTAGCCTCATGAATATAGCTTGGACCAAGTTAGAGACAGGCATCCAGCTCAAGGATAAAGGATCAGAAAAAATAGTGTCTCCTGGGGAGTTTGTGTAGGGAAGCAAATTCAGTTTCTATAATAAACCTGGAAGATATACCTCTGTAAAGAAATTGTTGTATCATTAGAGAAGTAATTTAGCTTGGGTAGACATTGCTAATCCAATCCGATTTTTTCTGGGCAAAATATTTTAAAATGGCACAATTGTTGCAGTGATAATGTAATATTTCAGGACCCATGAGACCTATGTACTTTATTGTGGTGTCAAAACATAGGTGTTGGGGGTCATGTAGTCTTACAGACACAGAAAATAACTCCTTAGAGCAGCCCTTCCACCATTTTTTAAAATGGTGGCTCTATAATGGTGTGTTTTAGCATTTTAGCCATCATATTGGTAATTTATTTTAATATTGTGTTTGTTTCTGTTTTTCCGTTGATTCAAATTTGTAAACATGAGCGAAGCAGGTGGTAGCAGAGAATCTTTACCTTCTGACACAGTGTTGCTACCTACAAAATCTAAGGATTCCTTCAATGAAGAAAAATGTGTCATATGCCAAACTAATCCAAAAGAAAAGCTAACATCAACTGCGGCTGGACAGAATAGAGTGCAAGATGCTGCAGAAATAAGGCAAGGTGAAGTTTACAAAAGATTGAAACTGATGGGTGAAGAGGATCAAATATTTTATCATGTAACAACAAGTGCTACAAGTTGTATATAATGGGAAAAAGCCTGGAAAAAAAGTCAAAAAAATAACAGAAACCAGTGAATTACAACAAGAATCCGAGTCTTCTGATAAAGCAACAGCAACCAAACCGAGTGCACATTCACTTAGAAGATTGATGGCTACCCCTCGTCCATCTCCAACAATTGATAAGGAAGCAGAGGATCTTCAATATGTTCTCTGTGGTTTAGCCAGAACAAGGGCCAAAGGGATTGACAAAAGAATAAAGTACAGAGTATGTGAGTCTCAAAGGGCAAGAATGAGCCACTTATGATGTTCTCAGGTGATTTGACTCATGAAGTTCTTGCTGCCAAAACAAGATCATAGGATGCACTAAAATCAGCAGGAACCATTTTAAAAAACGTCCTGAAAGATTTAGATTTTGGACTTAATGACAAATTTTGTGATGCCCCAAAGCTCCGCAAATCATGGGAGTCAACAGGAATACCTGATGTCTTAAAAATGTTTACATCATTGTTTAATATCAGCAAAGCAAAACTGTTGAAAACTAAAGTTCTTGAGTTCAGAACAGAATCCAACAACATTGATGATGGCTTTGAACATATAAGCGAAGTGGAAGACAGTCCCATGAACTGATAGCTTTATGCTGTGCAAATGTTCTGTCTTTTCCAAATCATGTTTTATGAATTTATCACAGCAAAAAAAAAACTCAGTTAAATGTGTTGACTGTCCACGCAATCTATGACAAGTGCAAAGGTCGAGAGCTAATCACTTCAACGAATAGGATTGCTGTATCAACATGTTATAATGACATAGTATGGAGCAGGAGCTTGTTAGCAGCTCAGGCTGTAAAATCTTGTGAATCCAACAGCACACCACTTCCAAGTCACTTTACCAGGAAAGGATTTACAATTGCTGCTCTTGATAATTTTGATTTCGAAGACAGCTCTTCTTTGCCCGGAACATCCAGCTCACATGGGACTGCCATGGTGCTTTTTCAAGATGGTACCAATTAAGTAGCTGCTGGAAAACAAACCGCGTCAGCTACAGGCTTAAAGAAACAAAGCTGCAAACGTACAACCCAACTGCCTTACCAAAATGTGCCAAATCACTACAAGCCACCAACATGTCCCAGTTTACCACAAAGTTTCAAAGTGGCGAGGACATAGATTTTCTTCTACCTGATGCTGTGGTCCGCAAAGCTGATTTCACTGAATTTATCATATTGCTTATTCAGTCACTGATTATTGTGTTTTGCGAATTCTATTGCATACACTACCTGAGATATGGGTCCTGGTATTTGGAAAGAGTGAAGAAGCTAGAGGAGGAAAAACCAAATCTCCACAGAAGATTCATCCAAAATCATTTTGTGGTGAAAAACAGAAAGGAAAGGTTCAATGCTGTGGCTCTAGATATGAAACTGTAACAGACGATCCAGAGATCACAGAAAGTCTCCAAGGGAATTGTTTTTCAGACAGTAAAAGTGAATATGTTGCTCAATGGCAGCTAGTTTACCATGAAGTCCTTTCTATTTGCAATGTTTTCAGAGAGATGACAAATTCATAATGAATGGACTATCATGCAACAGTTCTTCACCACGAACATGTGGGAAAGAGAAGGGAACATTTTAATAAACATGTTGACAGCCTTCGTTATTTCATGCAGCAGCAAGGAAACCCCTTTGAAATGACTGAGCCTGTGTGACAACACAACTTGGTGAGCAAACAATATGTAGATAACAATATGAAAAGACATGTACTAGATGTCCAGGAGTATGGATCAAAACAATACGCTTAACTGAAGCAGGAAAGATTCGTATTGAAAGAGAAAAAGCTGTTTGAAATATTCACTAAACTTCCATGCTTTAATTGCTATAGTGAGAGTTTCATCCAACCAGCCACTACAAAGCAGGTTACAAAAAACACCTTACACAAGCACATAGAGAGATAAATGTAGTAAAAGAAAGTGGTGAATTTTTCAAGGACATTCTGCTGCATGATCTTCTTCCAACTAACGTATTATTTGATGGAGATGCTGCAACCAAACCATAGAAGCACAAACTCATACAGGAGCTCGAAAAAAAACGTTCACCTTCATGTTGTGCCACATGTTGATTGGGTGCCAAAACCTACAAAATCTTTAAAGCCTCTACCGACAGAACTTACACCTACATGTACATGTAAAACCTGTGCTACAAAAAGATATCCCTGTCTATACGCTTTTCTCAAATGTTCAACATTCTGCAAATGTAACACAAGCGATTCCCGAAACAAATAAATAACGTGAACTACATTAATGTGTATAAAACAGGAGTGATTAACATTATTTTTTGTCATATTCAGATCATAAACATTGTTTAGTGTATACATAAAAATTAAAAATCATTATTATTTGTTTCATTTCTACATACGTCTCTTCTCCCTCAATTATGGCTGCCATTTCCGAAAATGCCGGAAGGGTTGCTCTGAGGAGTTAGTTTCTGTCTCTGCAAGACTACTTGACCCTTAAAACCTATGTTTTGACACCAAAATGAGGTGTACAGGCCTCATTGTTCCTGAAATATTACATTGTCACTGCAACACATCTGCCGTTTTTTAAAATGTTGTCCAGAAAAATTCAGCCTGGATCAGCAATGTCTACCCAAGCTAAATTACTTCTCTAGAGATCCAAAAACACAAATCCAAAATGAAAATCTCTGGACAACAATTTGGTAATGGAGGGATATCAAGGGACTGGGATTGTAAGCAGGATGAGAGTGAGACTCACTAGCAAAGGTAGTACTCTTACAGAGAGGTGGAATAACTAGGAAAAATTAATCAGTAGACACATGAAAGGGAGTATAACACTGAGACAACAAATACTTGTGGAAAAAACAAGAGAGGCAGGTACATAGGACTAAATGAAGAACACTCGTGCAACAAACAAACAAAAAATATTTTTTTACACATGGGGAGGTGGAGTGGGCAATGGTTATTGCAACCATACAGTTGAGTAGGACGAAGTGTACCATTGAGCTCCAGGTTTTTGATGCCAACCCCAGAAGTTTCAGTTTCAGTTTAAATATTCCACTAAGTGCATACATAAAACCTCAAGAATAAAATCTTTTCAAGGGGCAAATGCAGTTACACAAGATAGTTAAAAAGGAAACCAATATAAAAATAAAAGTGCAGTAACAGTCTAAGCTGATAGTATATGATGAAGTGGCAGTACAGCAATAGTTTAAAGAAAAGCTTGTGCCTGAGATTGTTCATGGGCCTTAAGCAGCCGCAGAAACTGTAGTCTCAGTTAGGCAATTTATTTTTTGGTCAAGTCTAATCAAGTATTTAGCAATCCTGCAGCAGAGAGGAATTTCTTTTAATTTAAAGCACGCTAAAATTGCAGGCCTTCTGCAGTGTATATCCCTCTGGTTCCAGACTGGTATTAAAATGGTTCTTTCATCTATCATATTTGCCTTAAATATACAGATTTGATTAATCATAGTCTCTGGAGCTTTTCTGCAGAGTTGACAAAGCTCCAAAGTCCTTTTTCACTTCCATGATGGCAGATGTAAGACTGATGGTAGGCAGCCCAGACAGTATCTTAAGAACAAAGCTTTAGTCTGGGCTTTATTAGCAGTGCCTGGAAATGGCTGTGGTGTTAACTTGGTGTAAAGCGCCATTGTAAGCCAACTGTGCTGTCTCTGAGCAAATGCCTTTTGTCTGCCAGCAGAGAGCATGTTTTAGCTTTCGCAATACCTTATCTTGGGAGTAGGTGGTAATTTTCTCCCATTGGTCTGCTAATCCAAGGGTTGCTAGGGAATTGGTAAGGTAATCTCTGGCCAGGGAGTGGTTTCTGCTGGTAATTTCTACCCAGAGAAATGGTGATTCAGGGTCCCGCTGTTGGCTGCATTTAGCTTGTAGAAGAGTTTAATTAATTGCCTTGCTATTGATTGTTTTACTAGGACACATTCAAGATGCAGCTCGGCTGGAGATGCTTGTTACAGCAGGAAGAAGACTTACTTAAAAAGTTTGGTAATGGCATTGTCCAAATGTACGTTTCTTCTTCTTAAAGCTTCCCTTCCATAGGCGATAGTTGGGACTAATTTGACCTGGACTTATTTCAGAAGAGGGAGATAAGTGGAAGAGGCTATGGCTGCTTTTATGCACATTAAGGCTACAGTAAGAGCTATTGATTTTCCACACATAAGCTCCAGGTGTTGTTTGAAGGAGCCGTATATGTTGAGAAGCATGGCCCAGTACTTATACTCTCTTACCACATTTACACGGTACATGCCCATGGGCCAAAGACAATGGCTTTGTGTCGGTTTTCCCAGAATCATTATTTTAGACTTCTTTAAATTAATTTCCATTGAGCTGACTTTGGAATATGAGTCCGTAGTGTACAGAAGCCTTTGAAGGCGAATTTCTGTTCATCTAAGTAGCACTAAGTCCTCAACGTACATCACACATGGTAGTAGGGTGTTACCCAGTTTCGGCGGGGGTGAATTAATCTTGCCTAGGCTGATTGCCACGTCTGCTAAGAAGAGATTGGGGGCTATCACACACCCTTGCCGTAACCCTTGATTGGTCGGGATTTTTCTCAAAAGGTGGGCACCGTTACATAGCTTGATTCTAACCCAGGTGTCGGTATGGAGACGGATCAAGGGTTTCAGCACCGAGTTAGGTATGTTCCGCCTACCCAGTTTGTTCCATAGGTTTCCTCTCCACTCGGTTGAAAGTGGCCTTGTAGTCTATAAAGGAGAGATAAAGGGGCTGCTTAGTTGTCCCAGATTGATCAAACAGCCTCCAAATCTTTTGTCCAAAACAATTAATCTCCTTTAAAAATAGCTAATGGAAAGCTATTGGGGCCTAGTGCACTTTCTCTTTGCCTTTTGAGATCTGATGCTCAGTTTTTGCTGCCTGGATGGGCAGAAGGTTTGTGGCTGAGATTCTAGTTGTATTACTAGTGAGGGCAGGGGCAGTTGTCGCTAGATGTTCTATGACTTGTTCCTGACATGGCAAACTATCTGAGTGGCCACAATGTTTTGAGAGGCATTGATTGTGCATAGTCACTCACTTGACTCTTGACACTGCTGCCAGCAAGACCTCCACTAGCAAGCTGCTATGTACCCCCTCAGGGAGCAGTCATGCCACATACTGCAGGTGATAGAGCCCCTGCCTTCTCTCCAGAGGACCTGGAGAGGCTTGTGGATGAGGTCCTACGACTGTATGAACAACTCTATGGGTCACCAGAGGAGGAGGTAAGTACCTCATGTGCACAGTTTTCTCTGTACTTCATCATAATTTCCCTACTCACTGGCTAGATATGGCCATGTGGACCAGTTTGACTATTCATGCAGTCTGTGTGTGTGTGGCATCAATGGGAGGGTCAATGTGCAGGTATTGGTGGCCAGTGCCCTATGCTGAGATCATTCACATTGTGTTGTGTGGGTTTTTTGGGCTCCTAGATCCTCCTTTTGTTGGGTGTATACAACTAGGTGAGGAAATATTACTGCCATCCACTTACATCTCTTTCCTCATGATTGTTATATGTGTCAGACAACATGTATGTGCAAGACGGCATGAGCTGTGTATGCATGTTGAATGGGTCAGTTGTGACTAATGTGAGCAATGTGTCTGGTACCACAGAGATTTCTTCACACATCTGCCCTTGTTAGACTCTGTCCTTTGCCCTTCAGGTTGCCACACACATCACATGCCATCTTTCTGTAACCACCATGCCAGTCCCTTCATTGTTACGCATTTGTGATGTTTGTGTTTGTACTCTGGCTGTAGCCTGTAGGGACTGTATTCAGGGAGTTATTCTTACATAGTGTGAATGGGTTAGTCCACTGAGATCTAAGGAGCTCACACTTCAGAAGCCACAGAGATGTGATGTGCCTCATAGTGGCTCACATCTCAGACAGGTTGCTAGAGCAAGGCCCACATGACGTCAGTAAGTTTGTTTAGACATTATAGGACCTGAGCAGGGTGGTGGGTTTGTCTGCAGGTTGGGAAATGTATGTGTGTAGTCATGGCCCTGTTTTTATTGGCTTGTATGTGTCACACTTGGTGAGTATTGACGAATAGGAAAGTCCTAACTTGATGTTAATGATATGTATGTTACTCAATCATTTGTGATGAGATGTGTGAACATGATCTCTTGATTTGTCTTTTGCATCCATGCAGGTCAATGCCCATCAAAAGAAGGGAATATGGAGAGCCATCACCAATGAGGTGCAGACCCTTGTGGTCCACAGCTGGCAGAGTGCCTACTGCAGAAAAAAGGTGGGAGGACATGAGGGGCGGGCCCAAAAGATCTCAGAGGCCTAGCTGGGGCTGTCCTCCCAACGTGGGTGGGTTGGCCATCGGACCATGACCCCCCTCCAGTGGTCCTCGTTCTGACAGTGGACTATCTGGTGCTTGATGGGCATTTGAGGGCAGCAAAGCAGCCACAAGGGGGTGAGTACATGGCATATTCCTGCCTGTCCTTTTGCAAGTGATTGAATCAGGTTCTGACAGCTCCTCCTCACAATCAGGGATGAGCCATGTGTCACACAGTAGATGAGTGATTGTTTTTGTAGCCATGTCATGTGTTGTATACTGATGTGTCTTGCCTATTGTCCCAGGGACCTAGGACACAACTGGGTGGAATCCACAAATTACTTGCTCTGCCGGGGCAACATATGGCAGTGTACATTGATCAATCAAGTACTGTTTGTTGTAGACCACTACTCGTAACTGTTAGGCCTAAGATAAGTAGGTGATGGACCACTGTCCTCTGCCATGTGTCTGGGTAAATGTATATGTAGGCATCTGCCACGCAGTGGCTAGTTGTCTTCAGTGTATCATGGATGCTGGTGCCTAACTGCAGTCTGTAATGTGAAGATGTCAAAAATACATGTGACAGGGCTTACATTGTTGTTTGGATGCAGCTACAGATCACTACTTTCCCTTGGTAAGTGAGGAATTCCCATTGGCATGATCTATGTGCCATCCCTGTAACCAACATTCCTTGTGTCTACCTATCAGCATGTTTCCCTTTCTCTGTGTTAAACATTTGTGAGCTCCAGTTTCATGCATGGTCTACCTATGTTGATGGGATGATGTCTGTATTCCCTCACATATATATGCATAGCACACTTTGTGGAATAGCTTCACCCGTCATAGCATGTTATTTGGCATGTACAACTGCAGTACCAACGAAAGACATGACAGGTAGACCTAGAGTTTAGAGCCACAATGTGTATATCTATGCCCTTGATGTGGCATCAGGTGGAAAGATGCACTGCAGATGTGTAATGGGTAAGGTTTGTGTCCTGATTGTTGGCATGCATCATGCATCATGGAGTGACTTGCAGTTATGTAGATATCACATGTTTTTGGGTACAGGCGTTCATCCACAGACAGACATTTGGGTTTGCATGGCAAAAATGTGGAGAATGATGTAGCTTCCAATTGGGAACATGTTGTGGGGCTTCAACAAGTATTCTCAAATCTCAGGGTCTCTCCAACAATCAAGGGACTAATGGCTCCCGCTGATGCACTCAGAGTATGTCATTGGAGGGGTTCCAGACAAAAGCAGTGATTTTCCTGGGACTTGCTGATTCACTGTGTTGTGAATTTTGGATACATCTCTCCCTGACGTATTGCACATGATGTCTACAGTGTCCAAAGCTTTGAGGCTGAAGGTGTCTCCTAATGGTTGTCTGGCCATCATGATTCCACAACTTCTGCCAATGCAATTGTAATTGTTTGTGTTCCCATTTTCCTGTGGGCAACTGTTGACAGTTCTGATGGCATGCAGTCACATTGGCGGTGTGCAACCTCATAATGTGTCCAGTGGCAACACAGGCTTCGCCAGACTGTGCTGTCTTGTGACCGCAGTGGTTTGTGCATCCTGGTGGGGCCAGTGGGACAGCAGTGGTCATATCTTCATAGCCCACCATGACTCGTATTACAGTGGTCAGACTACCATCTCGCTGACAGTCGGATCACCATCACTGTCATGGTGGTTGACGGACTACCAAACTCATAATGAGGCCCCAAGTCTGAAGATAAAACCTTAGACAGGGAAAGACACTGTAATTGGACAAATATTTATTAAACTCATCCCAGGTAACTCCCTCCTTTAAGTGGAATGTTCACGATTGATCTATTAATGTCATGGAATCATCTCACATAGAGGGCCACTCAGTGTTGCTTTGTCTTGTTTTCTTCTCCACATGTCTTTCAGTGCAGCCAGAAGTGAATCTGTGTCCTTCCATAGCAAGTGCTCAGGTAAAATTCTTGTATGCCTTGGGAACTTCCCTGGCAGATTTATATCTTCCAGTCACCTTCAAGGCAACCTGTGATGCAGGGGTAGGTGTAGAAAGATGGAACAGGTTGGGGGTGGCTGGACTCACCCTTGGAACGTAAGCTACCACCCTAGAGACGAATAATTAACAATATTATTCTGCAGCAGACTGCATAATCTTTTCCACAAAAGCTTGATGAGGAGACATCAACATAATTCTGCCTCCAGTTTGGGGTAAAATTCTGCTTAGGTGATTGTGACTGGAGACTCATTCATGCCAGTCAAGGTAGTGGTTTTTGTTAGGTGGTGGTGATCTACTTCAAAATATCCAGCTAGTGGGATGGAATTGTCCCAAAATGAATCACAGTTTCAGGCAAGTCTTGGTAAATCAGTAATTGAAACGAAGAATCAATCCCTAAATGTCTTCAACACTTGATGAAGAGGAAAGCTATGTGCATTTTCAAAAATCCTCCTAGTGACGCTGATAGGTATACACAGCTTTCACCAGTTAAAGTAGCCAATGACCATCTCCTGCTCACGACCTGCACACATGTAAATATCCATACCAGCTTTGGTTGACATTCCCAACAAGTCTGGAGCTGATCATCTGAAGCGCACACAGAGGCAATGACCATTCTGGGAATAGGGAGGATCACTTATTCCCCAAGCCAATCCACAAGCATCACCAGTCAATCTGTATGTAACATCAGATGTTCCTATCATTCCTCACAGGCATAGAAGGACTACTGTGCATTGTGTAAGTGCTCTATGCAGAAACCCTGGTATTTAAAGCAGTTAGGATGATGTGACTACATATTCGTTAGTGGTTCCAGGTGAATCAGCCTATACTCTGATTCTTCAGCTGAAAATAGACACACACTCTGAGGGAGGACATTCGCGCACATCAATCAATCAACCGAAATGTTTAATTTAGGTAAAATTAGCATATAACATACTAAATGCATTAATACCATTTTTATACGCTTAACTGCAATCTCACATCCATACAAGTACCATACATAAACTCTACACTTTCCTTTGCCCTGTTGACATACACTCTGTTCCCATACCTGCGTATGGGTAAGTGTTGTACCGAGCATTCTAGACCAGGGTGCCCATTAGGAAATACCTTTATAGAGAAGATGGTTTTAGTAACCTTATAGTTACGGCTGAGTTGCTACAGTCCCCATTGTGACGGACCTAAATAAATAGTTGGAGTACGACCCATTAAACCAAAGGTCATTGGCTCCTGTCTTGGACACCCCATCAAGGGGATAATCTGAGGACCCTGGATGATCCATATATCGTGTCCATCTATAGAGTGATATTCCCCGCTGCATTGTTTCTCTGCCAAAACAGTTCTCCAACAGACCCAAGATGAATGACCTTAGGTGGCTGTCATCCATGGCTAAAGCAAATACCTATACGGTTGTATATTAGAATATAGTTACAAAAATATCACATAATATATACATCGCGGCCAAAATACTATTTACATGAATATGACTATATTGGGATTAGGTTTTTTATGAGCTCCAATGGGACAATATTTGTGAAAACAATATGTAAGACAAAATATTTTGACAGATGATATTTAGGCTACGATGTTCTGTTACTCTATTCACTTTACACACCCAGACTATCTTTGGGCTACCCCTGGAGCTCACTTGTGCCTGCCAGGCAAGAAGGGAACCCCCATCCTTACATGGCAAACACCCTGTGGTGACTGTCCTTGCAGCGATTATCAAACCTAAAATCTCACATTCCATAGATTACAATAAATCACTCACTCTATCAAACATATTCATAATCACTCACAAAATCAGAAGACATTTGTCCTACCTACTGCCACTGAGGCATACTCGGTCTCTGTTCCATTGCTTTCAATACCTCCATTGCTTTTGAAAGGATACCACTGAGCCAGCAGCCACTGAGGGGTTTGGTGGAGTACTCTCACTGCCTACAAATATGCTCCTTAAAAATCTGTTGCATGCATGCAGCCACTAATCACGAATTGCCCTTGTTATGTTATTTTGCAATAGATTCTTGACATTTGTTTAGAACAGTCCGCATTAGAATATAAGGTAAATGTTTACTGTGGACAGTGGGTAGCCCCAGCCTTTCCATGCGGTACTGTGGAGTGGGCGAGTCCACTCAAGCAGCAAAGGGAAGTTCAGTCGTCGTTAATGGTGGGTTGGTGGAGCTAGTGGAAGGTTCAGATGAACGTGTATGGAAAGTCTTACTGTTTTGTTTAATAATGTAAACTTGAAGAGTTGTGTTTTTAAGATGGAAGATGCAGGCCAGAGATTATGGGCTATGGAGTATGCCAACATTAGGGACAAAGATAGCAGAGTTGTTGGGTACCCCATTTTGGGGTAATGTAGTTTTTGGTAAGGCAGTGGAAATTGCACCAATGAAATGTTAGGAGTACAAGAGATTGGAGGAAGTTTGAAAGCAGCAGTGATATGGGCCATATGTACGCTGAGAAAGACTGGTTGGACAACACTCATTACTCCCGGGGTCGAGGCTGGGGACCGGGCAGAGACTTTCTCTTGTTCACGGTGATAGAGGCTCTATCGCTTAGCACCCGAATCTGTGACTACTAGAACAAAGATGCCGACTAGTCTTTGGGGAAACAGGCTGTGAGTATGTTGCAGCTGATCGAATGGTTGTCAGGTCAATTAACTAGGAAGGAGTAGAGATAGGATGACAGGTAAAGATAGGCATGGTAGGGGTGTATTGGGAGGTTTGCACAGAAGCAAGCAACAATTAATAGGTTGAGGAGGAAATGTAATAGGGGAAACTAAGATTTTCTAAATTATGAGTCAGTGGACAATCTTCTTTCAGATGGTGGGGGCCCCACTGGCACTGCTGTCGGAAAGCTTACTCCAATGGACCAACAAGTCAGGGACCATCATGAGGACATTAGACTGCCTGCTCTATTTTGAGTAGATTGTCTGAAGTAATTTTGCTTCTGTTTGTCACTGCCAGGGAAAAGCTGATGGCCACAAATAGAAACAAGCATTTGCGATGCAATGGGTCTCACATTTACTCGAGTTAGAGCTATTAGCGTTGTAAACTCCTAACCGGGCTTTTTTTGCCACATAAATTGAAATTTAAAAGTGAGACAGTTTCACATAAGCGAGCCGATTCACAGGGCAACAGCTGCCATGAGCATCAGCGTGAAGACACAAAAGGAAAAATAAGTTTGCTTGCAGTCAAACTTATCGGCAAAAGTGCAATTAGCCATGTAACAGGGGAGATGGCCAAGGCGGTAACAAAACCTCCCCAAGGAGGGACAAACGGAAAGCATTTACCAGTGTCATTAAAGGATTTTTGAAAGGTAAGCCCACGAATGAGTGGTAGTGATGGGCATGAGTTGGGTGTTGTTAAAAGCCCAGATACATACCAACATGTCGGAAAAGCACCGCCTGCGTGCTGCTATGGTCAACCTAAAAAATAATGAACTCCACACTCTGGGATAAAAGTCCCAGGTTGTCGGAGTTGTTATCTATTTACTTTTTCATAAACAAACTTGCGCTTTGGGGGTTGGTGAAAAACAAAAGTTTTTTGTTCGTCTGCCCAAAAGACAGTGTACGCGCAACAAATGTTCACTGCCTTCAGAAGTGCTGCCATCATGCCTCAGGCACAGACATCACTGCAGGACCAGCAATGCTTTCATAATTTAGTCCACCCTGACAGAGAGCTGGCTGCATGCTAGGGTCAAAATTGGGCCCTATGTGTTGTATTGAGTGGAAGTGGTGCATCTCTTATTTCTTCAGGATGAGTAATATTTACGAAAGGTGTGGGGCAGGGTGGTAGATGTCTAGGGGCAGATTTAAGAGCCCCTATCGATACTTTGTGCCACAATACCATCATTTGTTTAATGCAAATGTGGCCCAACAAGGCCAAAATTGGCGCATCAAATTTACAAAGTGGCGCAATGCATGGATTGCACCACTTTGTAACCCTTTGCACTACATTATGGCTGCGCCAGGCATAATGTACGGAAAGGGGGGATCCCTTATCAGGGGAGCCGAAAAAATGTCGCAAACAAATCTAAGAGCTTTCTTTGCGTGATTTTTTGGGCACTTTGAACTCCTGCTCAGGGCAGGCATTAAAAGAGAGCACACCATTGGGCTTGAAGGAGTAGCGTAAACATTTTTTACACTAATCCTGCAAAGCTCCGACCTAGCGTCAAAAATTTTGATGCTAGTTCCCTAACTACCACCATGGTGCGCCATATCCTAGATATGGTGCACACATGTTGGCGTTCGGGGGACATGAAGGGGCGCAAGAAAAGTGGCGCTGCACTGGGTGCAGCGCCACATTTCTTAAATATGGCCCAAAGTGTTGTTGAGGTAGTAGAAGGCAATGAATGAGAAACGGAGGCACTTGGGAACACTGGAGCAGGGTCTGAGACAAAGTACCGGTGGGACAAGAGAGCTCCTCAGGGAGGTGTTTCTGGGATGCTGAGTTGTTGAAGTTTGGAGGGTTGCAGGGAGGCTATCTTGGTTCCTGGACAGATGACCTTGGGTATAGTTTGTTAAATTGTATTGGTGAGGTAATTTGCTTTAGACAGCACAGTGAGATGCTGGCATGCTACCTGATGTTATTGCACATCTGTCTTGTTAAAGCAGACTTTTCGGCACTTAAAGAGGGATCCCACATGGCTGCTTTGCCTTGCCCCAGGCCTCAGCAGCTGAATGCCTGTGGTAGACTGCCCCTTGTGTTCGAAATAATAGCGATCAGTGCTTTTGAAAGACTGGCAGATCTTAAATAAGTTTGCCAAATCAGGTTCTTTCTGAAGGCTGCTAGGGCTAGACGCGTTTAGTCCTTTGAAAAGGTAGGTAAAGGTTTGAAATGACATTCACAAGAGATGGAAGAACCAGTCACATATCCTCACGTGCTTTCTTCTCCCGCTCAGAGTTAGACACAGGCCAGCATCCATGACACACGCTGCCCCAGCTATTTTAGCCTTGGCATTTGAACGACTGTGGATCAGCTTAACTGGCCTTCATGAAACATCTGCCTGTCAAACAATCTAATGGTTAAATTCCTTATCGACCATTTAAATCCTGCTGGCCACCGCTCCCAAAACATAAATTCTCCCGAAACCTGGAATGTCACAACTTTACCTATTTGGACTCCAGGCAGCGTTGTGAAGGATGCTTCATGAGTCACCCCATAACCTCAGCTGGTGGCCCCCACTCCCTGCTTCACTGATGCATTTTTAAGAGCGCTCTTTATGTCTCGATTTGCTTTTTCTAATCAGTGATTCGGCAGTGCAGTAGCTAGGTATGTAACCAATTACCTTAATTATGTTTCAATTAGATGGCTAATTAACAACGCTTTTGCAAGGCAAGAAAATATGAAGTTGTCATGGTAACCGTGCAAAGAAGTGAAGACTTTGTAATGCACAAAAACGATGTGTCTTTTTATGTTACCAGGCTTGCTCTTTTCCCTTTGTAAGCTTTGTAGAAGGCTGACCTGCCTGTCTGAAAAGCAGTCCTAATGACAGGCAAAGTGACTAGACTTCCAATCTGCGTCTTTTGTCTAAAATTACAAGCCTGATTCTTAGATTGAGTAAATGCACCAGCAGTTAGCTGCATCGATTTCATCTTGAAAGAGAGGCAAGTTTTTTTTCTACATCGAGAGACCTCTATTTTCTCAATAACTTTTGTAGCGGTGTGTCTCGCCACTCCGTCCACGACAACAAATGAATATCAGTACTAACCGAAGGGTTATATACAGTACTCACAACAGGTGTTATTACTATTATTCAGTAGGTGAAGTAACAATGCATCTAAAAAAGTGCTTTAGGTGGTAACCACCCAGGATCATGGAAAGCTGTTAAGGCCACTAAGCATAAACCTGACCAAACCTTACACTAGCCAATACTGTGGATCTCATCTTCACATCTCCCCACTCATAGCTACCTATACGTGGTCTCTTTTGTGACTGCAGTCAGGGAACAGCTGCAATACACTGTACTTGCTTGGTATGGTCTTTCGTGCATGCCATACGTTTGGACATCTTTCTAGCTGCTAGACTATACAATGATAGTGTGGGCTCTGTGTGAGTAAAATTGTGTATCCCAATATTCAGGACGCTACCAAATTTAGGAAGCTCAACATTTTATATCAGATGATTCTCCCACTAAATTAATTGCACGAAACTCCACCCTTCTGAACATCAGTCTAGCCGAACAGGAGAAACAAGTAACTGGAACTAGTCATTAATTCAGTTCCAGATCAGGGAAAAGTTAAAGAGTTTTTTTAACTACAAAATTCAAAAGTAAGTGTTAGAAATAATTAATACCTTAAAGGCTCTCAGATGCAAACTTACAGAGTATGCAAAATCATAATTTTTCTAAGTCCAAATGAGCAGCATAATTAAAAAGAAATTGTATATGATCCCTAGTAGAATTTGAAAATCTTCAATAAAATCTTCAGAAAAATCTGACTCAGAAAAGAAGGGGTTCCATAACCTAATTATTGCATAACAGCAAATTAATCATGTTATGATTGTAAGTAACAATTCTTTAGCAAATCAGAAGTGTGAATGCCATTACCATAACAGACAAGCACTATCCCAATTTAAGAAAGTATCCAGCAAGCTACTGCCATCCGGAGATGTTCGAATAAAATACGAAACATTTCAACAATATCATTTCACACAAATGAATAAGACCCATCTACACACGAGAACTACAGGAGAAAGACCTTGGAAATTATAACATATCAGGAAAACTATAAAATTCATTGAAAGCTTTGTATTCATAACTATAGAAATAAACCATTACATCAGCTGCCTTCGCTCTGCGGAGCTTGTGAGGAGAGACGTTGCGTAGCAAAACAAGAAGGGAGGGGGTGACTACGGCACTGAATGATAGAAACAGCACCCATTTTATCCAAAATAGAATTTTCACATAACATAACTAAATTATATTAATAAACATACTTCCACACATTATATTAAATCCTTTCTAACTGTAATCATGTTAATTCACCATTTACGAATTGGAACCAAAATAAAAATGTTTAGATTCATTATTATTTAGTGCACAAAAATATTGTTTCGGAAACATGCTCCCGCAATCTTCACATGAATAAATTCAAAGGGCCAATGCCCAGGATCAATGCCATTTTAGTCCTAAAGACAGGGACCCTAGTACAATAAAGGAAACCATAGCAGGACAACATTCAAAGACAAAAAACATAAAGATATATTGAAAATTGAGAATCATTAGAGAAAGCGAAAAGGTAGTTAGTCAAATTTCAAATCAGCATCACCAATGCATAAAAATAAAGCCAATTGCAAGAGGTCATGAAATGAGGAAATTAGTCATAATCAAAATATAGTTCAGTAATGTACTATCATAAATCTACTCAGCTTGCAAGCCAAAAGAGAATCTAATATGAATCAGAGAACAGTACAACATAAAGACTGCTTGTCAAGAAAAGCAGGAAAAATCTATTTATAAAGTCAAATAGCAGTCCAACATTTAAAAGCAAGGAAATCAATCAATAAGGATTTATAGAGCGCGCCTAATCACCTGCAAGAGTATCAAGCACTGAGAACAAAGCTGCTAAGGGGTTCAGTTAAACAGCCAGGTCTTGAGTCCTTTCATGAATTCCAGAAGAGAGGATGAGGTCTGTAGGTGATGGGGGAGGTTGTTAAAGAATTTCACAGCAAGGCAGGAGAAAGAGCATCCTCCACTGTCACTTTGGCGGATGCGGGGGGTTGTGCGAGGGAGAGGGAAACAGAGCACAGGTGTCTGGGGGGTTGGCTGAAGTTCAGGCAGTGGATAATTTATGTTGGGCCTTGACTGTGAAGGGCCTTGTAGGTGTGGATCATCATCTTCAAATGACATTGTTTCTGAATGTGGAGCCAGTGGAGCTTCGTGAGGTGGTACATTTGGGGAGGTCGAGGTTGAGTCTGGCTGCTTAATTCTGTATGGTCTGTAGTCTCTTCAGGAGGTCTGTGGTGAATACTACGTAGAGTGTGCTGCTGTAGTCAAGCCAGCTGGTGACTAGGGCTTGAGTGACAGTTCATCTGGTGATCACAGGGAGCCATTTAAAGAACTTACGGTCAGGCAAGGAGTGAGGAAACAGGCAGAAGATGCATTAATTTGGTTTTTCGCAGTGAACTTGCTGTCCAGGATGATGCCAAGGTTGTGTGCATGGTCTGTCGGAGAGGGTGCTGGTCTTAGTTTGGAAAGCCACCAGGAATAGTTCCATGGGGAGGTGTTGTTCCTAAGATCAGCACTTCCGTTTTGTCTGTGTTGAGTTTTAGGCAGTTGTTTTTCATCCATTCGGCGATGCCCGTCATGCCCCTGCAGAAGTTAGCCATCTTGGTGGAGGGGTCTTCTGACAGTGAGAAGATGAGCTGGGCGCCTGTGTAGGATTTGATGTTCATGCCATGGGTTCTGATGATGTTGGCTGGAGTGCCATGTAGACGTTGAACAGTGTAGGGGTTAAGGATGAGCCTTAGGTATACCGCAGATTATGTTCTTGGGTTCCAAGGTGAAAGTTGGTAGGAAGGTTCTCTGATAAGTGTGTGGTGGAATACAGTGTTGAATGCTGCTGAGAGGTCGAGAAGGATCAGGGCCGCTATTCCTCCCAGGTCTAGGTGGATTGTGGTGCTCTCAGTGACAGCGATCTGGGCAGTAGTTGTACTGTGGCTAGTGTGGAATCCAAATCGTCAAGGGTCCAAAGGATTGTTTATCTCCAGGTGTTCTGTGAGTCAGTGTCCTTTTGAGGACTTTGGTGGGAAAAAGGGAAGTGTTGAGATGAGACTGATCTAAAGATCTTTAGGTATAATTCATATATATGCTGTCGTAGAGTCTGCTTCATAGAAACAAGCAAAGAATATCAGCACAATGTCTCTAGCTAATCTACAAAAACTTTGGCAAACATCCCAGAAAAGGGAAATTGTAAAGCTTCAGAGAAGTGGAAAATAAAATAATGCACTTGACATAGTGTGAAGTAGTATAAATGGGCTGTCCCACTGTGACATAAACTAATCAATATTGTAGAAATTGTGCTTCATAAAACTGGATGCATTGGGGACAATTTAAATGATTAATAAATAATAATCCCCTGTGTCGTACAAACAAGTGTAATGACATTGCACTATTGAGTCAAACTAAACAATAAGCTTTATTAAAATGAGTAGAAATACACTTGTGGTAACAGACAGCAACAGCCTTGATTATTGGAACATATGAGCACAAAGGCCTGGCTTCCTCTTAAGGCACACAGATTGATACAGTAAAAGAAAACAACACCATGAAATGAATCCCATTTTGACTATATTATGAAAAGGAAAGACACAGAAGAGGGAAAACATGCATGTAGGAACCTTGTTCATGCAACATTAAGGGGGTCATTATGAATCTGGCGGAAGGCGGAGAACCGGCGGTAAGACCGCCAACAGGCTGGCGGTCTTACTTTGTGGAATTATGACCATGGCGGTTACCGCCATGGTCATCCGCCGGTTCTCCGTTCCGCCCGCCAGGGCAGAGATGACCGCCGGGCTGGAGACCTGGGTCTCCAGCCCGGCGGCCGTCACTATACCGCTGGCGGTATTTGGACCCGGCTTACCGCCGTGGATTTCCAGCGGTTTGAACCGCCATGAAATCCATGGCGGTAAGCACTATCAGTGCCAGGAAATTCCTTCCCTGGCACTGATAGGGGTCTCCCCCACCCCCCACCCCCACCCTTACTCCCTCCCCTACCCCCCCACCACCCCTGTCACCCCCAAAGGTGGCAGGGCCCCCCTCCCCACCCCGACCCCTAACATCACTTCACCCATACCCACACGACACACACGCAGGCACCACCTACATACTTACACGCACACACGCCGACATACATGCCTACATCCACACACACAGTCATACACGCACAAACACATTAAAAAATACACGCACACATCCATACAGACATACCCACAGACATGCACGCACTCATTCCCATACACACAACACCCCTGCATGCATACACGCACTCACACACCCCCTCTACATACACACACGCACACCCCCATGCACCCACACAATACACAACACCCCCCCACCCCCTCCCCTCACGGACGATCGACTTACCTGATCCGACGATCCTCCCGGAGGGGACAGGAGCCATGGGGGCAGCTCCACCGACACCACACCGCCAACAGAACACCACCACAGCGAATCACAGGACGTGATTCGCTGGGCGGTGTTCTGTTGGCGTGGCGGTGGAGGTGGAGCAACCTCCATTTCCCCGCCACCCGCCAGTATGGCTGTTGGCGGCTCTCCGTCCGTAAAAGGACGGAGAGCTGCCAACGGTCATAATAGGCCGAGCGGCAAACCGCCACCACTGGCAGTCTTCCGCCCGGCGGTCCCGAGGTCAAAATGACCCCCTAAATGCCATATTTTGTTCGTTGGTCAATGCAAATGGACAAAGGCCCAAACAATAACTTTGCCCCCAGCATGCTGACTTAAACATGCATAAATAAACATTATTTTTCTAATTAATAAACCTCTGCCTCAACAGCATGCAATCAGGGTAAGACTCAGGGTTAGGTGAGGAGGGAGGAGCGAGGCACCAGGAGCATAAATCAGTCTGGATGGAGGGAGTCTTCAGATCAGCGGAACATTAGTTCAGTAGTTACACAGAACTCAAGCCACCTTGTTCACCATCTAAAAAAAGTCTTTGATTACCTGTACTGTACCTTCAGACCTGAAACAAGCAATGCTACCACCCATGTTCAAAAACACCTTCAATTAATGCTGTTGACCAACTGAATTATAGCAAAACTGACGTTGTGCTCCATATACGTTCAAAGGCCCATCGTAGACAGTTTAGATGGCATTGTTATTTGGCTATTTTGACAATTTGATATAATTACGGATAAAATGGTTACTAATCTTTAGGAAGTATGGAAGCTCAAAATAATGAAAATTATATACAATTAAACTACACCATTTGGGACAGAAAAGTAATCTGCACAGTGACAGATGTGCACAACCACCATGAGTGCCACAATTGTATCGATATCTGGATCCTTGTTACTGATTTATGGTCATGATGAACATGGATCGTGCATGTGTGCCATGACCTAGCCCTGTATCACGTAAGGTTGCCATGTAACCAGCTTTATACCAGCATGGCTGGTATTTTAATGTCCCCGCTGGTATAAAAAATAGGAAAATCACTTAAAGACAGTATTTTTCCCCTTATCAGTACATACTTTATACAGCAAATGTAAGAAGAAAACACCTTAAAATATGTTCCACTGCCTCATTAATGTACTCTGGCTGTATCTAAAGTAAACAAAGACTGATGCACCATATTAAAAATGAATAGCAATGATTCATACAAAGTTCTAGCTAATAATCATAGCTGGGTCTTTGCAGACCTTAAAACATGAACAGATGGCCTGTATTTATTTATTGGAAAGGTGGAAACCCTACTCTCTTTTTAATGCAATTTATTTAGACCAGGAGTTACACACCAACCGCTACACTTATAGTGGTAGATGGCTACTGCTCTTATCAGGAGTTAAGTGACGAGCAGGTGGCTATGGCAACATACCCGTTTTGTGTTAGTAGTGATCAGTAGTGTGAAAAGGTGTTTTTACCTGTGTCCTGGGAGGAGTGCCTATGAGCACACTCATGTTAAGTTCTGCTTCTGTGTATTTAACTCACCCTTGGCCTACATAGTGATTGTTTGTAGCGTCAGACAAAGCTCATACCTGCATGCGTGTTCTTGGATGTATATGTGCCTGTGCATCACACATAAAATGGAGACCTGTGGTTTCCATTTTGGATGTGAAGGATCTGGAAATGCCAGTGGACATGAGGGCTGCAGCTCCTAGATAGGAGACGTAGATTGGTGATATTCCTGAGGGCTGCACTGGAAATACACTCTGGAGGAAGCATAGCAGGGCATCCTATATGTGCATCAAGGGTTATTGTTTAGTGGGGCCTGGTCTCATTGTCAGGTATTTGGTAGCTCTCAGAAGGCTGGTACGGTAGGATCAGGGACTCATGAAAGATGGAAGGCGTAGGCATTTGAACCTTTATGAGACATAATTAATTGAAGGCTGACAGCCAGGTGTCATATCTGGTTACCCTGTTGGACTGTTTTGTAGGTCAATCAAAATTAGAGCAACTCCTGTTGTGGCAGACTGTCCATTCAGTAACAGAAAAGGGCATTGGAGCGGGCACTTCAAAGACTTTAACACACAACAGACATATCAAAGGGCCAGACACGAAGGGCCGGATGTACCTGAAAAGCGCTTTGCAATTTTTTAATAGCAAATCTTATTGATTTTCTATTAGGAAATCACAAACTGCGATGTATGACAGTGTGTTTGACACTGTTAGCGATTTTCAGTGGGTTGCAAATGGACCTGCCTTATCAATATTCATGAGGCAGGCCACAATCTGTGACCCCGTGTGAATGGCTACAATCGCAGCGATGGTGGCCTGATGGGGTCAGCAGACCACCATGTCTGTGTTTGCTTTTAAATATAGCAATCTTTTTTTGTAATGCAGCCCGTTTTTCTTAAAGGAAAATGGGATGCATTACAAAAAGAAAATTGAAAATTTTTCTTTTAAAGTTTTAAGAGTTGGCAGTGGGGCCTGCTCTTAAAAAATGTTTTCACCCCCACTCGCAAAAGGAAAGGGGTAAAATTTACTATTCCCACTGCAATCTCCGCAACAGTAACAAATGCGTTGGAATCTGGAGGTGTAAAATTTACCATTCCCACTCCAGTCTATACAACAGTAGGGAAAGCGTTAGACTCCATTGGGGTAAAACGTTCTACTCCCACTCCATTCTATGCAACAGTAGGGAAAGTGCTAGACTCCGCGCAGAACTCCCTATGGGTATAATTTACTATTCCCACACCAGTCTGTACAACAGTAGAAAACCGGTAGACTCCGGTGGGGTGAAATTTACTATTCCCACTCTAGTCTATGCAACAGTAGGGAAAGCGCTGGATTCAGGATGGGTAACATTTACTATTCCCACTCCAGTCTGTGCAACAGTAGGGAAAGTGTTGAACTCTTGACGGGTCAAATTGAGTATTCTTACTTCAGTCTGTGCAACAGTAAGGAAAGCGTTGGACTCCGGAGGGGTAACATTGACAATTCCCACTCCAGTCTGGGCAACAGTAAGGAAAGCGCTGGACCCAGGATGGGTAAAACTTACTGTTCCCACTCACGTCTCTACAACAGTAGGGAAAGTGTTGGAGTAAGGAGGGGTAACATTTATTATTCCCACTCCAGTCTGTGCAACAGTAGGGAAGGCGTTGGACTCCAGACGGGTCAAAATTACTATTCCCACTGCAGACTGTGGTACAGTAAAGAAAGCATTGGACTCAGAAGGGGTAAAAGTCACTATCCCCACTCTAGTTTGTGCAATAGTAGGGAAAGTGTTGAACTCAGGAGGGGTATAATTTACTATTCCCACTACAGTCTGTTTAACAGTAGAGAAAGAATTGGAGACTGGACAGGTAAAATTTACTATTCCCACTCATGCCTGTGCAACAATAGGGAAAGTGTTGGACACCAGAGAAGTAAACTTTACTATTCTCACTCCAGTCTGCACAAAGGTAGAGAAAGCGTTGGACTTAGAAGGGGTAAAATGTACTATTCCCACTCCACTCTGTACAAAGGTAGGGAAAGCTTTGGACTTAAAAGGGGTAAAATGTACTATTCCTACTCCATCTGTGCAACAGTAAAGAAAACGTTGGACTCTGAAGGGGTAACATTTACCATCCCAACTCCAGTCTGTGCAGCAGTACACAGAGTAAGTCACTTAAAACACATAACATAATTTAGTAACTGAATTAACTCAATTAATTCACCCAAAACATAAAAATGTGAATATAAAAATCATAAATGAAATTTTTTTTAAATTAACATTTTATGTAATATTTACATTTTCATTAATTAATATCAAACAAAATTAAATTATTAATTTTATTATTCATTTGATTATTCAATTAAAGTGCTACATTACACTCCAGCAAACCTAGCAGTCTCGATTAAAATAAAGTTAAAATCAAATAAAATAACACATTTAACATGTTAAGTAATAAAAACAAATAATAGATAAATAATTAGTTGATAATTAATTATTACATAAATAACTTAGTATTACAACACAAAAAAACAACAGCTAATATGTAACAAAAAAATATAATTATTAAACACTGAACATAATTGTTATTCAATTAAATATTTTAATAAAAATAATTAATATTTTATAATTAATTATTACTTAACTTCCCATTCTATACCCACACAACCCACGCCCAAAATATCAATAAATTAAGAACTATAATAATTACACAACTTACAAAGGTAATTATCAATTAAACAATAAATAAATAATTAATAATTAATTAAAAAACAATTATTACACAAATCACCTTCCCACCCTATACCCATAGAAACACAAACCACACCTAATATATGACTTGAAACCTATACTTATGACAAACTTTACATATTTAAATAGCAATTAAATAATGAATACTTCAGTAATAAACTAATAACACATTATTACTTAGTTAACATCTTTGATTAACTCCCCACCCTATACCCCTACAAATGCAATATTCTGCACCTAAATTATAACTTGAAAAATATAATAATTACAAAATGTACATATTTAATTACCAAGTAAACATTTAGTAATTAATTAATAATCAACTATTACTTAATTAACTTTCCACCATACCCCACAATCCACAAATAGCATAACATAAAAATATAATAATTACACAGTTTACATACTTATCACTTAAATAATTAATAATAAATACAATTTAATTATTCAATAATTATACTTCATTAGCTTCCCATTCTGTACCCCTAAAAACCTCCCAACCCACTACAACACTATAAATTACTATTAACAATTAAATTAAAAATTGTAACCAACTTACAATTTACAAACTATATTTATAAATATTAAAAACAATTATACAAACAATATAAAACATATCCAATTAAAATCTAACAAAAACACATAAAGATAACAAAAAAAACAATATTTTTTACAACTAGATTATTGAAAACTATATTAACAAGACAGATATAATCGAAAACAATATTACTTACCTAAAATTCGATATTTATATCAACAATATTTCTACATCACAATATTTATGTGTCACAGTATTAAAACCTCAATATTTCAGTGACTCGATATTTTTGATTTTACATTTTGTCCAAATACTTTAAAGACAGTCACCCCCCCCCACAATACGGCTGACTCTGTATGCAAGCCAAAGTCAGTGACCTCCATGTGACCATGATGGGGCCACCTTAACGTTAAGGCTGTCACCCATGTGTAAGGCAAAGGTGGTGATCCCTGTGTCTCAGATGGGAGCTACTAGAAAGTCGGGACCATCGCTCGGGATCATCATAGACCGAATGCTGTGAAGTACACTCACCAATTGCCACAAGAGCTAAGTGAGGATGGCCAACATCGACACAGTCATCCGGAGAATGAGGATTGTGATGGCCCGACAGATAATCAAGGAAAGACCGCAAATGGTCCCTGTCCCTTAGCATCAGGAGACCAGAGCCCGCAAAGAAGCACTCCAGTTCTCCCGTACTTGCCAGCTGCCAATGGGTAAGACTGTTCTAGTCCATTGGGCCTGGGGACTTGCACAACCTTAGGAACTAGCGCTGCTAACACTCACTCAGAAGGCCAGACTATGGGCCTGATTACGAGTTTGGCGGATGGCAAACTTGAACACCACCTCCGCAACAATCTCCTCACCTGCCCCATTACAACTTGCCCACTGGGCTGACTGGCGGGGTTCCCGCCGGTCAGCCCAGTGGGAAAGGTGTGGCAGCATTGGTCCTGGCTCATAATTGAGCGAGCGGCAATGCTGCTGCATACAGGGTGCACCAGTATCCTTGAAATGCGCACTGTCTGCACAGCAGACAATGCGTATTTCAAGGGTGCGAGGCAGGGGGTCCTCTGCACTGCCCATCACAAGGCATAGGCAGTGCAGAGGTACCCCTGTGGCCCACTACACTTTTTCTCCTCCAGCCTTTTCATGGTGGTCAGACTGCCATGAAAAGACTGGCGTTGTACAAGGTTGTAATTATAACCAAGACTGCCGTCATCCCATTGGGATCTGAGATGCTGGCGGAGACGGCGGTCATTTGGCAGGTCACCCGCCAACCTTGTAATGTGGTAGTTGGACCGTCACAGATGCCGCGGTCCGACCGCCACCGCGAGGCTGAAGGTCCTAGGACCGCCAACCTCGTAATCGGGCTCTTAAACTGTTGTGTTGGAACAAACCTTGGTCACATGTGAAAGTTGCCCTTATTATTGAATGGGAATACACAACCTCACTCTGGGACTTTGAGATTATGCCCAAAATGATGCTAGTATGTTAAACGTAGGAGACTGTTGGGATTATATTGTGTGTTTCTATGCTTTGTGTTATATTAAAATACTCCTTTTTTCATAAAAGCAAATATTTCGCTTGACAAGCACTTATTGCTGTTACTATATTTACTTTCAGTCTTGCACCAGTATATTCCTTACACCTAGCTACCCCTCAAAGATTATTGGATTGCTGGACCAGCACTTCCACTGAGAGTCAAGTGCCCAAACATGTGGTACTTGGTCAAATTACTCCTGACCCATAGTATGTCAGGACCCTGAACATCAGGAGTAAAAGGCCACAAGCCCTGCATACCTTGTGGCCATCTGAAAGTGGTTCTGATAACACTTTATAATATGCTCTTTATTATCAACTAATTAATTTATCTGGATGGAAAGTACAGAAACACCAGTTTATTAACATTGATCTTTTACCAACTAGAGAAATATATTTTGTGTAAAACATGTATCTATTTTGGAACTCTCTTTGAAAAACAACTAGAAACCTTTAGAGGAGCTTGTTGCTTAGGAAAAAAAAATACTGCACATTATGTCTCCTTTGTCTTTTTCCAAACTTTAATTTATGGTCCTGACACAAAAAAATGCATGAATTAATTAATTTACTTTGTACAGAACATAGATCATCATCATTCAGTCACTCCAGAGAACTAAAGGTGTACTGTAGTATTGAATGCTCTAAGGTACTAGGGAAAAAGTAAGAGTCCACTTGGAGAAAGGATTCCCCAGCCTGACTTCTACATTCACTTACTCTGATATGCAGGTGACCAGCGCCAAAGTAGGGAAACCCCTAAAATTGTATGCCCCGAAATATTACCTCAATGGCTCACACATCGGTTGATGAATCAGAGAAATGTTAAACCTCAATTTCATGAGGTAATGAGCCCCGAGATAGGGCACCCATAACATATGAAAAATAAAGTCCTAGGACCGCCAAACTTGCTTGGGCAGTCGGACTGCCACAAAAAGTCTGGTGATCTGACCACCAGATTACGATCCTGGCAGGCTGACCACCAGGAGACCGCCGTCACCACCAGGATCAGGGATCCCGACTGGTTGGCGGCAGTGAATGTCATGGTCAGCCATGGTAGTGTGAGTTCGGCACCTCTATGCTAATCACAACTTTCGTTCTACCATGAAATGGCTGTTGGAATACTGAGTTGGGGGGCCGGAGAGGGCCCCGGCATTGCCCACAACCATGTCTTGGGCAGTGCAGGGGCCCCTCCTGTCAGCATCCTTGGAATAAGCACTCTCTGCTATGGCAGACAGTGCACATTCCCAGGGTGCTGTGTGCTACGGCACCCTGAGGGAGTCCGGTGGAAACATCGTAATATGATGGTGGTGAGCCACATATTGAAATTCAGGCAGTTTGAATTTGTAATTACCCCCTACGTTCCAGACGAGCAGCAAAATCAATACATGGACATAATGGACAGCATCCCTTAGTAGTATTCAGGGAAGCTCTGCCAACCCCCCCCCCCAGCCCCCAGTCAGGGATTTATATACTCTTTTTCTGAATAGAAGGTCATCAAATTCAGCAAAAATCATAATAAGAGCAAAATAATTACAATCTTTAACAAATGAGAGCACAGTATTATAAAACATCATATTGCACCTAACCACTAGCCCACATGAATATTGATTCTGCCCACTCTGTGCTAATGACATCCACAGATGGCAGAACAAACTAGTTACATTAGCAATAGCAAACTATTATGAAGGAATAAAGTATAGTGAGATAGCAGAAAATCCTTGGGAAAAGAAACATTACTGTGAAAATGCTGGGAAGTTTTCATCGAGAACAACAAGAACACCGTCAATGGAAATAAATAAACATGACTGCGTCACTGTGTGCTGCAGAAATAATGAACAGAGAAATATGCAGGGGGAGAGATACCTTTTGAATAAGATGTCATCTGGGCCTAAATTGAGGCCTGGTTAACATAAGCCTCAAAAAGCAACTTCTGCCAGCCATAGAAAATTGGTTTTACATGCTTCAGCACTATGTCAGTGAGTACATAAAAATTTGAAATTAAATCCACATGCTGAGTGTTGTTACTAAGGCAAAAATATATGAAAGGCACAAAAGCACTTAAACAAGATATGCACGTGGTTGGGACACTTCTATCAACAAGCCTTTTCTAAATGCATATAATTGAGATCTGCTCTCAGGCCTACTTTCAGAACACTTCCCCTGTCTGGGATCCTTGACTGCCTGGGTTCTACCTTTATGTATGATATGAGTGAAGGCTTGTTGGGTGTCATAAATGAGGATGGAATCTAATTGGGATGTATTGCAATGTTACGTTCTCAAGATTAGTATGCGTTTTGCTCCAGTAGGACTTGTAAATAAAGCAAAGAAACTTGGAACTGATCATTGCGTCCACCAGGAGATTTTAAAGCAATTTCATGACTGATTTTATTGAGTCAAGCTTTCTTGTTTCAAGCACAATTGAGGGACTCATTATGACTTTGGGGGTCGAAAAACTCTGACCGCCAAAGCCGTGGGGAGGAGGCAGCGCTCATTCTGGCTGCCACCCCTCAGTCGTATTACGGTGTTCCCCCGGACTGATAGGCGGGAACATCATATTAGTGTGATCAGCACAGTGGTGCTGAGTTCAGTGCTACCATGGATGACCACGAGTCCAGCTGGCATCAGCCCATCAGGAACCATGTTCCTGGTGGTGACGGCAGTCCGAAAGCCAGGGTCGTAATGTGGCGGTCCAACCTCCTGGAGTGCAGTGATTCAACCGTCACCGTGAGCCTGGCGGTCCTTTGTCCGCCAGACTCATAATCAGGTTTTTACAGTCTGCTTTGAATTTTATGACTTTCATTCTGGGCCCATTTATAGACAATTTTACAAAAACCTTATTGAGCTGTAAAGAAGGTCTACTTGGAGAAGAAGGATACTCAGGAGTAGGGAGAGCTAGCTATAATATGGATGCATGAAAGAGACATAGGCTGCTCAAAACTTGAGAAGTATCAGAACTGAGTTCTTGTTTTGATCTAGGGCAAGCACAAGCTATTTTAAGATATTGGCACAGGCTGTTTCAGTAACCCTCATGTACATGAATGGTGATTTCTGGTTGTGCAAGATGTGGTTGAGATGCATGAACTTTTTGGGGCTGTGTATGTGCAGTCTTTGTTTTTATGCCTGTATTCTCCAATCGAGAAATATGTTGTATATACACTACAATCCCCAACAACCCTTAAAATATTGGCCAAATAGCTTGCATGGCTCAAAGTTTTCATGATACTGACCTTTTAAGTTTAAAATTGAATTTGGATAATCAATATCCTATAACTATTAAAATGGCTGAATTACTGCTCTAACATTGGATGCTATGCAAAAGAAAACATAAAACCTGCATTAAATGATACTAAATAGTAAGCCTGGGCATAAATTGTGGTGTTTTGCTCTGCAGAATTCTGCAAACTTCCCAAAAAACTAAACAAGGTTCCACAGAACTCCACAAATGGTCTGAAGCATTCTCATCTGCCAGTTTGTGCTACTTTTTCAGACCATTAGCGTGTTCTGCACTGAAAAATCAGCTCAAACAGCACCACACCATCCACATCAGCACAGCCATTTTGTTTTTTCTGCTTTCTGTGCTCTGCATGGTGCTGGGCCTGATAATTTCTATCCCTTAAATATCTATTCAATTCTCCCCTTATCCCACTCATTCACCCCTCATATACCTTATTTTTTAACATTGTGTGTCTTAGTGTTTGTGTATTTTACATATTATTTTACTTTTGCCATGTCTTTTTGCACTTTTTTTAGTTTTTTCCTTCCTACATCCTCAGTTCTTCCTTTCTGCTTCTCTGTTGTCTGACTTAGTTCCTTCCTACTTCCTATTCCTTCCTACCAAGCACCATGTCAGAGGAGCAGCAACGGACAGGCAGCGACTGCCACAAGCCACACACCTTGTGGCCGCCCACGCTTCCAAGAGGAACAGCTCCACCCCAACTTTTCTGAGGCAGAGGTGGCCACACTTGTTATTTATGTGCAGCACACCTCTCCTCCATGCTGACAGCAGGCCTCGGAGGCAGTACACCCTGCAGGAACATCGGCTGTCATGGGGGAGAGTGTGCTGGTGCATGCATCAGTGCACTGGGGTACAGTGCGCCATGCAGCAGCTGATGCCCTGCTGGGCCGACATACTCGATTGGGAGCAGGACCTGCTCAACCTGCTGGACTTTGAGGTTGTGCGCATCAGTGAGTAATTATTTATTTTGCATTCTTGAATGCTAATATATATTTTTTCAAATAGCATGCTGCTCACACTCAGAGGTAAGTTAAGTTTGCGTTATAAAAATTATGTGATCCAGCTTGAGCTAGGCAGGTGCTCGGCATTACCTAGTCGTACTCATCGGCACTCACTTGGACTGATAATTTCAGAAGTCATGCAGATTTATTTGACCTATCACTAATATAGTGGTAAAAGTAATATCAGTGAGTTAGCATTCTCTGTGACTTTCTTTATGTAGCCCAAACTAAGGGGGGTGAAGGAAAAGAAGGAGCTGCCACCACCAAAAGTTGTGTTATTAATATTTCCAGAACATTTACCTCTCCTCACTATTGGTATATTTTGCCTTGTTTATTTTTTTATGCTGTATTCTTTTTTCAAATCCTCAATCAAATGTTTGTTAAATTCTTGCTATCTCTGCATTATCCCTTTTTCTATATTTCATGTTTCTGTAGCTGACTTCCTCCTGTCTGTAGTACTAGTCTTCATCTTTCTTCTGCTTTGTTAGTAATCTTTCCCTCTCCTCTTACATATCATGTGGTACTGTAAGGCTGAGAACAGATTTGTCATAGTTTACTATGAAGATTGCAGGCCAAGTAAGCTATTATTCACCACACGTTTGTTGAGAAGGCCTTTTTTTATTGATCATACTTAAAGAGTTAAAGCAAGAGATTGTCCAGGAACACAGCAGACCACCCAATATTGTTTTATCATTCATTTATACAGTATACCAGCAGTTTCCATGACAATGCAGCATGGCAGGAAAGTATGAGGCCCCATTGCATTCACCAACCAAGACCATATGCCCTTCGTTGACCATTATTCCACCCCTTCATTGCACTTCAATGACTCAGAGTTTTTGGTTGGCATGACAACCTGGCTTTTATAACACTGTCAACCAACAAGTCGCCCGAGTGATAGGTTTCATAGAAGATACTGCTAAGCGAACTATAGTGAGGCAATACAGTTATATTCTGTAAAAATAAAAAAAATAAGGGCAGGCGTGCCTGGCATCTATTCAAATGTGTAATGTTTTTTCTAGCAGTAAAGACCACCAGTGGCGGGCCATTGGCATCACCAATGCGTTAGATGCAGCAGAGGAGGCAGTGTTGGGGGGGTCCCAGAGGTGGCAGGAATGGTTGTTGGTAAGCCACATTGCTTGCTTATTGACAAATTAAGTATACTCACTGTATTTGTTTAGCGAAGCAGATATCCCACCTGTCATCATTCATCAACTCCCTACCCAGGGCATATTACCACCTGTGACCTACCTGCAGCATGGTTCAGTTCGGAGCTGCTGTTTAGGCCGTGCAATCTGCGTCTGCTTCAGTTAATACCTCACTTACAAAGTGTTGAATGCATTACAAACCGAAAACAAGGTCTGTTTCCCAGTGCCCACTCATTTCCTTGGACTTCAAACCTTTATTCTGTCCAAAGTTCTGTCCCAGCCTACCAAATATTGAAAAATCCATTCTTGGCATTTGCCACATTTTTCTGGCCAAGTGATTTGTATATATATTTCATGGCTTCCATTACAGATCTACAATGACTAAGCCAAAGTTTGGCACATGATGATCAGTAACACACCCCACTATTTTATAGCAAAACCTATACCTACCCTAATCCCTCTAACTTAGCCTGTAGCAGGGTAAGTTTCCGTGGTGTAATGCAAAGGTATTTATTGAAAATAATTTGTGGTGGAGGGTGAGGCCAGGGAGTAAAGTGGGATTACGTGCCTGATGAAGAGCACACTAGCACCGCAAAGTGCCACAATAGCATCAAAAATGTTGACGCTATAGTCCTAACGACTGCCATGGGTGGCGCATCGGGACCGATGCACCACTTTCTTGTAAATTTGCCCCTTAATTTTACATATTTAGATTGTTTAATCAGTAATTCATCTTCTTTCAAAACTCCCATAAATTCTACAAACCCCACTCCTTCAACAAAAGAGAAAAAGGGAGGAGGTGCAGTGCTAACATTTAATACAGCTTCCCATTGTACAAATGTGCCATTGAGTGGTTGCGTTAGTAGCACCCCTCCTGTCTAAACATGCTCGTAATGGTAGTCTGAATTTTCTTCTGTTCTGGTGCCACTGATGCAGGTGGCTTCCAAGAACTAGGAGGTGGTAGACTCAATGTGTGCCTTGGGACAGTCACTGTATACTGCGATGTCACCATGTGACTCTTGTGCCATTTAGAGGTTGTGAGGTGGGTGATACTGCTGCATTGTTGGGGATGGGGCTGCTTCACATAAAGCTGTCACCCTCTTCTTGCTCATCACCTTCAGCTCCCACGATGATTGGAGCTGATTGCCCTTTCTCATCTCCACCACCATCTGCAGCAATTTTTTTAAGGTGCTCCTCCCACCAGATTGCGTGATGTTTTTTTCATATGGGTTGTTTGACCTCCAGTACTATAGTGTGAACCAGGCTTATATCGACAAACACTTTTGTGGCAAATGGAGCATATTGCAATGTTATCTTCCTGCTTTCTATTTACAAAGGAGTCCAAAACTGAGGAGGAGAACTTTTTTAGTTGGCCACAGTAGGTGGATGTGTTGACTATCGCCTTTCTGCAGTGTGTACTTCGACTGAGGTAGTGGTGGATGCAGGTCTCAGCAGGGGCCTTACAAATAAGGAGGCTATGGGTGATGGTGGTGGCAGTACCAGTGCCACATCCCTTGGAGCAGGATGACTAGGAGGGGCAATGTTGGTGCCCTCCGAGCCAGGTCCATGACAATGACTTGCTCGTCCTCTTCCATAATTCTAAGGCTTTCAGGGTCCAATCCATGTAAAGATCATCAGAAGGGAGGCTTGGAGAAGATGGTGGAGTAGTCTTTGTTTTTCTGCTGGAGATTGAGAAGCCAATGGTTCAAGAACAGGTACTTCTTCCTCAACAGGAAGCTCAACCTCCTGTTCAGCTCCTACTTCAGTAAGATCTACTGTTGCTGGCTGTGGCTCCTTTTGTCCACTTTGCTCAGTTTCCTGTGACAATTAGTTTGTGGCTGAGACAACTCCAGTTCAGACTCACTGCTCATCACCATGATTGCGGTGGCTGCCTTGCTGAGAGACATGGTTTTGGGCTTAGGTTGGGATGGTATTGTTGATGCAGGAGTGCTGCTCCGAGCTTGCTGGCCGGACGACGGTGTGTCAGCAACACGTTTCCTGAAAAAGGTTTGGGATGACACGCCAATGGTAGAAATCTGCTTCCTTTTCTCCTCACTGGCCACTTTCTTGGTAGCACCTTTCTTTTGGACCATCTTCAAGCTTTGTGATTTGGCAAGGGCACTTAACTGCACAAGCGGAAGAGAATGGAATGGAGGACTCATGAATTGCGGTCATGTCACTTCATGCCGGCCTTCTGTCTGGCAGTACTAATTTTGTGGGTGATGTCTCTTGTGCTCCTAAAACTAAACAAACAAGAACAACGTTTAGTGACATGTGGCATTTTTGCAGTTTTAAATATTCATAGTGCAGACAAAATAATTTAGTGTAGTTAGTCTATTCATTCCAAAGTCAAAGAACACTGTCATAACAACTATATATCATATTCAATCAGATGTAACGGTTTTCTTTAGGTGCATCAAGGGAAGATCCCTGATGAAGGCAGGGGGTCCAGGGGGAAAATCGAATAATCCTTCAAATGGTAGGCAGGGGTTCCAGGGGAAAATGGAATAGTCCGGCCTATGGCAGGCAGGTGGATCCGGGGGAATTGGAATAATCCTTAAAAAATTAATGCTGATGTGTGGCAGGTGCCTATGGCAGACATCGGGTGGCCGAAGTGAAAATGTAAACAAAAATAAAGAAAGAAAAAAAATGTATTTTTTTTATTTAAAGAACAAAGAGGGTAAAATAAACAAAAAATAAATTTAAAAAAGTTTATTTTGGGTGTACTAGGGAAGTATGAAGAACCTATTGAGATTTCGAAGGCAAGCCGGTGCAGGTGAAAAATGAAAAAAAATGCACATAATATTAAGCACTGTTCATACATATACTACAATGATCATCAAACATATTAAACTGATATCAGAGAATCAGATAAGAGTAAAAAAATGAACAAAAACAAAAAGGCAAAGCCCTCTCCTATTAATCTTTCTAAAGAATGGCTTTGAAAGCTGGAAAAAAAGGATTGCACTGGCTGCCAGCACAAAATGGGCACCTGCCACATGGTCAACCAACAACAACAAGCAAGGAGGCATAGCTGCAGCAAAGAAAACTTGCAGCTCTATGGCAAAAGCACACCGACTGGCTAGACAAAAGTGCCATCGGCTACATGGTCAAACAACAAGCAATGGATAAATTAGCATGCAGGCCTATGGGCACTGACCACACAAAAAGGCCACCAGCCATGTGGCACGGTGAACAAACAGACAAATGGTGACCTATGACAAACACACACCCACTGGCCAGATGAGGGAGGCATGGTAACAATGAAGAAAACACTACAATTGATTCAACAATGCCAAAAATAAAATTTAAGTGAGCTGTAGCAATTTTTGCAACATATATCCTCCCAAGGCATTGAAAATTACCCCATCAATATATACTTTTTGCAGAAAAAAACTTGAAATGCAAAGTAACCCACATTTTTAATTCAGTCTAATTCCATCCGTGGCCTATTTTTTTTTAAAAACATGGTTTATTAGGTTTGTAAGAAAACATAGATTGTACATATCATGAGCTACAGTTTCATTTCTTAACTTTTACTTTCTGTACTGGGCACACTAAGGAGACAGTGACCCACCCCATGTCATGCCTGTATCATCTTATAACATGTATGTGCATATGTTAATGCTGTAGGTCCATACCATAAAACCTACCCCCACCCAAACAGGTCTGCCAGACCATGTTTTACAAATACAATTATCCAATGATTGGCAAAAGGAAAGAAACAAGGGGGTTACCTCTGACAGCACTGTTACATAAAGGCATAATTCATGGTTACATTGCTTACTGTATAGTGGGGGTAGGTGGAAAATCAGGATTTGTAGCCTTTAGGCATGCAGTCACTTCCACATATATAAATTCAGTCACTATATTCCCCTTGCACCTTAAAGAGTTCTAGCATAGTATCACATTCCATAGTTATGGGTCACTTACGGAGACCCCTGTATTCTTCTCTTCGCCGAGAGGAGCTCTCTGCAGTACCTCATTTCCAGACTTCCTCATGCTAGCTGGTCACAGGAGGCGTTGTGGAGGACCTCCATCCATGTGTGATCTGTCTTTTGGCTAAGAGTAGTGCAAGGACCACAAAACACATTTCTGTTTGTATTGATTTGAGTCTAGGGTGGAGTACCAGTGTACAATGTTCCATCGTGTCCCAATGTATGCCTGCATTAGGGACACTAAGCTTTTCCCTAATTTCCCCACAATAACTGTTAAGTGCATGGCATGACCATAACCCATGTAGTAGGTCCGCATGCTCAATACGGCAGACGGCCAGGAGGAAGTGAGCGCAGCAAGATTCTGTATAATTTTGAGGGTGTGAGGTAAGCCTTGTGGAGCACTGAAAACGGAATACATTTGAACCATGTATTGTTAGGTATTAAGTTGGGATAATCAAGCAGAAAGCTCCACTCTTCATCATGGAGTACACGGTTAAGGTCCATTTCCCATTGGACCCTCAATGGTGTAAGTGAAATATTTAAGTGGGAACGTAGTCCTTTATAAAGCCATTTGACTAAGTGTCTGTCCATCCCCATTTAAAGAACAGCTTGAATAAACGCATGTGTGCCTGGTTCAGAACCTTTTGGTGCCAATATGTGCTTACATAGTATGGTATGCGAGCATGATGAATAGAGTCCCCTCAAATAAATCACCAACCGTGTACACTGCAACTGCCTCACATTGTGCCAATCTCTGCAGTGTGACCCTGCCTAACGGGGTAGGTATACCATGAAGGGGAACATTTGGGGCAGAAGTTAAAATGTTGCGCGTGGTAAGGAGCACAGCCCTCCAATACATTTGAGTATTTCAAAGTAGTAGAGGAAGTGTAGAGGGACAAGTCATTCCTGGCAGCAGTAGGTTATTTAACCAGCCAGCATTCAGCATAGATTGTTTGTAACCTATTTCCTGTAGGTGTGTCCCAGCCAGCTAATGTGAGAGCCATTGCAGCTGGGCTGCATGACAATAAGCTCAGAAATCAAGGGTTCCCAGCCCACCACCCTCCATCTGTAGTTGCAGTTTTCGAAGACTAACTCACTGTCTACCCGGGCCCCATATTAGATCTAGTAGGAGGGAGTTGAGGGTTTTAAAAACCCTCTGTTTGATGAGCACTGGCAGGTTAACAAAGAAGTAAAGTAGCTTGTGCAGCATGATCATCTTGGATAGGGCCAATTGTCCCCTTATCAATAGAGATAGTGTGATCTAAACTTCAATTGTGACCTTTGTGCGAAATGACCTTCATTAGGTTCCTGTCCTTAAGGTCCTTGGAAGATCTTCAGACTTGGATGCTCAAATAACGGAACTTGTGCTGTGCAATCGGTATAGAACGCGTACCCATGTGAACAACGTCATGCTGGATAGAGTCTCGGAAAGAGAGGGCAGAGGACTTTGCATGATTGATCTGGAGGCCGGTTAAGGGCTCAAAAGATTGCAGGAGAGCAGCAATCAGTGTAAAGTCCATGTTAAGGTTACAAACATATTACGGCATATCATCTGTGTATAGGGAAATTGCATGGACTTTTGGACCTTGTGGGATACCAGTGCATCGCCTCCTACTAAAGTTTTTGTGCAAAGGAGTACATGGACAGCACAAACAACAACGGGGATTTTGGGCATCCCAGTCCTGTTCCAATAGGGTATTTCATGGAAATGTGTGCACCTTTGGCCCTTGCTTTACTTTTACTATATAATAATTTAACCTACTTAATAAATTCAGGGGTTATATTGAAGAGATGTAGAACTGTGAAGATATAGGCCCTCATTCTGACCCTGGCGGTCTTTGACCGCCAGGGCGGAGGACCGCGGGAGCACCGCCGACAGGCCGGCGGTGCTCCAATGGGGATTCCGACCGCGGCGGTAAAGCCGCGGTCGGACCGGCACCACTGGCGGGGTCCCGCCAGTGTACCGCGGCCCCATTGAATCCTCCGCGGCGGCGCAGCTTGCTGCACCGCCGCGGGGATTCCGACCCCCCCTACCGCCATCCAGATCCCGGCGGTCGGACCGCCGAGATCCGGATGGCGGTAGGGGGGGGTCGCGGGGCCCCTGGGGGCCCCTGCAGTGCCCATGCCACTGGCATGGGCATTGCAGGGGCCCCCGTAAGAGGGCCCCTACATGTATTTCACTGTCTGCTGCGCAGACAGTGAAATACGCGACGGGTGCAACTGCACCCGTCGCACAGCTTCCACTCCGCCGGCTCGATTCCGAGCCGGCTTCATCGTGGAAGCCTCTTTCCCGCTGGGCTGGCTGGCGGTCTGAAGGCGACCGCCAGCCAGCCCAGCGGGAAAGTCAGAATTACCGCCGCGGTCTTTCGACCGCGGAACGGTAACTTGACGGCGGGACTTTGGCGGGCGGCCTCCGCCGCCCGCCAAGGTCAGAATGACCACCATAGTCCCAATCTAGGTAATCAAAGGCCTGTTGAAGTTCCAATGATATGCAGCCATCATCTGGGAAGTTCCTTGTGTGCCATCTCCATCACTTGACATAAGCATTTAATGTTAAGTGATGAGTTTCGACTTGGATCTGTGGATCAGACCTGGAAGCAAGGGGAGCAGTCTGTGGGCCAATACTTTACTAAGAATTTTGTATTCAGTAGTTAAAGTGAGAGTGGCCTTTTTGATAACAGCTCTTCTTTGGAGCGACTAAGCTTTAGCAGGGAAGTGATCAGGGCCTGTTTGGTGGTTGGGGCAGCGTACCCGCTTTTAAGGATGCGTTGTAGTTTCTCAAGTCTTGGGATCAATCGGGAGGCAAAGGTAGAATAACATTTGATAGTCAGGCCGTCTATGCCAGGTGTAAAATAGTTTGTGGGAGTCTCAGTGTGCTCAAAAAAAGGTCTATATCATTGACCGGTAGGGTGGACAGGTTTTATATGGCTCATTATAATTAGAGAAGAAAGCCTCATTAGTATCTACTTAAGTAGTACACGGCACACCCATTATAAGATGTAACTTTCAATATCGGGATAGGAGACAGTGGTGAACATATCAAATTTGCGAGAAATGTGTGCATCTTCTGTGAATATGATTTATGCTATATGGTTCTCAACCACTCCAGCAGTTCTGCATGGTCTATCCTGGCATTACTGGAAGTCTTCCAGGGAGCAGGGTCACTCGCTGTTTCAAGTTCAAGGCGCCCTAGCTGTTTTTCCGTCCATTGCAATTCTTGAACAACAGAGTACCATGCATCGTGTTGCAGCAACTATGGACACCCCCTTTACTGCTACTTTAAAATCTTCCTACTCACCAAGTGGCGTGGAAGCTGTTCCTTCATTATCTGCAAAATATGTTTCAATGAAGTTACCCAGGGTGTGATGGAAAACCGCATCCTCAAGCAGAGCCGACTGTAACCACCAAGTTGGTATTGTGTTGGGGTCCTACCCCACAACAACACAACCTCTAGTGGATTATGGTCTGAGAAAGTCTTTCCAAGATGTGTCGACCTACTGAATTTCCCAACCATGGATGATGTACATAGTATGCAATCTAATCATGTATGTAGGCCGTGTGGGGTGGATGGGGGAAGAAAGAATATTCATGCATGCCTCTGTTGTGTTCTCTCCAAATATCAAGTAAGGACCAGGTGGTCACCCAATCCCTCAGTGCTTTGGCTTGTTTGGTGGCTTCCGTGCGTGGCAGTGTGGGGTGAGAGTACTCAAGGTCGACATCTAAAATGGCATTAAAATCCCCACCTATCCACCATGGAAGATGTGACCAATCCGCAAGAATTGCCAGATTTGCACTGGAGAAAAAGGTTGTGGTCAGTGTTTAGTGCATACACACTACCCAAGATTAACATTTCACCATCTAATGTTCCCTGGATAAAGACATCTGTCTTAAGATCTTGTGCCTCAAAAGGAACCCCGGTTCGCAATCACACAGCTGCACCTCCAGCGAATACGGAAAATGTAGTAGCAAATATTTGACCCCTCCATTTGGTATGCAGTTTTGTGACTTCAGGTGCAGTGAGGTGATTTTCTTTCAAGCAAACTATATTCGCCTTCCAGCGATGTAACTGTGCCAGAATTCTATGTCGTTTGTGTATAAATCTTAACCGCCTTACATTCTAAGTGATTATTTTGTAGTGATGCAATATAGTCAACATGAAATACATCAATGTTAAGACAAGTTGGTAGATATCCCCCCTTTTGAGATAATATGCATGGCTGGTGGAGTAACTAGGACAAATCTGAGAGGAAAATACCCCTAATACTAGGTCCAACAGAACTTCACGTTCGGACAAGGAACAGCAAAAGAAACAGCTACTAACATGAAAATAAGACATTTTGTAATTGCTTACGGAGGGGGGAACCAACTTATAGTTAAGAGTAGAGTTTACTTTTGAGCTCCCTCCGGTGGGGCGGCACCAAAGAATCATAGTGGTAAAACGCCTAAGAAGACTTGCAGTTATCAAGCTACAGTTGAGTATCCCCAGTTTTTAGATATGTTGACTCTAGGATATTCGTGTAAAGGTATTAAACTAAGGTCAGCAAGCAAACAACAATTGCTATATATGCAATAAATTGACGGCGGGCATCTGCAATACATCTGGTGCATCACTGCCATGCCCTTCTCCAAATCATCCCCCACAATTAGAGTGAAGGAGGAAAGGAGTGTGTGGTGGGGTTGGAGAGATATAGGTGAGGTAAGAGAGGGAAGAGGGGTAAAGGGGTGAGGCGGGAGGGGAGAAAAAAGGGGGGGAGGAAGGGAGAGGATACTCATTAGAGTGTGGCAGTGGGGACGAACCATATCTTTTATATAAGTCAAGTCAATAAATCAGCAGTGTGAGGTGTTACAGTTGGAAATAATGCCATGCTTGCGTTTGAGTCCAAGTTGGAGTCTGTATCATTTTATGTACTGGAGGGTGGTAGACGGTGAAGTGAATCCATCTAGGACACCTTTGCCAGAACAGCTCTTCTGCCCTCCCGGACTTTCTGTGGTGATGGAGCCGCCTCGAAGGTCGTATCATGTGTCAGTCCCTGTGCAATGTGGTGAGAAGGTGTATGCAGTTTCCCTGGGAGACGGTCTGGTACAGGAAGTCGCTTCATGTTAGGATAGTTTTGTTCCAACAAGTCCCATGTCACAGTTGGGGAGTTGGGGGTTATGTAATACGTTCAACCATGCCAGATACAGCAGAGCATAGGTGAGGCCTTCCATGCGCAACTGTCTTTTGTATGCCGTAAAAGAAGTATATTTTCTTTGTTCTTCCAGGGTATAATATGGGAACAAAGATGTGGTTGTCTTGTCCATCATTAGGGGGACTTTCAACCTGCCCTTCTGAAGGAGAATATCTTGATCTCTGAAATTTAGAATATGCACGATCATGGGGAGTGGTGGTGTACCAGCGCCGCATCTAATCGGTACCCGATGTGCCCATTCCCCAGCGAGCAGCACAGAAAGTCCCTGCGGGGCCAATGATGTCCGGAGACAGTGTTCAATGAAATGCGTTGGGTTGGATCCCTCCACCCCCCCTTATATTTCAATATTGAATGTGCACATTATTTCGTAGTCTGTGTCCTTCTGCATCCTCCGCTCTGTCGTGGAGGATGATTAGCTGCTTTTGGAGCTCAGAGATGGCAGTGGAGTGGGAAGCTTGCAATGGGACCAGCGCCAACAGTGTAGTTTCAGCTGATTTCACTTTTTCTGATAGTCTGCAGTGGTCATCACACAAGATCCCAAAGTCAGCAGACAGAGCGTCAATGTGATGTTCAATTGCCACTCTAGAATCTTTAATTTCTTGAAGAATTTCATCTAGCTTATCTGGCAATTGTGCCAGGTGTGTTGGTGGGATATAGTCTTCTGGAGTATGGGTAGAGTAATCACCTGAGAGGCTCTGCTGTGACAGCCCCAGTCATGGTGAGGCATTGGTTTGACAGATAGATTTAGTGTGCCACATAGCAGCGATTTTAGTGATTGTGTGGTGGTGCTTCAGGTGTCTCTGATGCTGTGGTCCAGGATATCAGTTGCCAGTTTGGCTTAAGGAAGTGTGCAAGTGAGTGTTCTCATGCTCCCTATGGCAGCTATGGGATGGCCCACGCAGTGTGACAGATACGTGGTCCCATAGATCCAACCACGTGGTCGGTAGGGATTGTTGGTGTTGTATCCCTTCCCAGAGGAGACAGGGGTCACAACCACAAGTAGCACAAAGCGGTAAAGTCTACTTTTTCCCGTCAACCAGCGGTCCCTGACCTGTATAACTGACTGACCATCACGCGGGCATATGGAGGTCAGGGACAATTCTCACTGAGATGGTGCCGGTTATGTGCAGCTGTCCACTGTTCGAGGGGGTCACCCAGAGGTAGCGTGGTTAGCCCACACCGGGCGGGTACAGGTATTAATAGAGCAATACTGTCCAGCGGGGAAAGGGCTGGTAACCAGTCACAGTTTACAGGGAAACCCCTCAGTACCTAGCTGTCCATGTGTTTTGTAAGTAGCCAGTTCAGGGACCGTAGATGTGTAGACTTCAGATAGAAGAATGCTGTCAGCATCACACTCCAAACACAGTCTGCAAAGAAGATTCAGAAGCAATTTCAGTATACTGACCAACAACACATCTCACCTCTCAGACTGCGGAATCATTCCTGCATGAGTTGCACCCTCTCATCTCTGTACCTCCCTCAGGTTGCCCAGGAAGGCCATATCACCCCTAAGCACCGGAATTCCCTCTCTTCAGATTCACACTCGAAACTGAGCGGGGGAAGGGTGGGGGTGCCATCAGCACCATTTCCCATCTGTTCGTCACCGCTTCCAACCAGGCCTCTGATCAGACTCACTCACCTGCCTCCCAGACACTGCTTTGTGTGTCTTAAGGGCCTCTCCTTTCGTTCCCATGTTGCCACCTGTTTCATGCACTAAGCTGCGCCTGCCCAGGTCCGTAGCGACACATGCCTCCAGGCACTGTGCCTTTTTTTCTGCCACAGGGCAGGTCCACAAGCCTCTGGTCTGGTAACTATGAGCACGGAGGCCCCTCTGTCCATGCCCCGGCCCCCGATGTCCTCACAGTCTCTTGCGGCCAGGCACGGGAAGCTCTGGGCCATGCACATTGCCTCCTCAAGTTTAGGCCACAGTGGCACCATCATTAAATCTTGTTGGCCCTTGTGGTGCGATCAAGAGGCGCTGTCTCGGCACCTCTACATTGTGAGGTGTTGGGGGGTCATTTTTGTAGCGATGGTCATGCAGATCGTTGCAGATTCTCCAGAGCCTGGTAGGAGTTTAGAAAAGAATGCCTGCCATGTGATGTTTTATAACAACATATACCTCAGAAACAGATATTTCATGTACCCATGACCAGTACTGGCTGGATGGCCCATGGTCAGACTAATCCACAATACAAAATAAATGAATAGTGAACATTTCCAAACATGAATAAAATGTACTCAACTGTACAATATTCTCCCTCACATAATAACAAAAATTAAATGCAAAATAATAACTAGGCCTTTACTGAAGCTCCAAGACACCCACCACAACCACATTCAAATTTAAAAATAAAATAAAAGTACAAATAAATACTGGCACATGCCCTCTATCAAATAAACTACACCCTCATACAAATGCTTTTCAACTTACTTGTGATATCACAAGATCAAAGTCCTTAAAGTCCAATAATATATATGCAGCAGGAATTGCATACAGAGAGAGTGATCCTTCTACCTCTAAATCAAAGTAAAAATTTACCAGGAGCAGTGCTTAATTTCTGCTTGTTGTTTCTGGTGCTGAGAACCGGCACTTATTTTTGAGGGCTGGGGCTTATTCTTCTGCCTCAAGCATTTGCTGCGAGCAAAAGACACATATGGGAAAGACGAATGAAAGGAAAAACGAAAAAGCTTCACAAAGGGAGACAGTAGAAAGCTGCAAGAATGAGCTGAAGGTGCTTTATATGGATTGAAGAGGCCTGAGATGGCTTCAGGATTACCCCGCCTCAGTATTCCATGTTCACACATTTAGGCCCATATTTATACTTTTTTAGCACCGCATTTGCGCCGCTTTTTGACGCAGATTCGGCACAAACTCACAAAATACAATTGTATTTTGTAAGTTTGCGCCAAATTTGCGTCAAAAAGTGGCACAAATGCGGCGCTAAAAATGCATAAATATGTGCCTTAATTGCATCAGCTGCGTGTTTAAGAGGAGGGCTTTGGGCACCGGCACCTTTTTATTTACAAATTAAGCACTGACCAGGAGATGGACAAAGTACTGGGAGGAGCCTGTTGGATAGGAAGAGAAAGTTGGAGCCTCTGGGGAACTTCCTTCCTGTTGAAAAAAAAAAAGGAACATTTAAAAAATGCATTTTGCACTAAAAGAAAAACCTGAATGGTCGGTTAGAGAAGAATATTCACTTGAAAATGCCTTTTTGAGTAGATTTAGCTGTTTTTCTGCTCAAGAAGTAGCCGTGGCTGCTCATGCTCGTCAGGATCACAAAAAAGGTGTCAGAAGGCTCCATGGTGACTGGAAGTCACGTGAGTAGGCAGCAGATCTTGTGTGCACTTGCCAGTGGCCAGCAAATCTCGGCGCGCCCATCAGTGCACGCTAAGACATGTCTCGTGCACACTAAAACAAGTCTCGCAGTCACTAAAACAAGTCTTGCATGCTCAAACAGAAAATTAGTTCCACCATGTGCCTGACGAGAGAATTTAGCAGGAACACCACTATATACCCATACCACGGAGTTCCAGAATTCCGCCAACTCCACGAGGAGAATTGTATTTCTGCCCAGATCTATTAAATAGACTTTCACAGGACTAGAAGAATTAACATAAAAATCAGAAATTAAGTAGCTAAATATAACACTCGCAGGTGAATATTAGCATTATGCTAAAACAGTTGCTGACATTTGCTGTTATTGAAGGACACCTTGTCCTGTTTTCAATTCCCTCAGCTATCTATCTGCTCACATGATGGCCTGGAATTGATGCAAGGCAGCACGGAAAGTCACTTAAAAGAAGCCCAGTTTTCTGTATTTTTCCAAGTTTAAAAATAAATGAGGGCAGGAAATACATTGTTTGCTTTTGCTGTCAGCATTTATCAGTAAAAATGGATAACTATGAGCCTTACTTATAAATTGGATAATTACCACATAACTATGGACATTTTAAAAATACGATATAATGTAACATTAGGAAATTTTGTTTTCCCATAAGTGATCAAAATGCACACATATCCCAAGCAACTGTGAGCATCTTCCGCGAAGTCGGACCGCAAACACAGCTGAAAAGCTGCAACATTGACTCTATTAAGCTACAGTGATGGAAGCCCATAAGGAACAAAGAAAGCGTGGCCTTGTCTCCAAGGTGCCGAAATTATAGTATGCAGCCTTCCAAAGATTTATGTTTCTGCTGACAACCACCATATGATGTTTTCATTTTAGGATTAACATTGACAGGATTGCTATCAACTGTAAACATAGCAAAAAATATCAGACACTGTATGAATCTTTCCAAACCAACACAATATTGTTAAGAATAAAAAAGGATTTCAGCAAAATACCTTAAACTAATTATATTAAGGTAAAGCAAACTAATTAATCCGTACCTCAAAAAGCGGGACGCTGCTGGAAAACTACCCATGAACTTGATAGAGTACTATTATTATTCGCCTACGGCCATACCACCCTGAATGCGCCCGATCTCGCCTGATCTCAGAAGCTAAGCATTGTGGCCTGGTTAGTACTTGGATGAGTACTATTATTAGATAGCCAAACATGCAAAGAAGACTGGAATGAGAACTAACGTAACTAACAGACACAACACGTGTATTCCTATAGAGACTATAACTGTATTGACAATGAACTTTAAATAACAGTTTCATAGCTTATTAATGGATTTCTATATATGATTCGACCCCATATGATACTAGGAGGTATAATACAGAAAACAACGTGAATAATCACGAGGTAGAGTTTGTTTTCAAATATACTAGTGCAAGTTTTGATTTCCATACTTTTTCACAACACAAATAATTAGCCATGATGTTTTTTTATCATTTATCTATAATTAAAACAAATGTATGCATTTTGAACAGCCTTGAAAAAGCTCTACAGGGGCGAAAATTTAGTCCACCGAGCCGAGAATGTTTGCCACTCAATTAACAATAATAGCAATTACAAGGAAGAATTATTTCTGTGTGATTCTGAATATCACATGCAAACAATAAACTGACATCAGAACGTGATCACCATTTAAGAAGTGTATACTTCATTGATGTTGTGGTACTAGTTAAGTAGGTAGAAACGTCTTTGTCATGGAAACGCCAAACTAACAATGAAATGTAAAGGTTCTGAGCTGAAAAACTAAGCCTACCAAGTGTTCATCCTTAATTAATAGCACCGTATATAGGAAGTATTATTACAGAAGCAAATTGATGAAACGTTCTATGTTCCTGCTCAAATCAATCTGGCAATTTCAGTTTTTAGGAACACCCTATATGTTATCCGGCAACTGAATGTGCGAGAGCATGGTTCCCATCAATCTCAGTAATTATATTCTTCCGAGATCTATGTAAAACATTGAATTTAATGAACATTGGTTACATGATATCTGAATCAGCTGTTGTATACCATTGCACTGCCACATTTCAGAATTATTGTTCCTTTGATGCAATTGTATGTTTTTCATCTATACTAATTAATGAAGACAATTTTTGTTTGCCTGCGTATTAAGCTTCCCAGTCTGCAGAAACTAAGGCCCAGCTTTCTAGCGCCCCCCCCCAACCCCACCTAACAACACCATGGGTGCGCCGTATTTAAAATACGGCGCACCATGGTACATGTTAGGCCAATAGGGCCAAAGCGGCGCTTCGCAGCTCTAACGTAAAAAAGTTTTAAGCTAGTGAAGCAAAGTGCAAGGAGGGCAATCAGCTTCAATGGGTGTGTCCTTTTAACACCTGCACTGAGCAGGCATTAAAAATGACATTAAAAAATGGCGCAATGAAATCTTGCAGATTTCATTGGGCCATTTGTGCAGGCCTCCTAATGCCAGAAGGCCCCATTGCATACATTATACCTGGTGCAGGCATAATGTGGCACAATGGGTTACAAAGTGGCACACTGCATGTATTGCTCTACTTTGTAAATAAGGCACAGCAATTTTTGCCTCGTTGAGCCACATTAGTGTAAAAAATGACACTAATTTGGTGCAAGGAGGCGCTAGGGCCTTGGAAATCTGGCCCTAAATGCAAACAGCCTAATGACTGGTGTCAATGTCCAACCTGCTACATTAATCTAATAGGACAGAATACTCCCTCTCACTACACTGAAGAGTACAGCATGGTCAGAAACAGCTGTGCGTAGCAGGAACTGAAGCCTACTTTCCTCAGGGTTGAGAACAGATCGGTCAGCTCAGCTCAAAGGCGTGAGAATAACGTTTAATCGCTATAAGCTCCTTTCAGAGTCTTTTCACAGCAGTCTCTTCACAGTTTCCCTTTCAAACTAATGGCAGACCAGTTCTTGACAGAAGGTTATATGGTTAACATAAACAGATGAAACCCCCTAAATGGGTATCACATATTCCTGATTGATTCTGCAAACTGTGCCTGCTAACTTCTTGTCCTTCCACAACCAATGTCATGTTCAACAAAATTATTTGGGTCACTCCTAATACATATCCTTAGCTAAAGAGGAAACTGCATAATCTTTTGGAGTAATGGAAAACTGTCAGATGTCTCTTAGCTATTCCTCCAACTTATGCTCCTATATGGGCATTAGGAATCAGACTTGCAGTTGTGTGAAGAATAGCTTTAATGCAAGAGACCCTCTCTTCTTCAGTTGATAATACAAACCCCCTCCATGCAGAAGCATTGGTATTTTACAATAAACTAATATGTATTATGTGTTGTTCTCCTACAAAATTATTTGACTGACAATTATCACAACAATTCACTCACCGAACAAGATAGGTAAATGGGTCAAAGTTAGATACACCATAATCATATTTCATCTCCCCTCCCAAACCAATTCTTTATGTTATAATTACCTACTTTACAACTTAGTTATCATTGACTATGTTGTGCATAGTGAGGTAAGGCCCCACACACCCCAACACTGTTATTATTGAAATTGGTGACCTGTATTTCAGCGTCCGTCTAGCAACTGGTGCACCCTCAGAAAAAAAGAGAACAGTACAATACAATGTCAATATATTGGAAGTCAAATTTTACAGAGCAAACAGAATGATAACAAAGTTCAGTTGATATAAAAAAAGCTTTTTATCATTTTCATTTTTCTATGGGTAGGGGAGGAGGGAATGAGGATAGACTAAGGAACTACTGAAAATAATGTGACAAAGTAATGCAATAATCAAATAAGGTATGAAAAGTTAAGAAAATTGTAAAAAGTAATGAGGCAATTTAAGACCATAGATTAAACGTAAAATATATGGAAGAACAAGATAGTATAAGATAAACCTAACAACCAAAGTGTAGACTTTGAATAGGACAGAGAATGTCTGGTTCATGGCGGCATACAATTCTCTGATAATGTACATCTTGTGGTTAAAACATTGTTATTATTACAATCAAGAAAATGTGTTACCAGTAACCAAAATAATTCTCTGTTAACTGTAGAAACATAAGTAGCCATAAAAGCATTATCTAATCTATGATGATAACACACATTGTATCATCAAGCTTTGTATGAAATATTTGAATAACTTTCCAAATAGTAGTTATTTGCTGAAAGGCAATAACTAACAATAAGTCCAACAGCTTATTTTTTAGAAATTATTGAGTTACTGTCATCAACTAGAATACCAAGAACAACGTGTATAATGGTAAATGGGCACTAGGTATGATGATTTGACTTCAGACTCTAGGCCAAAAAGATAACGTATGTGGGGAACCTAAATAACATGTGCATAATATCACCTTTGGGATGATCAACACTTTCTACTATTATCCTGAGAAAATTAAGATGAAAGAGAGGGAGTAATATGAAGGCTGTTATAGATAAAACAAATAAGGTATGAGTTGTATTGGCTGGTCTATAAATATTCTGAACTCTAGACCAGATGTTGTTCCAAAAAGTATCAGCCAAGGTAAAATCCAAATGAGCTTCCCAGAGTAGTTCTACATTGGACTTAGGTGTTGAGTAATTGACAGAGGAAAATATTTAAAATAACAGAAGCTTTAGAACTGGAAGCCAGGACACCAGACAGCTCTGGACAATTAGAAGATGGGGGTCAAGGTATCTTCTACTGAATAAAGAGCATTCAAAACTATATTGAGCAAACGGGGGGATCTAGCACAAAATGATTTAGGATAGTGAATGGACTTCTGGAATTAGGGAAATGAAATGGTAGCATTATCCTGAAATACATATGGAACTCAGATAAACTCTCTCTCTACAAGACAACCAATACAGTGGTTTAAAATTAATCCTAACAAGCTTGTTATACCATATAGCCATATGCAAGAAAGCATATCAATGTATTGTGTAAGGAAGACAGCAGGATTTCAATAACATTCAAGTCTGCTTACAATGTGGAAAAGCCGGAAGAGAAATGAGAGAGGTAAAAGAAACAACCTCCTCTGGAGAAGGGGGCTTGAGCAGCATTTTCTCAATATCAAGCTATAGTGGGTAAAAGGGGGAAAATCTGTGTTAAGCCCTAATGAGGCCTGTTAAATGCAGAAAGCTTTGTTGTAAAGCCAGAAATCTGGAAAATTAACTTCACCTTCTTGTTCAGATTTCTTGAGTTTAGGTAAAGAGATCCTAGAATTATTTTTCCGACACAAATATTAAGAGAAGTATTCACAGGAATCAAAGAGATAATATATGAAATAATAGGTGAAACCACAATTTCATCAAATCTAAACGCCCCTCCCAAGATAAAAATAAGGAATGGAAAGTATCAGCATTAGCCAAACCATCCTTAAACTTAATAATAACTGACTCATTTATGGATTTTGAAAACCTAAATACCCAGTTTTTTATGAAGGAATGTTTGTGTTTTCTGGAGCCAGTCTATCTTTAGTGTGCCTTATCGCACTTTTCCAATTAATTGTGGTAAAAAGGTATTTAAGGGTAGTGCTAGTATTTTGGCAAAAGGTTATAATTAACATTCACAAGAGAAATTGGTCTATAATTTTTACATTTGGTTGCATCCTTCCCTTCTAAATAAATAAGACAAATTGTAGCTTCCTGGAATGTGCCCTTAGTTGAACCTGAATTGGAGAGAAAAACAAATTCGAATCATCTCAGTAGTAATATATTAAAGAAATGGAGGAAAAATTCAACGGTAAAGCCATCATGGCCAGGTGCTTTATCTTTCATAAGTAAAGTAGATGCACTATGTATTTCTTGTAAATACATTTCAAAATCTCGAGGAGAAAGATCAGGTTCATCAACAGCAGGGTACTGAATTTCTTTCAAATAGGAATCAATATAAGATTGCTCTGGTATAATCTCTGGAGTATAAATATTTTTTTTAAATTAACAAATTCACCTAATATATTATCATCTTCTAATAACGAAACACCAAGAGAGCCATGCAAGAATTTTATCTTAAATCAATGCCTCCTGATTTTGTGATAGTTAGCTAACAGTTTCCCTACTTCATTAGACAATTCTTTTTATTAGATGCAGAGACACCAAAACTGACTCTGCCATATTATTATCTTTAACTTTGGAGGCTTCAAATTTCTGTGAGGTGAGTCTCTTGTAGTAAATTTAAATAAGGATTATATTTTAGAAAAATGAGATAAATCTGTTTGTCTTTTCATAGTATTATTAAACCCTTTAACATTCCATGAAAGTACGCTGGGTTATTATCAAAACTGAAATAAATATGACTTGAGTCATGTTCTGCATACTCAGAAAACAACAATACAATATAAAACGTACTTCTAATAAGGAATGTTAAAAAGGAAAAGGGGAATAAATGAGGAAGGGGAGGAAAGGGATAAAAAGAGGAAAGAATCAGGGAAATGAGACACAAAGAAGTAAGACAGCACATATCAAACAAATAACAAAGCAACGTATCTTGCTTGGATGAAAAAAGAGATGGGTTTGGTGACTGCAAAAAATGAAGGCAGCACATCCAGGGATCACCATTGATTGTGTGATAACGAAAACATGCAATAAGAAAGAAAAGGTTAGAGTACAATAATGAACTTTGATAACAATGAAAATCAAACAAATATAACATGAGTTAACCTTAAGAAATTGAAAACTTGGCTGAGTGTAGTTACCATGTTATAAGTAATAAGAACAATAATTAGTAATACTTAGAAGGTCCTGATATATCCATGTTATCAACTGTATGAGCTTTTAGGAATATTCTAAAATCCTCAGGATTGTTACAAGTAATAGTTTTATTCAGATAAGTCAATTTAAATAGACATGAAGGAGATCTTAGTGAGCCCCTAAAGGATGAAAAGTTGGGAAAAGATCAAAGAACTCCTTTTTTGCTGTTGGTTGTGACTCTAGAAACATCTTGTGTGTCAAAAATCTCCTTGCCTGTCCAAAATAATTGCTTTTTAGGTTTTGGGGCATTAGGAACCTTTAGAAGATCTGTGAACACCAGGAATAAAATACCTCCTCTAGGTTTGGTGTATGAAGCATTTGAAGAATTATAAAGACCAAATCTGTGTACTTTCTGAATATTCAATGACGTAGATGTCGGTATACCAAACAATTCAGGTAAAAAGGAAGCATAGAAAGAAACTGGATTCTTGCCCTCAGGTTCTTCTGGAAGACTATACATTTGAAGGGTATTATATGTAACCCTGCTTTCCAAGTCCTCCATTGGCTTCTTTAACTGTGTTATCTCCTTTTCTGGAGAGGCAATCTTGTTTGTCTCATTCTGAATATCACTGATTCTCTGCTCTTCCCAAGAAACCCTTGTTTCAATGACAGACCACGTGTCATCTAAATTTTGGATGTGTTTAATAGTTTCCTCAACAAATGGCTGTAGAGCTCTGATTTCTTCGAGCAAGATCTCTAAAGAAATAGGTGGAGGTGACTGCCCAAGGCAGCGTGCCGTGTTGAACCCTTCTGGTAGGGAGGAGGCAATTTGAGATTTTTAAGATGCATACGATGATGAATAGGATCTAGGAATGGCGGAAGGCATAATTTCATTGGAAGTAAGAGGAACCACTATTGAGGTATAACAGTGTGTCAAATGTACGGGCACAAAATCAGAATTTGGATGACAGTTTAAACCTCATTGATCTGCCCCTGCAAAATCACTGTGAAAAATGAGTGTGAGTTTTGTTTAAAAGAGAGAAACAAAGAGGGTTTTGAATAATTTTTCATGTAGTGGGTCAGATCTTCAGTGGTAAGGTAATGCGATGTTTCTTCTTATTGTGCTCTGATTTGCTGAAGATATTATGGCCCTCATTACAACCCTGGCGCTAAATCCCACTTTCCGCCATGCTGAAGACCGCCAACATACCGTAGCGGTGGCGGAACTCCGCTACAGGTATTACGACTTACAGCTCGGAATCCGCCACAATACAGTACAGACACCCACACAAGTCCGCCACACCAAAGGTCAGTGATAAACTGGCGATACCAAAACCCACACTGTCACGCCAACAAGAATACGCCCACACTATCACAACCCACGAATCAACGCAGCAGTCATTCAACCGCGGAAATCCATTAGCGGTACACACCGCCACACTGAAAATACACACACATTTTCAAGACACAACCACATTGGACAATTCCAAATACACACACCTGATACACATACACACACCACACCCACACACCCAATCCATTAGAAAGCACACACCTACATCACTCACAAACCCTTACAACAAAAAATTTGAAAGAAGGCCAGAGAGAGATTAGCTAACACTACACCAGCATCCACAGACACAGAACACCATCACTTATACAACATCCACGCACCTCAAACAACACAGACCAACACATCCCTTCACACATCACAACAGACAGCACCTCACACATCACCCACACCACATCATGGCACCTCAAAGACACCCCAGGTTTTCAGAGGAGGAGCTCGGGGTCATGGAGGAGGAAATCATCCGGGTAGAGCCACAGCTATTCGGATCACAGGTGTAGCAGACATCCATTGCTCGGAAGAAGGAGCTATGGCAGAGAATCGTCGACAGGGTCTACACAGTGGGACAGCATCCAAGGACATAGGATGACATCAGAAAGAGGTGGAACGACCTACGGGGGAAGGTACGTTCCGTGGTATCCAGACATCAGATTGCTGTACAGAGGACTGGCGGTGGACCCCCACCATGCATCCTGAGGGCCTCCCAGGAGTAGCAGGAGGACTGGACTCTGGTAAGGCAAATCTTTACTACTATATCCCCCCCACCTGCATGCCATCACTTACTCCCACCCTCACCCTCACCCTCACACCCATCACCCCAACACCCCACAGATACCCCACTACCACAACCCACACATCCCAAAGCCAAGCCCTGCATGTAATACCAATGCATGGACACCCATCACCAAAGCATGTCCAGTAGAGAGACTCACTCATGCCCCAAAATCACCAATCACACAAGGGCCACGGCAATAATGCAAGCACAGGAGTAGAGGTTAACTCACCCATTGCACAAGATGGCACACACAGATACTAAGATTATGCATTCACACCCCAACAGGACCCATACCCAATGTCACCAGACAGGGGGTGCCAGACATATCCAGTCCCCCCACAGAAGAGGCCCACAGTGATGACAGCAGCTCTGCACGCCTGGATCAAGATGACCAGCCCGGCCCATCAGGGACCTCGGGACAGTCGGTTCTCCTGACACAGTCACAAACCACCCCAGAGCCTCACCCCCCAGGAAACACCACCACAGCACCCACCCAGCAGGCCCATCCCTCTGTCCCCAGGACACGTCAATCAGCAGTGTGTCTACCACTACAGGGAACCCAGGCAAACCCACCAACCCAAGAAAATCACGGACCTGGGGTCAGGGGCACAGGAGAACAGGGAAGCTGGGAGGACTGCTGTGCAACAGGGGGAGACCAGGCCCAGGGAACCGACACTCCACGAGGCACTCTCCAACATCATGGGAGCTTACCACCATTCCCAGGAGGCCATGGGCACGGTACTGGCCAAATTTCAGGAGACCCAGCGGCTGCAGGAGGAACACTACCTGGGGATCAGGGAGGACTTGAAGTCCATTAACACCACCCTGGTCACTATTGCAAGGGTGCTAGCAGACCTTGTCAACTCCATGAGGGTCACAGTGGCACACCAACGGGCCCTCTGACACTAGCCTGGACTATGAACAGCCCTCCACCTCCGCCGGCGCTAGTGGACAGGAGGCACCGCCACAGGAACACCAGGCCACCAGCACCCCACCCCCTGCAGAAGGAGAACCAGCCCGGAAACGGTCTCTGAGATCCGGGAACAAGACAGAGAACATTGCCAAGACCCCTGCCCCTGCCAGGAAATAAGACCCCCCTGAAGGTCACCCTTCTGTTCCACTTTGTCACCCTGTCCACCTTAAACTGATATTGCTCCACTTCCTATGCCCCGTTGGACAATGCACCTGTGATACAAATAGACTGGACTCTGCCATGGACATTCCTCCACCATCACCCCAGCCCATGTCACAAGCCCCTCCACTTTTTTTAACAGAAATAAACACCCTTGAATCACAAAACAATCTGGAGTCAATCTGTGCTTTCACAAATGTGTAATTGTAAAACCTCTGGAATATAGCAATGTCAATGTACTAGTTCACATACCAATGTAACACAGCTGTAGGCCAGCAGTAAACATAGCAGAGGGCACAAATTGGGACCCAGATCTGTGAAATGGAAAGGCAGAGTAACAAGTCAGGGTCCATAAACAGAGTGAAAATGGCAGAATTATGCTAGCTCCAACAATAGAATGAGATGTGGGAAGCAGTTCCATCTTCTTACCTGTGTTCCACTGGAAGTATTGCATGATTATGTTGTTTCGGTTGTCTACATCTTCTTCTTCTGCCTCCTCTTCTTCACTGTCCACAGGCTTCACAGCTGCCACAAGACCACCATCAGGCCCTTTCTCCTGCAGAAAAGGTACCTGGCATCGCAAAACCAGGTTGTGCAGGCCACGAATATCTGGCACACCTTCTTCGGTGAGTAGTATAGGGAGCCAACTGTAAGATGGATGCACCGGAATCTGGCCTTCAGGAGGCCGAAGGTGCGTTCTATAATCCTCCTAGTTCGCCCATGTGCCTCATTGTTGCGTTCCTCTGCCCTTGTCCTGGGATTCCTCACTGAGGTCAGGAGCCATGACAGGTTGGGGTAACCAGAGTCACCTGCAAATATTGAGGGACAACTGTTAGACATCCTCCAAACATTAGAGAATCTCCCGTAACCAGACCCCAATTGAAACTGTGTGGGGACTTTAGGCTCACCAATTAGCCACACATGGTGCCTCTGGAGCAGCCCCATCACATAAGGGATGCTGCTATTCCTCAAAATGTAAGCGTCATGCACTGAGCCCAGATACTTGGCATTCACATGGGAGATGTACTGGTCTGCCAAAGACACCATCTGCACATTCATAGAATTTTAGCTTTTGCGGTTTCAGTACACCTGTTCATTCCTGTGGGGGGGGACAAATGCCACATGTGTACCAACAATGGCACCAATGATGTTTGGGATATGTCCCAGGGCATAGAAGTCACCTTTCACTGTTGCCAAATCCTCCACTTGAGGGAAAACGATGTAGCTGCGCATGTGTTTCAGCAGGGCAGACAATACTCTCGACAACACGTTAGAAAACATTGGCTGGGACATCCCTGATGCCATGGCCACTGTTGTTTCAAAAGACCCACTGGCCAGGAAATGGAGTACAGACAGAACCTGCACTAGAGGGGGTATTCCAGTGGGTTTCTGAATAGCTGACATCAGGTCTGGCTCCAACTGGGCACACAGTTCCTGGATTGTTGCACGATCAAATCTGTAAGTGATAATGATGTGTCTCTCTTCCATTGTCTACAGGTCCACCAGGGGTCTGTACACCGGAGGCTGCCGCCATCTCATCACCTGCCCCAGCAGACGTGCCCTATGGAGGAGAACAGTGAGCAGAGGGCCATCCAACACTTAGGTATCACAATGTGTTCTTTGCTAAAACGTTAGAAATTCGCAATGTGCCTTTATCTGTCCGTATTCCAGGCATAAATAGGTGTGACGTAGTTTATTTACCTGCCATGTGGCCCCCTGAAATGGCAGCTGCCTGACCTGTAAGGTGGGACAAGGGGAAATGAGGTAACTGCGCTGGCGTTGTACACCGTCACGGTAGGCGGTCGAAGACCGCAGCGCAATTCAGCATTGGTTAACATTGGGCCCTATGGGTCCCAGGAGCCAATGACGATGTACGCCGGCGGTGGCATTTTCTAACTGTTCCCTCACTTGATACCTGACCTTCAACAGGAGAGGACCTACACTGCAAGTGCTGCTGTGACCTGTGTCTGGATGCGACGATGGCTACAGTGTCTGGGAAAAGGGCCCCTGCCTTCACTTCGGAGAAGTTGGAGAAACTGGTGGATGGGGTCCTCCCCCAGTTCATGCAACTGTACGGTCCTTCAGACAAACAGGTGAGTACACTGTGAGCATGGTGGATGGCACATGATTGTATGGAGTGTCATGGATGGAAGAGGGTGGGAAGGGGGACAGGCCAAGCATGTCAGGATAGTGTGTGTGTGTATGTATGTCTGGGCCAGGGTGGAAGGTGTTTGGCAATGCGTGAGATGATATGTACGGGATATTAACATCCATTCTAACTTCACTTTTCCTCTAGGTCAGCGCCCACCAGGAGAAGGGTATTTGGCGTGCCATTACCAAGGAAGTCCAGACCCTGGGGGTCTACTGTAGACAGAGTACCCACTGCTGTAAAAGATGGGAGGACCTGCGCCGCTGGAGCAAGAAGACGGCGGAGGCCCAGCTGGGCATGGCCTCCCAACGTGGAAGGGGTGCCCTTCGCACCATGACCCCCCTGATGTACCGGATCCTGGCGGTGGCCTATCCAGAGATGGATGGGAGCTTGAGGGCATCACAGCAGCCACAAGGGGGTGAGTACACTCTCATTCAGCTGACTCTGCGCGATTTACGAGGTGTCTGGCTGGGGGAAGTGGGCTATGGGTTCCCCTAGGCCAGGGCGAACTTGACACATTAAAAATGCGATTGGCACTAATCCTCTTCTGTGCCTCCACTCTGCTGCCCGTCCAGGCAGATGAACACAAGCACACATTACAGCGGTCTCTCTCCTCTCTGACTCTTGGGAGCTAAGAGGTCCTTATTTGAGAATTAGAACACTCGTGAGGATATGAGTGACATGGGCGGACTGCAAGCCCCAGACTGCCCCACTGGTGTAGAAGGCGGGGGCATGCCCTAGCATTGTTCGGGCCCCTACATGGATGCAGCTACTCTCCTGTGGCGTGGGACACTCGTGAGGACAAGAGTGATGGGGGCAAACTGTAAGGCCCAGACTGCCCTGCTTGTGGAGGAGACAGGTGCATGCCCCAGCACTGGTCTGAGGCCTACAAGGACGCAGTTACTTTCCCACAGTGTGGGACGCTTGTGAGAAAGATAGTGATAGGGGCAGACTTCAAGTCCCAGACTACGCTGCTGGTGGAGGAGGTGGGTGCACGCCCTTGCACCAGTCAGTTGCCCAAATGGACGCTATTACTTTCCCATACCGCAGGACATGCCCAGGTGCATGCCCGGGCGAAGAGGGGCCTGTCTCTGCCCGTTGGTGGGCTGAAGAAGTTGGGCAAGACTCCCCACCTCTGGGTCTAAGGTACCCAAGTTGGGCATTCCCTGAATTACGTAGCCTTATGGGGAAAAGAAAGATGTATACTATTACCACTATTGACTCATGTCTGATGTGGGAAGCAAGAGTAATCTTCAAACAGATACAGTTTACTGAAAGGAGACTCTCAATGGAACTTGTCAGGGGCAATTGTGGCCTGACACACCAAGGTGACTTTGTGGAGGAAGACACTCAGCCATCAAGATCCACACATTTTCATGCTGGATCGCAGAATACAGGTGTTGAAAATACTTTTATTGAACCTAATACTTCCCAAGTTGAGCCACTGGTGAGAAAAAAGCTGGGGGGGGTTCGTGATGTCTAACAAAAGGGGGGCAGCTGGGAAGTTGGACACAGGGGATGACCCTAGTGTTGATCTCTCCCTAGACATGTTTTTACCAAAGTTTGAGGCCTTAACTAAGGGTTTTTGGCACCGTTATTATCATGCCTTGATGGGATCAAGGTAACACTAGTTAATCATCTAAATAAATGTGCCCTAAGGGGGCTCCACCAACTGTGTCACAAAGGTCTGGTACATTGGCAGAGTGTGCTAGTCATATGTGTATGAGTACAGGGAGACCTTTGTCCACAAATGTGCAGGGGCGAAAGACCAGTTGAGCCACATTCCGTCAGTGGTGATGTGCACAACATCATCTTTTTAGTTGGGCAGGGCTGTGACACCTTGCGTATCAAATGAAAACTGAGCTACTGGCCCAATGGGCATACCGCAGAGTAGGCCCAAGGTGCAGGGTATAACTGCTTCCAATAGGCCTGACCATAATAAACCACCTCTACCAACGTTGGGGAGACACTACCAGAATGCATCTTACCACAGAATCAGCACCACTTCTAGGAGTTTTAATTGGGGTACCCCTTATCAAAACGGGCGAGAAGGAAACAACGGATAATCTGCTGTGCAAGGTGAAACATTGGTGTGATCGTGTTTGGTAAATAGGGCCACTTTTTCACCACATATTATTATGGCCAGAAGGGTGGGACGGAAAGAGAAAAATGCTGAAAGGGACTGCAAAGTAGTTACCTTTAGATACACCAGAAATGCAAAAGACCTTCTACAGTGCAGTTTTATTTCTCAGGGTAAGGCTACAGCTACCAGGGTTCACCCCTTGTGGTACTTTTACACCTCCTCCCGCTCCCACCTAGATGGCAGAAATGACCTTCATTTAACCCATGTGTAATGGCGGGGGCGGAACAGAGTAAGGACATCGGTTAATGCCTTTGTGTAGGTTGGATGATAATGATTGACTTAGTCTGCCTTTGGTAACTGTTATTCCCCCCCACCCTCAGGGTAAGCAGTGTGAGAGTGGCCTCCCACTTGAATGTACATGGGGACAGAATTCCTGTTGACTGTTATGAGTTGGAACATCGCTGGGCTGAAAGCCATAAGGAACGATGTGAGGCAGTTGGATGTGCTAAGGGGTTGTGGCTAGGCAGGAAACGTGGGACATAGATAATTCATTTTATTTAGATCGTTTTACCTCTTTTTTTAAAGCTCAGTCTCCTTCTTCTTCAGGCAAATGGTGTCCTCCTTACTCATGTCTCACTTAAAATTCTATGTACCCTCATACCGATGGAATCAGGCTGCATCAGTCTGCTAGCAACAGAGCTGGTATTTAAGAATAGCCTAACATGGTTGGTGGTTAACTTTTATGATTCATTTGTCAGTGGTATGCCAATGTAACATATCATTTGCTTAAAATGTTTTTTGGAAGGATATGGCAGAGTAATACCTTGCTGGTTAATATCCTAATTCTAGTTGACTTTAAGATTCACCTCTGTACACTAGGTTGCGGTGTATCTAAAGGATCACTTGATGTTAGCTCCCAAGTAACACACTTTGTACACTCACAACAAGTTGATTTGCTGGAAGATGTATTGACAAGCAGCAATATGTATTGTGTTGAGCAGACAGGAGAGGGTGAAGCTACAACTTCTTTTGTGAGTAAGGGCTGTCATTTCATCATTGATCACATCATAGTATCAGCCACCCTGGCTCCTCTAGTTAAGTTCATGAGCATACAATAGAGCAGTTTTAGTGATCATAACCCTGAAGTGTTGGACTTGATCTGGGGGCCTGATATGTAAGCAGGGGCCAGATGTAGGTACTTTGCAAATTGCGACTCGCAAAGACCCACCTCATTAATATTAATGAGGTGGGTCGCAAATTGCGGCCCCATAGCGACTATGGGCACTCACTGACATGGAGGCCTGCTGTAGTCAGCAGACCTCCATGTCCGTGACTGCTTGTTAATAAAGCCGTTTTTTTTTTTTCAAGTGTAGCCCGTTTTCCTTAAAGGAAAACGAGCTGCACTTTAAAAAAAATCCAAAACCTTTTGTTTTTTAATTTTTTCAGGGCAGGTAGTGGTCCATTGGACCACTACCTGCCCTGAAAAGATATTTTGGGGTTCATTCACAAAGGGGAAGGGGTCCCATGGGGACCCCTTCCAATTTGCGAGTGGGTTACCATCCACTTCAAGTGGATGGTAACTGCGACTCCATTTGCGACCGCGTACGCGGTCGCAAATGGAATTGCATACCACTGCGAGTCGCAAATAGGAAGGGAACACCCCTTCCTATTTGCGAGTCGGAAATGCATTTTGCGAGTCGGTTCCGACTCGCAAAATGCATTTCTGCATAGCAAACTCCGGTTTGTGACTCGCAAACGGCAATTTTTGCCGTTTGCGAGTCGCAAACTGGTTGCTACATCTGGCCCTAAATCCTAGGAAAGTCCCTGCTAATGCTATTATCGGCACCAGGGACTAGGCACGAAGAATAAAGTGTAACAAGGTAATTCCTGAGGCATTTTTGCAGAATCTCTACTGAGGGAATGAGGTCAACATTACCCTATGTCTAGAGATAAAATACAAGGAAAGAGGAAGTTCTTAAAGCTGTTAACAGGTTATGCGGAGCAGATCTCCTCCAATCTCACAACTTGTGGAAAATATGGTAATAGAAAGGAGAATAAATGGTTTGATAGAATTTTCTCTGTGGCACATAACAAACTGTTGGCAGCCCTAAAGTAAAAACCAAGGGATGTGAATAAGGTATAGGCCTGCAGGCAAGCATATAAGTTAGTGACGCATTTACACAAAAAAGAAATTAAGGTTCAGGCCTAGCAAGAGTTACTGCAGCCTAGTGTCCTAAAGAATAGTGCTAAACTTTGGGACGTCATAAACAGACCGTTTTTTTCAGCTCAGGGAGCTCCAGGGTGGAATGTAACATAAGGTGGGCAAGGATTTTGGAATTGGTATTCAACGCAGCCTGTAGGAAAGGTTTTCCACCCTCTTGGTGTAAATCGATCATCATACCCATATATAAGAAAGGAGCAAGGGATGATCTGCAATGTCACCACCCTTTTTCCCTTATAGATTTGGTTGTAAAATTGTGGGAAGGGTAGTGTTTGATAAAGTAATACCCTGGCTCGATAGCAGTAATGTAATCTTGGACATTCAATATGGTTTTAGACAAGGGAGAGGGACCCTCGATCAGTGTATTAACTTGCAGATGATAGTTGCGAAATACAGCATTGTCAAAGAGGGTTGTCTTTATATGGTTTTTATGGACCTTACCTCGGACTTCGACCGAGTGAACAGATCTAAGCTTTGTCCCTTACTTGTTAAGATGGGTTTTGAGACTGAGATAGTGGCATTTTTACATAGCTTACATTCTAACCTCTTGGTAAACTAAAAGGAGGATGGTAGTTTGACAACTCCATGGGCAGTTCCAAAGGGGGTTAGACAAGGGTGCATTTTGGCACCCTGTTATTTACTCTCTATATTATTCAACTGGGTGGGCATTATCAGCCACCTGCAGCGATGTTCCCATGGCTGGCTCCAAACTAATCCCTGCATTACTCTTTGCAGATGATGCTGTCTTAATTGCAAGGACAACGGTGGCTCTTCAATGCCTTTTGGACGGGTTTATCATCTTTATGGACTCACTGGACTTTGCAACGAACTATGCTAAGTCACACACAATGACATTAGGCCGTCGAACGAAAGCCAGGAAACTTTTTTTGGTAGGGGATGGAATTGACTAAAGTAGCTACCTTTCGATGGTAGCGCTGAATACTCAAGAAGCTTGCAAACTGGATACCATTGTATTACTGAACCACCTAGCTGAGAATGGACAAAAAGTCTCCCCAAGAAAGTTACAATACTGTCAAAAAGAAGTCCAATACCTTGGACATCACATTGAAAAAGGAGCATGAAAAATGTCACAAGAGAGAATCTCAGCCATACTGAAAATGAGTTTGCCAACTACACAGAAAGAAGTCAGAATGTTTTTAGAAATGGTGGGTTACTGTAGACAGTGGATTCCCAACATGTCCCTGGTGGCTAAGCCTTTACAGAGGCTGACACACAAAGATGTGTCTGATCCAGTACCATGGGATAACAATTGCCTTGTTTCTAGAGCTGAGAGAATGCCTCTGTTGTGCCCTGGCTCTAGGGAAGCACGAATATAGTAAGGGGCATATTTATACTCCGTTTGCGCTGAATTTGCGTCGTTTTTTTCGACGCAAATTCGGTGCAAAACTAACGCCATATTTATACTTTGGCGTTAGACGCGTCTAGCGCCAAAGTATGAGGAAAGAGCGTCATTTTTTTGCGTGAACGCCTTCCTTGCGTTAATGAGATGCAAGGTAGGCGTTCTCGTCTAAAAAAATGACTGCGACGCAAATGCGTCGTATTTATACTCCCGGGCAAAAATCACGCCCGGGAGTGGGCGGGGCAAAAAACCCCGCATTTGCGCCGGATTTTAACGCCTGGGTCAGGGCAGGCGTTAAGGGACCTGTGGGCTCAAAATGAGCCCACAGCTGCCCTCCCATGCCCCCAGGGACCCCCCCTGCCACCCTTGCCCACCCCAGGAGGACACCCAAGGATGGAGGGACCCATCCCAGGGACATTCAGGTAAGTTCAGGTAAGTATAATTTCTTACTTTTTTAATATTTATTTTTGGCATAGGGTGGCCTGATTTGTGCCCCCCTACATGCCTCAATGCCCAATGACCATGCCCAGGGGACATAAGTCCCCTGGGCATGGCCATTGGGCAAGGGGGCATGACTCCTGTCTTTACTAAGACAGGAGTCATGTAAATGGCATCTGGGCGTCGTTAAAAATGGCGCAAATCGGGTGGAGGCGATTTTTTGGCGTCAACCTGACTTGCACCATTTTAAGACGCCCTAACGCCATTTTCCCCAACGCCGGCGCTGCCTGGTGTACGTGGGCCCGTATTTATACTTTTTGACGCTAAACTGCGCTAACGCAGTTTAGCGTCAAAAAGTTTAGCGCCGGCTAACGCCATTCTGAAGCACCATGCGGGCGCCGTATTTATTGAATGGCGTTAGCCGGCGCTAGCAGACCGGCGCTGCCTGGTGTGCGTGGAAAAAAACCACATACACCAGGCAGCGCCGGCGTTGGGGAAAATGGCGTTAGGGTGTCTTAAAATGGTGCAAGTCAGGTTGACGCCAAAAAATCGCCTCCACCCGATTTGCGCCATTTTTAACGACGCCCAGACGCCATTTACATGACTCCTGTCTTAGTAAAGACAGGAGTCATGCCCCCTTGCCCAATGGCCATGCCCAGGGGACTTATGTCATTGGGCATTGAGGCATGTAGGGGGGCACAAATCAGGCCCCCCTATGCCAAAAATAAATATTAAAAAAGTAAGAAATTATACTTACCTGAACTTACCTGAATGTCCCTGGGATGGGTCCCTCCATCCTTGGGTGTCCTCCTGGGGTGGGCAAGGGTGGCAGGGGGGGTCCCTGGGGGCATGGGAGGGCAGCTGTGGGCTCATTTTGAGCCCACAGGTCCCTTAACGCCTGCCCTGACCCAGGCATTAAAATCCGGCGCAAATGCGGGGTTTTTTGCCCCGCCCACTCCCGGGCGTGATTTTTGCCCGGGAGTATAAATACGACGCATTTGCGTCGCAGTCATTTTTGTAGACGAGAACGCCTACCTTGCATCTCATTAACGCAAGGAAGGCGTTCACGCAAAAAAATGACGCTCTTTCCTCATACTTTGGCGCTAGACGCGTCTAACGCCAAAGTATAAATATGGCGTTAGTTTTGCGCCGAATTTGCGTCGAAAAAAACGACGCAAATTCAGCGCAAACGGAGTATAAATATGCCCCGTGGTTTTTTTCCACGCACACCAGGCAGCGCCGGTCTGCTAGCGCCGGCTAACGCCATTCAATAAATACGGCGCCCGCATGGCGCTTCAGAATGGCGTTAGCCGGCGCTAAACTTTTTGACGCTAAACTGCGTTAGCGCAGTTTAGCGTCAAAAAGTATAAATACGGGCCTAAATCTTTTGCACTTTTCTTTAGTGAGAGGGAGTGCTGTGCTCTCTCAGTGCTGACTCAAATGCATGGAAATGCTAAGAGACCAGTGGCATATTTTTCAGACACATTAGATTCTGCTGCTTATACTTTACCTGGCAGTGTAAAATCTGTAGCAGCAGTTAGTACAAGCATTGAGTGGTGCATGAATATTGTTATGGGCCACTGATTAACTGTATACATGCCCCATTCAGTTGAGATTTTGCTAATTAGATCCAGAACACAATATCTTACCACCAGCCGACTTACTAAGTAGGAGCAGATAGCGTTAGCTGCAGAGAATGTGATGATTAAACGCTGTGGAGTTCTGGATCCTGCTACTCTATTGCCAATACTGAATCAGGAGAATGTTTAATATTGTGAATTGGACCACAATTATCTAGATGTTACTGAACTATGCACCAAGCCGAGACCAGACATACAAGTTGAACCATTGCCTGAATCTGATTATGTCCTTTATGTTGATGATTCATGTTTGAGAGATGATGGAGGACGTCTGAGAATAGCATATGCTATATCTATTCTTTCTGGAGTGGTTGAAGCTTCCTGGCTGCAAGGAAAATTTTCAGCTCAAGTTGCTGAACTGATTGCTGTTACTAGGGCATGTTGTGTTTCTGATTAATTGAAAGTGACAATCTTTACTGATAGTCAGTATGGCTTTAGTGTTGCCCATGACTCTGGACAACTGTGGTCTCAGAGGGGATTTATGACATCTCTGGAACTCCGATTGAGAACAGTGAACAAGTATGAAACCTTCTTGATGCATTACAATTACCTGAACAAGTCACAGTGGTTAAGTGCCCCGCACATCATTCTGGACATGATCATCTGACTTTGGCAATCGGTATGCAGATGAAGTTGCCAAATACTGAGATTAAAATGTTTGTACATTTGATGATGAATTTGTAAATGAGGGAGTGGGTGAGACTAACTTTACCTCTTGTTAACAACAGTTGATACTTGGGATGAAGTGAAAAGGCTTAAAGAGCAAATGTCTGAGGAAGAACAGCAGAGATGTGTTAAAAGAGATGATGACATTTGGGTTTCAATGGATGTATGACAAGTGTTGCCAAATAGTCTGCTACAGCCTATGGTTAGGTATTTCCATGGTCCAGCCCATAGTGGTAGGGACGCTAAGGTGAGGCTGTTTAGGCAGACTTGGTTCAATCTGAGATTTAGGTTGATCGCTGAAGCATTGTATCACAGATGTGTATTGTGTCAACAGAACAACGTTGGAAAGAGAACTGCATTCACACTGAGTCACATAGAAAGATCCAGAAGGCATTTTAACAGAATTCAGATGGATTTCATTGAGATGCATGTATGTAATGGATTGAGGTATGTTTTGGTCATTGTATGCATCTTTTCTCGATGGGTCGAAGCGTTCCAACTAGGCAAAATGATAGCCTCACTGTGGCTAAAATTTGTTGAGGGGACTCATCCCCACATTTGGTTTACCAACCTCTTTGGAATTGAGCAACTAATTTTAATGATGAGGTCCTAAAATTGTTGTGCGCAGTACTGCAGTAGAAACAGCAATTGCACTGCAGCTATAGACCGGAGGCTTATGGTCTTGTGGAGCAGGTGAATGATACGCTGAAATCCAGATTGTCAATAGTGTGTGCTTCGACACCACTGAAATGGCCTCATGCTTTACCTCTTGTATTGATAAGTCTTCATAGTGTACCTGATCTAAAGACTGGTCTTTCCCCCCAAGAGATCATAACGGGGAGGGTGATGAGACTGCCAGCGTTTCCTGCAAATGCACTAGTGAACATTACTGATGACATGGTCCTAGACTTTTGCAAAGAACTCGCTGATGTGGTGCATTCTGTGTCCCATCAGGTTGGAGCAGCCACAACTCCTCCGAATCAAGAGAGGTGCCATGACCTAAATCCCAGTGATTAAGGTCTTGGTGAAGAAGCACATCAGAAAAATGGGTCCAGAGCCACAGCTGCTGTGAAGTGTGGAGGTCTCCCTAAATGAATCCACGCTTCCCATACTCACAGAGTTGAGCCCTCAATATAAGAGCGCCTGTTCCAATGGTACAAGAAAGGCAAAAGGGGCAGGTCAAACAAGCTGTCGTGGACCAAACTGAACCTGAAACAGCACTTGGTCATGCAGAAGTGGGTCTTGCACAACGAACAATTGAAACCGAAACAGAGTAAAATGAACTATGTCATGTGGTGAATGAGTCAGACTCAGAACAAGACCCTGAAGAAGAGACTAGTGCTGTGAGAAAGTGAGCTGAAGTGGCAGACCGTTGGCCTTGAAGTCAAGAACAGGGAAAAGTGAGTGTGTCTAGAGAACGAGTGCCACCAATGATTGCTGAAGAAACAGAAAGTTTAGACCTGAGTGAAAGTGAAGGTGAAGGTGTGGCACTGAGAAGGTCAAGGAGAACAAAAGTGCCTAGCTGCAAGTATTCTTCACCTGAGTGGGCCTACTTTGTAAATGACAGTAACAGATAAAGATTTCTGGTAAACTTGAGATCAACATATTGGTTAAGATGAACTGTCATGGACTGAACGTAGTGGTTAAACTGCACATTGAATTCCCATTGTCATCGATGAGCTTGGTTTGTGTAGAACGTAAAGTCATTTACATTGACTGGGACAGGGAAATGATAAGACTACCTGGGTCTGAATAGAAAAATTAGGGTTGTCATTTAGAAGAACACGGAGTAAGGCTAAGGAAGTCTCACAAAGTTTTATACATTAATGCTAAATGAACTTTGAACATTTGAGCGCTGTTTGCTGTTCACATTAGTGAAATCAATGAAGAATTACTTGCTGTTGCTGCTGTACATATTTGAAAAGAAAAAGATCTGAATCAAAAGACGTAATGGAGCCACATAAGAAAAAATAGATGTAGATACATGTTAGGTGCTTTATCAGTTATTTTATCTAATAGTAGTAGTAGTATTGCTAGTAGAAGTGTTTTCCACTGTAGGTCCTGTAAAGAAGCTATCCCTTAGTGATACTAGTCCTCTAAACAATAATAACTATATGTTAGATAAGACAGCATTACACTTAGATGAGTCTAGAGAAGATTATTCAGCAAATGTATATTTTAAATTGTCATATGCATACCTTGTTAAGATTGTACACACTTACATTCTGTGTCAGAAGGTGTCACATATCATCATATCCTGTTAACCTATGGTATTTCTTGCAGTCTGTTGTAAGCATATTTTACAATCATGGACGTTTTCAATAATATTTCTCAAATTGTGACCTTGTGTTGCCAGACATTCCTTTGTTCAAGCTTCGGATTAAGAATCCTTATTTTAAAGGAGCAGAACTTGCAGGAAAATATTTCTCTCCACTGAAACCAGTGGACACTGACTCAATTTCACCTATTCAAATACTGAGATTGAGATGAAATTCATGAATTTAGTTGAGGATCGAAGGAGGGAATTAGAAATCAAATCCAAAACAAATAAGGGCCTTAGGTCACAACATCAATTGAAGAAGGAGGAAAAAGAACATCAAGTGCAAGGGAATTTACCAGCTTTACCTTTAGACTGGAAGCACAAAGGAAAGTTGTGCATACATATTGATCAGAGCTATATAGATCTATTGTTCATAGGGAAAAGTGATTGTGAGCATGTTTTTGATGTCAGAGGAAAGAGTGAGTTCTTTTTGGATGGAAAGGATCCTATGATCCCTTGAGTGTGTTTTATCTGTGGACAGTATGCATATTTTAAGTTGCCGAAAGGATGGTATGGTTCATGTTATCTAGCGATAGTGTTTCCGAAGATCTGTCATGTGGAACATCTTGAAGATCCTGCATGGGAGATGAACAATAAAACTAATCAAGGAGCTAGTGCTGCAGAAATAGTGAAGATATTTTTGGTGCATTGATTTCATCAGTGGGAGTGATTTTAAATGACCTGAAGATTAGAAAACTGTTTACGATAGTGGATAGGTTAGCTACTAGCACAGCAAATTCATTGTTATTGATAAACACAGAGATGTCAGCGATAAGATCAATGGTTTTGCAAAATCAACTTGCGCTAGATTTGTTGCTCGCAAAAGAGGGTGGAGTCTGTCCGATTTTGATGGTTCACAACATTGTACCTATATTCTGGTTACAAGTAAGGATTTTCAGAAGTATATCTGTAGTATTTTAAGGTTGACAAAGGATTTAAAAGAGTTGGAAGCGAGTGGTTCATGGAAAACTATTGGAGATGGATTTGGTGATATCATCAGATGGTTTGGTAACTTGGGAAGTGGAGTTGTAGGTTTTGTGTTGAGGCCATTGTTAATCGTTTCAATAGTGGCAATAATTTTGTAGATTGGATACAAAATCTTTCAAAGAAAATAAATTCAGAAGGGTCAGAAGAGAAAAAAAGCAGTGGTTGAGCTGGAAGTCAGTGTAAATATTACAATGGCATGAAGCGCCTGGATAATTCAAGGTGACAGATGTTCAAAACAACCAGGATTTAGAGAGTCTCATTTGAGAATGAGAAGGGACATGTGATGACTCTAAATGTCATCAGAAGGAGGGTTGAGAGAGTGTTGTTGGGCTATGCCACTATGCCTCTTAAACATGAATGTGAAAGGGTGGTTATTTTTCTACATAACGCGAAGAGACATTTTCATTTAAATGGTGCACAGCAATACATACGGATAAAGTTCAGAGATGGATGTAACATTTAAGCAAACTACATTTATCCTTCATTTTGAAAGCATGTTATGTTATAAAGTTTTAGAAGTATTATTCTATGTAACCATTTTGTATTTCATCATAAGCAATTGAATGTATTTAAACTGAAAGTATGGTTGTGTTTCATTAGCTTGGCTTGAGAGAAGGCCAACATATATTTTTCTGTGCCTAATCGTCAATGTGAAATTTGCTACTGCATATTTTTCTATGAGCTGCAGGTGTCAGGATCCAAGAACGAATTAATGAGGAGCCCATTGTCCTCGAGAGATAGGAAGATCTGCAAGAAGTGCCACAAGAACGAAAGGAGTAACCTGTGATGATGGTCGTAACTTTTCTGAAATTCCTGAGAGTGCGACGGTGTACAACATCAATGCAGAAGGCTTCAGAAGGTTTCAGAAAGTTAAAGTGTCAATAAATTTTAATTTAAAGTCTTGTTTTTCAGTAAGGATGTTTTTGTAATGATTTAAGCCTCCGGAAGGATTGAGATTTAAGTGTGGTTTAGCTAGTGGAGGAGCCAGATTCCCTTTGTCCTTTGATGAAAGCTGACCATGCTATGATATATATCTTAGACCTAGATTCTCATGTGGCTTCATGCCACTGCACCTCTCTTAACCCCTTCGCTGCCAGGCCTTTTCCCCCTCCTGTGCCAGGCCTTTTTTTGCCTATTTGGAAGAGTTCTCGCTTAGGCCCTCATAACTGTTTGTCCACATATTCTACCCACGCCAAATTTGCGTCCTTTTTTTCCAACATCCTAGGGATTCTAGAGGTACCCAGACTTTGTGGGTTCCCCTGAAGGAGACCAAGAAATTAGCAAAATACAGTGAAAATTTCGTTTTTTGAAAAGAAATTGGAAAAAAGGGCTGCAGAAGAAGGCTTCTGGTTTTTCCCCTGAAATTGGCATCAACAAAGGGTTTGCAGTGCTAAAATCACCAGCTTCCCAGCTTTCAGGAACAGGCAGATTTGAATCAGAAAACCCAATTTTTCAACACAATTTTGGCATTTTACTGGGACATACCCCATTTTTACGATTTTGTGTGCTTTCAACCTCCTTCCAGTCAGTGACAGAAATGGGTATGAAACCAATGCTGGATCCAGGAAACCTAAACATTTCTGAAAGGTAGACAAAATTCTGAATTCAGCAATGGGTAATTTGTGTAGATCCTACAAGGGTTTCCTACAGAAAATAACTGAAATAAAAAAATATTGAAATTGAGGTGAAAAAAACAGCAATTTTTCTCTACGTTTTACTCTGTAACTTTTCCCTGCGATGTCAGATTTTTTAAAGCAATACGTCTGCTGGACTCCTCTGGTTGCAGGGATATATAGGGCTTGTAGGTTCATCAAGAATCCTAGGTACCCAGAGCCAATAAATGAGCTGCACCTTGCAGTGGGTTTTCATTCTATACCGGCTATACAGCAATTAATTTGCTGAAATATAAAGAGTCCAAAATAGGTATCAAGAAAACCTTTGTATTTCCAAAATGGGCACAAGATAAGGTGTTGAAGAGCAGTGGTTACTTGCACATCTCTGAATTCTGGGATGCCCATACTAGCATGTGAATTACAGGGCATTTCTCAAATAGACGTCTTTTTTACACACTGTCTTATATTTGGAAGGAAAAAATGTAGAGAAAGACAAGGGGCAATAACACTTGTTTTGCTGTTCTATGTTCCCCCAAGTCTCCTGATAAAAATGGTACCTCACTTGTGTGGGTAGGCCTAGTGCCCGCGACAGGAAATGCCCCAAAACACAAAGTGGACACATCACATTTTCTCAAAGAAAACAGAGGTGTTTTTTTGCAAAGTGCCTACCTGTGGATTTTGGCCTCTAGCTCAGGCACCACCTAGGGAAACCAACCAAACCTGTGCATTTTTTTAAACTAGAGACCTTGGGGAATCCAAGATGGGGTGACTTGTTGAGCTCTCACTAGGTTCTGTTACCCAGAATCCTTTGCAAACCTCACAATGTGGCTAAAAAAACACTTTTTCCTCACATTTCGGTGAGAGAAAGTTCTGGAATCTGAGAGGAGCCACAAATTTCCTTCCACCCAGCGTTCCCCCAAGTCTCCCGATAAAAATGGTACCTCACTTGTGTGGGTAGGCCTAGTGCCTGCGACAGGAAATGCCCCAAAACACAAAGTGGACACATCACATTTTCTCAAAGAAAACAGAGGTGTTTTTTGCAAAGTGCCTGCCTGTGGATTTTGGCCTCTAGCTCAGCCACCACCTAGGGAAACCAACCAAACCTGTGCATTTTTTTAAACTAGAGACCTAGGGGAATCCAAGATGGGGTGACATGTTGAGCTCTCACTAGGTTCTGTTACCCAGAATCCTTTGCAAACCTCAAAATGTGGTTAAAAAAACACTTTTTCCTCACATTTCGGTGACAGAAAGTTCTGGAATCTGAGAGGAGCCACAAATTTTTTCCAACCAGCGTTCCCCCAAGTCTCCCGATAAAAATGGTACCTAGGGTAGGCCTAGTGCCCGCGACAGGAAATGCCCCAAAACACAAAGTGGACACATCACATTTTCTCAAAGAAAACAGGTGTTTTTTGCAAAGTGCCTACCTGTGGATTTTGGCCTCTAGCTCAGCCGCCACCTAGAGAAACCTACCAAACCTGTGCATTTTTTAAAACTAGAGACCTAGGGGAATCCAAGCTGGGGTGACTTGTCGAGCTCTCACCAGGTTCTGTTACCCAGAATCCTTAGCAAACCTCAAAATGTGGCTAAAAAAACACTTTTTCCTCACATTTCGGTGACAGAAAGTTATGGAATCTGAGAGGAGCCACAAATTTCCCTCCACTCAGCGTTCCCCCAAGTATCCCGATAAAAATGGTACCTCACTTGTGTGGGTAGGCCCAGTGCCCGCGACAGGAAATGCCCCAAACCACAAAGTGGACACATCACATTTTCTCAAAGAAAACAGAGGTGTTTTTTGCAAAGTGCCTACCTGTGGATTTTGGCCTCTAGCTCACCCGCCACCTAGGGAAACCTACCAAACCTGTGCATTTTTTAAAACTAGAGACCTAGGGGAATCCAAGATGGGGTGACTTGTCGGGCTCTCACCAGTTTCAGTTACCCAGAATCCTTTGCAAACCTGAAAATGTGGCTAAAAAAAAACACTTTTTCCTCACATTTCGGTGACAGAAAGTTCTGGAATCTGAGAGGAGCCACAAATTTCCTTCCACCCAGCGTTCCCCCAAGTCTCCCGATAAAAATGGTACTTCACTTGTGTGGGTAGGCCTTGTGCTCGCAACAGGAAGTGCCTCAAAACACTATCTGGACACATCGAAATTATTAAATAGAAAACTCCCTGTTTTTGCGGGGGTGGCACCTGTGTTTTTGGTCCTGGGTTCAGCAGCCATCTAGGGAAACCTACCAAACCCAGACATTTCTGAAAACTAGACACCCGAGGGAGTCAAGGGAGGTGTGACTTGCGTGGATCCCCCAATATTTTCTTACCCAGAATCCTCAACAAACCGCAAATCCCGCAAAAAAAAACACATTTTCCCACATTTCTGTGTGGGATCACTGCACCGGGACAAACTTCCTACCACCCCACGTTCCCCTCGGTCCCCCGGTAAAAATGATACCTCACTTGTGTAGGTGGGCCAAGTGTTTGTGACAGGGAAGAGCAAAAAACACGTCAAAATTGAAGGGGAACAAAAGTGGGTCCAAAAGGGCAGTTTGAAAAAAACATTTTTAGGCTGACAAGTGCAGCAGAACTTTTATCGGTATAGATGAGACTATGCTGGGTGGTAGGAATTTTGTGGATTACTTCAGATTCCGGAAGGTTCCATCACAAAAATGTGGGAAAAATGTGTGCTTTCCAGCAAAGTTGCAGGTCTGCAGGGCATTGTGGGTAAGGAAATGGTGCGGGTGCATGTGAAAAATAATCAAATGTCCGCTTGCTTGCCATGGGATAAGATGTTTTAGTGTGCGGGGGAGAGCTGAAAGACTGTTAGCCCCTTCAGTTCGGGTGGGGGCATAACCAGGCCCATACTGGTTGGTAGCCACCACCCCACTATTTTCTTTTATTTTTTTATTCCCTGGCATCTAGTAGACTTTCTGTCCCCCTGGGGTGTGGATCTGGGGTAATTGCCCAATTGAACAACTTTGGCCCCATTTATTTGCGGTGGGGGTATGGCCATACCCCCAACCTCCTATTTTGAAAAACAAATCTTCCCTGGGCTCTGGTGGGCTTTCTGCCCCCCTTGGTGGCAGATGGGCCTTCCAAAATAGGCCAGTCTGCCCCCAAGGGGGGGGCAGTTATGGCCAACAGTAATGTGCCCCCATGGGGAGAGACCCTTGTCCAAGGGGCTGCCCCCTCCAAACAAAACACATACACACACCAATCCATGGTGTCTGGAGGTTTCTGCCCCCTTTGGGGGTAGATTGGCCTAACAAAAATAGGCTGATCTGCCCCCATGGGGGGCAGAAATGGCCTAAATACAATTTGCCCCCCAGGGGAGCGAACCTTGTCTAAGGGGTCGCTCCCTATACATAAAAACATAAAGTAAATAAAAAAATGTATGTATCCCTGGTGTCTAGAGGTTTCTGCCCCCCGGGGCAGATCCGCCTACTTATGTTAGGCCGATCTGCCTCCAGGGGGGGCAGAAAAGGCCTAAAAATATTTTGCCCCCGCCCCGGGGAGTGGCCCTTCCCAAAGGGGCCACTCCCCTTATGCTTTAGTATGAAAAAAATAAAAATTCCCTTGTGTCTTGTGGTTTCTGCCCCCGGGGGGGGCAGAAATGGCATAATAATATTTTAGCGACCCTTGCCTAAGGGGTTGCTCCCCAAACATAAAAAAATAAAAGTAAACAACAACAAAAAATTATCCCTGGTGTCTAGTGGTTTCAATATTATTAGGCCAATCTGCCCCCAGGGGGGGTGCAGAAATGGCCTAGAAATAATTTGCCCGAGGAGCGCCCCTTTCCCAAGGGGCCGCTCCCCTTACATGAAATAGCCCCCACAAAAAAATATTACCTGGTATCTAGTGGTTTCTGCCCCCCTGGGGGCAGATCGCAAGGCCGATCTGCCCCTTGGGGGTGCAGAAATGGCCTAATAATGATTTGCCCCCTGACCCCCCAGAGCGACCCTTGCCCAAGGGGTCGCTCCCCAAACATAAAGGGGGGGCAGAAACAGCCAAAAAACAAATTGTCCCCTTGGAGAGCGGCCCTTGCCCAAGTAAACAAAAACAAAAACAAAAACATTTCCCTGGTGTCTAGTGGCATTTCTGCTGCCCGATCGCATCGCGATCGGGCAGCGGAAATGCTCTGAGAAGCCTGAAAGGAGAGGAAAGGCCTTTCCTCTCCTTTCAGGCTTCTCTGCCCCCTCCATGCGATCGGAGGAGAAATGCTTTGCAGCGCCGGAGGGAAGGCCTCTGATGAGGTAAGCGCGCGAAAGCGCGCTGACGTCATCAGACGCCACAGGGGGATCACGGAGGGGTGGAGGGAGAAGCGATTCCCCTTCCATCCATGCCCAGGGGAGGGGTGTGCCTGGCCATTGGGGGGAGCGTTAGCGCTCCCCCCGGGGCCCATAGCAGGACGAGGTGATCTTGTCCAAGGCACTGGGGAACCAGCGCCTTGGACGAGATCACCTCGTCCTAGGCACACAAGGGGTTAATGGAAACTTCTACACAGGTTCTGTTTGCTGACCCTTTTCTATAAAATCTTTCGTATTAGAATAGTTAAGAACTTAGAATTAATCATTAGGCAGGAAAATTTGATTTTAGATTTTAAAAATCAGTCTTTGCTTTTCATTTTCTGCATTGTCGCTATTGAGATACCTGTCTTTCATATGTTTGTGAAGTTTAATATTGTGCAATGCTTAAACTCTCCTTTGGTGATTTTGTACATCTTTACTGTGGTTCTGAGATTCATTTATGTAAGTGTGACTTTGAGTCTGTAATAAAGGCCTTCAAAACTTTACAATGGTTTCTAAAACTTAGGCCCTCATTACGACGTAGGCGGTTTTCAGGCAAGACTGCCATGCGAAATGCCACCACCATACCGCCACTGGTGGTGGAACAGCGACCACCGTATTACGAGTCACAAAGAATAAGCCGCCCAAATACGACCACAAAATCAGCACCGCCAGGCCACCTGATGGAGAAATGGTGACTGACCTACCGCCGGTCCGCCACACCGACCCCATTCCAACTACCCTTTTACGAGTCCGTTTTCAGTACAGCGAACATGCACGGCGATAAACCAACAGCAGTCTGCAAAGCCATGATACAAAAAGGCACTGCCAATAGTAGCAACATCACATTGGATGGTACGAATTCTCCACACCTGAAACACATACACACATCATACACACTTGCTCACAGCAGCATATAACACCACCCAACACACACCCACAATCCCTTGCGACTATTACAAGACTCGAGCCACGAAACACACCCCCTACCTGACAAACACCTGCACATTGCACACCTTGCACACACCACCACGACAACCCACCCGCACCTACATGCAAACACCCCCACACCACAAATCACCCTGCACTGTACCCTACCCGCACAGCACACCCTCCCAACATGTCACGCCAGAAGCACCCACGCGTCACAGACAATGAGTTGCGGGTCATGGTAGACGAGATTGTCGGAGTAGAGCCACAACTGATGGGAGTCAAGGTCCAGCAAACATCAGTGTAAAGGAAAACTGAGTTTTGGCAGAGAATCATCAACAGTTGGGACCTATCCACGCAGAAGGGAGGATATCAGGAAGAGGTGGAACGACCACAGGGGAAAAGTCCATTCCATGGCGTCAAGGCACCAGTTTGTCCTCAACAAGACTGGCAGTGGGCCCCCACCTGCTCCCCTTGACTTAACATTCTGGGAGGAGAAGGTCTTGGAAATCATGAATCCGGAGGACCTCACTGGTATCAACGGAGGTCTCAACACTGTTAAGTCAACACCACCCCCGAGGCACCAACCACTCCTATCCAGCAAGCCTACCCACCACTCACCTATCCCCCCTTCCAACACTACTGCAGCCCCACAATCACCGCACGCCCCTCCCTTGTATACCACACCACCCCTCTCTGACCATCCCCACACACTCTCCCCTAATGCACAGATAAGAATCACTTTGTGAAGAAACACAACTCCCACAATGCATCACACCCCACACAGCCAAAATTTACTGTACCACTTCACAGTGGAACACCTACCTGGACAATCATGTCACAGCCCACACCTACTGGATGCTACAACTGCTTCCCAACACATAGGCAATGACAGCAATGCCAACCACCATCCACAACCCACCATGGCACATAGAAACCATGGCACTATACCCATATCCAAATCAATGTCTGCAGTGCTGCAGCTGTCTTTGGCATTATTGAGAAGCAAATCGAGCCACTGCATGCACCATACCATGAAAATGGCAACTACACGTCCACATGCAAACTCTCCCTCAGGTAACGCTACCTTTGCCACCCAGCAGAGGATGCCAGGGACAGACAAGCCTTCCTGGGATGAAGGCCCCAGTGGATGACTAGATGTGGATGAGTTTCCAGGGCCATCTGGGGCGACTGGTCACTACACTCCCAGCAGCCCCACCCTGGATGCACTGGACTCCCCCTCCCATGTGGCTACAACACCTCAGCCAGCCCCTTCTCCCCAAACCTGTGCCCCGGGCCCTCACAGAAGTGTGTCACACAGTACAGGGGCCATAGACAAGGGCATACACCCTACACAATGAAGGGCCTGGTGCTACTGGGAGTGGGCACACTGTGCCAGGATCACAGAAGGCTTGGGGCAGTGGGAGGGGATCAGTGGACCAAGGGTCGGGGCAGGCGCAACAATTGACTGCCAAGAAGGCCCTCACCCAAATCCTGGCTGTATACCACCAAACAGATCCTGGCCACTGTGAAGGAGACCCAGAGGCTGCAGAGTGAATCCCTTCAGGAGGCCATGCAGCAGTGGCAGACCCACAATGCTACCATGGCCTCCATGGCACGGGTGCTGAAGGAACTCACCTCCATTGTGCGTGAGGCCATCTCCCACCAGCAGGCCCCTTCCATCAGCCACAACCCATCTGAGCCCTCTACATCAGCAGGAGCTAGTGGAAAGGAGGCCCTGCCACAGGACCCTCAGGACACCAGCACCACTACCCCTGTAGCCGACAAGCCCCCACACAAGCGAGGACGTCCAACCAGACATCCTGCCATTACTGACGCCAAGACCACTACCAGGAAGGACCCTCTCCTGAACATTCTCCCTTGTGCGTTACTGAAGCACCCTGTTGACTGTCCACTTTCATCTCTCCGTTCTCCCATGGGCACCATACTGGACCTCGACTGCCCACAGTTGGGCCAAGTACTCCGATGATCCCACCCGCCATGACCCCACTCTCACATTTTGCACTTGTACCTCTAAAATAAACACCATTGAGCACAGTTACTGCTTATGTCTTTATAGTCATGAGTGCGGCAGATACTGCCATCATGTGCAACAGTTAACCCAATGTCCTGCAAATGTATGTGTGAGTGGCAGAGGGGGAGCAATATGTGGCAAGGACAACAGTGGAGCAGTCAGTGGTTCGAGAGATGGGTCAAGGGAGGCAACAGGTGAGGCAGGAACCAGAGTCCACCACAACAATGTTCTCAAAGCAGAACAAGACAGGGACATCAATGACTATAGCCGTCACATCTACCAAATCAACACACATGCACTGTAACTAAAGGAAGCCAAGGCCGAGATGACAAGTCAAGTCCAAAAACATACGGCCATTACAAACCCACTTTCCCAAAACATACCACCCAAATGGTCCCTCCCTCACAGCAAGCAGAGCCACACGTTAGGCAGTGCAAACTGCCATTAACAGTGATGTAGCACAGCCTCCCAATTCTGAATCCCAGGACAGGATGCAATACAGAGGAAACCGCCTATTGTGTAGCACACATAATGCATTAGATCTGGCATTTCAGAGAACAATTGATACACATGGATGTCACATGTGAAGCAACACAACCACTGGAGGAGAATAGCACTGACCTGTGCATAGTAAGAACCCAACTCATTGCCACATGTAACCCCTCCAACCCACACAGAGTCAGAGCTCCAGTATCCCCTGTTATTACACGCAGCAGGTGGTAGCATGGCACAAGGAAGATGGTAGAACAGGTCACATACCATACATATGACACATACCTGTATGTCAGTGGTCAAGTATTGTCAAATTAGCTCTGTTCCGGAGGCAGCTGCATCCTCATTCTCTTCCTCATCATCACTCCCCATGTCCCCTTCATCAACCACTGGTACAGCTGCCACCTCCTCTGCATTCAGCAATGGGATGTGACGTCTTAGGGCCAGATTGTGTATCATGCAGCAAGCAACAATGATCTGGCACACTTTCTGTGGTGTGTAGGGTAGGGCACCTCCGGAGATGTGCAGACACCGGAATCTGGCATTCAGCAGACCAAGGGTCCGCTCAACCACCCATCTTTACCTACTGTGGGCCTCATTGTAACTGTGTTCCGCAGCTGTAGTCGGATGCCTCACAGGTGTCATTAGCTAGGGAAGGTTGGGATAGCCAGAGTCACCTGTGTGCACAGAGGTAAGGCCCATGTGTATGTAGTACAGGTTGTGAAGAGTGTTGAGAGCAGAGGAGCACACATTTGGAATGATACATACCGATTAGCCAAGGCCAGTCCCTCTATAGTGGTGCCATCATGTGTGGGACGGTGCTGTTCCGCAGAATGTAGGAGTCATGCACAGACCCAGGAAAACTGGCTGTCACGTGTGATATATTGGTCAGCCAGACACACCACCTGCACATTGGTTGAATAGAAGTTCTTACGGTTTCTATAAACTGCTGCCAACCCACTGTCATCTGGAAGGACCCTGAGGCAAGGAAGTGGAGGACTGACAACACCTGTACTGTGGGAGGGATGGCATTAGGATGACGAACGGCAGGCAATAGATGCGGCTCCAGCTGGGTCACCAGCTCCATGATGGTCTGATGGTTCAGAAGACAAGTCTGTATGACGTGTCGCTCTTCCAGGGTGGCAAGGTCGACTAGGGGCCTGTACACCCAAGCATTCCTCATCCTCAACCTTCCACCGTACCTGCAAAGCGGAGGGAGTAGAAATCATGATGTCCATCATTGACTGTATGGACGTAGTTTAGCTGTGCACAGTTCACAAAATGTCATCCATGATGCATCTAAAATGCACCCTCAATACACACTGTACATGTAAAATGGCAGCCGCCTGTCCTGCATGCACTGGACAGATGGAAGTGAGCTCATCCCGCCAGCGTAACATGTCATGGCAGTAGGCGGTCTAGCCTACCGTGCAAATCCTCATTGGTTAACATGGTTGCAGATGGGAGACAGAAGCCAATGGTGATTGCCACCGGCGTGGACGGTGATGTCCGTGGCGGCCGTGACCCCCATTTCGTGTGCTCTTGCTCACTTGACTCCTGACAGTCGTGCACAGAAGACCTCCACTGCATGTGCTGCTGTGTCCTGCCCCTGGTAGCCAAGATGCCACATCCTGCAAGAGATAGGGCCCCAGCCTTCAACCAGGAGGAATTGGAGAAGCTCGTGGAGGGGGCCCTACACCTGTATGGACAGTTGTATGGGGCACCAGAGCAGCAGTTGAGGCCAGTGTCACTGTCCTGTCTGTGAGTGCTGCATATGGGGATGGGGGCATTGGGGCGAGGCAGAGTGACTGGAGTTTGGACATGGGTGAGGAGTCTGAGCCTACGTGGATTGATGACGTGTGTGTGGTCGTGAATTGTGTGCTGTCCACTGCAGTCCTTTGATGCCACTCTACATGGCTTTTCCATTCTGTCTGTGTTATCCATACAGGTCAGCGCCCATCAGAAGAAAGGGGTATGGCGTAGCATCGCCAAGCAAGTGCGTACCCTGGGGGTCCATGCCCGGTGGAGCACCCACTGCAGAAAGAGTTGGGAGGACCTGAGACGCTGGGCCCGGAAGACCAGGGAGGCCCAGCTGGAGATGTCATGCCAACGTGGGAGGGGTACCCCTCAGCCCCTGACCCACCTGATTGCCAGCATTTTTGGCGGTGGCATACCCTGAGGTGAATGGGCGCTTGAGGGCAGCACAGCAGCCATGAGGGGAACAGTACACACTCTCACTTACGTTATGTGTTTCCATAGGGGCTTGGGTGTGCACTATTGTGAAGCTGAAGCATGGGTCCTAGGTGGATTCAAGTCCACTATGGGTATTAGACATCCGGGCAGGATCAACATCATAGATGTGTGGCCATGCAGTCAGTGGATAGAGGGGCAGATACCTATGTGGTATCTATGTTGTCAGCTACTCTCAAGATGTGCTAGTCAGAACAAGCCAACTGGATCACTGCATCTGTGATGTCAGGCCTTTGTAGTCAGTTGTTGCCAACCACTATTCAAGGGGTGAATGTTGGGTCCTCAATCTGCTGCCAGGCACTGTATGTGTAGAGAGGCAAGGTGGGCCAAAATGTCACTGTGCAATTTTGACTATGGCCTAGTTGGCATGCCAACTAGCCATGCTGGATTCTGTTGGTTCTGTAGTCCAGGAATAGTGTCTCTCTATGGGCATGTGAAGAGGGCAGGTCCTGGGCAGGTGTGGCGGGTATGCCTCTCATCATGTACACAACTGCATCTGTATCATCTTCAGCGGTGTACATGTAGATTGCTGTGGTGACCCCCATGGTGTTTCATTGTTGTAGCATGTGTTGATGAGGGCATGGCGTGTCATAGCATAGCATCAGAAGATGATGTAGTTACTCTGTGTGCTGGCATTGACCGATTGCACCCTGCCTCTCTATCATTCCCACCCACCCTTCCTCCCTGTCCTCCTCTGTTTTTATGTGCATCAGCATCATCTGGTGAAGGAGAAGGGGCACCAGTGAGTGGGGATGCTGCAGCCCACGGGACCCAGGAGGCTGACACCAGCAGAGCCGAGGGGACCAGTGGGACGGAGGGCGAGGGGAGTGCCACTTGGCACAGGATCCACGTCAACATCTTCGGATTCCTCCTTCCCAGTCAGCACTGCTACCCTCACTGAGGAGGCTTTTGACCTCCTGAGGTCCATCTCTGTGGGGTAGACAACCTGTCTGACATCCCAGATGCATCAGACCAATGTGTTACTGGAAGGCATTCACGGTGCCCCATCTGGCCTGCAGAGGCTGTGGCCTCCTCCTTGTCGGCAGCCAGTGCCCCTTCCTCTTCCGTCCCCCCTCCAGCTACCTGTTCCCAAATCCACATCACTCTCCCCTCCCCAATCCAAGGCACACTTACTGACCTATATACATCCACATCAACAAACACGGTATGCAAGGACAGACACAAGCAACACGAACGCCACCACCGCCATGCACCCAAACCATATTCAGATGCAGACATGCCAACATCCACACCCTTCACCGACTCCCCCACCTCCTACCCCAGACAGTAACGACACCACTCACACCTGCAGTCAGCACCTCATCAGTCTCAGATCCTGCCACATGTGTCCTTACTTGCACCGTCACCACAATATCAGACCCCTATACATGCACCCATACACCACATGCACACACACCACGACTATCAACACTCCTGCATGCAGCACATCCACCGTACCTGCAGACACCATCCCAACATTCACTCACAAATCCCCCCTGCCATCTCCCTGCATCCTCCCCCTCCTCCTCCCAGTACACCTAATCGCCCACACTCACCCACGCACCTGCACTTAAGGCACCTCCATGTACACACCTCACAAACATACCCTCTCCCTCCACTCCCAAATGTCCTTCCCACGACCTACCTTGTGCCCCTAAGAAACGTTTCCTGGCTGAGTTTTCCCTGTTCCCCACCACTGTCCTTGTCCCTGTTCCCCCGAGTGCCCTGCAATGCTTCCCTGACCCCTGCCTTCCACCACCCAGGCCTCCCCTGGTCATCGCCATGCCCCGCCCCCCACCTAGGACTTCCATCCCCACCAACTCCACTGTTCCCCTCCAGACCCAAGGCCAAGCCCACTCCCTCCACGTCCAAGGCCAAGCCCACTCCCTCCACTTCCAAGGCCAAGCCCACTCCCTCCACTTTCAAAGCCAAGCCCAAACTCCTACTCCCGGCTAAACCAGCACTGTGGGGCAAGCCGAAAGAGCCCTCCTCCAAGCCCAGCCCAAAGACCCCCCATCCAAGCCCAAACCACCCCGTCCCCCCAACCACTCACCCCTGAGGTGCCTGCATACCCCATTAATGCCCCTGCGCTGTGGAGGCCAGAACATTGCAGTCAGGAGTCAAGTTGGGGCATGCTACTGTGCCCCCTGTGCCCAGGGCATTACAGAACTTTGGGACTGGCCCTTGGGCTCCTTTGTATATTGTTTTAACTTTAATAATATATCTGCACTACTGCAATGTTGTTCAACGTGTATGTGTGGTGAATGTGTGATTTTGTGTGTGTGTACAAATATCCTTCCCTCCAGTGTGTGCTAGGCTGGTATACTTATGGTTGGTGTCTTAGTCAGTGTCGCTGGTCCTGGAGGTCAATGGCCAACAGGAGGATTGGGAAGACTTGCAATTCACAGGCCATGGCGCCTGCGGACGTGCCTGTGTTTCTGGAGGTGAGTCTTCCCTTTTATGTTGTTCATTTCCACCATGATTTTCGTGACGACGAGACCACCCTGGAAATTCTGGCGGTGTGCAGCCTCGTAATAGGGTTGTGGGAACTGCCTAACCGCGAGCCTGGAGATGCCTACCACCGGCTGCAGCGGTCCGTCCACACTGGCGTTTCGGACAGAAACCTAGCTGTGTTCTGCAGTTGCCTTCCCTCTACTCTAAAGTGGCGGTCTTCACCGCTGGGCCCACAATGGTGCGATTGCCGCCTCCACTGCACCAGCCCACAGACCTGCATACTCATAATGAGGGCCTTAGTGTTTGGCTCACTGAGTTACACTGCAATGCCTCTGAATAATTTGCTGCATGTTCTCCTCATCTCTTGGAACTGAGAATAAAAGATTAACCGGTCCCCAGATTTAAAGGTAGGTTACAGTGCTGGATCAGATGCAAGGCTTGGATGTTCTGGCACAAGGTTAAGTCTGAGCCACTACCCAGCACTTTCCACAATCACATCCTTGTCTCCAATACCCATCTTCATGGCACATGAAGTTCAAAAGTCAGAGTATTCCAACCAGATGACTTCTGTTCAGGTAGTAAGTAGGTGGCAACATACTGCAGTTTACCACTGATAAGCCCATCAACCTGGTGGGTAAATTAGGCCACCAGGTGGGACCCTTATCCACTTTCAAGGCGTGAGCACTGCTACATGGAAACACTTGGTGGTGGAAGAGAAAGTCTTCAAATCCTTCAAAGACATCTGCATAGACAACATAATGCTTGAACTCATCTCCCATCCTATCAACTCATGGTCCAACACCAACACTCTTCAACTTCAACACTTTTCTAGAAAACAATGTGAGCATACACATCTATCTCAAATAAAATCTGCAAGTGGAAGCCAAAGCCATTGGGACTATGGTACAAAAACCTTGCTGACAATGAACTAACCCTCAGCTGACAGGAAAGAAAGGGAAGTAAAATATAACTCCAGGTGACCTCATGATCTTGAAGTCATCCGCACAAGTCGCAGACAGCTCATAACATCAGACAAAGCAAAGTACTATATGAATATCATCAATGAAGCTAAACACAGGAGGAGAAGACTTTTCCGACAATCATGCACTGCATCAACCCCCTTTTCGCACATCTATTCCTTACTCCACAGAAAAATGCAATGCCATAACTTTTTCTTCAGTGAACAAAATACAGAACATCCGACAGCACATCAACTCCAAGCCTACGTCATTCCTTATTCCCACCTCTTCTTGTAAAATGCCACAATGCTCTGCCTTCAAAGTGCTATTTCTCACAAATCTTGCCAACATACTCAACTGCCTCAAAGCCATGTCTTCTGAATATGATGTCTTACCCTTATCCTTCATCAAGGCTCTCTCTCTGCGGATGCACTTTCACACCTACTCACCTCTGTCAATGCCTGCCTCACTCAGGGCATCTTCCAAGAAGCTCTCAAGACAGGCCAGATCCTCCCACCCCCAAAGAAACCTACACTAGTCACTAGTGACCCCTCCAACCTCCAGCGTATCACTCATCTACCATTCATGGGGAAGATCATTAAAAACGCAGTATATGTTCAACTCTAGGATCACATCAATGTTAACCATCTCCTCAAGTCTACCAGTCTAGCTTAACATCATGCTACAGTGTGGAAACTTGTTCCTTACACATTGTAGACCGTGCCCTCTTGACCACAGATGAAGATGACCCCTGTCTATTGAAATTTCTGAACCTCTATGGTGACTTTGACACACTTGAACATCCCACACTCATACAAAACCTGAGGTATCAAATGGGATTCACTGGCAATGTCCTTTACTGGCTCTCCTACTACCTTTGAAACCAACAACAGTTTGCTTACATGGGCATGTCCAAGTCACAAAAGATCCCTATCAATTGAGGAGTCTCCCAGGGTTCCATTCTGTCTCCTTTCATCTTCAACCTCTACATGGAGACGCTTGGAGCTCCACTTACAGATAAGAGCATCAGGATTCACAATATACCAATGATATGCAATCCTATTTGAAAGTCTCCTCTGCTTCAGACATTCAGGCCCTCATTATAACATTGATGGTAAAAACCGCTTACTGCTGCGACAATAGCCGCCAAAAGACCGTCGTCGTGGCTACCAGCAGTCTGCCAGATTATGACCGCAGCCAGATTCCTGCCAGAAGGATGGCAAAAATCCGGCTGTGGCCATGCCGGAGGACGGAGGTAAGATGGCGCTGCTGCCAGCAGCAGCGCCACACCAGTAGACCGCTGCCGGCCATATTATGACAATAATACGGCCTGGTGATATTCTGCTGGAGGGTGCTGCTGCTGGCAGCAGCACCCCATCCCGTCTCCTGCCGGAGGACCCCCTGACGACAGGTAAGTCGGGTGCTCCGACAGGGGAGGTGGTGGGGGTGTTGTGTGTGTGTTTGGGGGTGTGTGTTTATGTCTGTACGTGCATGTATGCGGGTGTGTGTTACGTGTAGTGTGTGTGTGCATGGATGGATGTATGACTCCATGTATGTTGAGTTGTGTGAATGCATGTGCGTGTGTATGTATGTAAGTGTGTGCGTTGTGTGCGGGTGTGTGTGTGAATGGATGTATGCATGCGTGGATGAATGTAGGAATGTGTGTGTATGCACGTGTGCGTGTATGAAGGGAGGGGCGTGTAGGGGGTGCGGGGTCTGGAATGGAAGGGAGGGGGAGGGGGAGTGGGAGGGGAAGACCCCTATCAGTGACAGGGAAGGAATTCCCTATCACTGATAGTGCCTACCACCATGGTTTTCGTGGCGGTGGGGATGCCATGAAAACCATGGCGGGAGGCAGGGTCATAATCCCGCAGACAGCCAAGTGAGGGCTGCCGGGCTGGAGAGTGAAGTCTCCAGCCCGGCAGTCGGCAGAGCTGTGACTGTCGGTGTGGTACATTGGCAGTTTGGCTTTAGCCAAACCGCCAAAGTCTTAATATGGAGAAAAGTACCGCCAGCCTGTTGGCAGTACTTTCCATATTTACACCAACCACCGGGGTCATAATGACCCCCTCAGTGTTTCAAACACCGCCTGCATATCATCCAAACTTGGATGTTTTGTGCCTACCTGAAGTTCATCCCAACCAAGTCAATCTTCCTGGAATTTGCCAAGAACAATACACAAGAAACAGTACAAATCTGGCTCACTGACATGAACCTTGATGGCGTCAAACCTCCAACTTTCACCAAAAAGCAAGTCACATCGATCAATCCTGGATACCAACCACACCCTCAAGGAACACATTGTCAAAACAAAGACAATCTGGTACAAGCCATCTCTTCTAACAAGAAGTAAAACTGTCTCTTCAAAAAGAAACTTCAGAAATGCTGTTCAAGCCTGCTCATTCTCATATCTCGATGATGGTAAAAACCTACTCCATGGCCTCCCAGACCCCATATTGGCACCCCTAAAGAGCATCCTGCATGCTGCAACAAGTCCCATCCACTCACTGAAGGAATATAATCACATCATCCTCATTCTGATGGAACTCCGTTGGCTTACCCAAACCATTTTCAAAACCAGATGCAGCATTTACAAAGCCATCACTACTAGTACCACTCTTTTCTTGAAGACAAGAATTGAAGACTCAGCTTTTCAAAGAACACTACATCACAATGCATTACCCCCCCACAATTCTCCTTCCTCTCCTATCGCTCGTTGACTTTATGTTTGTCTTTGACTCTGTAAGTGCTTCACTTTCTTTTGGCTAGGTGCACACTGTAGAAATATTAAATACATATATGTATATCTATACAAACAATTAGAATTTTGATAGTAGTGCTCTATTTTCTGAGTACAAAAGTTTTGTTGGGCTTGAGAGTAAGACATGTGTAGGGTTTATGGACTCCGATAACCAAGTGGAGACACTAATGTCCTAATGTTATCTTTGGTGGGTGAGGGACATATGTCACAAAGCAGAATACTATATACTCTAAATCGGACAGACAGGGCATCTGCTACTCTCTGGTGGATATCCCACAACCACTAAATTCTAAACTCACCCCTAAGGGATATACTGTAAGGATGTGTGGCAATGATTACACACCTCCTCACCCCCACCCCCCCCCCCCCCCCCCCAAAACCAAGATGTGGGCAACTCTTGTACAAGTTTAGTGCTAACCTTGACGTGGCACTTTGGAGGTGGGTGTCTCAGAAACGTGGCAATCCACCGCTAAATAGCATGTTTGTGAAGCATTTGCTAAGTATTTATTTTGCTTTATTTTGTAAAGAGTGCTCAGAAAACGCTGTTGTTTTAATCTATTTACTTTTAAAAAAACTCACAAATAAATGATGTAACAGTTTTGGATAAATTCCCGTTTATCTAGTGCTAGGAAGTGTAGCCCCGGGTAAATACGTAATTCCATTGCATAGCCAGGAACTTAAGTTTCCAAATTGTTTTTATTTGTCAGACCTATTTATTTAGCAAAAGTGAGTGTTTGTCATCGGATTGAAGGATAGGGTTATCATCTCACTCGCTTCACAAAGAGACCACATTTAACACACCAGCCTTTTTTCATCCCCTTGTTTTTTGAGGATCGTAAATATTTTAATAACATCAAAGTAAACTCAAATATGTAAATTACGCACTCTGCAGCTGTTAATGAGAAAGCCCCAGATTTACATAACAAACAACTGTTCAAAGATTCATGTGCTCAGGTACCTTTCTTGTTCCAGTCCAAAGTACTTTGCGTCATGTTTTGATTCCCTTTGAAGACTCAGACATTATGATTTGAAATAAAACGTAAAGGTTTCACATTAAAGATTGGAAGCAAAACAGGTAGGTTGCTAAGGATAAAAAAGTCTGTATAATCAGGGCCCTACTGGGAACCAAAAGCAGCCCTGACAAAGCTGCTCAAACCAACCCTTCTCCCATGGTCTCTTCACGAAATCTTCTCTCTTCACCATCCATTCTGTCTCGTTCACTCTCGGATCCCTTTCTTTTTACCTTTCTCCTCTCTGCCTCTCCCTCTTGGAGCCTCCCTAAGACTGCTCTAATAAACTTTAAGGAGCTGGGGAAGTGAAAGGCACTGGGCTTTAAAACCAGTCTGCAGCCCACTGGGGAAATAAAAGGCCTTTGGTGATCTCAGTTGCATTATCGCTTCTTACTCAAGGGCTTTCAGTCTCCATTTACATGCGTACAACTGTATAACCTATATTTGGAACGTGAAATGTGCAGTGAGTGAATGCAGCTGTTGTGCAGAACGCTGAGCAAGTCATAGCTGAACGTAAAAAAACAACGAGGTCTCGGGGGCAAGCCCTCTATTATTCCATGAAGCGAATCATCCAAAAGTGCTGTGCTGCTTTAGGTTAAAGGGAGAGAACAGGAGAGCATATAGCTACAAGGACTTGAATTGTACCCCTTCAGCACAAAATACTATGCCTACACTCACTCTAAATCGTTCCTACTTTGTATGTGTGTTGTTCAATACAGAGCACTCGCAAAGTTAGAAATGTTTGGAGCACAGAAAAGTTTTCTTCTACTTTGCGCCTGCCTCAAAAAGGTATAGGCCCTGATTTATACTTTTTGGTGCAAAACTGCACTAATGCAGTTTTGCACCAAAAAGTTTAGCACCGGTTTACACCATTCCTGAGCACCAGCCGGGCACCATATTTATGGAATGGTACAAGCTGGTGCAAAGGGTGGCTAGCGTAAAAAAAAATGATGTTAGCCGAGTGGGGCTGGCGGTATGGAAGAATGGGGTTTTGCACCAAAAAATATCGTTAGGAAGGTTAGAGTAAAAAAAAAAAGACTCTAACCAGCCTAGCATCATTTTCTGACGCAAAACCATCCATACCACATGACTCCTGTCTTAGAAAAGACATGAGTCATGCCCACCACCCCAATGGCCAGCACCGGGGACCAGGGTCCCCTGGGCATGGCCATTGCACCCAGTGCCATGTAGGGGGACCCACTTCAGGGCCCCCAATGAAACCAACCCTTCTCTCATGGTCTCTTCACGAAATCTTCTCTCTTCACCATCCATTCTGTCTCGTTCACTCTCGGATCCCTTTCTTTTTACCTTTCTCCTCTCTGCCTCTCCCTCTTGGAGCCTCCCTAAGACTGCTCTAATAAACTTTAAGGAGCTGGGGAAGTGAAAGGCACTGGGCTTTAAAACCAGTCTGCAGCCCACTGGGGAAATAAAAGGCCTTTGGTGATCTCAGTTGCATTATCGCTTCTTACTCAAGGGCTTTCAGTCTCCATTTACATGCGTACAACTTTATAACCTATATTTGGAACGTGAAATGTGCAGTGAGTGAATGCAGCTGTTGTGCAGAACGCTGAGCAAGTCATAGCTGAACGTAAAAAAACAACGAGGTCTCGGGGGCAAGCCCTCTATTATTCCATGAAGCGAATCATCCAAAAGTGCTGTGCTGCTTTAGGTTAAAGGGAGAGAACAGGAGAGCATATAGCTACAAGGACTTGAATTGTACCCCTTCAGCACAAAATACTATGCCTACACTCACTCTAAATCGTTCCTACTTTGTATGTGTGTTGTTCAATACAGAGCACTCGCAAAGTTAGAAATGTTTGGAGCACAGAAAAGTTTTCTTCTACTTTGCGCCTGCCTCAAAAAGGTATAGGCCCTGATTTATACTTTTTGGTGCAAAACTGCACTAATGCAGTTTTGCACCAAAAAGTTTAGCACCGGTTTACACCATTCCTGAGCACCAGCCGGGCACCATATTTATGGAATGGTACAAGCTGGTGCAAAGGGTGGCTAGCGTAAAAAAAAATGATGTTAGCCGAGTGGGGCTGGCGGTATGGAAGAATGGGGTTTTGCACCAAAAAATATCGTTAGGAAGGTTAGAGTAAAAAAAAAAAGACTCTAACCAGCCTAGCATCATTTTCTGACGCAAAACCATCCATACCACATGACTCCTGTCTTAGAAAAGACATGAGTCATGCCCACCACCCCAATGGCCAGCACCGGGGACCAGGGTCCCCTGGGCATGGCCATTGCACCCAGTGCCATGTAGGGGGGCCCACTTCAGGGCCCCCAATGAAACCAACCCTTCTCTCATGGTCTCTTCACGAAATCTTCTCTCTTCACCATCCATTCTGTCTCGTTCACTCTCGGATCCCTTTCTTTTTACCTTTCTCCTCTCTGCCTCTCCCTCTTGGAGCCTCCCTAAGACTGCTCTAATAAACTTTAAGGAGCTGGGGAAGTGAAAGGCACTGGGCTTTAAAACCAGTCTGCAGCCCACTGGGGAAATAAAAGGCCTTTGGTGATCTCAGTTGCATTATCGCTTCTTACTCAAGGGCTTTCAGTCTCCATTTACATGCGTACAACTGTATAACCTATATTTGGAACGTGAAATGTGCAGTGAGTGAATGCAGCTGTTGTGCAGAACGCTGAGCAAGTCATAGCTGAACGTAAAAAAACAACGAGGTCTCGGGGGCAAGCCCTCTATTATTCCATGAAGCGAATCATCCAAAAGTGCTGTGCTGCTTTAGGTTAAAGGGAGAGAACAGGAGAGCATATAGCTACAAGGACTTGAATTGTACCCCTTCAGCACAAAATACTATGCCTACACTCACTCTAAATCGTTCCTACTTTGTATGTGTGTTGTTCAATACAGAGCACTCGCAAAGTTAGAAATGTTTGGAGCACAGAAAAGTTTTCTTCTACTTTGCGCCTGCCTCAAAAAGGTATAGGCCCTGATTTATACTTTTTGGTGCAAAACTGCACTAATGCAGTTTTGCACCAAAAAGTTTAGCACCGGTTTACACCATTCCTGAGCACCAGCCGGGCACCATATTTATGGAATGGTACAAGCTGGTGCAAAGGGTGGCTAGCGTAAAAAAAAATGATGTTAGCCGAGTGGGGCTGGCGGTATGGAAGAATGGGGTTTTGCACCAAAAAATATCGTTAGGAAGGTTAGAGTAAAAAAAAAAAGACTCTAACCAGCCTAGCATCATTTTCTGACGCAAAACCATCCATACCACATGACTCCTGTCTTAGAAAAGACATGAGTCATGCCCACCACCCCAATGGCCAGCACCGGGGACCAGGGTCCCCTGGGCATGGCCATTGCACCCAGTGCCATGTAGGGGGGCCCACTTCAGGGCCCCCAATGAAACCAACCCTTCTCTCATGGTCTCTTCACGAAATCTTCTCTCTTCACCATCCATTCTGTCTCGTTCACTCTCGGATCCCTTTCTTTTTACCTTTCTCCTCTCTGCCTCTCCCTCTTGGAGCCTCCCTAAGACTGCTCTAATAAACTTTAAGGAGCTGGGGAAGTGAAAGGCACTGGGCTTTAAAACCAGTCTGCAGCCCACTGGGGAAATAAAAGGCCTTTGGTGATCTCAGTTGCATTATCGCTTCTTACTCAAGGGCTTTCAGTCTCCATTTACATGCGTACATCTGTATAACCTATATTTGGAACGTGAAATGTGCAGTGAGTGAATGCAGCTGTTGTGCAGAACGCTGAGCAAGTCATAGCTGAACGTAAAAAAACAACGAGGTCTCGGGGGCAAGTCCTCTATTATTCCATGAAGCGAATCATCCAAAAGTGCTGTGCTGCTTTAGGTTAAAGGGAGAGAACAGGAGAGCATATAGCTACAAGGACTTGAATTGTACCCCTTCGGCAGAAAATACTATGCCTACACTCACTCTAAATCGTTCCTACTTTGTATGTGTGTTGTTCAATACAGAGCACTCGCAAAGTTAGAAATGTTTGGAGCACAGAAAACTTTTCTTCTACTTTGCGCCTGCCTCAAAAAGGTATAGGCCCTGATTTATGCTTTTTGGTGCAAAACTGCACTAATGCAGTTTTGCACCAAAAAGTTTAGCACCGGTTTACACCATTTCTGAGCACCAGCCGGGCACCATATTTATGGAATGGTACAAGCTGGTGCAAAGGGTGGCTAGCGTAAAAAAAAATGATGTTAGCCGAGTGGGGCTGGCGGTATGGAAGAATGGGGTTTTGCACCAAAAAATATCGTTAGGAAGGTTAGAGTAAAAAAAAAAAGACTCTAACCAGCCTAGCATCATTTTCTGACGCAAAACCATCCATACCACATGACTCCTGTCTTAGAAAAGACATGAGTCATGCCCACCACCCCAATGGCCAGCACCGGGGACCAGGGTCCCCTGGGCATGGCCATTGCATCCAGTGCCATTTAGGGGGGCCCACTTCAGGGCCCCCAATGGCACTTAAAAAAAAAAAACTTACCTGTACTTATCTATTCTTACCTGGAATGGGATCCCCCATCCTCCACTGTCCCTCTAGTGTGGGTGGGGGTATTCCAGGGGCCTGAGGAGGGCACCTGTAGGCTTATTCCATGGTGTTCCACCATGGAAAAAGGCCCACAGGTTCCCTAACACCTGCCCTGACCCAGGTGTTAAATAATATTGCAAAGCAAGTTTTGCACCATTATTTGACCCCTCCTCCCCCATGTGTGATTTTAGCACTGGGGGATAAATATGGCGCTAAGGCCATGGAGTCATTTCTTTCACGGGAGCGCCTACTTTGCATCTCATTGACGTAAAGTAGGTTTTCACATCCAAAAAATGACTTTAACTCAAAAAATTTGGCTCTAGATGGGTCTAGCACCAAAGTATAAATATGGAGTTACTTTTGCACTGATGTTGCGTTAAAAAAAAAATGACGCAAATTTGGCACAAAACAAGTATAATTATATGCCCATACTTTTTTGAGGAATCCCTACCTACAAATGTTAGAAGAATGGGTTCCCTTGTAAAATCCCCAGGTGGGTGAATGGAAACTCCTAATCACAACTCTTTGGACACACTTTTGAAGCAAAGTTATGTATAGCACTACTTTGCATTACTTAACGCAACATTACAGTACAAAACAACTTTTTGCACTGGAAAGTAAGTCCCTTTTTAACACTTTGCTCAGGTTCGCAATACTTTGGTGACTTTACACTTGCACACAGTGTTGATAAATCTAGCCCTAGAAGTTTTTAATTGTTCACACAGCACAACACTGCCTGAAAACAGAGTTGCATTGCACCAATGGTACAAAATGCACAACAGCAGAAATAGCAAGAGTCAATTGTTGATGATATAATTTACCACACTCAGATGCAAATAGCCCTTTTAGCACATCATTAGGTGTTGTGCTACACTGGATAGGGCACCTATCTCTACTTTGAGGTAGACGTGTGCTTGAAATAAACCCACCACTCCAAATCTCAACACAGGGATAACCACTGATTATCACATAGTATCACAATATTCCATTTGCCCTTTGTTTGCATGAGATTTTCTTTAGCGTTGGGATTTCATATAAAGCCAGGCTCTGCTTTGTTAGTTTATCTAACTTTCTGTGAATACTTATGGGTGTTTCTGTTATTCCTACTCTATTGTGTCCCATATGCGTAAAGTTACAGGGAGGCTGATGCTTTGCACACAAGTGGATTTTGAAGCAGCGCTTAAGGCAAATACTGGACTGAGAAAAACTTTGCATATGGAACATGTTAGAGGGTCAGACCTTATTAAGTAAATTTACAAGGGAGACACAATGTGGAAAACATTTAACTAGGACTCTTTCAAAATACGGTTGGTACCCAGGGTCAAAAGCAAATAAACATAACAGTCAGTAACATCGCCTTATAACTTGCCTCGGTATGGTTCAGCAAGCTGTGACAGTCTTCGTCAACGGGACATCAGTTCGGTCAGCAAGACATCAGGATTCAGGGTCAAAGTTCAGAAAAAGCAAAGTCTCTTTAATCAGTTTGGAAAAGATTAATAACTATACGTTCAGAAAGAAAGGGGAGAATGGCCTCTCTCGGTGCGGTCCGGCTAAGTTAGATTTCCAAAAACTACTTCCCATGTCCTTATTGGTCAAAGAATAGCATGTTAGCATTTAGTCCAATAAAAATAAAACCCCAATCTAAAAGTTTACAACTACACGGTTCACATGTCATTGAATTGGCTCCTCTTCTCCTGTTCTCGTCATTGCGGTTGTCAGGTATCAATATTATTGCAGCTTATACTCCAGTCAGTGCATCCATTGTCTTCTCCTGTGAAGGTCACTCTTACACATACTACACATACAATGTATCTCTAGTACAGCATCTTCTACCAAGCAGTTTCTCCTGAGAACTAACTTCAGCTAAAAGCACATGGTCAGTACAGTGGAAAATCACAATTTAGTTCCTAAGCAGCCATTTCATCAGTCGCCTAAAAAATGCAGCTTCGCCTGAGGCCGTGCAACTAGGCCAAGACCCCTCTAAGTTAAGGCCTATGATAAAGAAAGCAAATACATAACGCATAACCTTTAATAAGACATATTATTACATTAATCAAACTTAAGCTTAACATTTCACATTATTAAGCTATTAATAAGTACAGTTCGTGGAATACATTAATAATCATTAACAGAATTCAGCGTTAACAATCCCTCCTCTGATGACTAAATGTGTCATCACACTTAGGCCCTGATTTATACTTTTCTGCACCACATTTGCGTCATTTTGTTACGCAAAAGTGATGTAAACTTCCAAAATACATTTGTATTTTGTAAGTTTACGCCGCTTTTGCATAAAAAAAATTATGCAAATGCGGCACAAAAAAGTATAAATCAGGGCCTAAATCTTCCCACACAAATCTTCTGCTTCAGCTAAAAGTTGTCATCTCTATCCCTTTAAATCTTCGTTACCTTTTTGAATTTTCTTTCTTTATTTCTTCTCTCCTTTGATCCTGTTTAATTTTTTTCAATTTAATCATCCTGCACAATTTGCACATTCCCCATGCTCCAATTATGCAAATCACAATAATCAATATCCCTGGTATTATTTTCCATATTATCCCTTTCCCAATGTTGCTGAGCCAATTTCCCTCTGAAACAAATCCTTGGCCAGCTTTCTCCCATGCACCTGGTTCTTTCAACTCTTTCAAATCAGTGCTTTCATTAGTCTGATTAGTAAGTAAGCTTCTAATTTCTACACTATTGTCAGGAATATAGGAGCATAAATGCCTCAAATTAAGGATTTTGCAAACTCCGCCATTACTTTGCTAAAAGAATGTTAAACGCAAGGAGGTTCTTAAGAGTCATAGATTGTTCCATAGCCAATTCTGTATCTATCATGATCATGGCACCTGAACAATTTGTCAACATGTAGTCCACACTAGTAGACAACTTTCGAATCTTTACAGAATTCAGACCAACTCCTACTGAAGGAATAATTGCTCCAAATATATCTCCCACTGTACCAGAAGGACACTCCCTCTTTTCTCTGCTGTGATGTAAATCAGTCAATTTTGGTAATCTTTTCAAGTCATCAAGTTGGAATATCTTTGGGAAAACTATTCCCAAATAGCATGTGCCATACCATCCTCTTGGAAGATGGTAATAAGCATTAGGTCCACAAATGTAATATATCCCAGGAATCGCTGGACCCTGTCCATTCAACATAAATGTCCATTTACTCTGAAACAAAAACACATGCGTACATTCACTTGTTCCCACAAACAACGTGTCAGTACTAGATCTAGATCTCTATACACAAAGCTTCCCTACTTGCTGTGCATCTAAAGCTAATTTCCCTTGTGTTTTTATTTCACTAAAGCATAATGATTTCTGAAAGTCATTTTCTCTAAACCCTTTTCTAACTTCTCCTTTAACGCCTTTCTCCTATCATCTGTTTGATCTAAGAAGCTCTTTTCTAAAGGAATAAGCAAGCATGTCAGATTATTCTTGTGCACATATGCTGTTCCAAAAGTTAATGTAGGCTCAAAGAAACCCCTTACTAACACTATATCATTGTCCTCAGCTACTCTACTCAGATACCTAATTATGGGGACAAACGAAAACACAACATCATGGTTAGTGTAGAAATGCTGAATGTGCTCTTGGTTATAGAATCTTGTTAGTAACAGACTACAGCTTACCCCATATGTAAAAGGCAAACTATGATAGGCAACTCCTTCTTCGACTGATGAAGGAATCTGCGTACACGCATGACAATTCCTCAAATCCATCGTCTCAACATTCTCACTCAATAAGCGATAGAAGACATTAAAAGAAAGTTCCCCTATGTGCAAATATTTGTCATCTAACCAAAACTTCTCTATCGCTGTTAATGCAATAGTTGCCTCTAAAGCTGAAGTATGGTTGGGTTTACTCATGTCAAGAACAGTCATATCCACAATCAATATCACACACAATATCATGCATACAGGTGCCAAACCAATACTCATGTATTTACAGCACCTGTTCTTCCTAACCTGCTAGCTAATGTTACCCATGATCTGTAAAGAATCAGAAAGTAGAAGAGACAAATGTATAACTATGCAGCAAAAATCAAAAACAAAAATATTCAATCTTCTTTCAGCAGTTATTTACAGCTTTCAGTTTCACTTCCAGGATCCTTTGTCAAAAATCGGTTTAGCAGCTTGTCAAATTAGGTTATTCTGTCCCATCAGGTTTCAAAAAGTATTTTCTGGTTTCTTTCAACAGTCTCTTTTTCTCAATACTTTTTGTCTCAATTTGTCTCAACAGTTCAGTTCGTTAGCTTCTTTCAGGTGCCAAACTATTGATTTGGAATGTCTTGATCAAAACAAAAAGACAAAAATTATCTTTGCCATTCACTTGTTGTTGCATACGCCTATTCAGGACCTGCGTACCTTCGACTTGCTATTCTCTTTCTTGTCAACTTTTGATTTCCATTCAATTCTCCTTCACTTAGGTCTTCCCTTCTAGTCGTATCTACTTCTTCCTCGATTGTTGTCACAGCATCTTCTTACTTTCTCTTTGCTTGTGACCCCGGCCACTTATCTCCTTTCAGTGAACCCTTGGTCAATGTTCTTTCCAGTGTTGAACTTGAAACCTCTTCTTGCTCTGCGGGATTTTCTCTTGACGGGCCTGCAACTTGGTCAGGAGGAGTCAGACCACATTGGCTCTGATCCACCTCAACTCCTTTCCCCTCAGGGTTTGGCGTTTGCTCTGTTTGTCTCTCGACTTCATCTACTTCTAAGAGAGCCCTGCTCTGACTAGTCTCTCCTGCTGCCTCAATCGATATCGGTTCACTGTCACTCTCCTTGAGATCTTCTCCTTCGTCTCTCACAGGAGTGACTGAACCATTCTTAGCTCACTCAGATCCAGTCTCAGTTCCTCTTTCTTCTCTTTCTGGCTCTGAGGCTTTTCTGGTCATTGTTGGTACTCTCAACATCTCCTCTTCATTGTACAAAGGACATGGCACTTTTTTCATATGGCTTGCGTGTATCCAGTTCGAAACTCCAGCACACTTCACAGATGTGGTAGTGATCAAAACTACCTGGAAAGGGCCTTTCCGCCGAGGTTCCAAACACGTCTTCCTCATGTGTTTTCGGACCACAACCCAGTCACCAGCTCTCAGGTTGTGTCCTTGATCTTGTGATGGTTGCAGTGTGGTGGCTTCCACCTACTGAGAGAAAGAGCGAACCACATCAGCCAGACCTTTGCAGTAGTCAAACACCATATCATCTGTTATGTTCACAAGACCATTTGTAGGAACCACTGGCAACCTCATTGTTCTGCCAATGAGGATCTCATGTGGTGACAATCCTGGCTTCCTGTCGGGTGTGTTTCTCATTGTCATCAGAACTAACAGCAGTGTGTCAGGCCATTTCAGATTCGTGGACGCACACATTTTCACCATTCTTGATTTCAATGTACCATTCATCTGTTCCACTAGTCCTGATGCTTCAGGGCGGTAACTACAATGCAACTTCTGCTCAATGTTCAAGGCTGCACACAATAATTTCACTACTTCAATGTTGAAATGACTTCCTCTATCTGATTCTAAAGAGATCGGAAACCCAAAATGTGGTATCAGTTCCCTAAGCAGTAATTTCACTACTGTGAGGCTATCATTTCTCCATGTAGGGTACGCTTCAATCCATTGTCTAAAGATGCAGACAATCATCAACACATATCTCAAACCTCCACACACTGGCATTTCCAAAAAATCCATTTACATTCTGCTGAATGGACCGCCTGCCATTCCAGTGTGGTTCAAATTACCCAGTGTCCCCTTTCCCACGTTCATTTGTTGACAAATGACACAACAATGGCAAACTGCATCAGCAACTTATCTAAACCTTGGATTGAACCAATTTTGTTTAAAAAGGCGAATCATTGCATCCCTCCCAACATGTGCTTGACCATTATAGTACCTAGCCATTTGAGACAACAAACTATTGGGCAAAACCAATTGACCCTCTTCTGAAACCCACAATTCATCCTGTCGTTGTGCACATTTAATTTTGCTCCATGATTGTTTTTCCTCCCTCTCAGCATTATTCTGCAGTGTTCTCAATTCTTCCAATATATCTATAATATGTAATGCATAGCTTGGACATGTTTCATCTTTCTCAGGTAACAATTCCCAATTATCCTTGAACGATGTACAGTTCAATGCGTAAAATCTTGCAACTTGATCCGCATATCCATTTCCCGTTGACACAAAATCTTGTGATTTCAGATGTGCACTGCATTTCACCACAGCACTCTTTTCAGGCATTTGGATAGCTTGCAACAACTCTCAAATTCTCTCACCATTTCTCACTGGTGAACCAGAAGAGGTCAGGAAACCGCTCTGTGACCACAACTGGCCAAAGTCATGTACTATTCCAAATCCATACTGGCTATCCGTATACATGGTAGTTTTAAGCTGGGCAGAAACATGGCACGCTCTAGTAAGGGCTACCAGTTCTGCTACTTGTGCAGAATATACTCCTCGGAGCAAGGACACTTCCGGTATACCAGTAATTGTGCACTCATTATATCCTGCTATCAGTACTCCTGTATTGTCCCTCAGACAGGAACCATTAACAAAGATAGTTTGGTCATTTTCTTCCAATCGGGTATCCCTAATATCGGTTTTGTGCATGGATCAGTTACTACAAGACAATCATGCTCAATCTCTTCCAATTTTTCAACTTCAACATTTTCATTCAGAAGCAAGGTTGCTGGGTTAAGTACTGTACATCTTTTCAATGACACATTAGGTGACCCTAAAATACTCGTCTCATAGCGACTCAATCTTGCACCTGTCAGGTACTGAGTTTTGGTTCAGGTCAGTAAAACATCAACTGAGTGAGGGTTCATAATTGTCATGGGATGCCCCATCACAACACCTTCACACTGTGTGAGGCTCTGTCCAACCACTGCAACTGCACGCAAACAGCCTGGTAAAGCTGCTGCAACTGGGTCCAAAGTAGCTGAAAAATATGCTACTTGGTGGTTCATGACAAAACAATATGAAAGACTTAGGGGGTCATTACGACCCTGGTGGACGGCGGTAATTTGGGGAAAGGTACTGCCAACAGGTACCTTTCTCCAAATTTTGACATTGGCGGTTTGGCCTCAGCCAAACCGCCAATGTACCACTCCGTCTGCCAGGGTGGTAACAGCCGCCGAGCTGGAGACTTTGGTCACAATCCCACCCTCTGGATTATGACCCCGCCTACCGCCATGGTTTTCATGGCAAATTTACCGCCATGAAAACTATGGCGGTAGGCACTATCAGTGCCAGGGAATTTCTTCCTTGGCACTGATAGGGGGCTCCTCTGCCCCCCTTCCCGGAGTCCTCCCCGTCCCTCTCCTGACCCCCCCAACATCCACACATGTGCACACATACACACTCATACACACATGCATACCCACATCCAACCACGCAGCACAAATACATACCCACACCCAGCAACACACACTAACATACATTGTAGCACACACACATTCACAACACACAACATACGCGTACACTCACATTCATTCATTCATTCACACACACATTCCACCCGCATGCACGCATACAAAAACAGACACACATCCCCCCACGCACACACAACACCCCTCACCCTCCTCTCCTGAAGGAGAACCCAATTTACCTGCTTGCAGGGGCTCCTCTGGCAGGAGACGGGACGCAGCACTGCTGCCAGCAGCAGCGTTCCCAGCTGAACACCGCCAGGCTGTATCATGGAACATGATACTGTACGCAGTGTTTTGCTGGTGTGGCGCTGCTGCTGGCAGCAGCGACACATTACCGCCGTCCGCCACCATAACTGTCGACAGAATTCCGCCAGCGTTCTGGTGGTATTCCGTCTACAGTCATAATGCAGTTGACGGCTGGTAGCCACGGCGACGGTATGTTGGCAGTCGTCGCCGTGGCGTTAGGTGGCATTTGCCATCAATGTCATAATGAGGGCCTTAGTGTAGTCAGGCATACCTAAACCCTGAGCTTTGCACAGACTCTCTCTCACTTCACAAAATGCTTTCATGCAAGCCTGGTCTAACACTAGGGGATCGGTGACTCCTTTATGAGTTTGGAAATGACTGAAAAATTGGGGATCCATTGGCGGCAGTAGCCTACCATCCCTAGAAACATCCTGACATCTCTCTGGGTGTTCGGGAAACTCATCTACAATATGGCTGTGACACTCTTTCTGGATATCTTTCTTGATCCCTTCTCAATCTGGTGACCCAAGTATTTTGCTTCTTTCTGACAGTATTGTAATTTAAGTGGAGACACTTTATGACCATTCTTTCCCAAATGGTTTACTAAGGCAATCGTGTCATATTTTCTCTCTTCCTTCGTTTTGGATGCGATTAGCAGATCATCAATGTATTACACCAAATTGATTGGAAAGGCAATACCAACGACTTCAAATTATTTTTCAAGATCTGATTGAATATGGAAGGTGACTCTGAAAACCCTTGAGGAATTCAACACCAACATTAAACTCGGTCCAAAAAGTTGAAACAAAAGAGAAATTGACTCTCCTCATATACAGAAAAGAAGGCTTGTGACAAGTCTATGACAGTGAGCCACTCAGCATCACATGGAATCTGAAACAGAATCACGGCTGAATTTGGCACCATGGGGCAACCTTTGATCACAATGTCATTTATTTTTCTCAAATCCAGGACATTTCGAACTTTCCCTCAGAGCTTTTTAAATCCCATTATCGGTGAATTACATGGGCTGCTCAACACCTCTTTCAAGACCCCTTGGTTTACGAATTCTGCAATTATTTGAGCAACCTTCATAAGGATGTCCTGTGGCATGTGATACTGAGGAATCTGAGGAAAAATTGCATTTAGCTTTACAGGAACATTAACTGGATCAACTCCCTTTATCAGACCTATCTCTGTCTCTGTCAGATCCCACACCTTCTCTTTAACCGTTCCCTGTAAATCAAGAGGAAGCTCCTTCACTGGGAATACTGGAAAGAAATTAATCAGGGGGTATTCCTCATTTATAGTCTCACACTCAGTCTCTGGAGCTGGGTCGTCCTCATCATAACTATTAGTCTGTATCTTGATTCCATCGTTTGAACAAGTAATCGAGCACCTGGTTTTACACAGCAAGTCTCTTCCCAATAGGGATACCGGACTTGAATCACAGTCTATGAATTTGTGCAATCCTCTAAAGTTGCCAATTGTAACCTGAACTGGTTCTGTAAATGGGTTGGTCAAATACTGATTCACTTCTCCTACAATCTGGACCGTCTTTCCCATGTAGCTCCTGTGTCAATCAAGAATGAAACTGTGTGACCCATTACCTTTCCCTTCACATATGGGCCTTTGTGATCCACTTCTAAAGAAGCTGCAAGCACACATTCCTCTTCATCCGAACTCTCGCTCACCTAATCATCGTTCAGTCCATTCTCAATGTGCAGTGGGAATTGGTGTACTGTGTTATTACTCTGGTTAGACTTCTGACCTATGACCTGCTAAGGAAGCATCACCTGCTGCTGTTCCATTGGGGCTTTAGGTATTTGATTTCTGTCTAGGTACCGTTTGAACCTGCTGCTGCATTTGCTGCAACTGTGTCATTTGCACACCTGGCATTTGCACCTGCTGCACGGGTTGAGAATTTTGCATTTGATTCACATTATTATGAAAATTCGGATTATGACCTCTCATTGTCGGTCCTCTCATGTTTTGGAACAAATTGATGTCACTTGTTTGCTGAACGACACCTTCCTGTACCATCATCGGGCACTCCCGCTTCCAATCGCCATACGCTCCGCAAGCGTGACAAGGCAACAATCTATTCATTCCCTGCACATCATTCTGGACCACTACAGTACCCAAATCGGGACTACGGTTTCCAATACCAATTACCTCCACAATCTCTACCTCTCATCTAATTTTGAAACAACACATTTCCCTGCTGCTGCTGTGGAAAATGTCATCCCTGTTTGTGTTGCTTTAATCTGCATCACCGTCTCCTTTTCTTTCAACTTTCTCTGTTTCAACTCAATCTTGTCACTACAGTACTTTGCATACTGCAACACCTCATCAATCAGCTTTGCTTGCCAGCAATTTAAAAGAATCCTAATCATCTGGCTAATTTCAGGTCTCAATACTTCCACAAATCTAATCACAAAATGAATCATATCTTTTGGCTCAATTGTCTCTGTACCACTGTAATGCTTAAATGCCTGCAACAATCTCTCATAATACGCATGTATCGATTCTTTCTGCTTCCTGAGCTGTCTTGTCTATTCTCTGCCAGTCAATGTTTTTGGGCGAAATTCTCATTTTCAAAAATTCAATCACTTTGTAGTAATATTTAATAATTTCAGGAGATGGCTCTCCTGTAGCCGGATCTCTCTCTAGCTTTTTTGTCGGCCAATCTATACTCCTCTGTCATTCCATCTAGAGATCAGCTGGAACTACTATCTCTAATGGAGTGTTCAAGTCTTCCTGCAGGCAATTTGCAACTTTCACAAACCTGTCTGTCTGCTGGTACCATTCTACTGGCTTCTCTCTCAACCTGGGATAGTCATTTGTAAATGACAGAATGTCACTTCTGCTCCAAGGGACATGGACAAAATTCCCTCCTGGAATATCTCTCATTGGTAACATTTTCACTGGATCCTTGTCCTGCTGCACATTTGCAGTCAGCTCCCCAGACCTCCCTATGGTGTGCCTTCATTTCTGCAGATCTCATATGTTCAAAGTCTTTTGTGTCAAAATCTAACCTATAACTCCTTTTCAAATTCTTTGTCTTCTCTATTTCTATGCCGTACTTCTCTGCCAGCTCTGCTAGCCTTTGATGCACATTGCTCACTTTTCTCGTAATTTTCGGGCACAAATATCTCAACACTGCTTCTGTGTAGGACTCTAGTCTGTTCACACCCATAGTTCCTTCAATTAGCTCACCTGCTTCCATTCCTAGTCTTGTAGAGTTCAAGTACTCCTCTCCCCTAGGAGCACTCTGCAGGGTATTCAGCTTGTCTAACCTTTAGTCAATTGTTTGGCAGTCAAAGCTTGCAGCAAAATATTGTTGTCCTGGGCATGTGGCACTCGTTGCCCAACTGTATTCGGGGACTGCGGCATCAGTAATTTCAGGCTCTGACTATCGTTCGACCCTATTACCATATCCGGAGGAACTCCAAATGGACTAAGGTCTAGCAATGATCTTGGTCCATCAAAGGTCTGTCCCATAGGAGAGACTACTCGGATATTCTCATTAAGTCCTCCCCCTTATAGAATTCTGACTCAGGGCTCCCTGTCCATTTGCACTGTTATTCTCTTGTGCAAACAAAGGCAAAACTGGACCAATGGTGACAGGCAGAGATACAGCATCTGGGCTTGGTCTAACACTCAAATTCTGTGGGTGCATAATTCCCGTATTCTGGCTCATCAGTACGGACCTATCTGACCGAGTCCCTATTATTGGTGCTTATTTTGGCACTGCTGCTGCACTTGAGGCAGTAAAAGTGTAGTTGGTTCTGTCTGAACCAATATCCGTTTTGGAAAAACCTGTCCTTTTGGCACTGTCAAGTGTGTGGCAGCTTCCACTATGGGCACATCAGGGTAAATTACCTTGACATTAGACTGTGGCACCTGATTTGGTGCTACCTGAGTAATAGGTGCATTGAGATTGGACTGCATTGGGCTCTGTGTCATACTAGGATTAATCTGCACTAGACTTATTGTTACATTAACCTGTACTGGAGGTGAAGGATCTACACTAGTGCTCGGCCACTCTCTTGTGCTGCATATGGTGGGGGGGCGATTTCTCAATAACTGAAAAATAAACTTGCCATCGTCTGACTCTTCCTCAAGCATAAAAGGTCTTCTAGACTACTTTGATCTCCACTCTCTATTCTCAGAAGAGCTCCTGTTTTGTTTTTCTGGTAGCTTTCCTTCCTACTGTCTCGCTGTCCTGTGTAATCGCTGGAAACAATTTAATCCCCTGTAAAGTCTCCACTCTACACAATTTCAGATCACTGTCCCATCTAGCCTCCACTAGTGTCTTTTCTGCCTTTCTCATCCTCCTTTCAAATTTCTGTTGCTGTCTGTCCACTAATTCCCAGATTGCTAATGTCTCGAACTGTACTGGTCTCGGAGGGGGTTTCAGATCATACAGCACCCTCCTCAGATTCTCTAAGCTCCTCAAATTAAATGTTCCATGGGCAGGAAACGCTAAACTCCCATCTTTCTCCGTCACTTTGCACCATTGTTTCAGCCAAAGACATGGCGCAATTCTCTGCTCTTCGATTACAATGTAAGTTGGTGTACCTTCTGGCGGTGCAATATCCCCTATACTCGTTGTAATATACATATCTCCCTTTAAAGCACTCTTTTAAGCTTAGAAAAATTTCATTTTTGCGACCTTTATGTTATTCAAAATCAAATCAGGAAGTGACTTTTAATCCCAGAATTCTCTTCACCCACCTTCTCGACCAAATGAGCTTCACGGGCGGCTGCCAAGCTATGTGCGACCCTTATAACTGACCAAACTATCCCAGCACGGCTCCAATGACGTCACACTCGCACGTACTGCAGCTGACAAAGTCTTGCGGCTTGCCCTCCCAAACTCAGATCCACACGAAACTGAAGCAAATTATTGCAAGCACTAAACAAAATCAAAACCCAATTTGTCTGTTTACTATGGGTACGGTAACACAATCACTTCAGAAACTTTACAGATTTTTCACTGACGATCTTTTGCTCTAACAGCTACTCTTTCTTTCTCATTTTCCCTGATTCACAAGCAAAATTTGACCGCAAATTTCGCTCTCAACTGATCAGTGGGTCTGTCCTGGTGTACATAGGACTTCCTAAATCTCAGTCAAAAAAGTATTTCACTCACTTTGACATGTCAACCACACCCCATCGATCTATTAAACCAGACAAATTACAACAAAAAATAAGCGTCTCAGACCACGCAGGGTCCGTATACCAACAACCACCTGGACAATGTTTGAGCACAAAGTGCCACCCATATGTGAAGTTCGACGACTTCCCTACTCTCACACTTGAGAGTATGCACACTCCTTGTACAACTTCATTTGGAGTACGCAAACTCCCTAAACCCTCACAAACATCACAATTCACCTGTGATTTGCATAAGCTGTGCAAGCTCAACAGCTACTTAATTCACAGCGTCACTAGAACGCCGAGAACATCCTCAAACAATCATTGGCAAGCTCCAAGACTCTGGGAAAGTAATTTTAGGTACTTAGGGGCACATTTTCCTTCCACTTTGTATCATCAAATCTAGAAAAACCCAAAGTTTCACTAATTTTACTCAATCTGCGTATTATTTTGCTCTTTCTAGGAAACTGACCCTTACCCTACTACCATCTCTGGGGACACCTGTTATTTCTCGCTTATTGTCTCTATAATGGCCTCTTAAGGAGACAAACCATCAATCTCTGCTACCATCTCTATTAGCGCATCAGACCTTATTAAGTAAACTTACAAGGGAGACGCAGATAGGCCGATGGACCTTTTGACTGCGCTTCAAGTAGTTCCCACCATATATCTTGTACCAATTCAGATCAATAACAATAACAATTAATGGCATCAATAGTCAATGGGAGTCAGTAATTTCCACACACCATGACCTTGCGGTCATAAATAACCACACCTTTATGTAAAAGTTAGAGTGATTATTTCCCTATATTAACAATGCTAAAGCTTGAGCTACTTCTAAGGGTACAGTACAAATTAACAGCACAAACAACTGCGCTAAAGAAATGCCATACATTTAGATTCAGCAAAGAAAAGACATCAACTGTTATTTCATGTAGCAAATTTCATCAGTGAGATCTCTAACTAACAACAGATTAGAATAGCATGTTTAGGCTTCATGCAAAACTGTTTAGTTACACAAAATTATAAAACATCTAACTATGTATCTATCAAAATAACAGTTGGTACCTAGTGACAAAAGCAAATAGACATAACAGTCAGTAACATTGTGTTATACCTTGCCTCGGTATGGTCCAGTAGGCTGTGACATTCTGTGTCAACGGGACATCAGTTCAGTCAGCAAGACATCAGGATTCAGCATCAAAGTTCAGAAAAAGCAAAGTCTCTTCAAGCAGTTCGGGAAAGATTAATAACTATACGTTCAGAAAGAAAGGGGAGAATGATTTCTAACCTCTCAGTGCAATCCGGCTAAGTTAGATTTCCAAAAACTACTTCCCATGTCCTTATTGGCCAAAGAATCGCATGTTAGCATTTAGTCCAATGAAAATAAACCCCCAAATCTAAAAGTTTACTACTACACGGTTTACATGTCGATGATTGGCTCCTCGTCTCCTGTTCTCGTCATTGCACTGTTAGGTATCAATATTTTTGGAGCTTATACTCCAGTGAGTGCATCCATTGTCTTCTCCTGGCAAGGTCACTCTTACACATACTACATTATACAATGTATCTCTAGCTAGTACAGCATCTTCTAGCAAGCAGTTTCTCATGAGAACTAACTTCAGCTAAGAGCACATGGTCAGTACAGTGGAAAATCACAATTTAATTCTCTAAGCAGCTATTTTATCAGTCGCCTAAGAAATGCCGCTTGACACAAGACCGTGCAACCAGGCCAAGACCTCGCTAAGTTAAGGCCTACGATTAATAAAGCTAATACATAATGCATAACCTTTAATATGACATATTACTACATTAATCAAACTTAAGCTTAACATTTCACATTAGTAAGCAAATAATAAGTACACTTCGTGAACACTGACTGCCACTCAGGTAGGCGCAACTTTCAAATGCGTTCATTATTTTCTCTACATCAATTCATCTTTTACGAACATCCAAAACTCGGAATACGTTAATATTCATTAATAAAATTCAGCGTGAACAAACGTGAGCCACCATTTACCATTTGCACAATGAAGCACTATCGCCCATTGGTTGAGTGTCGGCAGATAGCAGACATGTTACACCAATCTCCCAAGTTCAAGCCTCTGATAATGATAATTTCAACATTATGGATGATGAAATTACCTGAAATAGCAGGCATAACAGCAAGTGTACCCTGGCATATAGAAAGCAAGATCAGCAATCATTCTCTCAAACTGAGAAAGATACATTTTTAAACTGCAATTGATTTGTCCTTTAACTCAAGTTTGACAATTTCAGAAAATATACCCATTCAAGGGTCAAGTGCAAGCTATTTATTTTAGAAAATAAACATTACACTCAAACAAAACTTGCAATTTCCAATAAAAGCACTATTATGGATATGAAATGCCAGCTGTTCATTTATATATATATATATATATATGTATATATATATATATATATATACATATGTTTGGTCCTCCAAAATAGCCCTGTCAATTTGATCAAGTACTTGTGCATACTACTGCCACAAATATAACATTCTACCGTAAGGGCACATGTATCATCATCAAAAGACAGGAATGTCAACAATATGCCAGGAATTCCAAATTATAACAGGAGCAACCATAATTAAGTCATGAATGCCCACAGTAGTTGAGGAATGTAGCTCCATTATGCCTTGATCACCATTATGAAAGTGTGAGTAAGTGAGCTAATAGATGAGGGGGTCTGAGCCCTCCTCAAGCCACAACCACAATCCTTGTCAAGGTGAAACACGAAAGTCACTAAATTAACCTGTGCTCAGCCCCTCCCCAGATAGCTTGGCACACAAGCCTTCAGGTTTAACTTAGAGACAATATGCAAAGTATTTATTCAGCACACAAACAGTAATAAAGTTAAAAAAAACACAACAGTAAAAATCCCATACCAAATAAGAAAAATAAAGTAGAATGTAATACAGTATTTGACACTAAAATGACCAACATCCAATCAGTAGAACTGGAGATATACAATTTTAAAGATTTATCGTAAGTATAGTGCCTAAAAGCACAAATCACCACTTGTGGTTATCTGGTTGTACTAGACCAGGTGAAAGTCACAAGTTCAGTCCAACTGTGATGGCACAGAGTCTGGATACTGTGACCAGGTTAGTCACACTGAAAAAGTTACTTTCTATAGTCCAGCGAGAAAAATTCCACTCGCGGTGAAGGAGGCCATGAGCAGAGTCGAAGATGACTGTTTGCTGTATTGCCAGGCCAGCCAGTGCAGATGGTTCGATGTAGCACAAAGATCCTGTTGGGCGTCACAGATGATCCCTGCTGGAGACTGTCATTAACAGCTACTACAGGTTTTCGATGCTGTAGCGCGAAGTGCAGAGCTCATCTTGCTGGTCGTTGCTGGAAGTCGCTATAATGGGAAGAGTCCATTTCACCAGAGCTTTGCATTGGCTGTCGCTGGAGGTGGCAAGATGTTGGCACGAGCCGGCCTGTTTACTGTCACGTACGTCCCAAAACATCAGGATTTCTCCTTTTCTTCTAGAAGGAGCTCAGGTGTCCATGACAGCGGGGCAGGCCTCAAGCAGCAGGGTAATCTTCTCGCAACAGGGCAGTGCTTCTTCTGTAGTAACCACAGGTCCAGAAGTGTACTGAAGAGTGTGTCTGAGGGTCTCTTTTGTTATACCTGGTACACCCTTTGAAGTTCCTCATGTTTTCCCTCGTACAGATGTTTCTGGAATCTCCTGCCACCCTGCCCTGATCCCAGTTTATCTGAGGCACAATAGGTTAGTATGAAGTCCTATGTGTGTGAGCTGGGCTAGTGCCTTTAAAGTGCAAGTGTGGTAGGTGACAGCTTTGCCCACCCACACCATCAAGTCAGGATGGCCCATCCTGCTAAAACCCAGATCCTCAATTGTGATGTGGGAAGAGTACACATAGGCCAGCTGCCAACTACAGCTAGTCCTGTAACCCAGGAAACTGGCTGCATGCACCAAATGGTTAGGACAATAAAATGCCAACTTTCTAAAAGTGTCATTTTCAGAATCTTGACTTAAAATCCAATCTTACCAATTAAAAGGGGTGTAAATTACAACTCTTCAGATACCAAACATGACATTCTTATCTGATCCCAAACAAAAGTTATAATTTCTTGTCAGAAATGGGGTCTCTAGTTGGCAGAGATGTACGCCCTTGCCCAAGTAGGGACCACAATCCTAATCGGGGTAAGTCACACACAATCCAAATGATCATGTGCCCACCCTCTGGTAGCTTGGCACTGAGCAGTCAGGCTTAATTTAGAAGGCAATGTGTAAAGTATTTGTGCAATAAATCATACACTAACACAGTGAAAACACCACAAAAATATACCACACAGGTTTAGAAAAATAGATAATATTTATCTAAATAAAATAAGATCAAACCAACAAAGATCTAATTGAAAAAATTGAAATATCACTTTTAAGAAAGTCTTAATCCTTAAAAATAAACAGTTGTCTCTTTGTTACATACAGTACCAGGTTCACGTAAAAAATAATGATGCACTGAGACCGCAGAGGAGTAGATGAGTGGAAAAATAGGGTGTGGATCTGATTGTCTGGCGCGGCACAGACGATGTGTCGTTTCTTTACATGATACAAGGGATTTGTGTCTTTTTTCGGCAAGCAGTCTTGGTCCCTCACTGCGATGCTGGGTATTGTGATGTCTGGGGACGATGTGGGGGAAAATCCTTGACGTGCTGGAAGAAGACACGTGCACTGCGTCCATCCAGTAGGCAATGCGTCGCAAGGCAGACGTGTCAAATTTCCACTCGGGAAGTTGGGCTGTGACGATTCCGGCAGGCTGTGTGTCAATTTTTGATGCACAAGGAGTTTCCTGAAGAGATGTAGTCTTTTTGGCCCTGAGACTTCAGAAAACAGGAGGCAAGCTCAATGCAAGCCCTTGGTGAACACTTTTGGGGAAGGCAATGTCCTTCTCAGCAAAGTCAGAGGCCAGCAGGGCAGCAGGGCAATTGCAGGGCAGCAGTCCTTCTCAACAAAGCAGTCCAGATGAGTCCTTTGGGCAGCCAGGCAGTTCTTCTTGACAGGGTGCATGTGTCGGTCCAGAAGTGTCTGAGTTGTTGGGGTCAGGGACCCAATTTATATACCCCAAAATACCTTTGAAGTGGGGGAGACTTCAAAGAGTGGTTTTGAAGTGCACAAGTCCCCTTTCAGTGCAGACCTGTCTGCCAGGGTCCCAGTAGGGTGTTTGGCAGTCCATTGTGTGAGGGCAGGGCACTATCCTTTGAAATGTTAGTGTCAGGCCCTCCATCCTTCCAGCCCAGGGAGACCCAATCAATATGCAGATGAATGCAAGTGTGACTGAGTTTCCTGCACTTGTGGTTGTCTGGGTGAAATGCACCAGAGAGCTGTCAACCAGCCAATCCCAGATGTTGATTGGTGACAGGCTTTAAGGTACAGGTGGTTTTTAAGGGCAGAGAAATGTTCACTTTCTAAAAGTGGCATTTCTAAAATAGTAATATAAAATCCAACCTCACCAATAAGCTGAATTTTGAATTACAATTCTGGCCATACTAAATATGACTTGGTTACCCCTTCCAGATCAGAATCTACCACTCAAAAAGTATATGAGGGCAGACCTAATGCTAGTCTATGAAAGGAGCAGGCCTCACTGTAGTGGAAAATGAATTTAGGACTTTTTCACTACCAGGACATTTAAGACATGTGAACTTGTCCTGTCTTTTACCTGCATTGCACCCTGCCTTATGGGTTACCTAGGGCCTACCTTAGGGGTGACTTATATGTAGAAAAAGGGGAGTTTAAGGCTTGGCGAGAACTTTCAAATGCCGAGTCGAGGTGGCAATGAAACTGCACACACAGGCCCAGCAATGGTAGGCCTGAGACAGGGCTAAGGGGCTACTTATGTGGGTGGCACAGTCAGTGCTGCAGGCCAAATGGTAGCATTTCATTTACAGGCACTGGGCACATGTAGCACACTTTAATAGGGACTTACAAGTAAATTAAATATACCAATTGGGTATGACCCAATGTTACCATGTTTAAGGGAGAGCACTGGCCAGCAGTGGTAAAGAGTGTAGAGTTCTAAAACCAGAAAACCAGTGTCAGAAAAGTGAACGGAGGCAGACAAAAACATTTGGGATGTCCACCCTAAGGCTGTCAGGTCTAACACTCCATAAATGTAATAGGGTAATCCAATGGTATCCTATGGGAGAGTTAGGTCTTGCAATAGTATAAAAATTAATTTAGGAGTTTTTCACTACCAAGATATGTAAAACTTAAGAATACATGTCCAACTTTTTAAATACATTGCACCATGCATATGACTTATTTAGGGCCTACTCTAGAGGTGGCATATGTATTAAGAAGGAAGAAAGGAAGAGTTAGCCCTGGCAAATGGTTTATTTTGTCAGGTCGAAATGGCAGTTTACAACTGCACACATAGGTGTTTAAAAAGGCTACTTAGGTGGGTGGCACAATAGGTACTGCAGGCTTGCTAGTAGCATTTAGTGCCCGATTCACTAACATTTTGCGTCATGGTTGCACACTTTTATGGCACATCCAAGATGCAAAATGCCAGTTGATACTTACAAAGCCACACAAGGGGTGATTTGTGCAACCTTGTGTGGCTTGGTAAAAAAATGCAACACACTGCAGTGGCTTGCATTGTAGTGTGTTACATTCCATTCTGGGAGGCATTCTATGGGTGGAACATGGACGTTCCCATGCATTCACCTATGGATTTCATGCAATCCCAGATTTACAAAGCATATATACCTGGGATTGTGTGAAAGTGCTATGCCTCCCAGATGACGGCATAATGAGGAGAATTGTTTTTCTCCTCGTTATTTACTCTTTCTATGTGTGCTGCAATCTACAGCACACATAGAAAGAATAAAATGCTTCCAGGGATTGTTTTTGTTTAAGAAAGTGTCCCATCCTGTACAAAAACTAATCTCATTGTAACACAGGCATCCATGCACAGTAGTGCAAGGGTGCCTGTGTCAGCGCTAGGCTGCCTGAAGTGCGCCAGCACTATGAGAGATCAGAAATGCACCATATCTTAGTAGATATGGTGCTTTTCTGCTCTCTCCCTTTCACACATCGCAGTTCAGCAAGTTGTCTTGCTACATTGTGTTGCTAGAAAGATTAGTACATCTGTCCCTCTATGTACAGGCCGTGGGTACCTGCTGTATCACTTTACTAGGGACTGTTAAGTAAATTAAATGAGCCAATTGGGTGTCAGCCAATTTTGCCATGTTTAAATGACAAAGCACAAAAATATAGCACTGGTTAGCAGTCCTAAAAGCCACTGAACTGATTCAGAAAACTAAAGGGTTAGGGCAAAACGTCTGGGGATGACCCTGCAGAGAGGGCCAAGCACAACAGATAGGAATTGGTTATGGACTAGAAAGAATCTCAATGAAATGCCATTAATACCCAGATTTATGCTAGAGGCACCATAACGCCAGAGATATCCAACATATGTGATAACTACCAGTATTACATTAGGGCCCATATTTATACTTTTTTAGCGACGCATTTGCGTCGCTTTTTGATGCAAAAGCAGCGCTAAAAAAGTATAAATATGGGCCTAGGTACCATTTGGATAAAAGAGATACCATTACGCCAACAATGCTGACAATAAGGTAAGAATTTTTATCATTATGCCATGGTCAGCATTATGCCCTTAGAGGATACTATCATCTCAAAAATTCTCACAGTGTGGCAATAGTTATTATCATTGTGCCATAGCTGCATTGTGCCTGGGGAGGGCACCAGCATGCTGTGAATGTCATCAAAATGCTAAGGAATCTCCCCATTACACTGGGGTTGAGGACCATCATGCCAAGGATGCCTACAATAAGGCAAGAGTAGAGTTAGTGTTCGCCCAACTTGCCCTGAAGGGCATCTCTTATTGGGTGGCCACCGAACGTCACAGGTGGGACACAGTTGGGGAGGGGTAAGGTAGCCATTAGCAAGAAACAGTGCCAAACAGAGGGACATAAGTGCCAATTATACACAAATTCCCTCACACACAATCTTTCGGGCCTGCAAACCCGAATATGCTTCAGAACCCATATCTGGCGTTTAGTAAAGTGTACCCCTAAGCAAATCATCTGTCCTTGCATGGGCCAATGATTGTTGCTGCCTTTGGGAAATATTTACTTGAGCCAGTGCTTGTTTTAGAACTTGTGTAGGAATCTTGGGCATGTGTTAACTTGTTGCCTGAGTTACTAGCATCCTCATGACTCAGACTGGGTGTGGCCACATACAGCAGCCTTATGACTCAGACTGGGGGTGGCCAGGTGCAGCAGGTATTTGAAGCCACACCAGTCTTGAGGTGATTGCTTCCTGTCAGAGGTCTTCAGATGCGGAGTGGAATTCTCTGCTTCTCCCATCTTGTTCCTGGAAATTGTATTCCACAGTTCAGTGTCACAGATGCCCATCCTAGAAAAGAAGAGATCAAGAAGAGAACCATCATAAAAGGCACATGCTTGAAATGCTTCTTACCAGTTACCTTTGATAGTTGATTGCCGGATGTTCAGACAGGCAGCGCGCACTAGAAGGGCATGTTGCCTGTGTCCTTCGTTACTTAAATACTTGCTGTCTGCTGAATAACAAAGCTTATAGTTGTTAGCTTGCAATGACAGTACAGATTTGAGCACAGTTGGAACTGGCTCTTTTTGCAGGATCATCCTCAAACTTTTTGCCTCCTTCCTCCTGTTTTTTCTGATCAGTTTTCTGGGCTTTAGGACTCTGGACACTTTACCACTGCTAACCAGTGCTAAAGTGCATATGCTCTCCATATAAATTGTAATGGTCATTTGTTTATCCATGATTGGCACATTTGATTCACTAGCTAGTCCTTAGCAAAGTGCACTAGAGGTGCTCAGGGCCTGTAAATGAAATGCTACTAGTGAGCCTGTAGCACTGTTTGTGCATCCCACATGAATAGCCTTGTAAACATGGCTCAGACCTGACACTGCAGTGTCTGTGTGTGCAGTTTTAAACTGCCAATTCAACTTGGCAAGTATACCCATTTGCCAAGCTCAACACGTTCCTTTTGATACATGTAAGGCACTCCTAAGGTAGGTCCATGGAAGGCCCTAGGTAGCCCCATGGGCAGGGTGCAGAGCGGGTTAAAGGTGGGACATGTAGTGATGTGTTTTGCATGTCCTAAGAGTGAAATACTGCCAAATTCGATTTTCACTGTTACAAGTGAATTCTCTCATAGGTTAACATGGATGCTGCCTTTAAATATCCTTAAAGTTTAGTTTCCCTTTGAGAGCAGATTTAATTCTGGAGTTTGGGGTCTCTGAACTCACAATTTAAAAATACATCTTTTAGGAAGGTGGTTTTTAGATTGTTAGTTTGAAAATATTTAACTTTTAGAAAGTGGCCATTTTACTGCTTAAACCATTCTGTGACTCTGCCTGTTTGTGGATTCCTTGTGTGGGTCAGACCGGCAGTTGAGCTGTTTGTGCATTTCCACTATATAGTCACACAAAGGGTGCTGGGGTGTAACCTGCATATCCTGATTAGCCATCTGGACTAGGCTGGAGGGAGGAGTGGTCACTTACACCCGAATGGGCTGTGCCTGCCCTCACACAAAGCAGTCTCCAACCCTCTGGCGTGTGTGTGGAGCCAGGACTGGGCAAAGTAGGATCCAATCAACAACAGACTTTTATTTGAAGTTGGGCAACTTCAAAGACAGAAAGGGGTATAAGTATTGAACCCAAAACCCCAGACTTTAGATTGCTTCAAGGAATCAAGAGGAAGCTCTTCCAGAAGAAGAAGAGCTGAAGAGCTGGGGAGAAGTGCTGCCCCTGACTGTGACTGTGCTTTGTTTGACTATCCTGCAGTTGCTGCTTCTGCCTGGGAAAGGGGACCAAGACTGGCCTTTGATGTGTATTCCTGTTTGAGAGGTATCTCCAAGGGCTTGGACTGAGCTTCCCTCCTGTTTTTGAAGCCTGAGGGACAGCAAAGGCTTCACCAACCAGTCTCTGAATCTCCATGTAGTGGACTCTAGCTTGCCATCCTACCACAGCACAACATGTACCTGCATCAAACACATATTGAAGTACATCCATGACACAACATACACACACTATGGACTCTGTCCCATACATGACACAACCGACACAACTACACATTCATAAACAAAAATATACACCCACACAAGGACAACTACACACATCATGGCAGCGACCACCACGCAACACAATATACACAACAACATAATTTACATATAGCTAAGGGACACAAGTAGGTCAGACACAACCTTAGTTAGTATACTAACACAACCACATCACCCACTACACCTCCCTCCACCTCAACCATCCAATCGCAATGCACACACATACACATATTGACTTGCACATACAACTCGATGCACACCATGGAAAATACAGAACTCCTTGCAATGTGCACACATGTACACAGTTGATAAGTGTGATTGTACCGTCATTGTGGTGGCAGCATTCATTTAGCAGTGAATATTGTCCCCATAATGACAGCTGTGTATGTGTTCAATATGTGTTGCATAGCAGTGTGCCTCACATTTGTGTCTGACCCACTTGTGTCCCTGAGCTATGCATGTCGCAGTAAATTTTAAAAAATGACTGTGACATTTATATGTTTGCAGTGGTCCTCAGTTCATGTTCAGCGTACACAGTCAATGCGGGATGCCTATCTTTGTGTCCTGCGATGGGGAGGTCATGTTTTCTTCATGGTCTCTTGGCAGCAGCATCGGAAGGTCCTGTCCAGTCATGTCTAGCCAAAAACATAAGTGGAATCAGGAAAAAAGGTTTGTTTTTATCCACAAAGTAAGAAGTGGTAGTCGGACCACCACTTTTTGCTTGGTGGTAAGGCACATTGAAATCTGCATGGCGGGAAGTGTGGCAAGAGTACCGCCACCAGCTACTCTTTTCTATTGTGCCATCACAGCAGATGGGAATCCTTGGAGATTCAGCGGGACTCGGATGGGTAAAAGTATATGGAACCGCCAACATCTAAATCTGGTGGGCAGACCGCCAAGGCTGCAGACGAGGTGTCAGTCAGAAAACTGATGGCGGGACCATTACCGTCAAGCTCTAAGTCAGGCCCAAAATGTCCAGATATGCACTTAGAACAAAACAGTCTTCTGTTCAGAACACTGTTTAGGACCTGTAACAGAATGATTCTTATATAGATGTATATCAGAATATTTAAATGCCATATATTTAATGTATGTTCCATATATATATATATATATATATATATATATATATATATATATATACAGTATATAAATCACCTCCCGTTTCACAATTCCTCCAAGAAAACAGGTCCCAAAGTCTTGTTCTTCATCACATTTATTGCACCCTATTCCACCATGACGTTTCATCCACAAACTGGCCTTGATCACAATATGTGTTGTGCCATCAACACTTGTTTCATTTCACCCTCGTGAGTGTAAAACCAATAACATAGAAGTAAGACTCTGTGCTTTCTCTTCACAGTTTAAAAAAACACATTTCATAATTTTATTTGCAGCATAGATTCCTTTGTAATTATTTATATCATTCCATTTTCGATATTTACCCATTTTTGTGCACCATATCTATTTGCTTTGACAATATATCATTGTTTTTGATGTGCTAGGGATTGGGTATAAAATTGCCTACCCCCCACTCTTCATGAGTGCACATTTTTAATCTTAATTTTAATATCACCCAAGTGGGTTCTTAAATTATACAAAGTCACTATCTTTCCCAAGTGGGTATTGCTCTATCATTAGGTCCTTATACTAAACCATATTTTTCTCAATATTTATATATAATATTGCATGTTTTCATCTCAGACCCTTCCATATCTGGATATTCTTTTCTACTTAAATGTATTCTTGGTACACTTCCTACCTCTTCTTGCTTTTTCCTCGATTTCCTCTCTTCATTCTGAAATATACATGTGACATGAACAAATCCTTCAGGGTCCCCACGTCCCTAACCTCCAGATCAGAGACCCGGGCTCCACATGAAGAACGCAAGTGGCACAGCTCCTGTCCGGGAGCGAAGTTTATTTATTTGTCAATATTCCATACAAATAGGGTAAAAACTGACTGACACATTTTGGCTGTAGCCTTCCTTGGGGTCATGAAAATATATATATGTAAATATATATATATATAAATATTTTTTTTTTTCGTGACCCCCAAGGTGCATATATATTCACTTAAAAAGCCAAAGGTTACAGGCACGTTATAGTTAACTATAATTCATACCCCCACCATGCACAGTTTACCACCAATAATTTTATTGCAAATGAAATGTTGCAGTGGTAATATCAATGATGCCATAGAAGATGTCGTCGATGATGTAATATGCGGGGTAATTAGCTGTGCATGGTGAGAGTGTGAGTAATAGTTGCCATAGGGCAACAGCTGAATTTCTATCGTTTTGTGTGTGTAAATTCAAACCCTAACTATAACGTCCCTTTAACCTTTGTTTTCTTCAGTGAATTTTAAGGTTTTTTAAATGCTAATTCCTAACTATAACATCCCTGTAACCTTTGTTTTTTACTGTGAATTTCTATTTTTTTTAACCCAGGCTCTGCGCCCAATCCCCTGCTGTGGCCACTCACTGCGGCCCCCACTGCGGCCTGGCCCTGCGGCCAACCCCAAGTAGACTTCCACCTGTGCGCCATACATGACTTTCGGTCATGCTCAACAGCGACTAGCCAGAGGACTTGGCCACAGGCCAGGCCCTGTGGCCAACCCCCACATGCATCTAACCCTGCGTCACACACAGCTGAGTTTGGCGAGGATGGCCACATGGCCTGCGGCCAACATCCCATAGATATCCAGCCCCGAAGCATGCACAGCCTTTGCCCTGTGACCACGCCCTAAGCCTACCCTTCCTTGGCACCCTAGGGGTGTTGACGTACAATTACTGTGAAATGAGCCTCGATGCCAGAATGCATCCTGACCTGCTTATTTAGCCAAAAGAGGTCACAGTTTTGTGCAAAATTTCTACTCAACTGGAGTATGTTCTACTGGCTAATTAATAAGTGCAACCATGTTGGGTAAATGCACAGTGCATATTCCACACTACAGCTGAGTAAAGGACTCCAAAGCTGTGTCTCCAGTGGCCTTGTGTCTCCGTAATTTTGGCAATGTGATTGTCCCTCGTGCATCTTCATACTGATAACATGACTCCTGGTGTGGAGAGGACAACGGGACTACAAAGAGTTGAATCTCCACGAAACACGAGTACTTCTTGTTTGGTTGAGATGTGCTCATTTTTTCCTCTCTGTCAAGAACTTGTCTCCAACATCGTAGGGAAATGCACTCCGGGGGCTTTTTAGCAAGCTTTCCATCATCCTGGTAAAAGGCACTGTCGAAGCTCCCACCAAGCAAATGTAAACGGCTATCTCCTCAGAGTCGGCATCTCTGGAGGTAGGGAGCCACCTGTGGAGTGGGGCAGTCCTCAGGGCAATTAATGGCTCCAGAAGGGGAGGGGCCACTTGCTCATCCTCCTTGCAGCTTGCACAGTCCGCCCCGGGGTGCTGGTGGTCCCCAGGGCTGTATATGGTCCGGATGGGGGACTGCCTGGCACCCCCCCTTAATTGTAATTTCGGGTCCTGGGAGGTGGTGGTCGCCTGGGCCCTATAGAGCTATGAAGGGCGGTCAGTGCTGCCCCCTACAATAAATTAAGTATGACCCAGGGACATGATGTTCCCCTGGAAATTCCCAGTAACAGGAGAGGGGTCCATTTTTCCTAAAAAGCCCAGGTGAGGTGGTGGTCACCGGGGCTCCTAGGAGTGTGATGAGGGGTCTCCGCTCAGGCCCCCTCTAATATGCACATAAAGCCCCGGGTGGTGGTTGTCCCCTGGCCTCAAAACAGCTTAAGGAGGGGGCCGTGTGCGCCCTCCTCCTCAATTTTTTTTATACCCAGCATACCCCGGGACCCAGGCACCTGCAGGAAATGACCAAAAAATGTTATTTTGTCCTGGCAGGGTCCCAGTTGGGCCCCAGCACCAAGGCTAGGGGGTCAGGGTGTTCTTACCCTGTCCTCTTTCCTTTATTTTTATGCTTTTTTGGGGGGCTCAGCTAGGTCTGAAAAAAAGTTGGCAACACTTCCTGGTTGAAGTGTTGTCAGGCAATCAGATATCAGCACAGGGACTGTTGGATCTGTGGAGGATCTGCGTCCCTAAATATCTATATTTTATTTTCCTTTTGTAACTCCAAAACTACTGAACAGATTTACACCAAATCACAAAAAGCATGCTTTCTGGACCAAGAGCGAGCTTTCTGCCACATTTGGTGTGACTCCATCAAGTGGTTCAGGCTTCAGTCATGTCTAAAATCTCACTGGGAAATTGCATGGGGAGAACACATATTCAGACCCTCCCTTTTCTCGGCTCCCGCTGACGAATCACCCCAAAATATTCAAGACAGCAGCTGAAGTGAGTTGCAAACAAGTTTTTTTTAATGTTGTGAGGATTCGTCAAACAGCACCAAAGTTACTGGCAAAACAACAAATATTTTTCCTATGGATACTAGGTGGTACCTATAACTACCTACTGGCAACCGTCAGTAATTAATATATATGCAAAATATATATGCATAATTTCCAAAAATATTTAATGAAAAACTATGCATTTGACACAGTGCCTAATTATAATAAATAGATACCAACAGTAAGTCTATTAAAACCTGTTTCTAATTTCCTTATTACACTCTAGGGTGGCATTCCTAGGCACCTGTATTAAGAAAACGAGCATAGGCAAATCCAGTAGATGTGGGTTTAATTTGCTAACAACATTGGTGTGACACACAGGGAAGAAACAGCAAAAGACATAAAGGGTTATTGTTGTAAAGTAGTACCTCATGCAGATCAGTGTACTCACAGAACGTGGAAGGATACATCCAAAAAGCCATTAGCAATAGCTGAGAGATTAATACTCCACTGCGCTGAGACATGATTGACAAACTTTCAAGGCAAAGGCTAAAAGAAGTTGATTGAAGAAATCCAGTGCTTTAACATGACAGATCCAAACCCCATTTTATGTATAAACCCCACTTTATGTATAAGCTAGCAATACCCAAATTTTTCAATTGTTTTGTGTAAGCCCAGACCTAAAAACATGTCTTCTCTACTGTATCAAGCTGTTAAAGTTGGTTGTGGCATTCTAATGTCTCACCCGTGCCAGTAATCATTGCGAAAACCAGGTTACTGAACACAATTACAAGTAATGCCTACGAAAATAAAATGGGAAATAAGCTTCTTTGTTCTTGTGTTTTCTTCTTATAAATTCGCTTGTATGAGCTGATAATGAGGCATTTATGGTAACAGGTTTATTTATTGTACTTCTAGAGGTCACTATAAGCAGGTTTAAAAATTCTGGCATGCTGCCACTCATTCCAACTGCGAGCTGTTTTCGAAAGGGACTTACTTTAAACTATTTACTTGTGTTTGCAACAAATACAAACAGAAAATGAGTCTGGTCATAATTACACTTTAGAAGGCACATTTACTCATATGAAGGAGTTTGATGGTTTGCGTGCCCATGGATTTATTAGACGGTCGTGAACCTCGTCGGTGACTTGCAATCTCATTTAATGTACAGTAGAGGCCACATAATCCCACCTATATTGCACTGCCACTCCGTGACATCTTTATCGAGGTTGATGATCAGGACTGGTTGAGCCATTTGAAACCTCAAGGAGTCATAGTAAAGCATCATAAATGGTAAATTGAATTGATCAGAAGTGTAACAAGCCCCTGGGAAGCGGCAGATCCTCCGCCCTTCAGGAGGACACAGTTCAATCTAAGGCCTATGCATATTTGTGAAATATAAGAGTCTCAGTGGCCTCTCACTATATTCTGCAGGGGCCCCCATCATTTTGCATTCTGCTACAGGAATTGATGCATAAGGTTCCTGTATTTTGAGTCCTGCTACATAATAGTTTGGTTTCTTCCCTATTCGATTTGTTGCTGTCTAGGCCCTCTCTGTAAATAAAGACCACCTCGCAAGGCCGGATTGCAGAAATAGCGCCAACAAATCAACGAGCACAACTGCACTGAAATAATGATATTTAGAAAAAGCAAGACATCCAGTTGTACATACTCTGTCACATTTTAGATGGTTCAGCAGAGCATCTCCAATGCCTTTATTTTTGATCTGCAGAGCAAGACCATAGCTGCCAAGGTAAAGTTGAAGTTTACTAATATGTAATATTTCCCTGTTTTCAAGGTGCTTATTTAAATTGCAGTGCCTTCTGTGTGACACAACCTAATTTAGAGTTTAGTGGGTAGAGAACAGTAAGTCAGGTTGGCTGCCAACAATACCTCTAGCACCCTGACAGACTACCACTTTTTAAGTTTAGAGGTCGAATGCTAGCCCAGAAGCCGTATCTGTACATTGAAGGGAACCGTCTTCAATGCAGCTCCTTTCAATATACTAAAACTTTGGTTTGATGACCGTTCATGAAACTTTCACCGTTTTATAGGGTGGAGCCTGCGTTGCATGCGCACGCGCATGCGTATCGCAGCCAGACGCTTTAGGGTTTAGAAAAGGACTCGGAGCCCTGTCCACATCACGTCAGTGTTTTTCTTTGGTTAGTGGGCTTGCCTAATTAAATCTGCTTGCTTTCATTAGTCGAAGGCATGCATAAGTCATGCCTTTTCCGGTGGCTAGCCCTCCTCGCGCAGCGACCAAGTACAGAAAACATGCGAGGCTCGCTGTTTTCTGTCCGGCTCGTGGACTACTTTTTTTCTAATTTACTAGCGCGATTTCGCTTGGCAGAAGTCGAGCGCTTTACATAGTTAATTGCACTTTTTCGGGTTACCGTACATAATGCCAATAGGTGAAAAGTCGGGTTAGGGGTTTACAACGCTATCAGCTCTAACATGAGCCAATGCTTGTTTGTTTTGTTTTTCGCAAACGTTTTCCCAAAGCGAGAGTATGTTTTTTGGGAAAAAAAAGACTAGTAATCCCCAAACCGCGGAGCATTCCTCCAGAGTCTGGGGGTAATTATTGTTTTTTTCTGTTCCTCTTACCAGATTTTTCCTGGCGGTGAAGGAAAGGCAAAAAAACATTATACTGTCCACGCTAAATTGAACAGTTGGTGTAATGTCCTTCCTCCAAGGAGGAAGTATTCAATTGACGGAAACAACGGGGCTTCGTGGATAAAATACTTAAGTTCCGCTTTTCTCTAAATGAGGGAGGCACGCCAAAGTTCTGGTGTTTTTGGAATCTCCCTTGCATTTGGGACAGAGTATCCTGTCCGCCAAACTTTAAATCATGCCTCTTGTCATGAGTAGACTAAAACATTTACGTCAGTGAAATGAGAAAACAGAGAAATTATCCACTCTCCAACACAATGGTTAGAAACTGCTGTCTCTCTTTCAGTCATATAAAGTATTAAGAATTTAGTAATTACTCGTAACCTCCAGTGCATAGAACACAGAGCAGGCCCTGCCAGAATTCGAGCCTTAGATCCCCAGATTATGGACACCTCTCCAGAGCATCGGGGCAATCTAAGGAGCTATTTTATGGTAAATAGATACTATGAAATCACACACTCTCCTAGAACAGTCTCCACAAATCTTACTCAACTGGATAGCACTGCTCAACAAATTGTTAATATTGTTAAGAAATAGCACATAGAGGAAAGAACTGCAATGAAAATTACTTAATAACACTAGGTGCTCTGAAACCTGCTGTAATGCAAGTTCTGCCAGTAGTTAAAATAATGTAAAATCGATCTGCTTTGCTTGATTTGCTGCACTCAACTCATGTATAACACCAGCTGTCCTGACTGCCAAGAGCGCTCTAGATTCTGGAACAGGTAGATTTGATTTTCAATTAATGTTGTGATGCACCGTCTAATTGTGCAAATTTTTATTGGTGTAAAAGGTAGCAAAAACTTAAGTTTAGCTGTGACATTTTCCAACCAAAAACAGAGAAATGCTCTTACTGACAATAAACAATGTGCTCTTTGAAAAACAAATCTGCAAACACTGAAATATGTCCACAGAAACATCGTACGCAGATCCGTTGATTGCAAATCATTTGAGTCTATTTTCTAGTTTTTGGACTGGGAATTCAACAACTTCTCATATTTAATAATTGCTTTTGTGTGAATTTAGAGCGGCCTTCAAACTTCCCTACTTTAACAACAACAGGAGACGTGCCTGATACTTGTCAAGGCTGTCAACGAGTCTTTAATTGTCCACATTGACTGAAAACGTTGAGCCCAGTCCAACTTTAAAACTCTCCAGACTAGAAAATAAACCGGGACCCATGTCATCTGAGCCAACCTTTGGGCCCAGAGAGCAGGTTTATGCTCTTGTTGATCACAGTGCACAGGTGAGGAGTGAGAACAACCTCTGAGAATGGCCACATTCATTGTTACTTGGGTAGGGCTGCAGTGACGTGTGGGATACACAAAGGAATTGCAAACAGAGGCAAAGAAAAATGCACACACTTTGGGCCTCATTTAGAAGGCCTGTGGCACAGGGCGGTGCAACAAGTGTCTTGCTGCGCCACCCTTGCGCCACGGGAAGGGGCAGAAATGCCCCTTCTCGATACAGCACATTTCTGTCCTCTCCCCTGTGCAGGTGCACGGACTGCTGACTAACACCACCGCAAGCACCCTTGCCTGTGTTGCAAAGATGATTCTTGCAGAATGCAGCACACAAAGAAAGAGGAAGAAATGGGGAGAAATACAGATACTTCTCCCAGTTGCATGATTCTTACGTCACCCCTGAGGTGTCGTAGGAATCTGACGCATTCTCAGACTTGTAAATCTGGGAATGCATCAGATTCCTCTGGGTTCCATGGGTGTTGCTTGGGAACACCCCAAGTAAAACTCATGCAATGTCCCTTTCAAGCAGAGTTATGTGTGAAAGGGGTCCATATTTATAAGGCCATGAAAAGCCACGCAAGGTGGCTTTGTGTGACCTTTAAAATATGGACTCGCTCAATGCGCCACCAGAGCATAAAAAAATGCCGCTCGAGTGGCGCAGTGTGCCGCTAGGGCTTCATTTGAAGCCCTTTGTCTTTCCTGCTTGTAGCTTAGTTGAATAGTCTTCCATCAACGTTTCTGAGCTGTGATTTATTCAGCTGATCATGCTTCAGGTGCAGCAGGGATCTTGTTTATCACTGTGGCGAGCAGAGATACGGGTTGACTGGCGGCTCTCCCAGCGTGTGACATGATGCCAGTGCTTGAGGTGCGATTCATGACAAAGACCATAATGAACTCGCCAGGTAGCAACAGGAATGCAGTAAGTCAGCCAGTGTCCATGTAGGAGGCTAGCCTGTTTTGTACAGGGTAACTATGGTACTTACACCTTATACCAGGTCCAGTTATACTTTATTAGTGAAATGTAGGCAGTATCTAAAAGCCAGGCTCTCTAGAGGTAGCTGTGGATGAGCAGCCAAGGGTCATCTAGGACAGTGTTCCCCAACCCCCGGGCCGCGGACCGGTGCCGGTCCGTGGATCAATCGGCACCGGGCCGCCCCACTGTGGCGGGCAGTAAATGTTTGATAATTTTTCCGTGGCCCGCTTGTCACACAATGGGACAAGCGGGCCACGGAAAAATTATCAAACATTTACCGGTCCGCGGCGATAAAAAGGTTGGACAACACTGATCTAGGAGACATACAAAGCTCATGCAATACCACTGTAGTCACACAGTTCTCACACAATTGAAAGAAAATACTCAATGTTACAAAAATAAAGGTACTTTATATTGGTGACACAAATACCAAAAATACTATAGAGACTATACTCCCTTAGGAGGTAAGCAACGCACCAATGATATACACTAGTATGCAGAAATAGGCATAAAACAGTTAGAAAACAGTGCAATTAGTGAAAATCGCAATAGTTAGAAATGGGCCTAGGGGGAGCACAAAGCATATACTAAGAAAGTGGAATGCGCAAATCGTTCTCCCACCTAGGCAAGTGTAGTGTGTAGAGGGAAGCTGGGAGTACTAGAAAACCCCAAAGGTAAGTACTAGAACCCACCCCAGTGACTATGAAAGAAGGAGTAAATCACAGTAACTTTCCCAGAACACACACAGAAACAAAAAAAAGAATTATGCAAGAACCAGAAGAGACTGCTAGACACCAACAGTGGATTCCTGGAATAGAGGACCTGTGGAAGAAGGGCACCAAGTCTAAGAAGCACAGAAGAGTCTAGGAAGAACAGGAGCCCCTGCTAACCCAGATAAAGGTGCAAAAGAAGAACCACAGGTGACAAAGAACAGTCAGTACTGCACCAAATAAGATGGAGTCGGGTTTCTGGTTGGTGCAAATGTAGTCCCACACCGATGGAGGATTGCAGTCTGGTTTACGTCGCTGGAGTCCACCAACAAGCCTTGGCACACACAAAGCTCACAGTTAGCAGAAAATGGCGCTGCCCAGGACCAGGAAGGACCAGGAGGACTCTACCCAGGAGAGGAGTCAGAGTGGCGCTCAGCAACTCAGAGAGCCCACAGAAGACCAGGCAGTGTTCACAGGAGTCCCACAGCATGGGGACAAAGAAGGTGCAAAAAGCCCCATGCAGCACTATGACAAAGGCTCCCACGTCGCCGGTTAACCACTCAGAGAGTTGTGTGTCATAGGATAGAGTGCTGGGGGCCAGAGCTCCACAATGCATGAAAAACTTTGTGGAAGGATGCCAACAAGCCTTGGCAGCTGCAAAGGAATGCAGTGCACAGGGGTATTGTCTTGTGTGGGGAGGCAAGCTCTTACCTCCACCAATGTTGGACAGTTGGACGTAAGGACCGTCAGGACCACTTAAGTCTACCACATGTGATGCAGGATCCACGCAGCTCAGCAGGAGAGGGGATCCACGTAGCTAGTCGTCATTGCAGTTGGTGCCTGCAGAAGCAGGGTAGTGACTCCTTCACCCCAAGGGAGATTCTTTCACTCTTCTGATGCAGGCTGAAGATGGGCTGTCTTCAGAGGATGCACCTCCGGGAAACAGTTGCAGTTGCTGGCAGGAGCTGAAGATACAATGTTGCAGAAGGTGTCTTGCTTCTATGTTGCAGTTTGTAAAGTTCCTGCAGAGTCCAGATACAGTTTCTTCAGTGAGAAGTCGAAGTGGAGGATGCAGAGGATTCCTGCTGGAGTCTTGCAATTCGAATCTGAGGAACCACCCAAAAGAGAAACCCTAAATAGCCCTGAAAGGGGGATTGGTCACCTAACCAGGTAAGCACCTATCAGGGGAGGGATGTGACATCACCTGCTGGCACTGGCCACTCAGATGCTCCCAGAGTTCCCTGCCAACCTTGAATCCAAAATGCAAAACTCAGAGACCCTCTGGAGGAGCTCTGAGCACCACATCTGGGGTGGTGATGGTCAGGGGAGTGGTCACTCCCCTTTCCTTTGTCCAGTTTTGCACCAGAGCAGGGACTGGGGGTCCCTGAACCAGTGTAGACTGGTTTATGCAAGGAGGGCACCAAATGTGCCCTTTAAAGCATTTCCAATGACTTGGGGAGGCTACCCTTCCCCAGCCTGTAACACCTATTTCCAAATGGCAATACTGGGAATCCTCTAAGGAGCCCCCAGAGTGCATGGAATCATACAACCAATGCTTGCAAAAGCCTTAGGGTATAATTCAAACATGTTTAATACCAAACATGCCTATGTTCGGAGTTTCATTATGTAGCTGGGTAGAGGTATTGACCTATGTCCAGTACATGTGTAAAATGGCCTCCCCGCACTCACGAAGTCCAAGGAAATGGTCCTGGAGGTTGTGGGGGCACCTCTGCTAGTGCAGGGGTGCCCTCACACACAGGTAGTTTGCACCCTGCCCTCAGGACTGGGGGGCCTGCTATAGGGGTGACTTATAAGTGCCCTGGTGCAGTGTAAACGGCAGTCCTGCAGAAGCATTTGCATGGGCTCCCTGTCGGTGGCAAAATATATGCTGCAGCCATAGGGATCCCCTGGAACCCCAGTGCCCTGGGTACCTAGGTATCATATACTAGGGACTTCTAAGGGGCACCAGTATGCCATTTGTGGGTTAATTACTGTGTTAACAGTAACCAACAACCAATTTTAAGGGAGAGAGCATAACTACTGGGGTCCTGGTTAGCAGCATCCCAGTAGACACAGTCAAACACACTGACAAGCAGACCAGTGGGGGTAACCAAGCTAGAAAGAGGCTACTTTCCTACAGTCCAGTGCACTGCGAGCAAATCATTTTTAATACACAGTGCGCTTTGCAGCGGAGCTTCTTGGAGCTCAGAATAGCGTGACACAAAGTTTAAGTACTGGAATGAGGTAACAGTTAATGATCTGCATGTTCTGACCTTTGATGAGTGACAGTTGACAGAAGTTCAAGAGATGTGTTTCACAGATAATTGAGATTAGGAACAAAGAGCAGGTAACCGGGTTTGTGACACGGCTCACATTTGGTTCATTTATTGCTGAACACGCAGGTTCACTTTTACAGCTGTGTCAGCGCCTCATTTAACAAGTAGTGCTATCAAAATGTATGAGTCTAGCTACTCCCTTTTCTGCGGTTTAAAACTTAGAAATAATACAGGATAGGTCAAACTACTATAAAACAGAGGCTGAATGAATGCTGGCTTTGTCAGGTACATACTGGAACATCCCATTCAGAATCAGTCCAAACTTTAAGCCTGGCAGATTTTGGCAACATTTATATAGTGCTTAATTTGTAAATACATAAGTGCGAGGTCCCAAGGTATTGCTCAGAAGGCCCCTGCAGCTTGTACTACCAACTGGAGCTGCCACCGCTGACATCTGCCTGCATAAACACTGTGTGCAAAACATCACAATCCTAGAAATGTGAGCATTTGGACAACTCTATCCCCCGCGAAAGACACCCAAAGAAGTAAGAATGGGCTGGTCACACAAGAATTATGTTTTAAATATTTATTTAGTTGTTCAACTCATATTCTTAGCTCAAAAATAGACAGTCATTGCCATCATGTGGTGAACTGTCATAAATGTCATTGTTATCAATTAAGTGTAGGCATCTAGCTCTGGCAGACTCCTGAACAAATTAAGTACTGCATTTGTAACTCCTTAATTCCCAATATTGAACCGAGAACTGTATATAACATGGATAGGAATTTAGTCTGTGTGAAGGGCTGATGGGTGCTACATGATTTTGCTTGGGAGGAAGAGACCTTTTACCAAAGCATGGACTTCTCACTTCCCTCTTCAATGTGTTGTGTTCTGGCTCCAGTCAAAAGAGGCACTCTTCACATGCTTGGAAGATGAGGGGCACAAGGCAAGGGTGGAGTTTGGCTTAAAAGCCACTATCATGCCTAGTTATTCTTCTTTTGTTAGCACGCAGTGACCAGTGTACCAGGGTAGTATAACTGTTTATTTCCAAGGGAACTGTGAGTAGACAGAGGAGCGAGGCAAGACTAAAACAGGTATTGACAGGAGGTGGGAGGCAAACATAGTCTTAATATGAAGTGGGCATCATGGTCCAGTCGCATCGAGTCATTGCAGGATATTTAGTGAGTCCAAAGGAGTGGCAGAGCTGTAGAGTGCATACGTGTTGGAGGTCAAAAACAAAGTGGATGCTTAAGCCCCTCAGGGCCAGGTATTAGGATGTGATCCCAACTGTCCCATAAACTGAGGCTTTGCAAGTTGTCTTGGGGAGAAAATCAAGCTGTCTTTGATGTCACTCAGAAAATCATCTATTTGTTCACAGATACATGTATAAATGTTTGTGGTTTTTATGGTCTCACATAACTATATTCCCTCTTGTAGAAGATCCGGGCAGATGCAGAGTCATGAGTGAGCAATGCACAACTTGTTGTTCACAACATCCACACCTGGGACAAGCCTATCCCCTTCACCTGGTCCAACCACTCCCTCATCCATTTTTACCAGCTCATCCTCCACCAGCACGCATCACTACCCTTCAAAACTGAATAAAACTGAAATGGGAGCCAGGAAGAAACATGGACCGCAGAGCTTCAAGCCCACCAGTCAGAACACAACCACAACCTTGAACAATACATCACCAACTTCAGCATTGGGAACACCTGCTGCGCTGATGCCCTGACCCAGCTTAATACCAGTACCAGGCCGCAAGCAATTTGGTACACAGAACTAAGACTCACCAAACACCACTGCAAACAACTCTAACATAGGAGGAGATAGACCCATAAAAGCCAATAAAAGCACCTACAAATCAGCCTTTAGGTTCTGCCATCAGCAAGTCAGATCCTTCAAGCAACCAGCACTGACTGAATGCATTGAAAACAGCAGAAATGATGTCAAAGAAATCTTGGCTATTGTGAAGGATTTCGCCTCACCCACTGCCGGCGCCACAACTGAGTTCCCTTTTCAGGGCGTCTGCACACAGGTCTCCCACTATTTCAGCAATAAGATCAGCAACATCTACAACAACTTCAACCCCCAACCACATCCACCCACCCAGTCTTCCCTTAAACGATTGAGATGAGCCCCCAGAACCATGCCATGACTACTTGGCCCGCCAACACCACAGCAGGATCTTCAGTGACCATGCGTTCCATTGATTAAGGAGCCCCATCAGACTCCTGCTCACAAAATATACTGAAGTATTGGATCCCATCAGCACATCTCTAACCATAATACTCAACAACTCCATTAACACAGCTGTGTTTCTAGACTCCTGGATGCCACACAATGATACTTATTCTTGTGACGAAACCCTCAGCAGACCTGAAGATGCTGGAAAACTTCAGGCAGGTCTACTTACTACCATACCCCGCTAAAGTCATGGGAAAATCATGAACAAACAACTGGCCTACTACTATAAAACACATAACCTCCTCAACCCCATCCAATCCAGTTTCATGCTAAACCACACCATCAAGACTGCTCTTATTGGTGCCAGCAATGACATCCACCTGATCATAGGCAAAGAAGACACTTCAGCCTTCATCCTACTCGTCTTACCTGCCGCTTTCAACACCACCTCAGACCCCATCCTCATTCAATTCCTCAATGAAGCCAGCAGAGAGCACTCTATCTCTGCTGGACCTCCAACTTCCTCACTGGTAATACCAAGTCGGTCAGCCTGGCTCCCTACACCTCAACTGCTGCCACCTTTTTCTGTAGAGTGCTAACAGGATCATCTCTCAGCCCCATACTGTTAACACCGACATGGTTCCTCTTACCAAAAATCATCTGAACCCACAAAAACAACATCCTCTCCTGTGCCAACAACAGCCAGCTCATTCACTCCCTCTCTGACAAAATACCCAGCACCTGGACCAACTTCACCTTTGAGGTCACCAGCCAGATAAAGATCAACTGTCTGAAACTCTACAGTGACAAAACGGGAGTGGTACTCTTCATCTCACTATGGAACTCCACATAGAGGCCAGCAGATCTTGAGACAACACAATGCCTGCCCATCAAAGCCAAGAACCTAGAAATAGTGGTGGACAACCAACCCTTGATGACCAGTCAAGTCAACACAGTCGCCTTCTCCTGTTTCTATACACTCAAGATCCTCAAAAAAACTTCATGTGGCTCCAGATCAACTCATGTAGAACTGTCACATATGCCATTGTTAGACTTGAGTTCCTTGGCGTGGTCTCCCCTAACGTTTTGCCTCCACTTCCCAGGTTGTTGATCTGTGCTTGACTCTGTTTTTGCTGTTTTTGATACTCTGGGAACTTTACAACTGCTAACCAGTGCTAAAGTGCTGGTGCTCCTGTGTAAAATGTATGTGTAACTGGCTACCCATGATTGAAATATTTGATTTACTAGTAAGTCCCTAGAAGAGTGAATTAGAGGTGCCCAGGACCTGTAAATCAAATGCTACTAGTGGGCCTGCAGCACTGGTTGTGGAACCCACATTGGCAGCCCTGTAAACATGGCTCAGACTTGCCACTGCAGTGTCTGTGTGTACAGTTTTAAACTGCCAATTCGACTTGGTAAGTGTACCCACTTGCCATGCCTAAACCTTCCCTTTTTGTACATATAAGACACCCCTAAGGTAGGCCCTAGGTAACCCCATGGGCATGGTGCGCGGCTGAAATCAACACTCCACCTGTATCGTGGCTGGGAAATTGATGCATCGCGGCTGGAGAAACAACAACCAACACCTGCTTGCAGCTGCTGATAATGACGTAAACCCCACTGGATTTTAGGTTAAGCCTGCCTGCTTGTGCCAAGCTACCAAGGTTGTGAATGGGGGTTAACCAGGTGTTTGTCCTTTGCCCTGACTAGTGTGAGGGCCCTTGCTTGGACAGCGGGTAACCTGACTGCCAACCAAAGACCCCATTTCTAACAGCCATTGTCACGAGCAAATTGGACCATGACAACATTCTCTTTTTAGGCATCAGAGCTCAACGGACCAGAAGCCATCTGACCATGTAAAACCCAGTGGCCAGGCTGAGACTCTCACCCTACACCACATTGCCTCATGCCTCTGAGGCCTGCACTGGCTCCACCTCCACAAACGCACATGTCCTGCACATCCACAAAGTCAGAGCTGTAGGGTGCCACTCTGTATATTAGAGCTGTCTCTTTAGTTAATTAGGTTCTGCAAAAAACTAACTGAAAACATGGCACTTAACCTATGCCACATGCTCTGCCAGCACAGTTCCCCTGTTTTGCTCTAGAGACAAGATATACTTTCGGTTGAGATGCATGCTTTACAAATAATCATATCCATAACATCGTTTCTAACAATGCTTAACTCTAACCTAACCTTTTTACATGGTCATCGTCATCAAATAACTCATTCCCTCTCAGTCACCTACAGAACTCACATCCTCAAATCTCAGTCACGATGGACTCTCAGATGTACCCATCAACCAGCGCTGCAAACAAAAAGAAACTCCCTTGAACACAATCATCTCTAAATCTTAAACAAGCCACTTCTCATTCTTTAAAATATCAAAATCAACCTTTATATCGGTCTTCAACACCAACATCCACAGATACAATTACCAACATGAACTATTCTAAGCAGCATGCTCACACTTCTCTCACCCATGTTGCCTCTCAGCCCACTACTGATCTTCCACATACCATCATTCAGTCACTGTCGCATTCTCAACTGAACACTCCTGTTGAACAACATGCTACAACTCAATAAAAACACACACTCTTGCCTATCGTTATTAAAATTAGACCACTAACGTTAGACCCTCAAGCTCATCCACTACCCATTACTCACACCCACGTCTTGCACAAGCATAAAAGAAACACAAATACCACATATTTTACAAGCTATGAAACAACTCACCTATAACATAACAGGTCTTATCATAATCTCAATGCAACCCCAAAGCACAATTATCCTGTTAACACTATTATCTCTGACAAACAAAAGCTCACCTTCTCATATTAAACCCACCAACCATTTATTAGGTTTCTTTGAGGTGGACAGTGAGTGCCTTGCGTGCGAGAATGTCAACAATAACTGGTTGATCACAATTAAATCTGTATTAAGACTCATATTTATACTTTTTGCCGCAAAACTGCACAAACGTAGGTTTGCAGCAAAAAGTATAGCACCGGCTTGCGTCATTCCAGAGTGCCAGCCGGGTGGCCAATTTATGGAATCCCGCAAGCCGGCACTTAGGGTGGGCTAGTGTCAGGAAAAATGACATTAGCCGGGTGGGGTGGCATTACGGGGGAAGGGGATTTTGCCTCAAAAAATGGCGGTAGGCTGGTTAGAGGCATAAAAAAAAACGCAGTTAACCAGCCTAGCGACATTTCCTGATACAAAACCATCCATACCACATGACTCCTGTCTTATAAAAAGACAAGAGTCATGCCCACCATCCCAATGGCAAGTACAGGGGACCAGTGCCCCCGGGCATGACCATTGCACCCAGTGCCTTGCAGGGGGATCCATTTCAGAGCCCCCAGTGGCACTTAAAACAAAAAAGAAAAAAAATACTTACCCCACGTACATGGGATGGGGTCCCCTATCCTCCGGTGTCCCTCGGGTTGGGGTGGGGGTGTTCCTGGGGCTTAGGGAGGGCACCTGTGGACCCTTCAATGGTGTTTAACCATGGAAATGGGTCCACAGGTCCCCTAACGCCTGGTCTGACCCAGGCATTAAATAATGGTGAAAAGCACCATTATTTAGCCACTCCTCCCACCCGTGTGTCATTTTAGCACGGGGATGAATATGTGAATATGGGGCTATGGGGACAGCACCGTTTTTAGATGGGAACACCTACTTTGCATCTCATTGACGCAAGGTAGGTGCACCCATACAGAAAATGGTGCTAACTCCAATATTTGGACACTAGATGTGTCTAGCATCAAAATATAAATATGGGGTTAAGTTTGCGCTGAATTTGCATAAAAAAGACACCAATTTGGCACAAATATAGTTTAAATAAATATGCCCCTAAATCTCTTTGAGCACACAGTGACTGCCCAGGAAGCGAGGACGTCAACATTAATGGGTCGATGAACATCCAGTCCTCCTGATTGATTTGAATACTACCTAGTTCAAAACTGAATGCACAATCGTCCATCACCACAGATGTGCAGTAACTGCAAAAGAATGTAGTCCTGCCCTCGAGCACACGTCGTCATCTAAATTGCATGTGGATCAACACAGGATCGGTGATCAGAAACAAACGGGATTTGACCTTTTTACTGACTCAAAACCCAATGTATTTTTCATCACAGACGAATGCTTTGGAGAGGATACGGCTCTAGTAGTTCATGAAGCAATCCCAACAGGATATGGAAACATTACTAAGAATCACCACACAACAAAAGGAGGAGTGCTGCATACTGTTTACAAGGAAAACATAGCAGCCACTAAAATGGATGGCAATATTATATTATAATACTGTCCTTACTGAATACCACCCGAGTCCTATATTGACCTGCAATTTCCTCCTGCTTTTCACTCCTATTCCCAATAATAGAGCTTTTATAGATGCCTTCTTAGATGCAAAACTGACTTGTTCATCAGGCACTCAAAGCAATGCATTATTGGCGACCTCAGCATTTAGTTGGACAAACCAAAATGCCTCAGCCAAAAGCTATCTCATCAAATTTGGTCGCACTCAACTTTCTCCAGAGTGGCACTAGGTCCGTCCACATTTCATCATATACTTTAGACACCATTTATTGCAACCCAAACATAGGGGGTCATTACAACCCTGGCGGTCCAAGACCGCCAGGGCTGTTTCGACGGAAGCACCACCAATAGGCTGGCGGTGCTTCCTGGCATATTACGACCGCGGCGGTAGCGCCGCGGTCGCACCGCCGGGGCCAGCGGTTTTCCGCCACAATGGCCCCGGCGGTTGTAATCCGCCAGGGCAGCGCTGCTAGCAGCTCTGCCCAGGGGATTACGAGTCCCCGACCGCCAGTCTTTTCCTGGCGGTCTGAACCGCCAGGAAAAGGATGGCGGTACGGGGAGTCGTGGGGCCCCTGGGGGCCCCTGCACTGCCCATGCCACTGGCACTGGCATGGGCAGTGCAGGGGCCACCTGACAGGGCCCTAGCGGTTTTCACTGTCTGCTATGCAGACAGTGAAAAGCGCGACGGGTGCAACTGCACCCGTCGCACGGCCGCAACACCGCCGGCTCCATTTGGAGCCAGCTCCCATGTTGCGGCCCACATCCCCGTTGGGCCGGCGGGCGGAAACTTGGTTTCCGCCCGCCGGCCCAGCGGGGATGTCCAAATGGGCACTGCGGGAGTGCGGCCGCATTGGCGGCCGCATGGCGTTTACAGCTTGGCGGGCGATGTTGTAATGACCCCCATAATCTAGAAAAAGTATTTGGTTACTTGGAAGATTACCACCTCATCTCCTCCTTGCATAGGATCCTTTCAAGACTGTCAAATGACTCATCCCATTCATTGATAAGCTACAGACTGATAGAAGTTGAAATGGAAGTTTTGGAAATCCATCTAGCTACATACTCCAGACTTTAGGCAAGAAACTCAACAAAGAAGCTTTAAGACTGGATGATTTCTGCCTTTAATAAAATAATTCCTCTAAAACCATCAAAACAGGCCAAGAAGAAAATAAAAAAATAAATGAAGACCTAAAAAGATAGAAAGCCAAATCTCAACACTTTAACTGACCTAGCAGAAATCAAAAAACCCTCTCAACAAACGTGTCTACATAGACTCTAAAGAATGCACAAATCGTACATTGAAAATGGAAAGAAAATCCACTATTAAAACAAGATCTACAATGCCAAATGCCCAACCAAGGAAGTCCTCAAAATACTATTGAAATTCCATAGTCCTGAATACAGTCAAATAAAATATTCCTCACTTCCATGTTTTTTGCTGCAAAATGTCGACTCAATACAACTCCTGATGGAACATTGGACTCATACCCACGCCCGCTGGAATTATGCAATTGTGCGGCTGCAGCGTTTTCTGCATAGTTATATTTTTTCTGAATTTTCTACATAATCCATCATCTGCTGCATAATCTGCAGATTTTGACAAAAATATTGTTTCTAGCTCAAACAATTCAAAAGTTGCTAAAATCTCAGCAGCACAGGTTGTTGCGCAGTAGAAGGCCCTCTGCAAAGGTTGACTGGTCACCTTTCTGTTGGTCATTAATTTATTTGGTTGTTAAACTAGTACTAATGAGGTTCAACCTATGCCCAGACAGTGCTAACAAGTGAAAAAATTAGAAAATAATAAAGGAAAATGTGCTGTATCACGCTGCATAATTTGCCTTTCTTTCCACAAAATTTAGTCCACGCTGTGGCCCTCTTCTGCTACATAAATCCAGTTGTCTAGCTCACACCTAGCAAACGAGAAAAACAGCTGTCACTTTGAGAAGTCAATAAGGCATATAATCCAGAAAAAAATATTTCCTTCTCTATTGCCCTGCTGGGAAATAACAATGACAGAATTTCAGGTTTATGTAAAAGCCAGCGCCCATGCTGGTTGCCCCACATATCCTTCCCTAGTCCCAAACCATTTTTTACATGCTACTATGAACATCAGCAGATATCGTAACAATGAACGTAATCAAACCTGTAACCACAGCTTTCTTTTCACAGGACATAAAGAAAGCATACATGCACCCATTAATGAGGAGCAACAGCTTTGATCCACAAAGCCCTAGAAACTATGGACCAATCTTTAATGAACCTACCTTGGCAAACTAATTGAAAGAACTGGTACCTACAGATCTCTCAATTCCTAGAACATAACCATTTGCTGTCAGACAACAAACCAGGGCTCCACCCAAGAAGCAGCACAGAATCTACCTAATGGCCATAGGGGAAGACATAGAAAACATATTTTACAATAATTGTGTTTTTCAGTTCCGTCCAACATAATTCACCATGGACCCGTAATTCTCGGACTCAGTGCAATGTGCATTGATGGCACAATTCTTGCTTGGCTCTCCTCTTCATGACAAGGCTAACATGATATATTTCACTGCTTTCTCCTTGACACCACGCAATATGAAAACTGAAGTTTCCTGAGGATCTATCATCTTGTTTCTTCTATTCCACCAATATATGAAACCATTAACACATGTAATCAACAATGTTGATCTTATCTGGTAAAATTATGCAGCTTACACACGAATAATACTCAAACTAGAAAACACCAAAAACATGTAAAACTCAAAACTCAAACTGCCTCAAAGCCACAGACAAATGGATGATATGGAATGTAGCAAGGTGAAGGTATTATATGGTATGACCAGGTAGTCTTACCATGGAATACTGACACAATACCCATTAGTGGACCTCGGATACACTCTCAGAAAACCCTAGCTCAGTCCTGGTAGTGCGGCAAAGAGCAGTCAGGCTACTTAGAGGAACGTTTGTAAAGCATTTAACATTACCAACATGGACAATAAGTAAATGACACGCCTCAACAGAAATCCGACACATATTTCGAAAAACAAATTTGATTTTAGTCTTAATTTAGACACCAAAACAAACTTTGTAGCTTTTTGTACAACTGGAGTTGTGAATTTTTAAGTCTTTGGAAAATACAGTACTTTTCTGATTAAAAGGGCTTCCATTGAAGTCAATGGGGAGAATAGCAGTGTGTACCATGACACTTGTAGGGTGAGTTCCGGCGAATCCACAAGAACTTAAGGTTCTGCGGGGACCGAGACCAAGATTCAACAGTCAGACTTTTGTTACCTTGCCCAGGGAGTCCGGCTGCAGAGGTGACTTGGCTGTCCTTGGTGCTGAAGGGTCCATAGTGGCTGGTGCGTTTTGCACTCCATTGCAAAACTGGACTTGGGGGTGGACTCACGCTCTACCCTTCGGATGTAGCGGTCTTTGGGGGGCCCGGGCAAGGATTTGATGTTTGGATCTTCACCACCTCATCCAGTGGCTCCAGTTGCTGAGGTAGCTCCTAGCTGTCAATCACCGGACTGGTTGTGGCCTGACGCTGCTCAGCCAATCCTGGCGCTGCTCAGCATGCAATTTTGTTGCATGCTGGAGATAGCCTACTGCGCATGTGTGTTTGGCCGGCTCAAAACGGCCGGCCGAACATAAATGCTCAGTGAGGGGAGTGCTCTGTGCACTCTCCTCAGTGCTCGTCGCCTCCAATGCCCTGCCCCTTTATAAGAAAACAAAAATACATGTATTATCGTGTTCTGTAAAGGTTTTTTAGCTGCTGCTGCTGACGGGTGGGTGACGCTCCTCTGCCCTAACGGAGGAGACGCCCCTGCTTTCTACCCAGAACTCACTATTCTTAGGGTCGACCAAGATGGCCGAACCCTTCCTTGGTTGTGTAGACCTCCTAGCCCACCTCAAAGGTGTGGCTAATTTGAGGGGGTGCACGCATTCTGCATAGCTAATTCTCACCTGCCCGACCATGCAGGGTGGGAAGGTCTTTGTACTCCTTTGGGGAGATAGCTCTCTGCACATCAAAGGCGGGGAAGCCTTTGAGGCCCACAACCATGGTGCTAATCTCAATAGTCAGCTTGGCAAGGAAGAAGGAGGTGTGACCTCCTTCCTGCCCAGTCCCTTCGTCTTACATCCCACCAAGGTGCTAGCACCACCAGCAGGAGGTCAGACTCTTGTTTGTGGTGGCCGCGGCTCAGGAAAGTCTGCCAAAAAACATATAGGACTTGGGTACTTGGTGGGCACCCTCTGAGGGTCCCACCTGTGCATCTGCTTTTTAATCCTAAACATGGGCATCATGTTCAGGGTTTAAAAGCACAGTATTTGATACCAAACATGATGGGATTCAGCTGAGCCATTGCAGTCCTTGGCATCTGGGCAGGGGTCAGATGCCAGCCCATGTTATCCAATTGACCGCTGGTTACGTGGGCTGGCATCGCATTTTAAATGCCAGCACGGGGACATATGTGCTTCTGCAAAAATGCCCTCACTCATGAAACAGTGCACCCTGCCCCTGGGCTAGAGGAGGCCTGCGCCTTAGAGGTGAATGACCTGTCCTTGGACAGTAACAAGGACTCTGCCTGCACCTGATGTGGGAAGGCTACTTGTGCAGGACAACATGGCATCTCTGCAGTCTCTCTTTTACTTGGGGCTCTCAGGGTGGCACAATCAGTGCTGCAGCCCTGGTACCCCCTTTACCACCTTTGTTCTGGGTACCCTGGGTATCATTTACTGGGGACTTACTCGGCTGGTAAGTTGCTTGCCAATTGGCCTATGCAATTCGACATATACTTTAAGGGTAAGAGCACCCGTGCTGTGGGATGGTTAGCAGGCCTAAGTACATCAACAGGTCAAAACCCACAGCATCTGACAGCAAAAATGTGGGGGGGGTGACCATCCAAAAAGGGACACTTCACAACATGAAACTATCTTAAAGTAAATGCATCAAAAACTCAATGTATATTCACTGAAAAACACAAAGTTTAAATTGGAGTAATATGTAGATCTTCTAATACTGAAAGCCTACCGTGTTAAAACTATAAAAACATTGAAATTCGCCAGTTATATGTAATTGGAATAAGTATAGCATGCACCACGCTAGATTTCAGACTTCATCTGTGATGTAATATGTGCTGTCATAGGCAGTGCATCATAGAGATGCAAGTTATGCCAATCACGCATTCCTGGTGAATTGCAGTGTTTTTTCAGTGTAGTCATTGCCCTTGTATACAGCAATCATGCACTAAGTTCATACTTCTCCCATTCATTTAATTAGTAATCTACTTTCCACAGAAAAAGAGATTAAACCAAATCAAGCATTGGCAAAGGCGACAGGCAATTGTTTTGTTTTAAATGTGCTATCATCCACCCAAGGCATCCTAAACAGGTTTTTAAAACTTAACAAAATGCATTATAGGATGGGCCCCTTGGAAGCACACACATCAGTAGCAGCCACATTTTAATGGGTTTTATTTAAAGTAAAACCCATGCACAGGTGCCTGCTGCACATGTGTGTGCATGCTCTTGGACTAGTGGCCATCTTGTAATTATCAGAAAACGGTCTTAAAATGGCTGTCTGCAAACAGTAGAGAGGGTAAAAAAAGTTTTAAAATGTAAACAAGAAGTGTGAAGCAAGCGTACTCTGGGAGGGGCAGAAAGCGAACGGAAAGATGGGGAAGTAGGGGGAACAATGAAGAGAGAGGGGGTAGAAATAACAGTTTCTATGTGCCGCTAAGAAGCATGGTCCGATGTCAGCTGTGGAAAAATTATCCATTTTGTCAAGGTTTCTTGTAAATGTGGCCCAGATAGAGTTCCCACAGTCCCCTGGCAAGCACAGGTTTTTACCAACATACTTGAGCCAGGAAGGCAGATAGACAGTAGCTCATGCGTCACCCGTGACTTACCTGTACATGATGAGTATTGGCCAATGACTAGTCTTCTCTGAGATTACAAGATTATATTAGTGAGTTCTAAAGCTTCTTTCCTCCATAGATGAACACACACAATAATCAACACCGTATATTCGAAAAATGCTTTATTAAATATTAAGGCTCACTTTAGTTCACATAATATGAATTAACGTTATTACAGAAATAAAAATAATGGTGAAGAGAAACAACGCACCGCTAGAATATACTATGAAACATGACAATATATCACACATTATTAATTAGATCATAATAAATATGATATCATGGAATCCTTCTCTAGCCACTACCTAATATGTAGTCACTACCTAATATCTGTGATGGCACCAGAAGCACTATAGATGAATTTCCAGGTTGATCTTTCAACACAAAGCTTTTGATCATTCCTTGGCTGCTGGTTTCCCGTCTGCAGCTTGCTATGGAAAGCAAGTGCAATGTCTGTGTCTATATTGTCAAGCTTGTTCCTGAGAACCAGACAGGTAACACCAACAGCATTGGTGCTTCAGCTTCAGTCTTTACATCCTGGGCACTCTCACAGGAATCTGAAGATTTTCTCTATGATGAAATGCTCATGCATTGTGCTTATATACTTTTCGTAATAATTATTTTATGCAAAAGCTAGTCCTTGTGGTTTGTGATGTCAAATATGAATATCTACTGCGCATTCACCTAAACCTACTAAGTTTTCTAAATCATACCATATGAATACATAATATATGAGCTTGTGATGCACTATCAACATACATCAAAGCATTGCTGGCCCGAACCGGCCGGCCAAACATACATGCTCAGTGAGGGGAAGTGTTGAGCACTCCCCCTCACAGCTCCTCACCCCAGATGCCTGCCCCTTTCACAAAGAGGGGATAGTTTTGCAGCTTCTGCTGCTGGCGGGGTGCGACACTCCTCTGCCCTAACGGAGGAGCCGCCCCTGATCAGTACTACAATAATGAACAAAACATGCAGATAAATATATGAATGCAATCAGGGGTTCAAAAACGAGAAAAACAAAAAGCACATGACAAAGATACATCAACCAGTCAAATCACAATGAGATTGAAAATTTCCAGAGAGGACAAACAAAAGAATAGGAAGGCAAGTCATCAAATCAAGAGCAGGCAAGCGAGACAGACAGCAAAACTATCCAATAATGAGCAAGGTGCTGACCCATAAGCCACTCAATGTAAATGCAATTTATTGGAAACAATAGGTCTCCACTACACAGCTAAAGCTTTCGTGTCCTGAGGCCTAAAAAGAGGAAAACGGTGAAAAATACAAAAATGGAAAAGGAAGTACCAGGAACGCAAAAAAATATTATTCACCTGAAAATAAATTAGAAGGGGTTTAGCAATAAAGTTTGTAAAACACATTTGGCAGTGTTGGAGTGATGTGTGAGAATTATATCACATTTTTAACTTCATTTTCTATCACAGTGACCCACATTGCCCTAGTCCTCCTCCTTCCTACACTGCTGGGTGAAAACAAGACATTATTAGCCAGAAGAGCAATATATTTGTCTTTCATTCCAGAAAGATAGGACAGGATGTACCTATAGACGTGTCAAGATATAAAGTGCACTGGCCTGAGCAATTCTGTATCTCTGAAGTCTTAGATGATTGTTGTAGACTTCAGAAGGATAACACAATGGTTTACTGCATTGGATTATTTATGCAAAAACGTCATATCATAGAAATTCTTATAAGGTGGTCCACGGACAGTGGAACAAGGTCCTCAGAATATACATATCTCACAAACACAGGCCTCTCACAAGAGCTGTCACTCACCATACAGTAAGATTAGCAGTTTCGAGCTCAGATATTGGAGCTAACCCTAAGTGTGCTCCCTTCGTAAAGTCCAGGGCCTCAAATAATGAGGCTGTTAAGGGGATTGAAAAGATTCTGTCATCCACAGGCAGGAGTGGAGAGTATAAATCTTACAGCTCAGACACGAGGCAGTTCCTGATTCTTGCTACACCTTTCTCACTTGCAAGGCCCACAAGCAGTAGAACAGAATACAAATATTTTGCATGTTCCAATGCTAGATAAAGCAGTGAAGGAATAAGGGCAGCCAAGGCACAGGCAGAGGACAAAATGGCAACCTCTGTGAACAGGGCAAAAGTATTTGGCTCAGTTAGAGAAAGAAGCACGAGTAAGTGAAAAAGCCAAATGGCTGAACCTATAATTTGATTTGAAATGCACAAATGAATATTATGGGGAGGGGCTACAGGAAAAGGGCACGGTGAATACAAGAGGTGGCTGTTGGCCCATTTACAAAATAAACTGGACAGGATAAGGCTTCAGCAATGGAATAGAACTAAATAGGGACAATCATATACTATGAAAGAGGGCGTATGTAGGGTCTCCCTCTGTAACAGTACTGCTCAGTCAAGAGCTGGAGGGGGGAGCTTCCAGAGGAATGGAGGATGGCAGATGTGGCAACAATTTAGATACATGGAAGCAGGGAAACCACTAAGAAAATAAAGGATAGTTCAATAATTTGAAACTAGGAGGTTACAAGATCCAATGACTACAGGTTCCACACAGGGGAGCCATTCCAGACAAATCAATTTGAATGTTATGACCCAGAGAACACGAAGGTGCCTAAAGGTAGAGCAATGAATGCCATCTTGTTTGGGTTATTAACCTTTCATACCAGTCTAGATAGATGTAGTGTAAGAAAGCCGGGGTGCAAAACTGCAGAGTTCTGTGTAATTTTCCTAGTGAAAGGAAGAGGAGATGTGACCCTTGTGAAGTGAACGATGTCGCGTACAATGTTCCCTATTGACGCACCGGGAACTGGGAGCAGACATGCACCTGGGCGTGCAACCCATTGGCAAGTATAGGACATTATCCTGCACATTCTAGATGCATGTGCAAGAGAGAGCCTAGCAGACAGTGACAAAGACGTGATTCAGGCCTCTACTCGATGTCAGCATGTAGGTGGCCTCACAAAAAGCCCCAACAAGGGCGGGTGCAATGTCACACTGAAGGTGTAGGAGGTCAATGAGAAGGTCTTGAAAACGCAAATGTGTAACTCTAAGGGAAGTTCACACGATCGGTACTGAATGTTCTTCAGGAGGAAAATATGTGACGTCAGACTGGCTGTCTCTCAAATTCATAAGGGAATATGATGCGTGAAGGGGAAGAATTAGGGGAAAATGTATCCAAAAGAGGCATTTTGGAAGAGGAAACAAGTGAGGCTTTTTCTTGTAATGAGTTTCGGGAACAGTGAATGGTTTGATAAAAAATGAACGGCCAGCAAATAAGAAATGAAAATGAAAGGATTACACTACTGAATATCGAGGCAATGAATATCGCGGTACAAGACTATCATGGACAAAATATCAAAGCTCAAAATATTGAAGGGTAAGTGGATATAGAGGAAGAATAGATTTACTATTCCTAACTTCACATTTGCATACCTTGAAGAGATATATATAGGGACATTTATGTGGAATTAAGTATAGACAAGCTATACGTACTTACCTTTCAATATTTTTTATCAGTATTTAGGATTCAATATTTTGTGCTCCATATTCGCCACCCTTTATATCCTGGCTTCCATGTTCGAGGTTCACACAAAATAAAAGAAAAGGGATCTTGGATAGTTAGGGGAATACAGATCAACTAGGATGGAACAATTTTGAGAAGAGACAGCTTTGTGCCATTGGAGCGTATAACGAGTCAGGACTCGGATATTGTGCTCGCATCACTTCGGAATTACGAGGACTAAATAGAGAATTAGGATTGATAACAGATGGCCGGGTGTGGACAAGGAGTCAATGTCAGCACCAGCCATGTCCATGAGAAAGCCTCCATGTTCCAGTTCTTGCTCTTCATCACTGCTGCATTCTTCCTGTACCAGAGTGGTCTCTACAGATATGATGGGGTCTAGTGCACCGGGTGTGGTACTGGCCACAATAGTGGATGTGGCAAGCCCTGAGTCACGAGTGACACTTGTGGGAGTATGTTGAATGGATGCAACTAATGCAACAGTGGCTAAGCTGGGAGAGGGTTTTCAGATGAGAGGTCCACTTCCAGGATGATTTGGTGTGGTGGTTGTCGCTCTTGTGGAGGTAACTGTTGCTTATGTTGATGCCACAATGTTGGAAGGCGTGATACTGCGAACTCTGACAGTGTCAATTGTGGTAGGTGCAGTATGGGAATTGGGAGCAAAACCGGATGATTTAAATATCTTGCTCTTCCCTCATCCTATTTTTGTAGTGCACAGATAGTTGAGCCCACTCACTGATGCCAGCTGCAAGAACAATATACGCATACAGAATTTATATTTTTTGTGCATTGACTGTAGGCACAAAGGCCACTAGTGAAACTAGCTATTTTTCATTTAAAAATATATAACCTTGAAACAAACAAGCAAAACTAAAGCAAACATTTCTTAACTAAAAGTCTTGCCTTTACTGTTTTTTGGATAACCAGAATTTTGTCTGTATGTGAACTTATGACTAACATTAAGTCGCCCATGCATGACACACTTATATATGTCTGGCAAGATGTACATGTTGGGGCAACTCTGATGTGCCACATATGCAATTTTACTAAATAGCTTTACTCTTGACTAATGGCAGCTTGTACAAATGTTCTTGAATAAGGCTCTTGAATCAGTTTAACATCTACCATTTCCTTCACTTAATTTGTCACTCGTTCGATACAATAGTTGGTTGTTCGACTCACCTGACCCTTGATGCCTCCAACATCAGCTTCTCCTTCATAGCGGCGGTGGCCACAAATCTCAAGGCGCGGAGGTGATGGGGGAAGGGACGGGGGCTGTGGGGGGATACAAAAATATATTTTTTAAATTACCTGTTCCCGTCGCCACAGCCTGTCGCGTTGCTCCTCTGCTCTTCTTCTGGTATCCCAGCATTCACTGTGACACTAGCATAGGCTCCTCAGCAACCCTGGCGCTGCTCATGCTAAACCTGGCATGAGAGCAGTGCCAAGATTGGTCTAAGTGGCTTCTTCTGCTGCTCAGACGCTGCCCTGGGGTCTGTGCACTTTCTCCAGCTTGGTTGTGTAGCACAGCCAGGTTCAGGAAACCTAAGTGCACATGTGTGTTTGGCTGACCTCAGACAGCCGGCCAAACACACATGCACACAGTGCACAGATCCACTCCTCCCTCACATGGCCCAGTCCACCACTCCCCCATCCTGCTGATGGCTGACACAGCAACTGAAAGATGAAATGATAACGAAATATTGTTTTATCTTTCAGCTCCTGGATTAGCCGGCATTTAGTGCTCCTTCAGTACCCTAAATGCCTGTTGGGCTGTCACTCCCAAATCTATCGCTGGTCCATCGCCAGTTGCCAGGGAATCACACTGTGTTTTGATATCAGTTCCTGAGCACAACATTTCAGATCTTAACATATTTTTTGTGCAAAAAATGACTACATGAAAATTTGAGGATACTGTGTCAATCTTGTTCGTGATCACTTGCCACAGTTTCCCCCCAACTTTGGGACTGGTATTATGAAGGAGAATGTCCATGAGCCTAGGCTCCTTCTTCACCACCTCTGCAAGTATGTGTCATTCCCATTCATTGCACATCACTTTCCTCATACGAGGGGAACAAGATGATGTTTTTGTGTTTGAAGCAACAGAAGGAAGAGCAATGTGGAGAATTCGATTAAATTATAAAATTCAATATGGTAGCTATACAGGTCTTAATTTGTGTCGGTGTTTGCAATTGCTTGACCCCAGTACTTATTCCTAATTCCAGCACTTTATTATGACAGTCCTCCACGTGGTGGCGCTGTCTGTCTTTTTCAGCAGAGCACATCAGTTCAGCTATGCATAGGCTATCCCCATTTTGGTTTAAACCTACCATAACTGATAAAACCCTGCCATAAGGGAAACAGTGCTCATCAGTGTAAACATATAGATACTAATAAACACCTGAACACCACAAAATAAAATCCCACTCAGCAGGGTTCCATCTTTTTCCTACCTGGGCGTGCCTATTGATTATAGATTGAGATGGCGCGCACTGAAGGATGGCAGGATAGCTACTTTAGCCAGGAGCACATGAGCAGTCTTAGGTTTTGCATTAGATTAAGCAGAAAACCTATTAAAGAGCTGCTAGAAATCTATACATCCAAATGCTGCTCCGGTGCAACCTATGGCACAGGGCATATGTGATCAGCCAGGGCTGGAGAAAGTGGAAAACGGGCTCATAAAACGACTGCTCGCTGTACCAAATTCTACTAATAACCATTTATGCCATCTGGAAATTGGCCATGAGCACATCAGCAATTTTGTGAGATTGCAGCCCCTTCTACTATGGTTAAGGATGTGGACAAAGGAGAAGACTACATTTAATCGTACAGTCCTGACTGTTTGCCTGGCCCCGGAAAAGAGACGTAAAATATGCTTGGCTCTCATCTATATCTAAGACCAGTATTTGGGTGACCTTGGATGAGTTGTTCCTGAATCCTACCACCTTCAGCCCCAAACTTTCAGAAACATTTGCCAAAAGCCTGCTTATATTGTGAAGGGAAGGATGGCAAAATATTTGGGTCTGTTGATGATTGTAGCTCTCACCTAAATTACAACTTGCTTAGGAATTCAGTCATATCTTTTATGGGTGAATAACCCACAACACAGCTGCCTGTTGGTTAGATTACGTTTTAACATTGCCCATTTTTTTGTGACGTATCTGACATATGGCATTTTTACGCTATTCTACCAGCCTGTCTGTATGATGGATTGTCTGCACAAAGCACTATGCACTTTATTCTCTTTTGTAAATTATTTTCTGCACTGAGATCTGTATACATTCTACCATTTCTAAAGCAGGCTAAGGTACGGCAGTGCAAGGCTGCTCTGGAGTTTCTTTAATGGTTATCCTAAGTAAAGTTATGCCACTTTGTGGCAAATTATATGGAGTGAGCTATACACCAGTGTGCTCTGTGTCATGGCCAGTATAGACTTGGATTTGATAGTGATTGTCTTTAGACATTGAATGCTCAAGCTGTCCCTGTCAATGGCACCTTAACACTTTATAATGTAACATCTAACCCAGGCAGCTCTTCATAGGGTTTAACCGTAACGTGTAATAGTATTGCTTTGTTTGTGATCATGTTTCATAACTAGTCTATAACATTGTTCCACTGTGAACATTGATTTCTTCTTAGCCTATTTAAATTGATCTGTTTGGGATCTATTTAATATTTTTAAATAGTTTTATGATGTATTTTTTACTTATGCGTACTTTTATGATTTTTTATCAAAATCAAATAAATGATTGAAGAAGAAGAAAATGTAATTCAAAAAGCAGGAAAGTGAAAGCGAACTAGTCAATTTTCTTTCTTTCTTAAGGAGGCCACACAATGTAACTTTGTTATACAAGGTACCACCAGTAAAGCCTGGTCTCAGATCATTCTGCTTGAGCTTTGTTGTTTAGGAATGTCACTAAAGTATTGTTCTTCTTCCTTTTGTTTCCTCCAGCTGAGTGTACATGTGTTGGACCTGGCCCTTTCTGCAGGGTCATCCTTAGACTTTTTATCTTTTCCCTCCATTTTTTGCTGAAATTCTTTTACTTGGATTTAGGATTCATGCACTTTACCACTGCTAACCAGTGCTAAAGTACATGTGCTCTCCACTGAAAACAGGGTAACATTGGCTTATCCACTATTGGTGTATTTAATTTACTTATAAGTCATTAGTAAAGTGCACTACATGTGCCCAGAGCATGTACATTAAATGCTACTAGTTGTCTGCAACACAGATTGTGCCACCCAACTTTAGTAGCCCTTTAAACATGCCTCAAGGCTGTCATTGTAGAGTCTGTGTGTGCAGTGTTCTGCTGCCATATCGCCCTGCAAAGATAATCTTTTTGTCAGGCCTAAAACTTCCTTTTTAATAAATACCCCTGAGATAGGCACTGGATACCCACAAGGGCAGGGTGCAGTGTATTTAAAAAGTAGGACATGTACTTTTAAGTTTTAGATGTGCTGGTTGAGAAAAACTATTAAATTCACTTTCACCAACTGCAAGGCCTATTTAACCCATAGGTTAGCATTGAGATTACCTTATTACATTTTATAAGTGTAATGTCCAATTGGGAAAATATACATATTTCAAGCTTGGTGTCCCTGGTCCCACAATGTAAAATCACAACTTATGGTAAAGTTGGATTCTGAGTTGCAAGTCTGAAAATGCCACTTTTAAAAAGCTGCCATTTTCTTACTTCTACCATTGTATGCCTCTGCCTGTCTCTGAATACACGTCTGGGGTGGGAGACAGCTGGGCTTTGTGCATTCCCTCAAGACAGTCACACACAAAGGGAGCCTAGGTGTGTCTGATGGGCCATCCACATCCTGATGGGCCATTAGCATCCTGGGGAGCATGGGAGAGAGGAGATGACACTTGCACCTGACTGGACTATGCCAGTCCCCACAGAGTTGCATACCCCCTGTAGTAAATCTGAAGCAAGGGCAGGAAGGGCAGGGACATTGTGCACTTGAAAGGCCTCTAGTTGAAATCTCCCCACTTCAAAGACACAACTGGGTATAAGCACTGGACCTCTGACACCACCAACTCAGCAGACTTCTGTACAGATGGAACAGGACGGGTAACCGTCCACGGAAATCCTGACCCTCACTACCCATCTTTCCCACCCTAGCTGTGCAGTGGTGACTCCTAGATTCCCGCGGACCCTGGAGCTGTATTACTTTACCTCGCACTGCCCCCGGGGCAGCAGCTTTTAAAGTGTTCTACAGCAAGTCCTCTCCCCAAAATGGTGCTATTGGCAGAGAATACTGCCTACATACCAGCCGAGTGAGCCCGCTACAGGCCCCGGGGGAACCTCTGGAACTTTCCTGGTCCTGAGCCAGAACCCCAATTTGAAGCAGAAAGCACTGATTGAGGTGTGTCCCTGCCTGGGTGAACAACTCTGCAGGAGAGAGGGATGCCTGTTGTGGCAGCAGTGGGCCTAGCGGCTGGGTAGAACGAGTAGCACCCATGCGAGTCGCTCCTCTGGCATGGGCCTTAGGCCAGTGTTGACGGCATGGGACTTTGCTGGGGTCAGACCCGCAGGCCTGAAAACAATGATTAGCCTGCACGGCACTGCCTGTTTGCCACAAGAGACTGCCTGACAATGAAGGGGCTGGCCCCAGAGCAGATGTGTTTTTTCCTGGAGGGGCTCACCTGGCCGGCTGCAAATTTGACAAGGGTCTTGTCCTTTGGTAGAGATGCGTAACTCAAACCTGATCAATGTTTCTGGCATCCTTTCAATCCTTGCAAAGGCCTGGGCTAATATTGGGCAGCCACCCTATGATGACACCTCTGGAGGCTGGAGGCTGCAGACTTGCAGGAACCAGAGTGGGGAGGACATACGAAGCTGACCTATGGGCACCGACCTGTGCCCTGCAAGGGGGTGCAGTGGAAAGTTGGAGACCAGCGAGAACATGGAGAGGCACACCCCCCTTGGATGACACTAAGTAGTAGGGCCAGAAACCTAGGGTACAGCATGAGCCACAGACGCTCTTGCCTCGTGGATTACAGTGCCAGGTGGCATGAGAGAATTGCACAGTGGACAACTGCGGGGACTGCCGGTGGTGTGCTCCTGCTGATGCGGGAGCAGAGCCAGATCCCACATTGCTGCAGTGGGGCGGAGTACCACAATTGCTGATGGAGCTGACTTCCTGTTAGAACGGGCACCACTCCGGTACTCTAACTATGCTCTTAAACAACCCTCAAAACCCTGGCACTGGCTCTCCAGCAGACACTGGTGGGATGACACAACACAAATGCTTCAATTTAGAGTTATCGTGGCGTCGTGACAGAGTCGTTCCCCACAATCCGACACCAATGGCACTGGTCACAGTCACATGGACCCCCAGGTACAGTACCTTTGGTAACGAAGAAACAAGCCGGTGAGTAGAATCGGGGAGGAGAGGCGTCGCTGGATCCGGTGTGGCGTCAGTTCCATTACTGCAGAGCAGGGGAGGTAATGTGGCGTCGGTGCGCAGTGTCAATCCCTGATGATCTGGCAAGGTTGGTGAATCAGGCAGGTCAAGACGTGTTGGGCGACCTCACTGGGTTGCGGTCACGCCATGGGGCTGCTGGCTCCACGGCAGAGTCAGGTGTCACAGATGTCGGTGACGCTGCACTTCGCGACTGATGGAGTCGCGGAACGTCAGAGACGGCTGCGGAGGCGTCGGACCTGCGGTGACAGTGGGGTCATCGCACTCCAGCAGGAACTACGGCTTTGGATTGCAGGCAGCAGCGTGGAGTCATGCAGCGGTGCCGGTTCTGGGGTCGTCCAGAATTGGTGTGCCTGGATCTTCTTGTATTCTCACCAGAACTTACCTTCAAGGGCCCAGGAACTGGATTGGTCCCACTTGGCAAGTCAGGGTGCTCAGCAGGAGTAACCAGGTGCTAGCAGGTGAAATCTTTGATATCCCTGAGACTTCTCAACAGGAGGCAAGCTTGGGCCAAGCCCTTGAAAAAAATTCACAAGCAGGATTTCAGAAAGCAAAGTCCAGTCCCTTCCCTCTTAAGGCAGCAGCAGCAGGCCAGCACAGCAAAGCAACAGGCAGAGTGGCAGGTTCTCCTCAAGCATCGAGGTTTTCTCCCTGGTAGAGGTTCCTCTTGATCCATAAGTAATCTGAAAATCTGGGGTTTGGGTCCGCTACTTACACCCAGTTCTGCCTTTGAAGTAGGCACACTTCAAAGGATAGTCTCTGTTGTTCACAAGATCCTGCTTTGCCCTCGCCTGGCCCCAGACACACATTAGGGGGTTGGAGACTGCATCGTGTGAGGACAGGCACAACTCTTTCAGGTGTAAGTGTCAGCTCCTTCCTCCTCACTCTAGCCCAGGGGACTCATCAGATCATGCAAGCTACACCCCAGCTCCCTTTGTGTCAATGTCTACAGGGAATTCACAACACCCCAACTGTCAGTCTAACCCAGAAGTGGAATACACAAGCTGACAGAGGCAAACATGGTTAAGCAAGAAAATGCCCACTTTCTAAAAGTGACATTTTCAAATAGACAATCTAAAAACCAACTCTACCAAAATATGTATTTTTAAATTGTGAGTTCAGAGAAACTTCATATCTCTATCTGCACCCCATGGGAAACTACACTTAAAAGATATTTAAAGGCAGTCCCTATGTTAACCTATGAGAGAGATAGGCCTTGCAATAGAAAAAAACGAATTTGGCAGTATTTCACTATCAGGACATGTAAAACACATCAGTACATGCCCTACCTTTTAAATACACTCCACCCTGCACATGGGGCTACCTAGGGCCTACCTTGGGGGTGACTTACATGTAGCAAAGGGAAGGTTTGGGCCTGGCAAGTGGATGCACCTGCTAGGTCGAATTGGCAGTTTAAGACTGCACACACAGACACTGCAGTGGCAGATCTGAGACAAGTTTACATAGCTACTCATGTGGGTGGCACAATCAGTGTTGCAGGTCCACTAGTAGCATTTGATTTACAGGTCCTGGGCACCTCTAGTGCACATTACTAGGGATGTACCAGTAAATCAAATATGCCAGTCATAGATAGTCAATCACCAATACAATTTAAACAGAGAGCACCTGCACTTTAGAACGGGTTAGCAGTGGTAAAGTGCCCAGAGTATCAAAACGAATTACAGCACAGGGTCCAAAAACAGGAGGTCAGAAGCAAAAAGTATAGGGAAACCATGCCAAGAGCTGCCAGGCATAACAGGTGGGCTTTAATTCTGTCTGTTGGTCGGATGGCATGATGTTACACGAGGAAGTGGGGTAGCTGGTGCATCCCACTTCTGTTGAAGTTGTGCCAATGATGGCTGCACAGAAATTGTGTGTTTGTATGCAGATTTGAAAGGGGAGTATATTTCTTCTTCTTGGGTGCCTTTTCAGTAGACACATAAACTGATTGACCCCGCAGGGAGATACATGATAGTGACAGGACGATTGACGGGGCACGCACTGACGATTGTAGCGATATATGCGCCTAACAAGGATCAAGGAGGGTTATTAACAGAACTCTTTCAAACTATAGCCCCCTACATTGCACAGAGTATATTATTAGGGAGTGACTATAATTGCATTGCAGACCTGACACTTGATCCCAACCAACACTAGTGGACTCCCCAGTTCTCCACATGGCCTGGTTGTTCTCACAATGGCAGCACAGTTGGCAGTTGGTGGACTCTTGGGAGGCGGTGCCACCAGGGCGTTCAGGACTATTCCTTTTACTATAACATGTATGAGCCCCACATGCACCTGGACACATTCATGTGCTCACCAGTTGACCATGGGGAGGTTCACACTGTGGGATACCTCTGTAGGACGACTTCCGATTACAACCCTGTGCTGCTTTAGTTAGACTGGCACAGGAAGAGCCCCTGCATATCGGACTGCTTACTGTGGGTTGAGACCCTGGACAACCCGGTGTTTCAACAAACTATTAGAGACACTATCAGTGACTACTTTGTGGTTAAGGAGGCCACTGCTGCCTCTCCCCTGACCGTGTGAGATGCCTTCCAGGTGGTTATCCAAGGGTGCTCTAGAGCAGAGGTGGTGGGTGTGCGACATGCATTAGTGAGGGAAGTGAACTCCAGTGAGAAGACGTTGTGGGAACTAGACCTGATAAGGTCAGGGAATCCCAACCTAAAACAACAATTACTAGATGCAAGGGAACAGGTGGTGGCCCACACTGTAAAACTTAGTTGCGTTAATTATTAGGAAAATATGACCCGAGCGCACGCAGAACGCAACAAAGCAGGGGTCATCCTGGCATGGCTGACCAACCCACACTCTAGAGGTTCCCTGATCCTTGAAACAGACTTAGAACTCAGTGAGAGTATCTATACCCAGTATGGCATTAACCTTAGTTTCCAGGAATAATATTCCACACTCCATACCCCCCTACCACCATTATCCCTTCATACGATAAACAACTTCCTGGATCACATCGCTCCTCCGACAATGATGCAGGAAGAGATGGAAGCTTTGGGGAACCCAATTTCTATCCAGGAGGTACAAGTGACTAATAAGGGCACAGCAAGGGGCAAGGTTCCTGGGACCGATGGCCTTCCAGTTGAATATTATAAAGCCTTGGCCCCTAAACTAGTCACCCGGTACCCTGCAGTCAAAGATGCTGGATGTTTGCCCAGATCTACGAGAGAAGCACTGATAGTTGCTTTACTGAAACCAGATCGCAACCCCTCCCCCCGTGGGAGGTCCAATCATATCACCCCTTATCCTTTCTCAATATGGACTATAAAATATTGAGGAGGATCTTGGCCACCTGTCTACTACCTCTGAAACCTAAGAATCCATACAGATCAGGCTGGGTTCATCCCAGGGTACAACAATGCATATATTATCCATCACCTCCTTTTAATATTGGAGGCAGATATGCCAGACAAATATGCAGTGGGGATTGTAGCTATTGATATAGAGTAGACCTTTGATAGCCTTTGCCGGGACTTCCTCTATCACGTAAATACAAAAATTGGCCTAGGGGCTGGATTCATTAAGAGAACTGCCCTTTTGTATTTGGGCTTAGACTCTACTGCTCAAGTACATACAGGTAAATGTATTATTGACTCTTGCACTGTGGGCCATGGGACTTGGCAGGGTTTCCCACTTTCCATGTTATTTTTCACCATTGCGGTTGAGCCATTAGCTAGCAGAGCAAGATCGAGAAGCCTCCATTAAGGGATCAGACATACAGGGCACCGTTCACTATGCTGCCTTCCAGGCAGATGACATGCTTGTGTTCCAAAGACCTCTTGGACCGCTATGGTAGGGTGTCAGGCCTGTTTTTCAATTTTCAAAAGTCCAAATTATTTCCGGTCTGCTGAACCAACCCTCTTGCCTCAGGACCTTCATGGCCTCATCTGGGAAGGAACCTGTCTGAAGTACTTGGGAGTTAGGATATACCACAACCTTTGCGATCTTTTAGATGGTATTACTGGTGCAGCCCTCAGAGAACTTTGCACCAATGTAGATTTTCTGAAGCTCCTGCCCTTGTCAGTGATAGGGAGAATTGCAGTGTCAAAGATGGTGACGTTCCCAAAATTACTAAACTTTTTCTCCACACTGCCCCTCGTTGTTCTCTGACGGGTTTTTCCAAGACCTGGACTCGTTAGTTGCTGTGGGGGTGCTGAATGAATCAGGGTGGCACTGACTAAACTGCAGCAACTGACTGAGGACAGGGGACTAGCAGCTCCAGACTTTGGGGCCTATTATTTAGCTGTGCAACACCAGTGTTTCACCCAGTGGATTCACCGACGCATGGAAACTGAAGGGGATGACTCTTTGACAAAGCCGGGCCTCTACTTCTTGTACCAAATACTCTTACACCCTGAGAACCCACCTACAGAGCTGCAATTCATCTGACATTGCTGATGATGCTCCCTTCAGTGCCCCCTTCAGTGCACTTGTGCTGTTAGACCATACTCCCCGGATATCTCATTTAGGGACCTAGAATAGAAGACCCTGGTAGCCTCTCTGAATGGGTTGTATATTGACTGACTCATATTAATGACTTCTATAGGGTTGGTGAACTTCTACCTTTTGATGACCTCTCTACCACATTAGACCTCTTGAGAGGCCAGTTTCTATTCCACAGAGCGGTGGTGTCCACCCTGTAACACTGGCACGACTAAGCACCCTCACCATGCCTGCTCTCAGTTCTTGGGCACCGAAAAAGGGATGGTTCAAGGCAATGATGGGTCCATAACGGGCCTTGCATCTGGACATTACTACTCCTCTAACGGTGCTGCAGGAAAAATGAAAGGAGGGTTTAGCACACCCATTTACTGATGTTGCATGGGCTAAGATACTCTCCCATACTTCCACAGTATCTAGGAATGCCAGATTTAAATTGATTACTTTCTATTTCCTACATAGAGCTTACCTTACTCTTGGTAGGACTATTTAGGATTTCTGAGTAGTAGAGGCAGCAAGCCTTAGGTGTAGGGAACAGGATGCCAAGTTGTTACATGTGATGTGGTCCTGCCCTCTGTTGATCCAGGGGCCTTAGGTTAACGAAGTGAAGGGAGGACCTACTCTAGCGGTGGGCTGTGAAAGTGTGATATTGCACTGGGAGGCGAGAAGAGGTTGTAGCTCCCTTGACAGGGCCCAGGCATGGGACAAGCTTATAGATAGCCTTTGAGAACCCATCATTATACTCCCGGACGTTCTCCAGTGCCAATGGTGAATGGGAGAGGCAGAATTAGAAGGCATTAACCCACAAATTCTTCCTGAAGTGTGCATTACATCGAATGAGTGACTAGAATGATTGAAAAATAGAAATTGGCAATTGGAGCCAAATAAATTATCTAGAATGACAGTCAGGAGCATGGGAGGCATGGGAAGGGGCAGGGAGAGTGTGTTGTTACCTGACCGCGACAAACTGTTATATTGCTGTAATGTTCTTTCTTCACAATCAAATACCTTAATATGCTGATAGCGCAGACAGATATTATTTGTATTATAATAAAATGTAGTAAAATGTATTTACAAAAAAAAAGTTTCAGGTGCCGTAGCATGCGGAGCTACAAATTACACTGGTGTAATTCAACATGTGACAGGTTTCATAAGGTATTATGTTGTTGGAAGGTTTGAACACCCTTACAATGCTGAAATACTTAGTAAGAAGCAGGTGAATGAACCCCCCACACCCCAAAACTGTGTCCAGAAATGTGTTTATTAAAAATTTGAATATAGCACTTTTATTTTTGTAATCCATTATTAGTCATGTAAACCAGACAGAGTCCTGACAGAGTGAATGTGAGAGGTAGTGAGATGTGAGAACAGGTTCTGAGATGTATGTGTGTGAGTGAGCGTGCAATACAAAGACTTTCTATGCCTAAAATAATCTAACAAAGGTCTGAGGGACACATTTCCCAATAGGAGGACACCACATACCTTGCATTACTTCTTTAAATTAAATAGTTGCTTTATAACAATCACTACACAAAAACAATACTCTTTGTATACACTGGAAAAAACTGTTTTTGTAAGTGTTGTGGGTTAGCCAGCTGAATCAACACTAATAGGCACTGTTTTCAAAACGTTTGGAAAACACTGAGAAAACACTACTAAAATCCACAAACAAATAAACACTTAAAGCAGGACAGCCTCGCTATGAAATATACACTAAATATAATAATAGCATGTATCCAGACAAATAATATTGTCATTAGGCAGCCCTGACAGGGACAGAGGGTGTGCATCTGCACTTGCATCAAAAGCTGGATCTTGGACACTGGCACTTCTGTTTTTCTTCTAAAATTAAGCACTGAAGCTGTCTATTCTGATGAGGGGGGAAGTGTTGGGTGGTAGTTCTGTTCTGTTCTGGTCAGAAATAGTGTTTCAGCTGCATCATGGGCAAGTTTATGACTAGCAAAATTGCAGAAGCCAAGTTGAGATTTGCAACACAGATGGATGGATGAGCGGGATGAAGTGGATGGTAGTGGATGACAAGGAGATGAAAGAGTGAGTGGAATAAACAAGAGATACTAAGAGAATTTGAGAAAGGCTATAAAGCATGTAGAGCTTGGGAGAGGTGATTGTGGTAAAAATTTAATTGAAAATGATGGTGGTGGGTGAACAGAGTGTGCTTTCAAAACTGCTAAAAGTGCAAGAAAAAATGTGTTTCGAAAGGACCACCTATGAGAAGGTGTGACCTTTAATTATTTTGGTGGTTGTGAAAATAGAAGTGAAGAAGAAAATATTAGAGAATAGACTAGGGTGAAGAGCTAAAAAGCAGAACTGAAGAGATGAAATCCCGATCAAGAGCTCAGAGTGAATTGAGGAGAGGCAGGAACTGGCAGGAAGTGAAATGGCCAAGGAAACTCCAGTATCATTTGATGGAATACTGAGTGTGTGTTTGTGTGTGTGTGTGTCTGTGTTTGTGTGCATGTGTCTGTGTTTGTGTGCGTGTGGGCTCGCACATCCAAGCACACACGTCTCCTGTGCAAGTGTGTGTTGTTAGGATGCAGCTTTGTAAAGTGGTATCCCTTGTAAGGGCTGTGGTCTTTGTGGAGAGTGAAAGTATCTCGTACAGTCTGGTATATGGCTTTTTGTGTTTGGAAAGTTGTGTGAAAAACTAAACTTTTAAAGAGTAGAATTATATTAGTGTGAAACCGGAAAACCTGCTGGTAGTGATTTTCTGGTTATGTAATTTGGAGGAAAATGATGTAGTCATCTCTTGCCATTAAAGAAAGCATATGAGTTCCCAGGGAGAGTGATGAAGAAGCAACCAGCCCTGTGGTGCAGACAGTGGTGTAGAGGATTTATAATACATGCAGTGGCAACTACTCGGTAATAGAAGAGTAGCATCACCCCCTGGCTCAGTCAAGCAGTGACAAATAATTATTTGTCACTGTCTGAATGAGCCATAGAAATAGCCACGGGAGTCTAGGGTGGGGCGGTGCTATGCAGGGAAGAGGAGTGGTGGGCACTTGTAAGTACGCATGTCAGTTTGACGGTCGTCTTAGGCTGGCCGAATTGACATTCACATTTCTCCAACCCAGTTGTTTTACACAGCCGGGTTGGAGAAATGGCACACGCTTTCTGTGCCTGAGCGAACATCAAAAGAGCCCGCTCAGGACAATCCAAGAGGTGCTCTTGAGCTTACTTTAGCATGAGAGCAGCGTCTGGATTTGTAGCCTGTGCTTTGTTCCCCAGGAAGAGGCGAGAATCACAGAGGCGGAGCGTCAGGCAGCCGCAGGTACGTTTTTAAAATTATTTTTAGCCCCCCCTCCCCTTGACAGTCCTCCTCCCACCCCCACCCCCTGCCCACACTGCCACCTTTGATTGGCGGAAGCTGCCACAGAATATATGTGGAGTTGTACGTGTAGTAGGGAGTAGTTGGCACTTCGGCTGTAGTTGGTAATGTAGGTGGCAAGAGGTGTAGATTGGAGGTGAAACGAGTGTTGGTTGTGGTGCAGGGTTACGGGTGATGTACGGATGTAGGTTTTGAGTGTTTGGTTGGTTTAGGATTTAGATGGTGGTGCTTGGTGTAGGTATTGTATGTTTTAGGCAGTTGTCAGTTTTGTAGGGTGTATGGTACTGTATAGGGTGTAGATGGCTGTGTTTGGCAGAGGCCTGAGTGTAGTCTGTGCGTTGTGGCCTAGAGAGTAGATAGTGGTATGGGGTATATGTTGTGAGTTAGTGAGGATGTATGTAGTAATACAGAGTGTAAAGTGTGAGGTATAGATAGTGATATGGGTTGCTGAGGCTACAGTGTAAGGAAGGTGCAGATTGTGTTTTACACTATAGGAGATGCAAGTGTAATGTTTAGTGTTCTGTAGTTTTGAGGGAATGTTTAGTTTAGCTAGTGACGAACAGTGTGAGTTGTGCATATTGGTGTAGTATGAAGGTAGTGATGGAGCGCTATGGAATTGGTGGCTGTGTATTGTGTAGGTAGTAGTGATTAAGGGGTTATGCAGAGAGTAGGTGGAATTCCAAAGTTGAGGTGATTGTACACAGAATAGGCTGTGGTTTTCGTGGTGTATACAGCAGATTGATGCAGGTGTTGAGTTTAAGTGTAGGTGGTGGTGTACATGTAATGAACACTCCCTGACCTACGATGTATTTTTTGCTCTTGTCCCAAACTTCAGCTAACTACACCTTTCCAATCTGTTTGTGCCTAATAAAATATATCAGTGTACTGTGCTTTGCAGATGGTGCCCGTCAATAAGTGTACTTTTCGTGTGGAAGCAAAGAAAAATTGACTACAACTTTCTGGGCTATGCCTCTGTACCATCAATAAAAAGTATACTCTTAGTAGCGCTAAAGGGCCACGTTAAACACAAAATAATTCAACCCAGAACATTTGTTTCCAACTGCATCTGATTTTACCTTCGATAGTGTTGCGCACTTTGGCCCCTAATGATCATGGGTTTGCGTCGCCCATGCAACCGGGTGTAAGAGTGATGCAGAACCTTGAACGATATTTACCAAGCCATGCAAGCCCACTTTGCAATTCCCTGCGGGGCTTAGTAAATGATGAGTAACGCAAGGCAGCGCAAATCACTGCCTTGCGTTACTCTGCCCCAGGGAGGCCTTACACGGATGGAGTGTGACTATTCCCACACACACACCCATGTATTTTGGTCCATTCCCAGATTTACCATTAGTGGTAGAACAGGGCGTTCATCAATATCGTATGCCTCCCCACGAGAGGCGCAAGAAGGAGAAATATATTGATATTTCTTCTCATTTTTTTTCTTTCTACGGGTGCTGCATTTTGAAGCACCCATAGAAAGAGGAAAATGCCTCTGAGAATTTTGTTTTGTGCATGAAGGTGTCCCTGCATAAAGCCAATCCTGCCACAACACAGGCACCCTTGGAACACTACGCAAGGGTGGCTATGTTGGCGCTATGCAGCCAAAAGGGCGTCAGTGCTAGGAAAGGACAGAAATGTGCTGTAGAACATTAATTATGGCACATTCCTGCCTTTTCCCTTTCAGGCAGTGCAGTGCAGCAAGGTGGCATGTTGTGTTGTGTAAATTCTTGGTAAACATGGCCCTTGTACATGTGACCGCTGTGTCCTCGCTTCACAATTGTTATTTAACATCCTGTTTTTGTCGTGGCTCTCTTATGAAGATATTGTTGGCTTCTATCAATTAAAAGCTCTTTTCGTCCATCCCAAAATAGTACGTTTCCCTGTGATCACGTTCCTCTATAAAACATAAAGGGCCACATTACAACATTGGCGGGCGGCGGTCGCCGGGTGGCCGCCAATGGAGCCGCACTCCCGCGGTGCCCATTTGGACATCCCCGCTGGGCCGGCGGGCGGAAACCAAGTTTCCGCCAGCCGGCCCAGCGGGGATGTGGGCCGCAACATGGGAGCCGGCTCCAAATGGAGCCGGCGGTGTTGCGGCCGTGCGACGGGTGCAGTTGCACCTGTCGCGCTTTTCACTGTCTGCTGTGCAGACAGTGAAAAGCGCATGGGGCCCTGTCAGGGGGCCCCTGCACTGCCCATTCCAGTGGCATGGGCAGTGCAGCGGCTCCAGGGGCCCCATGACTCCCCGTACCACCAGCCTCTTCCTGGCGGTGCAAACCGCCAGAAACAGGCTGGCGGTAGGGGAGTCATAATCCCCAGGGCAGCGCTGCTTGCAGAGCTGCCCTGGCGGATTATCACCGACGGAGCTAAAATGGCGGTATACCGCTGGCCCCGGGTGTGCGACCACGGTGCTACCGCCGCTGTCCAAATACGCCGGGAGGCACCGCCAGCCTGTTGGCGGTGCTCCCGTCGTTTTGGCCCTGGCGGTCAAAGACCGCCAGGGTCATAATGACCCCCAAAGTCTTTAGCAACTAAGCATTTAGAGGGGACCAGTCAGGAAGCCCCTAAGTCAGTGGTAGATATGATACAGTACTGTCTAAAATAAGAACAACTTTGAAAAATCAGACCCAGAGAATTCAATATTTTTCATAGTTTAAGAAAACCTCATGTCCCTAGAAACACAGCGTTGCCTCAAATTTCCTTAAATCAGGACCACTTTCAAAGGTTTGTAAAAAATTTGATTTAATAACTGCTAGAACAATGAGGAAAGGCAATTGAAATTACACCAACAGGGCCTTAGAAAATAACAAGATATAATAAAAGTGCAACAAACAATTGTTTTAAAACGTCTACAACGTATCGAGTTGTAAAGAAATGTTTTGAAATATATAGACGCATATACATTTTAAAAATAAATACACTCTGCACAGGTTTCCACTATATATCATTCACTAGTCTTTCTCTCGTCTGTCATTGCTCTATTTTTTGCAACCAAGAGGCTACCTTGAGGCCACATGCAGAAGCCATCTGTTCTTAAATGGTTTCGAAATCTAAGTTTTCTAATGAAATTCCAAATTTTCACAACAAGGTATCAATGACAAGGTGCATTTACACTGCTCATATTTCCCTTTCTTGCTTTCACAAATATCATTTTCCGAAATCCCTCAGTTGAGGCCGAGCCTTGATGGATTTGACTAGTATCGGTAAAGTCACAAGAAATCTCCACAGCGCCCACTGGTTTCAAATAAACACTTTTAACATATCCATAAGGTACAGATAAATGAAAACAATAATTCCAAACGTATAATAGACATTACTCAAGTGGCCAGCTCTACTGTGCCTCTGTGGATTCACTGAGCGGGCCATAAATATATGCCCATACTGTTTACATCCCAATCTAGTAGTAACTACTCCTGGGCCTACATCTGGTTCTCAGTGTGGGAACTGTCAGAAGTGCTGTCGAATTCTGTTCACAAAATGATTCTTAAGTCCCTCTTTACCAGCAGCTCACAGCTGTTTAATTCTATTCTCCAGCTCGAGAAGCTCCCGCTCTATTTCATATGGAAGGTCAGCATTGACCTGTTCTTCAAAGTATTTCTTGATGTCTTTCACCTCCTCTTCCCAGAAGTCCCTGGAAAGGTGGAAAAGCTCTGCCATGTTGACATCTTTGAGCCCTTTTAAGTTGAAGTCTTTGGCAGTGGGCACATAGCCGACGGCTGTGTGCTTAGCGCACGCCTCGCCGTTGATCCTTCGGAACATCCACTCCAGCACGCGGGAGTTCTCACCATAGCCAGGCCAAAGGAAATTACCTTGTGTGTCTTTGCGGAACCAGTTGACGTGGAAGATTTTGGGCAGTTTGGCAGCAGGAAAGTGCTCCATGCTCAACCAGTGGACAAGGTAGCGGCCAAAGTTATAACCAAAGAAAGGTCTCATGGCGAAAGGATCGTGCATGATGATTTTGCCTGAAAATACAGAGTAACAGCAACACTTTAATCTTTCTTTCTAAGTTTTTTTAAATATACACGGACGGTCGCACATTTGTTTACACTCAGAGAGGTAGGTTTTACAAGGCAGAAGAGCAAGGTAGAAAGCTTGCGTAGGGGGAAATCAAGGTATTTCCTGAGGTCAGTGTCACTGCGACTGTGAGTAAAGAGGTCTGAGGGAGAGTCAATGACACGTCAGGCTATGAGCCTTAGGGGGGAGCTGATTATTATTTTCAGGCTGAGAAGAGACTGAAAGAAATTTCTATTTTCTAGTCAGTCGAATATTTGAAAGTTGGGGTAGTTTCTGAAGCACACGTGTGTCACAGAAGTGCATTAGATAGGGCACACCTGACCTTTGACTCACCTTTGTGCTCTGCGGCTGCTGTTGACTCAGATCTCATGGCCGCCCCCACAAACACACCATGCTGCCAGTTCAGTGCTTCATACACCAGAGGAACACCTGAAGATCAGAGCAAGGTGTATTCAGACTGGAGTCTCAAATATCTCTATTACTGTGCATTTTGTACACAGAACGTAAAGACTTCAACAGCTCAATACTATGTCTATACAAGCAACCAATCAATCAATAAATCAGGGGTTTGTATAGCATGACTACTCACCTTTAAGTGTCTCAAGTCACTGGGGGGAGGGGCTGCTTATCTGGGGGCTGTGGTTCAGTTGAAAAGCCAGGTCTTGAGGTCCTTCCTGAATTGGGGCAGTGACGGAGATTGCCTGAGGTGGAGAGGCAGGCTGTTCCAGGTCTTTGCGGTGAGGTAGGAAAAAGATTTTCCTCCAGTCCTGGTCCTACGGATCCGTGGGATGGTAGCCAGGGCCAGCTAGGTGGGTGCATGGAATGAGAGGCAGTGGCTGAGGTACGCAGGTCCCGCGTCATGGAGGGTTTGGTAGGCGTGTGTGAGGAGCTTGAAAGTGACTCCTTTGTTGAAAGGAAGCCAGTGGAGTTCTTTCAGGTGCTCGGTGATGTTGCTGTGGCGGGGAACGTTAAGGACAAGTCTGGCAGCGGCGTTTTGTATGTTCTGAAGTTTCTTAGGGAGTTTCTGGGTGACACCGGTATAGAGTGCATTGCAGTATTTAAGTCTGTTGCTGATGGGTGTCTGGGTGACCGTCTTCCTGGACTCTCTGGGGATCTACCTGAAGATATTTCATAGCAGGTGCAGCGTGTGGAAGCAAGATGATGAGACGACGTTGATCTGGTGGTTCAAGGTGTGCGAGGAGTCTAGTATGGTGCAGAGGTTTTGTGCGTGATCCATCGGTGTGGGGGTTCCCAGCGCAGTGGGCCACCAGAAGTCATCCCAAGAAAATGGGGTAGAGCCCAGGATGAGGACTTCGGTCTTGTCTGGGCTGAGCTTGAGGCAGCTGTCCCTCATCCAGTGGTGACAGCCTTCATCCCGTTGTGGAAGTTGCTCCTGGCAACTGTGGGTTCATTGGTAAGGGAAAGGATCAGCTGGGTGTCATCGGTGTAGGAGCCGATGTTGAGTCTGTGGTTCTGGACGATGGATGTGAGTGGGGCCATGTAGATATTGAAGAGGGTGGGGCTCAGGGAGGAGCCCTGGGGCACTCCACAGCAGATCTCTGTGGGTTCTGAGAGGAACAGTAGTAGTCTGACTCTCTGCGTTCGGCCAGTGAGAAAAGAGCAGATCCATTCCAGGGCTTTGTCATGGATGCCAAAGTTGTGGAGTCTTGAGCACAGGGTACGATGGGAGACAGTGTCGGAGGCGGCCGAGAGATCCAGGAGGATGAGGGCTGCGGTTTCGCCTCAGTCCAGGAGGGAGCGGTTGTTGTCTGTAGTGGCAAGGAGGGCGGTCTTGGTGTTGTGGTTGCTTCTGAAGCTGGATTGGGAGAAGTCCAGGGTGTGGTTGGCTTCGGTGAAATCGGAGAGCTCGGCGTTAATGGCCTTCTCTATGTCTTTGGCTGGGTAGGGAAGGAGGGAGATGGTTCTGAAGTTCTTGAGGTCCATTGGTCTGTGGAGGGCTTTTTTAGCAGGGGGGTAATCTAGGCATGTTTCCAATCTTCAGGGAAGGCGGTAGTCTCGATGGAGCAGTTGATGGTGTGGCGAAGCTCGGGCGATGGTGATGGTGGCTGTGTGGAAGGTGTGGGCCAGGCAGGGGGCCGAGGGGGATCCAGAGTGGATGCCCATCATGATCTTGAGGATTCGTCTGTGGTGAGGGGGTTCCAGTTGAGCAGGATCAGGTGAGGTTTGGCATTGTTGGGTGCAGTGGTGGTGGGTGGGGAGGAGGGGTCTTGGGTGTTGAAGCTGTTGTAGATCTGCTTGATCTTGCAGTGGAAGAAAGTGCTCAACCTTTTGCAGTTGTCTCTGTGTTGGGTTTGACACATTCTTCTTCATGGCTTTTAATAAAAGATTGGTCAGTGTGCCCCTATCTAGACCCAACAAGGTGTTGAAGAAGCTTTGAGATGTTGTAATCATGGAAAAAATTTAGGTAATGGGATACAATTTATAGATGCAAGTGGTACTTTAAATGGAAATTTAGAAGTGCTGGTTCAGAGTATGTATTTGATCCTGGGAAGTGCCAGTGCTCTTTCATTAATTATATTGCAGCAGCTCTGAAAAGTGCAGGTACTCTCCTTTTCATATTAAAGAAGTGCAGGTACTCAGTATGGGACAGTACCTGTCCACGTAACGCACTTGGTTTTAAGAGACAGATATGTTCTTAACATCATGCCAACCACAGTGGTCTTCAGTGCTCTTGTTAATGAGAGATATTTTGATTAGGGTTGTAGGCAGAGGGGTTATTATTTAACAGTGCTTATTTGGTGAACCCTACCATTTGTCTCGTTTCAAGTTGCTGATAACAAACGCTGATTAGTTTCCAACTTAAGGAAACTCATTTAAGTGCCCATGGAAGAATGAAAGATTGAGTGAACCCAAGGTGGTTGGAACCTGTGACCTTCGGATACATACAGATTTCTGCAATAGACGCATTAGTCCACTGAGCAATTTAACAAGTGTTCGGATGGATCACTAACCTCTGATCCTTGAACAAGAGTGTCATAAAATGATGTGACAAATCACTGTTTGAATTTAAAAGAATCACCCAAACGGAAAAAATTACACTAAAAAATTGAATGATAAAAATGCGACGCTTTAACAGTGTGTAGGCTGGATGGGATAAAGGAGAGGGTAAATAGAACACAGACACTCAAATTGAACAGGGTATAAACTGTAGAAGAGATGAGCATACTTTACTGACGGTGCAGTATTAGAACACAGAGGCTTTAGAGGAGAGTTGCCATAAAAGTACTGTGAAGTAGGTACTGGTGGGAAGAGTAATAATTGCACATAACTCCCTTTACAGAAACATGATTAAAGCAACATCGGAAAACAAAAAAACCGGTTACCAAAGAGTGATCATAGTAGAAGAGTAAAGACACAAAATAGGGCTGAACCCCATATCACAATTTTCATGTACCCACACAGATTATATTATTCGGCCTTGTACTGAAATTGTTTCTTCCAGATACTGCTCCTTAAATTGAGATTTTTCAGGGAAGCAAATAATTTGTCTCCATTTTTGAGGAGTACAAATATTTTACAGAAACTTTTATTAGTATTATTATTGGTTATCTCGTATCCACACAAATTAAGTGCAATCTGCCAAAAGCTATTTAATATAACATGCTCCAATACAGTTTCTTTTTTATTATCTGTTTATGCAGTGATTAAACGGCTACTGAACAGAACATTTGCAATATTTCTTCTAGTCAACGTTTTTAGTATTGTCACCTTTGGGTCTCCGGCCTCCAAAAATGATGCCCTCGATGGGTACGCCCTCAGGCGATTCCCATGCTGGATCTATGATGGGACACTGGCTGGCGGGAGTGCAGAAACGAGAATTGGGATGGGCGCAAGGCTCATCTAGAGTGAAATAAAATATGAGAGGATGCCTGAGAATCAGACACCAAGTCTACACAATAGAGTGAGAATGTGTCTTGAATTATATGTAGAGTATTCTCCTCCTTACCACAGTCCAGAGTCCATTCCTTGTTCTTCCATGATGTCAGAGTCACTCCACATTCCATGGTTTTTTCGATGCCCTCCCAGTAGATGCCTCCATCACTGGTTTCCCCAACATTGGTGAAGATTGTGTTCCTCTCAATGGTCTTCATGGCGTTCGGGTTTGTCTTTACTGACGTTCCAGGAGCAACACCAAAAAATCCATTCTCAGGATTAATAGCCCTGAGGTTACCTGCAACACAGCAAAGCAGCTTATTAGAAAGGAATGGAGGACTTGAGCAGCGTGTAGGGCACCGTTCACATTACACATCATAAAGGTCATCTCCAGCCCTTCAATAAGCAGGTTACCTTGTTCATCAAACTTCATCCAGGCAATATCATCTCCCACACACTCAACTTTCCAGCCGGGCAAAGTTGGGTTCATCATGGCCAAGTTGGTTTTCCCACAGGCACTGGGGAAGGCAGCTGCAAAATACTTCTTCTCGCCATCTGGGTTTGTGATGCCCAATATCTGAGGGAAAAAAAGAGTTGGTTGCTTGCTACTAAGCCCTAATCTAGTATCATTCACTGTACACAATGAGCAAGACTGATTTGGTCTATAATTCTGTTAATCAAACAAACCAATGTTTTCCACGTTTTTGGTAGAACTAAATTTGTGGTAAAAAAATGGCTTTATTTATTTCTTCTAACCCAAGAAATAGTTTTAGATTATTCTGACCACTGAGGTGTGTGGTTAACTCATTTCTAGATTCTTGTAGGCATGTGATTTTATGATAAAGTTGATAGTCAGTATATCTGGGCTCTTTTTGTTAATAATTTGCATAATATTCTACAGGAAACACTTCTGTGACCCCTGCTTACCTGGTGCCTCACTCATCTGCCCTATATCTTTTTGATTCTACGTCAATCATATTCTATTTTCTGTATTTCCATCTCTAGAACTTCCTACCTCAATTTTACCACTGCCAACTATCCTTGCTTTCCAGATCCGCTTCCCTGCTACTAAAAATTCATGTCACATTACACAGCTGTAATGAGTTAAACGCTTTCCTAGAAGTCTTTAGGAATAGATCAGGTTCAGGGTCCAAGGTTTAGAAAGATTTACTGTGGGCAAATCAATCAATGTCTAGAACAACCACACGTGCATTAAGGTGATCTCCACAATGCAACAAAACAAACTGAACATGCACTGGAGCATTTCTGCAATGCATTGGGAACTTCTGAACTAACCACAGAGCAAAGTCAAAATAACATATCTGAGGCGGAGGAGCATGCTAACAGAGATTCAGTGCACCACCAAACAAATATCAGTTGGTATAATCAGTGTTTGTGCACTTAAGTTCATCTCACCCAGTACACAAAGTTGGATGTCCAACCACAATGAGTAAGCAAAGAAAACCCAACATTTTATTCTGTCGAAGCAAGGTCGTTTTAAATTAATTTTCAGTCTTTCTTTTGTCTGCTTTTTAAGACTGTATGATCCAAGCAGGCACTACTGTTTCCTTCTCAAAGGAAGTTCTTATTTTAAATCCAAAAAAAAAAAAAAACAACAAGTGATGGACGGAATGCTGAACATTGTCAAACATTCACCCCAGTACAGTGATCTGGGCCTAAATCCATCATGTTTTTGCTGCCCATGCCATTCCAGTTTGGACCCAGCCATATGCAAATCAGTCTTGACCCTGTTCCCTATGGGAACAGTCCAGCCTGAACTGCTAGGCCAGGTCTTCCCTGGACTGGAAACAAGGATCCTGGGACCGGTTTCGGGGTTTCACCCCTCATCAGCCAGGCTAGCTTGAATCCAGTGGCATGGGAAGTACGGGACCCACGTTTGGGCATACCCTTCCCACTTAGGGCGACAAAGCAAAAACAACAAGTGATGGACGGAATGCTGAACATTGTCAAACATTCACCCCCAGTACAGTGATCTGGGCCTAAATCCATCATTTTTTTGCTGCCCATGCCATTCCAGTTTGGACCCAGCCATATGCAAATCAGTCTTGACCCTGTTCCCTATGGGAACAGTCCAGCCTGAACTGCTAGGCCAGGTCTTCCCTGGACTGGAAACAAGCATCCTGGGACCGGTTTCGGGGTTTCACCCCTCATCAGCCAGGCTAGCTTGAATCCAGTGGCATGGGAAGCACGGGACCCACGTCTGGGCATACCCTTCCCACTTAGGGTGACACCCTTCCTTCATCCACCTAGTTGTACAATTTAAATCTTTATTAGTACTTTAGCACTGAAAAATGTTTACCACCAGTATTGATTTTACACTCTATAAGTATTTCATCAGCTTCATCGTCTTTCCCCCAGTGTGAACATATTTAAATTCTCAAGCCGTTCCTTGTAGAGCTCTAAGTGTAAAGACATCACAACATTGTTTACAGAACTCATGGCTGTCTCCATGTAGTCTTTCCTCCTGGTATTATTACATAACTACTATCCGCTTTCATACACTAGCATTTGTGGTATATATTTTACTTAGTGGCATTTGGCATTTGTATTATGGCCAAGTTTGTTTTAATAAATGATTGTAGAGACAAAATAGAGTAGCCACTGATTTAGGGCCTCATTTGGATGTTGGTGGACAAATTCTTTATCACAAATGCTACGCATTTTCTGTCCCTCTTATTACAAGTGCATCAGGATATCAATCACATGTAATAAGGTGGACAGAACATAGATCATCTTTTTAATGGAGTACCCGTCCACCAAACTCTAAATCAGGCCCTTGGATTTTCTTGCACTTTAGGTTTGGATTTTGTTGGCTTTTTAGGTTTTTAGCTTTATCTTACCAGCATGTGTTCAGCCAGCCATCCCTCCTCCTTGGCAATTCTGCTTGCGATCCTCAGTGCAAAGCACTTTTTCCCCAGCAAGGAGTTTCCGCCGTAGCCGCTGCCGAAGGATACGATCTCCCTACGTTCCGGAATGTGTGCGATGAGCGTCAGATCCGGGTTACAGGGCCAGTTGTTCACCAAGGGTTCTGTAGACACACAAGAAGTTGCATTACTAATGAGCATGGAATCACTGGCCGGAAGTCAATTTAGGGATGGGTGTAAGATAATGACCACAAGACCACGTCACCAACATACTTTTCAGTGGTAAGGGGCAGCCAACCGAATGGAGGCATTTCACAAACTCGCCACTGCCCAGGGCTCTCAGGACGTCAGTGCCCATCCGGGTCATGATCCTCATGCTGGCCACGACGTAGGGCGAATCTGTCAACTCAATCCCAATCTTGGACAGGGGTGACCCAATGGGACCCATACTGAAAGGGATGACGTACATGGTGCGACCTATAGAACAAAGCGGGTTAAAAATGAGGGATAAATATTTAAAACATGTAATAAACAATATATTCGAGATCAAAAATTTCACAAATGTATATTTCACCAACAAGATTTGCAAAGTAAAAGAAAGAAATGTGAATCTGATGATTGTCACTGTTAGCATATCTCCCTGAATGATGATGCCTTTTATCCCTCACCTTTCATACATCCAGGAAACCTGGCCTTAAACGCCTTATCGAAGTCATCCTCGGACATCCAGCGCCCCAGCTGGCTGGTTCCGGTCTTGGAGATGGGCACAGTGTCCCTCTGCTCTTGAGTAACGATGACCGTCCTGCTCTCGACTCGGGCCACATCCCTCGGGTCAGTGAGAGCCAGCCAGCTGTGGAAAGGGAGGACAGAAACTGTACTTTGGAGAGCACCGGGGTCAGCCTTTAGGATGGGCGAGCGGGCCCAGGGGGCCAATAATTTGTGGTGCGCATAGAGCTGTGTGCATTAAGGTTACGACAACAGCAGCGCCCTTCTCATCTTGCTCCAGCTTTGTCCCTGCCTGTTCGTATCTTTCTGATTTACCAGTTCAAAGTGGTTTTAGTCCTTCATCATCATCCGGCGGGTGATGTTCTTAACACCCTTTTAGCCCCGTTCCTTGCCCTCCTTCACCCTCTCGCCCCAGCTGACACACATCAAACAGAACCATCATCTGCATGAGGCATTCAAGGTATCCGTGATATAGGTGACCTGTGGGAAGTATGTTTTGTCAGGGGCCAGTCGCTGCTCATCCAGGTACTGACCAGAAAACACAAAAGTTAGCCCCTGGCGCCTCATGAAATTCACTACCATCAGCAAGGGGGCCAAATTTCTCTCCGCCCACGCCCAGGGCGCTCTCTTGCCAAAGGCTGGCTCTGAAAAGCACCATAGTGAACTTTGAATGAGAGTATATCGTAGGGCCACTATAGGTTTGGGGAATGTCATACATTGTCGATTGACTAGGATAAAGTAACGTAATGCCTTTGTAAATGCTTCATATCCCTCCGCCAGTGTTTAATATGAGCTGGAGTTTGCAGCTGGGACCCACTGGCTCTGATTTTTTAAAGGCCGTCACTTATTTTTCCTTAACAAACTTAGACCCAGAGAAAAAGAAAGCAAAACACAAACGAGGGAAAGGAGGGCGGTAATTATAGAAAAACTGTGGCAAAGGGGGAAGGCAAGGGTGAGAAGCAACTTGCAAAGGTGAGACAATGTAGCAGGGAGTGTTGGTGGGCGATTAGGAGGTCATGAAGTGAAATCAAGGCTACATAGAGCTGGTATTCGAAATCCCGCCCTCCAAGAGCGCAGGAGCCGGATTCTGAACAAAACTTTGGGTCCAGCCACTTATTCTTTTGCCCCTAAACAGCAATTGTACAGCTGCTCCAGACTAGTTTTGTCCCACAGTCCAGAGTAGTTACATGGAAATCATGTACATGTCTGTGAAAAAAGGGGTTTTAAAACTGCTATGGCTAAAGGCATTATTCATTATTAGTTTAAGGTGCTGATCAATAGTTTTTGCTTAGGTCTCCGGAGACTTTGTACAGTGATACCAATAGTATTCACCGCTGTGTAATAAGCAGGGCCACCGAAATTATGCAATTGTGCGGTTTCTGCATTTTTTGCATAATTATAGATTTGCCGCACTTGCTACATAATCCATCAGCTGCTGCAAAATCTGCAGAACAATCAAATCAATTGTTTCTAGCTCAAATGGTTCAAATGTTACCAAAACACTGCGACACCTGTTGCTTTGCACTGGAAGGCCCTTTGCAAAGGTTGACTAGTCACCTTTGTGTTGCTTATTCCCATATTTGGGTGTACAATGGTGCTAATGAGGTGCAACCAATGCCTAGTGTTGACAAGAGTAAAAATTACAAAATAATTAATTAATACCATAACAAAATGTGCCACATTGCACTGCGTAATTTGCATTTTCTTGCTTCGTAATTCACTCAACCCTGAAGCTTAATGTGGCCCTCCCCTGGATCATAATTCCAGTGTCCCTAGTAATAAGGCAGTTATAAACAGTAAATAGGCAGATTTTCCCCTAATGTTAAAGGGGTATGTGAATAAATGGGTTTATTAGAGAGAGAACGAGATAGTCAGTCAGTCTGTATGATAAAGACAATTTAAACTCTGCACTTCTACATATGTGGCAATAGGAGGCAAAATAACTAAATGAAAAATGAACGCTTGAAAATGGGCTGTAATATACACAAGTGTTCATAGAATAAAGGCCTCTCCAGCAGAGGGCGCCCTTCACTCACCAATTCTCATACTTGGTCAGCCTCTTCACCATGCCGCTCTCCTCCATAAGCGCCAGGATCCTCTCGTTCTCCTCCTCTGACCCGTCACAGATGTGGATGCTCTCGGGCTGGCACACCTTGGCATTGCCCACCACAAAGGCCCTCACATCTGGGCTCAGGCTGTTCAGATCCCCCTGGACCATCTGGCTGGTGATCTTCAACTCGGTCTGCAGCAGGGGCGCCATCTTGGGAGAGTGAAGAGTGTCAGCATTGCAGCAAATATTTAAGTTAGGGAATAAGGGGAAAATGGGAAGGACAGAAGATAATTTTTACCCTTGGGGCCCAACATGTGTTTTCTCGACTAGATACCGTTAGGGACTAACCAACACCAGCCCTGTTTTATAAATGACGGAAACACCATGGTAGCGGATGGTGATGAAAGATGATGAGCCTAGTATGTTCCAGGCATCACCGCTAGCAGCAACAACAAGCAGCACTTGCATAGCACACGCTACCTGCAGTGTCTCTCGACTCCTTGTTGAATTTAAAGCGTGGTGAAGTATTCTCCCCATCTTAACAGCACCAATCTCAAGCATGTACCATCCCACATTATCACAAGCTGGCCCTTCAGTTCCACGCAACACTTCTTGCAATGGGTGCTTCAGGGCACTAGCTTTAAGTTCCTAAAACAATGCTTTGTGCTGGATTGAAGGGAAGAGAAAAAGCAGAACCCGTGCTTAATTTGAGAGGGTGGTTGCAGGAGAGGGGCCCAACAATTATATTTGCTAATCAGGGATTGACCCAGAGCAACAGAGAGAAATGTGCAAAAGGGCGAAAGAAGGATGTAGAGAAAGACAAAAAACAGCGACAGTTTTCGGCATAATTATAGGTTTGCTGCATTTGCCACAACGCATCTGCTGTATAATCTGCAGATTTTAACACAAAATGCAGTTTCTAGCTCATACGGATCAAAAGTTGCCAACATTGCAGCGATCCATGTGGCCGTGCTGTGGAAGGCCCTACGGAAAGGTCGACTGGTGACCTTTCAGCTGCTTGTTACTTTATTTGGATGTTAACTGGTACCTACAAGATGAAACCTTTTCCCGGACAGTGTTAACTTTGAATAAGGCAAAATGATGTTCCTACTCTATCACACGCCATGTGCCGCATTACTTCGCATGATTTCCTTTTCTTGCTGCATAATTTACCCACTCACGTCGCATTATTCCAGTGACCCTGACTATTACCCAGTTTAACAGAATGTCGCAGAGTGAGAAACTTAGAGAAAGGCTGCCAGGTAAACGGGGAAACGATAGGAGTTTAAAAGAGATAGAACATAAAGGGGAAAGAGAAGGGGCTGAGAGCCCTCGAGCATAGAGGGAAGAGAGGGAGAACGCAGGAATAGAGAGGGGATACTACGTGAATCTAACAGCAGGCAGGTCGTGTGTAAATGAGAAGAGAAGGACAGAACTGATACAGCAGGGATGAAGAAATTGAGCTGCTGTGTGCTTGGCAGCACTCGGTGCCAATGCCGTATTCTGCAGCAGCCCAGTGGTTTATTCAGGAGTTGCATTGGGTGCCTGCAGGATCTCACTGGAGTGACTGCCTAACCTCCTCTGGTGACGCGGGGCTGTAGTTCGACCAATGCACGATGTTATTGGTGCTTTTGCATGAACAATTAGCTGTCCCTGCACAAACTCCGTGTAGTGCTTCGTTGAGCTGGTTGAGTCCCTGCATGAACAAAGCGTAGTTTCTGCATAAGCCCGGGGTAGTCCCTGCATGAGCTCCATACAACCCCTGTAAGAGCGCCTACATCCATGCGTGACCTTTGTAAATCCATGTGCTCTGTGCAGTCCCTGCATGGGATCCATGTGGTGCCTGCATGAGTTCTGTGTAGTCCCTGCATGCGCTCTGTGTAGTCCCTGCATGGGATCCGTGTGGTGCCTGCATGAGTTCTGTGTGGTCCCTGTATGCGCTCTGTGCCGTCCCTGCATGAGATCCATGTGGTGCCTGCATGAGCTCTGTGTGGTTCCTGTATGAGCTCTGTGTAGTCCCTGCATGCGCTCTGTGTAGTCCCTGCATGGGATCCGTGTGGTGCCTACATAGCTCCGCACAGCTTTGTGTAGTCCCTGCATGGGATCCGTGTGGTGCCTACATAGCTCCGCACAGCTTTGTGTAGTCCCTGCATGGGATCTGTGTGGTGCCTACATAGCTCCGCACAGTCTCTGCATAAGCTGTGTGTAGTCCCTGCATGGGCTCCGTACAGTCCCTGCGCTAGCTAGTTCCTGTTGCTGTTGATGAGGACTAGGACCTAAGTGGGTCGAGGGCAAGTGCCACAAATACATAAGTGCAGTTCATCTGCATTTCTGCTGGGGTGAGTTGATTTACATAGAACATATATGCACCCGTTTAAATTTCTGACCTTAAATATCTAAAATATCGGTAAATCCATGGAGGGACGCATTTCAACTTTTTAACCCGGGCTGCATTGTTTACTTCAAACAATTGTACAGGACAGGAATCACAGACCCTTGTCTAAGTGGCGTGAGAGTGAAACAACGAATAAACAGCGTGAAACTCCAAGAAATCATTGGTAAGGGTATAGCGTGCACCGTCAGAAGAGATGTACACAGTACAGCGAAGGACAACTAGCACTAAAACAAAAATATGACATCTTTCCTTGTTACGATGCGTTAGTTATGCTCCGGCACGGCTCGGTTACAGTTAAGGCCATCTGAAATAGGGGCGTAGCGATCTATGGTGCAGCAGGTGCAGTGGCATCGAGGCCTAATTGACCTTTAGGGTCCAGAAAGCCTGGTTATTGCTGTAATGTATTAGCCATTGGAGGGGGTGGGGGGGTCTTTCTTACTCATTGCCCCTGACACCCTTCCTGTGCCATTGATCGTGGAATGGCTTGTGTGTTCAAGATCACACAGCATGTGTGGTCTCTAGGTAGGGAGAACAGGCGTCCCGCATTTGCAGGGACAGCCCCGTTTCTTTCACCAGCTGTCCCGCCAGATTTCGAAAAATGTAACTAATGCCCTAGTTTTTAGCGAGGGTCGCCTCGTCAGGGGTAGTAAGCGCCATATAAATACAAACGGTGGGAGGTGGTTTTTATTGTTTTACAAAGTAGAGATAGTTATCAGATGTTATGATAAAGGAACTTAAACAACACACATTATACTGGCTTAAAAAAATGCATTTTATTTATGTTCTTAGAGCCTCTCTTGTGATTCCGTGCTAATGAGCTCTACAATTCTGTGCGAGCGATTAAAGTGAATTGTAGTCCTTCTTCTATTTTTGTGAAATGTCCCGGTTTTTGGCTTCACAATTCTGGTCACTGTATCTCCAGGCAACATCTTGACTGCTGATCACAAATACTGCACCTGTACTGTAGTCTCAATGGTCCTTACCGGACATAACAGTGATGACTCTTACTTCGTTATGTACATATGTGCCCGACTGTTAAAGCCTATTCCATTGATGCCTCTGAATGCAGCATCTGAAAGTGTTCTGAGCTCACCGGCTGAAAGAGGGTTGAGCGCACTTTTTTTAAAGGTGGCTCTAATTAGGCCGATTTGTCATATAAATGGTCCCCGTGGTGTTTCTTTGGAACAAGACATCAGGAATGCTGGGAAAGAATGCACGACTACAGTTTCCATTTCTGGAGCTTTTTTGCTGAAGGTGGGACAGTTTAGCTGGCTTAGAGACTAATTCTTCGATGTGCCTTTGTCCTAACAGGTCTGATTCTTCCTTTCATCTGCCTGAGGTCTATACCTGCCGTACCTATAAGATGTGATGTAAGCAGTGCTTTAAATGGACCGGCACTTTTTTTTGGAGAGGCAGAGTATCTGCACTTCTCAAGAAAAATCTAATGCTTTTCATGGGAGAGTACCAGCACTCCTCGGAAACACGCAGGTGCTCTGATACTGAGTGCCCCCACTTCTACTTTTCCATTTCAAGCACTGGGATAAAAACTGAGCTATTGCTAAAATGTTGCCAGGCGAGTAGAACTGTGGCAAAGAGTATAACATTAGGATAAGATGATAATCCTATGAGCATAAAAAATAGGAGAAAGAAAGAAAGAAACTGTTTAAACTGTGCAGGTAACATAAAATATAAATGAAATAGTATTTGTCAAAGGGACTACTACTGTATGCTGATCAGCGCCAAATAAATATTGGTAGGAAAATACTCAAAAAATATAAAGACCAAGGCGACCAATAATTTAAAAACGAAAGAAAAAAGGCACATGAACTGAACTAAGCAATCGCTCTTCTTCATAGTTGTACTTACTTTTTCTTCGAGCTCTTCGAGTTAATGTAACATTCAGCTACGTTGTCTTGTTCAGTTCGTCGAGTTCTGTCAGGGATCCTCGGGTTCTTCCTGACTGTTGGAGTCTTCCTTTGCTCTTCAAGTCTTGTTGGCTAAGGATGCTCCTAGCCCGTATTAAATAGTCTTTGAGGGTACGAAGAACCCCCACCCGCCACCGCCCCCATCCCTTGTCCCTCCACCCCCCCCCCCTCCCTCTTTGCAGGTAGGCCCGTCTCTGACGTCAGAGAGCGAAGTTCCGTCACTTGCAACACGGGTCATAATAGAAAGCTGTAGATTTAAGTACAAAGGCATTAAAGCTGTAAACAGAAACGATGTACGAAAAATGAGGCGGGTAATCATTGATCAGGTTGTTCCAGTGGTGTTTTTTCCCCCTGTTGACGAGATACCAGGGTGAGACTTTTTCATATGTTGTGTACTTGACCTTTAACCTAACGGATTGTGATGCATGGAGATCTGCCTTTTTCTGGATAGCAGGTGAGGACTCTGACAACAACATCCCTTGGTCAGCACGCTGCCAACAGCACGTAATGGCACTTACCAGAGCAGCGCAATGGCGCATGCGCAACGAGGAGGCCCGTCAGGGGTGTGTTTGCTCACCTTGGACGTTTTCCCTGGACGCAGGCCGAAGTACAGTGTGCAGCTGAAAGAAACAGAAAGGTGATATGTCAGCAGAATGAGGCTGTCAATTCAGGTAGGTGGACTAACTTGAGGCAGGCCCAGCTCCAGGATTTTTTCTCGCTTCTGGAGGTATACTACAAGCCGTAGATAACATCATATTTACTTTCAAATATGCACCATGATACAAATAATACAAAGCATGTTGAGGGTAGGGTAGTGATACATTGAGCTAAGGTTTATTTTAGGGCTTAGCGGTGGGTAGAGGTAAATTGAGTTAGGGGTAATTTTAGGGTTTAGGGCTTGGCAGTAGTAAAGAGATGTGTGAGTGATTTCAGGTTTATGGGTTAGGTAGTGCTAGGGGGATGTAAGCATGTTTGTGTATTCCAGTCTTAGTTTGCTTCTATCAAATTAATTAGACAAACAGAGAATCCCAGTAATTTGTGAGTTTAAAGTGTAGGACTGGAAACAATGTGTGTTATTACATGAAGGGAAGTTGTCATCCTACACACAGGCAAATGCTTCTGGTCAGTGCTTAATTTGTAAAACAAAAAATAAGTGCTAGCACCTTCGTCAGGAGGCCACCACAGCTTGCACCACACACAGCTGCTGTAAGCACTGCCAGTGTCAGTACTTACATAACTACTATCACACAGCTACAAGTGTGACAATTGACTGTCAACCCCCCCCCCCCCCTCCCTCCCTCCCAAAGCTATAAGAATGGCCTGGGTGGAAGGTATTCGTTTTTTATAGTGTATATTGCGTTAGTAGACAACTGTTGTTATATTGATCTTTACATTTCACAAACAGCGCCACCATGTGGCAGCTGTCATAAGTACCATTGTTGGCAATTAAATACTGGTGCTGAGCACCAGAAACTAAGCACTGCTCCTGGTACCTCCAGAAAGCTTTCTAAATGAAAGGGAACTTAGACAGAACTGCTGGAATAGGGATTGAAGTTACCAACTCTACAGGCGGCAATCCCTTTGTCCTTTGCACAGGAGTTTGGGGACACCATATTATATGGAAGTTTTAAAAACACATTTATTCCATCTCCGTCAACAGAGGAGGAGTAGAGAGGTAAGCAAGAGTAGGTTCACATAACAGAAATTTACAATAACTGGTGGCAAAGCAGAGACTCAAAAAGTGAAGATACACAAAAGAAAATCATTGAGCTCAAACGTTAATGGTCTGAAAGCAGTGAGTGAACCCTGCATAACACCAGTCTACCTCTAAAGAGCTCCTATCCGATAAACTTCAGCATGCCATTTAATCATAATTAGGACTCCTGATTTTATGTTTTTTTTTTTTATATTTCCTTATGTATTTATCCGTATTTACATTTTGACAGTCCTACTGGTATTTATCCATATTTATTTTGTGTTTGGAGAACAAATGGAGTCGTAAAATGGTATATTTCCACATTTATTTACCTGATAAATGTGCACTTATAATCTGCCTGTCATGTGTTAGAAACTTAAGAAGCCAAATATATCAAGACATTACACCCACGGGCAAATAAAAGCATTATAATGTAAATATATGTTAACATATGCCTGTATTTCGGAAAATCTCAACCTATTTTTAAATTTCCATGCTATCTACATAGCTGTTGCCCTGGATATCACGAAAGACAGCCTGGAGAGTTATACATTTAACTTTATTCGGATTTCATGTGATCGATAAAAGTACATAAATACATATAAAAATCCCCAAGCATTACTTATGCCCTCACAGCATCTAAAGTGCTTACTAATGTGCAAATCACAAAAAAAAAGAGCAGAATATACAAAAAGCTACATGGTCAAGAACATACATGAGAAAATTATCAGTGAGGTACATCTGTGACTTTTCAAGAACAAACAGATGTACAAAAAGGCATTTGTGCACAGTGTGCTTCCATATAAAAAAGTTGCATTATTGCTCCAAAAGCAACAATACAACTTCCAGTACATTAAACTTCACTAAAACAATAAACACATTTAAACAATCACTGACTAAATACACAATCTACAAGAAAAAGACCGTCTTTATTCTGGGGACCCTACAAAATTTACAAAAAGCATCAATACAACTTCCAGTACGTTAAAATTCAATAAGACAACAAACGCACACAAATAGTCATCAAGTAAATAAGCACAATAAAAGAAAAGACTATCAATCTTCTCGGACCCCTACGGGCAGTCATTCCCGCCTTGGTTGCCTTGCGATATCTACAGATGCCTATCATGCTACCCTTAGGGCCTCAAGAGCGCCCTCTTACATTAATTCTTACCCTATCCAATTCTGTATCATAGCTACCATTAAAATACATACAGTGGAGGTAGCTAAGAACCCAATTCCTTCCACAGGTTAAGGGCTAATGATCCTAACTTGCCTGGCCCCTGTATGGGCAATTATTTGGTGATCCTGTGCTATCTGGGCCAAGGTCTTAGCTCTCTTAAACCAGACACTAAGGAGAAAGTGAATCACTGAATAAACAATGGGCTCTGTAGTGTTTGTTATAAATAGGTGTAATGATGCCCGATAATCCCCAATCCCTAGAGCTAAACAAATGGGTTTAAGCCAACGCCGCCTTAAGTCTCGGCACCCTGGGCATACAATAACAATGTGGTTCACTGTTTCAGGCACAGATTTGCAAATGGGGCATGTGGCAGGTGAGCCACCTCCTCGCCATGAACTACAAAAAGCATTCAGCGGCAAGCAACCATATCTAAAACGCAGGTGAAGGCTTTTTGCCGCAGGGGGAATTATATTACCTAAAAAAACTTCAAACTTCGGTGCAGGTTTTAACCCCAATAACCTTTCAGTTAGATGGCCCTGGTTGGCCCTTGATTGTTGACACACCACAATATGGTGCCAAAAGGCTGCCTTTACGACCTGTTTATCTGATTTACGGATGTGATCTGGGTGCTCCCAAAGTGCCTCAAGCTTCAGCTTCTTGCACCAGGTGGAATAAAACTCAACCAAGGGACTTTAAAGGTGAGGTCCAGTCTTAATAAATGGCCCAAACAGGCCCTGGACGGGGCTAATTCAGGGGTAGACCAGATGCAAACCCAATAAAGAAGGGGCCAGTCACCCTGTTAATATCCAAATCATACCACAGGGGAATGAGTGGAGTACTAACTGGGACAGCCACAAGTGCCCTAAACAATTATTTTTAGTAACCACTAGACTGTGTGTCTTGGTATAACCCCATATTTCTGTGCCATAGGTAGCGGCATTAAGGGCCTTGGCTCAATAAGCCACAAGGGGGTTAAACTAGAACGAGTAGTGGTTGCTCTAAAATAATGCAAGATGGTGTTTGACCTGTGTGACAGGAACAGGGAGCACTTTGATATCTTGAAGTCCCACTTAAACTTGTCCGACACGGTAATGCCTAAATAGTCAAAACAAGACACCCTTTCAAGGTGTGAGTTGTCCACCTTAACACTCTTCCTACTTGCTGGGCACTTGCCAAAGAACATATGTGGTTTTTTTTTGCACAAGTTATCTTCAATCCTCTTTCCACACAAAATGACCCAAACCTTGTCAACCGGTTTTTAATCCCTATTGGGGATTTAGAAATTAACGAGTCATCCGTAAATAGGAGGATTGGAATTTTCCCTCCATCTATGGTGGGAGAGTCCTTGACACATTGCCCAAGGTACACAGTAACGTCATTCATGCAAAGAGAGTAGAGCGTGGGGGCCAACACACATCCTTGATGCACTCCGCAATAGATGGGAATTCTGGATGTCAGTTCTCCATGTCCCCCCCCCCAGTGTACCTGCATAATTCCAGGTATACAGTCTAATCAAAATGTCAACTATGTCACTAGCTAGGGATACCCATCTTCCTCAGGACTCTCCAGAGATTATCACACGGAATCAGATCAAAGGGCGCTCGAACAGCAACAAAAGCAACATATATCTTCTGCTGACGAAGAAGAACCTGCTTCCAGTACAGAACAGAAAATCTAAATATCTGGTTATAGTACTAGTCTTTGGCCAGAATCCTGCCTGCAAGGTCGAGAATACATCTTCGCTGGCTGCCCACGACAATAATTTGTCAAGTACTTGTCTTGCAAAGATTTTTTTGAGATTATCCAGCAAGCTAATAGGACGGTAATTAGCAGGGCAGCTCGTGTCCCCTTTTTTAAATACTGGAATAATTTCAGCCCCCTTCCAAGTATCTGTCATCTTACCCCCTTGGACTATTGCATTTGATAGGGAGTTTATATACCAGGCCCACATTCACGATTCCGATTTATATAAGTTCCCTGGAATACAATTCGGGCCAGAGACTTTTAAGGGTTTCAGACTGTCTAGTCCTGCCAGGGTTTCTTCCAATGAAAAGAATGGTGAAACACATTTACCTGGCCCTATCACAAAAGTGACAGTAGGTGAGTTCTCCTCCCCCACAGTGCAATATGGGAACACCTAGGATTGCCATGTTCTCTAGTCCCATCTGCAATTTTATGACCAAAAAACATAATTATCTCTCACTTTCAAGGACTGGAGTAGTTTCTGCCATTTATCGTCATCCCATTTTTTTCTTGCCGCTTTAAGCTCCCTTTTATACCTGGCACGAGCACATGCAATGTCTACCCGATTACACTCCCTTATTGCTTTCACTAGAGATCGTTTGGCCAGTCTACATTCCTGGTTAAACCATTTGGAAGATTTCCCTCCCGGCCTAAGACTACCCTGACAGACTCTAACAAAAATAGATTTGAGTTTATCAAAAACTAAAGTGTGAGTACTTAACATAAGGTCAGGGTCAACTGTTAACCCTGCAAGTTCCGATATATATTGTTCAAACAATTGGTATATTTCTGGGTGTATATTCTGGTTCGCCACAACTCTGGGCCACGTTACTCTGCGACAGTTATTTGCTACAATGGGTTCCGGCAATACTGCTAGTTCCAGAGCAGATGACCTGAAATACTCCTCCACCAACAAGGTGGCCAGGGGACTATGATCACTATCTGTGATACTCAACACCTCCAAGTCATTAAGGTCCGGCCACAACCGGACATCCACCAATACATAGTCGATAACACTCCTCTGGCACCTCCCCTCTGAATGTAAACGCTCTATCCGGATCAGGGTGAGTTCTCCCGTTACAGGCTCGCAGCCCGTGTGCCACCACCAATGCGGCTGCTTGTAAAGCAGTCTTGTTAAAGTTGCTCAGCGGCCTGCCAACCATCAGTGGGACACCCCAATATTCATCCTCTTCCTTGATTACCAGATTAAGAGCATTGCAGTGTTCAAACCAGGTAGTAAAATCGCCAGCCACTATAATTCTAGAGTGCTGTTTATGGATCTCCACTAAACTGTCTAATAAGCCTAAAGCTAGAGACTCACTTTTCCCTGGCATTGAGCGAGCATACACATTCAGTATGACCAGTACCAGACCAAGGGAAACCGTAATTTAATGCCCATTATGTCTGGCAAATCTATCTTAAGAGGTTCCTGTGCATAAGAAATTTTATTACTTACCAGGATCATAAGGCCCCCCATTGCCCACCCCATTTTCCTAGGTGGCGTTGCCTCCACACTGTAGGTAGTAAACCCTCTAATAAAAACCTTGGTAACAGCCCAGGTTTCTTGAAACAGGCAAACGTCATACTTCCCTATAAGGGAGATCCAGTTCTCATCAACCAGCTTCACATTCAACCCGGCCACATTCTATGAAATTAAATGGAGATCTGTCTTACAGATAGCCATCATTTTAAGAGGAAGATCCTCTTGTTCTACATCAGCATGTGAGCAAGATGCCCCTGTTAATGGAGCATCCAAGGTCGGTCCATCTGAAATGACAGTAGGCAAATGAATGCTTCCACTGGCAGACTGTTGCACTGGCTGACATAGTCAGTCCAGCTGATCTAACGAGGCAAGAGGATAAAATCGATTATGAGTAGGAATATTAAAGATAGTGTGATGATTGACCCTGGTGTGTAAAGTACTCTATGTGGCAGGCTGTGTAATACTAGTACCCAATGCTGCTGGGGGGGTTAAAAAAAAACAAGCAGAGGGCTCTAATGCCCTCATTTCCATGACATTTATGACAGCTGATGTAACAAGGATTGAACACAGTGCAGTGCTTTAAAGTTCACAATTACACAATCACCCTGTGAGGTTTTGGAGTGGGGCCCATCCAAGAAACCCTACAAGGGTTAATAATTTCCCTATTAAAATCATGTGTCTAACCAGAATGTTCTCGTATCCAATGAACAACTTTATTTAATAATGAATCATGCGAATCCTGCTTCTCCATGGATGACTGTGGAGCATTCTCGAGAACAATAATATATGGGGTACATTCCGGTGGAATTTTAGGTCTAACATCGAAAGTTCCAAGACTTAAAGAAGAGAACCCCAGTACCACTGTGCTGCTAACTGGGGCTGCGGCCTCACCAGAACACTTCTACGGGGGGGTCACTACATGGACGATGCAAGATGCCCTTGTTGTGTCCATTAACTGCAGGCAACCTACTCTCCCTGCTCACTTCAGAGCACCCTGACAATCCAACTTCAGCCCCAATTGAGCAAAGAGGCTGGGCCTCGATGGTTTCATTATGTTCCCGATTTCTGTTGCCCGACACTACCATGGGGCTACGAGAAGATGATCCGCTAATGCCAGTAGTTCCAAATTGTTTAAGTTTTAATTCAGTGGAGCAAAGATGCTCAATTAAAGGTTCCAATTTTAAATCCAGAATGGCATGTAGTCTGGCTTTAACAGTTCAGTCATCACACAGTGATCCAAGTCAAATACCTGCCCAACCTCCTTTGCTAGCGCCTTCTTTTTAGTGGTTTGGCTAATACGCTGAACAGTAGACTGGTTGCTGCATTCTATCGGTCTCCAATTGTTTCCTTTTCCCTGACGTCAGCAGATCTTCACCTAGTCTAGAGGTGAGGGCTTTGACTGTGACTATGGGCTCTAGAGGAACAAGCACCTGTGTTGGTGCCTGTACAAGGTTAGAAGTCCCCCCACCAAGGCTCCTACTAGACCTATGTCTGCAAAAGATATTTCGGGAGCTCCTCCACCATGCCAAGGCAGCTCACTATCATCATCAGGATGGGGTGGAGAGGCCTCCAATGCACCTAACGAGGGGTAATATTGCAAATCGACAGAGAGCCGCCACTCCGCCAGCTCAATTTCTTTGTCAGTGATTCCAACTGCCCTTGGTATGAAATTATCCATACTCGATTGACATGAGCTCAGGTGGCTAGAGGGGCCAATGGGCCCTGGGTCAACTTTGGTGGTGAGTTTTCATTTACAAATCTTAGCCCTAGGCATGCTGCAATGTCAAATGGGGTCAAGTAAGGTCCCCCTACATCACAATCACCCTATGTAAATGAGGAACCTCTTCACATCCCAAAAGCTTGCTTTAATATTTCCAAGAGAGTTGGCCCTGCCCGGCCTCTTCCGGACGACGACGGACAAAGATGGGCCAAGTCTTGGCCCGGTCTTGGCCCAGGCACGCACCTGGGCGTGTCCCGCGCAGCGGGATCGCAATGTCCTTAAGTGTACCTCCAGGCACAGAAATGGCGGTGAACTGCTCCTGCCGATTGGGCTGCTGGGAGTGGTAGTGTGCCCCCTCAGACTGTTTTACAAATGTTCCTCGGAGTGGGATCGCAATGTCCTTAAGTGCGCCTCTGGATGCGGAAATGGCAGTGAATGGCTCCTGCCGCTTGGACTGCTGGGAGTGTAGGGTGGCCCTCCGGACTGTTTTGCAAATGTCCCCGCCTAGAGTGTGTAGGCCTGGAGAGTTCCCCATAAGAAGCACAATTTTCTGTATTGTTTCCCTTTAAAAAATATATGCAAACAGGAAACACATTGTTTTCGGACTGTATTTATCTGTAAAAATCAGAAAAAAATGAAAACTGGGAGCCTTAATCATAATTTCCAGATGAGACCGCTCAACAAGATACCACCTTTCACCCTAGACTGACTGGAAGCTGGTTGCAGAAAGCGTAGCACAGAGCCATCAGAATCATGGTAGCTCTCTCTGGGTTAATCTCCCCTTTAGGCTATTAGTGCAGCTACACAAAACTGTGCAGTGATGCTGGTTGTGGAGTTGAATCATCAAGCACTAGGCCTGCAACTGGCTCACAGGTCGACCTACATCAACTTTAGTGTGTTTGCCTCTTTCACAAGAGTTGGTTGTCACTTACCAGAGGAGATTAAACCCTATGCCCTTAAGTAGGAGGCACTCTCTTCTTCCAGATTCAAGCAACCACTCCAACATACATATATGCCCAAATGGTGACTACACAACCTACATTAAATGATCTGTGCATTTCCACCAGATTCCAAAACAGCTGATTAAAACTTGTTTGTTTTGCTTATGACGGTGTATCAACCTTTTCGTGGCGAAACTCCAATTTTCTTTTTGTAATTAAAGTTTGAGAGCTGTGTCTGAGAGCACCTTATTTGTGCAAATTTCTGCACTGGTTATAGCTTAGAATAGAATGCTCGGGGTGTAACCAAGCCTTTGCAGCCTTTCGAGACAGGGGGTGCCCAACCCTCTATGGTGTCCTCTCAACCCTACAAAGGGTCTTCTTCATTTGAAAGCCAATGAATATCTGTGAGATGTAGGAGTCTCAGGGGGCAGCATCATTTTATGTTTTCCCTCAGGGAATGATCTAGCTCCATCAGGGTCCAGTCGATCACACCACATCAGTCTGCCGACCCTACTGCAGCACTGGGAAAGGATAACTGTGTTCTCACTTACCAAGATCTCCAATAGTTGAGGAAGAAGTTGTAGTATTCGGCTATAATTGTAAACTTGGGGAAAAAACGTAGAAGACCTCACTTTGCAAGAGTCCTCAACACTAGTATCTGTCAGTGCCATAGCCAGTGTGTCATGGTCCCTAGTGCCTAGAAAGGAAATGAGCCCCTTGTTTGATCTGTGCAATATCACAATAATCAGGGTTCAGTGGCCTCCTCTAGCCTCTGGCGCCACTGCACCCTGATTATTGCTGCACTCTGGTATCCATTGTCTCCTGCTTACCACGGTACCTGTGCTGTCTTCACATCAATATCCCTAGCCTCCTCTCAGAGTATCCCAATTTCTCTATAATAGATCAGTGCCTCACAGTCTATGACCTGCAGTTCAATATTCAGACATTTAGGGATGCTACATCCCACACATAGGGTTGATGCAAAGCCAGTATTATACGGGCTAATTGTTTCCTTTTTCATACTTAAAAAAGTAAATAGAAGAAAAATGCAATTTAAAGTGTGTTCACAGGTGTACATATGGCCCGATTGATAATTAAACAAAATCCGAAAGGGAATGTTTAAAATGAAAATGAAATTAAACCTTTTTACATAAAATTCTCTTTATGGATCCTGACAGAGTCTTTGCAGAATCTCAAAAGCGTGAACAAGTGGTTATCACTTTTCTGTGAGAAAGGTGTCAGCCCGACCGACACGCCCCTACACAGCTTTGCCCACCGTAACATTTTCTTAGCTGCTTTAAACCTTAAAATCAAACTTTGCCTCAAAGCAAAATCCATTAAAACAGTAGATGCAGGCCTCAGGAAAGATGTACAGCTCTAGCAGGTCTAATTTCTGTCATCAAGAGCTGGAGAGCAAATGTGAGGCGACAGAGAAGCAGTCGCAGTAGGATGGAGACGCAAAGTAGCAGTAAAAGTTGCTCTGGAGCCAAAAAAAAACAGAGCAGCTGGAAATCCAAATCACCCGCTGCGAAGAGAGAAAAGGCTCCATTCTCCTCCCCATGCACCTGATATACATGCACTAGTGGGTGAAGACAAAGCCCCCCTCTCTAAAAGATGCTTAATTGGGTCTCGAGAGAGAGAGATCTTGGCCCAATAATGCATCTTCAATACCGGTAAAACGGAACTGGGAAAACACCACAATGTTCGGTCGATGACACAGAAAAAGTTAGATGAAATTAACAGCTGCATTTTGCGTTCGCTAATTTGAGTGACTCCCGGGGGGGTGGGGTGGGGGGGGGGCGTTTATAAATTCATAGGCTGTAGTTGGACTGGTCCTGATAACAATGACCCACCGGGTTAAAACATCTAAATATTTTGAATACCAAAGATCTTCTATTCAGGCCTTATCAGCAGGACCTCAGACAGTATTGCAAAACTGTCAACAGCATAATTTTGATCAACATTCGAAAAGCTGATAGAGGCCATAAACAGTGCACTGAGCATGGGAAGGCACATTGTAATGAAGGTTGTGTGTGAGAAGGGCAAGTATGTGAGAATTGGGTGTGAGAGTGGGATTTGAAAAATGAAATGGAATATATGCATCTGTGAGAGAAGCATTTAATTTAGAGGTGAGGCTGAGTGTGCTTGTCAAAATGGGATGGTAAGAGGAGCATATGGACAGAAAAGAGGGTATTTGAGAAAAGGGTGAGGAGAAGGTGAAAGTAGAAGATGTGTGAAAGGAACATATAAGAAAGGAATATATGAGATACAATAGTGAGGTGTCTGTAAGCAAGAGTAATGTATGGTGAGCTTGGGGGAAATGAGGTGGAAAGAGAGAGGAGGGTATTAGATGAAGGACAGATATTGGTGTGTGAATAATAAGAGTGAGGGAGGAGAGTATGTGAAAAAGAGATATTGAAGTTACTGGCATAACAAAGACTCAGCCTTTGACAAATGTGCATGTGTATGGAAACTTCTGAATCTAAAAGAAGTTACAGAAGCAAGGCTGAAGGATATGATAACACAAGTTCCATCAGGTTTCTCAGTGTCAGCAGCAGGACTTTCAGAAACTGACGTGGAAGATCATCTAAGTGAAAATAGTGTCTGAACTTGCATATTCACTATCTTTTCTGCTTACACATATTCCTCTTAGTGAGTTAAGCACCCACTTCAGAGATCTGTCTGTACCCTTCATGTCACTCATACATGACGTGTACATGTTCTGTAAATTACCTATCACTCATGCCTTAATGCACATGTTAAGTGAGTGATAAAAGCTTTCACTAATTTGGCTGTTCTGAGGGGAATGGAAAATTGTACTATCTGCTTTCTGCAAGATGGGAAAGCTTCCTTTGCTATTGCAAGACCGACCCGGTTCTGAGGAAGCACAGCTTGCATTGCTTGTACCTGATTTGTATGTGTCCTGTGATGGAGAACGCTTGCATTACTGCTGCTCTAGTTGTATCTGTCCTCTGATGGACAGAAACGTCCACTATTTCGGCCTAATACATGCATGATCAGTGAAGAAGGGTTCTGTCCACTGCTGTTGCTACATCCTATGAAAAACCTAAGGATGTATTGAATGCACTTGGATAACGTGCCATAAGCATCAGGGACTATTTCACAATATGTGATGTCAGATACCAATACCTGTAGCCTTGAGTAAGTGCCAGACAGGTGGTGGCAATATTCGAGCATCGAAACTTGGTGATGGAAAAGAGAAGTAGTGTCCTTTCGTGGACCCTCCTGTTTTGAAACTTGTAGTTGGGAGACACCTGTAAAACCTTTTTAGTTTACCTGCACAATTTTAATATCAATCCGAAATGAACAAAGGGAGGACATATGTGTAACACGAGGGACATAACCTCACCTAATCTAGGGAATTCAAAACGATGACGGTGTAGAACCACTGAACATGGATGCTTCCCAGTTGTAGACATGGAATCCACTGATGAAGAATAAAATGCAAGGTAGGTGAGGGTTCATCATCCTATGTGAGTACATATTGTATGGTAATTCAGCACAAAATGTAACTGTTTCTTCCAGGACTGTTGTACATCTTTAATGTTGATGTCTATTCACAAAGAGTGCACAACAGGCGGTTAACCTCTCTCTTTCCTACTTTACTGTGGTAGCTATCTGTACTGTGTGTGAGACAAATGTGTGATGTCCCTCCTGCTTCTGCGACCTGTCTTTTACTCATTCTGTGTGATAAAGATGGTTCCACTACTGCTGTCCATGTTGTACCTTTCTAGTGAAGTGAAGCTCAGTATTAAACTTAACACTGCAGAAAAGACAAAATGATGTACATTGCCAATGCTTTTTATGGTGCGTGGCATGAACGAAACAGTGAACCCACACAACTTATTTGAGCAGTGTTTACTTTTGGTTTTATGTCTGAAACAAATAGCATTTTAAAGGACTAGGGGGGTTATTCTAACTTTGGAGGAGGTGTTAATCCGTCCCAAAAGTGACGGAAAAGTGACGGATTTACCACCAGCCGTATTACGAGTCCATTATATCCTATGGAACTCGTAATACGGCTGGTGGTATATCCGTCACTTTACCGTCACTTTTGGGACGGATTAACACTCCTCCAAAGTTAGAATAACCCCCATAGATGTCTTTGTAAACATTTAAACCATAACTGAAAAGTGAGCCAAGGCTGCCATTGTAAGCAACAACATTTTGCATGCCTGGTTTTTTAATCTAAAATGTTAGAAATGGGGTCTCTTATTGGCAGTGGTTTGCACCCTGTCCAAGTAGGGACCCTCACTCGCATTAGAATGTGGAAGCCATACAGATACGGGGGTGGGGCAAAAACAAACTGGGGAGGCATGATGAGCAAAAGAACGATGGACTAAACCCAGATCTGTGACTGGGGTGAGTGTTTGAAAAGTTTCAACACTCCGTCCATCACCCTTTTGTGTTGCTAAAGTTGCCCTAAGTGGGAAGGGTACACCCAGACCAGACATGGGCCCCTTGCTCACTGTACCACTGGATTCCAACTAGCCTGGCTGGTGAAGGGTGATAACGCGTCCAGCCCTTATAAATTTCCCTGTACCTGGACACGTTGGAGGTCGGTGAACCTCTTAGCCGAGGTGGGCTCTCCTCATCCTAGAATAGTCGGATCACTTAAACCAATAATCAATGACTATTGTAATCGATAGCTAATACTCAATTAATAGATCAAAATAACACATTAGGAATCAATAAAAGTTGGTATTTCAACGCACCATGACCTTTCAGTCATGAATAACCACACCAGTTTATTAAAAGTTAGTGAATTTATTTCCCTATATTAACAAAGCTAGCACAATGTATATAAGTCTCAAAACCAAATGATATATGTATACGAACATTACTAGCTGTCCATAGCGGCGGAAGAAACGCAATCTACGCAAAATCTGAATTATAATGCATTCAGTTATAGCAATACAAATCACTAATATAAGCAACTGAATTTGACTAATTTCATACATAGGTCAGCATAACAAGATTTCAATTTAGCATGGTGCATCAGATGAATACCTTGACTAGCCTCTAATTAGCATTGGCATGTGGGGCTTCATGCAAAACGAATTTAGTCAACACAAATTTGGAAAACTTCTAGCTTGGGCCCTATCAAAATAGCAGTTGGTACCTAAAAGGAAAAACACAATGCATAATACAATTATCCTTTCATAATTACCAAATACAATCAGAATTCAAGAAAGTCTTCGTCCTTCAGGTACCGGTTCGATCAGCATGGGGCAGATTTCAAAGGGGCAGAGTTAAGGGCAAGTTTCCTTGTAGCAGCGAGGAGAATGGGGCAAAGTTACTGCATGGGCAAGACGGGGCAAATTAAAGTTAAAGTCCCTAGGGTGAGAATTCTTAAAGTCTCTTTCTCTGGAATAGAGAAAAGGGCATCAAGGTGTCATCCGAGATGGCATCTGGCATTTGGCTTCGAAGATGGCATCAAGAAGAAATGGCTGACTTCTCTTTGTCCGGTGGGTTTAAGTAAGAAACATTCCAAATTCTGCAGGTCTTCCATTGGAGGGTTCATAGGGTGGCTTCAATTTGACCAATGAATAGTGTCTTTCTCCTAGTACTCATTTATGCATATATTGTCCTTGGAGCCTTGGAACACAAATTGCAACAAGGTTTGCCAAATATTTCAGTATCAGTACTTTTATTGTCCGCACCTGCAGAGATTGACCTTGCATCAAAAGGGATGCAACCAGCCTAGCACGAAACCTTGTGATAAGTGTATTAGTCATTTCTACTGAAAAAAAATACAACCTTTAAAGTAAAATAATATATTTTGTTAGTGCAAGTGAAAACCACGCAGTTGAATTTGAGACCAGGCGACTAGGCCAAAGCCTCTACTAAATTTAAGCTAAGCATAAAACAGTTTCAACAAGAAATCATAGCACATATTTGCAATTATGTCGGATTACTGCGTTTTTCAATTCTTCATGATTAATAAAGCTCGTTCATAATAATGGCGAACTACCCCGAGGGCACAATTTCCCTCGTACATTATTTTCTTTGCTAAAATCACACTTCATTATACGATTTTGGTTACATGATATATGAATATATGTAGGTCCTTCTTTTTCTGCGTCATCAAGGGTGATACCCTGAAACCGGTCTGAGGATGCTCGTTTCTAGTCCAGGGATGACCTGGCTTGACAGTTCAGTCTGGGCTGTTCCCTTGAGGAACGGGGTCAAGACTGATTTGCATGTGGCTGGGTCCAAACTGGGGTGGTATGGTGAGCAAAAGAAAGATGAATTAAACCCAGATCTGTGACTGGGGGTGAGTGTTTGAAAAGTTTCAATGCTCAATCTATCACTCCATTTGTGTTGCTAAAGTTGCCCTAAGTGGGAAGGGTATGGCCAGACGTGGGTCCCTTGCTCACTATGCCACTGGATTCAAGCTAGCCTAGCTGATGAATGGTGATACTCTGAAACAGGTCCCAGGATGCTTGTTTATGGTCCAGGGAGGACCTGTCTTGACAGTTTGGGCTGGACTGTTCCCATGAGGAACAGGGTCAAAACTGATTTGCATATGGCTGGGTCCAAACTCAGCTTCTACGTCCCCACCCGCCTCCTCCGCTCCTCTGGCCTCGCACTCGCTGCTGTCCCTCGCATCCGCCGCTCCACGGCAGGTGGGAGATCTTTCTCCTTCCTGGCGGCCAAGACCTGGAACTCCCTCCCCACCAGCCTCAGGACCACCCAGGACCACTCCGCTTTCCGGAGACTCCTAAAGACCTGGCTGTTCGAACAGCGATAACCCCCCCTTTTTCCCCTAGCGCCTTGAGACCCGCACGGGTGAGTAGCGCGCTTTATAAATGTTAATGATTTGATTTGATTTGATTTGTGGCATGGTGTGCAAAAGAACAATGAATTGAACCCAGATCCGTGACTGGGGGTGAGTGTTTGAAAACTTTCAGTACTCCATCCATCACCCTTTTGTGTTGCTAAAGTTGCCCTAGGGGGGAAGGGTATGGCCAGACGTGGGTCCCTTGCTCATTGTGCTACTGGATTCAAGCTAGCCTAGCTGATGAAAGTTGATACCCTGAAACTGGTCCCAGATGCTTGTTTCCGGTCCAGGGAGGACCTGGCTTGGCAGTTTGGGCTGGACTGTTCTCATGAGAAACAGGGTCAAGACTGATTTGCATATGGCTGGGTCCAAACTGGGGTGGAATGGTGAGCAAAAGAACAATGGATTAAACCCAAATCTGTGGCTGGGGGTGAGTGTTTGAAAAGTTTCAACACTCAGTCCATCACCCTTTTGTGTTGCTCACTTTCTAAAGGGGGCTTTTTTCAAACTTACAATTTAAAAACCAACAGCACAAAAAATTGTATTTTTAAATTGTGAGTTCAGAGACCCCAAGTTCCATATCTCTATCTGCTCCCAATGGGAAACTGCACTTAAAAGATATTTCAAGGAAATCTTCATGTTACCATTTGGGAGAGATAGGTCTCGCAATAGTGAAAACCAAATTTAGCAGTATTTCACTATCAGAACATGTAAATCACATAGGTATGTGTCCTACCTTTTAAATACACTGCACCCTGCCCATGGGGCTGCCTTGGACCTACATTAGTGATTACTTACATGTAGTAAAAGTAGTGATTTGGACCTGGCAGGTGGGTGCACTTGCCAGGTCGAACTGGCAGTTTAAAACTGCACACAAAGACAATGCATTGGCTGGTCTGTGACATGTTTAGAGGGCTACTCATGTGGTTGGCACAATCAGTGCTCCAGACCCACTAGTAACATTTAATTTACAGGCCCCGGGCACCTCAAGTACACTTCACTAGGGACTTACTAGTAAATCAGGTATGCCAGTCATAGAGAAAAACAAACACCAACCCACTTAAGACAGAGAGCACTTGCACTTTAGCACTGGGCAGCAGTGGTAAATTGAACAGTGTCCTAAAGCCAACAAAAACGAAGTTCAGCACAGGATCATAACAGGAGGTCAAAAGCCAAAATTGTAGGGGAACCCACGCCAAGAGCTAACATAAAACAGCAGCATTCCTATTAAAACCATAAACTCCACAATGCAGGTGACTGCTTAAACTTTGCAAAGGATCTCTCACTTCTCAGAATCTTAAAAACATATCTAACTCAGCAATGCAAGCAGTAGCATTTAAAGTCTCTGAAGAGGCACTTCGTTCCTGAGGCCATCCTTGGCCTAGAGGTTGGTGCTATTTAGCTGGAGAGCCTGAAAATGGCCATGTCTTTGACAAGTGCAGCACATTCCAGCACATACCATAAGTCGATGCCATGAGGGCCACCAGTGTGTACCCCTTAAATAGGAAGCAAGGGCCCATTTCTAATAGATAATTGCTATTAGAGGTTTGTTAGAATTGTAAGATGCAGGGAGGTCTTCCCCCAAACCTTTTTGTCTACTCCCCTCCTGTTTGCTGAAATTAATTTATGTTGCCTCTAGGACTCTGCAGTTTACCACTCTAACCAGGGCTAAAGTGCTTGTGCTCACCCCTGAAAACATGATAAATATGGCCTATACCTGATTGCCACATTTACTTATAGATCCCTTGTAAAGACGTAGAACATGTACCCAGAGCCTGTAAATTAAATGCTATTAGTAGGCGTGCAGTACTGGTTTTGCCACGCACTTGAGTAGCCTTTTAAACATTTCTCAGGCCTGCTGTTACAGTCTGTGTGCAGTTTTATACTACCACTTTGACCAGCTGTAGGAAAGTACCATCTTGCCTGGAATGTTACCCCCATATTTCACTGTATATATGTTGTTCTAGTCTATGTGTCACTGGGACCCTGCCAGGCAGGGCCCCAGTGCTCATAAGTATGTGCCCTGTATGTGTTCCCTGTGTGATGCCTAACTGTCTCACTGAGGCTCTGCTAACCAGAACTTCAGTGGTTATGCTCTCTCTGCTTTCTAAATTTGTCACTAACAGGCTAGTGACTAAGGCCTATATTTATACTTTTTTAGCGCCGCATTTGCGGCATTTTTTGACGCAAAATCGGCGCAAACGTACAAAATACAATTGTATTTTGAAAGTTTGCACCTATTTTGCATAAAAAAGCGGCGCAAATGCAGCACAAAAAAAGTCTAAATATGGGCCTAAATTTACCAATTCACATTGGCATACTGGTACACCCACATAATTCCCTAGTATATGGTACTGAGATACCCAGGGTAATGGGGTTCCAGGAGATCCCTATGGGCTTCAGCATTTCTTTTGCCACCCATAGGGAGCTCTGACAATTCTTACACAGGCCTGCCAGTGCAGCCAGCGTGAAATAACGTCCACGTTATTACACAGCCATTTACCACTGCGCTTAGGTAACTTATAAGTCACCTATATGTCTAACCTTCACCTGGTGAAGGTTGGGTGCAAAGTTACTTAGTTTGTGGGCACCCGGGCACTAGCCAAGGTGCCCCCACATCGTTCAGGGCAAATTCCCCGGACTTTGTGAGTGCGGGGACACCATTACACGCGTGCACTATACATAGGTCACTAACTATGCATAGCGTCACAATGGTAACTCCGAACATGGCCATGTAACATGTCTAAGATCATGGAATTGTCCCCCCAATACCATTCTGGTATTGGGGGGACAATTCCATGATCCCCCAGGTCTCTAGCACAGTACCTGGGTACTGCCAAACTACCTTTACGGGGTCTCGACTGCAGCTGCTGCTGCTGCCAACCCCTCAGACAGGTTTCTGCCCCCCTGGGGTCCAGGCAGCCCTGGCCCAGGAAAGCAGAACAAAGGACTTCCTCTGAGAGAGGGTGCAAAACCCTCTCCCTTTGGAAATAGGTGTGAGGGCTGGGGAGGAGTAGCCTCCCCCAGCCTCTGGAAATGCTTTGATGGGCACAGATGGTGCCCATCTCTGTATAAGCCAGTCTACACCGGTTCAGGGATCCCCCAGCCCTGCTCTGGCGCGAAACTGGACAAAGGAAAGGGGAGTGACCACTCCCCTGACCTGCACCTCCTAGGGGAGGTGCCCAGAGCTCCTCCAGTGTGTCCCAGACCTCTGCCATCTTGGAAACAGAGGTGTTGGGGGCACACTGGACTGCTCTGAGTGGCCAGTGCCAGCAGGTGACATCAGAGGCTCCTTCTAATAGGCTCTTACCTCTCTTAGTAGCCAATCCTCCTTCCTAGGTAGCCAAACCGCCTTTTCTGGGTATTTAGGGTCTCTGCTTTGGGAAATTCTTTAGATAACGAATGCAAGAGCTCATCAGAATTCCTCTGCATCTCCCTCTTCACCTTCTACCAAAGGATCGACCGCTGACTGCTCAGGACGCCTGCAAAACCGCAACAAAGTAGCACGACGACTACTAGAAACCTTGTATCGCCTCATCCTGCCTGCTTTCTCGATTGTTTCCAGGTGGGGCATGCTCTGGGGGTAGCCTGCCTACACCCTGTACCAGAAGCTCCGAAGAAATCTCCTGTGGGTCGACGGAATCCTCCCCCTGCTAACGCAGGCACCAAAAGACTGCAACACTGGTCCTCGGTGTCCCCTCTCATCCTGACGAGCGTGGTCCCTGGAACTCAGCAACTCTGTCCAAGTGACTCCCACAGTCCAGTGACTCTTCAGTCCAAGTTTGGTGGAGGTAAGTCCTTGCCTCCCACGCTAGACTGCATTACTGGGTACCGCATGATTTGCAGCTGCTCCGGCTCCTGTGCACTCTTCCAGGATTTCCTTTGCGCACAGCCAAGCCTGGGTCCCCTACACTCCTTCCTGCAGTGCACAACCTTCTGAGTTGTCCTACGGCGTCGTGGGACTCCCTTTTGTGACTTTGCATGGACTCCGGTTCACTTTCCTTCCAAGTGCCTGTTTAGGTACTTTTGCGTGTGCTGCCTGCTTTTGTGAGGGCTCCCTGAGTTGCTGGGCGCCCCCTCTGTCTCCTCCTCCAAGTGGCGACATCCTGGTTCCTCCTGGGCCACAGCAGCACCCAAAAACCTCTACTGCAACCGTTGCAGCTAGCAAGGCTTGTTTGTGGTCTTTCTGTGTGGGAACACCTCTGTAAGCTTCATTGCGACGTGGGACATCCGTCTTCCAAAGGAGAAGTCCCTCGCTCTCTTCTTTCTTGCAGAACTCCAAGCTTCTTCCATCCGGTGGCAGCTTCCTTGCACCCTCAGCTGGCATTTCCTGGGCTCCTGCCCACTGTCGACACTGTTGCGACTATTGGACTTGGTCCCCTTGTCTTACAGGTACTCAGGTCCGGAAATCCACTGTTGTTGCATTGCTGGTGTTTGTTCTTCCTGCAGAATCCCCCTATCACGGCTTCTGTGCTCTCTGGGGGTAGTATGTGCACTTTACACCTACTTTTCAGGTTCTTGGGGTGGGCTATTTTTCTAACCCTCACTGTTTACTTACAGTCCCAGCGACCCTCTACAAGCTCACATAGGTCTGGGGTCCATTCGTGGATCGCATTCCACTTTTGGAGTATATGGTTTGTGTTGCCCCTATACCTCTGTGCTCCTATTGCAATCTACTGTAATTTTACACTGCTTGCATTACTTTTCTTGCTGTTACCTGCATAAGTTTGGTTTGTGTACATATATCTTGTGTATATAACTTATCCTCATACTGAGGGTACTCACTGAGATACGTTTGGCATATTGTCATAAAAATAAAGTACCTTTATTTTTAGTACTTCTGTGTATTGTGTTTTCTTATGATATTGTGCATATGACACCAGTGGTATAGTAGGAGCTTTACATGTCTCCTAGTTCAGCCTAAGCTGCTTTGCCATAGCTACGTTCTATCAGCCTAAGCTGCTAGAAACACCTCTTCTACACTAATAAGGGATAACTGGACCTGGCACAAGGTGTAAGTACCTCTGTTACCCACTACAAGCCAGGCCAGACTCCTACATGGATAGCACCAAATTTGCCAGGAAGCTAGATCTTAGTATAAATGCATTCAGTAGTTCCTGGGAAAATACGGTTAAATTTTTTTTGCATATCTGGACCCTTGGGTTTAAAGGACTCTTGCAAGAGTCCCTAGAACACAAATTAAAAATAATAGAGCCTTCTGATTGGCCCAGGGAGCTTCTTTTCTCTTGGGCCTATTCTCTCCAATGGGAGGTAGACTCCTGCGGGGCAGTTCTCTGATTAGCCATTAGCAACATGAAAAAAAATGTTTTGCTGGAAGCCAATATAGGACTCTGGAACTTAGTCCTCTGTCCTCGTGTTTAATAAAAATAGTAATATTAGGTGGCAAGCAGGAGACACCCAGCCCTCACTTGGACTTGTCGGAGGTTGGGGGCACAGAGGGGCTTCCCTGGGGCCAAAAGAAAAATTTGCATTTTTTTATCACGATCCAAGTAACTCCTGCGGGACTGCAGCAAAACAAAAAAAAAGGAAAATGGCGGCTGACATTTTCTTTATCAAATACTTGGTGAGGGGGCGTGAGTAGGGCCCTTGCCCCGAAACCATTTTAGGCCCTGTGACCACATCCCCCTGGGTCGGGTAGATTAATTAAGAGAAAGACGCGTTGCCATCCTCCCCGGATCTTGTTAGGCCCATGAGACCCCATCCAAGGGGTCAATTTCATTTTTAAAAAGGCAGCTTCTCAGGCCCTCTGAAGAGCCTGTGAAGGCCCTTGGGACCACTCCCCTGGACCGATTGCTGAAAAAAAGGGGAGGGGCCGTGCGCCCGCGCGCTCCCTTCCTAAGCCATTATAGGTCCCAAAGATCCCCATCCCCTAGGGCCGTCTCACTTACTGTGTACTGGGTAGCCCAGCTATGGGGCACAGTAGTGCAATTGAGGGCAGGGAAATATGTGTTTGCCCCTGTCTGGTGGGAGCATTCTTAAATTTCTGGTCAGAGGGAGCAAACATGGAAGTCTGTTTCCTGCCAGCAGCAGATTTCAAAATGCTTCCTACGGCTGGGAGCAGACTTCTGTTTCGCTGCCCGCAATTCGCACTCCTGCTGGCAGTGAAAACAAAACATTGCTCCCTCCTGGATGGAGCATGCACAAAACAGCTGCTCTCCTGGGTGGGAGCAATTGCAGTGTGATGGTTGGTGGGTGCCCTCGGTGGGAACAGGGCACCCACCTATAATTAGGCCCCCTGGGGCCAAAATAGGTTTGGGGTGAGGGGTTACATTCCCCTCCTCCTTTAATCATATCTGGCCCGGGAGGGGGTCCCTTGGCCCTTTTAAGGCTTCAGGAGGGGGCTAAATGCCGGCCCCTACTTTCTCAAATTATGTGTTTTGCCCCAGACGATGAGGTCCTCGGATCCCAAAGGCCAACCCTACGCCACGCATGCCAAAGGCTGTCCATGGCATGGGGTTAGCAGCCTGCTGGGGGTTTAATAACAAGGAAAAGTCCTGTGGCCAATCCCCCTCCACTGCGCACGGCCAAAGGATGTGCTCTGTGTAAGGTTGGCTGCCATTGTCGAGTTGGACGGGTGGTCTGACTGGAAGCCAGGCCCTGTGTCCAGCCTATGCCACTCATGACCAAAGGATATATATATGAGCCGCTGGATATTTATTTGCAGTGACCATTGTCAGCATTTAGTCCTATTTCTGTGTCTGTGCCCATCCCTGTTTTTGATTCTGAAGATACGGTCATCCTGCACTGGGCGGTAGTAGCACATGTTAGAGTGATCACTATTAAGATTCCAATTCTAGAGATGCTGTGGCAGGCCACACAGAGCTGAATTTTGGGTGACTAATCTAAAATCAATCTGCGTGATTGTTTTTTTATCATTACTATTGCCTTTTATGAAACACGTCCCAATCTTCGTCGGACTCTACACAACCCTTCAGACCTAGCAGCTGCACTATGGGCCACGCAGATGCGCAGACCTAGAAGTGAATAAGTGTGTCCCATCAATAATAAGCTTTGGTGCCATTCCTCTCAGTTGTGAAAGACTGACCAACATTTTTACGTCTTTTTTCTGACAGTGGCCCACTATGACACTGATTCTACCCTATTGCTGCCATTCTTTAAGATGCACTGACCTGGTATATAACCAACCTTAAAGTACCAATGATGTGGCATACGACTGACTCTGACCCAGCCTCACCATCCTTTCAGTGGCAAGAGCCACATGTGCAGATGCACTAACCCCAAAATTATCCTGGTATTCCATCAGCTAAAAGCTGCCTCTTTTAAAACCTCTTAGCAACATATCAGAGACAGCTGCCTCACATCTTACTGACTCTGTCCCAACCCTAACCCTGTCAACCTTCACGGACGTGATAGGTGACCTGCTCCACTCCCACAGTATGTCCGGTTCTCTTTGTGGGATTGAGCTGGTCATGAATATCACTTTAAAAACAGATATATATTTGGTGTTTGGCTAAATGATATTGCGCTCTGAAATAATACAGTACTTCTCCTACAGCAGCGGCTGCTACAGATATCAAGGGGAGGGCAGGGAGGGGGATGAAGACGATGGGGGGAATGAATAAATAAAAAGAAAACTTACAGTTCGTCATCGCGGCCGTCCTCTCCTGTCGCCTCACTCTTCCTCCTTTCCTGTTATGGTATCCAAGCATTTGCTGGGATACCAGAAGAGGCTCCCCAGCAATCCAAGTGCTGCTTTCATGCTAAAGCTAGCATGAAAGCAGTGTCAGGATTGGACTGAGCAGCAGTGACTGCCGCTCAGACACAACCCAGGGACCTGTGCAGCAGGGCTTGAGAAACCTAAGAGCGCATGTGTGTTTAGACGGCTGTCTTAGGCCGTACAAACACACATGCGCACTTAGTGCACACAGTTCCTCATCCCACCTCCCATGACCCAGCCCTGCCTCTCACTGCACCTGCTGGATGAGCCAGCAGCAGAAAAATAAAACGATATTCAAATATAATTTTATTTCTCTGCTGCTGGCTCTTAGCAGAGGCTCATCTGCCGTTGCAGAGGAGCCGTTCCTGTTCCCCTATCGAAAATGCATATGCACATGTGATATCTTTGTAACCTGGGGGTGCTCCACCGATTAGAAAGCACCTCTCTCTTTTCCAGACCAACAGGAGGCGCCTTATAATATTAGCACCTGAACCGACATTCAGAGGCGTGTCACAACTCTGAGGTGGGAACAGGGTAGTTGTTATTTCCAATGGAAGGCCAACTACAGCCATCAGCGAGCAGTCAACCTTAGCCAGCGCCTGGACCTGCCTTGCATTTCCCGTCTAAGTCTCTTTGTACCTTTTGAGCTGTGTGAGCTGAAAACATGTTTAGAGGCAGAAGCACATCACTAATGGCCAATGTCATTTAGGCAATTGATGCATTACCTCCCGAAGGAGATAGGAATATCTCTGGCCGCCAAATCACTTACTTGAAGTGAAGTAGCAAGGGTCCTAATGTAAGGGAAACAACCTTGTTGGATAATATGAAGCAACTATAATTGGAATTAAGGAACTCTCCTCCACCATGGGGCCTGGTGCACTTTACCTACACAAATGACAGCCACAGCACTATATAATTACAGATGCTATAATGATTGCAGCCACACAGAAAATAAACCATACTGTAGTTTACCATATTGTAATGCAAAACAACAAGAATGACTGAAGCTCTCCCAACTTGGGCGAGCTGGAGAATATAGCGGGAAGCCGGGGCCACCAATGGGTTTGTTGTGCTTGCCCCAGGACTGGGGTTGGGCCTGATTCACACATGGTCAGTGTGGCGCAGGCAGTACTGGCAGCAATTGGTGCCAAACCCTTTTCCCAATCCAAGGAGGCAATGCCAGCAGGTACGTTGTCTCCATTGCAAAGCATTGGTTTGAGGGACGTGCGCTGTGAATATGATCAGTTGGGCAGGTATGTGCTGGCTTAGGTGCAGTAGAAAATTTGGAAGGGCGTTTATGCAAATATGTGTTCGTTCATTGCAGATAGGCCAGAGTGGCAGGAGATCAAACAGTGCAAATAGTTCTCCCATTCTAGACTTTATGGGCATTGGCCATACAAGAGGAGGGTTGAGGAGACACTGTTGAATTGGATCAAGGGCTACTCAACTTTCCTAGCAAACATGGCAGAGCAATTCCCAAACCTAGGGGCATAAATGGCGTGCTATCAGAGTATGTGCGCATGATGAGTTTGAAAGCACCACCTGGAGGGATGATGACAAGGAGTTTAGAAGGATAAAGGCCAGCAGGCCCACATTGGCTTAAGACCAGATTGATGTGAACACTTGGCTGACCCCGAGTCCCAGGGACTTGCTAATTCAGGCATTGTTTTTCCTTGTATGGCCTACCCTCACATCCTGAGTCCAAGTGCTTTAAAAAGGTAAAATGAAGGGGTCCTTAAAAACAAGAATGAACACCCACTATTGGTCAAAGCCCCTCTCCCGGTTAACTGACATGAGATGGAGATATAATTGAATGTTTACAGCAACACAGTGGCAGCGCTATTATTGTATTCAGTTTTTAAGTATTGTATGAGAATCGTGATGGAAGGCTGTGTGGGTGTAACTGTTTGCAAACATCAGCAGTCACAGAGAGCCAGTCCTAGCATTGCCAGGAAAAAGATCAGGAAGGAACTGAGCTGGGGCACTAGTAGCAAAGGCAGACACAGAACTCGCTTTTAGACTTCTACCTGTACGTCAGGATGATTGTCATCAACTGGGCTTTTAATTCAAGGGTGACTTTATTTTGACAAATGTATGCCCATTGGCTGTTCAGTCTCCTGTCCTTATTTTGAGAAGTTTAGCACTTTCTTAGGGTGGGTATTCCAGCAGAAATCAGGGCACATGTGGGAACTGTATTACTTGGATTATTTCCTGATCCGGGGTGCCCAAGGCAAAGTAGAATATGGGAAGGCTTTGGAATCTTACCACGGGCACAGGCAATGGCCTGTGGGTCAGCTATAACAATTGAATTCCTGGGGATAGAGCTAGATTCAAGGGCAGGTGTGTTTAGGCTTCCCTGGAAAAATAGTTGAGGTGTTCACACAGCATTAGAGGATTATCTAGTTTGCCAAGAAAGTGACATTACATCAGTTGCAGGTAGTGATGGGGCAGCTGAATCTTGCTCTCCATATCATACCAATGGGCTGCCCATTTCCTAAGTCAGTCGCACAGGCCATGTGTGACTTGAAGTTGAGGCCTCATCATACTGTGTTGTCATGCGGAGTCAAGCAGGTTATGAGAATCTGGGAGACATTTCTTATGGATTTCAATGGGGAGGTAGTATGGCCAGGCGCCCTTAACGCCAATGAGGAGTTGGGTTTGTTAACAGATTCTGCAGGTAGTGTGGGTTTTGATGCTATATTGGGTGCATCCTGTTGTGCACAATGTTATCCAGAAGAATGGGCTTAGTCAGGTTTGGTGGCAAACATTGGTTTCCTGGTGCCTTTTACTACTCTTGATGACCCTCACAATAAGGCCACAGCAGTTCGGCAGTGGTATCTAGGTCAGACAGCATGAGTGGTGGGATGCAGTAATCAGCAGAAGGCCAAGTGTAAGAGGATCTTGAGACTGTTGAAGGAATAAATATTGCTATATTTCAGGCTGAATGTCCATTTTAAGTCAAAACATGTGCCAGGTTACTGAACACTGCAGCATGACACTTTGTCTCATTTTAGGATTCAGGCCTTACGGTACCACCACCCAGAAGCAGCCGAGTACCCTTCACCGTTCCTGGATCAACTATGGCAGCTTGGTGCCCCAGCCTACCAGACCTCATGGAAGTCAGCCTTTCACACAGGATGAGGTGTGCCTGTGAGGGGGCATATTATGCGTATTATAGGTTTCAGGAACCCAAGTGGATTGCCAAAAGGTTTCCACTGAGTCTGTAATCATCTTCCTTGAGGCATTAAGAGGGGAAGGGTGACCTGTGTCCTACGTTAAACAGCAAACTGCAGTGATTTCCTTTTTTGCAAATACACTAGGTTACGCAGATGGAACAAAAGCTTTCCTGGTGTAAATGGCTCTGAAGGGCTGGTAGAGATTAGAGGGAGCCAGGCATGAATTCAGGCTCCCCATTGAAGCTGGTGAGGATTATGGAAAGTCTTGAGGAGGTGTGCGGGTCACCATCTGAGGTTCAGTTGATTAGGGAAGCTATCTCCCAGGCGTTCTATGGGGCTCTAAATATGGGGGTGCTAGTTGTGAAGAACAAGAAAGACACAAGTGGAGGTTTGCAGCTAGAGGACATTCAGTGGCCAAATGGTTCTTTGGCAGTCACCATTACCAATTTTGACTGACCAGATGAGTACGGGGACCACATACTGCTTCACAGGGCCCCTGGGAGTGACTGCTGGGGAATCTATAATCCTATATGACACAGTTGGCACAAGGGACTTATGCCCCCCCTTTGGCTCATTAGGACAGTATGTACTGACAAGGTTCCAATTTGCCAGGGTGCTTAGTAGGGTCCAGGTGGCAGCACGTTTGGATCCAGCAGAGTATGGTTCTCATTCATTTTAGATTGGCACAGCCGCAACTGCAGCAGGCATGGGGATGGCTGGGCAAGTAGTTCAAAGGATAGGCAAGTGGAAGTCTAGTGTTACAAGCACAATGTGAGATTGAACATGTTATTAATGTCTTGGCTCTAATTTCCGCCACTCTTCACCATATTCTCCTGACAACACAGGTGGAGGACATGATGAGGTGATGTGGCTGCTGGATACTTCATTGTTTCCAGTCATCCCAGGAACAAGAGGTGTTACAGATGTGCTGGTGTTGGGCCACTTGTACATGAGGCGTGTAAATGTCTTTTATTCTGCAGGTGACTGTGCGACGCTGGCAAGGAAGGCCAGATATCAACTGATCTTCTGCGGTCAAGGAGGGCTGTACTTGGCCAACTTGAGAACTGCATTTGACAAAATAGATTGTAATTGTGTATTTGGGAGGCAGTGACTTGGCCACACTAGGGTGAAAAAACGTATATGATAGGCAATCTCTGAAATGGTTAAGCTTCAAATACATTTCTGGGGGCCATAATAGCATGGTCCAGCATGGCCCTGAGGTTGATTTGGAGAGATGGTAAGTTGGTCAGGTACCTCAATAAGTCTGTGAAATGGTTGAACAGGAAAGCTGGTAAGTTGTTGAACAAAACTAGCTTATCATCTCTACCTCACGGCTGCATCGGTTTTCTTGCAGGATAGGGTGCACTTGTCAAAGTAAGGTAATGCAATGTTATTAGGGGCCAACGCACATGGCACGGGGGGCAGGTAGGGGAACTATGCTAGCCTGTGGCGGGTTAGGTCATGATTGGTGGGGACACTTAAGGTCTTTTTACTGGATGCTTTTAGACCAGAATAACATCAGTGTCATAGGGCCGTCCAAGGGGTGCTGGCAGCAAGTCAAAAAGAGGTTACAGTGATGCAGGGGTTTAGGGGCGGTCACTGACACGCAGTCCTTACCTGTCAACCACCAGTGCTGGTGCAGTTGGCATGAGCTAGCACAGGCCCTTGGAGGACAAGTATTTTGGGTGTAAGGGGCACCCAAGATAGGCATCCTAAGGGCAGCCAGGCCCCATGCGCAAGAGCTCCTGAGGTAGGAGAGCTCCCTGTACGGTACGGGTACTGGAGAGGGAAGGTGGGTTCCTCCCATCAGGAGGGATTCATCCTCTGAACATTGGGGATTAAGAGGAACGAACGCCAAGCCAGTCATTATCTCATTTGGAATAGTTATGTCTTTTGTTGGTTGCACAGGAAAAAACTAGCTATGGATAGGTGATGTCAGAAGATTACCCATTAAATCAAACTTCCACAGGAGCAGATGCCTTTTACCCAACTCCCTCCAACAGATGCGTGCTCAAACTTTTATCTGAACCCTGCATCCGCTAGGGGGAAAGGGGAATTGGTATAGAAAAAGAGAGACCACCTCCAGATCCAGTTCCAGCCTGTGTTTCCCACTTGAAGATAGGATATTCAGTGTGTGTCTCTGAAAACCTGCACCTTTTTTCTTATTGGGATTTCTTTAAAGGAAAGACCTGCAGTCGGGTGTGATAAGAGCATAGATAAGTGTGTTCCTACTGTGCATTCAACTGTTCAGCCATCCACATTCACCCAATTATATTGTTTTCCTAACCTGGATCTTTTGAGAGACTAGCGTCACTCTAAGAGAACAATGTCAACATAATATCTTCTTTTCTCCGGAGTCAGAGGTTTCCAAGGTCCTCTGGAGAACAGTTCAAAAGTTCACAAAAATATAAACTACTAATGTCTTTTACAGAAAGGAAAACACCTTCTCAAGGTTCAGTTTTCTCAATAACAGTCTCTAGGAATTAGTCTGAGCACTGAGGTTTGTCTCTAGACTAACAAGTCTGCAAAGCAAAGAGTGCTTGAATATATATGTACATATATATATATATATATATATATATATTGGCCAGTCTCGAAATCATACAAAAGGATTCCTTACTGCAGTTGCTTGAAGTTCTATTTAGCCAAAACTAATTCTCCTCAGAAAGCCGATAGCCAGTTGTTGGAAGAAGGAAAAAATTCAGCTTCTTCAAAAGGGAAAAAGTAGCTGCTGTGCACACCGTAACAAGAAAAAGAATTAATTATTCAAAACTGAAAGAATTCTCTATGAAACAAAGCACCTCAGGAACACTGCTCATTCTCCTCAGGATTACAGTTGAAGTGCAGGGCTCCCAGAGTGAAACAGCTGGAGGGAAGCTTCAGCGCAAGACCAAGGTAGAAACACTAGAGCGCTGACCTCACAAGGATTTGTGGCCACCATCTTGAGTGCAAGTTAAACCTGAAGAAGCTAGTTCTAAGAACAGCCTCCGCAAGAGCCACCGGGAGTGAGGATGCCACTGCAACCAACATGAGTACAAGGAAAAGGGGAATCGTTTTTGTTGAGGGAAGAACTTAACGCTGGCAATGGTTTTCCTCACAGGTAACTTCCATGTTAAGGCTAGGTCTCACTTGTAAACAATATGTTAATAATATGGTTACTGTAGGAGGCTGGCCTGGCTTGTAGTGGGTACCAAGGGGTACTTACACTCTGTACCAGGTCCAGTTATCCCTTATTAGTGTAGAAGAGGTGTTTCTAGCAGCTTAGGCTGATAGAAGGTAGCTATAGCAGAGCAGCTTATGCTGAACTAGGAGACATGCAAAGCTCCTACTATACCACTGGTGTCATATGCACAATATCGTAAGAAAACACAATACACAGATATACTAAAAATAAAGGTGCTTTATTTTTATGACAATATGCCAAAAGTATCTCAGTAAGTACCCTCAGTATGAGGATGCCAAATATACACAAGATATATGTACACAATACCAAAAATATGCAGTAATAGCAAAAGGAAGTAATGCAAGCAATTTAAAGTTACAGTAGATTGCAATAGAAGCACATAGGTATAGAGGCAACACAAACCATATACTCCAAAAGTGGAATGCGAACCACGAATGGACCCCAAACCTAAGTGAGCTTGTAGAGGGTCACTGGGACTGTAAGAAAACAGTGAGGGTTAGAAAAATAGCCCACCCCAAGACCCTGTGAGGTAGGTGTAAAGTGCACCTACACCCCCCAGAGAGCACAGAAGTCGTGATAGGGGGATTCTGCAAGGAAGACCAACACCAGCAAAGCAACAACAGTGGATTTCCGGACCTGAGTACCTGTGAAACAAGGGGACCAAGTCCAAGAGTCGCAACAATGTCGAGAGTGGGTAGATGCCCAGGAAATGCCAGCTGAGGGTGCAAAGGAGCTGCCACCGGATGGAAGAAGATTGGTGTTTTGCAAGAACAAAGAGGACTAGGAACTTCCCCTTTGGAGGATGGATGTCCCACGTCGTGAAGAAGCTTGCAGAGGTGTTCCCATGCAGAAAGACCGCAAACAAGCCTTGCTAGCTGCAAGGGTTGCGGTTAGGGTTTTTGGATGCTGCTGTGGCCCAGGAGAGACCAGGATGTCGCCACTTGGATGAGGAAACAGAGGGGGTGCCCAGCAAGTCAGAGAGCCCTCACAGAAGCAGGCAGCACCCGCAGCGGTACCAGAACAGGCACTTAGAAGAGGAGTGAACCGGAGTCCACCTGAAGTCACAAAAGGGAGTCCCACAACGTCGGAGGACAACTCAGAAGGTTGTGCACTGCAGGTTAGAGTGTCGCGGACCCAGGCTTGGCTGTGCACAAAGGAAATCCTGGAAGAGTGTACAGGAGCCGGAGCAGCTGCAAATCACGTGGTACCCAGCAATGCAGTCTAGCGTGTGGAGGCAAGGACTTACCTCCACCAAACTTGGACTGAAGAGTCACTGGACTGTGGGAGTCACTTGGACAGAGTTGCTGAGTTCCAGGGACCACGCTCGTCGTGCTGAGAGGGGACCCAGAGGACCGGTGATGCAGTCTTTTGTTGCCTGCGGTTGCAGGGGGAAGATTCCGTCGACCCACGGGAGATTTCTTCAGAGCTCCTGGTGCAAGAAGGAGGCAGGCTACCCCCAGAGCATGCACCACCAGGAAACAGGCAGGATGAAGCGATACAAGGTTGCAGTAGTCGTCTTTGCTACTTTGTTGCGGTTTTGCAGGTGTCCTGAGCAGTCAGCGGTCGATCCTTTGGCAGAAGGTGAAGAGGGAGATGCAGAGGAACTCTGGTGAGCTCTTGCATTCGGTATCTGAAGAATTCCCCAAAGCAGAGACCCTAAATAGCCAGAAAAGGAGGTTTGGCTACCTAGGAAGAAGGATAGGCTAGTAAGACAGGTAAGAGCCTATCAGAAGGAGTCTCTGATGTCACCTGCTGGCCCTGGCCACTCAGAGCAGTCCAGTGTGCCAGCACACCTCTGAATCCAAGATGGCAGAGGTCTGGGGCACGCTGGAGGAGCTCTGGGTACCTCCCGTGGGAGGTGCAGGTCAGGGGAGTGGTCACTCCCCTTTCCTTTGTCCAGTTTCGCACCAGAGCAGGGCTGGGGGATCCCTGAACCGGTGTAGACTGGCTTATGCAGAGATGGGCACCATCTGTGCCCATGAAAGCATTTCCAGAGGCTGGGGGAGGCTACTCCTCCCCAGCCCTGACACCTTTTTCCAAAGGGAGAGGGTGTAACACCCTCTCTCTGAGGAATTCCTTTGTTCTGCCTTCTTGGGCCATGCCTGGCTGGACCCCAGGAGGGCAGAAACCTGTCTGAGGGGTTGGCAGCAGCAGCAGCTGCAGTGAAACCCTGGGAAAGGCAGTTTGGCAGTACCTGGGTTCTGTGCTAGAGACCCGGGGGATCATGGAATTGTCACCCCAATGCCAGAATGGCATTGGGGTGACAATTCCATGATCTTAGACATGTTACATGGCCATGTTCGGAGTTACCATTGTGACGCTATACATAGGTAGTGACCTATGTATAGTGCACGCGTGTAATAGTGTCCCCGCACTCACAAAGTCCGGGGAATTTGCCCTGAACGATGTGGGGGCACCTTGGCTAGTGCCAGGGTGCCCACATACTAAGTAACTTTGCACCCAACCTTCACCAGGTGAAGGTTAGACATATAGGTGACTTATAAGTTACTTAAGTGCAGTGGTAAATGGCTGTGAAATAACGTGGACGTTATTTCACTCAGGCTGCAGTGGCAGGCCTGTGTAAGAATTGTCAGAGCTCCCTATGGGTGGCAAAATAAATGCTGCAGCCCATAGGGATCTCCTGTAACCTCAATACCCTGGGTACCTCAGTACCATATACTAGGGAATTATAAGGGTGTTCCAGTATGCCAATGTGAATTGGTAAAATTGGTCACTAGCCTGTTAGTGACAATTTGGAAAGCAGAGAGAGCATAACCACTGAGGTTCTGGTTAGCAGAGCCTCAGTGAGACAGTTAGTCATCACACAGGGAACACATACAGGGCACACTTATGAGCACTGGGGCCCTGGCTGGCAGGGTCCCAGTGACACATACACTAAAACAACATATATACAGTGAAATATGGGGGTAACATGCCAGGCAAGATGGTACTTTCCTACAGTTACAGTGCAAAAAAATGTTGATGTTTCAAAATGTTTTGTGTGTGTGGGTGGGTGGGTGTGCCTGTCTGTGTGTCTCTGTGTGTGTGTGTGTGTAAAATAAATACAGCCTAAATCCAAATAGCTGTCCTCAGTTTTGTCATTGGGATTGATGGTTGTGTATCCCTGTGACATCTGTGACTCTCTAGCCATATTACTGAGGCTGTCCCAACTCAGGGGAGCCGGAGAATATGGCGGGAGGTTGGGGCCATCCATGGGTTTGCGGCACTCACTATGGTCCTGGGGATGGGCCAGGACCAAGGACTGGCCGCAAGTACTGTGCCCCGGAAGCACTATTGCACTTCTGGTGTCGCAATCGTCAAGCCACGCTCTAAAGGGAGCTGCAACGTGGTGAGCAGGTCTCTTTGCTCCTGATCGCCGCTGAAGTCAGCGTGCTCCATCTTCCACTCTCACCATACCACACCAGATCGCAAATGCCCCCATTTCCTGATGCTGGGGACACAGCCCTGCCCTCTGGGAGCTGCACGGTTTGAGATCTGATTTCTCAACCCACCATCCCCAGAGCAAAATGAGCTCGTGGTAGGCATGCATAGGTGTTGGTGTTTTGAATTGTGCGCAGGCATTGCCTTATTTCCCTTTACAGGAATCGAATCAAGAGGATTAAAATATATGTGATTGCTTATTGTACTAACACCTTTTCTTTCTATCAAATAAATGTATGTTGTGTTTGTTTTGTCATATTTATGCAGGTTGGTGGGCGAGGTCATGAATGGTGGGGACACTTCAGGTCCTTTTACAGCATCCTTTTAAACCAAAATAACATTGACATCACTGGATCTCCAGGGGGTGCTGGCAGCAAGTCAAAAATAGGTTGCAGTGGTGCAGAGGGGTTGGGGCTGTTGCTCATACACAGTTTTTACCTGTCATGTGCAGTTGGTGCAAGTTAGCACAGGTTTTTGTGGGACAAGGAACTTTTTAAAAATAAATATGGCCAGGAGTCTTACGACCCCTAACCCCAAGAGCTGCGTTGAAGGGGTTGTATCTGGGGCCCATCAGTGACTCCATGGCCATAATAATGCAACAAAACATAATATGTTTTTAGAGTGGTGCTACCTACTTTGTATGGTTAGGATTATCAGCTTTAGCAGTTCCTCTGATTTTTGTTTGCTAATAACTTTGCCACTGTTTGATTAATATCCATGAAACTCTGCATACCTATTGCTTTTTCTACATTTATGACTAATGCAAAGTTTTGTGGTGATTTGTGAAGGGGGTGCAAAGAAAAAACGGGGGTCCCTCAATGCTTTTTCCCACAAATACATTTTCCACAGACTTTTTAAACAGACATAACGCCCAGTGGCCAGTCGCATTTCGAAGAAAAGTGGCAGGAATATATATTATGGAGTGGAAAGGATCCGTTTTTGGTAGTAGATGTCATTTGGTTAAGTAGTTTTGTAGTTTTTAAGTTATAGGGCATAGAAATCTAGTGATATATTGGGCTGCGTTATACCGCAGTAATTTCGAGGTGTATTGCTGTACATGCCGATGACAAAGTAGTATATGATTTGGTAAAGAACACCTTAATAAAATTAAAAAGGCAGCTATGTTGTTCAGCCCATACTTAGTCTTCGCTGGGGGTTAAAAATGAAAACATAGTATACTAGTGGTTTAGAAGTGTATAGGAAGGATTGAGGCAATTAGATAAGTATGTAAAGGCAGTTAGAAGTAGTTTTTATACTTTATATATATTTTTAAATGTTTGTAGAGTACCGCAGTGCTACCTACAAATTACTGTGGTACTGAAAACTGTTTTAAAAATATTTAGGGGGTCATTCTGACCCTGGCGGTCATTGACCGCCAGGGTCAACGACCGCGAGAGCACCGCCAACAGGCTGGCGGTGATCTCAAGGGCATTCTGACCGCGGCGGTTTGGCCGCGGTCAGAAAGGGAAAACCGCCGGTCTCCCGCCGGTTTTCCGCTGCCCTAAGGAATCCATGGGGATTCCGACACCCCATACCGCCATCCTGTTCCTGGCGGTTCTGCCGCCAGGAACAGGATGGTGGTATGGGGTGTCGTGGGACCCCTGGGGGCCCCTGCAGTGCCCATGCCAACGGCATGGGCACTGCAGGGGCCCCCGTAAGAGGGCCCCACAAAGAATTTCAGTGTCTGCTTAGCAGACACTGAAATTCGTGACGGGTGCAACTGCACCCGTCGCACCCTTCCCACTCCGCCGGCTCCATTCGGAGCCGGCTTCCTCGTGGGAAGGGGTTTCCCGCTGGGCTGGCGGGCGGCCTTCTGGCGGTCGCCCGCCAGCCCAGCGGGAAACACAGAATCACCGCGGCGGTCTTCGGACCGCGGAGCGGTGTTCTGGCGGGGGAACTCTGGCGGGCGGCCTCCACCGCCCGCCAGAGTTAGAATGACCCCCTTAGTTTGTACAACAGTTAAAATACACTGTACTATACTGTATTTCACAAATATAGTACACTACAGTGTCATTTTATGTTTTTACATATTAAGTTTTTTGTCCCTGCACCGCAGTACTTTCTAAGTGCGGTACTCCACATTTAAAAAAAATATATTTGGTAATAAAACTATTTTCCTTACTTTTAAATATCTACCTAAACTGCTACATTTCTTACAATGCATTTGTAATACAATATTACACTATATTTCCATAAAAAATCATGAACGCGTACTAAGGGCCTGATTACGGCCTTGGCGGATGGGATACTCAGTCACAAACGTGACGATATCCCGCCCACCGTTTTACAAGTTCCATAGGGTATAATGGAACTTGTAATACGGTGGACAAGATATCCGTCTCGTTTGTGACAGAGTATCCCATCTGCCAAGGCCATAGTCAGGCCCTAAGTGTGATGTACATAATATGGCTACCTATTCATTTTATAAGGGCTTTCATTACACAATCATATACTGCTTTTTCATGGTGATGTACCGCAGTGTACCGTTAAGTTACTGTGGTATATCGCAGGCCACTATATCATTAAGGGCCTGATTTAGAGTTTGATGGACGGGTTACTCAATCACATATGTGATGAATATTCTGTCCATCATATTACGATTCCAATATGATATATTGGGAAAGTAATACAGTGGATAGGATAACCGTCCTGTTTGTGACATAGTAACCCCCTCCCCCAAAGTCTAAATCAGACGCTATGATTTTGCCCCTTATAACTTTAACACTACTAAACCCACTTAGATCTTCTACCAAAGAGACCATTCCCCTATCTATAGTCCTGTAAAGTTTCATCTACATTCATTCAGCCATTTTCTTGCTAATTCTGTTATAACTACACTCAATGAAATAACACACCACTCCAGTCTACCTTATTCCACTCCAAGCCACTGCACTTTGCGCCACTCCACTCTATGGCATCCCACTCTATGCTACTGCACTCTACTCTACTGCCCTCTACGCTTCTCCACTCTACACCACTCAACTCTGTGCTGCTTCATAGCACTCCACTCCGAGCCACTCCACTCTACTCCATTCGGCTCAAAGCAACTCAAGTATATGCTACTCTGCTGTACACCACTCATTCTACACCAGTCTAATCTTTTCCCTGCTCCACCACCCCACTCTACACCACTACATTCTATGCCACTCCACTTAATGTCATTCCACTCTTGGCTACTCAACTCAACACCATTCTGCTGTATGCCACTCAACTTTACATCACTCCACTCTACACCACTCCAGGCTACAGTATTCCACACTATGACACTCCACTCTATGTCACTCCACTCTGTGCCATTCCACTCCACCATTCTACTGTACACCACTCCACTCTACATTATTGCACTTTATGCCACTCTGTGGCACTACACTCTAAGCTATTCTACTCTATGCCACTGTACTATATGCCACTCACCCTACACCACTCTACACCGCTCCATGCTACATTATTCCACTCTATGTCACTCCAGTCTACACAACTCCACCCTACGGCACTCCACTCTATGCAATTCCACTCTACACCACTCTATTCTATTCCGCTCTACACCACTCCACTCTATTTCACTCCACTCCATGGCCCTCTACTGTATGCCACTCCACTCTACACAACTCCACCCTACGACACTCCACTCAATACAGTTCTACTCCACACCACTCCCCTATGTGCCACTCTGCTGTACACCACTACACTCTATGCCGTTCCACTCTACGTCAGTACACTCTATGCTATTCCACACTATGCCACTCTGTAAGAAAGTACCATCTTGCCTGGCATGTTACCCTCATATTTCACTGTATATATGTTGTTTTAGTCTATGTGTCACTGGGACCCTGCCAGGCAGGGCCCCAGTGCTCAAAAGTATGTGCCCTGTATGTGTTCCCTGTGTGATGCCTAACTGTCTCACTGAGGCTCTGCTAACCAGAACCTCAGTGGTTATGTTCTCTCTGCTTTCTAAATTTGTCACTTACAGGCTAGTGACTAAGGCCTATATTTATACTTTCTTAGCGCAGCATTTGCGGCATTTTTTGACACCAAATCGGCGCAAACTTACAAAATACAATTGTATTTTGAAAGTGGTTATGCTCTCTCTGCTTTTCAAATTTGTCACTAACAGGCTAGTGACTAAATTTACCAATTCACATTGGCATACTGGTACACCCATATAATTCCCTTGTATATGGTAGTGAGGTACCCAGGGCATTGGGGTTCCAGGAGATCCCTATGGGCTCCAGCATTTCTTTTGCCACCCATATGGAGCTCTGACAATTCTTACACAGGCCTGCCACTGCAGCCTCACGTGAAAGAACGTCCACGTTATTTCACAGCCATTTACCACAGCACTTAAGTAACTTATAAGTCACCTATACGTCTAACCTTCACCTGGTGAAGGTTGGGTGCAAAGTTACTTAGTGTGTGAGCACCCTGGCACTACATCGTTCAGGGCAAATTCCCTGGACTTTGTGAATGCGGGGAGACCATTACACATGTGCACTATTCATAGGTCACTACCTATGTATAGCGTCACAATGGTAACTTCGAACATGGCCATGTAACATGTCTAAGATCATAGAATTGTCCCCCCAATACCATTCTGGTATTGGGGGGACAATTCCATGATCCCCCGGGTCTCTAGCACAGAACCCCGGTACTGCCAAAATGCCTTTCCGGGGTCTCCACTGCAGCTGCTGCTGCTGCCAACCCCTCAGACAGGTTTCTGCCCTCCTGGGGTCCAGGCAGCCCTGACCCAGGAAGGCAGAACAAAGGATTTCCTCTGAGAGAGGGTGTTCCACCCTCTCCCTTTGGAAATAGGTGTGAAGGGCTGGGGAGGAGTAGCCTCCCCCCAGCCTCTGGAAATGCTTTGACGGGCACAGATGGTGCCCATCTCTGCATAAGCCAGTCTACACCGGTTCAGGGATCCCCCAGCCCTGCTCTGGTGCGAAACTGGAAAAAGGAAAGGAGAGTGACCACTCCCCTGACCAGTACCTCCCAGGGGAGGTGCCCAGAGCTCCTCCAGTGTGTCCCAGACCTCTGTCATCTTGGAAACGGAGGTGTTCAGGGCACATTGGACTGCTCTGAGTGGCCAGTGCCAGCAGGTGACATCAGAGGCTCCTTCTGATAGGCTCTTACCTCTCTTGGTAGCCAATCCACCTAACCTGTTAGCCAAACCTCCTTTTCTGGCTATTTAGGGTCTCTGCTTTGGGGAATTCTTTAGATAACGAATGCAAGAGCTCACCAGAGTTCCTCTGCATCTCCCTCTTCACCTTCTACCAAAGGATCGACCGCTGACTGCTCCAGGACGCCTGCAAAACCGCAACAAATTAGCACAATGACTACCAGCAACATTGTAGCGCCTAATCCTGACGGCTTTCTCGACTGTTTCCAGGTGGTGCATGCTCTGGGGGTAGCCTTCCTTCACCCTGCAGCAGAAGCTCTAAAGAAATCTCCCGTGGGTCGACGGAATCTTCCCCCTGCTAACGCAGGCACCAAAAGACTGCATCACTGGTCCTCTGGGTCCCCTCTCATCTTGACGAGCGTGGTCCCTGGAACACAGCAACTCTGTCCAAGTGACTCCCACAGTCCAGTGACTCTTCAGTCCAAGTATGGTGGAGGTAAGTCCTTGCCTCCTCACGCTACACTTCAAAGCTGTGTAACTCATGATTTGCAGCTGCTCCGGCTCCTGTGCACTCTTCCAGGATTTCCTTCGTGCTCAGCCTAGCCTGGGTCCCCAGCACTCCGTCCTGCAGTGCACAACCTTCTGAGTTGTCCTCCGGCGTCGTGGGACTCCCTTTTGTGACTTTGTGTGGATTTCGGTTCACTTTTATTCTAAGTGCCTGTTGGGGTACTTCTTCAGGTGCTGCCTGCTTCTGTGAGGGCTCTCTGAGTTGCTGAGCGCCCCCTCTGTCTCCTCCTCCAAGTGGCGACATCCTGGTCCCTCCTAGGCCCCTGCAGCACCCAAAAACCTCTACCATGACCCTTGCAGCTAGCAAGGCTTGTTTGCGGTCTTTCTATGTGGGAATACCTCTGCAAGCTTCATCGTGATGTGGGACATCCATCTTCCAAAGGAGAAGTTCCTAGTCCTCTTCTATCTTGCAGAACTCCAAGTTTCTTCCAACCGGTGGCAGCTTCCTTGCACCTTCAGCTGGCATTTCCTGGGCTCCTGCCCCCCCTCGTCACTGTCGCGACTATTGGACTTGGTCCGCTTGCACTGCTGGTGTGTGTTCTTCCTGCAGAATCCCCCTATCACGACTTCTGTGCTCTCTGGGGGTAGTAGGTGCACTTTACTCCTACTTTTCAGGGTCTTGGGGTGGGGTATTTTTCTAACCCTCACTGTTTTCTTACCGTCCCAGCGACCCTCTACAAGCTCACATAGGTCTGGGGTCCATGCGTGGTTCGCATTCCACTTTTGGAGTATATGGTTTGTGTTTCCCCTATACCTATGTGCTCCTTTTGCAACCTATTGTGATTCTACACTGTTTGCATTACTTTTCTTGCTATTACTTACCAAAGTTTGGTTTGTGTACATATAACTTGTGTATATATATTACCTTCTTACTGAGGGTACTCACTGAGATACTTTTGAAATATTGTCATAAAAATAAAGTACCTTTATTTTTAGTAACTCTGTGTATTGTGTTTTCTTATGATATTGTGCATATAAGTGGTATACTAGGAGCTTTACATGTCTCCTAGTTCAGCCTAAGCTGCTTTGCCATAGCTACCTTCTATCAGCCTAAGCTGCTAGAAACACCTCTTCTACACTAATAAGGGATAACTGGACCTGGCACAAGGTGTAAGTACCTCTGGTACCCACTACAAGCCAGGCCAGCCTCCTACATTGGTTGTGCAGCGGTGGGATAAGTACTTGTAACTTCTTACCACTTTGTCATTGTGTACTTTTCATAAGAGTATCATATACCAAACAGTTCAGTGTATCTACACTTAACCAAAAAGTTTGCTTTTCTTCTCTAAAACCTTTTTCAAAAGTTCTGAAAAGTTTCTTTAAACTTCTAAAAGTTTTCAAAAAGTTAGAAAAAGTTTTTTTTCTCTGTGCTTTCTAAAGTTCTGAAACTTTTTCTTTCTTCTCACTATCTCTAAACCTTTTGCTATCATGGCTGTGGTATATTCAGCCCTTAAAACTGTCAATGCAACTTATGACAATTTGAATTATAAGAGCTTAAGGAGTCTCTGCTTAAATAGAGGTTTAGTTATAAGAAAGAACCCTGCAAAAGAGTTTCTGTTTAACATGCTTATTGTAAATGATGAGTCCCAAGCTGGCCAATCAAATGAGAGGTTAATAGAAGCTTCCCAGTCTGATTCAGAGGAATCCCCTGAGGAATTTGGGGAGGGTTCTGTCAAGGGACTGCCCCTAGCAGGACACCTAGTAATGGAGGGTCCCATCACAGTAGGGCATCCTTTATTCCTAGAGGCCAAGTTACCAGGGTCCAGACAGATAGGGACAGATACCCCTCTGAAGTTTCCAATTTGTCATCTGTGTCAAAGCATTCCCAACCCACCCACCCTGAGGATAACTTGTTAGAAAGGGAACTCAAAAAGTTCAGGGTTGAAGAGACCAGACTGAAGCTTAAACAGCAACAGCTGGCCTTAGATAGGGAATCCATAGACATTGAGAAGGAAAGAAAGAGGTTGGGGTTAGGACCCCATGGTGGCAGCAGCAGTATTCCTGATAGTAATCCTGTTAGAGAGCATGATTCCAGGAATCTGCACAAGATAGTCCCCCCTTACAAGGAGGGGGATGCCATCAACAAGTGGTTTGCTGCACTTGAGAGGGCATGTATGGTACAGGGGGTCCCTCAAAGACAGTGGGCTGCTATTTTGTGGCTATCTTTCACTGGAAAGGGTAGGGATAGGCTCCTTACTGTTAGAGAAGGTGAAGCTAACAATTTCACAGTTTTGAAGCATGCACTCTTGGATGGATTTGGCTTAACCACTGAACAATACAGGATTAAGTTCAGAGACACCAGAAAAGAGTCCTCTCAAGACTGGACAGACTTTGTGGACTGTTTAGTGAAGGCCTTGGAAGGGTGATTACATGGCAGTAAGGTATCTGACTATGAAAGCCTGTATAATCTTATTCTGAGAGAGCATATTCTGAATAACCGTGTGTCTGACTCGTTACACCAATACCTAGTGGACTCGGATCTGACCTCTCCCCAAGAATTGGGAAAGAAGGCAGACAAGTGGGTCAGAACAAGGGTGAACAGAAACGTTCATACAGGAGGTGACAAGGATGGCAAGAAGAAGGATGGTAAGTCTTCTTACAAGGCTGGGAACAAGGGTAAAAATACTGAGTCTTCATCAGGCCCACAAAAATCCTCTGTTGGGGGTGGTGGGTCCAAATCCTCTTCCAATAATCAACCTAAAAAGCCTTGGTGTTATTTGTGTAAAGTCAGAGGCCATTGGGCAACTGATTCCAGTTGTCCAAAGAAAAACACCAAACCTCCCACTACCGCAACCCCTGCTGCAAATTCCAGTGCCCCTAGTAATAGCAGTGGTGGTGGGAAACCTATAAATAGCCAATCCAAGGGTGTAGCCGGGCTCACTATTGGCAATGTAGTTGGGGTTGGTCTTGTTAGGGAGACCACAGAGGCTGTTTTAGTCTCTGAAGGAGCTATTGATTTGGCCACCTTAGTTGCTTGTCCCCTTAATATGGATAAGTACAAGCAACTTCCCCTAATAAATGGTGTTGAGGTTCAGGCCTACAGGGACACAGGCGCCAGTGTTACCAAGGTGATAGAGAAACTGGTCCACCCTGAACAACACCTACTTGGTCAGCAGTACCAAGTGACAGACGCTCATAACAACACTCTTAGCCACCCTATGTCTGTTGTGAAACTCAACTGGTGGGGGAGGTTACTGGTCCAAAGAAAGTTGTGGTTGCCTCAGATGTACCTGTAGACTCTGTACTAGGGAACGATTTAGAGACATCAGCTTGGGCAGAAGTGGAGTTGGAGGCTCATGCAGCAATGCTGGGCATTCCTGGGCATATTTTTGCTTTGACAAGGGCTCAGGCCAAAAAGCAAAAAGGACAGGGTAACTTGGATCCTGGAACAATGGACCAAGTGCTCCCTAAAGCTAGGGGTACCAAGGGTAAATCCCTACCCACTATCCCTCCCTCTACAGATGATTCTCCTTTTGAGGAAGAAGAATTCCCTCCCTGTGCAGAACCTTCACCAGATGAGCTGGCAGCAGACACTGCTGAGCTTTTGATTGGAGGGGGGCCTGCCAGGGAAGAGCTAAGTGTGGCACAGCAAACCTGTCCCACATTAGAGGGTCTCAGACAGCAAGCTGTCAAGCAGCAAAATGGGGATGTCAGTGACTCACATAGAGTTTACTGGGAGGACAACCTCTTGTACACCGAGGCAAGGGACCCAAAACCTGGAGCAGCCAGGAGATTGGTCATTCTCCTGCAGTATAGAGAGTTCCTCCTAACTCTTCCACATGACATTCCTTTGGCTGGGCATTTGGGCCAGATCAAAACATGGGAAAGGCTTGTCCCCCTGTTTCACTGGCCCAGGATGTCAGAGGACACTAAACGTTTTTGCAAGTCTTGTGTGACCTGCCAAGCCAGTGGCAAGACTGGTGGCACCCCAAAGGCTCCCCTTATTCCACTACCTGTGGTTGGGGTTCCCTTTGAAAGGGTAGGGGTTGATATAGTTGGCCCCCTTGACCCTCCTACTGCTTCAGGCAATAGGTTTATCTTGGTGGTTGTGGACCATGCCACAAGATATCCTGAAGCAATTCCTCTAAGGACCACTACAGCTCCTGCAGTGGCAAAGGCCCTCCTGGGAATCTTTTCCAGGGTGGGTTTCCCTAAAGAGGTTGTATCACACAGGGGTAGCAACTTCATGTCTGCATACTTGAAAGCAATGTGGAAGGAATGTGGTGTAACCTACAAATTCACTACTCCGTATCATCCACAGACTAATGGACTGGTAGAGAGATTTAATAAAACTCTCAAAGGTATGATAATGGGACTCCCTGAAAAACTCAGGAGGAGATGGGATGTCCTGTTACCTTGCCTCCTTTTTGCTTACAGGGAGGTACCGCAAAAAGGAGTGGGCTTCAGCCCCTTTGAACTCCTCTTTGGACACCCTGTAAGAGGTCCAGTAACGCTTGTGAAGGAGGATTGGGAACAACCTTTAAAAGCTCCCAAACAGGACATAGTGGACTATGTACTTGGCCTAAGATCCAGAATGGCCGAGTACATGAAAAAGGCCAGTAAAAACATTCAGGCCAGCCAAGCGCTCCAGAAGCAATGGCATGACCAGAAGGCTGTTCTGATCCAGTACCAACCAGGACAGAAGGTGTGGGTATTGGAGCCTGTGGCCCCAAGAGCACTCCAGGACAAATGGAGTGGACACCATCTAATTGTTGAAAAGAAGGGCGAGGTTACCTATCTGGTAGGACTGGGCACTGCCAGGAGTCCCCTTAGGGTGATTCATGTCAACCGCCTGAAACCCTACTATGACAGGGCTGATCTCACCCTGCTCACGGCAACAGATGAGGGACAGGAAGAAGAGAGTGACCCTCTCCCTGATCTCTTTTCCACCACTGAATCTGGTGCTTTAGTGGAGGGAGTAGTTTTGGCAGACTGTCTTACTACAGAACAGAAAGACAACTGCATAAATCTCCTTGGACAATTCTCTGACCTCTTTTCAATTGTGCCAGGAACAACATCCTGGTGTGAACACACAATTGATACTGGAGACAGCTTGCCTGTCAAAAGTAAAATCTATAGGCAGCCTGACCATGTCAGGGACTGCATAAAACAAGAGGTGCAGAAAATGCTTGTTCTAGGAGTGGTTGAACCTTCTGAAAGCCCATGGGCGAGTCCCGTGGTGCTTGTACCAAAGCCTCACTCAAAAGATGGAAAAAGGGAGATGAGGTTTTGTGTAGACTACAGAGGACTCAATCAGGTAACAAAAACTGATGCTCACCCTATACCCAGGGCAGATGAGCTCATTGATACACTGGCATCTGCCAAGTATCTTAGCACCTTTGATTTGACTGCAGGGTATTGGCAGATCAAATTGGCTGAGGATGCTAAACCTAAAACTGCATTTTCAACTATAGGAGGGCACTACCAATTTACAGTGATGCCCTTTGGTTTGAAGAATGCACCTGCCATTTTTCAGAGGTTGGTGAACACAGTCCTGCAAGGGTTGGAGGCTTTTAGTGCAGCATATCTAGGTGATATAGCTGTCTTTAGCTCCACCTGGGATGAGCACCTGGTCCACCTTTGGAAAGTTTTGGAGGCCCTGCAAAAGGCAGGCCTCACTATCAAGGTCTCAAAGTGCCAGATAGGGCAGAGAAAGGTGGTTTGCCTGGGACACCTGGTAGGTGGAGAACAGATTGCACCACTGCAGGGGAAAATCCAGACAATCATGGATTGGGTTCCCCTTACAACTCAGACCCAGGTGAGAACCTTCTTAGGCCTCACAGGGTATGACAGGAGAATCATAAAAAACTATGGCTCCATAGCAGCCCCTCTTAATGATATCACTAGTAAGAAGATGCCTAAAAAGGTATTATGGACAGCTAGCTGTCAGAAAGCTTTTGGGGAGCTCAAACAAGCCATGTGCTAAGCACCTGTCCTAAAAAGCCCATGTTACTCCTAGAAATTCATTGTTCAAACTGATGCATCTGAATTAGGGGTAGGGGCAGACTTATCACAACTGAATTCTGAGGGCCAGGATCACCCAGTTGCTTTTATCAGCACAAGGTTGACCCCTAGAGAAAAGCGTTGGTCTGCCATAGAGAGGGAGGCCATTGCTGTGGTCTGGGCACTAAATATGTTGAGGCCACACCTGTTTGGCACTCACTTTATTGTTCAGACAGACCACAAACCTCTACTTTGGCTAAAACAAATGAAAGGTGAAAACCCTAAATTGTTGAGGTGGTCCATATCTCTACAGGGAATGGACTATACAGTGGAACATAGACCTGGGAGTACCCACTCCAATGCAGATGGACTCTCCAGATATTTCCACTTAGACAATGAAGACTCATCAGGTCATGGTTAGTCTTATTGTCCTTCGTTCGGGGGGGGTTGTGTAGGAAAGTACCATCTTGCCTGGCATGTTACCCCCATATTTCACCGTATATATGTTGTTTTAGTCTATGTGTCACTGGGACCCTGCCAGGCAGGGCCCCAGTGCTCATAAGTATGTGCCCTGTATGTGTTCCCTGTGTGATGCCTAACTGTCACACTGAGGCTCTGCTAACCAGAACCTCAGTGGTTCTGCTCTCTCTGCTTTCCAAATTTGTCACTAACAGGCTAGTGACTAAATTTACCAATTAACATTGGCATTCTGGTAAACCCATATAATTCCCTAGTATATGGTACTGAGGTACCCAGGGTATTGGGGTTCCAGGAGATCCCTATGGGCTGCAGCATTTCTTTTGCCACCCATAGGGAGCTCTGACAATTCTTACACAGGCCTGCCAGTGCAGCCTGCGTGAAATAACGTCCACGTTACTTCACAGCCATTGACCACTGCACTTAAGTAACTTATAAGTCACCTATATGTCTAACCTTCCCCTGGTGAAGTTTGGGTGCAAAGTTACTTAGTGTGTGGGCACCCGGGCACTAGCCAAGGTGCCTCCACATCGTTCAGGGCAAATTCCCCGGACTTTGTGAGTGCGGGGACACCATTACACGCGTGCACTACACATAGGTCACTACCTATGTATACTGTCACAATGGTAACTCCGAACATGGCCATGTAAAATGTCTAAGATCATGGAATTGTCACCCCAATACCATTCTGGTATTGGGGGGACAATTCCATGATCCCCCGGGTCTCTAGCACAGTACCCGGGTACTGCCAAACTACCTTTACGGGGTCTCCACTGCAGCTGCTGCTGCTGCCAACCCCTCAGACAGGTTTCTGCCCTCCTGGGGTCCAGGCAGCCCTGGCCCACGAAGGCAGAACAAAGGATTTCCCCTGAGAGAGGGTGTTCCACCCTCTCCCTTTGGAAATAGGTGTGAAGGCTGGAGAGGAGTAGCCTCCCCCAGCCTCTGGAAATGCTTTGATGGGCACAGATGGTGCCCATCTCTGCATAAGCCAGTCTACACAGGTTCAGGGATCCCCCAGCCCTGCTCTGGCACAAAACTGGACAAAGGAAAGGGGAGTGACCACTCCCCTGACCTGCACCTCCCAGGGGAGGTGCTCAGAGCTCCTCCAGTGTGTCCCAGACCTCTGCCATCTTGGAAACAGAGGTGTTGGGGGCACACTGGACTGTTCTGAGTGGCCAGTGCCAGCAGGTGACGTCAGAGGCTCCTTCTGATAGGCTCTTACCTCTCTTGGTAGCCAATCCTCCTTCCTAGGTAGCCAAACCTCCTTTTCTGGCTAATTAGGGTCTCTGCTTTGGGTAATTCTTCAGATAACGAATGCAAGAGCTCACCAGAGTTCCTCTGCATCTCCCTCTTCACCTTCTACCAAAGGATCGACCGCTGACTGCTCATGACGCCTGCAAAAACGCAACAAAGTAGCAAGACGACTACTAGCAACATTGTAGCGCCTCATCCTGCTGGCTTTCTCAACTGTTTCCAGGTGGTGCATGCTCTGGGGGTAGCCTGCCTTCACCCTGCACCAGGAGCTCTGAAGAAATCTCCTGTGGGTCGACGGAATCTTTCACCTGCTAACGCAGGCACCAAAAGACTGCAACACTGGTCCTCTGGGTCCCCTCTCATCCTAATGAGCGTGGTCCCTGGAACTCAGCAACTCTGTCCAAGTGACTCCCACAGTCCAGCGTCTCTTCAGTCCAAGTTTGGTGGAGGTAAGTCCTTGCCTCCCCACGCTAGACTGCATTGCTGGTACCTCATGATTTGCAGCTGCTCCGGCTCCTGTGCACTCTTCCAGGATTTCCTTCATGCACAGCCAAGCCTGGGTCCCCGGCACTCCTTCCTGTGGTGCACAACCTTCTGAGTTGTCCTCCGCCGTCGTGGGACTCCCTTTTGTGACTTCGCGTGGACTCTGGTTCACTTTCCTTGCAAGTGACTTTTCAGGTACTTTTGCGGGTGCTGCCTGCTTCTATGAGGGCTCCCTGAGTTTCTGGGCGACCTCTCTGTCTCCTCCTCCAAGTGGCGACATCTTGGTCCCTCCTGGGCCTCAGCAGCACCCAAAAACCTCTACCGCAACCCTTGCAGCTAGCAAGGCTTGTTTGCGGTCTTTCTGCGTGGGAATACCTCTGCAAGCTTCATCGCGACGTAGGACATCAGTCTTCCAAAGGAGAAGTCCCTAGTCCTCTTCTTTCTTGCAGAACTCCAAGCTTCTTCCAACAGGTGGCAGCTTCCTTGCACCTTCAGCTGGCATTTCCTGGGCTTCTGCCCACTCTCGACACTGTAGCGACTATTGGACTTGGTCCCCTTGTCTTACAGGTACTCAGGTCCGGAAATCCACTGTTGTTGCATTGCTGGTGTTTGTTCTTCCTGAAGAATCCCCCTATCACGACTTCTGTGCTCTCTGGGGGTAGTAGGTGCACTCTACATCTACTTTTCAGGGTCTTGGGGTGGGCTATTTTTCTAACCCTCACTATTTTCTTACAGTCCCAGTGACCCTCTACAAGCTCACATAAGTTTGGGGTCCATTTGTGGTTCTCTTTCCACTTTTGGAGTATATGGTTTGGGTTGCCCCTATACCTATGTGCTCCTATTGCAATCTATTGTAATTCTACACTGTTTGCATTACTTTTCTTGCTATTACTTACCTAAGTTTGGTTTGTGCACATATATCTTGTGTATATAACTTATCCTCATACTGAGGGTACTCACTGAGATACTTTTGGCATATTGTCATAAAAATAAAGTACCTTTATTTTTAGTAACTCTGTGTATTGTGTTTTCTTATGAAATTGTGCATATGACACCAGTGGTATAGTAGGAGCTTTACATGTCTCCTAGTTCAGCCTAAGCTGCTTTGCCATAGCTACCTTCTATCGGCCTAAGCTGCTAGAAACACCTCTTCTACACTAATAAGGGATAACTGGACCTGGCACAAGGTGTAAGTACCTCTGGTACCCACTACAAGCCAGGCCAGCCTCCTACAGTGGGTGTGAGAGTGTCCGTCTGGGCCTGTGAGTGGGTGTGAGAGTGTCTTTGTGGGTCTGTGAGTGGGTTTGAGAGTGTCTGTGTGGGTCTGTGAGTGGGTGTTAGAGTGTCTCAGTGAGTCTGTGAATTGGTATGAGACGGACTGTGTGTAAAACTGTCTTTGTGGGTCTGTGAGTGGGTGTTAGAGTGCCTTAGTGAGTCTGTGACTGGGTATGAGAAGGACTGTGTGTGTCTGTGAGTGGGTGTGAGAGTGTCTCAGTCGGTCTGTGAGTGGGTGTGAGAATTTCTGTGTGGGTCTGTGAGTGGGTGTGAGAGTCGCCCAGTGAGTCTGTGACCGGGTGTGAGTCTGTCTGAGTAGGTGTGAGGGTGTCTGTGTGTGAGTGTATGTCTGGGTCTTTGAGTGGGTGTGAGTGTCTCACTGGGTCTGTGAGTGGGTGTGAGAATGTCTGTAAGGGTCTGTGAGTGGGTGTGAGTGTGTCTGTGTCTATGAGTGGGTGTGAGAGTTTCTCTGTGGGTCTATGAGCGGGTGTGAGAGTTTCTCTGTGGGTCTGTGACTGGGTGTGAGACTGTCTCAGTGAGTCTGTGAGTGGTTACAAGGGTATCTCAGTGGGTCCGTGAGTTGGTGTGAGAGTGTATGAGTGTGTCTGAGACTGGGTGTGAGAGTGTCTGTCTGGGTGGGTTTGAAAGTATCTGTCTGTGAGTGGGTGTGAGACTGTCTGAGTGGGTCTGTGACTAGGTGTGAGACGGATTGTGTGTCTGTAAGTGGATGCGTGAGTATATATATATTTTTTAATTTACTGTGAAATCTCTGGATCTGTCATGGATTTACACAGGTGGGGTGCACTGAGCCATGCAGTGGATTCACAAATCTCACATGTGGCAATTTGTTGCCCATCAAACCTACTTTTAGCACCCATGTAACACAAGCATAGGGTCAGAGAACCTCTACCCTGACCTCTTCATATAAATTGCAGACCACATTTCAGCCCCAGGGACCGTTTCCTGATACATAAAATGTCAGCCACAACCTTTCTCTCAGGTTGCAGCCAGTCAACCAGGGCGTTATTCTGGTGAGTGGATCAATGGATCCACTGCAGATGGATCCGCTGTGGTACTGAGTTCGTAGATATGTATATTTCTTTTTCCTTTAGTATCTCAACAGCTGCTGAACCGATTTGAACCAAATAACAAAATAGGCTATTTCTGGCCAAAGAGCCACATTTCTGCCAAATTTGGTGTAATCCATCCAGCAGTTTGGGCGGTAATGGTGTTCAAAATCCTTAGAAGAAATTGCATGAGGGAAATACGTTTTGTGACCTCCCCTTTTTCTCTGCCCCGACTTGATGGATCACCCTGAAACTTTCAACTTAGCTCCCGAACTGACTGCCATACTAGTTTGAAAATTTTGTGAAAATTCATCTAACAGTGCCAAAGTTTTCCTATGCCAACAAGGTTCTAACAATAACTACCTGGTGGTGGACGCCATTAGGTGAGATAGGTAGACAGATAAAGAACGGAAAAGCTACACATACCTACATATGCTTACCTTGATGACAATATTGTTGCTGGTTGGGATAAATGATTTAAATATCATGTCGTAGAGCTCGCAGGGATAGTAATGTCTACTGTAGTCCTTGTTTCTTGCGCACTTTGTGGTTTTAGGCATGCTGTTTTAGTTTCAGGTGTCATAGTTCTGTTACCTGGCCAAACTGTCACCATTTGATGAGCTAAATGAATCCTGAACATGAAATCTTTAATTTTACACTTGTTTAATCATATCGCACGTTCATATGTTTGTATAAATACATCTCTTACATGAACTGATGTTAACTCTAGGACCCAACTATGTTTAGTCAAACTGGATAAACACAGAATCCTGTAGAATCGAGGTCTAAAAGGAGACTCAAGAAAGTTGCTGCACTGGAAATGTGTAGATTCACAAACCTGTGAGTTTGTGGATTTTCCCCAACTTTTTCTTAGCCTATTTCCTCTTTTGTCAAGCGCATAAGCAGTGCTTAATCTGTGCTGGTGAGTCCGGTGGAGGCCACCAGCACTCATTTTTGGGGACCGGCACTTCTGCTTCTGCTTCAGACGTTTCTTGTGTGCAAGAGTGGAGAAACACACAAAGTGGAGAGACGGAGGAAGAGAAAGATAGAAAAAACATCACAAAGGAGACAGCAGAAACCTGCATGAGTAAGATAAGAATCCAGGTAGTGTCTGGTAGTGAAATAAAGAGGCATGAGGTTGATTTAAGACTGCTCAGCCTTGATATTGGGCCCACCAGCATTTCATTGCACCAGCCGTTAGCTTCTGGGCAGAATTTTGGGCACTGGCAATCGTCCTTTTACAAGTTAAGCACTGAGCATGCGTAAATCTATTTTCAAGGCTGGAATTCATAGGGAACCCCCTATATATTGGTAGGAGTATAGAGTTCTCCACGGTCCAAAGATGTTTACTTCGGGGGAAAAAATAAGAAACCAAGTTACCTTTGATCGTAGATTTACCATTGTGCAAATTTGCTCCACTGAAAATAAAATTCATGCATCGTTGCATCTACCTACCCAGGACTTCTCTTGAAAACCTCTGTAAACTTTATAAAAACATACATTGATTGACTCCAAGTTTTGGAGGAAACCTACAGCAGTAGGATTCCAGTTTTTGGGAACACGGCCATCTATGTCTAACAGATAAAAACCAATACAGGTATCAATCTAAACCCTCCCACTTCCACAGTTCCTCAAGCAGTCCGCCCTATAGCTTAAAGGTCGCCATACTTGCAAGGTGCAAATATCTTCCCCATGAGCACCTGGATCTTATGGCTGTACCCAGGGGGCGAAGACTTCAGCATGAATCGTCCTTCACGTAATTTCGGACTTTAAGGCTAACAAGTTAACCAGCATCCTTGGGACATGGCTGCTAAACTGCATCTTGCTCCCCATCGCCACAATGTTAACTCCCCACCCTAAACCTGCTGACCAGCATAAATAAAAATAAAAAACTCCCCAGGTGCTGCTATTTCTGTTCCCTGTCAATTCTTTACCATCTTATAGGAACAAGTAAGCTATACCAGGATTTAACATAGATGAATCTTTATCCAGTCTTGGGCGTGATTTACAACCTCTGGCTTCAGAGGTAGCAAAATGAAGCCCAAGAACACAGGGGGGTTAGCCCTTATGAGCATCAGGGCTCCAATGTCCTTGTTTTCTGTCCGTTTTTGATCATGCTAATAGTGAATAATAGTCTAGTATTCACTATTATCGGAGTAAAAGTGGAGCACTAGGAACTCGAAAAGCACCTTAGTGGGCAGCTGAACAAGTATGCTGTGTGCATGAATGAGAGTGTATTTGTGTAGAGAGCATGTTTGCATGAGTTTGTCTATACATGTGAGCTTATGTTTGAGAGAGTGAGTGGCAAGCACTCAGTAAGAATGTGAGATTGAGGCCCATATTTATACTTTTTTAGCGCTGCATTTGCACCGCTTTTTGCCGCAAATACGGCACAAACTTACAAAATACAATTGTATTTTGCAACTTTGCGCCGATTTTAAGTAAAAAAATGACACAACTGCAGCATTAAAAAAGGATAAATTTGGGCCTGAGTGTCAGCACTTATGAGTGAGTCAGACTAAGGCCCTGATTTATGCCTTTTTTGCGCTGCATTTGCGTCATCTTATGACGCAAAAGTGGCGCAAACTTACAAAACAATTGTGGGGCATTTTTATACTCTGTTTGCACCGAATGTGCGTCAAACATTTTGACGCACATTTGGTGCAAACCGTGCACCATATTTAAACTTTGATGCCCGAGGCCACGAACGCCAAAATCCCGCCGTGTGCGTCATTTTCTGGATGCAGGAACTGCCTTGCGTTAATGACATGCAAGGTAGGCGTTCCCATCCAAAAAATGACTTAAACACCCGTGTGCTTTATTTATGCTACCGCGCAAAAATTACGCACGGCCGGGAGGCAGAGTCGGAAAATGACGCACAACCCGATTTGCATAAAAAAATAACGCTTGGGTCAGGGCAGGCGTTAAAATGGGGCAAACACACCTGTATTTAATGAAACCACACAGAAGCAACAGCAAAGCTCCAAAAGGAGGACATGGAGGTGCTTTTCATCCAGCATGCACGCAGACGCAGAGCACAGGAACAACAACATCAGCTTCCACAACACCAGCAGGGCCCCGAAAGGCCACGCAGAAGGCAGGAGAGGATATTCCTCACCAGGACAACCCTCATGGGACTCCGCCAACAAGACATCATTCAGAGGTACAGGCTGAACTGGCAAGCCATTCAGCAGCTGCTGCACCACATTGAGCCACAGTTGGTACCCAGCTTGCAGACACCCCGCACCATTCCATCAGAAACCAAGCTGCTAGCTGTCCTACACATGTTGACAAGTGGCTCCTTTCAAACCACTGGCGCCCTGGTTGCTGGGATCTCACAGCCATCATTCTCCGCCTTCCTCCGCAAGGTACTGGATGCCATCATCTCACTCACACCCCGCCACATCTGCTTCCCCAACACACAGCAGAAGCAGCAGGAGACAAAACAGGGGTTTTACCTAATTAATGGCTTCCCACACGTCCTTGGTGCCATTGACTGCACACGTGTACGCATTGTGCCACCTGCTGCAACCGAACATCTATACCGCAACATGAAGCACACACACTCCATCAATGTGCAGGCCATTGTCGATCACCAGGGATTGATCACCAACATCGTGGCAAAGTATCCTGGGAGTGTACATGATTCATTCATCTTCCGTCACTGCACCATCAACCAACACTTCCAGGATGGATGATATGGAAATGGACTACTTGTTGGTAAGTACAGAAACTTACTTATACACACACTGCACAGCAACCCTCTAGGACACCCAACACATAGACCACGACATCAACATGTGGACAGGAACACACTTAGGTTGTGACACCGCTAGGCATGTTTCATATCTTCACCCAATGGGAGACACACCTAGGGACAAATGACCGTTCCAAATAACAACTGATGCCACTCCATAGACACAAGGGAACAATTAAAAAACAACACAATGACAATCACATGGCCCCAACTGGCAGTACATCTGGTAAGAAGAAACTTTCAATATCACATCAATAACACTCAATCCAACATCCTTCAAAGCAATACGTACTGTGTAAGGGGTGTGTAATGTTTTTAGCTGCAGGTCAAACACCATGACACACATAGCATGATGAGGAGTACAATGAAGGTCACGTGCAATCATTGAGGCCGTTCCAATATATCACATCACTCCTGCTCTCACATTGCCCACTACCAAGAAGCAAGTGGACTGTGCGAAGAACACATCTTGATGGGACAATATTGAAAGTGTGCATTCCTACACATATGCATTGCGACAAATTAACACACACACAACAGATGTACCGCCATACGGACCTTTTGAAACTCTGAATGACAACCTCACAACCAAGTTAGCCATCGGAGCCTGCACATGTTCAGTAGTATAGGAACACGTAACAACCTGAGTCGACTTGGCAAGGGCAGAGAAATAGGTCTGCAGTGAACTTGTCACACATGTGAAACCAGTGTATAGTCAATTGTTAACACATCAGTGCTCACAACGTATGGAGATGTTTTGCACAATGTCACCTTGCCAAATCAAAGGGTCTCACAGATGCTTAAATTAATCTATTGCATATGTCAAATTGTATGGGATGTCCAGGGTACATAGATGCAACCGTGTTACCACCACTGTTGAATTGATTCTGTGTATGCAACTATCATCCCACCCCAGTTAACACACAGGGACACCTGTATCACAACTCACAATGCAAGGGAGTACACACTGTACTGCAACTCTCCAAAAATACTGCTGACATCCGGTCAACAGCCAAACACCCATTCAGATAAGGAAACAACCCAATGCTGATGGTACATCCAAGAAGCCTAGCAATCGACACAATAACACAAACACCAATGAGTCACAGACAACACAAGAGACCTACTGTCATGCAAGGTGATATTTATGGGGCAAGCTACATCAACATGTTCTCACTTATTTTCTCTTTCAGCTGATCAGGGGTATGGGATCCAGCCATGGATTATGACACCATTTGGCAACCCAAGCACTGCATCAGAGCATGCCTATAATGAGGCACATAGGAGGACACGCACCATAGTCGAGAGGACCTTTGGCATCCTGAAGTCAAGATTCAGGTGCCTCGACATCACCGGAGGCAGCCTCCTATACTCACCAGAAATGGTGTGCAAAATAATTTTGACCTGTGCCATCCTGCACAACATATGTGTAAGAAGGAACACTCCCCTATATGAACCCGACCCACAAATGCATGAAGAGGAGGAAGAGGAGGATGCTGGCCATCAACATGAGGGGGACCATCCAAACACAGCAGCAAGATTGCGTTGGAGACAACAGATTGCACAAAATTTATTTTGACCCTACTCACCACTGTTTAACCATATGTAAGTAAACACCTATACTAATCACCATATCATTGTCTGGAAAATCATTTTTGCATAACATTATCTCTACCTATTAGCTTCAGAGTGTAGCCTCATGGAGCATTGCTGAAATACCGATTAGGACACAGAACTTTGCTAAACTAGTTAGATGCGTATGAATGTACAGCCACATTCACTCACACTGTAAATGACATATATCCTGTACATGTCACATTTGAAGGGCGATAGCAGAGGACCACACCTATTTCACACATGCATGTTGGCAACAAGGTTCATTTCAGCATATGGCACACAACTAAGACACCATCAGTCAATAATGGAAAAAAATACATCATACATGAGACAGTGGATGTGCTATTGCATTAATAAAAGGAATGTATGACCAGACCCTTGACAGCAGTAACTGTTACATCACCTATCATTGCAAGGACGATGTGTGACTAGATTTCCATATAAGCAGCAAAGTCATAGCACAAGTGCCCCAGGTATGACAAGCATTGCTCACATGACATCCCCTGAACATGTCAGCCCATGTCTTAAGTCCTGACACACCCATGTTCCCGGTCTCACCCCACCCGTCTTCAGAGGTCCCTTAAATGGTAATATGTGTACCCAGATAATACCTCCTCTACACACTCCTAGACTCACAATCTAAATCCAGTGTGCTTCACCCTTTAGTATGGTATGCCATAGTCATTGTACTTCTGTCTGCATGGACGTCACGTTAAATAATGCACTGGCTTGTAGTTTCTAAGACCTGTTATCACTTGTACAGTGATTCCCTTGTGAAAGGTACTGTTGGCCCTTTGAACTTGAATCTCACATACAGGACTTGTGAGAGACTGATGCTGCACACACCTGTGAGCACATCCATGGAGACCAGCCATTTGAACATGCACTGCCCTTGCTGATGCTTGGAACAGCATAGAAGCTGCCATTTTATCTATAACACTGTTATGCCTTGCCGTATTAATCAGCTGTGTAACACAGCCCTCGGGTTAATGTCTTACATACCAAAACACACAACAAACACCGTTTTCCATTTCAACTGTCTTGTTCCTCCTTTGACCAGTGTCAGTCTGACCACTGTGTATTTACCTTGTGAACTGTCTAGATCCTGATTGACCCTGCATCCTGTTAGCCTGACTGGCTTCTGTCTTTGCGTTACCCTAAAGGTTCCTTGTGGCTAAATTTGTATCATAGTTGCTTTCCCAAACCTCATATTCCTCCTGTATAGCATAATCAGTTTATTTATCGTACCATGGGTGGGAAATTGTCTCCAAATACCCAAATCATGGACTATCCCTAATCTGGGTCTCATGTACGCATGAGTGATAAATTGTGACAGTGTACCATGGCTGTATGCAGGGATTGGGTATGGTGCCTCCAGCACAACAAACAACGTCAGATAATGTGCATGAAATGTCTACACATGTTAAGACCCTGACAGTCCACACGCTGATTCACATTGCTCCCAACATATTGATAGGGCGTGCGTGGTGAATGGTTGTGAGATTAATCAGCACAGAGGCAATGATGTTCCCAGATGCAGTGGGAATTTTAGAGGCCAACCTGTGTACAAATGTTGTGATGACACCTGCTGGTACAATAATCCTGAGATATTAACTGTATCAGCACACCAAGGTTGCCCTGTTGACAGTATCATAACATGTCTGCAGTGACAGGGTTGGACCATCCCCATGTGTGTTCGATACTTCGTAGATACAGTAAAAGGCGCCACAGACTCATGACTAGAACTGCATGTAACTGTGACAACATAGATCCCAATAATTATACAGGCAAAACATTGGCCCACACACATGAACCAGACACCTCTGTGCATTTGACCACTGGAAATATGTGAGCACGTGCTGCTTGGTCTGCTGGTCCTCCACAGCCACAGGAGATACATGGCTCAGTTATATGACCTCAACTGTGGCGTAACAATACAAATATGGGTTATCTTTGGACATCCATGTCACAAACAGGGTACCCACATAGTATGTACCCGTGCCTGACTCATGGTGGCTCAACAAACAAGTGCCAAGGAAGTAGTGTCCAACATTCCGCAAACTTACAAAATACAATTGTATGTTTTAAGTTTGTGCCGCATTTGTGCCAAACAGCAACACAAATGTGGTGCAAAATATGTTTAGATATGGGCCACAGTTGCCTGTGAGGTGTAGAAATTTCCGACACATTACCGTCATTTGATGACGCAACAGCAACACTAACTTTATAAACACAACAGTAGCCAGACTATTAGTGCAGCCTTCACGTCAATTGATGATGGCAATGTGGCACAAACATATGTTTCATGTGTGGTCGGTGAGTGTATCAGGAAACAGATCAAGGATAGCCCGAAGATTTTCATAAATATTGTGCCCCTCCATTTTATCGGATACATGTCTGAACTGGATTTGGACACATACGTAACAAGTTATAGCTGCACTCAGCTAACATCTTAGACTGATATTTGGAGTTTGTAGTGCCACATTTCAATTAGGGTGGCTGGCAAAAGGTATGCACATGGGTTCATATCTCTGTGGTTGGTGCAACTCACCATAGCTGTGGCACATCAATTGAATAAAATGATACAAATTGAAGGGTAACAACTGTCCCTGGCCCTCTGTACATTGTACGTGTGTCTAAAAATGGTCTTAGTCACAATGTCTGGGTGACTGGTATTGCAGGCCTCACGGAACGTGGCTTTGGATATCTCTCATGTATACACATGATGAGAGGAATACACTCCATGATTTTGTCTGCTCACCAATGAAGGAGCATGTTTGACACAACATGATAGTTAGGGCCACTACATATGTGCAGATATGTGTGTATCACTCACTGGAGTCCCCGGATCTGTACATGTTTGCAGTGGTATTTAGGATGCATTATCATCATGTCTGAGTGGCTTTACTTTCTGAGCTCACATTACAGTATTTGTTTTTTGAACTTTTGTACAGTGCACAGACATTGAGCACATTTCTCCATTCCATGCCTTACAGGTGGACCGGCACCCTAAACTATTGGAGAGGTGGCTCGATTTGCGGATCCAGACATCTCTAGTAAGTGTTGATATTTATGTTCTGTGTTGTGATAGCTGATGATGTGTGATTGACTCCTGTGTGTTGGACCCAAAGCAAGGTGTGATGCGCTGGTCAATCATTTGTTTTTTTCCATGAGTGGAAGATCATTTTATCACCATGTTTGAGTTGGCCGATCCTTATCGTATTGTCATAATTTGGGATTCTAGGTCAGTCCTGTAGGCACGGCAATGTGAATAGGGATGAGTCATGTGGATAAAACTTGAATCTGAAAAAGTGGCAGTGGACCATATTAGTGAATTAGTCAGCCAGTCAGACCCTGATTCTCCCAGAATAGGGTTGCCAAAGTGTTAGGCACAGACTTCAGCTTCCCTATTCACTAATGGACATGTTTGACTGTATGTTACACTTCCTAACTGCATGTAGCTCCACACGTAGTGCTACGAGTATGAGGCACTTGAGTACAATGGCCTAGGTGTGCACGTAGCTCATGGCCAGAGGTGTGCTTGCATCTATCTGTTTGTTGTAAGTCATGGTTTAATGGTACTAACTGATGTGGACAAAGGTATGCATTTCCAAAGATAAGTGTTGATGGGATTGTCCAAGGTTTGGATGTATCCTATTTGGAGTTCCTCCTTACCTGTGGTGTGCTGGCCAAACCCATGTACAGCTTTCCAAAGCTTCCTGGGTGTCCTTGTTGTTAGAAATTATTAGTTGATTGTCCACCCCCCCTCAGACACAGGCGTAGGGTTGGGAATAGTGGACCTAGGACTGATGATCCAAGTTTGGTACACAGACATGTAAATCAGTAAATCACTTGTCCAAACCTAGGGTACCCACTCATGATTAGCACATGCTTTCTATACTGGCAAGTCCATTTACAACTCACAGATCTTGTGGCCCTAGATGGCCATCCAGTACATAGAAATGTGTTGGCCTGGCAGTGGTGGAGGATATGCTGCATGATGTTTACCTGACAACTGGCAGAACTATGATGCCAAATTCATTCCAGTTGTTACCCGTTTTGTAGGGTTTGGATGTGTTATTTGATGATAGGTCATTTATAGACTGGCTTGCCATGTACTTCCTCAGGGACTGTCAGTGATCTGTATGATGATATGGGCTGTTACAGATAAATTAGATGTAATGTCTGATTTACTTCTTGAGCCATTTCACACAATGCAGTACCAAATGTTTGGTTTTCTATTTGTCCTAACAGCTGCAAATATGACTCCCATCCAAATTCGGGAGTTTCAACGCCGGGCAATGCAATACGGCCACATTCTTGATGTTGAGTCTGGGTACCGCAACATGGCAAGAAGATATCGCCATGAAAGAGCCTCCGGAGTGTGGAGGGCATTTGCACAAGGGGGACCCTCCATGTCTAACACAGCCACCACCACCAGCACCACCACTACCAGCCAGGTGGCACCAACAGCATCTGGGCCTTTGCGGACCATCAACTGCAACAGCTCCAGGAGCAGTCACAGCACCACCTGCCCCGCAGTCTACAGACATTGCACCAACAAGGGCCCATACTTCCTCTGCTGGCACCCAGACTACCCCTGCTGCATCCATAGACCCTGCAGCTTTTGCAGATATGCAAAGGAAATTGGACCTTGTCCCACGAAAGATGACCAGACTGCAGCAGGAGGTGGCACAGGTCAACCAGCGGGTGCGTGCCATTAAAAAGACCCTGAGGAGGGCCAACCTGTAGGCATGAACGCGGACATGATTCCCTCTCCTCCCTCCTCTTTCCTGGTTCTTAAACTTAGTGGGTTTAGGGGACTTAGGGCCTCATTCCGACCCTGGCGGTCTGTGACCGCCAGGGCGGAGGGCAGCGGAAGCACCGCCAACAGGCTGGCGGTGCTTCCTGGGCTATTCTGACCGCGGCGGTAAAGCCGCGGTCAGAAAAGGTGAACCGGCGGTTTCCCGCCGGTTTTCCCCTGGCCCAGGGAATCCTCCATGGCGGCGCTGCTTGCAGCACCGCCATGGGGATTCCGACCCCCTTCCCGCCAGCATGTTTCTGGCGGTTTTCACCGCCAGAACCAGGATGGCGGGAACGGGTGTTGGCATGGGCAGTGCAGGGGCCCCCTAACAGGGCCCCATACAGATTTTCACTGTCTGCTTTGCAGACAGTGAAAATCACGACGGGTGCCACTGCACCAGTCGCACCCCTGCAACTCTGCCGGCTCCATTCGGAGCCGGCTTCCTCGTTGCAGGGGCTTTCCCGCTGGGCCGGCGGGCGGCCTTTTGGCGGTCCCCCGCCAGCCCAGCGGGAAAGTTGGAATGGCCGCCGCAGTCTTTTGACCGCGGGGTGGTCATTCGGCGGTAACCGCATGGCGGGACGCGGTCAGAATGACCGCCTTAGTGTTAGGTTAGTATAGGCTGTTAGTTTAGTTAGTAGTAGTGGGTGGGGGGTGGGGATTTTGGAATATTTCTACAGTTTTTCATTATGTGTGTGGGTGGGTGGGTGGTTGCAATGTTGGGGTTTTGGTGTTTAAATTTTTTTTTTTTTTAATTACAATTTTTTTTTACAACAAAATATAGATTTGTTTAGTATAGGATAGTATGTGTTTAGGTTTGTATCTGTTGTCCTCCATTTGTCCCATCTTATATGGGGGTGGGGGTTGATGTTTAGATCATTTCGTTAAATGTAATAAGTAAGTTTAGCTTAGGATAGTTAGGGACAGTTGTGGGTAATGTGTAGTTAGAGTAGATTAGGTTAGGTAAGGTGTTTAGCCTAGTTTTAACTTCTGTTTTTACTCTTTAATAAATATGTAGGTAACCCTTTACATTATATGTCAAATGCTTGTAGATCAGGGCCTTGCCATGAGTGAACAGTGTCTCTTTTGTATTAGCTTTGGTGTCCCATGCTGCAACCAGAACCCAACTGAGCTGATACATTGGCAGCTACCCCACAGCTACTTAGCTAAGATTCAGACGTTCATTGCACCCACCACTCACGGTTACAATGGATCCCAAAGTGTGGTTATTTTGTAATGTATGTTTTCAGTGTCACATACTGTGCTACCAGAATTGGTATTGGGGACACTGTGTTAAGTCTGCCTGCACCCTGATGTCCAAGCAATTCCTTATAAGGTGAGTGGTAGTATGCTCTCTTGTAGTGTAGTGTACATAACGCACACATATCAATTGTTACAATGTGCAGCATGGTTACTTATTTGTATGGAAACTCATACACATCCCTTCATTCAGTTTGGTGTGTGTTAGGTTTAAATTGGGGCAAATGTCAAATACAAATGTTTTCACTTTCAACAACAATTAAAGGCAGTATTTTCTGGCTTAGACATCCCTTGAGGAAGCATTATTCTGTCCAACACAGCATTATACTGTATAGTTTCTATTTCCCTCAGAATTAACCCTCAGGAAGGGCAGATGATGGTACAATCCAGGCCACTGTGTGTAGTTATCAGCCCACATTATTTCAGGGCAGTGGTATTGACAATCTATAATCAATGACAGAAGGCAAACATCACTGATCTACCACACGGTTGATGTGTCACATTACACAGAGACAAAGTGGTTGTGTAAGTGCTATTTATTTTAAAAGTGCTGTAGTGCTATATGTACATTGTCCATGATTGTGAGTACATTATTGTGACATCTTCCATTGTGATCAGACACATGTGCAAAAGGACATGTCATTGGACATGCTGGGGTGAAGTGTCAGACAGTGCAGAGGGACAGGATTTGCCAATGAGTTAGTGAGAGACAATCACCAGGCAGGGTGACAAGATAAACAGTGGGTTGCAGAACAGTGCTTGAGTACAGTTGTTGCAAGACTGGCATGTTACAAAGCACAGGACCTTGGTAATATGTGGCCATGTGGCAGGGACTAGTGCTACTGGGTACTCTTATGTGTGAAGGTGATCTGTTCCACATCTTCATCTTCTGATGTGTGTGTAGTCTCCTCTGCCCTTGGTGGTGGTGGTTGTGAAGGGGCAATACAGCCAGGTCGGCCCTGAGGGGTTCAATGTTGCATTCGTGCACGCATTGACAGGATTGCTGTTGTAGGTGTTGGGTCAACTGTATTACGGCTGTGCTGATTTCCTTCAACCTTTTTTTCTACTTCCTGCAAGATAGTTGTTCGCCCTTGCATAGCTGCTGCCTGTTCTTCAGTTGACATCATGCACGAATGCACCCCCTCTAGGCTGGCTGCCATATTTTCCATCCCCACCCGCACCTCCTTGGCCAGCTCCTGCAGTACTCCAACTACAGTTCTCTCAAAGCTGGTGCCAGTGTCATCAGAGTCCTCAGCTGTGTTGGAGCTGGCAGGTCGTACAATTGGTGTTGGCGGTGGGTCCTCTGTGATGGCTGCTAGTTCTGTGCTCCTCCTTGGGACTGAAGGTGGGGTCTGGAGGGTTCCATGGACCTCTTGGAGGGTCTGCTGGGTGATGTTTGTCAGCTCGTCATCCATGTCATCAGGGTAGTCCTGGACAGGCATATCCACAGGAGATCCATAGTCCTCTACAATGCGATATGGTACAATTAGTGTGTCATTGTTGTGGGCTTTGTAATGTGACATGCCTGCCTTGTGATGCTTTTCACATTGTGATCTTGGTTCCTGTTCATTGTTCCTGTCTTTCAGATTGGCATTCTCCCAGGCCTATGCCCCACCTGCATGTCACATGTATTGTGGTCAGTTAGTGGACTTGTCAGCATCATATCCTCTAGGTGTTGGTTCTGGCCGAATAGTGAATTGCCACCTTCTTGTCCTACTCAACCCTCCGTCTACTTCCATTCTCATGGTGAGGCCTTTCACTGGTTGTGGGTGCTGTGATGGCACTAGCACCACATGTAACAATCTGGACCTGCCCCAGTCTCTGATCTTTCACATCCACCTATATGTAGTTGAGATGTAGCATATACTATGTATAGCATTGTTATGGCACGATATGGATTCAGCATTGGTAATGTGTACTGCTGATGTTGGGGAATGTGTGGTACATTGGATTGCACTGATAGTCGTAGCAGTGTCCTATTTCCTCCTCTGACTGTGCTGGGGCATTTCTGTAAACAGTTACATGTGTCCTCCCCCTCAAAGCTGTTGTCTGAGCAGTATGACATTTGGGATGTTGCATGGTGTCATTGGAGTTATAGTGACCCAGGCACAGGGTGGACCCTGACATATGCAGCATGGGAATGACATTAGTGCTGTGTACCTCCTAATGTTTATGACAATGGGTGAAGTTTGTGGCAACTTTTGGCAATCACATTTGACAGGATTGGAACATTTGTCTTGATTTCAGGGGATTGATAACATTGTCATCCTGAACCCTCTAATTTGGGTGTGTTTGATCCATGGGGATGTTCATGCCATTAGCTACTTGACCTGCATACACAGCAGAGGTGGTAGTTGCAACTGTTGTCAATGTTACATTCCACTTGCGGGTATGTCCAAAGGTTGTTAAATGGACCCTAGTAATGTAGGGAGTATACTGGCTGACGTGCGACGGGCTGCCAGTTTTATGTTGTACCCTGCCCTCCTGGCCTGGCTTAACCTTTGCAACATCCTTGGCATGGCAGCATACCCCCATGAAAAGGTTGTTGGTGTTGTGTAGTGGTGTGCCCCAGGTTTCCTCAATACGGGCCATGCCACGTGCTGTGCCACTTTACCCATTCCACTGCCTGAATATCATGGCTGACATGCATTGTGTAGTAGGTACGTCCACCCCCCGGTTGCAGTTAACATTAGTGCATTTTAATTCCCCATGCAACTTACCCTGCATGTGCGTTGTCTCCTGGTAGTCTGCGCTGTCCTGTCCTTGAATCCCTGTGACGATCTCCTCAGGGATGACAGCTGCAACCATCTCCTCCATGTGGTCCAGGGGCTCCTGTGGTGCTGGACTCTCACCTCCAGTCTGCAGTGCTGCCTTCCTGTTCCTGGCCATCTTTTACTTGGTCCTGCGCTTACAGTCATGCCAGCGTTTCTTGCACTCGATGACTGTTCTGCGTACTTCTGCCACACTGTTGACCTTGTCATCAATTTGTTGCCATATTGCCTCTCTCCTACTGATTGGCAACTTTGAGGTGACAAACAGTTGGTGCTGGTGTTTCGTCACATCTTTCACCAGAATTTCCTGTTCCTCCGCACTGAAGTGACACTTTATTTTCTTCTTCTCCCTGTCCTGGGTCTTGTGTGGGTCCTCCTGGCTGGTTCCTGGTCTGTTGTCATCTTCCTGGGGTCTGTGTAAGCATCCGGGATCCATTTTGGCTCTCCTCTGCACAAATTGCTGTGTTTGCAGCAAATGTTGACGCTATTGCGTCAAAAAACGCCGCATATCCGGTTTGCGGTGTCGTAAACCGGCTCATAGTCATTTCCACCGCGTTAACATCGTTTTCCGTTACGACGTGACGCAGTGGTTTGAGTAAAAAAAAATGACTCACACCTGTGGTTTGCACCGCCGTGTGTCAAAGTATAAATTTGACGCCCGCACGGCGCTAAGAAATGGCGTTAGTCAGCAGTAATATTTTTGATGCAAAACTGCGTCGGCGCAGTTTTGTGTCAAAAAGTATAACTATGGGCCTGTATTTTGTAAGTTTTGCCACTTTTGCGTCACGAAAATGACGCAAGTGTGGCGCAGAAAAGTATAAATCACGGCCTTAGTGAGAATGAGTGAGTGCTAGTAAGAGGGACTGCAAGTGTGTGACTGATTGAGTGAAAATGAAGGTGTATGTAGGAGTGTTAGCGAATGTAAAGGAGTTTGGGAATAACTATGAATGAGAATGATTGAGGCTCATTCACTTCACTAGCTCGATGCAATTCAGGACCAGTATTTCCCCTTTCCTCTGATAGCGTGTCAGAACCTTGATAAGTAAACTTACAAGGAGACACGCCTAGGCCGATTAACTTTTTGACCACGTTCGGAGACTTCCCAGTATGAGATATCATTTTGGCATCACAAAATCAATATATCAATAACCCAATCAATATTCGCAGTAACTAATCAACAAGTTAATCAATAACATTTAATAAGAATCAATAAAGTGAACACACCATGACCTTTCCGTCATGAATAACCACACCAATCTAGTTAAGTGTTAGGATATTTATTTCCTATTAGTTACAATCTAATAGTCATCTCCGCTAATCTCATTAGCAATCAATCTCATTAGTAACTCTTCAGGTTTTGTAATTAGAACACAATAAATCAATGCATAGAGAAAATGTGTTCAGCATTAACACATCATTAATAAGAACAGCTTAGCAAAGTCTCAGAGTGCAAGATTCAACAAAGCAAGAACTCAGTCATTTGTCTATTTGCGTCAGGTATTTGTGAACACCTTAACTAACCTCGAATTAGCATCAGCATGTTGGGCTTCATGCAAAACAATTTAGCAAACACAAATTTGGAAAACATCTAACTATGGCCTCTATCAAAAGAGTAGTTGGTACCTACAAAGAAAAGGCAAACAGACAATTACAATTTTCATCAGATAGCTACCCATCCAACGAATCAGCAAACAGCGTTAGTCTTCGTCCTCAGGACATCAGTCGATTCACCATCAGCAGAGATAGGACAGGGCAAAGTCTTAGCATTAGCTAAGGAATAAGGCTCTTCCCTTATATGGAGGAGAAGTAAGTATCAGTAAGGACTTAGGGCCAGATGTAGGAAGGCTTTTGCGCCTTGCAAACGGCAAAAAATTTAGTTTGCGAGGCGCAAAAGCCCTTACGCGATGCAGAATCACATTTTGCGAGTCGATACCGACTCGCAAAATGTGATTCCGACTCGCAAATAGGAAGGGGTGTTCCCTTCCTATTTGCGACCGCATCGCGATGTAGAGTTGATTTGTGACCGCGAAAACGGTAGCAAATCAACTCACAGTTACCATCCACTTGAAGTGGATGGTAACTGATTCGCAAACGGGAAGGGGTCCCCATGGGACCCCTTCCCTTTTGTGAATGCAAACAAAAATATTTTTTCAGAGCAGGCAGTGGTCCTATGGACCACTGCCTACTCTGAAAAAACCTAAACAAATGGTTTCGGTTTTTTTTCTGTTTGCAGCTCGTTTTCCTTTAAGGAAAACGGTCTGCAAAAAGAAAAAAAAAACTGCTTTATTAAGAAAGCAGTCACGGACATGGTGGTCTGCTGTCCCCAGCAGGCCACCATCCCCGTGAGTGCCTAGACTCGCTATGGGGTCGCAAACTGCGACCCACCTCATAAATATTCATGAGGTGGGTCTTTGCGACCCCATAGCGAGTTGCAGAAGGTGTCTGAGACACCTTTCTGCATTTCCTTTTGCGAGTTGCAAATTGCGAGTCACTGGGACTCGCAATTTGCAACTCGCAAAAGGAAACCTACCTACATCTGGCCCATAGATAGAGGATGGTTAAAGTATCAGGAGGAATAAACGGCAAAGTCTCAAAAGAATGATGGCAAGGTATGGCTTAAAGTGGAATGTCCGAATAATGGCTGATCTCTCTTCGGGTGATGCGGTTCAATCAAAACTGTTGAAATAGCCCTTAATTCCCCATTGGATAATATTTGGTGCATCATTATCTCTGTCCAATTATTCTCCACGCACTTTACTAGAATTTTCCACAAAACACAGTTCTCATGTCGTTGACTGGCCCATGTTGTTGACGCCTTCATCGGTCGGAATGTCAGGTAACAAAAGTTACACTTTACGCTCCAGTCAGTAGTCCCATTGTTTCCCCTACTCCGGGCAGCCTAGCACCTGTTACGAATTACACTGTTGCATTCAGCAAGAATGGCTCCTTGAGCAACTCGGGTCCCATGAGAACAAATTTACTACGGCTACACACACATCTAACTTCTGGAAAAGTACAGCTTTGTGTCCTTCAGGAAGACAGCACATTGCAAGTTAGGAAAAACACAGTTTAATATGAGACCAGGCAGCTAGGCCCAGACCCTCGCTAACTAAGGCCTAGTAATTTAGTTAACAAACCCCTAATACAAGACTCTAAGTATAATAAACTAATACAAATTCAAAACATTAGTACATTATTAATTCATTACAAATAAGTTTCATTAGTCTCCGTATAAATTGGTGGCCACTCCCCGTGGGCACATTTCAGACGTGTGCATTATTTTTCTACGTTAACACATTTTCCATGCAGCTTCATTATACAATATATTGCAAGCTTTTCACGTTAATATTGCTTTTAAAAAAAACACACTCCAACACCTCCACTTTTAAATGTCACCAACTGGCACTGCGGGAACAGGAGGTAAACAGTGTCTCGATGAGCACTGTTTACTTCCTGCAGCCTCCACTGGAACCAGAGCATTCTGTTTTGGAGTTTGTAAGTAAGCACATTTAACAGTACCGTGCACAATTATGAACTAAGAAACAATCACATTTTTAAACAAGTTGACATGTTTCACTATGGAAAATACGTTAACAATGATGTTTGAATAAAACCTTCGGCTCTGTGCTTCACATAAGTGACAGTGTCATGCAAATGATGATAGATCAAACTGTTATAACTAAAGGGAATAGTTTAAGATAGTATTATATAGTTCATGTTCAATAAATGGTCTATATCAGCTGATGCCTGTGTACACCATCCTGCACATAAACAATGATTATTGGCCTTTTGCTCTGCAGCACGGAAGTATGAGGGAACAACGCATGCGCCAACCACACATGCCTGAACAACGTTGTCGGAACAACAACCGCGTTGTTTCCACAAATGCCTTTACTACGCATGCCTTTGCAACGATTTTTCATTGTAAAGGCATGCCTAATAAAATTAAAACTATCCCACCCCTAAAAACAAAACTAACCCCACCCCGCCCCTTAAAAAAAAAAAAACTCAACCACCCCACCTCTAATAACTGCCCCCAACCCTCTCCTGGCCCCATTTACCTGACCACGTCCTACCCCAACTCCCCACCCCTAAAAACAAAAATGACCCAGATGCCCCAACCCGCCCTAATACAAAATGTCCTCGCCCCTAAAAATAAAATTACCCTGACCCCTCACCCCTGACCCTAAAACCCTGCCCCACCGCCCTAAATACAAAATGACCCTACCCCGCACCCCGCCCCTAAAAACTAAATTACCCCACCCTAAAAACAGAACTATCCCCTCAGCCCCACTTATCTGACCGCGTCCTCTCCCGATGCTGACTCCCTTTTTCTCTGCCTTAACCACACATGTGCATGTTCAGACCATGCGTGGTTAAGGCAGAGGAAAAGGGAGTCGTTGTTAACGCAAGCGTGGTTCCGCTTGCATTAACAACGTTGTTGTGCTAACGCAAGCGTGGTTCCGCTTGCATTAACAACGTTGTTGTGCTTCCGGCATCATTGTTCCAGATGTTTCCCCTCCAGCACACATAGACAAAGCAAAAACAAGGAGAAATAAAAGTATTTCTCCTTTTTGCGCCAGGCTAACGCCACCCTTGGGGTGGCGTTAGTTTTTAGCGCTGCCTCAGATTTATGTTTCCTTGTAAATCTGGGGCAGTGTCTAAATGTAATGGGTGTCGCATGGGTACCCCCACAGCAACACCCATTGCACGCCCCTCTTCCCCAGAAAACTGTGTTGGGGCTCATATCTACAAGGCAGCCTTGAGCTACAAAAAGTGGCTTGTGAATATGGCGCAGGGTACGTCGCCACCGGACCGTCACAAAAATTGATGCTGTGGTTGTGCTAGGGGTTTGTAAATATGCCCCTGTTTTCTTCATGTATTTTCTGTTCTTGTATACACTAGAAAAGGGGTTCTTAACTCTTTGACTTATGTGGGTGCCCACTTAACCATTACTTGAAAATAAGGACCCACACTGAATCATTATTGGTATCCAGGACACTTCCCCACAAAAGAAAATGAGACATAACAAGCAAACAGGGACTCTGGCCTAAGTAATTTTGATGATTTGAATAGCAAGACAATACACATGACATGCAGCAACAACTATTCATCAAACAAATGATCAAATATTTTCTTTAATTCACAAATTTAAAAAAGTTCAATGTTCAATTTTAATTGGAAGGGTGGAGCATTTCTAAAATCAATTGAGACCACCCATACAATTCTGCTTGAAGTACTTGCACTGCTTCTAGGGTTAAATCTGATTTAATTTTTAGCCTCCAATTTCAAATTCCTTCACTCTTACAGAACGTTTTAAAGATTTATATTTTAAATTTTGCTGATTATTTATGCATACTTTGTTAATCTGTTAATATTATTTAATTCTCTAAGCAGTCATTGACCCTCTGAAAAGGAAATGCAGTCTCCCAGGGGTTCGTGGGCCACAGTTTAAGTCCCACTGCAATAGGACACTTTTAGATTATGGCATGATTGTGATATAAATAGCTTAGGTTCCAAGTAGTGTGCTGTGTTTTGAGGCACTATTTCCTCTTCAGGCAAACGTGTATTTCTTCATGTAATACAAAGAGAAATCAGTAATGTTCCCCTGACATACCTTGCCACCACCCTTATATAGTTGGTATCTAAAACAGGCATGTGTCTGTGTTTTTATATTATTGTGATACTCTAATGAGTAAAGTCATGTGACATTACTTCCTGAGAAGATTCAGGGTCACGAGTCATACAATTGTAATCCCTATGACGTCATTAAGGTCAAAGGGTGTGTGATGGTATTTCTACTACCCCTGGAATTTTGGTGAATGGACATCAATGCATTCTGTTAAAAAAATAAGTGCACCCTCTCCCTGAGTAATCCAGAATAATCAAACTCAATGAGCTAGAACAGGATGTAAATCATACCTTGTCCACCACCAAAATACTGTCTTATTATTATGTGCTCTGCTGACTTTATCCACGGGAGTTTCTTTGCAAGTAGTATCCAAAGCACTCCATTAGCTTTTAACACTGATAATTGATTGCAGAGTAATCCAGCAGTGCCTTTTAAATATCCTTGAAAACCCCCATAATGAATTAGAAAATGATTAAGAAAATTCATCACAAGAAGTTCAAGTGTAATGAGAAATATTTTTGACTTTGCAATACTTTGAATAATTAAATGCCTGAGGCAGAAGTGGGAACTCAGACTTAGTAAGTGTATCAAATGAATAAGTAATGCTCAGCGTTGGTGTCTAAGTGATGTTGAGGTCCAGGAGACAAGGTACAGGGATGGCATTGCATTGAAAAAAGGTTTACTCGTCTTTTTATCCAAGTATACAAAGTAACTTATTATGAAGTGGGTGTGGCCATCACAGAACTACCTTTTGTTCTAATCATCCATTAATTAGGCACTCACGTTAACCAAATCGTTAGGGCCCTTTGACCATGCTACCATATTCGTGGCTAGAGGACCAACGTATACCTGTCCAGTCCCTGCCATGTGTGCATTAACACTCTTGTATGTTAGCTATTCAATCCTGACTCGGGAGCATTTGAACTTCTGCAGCACGAAAAGCCTTCTGTCTGGTCTGCACCTGATGTGTGTCACTTAGGCAACAAATCACAATTCCCTTGGCTTTAGCGGGCGGCAACCACTAGTACCACCTACATGACAATGACAAAATTGTTTAGCTCTTTACAAAGTGGCCATTCAACCAAGGACGATAGAGGTGGAGATCGTCGTCTCCGATGAGCCTTTCTCAACATTTTTGCCATGCCACCTTTCCACCTAAATATTTCAACGTCAAAGTGGCTGTTGTGCATGCACACATGCACATGTGAACAGTCATTTGCATGCGCACGCGCACACACATACACATTTCAAAGGTGCTCACACGACTCCTTCCGCTGTTCCTCAGCTTTTTGACACGACTTACCATGGACACACATTTCACTGGTGCTAACCTGACCCCTTCGCCAGTTGTTTTGATATATTTCCAGTGCCCATGTAGGCTTCCTTAGTACTTACCCAACAATTACCACCGTTCGACATACATACTCTGAAATACCCTTTACTTCTCTCTAACCGAACACATACACACTTCACTTACTGGTGACAAAGCAAGGGATATGATTCATCAGGTGTGAAAAATGATAATTAGCATTGCTGGTGACATCACCGGAAATGATATCACAGGACATCTACTGCGACAGTGATATCACAGAAAATCATGTAATATGAAATAGGATCCACATCAGAGAGAACGATCCAGATCTGGATCTTCTGATCCAGATGGGATCGCGAAATGAAATGTATATGGCATAATGAGTGATCTTTGGACACTGTGAACATTTACATTTACATTGTTCACTCTGCTTCTGTTGTGACGTGGCCAAGCTAAAAGGGCGACTTAACTCGTCTCGGCAGAGCTCCCGTGTCCGCATCGAAACCCACTATCACCCACGTGTGGCCGCCTGGATCGGTCTGACTGCTTGCACGGGTGCATGGGAGGTGGGGAATGTTACAGCCTCGAAGCTGACGTGGTGCCAGCGGCGGACCAGGGGGAGTGGGCACTTTGAGCGAGGTCTGTGCAGCTGGCAGAGTGGCAGTGCAAGCTCCGCTGGAGCCTAATGCGACTGGAACGAGCCACTCAGCATAGAGTAGATCAGAGGCACATACGAAGCGGTACTTAATTTGTGAAGAAAAAAAAAAAAGCGCCGGGGCTCTTGTGGGAGGCTATTGCAGCTTGCATCACCAGTTGCCCCTGCCAGTGACAGTACCATCACAACTAACCATCACAAAGTGTGACAATTCTGACTTTGAAATATACATAAAAAATGACTAACGCATGCCGCCCAAGCTATTCTGATAGCTTTGGGTGGCTAGTATTAGCGATTTTAATATGCATTTAATTAATTAAACAAATGTTATTGTGTTCCTCGCAAAATTATACAAACAGAGCCACCCTGTGGCTATTTATTATAAGACCTGGTGTTGACAATAAAGAGCTGGTGCCGAGCACCGGAGACTACCAGCTCAAATTAGACACTGCCATGAAGTTGGATCCTGCGGATCCCTGCAGAGTGTAAAGTTCAGGGTTTGTGGTGGTTGGACCTGGAGTGCCACAGAGGAGAGGCATTGCTCTGACACTCAGCGATGAGGGCGGGTTTAGTTCTGCATGTTCGAGGAGGGCGCTGGACACCGGAGGCCAATAGTACACCACAGACTCCTCATATGCAAAGGGAATGCTCGGATGGATGAGACTGGGAACTCCCTTTGTACAGCAGAAGGGGAAAAAATACCCAAAGGGTAGATTTGTGAGAGTTTATGTGTTGTTAGCAGGGCATTCACAATCACCAATTTCTGTGCCCTAATGGCATGGTAGTGGGACTTCTTGGATGGAGTGCATCACATTATGCACTGAGGAACACACCAACCCATACTCTAGTGTGGGGGATTTACTCGTGTCCTGAGTAGTTGCATAGACATGTCCTCCTACCCGCCCCTGCCTAGGGTGCTGTCAATCAGGGCCACCACTGCGTTGTACTGGTGGATGAAGGACACAAAACTTATAGACACCTGGCACAGTTGTCATCCTGATTCTAGGGAATACTCCCACTATTTACATGTGCATACTCTGCATTCTAGGGCGGATTTAGAACTCCACTTGGTGCACTTGCAGAATCATAGCACCCACAGTACTTATCTTGCATGCACTTTCTCCAACCATGAGCCGTAACCAAGAAGAAGAAATATCAGATAAAGGACAGAAGCAGATTACCGGCTAACCCATAGCAATGTCCAGAAGCGTGAGGTTTCAGTTGATTCAATCCCATGTACTGCGCCGTTCCTACCTGAGACCTTGTAGGTTACGCAGGACGCCCCAGACCATGTTGGATAAGTTCCCTAGTTGTGCGGCTAAAAATGCAGATCTTTTGCGTATGCTCAGGTCATGAGCTCTCTGGGTGAGTCACAAGTGTAATGCGGGTCCCTACAGCCCCTGCGGCGCAGGAGAGGCCACAACCTTCCATGGATCACCAAACCTTAAGGGGGGACCATCCAGCCCATGGTCCATGAATATTTGTGAGCTATGGGAGACTATGGCACATATTTATACTTTTTTTGCGCTGGAATTTGCGTCGTTTTTTGTACTCAAAATTGGCGCAAACTTGTATTTTGTAATTTTGCGCCGATTTTGCGTCAAAAAACGACGCAAATGAGGCGCTAAAAAAGTATAAATATGGGCCTTAGTGAGTCTCCTCACCACATTCTGCACGGGGAGCCCATTATTTTGCTTTATGCCACTGGGGTGAGTATACTATATGGCAGTTGGGGAGAAACGAGAACGTGTCTTTTGAGAGTAATGCAAAGAGCCATGAAACTCTCTAGAGCTGCTAAGTTTGCCGATCAAGCTTTGATATTGGTGAAAAGACCTTGCAGTGCAATGGAAAAGGAGCAGGTCTCCACCGTTAGCCACATGGACAGGCAAGCTTATGAGGGGGACAGAGGAAGAACCAACTGTTCTCACTGCCTTGAGTAAAGGAGGTAGGTGGGTGGACCTCGAAAATCACAGAGTGGGATACGTTCCTATTATAGATTGTTAAGTACCGCACCACGTGACCGTGAAAGAAAGTGTTACAAGACCTGGCTGGGACTGATGGGGGGCGGCTGTGGTTCTGGGTTGGTGGCTGCACAAGGATTACTTTCAGGAAGGGGACAGGCTGTGAGAATGGAGACTGATTACCTGAGGTGATTATTAGGTTATAGGACCGGTGCAGGGACATTTAAGGATTTTCGAGGCCTGGGGACAAAATTATTTTGGGGCCCCTGTTCAGAACAACTTTAAATATATGATCCAATTTCAGCTTTTCCATGCCCTCTTTCGCCAGCTTGCTGACCGTGCACAGACACACTCGCCCATATTGTAAATGTGTTTACATCTGATATTCAGTGATAGTTATCTGTGTTTTCAATATTGTAACATAGTTGCAGCTCACTAATATTAAAGCAAATAATCTCTGTGGCACTTTTCTCGTTTGTGAGGTCTGGCTTTGCTCTAAAATACACTTTTTTATTGATTTTGCTTGAAACATGACAACATGTCTCTGAAAAATGTCTGTAAAAGACACCCACATTAAAAATAAATTAAAAAAATGGTATTTTAAACAATTTGTTTTGGAATTGTTAATGGTCATCAGGGAAAGAAAAAACTGTTTCAATTAGTAAATCCATCAGCAACTGCCACACTTTTGAATTTGTCTTTGCTGTCTTAAAATGTTGGGAAAATAACTTCACAGGATTGTTTTTTAAGGCTGAAACACGTTTAACTGTTTGTAGCCTCTCTTTCTCATACCGTATTAATGGCAGACGCAACAATAACACCCTAGTTTTAATCTGACATCAAAGATAACTGCTTTTAAAAGAAAAGAATCATTTTTTAAGCTTCCTAGCCGTTCCAGGTCGGTATGCACTCATTTAATCCGTCACTTCCTGCGTTGGTGCAGCAAAACCATTTTGTTCAGTCTGGCAACTGCTGGTGGGCTGCGGGAGGGGTGGGAGCTGTTCATGGTCCTGAAGTCAGAACGGGAGATTTGAAGGTTAGGCGTTCATGGTGATATCAGAAGTGGTGATTCTGGAGGAGGGCAGGAGAGTAACACTAACAGTAATGAGCGAAATTATGTAAAAGCTGCATATCAGGAAGGGGACAGAAGACTGAATAATGAAGATTAAATTGGGCGGGAGAAGGAATATTGATAGGAAACCCGAAAGTGGAGCAGGTAGGGGTGAGGCCTGTGGGGTGTCAGAGGTCAGGGTGAGGCCTGTGGGGTGTCAGAAGTCAGGCATAATGTTATGTCAGCCAATAGCATTCAGGGAAAGGGAGGCCAACCAGAGTGGATCTAGAGAACTCTCTAGCCTGCGGGAGTCGGACTGGTGGCACTGCGCACCGTAGATACTGCACTACTGAAGCATGTGTGGTTGCTTAATTTATTGATTGGAGGCTGGGAGAGTTTCAAGGCTGCAGATTTACCCAGTTGTTTAATCCTTGCTTCAAAGCAAGACGAGATGTCTCATCTACTGATAGCTTTAGCTAGTCCATTGAGGGCCTATTGTATCTTATAATCACTAATTCATCAACTGCAGCATAATCTGCAGATTTTAACAAAAGACATTGTTTCTAGCTCAAAGGGTTCAAAAGTAAAAAAAAAAAAAAAAATGCAACAACACGTGCTGCGGAGCAGTGGAAAGCCCTTTGCAAAGCTGGATTGTTCACCTTTCTTTTTCTAAAAGCTATATTAGTGTGTTAAATTGGTAAACATGAGTTGCAACCAATGCTCATACAGTGTTACCAAGCTTAAAAAATGATGAAGTAATATTATTACAAAACTTGCTGCATTATGGAGCATAATTTGGCTTTTCTTGCCACATTATTTACTCGCCCTGAAACATAATTTGACCCCCGTGAGAAACACATTTTACTGCATTATTTTGCCCTTTTTACACATTTTAACACTGCCTGAGCAAAGATTACATCTCATTAGTAACAGTTTAGCACTCAAATAAAAGCAATAGGCAATTGAAAGATGACTAGTCAATTTCTGCAAAGGAACTTTCACTTCACAGCAACACATCACGATGCTTTTAGTAAGTTTTGATCCTTTTGAGCTAGAAACATATTTTTTTGTGGTAAACCGTTCATCAGATGTTGGTTTCTGTGGCAAATCTATACTTCTTCGGAAAACAGCACTGCTGCAGAATCACGTACGGTAATTCCAGTGGTACTGGCTAAAGTCATTGTATCCAACATATCCACAGTAGGCTTTTGGCCCGCTCCTTGCTCATAATTGAATGGCTTTTTTATCTATCTTATTTCATTTCTTCTGATTCAGTGGCTTTCCTCCTTATCCTTGTGTTTATTCCACAAAGCCATACTTATGCAGCAGATGCCACAGACGCAGAATCACATAATTCCAGTGGCCCTGGCTGTAGTGGTCTGTTATTAATCTATTGAATCAAAGTATATTTCTAGTAGGCTTTGGGTCTGCATCCTGCTCTTGATTCTATGCTTTTCTTAGGTAACTAAATTCCTTTTTCTTGATTGGATGACTTGTCTCCCTATTCTTGTGTTTGTCCCAGCGAAGGATTACTTCGGCCTCACCGTGTTTTGAATGGGTGAGTTGTAGCTTTCCACTTCTCATGCCAGGATCTTGCATTGTAGCACATGAGCGACTATTCTCTCTTCTTCTGTACTTCCATCTCCCTTACTGCTCCATCTGCTGAATTACAGAGGGTAGAGTCCATCTTTTAATAGTTTTGAAACTATTCTAAGATGCCCATTCCAAGATTTCTACGTAATCTGTCCGTATGCCTTCTCTGCATCAGTCAGCGTCAACGCTTGGTAACACGTGGTGTGAACTAGAACATTTTATTTGAAAATGTTTGGAAAACCCTTATTTTTAAACAACAATAATAAAGACATATTTTATCCTTTTTATATTGATTTTTGAGGGCTAACTCTTTTAGCCCAGATATGTTTGGTGAATGGGGACGTGAACAATAAAAAGCGAGTGTTTGGAATATGGTTGAAAATATACCTACATAAGTTGAACTTTGCAGGCTTTCCCCCTCGACAAGTTGTTGTTAAGCAGTGGGAATATATTCAAATGTTTGTTCAGAATATAATTTATTAATTACAATAGCACAGTGATGAAAAAACAATTGGAATTAATACAAATATGTTCTAGAACAAATATTGATATAGTTAAATTGTCTTGGACATAATATATATGAATCTAGACGTAGTCCTATATATATATATATATATATATATATATATATATATATATATATATATTTAAATTAATCTTCGCCTGTTTCTTTAATCTTTTATTGCCCATTCCCTTGTTAAGGTACAGTTTCAGCCACCGTCTTGCAACCGTGCAGCTATCGCTCCATTCATTGAGTTTCACCGATTCTTGCATTGTTATTAAAATCCATATGTTTTGACAGTTGTTATGTATTATATCACAACAGTTGATAAGGATGTGAGCTTGCTGTGCTTGCATTCCATCTGTTTCTTTTACACACATCCTCTTCCTAGTCTCCCTTCGTTGAAGTGGAGCTTTTATAAAATTGAACCTTACTCAGGAAGTCAAAAAACAACTAAATAGCAACCACCGATCCAACTGCATAGCAACCTCTGTCATATGCCAATATGTTTTTGTAACTATACATTCATAATAAACATTGCTGATACAGTGCTGATATAGGCATTTCAGAGGCTCTTCCTAACTGCTGCAGTCATTGTATGAACTATCGATGTGACTTTACTATATAGTAGTCATCACAACTGGCCTTTGCCTGCAGCTCAGTGGTCGAGGTTTCTCACTTATTGTTCAATTCTGTTCACCAAGTGATTCACAAATCACTCTGAGCTGCAGTTCACAGCTGTTTAATTCTATTTTCCAGCTCAAGAAGCTCCCGCTCTATTTCATATGGAAGGTCTGTGTTAACTTGTTCATCAAAGTATTTTTTGATGTCTTCCACCTCCTCTTCCCAGAATTCCTTGGACAGGTGAAAAAGCTCGGTCATGTCAATGTCAACTAATCCTTTTAAGTTAAAGTCTGTGGCAGTAGGCACATACCCGATGGCTGTACGCTCAGCGCACCCCTCGCCATTGATCCTTCTGAACATCCACTCCAGAACACGGGAGTTCTCACCATAGCCTGGCCAGAGGAAGTTGCCCTGTGCATCTCTGCGGAACCAATTGACGTGGAAGATCTTGGGAAGTTTGGCAGCGGGGAAGTGCTCCATGCTTAGCCAGTGGGCCAGGTAGCGGCCGAAGTTGTAGCCGAAGAAAGGTCTCATGGCAAAAGGATCGTGCATGATGACTTTGCCTGAAATTCAATGAGTACAGAATTACATGTAAATGTTGCTAATTCTTTTTAGAGGAGAGCACTGACATTTGCAAACTAAGGCCATTATTTATACTTTTTTAGCGCCGCATTTGCGTCTTTTTTGATGCAAAATCGGGGCAAACTTACAAAGTACAATTGTATTTTGTACTTTTGTGCCGCTTTTGCAGTAAAAAAAATGACGCAAATGCTGCGCTAAAAAAGTATAAATATGGGCCTTATTTTAAAAAAGTTTTGTTAGTCAGAGTAAGGTATTTTTGAAGACATAGGGTTTTGAAATGATGGTGTTCCTCTTTGGTACAATCCCTCGAAGGCTGAAAGAGACTAGGTACTTTGGGCTAGATGTAACAAAAAATGGATTTGCGACTCGAAAATTGCGAGTCTGAGTGAATCGCAATTTGCGAGTCACAAACCCATATGCAGGATGGTGTCCCCGACACCATCTGCGAATCGCAAGGGGGTCGCAAAGACCCACCTCATTAATATTAATGAGGTGAGTCGCAATTTGCGACCCCCTTGCGATTCGCAGCACTCACAGGGATGGTGGCCTGCTGGAGACAGCAGACCACCATGTCTGTGACTGCTTTTTAATAAAGCAGTTTTTTTTTTTTTGTATTGCAGCCCGTTTTCCTTAAAGGAAAATGAGTTGCAATACACTCAAGAAAATGAAACGTTTTTGTTTCATTTTTTCCGAGCAGGCAGCGGTCCATAGGACCACTGCCTGCCTGGAAATTTTTTTTTCAGAGCTAATCACAAAGGGGAAGGTGTCCCATGGGGACCCCTTCCCTTTTGCGAATGGGTTAGCACCCATTTGAAATGGGTGCTAACTGCGAATTGCTTTGCGACCGCGGTCACAAAGCAATTCTACATCGCGATGCGAAGCGCAAATAGGAAGGGGAACACCTCTTCCTATTTGCGAGTCGCATTCCCATTTTGCTAGTCGGTAACCAGGTTACCGACTCGCAAAATGGGAATGAGCATCGTGATGCTCATTTTGCATGGCGCAAACAGCAAAATTCGCTGTTTGCACCATGCAAAACGCTTTGTACATCTGGCCCCATGTGTCAGAAATGGGGTCTCTAGTTGGCAGGGGTATACACCCTTGTCCAAGCAGGGACCATAATCTAAGCCAGGGTAAGTTACACACAATCCAAATTATCTTGTGCCCACCCTCTGGTAGCTTGGCACTGAGCAGTCAGGCTTAACTTAGAAGGCAATGTGTAAAGTATTTGTGCAATTAATCAGACAGTAACACAGTGAAAAAACCACCAAAATACACCACACAGGTTTAATAATATATATGATACTTATCTGGTTAAATTAAGGTCAAAGCGATAAAGATCCAATAAGCACAAGTTGAGACATCTCTTTTGCAGGGTTTAAAAAGAGTCTTAAATCTTAGAAATCAACACTTGTCTCTTATTTACACAAAGTACCTGGTTTGCGGTAAAAATAACACGCACGGAGACCGGAGAGGAGGAGAAAATGTGTGGAAAAATAGGGTGTGCATCGGATTTTCCGATGCGGCACAACGATGCATTGTTTCTTTCCACGCTGCAAGGGGCTTTGTGGCGTTTTCCAGCACGCAGTCTTGGTTCCTCAATGCAATGCGGGGATCTTTTTTTAATGCCCAGGGACGATGCAGGGAAATCCTCAGCGTGCAGGAAGAAGTTACAGGCATTGCGTCACCCGATATGGCGATGCATCAAATTTTCTGTCACACGGCAGGCGCTACGTCGATTTTCCACTCAGGGAATCAGTTGCATTGATCCGGTTCGGCTGTGCATTGAATTTCTGGTTGCAAGGTAGGCGCTGCATTGAATCTTCACTCGAGAAGTCGGGCTGCATCGTTCCGGCTTGGCTGTGCAGCAATTTCTCAGTCGCAAAATGGCTGTGTGTTGTTTCCAGCAGGCTGTGTGTCAATTTTCGGCACACAAGGAGTTTCCTGAAGAGATTAAGGCCCTCATTCCAACCCTGGCGGTCATAGACCGCCAGGGTGGCTGATGACGGAAGCACCGCCAACAGGCTGGCGGTGCTTCAATCATCATTCCGACCGCGGCGGTACAGCCGCGGTCGCCCAGCCGGGTCTGGCGGTTTCCCGCCGGATTAACCCCGGCTGGGAGAATCCTCCATGGCGGCGCTGCAAGCAGCGTCGCCATGGGGATTCTGACCCCCTTCCCGCCAGCCTGTTTCTGGCGGTTTTCACCGCCAGGAACAGGATGGCGGGAACGGGTGTCCTGGGGCCCCTGGGGGCCCCTGCACTGCCCATGCCACTGGCATGGGCAGTGCAGGGGCCCCCTAACAGGGCCCCAAGAAGCTTTTCACTGTCTGCTTAGCAGACAGTGAAAAGCGCGACGGGTGCAACTGCACCCGTCGCACACCTGCAACACCGCCGGCTCCATTCGGAGCCGGCTTCAGTGTTGCAGGCCTCTTTCCCGCTGGGCCGGCGAGCGCTATATTGGCTAGCGCCTGCCGGCCCAGCAGGAAAGTCAGGATGGCCCCAGCGGTCTTTTGACCGCGGGCGGCCAAATGGCGGTTCCCTCCAGGCGGGATGCGACCGCCGCCCGCCTGGGTTGGAATGACCCCCAAAGTCTTTTTGGCCCTGAGACTTCAAAAAACATGAGGCAAGCTCAATCCAAGCCCTTGGACAGCACTTCGCAGCAAAGTCAGAGAGCAGCACGGCACAGCAGGGCAGCAGTCCTTCTCAGCAAAGCAGTACCAGCTGAGTCCTTTGGGCAGCCAGGCAGTTCCTCTTGACAGGTTGCAGTTTCAGGTCCAGAAGTGTCTGAGTTGATAGGGTCAGGGACCCAGTTTATATACCCAAAAATGCATTTGAAGTGGGGGAGACTTCAAAGAGTGATTCTGAAGTGCACAAGTTCCCCTTTCAGTACAGGTCTGTCTGCCAGGGTCCCAGTAGGGGGTTTGGCAGTCCATTATGCGAGGGTAGGTCACTAGCCATTGAAATGTAAGTGTCAAGCCCTCCACCCTTCAAGCCCAGGAAGACCCATTCAGTATGAAGATGAGTACAGGCTGAGTGTCCTGTGTTTGTGGCTGTCTGGGTGGAATGCACAAAAAAGCTGTCAATCAGCGTAGCCCAGACATTGATTGGAGACAGGCTGTAAGGCACAGATGGATTTTAAGTGCAGAGGAATGCGCACTTTCTAAAAGTGGCATTTCTAAAATAGTAATATAAAATCCAACCTCACCAATAAGCAGGATTTTCTATTACCATTCCGGCCATACTAAATATGACCCTGTTACCCCCTTATGATCAGAATCTACCACTCAAACAGTATATGAGGGTAGTCCTAATGCTACCCTATAAAAGTAGCAGGCTTCACAATAGTGGAAAACAAATTCAGGCGTTTTCCACTACCACGACATATACAACACATGTGTACATGTCCTGCCTTTTACCTACATAGCACCCTGCTTGTGGGTTACCTAGGGGTGAATTATATGTTGAAAAGGGGGAGTTTATGGCTTGGCTAGTACTTTTAAATGCCAAGTCAAAGTGGCAGTGAAACTACACACACAGGCCTTGCAAAGCAGGCCTAAGACATGGTTAAGGGGCTACTTATGTGGATGGCACAACCAGTGCTGCAGGGCCACTAATAGCATTCAAGTTACAGGCCCTGGGAACATGTAATGCACTTTACTTGAGATTTACAAGTAAATCAAATAGGCTAATTGGGAATTAACCAATGTTACCATGTTTAAGGGAGAGAGCATTTGCATTTTAGCACCAGTTAACAGTGGTAAAGGGTGCAGAGTCCTAAAACCAGAAAAAAACAGTGTCAAAAAAGTGGAGGGAGTGGAGAGAGGCGGGTGGGGGATGACCACCCTAAGACTGTCAGGTCTAACACTTTGTCTGAAGGTTTGTGATTTTGTCAGGGGTGCGGCTTGGAGTCTTATTTTCAAGTATAAAAAAAACTATTTTTCAAAAATCACCTTGATTGCTTGAACGCTGGTGTAGATTCAGCCAGAGTGTGGCAAAGGAGACCTTGCAAGACATTTAATAGCACAACACTAAAGTTTGACTCACCTTTGTGCTCTGCGGCCGCTGTGGACTCAGATCTCATGGCTGCCCCTACAAACACCCCATGCGCCCAGGTTAGAGCTTCATACACCAGAGGAACACCTGAAGACCAGAGGAGAAAACATTTAGAATGGACCATAACTGCTACACTTGACATGGAGACCATGAACATTTCAACCAATAAGTGATAGATACAAAAAACAACTTTATTTTAACCTCTCAACCAGGAATTTATTGTGAAATTAAAACAATCATGCCACACATGCGGCTTGTTGGTACAGTGAAGGGCTAATAAATCCCTCTCCTTTATCTGCCATTATGCCAATAAAATAGCTTCAAGGCACAATGATTGATCAAAATTCTTTTTTTTCAATGTGGCTCTATTAGTTTATGTCATAGCAACCAAATAAGTATACATTGTCTTTGCAACACATCTTTCAGCAATTATATACATTCAGGCATAAGTTTGAAGCATAAATTACAATCTCGCAGACAGCATAGGTAATAACAGCAGGGTTATTGCTACCAATGAGGATATACAATACCAGTAATAATGGACGCAATGTGTGGCCACATATCTGTGATTAATGCGGACATATTCTCAAACAAAACATGTAAAAATAAAACTGTGGAGTGTGGTGTGTGTTCCCAGCCTAGTACCCAGCTGATGACAAGCGATGCAAGGGCTGGGGGTGGGGTAGAGGGCAGGGAGTGTTGGCACATGTTCTCAGTCCACAGGTCTTTATCAGTGTGAATCCGAGGTAGGGTGGAAGGGAGTCTGTGTCGTCAGTGTGGGCATTGATAGACATTCCCGGCGAGAGAAGGAAATGCCCACATTACAGATGTCCCTGCTGTGTGGGCAACATGGCATCTTTCAAGATGTTCTATAGTCAGATTTGGTCTCTACCTTCTCTAAATAATGTTGCCAGTGAGGTGGTCCGATCGGGGTCAAGCCACAGAGTGTAAGAGAAAGCGGAAGGTTAGTTCAGCGTGGGAATTATGTCCTTGCCCTTGTAAGTGTTCTGCCCATATTGCCATCCATCAGATCCCTGCTAATGTAATACACTCAGACACCTAAGTATTTAAAAGAGTCTCATGTCCAGAGAAGTGGGGTTTGTGGGAGTACTCTCCACTGTTCCTCAGTCAAAGCCGTAAGGGGGACGAAACTGGATTAATCCCAATTCACCGGAAGACCTGACACATCCACAAACTGTTGTAAAAGCGTCACTAAGCCAGGGAGAATGGTGGCATTGTTCCATAAGTATACCAGGGTATTGTCAGCATATAGGGAGACTATGTGCCAGTGGCTATCTAGTCTGAGTTCCCAGCCCACTTCCCTTGCTCGGAGTGCACAAGCTAGCGGTTCCACGGCCAATGCAAATATTATGGGGAATAATAGGCATCCCTGGCAGGTGCCATGCTCAATGTTAAATGTGCCAGAGATAGTGTTTACGGTTCTAATCCTGGCAAGAGGTGTTTAGTATAACAAATCAATCCATTTAAGAAATCGGGGGCCTATACCCATTCTCTTGAGGACTTCCTTCAGATACTCCCACCCCAGGGTGTCGAACGCCTCTTCTATGTCCAGCAGTGCGATCCAAGGTTTCTTGCCCATGGACTGTGCCGACTCCATTATAATGAATGGACAGCGGAGGTTCAAGAAGGTATTACTACCAGCTATGAACCTGTTCTGATCAGGTTGAATTACATGTTTAACAATAGGGATCAACCGATTAACCAGCATCCGGCCAAGAATCTTATAGACCGAATATAATAAGGAAAGGGGACAGTAAGAGCCCATCAATAAGGTGTCCCTTTCAGGCATGGACAGGACAATCAGTACCGCTTTCCGCAGGAAGTATACCCGCAGAGTAGGCAGAGTTAAAGACTTTCAGCAAGCGTTGTGTTAATGTGGCCTAAAAAGCGGAATAGAATTCTACTGGCCAACCATCCACCCCAGAGGTCTTGCTGCACACCATTGGTTTTATTGCGTCTGTGATGTTGGTGTCTGTCAGGGGTGCCTCAAGGCTTGCACAATGCTTCCCCTGCAGTTGCGGCAGACATATGTCATTTAAGAATAATCAAAGAATAATCAAATTTGGGCTGTATTGACTGATTTCTGGACTACGTACAACTTGGTATACTATGAGCAGAAAGTGTAATTGATGGTGTCTGGGGTTGTGGATCATACCAGCCTCGCTTTGAATAGCCGTGATAGGGACCCGAGGAGTGGCAGAATGGAGGAGCCAGGCCAGCAACCTGCCGGCTTTGTCACTCTATGCACGTTTTCTGGTCACATAGTCATTAAAATCAAATTTGTAGAATTGCTTTAGGGTCATTTTGTGGGCGAGGCATACCCACGCCAAGGGGCGGCTGCTATCCTGTCATCCGGTAGCATTCGCTTGTATCATCAGATGTCCGGTTCCAGGGAATGAAGATCCCTGTGCAGTATCCAATTTAACACCATAAATCATCTTGATGGCATGCCCGTGGAGCACCACCTTAAACGGGTTGCACTCCCAGCAGGCATCAGAGGCCGTGCCTTCATTCTCATTAAAATATGTTGTAATGTGCTCTGAGAGAGCGGCACGGCAAGCCCCATCACACAAGGCCTAAACAGAGTGCTTCCATGTGGGGATTCAGGGCTGCCTCTGGCGTCATGACAGTTGGATTTGCAATGGCAGTGGTCAGAGGAGGTGTGCCCTAGGTATTCAGTGTAAGTGACTTTTTCCAGTGCCTGTCAGACTGCAGTAAAACATATTGATTCTGGTGTGTAAGTCATGGAGTCCAGAGTAATAGGACTATTCCGGAATTTAGGGTGTAAGCTGCGCCAGTCGTCTAGTACTTGTACGTGGGAAGCCCAGTGACTCAGGTGATGGTTAAGCACTTCAGAATAAGCACGAGGCAGTGGCACCTGGGAAACTGCCTGGTGCTTATTCTGAAGCACTTAACACAGTTATAACCTCCACCCCAGTAGCTGGGCACCTGCACATAATGTAGCAGGGCAGTGGTGAGGGATTGCAAGAAAAGGGCCTGATTAGTGTTGGGGGCGTACAGGGAGACTAGTAACACGGGAGCCATCTAAGGTTCTCTCTAGGACTATATACCTTCCTTCCTGGTCTATTGTTGTGTGTAGCATCCCAGCAGAATCCTAGGGCTTTCCCATTTGAGGGCATCCCTAGCGTAAGGAGATTAGGTGGTCCCTACCAATGTACTACACCTTTGTAGCTGTACCCTCTCCCTGAGGGCCTGATCCTTCATAGGGCCAACCAGGTGGTATTTGTTGCAGGATCTGCTGCGACTCTGCAATTCCCACTCCACGAAGGGAGTGGATGGTTTCCCCGGTGAAGCTGTGATGCCCTTTTGTTCCAGCCAAGACCATGCATCCTCTGGGTTGGCACAGATGGCACTGTCTCCCTGCATGATCCAGAGTATTGCAGATAACTGGAGGGCATATTTGATGTTACAATCATGGAGGCATAATTTCACGGCCATGAAGAAGGACCTCTGTTGTTGCACTTCTAGGCTGTACTTCAGGAAAATATTAACTTGAGAGTTATCCACTTTCCACGGCCCTGTGGCATGGGTGACCTGCAGGATATGGTCCTTTCCTTGTAGTTGAATAGGTAGGTGACCACCAGACGTGGAGGAGCTCCTGGTGTGGGGGGGAGGAGAGGTGGCCGCTCGGCACTTTGTGGGCGTGCTCGACAGAGAAGAAAGTAGAGCGCTTTCACTGCAGGATGGATGTTGAGAACTAGTCTTGGTGTTAAAGCTCTATGCTGGGACCCTGTGCTCATTCCGGGAGGCCCACTATCTGTACATTGTTGAGCAAAGATCTGCCTTCCTGGTCATCAGTGCATCATCGAAGATATACCACTTCATCCTGCAGGGTCTTAGTGTGTGCGCTAGCTTCAGTGATCAATGGGCCAAGGGATGCGAGAGTAGATTCTGTGGGTTCGACACACTTTTTCAGGTTCTTCTAATCCTTCCTTATGAGGCCCATACCAATCTACAGAGAGTTGATTTTTGGTTCTAGCGTGGTTTTGAAGTCCAGAACGGCAGTGAGGATCTCATTGAGTCTATGCTAGTGGACTGCTAAAGTGGTCCCCAACGACTTATGCAGAATGGATAGTCATTTTCCCTCAGTGCTGCCTCCCTGGGCACTAGACACCACTGCCTTAATTCTGTCTGGCTTGGGATGGACCATGGAGGTAGTGCGTCACTGCAATAGACAATGCCATGTGTGGGTTTCTGGAGTAATCTATACATCGAGCACTATGGGTCAATAGTTGTGTGCAGACCAAGGTGCGTTACAGCTCACAAGTCTTAGGAGCAGCTAGTTTCCTCTTAATGGCACACAGGTGACATACTCCCCCCCCGGACTCCACCACTATGTTCCAGAATGATGTGGTATCTAGGTAGTGCCACAAGCGAGTGGGAGGCGACTGCACAGTAACAGTGCATATTGACCTCCTAGTCGCTGGCCCAAGACTTGGGGCCTGGGTGCATGAAGCATAAGAAGATTTCCCCACATGACACTACTGAGACCTTGGTGTTCACACCTTAGGCATCCCCATTACTAGAGTTCTCTCAGTTAATCAGGGGTCAAGGTGGCCAGTGTAGTACTTCAGTTCAGGGGTGGGGGAGGAAGAGCCCACAGAGGGGGGGGGGGGGGATCATGACGCAGGAGGGGTACCAGTCTGCATTGGTAAGGGAGGAGAGGGGCCCAGAGCTGAGATACAGAGCCCCTCCCAATGGTCACTCAAGCGAACCAGGATCAGCCGGAGGACAGTGTATTCCTCTGTTGCAGCAGACCAGATGGGAGATAATGCAACAATGGTGCCTCCGATGCCGCATGGCCACACTGGATCCTGAGCAGCCGAAGTGGTCAGGCATGGCAGCAGCCATGTCACTTCTGCCTCACTTGGCTCGCCCACAGCGTCGGTGCGGTGGGGGGTGGAGTCCCAACCGTTATGTTGCGGTCCTGGGTCCCTGCATCACGGTCCAGTCAGGCCTTCACCTCTGCACCATGAGTCGCAGACTGTATCTCCTGGCTGCCAAGTCATCGCAGGCCAGGAAAGCGTAACAGGTAGAGCACCTCTTTGTTGCTCTTCACAGGGGGTATCAGGAACCTTGTAGGTAGCTAGGGAGGCAGCAGCAATATCACAGGAAACTTTATCGAGCAGCGGAGGACAGCAGGGCTCCCTTTTAAGCGGCTTGCGTGGTTGCCATCTTAAGGTGAAGAGGTGTAGGCGGCACAAAGAGTCAACCATATTTGACAGGTTCTTATAGATGGGCTGCTAGAACTAAGTGATTCAGTAGTTTTTTTTCACATAATGATGGATTTGCCCTATTTGCCACAGAATCTTTGTATCTGCTGTATAATTGCTAGATTTGAGTAACTTTTGTTTCATTTGAGCAAGAAATTTGTTGGGGTGTGGAAGGTACTTCACCTTTCAGTTACATTTCGCTGTATTTTGATGTTATACTAGTACTAATGAGATGAAACCTCTGCCAGACAGTGCTTAAAACGTGTAAAATTGACAAAATAATTAACTGCTACTATCACAAAAGTTGCCACATTATGCCACATAATTTTCATTTCCTTTCCACATAATTCAGTCTTTCCTTGCAACGTAATTCCAGAGGCCCCACTTACATGTTTTTTTCAAAATCAACTAAATTGCCTATTATTTCAGGCACAGCTTCCTATTATTTCAGGTACAGCTGACTTTATTCAGTGTAAATTCCCCAAATGTACACACATTACCCAAGTTCAAAAGAGGCATTTTGAGGGAGGGCAGAGTGGGCTACAATTTGATATCCAAATTTGGGTTTATTGGGGCGATTTTGAAAATCTCCCTGTGACAAAGACGTCAAAACGGTATGTGGTTTATTACTGGATACTTCAAAAGAATGCTTGTGAGCATAGCCCTTAGACATCTGTGTTTTATGCCCACCCAGTGACTAAATAAAATAAACAGTCTCTTTCAAGCATCTTAAATAAAATACGCAAAAGACAAATTTGTTTTAGGCTGTAGTGCTGCGAAGGAAAGCAAGGTATTTTATCGGCAGTATGTTGGCACCAGTGGTGTAACTCAAAATGATGGGGCCTCTCTGCAGAATGTGTTGAGGACCCCCTGAGTATCCCATATCTCATAGATGTACATTTGCCTTGGGCCTAATTGGGGCCCCGGAGGATTTGGGGACAACTTGAAGAGGTAGGCCCCCCTGCACATTAGTGGCTGCAGGGGCCTGTCTCACTCCTGGTTGGTGCCCTCCATTTTTTATAATGCAAATGTTTCCACATATGTATTTTATGATGCCATGAACAGTGGTTAGACAGTGGTGAAATAATGACTATCTACTTGTTACCAACTGTATGCGACCTTGCACAGAAAGAGGCCAGTTTTATCTTTAAAAAGGCTATTCAAAGTAGTTACCTTTAGGTCTGCGTCCTCCAAAAATGATGCCCTCAATGGGAACACCTTCCGGTGATTCCCATGCCGGATCAATGATGGGGCACTGGCTGGCAGGAGTGCAAAACCGGGAGTTGGGATGGGCACAGGGCTCATCTGCAGTGGGTGAAAAGGCAACAGTAGATATGAGATCCACCGAACAAGTCTACAAGCTTTCCCAAAAATGGATCAAAGTAAGAGATTTCTACTTTCAGAATTGACTGTCCGCTCCTTCTTACCGCTGTCTGGCATCCATTCCTTGTTCTTCCATGATGTCAGAGTTACACCAGGTTCTAGGATATCTCCGATGCCCTCCCAGTAGATTCCTCCATCACTGGTCTCCCCAACATTGGTGAAGATTGTGTTTTTCTCAATGGTCTTCATTGCGTTGGGGTTTGTCTTGACAGACGTTCCAGGAGCAACCCCAAAAAATCCATTCTCTGGATTAATAGCTCTGAGGTTACCTGCAACAAAGCAAAGTTATCTATTAGTAAGAAACTAAAGACTTGCCTTCATGTAGTGCTTCTCATACGCCCCTATTACAAACTGCCTGGAACGGGGTGCCTTGGGATACTGCTCTAGTTAATTACATTTTTTTCTGTATCTCTGGGTCTCAAATTACCAAAACTTCAATTACTAGATTTGTTAATCTGGAGCTGAGCTTTTGGTCAGTGGAACTGGTGGAGAAGATTCTGGGGTTGCAGCCCCGCCCTGCCCACACTTCTCATTCAGCCTGTGGCAGGGTGACAAGTGCCTTCACAGCTCTTTCCTCCACTTCTGGCCCTCCTCCCACCTCCACCACCCACGCCACAGGCCAAAAGCAACCCCCTGCATTGTAAGCTGATGGAGACTTAGGCAAGTATATTTCCCTAGCTGGAATTGGTTATTCCTGTCTGGCTATCCTAGCACCCAATCGTAGGGACTCCCTTTCTACAAGTGGGAGCTTGCAATGCGGATCTTAAAGCATAAAAATAAAGCAGCCAAAATTCCTTAAACATGAGCAAGTTACCTTGTTCGTCAAACTTCATCCAGGCAATATCATCTCCCACACACTCAATTTTCCACCCTGGCAGGGTTGGGTTCATCATGGCTAAGTTGGTTTTCCCACAGGCACTGGGGAAGGCAGCTGCAAAATATTTCTTCTCACCTTCTGGGTTTGTGAGCCCCAATATCTGTGAATGAAAAACAGATGTTTGCTAACTGTGGGCTGTCCAGTCTATTATCACACCAACTAGAGAACACAAATTACTGTTCACCCTACAATAATGGCACAGATTGGCTGTATTCTCCTATCTGCTTACTAGAAACGAGATACAAGATATTGCACTGTTTTCCACTGGTCCAGCATGGCACTAAACATGTTTGAGTCAGTTCCAGCTGTTTGGAACCTTTTGGAGAAGGTTGTATATGAATCTCTGTTGAGGAATGCTGCAGACACATTTTGATGCATACAATTTAAGGGCAAGTTTTACAGAGGTTTCACGCCTTTTCTCCGGGTCCTGGGACAATCAATGAGTACTGCACAGCACCTGTAGTGGGTACCATCATTCACCACGTGTGTTCCAGGGACTTTTTACATTCATTTGGATATCAATGTTACTCACGTTGTACACTGGTTTCTCTAAGTCATGACGTACTCCAGAAGACAGTAGAAGTTTTGAAATGCAAACACTGCATGACATAAGCACTTATACTGAATACATTCTTCAAGGTCTGCTTGTGGATAGTGCTTTCATCAAATGTGCATGTTTTTTTTATATACTGAAAAGTGTATACAGTGCTTTATGTACTGGAACAGAATACATTTGGAAACAAACCCAATCTCATTTATAGTACTAGCAAGGGTAGGTTCTACAAAACAAATAACATGAGAATCTTTGACCAATCTTTTCCTGTGGAAAATATTTAAGTATGCCCATATCCAAATGTCTTTGGGATCTTCCGGTTGTGGTCCGTGATTACAGTGATCATTCAATGGAGCATAGGTGTAACCCTCAATATTTTCTTATCAGTTTTTTATCATTGTTGGGTGCAGGCTGATGCATCTCTGTGGGAGTGAGCCCAGATGGATAAGGAACTGAAAACTAGTGCCAAAAAGTAAGAAGCCCAAAACGTAGTACACATAACGATCACAAGTTCCTACCAACTCTAAAGTTGACACTTTCAGGATGCTACAAACTAGCTCCCAAATTGATAACATACATGAAGTCCTGGGTTACCAGGGATCCAGGTGGCAGTGTCCTGTCAATTGCCAGAGTTATGGAGAGACATGTTACAAACCAGTCTGGTCTGAGAATAAACGCTGAATGCAGAAAGCCTCATCCAAACAACGTTGCATGAAGAGGGTAAACCCTTCCAAAACCCAGTAGGGACCCAGCAGCACTGGGTCCTAAAGAACCCTGGCTATGGTTGGCATGGATTATAAACATCTGGCTAAAACACTTGCGATTCGCTTAGCACCTCGGGGCCCCACACTGGTTCTCCCAGACCAGAATAGAATTGTACAAGCATGCAGCACATCGTTGAGCCTCCGGCACTTATTCCGTGTCATGAAATATTCCACACAGGCCTGACCTACTGCTGGATGCCTGGTACTCGACCCTGAAAAGGCCTTTGATTGACTGGAATGGCCCTTTTTATTTCGAGTCCTTGGCTGCTATGGCTTTGCCCTCCCCCCCCTTTCTGCGACTAGTACAGCTGTTATATACCCAAACGTTTAACAGAGTCAAAGCTGGCTCTGCCATATCTCGACCGATCCCAATAGGTAGGGAAACCCGTCAGGGCTGTCCCCTTTCTCCCCTACTCTTCTCATTGGCATACGAACCTCTAGCAGCGGAGATCTGCAGTCATGGGGTGAGTTGGGGCATCCTGTTGTGTGACGGGCTCCATGTGGTGTCCTTATACACACATTTCGTTTTCTTATGCCTTTCACTTGGAATTTGGGTTTTGAACCACAAACAATTGTGGTTCCTGTTTCTGAGCTATGTTAAATGTACAAATCATTTACAATAACTGCAATAATAATAATATCTTAGAACTGTCACCATGTCTGCAATTGTATTCAACATGTCCACATGATTTATGTAGGTTTTCGACTCTATATCCAGGTCCACTGGAATTATGCAGCAGGAGAGGAACAAATTATTCAGAAGTGTTGACTACATTGCGTGGCAAGAAAAGCCCAATTATGAAGCATAGGGCGGCACATTTTGTGTTAGTATTACTTCATTATTTTGCCATTTTTTGCACATGAAAACACTGGGCAAATGGTTCACCTCAGTACCAGGTTAACAACAAAATACAGCAATAAGCAACTGAAATGTGACCTGTCAACTTTTGAGAAGGGACTTCTACTGCACGGGAACATATTGCCTCGTTTTTAGTAACTTTTGAATCTGTTTGAGCCAGAAACAACACTTGATTATGCTGCAGATGACGGATGATGTGGAAAATCCTTAAAAATGTGGAAAATACAGCTGCAGAATTGTACATTTTCAGTGGCCCTGAATATCACATGTTGCTTATAAGATGATATAAAAGCAACACAAATGTTGTATGTTTTAGTGTTTGGAGCCCATTGTAAACTGTAAGATCGTCTTGTAGATATAAGCATATCCTACCAGCATGTGTTCGGCCAGCCATCCCTCCTCCTTGGCAATTCTGCTGGCGATCCTCAGTGCAAAGCACTTTTTCCCCAACAAGGAGTTGCCACCGTAGCCGCTGCCGAAGGACACGATCTCTCGGCGTTCAGGTATGTGCGCAATAAGTGTCAGGTCGGGGTTACATAGCCAATTGTTCACCAAGGGATCTGCGACATAGAGTAGGTGCAACATTGTTATGAGCTTTGAACAGATGAAGGGAATGAGTAAGAGAAACTTCCATATAACCTGTTGTTAACCTACTTTGCAGTGGCAAGGGGCATCCAACTGAATGGAGGCATTTCACAAACTCGCCACTGCCCAAGGCTGTCAAGACGTCAGTACCCATCCGGGTCATGATCCTCATGCTGGCCAGGACGTAGGGTGAATCTGTCAACTCAATCCCAATCTTAGACAGGGGTGACCCAATGGGACCCATACTGAAGGGCACGACGTACATGGTGCGACCTATGAAACAAGACAGGTTTCATGTGAAGGAAACGTGCCAGAGATGCCATTATCTACCACAGAGATAACACTGTGTTTATTCACACCAACTACAACCCCTATCTTCAATATTAACACTCATGACATGTGGAGGGGAGTCTTTTATAAACGGGAGAAATCTGGGTGCATTTTGAAATGTGTAAGCAATCACAGTTCATCTCATCAATGACATAGAGATGTCACTTAAAAGGTAAACAATTGGCCTAGATAAGAGATGAAAACTGTAAGAGATTTTTATGAATTTATATATTTTTTGTGCACCGTTAAAAATGTGCAGAATGCAGTTTCAGATTCAATTTTACATGTATATACCGATGTAGTGCCATTGCTTTTGGAACAAATTGTCTATGATGTATAGCAGTGTGTTTTCTGATGTATGGTAAATAGGCCACATTATTTTTGCAGACACCATCTTCTCCAAGATGGAAGTCAATCTCTGCCACGCATCGTGCAATCTCTGCAGCATGCAGATACTGCTGCATTAAGTCAAACTGAAATATAGTGGTTTATTTCCACTGTTTCTGGTATACTGCTCCCGATTAACTTTTCACTGTCCCTATGATTTGAAACACTCACATAATCTTTCCTTTATTTGACTGTTCTCTATTAATTCACATGATGCATTATTGTTCATGTGTCTAGTTATGTTCTGGCAACTCCCGACGACTTTAACATAGAGTGATGTATAGTTATTCATGTTGTGGTTAGTGCTTAGGTGTTAAGACAATGTAACTTTTATTTTTCATGTTCTCTGATTTGCTGATCAAATGATACATTTGCTCACACTAGAGTGAGTCCATGGTCACTGTAATTTCATACACGAAAATAATGCATACAATACACTGATCTAGGGGATGAGCGAGGGCTTTCCTGGATGCTACTAGGGATGCTGTCCATTTTATTTCTGATTTTGCTGTCTATTTGAGCCACTGAATGATTTATAATTTGTACATTCCATTTATACCTTCATATTTGAGAACATTCATGGCAAAGACACTACACCGCTTTATTCTTTAATTTTGCTATAAAAATCTTTTAAGTTTTCATTGATCTCGAACTAAATTATTGAGTGGGCTAAATCATTTATTTCATTTATTGTAGTTGTGATTTTGTATGCTTTGGGAGGTGCCTTGACTAGTGGACACATTACCTCATGAAATTGGCTTTTTATCACCATTTCCTATCCAATGAAATGTGGGTACTCTGATTCAGATAAAGTTTGGGATGTCTCAAATGCTGAGGTGCCATTATGCTCCCGCAAATCAAAATCAATAGTTTTGAACCAACACAATTTTCTCTATTCCTTAGCGGACCGGTTTTGTTAATTATCAATTTGTAACTGTCAACATATTGCTATGATGATCCATCTACCCATCCACCTTTCTGTTTAAGAAGATGCAGGGTCATTGTCCTGCTGTTCAGTGTAGAATATGTGTGCCATCTGCTTATTGGCTAACATGATTTACTGTCAACATCTTCTCCACTCAGCAGACCAATAGGCTTAACTATTAATTTGGCTATGTATAGATTGGTCATTTGGCAGATGTATTAACAAATCAACTTCACATAGTCAAAGTATGTCATAAACATCAGCTTGGTTGTTCCCTACATGAGGCATTATTTATGCGAGCATTAACAATATCTGCATTTACCCTGTAATAAATAATTCAAATAGCAATTCCAATCAACATGGAGATTCTTACCCTACAATGCCATCCCTATATTTTCAATGTACCTCTAGGATAAAATTATTAAACACTGTTATGCAATGTATTCAACATATTTTTGACATGTTAAAAACCTTGTGCATCAAATATTTTGTGCCTTCATCTCCTTTGTGGCTTTTCAAAATTATGTTGTCTATAAACTCTCACCTTTCATGCATCCTGGAAACCTGGCCTTAAACGCCTTATCGAAGTCATCCTCGGACATCCAGCGCCCCAGCTGACTGATTCCGGACTTGGAGATGGGCACAGTGTCCCTCTGCTCTTGAGTAACAATTACCGTTTTGCTCTCAATTCGTGCTACATCCCTGGGGTCAGTAAGAGCCAGCCAGCTATAGAAAGTGAGAACAGACTGCATCAGTACCCATAGACAAATACCATGGGACTTCAAACCGCAAGTTACTTTTGGCCAGCAACATGAGAGATAAGTGTACCCTGGAGGGTGACTGATCGTCTTTGAAAATACCTTTTCAAGAAAATTAAAAGATTGTGAATTGGGGCAACTATTGAGTTATGTCTACCAACCAGTACAATCTGTTCGGATAAATCTGATATCTCTCATCCTTATCTAAATCCCATCATAACACCAGACTATTACATTGATTACTACTCAATCTCTAGGTTGCATGAGTCAAACTGTGAGAGGACAGAGATCCGGAAGATCTGGTTGTGAAATAAAAAAGTGTTCATAGAATACAGATCCCCTCTAGGAGACGAAGTCCTTCACTCACCAGTTTTCATACTTGGTCAGTCTCTTGACCATGCCACTCTCCTCCATGAGTTCCAGGATCCTTTTGTTTTCCTCCTCAGACCCGTCACAGATGTGGATGCTCTCGGGCTGGCACACCTTCGCGTTGCCCACCACAAAGGCTCTCACATCTGGGCTCAAGCTGTTCAGTTCCCCCTGGACCATTTTGCTGGTGAGCTTTAGCTCATTCTGCAGCAGGGGCGCCATCTTAGGAGAGACCAGAGAGTGAACAACCAAATGAATTAGCTGACTGAATAGAAGCTGATAAAGAAGATTTCAGATACTACATAAATTCAGTATCAATGGCGTTAAAAGTCTGAATCCTTCTTCAAAAAAGACTCCCATTATAGCTTACTCTAAGGATGGGGCGACATTTTCTTTACATAATGTCATATAGCCTATTCATAGCTAAAGAATGATGAAAAAGCAGACGATGATTCTACCAGGGGGGTTACCAACAAGGAGTTCTTAATTTGTAAGAGAATAAGGGCCATATGTACGAACACATTTTCCCATAGACACAGAATGGGTAAAACCCTTTGCTACATCTGGCCCTAAGTGACTGAGCTCAAAGAAGCCTGTGGCCTGGGTCTGGAAGCCCGGATGCTAAAAAGCAACGCTCTAGAGTTCTGATTCCACCCCTCGCTTCTTTAATCTACCATCTCAATCTTGAATGCCTTTTCATTGCTGCTTTCTCCTTTTGTCACAGTTCCTCTGTCTTTCTTTTTCCCGTTCCTTCCCCCTTTTTGTTGATCTCCCTCTTGTTCTGCTGAAGCTCTTTGAAGTAAAATAAGTGCTGGTCCGTTAAAATAAGTGCTGGTGGCCCCACCTTCAAATACTTGCTCATATTAAGCACTGCCAGTAAGAGTTTCATAGGGATGGTATTCATGAAGTCGGAGATTTGACTGTATCCTCTGTTATGACACCAACATCAAGCCTGAGGCCTCCAAAGCTGATGTTGGGGTTGTGGTGTTTGGGGGAGAGGTTACAGCTTTATCAGTTGGGTTTTACTGCAATGTTCAGCAATTTAGGATACTTTACCACCTTACCCTTTTCCATCTTAAGTCTAGACCTATGCATAGTTTTCATTTCACAGCTATAATCCCACAAAGTTACCAAATTTAATATAACTTGCAAAGTGTGAAATTTTAGACATCTCATGTAATAAAAAATATACATTATTTTTGCTCAAGGAAGACTGCTTAGAGCAGAGAAGTACTCTCTTAGAGGCATTTTCTGATTAAAAAAAACACTCTCCTGCACTACGCCTTCACCTAGAAAAGACACAGGAGATACCATGCAAACATTTGCGTAATTTTGCGTAATTTCACAAAATCTTCTTGATATTTCACAAAATGTTTAGGGGAAAATTACACACAGGACTACTAATTAATACCCGAACAGCTGAATTTTGTTTTCTGCCAGTGTGAGGCTTGAGCATTCCTGCCTTAATTCTGATCCCAAAAGGGATAACCTTCACTTCTTGCAAAGTAGTACTGACAAGATTTGTTAGCATTAGTTACAGCTTAAGCTATCAGTGCCCCCTCCTCTGCTATGGACTACCTGACCGTCGAGAGGTATCATCACCATCTCTAAGTTTCTCTTTGTAATCTGCTGTCCAGCACAACTTTACAACTAAGGCCATTATTTCAAGTGGGCTGGTAACTGGTGCCTTGAGACCCTATGGGTGATTAGCCGCACTTTACAAATCAATGATTGATTGTGCAATATTTAGCACACCAGATAAAATGTGACTCTGCTGAGTAGGTATTTATCAGGTGCAATTAACACTCCCGATTAAGATTTTTAAGAGAATACGGTTGATTTTGATGGTGCATTTTCTGGTATATACCAGCCATTTTCCCACAACTAAACCTCAGCTCTTTTGACATGTCAGAATTAACCTCAATGTATAATTGCAGTAAGTTTGTTAACAGTAGTTACTGCATGTATCACAATTATCAGGGTCGAATAGGATGAAGGCCTTAATGTTTTCATGCATGCAGCATCTCACACATATTTGAAAGAATGTGCTGTGTGCTGCTGTTGGCTACATCAAGGGGGCCTTAATTACTCCTGTGTGCTCTGCCAATGTCTACTCATGCTGGTCAGTGATGATTGAACTCTACTGAGAATGACAGATTGTGAACATCCCTCGTTGTCTCGTCTCTTGACGGCTTTAACAAATCAAACACGTTGTGTAGACCACTGTTCTGCATGCTTCCTCTATCCCCTGGTCCACACTAGCCCTCGTGGCATGGTGTGACATTCCAGGTGAAAGTTGGGATGCAGGCATCAATAGAAAAGAGATGCGGACTATTTGTTAAATTGTCAGATGTAAAAGCAATGATATGTGATTTAGTGAACTAGTCACTAGAGCTGCTGCCTTTTAAACTTGGAGAGCTGGGTTTGAAAGTCTAAATAACAGCTTAGACGCAACATACTGTGGTTTTTGGCAAATCACTGAACCCCCTGTGCATAAAAAGGAAAGAAAACGTGCAATGTAGTCTGGTGCTGTTGTAAAGCCCTCTAATGTCCTTGGGCCAAGTTCAAGTTATAAAAAACTGTAACAAATAAAGAGATCAATATTCTAAATCTAAATCCCATTTTACCAAATTTGTGACAATATACAAATTGTTGCTGTCCTTTGCTCTTTAATTACTTCATCTATACATCTTTGAAGTGAGTGTAAACTGGCCACCTCTCATATTGATCACAAAATAGATATTTAACTGGGCATTTAAGCATAACTGACTATGGTGTCACATAAATTAACATATTAAAAAGTTGCAGGTAAACTTAAAATCAAAGATCACATGAATGCACTGAGGGTGACGATGATGGTTCAAGTTATCGAACATCTACGCATTTTGACACTAATCATCTGATCCAGTAACAAAAGCAACCAGAGTGACATTATATTTAATCAATTGTATTATGGTAACAGTGCTATCATTAGGGTTCTTCGATTGGACCAGGTATTGCTTGAGATTGGGGTCTTCTGAAATCATAAGAGTACAAAGAACCCAAACATGAGTTGTCAGTAGAGGGATGTGAAACACAGTGGGATTTGCAAACCGTGTTTCTCCAAATCAGTTATGCAGGTGATGTCAACGAAACTGTTTTATGGAAGCTGAACCGTAGATAAAATAATTGCATTGGCAAAGTAGAATAGGGTTGAAAGTGGGTGAGGTGGTCTGTTGCCTCATCTGTAAAGTTCTTCAGTGAGATTAATGAAACTGATTAAATTCATGGATTTGTCAGATAAAATGGTGTCCAGAAGACTTGCATTGTTTTACCAGATAACACTTTGTCCGGGATACCTGCACTGTGCACAGAAAGTTCAGAATTCCGATGCAAACTGCTAGAGGAATCCTTAAATTGATGGCCCTACGAACTGGTGGACATCGGTAAAGGTACACTAGACCATGAGCCCTAGTTGGAGCAGACAGTTTGATGTACCATTGTTTTCTTTCCTGCATCATCATAGAAAGCCTGGCAGACTGAACAGCAAAAAATGAAAATTAAGGCTTACACCCAGGGAGAAAACTCCCAGGTGTCAGCATTGTTTATATTTATTTTACATAAACAAACTCCTGGTTTGGAAGTTTGTTTTCATAAAACCGAAACATTCGCTGAGTGGCCGCATGAAACATGGTGGCTACTCAGCAAAGTTTTCTGCCTTCGGAGAAGCTCCTTTAAAGGCAATGAGATCTTCACCAGTCCATCAGAGATCTCTTATTATGGTGGGCAGTAGTCCACAAGGGTGACAGACAACTGGATGTAGATGTGTAAAACACTGGTCGCAAATTATGACCAGTATTTTTGTAGTCATTGTTGTGTTTTGTGAACCGACCTATGTACTAATGGTCCAGTTTGCAAAATACCAATTTGACCTACCTCATTAATGCTAATGGAGAATTTCACATATTGTGACCCACCATGATTAACTGCCATCACAGGGACGTTGGCTGCTGGTGTCATCAGACCACCACGTGTGTGATTGCCTTTAAGTGAAACATTTTTTTTTTTGATGCATCCCGTCTTCCTTAAAGAAAAACTGAATTTGTTTTAAAAAATGAAAAGTTTAACAAACTTTTTTTACTTTTAAAAATCTTTCTGTCAACATTCATGCTAGGGGTATCCCTTTCGGACCCCCTTCCGTATGTATTGCAGTAGAAAGTAAAATATTAATGTTTTGCGACCGGATTTTTGTAGCAAAACATTATTTCATCCAATTATCAATCACTATTTTGGAGGAACGACTAAACATGCTCTTCCTAAACACCCATTCAGTATGTAGTCTTAAACAAAAATTGTGATTCGGTAACAGTGCATACAAAAAGGTAATTTTGTGGTCGCAAATAGCCTGCTTTTACATATTGGACCAGTTGCGACCACAAAACGGCATTAGATGTCTAGCCCTAAGTCTGGAGTTTCAACTTAAAGACAAATGAGAGACATATAGAAAGGTGAATTACAGTAGTGCAAAGCATCTTAGGTTAGAAATGACATTGCTAGAAAATATTAGGAAGCATGTGATAAATTATTCCATTTCTCAACCAATCTTTCGTAATAGAAAAAACATAAGTCTTATAGTGAAGAAACTGGAGCACAAATTACACAGCTGGAAAAAAAAAGCCTAATTAAATGTCATTTGAAATAGGTCATTTATTTATTTTAATTTAGGTAGTTTACTTACATTTTCTTTGAATGCAGCTGAAAGACTAAGGCAGTTGTAAAACGGTTTCGTCTCTTTAAGTTCCTCGAATACTCTCAGGAGTTTTCCTAGATTCGTGGCGTCTTCTCTTGCTCTTGAAGTCTTGTTGATTTACTGCTCTTCAGTGGCTTTAAATAGTTGCCTTTGGTTAGAAAGCCCGCCCTGCTGCCACAGGTGAGTGAGTGGAGGAGGCTTGTCACTGACACCATCCCTCCTGTTGGAACTCGGCCATAAACAATATATTCATAAACAATTTACAAGAAACTAAAGCCCTCAAGGGAGTAATGATTGATCGGGTTATTGGCTGTTAAGATCCTGCAAGCGGCATTGTGTTTTTTCCTGCTTGTGGATTACCAAAGTGACGTATTTGCAAAACCGGTTCTATAGGTGACCTTTGACCTACCTGAATTCTGATGCAAGTAGGCCCTGCTGTTTCTGTATGACAGGTGAGGACCCGGAGAAGATAACAGCATCCCGGGGTCACCAGGCCGCCAGCCACACGGCATGGCGCATACCACGCAGCTCAACAGTGACTACGCAGGGAGGTGTCGTCCTGTCTATGTCGGAGGCCCGACAGAGACCTATTTGCTCAGCATACACGTCCCCTGTATGCAGGAGAAAGTACAGCATGAGACTGTGGCGCAGACAAGCAAGAGTAGGCTAGACGATTTTATTCAAGGCTATCATTACATTTACCACAATGAAGGGTGAGGGGCGATGAATCTCACTTTGCTCCTGACACGTCCTCAGCCTTAATGCCCTTTTAGAATCCGTGGGTCTGTGTTCGATAATGCCACACCCAACACTAGTAGCATGTAAATGGCACTGGACAGACATGTGACAAGCATTTGCTATTTCCTTAATGTGGAGTTGTAAACACCGTAACCTGAACATTAGGAAAATGCAGTTACCTGGGCTACCGCATATATTTGTCTTTATATCTTGTTTCTGTGTGGAAGAAACACCTTTGCCCTAGACTGCTATGACGTTTGGGGTCGTTCCGAGGGAGGGAGTTACACCACTTTCCCTACACCCCTACGAAGTTTGGGGTTGCTTCGTTCCCTCTCCCAACCTAATAGGGTTGTCACACCAGTTCTTTGCTTGGGTACTCCCATCCATTTCCATTGTGTGAAAGGAATGGGAAAACATTAGTGAATATCCACAATCGCACAAGTTTCTGAGTGTTCCCAGTCTCTCAAGGCCATTCATGCATTCTTCCTCCCACTCACCACCTCTTGTGTAGGGTTTAGTACAGAATACTTACATACAGTTGTGGTGTACAATTACGATGCATTAAAACCAATTCTGGCTGTCGGGTATCTTTGACAGATATCTGACAGATGTAAAAGTAATATTATTCAACCATAAATGTCGATTTAGAGTTGTAACTGATTTTCCTAATTGGGCTATTGGATCAAAAACTTCCTGGTTATGTAGTGTGATACCGGCATCTTTGTATTGCTCAAATACAGTTAATGATCTTTAAAGTCATATTGGTGTGTAGGTACCCAAAAGTGTGTCATCTGCATGAAAGAGGCGAGGAGTACCCCGCCATGCAATCGTGGTGGGGATGAGGCATCAGGGAGCAAGCGGGTGTGCAAGATAAGTTAAACGAATACGTAAATCACTGTGGTCCCTGTCTCATGCCTTTAGTGTAGATGTAATTGCAATGATGTCTACTCTGCATTAAGGTCTCAAGTGCAACGTAGAAGTTTTGTACAATGTCCTGGTGAGTGCCTCAGCTATTTATTTTCCACCCCTGATCTGAGCGTTGGACGTCTTCAGAAGTCACTCACACATCAAAATTACAACACTAGAAGCCCTCACGTGTGTGTGCCATACATGCTTCCCTAAAGTATTGCCATGGTAAACTGAAATAGCCTGCACTGAAGCACCCCTGCCGAAGTGGACCCTAGCCCTCTCATTAACTGAGGGTCAAAACAACGTAACTAGTCAACATATGTGGCAAAATATCTCCTGCACAGAGCTCCTTATGTCCAAGAACACTGTAACCGGTAAAGAGGAGCGAGAGAAAGATGAAACAAGCGACCAAATATGTGTAGACTGTGTTAATTCTCAGTTTGCAAAACTAATAACATTAAACAAATCTGTACAATTTACAGCACGACTATTTTTGTGCATTGATATTTTTATAGATTATATATTTGAAGCACCCAATAAGTCGTTTTACTTCCAAATACATACCTTTTTAGGTAGCATTCAATAAAAAGGTTTCCTCGTTGAGTAAAGTCTGGCTTTTTGAAATATGGAGCTGATATATCGATTTCGCAAGACCTCGAATGCAACACAATAAAACTATGACTAATAGTTTCTCTTCCACAACCACAAAATCCAATCTCCTCCTTCCATGAGCTAGTGAAGAGGGACATGAAAATCCCGTGGTAGTGCTTTTTTGTGGCTAGTAATGTATTTGGTTTCATCTTAATTACTCTACACTGCATCTCTTAAATTAAAGGGTACTTGATCATACTTACTAGAAAAGCCTATCTAATAAGGTTGGACGTTTTTAAACAACTAAACGGGGAGTACTAGTAAATGGAAATGTGTATCATGTTCGAACACAAATATAATGTATTTTCCCCACCTAAGGAACACAATTACAGAAAAAGAAATTAAACATTTTGAAAGCATATGTTATCACCTCTGTGCTAAAGTAACAGAGCAAAGGAGAAAATCCTCCAGCAGTTCTCACCGTTCAGGAGAAATACAGCATGATATGTCTTGCTATACAGTTTAGGTCTTGTCAATTTCACGAATATCCAGTAACCTTTGGGATTTAAATCCCATTGTGTGAGTGTCACCTGCTTCTGTTAGCCACATCTTGATGTGGGATGACGTTTTCAAATGCAGTTCTTTGTAAGCTGTGCAGAGAATGTTAAACCTCTTGTGATAGACAGTGGACATTATGGAGATCAGATGTGATGTTGTAGGAAGTTGCCTCTGTATGCACTATTTCAAGGTAAGGAATAGTATGCACAGAGTCCAAGGGTTCCCCTTAGAGGTAAGATAGTGGCAAAAAGAGATAATACTAATGCTCTATTTTGTGGTAGTGTGGTCGAGCAGTGGGCTTATCAAAGGAGTAGTGTTAAGCATTTGTTGTACATACACACAGGCAATAAATGAGGAACACACACTCAGAGACAAATCCAGGCCAATAGGTTTTGTTATAGAAAAATATATTTTCTTAGTTTATTTTAAGAACCACAGGTTCAAATTCTACATGTAATATCTCATTTGAAAGGTATTGCAGGTAAGTACTTTAGGAACTTTGAATAATCACAGTAGCATATATACTTTTTTCATAAAACACAATAAGCTGTTTTAAAAGTGGACACACTGCAATTTTCACAGTTCCTGGGGGAGGTAAAGTATTGTTAGTTCTTGCAGGTAAGTAAACCACCTACGGGGTTAAGATTGGGGTCCAAGGTAGCCCACCGTTGGGGGTTCAGAGCAACCCCAAAGTCACCACACCAGCAGCTCAGGGCCGGTCAGGTGCAGAGTTCAAAGTGGTGCCCAAAACGCATAGGCTTCAATGGAGAGAAGGGGGTGCCCCGGTTCCAGTCTGCCAGCAGGTAAGTACCCGCGTCTTCGGAGGGCAGACCAGGGGGGTTTTGTAGGGCACCGGGGGGGACACAAGCTCACACAAAAAGTACACCCTCAGCAGCACTGGGGCGGCCGGGTGCAGTGTGCAAACACGCGTCGGGTTTCCAATGGATTTCAGTGAGAGACCAAGGGGTCTCTTCAGCGGTGCAGGCAGGCAAGGGGGGGGGGGGGGCTCCTCGGGGTAGACACCACCTGGGCAAGGGGAGAGGGCCTCCTGGGGGTCACTCCTGCACTGAAGTTCCGATCCTTCAGGTGCTGGGGGCTGCGGGTGCAGGGTCTTTTCCAGCCGTCGGGATTTTAGAGTCAGGCAGTCGCGGTCAGGGGGAGCCTCGGGATTCCCTCTGCAGGCGTCGCTGTGGGGACTCAGGGGGGACAACTTTGGTTACTCACAGTCTCGGAGTCGCCGGAGGGTCCTCCCTGAGGTGTTGGTTCTCCACCAGTCGAGTCGGGGTCGCCGGGTGCAGTGTTGCAAGTCTCACGCTTCTTGCGGGGATTGCAGGGGTCTTTAAATCTGCTCCTCTGAAACAAAGTTGCAGTCTTTTTGGAGCAGGGCCGCTGTCCTCGGGAGTTTCTTGTTCCTCTTGAAGCAGGGCAGTCCTCTGAGGATTCAGAGGTCGCTGGTCCTGGAGAAAGCGTCGCTGGAGCAGGTTTCTTTAGAAGGCAGGAGACAGGCCGGTAGGACTGGGGCCAAAGCAGTTGGTGTCTTCTTTCTTCTTCTGCAGGGGTTTTCAGCTCAGCAGTCTTCTTCTTCGGTAAGTTGCAGGAATCTAAATTCTTAGGTTCAGGGAAGCCCTTAAATACTAAATTTAAGGGCGTGTTTAGATCTGGGGGGTTAGTAGCCAATGGCTACTAGCCCTGAGGGTGGGTACACCCTCTTTGTGCCTCCTCCCAAGGGGAGGGGGTCACATTCCTATCCCTATCGGGGGAATCCTCCATCTGCAAGATGGAGGATTTCTAAAAGTTAGAGTCACCTCAGCTCAGGACACCTTAGGGGCTGTCCTGACTGGCCAGTGACTCCTCCTTGTTATTCTCATTATCTCCTCCGGCCTTGCCGCCAAAAGTGGGGCCGTGACCGGAGGGGGAGGGCAACTCCACTAGCTGGAGTGCCCTGTGGTGCTGGAACAAAGGGGGTAAGCCTTTGAGGCTCACCGCCAGGTGTTACAGCTCCTGCCTGGGGGAGGTGTGAGCATCTCCACCCAGTGCAGGCTTTGTTACAGGCCACAGAGTGACAAAGGCACTCTCCCCATGTGGCCAGCAACATGTCTCGAGTGTGGCAGGCTGCTAGAACTAGTCAGCCTACACGGGTAGTTGGATTAGGTTTCAGGGGCACCTCTAAGGTGCCCTCTGGGGTGTATTTTACAATAAAATGTACACTGGCATCAGTGTGCATTTATTGTGCTGAGAAGTTTGATACCAAACTTCCCAGTTTTCAGTGTAGCCATTATGGTGCTGTGGAGTCCGTGTTTGACAGACTCCCAGACCATATACTCTTATGGCTACCCTGCACTTACAATGTCTAAGGTTTGGCTTAGACACTGTAGGGGCACAGTGCTCATGCACTGGTGCCCTCACCTATGGTATAGTGCACCCTGCCTTAGGGCTGTAAGGCCTGCTAGAGGGGTGACTTATCTATACTGCATAGGCAGTGTGAGGTTGGCATGGCACCCTGAGGGGAGTGCCATGTCGACTTACTCGTTTTGTTCTCACCAGCACACACAAGCTGGTAAGCAGTGTGTCTGTGCTGAGTGAGGGGTCCCCAGGGTGGCATAAGATATGCTGCAGCCCTTAGAGACCTTCCCTGGCATCAGGGCCCTTGGTACCAGGGGTACCAGTTACAAGGGACTTACCTGGATGCCAGGGTGTGCCAATTGTGGAATCAAAAGTACAGGTTAGGGAAAGAACACTGGTGCTGGGGCCTGGTTAGCAGGCCTCAGCACACTTTCAATTCAAAACATAGCATCAGCAAAGGCAAAAAGTCAGGGGGTAACCATGCCAAGGAGGCATTTCCTTACAGATGTTAATCATGTTTTCTAGCACCAGTTGTCCGTTTAGCTGCTATGTGTAGGACCCCTTTACAGGGAGAAAACATAGACTTGTGAAAGCCAAGTAAAACATTACGTTCATCTAGACGGGGGACTAAGGGCCTGATTTTGAGTTTACTGGACAGAGTATACACCGTCACCATGGTGGAGTAGTTTACCCCTGCTATTACAAGGGTACTCCGCCGCAAATTTAGAGATGTCTGCTAGCTCAGTGGTCATCTTCTGCCTTTCCAGGAACTACAGTCATGGCAGTTCCTGTAAATGCACTGAAAGTTTAAGGGCAGCTTCGTCGACATGATGGAACTTTACATCCAACTTTTTAATTTTTGTAATTTTCAAAAGTGTGATTTTGTTTTTGAAAATATATAAAAAAAACATTTATCCCTTCACCATGGGAATTTTCTCCCATAGTGTAGTGGTTCATTTAGAGGTTTTTTGCTTTGGACAGGTTTTAGTGGATGTGTGAGAACAAAAACTGGCCATTTGTTTGCCACTCTAAACAGGGCAGGCAGACACATAGCCAAACCCACGATAGCCCGACGGAGTGAGGGTTGTCGGGGGTGTATGCAGGCGGCAAAGATGGAGTTGTCTCTGCCATCTACAAACTGAAGTTCTGCCTGACTCTAAATGAGGCTGGCGGAACTTCACTGTGGCAGAGAGGGTATACCATCACTTTTGCAATGAAGTGCTTTCTCTGCCAAGGTCTAAATAAGGTCCTAAATCATGTAGCATAACACAGATATCATCTGATGGAATTGTTGTGCTGCTTTCCTGAGTAAATTAGTTTGATTAAGACCTTTTTGATGAAGTTAGTTATGTGGTCCTAATTGGCTGAAGATGTCACTGAGGATAAATCTGGGGATTTGAACGGATATATACATTTTATCCAGGAAATCAAGGTCTGAACACATTTAAGCAGTTCTGAATGTTTTCATTAGCCTTTCCTGGGTATAGAAGTAATGATTCTGGCTTGCTGGAGCTTGCTATTAGGGAAAAGGCTGGCTTCATTTTTCAATATGTAGAAGAAATAGCATAGCGCATGTCTTCTAAAGATGCCATTGTTAAATACTGCTGGGCATCATTGTCATGAGGTTATTTTTAGCATTTATGTAGGCACATTTATTTTAGCTTGGTCTGAGGCCTGTGCCCTCTCAGCTAGTCACTTGTCATTTTGGTTCTCTCATTGTTTTAGCAAGGCTTAATTTTAGTGGTGATGTTTTATTATTTTTATCAGGTGCCCTTCACGCAGAGTTTCCTATTTATTTAACTGCACAACATTTTCATCATGTGTTCACTCCAAGGCCACACATAATAGTTTACTGGGTATTGCCAGTCCACAGAGTACAATGTCTACTTTACATAGAAAAGACACATTATCATGTCAGGCCAGGTCTCAGAACAACACCATATTTTATTATAAAATAATATGCTGCCCAAACTAAGGCAGAGGGGACATTCCAGCCAGCCAGCCATCTCATCCTGCACATCATCGCAGGTTCTGCTGAAACTTTGAGCTTCCTCTTTGTCTACGTGGCAGGACTCCCAGCAGACTAACATATCCTTTCTTTACCTCTACCACAGGTATAGATATTGGGCTTACTTATTGGGACTAGATGGGCAAATTAGGGATACCACTGCTATTTGCTCTCATGTAGAAACTTAGTAGTGTAGGAAGGGATATTAGATACACTATTGTGACAGTATGGTGTGACTCTTCCTGTGTTTAACTTTCCTGGTCACTGCAGTAATAGTGTTGTGTTTTATTATCTTCATAATCGCAAATTCATGCCATTTTACATAGAACACAGTTGCTTCACTAAAACCTATTGAACTAATATTCTGCTTCTGTTTGTCTGTGCATGTATGAGACTTGTATAAGTGAAAGAAAGGGCCACAATCTGTTCTACCATGACTTCCCTGCAGAGTCACAGAGTGTTATGCGATGGGCTGCCACAAATGATCTTTACCTTTAGTACAGGTGAGGTGCGGCTAGATAGCTGGAATGGTTAGGCCAACAGCTGTCACACCGTTTGGGATCAGACTCAGTCACCCACGCTCGTTGGTGCTGCTGCCCAAGATCCAGCAGTCTTGTTACCACAACAGGAGTCCTACGACATCATCTGCAGAATGATGATTAGTCACGTGAACATCATCTAGAATCATATATTAATTTCTCTACTCATCTCCAAACATAGATTGACTAATGGGGGTGGACAGGATTGCTTGATGAGGAGCCGAAGATTATAACCTTTAATTTGTAAATTTGTTTCTGGAAAAAAGTATAGTTTTCATGTTTATCAAAATCCTAATTTATTGATGAAGTAATTTTTTTTACATTTTTAGGAAAAGTAACTTTGAGAAAGTTACCTTTCCCATATGTAAAGATCCTGGAGGCAACTTCAGCTGTCTAGCCAGTGCTTGAACTTAATGGTGTGTAAAAACTGCTCCTATAGCCGAACAGTGACTTAGGTTTGGTGATAGGATAGGTTGAGTGTGGGGCACGTGAGCCCTATCAGTTCAGGAAGGACAGTTGGGATAGTTCCAGGTGCTCTATAAACTGGAAAGGGACAGAGACGAAGACTGTCAATTCCAAGTCAGAGATCTTCGAACTCAGGGGTGACAACCCACAGGGGTCCGTGGCTGTGTTCTTAAGGGCAGGGCAAATGCCTTGGTTATCACTTGAAAAATTATGTTGGCCTGGAAGCGCAAATTTGTTTATTTATTTTGTTTCCAGGCGGCCTTCTTTTACTTCTGGAGGTGGAAGTGCATAAAAAGTATGGCAAGTGTAATCCGGAGGGCTCAAAGACGTGGCTAAAAGAGCAAAATATTCTATACGCTTTTTTTTTTTTTTTATGTTTAGCCATCTACATATAAAATAATGCACATTCCTCAAATGGGAAATAAATGAAGATAATCTTTAGGAATGCTCTCTTTTACTTTATGAAACTGCAAATGTTTACTGTGATCACTGCAGATGTCTGTGAGATCAGACAGTGACTGGATCGGATCCTGTTTGGCGCAGTGCAGAGTAGTGACTTGTGTGTTTATAGTGTCATGAAGCAGCAGTCTGTAACAGAAAGTGCTGTGAATAGGTAAATAATTGTTAAAAAAGTATATTACACACAGTATAAGATAGGTTGCTTATGAATGATTTAGTGTTTAAGATAAAACAAGTACTTTCAAATAATATATGTTGGTAATAGGTAATCAGTCGGTACCTACTGCAAGCAGTTTTATAAGTCCATAGAAAAGACACTTTCCAAAACTTAACAACCCTACAATATCTCTCGAAAAGAATACATCTTTTTTCACTATGAAGCTTCAAGTGATGCTATAAATAAACCCTTTACTCACTTCCATGCAGCCTTTACAGTTGCTGAATAACCCATTGCACATGTTTACATTTCTTTCAGGTCGAAGGTATCTTAGTGAGAAGATATGTTTCATCTTTAGCCCTAGGTCCCTCTGTCAGCTTCACTTTAGACTAGGCCTGGGTGAAATTGTAATTGTGCCCGGAGAAATTGGAGGAATTTCGGTAAAGTCACTTAACTCTTGTGGCACAAAATTACAGAACATTACACAATTACACCTTTTTGCGTAATTTTGAGTAATTTCAGGCAAAAATGCCTACCCAAGAGCATAGGAATAGTGTGCGAGCGCTTGCTGCTGTTCTGCTGTTTCATATTGGGGAAAAATCATCCTCTTGTAAATTCTGGACAGGAGGGTGCATTGTGTGTTAAGAAATTAGCTCTACATGCAGGCTTACTCCCCTCACTTAATTCTACTGTAATTTTGCATAATAATGCTACAGCAATATACAAAAGTTACCCTAACACTTACTTTAGACTTCCCTTCCCACATATCACACAGCAGCACCTCAAGGTCCCTATAACCAGTCTGGAATGATTGTTGTTAACAAAAGTATAAAATCAAGAAAACATGGGCTTTTATGTCCCCTACACGGTATGCCCACTTCAACTTTTGTTTACATGCAGTTGTCCTTTCAGATGAATCAACTGGGTGGCATGGAGGAGACCAGAAGTGTGATATTCAGATGCAGAGCCCTGATCATCCAGACCCTGGGGGCCTCAGAGTAATGGGCAAATAGAAGGCACACAGGAGCAAGATCCATAGATAGCATCAAGGTGATTGCCCAACGAGGGAGTGCTATGTGATAACTCATTTTTCATTTCCCAATGAACAGAGACAGCTTCTTCGGACGAAAGTAGAGAGCTATATGAGCTTTTTTGTTTATATAGCCATCACCACCCTTAGTGCAGTAGGTTCAGCAGCACCAGGGCAATGGTGTAAGGGGCCACTGCACCCAACTATGGTTATGTTGCTAGCACAAAAACAGGGTGGTAGCCATTTTCCTTGCTATCATTTTGGACAAGTGGAGTAGGTAGAGGTACAAGTATCACTGGTGCTCTGTGTTGTGAGGGGCCAACCAATCCCCTGTTACTGCACATTTACAGTCCTCCTTGCTTGCATTAGGGCCTAGTGCCCCCTTGTTGCACCAGTTTTGCTTTGGGCCAATACCAGTGGCCTAAGTGATTGGAGAATTATATCAGAGAAGGAAACGTAACTTAGGCCTCAGAGTTGCCCGAGCGGGGATGAGGCAAGATGAAGGCCTATGTTTTCAACAAAGAGCAGAGTAGGCTTCCCGATTCAAAAGGCAGTCACTTCCATTACTGAAGCAGGTGCAGTGGCACTCGGGCCCGGGAGGTTGAGGGGCACTCTGCATCACACTTATGACTGTCTTACTTTATAAAAGAGGCATTGAGGCTTGCTTTCCTTGCTAGCATTAGGGATGATAGTGCTCTTGCTGCAAAGAGGCAGGCAAATCTTTGGAGCTCATATTTTTCCAAAGACACTGCATTCTCTCTCAAGATGGGAGTGATGGCCAACCGTGTTGAGAAAGAGGTGAAATTGGCAAAGGAGATTGCCTGCTACTCAGGGCTGCATCTACCATTAGTGCAGAAGGTGCAATTGCATTGGGTTCCAGGGGTGTGGAAGGGCTCACAACACCCTCGTTATGAAGATTGGTGTATTTTTGGTCAAATGCTCTTTTTGTGTGATGTATTTGCTCTTTTATAAGTCTCATATTTAGCGCTGGTTAAAAGCTACAGAAACAGTGCCCCTGAAATGATCTCAGAAGCCGTGCCCCCAGTACTCAAGGGCCCTATCTCTTTTTCTCCCCCAAGTCTGCCATAAACGTTTGGAGGGGGACCCGACTTCAAAACATTTTGCTTAGGGGGCTCAGAGCAATGACATTTGAAGTCCTCTGGTTAAAAAGGGGGACCGAAAGAAGGGAAAGCCTTTGTTACCCAGCCCCACACTAGCCAGGCTGATTCTGAAACCCAGGGAGAAGGAAGCTATCCCTGAAACCTGTGTGAAGTGGACACAGTGGAAGGGATTGCTACTTCTCCTGGCCATACCTCAGTGGAGCCACAAGGTCTCTGCACAGGGAGAAAGCCATCTTGGATTTTAGAAGAAATGTGCACTATAGGATTGTTTGCAAAAGGAACTTTTACTGCATTGGTTAGGGAGAGGCCAGGAGTCACACCCACCCACGGTCTTCTGAAAACTAAAAATGTGCACCCCAAAGAACCCTCCTCATAGACACCTTTTGTACCTGCAGAAGATCAGAAAACTAGAACCTGTTTAATGTAACATGAGTGGAACCCTGATTGGCTGGACCTACTCCCTCTTGTACCTACGACAAAGAGGTGGACTCCAAGGTTCAGTTAGGTGATCTCCTGTGTATCTATAGGGACCCAACAAGCTGCAAGAAGCATTTTCGTAAACTGCAAGCTGTCCAGTATCAACTGTACCCATACACAACCTTGCCAGTGGCCTCTGCTGAAGTGGGACCTGGAGCCCAAGTGTGGTCCATGAGGATGTGGGAGCCATAGAAGTGTCCCAGAGGAGCTGCTTCAGAAACTCTGAAAAGTTGGGACTATCAAAATGTGTGGACTTCCAAGCCCTTCGACAACGTGAACCTTGCGACAAATGTATCTGACTTCTATTCAACTTCCTCAAATACAGTTTTATGCCCCACTGGAGGATTTTGAGCCCCATAAAAAAAGACTAAGGGCCTGATTTAATATTGGTGACGAGTGTCCCGTCTGCTGAAATCTAAATCCCATTATATCCTATAGGATTTAGACTTTGTCGGATAGTATATCCGTCACCGTTGTGACAGAGAAACAAGTCTGCCAATATCTAAATCAGGCCCTAAGTCAGACCAGGACAAACTCACTTAGTATATTGGTCCCTGCTCAATTGAAATCTTGCCTAGGCCACAGTCTACCACGCCTATAGACTATCATTGGAGCTTAGTGCATTTTGGCGCTATTTTCACTTAAATCCTTAAAAAATGAATACCTACAGATCTCTTTATTGGATTTTTGTCATTTTAGCGGCATAATTTCTATTTTTATTATTTGTGACTCATATAGTGTTCTGACTTTAGTACTGTTTTGGCACTGCATAAATACCTTACACATTGTCCTTGGTTAAACCTATCTGCTCTCTGCCATACCTACCAGAGGGTCAGTTTCTAGTTAATTTAGTGACTTTTGAGTTTCATCCTTCCAAGTTAGTGTTTTTATTTCTTGAAGTGAGAGGTTGCTCACCCCAAAATAATAGTTAACTTTCTTACAATGTTCCACGCCTCAAGTGTGGCTGACTCTAATGTGCATTTCGGTCTGATCCTGACTGATACTTATAGAGATTATTTTTAGATTTGACGTTGAGTGACACTACTTTGTCAATAATTTTGTGTTGAAAAGATGACTTAGTAATGGGCCTAAGGTTTGTGGACATGTTTTGGGGCTAGGACGGATTTCTTAAGAGTCATGAGGTTTGTCTTTATTTAATTGAAAGTGGATAACTTTTTAAAGCCAGGTAAGGTTTGGTAATTTTTATGCTGGAATCGCTGGCAGTGGAAGCACATCTTTTTAACTCTTTAAGGTCTTCTCTGTGTTCCTGATTTTTGAAGAGTCACAGCAGGCGATCGCAGAAACAGCCGATGAGGGTGACTTGTCTACCCATTGCTTTGCCTCTCAAGACACGCGCAGCTCAGTTGAGTTTCTTGGTTTACCTTGGCAGTGCCAGTGATTTCTCCTTCTTGTGAGTCACAGTCTTATCAGCATTGACATTGCCCTCTGTCCAGCACTATCACAGATATCCCATTTCACACTTAACCAGTGGGTTTCACCTTTTGCCTTGGGCAGGCAGGCTGATATAAAAAAAAAATCTGTTCCTATCTGATGTAATTCTGCCAGGCTAGAAAAGCTCCAAGAGCGCAAGCCCTTCCGGGATTGCAGCATAGTTCTTTAAGTGGACAAAAAATAATTTCTATCAGTCACGAGTGGGGAATAGTCTAGTGAAAGTTACTGGTGACAGAAGGGGGGCGTAAAATATTGCACATTCATTTAACCCTGCAGTTGAATTCTGGTAAACCTTTCTGATGTTAAGAACATTTGGGTAATACCCAGCTTTCGGTCAGTTGTCAAATGTGCTGTAAGTTACGCGCAACATTTAGCGCTCATATGTAATGCTGCATTGACAACAGTTGCAGATGTATCCCTTCTTGCAAACCCTTAAGTCACATTTTATTAAGGGGGTATGCAAAACTGGTGTAGTGCAATATCTCGCATGGATGAACATCCAAAAAAGCATGTGCATTCTAACCAGGCCTATTGGCTCTGTCAGCACTTGTTTGTCAGAACTGTCTCTGTGTCAGGCTCCATCTGCAGGTGTATTTCTGAGTGTTCTGAACACAGCCTGGACTCTGCTCCCTCAAAGTATGCGAAGCACCTTTGTAAACATGCTGACCTTTCACACACATTCGAGGCAACGAAACTACCAAAACAAGCTGTTTGTCAAAACCTTTGATGCCAGAATGACTTTTCGACAAGCGGCATTTATCATTTTAAATAAGGGTGGAGGGGTCGGGCAGTCAGCCGCAAACATTCCGCTTTCTTTTTACCAAACCTTTACCCAAATATTCGTTTTCAGAACGTATCATTTTCAACGTGTTTGTCAGTCTTCCACAAATCACAACTTTGCTCTCCAACCGTCCTGTCGACCCTCACTTCCCCTCATCCTGATAAGACAGGCACCCCCCGTAAACACTTTCACCTGCTGGCCCACCATCACCTCCATAAGACTGGTAACACCATGTGCTCCATCCACTCAAGAGCTCTATTGGGTTCGTGTTAATACTTCATCTTCACCAAAGCTCTCATCCCTATTTGCAAGGCCCTCACCTCAACACTCAATGACTCCTTCACCACTGCCACCTTCCAGGACACCTGAAAACACACCACCATACTACCTCTACTGAATAAACCATCTGGGGATCCTAGCCAACTACAGACCGATCTCCTGGCTACCATACTTAGCAAAAGTCTTAAAGAAACTAGGCACTGGTGGAAATATGATTCCCCTTGCGGAATTGGCAGAATTTGGGTAGCTCCTCATTACATATGTAATTTGAAGATGCTGCGAAAATTCTGTCAATCTTCACGTGGTGGAATTATTATGCCATTCGAGCTTCGCAATGTTCACAGGAACAACTCAAGGCTCCATAAACACTCGCCTGTGTGCCCGAGCAGGATTTGCCAGCCCCTGCGCTATTTCCAGTCGCCACAGACGCTTCTGGCATCATTTTGTAACACCAGCAATCACAAGCGATTGGGGTTCCTTCTTGTGCAGATTTTCTCAAATCAGCTCGAAAATATATTTTTGAGTAAATACTGTACTCATAAGGACGCTCAGGTAGTTTTTGTTAGTGCAAAAAACATGTTTTTTATTTTACTTTTTGTTCTAATACAAAGGAAGTGCCACAGAGATTCCATCTTCCTCTTCCTGTCCAGAAGGGTCCTCCCAGTGCTTTGCCAGTCTGCTGGTCACTTTTCTTTTGAATTTTGGGGTGAGAGGATCTCTCTCTGTGTCTGCAATTCCTGCTGCATATATACCATTGGATTTTAAGGACTTGTTTTGTGGCATCACAGCAAGTAAGTTAATAATCTTTTGGTAGGGGTGTTGTTTGATAGATGACATACACCAGTATATATTTGTACTTTTTATTCAATTTTTAAATTTCATTGTGGTTGTGGAGGGTGGCACGGAGATGCAATAGGGCTTAATTTTTCTTACTCAAATGTTTTGCTTTTATAAGGGAAAACGGTTGCACAGTTAAGTACATTTTCTCCATGTTTGTGAAATTTGCACTATTCATTTATTTGACCATTTGGCCTTGTCTGCCCATGGGCCACCCAGCTAGTACTAGGCACTGGGTATTTGAAATAACTGTTTATATGGTATATGTTGTTTTAAAACGTCTACGATTTAAGCCAGGGATGCCATTGGATTGAATGCAAAATGTGTTTTTTGCAGTTTACGTTTTTTCCCTCAAAAAGTGTATTTTAGTGGGGTAATATTTTGATGCCTTGGGAGTATATGTGTTGTTGGAAAGTTTTTATAGCTGGAAATTTTCTTTTTTGGCATTGCTGAGTTATTGTGGTGGTGTTTGCTTTTTTGTTTACCATTCCTACTTTGTTTGCTGGCCAAGTGGCCATTTATATATCTTGTCAGTGTGTATGTGTTTGCCATAGGCCACCATTTTGTCTTGGTTCTCCATGCCAGTGGCCATTTTGTGTAGTCATTGCCTGTACAGGCCTTCATGTGTCCTTTGTTGTCCATGCATTCTTGCTTATTGTTGTTTGAACTTGAGGCCAGTGGACATTTTGTGATGCAGCCAGTCTGCTTTTGCCATGATCCTGCATGTCTTCTTTGTTGTCCATACCTCCCTGCTTGTTGTTGTTTGAACATGTAGCCAGTGGCCATTTTGTGTGGGAAGCCAGTGTGCTTTTGCCATAGGTCTGCATGTGTTCTTTGTTGTCCATGCATTCTTGCTTCTTGTTGTTTGATAATGTGACCGGTAGCCATTCTGTGTAGCCAGCTGTTGTGGTTTTGCTATAGGCATGAATGTTTTTTTGGTTGTCCATGCCTTTTTCCCTATTGTTGTTTGAACATGTGGCCGACGGCCATTATGTGTAGCCAGCCAGTGTGTTAAATAAATTTTTCCAGTTTACAAAGCCATTTGATAGGGACATTGATTTAAGAGGGCTATAGAACTTTGTTTTTGTTATTTGTTTTACTTTTTCCCCTATAGAAGTTTACTGTGATTGAGGATCATTGTAGTATGTGTATGTACATTGCTTATATAATATTATGTTATTTTTTTCCATTTTTTTCCTACACTTCCTTGCCTCCCAAAGGGTTTCTCATGTCCCCTAGTGAGGCAGCAATTACTTTTTCTGTACATTATTTGATTTTTCCCTGTATCTTCTGCCTGTCATAGGTCTCTAAAACGATAGGCACACACAAGCATTATTTGTTTAAAGATTATTCAGTTTTCACCTTCACCCACTGCCTGCCATATGTCTTCTAGGCCATAGGCACAGAACCGCACACTAGCATTAATTTTTATAATGATTATTTTTTTTTCCCCTGCACCCCTTGCCTGCCATAGTTCTCTTAGGTCATAGGCCCACAGCAGTATTTTTTCAAGGATTATTCCAATTTCCCCTGCAACCCCTGCCTGCCATATGCACACACCAGCATTCATTTTTTAAGAATTATGTCATTTTCCCCTGCACCCCCTGCCTGTCATAGGTGCACACCAGCATTATTATTTTTAAGCATTATTCCATTCTCCCCTGCAAACTCCTGCCTGCCACAAGGATCTCTCCTCAGATGCACATAAAGCAAACTGCTGTGGTTATCCTGATTGAAATATTATGGTATGGTTTGGATTGGAATGGACACACTATTGTTGTTAATTATTTGGAATAAACTCACTACATTATGCATTCTGTATGAATAAATCAAACTGCAAAATGGCACGTCTTAATAAATGTTTTTCTTGCTGTTTCGCTCTTAGGTGCATAAGAGACATCTCCCAGAGTACTGACAGACAGGAGGCAGGCACAAAGTAAAAGCACATAATCTGAGTCCTCCTCTTCTCCCACTTGTGCAGCGAGGCAGCCACTGCAATCGTGGCGATTATCAGGAGTCTGAATTGGATTTGTCTCTGCTGCAAAGAGTGCAATCCTCACAGCAGACTGAGCAAAGTGGACAACAGGAGCCACAGCCAGCAGCCGCTCCTCCTGAAATAGGAGCAGAACAGGAGATTGAGTTTCCTGCTGAACAAAATGCAGCTCTTCAACCACTGGCTCCCCGATCTCCAGGGAGAAAATGAAAAGCTACTCCACCATCTTCTCTAAGTTGCCCTTCTGATGATTTGGATATGGATTTGGATCCCAGCCAAATCTGAGACCCACCACAAGAGACAAAAGCAAACTTCCTGAAAGCCCTGGCATTATCATTATGAATACTGACAGTGATGAGGAGAAGACAGCGATTGTCAGTACGGAAGGCGGCTCAGAGGACACCGAGATGAACAGTCCTATTGAACATGCTCAGAGGTACATAGCATTGGTTCCACTACCAACACCGTCAGCTTCCATATTTGTAAGGCCCCTGCTGAGGCTTCATTCACCAATAACTCAGTCAAAGTACACCCTGCAGAGAGGCAAACAAAACACCCATCTACCTCTAGTTTTTCAGTGTTTGGCAATGGCACACTAAAAACGTTCTCCTCCCTAGTTTTGAAATACTTTTTGATTAGCAAGCAGGCGGATAACATTGCAATATGCCCCACTGGCCACATGAATTTTCATCGAGGTAAGCCTGGTTCACACTATGCTACTGGAGGCCTAATGCCCCATATGAAAAAACACCATGAACTCCGAAGAGAGGAGCACCTTAAAAAAGGTAGCTGTTGGTGGTGGTGATTAGATAGGAGAATCAGCACAAATCACTGTGATAGAAGGAAGTGAGGAGCAAGGGAAGGATGAAAGCTTTACACAAAGCAGTCCTGTCACGTGCAGTGTGCCAGCATCACCTGCATCAGCATCCTCCAAATGGCACAAGATTCAGATGTAGACATCACCACATACAGTGAGTACCCAGAGATGCACGTTGAGTCTACCACCACCTGATTCTCTCTGGAAGTGGCCTGTGACAGTGGCACCACAAAAGAAAAGAAAAGAAAATCCAAACTACTGTTATGGGCATTTTTAGGCAGGAGAGGCCCTATGAACGCAACCACTCAATAGCAAGTTTGTACAACAGGAAGCTAGCTAAAATTGTAGCGCTAGACCATCTCCCTTTATCCTTTGTGGGAAGATGAGGATTTAAAAAAATTAATGGGGGGCATCTGCCCTAAATAGAAGTTTCCCAGCCAGACGGATTTTGCCTGAGTTACTGTTCCAGCACTCCATCATAATGTGCTGTGATTGGTTGGACAAGCTTTGTAGCAGAGTGCTGCTCACACAATCCATCTGATGACAGACATGGGGGCCAGCTATCAACCAACTAATTAGTGTGTATCACTGCACACTGGATCTCTTTTGTGGGGGTTAGGCAACAAGTATCTGCATGTCTCAGCACTGAAGAAACTTAAGAGAATTCAGCAGCATGCTACAGTAGAGATGTTCACCATGGAGAAATCCCACGCAGCTACAAAAATCTTGGAAGACCTTAACAGAAAGGTGTTTAAATGGCTGCGACCTAGAGGTTTCCGAATTGGATACGTTGCCACAGACAATGGCAGTAATATGGTGAAAGCCATGGGAGATATTTCAGGGTCCTGTGTTTTTGGGATATTCCATCAGCCTGATTGTGCAGGACTTTCTCACAAAAGAAGGGAGAGGGCCTGATTTAAATATTGGTGGACGGGTTACTCTGTCTCAACGGGGACAGATATCCTGTCGCCGAAATCTAAATCCCATTATTTCTTATGAGTTTTCTGCGAACAGGATATCCATAACTGTTGTGACAGAGTAACCCATCCACTAATATCTAAATCAGGCCCAAAGTCAGCAACACACTGACCACCAGCAGAAGAATCTGCACTCATTTCATTCATTCTTTTAAAGTCTGGAAGCAGTTGAGGATCATTCAGAGTCCTAATGAAGTAATGGTTTAAGCCATCAAACAGGAGGTGCCAACACACTGGAACTTGGCCTACTCATGTTGCAATTTCTCCACCTTGCATGGCTTTACATGGCCTTGTAAATATTGACCCCTTTCATGCATAACACTGCGTGAAAGGGGAGTTCCTTGGGTGTTGCTTGGGGTGTTCCCACGATACACCCATGGAACCCGAATTAATCTGACCAGTTCCCACATTTACAAGTCTAGGAATGTGTCAGATTCGTACGCCACCTCAGGGGTGGCGTAAGAATGACGCAAAGTGGCGAAATATCTTAATTTCTCCTTATTTTTTCCTCTTGAGAATAATGCCTCTTGTGATTGTTTTTGTGCTGGAAGGTATCTATTCCTTCACAAAAATGATCATCCTAGCAACGCAGGATCCCTTGCACCATGGTGCAAGGGTGCCTGCTGTGGCACATGGCAGCATTTTGTGTGCCAGGGCAAGGGGAGAGGACAGAAAGGCACAGTATCTTGTCGATACAGTACATTTCTGCCCCTTCCCGGTGACACGGGGTGGTGCAGAAAGGCACTGTTAATTGAGGCCATTAGGCTGCAAGAGTAAGCTAACATCAAATGTGTAACATAATTTATCTTTCTGAATCAGGCATTGTGTGGCTTTAATGCTTAAACTTCTACTGAGTCCACCCTTGACTCAAACATTTCATAGGTTAAGTTTTAATTGTTTTAATAAGTTAAATACTAGCTTCCCATTCCTCAGAAGTTACTGCTGCAATTTGTTTTATTATGAGGTTTTAGTTATGGTGGTGGTCTGGTCTTTGATAAGGTATGATAATAACCACTAACTCTGTGTTTTCTTTCACTTTAGTTACTTGTGATGGAGAATTTTTCTGAACTTTTCCACATTTGAAGTTCAACTCATTTGGGGTAGGTGGGAGTGGGACCTCACTTGTGATGTCTGCCCTGTTAGTGCTAGCCTGCTACTACCACCACCACCATTAAGAAGGCCTTTTGTGAAACCCTCCAATAAGGTTTTGGAAGATTGAGAGAGATAGCGGCCATTGCTTTATCTATTCAGGTAAGGGAACTAAGAAGTGAAGTGAACTAGTTTAGGTAATAACTTATAGTGAAGTTGGTCTAGGCACATGCATACCCCCTAGTGGTCAATAGTTTAGAGGGTAATATGACAAGGGTATTTATACCTAACTGGTATACACTTTGATGAATGGCTGAATGCTGTAAATGTGGCAAAAGTTAACCTCATCCAGCAATAAGATAGATATGGGCTCTGTTGTTCCCACTCTGGTAGCAGGGTGTTTTTTGGGTATACTGGACTGCAGGAAGAGGACGTAAGAAAAGCAAGTAACATAGAAAATAAATATATGGCAAGGGACTTCAGGTAGGGAAATCTAGGAGGAAAGGGAGTGTACAGTCTGTGGCTATTTCAGAGGACAGATGTTTGTCAATAAATAAACACTATGCTGAGCTAAAAGCAGTGCAAAGACAAAATACAGATTACGAGTGATGTGCATGTTTAGAAAGAAATCCCGCCTTTTTTTTCAAATAAAATCCATCTAAACCACCCATTACAAGTCCACACCTGTTCCCAAACAAATAGCCCCAAATGTCCTATCAATCATATTCAACCCTTTCCCCAACTTCCCTTTCCAGTTACCACCCTCTCCACCCACCAGAAAACAGTCCCTCCCACCAAAAAGTCAATTAAAAAAGATTCAGAGGGTATCCATGAGGGCCGGTAGGTGGGCCACCATTTGAGCAAGATTCTGGCAGTGCCACCTCAAATAAGGCACAGTGAAGGAGGCGGTCTGTTGTCACTGATGCAGATAATGATGGGGGGGTGTTCCACAGGGCAGTAGTGGTGGACCTCAGTTGCTAGTGGTACTGGCATTGGTGTGGCCTGAATGGAAGTGGGCCAGTCTGGCGGGAGGAACTGGAGGTACGTGCCTCCTCCTCCAAAGCCACCGGCCGGCAATATTCGGACACAGTGGTCTTCATCCTCCTGCGCTGCAGCCAAGTGGCTATCTCCTGCAGAGACTGATATCCAGCAGTAGTAGAAGATATACCAAGAAAGAAAACAAAATGAAAAACTTACATTGTAATGCTCCGTACGGATGCTTGTTTATAGTGGCACAGTAGCAGAGCATTGCTGGTCCCCTAAGGCCAATGGAACACCACAAAACCATGGCAGTAGGGAGGGAGATAATACTGCTGGCGGCACAATGGCATCTGCCAGGCTGGAAATTCTCATCTCCAGCCTGACGGCCGCTACCGCCATGGCAGTCAGAGTGGTACATTGGTAGGTTGGCTTCAGCCAACCCACCAATGTCATAATGTGGCGGTAAGTAACGCAAGCCTGTTGGCGGTACTACCGCCACATTGGCACTGACCGCAGGAGTCACAATAACCCCATAGTGTGTAAATTACCTCCCATTAATGAGTAAATCATATATGCTGCACAATTAATAGTTTTCTTGATGTGCAACATTAATAGAGGCATGCATGTGGGTCTGCAGCTCTCTGTAGTCTGCAGCATGTTTTAGGAACAGCTGTAATAGATCATTTTTTAACTTATTATAGTTAATTCCAATGGCCCTGCTTTTCTCTGTCTTCCTCTTCAATTCAATACTGCCTCGAAACTTGGGAGAGGCAGATGAATACTCCATCACACATGATGTATAATGAATATCCTGTCCGCTATAAGTAGACAGTGCCCAGATCACACATAATGCACTGCAGGACAGGGAAGGGAATGGGAAATATTTTATTTGTCATGTTTGTCACAAAGTATCCCATCTGCCAAACTCTAAATCAGGCATTTAATCCCACATTACACCCTGGCCTCACCCTCCACCACAAATTAATTTGGACAAATACCTTCATTTAGCAGTAGGGAAAGTTACTCTCCTGCAAGAGTTAGAGGGATTAAGCTAGGTGGAGGTTTAACTATAGAATATTGGTGTGTCACTGATAATGCGCTACACTTTTGCTTAGTTAGTCACTGTGGTTGATGGATGACAAAAGAAAACAATTGAAACAGGCGTAAATCCATCATGGAAGCCATAAAATATAAGCCATTTGTGACGAAAAATGTGGCACATGCTGAGAATGGAATTTACAATTTATTGTTATGCTGGGACAGAAAGAGAAAATGTTAAAGTGAAGTACTAGTAGTAGGTGACTGAGTGGGCACTGATAAACACCTTGTTTTCAGTTTGTAATGCATTGCAAATGTATAATGCTGTATTAACTGAAGCTGACGCACATTTCATAGCCAAAACTGCAGTGCCAAATGGAACCATGCTGCAGTTAGGTCACAGGTTGTGAAATGGCATGGACAGGGAGATTTTGCTGGGTGGGAAAGCTGCCTCACTTAACAAATACAGTATAATTAATCTGTCAGTAAGCAAACAAGATGACTTACCACATGTCTCTGCCACCACTGGGACTGATCCCTCTCCCACTGCGTGGGCTTCCTCCATTACACGCCCTGCTTGGACGCTGGCTCTGGTTGCATCACTGATGGTCTGTGCAGCTAGAAAAAACAACATAAATTACCCATTCTAGATACCAAATTCACCAACCAAGTAATTTATAGTTTGGACAAAGTAAAACAGCAATTCCTCACTACAGTTCGGTTAGCAGTATCTTCCATCAAAACTGTCACTTTGAGAAGTTTGTTGGTTGACAAAATGATAGAAAAGCCAGGTAGTCAAGTCAACCAAAAACAATTTTCTACAAATGGAGGGACAGGTCTATGAAAGGATGAAAGTGAAGCACAATGAAGGGATGTAACGGAATGATCAATGAAGGGCATATGGTCTTGGTTGTATTGGGATATCATTCCTTTCCTGTCATGCTGCACTGTCATGGAAACTGCTGGTATACTGCATATATAATAAGATAACATTGAGGGATCTATGCCCATGGCCACTCTATCTCTTTTTGACTGTTTGATTAAGAGCCTTTTCAACCAATATATATGGTGAATAATAGTTTACTTGGGCCTGCAATCTTCTTCACCGTACCAAAAATGTATTCTCTTAGCTCCACAAGAATTATAACAGAGGGGGGAGGGAAGTTAACTAAAAAGCAGCAGAAGAAAGTTACAGACAGGAGGAAGACAGCTGAAAAAATAGGAAAAACGGGAAATACAGAAACACAGGATAACACAGGGATAAAAAACATTAGATAGAGGAGTCAAAAAAGTAGACAGTATAAAAAATGCACAAGGTAAAATTATTTTACTAGTGTGGAGAGGTAAAGGTAAGAAATAATTTTAAAAAACAGGACTTACAGCGGCCAGCAGAACCATCTGCTGCGGTGCTGGTGGCAATAGTTCTACCCACCACAATAATGGTGGTGGCATCCTTTCACCCTCCAATGCCCTCCTGCCCTTGAGTGGTGGTGTAAGAAATAATGAAGATTAAAAAAAGATTAGTGGTACAGTTACTCTCTAAAAAAATATTCTGACCGGCACATGCAGCAACATTGTACTTTCTAAAGAAGATAGCCTATTGACCTATTCCTAGTTTCCTAAACCTAAAATTACATTTTGAACTACTAATGCATTGGAGCGAATGATCTTTTCTTCTCCAGCCCCTTTGATAGACCAACTCAGTCTCCCTTTGCTATGCATACTACACATAAGGGTGATTGAGACTGTATGAGCTACATAAAGGCACAGAGAAGAATGCTAACACCATGATATCCTGCTACCATTTCAGTTGTGACAGGAGGAGAAGGCGTCACTGCTTAAATAAGCCCAAGCAAACGCCATGCACCTGGGTAGTTCATGCTGGATCAGATTCAGACATTGTCATCCATTTGAGGTCCACTTCACTCCTAAGCTGCAACACCCTCCTTGTCAGGCTAAGCCTAACATTATGCACCACCTCGTTTGCTCAGGGACAAGGTTTATTTAGGGTTTGTTGTTTGTGTTGGCCTTGTCTTTTAGAATTGCTTTTGTTCAGGGAGTTATCCCCTTCCTGCACAAACAATTCAGGGTACCATGTAATGTTTGTGGCACATTTACACCATGGAACAAGGGTTCAGGTATTGGCGCTGTAGGCAGCACCAGCAGGAATGCAATATACCTTGAAAAAATAATAAATATGTTGCATTCATGCCCTGTCCCATTGATGCAGCCATTCAAGTTGTCATGCTGCCCTGCACTGCGTGAAATACATTTTAATATCTCTCTGCCCCCATGCACTCAGCAGAATTTATAGATGATAAACTCTGGAGTATTGCTACATTGCCCTTTCAGAAAAAATACAGTGTACACACAATGGCAAGCATTCTCTGATGCTAAGTGAATTTATTTGGGTGAGAGTCACACACTAACTTTAACAACGTAAAGCTAGTTGCCTCAGCAGGGTAGTGGTACCACATACATAAATAAAATTTCCTTTTTTGCACCAGAGGGCATGTATATGTCTATATATCTATTTCATATATTTATACATATATAACTTTACACATGGGTATATACATGTAGGAGGCTGGCCTGGTTTGTAGTGGGTACCAAAGGTACTTACACCTTATACCAGGTCCAGTTATCCCTTATTAGAGAACTGTAGTCAGTGTCTAGAAGCCAGGCTGTCTAGAGGGAGCTGTAGGCAGAGCAGCCAAGACTGAACTAGGAGACATGCAGAGCTCTTGCAATACCACTGTAGTCACACAGTACTCACACACATGAGACAATACTCAGTGTTACAAAAATAAAGGTATTTTATTTTAGTCACACAACTCCAAAAATACTTTGGAGACTATACTCTATTAGGAGGTAAGTACATTACACAATATAAACACTAGTAACCAAAAACAGGCAAGTAAATAGTCAGAAAATAGTGCAAACAGTGAAAGTCACATTAGGTTGCAATGGGCCTAGGGCGAACACATGCCATATACTAAAACAGTGGAATGCGAAAGTCATTTTCCCACCTAGGCAAGTGTAGTGTGTAGAAGGGCGCTGGGAGTGTGACAACACACCAAAGGTAAGTAGAATACCCCACTCCAGAGCCCAGGAAAGCAGGAGTAAAACACAGCAGGTTTCCTAAACCACATTAGAAGTCATGATAGAAGATAATGCAAGAACCAGAAGAGACTGCAAGACACCAATGATGGATTCCTGGACCTGAAGACCTGTGGAAGAAGGGGACCAAGTCAAAGAAGCACTGAAGAGTCCAGCGAGAACAGGAGCCCCTGCTAACCCAGATGAAGGTGCAAAAGAAGAACCACCGGTGAGAAGACAAAGTCAGTATTGCACCAAAGAAGAAAGATGCGGGTTCCTGGTTGGTGCAGAAGATGTCCCACGCTGGATAGATGAATGCAGTTTGGTTTGCATTGCTGGATTCCACCAACAAGCCTTGGCACATGCAAAGCTCACGGTTAGCGGAACATGGCACGGCCCGGGACCAGGAGGGACCTGGTGGCCTCTGCCCAGGAGGGGGAGACAGAGGGGTCTCTCAGCAACTCAGAGAGCCCTCAGAAGACCAGGCAGTGTGCACAGGAGTCCCACAGCACGGGGACAAAGAAGGTACTAATAGAGGCCCTAGCAGCACGACACAAAGGATTCAAACGTCGCCGGAGAACCACTCAGGAAGCTGTGCGTCGCAGGGTGGAGTGCTGGGGGCCTACAGGTGTACTGTCTTGCATGGGGAGGCAAGCTCTTACCTCCGCCAAAGTTGGACAGCTGGAAATTGGGACTGTCGGAGTCACTTTAGTCCACCACCCGTGTTGCTGGATCCGTGTTGCTAGAGCAGGGGTGCCCTCACACACAGGTACTTTGCACCCAGCCTTCAGGGTCTGAAGGCCTGACATATAGGTGACTTATAAGTGACCTGGTGCAGTGAAAATGGCTGTGAAAAAGTGCATGCACTATTTCACTCAGGGTGCAATGGCAGTCCTGTAGAAGCTTTTGTAAGGGCTCCTTATGGGTGGCAAAATAAATGATACAGCCCATAAGGATACCCTTGAACCCCAATGCCCTGTGTACCTAAGTACCATATACTAGGGACTTATATGGGGGGTCCAGTATGCCAATACGGAGTGAAACACTGGGTTACCAGTATGTAAGTACAAATGTGGAACCAGAGAGAACATAAGCACTGGAGTTCTGATTAGCAGGACTCCAGTTACACAGTTGAGCATACTGACAAAAACAGTGAAACAGACTGACAAGTAGGCCACACCCATGAGCACTGGGGTCCTGACTAGCAGGATCCCAGTGACACAGTTAAAACACCCTGACAAACACTAACAAACATGCTAAAAATGGGGGTAACCATGCTAGAAAGAGGCTACTTTCTCACAATACATATATATTCAATTGTGAAAATCAATATATTTCACTCTGGTTAATAAGTGTGGTGCATATTTATTGTTCAAGATGTGGATAGGTATACATATGAAAACAAATATATGGATGTGTATAATGTGAAAGTGTTAATTACAAATGGAAATGTGTGTGATTACTCTATGTATCCCTATATATATATAAATATATATATATGTAAATATATATATATATATATATGTATATATATATATATATATGTATATATATATAGATAAATGGCTACATAAAATAAACACACAATACATTTGTAATTAACAAATTCACATTACATACATACATATTTATTTTTATGTATACTTACATCATGAAAAATGAATATGCACACTTATTAACCACTGTGAAATATATTTATTTCTATAAATGCAAACATTATACATATATATATATAAATGCATAGAAATATGTGAGTCAGTCATATCACCTAAACTTAATTTACCTCTGAGTGTAAGCATGCTATTTGAAAAAGAAATTGAATTCTTAGAAAACAAAAAATAAATATTACTCACTGAGCCACACAATCTCAACATCATGCAGATTGAGGAGGCCCTCCTCCCGGTATATTACATTGACCCAGTGGTACTGCACCCCTGTGCTGCAGCACATATACCACCACACTTCCACCCACAGCAGCCAACACTCCTGTAATGCGTAACCCTTTCCAGGCCTGTCACCAGCTAGCAACATGTTGGGGAGGGCGGGTTGGATCCAAACGATGAGTGCGGCCACCCTACACACAGATGGCACCCACAAGGGGATGCGTGTGGGACTGACGCTGTTGATGCCTGCTTCTGCCATAACTCCTTGGAATTCTGTGAAGTGAAATTCTGTGAGTTCCTCTCTGTCTTAGAAGAAACTCATCAATAAAAGACTAGCTGACCACCTCAATGACAACCACCTCCTGGACTTGTCACAGTCTGGATTAAGACCTAATCATATCACTGAGACTACCCTCATCGGAGTCTCCAATGAGATATGCTTTATGGACAAAAGAGACACCTCAAAGCTCATCCTTCTCTACCTCTCTGCCACATTCAACCTCATTGCGCATCCCATTTCCATCAAATGCCTCCACGAGGTGCAGGTGTGTGCGCCTTCCTCACCGGATGCACTAACACAGTTTATCCGCCTGGCCCATTACACCTCTTCTGCATCCAAACTAAAATGTGGTGTCTTCAAGGATCCTTACTTAGCACTATGCTCTTCAGTGGCTATGTGGCACCGCTCACTAACATTGCCCGAGCCCACAGCCTTCACATCGTCTTGTATGCTGATAACACCCAACTGTAGGAAAGTACCATCTTGCCTGGCATGTTACCCCCATATTTCACTGTATATATGTTGTTTTAGTTGTATGTGTCACTGGGACCCTGCCAGCCAGGGCCCCAGTGCTCATAAGTGTGCCCTGTATGTGTTACCTGTGTTATGACTAACTGTCTCACTAAGGCTCTGCTATCCAGAACCTCAGTGGTTATGCTCTCTCATTTCTTTCCAAATTGTCACTAACAGGCTAGTGACCAATTTTACCAATTTACATTGGCATACTGGAACACCCTTATAATTCCCTAGTATATGGTACTGAGGTACCCAGGGTATTGGGGTTCCAGGAGATCCCTATGGGCTGCAGTATTTCTTTTGCCACCCATAGGGAGCTCTGACAATTCTTACACAGGTCTGCCACTGCAGCCTGAGTGAAATAACGTCCACGTTATTTCACAGCCATTTACCACTGCACTTAAGTAACTTATAAGTCACCTATATGTCTAACCTTTACCTGGTAAAGGTTGGGTGCTAAGTTACTTAGTGTGTGGGCACCCTGGCACTAGCCAAGGTGCCCCCACATTGTTCAGGGCAAATTCCCCGGACTTTGTGAGTGCGGGGACACCATTACACGTGTGCACTACACATAGGTCACTACCTATGTGTAGCTTCACAATGGTCACTCCGAATATGGCCATGTAACATGTCTAAGATCATGGAATTGCCCCACCAATGCCATCCTGGTATTGGGGAGACAATCCCATGATTCCCCGGGTCTCTAGCACAGACCCGGGTACTGCCAAACTGCCTTTTCAGGGGTTTCACTGCAGCTGCTGCTGCTGCCAACCCCTCAGACAGGTTTCTGCCCTCCTGGGGTCCAGCCAGGCTTGGCCCAGGAAGGCAGAACAAATGACTTCCTCAGAGAGAGGGTGTTACACCCTCTCCCTTTGGAAAAAGGTGTTAAGGCAGGGGAGGAGTAGCCTCCCCCAGCCTCTGGAAATGCTTTCATGGGCACAGATGGTGCCCATTTCTGCATAAGCCAGTCTACACCGGTTCAGGGACCCCTCAGCCCTGCTCTGGCGTGAAACTGGACAAAGGAAAGGGGAGTGACCATTCCCCTGACCTGCACCTCCCCTGGGAGGTGCCCAGAGCTCCTCTAGTGTGCTCCAGACCTCTGCCATCTTGGAAACAGAGGTGCTGCTGGCACACTGGACTGCTCTGAGTGGCCAGGGCCAGCAGGTGACGTCAGAGACTTCTTCTGATGGGCTCCTTCAGGTGTTGCTAGCCTATCCCCTCTCCTAAGTAGCCAAACCCTCTTTTCTGGCTATTTAGGGTCTCTGCTTTGGGGAATTCCTTAGATAACGAATGCAAGAGCTCGTCAGAGTTCCTCTGCATCTCTCTCTTTACCTTCTGCCAAGGAATCGACTGCTGACCGCGCTGGAAGCCTGCAAAACTGCAACAAAGTAGCAAAGACAACTACTGCGACATTGTAACGCTGATCCTGCCGCCTTCTCGACTGTTTTCCTGGTGGTGCATGCTGTGGGGGTAGTCTGCCTCCTCTCTTCACTAGAAGCTCCGAAGAAATCTCCCGTGGGTTGACGGAATCTTCCCCCTGCAACCGCAGGCACCAAAGAACTGCATCACCGGTCATCTGGGTCTCCTCTCAGCGCAACGAGCGAGGTCCCTTGAACTCAGCAACTCTGTCCAAGTGACTCCCACAGTCCAGTGACTCTTCAGTCCAAGTTTGGTGGAGGTAAGTCCTTGCCTCCCCACGCCAGACTGCATTGCTGGGTACCGCGTGTTTTGCAGCTACTCCGGCTCCTGTGCACTTTTCCAGGATTTCCTTTGTGCACAGCCAAGCCTGGGTCCACTGCACTCTAACCTGCATTGCACGACCTCCTGAGTTGTCCTCCGGCGGCGTGGGACTCTCTCCACTTCGTAGTGCCTGTTCCGGCACTTCCGCGGGTGCTGCCTGCTTCTGAGAGGGCTCCTTGTCTTGCTGGACGCCCCCTCTGTCCCCTCACGCAATTGGTGACATCCTGGTCCCTCCTGGGCCACAGCAGAATCCAAAAACCCTAACCGTGAGCTTTGCAGCTAGCAAGGCTTGTTTGCGGTCTTTCTGCGGGAAAATACTTCTGCACGACTCTTCACGACGTGCGACATCCATTCTCCAAAGGGGAAGTTTCTAGCCTTTGTCGTTCTTGCAGAATCCTCAGCTTCTACCATCCGGTGGCAGCTTCTTTGCACCCACAGCTGGCATTTCCTGGGCATCTGCCCACTCTCGACTGGATCGTGACTTTTGGACTTGGTCCCCTTGTTCCACAGGTACTCTCGTCTGGAAATCCATTGTTGTTGCATTGCTGGTGTTGGTCTTTCCTGCAGAATTCCCCTATCACGACTTCTGTGCTCTTTGGGGAACTTAGGTGCACTTTGCACTCACTTTTCAGGGTCTTGGGGTGGGCTATTTTTCTAACCCTCACTGTTTTCTTACAGTCCCAGCGACCCTCTACAAGGTCACATAGGTTTGTGGTCCATTCGTGGTTCGCATTCCACTTCTAGAGTATATGGTTTGTGTTGCCCCTATCCCTATGTGCCCCCATTGCATTCTATTGTGACTATACATTGTTTGCACTGTTTTCTATTGTTATTACTGCATATTTTGGTATTGTGTACATATATCTTGTGTATATTTGCTATCCTCATACTGAGGGTACTCACTGAGATACTTTTGGCATATTGTCATAAAAATAAAGTACCTTTATTTTTAGTATATCTGTGTATTGTGTTTTCTTACGATATTGTACAAGTGACACTAGTGGTACTGTAGGAGCTTCACTCGTCTCCTGGTTCAGCCTAAGCTGCTCTTCTAAGCAACCTTTTCTATCAGCCTAAGCTGCTAGACACCCCTCTACACTAATAAAGGATACCTGGGCCTGGTGCAAGGTGTAAGTACCCCTTGGTACTCACTACAAGCCAGTCCAGCCTCCTACACCAACTCATCCTCTTCCTCTCTGACGTCACCCCCAGCACACAGATGAAGTTCATCTTCTGCGAGACTGAAGTCTCCGAGTGGATGTAGACAAACTGTCTAAAGCTCAGCTCTGAAAAAAACGGAATTGTTATTACTCAGGAAAGACATTTTGTTTTGGACCTGTGGCCTGGTGGCCATCTGAGCTAGGACCAGCACCCAACCCATCAAACCAATCCAAAAATGTAGGGATTATAATATACAACCATGACTTGATGACCAGCCTGATCAATTCATTTGGCTCCTCCTGTTTTCACACCTTCACACACTTCACCAATAGACTCTGGGCCATCCAAAACGCAGTAGCCAGGCTCACGTTCAACCTCCTACCTCACATTCACATCTCCACCCATCTCCAAGACCTGGACTGGCTCCATGTTCACAAGCATGTACTATTCAAGCACCTCACTCACACATACAAAGCCATGCATAATTAAGGCCCTGCATACCCGAACAGCTTCATCAGTTTCCACACTCCACCCCGTCTCCTACTTGCCTTCATCCCCCGCATACGAATAGCCGGAGACTGCTGGTGTGCTTTTTTCGTATCTGGCTCTTAAAGACTAAAACTACCTTCCCTGCACATCAGGGCTACCAGCTCAGTCAAAGGATTTCAAAGAAATTCAAACCCTGGCTCTCCAGTAGACCCCAGGCATTAGAGCACCTCTCTATTCAGGAGCAGGATACCCTCCCGGGTGATATGTGTGGCATACAAATACTAATAACATAATATTACTTGTCTGTTGGTTGCAGAAATGTCTGTCCCCCTCAGTGTGCCTCCAAGCCCGAATATCAACAACAAAAGCTTCAACACTGTTTTTATGTTGTTTGCACAGATGAATTTCTTAATTAGTGGTTTGGTACAATAATTATGTGTTGCCGTTGATGAATAGCGTTTTTAACATTTTTAAACGTTTTACATACTGTATATTTTGAAATGAATCCTTTATTGATGCCTAGTAAGTGGTATGGATATTACTCAATTCAAAGGTACTTATGTTATCATTAAAGGAAAGGACGAGCACACCCTGCCTGGATCTGAAACTGTAAATACTAAGGACCCAACTACCAAAAAAAGGTAAAAGTACAAGGCATATATTGACATCTCCACCTCAGCGTATTTTTAAGTTTTTTTTAATTCTCCAACATTCCTAGTAAGGTGCCCTGAAAGCTGCACCAAGCGGAGTTTTCCAAACACATGACTGAAAATGCCATGTTACAATTCCAATGTGTTACCATTCCTGTTTTGTAGATTTTTAAATAGCGTAGAAGTCAACACAGGGTAAACACACACCTTGTGTAAACACACACTTTTTCCCTTGGAGGAAAAAAATCACCCTGGAGAAAGCTCTTCCTTTATAATCTCAGAACATTTGGGGAGATCCATTTGCTTTTCCATCTTGAAAGAGGAATTATTCCAGTCCTTGCTTGGAGTAAAGCTATGGCCATTTCCATGGTGGGAACGGGTTGGATCATAGTTTACGAATTACCGAAATTTAATATTGTAGGCATTCTCAAACTTTCAATGCAAACTATGCTTTATAACACCCTCTTCCTAAACCTTGTGTGGCATTTACTACTGCAGATTTATCTGCACTCAACAGACATCATCAGTAGTAAAAGCACTTTTGTCCATCTGGAATCACTGTGTGTATTCCTGGCAGGCGTAAATAAAGCATTTTCAGCTGTAATGTTTTCAACTAAAAATACCTTAATGATTAGGCCGCAGTGAATGCACAATCTAATCAGGTATCAAATAACTAAGGGGAATAATTATGAGACCCTTGCACCACCTTTGTGTCACTTTTTGTAAAGCTATGACGGTGCAAACCTTGCACTCACACCAATGAGGCCACGCAAAGCCACCTTGTGTGGCTTTGAATGGCCTCATCGATATGGAGTTAGGCAAGACAGCGCAAATCACTGCGTTGCCTTAATCTGCACAAGAGGGGAGTTTTATGGGTGTTGCGGTGGGTGTTCCCAGGCATCACCCATGGATTTTGATGCATTCCCAATTTTATAAGAGCTTGTAAAACTGGGGATGTGCCAAAACCTTATGCCTCCCAGGGAAGGCGCAATGGGGACAAATATCTTTATTTCTCTTCTCTTTTTCGAATTTCTATGTGTGCTGCATCCTACAGCATACATAAAAAGAGGACAAAGACTCCCACGATTATTTTTGTGCAGGAAGGTGCCCCTTCCTGCAGAACAAAGTCCTGCCTATACCACAGACACCCCACATCATGGTGCCTGAGTTGGCGCTAGGCAGCCATGACGACGCCAGAACAGTGGGAAAGTACAGGAATGTTCCCTATTGCATAGATACGGCACATTCCACCCTTACCCTGTGAAGCAGGGCAGTGATGCAAGCTGATTTGCTGCGCTGCACGGCATCAAAGGCCCCAAAACCTGGGACTTAAAGTCCAAAACTGAATTTTTATAAAGTTTTGGCTCATGACATTCTGATTAAATGAGTGATAATTATTTTACCTAACTGAGAAATATAAAAAGCTAAGCAAAACATACGTTTTGCAAGGTAATACAGATTTAGCACTAAACTCTCTAATCATTGAAACGTACGTAAAAAGAAAATATTAAAATAAACTATTTTGTGTCTTTTTTTTCTTTCTGAGGGTTCGGTACAAGTGGCAAGCCACCAAGGTCTGAAGCAGTGTTGTTGCAACCAGGGTAATGCGCACGGACGGGAAACGTGCCTGTGTTTGGAGCCCTGGAGGCATCCGTAACAGGGTAATTAACATAAAGGTCAAGGACAAGTTGCTTCTTCTTTCACATGAGAGAATGCTCTGTACCCTGGTCGCCATACTGGTGTAGAACGCGCAGTGGACGCACGCGTGACATATTTTGAATACCATCTGCTAATACACCTCCAGCTACATTTGAAAATCGTATTGGTTCACGTGAAAATACTGGAAATGAGAGAAGCTCAGCCTGCCTTCGAGCCTGTGTGAAAACCCCTGGGACGGATTCTAAACTTAAACAAGTTTGTTTTTCATCTTGGGAGTATAGTGAATGATTGCCTCCTTTGCAATGCAAACGACTGTGTGCCTAGTAACAACATAATATCCTGTGTAATCCATACCTCCTTCCTCCTCAGACAAATCAATAGTCCCTTGTTTGCTTCGACACCCTCTGCTATCCAAACATTACCTCAAATTCTCTGTGTCTTATACCTTGATCTATTAATTTGGTCTATCAGTCATTTTATAGGCATAACATGCCCATCCCTTCTTATTGACTTCTCGGTCCATCCACACCCTAGAACTACAGGTCTTATAGCAAGGTTGTCCACACTGGTATTAGTAGGGGTGGCTCCTCCGCTATGGTGGAGGAGCGTTGCCCCCACCCCGGCAGGAGCAGCCGCTGCAAAACATTAAAAAAAAAACCATAATAAACTATGTTTATTATGGTTTTGTTGTAAAGGGGGTGGGGCCATGGAGGGTGACAGTGACCTAGCGGGACAGTGTGCATGTATGTTTGGCCGGCTGTCTCAGCTGTCCATACACACATGCACACTAGGCTCTCCAACCTGGCTCTGTGTTGCCAGGTTGGAGACAATAGACAGAGACTTCCACTCTGCCTTGGAGCGCCCAGCCAGGGCGCTCTGTCCAATCCTAACACTGCTTTCATGTACCAGCAGCATTAAGTCAGCATTAGGACTGGCTTCAGGGCAGGCTAGGAGCCTGTGCCTGCAAGTACTGTCAGCCAGAGGAGCAGATCGGAACAGCACAGCGTGTCAAGAAAGGTATTCTTTTTTAAATTATATATTTTCTGTTGTTGTTCCGACCCCCTGATACCCCTGCCATGCGCCGCCTCGCCGATTTTCCCTCCTGCAAGCCGCGACTGGGTACCAAAGCTGCTCTATGCCACAAATTCTCCTTAAAACAACTCAATTCTGATTAATAAATGTGGAAACTGGTCAACTGTAAAGTGTGGTGGGCATAATACTATCCACATTGAATGGAGTGAGAAAGTCTGATCTCATTCAGGTAAAAAAAAGATCTAAATGGCATATTTTTGTAGGACACTTTCCCTACAAAGCTTTGAAAAATGGCACCACAGAATTACATTTAGAATCTCCCTAACGTTGTCTAAAATGCTATCATTGTTACAGGCAGTTTTGGGATGCAATTGTACATGGTGTGAGAAATTGGATTGGTGGTTAACTGAGGTGTGAACCCTGGTGAAGCAGAAACCACAGTTCTTGTCATGGTGAGGCACAAGCAAATGACCTGTTAATCTGTGTTCAAACTCCTCACAGCTTGGCACAGTACTGTCGGGCATAACTTAGAGGCAATCTATAAAGTATTTGTGCAGCACTTCAAAAAATAAAACAGTGAAAGCACCACACAAAAGATCATGCACCAGGTTAGAACAATTGGGCTTAATTAAAAAAAAACAAGACCACAATGACAAAAATCCAATCAGTAGAACCAGAGATATGATTTTATAAAGAATAAACTATACAATAGCGTCAAAAAGCATAAAGCGCCAACTGCAGCCGTCTGGTTGCAGTGGACTGGATCAAAGTCAAAAGATCACACCGAGGGTTCACAACCCAAAAGGTACCACTTAAGGGTCAGGAGTTGGTTGGGGAGCCTTTTCTGTCATTGAGACTCAGATCAGGAGACCTGCAGACTAGCCCTTTGATTCACTCTGGGGTTCTTAGTTCAAGATGAAGCTGCAAGTCCAGACCTTCTTCCCCATGCAAGAGGGAAACAGGAAGCCGGGCAGCACAGCAGGGCACCAGTTCCCTTGGAGCACACTGCAGCAGAGTGGTGGTCCTTGTAATAGCAGAGCAGTTCTTCTACCTGGCAGAGTATCCAAAGGTCCAGAAGTGAACTGAACAGTTGGCTTCTGAGGTCCTTCTTTTATACACGATTGGGCGCTTGAATTTGGAGAACACAGATGCCCTGCCTTCCTGGCCTTGGCTCCAGACTAACTACAGGGTGGGGTATGCTACCCTTTGCGTGGAGGCAGGACACAGCCTATTCAAGAGTAAGTAGGGCTGTGTCCAGCTCCTACCTCTCATCCTGCCAGTGATATTCTATCCAGTCACACCTAAGCTCCCCATTGGTTGTGGCTGTCTAGGATAGGGTGACCAGAATTTTAAAGCCAAGAACTGGGATATTTCACAAAAATCGAAGAGGGAATACAATTTTATTTCAACCAAGCACACAAAATAAAGGCGTTCAACAGAAGAGGCACTAAAACATAAATAACATGCAATGTTTAAAGCCAGTATCATGCCTGTTAATTACATTTCTTTCTCATAGCAGTTACTAATCACCCCTGTTTTGAAAAAGATGAAAACGCGCCATACACTATTTTCAGTCAACCCTCTCTAAAAATCAGGACGTAAGCTAAATTTGCCAAAATCAGCGGAGACAGCTAGTAAAAAAAACGGGACTGTACCAACAAATCCGGGACGTCTGGTCACTGTAGTCTAGGAGGAATACACAGGTCCATCTGTCACCCACACCGAGTCTTGTGACCAAAAACAGGCTACAGGCACCAAATTGTTAAGGAAAGAAAATGGCAACTTTCTAAAAGTGGCATTTTCAGAATTGCAATTGAAAATTCTACTTCACCATAAGTTAGAATTTTAAATTTTGATTCCAGAGACACCAAGCTTGAACTGATTAACCCTTCCCATTTGGAAATAAACTTATAAATGTAATCAGGTAACTCCAATGTTACCTTATGGGAGAGATAGGCTTTACAGTAGTGAAAAACAAATGTAAGAATTTGTCACTACCAGAACATGTAAAATTTAAAAATACAGTTTCAAATACATTACACCTTTCACTCTGGGGTATTCAGGGCCTACCCTAGGGGTGACTTATATGTATTGAAAATAAAGGCTAGGGCCAGGCAAAATGTTTTTATTTTGCCAGGTCGAACTGACAGTTTAAAAGTCCACACACATGGTCTGCAATGGCAGGCATGAGACATGTATAAAATGCTACTTAAATGGATAGTACAACGAGTGCTGCAGGCCCACTAGTAGTATTTCATTTAAGGGCCTGGGCACATGTAGTGCCACTTTACTAGGGACTTACCAGTAAATTGAATATGCCAGTTGGGCACAAGTCAATGCCATCATGTTTTAGGGAAAGATATATACGCTAAGGAAGGCTATCATAATGCCAGGAATAATGCAAAAACATATATATAAAGGCAATTATGGTAAGAACACTCACAAAATGTCAAGGAGGGACACCCTTATGACAGGAAAGCCTCAGTTTTCCAAGCCTTTTATGACTTGGGTAGGGCTCCAGCTTACTCCAGACCTCCTTTGTTTCATGCAAGAAGCCCATTGCCCCATACAAACCTGTTGTCAATTGCACACATTAATTTAATTAGACCTATATGTATAAACTAGCATAAGACATAGACTTCACAACCTTCACAAATGCAGGCTTGCATGCATACATACATAAGCTCCTCGTCCCTTTGTTCCATGCCTAACTTACATTGTGCTCTACATTGTCCTCCAGTTTTATTCCTTAGGAAAAGCTGGCACTGCATATGCCCTGGAATGCTGGGCAGAGTGTGGCAGGAGAGACAGGCAGAAGCTATCCTAATGGACATTAGGATATTTCTATACTCATGGCTTAGACTGATTAGTAATCTCTGCCAATCATCAGAAAATGGAAAAGGCTGCTGTATAACTTCACTTTATGCAGGTAAAGATACTGGTAGATTTTTTACATGTAGACTGCATGAAAAAGAGGAACAGAGCTCTCTTGCCCTCTGGGTACATGCAATGCATAGAGGCAGAAATAGCTAAGCGGATGGCCTGGGTTAAGGACCTCAGCTTAGCTAATGTCTGTGTTAGAAGTAGCTGGAAGCAGCTGGGCCCAGCCCACCATGCCCTTTTTCTATTGAACAAGTCATGATTCAAAACACATAACCAACGTATAGAATTAAAATTTCACTTTTCTTATCCTGGTAATGTAACCATTAAATATAAAAATCCCTTCCAACATGATGACATTTCTGTCCACTTTCACAGTCACACCTCATTTTAACAAACTGGTCTACTGCACTGTTTCTAAAATAGTGATGGTATTTGTAGGTAACACACCTACTAATGTTTCATCCAGGTAAAGATAACCAGCAAGAAACAGATATTTCACTGACGCCTTCTTAGAATGATTTGCTAGTGGCTTCAGATTTCCTTGCTCCCCTCTTCACCCCATGCACCATACTGTGAAGGGCAACAGTATTGTCCCCTTTCTGAGACTTGTCAACCATTCCTCACCTGTAAAATGTCTCCTTCAATCTGTTGTATGATATCTAAGCTCGGCATCTATTAAAAATTATTATGAAACGAACTGAAGTCCCCAGATTATGGTATTTTTCAGTCTGGTTCAATCAGCATATGCTGCAGCATTTATATTATGTACCCATGGCATAACCATAGAATTCACCTTTTCATATCAGAAATCTAAATATCAGCCTGGTCCTTTTCCCGTGATTGCGTCTTTCTCTGGGGGGTACCTTCAGGAGGAGAGGGGGGTGGGAGGTGTGTTACACCCCCCTAACAATTGTATCTTACAATAAATAGTTGGGTACAGGGGCTTTCAGTTGGGTATGGTGACGTGTTATGTCAGATTTCACCAGGAATTTTTTACACATACAGACAAAAATGCACACACATTCTTTCCCTCAATCTGTATGGGAATACAAATATGTTGGCTGTTTCACAAAATAATGTGCTTTCTCTCATTTAGTGAACCTACCAATCTGCATTCCTCTCCCTTTCCGCTGCCCCTAAGCCCCTCTTGTGCACCAGCATGTTGTATAATGTATTTCAACATTATGGGCCTCATTCCAACATTGGCGGGCGGCGACCGCCGCCTGCCAAGGTTGAACCGCCGTGCGGCCGCCAATGCAGCTGCACTCCCGCCGTGCGACCGCCAATGCAGCTGCACTCCTGCCGTGCCCATTTCGACATCCCCGCTGGGCCGGCGGGCGGAAACAGCGTTTCTGCAAGCTGGCCTAGCGGGGATGTGGCCCCGTGTAGCGCCCGTGCGACGGGTGCAGTTACACCCGTCGCGCTTTCCACTGTCTGCTGTGCAGACAGTGAAAAGCAGTCTGGGGCTGTGCCAGGGGGCCCTGCGACTCCCCTTCCCGCGAGCCTTCCCATGGCGGTTCCTACGACTATGGACAGGCTGGCGGGAATGGGACTCGTAATCCCTGGGCAGCGCTGCAAGCAGCGATGCCCTGGCGGATTAAAACCGCCTGGACGACCGTGGCGGGAAACCGCCGGTCCTGGTGGTGCGACCGCGGCACTTCCGCCGCGGTCGTAATCTGCGAGTTTGGACCGCCAGCCTGTTGGCGGTACAACCTCCAAAACAGCCCTGGCGGTCTTTGACCACCAGGGTTGTAATAAGGGCCAATGTATTGTGATGCTATTTAGATTTAACCATCATTTGACCATTGACTCAATTTTCTGCGAGTGACTCCATTTTGTGCCCTGCTGCAGCTGCTGGGCAGCACAAGTATTTTTCCTTACAAAGCATGTTTTTCTCTTCACCTGCATAGAGCTGGACAGTGCTGGGACATATTATGTGGGATGTGGACTAGATACGAGTTCACAAGGCTGAGACTGTTTTTATCAGAGGAATTTACAAGTCTGTCCCAGAACAAACATTGGGAGCCCTGGCCATCTCTAATGGGTGTTTTCGACGCAGACTAAGTACAGCCAGCATTTAGTTTCATAACCGAGGGGAGGAGGGAGGTTCCTAGAACCTTCTGCTTGAGGTGGTTTAAGGTATAAAAGACAGGGAGACTTGGCGCTAAGACAGGAGCTCACCTGTGGAGTGGACACGCTACCCAGGATCTGATTTGTGATCCCAATAGAGGGTCACCTGCCTTGGCTGATTAAGGGTTTCCCAGTCGCACTGGCGAGGATGATGTCAACACCCCCCATGGTGATGTATTTTAAATCTTTATTATTTACCTTATGTATACATGCTCTGTTAACACATTGCACATTTCTTTTATTCAGTCTTGACCACTTGATACATGCCTTTATTTTTGTAAAAACAGGTTCTGCTGCATTTGAGTTAGATGCTTATTCTCATAAATCTGTATGATTTATATTTGATATTTGGGAAGTGCCTTAATAAGTAAATTATTTAGACTAAGAGTGCTGAATTCTCTTGGCATCTTGTCCTCGAAGTTTAAGGGAGAGTAATACATTCTGGCGTCATTTTGCAGGATACAAAGTAAAAGATTAAGGTGGAAAATGTTTGGCAAAAAGACAAAGGCATACTAAATGAAATACCGGGTTGGGAAACAACCCCGTATGGTGTGCTTGTGCATGAGTGGTCTCACTGTGCTGGCTTGAGTAAAAACTGGAATGTGTATATGGCAGATGCAGAGCCAGCAAATGTTTTACCTTGTCTGCAGAAAGTGCCAATTGAAAATGGAAAAGGACCTTTCCATTTAGGTCATAGAGGCTGGATCCTCTTATGTGCTTATCGTAAAATGCATGAGAAATGTTCATTCATTCATTCATTAATTTCAGCTTTATTTTGGCAAAACAATACCATAAAAGCATACTAACAAAATTCTTACATTTTTAAAAGGGAACGAAAGCACTTTTGAGAAAGACGATAAAGTCAGATCAAGACCGGAACTCCCTCAGGGCCATACAATACAAATAGGCAAGTTGTGGATATGAGTGTTAAACAAGTAAACAATTAATCAATAAAAACACTATAAAAATATAAAATACACATCATCATACAAATCACCATATAAATATTATAAAATACCTATAAATATAAATCTATATGGCAATGACTATATACTAGCACAAATAGTGACCATTATAAAAATAGGATGCATGTTTTTTGGAAAAATGTTCGCGTCTGGCATATCATAATGCCTCTAAAAATCCTGGCAATGTGCATACCGTCATCAGATGAGGGGTTGTTTAGCTAATTTTTGAAAGGTGATTGACAGTCCCTAGGACCCAACGTTTTCTATCTTTCCTATGTGCCTATATTCATTTAGAAGCCGTAAAAGGGGTACAAACAGGTAATACAAATGCACATTATTCCAGCAGCAACTAATATTCTCTTAACTACTAAAAACAAATTATCTGATGTTGGTCTTAAAAGCAATAAATAAGAATCAAGTACAGTATTTCATTTATAAAACCCATAAAAAAATACCTCCCGTGCCATCAGGCACTACTTTGCTTGGCTAAGGGGGGGATTTTTAAAATAAAAGAAAATAAACAACTGGATCCAAAAACTAGTTTCATACGTGTCAAACGACCATTCTAGGTAACTTAAGGAACCTCTCAATGACTACGGTCCTTGTGCCAATTGTCAGTTTGAGGGCTGTGGATTAACTGTGGAAGTTTTGCCTGAGTTAAAGCGCTTACAACCTCAGGCCTGCCTTGTCTCTGATGAATGAAATTGCTAGTAGAAACCGGCTTAGACCAAAAACAACATATGGTAACATACTGGATCTCAAGAGTCTTGCTGCTTCATTGCAGTTCCTGATTCCAACGTTTCTGCAGATAGGACGGATCCATTTCCTCCTCTGTTTTTCATAAGCAATGCAGTTTAAAAGAACATGATCCATCGTTTCCGGAGTGTGATAAATTATAACAGGAACGTGAACAGATGGAAAAAAAGTTAGTGGAAGCCGAGAATACTTCCACAATGTTATCATGTCGGAATAAATTGTTCCAGAATAAACTCAAAACTTACCAAACTGTGGCTGAGCGAGCTGCAGTACGTGTTGTGCAGTATAAATACAAGAAGAGACGGGGAAGAGTTAATAGGTTCACTTAACCATTGCCAAAACAGGGTTAGACTGGAATCCGAAGGAATGGGGTGGTAATATTTGGGATTCTTTAGAGTTTTCAGACTCTGGGGAAGACTGTTGTCAAAATAGTGGTGGTTATGGTGAGTCAGAAGAGTAGAAAGTGGTCTGTGCAGAGCCCATATATAGATGAAAATTGCAAGGAGTAGTCGGGATGGACTCCCTGGAGAATTACACTCAGCAAGAGATTTATGATATTATAGACAGATTTCGTCAGAGACCTGGAGAAACATTGCTCACATGGATGGTTCGATAGTTTGACATAGGATCCTCAGGAGAAATGTTAGATGTAGGAGATGCACCAGAGTTCTGTATACTCAGTACTGATCCCACTGTACAGGAGCATTTTAGGTGTTATAAGGGAAACAATCAAATCACCTTATTGCAGTTAGCAGTTACCTGGAACAATCATAGGTATCCTACTGAGCATTAAACCATTACAGGGTTAGGTGGAAAGGAAACCCCCGCTGTGCAAGCCAAGGTCCACATGAAAACAGGGAGAGCACCAAAACAAGAATACGCTGTCTTGATAGTGCCCCTCTTTTAATATATTCTTGGAATTGATATTCTGAAGGGGATGACTCTATATTTGGAAGATGGGTGCTATCAATTCGGATCAAAGAGATACATCTCAGTGGCAGCAGTGAGGGTGGGTGTAGGAGGCTGGCCTGGCTTGTAGTGGGTACCAGAGGTACTTACACCTTGTGCCAGGTCCAGTTATCCCTTATTAGTGTAGAGGAGGTGTTTCTAGCAGCTTAGGCTGATAGAAGGTAGCTATGGCAAAGCAGCTTAGGCTGAACTAGGAGACATGCAAGGCTCCTACTATACCACTGGTGTCATATGCACAATATCACAAGAAAACACAATACACAGATATACTAAAAATAAACGTACTTTATTTTTATGACAATATGCCAAAAGTATCTCAGTGAGTACCCTCAGTATGAGGATAAGATATATACACAAGATATATGCACACAAACCAAAGTTATGCAGATAATAGCAAAAGGAAGTAATGCAAGCAATGTAAAGTTACACTAGATTGCAATAGGAGCACATAGGTATAGGGGCAACACAAACCATATACTCCAAAAGTGGAATGCGAACCACGAATGGACCCCAAACCTATGTGAGATTGTAGAGGGTCACTGGGACTGTATGTAAGAAAACAGTGAGGGTTAGAAAAATAGCCCACCCCAAGACCCTGTAAGGTAGGTGTAAAGTGCACCTACAACCCCCAGAGAGCACAGAAGTCGTGATAGGGGGATTCTGCAAGGAAAACCAACACCAGCAATGCAACAACAGTGGATTTCCGGACCTGAGTACCTGTAAGACAAGGGGACCAAGTGCAAGAGTTGCAATAAGTATCGAGAGTGGGCAGGAGCCCAGGAAATGCCAGCTGAGGGTGCAAGGAAGCTGCCACCTGTTGGAAGAAGCTTGGTGTTTTGCAAGAACGAAGAGGACTAGGAACTTCCCCTTTGGAGGATGGATGTCCCACGTTGTGAAGAAGCTTGCAGAGGTGTTCCCATGCAGAAAGGCCGCAAACAAGCCTTGCTAGCTGCAAGGGTTACGGTTAGGGTTTTTGGATGCTGCTGTGGCCCAGGAGGGACCAGGATGTTGCCACTTGGATGAGGAGACAGAGGGGGCACCCAGCAAGTCAGGGAGCCCTCACAGAAGCAGGCAGCAACCGCAGAAGTACCTGAACAGGCACTTGGAAGAAGAGTGAACCGGAGACAATGCGAAGTCACAAAAGGGAGTCCCACGATGCCGGAGGACAACTCAGAAGGTTGTGCACTGCGGGTTAGAGTGATGGGGACCCAGGCTTGGCTGTGCACGAAGGAAATCCTGGAAGAGTGCACAGGAGCCGGAGCAGCTGCAAATCACGTGGTACCCAGCAATGCAGTCTAGCATGGGGAGGCAAGGACTTACCTCCACCAAACTTGGACTGAAGAGTCACTGGACTGTGGGAGTCACTTGGACAGAGTTGCTGAGTTCCAGGGACCCAGAGGACTTGTGATGCAGTCTTTTGTTGCCTGCGGTTGCAGGGGGAAGATTCTGTCGACCCATGGGAGATTTCTTCAGCGCTCCTGGTGCAAGAAGGAGGCAGGCTACCCCCAGAACATGCACCACCTGGAAACAGTCGAGAAAGCCGGCAGGATGAAGCGATACAAGGTTGCTAGTAGTCGTCTGGCTACTTTGTTGTGGTTTTGCAGTCGTCCTGAGCAGTCAGCGGTCGATCCTTTGGCAGAAGGTGAAGAGGGAGATGCAGAGGAACTGTGGTGAGCTCTTGCATTCGTTATCTAAAGAATTCCCCAAAGCAGATACCCTAAATAGCCAGAAAAGGAGGTTTGGCTACCTAGGAAGGAGGATTGGCTACCAAGAGAGGTAAGAGCCTATCAGAAGGAGCCTCTGACGTCACCTGCTAGCACTGGCCACTCAGAGCAGTCCACTGTGCCACAGACACCTCTGTTTCCAAGATGGCAGAGGTCTGGGACACACTGGAGGAGCTCTGGGCACCTCCCTTGGGAGGTGCAGGTTAGGGGAGTGGTCACTCCCCTTTCCTTTGTCCAGTTTCACGCCAGATCAGGGCTGGGGGATCCCTGAACCGGTGTAGACTGGCTTATGCAGAGATGGGCACCATCTGTGCCCATCAAAGCATTTCCAGAGGCTGGGGGAGGCTGCTCCTCCCCAGCCTTCACACCTATTTCCAAAGGGAGAGGGTGTTACACCCTCTCTCAGAGGAAATCCTTTGTTCTGCCTTCCTGGGCCAGGGCTGCCTGGACCCCAGGAGGGCAGAAACCTGTCTGAGGGGTTGGCAACAGCAGCAGCTGTAGTGGAGACCCCGTAAAGGCAGTTTGGCAGTACCCGGGTCTGTGCTAGAGACCCGGGGGATCATGGAATTGTCTCCCCAATGCCAGAATGGCATTGGGGTGACAATTCCATGATCTTAGACATGTTACATGGCCATGTTCGGAGTTACCATTGTGACGCTATGCATAGGTAGTGACCTATGTATAGTGCACACGTGTAATGGTGTCCCCGCACTCACAAAGTCTGGGGAATTTGCCCTGAACGATGTGGGGGCACCTTGGCTAGTGCCAGGGTGCCCTCACACTAAGTAACTTTGCACCCAACCTTCACCAGGTGAAGGTTAGACATATAGGTGACTTATAAGTTACTTAGGTGCAGTGGTAAATGGCTGTGAAATAACGTGGACGTTATTTCACTCAGGCTGCACTGGCAGGCCTGTGTAAGAATTGTCAGATCTCCCTATGGGTGGCAAAAGAAATGCTGCAGCCCATAGGGATCTCCTGGAACCCCAATACCCTGGGTACCTCAGTATCATATACTAGGGAATTATATGGGTGTACCAGTATGCCAATGTGAATTGGTGAAATTGGTCACTAGCCTGTTAGTGACAATTTGGAAAGCAGAGAGAGCATAACCACTGAGGTTCTGGTTAGCAGAGCCTCAGTGAGACAGTTAGTCATCACACAGGGAACACATACAGGGCACATACTTATGAGCACTGGGGCCCTGTCTGGCAGGGTCCCAGTGACACATAGACTAAAACAACATATATACAGTGAAATATGGGGGTAACATGCCAGGCAAGATGGTACTTTCCTACAGTGGGTCATTAAAAAATACCTCCAGTGAAGGTATCCACAGCCACCAAGGTGGTTCATTTGAAGCAGTATCGGATTCCGGGTGGGCATGAGGAGATAAGTAAGACCATACGGGATCTGCTAGAAGCGGGTGGATAGTGGCCCTGGTCACCACTGCATGGAATAATCCTGTGTGGCCCGTGCGCAAACCTGATGGGAGCTGGAGAATGACAGTTGATTAACACATTTAAAATAAACATACAACCCTTTTGATTGCTGCTATCCCAGACACCATCACTTTAATTGAAAAGATACAGAGACATAAATTAACTTGATATGTGACAATTGATATTGCCAATGTTTTTTTCGCGATACCATTGGCCCCTGAGAATCAAGAGCAATTGTCATTTTCGTGGTTTGGAAGACAATTTACATTTTTAAAACTTCCTATGGGCTATGTACATAGCCCTACTATCTGTCACCGGCTGGTGGCAGAACACCTGGATGAAGTACATGTCATTCCAGGGGTGTAGCTTTCTCATTATATCGTTGACGTAATGGCGCAGGGAGAAACACAGGAACAGGTGCAGGCTCAGTTGGAGAGGATTGTGGAACATTTGCAAAGCAAGGGGTGGGAGATAAATCCAGAAAAGATGCAAGGACCTTCCCTAAATGTGAAGTTCCTAGGAATTCTATGGAATCAGGGACATAGGGAGGTGTTGGCACAGGTGAGAAAAAAAACATATTGAAATTTGATACTAAGCAGGAAACTCAGTGATTCATTAGATTGTTTGGTTTTTGGAGGCAGCATATCCCTCACCTAGGTCAGATTTTGGCCCCTGTGTACAAAGTAACTCAAAAGGAACACACATTTGAATGGGGGGAGCAGGAGCAGTGTGTGTTTCAATTTGCAAAGGAGGCCATTCAACATGCTTTAGACTTGTGGTTAGTATAGGAAGGGGGCATTGAGTTACATATGGCAGTTCAGGGGATATGCAAATTGGAGTATGTGTCAAAAACAGGGTCGAAAGAGGGTGCCCCTAGGATTCTGGACTAAAAAGTTACCAGATGCATGAGAGCAGTACACTCCATTTGAAAAGCAGTTACTGGTGTGTTATTGAGCTCTACTGGATACTGAACAGATTACAATAGGGCACAATGTGATTCTGAGGCTTGAGATCCCGATAATGCAGTGGGTGATGAGTCCACCCTAAACTCACTGAATAGGGCATGCACAAGAAGCAAGTGTCATTAAGTGGAAATGGTACATACAGGACAGGGCCCAAGTGGGACCAGCAGGAACAACTGCCCTGCATGAACATGTGGCACAGGCCCCTGTGGAGGTGTAGGAGGTGTTGCAGGAGGTGCCAGAGGTAAGAGTGTCACCAATAAAGTGGTGTGAGCCATTTGAGTCCTTGTTGCCTGAGGACACGAAGCGTGTATGGCTCACCAATGGTTCAGCAAAGTATGTTGTGGCCAAAAGACATTGGAAGGCAGTATCATACAATCCAATAACCAATAAGTTGCTTTTGACTACTGGATAATGGAAGAGTAGTCAATATGCAGAACTATATGCTGTGGATCAAGGTTTAAAACAAGAATAACCTGGAAAATGTCCCATTTATGCTGCCAATGGGCCAGCTACTGGTTCCCCTCGTGGCATGCACATAACTGGCAAATACATACAAAAGAGATATGGGGCAAAGAATTGTGCCAGGAAATGTGTAAAATGTTACAGCAAAGTATTGTCACTGTACCTCATGTAGATGCCCACTGTCCCACTGACTCAATAGAATGGTAGTTTAATTCCCTTACAGATGAAAAAGCCAAAATCTGGGAAGCAGAAGTAACAACACAGGATTCTAACTTGGTGGGGGTAGCTAAGTAGGCTCACCAAAAATGTGGACACCAGGGAGAGAAGGCCACTAACAGGTGAGCAGAGATTAGAGGGATGCACGTTCCCCTAGACTTGATCAAAACTGTGATTATCAAATGTCCTATTTGTCAACACACACAACAGAAATCTGTCCCACAGACCGTCAGAGGTCAGTTGGGGAGTGGAAAGTTGCCGGGCAGATATGGCAGATTGATTACATTGGGCCAATGCCCGTTAGTCGAGGTTGTCAGTATACTTGTACAGTGGTGGAAACTTATTCTGGATACTTGATAGCGTTTCCATGTAAACATGCTACTCAGTTCAATTTGATTAAGACATTTGCCTTGTTGATGTTGTACTATGGAGTTCCACTCCAGATCCAAGCTGATAACGGATCCCATTTTAAAGGTAAGTTGGTGCAAAATTACTGTTTACGCACAATATAGAGTAGATTTATCATGTTCCATATTACCCACAAGCTACAGGATTGATTGAGAGAATGAATGGATTGTTGAAATCTCTTTTGAGAAAATCGTCAGATGAATCCTAAAAAATTGGAGAGATCCTTTAAATGAAGCATTACAAATACTGAACAATAGACCTTTGGCAAATGCAGAGCCCCAGTTGATGCAAATGGTACCCCCAGCATTGCCAATACGACCCCATGTGGTGACCAATACAATTACATATTGCGAGACAAAGACAGGAGCTTTAGATCTGTGCCAAACAACACCAGAGGCTGCAGGTCTTGATTTGCATGCTTTGAACTGCACAGACTAAAACCAAGAGAAATGGTACTCATCAAGACAGGAGTCATGATACAAATTCCCCCAGAGCATTTCAGATTAATTGCTCCTCGATCTGGGTTGGCACTCAAGGATATTCAGGTCTTGGAGGGAGTGACTGATGCAGACTACCAAGGCGAAATCAAAGTAATTGTGTTGAACAGTAGAGATACTGATTTGGTAATATAAATTGGAGACAAAATTGCTTGAATCGTGATCATTCCAGTGTATGGAGGACTAGTCAAAAAGGGGACTGCCCCAGCCCTTCTTACAGTGCGATGGGAGGGAGGCTTTGGCTCCACTGACAAGAATCCCAATGCTAAGGTGAGGGTAGAATCCCCAAATTGTCCACCTGAACCATCAGAAATCACAGCGAAAGGAAAAGACAATGGGGGTTATTACAACTTTGGAGGAGGTGTTAATCCGTCCCAAAAGTGACGGTAAAGTAACGGATATACCACCAGCCGTATTACGAGTCCCTTATATCCTATGGAACTTGTAATACGGCTGGTGGTATATCCGTCACTTTACCGTCACTTTTGGGACGGATTAACACCTCCTCCAAAGTTGTAATAACCCCCAATATTCTGTTAGCCATGAAACCAAGACAGAAAAAGTGGGAACATGTACCAGCTGATAAATTTTAGTTACATAATAATAGTTGTCTCTTTTACAGATTATACTATGAGGTGTCCTTGTGCTGAGCATGTTGTGAGGAGCGTTTTCGAGCAGGTGCAAGTGGGTTCAGGAGAGACCAAGGGCCCCCAACCCTGAAATGACCGACCAACAGCGCTTATCGACACCTCAGCTTCACCAATCGAAAATGTTTGGTTATACCTAGCACAGGATGTGCTGAACATTAACAGGTCAGATTTTTGTATGACAAATATGAAAAACATCACCGATGTCATGTCCACCTCCCTAGTTGCCATTCCAACTCCTGCTAGTATTTTGCTGCAAATATTTAACGCTACCAATAAGGATGAGGCGGTGGAGAAAAGTGATATCCAAACTCATTTTTCATTTTATGAGTACTTCCCGTTTTGCCAAGAAACAACTGATGACAAGTGGAACAACTTGGCATAAATAATCTCCTACAGTATCACCACAGGTTATGTGGTGTAATTTAACTTGTGACACCAAAAAGATTGGAAAATGTGCTCAAATGCGCCTTGAAGCGACGACAGTTCCCCCTCAAAAGATTCTGTGGGAACAACAAGTGCTAAGTCAGAGACAAACTCACAAAACATGTAAAAATTTAAATAATTGTATTTTCTGCAAAAATGTAGTGTCTGCTGCTAGTCATGTCAAGTATGTTATATTACCTTTCAGATGGTTATTTGTGTGTGGTAATATCACATTCACTTACATCCCTGCAAATATAACAGGGGGGCTGTGTTCTTTCACACGGCTAGGACTCATGATATTTTCACTGCATTCAGTATTACATACTCAAATACAAAGGAAACAGTTCAACTAAGTGAAGACTTTGACTCTGGGGTTCAGTTATTATTTAGATCAGAATATGTAAACTTAGGTCTTTCTATGGTAGGAGTCTCAGGATTAGCTGTTTATAATACTCAAGTTATAAATAAACTAGCATATTTGATGGTTAAGAATATTAATCACACATCTGTTGCTTAAGCAGAATTATTATTAGATATGCGAGGCACTAGAAAAGCTGCATTGCAGAATAGGGCTGCTATTGATTATTTGCTTGTAAAACACGATCATGGATGCTCAGAATTAGAAGGAATGTGTTTTTTTTAACTTGTTGGACCATTCTAAATCTATACAGTCTCACATTGGAGCCTTGCATGAATTAGTAAAGGGGGGGACACAAGATGTAGACAAAGGGTAGTGGGACTGGTTCTTTTGATGGCTCCCTGAATTTGGTCAGCTTCGTTCCATTTTAGGTGGGATAATTATGGTAATCTGTATTATAATAATGCTATGTTGTGGTTTACAAAGTGTGCCTAATTTAATCTTCATATTTCGACCTAAGAGGGTTAATTTCAAACCTGTATGTTATAAGAGTCAATGGTCAAAGGGTCATTCCTCTCCCTTTCCGCTGCCCCTAAGCCCCTCTTGTGCGCCAGCATGTTGTATAATGTATTTCAACATTATGGCCCTCATTACAACCCTGGCGGTAAATCACGCTTACTGCTGTGCAGAAGGCCGCCAACACACCACTGCGGCTGCGGCGGCGGAATTCCGCTAGAGCTATTACGACCCACAGCTCGGAATCCGCCATAATCCAGACACCCGCACAAGTCTGCAACACCAAAGGTCAGTGACAAACTGGCGATAACAAAACCGACACCGTCACGCCAACAGGAATACGCCCACACTATCACGACCCACTAATCCATGCTGCGGTCTTTCAACCGCGGTATTCCATTGACGGTACATACCACCACGCTCAAAATACACACACATTTACAAAACACAACCACATTGGACAGTTTGAAATACACACACCTGATGATTATATACACACACCACACCCACACACCCAATCCAATATAAAACACACACTCACATTACCCACCAACCCTTACTACCAGAAATTGAAAGCAGGCCAGAGAGATACACTATCTTAAACAATAGCAGCATCCACAGACACACATCATCACTCACACAACATCCACGCTCCTCAAACAACACACAACAACACATCCCCTCACAAATCACAACACACAGCACCTCACACCTCACCCACACCACATCATGGCACCTCAACGACACCCCAGGTTCTCTGAGGAGGAGCTCAGGGTCAAGATGGAGGAAATCGTCCATGGAGAGCCACAGCTATTCGGATCACAGGTGCAGCACACCTCCATTGCTAGGAAGATGGAGCTATGGCGCAGAATCGTCGACAGGGTCAACGCAGTGGGACAGCATCCAAGAACTAGGGATGACATCCGGAAGAGGTGAAATGACCTACGGGGGAAGGTGCGTTCTGTGATCTCCAGACCCCAGATTGCTGTACAGAGGACTTGCGGTGGACCCCCACCTCCTCCCCCCAACTAACAACATGGGAGGAGCAAGTCTTGGCAATACTGCATCCTGAGGGCCTCGCAGGAGTAGGAGGAGGACTGGACTCTGGTAAGTCATATCTTTACTACCTCATCCCCCCCACCCCACCTGCATGCCATCACATACTCCCACCCTTACCCTCACACCCATCACCCCAACAACCCACAAATACCCCACCAACACAGCCCACACATCCCAAAAACAAACACCCTACACGTAACACCAATGCATGGACACCCATCACCCAAGCATGTCCACTACAGATACCCACACAGACTCCAAACCAATTATCACACAAGGACCTAGACAAGAATGCAACCACTAGAGTACAGGGTCACTTACCCGTAGCACACAATGGCACACACAGATGCAATAATCATGCCTTTACACCCCTGCAGGACCCCTACCCAACCTCACCGGACAGGAGGTACCAGACATATCCAGCCCCCCACAGAAGAGACCCACAGTGATGACAGCAGCTCTGCACAACTGTATCAAGATGACCAGCCTGGCCCATCAGGGACCTCGGGACAGTCGGTTCCCCTGACACTGGCACAAGCCACCACAGAGGCTCCCCCCTCAGGAAACACCAGCACAGCACCCACCCAGCGGGCCCATCCCTCTGTCCCCAGGACACGTCAATCAGCAGTGTGTCCACCACTACAGGGAACCCAGGCAAACCCACCAACCCAAGATAATCAGGGACCTGGGGGCAGTGGCAGTGGGGACACGGTTCAGGGGACAGAGGCACAGGATAACAGGGGAACTGGGAGGACTGCTGTGCGACAGGGGGAGGGCAGGCCTAGGAAACCCACTCTCCACGAGGCCCTCTCCAACATCATGGGAGCGTACCATCATATCCAGGAGACAATGGCAACAGTACTGGCCAAGTTTCAGGAGTCCCAGCGGCTGCAGTAGGAACACTATCTGGGGATCAGGGAGGATCTTAAGTCCATTAACACCATCCTGGTCACCATTGCAGGGGGGCTGCAAGACCTTGTCAACACCAGGAGGGTCACTGTGGCACAACAAGGGGCCCCTGACACTAGCCAGGATGATGAACAGCCCTCCACCTCTGCCAGCGCTAGTGGACAGGAGGCACCGTCACAGGAACACGACACCAGCACATCACCCCCTACAGATGGAGAGCCACCCCGCAAACGGTCCCTGAGATCCAGGAACAAGACAGAGAACATTGCCAAGACCCCCACCAGGAAATGAGACCCCCCTGAATGTCACCCTTCTGTCCCACTTTGTCACCCTGTCCATCCATCAACTGCCCTTGCTCCACTTCCTATGCCCCTTTGGACAATGCACTTGTGAAACAAATAGGCTGGACTTTGCCATGGACATTCCTCCACCATCACCCCTGCCCATTTTACAACCCCCTCCACTTATTTGCACAGAAATAAACACACTTCAATCACAAAACAATCTGGAGTCAGTCTGTGCTTTCTCAAATGTGTAATTGCAATAACTATGGAAAATAGCAATGTCAATTTAATTGTTCCCATACCGATGAAACAGCTGTAGGGTTGGAGGTAATATAGCAGAGGGCACAAAGTGGGACCCACATCTGTTAAATGGAAAGGCAAAGTGACAAGTCAGGGTCCATACACTAAGTGAAAATGACAGACTTATGCTAGCTCCAACAATATTATGAGCTGTGTGAGGCAGCAACATCTTCTTACCTCACTGGAAGTATTGCTAGATAATGTTGTGTCTGTTGTCTATATCCTCTTCTTCTGCCTCCTCTTCTTCACTGTCCACAGGCTCCACAGCTGCCACAAGACCACCAGCTGGACCATCCTCCTGCAGAAAAGGCACCTGCTGTCGCAAAGCAGGCTGTGCAGCATACAGTAGGCCACAATGATCTGGCACACCTTCTTTGGTGAGTAGTAGAGAGAACCACCTGTCATATGGAGGCACCGGAACCTGGCCTTCAGAAGGCCGAAGGTTTGTTCAATCACCCTCCTAGTTTGCCCATGTGTCTCATTGTAGCGTTTCTCTGCCCTTGTCCAGGGATTTCTCACTGGGGTCAGTAGCCATGACAGGTTGGAGTAACCAGAGTCACCTGCAAATGTCGAGGGACAACTGTTAGAACAGCGAGCAGAGAGTCAGCCAACACTAAGGTATCACAAAATGTAATTTGCACACATTTATTAATCCGCAATGTGCCTGTTACTGTGTGTATGCAAGGCCTGCATTGGTGTGACGCAGTAAAAATTAATGCCATGTGGCCCCCTGAAATGGCGGCGGCCTGACCTGTAAGGTGGGACAAGGGGATATGAGGTAACTGCGCTGGCGTTCTACACCGTCGCTGTAGGTGGTCGAAGACGGCGGCGCAATCCTGCATTGGTTAACAATGGACCCTATGGTTCCCAGGAGCCAATGACGATGTACGCCGGTGGTGACGGTATGCACCGCCATGGACGTGAGCGCCATTTTCTCTCTGTTCACCCACTTGATACCTGACCTTCAACAGGAGAGGACCTACACTGCAAGTGCTGCTGTGACCTCAGTCTGGAAGCGACAATGGCTCATGTGTCTGGGGAAAGGGCCCCTGTCTTCACTTCGGAGGAGTTGGAGAAACTAGTGCATGGGGTCCTCCCCCTGTACACACAACTGTACGGTCCTCCAGACAAACAGGTGAGTACACTGTGGGAATGCTGCATGGGCAATGCCTGTTTGGAGTGGTGTGGATGGAAGAAAAATAGGGGGGGGACTGAGGCCTGCATGTGCGGATGGTGAGTGTATGTGCGTCAGGGCAAGGGTGGGAATGTGGGCCAAAGAGGATGACGGTCCGGATGGGTAAAGATTTTCCTTTTCCCCTGTACTATTCCTCTAGGTCAGCGCCCACCAGAAGGATATTTGGCGTGCCATCGCCAAGGATGTCCGGACCCTGGGGGTCCACCACAAATGGAGCACCCACTGCCCGAAAAGATGAGAGGACCTTTGCCGCTGGAGCAAGAAGACGGCGGAGGCCCAGCTGGGGATGGCCTCCCAATGTGGGAGGGGTGCCCGTCGCACCATGACCCCCATGATGTTCCGGATCCTGGCGGTGGCGTATCCGGAGTAGGATGGGCGCTTGAGGGCATCACAGCAGCCACAATGGGGTGAGTACACTATCATTCTGCTGACTTTGCGCGCATTACAAGGTGTCTGGGCGGGGGAGGTGGGCAGTGGGTTCCCCTAGGCCAGGGCGAGTTTGTAGGCAAGGTCCCTTGTGAGGCAGGCTCTGTGGCACCCCAACCCCACTAGTGGTTAGTGCCGTCTACACATAGACAGGTTCCTGTGACTTCCAGGTGTGCAGCAGTCGGGCTTAGGCCTTGTACCCCATAGGCATGTGATAAATCTAGGAACTGAAAGTGCATGGCGTAGTGCAGAGGGCGGCTGTGTCTGTTGTGTGCACCAACGCTAGTGGTGTTGCATGCACTGACAATGTCTTTCTTCTGTCTTCCCCCCCTTTTTGTGGTCTCCCTGTTCTTGTGTGCAATAGCATCATCAGACGGAGGAGCAGTGGCACCGGAGCAGGAGGGAGCTGCATCCCACTTGGCCCTGGAGGGCGAAACAATGGAGTCTGAAGCCACCAGTAGGATGGAGAGCCAGGGGAGCTCCACGGTGGGGACAGGAGCAGACAGCAGTGACAGCGACTCCTCCTCTGATCGGAGCTCCCTTGCAGTGGCGGGCCCCTCTGTGCCCCCTGCATCAACAGGTACAGCCGCCACCCCCCCTACCAGCACCACCCTCCCAGCAGCCCCTCAGCATGTGTCCCGTGCCCGCTCACCCAGGAGGGTGGGCATCTCCTTCACCCCAGGCACCTCAGGCCCTGCCCCAGTCAGCCCTGCTGCCCTCAGTGAGGAGGCTATTGACCTCCTGAGATCCCTCACTGTTGGGCAGTCTACCATTCTGAATGCCATCCAGGGTGTTGAGAGGCATTTGCAACAAACAAATGCATACCTGGAGGGCATTCATTCTGGACAGGCAGCCCAACAGAGAGCATTTCAGGCTCTGGCCTCAGCACTGATGGCAGCCATTGTCCCTATATCCAGCCTCCCCCCTCCAACTTCCTCCACCCAGACCCAATCCCCTGTACTTCAGCCTATCCAAAGCACACCATCAGACCAGCATGCACACACCTCAACACACAAGGGTGGCTCAGGCAAACATAAGCACCACACATCCCACAGGCACTCACACAAGCATCACACCCATGCACACATACCAACACCCACTGCCTCCACTGTGTCCCCCTCCTCCACGTCTCCCTCCTCCCTCCCTGTCTCGTCTCCACTCACACCTGCATGCACTACATCCTCAGCCACTACCTCCATCACCGGCATGCCCATCATAACACACCGCTCAAGTGCACTCACCACCCCCATCACCATTCACACATCCCCCGTGTCCTCTCTCAGTGTGTCTATGAGCCCTCCTCCCAAAGTACACAAACGCAAGCACACACCCACCCAACAGCCATCCACCTCATAACAGCCTCCAGCCCATGCACCTTCACCCAAATTCAGCAGACGAACACCTCCTACAACCATTATCTCTACCTCCACTCCCAAACCCCCTCCATCTACCTGTCCCAGTGTGTCTAAATAACTTTTCCTGGCTAATATTGACCTCTTCCCTACACCTCTCCCCCGTCCTTCCCCTAGGGCCAGGCTTTCCAGGTCTCAGCCCAGCACCTCAGCCACCACATCCCCAGGCACAGTGGTGCCAGCAACTGCGGGGTCATGGAGTGCGCCAACCATCAGGGCTGCCAGTGTTCCACGGAGTGAGGGCAAGGACATTCCGCCACCTGCCAAGGTGAAAAAGGTGCCCACATCCCGGAGGGAGAAGCCGAAAACACCTGCCACCAAGGGGTCAGGGAAAACGAAAAGGGATAGTGGCAAGACAGCTGCGCCACCATCAAAGGTGGGGAAGGGCCAGAAACTGAAGGGCAGGTCAGGAGAGGGCATGGTGGCACCGACTGAGGGACCAGTGTCACATCTTCTGTCCATGTCAACACCAACCTGTACGGCGGCGAAGACCACCACCTGCACCGCCACAGAGCCCGCTGCCAGCACCGCTGCCACAGAGCACGCCCCCAGCACCACTGCCACAGACCCTGCAGCCAGCACCGCTGCCACAGAGCCCACCACCAGCACCGCTGCCACAGACCCCGCAGCCAGCACCGTCGCAACAGAGCCCGCCGCCAGCACCGCTGCCAGAGCCCACCGCCAACACCGCTGCCACAGAGCCTGCAGCCAGCACCACTGCCACAGAGCCCGCAGCCAGCACCACCGCCACAGAGTCCGCAGCCAGCACCGCCGCCACAGAGCCCGCCGCAAGCACCGCTGCCACAGAGCCCTTTGCATGCACCACCACGACTGACACTGCCGCATGCACCACCAGCGGCCCCGTGACATCCTGAGCCAGTGGAACCACCGCAGACATGGCTGCCATCCCCAGTGGTCAGTCGTCCGAGGCTGGTGGTGAGTTCCAGGACCCTGGGCAGCATCCATGAAGCATCACTGTCATCACAGTTGTCACCTGCATATGGAATGCGAAGCCGCAGCAGTGTGGGGTATGTGTCTGCCTCCATGGCGTATCAACCTACCTTTACCTCGGCAATCTCGTGGCACACACACCCAGGCGAGTGTATTGTTGCAGCCACAATGCACGTGGAGCACTCTGGGCACAAAGCTCCCTCCAGAACCAGTGGAGTATCACATCCACTACCTCAGTCCTTGGCAGGATGAAGCACTGTGGGCACAAAGCCCCCCTCCAGAACCAATGGAGTATCACATCCACTACCTCAGTCCTTGGCAGGATGAAACACTCTGGGCACAAAGCCCCCTCCAGAACCAGTGGAGTATCACATCAACTACCTCAGTCCTTGGCAGGATGAAGCACTCTGGGCACAAAGCCCACTCCAGAACCAGTGGAGAAAGACATCCACTACCTCAGTCCTTGGCAGGATGAAGCACTCTGGGCACAAAGCCCCCTCCAGAACCAGTGGAGACTGTTATCCACTTGAGAGACTGTGGCTTTGCACTCCCCAGGATAAAGCAGTGGGCAAACCACCCACTGGAGAGACTTGAGAGACTGTGGCTTCGCACTCCCCAGGATACATCAGTGGGCATGGAGCCCCCTCGAGGAGCAGTGGCGTTGTGCGTTCATCTGGCACCCCTTCCCCTGAGGTGCCTGTTTATTTTTGATCTGATGCCCCAGCAGTGTTCTCTCTGTTTCCAGTCAGGTATCTAGTGTGGGCCTCGCCCATGCATTTTGGGCCTGTGGTCCACGGACAATGATTGGTGCACTATCCGGACCTGTGTAGTTGGTGTACATAATTGTATATACTGGATTTTGAGTTTTGACTGATGTTTTTTTTTTATTACAATCGTTACAATCATTTCCTTTTGTCCTTGCGTTATTCAAGGGGGGTGTCTGTGTAATGTTGCAGCATGTGTTTGTGTGTATGGTGTTGTGGGTGAGGGCGGGGTGTTGCATGTGTGTGTCACTCTCTTTTCCCTCCCCCCTTCCCTATGTTGTAGGTGCAGTGCTCACCGTGGTCGTCGTCGCTGTCGTTGGAGCTCCTGATAGAGGAGCAGGAAGACCATCGCCGGCAGAATCTGCAGTTCGGGTTCCATGGCGTCCTGGTTCCTCGTGGGGTGTGGAGAGGTGAGTGTTTTCCCTTCTGTGTACTGTTTCCGCCGTGTTTTTATTCGCGTTGGTTCCGCCCTGGAAAAGGTAGCGGATAGCCGTATTGTGATAGGGTGGGCGGTACATTGTGTTCCACCTGTCTTTTGGCGGTGTCCCCCGCGCTGTTTGTTTGTACCGCCATGGCGGTCGGAGTGTTAAAGTGGCTGTTTATGTTGGCGGTTTCCGCCACGGTCGTAATCCCATTTTTTTGTTCGCCGGCCTGTTGGCGGTATTACCGCCACTTTAACACCGACCGCCAGGGTTGTAAGGAGGGCCTATGAGTTGTGATGCTATTTAGATTTAACCATCATTTGACCATTGAGTCTATTTTGTGTGAGTGACTCCATTTTGTGCCATGTTGCAGCTGCAGGGCAGCACAAGTATTTTTCCTTACTAACCATGTTTTTTTCTTCACCTGCGTAGAGCCAGACAGTGCTTGAACATATTATGTGGTATGTGGAGTATATAAGAGTTCACAAGGCTGAGTCTGTTTTTATCAGAGGATTGGACAAGTCTGTCTCAGAACACTGGGTGCTCTGGCCATCTCATATGGATGTTTTCGACGCACACTAAGTACAGCCAGGGTTGATTCCATAACAGAGGTGATGGGGTGGCGTTCCTAGAACCTTCTTCTTGAGGTGGTTTAAGGTAGAAAAGATGGGTAGACTTGGCACCCAGGATCTGATTTGTGATCCCAATAGGGTTCTCCTGCCTTGGCTGATTAAGGGTTCCCCAGTCACGCTGATGATGTATACGTATTTAGCTGACGTATACATGCTTTGTTAACACATTGCACATTTCTTTTTTTCAGTCTTGACCACTTGAGATATGCATTTATTTTTATATATACACATGTTCTGCTGCATTTGAAATATATGCTTATTCCCATGTAATTGTATGACTTTCATTTGATATTTGCCCTAATAAATTCATTATTTGGACTAAGACTGCTGAATTCTTTTGGCATTGTTAATTCAAGTGAGAGCAGTACATAGGTCAGTGTGATTGTTGGGAAATCAGAAGCTCACCTCACAAAGTCTTACAGGCCAAGCTGTGCCACTGGTCTTTCTGCTAATATCCTAACAACACTGGGTTGGTTGGATTGGAAAATGAGAAAAAGGCCCTTCCAATCTGGTAGCCTGAGAGGTGTCTGATGGAAGTCATTTGCTGCAGCCAAGAATATGAATAAAACTGTTCAAGTAAAATTGAAAGATCCACCCTTTCTAAATTTTAATTTCTTGCCATACTGAAGACATACTACAGCCACAAACTTTGTATGTGAAGTCATCACTGCACATGAGTGTTTAAACAGTGATACACTTTTTTTGGAGAACTTACAGTATATACACTTGAAAATCAACAAGCATTGGCAGAGCCAATAGATCGCACCTTGCAATGAAATTACTTAAACTTTTTATTTGTTAAACAGCATTAGCCAAAATAACTAAGCACTGTGGCATACATGGGCATTGGTCATCACGCATGGTGTATATGCATCACCCACATAATCACCGTGCACGCGCACCCATACATCATGATACCACACCCAACTTAGATTTTTATTAACTTTAGTGTTGGAAGATGGCCGATGCCCACCTAGGAGAGGTTAATTAACAAAGTATAAAAAAATGATTCAAAGCACATCACATTATTGAGAAAGGAACTGCCCTGCAAAAAAAAACAGCGCGAGACAGGGAGTGCGGAAACCACTGTGCAGCAAGTGGGGGTGGGGGGTGCTGTTGTTAGCACCAACTAAAAGCAAGAGTGAGAGGGAACACTGGAAGAGGTGGTTGGGAGAGTTTTGAATATTATAATAAAAAAAAAAGGCAAACTGGGAGGGCAGGGAAGCCACAGAAGTCCACAATAGATCTACAGCAACACCTATGATTATGGTTTGCTTGGCTGTTGGACAAGTTAAGTATTCTGCTCCTAATCACAACTTACAGATTTCAATGGGTTTTCATTTGGTTCTCATTTGGTCAGCATCTGTTGCTTCCCACCGTGCAGCTCCACCTGTCTGCTGCTGCCCCTCACGCTGCTCTGCATCCAGGCTTCACATGTTCAAGGCCCTCCTCCACCTGCAGGCTCCCACCTGCGCCTCTTCCCTGGAGGCCCCATGGTGAGATGCTGCCTTTTTTGTGCCTGTTTTTTCTTCATTTTTGTTTGCCTTTGTACACTTTTCATTTTTTCACTTTTTGCCTTCTTTTGCCTTATTGCCTCTTCCCCTGTCTGCTGCTTTCTTCGCTCCTCTCCCTTCCTGCCTCGTCCCTGCAGCCCCACCCCCCTTTTAACTCCGTTTTCCCGCCTCCCAGCTGAACAGCCCCTCCCACCTCCCTGCCCTTCTTAATGGCCGCCGCTGTGAGGCTGTGCGCAGCGCAATACTGCTGGTGCGTCAAAGTCAAGCCTGTCTGCATCCTACCACACCTGGACCACGCCTAGCGCTATGGACCATAGCCCCGCGCCTTTCATCGCTACGACACCAGCACCCTCTACGCCTTCAACACCGGACAATCCAAGGCCTGTAAACATCGCACCATCAAAGAACACTCAAGGCCCATTCACCTGCTGCAACTGCGCCTTCTCGTGCTTCCGCACACTGGACCCTCCCACCACATGCCCACCCTGGATTCGACGACCTCAACTGCATCCTTTTCAAAACCCGCTCGCTTCCTCATCAAACACTCACTAGAGATCTAGCATCTGCTCGACTCCATCTCTCCAGTCATTACCTTCTTCACAGAAACCTGGATGACCCCACCTCAGCCCCCGACATCGCCATCGCCATTCCCGATGGTTACAAAATCATACACAAGGACCGCATCATCCATCCAGGAGGAGGCAGTGCTATCGTCCACAGAAACACCCTCTGCCTCATTACCAGTTCCGACGACCACTCTCTCCGGCATGGAGCACCTCCACTTACAGATTCAGACCAACCTGAACACCACGCTATGCAGCACCCTCGTCTAAAAACACCCCCTGTACCTCATACCCCCTTAAGCAAATCCATAGCCGGCTTCTTCGCACATCACGCTCTCACCTCAATGGACTACATCCTCCTCAGCTACCTCAATTTTCACCTGGAAAACTGCAACAACCATAACACATCTTACTACTGGAGAACCTCGCCACCCTGGGACTCAAACAACTGGTCACTTCGCCAACCCACTCAGCAGTACATACAATCTACCCCGTCTTCTCCACCAGCAATGACAACCACGTCACCCACACCTCCGAATACCACTGGACTGATCACCACTGCAGTCACTTCTCCTTCACCAAACACACAGAACACCTCCACGCCCACTGCCTCCCACTAAGGAGCTGGAACATGGTCTCTGAAGACCAACTCCCCACCGCCCTGCGCCAAACACCACAGCCGCCACCACAGACACCAGCACATTTGCACACAACCGCCACCAATGGATCGCCGACTGCGCCAACATTCTAGCCCCCCTCAAGAAACTCTCTAACAAGCTACCCCGCAAGAAAGCCAGCTAGTCCTCCCCAGCCCTCCAAGAGTCCAACCACACCTGCAGACGGCTCAAGAAAAGATGGAGGAGCAGCAAGACCCTAGCCATCCACGCAGCATTCAAAACCACCATCACTTCACACCACCACCTCATCAGAATCACAAAGAACTCTTCACCCTGATCAAAGAATTCACCAAACCCAGCACAAACCCACAGGCATTCCCCATTTCCCAAGACCTCTGTGACAACCTCGCCACCTTCTTCCACTGCAAGATATTAGACATCTATGACAGCTTCACCACCCAGGACCCTTCCACCCCACCCGCAACCACCACACCCCAAGGACCCAGTTCCCAGCCAACCCTGCATAACTGGACCACTCTCTCCACTGACAACATCCAGAAGATCATGAAAACCATCTACTCTGGAACACCCTCGGACCTGTGCCCCCACCACATATTCAACCAAGCCAGCGCCATCCTTGCTTCCTAAACTATGCCACACCATCAACTGCTCCATCGAGTCTTCCCCCTTCTCAAAAGACTGGAAGCACGCAGAAATCAACCCACTGATGAAGAAACCCTCTGCAGACCCAACGGACCTCAAGAACATCAGACACCTCTCGCTGCTCCCCTAGGCAGCCAGAGTCATTGAGAAGGCCAACAATGCCCAACTCATTATATTCATTGAAACCTACATACCTTGGACTCCTCCCAATCAGGCTTCAGAAGCAACCACAGCACTGAGACCACACTTCTTGCAGGAAAGGAAAACATCTACATTCTCCTCAACTGATACGAAAACCCCAGCTCTCATCCTCCTGGACCTCTCCTCTGCCTTTGACCATGTCTCCCACCACACCCTCTGCACTAGATTCGACAATGCCGGCATCTACAGATAAGCATTAGAACGGCCGAACCTAGAGAGTCAGGCTCCCACCAGTCTCCTCACAACTGACAGAGATCAGCTGCGGAGTTCTTCAGGGATCATATCTGAACTCCACCCTCTTCAACATCTACATGGCCCTACTTGCTAACATCGTCAGAAACCACATACTCAACATTGACTCCTATTCTGATGATACCCAACTGATTCTCTCCCTCACTGACAAACCTACAACTGCAAAAAGCAACTTCCCCAGCGGAATGAAGACAGCCACTGCCTGGATGAAGGGCAGCAGCCTGAAACTCAACTCTGACAAGACCGAGATCCTCATCCTGTGTCCATCCCCTTCTCCCTGGATGACTCCTGGTGGCCCTCAGCACTCTGAACCCCCCACACCCACCAACCACTCATGCAACCTCGACTTCTCACTCTCAATGAGCCGCCAAGTCAACACCATCTCATCCTCGTGTTTCCACACACTCTGCCTTCTTCGAAAGATTTTCAAATGGATCCCAATCAAATCCAGGAGAACAGTCACCCAGGCGCTTGTCACCAACAGATTAGACTACGGCAATGCACTCTATGCTGACACCACCCTAAAAGCTCCAAAAGAAACTGCAGAGAAACCAGAACACCTCGGCCAGGCTCATCCTGGACATCCCCTGCCGCAACCACATTTCCGGCCACCTGAGAGACCTACACTGGCTCCCCATCAACAAAAGAATCACCTTCAAACTCCTCATGCACGCTTCGAAGGCCCTCCACAACATCAGACCTGCATATCTCAACCACCACCTGACCTGCCACACCTCTGCTCCACCCAACTGGCCTTCGCCACAACCCCAAGGATATGCAAGAACTCAGCTGGAGGAAGATCCTTCTCTTACCTCTCCGAAAAGACTTGGAAAGCTCTTCTGCCACACCTCAGGCAATCACCCTCACTACCTCAGTTCAAGAAGGACCTCTAGACTTGGCTCTTCAACTGAAATCACCACCCCCCAGCACCTTGAAACCCTCACGGGTGATTAGCCATGCTTTACAAGAACACTGATTGACTGATTGAACCTTAATTGTTTTCAAAGACTTTCGTTTTTTTTTTATCATAGAACACAGATTACCCATCACCCATCCCTCCACCTGCAGTCAATCGCAGCCACACACTGCCTTCGTCCATGTGCAGCAGAATTGAGCAGATGGGGACTGGCCTCAGGGCCTGCCCTCTGACCAGGCCCTGCATCCAACTCTCCCAGCAAGGTCAAGTCGTGCTATGCATGGCCTTTGGGTTGGACTTACAGTCTGCCTTTGGCAAGGCCCTGCACCCAGTACTCCATTGGCAGACAACACACCTACGGCCAAAGCCTATGTGATGTGGAGATTGACCATAGGGAATGGACTCCGGTCAGGCACTTGACTGAATACTCTGTGGGTAGTTAGTTATAGCTGTGCACAGCCTTTGGCTAAGCATTACAATCTGTTTACCTCTGTAACAGCAGAGCCACCAGTTACTGTTGGATAGTTACTTATTGTACCGGACCATTCTGACTGGTCCTCGAAAGGAAAACCCCATTACTGATGTGACCGCTTCATTAGCCCCCATGACCATTATTTCCTTTTCATTAGATGGTCCCACCTATAAAAAGGTCTCCTTAAATCTGCTATATGAGATCTAAACTTGGCAGCTATTTTAAATCTTTGAGATATGTCCACCTTGCAGATCTTAAGGTCTTGCTTCTGTATATGGTGTACCAATGTGGTTGTTTACTGGCTGCTTTGTCTTGGGCCATTATTGACCTCAGTCCTGATGATAAACCCTTAATAATAAGGGATCGAAACACTGTTGACTACTGGCCTAACACCAGTGTTGAATGCAATTCTTTGAACAGAAAAAGTCTACAACAGATCATGCATGCTGCACAACTGTATCACTAAGTTTGGGCACTGAGCACCTTTTCAGCTCACTGATTATTCGTCTGATTTGTTTTGGAATGTTGATTATAAGCATTTTGAGCAATACAAAGTTTTTTGTTAAAAAAGAAAAGCTTTTTTTTCTTCTTTGTTTTCCTCGCCATAGGGACCTCTATTCCAGATATTATAAAAAAGTGAAGGCATTAGTGTGCACATTCTCCTTAATTTATGTTTGATGTCATGCCACCTTTTCTTTCAAGTAATACAGTCCTACAAAAATGTACGAATATTCTGACTTTGTCAAGGATTTTCTCATGCAGAACATACTTCTTAACTAATGGAGGTTTTGTAATGTACTTTTCTTTTATACATTTTTGTTTATTCACAGATCAACCTATTACTTGGAACACCTAAGATTACATGTACCCTCTGTATATGTGTATATTCCTGCATTTATTATTTTGAGAACAATAAACAATTTATTTACTAATTCTCAATAAAAATATTTAAGTTCATTTTAAAAAGGAGACATTTGACAATATAATAAATCTGTATGGCTGTATGGTTTCATATTGTACCTACACAAAAACACACGTTGAATCCATGCACAGGCCACCAATTGCATCATCTGTAGATAAAAACTATTTGGCTAGTTTAGGCCTTGCAAATGATAACTCATTCAAATACAGATTTGAGAAGGGCTTTGCGGCAATGGTCACATGTATTGTGTTTCAAGCAAGGAGCCAGCAAAAAGAGACTGTAGTACCACTGATAACTATGTATTTAGATCTCAATAATTACCCATGTTCTTATGTGTGCAGTAACAAACACCTGGGCTTGCTGTACAAAGCTCCTCGTGTATAGGTGTCTATAAGGTTGGCAGGCTCATTCTGTCTCTCCACAGGCAGGGAAAAGTCTTGGCACTTCTGGGCAGATGCAAATGTCTTCATATAATATTCAAATAACTGGGTGATGTTCAATCACCTGTATAAATTAGACAGCCAAATGAAAACGAACACTTTTTACAAAGCAGTCCTCTAAGCACTCAGCACAATAATCCCATTCCTTTAAATATATAGGGGGTCATTCCGACCCCGGCGGGCGGCGGGCGCCGCCCGCCGGGCGGAAACCTCCAAAAGACCGCACTGCGGTCAAATGACCGCGGGGGTCATTACAACTTTCCCGCTGGGCCGGCGGGCGATCTCCAAAAGATCGCCCGCCGGCCCAGCGGGAAAGCCCCTGCAAAGAGGAAGCCGGCTCCGAATGGAGCCGGCGGATTTGCAGGGGTGTGACGGGTGCAGTGGCACCCGTCTCGATTTTCAGTGTCTGCAAAGCAGACACTGAAAATCTTTGTGGGGCCCTGTAAGGGGGCCCCTGCACTGCCCATGCCGGTGGCATGGGCAGTGCAGGGGCCCCCAGGGGCCCCACGACACCCGTTCCCGCCAGCCTCTTCCTGGCGGGAAGGGGGTCGGAATCCCCATGGTGGCGCTGCAAGCAGCGCCGCCATGGAGGATTCCCTGGGCCAGGGGAAATCCGACGGGAAACCGCCGGTTCCCCCTTTTCTGACCGCGGCTTTACCGCTGCGGTCAGAATGGCCCGGGAAGCACCGCCAGCCTGTTGGTGGTGCTTCCTCTGCCCTCCACCCTGGCGGTTTGAAACCGCCAGGGTCGGAATGAGGGCCTTAATGTATATCAACAACAACAAATTGGATTTTTATGTCTAAACGTTATAAGTACACTTTTGACAGGAGAAATGTTTTCACTGTCAGGAAGATTATGTTACGTAGGAGGTGCTCCTCATTTCACACATTAATTAGGCTGATTCAATAACAACATGCATGTCTCTCACACACTACAAACATGAGTCTTAATCGCACATGACAGGGATAGGTATTCATTGTCAGTCACCGAGGGCATGTTTGGTGTCAGCCTCAAGTTAAATAAAAAAATCTGAAGTCTCTCTCCCCTTCTCCCCCCATCAAAAGACATGCATAGTGCTCTGAGCATGTAAGGTAGCGCAGGTGTACAAACACTGTCCATGGAGTCTGCGTTACTTTTTTTTCTCAAACCTGGTACAAAGGGTTTGGTGGGATTTAAATCCAGTGCAATTTACCATCAGTGATTTATGAATCAGTGATGTCATAAATGATGTCATAGAACATGTCATGAATGATGTCATATGTGAGATCATAAGCAGTGCATGGTGGGGTGCAAGTTATAGTTAGCGCTGCTAAATTTAACAGGTGAAGTTTTGTGTGTTTTTAGTTCAAAACGTTCATTTTTACACTGACATATTCAACTAACTAAAATGTTATTTCTTTGTTTTTTCAGTGAATTTCTATTTTTTTTCTTTTAAAAAATAGATCCTTTTACCACCCCTAACTATAACGTTACTTTCACCTTTGTTTTTCGGTGAATTTTTAAAGTTTTTAAAAACATAATGTAATAATTAATTACTATACATAAATGCAACCCCCTCCATGTGCACGGCCTTCAACCGTGCGTGGCAAGGGTTGGCTGCAGGTCCTGGCCTGTGGTCACATCCTGCAGTCAATGTTCCCCCATACAGCCCACTCCAAGCTACACACAGGCTTCTGCCATGCACTATGGGGGGTTGGCCATAGGGCTTGGCGTTTGGAACCTCATCCCCCATGGCCTTTTTTTTAATTAAGAAGGAGGGGGTTCCGGCACCAAAGTAAAGGGTAAAAGAGCACATGGCCTCCCTCCCAGGACCGATTTTGGCACCAGGGACCCCATCTCCCAGTGTCCGGTGTGCTTTTGGGGGGAGGAGGTCATGTGGGGGCAAGTCTGCATCTAGCGGGCGTGAGCATTTTTGAAGCGTCCACCAGATGGAAGTGGACTTGGTGTTTGCTCCTGCTTGGCCGGAGATTTAAAAATGATCCCACCAAATGAGAGTAAACACAGGTTTCCCTGCCAGCACTGCTGTGGGCAGGGAAACCGATATGCTCCAGGGTGGGCACCTTGGGACATTGCTGCTGAGCTCGTCAAAGGGCTGGGCTACCCACTGCTATTAGTGGCTAAGGGAGGGTGCCACGTGGACCCCCCTTGCATTAAGGAATTGCCCCATGGCCTTTTCAGGTTCTGGTAGTGGGCAGCGGGGCTCCCTTCACCATAAACGTTAATGTCTGACCCCGAGTAGGTTCCCTGGGGCATCTGGAGCCCCTGTGGGGGGGACATGGAGCCCCACGCAAATAATCATAAGATCTACACTGGGGTGGGCTCCCCAGGGACTCTAATGGCTCTGGGAGGGTGCCAGTATGTGTCTTTGTAGGAGGCTGGCCTGGCTTATAGTGGGTACCTTGTAGTACGTAGACCTTGTGCTAGGTCCAGTTATCCCTTATTAGTAGAATAGAGGTGTTCTAGCAGCTTAGGCTGATAGAGGTAGCTATAGCAGAGCAGCTTAGGCTGAACTAGGAGACATGCAAAGCTCCTCCTATACCACTTATATCATATAGCACTATATCATAAGAAAACACAATCCTCAGAGTTACTAAAAATAAAGGTACTTTATTTTAGTGACAAGATGCCAAAAGTATCTCAGAGGATATACTCCCTTAGGAGGTAAGTAATATACACAAAATATATGCACACAAACCAAAATCAGGTAAGTAACAGTTAGAAAAGTAGTGCAAACAATGTAGAATCACAATAGAATGCAATATGGAAAAATAGGCCTAGGGGCAACACAAACCAAATACTCCAAAAGTGGAATGCGAACCACGAATGGACCCCAGGCCTAGTGTAGTGTATAGAGGGTCGCTGGGAGTGTAAGGAAACACTAAGGGTGACCAAGATACCCCACCCCAAGACCCTGAAAAGTAGGAGTAAAGTTACCCCACTACCCCAGAAAGACAGTAAAGTTGAGATAGGGGATTCTGCAAGGACAACAACTGACTGCAAAACACTGAAGGCGGATTCCTGGACCCGAGGACATGTAAAGGAAGGGGACCAAGTCCAAGAGTCATGCAAGTGTCCGGGGGGGCAGGAGCCCACTAAACCCTGGATGAAGGTGCAAAAGGGCTGCCTCTGGGTAGAAGAAGCCGAAGATTCTGCAACAACAGAAGGTGCCAGGAACTTCTCCTTTGGTCAGAAGATGTCCCACGGCATGCCGGAGGATGCAGAGTTGTTTCCATGCAGACAGACTGCAGACAAGCCTTGCTACCTGCAAGAGTTGCGGTTGAGGATTTTGTGTGCTGCCAGGGCCCAAGAAGGACCAGGAGGTCGCCCCTTGGAGGAGGAGACAGAGGGAGCGCTCAGCAACACAGCGAGCCCACGCATAAGCAGGTAGAAACCGCAGAAGCACCTGAACAGGCACTTAGGAGATCTGGGGACAGCGGTTGACTCAGAGTCACAAAAGAGGGTCCCACGACATCGGAGTCCAACTCAGCGAGTTGGGCAATGCAGGATGGAGTGCTGGGGACCTGGGCTAGGCTGTGCACAAAGAAATTCTTGCAAAAGTGCACAGAAGCCCGAGCAGCTGCAGTTCACGCAGTACACAGGATTACTGTCTGGCGTGGGGAGGCAAGGACTTACCTCCACCAAATTTGGACAGACGGCCCACTGGACTGTGGAAGACCCTTGGACCCAGCTTCTGTGTTCCAGGGACCACGCTCGTAAGGATGAGAGGGGACCCAGAGGACCAGTGATGTAGAAGTTTGGTGCCTGCGTTGGCAGGGGGAAGATTCCGTCGACCCACAGGAGATTTCTTCTTAGCTTCCAGTGCAGGGTGAAGGCAGACAGCCCTCAGAACATGCACCACCAGGAAACAGTTGAGAAAGCCAGCAGGATGAGGCGCTACAATGTTGCTGGTAGTCTTCTTGCTACTTTGTTGCGATTATGCAGGCGTCCTAGAGCAGTCAGCGGTCGATCCTTGGCAGAAGTCGAAGAGGGAAGTGCAGAGGAACTCTGGTGAGCTCTTGCATTCGTTATCTGGTGAGATACCCACAGGAGAGACCCTAAATAGCCCACAGAAGAGGATTGGCTACAGAGAAAGGTAAGCACCTATCAGGAGGGGTCTCTGACGTCACCTGCTGGCACTGGCGACCCAGAGCTGTCCCTTGTGCCCTCACACCTCTGCATCCAAGATGGCAGTGGTCTGGGACACACTGGAGGAGCTCTGGGCACCTCCCCTGGGAGGTGCTGGTCAGGGGAGTGGTCACTCCCCTTTCCTTTGTCCAGTTTCACGCCAGAGCAGGGCTGGGGGGACCCTGAACCGGTGTAGACTGGCTTATGCAGAGAGGGCACCATCTGTGCCCTTCAAAGCATTTCCAGAGGCCAGGAAGGGCTATTCCTCCCAGGTCCTTCACACCTATTCCCAAAGGAAGAGGGTGTAACACCCTCTCTCAGAGGAAATCCTTTGTTCTGCCTTCCTGGGACCAGGCGGCCCAGGCCACAGGGGGGTAGAAACCTATCTGAGGGGCTGGCAGCAGCAGTAGCTGCAGTGGAGACCCCAGAAAGTTAGTTTGGCAGTACCCGGGTTCTATGCTGGAGACCCAGGGATGCATGGAATTGTTCCCCCTATACCAGAATGGTATTGGGGTGACAATTCCATGATCCTAGACATGTTACATGGCCATGTTCGGAGTTACCATTGTGACACTACATATAGGTAATGACCTATATGTAGTGCACACGTGTAATGGTGTCCCCACACCCACAAAGTCCGGGGAATTTGTCCTGAAGAATGTGGGGGCACCTTGGCTAGTGCCAGGGTGCCCACACACTAAGTAACTTTGCACCTAACCCTCACCAAGTGAGGGTTAAACATATAGATGACTTATAAGTTACTTAAGTGCAGTATAAAATTGCTGTGAAATAAGGTGGACATTATTTCACTCAGGCTGCAGCGGCAGTCCTGTGTAAGAATTGTCTGAGTTCCCTATGGGTGGCGGATCTCCTGGAACCCCAATACCCTGGGTACCTAGGTATCATATACAAGGGAATTATAAGGGTGTTCCAGTGTGCCAATGAGAATTGGTAAAATTAGTCACCAGCCTGCAGTGACAATTTTAAAAGCAGAGAGAGCATAAACACTGAGGTTCTGGTTAGCAGAGCCTCAGTGATACAGTTAGACCCCACACAGGGAACACATACAGGGCATACTTTATGAGCACTGGGGTCCTGACTAGCGGGATCCCAGTGACACATAGGCAAAAACAAACATACATACAGTAAAAATGGGGGTAACATGCCTGGCAAGATGGTACTTTCCTACACAACCCCCCTCCCCAAACAAGGGACAATAAGGGGGTTATTACAACTTTGGCGGAGGTGTTAATCCGTCCCAAAAGTGACGGTAAAGTGACGGATATACCACCAGCCGTATTACGAGTCCATTATATCCTATGGAACTCATAATACGGCTGGTGGTATATCCGTCACTTTACTGTCACTTTTGGGACGGATTAACACCTCCTCCAAAGTTGTAATAACCCCCTAAGGCTAACCTTGCCCAGATGAGTCTTCATTGTTTAAGTGGAAATATCTGGAGAGTCCATCTGCATTGGAGTGGGTTCTCCCAGGTCTATGTTCCACTGTATAGTCCATTCCCTGTAGGGATATGGACCATCTCAACAATTTAGGGTTTTCACCTTTCATTTGTTTTAGCCAAAGTAGAGGTTTGTGGTCTGTCTGAACAATGAAGTGAGTACCAAACAGGTATGGTCTCATCTTTTTCAGTGCCCAGACCACAGCAAAGGCCTCCCTCTCTATGGCAGACCAACGCTTTTCTCTAGGGGTCAACCTCCTGCTGATAAAAGCAACAGGTTGATCCTGGCCCTCAGTATTCAGCTGTGATAGCACTGCCCCAACCCCTAATTCAGAAGCATCAGTCTGAACTATGAATTTCTTGGAGTAGCAAGGGCTTTTTAGGACAGGTGCCGAGCACATAGCCTGTTTGAGCTCATCAAAAGCTTTTTGACAGCTAGCTGTCCACAATACCTTTTTAGGCATCTTTTTGCTAGTGAGATCATTAAGAGGAGCTGCTAGGGAGCCATAATTCTTGATGAATCTCCTATAGTACCCTGTGAGGCCTAAAAAGGCGCTCACCTGGGTTTGAGTCGTAGGGGGAGTCCATTCCATAATGGTCTGGATCTTCTCCAGCAGTGGTGCAATCTGTTCCCCACCTACAAGGTGGCCCAGATAAACCACTTTCCCCTGCCCTATCTGGCACTTTGAGGCCTTGATAGTGAGGCCTGCCTTTTGCAGGGCCTCCAAAACTTTCCATGGGTGGACCAGGTGATCATCCCAGGTTGAGCTAAAGACAGCTATATCATCGAGATATGAGTCACTAAAAGCTTCCAACCCTTGCAGGACTGTGTTCACCAACCTTTGAAAAGTGGCAGGTGCATATTTCAGACCAAAGGGCATTACTTTAAATTGATAGTGCCCTCCAGTGATTGAAAATGCAGTTTTTGGTTTAGCATCTTCTGATAACCTAATCTGCCAATACCCTGCAGTTAGATCAAAAGTGCTTAGATACTTGCAGAAGCCAGTGTATCTATGAGCTCATCTGCCCTGGGTATAGGGTGAGCATCTGTCTTGGTTACTTGGTTGAGCCCTCTATAGTCAACACAACACCTCATCTCTCTTTTTCCATCTTTACTGTGAGGTTTAGGGACAAGCACCACTAGGCTAGCCCATGGGCTTTCTGAAGGCTCAATCACTCCTAAGTCTAGCATTTTCTGAACCTCTTGTTTAATGCAGTCCCTGACATGGTCAGGCTGCCTATAAATCTTACTTTTGACAGGTAAACTGTCTCCAGTATCAATTGTATGCTCACACCAAGTAGTGGTACCTTGTATCAGTGAGAAGAGTTCAGAAAACTGACTTAAAAGATTTATACAGTTATCCTTCTGCTCCGCAGTAAGACAATCTGCAAGTACTACCCCCTCCACTAAGCCATCAGCTTCAGTGGTGGAGAGGAGATCAGGGAGAGGGTCACTCTCTACTTCCTGTCCCTCATCAGTTGCCATGAGCAGGGTGAGATCAGCCCTGTCATAGTAGGGTTCAGGTGGTTGACATGGAGTACCCTAATGGGACTCCTGGCAGTGCCAAGGTCTACCAAGTAGGTAACCTCATCCTTTTTCTCAACAATTAGATGAGGTCCACTCCATTTGTCCTGGAGTGCTCTTGGGGCCACAGGCTCCAATACCCACACCTTCTGTCCTGCGTGGTACTGAGTCAGGACAGCCTTCTGGTCATGCCACTGCTTTTGCAGCTCCTGGCTGTCCTGAAGGTTTTTAATGGCCTTCTTCATATACTCAGCCATTCTTTATCTTAAGCCAAGTACATAGTCCACAATTTCCTGTTTAGGAGCTTTTAAAGGTTGTTCCCAACCTTCCTTAACAAGAGCAAGAGGACCTCTCACAGGGTGCCCAAAGAGGAGTTCAAAGGGGCTAAAGCCCACTCCTTTTTGGGGTACCTCCCTGTAAGCAAAAAGGAGGCAAGGTAACAGGACATCCTATCTCCTTCTGAGTTTTTCAGGGAGTCCCATTATCATACCTTTGAGAGTTTTATTAAACCTCTCAACCAGACCATTTGTTTGTGGATGGTAAGGGGTAGTGAACTTGTAAGTTACACCAAATTCCTTCCACATTGCCTTGAGGTATGCAGACATGAAGTTACTACCTCTGTATGACACCACTTCCTTAGGGAAACCCTCCCTGGAAAAGATTCCCAGGAGGGCCTATGCCACTGCAGGAGCTGTAGTGGTCCTTAAGGGGATGGCTTCAGGGTATCTAGTGGCATTGTCCACTACCACCAGGATAAACCTATTGCCTGAAGCTGTTGGAGGGTCAAGGGGGCCAACTATGTCAACCCCTACCCTTTCAAAGGGCACCCTAACCACTGGAAGTGGAAGTGAGGGGGCCTTTGGAGTGCCACCAGTCTTGCCACTGGTTTGGCAGGTCACACAAGAGCGACAAAACTCTTTAGTGTCCTCTGACATATGAGGCCAGTGAAACAGGGGCACAAGTCTGTCCCAAGTCTTACTTTGGCCCAAATGCCCAGCCAAAGGAATGCCATGTGCCAAAGTAAGAAGAAACTCTCTGTATTGCAAGGGAATGACCAATCTCCTGGCAGTTCCAGGTTTAGGGTCCCTTGACTCAGTATACAAGAGATTGTCTTCCCAATACACCTTATGGCTATCACTGACATCCCCATTCTGCTGCTTGACAGCTTGCTGTCTTAACCCCTCTAGTGTGGGACAGGTCTGCTGTGCCACACTCAGCTCTTCCCTAGCAGGTCCCCCTGCACCCAAAAGCTCAGCAGTGTCTGCTGCCAGCTCATCTGGTGTAGGTTCTGCACATGGAGAGGATTCCTCTTCCTCAAAAGGGGAGTCTTCTGGAGAGGGAGGGAGAGTGGGCAAGGATTTACCCTTCCTACCCCTAGCTTTTGGGAGCACTTGGTCCATTGTTTCAGGATCCAAGTTTCCCTGTCCTTTTTGCTTTTTGGCCTGAGCCCTTGTCAAAGCAAAATATGCCCAGGAATGCCCAGCATTGCTGCATGAGCCTCTAACTCCACTTCAGCCCCAGCTGATGTCTCCAAATCATTGCCTAGTAAGCAATCTACAGGTAATTAAGTGGCTACCACAACTTTCTTTGGACCAGTAACCCCCTCCCCCCTGTTGAGATTCACAACAGCCATGGGGTGGCTAAGTGTGTTATTATGCACATCAGTCACTTGGTACTGCTGACCAAGTAGGTGTTGATCAGGGTGAACCAGTTTCTCTATCACCATAGTTACACTGGATCCTGTGTCCCTGTAGGCCTCAACACCGTTGATTAGGGGTAGTTGCTTGTACTTACCCATATTAAGGAGACAAGCAACCAAGGTGGCAAAGTCAAAAACACCATCAGAGATTAAAACAGCCTCTGTGGTCTCCCTAACAAGACCAGCCCCAACTACACTGCCAATGGTGAGCCCAGCTACACCCTTGGATTGGCTATTTTTAGTAGACTTCCCACCACCACTGCTATCACTAGGGGCACTAGAGGTTGCAATTGGGGTTGTGGTGGTGGGAGGTTTGGTGTTTTTCTTTGGACAAGTGGAATCACTTGCCCAATGGCCTTTTACTTTACATAAATAACACCAAGGCTTTTTCTGATGGTTAGAAGAGGATTTGGATCCACCACCCCCAGAGGATTTTTGTGGGCCTTATGAAGACTTAGAATGTTTTTTATCTTTGTCCCCACCCTTGTCAGAAGAGGTACCATCCTTCTTATTGCCATCCTTGTCACCCCCTGTATGAACTTTTCTGTTCACTCTTGTTCTGACCCATTTGTCTGCCTTCTTTCCCAATTCTTGGGGAGAGGTCAGATCTGAGTCTACCAAGTACTGGTGCAACAAATCAGACACACAATTGTTAGGAATATGCTCTCTCAGGATTAGATTATACAGGCTTTCATAGTCAGTCACCTTACTGCCATGCAACCAACCCTCCAAGGCCTTCACTGAACAGTCTACAAAGTCAGTCCAGTCTTGAGAGGACTCTCTTCTGGTGTCTCTGAAATAAATCCTGTATTGTTCAGTGGTTAAGCCAAATCCATCCAAGAGTGCATCCTTCAAAACTTTGTAGTTGTTAGCACCACTTTCTCAGACAGTAAGGAGCCTATCCCTACCCTTACCAGTGAAAGATAGCCACAGGATAGCAGCCCACTTCCTTTGAGGGACCAACTGTACCATACAGGCCCTCTCAAGTGCAGCAAACCACTTGTTAATGTCATCCACCTCCATGTAAGGGGGACTATCTTATGCAGGTTTCTGGAATCTTGTTCTCTAACAGGATTGCTATCAAAAACACTGCTGCTGCCACCATGGGGAACTAACCCCGATCTCTACCTTTCCCTCTCTACATCCAGAGATTCACTGTCCAAGGTCAGCTACTGCTGATTAAGCTTCAGCCTGGCCTCTTCCAACCTCAGCTTTCTGAGTTCCCTTTCCATTAAGTTATCCTCAGGGTGGGATGGCTTGGGAATGGTGAGATACAGAGGAAATGTAGAGAGAGACCTGTCCCTAACTGGCTGGACACTAGTAACCTGGCCTTTAGGAGTGAAAGGTGCCAAACTAATGTGTGACTCCCTCACACTACCAGTGTCACTAGGTGGCCTGCTAGGTTGCAGGTCTTTGGAAGAACCCTCCCCAGTCTCTTCAGAGAACTCCTCTGTGTCTGACTGGGCACTCCCCCCCCTCCTACCTCCTGTTACTGAGATGGGCCAGACTGGTTCTGGTCACTTTCTAGGAGAAGGTTAAAGAGAAAATCTTTGGTAGGATTCTTGCCAATGCTGAAACCTCTTTCTATGCAGAGACCCCTCAAACTTTTAAAGTTTAAACTCTCATAGGTCGCTTGAACAATTTTGGGGGTGAGCTCTACTGCAGACATGATAGAAAAGGTTTAGGTCAGAGAGAGAAAATGTTTTAGAACTTTTGAAAGTACAGAGAAAAAACCTTTTTCAAACTTTTTGAAAACTTTTAAAAGTTTTCAGAACTTTTCAGAAACTTTGTAGAATGTTTTAGAGCAGAACAGTAAACTGTTTTGGTTCAATGTGTATATATTGAAATATTTGGTATATGTTTTTCTCATGAAAAGCACCAATGACAAAGTGGTAAAGCAGTTACAAGTACTTATCCCACCGCTGCACCACCAATGTAGGAGGCTGGCCTGGCTGATAGTGGGTACCTTGTGGTACTTACACCTTGTGCCAGGTCCAGTTATTCCTTATTAGTAGAATAGAGGTGTTCTAGCAGCTTAGGCTGATAGAGGTAGCTATAGCAGAGCAGCTTAGGCTGAACTAGGAGACATGCAAAGCTCCTACTATACCACTTATATCATATAGCACTATATCAAATCAAATCAAATCATTAACATTTATAAAGCGCGCTACTCACCCGTGCGGGTCTCAAGGCGCTAGGGGAAAAAGGGGGGTTATCGCTGCTCGAACAGCCAGGTCTTTAGGAGTCTCCGGAAAGCGGAGTGGTCCTGGGTGGTCCTGAGGCTGGTGGGGAGGGAGTTCCAGGTCTTGGCCGCCAGGAAGGAGAAAGATCTCCCACCTGCCGTGGAGCGGCGGATGCGAGGGACAGCAGCGAGTGCGAGGCCAGAGGAGCGGAGGAGGCGGGTGGGGACGTAGAAGCTGAGGCGTCTGTTGAGGTATTCCGGTCCCTTGTCGTGGAGGGCTTTGTGTGCGTGGGTGAGAAGTCGGAAGGTGATCCTTTTGCTGACTGGGAGCCAATGCAGGTGTCTCAGGTGTGCGGAGATGTGGCTGCTGCGGGGTATGTCGAGGATGAGGCGGGCCGAGGCGTTTTGAATGCGTTGCAGGCGATTTTGGAGTTTGGCTGTGGTCCCGGCGTAGAGGGTGTTGCCGTAGTCCAGGCGGCTCGTGACGAGAGCGTGGGTCACGGTTTTTCTGGTGTCGGCGGGGATCCAGCGGAAGATCTTGCGGAGCATGCGGAGGGTGAGGAAGCAGGCGGAGGACACGGCGTTGACTTGCTTGGTCATGGTGAGAAGAGGGTCCAAGATGAAGCCGAGGTTGCGGCCGTGGTCTGTGGGGGTCGGTGCGGTGCCGAGGGCCACCAGGAGTCGTCCCAGGCGGACGGGGTGTTGCCGAGGATGAGGACTTCCGTTTTTTTCAGAGTTCAGCTTTAGGCGGCTGAGCCTCATCCAATCTGCGACGTCCTTCATACCCTCTTGTAGGTTGGTCTTGGCGCTGGCGGGGTCCTTGGTGAGGGAGAATATAAGTTGGGTGTCGTCGGCGTAGGAGGTGATGATGATGTTGTGCTTGCGTACGATCTTGGCGAGGGGGCTCATGTAGACATTGAAGAGTGTCGGGCTGAGTGATGAGCCTTGGGGTACGCCGCAGATGATCTCGGTGGGTTCTGAGCGAAACGGAGGGAGGTAAACTCTTTGGGAACGGTTTGAGAGGAAGGAGGCGATCCTATATCATAAGAAAACACAATACTCAGAGTTACTAAAAATAAAGGTACTTTATTTTAGTGGCAATATGCCAAAAGTATCTCAGAGGATATACTCCCTTAGGAGGTAGGTAATATACACAAAATATATGCACACAAACCAAAATCAGGTAAGTAACAGTTAGAAAAATAGTGCAAACAATGTAGAATCACAATAGAATGCAATAGGGAAAAATAGGCATAGGGGCAACACAAACCAAATACTCCAAAAGTGGAATGCGAACCACAAATGGACCCCAGGCCTAGTGTAGTGTGTAGAAGGTCGCTGGGAGTGTAAGAAAACACTAAGGGTGTCCAAGATACCCCACCCCAAGACCCTGAAAAGTAGGAGTAAAGTTACCCTACTACCCAAGAAAGACAGTAAAGTCGAGATAGGGGATTCTGCAAGGACAACAACTGACTGCAAAACACGATAGCGTCAAACCTTATGACACTATTGTGGCGCTTTGCTGGATTAGCACCATAAATTACGAGGCTAGTCCAGCAAAAAACTGGGAGGCCCATAGGTCATTATTTAACACCTGCCCTGAGCAGGCATTAAAAATGACAGAAATAATGGTGTAGTGAAGTCTTGTAAATCTCACTGCACTATTGTTTGTGCCTCGCTGAGTGGGAATGCCCCCCTTGCATACATTATAACTGGCGCAGGTCTAATGTGGAGCAAGGGGTTACAAAGTGGTACAATGCATGCATTGCGCCACTTTGTAGATATGGCCCAGCTGGATGTCTCATTAACGGCTCCTTATCATAAAAACCGATGCTAGGCTGGAGCAAGGAGGCACAAGGGGCTTGTAAGTATGTCCCTAAGTCCCCAAGTACTGTAGTGACTCGCAGCAACATTTTTCTCATGTAGCTTACAGCCAATCAGAGAGCTCACACTTGCGGGAGTCTCACTCCCGCAAGAGTGAAATGGCCCAAGGGAAATAGAGCTCCCTGGGACAATTTTTTAATTGCAAGCCCAACTGCCATAATATACAATTGTTTTTCACCCTTAGTTTCACAAAAGCTAGTGAATAGATTTACACTAAATCACAAAAAGCATAATCTGCTGGGCAATATCTAGAATCCTGCTACATTTTGTCTAATTTTGTTTAGCACTTTTCGCTGTAGTCATTCCTAAAGAATTCGATAGAAAATGTATGGGGATTTTGCATTTTAGGACCCCCTTTTTTCAGCCACCGTTCGAAGGATCATCCCAAAACTTTCCAGTAAGGAGTTGAGTTGGATGAACTTTTTATTTTTAAAGTTTCATGAAGATTTGTCAAGCTGGGCCAAATATATTAGCAAACCAAAAAACACTCTGTCTATGGAAAAGCAGACCTAACTATCACTACCTAGTGGCAAAAAGCAGACCTAACAATAATTACCTAGTGGCAACCGCCAGTAGGTAATATATACACACACACACATATATGTCGATAGCCAGTAGGCAGTTATCATTAGGACCAACTTTTCCCATAGATGAAGCGTTTTTTGTTTTGCATATAACCTTGATGCCTTTTGACAAATCTTCATGAAATTTTCTGGAAAAGTGCCCTTCTTGGTCCAATTGTGCATGGAAAATTTCAGGGTGATCCATCAAGCGGGGGCAGAGAAAAAGGGGTGTCCCAAAACGCTGTTTCCCCCATTCTGTGGCTATGGAGATTTGGTAATCTTTAGACACAGCTACAGCCTGAACTGCTGTTAAATTAGACCAAGTTTGGCAAGAAGCTAGACCTTGGTCTGAAGATCATGCTTTTTGTGATCTGGTGTAAATCTGTTCAGTAGTTTCGGAGTTATTAAAGAAAAATATGGTACAGGTACCTGTGGATCTGAAGCACAATTGGAAAAAAAACTCACACACTCACACACCATACTTCAGCCGCACACAGCCAACGGCCGTGCTCAGCATGGAGTTGGGTGTATGTGGGGTGTTTGCCGCAGGGCCTGGCCTGCAACCAGGCCAATGCAGCCATCCACCATCACGCATGGTTGTATCAACATGCAGTATTTATAAATTTCGCTTTATGCTAAAAAAGCATAGAAATCCACCGAAAAATGCAAAGGTTATAATTTGGTTCACGTTTTACCCACACAAAACCATATAAATTCAACAGTTATAGTTATACTTATACTATACTTAGCTGAAAAAACTATAACTTGTGTCGGAAAGTAACCTTCAGCTGTGTGCAGTGGGTGTTGGGCGCAGGGCATGGCCTGTGGCCAGGCTCTGCAGCCAACCCCCATAACCGCCTAACCCCAAACCATGCACAGCTGAATGGTCTCTCTCTATGGGTGTGAGACCAGGTGTGATAATAGGTGTGAGAGGGTGTTACTGGGTATGAAAGTGTCTGGGTGTGAGAGTGGGTGCGTAAGGGTCTCAGTGGTTCAGTGAGTGGATGTGTGACGTCTGAGTGGGTCTGTCAGTGGGTAAATCAGTGGGTCAGTGGGTCTGTGAGTAGGTACGTTACTGTCTAAGTGAGTTTCTGAGTGGGTGCGTAATGCTCTGTGTGGGTCTGTGGGTGGGTGCTTGAGTGTCTGAGTGGGTCTGTGAGTGGGTGCATGAGGGTCTGATTTCTTCTGAGAGCGGGTGCATCAGTGTCTGAGTGGGAGTGTGAGCTGGCGTGAGAGTGCTACTATGAATGAATGAATTAGTATATTAATGTTTTTTGTGTCGCCAATATTCACAAATTTGTCGCAACATTACACTAGGGGCAAGGCTGAGCATTGTGTCGCATTCGTAAATATCGCAGGTTGTAAAAAATAATATTTTTAAGGACATATTTTCACCCTCACAGACCCCTGTATCACAGCTTTAGGGTCAGGAAACCTCCACCCTGACCCCTTATGCCACTTTTCATTTTATTATTCAGCATCAGGAACCGTCTCCCATTACCTAAAATGGAGGGTGCAACTTTCTGGTCAGGTTGCGGCTAGCCAATCATAGCCTTTTGATGTGCGCATTCATGTCTTCACCACAACTGCAGCGAAATTGGCACGATGGATCCCCAGCCCTAGATATACACATTTATTACCCCCTTTAATTTCTCAAAAACTACTGAACAGATTTACACCAAATAAGCAGCGTTATCTGCGAACCAAAACCTACCTTTCTGCCAAATTTGGTGTAATTCCGTTTAGTGGTTCAGGCTGTAGTCATGTTCAAAGATTCTATTGGAATTAACATGGGAAATACGTGTTTTTTTTACCCCCTTTTTGCTAGGCCCTCGCTTGACGGGTCACTCCGAAACTTCCCAAGCACAACAAAAATCACCGGCACACTTTTTTTGGGAACATTTTGAGAAGATTCGTCAAACGGTGCCAAAGATATAGGCGAGTCAAAAAACGCTTTTTCCATGGAAACATTGACCTAACTATAACTACCTACTGGCAATCACCAATAGGTAATTATATATATATATATATATATATATATATATATATATATATATATTACAACTCAATATATCACAAGAAGTAGTCTCTCACGGTTGGACTATCATTTATCAGACCCTTCCAGATGAGTAAAATAGCCACAGACTCTTGTGTCTTTGGAAAGGTGAAGATTTATTGCATCCAGGCAACCAAAGCCCAACGCCTTTTGGAAAACAAAGTTTCCTTGATCAAGAGGGAGAACACAAACATACAGGTGCATTTTTTATCACCATCAGTGTGTGCATTTAAAAAAACTAAAAACGGACTCTCTGGGGGCTAGTAAGTGTTTCACAAATTTCCATGCAAGGGGCTATTGCAAATCCAAACAATCCAGCTGCTTTGCAATAGCCCCTTGCATGGGGCTACCGACAGGGGTAACTAGTTTATGTTTATCTAAAAGAGGTCTGTGTGGTCTTCTATACTGAACCAATGGGGCAGCGTACTACCAAGATTGTTATTTAGAGCTGTTATGAAAAACAGTGCAGTTTATTCCTGCAGCTTACAACATACCCAATGTGTTTCGGGGAAAGTTTCCCCTTGCTCACGGGCCGATAATGCCACAAACATTTCATTAGGTAAATTTAAAAAAACTGATTGTGCAGCAAAAACATAAGAAACAGACTTCACTGAAAAAATGCATGCAAACTGTTGTCACATAGCGGCCATATTGGATTGGTTTTAGAATCAAGGCAGTTAAACGCATGTTCTTAATAAAAAAACGTTCTAAATAACGGTCTCATTAATTCACATGCCCTTCTATAAATATTCGTAACCCGAGATTTTCTCAACCTAATCCACAATAAATAGGAGGCATGCCCTATTTTTTATTTATTCAGGGTTTGTTGGAGTGTGACTTTTAAATTAATATTAACATGAAAAGCTTGCAATGTATTCTGTAATGAAGCTGCATAGAAAATGTGTTAATGTAGAAATTAATACACACGTTTGAAATGTGCCCACGGGGAGTGGCCACCAATGTACACGAAGACTAATGAGACTAATTAATGATGAATTAATAATGTACTAATGTATGGTTCTGTATTAGCGTATCTTAACTAGAGTCATGTATTAGGGGTTTGTCAACTTAAATTACTAGGCCTTAGTTATCGAGGGTCTGGGCCTAGCTGCCTGGTCTCATATTAAACTGTGCTGCTTTCCTGAAGGACACAAAGCTGTACTTTTCCAGAAGCTAGAGATATGTGTGTGTGTAGCTGTAGTAAATTCTTTCTCATGAAATTCGACTTGCTCAAGGAGACATTCTTGCCGAATGCAACAGTGTAATTCAAAACAGGTACAAGGCTTTCTAGACTAGGAGAAGACAATGGGACTACTGACTGGAGCATAAAGTGTAACTTTTCTTACCTGACATTCCACCCAATGAAGACGGCAACAACGTGGGCCAATCAAATGCATGAGAACTGTGTCTTGTGGAAAATTCTAGTAAGGTGCGTGGAGAATTATTGGACAGAGATAACGATGCACTAAAATTGATCCAATGAGGAATTAAGGGCTAGTTCGACAGGTTTGATATAACAGCGTGACCCAAGGAGAAAGCGTTCATTATTGGGACACTTTTTGCCATTATTTTTTTAGACTTTGCCATTCTGATATCTTAACCATCCTCTATTTAATCCTTACCTGATACTTACTTCTCCTCCTGACGAGGGAAGTGCCTTATTCTTAGCTATGCCATACTGAGACTTTGCCCTGTCCTATCCTTGCTGATGCTGAATCGACTGATGTCCTGAGGACGAAGACTGACGATGATTGCTGATTCGTTGGAGGGGTAACTATCTGATGATAATTGTAATTGTCTGTTTGCCTTTCCTTTCTAGGTACCAACTGCTCTTTTGATAGAGGCCATAGTTAGATGTTTTCCAAATTTTTTATTTGCTAAATTGTTTTGCATGAAGCCCAACATGCCGATGCTAATTCGAGGTTAGTTAAGGGGTTCACTAAAATCAGATGCAAATAGACAAATGACTGGGTTCTTGCATTGTTGAACTTGTACTCTGAGACTTTGCTAAGCTGCTTCTTATTAATGATGTATTAATGCTTAATAAATATTCTCTATGCGTTGATTAACTGTGTTCAAATTACGTATCTGAAGAGTTACTAAGGAGATTGATTGCTAATAAGATTAACAGAAATGACATTAGATTGTAACTAATAGGAAATAAATATCCTAACACTTAATTAGATTTGCGTGGTTATTCTTTGGCCGAAAGGTCATGGTGTGTTCACTTTATCGATTCTTATTGAATGTTATTGATAACTTGCTGATTAGGTATTTTGAATAATGATTGACTTATTTTTACATTGATTGTGATGTTAAAAGATATCTCGTTCTGGGATGTCTCCGCACGTGGTCAAAAGGTTCATCGGCCTAGGCGTGTCTCCTTGTAAGTTTACTTATCGAGGTCCTGACGCGCTATCACCTTAAACATTGCTACTCACGCTAAAGTAGCCATTTTTTTATCGAAAGGCTGCGTTCATAATAATTCACTTTCCCCAATTATACCAATTAATAAAACTATCCTTCAATTGGTTTCATGCACAATTCTCCATATGAAAGAGAAGTGACCCTACTTGACTATCACCCTATGCTAGTTACTCACACCTTCCAATAATATAATGACATTTTATTTTCTATCTGAGCTGACATATATGTTATTTATGCATTCCTATGCTCATAACTAATATTGAGCCCAAGTGGGCATATGTTAACAATGGGTCACGTACCTATTATCACCTCAATAATTTTACTGTGCTGGAACAATCTTCTTCTACTATCCCCAGATAATCTTACATATTTCAAAAAATTATTCAAACCAAATTAACAAAACATAAAGACAAATCCCCTAACAGAGTACTAAATATTGGAGTTCCTCAACAAGATCGCCTCAGTCCAATGTTAAATACTGAAATGCTACACCGGTATCAAAGCCATTGAAAACAACATTAAAAACTATGTGGGTTCCTCTAGAAAAGCAAAAACTCACCATCAAAAAAACAATTCTTCAGTTTAACCTTGGTGAACCGCTAATTCTTTACCTGGGTGTAGACCTATGCATTTTAGAAGAAGGATTCTATCACCTTCCCTTATGCTAGGAACCACCCTGTCCATAACAATCATTTGTAAAAGTGAAGTATTTCTGTCATGGAGTTCATTAAAGTGCCATGCTACTGGATACTGGGAGTCATATATATATATATATATATGCAACTCCACACCAGCTCCTCCTCGCCCGTGACACAGTGGCACGCCGTCAACTCCTCCAAGATGGGATTCCTTCGGGCTTCACGTAGAATTGCCTCTTCATACTCTAGAGAAGTAATGATTCTAAATAAGAAGGGTGTTCCCTTTCATATTACGGAAACCTAGATTCATGAGGACGTTACGTCATTGTGCATACGGTGCTCTGTAGTGCCCCTTTTATTTTGGTCAATGTCTATGGCTCAAACACAGATGATTCCTAATTTTATTTGAGAGTGTGGAATTAGTTCTTTAAGATGACAACAGACACAATATTGTGGGGAGGTGATTTCAACGGGCATATAGATCAGAATTTAGGTCAGTCCATCACAAAGGACTGGTTTGATAAGTAATGTTCCAAGGTGCTCCAGGCTAAAATGGAGGAGTACAGGAGGGTGAACCTCTGGCGGCTCTGGCATCCCATGCGGCAAGAAGCACATTCATGTCTTCCATGCATGACTCCTGGTCCCAACTGGATTATTAGTTGGCAACCCCAGATATTTGTGCCTTGGTCCATGACATTACCCATTTGCCCAAGACCCTGTCGGATCATACTCAGGCTAGCGCAGGTGTTTTAATAAAAATTATTAATGAGTGTTTATGTATTTTGAATAACAGGGTTATGTAGAAAATAAATAATGTAGAACAATAATACACGCATTTGAAAATGTGATTACGAAGAATGGCCACCAATGTTAACGAAGTGTACTAATCAATGATTTTATATTATGAAATATTGAATATATGTTAGACTAATGCAGTAATATGTCATATTAAGGGTTATGAATTAAGATTAGCTTTATTAATTGTAGGCCTTAACTTAGAGAGTGTCTTGTCCTACTTGCCAGGCCTCACGCAAAGGCTGTATTTCTTAGCGTTTAGTAAAAGGGATGTTCTAGAGAGTTGAACTGTGAATTCCTATTGTATTGTTTAAACATGCTCATAACGGAAGCTTCTCGTGAGAACCGACTGCTTCGAGATGATGTTCTTGTTCATGTAACATATTATGTGTAATGTGTGTGAGACTGACTTTCCCAGGACAAGTACAATGAAGATACTGACTAGAGTAGAAGCTGCAACAATATTGTTACCTGACAAACCGGATGATGATGAGACAAACCAATCACCAACATGTGAACGGAGTAATATTAAAATTCATAGATTTGTGATTTTAGTTTAATTGGACAGAGTGTGAACATATGGTTAACTGACCAATAAGGATTTGGGGGGTAGTTTTAACAGTTTTGACTTAACAAGTGTACACAGAGAGAAGAGATTCATTCAGACCATTGCCTATTTTGCTTGCTGGACGAAAGGCGTTTTTGTTAGGCATTCTGACCATTGCCTATATTGCGTCTTGACAAGAGACGTGCATAACTTTAATGCTTAGAGAATTTGCATTTCCTGAACTTTGATAATGAATCCTGATGCCTTGCTGATCGATTGATGTTCTGAGGACGAAAACTGACTCCTCTTTGCTGATCCATACTGAGCTGAGGATAGGTATAACCTAAACTGTGATTATTATGCATATTTGCATTTTCCTTCTAGTCACCAACTGCGCTGTTTTGATTGAACCATAGTTGGATGTTTTTCCAAATTTGTGTTACTAAATTGTTTTGCATGAAGCCCAACTCAAGGATTCTCACTAATTAATTATGATAACAGGGACTAATGCTTGATGAATTTCTCTGCTAAACTTCATGCATATAATTACATCAACACAGATGACTTTGCTATTGATTTGCACAATAACCTTAGAATGTGTTGTTGTTCAAGCTCTGATTAGATTACGTTTCTTCTGTCGCTTTGGACAGCCAGTATTTTTTCTGTATGTGTTTCATTTGATTTTGAGATTAATCAGTATGATCTTAGCATTGTTAATATAGGGAAATAAATATTCTAAACTTTTACTAAAAGGTGTGGTTATTCATGACTGAAGGGTCATGGTGTGTGACAATTGCTGACTCCATTGATTATTGATTTTATTGATTACTATTGATTGTTGATTATTGTGTATTGATTATTGATTATGTAATGGAGCTATGGTAAGAACTTCTTAATTGCAAGTTAAAAGGTTCATTGACCTATTTGCATCCACTTGTAAGTTTACTTATTAAGGTCTGACATGCTAACAGGTGTGAACATATGAGTTTGCATGCAGCAAACAACCCAGTCCATAAATTACTCATCAGTTAAATTTTTACAATTCAATTTCTTCATAATTTCTTTTTCCCCTTGAATTTTCTCTGTACAATCTCCCTTTTCTTTTCTTCCTTCTTCCGATCATTCTTTGACCTTTTCATTTTAATTCTTTTACCTAATTCACACAATCCCCATATCGCTATAGACAAACCACAACAATTAATATCCCTTGTAATTTTTTCAATAGAACCCGATTCCAAATGTGCTGAGCCAATTTCCCACTGTAGCAAACCCTTTGCTAACTTTTTCCCAAACACCTGGTTCTTTCAGTTCTTTCAATTCAGCACGTGCATTAGTCAGATTAGTAAGTAAGGCCAGATGTACAAAACCTTTTGCACGTCGCAAACAGTGATTTTTGCTGTTTGCGAAATGCATAAAGCACATCGCGATGCCCAAACCCCGTTTAGCGATTCGGTAACCTGGTTACTGAATTGCAAAACGGGACTGCGAGTCTCAATTAGGAAGGGGTGTTCCCTTCCTAATTGTGAGTCGCAGCGCAATGTTGTATTGTTTTGTGACCGCGAACACGGTTGCAAAACAATCACAGTTATCACCCATTTCAAATGGCTGCTAACCCATTCGCAAAAAGGAAGGGGTCCCCATGGGACCCCTTCCCCTTTGTGAATGGCATTAAAAACATTTTACCAGAGCAGGCAGTGGTCCATAGGACCACTGCCTGCTCTGAAAAAATTAAACAAAAATGTTTCATTTTTTGTTTTTGTAATGCATCTCGTTTTCCCTTAAGGAAAACGGGCTGCATTACAAAAACAAAATGCTTTATTAAAAAAGCAGTCACAGACATGGTAGTCTGCTGTCCGCAGCAGGCCACCATCCCTGTGAATGCCACCACTTGCAAGGGGGTCGCAAATTGCGACCCACCTCATTAATATTAATGAGGTGGGCCTTTGCGACCCCCTTGTGAGTTGCAGATGGTGTCAGGGACACCATCCTACATTCTGAATTGCGACTCGCAAATTGCGACTCGCTCTGACTCGCAATTTGCGGGTCGCAATTCAGAATCTACCTACATCTGGCCCTAAGTCTCTTATCTCTTTAATATTATCTGGTATATATGAACAGCAATGCCTAGAATTAATCATTCTACAGACTCCACCATCCTTTGCTAAAAGAATGTCTAAAGCAAGACGATTTTGAAGAGTCATAGCTCTATCAGCAGCTAATTCAGTATCTATCAGGAGTATGGTCTCTGAAAAAATTGTCAGCATGTTATCCACAATAGTAGCAAACTTTCGAATCTTATTCAAATTCAGAATGACTCCCAGTGAAGGAATCACCGCTCCAAATATAAATGTAATTCAGTCACTTTCGGAAACTTTTCCAAATCCTCCATTTGATAAATCTTTGGGAAAACTATCCCCAAATAACATGTCCCATACCATGCTCTTGGAAGACGGTAATAAGCATTAAGTTCACAAATATAGTAAATCCCTGGAACTGCAGGGCCCTGCCCATTCAACATAAAAGTCAATTTACTCTGAAACATAGACACATGCCTTCATTCACTCATACCCACAAATAAAGTGTCAGTGCGTGATTTAGGCCTAGATACACAAAGATTCCCTACGTGTTGTGCATCTAAAGCTAATTTCCCTTGCATCTTAATTGCACTATAAGCATAATCATTCTTGTAAGTCCTCTTCTCTAACCCTTTTTCTAATTTCTCTTTTAATGCTTTTCTGCAGTCATCTGTGTGATCTAAGAAGCTTTTCTCTAAAGGTGTAAGCAAGCATGTCAAGTTATTTCTATGCGCATAAGCTGTGACAAACATCAATGTATGTTCAAAGAAACCTCTAACTATTACTATGTCATTATCCTTAGCCACTCTACACCAATACCTAATTTTAGGAACAAACGAAAACACAACATCATGATTTGAATAGAAGTACTGAATGTACTCCTGGTTATAAAACCTTGTTAGTAACAGACTACAACTTATCCAGTATGTTAAAGGTAAGCTATAATATGTGACTCCTTCCTTGACTGATGAAGGAATCTGTGTACACACAAAACAATTCTTTGCATCCATTGTCTCAACATCCTCACTCAATAGGCGACAGAAAATGTTAGAAGAAAGCTCTCCCTGCCCATTAGTATACTCATGCAAATATTTCTCATCTAACTTAAACTTTTCTAATGCCATTAGTACAGTAGTCATCTCAAAAACAGAAGTATGGTTGGCTTTTCTCGTCCTCAACGAGCTCAAAGCCGGTCCCAGTTCCTCTTTGTTCTCCTTTCAGCCCTGAAACTTGTCTCACTGTTGTTGGTACTCTCAACAACGCTGCTTCATGATCCAGTGGACATGCCACTTTCTTTGTGTGGCTGGCGTGAATCCAGTTGTGAATTCCAATACACTTCGGATGGAGTAGTTGTTAAGACCACTTGACAAGGTCCCTTCCAACGAGGCTCCAAACACGTCTTTCTCACTTGCTTTCAGATGACAACCCAGTCCCCAGCTCTCAGGTTGTGCCCTGGGTCATGGATCGGTGGCAGTGTGGTGGCCTCCGCCTGCTGAGAAAAAGATGGGCCACATCAGCCAGACCCTTGCAGTAATCCAACACCATATCATCTGTAATGTTGACAAGTGCATTTGCTGGCACCGCTGAAAACCTCATTGCTCTGCCCATGAGGATCTCATGGGGTGATAGTCCTGTCTTCCTGTCAGGTGTGTTTCTCATTGACATCAGCACTAAAGGCAACGCGTCAGGCCATTTCAAAGTCGTAGCTGCATACATCTTTGCAACCCTTGACTTCAAGGTACCATTCATCTGTTCCACTAGTCCTGATGCTTCAGGGAGGTAACTACAATGCAACTTCTGCTCAATGTTCAATGCTGCACACAGTCATTTAATTACTTCATTGTTGAAGTGACTTCCCCTATCTGATTCTAAAGAAATCGGAAACCTGAAATGCGGTATCAGTTCCCTAAGAAGTAGTTTTGCTACTGTGAGACTATCATTTCTTCATGTAGAGCACGGTTAAATCCAATGACTAAAGATGCATACAATCACCAACACATATCTCAAACCTCCACACACAATAAAATCCATTTGCATTCTGCTGAATGGACCTCCTGCTCTTCCAATGTGGCTCAAATTAACCACTGTCCCTTTCCCCACATTTAGCTGTTGGCAAATGGCACAATGAAGGCAAACTGCTTCAGCAACTTGTCTAAACTTTGGGTTGAACCAGTCATGTTTGAGCATACGAACCATGGCATCCCTCCCAATATGTACTTGACCGTGATAGTACCTTTCCATTTGAGACAACAGGCCATTTGCCAAAACCAAATGGCCCGCCTCAGAAACCCACAATTCATCTTGTCTTTGAACACATTTCAATTTGTTCCATGAACGCTTCTCTTCCCTGTCAACATTATTGTGCAAAGATTTTAATTCTTCCAAAGTGTCAATTATTTTCAATGCATAACTTGTGTAAGTTTCATCTTCTTCAGGTAACAATTCCCACTTGTCTTTGAACGATATACAGTTCAATGCGCAAAACCTTGTGACTCGATCCGCATATTAATTTCCCAATGGCACATAGGGGGTCATTACAACCCTGGCGGACCGTGTTAAAGCGGCGGGAAAACCGCAAACAGGCTGGCGAAAAAAAAATGTGAATTATGACCGTGGCGGAAACCGCCAACAAAGACAGCCACTTTAACACTCTGACCGCCACGGCGGTACAGACAAACAGCGCGGCGGTCACCGCCAACAGACAGGCGGAAGACAAAGTACCGCCCACAGTATCACAACCTACCAATCCGCCACCTTTTCCGGGGTGGATTCAGCGTGGATAAAAACACGGCGGAAACAGCCATTTCAAAGGGAAAACGCTCACCTCTACACACTCCACGAGGAAGGAGGACACCATAGAACTGGAACTCCAAATACTCCCTGCGATAGTCTTCCTGCTCTTGTACGACCATCATCAACGCCGGCGCCGAAGACAACGGTGAGTACTGCACCTACGACATAGGGGAGGGGGAGGCAAAAGTCAGGGACACACACACGCAACACGCCCACCCCGACCCTCACCCACTACAACACACACACCAATGCATATCCAAACATTACAGTAACAACCCCCAACCCCCCCCCGGAAGAATGCAAAGACAAAAGGAAATGAGTTCAACCATTGTAATATATCAAAATACAGTAACCAAATATATACAGACAAATATACACATTCAACAAAATATACATCACGATTAGTAGTGCAGGTAATGCACCATTCAATGTCCGTGGACCACTGGGCCCAAAATGCATGGGCGAGGCCCACATCAGATACCTGATCAAAACGGAGAGAACACTGCCGGGGCATCAGATAGAAACAGGCACCTCAGGGGGAAGGGAAGGGGGGGCACCTCAGCCGGATGAGTGCACCACGCCAGATCCACAAGGGGGCTCCATGCCCATTGATGTATCCTGGGGAGTGCAAAGCCACAGTCTCTCAAGTCTCTGCAGTGGGTGGTTTGCCCACTGTACCATCCTGGGGAGTGCAAAGCCACAGTCTCACAAGTGTATACAGAGGGTGGGTTGCCCACTGTAACATCCTGGGGAGTGCAAAGCCACAGTCTCACAAGTCTCTACAGTGGGTGGGTTGCCCACTGTACCATCCTGGGGAGTGCAAAGCCACAGTCTCACAAGTCTATACAGAGGGTGGGTTGCCCACTGTACCATCCTGGGGAGTGCAAAGCCACAGTCTCTCAAGTCTCTACAGTGGGTGGTTTGCCCACTGTACCATCCTGGGGAGTGCAAAGCCACAGTCTCACAAGTCTATACAGAGGGTGGGTTGCCCACTGTACCATCCTGGGGAGTGCAAAGTCACAGTCTCTCAAGTCTCTAAAGTGGGTGGTTTGCCCACTGTACCATCCTGGGGAGTGCAAAGCCACAGTCTCTCAAGTGGATAACAGTCTCCGCTGGTTCAGGAGGGGGACTGGTGCCCAGAGTGCTTCATCCTGTTAAGGACAGACGGAGTGGATGCATGTCTCCACTGGTTCTGGAGAGGGACTGGTGCCCAGAGTGATTCATCCTGTTAAGGACAGACGGAGTGGATGCATGTCTCCACAGGTTCTGGATGGGGACTGGTGCCCAGAGTGCTTCATCCTGTTAAGGACAGACGGAGTGGATGCATGTCTCCACTGGTTCTGGAGGGGGACTGGTGCCCAGAGTGCTTCATCCTGTTAAGGACAGACGGAGTGGATGCATGTCTCCACAGGTTCTGGAGGGGGACTGGTGCCCAGAGTGCTTCATCCTGTTAAGGACAGACGGAGTGGATGCATGTCTCCACTGGTTCTGGAGGGGGACTGGTGCCCAGAGTGCTTCATCCTGTTAAGGACAGATGGAGTGGATGCTGTTCTCCACTGGTTCTGGAGGGGGACCGATGCCCAGAGTGCATCACACTCCCCGTGACGGTCCCAGTTCCGTCACTGCCCCTGCCGCACATGGGCTAGCGGTGCTTGAGTTGGCGGTCCTTACCCTGTTCAGCGGTGCTTGCCATGGCGGTCTTAGCCCTGTTCAGCAGTGCTTGCCATGGCGGTCTTTGCCCTGTTCAGCGGTGCTTGCCCTGTTCAGCGGTGCTTGCCATGGCGGTCCTTCATTGCCCAGCTGGGCTGGGGCTGGCGGTCCTTCATTGGGCAGCTGGGCTGTGGCTGCCGGGCCCTCCTGGGCACTGACTCTGGCGGTGGCCTCCTGGCCAGTGACGATGGGGCTGCCCTCCTGGGCACTGACTCTGGCGGTGGCCTCCTGGCCAGTGACGATGGGGCTGGCGGTGGCCTCCTGGGCAGCGGTGATGATGGTGGTCTTCTCCGCCGTGCTGCTCTTCCCAGACTTTGGCGATTTCTTCTGCCCCTTCCCCACCTTGGGAGGAGTCACAGCTGAGTGGACACTCCCCCCGGGACCCTTGTGAGCGGCTTTGCTGGCTAGAGCCTTCCCCCACTCCCGCTGGGCACTGTCCAACTTCTGGTGCTTCACAGGGGGGGGACTGGCTGTGCTGTGGCTCCGTGTCACACTGGCTGCCCTGGTGCCCGGTGCACTCCACATACCTCTAACAGGCACCACTGGTACAGGCAATTTTTTGGCAGAGGTGCTAGTACGGGACCCATGAATTGGAGGGGTGGGGTGGGAAAGAGGTCAAGCTTGCTCAGGAAAAGTTTATTAGGAACACTGGGACGGGTAGCTGGAGGGGGTCTGGGAGTGGAGGAAGAGGAGGTGGTTGTAGGAGGTGTAACTTTTGTAGCTTTGGGTGCAGGTGCATGCGCTGGAGGCTGTCGTGAGGTGGATGGCTGCTGGGTGGGTGTGTGCCTGCGTTTGTGTACTTTGGGAGGGGGTGTCACAGACACACTGGGAGAGGACACAGGGGACGTGTAAATGGTAATGGGGGTGGTGAGTGCAGGTGAGCGGGGTGTGGTGGTGGGTGTGCTGGTGCGGGACCTAGTGGCAGTAGTGGTAGTGCATGCAGGTGAGAGTGTAGACGACACTGGGAGGGAGGAGGAAGACGACGCGGAGGGGGACACAGTGGAGGCAGTGGATGTTGGTGTGTCTGTATGTGTGTGATGCTTGCGTGAGTGCCTGTGGGATGTGTGGTGCTTATGTTTGCCTGAGCTTCCCTTGTGTGTTGACGTGTGTGCAGGCTGGTCTGATGGTGTGCTTGGGATAGGCTGGGGTACAGGGGATTGGGTGTGGGTGGAGGAAGTTGGAGGGGGGAGGCTAGAGACAAGGACAATGGCTGCCATCAGTGCTGAGGCCTGAGTTTGCAGGGTTCGATGAAGGGCAGCCTGACTAGAATGAATGCTCTCCAGGAATGCATTTATGTGTTGCAATTCCCTTTCTACACCCTGGATGGCATTCAAAATGGTAGACTGCCCAACAGTGAGTGACCTGAGGAGGTCAATGGCCTCCTCACTGAGGGCAGCGGAGGTGACAGGGGCAGGGGCTGAGGTGCCTGGGGCGAAGGTGATGCCCACCCTCCTGGGTGAGCGGGCACGGGGCGAAGGCTGAGGGGCTGCTGGGAGGGCGGTGCTGGTAGGGGGGGTGGTGGCTGTACCTGTAGAAGTGGGGGGCACAGATTTTGCCGCCACCACAAGGGAGCTCCCATCGGAGGACGAGTCTGTGTCGCTGGTTGCTGATCCTGTGACTGCTGTGAAGCTCTCCTCGCCCTCCGTCCCACTGGTGTATTCAGAGTCTGTGGTGTGGCCCTCCATAGCCATGTGGGATGCAGCTCCCTCGTGCTCCGGTGCCACTGTACCTCCGCCTGATGATGCTGATGCACACAAGAACAGGGAGAGCACAAACAGTGGGGGGAACGACAGAAGAAAGACAGGTTGAGTGCATGGCTTACCGCTACCGTTGGCGGACAATACAGACACAGCAGCCCCCTGCACTACGCCGCGCTGTTGGGCTCTACAGGTGCAGTTCCTGGGATATGGCCTACATGGCTATGGTGGACATCAGCACACATAGATGACACAGGGGCATGTATACCTGTACTTGGCACTCTACAGAGGTGGGGTGGAGTGCCACATGGCCTGCATTACGGAGGGGCCTAGCCCACGGGACTCGCCCTGGCCTAGGGGAACCACAGCCCTCCTCCCCCACCCAGACACCTTCACTGCGCGCAAAGTCCGCAGAATTATGTAGTACTCACCCCCTTGTGTCTGCTGTGATGCCCTCAAGCGCCCATCCAACTCAGGGTAGGCCACCGCCAGGATCCGGAACATCAGGGGGGGTCATGTGCGACGGGCACCCCTCCCACGTTGGGAGGCCATCCTCAGCTGAGCCTCCGCCGTCTTCTTGTTCCAGCGGCGAATGTCCTCCCATCTTTTACGGCAGTGGGTGCTCCGTCTCTGGTGGACCCCCACGGTCCGGACGTCCTTGGCGATGGCACGCCAAATATCCTTCTTCTGGTGGGCGCTGACCTACATGACATGTACAGAGGAAGAAGAGAAGTGATTACCAACTGCACCGTCAAAGTGAGTGGCCCACATCCCTACCCTTGCCATGTGGCACATGCATTCACAGTCCTTCATGCATGCAGAACTGTGGCCCATTTTTCTTACAACCAGCCCTCTCCACACAGGCATAGCCCATACAACTTGCTCCCTGTGTACTCACCTGTTGGTCTGGAGGACCGTAGAGTAGCGTGTACTGGGGGAGGACCCCGTCCACGAGCTTCTCCAACTCCTGTGCAGTGAAGGCAGGGACACTTTCCCCAGACGCACGAGCCATTGTCTCTTCCAGACCGAGGTCACAGCAGCACTTGCAGTGTAGGTCCTCTCCTGTCGAAGATCGGGTATCGAGAGATTGAACAGATAGAAATGGCGGTCATGTCCGCGGCGGTGACGTCCGCGGCGGTGCGTATCATCACCGCCGGCGCACTTCGTCATAGGGTCCAATGTTAACCAATACAGCATTGCGCAGCGGTCTTCGGCCGCCTACCGCGACGGTGTACAACGCCAGCGCAGTTACCTCACATCCCATTGTCCCAGTTTAGAGGTCAGGCAGCTGCCAATTCAGGGGCCCACATGGCTTCATTTTCAACTGCGTCAGACATACCTAGGCCTGGACTCAACACACATACAGGCAACTTGTTGGATTATGTTTCGTGTTCTGTGTAGACTGGGTAAATACCTCTGAGTTGTTTGACTCTGTGGTCACTGTTGTCCTTCCTAGGCACCGTCAGCTGGGACATGTGAGGAGATGGCGGAATCCTCCGGTGTACCCACCGCTGGTGGACCTGTTGACAATGGAGGAGCGACATTTAATCATCACCTACAGGTTTGACCGTGCCACTATCCAGGAACTGTATACCCAGTTGGAGCCTGACCTGATGTCAGCTATCCGCCATCCCACAGGGATCCCCCCTCAAGTGCAGGTGCTATCAGTGCTCCATTTCCTTGCAAGTGGGTCATTTCAAACAACAGTGGCAATGGCATCAGGGATGTCCCAGCCTATGCTTTCCAACGTGTAGTCCAGAGTGTTGTCTGCCCTGCTGAAACAAATGCGGAACTACATTGTTTTCCCTCAGGTCGAGGATTTGGCTACAGTTAAAGGTGACTTCTATGCGCTTGGACATATCCCTAACATCATAGGTGCCATAGATGGGACCCATGTAGCTCTGGTCCCCCCCCACAGGAGTGAACAGGTGTACAGGAACCGGAAGAGTTATCATTCGATGAATGTACAGATGGAATGTTTGGCAGACCAGTAAATCTCCCAGGTAAATGCTATGTTCCCTGGCTCAGTGCATGACGCCTACATCCTGCAGAATAACAGCATCCCTTATGTGATGGGTCAACTCCAGAGGCACTGGGTGTGGCTATTAGGGGACTCTGGTTACCCCAACCTGTCATGGCTACTGACCCAAGTGAGGAATCCCAGGACCAGGGCAGAGGAACGCTACAATGAGGCCCATGGGCGGACTAGGAGGGTGATCGAACGCACCTTCGCTCTCCTGAGGGCCTGGTTCAGGTGCCTCCATATGACAGGTGGTTCCCTATTCTACTCACCAAGGAAGGTGTGCCAGATCATCATCGCCTGTTGTATGCTTCACAATCTGGCTTTGCGACGCCAGGTGCCTTTTCTGCAGGAGGATGGTCCAGATGACGGTGTTGTGCCAGCTGTGGAGCCTGTGGACAGTGATGAGGAGGAAGCAGAGGAAGAAGACATTGACAACAGGGACTCAGTTATCCAGCAATATTTCCAGTGACACACAGGTGAGAACACATTCCTGCCTACTACAAGTACTATCAATCTTCTACCTTTATCCTGTCTGTCGATTTCAACCAGTATATGGTAACTGAGTTGTACATTTCCATTACGGTTTCACAGGTGTGGTTATCAACGTGTGTCATCTGCTTACATTCCTCATGGACTTGAGATGTGTGACATAGGTATGTTGACATTACATTTGAGAACGGATTTTGGCACTGTCATTGCTAATACACATTTTCAAAATCACAGACTGACTCCAGATTGTTTTGTGCTTCAAGGGTGTTTATTGAAGTGCTAAATATTGGAGGGGGGTAGTAAAATGGTGAGGGGTGATGGTGGAGGAATGTCCATGGCAGAGCCCAGTCTATTAGTCTCACAGGTGCACTGCCCATATGGGCATAGGAAGTGGAGCTGGGGCAGTTCCAATATGGACAGGGTACAACATGGGACAGTGGGATGACAATCAGGGTGGTCTCATTTCTTGGCGGGGGTCTTGCCATCGTGCTCTGTCCTGTTCCTGGATCTCAGGGACCGCTTGTGGGGTGGTTCTCCGTCTGCAGGGGGTGGGGTGCTGGTGTGGTGGTCCTGTGGTGGGGCGTCCTGTCCACTAGCGCTGGTGGAGGTGGTGGGCAGTTCATCGTCCATGCTAGGGTCAGGGGCCCCTTGGAGTGCCACGGTGTCCCTCCTGGTGTTCAGTATCTCCTTCAGCACCCCTACGATGGTGCCCAGGGCGGTGCTGATGGTTCTGAGTTCCTCCCTGAAGCCCAAATACTGTTCCTCCTGCAGGCGCTGGGTCTCCTGAAACTTGGCCAGGACCGTTGCCATCGTCTCCTGGGAGTGGTGGTAGGCTCCCATGATGGAGGAGAGGGCCTCGTGGAGAGTGGGTTCACTTGGCCTGTCCGCCCCCTGTCGCACAGCAGCCCTCCCAGTTCGCCTGTGTTCCTGGGCCTCCGTCCCCTGGACCGTGTGCCCACTACCACTGCCCCCAGGTCCCTGTTGTTGTTGGGGTGGTGGATTTTCCTGGGTTCCCTGTAGTGGTGGACACACAGCTGATTGACGTGTCCTGGGTACGGAGGTATGGGCCCGCTGGGTGGGTGCTGTGCTGGTGTTACCAGGGGGTGGAAGGTCTGTGATGGCCTGTGACTAGGTGTGGGGAACCGACTGTCCCGAGGCCCACAATGGTCCGGGATGGTCATCTGGATCCAGTTGGCCAGAGCTGCTGTCATCACTGTGGGCCTCTTCTGTGGGTGGGGTAGAGATGTCTGGACCCTCCTGTCTGGTGACATTGGGTAGTGGTCCTGCAGGGGTGTAAAAGCATGATTATTGCATCTGTGTGTGTCATGGTGTGCAATGGGTGGGTGAGCATGTACCCCAGTGCTAGCATTCCTGTGTGGGGGCTTGTGTGATGATGGTTGGGGTGGTGTTATGGGTATGTGCAGTGGGCATGGTTTAGTGAGGGGTGTCCATGCTTTGTTGTGTCATGCAGGGCTTGGTGTTGGGATGGGTGGTTTGTGTTAGTAGTACATATGTGAGGAGTTGGAGTGATAGGGGAGGGGGTGAGGGTGGGGGTCTGTGATAGCATGCAGGTAGGGTGGGGGATATGATAGTTAAGATTTGACTTACCAGAGTCCATTCCTCCACCGACTCCTCCGAGGCCCTCAGGATGCATAATGGTCAAGACCTGCTCCTCCCATGTTGTTAGTTGTGGGGGAGGAGGTGGGGGTCCGCCGCCAGTCCACTTTACCGCGATGTTGTGCCAGGATACCACGGAACGCACGTTCCCCCGTAGGTCGTTCCACCTCTTCCTGATGTCGTACCGATTTCTTGAGTGCTGTCCCACTGCGTTGACCCTGTCGACTATTCTTCGCCATAGCTCCATCTTCCTGGATGGAGGAGTGCTGCACCTGTGATCCAAATAGCTGTGGCTCTACCCGTACGATTTCCTCCACCATGACCCTGAGCTCCTCCTCCGAGAACCTGGGGTGTCTTTGCCGTGCCATGGGGTGGTGTAGGTGATGTGTGGGGTGGTGTATGTGATGATGAGTGTCGTGATGTGTAGTGGTGTGTGATGTTTTGTGCGTGGATGTAGTGTGGGTGATGGTGTTGTGTGCCTCTGTGTGGTGGGTTGTCTATGCTGTGCAGTCTCTCTGGCCTTCGTCAACATTTTTGGTCGTAGGGGTTTGTGGGTGATGTGGGTGGGTGTTTTATATAGTATTGACTGTGTGGGAGTGGTGTTTGTATGTGTATTAGGTGTGTGTTTTTCGTATTGTCCAATGTGGCAGTGTTTTGGAGATGTGTGTGTATTTTGAGCGCGGCGGTGTGTACCGCCAATGGAATACTGCGGTTGAAAGACCGCCGCGTGGATTCGTGGGTCGTGATAGCATGGGCGTGTTTCTGTTGGCGTAACGGTGGAGGTTTTGTTTTCGCCAGTTTATCACTGACCTTTGGTGTGGCGAACTTGTGTGGGTGTCTGAATTTCGGCGGATTCCGAGATGTGGGTCATAATAGCTGTGGCAGATTTACGCGGCCGCGGCGGTGTATTGGCGGTCTTCTGCACGGCGGTAAGCGGATTTTATCGCCAATGTTGTAATGACCCCCATAGTCCTGCGACTTCAGATGTGCACTGCATTTCACCACGGCAATCCTTTCAGGCTTTTGAATTGCATGTAACAGCACTTTAATTCTCTCCCCATTTCTCACTGGTGAACCAGAAGAGGTCTTTGAGACCACAATTGACCAAAATCATGAACTATTCCAAATCCATACTGGCTATCTGTATAGATAGTAACTTTTAGCTGAGCAGAAACATGGCACGCTCTAGTAAGGGCTACCAGTTCCGCTACCTGGGCAGAATACACTCCTCGAAGATAAGAAGCTTCTAATGTACCTATAATTTTGCACACAGCATATCCTGCTCTCAGTGTCCCTATATTGTCTCTCAGACAAGAACCATCAACAAAGATAATTTGGTCATTTTCTTCCAATCGGGAATCTCTAATGTTGGGTCTCAGTTTTGTGCACAAATCAGTTACTTCGAGACACTCATGTTCAACATCTTCCTCTTTTTCAATTTCAGTATTTTCACTCAGAAGTAAGGTTGCCGGGTTCAGCACTGTACACCTTTTCAATTTTACATTTGGCGACCCCCAAATACTCGTTTCATATCTAGTCAACCTCACACCAGTCAAGGATTGGGTTTTCGTCCTTGTCAGTAGAATCTCAATAGAGTGAGGGACCATTACAGTCAGGGAATATCCCATCACCACGCCTTCACACTGTGAAAGACTTTGACAAACGGCGGCAACTGCACGCAAACAACCCAGTAAGGCTGCTGCAACTGGGTCCAAAGTAGCTGAAAAATATGCTACTGGGCGCTTTACACTTCCATGGACCTGTGTCAAGACAGACAAAGAACATGCATCACGCTCATGACAAAATAGTGTGAAAGGCTTTGTGTAATCAGGCATACCCAACACTGGAGCTCCGTACAAACTCTCTCTCAACTCAGTGAACGCTTTCATTTCATCCTGGCCTAACACTATGGGATCAGTGACTTCCTTATGGGTCAGCTTCTGCAGTGGTTTTGAAATGACTGAAAATTTTGACCATGGCTTAATTGTTTCAATCATGACTTACAATATGAATTAAAAAAAAACACAATACATACAACAGTAAAACTTCATTACATAAAATCATTGTTCATTCCTTAAAAGCTTAAAAACTTGAGAAGAGGGATCAGCTTAATCCAGGCATTTCTAATCCCATTAAATAACCACATACACAAGTACGAAAAGATAATTTACAGTTACCACGCTCCTTATATACCTGGGGGATGGGCATTTCCCGGCAATAGCAACCTATACAAGAGGGCCTCAAGAGAAGGAAGTGCAAGTGCTTGCAGTGATTAGTATTAGCAGCAGTGGTTATATTATGTTGTGGTAATAAAAATATTACATATTAAAAAGGTAATGGATGTACCTAATTTATGTAGCAGAAGACCGTATATCTCACAACAACAGCTATGACCTTATAGATCATATGGATCTAATGGATCTTTTGGTCCGATCAGCCCTAGTTTAGTTGGTAGCTCCCTCAACTGGGGCCAAGTGTCCCATATATATGAGGCTATCAAGTTGTGTTTGTTAATATTAGCCTGTCTCGTACAAAGTGCTAGTGCAGTTTTAGTGCAATTTGCTCCTTTAGACCTAAAGAGAGGGTGGAGCCACCTATGCCTTGCTACAACAAATTTCTATCAGAACAGGGTGAAATGCACCACATTGTCTACCTCCCCGAGAGAGCAATCACAGTACTCGAGTCCTGCTACCCGCTTAGGTGTGCGTACCAGATAACCTCTTAGGGGCAGCACACCCAGTATGAATTTAATATTAAGAGACCGCTTCAATTCAGGGTACAACAGTTCCAAGTAGTCTGGAGGGGCTGGCTCGTAAACATTGGTAAAGTAATAGCTTCTGATTGAATCATGCCTAATTCCCTGATATGTCCTCCTCTTATTTCATTCCTGATATCGCTCTTTTACCTTACCCGCAATACCCTAATTAACTCCACCCGGATCCTCCCAGAGAGCCTCTAGCCGAAGGTTACCTGGGGTGCCTTTGACATAAGTTCCCTATGAACTCCCTCCTGATCCACCACTCGCAGTGACCTCTTCAAGGGTTTCTAGGTACACTGCTGCCCTAGGATTGTGAACTAACCTCACCCAATATAATATTGGCCTTAAGGCTGCTAGCTCTGATATCAGCACCCAGTTTAGTTCTGCAAAGAGGGCCTTCAAGAGAGTACCTGGCACTAGCCCCAGTAAGGATCTCAGAAAGATTTTTTTGGCTAGCTGTAGCACACTAATATCAGCGTATCCCCAGAGTTCTGCTCCATAGAGAGCTACAGTGACTGCTTTCCGGGCATATATTTCCAGGATTATACTAATATTTCTTGCTCTAGCTTTGTGCTCGAACTTCAATATTGCCCCGCTGCTTGCTTAAGGACTATGGATGCCTTCGGAACTTGGGAGACCCAGCTCAAATTCTCTGAAAACCGCACACCTAGGTATTCAAAGTACTTAGTAGCCTCAATTGGTGTGTGGTGTATGGCTGGCTTCAGCCAGAGACTGGGAGAGGGTCACATGGACATCCCCAGGGTCATCATACAATTGATAGTTAATGATTTTTCCTCACAATATTTAACAAAACGGGCGAGTAGTCCAAGGGCCGCGTTCTCAGTGCATGCCATAAGTACTGCATCGTCCGCAAAGAGTAATATTGGAACCCTCCTACCAGCAACAATGGGGTGTCTAGATGTTCCCCTAGAAGATAATCAACCACATCATTCAAGAAAAGGGTAAAGAGTAGAGGGGGCAGGACATAGCCCTGCTAAACACCCTTTTGGCTCTGAAAAGGGTCTGTGCACTCCCCTCCCATCGTATATCTCACTCTGGCCGTATCATCTGTGTGCAGTGCCGCTATGGCTTTCACTAGCAGGCATCAACCCCTAGGTCTATCAATGACTTCCACAATTTGCCCCTATCTACTGAGTCAAAAGCGGTTTTCAGATCTATAAAGACCAAATAGCGAGAGGACCTCCTGACTACTGTGAATTTATGCGAGATCAAATAGAGGCGGATGATCTGATCAATAGTTCCCACGCGGGGCAGGAAGCCAGCTTGTACTTCTGTTATCACACCCGGGCATCAGCCCACCCCTATAGGAGGTAAAATAAAACTTTTCCTAGAACCTTCCTGGCTCCATATAGTAGGCAGATCGGCCGATAATTAGCGGGGCAGCCTCTGTCACTCTTCTTATAGATCAGGACAATAATAGCAATGGTAAGTATTTTAGCCCAGAAATAAGGTGCCTCATGATAGAGATACAACAGGACCAAATCTGGGCCAGGGGCCTTAGTCCTCTTCATTGCTCTCAATGCTCTAATCACTTCTGGGATTAAAATTCCTATTTTGATGGTGGTGGTGAAAGGTGCGCCGGGCCACTGTCTAGGAGCCAAGGGATCAGCCACATGGATTCTAAACAATGTACTGAAGTGGGGAACCCAGGCAGCTGGGCTTATGTGGGTTTCAACAACATTCACTCTAAGTTCAGCCAACATTGCATTTTGGTGCAGCCGTTTATTGATTGCTAGCAAGCACTAATAATCTCTTCTGTATTCTTTAAATTTCATTTCGCTAGTCCAGCTATTGTGATGCTGTGTTAAGAAACCAAGAATTCTCTTCTTGCCTTTGCACACTCCTTGTCAAACCATTCTTCATATCCTAGCTGCCCTTTTCTAATAGTACCATCTGACTTAATCCGTGCTGGCTTAGACCACAAGGCCTACAGCTCCCTTGTCATTTGGTAATAAGCAGCCAGTATGAGAGGACTATCATTTGCCGAAGCATCTACGATGGATTGTTCATAGTTGGCTGTTATAGGTACTAGCTGCAGAAGCCCCTGCGGGTACTTCTCACCATCCCATCGTATTGTTCTTCTACAATTGGACAGCACTATCTCCCTTCTGTGCAGCCCTGGGGCTCATCCTGTTGTAATCCCTAGCCCCAGAGCGTCCGTCCTCATAGCGAGAACAAGTGGATTGTGATTGCTTTCTACTCTGCTAACCACGGCCATGTATAAGGTAGACGACCATGCTTCCATGTTGATGATAACATAATCAATGATTGAGGAAGATTTACCATTATTAAAAGTTACGTTGGCAGCGCCATCTGACTTTGAACACCCATTAACAAAGCGGAGACCGTTGTTCAATAAGAGACCTCTGCTTTTTTTGTAGACTTAAAGTGACTCATAGCTGTCTCTGGGATCGCCATACTATGATCTTCAAACAAGATTTCATGGCTGTTAATAGTGTCACAAACTGATGAGTTAAAGTCACCACAAACCAACATCACACTCCTGCCTCCTACACAGCCCCGGGTAGCTTTACCATCCTCCGTGCATCTTCTACCCTTTTTAATATATGTGGAGCACCTTCTCCAGAGTTCCTGAACCCCCGAAGACCACCCTGGCAGAATATATATGTTCAAGATATCAATTACCACCCCTTTATTAAGACCTGACCAAAGTCTCAAATTCTGGATATTAGTAGAAGCCCTCTGCATTGGTACATCAACTTGCCCTACTTTACACTCTAGCTTGCATGACACCCATATTGAGATACCCCCCGAAAGGCGACCCTTCCCTGCCCAAACAGCCAATATATCAAAGCTCAGAAACCCATCAATGCAAATCCTTCAACAGCCCATGATTCTTGGAAGCAACAGATATTGTGCAAACTGACGTATTGTATCCAATCTTTGTCTTCCAGTTTGCTAGCCAAACCTGCTATGTTCAAGGAGAGTATTCGCAGACAGCCCCCTTCAAGTTATTGTAAGCCAGCGGTATTGGAACATACAGAAGAAGTGGCTGGATAGAGAGAAGGTTTCTTTGCTAATCAGTCAGTTCTTGCTCTAGGGGATGCTTCTGTGTCACCAGCAAGTACAGCCGCTACCAATGACCAGTTCTCACAGTTGGGCCCTTTTTCACTCACGTCACGACTAGGAATCCAGATTTGTCTACTGTTTTTGTAGGTGGTAATGATCAATGATTCTCACACTCTACTACCCCCGGCTATAGAACTCTTCTTGTTTCGCCATGGATTAATCTAGCTGTAACTGGTAAGGCAAATTCACCCAGGGCCGAGGGGTAGAGATAGCAATATCGCCTTGGGGATTAGTAGGATGAGTGCACCTCCTGCCATAATCAAGCCGCTGATGCTTTGATCCCAGCTTGACTAATTTCACATCACTCGAAGAGAGGACTCTTAGCTCAGGTACAGCATAAAAAAGGCTTAATAATCTAGACCTATTTAGGGGTTGGCTTAAACCAACGTCAGGAAACAGATTGACGAATTCCAGGCATCACCTGCTGTATCTTCTCCCTGGCGCAACATCACTGGAGCTATCAATTTTGTTGCAGTGTGGGTCACCGGCATCCAGGCTTTCTCTGTGACAAAATCTTGAGAGCGCCATAAATGGCGAAGCATCCGGGTTCAATCCCTGGATCACCCTCAGTTCTCCGGGAGTGCATTATACCTCCTGTTCAGGTTGTTCGCCTTGGGCTGCCACCATCTCGTGGGGGGCAAGGCAGGGAGCTTCCAGTCTTAGCTACCTTCCTTGGACCCTTCCTTACTGCCCTTTTTTCCTTTGTAGACCCTTTCATCTTATTCCTATGCTTCCTTGCCTTTACTGGACTTTTTTGGCAAGCTTCTCCTTCTACTGCACCCCCCACTGCGATTATCCCCGAAGGATTGAATTTGGGTGAATCGTGGGGGTTCTGCTACCCCCCTACAATTAGCAACCGGCCCAGAGGTGTTGTCATGCGGGAGGGCAGCTAGGTTTCTGATGACCATATTCTCCTCACTTAGGCCCATATGTACAAACACTTTTTCCCATAGACACAGAATGGGGAAAAACCTTTGCTACATCTGGCCCTTAGTGTATTCTTTTGGCTGGCAGCTGGAACTAGCCCCCTGTCTGTGCTGTTCTTATTGTTGGAGAATAACCATTTAAGGGATTAAACTGGAAATGGTGTAACCCGCCTCCCCTTTTCTTTAGCACGTCCCTTCTTCTTATTCCTGGTTGCCTCTATATCAACTGGGGCTTCATTCTGGGATCCAGGAGCTCTTCTTTTACATTCCATGGTGCTAACTAATGGTTCCTTTAGTTCAGTGGTTGTGTTTTTTTTGCTGGGAGTCGCCTTGTGCTCGTCTGCAGGGAGGCTACCCCTCTCTGTTGCAGTGGACCCGCCACCCTCTCTATGGGCATTGCTGCCTTCACCACTGTGTTTAACCATGCTTGTGTTAGTCTGAAATAAACTCCCAGTTTGAGCAGGATGGGATCTGCAGTTTGCATCTGTGTAGTACTCCTTGTAAGATTTAAGGAATTGAACTGGTTATGACTAGCATACCAGGGGGCCTGTGGAGGTGGGGCCCGATTCGCCCCAATTGTTCGTTCACCCGGGACTAGGGCCTGTAGTATCATAGTTAGTAATGGTTCAATGTGCTCAGTCCCCCCGAAAAATGTCTCCAATAGTTTGAGGATCGAGACTAGGACATTGTTTAATACAGTCATAGCCTCGGAGATTAGAAAACCTTGTTGGGTCTCCGTGGATGCAGGATTGCTTGAGGGCTGGCAATCAAAAATATTCTGGTATATAGAGTCAGTCAAACAAAACCATCCACTAGGGGAGGAGCTGTTGATCACAGGTTTAAATCCAAGTGCAGCCTCCGCCGAGGTCTCAGGACTATCTTCAGCTACCGGCAAAACCTTGGATGGCCTGCAAAGTCCAGCTTTAGCTGTTGGGCTACAGGGTACATCTGGCAGCATATAATCCAGAAACATCAGGGAGCTATTGTTAGGCAGTCACATTTCCCCTTTAGGGTACCATTGTCCGGGACCCTTATGTCCCCCAATTCATTATTTGTTGTCCGATGTTTGTCACTAGGTCGTCCGTGATGTGAAAGTTCCTGCAGAGGTTCTTGAACCTCCCTTCTCTGGTGCCCTATAAGTTTGCTCTCCATACTCGGGCTCTCCAGTGCACTTTGTTGTCCCTTCTACGTATGGCAAGGCTTCCTATAAAATTGCTCATTCACCAGCACTACCGTTGATGACACAGCCGAGTCAATTTTAACACTCTCAGCAGCTCTTATCTCGCTGTCTTTCTCTGAGCGTCTGCCATAGGATTCTCCACCAGCATCATCCATCCCCGGGCTGCCAGAACTGGCTCCTGCTCCAGAGCAGCATCCTGCATCTCTAGCTGCATCTCTGATTCTGTTTGCTTGTTGGTCTGCTTGTTCATCTGCTCAGTGATCAGATGTAGGCAAGATATCTTATCCATCTTTTGGTCCACCTTGTGGTAGAAGTTAGTTATCAACCTATTGGGAAGACCGGAATCAGCCTCTCTAGAGTCGCCAGCTAGCAGGGGTGAGGCAGAAGCAGAATTATTTCCAATTAGGCATTGATCCACAAGGGAGCACAGTAGTCTTATATTCCTTTCAGCCGGATCCCTTTGCCATGATTAGTCTACTATATACTCTCATTGAGCGCCTTGGTACTGTTTGTCTAGCACTGGTGGTTCGTCTGTTTTTCAGTGTCATTTCCCTGTTACTTTCTGTCCACCACCGATGTCCAACAGTGACTAATGGCTGATTGGGTTGTCAAGCACAGTCACACACTTTTAATGGTGTGGTCCTGCAGTGCGAACCGCTTGGTCAAGGTGACGGAGGAGCACACGGAGAGGAGCAAACCGCACCAGAGCCTAGTCTGGCCTCTTCCGGGCCTCTCTGGCTCAGTCCTTGGGCCCTGGCTCTAATACCTCAGCCACGCACACCACACCAAGCTGCACCAGCTTGCCCTGGTCTACTGCACTGCCCGTCTTAATTCTCAACATTGCGGCGTATCTGTGTCTCAAGTCACAGAATCGCACTATCTCTTATGAGTCCTTGTTGCACAATACTCTCTCATTGGTCGCTGGGCTGGGGCAAGGTGATCAAAAAGTTACAGCAGTCAAGCGGGTCGTGCAGGGATTTGATAGCCCCTTACAGCCTTTTGTCCAGCCTTGTTGACCTTTGTCCCTTGCGACCTTTTCTTTCTTTCCTTCTTTCTTTCTTTCTTTCTTTCTTTCTTTCTTTCTTTCTTTCTTTCTTTCTTTCTTTCTTATCTTTATGCTTATGCTTATCCTTATGTCCTATGTCCCCCTTTAGCTATCTCCTTGTTAGAGCACAAGGGTGAAAGGATGCAAGGGGGCACCTGCAACAAGCGACAGACGGACAGACATGGACAGGTTGTGCACGGGATCAATGGTATCAATGGTAATATTGAATGGTCAGTAGCGGGCTAATAGCAGGTTTGAGTGGCTCAGGCAGCAGTTTTCAACCCCCTCCTCTTCTCCTGACCTTCTCCCACCTTCCAACTTTCACCTAATAGCTGTTGGTGTGGGGGGGGAGTGCTGCAACCCCTGCTGAGATAGCACCACACCTCTCCTAGGTATTTCAGCCTCCCCTGCCCTCTCCTGGTAGCTCTGGACTTGTCGGGCCTCACAGGTCGGTGGGTGGTGGTATTTTTCGTCACTGCCCTGCTCCGCCTGCTCCGTCCACTCTCACCTGGTTCTCCTAGTTCCTGGCTCTCCTGGTTCTCTCCTGGTTCCCGTAGCACCCCGTGCCCCTGGCCTGTCTGCAGACTCTGCTGCAGCGTTATGGGACCCGCTGCTGCTGTCTCACACGTGCTCCCTTTTGCACTTGCAACTCACACTCACAATGCGTGACAATATACCAAATTTATTCAGCAGTTCAGAAGTTTGTGGTTCGTGGATCATCAGCCCAGGGTCGTGGCAGTCCCGCTGCCACGACCGCGCTCCTCACTGCACTCGCAGATCATCTCACTCGTCAATGCTTCAATGCATCAGTGCGTACTCCTCATCCTCAGTGCGTCCAGTGGTTCTCCCTCCAGCGTCCAGTGATTCTCCCTCCAATCATTAGTTAGAGCTCAATCAAATATCAAAATGTATATATTATTATAAAAAAGTGCTATATTTTTACATTCATTAAATTGTAATACAGAATAGATAAATGTATATACATTTTTAAAACAATTAACGATATTTCTTTTAAATCCTTATACGATTTATAATTGTTATTGGGTTATAAAAAATTATTACATTATTATTATTATTATTATTATTATTAATGAAAGTAACACATTTTTCATTCAGTAAATTGTTTTACAAAATAGTTGCCTCTTATATACATTCTTAAACCAACTAACAATATTTAGTTAAAATCCATTTGATTTATACATTTATTTATAAAAAAAAATCCAACACAAACATGCAACATATTTGTTTTAGGATTTAGATAAATAATTATTTTATGATTTAAACAGTTAACATTTTTGACAATATTTAACTTCAGTTAAAAAAAATATGTCAAGTAAAAGACCATCTCCGTATATCCACTTTCAACATTGTGATAGATGGTGAGTACCAGAAGGTGTAGGAGTCATAGGTACCGCAGAGAATTTTTGCAACAATGTTTGTAAAGCAATATGATGAATCACACATGGCCTGCACATTTTTTGAGCATGCATGTTTATGATCGCAGTGCATGTGAGCAGTGGGTACTGGTGAAACTGACTGACATGTATAATCCACTGCACCAAGAACTTTTGGAAAATTAGCAATTTGGTGGAATCCCTACTTCCCCTCTGTTTGTTCAATCCTGGAAAATGGAGATGCTGATGAGTACATTTCAGAACGGCATCCAGGACAGATGGAGACAAGAATAAGAGGGCACTCTGTGAAATACTAGCCAAATTAGCACTAATGCTCTGCAATGAACCAGAGTCAAGAAGGCGAAGTATTGCAAAGAGTTCACATAAAATGGTAAGCCATGTGAATAAGCAGTAACAGCTTCAGAAGGGGTCAAATATCGTCCAAATGGGCCATCATCATCTCTCTAAGTCTGCAATACTTTATAGGATTTTCATATCTTCGTTCAATAAGTGTGGCCTTTTGAAAGGAAATCCTCTCCTTTGTTTGTATTCTTCTTTTTTGCAAGGTGTTGTAGTCACAGACTATATCACAGAATGACTATCTCCATAGTTGTTGTGTTATGTGGGGAACATTGTCTCATGCTGGTCTTTTAAATATACTGGTGATGTTAGCATGGATTTTCACACCCACTCTGGCCTTAAGATATTTTCCAGCACAATTTGACATTTGTGCTAGATTGCATGACTCGGCTAAAAAATGTTAAATTAGTTAGTGTTGGTAATGCTTTGGTATGCCATGGTTCAACCTTTACCATCTTACCCTGTATACATTAAAATCACTTTTTAAGCAGTCCCACAACGGGTCAACAAATCATGCAATTCCTTTATTGTACCTCAAGGTAATTCTGTGCTTCGATCTCCGTGCTGGTCTGTACTATGCAAAAATGGTACCAAAGCTTAGTAAATGTACCCCTCTGTAACATTGCTTTTGTGAAAGTATGCTGTCAATTCAGGAATGTTGAGCAAGATTTATTTGAAGGGGATCTTTTTGAAAGTCTTTGCGAGAGAAGAAAGCACTAGTATAATCCCCTAGGGGAATTGGTTACCAACTTTTGTAGACGCCCATGAGGTAGATGAGGTCTTGCAAAACAAGGTAAAATTTGATTAAATCATAGCTGAGGTTTAAATCGTGCTCAAAATTGGGCAGACTTTTTGGAAAAAATCATGCCCATTGGGTTATCTAATATTTTGACATTCCTGATATGCAAGCATGTCTTTGTAACCAAGTGTTGGAGGGGGCACGCTCTGGTTGGCTGAGGCAAGGCCCTAGCCTGGCAGAACCTATTACTCCCATCAGGGGTGGGTGATTACACTCACTGTACAAGCTGCACTCACCCTTGGGTACCTTGGCACTGAGCAGTCAGGCTTATCACAGGGGCAATGTGTAAAGCATTGGCACAGCACTTTCATATCACAAATGCACTGAGCGTCACGAAAGAGACTTCACACTAGGTGTATGTAAATAAAGTTTGTAATCAACAGACGTTAGTTAAAACAGCATGAACATCATGTATCTCTGGGCATTAATCGCATTTGGAAATATCACTAGCAGTACTACGTCACCGGAGTTCAAATGACATCCGTAATATGTCCACTTTGAGAAAGATCCTGCTTTACCCCCAGCAAACTCATGTGGTACGAAACGTTGTCAGCACAAGATCCACCCGAACAATTATTCTAGTTCAATTCAACACAGGTAAATGGTGCACCCTGGTTCACAGCAATAGCAGTAATGTGTATACATAGGTAATTATACCACTTTTAAATAGCTGCAAAGGCCGAAGGCCTCACGGGTAAAACCAATGTCAAACGTAATACACTTTTGGCAAGAATCAACGTGCAGGGCAACAGTGCCATGCAGTGTTGTTAATCACAGGCAGTCACTCCCATGGCCTCACGGTGCACCGATACCCAGTGCTACAGAAAGCACGCAGGTTTGTATGGCACGCACTCACGCACAAACGCACAGCACCCTAATGCGGTGCACTGATATCCCACAGGTCAATAGAAATTGTACTTGCAGGCCCTGTGGCCTAAACCCTCCACCACCCTTCAGCCAACCTCGACTACCACACCCCTCACGGAATGGAATTCAAAGAAACCTTTCCCTACCCTGGGCATTAGGGCGATCCTGGTCACACTTATTCAGGGTCCCAGGGAGAAAGGAGAGAGGATAGATAACATACTGTTTCAGATGGCAGTCAACAAACTGAGGTTTTGCTACCCCTCGCGAAGTTCAATCAGAGGTTGCCACACCTTGCAGCCAGGCTCTTGCCTAGTTCTATGACACACAAGGGGATGGGGTCAACACATCTTGGGACTTGCTTCCGATCGCTTTCATAAGCGTTCTGTAGCTCACTCACATACTCTCACCATCAAGGCCATTTTGTCACTACAACCTGGTATCAAAGAATAGTCCGGCCCACCTGAGGAGAAAGCAGTTGGTCCGCTGCACCGAAAGCAGCAAAAGGAGCAATTGGTGAGTGAGAGATGAAGCAGGGGAGCCTCTCATAAAGAGGAGACTCCCCATAGGACACACATTGAACAAAGTCGCACCCAGTCAATCCAAGCACTCCGGAATACAAATTTGCTCCCCCCGCACCTCCCTGGAAAAGAGGTACAATGCCTGCTGCACAATTACTTGAGTCACACCAGACAATTCTGATCAAACACAGAGCAGCTCATTCAGCATCTCCTTGGAGATGAGTCACAAGTCTGGTGCACGATGACTTGAGTAGCGCCAGACAACTCCGGTTACAGAAAATGAAGAGTTACCAATGCTGTACCTCTTTGGAAATGAGGCACAAGTCTGGTGTGCAATGACTCGAGTCGCACCAGGCAATTCTGGTCACACACACAGGCACAAGTTCAGCTGTGCCACACAAGGTAGAATATGGCACTGCTATGGGGACACCCCACCCTTGAGGGTCACCACCTGTGAATCGGACACCGCATGCAATGAGCATGCAGTCAGTGTGTTGTATGGAAACAATGTGGCATGACCAAAGAAGCGGGTCATGTGGGGTCCTGCAACCGGTGAATACGCTCACCACCGACAAGACGCTCAGGTATGTTGAGGCTCCAAGATGCAGAGCAACACTCCTTGAATGTGGCAGTTCTTTTAGGAATCTGCACTAGGCAATCTGGTCTCCAGGCACAGTACTTGGTTCCAAGCTCACACCACTGCTACCAGGTGGGATCCAGCGGACGATGTGGGCACTTAGGAGGGCACCGCTCTCCAGATGTCACAGTTAGAAAGTGTAGGTCCCTTTCTGGAGGTCTTTGATATCCCTGAGACCTCCACCAGAGAACAGGGGGCAAGCCAACAAGCCCTTGGAGAGCCCACATAGCAGCAGGCAGTCTGCCCAGGCCAGCCAACTTTCAGGAAGGGTGTGCGGTCCTATCCAAAGGCAGTAGTTACCCCTTGTGCACAACAGATTCCTCTGGCAGTGTACACCACGCAGTCCAGTATCTCTGGTCCTGTGTCCCCACAAGCATATCTCTAGTTTGCTGCACTGTGGAACCATGAGTTATACTGTAGTGTGCCTTTGAAGTTAGGGAAGGTTCAGAGGATTCCCCTTCGAACCACAGATGTCTTCCCTAAATTTCAGTTCTCTCTGCCATGGAGCTATGGAATGCAGCTCTTAATCTTTACTGGGGCCATGATCTGGCTTTGAGAGGCCGAGTGTCAAAACTTCCCCCTCCAGTCTGTCCAGCCAGTCAGTCAAATGGCAGAAATCTGTCGCTCAAGCTGTGTGCTTAAGATTTATACAACAGATGTGCTCCTCCAGCCTCCAGTGTGGATTAGAGTTGAATGTAAGAGGCACACAAAAGTGTTTTAGGACTTTTTGAGGTTATTATTGACAAAACCAATTTGCCACAGAAAGGGGTTTGTCAGGACCAATCCAATGATAGTAAATATTATGAGGCTGTTCCATTGCAATCCACTATTGCAGCCAGAAGTAATTGTAAAATTTCTCCATGTTAACCTAAGGGCAGAGCAGCACTCATAGGTAGTGAAAACACACATGGGTATTCTTCACTCCCTGGGTACACAGTCCCTTGCATACAGACAAGTCTGCATTGGCACACTGGACACATGCTTAAGAACATTGTAGGTGCCAGTGCGCCCACATAGGCTTGCTATGACAGGTTGGACTCATGTTTAAGAACACCATAGGTGCAAGTGTGCACACGCAAGCCTGCTATGACAGGCTGGATTCATGGTTAGGAATGCCAAAGGTGAAACTGTGCACACACACAGGCCTGCTATGACAGGCTCAGCACCTATGTGAAACACCAGTGGGAATGCACCCACACACTGACTAGCACCCCTTCTTGACATAGATAGGAAAGGTCTGCACACTTTCACACTGTACTTACAGTGGGTAAATGCCCAGGGCCCTAAATCCACTGAATAAAGAATAGGCAAAAACCTATGGGAAGAGCCCATCCCCTAGCTAGGAAAAAACCATTGTGGGAAAAACCCGGGGAAAAGACGGCGGGAGAGGGACAACAGAGCACAGGGGTACAGAAAGCAAAAACACAGGGGCACAGAATGAAAAAACGAAGTGGCACAGAAGCCAAGCGCAGGGGTACAGAAGAAAGGGAGCGAGTAGTCAGGCGGCAAAAGCGGCAACGGAGGTTCAACCCACAGGGGGCTGCGTGGCAGATGGGGGGGGGGCGACCTGCCTGGTGACAGGGCATCCAGCCAGTCAGGCGCACTGTGTCCTTGCAGTATCCCTAGCAAGAGCCAAAGTGCATGCACCCAACCAGCCAGCATTAGGGGCTGGGAGTGAGAGATAGCTCACATTACAGAAGTGCATAATCCCCCTAAGGCCATTGTTGTGGCCTTTAACCTGCCTCTCTGCCGACCTTCAACCGGCAGGGACCCCGCCTGGTGAAGGTCGGCTCACCTCCACTGACCACCTTCACTGCCGCTGCTGCAGTAGCAGTGATGTCGGCAGTGGCAGCAGTTCAGAGGTGGTGTCACTGCCCAAATCATGACCGGGCAGTCAGACTGCTGGACAGGCAGCAGTCTGATTGCCGAAAACACGATTGTGGAAAAGTGCCCGCCAAGTTCGGAATTGGGCCTTATGTGATTAAGGAATGAATCCGTAATATACATCTTCTGTGGTTGCAGTAGTTTTTGTAGAGAAAGAAAAGGATTGCTTTAGCATTAACTTATAAAAATGTGGGGTAAGCAATTCTATTAATTTCGGTCTAAATAGTCAAGACATTCCAACACCCTGTTCTACTGCTTATTTCCTCAGAATATATTTAATGGAGCAAGTGCTGAAAGATACAACTCAAAATTTCACATTCCTGGCTGAGTAGGTGAAGATGAAGGTATGCTACCATCCTACAGACTATAGTGCCGTCAATTACCTCTTTACAAGTGCAGGAGACTAACAAATACTGTCCAACATTTTAAGCTGAGTAGGGTTAAGGAAATGTACCGGGTATTTACATTCGTGGTTTGCGGGTGTTACAGGGTGTGGGGCGTCACATGTGGGTGGGGAGCATGGGAGGGGAAATATTATTACATTTTAAAAAATAATAATAATAAACTTACATGCACGCCATGCTCTGCTGCCACTCCACCGTCTCCTCAGCATGCCGCAGGCACAGGCTCCCAGCCTGCCCTGCGGCCAATCCTGACGCTGCTCAGAGCAGTGTTAAGATTGGCTGGGAGAGCCCAGTCAGGGAGCCCCCAGGCAGACTGTGAGCTTGTGCCAGCTCTCTCCAGTCCGGCAGCACTGTGCCGGGCTGGAAAGAGCCTAATGCGCATGTATGTTTGGACTGTCTGAGACGGCCGGCCAAACATACATGTGCACTGAGGGGAGTGCACAGTGCACTCCCCTCGTCCCTGTCATCCTCAATGTCCACCCCTTTAAAAATGAATGGATAATAAACTCTGTTTATTATCCTTTCATTGTTAAAAGATTGAGTATTCCCCAATAATTTAAAAGTTCTATACAACCGAGTGGCATTGTGGCAATTGGTATGAGAAAGATGAAATAATTATATTTTAGTCTTGTGTGTGAGTTCTGTAATGAAAATATGATATATTTGATGCTAGTTTGATTTCTAAATTGTAAAATTATAATTAAGCACTCAATAAAAATGATTACAATGCATGTTACAAAAACCCTGTTCTGTTTTCTTTCATGAAGTTTAATCAGGGAATTAATTAAAGTAAAAACAGGCTCATCAGTTATAAAGATTAACTTACTTGTATAGTAATTTATTGAACCATTGCACAGCTGTTAAAAGTTTGTAAACATGGACCTCAATCCATTCACTCTGCATCTACACTTTCCTAAAGTCTTGTGATGTATTTACATTAACAGCACCCCCATATATTTTAGCTGCATAGAATTTCTCTAGAAATACATTTTAAAAATGATAGTGTGATTTTTTTCTTTTTTTTACTTCTTACAATCTATTCATACAAGATACAATAGTCATTTTGATGTGTACCTTTGTTATCCGTATCATACCAACTTTAAGGAGCAAATATGATCTTTTGCAAAAGAGTTAAAGGAGGTTGCAACTGATTACATTTTTAGCAACCAGACAACTCATCACCTCACTTGTGAGATGAAAGTGGAATTCAGGCACTCGTAGAGATGACCAAGTGCATGCCTATAAGTTCAAAAGCGTACATCGGCAAGGTTAGTGAATCAACTCAATCGAGATCATATAGGTAGAAACATCAAGGATGTTGAAAGAAGAAGCGGTGCATTTCAATATATAGTTTATCAAATCATATGCCCTGAATGTCTATTGGACTGACTGGGCAACAAAGACATTACTTTTTGTGCAGAACAGAAAAAAAGGAGACCTCACAAGTATCTGAGGCAGCATAATTGGACCACATTTTGATAAGATTGAATTATAAATCTTGTAAACCCCTCCAGATTAGAAGGAGGTTGCGGAGCACAGGGAACATTATCAAGAAGTATGTTTCGATTAATGTTGTTGATGAGATGTATCTCTACCCGGCTGCTTATCTGTAAAGAGAGTTATTACCTATATGGAAATGTTGTGCCATATAAACATGAAAATAAATATATAAAAAGTGGTGATCTTCTGTACTGCTATCTTCTGTCGTTTCACTCTTCTCTCACCTGATTCTTTTTCATCATCTTTACGATCTGTAGTTAATTCTCCTTTTGTCTTTTCACTTTCTCCCCTTTGACTTGATATTCCCTCCTTTTGATTACCATTTCTTCCATTCTTGATTTAGTGGTTTGTTCTCCTCCCCTCCCGTTCATTGTCACTGATTTAATACTGATTTCGAACTGTTTTGGTTAACTGTTCCTAATGTTCAACAACAAGATGTGCCTGTCTTTGGTTGAATAGCTATAGAGCACGCCGATACAATTATTGTAAAGTTGCACAGTACAAAAATGCAAATGAATGAATAAACAAATTAAAATGGTCTTGATTCAAAAACGTTTTGCTGTGAGTGAGAGTGTGTGACTTACTTCTGTAGTACACTTGGCTTACTCTTGAGTTCAGTAGTAAGCCAGAAGTAGTCCCAGCATTATCATGTGATAATATTCATGTAGAGCAACAAGAAATGAGGCAAACACAAAGTCATAGATGTGCAGGTGATTTTCATCGATATCACTGGTTTAGTAGGCATCTGTCTTGTGATAAAGTAGTAATAAACACCCCTGAAACTATCCTTCTAAAGCGGGGTAAAACTATTTTCTCGTCATCTTGCTAGGAGGAGGAGAACCCAAAATGGAGTTGTGACCTCGAGAGGGAAAGACAGAGGTAAAGTCTGCAAAAAACAGGTGATGCTCCCTAAAAGTAAGTTTAAAGATTCAATTTCCACCCTTCTTAGTATTGCTTTCAAAGAGAGATTCTCTGATCTCCAGGGTTAAGTATGGAGCAGTGAATGGAGAACACTAGCTTGTGGTACACGCCTGATGGTCGAGACAGAGAACACCATGAGTGTGTGCCACTGCAAATTTCTACCAAATGTTTCAATAAGGAGTGCCAAGTCTAAGAAGACATTTACAGAGACAGAAAGATGGACCTTCGGACACCAGTATGGGTATTGAGAGAAACAGAGGCAGTCTAAAGAGCTTGAGATACAACCCTGCAGACTGATGGAGATACAGAGATAGACTTGAAGAGAAAGAGAGATGGGAACAGAGAGAATAGGAGAGATATGTAAATAAACAGAGTGGGAGTGCTAGAGCGAGAGAGACAGAAAGTAAGAGTGTTGCAAACATGTATACATAGAGATATAGAACTAGTTGCAAAATGAGAAAAACAGTAGTGCAGAGGATGGACGACAAGCGTAAATATATGCAGTGGGTTCAATAGAGCGAGAACGAGCGAGAGAGAAAAACTGTAAGAGAAGGAGTGAGAGAGAAGTGAGAGAAAATCAGAGATAGACAAAGGGAGACGGATGCATGAAAATACAGCGAAAATAAAATAATCGAAAGAAAACGCAGTTGGAGAGGAAAGAACAAGACAGAGAGAAAGAAACAGAGAATTGAAGTGAAATATAGGTTCAAATGTAGACATAACGAGAAAGACATGAAAATGCAGAGAAACTGAGTCAGACGCAAATAATAATAGTGGGCTACAAGGAGTCAGCTAGGCAGAGGGCAGAGAGAGAGTTTGTGTTTGTAAGAAAGAAGAAGAGGCCTAAAGAAGGAGACGGGGAAATATAGAAAAAACAGACATAAGTAGACACATTGCAAGCGGGAGAAGGGAGGGAGGTGGTCAGAAACTAATACAGCGCTACAAGAAGGTATGTACTCAGGCAGATAGAGATGTGGCTGTTAAAGAGGGAACAGGCGCCCACAGCAATAGGCAACAGGCAGAATTAGAAAACTATATAGATCGTTTGAAAGATATGTAGATAGTTGACAGGCAGAGCCATAGGGAGACACAAGTAGGCAGACAGGTAGGCAGAGACAGCAGACGGACATGACAGATAGATAAGAAGCAGAAAGACAGACAGGCGGGCGGACAGAGAGATGGATGGATGGATTGATGATGTTGGTTGGTCTCGGGCTTTAATGAATAATTCACAGCCCCGTCATTGATTAGAAAAGCTCTGACCCCATCTCATGAAAGGCGCCCTGGGCCCAGCGGCACGCAGTGTTGCACGTATATTTAGTCGCCGGAATCAAATATTAATTCCGCTGTTAGCAGCACAAGTGGGCGCGCTGCTTTCGGACCCCGGTCTTCCTTTTAGCAGGCTTTGCCCTCAGCTCACCTGCAGCACGCTCCATTCCTGCCACTGATTGCTGATGTGTGCCAGCTGCTCCCGCTCCGTAAATATGCCCTAAATATTCATGAAGGTATCTGCCCTTCTCGGCGCCAACCTCGGAGGCTTTCTCTTCCATAATACGTTTTTGTTAAAAAAAAAAAAAAACTGTGTCTTTATCTTCGCCTCCAGTCTGCAGCCTACTTGGGCATCAAAACGAGTGACATTTACCCACAAGAAGAAAACACATCGCAACTTTGACAGCTCTGCCGAGGACTTTGATGGCACTGTGGTCTCACTCTCAGTTAACTCTTCTCTCCCTGGCTGCAGACTTTACCTCTCCACCTCAATAACCAGTAGGTCTGCCACCACCGAGCGTGTGCAAGGATGTGTGCGGTGCCCTCGTGTACAGACCTGTTGCAGTTAGATGGTGGGGGGGGGGGAGGAGTAGAAGGGGGCGGTCTCATGGGGCGGGGGGTGGGGGGGTCGTGTCCATTGACAGCAGTCAGGTATTCTAGAATTGAGGGTCAAAGATGGAGACACGGTGGCCGCCTTTAAAACTGAATGTGGCTCAATGGATTGGGATTCTTCCCGAGCCATTGCCAGTGGCTGAGATTAATTGAACCATTTCTTCATCACTTTATTGTTTGTTGCAGTAGACACCCTAAGTGTGATGGGTATTCCAGGATGTAGGTGCTATGCACACAATGCCACAAGACTTAAGGTGTACCTCCCTGGTAAAACCTAGCACAGCTAAAAATGGTCTGGCGTTGCTTGGGTGCCCATCTGGAGGGTACCTGGCCTGGTGGCTTGGACTGGAGAGTTCTCACTGGAGGAGGATCAGGCTGATTTGTATATGGTTGGTCTTTATCTAGAGTGGCACAGCACATGCATAAACAGGCTAGGCAAGCAATTGCCTTTTGCCGAAATTAATTCAAGCATTTCTTCTACCAGTTTGTGTGACGTGTATGCCCCGACATGGGCCCAGTGTCATCGTTCAACAGGACTCAAGCTATATCTCACGTTGTTAGGCTGAAACTGGTCTGGGGTTGCTTGAGGCTGTGTTCAAAGGTGACCTTGACTGGCAGCATGGAGTGGACTGATCCTACTGGAACACGACCAAGACTGATTTACATATGATTGGCACTGGGGGCTCAAAAAGGGCGTTGGGACATGCCGATTGTACAACCATGTTGACGAACACTTCGGTGCTCTCCTCATCTTTCTCTCGAGAATTATCTGTCGTTATTGGGGATGGGTAGTGAGATAAGTAGTCAGCTGGGTTATTCACCCCCGGTCGATAGACAACGGTAAACCGGTAGGGTTGAAGTAGAACAGTCCAACGCTCTATTTGTGGGGGCGCCAGACGCGGGCTTCCGGCAAATAGTGACACTAGAGGCTTGTGATCAGTCACCACTTGAAATTCTTGCCCATATAGATACAAATGAAAGTGTTTGCACGCCCAACGAATCACTAAGGCTTCCCGCTCTATCTGGGCGTATCGTGTTTCAACTGAAGACAACGCTCTGCTGGCGTATGCAACCGGAACCCACTCCTGCTGGTTCTGTTCCTGGAGAAGAACAGCGCCAAGGCCTACTGGACTTGCATCAACTACCACCTCTGTACATCGGTGAGGGTTAAAGTAGGCCATGGTTGACTTGTCCAGTAACGCTGTTTTGATGTCAGAAAATGCCTTGTCAGCTGCTGGGCTCCATTCCCACCGGTGCCCTCCTTTAGTGAGCTGTCGGAGAGGTTCCGCCATTGTAGCAAGTTGCGGAATGAACCTTCCACAATATGTCGCCATGTCCAGGAAACTTCTTACCTCCTTGGCGTTTTTGGGAATCTGTGCTTGACGGATGGCATCAGCTTTACGCGGGTCCACTTGTAGACCATCTTTTGAGAAGACATAGCCAAAGAACTCCACCGACGTTTGATAAAACGCACATTTCTTCTTGTGGAGTGTTAGCCCTGCCTCTGCTAACCTCTGCAGTGTGGCTCTGAGATGTCGATGATGTTCCTCTCTAGTTTTGGAGTGTATGAGGATGTCATCACTCAAGTTGATTACCCCCGGCAGTCCTGACAGCGTCTCCCTGTTCGCATTTTGGAATACTTCAGCTGCCGAAGATACCCCAAAGCTCAGTCTCTTATATCGCCGGAGCCCCACGTGCGTTGAGAATGTGGTAATGTTCCTGCTATCGGGATCCAGCTCCAGCTGATGATACCCGGCATTAAGGTCCAATTTCGAGAACCACTGGGCCCCATTCAGATCTGCCTTGATGTCATCCATCGGAGGTGTTATGTGTCTCTCTCTTCTGATGGCCTTGTTAGGAATGCGCATTTCAACACAGAGGCGGATGGCTCCTGGTTACTTGGGTTTTGGCGCTATCACCAACGGCGAAACCCATGGTGTTGGTCCTTCCACCTTCTCTATTACTCCCTGGTTTTCAAGCAGCTGCAACTCTTTTTCCACTGCTGGTCGCAAATGGAACGGTACACGTCGGTGTCTTAAGGCAACTGGCGTAACACTTGGGTCTATGTGCAGTTTGATCCTTTTATCTTTGAGTCGTCCCAACCCTTCAAAGAGCTGCAGAAACGCGCTGATAAGGTGTTCGACGTGGGAGTCATATACTTGTTGCGCGAAGAATACCAACTCCAGCTCTTCCGCGGTGTAACACCCCACAGGGTGCCTCGGTCTCCGGTCACCACGTAGAACTTTGCTTGTGTCGATACATGCCCACTGGATACTGCCACTTCCACCATACCCTTTAGAGGAAGTGGCTCTCGGCCCCGGTAGTTATATATCTTGGTGGTGGTTGGGGCAAGTGATGGTGTAGGGGTCAACTGTCGAAATAGGGTGCCCTCCATTACGTTGACGGACGCTCCCGCATCTATGAGTACAGTCGCTGATGTGCCGTTGATCTGAATGTTGCTCGTGGGTGGCGGTCGCTACTTCTGTTGTCTCCCGCCAGTGAATGAGATTACAAAGATGTCTTCGTCCTCGTCTTCTTCAAAGACTGGACTTCCTTGGGCTGTGGTTTCTCTGGATTCATCAGTTTCCTTGGTTACACTCCTGACCTTAGCGTCCTTTCCTTTCTGGTCTCCTTGCCTGCCTCTCCCTGACTTGCACACTTTTGCAAAGTGGTTGTTTTTGCCACACCGATTGCATGTTTTACCTTTCGCCAGGCACCCCATCGTTGTTTTGTGTTCATACCCGCAGCGTTCACCCGATCTAAAAGGGTTCAGTCTGCGTCCTGGCGATTGGCAGGTTTGAATGGCGTCTATCTACTCTTCTTTCACCTGGACTGGACGTGTGGTTGAAGCAGCTGCCAACGATTGTCCTCTCACAGCCACCATGGCATCCGACCGGACCGCTGATAGTTCGTGTGAACGTGCCAGAACCAGGATATCGTCAAGGGAGATGCCTTGCTGGCGTAAAATGAGCTTCCTCAGTGTATTTGACCAGCATCCCTGAATGATCTGTGCCCTAATCTCCTCTTGTTGATTGAGGCCTACGCACGAGCTTGCTAACTTCCTCAGTCGTGCATAAAACATGTCCATTGACCCGACATCCATTTGTTGAGGCTGTCGGAGTTTGTAGCGTTCAAAATCTGAGTTCAGCTGTGGGTCAAAATGTTTATTTAGGGCTTCTACTGCTGCGTTAAAGTCCGACTTATCCCCTGTGTCTGGGAGTGAATCAAATAATTCTTGCAGCTCGTCTCCTCCCATCAGCAGCATGAGGGATCTGTGCACTGCCCCGTCTGTTTCTCTTGTGGCGCAGAAATCGTTTTCTAAGCGATTTAATCATAGGAACCATCTTGGCGCTGCTGTGGCCGGGTCAATCAGTTGGCTAAATAGGGGCAGCGCAGTGATTGAGGAGTGAGCACTGGCGCCCACTTGTGCGGGCAGCTGGGGGTTTTCCTGTGGTGGCGCACTCATTGTGTCTCTCCTTGTGTAGGCACTTTGCTGCTATACTGCAGGTTTCCTTCTTGCTGTCCCTTTTGATTTTTTTTTCTAATGTTATCTTCTCTTTGGTGTGCTTATGTGATACTGATCAGCAGATGTTTGTGTGCCTGTGTCCCAAAAGTTTTATTTTTCCTTATTTCTCTCTCTCTGGGGCTTGATTAATTGCTGCTTATGTGTTGTGTTTTTTTTTTCTTTTGGGGCTCCTCCCCCAAATCTCTGCATCTTACTTGTACGGGGCTCCTGCCCCTCCGGCTCCGTGTGCCGCGTTCCCCTCTCCAGGGAACACAGCCTGAGCTCCCCGTTGTCGCTGCCAAGCGACGGGGTGTGCGCGTGTGCCTTCAATCGCACCTACCCCACGTGGTGTTTCAGGGCCTCCGTGATGAGCGCTGTGCTGGATCCAGCGCCGGAGGTAGCACAGCTCTCTCTTTCTCCCCGGGCTGCGGCGGGGAACCACGAGGCACCGGAAGCTCAGCCGGCTCGAGCGAGGCAGCGACGACACTCGCCGGGCAGCTCTCACTGAAGAGGAGGCGGGGCTCACCTCTTGGGGTAAGAGACGTGGCGAGCTTCCTCCCCGGACCGTCCCGTTTCAACCAGGTTTTTTTTCTTTTTTTTTCGCGGTGGTCCACTCAGCGCGGCACAGGATCACTGTGCCGTTCATGTCCTTTCCGCCCAGCACCACTTGCCTGCTCCTTTATTCGTTACGCGACGCAGGAGTTCAGAGGACCGCTCGTCGCCAATGTAGAAGGCCGCGATATACCCTATAATAAAGACACATGCGAGGTGGTTGGTGTCACAGGGGAGAACTGCGTCCGCGCAGCCCCGTCTTTATTATATAGCCTCTGTTCCGCGCTCCGCCCGTACGCGCGGAACAGGATACAAATTATGGGAGAGTCCGGATGGCTCTCTACAAGGGGCAGAGTGTGCTGCAAACATTCGAATGGGGGAACGGTCTTTTGCAGACACCACCGGTCAGCATTTTGCCTCACCCTGAGTTTTGGGCATGTGAGATTACCACCGCAAGGACGTCTTCTACACTGTTTGTGAATGCTGGAGCCAGAGCAGGGAGCTGGAGCTGAAGTAGTATAGCAAGCTCCAGAGTGCTTAATTGGTGTCTGTGGTTCCAGGTAGGGCCCTGTGGCGTTCATTTATGTGGACTCAGAATTATTTTTATCATCAGAATTTGACTCAGAGAAAGAGAGAGGCAGAAAACGGCAAAGAAAAGAGAAAGACACGGATAGGAAAATTGTAACAACTGGAGAAAGCTGGAATGAAACAAAAGCTGCAAGATAAGGAGACAAGAAGTTTAGAGTTGGTGGAAGAAAGAAGCATGAGGCGGAATCAATATTAGGAAGCCTTATCATTCGGCTTCCCTTCACCCAAAAAGATGTCAACATGCACTGCTTTTGTATTCTTTTTTCTTACATATCAACCACTTGCTGCCTGGCACAGCAGATGCAATGCTAACTAAGAAGCATGTTACTTAACCGCGTCTAGCTCTGCCAGGAGTGTCTGGAGGGCGTGGAGAGGGGCAGGCAATTGTGTTGCGAAATCTAGGAGTGCGGAACAGTCAAGGGCAGCTTCATTTTGTGAGTCAGGCATTATTCTGCCAGATCACTGTAGAAGTCAAGGAAAGAACTGAAAACCCCTGAGTTTAGCATCCTTCTGCATTCTCGCCCGTCCCGTGAATAGACTGCACAATGAATACGAGGATGTAGGAAGCAGATGTTGATGCCATGAATGCCAGTGGTTTTATACGTCACAGGACGTTAGCCCTGCTTAGTTATGGCGCGAGCGCAGACGATGTACGGAGTTTAAAAGTTTGTTAAGCATGAAGACTCAGCAAACGCAGTTTTATATTGTGTTGTTTATTAGTAAAGCGCCCTTATCCATCAGCTTTTTGACGCTAGATTCCCCGACGTCGGATCAACGCTCTGTGATTCTGGGCAAATCACAATCTCCCGGTGCCTTAAAAAATGAATGTGACCTCGTGTAACGTAACTGATGCTGGTGTTAAACTGCTCCAATATCTTCGGGTCGTGATCGCGCTATTTAAAACTACAAGACAACAATGAAAAATAAAAGCACAATAATAGAGTGAGATAGAGGGATACGAAGTAGGAGAGGGGGTAAGAAAAGGGAGAAGGAAACAGAGAGATTTAGTGAGAATAACAATTATTTTTTCAAAAGCCATGTTTTCAGACTTTTGTAAATTTCACTTTGAAACATTGATAGAAAGGCAATGAGTTGCAGACTGACGGCCACTATAGAGAAAGTTATTTAACATATGAAGGATCGTCGTGAAAAAAGTCAATTTATTAATGCATAGTTAATTAAAACCGTTGCATAATAGATATACAAGATAAAAGAAAGTAAAAGAAAACAATAAGAATGTCACCATCATACAAGGTATTGTCACTGAAGCATATAGTTGAGGAGTTTAACATTTTGGGTTGATAGGAGATTGAAATATACTTTAATTATAAGAAATTCGAAACTGATTTTTAATCAGAAAAACCCAATGGGTTAGTGACCCAAGCCAAGTGAGGAAGCTCATCGCTTAAAGTGCCAAGGGAAATAGAAGACAATTGTGATTGTTCAGGACCAGATCAGAAGACCCTCCTATGTCTCAGCCAGTTGGGACAGTAATTTTTTAACATACAAGAGGAACTTAGTAGCTCTGCAAGCTGAATGTTTTGCCCATCTAAGAGCACCATCACCACTGAATGGCAAGTTCTAATTCAAAGGGCTTTCAATGGGGAACGTAGCAGTTTCTGTCCCATTAACAGGACCGCAGTACAAACGCACAAGAAGTGAAAATGCTTTCGGTCGACAAGAACAATTATATAGTTTTGAGAGGAGTACATTTTATTCTTACTAGTAAGGTCCGTGCTACAGGAGAGGTTAATAGTTACCCTGGTTGTAGTTTGAGATTGTCACCACATTAGTTACAAACAGGTATTGAGAGACCAGGTTTTAAGGAATAATAAAAACAAAAATACTGTGAACACAAATATTGTCTGACATAAACATCTGTCCTAATTACCTCTTACAAAAACATCATCCCATGGGTGCAGATTCTCTGCTATTACCGCCAACTGGGCAATTATTTTTGTCAGCGATTGTTAGGACGCAATATATTTGGTGATATTTATTCCTCAATTTCTTGTGCCATATCATATTGGGAGCATTTTACACCATTGTACAGAAGAAACTGCATGACAAGAGCTTAGGGCCAAGTAGTTGATGCATCTGGAAGGAAACTTACAGGATGAAGAGTTGAACACAAGACTCAAAAAGATCTGATACAAGTGTTGCGTAAAGTCACCCTTCCAACCAAGAAATGTTTATGCAGTAACTTGTTTTCTGACCGCCAAAGCACTTGTAATTTAGAATGTATTTAATGTTAGAGGGTTCATATAAAGTGAATACTATTCCCCATATATCTCCCACATGTCCATTTTTGGCCGAGCGGATTTCGCAATGTGAGTGTGCACTGTTATGCAACGCTACTGGAACACATTTTCAGATAAATGGATGCAGTGAACGAGGAGGGAGCCTTGGTACACATTGCTTATGAGGCTTCTATCAAAAGAGTGAAATTAGAAAACAACATATAAATGATTAGATCCAGCACTAATTTTTACAAAAAGAACTATGTCAATGGCTTGGACGACACCATTATTCCACTTGCAGGTGAGTTGGCTGAATGACTTAAACAAGTAGGCCGGTAAGAAACCAGCATTACTACCCAATCCGTGTAAACAATGTAGGGCAGGATATAAGTGGTGTTTTCACTTGAGTACATGTGGATTCATCCCGACTTGTATTCTGCATGGTCATGAATTTCGTAAGTCATACCTAGTCATGGACAAAAGTTTCCAAATTTTACCTCAAGCAACTTGTGGACTATGTGATGGGGCACCCTGGTTTAACCTATAGCTCCACTCGCCTCTCCATCCATTCCCTCTCTTAATGATGAACTTTCTGTAATCCGCAGACTAGCAGCACAGACTGACCCACAGAATATAGCTGTGTCACACTGTTGGAAGCACTAGTTCCATACTCCTCCCTTCTTGACCAGCCTCCTGTGACCGGCGATCTAACAGCAGGTTCACTCTGTTGGTAGCACTACCTCCCTTCGTCTCTCCTAATGACCACCATCCAGTGACCAGTGGACTAGTAGCAGGTGCACTCTGTTGGTAGCACTACCTACCTTCGTCTCTCCTAATGACCACCATCCGGTGACCAGTGGACTCGTAGCAGTGGCACTCTGTTGGTAGCACTACCTCCCTTCGTCTCTCCTAATGACCACATCCAGTGACCAGTGGACTAGTAGCAGTGGCACTCTGTTGGTAGCACTACCTCCCTTCGTCTCTCCTAATGACCACCATCCAGTGACCAGTGGACTAGTAGCAGTGGCACTCTGTTGGTAGCACTACCTCCCTTCGTCTCCCCTAATGACCACCATCCGGTGACCAGTGGACTAGTAGCAGTGGCACTCTGTTGGAAGCACTACCTCCCTTCGTCTCTCCTAATGACCACCATCCGGTGACCAGTGGACTCGTAGCAGTGGCACTCTGTTGGAAGCACTAGCTCTCTTCCCCTTCTACAGTGACTAACCTCCAATAACCTGCAGACTAATAGCAGAGGCGTTCTGTAGGCAGGGCCACTGGAATTATGCAATTGTGCTGCCGCTGCATTTTGCATAACTATACATTTACCGCATTTGTCACATAATCAATCATCTGCTGCATATTCTGCAGATTTAAACAAAATAAATTATTTCTAGCTCGTGGTTCAAAAGTTATGAAAAATTCAGTGACACATGTAGCGCCCAGTGGAAGGCCCTTTCTGAAGGTCCACTGGTCGCCTTTTGGCTGCCTATTTATATATTTGAGTGTTAAACTGACACCAATGAGGTGCAACCAATGCTCAGACAGTGTTAACAAGTGTAAAAATGATAAAATAATGAAATAATACTATCACAAAATATGCTGCTTTACTCCTCACAATTGCCTTTTCCTGCCGCATTATTTACTCAACTCTGTTGTATGGTTTGGCTTTCCCATGTTCCATAGTTCCAGTGGCCATGTCTGTAGGCAGGGGTAGCTTTTTCCTTTCCTCCTGGGGAACCTCGGGCAGTAGCTCTAATCCTCTCCCCCAGTGCCCGGCCTCTAGTGATTCGGGGACTAGAAGTAGAGGCACTCTGTTGACCCTGTTGGCAGCATTAGCTCCTATTCCCTCCCCGTGTGAGAAAGCTCTAGTGACCCACAGACTAACCGCAGATGCACACTGTTGGATGCACTAGCTCCATTCCTCTCCACTTGTGACCAACCTCTAGTAACCCGCAGACTAGTCATAGAGGCAATCTGTTGGCAGCACTAGCTCCCCTTCCCTCCCCTTGTGTGTAACCGCTAGCTTCCAGCGGACTTCTAGCAAAGGAACACTGTTAGAAGCACTAGCGACTTGTTGGAAGCACCTGTGACTTTCCTTCCCCTTGTGGACACTCGCCATGAATTAAGAGAGGGAGCCACCGTTGGTTTAATCTACCTCTTTCACTAACGCTTGAGTTTTATAAGATGATTATATCAAAGTGCTGTTGAGGTTTTCTTACCTCAACTGATTTTTCAACTGTATCCGACGGTCATGTCACTGTGTGCAAGTTAAGATCACTTTCTTGAGAAGAGGACGATAGATGAGGCTTTTATGTGAGGCTCTGCGGCATATTCCAGTTGAGTTCAAGAGGCTTCGATGCATGAACACCGCAACATCGAATGTTTCCCTAAACAGGTTTCTATTGGTGCCCAGGGTAGAAGCCAGTAAGCCCTCCTATAAGGGGTCTACGCTATGCCTAACGCGTACATTTTTATTGTGAGGTAAAACTGACCGGGTTTTGGTATGTCGTGTAATTACGTTCTTTTCTACCCTTCTCTCTTTTTGAGTAGTTTTGCTCATGGAAGACAGACCAGATGGACAAAGGTTTTCGAGGTCGCATGTGGTCCGAATCTCAGAATCGGGCCTTTTGCGACTAGGAAAAGCTTACTGAAATGTATAAAAGACCAAATACGATTCAGTACTAAGAAGGGGCTTGTTTAGTGCGCCCCTTTCAAATACCAGTTCTCATTAGTATGTATTGAGGCTTTGTGACTAAATTCCAATTGCAAAACATTAAGGTACTCATGAATCAAGCAACTTGGTAAAAACAGAGACTTTCCGACCGCAAAATGGCATTTTAATCCCTTCGCTGCCAGGCCTTTTCCCCTCCTGTGCCGAGCCTTTTTTGAACTATTTGGGGCAGTTTGCACTTAGGCCCTCATAACTTTTTCTCCACATAAGCTACCCATGACAAATTTGCGTCCTTTTTTCCCAACATCCTAGGGATTCTAGAGGTACCCAGAATTTGTGGGTTCCCCTGAAGGAGAACAAGAAATTAGCCAAAATACAGCAAAGATTTTGTTTTAAAAAAAAAAAATGGAAAAAAGGGCTGCAGAAGAAGGTTTTGGTTTTTTCCCTGAAAATGGCATCAACAAAGGGTTTGCGGTGGTAAAATCACCATCTTCCCAGCTTTCAGGAACAGGCAGACTTGAATAAGAAAACCCAATTTTTCAACACAATTGTGATATTATACTGGGACAGACCCAATTTTTACTATTTGTTGTGCTTTCAGCCTCCTTCCAGTTAGTGACAGAAATGGGTGAGGAACCAATGCTGGATCCCAGTAAGCTAAACATTTCTGAAAAGTAGACATAATTCTGAATTCAGCAAGGGGTCATTTGTGTAGATCCTACAAGTGTTTCTTACAGAAAATAACACCTGAAATAAAAGGATATTGAAATTGAGGTAAAAAGAAACTGCAATTTTTCCCCACAATTTACTCTGTAACTTTTTCCTGCGATGTCAGATTTTTGAGAACAATATACCGCTACGTCTGCTGGACTCTTCTGTTTGCGGAGATGTATAGGGCTTGTAGGTTCATCAAGAACCCTAGGGTCCCAGACCCAATAAATGAGCTGCACCTTGCAATGGGTTCTCATTCTATACCGGGTTTACAGCAATTAATTTGCTGAAATATAAAAAGTGAAAAATAGGTATCAAGAAAACCTTTGTATTTCCAAAATGGCCACAAGATAAGGTGTTGAGAAGCAGTGATTATTCGCACATCTCTGAATTCTGGGTTGACCACACTACAATGTGATTTACAGGGCATTTCTCAAATAGATGTATTTTTTACACACTGTCTTACATTTGGAAGGAAAAAATGTAGAGAAGGAAAAGGGGCAATAACACTTGTTTATTCTGTATTCCCCCAAGTCTCACAATTAAAATGGTACCTCACTTGCATGGGTTAGGCCTAGTGCCTCTGACAGGAAATGCCCCAAAACACAACATTTTCACAAAGAAAACAGAGCTGTTTTTTTCAAAGTGCCTAGCTGTGGATTTTGGCCTCTAGCTCAGCCGGCACTTAGGGAAATGTTGTGTTTCAGTTCTTAGTACCATTCTAAAGAATGTATGTGTCTTGACATTCTGGAGACGGCAGTTACTGGCTTCTCTCCAGTGTGGCTGGACGCTAGGTCGTGTTGCCGAATAAACATATATTTGGACACCTCTACCTGTTGGATATGTTTCCTGTACTCGCCACAATTTTGGCGACGAGGAGTGGCGAGGATCACAGGAACACAGCAGCGCAACCTAGGTCATCCTGGAGCACCGATCCTCTCCCAACGGATTCAGAGCGGATCGTGGACGGACCTCGCTACCTGTTGCGATTTGTGCCCAGACTTGCTTCTTTGTGTGTTGACAGTGAGTGGAGTCAACACCTCACTAGCAGTGAGGGTGCACTCTTCCGGTGGAGAGGAAGAAGAGTCAACCGGCCTCGATTACCGGCATCGATTTGGCACACGTTCGCAGCAGCCTTCTCCTCACTAGCCTAGAGGAGAGGAAGAGGCAGTGCCTTCCGTCTCTCTGCACTTTTACTGGGGCGGTGCCTTCTGCCTCTCTGCGCTCTAACTGGACGAGCGTAACAAGCCCATTTCTTCTGAAGGAGGAGCCGGCATCCGAAGGGCATAGAGAGCGCATCCTATCGGAAGGAAAGAAGAAGTGGTGCAGTCACAGCTTCGGAGTGCTGACGCTTTGTTTTTTTAAGCGTGTTCTATTGATGGCTTGCTTATTACTTTTGGATGTTATATGTCAATTTCTGTACCGGCTACCTAAACACTCTTCTTTTGGAACTCACTGTGAGTTATTCAATTTTCACTTTCTTCGTTTAGCAGTTTTTACTGTTGCAATGGCTACTCAGACCGATATTTCCCCACCACCATCATTTTTACCACTTCCAGGAGCACCAACTCTTCCTTGGGAAGATTGGGTAGAGATGCTTGATAATTACATTATTGCTTTGGATGGACAAGGTTTTTAGTCACAAAGGAAAAAAGCTATTCTTTTGAGCACTCTGGGGTGTGAAGGTCAACGAATCTTTAAATACTTACCTCCTTCCATGGGGCCTGATGGTCAACCTACGGATGACGTATTTTAGGAAGCCAATAAGAGGTTGGAGAACAGATTTGTCAAGGAGACTAATCTTGTACTAGTTAGGTATACATTTTATACTCAACCCCAGGACCATCATGAATCCATTGATGATTCTGTGTCAAGGTTGAGAGAGTTGTCCGGCAAGTGCAGGTTTGGGACCATGACAGAAGAATTAATACGGGGTCAACTCATTGTCCAGTGCCGCAATAAGAAATTTCAGGAGAGGCTATGGGCAGCAAAGGATCCTACATTACAGGAAGAAGTTGACCTAGCAAAAGTGATTGAAGAATCACAACGCTGCATAAAAGAATTAGAAAGGAAAGAAAAACTGTGGATGTTATGGTTGTGTCAAGGGACTCTACAGGGTCTCAACAGGAAATGGGGGTGGTACCAAAGAAAGTGTTGTCTACCAAAAGCAAGGGGAAGGAGGAGTGCTCTCGTTGTGGGAGTGCTTATCATTCTGGAGACTCCAAGAAGTGTTTTGCCATTAATAAGGAGTGTCGCAAGTGTGGCCGTAGGGTAGATTATGCTCGTGTATGCAGGGAGAGTAGTAAATGCTCTAAAGATGCTAAATCAAGTAAAAATATTGTAGAAGAATACTGTGAATCTCCTTGTGAAGACAGGATACTTGTAGTAGAAAATAATCAAAGCATGAGGGAGAATGAGAGTGAACGTAGATACTCTAGGCCTTCAGCTCTTTTCTCTATCGGTAAAATTGAAGTTAACCTTATGGTAGATTCTGGTTCATTGTACACCATAATCCCTGAGAGCCTTTTTAGATGCCATTGGAAACATGAGAAATTGTTACCTAAGGATATTTCTCCGGGTGGGTATCAAGGGGTGGAAATTCAGTTGCTTGGTTACATGCTTAAAGAAATTCACTTTGGTAAAAGGAAAGTTTTTGGGAAAATTTATGTAGCGGTTGAGGGTCCACCTATTTTGGGATGGATGCATCAATTTGATCTCAACATAGTCATTAGTCCAAGAGCATCCAATCAAATTCTGCAGATAGAAAATATACAATTGGAGGACATGTTGGAGGGAACCAAAGATGTTTTCAAAAAAACATTAGGATCCCTAAAGGGCTATGTGCATAAGATAATGTTGAGGGACATGATGCTCACCCAAGTCAACACAAAGTGCGTAAAATACCATTTGTTGTAAGGGATGAAGTCAAAAAAGTTATCAGCAATATGTTGTCTGAGGGTACTATTGAACCCATTGAGGTTTCTCCTTGGATTTTTCCGGTAGTCATCACACGGAAATCTGATGGGAAGGTGAGGCTATGCGTGGACTTGAGGTCTGTAAATCAAAATATTGTGGTGGACACTTACCCCCTTCCTAATATTAATGAATTGTTAACAGCTGTAAAAAATGGTAGGTATTTCTCTAAATTAGATTTGAGGAATGCCTATCATCAGATTAGACTTCATCTGGAATCTAAGCACATTACAGCATTTGTCACTCCAGAAGGCACCTTCCAATTTACCTGCATACCTTTTGGTCTGGCATCTGCTGCAAGTGTGTTTCAACGTATGATGGCTAAGAATTTTGGTGGTGTTAAAGATGTATTATTCTTTCAGGATGAGATACTCGTTATGGGTGAGACTGTGGATGAACATAATCTCACACTCAGAAAGGTTCTTAAGGTCATTGGAGAAGCAGGGTTGAGTTTGAATCGAGAGAAATGCACTTTTCTGGTGGAGGAAATTGACTACTTAGGGTACTCTATTTCTAAGGGGAGTATTAAACCAAAAAAAAGTCTATTGGAGGCCATTAGGTTAGCACCGGCACCAGCTGATAAAGATCAACTAAGGTCCTTTCTGGGTCTAGTTGAATACTATTCCAAATTTGTGGATAAATTTGCAAACAAAATTGAAGATTTACGGAAATTGTTGAGGAAGGGGAGTCAATTTTGTTGGACCATTCAGCAATCAAGTTGCTTTGACAAAATCAAAAATGAAATTTGTGACACTGGTATTCTAACTGCTTTTTACATTTATCTGTGTTCTTTTTTGACGGTGGATGCCATTGGTACTGGTTTAGGGGCTGTGTTATCGCAAATGCATGTGAGTCAAGAGAAAACTGTTACATTTGCGTCTCGAACCTTGACTCAGACGGAACGCAACTATTCGGTAATAAAACGTGAGGCCTTAGCTGCTGTTTGGGGTACAGAATATTTCAGAACGTATTTGTGGGGAATGGAGTTTATATTGAGGAGTGATCATAAGCCTCTGATAAAGATATTGTCTGCTGGAGGTGCGGGTAAAGGTTCAGCAAGGTTGGCCAGACTTTCTGCGAGGTTACAGGAGGTTATGTATTGCGTTGATTATGTCCAAGGTTGGAAAAATGTCCAGGCTGATTGCTTGTCATGATTGTCTCTTGACTGGGATAGAGTTGATGCTCAATCAGTAAAGAGTAGTGATACTGATGATGCTGTGGCCTCCATTTGTGATGTGGTTGAGTGGGGTTTAGGTACGTTTACACAGGAAGAATGGATTTGTGAGATGGCTGTGGATGCTTGCCTCAAGCATGTTTTTAAATTAGTATCTGAGGGGTCTAGAAGAGAGAGTTCTCTTCCATTGTCGGTAAGACCGTTCCTTGGTGTGCTGGATGAATTGGCATGCTGTGGAGACAGTGTATTGATGCGAGGGGACCGTTTTGTTCCCCCCGTAGGGTTAAGATTCAAATTATTTTCGTTGGTACATGAAGGCCATTTGGGTCAAGGGATGACGAGTTTTTTTTGGTGGCCAGGTTTAGATGGTCAAGTTAAAAGTTGGGTGGAACAGTGTAGACTGTGTAAGGAGAGTGAGAAGAGGCTGAAAGTTGGAGTAGGCAAGGTTGATGGACACACTGAGGATCCGGGGAAGCCCTGGCATACCATTTGTTTGGATTTTATCAATCCTTTGTCAGAACTCCCGCTTCAGATGCGGTTTGCGGTAGTTGTAGTGGATGTGCATTCAAGATGGTTGGTGGTTAAATTTGTGTGTGATGTGACCACAAACACGACCATAAAAGTTTTGGAAGAGATTTTCCTAGAGGAAGGTATTCCACGGCTCTGATTACTGACAATGGTACTCAATTAACCTCAAATGAGATGTGTTCATTTAAATAAATTTGTGGGGTGAGACATTCAAAGACATCTCTGTATTATCCTCAAGGTAATGGAATTGTAGAGAGGATCAACAGACTGATCAAGGGGACAGTAAAGTTAGCTCTTGCCAGTCATTGTTGTGTGAAGAAAATGATGGTTGATGTGGTGCAAGCCTATCGTTCCACAATTCACAGTGTTACAGGAAAGTCTCCTTTTCAAATGATGAGGGGACGATCAGTAGGGTCGAAGTTGATTCCCTTGTGGCTTCAAGAGTGGGTTGTTTCAGGTTGTGACAAGGTTATGATCCCACAGTATACTCATAAATTGAATGTAGGAGATTGGGTCAAGGTCAAGGTTGGTAGAGTCAGGGGGGTGTTTCAAGATTTAGAGGACCCTTTTGTGTGAAGAAAGTGGGAAAGTTTCAAATTGAAATAGAAGGAGGGGAGAAGTGGAATGTGAGAAATGTAGCACTGTACCACAGAGAGGTGGTGAGTGTGCCCGAAGGGAAGAGGTGGAGGGTTGTTCTAGTTCCTTTTTTATGGGTGATGAGAGAAAGACGGATAGTGATTCTGAAACATCTGCTTCTGGTGCACATGAAGAAACTTATGAAGTGTCTGGGGAGCATGAGGTGCAAGATGCATGCACAATTCAGGTGGAGACAGCCATACGCAAACTTCCTGTGAGGGTACACAACTTCCAAATTCCTATGTTATGAAGTAACTTTCATGCTTAAATTTATTTCTTTTGTTTTTTCCTTTGTTTTATGTTCCATTTTTTAATTCTGTTTCATCTACTTAATGTGAAGATAAGAGGATATGTTGTGTTTCAGTTCTTAGTACCATTCTAAAGAATGTATGTGTCTGGACATTCTGGAGACGGCAGTTACCGGCTTCTCTCCAGTGTGGCTGGACGCTAGGTCGTGTTGCCGAATAAACATATATTTGGACACCTCTACCTGTTGGATATCTTTCTTGTACTCACCACATGAAACCAAGCAAACCCGCACAGATTTGAAAACTAGACACCTAGGGAAATCCAAGATGGGGTGACTTGTGGGGCTTTGACGAGGTTCTGTTACCCAGAATCCTTTGCAAACCTCAGAATTTGGCCAAAAAAACACTTTTCCCTCTCATTTCAGTGACAGAAAGTTCTGGAATCTGAGAGGAGCCACAAATTTCCTTCCGCCCTGTGTTCCCCCAACTCTCCTGATAAAAATGGTACCTCACTTTTGTGGGTAGGCCTACTGCCCGTGAAAGGAAATGCCCCAAAACACTATCTGGACACATAAAAATTATCAAATATAAATCTACCTGTTTTTGCGGGGGCACCTGTGTTTTTGGTCCTGGGATCTGCAGCCATCTAGGGAAACCTACCAAACCCAGACATTTTTTAAAACTAGACACCCCAGGGAGTCCAGGGAGGTGTGACGTGCGTGGATCCCCCAATGTTTTCTTACCCACAATCCTCAGCAAACCTCAAATTTAGCTAAAAAATCACATTTTTCCCACATTTATGTGTGGGATCACTGCCTGGGACAAATTTCATACCACCCAATGTTCCCCTCAGTCTCCCGGTAAAAATGATACCTCATTTGTGTAGGTGGGCCAGGTGCTTGTGACAGGGAAGAGGCAAAAACATGTCGAAATTGAGGGTCCAAAGGGGCAGTTTGAAAAAAAGCATTTTTAGGCTGACAAGTGCAGCAGAATTTTCATCGGTATAGATGAGACAATGCTGGGTAGTAGGAATTTTGTGGATTCCTGCAGATTCCAGAAGGTTCCATCACACAAATGTGGGGAAAATGTGTGATTTCCAGCAAAGTTCGAGGTTTGCAGGGCATTGTGGGTAAGAAAATGGTGCGGGGTGCATGTGAAACACACCACCCTGGAATCACCCAGATGTTTAGTTTTCAGATGTGTCTAGGTCTTGTGGATTTTTCTACATGGCAGCGTCCCAAAGTCCATAAAGTGCAGCCCTCACCATTCCAAGTGGGACAATTTTGAGAGTTAGCCAAGCTCTCATGGCCCAAATGTAAAACCAAAACCCAAAATCATCAAATGTCTTCTTGCTTGCTGTGGGATAAGATGTTTTAGTGTGCGGGGAGAGCTGAAAGACTGTTACCCCCTTCAGTTGGGGTGGGGGCATAACCAGGCCCATACTGGTTGGTAGCCACCACCCCACAATTTTTTTTTTTTAATTCCTTGGCATCTAGTTGACTTTCTGCCCCTCTGGGTATGGATCAGGGGTAATTGCCCCATCTGCCCACTGGTGGGCACAACAACTTTGGCCCCATTTATTTGGGGTGGGGGTATGGTCATACCCCCACCCTCTTATTTTGGAAAAAAAACTTTTCTGGTCTCTGGTGGCTTTCTGCCCCCCCCCCTTGGGGGCAGATGGGCTTCCAAAAATAGGCCGGTCAACAGTAATGTGCCCCCATGGGGAGCGACCCTTACCCAAGGGGCTGCCCCCCCAAAGAAAACACACACACACACCAATCCCTGGTGCCTAAGTGGTTTCTGCCCCCCCCGGGGGCAGATCGGCCTAATAGAAATACGCCGATCTGCCCCCAAGGGGAGCAGAAATGGCCTAAAATAAATTTGCCCCCCTGGGGGAGCGACCCTTGTCTAAGGGGTCGCTCCCCTCGCGTGAAATTGGCGCAAAAAAAAATCCCCGGTGCCTGGTGGTTTCTGCCCCCCTTGGGGGAAGATCAGCCTAATAGAAATACGCTGATCTGCCCCCAAGGGGAGCAGAAATGGCCTAAAATAAATTTGCCCCCCAGGGGAGCGACCCTTGCCTAAGGGGTCGCTCCCCTTGCGTGAAATTGGCGCAAAAACAAAAACCCCAGTGCCTATTGGTTTCTGCCACCTTTGGGGGACAGATGGGCCTAACAAAAATCGTCCGAACAGCCCCCAAGGGGGCAGAAATGGTCTAAATACAATTTGCCCCCCAGGGGAGCAACCCTTGTCTAAGGGGTCACTCCCTACCTCTAAAAAACAAAATAAACAAAAAAAAATGATCCCTGGCGCCTAGAAGTTTCTACCCCCCCCGGGGGCAGATCAGCATAATAACAATAGGCCGATCTGCCCCCAGGGGGTGCAGAAATGGCCTAAAATAAATCTCCCCCCCTCCATGGGAGCAACCCTTGCCTAAGGGGTCGCTCCCCTGAGGCCAATTTCCTTTTTACAAAAAATCCCTGGTGTCTAGTGGGCATTTCAGAAGCCGGATCGTGAAATGCTCTGAGAGACTTCAAAGGGAAGGAAATTCCTTTCCTTCCCTTTGAAGCCTCTCAGGCCCCCATCACATGATCGGAAGAGAAATGCTTTGCATTTCTCTTCTGATCGCGCTGGAAGTTGAGCTTCCAGCGCGATGGGGAGGTGGCCTCTGATGAGGTCAGCGCGCAGTCGCGCGCTGACATCATCAGACGTCACTGGGAGCTTCAGGGGGAGTCGGGGTGGAAGGGGAAGGGCTTAAGGGCTCCCCTTCCATCCCTGCCTTGGGGGGGGAGGGAAGCCCACTGGGGGAGTGCTAGCGCTCTATCCAAGCTCCAGGCCGAGGACGTAATGGTTACGTCCTCGGCACAGGAGCACTGTGCCAGTGGACGTAATCATTACGTCCTCGGCACACAAGGGGTTAATTCTCCAAATAGTGATTCGTAAAATGTTAAAGAATGCTATTGAATCCCTAACTCGGTTTAGGAATAAATAGAGATTCGGTATTTGAAAGGGGCTTTCAAAGGTCGTCCCTTCCAGATACCTAGGGCCTGATTTATGACTGATGAAAAGGGCCTGACTGATGAAACGTTTGCGCCACCTTTACGTCATTTTGTGACGTAAAAGCGATGCAAACTTACAAGATACAATTATATTTTGAAGTTTGCACCGCTTTTATGTAAAAAAATGGCGTAAAGGAAGCTCTAACTTTTCATCAGTCAGGCCCCTAATCTTGAAGGTATGTATTAATGATTTGAGACTGAAATCCATTTGCAAAATATTAATATTTTAGCATCTCCTCAAAGGAGTTAGGAAGCCTTTTGCAAATGCGAAAGAGTCCTCATGGGACCCCTTTTATAAAAACGTTTTTATGAGCAGGCAGTCATGAAAAAGGTTTGTGTTTTTTAAAGATTGCTTTAAATAAAAGCAGTCACAGACATGGTGGTCTGCAGACCCCAGCAGGCCACTATGCTTGTCACTGTAGCCAATTACAACTGGTCGCATTTTGAGAACTACCTCATGCGTATTAATGAGGTATGTCAAATTGTGACCCATTACAAATCAGTATTTTTCGAGACAGTCTATTAATACTTAGGTTGGTCTGCAAAAACTAATAGATTCGTTCTAATTCAGTGCACAAATTGCAACCACTTCTAAAAAATTAAATTTTTGTACATTTCATTTAAGGAATCACAAATTGTTAATAGGCTAATAATTGTATGTCTCTGCTTCAATTTACTATTCCTTAAACTGAATCTTTGTACTATATTTCCACTAATTGAAAAATTGAGGTAATCTATTTGCAAATAGGAGGTGGTCACTATTGAGAAAGTAAAAAATACTTAAGCGCAAACAGCCTACTCTTACAAAAAGGAAGGTTAAAAAGTTTAATTTTTTTAAAAAATGCATCCTGTTTTCCTTTGAGGAAAACCAGATACATTTTTAAAAAAAAGATTCCATTATTTAAAAACAATCACAGACATGATAGTCTGCTGGCCCAAGCAGGCCAACATCCCTGTGATGGCTATCATTCCTAGTAGGTCACAAACAGCGACTTCCACTTTAATATTCATAAGGTTGGTCGATCTGTGACCCACTAGGAATCACTAACTTAGCATTACAAATTTTCATTCATTAGGAATAGCGATTTCAGACTTAGTGTCTTGAGACAACTCCTGACAGCTAAAGCCTGCACATGCGCCTCTGTAGCCTCCTCACCGGGGCTGCAGACTTGAACTGGCTCACCGGGGTGATGTGAGAGGAAGTCAGCAGGATTCTTGGCAGCAGGACGGTATGTCACTTCCATACAGTACTGCTGAAGTTGAATAGCCCACCGTTCGATCCTGGACGGTGGGAGTGGCACTGTCCCCTTGAACAAAGGGACGAGAGGCTGGTGATCCGTGACCACCCTGAATGGTCTTCCCTGCAGAAATAGACGAAAATGGCCACAAACCCACTCATGGCCAGGGCCTCCATTTCGATTTGAGAGTAGCACTGTTCAGTGGTGGTTAGGGCCTTGCTGGCGTAGGCAAGCGGAACCCACTTGCCTAGCTCAGCCTCCAGTGTCAGGACCGCGCCAAGCCCTACTGGGCTTGCATCATCCACCAGTTCGGTTTTCTTAGTGGGTCAAAATATGCCATGGTAGTCTTGCATAGAAGTGTTTCTTTTAGTGCCTGAAACGCCTGCTCTTCTTTATTTCCCCACACCAATGGCACATCAGTTTTTGTCAAAGATTGGAGGGGTTCAGAGTGTTTCTTGCTGTGGAATGAAACGCCCACAATATGTTGCCATACCCAGGAAACTACGCACAGCGCTCACAGTTCGTGGTGCTGGGACTTCTCCAAGGGCATTCGATTTACGGGGCTCCACCTGTATGCCATTTTGGTTGAACACATACCCCAAAAAATCAATTGAGTTCTTGAAGAACGAACATTTGTTTCGGTGTAGGGTGAGCCCATGTTCGGATAGCCGTTTGAGGGTTGCTTTTAGGTGCTGGTGATGCTCTTCAGTGGTGGCAGAGAAGATCTGGATGTCATCACTGACGTTCATGACACCCTGTAGCCCAGACAAAGTCAGACGGGTCACATCCTGGAATACCTCTGCAGCCGACGATATGCCAAAACTTAGTCGCTTGTATCTCCTCAGCCCTAGGTGTGTTGAGAACGTTTTGATCTGCTGTCTCCCGCGAGGCTAAGCTGATGGGATCCAGAATTTAGATCCAACTTAGAAAAACACTTGTATCCGTTGAGGTCCTCGATGTTGTGGGAGTGATGTCTCTCTCCCTTTTGATCGCCTTGTTGGGGAGCCTTCTGTCAATGCAAAGTCTGATTTTACCTGGCTGTTTCGGTTTTTCGGCTATCAGCTTTGGTGTGACCTAAGGAGTGGGTCCCGACACTTCTTCTATACCTCCTTGTTCCCCTAGGCTGTTAAGCTCCTGCTCCACCAGTGGTCGGAGGTGAAATGGGACCCGCCGGTGTTGCAGAGCGATGGGTTTTACTGCTTTGTCGATGTGTAGTCTTTACTGGCAGTTCCTTCAGACAGCCCAGTCCCATAAATAGCTCTGGGAATTGATTCAGTACCTCATCTACCTGGCATGTCCTTATGCTTCTTGCAAACGATACCGGACCTAGTTCCTCTGCCGACTGGCTGCCGAGAAGGGTGTCAGCTTCTCTGTCAACGACATGGAATGTGGTGTGGATTGCTTTCCCTTCTGTCTGGACGGTCACTACCATGCATCCTTTTAGGGGTGTGCTGCTACCATATGTGAATATTTTGGTCTTTGACAGTGTTAGTTGCAGGCGAGGTCAGAGTCGACAAAACTGTTGGATGCCCATAACATTTACTGATGCTCCCATGTAAATCAGTGCTTTTACTGGCGACCCTGCCATTTCAATCAGGCATGCCGGTTAAGGGAGCCTGTGCTTCTTTAAGTCGTTTGCTAACAATATCAGGAATGCCTCCTCCTCTTCTTCTTCCAGGTAGGAGTCCCCAGTGTATGACGGGACGGTGGATGTCGGTGTTTCTGGATATCTGGTCACTCAACGACAACTGTCTGATTGCCCAGGCGGGTGCCCTTCGCCTACTCATCCCTCTCCCCCATGCATTTCCTTTGCACACAGCGTCAAAATGGTTTAGTTTCCCACAATTCAAGCAGGTCTTTCCTAGAGCTGGACAGTCTTTCGCACTGTGCTCCTCTCTCCTACAATGATCACAGCGTGCTCTTTGCTTGGCTGGGGCGTGCAATCTTGGCTTCCGTTTCATTGGTTGCGGCTGTACAGCGTCCACACATTCTGTCTTGATCACGGGGGCCTTCTCCGCCACTGGTGATATAGCCAGGTCCATTTCTGTCGCCCAGGCAGCTGACAGGTCATGAGATCGTGCCATCACTAATATCTCATCAAGGCTGATGAGCGGTTGTCTCGGTATCAGGCCTCTGAGCGTCTTGTTGCTGCAGCCTTGTACAATCTGTGTGCGTATTTCCTTCTGTTGATCGTCTTCTGTGCATGGGCTTGCCAGTTCACGCAGCATGGCGTAGAACTGGTCAATCAATTCTACCTATCTTTGGTGCGCTTGGCGGAGTTTGAAACGTTCGAAATCCAGATTGAGCTGGTAATCGAAATATGCATTCAGAGCTAACACTGCTGCATCATAGTCATCATAGCTGCCTGTGTTTGGGAGATGTCTGAAAAGTTTATAAATCTCATCCCCTGCAAAGTGAAGGAGTAGGGACCTCTTGACTGCACCATCCCGTTCATGGGTCGCTACAAAATAGTTCTCTAATCAACCAATCTAAACTTTCCATCTGGGCAACGGTGTTGCCGGGTCTGCTAACTCGCTGAAAAGTTGAAGTGCACAGACCATGGAGTGCTGGGGCGGTGGGTGAGTAGCTGGCGTTGGTTTGTCTGCCATAGTTGCTGCGCACAACAGAGCGAGAATCTGTGGGGCCTAAACCGGACACTCACGCTGCGAGTTACAGCCAGGCCCTCGTGGCTCCACGTGCTGTGCAGGGGCCTTGCACGTTACAGTGGGTGCTATCCGCCTTGGTGGTGAGGTACCAGTATTGCAGCGGATGATGTCTCCGAGGCGTGGACAGGGAGCATGTGCACTTACTTTGCGTTGTAGCCAGCAGTCTGAGTTGCCACTCCTCGACCTGGCTTTGGTCCCACCGTCCATGCGCATGTTGATGATTCACTTGGGTGGACAGGGCGGGGACTGGTTTGTAGAAGCGATCGGAGAACCGTAGGCACAAGTTTCATTCTGTAGAGGACAGTTTCTTCTGTGTGCGCCTCAGGGGAGGAGTGGGCACTCCACACAGCATTCGATGGCGTGTAGACGCAGGCCCAGGTCAGGAAAAAAAAACAGGCCTCTTCACCACGTGGCTTCTTCCAAACTGCTGCCCGATGCTACTATGGGGCGCAACTCGTATCTGCTGAGACGCACTGATGTGAGGTGCACCATGAACTATTAGAAGAGGCGGTGTCCAGTGTTCGCGTGAGCAGGGCCCACCCTCATTGCCAGTGTAATGCTGCGATACCCGGTGAGCGCGCACATGTGGAAGGCAGAGAGTGCATTGAAACAACAGTCTGAAACCAGAAACTCTGTGGCGGGAAAGGAAAGACCCCGTGTGTCCTTTGTCCCATTTATTTATACACCACAGTATTCTGAAAACAGGAACCTGACCCTCCAGGTCAGCTTCAGACATGCAGCCAGACGCCCGACAACTAGACCAACACACTTTAGAACAATCATTAGTTTCTAAAATTGAAATGGTCCATTGTTTCGGGTAGGGCCGAAGGTACCTTGAAATCGGAACAACATAGCAGAATCTCACCGTTTATGTTTTGCACAGTTGGAAACTAGCCAACTCGCAGCGCTTCAGCCAGTTGGCATGGACTGAGTTCGCAGCGCCAAGACATTTTTGTGTTTAATGTTGTGCTTAGCGCTTAGTAAAATGTTTCCTGGAAGATATTTTTTGTTAAATGCTTGAGGTGGTTTGAGCTGAGTTAAAGGCGATTGTATGACATGTATGACATGTAAAAGGTACTTCTGGGCGCTTCCTAAACGTTCTATAAAATTGCATTCACACCTCCGCAACGCAAAGTATTCCCTACGCTGCCGTTGGCATGCCCGACTGTTTATTAATTGGTTTCCGGGTAACTGATTTAAGCTTGCAGATACTTGACACATCTTGACCCGGAAAGGGAGTGCTGCCCACAAATCTTTCATGAACTCTCCAATACTCAAGTCATGTGCTAGTCTTGCCTCGAATCTCACAACAGTTATTCTATCCTCTGGTTGCTGAGCAGCCTGCCAGTGATAAGGAGAGTAACCCAGCCCAAATGGCACTTCCCTGGAAAAGCACCGGAAGAACGGATTAATACTTAGCAATGAGGAGAAAAGAAGGTTAACTGCGGCCTGCTGGACCTACAAACCGGAATGCTAAACTCAGCTTGTATGATGAATATAAAAACATTTCTTTTCAAGACAAAGTGGCAAATAATTGTAAGTTTCTGCTGTAGGATTCTTGTGCCAAAAACGAAAAGTGCTTAGAAACCTGCACTCCTATAGTACCAACCACTACATTAAAGATGCATTTCATTTAGCTTTTAATCCAGAACCGACCTCGAATTCAGTCATAAAAATTGATTGGGGCTAAAGAAATAAAAGAACGTCATTACGAAGAAAAGTCGGCACCAGAATTTTCCAAAGTCTCATCGTTTGCGCGGCGGTCAAAACCAGTTTGAATTTACTGCAAGGCGTTTTCAACTATTTAATGGGATGTTTTTGGTTGCAGTGTCAATTGCTGGGCGTGCTCCTCTTGCAAGCGAGAAACACCAATAGCTCAAAGTTCAAAAATCTACATTGCTGTAAGCGCCCTACCAGGAAACCACTTCAGCAGCGTAAAGGCTGAGGTAAACACAAGACAGGCCACACAGCTCTACAGGAGTTTCCCATCTGATTGCCTGGAAGGCACGTCGAGTGTTCACAGAGAGGCCCAAGTCGCTTTTGTTTTTAGGGCCTTTTGACATATCAAAATATGCACAAACTGGAGAGCGTCCAAGCTTGAGGTGCATTTCAAATGTCACTTTTCCCGCCTTAAAACAGACAGCAATCAAACCCACTACTGCCCCTCAGCGCAGGGCCTTGGTTTCAGTGAGTGGCCCAACAATGAGTGTGCTGACACCCACGGACTGTTAGAGATGTGCGAATTTGCAAAGTTTAAGAACTTGTAGCGACTTTATGTTGGAACATAACCAGCTTCACATACTTTGGAGATGGTCAAGCTTAAAACGTGGGGGCGGCAAAAAGGTTTCTCTGAGTGGTATTGGGATTGTTCAAACTCCCACTAAGGGCTGCAATGGCCCACTGGGAGGACCTTTTTTAGGCTGGTTGTGCCAAACGTCTGCCTTTTTCTGACTATGAAGTTCCAGTGGTGACTCTTCCAGCACTGGGAACTGGCCAGTATTTGGTTTCCACTCCACCATTCAGGAACAGGCAGCGGTAAGTGGCAGCAATTACACCCAGAATTCTCGTCTATCTTGACAAGCAATCTGGTCAAGTAAAGCAGCCAGATGAACTTCACTTGTCGTTGCAAACACCAGATTTCCTGACTTTCCACATCTTAAGAGGCTTAGGGTTCAACTTCACCCTCCTTAACTCTATAGGATTTTCTGTTTGGGTGGTCTACAATTTACAGCGGGGCTCCCACTCTGATTACCTCTACATCAGGCCTGCAGTTTCTTTGGTCATGACACTTCCCCTTCTTAAACACTGGAATCTTCTCTTCTGCACGCCATGTTATGGAGAGAATTAAGATTTGCATATCTATGGTCATCATATCTTGGATTCTGTTTCATATAATTCTGTAAGTAGTGTTTCTAACACACAAGCCTTCCCTCGCTTCCAATTTTTCAAGGATAGCAGAACTTCACGGAATTGAAAATACCAATGAGCTTTGGGCTTCTACCACCTGAGGAAACATTGGCAACACCTTATTTGGGGACTTACCAGACAATTTCAGATCACCATACAATACAGTAAACTGGGCGACCCATAAATGTGATGGAGTATGCACCACGCTCTTTAATGTTTCATACATTCCAGGTGTTCCATCTGAACTCCAGACCGAGCTTTATCCTTCTCCCCTAACTATGTAATTTAATAGATACCACCACCTATCCTCATCTAGGAGCTTTTAGCCTTTAACCAATCTTTTATTCCTTGCTCACTAATCAGTTTATGTTTTATCATCATAGACAGGATCTTCGACTAAGCTACACAATTTGGGCCTGATTTAGGGTTTGTCAGAGAGGGTACCTCGGTCACAAAAGCAATGGAGTACCCTCTACACGAAACTGAACTTACGCTGCCTCATTTAGAGTTGCTGGAAATGAAGTGTGCCAAAGGCAGAGACTACTCTGTCTCAGCTGCTGACATACACTTCCAATGGCCTGACAGAGTAAGGGCTGTTGTTTTTTTTTAACATTTGACCACCTTCCTCATTTAGAGTAGTGACTCAAATGGCAAGTTTTCACTGTCCACCACCACTAGTTAAAACCTGGCAATAAGGGGCAGTGAAAACTTGTAAATGACACCCCACGCCATACGGGAAATCTCCCATGGCGAGGGAGTGATTGTTTTCTTTTTATTTTCAAAAAAAGAAAATTCCCTCTGGAATTTGTTTTTGAAAATAAACAAAAATATAAAAGGTTTGTTGTATCTCTCTGTCATGTAGACTGAGCCATCCGGCAAACTTTAAAAGCTTTGAAAGGAACCACCATGAATGCGGTTCCTGCCAATGCAGGAGCTATCCACTGAGCTGGTAGACATCTCTAGATTCAGCAGGCAGAATACCCTCAGCATGGTGGTAATAAAGTACCCTGCCATGGAGAAGGCACATACTCCGTCTACCAAATTCTAAATGGGACCTTAGTTTTGTTTGACCCATCAGCTTACTTTGCCATATCCCACTTATGTCTTTGACAATTGATCTCAACGAGGGTGTATGTCCTTAACAGTAAATCATAACAGCTTCGTTACCATATCCACTTGTGATTTCACATTTCTATTTGGATGTAGACATTTATCCTAGAAAAGAGTATCAAATAAAGTTAAACTTTAAGTATGTACATCCACAAGCACCTGTTCGGTGCTTATAATTTGCCAATGCTATTTGAGGGAGACTCTTAATTGGTGATGCATTTGTGTTCTACCATTATTGTATGGTATCTTAAGTTTCAGAAGCAACAGGTAATGATCACTCGTAATATGAACTGCTACTTTTATGCCACCAAAAATACCTGTATCAAGCATTCAAGAATATATAAACCATGAAAGCCACCAGTGAGTTATAACAGTCAATGTCCCTTAATGATTCATTGATTGCTTGGCCTGCTTATGATTCCCTTGTCTCAGTTTTTGCTGTACCTCTGAAGTAACTTTCCTCTTTTTATCTTGTGGTATTTGAGAGGTGGGAGAACCCAAAAGAAGATCAGATTAAAAACTCATTGCACCATCTATGACTCTGGCATTGACTTCAGCTGCTCCAATAATTTGGCCCTGGCTTCCAATGCTATAGCCCTGATTATAAGTTCAACATTTCTACATGAACAGTACATTCACATGTGAATTTACCACTGTCATTTCATAAATACGTCCAGAATCATCAATTAGAGGTTAAATCCCACAGAATGTGAAATAACCTTCTCATAAAACTACAATTGGTATTCCAAATTCCATAGGGTTTATTGCTTTAATTTATCACTTGCTGTGAGCAGGCGGTAAATGCATAGGGCACCTCTGGGTGGCATGTAAGATGATAGAGGAAGATAGGCAAGAAGAGAGGAAGGGAAAGTAACTTACATTGGGAAAAAGCAGGGATTGAAGATTGCCTGCTCTAGGAAATTGGGTCACTGGTTGGCAGGGGGGGGGGCTGAAACCCTACTCAGGAAGCAACCACAATTTCTACTAAAGTGAAGTCAGTCAATCAATTAAGGATTTGTAAAATGCGACTACTCACCCATGACGGTCTCAAGGCGCTGGGGGACGGAGGAGGGAGGGGCTGAGGATCAGTCGAAGAGCCAGGTCTTGAGGTCCTTCCTGAACTGTGACAAGGCGGGGGATTGCCTGAGGTGGGTGGGGAAGGTGTTCCAGGTCTTGGCGACGATGTGGGAGAATGATCTTTCTCTGGCCGTGGTTTTCTGGATGCGGGGGACATTAGCGAGGACCTGGTCAGCGGAGCGGAGCTGTCTGGCAGGAGTGTAGAAGGAGAGTCTGTGATTGAGGTAGGCTGGTCCGGCATCGTGTAGGGCCTTGTAGGCGTGAGTCAGGAGCCTGAAGTTGATTCCCTTGTCGATGGGCATCCAGTGTGGGTCTCTCAGGAGGGCAGAGGTGAGACTGTGACGGGGGCGTTCATGATGAGACGGGCGGAGGCGTTCTGGATGCCTTGCAGTCTTTTTCGGTTCTTGGCGGTTTTTCCGGCATAGAGCGCATTGACATAGTTGAGGCTGTTGCTGACAAGGGCCTGGGTGACTGTCCTTCTGGTTTCGGTTGGGATCCATTTGTAGATCTTCCGAAGCATGAGCAGGGTGTGGAAGCATCCTGCTGAGACCACGTTCACCTGTCGGTCCATTGAGAGCGATGAGTCTAGGATAACGCCAAGGTTGCGGGCGTGGTTGGTGGGGGCTGGGGCATGTCCGAGGGTGGTGGGCCACCAGGAGTCGTTCCAGGCAGAGGGTGAGGAGCCGAGGATGAGGGCTTCTGTCTTGTCCGAATTCAGCTTAAGGCAGCTGTCTTTCATCCAGGCGACGACTGCCTTAATTCCTTAGCGGAAGTTGTTCTTGGTGGTGGTAGGGTTGTTTGTGAGAGTGACTATCAGTTGGGTGTCATCTGCGTAGGAGATGATGTCAAGTGTGTGGCTTTTGACGATGGCGGTCAGCGGGGCCATGTAGAGGTTGAAGAGGGTGGGGCTCAGCGAGGATCCTTGGAGGACGCCGCAGCTGATCTTGGTGGCTTCCGAGAGAAAGAGGGGGAGTCGGACCCTCTGTGTTCAACCGGTGAGGAACGAGGAAAGCCATTGTAGTGCTGAGTCTCGAATACCAGCGTTGTGGAGACAGGAGCGTAGTGTGTCATGGGAGACTGTGTCAAAGGCGGCGGAGAGGTCTAGGAGGATGAGGGCTGCAGTCTCGGCTCGGTCGAGGAGGGTGCAGGTGTCGTCTGTGGCAGCTAAGAGGGCAGTCTCGGTGCTGTGGTTGCTCCTGAATCCTGTAGTCACAAGCAAACTTAAAATTAACCTGTACTTAAACTTCTGGTAGCTTGGCACAAAGCAGTCAGGCTAAACTTAGAGTCAATGTGTAAAGAATTTATGCAGTACTTCAAACAGTAATAAAGTGAAATCAAAACACAAGACATCCCACACCAATTTAGAAAAATAGAATGAAATTTGAGACAAAAATGTAAAAAATCCAATCAATAGAACCAGAAATTTGCAACTTTAAAGTGCCTAAAAGCCAACTGTGGTATTCTGGTCACATCAGGCTGGGACAAAGTCACAAGTTCAGACAGACCGTGACGGAACGTGGGCCAGATACAGGGACAAAGTTAGGCCAGCTGAACAAAGTACCTTCAACCCGGGTTGCAGAATATTGCAAGATCTCGCATGGAAGATGTGTTGTGCAGTGGCAGTGCCAATAGGCTCTGGACTGCAATGCAAAATCCTGCATTGAGGATGCTCACTCATCCACGAGTCCGGGAAGCTGCAGGGCTGAAATACAAGGTTTTGCTTTGAGGATGCGCTGTGCAGCAGCAGTTCCTAGGAGTGGCAGAGCTGCAGTGCACAGTCCTGCATTGAGGATGTGTCATGCAGCAGTGGTTCCGATGCAGAACTGCAAGGTGATGCAAATCGCTGTGTCAGTTCTGTTTGGACCACAGCAGGGCTTGCAGAGCACCTTCAGGCCAACTTCCAAGGACCCAGGACTGGGGGGCAAGACTCACAGCAGACATTGTACAGGTACTGCGTTCAAGGTAGTTCGAGCCTTTTCTGCCCCTGAGGCTGCGATCAGACATCCAACCAGCTAGCCCTTGCATGCACTCTGGTGGTCCTAGGTTCAAGATGGTGGTCCAGTCCTTTTTACTGAGTCAGCAGAGCTGCAGATTAACAGTCCTTCATGCAGCAGAGCAACACAGTAGTCCTTCTGAGTCTTCCACATGTCTAGAGGTGTACTGAAGAGCTGGGTCTGGGGATCCAATATTTGTACTTGGCGGCAGCTTTGAAGTAGAAGAAGGTTCTGGACTTTCCTGCCTCTCTGCCCTGGCCCCAGCTTGTCTGGAGCATCAAAGACTAGTGTCAAACCCTTTTGAGCGTGCTGAGGCAGAGCCTTTGCGATGTGCAGATGTGGGTGGTGACAGTTCCTCCCCCTCATCAAGTCAGAGATATCCCATCTTGCCACACATGTTCTCCACTTTCTTTCAATGTCTGAGAGCAATACACAAAGACCAACAGACATCTACACCTAGTCATGTGATCCAGGATACAGGCACCAAATAGTTGGGGTAAGAAAATTCCAACTTTCTACAATTGGCACTTTCAGTATTGTGACTTGGAATCCAACATTATTAAGAGGGTTTTAAATTGCAATTCTTTAGACACCAATCTTGAATTCTCCACCTGCTCCCAATTGACAGTTATCATTCATTAAATGTAACAAGGTTACCCAATGTTATCCTATAGGAGAGGTAGGCCTTGCAGAAGACAAAAAATGAATTTAAGAGTTTTTCACTACAAGGTCATGTAAAACTTAAAGGTATGTCTCCAAATTTTTAATTACACTGCACTGCCCTATGGGCTGTTAAGGGTCTTCTCTAAGGTTGCATATGTATTAACAAGCATTTGCAATGCAATGGATCTCACATTAGTGAGAGTTAGAGCTATTGGCGTTGCAAATGACAATGTATTTTACCTATGTGTTTTGGTTTGGACTGTAGAGGATGTATGCCAGGTGCCACAGCAACCCTCCCAGGCCTGTTGCTCCAGGAGAGAGGACACAACAAGACCACCATCTTGGGAGTGTTTTTGCCTAATTCCTACAGACTGGCTGTGATATTATACACAGGAGTCCAGAGGGTGTGTCTATGCCTGTGACAGCTACTGTGGGGGTATTCGAGGTAGGGCCCCATCAAACAGGAAGCAGTGCTATTCGAGCGCTGCTTTAGACAGCACTTCCGGATGTGGCATCTGCACGGCCACATTAGCTGTGAGGGGACTGTCAAAGCCGTGACACTAGTGAATTCAGAGAGGCTGAATTCATGGAGTTTGCTCCACTTGTGTGCCCTATGATACACTGCACCTCTCACAGTGGCACCGTTGTGTTAGCTTCTTTGTGCTACAGGGTTAGGAAAATGGCTGCCTCTACTAACTGAACTTTATTTAAAGAGGCACAATTTACATCCACAGGCTCAATGTTTTTTGCTATCAAGCTTGATGCCATCTTGAAGTGCTTGGGTCTGGAGTCACAACTCATTTTCCACCATTTTCTTGCCTAGAACTAACCTAAAAGCTCGGTTGGTGACCCTCTGGAGGTTATCAAGAGCTCTACTCAAGTCAGTTTGTTAATGCGCCCACTAACGAGGTCCTAACAGAACAAAAATGTCACAATCCTGACACAGCTTTCTCACCTCTTCATTTCTGCAAGGTTGATGCAAATGAATTATCAGGATTTTGTTAAGAATAGCACCGGCTTTGCAGCGCTATGAAATAGCAGAACCTGTATTACCAAGCACTAAGTAAAAAAAAGAAGAGTTATTCCCAGACTGCCCCAACATGCACCAGACAAAGAACCCTAGGGGAGAGGATGTGGCATAAGGGCCAGTGCTGCCAACTTTGGAGCTTGGGAACACGGTTCGAGTCTCAGCACTGGCTCAACATCCTGTAATTCTAGGCAAATCACTTAATCTCCCCTTGCTACCAAAAATGAATGTGTTCTTGTATAATGTAACCGGTGCCCATGTAAAGCGCTGAAATACCATTATATCGTGTTTGCGCTAAGTGAACTCTATTTGAAGCACTCAATTTACATCCAAAGGCTAGATGCTTTCTGCTGTCCAGCTTTAAACCGCGAAGTGCTTGGGTCTGCAGTCCTGACTCCTTTTCCACACCATTTTGGAGACAATACCTTTTGTCATCTTCTTGCCTAGTATCAACCTATGTGCTTGGATGGTGACCCTACAGAGGTTATCAAGAGCACATGCTATCACCTAGTGTTAATCTCTACTCAAGTCAATTGGTTAATGCACCTTGACAAAACAAGAATGTCACAGATTACAATCCTGATATAGCTTTTTCACCTCTTCATCTCTGCAAGGTGGATGCAAATGAATTATAGAGATTTTGTTAAGAATGGCACCTACCTGGTTGCGCTCCGAAATGGCAGAACCTATATTACTAAGCACTATAGAAAAAAGAGAGTTATTCACAGACTGCTCCAAAACGCACCAGACAAAGATCTCTACGGGAGAGGATGTGGCATAAGGGCCAGAACTGCCAACTCTGGAGCTGGGAAACGTGGTTTGAGTCTTGGGGCCAGCTCAACATCCTGTGATTCTGGATAAGTCACTTAATCTCCACTTGCTACCAAAAATGAATGTGTTCTTGTGTAATGTAAGCAGAGCTCCTGTAAAGCATTGTAATACTTTTGTATCGATTTTGCGCTACATAAAATTTGTGTTACATACAACTGCATAAAAACAAATAAAGTGCTCCAATGCCTTTGTATCGAGTTTGTGCTACATAAAACTGCAGAAAAATATATAAATATATAAAAAAGACCCTGCAAACATTGCAGAGAAACAGCAAGATGCTTGAAAAAAAGGAAAAGGAAGAAACAAGATATGGCCATGCAGCACAAAGCGACAAGGCAAAAGAGAAAAACAGTGCACTATACTAAGTTAGATGGCAGATCGTGTAATAATCCATGTTACAGGGTCAGTTTCCAAGGCGGTAACAAACCAGCCTCAAGGCGGGACAAACATAAAGCATTTACCAACAGCATCAAGGGATTGGTGAAAGGCAGACCCAACCAATTAAAGTGATGGGTGTGGTCAAAACCCACAGAATAGATTACAACATGTCAAAAAGAGCAACGCTTGCACGCTGATATGCTCGACCTAAAAATAAAGGTTTAGTCCTGGCAAAATATTTATTTTTACAGGTAGAAATGGTAGTTTAAAACTGTATACACATGCTGCAATGGCAGGCCTGAGACAGGTTGAAAGGGCTACTTGGGTGGATGGTACAATCTGTGTGGCAGACCCACTAGTAGCATTTAATTTACAGGCCCCGTGTACAGGTAGTACTACTTTGCTAGTGTCTTATAAGTAAATTAAATGATCCAATTTGGTTTAAGCCAATTTTACCATGTTTAAAGGAAAGAACACAAGCACTTTAGCACAGGTTAGCATTGGTAAAGTGTGAATAGTCCTAAGAATCAACAAAAAGGGTTCAGAAAACAGGAGGGTAAAGGTTTGAGGATGACCCTTCAGAAAGGACAAAGCCTAACAGCTGCTGCAGCTGCCAAAGCCTCAGGAATTATCAGCAGGAAAAATCAGGTCAGGTTCACCTGAACCCTGAAAGAACACATGTGGAAAAACCAACCAATCCATAGTAAGGCAGAGCAAAATTCTGTTTAGTAATGTGGCTCTGCCTGACTCAAAATCAGGGTCTATAGGTAGGGGCGTCAGGAGCACCCCCTTTAGTAGTTTGAATGGGTAGTGAGTCTCATTGGAAAATGTGTGTAGTACAAAGCTTTTAAATTGTTAATTATTGGTCCTTTGACTGATCAGTGACTTTGGCCCCCAAATAAAAGCTTGTAGAAACTACTGGAAGTGGTTAGAATGATGGATCTTTGGAGTATGGCAAGATATGTAAGAGGGGCAAATAAATGAAAAGATGGAAGGAGAGCTAGTTTCAGAGGAGGATAGGGAAAATTATGGATAATGAAGGTTGGATGAAGAGAGGGATAGATCAAACGGAGAGCTGAATGGATGGATTAAAAGAGAAAATGAAGGATGGATGGAGAGAAGATGACAAGAAGAAAGGGTATATGAAGAGAAGGAAAGAAGGATGGCAAATTCATTTAGAATGAAGGTGTAAAAGGTACCATTTTCTGAATTGTTTTCAGAATTGCCCTGGACAAGCAAGCGAAAGGGTGTTGGGCTTGCTTGCCTCCCTTATTCAGTGCCAATAGGTACATAGCAGACCATGATCTATGTTTATCTTGGCTGAGTTCTGAAGCAGAAATTTTGTTGATGATGAATCCATGTGATTTATGTTGTCTAAGAGCTGTGGCTAGATATTATCCAAGCTCCTGTAGGAGAGTCCTCATTGAGCCCAGGCTTGAAAAATCCTCTTGGAGATAAAGATGAATTCAATGTTAGTTTGATAAATTTCCAGGTAGCTATCCACCTTGTAGGAAGTGAGAAAGGTAGTCACTGATATGGTGGCTGTCAGTGTTTTTTAAAACTATCAGTTAGAGGCGGTAGTCATTGACGTTGGCCTGTATCATAGTTTTCAACAGCATTCAGAGAGGTTTCGTTGGTAGATTGAATTTAACATTGGAAAGAATGGATCTTTAGAGCACTCCACGTGCCTCGAATATCCATTAGGATTTAAAGTTTTTCATTTGAACTAGTTGATATCTGTTGATTAGGGCCTCAAGCATTGCAGCAGTGTCCTCAAAACCTACAAATGTCAGAAGCAAGTTTAAAAGTGCTTGCGTTGCAGGAGGTTGACAGATGTAGGAGGACTTAGAGCCAGAGGTCACCACAGTCTGTGGTGCAGAGGTAATTTCAAAGACTTGGATGGCCCCTGTGTCAGTACTGTAAATACATGGGCTCAAGGGAGATGTTTACCATGTTGAGGAAGCGTGTGAAGGTTCCTTTTGAAAAGTATTTTATGATTGAAGAAGGGATATTATTAAGATTATGATGTCCTGTGCCCTGCCACTGAGGATTCCCGGGCCTAGCAACTACCTCAGTTAGATGGTTTGAGTGTGCAATGCCAATGATGGTGTCATAACAGAAAGATTTGGGTGCACGGCTTTGGTCACAACAGAGGTAAGGTATCTGTGTATTTGGTGATAAGAATGTGATTTATTATTTTGTAAAATAGTGTGATGGTGTGCATGTTTTAGAGGAGTGTAGTAGTCAAGGTTCTATGGTTGGGCTAACGAAGGAGGGACAATGTGTTCCTAATGCTTGTCTCGTTTACACTGCAGACATGGACAATCTGAGAATCAGAAGTAAGAAGCATGGGGCTGCATCAATGACAGCCTGTGGATCTGCTTCGTTTACACCACACATTGCTGTGATCATTCCAAGAAATGCACAATGTGTAATGGTGATTGAGCCACAAAAGCCAAACGTTCTGTATTATGTTTATACTTTAATGGGCTCTGGTTCAGCAATCTTCAGCCATTGATTTTCTATGTTCACAAACCTCCAGCCATTGACTTGAGACATTGTCAGTCACATGTTGCCTCGGCCCACAGTAGTATTTTAGGTTCTTTAAGTTTTATTGGCCATTTGGTGGCTACGTTCCACCTCCATATTCATAAGGACTATGTTACATGTGAGAAGTACACTCTCTGATCACACATTTAATTCTTTATACCAAAATCAATATTATGTATTTCTTTTGAACTGTAGCAGACGTTTCTATTCCTTTAGTTAGTTTTGAAGTGCAAACGTCAAACCAGTTGACTTTGCCAACGTTTGTTTTTTATGTGGACTAATGATAGATGGGCGAGGCGTGTGTAAACTCAACATGGAGACAATGTTACTCCCTGCAAATGAACAAAAACAATGGAGAAAAAATAAACACAATTCAGAGAGATGATTTGTCAAGTGTCTAATTTACTGAATTTTGAGGCTGCAAACCCCAAGTCTAATCTCGTCCTATGCGCTTATATAAGTATATTAAAATGCATTAAATAACATGGGGCCATATGTACGAACACATTTTCCCATAGACACAGAATGGGCAAAATTGCTTGCTACATCTGGCCCCTGTTGTCTTTCGGTCAACATGGCGTGAGTTTGCTCAAGAGCCATGTTAGATTTCCACCTTAGATGCCTATTTGAGTGCTACCGAAAAAACTATATACAACTCACTACAAGGACATTTTAAAGCCGGATCATCTGCATTTCTCTCGAAACATGCTTGCATTTACTGTCAGGTATTTAAAAGAGGTTTACTGGTTGTTTTTAAATTGGTCCCCGGTGTCAGTTGATGGATGTGCTCTCTTTGCAAGCCCAGGAGCAGAGTTTAAAACTTTAACACTACAGTTTCTATAAGCGGCTTTCCAGGAATTCACTTAGGTATGATCAAGAGGGAAACATGCAGGTTGCTCAGAGTAAACTGTGGTAGTTTGCGTGGCACACAGTGCAACATCTCGGAGGGCCCATCTCAGCACTTCATTCCTCTGACATCCCCTTCACCTAAACCTCTCATCACCTAAACACCAAAGTACTCTTGCTATCAGTTGTAGGAGGCGACCCACTCACATCAACTGGGTCACTCCAGTATGGGACAAAGGGCTTTTATTCACCTGCTGCTACCTGGCATTCTCACTCTGGGTGGTTCTAAGAACCACCATGCCACGCTACAATTTTTTTTATTGTAGTAGGTCTGTATTCATAGATATTTGAAGGTGAGGACCATTCAGAAGAACCCTGTGGACAGAATCACTGTCAACCTACTGTGCGTACTCACATCCAATCACATATGAAGGAGCTCCACTGGCTCCCCATACACAAAGGAGCACAATATAAACACCTCGACCACACTTTCAAGGCACTACATAACACTGTGCCCTGCATACAGCAAAAATCACATCTGCTGTCATAATGATCGAGACACCTCCGCTCATAAGGACTCTTACTTGCACACATCCCATCCCTAAAGAAAACCAGATCGGGTGGTCGAGACTGCTCCTACTTGACTCCTAAAGGGTGGAACGACTTTCCTCTACACATACAAGCCTCTTCCTCACTTTTGAATTCCACAAGAACCAGAAGGCTTGGTTTTTCGAGTAGTCCTACTAGGCCCTAGGTTTGTCTAGACTCTCACCTGCTCACCGTCATGATACCCTCCTGAGTGATGGTGTGCTCGACAAGTCTGCATAACAACATTGCAGGTGGAGATACAGGGCAATCCAAGTGACCCTGGTGTAGAAATCAACCATAGGAAAGAACTAAAATGTGAGTTCCATACCAATACCCTAGCAGTCCTTACAGCAGGGCCCCTGAATGAAAGAAACAGTGTCAATTAATCCCATGGAAAGTTGTAAGCCAGAGCAAATGGGGACTTGCCAGATAACACTCTGCCCTGGTTATGAGTTCAATTCCCTGAGCTATGGGCTCCAAATATGGGGTGAACCCAAAAGGTTCGACAGCAAATGCAATGTAGTCCTGGTGCTTGTAGGCTCATGAGACTAAGGACCATATTTATACTTTTGTAAAAAATATATTTTGTAAGTTTGCGCCACTTTTGCGTCACAAAATGACACAGATGTGGCGCAAAAAAAGTATAAATATGGGCCTAAGAGCTATCCTAGGTCTTATCATCACTGGCTGCTTTTAGAGCGTCCGTAAATTAACCCATTACATTGTGTAATGAACCTGCAACAACATTCTCTTTTCCCAAATTGGGGTGGCTTCAGTGATTTGCTGTTCTTTATTGCTTTGCATGCATTTTTCCACCTTATTTTAGCAGATAAGCTTGGCTATGGAATAGCAGACCAAAGCAGTATCTCAGACCAGAAAACACCCTGCAGAAGAAAGGAAGAAAACAACCATGAAATACATTGCACTTATGAGAGATAAACAATCAGGAGCAAAGATATACAAACACATTTACGTTTATTCCCTGTCAAAAAATAAACTGGTTTGGTAAGACAGTTACCAGTACAGTGCCAGAGATGGTCTCAAACGGTGGGTGTGGTCTTTCTTTAAATGCAAAACAATAAACGCATAGTTGAAAATTTACTTGGGTGAGTGACCCACCAGTAATTCACTTCACCTTAACAGGTTATAAACACGAATGATGCATTGTAGCTCAGCTGGCTCTCACTGATTTTGTGCCTCCTAGGCAGGAAGGGAGTTTACGTCAGGTCCCCTCATAAGTGTTGTGAGGCCCAGCTTACTCCCAGCTTCTGAGGCCCACACACATTTTTTTTGGTTCATCAATTACCAAAATGAACAAGTGTCTAATTTTGCACCACAGTTTGGCCGACAGGCACATGCCAAATAGCCCTCTTGCCCCCCTCTGGCTGCCCCAGGTTTCAGGGGTTGGCCTGAAATTGGGGTGTTGAGCCCTCAAGGCCAGGCAAACCTTAAGAAAGCTGAAGGTTTGGATGTTCAAAGAAGAATGAAGGTTTGGATGTTCACGGATTAATAATGATAACTGTGACAATATGACTGGCTTTCACTTGGCCATGCTCCCAATCATCGAGTTTAATTAACTGAGTTAAGGCATTCTGAGAGTTGCACTACTGGGTCACGTTGATTTAACCTTGTCAGTGCTGGATTAAAGAACAAATAAAAAGGAAAGTCTGGGACTGGAAACACTTCCTGCAGGTGATTTCCAGTGCACCCAACCTCCATCTCCAGTCCTACACCACTGCGGCGACACCAAGGCTGGTGCATTGGAATCACCTTCTACATAGCCTTACAGGTGGGATGGGGCTGACAGGTACCGAAATCACAATTTTCATTATGAAAATATTTATCTGAACAACTCAAAATTCTTAATATGTTGGGGAAAGACTGCATTAAACTTCTCTTCTATTATTTGATTTCAGATGGGAAACAGTAAACTCAGCAACTGATGTTAACACACATGGGTTCTATCTTGCAAACATTCCAATCCGCCAAGTCTAGAGAACACTCTGCATACCTCAAATTCAAGATCAAACTCAACACTATTAGATCTAACTATGACAAACACCCTTCTTTCATCCAAGCACTAAAGATGTAGTAATAACGAAACTGGATGCCTTGATAACTCTTTGGGATCTCAAAAAGAGGTGGGACAGCACTATATAAATGCCGTAAAACAGAAAGTTAGTGCCTACAACTAGTATTCGTGCTTTCTGCCAGGTGCTTGCCCCTGAACAAGGGAACCTCGAGTCATAACACAAACATGGATAGTAATTGACAAAAATGCTAAGGGAAATGGCTGTGGTGTTGTAGAATCTTTGACCTCATATAAAACCACAGGATTGACACACAACTGGTCCGGACCATTTAAATACAGATTATTTGCGCTGAAGAGCTAGAGAAAAGACAATAATTAGAAACTAAACAGGACTCCTAAATTTAGATTTATCTTAGCTCCTGTCACTGCCTTAATGACCCTTGCAGTGCCAGGGATAGCAAGAGCAGTACAAGGGGTACAGGGGTGAAAGCTAGAGTAAAACTGCTGCAAGCCCTGTCGGCTAATTGACCTCCATGGACACACACAGTGACATAACGTTTTTTCAGTAGTCGATGCTTCAGGAAAACTGCCTTGAAAAAATCCAGTAGCTCAAGACTAGTAAAAAACAAGCATTTGCAATGCAACAGGTCTTGCGTTTGCTCATGTTACACCTATTAGCATTGTAAACTCCTAACCGAACTTTTCTTGCCACATAAACTAATAATGAAAAATGAAACAGTTTCACATATGTGAGCCAATGGTTGCCATGAGCGTGAAGAAGACACAGAAAAAGTTTGCTTGCAGTGAAATTTATCTGCAAAAGTGCAATTATCCATGTTAACGGCAAAAGTGCAATTATCCATGTAACCAGCAAAAGTGCAATTACCCATGTAACAGGGTCGATATCATTCAAAGCACTCGACTTCTGCCCAGCGAGATCACACTGCGCAGGAAATTAAAAGATAAAGTAGTCAAGAAACCAGGTGAAAACACAGAGCCTCGAATGTTTTCAGTAGTTTACTGGTGTGCTCGAGGAGGGCTAGGCAGATTGTATGCATGCCTTTCACAAATGGAATCAATCGATTTTTAAAAGGCAAGCCCACAAACTAATGAAAGTGACGGGCATGACATGGGAGTGGTTAGAAGCCCACAGAGAGATTACAACATGGTCCAGAGCGCTTGCGTGCGCTTGACCCCAATAAACCCGCAACACGTGTTGGCGGGCGAGTTTCTTTTGATCATCTACAACTAACAGCTGGAAAATTAAAGAACTGAAGACATGAGTATTTGTTCTTTTTTGAAACATGGACAATAAAAATTGAAGAACTGTAGATATGACTATTCGCTTTTTGAAATTTGGATGATAAAGATATGAACGTTGACGGATAATGGACTTAATATTTGTTTGTGTGCCTCATATAAAACAAAAGTGACAACACTTGTTGTTGTTGAAGGCCACAGGATGGCTAGACAGGATGCCGGCTGGTGAAAGGGGCATCCTACAGGAGGTGACTGGTTTACAGAAGCAGGGGCGCCAACTGGGTGCGATGGACACAGAGGGAGGGGGGCACTTATTGAGGGCAAGGCAAGATTCCCAGGGGCCAGCCTCCATCCTTGAATGGAGCGATGACGGGGATGAAGGGGAGGGTACCCAGGAGAAAGGGAGGAGCCCCTTCAGGACAACCTTTTTCAGTAAAGTCGCCAGGGAAAGTGTATGGCAGGCAGGCAAGGGGTGAACGGGTGAGTGTGGGGAAAGAAGGGGCAACGGGGTCTGGGTCAAACATGGTCAGACTAGGGGGGGTGAGTAGGTCAGAGGCTGTGGAGGTCTGGTGGGCCATTGACCTTGATGATGATTCATTACTGGAGGTGGGGGTGACCACCGGGAAAAAGGGGTTGCACCAGCACACCAGACTTCTTTTCTTTTTTGCAGGGAGGGCCAACACGGGAGGATACAGACTCAGGAAAGCCTAGTTCAGCTAGTCAGCCTCGAGGAGAAGTGAATGCCAGACTACTACAGGAATGAGAATACACACCCAGGCGGGGCTCGTCAAGGAAGCCCGCTCAGTGTCGCTTGACAGACGGGTAGTTCAACCGCCAATGACACAGTACCAGAGACAACATCCTGACGTGGATGAGTGAGGAAAAGGGCTCAGTACAGCCCCTCAACAACAACAACTGGTGGAGGATACCTGGACACATGAGGAGATATCGGCACACTTTGGGGCACAGGCAGGGACCTCAAGTGTGTATAGAAGCAAACAATGTTGGATTACGGGCAGGAGAGTATGAAGGAAGGGGAGATTTGAGAAGAGATGACGACCGGGTTGTGGAGAGTCAGTGGTAGCAGGGTGGGGAAGGAAGCATGTGGTGGGGGGCAACTGATCAAAATGTCTCTAAATCATTGCAGGTGGTAGGTGCTGCAGGAAGACCTGGCTGACACTGGAAGTGCACCGCAGCTGACACAGCTGGTGAGGTGAAGGGCTCCGGAATAGGCACCAACATTGGTGCCAGATAAGTTAGCTTTGCCTCAGAGTGATAAGAGGGTGGTAGTGGCAGTGGAGGTGAAGGAGCCTGCTGGAGGCAGGGAGGAGCACTTACTAAGAGGAGTTTATGTGCTGACGCAGGTATGGGGAAGGACATGGAGGTTCACATAGATAGTGAGGCAGGGACTGTAGAGGACAAGCGATCGCAGGTAGAAATTTTAGTTGGTAGTCAACAGGAGAAAAAAGAGGGGTGACAAGGGTTTAAGTCAGGAGACGGAGCTCTCACAGTGAGATACAGGGCAGGTGTTCACAAGGAGGCAACAGCAGTGTCTCAGGCAGAGCCGCTGTGGAATAAAGAATTGAAGGTTAAGAAGCTCCCATACACGGGAATGGCCAAGCCGCTGGAGGCACACCAGCTGGTGACAAAGGAAAACATTTGGAAGGGAGTGTATGTAGAGAAGTTGAACCACTAACAAAGGGAATTAAGGTCTAAAGAAGGGTTGAAGGAAGAGGAATACAAGCTGGCTAAAGGCCTAAAGTGCTGGTCACAACTGAAAATTGGACGGTGACCTTCCTCATATGTGCCAGTGTTTATTGTGAGAAGTACTCGGAGAGGTCTGTCTCGCTTTTCAAGAACACAAACGTAATCAGACAAGCGCAGTTAAACTACGGCAAGTTCTCTTGGGTCCAAAAGGATGAAGAATTTCGGGCAGCAGCATACAATGGGGCCTGCCAAATTCAGAAAAACTATATTCACAGCTTCTGAGCTCCCCATAGTTTATCGGCCCTTTCAGGGCCATTCCACCCAGGGTGGGTTGGAGTCCACAGGTAGAGGACAATCAGGAGCACAGGAGAGTGGGTCCAACCAGTTTGGGAATTGTTAGGATTTGAAAAAGGGTATCTACACATGGGAGTATTGTAAATTCTGACCCAAAGCCTCCAAGTGTTGAGGCAGACACGCACTGGTCAACTCTTATGGGGCAGGAAATGTGGCAGGGGCACAATGGGACAAGGGTAGCAGCAGCAAGGAGATGGGGAACCTAAGCAAAACAACTGGCAGCCAAATTTCCAGGGAGGTAGGGGAGCACAAGTCACTGAGGGGGAACCTCCTGCTCCAGTTATTCTGCAGAGGTTGCGGAGCACTTACTGGATGGGTTCACATGGGTGTTTTGCCTGGGCTATGTTGAGCCAACGAAGCAACTGTGGGCAGAAAATCTCAAATCATTGAGGCCCCACAAACAAGTGGTATGAAGCAAATTGGAGAAATAAGTGCAGGAAGGTAGCATGACAAGCCCATTTATGGATTGGTTGATGCAGAACCTAACAGTTTCCCCCACTGGGGTAGTGCCAAAGAAGGAGAAAGTTAAATTTCGGCTTATTCAACACCTCTCTTGGCCAGAGGGCAGTTCTGTCAATGATTTTATCCCAGAAGAGCAGGTGTCGGTATTGTATGCATTGGTGGATGTGACACTTGCTCTAGTAGGGAGAAAGTCTATCCTTACACAAAACAAGATTTTCAATCGGTAGGAACCTCCGATACTTCCGATGACTCGGACAGTTCACTACATAGACCTCGGGGCTCACATCCCAGCTCCAGTTCGGATGAATGGAGCAGTGATGAAGGCCGAAAATCTTATCAGAATCGTCAGGTCCCATTAATGAATATGACACCGACTTTCCCATACCATCAATTTCCTATGTGGCAACAACCGCCATACCCATTTTTCCAACCGCAACCCCAGTTTGGTTTCAATCCTTTTTTAGGGAGAGGCCGGGGCAGAGGCAGAGGCAGAAACAAAAGAAGAGGCAGGAACGTGCACTGGGCCCAGGAAGAACCACAAATGGTGACCAGGAGCCGCAGTGCGACACCAACAAACAATCCTTAGTGGTTAACCTGTCTGGCACCATACTATCCCCCTCTGAACTGTCAGTTTTGGAAAAGGGCTTAGGTTTTGTACCTACCCCAAAAGAAGACCAGTTCCGGCTAAATTGCGAAATTTCAGCAATGTTTAGGAAGGTACGTTTACACTTCCTCTTTAAGGATCGTATCCCCTCGATACCCCTGGGTGATACGAATTTAAGGAATCCGTCATCCTTCATGCCTCCGTCCACTTCTGTTCCAACAGAAGTTCTAACCTTTGAGAAGGCGATACGGCATGAATTACAGCATCTTTTACCTACTCGTCCTTTTCAGAATATGTCTAGATTAGAAAGAACAGCCATTAGTTCTTTATCTTCGAATCCTGACATTACCATCAAACCTGCGGATAAAGGAGGTGCTATTGTGATACTCGATACCACCTTCTATAGACAAGAATGCCTGAGACTCCTAAGTGATGATACATACTACGAACCTATTAATGTTGATCCTACAGCCCGCCTTCAACACATCATTCGTGGAATGATTAGCGAAGCAGAATTAGCAGGTTGGATCACACAACAGGAAGCCAAATTCCTTGACACCAAAGAACCTAGGGTGCCATACTTCTACTGTCTCCCCAAAATTCATAAGGGCACGCCCCCTCCAGGCCGACCGATTGTATCAGGGATAGGATCCCTGTTGGAACCTCTCTCTAAATTTTGCGATTTCTTCTTTAAACCTATTGTACAACAAACTTCCACTTTCCTAAAAGACACTAAGGATACTCTTGTCCTTTTAGATCACATTAACACTACAGGCTTAACGGATATGTTAATTTGTCTTGACGTTGAAGCCCTATATACTAACATACCCCAGGAAGCTACACTTACAGCAGTACAAGACACATTGATGTCCACTCCCTGGACTCGCAATACCCCCATCAGTTTTATAATGCAATGTGCGAGCCTGGCCCTTAAAGAAAATTTCTTCCAATTTGAAGATAACTTATATCACCAGGTACAAGGTACATCTATGGGCAGCACTTTTGCACCGAGTCTGGCTTGTCTGTATATGTACACCTTCAAACAAAACAACATACTGGTTCCTACTCAACCGTTCTTTTCCAACATCAGACTGTGGCGTCGTTATATTGACGACATACTAGTGGTTTGGAAAGGAGATGTGGATCAAGTTAAAGCCTTCATCCAGTGGATTAATACTCTTGATGTGCATCTTCGCTTCAGTGCTGAATATTCTGACAAAGAAGTTTCCTTTTTAGATCTACGGATCATACTTACAGATGGAGTACTACATTCATCCATCTTTCACAAACCCACTGACAGGAATAGTCTCCTGCTCTACGACAGTCACCACCCTAAATCCTTAAGGAACAATCTTCCATTCGGCCAATTCTTAAGGACAAAACGTAACTGTTCTGATTTGGCTGATTTTCATACACAGGCAGATATTTTGAGTCAAAAACTTAAAGAGCGGAACTATCCCAACTCTGTTATAAAACAGGCTAAGAAGAGAACTAAGAATATCCCAAGGGATACATTGCTAGCCACCAATGTCCGAGAACCACTAACCAGACTGACATGTGCCACTACCTTTACTCCTCTGAGTAACCGTGTCAAGAAGGTCATTTTGAGACACTGGAGTATCCTGAACAGTTCGGGAGAATCCCTAGAACGTCCTCTTTTTGCTTTCAAAAGAACTCAAAACATTAGAGATTTACTAGTCCATACCAGACCTGTTGTGCCAAAACCTAGAGAATTGATAAAGACACGTTGGCTGGGGGTCAGGGGACATCATCCTTGTGGTGGGTGTAATGTTTGCTCACTTACCACTACCACCCAAGAATTAGATTTGGGAGAACCCTATACCTGGCAGTTAAGGATACATACCAATTGCCGTACTAAGAATTGTATCTACTTGATCACTTGCCCGTGTAAACTACGATACATAGGGATGACCACTAGGATGATCAAGATTCGGATAAATGAACATCGCAGTACTATTAGATGTCAGAGGTCCTCCACAAAATTGACGAAACATTACATTGATTTACATCACACCCCTAATGATCTCAGGTGGGTTATACTTGAGACCATCAGAGACCAAAGAGAATCCACAAACCGCCTTTTTGAAAAAGAGCAACGTTGGGTCTATCGACTTAAGACACATATTATAGGACTTAATGATGACATACCATGGACAGACTTTGTGCATCGATCATGATTAAGGAATCTCTTGACCAGGTTTAAGTACACTCACTACTGGTTGTGGCTATTCCATCTCTTTCCATAGATTTTATGCTTATTTAAGTCTGAGCAATTTGCCTCTTAATCCCATTCTTTTTCCGACACATATATTTGAGCCTTAGTTCTGTGTCTTTTAAATTGGTTTTCTGTAACACTAAGATGGCCGACCCCTTTCTTCCTTTTTTTTGGGGCTTACATGATGGAGTCCCTCTTTAATTTCTATCCCACTGCTGGACCTAACACAAGATGGCCGCCATTTCTGTCCTCTATCTATGCTGAGGCTTGAAGATATATAGCCCAGCCTACCGGGTGCTCTTTCCTATTCCAGGAACACCGAGACGGGGCAGGTGATGCCGCAAACTTCGGACAGGTCCCAAGTAAGTGGATGGTAATATTGTTGGGTGTTTAGATGGGAATCCTTAGGATCATTTCACGTTACTTTGGGAAAAGGCAGTTATATACCCTTTGATTTGGTCCTTTGTTGTTTACACGCATTTCCCACCACGAACACTCGTGTGTAGACACCGCCGCTGCATACTTGGCTACAGCGTTTTTGAGCACGTTATATATACTTATACATATATGTGTCTATGACATTCCTTATATATGCTGTCAACATCTGCAATCAGCACACCACGTATTTTACGTTTATTTGATGTTTTCTCAGCTAAGTGAACTTTAAAAACCTGGTCAGTCAGAATATGTGTACCATCCTGCTACATTTGATTATGGGACACGTGAATGTTTGGCAAACGCTATATCCCTCAACTTCCCGGTATAACTGTTTTTGTGTTTGTCCCTAAATACAATCTGATAATTGAACTCACGCATTTAGCTCAGTAGGACCTCCGTTACTTGGTGCTTTACCTGATGCGGCCCATCCACTAGTATGAGATGGGTAAGCATTTAATCCATCATTATTTTCACATTGATTTACACGTTGATCCACAGTGGGCATACTTCACCTATGTGTGGATTTGCACAGAGCACATTGCTGTTGATATTGTGCATGTGAATAATGTGTTGTTCTTTTTGTTTGTTATTCTTCTCATTTCAGGTCCCTGCATTGTACTAATATTCCTTATTATAGGTTAAATTTACACATAGGATTAGGTAGTTTAGGTCCTGAAGAATCGCGTTAGATCCATAGGACATCAATAGCGAGAAACATGTTGACCTTCTGGTGAATCGTACAGGGGATCCTGTGCGTACAATTCCTAACCTCAAATTGAGTGAGGAAGTGAATAATTTTTTGGGGAGCGTAGACCTTGTTCTTTTCTCTCCCCGCTCTTTGGTTTTTATCATGACAGTGGTTGGATTATTTAATAAAATTTGCCTAACCTCTAGTTATTTTTAAATAGAATTTTTCCAATCCTATACCCTATTCATTCTAAACCGGGCATATATCTCAAAAGATCTCCGGCAAAGAGCCCCCCTTGAGGGGCCCGTCAGGCATTGCAGCGCCGGCCTGACGTGGAGCAAAGCCCGAGGATGAAGCATGTCACCTTTGGTGAGTGAGGGCTCTTGTTCCAAAATAATTAATTTTCCAGGGACCTGGCTTTCTTTCTTCTTTCTTCTCTCTTTTTTACGATCTTTTCCTTAGATCAGGACCCAATGTGGTTTTCCTGATTATACTTACGTTGTGGAACTGTGTATACCTTGTTTTTGTACATGTATTGGGAGCTCTATACACAGGACCAGGATTTTTCTATCCAAATTTCCCTTTTTCCAAACCCCTCTTTTAGTTGGTTTTTGATGCTGACAGTACACCCTGATGACTTTGAACTCCTGGGGATGCAACTTGATGGATGTTGGTATGTGGACAAAGCACTCCTGATGGGATGCTCCATATCTTGTGCTCTCTTCGAATGCTTTAGCACATTTCTTCAGTGGGTCTTTACTAGGCAAACAGGACATACCTATATAACACATTCCCTTGATGATTTCTTTTTGGTGGGAATGGCAGCCTTGGGGCAAGGGCAAAGTTTGTTGGAAGAATTCTGGGTCATTATGGATGACCTATGGGTACCACTGGCACCAGAGAAGACGGTGGGGCCCAGCATGGTATTGACGTTCCTGAGCATGGAGATTTACTCAGAGGCAATGATGTTTGCCTACCAGAGGACAAGAAAGCAGTCATGATTATGCTGTTGAGTGACGTTGCGCAAACACATAGTCACAGTGAAAGAAATACAAGTGCTGTTGGGTCACTTGAACTTTTTGTTCCAGGTTCTAAGGGTGGGCAGGAAATTCTGTAGGCACCTAGGGCTGTCATTGTCAGTGAAAAGGCTACAGCATCACGTGCGCTTAGCGGCAGGAGTGAAGAAAGACTTGCATGTGGTGCCTCTTTCTAGGGTCCTTCAACAGAATTCCATTGCAGGCCTGGCAGGAACTGGAACGGGATGCCCAGATATTTTCTGATGCAGCAGTTGGCAGGGGTTTTGGCATTTACTGGCAGGGCAGATGGTACAAAGAGGAGTGGCATTTTGAGTATCAGAGCTGTTGGGCAGTAGAGGCAACGGAGGCGTAGTCTGGGAAGAACACACAAGTCAAGGAGTGCAGATATGGCTACATGGGTCCAAAATGGACCAGGAGTGTAAAGGGAAGTCAGTATGGTTGACAGAGTATCCTTCAGAGGTAGTATGCCCTTTGCAGTGGGATGGTTACAATGTGCCCATTGCACAGAGACATCAAGCCAGATTTTTTTAACACAGGAAAAAGAAGCCAGCCACGGCCATCCAACTGTTGTCGATTTTGCGTAAGGGCTTGAGGAGTATAGGGTTGCAGGCTTCATCTTTTAGTACCCACTCATTTAGAAAAGGAAAGGCCACTGAAGCAGGAGGAGGGGTTGAAGCAGAGATAATATCATGCACGTAGGTAGGTGGAGGTTGGATTGCTTTCAGCAATATCTGCGCACGGGGGACAAGGATGGATGCGGGAGTGTTTTATTCTGCGTTGGTGCCGGGTCCAGAACTCACCAGTTTGCCAATTTGGTTGGTGGGACATTTCTTTATAACGTGGGCGCAGAAGCAAGCGAGAGAAAGCAACCATGGGATGAATTTGGGTTTGGATCCAGAATTGTACCAAGTGGGCTGGGAGGGAAAAGGGGGGTGTGTTGGAAGGAGTTACTACGATGTTTGAATAGATTTATCGTGAGAGGTCAGTGTCCAGACATATCGATAATATATTTGGGGGAGAATGATTTGGTGGTCGAAAGGGGCCTAAAAGTACTGAAATCTATGAAAAAGGACGTTCAGGAAATTCAGAACAGTGGTCTGGCTGCCACATTGTATGGACAGCCTTTGTTTCACGAAGGTTTTGGAAGGCCCGTGCAAGATTACTAAGGAGATGCTCTTTTTTTCTGTGGGAGTATTAGAACACACTCACTTGCGTTCCAAGGATACAGAGTTTTCTTCAGAGGAGATGGGGTACATATGTCCTTTATGGGCATGGAGCTATATCTCTTTCAGATCAGGGACAGGCTAAAGCAATTGTTGAATGTTCCTTAGTTAATTCCGGTCAGCAGTGGCAGAAAAAGGTCTCAGGGCCTTTTTTCTGGGTAGTGGGGGCATGGCAAGTTGCTATGGTTTACAGAAATGTATAGTTGTTGAAACAGGCAGTCCAGGTTGATAAGGAACAGGTAGACTACTGCATGCCTGAACGAGCCAGGAAGTTAAACATTTAAGAAATTATGTTTGTTACAGGTTCAGTGTTATGCTAAACTTGAAGGCAGTTTAATGATAGCAAACAGTCTAAGGAAATACAGTATTGCAAGGGTAAGATGGAAGGGGGCAGGGTAGGGGAGCGGGGAGTTACATAGTTGAATTGTTTGTATAGCGAAGCCAGTAAGGTAAAGGCCAAGGTTTATGATTGTAAGTGCACCTGTTTCCAATAAGGCAGCCTTTTTCCCACACAAGCCTGGTGTCTGTGGTTGGCAATGCTCCCCTCTTCCCCAATTATTACTTTACCAACCTCAACTGCATTTTCAGTATTAATCGCCATTATGGCCCTGATTATGAGTCTGGTAGAGCAGAATTTCCAATTGCAATAGTTCTGTATCTAATCATTAGCGGCCCTGTCTATCTGCAGCTATTTGCAACAGTGGCAAGTTAGCACACTTTTAGAGTTGATTTTCAGCGTGGTGGCAGTTTTTTGTTGGTGGTACATCCTCTTAATCAGGGTTCAGAATCTCTCCTCTCCTATAAATATGTGGGTTAAGAGAAAAACATTCTGTCACACTAATGAATGTTGTCAGGCTGTGCAGAAGGAACACACATCAAGAAAAATCTTTAACAATGTGACAACAGGTCAAGTTCACAGTAGTCTTCACACAAGGCACTGGGATAAAGTTCAGAGATGTTTTTCTAAGCACTCTTAAACTTCCTTCTGTGAGGTAGGAATCCGAGAAAATAACTAGGCCCATCATAGCTGCCGCCAAAGGTGTCTGTAGGGAGGAGAAAGGTCTGAACTTGGCTCATGCAAATAGATGAACAGAAGGCTGTGAGAAAGGAATAGATTGAGTTGTAAAGGCCATTTCTACTAGAAATAGTGTATCCGGTAACAAACCTTGCCCCTAGGTAGGCCACTATACAGTGTATACATTGAGGACAATGAACAATTTAAAAAAGCAGTTTTGGTTCCTACTAATACCTGCCACCCTGAGTTCTTTCACTTTAAAAGTTGGTGCAGTACTTCTAGGGCTCAGCTGCACAGAGCACCACCGGAATTTGGGGAAATCCATATTTTTGGCAAATGCCAGGAAAAACTCCTGTCATTGGGAATTCTCATTCTCTGATCACAAAATAAACGCATACCTTTATATTCTACCTAAAGTGCAGAGTACAGTTATTTTTCTTTAATACAGGTAATTTTTACAGTTCTTATTTTAAATAGAAGCCCCTTCCTCAGCAGCACATATTGTACAGCAGGCCAAGAGGACAATGGTTTAAAGATGATTAAAACAATGCTGTAAAGTAGCGAAGAAGCAGATACCTCTGCCCATCATGCCTTACCGCCTCCTAGCAGTGTGACTTTAAATCAATAATGTCTTCTTTGTCCTTTCTTTCTGCCCCAAGGGTTATTAATTACCCTTTGTATCGCCTTAATCACTCTAAACGGGATTCCTATACCTTAACTAACTGAAATAGTCACCTAGGCGGTCATTAATAAGCATATCCAGAACAAAGGACCATCCAGAGCGGACCGGCCATTCTGCTCTCTGGCGCGTTCCTGGTGTTCTGATGGCTAGGAAGCTGGCTTCAGATGAGGAGGGGCTGCCATGACCCTAGGTGCCACCCTCACCCAAATCTAAACATGCCCCCCTATGGGGGCTGGTCTGAACATTTGTTCACAGCTAGCCCTGGGTCCATAATAGCACTGTATACAAGCCCACCACTCTGGGCTCTGACACAATAATATAGACACCTATGTATCCACTAAGCAAAGCTGATCAAGCCCACCTCAACTGACTTACCATCTAGGTTTCGACTCACTCTGTCTGTTGGTCATTCGATCTTAGCCCTGGAACTCACCTTCGTATGACCTGAAATCTACCTCCAACTTACTCCAATCCAATCCAATGTAAAGACTTTACTTTTTCACCGCCTTTTCAGATTATCATAATTAAAACAATATAGTATCATGAAACCTATTGGTGTATGTTTGTGCTGTCAAATACAAACATTAGCAAAAACAATCAAGCATGTGTTGGGTCAGGTTGCGCCTTATCATTGAACCTGACCAACAATAAGTAGCAGTGATATTCTTTAAATCCTTTATAACGGACACAGTTACTTTCCATCTTACTGCTCTCTTGTTCCTTTGATGCTGTTGACTAGAGAATATTATGCAACATGCACTCAATATGCACCGTACTAACTGGTGGGGTGAAGTTGTTAATTTATTGTGTTCTTTCCTAGCCAATTTAATAGCAACAACTTGAAATGGAAACCTATCCCTATCACTAGTGGAGTCCCACATTAATGTCTCCCAAATCCTCTAAAGTTAAAACGGTGCATAGAAGTGATGGGGTTCCATCTAGTACCATAAAGCATCTACACAAACACCCCAGATATAAAACCCCTTCCACCTCCCAGGCAGACTCTCAGAAATAATGGCATGTTCTAGGGTTAAAAGGCGTGTTTTAATCAATGGGCACCAACTCAATGCTTAAAGCACACATAGTATAGAAGCAGTGCTCTTACGATGTCAGATGTTCCACATGGCACTGGTATCCAATTAGAGCCTCAGCCATGTCTCATTTCCCTCCAAAAATATAAATATGTGAGGCTTACTATGGTCTACGATAATGCATGACCAGGGACTTAATTCAGTTTCAATTTGCCAAGAGAGACACCCTTATCATTGACTGGGGCAATAGTTCGATGGAAATGGACTCTGGGTTGATAGGATCATCTGTCAGGGGTCTCCAGTATCTTGTACCGAAGACGTGCATTTCAATGTATTGGCTTTTGGTACTCCTTCAGACTGAGCTCTACAAACAAATGATCAAGACTTGTCCTCCCAGTCAGCGCATTGGATGGTAAGCCTCCTAAGAAGGATTGGGCATCACCTACTTCATTTCCCCTTTTTAGCTTACAGGTTAAACAGTGTAGGTGCGTCCTACCCTGCACAGGTGGTTCACACAGCACAGGTACCCTGCATCTGAGCTCTCCTCCTTCACCACTTGCATGGCAATACTTTTATATGGTTAATTAACTTTGAGTGCTCTGTGATATGAAGCGCCCTCCATCCATCCAAACACATTGTATTCTTTTCCCAGACTGAAGAGTAATCCTGTTAAAGAGATTTTAGAACCAGGTTCAAGCAGGCCACTTCCTCGCATAGCCATGCACAATCACTGGAATGAGCCTCTCTTTGGGACTCTTGGCATGGAAAGAAGCCACAGAGCACAAAAGGATGAACAGATTTGATATCCCCATGAACTGTACCCTACAGAAGCAGGAAGAGTTGCAGGCACTGTGCAGGAAGGTGTACGTAATAAAGGAAAGTGGAACCTTGGACTCTACCCTTAAAGAAGGTAAAACAACTCATTTATGAACCTGTAATGCCTTTGTAATGGACACCACTTACATATGTGTGCACTGTAGGAGGATGACTACTGTAGTGGTTACACAGCAGAAACTGTCTCTTTATGTGTAATACTGGACACATAGTCGTGTTTCATAGATATTTAGTGTGGATATCCTTTATTGCACTATTGAGCTGTTTACTTACGCATATGCATGTTTTTTCTTTTGTTGTTGATTTGTCTGTATGATAGAACTCTTTGAGAGGGCCATTCAACAGAAAGAGCCATGGCCAGCCACAGCTGAAGAGTTTTGCCACTGGTGCTGGATCAATGTTCAGAGTGGGGCTATTGCTATCAATGTTACTTCACTGAACTCATAGCGATTGTGAAATATCCTTCCATCATACAAAGAATGGAAAGTTGATATGGGTGTAGTATGTTGCTATTGGTGACATTTACAGACAACCGATTTTTCATTGAAATGGCTACTCAGTTTGTATAGCTATCTAATTTTCCTGATATAACTATACAGTGCACAAACAATAATGTGCAGAAATCGGGTTTCTGTGAATATTTCACTTGAGCATCACCAAATGTATTGATTTGTTTTGGCCTTATTAATTTCTTTGTTTCCATCATACTTCAGAATTACAAAAAGTGCTTAATTTATGCTTCCCTAAATACAAGAAATTGGGTTACTGTTTGAGGCAGATAAAACCCTGCTCAAGCAGCAACCACAATCCTTGTCAAGGTGAGGCATAACCAAACCCCAAATTAACCTGTGTTTAACACTGGTAATTTGACACAGAGCAGTCAGGCTTAAAACAGAGGCAATTTGTAAAGTATTTATGCAGCACTTCAAACAGTAATAAAGTAAAAATTGCATCACAAGAACAATCCCACACTAATTTAGAGAAATAGAGTGAATTTCAATAAATAAATCAAGACCAAAATGACAAAAATACAATCAGTAGGTTTGGAGAGATGCAATTTTAAAGATTTCAGGTAAAATAGCGCAGACCAGCTACAGGGACCCAGTCAGGCCCACTGAACAGAGTACCTTAAATCCTTGCTGCAGAGCATTGCAAGATCCTTCATCGAGGATGCACTGTGCAGCTTAGGTGATGTGTTGGCTTTGAGGAGCTGTAAAGCTGCGATGGTTCTGCATCATACAGGATCCCATTGCTTAGGGCTTGCGATGCAAAGTCCAGCGTCATGGATGCGTCGCACAGCTGAAGCGATGCATCGGTTCCAAAGGTTGCTATGAGAGACCCCATCATTGTCAAGACTGCTGTCAACAAGAGATTTGCAATGCGAGGGCCTGCATCAGGGAAGCTTCGCACAGCGGCGTTTTGATGTGGGTTGCGAGGTCGAAGCAGATTCCTTGCTCTGATAGAGAATCCTCATAGCAGAGGAGATGCACCGGTTCTGCTTGGGATTGCGCCACACAATAGAGGAGATGTGTCTGGTCCACTGGATCCATAGATGGACTGACAGACCAACTTTAGGCCCACTTCCAAGGGCCCAGGACTGGAGTGGCACCACTTGACAGGCTAGGACTCAGAGAGTCCAGGTACTGGGTTCAAGGTTGTTGGAGTCTTATGTCCCTGAGGCTCTAGTCAGAAGGCCAGCCAACTAGCCCCTGGAGTCACTCTGAAGCCCTGGAGTCAGCAGATGCATGTCCAGTCTTTCTCACTCGGGCAAGAGAGCAGCAGGTCAGCACAGTAGGGCGGCAGTCCTTCTGAGTATCAGTCCAGCAGAGTGATAGTCTTTTCAGCAGCATTGCAGTCCTTCTTCCTGGCAGAGTATCCACAAGTTCAGGAATGTACTGAAGAGTTGGTGTCTGAGGTCCAATATTTATACCCGGGGCCTTCCTTTGAATTTGGAGAAGCTTACAGAGGTTTCCCTTTGAACTGAAGGGCAATGGTTACCAAACTTTTTCAAACCCTAGCTCCCTTGACCTATTGGCCATTGACCGTGGCTCCCCTATATGACACTTTTTTTGGTGGGTAAGGGGATGTAAACCCGGTCTCTGGAGTGTTTCCATTTTTTCTGCCTGAAAATAATTGGGATGAAGCCGATGAAGGTATTGTAATTATAGATATAATCCTATCCTATCCACTGCGAAACCCCATGCTGTGTCAACAACTGATTGGAGGGACAAGGGGTTCTCAGAGAAGTGAACTGTTACTGCACTGTGATGTAGTGCTCTTTATACAGGTGTGTCTATAGCTCGTTCCTGAGCAGAGTTTTTGAGGCACTTATAGATACAGGAGTGCTGTTTCACATCCTGGGTGCATTGATGGAGAAGGCCTGTGTCTGCTGTCTAGTCTAACCAATGCCATTTACTTTTGGTCGTCTGCTTCTGATCCATGAGGGTTGTTTATGGATTTTTTCATTAAATGAAACACATAGTCCAGGAATAGATTATGTTTCAAAACATTTAGCCTGGCACCTCCTAAAAGTATCATTTGTTTCTACTAACCATACATTGAATGTATACTTTACTCTAGTTCTCTAGTCATACTCCTTCAGTTCTGTTCAGTTCTAAGCTTATGCTGCTCAAGGAAAAAAACATTTGATACAACGCACAAATTAAATACCACAGAAAATCTAATAATTTGGAAGAAAAGTAAATGTCTATTATGAAGCACGTGCTATAAAATATTTTCTGAAACACACAGAGATCTCATCTTAGGTATAGAACACTATTGTATAATTTCCGTTCATATTTTATCATAAAATTTGTACATTTCAAACATTTTTATTTTTCACATGAAATGACATTTCAACCAATCCTCCCAAAATTAAAATTAAATTTGTTCAGCAAAATATGTAATCTGGAAAGAACAAGACATCCAGGGGCCTGAAAACATAATGCTGCAGGATGTGCCAGTCATTTAATTCCCAAAACACACAATTGTCGAAATCTGGCTACACCAGGAAGACAGAGGGAGACATTCTGTCAACCTTTTTACTGCTATCTTTGTGCTCTGGGAAGCTTGTGTGAAAGTAGCAGCTGCAAAAGTGAAACTAAATCTGCTTTATGGACAGCCGGGATTGTGCAGTCTTTTAACATTGATTACTGGACTTCACTGCAAAAGAGCCTCAAGAATGACTGCCTCAGATAACAATCTCTCTTCACCTTTTCTTGAGAAGCGTGTGAAGGGGCCAGTTCTGCTTCAAATGAAAGTCTTTCTGTTGTGCATTCAGTGCGGGCATGAACAGTAGGGCCCCCACGTTCAGTGTGCAATGATGTCAAAGCCCGATTCTGAGTTTTTCACAATGGAATGTGGATCCTAAACTGTGTGCTTAGGGCAAGGAGCCCCTTGCGAGATATGAAGGCGCACTGGGGTACCACAGCGCACAGATTGGGAACCAATGTAAAAGGGGTACGTACAGTGTAAATAGGCCTGTGCCATCTCCACCCTCCCATCCTTTCAGTGATAGCCCTTCCAAGGACACATAAGCTCTTTATTGTGTGTGGATGTCTAGGAGAAATACATAAAGCCCAACTGGCACCTACACCCAGTCATGTGACCCAGAGACATGCTGCAGGCCCTAAATGGCTAAGGCAGGAAAATGTAGACTTTCTAAAAGAGCAATTTCTAAATTGTAATTTAAAATCAGTCTTTAACAGAAAAGAAGATTTTTCATTATAATTCCAAAGACACCAAACTGGAACAGATTACCTGTTCCTATTTAGAAGTTACAGCTTATCACTTGTAATAAGTTAACTCCAATACTATCATGTGGGAGAGGTAGGCCTTGCAATAGTAAAAACCAAATCTTAAGAATTTTTCACTACTATGACATCTAAAACTTAAAAGTACATGTACAACTTTTTAAATGCACTGCACCCTGTCCTCTAGGCTGTCCAGGGCCTAAACTAGGGATGACTTATATGCATTAAAAGGAAAATTTGGGCCTGGCAAAAGGTTTATCTGCCCTGGTCAAAATGGCAGTTTAGACTGCACACTCCGGCTCCAATGGCAAGGCCTGATATATGTTTAAAGGGCTACTTGGGTGGGTGGCACAGTCAGTGCTGTAGGCCCACTAGCAGCTTTTAATAGCCCCGTGAACACATAGTACCACTTTACTAGGGACTTACAAGTAAATTAGAATGGCAATTGGGTATATGCCAATTCTACCATGTTTAAGGAGAGATCACAAGCACTTCAGCACTAGTTAGCAGTGGTAAAGGTAATACTTGAGCTACTTGTGTGGGTGGCACAATCAGTGCTGCAGGCACACTAGTAACATTCAATTTACAAGTCCTGGTAATACATAGTGCCATTTTACTAGGGACTTACAAGTAAATTAAATATGCCAATAGGTTATAAGCCAATCCTACCATGTTTTAAGGAGAGAGCACAGGAACTTCAGCATTGGTTAGCTTCGGAAAGTCAGCAAGAATAAAATCAGCAAATCAGGAGGGTTGAAGCAAAACATTAGGAGAAAAACACACCAAGGATCCCAGGTTTAACAGTGAGATATTCTGAACTATGTATACCGTTCATTTACTGTTACTTAAATTTTAATTTTGTTATGTGTTAGGAACAAAATTACATCCTACAATCTTTCCCCTCACATTCACTGTACCCAGCAAGATTTTCAGCATAGTTCACTTTACAAAATCCTCTAAATAAAGACAAATAAACAACAACGTCCGCCTAAGAGAATAAGCATCTATTTGCCAGAAAACATTGCCTAACATGTATCCTGTGTTTTGAATGCGCAACATATCACAGCAAATGTGATGAGATAAAAGCAAAATACAAAGGCATCTTTATTGCTCATTCAGCTTCTGAACTCCAGCATGGGTAATTTGGGGGTGCTGCAGCACCACACACCCTTACTTCCTGTACCTATGGTCTTTTCTGTCATCGTTGGAATGTGGGGAGCTGTGAGGAGGAGAGAGTTAGTTGAGAGTTGGACTAGGCAGCTGACATAAAAGGAGTCAGAAGTGGAACAGAGAAAGATAAAAATTCAGGTTTACAATTACATAGGCAACTTCATAGAAGACTTTGTACAAACCACAATTTACGTTCAAAATGCAAAGCTCATGACATTACCCATCATGTTTCAGATGACACCATAAATTACATTCATGACATCACTGATAAGCTTACATATCACCTTACCATTTACAATATCATAACATCACTATGGATGCAATATAATTTATTTGCTTGAATATGTGCTGGTATTTCATGATGTGTGGTTAAGCCATGTTATTTAGTGGTATAAATATTCTAATGTTATGAGTGTTTCATTTGCAGTAGGAGTTATGGTTTGCACGGTGGGGTGCACTATGTTTTGCACACCTAACCATTAGATGCCAATTCCAGGTATTTTTATATTTTGTTTAGTAACCGTAACTTGACTTTAATTTTGGCTTGGATTTTGTAAGGGGATTTCTGTTTTTAAATATATGATGATATTTTATGGATTGTACAAAACATAACTTAACATTAGCTAAATGTTTTACTTAATTATTTAGCGCTATTCTTCATTCCTCTTTGGTGCACCCAATTAGCACTCCACAGTTATTTTGGTACTGGGCAGTGAGTGGTGATGACCTGTGGCCTGGTCCTGCAGCTAGCCTTCTGCATGCGTTTGGCCATGTGCAGCAGTGAATGGCTGCAAGGTTTGGTCTTCTGCCTGGCCCTTGCCCAACTTTATCATGCACCCAACCCCCATTGTTCAGGGTCTTTAGCCAAGGGCATTAGGAAATACCAATAGGGCCTGCCTGTGGGCATGGAAATGCAGGCAACCTCTTTCACGCACAACTTCGCTGAACATAGCCCTCGTGTGTACTCAACAGAGGTTGGCTGCAGGCCACACACCCCAACCCCAGACGCAGGTTGTACTTGCGTTCAGCCATTCATACCAGGTGCTGGGTGCAGGCCATGTGACAGCCCCTGTGCCACTGAATTAGCTTTGTATGACCTTCAACAATACACAGCATGCTCTGGATGAAGGTCCTGTGCTAGCCTCTGTGCCTCCATCCCAGCTGTGCAGAGCCTTTTTCCAAGCACTTAAGGCTGGGCACACAGCCTGACTTACAGCCAGACATCAAGCCATTCCTGGGGTCCACAGTGCTCACTGCGTATGGTCTTTGCCATGAATAATTGCACTGTGATGTTTTTGTTATTCTTAACTTTTTTCAGGATTTGCCTAAAAAAGGGTACTGAATTTTTTAAAAAGACTGACAGAACTACCTACAATTTTGTAGCTCAACCAACCTGAAATTGGATCTGCAAATGCAGGGATAAAAACTGGCGTTTTTTATTATGGGGACTACTGGCCTTCCACATCCTACCTGTAGTCAGGGGTTGCTTTCTACCAACATAATACCTACTCAATCATTTTATTTTTCCGAATGCAGGCTGGAGGTTTTGGTGCCTGCCTGGCATCCTGTTATGGCTACAGCAACTTTTTTTTAGTTGTTGCCACCCAGTCAGATCACATAGACCCTTGAATCCCCTGGGGATGCTACGTTAGTCGATGGGTAAAATATAATCTGTCCATCAATGGGATTTCTTTTGTTATCAGATGTACTATCTTCAGAATATTCGCTGATCGATATCTGCAAATAATCAGAGGATAAACTATCACATTATATAAAAGACCCTGAACAATTTACCTTTCAAAGCGTGGCCCAAACCTTTTGGTGATGCAAATTTCTTTTTGGAATGTATTTGGACCAAACTATGCATAGGAACTCTTCTGAGTGGAGTTGTAGTTTCATGCCCCCTTTGATGTAATTCCGTGCATCCTTTTTTTCTGCAGTTGACAGTAAAAATTCCTACAGGAATTTAAATTCTCTGTGATGGCCAGGTGCAACTGAAAAATGTTGTGACCATGGACATTACATGATGGCAGACACTGAAGCCTGTGTCCTGAAAACAGTAAGGGTAAACAAGGGCTAGGGGAATTCTCTGACCCCTGTGAGCATATGGGGTCCCCAAGAGGGGCAGATCGAGCCCGCAAAAAAAGCCTTTTTTTCCCCACAGTATTTCTGATTGCAAAAGATCAAACCCCGCTATGCACAGGCAAAGGTTGGGCACAGGGCGTGGCTGAAGGAAGCAGAGCAGCATCATGGCACATTTGATGCTTCGCCTCTCAAAAGCCATGCCCCCCCAAAAACTCAACAATAGCAGTAAATAGCATATATAGTAGCTTCTTACACGCTGTGCGTATGCATTCATGCTACAATTTAGTAACCAAATAGACAAAGTGAAAACACTAGGGCCCAGATTCTCAAAGGTTTAGCGTTGCTTTGTTAACGTTAAACCTATGCTAAACGTTTTCGGGCATTCACAAAGCAACGCAAATAGGTATTTGCTTTGGTTGGTGTTACTTTGATCAAGGGGGCGTTACATGAGTGGTACATGGGCGTACCCATGCTACCTCCCATACATTTTGATGCTAAACCCGATCCTGAAACATCAGAAGAAAGGGTTTAGCACAAAAAATGAATGCCTTTGAAAAGCAGGTGCAAAACAGAGAAATGTTTTCACTTACCCCTGCTATTCTGACTTTGCATGTGTGCTGCACTGTACAGACAATGGCGGGTGGAGACCCTAAAATAGCAACTACATAACCATTGGGCTGTGTCCTTTACTGGAAGTAGCCCATGCAGCACAGTCATCTAGACGGCACCAACATCCCCCAATGCCCTCCCTTTGGACTGTTGTCCCCCAATGTCCCATTGGGTGAAATGGGACTCGTCAAAGACCACTGACTCCTGAGTGTGAAAAGGGCCACTGTATTGAAATAGGTGCAAATCACAGAAACGTCCTCTGCCTAACACCTTACAGAACTGCAAACCTCACTATACCTTTTATAAACTATACTCATTACCCTCCACATTTAAATCCCGCCCCCTGTACACACACCGCTCACAATTATACATCCTGCCTTGTATCACTTTAAACAAACCATCCTTAACAGAGAACCATTTAACATTTGCTCAACTTGCCATTCCTATGGCATAATCTTTAACCTCCAGGAATTTCGGTGGGCTTGTTGACACCCTCCGTTTCAGCTTGATTAGCTTATATTAACCAAAATAACCTTAAGTGAAGGCCTGAAAACTTGTGGGTCAATCGCCACCAGAAAAGGCCACCGCCCTACCCTTTTCTGCTCCCCATTCACACTTTTCTCTTCAAAATCTTAACCAGAATCTCCCTCAAATACACTAGATAAAATTTCATTTCAGACCTAGCGTGATGGGTTCCATCATCCCTGAAGAATTCTACATCCTCGTACCTCAAGGAAAAATGCTCCACTCTGCCTATACCCTCGTCCCTACAGTAGTGCCTCATTTCTCCATTCACCTTCCTCCTAGTTTTGCCTATAGTTGATGGTTTGGTCGCACCTCTCCAACACTGCCTGAGGGTAAACTAGGTCCAGAGTAGGTCCAGGCTAAAAAAAACAACACTGACCATTTGGATTTTATCTCTCTCAAATCCTGCTTCATGGATCTTCCAAGCACCAAACCCTTCTCGACTACCTTCTCATTCTTGCCTAAATGGACCAACAAAATGTCTGGGCAAACACCCCTGAGCATAATCTTATTGAGTGTGGGTAGCAGCTCTCTCCACCTCATTCCCTCTTTACCATATCACTTTATGGACAAAGGCCCATATTTATACTTTTTTAGTGCTGCATTTGCACCGCTTTTTGACGCAAAAACGGCGCAAACTTACAAAATACAATTGTATTTTGTAAGTTTGTGACATTTTTGTGTCAAAAAGTGGCACAAATGCGGCGCTAAAAAAGTATAAATATGGGCCAAAGTGTTGCTGTTGAAACCGAGATTTCTCCTCCAGGCACTCATCCCTGCAGCTCAATCTGCTTGCTTTATGAAGGAATGCCTTACAATCCACAATGGAAAGCCAGCAGCCAACGGATCTGAAACCAAACCTGAAAAGAGAAAAAGAAGTAAACAACAGTGTACAAACTGAGGGGCAGATTTAAGATCCCCTAGCGCCTCCTTACACCACATTAGCATAATGTTTTTTTATGTTAATGTGGCCCAAGGAGGCCAAAATTGCATAAACTGCACCACTTTGTAAGCTTTTACACTACATTATGCCTGTGCCAGGCATAATGTATGCAAGGGGGCGTTCCCCCCTTAGGGGGGGTGGGGATGGAGGGAGGCTGAAAACAATGGTGCAAAGAAATCTAAGGGATTTCTTTGCGTCATTTTTTTCAGCACTTTTAATGCCTGCTCAGAGCAGGCGTTAAAAGGAGGCACACCATTGTTTACAATGGGCTTTGCAGAATTTGCGTCAAATTATTTTACGCTAATCCTGCAAAGCTCCGAATTAGCATCAACATTTATGATACTAGTTCCCTTCTTAATTACGGCACACACATGGTGGCGGTAGGCGGGTGCTAAGGCGCGCAAGAAAAGTGGCACTGCATTCAGTGCAGCGCCACTTTTCTTAAATCTGGCCCTAAGATTCCAAACGTTCCCCTTCATTGAATCTGACATACAACTGAAAACAATTGGAAGACCACCTACCCAGCCCCATTATTACTCACCTGCTCCCTTTGTTGGTGGGTGGAAACCACCCCAACCTGGCCCCCTGCCTGTGCTCACAATTTTTTGCCCCTTGGCACTGGGCACACCACCTCGTTCTGCACTGGCAGAATTGCCAATGCCAATGCTCCTTTTGACCGCTGGTCGGTTTTGGACCCATGAAGGTGGATTTCCAGACCTGCCGGCCTAAAGCTTACATCCTCCCAGAGCACTTTCCTATTGCCTGACCCTCAAAAGTTCAGATATCCTAAATGCCCCCAAAAATATCGAAGTCATTAATGTGGAAAACAGGACTGTTTCACCCTGTGAAAAACAAACTTCCGGCAAACAATCAATCACTATACAAAGCAATATGCCAGGGAAGGAGGCTTTTCTGTCTTTCCACCCTCCCCTGCTCCCTAGCCCAATCCACTAACATTCTCTTCCACAATTCCCACACCAACAGTTTCCAAATAAAGGCAATGCCCGCCAGCCTCCCCACAATCAGATAAACCTTTCTCTGACAACAATAAGATACACTGCACCATATCCTCTACTCTATCCCATTCCCCTGAACGGCGACCAACACCTAAGCTCAGAAACTCTCCCCAAGCCTGGTAAAATGCCTTACGGGTTCAGTCAGCCAAAGACCCCACTAGCAGGGGAAACATCCTTTTTTTCCCATTGACCATTACTCCGGCGGCATGCAAGTCCTGTCCCTGTACGTCACCGTGGCCAGTCCATTAAACCTCACTCACTGTGAAGGAGACAAAGCATGCGCAATGTCATTGTCCACACCCCATACATGCCTGCCTCTGAATAAAATATCTTGCCTCAACATTCAAGCACAAACGCTCACAACAATTTGAAATCACCCAGATAATGTGTAACTTTCACATGTCCCATACTTTGTATGAACAACCACTGCAGAAAAATGCTGAACTGCTCAAATAGAGCACAAGAGATACAGCAACTCTGGGAGATCCCTGTCCACATACCAACACTCGCCAAATTGGATGCAGAGTAACTTAAAATCATCTGGGTGGACAGGAATTAAAGGGAATGCTGATTTGAAGTTGCATTTCTCCATGTAAGACCCTGGTCCTACCTGTTCGATCATAGCCAAGGCTACATCTACTGATGAATAAGACACTGACACCAATTCTTCCCCAATGAAATAACTGATGGATTGACCTTCTAACCATGACAAATGCTGAATGAGCCTGAACCGTCACTTCTCTTTCTTAGGGACCATGCCTATAGGGGAGACAAATAAGTCCTCAAGAGGCCATTTGTCAAATGGACCAGCCATTCTCCTTTCCTGCACTTCTTTCTTTAGCTTATCCTTGATGACCTGTGGATGTGCAACAGCTGACTTCAAGTTTTTTGCCCAGCTTCTTACCCTTGGACCTTCAAATCCCAACCTGAATCCCCATGTGAAACCCTCCTGCAAAATCCGGGCAACCTCCCTGTTAGGGTAAGATCTCAACCAAAATATAAGCCAACTTAACTGGCATATGAACTTTTCCCGTTATGTCTCTATGTCCCCCTGTCTCCATTATAGTTCCTAGCGCTGTGCCCCTCCTTAATTCTGTTGCCATTGTGGATTGTGCTCACCAGCCTGGGACCCTGATGTGCTGCCCATGTTCCTATAGCACTGCACAACAGCTTGCTTCCCCCAACATTTGTGCCTGAATCAGCAGTACTCCCTTGTGCAAAATTTGTTGCTGAAGTCCCAACATGCCCCATGGCTGCCTCCTTGACTTTTAGCTGCAGTCCCTACCCCTCCCAGGTTGGGCCGGCCTGCAAGGGGCAATATACTATTAGCAAGCAACTAGCAGTGTTTATGGTCTTCCCAAATTTTGCCGGACCCATTGTTTGTTGCGAGAGATCTGTATTTCTCCCCATTTTGCATCGTGATCCCAAGCCATGCGTTCCCTAAACTCATCATCGTACTGTGCCCACATGTTACCGCCAAAGGAAATGTGGCCTTGAGAATAGCATCCATGTTCTTGAATAGAGCCACACTCCTATCTGGGTATTTCTCACAATATACACTGGCGTATATGAGAAACACAGCCGTCCAATTTTCTGTATTCAAGGGCACCTTGCAGCGTTTTGCCAGCTCATACTCCTCTTTCAAGCCTTCCTTTGCCCTAAATTCCCTATGCAGAAGTTTAAACATCTGTATATAATCCCCTGTCCATATCTTTTCTTTTGTGGACAACATCAAATGTGCTCCCAGTGTCTTGGTGACCTGCAGATATGGGAGTTTCAGTATCTTGAGCTCCTTACTCTCTTTCACTTCTGCATCATCTGCTTTTCTCTTATCCTCCTCCTTCTCTCCTTCACCCTCAACTGTAGTCATGCTCTGTGCCTTCTCAAGACCCACGTCCTTCCCCTTTTCCATAGTTTGCCCCCACAGTCAACCTTCTTCTTTTGTGTCTCTGATGTTTGCCCCCCTTTTTCATCAGTCCTTACCCCAGTGTCTGTGAAATACCTACCCTTCGGCAATCACTCCACCCCCCTTCATCCACTCCTAAGACACACCCACACCCTTTGCCACCATCTCCGGGCCAGCCACGATGGGGGTCTCAATGCTCTTACCCACCGAAGAGTTGGTGCCCGCTCCGAAGCCTGCTGCCCTGCCAGTGGGACTGTCCTCCTCACCCTTTGAATGCCAGATGATCTTTCTGGTGCCATCTGCGGAACCTGTAAGACAGCACTAGATGTGGTATTAGAGTGACTCACCACCCATGTGCTGGCTATACGCCCATACTGGGCGTACAAACTTGGCCCTTTCATATCAATAATCTCCAATAGTCTTGATAATCCAATTCAACCTCCTCCTGCCACGCAGCCCCATCCACACTGCTTGCCATGCCAGCCACCCCTTGTGGCAGCTGTTGCCCTGCCATAGGGCTGCTACCCACATCCTTGAGGGGCCATACCAAACCCTACTCTTTCCATAAATGCGGGCCGTCGTCACCCGTGCTGTACACCATCTGTGAATGTTCCATACCTCTCTAGAGAGCGCCATGACGCGGCCTCCCTGGACCTTCTAGTGCCATATGATGCCGGGTCCCTCAAAGCAGTCCGGCTGGCTGTTCAGGACCATGCTTTCTCTTCCCCTTGGGGTGTGCAAACCGTACTGTGCTCTCCAGAGTCTGGAACCAGACGTGCTCCTGATACCTGTAAAAAGGAAGGTAGGGCCAGAGTGCAGAGCCCTGAAATCCCTGTAAACTGATCTAGGGCTCTCCCCATTCCTACATCCTTGAAGACTTGATGGCGGCGCTTACTCTCCCTACCCTTCTTGGCCTTATTGGTGTGTTCCTTGCAGGGCTTAACTGCCATGGCCCCCCCTTCGCTGCCCATCTCATCCTCAGCACACCATTCTAGCATTGCCAGGACAATGGCCAAGACTTGGTCCTTCTGTGCCACGAGGGGGGTTTGGCCTGCTGACGGAGGAGCCCCCTGGTCACCATGCCTCTCATTCCTCTGGACCTTAAACCTCCCAAGGCCCCCAGCCATCCATCTCCTCCTCATGCTCTCTGGGTCCCGCTCCAGCCAGTCCCATTCTCCCATGTCATGTTACCCAAGGCCCACCCCTTCTGTCATCAGCGACATACAGTCCTTTCCCACTGTAAAGCCCTGATTCTTTCTTCCTCCCCAACTGTAAAGAGGGGCTTTAAGAGGCCTCCCAAAACCGCCTAGTAATCTGTGGTCTCAAAGGGGTCAAGGCAATAGCTTCCTGAAACCCCACCACCTGCTCCACCCCAACCGAAGCCTGAACAGCCTATTGCAAGGCTCTTTCCTCTCCTAACTGGCCCACCAGCCCCAGCTCCGAGAATCTCTCCCATCCCCGACCCGCAGCCCTCCTTTGCGGCACAAGAGGCAGCTTTCTCTATGCTGCCTGCCCCTTGCGTGAGTATCCCCCGGCTGACATGCCGAAACGTATTATTCCTCATCCTGTCGCCGCCCATTACTAAGTCACTCATCACTTGTGGCACCCCCCTCTCCTTTCCCAAAATCACTGATGCAAGGAGTCACCCTAAGTGCTTGTGGGCCTACCTGCCCACTCACCTGGGCCTCATCGTGGATCACAGCCCTGGCTCATTGTGTCAGGCATGCTTGCATGGCAGCAGCCACAATGCACGCCTCCAGCCTCGCCTGATGCGTCGGTTAAGCAGGCGCACTGCCATCTGCCAACAAATCCAGGCGCCAGGCTTCCAACAACAGCCGGAGCACCGGCTGAACACGCTCGTCCTGCATCCTGGTAATCTGCTGCCACTCCTTTCAACTGCAAACTACATACAGGACAAATCTATTGGGCCTTGATACCATAAACTAATGGAGCCAATACTGCCATTAATCTACAACAGAAAAATGCTTCCTAAGCTGAGGGGCTGTCACCAGGTACACCTACCATAAAATTGTGGGTGGAAGCCCTAAAATGGAGCCTATATAACTACTGGGTTATGTCCTGTACTGGACGTAGCCAAAGCTCTACAGTCATCTACACTGCCCCAACATCTCCCCAGAGCACCCAGGGTATGGCCCTCACTTCAGTCTGCTGTCCCCCAAAGCCCCATTGTGAAAGTGTGGTCTCTGCACCTACTGATTGATTAAAACAAAATGGATATTTTATTTTAGTCGGTGGAAGTGTAAAACACGTCTTTAATTTTCATCTGTATTTCAACAGATTTTTTTGGTAGGGTGCTTAGACCTTGTTGGGATGATAGAATGTACTGGAATTTAAGCTGCAGGAATAGCAGCGGCAGGGAATGAGGACCATCTGTGATGCAATCCACTGTCTCCATAGTGCATCAAATCCGTTTTTTGTAAAGAGGGTGGTTAAGCGATGGGTCTGGGGTTGCAGCAATTTTTTCTGCAGTGCCATATTTGCAGGCAGGGACGTAGCTTCGTCAGTGTGGTTGAGATGATGTGAGCTTCAGTTTTCCAACAATCACACAGGGCCATCTTGTTAAAACGCATGATATGAGAAATAGGACAGGGGGACACGAGAGGGCTTAAGAGGCATTAAAAAGAGGTGTGTGGAATTTTAGGGTTACTTGAAACACAACATTTTTCAAACTGATCAACACTTTTATGGCCTTCAACATGTAGACAAGAGAGTGTGTTTGTTTTTGTCACTTGAGCATGTAAAAATTCCGGTAAAATCCGACAGACACTTTTCATTTCCCGACTGAAAGCACTTGTACCCAACTATTTACCACAAAAAACATTTTTAAGTGGGGTGTAATGCCCCAAAATACGCCCTTGTTTGTAGGCTGTGAAAGGCAGTGAAAAATTGAATTTTTATTGTAAATATGGAACTGACAAGAAAAATAGTCAATCACACGAATGTAAGATGTTAAGGCAGTACTGGAGGAAGACATTTCGAGGAAAACAACTCTGTTTATCTCCAGATCAAGTACACGCTCATGTTCAGCTCCTGAGGGTGAAGGGGAAAGGTCCAGTCTGTTTTTCTAACCACTCTTGAGTCGGCCACTATTGCGTGGTGTATATTGTTTAAAGCGTTGCCTCTGAAGTACAAACTCCCCTCCCAGGGAGCGCATCTGGAACGCAAGGGCACGAAGATAATGATAAGTGGAGGAACATGTGCAAATGTAAACAGGGCTGTAAAGTAACTGCGAAGTAAATACCTGTGTCAAAGCGCCCCTCCCCCGGGACTGGATCCTGGAATGTAATGCCCTGGTAGCTTAGGCGGGAATAGAGCTGCACGTAGCGCTTTGCTTTCCCAAACTGGCTGTTTGTCCGTGCACGGTGTATTTACTGTACCAGGTCTTCAACTCCCTGGGGCCTGAGTGACGCAGGAGCCTGCTGGGGGTGAAGTCCGCATGGCTCCAGTCACGACCGCCATGGTTTTCAAAAGGATTTGTTTACAGTTTAAGACCCATGCCTAAAGAGAATGTTCCTTAATTGGGTTTCGAGGCCTCATCTCAGACGAACACACCTAGGATCGCCCATAGGTGTACGGGAGGTGGGGAGAGGCGTGGGGGCAGGAGACAGTTGGTTCTGGTCGTCAAAATGTATCTTTAACATCAAACATCAAATTAATTGTTTGTAATTTGACAGGACTTGCAAATCATATGTAGTTTCTGTTGCGGACTAGATTTACCACATTTAAATTCTGCAAAGGAGCAGACACAATACTTCATACTTATATATAACGTCTTTTTAATTTTAACATGGCCTTTCTGTCTTTGTTTATTGATTACTTTAATTATCAGTCAGGGATCTTTACACATTTTTAAGTGCTTTTTCCCAGAATTTAGGGGCAGATTAATGAAAAGTGGCACTGCACCTAGTGCAACGCCACTTTACTTGTGCTCTTTAGCGCCCCCCTAACGCCACCGTGTGCGCCGTATTTAATATACGGTGCACCATGGCGGTAGTTACGGAACTAGCAACATAATTTTTTAAGCTAGTTCGGCGCTTTGCAGGATTAGCGTAAACATTTTTTACACTAATCCTGCAAAGCACCCAGGTGTTAAAAATGCTGATAAAAATGACGCAAATAAATCTCTTATATTTCTTTGCGCATTTGTTCGGCCCCTCCTTGCATACATTATGCCAGGTGCAGGCATAATGTGCGCAAGGGGTTACAAATTGGCGCAATGCAGGTATTGCGCCACTTTGTAAATATGGCGCAGCATTTTTGGCCTTCTCACGCCGCATTGGCGTAAAATAAATTAAGCTAATGTGGCACTGGAATGATACTAGGCCCTCTTAAATCTAGACCTTACTGTTTTAATTATGCATACATGCCTGATTCAGGTGGGAGAGTCTTGATTTTTAAAGCAAAATACAGGGAGTGCAGAATTATTAGGCACATGAGTATTTTGACCACATCATCCTCTTAATGCATGTTGTCTTACTCCAAGCTGTATAGGCTCGAAAGCCTACTACCAATTAATCATATTAGGTGATGTGCATCTCTGTAATGAGAAGGGGTGTGGTCTAATGACATCAACACCCTATATCAGGTGTGCATAATTATTAGGCAACTTCCTTTCCTTTGGCAAAATGGGTCAAAAGAAGGACTTGACAGGCTCAGAAAAGTCAAAAATAGTGAGATATCTTGCAGAGGGATGCAGCACTCTTAAAATTGCAAAGCTTCTGAAGCGTGATCATCGAACAATCAAGCGTTTCATTCAAAATAGTCAACAGGGTCGCAAGAAGCGTGTGGAAAAACCAAGGCGCAAAATAACTGCCCATGAACTGAGAAAAGTCAAGCGTGCAGCTGCCACGATGCCACTTGCCACCAGTTTGGCCATATTTCAGAGCTGCAACATCACTGGAGTGCCCAAAAGCACAAGGTGTGCAATACTCAGAGACATGGCCAAGGTAAGAAAGGCTGAAAGACGACCACCACTGAACAAGACACACAAGCTGAAACGTCAAGACTGGGTCAAGAAGTATCTCAAGACTGATTTTTCTAAGGTTTTATGGACTGATGAAATGAGAGTGAGTCTTGATGGGCCAGATGGATGGGCCCGTGGCTGGATTGGTAAAGGGCAGAGAGCTCCAGTCCGACTCAGACGTCAGCAAGGTGGAGGAGGAGTACTGGTTTGGGCTGGTATCATCAAAGATGAGCTTGTGGGGCCTTTTCGGGTTGAGGATGGAGTCAAGCTCAACTCCCAGTCCTACTGCCAGTTCCTGGAAGACACCTTCTTCAAGCAGTGGTACAGGAAGAAGTCTGCATCCTTCAAGAAAAACATGATTTTCATGCAGGGCAATGCTCCATCACACGCGTCCAAGTACTCCACAGCGTGGCTGGCAAGAAAGGGTATAAAAGAAGGAAATCTAATGACATGGCCTCCTTGTTCACCTGATCTGAACCCCATTGAGAACCTGTGGTCCATCATCAAATGTGAGATTTACAAGGAGGGAAAACAGTACACCTCTCTGAACAGTGTCTGGGAGGCTGTGGTTGCTGCTGCACGCAATGTTGATGGTGAACAGATCAAAACACTGACAGAATCCATGGATGGCAGGCTTTTGAGTGTCCTTGCAAAGAAAGGTGGCTATATTGGTCACTGATTTGTTTTTGTTTTGTTTTTGAATGTCAGAAATGTATATTTGTGAATGTTGAGATGTTATATTGGTTTCACTGGTAATAATAAATAATTGAAATGGGTATATATATTTTTTTTGTTAAGTTGCCTAATAATTATGCACAGTAATAGTCACCTGCACACACAGATATCCCCCTAACATAGCTAAAACTAAAAACAAACTAAAAACTACTTCCAAAAATATTCAGCTTTGATATTAATGAGTTTTTTGGGTTCATTGAGAACATGGTTGTTGTTCAATAATAAAATTAATCCTCAAAAATACAACTTGCCTAATAATTCTGCACTCCCTGTATGGCTCTATTTTGGCTGTTTCCTGCCTGAAACTGCCTCTGCTTCAATAGAAGTCAATGGGGTCAATACATTCTCCAGATTTGTTTTAAATCATCCACTTACCTCTTCTAAAATGTTGGCATGTATGAGTATGTTCTGATAACTGGAGTAAATCCCAGCTTTAGGTGATTTTCCTAATGTGTGAACCTGCTGAGACATTTTAATATTGGTCATTCCAGAAAAAAAACAGTCAGGTGGCAATTCTAGTACGGTCCCACAAGCTAGTCCAACTTAAATTTGCATAGTTAAAATATGTTTATTAGTTATTAAACGTACAGCCAAGGCCAGCTTTAGGACTGGTGGCGCCCTGTGTGACAGTTTATTGTGGTGCCCCCCACCCCATGACCTCCTCCTTGGTTTCACTCACTACCACCCAGCAAATGTGCCCCTCATCTCTCCATCGCTCCACTTTCACATACAGTTATATGTTTTAAAGCACTTGTAAAGGCTGGCTTTAGTAATTCACTCAGATATCCACATAAAATATAGGGGCATATTTAACAGCCCCTAGAGTCATTCTAACGCCTCATTAGTGTCATTTTTTAATGCTAATGTGGTGTTAGAAGGCTAAAAACGCTGTGCCATATTTACAAAGTGGCGCAATGCATGCATTGCGCCACGTTGTATCCCTTTGTGCTACAATATGCCTGCACCAGGCATAATGTATGCAAAGGTAGCATTCCCCCGTTAGGGAGGGCCAAAAAAATGGGGCAAAGAAATCTGACAGATTTCTTTGCGCCATTTTTTTCTGGCACTTTTAAAGCCTGCTCAGAGCAGGTGTTAAAAGGAGGCGTCTGTTGGTTACAATGGGCCTCTGGGTGCTTTGCAGGAATACCATCAACATTTTCTACGCTAATCCTGCAAAGCGCCAGACTAGCGTAAAAAATTCTGACACTAGTCCCCTAACTACCACCATGTTGCGCCATATTTTAAATACAGTGCACACATGGTGGCGTTAGGAGAGTGCTAAGGGGCGCAAGAGAAGTGATGCAGAACTGTGTGCAGCCCCACTTTTTTCAAATACAGGCATATTTAAGAGCCCCTAGTGCCATTCTAACGCCGCATTAGTGTATTTTTTTTTAGGTAATGTGGAGTTAATAGGCCAAAAACATGGCGCCATTTTTACAAGCACTTTGTAACCTTTTGCGCTACATTATACCTGCGCCAGGCATACTGTATGCAAATGCGGCATCCCCCGTTAGGGGGGGGGGGGCTCAAAAAAAGGCACAAAGAAATCTGTCATTTTTTTCCCAGCACTTTTAATGCCTGCTAACAGCAGACATTAAAAGGAGGCTTCCATTGGTTCTGACGCTAGTCCCCAAACTACAGCCATGGTGCGCCGTATTTTAAATATGACGCACACATGGTGGCGTTAGGGGGGCGTTTACAGGGTGCAACAAAAGTGACCACTTTTCTTAAATATGCTCCATAGTTCTGTTTTTTTGCAGCAGACATATTAACCCTTTATGCTACTTTATGTTGAGTCAAAGCTGCCACTAGGCAAATATCCCACCTCTCTCTCTAGCAGGAACATTAATCACAAGAGGTATCTCAGACATTTTAATTGTTTTTTGAAGGCTAAACACACAATTAACTTTTCATCAGGTGCTTTTAAATCGCAAGTTTCAGAAGTTATTGATAAACACAGCGCCCCCCTGAGGTCGGCGCCCGGTGCGGTCGCACCGCTCGCCCGGCCCAAAAGCCTGCCCTGCGTACAGCTTTCAAACAATGGGGTCTTCAGCTTTCTCAGTACTAATTATACATACTTCAAGTAGGGCAAACCTGCTGACACTTCCTAGCGGTGAAATGAACATACAAGTTTTTGCATGTATATAGCACGTTTCTACCAAGTGTAGTGTCAAATAGCACTTACAGAGTTTGGGCTACTCTTATGGATCTGGTATTTTACCAGGGCCACTGGAATTATGCGGTAGGGTTGATCAAATTATGCGGCAAGAAAAGGCAAAATATGCAGCACATTTTATGATAGTATTATGTCATTATTTTGTCATTTTTATAGTCCCTAACACTGTTTGAAAATTGGTTGCACCTCACTGGCTCCAGATTAACACTGAATTATGGCAATAAGCATGGCAAAATTCAGTTAGTAAGTCTTCCGATGTGAGATTTTCAAATAGCGGTACGTGATGTAGTAATCGTAGAATATTTGACCTGTTGAGTATATCCCATGGCCCCTGAGAAACATATAATGGAGTAAAGATTATTGTCGACTGATCAGTATTTTCCTGAGAGTTTGCAGACTTTATGTTTGATGCCCTATTGTACTCCTGGTCGGGCTCAGGTCTTTGTATGATAGAATGTTGACGTCTTTTTTCTCTGCTAGAGGCATTCTCCTGACCCATCCCTAATCCTTCTATGGATGTAATTGTTTCTTGTGTGACTCTATATTCTTGGTGGCCATCATTTTCCTTTCCTTGTTTCAATGTTGTGGTGCTTGCCCCCTGCATCCCATGAGGTTCTGGCCCCGTTGCCCAATTGGATTTGAGTGTGGTTTCTTCAAGGGCCGAGTGCCAATTAATAGGGTGCATCTGATTTTCTCTGTTGCATTTTTGTTCTAAGATTGAACCACTGTTATTTGCACTCTTCCTAGGTTGCCCTCTGTGGAGCTGCTCATTCCCTCCAGGCCAGGCTGATAGGTCAAGAATTTTAGGGATGGCCCCACCTCACGTTTCCTAGCCCCCCTTGAGCTCTTGTTCCTTCACAGGCTCTGACTCACCGGCTTGTGGCGGCCCCTTTATTATCCTTGGGTCGTCTGTTCTGTGGTTCCGGACTGATGCTGTGGGGGGGTGCTTGGCCGGATTTTGCAGTGGGGTCTTCCAATCAATGGCTGTCAAGTTGCGAGCTGTGATCACTTTTGCTGGCCGGGGTGTCCTTATTGTTGGTAGTTTGAGATTTAAGCTCAACGTTAGCAGTCTGGTCTTCCCCAATTTTCTTGGTAGTATTAGTATTTGGGCAAGTGTCAGTTGAGGGAGTAGACACCAATCTCTGCTTAAATACTGGGTAAGGCTCCAGCAGAGCTGGGTGTTGCTGGTATCATATGAAGTTTTCCCAGTATGTACCTGTCTGTCAGTTTTTTTGTGACTTTAAGTGTGTTTTTCAGTCTCTTCTCCTGTCTTCTTGTTAATTGTGGCTGTTGGAATTGCACAACTGATTTGAGACTGTCTCCGGAGTTAGCTCTTCTGGGCTATTTTTAGCCACTATATTATTGGGAGAGACTGGATGCACTGCGAAAGGTGGCCTATTTCTTGGTTCGTTCTCCTTGCTTTCCACCTCCTCTGCTGTAAATGTGGGTATGGAAAGCCTCTCTTTGCTGGTTACTTCGAGGGGGTGCTATATCTTGCGTCTTTCCTCCAGACGACGTATACCTGGCTTTTTTATTGATTTCCCCAGCTGGTTTTCAATGTTAATTGAGGATAGTTAGCAGCTCTGGCAATATCAATAGTTTGTCTGTAATTGCTTCCGTATGGCTGCCCTCCATTCCCTTACCAAGTGTGCATCTGTGGTCCCACCTGTCTATCTTCCCAATTAGTGAGTTTAATTTATTATCTAACAGAAGTACATTCTGAACCAGCATGTGGGTAAACTCTAAGTGAATCTCCATCTTATGTGACTGCCAAGTAAGAGCCTTAACTGGGGCTAGAAGGAGATTGTTAATAGTATTTATGATGCATTCAGCACGACTCCCTCCCTCCCTCCCCTCAGTAGGTGAGTTTTCTTCTCCTATGTCCTCCCCGGGATCTCCCCTGAACTCATCCTCTTGGCGTCCTTCCAGGCTTGTTTCTTTCAGCATCCAGCCTTCATGGGCTGTTGCAGCATGAGAGTCCAGTAAAAACACCTGTGGTCCCTGTGGGGATGGGTCTGACTGTTTTCAAGGGACTCTTGTACATGTAATTCCACTGATTGGGATAGTACTGTATGATGGATCTCTACCACTGTTAGCAGTTGGTTATTACTTGGAAGTGCTTCCTGCTCCCTATTTGACTGTTTAAATATCGGGCTATTCTCATTGCATCAGCTTGGTGAACGAGGGTCATATGATTAGTATTAATGTTATCACCGGTGTTAATATCAGTGGTAAAACTATAATGGGTCTTATTATACATGCTCATACTTTCTCCTGTGTCTGCCAGCTCTATCAGCTTAACTGTTGAGACGTCCAGGCTGCTGTCTGTGCCTGAAGTGCAACTGGCATAGTTTTGTGCTTGCTCTTTTTGCATTGACCTAATTGCTGGGTCTAAAGTCAATTTCATGGGAGCAGCGGCAGCCCATGTGCCTTGATTACCCTCAGATTTAGTGGATTCAATAGTTTCCCCCGTGGTGCCTACTCCACTCCTCGCCCTTGTGAAGTAGTTATGTATGCATGTTTTGCTAGCATTCGGACCTTTCGCTTCAGGCCGATCTTCTGAACCTTCTGATGCTTCTGAGCCTTAGATAATTCCTCCAAGGTCAATTCATTGACATTTCCATAGCGGCTATTCAGTTCTATGAATTCTGTAGGTTGTATTGTGAACGTCAGGGTGGGTCTTGAGGAGTGGTTTTGTAGATTTGTTTCATTGGTATTTAGGACCTATCACTTCAGACCCATCTTCTGGTCCTTCTGATGCTCCTGGGCCTTAGATTTTTTTATCCAAGATCAGCTCATTGGCATATCCAACGCAACTATTCAGATCTATGGGTTCTGTGGGCTCTATCGCCAATGTCACAGGACTCATGGGGCTTGCAGGGCTTGCCAGGCTTGAGGGGCTCATGTGGCACCAATACTTCTTAGCTCCTGTTTTAGACATGCTAAGTTTACTACCCAGCCCCAAACCATTATATCCTGATTGAGTCTGATCTGCTACGACCGGCTGCCCCCTTGGTTTACTGATTTCCCTGCATGTAGAGAACATTTTGTGTACCAACTTCCAATTACCTCCAAATATTTTGAAGGCCCTTTGTTCCTTCCGTCTCTTCTGTTTTGCCTGTGACTTTTGCGTCCTTTGTGACCCTTGTGTCCCACTTCTTGACCTCATGGGACTTGAGGGACTTAAGGAACTTAAGGGGCTCAAAGTACTCGAAGGAATCTGGACAGGCAGGGATCTAGGTGTTGTTGCCACTGTTGTAAATGATTGTGAAATCGTTATGTCGTCCAGCCGCTATGACCCCAGCTCTGACTCCTTTCCTTGCACCTAAGCCCGCTCTAAGGATGTCATATAGCGATTTTGCAGCTCTGGAGGGTTCTGTTTTTTATTTTTTTGTTGACTTGTGATTTGTGACTTTTGACTTTGCAAACTCCAAGATTTTGCGAGGATTTTATGAACTTTTTGTAAAATTTGTACAGCTTTGACAATTTAAATTTTAAGTTATATTCAGCCTTTTTTTTAAATAAATGTTTGTGGGCCTTTTGCGCTTGGGCCAATCCCCAGGTTCTTCATATTCACACTCGATGTTCACCTTGTATGTTAGCTGCTAGTTGAATGTGGCACTGTGTGACAATGCTAAGCGCCGACACACCCCCTGCCACTCGCTTCGTCAATTTAGGCCAGGGGGGCACGAGCACGCTTGTTCCAATCTTCTGGAACTGCTTTGTTTCTGTTGCGATACAGTATCTGCAGCTGTGACAGTACTCCAGGTGAAAGCAAGTATAAACCAGCACCAATGCAAGATGCAAATTACAGGGTGCAGGACGCAGCACTGCGTTGTGCTGCTGTAGATCAAAGGGTGGAGCTCGAAAGGCGTGGCTTTATGGTTCGCACTTGAGCTTGATGAGACTGCAAAACTGGCTGCAAGTCTGGAGTCGAGTGATCGAGGTATGGTAAGGTAGAGGAGTGGTGGAAATACCAACCAGCAATACCCCCGTGCCGCAGTGTGACGGTCAGGTCAGACCGGGCTTGATTGGCTTGTTTAGCTTGTTGCCTCGGGGGTACGGACAAGGGATCAGGAACAGTGTGGGGGGCGCTACGAAGCTAGAGTGACTGCTGGAGTAATTAAAAGCAGTAATTGGAAGCAGCTCATGGGAAGGACGGCGATGGGCCGCACCGCTGCGCACAACAAACAGAGCGCACCCGGGGGCTGAAGCTCACCAAGGCTGCTGTCCCACTTTGATCCGTTCAACTGCCGTGGCCCCCCCAATCCCGACCTCGGGGGGAGGAGGGTGGTCGAAGCACTCAAACGCCGCCACCGGCACACACTCCGTTTCCGTGCACTCTCCCCATCTGCCCCACTCCCCTCCGCTCTCAGTGAGACACTCCCTCTCCCGGAACAGCCATTACCTCACTGCACATCCTTTTGAGAACTGCTGGCTGCTTCCGTGGACGGTGCTGATGATGATGATACAGTTGAAGGTTCAGCTCGATATCCCAGCAGTGGTTGGCCAAAGTCTAAAGATTATGCAGTAGATGGTGTATTATGTGGCAAATCTATAATTTGTGAAAAACGCAGCTGCCGCACAATGGAATAATTCCAGTGGCCCTCCATTTTTCATTGACCTCAGTCAATATGGACGAATTAAGTTGTGTTTGAATAGGAAGAAGGAAAGTTTAGCATTAGATTGGTTAATAATTATTTGCATGGGAGAACGGGTTCGAAGGGTTTGCCTAATTCAGTCAGGTTTCTTTGTGATGTAAAACTGAGAACCGATGCTAAAGCTGAAAAAAATACGCAAGGGCCCACATGTTTTCCTCAGTGCTCACCGCCTGCACTGATAAATGCTAAGTTTGCCAACTATCTAGGCTGCCCGTTTGCTTTTTTCTTCAACCACTGTGAACTTAGGCCCTGATACTGAGTTAGGCGGAATCAAGGTGCTATTTATTGCACCTCATAAATATTGATATCCTAAGGTACGTTATTTATCAGGTGCAATAAATCACACCTATTTTGGGGAATAACATGAGGATTTTGGTGCTTAAAACACCAAAATCAACATGTTACGAAAATTACTGTACACTTTATCGATGTTAAATTCGACAGACCTGTTGAAAGGTAAACAAAACACACCTATTGATTACTGAGGTACGTTAAATAACACTCAGGGGCATACTTACAAGGCCCCTGCAGCACAATAACGCCACCAGGGCATCTGTTTTGTTCCGTTCCAACAGCGCTGTGTGCCCGCACATATTTACATTGCCACATAAAGCCACCTTGCATGGCTTTTCATGCCTCGTAAATATGGTGCCTGCCACGCATAACTCTGCATGAAAGGGGCGTTCCGTGGGTGTTGCTATGGGTGTTCCCACGCAACACCCATGGAATCTGATGAATTCTTAAATTTACAAGGTATTATAAACCCATGGGTGGCGTAAAAGTAGGGCAACAAGGAGAAATGCCTTTATCTATCCTCTTTTTTTTTTGCACACATACAAGGAGGAAAATGCCTTTAATGAGTGTTTTTGTGCAGGATGGTATCTCATCTTGTACAATGACCCCTGCAATGTAGGAACCCTTGCACCATGATGCAAGGGTGCCTGCATTGCCGCTAGGCAGCCATTTGTGCCCCAGTGCCGAGGAAAGTACAGGGATGTGTTGTATTGCTGTAAATATGACGCATCCCTGCGCTTTCCTAATGGCACGGCAAGCTGGCTTGCTTCACCACGCTGCGCCATTTTCATGTAAATAAGGGCCTCAATTCATAATTCCGACCCCAGCGAAACAGCAGTTGCACAAGTATTGGAAAGCACCGACCTATTCATATTCAGATCCTTACTGTTTGTCTCACTCATGTAGGTTCATTTGATTACCACTTCTTCCCATTGTAACTGTTTTTCTATCTTTCTGTATCTCCTACTTACTGCCTTTTCTGCCTTACCGGCTTACTCTAGGTCAAAGTCTGATAATAAAAAATAGCCCACAGTCTCCAAAAGTGAGTGCTGATGCCCACTATCTGCAATCAATGAACAAACTAAGCACAGATTATATGAATACCCTTTTTAATATACGTTTTTATGTAGCAGTTCTGTTTCGAAGCACTAAAAAAGACAGGAGTTACTATTAATCAAATGGTAGTCAATATCTTAATTTCTGCAAGCATCTTTGTGCCAGAGGTGGTGTTTCGCAGGTGTGAGATTTGTCAGTTGCTCACTTTGATGGTGGTTGTTCTATTAAAATTCACTGTCCTCTAAATATATACAACTTTGAGTTTGTGTTGTGTGCGGCTGGGGGTTAATGTATGTTTTGGTAACAGTTGGCCAGAATGGTTTTCAGGAGTATTTTTTGATCAGATTTCTGTTTATTAGACTGACAGTCAAGATAAATATATTTACATCATACATGTTTACATTATACAAAAACTACAGACAACCAACATTTAAAACTGCAAAAAAAAAAAAAAACAGATTGCGAAAACTACCTCACAAGAATGTAAAGGATAAACAAGATCAAAGACTGAATGAATTCATAATTAGGAATAAAAAAAAGATTATTAAATATGCTTTCTGTTTGGGCATTAAAAAGAGTAAACTCACAATATAATTCTAAATCGCGCAAGCTGGTATGTGCATCAGATTCCCAATTTGGTCAGTGTCGTTTTAGACCGCATCATCAGAGCACGGCCTCAGAAGTAAGCAGCAAATCAATGCTGACGATTAATGTTGCCATAAATCTCCCAAATAGTTACAGTGACTTTTTTAACAGAACATGATTCTGGTCATCAGTGCAACCCTTGAAGAATGACATTAAATTCAAATGTTTTTTAGGGACTTCAACATTATATCGCTTTGGGCTTTACTACTTCATATTTTACAAACGGGCCAAGCAGACACTCACAGTATAGCCCAAGTGGGAGTATTGTACCTAAGTTTGATATGACATGTCCCTTCTACAGAAAAGGAGCCATTAAAACATAACCTGTCAAAGATATTTAGGTCTGGTGTTAACCAAGACCATTTGAATTTACTAAACTTAGGGGGTTATTAACAAGAGGTCTGCACCGCTGGAACATCACTTCTTTAGACGCTGGCCTCTGAATCATATCCATGAGGCGACACAAGCCACTGTACATGACTTTGCACGGCCTCCGAGATATGGTGGAGGCGTCCCATGGGCATTGCGATGGGTGTTTCTCCACAATACCCATAGAATTTGATGGTGCCCAAATGTACAAAATTGCATAAACCTGGGTGTTAGACCTGACACGGTAGTGGTTGCCCAAGTTTTTTCACTTTTCTCTATGAGGCTTTGCTGGTTCTGGCAAAGGGCCCGGCAGCTCTAGGCACTTTCCCACTGTAAGCACAGTGTGAAAGTGCTTTTGCCATCCTTCCATGCACCTGGAAGTGGCACAAGCCCATGTGTGCATACTGGCACATGGGTAGTTTTCTCTATAAATATTGGTTTTGGCGTCCTGTGCTAGGGTGTGCTCACTTGCACTCAGGGGTTCTAAAATAAGGACTAAGGGGGTCATTCTGACCCCGGCGGTCTAAGACCGCCGGGGCCAGGGTCGGCGGGAGCACCGCCGACAGGCCGGCGGTGCCCCGCAGGGCACGCCGCGGTCAGAAGAGGCAAACTGGTGGTCTCCCGCCGGTTTACCGCTGCCCTTAGAATCCCCCATGCCGCCATGGGGGATTCTGACACCCCCTACCGCCATCCTGTTCCTGGCGGTTCGCCCGCCAGGAACAGGATGGCGGTAGGGGGTGCCGCGGGGCCCCTGGGGGCCCCTGCCGTGCCCATGCCAATGGCATGGGCACGTCAGGGGCCCCTGTAAGAGGGCCCCGCAAAGTATTTCAGTGTCTGCTAAGCAGACACTGAAATACGCGACGGGTGCAACTGCACCCGTCGCACCCCTGCAACTCCGCCGGCTCAATTCTGAGCCGGCGTCCTCGTTGCAGGGGCATTTCCTCTGGGCCGGCGGGCGCTCTTTTGGAGAGCGCCCGCCGGCCCAGAGGAAATGTTTAAATGGCCGCCGCGGTCTTTTGACCGCGGTGCGGTCATTCAACGGCGGTACCTTGGCGGACAGCCTCCGCCGTCCGCCAGGGTCATAATCAGGCCCTAAGCCTGTTAGTGCAAACCAGTATAAGCGCACTTGCTCCCTTGTGCTGGCTGTAACCTAAGTGTCCAGCTTGCCTCTGCAGGCTTGTTTGTGTGCCAAGGCACGTGTGCCTAAGGGGTGCAGAACACACATGCATGTTCATACTGCCCAAGAGAGCTGCTCTGCCCATAAGATAACATGGGAGAAAAGAGTCTTATTAGGTCTGTCTGCAATAGTGGATTGCAGAGGAGCAGCCTCATGATGTTTGGTATCATTGGATTCAGAGTGACAAACCCCCTTTAATGGTAAAGATGGTTTGATTATTAATGCCCTAGAAATGCCACTTCTAGGAAGTGGGCATTTCTAGGTTCTAAAATGTTTTGTGTGGCCTGTGAATTCAGCCTCTTTCCACTTGGTGTGGGGGAAGAGCACCTCTGTGCATACCCCAAGCGACAGCTATAAAACCTGAGCATCCAGAAAGACAGGGGCCTTAGATCGATCGATTGAAGGGAGAGGTTTCTGACATTTAGCCTGTCGGAGCCAGAGCATAGCCCTACTAAAGATAAAGATCTACATTCCATGTCACTGGGGCCGATGGGGAAGAAATTTAGGTGAGACACCTGTGGTTCAAAGAAGAACCCTTTGAACCACCCCTAACTTCAAAGGCACACTTTAGTATAAGTAGGGGTACTACCCTTCAGCAAGCCAGAGTTGCATGTACGATGATGTGGGACTGGTGCTGCAGGCCCGCGTGGTGTGCACTGCCAGAGGAATTAGTTTTGCATAGGAGGATAACTGTCCAAGGAAGGGATACGGACACCCTTCATGTATTGTGGCTGGCCTGAGCTGACTGAATGCTGCTGTGTCATAAACCGAGGTGTGCTCTCCAAGGGTGGGTTGGCTGCTCCCTATTCTCTGTAGAAGTCTCAGGGACATCGAAAACCTCCTACGAGGTATTTACATCGTCGGCAAGTACCATCAGGAGAGCAGTGCCCTCTTCTGTGCCTACATAGTATGCTGGACTACACTGGGCAGCAGTGGCGTGTGAGTGGACTAAATGTTATGTCTGGAGAACGGAGTTACCTGGTGAGGAGCCTGCAAGTACTGCCCGCACTTCAGGTGAGTAGCCCTTCATCATGGAAATGACTGCATGCCGAGATGTCTAGTGGTGTGAGCGGGATCACCTGTTGCGGGACCCCACGTAGCCCGCTGTTGCTGAGGAAGTTGCATTTCTCTTGTGTGACCTGCTGATGCACATGCACTATGGTCAGATAGGGGAAATCTCCTAGAAGTCTAAACCACTGAAAAAAAGAAAAATCTTACTAGAAAAAAGGCATGAGGATGAAAGACGAGGAGCAAAAATAAGCAAAATGAATGGGGAAAAATAAAAAGAATGTGTCCGCATTTTAGAAGCTCGATCAAGAGTCTTCTTTGAGATTTAAATGTATGTCAAAGCCTGGGAACAAAGGGGGAAGTCAAAGGTTTGTACCTATCAAAGTCCGGGGAAAGTGTCTGTGTAATCAACTGTTGTAAGCCCTAGTTAAAATCCAAAAAGGTAACACCTCCAAGATTACACCATCACAAGCTCCATTGTATTCTCCAGTCCCACGATGTAACTTGCAACATTAGCTCCTTTTCTCATACCTGTTCAGTGTACGTTGCTGTCCTTGGCCCTCTGGACATAGTTTGCAACATGAATGAGGGCCAGTCATCCCACACTTGGGCCCATATTTATACTTTTTGACGCACAACTGCGCCAACGCAGTTGTGCGTCAAAATTTTTAACGCCGGCTAACGCCATTCCAAAGCGCCATGCGGGCGCTTAATTTATTGGATGACGTTAGCCGGTGCTGCGGACTGGTGTGTGTAAAAAAAAAATGACTCACACCAGGCAGTGCCGGCATAGGGGAAAATGGAGCTTGGGCGTCAAAAAATGGGGCAAGTCAGGTCTGAGGCCAAATTTTGGCCTCAACCCGATTTGCGCCATTTTTTTGGACGCCCAACCCCCATTGAAATGACTCCTGTCTTAGCAAAGACAGGAGTCATGCCCACTTGCCCAATGGCCATGCCCAGGGGACTTATGTCCCCTGGGCATGGTCATTGGGCATAGTGGCATGTAGGGGGGCACAAATCAGGCCCCCCTATGCCACAAAAAATATACTTACCTGAACTTACCTTAACTTCCCTGGGATGGGTCCCTCCATCCTTTGGTGTCCTCCTGGGGTGGGCAAGGGTGGCAGGGGGTGTTCCTGGTGGCATGGGAGGGCACCTCTGGGCTCCTTCTGAGCCCACAGGTCCCTTAACGCCTGCCCTGACCCAGGCGTTAAAAAACAGCGCCCATCAGGCTGGGTGCCGTTTTTTAAGGCCTGCCCCCTCCTGTGCGTCAAAATGACGTCACAGTATAAATATGGGGCACAGGCCTTCAAGTCATTTTTTAGAAGGGAACGCCTACCTTGCATATAATTAACGCAAGGCTGGTTCACCCTTCTAAAAAATGACGCACATGGTGGAACTTTGACGCCCGCGGGGTCGGACGTCAAAGTATAAATATGGGGCAGTGTTTGCGCCGAATGTGCGTCCAAAATTTGGACGCACATTCGGCGCAAACAGAGTATAAATATGCCCCTTGGTCTCTTCGTGTTTTCCCTTCAAGGTTTTTCTCTCATACTCTCTATCAGTAAAGCAATACCACCTCTAATGCCAGACTAACATTTTATGTGAATGCATCTGCCATGAAATGACACGTTAGCAAAAACTTAAAAACAGTTTCTCACATTAAAGAACTTCAGACCTAGTGGTGTCAACATAAAAATATTACCTACTAATGCACATTTACTTTCATGTTATACCTGTGCACATATTAATTTCTACAGTTACATAAATGTCAATTATATAGATCCAAATGGAATTTCATGTTACAGTTACAATAAATGCAGACTTCAACTAATATATGAGCTTAGATGTGGTGGAGAAGTATATCACAACACTAAACTATGAAATATGAGTGCACGCATTACACAAATTATTTAAAATGCAAATATATTCAAATAACATGAAGATGGTTATAAAATAATGTTCAATGACTATACTTCATTTAATAAGGTTAAGGCACACAATACACATGTTTTCCTAACACTACAGTGAATGCACTACATGACTGAATTCAAGTACACCAGTAAATAGCATGTACCATCCTCTGGGCAACCTAAAATATCTATGATCTCCACAGATGAAATGTACTCCAGGTATAGTAGGATCTTCTCCTAACAACATGAATGTCCAACTACTTTTAATTTCAAATGTGTGGTCACACTCACTCTTTCCTATGAATTTTGTGTCAGTTGTTGATCTCATCCTAAATATGCATAATTTACTTTTATATTTCTTATCTAGTGTTAAGGCAGCTTGACTCCCTATATTCAAATGTTTCTATTTCTTCTTGCTCCCAATTAGTTTCCACTATAACCTTTGCTGCTCTCATTTTCATTCCTCCTCTCCTATCTTCCACTAAGTTCAGGAAATCCTTCTCAGCTCTTGTGGATGCACATGTTACATTCTTTCTGTGGGCATAAACTGTATCTAACGGAATAGTAGGTTTAAAGAATCCTTTAACCTTGTGAAGGTTCTTTGTTTTGGAATTTTTGTTCGAGTGTTTTGGAAAAGGAACTTCTGAAAATACCAAATCATAATTCAAATAATAAAACTGAAAGTATTCTTGCTCATACATAACGCTCATCAACAGGCTACAAGTAACACCAAAGGTGAAGGGAATATGATGATATGTTATTCTGTCTGCAGCTGATGCAGGTAATTGAGTACACATGTAGCAATTCTTTGCATCCATGGAGTCAACGTACTCATAACGCAATTTATAATACACATATGATGAAAGGTCTCCTGTAGAAGTGTCTCCTCATGACTCTTTCTCATTCAGTGACTACATTCTATTATCAGTAGGAAAAGGGTTTTTTGGGGCTTTTGTAGATCTAATGTTTTCCATATAAGAATGTGTAGATAAGCTCAACCCTATAGGGAAAGCAATCATTACTAAAATTGTTACAAGTAATACTTCTGTACGTATGTATCTGCATCTGCTATTATTGTTCTTTTTAGGTTCCATGATTCCCTTCCATGGTTTCCCTCAATAAAATGCAGCAGCAGCAATGGTTTCTTTAGCCTTTCGATTGAGGCAAGCAGCAGCAAGCAACTGTTTTTGCAACAAAGTTCAAAAGTTAATTGCAATCTTTGTTAGCCTTCATTAACCCTACTCCATTTTCTTTGAAATTACAACTTTATGATGTATTCTGCAGACTCGGACCTTGTTACTGTTCTTTATTCTCCGCACAGTCTATCAAATGTCTCTAATAAGTGTGAAGATCAGATTCATTAATAATCACATACAGGATAAAAAGTTCCAGTCTATCTAATTGCAATGCAATTTTAAATCTCAGTTCTGCCACAAAGTTCAGTTCAAGGGAGCTTAGCTGGAGTCAAATTGTTATGACAAAAGATTTAAAATTCTCTCTCCCAGTCATTGACAGCAAGATATGTCCATTCAGGGAAGGTGTAACTCAAACAGGGTACCCTTGCTCTCTTTGATCTCCGGATACTGGCCCTTCACCATCACATTGGCCAGACTCCTCAGTATCTTCCAGAATAGTTTGTGGAACTCGTTCTTCAGGCATAGTCGGTTTTCTTGGACACTGGTCTCCAGGCAGAACTCTTTTTGCTATAGCACCAGGTCCTTTGTTAGCATCTGAGTTTTGTGCAGTCAACGTCTCTTGATGCGACCCTTCTGTAGGACTCCACCTGTTCACCCACTCAGACCATCCTCAAACCGAACATGTGCTGTCCCATTCACTTGCTAGTCCCCAACAGCTTGACTAACCTGCTCCCTTAGGCCCATATTTATACTCTGTTTGAGCTGAATTAGCATAATTTAATTTTTACGCTAATTCAGCACAAACTCAAATCCATATTTATATTTTGACACTAGACCTGTCTAGCGTCAAAATATAGGAGTTGGATGCGTGAAACTACCTTACGTTAATGATATGCAAGGTAGGTGTTCCCATCCAAAAAATGAATCTAAGCCCCTAGCGCCATATTTAGCCCCCTGTTCAAAAATGATGCACGGGTGGGAGGTGGACCTAAAAAATGACATTAACCCAGTTTTGCATTAAATTGTAGTACCTGGGTCAGACCAGGCGTTAAAATGAGACCCACACACAATTACTGAAGGAAAACTCACAGAAGCGACCTTGGCAACACACAGGACAAGATGAAAGTGTTACTGCTCCAGCTTGGGATACGACGCAGAGGGCAACAACCACAACAGCAACCTCTACCACTACTGCAGCAACCACAACCACCACTACGGTACCCACAAAGGCAATGCAGAAGGAAGGAGAGGATATTCCAGAATTCCCTTTGCCTCAGGGAACAAGACCTCACCAGGACTTACCATCTCAACTGGCAAGCCCTACTATGCCTGCTGCACCACATTGAGCCAAAGATCACAGCCAGGCTGCAGACACCACATAACATACAACCTCTCACAAAGCTGCTAGCTGTCCTGTATATGCTGGCAAGTGGCTCATTCCAGACAACGGGTGCACTGGTTGCTGGTGTGTCATAGCCGTCTTTCTCGGTCTTCCTGCTGAAGGTATTAGATGCAATTATCTCCCTGACACCCCACCGCATCTGCTTCCCCAACACCTAGCAAATCCAGCAGGAGATAAAACAAGGCTGCTACCAATTTGCTGGCTTTCCGCATGTGCTGGGTGCAATTGATTGCACGCATGTCCGACTTGTCCCATCTGCAGCAACAGAACATTTTTACAGGAACTGGAAACATACGCATTCCTTAAAACGTGCAGGCCATAGTGGACCACTGTGGACTATTTACGAATATTTTAGCCAAGTATCTTGGAAGTGTCCATGACACCTGCATATTCAGGCACAGCAGGATGAACAAACACTTCCAGGATGGCCAATATGGCAATGGCCTACTTGTAGGTAAGCCAACAGCCCTAGCAATATACACACAACACACCAACCCTATAGGACCCACAAGACATACACTACTCCAAAAACACATGGCCAGGGTAACACAGATGTGCATATAATAATGCATATGCATCATGATGTAGTATAGCACAATTTGTGCACAGCACAAACACATACACCCACATGTACGTAACACACCCACAACTTGACCGGCACACCACGTAAAGGACAGGTGGAGCTATATACCCTTTGCTAACAGAAGACGTCCACAAACCACTACAAGTGCCCACAGGTTGGCTACTAAATACACGTCACACTCACATTACACCAAACAAAGAATAGCACAGCAATGTCAATGGCATACACCATTGTCATGCAAAGAAAGTCACACAGACAAATCCCTCTTAAATTATGCTGTGCACGCGTTTTGCAGAACATCCATCAAATGCCAGACAACTGGTGCCAATAACATCTACGTCTCATCAACACATACTTGACTTACCTGTAGTGTGCACATACATCTGCCTTATACTTGGCTCTCACACATAAGAATACCAAATTAACGGCCATTACATACCATGTGCCAGATTTGTGAGAAGTGGCACCACACCTACTGTAGTGCTGTCTCACATGCACCACTTACTGACCCTCAACACCATCATAAACAATAAATGGCCCACCATGGGGGCAGAGTCACTGTTAGTGCAGATCATGGATGCTATAGTGGGACCCTGTAGGAGTATTTAGGGTATCACTGACCTTACATGCACTGTGCTAAGGGACACATTTGTAAAGTAGCTGTGCCCCATCCCATAGCCTGCACAGTGCATGTGTTGATAGTATAAATGCTGATTCATGTATTGGGAGATAGGAGAAACACTAGTAGTAATGTTGATCATCCTGAAACAATGGGATACACACCTTTGTATACCTGATGACTGGCATAAAAATCAGCTGCCGCTCAAGATCACTAAGGGTCATATGTAAGAGCCCCTAGTGCCATTGTCATGCCCTGCCTAAGTACAAGTTGGCAGATTACAACTCTTTAGTGACTTGATGCCACATTCTAAATAAGGCCCCCTCCCGCGCAGCACTTTGCGTGGAAGGGGAGTGCAAGTGTGTCACCGCAAGACACATACCATGATGACTCAGATGCAGGTGTCACCTAAAACCTCAGGTGGCGTTTGTAGGTTGCAATAAGGAAATAGACTGTGATTTGACCTCATATGAATCTGCCACCTGTGCGTGCTGCATATTCTACACAAATAGAAAGAGCAAATAGCCCATGAAAATAGTATATGTATAGGAAGGTGTCCCTTCCTGCACAGATCTATCCCCCGCCACAGGGCAGCCATCCAAGCACCCTGGTGCAAGCTTGGCAGTGTTGGTGCACGGCTGCATATTTTGCGCCGGTGCAGGGGACAACAAAGGTTTGCCTTGTAACATATTACACATGGTGCATTCCTGAATAGTGAAAATGATGCAGCACAGCGCGTCTAATTTTGGAGCTGTGTTTTGCCCTGTCATTTACTCTTTAAAATGGGCCTAAGTGTTGCACTTCATTTGTACTGCCACATGTCAAAATGGCTGGGATGTCCAGGCTTTGTAGGGCTACCCTGTTGTCACTACATCTTACCCAATTGTGTTGCAAGGATGTGTCATGTCCCCAGTAGTAATAGCACACTGCTACAAAGATGCAGCACCCAAAACCTTGGTACATACATACTGAGCATCAATTAGGAATCCAAATTATATGTCCCAGGTCCTTGAGCCAATACCCAAGATTGTCATGTCCAACAACACAGTGCTAGTAAAACTTAGCACAAGGCCAGGCACTCACACCATACCACAAACATTTCTGAGTCACAACCAAATCCACCTAAACTGCCATGCTACATACTAAACCTGTTGCAAGCTCTAACAACAACTTTCATCTCCTACCTTTGTAGCGGATCAGGGTTACAGCCATTGGTGATGACCCCATTTGCAAACCCTAACACAGGAGCAAAACGTGCCAGCAATGAGGGACACCACCAGACACGCAATGTGGTGGAAAGGACATTTGGCATCCTCAAATCTAAATTCAGGTGCCTGGACCTGACAGGAGGCAGCCTCCTTTATGCCCCACCCATTGTGTATAAAATAATCCTCACATGCGCTATCCTGCACAACATATGTGTGCGAATGAACGTACCATTGTACAACCGGGTTGCTGACCTGCCTGAGGAGGAGGAGGCGGATGGTGCTGATGATTTGGAGGGGGAACAGCACAACACAGCTGCTGGGGTACTCCAGAGACAACATATTGTTGACAACTTTTATACATAAAAAACACAGAAATCACCATGTAAAATTTGTAAATAAACCAGTCCTGCCTTAGTCTATTCAATCTCCACTACATATACCATAGGAATGTGACTCTAACCTCAGGGAGCATGTAACAAACACAAAACGGACAAGTATTTTAGCGATATCATGTGTGATGTTATAGATCATACTGCCACCATCACACACATTACTTACAGCCTTATCACTGGTATGTGACAACTGAAGGACACAATCCTTGGACCACTACATATTTTGTACATTCACGTTGCCAACTTGCTAATCAATAGCCCATCACCCAACTAGATCATGTCCTAATAGGATGTATACAAGGGGCCACACACGAGGTAGGGGATGTCCAAACATTTAACTTAAGTTATGTTGGAACTGAACACTGTCACAACTCAGTGTGATAGTTGCAATGGCTGCATGGAACATGTGTGACGAGGGGGGACTTCATCGGTAACAATGATCATCATGATTTGCCCAGTGATAGTAACCAATGGAAGAACTCGAGCCTGCACAGTCTATCCATGGTAAACTGTCCTACTACTGCCATGGGGCACACATGCTACTGTGGAAAGCACATTGGTATTGATGAGAATTTATGCAGCTAGGGCTGCAGGTCCACAATACAAAAAAACAACTATTGGCAAAAGCAATGAGTTAAATAAAAAATGTGTGATCAAAGCATATTATGGGTGTAATGTAGGCAAAGTGTGATACACAGGCTATGTACCAAAGACGTACATATGTCAGACAACTATGCTGTCTTTACACATGTCACCAGAAAATATATATCTAAATACGGAGACAGATGTGTGGTTGTATTTCCTAGGTAGCAACAGTTCGCCCAACATCAACACTGCCTGACCTGTGTATACAGCTTAAAATAGTATGCTCTGTATGACCACATCACAAATCACATACCAAAAAACAACACACAATCACAATACAGAACAATTGCATGGTACTGAACGTCAAAATGTGTCCCATACAATGTTTTGGAGCCCAAAAGCACAATCTGGAGTGGGAGAGCTACTATGTGTTGCAATGTCCAATAGGATCAGATATCCAACATCACATTGAGTTGGAGTTCACCTAGCCATGTAGGTACATTGTTCCAAGAGGTGAATACAGAGCTGAGGTGATTTTTAACTGTTACATCATACAGTCATGGTTAGAGTCAGCTAGGTTGTGGGATGCTGGAAGAATTGCATGATCATGTTCCATGGTGGGGGTTGGATGGACAGCTCAGAGATACCCACTGATAGTTCCAAATTGTACACGCCATGTCACCTGGAGACTACACAAGTGCTGTGCCAGAAGTCATGATATGTGTGGGTGGCACTCATTACATCTCACAAATACCACGAATGGTACAGGCACTAACAAGTTGTCAGTAGTAGGAGGCTAGACCCCAACATCACCCACCTCAATTGCTGAATTCTGTCCCCACATCACCACAAAATGTAGTTGTAGAAAATGGGTACAAAGCAGTAGCTGCCAAATATCTGTGATTGATGGAGGACTTAATACATAACTTCACAGTAATGATTGCAGGTCTATCCTTCACATATGTATATTGAGGCTGGACAGACATCTTTGGCACTACCATAACATGACAACTGTCCTACCCCTGGCACCATGACATGAGCCTCTTACGTACAACGCCATCTGTACCATGCAATTTAGTTGATTGTTGAGACCACTACACTCATACAACCCCTACACATGGTGCACATGGAAACAGATAATGAGTCTCATGAATGTGAGATGTCCTACATGTGCAAGCATCCGAGCACTGTACCTGAGAGGGGAAGCCCTAACACCAAATGCCGCATAGCAAAGCAGCACATCCTGGTCTGTATTAACACATTTGTGCATGCGTAGAACCACTGGAGAGTCAGCATAGGCTCCTGAGTTCCAATCATTAATGGCTGAGGTCCCAGCTTTTTTTAAGCCACTGACCACTGTCCTTACTAGATCAACATATAACATAGTCAGGTGCCTGTTGTAGCTGCAGAGGGGCAAGAACAAATAGAGCACCAGGCACCTGCAGCTTCCCAAAAAAACATGTGTTTCTGTTGCTATTCATACCCACACAGTGATGATGGAGAGTAGCCTTGCAAACTATGCCATACTGCAGCAGTGGTACAGCAGAGTATGTGACAGTAATGACAAACATGAACGAGACACATCTGAGAGTCCATTTGGAGGCCAGCACACATATACAACATATACAACATATCACTGCACACTTTCAACCATAATGGCCCTGGCATTGTAACGTGTCAGGATTCAGGACAGTAAACAACCTAGCAGTACAATGAAGGCATAGGTAGCAAAACACCTGTGACATCCATATATGATCTCCACATGTGTACTCACATACAAATTAAATAGGTGCCAGTGATGTGACTGCATATGCAATAGTCAAATTCCAATATCTGCCCATGCTGTAAGATTGTAATATGAACTTGAACATCCCCTTCAGACACCAATCTAATGATGTACTACCAAAATGCAATTACAATGTTTCTACACACACGGGACTTTATAACATATATCACTAACAGTGGTGTACATGGCATCACCAGCAATTGAGATGCATGGGTAACCACATGGCACACATGTACCTGAGCAACAAGACGGAACATCCAACTACAAACCAAAAAGTCAACACACAATGCATTGTAACTCCTCAGTGGAAAAGTGATCTTAAAGCAGTTTAAGTACACTGCATACTCTGAGTCCAAATTGAAATGGGTGACACAAGACTGAGCATGTGTTGGAGTCAGGCCAGCTCATATCATCAGTCATGGGTATGTCTAAACTCTATTGTCACAGAGTTTACTATGTGCTACACCCACACATTCAGATACCTGGACATATTTACACATAGAGCACGCATGTTCCAAACACTGTAGGTACACATGCATATACAGTATATGCACAATGTACAAATGATTGCATGCTGTTGACTCCTTATCACACTTATTGGTGGAACCAATCAATCACACCCTTACCACATTGCTGCATGGACTCCCACATGTGGCCATACCCCATATGCCACATTGCAGCACAGCCCATTTCATATATTTGGTGAATCGGGGTGCACACAAGGACAATGCAAAAAAACATGCAAACAAGAAATGAATAAAAAAATATAAAGGAAATGCGTCAAAAACATTTGAAAACTTGAAGAAAATGACACATGGGCCCTTAGTAAGAATTCTACGTTCACACTCCTCTTAATGCAGCCATGTGTGAAATTGACGCATAACTGTCATGCATCAATGTAAACATCGCACGTGTGCTATGCATCTAATAATACTACGCATAAGCCTAATGCGTCAAATAAAAACACGCGTAACTGAAAAACGTGATGCACACGCCCAGGAAGTGATGTAATAGGAAATCCTGTCTCCAAGTGTGGTACAGTGGTTGTAGTTTCACTTTCTCTTTACAGTCTGTTCCTTTGTGACTGTGTGTGGTTGTGTATTAGAGACGGTTATCGATTGTTGAGTGTGATTGCAAGTTTGTGGTGTCCCTTGTGCCGAGTCCTGTGAATTTTGTGTGCATTTAATCCAAGAAGTTGTAGTTTTGTGTAGTTATCATCCAGTTTTTTAATTGTACTGTGGGGTGTCTGTCCGGGGTAGTTAATTAGTTGAGATAGTTGGGTTAAGTTTGTGGGATTAAGTTTCCTTTTATTTTGCATCTACATTTTTTGGGGTGAACTCCATTCCTCTGTCGACATGTCTGGCAAGGGGAGGATGAGCAGGATGTCTGCAGATGAACTGGGAGGTTTCATTTGGCTAGTTGCACACTACCTGCCAATGATGTAGATGATGGGTTGACGGGTGATCCTTGGCTACTGGACAGAGGCCTGGTGACTGCGTTGGGGCAAGGTGCTCCACCACCTGAGGAGTGTCTAGCAACCAGGCCGGAATGACCACCAGATAAAGCATCGTGGGCAGATATCGTAGCCAGGGAGCAGGATCTGCTGGATCACCTAGGAATCGAGATCGGCGGAACTGTTGGTAAGTCTCCCACTGGCATTCTATTGACTGTTTAATGCTTTTGAATGACAGTAGCAGATAAGTTGGAGTGCTGCATGTAATTCTTGTGAAAAGGTTGTAAGCAACCGGTATGAAGAGTATCTGCACCGGTTTAGGCCTGGAGTTCACATGTTCAACAATAAAACCAATGCAGGTCAGTTGTCTGATGAGTCCTGCACAACCATCATGAAGGCATAAATTTCAGAGCCCATAGAGCCACCTGTGCACCAGCATTGTGTCATGTATGAAATACTAAGGCACCATCCTACCATTTTTCACAGGATTGTGTCAACAGAGTGGCGCAATGCATGCATAGCGCAACTTTGTCAACATTTCACGCACATGAGCCCTGCCCCAGCCATTATGTTTGCAAAGGAGGATTCCCCGCCTTAAGGGGGCAATAAATATGGCACATTTGAGTCCATGAAACAACTTTGCAACATCGAGAAATATTCAACACATGATCATTGCAGACATTCAAAAGAGCTGCACTTCAATTACAAAGCGCCTCTGGGTGCCCTGCAGGACTAGTTTAAGTACTTGAGTTGTAAGTCTTGCAAAGCGCCAGGGTAGTGTTATGTTTTTACTCTACACAACTCCCCCTTACACCATGTTGCGCCGTTTTGTATAGACGGCCCAAACATGGTGTTGTCAGGGTGTGCTAAGGGGCACACTTCATGTGGGGCAGCAATATGCACCGGGTTCATGAGAGGTTAGCACTGCCCTGGCATCATTGTGTAACGCATAAGCAGCCCAAAATTAACATCAAACACATGATTTGTAATTTAGCATTGCTTTTGCATTGGAAAATGATGTAAGGCGGCGCTCACTGTTCATTAATCAAGTCCGAGGTGCTGAACCACTGTTGTCCTATTGGCCCCTTTGTGTCGTTAGGCTAGGCCATGTAAGGGAGATTGAACATGAATTGGGAAGAGAATACTGGCAGTTCCATGTTCCAGTACATGTTCTGTCACAGACAGCCTCTACCGCCCACATACCACACACATGCGCAGAGTCTGTTCCACTGGCCTACAACTCCTCACTGACAGTATGAGGCTGCACTGCATCAGCTCCATCTCTGCCACATCACTCACTAACCTGCAACAACAGATGCATCCTCTGACCACAGAGCAAGCATGTCTGTGTTGAGTGCTATTTCTATGCCCATGTACTTCTCCCTTACTGGATTGACAATAGTGTACAATGGCAATAATAGCAGGCCACCCACTACTTGCAATGCATACATGTCACAATACAGTCAATGTGCAGGTAGGTAAACCAACTGCACATGAGTTCACAGACATAGCAATTCCTTAACAGTGTCTGCCTTGTGATGCCACACACATTTAACTCTGTTCATTGCGGGGTGTGTAATACAAATCCCCAACACCTTGCAATACCCACACAATCCCAGGGTAGTAGCGTGTCTGTGAACTATGATGATGACGTAGTTGTTTCCTACATCTGTTGCAGGCAGAAATGTCATTGGTGTGACAATGATCCTGCCACTGCAACAACCATAGAATGGCCCTCAGATGGAAAATACATGATCAAACACTCCCTTTTGGTAATGGAGGTGTTGTGCCCACAGACAGCTGTATGACAATGCCACATATAAATGTAGCAGGGTGTAGCACCACAGGAGTCCCTGGCTCAGTGCTAGGGTTCAGGTGTGTGGCTCTAGCTCATCTGAGTGTATTTGTCTTTGAGTGATGGTAGTGATGTGTCTGTTGCACTGATTTCCACTAGGATGAATAGCTCACTCCTCTTAACTAGTTAACGGAAATTTGTTGTCCACTCACAGTGTCTATGATTTGACACTAAGCATGGTTTACCATTCATGTCTAACAGGTGGACCAGCCTGTAGGAAAGTACCCTCTTTGTGGCTTGTTACCCCCAATGTCTGCCTGATATCAGTGTGTTTTTGACTGTGTCACTGGGGTCCTGCTAGTCAGGACCCTAGTGCTTATGGTGTATGGCCTGCTTGTCAGTGTGTTTCACTGTTTTCTAAATTGTCATTGTAATCCTGCTAATCAGAACTCCGGTGCTCACGCTATCTCTATTTCTAAATTTGCCACTACATACTAGTAACTCAGTATTTCACTCCAAATTGGCAAACTGGTCCCCCTTATAATTCTCTAGTACATGGTACATAGGTACCCAGGGCATTGGGGTTCCAGAGGATCCTTTTGGGCTGCAGCATTTTTTTGCCACCCATAAGGAGCACATACAAAGGCTTCTACAGGGCTGCCATTGCAGCCTGTGTGAAATAGTGCATGCACTATTTCACAGCCATTTTCACTGCACCAGATAACTTATAAGCCACCTACACATCAGGTCTTCCAACCCTGACGGCTGGGTGCAAAGAACCTGTGTGTGAGGACACCCCTACACTAGCAGAGGTACCCCCACGTCATCCAGGCTGATTTTCCCAGACTTCATGAGTGCGGGGATGCCATTTTAAGTGTACACTGTACATAGGTCAACACCTATGCACAGCTTCACAATGGAAACTCTGAATATGGCCAAGTAAGGTGTCTAACATCTGGGAATTGTATCCCAATACTGTTTCCAGTTTTTGTTGCACAATCTGATGCACTCTGGGGGCTCCACAGTGGACCCCCAGTATAATGCCATACCAGCCTTCTGAGGTTTTCACTGCAGCCCCAGCTGCTGCCACCTCACAGACAGGCTTCTGCCCTCCTGGGGCTTGATCAGCTTAATCCCAGGAAGCAGAACAATGCATTTCCTTTAGGAGAGGGGTGTTACACCCTCTCCCTCTGGAAATAGGTATTACAGTCATGGGAGGGGTATAATCCCAGAGCCCCTGGAAATGCTTTGAAGGGCACAGATGGTGCCCTCCTTGCATAATCCAGTCTACACAGTTTCAGTGACCCCCTGCCCCTGCTCTGGCGTGAAACTGGACAAAGGAAAGGGGAGTGACCACCCCCCTGTCCATCACCACCCCAAGAGTGGTGCCCAGAGCTCCTCCTGAGTGTCCCTGGGATTTGCCATCTTGGATTCCAAGGTGGTGGGGCACTCTGGAAGCATCTGAGTGGCCAGTGCCAGCAGCTGACACCAGAGACCCCTCCTGATAGGTGCTTACCTGGTTAGGTGACCAATCCCCCTCTCAGGGCTATTCAGGGTGTATTCTCTGGTTGTTTCTTCAGATTTGGATTGCAAGACACCAGCAGGAATCCTCTACATCCTTGACTTCATCTTCTACTGGCAGATCAACCAGTGACTGCCCCAAGAACTCTACAAAACTCCAACAAAGAATCTAAGATGACGTCTGCAACATTGTATCTTCAGCTCCTGCCAGCAACTGCAACAGTTTCCAGGTCGTGCAACTTCCGAGGACTGCCTGTCTATAGCCTGCACCAGAAGAACCAAAGGAATCTCCTGTGGAGTGACGGAGTCACTTCCCTGATTCAGCAGGCACCTCTTTGCACCGAAGACCAGTGGCTTGGGTCCCCTCTCCAGATGACAGGCGTGGATCCAGCAACACGGGTGGTGGACTAAAGTGACTCCGACAGTCCCAACGTCCAGCTGTCCAAATTTGGTGGAGGTAAGAGCTTGCCTCCCGACCCAAGACAGTACCCCACTGCTTTATATGACTTGCAGGTGCCAAGGCTTGTGTGCGCACTTCTAAGAATTTCTTTGTGCACAGCACAGCTTCAGCCCCCAGCACTCCATCCTGTGACGCACAGCTTCTTGAGTGATTATATTGCGGCGTGGGAATCCTTTGTGTCGCTCTGAGTGGGCCTCCATTTGCACCTCCTTTGTCCCCATGCTGTTTGACTCCTGTGCGCGCTGCCTGGTCTTCTGAGGGTTCTCTGAGTTGCTGAGAGGCACCTCTGTCTCCCCCTCCTGGGTAGAGGCCACCAGGTCCCTCCTAGACCCGGGTGGCACCATTTTACACTAACCACAGGCTTTGCGGGTGCCAAGGCTTGTTGGCGGAATCCAGCGACGCAAACCAGACTGCATTCATCATCGGCGTGGGACATCTTCTGCACCAACCAGGAATCCGCATCTGTCTTTGGTGCAATACTGACTTAAGCCCTCATTACAACCCTGGGGGTCGGTGTTAAAGTGGCGGTAATACCGCAAACAGTCTGGCGGAGAAAAAAATGGGATTACGACCGTCGCGGAAACCGCCAACATAGCCAGCCACTTTAACACTCCGACCGCCACGGAGGTACAAACAAACAGCGCGGCGGACACCGCCAACAGACAGGAGGAAGACAATGTACCGCCCACCCTATCACAGCAGGCCTATCCGCCACCTTTTCCGGGGTGGAACCAACGCGAACAAAAACACAGCGGAAACAGTACACAGAAGGGAAAACACTCACTTTTCCACATCCCATGAGGAACCAGGATGCCATGGAGCCCGAATTGCAGATACTGCTGATGATGGTCTTCCTGCTCCTCCATCAGGAGCTCCAACTACGGTGGCGACGACCACGGTGAGTACTGCACCTACAACACAGGGGAGGGGAGAGGAAAAAGAGAGTGACACACACGCAACACTCCCACCCCCACCCACAACACCATACACACAAATACATGTTGCAACATTACATATACACCCCCCACCCCCTGGAAGAACGCAAGGACAAAAGGAAATGATTTGAACAAATGTAATCATGTGAAATATCATTATCAAAATTCTAAATCCAGTATATACAATTATGTACACCAAATACACAAGTCCGGATAGTGCACCAATCATTGTCCGTGGACCACTGGGCCTAAAATGCATGATACCTGACTCCAAATGGAGAGAACACTGGAGGGGCATCAGATAGAAAATATAGAGGCACCTCAGGGGGAGGGGGACTGGGGCACCTCAGCCTGATGAACGCACGACGCCACTGCTCCACGAGGGGGCTCCATGCTCACAGTTTGATCCTGGGGATACCATGCTCACAGTTTGATCCTGGGGAGTGCAAAGCCACAGTATCTCAAGTCTCTCTAGTGGGTGGTTTGCCCACTGCTGTATCCTGGGGAGTGCAAAGCCACAGTATCTCAAGTCTCTCCAGTGGGTGGTTTGCCCACTGCTGTATCCTGGGGAGTTCAAAGCCACAGTCTCTCAAGTCTCTCCAGTGGGTGGTTTGCACACTGCCTCAAGTCTCTCCAGTGGGTGGTTTGCCCACTTCTTTATCCTGGGGAGTGCAAAGCCACAGTCTCTCAAGTTTCTCCAGTGGGTGGTTTGCCCACTGCTGTATCCTGGGGAGTGCAAAGCCACTGTCTCTCAAGTCTTTCCAGTGGGTGGTTTGCCCACTGCTGTATCCTGGAGAGTGCAAAGCCACAGTCTCTCAAGTCTCTCCAGTGGGTGGTTTGCCCACTGCTGTATCCTGGGGAGTGCAAAGCCACAGTCTCCCAAGTTTTTCCAGTGGGTGGTTTACCCACTGCTGTATCCTGGGGAGTGCAAAGCCACAGTCTCTCAAGTCTCTCCAGTGGGTGGTTTGCCCACTGCCTCAAGTCTCTCCTGACCTGCCCTTCTGTTTTTGGCCCTTCCCCACCTTTGATGGTGGCGCAGTTGTCTGGGAAGGACGGGGGGGAGGTGTAGGAAAGAGGTCAATGTTAGCCAGGAAAAGTTTTTTAGACACACTGGGACGGGTAGATGGAGGGGGTTTGGGAGTGGAGGAAGAGGTAGTGGTTGAAGGAGGTGTACGTCTGCTGAATTTGGGTGAAGGTGCATGGGCTGGAGGCTGTTGTGAGGTGTATGGCTGTTGGGTGGGTGTGTGCCTGCGTTTGTGTACTTTGGGAGGAGGGCTCACAGACACACTGGGAGAGGACACTGGGGATGTGTGAATGGTAGTGGGGGTGGTGATTGCACGTGAGCGGTTTGTGGTGATGGGCGTGCTGGTGATGGAGGTAGTGGCTGAGGATGTAGTTCATGCAGGTTTGAGTGGAGACGAGACTGGGAGGGAGGAGGGAGACTTGGAGGAGGGGGACACAGTGGGGGGAGTGGATGTTGGCATGGATATGATGCTTGTGTGAGTGCCTGTGGGATGTGTGGTGCTTATGTTTGCCTGAGCCACTCTTGTGTGTTGATGTGTGTGCATGCTGGTCTGATGGTGTGCTTGGGATAGGCTGAGGTACTGGGGATTGGACTGTGTGGAGGAGGTTGGAGGGGGTAGGCTGGACACAGGGACAATGGCTGCCATCAGTGCTGAGGCCAGAGCCTGAAATGCTCTCGGTTGGGCTGCCTGGCTAGAATGAATGACCTCCAGGTATGCATTTGTGAGGGATCTCAGGAGGTCAATAGCCTCCTCACTGAGGGCAGCAGGGCTGACTGGGGCAGGGCCTGGGGTGCCTGGGGAGAAGGAGATGCCTCCCCTGCTGGGTGAGCGGGCACGGGACACACGCTGAGGGGCTGCTGGGAGGGCGGTGCTTGTAGAGGGGTTGGCAGCTGTACCTGTTGATGTGGTGGGCACAGAGGGGCCTGCCACCGCAAGGGAGCTCCCATCGGGGTAGGAGTCGATGTCGCTGGTCTCTGCTCCTGTCCCCGCTGTGGAGCTCCCCTCGTCCTACGTCCCACTGGTGGCTTCAAACTCCGTTGTTTCGCCCCCCCCCCCAGGGCCAAGTGGGATGCAGCTCCCTCCTGCTCCGGTGCCAGTGCTCCTCCGCCTGATGATGCTATTGCACACAAGAACAGGAAGACCACAAAAGGGGGGGGGAAGACAGGAGAAAGACATGTTCAGTGCATACAACACCACTACTGTTGGCGGACACAACAGCCCTCTGCACTACGCCATGCACTTATAGTTCCTAGATTAATCACATGCCCATGGGGTACAAGGCCTAAGCCAGATTGCTGCACACCTGGAAGTCACAGGAGACTGAGTAGGTGTAGATGGCACTAACCACTAGTGGGGTTGGGGTGCCACATAGCCTGCCTCACAAGGGACCTTGCCTACCAAGCTCGCCCTGGCCTAGGGGAACCCACTGCCCACCTTCCCCACCCAGACACCTCGTAATGTGCGCAGAGTCAGCTGAATGCTAGTATACTCACCCCCTTGTGGCTGCTGTGATGCCCTCAAGCGCCCATCCAACTCCGGATACGCCACCGCCAGGATCCAGAATATCAGGGGGGTCATGGTGCGACGGGCACCCCACCGACGTTGGTAGGCCATCCCCAGCTGGGCCTCCGCCGTCTTCTTGCTCCAGCGGCGCAGGTCCTCCCATCTTTTACGGCAGTGGGTGCTCCGTCTGTGGTGGACCCCAGGGTCCGGACGTCCTTGGCGATGGCACGCCAAATAGCCTTCTTCTGGTGGGCGCTGACCTAGAGGAACGGTACAGGGGGAAAAGGAAATTACTTACCCGTCCGGACCGTCATACTCATTGCCCCCCAGTTCCCACCCTTGCCCTGACACACATACACTCCCTATCCGCACATGCTGGCCTCAGCATCCCCATGTATCTTCAATCCACACCACTCAAATCAGGCATTGCCCATGCAGCATACTCACAGTGTACTCACCTGTTTGTCTGGAGGACCGTACAGTTGTGTGTACTGGGGGAGGACCCCATCCACTAATTTCTCCAACTCCTCCGAAGTGAAGGCAGGGGCCCATTTCTCCAGACACATGAGCCATTGTCGCTTCCAGACACAGGTCACAGCAGCACTTGCAGTGTAGGTCCTCTCCTGTTGAAGTTCAGGTATCAAGTGAGTGAATAGACAGAAAATGGCGTTCACGTCTGCAGCGGTGCGTACCGTCAACGCCGGCGTACATCGTCATTGACTCCTCGGACCCATAGGGACCAATGTTAACCAATGCAGAATTGCGCTGCGGTCTTCGACCGCCCACCGCAACGGTGTGCAACGCCAGCGCAGTTACCTCATATCCCCTTGTCCCACCTTACAGGTCAGGCAGTTGCATGGCATTAATAATAACTGCGTCACGCCAATGTAGGCCTTGAATACACACAGTTACAGGTACATTGAAGATTAATAAATGTGTGCAAATTACATTTTGTGATTCCTCAGTGTTGGCTGACTCTCTGCTCGTTGTTCTCCTCCATAGGGCACGTCTGCTGGGGCAGGTGATGAGATGGCGGCATCCTCCGGTGTACAGACACATTATAGTCACCTACAGACTTGATCGTGCAACAATCCAGGAACTGTGTGCCCAGTTGGAGCCAGACCTGATGTCAGCTATCCGCCATCCCACAGGGATACCCCCTCTAGTGCAGGTCCTGTCAGTACTCCATTTCCTGGCAAGTGGTTTCTTTCAAACAACAGTGGCCATTGCATCAGGGATGTCCCAGACAATGTTCTCTAACGTGTTGTCCAGAGTGTTGTCTGCCCTGGTGAAACACATGCACAGCTACATCGTGTTCCCTCAGGTGGAGGATTTGCCCACAGTAAAAGGTGACTTTTATGCCCTGGGACATATCCCCAACATCATTAGTGCCATTGATGAGACACATGTGGCATTGGTACCCCCACGCAGGAGTGAACAGGTGTACAGAAACCGGAAGAGCTACCATTCTATGAATGTGCAGATGGTGTGTTTGGAAGACTAGTACATCTCCCATGTGAATGCCAAGTTTCCTGGCTCAGTGCATGACGCTTACATTTTGAGAAATGGCAGCATCCCTTATGTGATGGGGCAACTCCAGAGGCACCGTGTGTGGCTTATAGGTGAGGACAAGGACCCCATACAGTGTGAATAGGTGTCTGGGTATGGGGTTGTCCCAAAGGGTTAGTGTGTGTCTAACAGTTGTCCCTCGATATTTGCAGGTGACTCTGGTTACCCCAACCTGTCATGGCTACTGACCCCAGTGAGGAATCCCAGGACAAGGGCAGAGGAACGCTACAATGAGGCACATGGGCGAACTAGGAGGGTGATTGAACGAACCTTCGGCCTCCTGAAGGCCAGATTCCGGTGCCTCCATATGACAGGTGGTTCTCTCTACTACTCACCAAAGAAGGTGTGCCAGATCATCGTGGCCTGCTGTATGCTGCACAACCTGGCTTTGCGACGCCAGGTGCCTTTTCTGCAGGAGGATGGGCCAGATGGTGGTCTTGTGGCAGCTGTGGAGCCTGTGGACAGTGAAGAAGAGGAGGCAGAAGAAGAGGATATCGACAACAGAAACAACATAATCATGCAATACTTCCAGTGAGACACAGATAAGAAGATGTCACTGCCTCCCATACCTCATACTATTATTGGAGCTAGCATAAGTCTGTCTTTTACACTCAGTCTATGGACCCTGACGCGTCACTTTGGCTTTGCATTTCACAGATCTGGGTCCCACTTTGTGCCCTCTGCTATATTTTCTCCAGGCCTACAGCTGTGTTACATCGGTATGTGCACAAGTAAATTGACATTGCTATATTCCATGGTTATTGCAATTACACGTTTGTGAAAGCACAGACTGACTCCAGATTGTTTTGTGATTGAAGTGTGTTTATTTCTGTGCAAATAATTGGAGAGGGTTGTAAAATGGGCAGGGGGGGTGGTGGAGGAATGTCCATGGCAGAGTCCAGTCTATTTGTTTCACAGGTGCATTGTCCAAAGGGGCATAGGAAGTGGACCAATGGCATTTGAAGGATGGACAGGGTGACAAAGTGGGACAGAAGGGTGACATTCACTGGGGTCTCATTTCCTGGCGGGGGTCTTGGCAATGTTCTCTGTCTTGTTCCTGGATCTCAGGGACCGTTTGCAGGGTGGTTCTCCATCTGCGGGGTGGGGTGCTGGTGTTGTGTTCCTGTGGCGGGGCCTCCTGTCCACTAGTGCCGGCGGAGGTGGAGGGCTGTTCATCATCCAGGCTAGTGTCATGGGCCCCTTGTTGTGCCACAGTGTCCTTCCTGGTGTTGACAAGGTCTTGCAGCACCCCTGCAATGGTGACCAGGGTGTTGTTAATGGACTTCCTCCCTGATCCCCAGATAGTGTTCCTCCTGCAGCCGCTGGGTCTCCTGAAACTTGGCCAGTACCGTTGCCATCGTCTCCTGGGAATGATGGTAAGCTCCCATGATGTTGGTGAGTGCCTCACGGAGAGTGGGTTCCCTGGGCCTGTCCTCCCCCCTGTAGCACAGCAGTCCTCCCAGTTTCCCTGTTATCCTGTGCCTCTGTCCCCTGAACCGTGTGCCCACTGCCACTGCCCCCAGGTCCCTGATTTTCTTGGGTTGGTGGGTTTGCCTGGGTTCCCTGTAGTGGTGGACACACTGCTGATTGACGTGTCCTGGGGACAGAGGGATGGGCCCGCTGGGTGGGTGCTGTGGTGGTGTTTCCTGAGGGGGGAGGCTCTGTGGTGGCTTGTGCCAGTGTCAGGGGAACCGACTGTCCTGAGGTCCCTGATGGGCCGGGCTGGTCATCTTGATCCAGTTGTGCAGAGCTGCTGTCATCACTGTGGGTCACTTCTGTGGGGGGACTGAATATGTCTGGTACCTCCTGTCCGGTGACGTTGGGTAGGGGTCCTGCAGGGGTGTAAAGGCATGATTATTGCATCTGTGTGTGCCATCGTGTGCGATGGGTGAGTGACCCTGTACTACAGTGCTTTCATTCTTGGCTTGGTCCTTGTGTGATATTTGGTTTGGGGTCTGTGTGGGTATCTGTAGTGGACATGCTTTGGTGATGGGTGTCCCTGCTTTGGTGTTGCATGCAGGGCTTGGTATTGGGATGGGTGGGTTGTGATAGTGGGGCATATGTGAGGTGTTGGAGTGATGGGGGTGAGGGTGGGAGTATGTGATGGCATGCAGGTAGAGTGGTGGGGATAAGGTAAGAAAGAGTTGACTTACCAGAGTCCAGTCCTCCTGCTACTCCTGCGAGGCCCTCAGGATGCAGTATTGCCAAGACCTGCTCCTCTCATGTTGTTAGTTGTGGGGGAGGAGGTGGAGGTCCACCGCCAGTTCTCTGTACAGCAATCTGGTGTCTGGAGACCACGGAACGCACCTTCCCCCGCAGGTCGTTCCACCTCTTCCTGATGTCATCCCTAGTTCTTGGATGCTGTCCCACTGCGTTGACCCTGTCGACAATTCTTCGCCATAGCTCCATCTTCCTTGCAATGGAGGTGTGCTGCACCTGTGATCCGAATAGCTGGTGTTCTACCCGGACGATTTCCTCCACCATGACCCTGAGTGATGCCATGAAGTGGTGTGGGTGATGCGTAAGGTGTTGTGTGTTGTGATGTGTGAGGGGATGTGTTGGTGTGTGTTGTTTGAGGTGTGTGGATGTTGTGTATGTGATGGTGTTGTGTGTCTGTGGATGCTGGTGTTGTTTATGGTGGTGTCTCTCTCAGGCGTGGTTTTAGAATTCTGGTAGTAAGGGTTTGTGGGTGGGTGTTTTATATTGGATTGGGTGTGTGGTGTGTGTATGTGTGTGAGGTGTGTGTATTTTGATTTGTCCAATGTGGTTGTGTTTTGTTAATGTGTGTGTATTGTGAGCGCAACGGTGTGTACCGCTAATGGAATACCGCGGTTGAAAGACCGCCGCGTTGATTCGCGGGTCGTGATAGTGTGGGCGTATTCCTGTTGGTGTGACGGTGTCGGTTTTGTTATCGCCAGTTTATCACTGACCTTTGGTGTGGCGGACTTGTGTGGGTGTCTGTATTATGGTGGATTCCGAGCTGTGGGTCGTAATAGCTGTAGTGGAATTCCACGGCCGCAGTGGTATGTTGGCGGTCTTCTGCACAGTGGTAAGCGGGATTTACTGCCAGGGTTGTAATGAGGGCCTTTGTCATATCAACGGTGGATCCTCTTTTGCACCTTCATCCGGGTTAGCAGGGGCTCCTGTTCTACCTGGCCTCTTCAGTGCTTCCTGGACTTGGTCCCTTTCTTCCACAGGTCTTCAGGTCCAGGAATCCATCATTGGTGTCTTGCAGTCTCTTCTGGTTCTTGCATTATCTTCTATCACAACTTCTAGTGTGATTTAGGAAGCTTGCTGTGTTTTACTCCTGCTTTCCTGGGCTCTAGAGTGGGGTATTTTACTTAGCTTTGGTGTTTTTCTCACTTTCCCAGCACCCCTCTACACACTATACTTGCCTAGATGGGAAACTGACTTTCGCATTCCACTACTTTAGTATATGGTTTGTGTTCCCCTAGGCCCATTGCAACCTATTCTGATTTTCACTGTTTGCTCTTTTTTCTGACTATTTATTTACCTGTTTTTGATTACTAGTGTATATTTTGTGTGATTTACTCACCTCCTAAGGGAGTATAGTTTCCAAAGTATTTTTGGCATTGTGTGACTAAAATAAAGTACCTTTATTTTTATAACACTGTGTATAGTCTTTTATGTGTGTGAGTACTGTGTGACTACAGTGGTATTGCAAGAGCTTTCCATGTCTCCTAGTTCAGCCTTGGCTGCTCTGCCTACAACTACCTCTAGACAGCCTGGCTTATGGACACTGATTACATTTCACTAATAAGGGATAGCTGGTATAAGGTTTAGGTACCTTTGGTACCCACTACAAACCAGGCCAGCCTCCTACACAGCCCCCTACACAATTGGTGAAGTGGTGCGGTTTGAAGACCCTCATGTATCCAGTGAGTGTGAGAATGTGTGTCCTGTGAAGTAATCCAGGGTTTGGTGTGGGTGAGTCATGTGTGTTGAATACAATGCCAGATGTGATAAACTGTCCAATGATAAGATCTCATAGTAGGCTGGATGGTGATAATATGGCACATTTTTAGGAGCCCCAAGCATCAACAGAGGGTCACGTCTTGTGAGGCTCATGGTGCGCAATGGCCAGCATCATGGATACAAGGTGGTGACAAGCCATATTTAGGGTTATATGTAACTAAGAATGACAGAGTGCAACGCTGTGAGAAAACTGGCAGTGGCGCACTGTCATTTTCACAACACAGAGATGCAGCATATTTAATTGTATACAGTGCACCCCTGTGTTGTTCCCTGCGTTGTTGCTAATTTTGCAGCCAAGCCCTAAGGCAGCCACCCTTGTGCCATGGTGCACAGAAGGTTTCGTTGAGAGGGGGGTTAGTTGTTGTGCAGGAGGGACACCTTCCTGCACAAATAGTATCTCCTTATGCGATTTTCTCTTTCTCTGCATGTTGCAGATTGCAGCTCGCGTAGAAAGAGCAACATAAGACGGGATATGTTAACTTTTCTCCCCATGCCAGGGGGTGCTAACGCCACCCCTGGCATGGGGTTTGCCAAATTTACTCTGACTCAGGTGTAAGTAGACTTCAATATATGGGGCAGTGTGATAAGGCACACCCACAGCAACATCCACTGCATTTAGATGCAGTCCCAGATTAACAGATTTGCTCACACCAGAGCCAGTGCCAAATTCAGCACACACCCCCAAGGCGGGCCTTAGCAATGCGCAATGAGGATGAATAGTCTTATCTATCCTCCGATTGCGATCTTTCAGTGGCTGATGCATTAGGCAGCACACATCTATTGTATATTCTATTTTTCGGTTACTTTATTGTGTTGGAAGGTGTCCCTTCGGGCACATAATCAAACTCCCCCTCAACGCAGCCAACTATACACCATGGGGCAAGGCTCCCTGATTAATGTATGTAAGCAATATGTGTCCTGGCACAGGTGACAACCCAGGGGTGCACCATATCGATTTTAAATTGGTGCATCTCTGTATTGTCATGAATGTGGAGGACTGGGCTGCTAATTTTCCCCCAGCATAGCGCTCCATCTTTTGCACTCCATGTATGTATCACTTTTGTAGAATGTCATTGGTTTGCATGCAGGTCAAGGCCCAATGTGTGCTGGCATGGAACTGTTTGTGAAAGGAATAGTTATGGCAGACCACGTATTGATGGGTGTCTAAAACTAGACACATGAATGTAGATGTGATTGACCTACGGATACAAGCTTCCTAGTTGGCAGCCCTCTTAACATATGGTCTACTCTTTGACTCCATGTATGAGTGGGCAGGCCTTGGTGGCTGACCAGGCCTGCTGAGATGATGAAAAGCATGGCCATCCTCCTTAGGCTCAGGGGGAGAGGAATGCCAGATTAGTAGATAGTTGTGATGTTCACAGTGTAGATGACAGTTATGTTTATCAGGCTTGCATGTGCACCTATCAGCTCTGACCCCTTATGGTTACCAACAGCATCCCCTCCTCCCACTTACATGAACAAGATTACTGGTGAAGTATGGTTGGAAATCGACACAGATGAGGTGGAAAGTTGGGCCTGATTTTTTAAAAGTTAGCACCGCCTTTGCATTATTTTTAGATGCAAAAGCGGCGCAAACGTACTAAATATAAATATATTTTATAAATTTGCGTCGCTTTTGCATCAAAAATATGATGCAAAGGCGGTGCTGACTTTACATTAATCATGCCCTCTGTCTTTTCTGGAATGTGTGTTGGAGTGCATATGTGATTAGATGTAGCAGTGTAAACTAGTAATCTATACAGACGCCACCCAATTCTGACACTGATGGTTGCTTGTCTTCCTAATAAAGCTGCCAACATGACAAATGAGGAGAGGTGTGAGTTCCAGAAGAGGGCATTACGGGACCGCCACATTCTGGCAGTGGAGTCAGGGCACCGACATATGGGCCGGAAAGAGAAGGCTATAGGGGAATGGCGGCCATTCCCACATGGGGCCCCTACACAGCCTAATTAGGCTCATTAAGCTTCAGGCTCCTCAGCAGTGCAGCTAACACCACCCCAACAACATTGGCTGCAGCAGTCACCACACCGGCACAACAGCCCACACCACTTGCTGTCATTGCAACACAGTTGCTGCAGGAACTGCAGAGGGACGTGTCCCTCGTTCTTACTCACTTGGACAGATTGGAGGAGGAAGTTGCACGCAAGAAAATGTTAAAATACATCAAGAAGAAGCTCAAAAAGGCCAAAGTGTGACGTCATTGTGATTTGCAGTCTCCCAGTTCAGTCCCGTCCCTTGTGAGGTTATCAGATATTTTATTGTGGGTTTTAGAGGGTTAGTGTTAGGTTAGTGTAGGTTTATAGATTAGTTAGGATAAGTGTAGTTCTGGGGTGGTGTTTTTTATTCTTATGTGTTTATTTGGGCGGGGGGTCCTGTTGGGGCATCTGTGTTTTCTCAAAAAAATAATTTAAAAAAAATGATAACATTACAAAAAATATATATTTGTTTGGGATTAGTTAGCAAATGTGTAGTATTAGTATTGCTTGTCCTGTATGTGTCTTGTAACTTAAAGGGGATGGAGGGGCCAATGTTTTGAGTGTGGTGTTCAATGTGTAAGTTAAGTTTAGCATAGGGTAGATAGCTTTAGTTGTTGGATAAGTATAGTTAGCATAGGTTAGTTTAGTATAGGGTAGTTTTTTTTTTTTTTAGGTACTGGAATTTATGATAAAAATTTAATTTTTGTATTCTCCCATACCATGTGTGTAATATGCTTGAGTCTCAGGGTCTACCCATGAGTGCACAGGGCAAATTGGGGGTTGGCCTAGGGATTCCGTCTTGCCTTCAAATACCTCTCTTAACATGTGCATCACCTATTGACAGCTGAGCTGTCATAAGGGCAGCAACATCACATCTACTAGTCCATGCATCTGCCATCCAGTGTACCCACCACTCATGATGACTATGTTTACTTTGTATTACACAGGTAGGTCTGGTACTTCATCTGTCAGTGATAGGGTCCTGTGTAGGAATGTTAGGAACTGTGGCACATCTGACTACAGCCTCAAGTGGAACTATATCCTGCAAAGATGACCGGTGGACATCAATTATGAGGTTAGCTACCTCTGTATCACACCAATGAGTTCTTCGGGTACTCCCAGGTGACGATATAGCCCTAGACTTGCATTACAGCCATACCTGCTGTATATAGTGAGGGAACCATATATGTGTTCTTCATTTGTGACATACTCAGTGAATTGCTTGTAGGTGGTGAGACCAGCAAACACATTTGTCATGTTAGGAACCTTATGTGTAGCTTGTGGCCCCACAGTCCTGTACTGATATTCTGTGACCAATGACATGGATTCACACATTACAATCATTTAGCTGGACTGGGTCACCTCCTTTCTCACCAGCAGAACTCAGAGAGTCCGCCTCCCCCATTCCGCTCAGAGGCCACCTAAATCATCTGGGGCATACTCCAGGGTTCGTCCCTGAGCCTGACCCTCTTCAACGTCTACATGGTCCCGCTTGTTAACATCGCCCGATCCCACAATCTCAACATCATCTCATACGCCTACACCCAGCTGATCCTCTCCCTCACCAAGAACTCCTCCAAGACCAACCTCCACGAAGGAATGAAGGCTATCGCCAAATGGATGAAGAGCAGCTGCCTCAAACTCAATTCCGACCAGACGGAAACCTCATCTTCGGCTCCACCCCCTCCGCATGGGATGACTCCTGGTGGCCTGCCACTCTCGGAACTGCTCCGACTTCCATCGACCATGCATGCAAACTAGGATTCATCTTGGACCCCTCACTATCCATGACCCAGCAAGTCAATGGCATCTCCTCCTCCTGCTTCAACAATCTCTGCATGCTCCGAAAGATCTTCCAGTGGATACCCACCGAAACCAGAAGAATAGTCACCCAAGCCCACATAAGCAGAAAACTGGACTACGGCAATGCCCTCTACGCAGGAACCACGGCCAAACTCCAGAAGAGGCTGCAACGCATCCAGAACGCCTCTGCACGCCTCATCCTGGACATCCCCGCCACTGCCACATCACAGACCACCTGAAAAACCTGTACAGGCTTTCAAGAAACAAGAGAATCACCTTCAAACTCCTCACCCACGCTCACAAAGCACCGCACAACACCGGACCAGAATACCTCAACAGACGACTCTCCTTCTTCACCCCGACGCTTCATCTCCGCTCTGCCGACCTCGCCCTCGCAACCGTCCCACACGTCCGCAGAACTACAACCAGTGGTAGATCATTCTCGCACCTCACCTCGTTTGGTAGCTGTGTGTTCATTAGCTGTCACAAGTGCGCATTTCCTCTAGGCTGGCTGCCACAGTCTCCATCCCCACCCGCACCTGGTTGGCCAGCACTTTATGGACTCCTACCACTGTCCTCTGGAAGCTTGTCCCTGGGTCCTTGGAGTCCTTAGCTGTGTCAGTGCTGGCGAGTTGTACTATTTGGGTGTTGGGTGGGTCATCTGGGATGACTGCTACATTGGTTCTCCTCCTTGCAACTAGAGGTGGTGTCTGGAGGGATACCAGGACATCCTGGAGAGTCTCTTGGCGGATGGTTGTCAGCTGGTCATCCAGGTCATCGGGGGCACTCCAGGACAGGCAGATCAGCAGGAGAACCATCATCCTCTGCAATGAGAAGGTGTCAAATCAATCTTTCTATGTTGGGGCAGTTGACGTCACGTCACTGACTTGATATTAGGGGCTCAGTGACAACTTACAGACCAAATATTGTTCCTGTACATAATGGGTGCAATTCATCAGCCATTTGTCCCACCTGAGTGTCACATAAAGGGATGCTCAGGTGGCGCAATAGGCTGTGTCATATTTACTAGGTGTGATGTATTTTCTTTTGATGGCTTGACACCATCCTTATATTGTGGACCCTTCCTATGCATCAATTTGCATGGTGGGGCCTTACAATGGGTTTTGCAGTGGTCATGCCACATCAATACACATTGCAATATGCCCCTGTCCCAGTTTTACATGTTTTACATTCATCAGGGTGGCACAGAAACCTCACACCTCCCCAATGATGACATAACCAAGGTGCTATACTGTAGTTTCCTTTGATTGCTCCTCATGTTGATGTATGTGTATGTGTGCTACATTGCACAGCACACATGGACCTAGCAGATTGCCATTTCAGACTCTGGTTGTGCTGGAAGGTGCTCCTTCCTACACAACTATTATCTCCCCTTCAATGCAGCCACCCTTGCACCATGGTGCAAGAGATGCAGCATTGTGGCAGTGCAGCTAATTTAACACAGGCACAGGGGTGTACCCAGGGATGGCCAGCATGTTTATCATTTGTTGATGTGTACATCATTTTCTACATGACAGTGCCTGATGCCACAAAATAATGGACATAGACAGTTGACTAATGTTGAACTTAGATCAGGGCATCGAGCTAGGTTTATGGAGATTTTGCAGGTGGTTGTACTGGTGCATACATGGACCCTCATTACAAGTCTGGCAGTCATATGACCATCAGACTGCCATTGGCAATGTGACCACTGCCAACAGCGCAGGTGGAAGTGGCACATGTTGTCCATGGGGAATGCTGCATGGTTTAATGCCTGTCACTGGCAGGTTGCCGGCAGTTTACAGACTGGCAATGCCACCTGTTTTGTGACACCAGAACAGTATTACGATCAGCACTACCCTACAGGTATGTTCCCACTTTTCCGCCATATTTTGCATGGCGGTGAATCCCCCATGCAAAGGATTGGTGGGACTGTGGTGTGCCCCTGCACAACCCATGCACCTGGCATGGGCAGTGCAGGGGATCCCATAGTCAGGCCCTTTGTGAGTTCCACTGGCTGATTTGCAGTGCTAAAAGCAGTGTGTCCTGTCACACTCAATGCACCCCAAGATTGCCACTGACTCTATTTGATCCATCAACAATGTAGTGGTAACTGCGCCACAGAGCTGACATGAGGAGACAGATTTCTACCTGCCATCTCAGTGTGTAACTCATACTGCCAAACGCGGAGGGTACACTGCACTAGCAGTCTTACCAATGCCAGACTTGTCCATGCACCATCCCCCGCCTGTCAGTGTGAAATTGTACACCATGATGTTCACAGACATACACCATATGTTGTGTTTGTGTGGTTATTTCCCCATTCCTATGTGGCTCACATGGTTGTGTCAGAGTAGTTGTGGGATCAGCCTATACTGTATGTGTTGTGACCTGCAGATTGCAATCTATAGTGCATATTTTCTCTAGTGGCACGGTTCTGATCAGCGTCAATATGTGTGGCTCCACTCTTTGCCAGTTTAGTTACACTGGGTAGTGCCATGTTTCCTGTGATACAGGACCATCCTGCAATTCCACCAGCGGCTGCCCAGATTACTTTTCCCTGCACCCAGAGAGGAATCCTTACTGCATGATGGAGAAGTGTCTGCCTTATGAGGGTGTGTTGTTTATGTACGTGGTGGTAGTGCTTCCGGCACATGTCTGAGTAATGTTGGCTAAGGTTGCATTTTAATCTGTGCTGTAAAATGCAGCACACATGTTTGGGCAATGGGACAAGGCAGTTGCGAGGTGTTTCTTCAAGGAATACCACCATGACGTAACCCCAGGAATGGTATTGACTGACTTCCTATTCTCTGATGTCTTAGTTGTGTTGGTAGGGTTTGTTTTTCTATATGCTAGGGATGTTGTGATGACACAACCACAGGCGCAGTCATTAGGCATGCCTTTCATCCTATGTGCTGCATATGTACATGTTGGTATGTAGCCTTGGTGATTAACATATGAACAGGTTGTGTGTGTGTTGTGGTGCATGGCACAACCAAGGCGTGTGTACATGTGTTGCTTACATTTGAATGGTGCAACTTGATTCATGTGCAATGTGTCCCTCTGTTCTTCTTTCACATGCATTGAGTGTGTCCTATGTGCCTCCCCCTTCTTGCATTTGACAATTTTGCATTAATTTCCCACATGCATTTGTGGTGGTTCCTGGTAGTCTGCGCTGTCCTGCGTTTCCAGTGATCAGTTCCTCCAGGATAACCGCTGCAACCATCCTCCATCTTGTCAAGGTCCTCTTGTGGTGCTGGCCTTCCACCTACAGTTTGCAGTGCTGCCTTCCTGTTCCTTGCCATTTTCTCCTTTGTTCTTCGCTTACAATCATGCCAGCGTTTCTTGCACTCGGTTACGGTTCTCCTCACCTCTGCCACACTGTTAATCTTGTCAACTATCTGCTGCCATATTGCCTCTCTCCTGCCAATTGGCAATTTGGAGGTGACAAATAGTTGTTGTTGGTGCTCCCTCACCTCTATCACAAGGAGTTCAAGCTCCTCCGCACTAAAACAACACTGCGCTTTTTCGTCTCCCCGCCATGGGACTTGTGTGTGTCCTCCTGGCTGGTTCCTGGTTGTATGAGGTCACCCACGGGTCTCTCCTGGCCTGCTGGTCCCATTTTGACTCTGCTTTGCAATGTTTCCTGCATTAGTGTCTAAAGTTGACGTTAATGCTGGGTTAAAATGGTGCATATCCATTTGCGACATGTTTATGTGCCGTAAAAAGGGTTCTAGTCAATTTTTCTGCGTTAACGTCAGTGTGCCTTACGAGAGGGTGCAAGGGTTAACGTCAACATTTTTTACTCTAACCAGTTTTTAGCACCACTGTGCGTCTTACTATAAATATGATGCCCGAGTAGCACTTAAAATGGCACAAGCCAGCACAAAACTTTTTGATGCAAATCTGTGTTTGCGCAGTTTTATGTCAAAAAATATAAATATGGGCCTTAGTCTCATTGTAACCGGCCCTTCAGGGCAGGTGCTGTTGTATCATCAAGGGGTCATAGGGCTCTACGAGTGTGTGCTACATGCACCCAGTTAGGGAGACCTCCACAATTAACAGCAGTTGTAGTGACCAAGTTTCACCTGGAATGGACAGTCCACCACAGCTCAAAGCACATCTTGCACACATGCTTTTTCACCATAACCCAGTCACATGGCACTGTTCTTGTTGCAGCTGAGCTGTAGAATTTCCAAACTAATGAGACACAGAACAAACCACATCAGCCATTTCAGTTCAATTCAATTAAAAATCTTTATTTCTGCATATTGCCATAAAAGAACAAGTAAAAATAACAAATAGCAAATATAAAGTATACAACATGTAAAACATGTTAAAATGCAGTCCATATGGTTAATACGCTGTTAAAGGAATCATGTGATGGTCTACAGCACAGTTAATGCACATATCAGTAAAAATATTCTGTAATCTAAACTCAATGCTCCTAGTTCAAAAGTATGTAAAGATTGAGACTTATAATCACCACATCCAAATAAAATTACCATATTCTCAAAGGAGGACACTGCTACTATAAAACCAAATACATTTAGCTCAAGGATATATCTTTACTCCTTATGCGTATAAAGTGCATTAATCTTTAAGAAGACATCTGATGTAACTAAGCTACTTCGCTAACGACTGTGTTGATAGATTGGGAGCTAAGCTTTTGCCGGGTGTGCCAAAACAACAGCAGAAACCATGCAAAAGCAAAAAATATATGTTGCCTTGTATCTGTTTTCAGAATTCGAAGTGCTGCCTGATACCTAGGTTCCGACAGATAGGGATTAGCCATTTTTCCCCGCGATTCCTATACACTGGGCAAAAAAAAGAGCATGCTCCTCTGTCTCCTTTGTAATCCACCCACACCCACTTAACTGTTCTGGAACTGCAGGACCATTTATTAGTAAATGAAAGGAGAGGCAAGCTTCCCTATCTGAACTGGAGATAGAGCTTCTTGGACAGTGTAGCTTCTTCCTCATCTAGGACGTGCTCTACAGTATAGCCATTCTTCATAAGAAGAAAAGTATCAGTCAATGAACCCAGAGATGGCTGAGCCAAAAAAGATTTTAATTTATACTGGCCATAAATTCTCTTAATATCAGATTTGGAGATGGTAGATGCTGCCATGGGGTCGTCCCACAACTTCACATGCCACGTTTTTCCCAAGGTCTCGCTGACATACCTAAACTAGGGAAGATATCCTGATCCTGCGATCCTAATCACCTCCTCGAGACCCTGACGCTAGGTAAGGAGCTCAGGGAATAGCCCAGATTCTTCCCAATAAAAGATCGGCCTCAATCCAATCCCCTCAGATAGTGGCCAGAGCCCCAAATCCAACCTAAGAGGGGGCAGTATTGTTCTAGCAGGAAGACCCTTCAGCTACTGCAGAAGTCAATTCTCAGACAATACCATGGCCTGTATGTCTATGTGACCACCATAGTTCTGCCCCATAGAGAGCAGCCCAAGGCCTGATGGACATATATTTGGGCCACCGGTGCGTTAGGACAGAACTGATTACCTCAATGAGCTTTCACCAGCCCCCCAATGTGCTGATCGAGTTTGAGTCTGCACCTTGCTATATGAGTATGCCATGCTAGAAAGTCTGTGAGGGTAAACCCAAGATAGTTAAATGTGTGAACCAGTTCCAGCGTCCACCTGTGTCCCCTTCAGAGTAGGATTGGATCTGGTAGATCAGCAAGGATTTAGCACCATGTATTTAGTTTCTTACACATTAATTTCCAAACCCTTCTGCCTGCAAAAAACTTTAAAACAATCTAATATTTTTTGGAGCCCAACTGGTGATTTTGACAAAAGACACATATCATCTACATTTGAGCAGGCACCTGAATGTTTTCCTGACTTAGGGCATCATTTTTACTTAGGTTAAGATTGGTTACTCGATCATTACCAGATCACTGACATATAGTGTAAAAAGTGTGGGGGCAAGTACACAGCCCTGCCTAACCCCTCTGTTAACAATAATAGGCTTGGTCACTTCTCCCAACTGGCCACATATAACCTGAGGATAGTTGCGCTCTGGAGTCTGATAATGACTGCCAGAAGATATTTGGGGACCCTCAAATTGGTTAGGACTTGTCACAGTGCAGACCTGGGGACCAAGTCGAAAGCAGACCGTAGGCCCACAAACACTACGTGAAGACATCCACGCTCTAGCATCACAGTTTTCCAAAATAATAACTGCAGCCAAAACACCTGTTTACAGTGGAAGTACAGTCCCGGAATCCCACCTGCAGACCAGATACAATCTCATTGGTCGCCATCCAGTCTCTCTAGGATAAGCCTACAGAACAATGTTTGTGCACTACCTATGAAGCTTATTGGCCTGTAATTGGATGGTAAAAATGGGGAGCCCTTTTTATAAATTGGGATAATTTATGCCCCTGCCCCAAGGGAGGTATTGGTGCCCCTTTCATAATGAAATTGGACAGCAGTTCAAAGTAGGAACTCCATGCATCAGTCTTGCTGAGGAACAAATCTCCCGGAATCTTATCTAGGCCAAGAGCCTTGTTTGGAACAATCTTCTTAATTGCTGCGCCCACTTCCTCAATAGTGAACAGCAGATGCTCCTCAGACTCAATCTCACATCTTAGTTCTACTATGTGGAGGAGTGCCCCATCAGTTGGAGTGGTGCTAATTTTACCTGTTTCAAATTGGAAAAACGCACAGACCAGTCAGCAACAGCAATGTTGTTCTAAATAGAGCATTGATCCTCCTTGCTCCCTGTGGCCCTTAGGTTCAATAAGGAGCGATGATCTCCCATTCTGGCTGCACCCAGCAGACCTTCCCATTTCCTATGTTCACAGATGCTCCATGTTTTTTTCCTAAGTCCCAGGTCCAAAAGGAAAAGCACATAAGTTGGAAACAAATGACCTGTCTACAAAAATAAGCTCCCGTGTGATCGATGACACATGACACATCCCTCATTGTCATGGAGAGCAGTCAGTCCTTCACTCAATCACCTGGCAAAGGGACAAGCGGGAATTTGCCTTGTACTCACCCCCTTGTGGCTGCTGTGCTGCCCTCAAACACCCATTCATCTCTGGGTTGGCCACCGCCAAAATGCAGGCCCTTTACGGGGGTCATTGTCCGACGGGCACCTTGTCCATGTTGCGAGGACAGCCCCAGCTGGGCCTCAGCGATCTTCCAGGTCCAGCATCAACTGACTATGTAGGTCAACTGTGACTTCGGTGGGAGATAAGCTAGCAACCTGACAGAGATCAGAAACATTATGAGACACATCACACCAAATGGCTACTGACAGGTAAGCCCTCAGCCAGGAATGTACATAAAAATCCACATTCCCAGATTATAAACCACAGCATACAGTCCCTACAGGCCACAGCCAGCCTACACACTGCACTATTGCCCTTGGCTCACAATGAAGGGAGTGGCCTGGTGGATACACAGAGAGTCAAGCCTGTCCATGTGTGGACATGTGCAGATTCAGATGCAGGGTACATGACACTTCAGGGGGTGGGGATCTGTGTGTCTCATCAGCAACACAAAACACACTTCTGCACGTGTGTTCACTTAACCTAGGGTACCATTGAAAAGACATGGGCATGCATTGTCCATGTCCTGCTATGTGCCCACACAACAGAGTCACATATCATGGCTCATCAGTAAGTAACACACTGTTTCCACATATGCAATTACCTAAATGCAATGACCCTACACAGGAGACATGTGATGGTGACAACAGGGTTGTGGGATCAAGAGACCTGTCAAGGCTATGTAACACACATTAACAAAGATGATAACTGTACATCCGTCACAGATCACCAGCCTCCCCTAATACCATTTCCATTCTAATCAGTGGACAGAGGCTCAATACGCTGTATATTGGCACTGAGGCAATATTTAGTGTCTGAACTGCAGTGCAGGGATACAAGGTGTGGGCGCAGTATTACACTTACATAGCAAAATGGATTCAGATTCCAGATTACGACACATTAGACAGGCCCCGGTCCCTGGGGGCTGAGCATACATGAAACACCATATCAGACACTTACATGCATGGCAGTACATCATGTAGGCAACAGCCAATAGGCATGTGGTGCCAAGTGCCGAGCTGAGGGCCATAGTGTGAGAAAGTAGCCTCTTTCTAGCCTTGGTACCCCCACTTTTGGCCTGTTTGTGAGTGTATGTCAGGGTGTTTTCACTGTCTCACTGGTATCCTGCTAGCCAGGGCCCAGTGCTCATAGTGAAAACCCTATGTTTTCAATATGTTTGTTATGTGTCACTGGGACCCTGCTAGTCAGGACCCCAGTGCTCATAAGTTTGTGGCCTATATGTATGTGTTCCCTGTGTGGTGCCTAACTGTCTCACTGAGGCTCTGCTAACCAGAACCTCAGTGGTTATGTTCTCTCATTTCTTTCAAATTGTCACTAACAGGCTAGTGACCAATTTTACCAATTTACATTGGCTTACTGGAACACCCTTATAATTCCCTAGTATATGGTACTGAGGTACCCAGGGTATTGGGGTTCCAGGAGATCCCTATGGGCTGCAGCATTTCTTTTGCCACCCATAGGGAGCTCTGACAATTCTTACACAGGCCTGCCACTGCAGCCTGAGTGAAATAACGTCCACGTTATTTCACAGCCATTTTACACTGCACTTAAGTAACTTATAAGTCACCTATATGTCTAACCTTTACCTGGTAAAGGTTAGGTGCAAAGTTACTTAGTGTGAGGGCACCCTGGCACTAGCCAAGGTGCCCCCACATTGTTCAGAGCCAATTCCCTGAACTTTGTGAGTGCGGGGACACCATTACACGCGTGCACTACATATAGGTCACTACCTATATGTAGCTTCACAATGGTAACTCCGAATATGGCCATGTAACATGTCTAAGATCATGGAATTGCCCTCTCTATGCCATCCTGGCATAGTTGGCACAATCCCATGATCCCAGTGGTCTGTAGCACAGACCCTGGTACTGCCAAACTGCCCTTCCTGGGGTTTCACTGCAGCTGCTGCTGCTGCCAATCCCTCAGACAGGCATCTGCCCTCCTGGGGTCCAGCCAAGCCTGGCCCAGGATGGCAGAACAAAGAACTTCCTCTGAGAAAGGGTGTGACACCCTCTCCCTTTGGAAAATGGTGTGAAGGCAGGGGAGGAGTAGCCTCCCCCAGCCTCTGGAAATGCTTTCTTGGGCACAGATGTGCCCAATCTGCATAAGCCAGTCTACACCGGTTCAGGGGACCCCTTAGCCCTGCTCTGGCGCGAAACTGGACAAAGGAAAGGGGAGTGACCACTCCCCTGACCTGCACCTCCCCTGGGAGGTGTCCAGAGCTCCTCCAGTGTGCTCCAGACCTCTGCCATCTTGGAAACAGAGGTGCTGCTGGCACACTGGACTGCTCTGAGTGGCCAGTGCCACCAGGTGACGTCAGAGACTCCTTCTGATAGGCTCCTTCAGGTGTTAGTAGCCTATCCTCTCTCCTAAGTAGCCAAACCCTCTTTTCTGGCTATTTAGGGTCTCTGTCTCTGGGGAAACTTTAGATAACGAATGCAAGAGCTCATCCGAGTTCCTCTGCATCTCTCTCTTCACCTTCTGCCAAGGAATCGACTGCTGACCGTGCTGGAAGCCTGCAACACTGCAACAAAGTAGCAAAGACGACTACTGCACCTCTGTAACGCTGATCCTGCCGCCTTCTCGACTGTTTTCCTAGTGGTGCATGCTGTGGGGGTAGTCTGCCTCCTCTCTGCACTAGAAGCTCCGAAGAAATCTCCCGTGGGTCGACGGAATCTTCCCCCTGCAACCGCAGGCACCAAAAAGCTGCATTACCGGTCCCTTGGGTCTCCTCTCAGCACGACGAGCGAGGTCCCTCGAATCCAGCAACTCTGTCCAAGTGGCCCCCACAGTCCAGTGACTCTTCAGTCCAAGTTTGGTGGAGGTAAGTCCTTGCCTCACCTCGCTAGACTGCATTGCTGGGAACCGCGACTTTTGCAGCTACTCTGGCCTCCGTGCACTTCCGGCGGAAATCCTTTGTGCACAGTCCAGCCTGGGTCCACGGCACTCTAACCTGCATTGCACGACCTCCTAAGTTGTTCTCCGGCGACGTGGGACTTCTTTGTGCGACTTCGGGTGAGCACCGTTTCACGCATCCTCATAGTGCCTGTTTCTGGCACTTCTCCGGGTGCTACCTGCTGCTAAGAGGGCTCCTTGTCTTGCTCGACGTCCCCTCTACCTCCTGGTCCAATTTGCGACCTCCTGGTCCCTCCTGGGCCATAGCAGCATCCAAAAACGCTAACCGCACGATTTGCAGCTAGCAAGGCTTGTTGGCGTTCTTTCGGCGGGAAAACACTTCTGCACGACTCTACAAGGCGAGAGGGATCCGTCCTCCAAAGGGGAAGTCTCTAGCCCTTTGCGTTCCTGCAGAAACCGCAGCTTCTTCTGTCCAGTAGAAGCTTCTTTGCACCCGCAGCTGGCATTTCCTGGGCATCTGCCCATCTCCGACTTGCTTGTGACTTTTGGACTTGGTCCCCTTGTTTCACAGGTACCCCAGATTGGAAATCCACAGTTGTTGCATTGTTGGTTTGTGTCTTTCCTGCATTATTCCTCTAACATGACTTCTTTGTCCTTAGGGGAACTTTAGTGCACTTTGCACTCACTTTTCAGGGTCTTGGGGAGGGTTATTTTTCTAACTCTCACTATTTTCTAATAGTCCCAGCGACCCTCTACAAGGTCACATAGGTTTGGGGTCCATTCGTGGTTCGCATTCCACTTTTGGAGTATATGGTTTGTGTTGCCCCTATCCCTATGTTTCCCCATTGCATCCTATGGTAACTATACATTGTTTGCACTGTTTTCTAAGACTATACTGCATATTTTTGCTATTGTGTATATATATCTTGTGTATATTTCCTATCCTCTCACTGAGGGTACACTCTAAGATACTTTGGCATATTGTCATAAAAATAAAGTACCTTTATTTTTAGTATAACTGTGTATTGTGTTTTCTTATGATATTGTGCATATGACACTAAGTGGTACTGTGGTAGCTTCACACGTCTCCTAGTTCAGCCTAAGCTGCTCTGCTAAGCTACCATTATCTATCAGCCTAAGCTGCTAGACACCCTATACACTAATAAGGGATAACTGGGCCTGGTGCAAGGTGCAAGTACCCCTTGGTACTCACTACAAGCCAGTCCAGCCTCCTACACATAGTAAGTCATGAACTGGCTTCTGAACAACAGTCTAACAAGGACAGATGTTGAGATCACTGTGCCAACATACACAGAGCTCAACTTACAATCAACCAACACATACAAAATGCATTCTCTGCTCCTGCTGTCATGCAATCACATGTGATCGCACATTGATAACATCTTTTGGTAAGAGATGCCTGGGGATGGCTATCATGACACCTCACCTAGTTATGTGCATTCAACACAAGCTGGGTCAAGAAACACGCAATACACACTGTCCACAATGTTTCAATACCTGTCACATGGTACAATACCATGCCCATTGACTCACCCCTTGATGCACACTGACAGCATCTACAGGGCTTTGACTACACAATCTGACAAACTGGGCCAAGCTCTAGGCTGTCTAAAGATAAGATATCTCAAAGTACAGAGAAAAGTGTGCACATGGGCACTTACCTGCTCTTCTGGTGCACAAAAGAGCTGTTCATACAGGAGTAGGACCTCCTCCACAAGCTTCTCCAGCTCCTCCGGAAAGAAGGCAGGGGCCTGATCACCTGTTGGATGTGGCATGAATGCTCCGAGAGGCGGTACACAGCAGCTCAGGTAGTGGATGTCTTGCTGGCAGCAGTGTCAGGAGTTAAGTGAGAGATTTTGCAGAACATGGTGGTCACGTTCGCCACATACGCGACCGTCACTGCCGGCGGGCACAGCTATTGGCCCAATACCGCCACTGGCAACAACGGTAATTTATGGCTGTGGCTGCCCCAGTAGCATCCGCCTACCACCATGACGACTTCTGCTGGCAGTCGCAGGCAGTTCCTAATGTCCAGGGAAGTAGGTCAGGCAGCCACTATTTTAGAGACATACTGTGCCATTTTTAGCTGTTTTAGGTGTGTCACAAATCCGAAAATGTTGTTCTGGCGAATTATGAGTGCTGGCATTGTCCTGTCATGTAGGTCAATCGAATTTTACATCATATTGGTATGACGCCAAGCACGTGTGACAACATGATTAGGGTCACAGGCACCCACCCACTCCCCCCAGGGTAATGCCGGTTTTGGGGCATTAATTCACAGTCCGAGTGCCAAGTCACATGCACATATTGTTGCTGTCCAGATACATGATGTGTACACATTTGTGGAAATGCAATAGGGAAACGTGTTACTATTGTGTAATTGGAATTGGTGATGTGCACTGTGTATCATTTCCTTTGCTACTCACTTGCCATGTCACTGTTCGTCTATGACATGCATTATGTATCTTGCAAGGGACACATTGAATAGTTTCCCTGGGAGGGGGAAGGATCAGAGAACCTCCTGTGTACTGTCCAATGGCAGATATTCAGGCAATGGAGGACAGACACATCATCTAGATATAGCACCTGGATAGGCAGACAATCGTGGATCTTTGTCATCAGATGGAGCCTGATATTATGCCTGCCATTCGTTATCCAAATAGCATACCACCATCACTCAAGTCATGGCAGTGTTGCACTTCCTGGCCACAGGGTCCTTCCAAAATACAGTGGCCCTATCTGCTGGGATGTCCCAGCCTATGTAAAGCATGGTATTCAAGGATGTACTCCCAGCAATCTTGAAACACCTGGACACCTACATCTGGTTTCCTTAACCTGAGGATTTTTGCCCATGCGAAGGCTGACTTCTATGGTTTAACACACGTCTCACATGTGGTGGGAGCCATTTATGGATGGTACAAAGGTAGCCTTGGTTCCATCGCATGGCAATAAACAAGTCTAGGAGAACAGGAAGAACTTCTATTCCATCAGTTTCCAAGCTGTTTTGGTTGGCATACCTCTATCTTTCGCAGGTCTGTGCCCGTTATCCGGGTTCAGTCCATGGTGCCCTCATCATGCGGAACATCGCTATTCCACAGCTGATGACACGACTGTTCCTAGAAAGGGCCTGGCTGGTTAGAAAGTCACATATGTCCTGTTTGTTTGTATGCTATGTTTGCTGCTAGAGAGACAATGCTTGGGATGCATGGTTGCACCTATGTTGCATTCCCTTACAGGTTACTCTGCATCCACAAACCGTCCATGGTTGTTGACACAGGTGAGGAACCCAACTACGCCAGGGGAAGTCTGCTTCAACTAGGCGCATGGAAGGACACAGCATGTCGTGGAGCAGGCTTTTGAGCTCCTGAAAGCCAAATTTTGTTGTATGGACAAGACTGGTGGAGCCCTCCTCTACTCACCCGGAAAAGTGTGTACGATCATTGTGGCCTGTTGCATGCTCCACAGCATTGCCCTGAGGAGAAATAGCCCAAATATTCCAGATGAGGGGGAGGTAGCAGTGCCACCGGGTGAGCCTCCTGAAATGCCAAGTGAGGATGACAGTGATGCGGATTAAGGTGGAGACATGTGGGCAGATCTCATCAATCAATACTTCACTTGAGTGTAAGTATGTGATGACTGTGACTATGGGGAACCGTAGAGGTCAGGATGTGTTGAATAGGGTAGCTCTTTTTTCCAAGAGACAGGGCATCTCTTGCTATACATTATATAGGCAAGGTATGCTAGCTAAGTCAGATTTGAACATGTGACTACCTTGATGATATGCTTGTTTGGTTCCATCTCATTGCATTGTCAGTGGATCAACTGAAGTTTGAAATTATAATTGGGTCATATGTATGCCTTAACCTGCCTGACCCCTTTGTATGTTATTCCTTCTTCCAGTGTCTTCACCATGTCATCCTCGTGTGGGAATTTCAGAGTTGTGGCATTGGCAGGTAGCTGTTGCTGGTCTGGTACGTGAAAGGGGCTTGGATTAATCCAGGTAATGTTGGTCACAGATTTGGGGTGTATGAGTCCTGTGCCCAAGCAGCCTGGACAGCGGCTGGGTAGGAATCTGTAATACACAATACACTTGTTGGCTGTGGTGTGTTGGTCCAATGGTTTTATGTGTGTGATCATGTGGCCTTGCAACATGTCATCCTGTGCAATCCATGCATTGTACCTTCACACTGTGTTGACACTTATCCTGTCAGATCTTTTTGTGGCTGTCAATGTGTTTCCTCAATACTGACAAATGGTTGTGACATTCCATCAGATGCTTGCTCATTGTAATGGGAAGGACCTAGGGTAAAGGAATGTTGTACTGCCCTCTGTCTGTGCCATGGCGTATGTTAAGTTGGCAGACCTGGTTTTCGTATGTGATAGGGCTCAAGCTGGTGAGAACATCCACTAATCTGTTAGCCTAATCTACAGGGCCAAGTCTGACAAAGCCCTTTCCTGCGTGGTCTGGGGGACAGTACATTTGGGATATCTGGCCTGACTCAATATGGCTCAGACGTTCTTGGGTATGCCTGTCCAGACCTTTTAACAGTCTATGTGCATTACAGTGCAATAAAACATTTGGTGTGACCAGACACTTGTGACATTGTGTTGCTAGTCATCCTCAGCATGACACTACCTGAAGCATCTCCATCCTTCCATTACCTTCTTATGTCTTACTCATATGCTTCACATGTAATTGCCATACAACATTTCAGAAAGTTAAAAGGAGAGGTAGAAGGCAGTGGTTTAGTGACGTGTGTTTATTTACATATATATATATAAAATAATAGTGGTAGTGTAAAACAAGAAGTAAGGTGAATGGATCAGTCATGGTGTATGTAATCAATGGAGTAGAGGCCACAACATTTGAAGTCCAAAGTCCAGTGTCCTACTACCATGGAAAATGGAAAGTGGTCAGGGAACAGTCAAAAGAGTGAATGTGTGGCAGATAAAGGAGTGACATCAGGAAGTGGTCACTTGCTGGCAGTGGTTGTTGTCTTGCCATCCGCAGCTCCTGGAGTCTTGGGTGGACATCCCCGCTTGTGGTGGGTTCAGTCACTACAGAGGCAGGGATGTCTGAGGCAGGTGCTTACCCTTGCACGGCCACCCTTCCAGTGGCTGGACCAATGAAGGGCTTGGTGTAGATGAGCCAAAGGCAGGGATGGAGGGTTAGTGTCAATCCCATCCCAGGGTAGTGCTGATGTCCCTCAGCACCCCTGTTATGGAGGCCATGTTGGTATTGTGGGCCTCCCACTGTTCACGCATTTCCTGATGGAAGTCCCTCTACAGCTTCTTGATTTCCCTGAGTTCGGGTGGTACCTGGCCCATCACGCCTAGGGAATGTTGGTAGGTTCCCAAGACCTGGCTGATAGTGTCCTGGTCAGGGGCATCACCAACAGCCTCTTGCAGCTAGGCAACACCATCCCTCCAATGCACCATACCCCCACGTGCCTGCACGCTTGGTGCAGCCTGTCTCCTTCCACTGGTTCCAGGTCCTTCATTGTCAGAGTTGGCTGGCTGTGATTCAAGAACCTGGACTGTGGGGCACAAGACTGAGGGCTTCATCCATGGGGGTAGTGGCGGTCTCTTTAGTAGATTTGATATGTGCAGCGACTTCTCGACCTGTTGATGTGAGAGATACAATGTTACAGATTGTGACATCTACCGTCAATAGTTGACAGTGACATTGGGCTAGGGCCATGTTCATATTGGATTCACCGATTTGCCTCATGTGACTGGTACACATATTATCATTTGTATTGCCCTGACATTGGTAATTACATACCAATTCCATTTCCGTAAACTAGCCTAAGACTATCTGGATTTTTTGGCTGTTGGAGGGATGGCCATGGCTTCATCTTGCCAGCGGTACATGCAAAGCAGTGGCTGGGCAGGATGTTGTTTGGATCACCTTGAGACCTAGTTGTCTGTTATGCAGGCAGTGGCAGAACCTTGGATGATATGTGATAGTTGTCATCCTGTGGTCAGTACCTTGTGGATTTGAATGCTGCCAATGCCATTCAGATGACACATCTTAGGGTCTTATGTTGGTCTTAGATGTTCTTTCCAAACATTTTGAGCTATCCTTCCTGTCCACACTATTTTCATCTTTGCATAGCTGCTCAAGATGGATCTGTGTGTGTTGCTGCATCACAGGGTGTACCATGACCTGTATCCTTGTCGCTTAAAGGTGTGTTTACTTCTTAAGTGAGTTCACGGGCAGTGGCACAATGTCATATGGACACTGCCCTGGTGTTTGAGGTTGCATGGCCTGGGCCCTCCTGGGATTTACAGTGATGTGACTTAAAACATAACTCACGGTTTAAATTGTTAATCCTCTGAGGTGAGTAGACTTCCACTGCAAGTATGCCAACAAGGATATTTGAACATGTGCAGAGTGGGCTGGGTAACTGGATTGGTTAGACAGAGCCTTCTGGCATTAGAAGTCATGTAACTCCATTAATTACACACAGTTGTTCGATGTAATTCCCCCAAGTGTGTTCACCTTATATGTGAATTCCGAAGAAATTGTATTTTGGCAGGTATACAGTGGACTGATGCTTGGAGTGAGACTATGAGTTCTAGCCATTTCACTCCCTGCATCACACACACTGTACAGTTGTGTTCCTCTCTGGTGAGTACAGTTTTATGATTGAATAGAGGAAGAAGGGTGATCTGTGTCTGGGTGCACTGTGTTGGCTGGGGGAGAAAGGTAATACTATTATTGCCCCCAGGCTTTGGCTTTCCTGTCAGTGCCTGTCCTACTCCCACACACAGTACAATTGTCCTCCTCTCAGGTGAGTACAGTTCCATGGGTGAGTGGAGGGAGAAGGGTTTTTTGTATCTGGGTACACTGTGTTGGCTGGGGGGATAACACTACTATTGCCTCCTGGTCTGAGGTACTGGGTTTTTCAGAACCGGTACTGATCCGGTAACCCAGCGGTGCCAGGGTACACCCAAAGACCTCGGGTACTTTCCTGATTCAGACTACAGAAACTCAGACTCTTCTTGGTGAAGTCAAAGATCGAATTTATTGGCTGCAACCAAGTAACGAGCGTCCTAGAAGTACAACAGCACGGTTTGTATGTTCTCAGGAGACTGTGTGTCAATGCAAAATCAGGTTTCCTTATATACAGTTTTTTAAGCTTCAGGCAAACATTCTTGACATTTTGGTTGGTCATTCACATGTCTTCACTACAAAGGAAAAAACAGTGACATGATGAAACCTCATATTTCATGTCATCCAACCCATAATAAATTACCCGGCAAGGCCTAGAATTTCACATCAGATAAGTGTGGACCCCCAATAAAAACGGGCACCTCCCCCTCGTAAAGTAAGAAGAAGAAAAGAGCAGGTGCAAGTGTGAGCAAGATTAGGCAGGGTGTTTGAGCGATAATAAGGGTTTTATGACATGGTGTGCCTTGATGCTATCTGATTCGGCCACTGGGAGAGGGACTGACCAAACAGGTTCGGCCTGAGGCAATGGTTCCAGCTTGCCCAGGTCAGAGAAAAGTCAATCAAGGTGTACGTGTCCTTGGAATCAAATCCGACTGTATTATAAGCCTATGTGAGGGCAACTTTTAAAATGGCTGCCGTGTATAAAATGGGAGCCACGAGTGCAGGACGAAAATGGCGATTTCGAGGTGAAAACGCTGCTGGAATTGGGCGAAAATGCTCATGCTTAGTGTACTAGTCATTATCGGTCTTTTGATACTAAAATCGTACTGCTGTGGCAAAGTAAACTACATGGGTCCAGAATTTTTAGAACCACAAACCCTCCTTTTGCCCTTACATAGGCAATATACCTATTCTCATGCTAATCTGAGTCCAGGTCTATGTTTCTAAAGTCGTTGAGATGTTGCTGTAACATCATCCTAGTATTTAGCTCGTCTCTTGGTGCAGGTTTCCTTATGCATGATGTAACACAGAAACCACATATCGCAGGAGCACACTGCACGCATAGACAGAACAGGAAAAGAATGGCCAAGATCATCCCAATGACCATCAGAATCTTCCATCCCCATGCTGATATCAGTTCCCAGAGCCATCCCATTAATGACCAATCTCCTTTATCTAAATGAATAGATTCGGAAATTCTATGCAATTTGGAGATGGCCTGGTATACTGTTGGAGCGTTATCTGGGACAAAAACACAGCAACTCGACTGGATCAATGTACATACTCCACCCCGGTCTGCAAGTATGACATCTAATGCGACCCTGTTCTGAAGGGTCATAAGAGGATCCGACTGGAGCTCAGCAGTCAAGTTACCAAGGGCACCAGCGGTTTCAGCCACGGTGGATTCAACCACTCTTATCAATTGCCTTATACTTCTGCTGTTACTTATTTGTCCCCAGAACGGCAGAAAACCCTTTACGAAGTCCCCAAATTCTTGTCCTGCAGTGTCTTCTTCACTGAAGATGCCTCTAACTATCCTTGTCTTGTGGTAATCTGCCGCTGCTGTGTAGGTAGGGGGCAACAGGAACGAAACGAAGCATGTGCCCGAAAAGTCAGGGGGCAACCATGTAAAGGCTCTATCATGGCAGATGAAATAGGTACCCTTAGCTGCCAAGAGCGGAGGGGAGGTATGAGATGCGAAGACATATGTCTCAGTGCAGACGCTTTCCCCTAGCTGAGCTCTGGGATTCTTGCCAGTACCTTGCAGACACAGGTGACCCTGATGGGGTACAACCCAAATCAGGGAAGATATCTTAGCTTGCTGTTTCTCATTCATTGTGGCTTCATATCCGGTCATGTTCCATCCTATATATGCAATTGTCTCATCTCTGGGGATAGTCTCGTAGAGGATATTGTCCTTCATCATGTCTATGATACCTTTAACTAAAGCATTTTTCTTAGGGTTGTCTTCCGCAAAACGTAGGGGGTAGTGTGCATAGATGAATATCGTTCTGAATGCCCACACAGAACCATTGTGGCTGAAAGGCAGGATCAGATAAGGGATACCTTTATCTGCTGTGTGAGGCACAAGGCCACACACCCAACAGTTAGTTGTATTTATCACTAGCTGGTGTTGGTGCAAAAGCTGGATGAAGGAGTTATTAATGAACTCTAGTCTCCTAGCAGATTCATGTTTAGGGAGGAGTTGAAAAGAATGTGGGGAAACAGTGGAAGGAGGAGGTGCAGACGAGGTAGTGGGTGCCAATATCACATTAAAACAGAATAAAATATATCCTATAAAAAACATAAGTATACTAAATAATATAAAAATGTACAGCAGCAAAAACCGTTTCCTGGTTATCGTTTCACATATTCTCTTCTTGAAACTCAGTCTTTCAACATGTTCTCCATTTTGGAAAGATTCCATCCTCTAACCGTTGCCGCTCGTGGCGGTTGGTTTACTTCACTTAGGAGTGTTCTGAATGTTCCAGGCCGCCCTAGAACAAACCAGACCTGTAGACGTTGTGTCCACAGGCTACCCCCCTAAGTCTTTTCAGCCACGATCCTACAGCCGAACCCGGATGGAGGTTCAAAAAATACAAAAAGCAAAATGTCATTCAAAAATAATTTTCCATATTGGAGAACTTTGCTAAAGAGAAGAAAAGTAAACTATTTTATTTGTCCTTTATTCTTGGTCGTAGATTATAACGGTTAGTCCCAGGTATCGTGTCGTCCTGAAAAAGGAGTTCAGGTTCTGTAGTGTCCAATCGAACTGACGGTGATACTGCTGATTGTAAAATGTCATCACTTTCTTTCTCAGTGAGTGTTCCTTTTATTCGTGCATCGCTGAAAGGCAGAAAATGTGGCACGGTTTCAGTCTCTGAGTCGGCGACACCTTCCTGAACCCACCGGTCATATGGCAGAGGTAGGGGTACCCTTTTGCAATGGGTCCCATGGATCCAGTGTTTCTTCCCTTCTACTCGAACAGCTGATCTTGTGGAGAGAAGAACGAGGTGCGGTCCGGTCCACCTGGGCTGCTCGTTTTTGGTTCGCTGAAAGTTCTTTATTAAAACCCAGGATCCAGGCTCAATGGGATGACCTGGAGATTCAGAGACCGGAGGCAGGGTGTCGTGGACCTGTTGATGTAAGACACGCAATTTAGCTGTCAATTCATACAGATAGTCAAGCAAGACAGGATGCTCTATCTCGCTGAACTTCTTGGGCCTAGGCACTCCCCATATATTGGCCGGGCGGCCAAAGATTATTTCATAAGGGCTAAGTTTCACTCGTGAATGCACAGTCATTCTGGTTGATAGGAGTGCTAAGGGTAGAGCGTCAGGCCATTTGAGACCAGAGCTCGCTTGTATCTTGGCCAATTTTAGCTTTAGAGTGCCGTTATAGCACTCCACTAATCCAGCTGATTGGGGGTGATTTGCAGCATGAAACTTTTGGTTTATGCCTAGCCCTTCGCATACTTTCTTCATCACTTGACCCACAAATTCACTTCCATTGTCACTCCAGATCATTCTCGGCATTCCGAATCTAGGGAAGAACTCTTTCACAAGGGCTTTGGCTGTGGATAGCGCAGTATTGTCTTTTAGGGGATAGGCTTCCACCCATCTTGAAAAGGCACAAACAACAACGAGTACGTATTTTAAGTTGTTGCACCTCTCCATGTGGATGAAATCTAGCTGCAAAACCTCAAACGGATACGTAGGAGGTGCAAAATGACCAGCTGGAGTTGGGGTTCCACTACCAGGGTTGTGTTTCAGGCATACCATGCAATTTCTAACCACATTTTCTGCGCACTTGGGAATTCCTGCATTTTGCCATACTGGGGCCAACAACTTACAAATCCCTTTCACACTGATGTGAGCCATTCCATGAGCCATTGTAACTACTGCAAGCACATATGCATCGGGTAGCAACCATCTCTGATGTTCTGACAACTCGACCCAACAACCATTCACATCCAATTTACCCATACTTTCTCTCCACACACTCAATTCTCTCTCTGTGGCTTCAGCTTGAATCGATTTCACGCTTTCTATCGTGTCTTCACACATTCCAACATCACCAATCCATCTTGCAGGGCCCGCGACATACATTCGGCTCATCACATTCCTTGCCGTTTCTTTTGCGACCTCGTCAGCAAATGCATTCCCACGACCAACATCATCAGTCACCTTTTTATGTGCACTACACTTCACAATCGCAACTTGCAACGGTAAAGTAAGTGAATCAAGAAGCTCGTTTACCAACTGACCATGCTGTATTTTAGTTCCATGCGAGGTCAGGAACCCACGTTCCTTCCACAAACGCCCAAAACTATGGGCCACACCAAACGCATATTGGCTATCGGTATAGATAGTCACTTTCATTCCTTTTGATACTGTACATGCTCTTGTTAGGGCTATTAACTCAGCTGCTTGGGCTGAATTATGTGGGATACGTGCAGCTTCAACAATCGTACCCAAAGTTGTCACAGCATACGCCGCAGTCGTGTCACCATTCGGGAGCTTAAAGCATGAACCATCCACCCACAAAGTACCATCACTCTTTGCAATGGGAGTGTCCAGAAGGTCTATTCTCCCTTTCGTTTCTTCTTCTGTTCTATGGAGACAATCATGTTGTTCAGAAGTATCTAACTCCGTCACAATTGGCAATAACGTAGCTGGGTTAAGTGTAGTGCATCTTTGTATATGTACATGGCTTGCTAACAATGTCAACTCGTAACCTGACAATCGAGCACTAGTTAAATGCTGTGTCTTGGTTCTGTTTAACAACGTGTCCACTGCATGTGGAACCATTACGATTAATGTGTTATTCATCACTAAACCAGCAGACTGTCGGATAGAAACAGCAGCTGCCGCTGCCGCTCTTAAGCAGCTCGGTAGTGCCTTAGCTACTGGGTCTAAGGTTGAAGAGAAATAGGCGCATGGACGCTCCCTGTCTCCAAACTGTTGTGTCAAAACTGCTAACGCACAACCTTCTTTCTCATGGACATACAATGTAAAAGGCTTGCTGTAGTTGGGGGTACCCAACACAGGAGCTGAACATAATGCATCATGTAATTCGACAAAACTTTTCTGACAATCTTCAGACCATGGGACGGGATTTGGTATATCTTTACAAGTTAATGCCACCAAGGGTTTGGCTATTAACGAAAAATTAGGTATCCATTGTCTGCAATATGATGTAATACCCAAGAAAGCACGCACTTCTCTTTGTGTTTTTGGCACACTTATTGAGGCAACAGCCCTGATTCTCTCTGGGGTCAGTTGCCTTCCCTCCTTCGAAAAGAGATGACCTAAATAGGTCACTTCTTTTTGACAATACTGTAACTTTGAAAGGGACACTTTGTGGTGTAAATCAGACAAATGACGCAATAATGACAATGTTGCTTCTTTGCAGATCTCCTTAGTATCTGCGGCAACTAGCAAATCATCTACATATTGAATGAGAGTGGCGCCATCAGGTAACATAAGAGTGTCAAGTTGTGCTTTCAAAGCCTGACTATAGATAGATGGACTTTCACAATAGCCTTGAGGAGCTCTCTTAAATCTGAAGCTTCGTCCTCCCAAATTGAAGCCAAAAATGTCCCTGCTCTCTTCTGCAATAGGGATGCTGAAGAAAGCATTTTTCAGGTCTATTACTGAGAACCAAGTGGCTGAAGCTGGAATCATTGTCAACAATGCAGTGATATCGGGGACGACTGGAAACTGTGGCACAACTATTTTGTTCACCTCTCTAAGATCAATTACAAACCTATAAACAGGTGGCTGAGTAGGGTCAGTATGCTTCAAGACAGGCAAAACAGGACTATTGCAAACGTTGCCTCTTGTCTCCTCAATTACATCCTTCTCAATCAGATCACGAATAATTGCCAACAACGCTTTTTCCCCCTCACTAGAGATCTTGTATTGGGGAATACGTGGCATTTTAACATTGGCTTTTAATGTTATTACATATGGCTGAATTTCCAAAAGACCTACATCATTAGGTCCAGTAGCCCAAAGAGTATTAGGAAGAGACGAAAATTCTGGTGGAAATCTGTCCTTTGACAAATACATTGGTGAAACCACTTTCTTACCCAATGTGAGTTGCACTCCAGAAGGAGAGCAATACAATGTTGCATACAATCTCTTTAACAAATCTAATCCTAACAAGTTCTCGCCACAACCTGTCGTCAAAATAAGGGGTGTTTCAAATTTACAAGGTCCAACAGAAAGAGATATAGGGTTAGAAATCGGATTTCTAACTGGGGCGCCGGAAAACCCTACTGATACATTTGTTTCGCCAGACAAAGGTGCGCCAGGGAGTTTTGAGTGCATAATAGAACTCTTGGTAGCACCAGTATCCAACAGAAAAGGTTCTGACACACCTGATGCAATCACCTTAACATAAGGCCCACTCTGATCTACTGGAACTGAAACAACTCCCTCTCTTTGTCTATGGCTGTCCTAGCAATCATTACTGTCCAAATGCTCACCCTCTGTATAGTAATCATCAGTATAGTACTGAGCCGTCCTACCAGATGCATTAACCTGTTGATCAAATCTGTTCATTGAGTTTTGAGGGAGGAATGGGCGCGCGCTCTGGGGAACATATCCACGTCCTCTTCCTCTAGGTGCTTGTGGAACACCTCGACCTCTTAAACCAGAAGTACCATTTGCGCGCTGTAGCAAAGCAGGGCAACTATACTTGAAATGACTCTCTTCCTTGCAATATGAACACTGATTAGGACCTACTGGGATACGTGGTTGAGCATACTCGGTTCTTTGCGAGTTTCTCTGAAACGGTTGGGGCTGATAGTTATTCTGATAATTATTCTGTGCACCACTATTCTGACCACCACGTGGCGGGTACGCTTGTTGTAACAGAACCTTCGTTTTTAATTCTTTTGTTTTCTTCTCTACTCTATCTCTCTCATCTTTATCTCTATTTTCGTAGTACTGTGCAGTAGCCAATATCTGTGCTGAAGAGGAAACTGCCCAAGAACTTTCTGAGTCTTTTAACTTTTTACACAACTCAGGAAGCAGATTATGCACAAATTTATCGACGAACAAACGTTGACCACCTTCCGTGCTCATATCTTGACCACTGTGGTCCACAAACGTTTCTTCAAACCTGGTGAAGAAATCTGATACCGTTTCTTCTTTCTTTTGCTTACATGCAGACAATTTATCCCAGTTTACACGCATCGCAGGCATTATAGTTTTCATGTAATCAATAATCCTACCAGGAAGCTCTGTCACTAAAGGCTCAGGTTTAGCACCACCAATTTGTCGGGCATCTGCAGCAGCAATATTAGCCCATGTGTCACCTAACTCTTGAGCATGGTCTGTATGGCGAATCTTTCCACATAAAGGCTGTGGAACAACATTCCCAAACAACATGTCTATGTCAGCTAAATTCATAATGCAAGATCCCGCAGTCTGTGACAATTCCTTGTAATACCCTGTAGGATTCTTACGGGGATCAGGCAATGTCTGCTTAAGGGCTAAAACTTCAGCTCGCTTCCATGGAACGTGTACCCATACACGCTGGAAATGAGGCAGGACAGGTGGATTAGCATTTGGGTCCCCTTCCCTCCACTGTGGGGGAACTTCTCTCATGGGGTACTGTTTCCCTTTCTTTTTAGCAGAAGAATCATATTTAAATAATAACCTGGAAACACCTTCAGTCCTAAATGACAATAACATCGCAACTGCTTTCTCGACATCTGAACCCACAATCAAACCTGTCGAAAAATCAAACCGTACACGACACAACTTAGGCGGATTGGGCTCCAAACCATTTTCCTCTAAATCCTCAGAAAGAAAAGTACACATTTTCTCAAAAACGTATCTCTGTTTCGGTTCTTCCCACTGATGGAAGACATCCATAACAGACTCTAGTTCATATCTCGCTGGTTCAGTAACCCATTTATGCGCCAAATAATTCAGTGTCTCTTTCTACATACCATCAGGCAATTGGCTACGTAATTGCTTACGCTCTGAAACTGGGGTCGTAGCTAATGACCCAAAGAGAGGGGATAAATGACTAGTCACAGTGTTTGTCATTCTCTGACGGATAGAGGGAGAGGTTGACAAATGAACAGGAGGAAAAACAGAATGAGACAAGGCAGAGACAGAAGCAGTATCAGAAACAATACCAGGAGCGGTAGTCGCTATAGTAGTCAAAGTTGTAGGAAGTAAAGGCAGAGCAGATGTCAAAGCCGGTGGCCCTTGAGAAGGCTGCACCGGAGAAATAGGAACCAACTGAGGTATAGCTGGTGGGTGCTGGGGAGGAGCAGGAGGCAATGCAACCACCGCTTGTGCAACTAGAGGTTGCGGAGGTGCCGTTGCATTCTGCGCATAGGGTGGTGGCGAACTTAGCAAATGCGACATTAGGGGATCTTTTTCAGAGTCTTTTGCTGCATCTTGCTGAAGAGGCGGCAAAACTGGATAGCATTTATCTATTGTCATTTTATGTCGCCTATGCAACTGCTCATTCAACTGTTCTACCTCGTTATCTTTAAACTGTATAGCAGCTTGCATAATCGAAATACCTTTTTCTCTCTTATTTTTCTTAGCTAATTTAATTTCCTTTTGCTTGGCTTCCTTACGCCATAAGCGGAAAGAATCAAACATTGCCGGCCGGGCTTTCTTCTTAAAAAGTCTAACTTCGAGGTTATCTAAGATTTCTGTGTCAAAGCTACCATTTTGGGGCCATTTTAAAACACCATCTTTTCTGGTGTAACGGATCCATACTTCATTATATGTGATGGGGCCTACTCCGTGCTTCACATATAGTTCATACGTTGGAGTTCCAATCGGAGGAACCGGACATGAGTCCTCCAACCGGGAGTCCCTTTTACAACCAAGACAAAACAAATTTCCAAGTCTGCTAAGACCAGGTATCTTCGCTCACTAGTCTAGCTTCAAACTTCAAAGGATTATCGTTTACGATAGTCTCGTGAATACACGAGTCCTTCGGCTTTGGTACTTGCAAGTTCCAAATCAAAGTGATCCCAAAGGGATACCAAACCAAATGTCCAACTAAGGACCAAACCAAGTGTCCAACTAAGGACTGGGAGACGCTCCACTTATACTTAACTGAAAATATCGATGACGTCACCAGAAGACTCGTCTTATCGTTTCGCTCTACCAAACATCAAGGGTCCAAATCAGGGCGATAGCCAGGGCAGCAGTCCTTCGTAGCCGTCGGGAAGCGGGGAACCTCGCAGCAAAGACTTTCGGACCACGTCGACATGCAGGGGTCGATGAAGTGGCGGCCTTCCTCCAGAATTTTCACACGAAGCTCCCCAAGGACCTCTGGCTTGGACCGGTACCGCTGGTATCGCCCCACGTTGGGCGCCAACTGAGGTACTGGGTTTTTCAGAACCGGTACTGATCCGGTAACCCAGCGGTGCCAGGGTACACCCAAAGACCTCGGGTACTTTCCTGATTCAGACTACAGAAACTCAGAGTCTTCTAGGTGAAGTCAAAGATCGAATTTATTGGCTGCAACCAAGTAACGAGCGTCCTAGAAGTACAACAGCACGGTTTGTATGTTCTCAGGAGACTGTGTGTCAATGCAAAATCAGGTTTCCTTATATACAGTTTTTTAAGCTTCAGGCAAACATTCTTGACATTTTGGTTGGTCATTCACATGTCTTCACTACAAAGGAAAAAACAGTGACATGATGAAACCTCATATTTCATGTCATCCAACCCATAATAAATTACCCGGCAAGGCCTAGAATTTCACATCAGATAAGTGTGGACCCCCAATAAAAACGGGCACCTCCCCCTCGTAAAGTAAGAAGAAGAAAAGAGCAGGTGCAAGTGTGAGCAAGATTAGGCAGGGTGTGTGAGCGATAATAAGGGTTTTATGACATGGTGTGCCTTGATGCTATCTGATTCGGCCACTGGGAGAGGGACTGACCAAACAGGTTCGGCCTGAGGCAATGGTTCCAGCTTGCCCAGGTCAGAGAACAGTCAATCAAGGTGTACGTGTCCTTGAAATCAAATCCGACTGTATTATAAGCCTATGTGAGGGCAACTTTTAAAATGGCTGCCGTGTATAAAATGGGAGCCACGAGTGCAGGACGAAAATGGCGATTTCGAGGTGAAAACGCTGCTGGAATTGGGCGAAAATGCTCATGCTTAGTGTACTAGTCATTATCGGTCTTTTGATACTAAAATCGTACTGCTGTGGCAAAGTAAACTACATGGGTCCAGAATTTTTAGAACCACAGGTCTTGGCATTCCTGTCAGTGCCTGTCCTACCCCCACACACTATACAGTTGTTCTCCTCTCAGGTGAGTACAGAGAGAAGGGTGTTTTTGTATCTGGGTACACTGTGTTGGCTGGGGGAGGGAGTAAACTTCTATTGCCGCCGGACCTTGGCATTCCTGTCAATGCCTGTCCTACTCCCACACACTGTACTGTTGTCTTACTCTCAGGTGAGTACCGTTCACTAGGGATTTACAGAACAAAGTAATGTTGAGTGTGATACACTGTTCTGGTTTTTGTAATAGAACAGTGCCTGTTGAGAAATGTGGTGCTGTCATTCATACAGTATACAGAGATATGGTTCCTCCAGGTGAGTCTTGTTCCCACATGAGATGGTAGACAGTGGTCTTTGGACAGGTGGTGGCTGGGCTGGTGAGTGAGGGGACAGTGAAGGTCGCTAACAGTGATCAGTTTGCGTGCATGATGATACATTTAGGTGACATGTCTTTTATGCTGTGACTTACCCGACTCCACTCCCCCAGGTATTCCTGCCAAGCCCTCAGGATGCAGAATGGCCAAGACCTTATCCTCCCATGATGTGAGCTGTAGGGGAGAAGGTGGGGGACCACCGCCAGCCTTCAAGAACGCAAGCTGGTGCCTTGATGCTATGGAATGGACCTTGTCCCTGAGGTCGTTCCACCTCTTCCTGATGTCGTCCCTTGTGCGCAAGGAGGTGCCTACAGAATTCACTCTGTTGACTATTCTTTGCCCCATTTCTATTTTCCTTGCAATAATAGTTTGCTGGACTTTGGCTCTGAATGATTGTGGCTCTACTCTAATGATTTCATCCACCATGACTCTTAACTCGTCATCCGTGAAACAGGGATTTTTCTGAGGTGACATGGGGGTGTTGGACGAATACCTATATTGATGGGTGCTGGGTGCTGAACAGGTGACAGGGAGTGTATAGAGTGGGGAGATGCAACTGGATGTGATGGGTGTGTGTTGAGGATGTGGGATATGTGGTTGTGAAAGTTGGAGGGGTGCCTAATCTATGGTTTGGATTTACTTTTTGTGAGCTCTATCTTGCTGTGTGTCGCATTGCAGATGCAAAGGATTGTGGTGTGTGAAGGGGTGTGTTTTATAGTGTGCTTTGCAGGTGTGTTGAGTGTGTGAATGTGTGTCAGCTGTGTTGTTTTCGAAAGCATTAAAAGTGGTGTAGCGTATTACTGTGGTGACTACCAACTGCTGTGGTTTGGACCGCCATTGGGCCTTTTGACTTGTAATATGGTCAGTGGTTGGTTGACGGGCTGGCGGTGCCGGTGGTGGGACTGCTTATTTCTAACCCTCCAGAGTCCTGACAGCGTGGGTTTTTGGGCTCACTTTCTGTTGGTTATGCCTATGCTACTCGTAATACTTCAGTCTGTGTGACCGTTAACATGGCGGTCTTTTGGTGGGTGCCACTTATGGCGATCTGGTGGTCCAACTGGCAAAGTCGTAATGAGGCCCTGAATATAGTGTCACTGTAGGCTTCTAGCATTAAGATAGTCTCTAAAACTAAGTAAAGTTAAACCCACTGGAGGGCACTCATACCCATCTAGCTAGGCCTGTTCAAATATGAAGTACATTCATGTGGATGTATTCAAAGTAGCTGGTGTTAGTAAGCATGCTTATAACATTTGGATGCCCGCAGTGGGCAGGCACCAGGTAAGCTGGAAGGCCCACACTGACATGGATGACTGGTCAGCTGGATAATAGTAGCTTATCTGTCACAGCAGCTGGAATCTGATTTCTTGGATTGTGAGACTTTCATTTCCAGCAGGCTGGAGGAACTATTGCTAGGTATCTGATAAGGTAATTTTAATTACCTTAAATGCAGTGATTAGCAGGGCTAAATGCTGCTGGTGAAACACATTTATGGCAGCAGTTAAAGGTGACCTGAACTTTGTAGTTATTTGCACATTCGCGCTAAACCATAATCTCTTTAGAAATACTTAGTGCGTTTTGTTTACTCCGCCCAAGCTGACGTCAATTTGTATTAAATATTTTCATTTTGATAATTTCAAAGATTAAATGATCCATTATCTATGTAAAATATACATTTGACTTGCAATTATACCAATCACTGATAAAGCCAGAATATTCAACTCTTGTGTTGTACAGAAACACAAAGGCACACAGTATATGGACACATGCACAGCATGCACATAAACCACACCACTGCTGATACATTTTGACATGGGCCAATAGACTTACAGGCACCCAGGAACACAGACCACCACTGAGACAGAAAAACATTCACACCCAGCCTGGCAGACATGCATTCATTCATCCACAACAAGAGCCATAAGGCGGCCATGATTAAAAAAAACAAAGATACATATCTGGCACTTGTCCAGACCAATCAAAATCAAGATGACACCATTGGACACAATCAGACATACAGAAACCCATGCAGTTAGACCAACAAACATGCAAGCATTAGTAGGGACCTATCCCCTAATCTAATATGTAATAAACAAGTGTCGTAGTGTAAAGTTTCAAAAAACAACTGAACAATGGAAAGGATGATTGTGAGCTGCATTACTGCACAAGCTGTTATAATAAGACTGTATATGACACAACATCGTCTCTTTGTATTCAAAACTGTTTTAGCACAGTTAAGGAAGTTTACTGGATTCAAGACCCCACTGTGCAACAAGTGATGAGCCAGAAAAGCCTTTCATCTTTCTTTCTAATGAAGTTCACTCAAATATGTTATCAGTAGCATCCTGGTAGAGGATTACCCACCATATTTAAAAATCCTCGTCTGCCTTGCATGGTCACTGTACTTTAAGTACAACCATCTGCACAGGGTTGCTCTGAAGACTTAAGAGTTTGCTGAGCTGGCACCATGTTTGAAGTCCCTCTAAAAACTTTTTTTGTTTTTCATGAATAAACTCCAAAGATGGTAATGTGTTATTAAAAAATAGAAAGTCAATAGGCTTGAAAACCAGGGAGTTTGTTCCTGCTTGTTGGGGGCATTTAATAGATTCCTTGCTGGGGACCTCCATGCACTGTATAGTAACAGCAGAACTTTGATTGAATCTGTAAAGAGAATGTCTTGAGGGGCTTCTGAGAAAGTATCATGCATGTCATTAGTGTGAAGATTATACAGCAGTGGTGCCAACATACACCCCTGCCCGACCACTCTGTTGGTTGCAAATGGTTCATTTCTTTCGTAGTTGATACTAATTATTACTGTTCCTCTGTGTGGGTATAAAGGTTTCTTATGTTTATAAGTAGGATCAGGCACATGCCCATATTCTTCAGTGTTAGTTCATAAAAGAAGTGATCAACAAGGTCACAGGCCAGAGAAAAATAAAACAAAACTGCTTGTAGGAAAGACTGCTTCTTATTGGAGAAGTTGTGTGTGATGTGGCATAAGTTAAACTACTGATTTATGGTAGGCAAGCCCCCCTCTGAAACCTCCCTCAGTTGGGTTCATACTGTTGTTGAGGGTTTAGGCTAAGGTGTAAAGAATAGGCATATAGCGAGTGGGAGCTTAAGTGCTACTGTTATGACTATAGTTAGGATCAGATTTTATTTTAGGGTGAAGGCAACTGTCAGGGTAATGGGTAGTGTTAGGATAAGATTTAGGGCTAAGGCCAATAGAAATTAAACACTGATACAGTGTTGTTGATAAAGTGGTTAATTTTCATAGCTGGAGGTAGATATAGTGGCCCTCATTTAGTGGTAGGTAGAGATAATAGACCGTAAAGTGGTACAATACATTCCTTGCCTTATTTTCACCAGACTTTCATTTATATTTTCTATCTATTCTATTTCTAGGATATTCCATTTTGAATAATCCTAGATGCAGTAGTCAAGTTTAAAAAAGCGTAATTCAAAACAAATACGGTTACTATTGCTAGAGTGCCTGGTCCTTAGTAAGTAAACTTACAAGGGGACGGGTATAGGTCGATGAACCTTTTGAATTGCATGGAGTATCCTAGTCATGTAGTGACTACTGAACCAATAATCAACATCAATAATCAAGAAACATTTTATAAGAAAACAACTTAAAACCATCTACTCATAAATAACCACAACTCGGAAAGTAGTTAACAATGTTATTTCCCTATTGATTACAACTCTAAATCATCTGTTAAATCTTTATTCAAAAGCCACATCTTTATTAATTTGTTAATAGAAATCATCATCACTTGAAAGAAAACGTATACAACAATGCAATTTCATAAACTAAGAATACCAGCATTAATAGCAAAGTTCAGCAAAGTAAGTTCATCAGTCATTTGTCACTGTCAACGTCACCCTTAACAGCCTACCTAACCAAGATTAGCATCAGCATGTGGGAGTTCATGCAAAAACCTTTTAGAGAAAAAATTAATTTGGAAAAATCTATCTAAGTAAGAATATCAATAATCAGCGCAGTTGGTACCTAGAAGAAAAGGCATAAAATTGTCAGTCACATTTTCATAGCTACCTATTCGGGATGGATCAGCAACAAGTCAGTCTTCGTCTTCAGGACATCGATTGGTCAGCTACGGATCAGGCTCACAGACGATGAGCCCAATATCAGCACCTCGGACAGCGTCTCAAGACGTCATCAATTCTCCCCTTGCATCTCTGATTTTAGCCCCCTGTCATTACTTTTTATTAGGGTTTCCTAGTCCATCCCCCTAATTCCTAATTGGTCAGTCGGTCAGCAGATATGACTTTAACCTATAGTATTTGTTTACCGAATCTACTATTTTTCATATGAGTCCGTTCACAAGATGTGGATTGGTTCACTTTACAATGTTCTCATCATCCGGCTCTTCAGGTATCGAAATTGCTGCATGTTCCTCTTCAGTCAGTGCCTCTATTGTTCAAGTTCTGGGAAAGTACATTTAGCCTGCTCTACACATAATTGTATCAAATTGTCTTCATCATCTCTTGGCCGTCGGTACATTGCAGAAAATTCTAGCTAAGCAACTTTACCATCGAGCGGGTCAGGGTCATTTCAAGCCTCCAGTCCTTTGCAAAGCGTTCAGTAATTTCAGCTCTTCGTGTGTGTGAGGCACAGGAAAACCAGGCCTTTAGTTCGGCTAACTTAGCACTACAAATTAAAGCAAAACATAGGTTATACATCTCATTATGTCAAATTACTAAATTTTTCTCATATATTTTCATGATTTCTTACAGTTTCAGTTCTATTAGTACACATGGTGATCACACCCTGAGGGCACATTTTCAAACATTTTCTCTATGATTAATTTCTCTACGCATTTCCCATTAGTAAACATATATGCATCATTAATAATTTTCTTAATTAGCATATCTGCTTCAAAAGTCCCTCCTCTGATGACTAAATATGTCATCACACCTTTCCTTATCAACATTTCATAAAACAGTCTCTGCTGTATTTTGTCTGCTCCTTAAATTTTCTCTATAGACTCTTCCCCTGGGTTGTTCTTCCCTCCTCTGATCATTTTTAAATCTCCTTAATTTTAAATTTTGCTACAATTTGCATATGCCCTAAAATCCTAATATACAAGCAACCACAACTAATATTCCCTGTACAATTTTCCATAATGCCCCATTCCAAATTTGACTAAACCAATTGCCTACTGAGGCAATCCTTTTCCAATCTTCTCCCAAACCCCGGGTTCCTTCAATTCTTTCAAATCCTTACTTGAATTAGGTAAGTTAGTAAGTAAGGGGGTCATTCTGACCCTGGCGGCCGGTGACCGCCAGGGTCACTGACCACGGGAGCACCGCCAACAGGCTGGCGGTGCTCCCGAGGGCATTCTGACCGCGGCGGTTCAGCCGCGGTCAGAAAGGGTAAACTGGCGGTCTCCCGCCGGTTTACCGCTGCCCCATTGAATCCTCCATGGCGGCGGAGCGAGATTCAGACACCCCCTACCGCCATCCTGTTCATGGCGGGAAACCCGCCATGAACAGGATGGCGGTAGGGGGTGCCGCGGGGCCCCTGGGGGCCCCTGCAGTGCCCATGCCAATTGCATGGGCACTGCAGGGGCCCCCGTAAGAGGGCCCCGCAAAGTATTTCAGTGTCTGCTTTGCAGACACTGAAATACGCGACGGGTGCAACTGCACCCGTCGCACCCCTGCAACTACGCCGGCTCAATTCTGAGCCGGCGTCCTCGTTGCAGGGGCATTTCTGCTGGGCCGGCAGGCGCTCTTTCGGAGAGCGCCCGCCGGCCCAGCGGAAATGTTTAAATGGCCGCCGCGGTCTTTTGACCGCGGTGCGGTCATTTCACGGCGGTACCTTGGCGGACGGCCTCCGCCGTCCGCCAAGGTTAAAATCACCCCCTAAGTCTCTTATCTCCTTATCACTATTAGGTATGTAAGAACAACAATGCTTAGCACTAATCATCCTACAGACTCTGACGTCTTTCGCTGAAAGTATGTCTAAAGCAAGCCTATTTTGAAGTGCCATAGCTCTAACCGCAGCTAATTCAGTATCTAACAGGAGTATTGCTCCTGTAAAGTTTGTCGGCATGTTATCCACAATAGTAGACAACTTTTGTATCTTAATTGCATTCAAAATAACTCCTACAAAAGGAATTACTGCACCAAAAATATATCCGACAATTGCAGAAGAAGTTTACCCCCTCTGTCGCTCATGATGTAATTCAGTCACTTTCGGAAACTTCTTTAAATAATCTATCAGATAAATTTTAGGGAAAACTTTCCCCAAAAAGCATGTACCATACCACCCTCTAGGAAGACGGTAATAAACATTAAGTCCACAAGTATAGTAGATCCCAGGAATAGCAGGGTCCTGACCATTCAGCATAAAAGTCCATTTACTCTGACACAAAAACATAAGCCTACATTCACTTGTTCCCACAAATAAAGTGTCTGTGCGTGATTTTGGCCTATATATACAAAGCTTCCCTAAATGTAATGCATCCAAAGCTAATTTCCCTTGTGGTTTATTAGCAGTGGAAGCATATTCATTCTTATAACTCCTCTTCTCTAATACTTTCACTAACTTTTCCTTCAATGCCTTTCTCTTGTCATCAGTATGCCCTATAAAGCTCTTTTCTAAAGGGGTAAATAAGCATGTTAGATTATTTTTGTGAGCGTATGCGGTACCAAACGTTAATGTCGGTTCAAAGAAGCCTCTAACTAATACTATATCATACTCTTTAGCTACCTTACTCAGGCCCTCTTTCAACCCTGGTGGTTAGTGTTAAAGCGGCGTTAATACCGCCAACAGGCCGGCGGTAACAAAAATGGAATCATTACCATGGCGGAAACCGCCAGCACAGTCAGCCACTTTAACACTCCGACCACCACGGCAGTAGCAACAAACACTGCAGCGGTAACCGCCAGCAGTCAGGCGGAAGACAAAGTACCGCCCACAGAATTACAACCTGCCCATCCGCCAGATATTCCGGGGCGGTACCAATCCCATCAAAAGCACGGCGGAAACAGTACTTTTGAAGGGAAAGCACTCACCTCTCGACACTCAAGGAAGAAACAGGACGTCATGGAGCCATAGCTGCAGGTCCTCCCCATGCTGGTGTATCTGCTCATATACCAGGAGCACCAACGCTGGCGACGACAACCGCAGTGAGTACTGCACCTAGCACACTGCGGTGGGGGGGAGGAAAAAGAGAGTGACACAAAAATGCAACATGCAACCCCTCCACCCCCACCCTCACCCCCAACACCATACACACAGCCACATGCAACAACAACACATATACACCCCGTAACCCTCAGGAATAAAACAAGGACAAAAAGGAATGGAGTCAAATTAGTGTAATATTAGAAATTTGTAGGAATACGTACATAAATAAATGAACAGTATGTACAATATATACAATATGGAGGACAATGTCCACACAAAAATAGTTCTTGGCCCACTGGGCCATAACACATAGGCCAAGCCCACACTTGACTCCTGCCTCAAAACAGAGAGAACACTGCAGGGGCATCAGGTCAAAAACATACAGGCACCTCAGGGGGACGGGGAAGGGCAGCGCACCTCAGCCGGAAGATGGTACAACGCCACTGCTCCTGGAGGGGGCTACATGCCCACTGGTTGGTCCTGGGGAGTGCAAAGCCACAGTCTCTCAAGTGGGTGGTTTGCAACTGCTTGCTCCTGGGCAGTGCAAATCCACGGTCTCTCAAGTGGGTGGTGTGCCCACTGCTTGGTCATGGGGAGTGCAAAGCCCAGTCTCTCAAGTGGGTGGTTTGCCCACTGGTTGGTCCTGGGGAGTGCAAAGCCACAGTCTCCCAAGTGGGTGGCTCCTCCACTGGTTCTGGAGGGGGCTTTGTGCCCAGTGTGCTTCTTCCTGGCATGGAGGGGCTTTGTGGATGCCTTCTTCCACTGGTTCTGGAGGGGGCTTTGTGCCCAGTGTGCTTCATCCGGCCCAAGGATAGGGTTAGAGGATGCCGTCTTCTGGTTCTGGAGGGGGCTTTGTGCCTAGTGTGCTTCTTCCTGGCAAGGAGGGGCTGAGTGGATGCCTTCTTCCACTGGTTCTGGAGGAGGCTTTGTGCCCAGTGTGCTTCATCCAGGCAAGGATATGGTGAGTGGATGCCTTCTTCCACTGGTTCTGGAGAGGGCTTTGTGCCCAGTGTGCTTCATCCTGCCAAGGATAGGGTGAGTGGATGCCTTCTTCTGTTGTGTAGCCAGTTTAGTTATAGCTCCATGCACGTTAGTTTAACACACTAGGCCGCTGTGCACTTTGACCTAGATATATTTTATTCGGCTTCGCATTGTTATTTTTACAATAACCAGTTTTACGGTCTTGTTTTATTTTCATCTCTCTAACTGTTTTGCTTAGCCCAGCACTGTGTTCTCAAACAAGACATTCATGATCACTTTGTGCTTCAGTCAAGGCTACAGCTCAGTATATTGCCGGTGAACGTGGTAGAAGTTTAGTCTCCAACATTCGTAGAAAATACACATCCTTACCTAGGGACATTTTTGTTGGAACATCAGCTCTGTTATTATAAAAACACTTCCTAGTCCCATTACACGTTAAGAGGGAGATTCCAGCCAGGGAACCACAACTGAATGCTTCGCTGCAGATGCTAACGCAGACTACAGGCCTTTACTCAGGTATGAGGGTTGATGTCCCCCCGGGGGAACCTGAAAGGCAGAATTAGAGCTTAACATGCTGTGCTCAGATTATGACTTAGATAGGAAATAGTCCATACGTCCTAGTGACAATATGATAGCGTTATTCTTATGCTTCACTTTCCTCGTCACCATTTTAATATTGTCATGTTGTGTCGTCCTGGTTATTGCAGCTCACGCTTTGCTATCTAAAAGGCAGTAGTTTTTATTAAACCAGTTATTAAAACTTATGCTGCTTCCTATTGTCATTTATATATGAGACCGAAGTGTGAATGAGAGAACCCGATGGAACCTGAGTGACAGCGACTTCCCTGAGAAGTATAATATGTCATGGGCTCGGCTGCCTAATCATCCCTATCTCCTGGTAGAGATGAGGCACTGCTAGTTAGCCGGAGCAAAACCCCGATTTAGAGTGACAGGTGTCACCCGCAGTGGGTCAGACTCTGTCTCCCACACCGTGGACGATCTTGCTGCTCAAAATCCAGTAGTCTCATTAGAATAATGAGAGCCTACGAGACATGGCGCCGCCAATGTTTGGTCAGGCTCTAATTTTCGCGTCCTCCGGAGTATCTCTGTCTCATTATATATAATTACACCTCAATGCCATATGCGGAGACATCCGTGGTGCTGAGGATTTCCACCACAGCTGTGTAGGTAATCCTACTACACCTGGCAGTTGTTCAAGCTTGAACTTTAAAAGGAAACCCCATTTTGGTGTGCCTTCTCTGAACTCATAGTGTTACTATCATGGCGAATCCCCAACAGGTACAAATAACTGTTAATATGAGACAACCTCTAATAGCACACATACTAGCAAATGGCCTAACGGCCCAGGGAGGTCCAGTAACATTCGTCGTGGACGCCAATGCAGCTTATATAACAGAACTTTTTTACTCTTGGGTCACATTTGCAGCAGTTGATGGGAACACAAATACATTTCACCAATATATACCTGCGAATGCGCCTGGACAACACAGAGCATACGCATATTTAGAGATACCTCTATCTTATCAAGAACATAAAAATTGACTTGATGGCGCCCTACTCCACACAATATTACCTGTAAGGCTAGGTCCACTAAGTAATGACGGTCCTACCTGGCCTTTATTGGCCACCTATACACCACATCCTGCGGTTGCAAATTTAGCAGTAGCTGAGGTTCGTCGCTTATATATTGAATTAATACCAATATATAGACGATTAGTACAATTTGTGATGCAAACACTAAATACAAACCCAGCACATGCTGCTCCAGCACATCCACATGAGGTAACGCCAGGTATAAATCCTGCAACTGTACATTTGATTATGGGTAAAGTACCCGCCAAACGCGAGGAAACTCCGTTTTGGTTAGCACAGAAAATTAATACGCTAGAGGCAGTGTTTCCCCATACGGGACCTCCGGATAAACATAGAATATTAACGATGTGCTTGCACTTTGGGATGGTCCCTACAGTAGAAAACTGTAATACTTGGGGCACGGTATTTTCCGCGCTCTACACAACTGCACACGGTACACCGACATTTGCCAAATTTCAGGAAGTGCTGAAACAAATTCAAGACGTATATGGGGCTGCCCCGGCCCTAGATTTGGGGATGCAATTGATGGGCAATTTTGCCACAGTATCCTCAATCATTTTAAGTAACCTTAAAGGGGAAGCAGTCGCATTTGCAGTGCGCATGCGGCTTCATGACGTTCCACAACAGGATCAATAACGAGAGCTGCCTAAAATAATAGCAGCGACCTATTCAAGTATTGGTCGAGATAGCTTAGAGGCCAGACCACAAAAACCTCAATTTCAGGGTAAATCAAACAAATATACCCCCAAGCAAGCACCTGAGGGTAATAAGAAACGCTGGGATAAAAAGCAGCAAACTCCTAAGAAAGAGAGGGGGATGGAGTATGGCGTATGGAGACCCCACAGTATAGGTATAGTCTAAAAAATAGAGATAATATCTAAACCCCTGATAGATGTCAATATACTGATACACGCCAATCTCGTTCCTTTCAGGACTGAAAAGAAATGAGAGAGGTGAGAGATCAGAGCGAAGAACAGAGTACGTGAAACCGAGACAGGAATCACAACGCTCTTCAGAGTTTTCTGTTAAAAAGGAAGAGAAACCCGCCCAACAAAAACAACATTTTAAAAAGAAAAAAGTGGCAGCAGTCGCAGTCCGACATGCCACACAGGAAGAGGGTCCTCATGAAGAACAAGAATTGGGCTCTAGCCTTGCTAGAGAGAGCGGCAGAGGTAACAATAGTTTGCCGGAATCTTCTAGAGCATCTGGAGGTGAAAGCAACTGATGACTTTGTACAAGTAGAAACTGCGGACATGCGTGTCTCCACGCCTGATAGGGTATACAAAGTAACGCTACAGTTAGAAGGAGACACTGAACGCACAATAGACGCCATCTTTTGGGATTGCATAGTAAAAGTATATGATGTCTTGTTGGCCGAACAAGATTGGCCGCCTGACTTTGTCCGTACCTGCCCATAAGGAGAAGATGTCATTAAGCCTTCTTTCTCGCCCCTTGTTCCAGAGGAACTTGCTGAATCCTATTACATTAAATGGGCTTTGGCACAAGCACCTGCATTATACAGAAATCACATGGGATGGGATAAAGAATCCCCCTACCATGTAATCCCAATTAAAAATGAACCTCAGCCACAACCGCAGTATCCTATAAAACATGACGCAAAAGCACCAGTGAGAGAAATATTAACGCAATTAGAGTACCAGGGTGTGATTGAACCCTGTGTCTCACCAATGAATAACCTATTATTCCCAGTAGCTAAACCAGACCATTCATACAGAATAGTCTTAGACTACAGACATTTAAACAGTCATACACGTACCTATGCTATTCAAAATTCGCATAGCACAGCACCAATGAGCAACATAGTGGGTAAAAAATACAAAACAACACTAGACATTTCCAATGGGTTTTTCTGCCAGAATATAGCGCACTAGGCTCCCGGAAAAAATTCAGTGTTTTACCTCAGGGGTATAAGAACAGCCCAGAGCTGTTCGCAGCTCGTGTCACTGCTATATTGCACGAGATTGACCCTGAAGCATTGTCCTATGTAGATGATATATACCTGATGGATGATGAATTACTACAACATTTAAGACGGGTAGCCCGCATTGTTGTAGGATTTACCTAATTTGGCTACAAATTTAGCTTAAAAAAACAAAAATAGCCTTCCTCAGCTTCCTGTTCCTAGGATATGAGCTGTCAAGTGAAGGGAAGAGCCTAGCGCCACAATTCTTAGAGAAGTGCGCACAATTACAACCACCGAATACGATCAAAAAACTTCAATCATTATTGGGTTTCTTAAATTTTGGCAGAACCTACGTTCCAGATTATGCTACACGCATAAAACCTTTATATGACTTAATACGTCCTGATTTTTCAAGTACATTCTGGACAATTGAACATGCACGCATTCTTCGAGTGTTGCAGACAGACTTGCTTGCATCACAACATTTACACACAAGGGAAAACAAAACACATTTGGTCATCTGAGTAATAGCTGGGGCCATCGGTTTCACCTATGTGACATTTAATGAAGGTGAGACAGTCCAGATTGCATATAAATTGCAATTGTACTCAACAACAGAACAAAGCTTTGCTCCCACTGAGAAAATTCTCACTGCTGTACAGATGGCTCTCTTTAAAGAAAGACCTCTAGCCCAAGGAAAACGTATTATTGTCGTTCCTCCAATCCCAGCCCTAGAGGCTGTTACAAAAGCTAGTGTTAAAAATGCAAAAGCATTACATCCATGTTGGATACAATGGGCTACGTCTCTGACAGCCACTGATGTAGACTACATTTTTGACCCAAAGCTACAGACTCAGGAATTTCTACAATATGAAATAGAATATCCAGTTCCAGCAAATACTTTGCCTATTGATCAGTATCATAAAGTCATGTATACCGATGGCTCTGCACAACCTGCAATTGGAACTAAACATCAATATTCTGCTGCTTGCGTAGCCGTAAGTGTCTATATGGAGGGCAATACATTTTGCCCTCTACATATCTTTACACAGACCCTAGGGGATTGTACAGCACAATTGGCTGAGCTAAAAGCTCTGCTGATGGAACTGGAACACACAGATCCGGCACAGCCTACGCTGTTTGTTTGTGATTCATATTACTGTGTCCAGTCCTTTAATGAATACCTGCATTATTGGCGCCAGAATGGGTTCAGAGATTCCAAAGGCAACACCATTAAACACAGACTACTATGGGGGGAAGTAGCTGACCTGAAAGAGATGCTACCGAATGTCCATGTTGTGCACACACATGGACACCAGCGCGTTGGAATACATGTTGCTGGAAATACATTGGCAGATGAAGCCGCAAAGTCAGCAGTGGCAGTAGCCATTGTAGCTGCAGTGACTCGTTCGAGTTCCAAACCAGACGCAGACATTTGGGCTGCCGTGACAGCTACGGCTCATGGTATGCCCCATCCTAAAGGATTTCCAAACAAATGTCATTATCGTATGGGAAGTATGCTGAACGCTGAAGTTAAGATACCAGGCGTGGGTATACAAGACATCCCCAACAAAGATATAAGACCACAATTGATTAAAGCAGTGCCCATGCTGGTGTGGCGGCTACAATTTTGATCTTGCAGGCCCGTTATTGGTGGCCAGGTCTCTACAAAGAGACTAAGCAGTATGTCCTTTGTTGTGACATCTGTCAACAAATCTAAGTTTACACTGCCAAGCGCCCGCCGCAGACACCCCTCTTAATTTCAAACAAACCATTACAATGTGTGTACTTGGACCACTGTGGTCCCTTATCACCTGATAGTGCATACAAATATATTTTAGTCACTGTTGATTCATGCTCCAGATTTGTATGGGTGTGGCCACAATGCTCGGCTGACGCTTGGACTGTTATTAAAGGTTTGTGAATCTTTATCGGTACATATGCAGTCGCGGCCTTCCATTCGGACCAGGGCCCTGCTTTCGCCTAAAGGGCATTCAGAGACACCATGGCTTCGTTGGGGGTCCAACTCCAGTACTCGTCTCCATTTCATCCCAAGGGAAATAGTGTCGTGGAGCGATTGAACCGTGATTTAAAGCAATCCTTAACAGCCAGAGTCTTAGGTACTGGTCGTAGTTGGCTTAATCACCTGTATGGAGCCCAGAGAGCACTAAATAATCTGCCTACAAGGTACCTGGGGGGTCGTACTTCATCTGAGTGCCTGTTCGGAACTCAAATGTATGTTCCGGATCTTGATGGTCCTGGCGTGGAGGCAGCAGAAACACCTTTTGACATAAATGAACATGTCACTGTCTTACAGGAATTGCAACAGTTCAGTGATGATAATTCTTCCAAAAGTGCTCCTCCACAGGAATTAAGGATGTGCCTGTAACATCTACCGGCTGCATTCCCAGAGTTGGGGATCTTGTACGTGAAAATGTTGCAGTGAAAAAGGAATTTGGCCCTTCTTATCGAGCTGCAGTCCCTGTACTAGGGATAGACGGTACTAGAACTGTTATTCTACAACCGTTGGCAAGTGCCAAAGAAAATCGTTTTGTCTCTATTGACAATGTCAAACTACACCATGTGGCCGATCCTGCACAGCTGACCAAGAGGAACATCCAGTAGTTCCCGAATCCCTCTCACTACTGGCGAAGAAGTTCTTCTATGAGTTGTCTACACCAACTCCTCCGAGCATGGGGAGGGTGGAAGATGATCTTGCACTAGTTCCACTAACGTCAACTAATTTATAAACATTTGACCAAGTCAACTCGACTTCAAGCCAAACGGATGGTGCTGGCCTTAGTGTGCCACCGCAGGAAACACCAACTCCACCACTGACAACAGCTCCACCATTTGCACGAACTGCCTCTGGTTATTTTGCCGACTTCAACGATGATTTCTCAGACTCATTCGCCTCTTCGACAGCTGATTTGTCAAAGACACGTAAGCTAACAAACTGGCTTAAAGAAATTTATTTTATTTTTCCATGGAACTATCTAGGGCTCTCTTTGACTGTCCTAGCCTTTCTACTTTGGATTGGTTTTGTCATTACCTTTTTCTTGTTAATACATGGTAATTTTTTACCTGAAAGATCAACAGTTGAACTGGTGGAAGATGTTTTGAAACCCCATTTTTCTTCACATAAAGCCTGAAGAGATTTATCCTTTGTGACATTTCCGCAGTGCCAATTCCTGATGGGATTGTTTGGGACAAAGTAATGTTTGATATATATGGTCCCACGGAAGTTATTCAAATACCGTATGTGTTCAAATTATCAATGAATGATATAGTGATACCAGGCATTGTATCTGATGATTGGGATGTGAAAACAGTTGATTCTATGATGACTGAATTGCAATATTATACTGTCTTTGAAAACGAAGATGTTTACCAATTTAAAGAAAATTATGGTGATATGTTTTGCTATAATTATTATGGGCACCATTTCATACATTGAGCTAGCAGTCCCAAAACTGTTTTTAATTACACGCAATGGGAATATTGCCCGACTCCGCCGCAAGGGAGTTCCAAAACATATTCTGAAAAGTTGGCATATTTTTCTAGGCACAATCAAAAGAATGCTTAGTCATATTATTTTAAAGTACCATCTACTAAGGATATACACATGTTATTGACCAATACGAAATTTATATATTCGGAATCCTTTGTTTCCCGGTTATTGATAGAAGGCTATGAATATTGGTCCAAATCAATTGATCTGAAAAGTGTCTGGGGATCAAAAAATTGGCAAATTAAGGGAAAAGAAACATTGTTTAGAGCATGCCTCATTCCTGTACAAATGATCTTTTTAAATGAAACAGTGCAACAAACGAGTTGTTTAGGCTTAGCAACAACCAGGGAATTAAACATGCCCAGTATACCTGCCCCCGCAAAATTTTACAAGTGGCAAAAATATATGAATACACTTGAAGATGAGCTCGATGAGTGGGTCTAGAATGGTACGTTTAATGCTTTACTGACACGTCCAGGAGGGTGGTTATTGTGGCCAATAGATACCAACGGGTGTCATCAACGTTTTATTAACTCCTCTGGGGGACACTCGCTATATCACAGAGCATGCAGATATAATTACAACATATAGGGCCTGATTACAACTTTGGAGGAAGGTGTTAATCCGTCCCAAATGTGACAGATATACCACCAGCCGTATTACGAGTCCATTATATCCGATGGAACTCGTAATACAGCTGGTGGTATATCCGTCACATTTGGGACGGATTAACACCTCCTCCAAAGTTGTAATCAGGCCCATAGTGTGGGAAAATTATGCCAACAGTGGCTAAAATCATCCTCACTGAACGTGGTTAGAGAACACCTCAATCTCCTGTCTATCTCCACTGACTTACAAGATTTCTTGCCAGGCCCTAGAATACCACGTAAGAAGCGTTTTTTATATGCAGTATACAATGAGATTTGGAAACTTTCCCAACAAGATGCTGCTGCCCGGTTAAGGAAAATAGACCAGGAAAATTTTAAAAAGGCATTAGCTGTTGTGGGTAATGGGATTAACACTTTGTCCGACCGGGTATATACCATTAATAATATTGTCTCTTCTGCTCTAGACATTATACAATCTGCTATGTCTTCCTCACACCATGGACAGAGTCAGATCCGGTCCATTACGCAGTTGGTTGGACGCTTCAAACATAGAAGGCGGGTCGCGTTCCGTGGCAAGGGAGATATTTTCTTCTTTTAATCTAACGTGACAACAACAACTAATGGCTAAGAAGGAAGCGACTTAACATTGAGAAATTAGAAAAGTTGCCTTTTACCGTGGCTGAAATACCATCGGCTGAGTGATTAATACATGGGGTTAATATTCTGCCTACTTCCACACTACAATTCACCTCCTGTTTAAAACACATTCCGGTAGGCAGATATGAAAAGTTGGGAGATAGTTACATCCATGAGGTGTGGGAGCTTCCCTTCTCGTACAAATGCTTCAATGGCATGAAAAAGGACTTTCTTAGCGGTAGTGAATGCAAGACTTCAGTCAGCCATTTATAATGATTTGTAAACAGCTGTCCTTGCATGGGGTGTGTAACGCCTCGGCTGCAAACTTGGCTTTTTATCTTAAGGGAGTCCCAGTCCCCTTGATTAGACCTACGTTCCATGTGCTTTCAAACGGCAGCTATGTCCTTCTCAATAGTGAAGGCTGTTGTGGCATGCGGGCCGGAATAGTTTACGTTGTTTCAGTTTCCAAGGTTGTTACATGCTGCGGGAACGTACTGTTTCCCCCCACTAAATTTAAGGAGGTAGCTGATATTTGGCCTTATATTGCTACTTCAAGCGTGAATTTTGACAAGTTAAGTAGACTCAAGGCTTTATTGTTTCAAAAGCATGTGGCCCTTACATCTGCGCGCGAGACCTACGCACTTCAAGTGGCAAGGTCATCAGCAGAAATACAGTCCCTGTTAAATACAAACTTTCCGAGACACTTTGGTGAACTCGTGGGACGAATATTTAATGCGTCCAGCACGACTGAAATCGCACATTTTTTCAAAGCTGTTGGTTCTGGTTTTGTTCACACCTTCTCCTCCATATTCGGTTTGATACCTTCAGCTATCCACTCTATTTTCGGTAGTATTTTTGGGGGATTTCCGATAACTTTGGCTTTATTAGCTGGCATCCTGCTGTTGCTGTTGTTTATGCGCGATGGCTGTCCCACTGCAACGAGGAGAAATGACGGCACTCCCATCAGCGCACCTGTGTCGTGAGTGTATGATGCAGAACTTTGGAGCAACACTCCTGGAGCATTTGGAGTGTGACTGGTCTTTGTCATTCAGACCGGTTCTGTATTGTGTGCAGCCCGTGTTTCGGTGCCTCTGGTGCTCTTTCGAACTTGCACTGGAAGTTTTTCTTTCACAGCAGCGCCCCCCAGCAATAGATGCTGATCTGTTGATATTCTCGTTGAGGGTTCATTACCAGACATGCGCACTGAGGTTGCGTTTGCTACGTGAAGCTAATTATGAGTTACCCTTCCTGGAGGAAGTTGCCGACAACTCATCAATGGGCACTCCACAGGATGCCGCCTTGGTTGACACTGGGGCTATGGAACACACTTGCTCCTTGATCATTTTTGGCACGGACTTTCCGGTTCTGACACCTGCCGAAGTGGAAGATCTCCTGTTTTCCATGACTCGTACTTAGTTTGGAACTTTTCTAAATTGACATGTCTTTGGAATTCAATTATAAGTCACATGCTCATGTTTTAAATTGTCATGTAGTATGCTTGTGTGTCCTTTTAACTTGTCAAAATTGACCTGGGTTTTACATATATCTTAGGTTGAGCGTTTAGCAATGAAATTTTAGTTTTGGCTTTGAACCACTTTCAACCGACAAGGGGAGGGTGTCGTGTAGCCAGTTTAGTTATAGCTCCATGCATGTTAGTTTAACACACTAGGCCGCTGTGCACTTTGACCTAGGTATATTTTATTTGGCTTTGCATTGTTATTTTCACAATAACCAGTTTTATGGTCTTGTTTTATTTTCATCTATCTAACTGTTTTTGCTTCGCCCAGCACTGTGTTCTCAAACCGGACATTCTTGATCACTTTGTGCTTCAGTCAAGGCTACAGTTCGGTACATTGCCGGTGAACGTGGTAGAAGTTTGGTCTCCAACATTCGTAGAAAATACACATCCTTACGTAGGGATAGTTTTCTTGGAACATCAGCTGTGTTATTATAAAAGCACTTGCTAGTCCCATTACACGTTAAGAGGGAGATTCCAGCCAGGGAACCACGACTGAATGCTTCGCTGCAGATGCTAACGCAGATTACAGGCCTTTGCTCAGGTATGAGGGTTGATGTCCCTCCGGGGGAACCTGAAAGGCAGAATTAGAGCTTAACATGCTGTGCTCAGATTATGACTTAGATAGGAAATAGTCCATACATCCTAGTGACAATATGATAGAGTTATTCTTATGCTTCACTTTCCTCGTCACCATTCTAATATTGTCATGTTGTGTCGTCCTGGTTATTGCAGCTCACGCTTTGCTATCTAAAAGGCAGTCATTTTATTAAACCAGTTATTAAAACTTATACTGCTTCTTATTGTCATTTATATATGAGACCGAAGTGTGAATGAGAGAACCGGATGCGACCTGAGTGACCACGACTTCCTTGAGAAGTATAATATGTCATGCGCTCGGCTACCTAATCACCCCTATCTCCTGGTAGAGATGAGGCACTGCTAGTTAGCCGGAGCAAAACCCGGATTTAGAGCGACGGGTGTCACCCGCAGTGGGTCAGACTCAGTCTCCCACACCGTGGACGATCTTGCTGCTCGAAATCCAGTAGTCTCATTAGAATAATGAGAGCCTATGTGACCCTTCCACTGGTTCTGGAGGTGGAATTGTACGCAGTGTGCTTCTTCCTGGCAAGGAGGGGCTGAGTGGATGCCTTCTTCCACTGGTTCTGGAGGGGGCTTTGTGCTCAGTGTGCTTCCTACTGGCAAGGATAGGGTGAGTGGATGCCTTCTTCCACTGGTTCTGGAGGGGGCTTTGTGCTCAGTGTGCTTCTTACTGGCAAGGATAGGGTGAGTGGATTCCTTCTTCCACTGGTTCTGGAGGGGGCTTTGTGCCCAGTGATGCAGCACTTGGGGGGGGCCAGGTCACAGTCCCTCACCTTGGTGTCAGAGCCACGAGATTTGTAGTGGCCAGGATGCATGATACTGCATGGAGGCAGGGCTACAGTCCATCCGCTGGTGGCTACGGCTGCACAGTGGTGGTAGTGGCGGTGCTGGTGGGGGTGCTGCCAGTGGTGGGGGGAGGCTCCAGCCCTTCCCCTGCAGCCTCGGATGGCTGCCCACTGGGCTGCTGGCAGTGGTGCCACTTTCAGCGATGCAGGTAGCGGTGCTAGCGGCGGGCTAGTGGCGGTGCAGGGGGCAGTGCAGGTGGCGGTGCTGGCTGCGGTGCAGATGCCGGTGCTGCCAGTGGTGGGGGGAGGCTCCAACCCCTCCACTGCAGCCTCGGACGGCCGCCCACTGGGGCTGCTGCTGCTGACAGTAGTGGTGCTTGCGGCGGTGCAGGTGGCGGTGCAGGTGGCAGTGCTTGCGGCGGTGCAGGTAGCGGTGCTGGCCGCGATGCAAGTGGCAGTGCTGGCAGTTGTGCTGGAAGCCACCAGGCCTTCACCTGCAGGCTCAGATGGCAGAAGTTCCTTGGCTGCTGTTCTGTGCCCCTTCCTGCCCTTGGCAGATGGTGGTGTCACCTTGGGTCAGGCAGCTGTAGTCTTTGACGTGGCCTTGCTGGGTGGTTGTGGCTCCTTCTCCTTGCTGGATGCTGTCCCCTTCTTGACCTTGCCAAGTGACGGAATCTTCTTGGCAGGGATTGGTGGCACACTGGCTGGGCTGACGGGTGCCCCCTTAGAGACTCTGACAGCTGCAGAAACCACAGCGGGCGTGGACCGGTTCTGGCCACCCTGGCCCAAGGTGAAGGAGGGGGGGTTGTAGGGAAGAGGTCAATATTGGCTAGGAAAAGCTTCCTAGGGACATTGGGGTGAGAAGAGGGTGAAGGTTTGGGAGTGGAGGAAGAGGGAGTGGTTGTAGGTGGTGTCAGTCTGCTGTGTTTGGGTGCAGGTGCATGAGCTGGATGCTGTTGTGGGGTGGATGGCTGTTGGGTGGGTGTGTGCTTGCGTTTGTGTACTTTGGGAGGAGGGGTCATAGACACGGTGGGAGAGGACACAGGGGACGTTTGAATAGATGTGGGGGTGGTGACTGCCAGTGAGGGGTGTGTAGTAAGGGGCGTGCTGGTGATGGAGGTAGTGGATGAGGATGTAGTGCATGCAGGTGTGAGTGGAGACGCTACTGGGAGGGAGGTGGACAATGAGGAGGAGGGAGACACAGTGGATGTTTGTGTGTCTGCATGGAGATGGTGCTTGTGTGAGTGCCTGTGAAATGAAGTGTGGTGCTTGTGTTTGCCTGAGACAGTTCTGTGTGTTGATTTGGGTGAATGCTGGTCTGAAGGTGTGCTTGGGATAGGCTGAGGTTGAGGAGATTGGGACTGGGTAGAGGAAGTTGGAGGGGGGAGGCTGAAGACAGAGACAATGGCTGCCATCTGTGCAGAGGCCAAGTATGCATTTGTTTGTTGCAAATGCCTCTCGTCACCCTGGATGGCATTCAGTATTGCTGACTGCCCAACAGTAAGGGATCTCAGGAGGTCAATAGCCTCCTCACTGAGGGCAGCAGGGCTGACTGGGGCAGGGCCTGAGGTCCCTGGGGCGAAGGAGATGCCCACCCTCCTGGGTGAGCGGGCACGGGAAACACACCGAGGGGTTGCTGGGAGGGCTGTGCTGGTAGGGGGGGTGGCAGCTGTACCTGTTGTTGGGGTGGGCACAGAGGTGTCTGCCACCACCAGGGAGCTTCCATCGGAGGAGGAGTCGCTGTCTGTAGTGTCCCCTCCTGTCTCCGTCGTGGTGCTCCCCTCGCCCTCTGTCCCACTGGTGCCCTCACCCTCCGTGGATTCGGCCTCCAGGCCCATGTGGGATGCAGCTCCCTCCATCACCGGTGCCTCTGCTCCTCTGCCAAATGAAGCTAATGCACACAAGGACAGGGTGACAAAACAAAAAGCGGGGGAAGAGACAGAGGATACACTTGGTCAATGCCAGCAACACTATTGTTGGCGTACACAACACACAGGGAACAGCCCTATGCACTAGGCCATGCACTACCAGTTACAAAGATAGTCACCAGCCCATGGGGTACATAGCATAATGTCATTAGCTGCACACCTGAAACAAACAGGGCCCTGCCCAGTAGTAGATGACCGCTAACACCATTGGGGTTGGAGTGCTTCAGAGCCTGACCAACAAGGCGCCTACCCTGCCATGTTCACACTGGCCTAGGGGCACCCATAGTCCACATCCCTAACCGAGGTAAAACCTTAACGCATGCAAATTCATGATTCTGAATCTGTACTCACCTCCTTGTGGCTGCTGTGATGCCCTCAAGCGCCCATCCAGCTCTGGATAGGCCACCGCCAGAATGTGGAACATCGGGGGGGCAGGGTACGATGGGCACCCCTTCTTCGTTGGGAGGCCAGCCCCAGCTGGGCCTATGCCTTCTTCCTTGCCCAGCGGCACAGGTCCTCCCACCTTTGCGGCAGTGGGTGCTCTGCCTGTCAAAGACCCCCAGGGTCCGCACCTCCTTGGTGATGGCACGCCAAATACCCTTTTTCTGATGGACGCTGACCTGCAGAAAAAATACAGCAGAAAAGGGATTAGTCATACCATCCGGACTGTCATACTCATGGCCCACCATATCCCTTCACGCACATACATTGACCACCATACATGCAGCACTCTGCCCAGGACCCCTCAGCTCCCCCCCCTACATGTGGCTTACACACACAGCACTCCATACATTCATGGCCCACGCATCATGCTCACAGTGTATTCACATGTTTGTCTGGAGGACTATAGAGTAAAGTGTATTGGGGTAACACCCCATCCACCAGTCTCTCCAACTCCTTCGAAGTGAAGGCAGGGGGCCTTTCCCCAGACACATGAGCCATTGTCACTTCCAAACACAGGTCACAGCAGCACTTGCAGTGTAGGTCCTCTCCTGTTGAAGGTCAGGTAGCAAGTGAGTGAACAGTTAGAAAATGTCGTACCGTCACCGCCGGCGTACATTGCCATTGGCTCCTGGAACCCATAGGGCCTAAGGTTAACCAATGCGAAGTTGTGCGGCGGTCGCACAACGCCAGTGGAATCTCCTCATTTCCGCTTGTCTCTCCTCACAGGTCAGGCAGCTGCCATTTCAGAGGGGCACAGGCCATGGCACCTAACTGCGTCATAGCAGACATTGGCACATCAACTGACTCTTGAAATCACATACTGTTTCTGTAAAGGAAGAGATGCATCATTATTTCAACATATGTGTGAATATGACCCTCTGCTCACCGTTTTATCCTTAGACTTCAACCGCTGAGGATGAATATGAGATGGAGACATCCTCCCGTGTCCCCTGGTGGACCTGGCGACAATGGAGGACAGACATATTATCCTAACCTACAGAATTGATAGGGCCACAATCCAAGAACTGTGTGCCCAATTGGAGCCAGACCTGATTTCAGCTATCCGCCAGCCTACAGGTATCCCTCCTCTAGTGCAGGTCCTGTCAGTGCTCCATTTCCTGGCAAGTGGTTCTTTCCAAGCGACAGTGACCATGGCATCAGGGATGTCACAGCCTATGTTCTCCAACGTGTTGACCAGAGTGTTGTCTGCCCTGCTGAAACACATGCGCAGCTACTTCGTATTCCCCCAGGTGGAGGATTAGCCCACAGTGAAAGCTGACTTCTATGTCCTGGGACATATCCCCAACATCATTGGTGCCATGGATGGTACACATGTAGCATTTGACCCCTCCAGGAGGAATGAACAAGTGTTCAGGAATAGAAAAAGCTATCACTCTCTGAATGTGCAGATGGTGTGTTTGGCGGACTAGTACATCTCCCATGTGAATGCCAAGTATCCTGGCTCTTTGCATGATGCCTTCATCTTGAGGAATAGCAGCATTCCATATGTGATGTCTCAACTCCAGAGGCACAGGTTGCGGCTAATAGGTGAGCCCATGGTCCTCACCCAGTTGATGTAGATATATGGGTGTGGGGTTGTCCCTAAGGGTGAGTGTATGTCTAACAGGTATCTCTAGAATATTTACAGGTGACTCTGGTTACCCCAACCTCTAATGGCTATAGACCCAAGTGAGGAATGCCAGGACAAGGGCAGAGGAACGTTACAATGAGGCACATGGGCGAACAAGGAGGATCATTGAAAGAACTTTTGGCCTCCTGAAGGCCAGGTTCTGATGCCCTCATCTGAGAGGTACTACTCACCCAAGAAGGTGTGCCAGATCATCGCTGCATGTTGCACAACCTGGTCTTAAGACACCAGGTGCCTTTTCTGCAGGAATATGAGCCTGGAGATGGTCTTGTGGCAGCGGTGGAGCCTGTGGACAGCGAGGAAGAGGAGGCAGAGGAAGAAGATGTGGAAAACAGAGAATCACTCATACAACAGTACTTCCGGTGACACACAGGTAAGACACTGTAACTTCACTTTCCATTGCAGTTTTGTGTTGGACATTGTACATGGCAGCCTGAATTTCCATATTGTATGCCCACTTACTGTTCCCTTCGGCATCTCTATTTTCAGACCTATGTGCCCCACTCTGGCTCCTGGTGTCTTCCCTGCTGCCCACTACAGGTCATACCTATGTATACATGACTGTACAGTTGAATTACAATATTTACAGGTTGTTAAACAACTACATATTAGAATCAATTGACAGACTCCATACTTGTATTAGTTCCAAGGGTGTTTATTTTTGTGAAAATAAGTGGAGGGAGTATTGCAATGGGCTGGGTTGCTGATGGAGGAAAGTCCAGGGTAGTGTCCAGTCTATTGGTATCACAGGTGCATTGTCCAATGGGGCATAGGAAGAGGAGCAATAGCAATTCAAGGTGGACAGGGTGCCAGAGTGGGACACAAGGGTGACATTCAGGAGAGTCTTATTTCCTGGAAGGGGCCTTGGCAATGTTCTCTGGCTTCTGCCTGGATCGCAGGGACTGTTTGCTGGGTGGTTCTCATTCTGCAGGGGGTGGGGTGCTGGTGGCCAGTTGGCCTTGTGGTGGGGCCTCCTGTCCACTAGCGCCGGCGGAGGTGGAGGGCTGTTCATTGGTGTGGCTAGTGTTATGGGCCTGTTGATGTGCCACTGCCTCCCTCATGGTGTTGGCCATGTCAGCCAGCACCCCTGCAATGGTGACCAGGATGGTGTGGATGTGTTTGAGGGCCTCCCTGATCCCCAGGTACTGTCCCTCCTGCATCCGCTGGGTACTTGTACAGTATCTGGCCCAAAGGTCTCCTGGGAATGTTGGTATGCTCCCAAGATCCCTGTAAGTGCCTCATGGAGAGTGGGTTCCCTGGGCCTGTCCTCCCCCTGTCGCACAGCAGTCCTCCCAGCTTCCCTGTTGTCTTGTGCCTCTGTCCCCTGAACAGTGTGCCCACTGCACTGACCCCAGGTCCCTGATCGTGCTGTGTTTGTGGGATTGCCTGGGGTACCTGTAGTGGTGGACACACTGCTGATTGACGTGTCCTGGGGACAGAGGTATGGGCCCGCATGGTGGGTGCTGTGCTGGTGTTTCCTGAGGGGAGAGGCTCTGTGGTGGTATGGGACTGTGGCAGGCTAACCGACTGTCCAGAGGTCCCTGATGGGCCAGGTTGGTCATTGTGATCCAGGCGTGAAGTGCTGGTGTCATCATTGTGGGCCTCTTCTAAGGGGGGGGACTGGATGTTGGTGGCAACTCCCATCCGGTGACGTTGAGTGGGGGTCCTGTGGGGATGTAAATGCAGTGTTATTGTATCTGCGAGTGCCATTTTGTGCATGGGTGTGTTTCCCTGTATGGTTGTGATTGCCCTGTCAGGTTTGCCTTGTGTGAGTGGTGATTTTGTGGGCTAGGTGATTCCCTCTAATGTGCATGCTTTAGTGATGGGTGTCCATGCAGGTCTGTGATGGGTGTCCATGCATTGGTGTGGCATGCAGGGCTTGGTTTTAGGATGGGTGGGTTGTGATAGTGGGGTATATGTGCGGTGTTGGAGTGATGGGTGTGAGGGTAGGGGTAGGAGTTTGTGATGGCATGCAGGTAGGGTGGGGGATATAATAGTAAATATTTGACTTACCAGAGTCCAGTCCTCCTGCTACTCCTGCGAGGCCCTCAGGATCCATGATCATCAAGACTTGCTACTCCCATGTTGTTAGTTGTGGGGGTCCACCGCCAGTCCTCTGTACGGCTATCTGGTGTCTTGCAACCACAGAATGCACCTTTCCCCGTAGGTCGTTCACCTCTTCCTGATGTCATCCCTTGTTTTGGGGTGCTGCCCCACGGAGTTGACCCTGTCCACGACTCTCCGCCATAGCGCCATCTTCCTAGCAATGGACGTCTGCTGCACCTGTGGTCCGAATAGCTGTTGCTCTACCTGGATGATTTCCTCCACCATGACTCTTAGCTCCTCCTCTGAAAACCTGGGGTGTCTTTGGGGTGCCATGGATGTGGTGTGAGTGGTATGTGTGAGGGTGTGTGGGGTGCCGTGTTGGGTTGTGTGCTGTGAGGTGAGTGGATGGTGTATGGGTAATGGTGTTCTGTGGCTCAGATTGAGTGTGTGCCCCTGGCTTGTCTCTCTCTCAGTTATCAACCTTTTTTTTCGTTGAAAGGGTTGTGGGTAATGTGGGTGTGTGTCTTAAAGTGGTCTGAGTGTGTGGGTGTGGTGTGTGTATGTGTGTCAGGTGTGTGTATTTTGAATTGTCCAATGTGGTGTAGTTTTGTTAGTGTGTGTGTATTTTGAGTGCGGCGGTGTGTACCGCCAATGGTTTACCGCTGTTGAAAGACCGTTGCGTTGATTTCTGGGTCCTGATACTGTGAGTGTATTTCTGTTGGCGTAACGGAGTGGGTTTTGGTACCGCCAATTTATCACTGACCTTTGGGCTGGCGGACTTGTGTGGGTGTCTGTATAGTGGCGGATTTCTCTGAGTGGGTCATAATACCCGTAGCGGTATACCGCTGCAGTCACGGCAGCCGTCAGCACATCGGTAAGCTGCACTTACCGCCAGGGTTGTAATGAGGGCCTCAGATGTCTAATAATAGGAACAAAAGAAAACACAAGGTCGTAGTTTGAGTAAAAATGCTGAATATACTCCTGGTTATAGAATCTTATTAGTAGCAGACTACAGCTTATGCCATAGGTTAGTGGCAGACTATGGTAAGTAACCCCTTCTTCCACAGAGGAAGAAATTTGCGTACACACAAGACAATTTGTTGCATCCAGCGTCTCAGCATACTCACTTAACAAGCGATAGAATACATTAGAAGAAAGCTCTCCTTGAGCATTAGTATAGTCATGCAAGTATTTCTCATCTAAGTTACAAATTTCTAAAGCTGTTAGTGTAGTAGTCTCAGGAACGAAAACAATAGTAGCCTCTTTCATTTCATGAACAGACAGTCCCACAATCATTATTATAAACATTATTCCACTCATAATTGCCATTCCAACACTCAAATACCTACAATATCTAATATTCCTAACGCGATTATCTAACTCAACCATGATCTGTAGAGAATCAGAAAGTAGAAGTAACTCTTAGATAAAGTGCAACAGAGAGAATCAAAACGGAAAAATCAAAAACGAAGGAAAAAAAATGTCTTTCACACAGTTCAGTTTCACACGTAGGAACCCTTTCTCCTTTGTCAAAAACCAATTAGCAGCTTGTCATATCCGGTTTTCAATTGTCATAACAGGTTTTCAATGTCTTTTCTGGTTTTATTTTAACAGTCTCTCTTTTCCAGGTTTCTCCAGATTAGCTCAACAACTCAGTCTACGGATCACCTTCATGTTGCATCAAAGTACTGATTTGGAACTTCTCTATCAAAACAAAAGGACATAAACTTGTTTTGCCATTCACTGCATATGCCCACTCAGGACCTGCGAATCTTCGACTTGCTACTCTCTTCTTTTTCAACCTTCGTTGACCACTTAATTCTCCTTCACTCAGTTCTTCCTTTCTCGTAGTATCCACTTCTTCTTCTACTGTTTCATTTATGACTAATGCCTTCTTCTTCCCAATTTGCGATTCAGGTCAATTATCTCCTTTTCTCATGAATTCTGTCAATATTCTCCTCATGATTGGACTCTTTTCCTTTACTTTCTCTATGGTGTTTTCTCTTCATGGACCTGCAACAGGTTCCGGAGGAGTCGGATCACCTTGACTTTTATCCGTCTCAACTCTTTCACCCTCTTGATCTGGCACTCACTCTGTCTGCTTTTCAGCACCGTCTGCTTCTGGGAGAACCCCTGTTGTGCTCGGTTCTCCTGCTGTATCCGTTGAATTAGGCTCTTGCTCACCCTCCTGTAATTCTTCACTCTCATCTCTTACAGGGGTGATAGACCGATCTTCCACAAACTCAAGTTCAACCTCAGGTTCAGCTTGCCCTTGTTCCGGCTCAGGTATAGCCACGTGTTTCACTGTTGTTGGTGCTCTCAACAACACTTCTTCATGATCTTGCGGACTCACCACTCTCTTTGTATGACTTGCATGTATCCAGTTCGGCAGTCCTGCACACTTTACAGCTGTCGTAGTTGTTAACACCACCTGGCAGGGACCTTTCCAATGCGGTTCCAAACAGGTCTTACGAACATGCTTTTTGATGACGACCCAATCTCCAGCTCTCAGATTGTGACCTGTGTCATGGATGGGTGGCAGGGTAGCAGCATGCACCAGCTGAGAGAAAGAGCAAACCACATCAGCCAGACCCTTGCAGTAGTCCAACACCATATCATCTGTAATATTGACAAGTGCATTGGCTGGAATTGCTGGCAGTCTCATTGCTCTGCCCATGAGGATCTCATGGGGTGACAGTCCTGTCTTTCTGTCAGGTATGTTTCGCATTGACATCAACACCAAAGGTAATGCATCTGGCCATTTCAGATTGGTTGTGGCACACATCTTCGCAATTCTTAATTTCCATGTACCATTCATTTGTTCCACTAGTCCTGATGCTTCTGGGCGATAGCTACAATGCAACTTCTGCTCAATGGTTAGTGCTGGACATAAGAGTTTAATCACCTCGTTATTGAAGTGAGTTCCCCTATGTTATTCTAAAGAGATCGGACATCCGAACCGTGGTATTAACTCTCTTTGCTACTGTGAAACTGTCATTTCTTCGTGTGGGGTATGCTTCAATCCAATGACTAAAGACACACACAATCACCAACATGTACTTCAAACCACCAAATGCAGGCATCTCAATGAAATCCAACTGCATTCTGCTGAATAGACTTCCTGCTCTTCCAATGTGGCTCAAATTTACCACTGACCCCTTTCCCACATTTAGTTGCTGACAAATTACACATCGATGACACACTGCCTCTGCTGCTTGCCTGAATTTTGGATTGAACCAATCAACTTTGAACAACCGGACCATGGCATCCTTTCCAATATGCGCCTGCCCATGGTAGTACTTGGCCATCATCCATTTGGCAACACCATCTGAACCTCCTCAGAAACCCAAATTTCATCAGATCTTTGAGTACATTTCAGCTTGACCCCAAGTCGTTTCTCCTCTTTGTCTGCATTTTCCTGATATGTTTTCAATTATTCTAGAGTATCAATCACTTTTAAGGCATAATTTGCGCAACTGTTCTCTTCTTCAGGCATCAATTTCCACTTGTCTTTGAACGATATACAGTTCAATGCACAAACCCTTGCGACTTGATCCGCATATCCATTTCCCAATGAAATATAATCCTGTGTCTTTTGATGTGCACTGCATTTTACCACTGCAATTTCTTCAGGTAACTGTATTGAGTACAACAACTCTTTTATTATGTTGCCATTTCTCACTGGTGTTCCAGTAGAGGTCATGAAACCTCGTTGCGTCCACAGCTGGCCAAAATCATGAACAATTCCAAATTCATACCAACTGTCTGTATAGATTGTGACTCTTTATCTCGCAGAAACATAACATGCTCTACTAAGAGCTACCAACTCTGCTACTTGTGCAGAGTACACACCTGGAAGCCATGGAGCTTCTAACATGCCTGTAATTGTGCGTACTGCATATCCTGCTCTCAATGTCCCTGTTCCATCTCTGAGACACGAACCATCAACAAAGACAATTTGGTCATTTTCTTCTAAACGCGTGTCTCTAATATCAGGTCTTGGTTTTGTACACAGCTCAGTTACCTCAAGACAATCATGCTCAATATCTTCTTCTTTTTCAATTTCAACAGTATCACTTGGCAGCAATGTTGCTGGATTCAACACTGTACATATTTTCAATGTCACATTTGGAGCACCCAATATGCTTGTCTCATACCTTGTTAGTCTTGCACCAGTCAAGTATTGCATTTTTGTCCTTGTCAGTAAAATTTCAACGGAGTGTGGTGCCATTACCGTCAAAGGGTATCCCACGACTACCCCCTCACATTGGGAAAGACTTTGACAAACTGTGGCTACTGCACACTGGCAACCTGGTGAAGCTGCTGCGACCGGGTCCAAGGTACCTGAAAAATAGGCTACTGGGCGATAAGCACCTCCATGGACCTGTGTCAAAACAGACAAAGAACAAGCATCACGTTCATGACAAAACAATGTGAAAGGTTTTGTGTAATCAGGCATTCCCAATGCTGGAGCTCTGCACAAACTCTCTCAATTCAGTGAACGCTTTCATCTGATCCTCATCTAGGGTAATAGGATCTATAATTTCCTTGTGTGTCAACTGCTGCAATGATTTGGCAATTTCAGCAAAATTCGGAATCCACTGTCTGCAGTATTCCCAGAAACATCCTGGCATCTCTCTGCGAAGTCGGAGGACTTCTCTGAAGAATCATGGTAATTATCTCCCTGGAGATTCTCCTTAACCCCTTCTCAATCTGGTGTCCCAGATATTTCACAGATTTTTGGCAATACTGCAATTTTACAGGCGAGACCTTATGTCCAAAGTTTCCCAAATGATTCAACAGGGCAATCGAGTCATACTTACACTCATCCCTTGTTCTGGATGCGATCAGCAAATCATCAATGTATTGCACCAAAGTCGAGTGGTATGGCAATTCCAATGACTCCAGGTTCTTTTTCAAGATCTGATTAAACAGTGATGGTGACTCTGTATACCCTTGTGGAAGCCTGCACCAGCTGTAGACTCTGTCTAGGAATTTGAAACTAAAAAGAAACTGACTATCCTCATGAAGAGGCACAGAAAAGAAAGCTTGTGACAAGTCAACCACTGTGAACCACTCTGCATCGCAAGGAATCTGATACAGTATCACTGCTGGATTTGGCACCACTGGACAACACTTGACCACTAAATCATTCACTTTTCGCAAGTCCTGCACAACACGCACTTTCCCACATGGCTTCTTTAAGCCCATTATTGGTGAATTACATGGACTGCTTAACACTTCCTTCAAAACTCCTTGTTGTTGAAAATCTCCAATTATTTGCGCCACTTTCATCAAAACATCTTGTGGCATGTTATACTGTGGAAGCTGTGGAAATACTGCATTTGGCTTCAAAGTAATCTTAACCGGGTCTACTCCCTCAATCAGACCTACTTCTCTACCTGTCAGGTCCCCGACTTCTTTCACCGTTCTCTGCAAGTCTGCATGCAATTCTTTCATAGTAAACATTGGGAAAAATTCAATCAACGGGTATTCTTCACTAGCACTGTTAATCACGATTTCAGCCACCTGCTCTTCTTCGTAATCACTGTTGGTTTAACCCTTCTATTCCAGTGTCTGAACAATTAATGGAGCATTTTTTCTTACACAGTAAGGGCCAGATGTAGGAACCAGTTTGTGACTCGCAAAAGGCAAAAATTGCCGTTTGCGAGTCGCAAACCGGAGTTTCCTATGCAGAAATGCATTTTGCGAGTCGGGACCGACTCGCAAAATGCATTTCCGACTCGCAAATAGGAACGGGTGTTCCCTTCCTATTTGCGACTCGCAGTGGTATGCAATTCCATTTGCGACCGCTTATGCGGTCGCAAATGGAGTCGCAGTTACCATCCACTTGAAGTGGATGGTAACCCACTCGCAAATTGGAAGGGGTCCCCATGGGACCCCTTCCCCTTTGTGAATGGACCCCAAAATATTTTTTCAGGGCAGGTAGTGGTCCTGCCCTGAAAATATACCGAAACAAAAGGTTTCGGATTTTTTTTTTAAATGCAGCTCGTTTTCCTTTAAGGAAAACGGGCTACACTTGAAAAAAAAAACTGCTTTATTAGCAAGCAGTCACGGACATGGAGATCTGCTGACTACAGCAGGCCTCCATGTCAGTGAGTGCCCATAGTCGCTATGGGGCCGCAATTTGCGACCCACCTCATTAATATTAATGAGGTGGGTCTGAGACACCGTTCTGCATAGCAAATTGCGAGTTGCAATTTGTGAGTCGCTCGGACTCGCAAATTGCAAGTCGCAATTTGCTTTGTACCTACATCTGGCCCTAAATCTCTTCCCGTAGGGATACTGGACTTGAATCACATACTACAAATCTATGTAGTCCCTGGTAATTGCCAATCTCAACCTGCACTGGTTCTGTGATTGGGTTTGTCAATTGTCTATTCTCCACTCCCACAACTTGAACTGTTCTGCCTGAAAGAGGTAAAGTTCGGACTTCCACACTTCTCACTGTAGAGCGTGTAGCTCCTGTATCCACCAAAAAGGAGACCTTGTGACCCATCACCTTTCTCTTTACAAAAGATCCTCTCTGATCTACTTCTAAGGATGCTGCAAGCACACACGGTCCTTCATCCAAACTGTCACTCATCCATTCTTCGTTTATTCCGTCCTCACTATAAAATGGAAATTGGTGTACGGTGTTATTACTGTTGTCTTGTCTCTGACCTGTGACCTGCTGAGTAAGCATCACCTGTTGCTGCTCCATCTGGGCTTGAGGTATCTGCATTTGCTATCTAGGTACCATAGGAACCTGCTACTGTATTGGTTGCAACTGTGTTAATTGTGCAAGTGGCACCTGCAATTGCTGCATGGGTTGGAAATTCTGCACTCAATTCATAACATTAGGAATTAATCTTTTCATTCTTGGGACTTTCACAGTTTGAAATGTACTGACATCACCACCTTGCTGAACGACACCATCCTGTGCCATCAACAGACACTCCAGCTTCTAGTGTCCCACGTTTCCACACAAATGACACGGTAACATCTTTTTCATCCCCTGCATGTCATTCTGAACCACTACAGTACCCAGCTCCTGACCACGCATCATGTCAATTCTGCGACCTCTACCTCTTATTTGAGGCTGGAACATAACAGTTCTCTGCTGCTGCGGCATAGGCGGTATTATAGCTCCCTGCACTCCTGTCTGTGCTGCCTTTATTTGTATCACCATTGCTTTTTCCTTCAACCTTTTCTGTTTCAATTTAATCTCGTCACTACAGTATTTTGCATACTGCATACCTTCATCAATAGGCTTTGCCTGCCAGCAAATCAAATGACTCTTTATCATTTGCCCTACTTATGGTCTCAACCCTTCAATGAACCTGAACACAAAATGCAACGTCTTTCGGCTCAATTACTTCCTTGCCACAGTAATCCTTGAACGCTTTTAACAATCTTTCATAGTAGGTATGTATTGACTCCTTAGGCTCCTGAACCGTTCTGTCAATTCTCTGCCAATCAATATTTTGGGGAGAAATTCTTGTCTTCAGGAACTCAATCACCTTACAGTAATGTTTCATCACTTCAGATGAAAGTGCACCTGTTACTTAATCCCTTTCTGAATCACTTGTTGGCCAATCCACTGCTCTCTTACACTCGACCCATAAGTCGGCTGGATCCACTATCTTCAATAATGTGTTTAAGTCTTCCCACAAACATTTGGAAAGTTTCACGAATCTGTCTGTCTGCTGATACCACTCAACCAGTTTCTCTCTGTTTTGGGTAATCATTTGTGAATAACAATATATCACTCCTATGCCATGGGACATGAACAAACTGCCCCCAGGGAATCTCTCTCATCTGAAGCATTTTCACTGATTCCCTTTCTTTCTGAACATCTTCAGACCTCTCTTGTGAATCTCGCTTTCACTTATCTTTTTTCTTTGTCCATCGACCATCCCACTTTTCTAATGTTCCCCAGATTTGGGCACTCTGCAGCAATTCCTTCAAGTGAGCCTTCATTCCCGCTGATTTCATGTGTTCAAAATCCTTTGCCTTGAAATCTAATCTGTAACTGCGTTTCAAATGCTTTGTTTTCTCAATCTCGATGTCATGTTTCTCTGTCAGCTCTGCCAATTTCTGATGTATTTGACTCACTTCATTTGTAATCTTTGGGCACAAATACCTCAGCTCTTCTTCAGTGTAGGACTCTAACCTATTCACACCCATTGTTCCCTCAACTAATTCGGTTGCTTCGATATTCAACCTTATGCGATTTATCTGCTCTCTTCACCCTTGGATGTAATTTGAGGTGTATTTACACTGTCTAACCATTCACTCAATTGCAGCACTGCCAATCCCTGTAATGAGATGTTACTCACGTTTGGCACTGGTACCTGTTGCATCACTGCACCTGGACTTTGCAGCGTCAAAAGGTTCAAACTTAGACTCGCATTCGGGCCATTTACTGCATCTGAAAGTGCTACAAGTTGACTGAGATGCATTAAAGGTCTAGATCTACTGAAAGTCTGACCTGCGGATGACATCATCTAAACAGGATCACTCACTCCCCTTCTCACAAGACTCTGTGACTTTTCGTTCTGCTCTCCCACATTTACTTTCTTTCGCGCAAATAAGGGTACCGCTGGACCTACAGTAATTGGTAGTGATATTGCATCTGGAGCTGCCCTGACACTCGCACCTTGTGGAAATGTTTCCCCCAATGCCTGGTTCATGACTGGTGTAATATCTGACTGTGTTCCCATCATCGGTGTAAACTTCGGCAAACCCTGTGGCTTTGCTGCAGGCAATAACATTGGAGTCGGCTCAGTCTGAACTAGCATTGGCCTCGGGAGTACTTGCTCCGTTGGTACCACTATGTTCGAAACTGTCTCAAGAACTGGCACAACTGGATAAATTCTCTGTACTGATGGAGGATGCATCTGTGCTTTGACCACAGTAGTAGTCCCCGCATTAGGTGTACTCTGTACTACCCCTGGTATCTGTCCACTGTCTGCACTGCACCCTCTGTTCACGATGCTTGTGCCTGAGCAGTTGTAATGGCACTAGTACTTGGACCCCCTGAATAAGTCAGAAAGGGTGGAGGTCGATCCCTCAGCAAATGTGTAATGAGGTCCTCAACATCAGAATCTTCATCGTCTACATAGGGCTTTTTATTTTTATTTTTCCCTGCACTTTCACTATCTTTAGCATTGTCTTTCTTCTCTGTCTCGTCTTCCTCTGTAATTACAGGAAACAATTTGACACCCTGAAGCGTCTCTACTCTGCATCTTTTCTGTTGCCAATCCCACCTAGCTTCAGCTAAGGATTTTTCTACTCGCTTCATTCTCTTCTTAAATTTCATCTCTTGTTGCTGTCTGGCCACTAGTTCCCAAACCGCTAAAGCCTCAAACTGTGCTGGTCTCGGTAACGGCTTCATCTCATATGATGCCATTCGCAATTCGGCCAAAATTCTCAAATGAAATGTTCCATGCTCTGGAAACGCTAAAGCTCCTCGCTTCTTTGTTACCTTACACCACTGCCTTAACCAAAGACACGGTGCTACTCCTCTCTCCTCCATCACAATATAAGCCGGAGAATTTTCTGGTAGGGTTGGTTCCCCCACTGATGCCTTAATGTAAGTAACACCCTTCATCGCACTTCTGAACGCCTTGAAAAACTTCATTTTGTCTGCTTTATTTATTTCGATTCAATAATGAAATGACATTTACTCCCAAGATTCCCTTCACCCACTTACTCAACCAATTGCCTCTTCCTAACGGCTGCCAATACACTTGCGACTCTTCTCACTAACCAACCTATCCCAGCGCGGCACACTCTGACGCCACACACAGCGGCTGACAAAGTCTTGCGGCTTGTCCTCCTAAACTTCAACTCACACAACTAATGCAGATTATTTGCGAGCACTTACCAAAAAACAATAACTAAAACAAACCTGCTGGTTTACAACAGGAAGGGGACACAATCGCTTCAGAGACCTTACAGATTTTCACTAATGGCCCTTTCGCTCATATAGCTATTCCTCTTTCTCAGTCTCCCACATTCGCAAGCAAAATTCGACCCGCAAACTTTTACTCTCAAATGATCAATGGGTGTGTCCTGGTGCACACAGAACTCGCCAAATCTCAGTTGAAAAATGTATTTTATTCATCTATCTCATACACAGACTTGTTGACCTACTAAACCAGACAGATTACAACATATAACCAAGTGTCGCCTACACTTGTCAATATACTCCGGAGTCTTAGACCATGCAGGATCCGTACATTACCAACAACCACATGGATAATTTTTTATCACAAAGCGCCACACACATGTGAAGTTCGACGACTTCCCTACTCCCATACTGTGGAGTACACACACTCCTACTAACCCCTAACTGGAGTACGCAGACTCCTTACCTTGCCTCACATACATCACAATTCACCTGCGGTTTGCTTAAGCGTGTGCAAGCGCAACCTACCACTTCCACCTATCACAAAACACGCCGAGAACATACTCAACTTTACTAGCGGGATAAAGAATCTGGGAAAGTCATTTCTGGGCTTAAGGGGACATCATCTTTGCTACAATTGCCATTTCAGAAAAACAAAATTCAAACCTTATAAAATACGAACAACTAACCCTAACTTAAACTCCTACCATAACCAATAATCACCACATAACTAGTTCTCAAAGGAAACAAACCATCAAGCTGCTATCAAAAACTGCTAGCGCGCCTGGTCCTTAGTAAGTAAACTTACAAAGGGACGTGTATAGGTCGATGAACCTTTTGAATCGCATGGAGTATCCAAGTCATGTAGTGACTATTGAACCAATAATCAACATCAATAATCAAGAAATATTTCATAAGAAAACAGCTTAAAACCATCTACTCATAAATAACCACAACTCGGAAAGGAGATAACAATTTTATGTCCCTATTGATTACAATTCTAAATCATCTGTTAGTTAAATCTTTATTAAAAACACACTTCTTTATTGATTCATTAATAGAAATCATCATCACTTGAAAGAAAACGTATATGAGAATGCAATTTCATAAACTAAGAATACCAGCATTAATTGCAAAGTTCAGCAAAGTAAGTTTGTCAGTCATTTGTCACTGTCAACGTCACCCTTAACAGCCTACCTAACCAAGATTAGCATCAGGATGTGGGACTTCATGAAAAAACCTTTTAGAGAAAACATTAATTTGGAAAAATCTATCTAAGTAAGAATATCTATAATCAGTGCAGTTGGTACCTAGAAGAAAAGGCTTAAAATTGTCAGTCACATTTTTATAGCTACCTATCCAGGATGGATCAGCAACAAGTCAGTCTTCGTCTTCAGGTCATTGATTGGTCAGCTACGGATCAGGCTCACAGAGGATAAGCCCAATATCAGCACCTTGGACAGCGTCTCCTGACGTCATCAATTCTCCCCTCGCATCTCTGATTTTAGCCCCCTGTCATGACTTTTTATTACGGTCTCCCAGTCCATCCTCCTAATTCCTAATTGGTCAGTCAGTCAGCAGATATGACTTTAACCTATAGTATTTGTTTACCGAATCTATTTTTCATATGAGTCCGTTCACAAGATGTGGATTGGTTCACTTTACAATGTTCTCATCATCTGGCTCTTCAGGTATCGAAATTGTTGCATGTTCCTCTTCAGTCAGTGCTTCTATTGTTCAAGTTCTGGGAAAATACTTTTAGCCTGCTATACACATAATTGTATCAAAGTGAGTTCCCCTATGTTATTCTAAAGAGATCGGACATCCGAACCGTGGTATTAACTCTCTTTGCTACTGTGAAACTGTCATTTCTTCGTGTGGGGTATGCTTCAATCCAATGACTAAAGACACACACAATCACCAACATGTACTTCAAACCACCAAATGCAGGCATCTCAATGAAATCCAACTGCATTCTGCTGAATAGACTTCCTGCTCTTCCAATGTGGCTCAAATTTACCACTGACCCCTTTCCCACATTTAGTTGCTGACAAATTACACATCGATGACACACTGCCTCTGCTGCTTGCCTGAATTTTGGATTGAACCAATCAACTTTGAACAACCGGACCATGGCATCCTTTCCAATATGCGCCTGCCCATGGTAGTACTTGGCCATCATCCATTTGGCAACACCATCTGAACCTCCTCAGAAACCCAAATTTCATCAGATCTTTGAGTACATTTCAGCTTGACCCCAAGTCGTTTCTCCTCTTTGTCTGCATTTTCCTGATATGTTTTCAATTATTCTAGAGTATCAATCACTTTTAAGGCATAATTTGCGCAACTGTTCTCTTCTTCAGGCATCAATTTCCACTTGTCTTTGAACGATATACAGTTCAATGCACAAACCCTTGCGACTTGATCCGCATATCCATTTCCCAATGAAATATAATCCTGTGTCTTTTGATGTGCACTGCATTTTACCACTGCAATTTCTTCAGGTAACTGTATTGAGTACAACAACTCTTTTATTATGTTGCCATTTCTCACTGGTGTTCCAGTAGAGGTCATGAAACCTCGTTGCGTCCACAGCTGGCCAAAATCATGAACAATTCCAAATTCATACCAACTGTCTGTATAGATTGTGACTCTTTATCTCGCAGAAACATAACATGCTCTACTAAGAGCTACCAACTCTGCTACTTGTGCAGAGTACACACCTGGAAGCCATGGAGCTTCTAACATGCCTGTAATTGTGCGTACTGCATATCCTGCTCTCAATGTCCCTGTTCCATCTCTGAGACACGAACCATCAACAAAGACAATTTGGTCATTTTCTTCTAAACGCGTGTCTCTAATATCAGGTCTTGGTTTTGTACACAGCTCAGTTACCTCAAGACAATCATGCTCAATATCTTCTTCTTTTTCAATTTCAACAGTATCACTTGGCAGCAATGTTGCTGGATTCAACACTGTACATATTTTCAATGTCACATTTGGAGCACCCAATATGCTTGTCTCATACCTTGTTAGTCTTGCACCAGTCAAGTATTGCATTTTTGTCCTTGTCAGTAAAATTTCAACGGAGTGTGGTGCCATTACCGTCAAAGGGTATCCCACGACTACCCCCTCACATTGGGAAAGACTTTGACAAACTGTGGCTACTGCACACTGGCAACCTGGTGAAGCTGCTGCGACCGGGTCCAAGGTACCTGAAAAATAGGCTACTGGGCGATAAGCACCTCCATGGACCTGTGTCAAAACAGACAAAGAACAAGCATCACGTTCATGACAAAACAATGTGAAAGGTTTTGTGTAATCAGGCATTCCCAATGCTGGAGCTCTGCACAAACTCTCTCAATTCAGTGAACGCTTTCATCTGATCCTCATCTAGGGTAATAGGATCTATAATTTCCTTGTGTGTCAACTGCTGCAATGATTTGGCAATTTCAGCAAAATTCGGAATCCACTGTCTGCAGTATTCCCAGAAACATCCTGGCATCTCTCTGCGAAGTCGGAGGACTTCTCTGAAGAATCATGGTAATTATCTCCCTGGAGATTCTCCTTAACCCCTTCTCAATCTGGTGTCCCAGATATTTCACAGATTTTTGGCAATACTGCAATTTTACAGGCGAGACCTTATGTCCAAAGTTTCCCAAATGATTCAACAGGGCAATCGAGTCATACTTACACTCATCCCTTGTTCTGGATGCGATCAGCAAATCATCAATGTATTGCACCAAAGTCGAGTGGTATGGCAATTCCAATGACTCCAGGTTCTTTTTCAAGATCTGATTAAACAGTGATGGTGACTCTGTATACCCTTGTGGAAGCCTGCACCAGCTGTAGACTCTGTCTAGGAATTTGAAACTAAAAAGAAACTGACTATCCTCATGAAGAGGCACAGAAAAGAAAGCTTGTGACAAGTCAACCACTGTGAACCACTCTGCATCGCAAGGAATCTGATACAGTATCACTGCTGGATTTGGCACCACTGGACAACACTTGACCACTAAATCATTCACTTTTCGCAAGTCCTGCACAACACGCACTTTCCCACATGGCTTCTTTAAGCCCATTATTGGTGAATTACATGGACTGCTTAACACTTCCTTCAAAACTCCTTGTTGTTGAAAATCTCCAATTATTTGCGCCACTTTCATCAAAACATCTTGTGGCATGTTATACTGTGGAAGCTGTGGAAATACTGCATTTGGCTTCAAAGTAATCTTAACCGGGTCTACTCCCTCAATCAGACCTACTTCTCTACCTGTCAGGTCCCCGACTTCTTTCACCGTTCTCTGCAAGTCTGCATGCAATTCTTTCATAGTAAACATTGGGAAAAATTCAATCAACGGGTATTCTTCACTAGCACTGTTAATCACGATTTCAGCCACCTGCTCTTCTTCGTAATCACTGTTGGTTTAACCCTTCTATTCCAGTGTCTGAACAATTAATGGAGCATTTTTTCTTACACAGTAAGGGCCAGATGTAGGAACCAGTTTGTGACTCGCAAAAGGCAAAAATTGCCGTTTGCGAGTCGCAAACCGGAGTTTCCTATGCAGAAATGCATTTTGCGAGTCGGGACCGACTCGCAAAATGCATTTCCGACTCGCAAATAGGAACGGGTGTTCCCTTCCTATTTGCGACTCGCAGTGGTATGCAATTCCATTTGCGACCGCTTATGCGGTCGCAAATGGAGTCGCAGTTACCATCCACTTGAAGTGGATGGTAACCCACTCGCAAATTGGAAGGGGTCCCCATGGGACCCCTTCCCCTTTGTGAATGGACCCCAAAATATTTTTTCAGGGCAGGTAGTGGTCCTGCCCTGAAAATATACCGAAACAAAAGGTTTCGGATTTTTTTTTTAAATGCAGCTCGTTTTCCTTTAAGGAAAACGGGCTACACTTGAAAAAAAAAACTGCTTTATTAGCAAGCAGTCACGGACATGGAGATCTGCTGACTACAGCAGGCCTCCATGTCAGTGAGTGCCCATAGTCGCTATGGGGCCGCAATTTGCGACCCACCTCATTAATATTAATGAGGTGGGTCTGAGACACCGTTCTGCATAGCAAATTGCGAGTTGCAATTTGTGAGTCGCTCGGACTCGCAAATTGCAAGTCGCAATTTGCTTTGTACCTACATCTGGCCCTAAATCTCTTCCCGTAGGGATACTGGACTTGAATCACATACTACAAATCTATGTAGTCCCTGGTAATTGCCAATCTCAACCTGCACTGGTTCTGTGATTGGGTTTGTCAATTGTCTATTCTCCACTCCCACAACTTGAACTGTTCTGCCTGAAAGAGGTAAAGTTCGGACTTCCACACTTCTCACTGTAGAGCGTGTAGCTCCTGTATCCACCAAAAAGGAGACCTTGTGACCCATCACCTTTCTCTTTACAAAAGATCCTCTCTGATCTACTTCTAAGGATGCTGCAAGCACACACGGTCCTTCATCCAAACTGTCACTCATCCATTCTTCGTTTATTCCGTCCTCACTATAAAATGGAAATTGGTGTACGGTGTTATTACTGTTGTCTTGTCTCTGACCTGTGACCTGCTGAGTAAGCATCACCTGTTGCTGCTCCATCTGGGCTTGAGGTATCTGCATTTGCTATCTAGGTACCATAGGAACCTGCTACTGTATTGGTTGCAACTGTGTTAATTGTGCAAGTGGCACCTGCAATTGCTGCATGGGTTGGAAATTCTGCACTCAATTCATAACATTAGGAATTAATCTTTTCATTCTTGGGACTTTCACAGTTTGAAATGTACTGACATCACCACCTTGCTGAACGACACCATCCTGTGCCATCAACAGACACTCCAGCTTCTAGTGTCCCACGTTTCCACACAAATGACACGGTAACATCTTTTTCATCCCCTGCATGTCATTCTGAACCACTACAGTACCCAGCTCCTGACCACGCATCATGTCAATTCTGCGACCTCTACCTCTTATTTGAGGCTGGAACATAACAGTTCTCTGCTGCTGCGGCATAGGCGGTATTATAGCTCCCTGCACTCCTGTCTGTGCTGCCTTTATTTGTATCACCATTGCTTTTTCCTTCAACCTTTTCTGTTTCAATTTAATCTCGTCACTACAGTATTTTGCATACTGCATACCTTCATCAATAGGCTTTGCCTGCCAGCAAATCAAATGACTCTTTATCATTTGCCCTACTTATGGTCTCAACCCTTCAATGAACCTGAACACAAAATGCAACGTCTTTCGGCTCAATTACTTCCTTGCCACAGTAATCCTTGAACGCTTTTAACAATCTTTCATAGTAGGTATGTATTGACTCCTTAGGCTCCTGAACCGTTCTGTCAATTCTCTGCCAATCAATATTTTGGGGAGAAATTCTTGTCTTCAGGAACTCAATCACCTTACAGTAATGTTTCATCACTTCAGATGAAAGTGCACCTGTTACTTAATCCCTTTCTGAATCACTTGTTGGCCAATCCACTGCTCTCTTACACTCGACCCATAAGTCGGCTGGATCCACTATCTTCAATAATGTGTTTAAGTCTTCCCACAAACATTTGGAAAGTTTCACGAATCTGTCTGTCTGCTGATACCACTCAACCAGTTTCTCTCTGTTTTGGGTAATCATTTGTGAATAACAATATATCACTCCTATGCCATGGGACATGAACAAACTGCCCCCAGGGAATCTCTCTCATCTGAAGCATTTTCACTGATTCCCTTTCTTTCTGAACATCTTCAGACCTCTCTTGTGAATCTCGCTTTCACTTATCTTTTTTCTTTGTCCATCGACCATCCCACTTTTCTAATGTTCCCCAGATTTGGGCACTCTGCAGCAATTCCTTCAAGTGAGCCTTCATTCCCGCTGATTTCATGTGTTCAAAATCCTTTGCCTTGAAATCTAATCTGTAACTGCGTTTCAAATGCTTTGTTTTCTCAATCTCGATGTCATGTTTCTCTGTCAGCTCTGCCAATTTCTGATGTATTTGACTCACTTCATTTGTAATCTTTGGGCACAAATACCTCAGCTCTTCTTCAGTGTAGGACTCTAACCTATTCACACCCATTGTTCCCTCAACTAATTCGGTTGCTTCGATATTCAACCTTATGCGATTTATCTGCTCTCTTCACCCTTGGATGTAATTTGAGGTGTATTTACACTGTCTAACCATTCACTCAATTGCAGCACTGCCAATCCCTGTAATGAGATGTTACTCACGTTTGGCACTGGTACCTGTTGCATCACTGCACCTGGACTTTGCAGCGTCAAAAGGTTCAAACTTAGACTCGCATTCGGGCCATTTACTGCATCTGAAAGTGCTACAAGTTGACTGAGATGCATTAAAGGTCTAGATCTACTGAAAGTCTGACCTGCGGATGACATCATCTAAACAGGATCACTCACTCCCCTTCTCACAAGACTCTGTGACTTTTCGTTCTGCTCTCCCACATTTACTTTCTTTCGCGCAAATAAGGGTACCGCTGGACCTACAGTAATTGGTAGTGATATTGCATCTGGAGCTGCCCTGACACTCGCACCTTGTGGAAATGTTTCCCCCAATGCCTGGTTCATGACTGGTGTAATATCTGACTGTGTTCCCATCATCGGTGTAAACTTCGGCAAACCCTGTGGCTTTGCTGCAGGCAATAACATTGGAGTCGGCTCAGTCTGAACTAGCATTGGCCTCGGGAGTACTTGCTCCGTTGGTACCACTATGTTCGAAACTGTCTCAAGAACTGGCACAACTGGATAAATTCTCTGTACTGATGGAGGATGCATCTGTGCTTTGACCACAGTAGTAGTCCCCGCATTAGGTGTACTCTGTACTACCCCTGGTATCTGTCCACTGTCTGCACTGCACCCTCTGTTCACGATGCTTGTGCCTGAGCAGTTGTAATGGCACTAGTACTTGGACCCCCTGAATAAGTCAGAAAGGGTGGAGGTCGATCCCTCAGCAAATGTGTAATGAGGTCCTCAACATCAGAATCTTCATCGTCTACATAGGGCTTTTTATTTTTATTTTTCCCTGCACTTTCACTATCTTTAGCATTGTCTTTCTTCTCTGTCTCGTCTTCCTCTGTAATTACAGGAAACAATTTGACACCCTGAAGCGTCTCTACTCTGCATCTTTTCTGTTGCCAATCCCACCTAGCTTCAGCTAAGGATTTTTCTACTCGCTTCATTCTCTTCTTAAATTTCATCTCTTGTTGCTGTCTGGCCACTAGTTCCCAAACCGCTAAAGCCTCAAACTGTGCTGGTCTCGGTAACGGCTTCATCTCATATGATGCCATTCGCAATTCGGCCAAAATTCTCAAATGAAATGTTCCATGCTCTGGAAACGCTAAAGCTCCTCGCTTCTTTGTTACCTTACACCACTGCTTTAACCAAAGACACGGTGCTACTCCTCTCTCCTCCATCACAATATAAGCCGGAGAATTTTCTGGTAGGGTTGGTTCCCCCACTGATGCCTTAATGTAAGTAACACCCTTCATCGCACTTCTGAACGCCTTGAAAAACTTCATTTTGTCTGCTTTATTTATTTCGATTCAATAATGAAATGACATTTACTCCCAAGATTCCCTTCACCCACTTACTCAACCAATTGCCTCTTCCTAACGGCTGCCAATACACTTGCGACTCTTCTCACTAACCAACCTATCCCAGCGCGGCACACTCTGACGCCACACACAGCGGCTGACAAAGTCTTGCGGCTTGTCCTCCTAAACTTCAACTCACACAACTAATGCAGATTATTTGCGAGCACTTACCAAAAAACAATAACTAAAACAAACCTGCTGGTTTACAACAGGAAGGGGACACAATCGCTTCAGAGACCTTACAGATTTTCACTAATGGCCCTTTCGCTCATATAGCTATTCCTCTTTCTCAGTCTCCCACATTCGCAAGCAAAATTCGACCCGCAAACTTTTACTCTCAAATGATCAATGGGTGTGTCCTGGTGCACACAGAACTCGCCAAATCTCAGTTGAAAAATGTATTTTATTCATCTATCTCATACACAGACTTGTTGACCTACTAAACCAGACAGATTACAACATATAACCAAGTGTCGCCTACACTTGTCAATATACTCCGGAGTCTTAGACCATGCAGGATCCGTACATTACCAACAACCACATGGATAATTTTTTATCACAAAGCGCCACACACATGTGAAGTTCGACGACTTCCCTACTCCCATACTGTGGAGTACACACACTCCTACTAACCCCTAACTGGAGTACGCAGACTCCTTACCTTGCCTCACATACATCACAATTCACCTGCGGTTTGCTTAAGCGTGTGCAAGCGCAACCTACCACTTCCACCTATCACAAAACACGCCGAGAACATACTCAACTTTACTAGCGGGATAAAGAATCTGGGAAAGTCATTTCTGGGCTTAAGGGGACATCATCTTTGCTACAATTGCCATTTCAGAAAAACAAAATTCAAACCTTATAAAATACGAACAACTAACCCTAACTTAAACTCCTACCATAACCAATAATCACCACATAACTAGTTCTCAAAGGAAACAAACCATCAAGCTGCTATCAAAAACTGCTAGCGCGCCTGGTCCTTAGTAAGTAAACTTACAAAGGGACGTGTATAGGTCGATGAACCTTTTGAATCGCATGGAGTATCCAAGTCATGTAGTGACTATTGAACCAATAATCAACATCAATAATCAAGAAATATTTCATAAGAAAACAGCTTAAAACCATCTACTCATAAATAACCACAACTCGGAAAGGAGATAACAATTTTATGTCCCTATTGATTACAATTCTAAATCATCTGTTAGTTAAATCTTTATTAAAAACACACTTCTTTATTGATTCATTAATAGAAATCATCATCACTTGAAAGAAAACGTATATGAGAATGCAATTTCATAAACTAAGAATACCAGCATTAATTGCAAAGTTCAGCAAAGTAAGTTTGTCAGTCATTTGTCACTGTCAACGTCACCCTTAACAGCCTACCTAACCAAGATTAGCATCAGGATGTGGGACTTCATGAAAAAACCTTTTAGAGAAAACATTAATTTGGAAAAATCTATCTAAGTAAGAATATCTATAATCAGTGCAGTTGGTACCTAGAAGAAAAGGCTTAAAATTGTCAGTCACATTTTTATAGCTACCTATCCAGGATGGATCAGCAACAAGTCAGTCTTCGTCTTCAGGTCATTGATTGGTCAGCTACGGATCAGGCTCACAGAGGATAAGCCCAATATCAGCACCTTGGACAGCGTCTCCTGACGTCATCAATTCTCCCCTCGCATCTCTGATTTTAGCCCCCTGTCATGACTTTTTATTACGGTCTCCCAGTCCATCCTCCTAATTCCTAATTGGTCAGTCAGTCAGCAGATATGACTTTAACCTATAGTATTTGTTTACCGAATCTATTTTTCATATGAGTCCGTTCACAAGATGTGGATTGGTTCACTTTACAATGTTCTCATCATCTGGCTCTTCAGGTATCGAAATTGTTGCATGTTCCTCTTCAGTCAGTGCTTCTATTGTTCAAGTTCTGGGAAAATACTTTTAGCCTGCTATACACATAATTGTATCAAAGTGAGTTCCCCTATGTTATTCTAAAGAGATCGGACATCCGAACCGTGGTATTAACTCTCTTTGCTACTGTGAAACTGTCATTTCTTCGTGTGGGGTATGCTTCAATCCAATGACTAAAGACACACACAATCACCAACATGTACTTCAAACCACCAAATGCAGGCATCTCAATGAAATCCAACTGCATTCTGCTGAATAGACTTCCTGCTCTTCCAATGTGGCTCAAATTTACCACTGACCCCTTTCCCACATTTAGTTGCTGACAAATTACACATCGATGACACACTGCCTCTGCTGCTTGCCTGAATTTTGGATTGAACCAATCAACTTTGAACAACCGGACCATGGCATCCTTTCCAATATGCGCCTGCCCATGGTAGTACTTGGCCATCATCCATTTGGCAACACCATCTGAACCTCCTCAGAAACCCAAATTTCATCAGATCTTTGAGTACATTTCAGCTTGACCCCAAGTCGTTTCTCCTCTTTGTCTGCATTTTCCTGATATGTTTTCAATTATTCTAGAGTATCAATCACTTTTAAGGCATAATTTGCGCAACTGTTCTCTTCTTCAGGCATCAATTTCCACTTGTCTTTGAACGATATACAGTTCAATGCACAAACCCTTGCGACTTGATCCGCATATCCATTTCCCAATGAAATATAATCCTGTGTCTTTTGATGTGCACTGCATTTTACCACTGCAATTTCTTCAGGTAACTGTATTGAGTACAACAACTCTTTTATTATGTTGCCATTTCTCACTGGTGTTCCAGTAGAGGTCATGAAACCTCGTTGCGTCCACAGCTGGCCAAAATCATGAACAATTCCAAATTCATACCAACTGTCTGTATAGATTGTGACTCTTTATCTCGCAGAAACATAACATGCTCTACTAAGAGCTACCAACTCTGCTACTTGTGCAGAGTACACACCTGGAAGCCATGGAGCTTCTAACATGCCTGTAATTGTGCGTACTGCATATCCTGCTCTCAATGTCCCTGTTCCATCTCTGAGACATGAACCATCAACAAAGACAATTTGGTCATTTTCTTCTAAACGCGTGTCTCTAATATCAGGTCTTGGTTTTGTACACAGCTCAGTTACCTCAAGACAATCATGCTCAATATCTTCTTCTTTTTCAATTTCAACAGTATCACTTGGCAGCAATGTTGCTGGATTCAACACTGTACATATTTTCAATGTCACATTTGGAGCACCCAATATGCTTGTCTCATACCTTGTTAGTCTTGCACCAGTCAAGTATTGCATTTTTGTCCTTGTCAGTAAAATTTCAACGGAGTGTGGTGCCATTACCGTCAAAGGGTATCCCACGACTACCCCCTCACATTGGGAAAGACTTTGACAAACTGTGGCTACTGCACACTGGCAACCTGGTGAAGCTGCTGCGACCGGGTCCAAGGTACCTGAAAAATAGGCTACTGGGCGATAAGCACCTCCATGGACCTGTGTCAAAACAGACAAAGAACAAGCATCACGTTCATGACAAAACAATGTGAAAGGTTTTGTGTAATCAGGCATTCCCAATGCTGGAGCTCTGCACAAACTCTCTCAATTCAGTGAACGCTTTCATCTGATCCTCATCTAGGGTAATAGGATCTATAATTTCCTTGTGTGTCAACTGCTGCAATGATTTGGCAATTTCAGCAAAATTCGGAATCCACTGTCTGCAGTATTCCCAGAAACATCCTGGCATCTCTCTGCGAAGTCGGAGGACTTCTCTGAAGAATCATGGTAATTATCTCCCTGGAGATTCTCCTTAACCCCTTCTCAATCTGGTGTCCCAGATATTTCACAGATTTTTGGCAATACTGCAATTTTACAGGCGAGACCTTATGTCCAAAGTTTCCCAAATGATTCAACAGGGCAATCGAGTCATACTTACACTCATCCCTTGTTCTGGATGCGATCAGCAAATCATCAATGTATTGCACCAAAGTCGAGTGGTATGGCAATTCCAATGACTCCAGGTTCTTTTTCAAGATCTGATTAAACAGTGATGGTGACTCTGTATACCCTTGTGGAAGCCTGCACCAGCTGTAGACTCTGTCTAGGAATTTGAAACTAAAAAGAAACTGACTATCCTCATCAAGAGGCACAGAAAAGAAAGCTTGTGACAAGTCAACCACTGTGAACCACTCTGCATCGCAAGGAATCTGATACAGTATCACTGCTGGATTTGGCACCACTGGACAACACTTGACCACTAAATCATTCACTTTTCGCAAGTCCTGCACAACACGCACTTTCCCACATGGCTTCTTTAAGCCCATTATTGGTGAATTACATGGACTGCTTAACACTTCCTTCAAAACTCCTTGTTGTTGAAAATCTCCAATTATTTGCGCCACTTTCATCAAAACATCTTGTGGCATGTTATACTGTGGAAGCTGTGGAAATACTGCATTTGGCTTCAAAGTAATCTTAACCGGGTCTACTCCCTCAATCAGACCTACTTCTCTACCTGTCAGGTCCCCGACTTCTTTCACCGTTCTCTGCAAGTCTGCATGCAATTCTTTCATAGTAAACATTGGGAAAAATTCAATCAACGGGTATTCTTCACTAGCACTGTTAATCACGATTTCAGCCACCTGCTCTTCTTCGTAATCACTGTTGGTTTAACCCTTCTATTCCAGTGTCTGAACAATTAATGGAGCATTTTTTCTTACACAGTAAGGGCCAGATGTAGGAACCAGTTTGTGACTCGCAAAAGGCAAAAATTGCCGTTTGCGAGTCGCAAACCGGAGTTTCCTATGCAGAAATGCATTTTGCGAGTCGGGACCGACTCGCAAAATGCATTTCCGACTCGCAAATAGGAACGGGTGTTCCCTTCCTATTTGCGACTCGCAGTGGTATGCAATTCCATTTGCGACCGCTTATGCGGTCGCAAATGGAGTCGCAGTTACCATCCACTTGAAGTGGATGGTAACCCACTCGCAAATTGGAAGGGGTCCCCATGGGACCCCTTCCCCTTTGTGAATGGACCCCAAAATATTTTTTCAGGGCAGGTAGTGGTCCTGCCCTGAAAATATACCGAAACAAAAGGTTTCGGATTTTTTTTTTAAATGCAGCTCGTTTTCCTTTAAGGAAAACGGGCTACACTTGAAAAAAAAAACTGCTTTATTAGCAAGCAGTCACGGACATGGAGATCTGCTGACTACAGCAGGCCTCCATGTCAGTGAGTGCCCATAGTCGCTATGGGGCCGCAATTTGCGACCCACCTCATTAATATTAATGAGGTGGGTCTGAGACACCGTTCTGCATAGCAAATTGCGAGTTGCAATTTGTGAGTCGCTCGGACTCGCAAATTGCAAGTCGCAATTTGCTTTGTACCTACATCTGGCCCTAAATCTCTTCCCGTAGGGATACTGGACTTGAATCACATACTACAAATCTATGTAGTCCCTGGTAATTGCCAATCTCAACCTGCACTGGTTCTGTGATTGGGTTTGTCAATTGTCTATTCTCCACTCCCACAACTTGAACTGTTCTGCCTGAAAGAGGTAAAGTTCGGACTTCCACACTTCTCACTGTAGAGCGTGTAGCTCCTGTATCCACCAAAAAGGAGACCTTGTGACCCATCACCTTTCTCTTTACAAAAGATCCTCTCTGATCTACTTCTAAGGATGCTGCAAGCACACACGGTCCTTCATCCAAACTGTCACTCATCCATTCTTCGTTTATTCCGTCCTCACTATAAAATGGAAATTGGTGTACGGTGTTATTACTGTTGTCTTGTCTCTGACCTGTGACCTGCTGAGTAAGCATCACCTGTTGCTGCTCCATCTGGGCTTGAGGTATCTGCATTTGCTATCTAGGTACCATAGGAACCTGCTACTGTATTGGTTGCAACTGTGTTAATTGTGCAAGTGGCACCTGCAATTGCTGCATGGGTTGGAAATTCTGCACTCAATTCATAACATTAGGAATTAATCTTTTCATTCTTGGGACTTTCACAGTTTGAAATGTACTGACATCACCACCTTGCTGAACGACACCATCCTGTGCCATCAACAGACACTCCAGCTTCTAGTGTCCCACGTTTCCACACAAATGACACGGTAACATCTTTTTCATCCCCTGCATGTCATTCTGAACCACTACAGTACCCAGCTCCTGACCACGCATCATGTCAATTCTGCGACCTCTACCTCTTATTTGAGGCTGGAACATAACAGTTCTCTGCTGCTGCGGCATAGGCGGTATTATAGCTCCCTGCACTCCTGTCTGTGCTGCCTTTATTTGTATCACCATTGCTTTTTCCTTCAACCTTTTCTGTTTCAATTTAATCTCGTCACTACAGTATTTTGCATACTGCATACCTTCATCAATAGGCTTTGCCTGCCAGCAAATCAAATGACTCTTTATCATTTGCCCTACTTATGGTCTCAACCCTTCAATGAACCTGAACACAAAATGCAACGTCTTTCGGCTCAATTACTTCCTTGCCACAGTAATCCTTGAACGCTTTTAACAATCTTTCATAGTAGGTATGTATTGACTCCTTAGGCTCCTGAACCGTTCTGTCAATTCTCTGCCAATCAATATTTTGGGGAGAAATTCTTGTCTTCAGGAACTCAATCACCTTACAGTAATGTTTCATCACTTCAGATGAAAGTGCACCTGTTACTTAATCCCTTTCTGAATCACTTGTTGGCCAATCCACTGCTCTCTTACACTCGACCCATAAGTCGGCTGGATCCACTATCTTCAATAATGTGTTTAAGTCTTCCCACAAACATTTGGAAAGTTTCACGAATCTGTCTGTCTGCTGATACCACTCAACCAGTTTCTCTCTGTTTTGGGTAATCATTTGTGAATAACAATATATCACTCCTATGCCATGGGACATGAACAAACTGCCCCCAGGGAATCTCTCTCATCTGAAGCATTTTCACTGATTCCCTTTCTTTCTGAACATCTTCAGACCTCTCTTGTGAATCTCGCTTTCACTTATCTTTTTTCTTTGTCCATCGACCATCCCACTTTTCTAATGTTCCCCAGATTTGGGCACTCTGCAGCAATTCCTTCAAGTGAGCCTTCATTCCCGCTGATTTCATGTGTTCAAAATCCTTTGCCTTGAAATCTAATCTGTAACTGCGTTTCAAATGCTTTGTTTTCTCAATCTCGATGTCATGTTTCTCTGTCAGCTCTGCCAATTTCTGATGTATTTGACTCACTTCATTTGTAATCTTTGGGCACAAATACCTCAGCTCTTCTTCAGTGTAGGACTCTAACCTATTCACACCCATTGTTCCCTCAACTAATTCGGTTGCTTCGATATTCAACCTTATGCGATTTATCTGCTCTCTTCACCCTTGGATGTAATTTGAGGTGTATTTACACTGTCTAACCATTCACTCAATTGCAGCACTGCCAATCCCTGTAATGAGATGTTACTCACGTTTGGCACTGGTACCTGTTGCATCACTGCACCTGGACTTTGCAGCGTCAAAAGGTTCAAACTTAGACTCGCATTCGGGCCATTTACTGCATCTGAAAGTGCTACAAGTTGACTGAGATGCATTAAAGGTCTAGATCTACTGAAAGTCTGACCTGCGGATGACATCATCTAAACAGGATCACTCACTCCCCTTCTCACAAGACTCTGTGACTTTTCGTTCTGCTCTCCCACATTTACTTTCTTTCGCGCAAATAAGGGTACCGCTGGACCTACAGTAATTGGTAGTGATATTGCATCTGGAGCTGCCCTGACACTCGCACCTTGTGGAAATGTTTCCCCCAATGCCTGGTTCATGACTGGTGTAATATCTGACTGTGTTCCCATCATCGGTGTAAACTTCGGCAAACCCTGTGGCTTTGCTGCAGGCAATAACATTGGAGTCGGCTCAGTCTGAACTAGCATTGGCCTCGGGAGTACTTGCTCCGTTGGTACCACTATGTTCGAAACTGTCTCAAGAACTGGCACAACTGGATAAATTCTCTGTACTGATGGAGGATGCATCTGTGCTTTGACCACAGTAGTAGTCCCCGCATTAGGTGTACTCTGTACTACCCCTGGTATCTGTCCACTGTCTGCACTGCACCCTCTGTTCACGATGCTTGTGCCTGAGCAGTTGTAATGGCACTAGTACTTGGACCCCCTGAATAAGTCAGAAAGGGTGGAGGTCGATCCCTCAGCAAATGTGTAATGAGGTCCTCAACATCAGAATCTTCATCGTCTACATAGGGCTTTTTATTTTTATTTTTCCCTGCACTTTCACTATCTTTAGCATTGTCTTTCTTCTCTGTCTCGTCTTCCTCTGTAATTACAGGAAACAATTTGACACCCTGAAGCGTCTCTACTCTGCATCTTTTCTGTTGCCAATCCCACCTAGCTTCAGCTAAGGATTTTTCTACTCGCTTCATTCTCTTCTTAAATTTCATCTCTTGTTGCTGTCTGGCCACTAGTTCCCAAACCGCTAAAGCCTCAAACTGTGCTGGTCTCGGTAACGGCTTCATCTCATATGATGCCATTCGCAATTCGGCCAAAATTCTCAAATGAAATGTTCCATGCTCTGGAAACGCTAAAGCTCCTCGCTTCTTTGTTACCTTACACCACTGCTTTAACCAAAGACACGGTGCTACTCCTCTCTCCTCCATCACAATATAAGCCGGAGAATTTTCTGGTAGGGTTGGTTCCCCCACTGATGCCTTAATGTAAGTAACACCCTTCATCGCACTTCTGAACGCCTTGAAAAACTTCATTTTGTCTGCTTTATTTATTTCGATTCAATAATGAAATGACATTTACTCCCAAGATTCCCTTCACCCACTTACTCAACCAATTGCCTCTTCCTAACGGCTGCCAATACACTTGCGACTCTTCTCACTAACCAACCTATCCCAGCGCGGCACACTCTGACGCCACACACAGCGGCTGACAAAGTCTTGCGGCTTGTCCTCCTAAACTTCAACTCACACAACTAATGCAGATTATTTGCGAGCACTTACCAAAAAACAATAACTAAAACAAACCTGCTGGTTTACAACAGGAAGGGGACACAATCGCTTCAGAGACCTTACAGATTTTCACTAATGGCCCTTTCGCTCATATAGCTATTCCTCTTTCTCAGTCTCCCACATTCGCAAGCAAAATTCGACCCGCAAACTTTTACTCTCAAATGATCAATGGGTGTGTCCTGGTGCACACAGAACTCGCCAAATCTCAGTTGAAAAATGTATTTTATTCATCTATCTCATACACAGACTTGTTGACCTACTAAACCAGACAGATTACAACATATAACCAAGTGTCGCCTACACTTGTCAATATACTCCGGAGTCTTAGACCATGCAGGATCCGTACATTACCAACAACCACATGGATAATTTTTTATCACAAAGCGCCACACACATGTGAAGTTCGACGACTTCCCTACTCCCATACTGTGGAGTACACACACTCCTACTAACCCCTAACTGGAGTACGCAGACTCCTTACCTTGCCTCACATACATCACAATTCACCTGCGGTTTGCTTAAGCGTGTGCAAGCGCAACCTACCACTTCCACCTATCACAAAACACGCCGAGAACATACTCAACTTTACTAGCGGGATAAAGAATCTGGGAAAGTCATTTCTGGGCTTAAGGGGACATCATCTTTGCTACAATTGCCATTTCAGAAAAACAAAATTCAAACCTCATAAAATACGAACAACTAACCCTAACTTAAACTCCTACCATAACCAATAATCACCACATAACTAGTTCTCAAAGGAAACAAACCATCAAGCTGCTATCAAAAACTGCTAGCGCGCCTGGTCCTTAGTAAGTAAACTTACAAAGGGACGTGTATAGGTCGATGAACCTTTTGAATCGCATGGAGTATCCAAGTCATGTAGTGACTATTGAACCAATAATCAACATCAATAATCAAGAAATATTTCATAAGAAAACAGCTTAAAACCATCTACTCATAAATAACCACAACTCGGAAAGGAGATAACAATTTTATGTCCCTATTGATTACAATTCTAAATCATCTGTTAGTTAAATCTTTATTAAAAACACACTTCTTTATTGATTCATTAATAGAAATCATCATCACTTGAAAGAAAACGTATATGAGAATGCAATTTCATAAACTAAGAATACCAGCATTAATTGCAAAGTTCAGCAAAGTAAGTTTGTCAGTCATTTGTCACTGTCAACGTCACCCTTAACAGCCTACCTAACCAAGATTAGCATCAGGATGTGGGACTTCATGAAAAAACCTTTTAGAGAAAACATTAATTTGGAAAAATCTATCTAAGTAAGAATATCTATAATCAGTGCAGTTGGTACCTAGAAGAAAAGGCTTAAAATTGTCAGTCACATTTTTATAGCTACCTATCCAGGATGGATCAGCAACAAGTCAGTCTTCGTCTTCAGGTCATTGATTGGTCAGCTACGGATCAGGCTCACAGAGGATAAGCCCAATATCAGCACCTTGGACAGCGTCTCCTGACGTCATCAATTCTCCCCTCGCATCTCTGATTTTAGCCCCCTGTCATGACTTTTTATTACGGTCTCCCAGTCCATCCTCCTAATTCCTAATTGGTCAGTCAGTCAGCAGATATGACTTTAACCTATAGTATTTGTTTACCGAATCTATTTTTCATATGAGTCCGTTCACAAGATGTGGATTGGTTCACTTTACAATGTTCTCATCATCTGGCTCTTCAGGTATCGAAATTGTTGCATGTTCCTCTTCAGTCAGTGCTTCTATTGTTCAAGTTCTGGGAAAATACTTTTAGCCTGCTATACACATAATTGTATCAAATTGTCTTCATCATCTCCTGTCCGTCGGTACATTGCAGAAAATTCTAGCTAAGCAACTTTAACATTGAGCGGGCCAGGGTCATTGCATGCCTCCAGTCCTTTGCAAAGCGTTCAGTAATTTCAGCTCTTCGTGTGTGTGTGAGGCACAGCAAAACTAGGCCTTTAGTTCGGCTAACTTAGCCTTACAAATTAATGCAAAACATAGGTTATACATCTTATTATGACATATTACTAAATTTTTCTCATATATTTTCATTATTTCTTACAGTTTCAGTTCTATTAGTACATATGGTGAACACACCCCGAGGGCACAGTTTTCAAACGTGCACATTATTTTTTCTCTATGATTCATTTCTCTATGCATTTCTCATTAGTAAACACATATACATCATTAATAATTTTCTTAATTAGCATATCTGCTTCAACACTATGATTAATTGTCAAATATATTTTACGTTGATGGGAGGTTACCATGTACTCACTTGCATGGCATGCTGTCCCCACTGGATACACTGTCAAAGTCATCCATGCTTGTTGTATTCTGTTCCTAGTAACCATACTGAACATTAAATGCTGAAGGTTCTGAGGACATGGGGCATTGGGATGAGAGAAGTAGAAGTGCAGGCGACTCCTTATGGCTCCTGCTGTATTTTCCATCACTTGAAAACCCTGCGACCCTTGATGTTTTTAAATATGCCTCATGACAATTAGCTATGGAAAAAAAGTGATTGTTGTAATGGAGAGGTACAAATTTGATTCTATAGTAGAAAAAGAAAACAAATCTATACAGGATTATATATTTGCTTTATACTCATTGGCTTCTTTCATTTAAGTTTGAGACAGTAACACACAATCAGGTTCCAAAGAACAAGTCATGATGAGGACTAAAAGTAAAATAAGTCAAGAAAGACTGTGGGTCGGTACATAAATAACTTTGAGTGCCACAGTCAACATTGGTGAGGAAATTGAATAGTCAGAAACGTTTTTTCAAGAGAGCAGGGGGAATAGCGATGAATATGTGAAATGCATGTGAGAAACACGATTGTCTACATAGGTCAATAGTTGTAAGAGGGAATTTTAATACTAAAGAAAGAAAGGAGAAGGAAAAGTTGGAAAAAATTCCCCAATTGCCTGTTTCCGTTGTGGGAGTTTTTATCATTTGCAATTGTATAGGTCGTCCAGCGATTGTTAAGATCTCTAATCGCTTAAGACGTCAGCTACATTTCGGACATGTGTAAGGCCAGAACAGGCCTTGGAAGCAGCATGGAACACAGTGCTGCAGGGAATAGGCGGTGGGGTTACTGACAAAAGGCCAAATGTTCGTTTAAGTTCAGTGAATTACTTTCAAGACAACAACAGAGCAAGCAAGGAAGTTGAGGACAGTGTGACACAGCTACACAACAGAATTGGGTACCCTGAAAAAGCAATTATCACATCTGAGGAAAAGATATGCCAAGACGGGACAAAAACCTGCAATTGCTGAAGGCGCTAATACAAGTGCCAATGCTAGATCAAAAAATAAAATGACCTGGAAAGACGGCACAATATCAAAGAATGGGCAATTCAGCATGATTCCAAAAGTTATGGGGACTGGTTTGATCACTGGAACGTCCTAAAGTCGGGACTAATTCCATAGATTTAGATACCTGGCTAACGTATACTTCTAAGAAGTACTATGTCAAACATCTGGAACATCTGCATATATGCAACCATCCCGGACTTCTGCAGGGGCTCAATATTACATCCACTGCAAATGAAGGGAAGCCTGCACATTCAAAAAAATTATAGGACTAGTGCTGTCCTTGATAGGGAGGCCAACAATATTTTTGCACATCCTGCTTTCCCATTAGGAGGAATGGACAGAAGAGATGGAGCTGCTGCCAATATTCCAGGCAGTGTTTCAAAAGGGGCGCAAAACCCATGATAATGTGCTGATGATCAACTTAATGGTACCAAAGGCAATCTATGGTGGCTTCCAGGTTCCACGGATGTTACCTAGACTTCAGTGCGGCTTTCGTCAACATCAACAGAGCTGTACCCTGGGGCAAACTAAAAGACTAATGTATTCCAGACCCATCAGTATATCTGCCATCCCCCTGTTACACACAGACACATGGGTGCGTATGAAGATAGGATACAGCACCAGAGTTTCCAGGAAGATTCCCACTAATCGTGGGTTTTGACAGGGTTGATTAGATGCCCCTCTGCTTTTTAACTAGTACACAGCAGACCTAAATTAAAAAACACAAGGGCCTTTTTTCCAAAACTTGATTCTGAGCACACCCTGTCCTGCTGTATGCAGACCACATGGTTCTTTTGAACAACCCATCTATTGGTCTTTCGAGTTCCCTAGCCTGCCTTCACAGATATATCATCGACAATGACCTAAAGCTCAATGTGTCGAAAACAAGAATCATTTCTTTTGGAACAACTAAAGGTGGAAACAACTGGTTGATCGGCGTGGACTGCATTGAAAAAGTCAAGGTCTATCAGTACTTGGGGGTCTGCAAGTTGGACATTTGTGCCACAGAACTCAGTATAAAATCTATGTTAAACAGAGCGAGCCATTTGCGTTACTGACTATGTGAAATGTATGTAAGCCTGCATGGCCCATCTGGCGATTCTATACTGGAACTTTTAGGTCAAATTCTTTCCGGCAATTCAATATGGCTCCTCCACATATGGCGAGAAAATGGAACAATTGCACACTGGTTAGCCAATTAAGACTGGAATTTGGGCTCACTAAGGCCCATATTTATACTTTTTTAACACCGCATTTGCGTTATTTTTGTATGCAAAAGAGGCGCAAACTTACAAAATATAATTGTATTTTGTAAGTTTGTGCCGCATTTGCGTAAAAAAATTATGCAAATGCGACGCTAAATGGGCCAAACTGTGTTAGGATGCTGATTTAATTTTTATTAAATACTATTTTAGGCAGAAAAATGCATTAATAGGCACGCTCAAGAATGTGGTATGGAAAGAACTTTGCACTATTTGGAAAATCCACAACATAAACGGCATTAAGAATTTCAGTTGAACTACAGCTGATTTGAGTCTCATGGAGCTACGGAACAGAACACCAACTTATAGCTCCTTCACTAATTGTGTGATTCGTGGTGAATGCAGAGGAGCTATCCAGGCTGAAAAGAGGGTGGGTGCCGTTACCTACTTTTAACTCATCCAAGGCTCAGAACTAAGTGGCAACGCATTTGAAATTAGAGAGAACAACAACATTTATGCGATCCTGATTTGAACTAGGTGACATAAAAGCAAACTGGAGTTCACAGAGCAACACGTCCTGTAAATGCTGCAGAGGAGGCAACTATAATTGTGAATCACTTTCTCACATATTGTGTGTGTGCTCCCCCTACCCCCAATCAGGGCCAAGAGTCAGTCTATTAAGGCATTGCTTTTTAGGGTCGAGCAAAGAGCAAGCGCTCTGGCACCTGTTGTAATCTCTCTGTGGACTTTTAACCACACCCATCAGTTTGGTTTGTTCGTGGGCTTGCCTTTTAAAATTTGCTTGATTTCATTAGGGAAAGGCATGCATACGTCATGCCTTTTCCGATGTTTAGCACACCTCTACATCACCGGTAACCTACTAAAAACATATGAGGTTCTGTGTTTTCCGAATGGTTCCTGCACTATTTCTTTTCCAGCGCAGCGCGATCTCGCTGGGCAGTAGTCGAACGCTTTGCATGACATCTACCCTGTTACATGGATAATTCTACTTTTGCTGGTTACCTGGATAATTCTTCTTTTGCCGGTTACATGGATAATTGCACTTTTGCCGATGCATTTCACTGCAAGGAAACTTTTGTTTCCTTTTTGAAGTCTCCTTCATGCTCATGGCGACCGTCGGCTCGCATTTGTGAAATTGTTTTACTTTTCATTATTAGTTTATGTGGCAAGAAAAGTCCGTTTAGAAGTTTACAACGCTAACAGCTCTAACTCGAGCAAATGCAAGACCCATTGCATTGCAAATGCTTGTTAAGATTCCAGGTACGAACAATTAAGGAGGCCATAGTGGCTTGTGTTGTGGGCCAAGGAGCCCAGTTGATCTGCAGAGTTGTTAAGTTTCTTGACCTGGCGCTAGGAGAACTGGAAAAGATGACAGTCAAATCTCATGTTAGAGATTGCAGGGAAGGAAGACACAAGGCATAGGGTAATCTAACTCCCGAGTAGCAGACTTCTGTCGAAGGTTCTAATCAGAACAAACTTGGATGCGCTGGACAGCATAATGAGTGTGACTCCCTTAACAAATTGACTCTAATCATAATCCCATACAGCTGTTTTGTATTACATATAATTTTTAATGCATGATCCGACCTATAACTGCTATTCCTAAAGTGAGTTGAATGGATCTGGGCTCAGCAGTCCAACCAACCAATTTTGTAGGTCCTATACAAGCCTATGAGAAACAATTTCCCAAGTCATAATGAACTGTACACACTGACAATTCTGCACAAAGTCCTTTGATGTAATTTTATGCTTTTAATCTGATGGTCTTCAGTAGTAGGCACCCAGCGACTGTGTGCATCATTATGAACTTTGATTGATAGCAAAATGAGTGTGATTCTGTTAGGAAACAAGCTCACCCATAATCTCATTCCGCTGTTCTGTAATACTTATAATTATTAATTCATAATCCCGTTTTTAGTCAACACTCTCATACACTCCTATTACGAAAAATGTCTTAATTTATGACAAATTGTCCTTTAACCAAGTGGGCACTGATAAACTTCCATGATACATTTTTACGTTTTCAAGAACATTTATCTGTACGTTTTCGCCCAACTGTATCATTTGACAAAACGTTTAAACAAACTAGATGTTCGTCCATGTATTTATAATTATTTTAATTAATCAAAACAATACATTCATCAACTTCTAAAGGTTTTTATCAAATGTGTTGTAAAATGGATGGTGAACATATTGTGATGATGGTTGTTTCTTGTTAATAGTACAGTATCACAGCTAAATCTTTATTTGAGAGGGTTTGTTACCTCAAAATGTCCTCCAGGGAGGATCTATAGGTCTTAAGATTGATTCAGATGTATACTTTTGATCCGATTTGGAAATTTCAGGTAGGAGAACAGAAGGGAAGACTTATGTGGCTTAGAAGGGTGTTTCTCTTCATGAGTATGTAGCATTTCTGAAAGACAAATATCAGAAAGTATTTACCAGTAAATTGGGAAAATATGTTGTACATAAGCATAAAAATATAATGAAAACTGATGCTGTGCCTGAACATCACAGGGTTTGCACATCTAACTAAATTACAGAACAAGCTGAAAGTCAACCTGGAAAACTTGTGTGACAAACAAATTATAGATCCAACTGAATCATCACCTTGGGTTTCTCCAGTGGTACTTTCATTAAAAAGCACAAGGAATTGAGATTATGTTTTAATTTGAGAAATCTGAATGGAGAGATTTGGATTAACAGACATCCTTTTCCAAATCTGCATGAATTTGTGTCTACTTTATATGCAGATTCAGTTTTTTAGACCCTCAATTTGGCTAGCACTTATCATCAAATGGAGTGAATACATTTTACATATTGTGTTCTTAATAAAAAACAGAATGTGGGGCCTGTAATGTGGAAAGAACTGTGGGTTGGAATGTTGGAGGGGCTTCGGGAGAGATGGTTGGAAGGGATCAGCGACTACGTATGTCAGAGGAGGATGCCGCATTTGCTCCTGTATATGATATTAAATTAATACTTATCTTAAGATCCAGATCAAGTGTTTCTTAAAGCCTGGTGATGAGCGGGTGAAGGAGCAGATTGACACATGCTAAAGAGATGGAAATCGAGGGCATGACTGCGTTTTCCGGTTTGTTGGTTGCTGCAGAGGCTGTCCAGTGTGTTGACGGTTGATTGTGTGCAAGTGGAGTCACAGGGGTATTGTTTGAGGTGTGGAGCAGGCCAGTGCAGAGCAGACCTATAAGGGAGAATCTGTGTGTGTTTTCGAGGGGGCCGAGATGCGAGAGGCCTGTACTATCGCGAGAGTCTGATTACGTGCTCCTGCCACATAAGAACATTGGTGCGTGACTTTAAGAGTCAAGAAGTGGCATACCATCATTGTTTTTTTGTACTTCTGGGCATTCATATTGGAATTGTGTGGACACTATGGTGATTTGCACACCTCAGGAACATAAAAGTGTGGATTTCATTATGTATTTTGGGTGTAGGAATGGTGAGGAGATAATGGTGATTCACACACCTTTTTGAACATTTACACATGGAAATTTGTAGTTAATGTATGTCCTGTGCAGGTATAGTACGGTGATTTGCACACCCAAATATTTTCATTGTGTGGTATTTATGCTCTGCAGCTTAGGTATTTAAAATGGTGTGAAAACACAGTGGATATTTTTGTACTTGCTGAAAAGTTTTTAATGTGACATTTGTGATCTCACTTTGTCATGGGTACCAATTTATTTATTTTTCTCTCTTTTTATCCTTTTCTTAATTATATGGGGTACGTTACAATTGTTAATATGGCGAGTACTACACCACCATTTGTATTCCTGAAATGTACAGGACAACCACTGATGGACTGGGAACTTTGGTATCCTGTTTTGTTGCCCATGCAGATGTCTTGGAAGGAGATGATTGTGCACCCGAAGGAAACTTGCTCTCTTGAAGCATTCTTTGGGAGGTGTTGGTATCAAATAATTCCTGCCTTTACTATCATTGGAAAATCCAGGAAATGTTAAGGTGTTTGAGAATGCTGTGGAGCAACTTAGCAATAGCTATGAGAAACAAACTCAATTTGGTAATAGAAAGGTTTAAATTCTATTTGAGAGCACAAAGAGAGGATAAGAACATTGAGGAGTATGTGCCAGCTTTAAGTGCATTGGCATAATCTTGTGAATTTGACACAGTTACCTGTGCCCAAGCTTTGAGATATCATGTCATGATGAAGACTATGAGTAAAAATGGAACTGACATGAGATTTAATGCAACTGTGAGAACTGCCAGGAACATTGAGCAATCAGAGATGTCTGTGCAAGAGATCAGAGGAAGTAGTAGGAATGGAGGTGAGGTCTAGGAAACCTCTGAATCTGGTGCTGGAATTAATGTAGCAAGGAATGACAAAGGAATAAAAGATGTACCTAACAGAAAACAATCACTTAGTTGCTACAGGTGTGGTAATATTTATCATCTTAGCAAATGTAAGGGATGTCCTGCAATTGAAAAGTCTTGTAATTGTTGCAGGAAGAAGAGACATTTTGGAAGAGTTTGCAGAAGTAAATCTGAAACACATGTTAACTGGGTGAGGGATGACGATAATGATGATGATGGTCTCAATCCTAATGCTATAGTTTATGTGAGAGGTGGAGGCATCAATGCTTTTCTTAATTGTATGATTTGCATTAATGGTAAGAATGTGGAAGTCATGGTGGATTTGTGGGCTTGGCACAGGATAATCAGTAAGTCCTTATGAGAAACAACTGGAGGGAGTGAGAAATTATTATCGCCTGATGTATATCCAGTGGCTATACTGGTACAAAATTGAATTGTTGCTTTATTCTATGGGCTAACATATAGTTTGTCAATAGAGTAACCCATGGCAAAATCTATGTAGCTACCAAAGGTGATCCCATTTTGGGGGTGGCCTCATCAACAGGAACTGAATATTATATTAGACCTCAATGCTGTACCGCCAGTTTATGCAATAAGAGGGGTGAATGATGAACGATTTGTAATACATCTGAAAAATGACTTTCTGGAGGTGGTTTGTGACAAGTTGGGAAAATGTGTGGGATTTAGGCACAAAGTGATTTTGCTAGCTAATACTGTTCCAGTCAGACACAAAGTTCAGAATGTACCTCTTACTTACAGAGAAAAATTGAAAGAGATGTTAATAGATTTTTGAGACAAAAGGGTTATTCAACCTATTGAGTTGTCACTGTGGGTTTCACCTGTTGTGATTGCTTTGAAACATTCTGTGAGCTTAGGAAGTTCACAGATCTTAGACAATCAGATATGGACAGATAGGCATCCTTTGCCAAATTTGCATGATATAGGGCCTGATTTAGAGTTTGACAGACGTCTTACTCCGTCACAAACATGACGGATATCCCGTCCTCCATATTACGATCTCCACAGGCAATAATGGGATCGTAATTTTGTGGACAGGCGTCACGTTTGTGATGGTGTAAACCCCTCCGCCAAATTCAAAATCAGGCCCTTAGTTGCTAGGTTGGGTGGGACCATGGTGTTTTCACTTTAGATCTTGCTAGTGACAATCACCAAGTTGAGTCGGATGGAGAATCCTGGCACATAACAGCATTTGTAACACCTCAAGGCATGTTCAATTTTGCAGAATTCCTTTGGGATTAGCTAGTGCAGCATCTGTTTTTCAGCATTTAATTAAAGAAACGCAGGAAGGCATCGATGGGGCCATTGTATTTCAGGATGACATTTTAGTTTACGGCAAGAATGAGAAAGAGTATTTAGTCAATTTGAGGAAAGTACTTCATCTTTTGGAACAGAAGGGTTTAACACCTAAGTAGTTGAAATGTAAATTTAAATGTGAAGAAGTGGAGTATTTGGGGAATTGCATCACCAAAAATGGGATAAAATCCAAGGAAAGATCATGTACAGGTGGTGGTGGATGCTCCTGTGCCGAACACAAGAGAACAGTTGGTATAGTTCCTGGGTTTTTACAGAATTTTAGTCAAAGTCTGAAGACAATCACGCTACCAAAGTTGAACCTTTGTGAAGTTTACTGAGAAAAAAAAATGAATTTGTATAGATGGTTGAATAAAACAATTCCTTTGGTGATCTTAAGGCTGAGTTGGTAAATGCTCCATTTCTTAAATCCTTCAAATTAGGCAAAGAGTGTACTGATGCAGTAGATGTGAGTGGAGTTGTTAGTGTCATACACTTCAAGAACATTACGAGAGCCAGTGGAAAACTATTTTGTGATAGAGAAAACAAATTGTTGGCAATTACATGGACTGCTGATCATTTCAGACAATTTTATGGGCTACAAAGTTCATTTTGAGAACTGACCATAAACCATTTGTTTATGTACTTTCTCCTTGTGGTGGAAGGTGTTTGGCTTCTAGACTGGCTCGTTTGGAAGCAAAACCTCAATCATTTAAATTTAAGGTCAAATATGTACCAAGGAGAATTCATGTGCATGCTGACTTTTTGTCATGGTTGCTGACAGCATTGAAGTTGGGTGAAGAGAAAGTGATGGAAGATTCTGAAGTGGCGTACACTGTGAGTGACATTAATAGTTGGAATAACATGGATAATGATGCAGGTGTGATTTTTAAACATATATAGGGGAGTCACATGGTGGAGGATATTGAAATGAATTTCGTTTGTGAATACATTTCCAAAGGCTGGCCAGAGGAGTGGAAATTGAGTCGCGATGTAGCTGTATTTTTCTAAGATAAGGATGAATTGATGCTTGATGGTTTTTGTTTGTTTAGAGGAGACAAAGTTGTGCCACCTGCAGGATTCAGAAAGAACATTTTTGCATATCCATGAATTCTAGTGGTGGCCAGGTTTGAACAGGATGGTGGATGAGAAATTTTACATTTTGTTCCAAAAGTGGCAAAACAGCAAAACCCTGTGCAACAGATTGTTTACCCATTGAGGAAGCTGGCTATAGATATAACAATAGGTTTATTTGGCATTGTTCCCAATAAAGAATATTTTGCCATTGTGTTAAATAATTATTTTTTCAAATGGCCTTAAGTTAGATTTGCTTGAAGAGCTGGTGTCAGATAATGGGCCTCAATTTGTGAGTAAGCAGCTTGAGGAGTTCTTGCTGAGATGTGGTATAAAACATAAGAAGACTGCTAATTTTCAACCCCAATTTAATGATCAAATTGATAGGTTTAATCGGATGGTTAGAGAATCTATTTAGCTGGTTAGTAAGGGTGGATTATTTTGGAGGAACGCGCTGCAGGCCACTTCACTGTCTTGTCGCACTATGACTCATACTGGATGTTCCTTGTTTGAATTGCTCTGTGAAAGAAAAACCTGAAACTAAATTGGCTCTATAGTGGTTGAAGGAAATTGGTGTAGAATCTGAGGTTGTTTATTATAAGAAGATCAGACAGCGTGTAGAAAACCATCAAGGGAAGATGACAAAAATGATGAATAGGAATTTGGGAAAACCTTCTAGAGTTGAGATCAGTTCAAGTGACTAAGTTTGCATCGGAGACATTTAGTGCCTGGTAAACAGTTGCCTAGATGGTCTGATCCAAATAAAGTTGTGGAAGTCTATGATAGATCAGTGAAAGTTACTGGACAGAAAGTTTGGAATATGAGCAGAAGTTCTTAGTGTGCTGAATTGAGTGTGGTTGATCCTTCAGGGATTACAGAGTCTGAGGAAAGGAATGTATTTCTGGATGATCAAGAGCAAGCATATGAACATGACATTATTGATGAACATGGATTTGCCTCTGGGAGTGGAAATAGTTTTTGGGAGTACTGAAGACGGTTTAAGAAGGCGCTCACAAATTAGACGATCACCTGCAAAATGTCAGAAATACGTTAAGTATTGATTGCAATTCTAAATTGTTGTTATCAATAAAGGGTAATACTATATTTTATATGTTTACATTGTTATTGTGTAATTGGGTTATCTAATTTATGTTTGTTTTGTTTGCTAATTTTGCAGTAGGAAGAAGTGTGTTGTTTTCTTGATAGAACATAGAAATGTCGGGCCTGGAATGTCGTGGGAACTGTGGGTTGGAGTCTTGGAGGGGACGTAGGAGAGACGGTTGAAAGCGATCAGCAACTGGCGATGTCAGAGTAGGTTGATGTGTCTTCTCCTGCATATGATAGTAAAAAAAAAAACGTATCAAAAGATGCAGATCGTGTGATTCTTACATTACTGCCTTTGTGACACATGAGGGTTTGTTTCAGTTCTGCAGAAAGAAATTTAGTTTAGCAGGTGCTGTGTCAGTTTTCCAGCTCATTATGAAAGTGACACTGAAGGGGGTGAGTAGTGCAATAGCTTTCCAGGATGACATTCTAGTTTTTGGGAGTAGTGTGGAGGAACACAACATGAATTTAAATTATGTTCTGTCCCACCTTGAGAGCACTCAAAGCTCCGCCTGTTTTGTCCCGTTCAAAGATTCTAAGTGCAAATTTAAATGTAATGAAGTGGAGTATCTTGACATTTTAGTTCTAAGAATGGCATAAAACCAAGACAAAACCTAATTTGTGTAATTTTAGATGAACCAGTTCCTCAGTCTAAAGACCAGTTGCAGTATTTTCCATATCTGACTGAATTATTCTACTAAAGTTGAACCACTTTGTTATTTGTTAAAGAAGAACATATTATTTGTCTGGGGGGAGTGAGCAGCAAGAAGCTTTTGAGAAGCTTAAGTCGAAATTGGTTAACGCTTCAATTTTGAGATCGTTAATGGTTGGAAAGAAGTGGATTGTTTCAGCTGACACTAATGCCTGTTTTTTAGGAGTGGTGCTGATGCAACAACAAGGTTCTGATGAGTGGGTAGTAGAGTACGCTTCGTCCGGTAAAAAAAAAAACAGAAACAAATTATTCCAAAATAAAGAAGGAATTGCAGGAATGTTCTTGGATTACAGTTCATTTTAGACAGATTCTTTGGGGACTAAGTTTAATTTGAGAACTGACCACACAACTTTAGTGTTCTATCTCCAGGAGATGGAAGGTCTCTCATGGCAAGATTGGCATTTCTAGCTGCCAAATTACAATCATATCATTTCAAGGTGAAATATGTATGTGGGAAGGACAATGATCATGCTGATTGCATGTTATGTTTACCTTTGAAGTCAGAGTTTAATGCATATGAGAAGGCTAAAGAGTGTGAAGTAGAGTTCACATTGCAAAATGCCAACAGTTTAGCACACAGGATAATGTTTCATCTGTCATTTCCATAAAATTATGGGAAGTGGAAATTAATAATTAAGTGGAAATGAAGAAGGCAATTGAGTATCTATGTTGGATTGGCCATAAGGGAGAAGGTTCAAGGGAGATTTTGGTACAATGTTGAAAGTGAAAGAGGAATCGATGACTGTGGATAATATTCTGATGAGAGGTGATAAGGTAATCCCTTCATTGGGGTTAAGAAAAAATATATTTTTCATGGGTCATGAAGGGCACAGACGGATGTCAGGTACTAAAAGGTGCATCAGAGAGATTTTATTGGTTGCATGAATTGACAGATTATTAGCTACTTGGGTACGTAAGTGTGAGGCACATTTTCCCAGGGTATGTAATTGCAAGGTATGTTTTCCCAGTGACAAGTCTTCTAGATCATGTGTTACAGAAAGTCAGCTTATCGAACATTTTCCTTGTCTTTGGAGGAGGTTTTGCATTGATATTCTAGGTTCTTTTGGAGATTTAACTAGGAGATAGGCAAACACTTTGCTGATGATTGAATATTTCACCGAGCGGCCGGAGGTCAGGATATTAGAAAAAGTCAATTCTGAGACTGCCATGCAATTTTTTGAGAATGTGTTCTGTAGAAAGGATTTGCAGGACGAACTAGTATCTGACAATGGACCACAGCTTGTAAGTACAGAGTTTGGCAGTTATCTTTTAAGTTGCATGCTTAAACACTAGAGACATGCTAATTATTATCCCCGAACCACAGGGAAGTAGAAAGATTCAACCGAGTGGTTAGAGAATCCATACAATTGGTGGTGAAGGGTGGACTGTCATGGAAAAAAGCAGTTCTGGCTACCTTGTTGAAGTATAGGCTTTCTCCTAGTTCTGTGTCAGGTTCTTAACTCTTTAAATTGTTGACAGGTAGGAAACCTTGATTCAAGCTGGTAAGGTGGTGGCTTATACAGGGTCGTTATTGGGGGGGAAGAGGTGAATTTGGAATTATAGAAAATAGTTCTGAGGGTTAAAAGCAGGATGAAGATAGAGGTGGATCACTCAAGAAGCCCACCAACAACCAAGCCAGCAAGAAAGCAACCTGGTTCCCTGACGAGCTCCAAAACTCCAAGCGCAACTGCCGGAAACTAAAGAAGATATGGCTCCATGAACGCACACCTGACAACTATGCAACTCACAAGGACGCCACCCGCAGGCATCACCAACTCATCAGACAAGCCAAGAGATCCTCCTTCAAAGACCACCTAGATAACAACGCACACGACAGCAAAGAGCTCTTCAGCATCGTGAAGCAACTCTCCACCTCCAGCGCCAACATCAACGACATCCCACCCTCTCAAGAACTGTGCGACTCACTGGCTACCTTCTTCCACCGGAATATCACCCACATCAACGACATCTTCAACACCACGTCCACCCCGACCACGCCAGACCCCACCTCTGGGAACACCACCCGTACCAACCGCCTGACCTCATGGACCAACGTCAACGACGACGAAACACACAAGATCATGAACTCCATCCACTCAGGATCACCATCAGACCCATGCCCGCACCACGTATACAACAAAGCCGATGCAACCATCGCACCCCATCTACGGAAGGTCATCAACATCTCCTTCGAAACAGCGACTTTCCCGGAAAGCTGGAAGCACGCCGAAATCAACGCCCTCCTCAAGAAGCCCAAGGCCGACCCCAAGGACCTCAAGAACTTCCGGCCCATCTCCCTACTCCCGTTCCCGGCAAAGGTCATCGAGAAAATCATCAACACGCAACTGACCCGCCACCTCGAAGCCAATGACATCCTGGACCCTTCCCAGTCCGGATTCAGACGAAACCACAGCACCGAGACCGCCCTCCTCGCCGCCACAGACGACATCAGACACCAACTCGACAACGGCGAAACATCTGCCCTCATCCTTCTGGACCTGTCAGCCGCCTTCAACACGGTCTGCCACTGCACTCTGAAAACACGCCTCCATGAAGCCGGTATCCAAGAAAAGGCCCTCGACTGGACCACATCCTTCCTCTCCGGCAGAACCCAGAGAGTCCGACTCCCCCCTACTGATCCAAAGCCACCGACATCATCTGTGGCGTACCCCAGGGCTCTTCCCTCAGCCCGACGCTGTTCAATATCTACATGGCCCCCCCTCGAACAAGTGGCCCCCCAACACAACCTCAACATCATCTACTACACCGACAACACCAAACTCATCCTCTCCCTAACCAAGGACCCACACACCGCCAAAACCAACCTCCACAAGGGAATGAAGGCCTTTGACGACTGGATGAGAAGCAGCCGTCTGAAACTGAACCCGGACAAGACGGAAGTCCTTATCCTCGGGCCCACCCCCTCCGCCTGGAACGACTCATGGTGGCCAACCTCGCTGGGAACCCCACCGACACCGACCAACCACACACGCAACCTTGGATTCGTCCTCGACTCCTCCCTTTCCATGTCTAAGCAGGTCAACGCTATCTCCTCCTCCTACTACAACACCCTCTGCATGCTCCGCAGGATCTACAAGTGGATCCCGACTGAAACAAAAAGAACAGTGACACAGACCCTCGTTAGCAGCAGGCTAGACTACGGCAACGCACTCTATGCAGGCATCCCGGCCAAGCACCTGCAACGCCTACAACGCATCCAAAACGCCTCTGCCCAACTAATCCTCAACGTGCCCCTCCGCAGCCACATCACCCCCTACCTGAGAGACCTTCAGTGCTCCCCGTCGACAAGAGGATCACCGTCAAGCTCCTCACCCACTCACACAAAGCACTCCACAACGCCGGACCAGCCTACCTGAACAACAGACTCAGCTTCTACACCCCCACCCGACAGCTCCACTCTGCAAACTTTGCCCTCGCCGTCGTTCCCCACATTCAACGTAAGACCTCCGGTGGCAGATCTTTATCCTACCTCGCCGCCAAGACCTGGAACACCCTCCCGACAAGCCTACGTCAAACCCAAGATCTGCTCACCTTCAGAAGATGCCTCAAGACCTGGCTCTTCGAGCAATAGCAGAACCCACCCCTCTCCAGGGCCTTGAGACCCTCGCAGGTAAGTAGAGCGCTTTATAAATACAATGATTGATTGATTGAGAAGGAAACCTACTAATACTCAACTTAAGGTGTGTGACTGGGTTTGTATTAAAATTCCTGTTGTAGTATTAACGGAATCACATGGATGGTCGGACCCAGTTAAAGTCCTAGAAGTATTTGGTAGGTCTGTAAGAGTTGTTGGAGGAAAGATATGGAATTTGAGTACAGTTTCTGGTTGTGGGAATGTGGGTTGAAATCTCATTTGGATAGAGTGCAAGGTTCTCAGCCGGCATGAACAGTTCTGAAAACATGGGCATGGGTGATGAGATAATTCCTGAAAGCAATGTATTTATGGACTTAACAACATTAGCTGCTAATTATAGTAATGTTCAGAGTGTTTTTATGCCTTGTATGGCCATTAATGGCAGTGAACATAGAAAGCAAATTTCAAAGGACTTCAGCCTGAAATGTTCGAGAGTTTGTGTTGAGACACAATAAAGGTGTACAGCAGACACCTAAGACGTTTTAAGAGTATGCAAGATACTGATACTTCTGCTTTGCTATGTTAGCTTTTCTTTATGGATTTACTAGTATCTGTATTTTTAGACTGTTGATGTTTCATTCTTATTTATTTTTGCTTTTTGGGATTTAATGGGTATATAGATGTATTTTTTTACATTCTTTTCACACATCAATATTATTGCATGGTGTCCCCTTTCCCTCATTTTTTATATTGATTCTATTTTTATATTTAGTTCTCCTAAGGGGGATGCCACTGGCATCATTTGAATTTTGGCAACATTCAGCTACCATCCTGATTGGTTCGTGGTATACTGCATCAGCAGCAGAGGCAACTGCTGTGCAACATGAGGCTTTGGAGTTGGACTCTTTATGCTATCTGCACAATCTGCATGTGCACCCCTGAATCTTTTCCTGGTAATCTTTGTTCTCTGTCGAGCCCTGTGTTCATTTTCACATCTGTAGTTTATGCGGACCAGGTAATGGCTTTAGGATGAGAAGAAGGTGCCCTGCAGAGGAGGTACCCTGGCTGCCTGTGCCGAACTTCTAAGTATGGTACCTGGGCAATGGTGGTGAGTAGGGCCCAGGGGTGGACCTGAGCCACCTGGGAAGACCTGAATCCTGCTTTGTGTCTTTTTCCAGCCTCACACAGCTGATCTTAATCACTAAGTTGACAGGGGCAGTGGATCTGTGCAGTAGGGCTCTGACATCCAGGATTATCAAACAGATCAGCCTGATCCATAGTGAAGGGTCCTTCAGGTCTTTTTGCCTGAAAGGCACTGGTAGGTGACCAGAGCTGCAAAGCAAACAATTCTCATTATGGCTTGTTAGTGGATTATAAGTGTGAATGTATTCTTTGGAAATATTTGTTTATATGTCATAATAATAAAACTTGAATAGGAGCTGGTGCACAGAATAAAAATAAAAAAAACTTTAATGTGCTATTTTTAGAGCTGCTTGGCTTTCTCCCAGCCATCTAAAGTGTAGTTACTAGGCTAATTGTGTTTCACACTATAAAAATATATGTGGATGTAGTATTGTCACAAGATTTGGATATATTTGTTATACAGGTGAAAGGCTCACAAGGCTATGTTTGAGTTGTAAAGTTGTTAGGTAGTTTCTAAATATAAACCATATAAAATATGATAGTCAGTCCACGGTGTATAACAAGATAGATTACAGTAGGATATAGAGAGTACGAGTTTCAAGGCCTAAGAGCTTTGCAATCATCAAATACATGCCCCCTCTAAGGTGATCTTCCTTTTTCCAGCACATTGGTGTGTGCCTGCCATTTCACCACTGCTCACCCCTCTTCATCTGTTGTTCCTCCCAGGCTTTGGGTCCACCCCCCTCTCAAACCCGGACAACAATGTTCCCCAGTCTTGCAGGTCATCTTCCAACTTTTCATCCATTTGTACTTGTTTAAGATGAGTTTCTTCTGCCAGTGCCCATTCCCTTACATCTACTTTTGAGTATTCTATCCAAGGGGATCCCCAACCAAATGATGGCAATCCTATGTACAGCTACCACATTTAACATAATCATAGCAATATTTGTATGCAAAATTTCAAAATATTATTGAATAGTATGACACTACTCTGTAGAGGTTCAATACTGTTATTGGACAGTACCCACAAGAGCTTTCACCAGGGTTGCACGACTCCAGAATTTGGGTTCTAGGTCAATCACTAGTAAGAAGAACAAAGGTTGTGTTGGATCTCAGCAAATCATGAAGTTGGGCAAAGGCTGGTGGTCTCAAAATGTATGAGGCTTACATGAAGGACTTTGCTTGGTGTAGACTGTGCCAACTGGTCAAGAAGACTTATTTGAATCAGCTTTTGACAAAGATTGCCTGGTTGATAGGAAAAAGGTCCCAGAGATTGTCAGTGCCTGGTCACATATTATTTCACATAAGGTCTCTAGGGGAGGAACTCCGCCTAGGAGGTCTCAATGAGTCTACTAGGCATTGAAACAGTAACATAAGGAAAGTGCTTAATGTGGCTTATTTGTCAAGTGATGGTCATGGTCATTTGAGAAGTGATCACTTTTTTCAGTGTACATTTTTCCTCTTCAGGATAATGAGCTTTGGCAGATTCACTGCTGGCGTTTTATGATGAAGCACTTTTCCCCACCCTAAAAGTGTTGGACTTTTGAGGCAAAAATGGTTATTAACCATGTGTGTGTGGCAGGGTGGACTCATGGTTGGCTACAAGGCAGATAGACACCTTGGCATCACACATTCCAAAAATCCAGGCAAACACTGGACATAGCTCATTTCTTACTCTAACCATGGGCAGTGGATTTACAGTGGTTAAGACAGGGTGGGTTCCACTGCAATAGATGCTAGCCCTTCATTGTACTCTACAGTATAACCTGGGGAGGTGGTTAGATGGTGCTGGCACCAGGGGACCATAATATGGCCTGTTTGCACAAGCGCATCTCCAAAGAGGTTAGATGGGGACAACCCTCATTAGTACCTGCTCTGGACTGATGGTTTTGGGCTCCGCTTTGTAGTGGGCCCAACTCCCTGGTGTTGTGCAGCCGGTGAATGTGTCCAGAATTAAATTCAGTAAGAGTTAGAGGTCCCCGGGAGTTAGCAAAATGGTTCCATTCAATTCTCTGCTACTGGAAGTGCCACCTCGGCGGTCAACTGGACTCTGAATGGAGAACAAAAAGCTCTAAAAATAAGCACGGTTATGGGTAAAACCACAAACGTTTTTCTAGCATGGCATGAGAATGTTCATTCCTTAATCTGTAATTGAAATGCTCAACATAAATGCTACTGGTCTTTTGAGCTCATCAACAGGAAGTCTGCTTAGAAAGCCACCATATAGTACACATATGTACTTATCTCTTAATTCCAAGACGGCTGTTGTATAAATTTATATACAACTGTACACATGTTGGCGGGCAAGCATTGCATCAAGAAAGGACTTTGATTTCTAAGATGCTTATACTGGGTAGTTTTGAGAAACTGGATTGTTGGATGCAGGAGGGGATGACCCATATTCAATCAATAGTCACAATCCCCATCAGGGTGAACCACAAAATTCACTAAATTAAACTGCGTTAACCCTCTTGTTTCTAGGCACAGAAGCAGTCAGGCTTAACTTAGGAACATTGTGTAAAGTATTTATGCAGCACAGAAACAATAACAAAGAGAATGCACAACACAAGAAAACTGCCACACAAATTTAGAAAACTAGAGTACATTTTAATAAATTATATGGCACCAAAATGGCACAATTCCAAACAGTAGAACATAATGTATGAAGTTTTAATTTTTTAAGTAAAATCTAGTGCCTAAAAGATCAATGCGTCAACCGCAGACATTTAGTGCACAACACCAGGTCAAAGTCGAAAAATGATGGGCGACTACAATGGAACGCTTGTAGGATACAAAAAGTGGTTTGGGCCCAGTCAGCGCTTACCTACCTACTTAGAAGAAATTTCGAAGAAAATGTTCTGGGAAGGTAAGTTTCAGCAGGGCAAAGCTGCAGGCAGGATCCGAGGAGGGAGTGTTGTCGTCAGGGAGCCACTATACATAGTTGCTGTGAAGATTTCTACGTTGAGAGTTAGTGACTTTTTTGGAAGTTAAACATCTCCAGTAAGACAAGGAAGGAGGCTATAGCTGACAAGAGCACCACAAGGCCAGATATTCCTTTGGTGCAGGACCACTGAACAGGATTTGCTGCTACAGGGAGAACATATCGGGAGCTGCTGCAAAGTGATGCCAAACAGCAATACACACTGACAGATAGAGGAGCAGGTTGGTCCTATTTTTCCCTCGGTTATCAAAGCAGTTTTTAGCCAAAAGCTTGTTTAAGTCACAACATTTGGATTTTGGCCACCTGGGCACATTTAGCACCACAACAAAGGGTTCAGGATGAGAGGACCATTTGGGAGGGTTAGGACTCACTCAGGCTGGGTCCAGATGCGGGTTCAAGGTGGAAGGATCCTTTTCCGTCCCTGAGGCTCCTAACAGGAAACTAACAAACTAACCCTTGGAGCCACTCTGATGAACCTGGGAGCAGATGATGAAGCAGGATTCAAGCAGCAGAGCAAGCCTCTGAGGGTTCAAGGCAGTCTCCAGGTAGCAAAGCAGTCCTTCCAGGTGCATCAAAGCAGTCTTGGGGAGTTTGTGGCAAGCCACAGCAGCAGGCAGTCCTGTGAGGGCCCTTCCTCAGGTCCAGAAAGTAAACTGAAGAGTGGGTCTTAGGGTCTACCTTTTTGTACACTGTGCCTTGTTTGAAATAGGTGTTTCCAGAGAATTCCCTTTGAAGTACTTGAAGTTTCCTGACTCCACTGCCCTGGTCTCAAGCTGGCTGTATGAACAATGCAGGGTTGACAAGTTGCTTGTGTGGAGGTAGAGCATAGCCTATTCAATTGCAAGTGGGGCTGTGCCCCCTCCCACCCACCAAATAGTTTAGGGCAGCAAAATGGAAGCCTTTGAAAAGTACAATTTCTCTGACCAATCACATGTTAGCAGTTATTAAATGTAATAAGGGAACCTAATGATATCCTGAGGGAGAGGTATGCCTCCCAGTAGTCGAAAACACATTTAAGAATTTTTCACAACTAGAACATATACAACTTAAAAGTACATGTCTAGACTTTTAATTGCGATGCATCCTGCCCTAGATCTACCTAGGGCCCAGCTTAGGGGTGACCTATGCAATAAAAGGGGAGCTTAAGGCTTGGCAAGGAGGTTATACTGCCTAGTCAAATTGGCAGTTTAAAACAGCATTTAGGCTGCAGTGGCAGGCCTGGGATATATTTTAAGCAGCTACTTAAGTGGGTGGCACATTAAGTGCTACAAGCCGACTGGTAGCATTACATTTATTGGCCCAGGGTTTATGGTATACCACTCTACAAGGAACGTATAAGTAAAATAAATATATGCCAGTCAGGTGTAAGTCTATTTTACCATATTTAAAGGGGAGAGCATAAGCACTTTAGCACTGTTCAGCAGTGGTTAAGTGCAAAGTGTCCTAAGGCCAACAAAAACACATTCAGCGTAAATAGAAGGGTTGAAGGCAAAACGTTTGGGGGAAGACCACCCTAAGGCTGACAGTAGTGTCCCATTTCAGAACAGAGCACTAATTTGTGAAATGTATTTATTTATATTTTTATTCATTTTAAAGCGCACTATTTTAAATTTTTGACAATTGAGCTGTGGCTGCTGAGTAGATTGTTCATTAATTATTCCTATGAGTTTACTAGCATGTTTTCAATCCAAGGGTACACGCTGTCTACTTCACATTTAAGCTTTCATTTGTTGCAGATTCATTCCTTTGCCTGGTAGTCATTAAGTCAAAATTTTGCAGTCAGTATCTTGTTGACCACCTACCACTGAGTAGCTGAGAAAGAAAGTGCAGAGAGCACTATGGCAGGTATCAATAGTTATGAACACTATCATAAATACAGTAGGTGTTTCTACCCAAAAACCTTTGCCAACACGTAAATTCCAGATTCCCAGTGGAGTTAGCAGTAGTGGGATTTGTGGGAACTCAATCATAACCCAAATGTTTAGACATGTCAACGTTTAGGCACCCCAAAATTTACCTCATGTGGTTCTCACACAGATTAGTGTGTGCATACAGACAACTCTTTAAACATGAGTTTCTATGTCAGGACTACAGGCAAGGATTAGGCTTTATCTTTCCTCACTTTATTAACCAGCAGCCATTGAACAAGCACTTGAGCAACCATCAAAAGACTACATTTACCATCACCTCTTGGGAAAAAAACATCAAGACAGTTCCACCAATCCGCAGTTTGCAAGATAGCTTGTGGGAGGGGTGTGTCTGCTGTTGCGATCTGAATGTATCCTGGCTCTAATCCTGACAGTCCTGACTCAGTTTGGAGGTTGCCATGTGGTCTGAGTTAGAAGACGTAATCTGAAATCCTGGCTCTCTCCATTGATCCATAGCTTGGTAATACTGGGCAAACCACCTCATCTTCATGTCTTTTTTTTTTTTTCTAAAACTAACTTTGGGCTAGACATTAAAACGGGGTGGTTAAAGGGGAGCATCCAGGTAATGGTGTCACAATACAATCCAAAAACTCCAGCTGAATCATTCAACATAGAAACATTCTAGAATGTCTATTGTTGGTGATTTTTAAAGATGTGGAACAGTCTGGAAGAAAAAAGTGAAACTATGAGCCTGAAGTGCTCCTAGCAAACATATTCCACAGCATTTGTTACTAATATGTCCCTTTCTTCCTCAGCTAAGAACATCTTCTTACATCCCTCTGAATTCTGAGGTCTCAAAACTCTTGCTCGCTCTCTAACCTTATTATCAGTCTACATGGCAAGATGGCATGGATGTCTATTCCCCAAAATGCCAGGGATAACAGAAGTACATCATACACCCTTTGACCTAACTGACATCAAAGGAAGTGACATCACATGACCTTTGACCCTGACTCTTCAGAGGAAGTGATGTGACTTGACCTTATTCTGCATGGCATCACAATAATTGACATCACTGAAGTTACATTAAAAAAGTGTCAAGAATAAAATAATACAACACAAATGTATATTTTGGATCCACATATATTACAGTGCTGACATAACCTTTGAAAGCGGTAGAGTGAATAGAACGCTTGCTCTAAATTGTACTGAGCAAAGCGGATGAACCAGAGCTTGTTTGAATGGGTTTGGGGGTAACGGGTTCCCTTCACAAGAACATTTTGAAAAAAATGGGCCACATAGTGCATTTTAAAGCAAACTTTCCAGATAAGACTTCTAAAAAAAAACATGGGCTATAAAAGAGCACTCGTTATATACAGACGTCCTTTCATGGTGTGGCAAGCCAATGAAACCTGACGTACCACAGGAGCTGACCCCCTTTTGTTCTAACTTTTCCATGGGTGACCCATATGCCAAAAATAATCTCCATTGTGGCAGTCCCAGCATTTTGTCATGGGTACCACCTATAAGTTATACCAACAATTACATATAATATGCCAGTCCAGGAATTTTGCCATTAATGTTATCCATACCATGGGTAACCCCTAAGCCAAAATGTACATTTAGTATGATATTTCCACCATCTCATCATGTTTGTCCCCCTCCCATATTCCACAACTGTCATCCTTTATGTCAAGAATCACATCCCCCATGCTAATGCATGCATTTTATCATGCCTCATATATCAAGTATTATCTCTATTATGCCAGGTCCCTGTCTAGTAATATTTGCCCCCAGGATGCCAACACCAGTACTTTGCAAGGGCCAAAAGCAAACTTGCAAGCATACCACATTCTTACTCATGCTAATTTATATTCACTAACTCACTCTTATTCACACCTACTCACTCCTGATCAACCATTCTCACTCACTTGCGCTCATTTATTCTCACTCTTTTGCACTCATTCTTATACTCATTCGCACATTGTCACTCATTTTTACACTGATTAACTTTGAGCTACTTCCTCACACTTTCTTGAACTCAATCTTACCCTCACTCACCGACTTACTCATACTCACTTACTGCCATTTAATCTCATTTACTGCCACGTCTACATCTGACTGCCACTGTTACCCACACATATAGCTCACATACACACACGCTTACACATAAACACTGCCTCAGTCACACAAACACCCTCTCACCAGCAAGCATGTGTACAACATACATTTTAAAACATTATTTACTTACCTGACACTACAGTTTTTATTCCACTAATAGTGAACATTTATTCACTGTTAGCGTCATTAAAAAAAAAGAGCTGAAGACATGGAGGGTGAAGCCACCCACGTCTTCTTGCCATTGATTTTGCCACCTCTGAGATTAAGGGTCCACAAGGCAGTGGCAGGGGTCTCAGTGAGCAAGCTAAGGGGTCGGGGCTGTAACCTCTAGTGTCCCCTAAATGGCATCCATGCAGATGGCTTATATTGAGAAACTACCTGGAACCTTTACAAGTCAACACAGCATTTGGAGCCCTTCAACTGTATAGCAAATGTTTCGAAATCCTGTAACGATACATGCTCATATATTTTTAAAGTATGAAACATTATTACCCGAATCACTAGACTTTATAGAGGGTGACAGAAAGGCAATCATCTCTAAAAATAGCACAAGGAAGTGTACTAAATGCAGAAAACCAAAGGTTTGTTTTAGGGGTTTTAAGTGCTTCTGTGCACCAGCTGCTGTCCAAGGTTTATTATAACGTAAGCAGAAATATTTCCGAAAGAATATATCCACCCATTATAAACCACTAACAAGTGACTTGTGATTTCCTCTGCAGCTCTGCCCACCCACCAGTGCCTTTCAGGCACGAAGTGATGCGGGGTCCTTTGCATTTGTGGGACAGGGAGCTCCATCTGCCGACCCCAGTTGGCAGAGTCGTGCAGCAAGGACCCACTCACCACTGCAATGCTAATGATTAGGATGGGTAATGCGAGCCAGCCCAAAACAGTTTGTTGACCTGATGTTTTCCTAGAAGGCTCCGGTCCACATTCAGGAACTACACAAAACCATCACCCTGAGGTGCAAATGTGCGGACACCATGCTTTGTAGTTTAATATGGCAAGCCAGGTGCCTATGCCAATCTTGAAAGCCGATCACAGATCCGCTTAACCTAAACAGGAGAAAAAGAGCATACAGTGGAAGAGGGTATCAGGGTATATGGGGCACAATTACAGAAGGCAGCTGCAGGGCATCCAGGTTCTGTAAAGAGACTAACTCCAAAGCCACCTACTCCTAAATTTGGCTGAACTATCATTCTGAATCTGCTCCTGTATCCCCTTTCCAACCTATCCGAGTGAGAGCTGAATTTCACAGGATTTTGCGGCCCCACAGCCAAAATTTACATGATCTCAACCGCATTGATGTTGGGCAAACCCACTCCCATCGGACCTCCACATAACTGTTGGGTAACCCATGCAAGAGGACATTGTATCATAGATCAGGGACCTGCCGAGAAGGGTGAAGAGGGCCAAGAACAAGACCCATGACACGGAAACCTCCCTGTCCAAAAGTTAGAAAATGTAGGCCCTCATTACAACTTCAGCAGTCTTTTAAAAAGACCGTTGAAGCTGCGGCACCACTATACCGCCACTGCTGGCAGTATATCTGGCTCCTTATTATGACTTTTCCGCTGTTTCCGTCCGCTGGACCAGCGGAAAAGTCACATCGACATTGCAGCCAGCTCATAATAGAGCCGGAGGCAATGTTGATGTGCAGCGGGTGCAACTGCACCCGTCACGCATTTCGGGCAGTGAAATGCGCGATGGGGCTGTGCCTGGGGGCCCCTGCACTGCCCATGCCATGTGTAGGGGCCCCTAGGGGCACTCCGAGTCTCCCTTGCTGCCAGCCTTACTCTGGCAGAGTTTACCGCCGTGGACAGGCTGGCGGTTGGGGACTCATAATCCCCAGGGCATCGGAAGCCTGGTGGTATGTTGGAGGGGCCGGGGGTATGGCCGTGGCTAATGCGCCACGGTTATAATAGCTGGCGGTACACCGCAGCCTGTTGGTGGTGTTACCGCTAACTGACCGCCGGCCGCCAGGGTCATAATGAGGCCCATAGTGTGAGAGGCATCCTAATGGATTTTAGAAAACACTTCTCAGGATATATTTATGACAGATAGGAGACAAAAACATACACATTAAACACAGAAAATTATCAACAGTACACAAAATTATTTAGATCAGTAACTTAAAAACCTGCACACATATTTAAACATCAATCCCTATCTTTTCCGCTATCCTGTCTGGTTGACAACCCAGCTGCCCCTTCCACCACTTGAGAATTGAAAGGAACCCCTTCTGCTACCTCAGAGGCCCTTATTCTTGCTGAATTTATTTTAGCACAAATCCACATGCCCATTAGAAAAAACAGCCCAAAATCATCATGCTAGAGCCAACCCTAAAGAGGGCTGTCTCCTGGTGCTCCTTGGGAGATGGACCTGGGCAAATAGGAATTAATATGGTCCCCAGTTTCAAGCACAATTTACCCACCTCCCCAGGTCACTGACATGAAGTACTAAAAAGGGCTAGCCATAGTTGCAGTTGCACCCAACCCCACCCCATCCTGATATCTGGAGGTCCGCTGCACATGTTTGGGCTAAAAAAGTGAGCCACGTCCAGAATTAACATGACTTTTAGGAATATCTGATGTCAAGGTGTCTACCTGCCTTCTAGCCAGCCTAAAGTCCACAATGCCACAGATGCAGATGATTATTCGACCATTTTTGCCCCAAAGCACCAACCCTTTTAAGATGGGGGAAAATTGCTGCATAGTAAAATGCAAGCAGTGAATTTGCAAAAGTGTATTATCCTGAGAAGGAAAATGTACACAAATCATTATGAAACATGTGAACAACCCTGAGGCAACCATACACAACAGTCAAGAAGATGCATTATGGAATTTCAGTATGGTACAGGTACAGTGCCTGGCAGACTCATTGAGTCCCCTAAAAGGGGTTGCGTCCCTACAGACTTTGTGCAATATAATATTTGACGAGGCAATAATTATCTCTGGGACAGTTTTTTTTTTCAATCAGGAAATATCTTTGATAGGCAGATCAAAATCAGCCCAGTATACTAAAAACTGCTAAGTCATTACACCCAGCAAAAAGAATGAGGAGTCATTACCCCCCAGCAAAAAGAATGATGAGTATATAAATTTTGGGAGTCCAAGGACTGGCCAAATTCGTTATTAGAGGCATATGATTTCTCCAGAAAGACCTCTAATGGCATATTGTCCACGTTTTCTTCCATTTATGTTGCAAAAATTAAAACTCTTCTTGCTCAAACTACAGCTGGTTCTCCTGATTATCCGTGTCCGCCAAGGATGTTGCAACTTGCTCTAGATTTAATTGCTGCATTATTGGAGAAAGTCAATTCTCAGGTCCTGGAGTTAGGAGTGTAGCCCCAGTGCTGGAAAGATGCTTAAAAAGAAACCAAATGGGAATCTTGGAGAATTTACAAATCCCCGCCCGATTTCCCTGCTGCTCACTCCGGCAAAACTTTTTGAGAAACACACTGATCTGCAATTAGTTTAGTTTCTTAATGATCATGAGCTAGATTGCAACAGAAGACCCTATTCACCGCCAAGTGGATCAAGAAGGCACGACTATTCTGGTTATGCTAGATTTATCCGCATCCTTCAAACACTGCAACAGGTTGGGCTGATGTATTCAGCATTAAAACTACTAGAATCCTTTCTGGTGAATAGGGCCTAAACTGTAAGCTGTGGGGAATTCAGGGCTAAATCTTTACAGCTTCGCTGTTGAGTCCTGCAAGGATCCCTCCTCAATCCCACCTTGTTCAATATCTATGTGGCCCCTTTTGGGAAACTAGTGCACTTCTTTGGGTTTCAGGTAATGCCCTAGGTGCATGACACCGAAATCTTTGTTTCCATATCTGATGACTGGACAGAGGTGGCAAATAAGTTCATGTCCATGTTAGTATTAGGATGAAGGAGAACTGCTTTATAATGAACGCAGAGAAGACGGAGATTGTGGTCTTTGGAGCAAATAATTTAGTTTGGGCTGACCTGTGGTGGCCTGAAACATGTGGTCCCTTACCCGTTCCAGTGGCCGCAGCTAAAAATCTGGGTGTGATCTTTGATAATACTCTGACATTTGACTCTCAGGCCAATAGAACAGTGAGCACCAGCTTCTGGATGAAGAGCTTAAAGAAGATTTTTCCCTTTCTTCCCAGGGAGTCAAGAGTTTCTGTGGTGTTTGCGCTTATGACGTCTCGCCCTGTATCTAAATGCCAACCAGTATTCACTCAATAGACTCCAGGTCATCCAAAATATGACTGCTCAATTGGTTCTGGACATTCCAAAACATCACTCAGTGAGGGAGGGAGCGTGGACACTCCATTGGCTAATAGTAAGGAAGTGGATGATTTTAAAAGCCTTTTGTTTGGTTTATAAGGCTCTCCAGCAGCTGGGCTCCAGCTATCTAAGAACTGCCTTCAACTGATACTTATCGAATAGACAGTTGAGATCTGCAGTAGGAAGGAAAGTGATTTTTCCCAGGTTCTGGAAAGCTAGATGGGGAAACAAGCATTTTGGGTGGCTGCTGTCAGGTTTTGGAACACACTACCTGAACATATTTTGAGTCTCAATTCGTATTCCGTGTTTCGCAGGCACGTGAAAACTTGGTTATTTTTGCAAAACTAATGCTTCTGCTTCCTTCCACTATTTGCTCTTGTCGGTGTTAGCACTTTGATGCCTTTTTGGTTTTATGAGCTTTACAAATCAAATTACATGAGGAAAAAACCCTTCTCCTCAGCATCTCTTCATCCAAATGGCATTGTCTTCCCCACTATGGCCACCCGGTGCTTTTGAATATAAGCTATCTTTGCCCAACTTCAGGATTTGCAGAGATCCAACATAACATCTATTCTTCTTATCAATGAGTGGCAAATAATCCAAATGCTGATTGTGCTGTGTGGCTTGGTAAAAGCTTTCACCAAGGTCGCATGGCTACAGCCTACATTTCAGTTCTTGGTCAGTCATTGGTGATAAGAACAGAGGATGTGTTGGAACTTGTTAAATCACAAAGTCGTGCAAAGGCTGCTGGTCTCAAAATGCATGAGGCTGACATGTTGGACTTTGCATGAGGTAGACTGTGCCATTTGGTTAAGGTGATGGTGATTAGGGTGCTTCTGCCATCTGAGAACATCATTCTTCATATTGGTGTTACTGACTTGGTGGTCTATTGTAGGAGGGAATTGTTTTAATTTGCTTAGGATAGAGATTACCTGATTGAAAAGAGACTCAGAGATAGTCACTACGTAGTCACATATATTGGATAAGATCTGTAGGGTAGGTACCTCATCTAGGCGGTCTCAATGAGACTGCAAGGTACTGAACCAGTAAGGTAAGGAAAATGATTAATAAGTCTTCTTTGCGGAGCGTTGTTTATGTTTTTTTGAAGGGATTATCACATTTGTCATAATTATTGTTTACATTTATTCCTCTCAGGATAATGAGCCTTGGCAGATTCACTGCTGGCATTCTGCAGTGCAGTACTTTTCCCCATCTTGAAAAGGAGTGGCCCTTTGAGACAAAAAATGGTCGGTTAGCCATTTGCGTGTGTGGCAGGGTGGACTCATGGTTGGTTACAAGGCAGTTACACACCTTGGCATCAAACATTGCAAGAAGTCAGGCAAATTCTGGACTTGGCTCATTGTTTACTCCAAGCATGGGCACTGACCTCCAGTGATCAAGATAGGATTAGGGTAGGTGCTTCTGCAACATTTGCTAGCCATTCATAGTACCCAAAAGTATAACCAGAGAAGGTGGGTAGATGGTGCTTGTGCCAGGACACCATGACGGCCTGTTTGCCCAGGGACAACCCCCAATGGTTTCCAGGGGGGCATTATCATTAGGGTTTGGCTCTGGCTTGATGATTTTAGACTCCGTTTTGTAGTGGTCCCAGCTCCCTGGTGTTGTAGAGCAGATGAATTTGCCCTAAATTAAATTCAGTAAGAGTATGGGGCCAGGAGTAAGTAGAATGGGCTGCATTTAATTCTCTGATAATGGAAGTGGTTAACCAGACTGATGTTTAGTTACCTGTTCTGGTTTTCAATTGCCGACCTAAATAATTTAGTTGTTAATTTTCTGTTCAATCTGGATGTTTGTATCCCCTTTCTGAAATAAATATGGTCTGAGAAATGTTTTTTCAAAAGTAATAAGATGCTTCTCAGGCAAATTTTTCAAACTTGCGGACGTGGAAGTTTTCCAGTGAAGGGTCTTGCTCTTGGCTCGCCTCACCCACCTTAGTTAGTCCCTCGTGTATGAAATGGGTGGTTCTCACATGGAGGCTCTGGCAGATAGATGCAGCAGGGCCAGGAGTGGAGCAATGGCCAATAGCAATCCCACTGGTATGTTTTGAATTATGGCCAGGAGGCCGCAAAAGCCTGCAAAATCCAGCTCTCACCTTATTTGTTGGAGGGGTGGTACAGGGACAGCTGCACGGTGACAGGTCAGCCAAATGTAAGACTGAGTGGTCTTGCAATTGGACTCTTCTCACTACAGCTATTGCAGCTGCCTCATGCCCCAAACATCATTCATTATCCTGTTTCCTGCCCTATGTTATTTTTCTCCTCTGTACCTCTGTATGTTAAGCAGACCGATGGTCAGCTTCCATGATAGGCAGAGCCACCTAGCTTGCTGTGTTCAACTATTGAGCAGGGAGACTGAATTGTTGATCACCAGAATTACAGTGGTTAACAGTTTCCGGATGTGGGCCGGAACCACCTGGGAACAATTGAGTACTTCAAAATGTTGTTGCTGTGGCTCACATTGCCCATCTTAATCACTAGCATTGTAGCAATGAGTATGTTCTCGCAGCACGTCTCGGCAAACTGGGATCTGCCCAATATGAAGCTCCATATTGGTGAAAACGTCCCTTAGGTCTTTTTAGCCCGAAAGGCACTGGTGGATGGCCAAAGCTGCAGAGCAAACCACAAGTAACTTCATTGTTTGTTTATGGTTTCTTTGGAAATATTTCAGCTTATATGTTATAGTAACACTTGAATTGCAGCTGCTGCACACAATTACTCAAAACGCAAAATAACAAACCTTTGGTCTTATGTATTTAGTTTACTTCCTTGTGCTACCTTTAAGAGCTGCTTGGCTTCCTCTCCATTCCTATGAAGTGAAGTGGTTTGGCTAATTGTGTTTCATACTGTAAAAATTTGTGAACATGTAGTATTGTAGTAGGATTTGGATATATTTGTTATAAAGGTGAAAGGCTTGCAGTGCCACTTTTGACTTGTAAAGTGTTTAGGTAGCTTCTAAATATAAGCCATCCTGCCATGTAGACTCATAGTCAGGAAGAGGTGTATAACAAGATCGATTAGTGCAGGATAGCGAGAGCAAGCGTTTTGAGGCCTCAAACATCAAAGGACTCTAGGGAAATGTTCTTAGCTCAGGATGTAAGGGAGATAATATTAAGGGATTACCTTTCCTAAGAGCACTGTATGTGCTTTGCTTCATCTTCTATTTTCCTGACAGACTGGCACCTCTAATATTCACCAACAATACCTCTTCATTCACTCTGTGTCTTAAATCAAGACAAAGTTCATGATTTGTAGGACTAGAACAACTGATCTCTTGTGATTTAATTTTAAATATGGAGGGCCAGATATATCAAAATTTTGTGTGACCCTTGCACTATGCAAGTTAATGTAAGGGAATGCAAAACCTAGATGAGATTTGCCCAGCCACGCAGGGCCACCTTGTGTGGTCCTGTGTGGTCTCGTAAATCTGGAGTAACGCAAGGCAGTGCAGGTTACCGCCTTGCGTTACTCCATGTGGTGGGGCATTTAATGGGTGGAGCATAGGTGTTCCCATGCACCCACTGATGTATTCTGAGGCATTCCCAGATTTACCAACACTGGCAGACCTGGGAATGGTTCAGAATTGTACACCTCCCCACTAGAAGTGAAACGAGGAGAAATATCTTTATATGTCCTTGATGTTTCCTCTTCCTAAGTGGGCTGCACACTTAAAAAGAGGAATATGCATGGGGGCGTTGTTTAGCAGTGCATTAAGATGGCGACACTTTAAGCCCGCTCTGACGGCCGGAGCAGAAATCTTTAACAACCATCCGTTTATTGGTGTAAAAATCCGTTGCACATGACAGCAAACAGTTCCTTGGTGCATCTTGGCTGTGGCGAGCGTGCAGCAGCTTCTGCAATGGGCCGATGGCTGTGGGCCAGAGGAAGATATCCTGTGCCGTGCCCCGCATGAGGCCCTGAGTGCGTGGAGAACTGTGGGATCGGGCACCTGTGAGAGGCCAAGCTTCAGGCTGTGGGGCTAGGAACGCTGTGGTGCCGGACCGGTGACGGCCCTGTTAAGGGCTCTTGTGAGGTCTCCAGGGAGCTCGGTGGCAGTGGTGGTGCATCCAGGGATGGCCTGTCAGGGCCGGCGGCCCAAGTGAATCACCAAGGCCTACTCGTGGCCTACATGTTTTTCTCTCTGCCTCTGTGGATGAATACAAAATTGGGAGTTGTGGCTAAGAATGGCCTAGCCTGGGGGCATTAAAGCCTGTACCATCTCATGTGTGGCTGTTTCTAATGAGAAGGCCTCTCAGTTGAGGAAGCTGTCTCTTACCTCTTCCGGCTTTGTGGATTATACTGGGGGACGGAAGCACTTGTTCTATGCGAGCCACTCGCCTGAATTCCAGGCGTTCCTATGGGGCGATGATAATTCCCCAAATCCGGTGAGGACTAACGTGATCGTGATGAAGAGTACACTGCCCTCTAACTAATCTTCAATAGACCGTGGACTGCGTGTTGTGTTTAGCGTCAGGACATCTGATTTCTCAAAACACTGGGTTCTCGGTTATTGGGATTCTGGGGTTTCTGTAAGGCTGAACAAGTCTCTTCTTCTTTTTACAATACTTTCACAGAGTTTCTGAAGCAATGTCCAAACTCAAAAACAATCAAATCGACTCAAGGGCTTCTTTGTGCTCTAGTGTAACTCTTTCCAACAATAGTTTTGATAGACTTGCTCTATTTCCGATCTCCATGTCTGTGTAGCGGTACCTTCGACTCCCAACCAAAAAATTAATCATCCCAGTTCTTGTTGTCATAAATCATTTAAAAGACAGCGCTCTGCTTTGTTTCATTGATGTTAGTGCAGTGGGCATTAAGTGATTAATCTGTATTTACCTTGAAGTGAAATTACTTGCTTGAAAACTTCAGAAGAACCCAAACTGGGTATTTTCACCTTTCTTATTTTCTCTCTTTTAAAGGAAATACAGGATCTGTGGCAGAAGACAGAAGAGGAGAGCCGGGACTGAGCTTGAAGCCAACCGGAGGGCAATCATCCCCGGAACTCAACTGGGGGCCGTCTGGAGGACATCAATGCTGGAACTTGATAGGAAGCTGGTCGAAGAATGAGGAACACAGGAACGCAACTGGAGGCAGGCTGGAGGACAAGGAACTTAACTTGCACTGGAACTCGACTGTATGCAGGCTGGGGGACAAGGAAGTTGACTTGACTGGAGACAGGTGAGTGAAGCAATAGGTACGAAGCCAAGCAAGCCCTCACAACCATCCTTAAATAATCAAATGTGCACATGTGCCTTTTGGCAGTTGATTGCTTGTCAGGAAAATGAAAAATTATCTTTCTGATCATGGCACATGTTCAATACAGATCACATTGTGAAGAGCACATGTTTTGGCAGATACAGTTGGAGCAGGTGGAAAGGAAGTTGGTTGCTTGTTAAGGAAATTAGCAATTATCCTCCTGATGTGGCACATGTTCACAACAGATCACATAGTGAAGAGCACATGTTCTGGCAGTTACAGGTGGCACAAGTTTAGCAGGTAAGATACAATGGGCATAATCAACAAACAATGGTTATAATAAATGATACATTAAACAAGCATTGGCTACTGCAAAGTTGATATTCAAGGATGCAATGAATATACTCAAATCAGTCTGAATGTTGCAAGCAACAGCACCTTACTGTAAACAAGCTCTTGGACGTGCTAGTGTAGCCACAACAGCACCTACCCATATGACGGATGGACTGCAGCAATTTATTCACCTTGGTGTCAGTGAGCATGTAGATCACTCAGAGGTCCTGACTACTCTGTCTAGGTAACTGACGCCATTATAAACTGCGGCCCTGCCCAAACTGTGCATCACATTGATATGGGCAGTGTTTGATGGTGTCTAACTGTACAGGGAGTAACTCACTCCCATTGGGATCATTACCTAACAGGGCCCTAAACTCCTTCAGTGTTGCATATTTTGCTCCATACTCTCATGTCTTTGCCCAAACATGGGGAAAATAGACACCAGGCAGTTCTCTCTGACGTTTGACGCTTGGAAGTGTACCCGGTCCAGACATCTCAGTATGCACACCTCACTGATCATAAGCACAAATGGATGAAGGATATTCAATTGCTGCTGATGGAAAGGAAATCAAGTCTGTCCACCATAGACCTGAAAATTGACCCTTGACCCCAAAGGATGATATGAAGGTGCAGCTTGATAAGCAACATATCCACCTTACTGATGCTGAACAACAGATCTCTGACGTGGAGGAAAGCTACGTAGAACATGTTAAAATGGTAAAGGAAATACAGGAAGAACTACGTCCGATTCAACTAAAAAACAAGGACTTGGAAGCCTGATCACAGAGAAATAATGTTTTCATTACAGGAATACCAGAGTCTACCACCATGGGCTGCACTGAAAGCTATATCAAAAAGTTGAAATTTACATTTTTTGGGGAAGACAGCTTTTCCAAGACCTTCATGATAGAGAGAGCACATCACACCCTGCCCTTTCCAACCAGTGCCTGGTGCACTGCCAAGGCCCACCATAGGCAAGTTTTTAAACTATAGAGATAGAAACCAGCTCTTGGATTGGCAAGGAAGGCAAAGGAAACTAGGACATGCGTCTTTCATTTTCCCCAGATTTTACACAATCAGTTCAGGAAGCCAGGAATTGCCCTACGCCATGCTGCATCCGGTGCACCTCAGATTTTTCTGGAAGGGTAAGAAGATGATGTTCAGGGATCCTGTGGGTGCCCTCACTTTCCTTCAGAAACAAGGTTTAGTGTGTTTGCGTGCGTCGCTCCAGAACTGTGCTGACTCCTGATCTTCCATGGATAAGATTGAATGATGCACTCTCCAACTGACCTATCTTATTTTGCCTGACTACGGGCTTCGAGTTGGGCGTGCGCCAATAGATGACCCCTCGACTCCTGTGTCCTCCTCGTTACTGTCACATGTGGTGATATTCAGGGCCCGCTGACTGCCCTTTCAGGTCAGGAACAAATGTTCTAAAGTTGCAATGTCTGGCTGTTTGCATGTTCACGTATATCAATCGGTGACATGGTACATTAGCTGCCCCCCTAGGCACCCCGGCTTTACACCCAGAGGGTACAGGGAATGTTTTAAATTGTGTTATACTGCTATCTTGTGTAAGGTTTGAATGAGGAGGGAATTCTCAGGGAATTTGGATTCTGGTGTGGGTGAGGGGAGGGGGGGAGGAGGGTTTGCAAGACTGCTGGATTTCAGGCTAGCATGGCACTCAACCGTCAGACACCTACTTACTTGGATGTCATTATTCTTCTCTAGTTATGGTTGGCAGGCATAATCATAATAATTGTCCATTACAATTAGTCACATGGAATGTTCGAGGACTCAAAATGCTCATAGGATTAGACGGGTTTTGGCTTACCTGTTCAGTTATGAAGTTGATATAATACTGCTGCAGGAAACGCATGTCCCCCCCCCCCGGTCAAGCACCTAGCCTGGTGTTCACGTGGTGTCCCCCTAGATATTTCGCCTCCTACTCCTCCTACTCCAGAAGAGTGGCAATCCGTATTAAAACGTAGGCCAGTTTCAGCACATCTAAAAAATAGTTGAGCCAGAGGGTAGATTCTTTATTCTCCAAGGAATGCTCATCTGCATGCATGTCATTCTGCTGAACTCATATTGCCCGAATGCCGACAGCCTGGAATTCTTTCATTCGATAATGAAACATTGTGTGGAGTCAGACCCTTGTACGGTTATATGGGGAGGTGACCATAACCTTATCCTTAATCCGGAGCCTGATTCCCGACAGCCCAGAATTCTTTCACTCGATATTGAAACATTGTGTGGAGTCAGACCCTTGTACGGTTATATGGGGAGGTGACCATAACCTTATTCTTAATGCGGAGCTTGACTGCTTTGGCTGTGGCAAGAGACGGCTGACAAGGGCTTGTGATGCGTTCTTGGGAGCTATGCAACATTTTGACCAGATAGATTTTTAGAGATACAGGCAACCGACTGCATAGGAATACACTTTCCATTCTTCCGTACACAATTCTTCCTCCAGCATTGATTCCTGTGGGGTGTCCAAGGATGTGTTGGGCTGGACTGGGGAGATTATTAATCTTCCCTGGGACGCTCTTGGACCATTCCCTGGTTGTGCTCCAAGTGGAAATACCTAATAGATTGCACCAGATGTTTATGTGGTACCTGCAACCCAAGAATCTACTAGATGCAGCATTCAAGGAAGAAATAAGACAGGCCATGAAGACCCATATAGAGTTTAACCGGGACTCAGTATCCTCAGTTTCCACCCTATGAGAAGCCCTTATTCGTGATTCTTAGGGAACATCACAAAGGGAAATGGGATCCTTAAGTAGATTAGAGAGCAGCTTTCCATACTGGAAGGAGAACTGAAACAGTTAGAACAACACTGTGATAATACTCAGGATGGGGTGACCCCAGGCCTCTTGCATGTTAAACTGCTTGAATTTCAAGAGGAAGCCAATAGAGAACTGAAACTTTTGAGCAAATACAGCCAAGCTGGAAGATACTGTGAGGGGGACAGGTCGGGTCACACACAGATGGCTCTACTCTTCGCCACATACCCTGAGGAGCCCCATGTGGCCTGTACTGTTCATTTTACTCTCTACCATTCTACCCTCTACCCCTATCCCCACAGGCTCATTAACAGATAGTATAACACAGGTATGGAGCGCTTAGAGGGTGGTTCATCTCAGGCGCAGTTGCAATGGGGGAGAGGATTTGGATATGGATATTATGGTCTGGATGTGGCAGTTTTGTTGTTAGCAAACTAAAGATGTATGTGCTAATGGCAGGTTTAGATTGATTCATTACAAATTCCTCCAGAGGATATATTTGTCCCTAATGAGTCTGGCAAAATACTATAATACCAATGACACCGGGTGCAAACCTTTGGGGTTTGGGGTAGATTTCCTTCACCTGACCTGGACTTGCCATGTTCTGGGAAGAGGTTATAGTGGCTAGTGGTTGACATGACTGAGCATAGCTTCCAACTCACCCCTGATGTGGTTCTCCTGGGTTATGTCAAAATGTCCTGAAAGTTTACCAGAAACGTACTGCCACCATGCTATTATTGGGTATGTGTGGGTTTGCCATGGCGTAGGAGGTCAGAGGGTACCCTGATTTCTGGACTGGCTCAAGGACATGGCCCTGTGTGAAGAATGGATGGAAACTTTGACAGCCACCATTCTCAGGGCCACTAGGCCAAGGGACTTCTGGGAGCTGCTACAGGCTTACATGGCTCTCTAGGACCCTGGGTAACAACTTTATTTTGGCATTTACTTTTCTATGCTGTAATGTTGCCCTCTGGCTGTGGCTTGTTGATTGTTATATTGTGGACGTGCATTTACCCAGCTGTGAGTTCTACTATGGTGGTAATCTGTAATCACACAGCCTGCGAATTCTACGTTACCCTCATGCACATCCATGTGCCTATCCGACTGCTTGTCGTTTTCAGTGTCCTTGCTTGCTCCGATCTTATTGACATTTAGGCCCTCATTCCGACCCTGGCGATCAAAGACCGCCAGGGCCGCGGGCAACGGAAGCACCGCCAACAGGCTGGCGGTGCTTCCCTGCCCATTCCGACCGCGGCTGTAAAGCTGTGGTCGGAAAACCGGGTCCGGCGGTTTCCCGCCGGATTAGCCCCGGCTGGGTGAATCCTCCATGGCGGCGCTGCAAGCAGCGCCGCCATGGGGATTCCGACCCCCTTCGCGCCAGCCTGTTTCTGGCGGTTTTCACCGCCAGGAACAGGATGGCGGGAACGGGTGTCCTGGGGCCCCTGGGGGCCCCTGCACTGCCCATGCAACTGGCATGGGCAGTGCCTGGGCCCCCTAACAGGGCCCCAGTATGCTTTTCACTGTCTGCTTAGCAGACAGTGAAAAGCGCAACGGGTGCAACTGCACCCGTCGCACACCTGCAACACCGCCGGCTCCATTTGGAGCCGGCTTCTGTGTTGCAGGCCCTTTCCCGCTGGGCTGGCGGGCGCTCCCTTGGCGGGCGCCCGCCGGCCCAGCGGGAAAGTCAGAATGGCCCCCGCGGTCTTTTGACCGCAGAGCGGCCAATTGGCGGTTCCCGCTTGGCGGGCGGCGGAACTTGGAATGAGGGCCTTAATGTACTACTCTGACTAAATGCTAAATAAAATATTTTTAAAAAGAGGAATATGCCTCTAAGGACTGTTTTTGTGCAGGAAAGTGTCCCTTCTTTCAAAAAAACTATGTGGCCTGTAACACAGGCACCCTTGCTCCATGGTGCAAGGGTGTCTACATTAGTGATAGGCTGCTAATTGTGCTTCAGCGCAGGCAAAGGAAAGGAATGTGTTTAATACTGATATGGAGCATTTCCCTCTTTCATGCAGCACAGCACTGCAAGGTGCCTTGCTGTGCTGCGCTTTGTAAATTTGATAAATATGGTCCTCAATCCTCATCTTGAGTATGAATTGTGATACCATCCGGCCTACAGTAAATTAAGTAATTCATCTTGCAGAGCAAATCCCTATTGAGTAAATTAACAGGATTTTAATCATACAGAATGAACTGTTTATCATTTTTTATGGTACCTATTTGTATAGGACACCCCCTTTAACCTGATTCATAATTTGTTTGCTGCTAATACCTACATCTCGGATCTCTCTAAGCAATAGGGGTAGGTTTGGGGCTTCCATAGAATGAACCATGGGGAGAGTAGTACAGATATCATTCAAAAATGACACAAGTTAGACATTCACCTCACTATCTACCTATTTGCCTCTCCAGTTTACCTCTAGGACTGCAACAAGCATGCAATCCTCCTCCTTCCTCAGGCACCATCATCTGACATTTCTGGCATTTGGTGTAAACTGTGGAAATTCACTTTTCAGAATCAAGGGAGTCTGTTGAATACCTAAATGTCGTAACATGCCCAGCTCACCTCTTTTTCTGGAATTTTTTGTTTCGAATGCTGCATCACTGCCCTGTATTTCTCCTTTACCTGAGCGTTTGCTTAATTTTTAAGCTGTACTCTTTGAAGGCCATCTGTCAGTCAACCAACAGCAGCTTTGCACTCAAACACTTTATTCAAATCTGCCTAAAGCACCTTTGAAATTGTCCCTGGTCTTTCAGCTTCTATGTACCACTTATCTGGTTCCTCTCTGTGTTGGAATATTCGTCATAAATGCATGAGGATCACTCCAAGAAATATGCACATAACTTCCTCATGTACTTCATGCAAAGGGAACTCTGGCAAAGTCATTTCCATTTCAGGCCCACTCGTGACCATCATCACTTTCTTTTGTGTATCAATCCTTTTTTTTAGAACTAGCCTTTTCTTTCCACTTATCTCTGTACTTTATCAAATCTCTCCATGTCTTTCTATGCATGCCTCACTTGGATTCTAACCATTGACTCACTGTGTTTCTAACTTGCTTCTTTATTCTCTTCCTTTATTTATTGATGGCACACAATCCCACTTATTTGGGGCTTTGAGTTGTGAAGATCGAGGTTGCAGCTTTCTCTCAAACATTAAATGACTCATGTAATCAAGCTTTCTTATATTAACAGTAGCTTCTAAAGAAAATCATAAATTCATATCACCAGATGTAATTTCATGCCTGTCTTTTAACCAAAAACATGTATGAAACCCATTATCTGCCTGCATTTTAAACACAGGAGAATCCACAGGAGGAATCTTTTCAGCTTCCACTATAGGAATAGCTTTAGAGATGTTAGGCTTTTTCAATTCAGCACCCATTTTTCCTGATCAAATGTTTTAGAAACATGCAGAAAATAAAAAAGAAAAGCAACCAATCTCAGAGTGACTATGGCAAAGATCAACCAATCTCAGTGCGATCTACACTGGCTTAACTAGAGCAAATCCCACCACTGCTCCATCCACTGGGATTGGGAACATGAATGTTGAGAAGTTGGTAAGCAGCAAGACTTATTAATGACAGTGGTTCTGACCGCAGGTACCTGCCATAGTGTTCTTTGCATTTTCTCCTCAGTTAATCAGTGGTAGCCTTTTAACACGTAACTTCTGAATAGTAATTGAATGATTACCAGACAAAGAATTTAATCTACAACAAATGAAACTTTAAATGTGAAGTAGACAGTGTGTACCCTCATCTGGAAAACATGCAAGTAAACGCATAGGAATGATTCGTGAACCATCTACTCAAACGCCAAAATTAGATTCTCAAAAATTGTAAAAGAGTGCTCTTTATAAAATAAATACATTTGACAAATGAGAAATTTGGGCCTGATTTTCAGTTTGGCAGACGGTTTACTCACAAACATGACGGATAGCCTGTCCAGCGTATTACGATTTCCATTGGAAATAAGCGAATCGTAATATGGCGACAGGATATCCCTCACGGCTGTGACGGAGTAACTCCCTCTGCCAAACTCTAAATCAGACCCTTTGTTTTTAAACAGACCACTAACCAGCTTTAGCATTTCTGAAATGGAAGTCGTTTCTCGAAGCAATACCTGACCACCAAATTTGTATGATTGTACATACATTTATAAGACAGCCATCTTAGAAACAAGAAATAAGTACATATGTGTAGTATACCCATTTGCAAAGTGAGCTTAATATTGATAAGTTCAAAATATACCAGTAGCATTTGTATTAGGGCTTTTCAATTACCGAATAAGAAGTGGGCATTCTCACGCCATGCTACAAAAATGTTTGAGGATCAACCTATACCTATGTTTAGAGCTTTTTGGTCACTGTTGCCTGGTTCAGGAGTTTGTGAAATAGAAAGATAAAAATCCTAGAAACTCACTGCTGAAAGAGAGGTGAGTTCTAGAACAATGGCTAATATAACATACAGGCTTTAAAGATGATACACACTTTAGGAACCCATCACAGCGAGCTGCCAAATGTTTAATATGACCATACAAACGTTTGTTTGCAAGAATGCTACATTACTATTGAGTAGTACTGGCTGCAATACCATTATTGGACACTACCTACAAGGGCTAAACAGGCTTTTCAACAAAGGTGCATGGCTCCATCCAGCATATCGGTTCTTGGCCACTCATTTGGTAAGAAGCTCAGAGGTCCTGTTAGGCAAAGTCAACTGAACTCCAAAATCAATGGGGGAACATGATGGATTTCGCCTGGGGCCGACTGCACCACTTGGTATAGAAGATGCTGAATAGGTTGGCTTCAGCCACATAGGCTCATCGTTCTTCATTTAGGGGTAAAGATTTGGCAGTCCTTATTAGAAGTGACTTATTTTGATGTGCTGGTGATAAAGACTGGCTGATTGAAAAGAAAAAGGTCTGAGAGATATTTATTTTCTCATCACACATTATATTGCATAAGGTGTAGAGAGACGGTACAAAACCAGTAACATAAGGAAATTGCTAAACACATCTTGCTTGATGAATGTTGTTCATGGTTGCTTGAAGCTTAATCTCTATTTTCATAATGGCTGGCGTACATTTTCCCCCCTCAGGATACTGAGCTTTGGAATATTTACTGTTTTGCTGTGTCCTACTGTTCATATCTTAAAAGAGTTGGCCATTTGGGGCAAAAATGGCTGGTTAACGGTCTGTGGCAGGATGTGCTGATGACTGATCACAAAGAAGGAGGCAACTTGGCATCTGATATTGCAAAAAGTCAGGCAAATTCTGTACTTGGCTCATTTTTTACCCCAAGCATTAGTAGTGGACCTCCAGTGATCCAGACAGAATTAGGGGTGGATTGCTTCTGTGACTATCGCAAGCCCTTTTTAGTACTCTGTAGTACTGACATTTGGAGGTGGAAAGATGGTGCTTCAACCAGGAGACCATGTTATGGATTGTTTGCCCAGGGCCATCTTCCAAAGGATAATAGGGTACAGCCCTCATTAAGGTTCACTCTGTCATGATGGTTTGGGGCTCAGCTTTCTAATTAGCCCGACTACCTGGTGTGGTGGAGCAGGAAAATTTGTCATAAATTAAATTCAGCAAGAGTAAGGGGCCCGAAAGTTAGTACAAGGGCAAGCACTCAATTCTCCGGTGGTGGAAGGGCCAGCTGGGTGGTTAACCAACTCTGGATAGAGATGAAGGTAGGAGGTTGATGTCTGTTTATCTGTGCAGGTGTAATTTACTGATCTAAATCCTTTTGTGTATTGCTGATAATTTTCTATGTACGGGTTATGTTTTTATCTCCTATCTGTAAAAATATAGCCTGAGAAGTATTTTCTCAAAACCAAAATGATGCCTCTCAGGCTAATATTTCTAACTTTTGGACAGGGAGCTTTTCCTATGATCAGTCTTGTTTCTGGCTCTCCTCACCTTCATCAGTGACTCCTTTATCAATAAAGAATGGGGCTTCCACAAAGGTCTCCTAGCTTGCCTCACATAAGTGAAGAGATGGCCAACAGAAATGGCACTAGTATCATTTGAATTTTGCGAGGGGCCTGGAAGCCTGTAAATCCAGTTTCGGTCTCCACTCTGATGATTTGGAGGGAAACTATGTTGGCAGCTGCAGGGTGACATGTCAGACATATTTAAAGCTGGGTAGCCTTGGAGTCAGCCTCTTTACACTACATGGATGCCCTACTGATTCCCACAATTGCGCCCCAGAAATGTTTATCCCCTCTCCCGCCCTCTGTTTTTTTTCTCCTCTCTAACTCTGTAGGTTAAAAGGAAAGGTGATCGACTTTCAGAGATGGGCAGATGAACCCAGTTTGCTGTGTCAAAGTGCTGTGCATATTTTCTGTATTTCTGATCACCCAGACAACAGCAGTCAACAGTTCCTGAATGTGGGCCTGAGCCTCCTGGGAAAATATCAGGTCTGCAAAGTCCCTTCCCCTGGGCTCATATTTCCCATCTTAATCACTAAGACTGCAGCAGCGAGTGGGGTTCGTGCAACAAGCCCCTGCCATCCGGGGTCAGCAGATGGGGCTCCCTGACACATATTGGCGAAGGGTTCCTCAGGACTTAAGCCCACATTATGACATTGGTGGTGACGGTTAAAGTGGCGGTAATACCGCCAACAGGCTGGAGGTAAATACTGCCAAATTATGACCATGGCGGTGATCCCTCCCATAGACAGCCAATGTACCACACCAAACCGCCAGGGCGTTAACACCACTGACCACGGTGGTAGTCATCAACAGCCAGGCGGAAGCCAAGGTACTGGACACCATTTTATGAACTAGCAAAGAGCCAGGATTTCCGGGGCGGCACCAACGCCATCAAAAGCCTGGCGGAAACACAGTACAGAAAACAAAAGACTCACCTTCACCACACAGTGGAGTCCTCCGCCGCCATGGAACCGGAACTTCAAGTCTTCCCGATGCTCTACCACACCATGGCCTTCCAGGAACACCAATGCTGCTGACGACGGTGAGTACAGCCGCCTAGCACACAAGGGAGGGAGGGAGGAAAAGGAGAGTGACACACACACTTACACACACATACACCATTCACACACACATCATACACAGAACCAGCTGTAGAGTAAAACGAATGTCACAGGACCCACATTAAATTAAAACAAGGACCACAATGAGAATGAACAAACACTGTAATTTGATGCCAACAGCCACCATGATGTCAAAACAAAAGCAAATGCAGGCATCAATGTCCAGAATGGGCCAATGGTCAGTACAAAGTACAGAAGGGCCACGTGGCCACAGGGCGCAGTCCAAGGCCCAACTTGACTCCTGACACAATCCGGAATCCACTGTTCAGGGGCATCATGTTGGAAATAGGCAGGCACCTCAGGGAGAAGGGAGGGGGTGGTGTGGCACCTCACCTGTTAGTCTGGAGGCCCATACAGCTGTCAATACAGGGGTAGGAACCCATCCACCAGGCTCTCCAACTCCTCCGAAGTGAAAGCGGGGACCCTTTCCCCTGTCACACGGGCCATGGCAAGTTCCAGACACAGGTCACAGCAGCCCACACAGTGTAGGTGTTGTCCTGTGGATAGTCAGGAATCAAGTGAGTTTATAGACAGAAAATGGTAGTCATGTCCGCGGCGGTGTACACTTCACGGCCGTCGGTGATCCCCATTGGACATCATACTCCATATAACCCCACTTTAGCAAATGAGGAATAGCACGGCGGTGCAAGACCGCCTTCCACCACGACGCCCAACGCTGGCAGAGTTACATCACTCCCACCTGTCCATATTTACAGGACAGGCTGTCGCCATTTTATGGTGGTGGACAACAATCAGAAATTGAAAACTGAGTCATTGCTGTAAACTGTACATACATTGCCATTCACATTGTCCGATTACATACATGTGCAGTTACACTGAGGTGGTGGTTCCATTGTTCACTTTGTGACACCCTTCTCACTCTTGTGTCCCTTAAATACTTGCCACTGTGGAGGAATGGGAGGATGAGACAAGACCCTGTGTACAGACCCCTTGTGGACTTGGCTACTGGAGGACAGGCACATAATACTCACCTGTAGAATGGACAGGGCCACAATCACAGAGCTGTGTACTCAATTGAAGACTGATCTGATTTCAGCTATCCGTCATCCCACTAGGATCCCCCATCTTGTGCAGGTTCTATCTGTGCTCCATTTCCTGACAACTAGTTCTTTCCAAGTGACAGTGGGCTTGGCAGCAGGAATGTCACAGTCAATGTTCACATTAGTGCTGGCAAGGGTTTTGTCTGCCTTGCTCAAACACATGTCCAGCCACATAGTTTTCCCCCAAGTGGAAGATGTGGCCACAGTGAAGGCTGTATTCTATGCAATGGGACATACCTAATATTATTGGGGCGATTGACGGAACACATATTGCATTTCACCCCCCGGCACAATGAACAGGTGCACAGAAATCGGAAGTGTTTCCACTCACTCAATGTGCTAATGGTGTGCCTGGCGGACCAGTACATCTCCCACGTCACTGCCAAGTATCCTGGGTCAGTGAATGATGCCTTCGTTATGAGGAATAGCAGCATCCCAAATGTGATGGCACAACTACACAGGCAAAAGGTGTGCCTAATAGGTAAGCCCAAGACCCCACCCAATGCATGTCAGTGTATGCCTTCAGGAGCCATCCCCCATACCACTGTGTAAGGCTAATGTTTGTCCCTCAATTCTTGCAGGAGACTCTGGGACTCTAGCTACCCAAACCTGTTGTGGCTCCTGACCCCTGTGAGGAATGCCAGGACAGGGGCTGAGAATTGGTATAATGATGCACATGGGCAAACCAGGCGGATAATAGAACAAACCTTCAGCCTCCTGAAGGCCAGGTTCAGATGCCTTCGTCTGACAGGTGGATCCCTGTGCTACTCCCCTGAGAAGGTCTGCCAGATAGTTGTAATATGCTGCATGTTGCACAACCTGGCCCTTAGACGACTTGTGCCTTTTCTGCAGAAGGAGGAGGTTGGAAATGCTCCTGTGGCAGCAGTGGACCCTGAGGACAGTGAGGATGAGGAGGCAGAGGATGAGGATGTGGACAACAGAACATCAGTAATTCGGCTGTACTTCCAATGACACACAATTAAGACAGTGGAACCGACCATTCCTCTTATTATTTATGTTTTCAGTGTGGCTGTAGCAGGATGGCAGTCACTTCCTTTGCATCTCAACTGACTGTCACCTATGCCCTCTCATTTTGCAGATGTTGGTGTTATTACAACTGTGTAACTGATGTGATGACTACAGATAGCTACAAGTCATTATATGTATGCTATCACAAAGTTCAGGTCAATTGCACAAGATATAACTGTTAACATATTTGCACATTCTCATCACATAAAGCATTATCACTCAAGTTGTGTTCAATGGTGTTTATTGTAATAAAATATATAGATGGAATAGTGCAATGGGATGGAGTGATGGTAGAGAAAAGTCCAGTGTAGTTGTCCAGTCTGTTTCTGGCACAGGTCCGGTGTCCAAGGGGTCATAGGAAGGGGAGCAATGGCAGTCGAAAGTGGACAAGGTGAGACAGTGGAACACAAGGGGGACATTCAGGAGGGTCTCATTTCCTGGTGGTGGTCTTGGTCTTGGCAAGTGTCTCTGGCATCTGTCTGGGTCACAGGGAACCTTTGCAGGGTGGTTCACCTTCTGCAGGGGGAAGGATGCTGGTGGCCTGTGGGTCCTGTGGCAGGGCCTCCTGTCCACTAGCTGCAGCAGATGTGGAGGGTTGGTCAGTTGACTGGGTAGTGGAAGGGGCCCGCTGGTGTCCTGTATATTCCCTCATAATGTTGGCCATATCAGCCCGCACCCCTGCTATGGAGACCATGGTGGTGTTGAGGGGCTGCATATCTTTCCTGATCTCCTGATGGTGTACTTCCTGCAGCCACTGGTTCTCCTGCATGATGTTAAGAATCTGGCCCATCTTGTCCTGGGATTGTTGGTAAGCCCCCAGGACATTGGTGAGTGCCTCCTTGACAGTCGGTTCCCTGGGCCTGTCCTCCCCGGCACACAACTGTGTTCCGAGTGTCCCTGTCTCCCTGTGCCTGTGTCCCCTGAACAGTGTGCCCACTGCCACAGACCCCAGGACCCTGATTGTCTTGGCTGTGAGGTGTGGACTGGGGTCCCTGTACAGGTGGGCACATTGCTGATTGACGTATCCTGGGGACCAAGGTGTAGGGACGTTGGGTGAGTGCTGTGGTGTTGGATACTGAGGAGGGAGGCTCTGTGGTGGACTGGGTGTGGACTGACCAGTGGTCCCTGATGGGCCAGGAAGTTCATCCAGGTCCAGAAGTCCAGAGTTACTGTCATCTCTGAGGGCATCTTCTATCGGGCGACTGGATAGCCGTGACACCTCCTCGCCGCTAAGATTGGCTGGGGCACCTGTGGGGATGTAAGTGATGTATTATGCTACATGTCTGTGACATATTCTACATCCCTAGCTTCCCCTATATTGTTGCTGTGGCCCTGCCACCTTTGTTTGTGTATGGTGATGTATTGTGGGATTGTTAGTTCTCAATGCTGTGCATGCATTGGTGGTGGGTATACATGCAGAGCTGGGAGGGATGCACATGCAGTGGGTATGGCATGCAGGGCTTGGCATTAGGGTTAGTCAATTTTGTAGGTGCACTGTGTGGGATGGAGTGGAGTGATGGGTGTCAAGGTGAGGGGTGGTGGTTGCCTTCAGGTATGTGGGGGGATAGGTAGGAAATATTGACTCACCAGTGTCCAGTCCTCCTGCAACTCCAGTGAGTCCCTCAGAATGCAGTATTGCCAAGACGTGCTCCTCCCATGCTCTCAGCTGTGGGGGAGGAGATGGTACCTTGCTGCCATGGAACGTACTTTCCCTATAGGTCGTTCCACCTCTTCCTGATATCGTCCCTTGTTCTTGGATGCTGTCCCTCGGTGTTCACCCTGTCCACGATTATCCACCATAGCTCCATCTTCCTTGCAATGGATATTTGCTGTAACTGTGCTCCAAACAGATGTGGCTCTACCCTGACTATTTCCGCCTCCATGACCCACAACTCCTCATTTGTGAAACAGGGGTGCCTTTGTGGGGACATGGGTATTGTGTGGTGTGTGTTGTGCAATGAGTGTCGTATGTTGTGATGGTGTCTGGGGTGCGTGACGGATGGCTGGGTGTTGGTGTTGTGTGAAGTTGATGTGATTTGCGTGGCTGTCTCTTGCCTGTACTGCGGGTTTGTACAAGAGTTGTGGGTAATGTGGGTGTGTGTTTTATATAGTGCTGTGGGTGGGTGGGTGTGGTGTGTGTATCAGTGTTAGGTGTGTGTTTTTGGTATTGCCCAAAGTTGTGTTGTTTTGTATATGGGTGGCCATTCTGACCGCACCGAAGTGTACCACCAATGGTTTACGCCGTTGAATGTGCGCTGTGGTGATTCGTGGGTCATAATGTGGAGAGTGTTGTTTTGTTGGCGTGACGGTATAGGTGTTCCTACCGACACTTTACCACTTACCTTTGGACTGGCGGATATGTGTTTGTGGCAGTATTCTGTCATTTTTGTGTGTGTGTGTGTCATAATATGGCAACTGCATGTTCGTCTCCGTGACAGTACGTTGGCGGCCGTCACGGAGGCGGTAAGCGGGATTTACTGCCAATGTCACACTGAGGGCCTTAATGTCCAAAAGGCACTGGTATGTGGCCAGAGCTGCATAGCAAACCATGAGTCATACCATACCTTTTAAGTGGTTTATAACGTCTGAGTACATTATTTGGCTATATATTTGCTTACGTGTTATAATAACACTTGAATGCTAGGTGGTGCGCAGAATTACTTTAAAAAAAACAAATACAGACCTTTGTTTTTTTTAAGTTAGTAAACTTTTGCATGCTACTTTTTAAGAACTACTTGTCTTTTTCTTCCCCGCTATAAAATAAATTGGTATAGTAACTGGGGTAATTGTGGTTCACGCTTTATGTATACATTGTCACTGGATTTAGACATTTGATTTTGGGGTAAAAAGCTCATAGGCTTTATTTTGACTTCTAAAGTTTTCAGGAGGTTAGGTCGACAAATAAACAAATCTGCAACAAATGAAACATTAAGGCCCATATTTATACTTTTTAGCGCTGAATTTGCGCCGCTTTTTTACGCAAAAGCAGCGCAAACTTACAAAATACAATTGTAAAAAAGTATAAATACGGGCCTAAATGTGAAGTAGAAAGTGTGCACGGACTGTGTGCATCCTTAGATGGAAAACATGTAAGCAAATTCACAGGAATGCTGCATGAACCATCTGCTGAAACTGGTTTGTCACAAAATGCAAAATAGTGCTCTTAAAAAATAAATTAATTTCAGAAATGAAAACTCTGTTTTAAAATGGAACACTGCCCAGTCTGAGCAGCTCTGAAAATCGAAGTCCCTCCTCGATGCCCGCCACCAAGACGTGGAAGGCTGTTTATAGATTTACAGGATGGCCATCTTAGAAATAACAGAGAAGACCATACGTGTAGTATACCCTCGGCTGCTACGTGTACCTCTTGCTGATGACCTCAACATATACATAGGCCATTAGGGCCATATTTATACTTTTCGACGCACAACTGCGCCAACGCAGTTGTGCGTCAAAAAATCTAACGCCGGCTAACGCTATTCTGAAGCGCCAAGCGGGCGCCGTATTTATTCAATGACTTTAGCCGACGTTAGCCGGCGGAGCTGCCTGGTGTGCGTGAAAAAAAATGACGTACACCAGGCAGCGTCGGCGTAGGGGAATATGGAGCTTGGGCGCCAAAAAATGGGGCAAGTCAGGCTGAGGCAAAATTTTCGCCTCAACCCGATTTGCGCCATTTCTTTTCACTCCCAACCCCCATTGAAATGACTCCTGTCTTAGCAAAGACAGGAGTCATGCCCCCTTGCCCAATGGCCATGCCCAAGGGACTTCTGTCCCCTGGGCATGGTCATTGGGCATAGTGGCATGTAGGGGGGCACAAATCAGGGCCCCCTATGCCACAAAAAAAAAACAAATTACTTACCTGAACTTACCTTATGTTCCCTGGGATGGGTCCCTCCATCCTTAGGTGTCCTCCTGGGGTGGGCAAGGGTGACAGGGGGGGTCCCTGGGGGCATGGGAGGGCACCTCTGGGCTCCTTCCGAGCCCACAGGTCCCTTAACGCCTGCCCTGACCAGGCGCTAAAAAACGACGCTAAAGCGGCTGGATGTCATTTTTTTTGACCCGCCCACTCCCGGGCGTGATTTTTGCCCGGGAGTGTAAATACAGCACACATGCCTCGGAGTCAATTTTTTAGACGGGAACGCCTACCTTGCATATCATTAACGCAAAGTAGGTGTCCACGCTAAAAAGTGACGCAAACTCCATGGACTTTGGCGCTAGACGCGTCTAACGGCAGAGTATAAATATGGAGTTAGTTTTGCATGGAATTTGCGTTAAAAAAACCGACGCAAATCCGGTGCAAGCGGAGTATAAATATGTCCCTTAGTATTTCTCTTAGCGCACTTCAATTACAGAATGGAAGAGGGCATCCTCACACCATGCAGCAAAAATGTATGTAGCTCACCCCATAACCGTGCTTATTTCTAAAACGTTTTGCTCACTGTTGCCTGTGCAAGAGTTTACGAAATAGAAAGAACGAACATTTCTGGGGCTCACTGCTGTAAAACAGGAATGAGTTCTAGGAACCGGCCTAGTAGTACATTCAGGCAGACCTAAGTGAGTTTCAAAGATGAAATACACATCAAGAACATACCTTAGCAGCCAGACTTCTAACATGGGCAAAGCAAGAATTCTACATTAATAATGCATGGTACCAACTGTTCTCTGTACAGTACCCACAATTTTCAGCAAGGTTCTCATACCTTTACTAGGCTTTGGTCAGTAGCAGAAAATGAACAGACTTGGTACTTCTAAGCAAGGCTGCAGATGTTTTAACGGAGCAATGCAAGCACTTCTTAGGAGGAATGTCATACCATGAGTGAGACGGTGCAGCACTCTTTGAAGGTTGCCAAGTCCTCACTGCAGCAGACCTGTCGTACTTTTAATGGAAAGTACAGGCACTTCTCAGCAGGTTCCATAATTTTTTAATAGATAGTACAAGCACTTCTCAGTTGAACGATATACATGTAATGAATAGTATAGACATTTTCAGAATACAAAAAAACATTTGGGGGCATATTAATGAGCAGGTTTGTGTTGCGTTTGCACCACGCAATGTGATACATGAACAACACAAACCTTCAATGCGACTTATGAGGACACGCAAGGCCACTTTCGTGGCCCTGAGTGGCTCCATAAATCTGGAGTAAGGAAAAGCAGCGAAAATCGCGTGTTGCCTTACTCTGCACTGGGAAGGCGTTTCATGGGCATTGCTTGGGTGTTCCTATGCAACTCCCATGGATTTTTACGCATTCCCAGATTCACCAGGATTGCTAAATCATAAAATGTGCCAAAATGCCAAGCCTTCCCAGGAGGGGCGTAACAAGGAGAAGTATCTTTGTTTCTCCTTGTTACATCCTCTTTCTATGTGTGCTAGATTCTGCAGCGCACATAAAAAGAGGAACATGCCTCAAGGGATTGTTTTTGTGCAGTAAGGCACCCCTTTATGCCCCAAAACAATCCTGCATTCAACACAGCTTTTCTTGCACCATGGAGCGAGAGGGCCAGCATTGGTGCTAGGCCGCCAAAAGGGGGGTCAGCTCAGGGGAAAAGGCAGTAAAGCGCCATACTGACTTAAATATGGTGCATTCCTGCCCTTTCCTTACCACACAGCTGTAGTAGTCCTTCTTCAAGAAAGAGCGCAGGCAGTAGAAAGTATAATTATGTATATTTAATAAGTAAGAGAGTACAAAGGAACAGGTCCGTCGAGGAGAGAAGCTCTGGCTCAACTGACACAAGGAGACTACACGTAAGAGAACGTGGAATCTCCTTAGGTCATCAGCTAAGAGCATTCTAATAAAGAACAGAACACAAGAACAAGAACACACTACATATCCTCCCTCTTTACCCCTTTAACCATATATATAAAAAAATACAGTTGAAGTTCAATAGAAAAAATAATTATGAACCATGTACACTTGAAGATATAGCTATGTGTCCTAACACTAAGGGGGTTATTACAACTTTGGAGGAGGTGTTAATCCGTCCCAAAAGTGACGGTAAAGTGACGGATATACCACCAGCCGTATTACGAGTCCATTATAACCTATGGAACTCGTAATACAGCTTGTGGTATATCCGTCACTTTACTGTCACTTTTGGGACGGATTAACACCTCCTCCAAAGTTGTAATAACCCCCTAAATCTTTTAACCAACCAGGAGATGTCACTTTCCTTTTCCTTTCCTGAAATCCAACCTCCGAATATTCCTGCCCCTGATCCGATTCACACGAACCACCACTTCCGCTTCCTGAGCCACTCACCACATTCTCTCCTTCACTCAAAATATGATCATCCAGCATCTCCAAAGGTACATCCTTACCTGAAGAATTCTGAACCTTATCTTCATCCTCCAACCATTCAGTCCTTCCCTTCACAAGTATCTTGTTGTTCATGCGATCTTCCCTACAATCCTCACTACAACTAGACTCTTGTCCATCCTTAAGCAATACAATACGCTTAAGATTCCAAACTCTACCATCACTTAGTTTGACAGCATTATCCAAAACCTCTATAACCCGTTCAGGTTCAAAGTACTGACTCTCACCTTTCCTCACCTTATAAGGTTTCTTAACCCTTACCCAATCTCCAATGTTAATCTCCACAGACTTGACATGATGAAGTTTGTCATAATAAGACTTCGACTTCTCTAGAGACTTTTCCAAATTGTCCCTTACAATTTCCATAGACCAGTGCTGGATACCAGTCTTTACCAACCAAGCAGGGTTGTGTTTGCTTCTTGGACTTCTTCCCCTCATAATAACAAAAGGGCTAAGTCCTGTTGTTGTGTTCTCAGTAATTCTATATGCCCACAATGCCTTAAAAATAGCAATATGCCAATCCTCACCACCATCCGTAGCAAATTGAATGACACCCTTGACAACTCTGTTGAACCTTTCTACTGCGCCATTGCCACTAGGATTGTACAAGGAAGTAGTCTTGTGCTCGACCCCCACTCTCTCAAAATACTTCTTAGCTGCTTCCGACATAAATTGTACACCATTATCACTCAGTAGCTTAGAAGGGATGCCCTCAGATAGAAATACCCTATCCAAAAACTCTAACACACTGGTGGTATCCGCTCTCTCCAATATACCAATTTCTGGCCACTTAGAAAATAAATCAATAAGATCTACCACAAATTCTTGAGTGTTACCCACAGGACCTAAAAGATCCACTGCAACGTATTCCCATGGTTGCTTGGGTATGAATGTTTATTGCATAGGTGGTCTTAGGGTATATAAACTCTTGTCAGCGGAAGAGCACACACAACAAGTTCTAACAAATCTTTCCACTGATTTGTCTACTCCTGGCCACCAAAACAACTCCTTCACCACCGATTTAGTTCTAACAATGCCAAAATGGCCCTCATGACACAATTCTAAAATTGCCTCTCTTATCCCGGATGGGGGAACAATTCTATCACCCCTCCAAATAACATCCCTCACAACAGAAAGCTCATTCCTAACCTCGCAAAAGCTTTTGCATTGTTCAGACAATTGATCCCTCTTAGGCAACCCTTCCAAAACATATTTCAAAATGGACTGTAAAATGGTATCCTCCTCCATTTCCTTACTCCAACAATCCTTACTAAGAGCAGGGCTACCCGGATCTTGTACGAGAGCAACACTCCACTCATACCATGGATCATCAACACACCTTTCTAGCAGATTAGGTAATCTGGATAGACAATCCACCATTACATTGTTCTTACCAGGTACATACATAATGCGATATGTGTAATCCTTTAAGCGCATAGATAACCTTGATATTCTTGCAGAAGCTAGTACACTGCCTTCACTAGTAAGTAATTTAATTAAGGGTTTGTGGTCGCACCGAATAGTAATGTCCTTACCCCACACAAACGCTCGGAAGTGCTCTAGAGCCCAAGCACAGGCTAAGGCTTCCTTCTCGATAACTGAATATTTCTCCTCAGATGGGGACAGTGACCTGGAAGCGAATAGTATAATTCTTTACTTTCCATTCCTGTCCTTCTGAGACAAAATAGCTCCTAGCCCTTTGTTACTTGCATCCGTGGTAACAAAAGTATCTAACCTGGGGTCAAAACTTTCTAAGTTTGCTACCTTGCTCAAATCTCTTTTGATGTTCTCAAACTCCTGATCACATGCTTCACTTCAAGTAAACTGAGAATTTTTTTAAAGTAATAATCTTAAATTATAAACCTTGCTGGCAAAGTTCGGAATAAATTTGGCACAAAACTCCGCCATGCCCAAAAATTATCTTACCTCATCCTTAGTCATAGGAGGTGACGCACCCACAATAGCATTCACCAATGATGCCTTCGTTTTAACACCATCACCACTTATCTCATGTCCCAAATACTCCAGACTTCTTTCTGCAAATTTACACTTACTTAACTCCACCGTTAACCCTTTGTTCCCCAACACTTCCAACACATGTTTCAACCGCTCATCATGCACACTCTTGTCTTTTCCAAAAATTAATATATCGTCCTGGAAGCACATAACACCCTTGGATTTTCCAAATAGTTTGTACATAAGCCGCTGAAAAACTGCTGCAGCAGACGCAAGTCCGAAGGGCATTCTCTTGTATTGAAAACACCCGAAAGGTGTAATGAAGGCAGTTAGTTTTTTTGAATCCTCGGATAAAGGAACCTGATGATAAGCAGACGAAAGGTCAATGGTGGAGAACCAGCATGCTCCCTCAAGGCTAGAAACCATTTCCGTAATCTTCGGTAGTGGAAAACGATCAATTAGGATATTGTTATTCAAGTATCTTAAGTCCACACATAAACTAATTTTTCCGTTGCTGCGCCGAGCAATTACTACAGGTGAAATCCACTCAGAACTTTCAATTGGTTCTATTACATCCATTACAACCAATTTATCCAGTTCCTTTGAAACTTCTTCCCTTATCATGATCGGCACCGCCCTGACTTTATGAATTTTGGGTACAGCCTCCTTCTTTATTATAATTTTGTGTTCGAATCCATTCAGTTTTCCCAAACGTTTATCAAAAACTTTAGGAAAATTTGTTTCTATTTTGGAAGCCAAAGATTGTTTATCATTTACAACTAATACTTTTTCTTTGCCATTTGGGTCCAGGATCATTTGTAAATGTCCTTGATCCTTCCAACCCAGAACAGACGGTCCTTTTTTAGCCACATATAGCTTTCCTCTAGCACTCCTATTTTTGAACGTAAATTCGAGCCATCTGAATCCTAAAAGATCAATCTTCTCCCAGGTGTAACTTTCCGGCTGAATGTCCGGTTGGGATAGTTGTTTGCCTATTTTCCCCACAAAAGATTTGTTCCAAACATCCTCATTAACAATTGTGAAAGGTGAGCCTGAGTCTGCATACATCGTAATCGGTATCCCTCCAATTTCCATGTCACATATGGGTTTTCCTTTGGTATTCACCTCCGTTATGTTAAGAATGAAATTCTTATCCTCCGCAATTCCACCAGGCTCGATTGTTTTTTCCTCAATATCACCTTTAACGACATTTCCACCATCTCCCTCATAGATGCATTTGACCACTTTCTTTTTGTTTTTGCAAACTTTTGCAAAATGTCCCACAATTCCACATTTGTTGCATCTCAGTTTTAAAGCCGGGCACCATTTGGAATATGCTAGGTGATCTTTGTTATCACACCTGTAGCATCTTCTTTTGTTTTCTCCACTCTGTAAACTCTTTCCCACTTTGCGATTTGTTACTTTATAAAAGCCATCCTCATTTTTCTCAGTAGATTTCAATTCTGAAAAACACCTTTCAGAAATCTCAGCTTTTCTTACTATAGCCAAAATTTCATCCAGTGGAGAATCGCCATTTATCCATAGCCTTTCCTGAATAGATTGATTATTACAATGCATGACCACTTGATCTCTAATAAGTTCATCATGAATTGCCCCAAATTTGCAGTCAAGAGCTAATTTCTTTAAATCTGCAATGTAGTCGTCCACCAGTTCACCTTTCTCCTGTTTCCTTTGGAAAAATTTATATCGAACAATCCCAACACAGACTTTTGGTGCAAAATACTTGTCAAGGTCTAGCATTGCAGCATTAAAGGCACATATATCACCGCTTACAGGGTTTTTAGACATCTTATTATATGTTTTTAAACCCATAGGGCCCAACAAGTGCAGTAAAATCCTTTTTTTCTGTTCAGCCGACATTTTATTATCCACATCAATAGCGCCTAGATAATTTATGAAATAATCCTTCCATTCCAACCACTTGATGGGTGGAGTGTTACCCATGGCCCAAAATACTTGTGGAGGGACAATGGTGAAATTTGCTTGCGCCATATCTGAAGTAAAACACAATATATATATATATAGGTAACCTTGAAGTACTCCTTTAAACTTGAAGGCTTGTAGTAATACTCCCCCTTCCCGGACCTGTTCTCAATAAAATGCCTTTATATACATCAATGTCACATGTTTAATTGTTTGTTTACCCTGTCCACATCCAGTGCAGAACCGCTTCCTGTAGCAGGTGCAGCAACCGCGTCTCCGTTTCCCAGGAGCCGCTTCAACGCGAGCCGGCGTCTGATTTCCAAGAGAGTGTAGCAACCGCGTCTCCGTTTCCAAGGAGACGCTTAAGCGCGAGCCGGCTTCTGATTCCCAGGAGATGCCCAGTTCCCAGGGACCTTGACGTGAGTTAGCGTCACGTTCCCTAGGAGACGCTCGTGGCACTGCCGACAACTGCTTGAAAGATGCGTAAGCGCGCTCCGTTCCCTAGGAGACGCTTACAGCAGTTTCAGAGATCGTGTGTACAACAACGGTCTGAAGCTGCGCTCGTGTTTGAGTCCCATAAAAAAAAAAAAAATCTTCACTGACCACGAAGATGGGAATATCCATCGACGGTCGGTTCAAGATCAACACTTCAAGGCAGGACGGGTTCAGACCAGCAAACTGAAATGAGCAATCCAATGAATGTTTGCTAAACCACTCTCGTCGCCAGATTGTAGTAGTCCTTCTTCAAGAAAGAGCGCAGGCAGGAGAAAGTATAATTATGTATATTTAATAAGTAAGAGAGTACAAAGGAACACATCAGTCGAGGAGAGAAGCTCCGGCTCAACTGACACAAGGAGACTACACGTAAGAGAACGTGGAATCTCCTTAGGTCATCAGCTAAGAGCATTCTAATAAAGAACAGAACACAAGAACACACTACAACAGAGCAGCACAGCAAGGTGACTTGCTGCACTTTCCTACACTGCGTGCCCCTTAATAGAGAGTACCAGAACTTCTCAATAGGGCTGCTACACTTTTAATGCATTAGTACTGCCTTGTCTAAGCAGCAAGCATACAACTTATGAGAAATTAACTCGGGATGATCAATTACACTGAAATATTATATGTTCCAATTCCATATATGAGATCAGAGGATGTATCTGTATTGTGAAAATTAATCCGTAACCCATTTAAAGTGCATGTCCCATGCTTAATAGTCTTTCCATAAAATATCACGAGTGCCAAACCAGGATGAACCCTTCACCACTCACGGTCTCTAAAACTTTGCCGTTTGAGATAGCCTCATATGGGCACTAAGCTTGATACCCACTACAGCACCAATAGCAGGTCTAAGGTTTCTCTCAACTTCTTAATCAACCAATTAAAAGTTTTTCTCAGTGATTGTATTACATCACTAGGTCAAAAATATTTATGGGCAATAGCTAAATAAGGGTGAACTGGTGGGCAGAGCAAGGGGTGCATAAGCCAGCTATTTGATTTGCAACTTTGGGGGATTACTATCGAAGTAGCAAAATAGGGCAAGTATCCATCATCCCCTGACCTTATGGTAGAAGGATTAATTTGTGTGGCACTTTATTAAAGTGTAGGACTACATGGTTATATTAATTTTGCTTTATCTCCCAGCACCCCTTATCAGTGGCATTAATGCGGTGCCTTTGGGAAGAAGGAATTCATTCCCCCCTTTCAACTGGTAACTCTCCAAGACTCTTGTCAAAGGCATATGCAACCTTTTCTCCGTGCAGCAGGGACGGATGGCTGTAGTCTAGATCGCATTCATTTGCGATTGGGGATGGAACTCCTGCTATGAGATTGGTGTTCTGGAGCGCTATCTACACCCAATCCTCAATGGGAGGGAGGGTGGGGAGGGGGCAGTTCTGATGGTACAGTTTTGCTTTGCTGATTTGTCATAGATTCAACAGTTGTGCTTTCTTCCCCAAGTCTGTGCATCACATACTTTGTCCCAAGCCAGAATTTGGGAGCTAGGGCCTCTGACTGTAGCCAAGGTCACAAAGTTGGTGGCCACAAAGTATAAACCTTGAAGTCAGAAATTACATAAAATACAGGCAAATTCTCGATTTGGTTCATCTTTTTCAACAAGCATGGGCAGTGGATGTCCAGTCCTATTTCTACCCTCTCACAGTCACTCAGTGACACTGCCCTAGGGATGTAGATATAAGGTGTTTGCACCAGGGGACCAAGTTATGGCCAGCTGCCCAGGCCCAGCTCCTGAGGATGTCAGTGGAAAATCCCCCATTTGGGTTGGCTGTGGTATTGTGGTTTTGGACTTAGCTTTCTAGTTTGCACAGCTCCATAATGTTGTTGAGCAGCTGATTTTTTCTGAGTTAAATTCTTTCAAGGTCCGTGGAAGTTGGCATAAGGGGCCCTATTCCATTTCCCGGTTCTAGAAGGGACAGCTATGTGGTCAGCAATAACTAAGGATGAGGAAGAAGGTAGGAGATTGATGTCTAGCTATCTGTGCACTTTTTGCATTACTGATGTAACTAATGATGTGAATAATTTGGTGTACTGTTGATAATAGTATATGCAATGTTTATGTTTTTTTATCTTCTATCTATAATAAATATTGCCTGATCAGTGTTTTCTCACAACCATTAGGATGTGTCTCGGGCTAATGTTTCTAACTTTTGGACAGGGATGGTTACCTCTGATAGGTCTTGTTCTTTTCTTTCCCTGCCCTCCTCTGCGGGTCCCACACATAGGAAACAGGGTGCCCCTGCATAGTGGACCCAGCAGAGAGGTGCTGCCCCGATGAGATTGGAGTGGGGGAGGGGAGGGCAACATTAATGCAGTCCACATCTTTTGACTTCTAGTGGGATCTGCATGGGGGGAAGCACAGCAAACACCCATGAAATGTAGTCCTATCCTGATTAGTTAGAGAGGTGCTACATTGGTGGGGGAGAGCAGCAGGGTGACAGGTCAGCGAATTTTAAGTGTAAGTGGCCTTGGATTTTGGCCTATGTACACTAACTGGATGCCCTGTCGCTGCTTCCCAGAGTCACGTTTTAGACACAATTTTCAATACAGCCATCCATCCAAGGTGTTGTGTTTCTGAGATAATATTAATGCAGGATGAAACAATTGGTGTTTTTTCCTTAGTGTTTTGTCAGAATTTGCAGGGTCCACACATAGTTAGCCACAAGGTAGGTAGGCATCTTTCCATCAGATATTGCCTGGAGTCAGGTGAATCCTGGAATTGGCTCATTTTTTACTTCAAGCATGAGCAGTGGACTTACTTTCATCTAAGGATTTTGGGTGTGTGTGTTTTTGTGATTGACCCATTCCCTTTATGGGTACCCCTTAGTACTGACCTGTGTACGTGGGTATTTGGTGCTTTTCCCGAGGGACTAAGTTATGGCCAGTTGCCCAGGCCCATCTCCGAAAGGCTGACTGGGTGAGATCCCTCATTTGAGTTGACTCTGGCATGACAATTTTGGAATAAACCCTCTAGTTATCCTGGCACCAGGTGTTAATCGAGGTAGGTGACCTTATCCTGATTTACATTCAGTAACAAGCCCCAGGAGTAAGTGAATGGAGACACATTTGAATCTCTGGTGCTGGAAGGACCAGCTGGATGGCTGCCCAAACTTTGAATGGAGAAAAGTTAAGAGTTCGATGTTTAGCTATCTGTGCAGGTTTTTCATTACTAATGTAAATAATTGTGTATACTGTAGTTAATGTTATGGCCACTGATTACGTTTTTAGCTCGTATTTTTAAAAAATACGGCCCAAAAAGTGTTTTCCCAAACCCAATAAGATAGTTCTATTTTTCCTGACGTTTGGTCACGGCGTTGTTTTCGTTGATGAGTCTTTTTATTGCCCCTATCCACCCTACTGAGCGTGTCCCCCACCTATTCAGTCACCTTTTTCTGATGTTCCATTTCTTTTACTACAACCCCATTTAATGATATCTGCAGCATTCAGTTTATCAGCAACTGTTTGAGAAGTAGCCTTTTTTGGCACCAAGCATTAGCAAATGCGCTTGCGCCCCGAGCACCTCTGTGTCCATAACACGCCTCCACGACTATCTCCAGTCACTTTCAATGAACCTCAACAATATCTTACAGAAATAAGCTTGCTGCCCATTTTCAAAGCCAATATCCCAAACAATGTCCACATGGAATAGACTCCTTTAACCAGTTCAGGTAAGCATCCAGATATGCAGCATCATATCAGTCTGTGCACACTGGCGTAAAGCATGAGGGACAGCATGGTAATCCCCTATCCGATACATGTCCAGGCCTTGCTGTATTAAGGTAAGTGTTATAAAAGGCACAAAATGCAAGATTGGTTAGGCATTAGGGTGGTGCTGCATTTTTCTGCTCTGTGTCCAGGGGCCTTTTAAATGGTAAGTAAATCAACACTATTCTTTCAGTTGCTTTGCACCACATGAACACAATGAAAAACAAGCCTTTGCAATGCAATGGGTCTCGCATTTGCTCGAGTTAGAGCTATTAGCGTTGTAAACTCCTAACCAGACTTTTTTGCCACATAAATTGAAGATTAAAAGTAAAACAGTTTCACGTAAGCGAGCCGATTTACAGCGCCATGGCTGCCATGAGCATCAGCGTGAAGAGACAAACAAAAGGAAAAAGAAGTTTGCTTGCAGTCAAACTTATCGCAACAGTGAAATTAGCCATGTAACAGGGGCGATGGCCAAGGTGGTAACAAAACCTCCCCAAGGTGGGACAAACGTGTACCATTTACCAGTGTCATCAAAGGATTTTTGAAGGGCAAGCCCACAAACGAGTGGTAGTGATGAGCGTGAGGTGGGCGTTGTTAAAGGCCCAGATACATACCAACACGTCCGAAAAGCAGCGCTTGTGCACTGCTATGCTCAACCTAAAAATCTGTTAATATCCTCTAAACAGCATACACTGTGCACAACTTTATGGGGGGCCCTGTACAAGGTGGTATGCTGACCATTACTGCATTGAGAAAGAGGTTCTAAACAGCAGTTACCACAATGGTATGAGATAAATAAAAGTCAGGATATTATTATTACTATTATTTAATTCCCTTGTCAGTAGCTTTTTCCCCTTTAATGCAAATCCTTTTTTTTGGTTTTGCAATTTTATAAAGCCCAAACTTGGCCCAAGGACATGCGAACACTTTACATGAGTATCAGATTGTATTACAAAAGATCATTTTTAAGCAGGTAGGGGGACAACTAGTGGTATTCCCAGAATCACTGGATGTTGAGCCAAAGCTGGGAATCAAATCGCATTCCTCATTTCTAAGACAGGCAGTTCCATAGGAGCTTTTTTGCTTTATCTTTACATTCACTGTGCTTTCAAAGACAGGTTAAATTGAAGGATATGTCTTCTGACAAATTGCTCCTTATTCTTTTCTCCATGGATATTGGAATTTACATTTCTTTTCTTTCTCTGGCAGCAAAATGAGAGGATTTTTAAAGTGTGCTGTGTGATAATCTTACTGTTCACTGGGAACATGAAAGGAAAAGCAGTAGAATGTCATTTTTTTTAACAAAGAACAACATTTAAATACCTGTAAATGGCTGCACAAATATTTCAAAATATATCAGCAGACAGGAAAGCACATGCCAGGTGCATTATTTGTAATTTTGAAGTGTGATGGAAAGGCATCATAACAAATCATGTTTCATGTCAATATGTGGGTCTCAGGCTCACTGTGTCACTGGAACCTAGCTATACCTGGCTGAAGAGCCCTAACTACAAAACTGGTCTTAGGTTGATTGTGTCCGGTTCAGGGAGGACCTGGCCTGGAAGTTTGGGCTCAACTGTTCCCGTGAGGAGCAGGGTCAAGACTTATTTGTATATAGCTGGGTCCAAACTGAGGAGGCATGGTGAGCAAAAAGAAATGATGGGTTAGGATGCGTCTCAATTCATCCATCCATCCATCCATCACCTTGTTGTTTTTGCATTTTCTGCCCTAAGTGCACCAGGAAAGCCCAGATGTAGGTCTCAGACTCACCGCGCCCATGGAACTAAGCTACACCTGAATGAAGAGCAGTAATTAGAGTGAAACTGGTTGTAGGTTGCTTGTGTTCCAGTTCAGGGAGGACCTGGCCTAGTAGTTTGGTCTGGATTGTTCCCATTAAAAGGAAGGTCAAGACTGATTTGCATATGGCTGGGTCCTAAGGTGGCATGGTGGGCAAAAAAACAATGGATTGGGATGCGCCCCGAGCGATTGCCAGTGGCTGAGATTAATTCAACCATTCCATCCGCCGCATTGTTGTTTTTGCAAAGTAAAACAAGGCAGCACATTGTGCTGTCTTGAGTTACTTTTTCTTACACAGTCACACAAATCGGCATTTGTATGAATTTAAAAATACTAAAAAAGGATTTTGAGTCGAGCTGCGTTAAAAAAAAAGTGACGTAACCCAGATGCAAAATCTTTGTGAATCTGGGCAAAAATAAATATGGCTTGCGTCAAAATCCATGGGTGCATCCACAGGGACCCCCATGCACCATCCATGGAGCCTGACACAAAATAATGCAAAAACCAAAACACAGGCACAGCCGATCCGACTCAGGGCCCGAAGACCCAACTACCAAGGGAAAAATTTATGTATCTTGGGGGGGGAAGTTGCTCTCCCCAAACACCACACTGAAGCTATGCCCTTGGAACTGAAATTCTAGAATTGACCAGTCCTTCACACCTTACCTCCCTTTCCCCTTTTTGGCTTGTGGGTGTGGAAAGCTTTATTTGTTTGGCAGGAAACTGATATTGAGGAAGCGAGTAAATATTATTGGCCTGGTCGTGGTCCTGAACCAGATTCTTGGGCAACTAACTGAGGGGCAGATTTATACTTTTTGCCGCAAACCAGCGCAGGTTTGCAGAAAAAAGTATAGCGCCGGCTAGAGCCATTCTATGACGCTGGCCGGGTGCCAGATTTATGGAATGGCGCTAGCCGGCGCTAGGGCCCAGTCAGCATCCTTGTAAAGGACGCAAACAGGGTCTGGGAGGCGTAAGGGGAACCGGGGCTTGTGCGCCAAATTATGGTGCTACACTGTTTAGAGGCAAAACATTGCCTCTGAGCAGTGTAGCGCCATTTTCTGGCACACAAGCCCTGTGGACATGGCTCCTGTCTTAGTAAAGACAAGATCCATGCCCACCACCCCAATGGCCATGCCCAGGGGACAAATGTCCCCTGGGCATGGCCACTGGGGCCAGCACCGTGCAGGGGGCCCCAAGTCAGGGCCCCCAAGCGGCATTGGTCACAAAAAAAAATACTTACCAGGACTTACCTTCGGATGGGTCCCCCAGGTGTGGGTAGGGTCCCTGCGGACAGGGAAGGGCACCTGTGGCCAATTTCCATGGTCTCTGACCATGGAAATCTGCCTCCAGGTCCCCTTATGCCTGCCCATACCAAGGTGTTAAATAATGGCGCTAAGCAGGCTTAGCGCCAATATTTAAGGCCCTCCTCCTCCCGTGCGTAATTTTTGCACGGGAGGATAAATAAGGCGCTAGGGCCTTTGAGGCATTTTTTGCCCGGAACACCTACCATGCATCTCATTGACGCAAGGTAATTTTCGACAGGCAAAAAATTACGTTAACTCCAATATTTTGGCGCTAGACATGTCTAGTGCCAAAATATAAATATGGAGTTAAGTTTGCACCAGATTTGGGTCAAAAACAATGTCGGAAATCTGGCTCAAACAGAGTATAAATGTGGGCCTGAGTGAGCAAAAGGATGAGCGAGCGGGGAGACGCAAAGTAAGCTTTATAAGGCAGAATAAACCCTTTAAAGCGTTCCTTCTTACTGCTTGTGTATTTGTGCTTTCAATGCCCCAGATAAAGTAGTGAAGAAACCAACAGTGTGGTATGCGTGTCACAGACCCAATTCAAGCATGGGAATGGGCTTCATGATATCCCCTGTTGGACAATGACGAGGTCCCCTTACACCATGGGTACTCACAAACATTTTCCCAGGGGCCGCACAGTTTGGTCTGTGATGTGACCGAGGGCCGCATTGATACCAGCAGGGTGGCAGTCGGAGGGGTGGGGAGGGGTAGTGGTAAAGTGGTTGTAGGGGAAATGAAGCGTATACATCCAGTGTCTGAATTGCGCAATGTGAAACCAGAAACTTGGGTATAAATCCCGACTTCTCCACTTAACCAAATTGTGTGATCCTAGGCAAATGTTTTATTTCACTTTACCTCCTTTTTCTTCATCGTCACATATAAGAACCTTGAAATACGTCTTCAGGATGTATGCTGTATAAAACCTTCTGGGTCTGATTTAAGAAACTATAATATTGTTCATGTATAATAGAAACCCAGCCCTCCCAAAGAGTTCACATAACAACTGACTAGCTTCTTAGTTCACATTGTTGTCAGGTTGGGGGGGGAGTGGATGGGGGATGAAAGTTTGTAAATTTATGTTTGAAAAATATCACTTTAAAAATACTTCTCAATGCAGTGAAATAATTGTGTGTACTAAGGCGAAATGGATCTACAGTTTAATGAAATGCACTTTTTGAATTTCAAACAGATCATACTTTTATATTTTCGCTTCAAGATGTATTTAATAATGAAGGTGTTTCTAAAGTTGAGTTCCAGGACACCCTAGTTACTCCCTTTTCAATTAGCCTCCAAATGAATACTTGCCCGTTTATTTACAATTTTTAGTGCTAGTGCCAAGTCAAAAAAACAGCAGCACAGCACAGTGCTGCTGATGACCTGGGGGCTGCATGTAAACGTCAGGAGGGCCGATAGCGGCCCCCGGGCCGTACTTTTGAGTATCACTGCCTTACACCATGGGTCCTGGTGACACTGCTCCGGCCCCGCCATTGACAATAACACCCTCTGGATGAAACTTTACGCACTTCCGGTCACAAGGTAGTTAAGCACAACTGATGTTGCTAGGCGGGGTTACAGTATTTTGAATAACGAAATGGTTGCAAAATGTCAATATTAATGTGCAAAATAAACTAAACTTCCCCAATTATCTACACGTCAAACATGCGCCTGCAAGCCTATTGCTAAGAAATTGACCAAGAGTGCAAGCAAACTTGCATGCTAATTGCCATGTTTAGCTCCTGAGACTCCAGCCAAAAGCTCGGATTAATGTCGAAAATTAAATCTCGTATCAAATTTAGTTTTGTCAGCCAAACGGTTATATCTCTCATACAAATCCAGGTTTTTACCTCCTCTGTGACTGCAGTGTGTTGTTGAAGCGCGTTGGCAGGGCGGGGGCTATGAAGGGTGCAGGCTAATGTGTGACAATAATTATATCTACTGGTGAGGACGGTGTGTCATATATTGGGGTGAGCAAAGATGATACAATGCTAGAGGGAGGCCTTGTAGTATGTAAGAACATCGGAAAGGTTTATTTTCTGCTTTTTTGTAGACATCCAAGTATGCCATCTTTGAGCGCTAGCAGACAGGCTGGAGCTGATACGGTGGAAGCTGTTTACAAAAGTTACTAGTGCCCCTTCTTTGGAACTCATTTTATCTGCTCCAGAAAGGAAAAAAAGCGGAGCTAGTGCTACCAAGTTTTACTCCAACTACCGCCAGGTTATGCACACTGTAAAAGGCAAAAAAAAACTCGTTTGGTTGTGATTACTGGTTGAATCCGGCACCCCTTGGCTCCCCTGAAACCCCTTCGGTGTTTCCTTTCTTAGCGCTTGCACTTTAACTTTCGAAACAGCAAATCTGGAGGCAAATTAAATGTTGAATCAGAGATAAGAAAATAAACCATTTTTATCTGCACACGCTTCGATTCCACATCCAGCTACACCCTCAAGTAATCTCTAAATAAGCATGGTGTTCTTGTCAAAAATTATTATCAATTATACGGCAATATTTTTGTCATGCATACATTTGGAGGAAAAAACATAATTTGAAAAAAATGATCTTGACTGCAGCTCAGTTGGACAGTCTCTTAACAGTCCTTGACTAATGGCTCGTTCAAAAGCAGTCAATAGCTTCTCACAGGTAGATAAAATGTTTGCGCAGCTTCCGCTATAATTAGTGTAACAGCGCCACCCAGTGGTCATAAGATATTTTTACCGGTGTGTTCTTTTTGGCTTCTTCAGTCTCTGTGAAGTAAAGTAACGCGTAGTCGAGAGAAAATGCAAATGAAGAATACTGATGACACTTCGTTACCCTTAGGCCTTTCAAGTCACCGGGTTCCCTGCCTCTTTTAACAGTGAATTACCCAATTCATGTCACTGGTTCTATTACCTATGCACACAATCTTTATGATTTCCTACATCCATCCAGCATTTGCTAAATGTGTTCAGTACACTGGAAAACCGCATTTGCTGGTCGCAAACCCTGCAATATACAGAACCCCATGGTTTGCAACAAGAGAATACTTTAGAACATCGGCCCCTTGTTTTTGTAAGATGAGGCTTAAGGAGGAGAGTTGGCATCACATCCATGTTTGGTTTGTTGTTACGGTGTGGGAGAGAGGGATGCCATCCAGGGATGAGCCCTTCCGGTAGATCTGGGTATCGTTCGCATACAACTCAAGGAGGATTCCAGAGTTCCTAAGGATCTCAAAAAGTGGTTCATGATAGACGTTAAACAGGGCGGTGAATGGCTCAAGCCTTGATGGATCCCCTCATTGCAGGCTCACTTAATTACAGACACCTCCCAATTTTCACTACTTGGCAGCAGTTCATAAGATAGTAATAAACCTGTCACAAACTGTCCCTTAAACGCCCATTCTATTTCTCAGGATGCTGATCAAGCATCCATAAGCTTCCAATGTCAAGGATGCAGAGGAAGCCATCAAAAATCTGCACAATTGCAGTTTCGGTGGCGTAAGCCTGTGTTGGGTTGTTTGTCTTCCGATTCTGGGAGGACCTGGCCTGAAGCATTGCAATACTGGTTGCATATGGCTGAGTATAAACCGAGGTATCATTGTGAGCAAATCAACGATTGAGATTCCAACCTTCACTTTTTTGTACGCTTCAGTTTGTTGTTCTAAGTGAGACAGGTATGCCCAGATGTGGGTCCCGTGCACACTGTGCTTCGCTTGACTGAAGAGCAGGACCTGACCTAGGCCGTTTGAGCTGGACTGTTTGTATTGGAGCAGGGCCAACACTGAGTGCCGTATGATTGGGTCCACACGGAGGTGGCATGGAATGCAAAATCACAATGGACTGGGATGTGGCCCCGAATAATTACCAGTGGCTCAGATTAATTCAAGCCTTCATTCACTTTTTTGTTACTTCAGTAAACCTGTCTGAAGCACGATTGAAGAGAATCTGAGAAGTTATTTGCATGGATATGAAATGCCATTTGAGAAGCTGTACTGCTATCACTTTACTGAAGAAGGGAAAAGTGGAGACTGGACATAAGTTGTTCAGGTCAGCAGGTCCAGTGACAGCTTTTTTAAAAGAGGAGACTTGGCCACATTTTAGACAGTCTTGGAATGCACAATCTCCAGGGGAAAAGGTAACTAGTGTGGACTAAAATGGGAGGAACTGTTAGGCAAGATCTTTAGAAGGACGGATAGTGACAGAGGTGGCCTGATGATTCGACCTCAGTTTTGCTTTTGAGTAATTCTGACTCTGAAATTGGGTTAAAAAGAGAGCAGAGACCAAGTTATTTTATCATTGGCTGTATTCTAAGAGGTGGTGTCAGGGAAATCTATGGCTTTTAGTTTTTTGTCGAAAAACTCTTCAAAATCATTGAATAGGGCCTGGATGACATGAGGGCCGTTTTAGAAGAAGGGTTGTTTGCCTATTACTACGAAAATAAGTTTAGACCCATTCTCTGTCGTGGCCAAGAAGGATTTGGAACGCATTTATGTGGCTCTGAAAATGTGGTTATTGTAGCTTTTTTCCATGGTTCTCAGCATAACGTGACCCAGCAGAGAGGGCGACTGTCTCCACTCTTTTGTAAGCTTTTGCAGGTATTTCCTTTCCTCATAAAGGCCTTTTCAAAACGAAGTTAGAGAAGGTTTGGGTCTGCTGCGTTTGTTCTTGAGAGGTGAAAATTCATCTAACAAGGTTTCCATGCACTTATTAAATGTGTCTGTGGCAGCGTTGATGTCAAGTTGGGAAACAACAGAGGCAAGAGTCTTACTTCAAACGGTGTTAATATCAATGTTTCTTGTGTCCTTAAACCACATTTTCTCCTCCTTTAGTTGACCAGAGCTTTTAATGCAGACAAAGGTTACCATGAAGGGGATTAGAGCGTGGTCAGCCTAATCTATCTATCATCTATCGGGATGGTATGATCGGCTTTTGGGTGAGGAACAGTTGATAAGATCAGGTCAGAGTGGAGCCCTGGCAGTGCATGGTGTTCTAGCAATGTTGCAGGAGTTCATTGTCACTGAGGAAGGAGGAGAAGGTTTTTCTTGGTTGACACCCCTTGTACCCCACTGAAGGTTGAAGTCACCCTGGAAGATGATGTTGTGAGAGCTAATTAAGGCGGTGATTCTAACCGCGGCGGGCGGCGGTTGCCGCCCGCCATGCGGTTACCGCCAAATGACCGCACCGCGGTCACAAGACCGCGGCGGCCATTCTGGCTTTCCCGCTGTGCTGGCGGGCGACCGCCAAAAGGCCGCCCGCCAGCACTGCGGGAAAGACCCAGCAACAATGAAGCCGGCTCCAAATGGAGCCGGCGGAGTTGCTGGAGTGCGACGGGTGCAGTAGCACCCGTCGCGAATTTCAGTGTCTGCAAAGCAGACACTGAAATTCCTTTTGGGGCCCGCTTACGGGGGCCCCTGCAGTGCCCATGCCATTGGCATGGGCACTGCAGGGGCCCCCAGTGGCCCCGCGGCACCCCCTACCGCCATCCTGTTCCTGGCGGGAGACCCGCCAGGAACAGGATGGCGGTAGGGGGTGTCAGAATCCCCGCGCTCCGCCGCCATGGGGGATTCTGCAGGGCAGCGGGAAACCGGCAGGAGACCGCCGGTTTCCCGCTACTGACCGCAGCAGAACCGCCGCGGTCAGAATGCCCAGCGGTGCACCGCCAGCCTGTTGGCGGTGCTACCGTGGTCATTCGCCCTGGCGGTTTTTACCGCCAGGGTTAGAATGACCCCCTAAATGTCTTGTGATGACTTCCCGCAATTCTTTTGTATAAGTGTAAATTTAGAGCTTGGTTGGGATCTCTACTCTCTTATCCATCATATGGTTGGTGGATATGGCCGCACAATAATTTGCACTGCTGCATATTCCTCTTATGCCTTTGATTATGATATTGCAACTTGACCCATCAGCATTGTCTGGGGATATGTTCCTCCCCTTCAAATTCTGCTGCTATGCGGTATTTGATATGCCTGTATAACTGATGCAAAAAACAAATACAATTTGTTTAACTTAAAAAAAGAAATGTTAATTAAGTGCAGAGGGTGACACAAAACGTTCAGTCTTGGATTGGAAGCAGTATGGGAGGAGATTCGCAGAGAGATGCACTCGAAGGAGCGATAGCTAGTCAAGAGAAGGAGCCTGCAACTTAGCGAATTTTTGTGCATTACCGCTAACCCCCCACCAGTGCCTGTCTTCCAGGTCGCAGCAAAGAATGGAGTAGTCTGGAGGCAAAAGAAGGTCTAGTATGCTGTTTGTAGCATTAAAAAGACAAATTTCATTGAGAAACACAATGTCAAGGGTAAAACTTGTGATCAATTTCAAAATCTCAAAACAGTGTTTGGATAGTAACCGACAGTTATGAAGTATACATCTAAGAGACGATCTGGTGAGTTTAGGCACAAGGTGTAGAGCACAGGAGATGCTATAGGGCACTAGGATAAGGTTTGTGTGATTTGGGTGATAATGTGATTCAGGAGAAGGTAGGGGCTTGTGTTACACTTTTGAGTCCGGACTCGAGTTTGGCTTCTGATTCAGATGCTCCAGTGATAGGGATTCCGTTTTTGAGATAGGCTTGTTATTCAAATGCACCATTGGTAGGGAAAATGAGTAGGGAGAGAGGAAGAGAGACTGCAAACTTGCACCAGCTGCACCAGTGATGCACTGCCAAGATGAGGCCTGAGCAGGAGATATGCATTTGGGGGGCATGTAGGGTATTGATGAGAACTGAGAGGATGTGCGGCAATCCTACACTTCTTTAAAATCTCTAATAGGGTTTTAAAAAGACGAATATGCTGCAAGACCTTGTGAGAAACCTATAGTTAGTTGCATGTTCTCTGTTTACGTATTTTGGTTTACACTGTTCTGTTCATGGAAATCACAGACAACTATCACTATGCAATATGACAGTATCGTTGTATTCCTAAACTGGCTTTCCTGAATCAACAAATCTAAACACTTTAGGTTATTCAGTGAGGTGAAATGAGTCAATAATAGGCTTGACCAGGCTTCTATTGTTTGATGGAGTTCTGTCTGTGTCTGTGTGTGTGTGTGTGTGTGTATATATAAGTGCAAGTGCATTTGTTTAAATGATGGTGGCGAATGCCTTGTTTCAGCTGTAACTGTGGAAGGGTTTCTAATCTTTAATGTAGTGTCTTCCCCAGCCTGGGTACCTGCCAATGACTAGGCCACAGAGCTGTAAATTACACATCTTTATTCCTCTACGTGTCCTTGTGAACTTCAACATTCTAAACCAAGCTTTCAATACATTCTATTCTAGTAATTACATCACACTGATACAGAGTCTGCTGGGAGTCAGAAAGGTTCCGTTCCAAATCATGCAAGACACTACGGACATACTTAAGAACCCCTAGTGCCTCCTTCGCCACATTAGCGTAATTTCTTTTTACACTAATGTGGCCCAATGAGGCCAAAATCCCCCAGCCATATTTACAAAGTGGCATGCATTGTGCCACTTTGTAACCCCTTGCACTACACTATGCCTGCACCAGGTATAATGTATGCAAAGGTGGCGGTCCCCTTTTAGGGGGGGGTCGCAAAAATGGCGCAAAGAAATCTAGCAGATTTTTTTTGCGTCATTGTTTTCAGCACTTTTAACGCCTGCTGAGAACAGGCATTTGAAGGAACCACACCATTGATTAGAATGGGCCTCAATAACCTTTGCAGGATTAGCGTCAACATTTGTGCCGCTAATCCTGCAAAGCTCTGGATTGGGATAAAAAATTCTGACACTAGTCCCCTAACTACCGCCATGGTGCGCCATATTTTAAATACGGCGCACACATGGTGGCGTTAGGAGGCCACTGTGTGCAGTGCCACTTCCCTTAAATATGCTCCTACATCTCCCCCTCTGTTAAATGCAAATTTTATTAAAATCATTAGACACACAGACTCACATATGTGTATATACATATATACTTGTATATATGTATATATATAAATATATATACACATGTACAACTATGGTGGTCATTCCGACCTCGGCGGTCTTTTCAATAGACCGCTGAGGGACCGCCGTACGGAAGACCCCCAGTGCTGGCGGTCTTCCGCACTGGCCATTATGACCGTTGGCAGCGCTCCGCCCGTTTCCGGACGAAGAGCCGCCATACTGGCGGCAGGCAGGGAAGTGGAGGTAGCTCCACCTCCACCACGCCAACAGAACACCGCCCAGCGAATCACGACCTGTGATTCGCTGTGGCGGTGTTCTGTTGGCGTGGCGGTGTCGGCGGAGCTGCCCCATGGGTCCCGTTCCCTCCCGGGGGATCACCGGAACAGGTAAGGTGATCGCCCGTTAGGGAAGGGGGGTGGGGGGTGTTGTGAGTTGTGTGCGTGCATGGGGGTGTGCGTGTGTGTATGTTGAGGGGGTGTGTGAGTGCGTGCATGAATGCGGGGGGGTGTGTGTATGTGCATGAGTGCGTGCATCAATGCATGCATGTATGTGTGTATATGTTGGGGATCGGGTTGTGGAGGGGGGTCCTGCAACCTTTTGGTGGTGGCATGGGTGGTGGGGGGGTAGGGGAGGGAGTCGGGGTGGGGGTTGGGGAGACCCCTATCAGTGCCAGGGAAGGGATTCCCTGGCACTGATAGTGCTTTCCGCCATGGATTTCATGGCGGTCCCAAACCAAATGAAATCCATGGCGGTAAGCCGGGGTCAGGCGGGTTGGAATACCGCCGGCGGTATAGTGACGGCCGCCGGGCTGGAGACCCAGGTCTCCAGCCCGGCAGTCGTTACCGCCGCGGCAGTCGGAACGGTGAAGCGGCGGCTGGCCATGGCGGTAACCGCCATGGTCAGAATTCATGAAAAAAGACCGCCAGCCTGTTGGCGGTCTTACCGCCGCTTCACCGCCGACCGCCACGGTCGGAATGACCGCCTATATCTCTTCAATCAATCTTCTTGGCGCTTTGATCATCTGACCTGATCTGGTTACGGGAAACTGGAAACTGTCATCTCCAGTGTCAGAGATTGCTAAAGATGGTGAGCAAATCAGCAACAGTCACTGAGTTTTCAGAGTCAGTTTTTCTTTCACCATTCCGAATTGAAGACCAAATAAGACGCAAGCCTAAAGAGAGAAGAGTCTCAGGTAAATCACCAGGTGTCCTTTGGCAGACACCACTTGGAAGGGTTCAGTGTCATAACAATAATCAGATTTCCTTTTACGCATCTGTTGAGCGATCATCACATTTTTTTCTGAAAGAAATGTCTTATTAATGTTGCCTCTTGTCTGCATAAAGTTTCATTTTCTCTTTGTTAACCTTGTATGAATCATGTTTTCACTTTAATCTTTTTCGGTGATCCATTGAGGTAACTTGGTTGTCAGTGCTCTCCCAAACATCAAAGTTGCAAGACTTTCACCTGTGGTCGAGTGACGTGTCGAACAATAAACTTGTAGATTATAATTCAATACTGTTTTCAAACTGAGTTTTTCAAGAATTGTATGCTGCACTGCTTTCTTTAGTGTACTCATAAAACGCTCTACAAATCCATTGGCCTGTGACCATAAAGGAGTGATCTTTTTATGCTTTATCTTCAGATGCTCCAGAAATCCTTTACATTCTTTAGGTCCTCATTACAACCCTGGCGGTCGGTGATAAAGCGGCGGTAATACCGCCAACAGGCCGTTGGTAATTTTTTTTAAATTATGACCACAGCGGAAGCCGCCAACACAGACGTCCACTTTAACACTCCGACCGCCACGGTGGTAGCAACAAGCACTGCGGCGGTAACCACCAACAGCCAGGTGGAAGACAATGTACCGCCCACTCTATTACAACAAGCCAATCCGCCAGCTTTTCCGTGGTGGTACCAACACCATCAAAAGCACGGCGGAAACAGTACACAGAAGGGAAACGATTCACCTCTGGTACACTCAAGGAAGAACCACAACGCCATGGACCCCGAACTACAGGTATTACATATGCTGGTATACCTCCTCCTACACCAGGAACATGAACGGCAGCGAAGACGACCACGGTGAGTACCGCACCTAGCACACAAGAGAGGTGGGGGGAAAAGAGTGACACACACACGCAACACCCCCACCCCCAACACCATACACACAAACAGATGAAACAACATTACATATCCACACCGTAACTCAAAGGAATAACGCAAGGACAAAAGGAAGTGAGTAAAGTCAGTGTACTTCCTCAAAGCAAATACATCCTCAAAGCACAAAACAGTATCTACAATATATACAAAAGTAAGGACACTGCCCAGTCCAAAATGTCCGTGGCCCACAGGGCCATATCACATAGGCCAAGGCCCCACTTGACTCCTGCCTCAATACGGAGAGAACACTGCTGGGGCATCAGGTCGAAAATACACAGGCACCTCAGGGGGAAGGGGAATGGGGGCACCTCAGCCGGAAGATGGTATAACGCCACTTCTCCTGGAGGGGGCTATATGCCCACTGCTTGGTCCTGGGGAGTGCAAAACCACAGGCTCTCTAGTGGGTGGTTTGCCCACTGGTTGGTCCTGGGAAGTGCAAAGTCTCAGCCTCTCGGTGGTTTGCCCACTGCATTGTCCTGGGGAGTGCAAAGCCACAGTGTCTCAAGTGGGTGGTTTGCCCATTGGTTCTGGTGGGGGCTTTGTGCCCAGTGTGCTTCATTCTGGTAAGGAGGGGGTGAGTGGATGCCTTCTTCCACTGATTCTGGAGGGGGCATTGTGCCCAGTGTGTTATCCTGGCAAGGAGGGGGAGAATGGATGCCTTCTTCCACTGGTTCTGGAGGGGGCTTTGTGCCCAGTGTGTTTCATCCTGGCAAGGAGGGGGTGAGTGGATGCCTTCTTCCACTGGTTCTGGAGGGGACTTTGTGCCCTGTTATGCAGATCTTGGAGGGTGCAAGGTCACAGTCTCTCACCTGGGTGTCACACCTACAGTTGTTGCAGGGGCCAGGATGCACTACAGTCCATGGAGGCACGACTACACACTGCCCGTCGGCAGTCACGGCTGCTCAGTGGTGGCAGTGGCGGGACTGGCGGCAGTGTTGCCTGTGGTGGGGGGGAGGCCCCAGCCCTTCCCCCGCAGCCTCGGACGGCTGCCCACTGGGGCTGCTGCTGCTGTGAGTGGTGGTGACAGTGTTGGCAGCGGTGCTGGTGGCTGGGCTGCCTGTGGTGGGGGGAGGCTCCAGCCCTTCCCCCGCAGCCTCAGACGGCTGCCCACTGAGGCTGCTGCTGCTGGCAGTGGTGGTGGCAGTGGTGCAAGTGGCAGTGCTGGCGGCTGGGCTGCCTGTGGTGGGGGGAGGCTCCAGCCCTTCCCCCGCATCCTCGGACAGCTGCCCACTGCGGCTGCTGCTGCTGGCAGTGGTGGTGGCAGTGGTGCTGGTGGCTGTGCTGGCGGTGGTGTGGGGTGGCTCCAGCCCTTCCCCTGCAGCCTCGGACGGCTGAAGTGCCATGGCTGGTGTTGTGTGCCCAGATGCTGCTCCAGCACCATGTTCCATATCCATCCTGCCTGCGGCGTCTGTGCCTTTCTCATAGTCATATCCTTGGCAGCTGGTGTTCCCTTCCTGTCCTTGCCAGCTGGTGTTCCCTTCCTGCCCTTGCCAGCTGGTGGTGCCTCCTTGCTTTTGCCAGCTGGTGGTGCCTCCTTGCTTCTGCCAGCTGGTGGTGCCTCCTTGCTTCTGCCAGCTGGTGGTGCCTCCTTGCGTTTGCCAGCTGGTGCTCCCTTTTTGCTCTTGGTAGCTGGTGCAGGCACACTGGCTGTGTGGATGGGTGTCTTCACGGTCCCTCTCACAACTGTAGTGGCTGCAGAAACAACAGTGGCCGTGGACTGGGTGGCTGAGGTGCTAGCCTTGGACTTGACCACCCTGGCCCGAAGTGAAGGATGGGGGGGAGGGGCTGCGAATTGGTCAAGGGTGGAGAGGAAAAGCTTTTTAGGGACACTGGGGATGGAAGAGGGTGAAGGTTTGGGAGTGGAGGAAGAGGGAGTGGTGGTAGGTGGTGTCTGTCTGCTGTGTTTGGGTGCAGGTGCATGGGCTGGATGCTGTCGTGAGGTGGATGGCTGTTGGGTGTCTGAGTGCTTACGTTTCTGTATCTTGGGAGGAGGGGGCACAGACACAGTGGGAGAGGACACAGGGGATGTGTGCATGGATGTGGGGGTGGTGACTGCCAGTGAGGTGCGTGTAGTGATAGGCGTGATGGTGATGGGGATTGTGGATGAGGATGTAGTGCATGCAGATGTGAGTGGAGATGCTAATGGGAGGGAGGTGGACGATGAGGAGGAGGGGGACACAGTGGAGGCAGTGGATGTTGGTGTATCTGCATCTGGATGGTGCTTGTGTGAGTGCCTGTGGGATGAAGTGTGGTGCTTATGTTTGTCTGAGCCACTTCTGTGTGTTGATTTGGGTGCATGCTGGTCTGAAGGTGTGCTTGGGATAGGCTGGGGTTGAGGGGAATGGGATTGGGTAGAGGAAGTTGGAGGGGGGAGGCTAGAGGCAGGGACAATGGCTGCCATCAGGGAGTTGGCCAGAGCCTGGAATGATCTCTGTTGGGCCGCCACGCCAGAGTGAATGACCTCCAGAAATGCATTTGTTTGTTGCAAATGCCCTGCCAAACCCTGGATGGCATTCACCAAGACTGACTGCCCAACAGAGATGGATCGCAGGAGGTCAATAGACTCCTCACTGAGGGTAGCAGGGCTAACTGGGGCAGGGTCTGAGGTGCCTGGGGCGAAGGAGATGCCCTCCCTCCTGGGTGAGCGGGCACGGGAAACACGCTGAGGGGCTGCCGGGAGGGCGGTGCTGGTACGGGGGTGGCGGCTGTACCTGTAGTTGTGGTGGCCACAGAGATGCCCAGCACCGCCAGGGAGCTTCCATCGGAGGAGGTGTCACTGTCAGAACTGTACCCTCCAGTCTCCGCCGTGGTGCACCCCTCGCCCTCCGTCCCACAGGGGCCCTCACCGTTGGTGGATTCGGCCTCAAGGGCCATGTGGGATGCAGCTCCCTCCGTCGCCTGTGCCTCTGCTCCTCCGCCAGATGATGCTAATGCACACAAGGACAGGGTGACAAAACAAAAAGGCATCACCATCATTTCATACGCTGACGACACCCAGCTCATCATCTCCCTCACTAGGAACCCAGCCACCGCCAAGAATAACCTGCACACCGGACTCCTCTACATCGCCAACTGGATGACAGCAAGCCACCTCAAATTGAACTCAGACAACACAGAGATCATCATCTTCGGTCCCAACAAGGCAGCATGGAACTACTCTTGGTGGCCCACCACCCTCGGACCACTCCCAACACCCACCACCCATGCACGCAACCTTGGCATCATACTGGACTCATCTCTCTCCATCACCCAGCAAATTAACGCCATATCATCCTCCTGCTTCAACACCCTTTGCATGCTACGCAAGACTTTCAAATGGATCCCTTTAGAAACAAGAAGAAGAGTCACCCATGCCCTCATAGGCAGCAGACTGGACTACGGCAACGCACTCTAAGCAGGGACCACAGCCAAGCTTCAAAGAAAACTCCAGCGAATCCAGAACGCAGCTGCACGTCTCATCCTCAACCTCCCTCGCCACAAACACATATCCACCCACCTCAGATACCTACACTGGCTGCCCATCAACAAAAGGATAATTTTCAAAATCCTTGTCCACGCTTACAAAGCAGCCCACGACACTGGACCGGCCTACCTCAACGAACGAGTCAACTTCCACATACCAACTCGACAGCTCCGCTCCGCCTACCTCGCCCTCGCTACAGTCCCCCGCATCCAACACACCACCTCCGGCTGCAGATCCTTCTCCCACCTTCCCGCCAAGACCTGGAACTCCCTCCCCACCAACCTACGCAATACCCAGGACCTCCTAACGTTCAGAAAGCACCTAAAACATGGCTTTTTGAGCAGTAACCGCCCACCACCCTCCCAGCGCCTTGAGACCCTACCGGGTGAGTAGTGTGCTTAAGAAATTATTTGATTGATTGAAGGGGGGAGAGACAGGGGATACACTTGGTCAATGCCAGCAAGAACACCACAGTTGGCGTACACAACACACAGGGAACAGCCCTATGCACTAGGGCATGCACTACCAGTTACAACGCTAGTCCCCAGGCCATGGAGTACAATGCCTAACGCCAATAGCAGCACAGCTGAAACACACAGGACCCTGCCCAGTCGGAGATGCCCACCAGCATATCTTGGGTTGGAGTGCATCAGACCCTACCCATTATGGAACGTACCCTGCCATGTTCGCCCTGGCCTAGGGGCACTCACAGACCCACATCCCCCACCCAGATAACACCTCAACACGTGCAATTTTCTGAATCTGAAACTGTACTCACCCCCTTGTGGCTGCTGTGATGCCTTCTAGCGTCCATCCAGCTCCGGACAGGCCACTGCCCGGATGCAGAACATCAGGGGGGTCAGGGTACAACAGGCACCCCTTCCTCGTTGGGAGGCAATCCCCAGCTGGTTCCTCCGCCGTCTTCCTTGCCCAGCGGCGCAGGTCCTCCCATTGTTTGCAACAGTGGGTGCTTCGCCTGTCAAAGACCCCCAGGGTCCACACGTCCTTGGCGATGGCACGCCAAATACCCTTTTTCTGATCGGCACTGACCTGCATAAAAAGATACACAGAAAAAGGTATTAGTCATACCGTTCGGCCTGTTACACTCATGGCCCACCATATCCCTCTGATACCCTTACGCACAGACATTGACCACCAGACATGCATCACTCTGCCCAGTACCCCTCAGCCAGCCTACCCTTACATAAGGCTTACACATACAGCACTCCATGCATTCATGCCCCATGCATCGTGCTCACAGTGTACTCACCTGTTGTATGGTGGACCATAAAGTAAATGGTACTGGGGTAGGACCCCATCCACCAGTCTCTCCAACTCCTCCGAAGGGAAGGCAGGGCCCCTTTCCCCAGACACTTGAGCCATGGTCGCTTCCAGACACATGTCACAGCAGCACTTGCAGTGTAGGTCCTCTCCTGTTGAAGGTCAGGTAGCAAGTGAGTGAACAGATAGAAAATGGCGGTCATGTCCGTGGTGGTACGTACCGTCACCGCCGGCGTACATCACTATTGGCTACTGGAACCCAGAGGGCCCAATGATAATCAATGAGGTGTTGCACGGCGGTCATCGACCGCCTCCCGCAACAGCGCACAACGTCAGCGGAATTACCTAATTTCCACTTGTCCCTCCACACAGGTCAGGCGGCCGCCATTTCATGGGGGAACAGGCCAAGGCACCTAACTCCGTCATAGCACACACAGGAACATTTACGGAACTACACGTTCACATATTTTTTCTGTCACAACATGCAAGGCATTTTACTCTGAGGATATGTTTGAATATGACCATCTGCTCACCGATTTTCACCCTAGAGTTCAACCGCTGCAGATGAATAGGAGATAGAGACATATCCCAGTGTACAGACCCCGGGTGGACCAATGGAGGACAGGCACATTATCCTCACCTACAGTCTTGATAGGGCCACAATCCAAGAGCTGTGTGCCCAACTGGAGCCAGACCTGATCTCAGCTATCCATCACCCCACTGGGATCCCCCTCTTGTGCAAGTCCTATCAGTGCTCCATTTCTTGGCAAGTGGCTCCTTCCAAGGGACAGTGGCCATGGCAGCAGGAATGTCACAGCCTATGCTCTCCAACGTGCTGACCAGAGTGTTGTCTGCCCTGATGAAACACACGCGCAGCTAAATCTTATTCCCTCAGGTGGAGGATTTGGCCACAGTGAAGACTGACTTCTATGCACTGGGACATATCCCCAACATCTTTGGTGCTATTGATGGTACACATATTGCCTTTGTCCCACCCCCCCCCCGGAGAAATGAACAGGTGTTCAGAAATCGAAAGAGCTTTCACTCTATGAATGCGCAGATAGTGTACCTGGTGGACCAGTACATCTCCCATGTAAATGCAAAGTATCCTGGGTCTGTGCATGATGCCTATATCCTGAGGAATAGCAGCATCCCATTTGTGATGGCTCAACTCCAGAGGCACCGGGTGTGGCTAATAGGTGAGCCCATGGTCCCCACCCAGTGGATGTTGGTATATGGGTTTGGTCCTAAGTGTGAGTGTCTGGCTAACTGTTATCCCTCGGTATTTGCAGGTGACACTGGTTACCCCAACCTCTCTTGGCTACTGACCCCAGTAAGGAATGCCAGGACAAGGGCAAAGAAACGTTATAATGAGGCACATGTGCGAACAAGGAGGATCATTGAGCGCACCTTTGGCCTCCTGAAGGCCAGGTTCAGGTGCCTCCATCTGACAGGGGGATCACTGTGCTACTCACCTAAGAAGGTCTGCCAGATCATCGTTCCATGTTGCACAACCTGGCCTTGAGACACCAGGTGCCTTTTCTGAAGAAGGATGAGGCCGGAAATGGTCTTGTGGTAGCGGTGGAGCCTGTGGACAGTGACGAAGAGGAGGCAGAGGAAGAGGATATGGACAACAGAACAACTATAATACAAAAGTACTTCCAGTGACACGCAGGTAAGACACTGTAACATCACCTTCCATTGCTGTTTTGTGAAGTGAATATTTTCTGGCTGGCTGCTGTCCCACTACACAGCCCACTTATTGTACCCTTTAACATGTCTATTTGCAGATATTTGTGCCCTCCAGTGGCTCCTGGTGTACTGACTGCAGCACATTACAGGTCATAACTATGTTTACATCACTGTATTGTCTATTTGCAATGTCTACAGATTGTTAAACAACTACATCCTTAAATCATTTGACATACTCCATACGTGTTTTTTCCAAGGGTGTTGATTTCAGTGCTGAGAAGTAAACGGGGATGTGCAATGGGCTTGGGTGATGGTGGTGGAGAGTCCGGGATAGAGTACAGTCTATTGGTATCACAGGTGCATTGTCCAAGGGGGCATAGGAAGTGGAGCATTGTCAGTTCAAGGTGGACAGGGTGGGACAGAAGGGTGACAATCAGGAGAGTCTTATTTCCTGGTGGGGGTCTTGGCAATGTTCTCTGGCTTCTGCCTGGATCGCAGGGACCGTTTGCAGGGTGGTTCTCCTTCTGCAAGGGGCGGGTGCTGGTGGCCTGTTGTTCCTGTGGCGGGGCCCCCTGTCCACTAGCGTTGGCGGACGTGGAGGGCTGTTCATCCGTGTGGCTAGTGTCAGGGGTCCGTTGGTGTGCCACTGCTGCCCTCATGGTGTTGGCCATGTCTGCCAGCACCCCTGCAATGGTGACCAGGGTTGTGTGGATGTCCTTCAGGTACTCCCTGATCCCCAGGTACTGTCCCTCCTGCAGCCGCTGGGTCTCCTGCAACTTGGCCAGTATCTGGCCCATGGTCTCCTGGGAATGGTGGTGTGCTCCCAGGATCCCTGCAAGTGCCTTGTGGAGGGTCGGTTCTCTGGGCCTGTCCCCCCCCCATCGCACAGCAGTCCTCTCAGCTTCCCTGTTGTCCTTTGCCTCTGTCCCCTGAACCGTGTGCCCACTGCCACTGGCCCCAGGTCCCTGATTGTCCTGTGTTTGGGGGTTGCCTGGGGTCCTTGTAATGGTGGACACACTGCTGATTGATGTGTCCTGGGGACAGTGGTATGGGCCCGTAGTGTGGGTGCTGTGCTGGTGTTTCCTGAGGGGTGAGGCTCTGTGGTGGTATGGGACTGTGGCTAGGTAAACGACTGTCCAGAGATCCCAGATGGGCCAGGTTGGTCATCCATATGTCAGGCGTGCAGAGCTGCTGTTAACACTGTGGGCCTCTTCTGGGGGTGGACTGGATGTTGCTGGCACCTCCTCTCCGGTGACGTTGTGTGCATGTCCTGTGGGTATGTAAATGGAATGGTATTGTTTCTGTGTGTGACATATGGTGCATGGGTGTGTTTCCCTCTATGGTTGTTATTACCAAGGCAACTTTGACTTGTGTGAGTTGTAATTTGGTTGGCTAAGTGATTTTCACTACTGTGCATGCTGTGGTGATCAGTGTCCATGCAAGTCTGCGATGGGTGTCCATGCATTGGTGTTGCATGCAGGGCTTGGTTGTGGGAGGGGTAGGTTGTGATGGTGGGGTGTGTGGGAGGTGGTGGAGTGATGGGAGTGAGGGTAAGGGTGAGGGTGGGGGTATGTCATGGCATGCAGGTAGGGGGTGAGAGTAATAAAGATTTGACTTACCAGAGTCCAGTCTTCCTGCTACTCCAGCCAGGCCCTCGGGATGCATGATTGCCAAGACTTGCTCCTCCAATGTTGTTAGTTGTGGGGGAGGAGGCGGGGTCCACCGCCAGTCCTCTGTACTGCTATCTGATGTCTTGCAACCATGGAATGTAACTTCCCCCGTAGGTCGTTCCACCTCTTCCTGATGTCATCCCTGGTTCTTGGGTGCTGTCCCACGGCTCTCCGCCATAGCTCCATCTTCCTTGCAATGGATGTCTGCTGAACCTGTGATCTGAATAACTGTGGCTCTACCCGGATGATTTCCTCTACCATGATCCTTAGCTCCTCCTCTGGGGAGGGTCTTCCCATCAACTCTCTCAGGCGTTTTCTTTTTGTCAGGTGGCACTGTCATTACTTTTAAGTGACATGATGCCACTTAATGGGCAGATTTAAGAGCCCCTAGCGCTTTCTTGCGCCACATTAGCATCATTCTTTTTAGGCTAACGTGGTCAAAATCTCCGTGCCAAATTTACAGTGTTGCAATGCTTGCATTGCACCACTTTATAACCCTTTGCGCTACATTATGCCTGTGCCAGGTATAATGTACGCAAAGGGGGTGTTTCCCCGTTAGGGTGGCAGAAAAAATGGCTCAAAGAAATCTAAGAGATTTCTTTGTGTAATTTTTTTGGGCACTTTTAACTCCTGCTCAGAGCAGGCGCTGAAAGGAGGCATACCATTGTTTGCACTGGGCCTCAATGAGCTTTGCAGGATTAGCGTAAAAAAAAATTCGGACACTAGTTCCCTAACTACCGCCATGGTGCGTCTTATCTTAGATACGGCGCACACATGGTGGCGTTAGGGGGGCACAAGAAAAGTGGCGCTGCACTGAGTGTAGCACCACTTTTCTTAAATCTGGCCCTTAGTGTGTCATGTCATAGTTGCTTTGGACACACCTCAAATCCTGATGGGTTCACCTGTCTTCTGCTTCCAGGTGCAACTTAGTGCGCCATGTCATGGTTGCACTGGACATGCCTCAACCCCTGATGGGTCCTCCTGTCTTCGGCTTCCGGGTGTTCCCTCTATATTATCCCCATGTGACACTTGTGTAGCTCATCTGATGTGGCTGTTTTTGGTGAGATTGGCACTGTGGGGTTCAAGATTGTCTACTAAAATGTTGAGTTTCTATAACGTCCCAGGGGTTGCAATCATCACATGGGCTTTATTTGGAAAGTAATACAAATTGAGGCAAAACCCCAAGTGTATCTATTTTTCTCCTTCTGTGGCTTTTTTGTCTCAATAAGACATCTTCTGTTATCCAAGGCTATCTTCTCCTTCTTTGATCATGCAATATTGCCTACTAAGTTCAATATTTCTCCTTTAATTATTCCTTTATGGTTCAAAACGTATAATTCATTTCAACCAGGTACACATACACTCACCTAAATTCAAAGGCCGGTGAGGCTTGTGGACAAAGCTATACTAACAGGGTGGGAGAGGGGATTGGGGAGAGAGTGGACAACACAACACAGGATAGGGATAATTTTTGGTAGCATGAAGGGGTACTGAACCAGGGAAAAAGGGAGGGGGGATGGTCTCCACTACAAAGATGTTTTCCATGTCTTGTGCTCAAAGCCTCTTGGCTGGGCGGTGCTGGTTGTGAGCTCAGGGCAGTGCCTCCTGATCCTCTTGGCAGGCGTCTTTTCAGTCAGCAGGAGCCTGAGTACTTGAATGTCTTTTGAGCAGGGGTGTTTGTAATAATCCCTTGAGAGAGTGAGTTTAGGAAGCCCCACATTTTGTCAAAATGCAGCAGTGTGTTATCCTTTGAGGCAGTTTGAAGCGGGTAGAGCCCAGCCACACATCCTAAATCTTATGGTATTTGCCTGCACAACCCCTTGCCTGGAAGACGGATCGTTCCATTCGAGCACACCAATCCATCCCTCTCCTCCACTGTTGTAGCGGGTCTTGGACGGGTCTTGGATGCCCAGCATCTAGCAATGTCCCGCTTTGCAACAAGCAAGGCAGTGCCCACAAGTGTGCCAATCGCCCTGGTGCCCCCAATGTCTTTCGTCACCCCAAGCAAAGCAACCTTGGGGGAGGCCATCAAGGTAAGATTCAGCAGAGTAGAGACTTCATGCAGGATGTGTGCCCAATATCGTTGGATCTTGGGACAGGACCATCCTATGTGGAAGAAGTCCGCCGGTGAGTGAAGGCATCTGTCTCACTGAGAGTTCGGTTGGAGGCCAGCACGAAAGAGTCATGCTGGTGTGAGATGGGTATAGTGCAAGAAATACACCTGCACCATATGCAGCCTTGTTGGGATTGCGAGGATGCGCGGAGCCATCAACGCATCCCTCCAATCCTCCTCATCCAGGGGGCCCATCCAGGCTTCCCAAGGGGCCCGTAGAGGCTGGAGGGGTGGAGAGGTGTTGAGTATGAGAGAGCGGTAAATCTACAAAACACCCCTCTATCCAGAGTCCCCATCATCGTCTTTGCCTCCATAGGACTGAACTCAGGTATCTGGGTACCATTATTAATATGGGCATGTAGTGCATGTCTGAGCTGTAAACATTTGTGAAATTGTGTTTGATTCAGGGTGTATGTTTCTTGGAGCTGTTGGAAAGACATCATGTGTGTATCCTCCCAGACATCTCTCAATACTGTAATGCCTATGGAGTCCCAGCACGTGAGGCCCTCAAGGTTGGCAACTTCATGTAGCCACGTTCCCCGACATAGCGAGGTGTGCTGGGTAACCCGGCCCCACCACCCCGTCAGTTTTTGGTTTTGGGCCGTGCGCCACCCATGCAGGACCTGGCTGGTAATTTTCGGTGTAGCCTTGGAGATAGGAGTTCCATATAACATGTCCATAAGGTGTGTGAACCCCATTGTTGATAATTCTAAACAATAGGCTGGGTTGGCCCATCCCCTGGTGAGCCATTCATTGATGGTGAGTACTTGCACTGCAAAGTAGTAAAGGCATAGATTAGACATAGCCAGACCGCTGTTGTACACGCTGCGCTGGCATGTGTCCCAGGATAGGCGCCGTCGGCCCTCACGCCATATAAAAGAGAGGGCCACTGCACCCATCTCCTGGAACCAGTGTCGGGGAATCCGGAAGGGAAGATTTTTGAGGACGTACAGAAAACAGGTTAGGACTAGCATTTTATAGAGTGCTATGTGACCCATGACGTTTAGCGGCAGGGTCTGACATTTTCCCAGGTCCACTTTCACCTTACGGGGGAGCGGGGTGAGATTGATGGCCCAGGTCATAGAGGGTTCGAGTGCTACTTTCATGCCAACGTATGTGAAGATTAATCCTTGGATAGGAATGGACTGTTGCCAATCAATCCGAGCGTGAGACTCCAAAAACAGGACCAGCAGAGATTTTGTGGAGTTCATCTTAAGGCCAGAGGCCTCACCAAAAATGCGTAGCAATTGAAGACACCTAGGGCCGCTTATCTCTGGTTGCGATAAGTAAAGCAGGACATCATCGGCGTAAATCGCGATGCGGTCCTCCCCACCTCCCGCCCACCACCATCCTTTCAGGAAGGCATCTCGGCGAATCATTTGTACAAAAGGTTCTATGGTGAGGGCAAAGAGGAGAGGGGATATGGGACAACCCTGTCTAGTGCCTCTTCTAATGGGGCAGACCTCCAACAGCCTCCGCTCACCAGAACATGGGCCCATGGTGTATGGTATAATAACTGAACCAGGCGCCTGAATGGGTGTCACAAGCCCCTTTCCGAAGGACCAAGTCTAGGTAGCTCCAGCCCACCGTATCAAACGCTTTTTCAAAATCGATTAGGGGGAGGGCCTTTGGGAGCGGAGCACGTGTCTCTGCGCCAGGACAACATGGGGCCTTCACAGGAAATGTCTAGTGCTGCAGGTGGGCATAAAGCTGCATTGGTCATGGTGGATCAATTGTCGTAGAACCGTCCAAAGGGGAGTAGCCAATATATTAGCGTACATTTTTTGCTTAGTAATAATTAATGATATCGGGCGATAGTCTGAGCAGTGCAAGGAGGGCGGACTGGACTCAGGCAACACAACGATCGTGGCCTGGTCCAAGGCAAGAGGAAAGGCACCCCTCTCCAGGGCCTCACTGTATAGACCGTGGATCTGGGGCACTAATATATCTCGGAATTTAGAGTAACATTCTGCTGGGTATCCATCCGGACCAGCGGTCTTCCCAGATCTGAGGTTTGTGATGGCCTCCCCTATTTCCTCCATAGTTATGGGGTCGTCAAGCCCTCAGGCATGTGTATTTCATTTAACAGTGGCATCTGCTGTTCGATGATAGGTCTGGGTGCCGCTCTGTATAGTACGGTGGCATAGTATTGAGCGAAGGTCTCGGCTACGTCATGGGGGTTGTATGTATCAATCTGGAATCGTCTGTCATCTCGGGGATCACTCGTCCCATCATCAGTCCGGTGGCCAGCCAGTAGAGGACCTTACTGTTCTTATACCCCCAGACGTAAATTCGGGCCTGTGTTGCCCGCCAGATCTGCTTTGCCTCTTCCAGGGAGTGGGTTCTAATTTCCTGTCTCACCATCTCCAGGGATCGTCTGTGGCCCTCCCCTCCAGTTCGCAACATCTCGCTTTCTAAAAGGAGTGCCCAAGCCTCAAGGGATGTAATGTTGGCTTGTTTCTCCCTCTACCGCAGTCGCAGAAGACCCTTAACTGCTACCCAGAGATTGATACGGGACTGGACCGACCTGGTATTGTTACTGAAGTAGTGTTTAACCTCTCTGTGTAGGTCCGCAGAGTAGGTCTCATCTTGTAGAAACCAAGCATAAAGAGACGCCATATAGGTGTCCGATTCTGCTCCTGGTGGCCAATGATCATACATATAGGGGCGTGATCGGAGAGGCCACAGGCATGTATCTGAATTTGGGTAACTAGTGAGACGTCAGTGGCCGGTGTAAGGATCATGTCTTTACAGGCCTGGGTGTGGTGCGCCGCTGAGGTGTGGGTGTATTGCCGGCGGCGGGGATGCCACGATCTCCATGCGTCACAGAGGCCCTTGGTTGTCATCCACCTGGTAAGAGCTAGGGAGCGCCTGTGGTGAGTATCTGACAAGGGACCCGTGATGTCCAGGTTCTGGTCCAAGACTGAGTTCATGTCGCCTCCATTGGCTGTGAACCCCTTAGGCATCTGAGCTAGGAGGGCGGTGAGGGTGCAAAGGAACCCATCAAGCCCTGTGAGGAGGGCATATATGCTAAGTAGATTGATGTTATGCCCGTCTAACCACCCCGTTAAGGCCACGTACCTCCCCTGTGGGTCCTCCCATGTCTTTTGTATTGTTAAGGCATAGCTCAGGTGCAAAAGTATCACCACGCCCCTGACCCCCAGAGTATACCCGGAGTGGTAGATCCGGTAAAAGCCGTAGCAGGCCGAGAACGGGCATGTGGACCCCAATAGATGTGTCTCTTGGAGAAGTAGGATGGAAGGTCGGAGGTGCTGCGCATGGCGCAGTATTGCCGTCCGCTTAACCTTGTCGAGGAGGCCATTAACATTCCATGAGACTATCGTCATGGGCACCATATTGTGTCATGAAGTGGGGCACCCCCCAGAGCCGTGCGCACATCCGGGTGCGCATGACACTGATCTGAGTGAGGTCTGGTGGGTGATGGACCCTGCATTTTTCCAGTGTCTGAGCGACCTGTGCGTGCCTTCCAATGTGCGACATCTAAATGATGAAGGTTAAAAAAAAACAACAACATAATAACGCCATCATATAGTGATGAATACCTCCCAACTACCCCCTCCCTATACTTCCCCTCCCAAATTGAAGAATCATCTGTCGCCCTAGAAAAGCCCCAACAAACCAAAGGAAAACGTAAGGTGAACCTTTAGTGGTGTGGAGTGGTGGGACCCTCCATTGAGTCAGGTCTCATCTACGTTCCACTAGTGACCCATGTAGAGCCCTTCATTGCCCCCTGGGTGGTCAAATAAGTGGAATCTGACTCAGTCTTTCTCCTTCTTCCAGAGCGGCTCGCCCTGGCGATGTCGGTTCATGGGAGGCCTCCTTCCGCGGCGGCAGCGATGGCGTAGGGGCGCCCGCCCCTCGTGCCCCAGAGTTCTGCCGGGATCGGCTTATTCTGCAGCTGGAACCATGCACAAGGGCATCCCAGGTGGCCTCAGCACCTGGAGATCACCCTAGGCAGAGCATCCAGAGGTCTCTCAGAGCGAGGGGGGCTCCCTCGGTAGTCCCCCAAAGTGGTCGTTCCTCCGTCGCCCACTCCCAGGCCCTCTACGGTGTGTCAAAAAAGTGAGCCTTGCCCGCATGTAGGACCTTAAGGTGGGCCGGGAAAAGAAGCATTTACTTTAGGTGTAGCGCCCTTAGTTTTTGTTTTACCTGTTCATATGAGAACCGCCTCACCTGAACCTCTCGGGAGTAGTCCGGGAAGATCAGGATCCTCAAATTCTGATAGCGGAGTTCCGGCTGAGCACGTGCCTCACGCAGGATAGTGTCCCGGTCCCGAAAGTTGAGGAAGCGGGCAATGAATGCCTTGTGCGGTGCCCCCGGTGGAGGTCTTGCAGAGAGGGCCCTGTAGGCGCGTTTAATAGCAAACCATGTGGACAGCTTGTCCGAGAGCACCCACAATCTGAGCCAGGTCTCCAAGAACTCCACGGGCTGGGCCCTTCGGCCACCTCCGGGAACCCCAAGAAGCGCAGGTTATTCTGTATTGAGCAATTTTCAGCATCCTCCGCGTACTGCTGTAACTCATGTGTGCAGGTTAGAAGGCAGGACGCCTTGGTTTTATGATCGCAGACTTCGTCTTCCACTGTTGACACACGGGTCCCCGCCTCGTCCACTCTGACCTCCCAGATTTTGTTCTCCACTACAGCTTGGGAGGATTGTGTGGCGCGTAGGATCTTGTCAGTGTTTCCCTCGGTTTCTCCAGACAGGGCAGGAGCACCTGCGGCACCGCCCTCGGCCACCCAAGCCGGGGTAGTGAACTTGTCAATACGAGGTTTAGAGGAGGATGGTTTGGCTTGCTTGTCCTTCCCCATGGCACCAGGAGTCAATGCACCGCAGGTGCAGCTAGGTCCACAATATACCGGAAGGCCCTGGTTCCTCTTCGCCAGGGCCAGCAGAATCCAGCCGCACAAGGCCCGTCCGAATGGCAGGACTAGTAAAGCGGGTCCCAAATGACCAGGGGCCAGCAGGCTAGCCCTTCCGCGTTCTATGGGCTGAGGAACGCCGGGCCAGGACCAGACTTAGGTCCCCCCATCAGAGCGGATCCACCTTGCCCCCTCTGGGCCAGGTGCTCAGCCGGCGTAGCAGAGTAGGTTCCAGTCAGGCCCAGGCCACCGGGGGCCAGCAGGAGAGTCTCGGAGCCACTTCCTCCAGCGCTGATCACCTTGCACCTCGAGGCCTGCCAGCTGCGCGATCCCAGCAGCCGCGAGCCTCGCCTATGATACCACCGCCCAGGGCGCCAGGGAGCAGCAGCACCCCAGGTCCAGGGAGGCCACCAGTCTTCACCCCCACTGCCAGATCCGGGGCACACCTCCAGGCAGAGGGAACAGATAAGGAAGAGGGGGGCAGAACAGTCCCCACCGTGGTCCAACAGCTGCGGTCCGACAGCCGGGGGACCCCCCAATCACAATGTGCTGCTGCCGGGCCACTCACCGCCCCACCACCCCCAATCTCAGGCTTGGCCAGCGCCAGAGTCCTCCAGGAACCCGCTGCTGGCCCACTGCCCACCGGCACTCCAGGCAATCAGCTGCGACCGACCAGGCTAGGGGCAGGCCCGATCTCCTCCAGCACAGCGGGTGCCCTCAGGCGCAAGGTGATCCAGTCACAGCGTCTACCTCAGCAGATGCCCGCCATCCCAGTCATCTGTCGTCCAGGGCCCACGAGGGCCCAATCAATCCACGTGCAGGCAGGTCCGCGATGTACCTGAGCTTCTTCGCAGGTCTCCCTACAGCCAGACAGGGCTGCCAATTCCAGCAAGGTGGATTTGCATGGCGTGGATGGCGGCGGATGACGAAGGAGTCAGGAGCACTCTCAAAGTGCAGCCGCCATCTCGGGGCCCCAAGTCACACCCTCCATACTAGCACCTTTTAAGTTTAGGACAGCACCAGAGGAGGTATAACAAGGGACCAATGTGTCCGCAGTTGCACCAGCAGTCCTCTATGCTTCCTTTTCGAAATCCTCGCTGGGGCGTAATACCAGTAATAAATTAATTTGAGCATGGCTGCTTTGCCCACTCATCGAACAAAGAAATCTGTGCTCCTTGGAGGATATCAGACCATTCTTTAGGGTATTATTGGTCTATATCCACCTTCCAAAATCTTTGTGCAGGATATTTTTGTTGTCTACCGCCTTCTTCAAGAATGCTTACAGAGCTGATCGCAGACCTTTGTCTCTGGTTTTTGTAATGAGTCATTTTTTTTATTTTTGGAGGGTCAGACAGGTGAGTTGCACATCTGAGTTTAAGTAAACCAATATTTAATGGCAGTGTAGTGCCAGGTTTCCCCGGCTGGGATCAAGGATTTGGTCTGCATTTGCTCGCATTTCATGAAGCCTGTGTGGTGGCAAAGAACCCCAATCCGTTTGCATTGCGCTGCTTGCCAAGCATGATAAGTGGAATGGATTAGGACAGGAGGGAACTTGGGATGCCTATATTAGGAGTGAGAGGAATGAAGAAAGACCTCTGGAGTGGAGAGCTTGACTCTACCCAAGTCTCCACTATAGCCCCTAGAATTGTCAATATATATATATACCCTATAGGTTGAGGGGGGCATTTAAGGGCATTTACCAAATATGAATCCCAGCGATGCCCTAGTCCATAAAACACCAGTGCCACTCTGAGAGAGGTCTGTTCTATTCCACCATATAGTGCAGTTGGGCTGCTAGGTAGTAGTGGGTAAGGTGAGGGATTCCCAGGCCGCCTTCAACTAGTAACAGATAAGCTCACTTTCTAGCTAAATGGGTTTCTTGCCTTCAAATGTTATATATATCTCCACCATGTGCTTTAATTTATCAAGCATGTGTGGAGGTGGTTGAAGGGGAAGTGTTTGCATAGCATACAGTATTTTAGGTAATAGGGTCAATTTCACTGTAGGCATCCTGTTGAGCCCCCTTCCAAGTCTGCAGGTATAAGTGGGCCATGGCTATGAAGTCGGCATAACTGGATTGTGCTGTTTTCTCTAGGGAGGGACAAATTTTAAGTCCTATGTAAGGCAACCATGGATTGGCCCACTGGGAAAGGAAACTGGAGTTCTAATTGAAACAGATCTGATTGCGGCATTGTGAGATTAAGGGCCAGGGACTGTGATATTTGGATATTTAGCCAAGAGATGGCCTCGAATGCCTGAACTTTCTATCACGGCAGTCACCACCAAAAGATCTCTGGCAAAGAGCCCCCTAACGGGGAGCCCGTCAGACACTGCAGCGCTGCTCTGACGAGGAGCACCCCGATGATGAAGCATGACATCCGTCAGGATGTGTGAGGGCTCTTGCTCCTGAACTTGAAGGTCCTCGTAGATTATTTCTCCGTTGGAACAGTGTACACTTTTTGTATAATTAGCAAGTTGGGAGATCGTACACTGGACCGTCAACCTCCCTGTCCCTCTTTTGATGTTGATGCTCTTGTACGAGAGCCAGCAGCAAGGTGGAGGGCTGAGGGCCATCTGTGTATAGGGCTATTTTATATTCCTGGGGGCAAATAATGATGCTCTTGATCTGTCCATTAGCCCAGATCCGTTCTACAAATGGCTCCATAAAAAGGACGAACAGGAGAGGAGATAAAGGGCAGTCCTTTCAGGTGTCTCTAGTGATAGGGAAAGCTTGCAAGGTCAGAGCATTAGCTCTCTCCCTCACGGTAAGCTTAGTATAACTGCATTTCACCCATTATTGAAAGCAAGCTCTAAACCCCGCTCAGTGAGGTCGCTCCAAAGGAAGGGCCAAAGCACCTCGTTAAATACGTTTTCAGATTCTATAAATATGAGTTGTGCAGATGTACACGAGCGAGCTGCTTTCTCAATCAAATGTAATAGTTGTGTGGTGTTATCGCTACAGCCTCTCTCTGGTATAAAACTGTCCTGGTCTGGTTCTATGAGGCCTTGCATGTATGGGCTGAGACGGGTGGCTAGGACACCTGTAAAGAGTTTAGAATCCATACTGAGAAATGAGATGTGGCGGTAGGAGGAACATTTTGGGGGTCATTCACAGGCTTAGTTATAACAGTAATCACTACTCAGGGTACTCTTGTCCCCAAAGGAGTTGAGGATCAGGGCCAGTTGGGCACTAAAAGCTTTATAGAGACTGAGTGTTAACCCATCCAATCACAGGAGCTTTCCTGGACTGCAACTCGATGATGCTAGCAAGGCGCTCATCAAGGTGGATGTCCGCCTCCAAGCAAAAGTGCCCCTGCAGGTAATATGCACACTGTACAGGGGTGGAGAGGTATCTAGCGTTCTCCTTTAGTGGTGTGTTCTGTGTATAGATCAGAGTAGAAGTTCACAAAGATGCGGTCTATGTCCTTATCTGTATATAGGGTATGCCCTTCCAGTGTGCGGATCTCTGTTATTCTTCTCTTATGGTTCCGTGCTAGCAGTCTATAGGGAGGAGTCGTCCTGCTTATTGCGTCTTGCATAGTATTTTTGCTTCGTTCGGAGGAAAGAATACTCAGCCCTATCCATATCTAGCCCCTTAAGCTTTTTCATGGCCACAGTCAATCGTCTAAAGGTACAGGACTGTTTATGTTCCTTACTCGCCCCTTCTAGGAAAGCATGTTTCTCCCTCCTCAGTTTATTGAGGGCGGGCAGAGATCGCTATTAACATACCCCTAACAGTTGCTTTCAGTGCATCCCATAGTAAGGAGAGAGACTTGCCATGGGTGTCATTGGCCTGGGCAAAGTGCTACATAGTCTCTTCAATCTCTGTTATAGTGGCATCGTACATTAAAAGTTTATTGTTGAGGTGAAAGGCCCGGTGAGTGATAGTAAGCTCTGGTATATGAAATGATATTGCAACTGCAACGTGATCTGAGAGCGGAGACATGCTTATGTCTCTCTGGGAATTAAAATGAGACAGCAATAGGGGCGTGTGTCTATGAGCGGAGACATGCCTATCTCTTGCTAGGTGCTGGCCACTAAAATGTGATGGGAGGTCAGGAAGTAGTCTATCTAGGCATATGTCTGATGAGCGGGTGGAGAAAAAGATATAGGCCCTCATTACAACCCTGGCGTTAAATCCCGCTTACTGCCGTGCAGAAGACCGCCAACATACTGCTGCGTCTGCGGAATTCTGCTACAGGTATTACGACCCACAGCCTGGAATCCGCCACAACACAGACACCCACACAAATCCGCCACACGAAAGGTCAGTGATAAACTGCCGATACCAAAACCAACACCGTCACGCCAACAAGAATATGCCCACACTATCACGACCCACGAATCAACGCGGCGGTCTTTCAACCGCGGTAAACCATTGGCGGTACACACCACCGCGCTCAAAATACACACACATATACAAAACACAACCACATTGGACAATTCAAAATACACACACCTGATACACATACACACACCACACCCACACACCCAATCCAATAGAAAGCACACACCCACGTCACCCACAAACCCTTACTAACAGAAATTTGAAAGCAGGCCAGAGAGAGACACTACCTAAAACAACACCAGCATCCACAGACACACAACACCATCACTTACACAACATCCACGCACCTCAAATAACACACACCAACACATCACAGACACCACCTCACACATCACCCACACCACATCATGACACCCCAAAGACACCCCAGGTTCTCTGAGGAGGAGCTCAGAGTCATGGTGGAGGAAATTATCTGGGTAGAGCCACAGCTATTCGGATCACAGGTGCAGCAGACATCCATTGCAAGGAAGATGGAGCTATGGCGGAGAATTGTTGACAGGGTCAACGCAGTGGGACAGCATCCAAGAACACGGGGTGACATCAGGAAGAGGTGGAACAACCTACGGGGGAAGGTGCGTTCCGTGGTCTCCAGACACCAGATTGCTGTACAGGGGACTGGTGGTGGACCCCCACCTCCTCCCCCACAACTAACGACATGGGAGGAGCAGGTCTTGGAAATTATGCATCCTGAGGAACTCGCAGGAGTAGCAGGAAGACTGGACTCTGGTAAGACATATCTTTACTACTTTATCCCCCCCCCACCACACCTGCATGCCATCACATACTCCCACCCTTACCCTCACACCCATCACCCCAACAACCCACAGATACCCCACCAACACAACCCACACATCCCAAAACCAAGCCATGCATGTAACACCAATGCATGGACACCCCTCACCCAAGCATGTCCAGTACAGAGACTCACCCAGGCCCCAAAATTAACAATCACACAAGGGCAAAGACGATAATGCAAGCACAGGAGTAGAGGTTCACTCACACATTGGACACAATGGCACACACAGATACAATAACTATGCATTTACACCTCAACAGGACCCCTACCCCACGTCACCGGACAGGAGGTGCCAGACATATCTAGTTCCCCCACAGAAGAGGCCCACAGTGGTGGCAGCAACTGCGGGGCCATGGAGTGCACCGCCCATCAGGGCTGCCAGTGTGCCACGTAGCGAGGGCAAGGACATTCCGCCACCTGCCAAGGTGAAGAAGGTGCCCACAACCTGGAGGGAGAAGCCGAAACTACCAGCCACCAAGGGCTCAGCAAAAACAAAAGGGGATAGTGGCAAGACAACTGCGGCACCATCAAAGCTGGGGAAGGGCCAAAAGCTGAAAAGTGGGTCAGGAGAGGGCATGGTGGCACCGACTGAGGGACCAGTGCCACAGTGTCTGTCCACGACCACAGCCTCAACGACAGTCCCCAGCCTCTTCCCCAGTGGGAAGCCGTCCGAGGCTGCAGGAGACGTCCTGCTTTGTCCCTCAGCAGGTGCTGACCCATGCACCGCCGCCAGCACCACCGCCACAGACACCGCCGCAAGCACCGCCGCGACAGACACCGCCGCAAGCACCGCCACCTGCACCGCCCCCGGCACGTCTACAGCCTCAGCGACAGTCCTCAGCCTCTCCCCAGTGGGCAGCCATCTGAGGCTGCAGGAGACGTCCTGCTTTGTCCCTCAGCAGGTGCTGACCCATGCACTGCCGCCAGCACCGCCGCCAGCACCGCCGCAAGCACCGCCACCGGCCCCGCGGCGTTCTCGGACAGTGGCACCACCGCTGACATGGCTACCATCCCCAGTGGTCAGTCGTCTGAGGCTGGAGGAGAATTCCTGGACCCTGGTCAGCTTCCATGAGGCATGACTTCCATCACTGTTTGCACCTGCAGGTGTAAGGCGAAGCCGCAGCAGTGTGGGGTATGTCGCTGCCTCCATGGCGTATCATGCTACCTGAACCTCGCCAATCTCGAGGCACGCACACCCAGGTGAGGGAATGGGACAGGCCACACTGTACGTGGAGCACTCAGGGCACCAGGCCCCCTCCAGAACCAGTGGAGAAAGACATCCACTACCTCAGTCCTTGGCAGGATGAAGCACTCTGGGCACAAAGCCCCCTCCAGAACCAGTGGAGAAAGACATCCACTACCTCAGTCCTTGGCAGGATGAAGCACTCTGGGCACAAAGCCCCCTCCAGAACCAGTGGAGAAAGACATCCACTATCTCAGTCCTTGGCAGGATGAAGCACTCTGGGCACAAAGCCCCCTCCAGAACCAGTGGAGACTGTTATCCACTTGAGAGACTGTGGCTTTGCACTCCACAGGATACAGCAGTGGGCAAACCACCCACTGGAGAGACTTGTGAGACTGTGGCTTTGCACTCCCCAGGATGAAGCAGTGGGCAAACCACCCACTGGAGAGACTTGAGAGACTGTGGCTTTGCACTCCCAGGATAAAGCAGTGGGCAAACCACCCACTGGAGAGACTGGGGAGACTGTGGCTTTGCACTCCCTAGGATAAAGCAGTGGGCAAACCACCCACTGGAGAGACTTGTGAGACTGTGGCTTTGCACTCCCCAGGATAAAGCAGTGGACAAACCACCCAGTGGAGAGACTTGTGAGACTGTGGCTTTGCACTCCCCAGGATAAAGCAGTGGGCAAACCACCCACTGGAGAGACTTGAGAGACTGTGGCTTTGCACTCCCAGGATAAAGCAGTGGGCAAACCACCCACTGGAGAGACTGGGGAGACTGTGGCTTTGCACTCCCTAGGATAAAGCAGTGGGCAAACCACCCACTGGAGAGACTTGTGAGACTGTGGCTTTGCACTCCCCAGGATAAAGCAGTGGACAAACCACCCAGTGGAGAGACTTGTGAGACTGTGGCTTTGCACTCCCCAGGATAAAGCAGTGGGCAAACCACCCACTGGAGAGACTTGAGAGACTGTAGCTTTGCACTCCCCAGGATAAAGCAGCGGGCAAACCACCCATTGGAGAGACTTGTGAGACTGTGGCTTTGCACTCCCAGGATACAGCAATGGGCATGGAGCCCCCTCGTGCAGCAATGGCGTCATGCGTTCATCAGGCTGAGGTGCCCCCCCTCCCCCTCTCCCTGAGGTGCCTGTGTATTTTCGATCTGATGCCCCAGCAGTGTTCTCTCTGTTTCCTGTCAGGTATCATGTGTGGGCTTGGCCCATGCATTTTGGGCCCAGTGGTCCACGGACAATGATTGGTACAGTATCCGGACTTGTGTAGTTGGTGTACATATTTGTATATATTGAATTTTGACTTTTGACTAATGGATTTTTAATGATTACAATCGTTACAATCATTTCCTTTTGTCCTTGCATTCTTCCAGGGGATGAGGGGGCGTATATGTAATGTTGCTGCATGTATTTGTGTGTATGTTGTTGTGGGTGAGGGTGGGGGTGGGGGTATTGCGTGTTGCGTGTGTGTGTCACTCTCTTCCCCCCCTCCCCTGTGTGCTAGGTGCAGTACTCATCGTGGTCGTCGCCGCTGCTCTTCGTACTCCTGGTAGATGAGAAGATACACCAGCATGGGCAGTACGTGTAACTCGGGCTCCATGGTGTCCTGGTTCCTCGTTGGGTGTCGATAGGTGAGTGGTTTCCCATCTGTGTACTGTTTCCGCCATGCTTTTGATAGCATTGGTTCCGCCCCAGAAAAGGTGGCGGATAGGCCTCTTGTAATAGGGTGGGCGGTACATTGTCTTCCGCCTGTCTGTTGGCGGTTACCACCGCGGTGTTTGTTTCTACCGCCTTGGTGGTCAGAGTGTTAAAGTGGCTGTCTATGTTGGCGGTTTCCGCCACGGTCGTAATCCCAATTTTTCTTCCACCGGCCTGTTTGCGGTATTACCGCCGCTTTAACACTGACCGCCAGGGTTGTAATGAGGGCCATAGTCTCTGTCGGTGGGGTGCTGGAACCACCAGGCGTCAGTAAGTCTGGCTTCTCTAAGTCAGTGTTACCCATCTGGCGTAAAGGCCCTATTTTGCCCTGTTCTGTGGGCTGATCTGTAAAAGTTGGTGTGGGGTCCTGGAGTTCCATCAGAGAGCATGGTATTGAGCAAGGTCTTCTTCCCCCACACTGCTCAATGGAGTAACTAGGAGTTAATCATCACCACTAAGTGGTGTGCTCCTAGTGCAGCACCGTGTCTGTAGTGTACTTCCTAGCACTGGTGGGCCCAGGGTTTTGCATGTAATCCTTCCGCTGGTGGAGGTCACCTTTGTGGGAGGACGTCGTACACTCAGCTCCCACCAGACGCAGTCCCTGCAGTGGGCTTCTCCTCGGTTGATCTCAGCAGCCACAGCAGGGGCTAAATTCATCCTCAGCAGCTTTGTGTGTTCAAACATTTCACCCCGGGCTTAGGTGCTGAAGGCACTGCTATCAGCACAAGTGAGGGGGTTGATCTACCCCTCAGTCTCTGCAGCAGGTGCCATCTTTGATTGCTACCGTGGGCATGAAGCCAACTCTTCCCTCCTACAGTCCTTTGAGATGGTGAAGGCAGTTTGTTTTGCATAACCACAGTCAGGACAATACCCTCCACCAGCCATCGGACCACAAACAGCAGGCAAGAGCCCTGGGTGGCAGGTGAGAAGAAATGGGATGCGGAGCTGTATAAGGACGCTCCTACTTGACCGCCTCCTTTCAATTTATTCCTTTCTCTCTGGGGTGCAGCTCTATCCGAGGATCTCCTGTTCATTTCAGAAGGATTTTTATGCGGGCATCAAGCGTCTTTCAAATATCCTAGTAGTCTACCATGATTAAATAGAAAGAATGAACACTATTTGCAGTCTAGTGTCTGACATTTATACCTGAAATAACAGTACTAAATTTGTTGCTTGCGGATAAGCTGAGGGGTGTATTATAAAGATGGTGGTCTCAACACCACAGTTCACGGCTTGCTTTTATGTGCTCAAAGGAGCACCGAGCTCAAGCAGTAGTCTTGTTGTGTACTTACCTGTGCACCTTTGGGGAGACTATCAGCACTGTGGTGGTCTGAGTCTTCAAACTTAGGTCATTGTCTACCAAGATCACACAAGTAGGTAGGGACATTGGCACAGTCCTGAGTGCCACTACATAGATTCAGATTTAGTTAGAAGAGTTTCTGATTTTGCTGCACTTAACCTCTGTATGTTAGCCTTAAACATGGGTATGTGTATGTTTGTTGGTCTGTCTGCATGAGTGCCTGCATGTTATGTTTACTTGTCTTTAAACCTAAATGACTGTTGCTGTTGGTTTGTTTGTGTGGATACTGTACCCCCACCAGCGCCCAGAGGAAGTGATCTTTGCTAGAAAGGATTGAATGGACATTGGCACTCCACTACTTTCTCTATTTCCACTGTGATTTTCTCTGCTGAGTGCTTCCACTCCAGGAAAACTGTGCTTCACCCACCTTATTCTGAGAAAGGTTAAGCACTTGTTTTTTGTCGGTAGAGCATAAGCCGATAGTGCTAGCAGAAACCCTTGACCCAGCAGTCAGAGGACCTCTGGACACAGGTGTGAGGCATGGCATTCACAGGAGGGAAAATGGTCAAATGATCCTGATGCACAGAGAGAAAGCTCCTTGTGTACCACAGATTTTCGAATTTTCTTTATTACAACAGACTCCCACTTTGGGGAGCTATTGCTTCATACAAAAATAGAATGCAGCAGGTTCCATCAACTTGGCGGACCGTCCAGCATTCAATAGTAATAAAAGTGCAGCTGCCACAGTGATGAATGTGCATTCATTACATAGATCCCCGCCACTCAGACAGGGATCTCTAAATATGGTGGTCAGTCCTCCACAAAGGAACGAGAGAGCATGCTTCCCACAGCCTGTTGGGATAGAGGACTGTCCATCATTCTCTAAATGAGCCTAAATGCCTCTATCTCTCCAGCACCAATTGCATGTCTATCTACCAGTCCAGCTTGTTGTACAGACTATTTAGTACCTGTATGGGCATTCCTAGCTTAGCTTAGGTCCCAATGTTGTGCCTTTTACATTCATACACGTTTTATTCATATTTTTAGCAAGCCAGCTCTTAGCAATTTTTTTATAAATTTTATCAGCTGCCTCTTCTAGGAAGGCAGATCTCACGCTGCACACTTTATCAGCCATTGTACAACATGTAACCTGTGCATTTGTCCAAGGCTGTCATGTACAGTACATGATATGCTAAGTTGTATTGTCATCCCAGGAGTCAGTTTCCATCCTCCAGACACAGCTTTATGTCAGGCCTGTTCTCTGAATGCTGATGGGTTGTTATATAAACAACATAGTGGCCCAAGTAGGGTAGAGGGTATTCCGATCATGACCGCCCTGGGATGCATACCTTATGAGAGATGACCAGTCAGGCTTAACTTAGAAGGCACTGTGTAAAGTATTTGTGCAATAAATCATCCAATAACACAGTACAACACCACAAAAATGCACCACACAGTGTTTAGAAAATTATATAATATTTATCTGGTAAGATGCAGGCCAAAGACGATCAAGATTCAATAAGTATACGTTGAGATATCACTGTAAAAATGATTTAAAGTGTCTTTAGTCTTTAAAAAGCAACAAGTGTCTCTTGCAAGTACAAAGTACCTGGTTTGCGTTCAAATTCTCGGCAAGGGACTGCAGAGGAAGAGTTTTGTGGACGGGGAGGTGGAAGTAAATTTGTCCGGCGCACAAAGGCGATGCGTCAATGGGTTTTCACGCAGGGCAGGCATTGTATCTATTTCCGGCGCATAGACTGGGATCCTCTTCGGGTTGCGGGATTTTCGGACGCTCCGGGTATGATGCGTTGAAATCCTGGGCGTGCAGGATGAAGTCACAGGGGTTGTGTTGATCCGGTGTGCAATGCGTGGAAATTTCTGCCGCACGGCGGTCGCTGCGCCGATTTCTCTCAGGAAGTCGGGTTGCATCGTTCCGGCTCAGCTTTGCATCGATCCAGTGGGCCGTGCGTCGAAGTTCCAGTCGCAACGCTGGCCCTGTGTCGTTCTCCTCTTTGGGAAGTTGGGTTTTGTTGATCCGGTTCAGCGTGTGGTGATTTTCTCACCGTGATGCAGGCTGTGCATCGATTTTCGCCGCACAAGGAGTTCTTTTGCAGGAATGAAGTCTTTTTGGTCCTGAGACTTCAGGGAACAGGAGGCAAGCACTATCCAAGCCCTTGGAGAGCACTTCTCAGCACAGCCAGAAGACAGCAAGGCAGCAGGGCAACAGCAGGGCAGCAGTCCTTTGCAGAAAAGCAGTCAGGCTAGTCATTTGGGCAGCCAAGCAGTTCCTCTTGGCAGGTTGCAGGTTCTGGTTCAGGGATTCTTCACCAGTGGTATCTTGTCCAAAAGTGTCTGAGTTGGTAGGGTCAGAGATCCTGCTTAAATACCCAAATGTGCCTTTGAAGTGGGGGAGACTTTAAAGGGTGGCTTAGAAGTGCACAAGGTCCCCTTTCAGTTCCATCCTGTCTGCCAGGGTCCCAGTAGGGGGTGTGGCAGTCCTTTGGGTGAGGGCAGGCTACTGTCCTTTGACATTTAACTGCCAGAACTCCCACCCTCCCAGCCCAGGAAGACCCATTCAATATGCAGATGTGTACAAGTGTGAATGAGCATCCTGTGTTTCGGGTTTGTCTGAGTGGAATGCACAAGGGAGCTGTCAACTAACCCAGCCAGACGTGGATTGTAAGGCACAGAAGGATTTAAGTGCAGAGAAATGCCCACTTTCTAAAAGTGGCATTTCTAAAATAGTAATATTAAATCCAACCTCACCAGTCAGCAGAATGTTATATTACCATTCTGGCCATACTAAATATGACCTTGTTACTCCTTTCAGATTAGAATCTACCACTCAAACAGTATATGAGGGTAGCCCTAATGTTAGCCTATGAAAGGAGCAGGCCTCACTGCAGTGTAAAACAAATGCAGGAGTTTTACCCTAACAAGACATATAAACTGCACAGGTACATGTCCTGCCTTTTATCTACATAGCACCCTGCTCTGTGGGTTACCTAGGGCCTGCCTTTAGGTGTGACTTATATGTAGAAAAAGGGGAGTTCATGGCTTGGCAAGCACTTTTAAATGCCAAGTTGAAGTGGCAGTGAAACCGCACACACAGGCCTTGCAATGGCAGGCCTGAGGCATGGTTAAGAGGCTACATATATGGGTGGCACAATCAGTGCTGCAGGCCCACTAGTAGCATTTACTGGGCACATGTAGTGCACCTGACTAGGGGCTTACAAGTAAAGCAAATATGCCAATTTGGGTATGAGCTAATGTCACCATGTTTTTAAGGAGACAGCATATGCACTTTAGCATTGATTAGCAGAGGTAAAGTGTGCAGAGTCCTAAAGCCAGCAAAAATGAGGTCAGAAAAAGAGAAGGAGGAAGGCAAAAAGTCTGGGGGTGACCCTGCAGAAAGGCCATTTCCAACACTGAGAAAAGAACAGCACTTTCAAAACAGATATGTACAAGTATCAATAACATCCGTAGTCGGATGACAAACATGCTGTAAGGTTAAACCTCACAAAGAATGAAGATCGTAATCTCAGAGGTCCCCGAATGCCGTGAAAGAGCGTGGCCCTGGAGGAAGGCACTTACTTGAAAGAGGATCAAGATATCCATTTGAACCTACCCCTGCTCTGCAAACTCAGAACTAACACTGGGGTGGGGAACATGTCTTTTTAAACGAGAGACTGTATGATCAAAGGCATGGACATGAAAATAGGATTCCCTGTACAATAGTGGTAGCGGCCGCAATCTTGGAAAGGGGAGAAAAGCGAAATCATCCCAAATGCTTTTATAAAGAGCCTATTACAGAGCACCTTGACATATTGGTACCTTAATGTTAAATCTACAAAAATCTATGACTATTCCATGTTAATCGTGGAGCTTAGGGGAATAAGAATTGTAAGGGCCAAAAGATGAGTTTTAAGCAAAGAAATAGTGCCCAATAGCAGGGGTGGTAGCCTTTGTTTCAAATTGAGGATCCAAGATCATAAAAAGGAAGTCTGCTGTCAGTCTATTCCCTTACTCACCACCCATGAGCAAAAAAGTGAATGTGTAGTACATGATAATGTATAAAAAATCAAGAGGTTATAATACTAATACTGATAGTGGAGAGAATCCACGACATATAGCTCCTCAAAATAGTAGATTTAATGTGAGAAAAACACGTTTAGATAAATTCATATCAGTTCAGACCAAGTAACATCATAGTTGAGACCCCTGGTATGGGTCCTTAATCTATGCACCCAACGTTGTTCTTTTTTAAAAAGCCTGTTAGTGCATTCCCTGTTTTCTCTAACACTCTCCAAAATTACCCATTTCATGTCATCTGGTGTGTGTTTCCAACCTAGTTGAAGCTCGTTGACATCTTATTGTGCTACGATGTTCGTTAATGCGTGTCTTAACCATTCTGGTGGTCATTCCTATGTAGTGGAGATCGCAGGGACATAGAATCATATAAATTCAATTCTTGGTGCGACATTTCTTATGCTTAATCAACTGCCACTTATAGGTCTCCCCTGGACCCAATTCAGTAGGGGACTAACAGTACAATGTCCACATGGGTGGTGTCCTTTTACCTTCAGCCATGATTGTGGCAAAGTGGTGTCAGTGGTCTTTTTTGTCTTGGTCTGGTGTGGACTATTAGGTCCCTGATATTCTGTGTCCTCTTGAAAGCAAATAAAGGGTTGTCTAAAGGCTCCCCGCTACTGGTCAGTATTGGCCGTTTCTTGTTGATAATTTTTTAACACGATTGCTCAGGGATGTGAAGGTAGTCACACAGGTTAATTGGGTCTGTGAATCTTTTGTAGAGTTAGTCAATAAAACCTCCCTGGGTATATTGCGGGCTCTTTTGTTAGCCTGTGCAATGACCCGAGGGGGTAATGTCGGTCCTTTAATTTCTGACCGAGCATAACAGAATGTGTATGGAAGTCAGTAATGTCGCTACAGTTAATCTTAAGAATTAACCAAGAGGTAAGTTAGTCCTGAAGGATTTGGGATGGTGGCTGTCAAATAATAGTAAACTGTTTTTATCAGTCAGTTTATGAAAGATGGAAGAATGTAAAATTCCATCTTTTAAAATGATACGTAAGTCCAGATAAGCTACTTCCTCATCGGAAGTGGTAGCACTAAAAGGTAAATGTTGGCCGAGGGTATTCACCCAGTTCACAAATCTATTGGCCTCATCTATTTTTCTCTTCCATACAATCAGAATGTCATTTATATACCTTTGCCAGAGTCAGATGTTAGAAAAGAAAGGTTGTGTAGGTTCTAGAATGTGGCGTCTCTCAAAAGTATACATGTAGACAGGCTAAACTGGGAGCAAAGGTGCTGCTCATGGAAGTCCCTTGTATGAGGATGTAAGTCATCTTCAAACTGAAAAAAAATCTCTCAAGGCCAAGCTGGCACATTAAAAATCAAAGCTTATTGGGGACTTATAAGGCCAAGTATTGAAAGTGAGGATCTCCTCAACAGCCTCTAAAGTAGCGTCCTGTGGTATGTTAGTGTATAATGCTTCAAAATCCAGACATATCAGCATATCCGTGGTCCCACTAGCATTGATGGGGTCTAACAGTATCAAAGTGTCTTTTGTGTCCTTATGAAAGGCGGATGTTTGCTGAACAATAGGTTGGAGGAAAAAGTCACAGAATTTCGACAAGGGTTCCAGTATAGATCCTATCCCCGCAACACACATACTTGATCCCTAGCCTATAGGGCTCACTGACATCAGGTACCACATTTTGAATAGGGTAAGACGGACATTATTCTTACTTCCTCTGAACTAATTTATTTTCAGTCTTGACACAGGCCCACTTTTTCAATAAATATTTCACTATATGGCCCTACTAGTCAATTTTAACAGCTCACTTTCCCAGTCCCACGTTACTGCATTCACCACCGGCAATTCTCTTCAAAAGATCTCCAGTAAACAGCCCCCACAAGGGGCCCGTCAGACATTGCAGTGCCGGTCTGACGAGGAGCAAAGCCCGATGATGACGCATGTCACCAATTGGTGAGTGAGGGCTCCTGTTCCTGATTTTGGAGACCCACAGGGACCATTGCTGATCTCTCCTGCACTAGGGGTAGATTTGTCATATATATATATATATATCTATATATAAATAAATTCTTATGGAACTGTGCATCAGTTTTTCTATGATGTATATGGACCATTTTCTTTATGAAATCTCCCTCCCAAAAGCCCTCCTTTTCGTTCTCGGCACTTTAGCACAGCGGTTAGCTGTGGGGCATTTTCTTGATTGCATTCAGGTTTATTAGAACTTGTAGCAAATATGTCAGACCTTCAGGGTCTACGTTTTGATGAGGACACTGTCCAAGCGATTCTCAAAACCCCCTCAATTTTAGGGGAGGACAACAGTGGTCCTTCTGGTTGTTCTAAGGAATATTGGGACAGGTTATCATCCTTAAAAAAAGAGCTGATCAAAACTGTTTTGCATGGCACAGTAACAATGGAATATCTGAGGACCAATATTGCCCCTAACGGCCTGATAGTCACTAACGTACCACGTATATTTTTACAAGACCTACGATTTAGGAACGACCGGGCCCAGATATCTTGGAAATGTAAGTGAGATTGGCTAGTTCTGATCATAAATACTTCAAAAAGACTGGCTGATTCTCTCACTATCCAGATCTCCATGATGGAAGCGTCCATTTAGGCTACTATTCAGCTAGCCCAGTTCAAATCCTGATTGGCGGAAATCAATTCGGAACTTAACAAAACCAAAGAACACCTTACTCGCCAGAAAATTACCAAACTACAGAAAGATTGAAAAATTCAGTAGAGAGAAAGTATACCCCTACATAAAGGAGGATTATCAACATGAAGGAGGTTCAAGGTCTTCAGATGAATCGGGAAGCCTTCCCACTAAACTACATTCTTATCACCACAGTTCTAGCTCAGATGATTGGATTATTGATGAGGAATGGAAGAAAAACCCGTATCGCTAATTTTCTCAAATAAATATAGCACCTAAATTTCCGTACCCACAATTCCCAGTATGGAACCAACTTTCATATCCTTTCTTCGAACCCCACCCACATACACCGTTCAATCCTTTTTTAGGAAGAGGCAGGGGCAGGAGCAGAGGAAGAAACAGAGGAAGAGGCAAGAAAGTGCACTGGGCAACAGAAGAACCACAGATGATAATCAGTTGCAGCGGAGCGTCAGGAAAGAAGACCTAGTCGTCAACCTTTCTGACAAAATACTAACTTCTACAGAATTAACAGTCCTAAACAAAGGTTTGGGTTTTGTTCCCACTCCGAAAGAAGACTTATTTCAACTTAATTGCAAGATAACTACGCTTTTTCGGAAAATTCATTTGCATTTCTTCTTTAAAGACCGCCTCAGTACTACTTTGATAGGAGATACCAATTTGAGGAAACCATCCCCCTTCATGTCCCCTCCCAGTGTGGTACCTATTGAGGTCTTAACGTTTGAGAAAGCAGTTCACTATGAGATTGGCCTATTACAACCTACACAACCTTTCCAAAACGTATTGAATAATGAAAGACAAGCTATCCGCTCTTTATCCCAATTTCCAGATATTATTATCAAACCTGCAGATAAAGGGGAGCAATTGTAGTTCTAGACACTGCATTCTTCAGATAGAAATGCAAGAGTTTACTGAGTGACACCACATATTATGAACACATAGGCCCTCATTATGACATTGCCGGTGACTGCAAAAGTGGCATTACCGCCAAATTATGACCATGGCGGTGATACCACCCATTGACAGCCACTGTACCACATCAACCTCCAGGGCGTTAACACCACTGACTACAGCGGTGGCCATAAACAGCCAGGCGGAAACCAAGGTACCACCCACCATATTATAACATAGCAAACAGCCATAATTTCCGTGGCGGTACCAACGCCATCAAAAGCCTGGCGGAAACACTGCACACAAGATGAAAGACTCACCTTCAGGGACACAGAGGAGACTGCCGCTGACATAGAACCGGAACTTCAAGTCTTCCCGATGCGCTTCTACGCCATGGCCCTCCTGGAACACCAATGCCAACGGAACCCAGGATTAGGTATTTTTAACCAGTAGCCTTTAATAAACGGTAAAAAAAATAACAAACCACAAGTCCTATGAGTCTTCACACAGGGTCAACCATTCCCAGAACAGCGTCCTCTTGAAGAGCCTCCCCCGATGTTCCTTGCTCCTCTTTCTTCGCTGCTCTAGCAGCCGAGCTGATAAGTACCAATAGTGTGTATTTTTACTAGTGATTTAAAGTGTATTTTTTTCAGTGTTGTGCTTTTCTATCTACAGCATCGCCACAGGAACGCTCGTCACTCCTTTGCCGTCGCTACACTTGATTATCTTGGGCTCTCAGGCTACAGGGCCACACATCACTGTTCACGCTTAGCACACTCTACCCCCTCATGGGACGGGCGTCAATTTCACTTTTCAATTCAGAGTGAAGGACGCCGGTTGCGCGTAGTGATAATCGGGGCGGTATTTTCAAAGTGTGTTTCTCTCTTGTACAAGGAGCCTGCCTGGAGTCTGAACACCTGTTGTAAATGGGTAAGATCAATTTCATTATTTATTAAGGGGACACGACCCAGGCAAATACATCATATATATATATATATATATATATAACAAAATCTTATGGAACTGTGCATGCGTTTTTCTATGATTTATATGGGAATATTATGCACAGGACCATTTTCTTTATGAAATCTCCCACCCAAAAGCCCTCCTTTTCGTTCCTGACTGGCCTCTGAAGGCTCCTAGTCCTTTGGGCCATCTAAGGAAGTTTTATACCTACAAAGTAAATTTTAATCCATCCTCATAAACCTTGTGGTCTGCTAAATCAAAATCAGAAGGGTGCGACTTAAGTTTTGCAGACAGGGTACTCTGTCACCACTGTGATGGAGAACCCTGTCCACCACCTCTAAATCAGCTCCAGAGACCTACCTAATGCAAATCAGAACTGACCCTTATCCTTCCTCATGGGGACTATCTATTCCAAACCAGGGTCATCTTACTCATTCAGGCTGTGGCCAACTGCTTTTTAGTTGGGAAATTTGAGATTCACGCCACAGAATCTCACTGACTAAGCTACGCCCCTGGGGATGAACAATGATTGTGTCATGCAACTGGCAGTAGGGATCAACATGAAAGTTAAAGAAAATTAAACTAAAGACGTTTGAAGGTACTGAGATACCGTAAGTGTATAGAATAAAAAGCTATGCATTTAAGTTGTTTCTCAGTGCTATGCGCATAACTTAAAGGATGCGTAGTGCACAAGACAACTGCAACTGTAGTAGAAAGAGTGCTACACCTTGTAGCGAATGAACAGCACATATTTCCTAGTGAAGCATTGTTTGGTACAGTACATTTTTCCAAGAAGCATACAACAATTTATTTGTGCCAGCTGATAAAGCGGCAACCATTCGTGCTTTGTGGCAAACAACATCATAACAAACGGAAGAAATCCTGTTTTTACCAGGAAGTATCATCCAAGGTGCAAAACTAAACCGGAACTTTCAAGTCCATCTACTTAAGTTTCAAATGAGCAGGAAAAACTCAGGAACTGTTATCATTGCATTGTGTCACCAACAGAGAACACAGACTGTGGAAATAAAAGAAAGGAGGTGTACTTTTAAATCAACAGCAGCTAATCTCTTTCCTCAAGTATATATTAAACACAGTCCCCTTTGAGCCAACCATGTTATTGGTACCACTTGGAGGGATGGGTTCTGATTTGAAATTTATTGCCAAGGTATGAATGCCTAGAGAATGAAAATATGTGCTAGCGAGTCATATCGCTTTGCCTTTTGTGAGTTACCACTCCACTCCCAAGACACCTTGATGTAAATGGATTTTTTTTCACAATTTTTAGTATTGTGAATTTTATTATTAAAAATTACAATTACAGTAAATGTGATTATATAAATTGATAATAATTATAATAGTAATTATGATTATATTAAGTACACCAAGTAAAATGTATACATTTTTAATTCATTTCTTTTTCCAGACCTGGTGGTGAAGGACCGTGCAGCATCATGAAGAAAACTGAAACAACCACATCTTGTCCTTCTGATCCCCAGTGTGTAATTCATTTATGGTCAAATGTCTACCATGGAGTTATGCTGACAAGCCCGCAGGGCTACTCATCATGGAAAACATTTTTAGAGGCAGTTCAAGTAAGGAATCACATTCCACTGTTAGACATTGAGAGAAATGTGGGAAGCAACATGGTTCACCAAGTATTTTACTACAGGAAGTGCAGGAGTCTGGTTACTATGAAGAGCGATTTACAGACTATTGAGCGAAAAGCTGAAGCACGGGTCAGTGACAATGCTGGAAAGAGTGAGTGCACTAGTAAACGCTCAAACAGGAGAACATCATTAAAGTCAAATGTGTATGCGGAAGAATGTATATTTTGTGGAAAGATAAAATGCTACAAGGGAACATCATCGCATGAGAAATTAATCAAGGCCACAGACCGTGGAGTTGGCAAAAGGCTTGGGGAGTGTACAACCATTAATTGTGATTAAAAAATCTTATCAATTTGTAGTAGAAACATAGTAGCTGCAGCAGCCCATTATCAATCATCTTGCTATAGGAACTATACAAGGGTTAAAGCAAAAGTGGAAGATCATGCATCCGGCATTCAAACCGATGATCACTACAAAAATGTGAAAGAAGAAGCATATGATGAACTATTTCAATACATTAGAACTGTGATTATTCCTAACAAAGAGGTAATATGTGTGACGCGTCTCACTGAATGGCTTGAAACCCCCATGACATGCAAAGGATACAGGGAACAGACAATTCAACCAAGAAGCATATTACAAGAATATTGGACTCTGAGTTTGGTGACAGCCTCCACATGTTCCCAGACAACCAAGAAAGATTATTGGCCCAACCTGATAGTGTCATGCTGCAGGACGTTGTAAGAGAAAACCAGAGTTTGAAAAGAGAATTATCAGTTTTAAAGGTTAAGGCAACAGACATGAACAAGATCATTGATAAAACATCACTGCATACAAGAACAATGATTAAAACAAACTTGACATCAACACCTTTGCTATATCATCCATCAGACATTGATCAAGATTCATTTACAGTGGTAATGTTGGGATTGGTAAAGCTCTAGGGGGTTGTGAGGAGAGCTACCACTTTACCATATTATAGTGTGTACGCTCCTATTTGGAACTCTCCAGAATGGACTTGTGACAGGTTGGCCGCACCTATAAAGAAGAAAGGGTTTTTGGAATGGGGCGCCTGGTTAATAATGGGTGTGAGGCCCTCAATATGGAGATGGGGGGCAATCTCTCTAAATTCAAATACCTCCATATAACCAGCTGTATGAAGTGTGTAAAGGAAGAGAGAGGGTTCGAATGATCTGGAAGAGTTGCTACATCAGAACCCCCCTAGAAAAAGGAGGTTACAAAACTGTACTGGTTGATACTGGAGATCGCAGATGGAGATTTTACCATTCGGGAAGAAGTGTGGGGAGAAGACTTGTCAGGACGACTGATAAGAGATTTATGACAGGTGTCTAATATGCTTTTATATGCTACAGTGAGCCCTGCTTCTTTAAAAAGAAATCATCTACTGTCAGTCCATAGGGCCTTCTGGACTTGAGGAAAGCTGGCTAAATTGAGGCACGGAAACTCAATGGCCTGCAAGAAATGTGGTTTGGCCTTGGCTGATGATCTTCATATGTTTCTGAGGTACCCCGAGCCCACCCAATTTTGGAAATAGGTGAGTGAGGTAGTAGGGGAAATTATTTCCAAAAACTGTCAGGTAAGTCCCTCCTTAGTTATTTTTGGATGCCAGCTGAATCACTGAATAATTAATAGAGACTGTGCTAAACTACTTTTCTACATGTCATTGCTGGCCAGGAGAGAAATTTGCAAAAAATTGGTTTCTGTTTCTTCCCCGACTTTCCGGGAGTGGAAGGAGTCACTTGTTTATCATTTAAATCTTGATGTGAAGGGGAAAAGTATTGTGCAACGTTTTTGGAGCCCATTAGAGCCTGGTTGGAAAGAGCAGGGGAGTAGTTTGGCACTGTCCTATGATAATACTACTTGCTGGTCCTGGGATAATTTCTCTGTGGACTTTTAAAGCAGTGCACGATCACAGACTCAGTTTCAATCTAGACAGGAGCCTCTCGTAGAGAGAGGTAAAGAGTGATGGTGGTTTCCCTCTTTGGGGTTTCTCCCCCTGAGTCCGATAGTGGTGGTAAATGAGGACAACAACAAAAAAATAATTTACAGTGCCTGATTACCTTAAAAGATTCCTATTAGGACCTCTGACTGGAGATCCAAAAAACACAAAGCCGTCCAAAGGGTTGCCTTACTTATGCAATCATTCAGTCAGGACATTATGGCCCTCATTATGACATTGGCAGTAAATCCCACTTACTGTCATGCTGACTGCCGCCAACTTACCACCGCGGATATCCGGCCACCATATTATGACACACACACACACACACCAATCCATTACTATTCAGCCACAAACACAATTCCACCACACCAAAGGTCATTGATAAAGTGGCGGTATCAAAACCCACACCGTTACACCAACAGAACAACGCCCATCACATTATGACCCACGAATCACCACAGTGGACATTCATTGCGGGAGGCCATTGGCGGTACATACAGCTGCGCTCAAAATACACACACTTAAACAAAACAACACCACATTGGACAATCCAAACAACACACACCTGGCACCCATATATACACCACACCCAAACACCCACACTCCTATAAAACACACACTCACATTACCCACAACCCTTTACGAATACAAACCATTGGCACGAGACAGACACCAAGACAACAGAAAAAAACAGAGCCACACACTACCTACACCTATACACCACCCACGCACCCCACATCACACACCCCAAAACATCACCAATGGCACCATAAACACCCCCCCGATTCTCAGAGGAGGAGCTAAGCGTCATGGTGGAGGAAATCATCAGGGTAGAGCCACAGCTATTTGGAGCGCAGGTGCAGCAGATATCAATAGCTAGGAAGATGGAGCTATGGTGGACAATCGTGGACAGGGTCAACGTCGTGGGACAACACCCAAGAACCAGGGATGACATCAGGAAGAGGTGGAACGACCTACGGGGGATGGTGTGTTCCATTGCAGCAAGACACCAACTCGCTGTACAAAGGACTGGCGGTGGACCCCCACCTTCTCCCCCACAACTAACAACACGGGAGGAGCAAGTCTTGGCAATCATGCATCCTGAGGGCCTTGCCGGAGTAGGAGGAGGACTGGACTCTGGTAAGTCAACTCTCTACTACTACTATCCCCCTACCTGCATGCCATTACATACCCCCACCCTCACTCCCATCACTGAACTCCATCCCACACACCCCACTATCACATCTCTCTCATCCCAATTCCAAGCCCTGCACGCCATACCAATGCATGGACACCATTCACAGCCCTGCATGGTCACCTATCACTAAAGCATGCACACCAGAGAGAATCAGCTATCCCACCACATACCGACATACACAAGTGAAAGCTGCCAGGGCAAATACAACCAAAGAGGGCAAGCCACGGATGCACAATATGTCAGACACAGAAACAATAACACAACATTTACATCCCCACAGGTACCCCAGCCAATGTCAGCGGAGAGGAGGAGACAGCAATATCCAGCCGCCCCCCCCACAGAAGAGGCCCACAGCGATGACAGCAACTCTGGTTTTCAGGATCTGGATGACCAACCTGGCCCATATCAGGGACCTCTGGACAGCCGGTTACCCAGGCCCAGTCACACACCACCTCCTCCATCAGGAAACAACACCACAGCACCCACCCAGCGTACCCATACCTCTGTCCCCAGGACACACAAATCAGCAGTGTGTCCACCTCTACAGGGACTCCAGGCCACACCTCATACCCAAGACAATCAGGGACCTGGGGTCAGTGACAGTGGGCACACAGTTCAGGGGACAGAGGCACAGGACAACAGGGAAACTGGGAGGAGTTCTGTGTGCCAGGAGGAGGACAGGCCCAAGGGACTGACTCTCCAGGAGGCACTTGCAGAGATCCTGGGAGCATATCAACATTCCCAGGACACAATGGGCCAGATCCTGGACAATGTGCAGGAGAACAGGCGGCTACAGGAGGAACAGTACCAGGGGATCAGGGAGGACTTGCAGGCCATCAACAGTACCCTGGTCTCCATAGCAGGGGTGCTGGCAGACATGGCCAATATAATGAGGGAGCCAGTCTCACAACAGCGGGCTCCTGCCACTAGCAAGACATCTGAACTGCCTTCCACCTCCGCTGCTGCTAGTGGACAGGAGGCCCTGCCACAGGACCAACAGGCCACCAGCACACCTCCCCCTGCAGAAGGAGAACCACCCCACAAACGTTCCCTGCGATCTAGACAGAAGCCAGAGACACTTGCCAAGACCCCGCCAGGAAATTAGACTCTTGATTGTCACCCTTGTGTCCCATACAGTCACCCTGTCCACCTTGAACTGCCATTGCTCCCCTTCCTATCTCCCCTTGGACAATGCATCTGTGCTACAAATAGACTGGAACAATACCTTGGAATTTCCTCCATCATCACCCCATCCTATTGCACTTGCCCCTCTTTTTCTTAGCATTTCAATAAACACCGTTGAAAAAAATAGACATATGGCGTATGCCAAATTATTCAAATATGTATTAATTTAGCCAGGTTCAAACTTTGCAATTCAACTGTACAATAAATGAGCATATGTTAATGACCTTAGCTGGCTGCAGTGATCACACCAGGAACTATTGTGAGGCACCAACATCTGTAAAATGAATTGCCAAAGGGTACAGTAAGTGGGCATACAAGTAGGAAATACCAGCATGCTAGTGCCACAGAAATTTAAAATAATTACAATGAAATGTGAAGTAACACTGTCTTACCTGTGTGCCATTGGAAGTATTGTGAGATGGCTGCTGTTCTATTGTCCTCATCCTATGCCTCCTCACCCTCACTTTCCACAGGGTCCACTCCTGCCACACAGGCATCTCCAGCAGAAAAAGGCACATGGAGTTTGAGGGCAAGGTTGTGCAACATGCAGCATGCCACTATTATCTGACAGGCCTTCTTGGGTGAGTAGCACAGGGATCCACCTGTTAGATGGAGGCACCTGAACCTGGCCTTTAGGCGGCCAAAGGTCCGTTCTATAATCCTTCTGGTTCGCCCATGTGCCTCATTGTAACGTTCTTCTGCCCTTGTCCTGGCATTCCTCACAGGGGTCAGCAGCCAAGATAGGCTGGGGTAACCACAGTCACCTGCAATATTGAGGGACAACATTTAGCCACACACTATCCCATATGGGCCACACCATACCCATACGCCAACATTTACTGGGTGGGTACCAGGGCTCACCTATTAGCCACACCCTGTGCCTCTGTAGTTGGGCCATCACATTTGGAATGCTGCTATTCTTCAGGATAAGGGCATCATGCACAGATCAGGATACTTAGCTTTGACGTGGGAGATGTACTGGTCCTCCAAGCACACAATCTGTACATTAACAGAGTGGAAACTCTTCTATTTCTGAACACCTGTTCATTTTGACGGGGGGAACAAAAGCAATATGTGCTCTATCAATCGCCCCAATTATGTTGGGGATATATCCCATTGCATTGAACTCTGCCTTCAATGTGGACAAATCTTTCACCTGGGAAAATACAATGTAGCTGCACATGTGCTTAATCAGGGCAGACAGCACTCTTGTCAGCACTATTGAGAACATTGGCTGTGGCATTCCTGCAGCCAAGCCCACTGTCACTTGGAAAGAACCAGTTTCCAGGAAATGGAGCACAGATAGAACTTGCACAAGAGGGGGGATCCCAGTGGGGTAACGGATAGCAGAAATCAGGTCAGGCTCCAAGTGGGCACACAGCTCTGTGATTGTGGCCCTGTCAAGTCTATAGGTGTGTATTATGTGTCTGTCCTCCATTGTTGCCGAGTCCACCAGGGGTCTGTACTCGGGGGTATGTCTCCATCTCCTATTCATCCACAGCGGTAGGTATCTATGGGGCAAAAGAGTGAGGAGCTGGTCACAGACTGAACAATGAGGCTACAACAGAACATTGCATGCTGTTAACTTGTAATGGGTCAGTGTACTTTGTCCATTATGTCCAAATTTAAACAGTGACGCAACAATTATCCAGGGCTTGCCCCCCACCTTCTGAAATGGCATCCGCCTGTCCTGTGTGGAGGGACAGGTGGAAGTGAGGTAATTCTGCTGACGTTGTGCGTCATTGAGGGAGGCGGTCGGGAACCGCCATGCAACCCCTCATTGGTTATAATTGGGCCCTATGGGTTACAGTGGCCAATGGTGATCTACGTCGGCGGTGACGGTATGCACCTCCGCGGACGTGACTTCCATTTTATATCAGATTCCTCATTTGCTACCTGATCTTCAACAGGAGAGGACCTACACTGCATGTGCTGCTGTGACCTGTGTCTGGAATCTACCATGGCCCGTGTGACTGGGAAAAGGGCCCCTGCCGTCACTTCGGCAGAGTTGGAGAGACTGGTGGATGGGGTCCTACCCCAGTACGGACTGCTGTATGGGCCTCCAGACCAACAGGTCAGTATACTGTGGGCACGATGCATGTGGCATGAATGCTTGGAGTGGTGTGTGTGAAGGCTTTTTGTTGTCGCGAGCTGAACATTCTGCTCGGGACGCGGGCACGAGCCGCCGCGGCAGGACGTGCCGCGCTCCTGCCATTTTCTATTTTTATCAAAGCCCCGAATTGGGTATGGGGCCTCGACACATTAAGAGTGCGGCGCACCCCTGCTAGTTTTTGCCTGCCTCCACTCCCCATTCACCCCCAATTACCTTCTGCTTCTTTTTTCTTTCTTCTTTTTTGTTTTCCTCGTTTCTTCCTGTATTTATACCTTTCTTTCATTTCCATGTTCCTTTCTCCTTCCCAGCATGCCTTTCTTCTCCCTGCATGCCTTTGAAACCTTACTTACATGGTGACTTTTTCTATGCTATATTCCCAATCCAATATGGTGTCTTTTACTTCCTGCCGGTCACTTCCTGTTCTTTGGGTATATAAGGTGTGTGATTCCTGTTCTCTTTGCACTGCAACACTTCCTTTGGGTGGTGATCTTCGCTCCTGTTCTTTTGCGTCAGTTATATGTTTTCTGAGCCTGTTCCAGCTTTTTTCATTGTCATTTTTGTCTTTTGTTCAGATTTACTTTTTACTTTTTGTTTTTGTTCCAGGAGTTCCTGTTTGAGGTTTTTTCCCTTTTTGGGTTTTTTCCCCTCGGGGACTGCTTCTGGAGGGCACGGACTGCCTTTGGCGTTCCCTCCGTCAGCAGCACAGTGCTACCATAAAGGGTCACCCCTACTTGGGCCAAGGCAGAACCTATAGGAACCAAGACCTCGCCACACTTCCAGTGGGCCATAGACAACGAGTAGGTCGTGAGACTTGTAAGGGGGGTGAGTGGATGTCCTCTGGGCGGCGTATTGGTTTGGTGCTGGGCCATGTGTGTGGAAATGGAGATGTGAAGGAGTATGGTGCGCCATAAGTGTAACAGGCAGGAGTGTCTGACTAACACTGTGTGTATTTCCTCTGAAGGTCAGCGCCCATCAAAATAGGGGTATATGGTGTGCCATCGCCAAGGATGTGCGGACCCTGGATGTCTACGGCAGGCAGAGCACCCACTGTTAGAAACGGTGGGAGCACCTGAGACACTGGGCACGGAAGACACTGGAGGCCCAGCTGGGGATGGCCTCCCAACGAGGAAAGGGTGCCCGTTGAACCCTGACCCCCCTGATGGCCCGCATACTGGCGGTAGCCTAACCAGAGTTGGATGGGTGCTTGAGGGCATCACAGCAGCCACAAGGGGGTGAGTACAGTGCCCATCATTACTACTAGCTCCTGGTGGGGTGGTATCCGGGTGGTGGATGTGTGTCAGTGGGTGCCGCTGGGCCAGGCCTGACATTGCAGTGTAGGTCCCCTGGTGGCTAGGGTTCAGAAGGGAAATTATTGCTACCTAGCTCGTAGGCATTCACTACTGGTCAGGGCTGCGTGGGTGCCAGGTGTGCTGCATTTGCCAGTGTGTGCCCTTCCCATGCCTTGGTGGCTAGCAATAGCACTGGTAGTGCAATGCATAGTGCGTAGGCCTTTTACCTGTGTGTGAGGGTGCTGTGCACGCCTACAGTGGTGTTGGTGCAGCCATTGACCAAGTGTATCCTTTGTCCCCCTTCTTGTTTTGTCACCCTGTCCTTATGTGCATTAGTATCATCTGGCGGAGGAGTAGAGGCACCGGCGACGGAGGGAGCTGCATCCCACAGGACCCAGGAGGCAGAGTCCACTGACGCTGAGGGCACCAGTGGGACGGAGGGCGAGGGGAGTACCACGGCAGAGACTGGAGGGGACAGTTCTGACACAGATACCTCCTCCGATGGAAGCTCCCTGGTGGTGGCGGACACCTCTGTGACCCCTCCAGCTACAGGTACAGCCGCCACCCCGTACCAGCTATGCCCTCCCAGCAGCCCCTCAGCGAGTAGCCCGTGCCCGCTGACCCAGGAGGGTGGGCATTTACTTTGCCCCAGGCATCTCAGGCCCTGCCCCAGTGAGCCCTGCTGCCCTGAGTGAGGAGGCTATTGATCTCCTGAGATCCATCTATGTAGGGCAGTCAACCATTGTGAATGCCATCCAGGGGCCGGCAGTCCAGATGCTACAGATTAATGCATTCCTGGAGGGTATTCACACTAGCTTGGCGGCCCAACAGAGATCAATCCAGGCTCTGGCCTCCTCTCTGATGGCAGTCATTGTCCCTGTTTCCACCCTCCAACTTCCTCTTCCCAATCCCATTCTCCTCAATCCCAACCTATCTAAAGCACACAGGCAGACGAGAATGCACACAAGACAACACACAAGAGGGGTTCAGGCAAACACAAGCACCACACTTCATCCCACAGGCACTTACACAAACACCATCCACATGCAGACACACCAACATCCACAATTTCCACTGTGTTCCCTTCCTCCTCCACCTCCCTCCCAGTTTCGTCTACACTCACACCTGCATGCACTACACCATCATCCACTACCAGCATCACCACCACACCAAGCAGAACATACAGCTCACTGGCAGACACCTCCACAACAGCCATGCACACGTGCCCTGTATCCTCTCCCACTGTGTCTGTCCCCCCCTCCCAAGGTACACAAATCCAAGCACTCAGACACCCAACAGCCATCGACCTCACAACAGCATCCAGCCCATGCACCTGCACCCGAAATCAGCAGACAGACACCTCCTACAACCACTCCCTCTTCCTCCACTCCCAAACCTTCTCCCTCTTTCCACCCCAGTGTACCTAAAAAACATTTTCTATCCACCATGGACCTCTTCCCTACCTCTTCCCCTCCCCCCCATCCTGCACGTCTCACCAGGGTGGCAAAAACCCAGCCAAGTACCTCAGCCAACCAGTCCACGGGCCCAGTCGTCACCATGCCCACTCATGGTGGGAGAGGATCCGGGGCACATTTCCTGAGGGAGAAAGAGCCTGCACCAGGCAGCCTCAAGGGAAAGAAGCCTGCCACAGCTGCCGGAAGGAGCAAGGAGCCTGCCCAAGCTGCTGCCAGGAAGACAAAGGAGGCTGCCCCAGCTGCTGTCACTAAGACTAAGGAGCCTGCCCCAGCTGCTGGTAGGAAGACTAAGGAGCCTGCCCCAGCTGCTGGTAAGAAGTTAAAGGAGCCTGTACCAGCTGCTGCCAGGAAGACTAAGAAGCGTGACCCAGCTGCTGCCAGGAAGAGCAAGGAGCCTGCTCCAGCAGGCAGGAAGAGCAAGGGGCCTGGGGCTGGAACTGTGACAGAGCCCCACCACCAACCACCATTGAGCAGCCGTCCAAGGCTGCAGGAGATGGGTAGGAGCCTCCCCCCACCAGCAGCAGCACCACCACCACGACCACCATTGAGCAGCTGTCCAAGGCTGCAGCGGAAGGGATGGAGCCTCCCCCCACCATCTGCAGCAGAAGCACCACCACCATTGAGCAGCCGTTCGAGGCTGTGGGGGATGGGAAGGAGCCTCCCCCACCACCAGCAGCAGCACCACCACCATTGAGCAGCCATCACTGCCGGCAGATGGTATGTAATCCTGCCTCCATGGGCTGCTCTGCGTGCTGCCCCCTGCAAATCCAGTGGGTATGACAACCACCTGAGAGACCGTGACCTTGCGCTAACTAGGATCAAGAGCACAGGGCACGATGCCCCCTCCAGAACCAGTGGGTAAGACACCCACCTACCCCAGCCTCCCCAGGATCAAGAGCACAGGACATGATGACCCCTCCAGAACCAGTGGGTAAGACACCCACCTGAGAGGCTGTGGCTTTGCACTCCCCAGGACCAAGCACATGGCATGTTGCCCCCTCCAGAGCATGTGGGCAAGTCACCCACTTGAGAGACTGTGGCCTTGCACTCCCCAGGACCAAGCACAGGGCATGATGCCCCCTCCAGAGCCAGTGGTCGTGTTCCATCTGCCGGCTGAGGTGCCCCCCAGTTTCCCCTCCCCCTGAGGTGCCTGCCTATTTCCAAACTGATGCCCCTGCAGTTTTCTCTCCGTGTTGAGGCAGGTGCCATGTGTGGCCTTGGAATTTGGCATGTGGCCATGTGGACAACGTACATTGTGGACTGGGCTATGTCCCTTTTTATGTACCTATGTATATTTCTATTATCTTGCCTCACTTATTTATTTGATGTGTTGCTCTCATTACATTCACTTTTACTAAAACGTTTTGTTCATCCGAGTTACGGAGTAAAATTGTTTTAGTAATGCAGCTGATTGTATGGTTTTGGGAGGGGAGGGGGTGTTGTGCGTGTGTGTGTGACTCTCTTTTTCCTCCCTCCCTTCCTTGTGTGCTAGGCGTTTGTACTCACCGTTGTTGTCTTCGCCGGCGTTCATGGTGGAGCAGCACATAGAAGACTATGGGGAAGACATGCAGCTCGGGCTCCACAGCAGCGTGGTTGTTCCCTGTGTCTCCAAAGGGGAGTCCTTTCACTTCTGATGTCTGTTTCCGCCAGGCTTTTGATGTCATTGGTACCACCCCGGAAAAGGTGGCGGATTGCAGTGTCTTCATATGGTGGGCAGAACACTGACTTCTGCCTGCCTGTAGGCGGCTACCGTGGTGGTGCCTGTTGTTTCCGCCCTGGCGGTCGCTGTGGTACATTGGCCGCCATGGTCATAATTTGGCGGTAATTACCGCCGGCCTGTTGACAGTATTACAGATACTTTTACAACAAGCGCCAGGGTTGTAATGAGGACCTATATATGCAGTCACAATGGCCAGCAGAAACCCCCAAGCAATTGTTGCTCCCATATGCCGTAAAAACACTGACATGTTCAAGAAGAAGGCAGTGAACAGCAACAGCAGGAAAATTATCATGAAAGCAGACAAAGTAATGTTCGGTCCAATCATTGTGACAGCACAGAATCGGAACCTTCAAACAGTGGATGTATTCTCTCATCCTTTAGGTCCTTTACTGTGGGCTTTAGCAACTCCAGAAAGTCTGTTGCAAAAGACAAACAAACTGTTTTATCAACATACTTGCAGAAAAACGTTACCCCTGCTGAGAACATACCTGGAAATTCCAGCATGCTGATTGATGGCATGTTTCTTGTTCAGGAGAGGAATCAACCTTTGGTGAGGTGGCCATGTCTGTCTTGACCATGGCTTTGCAGGAAAGAAATAGGAGTCAAAGAATCAATGTTGTGATTGATATGTTCAATAAGATGTTTATTAAAAACAGCAAAAGGACAATCAAAGGGGAAGAACTCTGCCACCAGTTACAGAGCATCTTACCTTCCCAGATTGTCAGATAGTGGGAGGAAATTCCTAAGCTACAAAAAGAATAAAACATCTCTCATCACATTTCTTGTTAACAAATGGAGGAAACCAGAGTATGTTGTAAAACTTGAGAATAAGTCACTGTTCGCAAACTGTGAAGATATATGCTAGGAAATCACATCTATGGGGTGGCACAAAGTGTCTGATCTCAACAGAACACAAAAAAAAGCAGTTGGTAGTTTTTTGCTGCATGCTGCACACGCTGCTAATGAGGGTTATGAGTCAGAAATGATAAGCTTAGATGAACACCCATGTATTTATTATGTGTTCGGGATTCCATGATAGAATCATGGCTATGTTGTTTCTGAAATGTGGTACTAAAATAAGCATGCAAGTCCTCGATATTGGGAAAATAGTTGTAACCCTTGGTGAAAATGTTTGATGAGCTATGAAATGTCTCCATGCTTTTACTGGATGTGACACAGTAAGCGCATTTGCAAGAAAAGGAAAAGTAAGTGCATTCAAAATCCTGTCAGCCAACAGACATACAGAGGAAACATTTTGGCAGCTCTCTGAATAACAAATGGGATCTCTCTGAATAACTAATGGACAAATTGGAGCAATTCTGGTGCTTGCTTTATGCACCAAATTCTTCGTTAATCATACAAATGACCTGAGATATCACCTATTTTGCGCAAAGAGGGTGAGATAGACTGTCATCAACTTCCACCTTGCAGAGACTGTCTAAAGAAACATGCAGAACGTGCAAATTATCAAGCCGCTATAAGCAAAGAGATGTCTTCTAAATGATCCACAGAAACCTAGTCCAATTGGCAGTGGGTGGAAGTTGGAAAAACTCAAGGGAGCAGAGCAACTTGTAGTGGACAGCATGGGGGAGCAGCCAGCTCCTCAGACTGTGTTAGATCTACTAGTTTGCAACTGCATTAGGAACTGCAAACTGCCAACATGTGTCTGCTGTCTAAATGACCTCAAGACTTCCTGCCTGTGAAAATTGCTGTGAATGTTGACTCCCATTCAGAAGAAAAAGATGATGATGGCGAATGTGAATGATAAAATGGTGGTTATGATCACCCATGACATACATTACCTACAAATAATTATCATAATTATTATTTTTTAATTATATTGAGTTTAGCCAATTAGGTGGAATTAGATTTATTTTTCCACTTATTATGATGAATTTGTATGCTATTTATCAAAAATAAGAAAACATTTTTTTTTCAGCTATGGTTGCTAATCCAATAAAATCAGACAAAAGGCAAAGAGTGATTGGTTGTTATCAAGTATTTTCGATCTCTGGGCATCCATACCTTGCATAAAATAATTAGAACCCATCCCCGAGTGGTATCACTGGCCTAAATTTGGGGTTCTGGCTCATGGCCTACATTAGCGCATTGAAGGTGGTGACCACTTCTCTTTTATTAGCTTGTTTTGTTAAAATAAAAGGGAAGGCAAGAATTTTGTTTTGTTTCCATAACAGTGATTTTAGCTATTTTGTTACCAGTTTACAAAAACATAAGGGGAACGTTTGAGCATAGAATCTGTGATAGCCTCATCAATTTGAAAAAATCTATGGGAAGGGGCAATGTTAAGGAAAGATGGAAAGGAGCATTTGAAATCAAGGTTAGGCCATGTTCAGTGATGTTATAGTATCTAAACATGCTAAGAAATAATCTAGTGATGGAAGGTAGCAGCGTTTTTAAGAATTTGCCAATTACCAGCAGATGTGAAGAAGACGATAGGATTGCGAAGAAGATGACAAATATAAGATGCCACTCACTACAATACTAGAGAATGATGGAAAGAAATCTGAATGAGGTGTTAGAAAGATATATACGTTTTTCTTTGGGTTCTCAGCTGCCTGGAGAAAATGTGGAGCACTATGTGGCAGGTGTATGCACTTTTTCAGCTTCATGTACATATAAGAATTTACTAGATGAACTGATGAGAGACTGGTTAAAAAAAAGACACATCCGGGAACGCGGCCCCTGGGTAGGTGCTGCTGAGGACACCGGCGACCATAGAAATTCTCTGTGAACCGGGCGATAGGCCAGCGTGATCCCATGGAGCCTATTCTTTAGTGGAGATGGGCGACTGATAGGAAAGAAAAGCCAGTCCGGTTTAATCCTAGTAAGTGACTGATGACGCCTTGACTGTGAGCGTTAGTCAGCAGGAGTATAGGTGTATTGTTTTGTTTTTTTGAGAGAAACTTTATGATTTAGTAGGTCCTGAAGAAGCTTCACGGGATCCTCTTGGACCAAAAGAGACGCGAAACATGTCGACCGCATACTAAGGAGTGTTGGATCATTTCCACCCTCCTCAATTTTGATTGTTTCTGCGTGAGTGTCCGAGCATTATCTCTGACTTCACTCCCTTTATTCTTTTAATCTTGACCATTTCCCAATAGCAAGCAATAAATTATTGAGTGAGGGATCTGAGCCAATTTTACTTTTCTTTCTTGTATATTTGTCCTCTCTCGGACCCATATTAGGCTCCGCGGCATCATCGAGTATAAAAAAGATCTCCGGCAAAGAGCCCCCGCCGGTCTGACGAGGAGCTGTCCGATGATGAAGCATGACACCAAATATGGTGTGTGAGGACTATTGCTCCTGATTATCAGGACTCCTTTTCTTTTCTCTTTCCTCTTTACTATATTTCGGAACAGTGTACCACTTTACATTATCACATTGTTGGGAGGACGTACACTGGACCGCCCAATCCTCCTTTTTTTCCCCCCTTTTTTCATTGAAATAAAAAAAAGACACACCAGGAATTTAATGACAATGGAAAAACATTTGAGTGTAAAAGAACCAACAGTAGATAAAGATGTGCCCACTGCTAATAAAACTGAAAGCACATCAACATACTATGAGGTATTAAGTCCTATGAATGAAAAGTTAAAACGAGAAATCCATGCATCTTATGAGGAGGTGGGAGATATAATTGAGTTTACTAGAAGGAAAGATGGCAAAAAACATAGATTCAGAATTGTTATGCTTTGCAAGAGCAATACAGAAGTAAACAAGAAAAATATTGGGAACATAATGCAAGTAGTGAAGGGAGTATAGAGTGATGAAGAGGATTAAGTGTTAGTCGTGAATGAATGGACAGAGGTGGTAAGTGGAGTTGAAAACACCAGTGGAGAAAATAATTAGTTCAGTGAGAGGGAACTGTATAATCCTCAAGGATGTAAAGTGAACACCTACATGCGGACGTTTATATGCAGGCGGATACTTGTTTGGCTTTCAAGCTGAATAATCAGAACTCTTGGTATAGGTTCAAAGGTGTTACGTTGAACAAAACTGATGTGTGTCTCATGGAATATAATAGCCTTTTGTGGGTGTACTGAGGCTGATAAGCTAAAATAGTATAGTGGCAACAGGGAAGGTTTATTTGATGAAAAACTGAAGTTTAATACTGGGATGGAGACAGCAAAAGGATTTGGAAATAATCCTAGGGACCCTAAGAAAGTCCAAGTCAAGGAAGCAGCAGATATAGGTAAGATGGCATTCAAATGTAAGAAGTCTTTCAGAAAGGTCTTGGGTGATTGAAGAGAATTTCCCATCATGTAATTTTAAAGGAGGAATCAGTACCAAAGTGGCATAAATAGAGGAATGTTCCTTCAATGCTGAGTGACTCACTGACAGAAGATTTACAAGGGCTTTGAGAGAAACTGGTCATTATACCAATAGCGGCCTCTGACTGGTTAAGCCCCATGTTACTGGCCTGGAACCACAAAGGCAAAGGCAGGATATGCATAGGAATGCAGGATATGAACTCAAGTATCTGGGTGGACTGGTGTCAATTACCAAGCATCAATGAGATATTGGCACCTTTTGAAGAGGCAAAGATGTTTACTACATTAGGATTGTCCAACAAGTCCTTTCAGGTAGTATTACACCCTCAAACAACATATCCAAGCTCCTTTGTGATACCAGTGGAAGTGTACAGGCATATAAGGATACCATTTGGGATGCCATTCCTACACAGTGTTTCAACAGCGTATGCAAAGATTGGTAGAAGGTATCACATTTACAATCTTCTTAGATCACATTTTGATTTGGGTAAAGGATAAACACAATACAATAGGATTTTAAGGCAGGTTTTAAGAAAGCTGAAAGAAGCAGGATGGAGTTTAGAGCTTTGGCTAAGTGCAAATCTGCAGTAGCCAACATTGAGTATTTGGGACACAGGGAATAAGCCATTAAGCCTAATATGAAGCCGTTGGACAATTTCAAGTTGTTTCTAGTCCAGTGAAAAAGAAACAACTGGAGTTCTTCTTTGGCCAGGCAAAATATGATGTCAAGTTTGCAGAAACATTTGCTAAAAGAATACAGGATGAGAAATGTACTGAAAAAGAGAATGAAGTATGCGTGATCTAAGGAATGTGAAGAATCATTTACAGATATAAAGAATCACAGAGTGGATGATCCCATTTTGCACCCCAAGTTCCATGCTAGAGGACAGAGGTGTCACAATATACAATAAATCTCATTATCGCTTTGCACCTGTGCTTAAGTTCATTTCACTGTCGAAAAGGATGGGACTGTCTTCAGAGGAGACAAATTAATTACAAATGATGGCATGCAAAGATTGGCAAACTTATTTCATAAAGGTCGTAGGGGCATGTCATCCTTAAATGCCCTCTGTGGATTTTTAGCGGCCAGGTAAGGGTCAAGAGACCGAGAGGTTTGTGAGTAACTAACTGAAATGTATGGTCACTGACAAGTTGCTGTTGATAAAAAAAGCTTTGATAATGCCACTGCATTACCAAGACAGGGTATGAATGAGAGTTGATGTAGACATTAGTGGACTATACGGATGTGGATGCATGGAAGGTGGGTATGATATATGGATTGTTAAACATTTTTCAAAATGGCCTGAAGATAATGTGGTGAAAAATGTCAAAGCAGAAACTGTCACTGTTCACAGTTTGTATTGTAAATAATGACAACTTTCTGAAAAAATTCAAGCTATAACTCAATTCAAAACAAGACAGCATGGACTTGTGGAGAAGGTCAACAGGCTTTTTAGGTGAATGTATTTAGTTAGTTGTGCACACGGGACTATCTTTTAAAGAGGAGATCAAAAAATGTTATGGAGGTATAGGACCACCCCACATTCTGCCATGGGGAAGCCTGCTATAGCGTGTAACTCTAGAGTTGGAAAGTTTGAAACCAGTGCTTCTGATAGGAAGATGGTGGCAAGTGGGGCAAAGAGAGAAACAAAACAGAAAGTATACAAGAAGCAGCAAAATTAGAGATTGTCTTTACCAGAGAAAAAGTTTAGAAAAGGGGATCGGGTCGGTGTCGAGTCAGGAGTTATGTAAAGAGAATGTACAGCCAAATATTCAGAACCAAAGACGGGACAAAATGTACAAAAGGGACAAAATATACATGAGAATACTATGGTATTGGAAACAGTGAGAAGTGGAATTTTGGGAGAGTACCTCATTGCAAACTAAGAGAGAATGGAATTGTGTCTTAGAAGCTATTTTTGGAAGGTGAAAGTTGTGATACTAGAGGATTATGAAAGAGGGTGCCTGACAGAGGCACTGTGTTGCACTGTCACAGTCCTACTGTTGTCACCATTTAGGAATACATCTTGTTATCACTTGGCACTTGTCTCCTCTGATAAATTGCATTATGGTATTTGAAGGCAAAGGACAATAGGAGAAGAGACACATCTAGCTCCATGAAGATGATTCAACAAAAGGCTGAACTTCTGCAGCAAGACATCAATGAAGGGGTAGGAGGGCAGTGCCAAGGGTATGCAAGGTTGTTTATTAGGCCCAAAAACTGGATACAGGCCAGATCTGAGTCCGAGTGTATACAAAAAAGAGCCAAATCATGTCATTCAGAGAGCACTCAATCTCTGTCCCCACATTCAAGACATGAAGCACCAGGTGAATTACACCAAAATTATCTCCAAACGTGGTGTTACCAAAGTCTAATGTTAGCTAGTGCTAACAGAATCTTCATATTACATTACAACATTTGCTCCCCACAAGGTTTGTTCAGATATAGAGAACTGAGTTTGATGAGGCATTGGTAGGTAAAGTCTTCTGATCATTCAAGGCCTTTCTGGATGTTTTTACTATAGTGACTCTCTTCTGATGTCTTTAAAGACTAAAGAACAAACTAATGAGACCCTTATGCAACTCTGCAGAGCTCAGGAAGGTGTTGTCCTCACCAATAATGCAATGAAATGTTATTTCTGTAAACCTGTACTGAAGATTTTACAGGCAACATTTTTTTGTGTAGATGTGCGCCCTAATCCAATGAAAATTGTCACACTCACATATGAACTTTCCCCAAAAAACAAGTCTGGCCTAGGTCATTCCTAAACATTGGTTAGCTAATATGCTAGAAACATTCAAAGAAAAAAAAGTCTAGCCATCATTTTCAAATTTTGATCTATACTTATATAGGGAAGTGCTTGCTGCTGTGATAGATGAAACAGACTTTCGTCACAACCTCGAAAAGAGAGGTGGGGCCTTTGTTTATAAAGCTATTGTCCCTGCACTGTACATAGGCCTTGGGAGGACAACAATACTACTGATTTCTTCCATGGGTTCCATTGCTTCACCATGCAGTTTTGGCTCTTCATTTCCAAGAAGCACATCTGCTACACTGTGAAACAAGATTGGCCAGCAGTCAGGCTGTAAAAGTGATTCATTTAAGCCACATATGAGGTCAAATCACAAATGACTGTAATTGAATTCTGATTCAATGTTAGAGGATCTGGGTAGGCGTATTGATCTCTGTTTTCACTTATAACCCACTAACCTTTCCCTGGGTATGTGTCAAGGTTAGGTGAGCAACTAGCATCTGACCCTCTAGAAATCAATTGCTAAATTATGTTTGATAAGATGTGGATTTATTTGGACCAATTTTTACAAGATAATTACTCACAGTTGTTATCAATAGCTATTCCCGATTTCCTGAAGTGATTTCACTTTCCAGCAGATAGTGTTAAAGCGATGTTCGACAAGATATTCTCAAGATACCAGTGACTGTGAAAAGGGCAATGGCCATCCATTCAAAAGAAAGTACTTTGCAAACTTCGTACAATACAATTGCTTTATCCACTCGAAGATTGAGCCTCTGTAGCCTCAAGCAAATGGCTTTATGCATGTTTCATGGCCACAGTGAAGAGGGACATGCGAATTGTCAGGCTGGCCCGGACGTTCGACTTTCACGTGCTCTGCCAGCCACTGAAAGACTTTGGTGATGTATCTCATGGTGCCAACATGCTAATCCCCTATTAAATTGTTCCATGGAAGGAACATCACTTTTCCCATTTCTCAAAAACATTGCCTATGCCATTATCAAGGTAAGATTTCCAGACTCAAAATACTGGCCATACGTTAGTGAAAAGTGGTGCTTTGCTTGATCTTGATCCTTATACTGGAGCCAACATTCGAAGTTCACTGATCACAGCACAGACAGAGGGACACTCGCAAAAATTATACTTATCCTTCTTCAGGTTCCTGAAAGGAGCTTCTTGTGGTATCTAATGAAATGAAGCATTTTTGATGATGACCTCATCATTGAGGAAATCTCCTGATAATTATTTTATTGCTGGCTTGCCAAGCTCACAACACCAATTACCTAGTTCCTCCTTCTATGAACATGTAACACCCTTGCAACTGGATCAGCCCACTCAATAGCACAGCACCACAACTATACTAGGACTATGCATTTTGGTAAAGTGACGATGTAAAGTACTCAATCTGTGTGCATCCTCCAGCGTACATGAGTTTTGCACACTTTGGTAGCACATAGCAGAAAATGCTCGAATACACCCATTCAGTTACAGCAGGGACAGCTTGGGCAGACCTGCACAGTCAAATGGAATGGACATGCTTAAGAAGCCTCCTGCTGCTTTAAGAAGGGAAAGTGTGGTAACATTAAGAGCCTTCATTTAAAGTCTGATGGGATACTCCATCAAAATGTGACAAGTATCCCATCCACCATGGCTAATCTTTTTAAGATTTTACTCAGAAGAGACACCTTTCACACCGGTTGGATGCCAGCTTCTCTTATACAGGTCATCTTGTGACTAACTTGATAATAGGTCTCATAACTAACACAGCCAAATGAAAAAGCAACGTTCTGGAAGTTTCATTGATGGTGAGGCCTAATTATTTTTGACTGGATAGCTATTTTCATCTCAATACAATCTCAATGCCATCACTCAATAATTGAAATGCCCCTCCACAAAGACATCCACCACATGGAAGCCGCAAAGTGGCACCTATAAGCCGCAAAGCATCATCAGTACCCAATGAAAGCATATAAGATGCTCCAAAGATACTATAAGGCACAACTCTAAAATTTTAGAAATCCTTATGAGTTACCAGTTAGCATAAATGATGACATCACAGAAAGAAAATATGATCTCTAACTATGACATTACAATTACTTTTAAGAACACTGTGTTCAACTTTTGCACTTTTTGTATTATTACAGATTATTTTCTCAAATGTTTTTGTCTTAAGAGGGTCATATAAGGAGATATTCGTCCATTGACAGTGCAGCACAATGTATATGACCATAAACACTGGGTAAAAATCCCAGGCTCCCCAATCACCTAAATTGAGTTGTCTTAAGCATATCACTTTGTCTCATTGTCCTTTTGCTTTATTTGGGGATCTGAGACCACCTTTCAGAAATTCATTTCAAGATGTATGCTATATAAAAACCTAATGTGTACTTTAATAAACAATAACATTGCTTCACATGCAGCATAAACACTGTCCATATGTACAGTGCATATGATAGACTAGCTCTTGTTTTACTTGAGGCATTGTTGTCAGGGTATTGGAGATGGGAACAAGAGCATTTCAAAATGTTTGGAGCTGAACCTCAATAATTATCTGAACCCCAATATTTGATAACCCTGATTTTTATCAAAATAATTGTGCTTGGGTCCCCAGCTGATCTAGTGGTTACAGACTATGGGGGTCATTATGACTCCAGCGGTTGGTGGTAATGTGGCGGCAGTACCGCCAACAGGCTGGCGGTACATACCACCACATTATGACATTGGCGGACTGGCTGCAGCCAACCCGCCAATGTACCACTCCGACCCCCATGGCGGTAGCAGCCACCGTGCTGGAGATAAGAATCTCCAGCCCGGCGGCCACTATTGAACCGCCTAAGGCATTTTGACCCTGCCAACCGCCATGGGTTTCGTGGTGTTCGTAACGCCACAAAAACCATGGCGGTAGGCCCTATCAATGACAGGGAATTCCTTATCTGTCACTGATAGGAGGCCCCCTCCTCCCCAGACACCCCCTATCCCCTCCATCCACGCTCCCCCCTTCCAATCCCCACCCTCCCTACACACACACACACACACCGCGCATACACACACACACCCACTCACACAGGCATACATGCATGCATCCATTCATTCATGCACACATCCGCACCACATTCACATGACACGCAGACACGCATTCACATATCCATACTTACACGCATTCTCCCACATGCATACACGCACGAAAACAACACTACACGTACATTTGCATTCACGCACACACTCATGCACCCACACCCCCACACACACACACAACACCCCCACCTCATCCCCTGTCGGAAACCGACTTACCTGAATCCAGGGGTTCTTCCGGCAGGGGACAGGGCGATGCTACCGCCAGTATCGACCGCCAGCAGAACACCGCCAGGTCGTATTATTTTTCAGAATACGGCTGGCGGCGGTATACTTGTGTGGCGCTGCTGTGGTAGCAGCGCCACCTTCACGCCATCCGCCAGCATGGCCACAGACATATTTCCGCCCTTCTTGTGGCAGAAATCCAGCTGTGGTCATAATTTGGCATACGGCTGTTAACCGCGGCAAAGGTCTTTTGGTGGCCGTCGCTGTAGCGGTAGGCGGTACTTACCGCCAATGTCATAATGTAGGCCTATATTTCTCATCAGGAAACACAAGTTAGCAAATTAAACAGATCAAAATACTGGAAGCATAAAAGACTGAGGTCCTGATTTAGAGTTTGGTGGAGGGGGTTACTCCATGACAAACATGACAGATATGTTTCTCACCCTATTACAATTTCAGAATAGCCTGTGTATCTTTGTTAGAAATGGGGTTTCTGGTTGACTGGGGTATGCACCTAAGCCGGGCAGAACCCACCCACTCTAATCAGGATTAGGGAGTTACACACCCATGATAACCCCTGCTCACCTCCTTGGTAGCTTGGCACGAGCAGTAAGGCCTACCCCAGTGGCAATGTGCGAAGTGAGTGCACAACACACACAACACACGTGAAGCACTACTTACACCACAAACTAAACACAATACCAAGTTATATAAAAATAAACTGTATTGCACAAAACATCATTGGACCAAACACAACATGTCAGTAATACCCTGCTACCCAAGCAGTTGTCAGATCATTATACAGTTATTAGAACTCTGCATAAACCAGCAGTAGTCACATAAAACACATAGGTTACTGGTTATCCTGCAACATAAGCAGTAGTCACGTTGTCATTGCTACTAAAATGCACATATCATGATAAAACACATATCACCAGAAATGCATATGGTGCAGTAAACTCATCATTATATGTGCCAAACAACATCATGAATGCCCAAAAACATGAACATCAGAAAATCTCATGGCATCATCATCAATGGACCACATCATAATGAATGTACCTACGATGGAACACTATCTAGAAATACACATTGTGCAGGGAACCTAGTCATGGGCCAAACATTATCACAAGGCATCTGGCAATGATAAACACGTTGTCCATATGTAGGGCAGGGCGCACCCGCCCAATATCATACAAGGGGTGGTATTATACACACCCGGTTAAGCACGGGAGGTCCTGCGCCCCTATCAGGAGGAAATGCGTTATTTGTAATCACGAGGCGCTCACACGCTCTTATCGCAGAAACCTAAACAGAGGGGCTTACCCTCAATCACCAAGGTCCTGCACCCGGCGGTCCCCCCTTCTCGGACGGGGTCACCTTCTCTCCTTAACCCTCAGCCGGGTGGGGCATCAGTCCAGGCTTCCCTGGGCAATGCTTCTCCTTCATGGGGCCATGGGGTGGCTAGGCGAGAGCGAGGCACCTGCGATGAGGTTTCCCTCCCTCCTGGCTGCTGCTCCCCCGCTGGCCAGGCACGCCCACACCTGACCTGGTGAGTGATCCTCCTTGCACAGCAGTCCCGGGCCACGGCAGTAAATGCACCAAAGTAGGTGCCTGTCTGTGCCCCGGGGGCACTCTCCTATGTGCTCCTGTGCCCCGGGGGAAACCTATCATGGTGCTCGCTTCGTACGCACCAAATTTTCTCGATCCGCCTGAGTACCCGTGGTAAATCTTCGCTAGGGCAACAAGGAAGTGCTTCTCACACGCTTCCCAACGATTAAAAAAATGGAGAGCAAGCAGGCAAAGCGCTCTTCCTGCGATACGCTTCTACACAGAAACATTCAAATATAGTGCTATCTGCACTCTTTCAGCACACAGTCCACAACGCTTCCCTCACACTGGGAAAGCAGGGAATAAAGTGTTTTTCTAGTGCTGTGATGCAGGGAACAGGGGCCTCAGCATGCAGCCCCTGGAGACAGCAAAACTGGGGCACAGGGTGGCAGGGCCCAAGCAAATAGGCCAGCGCAAGGGGTTGCTCAACTCAGTTTTGCACAAGCTTTACAAAAGGAGTGAGAAGAGGTTCCAACCAGTCCTAACTGGTTCTAGGAGTGTCACCTATCTCCTCTGGCACAGGCTCCATACATCAATTAGGGGTAAACAAGCCCTTTGTGTCCGGCCAGGGCACAGCCTTTACAAATGCAGGTGTGCCCTACCTCTTCTTATCACGCCCCAGGAAGACCATTCAATATGCAGATTCACCTCTGTGACACCTCCATCCTCCCTGTGTACAGGCTGTCTGAAAAGTATGCACAAAGCCCAGCTGTACAAGGGACTTACAGGTAAATTAAATGTGCCCATCATACCAACTTTAGAAGGGATCGCACCTGCACTTTAGCACTGATCAGCAGTGATAAAGTACTCAGAGTTCTACAGCCAACAACAAGAGGTCAGAGGAGGAGGAAGGCAAAAGGTTTGGCACTGACCCTGCAAAAAGGGCCAGGTCCATCAACCTTCTAATATAGCAGCCGGGATATCTGGCATTTTGTGACAGCGTAACCGCTAGGTCAAACTGTAAATTAGGCCCTGAGTTCTAGATCAAAAATTGGGCAAAAAGTTAATTTAATGCAGAATCGTCAAAATGCAGTACAGAAAAAAATGCTCCAAATACCACAAAGGCTCAGTTACAGTAGTACAGATAAATACAAAAACATAAAACGTAATAATCCCCAGTTAGACAGAGTCTAAGTAAAATTCTAAGTGTCACACTCATAAAGAGTACTTACAGCACCCCATTAGCAAAGTTTTAAAACAAAATTAACAGGTGAAAATGGAAACTCACGCGCAAGCAAAAATAACGAAAGAAGCCCCACAAAAGCCCAAAGCCTCCGAAATGACAGAAACCCAAAGCTTTTATAGGCAAATCAAACAAGCTAGTGATAGATTATGCAAATTCAGCATGATATAATCATGGTTAGGGTTGCATTGGCAAATCAGAAACAACACATAATATTCTAAAACGTTATTATTCATCTATTTCTTCAGGTAAGATACATTTTCCTCCTCCTCTGTCAGCAAATGCACCCCGGAAATGTACACCACAAATGAAACATCTCCTAAACAATGGCCCAAAGAATTAACATATCCCCCTAATACTTCAAGTAGAAGTCTTTGCACAATACACGTTTTTTAACAATATTGTACACTGCAAAGAAATTAACGTTATTCACTTGATGCTCTGTAAAAACAAGGGGAGAGATTACTGTCTAATGACACTGATTGGAAGGGGGAAATTCGCTGGAGCAAGTCGAATAGAACATCAGAAACAATATCCACCTTACAAAATATTGGCGTATTGAACATACATGTGGCATACCTTTTCATGCACAATTTACAATTCTAAGTGATCTAGGTATCTCGTTCCACATGCATCATTAGTTCATCAGTTACCACTTTATCCATCATTAAAGTCACTAATTATAGAAAATATTTTCACACAAAATGTGCACATTTTGCTTATTTTCGAAAGCAAACCGCTACAACAAAACGGGTACTTTAAAAAATGTCAATGCAGTGATATAACCAGCTTTCTCGAGTGAGAGCTGGAAGTCAACGGGATCTGAGTTATTCTCACACGATAAGTGAGGCTTGCAATCGCTTGGAAGGCATTCCAAATTTATTTTACAGGTCAGTAGTTACAGATGGCTTCTATTGGATTCCGTTTTAGTCTCTTTGCTATAACATTGAGTTACAGACGTCCAACCGAAAACCTAAAGGTACTTGTACTTAGTACAACAACAAAAAAACACAAAAGGGAATTAGAAGACCGCACGAGTCTCCATTACGGTAGTCCTTTTCCCATATCGGGCAAATGGCATTAGTTTCATGTCACATGATCACACAATCTAAGGATGACCAACGTTGTTGCGCCCTGAAAAAGCATAAATTACATTGAGGGGAAATTCCTCAAGCGCTTCAACAGAAAACCTCTTTGATTTAAGATACTGAAGACGAAAAATAACATGAAAAAAACGGTTATAAATACTTTCAGCATGGATAAACTCAGCAATCACATCCTGTTGGTATCCCACCAGAGACAACCGTTTAAGGGGTTAAAACTGAAGGACCCACCTTCGTGAGGAAACCCGGTGTAAGCTACAGCTACTGCCAATCAGGGAGCGCGCGTGCAGACTCCCGAAACTGACAGGGTCGGTGGGCACGCGGGACGCACGTGACACTGCGGCAGCTCGGACCGAGTCAGTGCACCCATTACTCTACGAGGAGTTTCTGTAATGTATGTATCTTTCCTTGTCTCTGGGTGATTTTCAAGGCTAGCTGCTTGCAGCACCGCCTGCCGGACCGCATGTGCTTTGGCCGCACTCGAGCCGCCTGCAGGCCTCGGGTTCACCACGGGTGGCTCAAGTTCCTATTCATCAAGAGAGAACACAGCCCTCTCCCCTAAAGAAACTCTTCATCATCTCTTGCAGTAATTAACCTCCTTCACTTCACTCACGCTGAAATGTTTCTTTCCACCGAATATTTCCCTCCCCATATTTTTCCCACTAATCCATATACTATATAATATTAACTGTATTCCCGTTATTGGTATTACTATAGTTTCTCCCCATATGTTCAACTAATTCTGATACGCAAAGGGGCCGCCTTTCACTATGGGTCTGCTGCTATTGTGGGATGTGATCAAAATGGGATATTGATGAATCGCAGTTATTGAAGCGCTTTTGGTAGGACGGGGAGAACTGTTCAAACAATTTAGATTTTCTTTGGAAGCCAAAATGGTACGTGTGATGTATGCTGATGTGTGAAACAGGGCTTTTTTTGTTAGTGATGCCCGCTATTCTTTGTGAAAGAGGGTTGCAGCATTGACCACTGACGCCTGGTTGTGTGCAAAAGGCTGCTTTTTCGACATGGATTCACATAACAATAAAATCTCCAAGGCCTTTGCCTTACAAAAGTACCCCCTCCCTAAACATAGAGTAAAAGCTATATCCCCTACCCACACCCCAAGAATACCCACCCAGTCACAGCAATATTGTAATACTCTATTCTTTACTGTTGGCCTGTGCTCTATCTAGCTTTAATAGTCTTTTTCACTTCTGTAAACCTGTTAACCTCTAATTCACATAACTTCTAAACAAACCTTTAAACTTCCTGGGTTGTCCGGGCGTGCTTCTGTGTACCCCTTCCTTTCCAGCCTGGAGTGTCACTATCAACAACCATAAACTTGTGAAAACCAAGAGAACTTGCCCTCCAACTGCTGTGCACCTGCATTAAGCGATGCCCTAACTGCAAGTAACCCTTGCACACGTGTCACAAACAAAGCAAACCAAGACACAGTTCTGGCTCTCACAGACCAGCTCCCAAAATCTTGTATTAAATAAAGGTGGGCGGGCGGGAGAAACGCTACCAACTAATGACCATCCATTGTGTCACTAATGACAAAATTGTAGCTGACTAACAAAATGTTGGGTTTGCTAGCGGGCCCAGTCCTTAATAAGTAAACTTATAAGGGGACGCGTATAGGTCGATTAATCTTTTGATTCGCATGGAGTATCCTAGCTACAGTGTAACCAATGTGCATCAATAATCAATACACAAACCAATAACTAATAAGCAAAACATTAATCAGTAGTCATAAAGGTCAACATTCATGAATAACCACAACTCAATACACGTTTTAACAATTTTATTTTCCTATTAGTTACAATACTAAGTCATGAGGTTAAATCAAACTTTATTCAAATCAACTCAAGAATAATTCATTAGTGACCACCAATAAATAACCTAATCAGAACTTGAGCAAACATGCATTCTAATGCCTCAACATAAGCCAATAACGATGAATATGTTAACATGAGTAACAGAGTTCAACAAATCAGTCCGTCAATCATTTGTCACCGTTTATGTCAACGTCTCAGAATAGGAACCCTACCTAACCCCGATTAGCATTAGCATGTGGGACTTCATGCAAAAACATTTTAGAACATGAATTTGGAAAACATCTAGCTTAGGAGAAAAACTATTTAAACAGCGCAGTTGGTACCTAGAAAGAAAAGGCACAAAAAGTCAATCAGTCACATTGTCATAGCTACCTATCCACGGTATGGATCGGCAACAAAGTCAGTCTTCGTCTTCAGGTCATAAATCGATCAGCATTGCATCAGGCTCTCAAGAGCTTGAGCCCAATGACAGAATCTCGAATCTCTTTAAACATCCACGCCTCACCTCTAGCATCTCTGAGCTCTCCCTTCTGTCATGCCATTATATCAATGTCACCCAGACTATCCCCCAATTCCTAATTGGTCAATTAGTCACCAGTTATGACTCTATCCAACGATCTTAGTTTTTCAAATCTATGAATTCTAGTATTACACATTTCTCAAGTTGTCGATTGGTTCACTGTACGATGTCCTCATCATCCGGCTCTTCAGGTATAAAAAATGTTGCATCTTCTTCTCCAGTCAGTGTGTCCATTGTTCGGGTCCTGGGAAAGTACATTTCGTTTGCTTTACCCAATCCTTGATACATTTATGATTCCATCATCTCCTGTCGTCGGTTCACGCATAGGATTTTTGCTGAGCAGATTTTATTAAACAATAAGTAGTTCAGGGTCAGTTCAGCACATTATCTTCTCTACATTGCGCTAATACAATGCAAAACATACGTTATATATCCTAATATGACATACTACCACATTGTTTTAATACATTTTCTATATTTCATACATAGTATTCACCTTATTAATACATTTGTGAATCTTGGTGACCACTCTCCGAGGGCACATTCTCAAACGTGCACATATTTATTTTATATTTTTTCACATTAATTACTCAAACTACTTGAACATTAATTAAACATTTCTAATTAGTACATGAACGCTATCAGGTTATATTCCCTAAACCTACCTTTGTAGCAGCCCATTAGCCCAAAGCTAGCCCATACAGCTCTCAGGCTGCCCCCTTCCCCAATTTCCCCAGTGGGTAGACCTCCCGTGGTTGGCTCCCCCCACAAGACCCCAGTCTATGTAGGTCATGTTTAAATTGATTTCCTAATTTAAAAATAAATGCAAAAGTATATATTTGCCTCCATTCTTACTGAAAAGTGAAATTACCGCACCCAACACCAAAATGGATGGGAAATTGAAGTCATTGCAATTTGAGTTTCATTTGCTTAAGTAAAACAGTTAATCTTCTATGGCCAGTATTCACTCACTGAGATCAGTTTTGAAAAGCTGAACTGAATCACCCAGTCTGTCTTTCCAAGGAAATATTTTTTAGGCATATTTAGTAAGACATAGCTGCTATGTTTCCATTGTGCATTTTTGTGATTTTTCGGAAGGCACTGACCCAATGTGTGACATTTACATAGCTCTTGTATTATCCTTTAATGGGTGCTTAGGAGCTGTCCAATCTCTATTCTGAGTTATTATTTGTTATTCCTTTGTGGCTTTGGTCACAGCTCATACGTTTTTACTTTGTTGAGGAGGAAAACATGCACAACTGATTACCTCACACTGACATCAAATAACCTATGCCTTTAATAATACAGCAAAAGTTAGCCTCACAGAAAATGACAAAAGTACCAATACAAATATAGAATTTTAACAACACACTAATTTTTAACACAACACTGATACCTTGCTAAAGTAAATTTAAAATGTTTTTTTACACAAATACAACACGAATTAAGATACCCACTTTAAATGTGCTAAATATAAAAACTCTAAGGAGGCAAAAATCCACCTTGAAGTAGTACTGTCAATAATGCTTTCGGAGAAGATGTGTGTCAGTGGTCTGGAAATGTATATTGATTAAGGATAGAGGCAGTATTTGCGTTTCTGGACCAAGGTTTCATATTCTGTGGTGTTAGACTGCATATGAATCAATGAACGCTGCTTTTATTTGCATCAGTGATCGCTAACATTGTATTGAATAATAGCACATACAGTGATAGGTTTTCTTGGCCTTGGAGAAAATGTGCATCAGTGGAGTAGTCAGCATTATGTATTACTGTCTCCTGTTAGCAATATCTATTAAACATCCAGACGGTAATATACCGAAATTGCCCCAGACAGTATCAGTGCTTCTAGGCAGTGTATGCATCACTTTCCCACGTCAAACCCTAGTACATCCAAGAAGGTTCATCATCAGTAATGTGCCTCAAGGGCCCTAGGCAGTAATGTGTATCTGTGGCTTTAATGTTTAATATGCTGCAATGATCACTTATTGGTGTTAAGACTCTAAGTTCTTTTCCTGCTGTCTGTAGCTTCTACTGCCATGCGCTCCAAGTTTTATCATTGAGTGCAGCTCCTGCTTTTATCACATCCTGACAGTCTTTTTGCTGTCACCTCTGTGTACTGCTATACCTTCATATGATTCCTGCCTGTCCGGTTGCTGATTCTGCCCATCACTAAAGTATACAAAAAGTGATGTACGAAATTCTTGAGTTAATCTCAATCACTGGTAATTACTTGGGAACGCATCCGAGTCTATCGTTGTTTTGCACACAATGCCACCTCAGTATGCACCTAGCCAGCCATACACAGATCAGGCTTGACTCTGTCCTTTAGGAACAGTCCAGCACCCGTTGCCAGGTCCTATCGGAACCGGAGTACAAGCAACCTAGCACCAGGTTTGGCCTGATTAGGGATCATCAGCCAATTATAGCTTGGTTTCTGTGACACAGACTGCCCGGGGCAACGCCTGGGCATACCATTCCTTCTTGGGGTGACATTCTGAAGTATACAAATAGCGATGCATAGAATGCTTGAATTAATCTCAGCAATGCCAAAAGCTGCGTTCCTCTTAAGGACATGAACTGTATGGTGACTTTCATTATTGTTTTCTTATAATGCATGGACAAACTGACACCATTCCCACAAACCATCTAAATCCCTAGAGTCTTGCTGTTTCATGTTGATGGCACACATGGATAATAAAAGCAGAATCTATACTACAAAATTAAACACACCAAAAATAGGTTAGTATTTTTTGCCAAAAGACAATAGGATTATTTTTATGTAAGTTAGATTTAAGAAATGTTTTGTCTTTCAAGTAGTGGCTAATACCTTGGTAAAAACATAAACAGGTTGGAATAAAAACCCCTTTCTGCTGAATACTTTTCATTTTGGAAAAACATACCAGAAGAAAGGAAATGGAGTTCCCATTTTCAATCCTTAAACCTCAGCTGCAATTAAACTTTGTGACCTGCCCTTCATTATGGCTACAAGCACTGAAACTTCACAAGCCAACTCTAATGGCTTATTACAGTTGAGCAGCTATATAATGTCTTTATTATAGGCAACTAGATGCCTATGATAAGGAAATTAGATACACGTTTTGTATACTTTTTATGCTAATATAATAAAGATAGTAGAGACAAGCTTCCTGTGAATGGTTTACAGGCTCCCATGTATCATAGCACTACAGCATATAGGGCCAGATGTATCAAAGGGTTTTACCCATTCTGTGTCAATATCAAAATGCTTTGATACATATCACCCATAGTTCTTTGATAATGATTTAGCCCATATCCTGTAACTAGGTAGGAGTAAACTACCCATCCAACAGGATTGAATCTTACCAGTATTGATTCAGAGTTTGATAAGAGAACATAAGATCTTGGCCCATACCAATGTAAATGTATGATAGGTAGTTATTGATATGCCACCTTGAAACTCTAGACTGTGAGGCGTTATATGACTAAATAAGTAATCTAGTCATATGTACATTAGCCTATAATTCCAAAAATATTGCCATAAAGATCTACTAGATCCTACATTTTGCGTATTTGAGTCATTATTCTTTCTTGTATCACCAAAATAAAGATGTTTCTTCTCATATTTCTTTGACTGATTTTGTCAGTAAGGAAGGCCTGCCCAGGTAATGTTAACAAAAGTGCATGCTAGGGCAAGTATGCTAGCCCACATACTTACTTGGATGTCAGATATTTGTGATTTTTAGATCCTAGCCTAGTTAATTTTTCTTCTGTTAATAATTAAGTCTTGGGGCACCCCTGTGCCTTATTTCAGTCTTAAAACAAAGCATAGAGGTAATCTTTAGAATTAGACTCTGCAACAAGTGTTTTTTTTTATTTCCCTCTTCTTCAGGATGCATCTTTTCCTTGCTTGAATTCAGGAAATTGGCCTACATTTGATGTATACAACCTTGATGCTCATCAAACTGGCAATACTTACACATGGAAGGAGTGTCAGCAACTTATCAGTGACAGGTCCTTCAAATCCACAATTATGCCTAATGTCCAAGTTTCAAAACGAAAAACAATTGTTTTCTTAATACGTTTGTAAGTCTCCGATTATTCATAGGTACCTAGCCCTTCCACTTATCTTATTATTTGTATTTTTACCTATGTATTAGTTGAGTTGCTCAAGCTTAAATTCAGAGGTGATATTAAACTACACAATGCATGGTAACAAAACACAGTTTTACGACGGAGTATGGGTGAGATTACAGAACATATACAATAGTGATTTAAAAACCAACAGTATCCAGTGCAGCTCAAGATTTCTTTTTTCTTGCCAGGCATTTAGGATTGACACGCAGACGTGTTCCATTTAGATTAACTATTCTTTTATTATTATTTTTAATTTGAAGAAGTACCTAACAGTCAAAATTACAAATCTGCACAGGTCATATATAGTGAGTACCAAGGTACAATCACAATTCAATCAGCTTTTATTTACTTAGCCCATGACATTAAATCTGTTTCCATTGTTCTAAAGGTCCCCATTTATCATACAGTTTTGCACTAGTCTTGTTGCCCTTTTGATTATTAATAACTACCTACATGAAGCAATACTTACATATTTGGTCCCACTATTGCACAATACATGGTGGATTCTTTCCCCATCATCAGCGAGCAACGCATAGTCTAGAAATTGTAATAGTAGTATTCACAAATTCTCGTTTAGGTATCCTAGTATCTGTATCTAACATCACACATAGATTTATCAATACTAAGTCAGTCGACAATATTCTAGATAAAATAGTCACATTTTTTGTCCAGAAGATCAGTAAATGTTAGCATTCTACAAACATATGTAAATCATCCTCTGTGTCTCTATAAAACCAATTGCATCTAGATTGTTCCAGTATTCTAAATGTATTTAACTTACCAGCTGTTTAATACAATCTATTGATGCACTTGTACTGTTGCAAGTTGACTTATTCTTATTGCTGTTTGAATTTCCTGTATATTTACTTATTGCTTAAGATCACCTGCCCAGTTTTGAGTAGTGCTACGTATTTCATCTTCAAATGATAAATACACTGTGGGGGTCATTCTGACCCTGGCGGTCGGTGACCGCCAGGGTCACCGACCACGGGAGCACCGCCAACAGGCTGGCGGTGCTCCGTCGAGCATTCTGACCGCGGCTGTTCAGCCGCGGTCAGAAACGGAAAATCGGCGGTCTCCCGCCGACTTTCCGCTGCTCGGGAGAATCCTCCATGGCGGCGGAGCGTGCTCCGCCGCCATGGGGATTCTGACACCCCCTACCGCCATCCTGTTCCTGGCGGGTCTCCCGCCAGGAACAGGATGGCGGTAGGGGGTGCCGCAGGGCCCCTGGGGGCCCCACTGTGTATTTCAGTGTCTGCAATGCAGACACTGAAATACGCAAAGGGTGCAAACTGCACCCGTCGTACATACCCACTCCGCCGGCTCCATTCGGAGCCGGCTTCCTCGTGGGGAGGGGTTTCCCGCTGGGCTGGCGGGCGGCCTCCTGGCGGTCGCCCGCCAGCCCAGCGGGAAAGCCTGAATGGCCTCCGCGGTCTTTCGACCGCGGAGCGGCCATATGGCGGTTCCCGCCAGGCGGGCGGCGACTGCCGCCCGCCGGCCTCGGAATCAGGCCTTGTATGTTTAACTTGCCCACTTGCTCACCTAATAATTCACGTAAAGTTATTGAAGTAGTGGTGGTATTGGCATTTATATACATTGTTTATTTATTTATCTGATTTGGATGGTTTGACAATCTGGTGTGGACACAGCTCTCCAGGATCCATATTGCATTGAACAATATACCGTAAAGTCCAGGAGTGTTCCTAATGCACTCTCTGAACATGGTGTTGACTGTGGAAGTAGTGATGTCCTCATTTAGTTAGGGGCAGAGGTGATTAAAGGAGATTTTGAATATTGTCAGGGAGGTCATATATCTTTTGTTTTAGCAAGAGTTCCAGTAAGAGAGTTCAGGAGGGAAACAGACCCGAATTTTGAGGCACACACATTAAGTTAAGTAGTTAGTTGTGAGAAATATTTAGATTGAAGTTGGAAGCAAAGGAAGTACATTGATATTGTCAAGACTATATGAGATTGATTTTTACAACACAGTAAGGAATTTATAGTAGCAGTTGGGAGCCTGCCTGCTTGATTGATGTAGTATCAGGAAAAAAGTAGTTTGGGAACTGTTGCACTGTCGATTTAACTAATGAATAGTCCTTTGCAGAATGCATTGCAAGGTGCAGGCAGATTTTGGGGTTGCTGCATAGGTACTGCTTATGTGAAAACTGAGGTTCATGCCAGAGGAAAGGGAGAACATTGTTTGAAGGTAAAGAGATGGACTGAAATGCTGTTGGTTCTTTTGGAAGAGGGTCTTGATGGTGCTTGGAACTGGGTAATCTGTGAAGTAGTGAGGCAGTACAAAATTAGGGATCTGCAAAGTGTTTTGTAGACTGACTGCATTTAGGAAAGTTCTAGAGTTTTTTATCCTTTTGAGAAGTTTCCAGAGCCTCCTGGTTTACCTTTGTCTATGGAAAGTTGTTCTCTTCACAGAAAGAATTTTCACCTGCACAGTGAGATAATTTTCCATCTAGTTGAACCTAGTGGAGCTGGAATATGTATGCTGGTTTACCTAATGTGATTCCTTCCTGTGCACAGTGATCTAGTGCGGGGGATGAACAATAAGGGCCTGATTCAAAAAGATTTGTGCATGGGTAGGTGTGCCAAGTCTTGTAGTGCTCCAAGTGTATTCTTACATTTCAGGCCAGGAGTACTGGTTTACTCCTGGAATTCAGGAGTAGGTGATGAGTAAATGACAGTCAGATCTTTATGAATCAGACCTTAATGTTCAATACAACGTATAGCTCAGAACCACGTTAGGTATTAAATAAGGATATACAACATACATGGTTGCAGTTGTGGTTAAGTAAAAAAAAAGCGCAAATATTTTCATGAACTTTTGCAATGGTTGCTAGGAAACTTTCTACAACCCTGTACAAAAGATGACCTTGAATTGATTCAATTAATAGGTGTGGCGGTAGAAAATTTGAGTCATCAGCAAATAGGACACATGCAGAACAGAAGAAAGGAGATGAAAAGTGAATGAAGATGCTGAGTAGCATTGATTTACTAGCTTAGAAGACAGACGAATCCTCTGACAGTGATGCCGAAATCCCTAACTCTTTATCTATGTAGGTGGAGCAGTCAAACATAATACCTATTATGAAAAGATAATTGTAGAGTTGAGAGGTTGTCATCAGAGGTGTAGATGAGCATTACTTGTTATTTTGTACTGGGTATTGATTGTTGAATGGTCACATTCTAGCTTCTGGCATCATAGAGCTTTTTCAAAATGGTGCAGATGAAAATAATGTATTATTAATACTACTAATGAAATGTTTTGAGCAGAAAATATGAGAAGGAAAACAAACATATAGGTTGTTTTTAAGTTATAACACTTTTAATTGTAACCATCAGTGTGTTAATCTCCACTAAAACAGGCTAATAATATGAAGAGCAGCCAGAAGGATCCAGAGCAATTCACAAAGATTAAAGAAGAAAATACTTTTTTTGGAAAGAACATAGACGGAGATGCAGAAAGAGGATCCAGGATAAGTAAGAAGCAAGGTGCTAGAGAGGAGATGAAAGAGATTCATCCGCGTGATGTTAGTGCATCTCTTATCACTTCAGACTATATGAGTAAAGAGTCCTATAAGGACCCAGTGAAGGACTCAACCAATAGTGATAATCAAATTATTACTCTTCAGCTAGTTAAATTGGTGGCAGAGGAGGACCATCTAAACATTGGGCAATTCACATTGCAACCAGACACAGGTGTGAGCGCGCCTGCGGATGGTTCTGACTGGCAATCATTGGGAGTAATCTGTCACCCTTTCCCCAACCATACCAACATGAGAGAGCTGAACATCACATTGGATAGGGATCCGGAGTTCCATGCAGTGCAACAGCCATGCAAAGGAGATGACCTTCAGCTACATCTGCCTGCCGGCAGTGGGGCACAGGCAGAGGAGAGCAATGTAATTGGGACTGAAATCTATGAGTTGCATGATGTGTCAGTGGAACTGGTGCAACTTCAAGGTTCACAAGAGATGATTGAGACACACGGTGGACCCAGCACCAATGATATCCATCCTGAGGGTGAAAGCTTGGAACTTGTTGAGGTGATTTAAAAAATTAATTTTATTATGTATTAGAATGCTGCTATTTAGCTCCTTCTGAGCACTGTATTGTAAAACTGTTACTCATATATTCATCCCATGAAAGTTAGATTGCTAGACACAGTGACACCATGAAAGCCAGCAAATACCTGCTAAGGTTAGCAAAGAAGTCAAATGCCAGACTCAAGACAACACATCACCCAAACCTTAAATGCTTATATTGTCTAACAAACAAGGAAGAGGTCCTATTTAAAGACCCAGACCTATTTTCACAAAATACCCCTAAAACGGCTGTTCCAGAACACCTTCCCTAAACATCCACTGTAAAGGACCAGCTAACTCTGTCTCTTTTCTCACTTCTCTAATTATCCTTATCGCACATTAGACTCACCGCTTCATTGATGATAGACTGATCTGATAAGAATTCTAGTCCCTCTCCTATGGATGGGTGCGACTGGAAAATGCAACTCAGGCCCCTCCACAGTCCTATTAATGCCTATGCTTTCTTGCTCAGTTCTTTCCTGCTACTTTGCTTTCCTTTTGAGTTTCCCATCTCATTCAAACTTTTGCCATGCACCGTCTTCATATGTTGGATCTTCTGAAATATAGGCAGGGATAATTCCTTAGCATCCTTGTTGACAAACATATTTTTGTTTGAGAAATTAAGATATGTTAGACAGATACAAATACAGAGTTCAAACCTCATTGCAGATTTGAATTCCGGCAAAGTCACTCAGTGTTTCACCCACTCAAGTTTGAATAAATTAGTTCTTTTGAGTAATTACAAAGCTGCGTTAGGAAGTATAATAAAAAAAAAGTATTATTAATGGTATTAGTCTAATGATCATGTCTAAGGTTATGTTAATATTAGTAATATTGCAAATAACAATAATAAAAACACCATATTTATCTTCATCTCTTTCCAACTCTTCTCATTATTATTGTTATTACATTATCTTTCACTGCCCTTATGACATATAAATACATGAACGCTTCATTAACATCATTATTATTATTAGTTTTTTAATGAACAATTTTATTGGTAGTTCAACTATTGCCATTCAAATTGGGAGATCGTACGAGCAACATTCCTAGTCATCAAAAGATAACTTGTTAGCTTTGGTAGGCCTGCAGAAAGACACCTGGGTAATATCCCCAGAGCTCATTTAATTTAAAATATAGACAACTCTGACTTCAGTTTACACAGTCAGATTGCCATCATCTCCCTTCAACCGTGCTTCATTTTTTTACAGCAGTTCCGTGGATCCACCGTGACTCAGCTCGTAAAATAAAAAAAAAAGCTTTTTAGCCCTTTGGGACCCACTCACCAGAGCTAAGGGGTCTGGGTCCGTACCCTGGCCCCATTTCTTTTTTTTAAACTTTTTTTTTTTTTGGGACTGGGCTTCAGCTGAGTCCCAAGATGGCTGACAACACTTCACCGACTTTTGTTGTTGAAGTGTTCTCAGCCAATCAGATATCTGCACGAGATCGGGAGGGGTCGCAAATTTGTCACTTCCCTAGATATACAAATTTGTATTTTCTTTAATTCCTTTAAAACAACTCAACGGAATTACACCAAAACAAAGAAGCACTCTTTCTGGACCAGGACCTACATTCCTGCCAAATTTGGTGTAATTGCGTCATGTAGTTTTGTGCTATCACTGTTCAAAATCCCTATGGAAAAATTATTGGGGAAAATGTGCTTTGGGATCCCCCCTTTTTCTCGGCAGCCCTCTAGAAAATTTCCAGGCAGCAGCTGATGGGACTGACAAATTTCTTTGGAAAGTTTTGTGAAGATTCGTCAAGCGGTGTAAAAGATATAGGCAAGTAAAAAACACTTTTTATACAGAAACTAGGTCCTAGTTAAAATTATTTCTTGATGCTTTTGGGCTGCCGGTCTTGTTCATGGGCATTGTAATTCATTTTTGCCATTGTTTTGATAAAAAAGCTCCGGGACAGTCACATACCTAAGTCACTTTGAGTCCTGTAGATTCCTGGGGCAAGTATATTATGAAATTGCTTCAGTTCACAATTCCAAATCAAACACTAATAAAACATTGGTGCTGTGATGGATTACATGTGACTGGATAACCCAATGCCAATACTTTCATGATGATACTTTAGTCTACATTTCCCTACAGTACAGTGAGAGGACGATTTCACGATCTTATCCTTGCCCAAGTTTTTCAATTAACTCTGGGATATAGGTTTTATGGTGTCAGTATATATTCAGCATCACCATCTAGGAGGTTATTGAGAGGACACTTTCTGGAGCTTTAACTTGCCTATTATTTTTAGTGGATTCTGGGATGTGCAGCTCATAATGCATGATTTAGCACTGTGAAATCCTAACATTGCGGTTCTTCTGGTGTCATTTGGGAGAACACAACAATATTTAAGTCACTTTACCTTATGTTACATAGGAGATTGTATTTCATATGTCTAAATTGTCCCATTCTACTGAATTCTGGAAAAAGTAGTTCATCATTTTTTTGCTCTGTTTTTTCACAGTGAAATAACAACATTGGATTGCTTCTGAACGTAGCAATATTTAAATTCCGTTGTCATATTGTGATTCAGAATTAAGTCAATTGTGATTTCCCTCACCAGCTGATTACTCCATCATTGTTTATTGTTGCATTTCTTATTATTTACAACTCCTAATTTTTAAGTATTTCTCTTTCTTACCAATAGTGTGTGTCTGCCATGGTTGTAAACAACTTGAGGTATCTAAAATCCATTGTTGCAAGTCTTCTCTTTCTTACACTTCCTTTTCAATTGCGGCCTAATTCTCTTGCCAGTAGAGCGTGTCTGTCATGGTTCTAAACAACCTGAGGTATCTAAATCCCATTGCGATCTACAATCTGTCCACCTCCCTGTTCTTCTCCCGCACTGAAAGGAAAAAATACTAAATTCAGACTTATTGGAAAACCAAACTGATAACTGTCCAAAAGGGTTTAAGTATGAACATTGTTCTAGGGCTTTTGTTCTGAGAATCACAAATACATGGAAGGAGATTGTATGCGGAGAGTGACAATTCCACTCAAAAACCTCAGACCATAGTATTGACTTGCAAACTGCTCTTTAGCAAAGCAAATTGGGAAACTGTTCAAAGGTACAACATTTACTTATACGTTCTCTAGCCATGGTATATACAAATCATTTGAACATCTTTGGGAAATGAGGAGAGAAAATTCATATTTCTTAATACGACAAATACGTAATCCCACACAACAGATTTGGATGCATGTTCAGAATTGGAAAGCAAGACAGTCACGTTCATCCAGTGACCCATTCCCCTGCTGTCTCTGGGACATCAAAGACGTTGACCTTGGAATTGAAGATGAGTTTTGATTTGACCTGGATCAGAAGTTTGGAGGTTTTGTTTAACGCTTAGAAAGTATTCTGCTGCCGAGTCAGATGTGTGTAACCAATGAAGATCATAATATGAAGGAACTCACAAAGGACTTGCCTCTGGATATGGATTGCCTTAAACGCTGTATGTCTGTCATTATAATCAAGGAGTCTTGCAATCAGAGGCCTCAAAGGGACCTGGGAGAGGACACTACAGTAGTGCATGATGAACTTGCCACCTCTACAAATTAAGATTATTCTTCGATGGTACCAATATGTGTTGGCAAGCTTCTAAAAACCTCTTAGCTTGAGATCTAATCACCCTTTAGGAACATCTGCAGTAGTTTTATTACAACTGGACCTCCCCTCTCTACTCACAACCCATTTATTAAGGGTGCCAGCAAGGCAGACAGCCATTGTCATGAGCTCTCTGACATGGCCTCCAGATCAGATATTTGACTGTCTGAATCAGTGTCTGTGACAGCTGTGTTCCTTAGATCCTGGTGCAGCAGTGCTCATTGTATGATGGACCCATGCATGGAGGAACAACGCATCCCTTAACAACGTGGTCGGAACCACAACCGTGTTGTTTCCACACATGACTTTACCATGCATGCCTTTACAACGAATTTTGTTGTAAAAGAATGCCTAGTAAAGGCATGTGTGGAAACAGCATGCAAAACAGCATGTGTGGTTCTTTCATGCAACCCTTGACCCCTCCCAAAACTACCCCCTCCTCTAAAACAAAAACTACCCTGACACCCCCACCATTCCTGAGCCCTAAAAAAAAATAATGATCCTGCCCCCACCCCGCCCCTAAAAACTAAAGTACCCGACCCCCACCCGCCATGAGCCCTTAAAAAAAAAAAACTTATCTCAACCCCCACCCATATAACCTAAATTACCCCGACCCCCCGCCCACCCTTAAAAAAACTATGACCCCCCCACCCCTGTGCCTAAAAACTAAAGTACCCCAACACCCCCAATCCACCGTAAGCCCTAAATGCAACCCCACCGCTAAAAACTACCCACCAACCCTGCCCCAACCCCACTTACTTCACCATGTCCTCTTCTCTCCTCCCTCCTCCCGCCCTTCCTTCAACCTTCCCCCACCCCTTTAAAAATAAATACCCCGCCCCACCCTAAGCCCTAAAAAAAATGCCCAAACCCCCCACTCCTACCCCTAAAAAGAAAAAAAAGCCCGACCCACCACCCTAAGCCCTAATATAAATACCCAAACCCCCATCCCCGCCCCTCAAAAAAAAAAAATAGCCGACCCCCCCACACCAATCCCTTAATCCACCCCCTACCGCTGTCCCAGACCCATAGACCTCACTGCATCCTCTGCGTCCTCTCCCGAACAACTCATGGCTTTTTCTGTGCCTTAACCACGCACATGCGTAGTTTAGCACATGCGTGGTTAAGACACAGAAAAAGCCATGTGTTGTTCTGGCATACGTGGTTATGATTGCGTAGGAAACGTCCTCATTGTTAAGGATGCATGGTTAAGGACGTTTCCCAGCAGTGCTACATACACCCCAACCTCCCCAATCCTCACTTAGAGCACTGCACATACATTATAACATCATCTGCTTTGAGGAGGTCAGCAATCCAGCCTAATCCACTGCCAACATTGAGAAACCCTCGAAAAGAGGAAGCAATTTATCCAGCTTCCATAGGATGGGGCAGAGACCAGATTTGTCCTTGGTCATGGTCTTTTAGTTCGTATGACAATGAGTGGATGCAGCGGAGCAAAGTAAACTTCTCACAGTCTTCTGCTGAACGTCATCAGGTAATGGGCATTCCACACAAAGCCAGGACTAAGGAACAGAACATAACTGGACCTGCAGTACACTGTCCAATGTACCTCAGCCCTTTCTATCCATCAGTCCAATTCTTGCAGCCTTCAGAACAGGCACAGGTTTCTAGCTTTGCCACTACTCGCACCTTGGCTCACCAAATACCCTTATGTTAGTTAGATGGCTTATCGCAGGAGTGTAAGTGAGATCCAAGGCAGTGGTCAGTTCTGGCACTACTTGCCTCCTACAGCTCCCTTCGAGTTCCCAGACAACAATTTTGGTCACAATAATGCTCATTTATATCCATCATACTCCATACTCTATCTTTGACTCACGGCATTGTCTCTCTTCCCGTGTTTCACCAATACAGTCCACAATTAAGTCACTAGTAGTGTTGGTATCACTCGCAGGATTGTTTTAAGTCCTAATCCTTCCTCTATGTGTGCTTCTCTGTCATTGTGTGAAGTCTGCCAGTGAGTCATGCGGACTATGTCAAGCAGGGTGGAGAAGGAAACTTTGACAACAACGGCTGGCAGCCCCCTTTGTGTTTAGAAGCCTGGTGTATGGGTATATCCTGGTGTGTTCTTTCACAATGCTTTGCTTTGTTGGTAGTGTCTAGAAGATGATCCCGCTTAGAATTTAAACCAGTCCAGTCGCATGCCAAGGCTGGCCATTCGCCATCCTGTCACTTCTAGTTGCACAACTGTGCGTACCTCTCACTGCCAAAGCGGAACTCAGTGCCCAAGAACACACCATACCAGGGATTTGAGGTTAGAAGATGGTGTTCGGGTCCGGGAACACCAGGGGATTTTGCCACATTAACTACAGGTATGCCCCTGATCTTCAGCTTCCCCAAGCTGCGGTGCACCAGTCACCAACCTGATGGGGGAAGGGTCCCAGTCCACAACCCACATGGCTCCTGCTACAGTTCGAGTTTTGAGTAAGTCCGGTCTCTCTCATGCCCGACTATCTAGATTGTTTTACTGCTCCAGCAACTACTAAGACCCTTCCCGCTTGTGTTTCATTGGGCCACTTCCAAAGTGAGGCATTCCACTACTCAGTCACCTTAGGTACCACATCAACGGGCTCTTCTATGTTTCTGCAGGCAATGGCGCCTCACATACTCCAGGCAGAAAGTGCAGGGGACCGGAAGTCAGACGTGCATTTCACTGTTCAATGCACCATGCAGCTGGTCACTTAGTGCACCCAAGTCGTGCTATTGTGAACAGCCACCAGCCGTGCCAACCAAGCACCAGTATGAAGAATCTGCCACCAGGGAAGCCCCAGGTTACACCATTATTCTTCACCTTTGGTTTCTCAGAGTATTCCCCATGGCTCTGTACTAATGCCAAAAGTATAAAATAATGCTATGAGTAATGGTATGAGTATAGTAATGCAGTCATGTCTGGAGAATGAAACAGGATAATTCAGGATTATGAAACTTCTGTGCAGCACTCTTAGAAAGCATGTGTTGCCTTGTTAATTAAGCACGCCCCAATTCTTATTAATATTGGTGATAATAATAATAATAATAATTTGAATGCCTTCGAGTCTCATGTGGTGCTTTGATCATTTGAAGTACAAAACTGCTTAACCATTAAAGATTAACATTGCCATATATACAGTCACTAGAAAACTTGTCAACAAAAGCCGGAAAAGAGCATATCATACACAGGGTTCCATTTAAGCAGCCAAGCTTTCTGGCCAGAATAACCCAGGCAGAATACCAAAAAGCACCCTATCCCTTGACGACTCCAGAATGATGTGAGGCAAGGCTTAGAACATGGAAATCAATTGCATTGTTTTATCCCTAAGTGTGAGGAAGTTTTGGACCATGTTTGTCCTAACTAGCTTTTTGTAATTATTAGGTGTGCCAAAATGGAGCTGGTGATGACAAGGGCCCACAGAAGGTTGTTTTTGTGGAGAACATTAACGACGTTTCACAATTTAAGAAAACGAAAAGGATGAGTCGATTGGAAGGAGAGGAGCCTCTGACAATATTTATGTCCAGTAAAACACAAGAAGAAATATTGTCTTCAGAAAAAACTGTTGAAAAACCTGAGGACCCCAATGGTCATCTGGCAAACGGAACGTCTGGAAAAGGTAACAAGATCATTATGTTTGGTTAACCAGAACAACATCTTATACAGTCAGCTAAAGCAAATGGTTTAGGTCTGTGTTAAGCACTTATGAGTCAACCAGTCTTCTGTCTTTTCTAAATGCTCACCTGGGACAATCAGTCAGTGACATTGACCATTTAAATGCATATTTGATATATCTTTGTGGCTGTTTTAGTTAGCCCACCATTAATATCTTTGGTAGAGCAAATCACAGTGTTGTTATCTGCAACGACCAGAAGGCTGTCCTACAGATCCCCGCTCTCACTGGATGTTCAAGGGTTGCCTTCCACTTGGTAAATCCATTCCTGTTATCTGTGAACTAATTTACCCTATCTTTACATTATTAAAGGATTGCAGGACACAGACATTTTCCATAACCATATAGCGGTATGAAGCTTACTGAGACACCTGTACAGGACTTGCTATGCACTGTAATGTCCTTCATCATTTTATATCCAGTGCTGTAGAAAAGGCAGTTGCAGAAGTGAGTGCCTGACTTTTTATAGAATCTAAGAGGAACTGTGCTGCACAGATGTGTAATGATGTCTGTGTACTGCAAGCAGCACAGATATGCTTCAGACACAGACTTGAGCATCAGTTTTTCAAACTCAGAGGGAAGGTTTGTTCTCTTTGTTGTCGCTCAGATAGATTCCATTGTGACACCGCTGCTCCCTTGTTATAATTTAAGAAGACTGGTAATTTGTCATTATTATAGACTCGTTCACAATGTGCCTGCAATAAGTAAGCAAATACAATTATTTTATGTAGCGATAGGAGGCTCCTTTACATATATATCATGGGCCTCCTGAGAAGCCCCTTGGTAGCCACCTTTACATTCAATAACATTTGCAGTTGTAATATATTGGAGTGCATAAACGTAATTAACCCTTTCTCTAGGGGTAGCCAAATAGTATATATATTGTCTAATAAGCACAGCTGTTATTAATTTATTGTACGTCATGTTCTATAAATTGACATGATGCCACCCCAAGTTATATTCCTATTCCATGAGGAACAATTATAAGTACATTTAGAGATTGTTTTCCAAATGTATAAACCCCCATGCTTAATGACAATCAGACATATTAATGTAATCGCACATCAAGATTGTTTTAATCTCAATTTGAGTTGTAATTTGAGTTTGTATTATGCAGCATGCCTTGCATGTGACTGCCGTATTGGTGTGTGGGCTGGCTCTTTTAAAGGGCTGCTGGCCACCACCCTTGAAAAGTTGTGATGACAAACCCATGTGCTAGATTCTTTCCCTTGTCAACCATTCATGTTGATTGTTTTAGTGGTACTGCTTTTAGTCAGCTTCCCGATGGCTGGTAGGGAAATCGCTGGGTTAGTGGCTCCTGGGACAGTAAACATAATTAAGCAGGACGCTATTAGGCGACTTCGTGTTAATCATAAAGGCTTGCTTTTGCTTATATCTGACTGCTCCTTTGGTACGTACATGCTGAAAGCATAGGCCAGCATTTCCTAAATGTTGGGTTTTCTAACACATCACAACCCAACAGAAAATCGAACATCAGGAGAATAATAATGGCAAAATAATGGATCTTACTTCTTCCTCATGATTAAGTTACATGTTTTTTAATTCTAACACTTCTTTCACTGTCTGTTGACTCAAGGCAACATGTCTGAAGTGTTTTTAATTTGAATCTTAAATTTCTGTTTTCTAGTAACATCAGTCTTAGGACCAACACTTTTTTTTAACTCTTTGCTTGACAGATTAACTGTCCACAAATGTCTGAATTTAGATAATTGAAATAAAATCACTGTATTTTGAATTTAAGAAAATAAGTTGTTTTCTTTCTGAGGAAAATCCCCCAAATCAGCCTCACCTTAATATTTCAAGCTAAAAATGTTTTGTTAATAGAGGAAGTGCTTGGCTATGTATTTTTATTTGCTTTTCAGTCTATCACCAGTTTGGATTCTGAAAACGTGTTGAAACCCTTTCACTATCTAAAAATTTAAATCAGTCCCTCAGTCATTTCATACCTATAAGCTTGACATCAGCTCCTATTGCCTAATGCGCACAGCCCCTTCTGTGAACAGCAGAATAGAAAAGACATGGTAAGAATCAAGATATGAAGTTTAACCTTGTGTTGAAGTGTTTAGGGTCATGTTTACTGGTGATCAGTAATGGGACATCCTGTAAAAACTGGCAGGTGTCCAACTCTTACTTTCTGCGGTTTCATTTTAGTGGTGGCACAACTGTCTTGTTTCCCATAGCCGAGGGTCACTCAACTCTATAGTCAGAAAGCCTTCACGGCAGGCAAGCTGCCTCACAACCACCAGCTCTGTGGTGTTAAAGGTCTACTCTGTTGGGGAGCCTGCTTTTGTTTTTATCTGCGCACACCTGCCAGGAATGACACAGGAATAATTTGTACTGTCCCCTAAATCTTGGGAGAAAACTCCCAAAGTGACAGACACTATTATATTTTATTATTGAACCCCCCACATAGGGCTTGTCTGTAAGAAACAAAAAAATACTGGTCAGTTCATGGTGCCTGTGAGACATGGAGTTATTGGTTGACTGGGATCTTTAGTCCTGGTCATGCAGCAGCCACAATTCTTGTCAGGGTAAGGTACAAGGAAACCTCAAATTAACCTGTGCTTATCCCCCTGGTAGCTTGCCCTGAGCAGTCAGGTTTAACTTAGAGGCATTGTCTAAAGTATTTGTGCAACACTTCCTACAGTAAAACAGTGAAAGACCACACAAAAAGCTCCCACACCAGGTTAGAACAAAACAATGGAACTGAATGTGATTAATAAAATAAGACCAAAAGGACAAAGAATTGGAGTTATGGATTCTTAAAGGATAAAGTGTAAAATAGTGCCTAAATATAGAAAGCTCGAACCGTACCTATCTGGTCATGCTGGACCAGGTCAAAGTCAAAAGTTCAGTCCAAGCGCGATGGAGCACAGGTTAGATTCCATCCCAGATTAGTCCTACTGAAGGTTTATCTTCTCAAGTTTGGTGCCAAGAGTCCTGTTTGCATTGGAGAGGGTCGCAGGGAGCAAGGAAAGCATCGTAGGTGCCTGTCGGCATGGTTTGAAGAGCAGGCTAGGCTCTGTAAACAGGCAGGCTGGAGTATCGCATTAGTGGTCCTCGTGGGCTGTAAATGCAGCTGTGCGAAGAGACAGGCTGGTGGTGGATCACTCTGATTTTCAGTCCAAGCAGCCGGTCTTGGTGTGAAAGGGCCTGCTGGTTGTCACCAAGAGCCCAAAAGCTTGATTTAACACCCCGTTAACCACACCAATGTCCAGAACTTGAGAGGCACACTTGGGGGTCAGGAATCCACTGTAGCTGGATCCAGAAGCTGTTTGGGAAGCCTTTTATTTCTCAGATGCACAAACCAGGAGGCCAGTAGATTAGCCCTTGGAGTCACACTGGGTTCCTGGTTTCAAGATGAAGTTGAGGTCTAGTTCTTCTTCCCCAGGCAAGAGGGCAGCAGGTCAGCACAGCAAAGCAGCAGTTCCTTTAGAGCAGCCGTCCAGCAGAGTGGCAGTCCTTGTAGCCATACAGCAGTCTTTCTTCCTGCCACATTTCCAGAAGTGTACTGAAGAGTTGGTTTCTGAGGTACTACTTTTATAGCCTGGTGTCCTGGTTCTGGAAGGTGGGAGAAGCTTCTAGAGAGTGGTTAAAATAGCTTGGGATTTCCAGTAGACGTTGAGCTGGGCACAGGCCTGGCTCCAAGATTTCTGAAGTTACAGTGCAGGGTCATTAGGCCCTTTGTATTAAGTCAGAGCACAGGCTAATGAGTTGTAAGTAGGTCTGTGCTCTGCTCCACCCACTACCCCATCCTGCAGGTAGATGGCCATGGCAGGCATACCTAGTCCTTCTAATGTGTGATTGTCTTGAGGAATTCACAAAGTCTAACTGTCAGCTAAACCTGGACATGGGACCCAGAGACAGGCTGCAGACACCAAATGGCTAAGGCGAGAAAATGCCAGCGTTCTAAAAGTGAATTTTCAGGACCACAGTTAATAATCTGACTTCACCATAACTTACTATTTTAAAATGTGATTCCAGAGAATTCAAACAGGAACTGGTGATCTCTTTCTATTTGGAAATTTAACATATAAAATTGGATAAGGCAACTCAAATGCTATACTATGGGAGAGATAGGCCTTGTAGTAGTGAAAAATGAATGTAAGAGTTGTTCACTACGAGGTCATGTAGAACGTAAGCGTACATGTTCTTCTTTTTCAAAACATCATCATCATTATATAAATCGTTATTTGGATAAAAGAAATCCATAAAAGAATCACAAGATAAAATACAGTAAAATACAACTCACTATCACAATAAATCATAAATGTTAAAAGCATTAAAAATAGCAGAACCAAGTCTACATCAAGAGTCAAGATCCATGTGGGGAGTATCACTATAAACATATATGCAGATCAATGGTATATAGAAAAACATCTAATTTGAGGTTATTAGCATTAGTCATAATCTGGCATCCCCGGCCAGCCCACCTTATGATATCATGATTTTCTCACAATTTAAACATCTGAATACAGTGGCGAATAATAATATGTGCAATACTCACAATCTACAAATCCTTTAAAATTCAAAGACAATATTAAAAAGACAGGACATATGCAATAGTGCAAAAATGACAATATATCTCTTGATAAAGAAAAAAATCAACATTCATTAGTAAAACACTGGTAAATATATTCGGGGTACAGTCAAAGTCACCTCATTATTCGACCTCATATGTTAAGTCTTCTAAATGTGGATAAGGTTTATTTCTATTAATAGCAATAAAAATAAAAATAGAGACTGCGTAACATAAGCCTACATTACTAATTTTGCAAATAAAATTGAAGGCATCCTCGTAATGGATACATTTTTCAGGTATAAATAACGGTTGTAAAACTCGTATTCTTATGTCCCTATTAAACTATGCAAAAAAGAATAAAGGCAGTGTCGACTGGGAAGATTTACCATTGCATGGGCATTTAGGTAACTTAGAAGCCCATGCTTCCATTTTAGGGAAAGTTACCATAAATTGCTAAGGACCTATCTCGAATCGTGTCAGATAAAATCTATGTTGCATATTTGGCACGATAAACAGATAGCTTTAAATTCTTGTTGAACATGACCTGAACAATAACTATGCACAGTCACCTTAGACCTTTTTCTATTTTCCCTTTCGGCCTCTCTGTTTCATGTAAAGACCGCTTTCAGTTCTTTCTTGCTGTAACATAAAACACTAACAGGATTTCCTAAACTAATATTCACATCCTCCTCTTTTAAGAGACTATTCACATACTCCAGCCATGTAATTTTCTGTCAATGCTTGAATTTTAGACATCTCTTTGGTAAACGTGGTGTCTATTTTGCTCCTTGTGCTGTGCCAACGTGTAATCAGACTTATCTGCATGATATCTTCTAGAAGAAGGGCAGCCAATTCGTTATGTACAATATAAGTAGAAATTGAGCTGGGCATGGGCAAAAGTCTACAGAAAAAAACGATTCTCCTATGACTGTAGGGATGAACAATTTGCCATACCCACAAAGGGGCCCCATAGCTGATGCTAGTTAAATATTTACCTTTATACAATATCAGTAATTCTCTAATAGGCTTATTTCCAATTTTGGCAGCAAGTCTAAAGAGGACTTCTGAATATCTTAAAAATTTAAACTTCCCAGTTTTCATCTGGGAGCCCCAGTGTCCACTACTAGAGAAATGTATGCCAAAGTATGTAACATTTTGTGTTTAGCTAACTCATCACCTTTAATATAATGGCTTCTCTTTTTAACTTTCCCTTTCCCACAAACCTTTGTTAAGGTTTTCTTGAGATTGAGTTTCAGATCTTTTTCCTCCCTGTAGGAGATGAAGTTGTCAATCAGGCCCTGCAGGTCTTTAGTGGTTCTGGATATCAGCATTGTATTGTCTGTGTATAGGAGGACAGGGATTGATCGCTTGCCTACTTTTGGGGCATCAGTATTCACCTTTTGCATGTGTCATCCACCCAAATCACAATATAAAACGAAAACAAAAAAGGTGCGACAACACAGCTTTGTTTGATCCGACTTGTAACCCTAAGTTGTGGCGTGCATTCACTTTCGTACTTGTGCAGTCAAACGGGCGTACAGTTGTGATAAGAAATTAAATAATCTCTGTTGGGGTGCCCATTTTTTCCAACAACTAGCATGGTTTACAAGGTCAAATGCACTACTGAAATCTGCAAAAGATAGATGAATATGACTCTATTTGGCAAAGTATATTTGCTGATGAAAAGATGTAAGTTAATGCATTGATCCATTGTACTGACATTCCTACAGAACCCATACTGCAAAACTGTGAGCACCTGGTTATTAGTAGCCCACAACTCCAGCCTTCCAAGAGAACACTGCCCAATAATTTAACCATTGAGTCCAGAATGTATATTGGAAGTTAGTACCTTGCATCTCCCTTGTCCCTCTTTTTGAAGAATGGTACTATTATACTCTCTGTCCAAGTAACAGGTAAATAACCAGTGGCTTCTCCATTGTGTACTTGCATCAATATGGGTGCCCAAAGAGAAATGTATGATTTAGAAGTATTAATGGATAGCCCAGTAGGGCCACGTGACTTCCCATTGGCACACTTTTTCAGGGTAATGGTTACCTCTTCTAAACTAAATGATTTTAAGAGTGAAGGCCCTACAAAATATATATCATCAGTGGGTGATTCAGCAGCATCCTCATTAGGGTTAATAATCCTACCATAATGTCCTAGCCAATCTGCGTGTTGAACAAGATCCTCAACCCTAGGTGCTGTCCACTACTGACGAGAGAGCAGGTTAATTGTTTTACAAAACAATTTAGTGTGTCTCATTATAGCCACCTGTTTCAAGTTGGCCCAAGTCCTTTCTTGTAATTCTACTTCTGAAGCCTGTTTATAAATACATTTCAGAATTTTAACCTCTTCCCTATTTCTGGATGTGGTCTGTAAGGCTTTCTTGTGGTTCTGGTTCACATGTGAACAGTGATGGTCAAACAGCCAGTGTTCTTTTTATCAGTAGCCTTGCTGGTGGTTGTTAAATTGCCAGCAATTACAGCAGTTATTTTGCAAAAGGCAGCTATAATTTAGCATGGGGTAGTATTCAGTTTAGTGCAGATAATACATTTGGCAGAATCATCTTTTACTTCTCTCTTTAGGAAAACAGATTCATTTATGCCTGTCCATTTGAGGCTTATGCCATTATTGCCCTGGGTTTCAATGTGTGATGCATATTGCACTCTGTCCTCAGTATCAGTCTTAATAATAAAAACTACCAATAATGGTCACTAAAAGAGCTTGGGACAGCTTCAAAAGATTCAAGCAGTCCCAACCCATTTTCCGGAACCAAAATATGGTAAATGGTAGAACTATGACCATTTTTCTGGAAAATTTGAATCAGGGCCTTTTTTATATCATGGATTTGCTCCATCAGCTCTAAATTATATCTAAATATCATTTAATTTATAATCTTCCCATAAGAGTCATAAGGAAAGTGAGATAGATCATTTCCCGTTTCACCCATGTACCCACATGTCTTTTCAGCTAAGGCGTTACAGTTACTAATATTAAAATCCCGTACCCAAATGTAGAAACAGTCAGCCTCCATGCTGCCCACAAAAAATTCCAGCTGCCTTCCGATGTCAACAAATACCGTACTTTTTATATTGTCAAATATGTTATTATGGAAATTTATTAAAACAGTATTACATTTTTCGTCAGTCTGGACATATAAAATCTGAAAGTAAGGTGAACTGGTATAGAACTTCTTTTGGGCTAATGGGACTACAGTGGAGATTAATACAGCTAATCCTCCCTTTGTCTTTCCATTATTTGAAGGTATAGCTGACGTAATGATGGAGGTATATCCTTCTAAAGGAAAACCCCCTACCTGACAGGTTTCTTGCAGGCATATAAGTTAAGATGTTTTTATCATATCGACCATTCTACATTCACTAGTTAGTTTTTAACTCCAGCAATATTCCGTCACCTCATAGCTAGTTTTTTGCCCATATTGATGGTGCACGATAGCTCAGTTCTAATCATTCCGCTGGTTCCTCTTATTCAGTTAGGCTTCTTAGGCCTAGCGGCCATAGGTTCCAGTGGTAGTCAGCTTTTTTCAGCTGGAGGGGAAATCAGCTCAGTACTACGAGAAAGCTGAGATCTCTGAAGGGGAGGATTTGAGACACTGAGTAGCTGAACATAATTAGATGTATTTGTTGACTTTTGGGTGCTAGGCCCCGCATCTGGTAAAGTAATCTGCCACTTCTCAATAGCACTACATAAATCAATATTTGTTGCCACAAATCTTTCTTCGGCGATGACAATTTCATTGTTTAAGCCATAACATTGGTAAGATAGTTGTTTTAGCACTAGTGGTTTCCCCAGGCTTTACACCTTTCCCTACACAACCTTGTGGTAATTTCCGCGTATCCATATTTGTTTGTCTTGGACAAGCAGGTATAATCACAATATATGTAGATATCAATTAGCGAAGAGGGCCGTTCTTACCAGCTTTGCTCTTTGTGCCAAGAGGTGGTGTCCGGCCTGACCTCGAAGACCGCAGACAGCTATTGCGGGAATGCAATGGTGCTTACCGGCGCTTGGGCTGCGTGTGAGAGGGAGCAGGCATCGGTGCCTCCAGGCGCAAGGAAAGCTGGACTCTGTGTTTCCCTGCTATGGGTCCATCATTCAGCAGTCCACCGGTCAGCAGAAAACTCGTGTCCATGGCTGTGGGAATGCAGTAGCACTTATCATTGCTTCGGTGATGTATGGGAGAGAGTGGGCATCAGCGCCTCCAGGCACAAGGAAAACAGAACTTTATGGTTCCCCGCTATAGGTCCCTCCTTTAGCAGCCCTCCGGACAGCAACAAACTTGCGTCCCGCACTGCAGGATTGGAATAGTGCTTATCAGCACTTGGGAGGCGTGTGGGAGGGATCAGGCGTCTGCGCCTCCAGTCGCAAGGAAAGCTGGACTCTGTGTTCCCCTGCTATGCGTCCCTCGTTCAGCAGCAAACATGTGTCCTGCGCTGCAGGAATAGAATAGCGCTCATCAGCGCTTGGGTGGTGTATGAAAGGGAGTGGGCATTGGTGCCTCAAGACATATGGGAAGCTGGACTCTGTGGTACCTGCTATGTGTCCCACCTCCAGCAGCCCTCTGGTCAGCAGCAAACTTGTGCCTTTTTTAATACATTGCATCCTGCCTTGTCGGCTGTCCAGGGACTACCCTATGGGCGACTTATTGTATATTAAAAAGGGAGGTTTGGGCCCAGGCGAAAGATTGATTTTGCCAGATCAAAATGGCAATTTAAACTGCACACACAGACTCTGCAGTGGCATGCCTGGGACATGTATAAAGTGCTACTTAAGTGGGTGGCACAATCAGTGCTGCAGATCCACTAGTAGCATTTAGTTTACAGGCCCTGGATACATGTACTGCCACTTTACTAGGGACACAAAGGTAAATTAACTATGCCATTTGGGTTTACACCAGTGACACCATGTTTTGATTAGAGAGCACAAGCACTTTAGCACTGGTTAGCAGTGATAAAGCGCACAGAGTCCTAAGGCCAACAAGAACAAATTCAGCAAGAAAATGGAGGAGTGAAGGCAAAAAGCTTGGGGATACCCCTGCAGAAAAGGCCAGTCTAACAATGCCATAAACTGGCAGCACATGCATCCCACCACATTCTCTGTCCTATTTGGAGATGAGGACATTGCACAGTTTGCACCATCAGAACCTCAGGTGGAACAGCACTGTGCGCACCTGATCTGCAAAACTACATGCCACACAGCTGCCAGGTCACAGTGAAGGCTGCATTGCGCCTTTTAGAGCAAGGCCACTATCACTAGATTTCCTTGTGCCAGGCCACTAAATGAAGCATGGCAAACATTTCCCAGACAAGAAACTTAAACAATATCCAGGATATGCAAAAAACAGCCCCTGTTTAGTCGGGCCATTGATTTTTTTCAAAAACAGATTTCCACTTTTGGAGTTAATTTTTGAAAAACAAATACTTTTGCAGATTGTGACCTAAACATTGTGGCACCAGCTTGGCATGCTTTTCTCCCTCAAGAACAACCACTACTCTAGTTGGTTCTTGGAGAGCAGCAACACTCCTGCCAGGCAGGAGGGGATCTCACTTTAGGACAGACAGGCCTTTGCTAGAGTGGCATAGCCTCCACTTACCTGTTGGCCTGCCCGTCAAGTTGTAAATTACCCTCTTTGGGACCATTTTAGAGGCTGTTACAGCGGAAACCCTTTGTAAATCAGTGGGGGCCCCCATACCACCAAACTTGCTGTTTTGCGCTTCATTAGGAAGTAGGGCACATGTCAGGTTTCAGGCATGGAGCTGCACCTGGCTGTACCGCAGGAAACGTTTGACCAGTCGACCAACCCTCATAGGGTGGTTGGTAAGTGCACCTTAAAAGGGCTGTCCTGTTAAGGAGGTCCTCCCATTGTACATGTTTCCTGTTTGGTGCCACCAAGAAATGCCTGGTGGTCTAGAATTGGAAGCAATGCAAATGACTTCCACCCCCAGGAGAAAGCTCCCAGCAGGTTTCTGAGTACAAAGAAAAGAACATCAGAGTTAATGGAGAGAAAGAAAAGCTGGTGTGCCTCATACTACTGTTTATTACTGGTCATATTATTTGGTAGAGACAAACCACAGGAACCGAATCAAGTGCAACCAGGAGGCCCCGACCTTGTCTTTTTCCCAGCAAAATGCAGTGCATAGGTTTTGAGATTGGTAACCGAGCCAGAACTAAGGGCCCGATTTAGAGTTAGGCGGATGAGTTACTACGATTTTCATAGGCTATAATGGGATCGTAACATGGCAGACATGGCACACATTTGTGACGGAGTAACTCCCTCAGCCAAACTCTAAATCAGACCCTCGATCTCATTACGCCTGGAAAGACTTTATGGCAGATATTGTTAATGTACACATGGATGTAATGAATGATGCATGACAGTGGATAGACTGTAAGAATGAAAAGCTTCACGACAAAGTGGGACTTCACACTCTACTGGGATATCTCCCACTGTCCTCCACGCATGCTCTGTAGCGACATTCTAGACCAGTATGGATATCTGGAGGGCGGTGAAGGATCAGCACAGCTGCTCAGAGGTGCGTATCCGCACTCCATTGACATACATACCGACATTTTCTTCCCATCCTCTTTATGTGATAACCCTTTGATGTTATATTTACATTTTACATGTTCTCAGGCAGAATGATCTGAACATGACATTGCAGAATATTTGACAGATTATATTTAGAAATTTAGTTATACCTGTACCGAACTGCAACTTGTCTTTTTTTTTTTTTTTTTAGAAAAATAAAACACCCATTTTGCTATTTAATACAACCTTTAATTGGAAACAAAATATTTTTATCTTAGAATATCCGATTTTCATTATTACTAATAAATGTTTGATGCAGAACATCAGCATATAAGATTGTCAAATACTCACATATATTTCTGCCACACACAAATTGTTTCTGTCTTGCCTGCTGAAGTGCCACCACCTCTGGCCAAGGGTGACATAATGTGCAACTGCCGTGCTAGTGCTGGTATAACCGGGTTTGCCACCTTAATGGCATTACTGCGCAGAATATTCCTAGAATCACCTCAGCTATTGCAGAGCCAGGAATTACACCAAAGTTTGGCACCACCGTCACTGTCCACAATATGCTTTGAACTGCCACCATTAGGCCAGCATCAGCATCATACGCCCTTAGTATGGTAACTAAGGGTACCATCATACAAGGAATGCCTGAAGTATTCTGAAAATTATGACCATTGTGCGAGGGACAATATATCTGAGATTAACAACTATCATGAATGAATAATGAATAGTTGAATGAATAGATTCTTATAGAGCACAAAAACAGCTACCCGATCTAGGGTGCCCAGGCCCTAAAAAACTCTGAAGTCCAGCGGGAAGAATTATTTAAGATTGAAAAGTCATGTTTTCTGTTTTTTCTTTAAGATGGACTATGATGGCACAAAACACGCACCAAGTGGCTTGAGATTCCTCTCTTTGACTGCCAAAAAGAATAAAACTACGAACTCTGTATGAGAAGCAGCATGGCCCCAGCGGACCTTGAGTTTCTATCATGGATACATTGCTGTACTTGAGTTTGTAAATACCTTGGACCTTCCCTCTTCACTACCCTGTAAATGAATAGCACGACCTTAAAAATCACTCTCTTGGGCACCAGAAGCCAGTGGAGGCCCTGAAGGTGGGCACGGATCGATTGAAGCAGAGAGACCTGCAGCAGCACTCGAGCTGCTGCATCCTGCGCCACCCGCAGGCACCGGAATGAATACCAGAGTCATCTCAAACTAAGAATATTATCAGTCCATTTTGGGATGACTGTGGTGCCAATAATGTCTGTAGAATGGCTTGGATTCCCACAATATGTCAGTAATGCCACCAGCATACCGAGGCCAACTTTATATTAGGGGTGCGTATCATCATACCAACAATGCCTGCAAAATGCTAGGAGTTGGCGTCATTGAGCCACAACCAGCATTCTGTCAGTGCTTGGCACCGTCAGATACTCAGAATATCTCAGGATTACCACACGCAGACTCATGCCAGCATTATAACAAGGGTGGGCACACGCAGACTCATGCCAGCATTATAACAAGGGTGGGCACACGCAGACTCATGCCAGCATTAGAACAAGGGTGGGCACACGCAGACTCATGCCAGCATTATAACAAGGGTGGGCACACGCAGACTCATGCCAGCATTATAACAAGGGTGGGCATCATTCTGAAATTAATGTACACAATATGTCAAGATTTACTATTGTTGTTCCAGGGGAACCTTTTTACCAAGGGAGAACATTATCATGCCATTGATACCTACAGAATGGCAGGAACTATCACCACAATGCTAAGCCCAGCATTATACCAATGGCGAGCACTATAATGCTCCTGATTACCACTTTATGCCAAGATTGACCTTTATCATACCTCGAGTGGGCACCATCATAACTGCAGTACTCCAAAAATTGCCAGTATTAAACCAAGGCCATCATTGTAAAACGGTGACCACTAACTGCAATGGATTCCCACAATATGCCAGAAATTACCATTATTCTACCAGGGCCATCCTTATACCAGGAATTGGCTACATCCATTATGCTGTGTATTGCAATATAACATGTGGGCATCATTATGCCATAGATGCTCACAATCTGCCAACAGTTACCACCATTATGCATCACTGTAACAGAGTTGGGTGCTATGATGTTTGAATGTAAACAGTATTTCAAGATTTGCAACAATTGTGCCAGAGCTATCATTACAACAAGGTTGTGCAACATCATGCCAAGAATGTCCACAATACTCTAAGAATTGCTACCAGTATCCGAGTGTCAGCATTGTACCAGGGTTTGGCATCACATGCTGTGAACGCCAAAACAATCAGAGATTCATCACAATCATTGCACAGGTATTATTGTACTAACGGTGGGCATCATCATGCCATAGATGCCTGCGGTATGCCAAGAGCTACCACTATTATACAGTGGCCACCAATATACTAAGGGTGGACATCACACTGTCACACATACACTTGTGCACATAGACAGAAGATGTTTGTGGGTTTATAATTTTTTGCCTCATTAACAATATGTATAATATTGTATTTTCACACTCAACGTACACTTGTATATACTGACATGAAACTGTTGTTCTTTTAAACAAGTGCAGTTTCTTGCTAAGCATTAACCGGGTTACAAATTAAGTACAAACACCATCTTTTCTAAAATTGAAGTCATCTCTGTCCCTCATGTTCCTTCCCATTCCACTCCCACTTCTCTCCTTGCAAACTAAGCAGCACTCAGTCAAGTTGAGTTGTACTGGTTTATTTCCACCGTCATTCTGCTCTCGATTAATTCTCCCCAGCTCTGTCAAAACCTGCAACACCACCAACGTCATTCCATTGGTTCGCCTGTGTCCTGTTCATTCATATAATATGTTATTGTTAATGTATAGTTTTGTTCTAGCATCTTCGGATGACATTAACATAGAATTATTTATGTAGTGGGATAGTGCCTAGGTGTTCAGGCAATATAACGTTTATTTTTCGTGTGCCCTGATTTGCTGATGGAATTCTACATTTGCACAAACCACTGTGAGTATGCACATCTTGCAATTTCACCTGCAAAAATAATGTATACAACTCTCGATTTTGTGGGTGAGCCAGAAGACTTTCCTGTTATACTAGGGATGCTGTCAGTTACTCTTCCACGTTTGCTGCCCATTTGGGACTTAAAATAATTTTTGATTTTGCATTTCTGTATAACCTTTTCATTGAGAGCCTTCATGATTTTTCCTCTGTATCACTCATTCTAAATTTGTAATAAAACTCTTAAATGTGGGGACACATTGCCTCATGAAATTGAGGTCTAACACCATCTCCAATTGAGTGAAATGCAGGCATTCTAATTGTGGTAAATGTTGGGTTACCACACACCCACACACACCCATAAACACACACACACTCACAAACACACAGACACACACCAAAGCATCCAAGGCCTTTTTTGTACTTGCTCTGCTGCTCATTCCACTCTGGCTAGATATCAAAGTTTGCCCATATTGCACTTCTCTGCTTCAGGCCTGGTTCCTACCACTGCAACATTAAAGGCACTGTGTACACACTAACATCATAATTTCCATCATTATTATAATATTCATAATGCTCTTTACTACTCTATTGCTTCCAAGAACAGGTCCTCACAATACAAAACAGGTGTGTTTGTAAAGATTTCTTGAAAGTAAGCAGATTATCGTTCTACGCCCTACTGTGTTACGTTTCTGGTGCTCAGATGGAGAGCTGTCATTTCATGCCCCACAAATAAAATAGCAGTAGCACACGTACACATAAATTAATCCAAACTACATGTGGGATGGGTGAGCTTGGACTCCCTGCCAATCACACATTCACAGTTTTTCTGCCACTTTTAGTGTATGGAGCTCTGCCTCTCAACTACTGTGATGCTCCACTTCACGAATGTAGATCCTAAGAGAGGAAAGTAACTCTTAGATAGCCACATGATTTTCTCCCCTGGCTGAGGCATTTTGAAACCCATGCCTTACTTTTATAGTGAACCAACTGTATTGCCATTTCATACGTTATATAGCTGGCATCCCTCCCCAGCTTTATTTATTTATAACATTTGTAAAGTGTGACTGTCACCAAAATTGGTTCCTGGCGCTAGGAGCTTATAGATGGTGTCACACCACAGAAGTATAAGCACATGGGCTAATGGGCTGTTTATTTAGGGGAAAAGCCAGGTCTTCAAGGCTTTCCTGAATTGTAGTAGTTACGCTGATATGCAGCTTCATAAATGGTGTCTTGGGCCACTGAAACTAGGAAAGAAGAGACCATATGCCGAGACTCATGGAGATTCAACCTCTCAATTACAGCTTTCTCTAGCTCAAGAACATTTTGTTTGTTCAGCTGCTCCTTACTCCTGTCTCCACTGTACAGAGATTTCTTTCAAAAGTCACTTCAGCATTCCAGTGACCATGCTGCTTCTTCTTCATACACGGTAGCAATAAGAGCACTTCTTGCATATGTTGCTTGTGGTAGGACACCATCCGGCCACAGGCCGGTGATAGGAATTGAGCATAATATTGACATTCTGAAAACGTGCAGGCAATATTCAATGTAACTATTTCAGTTGTATTTGCCTTAAGCTTTAGATAATTGCTGCCCCTCCACTTCCTAGATCTAAGGCATGATGTTCTGAAAATTCTTTTGAGAGGCAGCAGTGCCATCCAGTTGGAGTAGGAGTAGGAAATCATCTGTATAATTGTAAAGTTTACAATCTCTATTTCCTAATTCCTTTATCAGGGGCCAAGGGCCAGATGTAGCAAGCAGTTTTGCCCATTCTGTGTCTATGGGAAAATGTGTTTGTACATATGGCCCCAAATGTGTTAGCTGAACAGGTGGCGTATGACCTAAGAGGGTGAGTTGTATTGTCTGTGTGCAGCTTCATAAAAATTACTTTATCCACTTCAGTGAAGGGTCCTGCAGGCCAGTTGCTCCACACTGTTGACCAGTATAATATGCTCAACCATGTTAAAAGCTGCAGAAAGTTTCAATGAACCCAGTACCTATGTCTGTCACTTTTCCCTGTCCCAACACTAGTCATCATATTTAGCCCAGTGCACTGGTTGAAATCCAGCTTGGAAGGGGTCACAGTAACCCGTTTCTTGAAGTGCTGACATAGTGCCTAAACTATATGAGCTTCTAATATTTTCCATGGAAATGGAAGAAGAGATGTTAGGACGGAAAACTCCTCTGCACGGTAAGAGACGTGTAGCTCTAACCTTACTGCCCAACTGTACTGTTGTCTGGATCCCTAATGCTGATTTATTGTCATAGGCGAACACAGAACATGGGGGTGCACGATGACATAGGCCTTGTGATCTTGTTGGGCCAGGAGAGGCACCTAACATGCTACCCTCACAGTGGTGAAAGGCTGCCGCCTTTTCCAGGAGTTAAGCAGCACAAGCTCTGTGGTGGCAGCATACCGTGTAGTGATCAGAGGTAGTGAACAAGTCCTTCTTACTCCGTGTCGCTGGAGTGAGGCCTACAGGCTCACTCACCTTCTTAAAAGTTCCAGTGCTGTGTGATTAACTCTTACATCAGGTCGATGTGGAGTGCTGTGTAGCACAGGAGTAGTGTCCTGCGTTAGTTGTATGTGTGCCTGGGAAGGATACAGTACAAGGATGGAGTATCCTTCCCAGGCACACATACAACTGCAGTACGTGTGGTTAGCACAAGTACTGGGTGTGTATATGCCTGAGAGGAATACATCGCATGAGATCTGTAGTGCTGTGCAGTACATGCACAGGGATTGCTTGTGCTGGGTTGTGTTTCCTTGCATCAAGTACAATACATGAATGGTGAACAGTTGTGTAGCACACATAGTGAGTGTGCGTGCTAGCAGTAACATGTGGAGGAGAGGACTTCCCCCAGACACATTTGTGCATTGCTGCATTCCTGTGAGTTGGGTGAGGACACAGTAGAGGGAAAAGGAAGAGAATTCCTTTTCATTTCTAAAGATTGCTTTTTGAGCCACTGATTGATTACAAGGAAGTGTCACAGACACGTCTCAGGAAGAGGTATGGGGCTGATAAGAGAATCATAAAGAGTAGGGCTGAGGGTCTGAGATTAACCTATTTATCTTTTGATGCACATATTTCTGTAGCTGAGATTCAGGTGTAACCTCTGGTCACTGCCATGGATTGTATTATGGACAATCAGCTTCGGAGTCGAGGCTGCTGTGGTAGACCTCTTTCACAAAGAAGAATGAAAAAGAGAAGTGCCCACTTCAAAACAAGCAGAACCCCAATGTGAAACTTCAAAGACCTAGACTCTAAACCACATTTGGTGCCTGGAAAAGGACAATAAGAAAGGGAGGTTGAGTCCCCCAAAATTGTCCTCTGCAAAGCAGCCATATAAGCTATGTGAGAAGCAGAAGTTCTCCCAGACTTATGCCTGTGACCAGGACTGGGGGCCAAGCCCTGCGATTCTCCCTGCTGGGTGCAGGGACATCACACAGGGAAACGAAGACCACCTGCCCTGGAGTACCAGTGCCTGCCTGCATGCCAAGACCAGTGTGCCCTGTGAGGAAGAGGAGAGCTTTGCAGGAAGCGAGGTCCCTGTGCGAAGTGTGAGGATTCGGCTGTGCACCGTTCTGGCCATAGGCCTCTGTGCAAGACTGTTTTCTGCGACCCCCATATGCCAGGAGAGTGGTGCTATAGACCGTGCCCAGTATCGAGTGCTGTGTAGAGGATGGCAAGCCCACACAACCTTGTTGCGGTGATTGGTAAAGAAGTTGTGTGACTAGCGTGCCAGGACTCATAAACTCCTAAGCATCATCCCCATAGGCCAGGAGGGATCGCCGTAGTGTGGGTGTTTGCAACAGAGGTGTCTTCGTTGCTTCCAGAAGGTACAATGAAACCCTATATGCCAAGGGGACTGCTGGGACCAAACCATAAAAGAGTTAGGGGCGTTGCTTGGGACTTAATTGAGGCTCTAACTGGCAGGTCTGGCCTCACCAAAGGATCTGCCCTGACTGAACCCCATGCACCAGAAGGAGGACGACATGCCCTTGTGGGACTCCAGTCGATAGCCAAAGGACTGAATTCTCCCACTGGGAAGAACGTGACTTACTGCATCGCTGTTAGCTGGTCCGATCGCTGGGGAGATCTAATGCATGTCTCCGGAGAGTGAGCCTGCGTCTGCCTGTTGTGGCTGCGTGTACCAGCAACCTTACCTCTCTGAGCATGATTGGATTTTGCAAGTGTCTGTGCTGAGGTTATCCGCTGTAATGCCGAATACTTCTATGCTGCAGGAGTGGGTTAGACTTGAATTAGGGCCTTGGGATCCCAGGGGATTCACTGCTAATGGTACTGCGGCACCATAGACACTTTTGACTGATATCTTGAAAAGTCAAAAGGGGGCCCTTGAGTACAGCCTAATAGTTTTCATTCTCTGATGCAGCCACCAGTGAATCGGGAATAACCCTGTATAGGTTACACAAAGAAGGGTGGAACAGGGATTCGCCTGACAACCAGTAGAGCACGGACATTGAGGGGGATTGTATTAGTGTATATGAATGTCTCATCTCTTTGCATGTGTAGCGTTAGAAATAAAATACTACTTTTTCTCATAAAAGCAAGTATTTGGCTGGATATTGATTTATTGTTCGTACTGTTTTCGTTTTGATTTATGAGTCGTGTTCACTCACCTGTATCACCCTGAGGGATCCTTGACTTCTCGACCACAGCTACCACTGATAATCAAGTGCAGAAGCTGTTCTTGGTCCATTCTAGCTGGATCCATAGTAGGTCGGGCCCTGGGACATCTGGAGTAAAAGGCCTTAACCACCACGGTTGGGCCCAGTGCAAGTAGCCCCTGCATGCCCGTGGCCCTTCAAAAGGGGGTCTAACAAGAGCCATTGAAGTGTAGTGTCTTCCCCTTGTTCTTTTAGCAGGAGTATTTGTACTGCATCATTAAAGGATTTCATAATTATCCCATGAGAAAGTGAATCATTCAGTAAAGTCAACATGGAATTCTTGACTACAGATAAAATTGATTTTAAGATACAGGGAGGCACACGTTGTGTGGTGATCCGAATTTCACCTCTAAAATCGATCTTGGAGAGAAAGATTGACGATCATTAGTATTCTTATCCAAAAGTACTACTTTGTTGTCTGCATTTCTGAGAATGCTTTCCGAAAATTTGTTTTCTCTTATCTATAAAGAAGCAACTTTATCCGTCACAAAATTCTTGTGTGGAGTTGATGCTCTTGGGTACTCTATTTGGATCTGAAAGCTTGTCCGATGCTTTCTTTCTGCTTATTATGTGCTTTCATAAAGTTATTGGTGCAGTAACAAGTTTTTATTTTACCATCCTTTTTCTACACAATTGCATTTGTATTTTTTATCCATAGGCGAAGTAAAAACTTTCCAATGCAACCAATGTGTGTTCAGCTGTGCGAAGCTCTTCAGCCTCATGCGTCACCAGAGGAGTCACACAGGCGAGAGACCACATATGTGCCACCTATGCAGCAAGGCATTTCGCACCGTGACCCTCCTGCGGAACCATATGAATACACATATGGGTATGCTGCCCCTGTCATTCCTGTAGAATAATTACCATTAAAAAGCCTTCAGAAATGCTCATGTTATATTAAGTTATTCCAATTTCTGTACCTCTATCCACAAATATTACCATATCTTAGCACTTTCTACATTAAGCCCTCTTAACTGCCATAATGTCTGTTGTCGAGGTTTTGAGTGTGCTTAGTTAGTAGAGACTGCTTACAGTATAAGTATCAAGCTTTGAAGTGATTTGTGTCAATTAATGTGAAAGTAAAATTAACTTGATCTGGGAAGATATTTTTCGTGTTTGATGTTTACTTGTGGATACTTGTGGATGTGTCGAAGGACTTTTTTCTACCGAATATACAAGGTAAAGTTTCAATTAGTCACCTCTACTAAAATGCTTTTTAAGTCTTACCTAGACAGTGCATGAGCTGTCTCTTTGAGACATTTAATTTTCAGTTAGTGGGCATAGGGACTGCCCATTGCTTACCACTGGTTGGCATCACTGTCACTCTCATTTGCTTGTTTTGATTGGTCAGCTGCTGTAGGTTTCCCTCCAGCTTCCTTCCTCTATGTGTGTTTGTCCCTCCCTTGGAGCACAGACACATTACTTGTGTCCTTCCGCTGATCACTTTTTTCTAGGCGTAATTTATTTTTTTGTGTTTAAGCACTCTAGCAGAGTGTGTTGTTTTCAGCTGGCTCTCAAGTACACTTTTCCTCTTATCCAGGCAGCACCCCTCCCTCCTTCTGTTTTCGTGTTCCCAGGCTGCCACCCTCCTTCATGTTGTCCGTGTTGTCTTGCCTCCGCCCCAGCTTTTGGGTGAGCATAGCACGTTGTGTATCCATGCCTTCCATGCCTGTTAATGCATAAATGTCGTTAACAGGCATGGAAGCCATTTAAGATTGTTGCAAATGGTGCAAATAAAATAAAAGTGATGTTATCGGTTACCTATGGCTTTTGGATGGCGGGTTGTCTGCCCATGCTGAAAAAATGATAGTAGTTGTCAACCAGCAACCCCTTAATACATGTGAGAAAAACCCTAAAAGTGAACTGACAGGAGAACTTCTTCCATGCACTTCCCGATAAGGCAATCAGTCCTATGCACTCAATCTGCTACTAACCCCTTCCATTTAAAACGGAATTGTATGCAACAATCCTCTAAGTTCAAAACAGTTACATAGTATCTTGATGACCATAATGACATCAGCAGTATCAATCTCCTTGACAGCATGAGTGTCAGACTCACCAACTTGTCCACCATCCCACAAACACCACAGGCCACACGCTAGACCCCATCAACACTACCAATCTTCTCGACAGCATGAACAACATCAGACTCACCCAACTCATCCACCACCCCTCTCACACCTAAGGGCACACGAAAGACCCCATCTTCACCTCCAGCAAACGCATCAGGTACAGTGACACCACAGAGCTCACCTGGACTGACCATTCCATCCACTTCAACATCACCTGCTCATGGACCTCCTCCCCCAGTCTGCCCAGTGCCCCCTACCGCAGCTGAAGCAAAGTCTCAAAGGACACATGAATCAACACCCTCAACATCACCCACACCATCTTCTTCAACAACCTAGTCCAGAATATCAGAAACTTTAACAATTAGATCACCAATTGTGCCTACAGTGTCACTCCTGTTGGCAATAACATCCACAGAAGGTCCACCAAGCAGGTTGCTGGTACACTGAATACCTCAGAACTGCTAAACAACACTGTAAACAACTGGAAAGGAGATGGCGCACCAACAAGGACACAACTGAGAAGACTACCTTCAAGACAGCCCTCAGTGTCTACCAGAGACAATTGAGAGAATCATAGAAAAAAGGCCTTAGCCTCACGCATCGAATGAAGTTCCAATAACAGCAAACTCTTCAGCATCATCAAAGAATTCTCTAACCTTTCAGCTGCAACAAAGAACATTGCCCCTGCCCAGGAACTCAGTGACAACCTTAATTTCTTCCACCGCAAGATTGCTAACATTTACAGAAACTTCAAACTCCAGCCCACGGCCACTGACTTCTTTAAGTAATACAATGACCCTGCTACCACCACAACCATTGTGCTAAACGAATGAAACCAGCTCGCCCCAAATGACAGCCCCTCCATCATGAATTTGGTCTTCTGGAGCCCCAACTGACCCAGGGCTTCACCACATCTTCAACCTAGGCGAAGCCAGAATCTGCCACGTACTGAACACCTAATTCAACACCTCAATTGCCACGTCCACCTTCTCTGATGACTAGAACCACGCAGAAATCAATCCCCTGCTAAAGAAACCATCAGCAAACCCCAGCAAATTCAACAACTACCGAAAGATCTCCCTGCTCCTGTTCCCGGCCAGAGTATTAGAAAAGGCCACCATCCTACAACTCTCCTCACATTTGGAACAAAACCTCCTACTTGACTCATCCCAATCTGCAGTCCGCAGCAACCACATCACCGAGACATCACTCATTGCAGCTACCGATGACAAAGAAAGCCCCACTCAACTGTTCAGAGAATGTGGCACTGATCTTCCTAGACCTCTCGGCAGCCTTTGATGTGGTCTCCAGCCATAGACTCGTCACAAGGCTGCACAACATAGGCATTCAAGATAGATCGCCTCTTTCCTCACCAGAAGAACGCAAAAAGTCAACTTTCCCTGCTTCACCCAAGGAAATCATCCATGGAGCACCTTAGGGATCCACGCTCAGCCTCACCCTCTTCAACACAGCATTGCCAAAACACACGTACTCCACATCATGTCCTATGCAAACGACACACAGCTCATCCTCTCCCTCCCTGAAGACAACACCAACTTCCACAACTGCATGACAGACTTCAACTGTATAAAGGACAACTGCCTGAAGCTGAACCCGGACAAGACAGAGGTACTGACTTCGGAAACAAACGCTCCTCAAGGGACACATCATTGTGGCCCTCAGAACTCGAAACTACTCATACTCCGACTGACCATTCTATGAACCTAGGCATCATTCTGGACAACAGTCTAACCATGACTAATCAGGTCAACTCTGTCTCCTCGTCCTGCTTCTTCATCTTCTGCATTCTTTGTAAGATATTCAAATGGTTACCCCAAAGCTCCAGATGCACCCTCACCCAGGCCTTCATCTCCAGCCTACTGGAATTTGGCAAAGCTCTTTATGCAGGGATCACAGCTCATCTCCTCCAAGAACGATTAACCATACAGAACACTGCAGCCAGGCTTGTCCTGGATCTCCCTAGATGCACCCACACCACCCTCTACCTCAGTAAACGACACTGGCTCCCTGTACAGAAAAGATGCTTGGACAAGCTCCTGGCCCATGCATATAAGATCCCACACAACATACGAAACTGCCTACTTGAACCACCTCCTGAACGTCCAGCAGCCTACCTGACACTTCCTCTCTGTGTCCCTTTCTCTAACCCTCACACCCTGCATCCAGCGTGGCAGATGTGGAGGTTGTGCCTTCTCCTACCCAGGCAGCAGAGGCAGTTAACGAGCTACCCTTTCATCTGTGGATCTCTCCATCTCTTCTAGCATTCCAAAAGTCCCTGAATACCTGGCTATTTGGCTAATCCACTGGATCCTGCCTGTGCCTGGATATCTTCACAGTGACAAGTAGCGCTCTACAAATCTATTGATTGATATTGGCCACGCAACACATTGTGCATAGTGCTCTTAACTAATGCTATCCTGATCCTGTATATTTCATAGAGCTTGGTGCATGCACATCAGAGCTCGTAGTGCTTTGTGTTTTGTGCATGCACTGCTCAACACTATACTGTCAATTATATACAATGACGTGCATGCACTCCTTTGTGCATGCACTGCTGAACTAATGCTGACATGAAAACTCCATACAACGCTTGAAACCTGCTCTCTGCCCTATGTAAACCAACCAATCAATCAATCAATCAATCAAATATATTTTTTAAGCGCACTACTCAACCGGTAGGGTCTCAAGGTGCTGGGCGGGGGTGGTGGGTTACTGCTCGATGAGCTGCATTTTGAGGTGCTTTCTAAAGGTTAGGAGGTCCTGGGTCTTGCGTAGGTTGGTTGGGAGGAAGTTCCAGGTCTTGGCTGCGAGGTGGGAGAAGGACCTGCCGCTGGAGGTGGTGCGTTGGATGCCGGGGACTGCTGAGAGGGCGAGGTCGGTGGAACAGAGCTTTCGAGTTGGTTTGTGGAAGTTGATTCGTTCGTTGAGGTAGGCCGGTCAGGTGTCGTGGAGGGCTTTGTGAGCGTGGACAAGTATTTTGAATATGATCCATTTGTTGATGGGCTGCCAGTGTAGGGATCTGAGGTGAGCGGAGATGTGTTCATGGCGAGGGAGGTTGAGGATGAGACGTGCGGCTGTGTTCTGGATGCGCTGGAGTTTTCTCTGAAGCTTGGCTGTGGTCCCAGCATAGAGGGCGTTGCCATAGTCCTGTCTGCTGCTTATGAGAGCGTGGATGACCGTTCTTCTTGTTTCTAAAGGAATCCATTTGAAAGTCTTGCGTAGCATGCGAAGGGTGTTGAAGCAGGAGGATGATATGGCGTTAATTTGCTGAGTCATGGAGAGAAATGAGTCCAGTATGATGCCGAGATTTTGTGCATGGGTGGTGGGTGTTGGGGGTGGTCCAAGGGTGGTGGGCCACCAAGAGTCGTTCCATGCTGTCTTGTTGGGACCGAAGATGAGGATCTCGTTTTTTTCTGAGTTCAATTTGAGGTGGCTTGCTGTCATCCAGTTAGCGATGGTGAGGAGTCCGGCGTGTTGGTTATTCTTGGCGTTACATGGGCTCCTCATGAGGGAGATGATGAGCTGGGTGTCATCAGCGTATGAAATGATGGTGAGGCCATGGGGGCGGATGATGTTGGCGAGAGGAGCCATGTAGATATTGAAGAGGGTGGGGATGAGGAAGGATCCCTGGGGGACCCCATAGATGGTCTTGGTGGCTCTAGACCAGAAAGGAGGGAGGCGAACTCTTTGGGTTCTTTCGGAGAGGAAGGAGGTGAGCCAATCCAGGGCTTTGTGGTGAATTCTGTCGTCGAAGAGGCGTGTGAGAAGGGTTTGGTGGCATACGGTGTCGAAAGCTGCGGAGAGGTCTAGGAGATTGAGGGCGACGGTTTCGCCCTTGTCCAATCTGGGCCTGATGTCATCTGTACAGGCGATGAGGGTGGTCTTGGTGCTATGGTTTTTGCAGAATCCATACTGGGAGACGTTGAGTATGTTGTTGTCTTCTCGGAAGCGAGACAGTTGTATGTTTACTCTCTTCTCTATGACCTTTGCGGGGAAGGGGAATAGAGAGATAGGTTGGTAGTTTATGAGGTCCTCAGGGTCTGCTTTGGGTTTTTTGAGAAGAGCGTTGACTTCGGCGTGTTTCCAAATATCTGGGAAGGTTGCGGTCTCGAGGGAGCTGTTGATGATGGCCCGGAGCTGGGGAGCGATGATTTGGCTGGCCTTGTTGAAGATGTGGTGGGGGGCAGGGAAGACTTTGTGCATATACTTCGTAACTAATACTCCCCTATCAATTCAACACTTTGTTTAAGAACTCCAAAACTGCTCCAGTCCCATAGTCCAGACATCAGTTTGTGCGAACACCTCATAACTTCCCTATGCCCAACATAGTTCAGCTGGTACAATGTGCACGCCCCTCAAAACTAATACTGCTTCCTAAACTCCACATAACATTTGTGCAGGCCTCCCAAAACTAACACTGCTCATTAAAGTACATATAACATTTATACATGCACCTCAAAAGTGGTGCACATGCGGCCTATTTGAGACTGTTTGTTTTCTATCAGTGGGCTTAAAGAAATTCCCTTGCTTACTCTTGGTTGACTTAATTGACGCTCTGATGTCCGTGCTTTTTATTGGTCAGCTGGTGTAGGCATCTTTCTCTTTGTGCATTTGTCCATCTCCTGAAACATGGGCATATATGACATGTGTCCTTTGAAGGCACATTTTGTAAGTGCTTGTTCTTTCTTTATGTTTAAGTACCCTACCAAAGTGTGTCTATTACTTTTGTCTCCCTTGTTTACTTCTCCCCCTCTGTGCTCCTCCCTTGCGTACCCCCAACCACACACACTCCGTCCTGTTAGAAATTGGTTTCTGCTTGTCAGAGTATGCACCCTCAACAAGCAGGAATCACAATCCCAGTCAGGGTAAGTCAGATATACACTAAAAGACAACCTGTGCTCATCCTCTGGGAGCTTGCACAGAGCAGTTAGGCTTATCTAAAGAGGCAATGTGTAAAGTATTTATGCAACACCACACACAGCAACACAATTAAAACACCTCAAAAAAACTCCACACCAGGTTAGAAAAATAAACAATATTTTTATAAATAATTCAAGACCAAAACAACAAAAATCCAATGAGTAGAAGCTGTGTTATGATTTTTTAAAGAATTAAAAGAGTTCTTGCGCTTAGAAGTAATAAGTGTGAATGGGGGTTACCTTGTCACGCTGGACTGGGTCAAAGTCAACAGTTCAAGCAGACTGTGATGGATCCCAAGCCAGGGACAAGAGCCTTGCAGGCCCGATGAGCAGAGTACTTTGATCCTGGTCGCAACAGTGAGATGCAGGGTGCAGACGAGCAATGCGTCAAGTGAAGCATCGGTGTCTATCCCGCAGTCTAAATGATGCACTGATTTTGTTCATGCAGTGGTGGCAATGCATAGGTTCTGAAGATGACGTGCTGAGCCGAGATGCTTTGGTTCCGAGTGCGATGCGCCAGGTTTCTATGAGCAGTTGCAGGGGTGCATCGATCTCTCCAAGTTGCTGCAACAGCAATGCGTGGCTCCGAGTTTTAGGTTATCAAGGCGACGCGCTAGTCTTGAAAGTGATGCACTGGTAAGAGGGTTGATGCACCAAATCTGCCCCAAGCAGATTGGAGATGTTTTGATTTTCCTGTTGCAAGTATCTGGGTCCACTTCCAGTGAACACAGGAGCAGGGGTAGAGACTTTGATATCCATGAGTCTCAAACAACAGGAGGCAATCTAACAAGGCCTTAGAGATCACTTGGGGTGCAAGGCAGAGTCAAGCTCACCCTCAGCAGGGACAGAGAGTATCAGGCAGCAGGGCAGCACATCAGAAAAGCAGCTCTTCCAGGCCATCAGTCCAGCAGAGTAACAGTCCTTGTTACAGCACAGCAGTTCTTCTGACAGAGTCCAGTTGTAGGTCCAGAAGTGTCTGATTTGGTAGGGTCTGAGATCCAGTACTCATTCTCAGTTGGTGCCTTTGAATTTGGCGAGACTTCCAAAAAGGGTCTTTGAAGTGCACAGACGCCCTTTCTTCCTAGCCCTTACCTATTAGTAGGGGGTGATCAGCCATTTGTGTGGGGACAGGCACTGCCTATTCAGGCGTAAGTATCAACTCCTTCCTGCCCGGTAAGAGCCATCAGAATGCAGATGAGTGCTCAGTCACACCTAACCTTCCTGTGTTTGTGGCAGTCTAGTGGCAATGCACAAAGTATAGCTGCCACAGCCTCAGACGTGTATTGGAGACAGGCTGCAGGCACACAGAGCTGTAAGAGCAGAAAAATGTCCACTTCCTAAAAGTGTCATTTCTAAAATAATAATGTTAAATCTGACTTGACCAGTAAAGAGGATTTATCATTACAATTTCAGTGATATGAAACATGACATAGCTAATCCTTTTCAATCAAGAATTACAGTTTAAGAGTGTAATACAGAATTTCCAATTTTAACCTATGAGAGGGGTAGGCCTCACAGTAGTGAAAAGTGAATTTGCATGTTTTGCACTAATAGGACATGCAAAACCTAAAATACATGCCCTACCTTTTACTTTCACAGCACCCTGCCCTATGGGCTACCAAGGGCATACCTTAAGGGTGACACGTGTAATAAAAGGTATGCTGGCAAAAGGATTTAAATGTCAGGTCGAAGTGGTGGTAAAACTGCACACACAGACCCTGCAGTGGCAGGCCTGAGACATGTTTAAGGAGCTACTTGTGTGGATGGCACAAGCAATGCTGCAGGCCCACTAGTAGCATTTAATTTACCCGCACTGAGCATATGGTATACCACTCTACGAGAGGCTTACAAGTAAATTAAATATGCCAGTTGTGTATACATCAATGTTACTGTTAGAAATTGGGTGTCTGGTTGGCAGAGGTACGCACTCTGTCCAAGTAGTTACCACAGTCCTAGTCAGGGTAAGTCAGACACAACCTAAATTAATATGTGCTCGCTCTCTCTCTCTCTCTGTCTCTGGAAGCTTAGCACAGAGGAGTCAGTCTTAACTTAAGAGGCAATGTGCAAAGTGTTTGTGCAACACTTATTTACAGTAACACAGTGAAGGACACCACAGAAAGACTTCACGCCAGTTAAGAATATTAGAACATATTTATCTGAGTAAAACAAGACCAAATTGACAAAAATCCAAACAGTAGAAGTCAAGATATACATTTTCAAACATTAAATGTGAAAGCAGTGCTTGGAAGTCACTAGCAGTCAAAAGGTTACTTGAGCTTGCAAGGGATTGGTGCAAATCCAAAATTCTGTCCGACTATGATGGAGGGTAGGCCGGCTACGGAACCCAGGCAGGGCCAGCTGAAACAGTACCTTTAATGGAGTAAAGCGTTGATGTCGAGGGCATGATGAGCTTGTATTTTTCACGTAGACGGGCTACACTGATGTGAATGCGATATGTTGTCGAGCCTTGCAGAGCGGCATTGTCAAGCTGTGCAGGCTGTGAATTCTCTCTTGTTGAGCAGCGTCTCCGCCGAGGAAGCGATGTGTTGGAATTTCTGACTCACTCAAATCAATATGTCTGTTTTTGCAGAAATCTGCTGCAGAACCCACGTCTGAGGCCCAGGACTCGAGAGGGACACCTCAGGCCAGGAGAGTTGCAGGCAGTATTTGATGTCCCTGGGAATGCAGGAGAACAGTGGGCAAGCCAAGAAGCCCTTGGAGACTATTGGGTGCAAGGATGTAGAGAGCAAGTCCAGTCATTCTTACTTTAGGCAAGAAGCAGCGGGCAGCAGCCAGCACAGTAAAGCAAATAGCAAAGTGGCAGTCGCTCCTACAGCATAGCTCACAGCAAGCAGTAGGTCGACACAGCAATGCAGTTGCATAGTTTCAGTCCCTCCTGGCAGAACAGCAGTCCTTCTTCCTGGCAGTGTACTTGGTTCCACGTTCTGTGGGTTTGGGGTCCAGTACTTATACCCAAATGTGCCTTTGAAATGGGGAAGACTTCAAAGAGGCCCCTTGAAGATCACAAGGTCCATGCCATTCCTTCCCTGGCTTCAGACACTCTGGATGAGGTTATGCAGCCCTTTGTTTGAGGAGAGGCTCATCCCTATTATTCAGATGTAAGTGTTAACTCCTCTCTCCCATCTAGCCCAGGAAGACCCTTCACCCTGGTGATGGGCCATCAGTATGCCAATTTCACACCCAAGCTCCCTTTGTGTGTAACTGTCTAGAGGGAATGCACAAAGCCCAGCTATCATCCACCCCAGACGTTTATTCAAAGACAGGCTGAGGCATACAGTGGTTAAAGTAAGAAAATGGCAACTTTATAAAAGTGGCATTTTCAGACTAACAATATAAAATCCGACTTCACCATGAATTGTGATTTTAAATTGTGAATTCAGAGACATTAAACTCCTAATTTCTATCTTTTACCAATTGAAAGTTACACTTGAAGGATGCTTTAAGGTAACCCCAAAGTTAACCTCTGAGAGAGAGATAACCCTGCAGTAGTGAAAAACGAAGTTAGCAGCTTTTCACTACCTGGTCATGTGAAACTTTAAAGTACATGTCCAACTTTTTTAATACTCTGCACCCTGCCCTTGTGGCTAACAAGGGCCTACCTTAGGGGTGACATATGTAATAAAACAGAAGGTTTGGGCCTGGCAAGTGGGTGCACTCATGAGACAAGCAGGTATGCACATAGCACACAAACACCAAGGCGCACAGCGGAAGTCAGAGACATTCAGAAAATATTCCAGTTTAATCCATCTAATCCAGTCTTTTAATAAACGTTCTCCAATGCTTACTATATTGGTGCAAAGGCAACATGTAGCCAATCTTCAGATGTATGGGAAATTCCCACCCAGACTTTTTTCCCAACATGTTGGAATCCACTCATCATTCTGCATAACCAAGCTGATGTAAACCCAATGCATTTTTGGCTGAAAGCCCTTCGGCGGGGGAAACTATAACACATAAAAAACCCATCAGCAGCCATTCTTGTCTTTTTCATTATGCACATGATCAAACATTTGAGTGATGTGTTGATGTGCATTTCAATGAAAAAATAATAAATTAAATAAACCACCCCAAAACATTACTAAAATGACTTCACAGCATGCTGAGCTCATACTACCTTCAACAAAAAAAAGTTAATCAATACTAATTGTGTCCACGTATAACCAAGAAATCGTACCTCAAACGTGAAACAGTGCCCGATAAACTGGTGTCTTTCAGCACTCCTTAAAATTTGTGATAATGAGGATTTAACTTAACTCCGGACTGCATTCTACCATATATTTGATAAGTGGGTGCACTTGCAAGGTTGAAATGGCAGTTTAGAACTGCATAGACAGGGTCTGCAGTGGCAGGCCTGAGACATGTTTACACGACTACTGTAGTGGGTGGCAAAATCATTGCAGCAGGTCCACTAGTAGCATTTAATTTACTGGCCCTATACACTTATAGTGCACTTTACCAGACTTACAAGTAAATTAAATATGCCTATTGTGGATAAAACAATATTACCACATTTTAAGGAGAGAGCACAAGTACTTTATACTGGTTAGCAATGGTAAAATGCACCGAGTCCCAACAAAAACAAGGTCAGAAAACGAGGAGGAAGGCAAAATGCTTGAGATGACCCTGCACGAAGGGCCATTTCCAACACTTATCATATTTATGGGAGAAGCACATGCACTTTAGCACAGGTCAGCAGTGATAAAGTGCTCAGAGTCCTGAGGCCAACAAAATGATTCAGCAAAAATATGAGGCAAGTAGGCAAAAGGTTCGGGGAAAGATCATCCTAAGGCTGACGGGTCAAACATCTCCTTATGTCATCCGTGTTGAATTGACTCCACCGTCCCTTCCTCTTTCCGTTGTCTGTGATGCATTGCCCCCACCATCCCTTCTTTTGTCCCTGTTGCCTTGGTTTGTCCCTGTTGCCTTGGCTCCACTCTCCCTCCCCTGGTCTGTGTTGCCTCACCCGCACTCTCCCTTCTGTTGTCCGTGTTGCCTTATGCCTGCTGCACGTCCTGTTGTCCGAATTGCCTGGCCCCTTCCCTCCCTCATATTGTCCCTGTTGGCTTGCCCCCACCCTCCCTCCTGTTGTCAGTGTTGCCTTCCCCCGCCCTTCCACCTGTTGTCTCTGTTGCTTTGCCCCTGCCCTCCCTCCCTTTGTGTGCATTGCCTTGTCCCCTCCCTTTATCTGTGCTGCCTTGCCCAACTGTCCATCTTTTTGTCTATTATGCCTTACCCTCACCATCGCTCCCATTGTCTGCTTTTCTTTGCTGGTTCTGTCTTTCCCTCCTGTTGCCCTTCTTGTTTTGTAAATTCCCCACCTCCCTTTGTCTGTGTTGCCTTTCTCCTACTCTCTCTCTCTTTGTCTGTTTTGCTTTGCTCCCACTTCCCTCCCTACGCCTTGCTCCCATTCTCCCTTCTTCCCCATATGATACCATTTCATGTTCGTCAGAAAGTCTCAAGCCACCACTATTGCAACAACAGGTGGTTCATGTGTATATGTAATGGTAGGGTACCTTCCCGGTTTTACAAAAAACTGTGGCATGGTGACATGGACTTCAGTTAAAACATAGTGAGCTGATGTACAAACATAGTGAGCTGATGTACTCAGTAAGTCGCTACATGATCCAAGAAGTGTGGTTTTTGCAAAGAGAGTAACTGTATTTACTAACCTTTATCCTTTCATCAACAAATCCTTGGCAGAGGGTCAAATAATTGTCGATGTTTGATAAGGTTATTAATGTTCAGAAACAAGTAAATTGCAGAACAGTGGGCGCAGTCTTTTTTTTGGGCGCTGCGCTGGATGTACTAATCTGTCACACTGTAAAATTGGCATTCGGATGGATTCTCAGACATCTTACCTCATGCATGTTAATGAGACAGGATTACCTCTGCAAATTCTACGTAATCACTGTGAATGTTGTGATTAACACCTCAGAAGAAATTCAGCCTGCCAACACTCCAGCCTCTTAATATTGGAGCTTGTAAAATGCTGAGATTCTAGTCCTGTCTCTTAAAGGAATAATGGCTGTAATTGGCCTGATGCAGAGGTAATTATAGACCCCCTGGACCGCTGTGTGTCAAACCATGATGCACTCAGTCCACATTCTCACTGTGTAAGTTGTCCCCCACATAGAGCTGCCGATCTGCAGTAGATACCATCCACTTTGAGGTGTTAGTATCCGATCAAAGGTTTGCAACAGCGATATAGGTTGCAAATCATTGTTATACCAGCCGCAGCCGGCCTCCCAAATCTGAAGTTGTCTGCTGGTACAGAACTCGTTTCCTGTCCCCCTCCCAAGGCACCTCGTAAGTCTATATGTCCATGGCAGGAGCCGTTTGGTGGTGGAAAGGCGAGAGTAGAACCAGCATGAATTCACAAATCTGCCATCACTTGTTATTTATGAAAACAAAATTCATGTAAATAATGTCCTCACAGTTGCTGGGAGTGTTTGTGCCTTGGGCAGCCATAATTGGCATGGCTGTCCAAGAGACTGTCGAGGGCATACACTGGCAGGGATAATGTCAGTGAGGAAGTCCTAAAGAGGGCTGACCTTCTGATGACCAGTTGGGTCAGCAAAAACGGAGTTTCCCAATAGAGCGAGCCTGGAAACCCATTCCCCCAGCCTCCAGAGGACGGAGGGAAGCAAGTGTAGACTACTGAGACAGCCACCAATTTTTGGTGGCTGTCCTCTTACAATTCTCCTCCAAATAACACCCTAATAGTCTCTTGCAGTACAAAGGGGAACAGGGAGATTATATAGGCATAGAAACCTAATCTATCATCAGACTCCATGTATATTTGTCGGTTCAGAAGAAATATTTATTTTATCCAAGGTTATAAAGGTGTACAGATGCCAGTTTATTATTGAGAATAAAAGGAACTGTTGGTGAAAAATAAATTACTATGTTTATGTTTCAGGGGTCCGTCCACATAAGTGCCCTGATTGTGAGATGGCCTTTGTGACCAGTGGGGAGCTTGTGAGACACAGACGCTACAAACACACCAATGAGAAGCCCTTCAAGTGCACCATTTGTGATTATGCAAGTGTTGAAGTAAGTTCTTGCTGTTTTTGTGAGAGGCAAATTGTTATTTTGTAGCTTTTAAAAATCTTTTGAGTTGCTGAACCTGTTTAGAGTTCATATGAATGTCACCACCTCCAGTTGCATTGCCCTCACCAAAATGAAGTGTACTACACTGCTTAAAACCATAAACACCTGCATTATTCCAGTCACCTTCATTTGCCACCTTAGAGCTCTTCCAGCAGTGAGCTCATCTGTATGTTTAACACTGATTTCAAAACTCTCAACAGAAACATTTCTCATCAACCTTCCGAAATGCACATAACACACACCTTCCCCTACAAACACAACACTTACAGCCTGGCAGTTGTACTGCTGATGTAGCAGAGGCAGTAGGCAGTACCTCCACCTCATGCACCAGGACCGGGCTGTCTAATTTAAAGATGCCCGTCTTGCAGGTGGGCATATTTCTCCTGAAGTGGATCACCATGTACATGGCGGGAGCTGCTTTTGGGTATGGTGGCAGGGTGGTGAGAATGGGACTTTCGACTTCAACTGTTTTGTGAAGGTGAATATATGTAGTTCAGTACAGATGTTATACGTAACTCCGCATTTGTACTTTGATGCTATATGTATCTTCATGGTGCATAGATGTGAAGTTAAGAACAGTAAATATGTACTTAGCATGATATGTGAGTAGTCAATATTCTGCCTACAATATTTTTGTAACAACATTTTTGCGGTCAGTGTTTTGACATACAACCCTTGGTTGCTTAGCAGCCCTATTGTAATTTATGTTATTTCTGAAAATCGTTCCCTCCCTAAGTAGGGGTCCATCTGAACAAATTACATGACAAATGCCCCCTATACACTAGGAGCTTTCTCCCAGTATTTAAAAGACAAATCTGTACCTTTCTAGTCCAGAACTGCCATGGATTGCATGGTGGACCTTGACGAGAAGGATGCCCATGGAAGTGTCATTTGACGGGCCGTTTTAAATTGGGTGTCCTCTCCAACAGCATTCCCAGTGCCATTAGCTACCTCGCATGAGTCGTTCCCATCGGGAAGCCTGTCGCAAGTCCACCATCAGACACATCACGTTGCCCAGATCTGTAAATGAGGGGAGGAACAGAAACAAGGGTCAACAGAAACGATGCATTTTCTGGGGGAATGTCATGTTGCTGCCATTATTTAAATGTGTCCCATAGATACCAAACTGTTTACGATGGAATTTCACTGCCCCTGAGAGATGGGCATCTGTATTGATTATATCTTCATCAACACACATAGTTATCCAAATGCTACATGTGCATCACTCTAACTTCTTCTTATTAAAAGTCATCTCCCTCTAGCCCCGGTACCCAGACTTTAATTACTATTACAAGTTGCACCTTTCAATCTCTACAGTCCGACATGCAGATTAAATTACACACAAAAAAGATGACCTCTTCTAACGGATGTATCGTGTGAACTTAGGGCATTATTTAGAGCTCGAAGGATGGGGTGCTGTGTTCAAATGTGATAATTTCCCGGCTGCTGTATTACAAGTGCCATACGCTATAACATAACTGTAGTGTGGAAGACAGGACATTCACCATAGTCTACCAAGCTCTAAATAAGGTCCTTACTCTCCGACAACTTCCTTCCTTGATGTGGACAACTTGTTTATAAGAACACAGGCTTTGCACTTTTTGGCTCTTTGCCACTATTCTGTTATACATTCTTCATCTATCTCAGTCCTTTCTGATTTTTTGGCCACCTACGGTATTCTCTAGCCTCCTCTTTCATAAAGTCTGTCATGTAATTTGAAAGCTAATAGGCTTTCACTCTCTTATTCAGGAAAGTTCCTATTGCAGAACAAGTGCCAAGCAAGAAGTGCATACACTCTTTTAATGTCCTACTGAACCTTTGAATTAACCCATTGGCATCTCAGTAGTATAACTCATGTTCATAATATCTAAAGAAGTCAGTTTAGAAGATGGAAACATTCCCGTCAACCTTTCCCTACCAAACAACTTCACCATGAACATGGTGATCCTATGAGTGGAAATAACATCAGCAACTCTAATCTTCAGGCACTTTTAATCACATATTTTGGGGTTGTTGCTTGGGAGGTAGATGAAAAGTTGCCCAGTCACACCGGTTGAAATCATGATGGGACTATAGAAGATTCTTGGATCTTTTGGGATTTATTCCTTTGCTTTTTTCTACCATACTCCTCTTCCTTCAGATTGAGCAACCACTCTGGCCTTAACATATGTGCATTGTGCTTTCAGCCTTTTGCAGCAGCTGATCTGCACAGCCTCTGCATTTTAGTATTTGAGCAAAAGTATCAGATCAGGTGCCTGTCTACATTTTGTGTGCTGTCAGATACTAGTCAGCGCTTTGGTACAAGGTGCCCTGGAACTGTCAGGTTTGAATGCAAAGTCATGGTGGGCTGGTGCCATAAAGAGAGATTTAATTTCATAACCATCATAACCAGGTAGTGAATGGCTAAAGTAAGAAAATGCAAACTTTCCAAGAGGTGCATTTTCAGAACTGCTATTTAAAATCTGGCCTCACCATAATTTGTGATTTCAAATTCTGAGTTCAGAGACATCAATCTTGACAAAAATATCTCTTCCAGATTCAGAATTACACTAAAATATGTAAAAAGGTATTCCCAATGTTATCCTATGGGAGGCATAGGCTTTGCAGCAGTGAAAAATGAATTTGGGATTTATCACTACCAGGGCATGTACAACTTGAGTCTGTGTCCTGCCTTTTAAATACATTGCACCTTGTCCAGTGGGTCACATAGGGCCTACCTTAGGGGGACTTGTATGTACAAAAAGTGAAGGTTTAGGCCTGGCATGAGATTTATCTTGCTGGATCGAAATGGCAGTTCAGCGCCAAAATTTCAAAACAACATCTATCATATGACGAACAGTTTGATGTTTTGACAAATGTACGTATGTCCATTCTTAGTCGGTACACCAGGGTACATTTCAGAAAAAGTGAGTCAAGTGATCTCTTGGTTCTTTCTGCGCTAAGGTTTACATGCTTTGTGTTATTATTTTGTGTGAGTTTTGTTTTACATTGTGTAACACTATTTGTTTCGGTGTTCTTTTATTTCCTCGCTCACATTGTGCTTCTGCTTCTCACTTCAAAAGTAAACAATACGTCCTTAGATTACCAATTGTCAGACGTTCAGTTACCATTTTTAGAAGGAGAACCCTTAAGGGTGTATGCCTAGGGCTTACATCAATAAAATCTTGGGATTGTATGGGCTTCATTGCAAGAAATGCATGTCTTTGGTAATAGATTGAGCGTGAGCCGCAGACTAAGCTGGGGAGTGCATAGAGGATCTCATATGGGGGCTTAAGGTAAAAAAAATGTATGTCACCCATTTAGGAACGCTAAGAAGGTTCCCTCCACAGCTGGAAGCAAAATGTTACCACAAACAATTTTTGGATGTTTGTGATTTCCTGGCTCATGTTGTCGCAGTGTCGTTTAGTTCAGTGAGTTCACGTGATGTAAACCAGGATAGCACCAGGAATCTCTCTGAAGGCTGTTGCATGAGGGTGCGGGCGTACTGTAACCTGTTTTCTTGTCAGCATGAGTCCGTCTCTCTGTCCTAGGCCCCCAGACTTCCCAAGAGTGACGTTGGATGTGTGATTGTCGCACCTGATCCCTACGATGATAGGAGTCTGGACTAACTTGTCTCTTTTTGCTTCTGCGCACCGTTGTAGGTCAGTAAAATGAAGCGCCATGTCCGATCCCATACCGGGGAGCGTCCGTTCCCGTGCTGTCTTTGCAGCTACGCCAGTAGAGACACTTACAAGCTGAAAAGGCACATGAGAACTCATTCAGGTAACTGATGTAGTGTCGAGACTGACCCTGGGCTAGGGCTGTGAGTTTATGATAAAGATAAACGATTGTGCCGTATTTAAATCACAATGCTGACACTATTTCTCAGGCGTGTGCCTTTTGGGGAGGGGGGGATGTTGAGGGCTGAGCATCATTGTGTGGTAATGATCCTCCAGCCGCAATAGTTTCTTACGATGTTTATTGGTAATTGCAGGAAAATACAGCCCCAACATCTCTGACCATCCTTCTCTGCCCGCATCTCATCCAAACAACCGTTCCAACATTCGTAAATACACACATTCTTTCATTCCTAAGCGCGAGGCCGCTCTCGCTATAAGCGCGAGGACACTCGCACAATACAACACATCTCCCCCCTTATAACAATGAAAACGAAACAATAACAAGCAATTGTATTATACCTTAACCATTTCAACAAAAAACAAAGAAGAGAAGAAAAGGGATAAAAATATTACATACTAAAATATAACATACTAATTATGCAGACATAACCAAAAATAATCCAGGAAATTTTTTTCAATGTTACATTTGATAATCATTCAACATTTTAGATAATCCTGAAAATATCTAAACGTCACATTGATAATCATTCAATATTTTAGACCTCACTCTCACTCTACCATATTTACTAACATCATTACCAGACTTTGCATTTCTATCTGGTTCCTCGCCCTGAACTCGGCCAGTGGCCACTTGTAAATTTTTGTTCTCTTGCGGTATCCCTCTTTCACTCAACCCTTGAGTATCTTGTGCACTCTGGTTTTCCATTAGATCGTTTAACCAAAACTTCTGCTTTTTTTCCATATTAAAATTTTCCTTCTTTTCCATGTCAATACCACCCTTAAAAGGCGCAATTCTGCTAATATGCCAACCCTTTCCATCACTAAGTAGAACTGAATTGCACAAAACCTTTTCTACACGTAATGGTGGATACAATTTCCCTGCTCCCTTTCTCTTAAACCCAGGTATTTTGACTCTAACCCAGTCACCTACGTGTATTTCTACAGTTTTGCATTTGTGTTTCCTGTCATACACAGCTTTAGCATTTTCCTGTTTTGCACTTATATTTCTTTTAACCACTTCCAAAGACCAATCACTTCTTCTTGATTTTGCCATCCAGCCAACATTATCCTTACCTAAAGGAATCCTTCCCCTCATAATTTCAAATGGACTACTACCTGTGATGTTACTAGGCGTTATTCTATAAGACCACATTGTCTTCCATACCTCTCTTTCCCATGATAACTTTGCATTGTTGGCTAATTGTATAGCATTCTTTAACACCCTGTTAAAACGTTCCACTCCACCATTTCCTGCAGGGTGATATACTGAAGTAGTTTTGTGCACAATGCCATTCCTTTTCAAATAGTCCTTAAATTTGCCAGACAGGAATTGAGGACCATTATCAGTTAAAATAACCTTTGGCAATCCTTCTCTGATAAACACCTTATCCAAAAATTCCACAATGCCTGAAGCATCCATTTTTGTTGAAATCATTATCTCTGGCCATTTTGAGAAATGATCCATCAACACTAAAATGAATTTTGCTTCACCATCATCATAAATTGGTCCAGTAACATCTAAACCAATCCTGTCCCATGGCATATCCGGACAAGATAATGGACATAAAGGAGGATTAAAGGTTAACAAATCTTCTCCGATTCATTACATAAAGCACACACTCTCACTTTCCTCTCAACAGCAACATCTATACCGGGCCACCAGTATAGCTGTTTTACTCTGCTCTTCATTTTAGAAATACCTAAATGTCCTTCATGACAAATGTCTAACAATTTGTCTCTAAGACATTCCGGTGGCACCAGTCTACCATTGCGTAATACCACATTGTCCTCCACAGACAATTCCTGTCTTAATTCCCAAAATATACGTAAACTACCATCCAAAATGTTTTTATTAGGCCAACCTTCTACAATCATTGAAAGTACTCTAGACAAAACACTATCCTCCTTTGTTGCAGTTATCCATTCTTCATTTGAAATACCCTGAATTCCTTCTAAAATTTCTTCGACACAATCCTCCATCAACTCATCATCTTCTGCATTGCACAGTGTTTCTAAGTTTTGCAAAGGAAAACGGCTTAAAAAATCTACAGTTACATTCTTTATCCCTGGAACATATCGCACATCATATTTATAATGTAAAAGTTTTATAGACAATCTTGCTATCCGTGGGGATGCTTTAAACAATCCACTTGTTGTAAGTACCTTAATAAGCGGTTTGTGATCACTACGCAAAATGACTTTCATACCCCAGATAAACTGTCTGAAGTGTTCCAAACCCCAGACGCACGCTAAGGTTTCCCGCTCAATAACTGAATATCTCATTTCAGTTTCTGTTAATGAGCGTGATGCAAATGCAATCACATTTTCATTTCCACATTCATCCACTTGCGTAAGTACAGCTCCAAGCCCCTTATTGCTTGCATCTGTCGTAACAATAGTCTGTAAGTTATGATCAAAACCTTGTAACGCTGGTGCCTTTATAATATTCTGCTTGATCATATCAAACGCAGCTTGGCACTCATTGGACCATTCAAACGTCACCTTGTTTTTTAACAATTGTCTAATGGGGTACTTCTTACTGGAAAAGTTTTTTACATACTTTGCGTAAAATTCTGCCAAACCTAAAAATGCTCTCACCTCATCTTTGTTGGTAGGAATTGGTGCTTTTTTTTATTGCTTCTACCAATTCAGATTTTGGTTCTACCCCCTTCACACATTTTTCATGTCCTAAATATGTAACCTTATTTTTTGCAACATTACACTTAGTCATATCAGCCGTAAGCCCCTTAACCGCAATTATATCTAACACTTTCTCCAATGTAGAATCATGTTCCTTTCTCGTTTTCCCCATGACCAAAATGTCATCCTGGAAAAACATAACGTTTTGTAATTCTTGGAATAATTTGAACATAAGTCTCTGGAACATGGCCGCTGCAGACGCCAATCCAAACGGTACCCTAGTAAACTGGTAGCAACCAAACAGTGTGACAAATGCAGTAAGTCTCCGGCTTTCTGGATGTAGCACAACCTGATGGTAAGCTGAGGTTAGATCAATCTTCGTGAACCAATTCATCCCTTTCGTACGTGCAATCATTTCATTAATTCTTGGTAGCGGAAATTGATCTACCATAATGTTCTTATTTAAATCTCTCAGATCAACACATAACCTCAACTTACCATTGGCTTTCCTTACTACAACCAAAGGCGAAATCCAATCCGAAGATTCCACTTGTTCAATAACACCTGTTTGCATTAATTTATCCAACTCTTTGTACACTTCATCTCTGATACTCAAAGGTATGTTCCTAGCCTTGTGTGTAACTGGTAAGGCATCATGTTTCAAAACAATCTTGTGTTGGAAATCCGTGAGTTTACCGACACCTCCAGCAAACACCAAGGGATATTTATTTTTGATAGTATTTGCATCCAAACATTCCTCTTGCACAACAGACACTGGTTCAGAACTAGACGGATTAAGAATAATACCAAGTTTGCCTTGGTCCCACCATCCTAATACCGATGGCCCAGACTTTGACACATACAATTTATATTCAGCCTCTCTGTTTTTAAACATACAACACACAGTTCTATACCCTACTATGTCTATACGTTCTCCAGTAAAACTTCTTGGAGAAATATCCGAAGGTACTAGCTTATTCCCTAACCTCGGTTCTAATTTATCTCTCCACACTGCTAAGTTGATGATAGTGTATGGAGAACCGGAATCAGCAACCACACTAACAATAATTCCCTCTATGGATAAATTACATTTAGTTTTTTTCCTTGACAATGGATTTTGTTTCTCATCACATTGATCTCTCACATTAAATACACACATATTAAAATTTTCATCACCAGACGTAGATGAATCTGAATTTGAGTCATTCTCCAACAACTTAATGAATTTATTTTTCTTCTTCCTACATACTCTTCCTAAATGTCCAAGTAAGCCACATTCTGAACATCTCTGGTTCCGCGCTGGACATTTCTTGTCATTAGCATAGTGACCTATAAAACCACATCTATAACATTTAGTCATGGACTTGTCACTTTTAGCCTCAGTTTTCTTTAATTGTCCCTTGACCATGTTATCTCTTGACTTGGGAGTTTCCCGCTCAAAATTTGATGTTTTCCTTCCACTTTGAATTTTATTAATTTGTTCAATAGCTTCCTTCTCTCCTTCCTTTTCAGAAAGCACTGCTTTAGCACACCTCTCAGTAAGTTCTGCTTTCCTTACAATTTCCACCACTTCAGATAATGGTGCTTCTCCCTTCGCCCATAAACAGTCCTGTATAGAAGAATTGGCTGCGTGCATGACAATTTGATCTCTGATCATTTCATCATGCAGTGTACCGAATCTACAGGTCAAAGCTAAATTTTATAAAGCTGAAACATATTCCTCGATGGATTCTTCTTTCAGTTGTTTTCTATGATAGAATTTATATCTGTCAATACCAACACATACTGTGGGCGTATAATATCTGTCCAAATCTTCCATAGCGTTAGAAAAGACATCACCTTGGCCATCTGGACGGGTTTTTTCTCAATCCGATTATACATTTTTAAACCTTGTGGACCCAGACAATGTAAGAGAATTTTCTTTTTCTTAGAAGGTGTGAACTCATTCTCTTCATCACAAGTAGACAGGTAATTTAAGAAATATTCTTTCCATTCTTGCCACTTGCTTGTATTGTCACCTAAAAGGGGTTGAAATGGCTGAGGTGGAGGTAGGTTTAATGAACCATTTAAAGCCATGTTAGGAAAACTAAAAATTAGAAGTGCAGAATAATCCACAAAAGCACACAGTATCACTTTATAGAGCCATTGAATATGGAATTGACTTCTCAATATGGCCACCAAATTAGCCAAATAGGACCAAGGTTAACGCTCTAGCAGTGCGGTGGAAAACGCGCCCGTAGCGCTAAACAGTGTACACTAGTTATTAAACAATAGCAGCTGCCATTGTACCCGCTCCCAAACAACTCCAACGCTCTGGTAACCAAGTAACGCGCTCCAAAATGGCATCGGTGACTATGGAAACAGGATACAAAAAAAAACGGAAGTTTTAACCTCGTAGAGGAAAGAAAACAATAAAAAATAATGCTCAGTAGCTCCCTGCAGGCAGCTGGAAATGAAGAAGGTCGCACGTTGAAGGTAAATCCCTTCTCCTGAAATGTGAATCGCAGGTTGAAATACTGCTGCTAAAGGTCGTAAATGACGTTGGGGCTGATTGGAATAGTTTCCCGCTCGTCGCCAAAATTGTAGTAATGATCCTCCAGCCGCAATAGTTTCTTACGATGTTTATTGGTAATTACAGGAAAATACAGCCCCAACATCTCTGACCATCCTTCTCTGCCCGCATCTCATTCAAACAACCGTTCCAACATTCGTAAATACACACATTCTTTCATTCCTAAGCGCGAGGCCGCTCTCGCTATAAGCGCGAGGACACTCGCACAATACAGCACATTGGCCCGTCTCCATGTTGTTTAGCACATTGAGCTGTGGTAATTGTAGCCCCCTATTTTCCTGCTTATACATTGTAACAGTACTGTACTCGCAGGTCAGATTTCTTTCGAGCGTCCCCTGAAACATTGTTCTCCCTCCCCCTACGATTACCGTAGGAATACAGCCAACAAATCTGACTTAAGAAGAAGAGGGTTCATTTAAAACATATATAAGGGCTTCCCAGGCTTTATATGTCACCAAAACGATGACCTCTCCTGATAGCCGCCCTCAAAACTGAGTTGCGTCAGTGTTGTGCACTTTAAAAAGAGTGTGGTAAAACATAAGGTTGAACGACAACAGCATAGATCCCATAATGTTAATGAATACGCCCACCATTTAAACAGGCTTCATTCCTTTAACTATGACCTGTGCTTCTTATGTTGCACACAATACATGTACTGTTCATTGTGTTAACATATATCTGCCCATTATATTATCTTGTGAATGATCCACACACTATAGTGTGCTAGAAAATATATAACCACCATCATCGTTTTATGCTAGATAACAGACAAATTCCAAGAAAAATTTGCGCACTTTCCCTGTCTTTCTCTCCCTCCCCTGCTCTTGCTCCTTCTCCTCTCTCTGTCTCGCTCTCACTCATCTACCCGACGTTTCCCTTTCCTTCTATTTTCTATCTGTCTATCCTCTGCTCTGACTGTATGCCTCTCTTTCTTGTGATGTCTCTTTCCTGCCTTCTGCTTTCCTCTAGCCTGCCTTGTCTATTCTCCTTTCCATCTCTCTATCTCTCTCTTTCTTTCTCTCTTTCTCTTTCTCTCTCTCTCTGTCTTCCTCGCTCCTCTTAAATATATCCGTCCTCATCACTGGCTTTGCTTCACCTCTGCTGTACCTCAGGCCTTGCTCTGCTCCCTCTCCTCACCTGCCACCCCTTTCCTTTTCCTTGAGTGTCTATACCTACCCTGTCTCATCAGTCTCCTGTTCTCTCTCCTGTGTTTCTTTCATCCTCCTCTCTCGCCTCTACTTTTTCTCTCTTCCTGCCTGCCTTATATGTCCCCTCACTCTCTTCTTTGCTAATCTTTGTGCATGTCTCTCCCACGTCATGTTGTCACTCGTCTTTCATTTCATCTACCTTCCGGTCTCTCTTCTTTCATGCTCTGTCTCTTATCTACCGAGTTTTTCCCATTTCTCTTTCCTTCCTGTCTTATGTCTCCCTCCTCTGTATCTTCCCTCCCCTGAGTCGTCTCCCACCTCGTGCTTCCCATGTCTGTCCCCTCTCCAGTCTCTCTCATGCCCTCCCTTCATCCTCTGTCTGTTAGTGTCAGTCAGTCAGTAGAAACTTTATTCAAATTTTGCACCTTAACCAATCTTGACACGCCACAGACAATTCCGAAGTGCTGGTTGGCTGTGGAGTCCGACTGTAGTTTTTTCTGAGCCACCCCACTATAGTTGGTGGGTTGGGATAGAGAAGACGGATTGCTGGACAAGAGAGGACGAATCGCTGAGCAGGACGGGAGGATGGATCGCTGAGCAGGACGCTGACGCTGAGGACCGCTTCCGAAACACAAGGAGTGCTTCCAGGACAGCTGTGCCGCAGAGCTGTGGGCGGCGTACAGCAAGTGGCAGAACGAGCAGGCGGCTGGATGACAGGGCGGTAAGGAGTCAAAGATAGCAGAAAGTGGTCCGGGACAAGCAGTGGAGCTTTTTGCGATTTTCGTGACCTTCGCGGCCCCCAATCCAGCCCGGACCGGAATTACCTCACCTGGAATTTGAGCCTCACGCCACCCCCGCTCCTTTCACCCCCCCTGTCCCCTGGTGGTGGTAGGCTGGCAGGGTGGAGGTGCAGGGTGTAGGGTGGAGGACGTCATTGCCGCTTATCCACTGAATTTTTTATTTCTGTGCAGCTCACCATCATCAGCACTACACATTCCTAGCTCCACCCTTGAGGCCCCTCCCAATTTCTGTCCTAACTACAGCTCCAACTTCTGCTTGTGCTGTGCCCCTGTTGTGTACGACTCTGCATTAACCCTGCATGTCCTTCATGTCTAGTGCTTTGGCAACCTGTGAATTTAGTGCAGAGGGGGCAAAAAGAGAAGGGGACAAATCAAGTAACGGTCCAACGCTATAAGGATGTGTAAGAATGTACAGGGGCCGCAAGAAGGTTAGAAGAAGGCCCTCATAAATCTGTTGGCTGGCCTAAACGGCAACTTGTGCTTTAAGGGCAGATAGAGCGCAAAATAAGACTCAAGGTCGGCAACACAAGATCGGCGTGGTGTACGTGGCTGTGACGTTAGAGCCAGGGCCCTAGTGTAGAGCCAGAGAGGCACGGAAGCACCCGGGTTAGGTCCTGGTGCAGCCCGCTCCACTCTGCGTGCTCCCCCGCCACCTTGATCTGTGCGATCTGTGTGGTGGATATTGCAGTAATTCCCGCAAATCTCAGCGCAACTGCTGACACGGTGTGACACCGGCACAAGGTACACAGCTGTTGGATATTAAAGACAATCAAAATAATTGGTCACCAATTGGGGTTCGACCACTGTGTACGACGTAAAAAGCAGACGAAGTACCAATGCAAGGCAGACAGTCCCAAGGAGTTCAATGAGAGTGTTTAATAGATTGATAATAACACATCCCAAAGCAAAAGGAATTGGGTGGAAGGAGTCCAGGCCTGCGGCAGGGGTTGTTGATGTCCTCAATGGTACCAAGTCTACAGGCCCTGTTTCCTCCATCCCTGTAACTTCATCGGGTGATAAGAACTGTAGCGATACTGAGGCAGTAGTGAATATGGCCACTCCTAGACCTCCCATGAAGATAATAACTAGTTTCTACCAGAAGGTGGATAAGGTGCACCGCTTGAAGCAGATTGCTGAGCAAATAGGACTAGAGGAGCAAGTAGCAATGCAGGGTCATGCCCCGGAGGATGGGGATGGGGTAGAACCCTGCAGCTAAGTACCCTGCAGTGGTAGCCCAGAGGGAGCCAGTGGGGTGAGAACTGTCTGAGGCGCTGAAACTGTTCTGTCTGGACATTATGCCAGTGCCCACATGTGAGCAAACTCGCAAGAAGTTATTTGCCACACCAAAGAACAAACAAAGTACCATAGACAACTCAATGGGGGAGATTGAACCTATGGTTCTGTCCCTGAGAAGGAAAGAGCACTAGGTCCTGCTCCACAGTTGCTGCAATAGAGACCTAGTGGTGTCAATCGACCACTGAGACGCTGAAACTGTTCTGTCTGGACATTCAATGCTAGTGCCCACATGTGAGCAAACTCGCAAGAAGTTATTTGCCACACCAAAGAACAAACAAAGTGCCATAGACAACTCAATGGGGGAGATTGAGCCTATGGTTCTGTCCCTGAGAAGGAAGGAGCACTAGGTCCTGCTCCACAGTTGCTGCAATAGAGACCTAGTGGTGCCAATCGACCACCTGGGAGATGGCAAGCAAAAGGGGAAAAGTGACTACCCCAATGAAGGCTCTCTCATATTTCCCGATTACACACTCCCTGATGTACCTTGTAGCCCAGTAGTTACCAGGAACAGGGCAAGTGTAAGAAAGATTGGATCTTGTGAACTGCCTGATGCTTTACTAACATCAGATAATGGCTTTGAGGCCTAGATGGAGGCTGCTTTCGGCTCCAATTCCGTTAATAACAGAACTACCTCCAGTTGGGGACTCTGCTTTGATGACTCTATAGCTCAGAACATTCCTGCTAGCCAGTACTTGAGGGCTAACCCAATATCTGCAGAGTCCCCACAGGGTTTTATAATTTCTGGGGCTATGACTGCACTAAATAACGTTTTAGCATCGATCCTTGCATTACTGGAGAAATTTCTTGGGGGAAACGACCACATAGAGACATTATTAACTATGATACTATAGGCCCTAGTTCTGGGTGGAAGGACAGGTGAAAGAAATCGAGATATGCCCCCAGTCCTCCTGGTGAGATGGCCACAGCTGTACCAAATCTCCAATAATTAAAAGAAACACTGTACAGACGCAAACTCCAGATTTATACCCTGCACATACTGAGAGCCTAATACAATTTGATGCGATTACGGTCAACCCCTGCAGTGATGGTGACTATGGCTGTGGAGTGGGTGATGGTGCTAGCACAGAAGTGAGGGACACCCGGTTCACAGAGGAGCACCAGCTACCCGCCCGAAAAGGCCACAGTTATTACTAGATCTAAGCAGCCACTGGCCCGATACTGGGGAGCCTGAAGTAAGAACCCAGAGCCTGCATGTTAAAGCCCCAGGCAAAGTAGGCGAAGAGCCATCTATGGGTACCAAAAAGAAGGGAAGGGCTTCAAAAAAGGAGAAGGGAGCTCCGCCGTTTCTAGTCTATTCCCTAAAATGGCTGTTCTCCAACTCCAAGAGCCGTGCAGACTGTGGGGTAACCCCAACCACTAGCTATAAGGATTTGTCAAATGTGGAGAATACATGTGTTAGCAACCCAGCCACCCCAATGCTAGATAATGTCGCATTGCTGGATGTAAGAAGTGGGGTCGAAGTAGGGGCTTCCGGAATCACTCAAGCCCCCTATCGTGAGGACAGACGAAGAGGGGGAAGTCCAACGGAAGATGCAGCCCACCTAGAACATACCTTAAGGGAAAGGATGTCTAGGAAAAAATAAAAACAGGCTCTAGGAAGGGAATGGCTGCATGGGAGTGTACAAGAAGAGCAGCTAAGGCTTGTAGCCCTTCGCCCTGCACCCAGGTGATGACGGTAGCCCGAACCAAACAGGAAGATGCATGCATCCCCTGTGAATTGGAGGAAGCTTCTAACCTGAACCCTGATGCTCTACTATATACTGCGCCCCCTTTAACCAGACTCAGAGACAGCCCAGAAGATTGTGATCTGTATTATCACAGTACTGTTGCTCCCGTTGGCCTCTTGCTGAAAAAGAGAAATAGTGGGCGTTGCCTGGAGTTTGATAATCTATTCCCTAATGTTGGGTCAAACCAACCCCTAAACAGATCAAGGCTGCTAGCTCTCTTCTACACTGTCCCAGTGTTGAGAGTTCTTTCTTCTAGCAATGTGAAATTGGTGAAACTGGGGAGCTAGCAACAGCGGTTTGACCGCGGCAGAAGGGGCGCCCATCCTGCCACCTCCCTGGGTGGCCATGTCATCTCCTGTCCCTCCGCTTTAGTTGAGTTTGCCCTCCCAGTTTAGTTAGACTTATCCTCAGAAACACAGATTGCTTCCATATAATGGGGGTTAATGTGCTGCTGTGTCCTGATATCAATCGATTGGCTTGGATGAGTATTGTAGGAGTCTTAAGGAAATGTTCAGAACCGGTAGTCTGCATGGTAATGGATCTGCAGCATGGGGTAAAACAAGGGGGTCTTCAGCCGACAACAATAGAGTGCGGGAAACCCTGACCATTACTACTCATAAGAATAGCAAGCAAATTAGGATCCCCAATCTTGGTGAGAAGAAAACTGGGAACGATTGCGAGGATTGGTCATGGGTCGCAGCTGTAGTGGCTGGTGACTCAGGAGCCCCTGTTATAGTGAGATTTGACTGAGTAAAGAAGGAACTTCCCCTCTATTTTGCCACCTCCACATCACATATTGTTCCTACACCTCCATCTTGTAATAACTTGAAAGGAGGTTGTATACAAAATCTGTGATAGAACATAGCAGGTCTTGCTAGCAAAATGGAAGATAAGTATTGGTTAGAATTTGTTAGCTCACATGATATTTGTTGCTTCCAAGAAACCTGGGCCCTTGGTGAAATATGTGCAAATGTGTTCTTGGGGGTAGGTACATTGGCTGTCAGGAAGGGGCGGCCATCTGGTGGTCTTTCAATATGGGTTTCATGTAAGTTAAATTGTAAAGTAGAGCAAGTAGATTTGCTACCCTTGTCACTTTCTGCTAATCTTCAGCATGTGAGACTCAGGTCTGGGGGGGATGTGGGGGATGGTAGACATTCTGAATGTATATATCCCGCTAGGGTGGTTCAGGCGCTCTGGAAAGATTGTTCTGCATAAATTGGAAGTGTTAGATGGGCTGCAATAGATGATAAGCTAACAAGGGGGAACAAAGGAGGCAGAAATGTTATGCTAGTTTGCAGAAATTTTAATACACCATCCTGCGACGCCATTAACAATAGTGGAATTGTGATAGAAGATCGCAGTTTAGGAATCACTGAGTCAGCTATATGATGCTGTAAGTCCACAAAAAAGTGTGAAGCATTTACTGATCTGCTGTTAAATAATCATTTTCGCTTTGCCAATGGGCGTACCAAGTCGGATGGTGCTGCTAAGGCAACCTTCGACAATGGAAGATGCTATCTAATTGTTAATGTTGAAACGTGGAAGATCATCTTTGATATGGCGTTGATCAATAGTGGAGAGTGACCACAATCCACTTATCCTCAGCATGAGGATGAGTGCCTTGGGGATAGAAAATGTGATAGGAAGGGCCCGGGGTTCTATGAGGGCAAGATTGGCTTATCCAATTGCAGAAGGAGAATAAGGTGGGATGGTGAGAAGTGCTTGTGAGAACTCCTGCAGCTTGAACATATAGTGGTTAATTATGGACAATCTAATACAGATGCTCTGACCAGTGATAGTCCCTCAATCCTAACTACATATGACACTATGATAGGGGAGTTGAGGGCTCTGTGGTCCAAGCGTGCAGCGACTAAGCTAGTTGGCAATAATAGAGGGAGGTGGTCTGGGTGGAAAGGCTGGTTCAATGAGGAGTGTGCGAGGGCAAGGAGAGATGTTTCCCAGGCCTTAACACGGACCATGATAGCTGCACCAGTGAAGAGAAATTCAGAGAGTGTAGAAGAGGCTATAAATGCCTGCTGGCTGCTACGAAACTGATGTACCAAAACGCACTATGGGCAGAACTAAGGGAGGCTTCAGTCGAGAATAATTCGAAGAAATTCTTGGAATTGGTAGCCAGAGTGGGGAAGGGGATGGTAAATGCTGTAGAAACTTGTATAGGTCCAGCTGTTTGGGTTCACATTATAGTACCTTATACAGTACTAACCTGGCTGGTCACTTGGATCCCAATTTTACAAAGAAAAGCATAAAAGTGGGTATACAGATACAAAACAATATCTAAAACATATTAAAAACACAGTAACAGAGATTAAAAAAGCATGAACCAAAATAAAAAGAAGCACACTTTCGACGTAGGTAAAATTTGTAATAGTAATGCTGGTCTAGTTTGTTTAAAATTCAAGGCTAACTAGAGGGCCTGTATGTATTTTTAACAGTTTGCTAAAGCTGGGACAAATTATTATAACTATAGGCATGCTGTCTGGAAAAGATATGTAATCACAGACATACACTAGGAGTTTGGAATGTTTTAACCTGTCACCATTGGAGAACATAAGCTGAGGGATCAGATTTAGCCTAAAATAGGTCAGCCGCCTCCAATGGTGGCTGGGCATATCCAGATTCATGTACGACCCCATGCTGCTCACAGATTTAACCCTAATAAAGTGGCGCATGTATTACTTGGCCAAAGCGAGTGAGGTCCGTGAAGGGCAGATGGTTTGGGCCCCCTTTGATTTGGTGTACTTAGTAATAAGCAAATATAGATTAAGGTTGTGCTTAACGGTATCCCAACCTGGTTTGAACCCATATTGTATATTCGACAGAATGTTATGTTCATTTGCCCAGGCAGTAAGAGGACCCATTAGAACTTGGCCTATGATTTTAACCTCAGAATCCACCAATGAAATGATTCATAACATGCTGGGTCAACTCTGCTCTCCTTTTTAAAAATCGGCACAATCATAGAGTGACACCAGGGAGTCGGAACCGGCAGCATTTATGTACTGATTCAACAGGGGTGTCCACAGGCCAACTAGCAATTTAAACAAGTCTCCAGGGAGCCAGAACTGGGAGGCAAGGGTTAAAGTAGCTTTTTCACCTCCTCCCGCCGGAAAGTAAACCTCACCTCCCCCCGAATGTGGGTATCCTGGATTCTGTACCCTCAAAGTCATAAATAGCCCTTAAGTGGTCAGTCCAAGCCTGAGCCATGATGGCAAGGGGCCCGAAAAGACAGCTGCTCTGAGCTAAACCTAGGGTGGTTCACTACCCTCCAGAAGGCCGCGCTGTCCCGAGATGTGGTAGCTGCCAATAAGTTCTACAAAGCCTCCTTTTACAACTACCTCTTTCATTCTTTGCAAGCTGAGCTATATAGCTCTAGTTTTCCTTACCTCTTCCTGATTACAGGTTTTTTTTTGTGCAAGATCTCCAACAAAATCTTATGTGCCTGGGAACACCTCTTGCCAAACTATTTGTGTGGGCAGGTTTAATAGTTTTTCAGCTACTAGAGAAAGCTGCCAGAATACTAGCATCTGAGGATTCCACATTTAAACAGGTGAAAACGTCAGAATGACAGGTAGCAACCAGATTAGAGATAAAATTAGCAGGGGCGTTTTATGGCCCAATTTACCCTTCAACCTGATTCATTGTTGTTACAGGTTCCTTGATTAAGTACCCAGAATCCACGGGAGTCTCGACCTGGATAAAAGTGAAACTAAAGTGTTATGGTCACTATGTATTTCCCACTCAACCTTGAAATTTACAAGGGAAAAAATAAACATGCAGAGACTAACATATAGGTAATTGTGAATCTAGCACCCCTGCCCTTGAACGCAGGTGTCTTCTCTTCAAAACTAGGTTCATAGCTATTAAGCAGATTACCTAAATTACAATCTGTGATCAATTTTCTTAGCATATCCCCCTGCCCCATACAGGGAGTGCAGAATTATTAGGCAAATGAGTATTTTGACCACATCATCCTCTTTATGCATGTTGTCTTACTCCAAGCTGTATAGGCTCAAAAGCCTACTACCAATTAAGCATATTAGGTGATGTGCATCTCTGTAATGAGAAGGGGTGTGGTCTAATGACATCAACACCCTATATCAGGTGTGCATAATTATTAGGCAACTTCCTTTCCTTTGGCAAAATGGGTCAAAAGAAGGACTTGACAGGCTCAGAAAAGTCAAAAATAGTGAGATATCTTGCAGAGGGATGCAGCACTCTTAAAATTGCAAAGCTTCTGAAGCGTGATCATCGAACAATCAAGCGTTTCATTCAAAATAGTCAACAGGGTCGCAAGAAGCGTGTGGAAAAACCAAGGCGCAAAATAACTGCCCATGAACTGAGAAAAGTCAAGCGTGCAGCTGCCACGATGCCACTTGCCACCAGTTTGGCCATATTTCAGAGCTGCAACATCACTGGAGTGCCCAAAAGCACAAGGTGTGCAATACTCAGAGACATGGCCAAGGTAAGAAAGGCTGAAAGACGACCACCACTGAACAAGACACACAAGCTGAAATGTCAAGACTGGGCCAAGAAATATCTCAAGACTGATTTTTCTAAGGTTTTATGGACTGATGAAATGAGAGTGAGTCTTGATGGGCCAGATGGATGGGCCCGTGGCTGGATTGGTAAAGGGCAGAGAGCTCCAGTCCGACTCAGACGCCAGCAAGGTGGAGGTGGAGTACTGGTTTGGGCTGGTATCATCAAAGATGAGCTTGTGGGGCTTTTTCGGGTTGAGGATGGAGTCAAGCTCAACTCCCAGTCCTACTGCCAGTTCCTGGAAGACACCTTCTTCAAGCAGTGGTACAGGAAGAAGTCTGCATCCTTCAAGAAAAACATGATTTTCATGCAGGACAATGCTCCATCACACGCGTCCAAGTACTCCACAGCGTGGCTGGCAAGAAAGGGTATAAAAGAAGGAAATCTAATGACATGGCCTCCTTGTTCACCTGATCTGAACCCCATTGAGAACCTGTGGTCCATCATCAAATGTGAGATTTACAAGGAGGGAAAACAGTACACCTCTCTGAACAGTGTCTGGGAGGCTGTGGTTGCTGCTGCACGCAATGTTGATGGTGAACAGATCAAAACACTGACAGAATCCATGGATGGCAGGCTTTTGAGTGTCCTTGCAAAGAAAGGTGGCTATATTGGTCACTGATTTGTTTTTGTTTTGTTTTTGAATGTCAGAAATGTATATTTGTGAATGTTGAGATGTTATATTGGTTTCACTGGTAATAATAAATAATTGAAATGGGTATATATGTTTTTTTGTTAAGTTGCCTAATAATTATGCACAGTGATAGTCACCTGCACACACAGATATCCCCCTAACATAGCTAAAACTAAAAACAAACTAAAAACTACTTCCAAAAATATTCAGCTTTGATATTAATGAGTTTTTTGGGTTCATTGAGAACATGGTTGTTGTTCAATAATAAAGTTAATCCTCAAAAATACAACTTGCCTAATAATTCTGCACTCCCTGTATGTTTAAGGTGGGCCTGATTAGTGAGTAACAATACGTTATCAGTATCCCCATTAAAATGACAACCTGTGCAGGGGGGTACAAATTAAAGTACCCCAACAACATAATCATTGTGAAATTCGGCAAACAACATAACAAAAACACCAATAAACACTCTAAGCTCTCTAACATCATAATGCTAATCTGTGGCTTGTTCTGAGTTATAGACATTCGCAGTTAATATTGTATGCAAATTAAGCAAGGTCAAGCGAAATCCCAGGATGTTAGGTGATTCAGAGGTAACCATCTCTGCTTTATAATTCAGACTTAATAAGCGTCGCTAAACCCCCTCTAGATTCTACTATGGGTAGAAGAAATGGCAGTAACAGCAAAGGTAACATACCCTTCCAGATGTAATCCCAAGTCTCTTGAAAACAAATTATATCATAGGCACAGAGCATCTTGAGCCACACCTCGTCAGATGTTTTGCTACAGACTCCAGCTGTGTTCTAACTTCATATTTTAAGGTCACTGCTTGAGCTTGACACCTTAGTCAGCACCAAGTTGCCTGCCCCAGGCACAGGGTCCAGTCAGTCAGGATCCTCTAGTCTGGTCAATGACAGGCGATTCCTAAACGGCAGGCTAGGACCCAGCCCCTGATGGAGCAAGCTGACAGTGCTATGTCGCTGCCCAGAGTTCATCCCCCATCAACAAGGGCCCACAAGGGCCTGATCTTAGGAGGCTGATGAAAACTCTAATGGAAATACTGAAATTCTACTGTCTGGAACAGTACTAATCTTAAGATTATAAAGAATATAGCCTGCCCTCATAGTGTTACAAAAGTTAACAACTATGCATCGCCTGTGCTTTTTTTGCAAGAGTTCTCTATCTAATCCACTCTCCAAACCATGATAATCCCTTCAAAAAGGGTTGATCAAAATTAACCCTGCTGGTCAACCATTGTGTAACGTTGTTCTTAAGTTGCTGAAAGCTTTCCACTCCTTTAACCTTAAGCGGGGGGACATCAGTCATTGCTAAAACGTAGAGAGTGGATGCTGGCGGTAACTGAATAACTACACCACATGTTTTTTTACCTGGGGCAGCCTTAGCAAAGTGATGGGGTTCCCTCCCAGGCGTTCTGAATCTACATTCCCAGTCTTAATCGAAGGAGAATTTCTGCTAATACAGTCATTAGTTGGGGCAACCTGACTAAACGTAAATTGTGAGGTAGTGTGGCATCAGAGGCCACACTACCTCACTACCTGTATTATCAGCGGTGTTAATAGAATGATCCCCGCCCCATGCTCGGTCTCTAGTGGAGAGGTTGGATAGGAGCTACTGGGCTGGACCTCAGAGGTGACATTAAGGGCATCATGAGTAATACAGGACAAGGGAGTTGAATTGCTCCTGAGATTCTCAATATGCATGTGAATGAACCACACAGTCTCTCCTGACTTCCCCACCATTTTCTCAATATTGGCAACTTGTGCACTAAGAGCATCAAAGACAGTCAAGATTTTTGCTTCCACTTTAAGGAAAAGGTCTTGATGATTACAAGGGTCTGTAGGTGATGTGGGGTCCAGGACAGGGTTTCCATTTTTCACCCCCTTTCCAGAATTACTACCAAGCTTGGGTTTACTAATCAACGCAGTATTTTTAGTTTTCGTCCTAGCGCCCTCCCTGCTAGCTCTGGCCAAGTGAGGGGTTGTTGTGCACTCAGGATCCGTGATATGGTTTACTGGCACAACGTCAATAATGGCACTGTGCGACGAGACACGTAGATTATAAGAACCCTCCATAGGTATATATGTGGATCTCCACTTGACCTCTTAAAGGGGAGAATTAATGACAATTAAGGGCTAGCTGGTGTTCCACACCTGTGATTTCCTCCTTAAGGTCCCACACTGCGTTATTGAGGAAGGATAATATAGCCTTGTTTGTCCTAGGTCTTTTGTCAGTCACATAAGTAGAAGCCACTTTCCTCTTCCCCATATTGTCGTTAGCCACAAGGATAATAATGCATTTCTCGCCCCAAAATCAGACACAGAGCCAAAGCAGGATAAAAGATGGCTTACCATCAAATGCAGCCTGAAGCACTTCCCAGAAGAGGATCCAGCTGGAAGGTAGCAAACATTTAGAGGTGTGGCCCATCCTCTCCCAGGCTCTAATGGATGCAGACTGGCCCTCCCTTAGCCCGGACTTTGCCACAGCACGTTTTGGGCAACAGGAGTAACAACTGCGCTGTATAGCTCTGTCAGCCCTCCTCCTCCTGGCCCCTCCTCTCTGGCTGCACAAGTCTGTCCGGGGACTCAAAGTCCTGATATGCAGAGTCCCCTGTCTCTCAGTTACTTTTTGTCTATCATTCTTTTCTCTGATTCCCTCCCTCCTCTGTATCGCTATGAGCCCCTTGGCAACCTCTAGCTTCTCTTGCTTTGCCTTTTCGTTCTCAAAAATGTTGAGAAACACTGCTCGAAATGACAAAGGTGCAGCCTCCCGATCTAGCATGGTTGAGCCACAACCATTTGAGTCATAGGTGAGTTAAATGGAGCTAACAAACTGTGTAGCACCCAAGCGTGTTAGGACACTTGATTAGTGGACAATAACTAAACCTTCCCTTTTTGGGTATCTTATTAGTGCCAACATTTGTTGGCATAAATTCTGTTGTCTTACCTAAGCTTTGCTAGATTATTCTGCCTAGGTCTTATGGCTGAGGCGGGCATTCCTATGTCGGATGCAACCACACTGGTGGTAAAACCTATGCTGACCCCGAAGACAACTCTATTATACAAAATTCCCTTTCGCACTTTGGCAGAAAAAGAAAATCCACTACAATAGCAGATGGAAATTCGACTCTACAATCTCTAACTCAGTCGTCAGTTTTCTTATAAATTTATAATATTATAGGGACACCAAGAAGTTTTCAGGAAAATTTAGCAAATTGTGTAGTAAAAATAGTGACTTTCTGTTTCTTAATTGTTTTCTTTATTCACTGCACTGTATTTTCTTCTCATTTTGTCTGTGATTTCTTTCCCCCATAGGTGAAAAACCATACGAATGTTACGTTTGTCACGCCAAGTTCACGCAGAGCGGTACCTTGAAAATGCACATTTTACAAAAACATACACAAAACGTACCAAAGTATCACTGTCCACATTGCGGAATTGTCATTTCGCGGAAAAGCGACTTGGGTAAGTATCAGACACAATTAAGCATAGCTCAATGTTTCTGGTTATGTATTTTATTCAAATAAATATTTAATTTAATAAGCTATCATTCTCTGCCTTAATTTAGCCTGTCCACGTTCCAAGCCCCATTATTTGGGACAGAGAACTGTCATTCAAAACAAGGTTTGCCCACATTTCCATTAGAGTAATGTTATATATTTGTGAACACATTAAGAACGTATTTTACTATAATCATAATCAGATGAAAGCCTTCACAGTTGGTGTCAACATCAAAGTTAGAAAAGTGAAAATATTTAAGTGCTGTTTAATTTTGACATAAGTGAGCCAACAACTCTTAGCTGCTTTAACCAACTGGGTTGTCATGTGGCCCTTCTGGGGTCCATGTGCCAGTCCACTGTAGAGCAGCCCCCCCTAAGTCCCTCCGTATAAACAACCACTCTGGGCTGGGCATGTCCAAGAGCCAGCGCATCAGCAATTACAGCAATGCGGCTGCATAATGTAGCTCGTAGCTGGGGGCCCTAGGCATCCACACCCTAGCAGAGATTAGAATTTACCTAGTGCCACCCTCTTCCGACCAAGGACATCAAGAGGCATCCACACCCTAGCAGAGATTAGAATTTACCTAGTACCATCCTCTTCCGACCAAGGAGATCAAGAGGCATCCACACCCTAGCAGAGATTAGAATTTACCTAGTGCCACCCTCTTCCGACCAAGGACATCAAGAGGCATCCACACCCTAGCAGAGATTAGAATTTACCTAGTGCCACCCTCTTCCGACCAAGGACATCAAGAGGCATCAACACCCTAGCAGAGATTAGAATTTACCTAGTGCCACCCTCTTCCGACCAGGACATCAAGCCAGGTCGTTGAGGACGGAGTCCAAGTTGCAGAAAAAATGCTTGGGCAGACAAACTGGAAGGGGGGGGAGGTCGAGAAGAGAAGTGGTACAATAATCTGTGTAACACCAGAATTTTTGCTATGGCCTCTCTGGCCATTGGTGAGAGTGCTAAGGAGTTCCAGAATGCCAGTGAGCTGTGGGTGCCAGCCACCACAGTCCCCAGATCTCCCTGTATAAGGTCATCATTGGTATGATAGATGTTTACATCCAGATACTGGAAGGTGTTAGAACGCCATCCCGCTACCAGGCCAGGAAATATGTCCTGCTCCGTCTGCGTTAGACAGGACATGGGAAACAGGCAGGACTTTGCCTAGTTCGATTTTAGGTCTGAAGCCTTACCGAAATCCTCCAGTGCCTCCATCATTCGGGTTTCTATTCACATCTTGTAGGTACACCAGTGCATCATGAGCGTAGAGTGAGACAGTATCCCATGTTTGACCCCTCAGGATACCCCCTTTTGGGCCCTGTAGGCGAAATAGGCCTTGCAAGTGGCTCCTGAGCCAGTGAGAGAATGATCAGTGAAAGCAGACAGCCCTGTCTGATGTCCTTATGCATTCTAAGAGCAGCTGAGATTGTTCTGCACGATCGGACCTGAACAACTGGAGTGGTGTAAAGCAGGGCTATCCAGTGCAGTATCTCTGGACCAAACCCCATTCTCTCCAACCCTTCTCTAAAGTAGGGCCAGCCAAGGCTGTTGAATACCTTCTCAATATCAAGAGAAAGGACCATGTGCAGTGGTGTCGCCTGTGGGTTCTCTTCCATGAGTCAAAAGAGAAAAAATCATCTTTACCTTATGTAGGATTAAAAAAAGTAGATTTGCAATGCAAGCTTCCCTCACACACACAGAGAAAAGGTGCAGTGCCAGCACCACTCACTCATAGAACATTTAAAAAGAGGTAGTTGGCATGTAACATTTCCTCAAATAGTGATCAGGTACAGCACAGTAAACAAATCAACCCTCATGCACAGAGAACCTATACAGCATGTGCAGCTCCCATGTAAGTGCTGGCTAGTACACCTATTTCACCTGGCATTAGATAAAAGATGGTTACTCCCCTATAAGCATGAAGGTTAAGAAGACTACTTGGATCAGTTATCTCTCCATTAAAAAAAGATGACTTTTAGCGCGTTGCCCTGCTTTTCCTAAACTGAGGGTCGAGACCAGATTTTTGGTGGGTAGTTAAAGTCAAAGCAATAAATAAAGATGCATTTACATTCTATAGTTATATTGCCCATTTGCTGCGCTTCAAAGACAGAGGTCAAATATCAGGCCTTGTCTTCTGTGAAAGTGCTGCTTATGTTTTTTTTTAACACAGAGATTGGTGTTCACGAACTCCTCTCACATTGCGCTCAGAGAAAAAAAAGTGAAGTGAATTATGTGACAATCTTGCTGGGGTACAGAGAGTGTAAAATGAAAGGTTGTAGGATGTCATTTTTCATAACACACAACAAAATACAGACACCTGTAAATGAAATGAATGTATTCAGCAGTTAGGAAAGCAAAATGGAAGCATTTTTGTAATTCTAAAGCGAATTGGAAGCAAAGTTTTTAATAGGATCGAAACAAATCAAGGCACTTTATTTGATTATGCAAAAATGATAAAAATGAACTGAAACCCAATTCCCACAGATTATTATTTGTGTGCAATATAGTTTTATGAGTAAACCTGTACGTCCGTGCAGATTTACTGGCCACTTCAGTGGAAAATGTGATGTCAGTAAATGACAGGGCACTGCCACAAGGTACTTTAGTTACATTAAAAAGTTGCCTGCCTAATCTCCATTAAAGCTACATGGCTTGCAAAAGTTTTTTGTTCCAAAAAGTGGGTTGTGTTTTTAAAAGGTTTGGGGAGCTCTGCTACAGGAGATTTAAACTACATTTATGTGTACTGTAAATCGAACATGTCAGTATCAGCCAAACTGAAATAGTGTCTGGAGATTTACAGGTTAGATTGATGTTGAGAACAGACTGAGTGGTTGGAGTATAGAGATTGACTCCATCTTTCGTGCTAAGCAATTCTGAATTCCAAACCACGTTACAATGTTGCAATTCTTTTTAATATTCTGTTAATTATTTCCATTGACACTGTTTTGTTCGTTTTTATTTTTTTAACTATGTAAATTTTAGGATGCTGATTTTAATAAAATCATAAAGCATATTCTTATTGTTTCTTCTTCAATGTGTCTGTTCAATGTGAAAAGAAATTTGGAACCCACTAACAACAAATAATCCTGTGAATACTCACAGGACTGACAGTTATTCGGAACTCACCATCCTATTGTAATGCTTAGGTGGTTATGGGCTGCAGCCCACCAGGTTTCCAGACTCTGGTAGATGTGTTCCGCCCAACCAAGCATGTTGTAGCTTAGATAAGGAGGTTTTAGAACACCAATTGTTGTGGTTTTTGTTCCAAAACCTTATTGATCCTTTGCAAATTGTGGCCTATACCTTTCCGACAGGTCACAATGAATAGATTATGATGCACTGTCCTTTGTTCTCTGGTCTACTCACATGTTGTGTTCTATGAAAGTACTCAACATGAGAGGGTGGTAGAAGAGGATATTGGGTAAAAGAAGATTTAACAGAATGGCTCAATAACTAACACTAGAGAATGGCAATGTAGTGAGAAGCTAATTCTGAGTCAGTGAAGACGTAGTCTCTGATAATACACTGTGCAGTTTCTGTTCCATGAGAATGATGGAGCACGCAGTGTGATTCTAGCTGACCCACATGTTACCTGTTTGCCGCTGTTTCTAAGGGCTTGACAAGAAGGCCTGATGTTGGGAGGAACTTGGACTAGGTCAGTTATGGGATGAAGGGATGTTAACATTTTGGCAATGTAATTCCAGGAGTTGCAGATGAGTTGATAGGGGAGGTGTTTGCAGGAGGCAATGCTAATAAACCCATTTTAACTTTCTTCTCATTGCAGATCGCCTTGGGTTGGATCAAGGCTGTTGGATGCCAATGGGCACCCATCCATTTATGCTTGGCTCCAGTTTGAGATGTGGGAGCAATTGTTCTCAATGTTATTACTGAACATAGGAATAAGATCATCATCTTCACAAATGATGTTTAAAGGTGGCTGATTGTGGAGGTGATATGATCATTTCTTGGTAGGCCTTAACATTTATTTGGAAAAAGTTCCATATTCTGCAGATTCCTTACCTTTGTATTTACTCCAGGCGTCAGACTGGATCTGGAGAATTTTCTGAGCAATACCCGTGCGCGCCATTAGGAGGCGCTGAACGGCTCTGCGTCTGTCGGTGGCATTGTCTGCGCCGGATATGATGTTGTGGTTCCTACATAGGCGCCGCCCCAACACACTGACGTTAGTTCTTTTCTTTCCATGCCAGCTAGCTCTGATCCAATGAGAGCTACCCCACAGCCTTTTTTTTACCTTTTGTCGAAGAGTTTTTCGAGTTTTCAACTCCTGGGTGTCATTGAGGAAGATCTTGTTCAAGCCCTGTGGGCGATGTCCGTGATGAATCCGCACCTCGGGTGCCTTTGGTGCCTGGAGCGCAACTACAACCCAAATTCGTGCTTCGAGTGTTGGCCATGCATCCAAAGGCTTTGAGGGAGCAGTCCCTGAAGGTAATGGCTGCCTGAGGCTTAACTCCATGCAAGTTGAGAGGAATGTTCCCAGATCGGTCGCAGAGTCCTCCATCGTTGTCGTCCCACTCCAAGCCCTCGGGGCAATCAGGTACGTCGAGGCACAAGAAGAAGTCTAAAAAATTAAAGCGTTCTTCAGCTTCTCATTGTCGGTTGGCCGACGAGAAGAGGGAGCATCAACGTTCTAGGCCTCTCTGAGAAGCTTGTACCTGAGCCGACTTCGCAGCTCCCTGAGTTTCCGGGAGCCGGAGCGACCCCTGCCCAATCAAAAGTGTTTTATGAGGCCATGTGCCTCATTTTCGGGCAGCCTGACATCGCTGAAGCACCTTCAGGCCCAGCAGAGTAATAAGGGGCCTCTATTGGCTTTGGCACCAAGGGCCACCCATGGATCCTGCCCTGGATCCAGAACTAAGCCGGTCATACTCATTCGTATCCCAGACTCTGACACTGAGCCGGATGAGTGTCGTATGATGCAGACTCTGGCAGAAGCCTTGCCACCTATGTCGAATCCTGAGCCCCTTTCTTTTGGGCTAGGTTACAGTGAGGAACGGGAGGGATCGCTGGACCCTTTAGAGTACCAGCTCCAAGACCCTATGGACTGGTGTACAGACTTAGGTGAAGCCAGCGGACTGGATACTTCTCAAGAAACTAGCATGATTTCTCCCCCTACTGTGGCTACAGGGGAGGGAGCTTCCTAATCCATGCCGGTGAGAAGAGGAGCTTAGGTCCTGGACCTTGAGTTGCCTAAGGTGGCAGTCAGGCTTAACCTCCTGACAGAGGTGCTCCAACCTGGAGCTTGCTACTCAGAACCCATGCTCCCTTTTAATGAGGTCCTCACAGAGATCCTACTGAGCACCTGGTCCAAACCCAGCACAAGGACTCCTGTGAACAGGTCAATTGCCTACCACCATAGTCGCTCTCCAGGGGACCCATGTTTTCTGAAGCAACACCCCACCCCTGAGAGCTGGGGTATCCAAGCCTCCACTTCCCAGGGCGCGTTCCCTTCTGCACCCGCGGGTAGGGAATCCAAAAGGCGGGATACACTTGGGAAGAAATGTTTTTCTTCTACCAGGTTAGTATTGCGGTCTGTGAATATTGCATGCTGTTACTCCCACACACGGTGGGATACGGTTGCACTAGCTCCACCAGGTCCTGGAGGAGGCCGGGCTTGTAGTCTCTCAGGCAGTTGCAGATGGGAGAGATGCAGCGAAGTTCACCATCCATTGCGGACTGGACCTAACAACTCGCTAGGCAGAGCAGTTTTGTAGACAGTGGCCCTGGGGCGCCCCACCTTGCTGAGGAGGTCTGGCTTTTCTGGGGATATCCAGGCTACTTTGATTGACATGCTCTTTGATGGCCCCGTCTCTTCAAAGACAAAGCAGACTCAGCGCTCGAGTGCTTCAAGGACTCTGGAGCTATGGCCAGGTCCTTGGGCCTCGCGGCAGCCCCTTGTCCCCCTTTCGTCCCTTTTGTGGCCTTCAACCGCATCCAATCTTGGCAAGCCATCGTCCCGGGCATGCTGCTCAGCCTCTGTGTGGCCAAGGGCGTGGGATCCACTGATCCTGTGGATCAGGGAGCCAGTGGTCTGGCCATTCCACTGTCCCCTCCCACCCTGCAGTAGCCCCTGAGCCTTCCTAGTGTAACTCCCCACTAAAGGATAGTCAGAGGCTCTCTTGGCCAAGGGAGCCATAGAGACGAGTCATGTGCCAGAAGTAGGTCATGGTTGCTATTCCCACCACTTTCTGGTACCCAAAAACGACCAGGGCCTCTGCCGTATCCTAGACCTTCGGTCCCTCAATCTCTTCCTCAATAAGGAGAAGTTCAAGATGATCCCTCTGGCTCAGGTGCTCTGTGCCCTTGACCCAGGGGATGGATGGTAGCGTTGGATTTGCAGTACGCTTCATCCTCCCTGCCCACAGACGCTACTTGGTGGGCCATGAGCACTTTGAATTTACCGTGCTCCCTTTTGGGCTTACCAGTGCCCCTCAGGTGTTCACCAAGGTGATGGCGGTGGTCGCAGCACATCTGCGCAGATCAGGAGTTTCAGGCTTCTCCTATCTTGACGACTGGCTATTGAAGGCGGGCTTGCACGATGCAGTCGTCTCCAGCCTCCGGACTATGGCGGACCTCCTGCACTTGCTGGGTTCACTATAAACGCGCTGAAGACACACCTGACTCCCTCTCAAATGCTCCCTTTCATCTTTCATCAGAGCTGATTTAGACACAGTCCAGTTTCAGGCTTGTTCTCTGAGCGGCAAATCCAGAATATTAAGGATATTCTAGCCATGATACCGATGTTTCAGCCTCTATCCTGGATTTTGGTGAGAATGACTCTGAGGCTGCTGGGCCTCAAGGCTTCCTGCATCCTGCTGGTGACACATGCCAGATGGCATATGTGGGCTTTTCAATGTGACCAGAAGTTCCAGTGGGCTTAGAATCAGGGGAATCTCTCCAGCAAGGTCCAGATCTCAGAGGGAACTGCACAAGATCTGCAGTGGTATTTGGGTCAAAGGCAGATCTCTCTAACTTCCCCATCTAGATCTGACAATAGTGACAGGTGTGTCACTCCTGTGATGGGGAGGTCATCTGGGAGAGGTGGAGATCAGAGGTATATAGGTGGTCATTACAACATTGGTGGTAAAAGCCGCTTACCGCCATGCAGAAGACCGCCAACACACCGCCGCGGCCGCGGAATTCCGCCACAGCTATTATGACCCACATCTCGAAATCCGACAAAATTCAGACACCCACACAAGTCCGCCACACCAAAGGTCAGTGATAAACTGGCGAAAACAAATCCTCCACCGTCACACCAACAGATATACACCCACGCTATCACGACACACAAACCCACGCGGCGGTCTTTCAACCACGGTATTCCATTGGCGGTACACACCGCCGCGCTCAAAATACACACACTTCTTTCTACAAAACACCGCCACATTGGACAATTCGAAATACACACACCTGATACACATACACACACCACTCCCACACACCCATTACAATATAAAACACACACCCACATCACCCACAAACCCCTACGACCACTATTACAGAGAGAAGGCCAGAGAGAGACACCACCATCCACAAACTAGCAGCCACAGGCATTCAACACCATCACCCACACAACTTCCACGCACAAAACACCACACACCACTACATATCACCACACTTATTACCACACACACCACCCCACACATCACCTACACCCCCCCATGGCACGGCAAAGACACCCCAGGTTTTCGGAGGAGGAGCTCAGGGTCATGGTAGAGGAAATCGTCGGGGTAGAGCCACAGCTATTTGGAGCGCAGGTGCAGCACACCTCAATTGCAAGGAAGATGGAGCTATGGAGAAGAATAGTCGACAGGGTCAATGCAGTGGGACAACACACAAGAAATCGGGACGACATCAGGAAGAGGTGGAACGACCTACGGGGGAAGGTGCCTTCCGTGGTCTCAAGACACCACCAGGCGGTTCAGCGGACTGGCGGCGGACCCGCACCTCCTCACCCACAACTAACAACATGGGAGGAGCAGGTCTTGGCGATTCTGCATCCTGAGGGCCTCGCAGGAGTCGGTGGAGGAATGGACTCCGGTAAGTCAAACCTTTAACTACCATATCCCACACCCTACCTGCATGCTATCACATACACCCGCCCTCGCCCCCACCCCTATCACTCCAACTCCTCACAAATGTACCAATATCACAAACCACACATCCCAAGACCAAGCCCTGCATGCAACACCAACGCATGGACACCCATCACTAAAGCTTGCCCACTGCACTTACCCATACACCCCCCCTAAACCAGCATCACACAAGCCCCCACACAGGAATGAAAGCACCGGGTACACGGTCACCCACCCATTGCACACCATGACACACACAGATGCAATAATCATGCTTTTACACCCCTGCAGGACCACTACCCAACGCCACCAGACAAGAGGGTCCAGACATCTCCACCCCACCCACAGAATAGGCCCACAGTGATGACAGCAGCTCTGTCCAACTGGATCTAAATGACCAGCACGGACCATTGTGGGCCTCGGGACAGTCGGTTTCCCTCACAAGGGCACAGGCCACCACAGACCTACCCCCCTCTGGTAACACCAGCACAGCACCCACCCAGCGGGCCCATACCTCCGTCCCCAGGACACGTCAATCAGCTGTGTGTCCACCACTACAGGGAACCCAGGATAACCCACCACCCCAACAACAACAGGCACCTGGGGGCAGTGGTAGTGGGCACACGGTCCAGGGGACGGAGGCCCAGGAACACAGGGGAACTGGGAGGGCTGCTGTGCGACAGGGGGCGGACAGGCCAAGGGAACCCACTCTCCACGAGGCCCTCTCCTCCATCATGGGAGCATACCACCACTCCCAGGAGACGATGGCAACGGTCCTGGCCAAGTTTCAGGAGACCCAGCGCATACAGGAGGAACAGTATTTGGGCTTCAGGGAGGAACTCAGAACCATCAGCTCCGCCCTGGGCAACATCGTAGGGGTGCTGAAGGAAATACTCAACACCAGGAGGGACACTGTGGCACTACAAGGGGCCCCTGACACCAGCATGGACGATGAACTGCCCACCACCTCCGCCGGCGCTAGTGCACAGGAGGCACCGCCACAGGACCACCACACCAGCACCCCACCCCCTGCAGATGGAGAACCACCCCGCAAGCGGTCCCTGAGATCCAGGAACAAGACAGAGCACGATGCCAAGACCCCCGCCAAGAAATGAGACCACCCTGATTGTCATCCCACTGTCCCACTTTGTCACCCTGTCCATATTGGTACTGCCCCAGCTCCACTTCCTATGCTTATATGGGCAATGCACCTATGAGACAAATAGACTGGACTCTGCCATGGACACTCCTCCGCCATCACCCCTCACCATTTAACTTCCCCCTTTAATATTTTGTATGTAAACAAACACACCTAAAGCACCAAAAGATCTGGAGTCTGTCTGTGATTTTGAAATAGTGTATTTGCAATGACAGTGACAACATTTCCAGGAAATAGTAATGTCAACATACCTATGTCACACAGCTCTAGTCCATGAGGAATCTAAGCAGATGACACACGTTGGGACCGACACCTGTGAAACCGTAAGGGAAAGTGTCAACTCAGTGACCATACACTGGCTGAAATCGACAGACAGGAGAGAGGTAGTAGTGTTAAAGTACATGTACTAGGCAGGAATGTATTCTCACCTGTGTTTCACTGGAAATATTGCTGGATGACTAAGTCCCTGTTGTCAATGTCTTCTTCCTCTGCTTCCTCCTCATCACTGTCCACAGGCTCCACAGCTGCCACAACACCGCCATCTGGACCATCCTCCTGCAGAAAAGGCACCTGTGGTCGCAAAGCCAAGTTATGAAACATACAGCAGGCCACGATGATCTGGCACACCTTCTTTGGTGAGTAGAATAGGGATCCACCTGTCATATTGCGGCACCTAAACCTGGCCTTCAGGAGGCCGAAGGTGCGTTCGATCACCCTCCTAGTCCGCCCATGGGCCTCATTGTAGCGTTCCTCTGCCCTGGTCCTGGGATTCCTCACTGGGGTCAGTAGCCATGACAGGTTGGGGTAACCAGAGTCACCTAATAACCACACCCGGTGCCTCTGTAGTTGACCCATCACATAAGGGATGCTGCTATTCCGCATGATGTAGGTGTCATGCACTGAGCCAGGGAACATGGCATTCACATGGGAGATGTACGGGTCAGCCAAACATACCATCTGTACATTCATCGAATGATAACTCTTCCGGTTCCTGTACACCTGTTCACTCCTGTGGGGGGGGACCAAAGCCACATGGGTCCCATCAATGGCACCTATGATGTTGGGGATATGTCCAAGGGCATAGAAGTCTCCTTTCACTGTAGGCAAGTCCTCCACCTGAGGGAAAACTATGTAGCTGCGCATGTGTTTCAGCAGGACAGACAACACTCTGGGCAATACGTTGGAAAACATAGGCTGGGACATCCCTGATGCCATGGCCACAGTTGTTTGAAAAGACCCACTTGCAAGGAAATGGAGCACTGACAGCACCTGCACTTGAGGGGGGATTCCTGTGGGATGGGGGATTGCTGACATCAGGTCTGGCTCCAACTGGGTACACAGTTACTGGATTGTGGCACGGTCAAACCTGTAGGTGATGATGACATTTCTTTCCTCCATTGTCGACAGGTCCACCAGCGGTCGGTACACCGGAGGATTCCGCCATCTCCTCACATGTCTCAGCGGACGGTGCCTATGAAGGACAACAGCGAGCACAGAGTCAAACAACTCAGAGGTATGTACCCACAGTCTACACAGAACACGATTCATACACAAAATCTGGCCTGTATGTGTGTTGAGAGTAGGCCTAGGTATGTGTGACGTAGTTGGTAACTAGGCCATGTGGGCCCCTGAAATGGCGGCTGCCTGACCTCTAAAGCGGAACAATGGGATGTGAGGTAACTGCGCTGGCGTTGTACACCATCGCAGTAGGTGGTCGAAGACCGCAGCGCAATGCTGCATTGGTTAACATTGGATCCTATGGGTCCCAGGAGCCAATGACGATGTACGCCGGCGGTGATGGTACGCACCGCCGAGGACGTGACCACCATTTTCTAGCTGTTGAATCACTCGATACCTGATCTTCGACAGGAGAGGACCTACACTGCAAGTGCTGCTGTGACCTCGGTCTGGAAGAGACAATGGCTCGTGCGTCTGGGGAAAGGGCCCCTGCCTTCACATCGGAGGAGTTGGAGAAGCTCGTCGACGGGGCCCTCCCCCAGTACCACGCTCCTCTACGGTCCTCCAGACCAACAGGTAAGTACACAGGGAGCATGTTGTATGGGCTATGCCTGTGTGGAGAGGGCTGGTTGTAAGAAGGAAGGGGGCAGAGTCCTGCGTGCATGAAAGACGGTGGGTGCATGTGCCACATGGCAAGGGTAGGGATGGGGCCACTCACTTTGACGGTGCAGTTGGTAATGACTTCTCTTCTTCCCCTGTACATTTCATGTAGGTCAGCGCCCACCAGAAGAAGGATATTTGGCGTGCCATCGCCAAGGACGTCCGGACCCTGGGGGTCCACCACAGACGGAGCACCCACTGCCGGAAAAGATGGGAGGACATTCGCAGCTGGAGCAAGAAGACGGCGGAGGCTCAGCTGGGAATGGCCTCCCAACGTGGGAGGGGTGCCCGTCGAACCATGACCACCCTGATGTTCCGGATCCTGGCGGTGGCCTACCCTGAGTTGGATGGGCGCTTGAGGGCATCACAGCAGACACAAGGGGGGGAGTACACTCTCATTCAGCTGACTTTGTGCCCTTCATAAGGCATGGCCCTGTGGCCCCCCACCCCACCTCTGTAGAGTGCCAAGTACAGCTATTCATGCCCCTGTGTCATCTATGTGTGCAGATGTCGTCCATAGCCTTGTAGGACATTTCCCAGGAATTGCACTGTAGAGCCCATCAGCGCGACGTAGTGCAGGGGGCTGCTGTGTCTGTCTTGTCCGCCACCGGTAGTGGTAAGCCATGCACTCAACCTGTCTTTCTTCTGTTCCCCCCACCCCTTTTTTTGCGGTCTCCCTGTTCTTGTGTCCATTAGCATCATCAGGCGGAGGAGCAGTGGCACCGGAGCACAAGGTAGATGCATCCCACATGGGCATGGAGGCCCACACTACGGACTCGGAATACACCAGTGGGACGGAGGGCGAGGGGAACACCACGGCGGTCACAGGATCTGCAACCAGCGACACAGATTCGTCCTCCGATGGGCGCTCCCTTGTGGTGGCGGCAACATCTGTGCCCGCCACTTCAACAGGTACAGCCGCCACCCCCCGTACCAGCACCGCCCTCCCAGCAGCCCCTCAGCCTTTGCCCCGTGCCCGCTCACCCAGGAGGGTGGGCATCTCGTTCGCCCCAGCCACCTCAGACCCTGCCCCTGTCACCTCTGCTACCCTCAGTGAGGAGGCCATTGACCTCCTCAGGTCCCTCACTGTTGGGCAGTCTACCATTTTGAATGCTATCCAGGGTGTAGAAAGGGAGTTGCAACACACAAATGCATTCCTGGAGGGCATTCATTCTGGTCAGGCTGCCCTTCATCGAACCGTTCAGACTCTGGCCTCAGCACTGATGGCAGCCATTGTCCCTGTGTCTAGCCTCCCCCCTCCAACTTCCTCCACCCAGACCCAATCCCCTGTACCTCTGCCTATCCCAAGCACACCATCAGACCAGCCTGCACACACCTCACCACACAAGGGAAGCTCAGGCAAACATAAGCACCACACATCCCACAGGCACTCACGGAAGCATCACACACATACAGACACCAACATCCACTGCCTCCACTGTGTCCCCCTCGTCGTCGTCTCCCTCCTCCCTCCCAGTCTCATTTACACTCACACCTGCATGCACTACCACTACAGCCACTACGTCCCGCACCAGCACACCCACCACCACACCCTGCTCACGTGCACTCAGCACCCCCACTACCATTCACACGTCCCCTGTGTCCTCTCCCAGTGTGTCTTTGACGCCCCCTCCGAAGATACACAAACGCAGCCACACACCCACCCAACAGCCATCCACCTCACGACAGCCTCCAGCGCATGCACCCGCACCCAAATCCACAAAAGTTACACCTCCTACAACCACCACCTCTTCTTCCACTCCCAAACCCCCTCTACCCGTCCCAGTGTCTCCAAACAACTTTTCATGTCCACCCTTAACCTATTTCCCACCCCCCGTCCAACTCATAGGTCCCGTACCAGCACCTCAGCCACAAAATCACTGGGACCAGTGGTGCCTGTTGTCACAGGTATGTGGAGTGCACCGGCCACCAGGCCAGCCAGTGTATCACAGAGCCAGAGCACAGCCAGTCCCCCCCCCTGTGAAGCACCAGAAGTTGGCCAGTGCCCGGCGGTAGAGGGGGAAGACTCCAGCCACCCAAGCTGCTCACAGGGGTCCCGGGGGGAGTGTGGACTCAGCTGTGACTCCTCCCAAGGTGGGGAAGGGGCAGAAGAAAGCCGCAAAGTCTGGGAGGAGCAGCACAGCGGAGAAAACCGCCATTATCCCCGCTGCCCAGGAGGCCACCGCCAGTCCCCTCGTCGCTGTCCAGGAGGACCCCGCCAGCCACAGCCCAGCTGCCCAGTAGGGCCCGCCAGCCACAGCCCAGCTGTCCAGGAGGACCCCGCCAGCCACAGCCCAGCTGCCCAGGAGGGCCCCGCCAGCCACAGCCCAGCTGCCCAGGAGGACCCCGCCAGCCACAGCCCAGCTGGCCAATGAAGGACCGCCAGCCCCAGCCCAGCTGGGCAATGAATGACAGCCAAGTCAATCACCGCTGAACAGGGCAAGGACCGCCAAGTCAAGCACCGCTGAACAGGGCAAGCACCGCTGAACAGGGCAAGCACCGCTGAACAGGGCAAGCACCGCTGAACAGGGCAAGGACCGCCAAGTCAAGCACCGCTGAACAGGGCAAGGACCGCCAAGTCAAGCACCGATGAACAGGGCAAGCACCGCCAACTCAAGCACCGCTGAACAGGGCAATCACCGCTGAACAGGGCAAGCACCGCTGAACAGGGCAAGGACCGCCAACTCAAGCACCGCTGAACAGGGCGAGCACCGCTGAACAGGGCAAGGACCGCTGAACAGGGCAAGGACCGCTGAACAGGGCAAGGACCGCCAAGTCAAGCACCGCTGAACAGGGCAAGCACCGCTGAACAGGGCAAGGACCGCTGAACAGGGCAAGGACCGCCAACTCAAGCACCGCTGAACAGGGCAAGCACCGCTGAACAGGGCAAGCACCGCTTAACAGGGCAAGGACCGCTGAACAGGGCAAGGACCGCCAACTCAATCACAGCTGAACAGTGCAAGCACCGCTGAACAGGGCAAGGACCGCCAAGTCAATCACCGCTGAACAGGGCAAGGACCGCCAACTCAAGCACCGCTGAATAGGGCAAGCACCGCTTAACAGGGCAAGGACCGCCAACTCAATCACCGCTGAACAGTGCAAGCACCGCTGAACAGGGCAAGGACCGCCAACTCAAGCACTGCTGAACAGGGCAAGCACCGCTGAACAGGGCAAGGACCGCTGAACAGGGCAAGGACCGCCAAGTCAAGCACCGCTGAACAGGCAGGGCAAGCACCGCTGAACAGGGCAAGGAGCGCCAACTCAAGCACCGCTAGCCGATGAGCGGCAGGGGCACTGACGCAACAGGGACCGTCACGGGGTGAGTGATGCACTCTGGGCACCAGTTGCCCTCCAGAACCAGTGGAGACTTGCATCCACTCCGTCTGTCCTGCACAGGTTGAAGCACTCTGGGCACCAGTCCCCCTCCAGAACCAGTGGAGACATGCATCCACTCTGTCTGTCCTCCACAGGATGAAGCACTCTGGGCAGTACCCCTCCAGAACCAGTGGAGACATGCATCCACTCCGTCTGTCCCGCACAGGATGAAGCACTGTGGGCACCAGTCCCCCTCCAGAACCAGTGGAGACATGCATCCACTCCGTCTGTCCTGCACAGGATGAAGCACTCTGGGCACCAGTCCCCCTCCAGGACCAGTGGAGACTTGCATCCACTCCGTGTATCCTGCACAGGATGAAGCACTCTGGGCACCAGTCCCCCTCCAGAACCAGTGGAGACTTGCATCCACTCTGTCTGTCCTGCACAGGATGAAGCACTCTGGGCACCAGTCCCCCTCCAGAACCAGTGGAGACATGCATCCACTCCGTCTGTCCTGCACAGGATGAAGCACACTGGGCACCAGTCCCCCTCCAGAACCAGTGGAGACATGCATCCACTCCGTCTGTCCTTGGCTGGATGAAGCACTCTGGGCACAGTCCCCCTCCAGAACCAGTGAGATATTCATCCACTCTGTCTGTCCTGCACAGGATGAAGCACTCTGGGCACCAGTCCCCCTCCGGAGCCAGTGGAGACTTGTATCCACTCCATCTGTCCTGCACAGGATGAAGCACTCTGGTCACCAGTCCCCCTCCAGAACCAGTGGAGACTGTCATCCACTTGAGAGACTGTGGCTTTGCACTCCCCAGGATGGTACAGTGGGCAAACCACCCACTGGAGAGACTTGAGAGACTGTGGCTTTGCACTCCCCAGGATGGTACAGTGGGCAAACCACCCACTGTAGAGACTTGAGAGAGTGTGGCTTTGCACTCCCCAGGATTGTACAGTGGGCAAACCACCCACTGGAGAGACTTGTGAGACTGTGGCTTTGCACTCCCCAGGATACATCAATGGGCATGGAGCCCCCTTGTAGATCTGGCGTCGTGCACTCATCCGGCTGAGGTGCCCCCCCTTCCCTTCCCCCTGAGGTGCCTGTTGTATTTCTATCTGATGCCCCTGCAGTGTTCTCTCCGTCATGTTCGGGTATCTTGTGTCGGCCTCGCCCATGCATTTTGGGCCCAGTGGTCCACGGACTATGAATGGTGTATTACCTGGACTACTATTCGTGGTGTATATTTTGTTAATAGTGTATATATGTATATTTTTGCTTACTCTATTTTGATATTATACAACGGTTACACTCATTTCCTTTTGTCTTTGCATTCTTCCAGGGGTTTGGGGGGTATTACTGTAATGTTTGGATATGCATTGGTCTGTGTGTTGTAGTGGGTGAGGGTGGGGGTGGGGGTTGGGATGTTGCGTGTGTGTGTCCCTGTTTTTTGCCTCCCCCTCCCCTATGTCGTAGGTGCAGTACTCACCGTGGTTTTCGCCGCCGGTGTTGGTGCTCCTGGTACAGGAGCAGGAAGACTATCGCAGGAAGAATATGGAGTTCTGGCTCCATGGTGCCCTCCTTCCTCGTGGAGTGTGTAGAGGTGAGCGTTTTCCCTTCGAAATGCCTGTTTCCGCCGTGTTTTTATCCACGGTGAATCCGCCCCGGAAAAGGTGGCAGATTGGCCTGTCACAATAATGTGGGCGGTACATTGTCTCCCGTCTGTCTGTTGGCGGTGACGGCCAAGCTGTTTGTCTGTACCGCCGTGGCGGTCTGAGAGTTAAAGTGGCTGTCTTTGTTGGTGGTTTCTGCCACGGTCGTAATTCCAAATTTTTTACCGCCGGCCTGTTGGCGGTCTTACCGCCGCTTTAACACCGTCCGCCAGGGTTGTAATGACCCCCATAGTCTCTGGCGGAATCTGCACTCCTTGTCAACCTGTTAGAGCGCTGTGCGATCCGGCTAGCATTGAAGGTAGTTCTTCCCTTTGTCAAGGGAAAGATGGTGCAGGTGTTTACAGACAACATGTGGTACCACAAAAAGCAGGGCAGGTTGGGGTTGTGGATCCTTTGTCAAGAGGCTCTGCGCCTCTGGACAAGGCTTGAGCAGAGGGGCATATCTCTGGTGGTACAAAACCCAGTGGGCTCTCTGAACACCAAAGCAGACAAACTCAGCCGAAAATGCCTAGAGTAGATGGTGCAAGGTCTCTGTCAGCAGTGGGGAGATCTTTAGTTAGATCTGTTTGCCTCCACAGAGAACGCCCAATGTCAGCAGTTTTGTATGTTGGAGTTTCCAAGGCGGCAAATGCTCGCAGATGCTTTTTGTTTGAGGTGCCACTCAGGACTCCTGTATACTTTTCCTCCCATGCCACCTCTGCCCAGAGTTCTCAAGAAGATCAAGAACGACCGGGCCAAGTAATTCTTGTGGCTCTGGACTGGCCACAAACAGTCTTATATCCTGAGCTGCTGAGCATGCCATTGATCCCCTGATCAGACTGCCCGTTCGAGAGGATCTTGCGTCACAGCAACAGGGGAGGGTTCTGCACCCAAACCTGTCCACTCTCCGCCTTCTTGTGTAGAGATTGAGCAGCAACAGCTGGCAGATTTTGACATTTCTCCCGAAGTCTGTAAAATAATCTTGGCAGCCAGGCGTCCCTCCACCAAAATGGTATATGCGTCTCGTTGGAAGAAATTTGTGGCATGGTGCACAGACAAGACAAGTCTGTTGACCCCCTCTCTGCCTGCTCGCTGAGGTTCTGTTGTTTATCCTTTCCTTGCCCAGAGGGCTCTGCTATGAGCAGCCTTAAAGGTTATTTGTCTGCAATTTCTGTTTTTTTAGCTTGCCTGATCAACCTTCTTTGTTTAAGTCCCCTTGCACACCTTTTTCCTCCATCCTCATTCATTGTGCCCCAATGGGATTCAAATTAGATTTTGACATTTCTGATATACACTTGTTTCGAACCTCTCCACAATTGTCCTCTCAGGCTTCTCACTGTGAATACAGGTTTCTTTGTGGCCACTACGTATGCCCACAGAGTGAATGAGCTGCAGACTTTGTCATCTAAGCCACCCTACCTCTCCATTTTTCTTGACAAAGTGGTTCCTCGCACTAGGGCCTCCTTTTTGCCCTTTCATATAGGCCAATCCATCACCTTGCCTACTTGTTATGCACTCTCGAATCCTTTTAAAGAAGAGAAGAGATTCCACTGCCTGGACACAGAAAGAGCATTGGCGTTCTCCCTGGATCGTACAAAAGAGTTCAGGGTGGATGATCAACATTTTGTCGGTTATGTGGATGTGAGGATAGGTTGGGCAGTGCAGAAGTGGACTGTCTCCTATGAGTCATACTCTGCATTAAGATATGCTACGCTCTGGCCAAAAAACAACCACCTGAAGGTTTGCGTGCTCATACTACCTGAGCTACAGCTGAGATCATGCGTTAGCACATGGAGTTCCAGTCCTTGACATTTGTCAAGCAGCAACGTGGGCTTCTCTGCACATGTTTACCAAACATTTCTGCCTGGACAGTCTGGTTTGTAGGGACAGGTACTTTGCCCGTTCAGTCCTGAATGACTTTCTAGTATGATCTTGTTTCGCAGACCCATTTCCTGGGTTGGTATTTTTTGGGTATCTATTCAAAGGTAAGGAATCTACAACTAGAAATCTCTATCAAATGAACAAGTTACTTACCTTTGGTAATGCCTTATCTGGTAGAGATAATATCTAGTTGCAGATTCTTTTCCCGATCCTGCCTGCTCTGCGAACTGATTTCTAGGGGCAGGGACTCCCCTTTCAGGGCCTTAATTTTGACGCACCAGTAGTCAGTGATCTTCATGGGTCTTCGCTTCTGGGGTGGAAAGTTGTGTAAAGAAACTGATGTCAGCGCGCTGGGGTGCTGCCTAAATAGAAGCTGTAACATATCCGGTGCGGACAACGCCAACGACCGATGTGGAGCCAATCAACACCACCTAGCTACACAAATGGGTACTGGTCAGAAAATTCTACGGATCCTGTTCTGACGCCTGGGGGAAATTCAAAGGTAAGGAATCTGCAACTAGAAATTGTCTCTACCAGATAAGGTGTTACCAACTTTTTCTAGGTTGATAGCTGGCTTAATGAGTTTCATTTATAGCCTCTTTGGTGCATATGACAAGCAGCATTGTTGGAGGAGATTTGAGCTTTAAAACTTAGGGTTTCCAATATCCTACCCACACAATTCACATGTCAAAGATCAGCTGGTATCCAAGTTCTTCCTGAATATTTGCTAGATTGGATTTGTGAAGCTTGAGTGGTACAGTTTGGTAAAGGGATAGCTGTCGTTTTATACTAGGTGATGGCCGCCGTTAGTGAGTCGCAGTTATTGTAAGACAGCGGACTGAAAAACACAAAGAAAAGATAGTCTGATGTTATGAAGGCTGCTTTCAATTCATCTGCCATGGAAAGAGATCTGTAATTAGTTTGTCCCCGTGCCTAATCTCACCTTTTTTTTTTCCAACATATTTTATCTTATTTATGATTTTCTTCAATAAGTCTTCAAACAAAAGGAAGAACAGTTTACAACGTAACACACACAATGAATACTTCATTGTGATCAAGATGGCCATAGTGCAGTGATATACGTAGGTTATACAGTCTTATCTATCATTCCCCCTGCCTGCCCAACCCTCTAGAACTAGAATTCCTTGTGTCCTACAGATATGAGTTGTGCTTCCACTGCAACTAGGGCACCCAGAGTTGCCGTGTTATGAGGGGGGAAATGGTGGGTCCTGGATCTGGCTCTAATGTGAGCGATTGCTCTGCTTTAGCTTCCCCCGTCTCCTTACCGATCAAGTAGGTTTGGTAGGGACCCCAGTAGTTTTTGGCGCGTGACTGCGGAGGGGCAAACTCATTATACGTGTCAGTCTGGGTGTTGCAATATGTCATATCTGCATGCCAGTCTCTTAAATTTAGTGATGGCCAATGATCCCAGCTCATTGCCATAATGCGCTTGGCAAGCAAGAGGCCCATGGCCACCAGGCACCTGACATCCTTCTCCACATCCTTATTGTACCCGAGGAGAGCCAACAATGGCGTAGCAGGCAACCTGAGACCAACTATGGCCCTCATTACAACCCTGGCGGTCGGTGATAAAGCGGTGGTAATACCGCCAAAAGGCCGGCGGTAAAAAAATTGGAATCATGACCACGGTGGAAACCGCCAACACAAACTGCCCATTAAAACACATCGACCACCACAGCGGTAGCAACAAACACCACAGTGGTAGCCGCCAACAGCCAGGCGGAAGACAATGTACCGCCCACTGTATTACAACACGCCTATCTGCCAGCTTTTCCGGGGCGGTACCAACGCCATCAAAAGCACGGCAGAAACACTAATCTGAACGGAAACGACTCACCTCTCAACACTCAAGTAAGAACCACGACGCCATGGAGCCCGAGCTGCACTTCTTCCCAATGCTGGTGTACCTTCTCATACACCAGGAACACGATCGTCGGCGAAGACGACCAGAGTGAGTACTGCACCCAGCACACACGGGAGGGGGGGGGGGGCAGGAAAAAGAGAGTGACACAGACCTGCAACACGCAACAACCTCACCCCCACCCACACCCCCAACACCATACACACAAACACATGCAACAACATTACATATACACCCCGTAACCCTCAGGAATAACGCAAGGGCAAAAGGAAAGGAGTAAAATGAGTGTAATATTAGAAATTCTGAGAAATACGTTCTTAAAGCAAAAAACATTATGTACAATATATACAATATATACAAAAGGAGGGACAGTGCCCACTCCAAAGTGTCCGTGGCCCACCGGGCCAAAACACATAGGCCAAGGCCACACTTGACTCCTGCCTCAATACGGAGAGAACACTGCAGGGGCATCAAGCCGAAAACACACAGGCATCTCGGGGGGACAGGGAATAGGGGGGCACTTCAGCCGGAAGACGGTACAACGCCACTGGCCTGGAGGGGGCTCCATGCCCACAGCTTGGTCCTGGGAGTGCAAAGCCACAGTCTCTCAAGTGGGTGGTTTGCCCACTGTTTTGTCCTGGGAGTGCTAGGCCACAGTCTCTCAAGTCGGTGGTTTGCCCACTGCTTGGTCCTGGGGAGTGCAAGGCCACAGTCTCTCAAGTGGGTGGTTTGCCCACTGCTTGGTCCTGGGGAGTGCAAGGCCACAGTCTCTCAAGTGGATGCCTTCTTCCACTGGTTCTGGAGGGGGCTTTGTGCCCAGTGTGCTTCATCCTGGCAAGGAGGGGGTGAGTGGATGCCTTCTTCCACTGGTTCTGGAGGGGCCTTGTGCCCAGTGTGCTTCATCCTGGCAAGGAGGGGGTGAGTGGATGACTTCTTCCACTGGTTCTGGAGGAGGCCTTGTGCCCAGTGTGCTTCATCCTGGATGGGGCAAGGTCACAGTCTATCACCTGTGTGTTACACCGACAGGTGTTGCAGGGGCCAGGACGCACTGCAGCCCATGTAGTCACCACTACACACTGCACGCCGGCGGTTGTGCTGCAGGTGGCGGTGCTGGCAGTGGTGGTGGTAGCCTCCAGGGATTCACCTGCAGCCTCAGACGGCTGCCCACTGGGGCTGCTGCTGCTGGCAGCGGTGCTGCTGGTGGCGATGCAGGTAGCGTTGCTGGAGGTGGTGCAGATGGCGGTGCTGGCCGCGGTGCAGGTGACGGTGCTGGCATTGGTGGTGGTGGTAGCCTCCAGTCCCTCACCGTCAGCCTCGGATGGCTGCCCACTGGGGTTGCTGCTGCCGGCGGTGCAGGTGGCAGTGCTGGCGGCAGTGAAGGTCGTGGTGCTTGTCGCGGTGCAGGTGGCGGTGCTGGCAGTGGTGGTGGAAGCCTCTAGGCATTCACCTGCAGCCTCGGACGGCTGAAGTGCCATGGCTGGTGTTGTGTGCCCCTTCCTGCCCTTGGCAGATGGTGGTGCCTCCTTGCTTCTGCCAGCTGGTGTCTTTGTCTTGCCCTTGCTGGCTGGTTGTGCCTCCTTCCCCTTGCTGGCTGGTGTCCCCTTCTTGCCCTTGCTAGGTGGCGGACCCTCCTTGGCCTTGGCAGGTGTTGCTGGTACACTGGCTGGGCTGTACCTCCTTTGTGCCTATCACACCTGCAGTAGCTGCACAAACCACAGTGGCCGTTGACTGGGTGGCTGAGGTGCTGGGCTGGGTTCTGCCCACCCTGGCCCGAGGTGAAGGACGGGGGGAGGGTAGGGAATAGGTCAATGTTGGCAAGGAAAGGCTTCTTAGGGACACTGGGGTGGGAAAAGGGTGAAGGTTTGGGAGTGGAAGAAGAGAGAGTGGTTATAGGAGGTGTCAGTCTGCTGTGTTTGGATGCAGGTGCATGGGCTGGATGCTGTTGTGAGTTGGATGGCTGTTGGGTGTGTGTGTGCTTGCGTTTGTGTACTTTGGGAGGAGGGGTTACAGACACAGTGGGAGAGGACACAGGGGTGTGCATGGATGTGGGGGTGGTGACTGCCAGTGAGGGGGTGTAGTGATAGGCGTGATGGTGATGGAGGTATTGGAAGAGGATGTAGTGCATGCAGTTGTGAGTGAAGACGCTACTGGGAGGGAGGTGGATGACAAGGAGGAGGGGGACACAGTGGAGACAGATGATGTTGGTGTGTCTGCATGTGGATGGTGCTTGTGTGAGTGCCTGTGAGATGAATTGTGGTGCTTGTGTTTGCCTGAGCCACTTTTGTGTGTTGATTTGGGTGATTGCTGGTCTGAAGGTGTGCTTGGGATAGGCTGGGGTTGAGGGGATTGGGACTGGGTAGAGGAAGTTGGAGGTTGGAGGCTGGAGACAGGGACAATGGCTGCCATCAGTGCGTTGGCCAGAGCCTGGAATGATCTCTGTTGGGCCGCCACGCCAGAGTGAATGCCCTCCAGGTATCCATTTGTTTGTTGCAAATGCCCTGCTTCACCCTTGATGGCATTCAGTATGGTTGACTGCCCAACAGAGAGGGATCGCAGGAGGTCAATAGCCTCCTCACTGAGGGCAGCAGGGCTGACTGGGGCAGGGCCTGAGGTGCCTGGGGTGAAGGCGATGCCCTCCCTCCTGGGTGAGTGGGCACGGGAGACACACTGAGGGGCTGCTGGGAGGGCAGTGCTGGTACGGGGGTGGCGGCTGTACCTGTAATTGAAGTGGCCACAGAGGTGTCCGCCACCGCGAGGGAGCTTCCATCGGAGGAGGAGTCGCTGTCGGTAGTGTCCCCTCCTGTCTCCGTCATGATGCTCCCCTCGCCCTCCAGGCCCATGTGGGATGCAGCTCCCTACGTCGCCGGTGCATCTGCTCCTCTGCCAGATGATGCTAATGTACACAAGGATAGGGTGACAAAACAAAAAGGGGGGGGAGAGACAGAGGATACACTTGGTCAATGGCAGCAACAACACTACCGTTGGCATACACAGCACACAGGGAACAGCCCTATGCACTAGGCCATGCACTACGAGTTACACTGCTAGTCACCAGCCCATGGGGTACAATGCTTAACACCATTAGCTGCACACCTGAAACCCACAGGACCCTGCCCAGTAGTAGATGGCCACTAACACTATTGGGTTGGAGTGCATCTGATCTTGCCCATCATTGAACATACCCTGCCATGTTCACCCTGGCCTAGGGGCACCCACAGCCCACATCCCCACCCAGGTAATACCTTAACGCGTGCAAAGTCATGGTTCTGAATCTGTTCTCACCACCTTGCGGCTGCAGTGATGCCTTCAAGCGCCCATCCAACTTCGGATAGGCCACCGCCAGGATACGGAACATCAGGGGGGTAAGGGTACGACGGGCACCCCTTCCTCATTAGGAGGCCAGCCCCAGATGGGCCTCCGCCCTCTTCCTTGCCCAGCGGCGCAGGTCCTCCCACCGTTTGCGGCAGTGGGTGCTCCGCCTGTCAAAGACCCCCAGGGTCCGCACCTCCTTGGTGATGGCACGTCAAATACCCTTTTTCTGATGGGCGCTGACCTGTAGAAAAAATACAGCAGAAAAGGTATTAGTCATACCGTCCGGACTGTCATACTCATGGCCCACCATATCCCTCCCATCCCCTTACGCACATACATTGACCACCATACATGCAGAACTCTGCCCAGGACCCCTCAGACCACCACCACACGGGGCTTACACACACAGCAATCCATACGTTCATGGCCCAAGCATCATGCTCACAGTGTACTCACCTGTTTGTCTGGAGGACCATAGAGTAAAGTGTACTGGGGTAGGACCCCATCCACTGGTCTCTCCAACACCTCGGAAGTGAAGGCAGGGGCCCTTTCCCCAGACACTCGAGCCATTGTCGCTTCCAGACACAGGTCACAGCAGCACTTGCAGTGTAGGTTCTCTCCTTTTGAAGGTCAGGTAGCAAGTGAGTGCACAGATAGAAAATGGCGGTCACGTCCGCGGCGGTGCGTACCGTCACTGGCGGCGTACATCGCCATTGGCTTCTGGAACCCATAGGGCCCAATGATGACCAATGCGCTGTTGCGCAGCTGGTCATCGACTGCCGACCGCAGAGGCACACAATGCCAGCGGAATTACCTCATTTACACTTGTCGCTCCTCACCAGTCAGGCAGCCTCCATTTCAGGGGGGCACAGGCCATGGCATGTAACTGCGACACAGCAGACATTGACTCACGAGTTCACATACTGTTTCTGTAAAAGAAGAAATGTATATTAATTTTGACATATGTGTGAATATGACCTTATGCTCACTGTTTTTCAACCTAGAGTTCAACCGCTGAGGATGAAAAGGAGATGGAGACATACCCCTGTTTAAAGACCCCTGGTGGACCTGGAGACAATGGAGGACAGGCACATTATCCTGACCTACAGACTTGACAGGGCCACAATCCAAGAACTGGGTGCCCAATTAGAGCCAGACCTGATTTCAGCTATCCGCCACCCCACAGGTATCCCCCATCTACTGCAGGTCCTGTCAGTGCCCCATTTCCTGGCAAGTGGTTCCTTCCAAGCAACAGTGGCCATGGCATCAGGGATGTCTCAGCCAGTGTTCTCAAACGTGCTGACCAGAGTGTTGTCTGCCCTGCTGAAAAACATGCGCAGCTACATCGTATTCCCCCAGGTGTAGGATTTGGCCACAGTGAAGGCTGACTTTTATGCACTGGGACATATCCCCAACGTCATTGGTGCCATTGATGGTACACATATTACATTTGTCCCCCCCCCCGAGAAATGAACAAGTGTTCAGAAATAGGAAAAGCTTTTACTCCCTGAATGTGCAGATGGTGTGTTTGGCAGACCAGTAAATCTCCCTTGTCAATGCCAAGTATCCTGGCTCTATGCATGATGCCTTTATCTTGAGGAATAGCAGCATCCCATATGTGATGTCTCAACTCTAGAGGCACCGGGTGTGGCTAACAGATGAGCCCATGGTCCCCACCCACTTGATGTAGGTATATGGGTGTGGGTTTGGCCCTTAGGGTGAGTGTGTGGCTAACAGGTATCCCTCGATATTTACAGGTGACTCTGGTTACCCCAACCTCTCATGGCTTCTGACCCCAGTGAGGAATGCCAGGACAAGGGCAGAGGAATGTTACAATGTGGCATATGGGCGAACAAGGAGGATCATTGAGAGAACCTTTGACCTCCTGAAGGCCAGATTCCGGTGCCTCCATCTGACAGGTGGATCCCTGAACTACTCACCCAAGAAGGTGTGTCAGACCATCATTGCATGTTGCATGTTGTACAACCTGGCCTTGAGATGCCAGGTGCCTTTTTTTTCAGGAGGATGAGCCTGCGGATGGTCGTGTGGCAGCGGTGAAGCCTGTGGACAGTGACGAAGAGGAGGTAGAGGAAGAAGATGTGGACAACAGAAGTACACTAATTCAACAGTACTTCCAATGACACACAGGTAAGACACTGTAACTTCACCTTCCATTGCAGGTTTGTGTTTGTCATTGAACATGGCAGCCTGATTTCCCTGTTTCTATGGCCACCTACTGTACCCTTTGGCATCTCTATTTTCAGATCTCTATGCCCCACTCTGGCTCCTGGTGTGTTTCCTGCTGCCCACTACAGGTCATACCTATGTAAATATTACAGTACATTTGAATTGCAATGTTTACAGTTTGTGAAACTAATACATTTGTCAAAGAATTGACAGACTCCATAATTGATTTTGTTCTAAGGGTGTTTATTTCTGTGATAATAAGTGTAGGGGGTATTGCAATGGGCTGGGTTGCTGATGGAGGAAGGTCCAGGGTAGAGTCCAGTCTATTTGTATCACAGGTGCATTGTCCAAAGGGGCTTAGGAAGGGGAGCAATGAAAGTTCAAGGTGGACAGGGTGACAGAGTGGGACAGAAGGGTGACAATCAGGAGAGTCTTATTTTCTGGCGGGGGTCTCAGCAATGTTGTTTGGCTTCTGCCTGGATCGCAGGGACACAGGGGGTGGGATGCTGGTGGCCTGTTGTTCCTGTGGCGGGGCCTCCTGTCCACTAGCGCCGGCAGAGATGGAGGGCTGTTCTTCGGTTTGGCTAGTGTTAGGGGCCGTTGGTGTGTCACTGCCTCCCTCATGGTGTTGGCCATGTCTGCCAGCACCCCTGCAATGTAACCAGGGTGGTGTGGATGTCCCTCAGGTCCTCCCTGATCCCCAGGTACTGTCCCTCCTGCAGCCGCTGGGTCTCCTGCAACTTGGCCAGTATCTGGCCCATGGCCTCCTGGGAATGGTGGTGAGTGCCTTGTGGAGAGTCGGTTCCCTGGGCCTGTCCTCCCCCTGTCGCACAGCAGTCCTCCCAGCTTCCCTGTTGTCCTGTGCCTCTGTCCCCTGAACCGTGTGACCACTGCCACTGACCCCAGGTCCCTGATCGTCCTGTGTTTGTGCGGTTGACTGGGGTCCTTGTAGTGGTGGACACACTGCTGATTGTCGTGTCCTGGGGACAGAAGGATGGGCCCGCTGGGTGGGTGCTGTGGTGGTCTTTCCTGAGGGGCGAGACTCTGTTGTGGGTTGTGACTGTGGCTGGGTCACCGACTGTCCAGAGGTCCCTGATGGGCCAGGTTAGTCATTGTGATCCAGGCGTGCAGAGCTGCTGTCATCACTGTGGGCCTCTTCTGGGGGGGGGACTGGATGTGGCTGGCACCTTCGCTCCGGTGACATTGAGTGGGGGTCCTGTAGGGATGTAAATGCAATGTTTTTGTATCTGCGTGTGCCATTTTGTGCATGGATATGTTTCCCTCTACGGTTGTTATTAGCAAGGCAGCTTTGGCTTGTGTGAATTGTGCTTGGTTTGGCTAAGTGATTGTCACTAGTGTGCATGCTGTGGAGATGGGTGTCCATGCAGGTCTGTGATGGGGTCCATGCATTGGTGTTGCATGCAGGGCTTGGTATTGAGATGGGTGGGTTGTGATGGTGGGGTATATGTGAGGTGGTGGGGTGATGGGGGTGAGGGTAGGGTTGTTGTTTGTGATGGCATGCAGGTAGGGTGGGGGATAAAGTAGTAAAGATTTGACTTACCAGAGCCCAGTCCTCCTGCTACTCCTGCCAGGACCTCAGGATGCAGTATTATCAAGACTTGCTCCTCCCATGTTGTCAGTTGTGGGGGAGGAGGTGGAGTCCACCGCCAGTCCTCAGTACTGCTATCTGGTGTCTTGCTACCACGGAACGTACCTTCCCCCGTAGGTCGTTCCACCTCTTCTTGATGTCATCCCTTGTTCTTGGGTGTTGTCCCACGACGTTGACCCTGCCGACGATTCTCCGCCATAGCTCCATCTTCCTAGCACTGGACGTCTGCTGCACCTGTGATCCAAATAGCTGTGGTTCTACCCTGAGGATTTCCTCCACCATGACCCTTAGCTCCTCCTCAGAGAACCTGGGGTGTCGTTGTGGTGCCATGGGTGTATTGTGAGTGGTGTGGGTGAGGGTGTGTGGGGTGCTGTGTTGGGGTGTGTGATGTATGGTGCGTGGATGGTGTATTGGTGATGGTGGTGTGTGTCTGTGGTCTTGTTTGTGGTCTTGCTATCTCTCTTGTGGCACTTGTTTGTATTGGTAAAGGTTTGTGGGTAATGTGGGTGTGTGTTTGATATTGGTGTGGGTGTGTTGGTGTGGTGTGTGTATGTTTGTCAGTTGTGTGTAGTTTGAATTGTTCAATGTGGTGCTGTTTTGTTTGTGTGTATTTTGTGCGCGACAGTCTGTACCACCAATGGTTTACCGCGGTTGAATGTCCGCTGCTCTGATTCGTTGGTCATGATGCTGTGGGCGTATTTCTGTTGGCATAACAGTGTGGGTTTTGGTACCGCCAGTTTATCCCTGACCTTTGGGCTGGCAGACTTGTGTGGGTGCCTGTATAGTGGCGGATTTCTGTGTGTGGGTCAGAATACCCGTAGCGGTATACCGCCGCGGTCACGGTATGTTGGCAGTCAGCATGGCGATAAGCAGCACTTACCGCCAATGTTGTAATGAGGGCCAATATGCTCTAATTTCCGAAATATTGTCGTCCAGTATCTATGTATGCAAGAGCAGGTCCACACTATGTAGAGGAAGCTGCGTCGGCCTCCCCACATCTCAGCAGTCAGCAGTGGCATACAGTCCATATTTCAGGAGCTTTTCCCGTGTTTATTTAATTCGGTTGATGTATTTAAAGTGAATCAGGCGGTGTCTCCTGTTTAGGGAGATAGAGCGTACCATTGAACAGCAGTATTGGCATTGGGTGTTGGTTATTGCAATACATGGGTCCCTTTGCCAGTCTAGCTTTAATTATGCTGGGTCTATACGCCTCCTGAGCAAACACATATAGGCCCTCATTCTGACCTTGGCGGGCGGCGGAGGCCGCCCGCCAAAGTCCCGCCGTCAGCTTACCGTTCCGCGGTCGAAAGACCGCGGCGGTAATTCTGACTTTCCCGCTGGGCTGGCGGGCGGTCGCCTTCAGGCCGCCCGCCAGCCCAGCGGGAAAGAGGCTTCCACGATGAAGCCGGCTCGGAATCGAGCCGGCGGAGTGGAAGCTGTGCGACGGGTGCAGTTGCACCCGTCGCGTATGTCACTGTCTGCACAGCAGACAGTGAAATACATTTAGGGGCCCTCTTACGGGGGCCCCTGCAATGCCCATGCCAGTGGCATGGGCACTGCAGGGGCCCCGCGACCCCCCCTACCGCCATCCGGATCCCGGCGGTGGGACCGCCGGGATCTGGATGGCGGTAGGGGGGGTCGGAATCCCCTCGGCGGCGCAGCAAGCTGCGCCGCCGTGGAGGATTCAATGGGGCGGCGGTACACTGGCGGGAGCCCGCCAGTGGTGCCGGTCCGACCGCGGCTTTACCGCCGCGGTCGGAATCCCCATTGGAGCACCGCCGGCCTGTCGGCGGTGCTCCCGCGGTCCTCCGCCCTGGCGGTCTTTGACCGCCAGGGTCAGAATGACCGCCATAGTCTAGTAACCAAGTGCCTATGTGCTGTCTCCTGTGTCAACTAGGCGAGAGCCTACATGTCAGGTGGCTCAAGAAGATCATCTCCCAGGACCTCCCGGAAAGTGTGTCAGGCCCTGATGTAATGGAATTTAATGAGTGAGGTTAATTTTGTTGGATGTCCTGCATAGGAATCCGAGGGACGAATAATGCCCTCACTGAAAAAGTAACCCATCATAGCAATGCCTAGCAATGCGTAGTTTATGGAATATTATAATGACACCCCTGTCTTGGCTCAGTGGAAACCAAGCATACCAATCTACCTTTAAGTGTGGAGAGTAGAGTAGGGGGAGCGCCAGCTGAGTCATAAAACTGTACCACGCATTCGTTGTGACATTCAGGGAATTAAAAGTGCCATGTTGTTGTTTTGGGGGCATAAATAGTCGGTATGATAGGGTGTGAGGGCTCAACATGTCCCGTTCTTTGCAAAAATGTGTGTGTCATGGGGACCATTTATTCAATCATGAGCAAGCGCACAGCGTGCTGCCCTGTAATAGGTCTCCAGGTTCGGGGGGGTTTAACACGCCCATATCATACGGCAACTTGAGGACATTCCAACGGACTCTGGGCTGTTTCCCCACCTAAGCGAATACCAATTGAGGGAGCACCATTGGGATGTTCTGAAATAGAAAGAAGAATCACAGGAGGATCACTATTTTCATGAGGGTTATACGACCCATTAGGGAGATAGGGAGCTGGATCTATTGATCTACCGCTTCAGTTAATTTCTGTATTGTTCTCCCATAGTTTTCAAGTAGGACATTTGATGGGTCCGTATGGATTTGGATTCCCAGGTACCGGGCCAACTCTGTTGTCCACAGAAGAAGAAAATCCAGTAGATTTAGAGTTTCAAGTGTGAGAAGGACTGGGGTGTGGTCTGAGTATGTCCTGGGCAAAGGTGTGCAATTATGTATTCGTGATCCAAGTCTTCTAGACACCAACCAGTAATTAATACGTGTATGTATGTTATGCACCGCCGAATAGTGTGTGTAGCCTCTCCCGTAGGATACTTCTGTCTCCATATATCAACAAGACCTGTGTTAGCCGCGATTACAGACACCGTACTCAGATGATGGATCTACAGACGGGTTCTACACGCAGTTGAAGTCTCCACCCCAGATTTGTGCAAGATCGCTCCATCTGGCCAGTGTTGTGTGTAAATCATAGTAAAAATGTGGGTTATCGTAGTTGTGCCCATAAAGCCTTACAAGCAGAAAAGTTAAATCATCTCTGTTGCAACGCACAACTGAGTGTCCACGCCCCCGGAACATTCACGAGTTCCTGGATGTGAACCCCAGAGGCCTTGCTAACCCATATCAGCAGCCCTTGGGCGTGTGAAGTGTACCCCGCAGCCGCAAATTGGCCCGTAGCCTACACGGGGTAGAAATTGTGCTATTTGGGGAAAGGTTTTTCTTGGAGTATTGCTACGTCAACATTGTGCCGCTTGAGGTATGCCATGACTTTCCTGAGATTTCTGTGGTCATTAAGACCCCTAACGTTCCAGGTCAGTAATGTCATAGGCATACCCTGGAAGGAGTTGTCAGGTCTCGTATTTACCTCCTTCATGGGTCACTGTCCATGAAGTGTAGTTTGAATATCATAGGCCAACCATGTGCAATTGAGATTCGTGTGGAACAAAAAAATTAACCAACCAGAACAAACCCACCAATCCACCCCTCTCCCATTACAGGCCAATTCCCAACTCGCATGTCGTAATGTATATATACCACCCTCGTCCCACTCTCCAAAGAAGAACATCTCCCAGATACTGTGGTGCACACATGGGGCCTGATGTTACCAGCCAGCAAATCTTGCTGCACCCTCTGGGTCGCCTAATAATGCTATTTCCAGCCCCTGTAAAATGGGGAGGTGGAAATCACACTTAGTGCGATATACAGCCATGTAACAATGAGTGCAACCCCTGCTTACAGTCCCCACTGTCCTTTCGAATAAGGTATGGAGACTGTGAGGGCTCCTAAGCATAGGACACTACATAGGCTCAGTCTTTTAACCCCTTTCATTACTACAATAGTGAACCCTTGGGAGGCTATCGGCGTTGCATACTTTATACGGAATATCAGATTACACATTTTATAGCGAACCCTTAGACAATCTGACCAACACCCCTTCCTGCATTAGAGAGACAAAGTGTGTGAGTCACACTGGTCACCAGTCACCACCCTGTGTTTCAGAAACTGCTGCAACTGCTTATGATCACTGAAAAGTAGTGGTTTGCTGTCAATTACCACTCGAAGTTTAGCCAGATGGAGCATGCGGTATTCCAAGTTAAGTTCCCGTAGTTGACGCTTGGCAGGCAAAAATAATCTCTTGGCTTCTTGGACATGTTGAGTGGGATATAAGGATATATTCGAGCCCTTGTGCCTTAGGGTCTTGAGTTTGCGTACCTTCTTCAGGGCTGCATCTTGGTCCCTGAAGTTTAAACGTTTTGCTATCACAACGCGAGGCGGCGCCCCCGGCGGCAGTCGAGACGCCAGCGAACAGTGCACATGTTCTACCACAAAAATATCCAAGAAGGTTTCATGCCTCAGTAATGTAATAAGGAGATGTAGTAAGCTGGTGCTTGTAAAGCTTCACTGGCTTCCCATAAAACAATGTATTCAATTTAAGGCATTATGGGGGTCATTCTAACCCTGGCAGTCGGTGATAAAGCGGCGGCCAACCCGCCAACAGGCAGGCGGTCCAAAAAATGGAATTCTGACCCTGGCGGGAACCGCCAACACAGCCCGCCACATTAACACTCCGACCGCCACGGCGGGACCGACAAACAGCGCGGCGGTCACCGCCAACAGGCAGGCGGCAGACAATGTACCGCCCACCCTATCACAACTCACCAATCCGCCACCTTTTCCGGGGCGGGAGCCCCGCCGATAAAAACACGGCGGAAACAGACTACGAACGGGAAAACGCTCACCTATACACACTCCACGAGGAAGGAGGACAGCATGGAGCCCGAATTACACATCCTACCGGCTATTGTCTACCTGCTCATCTACCAGGAGTACGAACGCCGGCGCAGACGACAACGGTGAGTACTGCACCTACGACACAGGGGAGGGAGGAGGAGGAAAGCTTACGGGCACACACATACGCGATCCACCCACCCCCCCAACCCACCCCCCCAATACCTACACACCAATGCAGAGCAACAAGTCAGAGTGAGACCCCCCAAACCCCCCGGAATAATTCAAAGACATAATTCAAATGAAGTTTAAAATTTATGTAAAAAATAGGTTAATTTAAGTCATGGTAAATATGCCATATGAAATATACAAAAGAAATAATGAACATAGTGCAAAGTATAAACATAGTCAATAAGTCCTGCACAGTCCGTTCAATATCCATAGTCCGTGGGCCAATGTGTACAAACACATGGGCAAAGCCCACACAGGAGACCGGAAACCATTGGAGAGAACACTGCTGGGGCATCAGATGAGAAAACAACAGGCACCTCTGGGGGAAGGGAAAGGGGGGCACCTCAGCCACATGAGTCGACGACGCCAGATCCACGAGGGGCCTCCATGCCCACTGTACCATCCTGGAGAGTGCAAAGCCACAGTCCATCAGATGGATAACCGACTGGTATTGGAGGAGGCATGGTGCCCAGAGTGCTTCGTGAACACCTGCTCGACACAGAACCGGCACTGTCAATGGACCAGCGGTGCTTGAGACAGCGGTGCCCAGCGGAGCGGTGCTTGAGATGAAGGGCCCAGCGGAGCGGTGCTTGAGATGAAGGGCCCAGCGGAGCGGTGCCTGACAGGAAAGGCCCAGCAGAGCGGTGCTTGAGATGAAGGGCCCAGCGGAGCGGTGCCTGACAGGAAAGGCCAAGCAGAGCGGTGCTTGAGATGAAGGGCCCAGCGGAGCGGTGCTTGACATGAAGGGCCCAGCGGAGCGGTGCTTGAGATGAAGGACCCAGCGGAGCAGTGCTTGAGATGAAGGGCCCAGCGGAGCGGTGCTTGAGATGAAGGGCCCAGCGGAGCGGTGCTTGAGACGGCGGTGCCCTGTTCAGCGGTGCCCTTCACGACGGGGCCCTGTTCAGCGGTGCTCTTCACGGCGGGGCCCTGTTCAGCGGTGCCTGTCTTGGCGGGGTCCTGTTCAGCGGTGCTCCTCACGGCGGGGCCCTGTTCAGCGGTGCTCTTCACGGCGGGGCCCTGTTCAGCGGTGCTCTTCACGGCGGGGCCCTGTTCAGCGGTGCCTGTCTTGGCGGGGCCCTGTTCAGCGGTGCTCCTCACGGCGGGGCCCTGTTCAGTGGTGCTCTTCCCGGCGGGGCCCTGTTCAGCGGTGCTCTTCCCGTCTGGGCCCTGTTCAGCGGTGCTCCTCACGGCGGGGCCCTGTTCAGCGGTGCTCTTCACTGCGGGGCCCTGTTCAGCGGTGCCTGTCTTGGCGGGGCCCTGTTCAGCGGTGCTCCTCACGGCGGGGCCCTGTTCAGTGGTGCTCTTCACTGCGGGGCCCTGTTCAGCGGTGCTCTTCACTGCGGGGCCCTGTTCAGCGGTGCCTGTCTTGGCGGGGCCCTCTTCAGCGGTGCTCCTCACGGCGGGGCCCTCTTCAGCGGTGCTCCACACGGTGGGGCCCTGTTCAGCGGTGCCTGTCTTGGCGGGGCCCTCTTCAGCGGTGCTTGTCCTGTCTTTTAAGGGAGCCAGACCTGGCCAAGACTCCCCGCTTAGTCGCCCTCCGACCTTGCGGTAGCGGGGCCCTCCTGTGATGGAGTCTTGTGCCGTGGGTGTCGTCCGTCACACCCGGTATGGGGCTGGTGGGGCCCTCCTGGTGCGCTCGGCTGCCCGCATGTCTTCTCCGCCCTGCTGCCCTTGTCCTCCTTCGCTGCAGCTCTCGGGCCCTTGCCTCCCTTAGATGATGTGGCAGGTGACGTGGCAAGGCCACTCTCCGTGGTGGCAGCCGTCTCAGGCTTTTCGCACCGGCCCTTAAGTTTTCTTGTCCTCTTCCCAGGGGGTGGGCTGGCTGTCCCCTTGCTGCTGGCCAATGTTCCTTCCCTAGGAGCTGGTGGACTCCAATAGCCCTGCACTATGGTGATACTAGATGCAGGGCTGGTGGTGGCTGAGGTGCTCTTTGGACTCTTACCAGATGGAGGGGGTGGGTCAGGTGATGCAAAGAGGTTAATTTTTGAGAGGAAAAGTTTTTTAGGAGCAATGGGAACGGTAGGTGCAGTGGGTATGGGAGTGGAGGAAGAGGATGTGGTTGTGGGAGAGTCAAGTGTGCTGTCTTTGGGTGCAGGTGCTTGTGCTGGAGGCTGTCGTGAGGTGGATGGCTGTTGGGTGGGTGGCTGCCTGCGTTTGTGTGCTTTGGAAGAGGGGGTGACAGACACAGTGGGAGAGGACACAGGGGACGTGTAAATGGCAGTGGGGGTGGTGACTGCACGTGTGCTGACTGTAATGGAGGGTGTGCTGGTGATGGAAGTACTGGCTGATGGTGGTGTGCATGCAGGTGTGAGTGGAGACGTCACAGGGAAGGAGGAGGGAGACGAGGAGGAGGGGGACACAGAGGTGGTAGTGACTGTTGGCATGTCTGCATCTGGATGTTGTTTGTGTGAATGCTTGTGGGATCTGTGGTGCTTATGTCTGGATGAGCTGCCCTTGGGTGTTGAGGTGTGTGCAGGCTGGTCTGATGGTGTGGATGGGATAGGCTGAGGAACAGGAGACTGGGACTGGGTGGAGGGAGTTAGAAGAGGGAGGCTGGAGACAGGGACAATGGCTGCCGTCAGTGCTGAGGCCAGAGCGTTGAACGATCGCTGATGGGCAGCCTGACCCGAATGAATGCCCTCCAGGTATGCATTGCTCAGATGCACCTCCCTTTCCACCCCCTGGATGGCATTCAAAAGGGTAGACTGCCCAACAATGAGAGTCCGGAGGAGGTCAATGACCTCCTCACTGAGGGCAGCAGGGGTAACTGGGGCAGGGCCTGAGGTGCCTGGGGCGAAGGAGATGCCCGCCTTGGTGTGCGAGCGGGCACGGGGCGAACGCTGAGGGGCTGCTTGGAGGGCGGAGCTGGTGCGCTGTGTGGCGGCTGTACCTGTAGTTGCGGGGGCACGGATGTTGCCGCCACCGCAAGGGAGCTCCCTTCCGAGGACGTGTCGGTGTCGCTGACGTCTCCACGGGTCCCCGTTGTGGAGCTCCCCTCGCCCTCCATCTCACTGCTGAACTCGGAGTCCGTTTCATGGCCCTCCGGGGCCATGTGAGATGCAGCTCCCTCGTGCGCCGATGCCACTTCTCCTCCGCCTGATGATGCTAATGCACACATGCACAGGAAGAAAAATAAAATGGGTGGGGGGGAAAAATGAAGACAGGTTGAGTGCATGCATTGGCAACACCGTTGGCGGAGAGGACATACACAGAAGCCCCCTGAACTACGCTGCGCAATCGGGGTACACTACTCAGTTCTTGTGACTAGGCCTACAGGTCTATGGACGACAAATGCACACATGGGTGATGCAGGACCATGGATAGCTGTACTTGGCAACCTACAGAGGTGGGGGACGGGGGCACAGGGCCATGGCTAACGGAGGGGACTAGCCTACAGAAAGCGCCCTGGCCTTGAGTTACCCACAGCCCTCCTCCCCCACCCAGACACCTCCACTGCGCGCAAAGATAGCAGAATATGCTGATACTCACCCCCTTGTGTCTGCTGTGATGTCCTCACGCGCCCATCCAAATCGGGGTAGGCCACCGCCAGGATCCGGGACATCAGGGGGGTCAATTGGCGGCTGGCACCCCTCCTACGTTGGGAGGCCATCCCCAGCAGAGACTCAGCGGTCTTTCTGGTCCCGCGGCGGATGTCCTCCCACCTCTTTCGGCAGTGGGTGCCCCTTCTGTTGTGGACCCCCAGGGCCCGGACGTCCTTGGCGATGGCACGCCAAATGTCGACCTTCTGATGGGCACTGACCTATTTGACATGTACAGGGTGGGAAAGGAAATATCATCACTTTTCAGCATGGTAGATGTGAGTGGCCCCCCCCCCCAATCTTGCCATGTGGCACATGTTCCCATCTGTCGTGCGTTGCACTCCTCATTCGCTCCCCTCCCCACCATCTTACATACACCCCACTCAACACAGGCATAGCCCATTCAGCGTGCACCCTGTGTACTAACCTGTTGGTCTGGAGGACCGTAGAGTAGCGCATACTGGGGGAGGACCCCATCAACAAGTTTCTCCAATTCTTCGGAAGTGAAGGCAGGGGCCCTTTCCCCAGTCGCAGCAGCCATTGTATCTCCCAGACCGAGGTCACAGCAGCACTTGCAGTATATCTTCTCTCCTGTGGATGATCAGGTCTCGAGTGATTAATCAGATAGAAAATGGCGGTCACGCCCGCGGCGGTGCGTACCGCGGCGGTGCGTACCGCGACCGCCGGCGCACATCGTCATTGGCTCCTGAGACCCATAGGGTTCAATGTTAACCAATGCTGCTTTGCGCCGCGGTCTTCGACCGCCTACCGCCACGGTGTGCCACGCCAGCGCAGTGACCTCACATCCCACTGTCACACTTCACAGGTCAGGCAGCCGCCATTTCAAGGGCCCACATGGCATGATTTCTACTGCGTCACATAGGCCTAGGCCTTGCATTGCCTTACAAGCCGTTACATGCATAGCGATTCGTGTACTGTGCAAGCTGTGTGAACGAACCTGTGGGTTGCTTGACTCTGTGCTCCATGTTGTCCTTCCTAGGCACCGTCCGCTGGGACTTGCGAGGAGAAGGATGAATCCTCCCGTGTACCGACCGCTGGTGGACCTGTCGACAATGGAAGAACGACATATCATACTTACATACCGGCTTGACAGAGCAACTATACATGAACTATGTGCCCAGCTGGAGCCAGACCTGATGTCCCCCATCCGCCAACCCACAGGGATTCCCCCTCTGGTGCAGGTTCTGTCAGTACTCCATTTTTTGGCAAGTGGGTCGTTTCAGACAACAGTGGCCGTATCATCTGGGATGTCTCAGCCTATGTTTTCAAAGGTTTTGTCCAGAGTGTTGTCTGCCCTGATGAAATACATGCGGAGATACATTATTTTCCCTGAGGTGGGCGAATTGGCTACAGTGAAGGGTGATTTCTATGCCCTTGGACATATCCCCAACATCATTGGGGCCATTGATGGGACCCATGTGGCTTTGGTTCCCCCCAAAGACAGTGAGCAGGTGTACCGAAACAGAAAAAGTTATCATTCGATGAATGTCCAGCTGGTCTGTTTGGCTGACCAGTACATCTCCCATGTAAATGCCAAGTTCCCTGGGTCAGTGCATGACGCGTATGTCATGCGAAATAGCAGCATCCCTTATGTGATGGAACAGCTACAGAGACACCGTGTGTGGCTAATTGGTGACTCTGGTTACCCCAACCTGTCGTGGCTACTGATCCCAGTGAGGAATCCCAGGACAAGGGCAGAGGAACGCTACAATGAGGCCCATGGGCGAACTAGGAGGATCATAGAAAGGACCTTCGGGGTCCTGAAGGCCAGGTTTAGGTGCCTGCATATGACAGGGGGATCCCTCATGTACTCACCAAAGAAGGTGTGCCAGATCATCGTGGCCTGCTGTATGCTTCACAATCTTGCATTGCGACGCCAGGTGCCTTTTCTGCAGGAGGATGGTCCAGATGGTGGTGTTGTTGCAGCTGTGGAGCCTGTGGAGAGTGAAGAAGAGGAAGACGACGGGGACGACACGGACAACAGGGATACAGTCATACAACAATACTTTCAGTAGCACACAGGTAAGAAACAGCCACCCCAATTTACATTTACTTGAGGCCTCATGCGTCTCCACTGTCTGTGTTTCCCCCCAGTTCCTGTTAACTGATTTGTGACTTTCCCTTCCCTTTTCAGAGCTGTATGACCCACTGCCTGACTTCAGCTTTGTTTGCCCATGGACTAAAGCTTATTGAAATTGGTATGTTGTCATCACAAAGTAACTGGACATTATTGAACCCTTATGTGTAATACATTTGTTAAGAATACAAGCAGACTCCTGTTTATTTAAGTGGAATAAGGGCCTGATTCTAACTTTGGAGGACGGTGTTAAACCGTCCCAAAAGTGGCGGATATACCACCTACCGTATTACGAGTTCCATAGGATATAATGGACTCGTAATACGGTAGGTGGTATATCCGCCACTTTTGGGACGGTTTAACACCGTCCTCCAAAGTTAGAATCAGGCCCTAAGTGTTTTATTTAAAGTGCTAGATATAGGTAAATGATTGGGAAGCGGGGATGGGTGGGGGTGGAGTAATGTCCATGGCAGAGTCCAGTTCTCAGTCGCACAGGTGCATTGCCCATATGCCTGTGGAAGGATGGAGCAAGGGCAGTTCAAGGTTGGACAGGGTGACAATGTGGGACAGTGGGATGACATCAGGGGGTATCTTAGGCTGGCGGGGTCTTGCAATCCTACTCTGTCTTCCTGTGAGATCTCAGGTTCCGCTTGCAGGGTGGTTCTTCTTCTGCAGGAGGTGGGGTTCTGGTGGCCCGTCGTTGTGTGGGGGCCTCCTGTCCACTAGCGCCGGCGGAGGTGGTAGGCTGTTCCTGGCCTGGGCTAGTGACAGGGGCCCTTTGGGGTGCCACATGGTCCCGCAATGTGGTGACGATCTGGGTAAGGGCCAGGACGATGGTCCCCTTTGTGGAACCGATGTTCCTCAGTTCCTCCCTGAACCCCATGTACCGTTCCTCCTGCAGTTCCTGGATCTCCTGGAACTGGGTCAGTACCGTCGCCATCGTCTCCTGGGAGCAGTGGTATGCTCCCATGATGGTGGAGAGGGCCTCTTGGAGAGTGGGTTCCCCGGGCCTGTCCCCCCCCTGTCGCACAGCAGCCCTCCCAGTTCCCCTGTGTCCCTGGGCCTCTGTCCCCTGGCTGGTGTGCCCACTACCACTGCCCCCAGGTCCCTGTTGTTGTTGGGGTGGTGGGTCAACCTGGGTGCCCTGTAGTGGTGGACACACCGCTGATTTACGTGCCCTGGAGACAGAGGCATGGGCCCGCTGGGTGGGAGCTGTGCTGGTGTTCCCAGAGGGGGTTGGGTCTGGTGTAGCCTGTGGCTGTCTGTGGGGAACCGACTGTCCAGAGGTCCCTGATGGGCCGGGCTGGTCGTCTGGGTCCAGGGAGACAGAGCTGCTGTCATCGCTGGGGGCCTCTTCTGGGGGTGGGATGGACATCTCTGGACCCTCCGTGGCGGTGTGGTGGAGTTCGGGTCCTGCAGGGGTATAAAGGTATGGTTATTGCTTCTGTGTGTGGCATTTTGTGTGATGGGTGGGTGTCCGTGTACCCATGTGCAGGCATTTCCTTGTGGGGGCTTTTGTGAGGGTGGCTTGTGGGGGTGATGTGTGTGTGCAGTGTGCATGCTTTGGTGATGGGTGTCCATGCTTTGGGGTCGCATGCAGGGCTTGGTGTTCGGATGGGTGGGTTGTGATGGTGAGGCTTTTGCTAGGGGTTGGTGTGATGGGTGAGGGGGTGAGGGTGGGGGTATGATTTGGCATGCAGGTGGGGTGGGGGTGGGAAGCAGTAGTGAAGATTTGCCTTACCAGAGTCCATTCCTCCGCCTACTCCAGCGAGGCCCTCAGGATGCAGGATGTGCAAGACTTCCTCCTCCCACGCAGTAAATTCTGGGGGAGTAGGTGGGGGTCTGCCGCCAGTCTTCTGCACCGCTATGTTGTGCCTTGATACCATGGAACGCACCTTCCCCCGTAGGTCGTTCCATTTCTTCCTGATGTCCTCCCGATTGCGTGGATGCTGTCCCACCGCGTTGACCCTGTCCACTATCCTTTGCCAAAGCTCCATATTCCTGGCAATTGTGGTGTGCTGCACCTGTGCCCCGAAGAGCTGGGGCTCTACACGGACTATTTCCTCCACCATGACCCTGAGTTCGGCGTCACTGAACCTGGGGTGTCTTGGGGGGCCATGGGGTGGTGTGGTTGAGGTGTGGGGTGGCGTTTGTGGTGATGAGTGTGGTGCGTGTGGTGGTGTGTGGTGTTTGGTGCGTGGATTCTGTGTGGGTGATGGTGTTGTGTGCCTCTGTGTTGTGGGATTCTCTATTCTGTGCTCTGTCTCTAGCCTTCGTCAATGATTTCGGGTGGTAGGGGCTTGTGGGTGATGTGGGTGTGTGTTTTATATTGTGTTGGGTGTGTGGGAGTGGTGTTAGTATGTGTATCAGGTGTGTGTATTTCGAAGTGACCAATGTGGCTGAGTTTTCTATGGGTGAGTGTATTTTGACCGCGGCGGTGTGTACCGCCAGTGGAATACCGCGTTTGAAAGAGCGCCGCATGGATTTGTGGGTCGGAATAGTATAGGCGTATTTCTGTTGGCGTGACGGTGGAGGTTTGGTCAGCGCCATTTTTTCGCTGACCTTTGGTGTGGCGGATTATTGAGGATGTCGGGTTTTCAGCGGTTTGGCAGTTGCGGGTCAGAATGACCGTGGCGGTTTACCGCGGCTGCGGCGGTGTTGTGGCGGTCTTCTGACCGGCGGTAAGCGCCTTTTACCGCCGAGGTCAGAATGACCCCCTATGTCTAGTTCATAAAGCCTTGTATGATAGAGGCCCTTTTTTTCTCCAGCGTTTGTTTTCAATTTATACTCCATCCAGATGTTTGCGCTCCTCTTCCTCCCGTCAAGTATCCATAGCACGAACTAAGAAATCTTGGGGTGGGAACTCCTTCACTGTGAAAGCCGCTCGGCTATGGAACTCCCTCCCTCTTCAGCTTCGATACGAGACTTCTGAACTTTTATTTAGGAAGAAATTAAAAACTGTTCTCTTTGCTGGCAACTCTCTGTTTTAATTCTTCAGTTTCATTTTTCTCTCGTGATCTTCCATGTACCCCAGTGCTGGGAAGCCTTAGGGTAGCTACGCACTCTACAAATCTTTAAACTAAACTAAACTAAACTAGTGTTCCATATTATCAATGGCTGTCGATTCAGCAATGTCCACCACCCGTATGTTACTCCTCCGAGAGTTAACCTCTAAATCTTCGACTTTAGCTTGTAACATTGTGATCGTCTTGTCCATTTTGGATTGTGATGAGGCGAATGTGGTGTGCTGATCTTTGACCTCGGATATGAGGTGCTCCGCACTGTTGAGGCGCTCTGCATGCTTGCCCAGGCGCTTGGACATCCTCTCCATCCCGAAGTACAGAGAGTATATTTTACCATCTATAGTGGCCAGGCTTTGCTGCATAGATGTAAGGATATGTTTTAGTTCAGGCTCCACATCAGACTCGGGGTCCCTTATGGCAGCCCCAATGTCGTCAGGCTTCCTGTGTCTGGGTCTACGGGTTCTGCGCTGTTCAAAATGCAATTTAGTCTGGGTTTGTCTGTTTTACCCATCTTTGTACTCTCAGGGGTACCGCAGGACCCGGCAGGCGATGGTACGTATTTCAGTGGCTGCTTTGCTCACTATGAGGGTCAGCGCAACTACCCCTTCAGTGGGATCAGTAGTTTTGCACTTTCAAGGTACCCGCTACCGAGACCTTGGTCCCTCCCGTCCGTGACCTCGTGCGTGGCTCAATGGGACATCCTCCATGCGTCCCACCGATCCAGGCCGTGCCAGCAGTGTTCATGCAGTTTGGGACATGACGAACAGGCAGCCAGCAACCCCAGGACGTGTCCCCTTCCCGCCCATTCAGGGTGCTACTTCAAGGCTCCCATCTGCCGACCCTCGCCTTCTCCGATCCCCCGGCTCCAGGATCGCATGCTGCAGAGGCCCTGCTCCGCCAGCGAGTCTGGGACAGCTCTCACCTCTTCTTGTAGAGCAGGGTGGGTCAGAGACTCCTGTATCTGCGAGGTCTGACAGTCCCCCAGGGAGGGGCCCCAGCAGCAGCGGTAAAGCAGTTCAGGATGGCGCCCCGTCTACAGCCGGTCTCCTGACATGCAGCAGCGGCCTTGAGTCCCAGCCACCCTACGAGGTAGGCCGCGCTGTTCGTCCAGCAGCCTGGGGTTGTCAGGTTTGCAGGCAGTGCTCAGCCGGGTTCACTGGTGTAGCAGGATCATATTTGTAGGTATTTATGGCTTTCTGTTCATTCTGGGCTGTAGGATCATTTAGGATCGCACGGCGGCCATAGGAGCGAGATTAGTTTGCGGCTATCTTGCAGCAAGGCAGGCTCTGCCGCCACCCCACTCCCCTCAATCTCACATTTAGGGTCAAATATTAGTTGGCAATGGTAAGTCCGTGTTGGGAGTCATTGACTGTAGATGCAGATCTGTCATGAGTTGTCCTATCAAGAAGCTGAGGAAAGCTGAGGTTTTCCATGTTAGCTACAATTCCCCCAGCATAGCTATCTGACGGATTATCTGCCAAAGGTAAAAGTCCCCTCAAGACACTGTAGTGAAATATGCGTTTTTGACCACTGACTTTGTGTTGCACCACTTTGCACCTGGATTAGCTGTCTAGAGTTCACCAGTTGCAGATTACATTTTGTATTCAGTTTATCTGCCTATTGACTTTATTGTAGAGTTAGAAACTGCCATGTTAAATGTGTTAGTATTATTCCACATTGTAAACTGTGCTTGTTTTCGTATTCTTTCTCACCGAAGAGCTTGGACATATTATTACCGAACAGCTAGTACATAATATGGAGGAGGTAGGCAGTCAGCACTATAAGAATGTACCAGACTGATGTTTTTTAGTGCAAGCAGGGAACGGTTTGGGCTTTGGAGAGACAATTTGGGAAACTGGCCAGTTCCAACCTGTTTCTTTCAACTCCGACCTACATTAGCCAGCATGTTTGAATATTTCTTTTTTATGGGAGGGGTTATTCCAGAAAGCCCTTCTCTGGTTCTTTAAGACGGCCCTGCTCAGTAGCCGTGGAATTTCCGAGACCTCGGTCAGGATTAGACGTCGAATGCCTGACATCTGTCCTGTGAGGGGGGACACCTCTTTCTCGCAGTTGAACAGGGTCATCTTCTTGCTGGCATGAGAAAGATGAAGCCTCTGACAGGCCCTACGGTGATTAATTTTTACTTCATTCTTTGCGTACTCATAATTACATATATTTGCTGTGTACATTGCAGTTGAGAATCATTTTGGTATATTTTCCTTTCATTGCTGTGACTATTTATAAACGTGTGCTTACAATCTACTAAACTCCTTTTTTAGGAACCTCATGGTGAGCTAACAATAAATGTCTTCTTTGAACTGAGAAGCACATTCCAGAAATGTTTGTCAGCTTTGTCATTAGTGAAAGCAAAACAGACACATCACAAAAGAAGAATTTTCTTGAATAAAGAGAGTTTGTAGATGAGATCTAGCACATAGCAGTAGATATAGTTTTCCTAGGACGGTGCTAGATGACTGGGTAGAGGAATGTTGAGGCTTGGCCAGTCATACAGTTCATAATAGGGTATTCAAAGGAGTTAATACAGAGACCTCAGTGGGATTTCATGTTAATAAGTCAGTGAAGATGAATGTGTCGCTTTTAGATAGGTTGAGATTCCTCAACTACAGCAAATACATGCTGAGGAAGCATGGAGATGGACAGAATTTGGAGGTTTCTAGCAAGCTTTATATGACCTGACGCTACGGGACCCTGCTCATGAGAATTCATACTACAAGAGATACAGTATCTATCAATCTGAATAGTTTAGATTGGTTCATTTGATTAGATGACATCTAAGTGTATTATACATAAAATGCAGCAGCAGATAAATAAAACATAATTTAGAGGAGTGCAGTTACTATCATAAATAAAATGTAAATTAAAAATGCAATATTGTCATAACCTGTATAAAAAAGTATTTTATAGTAAAACGATGCACTCATTTTTACCACCCTGTTTGGTAAACATCTGACCGCTTTGCATATCAGTGGCAATTGCAAGGAAAGAAGATATACAATGCCAGGTAATGTGGCTTATCAGGACTCTAATTGAGTACTGGTATAATACATTTTCTTTGTGGTACAAAGTAAAATTTACAAAAAAAGAGAAAGTGCATACTGGTCTGTCTAGATGAGTTATCACAGTTGAATAAATCTCTGAATAACTCTAACAAAAACCATAGTCCAAAGAAAGACTGCATGACACAGGACCAAGCCTCAGTCTAATCAAAAGAGATTTGACATAGCTGCTAGTAACACACCGTAAATAAGACTCCATCCCATTAACTATTATTGAAATGAAAGGAACTCCTATGCCACTATGCAGTCTCATCCCTCTCCATACAACTCTTTAATAAAAAAGGCTCCCATGGCGCATTTTGTTTTCTACATTTGTGAGCTCTGCAGGGTTAGTAAAATGATCCAGTTGCTGGCCAATATCTCTGCAGACATCTCTTTCTTTTTTTGCAATTTTGGTCTTTATTGAGTTTTCTGTACATTTTACGTTGCCACATCTGTGTAGAGGTACAGTTACTTCAACCATCAATGGGTCTCATCCTAATCAAACAAGCATGTGGTTACATTTATATTACATTAGTTGTGGTTGTATACAGTTATACAGTATTCCAAACAAAACGACCCTTAATGGTAAGGTTTTGTCTCTACAATGGGGTCTAACATTTGGAGGGTCAGAATCTCTGTCCATTCCGCTAAGTGCTCCATTAGTTTTTCATCTCTTCCTGAGGATGTGGCGTAATACCCAGTAACATCCTGTGATTGTGGGCAAATCACTTCAGGCCTGATTTAGATATTGGCCGTATTACAGCAATTCCGCCGCAGCGGCGGATTAAAAAACACTGTCAAGTTGACGGTGTGCTGCCCACTGTATTTATAAGTATTGCAGCTGAGCCTCAGACCTCCACAATGGAGTGTTCTTCCTAGTCGTGAGGCTGGCAGGTTTCCGCTGGCCATATTTAGATATTACAGTCCTGCAGGCGGGGTACTAGCAGCAGAGGGAGCCTGTTGCTGGACCCAATGGACATCATACAATGGCAGTGGCAATGGAATAGAGGTAAGTCACACAACTTAGCCATATGTGTCCCCTGGCACTACACACTACACAACACACCACATACACACAATAATCAATTTCCATTCCAACACGTACATGCCGAAAACACACATTGCCATATATCCATGACACAACACACACATTGGTGACACTGCACCCACACACAGAACAACCACAACGGACACAACTACACACTCACCTACACCGCCAAGAACTAATACAGGCCCGTAATCTCTCCATGCACCCTTATAAGCCTCCCACTCCATGGCTTGGTTATTTTAGAAATAGACAACTTTGTACTGTTGCATAGACCCAAAAAGGCTCCAGCCAACAACACCTCAGTATGCAGCCTTCAGAGTGGTATTTTGAGTTGAACCTCTCTAGGCCTTAATGTAAGTTTCAATGGTGAGAGATCTGATCCTACAGGCTCTGTTATGTAAGGCATACTGGGGTTCCTAGACCACTTGTGTAGATGCACGCAAACAACACAAACAAAGAAAACCACTTTATTCAATGAAGCACCAGTATTATTCCAGATAGAACTCCACAACATCAAAGGTGCTATTCTAATATGATCTTCTATACACTCAAAGCCTTACTCATGTATAGAGAAGGCAGATGCTGACTGAGGGTGACCAGATGGACGCCTCAAAAATAACTTTTTTCTACTTCAATGGGCTAAGCTTTGAAATAGACATACATCCCTTCTTCATAATTTACTGATGCTAGACATATGGTTGTGTGAACCATATGAAATTCAACCACTACTTTAGAGCCAAGCCTAGACCCTAGACTATAAAGAGCACCTAATGTTTGAGCAAAGAGTTCTTCTTAAAATATCGAGGATATCCAGTTGAGCTGCTTGTCAAAAAATAATTGCAAGATATTTGAACACCTTAACAAATGTGAGCAAGGTGTGTCCTACCAGCGTGTGCTTAGTTTTAGTCCTTTGATCCCACTTCCATGAGATATGAATTCAGTTAGTTGTTAAATCTAAATTCTGCATGCAAGTAACTTAGCTGCTGATCAACTCCTAGAACCCATTAGTGGTTCTTGAGATGAGTACTGCAACATCAGCATAAAGGATCAAGGGAATGTGAACTCTGCCTACTCTTTGAGTATGCTTCCAACTTTCCCTAGGTTTGACTTAAAATAGCTTATATAGAAAGAGAGGAATCAGGGCACATTCCTGGGGCATTATACTAAATGATGACATGCACTTAGTGTACATCCCTCTGGGTCCACAGCTTGCTCTTGTTATTAAGTTTTCATGTAAATTTGCATGGACTACTGCTGACAGATTAATCTCAATCAATGTCTGCTAAGTTAGAGCATTCCCCCACTAATGTGGTGCGTTGGAGGTGAGTTAAAGAGTTACACCCTTCTGAGATGTGGGGTTCTCCTAGTCGGCAGGGGGCGTTGAGTTTAAGGCGTATGTGTGTTCTTGGTGTAGGTCTAAATCTTAATTCCCTGGATATCAGGTCATCCACAAATTTAGGACTCTTTAAGTTTCACTCCTATATAATCCCATTGGAGTGCAAAGGGGCTACAACTTGAGGCAGATAATATATCAGCCCTAATATTAGACGTACAACCCCTGGTGTGGCGGAGTGAGCGGATTACTTTGTAAATGCAAGATTCTTGAGTTTCACTGGCTCCGTGTGTGAGTTGGGGACATTTGGATGGTGGATAATGCTAGACAGACGTGTACTCTGTTTGTTATTGGAGGTGTTTTGACTCCCACAATGATTCTGGCCTGTTTGGCATGCAGTGGGCCGAGTGGGCTGTGCACTGTGTTGCTTGAGGGTATATCTATCTCCAAATAATTCTCCTCTTACAAGTTGAGCATGCCCCACCACTGTTAGCAGCTAACCCATTACCCTTAACGGACTGCAGCTTTGTGAGGGGTGCTTGGCTATAGTGCTTTGGCATTGGAGTTGCACCAACTATCTTGGTTCCTAAGTTTTCCACCGAAGTAGATAATTTGGCCACCTTTTCACCTATTTTGACACCCATCTTGTCTTGTATCCCTCCTCTAAGTACCTGTAGCTGTGCCAGTGGTTCCTCCATCTTGGGCTGATTTAGATCTACTGTGTCTGGGTGCCTTGCTAGATCCAATGAATCGGGGTTCTCATCTGTTACAGTTCCTTGGTTAGCTAGGAGTGCAAACCGGATGGAGCAGTCAGTATTAATAGCGGCTGTGCTTCCAACCTGAGAATGATCTATTGAAGGGACTGGGTAAGCTGCTAGTGTGCTTACTCTTAATTGCTCATCCCCTGGTGCATTGATATCTTTTGGGCTAGAGCCGGACCTGGTGCCACCCCCCTTAGTGGTTTCCCTAAAGTAGGTCTGTATACCCTTGGGAGGTGTATCTCGTTTCCCCTTACGCTGAGATGGGTCTGCGTTGTTTGTGGCCAATAAACCCTCTACTTCCAGTATCAGATCATCATTTTCATTCAGGGTACAGTTCTCTACGGGATGCCTAGCAAACTTGGTTGTGCCTGCTGCCCGCAAGGGTTTTTCGGTGGCCTTTCTCTTGCTCATAATAAATGAGTTGCTTCCAGAATTAGGAAGGAATCTTGCGTGCCTCAACGTTATGACAGTGATTTACCTATAGGAAGCTTTATAGATAAAAGCCAGCTCATCTCTTGTACACTGCGATACCCTCGCAAGCGTTCTACCTGCACCATTCAAGGGGTTACGCCCCATAAACCCAAGCCACCGACACCCAGTGCCAAGACTATGACCGATCTAAGGAAAGCATTTACAGTCTTTTCCTTTCTTTCCCATCTGCCCCGCACAAGAGCTCCCACGCAAAGGCACTATGGTGTGGCCCTGCCCTGCCTCTTCCTGTTGCTGATGGGAGAAGGACGGGCCTGCCTATGGCCCGGGCGCAGCCTGCGCACATCCCACACTGCAGTATGCCCCCTTGTGCTTTATTGCGCTTGTTGGACCTGGCAAATGGGAGCAGGTGTTGCAGAAAATGGTTGCCTCCTGGGGCCGCAAAGCAGTCTGGGATCTTTAGTCCCTCTGATCTTGGTCAGCGCGTCCTGCCCCCTTGCGCTTTATACCGCTCGTTGGATCTGGCAAGTGGGAGCAGCTGATGCAGCAAATGGCCACCTCCTGGGGCCGCAAAGCAGTCTGGGATCTGCTCTGGTCTCGGTCACCACGTCTCGCTCTGTGGTATGCCCCTTGCGCTTTATAGCGCCTGTTGGATCTGGCAAGTGGGAGCAGGTGATGCAGAAAATGGCCGCCTCCTGGGGCCACAAAGCAGTTTGGGATCTATAGTCCCTCTGGTCTCGGTCAGTGCGTCCCTAGTCTAGTAGATCTAGTAGATCAAGAATCCCTTTGGAGAAACCAATTGATGGTAAAATTTCCTTGATCTTCTGTTAATTCTCTGTGCCTCTTCTCTTCTAATTGAGCTCAAGTGGAAGTAGATCTTTCTGGCTATGTACCTCAGAAGATCAGGATCTGTGAAAACCCTAAACAGAGCTGTATTCTGGTCCTGGCTTATTTGGCTTGTACTTGGAAGATTGACCATCAAAACTGAGGCCTGAAATTCCCTTTGTCAAAACATTGATATGGCTTATACCCCTGTCTCATTTATTTATGCTAACAACGTGGCGCGAACAGATTGCACCTTAGCTATAGGCCTTCAGAGAAAGTTGGCAACTTCAAACTCTTTCTGCACTCAAAATAGTTTTAACAGTTAACATTGACACAACAAGATCTTTTAATTAGTGGAGAAGCATATAACGTTCTCTTGGATTTTTGCTGGTAACATTGTGGAAAGAGTGAAGTCCTACCAATATTTAGGCCTGAATTTTGCTAGTTCTTTAAAATTGTTCAACCATATGCACTCTGTTTCGACATAAGGTTCTTAGATTTAATTTTGAATACTGACAGCTTTCATTTTTGCAGCAGATTACTGATTTTAAGACCAAAGTACCCCCGCCACCTCCCAGTAGTTTTATACAGGTCTGAACTTTTAGTTTGTGAATCTTTGTCTTTTCAGGGAGTCCATTGAAGAGCGCTCTTAGAAACACATTTTGAATCTGTCTCCAAATACAATAATTCAAATTTGCCTAAACCCCCTCAAAAGGGGATCACTCAGGAATTTCCTTGAAATGTTGGAACTAAGTGAAAACAAGCAAATGATGTTTGCCTTGCACTGTATTAGGGCATGGTAAATCTCTATCAAACTCAGCACATTAGAACTGGTGGAATTCAGCACAGGGGCTCCTTTCAATCAAAACAGTCCTTCAAAAATTCAATTCAGTTTAAGGAAGCTTTATTTCTGTAACTAGTACCATAAAAGCACAAAACATACACAAAGAAAAACCATCACATTTCATATACATTAAAATAAGTTAAGACAAAGATAAAAATCGATACATACAAAAATAAATATTACTGGGCCCAGAACTTAAACGTATAATTGTGCACAGAATAGTCTGGCACCATATACATAAAAAGATGTACATAAAAAAAAATTAAAGTTATAAATCTGTGCAAAATGCAATAGTTTATTCAGTGATCAACACCAAATACAGTACTGAGAGGAGAAGCGCTTCCCTAGATAATTTACAGAGTCGATTGCAAAGATTCACAATTTTGGACCACAGATACAACACCGTCAAGGCACACCTTCTTTGGCCCAACAGCAGAGTGGTATTAAAAATACACACACTAATTAAGAATTAATTCCACAAAATGTGCTGAACCATGTCCATCATTGGGAAGGCAACCTGCAATTATGTAAAACTATACATACAAGGCAACTCCACATGAAGAAGATAAAATCTTTCCTCTATTGGTCCACATAGCTCCAAGAAGTTTAGTGACAGCAGTAACTAAAATATGATCAGTATTTGATTTAAGAATTTGTAGAGCTATAGCCGACACCTGGATACCCAGAAGCCTGCAGGCAGGTGCAAACCACTTCCTGTGAGGGATTACATAAGCAGGGCAGACAAAAAATATATTGGGCAAATTTTCAAAAGGAGCGTTACAAGCTGGGCAGACCGTACTTCCACAAGATGACTAACTGCTATTGAATGATCTTAATGGTAATGTTCCTACACGAAATTAAAAGTATAGCTTCCTTTCCCAAAATGCCTCATAGCTGTGCACATCCTTCAGAGTAAAAATGTGAGACAGCTTGAAGTGAATCTACCATCTTCCAATACTTATCTTTAAAATCAAGTTTCAAGGGAAAAGCAGCAGTAGTTGGGCGATCCCAGAGCTCGCACCCTCCAAGCAAATACAGTGAAGCCTTGACATATCTGAGTCAGGGGACACTAAGGGGCATATTTAAACTCCATTTGCGCTGATTTGTGTGTGTGTTTTTTTTTTTTACACAGGTTTCCCGCAAAACTAACTCCATATTTATATTTTGACGCTAGACATGTCTAACGTCAAAATATTGGGGTCTACACCATTTTTTAGATGTGTGAACCTACCTTGCGTCAATGAGATGCAAGATTGGTATTCCTGCCTAAAAAATGGTGCTAACCCCATTGCCGTATATTTATCCCAACGGGTGGGAGGAGGGGCTAAATAATGGTGCAAAGCCTGCTTTGCACCATTTTTTAACGCCTGGGTCAGACCAGGCATTAGGGGACCCGTGGACCCATTTCCATGGTTAAACACCACTGAATGGGTCCACAGGTGCCCTCCTCAAGCCCTAGGAAAACCCCACCCACACCAGAGGGACACCGGAGAATGAGGACCCCATCCCAAGTAAGTATAGGTAAGTATTTTTTTTTTTAATTAAAGTGCCACTGGGGACCCAACTTAGGCCAACCTGCATGGCACAGGGTGCGGTGGCCATGCCCAAGGGACACTGATCCCCTCTGCTGGCCATTGGGGTAGTGGGCATGACTCCTGTCTTTTCTAAGACAGGAGTCGTGTGGTATGGATGGTTTTGCATCAGAAAATGATGCTAGGCTGATTAGAGGCATTTTTTTTGCCTCTAACCACCCTAGCATCATTTTTTGGTGCAAAACCCCCTTCTCTCATACCGCCACCCCCACCCGGCTAGCGTAATTCTTTTTTACGCTAACCCACCCTTTGCACCTGCTTGCGCCATTCCATAAATATGGCGCCCAGCTGGCACTCATCAATGGTGCAAGCGGGTGCTAAACTTTTTGATGTATAACTGTGTTAGTGCAGTTTTGCATCAACAAGTATAAATATGCCCCTAAGGGAGTGATCAGCTTCAACTTCAGCTTGGAGGGCTTTGGTATATGAGGCAAGCTCTGGAGTAGTTCAGAGCCGTCTCCAAAACAGGATAGTACGTAAACGAGCTTTAGGGCCTATTCCCTTGATGCATAGAACCTTGAAAAGAGGAAACAGCGGGGTACTTGATGGTAGGGAAATAAGTTTCCTTAAAGAGGTATTTTCGACTGCAACTATTTCTTGAGCTTTGACATAGCCCCAAAGCTTTGCACCATTTAAAGTCGAACTAACAGCCTTAGTCTCATGGATCTGAAGTACCGGGCAGATCGGTTTGGTATATGAAGTGCTAAAGTCCCTGATTAAAACCCCAGTGTACTGTTTTTACTTCAATGCCACCTTAGTGATATGGGAATTCCAAGACAAATTTCAGATATTGTTAAACCAAGGTAATCAAGAGATTTCACCAACCTTCCCTTTATATGATTTTTGGGGGTTGAACGTCATCAGTTTAGTTTTGGAGGTATTGATCTCCAGTCCCCAATAGAGACAGAACTCGTCAAATCGATTTATGAGTTTCTGTAAACCACTGGGGTCTTGGAGATTAAGAGAGTGTCGTCTGCAAACAACAATACGGGAACGTTATGTGCACCTATACATGGTGCATCTGCCTCCACCATAGCTAAATAGGGGACAATGTAATACAATGAAAATAAAGTTGGAGCAAGATTGCATCTCTGTCATACTCCCCTTTGTACTGGGATTTTGTCAGTAAGCTGCCCCTAATCCCCCCCCACGTGCAGAAGTATCCTCATGGAGACGTATTAGTAAGGAAAGGAGGTGAGGAGGCATTGCCAAGTCAAAAAGGACTTCCCACAGCTTGTTGTGAGGTACTAAATCAAACGCAGATATTAGATCCACAGAAGCAACGTAAAGATTTCCTTTGCCAATTAAGACAGTTATCCAATATAGGAGCAGGAATCTAAAGACTTGGTCAATAGTAGGGATTTTTGTATGAAACCCAGCTTGCAGAGGGCTGAGAATGTCATGGTAAGATAGCCAATCCTGGATCTTCCCCAGAAGGTAGTGGCAGAAGATTTTTTGCACACAATCTAATTAGCTGATCGGTTTATAATTACAGGGCAAAGATCTATCACCCTTTTTATGGATGGGTACAACAACGGCACCCTTTCACGAGTCGGGGATTGGTGCCCCGCCCCTACTGCATTAGATAAAATAAAGATGTATCTAGACCAGGCATCTATGTCAGTCAAAAATAAGTCTGCCGGGACACCATCTTGGCCAGCTGCCCTACCGCGCTTGAGGGTGCCTAATGAATGCACAACACCAGAAAAGGTGAACAAATGTAGAGTTGAAGAATCGGCTGGTTGATCAGTGGTGACAGGAACAGCCCAGATCTGCTCATAAACTGCACTAGAGCAATTCATAGTGTTTAGTTGACTGAAATGGTTAACCCATTCTGATGGAGCAATATTAGTCTCTACGTGTAGCACACCATTATCAGGGCCTCGCGCAACCAAGGTCCAAAATCTTACACAATCCTTATCAGATGCAGTGCCATTCATTGCAACCCACCATTTCTCATCCTGCATATGCTTGGCTTTACAGATGGCAGCCTTGTAAGATTTTCTGGCTATGTGGGTAGAGGCTATATCCTTCATTTTGATAGCTTTGATCAGTTGTTTGTTTAAGACCCGGCAGTCCCTATTATACCCAGGATGTTTCCCTTCGAGACTTTTGCCACCAAGGTTACCACCTACCCTGAAATGGGTCGCAATACTTTCAAAGCAAAGAACATGACATGCGATCAATTGCACAATAGTTGGTGTGCCCGCCTCTAGTTGTGCCAGCCAAGACCTCAAGACAGCATTAGCTGTCTTTTGTCGTTAGTCATACTAATGTCTGTTAGTGGTATAATGGGAATGCTAGGCACAGACAATTGGTCACATACAGGAAGCATTTGGATAGAGAGTGGATTATGGTCGCTCTCTATCCTCTCAACTACTGCCATGTCAACGACCAAAGGCCACAATCTCAAATCAACTAAGCAATAATTGATTCTGCTTGTATGGTTACTTTTGTTATAAGTATGAGAGCCCTTAGCATCTGATTTAGTTCTGTCATTAAGTACTCTAAGCCCAAATTCCATAGTCCGGGCTTTTAGCTGCACAGCTGCTTGAGACCACCTATTTATAGGAGGGATGTCAAGGGATGGAACACCCCACATCCGATCTTCCTCATACATGGAGCTGAGATCATCCCAATCTAAAGGCTCGAAAGCGACATTGAAGTCACCTGCTATAATGATTTTAGAATATCGGGGGCACTGCCTAAGAAACGCTTCCAGCACGTGAAGTATGCTGGAGGACAAGCCCCCCCCGACCTCTCTTGTATGGATATTAATAATAATAATAACTCCTGACTTCGGCCCAAATGATAATTGAATACCTAATATATCAAGAGAGTCAGTGGGTAACTGTAATACATGATAGTTTAATGTTGTTCTAACCCATGTGGTTAGACCCCAGAGGGTCTACCCCGCTTGCTTGGAAGTGCTGGAATATGGAAATTCAGAAACCCAATCCAAAAGAACGGATCCACTGCCCATGTTTCTTGGAAGAGGCAGCTATTGTAATTCTCAAAAAATTGGTCAAAAGCTGGCGAAGAGGTAGTAGAACTTAAACCTGCCTCATTGTACCCCATCATTATGAGATGCCAGGTGCAACATAGATGTAGTCATGGCACCTTTGGCTGTAAAATTAGCGGACTGATTTAGCAGTGCCTGGCAAGAGCTGTCAAATATAGGGGAACTAATAAACTCAGGGGCAGGAGCAGTGAGAGCGCTAATGCCAGGACCGACTACATTATGCAAAGCAGGAACCACTGATGAATGAACTAGAGCAATCTCAAATGAAACACTGAGTCAGTCATTGTCATTTAAACCTGATAAACTACCCCTGAATGAGCATTGTGGTGGGTAGGGAGCCTGTGGTACTTAAACTGGATACTGGAATTCCTTGGTGGACATGTTCTTGCATCCAAGGCCACCAGATTATCTACCATGCTCATGTCCCTGAGTATCAATTCGATCACATCACGTTGTGTATCAGGATCTGGTCACCTGCCATAATTATGTCCTCCCGGATCACAGATCGACAACCTCATACATAACGTACCCAATGGATTGCCTTGTTTTTAGTGGCTTCTCCACTCTCTCTAGATGCAGCAGGTTGTAACTTGGGTACATTAACCATCAAAACAATGTTTGTAAATTTGGGTTTATCGAAAATAGAACCTCCCACACAATTATAGATGCCATTTTCTATAGGCCCAAAGGGTTGGCAGTAGAGTAGTTTCTTGGCTCCTTGACCATGCCTATGTCACTAAGGGCCTGATTACAACTTTGGAGGAGGGTGTTAATCCGTCTCAAATGTGACGGATATCCTGCCCACCGTATTACGAGTTCCATAGGATATAATGGACTTGTAGTACGGCGGGTGGTATATCCGTCACATTTGGGACGGATTAACACCCTCCTCCAAAGTTGTAATCAGGCCCTAAAATTGGAAACCCCACAAACATTTTCTAACCTCCCGCCTGCTGGCCATTTGTCGACACGTGCCAAACCAGCACTAGCAGAGCCAGGCATAAGGATAAAACTCTTGTTAGCGGCTGGCAAGGGAAAATTAGACAACACAGATACTGGACCGGGGGAACTGGACACAAGGCCAGGGGCACCAACCAAGGGGGTCATCTGCCTAACTGATTGAGTCACCTGCCTAACCATAGAGATTGATGTAGATACCATGAATTTAAGCACAGCCTCCTCTACCTTTAAATCTGGTACATGAGAGAGATGTTGTAACTCAGCCGTATTGGGGGTGACTGCTGTTACTATGGTCTTGCCTGCTATAATATTGGTGACAGGGTCATCATGTGTGTCACTGTGAAGCAGAACATTACTGTCATCAAGTGGTGATTTATTCACCAGCGTTGGTGTAGTGTGAGTACCATGACCCGCCCCTCCCCCTTTTCCTTCATATGCACACCCCGCAGGTCTCGTACTTTAAACATGTCAGGGATTTTCTTGCATTTAACCCCAAAATTTATGGAAGATCACACACCCTGAGCATTTTCGGGGACATTATCAGGGTAGGAGATCAGTATTTCTTCACATTCGACTAGAAGATTATCAGTCCTTGTCATCACACAATTATCAGCTGCATGCTTCATAGGCTCCAGCAAGGCCGGTTAGATCAGTAACCCTCCGTCCACAATACAAATGCTACAGCTGCAGCCTAAAAAAACAAAACAAACAAAAAAATGTTAGAGGGGTGGCCCAGGCCAGCCTCCTTTGAGTTCCGACAGGCGTGGAAGGGTACGCCCTTGGCCAGGGCTTTGCCTGGGTGCATCCCGCGCAGCGGTGGTCCCGGTAGCACTTTATAGCGCTCATCGTTGGTGAAGGTGTGAGCAGCTGGGCAGGAAAGATAGCCACCTCCATGGGCCAACAGCAGTCTGGGATGTGTAGTCCCCCAGTCAGAGTTCAGTGTGTCCCGCGCAGCGTTGATCTCGGTAGCGCTTTATAGCACTAATCGTTGGTGCAAGTGTGAGCAGCTGGGCAGGAAAAATGGCTGCCTCCAGGGGCCAAGAGCAGTCTGGGATGTGTAGTCTCCCAGGCAGAGTTCAAATATTCAACTTAAATAATTTCACCCACGCAAGATGGGGACTGTTTGAATTATCTGTATGTAAAGAGCTTTCCTGAAAATTGTATGAGGTTTTCGATAATGAAAAATTAGATTGGTGGACTCAGATCAGGGGCCTGATTTACGGTTTTGTAGACAGATAGCCATCTGCCCCATTACTAGTGCATTATATTCTTTGGCACTTGAAATATGGTGAATGGCACATCTGTCACGTTTGTGACTTATTTCCTGTTGACCTCTAAATCAGGCCCTAGATCTGAATCCTCTCATTTAAGCCCAGTCCTGGCCACACAGATAAATGACAACCAAGTTAAATGTATATGAGCACTGAATGTAAAATGCACAACTGTACATATTATATTTGGTGCTCTAATGCTCTTACTCGTGCCGTATAATTTTAAGATTTTTCTTTATAAATCGCTTTTTGTGAAACTCTGGCATTGCAGACTGCAAAATCATAACTATGAGGCCACGCAAAGCCACTTTGTTGCCTTACTCTGCGCTTAGGAGGCATTCCATTGGCGTTGAGGTGGGTGTTCCCATGCAACACCCATGGATTTGCCGCATCCCCAGATTTACAAAACTATGTAAACCTGGGGATGCACCAAAACCTTACGCCTCCCAAGAAGAGGGTTAATGAGGAGAAATATTTGTATTTCTCCTTATCTTTCCCTCTTTCTGTGTGTGCTGCATTTTGCAGCACTTGTGGAAAGAGGAAAACACCCCAGGATACTTTTTGTGTAGGAAAGTACCCCTTTCTGCACAAAAACAAGCCTGCAGACAGCACATGCACCCTTGCCCCATGGTGCACGGATGCCTGCATTGGCACTAAGCTGCTGAAAAGGCATCAGCCCAGAGGGAAAGGAAAGGAATGAACCGTATTTCATAAATACAGTGCATTCCTTCCCTTTCACTGGGGCAAAGGGCAGTGCAGCACGGTGACTTGCTGAACTGCCTTCTGCCTCGTCCCCATTAATGAGGGCCTGGATGTTTGCGAGTACTTTAAAACTAAATGGAGAAAAAACAGAAGTGTTAGTGGCCGGTAACAACCCTTCTTGCTGGTCAAAATCGGGTTGGCCTGAGAACGGAGGTCCAGATCAGGAAGCAACGCCTCAAGTTGCTTTGAACTGCTAAGTACACTTAGATAATTGCTGAGATGGATGCCTGGGTCCACACATTGAGGTATAGTGCAAGGTCTCGGAATATCACATTTAAATCCTGGAAACTCTTGTTTTTGGGTAGCCCCAAATCTATTGTGAAAAGGCTCCAAGTGATTCAAAATACTGCAGCTCAGACTATCCCAAACCATTAGTCAGTCACATCGTTCTTGGCATCTCTGTATTGGTTACCAGTGTATAAGAGAATTCAATTTCAGACCGTTTGTTTAACCCATTATGCAATGTATATGAAAGGCCCATAGCTCATACAGTAATTGTTGAGCCCGTACTGACACAAGAGATCACTGTGATCAAAGGCTGTTTTTGATTCCCAGTATTAAGAAAGCAAGGAGTGGGGGGGGGGTGCTCCTTTACCTTCTTAGTGCCCAAACTCTTGGATGCCCTTCTGCCTGGGCTGATTATAAACAAAGCAGAATTTAGTTTTAGGAAACACTTCAAGACCTTTCTTTTTAATTAGTTTCTCTTGCTGTGCATGGGACTTTGCTGATGTGTCTATAGCACTGGAAGGCACGTTGGGTAGCTATGTGCTTTAGAACTTTTCTCAAATAGAACAAAATAGAATAGATGTTCTACTTTAAACTGGTCATGGAATTGCTATACTGATGGTTAGCAAGCTTTTAAGATGCATAATCTGTGCCTCCGGTCCTGCCCTGGAATGTATAATTTCCTAGCTAGTGCAACAGAAAGTTTCAATTCTATTAAAGACACAGAGGTGAGGATTATTCCCCCAGCAATCGGAAATCATCAAATATCCACACATATCGGTTGCATGAGGGGATAATAAAGTAGACTTTCACAGCCACATATCTGATGAGTAACGGTGTTACCTTGTACTTCCATGCAAAGACCTTTAAAACGATTAACATATGATTGCTGTGTTTTACTGGTAAGAATTTAATTTAAGAGACTAGTTAGTTACTTTGGCCCTCATTCTGACCTTGGCGGGCGGCGGAGGCCGCCCGCCAAAGTCCCGCCGTCAGGTTACCGTTCCGCGGTCGAAAGACCGCGGCGGTAATTCTGACTTTCCCGCTGGGCTGGCGGGCGGTCGCCTTCAGACCGCCAGCCAGCCCAGCGGGAAAGAGGCTTCCACGATGAAGCCGGCTCGTAATCGAGCCGGCGGAGTGGAAGCTGTGCGACGGGTGCAGTTGCACCCGTCGCGTATTTCGCAGACAGTGAAATACATGTAGGGGCCCTCTTACGGGGGCCCCTGCAATGCCCATGCCAGTGGCATGGGCACTGCAGGGGCCCCCAGGGGCCCCGCGACCCCCCCTACCGCCATCCGGATCTCGGCGGTCCGACCGCCGGGATCTGGATGGCGGTAGGGGGGGTCGGAATCCCCGCGGCGGTGCAGCAAGCTGCGCCGCCGCGGAGGATTCAATGGGGCCGCGGTACACTGGCGGGACCCCGCCAGTGGTGCCGGTCCGACCGCGGCTTTACCGCCGCGGTCGGAATCCCCATTGGAGCACCGCCGGCCTGTCGGCGGTGCTCCCGCGGTCCTCCGCCCTGGCGGTCAAAGACCGCCAGGGTCAGAATGACCACCTTTGTCTCTTACTTATAAAAAAATGCAACTCCCAAATAGGAATTATCTGGAGACACAGCCGTGGTTCTACTGCACAATGAGAGGGGGCATAAAGGGAAACATAGGAGTATAAGCAGTCGACTGTTACCTGATTGTCTGAAACTTTGCTTTTCCTTGCCCAAGTGTTGCTGGTAAAGTTAGTTTGTTTTGTTTGCAATGCTCAAATGGTCTGTTGTTATGATAAATGTTATACAAATGAAGAAAGTTAAGCGTAACCCATGTCCTAATAAAATTTAAACTTTCTGCTACAATACCTTGGAAAGTTTATGTTAGTGACTATTTGTCTAAACAAACACAAGTTTAACCTTGATTCAGTAACTTGTGATACTACAGTATGTAATGTGTGGCAGTTAGTTTGTTCTAAATGGTTGTCTCATTAACAATTCTTTTCTTGACTTATATTTTGTTCTTCAGATTAAAATAATCATTTTTCTGTGTGCCTTCCGATTTGGTGGATTTGGATTTGTCCAGTTCTGATAAAATAGGTACTTTATTCCCTACCAACAACTCTTGTACCTCCTTGATTTCCGACACCTTAGATTCTCTAAAATCCAGGGATAGCAGTATATCTTGAACATGAACGCCGATGCAATACATTTCTTTAATGGTCTTGTGGTTAAACGTCTTGAAATATTTGTGCTGCTCAGTTTTGTAAATGTAATTTCTCCGATTTGCGCTTTCTCTGGACTGTCAAAAGACACCACCAGTGCTCAGTGCTTCTTCTGTAGAGTTGGTTGCTGTAAGCTAATAGCCAACATACGGTCCAACCCCATGGTCAGCATTCTGCTCATTTTCCATTCATAAGCAATGGTAGTAACAGGCTCAGCTTTGAAAAATATTGTGATGTGGTGTTCTGTTAGAATGGATTGCATTACAACATGTAAAGTCCTGGGGCAAAAAGGACAATGATAAGTTGACTCAGTTTTATTTCAATCTAGATAGCTCCTGATTGTGACACTATCCACACACCCAAGCACTTAGCTCTGGATTTCACAAGACCAAGCCTGGTCTTGATTGGGCAATTTATATTATTGATCACTCTTTTCTTAGATTTTAAAATATATACATCCCGAAAAATTGCTAAAATTCATAGTTAATAATATGTTCTCTAAAGATCCAGGTATTTTTCACATTCTCTTTCTTTAGGCCTTTAAAAACTGGTGTGTTTCCCTTGGTGGGAGGGAACTTTGGAGAGCATGACATTCCAATACTTCTGCACTTTATTAAGAGTGGTTTTAACTTCGTTTTATGTGTTTGTGCATTTGACTGCGTTGCTTTGGCTCTCTGGTCTGCTGCGATCATTGCAACGAAAGCGTTTTATCTAGGTGGCCATTTTTCCTCATTTAGGCTACCTAGAGGCACCATTTTTTTAAAGCCTTTAAAAACTGGTTTGACAAAAAACAGTTTTAAACAGTTCCTATAACCCCAATATTTTGGTGACTATACCACCGGGATATGTTATTCTCCATCAAGATAGAATATGTTAGGAGGAGGGATTACCATCACGCTTTGCAACTTATTGCATTGCTCCCTCATCCAGTTAGACAAACTGAGAGAGGCAGAAAGTTTGGGTTTGTACATTTCTTACTCTCCCCAAATGTCCTTCTCACCAGTCCTAAATTATCGACTTCCAGGACTTTCCAGACTTGGAAAATATCAATATGTGGTTAGAGGCTGGTGCTGATTTACTGCCCAAGTAAACTGTTGAAAGCCAGACAACGAGGTATTTTGACCCACTGATTCCATATGGACCTTGTCAAAGAAATAAAGGTGTGGAAGCACTTTTAAGCAAATTGCAACTTAAATGTAGTCTTGTAGAAGACTTATTTACAGATCGGCTCTAAAGAGCCATCCTGAGCAGTGCTTAATTTGTAAATAAAAATGCGCCAGTGCCCAAAGCCCTCCTCCTAAATGCGCGGCTCCTGCAATTAAATGTGCGAGCACGGAATACTGAGGTTGTGTAATCCTGAAGTCATCTCGGGCCTCTTCAATCAATTTACAGCCACTCCTTGCCCCCTCAGATCACTCTAGTAGCTTTCTACTTTCTCCCTTTTTGACACTTTTTCGTTTTTCTCTTCCTCCGTCTTTCTCATTTGTGTCCTTTGCTCGCAGCAAATGCTTGAGGCAGATGAATAAGCCCCGGCCCTCAAAAATAAGTGCCGGTGCTCAGCACCGGGAACAACAAGCACAAATTAAGCACTGATCGTAAGTCTATAAAAGCAGTGCATTGTGCCATCTACCAAAAAAAAATGATTAAGCAAAAAACATCCCACATGAAATGTTTAATATCGCAACATCTTTGTTACAGCCTGTAAAATGAATTCCTACAACACCGCTTCACTAGAATTCCATGAAAAACTCTCGTCTTACCTTGAGGAGAAGATCGTAATAATCCAGCTGGTCTTTATTCATACAGACCTCACCCACAAGGCTGAAAGTTATGAAGGAGACCGCGTCTTTCACTGATATCCACCGGTTAGCTAACTCTCTCCATAGTTTCAGCTCTGTTCGTATGGACAAACCTTGCAAGGTCTCCTCGCTGCAAACAGAGCTTCCCTCGTGATCCTACTCAACCTGCTGTCCTTGCAGTGACAACCAAGGTATTCTCTCCGTTTCTACAACGGCTGTTTAGCTCCTTCGACTCAGCTGTGATCCCTCGAACCTGGGAGAAGGCAGAAGTCTTCCGGTTCTAAAAATCCTTCAGTTGACGCTGCCATCCTTTGTACTTTCAGGCTCGTTTCACAAGATGCTAAAAAAACTGATTAATGTTCAACTTTCCGACTATCTGGACTAAAACAAGTTGCTACATCGGAGTCAGTCCGGGTTCAGACCCTAAACACAGCACCAAGCCAGTGCAAGTGTAAGTATTAGATGTTGTTAAAATCCCACTAGACCAGGGTAAAACTGCAGCCTTTGCCCGGTTGGACCTGTCGGCAGCGTCTAACACTACCTCCGCACCATTCTCCTCCAGCAGTTGACTGTTGTAGGTGCCCGTGGTACTCATCAAAATGATTAAGTCCTGTTTAGAAGACAGAGAGCAAGCTGTGTGGATTGCTGTGTACTCCTCAAGTAGTAAATGTTTGCATTTCTGGGTGCCTCGGGCTCGGCATTAAGGCAAGGTTGTTCAGCAAATAATACAGCTCCTCTGTCTGCCTTGATCGAGTCCTTTGGCTTCGAGGTCATCTCCTATGTAGGCGACATGCAGCCATTGCTCATCATAGACCCATTGCCAGCTAGCACCCAGATCACTTTCAAAACCTGTTTGTCCAGGGTCCTTGACTGGATGAGAATGAGTTACCTCAAGTGCAATTGTGACAAAACAGAGATCTTATTTTTTCAGGCGTGCCTATAAAAATTAGTTTGGGAACTGCTGGCCTGAAGACCTTCCTCCTCCACCTCAGCCTGCCATGGTGCCAAGGATTCTGGGTGTAGAGCTTGATAGTAAGATGTCACTCCGGCCTCAAGTTTTGTCAGTGGCTGATTCATATAGCATACTCAGTTCCCGAAAAGAACATTATTTTATTTCCTGCTGTTTCCAGCGGACAAAACTGTGGCACACGCCCTGACATCTAGGCTGGACTATGCTAACATTCTCTACCTTGGCCTCCCTATTAAGCTGATCAGATCCCTACAGATAACTGGAAATGCTGATCTACAACTTATTTTGAAGTTCACTAAAGAGGGACCTGTTTCCCATCACTGCAAGTCCCACCTACAAATAAGCACATCTTGTTTAAAGCTCTTCTTTTGGTTCATCAAGCATTCTATAACTCTATCAAAATACCTTTTGATTGTTTCTGTCATTGCAAGCCAGTCAGAACCTTTAGATCGTCTCATATGTTGCTGGACTAAACTGTTAGGTTCAGACTGTCTAGGATGGGCGGCTGTTCCTTTTGCATGATCGCTACTAAGGCTTGGCGTCTTATCCCTCCAAGCCTGTGCTGCACTGGTAGGGAGATGCTGTTTAGAAAATCGATTGTACGACGAAACAACGACTTCAAAAACAACTACTGCCTTAACAACGAGGTCGGAACACCAACCTCGTTGCTACTACTAATGATTTTACCACGAATGCCTTAACAACGATATTTCGTTGTAAAGGCATTCCTGATAAAATCATTAGCAATAGGCATCCCTCACCCCACCCCACCCCCCAACCCCAACCCCACCCCAAAACCTAAAACCCCCTGACCCCCCACCCACTCCCCAAAACCAAAAACACCCCACCCCGACCCCACCCTAAAACTTAAAACCCCCTGACCCCCCACCCACTCTCCAAAACCAAAAACGCCCCACCCCCCAACCCCACCCTAAAACCTAAAACCCCCTGACCCCCCACCCACTCCCCAAAACTAAAAACGCCCCACCCCCCCAACCCCACCCCAAAACCTAAAACCCCCTGACCTCCCACCCACTCCCCACTCCCCAAAACCAAAAAAGCCCCACCCCCCCAACACCACCCTAAAACCTAAAACCCCCTGACCCCCCACCCACTCCCCAAAACCAAAAACGCCCCACCCCCCCAACCCCACCCTAAAACCCCCTGACCCCCCACCCACTCCCCAAAACCAAAAACGCCCCACCCCCCCAACCCCACCCTAAAACCGAAAACCCCCTGAACCCCCACCCACTCCCCAAAACCAAAAACGCCCCACCCCCCCAACCCCACCCTAAAACCTAAAACCCCCTGACCCCCCACCCACTCCCCAAAACCTAAACCCACCACTTACCTTCGCCAAGTCCCTTCTTTGTACCTTAACCACGCATGTTCGTTGTTCAGAACATACTTAGTTAATGCACAAAAAACCGGAGTCGTGGTTAAAAAAAGCATTGTTGCGCTTTCGTTAACCACGACTTTCGGAAAAAAAAAGTCGTAAAAAAGGATGTTTCCATAGAAAATCTCCTAAAACCTAACTGTTTTCTATAGATTAGTTTTTTGAGATTTGCAGTTGCCTTTTTTGTAGAGCTTTGGGAGGCTCCTTGAAGCATTATAAACGTAGTCAATAATTCATTCTCTTATTAAGCTTCCTCAAGGTTAGGGCATTATACTAAGGGCCTAATTCGAAAGTAGTGAGGTATTCCAAGTTGTACACTGTGAAGGCTCTCAGAAATGGTATATTACAGTGAGTTTGGATATTCCCACAACTAGTGCACATGGTAATTAATTTTTGAGCCGTTTCTCACCCGCACATTTTTCCTGCTCTTAGGTGGTAAAGAGTCTGGTGATATGCATCAGGAGTTTGGCTTAGCCACTTCCCTTATTTACAGGCCAAATCTGGATCACCTCTTGGTTCAGAATTAGGCCTCATGATAGCTCCATAAATGGCCATTTTAGTTCACCAGTCATTCGAATAGGGTCATTCTATGTGTGAGAAGGTTTTTAAAAACTCTACTAATGCCTAAAGGTAAGTATCAAAGAGAAGCATACACAGCTGTCACCCCTGTGGCACTCCTCTCTACACAAAACATCTCACATCCTCATTACAAGTCCCTCATGTGATTTGGTCATTTATGGTGTCTTCTAATACAGAATATATAGGAATTACGAATGTGCAGCAAAAACCAACTAACCTGCAGTTTACAAGGGGAAATGCCAAGTACACACTGGGACCTTCAGATTCTGGTTTAGTAAGCACTAAGGGCCAGATATAGGTAGAAAGCAAATTGCGAGTTGCAAATTGCGAGTCCTTCCGACTCGCAATTTGCAACTCGCAATTTGCTATGCAGAAAGGTGTCTCAGACACCTTCTGCGACTCGCTATGGGGTCGCAAAGACCCACCTCATTAATATTCATGAGGTGGGTCGCAGTTTGCGACCCCATAGCGAGTCTAGGCACTCACGGGGATGGTGGCCTGCTGGAGACAGCAGACCACCATGTACGTGATTGCTTTTTAAATAAAGCAGTTTTTTTTTTCTATCTGCAGCCCGTTTTCCTTAAAACGAGCTGCAAATAGAAAAAAGTACCGAAACCTTTTGTTTCGTTTTTTTTCAGAGTGGGCAGTAGTCCATCGGACCACTGCCTGCTCTGAAAAAATAATTTTGTGATCATTCACAAAGGGGAAGGGGTCCCATGGGGACCCCTTCCCGTTTGCGAATGAGTTACCATCCACTTCAAGTGGATGGGAACTGCGAGTTGATTTGCGACCGCGATCGCGGTGCAAGTCGCAAATAGGAAGGGAACACCCCTTCCTATTTGCGAGTCGGAAACACATTTTGCTAGTCGGTTCCGACTCGCAAAATGTGTTTCTGCATCGCTGGTGGGCATTAGCGCCTCGCAAATGGCGTTTTTCGCCGTTTGCGAGGCGCTAATGCCTTGCTACATCTGGCCCTAATTTCTACGTTATGCCCCATTTTAATTCAAAACGTGGAATTGGTGATAATTATCATAACCAATACATTCCAAACACTTCAAAGTTTTTCAAAGTTGGATTGAATTATATATATGGGGTGTAGATAGATAGATAGATAGATAGATAGATAGATAGATAGATAGATAGATAGATAGATAGATAGATAGATAGATTCATGCACATTTTAGTGTTCGATGAAAATGCTGTTCATCATTTACTATGAACACTGATGTCATTGTTTCTGACTTTTCACCTACGATTATGTAAAAATGATAAGGTCTGTGTTTAGCAAGAGAAAGGGATGATAAAATCCAAGATTTTGTTCACTAATTCTTGTGTTAAAAATCTTCTAATAGTCTTATCCCATGAATACGATGCTCTGCCTTTTCCAAGCACTGAATTAAAGACTTCATGTGAAGTGGTTAGGAATACCTATTTCAACAATTTACAGAACTCAATACTTGGGCATCCCGACAGTTGTCCTCCTATTTTATTTGTGCATAACTAATACGCATACCCAGAATCTGTGTTGCTTCATCATACAGGATCCTCAAGGATAATTGATGCCACATTGATGTATCTGAACAAAGTGTAGTAGCGTTTTCACTAAAAAATACTTTTAGCATTGCTCCTGTTAGTGATGCTGAATGATCTTTTGACTTTTGAACTGACCGAGCCTTGTTGTTGCATTTCAGGATTTAATATTTCAGTTAATATGGTCTGGTTTATTCATGCTTATTCTGTAAAGTTGGAACTGAACCTTCCTTTTTTGCTATATACATATATTGTGTTGAAGGATCTGTGTAGGTCTTCATACCCCCGAGCAGACTACTTGACTTAGAGTTTGGCTTGGCACTAAGCAACACCTTCTCATCTCCAGCCTGTTTCAAGTTTATGCCACTTGCTCGGGCTCTAATTGTCAATAGGTATTTCTGTTCCAAGACTCCTTTCTCCTTTGTGGTGATTCTTAGATATGTCTCTAGCCTCTTTCATTTGCTTAGACCTAGTTTTAATCAGCTCTCTTAAGATGACCTTTATTGCACCGTAGACCATTATAGGCCCACTCAAGTTCTTGTTAATATCCATAGAGTTCTTAGCATGAATCTTCAACATACAGCATACTGTAGGTCCCTAAGAAGTTTGCTCGTTAGAGTCCATTAAATTGAACGAGAATTAGAACATTGGAACGTTGGGCGCTCCATTGAAAACAATAGAGTGCTCAGGGCTTCTAATGGCCGGTAGAAGCCCTGAGCTCCAACATTCCAGTGTTGTTCGCAGCTGTTGCTGTGAACAAAGGCCTCACAAAGCCCAAAGGAACTTCAATCCCTCTGGCTCCATGCAGCCTTTGTTTTCTTCACTAGAGCATTCTGCCCTCTAGTGGCAGAATGTTTTAATAGATTTATAGCCCGCTATAGCTGGACTATACCGGCATTAAAGTCCAGCTCCCATGTTAAAGGCCCTGGAAATCTGATGAAGCTCCCTCATGAACAAGGTCACACACGGGCCTTGAGAAACCTTAGAACTATTTAAGTAGTTGCAGAAGCCCAAATGTCTTGGCTAGTTAAAAAGGTTAATTCAAAAGTACTTCTTGTACCTCTGAGAGTACAATCTCTACTACTTCGAGATTGCCTTTAGATCAAAGTCTTGTTTTATTTCCACAGTGCTCCTTTTTTGATTGGACGTCCAGTTTGCTCTCCCCTCATTTTGTCAGAGAAGGCATGCTATCTACAAGTTGTGTTGTTTATTGGTCTGTGACCAACCTCTTACTAAAATAACGATGGATTAAACCCAGATCTGTGACTGGGGGTGAGTGTTTGAAAAGTTTCAACACTCCTTCCATCGTTTTATTTTGTGATATTGCCTTGTGCGCCCTAAGTGGCTAGGGTTTGCCCAGATGTGGGTCCTTTACTTGCTGCGCCACTGGGTTCAAGCTAGCATGGCTGATGAAGGGTGATACTGTGAAACCGGTCCCAGGATGCTTGAATCCTGTCCAGGGAGTACCTGGTTTGGCAGTTCGGGCTGGACTGCTCCCATTGGGAGCAGGGTCAGTCCGAACTGGGGTGACGTGGCAAGCAAAATAACGATGGAGTAAACCCAGATCTGTGACTTGGGTGAGTGTTTGAAAGGTTTCAACACCCCATCCATCATTTTATTTTGTGATATTGCCAACCTTTTACCAAGTGCCGGAGTGTTTATTTGAGACCAGTACAGGAGAGAAGTAGTTCAGCATTAATTTTTCCATTTTCTCTTCTTCCTCTGGTCCATTTTATAATTATCGGGCACCATTCTCTCCTTTTTTCCTTTTGGACATTTTATCTCAACCACCCTGAGGACCAACATCATTCCATTGTATCGAGTGGCATTTGTAATATGACTAACGGGATATCCATAACATTTGTGACTGAGTAGTCTGGTCGCCGAACTCTAAATCAGGCCCTAAGTCCGGTGTAAGTAGATCCCAGGAGGAGTTATGTTCATGTTTTGACGGGAGAAGTTATGTTCATGCATTGACACAAGACTTTTCAGTCATGATTTCTGCATTATGTGTTCTGTCTTTCAGGTGTGCATTTACGCAAGTTGCATACATATGTTGATTCAGCAATGAAATGTCGGTACTGTGAATCCGCATTCCATGAGCGCTACACTCTTCAACAGCATCAGCGATCACATAAGGGAGAGAAGCGGTTCCATTGTGATCAGTGCAACTACAGGTGCAAACAGGTGCTGTACGCTCATTTACTTCTCAGTGGAGCAGTTGGTTGTGTTGGTCCAACCCAGATATGGAACAGGATGGCTATTAGCAATCACATTGAACAGACTGTTACGGCTTTTCAAAATGGTTGTATGTCAGAATTTCGAGTTTTTATTGTTGTGCTAACATAGTGTTTTAGCAAAATTATTGGTGTCCAAAATATTGAGAAGGTAAGTATATATAGGTGAGTATAGATTCTTACCTCCACATTGGCATACATGGAAGATTCATAGATTGTCAAGGTGCATATATGTTGGTTTAAGGTTAAGTTCTATTTACCTACATGTATAGCCTTAACTTGTCAATAGTTTAGTCAATATTTTTGCTACACTATTATGGTAGTACAATATTAAGGATTCAACATTTGGGTACCATACCAAAGAGGACACATACAATCAGCAACATAAAGACCCTGATTTTGACTTCGGCGGACGGAAAAGCCAGTCCACTGAAGTCCTGCGGTCAGGTCACCACCAGTGCGGTGACCTTCCGCGGACCCTATTACAAGTTTCCTGCTGGCCCATCGGGAAACAACCCACAACATTGACACCTACTCATAATTCAGCTGGCAGCAATGTTGCGGTGCGTAGGGCACACCAGCACCCGTCACGCTTTTCACTGTCTACAAAGCAGGCAGTGAAAAGAGCGACGGAGCTAGCCATGGGGACCCCTGCACTGCCCATGCCAAGTGCATGGTCAGTTTAGAGGCCCCCATGCGACACCCTGCACCGTGTCTCCGCCAGCATTTACATAGTGGTGCAACCGCCATGTAAACGCCTGCAGAGAGAGGGGTTGTAATCCCCAGAGCAGCGCTGCTTGCAAAGTTGCCCTGGCGGATTGAGACCGGCATGCAGTCGGCCAGCAGGAACGTGGCGGTGCTGGCAGTCTGACTGTGGCGCGTTCACCATGGTCGTAATGTGGAGGCCGGACCGCCACATTGGTCCGACTGCCACCACGAGCCTGGCAGTCTTAAGAACACCAAGGTCGGAATGAGAGACACAGGCCCTCATTACAACATTGGCAGGCGGCAACCGCCGCCCGCCAAGTTGTAACCGCTGTGTGGCCGCCAGTGCGGCCGCAACCCCCCCCAATAACCCCCCTCCTCCCCCCCGGTGGCCATTATGACATCCCCGCTGGGCCGGCGGGCGGAAACAGAGTCTCCGCCCACGGCCCAGCGGGGATGTCGGCCGCAAAATGGGAGCCGGCTCCAAATGGAGCCGGCGGTGTTGCGGCCATGCGACTGGTGCAGTTGCACCCATGCGCTTTTCAACGTCTGCTGTGCAGACAATGAAAAGCTGTGTGGGGCTGTGCAAGGGGGGCCCCGTGACTCCCCTTCCTGACAGCCTTTCCATGGCGGTTCCTACCGCCATGAAAAGGCTGGCGGGAATGGGACTCCTATCCCCTGGGCAGCGCTGCAAGCAGCGCTGCCCTGACGGATTAAAACCGCCGGGACCAACGTGGCAGAAAACCATAGGTCCCCGCGGTGCGACCGCGGTGCTTCCGCCGTGGTCATAATCCCCGAGTTTGCACCGCCAGCCTGTTGGCGGTGCAACCTCCAAAACAGGGTTGTAATGAGGCCCACAGTCTCTTACAGGAACTAATTCAAGCCTTTCTTTGAAGACAGTGAATTATTTATTTTTAAGAACCATATATTTGAAATGCCTCAGTGATAAATATTTAACAGGCCATGCTGTTTACCAGGGGACTATAGTAAACATTCCACCATCGCTTGGCTTGCATAAAGTACCACAATAACTCATAATATTCATTTGTTTCAGAGTGGCACTGCAACGTTTATCCAAGTCTGCAACATCGGGTTACTTCCTGTTAAGAGGTTGTAGTCCATGGTGATTCTCTCCCAAAAATATTAGAAACATGGAGAATTGCCTCCTGGACTGTTTGAAGAAGACTGTCTCTAAGGATACCCCATTCTCTGGGGACAAGTATGTAAAGTGTAATTTTCCTCCATCCACAAATAGCCGTATAAAAGGGGCAACTGTTAGGGCGCAACGTGCAAATGACCTGTATGGTGCTGTCAATGGTCCTGGAGGAGAGATGTTGATCCACCGCTCCCACGCACTTTTGACTACTGCCACGAAATATCAAAAGGCGAGTACGCAGGGGAGGGGAATGGGAGAGATTTAGAGACAGCGTGCATCTTGCGTTTCTTGGTCCACACCTCTCATGTTGTATTCATTCACCATCTAATCTCGATCTGTAGGCTGAAAAGCATAGTCATACTGCCAGTGGCGGACAGATAAATAGCATGAAGAGTTTCGGTTGCTTCTCTGATATTTTGCCTAGGGGTTACTTATCGGGTTGTTTTTTAAATAAATCATTATCTTCTTTTTTGAAGCAATATACTTTTACCATAAACAATCAGTTCTTGAATAACGCTTGACATATGATATATTGCATTTACATACTTAGTTTAATCATACTTCAAGCATTTGTCCATCACATGGAATGTGGTGCTTTTAGTGGAGGAAAACTTAATTTCAAAATGGGTTCCATGTTGAAGCAGATTGCTTCTAGGCCCTGTCTACTACAGCTGTTGCTGAGATGAGTGTACCTCATGCATAGCAGTGGATGCACAAACTGAGCAAACATATCCCGCTTATACCAATTAAAAAAGCAGCAGGAGAGTGAACAGAGAAAATCTCTATGATCATATCCATTCATCTATGATGGCCTGGAAATGTACTCACTAACAATTACTAAGGACTATTTTGTACATTTCTGAAACAGTTTTTTCTGCTCCCTATTTTGTAAGTTCTCTTGAAGCTCTTAACATGCAATAGGTGCATGAAGCCTGACAGGTGGTTGTTCAGTGCTGGGCTTGACAGTATCTATAGCTCTCTGTTCTTTGAAGGTCAAATTCTTTTTTTCAATGTATCAAAAGATTTAATCCCCGCCTTCGCAAACAGGTCTCCTAATCTGACACTTTCTATGTTCATCCATTCTTTGTATAAGTCCATGAATTCAACCATGTGAAGTGTGTGGTGCCCTGAACAGGAGAGAACAGGGATGAAAAGTGATCCATTTTGAGTCATGTGTCTGTTTATCCCACAACACTACAGTCACCCTGGTTATTAGCAAGGACTCAGCCCTGGAATCTTTCAAATACTATCTCTTTCGAAACTCTGATCAATGAAGTACTATTGCTTTCCCAATTCAAGCTTTCTTGAGACAACCCTAAAGAGGAGCTACTTGGCTTGGTAGTATTCATCCCTGATGGAGCGGCCTATACCTCCCTTCTTTAGAGCTAAGCACAGAGTGTATCTGGCTATCCTTTGCTTCTTTGTTGTCCAAACAGAACTGTATGCTACCCTCCGCAGCTTTCGTAGTGGTGAGGGGACAAAAAGGAGCAGCAGTGCCTGACCAGGGACAGGATGTTTGATACGAGTATTCATTTTGATAAGAGAATATATTTTGACCTCGACCAGTCTCCCCAACCTAGCCGTACCCGAAATCCCAAAATGTGAAAGACCCTTTCAGAAAGCAAGGCCTGGTGTGGGGCGGTTGATACCAACCAATGGCTGAAGATGGTTGACCCAAAGCCCTGCTCTGGAGGACTGCATACGCTGTCTTTTTGCCGGACTTAAAAATGGCTGCTGCAGACACTTCTGCAGCCAGGTCAAGTATTGGCTGAGCCTACTGACGTTGTGACGTTCCCATGAATGTGCCTGCTCTGGACTATGTTTTCCTTTTCCAATGCCTGGCTTTGAAAATGGTGGTATCCTGGTAAAAAGATCCAACTCCCTTCCCTATATCTCCTTTGTACCATAACCCTTTGATGTGTGTAGCAGGGCTATTATAGAATGTGTATCTGAAACTCTTCCAGCAGAGGCGGTACTGTATGTTAACATGACTATTGTTTGTGCATTCTTTGACGGTGGTTTAGGATCTACAAGACGGACACTAACGAGGGCCTTCCAGCCTTTATCAAAACAGTTGTCATATTTTTACGTTCATGGCATTGACAAGCCAGGGAACTGATGTTTCCCCTCTGCGGCAGTTTGCATTTCACTGTAGCTCTGCTCTGCAAGTATGGACAGTCTTTGGTGCTATCCTATCAGAGGAGCCGAGGAGATATAATAGCCGCCGTTTCTGAATATTTCATGCAATTTGGATGAAAGCCTTGTTTAACATTCTGTGTAACAAAACACAGGAGCTGAGCTTGAGCTAACCCCTCCTCCCTCCATAGGCTGCCATCAGTGAAACCAGGGGTAAAAGATACTTGTAATTGCGGGGGGGACAATGTAAATCTAGAGCGATGCTGAGAGACGAATTCAGGGATGTACATGACATTCCGAAATGCTTTATCAGTTAGTTATTTACTAATTTAGGGCTTAGACTAAGTGGTTAGGGCTGTGATGAACTGTAATTTTGGTGTATTTATTCATTTTGTTTTCTGAAGTAATAATTGTGGCAATAATTCTTAAAGATTTCATAGGTTAGCAAATGGAAAAAAAAATAGTTTGTTGTACAACACGTGTATCTGTCCTGATTTTGTTGTTCCCCGCAAGCTTCTCTGACAGTCCTTTCTGACGCCTTCGCACTCTCCCACACATGAATAACCCAGTTGGAGGGATGAGAGAGTCCTGCCAGTGTTCTGTTTCTCTGAAAAGGTCACAGTTTCCTTTTACTGCATAGGAAATCTATTGGACTTGGCCCAAATAATTTATATTTTCGGGGAACACAACGCCCACCCCTTTGCAAGGTGACAGGTCTGATTCAACATACATTTTGTTCACAGCATCAGTGAACAGTAACAGTTCCGTTTATGCTACTCAAAGAAGTTATTTGGGGTATTGATCAAACAACTTGTTTAGAAGACATGAATGATCCACTAGGAAGTTGTAAGGCTTACTGTGCATTTATCTTATAGGGCGAAAAGCTGTTTTTTACCAATCAGAATATGCAGCCTTTTGGTTTTGCATTATTAGCAAGCACAACAAATTGATAATACCGCAAGGATGCTCCTTAAACTGGTTTTCAATGTATTATCAATGTAGTACCTTCATTCCCAGTCCCGCTATTTACACAATTTGTCCTTTCTTTCTGCAGCAGCGGCACATGGAGATGCACAGGCGGATACACACTGGGGAGAAGCCTTACGCCTGTAGGGAGTGTGACAAGTGTTTCCGGCAGAAGCAGCTCCTCGACGTCCACTTCAAGAGACACCACGATCCCCATTTTGTGCCAAAGATGCATGAATGTGTCTATTGTGGCAAAGAATTCACTCGAGGGGTAAGGATCGACTTCTTCAGACTTGGACTCGGACGGCATCAGCCACTAGGGCAGGATGCAGATTTGACCTGTTTTGAGCATCGGTAAATGAATCATTCATTTTCCATTCTTAACGTGAATGACCGCGTGAGACAGGTGTTGCAGCCACAAAAGGTGTCATAAAACTCAAGTTTAACAAGGCTTGCAATACTTTTGTCTTCTGTGAGGAATGGGGCTCTGTTTTGAGTACTACTCCATGTAGTCGTCGGCCTGTACTTCGTCATCCAGGATTTCCGTGGATGGGAACACTGCCAGCCGAGCCGCATTCATTGGCACTGTCCATCCATCTTCCACGTCATTTGGGTCGATCAAGTACTACGCAACCCTCTAGACAGCACCTCCCTTCGCTCTCCCAACCTCCTCCTCCACATCCCTCTCCGCAGTGTCTCACAGGAGACCAGACTTAAAATTACCAATTGCTCAGAACAGGTGGTAAATGAGTGTGTTAACCCCTTAGCTGCTGGGCCTTTCCCCCCCCAGTGCTGAGCCCTTTTTTGGCTATTTGGGGTAGTTCGCGCTTAGGGCTTCATAACTTTTTGTCCACATAAGCTAACCACGCCAAATTTGCGTCCTTTTTTTCCAACATCCTAGGGATTCTAATAGTACCCAGAGTTTGTGGTTTACCCTGGAGGAGACCAAGAAAATAGCCAAAATACAGTGAAAATTTCGTTTTTCCCAAAAAAATGGGAAAAAAGGGCCGCCGAAGAAGGCTTGTGGTTTTTTCCCTGAAAATGCCATCAACAAAGGGTTTCTGGTGCTGAAATCACTATCTTCCCACCTTTCAGGAACGGGCAGACTTGAATCAGAAAACCACATTTTCCAACACAAATTTGGCATTTTACTGGGACATACCCCATTTTTACTATTTTTGGTGCTTTCAACCTCCTTCCAGTTAGTGACAGGAATGGGTATGAAATCAATGCTGGATCCCGGAAAGCTAAACATTTCTGAAAACTACACAAAAGTCTGAATTCAGCAAGGGGTCATTTGTGTAGATCCTACAAGGTTTTCCTACAGAAAATAACAGCTGAAATAAAAAAATATTAAAATTGAGCTGAAAACAACAGCCATTTTTCTTTATGTTTTACTCTGTAACTTTTTCCTGCGATGTCAGATTTCTGAAAGCAATATACCGTTTTGTCTGCTGGACTCTTCTGGTTGCGGGGATATAAAGGGCTTGTAGGTACCCTAGGTACCCAGAGCCAATAAATGAGCTGCACCCTGCAGTTGGTTTTCATTCTATACTGGGTATACAGCAATTCATTTGCTGAAATATGAAGAGTGAAAAAGAGGTATCAAGAAAACCTTTGCATTTCCAAAATGGGATCAAGATAAGGTTTTGAGGAGCAGTGGTTATTTGCACATCTCTGAATTCCGAGGTGCCCATACTAGCATGTGAATTGCAGAGCATTTCTCAAATAGATGTCTTTTTTACACACTCTCTTATATTTGGAAGGAAAACATTTAGAGAAAGATAAGGGGCAATAACACTTGTTTTGCTATTCTATGTTCCCCCAAGTCTCCCGATAAAAATGATACCTCACTTGTGTGGGTAGGCCTAGCGCCCGCGACAGGAAATGCCCCAAAACACACCCTGGACACATCCCATTTTTTGACAAAATACAGAGCAGTTTTTTGCAAAGTGCCTACCTGTAGATTTTGGCCTCTAGCTCAGCCGGCACATAGGGAAACCTACCAAACCTGTGCATTTTTGAAAACTAGAGACCTAGGGGAATCCAAGATGGGGTGACTCGTGGGGCTCTGACCAGGTTCTGTTACCCAGAATCCTTTGCAAACCTCAAAAAGTGGCTAAAAAAACAAGTTTTCCTCACATTTCGGTGACAGAAAGTTCTGGAATCTGAGAGGAGCCACAAATTTCCTTCCACCCAGCGTTCCCCCAAGTCTCCCGATAAAAATGATACCTCACTTGTGTGGGTAGGCCTAGCGCCAGCGACAGGAAATGCCCCAAAACACAACGTGGACACATCCCATTTTTTGACAAAATACAAAGCTGTTTTTTGCAAAGTGCCTACCTGTAGATTTTGGCCTCTAGCTCAGCCGGCACCTAGGGAAACCTACCAAACCTGTGCATTTTTGAAAACTAGAGACCTAGGGGAATCCAAGATGGGGTGACTCGTGGGGCTCTGACCAGGTTCTGTTACCCAGAATCCTTTGCAAACCTCAAAAAGTGGCTAAAAAACAAGTTTTCCTCACATTTCGGTGACAGAAAGTTCTGGAATCTGAGAGGAGCCACAAATTTCCTTCCACCCAGCGTTCCCCCAAGTCTCCCGATAAAAATGATACCTCACTTGTGTGGGTAGGCCTAGCGCCCGCGACAGGAAATGCCCCAAAACACAACGTGGACACATCCCATTTTTTGACAAAATGCAGAGCTGTTTTTTGCAAAGTGCCTACCTGTAGATTTTGGCCTCTAGCTCAGCCGGCACATAGGGAAACCTACCAAACCTGTGCATTTTTGAAAACTAGAGACCTAGGGGAATCCAAGATGGGGTGACTCGTGGGGCTCTGACCAGTTTCTGTTACCCAGAATCCTTTGCAAACCTCAAAAAGTGGCTAAAAAAACAAGTTTTCCTCCCATTTCGGTGACAGAAAGTTCTGGAATCTGAGAGGAGCCACAAATTTCCTTCCACCCAGCGTTCCCCCAAGTCTCCCGATAAAAATGATACCTCACTTGTGTGGGTAGGCCTAGCGCCCGCGACAGGAAATGCCGCAAAACACAACATGGACACATCCCATTTTTTGACAAAATACAGAGCTGTTTTTTGCAAAGTGCCTACCTGTAGATTTTGGCCTCTAGCTTAGCAGGCACATAGGGAAACCTACCAAACCTGTGCATTTTTGAAAACTAGAGACCTAGGGGAATCCAAGATGGGGTGATTTGTGGGGCTCTGACCAGGTTCTGTTACCCGGAATCCTTTGCAAACCTCAAAAAGTGGCTAAAAAAACAAGTTTTCCTCACATTTCGGTGACAGAAAGTTCTGGAATCTGAGCGGAGCCACAAATTTCCTTCCACCCAGCGTTCCCCCAAGTCTCCTGATAAAAATGATACCTCACTTGTGTGGGTAGGCCTAGCGCCCGCGACAGGAAATGCCCCAAAACACAATGTGGACACATCCCATTTTTTGACAAAATACAGAGCTGTTTTTTGCAAAGTGCCTACCTGTAGATTTTGGCCTCTAGCTCAGCCACACATAGGGAAACCTACCAAACCTGTGCATTTGTGAAAACTAGAGACCTAGGGGAATCCAAGATGGGGTGACTCGTGGGGCTTTGACCAGGTTCTGTTACCCAGAATCCTTTGCAAACCTCAAAAAGTGGCTAAAAAAACAAGTTTTCCTCACATTTCGGTGACAGAAATTCTGGAATCTGAGAGGAGCCACAAATTTCCTTCCACCCAGCGTTCCCCCAAGTCTCCCGAAAAAAAATGATACGTCACTTGTGTGGGTAGGCCTAGCGCCCGCGACAAGAAATGCCCCAAAACAGAACGTGAACACATCCCATTTTTTGACAAAATACAGAGCTGTTTTTTGCAAAGTGCCTACCTGTAGATTTTGGCCTCTAGCTCAGCCGGCACATAGGGAAACCTACCAAACCTGTGCATTTTTGAAAACTAAAGACATAGGGGAATCCAAGATGGGGTGACTTGCGGGGCTCTGACCATGTTCTGTTACCCAGAATCCTTTGCAAACCTCAAAAAGTGGCTAAAAAAACAAGTTTTCCTCACATTTCGGTGACAGAAAGTTCTGGAATCTGAGAGGAGCCACAAATTTCCTTCCACCCAGCGTTCCCCCAAGTCTCCCGATAAAAATGATACGTCACTTGTGTGGGTAGGCCTAGCGCCCGTGACAAGAAATGCCCCAAAACACAACGTGGACACATCCCATTTTTTGACAAAATACAGAGCTGTTTTTTGCAAAGTGCCTACCTGTAGATTTTGGCCTCTAGCTCAGCCGGCACATAGGGAAACCTACCAAACCTGTGCATTTTTGAAAACTAGAGACCTAGGGGAATCCAAGATGGGGTGACTTGCGGGGCTCTGACCATGTTCTGTTACCCAGAATCCTTTGCAAACCTCAAAAAGTGGCTAAAAACAAGTTTTCCTCACATTTCGGTGACAGAAAGTTCTGGAATCTGAGAGGAGCCACAAATTTCCTTCCACCCAGCGTTCCCCCAAGTCTCCCGTTAAAAATGATACCTCACTTGTGTGGGTAGGCCTAGCGCCCGCGACAGGAAATGCCCCAAAACACAACGTGGACACATCCGATTTTTTGACAAAATACAGAGCTGTTTTTTGCAAAGTGCCTACCTGTAGATTTTGGCCTCTAGCTCAGCCAGCACATAGGGAAACCTTCCAAACCTGTGCATTTTTGAAAACTAGAGACCTAGGGGAATCCAAGATGGGGTGACTTGCGGGGCTCTGACCAGGTTCTGTTACCCAGAATCCTTTGCAAACCTCAAAAAGTGGCTAAAAAACCAAGTTTTCCTCACATTTCGGTGACAGAAAGTTCTGGAATCTGAGAGGAGACACAAATTTCCTTCCACCCAGCGTTCCCCCAAGTCTCCCGATAAAAATGATACCTCACTTGTGTGGGTAGGCCTAGCGCCCGCGACAGGAAATGCCCCAAAACACAACGTGGACACATCCTATTTTTTGACAAAATACAGAGCTGGTTTTTGCAAAGTGCCTACCTGTAGATTTAGGCCTCTAGCTCAGCCGGCACATAGGGAAACCTACCAAACCTGTGCATTTTTGAAAACTAGAGACCTAGGGGAATCCAAGATGGGGTGACTCGTGGGGCTCTGACCAGTTTCTGTTACCCAGAATCCTTTGCAAACCTCAAAAAGTGGCTAAAAAAACAAGTTTTCCTCCCATTTCGGTGACAGAAAGTTCTGGAATCTGAGAGGAGCCACAAATTTCCTTCCACCCAGCGTTCCCCCAAGTCTCCCGATAAAAATGATACCTCACTTGTGTGGGTAGGCCTAGCGCCCGCGACAGGAAATGCCGCAAAACACAACATGGACACATCCCATTTTTTGACAAAATACAGAGCTGTTTTTTGCAAAGTGCCTACCTGTAGATTTTGGCCTCTAGCTTAGCAGGCACATAGGGAAACCTACCAAACCTGTGCATTTTTGAAAACTAGAGACCTAGGGGAATCCAAGATGGGGTGATTTGTGGGGCTCTGACCAGGTTCTGTTACCCGGAATCCTTTGCAAACCTCAAAAAGTGGCTAAAAAAACAAGTTTTCCTCACATTTCGGTGACAGAAAGTTCTGGAATCTGAGAGGAGCCACAAATTTCCTTCCACCCAGCGTTCCCCCAAGTCTCCCGTTAAAAATGATACCTCACTTGTGTGGGTAGGCCTAGCGCCCGCGACAGGAAATGCCCCAAAACACAACGTGGACACATCCGATTTTTTGACAAAATACAGAGCTGTTTTTTGCAAAGTGCCTACCTGTAGATTTTGGCCTCTAGCTCAGCCAGCACATAGGGAAACCTTCCAAACCTGTGCATTTTTGAAAACTAGAGACCTAGGGGAATCCAAGATGGGGTGACTTGCGGGGCTCTGACCAGGTTCTGTTACCCAGAATCCTTTGCAAACCTCAAAAAGTGGCTAAAAAACCAAGTTTTCCTCACATTTCGGTGACAGAAAGTTCTGGAATCTGAGAGGAGACACAAATTTCCTTCCACCCAGCGTTCCCCCAAGTCTCCCGATAAAAATGATACCTCACTTGTGTGGGTAGGCCTAGCGCCCGCGACAGGAAATGCCCCAAAACACAACGTGGACACATCCTATTTTTTGACAAAATACAGAGCTGGTTTTTGCAAAGTGCCTACCTGTAGATTTAGGCCTCTAGCTCAGCCGGCACATAGGGAAACCTACCAAACCTGTGCATTTTTGAAAACTAGAGACCTAGGGGAATCCAAGATGGGGTGACTCGTGGGGCTCTGACCAGTTTCTGTTACCCAGAATCCTTTGCAAACCTCAAAAAGTGGCTAAAAAAACAAGTTTTCCTCCCATTTCGGTGACAGAAAGTTCTGGAATCTGAGAGGAGCCACAAATTTCCTTCCACCCAGCGTTCCCCCAAGTCTCCCGATAAAAATGATACCTCACTTGTGTGGGTAGGCCTAGCGCCCGCGACAGGAAATGCCGCAAAACACAACATGGACACATCCCATTTTTTGACAAAATACAGAGCTGTTTTTTGCAAAGTGCCTACCTGTAGATTTTGGCCTCTAGCTTAGCAGGCACATAGGGAAACCTACCAAACCTGTGCATTTTTGAAAACTAGAGACCTAGGGGAATCCAAGATGGGGTGATTTGTGGGGCTCTGACCAGGTTCTGTTACCCGGAATCCTTTGCAAACCTCAAAAAGTGGCTAAAAAAACAAGTTTTCCTCACATTTCGGTGACAGAAAGTTCTGGAATCTGAGAGGAGCCACAAATTTCCTTCCACCCAGCGTTCCCCCAAGTCTCCTGATAAAAATGATACCTCACTTGTGTGGGTAGGCCTAGCGCCCGCGACAGGAAATGCCCCAAAACACAATGTGGACACATCCCATTTTTTGACAAAATACAGAGCTGTTTTTTGCAAAGTGCCTACCTGTAGATTTTGGCCTCTAGCTCAGCCACACATAGGGAAACCTACCAAACCTGTGCATTTGTGAAAACTAGAGACCTAGGGGAATCCAAGATGGGGTGACTCGTGGGGCTTTGACCAGGTTCTGTTACCCAGAATCCTTTGCAAACCTCAAAAAGTGGCTAAAAAAACAAGTTTTCCTCACATTTCGGTGACAGAAATTCTGGAATCTGAGAGGAGCCACAAATTTCCTTCCACCCAGCGTTCCCCCAAGTCTCCCGAAAAAAAATGATACGTCACTTGTGTGGGTAGGCCTAGCGCCCGCGACAAGAAATGCCCCAAAACAGAACGTGAACACATCCCATTTTTTGACAAAATACAGAGCTGTTTTTTGCAAAGTGCCTACCTGTAGATTTTGGCCTCTAGCTCAGCCGGCACATAGGGAAACCTACCAAACCTGTGCATTTTTGAAAACTAAAGACATAGGGAAATCCAAGATGGGGTGACTTGCGGGGCTCTGACCATGTTCTGTTACCCAGAATCCTTTGCAAACCTCAAAAAGTGGCTAAAAAAACAAGTTTTCCTCACATTTCGGTGACAGAAAGTTCTGGAATCTGAGAGGAGCCACAAATTTCCTTCCACCCAGCGTTCCCCCAAGTCTCCCGATAAAAATGATACGTCACTTGTGTGGGTAGGCCTAGCGCCCGTGACAAGAAATGCCCCAAAACACAACGTGGACACATCCCATTTTTTGACAAAATACAGAGCTGTTTTTTGCAAAGTGCCTACCTGTAGATTTTGGCCTCTAGCTCAGCCGGCACATAGGGAAACCTACCAAACCTGTGCATTTTTGAAAACTAGAGACCTAGGGGAATCCAAGATGGGGTGACTTGCGGGGCTCTGACCATGTTCTGTTACCCAGAATCCTTTGCAAACCTAAAAAAGTGGCTAAAAACAAGTTTTCCTCACATTTCGGTGACAGAAAGTTCTGGAATCTGAGAGGAGCCACAAATTTCCTTCCACCCAGCGTTCCCCCAAGTCTCCCGATAAAAATGATACCTCACTTGTGTGGGTAGGCCTAGCGCCCGCGACAGGAAATGCCCCAAAACACAACGTGGACACATCCGATTTTTTGACAAAATACAGAGCTGTTTTTTGCAAAGTGCCTACCTGTAGATTTTGGCCTCTAGCTCAGCCAGCACATAGGGAAACCTTCCAAACCTGTGCATTTTTGAAAACTAGAGACCTAGGGGAATCCAAGATGGGGTGACTTGCGGGGCTCTGACCAGGTTCTGTTACCCAGAATCCTTTGCAAACCTCAAAAAGTGGCTAAAAAACCAAGTTTTCCTCACATTTCGGTGACAGAAAGTTCTGGAATCTGAGAGGAGACACAAATTTCCTTCCACCCAGCGTTCCCCCAAGTCTCCCGATAAAAATGATACCTCACTTGTGTGGGTAGGCCTAGCGCCCGCGACAGGAAATGCCCCAAAACACAACGTGGACACATCCTATTTTTTGACAAAATACAGAGCTGGTTTTTGCAAAGTGCCTACCTGTAGATTTAGGCCTCTAGCTCAGCCGGCACATAGGGAAACCTACCAAACCTGTGCATTTTTTAAAACTAGAGACCTAGGGGAATCCAAGATGGGGTGACTTGCGGGGCTCTGACCATGTTCTGTTACCCAGAATCCTTTGCAAACCTCAAAAAGTGGCTAAAAAAACAAGTTTTCCTCACATTTCGGTGACAGAAAGTTCTGGAATCTGAGAGGAGCCACAAATTTCCTTCCACCCAGCGTTCCCCCAAGTCTCCTGATAAAAATGATACCTCACTTGTGTGGGTAGGCCTAGCGCCCGCGACAGGAATGGATCACACAAGGCTCAATGGTAGTCCTTGCTTGAGGTCTACTGTTAACCCTGGAGTGATTCATTCCTGAAGCAGGCACTAGGCGCAGGCACACAAGCGGGGTTGTGTTTTTATCAGGACAAGTGGGGAAACACTGGGTGGTAGGAATTTTGAGGATCCCTGCAGATCCCTGGACTTCTGCTCATTGGAATGCAAGGAAAATGTGTTTTTTAAGCACATAATGTAATTTCAAGGGGATTCTGGGTGAAGGAAAACTGGTGAGAGCCATGCAAGTCCTCTACCCTTGGACTCCCCTGGTACTAGTTTGTTAAAGTTAACCCACCACTCACACTGGTTGGTTTTAGCACCTCCAGAAATTATGGTTTCAAAGCATGATTACTTTTCAAAGTATCTGAATATTGAAACCAAGCCTTCTGAAGGTGGGCATCAAGCCGCGTCCAGGCACCAACCTCTTTATGGTCCATTCACACGCCATTCACGCACAACAAACAACCCTTTCATATCGCCAGCCACGGGCCCAATCCAATCAATCACTCCACTCACATTAACTTACCGCTGCCAGACAAGGGCCCATCACATTCACACGCCACAGAACGGAATAAGTTTGACTACATTTTACCACCTGTCAAGTAACTGCCTCCTTCTTCCTTAACATTACCAAATGCATGCGTAACAAACCTTTACTAATGACTCCTGTGACAGCCACCTGAGGCTCAGGAAGACATGTTTTTCATGCGCCTTTAACGCACTCTCTGTGCTAAATCCAACTCCTTCCAGTTTGTGGATGCAAGTTGGGGGTGTCCGAGTATGCCGTACAAAGCGATTCCTCGAACTGAGTGAGCATATTTACCTTTGAAACTAAGGGAGACATGCTGGGGATTTCTCATGCTGTTACCTAAAGAGAAGGTCATAGGCTACCTGCCTCCTTCTTCCTTAACATTACCAAATGCATGCGTAACAAACCTTTACTAATGACTCCTGTGACAGCCACCTGAGGCTCAGGAAGACATGTTTTTCATGCGCCTTTAACGCACTCTCTGTGCTAAATCCAACTCCTTCCAGTTTGTGGATGCAAGTTGGGGGTGTCCGAGTATGCCGTACAAAGCGATTCCTCGAACTGAGTGAGCATATCTACCTTTGAAACTAAGGGAGACATGCTGGGGATTTCTCATGATGTTCCCTAAAGAGAAGGCCATAGGCTATGGAAAAGGGTAGTGTTTGGTACATAGGGGAGTCCATGAGAAGTAGCATATGTCCCAGCCAACATTATGTGCAGTGATGTGACTATAATGCACTTATACAGCAAACTGAACATCTACTAAGTTCTGATGGAGGATGAACATGAAAAGCAGGTCAAACACTGACCTATACAAGTCATTCTCCTTCATTGCTGGGATGGCACCAATGGGCTTGAATCCATAGGTGTAGATGATGTACATCTGTACTACCTTTACTATCTGCCTTCTACCTGTGCAATAACCCTGTGAAGGCATAAGCTTTCCTTACCCATCCATGTCTCTGTTCTCATCAGCGTCCTGGCTAATCCTGTATAATAGCCAAGTGAACCTATACTAGTTTGTGGAAGCAAGTTGGGGGTTTCCAAGTATGCCCTACAAAGTGATTCCTCAAACTGAGAGAGCATATCTACCGTTGAAAGTAAGGTAGACATGCAGGTGAAGAAAGGGTACTCCGTGGCAATGTGGCATATGTTCTGTCCACTAGTATATGCAGTAGGGGGAAGAAAATGCATGTTAATTGAACAGAACACCGACCACGCCAAAAGGAAGTCCATGATGAAGTAAAATTCTGTGGCTCCTTGCCTAACGAAGCAGTGGCCCATGGACGTTCGGTATCCATGCACTGCTACTGAAAGGATTACCCAACAGCAGCTCAACCTCAGTCGATTTCCCAGAACTTTGCTTTAGTATGATACAACGTAAAGCAAGTAGGGATACAGAGGCCTGGTTGTGATGGACACTGGGGACAGTAATACCGACTCTCCTGCCGCTTTCCATGCTTTGAGCACACTTTACAGCGACGACATGGACGATCCTTTTTGGGTGTTTTAGGTATGCGATCAGCAAAGTGTCGCTCCTGCAGCCTTGCCACATCCTCCAGAACATATGAGGTGGAGGCTGCTGCTTCTTCTGTAACAGCAGTGAGGCTTTTAATTACAGACAACTGGAAGTCAAGGAAAGTCATGAGTCTTCCTGTTGTTGTCTGACGGTAAACAACATACGCATTATATGTTGCCATCTGAATCAGGTGGGTAAACAGTTTCTTGTACCAAGTGCGAGTTTTACGACATGCATTTTATGGTTGAAGAACCTGGTCGTTCTTGTCCATTCCACCCATGTACTTATTGTAATCGAGTATACAGATGGGCTTGTGGACTTCGGCCATCTGACCCCAAACCGTGATGGGAGAAGTGCTCTCATCATGAATTGTAGTGAGCACGTATACATCACGTCTATCTAGGAACTTGACTGCGAGCAGTTCGTTAGAACGCAATGCAGTACTCTGTGATTTCTGGAGCTTCTTGCAAACAAGCTCCCGCGGGAATCCTTTGCGGTTACAACGAACTGTACCGCAGGCCACAGTGCCAGCTTTGTAGAGCTCACTGAACAGCTCTACTCCTGTATAGAAATTGTCCACATAAAGGTTATAACCTTTGTGAAGAAGTGGCTGGACAAGTTCCCATACAATCTTACCTGTGACCCCTAACGCAGGAGGGCAACCTACAGGGTTTAGGGTAGAATCCTTCCCTGTATACACTCTCAGGCTGTACACATAGCCAGTAGAGCTCTCACACAGCATGTACAGCTTTATGCCATAGCGAGCTCTTTTGCTCGCAATGTACTGTCTGAAAAGCAGCCGTCCTTTGTACAGGATCAAGGACTCATCGACTGCTATATTCTTTCCAGGAGTATAGATCTCTGGAAACCTGGCAGACAAATGTTCCACGACAGTCTGAATTTTGAACAACCTGTCATGATCTGAATGGTCCCGGGGCAATGCAGCAGAATTGTCATTAAAATGCAGCATGCGCTGCAGTAGCAAAAAACGATCTCTGCTCATGTATGGTGCGAAGATGGGAGTTACCCAAACCGTGCGAGTCGTCCAGTAGGACTGCAAGGTGGGTTTCTGTACTAACCCCATTTTGAGCGTAAGGCCCAAAAATATCTTCAACTCCGCCAGCGAAGTGGGAGTCCACTGGCGTGCCCTAGAACGGGGCCCTAGAGCGCCTCCGCACTCCCTCAGAAATTGGTCTGCACGCAAATTTGTTTGTTGCACAACTTTCTGAAGAAAGTCAACATCCAAAAACAGATAGATGTAGTCGACTGGCAAAAAGTTAGCTGTATCGACTTTACATCCAGCGTCACCAGTAAAAGGTGGAATTTGGGGCTGAACCAAACAGGGGGGCTGCCAAGAGAGCACTCTCTCTGTGCTTGCGGCAGCAAGCACATGCTCTCTGGGTTCGGCTAACCCAATGTGGTCCCGCTGCCTAGAATGTGCTTGCGAAGGGACAGCACGGATGTCGTCATTGTCTCCTTCAGACTCACTGGAAGAGGTGTCGTCAGATGGGACTCCGCCGACTGAAAAATCACTCCCAGAATCTGCCCCATTGTCCTCTCCCTGAGATGCTGTCTCAGTGTCTGCTGTCTCAGTCTCTGAGCCTACATCAGAACTGTCCTCCATAACCCGAGCTAGGGCTTGATCAGCAGTCATCCAACGAGACGCCATCTCTGCAACTGGCTAAACTGTCCCTCTAAATTACTAGCCTACGTAGAAGGCAGATAGTCACAAAATTGCTTGTGGGTATGTTTGTTGTGTACAACAGGAAATGTCGTCACCTTACCTTTGCTTCTTCTCCAATTCTGCAGATTCTCTGAAAACACTGAAAAAAACAAAAAAAGAATGTATTACTTCACCTTACCACACACCCTGTGCAACAGTCATTTTTGGTGCTCTGCCTCCCATTACCTCCTCTTCTAATTCCCTCAGTACTACCCAGCAAAAGTGCCACTCATATCTCCATAGTCCCCCTGGCATTACATTTGTTTTAAAGCGCAGGTAACGCTTGCCTTTACTAATCCACTCAGCTACTTTATGTCAACTGCCACTACAGAAAAGGCATGCATATATATATATATATATATATATATATATATATATATATATATATATTGTGTGAACAAGATTCTCACCCCACTCCACGAGGTTCAAATTGGCATCTTTTATTGCAAGCAACAGCCACGTACGCGTTTCGACTCTCAAGGATTCTTGATCACAGTAAATGAGTCTCTCTTTTCTTTCATTATTTTATGCTTGCAATAAAACATGTCAATTTGAACCTCGTGGAGTGCGGTGAGATTCTTGTTCACAAAATATTTTTGAGGTTGCTCTCCTCCATCACTGAGCACCGGCAGTGGAGTGCACTGCGCAACAATCTTTTTAACCAATTTGTGTTGCATATATATATATATATATATATATATATATATATATATATATGTTTAGAAACAAAGTGGTTGAAGGGTTGCTGGGCGGCACACTCCACTGCCGGTGCCCAGTGACAGAGAAGACCAATCTAGAAATTATCTAATGCCGAAAAATTTCACTGCACTCCACGAAGTACAAATAAACGTGTATTTTATTGCAGTCAATAACCACCAACGTGTTTCAACTCACCAAGGAGTCTTGATCACGGTCCTCGTGGAGTGCAGTGAAATTGTTCACCATTATAAAACAACAAACACAAGAATAACAAGCATTTACAATGCAATGGGTCTGGCATCTGCTCGAGTTAGAGCTATTAGCATTATAAACTTCTACCCCAACTTTTCTTGCCACATAAATTGATAATTGAAAGTTAACCTCTTTCACATAAGAGAGCCGATACACAGCGCCACGGCCACCATGAGCATCATGTGAAGAGTTACACAAAAGGAAAAGAAGTTTGCTCGCAGTTAAACGTAACAGCAAAAGTTCAATTAGCCATGTACCAGGGGCGATGGCCAGGGCGGTAACAAAACCTCCCCAAGGAGGGACAAAGGTAAATCATTTTGCAATGTCATCAAAGGATTTTTGAAGGGCAAGCCCACGAACGAGTGGTAGTGATGGGCGTGAGGTGGGCGTTGTCAGAAGCCCAGATACACACCAACAAGTCAGAAAAGCAGCACATGGATGCTGCAATGCTTGTCCTGAAAAAAAAAATATATATATATATATGTTCGATGGCATGTGTAGCTGCAGATACACATGCTGTGCACAGTCCGCCGTCTGGTGTTGGGCTCGGAGTGTTACAAGTTGTTTTTCTTCGAAGAAGTCTTTTCGAGTCACGAGACCGAGGGACTCCTCCCACTTCGATTCCATTGCCCATGGGCGTCGACTCCATCTTAGATTGTTTTTTTTCCGCCATCGGGTTCGGACGTGTTCCTTTTCGCTCCGTGTTTCAGGTCGGAAAGTTAGTTAGAATCTCGGAAAAAAACGTCAGTATTGTTTGCGTTCGGTATCGGGTTAGTTAGAACAAATCGACACCGAATTTTGAAGAGCTCCGGTGGCTCTTCGGGGTTTCTTCGATCCCCCGTCGGGGCCTGGTCGGCCCGGCCACGTGCGACTTCAAGGCTCATGGAACGGACCCCATTCCGCTTCTGCCCAAAATGCCATCACAAGTATCCGTATACGGATCACCATCTGGTCTGTAACTTGTGCTTGTCCCCCGAGCACAAGGAGGACACTTGTGAAGCCTGTCGAGCGTTTCGGTCGAGGAAGACGCTGAGAGACCGAAGAGCCAGGAGACTACAAATGGCGTCCACGCCGACAGGTCAAGATCGTTTCGAGGAGGAAGAAGAAGCTTTCTCCGTCCGCGAGTCGGATTCGGAAGAACTCGACGCCGAAGAAACAACCAAAACCGTGAGTAAGACGTCGAAAATCAAGACTCACGAGAAGTCAACAAAAGCCCAGGGGACGCCACCGCCAACAGGCCATGGCTTAACCCAAAAAATAGGTGACCGATCCAAGGCACCGAAAAAGGGCACGCTGGTGTCGAAGTCATCCGACTCCGGTCGAGATACCGCCACACAGCAATCTCGGACCCGAGACATCGGCTCAGAGAAATTTCGGCACCGTGACAGCGGCACCGAACAAATTCGGCACCGAGACACCACCACGCCGAAAATTACAAAGGTTTCTACGAAGCCTAAAAAGACGTCCGAAAAAGTTTCGGTTCCGAAACATCCAGCCTCGGAGCCGAAAACAGGTTCCTATACAGAGGAACAAGGATTGTCCTCCCAAATGCAAAAACATAGATTCGGAGAGGAACTTCAAGCAGTAGAGCCAGACTATACTCAAAGGAGGCTCCACATTCAACAAGACACAGGGAAGATAACCACTCTTCCCCCAATTAAAATAAAAAGAAAACTTGCCTTTCAAGAAAAGGACAAGGAGCCACAGGCAAAGGTGGCAAGGAAAACAACTCCACCACCGTCTCCACCACCATCAGTGCACACATCACCAGTAGCAACTCCTCCACTGATGCACTCCCCGACTCATACTACCATGAGTCAAGATGATCCTGATGCATGGGACCTTTACGATGCTCCAGTATCGGACAACAGCCCAGACTCGTACCCTGCCAGGCCGTCCCCACCTGAGAACAGTACATCTTACACACAGGTGATCGCAAGGGCAGCTGCTTTCCATAACGTCACCTTGCATTCCGAACCAATTGAGGATGACTTTTTGTTTAACACGCTATCCTCCACTCATAGCCAATACCAAAGACTACCTATGCTCCCAGGAATGCTAAAACATTCAAAACAAATCTTTCAGGATCCTGTTAAAGGCCGAGCCATAACTCCAAGGGTGGAGAAAAAGTACAAGCCACCACCAACAGATCCAGTTTATATTACAACGCAGTTAACACCAGACCCAGTAGTTGTCGGGGCAGCTCGTAAGAGAGCAAACTCTCATACCTCGGGGGACGCACCACCTCCAGACAAAGAGAGTCGCAAATTTGATGCTGCGGGCAAAAGGGTTGCAGCACAAGCAGCAAACCAATGGCGCATTGCCAATTCACAAGCACTTTTGGCAAGATATGATAGAGCTCACTGGGATGAGATGCAACATTTGATAGAACACTTACCCAAGGAGTTCCAAAAAAGAGCACAACAAGTGGTGGAAGAAGGACAAAGTATCTCTAATAATCAGATACGGTCCTCAATGGATGCAGCAGATACGGCTGCAAGGACAGTAAATACTGCAATAACAATAAGAAGGCACGCATGGCTGCGCACGTCAGCGTTCAAACCGGAAATTCAACAAGCCGTGCTAAATATGCCATTTAATGAACAGCAGTTGTTTGGGCCGGAAGTCGACACTGCTATTGATAAACTCAAGAAAGACACTGATACAGCAAAAGCCATGGGCGCACTCTACTCCCCGCAGAGCAGAGGCACATTTCGCAAAACACCTTTTAGGGGAGGGTTTCGAGGACAACCTACAGAAACCACAACATCACAAACAAGGCCCACTTACCAAAGCCAATATCAGCGGGGAAGTTTTCGAGGGCAATATAGAGGGGGACAATTCCAAAAAAATAGAGGAAAATTCCAAAGCCCCAAAACTCCTCAAAATAAGCAGTGACTTACAAGTCACACATCCCCATCACATAACACCTGTGGGGGGAAGACTAAGCCAATTTTACAAACATTGGGAGGAGATAACAACAGATACTTGGGTACTAGCAATTATCCAGCATGGTTATTGCATAGAATTTCTCGAATTCCCTCCAACAATCCCACCGAAAACACACAGTATGTCAAAACAACATATAAATCTTCTAGGATTAGAAGTTCAAGCATTGCTCCAAAAAGAGGCAATAGAATTAGTACCAAAACAAGAATTAAACACAGGAGTTTACTCACTGTACTTTCTGATACCCAAAAAAGACAAAAGTCTAAGACCTATACTAGATCTCAGAATATTAAATACATACATCAAATCAGACCACTTTCACATGGTTACATTACAAGAAGTAATCCCACTGCTCAAACAACAAGACTACATGACAACACTGGATCTAAAGGATGCATATTTCCATATACCAATACATCCTTCACACAGAAAGTACCTAAGGTTTGTATTCCAAGGGATACATTACCAATTCAAAGTGTTGCCATTCGGAATAACAACTGCGCCAAGAGTTTTTACAAAATGTCTAGCAGTAGTAGCTGCACATATCAGAAGGCAGCAAATACATGTGTTTCCGTACCTAGACGATTGGTTAATCAAAACCAACACGCAAATACAGTGTTCACAACACACAAATTATGTCATAGAAACCCTACACAAACTAGGTTTCTCAATCAATTACTCAAAGTCACACCTTCTGCTTTGTCAAACACAGCAATACCTAGGGGCAACAATCAACACAGTAAAAGGAATTGCCACTCCAAGTCCACAAAGAGTCCAAACATTTCACAATGTTATACAAGCCATGTATCCAAACCAAAAGATACAGGTCAAATTGGTAATGAACCTGCTAGGCATGATGTCTTCATGCATAGCCATTGTCCCAAATGCAAGGCTGCACATGCGGCCCTTACAACAGTGCCTAGCATCACAATGGTCACAAGCACAGGGTCAACTTCTAGATCTGGTGTTGATAGACCGCCAAACATAGATCTCGCTTCAGTGGTGGAACAGTATAAATTTAAACAAAGGGCGGCCTTTTCAAGACCCAGTGCCACAATACGTAATAACGACAGATGCATCCATGACAGGGTGGGGAGCACACCTCAATCAGCACAGCATCCAAGGACAATGGGACATTCAGCAAAGACAGTTTCATATAAATCACTTAGAATTGTTAGCGGTGTTTCTAGCACTGAAAGCATTTCAACCCATAATAACCCACAAATACACTCTTGTCAAGACAGACAACATGACAACAATGTATTACCTAAACAAACAGGGAGGAACACACTCAACACAGTTGTGTCTCCTGACACAAAAAATATGGCATTGGGCGATTCACAACCACATTCGCCTAATAGCACGATTTATTCCAGGGATTCAGAATCAGTTAGCAGACAATCTCTCTCGGGATCACCAACAGATCCACGAATGGGAAATTCACCCCCAAATACTGAACACTTACTTCCGAATTTGGGGAACGCCACAAATAGATCTATTTGCAACAAAAGAAAACTCAAAATGCCAAAACTTCGCATCCAGGTACCCACAACATCAGTCTCAGGGCAATGCACTATGGATGAACTGGTCAGGGATATTTGCGTACGCTTTTCCCCCTCTCCCACTTCTTCCATATCTAGTAAACAAGTTGAGTCAAAACAAACTCAAACTCATACTAATAGCACCAACATGGGCAAGGCAACCTTGGTACACAACACTACTAGACCTTTCAGTAGTACCTCATGTCAAACTACCAAACAGACCAGATCTGTTAACACAACACAAACAACAGATCAGACATCCAAATCCAGCATCGCTGAATCTAGCAATTTGGCTCCTGAAATCCTAGAATTCGGGCACTTAGACCTCACACAGGAATGTATGGAGGTCATAAAACAAGCTAGAAAACCTACCACTAGACACTGCTATGCAAATAAGTGGAAAAGATGTGTTTATTACTGCCATAATAATCAAATTCAACCTTTACACGCATCTGCAAAAGATATAGTAGGATACTTACTACATTTGCAAAAATCAAAACTAGCTTTCTCTTCCATTAAAATACATCTTACTGCAATTTCAGCTTACCTGCAAATTACGCACTCAACTTCATTATTTAGGATACCAGTCATAAAAGCGTTTATGGAAGGCCTAAAGAGAATTATACCACCAAGAACACCACCAGTTCCTTCATGGAACCTCAACATTGTCTTAACACGACTCATGGGTCCACCTTTTGAGCCCATGCACTCTTGTGAAATGCAATACTTAACATGGAAAGTTGCATTTTTAATTGCCATCACATCTCTAAGAAGAGTGAGTGAAATTCAAGCATTTACCATTCAAGAACCATTTATTCAAATACACAAAAATAAAGTTGTTCTACGGACAAATCCTAAATTTTTACCAAAAGTAATCTCACCATTCCACTTGAATCAAACGGTAGAATTACCAGTGTTCTTCCCACAGCCAGATTCTGTAGCTGAAAGAGCACTACATACATTAGACATCAAAAGAGCACTAATGTACTACATTGACAGAACAAAACTAATTCGAAAGACAAAACAACTATTTATTGCCTTTCAAAAACCTCATACAGGAAATCCAATTTCAAAACAAGGCATTGCTAGATGGATAGTTAAGTGCATTCAAACCTGCTATCTTAAAGCTAAAAGAGAACTGCCTATTACACCAAAGGCACACTCAACCAGAAAGAAAGGTGCTACCATGGCCTTTCTAGGAAATATTCCAATGAACGAAATATGTAAGGCAGCAACATGGTCTACGCCTCATACATTTACCAAGCACTACTGTGTAGATGTGTTAACTGCACAACAGGCAACAGTAGGTCAAGCTGTACTAAGAACATTATTTCAAACTACTTCAACTCCTACAGGCTGAACCACCGCTTTTGGGGAGATAACTGCTTACTAGTCTATGCACAGCATGTGTATCTGCAGCTACACATGCCATCGAACGGAAAATGTCACTTACCCAGTGTACATCTGTTCGTGGCATTAGTCGCTGCAGATTCACATGCGCCCACCCGCCTCCCCGGGAGCCTGCAGCCGTTTAGAAGTAGATCTTAAACATTTGTACATTTGTAAATATATTACTTTAAACTTCATTATGTACATACGCATTCACTCCATTGCATGGGCACTATTACTAGCATACACAACTCCTACCTCACCCTCTGCGGGGAAAACAATCTAAGATGGAGTCGACGCCCATGCGCAATGGAGTCGAAATAGGAGGAGTCCCTCGGTCTCATGACTCGAAAAGACTTCTTCGAAGAAAAACAACTTGTAACACTCCGAGCCCAACACCAGATGGCGGGATGTGCACAGCATGTGAATCTGCAGCGACTAATGCCACGAACAGATGTACACTGGGTAAGTGACATTTTCCATATATATATATGTCTGTATACATATATACACATATATATGAGAGAGAGAGAGAGAAAGAAAACAAGACACTCATGTCACAAACCTTTTTTTTTTTTATACATGTGTGCTTGCCCTTGGCAAAGCACACATGTATAAAAAACAAATATGGCCCCATTGATGGTCACCCTAAGGGCTGACCACCAACAATTTTTTATTTTTATTTTTATTTTTTTTACCCTGGGGGGGCGATCGCCCCCCCCAGGCAAAACTACATGTTTTTTTTTTCCCCCCTGGGGTCGGCCCGTGTTCCAAGGGCCGACCCCGCCATTTTGTTTTCTTTTTTATTTTATTTTTATATTGTGGGGGGCGCGATCGCCCCCCAAAACTGTGTAAATAAATAAATATTGCCCCCGGGGGGGGGTGACCCTTTTACGAGGGTGCCGACCCCCCCCAAAGAAGATCCCTGGTGCCTAGGGGCGTTTCCTGGCCGTGGATCCACGCTGCGATCCACGGCCAGGAAACCTTGCCAGGGAGGCATCGATGGAAAGGGAGAGCCTCCCCTTTCCATCGATGCCTCACTGGCATCTGGGGAGGCCGTTTTGCCCTTTTTTTCCCCACCGGAGAAAGAGAGAACGCTTACCTGCTTCTCTCCTTCTCCGGTGGGGAAAAACTGTGACGTCAGCGGGGGCGGGAGTGGGGTGGGATGGAGACGCGGAAGCTCTTCCGCGTCTCCCACGGTTTAAAAAAAAATAATAATAATCCTCCGGTGCATTGCACCGGAGGATTTTTAACCCCCTCCCTGGTGTCGGCCACTGGTCGTGACCCGCACCAGGGAGGGAGTGTGGGCGTCGGCCAGTGGCCGACGCCCGCATCTAAAAGGTTAAAACTCCTCCAATCAGGTATTTTGTCCACAAGTCTCCCTGGTAAATCTGGATCCACACATTTCTTACCTATTTCTTGGGCTTCACCTTGTAAGAGTCTGTACTTAGATTCTAGCCTGGTAATGCAAGTTAACACTGCCTGGGATCTCTGCAGAAAACTCCTCCTAGCCGTAAATGTGCTGGATTGCTCCTCCTCGTACCACTGCAGCCATCACCCAGCACGGACAAGCTTTGGAAGCTTTGATATGGGATTCCAAAGGAAATATCATCAATGGCCTCTCATATCTTATTTATACTTAGTGGTGTTGAACAAAAATCCTCGTTATTTAGAAATGGCAGCCAGCAGTCTCATTTTTATTTTATTTTAGGGATTAACGTTCAAAACATAACTCACAACCAGGTTCCATAATATTGATTAATAAACATATCCACTCCCACCCCCTAAATCAGCAACTTCAAGTGGAGCTGTAAAAAAGGCTCTAATTGTCTATTGTGTCCACGTACTTAGATGGCTACTAAATCAGGACCCTAGATTATCTGCCTGGCCGTGTCTAGTCCCCAGTCTAGGCTGCTGTGTGTTCTTTTGCGAGATAATCTAATACTATTAGGTTTTTGCGGCTTGCAAGTTGCCTTGACCCATTTATAATCTCACAAATGGTAGCATCACCCCATTAGTTCCTCAGCCAAGCACATACGTTTAATGTTGTATGGAAACTACGAAATCTATTGTATTTTATAGATCTTATATTGTATTTTATGATTTTAGGAATGTTTTATGGAGGGCTTTGCTCCGAAATGAATATCAAAATAATTAAGTTCTCTTAGCTCTGTCAACAGATAAGTCAGGGACAGTACCCATTCCGTTTCAGAGTCTTTCCCTTTCCATTCTATCACCACAGAGAGTTTCTCCATTCCATGAGGTCATAAAGATGAAAATACCGACTCTCTTTTCTGAAACGTTCGCTCTGCCTTAAAGAGCGATCACTTCTTGTCTTGTTGCACATAATAAAAGTGACATCTGTTTCCTCCTTAGAGAATAAAGTGGGAATGTCTAATCAATAGGCCCAGAAACGCGTAACGCAGAAACCTATAAACATTCATTTGAAACATTATGGGCCTCATCATGAGTCTGGGGTCAATTGACCGTCAGACTCGCGGATGCCGGTTGGACCACCGCAATGCGGCGGTCCGAGCGCTATATTTTCACCACGGTGGTCGTGCCGGTGTGGGACCACCAGCACCGCCAGGATCAGAGATTCCAGCGGTCTGGCAGTTGCAGTGGTCCTAATCCACCCGGGATGAGGATTACGATCTCGTTCTCCGCCAGCCTTTTCGTGGTGGAAGCACCGCCATAAAAAGGCTGGTGGGAACAGGTGCAGGGGGCCCCAGCACCATCACAATTTTCACTATCTGATTTGAAGACAGTGAACATTGCGAGGGTGGTAGGGCACCCTGCATCCTACAGCATTGCTGCTGGCTCGATTACAAACCGGAGACAATGCTGTAGGCTGTTTCTCACTAGGCCAGTTGGAAGAAAGCGAGGTTTCTGCCCCCTGACCTAGCGGGAAACTCCTAATGGGCCCAGCGGAGAGGCAGCCACTATGGCGGCAACCTCCAGTCGGAACTTCAGTGGACGGCCTAAACCATCCACTGAACTCGTAATAAGGCCCTATATCTGTGGCGTCTAGAATATCTGCCCAGAATAGTTTGTAGCTCCCATAAAGATGTGTGTCAGGGTGCCCTATCTCCTACATTCTCTCAAACAGTTGTCTAATTTTTGCTTATACCAATGGTGTAGTGTGCCCTTTATGTGATACCAATACAACATAAGATTTGTCATAGCCTCACTTGCTGTCACACTCTTTGCTGTGGAGCTCATTGTGGTAAAGACATTCTCCCATTTCTCCCTTACCAGTTCTTGACCTATCACCTTCATCCATCTATGTTGGCCTGAAAATTTACTCTATAACAATTACTTAGCAGCATTTTCTACTTTTCTGAAACAGTGTTTTCCTTGCCCCATTTCGTAAGCCTTCTCTTGAAGCTCTTAACATGACGTTGGTGCATGAAGCCTGTCAGATGGTTTTTCAGTGCTGGGCTTTACAGCATCTGTATCTCTTTGTTCTATGGAGGTCAAACTCCTTTTTCAGGGTATCAAAAGATTTAATCACTGCCTTCTCAAACAGATCTCCTAATCTGACACATCATATGCCTATCCATTTTCTCTATTAGTCCTTGATTTCAACCTTGTGGTGTCCTGAACAGGAGAGAACAGGGATGACAACTGATGTATTGAGGGACTCTGAAAAAAGCAACCTGGGGCCCGATCTATATCCTAGCAAAGTGGGAACTCCTTTGCAACAAGACTATGGTCCACCCGCCTGATTTAAATGGGAGCGGACCATAGTCTAATGATGGCAGAGACTACTCCCTCTCCACCGTGGTCAAACTCCTCCGATGGAAGAAAGGCCGCCAGAGGTTTAGCTGAATGACCACCCATCTAATTTAGAGGTGCTAAGATATAAACATTTTTCAGTGCCTGTCACTATCAGGAAAAATGTGGCTTTAAGGAGCATTAAAAAGTCCTCAATGTTTCACTTGCCTTGGGAAGAAATTCCCATGATGAGGCAGGCAATCTTTTTTTATTTTAAAAAAGAAAATCACACTTTGGGACTTTCAAATAAAAAAACTTGGTAAGTTTGCTATACAGCTAGGTCACGTTGACGGAGGTATATGACAAATGACAAAATTACTACTTATTGACTGAAGTCGCCGTGAAGGCGGTTCATGCTAGTGCTTCACTGGTCCTGTGACATTTGTAAATTTTGGCCGTCTGCATCTCTGTAGGATGATGGAGTAATTTCCTCAGTTGCCATGGGCAACGGACAGGCCGGTGACCAAAATATAAATGAGGTCCATGGTCTTTACATCCGGCCAGTACCCATTCTCAAAACCTGGGACAATTATGCCTAATTTTTTTAAGTTTGTTCAGTGGACCACCGTTTCTTTGGTGGAATACATTTTTGACATTGAGTGCCAGGAGGAGAACCTTTTTTGATGAACATTGTCTATTAAGTGCTAGATGTTTTTCAGTATTGTCACCATAGTTTCTCTAAGGATAAACTCAAGAATGCATACACGTTTTTTGGATTAACCTTCTTTCACCCTTCAATCATTTAAAAAAAATATATATATATTTAAGTTGTCAGTGGCTTATTGGAGCAGCTTGTTAAGGGTTTAGGGCAACATGTTCAAAGGTTTTTATTGGTCCCTAAGAGGGCAGTTCACAGAATCGGGCTGTTTGCGACTGCTAAAAAACATTTAGGTACATTCAAACTTTATTTTGAGATTCAGTAAGCAACTACTGAATTGCAAAATAGGTTTGCAAGTCGGTTTTAGGAAGGGGCGTGCTAAAGGTTTCCCTTCCTAATAGCGATGTGCAGAGAGATATATGAATGTTTTGTGACCGGAATGTGGTTGCAAAACATTTGCAGTTAACCACCAACTTTAAGTTGGTAGTAACCCATTTGCAAATGGGAAGGGGTCCCTAAGGGTGGTGCAAACATTTTAAAAGAGTATGTAGTGGCCCCACAGAGCACTTTTCAGTTTTCTTTTTTTATATTGTTTTTTAATTTGCTTTTAAACCAGGACTTAACATATCCAAAGGGGTAAAAAAAAAAACATAAGCAATGACTCTTATTCAGAAAAAAGCATACATATATATTGGAAACGAAAAGCAACCTCTCCCACCTCCCCCCACCCCCCAACACCCTATATGGCACCCACCAGCACATGAGCAGTGCCATTGATTAGTACTTTTCCTTTATCCCTCTAATCAGTCTCTGTAATCCTACTGGGAGTGCTAAGTGGTCACATATCTCTCTTGTTCCACTTAGGGTCCATGGTCGCACCTTAACTATAGCTCTAGGTTCAGTTTTCTTTTTGAAACACATCCAGTTTTCCTTTAAGGAAAATGGGCTGCATTTAAAAATCATTCTTTATTTTAAAAGCAATCACAGACATTGTGGTCTGCTGACCCCAGCAGGGTACCATCCCTGTGATTTTGGCCATTCCCAGTGGGTCACAAATTGCGAAATCCCTCATGAATATTGATGAGGTAGGTCCATTTGCGACCCACTGGGAATAGCTAAATGTGTCTGAGACACATTGCTACATTTCAATAATAGAAATGTTAAAATTCGCTATTAGGAAATTGCAAACCTAGAATTTCATACATCTGGCCCTTTAAACCTATCCATTCCGTACCACTGGTTGGCTTCATTGTCACTCTCATTTTCTTGCTTTGCTTTGGTCAGCGTGTGCCAGCTTTACATGATGTTTGATTGTATCTCCCTCCTCTGGAGCTTGGCTGAGTACTGCTTCCTTGTTCCACTGTGGGGCATATTTACAATCTTTTGATGCAGGTTAGCGCTGCAGGCCTTCTTGCTGCGCTGCCCTACATCAAAAGAAAAGGGCAAGAATGTGCTGTATCTTTAAGGCATGGCACATTCCTGTCCTTTTCCCCTACGCTGACGCACTATGGCCTACCATGTGCCAACGAAGGCACCACTACACCATGGTGCAAAACAATCATGAGAGGCTTTTTCCTTTTTCTAAATGTGCTGCAAAATGCAGCACACATAGAAAAAGGAAAAGCTATGAGAAATAAAGGTATTTCTTCTTGTTGCGCCTCACTTACGCCTCCCCTAGAGAGGCGTAGGCTTTTGACGCATTCCCAGGTTTATGAAATCTTGTAAATCTGGGAATGTGTCAAATGCCAAAGGTGTTACAAGGGAAAACAAACCGTAATGCCCATGGCACACCTCTCTGTCACAGGATGCGTCAACTCAGCGACTTACGCTGCTTCAACTCTGTCCATATTTTCAAGGCCATGAAAAGCCATTCAATGTGGCTTTACGTGTCCTTGTAAATATGGCCTTACAGGCGGTGCAAAGGAGCTTGTAAATATGCCCCTGTGTGTCCTTTCACTGCACATGCTTTTAGATGTAGTATTTTGTTCCTTTTAGTTGCTTACTTAGGTGTAATTTCTTGCCATCGTTGTTGCTTCTTCCATCGTTGTTGGTTGCCCTGTTGTTTGCCCTACCAAACTCCCTCATTGAGCTGTTGCCCAGTCCCTTCCACCACCCGGGCTGTGTTGATTCTCCGTAATGTTGTTTGCTTCTCTGGTCCCTCCCACTCCTTTCCCATGATGTGTTGTTTCTACTGCGCACCTAACTCCTCTCACTCTCCTCCCACTGTCCCTCCTGTTGCCTCACCACTCATCCTCCTGTCTGTGTTGCCCCCCCCCCCTGCATAACAAAAAAAGAGCTATGAAGTGGCAAGTGCTGGCTGTATCATAGCACTTTTTTCCTCCAAATCTTTTGTTTTTGTTTTTGCTAATTTAAACTGTGCCGCCCTGCAGCTTTGTTACTTGCCCCCTCCCACCCTGTTGTGCATTGTTTTTTGCTCCTTCTTAACAGCCTGCCCCATCCCACGTTCCTTGCCTTGTTACAAAAAAACATTTACAAAGCCAAATAGCTCTTGCATTTATATAAGAGAGCTCTTTGGCTTTGTCAATATTTGTTTAGCCATGTTGTGCAACAGTGCAGTGTGATTTAAAGGAAAAAAAGAAGTGCAGGGTTCAGCCAGCATTAACCTCATCATAACTATTTTCTTTTTTACTTTCAGCCATACTGACAGCTGCTTGTAGAAGTAAATAAGTGAGTCCATCTAAAAGTAAGAGTCGAAGTATGATCCTTTGGTTTTCACAAATTGGCTTTATTTAGTAGTTTATTTATCCAGTTAATCCTCAGTGCAAAATAGTTCCATAAAATACAGCTGACACGTTTTTCACCCTTTACATGACTGAAAGCCTAGGGCTTTCTCAAGGCTCTAAATTCAGTAGACAGGGAATGTTTCTCTTACAAAATCCATTGGCAATTTTTCAAAATGCAACGTTTGTATTCCAAGCAAATTCATGGTCATGTTAAATACATCTCATATCACTCTACCATGTTGGTACATTTAGCAGGGTATTCTCCAAGCTTTCCATGTAAAAGCTGTAGGAAGAGATTATGTTTTACCAAATACAACACAACATGGTCAATCTCGTCTTACATACAGAATTTTCACAGTTACTGATGTACTGTTAAAGTAACATAGCCAACTCAAACACTATTGCATTTTGTAAAAATGCCAATGGATTTTTCGATTAATTGGATAAACTACTAGATAATAAATAAAGCCAGTTTGGAAAATCCGAAGGATAATATTTTGAATCTTACTTTTTGGTGGACTCACTTATTTTCTTCTGCAGGTTACTGAATACTGAGGAACATGAGGTCCAAACCTCAATTAGTGCTCCACCCACCTCAGCTAATATGGGTATTGCATTACTATACTGACATCTGCGGCACTGCTGTACAACGTGGCTAAAAAACAAACCAATAAAGCCAATAGATCTTGCACAATCAAACCCTATTGACTTTGCCAATGCTTGTTCTTAAAATTTGTTTTCGGCAGCATTGTGAGTGCCAAAGCACATTCCGTATCTGCACAAATTAAGGCATCTGACATACTGCGCTTTTGACTGTCTACCTGCCATGTAAAAACTAGTTTTTGTTCCTTCCACTCTCTTCCTTGTCAAGGTACTTACTTTTGAACGCAGACTAGGAGCCAAGGAACTTCATTAGACAACATATAAATGTAGTCTCGGGATTTCAGTGCCTTTTCTAGTTCTACCATGGCCAAAGTGCCTTCCACTATTTAGGCCTTTGATGTACTGTCTCGTGAATAGTTTTGTCTCATATACAACCCCTGAACAATTACTGGATGAATGTATTTCAGAAATGAATGGGCCCTACTCCCTCGGCTTTATCAAGAGCACACAAAGGGTTTTTAGATTTCTGCAATAGGCACCAAGGCCTTTAGCTTGGCCTGGGGTCCATACTGTACCAGTGAGGAAACAAAATGGACAGAGGCATCCTTTGAGATGGTTAGGCCTGTTCATGTATATGTGCCTCCAGGAGCAACTCGCGGTGTTTAACAGGGGCGGCGCGCGCTAGGGGGGGGAGTAATAAAACAAATAATAATACCTGTATCGTTGCTGCCGTCACCACCGAGCCGCTCCTCTGCTGCAGGCAGGCTGCAGGCGCAGGCTTCCAGCCTGCCCTGCGGCTAGTCCTGACGCTGCTCAGAACAGCATTAGGATTGGCTGGGAGTGGGCAGCTAGGGCGCTCCCAAGCAGACTGGGAGCCTGTGCCTGCTCTCTCCAGCCCAGTAACACAGTGCCGGGCTGGAGAGAGCCTACTGCGCATTTGTGTTTGGCCAGCCTGAGATGACCACCAAACATACATGTGCAATGAGGGGGAGTGCTGTGCACTCCCATCAGTGCTCGTCATAGCCCTTGACCCCGCCCCTTTTACTAAAAAACGATAATTAACATAGATTATTATCGGTTTTTAGTAAAAGGTTTGCAGCTGCTGCTGCTGGTGGGTGTCGACGCTCCTCCGCCCTAGTGGAGGAGCCGCGCTTGTGTGCCTCACTACAATGCCATTTGAGCCAAAGACCATAGAGATGGTGGGAAGCAGAGCAGATTCAGTGCAGTCAGAGCAGATAAGATGCACACATTTTGACACAGGGGACCTTTACTACTGGTAGTTGACTGTAGGTTAAAAGCACAGGGTGGACAGCAAAATCTTGTAATATTGTTTTATTTGGGATAATGAAGCATCTTTCTCCAGCTCTGACAGAATACAAAACTAAGGGCCAGATGTAGCAAACGTTTGCGACTCGCAAACGGGCCGATTCGCAATTTGCAACAGTGCAAAATCGGAAATGGGATGCAAAAAGCCCATTTCCGACTCGCAAAAAGCGATGGGACCCGTTTGCGAGTCGCATCCATTGCGACCCCATTTTGCGACCCGCAAATTGCGAGTCGCAAAAAGCCCAGTTTGCAAGTCGCATTTACCACTAACTCAGAGCAGGTGGTAACCATTACCAAAGTATAAAAGGAGACCCAGAAGGCATCTGGGTCACTCAAGATGGCGGACATATACCTGATAGCAGTGAGGAGGAGAGTCTACGCAGCCCAGCAGAGGAGGAGGAGGGGCCACAGACAGGAGAAGATATATAGAACAAGGCAGACCCTTTTCCAGCAAACTGAAGAGGAGATCTATGATAAATACCGCCTTAGCAGCGCTGCCATTCTAGAATTAATAGATTTACTAAAACCACAGCTAGAACACAAGACTCTGCGTGGCTGCGCCATCCCTACGCATGTGCAAGTACTATGCGCACTGCACCTCTTGGCCTCAGGGAGCTATCAGGGGGTCATTGCCGTGGCAGGTGGGGTATCCCAAAGTGCAGTGTCAAGGTTCCTCAGGGCATTCCTAGATGCCTTAGTAGCGCACAGGTCTCAGTTCATATACTTACCAAGGAATGAGGCAGAAATTAACAGCACGAAGCTGGACTTTTACCGCATTGCCCACTTCCCCCATGTCATTGGATGTGTAGATGGGACACACATTCAAATATGCCCCCCGCTAATCTGGAACATATTTTCCGCAACAGAAAGTGTACCCACTCACTCAACATACAGGTTGTTTGTGATGCCCATTACGTCATCACGGACATCGTAGCTAAGTTTCCAGGCAGTACCCATGACTCATACATTTTTAGACATAGTGGGATACATCAACGCCTGGAACGTGGGGAGTTTGGAGACGGATACCTCCTAGGTAGAGCTGCATACACCTTGCAGACATACACACAGGTCACTGTGCACGACTATCTGGACTTACTAACAGTGTACTTTTGTGCCCAACAGGTGACAGTGCATATGCTCTAAGGCCATGGATCATGACTCCATTTTTAACACCCAGCAATGATTCAGAGAGGCAATACAACAGTGCGCATAAGAGGACCAGGAACCTCATAGAGCGCACCTTCGGACTCCTGAAGGCAAGATTCCGATGCCTCCACCGCAGCGGAGGCGCCCTCCAATACACCCCCATTACCGCTTTCAAAATTGTGGTCGCATGCGCCATCCTCCACAACATAGCCACCCGACGTGGGCTACCTCTCACCCCTGCAGACCCAGATCCTGATGATGAAGAGCAAGAACAACCACATCGCCATCATGGGGATTGGAGTCTAGCTAATCAAGGCAGACTGAGACGGGACCACATTGCAACTCAATATTCTGGACGGTACGTGTCAACTCCCACCATACTCACCTATTAACCATTTGTTAAGTGGAACAAAAATAACTGTTTTATTAATGTCATGAAGAAACTATATACAAGTTGAAATTGTCCATGGGCAGGAAAATGCCAACCAGTCATGTGGCACATTAACGCCATGTGCCACATGAATCTGTCCTGGCTGTTATCTATGATCTCCTGCCCCTCCTGCCAGCCTGGCTGGTCCCTGCTGCGTCCATGGTGCTGTGCCTACCACTCCTCAGCACCCTACTGTGAGTGGCAGAGACACTGCTCACTGTTGAGCCCTCCTCCCAGGTGTATTTGTTAACTTCCTGGCTGTGATGTCATCATCATGTGCCAGGAAGTGTTTCCAGGGTGTTCTGGTATGCTTTCTGGAGTGTTCTGCTGCATCTGCAAGCAATTTTGAAGGTATTCGCAATTTGCGACACCCACTCGCTAATTGCGAGTTCGTTTTTGCACACTCGCAAAAAGCGACCTCGCAAACTGCGGACTCGCACACAGCGTTGCGAGTCCGGCTGCGAGTCGCAAAATCGGATCGCTTTTTTTTCTGGCATTCCAATTTGCGACTCGCATTTTGCGAGTCGCATCAACTCGCAAAATGCGAGTCGCAATTTTTATTTTTGCTACATCTGGCCCAATGTCCTGTCACAAGACAGACCGCCATCCCAAACTGCATTATCACAGCCAACCAGCAACACTCGAATCCTCCCAGAAGGCAGGTCAAGGCTAAGACTCCTTCACTGTGAGGCCACCCACCTCCTGCCCAATCAGAATCTCTTTCTTCTTATCAAAAGCACGGTGGGGCATCCCACCAAACAGCATCTCCTGTGGTCAAGAAAGAGCCTAGGGCTTGAAGCCCTGTTCCAAAGGTAAACCATCAGCATTCTATACTTTTCAAATTCTGTAACACCGCCAGTTCCAACACTCACCCCTGCTCCACACAAACACCAGCATCCTTCCAAAGCATCTGACATCAACAACCTCATCCCCATACTTCTATTTAACAAACATGATTTACCTACAATACAAACCTTTCGATTCATGTTGATCATGAACTGAACACTTCTCTGCAATCCTACACTCTCCAGAAATAACTTAATCTATTGCACAACACAGCCTGGACTTACTCTTCATCATAGAAACATGGCTGACACCCACAACTACATACATAATTGAAGTACTTATCCCACCAAGCTATACTATTCAGCACATAGAAAGCATCCATGAAATACTGGAGTGACTAGCAATCATTCACAAGTCTTCTTGCCCGTGAACACTTAACAAAACAGCAACACCTGACTCAAAAAATGTCACAGTGCCAATTCTCCTTATCAGCATAGAAGATGGCCTCTTTCCATCTGCTCTACAGACCTCCTGAATCCAACCAGGCCTTTCTAAAAGTCGTCTCGGAGCTCATCTCTTCCACCACCTACCACAACAAACTCATATATTTTGGAGATTTCAACCTTCTCAGTGAATTTTACACAAAGACCATGAAGAAACCCCTTTACAACCTCCTCAGCAGTCAAGCTGGACGTCACTAAGCTAACTCACACCAAACACAGCATGCTGGACCTCATCATTTCATCTTCACCCTTTATGCATAGCAAGTCCCAAAACTCCTGGCTTGGCCATCATCTCCCCCTTCCTCCACACCACACCTCTGCATCAAATCTAACCGAAAAACGTACATTCCGCTCCTTCAAGAACCTCACATTAGGCTCTATCAAAGAAAAACTCAGCAGCCTGCTAAATCGCTGGCCTCCCTTGCCCTTTCTTCACTCCATACCTGGTATGAATGTATACTTCAACACCCGAAACACAACCATTATACACCATGTAGACTTCAGTGGGTATATCAAGTTGGACAAAATATGGAGTTATAAAAAACGAGTTACAGAAATATCGGAAAAGAATGTGATACAAAAATATTGCAAAGCAGAAATATCGTTGTCAAGGATATTGATTTTTTTCAGGTTAGTAATATTGTTGTAAAAAATATTGTTGTTATTGTAATTTTAAAAAAAAAATTGTAAAATAATATACATTTTTGATTTTATCTTTATGTGTTTTAGTTCACATTAATTTTATGTTTTATTGTTTGCATAAGTGTTAAAAATATTTTAAATATAGTTTGTAATTGTAGGTTAATAATAATTCTTAGCATAATTGCAAATACTAATTTGCAGTGTTGTAGCAGGGTTGCTAGTTTTGAAGGGGTATAAGGCTGGATGTTAAGTATATATATTTAACATGTAATTATCAATGTATTATTAATTATTTAATTGAGTAATTATTATGTAAATTGTGTAATATTTATATATTTTTAAGTTATATATTAGGTGCAGGCTGCTGGGTTTGTGTGGGTATACCGTGAGAAGTAAATTAAGTAATAATTATTTAACAATTATTAATTTACCTGTGTTAAACTTATATATATATTATTTACATTTTAAGCGTGCGCTGCTAGGGTTGTGGGGGTATACTGTGGGAAGTAAATTAATAAATAACATTTGTAATTGATTTTTTAAAATTGTTTAATAAGCATGTAAATTGTGTTATATGTATATATAAAAAAATATGTTAATTAATTATTAATAATGTTCATATTAAGAGTTTTATATTTGTTTTAAAATATTAGGGTTATTCAAATATGTTATGTGTTTGAAGTGAAGTACTTTCACTACTACTGCATATACTGGAGTGGGAATAGTAAATATTACCCCTCTGAAGTCCAGTTCTTTCCCTACTGTTGCACAGACTGGAGAGGTAATAGTTACTGTACCTTCTCTGAAGGCCAAAGCTTTCCCTACTGGAGTGGGAATACTACATTTTACCCCTCCAAAGTCCAAAACGTTTGCCACTGCTACACAGACTAGAGTGGGAAAAGAAAATGTAATTCCTCTGAAGTCCTACATTGTCTTTACTGTTGCACAGACAGGAGTGGGAATAGTAAAGTTTACCCCTCTGAAATCCAACGCTTCCCCTACTGTTGCACATACTGGAGTGGGAATAGTAAATTTAATCCCATCCGAAGTCCAATACTTTCCCTACTGTTGCACAGACTGGAGTGGGAATAGTAAATTTTACCTCTTCGAAGTCCAGCGCTTTCCCTACTGTTGCACAGATTGGAGTGGGAATAGTAAAGTTTACCCCTCCGAAGACCAACGCCTTCCCTACTGTTGCACAGACTGGACTGGACTAGTATATCCATTATTTCCATATGTCAGTACTCTTCTTAATATTGTTTACGTATATATTTATATATATATATATATATATATATTATCATTATGTGTTTATATATGGAAAACGTGTGCACTAAGCATCTCAACACACTGCACAGCTGTCTAACTTAATTGGTTGACCCTTGTTAGCGCGTCTGACTTTAATTAGTAAACTTACAAGGGGACGCAAATAGGTCGATGAACATTTTGACTACGCTTAAGATGTTCCCACTATATATCCCGCACATGCAGATCAATAATCAGTAACATTAGTAACCAATAAGAGTCTGTAATTGTCACACACCATGACCTTGCAGTCATGAATAACCACACCTTAATGTAAAAGTTGAATGTTTATTTCCCTATACTAAAAATGCTAATGTTACGTACGATAATCTCAAAATCAGTTGATAAACATAAAGAAACAACACTGGCTGACCGAAACAACGAAAGAATCACAATCTAATCAAAGCTTTAGCTACTACACATTTTAAAGTTACCGTACAAATTAATAACAAGAACAAGTGCGCAAACGTAATAACATCCATTTAGATTCAGCAAAGAAAAAACATCAAATGTTACTCCCTGTATCGAACTTTATTAGTGAGGACCCTAACTAATACCAGATTAGAATAGCATGTTTGGGCTCACTGCAAAACATTTTAGTTAACACAAATTTGGAAAAACATCTATCTATGGCTCTATCAAAATAGCGCGGTTGGTACCTAGAAACAAAAGCAAATAGACATAGCAAACAATATCACGGTCAATATACCTTTCCTCATTTTGGATCAGCAAGCTGTGACAGTCTTCGTCATCAGGACATCAGTCTGGTCAGCAAGGCATCAGGATTCAGCATCAAAGTTCAGAAAAGGCAAAGTCTTTTAAGCAATACTTCTCAAGATGCTCAAGAAAGTAATAGCGGTATCGCAACAAAAAATGGGCAAATGGTGTCCTCCTCTCATGGTAGTGAGGCTAAGTTTAATTTCCTAAAACTACTTTCCAAGTCTCTATTGGTCAAAGGATCGCATGTTCACACTTTGTCCCAAAAAACAAAAACTTCAAATCTACATTTCTACTAGTATATGGATCAGGTGTCGATGATTGGCTCCTTTCGTACTGTTCTTGTCATCCGGCTCGTCAGGTAACAATATTGTTGTAGTTTATACTCCAGACAGTATGGTCTTTGTTTTCTCCTGGGAAAGTCAGTCTTACACACATTACATTAACAATGTTGCATTAGCAAGTACAGCATCTTCTAGCAAGCAGCTTCTCATGAGAAAGACCTTTAGCTGCAAGCACATGGACTGTACAGTGGAAAATCACAATTTAATTCTGTAAGCAGACATTTCATTAAACGCCTAAGAAATGCAGCTTGACATGAAGCCATGCAACTAGGCCAAGACCTCTGCTAAATTAAGGCATACAATTAATAAAGCAAATACATAATACACAGCCCTCAAAATGAATTTTTACTACATTAATCAAACAAAAGCTCAACCTTTCATATTAATAAGCAATTAATAAGTACACTTTGTGAACATTGGTGGCCACTCACGTGGTCACACTTTCAGATGTGTGCATTATTTTTCTCTATATTATTACATTTTCTATGCAAATTCAACACTCAGAATACATGAATATTCATTAATAATTTCAATAATAAAATCAGTGTTAACAATCCCTCCTCTGATGACTAAATGTGTCATCACACCAAACCTTCACTCACAAATTTTTGCATCTGCTAAAATTCTGTCATTTCAATCCCTTCAAATGTTTGTTCCCTTCTCAAATTTTCCCTAAACAATTTTTCTTTTTTCTTTTCTTCTCTCCTCTGATTATTCTTTGTCTTTAATTTAATTCTTTTACACAATTTACATATTCCCCATGCTCCAACTATGCAAATCACAGTAATCAGTATTCCTTGTATAATTTTCAATAATATCCCTTTCCCAATGTTGCTGAGCCATTGTTCCACTGAAGCAAATCCTTTCCCAACTTTCTCCCAAACACCGGGTTTCTTCAATTCTTTCAAATCAGCACTCTCATCAGTCATTAGTCATTAGTCAGATTAGTAAGTAAGCTCCTAATTTCTTTACTATTGTCAGGAATGATCGAACAACAATGCCTATAATTAAGCATTTTGCCAACTCCGCCATGCTTTGCTAAAAGAATGTCTAACGCGAGGCGGATCTGAAGAGTCATAGCTCTTCACGCAGCTAATTCAGGCTTGTGACAAATCAATGACAGTGAACCACTCAGCATCACATGGAATCTGAAACATTATCACCGCAGGATTTGGCACAATGGGGCAACATTTGATCACAATAACATTTATTTTTCTCAAATCTTGGACAATTCGAACTTTCCCACAGGGCTTTTTCAATCCCATTATCGGTGAATTACATGGGCTTCTCAACACTTCCTGCTGAATCCCTTGTTCCTCAAATTGTGCAATTATTTGGGCAACCTTTATAAGAACATCTTGTGGGCTATGGTACTGGGGAATCTGAGGAAAAATTGCATTCAGCTTTACAGAAACCTTAACTGGCTCAACTCCCTTTATTAGACCTATCTCTTTCCCTGTTAGATCCCACACTTTCTCTTTAACTGTTCCCTGTAAGTCAGGAGTAAGCTCTTTCACTGTGAACATTGGAAAGAAATTAATCAGAGGGTACTCCTCATTTATTGTCTCAAACTCTGTCTCTGGAGCTGGGGCCTCGTCATCATCACTATTCGTCTGTATCTCGATTCCATCATTTGAACAAGTAATTTAGCACCTCGTTTTATACAGCAAGTCTACAGACTACGAATTTGTGCAATCCCTGAAAGTTGGCAATCTTAACCTGTACTGGATCGGTAATTGGGTTGGTCAAATACTGATTTGCTCTCCTACAATCTGGACTGTCTTTCCTGAAAGGGGCAAATCTGGAACTTCTTCACTTCTTACTGTAGAGCGTGTAGCTCCTGTGCCAACCAAGAATGAAACTCGGTGACCTATGATTTTTACCTTCACATAGGGACCTTTCTGATCTATGTCTGAGGAAGCTGCAAGCACGCATGCCTCCTCATCCGAACTCTCACTCACCCAATCATCGTTTATTCCATTCTCACTGTGTAACGGAAATTGGTGTACAGTGTTATTACTTTGGTTTGACCTGTGACCTATTGAGGAAGCATCACCTGCTGCTGCTCCTTTGGGGCTTGAAGTATTTGAATTTGCTGCCTAGGTACTATGGGAACCTGCTGTTGCATCGGCTGCAACTGTGTCATTTGTACATATGGCATTTGCACCTGCTGCATGGGTTGAAAATTCTGCATTTGATTCACATTATTTTGGAAATTTGGATTAAGACCTCTCTTTCTGGGTCCTCTCATGTTTTGGAACAAATTGATGTCAGTTTGCTGAACAAAACCTTCCTGCACCATCATCGGACGCTCTCATTTCCAATGTCCGAACGTTCTGCAAGCGTGACGAGGCAACACCCTCTTTATTCCCTGCACATCATTCTGAGCCACTACAGTATTCCTACCAGGACTACGGTTTCCATTACCTCCACGACCTCAATCTCGGCACTACAGTACTTGGCATACTGCAACACCTCATCAATATGCTTTGCTTGCCAGAAAATCAAATGGCTCTTTATCCTCTGGCTAATTTCAAGTCTCAATCCTTCCACAAACCTGAACACAAAATGAATCATGTCCTTTGGCTCGATTGTTTCTGTACCACTGTAATGCTTAAACGCCTGCAACAGTCTCTCGTAGTACGCATGCATCGACTCTTTTGCTTCCTGAGCTGTCCTGTCTATTCTCTGCCAGCCAATGTTTTTAGGCAAAATTCTTGTCTTCAGGAATTCAGTCACTTTGTAATAATATTTCATTTCCTCAGGAGACGGCACACCTGTAACCTGATCTCTCTCTGGTTCTTTTGTTGCCCAATCTATAATCCTTTTACACTCCATCCACAGATCAGATGGAACTACTATCTCTTAAAGAGTGTTCAAGTCTTCCCAAAGGCACTTTGCTAGCTTCACAAACTTGTCTGTCTGCTGGTATCATTCTATTGGCTTCTCTCTCAACCTGGGATAATCATTTGTAAAGGACAGAATGTCACTTCTGCTCCAAGGGACGTGAACAAATTTCCCTTCCGGAATCTCTCTCATTGGTAAAAGTTTCACCGGATACTTGTCCTGCTGCACATTTGCAGTTAGCTCCGCAGAATCTCTTTTTCTCTTATCTCTTTTGTTTACCCATCTGCCTTCCCAATTGTCTAATGCTCCTCTAGTCTGGGCACTTTGAAGTAATTTCCTAAGGTGTGCCTTCATTCCGGCAGATCTCAAGTGTTCAAAATCTTTAGCCTCAAAATCTAACCTGTAACTCCTTTTCAAATGCGTTGTTTTCTCTATTTCTATGCCGTATTTCTCTGCCCGGTCTGCCAGCTTCTGATGCACATTGCTCACTTCTCTCGTTATTTTCGGCATAGATATCTCAATTCTACTTCAGTGTAGTCCTCTTGTCTGTTCACATCCATAGTTCCATTAATAAGCTCACCCGCTTCCATTCCTAGTGTAGTGTGGTTCAAGGAGTCCTCTCCCTTAGGGGCACTCTGCGGTGTATTCAGCTGGTCTAGCCATTCAGTCAGTTGCTGGGCAGTCAAACCCTGCAACGAAATGTTGTTAGCCTGTGCTGGTGGCACCTGTTGTACAACTGTTTTCTGGGTCTGCGGTTCAGTAATTTCAAGCTCTGACTAATGTTTGACCCTATCACAGTATCCAGTGGGACTCTGAATGAACTAAGGTCCAACAGAGATCTGGATCCATCGAAGGTCTGACCCACAGAAGAAACTACTCGGATATTCTCATTAAGTCCTCCCCTTATTGAATTCTGACTTAGGACACCCTGTCCGCTCGCACTGGGTTTTTCTTGTGCAAACAATGGCACAATCGGACCTATGGTAACAGGTACAGATACAGAATCTGGGTTTTGTCTAACACTTAAGTTCTGTAGTTGCATAGTTCCCATATTTTGGCTCATCAATATAGATGTATCTGTCTGGGTCCCTATTATCGGAGTGTATCTTGGCATTACTTGTGGCTGTACTTGCGGCAGTAAAAGTGAAGTAAGCTGTGTCTGAACCAATGTCGGTTTTGGGAAAACATGTTCAGTACGGACTATTAGATTAGTGGCAGTCTCCACATCAGGATAAATTTTCCGAACATTTGTCTGTGGCACCTGAGTTTGTACTACTGGGGTAGTAGGTGCTTTAAGACTGCTCTGCATCGTATTCTGTGTCAGGCTAGGATTAACTTGCACCAGGTTCGTTGTCACAGTAATCTGTGTTGAAGCTGAAGGATCAGCACTGGTACTCGGACCACTCTCTTGTGCTGCATATGGTGGTGGACGATTTCTCAATAACTGTAAAATAAACTCATCATCGTGTGACTCTTCCTCCACTGTTGAAGATTTTCTAGCCTCCCTAATCTAGGAGGGCTTCTGTTAGTCTTTTTAGTAGCTTTCCTCCCTTCTCTCTCACTGTCTTGTGTAATTGCTGGGAATAACTTAATCCCCTGCAAAGTCCCGGTTCTCCAAAACGTCTGAGCATGGTCTCATCAAGCCTCTGCTAGTGTCTTTTCTGCCTTTCTCATCCTCCTTTCAAATATCTGTTGCTGTTGCTGTCTGGCTACTAACTCCCAGATCGCTAATGCCCTGAACTGTGTTGGTCTCGAAGGGGGTTTCAGGTCATACAGCATCCTCCTCAATGGTCTAAGCTCCTCAAATTGAATGTTGCATTAACAGGAAATGCTAGACTGCCATCTTTCTCTGTCACTTTGCACCATTGCTTTAGCCAAAGACATGGAGCAACACCCTTTTCTTCAATTACAAAGTAAGCTGGTGTACCTTCTGGCGGTGCAATATCCCCTTTACTCGTTGTAATGTACGTATCTCCCCTCAAAGCACTCTGTAGAGCTTTGAAAAATGTAATCTTTTCGACCTTTATGTTGTTCAAAATCAAATAAAAAAGTGACGCAAATTCTCTTCGCCCACATTCTCAACCAATTGCACTTCACGGACGGCTGCCAATCTGTGCGCGACCCTTCTCACCAACTGACCTATCCATGTGCGGCTCCAGTGACGTCACACTCACACGTACTGCGGTTGACAAAATCTTGCTCTTGTCCTCCCAAGCTCAAATTCACACTAGACTTTGCAAAATATTGCGAGCACTAAACAAAATCAAAACCCAATTTGTCCATTTACTACAGGTAAGGTAATACAATCGCTTCAGGAACATTACGGATTTTTCACTGACAGCTTTTCTCTCTAGCATCTACTCCTTCTTTCTCAGTTTCCCTGATTCGCAAGCAAATTTTGACCCGCAAATTGCACTCTCAACTGATCAGTGGGTCTGTCCTGGTGCACTTAGGACTCGCCAGATCTCAGTCCAAAAATTATTTCACTCACTTTGACTCACACTCTGACATGTCGACTACTCCCCATCGGCCTATTAAACCAGACAAATTACAACAAAAACTAAGGGGGTCATTACAACATTGGCGGTAAAAGGCGCTTACCGCCGTGCAGAAGACCGCCAATACACTGCCGCGGAATTCCGCCACAGCTATTATGACACACAGCTCGGAATCTGCCGAAACCCAGACACCTACACAACTCCGCCACACCAAAGGTCAGTGATAAATTGGCGAAAACAAAACCTCCACCTCCACGCCAACAGAAACACGCCCATGCTATTACGACACACGAATCCACGCGGCGGTCTTTCAACCGCGGTATTCCATTGGAGGTACACACCGCCGCGATCAAAATACACACACATCTCCAAAACACCGCCACATTGGACAATTACAAATACACACACCTGATACACATACACACACCACTCCCACACACCCAATACTATATAAAACACACACCCACATCACCCGCAAACCCCTACGACCGAAAAATCACGAACGAAGGCCAGAGAGAGAGCACAGAATAGACAACCCCATCACACCGAGGCACACAACACCATCACCCACACAACATCCACGCACCAAACACCACACACCACTCCACATCACCACACTCATCACCACATACACCACCCCACACATCACACACACCACCCCATGTCACGCCAAAGACACCCCCGCTTCTCTGAGGAGGAGCTCAGGGTCATGGTGGAGGAAATCATCCGGGTAGAGCCACAGCTATTTAGCTCACAGGTACAGCACACATCAATAGCCAGGAAAATGGAGCTATGGCGCAGAATAGTGGACAGGGTCAACGCCGTGGGACAGCACCCAAGAAATAGGGAGGACATCAGGAAGAGGTGGAACGACCTACGGGGGAAGGTGCGTTCAACGGTCTCCAGGCACAACATCGCGGTGCAGCAGACTGGCGGCGGACCCCCACCTCCTCCCCCACAACTAACAACATGGGAGGAGCAAGTCTTGACCATCATGCCCAGAGGGCCTCGGAGGAGTCGGTGGAGGATGGGACACTGGTAAGTCAAATCTTAACTATCATATCCCCCACCCTACCTGCTTGCTCTCACACACCCCCACCCTCACCCCCTCCCCTATCACTCCAACTCCTCACTAATGTACTAATAACACAAACAACACATCCCAACACCAAGCCCTGCATGACACAACTAAGCATGGTCACCCCTCACTAAAGCATGCTCACTGCACATACCCAGAACAACCCCCTAACCATCATCACACAAGCCCCCACACAGGAATGCTTGCACTGGGGTACACAGACACCCACCCATTGCACACCATCACACACACATGCAATAATCATGCTCTTATGCCTCTGCAGGAACCCGAAGGACCGTCACCACACCAGAGGGTCCAGACAACACCACTCCACCCCCAGAAGAGGCCCACAGTGACGATAGCAGCACTGCCGTACTGGATACTGATGACCAGCCCGGACCATCGTGGGCCTCGGGACAGTCGGTTCCCCTTGCACAGGCACAGCCCAACACTGACCTTCCACCCTCTGGTAACACCAGCACAGCACCCACCCAGCGGGCCCAAACCTCCTTACCCAGGGCAGGTCAATCAGGGACCTGGGGGCAGTGTTAGTGGGCAGACGGTTCGAGGGGACGGAGGCACAGGAGTACAGGGGAACTGGGGGCTGCTGTGCGACAGGGGGCAGACAGGCCAAGGGAACCCACTCTCCACGAGGCCCTATCCTCCATCATGGGAGCATACCACCACTCCCAGGAGACGATGGCCACGGTCCTGGCCAAGTTTCAGGAGACCCTGCGCCTGCAGGAGGAACAGTATTTGGGGTTCAGGGAGGAGCTGAGGACCATCAGCTCTGCCTTGGGCACCATCGTAGGGGTGCTGAAGGACATACAGAACACCATGAGGGACACCGTGGCACTCCAAGGGGCCCCTGACACTAGCCAGGACGATGAACTGCCCACCACCTGCGCTAGTGGACAGTACGCCCCGCCACAGGACCAACACACCAGCACCCCACCCCCTGCAGACGGACAACCACCACGCAAGCGGTCCCTGAGATCCAGGAACAGGACAGAGCAAGATGGCAAGACCCCGCCAGGAAATGAGACCACCCTGTTTGTCCTCCCACTGTACCACCTTGTTACCCTGTCCATACTTAAACTGCCCCAGCTCCACTTCCTATGCCCAGATGGGCAGTGCATCTGTGAGACTAATAGTCTGGACTCTGCCATGGACATTCCTACGCCATCACCCATCCTATTTTTACAACCCCCTCACATTTCTGAGCACTTCAGTAAACACCCTTGAAACACAAAACAATCTTGAGTCAGTCTGTGATTTACTAATTGTGTATTATCAATGACTGTCATAATGCGTTTCCCATTGTAAGGCCAACATACCTATGTCACACATCACAAGTCCTTGAAGGATGCAAGCAGATGACACGTTGGTAACCACACCTGTGAAACCGTATTGGAAAGGTACAACTCAGTTACCAAATAGTGTTTGAATTCGACAAACCGGATAGAGGTAGACGTGTGAAAGTTAATGTAATGTTAAACATGAAAATGTTCTCACCTGTGTGTCACTGGAAATATTGCTGTATGACTGACTCCCTGTTGTCGTTGTCTTCTTCCTCAGCTTCCTCCTCATCACTGTCCACAGGCTCCATAGCTGCAACAACACCGTCATCTGGATCATCCTCCTACAGAAAAGGCACCTGGCGTCGCAAAGCCAAATTATGGAGCATGGAGCAGGCGATGATGATCTCGCACACCTTCTTCGGTGAGTAGAATAAGGATCCACCTGTCATATGGAGGCACCTGAACCTGGCCTTCAGGAGGCCGAAGGTCCGCTCGATCACCCTCCTAGTCCGCCCATGGGCCTCATTGTAGCGTTCCTCTGCCCTGGTCCTGGGATTCCTCACTGGGGTCAATAGCCAGGAAAGGATGGGGTAACCAGAGTCCCCCAATAGCCATACACTGTGCCTCTGGAGTTGACCCATCATATCAGGGATGCTGCTATTTCGCAGGATGTAGGCGTCATGCACTGAGCCAGGGAACATAGCATTTACCTGCGAGATGTACTGGTCTGCCAAACCAGACCAGACCATCTGTACATTCATGGAATGATAACTCTTCCGGTTCCTGTACACCTGTTCACTCCTGTGGGGGGGACCAGAGCTACATGGGTCCCATCAATGGCACCTATGACGTTGGGGATATGTCCAAGGACATAGAAGTCACCTTTCACTGTAGGCAAATCTGCCACCTCAGGGAAAATGATGTATCTCCGTACGTGTTTCAGCAGGGCAGACAGCACTCTGGACAACACGTTGGAAAACATAGGCTGGGACATCCCTGATGCCATGGCCACTGTTGTCTGAAAAGACCCACTTGCAAGGAAATGGAGCACTGACAGCACCTGCACGTCAGGGGGGATTCCAGTCGGATGGCGGATTGGTGACATCAGGTCTGGCTCCAACTGGGTACATAGTTCCTAATTTGTGGCACGGTCAAACCGGTAGGTGACGATGACATGTCGCTCTTCCATTGTCAACAGGTCCACCAGCGGTCGGTACACTGGAGGATTCCGCCATCTTCTCAACTGTCCCAGCTGACGGTGCCTACGAAGGACAACAGCGAAGAATCAGTCAGTATTCCTCCAGGTATGTACCCACAGTTACACACAAGACTACACCACTCACAGAACCCTTCCTGTATGTGTGTTGAGTGTAGGCCTAGCTATGTGTGACGCAGAGGTAAATTAACCCATGTGGGCCCCTGAAATGGCGGCTGCCTCACCTCTAAACTGGGACAATGGGATTGTGGGGTAACTGCGCTGGCGTTGCACACCGTCGCGGTAGGCGGTCGTAGACCGCTGCGCAATGCTGTATTGGTTAACTTTGGACCCTATGGGTCCCAGAAGCCAATGAACAGGTGCGCCGGCGGTGATGATGCGCACCGCCGCGGACGTCACCGCCGCGGACGTCACCGCCGCGGACGTCACCGCCATTTTCTATCTGTTCAATCACTAGATACCTGACCTTCGACAGGAGAGGACCTACACTGCAAGTGCTGCTGTGACCTCGGTCTGGAAACGACGATGGCTGCTGCGTCTGGGGAAAGGGCTCCTGCCTTCACTGCACAGGAGTTGGAGAAACTGGTAGACGGGGTCCTCCCCCAGTACACGCTACTCTACGGTCCTCCAGACCAACAGGTTAGTACACAGGGAGCACGTGGTATGGGCTAGGCCTGGGTGGAGAGGGCTGGTTGGAAGAGGGAAGGGGTCAGAGTTCATAGTACATTAATGCATGGGAAAGAATGGGCCACATGGCCAGAGTAGGGAGGGGGCCACTCACAACGACGGTGCAGTTGTTAATGACTGTTCCTCTTTCCTTGTGCATGTCATGTAGGTCAGCGCCCACCAGAAGAGGGACATTTGGCGTGCCATCGCCAAGGAAGTCCGGACCCTGGGGGCCCACCAGAGACGGGGCACCCACTGCCGTAAGAGATGGGAGGACATCCGCCGCTGCAGCAAGAAGATGGCGGAGGCTCAGCTGGGGATGGCCTCCCAACGTGGGAGGGGTGCCCGTCGCACCATGACCCCTCTGATGTTCTGGATCCTGGCTGTGGCCTACCCGGAGTTGGATGGGCGCTTGAGGGCATCACAGCAGACACAAGGGGGTGAGTACACTCTCAATCGGCGGACTTTGGGCACAGTGGAGGTGTCTGGGTGGGGGAGGTGGGCTGTGGGTGTCCCTAGGCCAGGGCGAGTTCGGTAGGCAAGGCCCCTCCGTAATGTAGGCCATGTGGCACTCTACCCCACCTCAGCAGAGTGACAAGTCGAGGTATAGTTGCCCCTGTGGCATCCATGTGCGCAGATGTCCACCATTTCCATGTAGGCCATATCCCAGGAATTGCATGTGCAGAGGGCAGGAGCACGGCGTGATGCAGGGGGCTGCTGTGTCTGTCTTGTCCGCCAACGGTAGCGGTATGCCATGCACTAAAACTCTCTTTCTTCTGTCTCCCCCCCCCCTTTTTCTGCTCTCCCTGTCCTTTTGTACATCATCAGCATCATCAGGCGGAGGTACAGTGGCACCGGAGCACGAGGGAGCTGCATCCCACATGGCCATGGAGGGACACACCACGGACTCTGAATGCACCAGTGGGACGGAGGGCGAGGGGAGCTTCACGTCGACCACCAGATCACCAAGCAGCGACACAGACTCGTCCGCCGATGGGGGCTCCCTTGTGGTGGCGGCACCATCTGTGCGCCCCACTTCTACAGGTACAGCTGCCACCTCCCCTACCAGCACCGCCCTCCCAGCAGCCCCTCAGCGTTCGCCCCGTGCCCTCTCACCCAGGAGGGTGGGCATCACCTTAGCCCCAGGCACCTCAGGCCCTGCCCCAGTCACCCGTGCTGCCCTCAGTGAGGAGGCCATTGACCTCCTCAGGTCACTCACTGTTGGACAGTCTACCATTGTGAATTTCATCCAGGGTGTAGAACGAGAGTTGCAACACGGTAATGCATTCCTGGAGGGCATTCATTCTGGTCAGGCTGTCCTTCAGCGAACCCTGCAAAGTCTAGCCTCAGCACTGATGGCAGCCATTGTCCCTGTGTCTAGCCTCCCCCCTCCAACCTCCTCCACCCAGACCCAATCTCCTGTACCCCAGCCCATCCCAAGCACACCTACAGACCAGCATGCACACAAGTCAGCACACACAGGTAGCTCAAGCAAACATAGGCACCACCCAACCCACAGGCACTCACGCAAGCATCACCTGCGTACAGACACAGCAACATCCACTGCCTCCACTGTGTCCCCCTCCTCCTCTTCTCCCTCCTCCCTCCCAGTCTCGTCTACACACACACCTGCATGCACCACATCTACAGGCACCATGAATCGCACAAGGAGACCCAGCACCACAAGCCGCTCACCTGCACTCACCACCTCCACTCCCATTTACACGTCCCCTGTGTCCTCTCCCAGTGTGTCTGTGACGCCCCCTCCCAAAGTACCCAAACGCCGGCAGTCACTCACCCAACATCCATCCACCTCATGACAGCCTCCAGTACCTGCACCTGCACCCAAAACACCTAAAGTGACACCTCCGACAACCACCTCCTCTTCCTCCACTCCCAGGCCCCTTCCAACTACCCATCCCAGTGTTCGTCAGAAACAGTCCCTCTGTAAAGTTGACCTTTTTGCCCCCACCCCACCCCTCTAATTCATTAGTCCCATCGTAGCGCCTCAGCCAAAAAGCCTCCAATACCAGTGGTGCCTGTTCAAGGTTTGTAGAGTGCACCGGCCACCAGGGCAGGCATTATGACCCGGAGCCAAGGCACTGACAGCTCACCCCCTGTAAAGGCTCTAAAATTGGAGAGTGGAAGACGGGACCGTGTGAAGACTCCTGGTGGGAAAACAACACACATGGGTTCCAAGGGGATTGGAGAGTCAGCTGTGGCTCCACCAAAGGTGGGGAAGGGCCAGAGGAAGTCTTCCCAGCCTGTTGTGAGTGTCACTGCGGAGAAGTGCGCCATCATTTCTGGCGGTCGAGACACAACCGCCAGCACCGTCGTCACTGGTCCAGAGACCACCGCCAGAGTCATTGCCCAGGAGGGCCCAAGTCTCGTCACTGGTCAGGAAGACCACCACCAGAGTCACAGCCCAGGAGGGCACAAGTATCGTCACTGGTCAGGAGACCACCGCCGGAGTCACAGCCCAGGAGGGCACCGGCTGCCACAGCCCAGGTGGGCTATGATGGAACGTCATGCCACACACCAATGCCCAGTGTAGGGAACGTCATGCCACACACCAATGTCCGTACCAGAACCACCATGGCAAAGCACCGCTGAACAGGGCAAAGCACAGCTGAACAGGGCAAAGACTGCCATGGCAGAGCACCGCTGAACAGTCCTGAACCGCCATGTCGAAGCACCGCTGAACAGGGCAAAGACCGCCATGGCAAAGCACCGCTGAACAGTCCTGAACCGCCATGTCGAAGCACCGCTGAACAGGGCAAAGACCGCCATGGCAAAGCACCGCTGAACAGGACAAAGACCGCCATGGCAAAGCACCGCTGAACAGGGCAAAGACCGGGTAGGAATGAATAGACCGCCACATCAGGCATCCTTATCCCATGTGCAGCTGGGACAGTGACAGGACAGGAAGATTCACGGGGAGACTCATCCAGTCTGGGCACCAGTCCCCCTCCAGAACCAGTGGAGACCTGCATCTACTTGAGAGACTGTGGCTTTGCACTCCCCAGGATGGCACAATGGGCACCCCGCCCACTGTAGGGACTTGAGAGACTGTGGCTTTGCACTCCCCAGGATGGCACAGTGGGCACCCCACCCACTGTAGGGACTTGAGAGACTGTGGCTTTGCACTCCCCAGGATGGCACAGTGGGCACCCCACCCACTGTAGAGACTTGAGAGACTGTGGCTTTGCACTCCCCAGGATGGCACAGTGGGCACCCCTCCCACTGTAGGGACTTGAGAGACTGTGGCTTTGAACTCCCCAGGATGGCACAGTGGGCACCCCACCCACTGTAGAGACTTGAGAGACTGTGGCTTTGCACTCCCCAGGATGGCACAGTGGGCACCCCACCCACTGTAGGGACTTGAGAGACTGTGGCTTTGCACTCCCCAGGATGGAACAGTGGGTAAACCACCCACTGTAGAGACTTGTGAGACTGTGGCTTTGCACTCCCCAGGATACATCAATGGGCATGGAGCCCCGTCGTGGATCTGGCTTTGCAGTCATCCGGCTGAGGTGCCCCCCCTTCCTTTCCCCCTGAGGTGCCTGTAGTATTTCTATCTGATGCCCCGGCAGTGTTCTCTCCGATTGTGGTCAGGTATCCTTTGTGGGCCTCGCCCATGCATTTTTGGACTGTTGGTGCACGGACATTGTTGTGTACATATCTGCACTACTTCTCGTACTGTATATAATTATGACTGAATTTCATATATATCTGTATATTTTTGTATGACATGTATATTGCCACATTACAATGTTTGACCAAATTTCGCTTTGTCTTTCCATTCTTCCGGGGGGATTATAGGTTGTTACTGTGGTTTTTGTGGATGCATTGGTGTGTATGTTGTATAATGCAAGGTTGGGGGTGGGGGTGTTTGGTGGGTGTCTCCCTAACTTTTGCCTCCCCCCTCCCCCATGTCGTAGATGCAGTACTCACCGTTGTCTTCGGCGCCTACGTAGATGATGGTCGTAGAGGAGCAGAAACACAAGGGCAGGGAGTATTTGGAGTCCCGGGTCCATGGAGTCCTCGTTCCTCGTGGGATGTGTTCAGGTGAGTGTTTTCCCATTGCCAAAGCTGTTTCCGCCGTGTTTTTATCCACGGTAAATCCGCCCCGGAAAAGGTGGCGGATTGGAGGGGTTGTGATACTATGGCCGGTACATTGTGTTCCGCCTGTCTGTTGGCGGTGACCACCGCGCTGCTTGTCTGTACCGCCGTGGCGGGCGGTGTGTTAAGTGGCTGTTTTTGTTGGCGGCTCCCGCCAGGGTCATGATTCTCTTTTTTTGTCCGCCGGCCTGTTGGCGGTCTTACCGCCACTTTAACACCGTCCGCCAGGGTTGTAATGACCACCTAAGTGTCTCATACACTTTTCAATATACTCTGGAGTCTTAGACCACGCAGGGTCTATACATCAACAACCACGTGGACAATTTTTGAGCACAAACTGCCACACACATGAAGTTCGACGACTTCCCTACTCTACACTTTGGAGTACACACACTCTTTCTACAACTTCATTTGGAGTACGCAAACTCCCTAAACCCTCGCAAGTACCACAATTCATCTACGATTCGCATAAGCTTTGCAAGCGCAAAACCTACTTCATTCACACTATCACTAGAAAGCCTAGAACATCCTCAAACAACCATTGGCACGCTCCAAGATTCTAGGAAAGACATTTCAGGTATTTAAGGGCACATTTTCTCTCCATTTTTTATCACTGAAAAAATAAATCCAAATCTCAGTGATGATGAGCTCCCAAAAGACAGGACCATGTAACGGGCCTCTATGATGGGCTCTTAAGGAGACAAACCATCAAGCTACTACCATCTCTGTTAGTGCGTCTGACCTTAATAAGTAAACTTACAAGGGGACACAAATAGGTCGATGAACCTTTTGATCACGCTTAAGATGTTCCCACCATTCATCCCGTACATGAAGATCAATAATCAATAACAATCAATAACATTAGTAATCAATAAGGGTCAGTAATTGTCACACACCATGTCCTTGCAGTCATGAATAAACACACCTTTATGTAAAAGTTAGAATGTTTATTTCCCTATATTAAAAATGCTTATGTTACGTAGGATAATCTCAAAATCAATTGATAAGTTTACAGAAACAACACTGGCTGACCGAAACGATGAAAGAATCACAATCGAATCAAAATTTGAGCTACTACTCATTCTAAAGTTACAGTACAAATTAATAACAAGAACAACTGCGCAAAACATAATAACATACATTTAGATTCAGCAAAGAAAAGACATCAAATGTTACTCCATGTATCGAACTTCATTAGTGAGGACCCTAACTAGCACCAGATTAGACTAGCATTTTTGGGCTTCCTGCAAAACATTTTTGTCAACACAGATTTGGAAAAACATCTATCTATGGCTCTATCAAAATAGCGCGGTTGGTACCTAGGAACAAAAGCAAATAGACATAGCAAACAATATCATGGTCAATATACCTATCCCCAGTTTGATCAGAAAGCTGTGACAGTCTTCATCATCAGGACATCAGTCTGGTCAGCAAGGCATCAGGATTCAGCATCAAAGTTCAGAAAAGGCAAAGTCTTTTAAACAATAAAGTTAAGCATGTCTCTTCTCAAGACATTCAAGAAAGTAATAGCGGTATCACAACGTAAAATGCGGAAATAGTGTCCTCTTCTCAAAGTAGTCTGGCTAAGTTAGATTTAGTCTTACACACATTACATTAACAATGTTGCATTAGCAAGTGCAGTATCTTCTAGCAAGCAGTTTTTCATGAGAAAGAATTTTAGCTACAAATACATGGACAATATAGTGGAAAATCACAATTTAATTATCTAAGCAGACATTTTATTAAACACCTAAGAAATGCAGCTTGACATGAGGCCATGAAACTAGGCCAAGACCTCCACTAAGTTAAGGCCTACAATTAATAAAGCAAATTCATAATACATAACCCTCAATATGACATATTACTACATTAATAAAGCAAAAGCTTAAAATGTAATATTAATAAGCCATTAATAAGTACACTTCGTGAACATTGGTGGCCACTCACGTGGTCACACTTTCAGATGCTTGCATTATTTTTGTCTATATTATTCATTTTCCATGCAAATTCAGCACTCAGAATACACGAATATTCATTAATAAATTCATTAACAAAATCAGCTTTAACACCCTCTAACTAAGGCCAATGGCTTTGCCCACCTGGGCCTAGCTATTAGCAATATTTTAAGTGGCTGTGCCATGCTGGGTCTAGGTATTAGCAATTTTTTAATGAAGCCTGTTGGACAAGCGACCACAGGGGCAAAGTGGTTTGATTCTTCTTGTAGGAAATCATCTTCAAACCTACATACTGCCATGAAGTAGAAACCCAGGGATAGTCAGCGGATTAAGCAACTTTGAACTGTGTACAAAGGGGCCTTGCGCACATGTGTTATATTATTCTGAGCCACTTGGAGAGCCCATGAGTTTTACTCATGAAGAGACGGTTCGTTTCATGCTGGTAAGCCCAGGATTTGTTAAGGGGTGCTGGCAAAATGTATACAAGAAATGAGCTTCGGGAAGCGGACACTTTTGTTGGCTATCAGGCGCTGTGTCTAGTGCACTGTATTTTAGACAATAATTCTGGATATTCAAGTTAAGGGCGGCTCCCACTTTCTCTTGAGCGCTTCACTTGCCACTCGTCACTGCATGTAGCCTTCATAGGATGTCTTGGTTGCGTTATCCCTCGTCATTGGTGGCAGCTGTGCTTCTCAACTGTTGCTCAGCAACACTGCGCACACCAACCTTGCAACTTTAGGTTTCTGCCATCTCGCGCTCTGCCCTTCTGGAAAGTATCGGACGCCTTTGACAGCGTGTTAACATGTTCTGCGACATGCTCACCAATATTGTCAACAAAGGCTGAGATTTGAGTCAAGTCTGCTTGTCTGCCACGCAAGGGTGTTTTAAACGTTATGTGCTGACACGCACAGCAAATTAGCTTACAAGAGTAAATCAGACACAATTGTCAACACGTTCGGTGACACGCTCACCAATATTGTCAACACAAGCTGGAATTTTGGATCAAGTGTGCTTGTCTGCGCTGACACGCATAGCATTTCAACTTAATAAAGCCAGTCAGGCACATTTGTTTTCCTATCATAAGGAGGTTTTAGGAGAATATTTTTTCTTATGTTTTTTTTTATTTGGGCTTCTCTCTCATCCGGACCAGGTATGCAGTCTGTAGATGCCCCACCTCCATTTTTAGAGTCACCTGGCAACCCCACAGTTCCAAGGAAACAATGACTGGGCATATTCCAAACATATTTAGGAGCGATAGGTGCATCCTGCTTCAGACCCGAAAGAAAAAATACTCACTTCTCCATTCCTTGGGGTTTGAGTGTCTACCTTACATGGTGTTGGCTGAGGATGAGGGGTTAGACGAATACCAAGAGTCTGCAAAGAAGTTGACTAAAAGATTTGATATACAGCCTAGCTTAGTAATGCTGAGGCATAAATTCTTTAAAAGTGTACAATTGCAGAGTGAAAAACGTTGATGAGTGGATTAGTGCTCTGAGACAATTGTGTTCACAATGTCGATTTGGGGCTTTTCATGGACAACTTGTTAGAGACCAGTTCATTTGTCATTGTTCAGACAAACATATTCAACAAAAATGACTAATTATGGGAGATCCTTCTCTTGACGAAGGTATTAGGGTGCAAAGAGTATTGAATTGGCACAGGCTGCTCTTAAAGAACTCACTGTACAGCCAACTGTAAATGATAATGTAAGTGTGGTAAGCAACACTTCATCAGGGTATAAAGATCACAAAAGTATGGATAACTATTTTATTAAACGCACAAATATTTGTTTTAGATGTGACAGTGTCCCTCATGAAAGAGATAGCAAGGCGTGACCTGAAAGAGCGGTAGCATGTCGTAAATATGGTAAGATTGGTCACTTCGCAAAAGTGTGTCAAAGTGGACAAAACAGAAGCACCAATGTCAGTAGTGTCATGGATGTTGACAGTGCAATTGACCAACAAATGATGAAAGAATTCTAAGACGTGATCAGCATGGTGTCTGATGAAGGAGTGGTCAGAGGTGATCCGAGTTAGTGTGTTGACCCTTATGTTGATATTGTGGTAGGGGATAAAACATTACATGTATCAGTTACCTCTGGGGCACGCATAACTATGAATATTTAGAAAAACATGGGGCAGCCTAAAGCTGTTTCCATCTGATAGTTCTCCTGTGTCATATGAAGGCAGAAGAATTGAAGTAGAAGGATTTATTGAGGATGTACTAGAATTCAAAGGGCGTAGAATTCAAAGTAAAATCTATATGGCAGTAAGAGGACTTAATACTTTAGAATGGTTCCATCAGGGTCTCTTTGGGATGGTGCTCAAACCTGGAGCGAACAAACAAGTTATGGTAATTAAAGTTCTGTCAGTGCCTGATTCTGACTTACTCCAAAGTGGATTTCCTAAAGTATTTTGTAATGATCTGGAATGCATTGTGGGATTCCAACACGGGATAAAAGTTAAACAACGGGCGATTCTGGTTAAACATAAGATTAGGTCGGTACCGTTCAGTCAGAGGGAAGACCTAAAACAAGAGCTCGAGAAGCTACAAGAGAAAGGAGTGATCAAACCTATTGATTGAGTTTATGGCTTTTAGCCATTGCAACGCACAAGCGTTATGGGGATATGTGCTTGTGCATTGACTTGAGGAGTATCAGTATGGAGATTTGGGTGGATTAATTTCCCCTGCCCAAGATTAGTGACCTATTGGAAGAGCTTAGAGGTGCTGAATGGGTTTTGAAAGATTGATCTTGTTTCAGCTTAGAATCAGGTCATGCTTGAAGAGGGGTCAAGGCATTATACTGCATTCAACTCACCTTTTGGCAGTTTTCCATTTAGCAGAATGCTGTTTGGTCTGGCATCGGCAGCCGTGGTGTTCCAGCATATCATGCACCAGATATTAAAAAATGTTCAAGGGGTCCTGGAATTCCAGGACGATGTTTTGATTTTCGCAAAACACTTGAATGACCATGAAAAAGTAGTCAGGTCAGTACTATACATCTTTGAGAAAAATGGTGGAGTAGTAAAAAAGAAAAAATCGAATTTGGGAAGAGAAACACTGGGGGTTATTACAACTTTGGAGGAGGTGTTAATCCGTCCCAAAAGTGACGGTAAATTGATGGATATACCACCAGCCGTACGAGTCAATTATATCCTATGGAAGTCGTAATACGGCTGGTGGTATATCCGTCACATTTGGGACGGATTAACACCTCCTCCAAAGTTGTAATAACCCCCATTGAGTTTTTGGGACATTATATAGCCAATGAAGGTGTCAGTCCGAGACCAGGCTTGGTCAAGGCAGTTGTGGTGTGTCCTAGTTACAAAAACAAGGATGAGTTATGTTCTTTTATAGGATTATGTGAATTCTATGTCAGGTTTATTCCTGGGTATGCCACCACGATGAAGAATTTGACTAACGTTAAAAAACTAAGTTTCATTTGTTTGGGACGAGAGCTGCCAGGGCACTTTTAATTTAGTTAAATCAGAGATGATGAAAGCTAAAGTGTTGAGTGCTTATGATCCACAGTGGACTTGTACTATCACAGTGAATGCCAGTAAGTATGGTGTAGGCGCTGTCTTGATTCAGGATATGCAAGAGGGAGAAGCTACCCTCAGCTATGCATCGAGAGTACTCCGTGAGGCGGAGTTGAATTACTCCATTATCAAAAAGAGTAACTAGTGTGTTACTACAAGGTTTGTTATACAAACCGATTCCAAACCACTTATGTACATTTTAAGTGCTCACAAGGTCAAATACACCACACCACAGATAGCTTGTCTAACTACAAAGTTGTTACAGTATGATACAGAGATAAAATACATTCCTGGTAAAAATAACGTAAGCTCTGATTTCTTGTCAAGATTGCTTATCAGTGAACCTGACAAGGTAAATTTGGACGAGGATAGAGAAGATTGTATTGTAGCGCTAAAAGATGTGACTGAAAATAAAGCATGTAATGGGGCTGAGTTGAAGAAAGCAGATAAGGAAGATATTGTGCTGACAAAGGTGAAAAAGTATGTGGTAAATGGCTGGCCAAAAGAGAGATATCTGGATTGTGTGCTACACCTAAAGAGCTCATTCTACCATCCTCAAGCCGACGGGTTAGTGGAAAGGATAACTAGGGTGGTAGGGGCTGCATAAAGTGGGCCAGGAACAGCAATTATGATACGGAACAAGCAGTACAGTAAAACCCTTGTTATGGATTTACCGCACAACACTGCATTTGCTGGCTAAAGTATCACCTTTTGAAGCACCAAGGGGACGCAAATCCACATCCATTCTTTATCCAGCTTGGTTATCCAAGTCGGTAAAGAATCATAACTTGAGTGATACAGGTGACGCAACTGTACTGAAAAGAGTTTTGCAGGGACAAAATAGAATGAAGAATAGAGACGATATCATAAAGTCCACAAAACAACAGGACATTCATCCAGGTGATGTGGTACGTGTAAAAACTAGGACTTTTGTGAAAAAAGGTGAGGTTGGTAATAGTGATCAAGTTAAGGTGAGGAAAATATGTGGTAATAGTGGAAGATGGTCATTGGTGGAATGTTGAAGATTGTAAAAGTCCAAGAGAAGATTCCTACACCTACAGTAGGGAAAGTGAAGTCTACGAGTCACCCTATAGGTGAATTATTGAAGGATGCCATTGAAGTGGGGTACGTAGGTCTAACAGTGAAAGATATGTACCTTTGAAGTTGAGTCAAAACATTTAGGGTTAGGGTACCATGTGATTATGATAATATTATAGATATGATTCTGCTCCGGTATTTTGTGTCATATTTTTGGTATTTTGTTCTGTAATAATTTTTTCCTGTTTAGTTTAATCATTTTCCTAGTTTCTGTGTAAGTTGTTCTATATATTCTTACTTTTAGCTTTTGTTAAAAAAAGAAAGATAATGTTATATTCTTAATGGAATGTTGCTGAAGATTCCACCTCTGACTCATGCCCGCGTTCAGATTGTGGACAGTTGCAGGCATCGGGACAAGTGAAGAGATGGCTCTTCATTGTATGGGAACAGAGAATAAACTTGTGTTTGCCACTTACCTCTTGAACCATTCTTTCCAAGACCACAACACACTGGCATAAGGAGATAAGTATGGAATATTGGGGGAGGTTAGTCCGGTCATGTAAGGGACGGGATTCCCAGACCTTCTGGAAAGGACATAGGCCCTTTGGGGTCTAGTGCTAATTCAGGCATTACGACGTAAGTTCAGAGGTCTAGGTGAGTCACTTTAGAGCTCTTTATTGTTCCAACATGACCCTGGGAAACCCAGAGCCTGCTGTGGTCTTCCCAATCTCGATGAAATTTACCCTGGAGTAGGTTCGAGAAGCCATCATCAGGTCACCATCGAACAAACCTCCAGGACCCGATGGGGTGCTCATGGACCTATATAAATGTCCCCGCAACTGTGGGACCCACTGTTATACAGTTGTTTTAACACCTTTACTTGCAGTGGCCTCCCTGACTCATGGCATACCGCCAATATTGCCCCTATTGCAGGGAGGGTTGTGTTGGAGCATCTGCTATCCTGGTGTAGGGAGACAAACTCACTGTCGGAGGTGCAATACGACTTCTATGAGGGCTAGGCCCAGTGGCGCATCGTTAACCTGCTTATTAGTAAGTATACCATTGTGAAGTGGGGCTCCATTAACCTTGCGTTCGAGGATCTGTTTATCGCCTTTATCAGTGTGGTCAGATCCAAGCTGTGGCCCCTAATGAGTGATTTTGGGGTGGATTCGAGGCTATTTCAATTTCTGCAAGCTCTGCACTTTGATTTATCAGCGTTGGTTAGGTACAGCCCCACGGGCGAATTTACCTCCAGTTTTGAGATGGGTATGGGTGTTCGTCAAGGATGTGTATTTTCCCCAATCCCCTTTCTGTTGTACATTAAAGGCCTTGAGGTGACTCTCTCAGCTAGTAAGGCGAATGTCCTGAGGGTGGGCAAGAAAAACGTCCCCGGATTACTCTACGCGGATGATGCTGTGGTGTTGGGGAGAACACACACAAGTTTAAACATCCTCTTAAAGAAGTTTGTTAGCTTTATGAGGTTCCTGGGTCTACCTACAAATCGTACAAATACTTACACCATGTCTTGTAGCCTAAATCCACGAAGCAAAAGAGCATATATCTTCGAGGCCAACAGGTTACCTCCACCCAGGACTTCTCTTACCTGGGTATGGTCCTTGATGCTAAAGGGACTTGGGGCCCCTGTACGGTTAAAGCTGCCCAAAAGTTTGTTAATGTCGCTGGTTATAACTCCAGCCTTGCCTCACATATTGGCTGGAAACCAGTGGCCCCTCTGTTGGAAGTCATCCGGAGCAGATACATCCGCATTCTCACTTTCAGGGCTGGTCTTTGGGGATATTCTAACACCACTGCTATTCAGATCGAAAATAACAGGGTTCTGCGTCACATCCTGGGCATACCCCCTGGCATGTGCTACCTATATTCACTATCAGGAGCTTGGGGCTCAGTTCGTTGAAGGTTTAATTAAATTGGCTTCCCTGGGTCTTTAGTGTGCCATTTCGACAAACCCACATGCTGGACTGATCATGGACTGTTTTGCCTGCGACAGAGGATTGCAATGTATCAAACATGAACTGCCTGACATAGGGAGACCAGAACTTTTTTCCTCCCCGACAACTATATCTAAGACTGATATAACTTGGGCCAGAAAAATGTTTCAGACCAGGAAAGGGCAGCTTTGAGAGGAAGAATTAGCCAAAACCTCTTTAAGGGATTATGGCAGTTTGCAAATCATTCCCAATATCTAACGGTGGACGCCACATGTGACAGAGTTTTGATAACTAAATTCCGATTTGGGATCGTGAGGTAGTATTTAAGTTTTCAGTTGAGCCAATTTGGTCCTGGTAATGTGTTACTCTGCCCATGCTACGAGTCGTCACCTCAGAATTTGGTCCACTTCACCTTCTTACATATTTTTTTTCGTATGTCCTACTCTAAATTGTCTTTTATTCAACTAATGAGAGCTTGTGGTTTCAGAAGATGTGGTGAGGCTTTGTCGTATTTGAAACTATTAAATTCCCCCAGAGTTTTTTGTTGCTTTAGCTAATTTTTAAAGCGTGCCTTTGCCAAAAGGAAACAGCAGTTTTTTTAATAGGCTGAAGTCATATGACCATTATTTGCCTAAAAGCTGGAAGCTGCTAATAGGGTTTTCGAGTGCTGGACATGACATTTTTAACCGTGGGTCCATGGGCTGTTGACCCTTGAATGTTTTTAATATGATTGTTTTTATTATGTTATCTGTTGCTCATTGAGTTTTTAATGTTTGTGTTTGATCATGGCTTAGTAATATATTCTTCCTATGATTTTTTTATATTTGTATTTTGCTTTTATGGTTATGTTTTGGCGGCAAAATAAAGTATTATCTATCTGTTTATCTATCTATCGCATTTTTAGTAAATGTCTTTTTTTGGATTTCATTGCTTTTAATATTTAATTAATTTGATTGTTTAACCCCTTAGCTGCTGGGCCATTTCCCCCCTCAGTGCTGAGTCCTTTTTTGGCTGTTTGGGGTAGTTTGCGCTTAGGCCTTCATAACTTTTTGTCCACATAAGCTATCCACGCCAGATTTGTGTCATTTTTTTCCAGCATCCTAGGGAATCTAAAGGTAATCAGAGTTTGTGGGTTCCCTGGAGGAGACCAAGAAATTAGCCAAAATACAGCAACAATTTCGTTTTTTCTAAAAAAAACAAAAATGGGGGAAAAGGGCTGTAGAAGAAGGTTTGTGTTTTTTCCCTGAAAATGGCATCAACAAAGGATTTGCGTTGCTAAAATCACCATCTTCCCAGCTTTCAGGAACAGACTTGAATCAGAAAACCACATTTTTCAACATAATTTTGGCATTTTACTGGGACAAACCCCATTTTTACTATTTGTTTCTGCCTCCTTCAAGTTAGTGACAGAAATGGGTGTGAAACCAATGCTGGATCCTGGACAGCTAAACATTTCCAAAAAGTAGACAAAATTCTAAATTCAGCAAGGGGTCATTTGTGTAGATCCTACAAGATTTTCCTACAGAAAATAACATCTGAAATAAAACAATATTGAAATTGAGGTGAAAAAAACAGCCATTTTTCGCAACGCTTTACACTGAAACTTTTTCCTGCGATGTCTGATTTTTTAAAACAATATACCTTTATGTCTGCTGGACTCTTTAGGTTGAGGGGATATATAGGGCTTGTAGGTTCATCAAGAACCCTAGGTACCCCGAGCCAATAAATGAGCTGCACCTTGCAATGGGTTTTCATTCTATACCAGGTATACAGCAATTCATTTGCTGAACGAAATATAAAGAGTGAAAAATAGGTATCAAGAAAACCTTTGTATTTCCAAAATGAGCACAAGATAATGTGTTGAGAAGCTTTGGTTATTTGCACATCTCTTAATTCCGGGGTTACCCATACTAGCATGTGAATTACAGAGTATTTCTCAAATAGACTTCTTTTGTACACACTGTCTTACATTTGGAAGGAAAAAATGTAGAGAAAGACAAGGTGCAATAACACTTGTTCTGCTATTCTGTGTTCCCCAAAGTCTCCCGATAAAAATGGTGCCTCACTTACGTGAGTAGGTCTAATGACCGTGACAGAAATGCAACATGGACACATCACATTTTTATATTAAAAAATGATGTTATTTTTGGAAAGTGCCTAGCTGTGGATTTTGATCTCTAGCTCAGCCGGCACCTAGGAAAACCTACCAAACCTGTGCATTTTTGAAAACTAGACACCTAGGGAAATCCAAGATGGGGTGACTTGTGGGGCTCTCTCCAGGTTCTGTTACCCCAAATCCTTTGCAAACCTCAATATTTGGCAAACAAAACACCTTTTCCTCACATTTCGGTGATAGAAAGTTCTGGAATCTGAGAGGAGCCACAAATCTCCTCCCACCCAGCATTCCCCCAAGTCTCCTGACAAAAATGGTAACTCCCTTGTGTGGGTAGGCCTAGAGCCCGTGTTAGGAATAGATCACACAACGGTCAATGTTGGTCCTTGCATGAGGGCAACTGTTGACCGTGGGGTGATCCATTCCTGATGCAGGCACTAGGTACAGGCACTCAAGTTAGGTAGTGTTTTTATCTGGATAGGTGGGGAAACACTGGGTGGTGGGAATTTTGTGGATCCCAGCATATTCCGGTAGTTTGTGTGACAGAAATGCAAGAAAAATAGACTTTTTATTCAACATTCAGCTTTGCAGTGTATTCTGGGTAAGATAACTTTGGGGAATCCACACAAGTCACACCTCTGTGGACTCCCCCTGATGTCTAGTTTCCAGAAATGTCTAGGTTTGGTAGGTTTCCCTATATGGCCGCGGAGCCCAGGACCAAAAAAGCAGGTGCCTGCCTTACAAAACCAGGTTGTTTTGTGATAGATAATTTTGATGTCTCTACAATACGGTTTGGGCATTGGAATTTGGGGCTGAACTAAATTGGGGAGCTCCCAAGAAAGCACTCTCTCTGTGCATGCTGCTGCATGCACATGCTCTCTAGGTTCAGCTAACCCACTATTGTCTTGCAGCACAGACTGTGCTTGCGAAGGGACAGCAGGACTGTCCTCATCACCTCCCTCATAATCACTGGAAGAGGAATTATCGAATGGGATTCCTTCAACTGAAACATCACTCTCAGAGTCTGCGCTACTGCCCTATCCTTCAGATGCTGTCTCAGTCTCTGCTCCTACGTCAGAGCTGTCCTCTATAACCTGAGTTAGGGCTTGAGCAGCAGTTATCCTACGAGATGCCATCTCTGCTACTGGCTAAACTGTCCCTCTAAAACACTAGCCTATGTAGACAGTCACAAAGTTGCTGGTGGGTGTGTGTGTGATACCTGCAACAGTAGAGTTCACCTTACTTTCGCTTCTTCCCTCAATCAGCATTTTCTCTCAAGACACTCAAAAAAACAAAAAAGACACACTATTACATAACCTTGTCACATACCAGTCGTCACAGTCTAGCGCTCAGTCCAACAATCAATATTGGTTCTCCCACTCCCATTACCTCCTCCTCCGATTCCCTCACTACCACCCAGCAAAAGTGCATTTCATCTCTCCATAGCACCCCTCGCACATACATTTGATATGTATTATAGCGCAGGTAATGGCTGGCTTTACTAATCCACTCAGCTATTCACATATAATACAGTTTTGATCCTTTCAGTAGGCATATAAACCTTCTGCGCTACTTTATGGCATCACAACTGCCACTAGACAAAAGTCAGATACTTTTCTAGCAGAAATATAATCACAAGAGTTACTTGAATTTTTTATTGCTGCCTAAAAGCCGCGGTTGAAACGCGTCAGTTGAAGTATGTGCATTGCTTTGAAGACGCAAGCTGCAACTGCAAGAGAGCTGGTGTTGAATATATATATATATATATATATATATATATATATATATATATATATTCAATGGCATGTGTAGCTGCAGATACACATGCTATGCACAGGTCCTGCCATCTAGTGTTGGGCTCCGAGTGTTACAAGTTGTTTTTCTTCGAAGAAGCCTTTTCGAGTCACGGGACCGAGTGACTCCTCCTTTTCGGCTCCTTTGCGCATGGGCATCGACTCTATCTTAGATTGTTTTCTTTCCGCCATCGGGTTCGGACGTGTTTCTCTTCACTCCGGTTGTTCGAGTCGGAAAAATCTTACAGACCCTCTAAATTCGTCTGTATTGTTTTCAATCGCATATCATCCATCATCGACACCTCGGTACCCGCGGATACAGATCTCTACTTGCCCTTCGGGGCACCCGCGCCCAACTTGGGCCTGGTCGGCCCGACCAAAAGTATTGTCGAAGCCTCATGTAGCGGACCCCGTTTAGATTCTGCCCTCTGTGCCACGCCAAGTATCCCTACACGGATCAACATCTGGTTTGTAACCTGTGTTTATCTCCGGATCATCGAGAGGATACCTGCGAGGCCTGTAGATCCTTCCGCTCAAAAAAGATTTTAAGAGAGCGCGAAGATTAGAGATGGCGTCCAGAAGCACTGAACTCCTTGACGCAGAAGAGGAGGAGATGATCCACACCGCCGTCTCCATTCGGGGATCCGATTCTGAACAAGAGTCCGACATCGACCGACCAATAACAGCGGGCCAGCACGTGAGTACGCGTGCCCCGACCCAATCCAAGCCCAAATACAAGGCCTCAGGGACACCACTGCCAGCAGGCCATGGCTCCACCCGTAAGAAAGCTACCGGTGACCAAGCAACATCTTAGGCACCAAAAAAGGCCACGTCAACAACAAAGCCTTCGGACTCGAGCCGAGGCACAGGCTCTAAAATTATAAGGCACCGACTCATCGAGTCCAAACCCCGAAAGTCACTTTCGGAGCCGAGGCCAACAAGTACTCCAGGCCCTTCGGTGCCGAAAAAGCCGGCTTTGGAGCCAAAAAAGCATACATACATTGAGGAGCATGGACTTTCAAAGCAATTAAAAGAAAGCCATAGATTTGCTGAGGAATTGACACAAATGGAGGATTTCGATGAGAAACAGGCCAGAATACAAATCCACAAAGACACTGGCAAAATCCTCATGGCACCTCCTCTAAGAACGAAGAGGAAACTGGCCTTCCATGGAAGTTTGGACACTGACCAGCCAACGGCTAGAGTGCCAAAAACAAGAGAAAAATCTACGCATCCTCAGTTTTCACCTCAACAGTCTCCTCCTCATTCTTTTCAACTAACTATCTCTCCCCGCCTGCTACACCCACTGCACAGTCTCCATCACACTATATACAATCACAACATGACACGGATCCATGGGATCTCTATGATGATCCAGTCTCAGATAATAGTCCAGAGTGCTATCCATCAAAGCCATCACCCCCTGAGGATAGCACCTCATATACACAAGTTCTAGCCAGGGCAGCGGCATTTCACAATGTGGCCATGAACACAGAACCTCTTGAGGACGACTTCTTATTTAACACATTGTCCTCAACTCATGCCACATACCAGAGTCTACCCATGCTTCCTGGCATGCTAAAACATGCACAGCAGATCTTCCAGGAACCAGTTAAGGGAAGAGCTATAACTCCAAGGGTAGAGAAGAAATATAAGCCACCACCCTCAGACCCCATTTTTATTACACAACAGCTACCCCCAGATTCCGTAGTGGTCAGCGCATTAAAAAAAAGGGCTAATTCCCAGTCTTCTGGAGACGCACCCCCTCCAGATAAAGAAATTCAATGCTGCAGGTAAAAGAGTGGCATCACAGGCAGCCAATCAATGGCGTATAGCCAATTCACAGGCCCTAATGGCCAGATATGACAGGGCTCACTGGGATGAGATGAAAGACATTATTCAGCATCTCCCCAAGGACCAACAGAAGAGAGCCCAGCAGGTAGTAGAAAAGGGACAAGCAATCACAAACAACCAAATCAGGTCAGCGTTAGACTCCGCAGATACAGCGGCAAGAACTATTAATACGGCTGTCACCATTAGGCGACATGCATGGCTTAGGTCATCAGGATTTAAATCTGAAATCCATCAGGCTGTCCTCAACATGCCTTTTAACCAACAACAACTATTCAGCACAGAAGTTGATACAGGCATTGACAAAATGAAAAAAGACACCGACACTGCAAAGCTATGGGTGTGCTTTATTTATCCCAATACAGATGCTCATTTCGAAAGCCTCAATATAGGGGAGGCTTTAGACCCCAACCATCCGAGCCATCTACCTCACAAGCCAAACCATCTTACCAAACGCAATACCAGAGAGGGGGGTTTTGGGGATCCTACAGAGGACAATTCCCCAGATCTAGAGGAAAATACCAATCCTCAAAACAACCCACTAATACCAAACAGTGACTTTACCACCACCTTCCCTCACCACACTTCCAGTGTGTGAGGAAGACTGCAAAAGTTCCACACCCACTGGTTACCCATCACAACAGACAATTGGGTGTTATCCATTATCCAACATGGTTACTGCATAGAGTTCGCACAAACTCCTCCAGACATTCCCCCAAAAACGCACAAACGTCCATCTCAACACATTTCAATGTTGCAAACAGAAGTACAGGCACTATTACTCAAACAAGCCATAGAACTTGTGCCACATCATCAAAAAGGAACAGGGGTTTACTCCCTGTACTTCCTCATTCCCAAAAAGGACAAAACATTAAGACCAATATTAGATCTCAGGTCTCTCAATCTCTACAGCCGATCAGAACACTGTCACATGGTAACACTACAAGATGTAGTCCCACTGCTACAACAACAAGATTTTATGACAACACTGGATCTAAAAGATGCGTATTTTCGCATACCCATCCATCCAGCTCACAGAAAATATCTCAGATTTGTAATACAAGGAAAACATTACCAGTTCAAAGTGTTACCTTTCGGGATAACAACAGCTCCCAGAGTATTTACAAAATGCTTTGCCGTAGTCGCAGCATACATAAGGAGACAACATATACATGTCTTTCCATATCTCGGCGACTGGCTAATAAAAGCCAACACTCAAAAACAGTGCCAACATCACACACGTTATGTAATAAACAACCTACACACATTAGGGTTCTCTATAAATGACCAAAAACCGCACCTACAACCAGCACAAATTCAGCAGTACTAAGGAGCCACATTAAACACCCAAAAAGCATTTGCAAGCCCAAGTCCACAAAGAGTGCAATCGTTCCACAGCATATTGCGAAAAATCCAGCCAAACCAACAGTACACTGTCAAATTTGTCATGAAACTGTTGGGTATGATGGCATCATGCATCGCCATTCTCCCAAACGCAAGATTAAGCATGCGGCCCTTACAACAGTGCCTTGCAAAACAAGGTCCAGGCACATCTCCAAGATTTAGTGTTTATAGACCGCCAAAAACACATATCGCTTCAGTGGTGGAATCCCACAAATTTAAACAAAGGGTGGCCATTTCAAGACCCTGTGCCTCACGCCATTCTTACAACAGATGCATCAATGATTGGATGGGGAGCACATCTCAACAATCACAACATTCAGGGACAATCGGACAACAAACAAAAACAACTTCACATAAATCACTTAGAACTGCTAGCAGTATCCCTAGCACTAAGAGCTTTTCAACCTCTTCTTGTTCACAAACACATTCTTGTCAGAACAGACAACATGACAACAATATACTACTTAAACAAACAAGGAGGAACCCACTCATCACAACTTTGTCTTCTAGCACAAAATATTTGTCATTGGGCAATTCACAACAACATACACCTGGTAGCTCAATACATTCCAAGGATTCACAATCAATTAGCAGACGACCTCAGCCGAGATCACCAACAAACGCACAATTGGGAAATTCACCCCCAAGTGCTTCACAATACTTTCGCCAGTGGGGGACACCAGACATAGATTAGTTCGCCACCGACCACAACGCAAAATGCCAAACCTTCGCGTCCAGGAACCCACACCCTCAATCCAAGGGCAATGCTCTATGGATCAACTGGTCAGGGATATTTGCTTACGTTTTTCCCCCTCTCTCGCTCATTCCATTTCTGGTCAACAAACTGCATCAAAACAAACTCAAACTCATACTTATAGCACCAATGTGGGCACGTGAACCATGGTACACCACATTGCTAGACCTGTCAATAGTACCACACATCAAACTCCCAAACAGACCGGACCTGTTGACACAAAACAAACAACAGATCAGACACCCCAATCCAGCAATGCTCAAGAGTTTCGATATCTACATCTTCCACCAGAATGTATGGAAGTGATTAAACAGGCAAGAAAACCTACCACCAGGCAGTGTTATGCAAACAAATGGAAAATATTTGTTTTCTACTGCCAAGCAAAACACATTACACCCTTAGACGCAACCATACAAGACATCGTAGGCTATTTACTCCATCTGCAAAAAGCAAATTTGGCTTTTTCATCCATCAAGATACATCTTACAGCAATTTCTGTTTATTTGCAAAATAGAAAAACCAAATCTCTATTTAGAGTGCCTGTCATCAAAGCTTTCATGGAGGGTCTAAAACGTATCATACCTCCAAGAACGTCACTAGTACCTTCATGGAATCTTAACATTGTACTCACACGACTCATGGGTCCACCCTTTGAACCCATGCACTCCTGTCAGATTCAATTCCTAACTGGGAAAGTAGCATTTCTAGTGGCAATCACTTCATTACGAAGGGTTAGTGAAATACAAGCATTCACTATTGAACAACCCTTTATACAAGTACACAAACATAAGGTTGTACTTTGCACAAACCATAAATTTCTACCTAAGGTCATCTTACCGTTTCATTTGAATCAAACAGTGGAACTTCCAGTCTTCTTCCCACAGCCAGACTCAGTGGCAGAGAGAGCACTACATACATTAGATATTAAGAGAGCTTTAATGTATTACATCGACAGAACAAAATAATTTAGGAAAACTAAACAGTTGTTTGTCGCATTCCAAAAACCCCAAACTGGTAATCCTATATCAAAACAAGGCATAGCCAGATGGATAGTGAAATGTATCCAAACCTGTTACCTAAAGGCTAAAAGGCAGCTGTTAATAACACCAAAGGCACATTCCACTAGGAAAAAAAGGAGCAACAATGGCATTTCTAGGAAATATACCAATGACAGAAATCTGTAAAGCAGCCACTTGGTCAACACCCCATACATTTACCAAGCATTACTGTGTAGATGTGTTAGCAACACAACAAGCCACAGTAGGACAGGCTGTACTAAGAACACTATTTAAAACAACTTCAACTCCTACAGGCTGACCACCGCTTAGGGGAGGAGAACTGCTTTGTAGTCTATGCATAGCATGTGTATCTGAAGCTACACATGCCATCGAACGGAAAATGTAACTTACCCAGTGTACATCTGTTCGTGGCATGTTCCGCTGCAGATTCACATGCGCCCTCCCTCCTCCCTGGGAGCCTATAGCCGTTTAAGTTACATTTAAATTTGTACATATGTATATACATCTCTATTCCATTGCATGGACATCTATTTCTTTACACTCTATCACTCCTACCTTACCCTCTGCGGGAAAACAATCTAAGATGGATATATGTAAAGAGATCACTTTTATATTTGGGTGTGTTTTTCCTGGGGGCCAGTTGCAGCCCCCAGGGAAACCACACAAGTTGACAAAAGTGATCTCTCTCTCTCTCTCTCTCTCTCTCTCTCTATATATATATATATATATGTATATATATATATATATGTGTGTGTGTATATATACATATATATATATATATATATATATATATACATATATCAATATATATACATATATATATATATATATATATATATATATATATATATATATATATATATATATATATATATATATATATATATATATATATATAAACACAAAAGAGAGACGCTGCACTCCCGGAGATGAAATCAGCTGAATATTTATTCCAAACAATAAAGCATTTTGGCACCACAACGCGTTTCGACATCCGTCTTTTTCAAGTGGTTTCCGCCATCAAGAATAACAGGCGGCATGCTGGTACTTATAGTTCTCACTTTGGCTGCAGCTGAAAACGCTTACAAGAGGATTCCTGTTACTCTGCCATTCACTTGTAATTTAACTCATGTGGGTGATTTACATGAAATGAAAAGTCACCAGGGTAATTTCACGTTCGAAACAGTTGATTTGATTATATTGTTTTGTTTCATTAAATATATGCTTTTTATAGTGGTAAATTAAAAAAATAACCCACAACATTTAATTTAATGTAAAATATATATTATTAATAGTGTTATAATATGTGTGTGTGCGCGCGTGTGTGTGTGTGTGTGTGTATATATATATATATATATATATGTGTGTGTGTGTATATATATATATATATATATTCCAAAAGCAAAGCAGTCTTGAAAGCAAAGCACTCTGGGTGCTGGTGTTAGGGTTAAGACTACGACCCTCAATAAATCATCACCAAAGAAAAGGAACACCGCACTCCTGAAGATTTCAATGGCAAGTTGATTTAATGACAGGCAGCAGTGCTGAGGCAATGTAAATCAGACACCACTACGCGTTTCAACAACTCATCTTTGTCAAGTGTTTTTCAGTCTGTCTCCATGCTGTTGTGGGTTGCCTGCCTTTTCAGTGCACAGAGGCATTCTGGGATTTATACTTTCATGTCCCACACCTGGGAACTTAATCATCCTGTGAGCATTCTCAAATAACAGGCAGCACAAATCACGTTGATGCAGTTACAAGTAAATTAGTGCACATTTTGCACTATTAATCCTCACAATGCCAGTAAGAATATTAGTTATTTTGATGATTAGACTCACAGCAATCAAACGCTTGTGCATATAATTCAATGCCTGTAATGTTCCTCACAGCAATCTATTTTGTGTTTTACCTAGTCTCTGTGCACACATAGTATTAACACCGAAATGCCAAGTCTCCGGACCCTGTAATGATTTAAAGGGTCGCATCGGTGCTGTGAAACATAAACTGAAGGGACATACACTCAACATAATCCTTGATGAGACCATCCCTCAAATGCAATGTAGTGCAAAGGAGCATTAGAAGTTGTGGACCTCCGGTCTGCTTTGTCTTCCATGCATAGTACTAACGCAGGGAATAAGTATCTCCTTGCCAATATTGCAGAAAGCTGTAATTGTCACATTCCTTTCACAGAACCGGGTGCTGCCGCTTAAAAATAGTTCAAAAGCGATGCAGTCTTGAAAGTGAAGCATTCTGGCTGCTGGTGCTGGTGTTAGGGTTAAGTCCCTGGCCCTCAATATATCATCAAAGTAAAGAAACACCGCACTCCTGAAGATTTCACTTGCAAGTTGATTTAATGACAGGCAGCAGTGATCAGGCAACATAAATCAGACACCACAACGCATTTCAACATCTCTTCTTTTTCAAGTGGTTTTCAGTCTGTCTCCATGCTGTTGTAAGTTGCCTGCCTTTTAAATCCCAGAATGCCTCTGTGCACTGCTGCCTGTCTGTCATTAAATCAACTTGCCAGTGAAATCTTCGGGAGTGCGGTGTTTCTTTTTATATATATATATATATATATATATATATATATATATATATATATATATACATATATATATATATATATATATATGTGTGTATGGCAGTCAGGTTACCCCCTGTCCAAGCAAGGACCCTCACTGTGGTCAGGGTAAGTCACACACAATCCAAATTATCCTGTGCCCACCCTCTGGTAGCTTGGCACTGAGCAGTCAGGCTTAACTTAGAAGGCAATGTGTAAAGTATTTGTGCAATTAATCATACAATAACACCATATAGCCCCACAAAAATACACCACACAGTGTTTAGAAAAATATATAATTTTTATCTGGTTAAATGCAGGTCAAAACGATTAAAATGCAATAAGTATGTGTTTGAGATATCACAGAAAAGTGTCTTAAGACTTTTAAAAGCAAACAAAGTCTCTTTCAAGCACAAAGTACCTGGTTCGCGTGAAAAATCTCCGCAAAGAACCGCAAAGGAGGGGAAGCGTGGAAACCACGGGGTGTCCGTCAATTTCTCTGGCCAAACACAGCGATGCGACATTTAATTTTCACGCAGGGACGGTGGTGCGTCGGTTTCCGGCGCTCGGTCGTGGATCCTCTTCGGGTTGTGGGGTTTTCAGACACCCCGGGGACGGTGCGTGGATTTCCTGCACTGGCAGGACGAAGTCAAAGGAGCTGCGTCGATTCGGTGGGCCTTGCGTCAAAGTTTCTACTATAAGCAAGGCGCTGCGTCAATTCCTCACTGGAAGTCGGGCAGCTTTGTTCTGGTTCATCTGTGCAGCGTTCCGGTGGGCCGTGCAACGAATTTCCGGTCACTGCGCTTGCGCTGCGTCGATCTTCTCGTCACGAAGTTGGGCTGCATCGTTCCGGATCGATGTGCGCTGAAATGTTTACTGCGGTGCAGGCTGTGCGTAGTTTCTGGCAGGCTGTGCGTCAAATTTCGCCGCACAAGGAGTCTTTCTTTGTAGAGATGAAGTCTTTTTGGTCCTGAGACTTCAGGGAACAGGAGGCAAGCTCTATCCAAGCCCTTGGAGAGCACTTCTTCACCACAGCCAGAGAGCAGCAAGGCAGCAGGGCAACAGTAACGCAGAAGTCCTTCACAGAAAGCAGTCAGGTGAGTCCTTTGGACAACAAGGCAGTTCTTCTTGGCAGGATGCAGGTTATGGTTACAAGTTTCTTCTCCAGGAAGTGTCTGAGTTGGTAGGGGCAGAGGCCCTGTTTATATACCCAAATGTGCCTTTGAAGTAGGGAAGACTTCAAAGAGTGGCTTAGAAGTGCACCAGGTCCCCTTTCAGTTCAATCCTCTCTTCTAGTGTGTGGCAGTCTTTTGTGTGAGAGCAGGCTCTCCACCCTCCCAGCCCAGGAAGACCCATTCAAAATGCAGATGTATGCAAGTGAGCCTGAGTATCCTGTGTTTGTTGTGTGTCTGAGTGAATGCAGAAGGAGCCGTCAACTAAACCCAGCCAGACGTGGACTGTAAGGCACAGAAAGATTTAAGTGCAGAGAAATGCTCACTTTCTAAAAGTGGCATTTCTAAAATAGTAATATTAAATCCAACTTCACCAGTCAGCAGGATTTTATATCACCATTCTGGCAATACTAAATATGACCTTCCTACTCCTTTCAGATCAGCAGCTACCACTCAAACAATGTATGAGGGCAGCCCCAATGCTAGCCTATGAAGGGAGCAAGCCTCACAGCAGTGTAAAAACGAATTTAGGAGTTTTACAATACCAGGACATGTAAACTACACAGGTACATGTCCTGCCTTTTGCCTATGTAGCACCCTGCCCCATAGGTTACCTAGGGCATACTTTAGGGGTGTCTTATATGTAGAAAAGGGGGAGTTTTAGGCTTGGCAAGTACTTTTAAACGCCAAGACGAATTTGGCAGTGAAACTGCACACACAGGCCTTGCAATGGCAGGCCTGATACAAGGTTAAGGGGCTACTGGAGTGGGTGGCACAATCAGTGCTGCAGGCCCACTAGTAGCATTTAATCTACAGGCCCTGGGCACATATAGTGCACTGTACTAGGGACATATAAGTAAATTAAATAGTCCATTGGGCTATGATCCAGTGTTACCATGTTTAAAGGGAGAGAGCATATGCACTTTAGCAACGGTTAGCAGTGGTAAAGTGTGCAGAGTCTGAAAACCGGCAAAAACTGTATCTAAAAAGTGGAGGGAGGCAGACAAAAAGTTAGGGGTGACCACCCTAAGGCTGTCAGGTCTAACAGACACAATTTAATTGCTGAAGTGTATGAGACCTGTGATCAAGGATACTTGGTTTCCGAAACGCGTTGGGTGTTTTGTGTGCCATTAAACATTCACTTCAGCAACTAATTAGTGATTGAGACTATTTCTCTTCCCTCAGCAAAGTATGGATCGCTAAAAGTTTGAGGAATTATTTTTGTATATATATATATATAGCTATATATCTATATCTCTATATATATATATATATATAGTACATATATGCATATATATATATATTGAGTTTATATAAGTATATATATTTAAATGTATTTAATTAAATTATATTAATGTTATATATTAAATATTTAAGGTTTACTATTTAAAACTATATATGTATATATATGTATATATGTGTGTATATATATATATATATATATATATTAAATACAATATATTTGTAGGTTTTTGGTTAACAATATTATTGCAAAAGGATATTTTGTCTCGACATTTTTGTACTTGTCAGTATAATTATAGGGAAACAATATTTTGTGATCAATATATTTTCTATATCTCCATATTGTTGTTTTCGATATTGTGTCAGTAGGCCTTGCAGTCCATAGCCGAAACTACAATCCTGCAAGCAGAACCGTGACCACACTGATACTCTCCAGGACACACCAACAAGTGCATCATACCTAGGCAAGGAAATAAATTGAGGAAAACAAATCTCCCAAATAATCTCGCACAGCTCAAAACATTCATGCAGATCCCCATCAATGCAACAAAACCAACACCACATAAACATCCTCAAGATAGTGACATACTGAAATATAATATTCATTAAAGCTGTGAAGTGCTGCATCAACCCGCTCCCAGATTCCACTATAAGTCCATAGATCAATACATAAACTGCCATCCACCACCTCTTTATAAGTGAGATTATTAAAATAATTTCCTTTATCGACAACACAACTACCACCCATCCCTCTCTTCCCACACTCAAATCGACTTCCTTCAGCGTTTTCTTACTTCCAAACTCTCAAACGTCCTAGACTCCCTGAAATGACTTCTCCTGTTACGATGACATTCTTCAATCCTTCATTGTCAAGTCTATTAAAAAGTAGACCTCCACAACTCTTTTCAACATTGTAAAGACCTCCCTCAGCTAAAAGACATTCCTGGATGCCCTCAAAACAAGACTTACACTCTCCCTGTTAAAAAACACATACTCTCAACCAAATAATCCAAATAATCATGTGAGCTTCACCCCATTACCACCTGCAGTTCGTAGGGTAAATCAGAGAAAGTCTCCACTGAGCCACAGGAGCAGATCATCAAGACTATTCTTCTGAGAATCTGCCACTGAGGCTTGAAGCCACGCTGCAGCACAGGGACAGCCAATTTTTAAGTAGGCGACAGTGCACACATCATCAGTGAAAGAAGTGATCCTTGCCTTTTATTGCAGCTCACTTTTCAGTGCCCGCATCGTCAGTGAAAAAAATTATCCTTGCCTCTTGTCCCAGCTCACTTAGCCATTGTCCTAGTGGACCATCAAACCCTCATTAACACCTTTTAAATGTGCAAGGGATCCTTAGACACTCTCCGGCAATTGTTTACCTTCTATCTCACTAACTGAAACCAGTTTGTACAGATAGAAAACACAAGATCCATGGAGACTCCCCATTTCCTGAGGAGTACCTCAGGGTTCCATCCTCTTGCCATTCATTTTCAAAACTCTCTATGGAATCCTTCAGGTCTTTTCTCACCAACAGTAACTTCAATAACTACCAATAGGCTGATGATACTGGGTTATAGCTCAGTTCTCTTTAACAAGGGACTTTCAACAACTCAAAAATTGCTTCACACTGATTCAGTAGTAGATGTTAAGTATCTGAAGACTGAATTGTTCCTCTTTGCAAATTGGAAGTGATGTGCCATATTCAAGCCTGGCTCTCCAACTTTATCCTTGATGGTTTCACCCTCCAAGCTGACACTCAGTGACAAATCCCACAACATTACCCTTGACACAGACCTCATGTTCAGTGATCTTACTGCTGGGTAGGATAGGTACCCAATTCAGAGGTTGACAGACAGGGTACTCTGCCAAACGGATGGTCCTCCCACTTTATTGGATTTGGGCAGGCCATAAATGTCCTGTCCTCTCAATGGAGCCCCAGTTGGCTCCTTATACGAAATACTTCAGTTGAAGAAAAGAATATACATGGTCCATCCTGTTCAGAGTGGATCATGTAAGGGTCTTTTCTTGCCTGTCCACCACCACCAGGAAGAACCTGGAGGTCAGTGGCAGGCAATACCCAGCATGCCCTCTATGACCTGGAGAAAACTCCCAGGGAGGGTTGGGCCAGTAGGTTTTTTTCCCCAAAACAGACTCTCACTTTAGGAGTTTATTTTCAAAAAGTAAAAGAATTTTTGAAAAGTTTGATAGCCAGCATCATGGTTGATGATACAGTCCATAACAATGTGACTACACTGACAGGAACGCCATGACAGCTGTTTATGTCAATGTAGACAATTGTCTGCCTTGTGGCCACCAGACAGCTCTAAATTTGGTGGGTGGAGGTCCTTCAGGATGAGGGTGATATTGTCCTCTGTCATCACAACAATGTTACTCTGCCTACCAAACTCTAAATCAGGCCTTTGGACCGCATTGTATCAGTTCTGTGTCCTGAAGAAAGCGGTGCCCTTTTTTTTCCAGAAGCTGCCTTCAGAACAATGAATGGAGACAGTGCTCTACAACAGGCCTCCCAAGAACCACCAAGGCACTCCTGAAAGCCTTCTCATTCATTATGGCATGTATGGCAGACAGCACCCTATCGTAAGTCAGGACATCACCAGACTTGCCACCAGAAGATTTAAGGAACTAAAAAAACAGAACACAGTTTTTCTTCGTCTCAACATCCAGAATCAGAAAATGAATCTTCATTGATATCAGTACTGGTCTGATCCTCCTCTAATTAAAAAAAAAACAAAGACATTTGTCTTCAAAGAACACTACACCCCACATACTTGATTTAGCATTTTGTTTCCCACAATACTTACTGTACCATTCATGTGGCTCCCTCCCATGTTCAGTTGCTTCCCCTCTAGGGTTTCTTTGCCTAAGTACTACCTTCAAACATACATACTCTTTCAACACTGAGCTAGATAATGAGTGCACAGCCTATCTTCCTGCCAGTGTCAGCTCTTTGTTAGCTCTCCCCATAAAAATTACAGAACAAACTGTCAGCTGCTCCTAAATTCTCATTGAAGGATGCAACGAAGTGATTCGCTCCTTAACTTTATTATTCAAAATACAGTAAAAATATTAGAATAAATTATCTTGATCTACATGACCGAAAAGTGTTCTGCAACACATTTCATTCACTGGACTCTAATAAAAATGTAATATGTGATTCTTTCTCTCAGTTTGAGTAGTCTCCCATAGCCTCATTTGACATTTCAACTTTTTTATCCTTCCAAACTTCAGTGTCACATTTTCCTTCATGCGCATCATGATAAGGGGCCTGATATAGAGTTTGGCAGAGGGGTTACTTCGTCTCAGTGGTGACAAATATCCCATCCGCCAAATATACCCATAGGATATAATGGTATTTATATTTCGGTAGATGGGATATCTGTCACCGTTGTGACAGAGTAACTCGGCCGCCAAGCTCTAAATCAGGCCCACGGTCTTGAAATTAGTTAAGAAAATGTTTTGTTCTTAAATGCTATAAATATTCAACAATTATTTTTCCGATTTATATATGTTGGGCTTCCAGTAGGCAGCAAATCACATATGCACGGCAGCGCACTCAACAAATATGTGCTCACAGTTGTGATCCTTTTTTTCATATTGTGTTCTCTTTTTCCACATTTCAGTTGTTTAGTCATAATCCCATGATTGTATGCTTCACATTTATTACAATTCCAGAAACCATCTCTGTTTAATCCAAAGTTGTCTTCACGCTTTTTGTCCACAAAATGGCAAAATGTATTACTTAGTGATCTGGCTTGTTTATATGTTATTAATGGTTGATTGATTAATAGTTCCTTCATATTCTCATCCTCCTTTAAAATCGGATAATACTTGTCCAAAGATTTTCACCAACACCATATATACATTTTGGTACAAATCTCACATTGCTGGTCTCTTTCTTTTACCTTTTACACTTCTTTATCAGTACTTTTAGCCTTTCTATTGTGTTTGCCCTCAACCTGCTGTATCAAAGACTTTATCCCTGTAAATCCTTTGTTCAGATCCCGTTTGAGCTTGTTTTTTAGCTTTTTTTTTTATACTTTTCATTCTTAGGACAATATTTTCTTACCATTAGAAACTCCACATAAGGGATATTACATGGCACTAGAGGAAAGAATGCAAGCGTGCAATGCTGTATTGTTCGCGGTCGCCTTCCTAAGCTATGTGATTTGGAGCATCCCATACTGTATGTAAATCTCAGTATCCAAAAAGACTATTCTTATTTAACTTATTTCATGGGTAAATCTTAAATTAAGTTGATTGTTTTCCAATAACTTTAAATAGTCACAATATACTTCCTCTTTACCACTCTACAGTAGAAAAATGTTCTCTGTGTGCCTAAGCCACAATATTATCTTCTCCACCTATTTCTCATTGGCTTTTCATCACGCTCCGTCCTCCTCCCTCTATGCCATTTCAGAATGTTGTAGCTTGGGTGCAGGAATTACCTATTGCAGTCCCATGCAGTTGTTTAAACATCTCCTGACCGAACAAGAAGTAACTATTACTCAGCAGCACTTCCAGTGCCATCCTTGTATTTTGTAATGTTGTTCATGTCTTTGCATTTAAAAAGTACTTACATGCCTTTAATCTTCATTTATGTGATATGATAGTATACACTGATGTTACATCCATAGTTATCAGTTTGTAATTTACATGCCATGGTACATAAAGCGTGTTTTAGAATAACTGTGGTATTCTGTAAATAGGAAGGTGATCTCTTTCAAATGGATCTAAAAGGTGTTCTGTATATTTAGAAATATTCTCTGTGAGTCAGTTGCAACCACAATCAGACTTCCAGGAGGATTTTACTTCATCCTTTTGTATAATGGCACAAATTATAAGATTGGAGTTGCTTATGATCTATTTTCAAATCTCATACGGCTCATCTTCCTTTAATCTTTTTATTTTCAGTCATTCAATTTCATAGCATACACCTCCGTTACTTCCAATAATCGATGGTTCTGCCCTCTTAAATAGTTCTGAGCATTAATCAGCTGGCATTTTGTCCCCTTTCTACTCTCACCTTTACCACATACCACAGTATTTCCACCTTTAACAGTGTTTTCAGTTACTATAGTGTTAACTTCTACTAATCTCTTCATAGCTTCTGCTTCCCCCATTAAAGATTATATTTCATCCCATATTTCTTCTGATTTTCTAAATTGTTAAGACCTTTTAGCACCATTGCATAAAATAAGTCAGTCGCATTTCCTACATCTAAGTTTGAACATGAATGTGATTTTCTTTTCATTCCAGAGTTTTCACCCACATCCATGGGGAAATTCAAAGGTTCTGTTGGAAAATTTGGAGGTTTTGATATTTCATCTTCCACACAAGTCACTAATTTGAAGATTTGATTCACAGAGAGTTGGCATAATTTTTTCATAGTTGTCTTAAAGTTCATTAATTTCAACTTGTGTGTGAATTTGTACAAGTCAATTTTGATAACAAGCCAATTCATTCTTTTCCATGGGCAAAAAGTTAAACCCTTTTATAAGGGGGTTATCTCATCTGCCATTAATTTTATTTCAGATAACAGATAAACTTATAAACTTCATTTCATTATGTTTTGAATTTCCCCACGACTTTTGCCTGATCTTTTTTGCTTTCTTTGCATTTCTTTTTCTCTCTCTCTCTGGGATCCTCTCTGTCTTTATTTGTGTAGTCCCTTACTTGTGATGATCCACTGTTTCTGTTGCCTGTTAAATCCAAATGAACTAACTGCATTTAGACCAGAAATATAGCTTTCTTGTGGCTATCTTCTTGATCAGATAAGCTGACTTATAAACCACTGGATTTCTCTACTTGTACTGTCTCTGTCCAGTCTAAATATTGCTTTTGACTAAAATGGTCATATCTCTTAACAAAAATGTAACTCCCTCTTTCCATATAACCTTCCTGATCTCTCTGAAATTTCCTCTGATTCAGATCGTTATAGCTATCGCATGTTTCCATTATTTTGCATTTTTCTCTTTCATAAGTTTTTCCTTTAGAGGATTATAAATGGCAGTCTTGTTCCAGTAGTTCAGTCTCCCTTATTATCTTTTCATATTCTATGGTGATATGTTTAATTAATAATTCCTTTGCCTTCATTGAGGTGTCAATAATTCATTCTGTTTCCTTAATACTGCTGGGCACGTGTCCTGATGCAGTGATCTCGATAATATGCAATTCACTTCACCTCCAGGTACTTTTTAAGGAGATGATGTCCCATAACTTATTCCACTGTTTTCTCTCCAATTTTTCCAATTTGCTTGTTTTGTGTTTTATGTAATGCGTTTCTACATTACTTATATTTATGGCTATATTCGCCATCAAAATCTTCTTTAAATAGTTCCTGTGCAACCACATATTGAGCCTCTTTTTTAATCCATTGTACAATTGCTAACATTATTGTTAAACAAATTCTGTTGTCAAGGGCACTTGGAAGTCTTAACCGTTCACATATGCAATGTGACGAATCAACTCTATTAATATATTAAATTGTCAGCACCATTTCCAATGATGTGGTTCAAAAACTTTAGTATTCACTGCCCTCACTCTTTCATACTCCTTCAATCCAGCCAGAATAATATATCACGTTTTCAATGCTTTACAAGGGTGAACTTACCTCATAGGAGATGGTGGTCTCAACATCATCTGACCCTGATTTCGCTGCGTTCAAACATTTGGCTCCTGCACTTTTACATACATACATATGTGCACACTTACATACATGCGCACATTCTAGCACGAGATTAGATATTGCCATAGACAGTCCTTATTCTATTGACATTTAAACCTTTCTACATGTTACCAGTTAACATGGCTTCAATACTGTTGATGCTCAGACAACCCTCCTTGTTTTAGACTAGCGTTAAATGATAAGCCCAACCTTGTTTGATGTATGTCACCAAAAAGAACTGTCTGTTGCACATTCTTATAGATTTTAAGTTGATTTAGCAATGGTGCTTCAAAATCAGTATATATTGAAAGTTTACCTCTGTATAGTACCCCAGGTCCCAGGTATCTGAGGTAGATTCAGAAAAAGAGAAACTCCTATCAAGTCGTATTAAAGGGCACCACTTGACATCATTTAGCACTTGTTCAACAATTATGCTTGTTTCAGTACTTTCTTTATTATTGTTTAATTTAGTCTTTGGTTCATGTCTTAGATGCCATGCTCCTTCAATTATTTTTATGTTTATAGTTAACTCCTTTAGTCTGCACAAATAATAGTTTATATGTCGCATCGCTTGTTCTGAGCCCCAGTACACTTGAGGCTGTTTGGGCTCTTCCTCATTGGATTTTAACTTCAGTGGTACACATCTTAAAACACATAGAAACACAGCAGCGTAATACTCAGTATCAGGTTATGTCATTTTGTAAGAGTTAAAAATTCTTAGTATGCTAAGGATTGAACAAAATGAGTCCATGAGTATCTGTGTAAAAAATTCTAGAATTAGAAATACTTTCTGTCACATTACTACTTATAAGAATATGTGATGCAAAACTTTACCATTATGCATGCTCATGTACATTCTCCTGGAGAATAGTCCTGTCTCACTAGAGTGCTTAACTTAAGTATCTGCTCGTCAAGTTTGCACTGCATACTATTGCCCATTAAGCATAAACAAGGCCAGTGTCTCTCGTACATGTGTCATTGCAGTACACAAAGTTACAATCTTCTCTCATTCTCCATGTTGGTTTGATATCCATGTTTGTCATGTTTTTCTATGATGTTGACTATGTGTCCTCTTCTTGGCTCTGAAGTTCACGTCTTTTGCAACATAAGGCATCAATACCTGGCAAAAAGATGTAGCTCAAGTAGACTTCTTATTTCTAATGTTCAATTGTCTTTCTCTTTTGTCATTTATAAATAGTTCCTGCTCCCACCCAGTTTGTGTTAAATATCTATTTTGTCATTGCCGAAGCCAGCTTATCAATCAGTCAATCAATCAGTTTTCGTATAGCACAACTACTCACCCGTGATGGTTTCAAGCGCTTGGTCGGGGGGGGCAGTCTGAGCCTCATTTGAAGAGCCATGGCCTGAGGTTCTTCCTGAAGATGGTGACCGATGGGCTTTGTCTGAGGTGCAGTGGTAGGTTGTTCCAGCTCTTTGCCGCGAGGTAGGTGAAGGACCTTCCTCGGTGGTGGTTTTCCATATGCATGGCATGGTTGCCAGAGCTTGCTGGGTGGAGTGGAAGGATCTGGCAGGTTGTGGAGGGAGATGTACTGGTTCAGGTAGGCCGGTCCGACGTTGTGTATGACTTTGTACGTGTGGGTGAGTAGCTTGAAGGTGATCCGTTTTTCTATCGGGCAGTGGAGGGCCCTCAGGTGCTGGTAGATATGTTCTTGGTGGGGAGGTTGAGGGTAAGTCTAGCGGCGGCATTCTGGAAAAGTGGCAGCTTTTTGATGTTTCACGTCGTGGTGCCGGTGTAGAGAGCGTGGCCGTAGTCAAGCTTGCTTGTGACTAAGGCGTGGGTGAGTGTCCTGCAGCAGTCTGCTGGGATCCATTTTTCCGGAGATTGCGGAGGGTGTGCCAGCAGGAGGAGGTGACTGAGTTTACCTGGCAGGTCATAGATAGGGAGGAGTTGAAGATGATGCCTAGGTTGCAGGCATGCTTAGTCGGTGAGGGCGGGGTGCTGAGAGATGTGGGCCACCAGGAGTCGTCCCATGCTTAGGTGGCGTTTCCGAAGATGATGAGATCTGTCTTGTCACATTTGAGCTTGAGGCATCTTTCTCTCATCCAGGTGGCGACAGCTTCCATTCCTGCATGGGCATTCTTTTTACCCGTGTCCGGGTCTTTGGTGAGGGAAATGATGAGTTGTGTGTCATTGGCGAATGACACGATGTTCATTCCGTGGCTTCTGACGATGGCTGCAAGTGGGGTCATGTATATGTTGAAAAGAGTCCGACTCAGAGAGGATCCTTGGGGAACTCCGCAGCTGACTTCTGTGCATTTTGATGTATAGGGAGGGAGCCTGACCCTCTGAGTTCTTCCGGAGAGGAAGGAGTGGATCCATTTCAGGGCTGCTCCGTGGATTCCTACGTCATGGAGTCTGGTGCATAGTGTGCTGTGGGAGACCGTGTCAAAAGCTTCTGAGAGGTCAAGGAGTATGAGTGCTGCGGTGTGGCCGCGGTCTAGAAGTGATCGGATGTTGTCGGTGGCTGCAAGAAAATCTGTCTCCATGCTGTGGTTTCTGTGGAACCCGGATTAGGAATTGTCCAGAGAGTTGTTTACCTCGACGAAATTCCGTAGTTGTGTGTGGATGGCTTTCTCCAGGACTTTGGCCGGGTCGGGAAGCAGCAAAATGGGACGGAAGTTCTTTAGTTCTGATGGGTCAGCCGAGGGTTTCTTCAGGAAGTGGCATACTTTGGCTTGTTTCCAGTCCTCGGAAGAGGTGCCTGTGTTGATGGACTTGTTTATCGTATACCGGAGCTCGGGGCAATGGATGTGCCTGCTCTGACGTAGATGTGGTGCGGGAAAGGGTCCTTGGGGGCTCCGGAATGGGTACTGTTCATGATGCTTTCTGTTTCCTCTGTGGTGAGTGTGGACCAGCTGTGGATGGTCTGGGTGGGTTCTGGGGGGGGCGGGTCAGTTGTGGGTTTTCCGGGAGGAAGCTGTCATAGATGTCTTGGATCTTGTGGTGGAAGAAGGTGGCAAGTTTGTCGCAGAGGTCGTGCGACTGGGGGATGCTGGTGGCTTCGGAAGGGGGATTTGTGAACTTGTTGATGACTGAGAAGAGTTGCTTCGTGTTGTGTGTGGAGGAGTTGATGCCTTCCCGGAGTGCATTCTTTCTTGCGTTCTTGATGTGTCGGTGATGGATGCGGATGCGGCTTTGAAGGAGGTGAGGTCTTCGCTGGTTTGGCTGTTCCTCCATTTTTTCTCAAGGCACCTGTTGGTGTGTATGGATTCTTGAAGTTCAGTGTTGAACCAGCTGGCTTTCTTAGGTATGCACTTTCACGATGTCAGATCCATTGGCCGATGTCAGATGTCGATGCATTTGGTGATCCATGTGTTGAGATTGCGAGCCGCGGTGTTGGCGTCATCAGAGGGAGGCAGGATGGATTTGGTGAGAATTGTGGTGAGATGGTTATTTTGTTCTACTTCCTGTGGGGGGTCCTGGGGGCGCAGATGCGGCTGCTGGTTGCGGTGATGGTAAAGTGTAGGCAGCGGTGATCGGTCCAGTCTGGGGTGTAGATGGTCTCAATGGTAATCCGGTTGCTTGAGGTGAAGATGGTCTCCAGTGTGTGTCCTGCGATGTGTGTGGGAGCGATGATCAGCTGTCTGAGGGTGGCGAGGTTGTCGAGTAGAGCGGTGGTGTTTGGATCGTTGCGGTCCCCAAGGTGGAAATTCAGGTCGCTGAGGAGGAGGCAGTTGTCAGAAGCCACGGCCTGGGGAGTGGCGATGTCTACAATGTTGTTGATAAATGCTGGAAAGGGGGAGGGGCTGGCTTAATGTCCGGACACCACACAGGTGCATTCCTTCATGATCTGATTACTTAATCAATAGAAATACAGTTCAAAGGTTTTTGGTTCCTATTAGATTTCCTGAAGAATGACTCATCCAGTTAAGTCTCAATACCGGTCATAGTTGTCAAAATTCGGAATGGTTTCAAGGCAACATCAGTAGCTCCAAAGGTTAATGTACTGTTCAGCAGTTCTATTCATAAGGATACCGCATGCTGCCATGATTGCTTGTCAGTCAAACCTATGAACCAGTACCTTGCAGTTTTAAAACCTTTTAGGACTATATTGAATCATGCATGGTTCTTTGCAAGTAAGCAGCAAAGACACAAGATTATTAGAATTAGGTGCTTGAAGCGAGGCATTCTTGTCAGCAGTTGATCTGCATATCTGTGTGTAGAGACCAATACATATGTACCTTTGCTTAACGAGATCCCATAGCATAAGCTTTTCAAGTCAGATAATTGGGGTGAAGGTCCTGTGCTACCTGAGTGCCTTCCTCATAGCCCTTCGTCCAACTAGAGTGAGCAGTGTGGCAACAGACTACATCAGTGATACCCAACCTTTTGACTTCTGAGGACCCCCAAGTTATGATTACTGGAACACGGGGACCCCCACTCAATCATTATTGGAGTCCAGGGCCCCCTGCTAAGTCATTACTAAAATTTAGGGACCTAAACTGCTAATATTCTTTCATTTTCTAAGCAGTCGCAGACCCCCTGAGGAGGCTTCGCGGACCTCCAGGGGTCCTCAGACCACAGGTTGGGAACCACTGGACTACATTGTACCGTGCACGAATGGGGATCAATGTCCAGGATATCATTCTCAATTTTCAGCAGTACTGAAAGTCCACATTATTTGCCTCAAAGACCAAATCTAATTGCAGGCAACATGCATTGTGGCTAGGTAGGTACTCGTTTTTGTCAGCGAGTTTCTTTGTCATCGACTGGTTCCTTCCTCTAGGACTAGCATATGAATGTATTTTTTACAGTTTCTCACCTTCCTCCCTTGGGAGAGTGATGCACAATTTTGTGCACATTGGGGCGAGAGTACTTACTGTTATGTAACTGTTTCTGTGAAATCATTAGTTCTCCCTGCCTAAGAGGTACCCTTTTGCACAAGGTGGTCTTCTGTTGGAAGGCCCATCCAGCTCAGGCTAGCATAGATAGAGTTTTTCCTCCTGGAACTGCTGGTGGATCTGGGTTATGGTGGTTGGGGGCAACATTGGTCTCCTGTACCTCTCAGCTACCATAAGTGCATTATGTTAAAGAATGTTGAGTGACCTTATACGTTCATTGAAACATTTGCTTTCCATTTTACCAACAGAATACAATGCGTAGGCACACCGAGAGATGCAAGAAGGCTAGGAGATACAAGACCGCAAAAAGAAGAAAATCCAAGAAGAGTAGCCAGGACCGACAGTCTGAGTGTAATGAAGAAGGTGAGTAACCGATGAAACTTGAGTGGCAGCAATTAGAGATCAATGACAACAGCAGCTCTTCGGGTGATTCATTGGCTTCGTCCCATTGACAATCATTGGGGTTGTCTTTAGCCCAGTGATGTGAGTGGTGTTTATTGCACCTGATAAATAACGATACTCAGGCAGTCATTCATTATTGGGTGCAATAAGTTACACCTATTATAGTCTTCCCCAATAATGGGGAATAACAGGCTTACGGCCCCAAAATCCACATGTCCTAGTAATCAGGGAGCAACTTCCTAATGCTAAATTCCAGAAGGTTTCACCGGCCTAAAATGAACTCCACGTCTGACATTGTCACATCGACCAATCACCAGTTGTGATAAAGTCTGCAAAACTTATAATTGTGAGCTCCGACAATTAGCTATTTGCTCAAGGGCTGCAGTTTTATGGGCGTAGTGAATGCCTTTGTGTGCATAGAACCGCGCTATAGCAGTAATTACAACGTGTGGTAAATACCTCCAGTTCCAAGCGTTGAACCAGAAAATGAGGCTTCGCATGAAAAATTGTTTTTGAAAACGCCGAATTCAGAATGCTTTGCCTTTTTCTGAGCCTTTTTAACCACTACATTTTCGCAGTTATGACCTGCCAGGATCCGTCAGGGGGAAACTGCGAGAGTGTGGTAATTATTACACAACTTGTAACTGATTCAGGAAGGGGCTGGTTTGCAGCCCCCGCTTGTAATGATGGGCTCAGGGTTTTAGAGCTGATTGACAAGAAAAATATGAATAAACTTTTGCAGCACTCACTCAGAGGAAAAACAAACTGGTCATTTCACCCTGTGGTAAATCTGATACCTCACAGATTTATCTTGGGTTCGCTTTTGAAGTTCAGATGTTGGAAAAGGAGTTAACATACCTCTTTACTCCACATTAGCCCTCTTTCTAACTTCATTTCCCCATGCAAATTCCACCCGGTGTGTAGAGCGGAGGATGCATGAGGATAAAACTCAGAAGTACTATCACTTCGCACTACTCTGAATACCAGGATCACATGCAAAGTCAGTTTGCACTTGATCTCCTTATTTTTGTGCACAGTAAAAGGGTCAGTTTAGGGGGACTGTGGCGATCAGATGTGGGGCTAGATGTAGCAAATAAAAAATTTGCGAGTTGCAAAGTGCGAGTCCATGCGACTCGCAATTTGCAACTCACAAATTGGTATGCAGTACGGTGTCTCAGACACCGACTGCGACTCGCTATGGGGTCGCAATGACCCACCTCATCAATATTCATGAGGTGGGTCGCAAATTGCGGCCCCATAGCGAGTATAGGCACTCGCAAACATGGAGGCCTGCTGTAGTCAGCAGACCTCCATGTTCGTGACTGCTTTCAATAAAGCAGTTTTTTTTTTTTTAAGTGTAGCCCGTTTTCCTTAAAGGAAAACGAGCTGCACTTTAAAAAAAAAACTAAACCTTTAGTTTCGGTATTTTTTCAGGGCAGGTAGTGGTCCCTTGGACCACTACCTACCCTGAAAAAATTGTTTTGGGTCCATTCACAAAGTGGAAGGGGTCCCATGGGGACCCCTTCCAATTTGCGAGTGGGTTACCATCCACTTGAAGTGGATGGTAACTGCGACACCATTTGCGACCGCGTAGGCGGTCGCAAATGGTATTGCATACCACTCCGAATCGCAAATAGGAAGGGAACACCCCTTCCTATTTGCGATTCTGAAATGCATATTGCGAGTCGGTCCCGACTCGCAATATGCATTTCTGCATAGCAAAGAGGCATTTGCGCCTCGCAAACGGCGATTTTTGCCGTTTGCGAGGCGCAAATCCTTTGCTACATCTGGCCCTAAGTGACTGACTTGCAGGTTTTCTTGGCACTTTTCTTTTAAGTCCATCTGTTATTACACATGGGGAAGATTTTCTTCCTGGTGCGCTTCTCTTGATATAGATCTGCCTGTTTGCGGTATCCCAGTGGTTTACAAATTAGCAACTTTATAGACCAAGGAGGGATTACTGGGAAAATAGTGAGGGTTACTTGGCCACCATCTTGTTTTTACATGGCTCTCCATGTCGACGTACTTTATACAAGCTGTACTGGGTCTTTCAAGTTGAGTCTCTTTTTCTTAAGTCTCTCCGAACTTTACCTTCTTTGATAGGAGAACCCGTCCAAACAATACCTTCTACTATGGGACTGTTCACATTGAGAAGAGTCTTTCTCTGCTTTCACGTCTGCTGACAGGTAGAAGTTGAAAACAGGCTTGTGCTGTACCTGCATTTACTTATTTTCTTCAAAAGAAAGCTGTTTTATTAGTCGAGCTTTGCTTCTTCCAAAGGTGCTCTGATTTGTGTCAGTGCGGGGGGGCGTTATAGCTACTGCTGGATCACATCTCGCCAGGCAAGATTCCAACTTAACCTACAGCCGAGTTGCTTGTTGTTTGAGAGAAAGGACGGGGGAGAGGAAGGTGCTGAGGCAGGACACATGGGACAGCCTACAGGCACAGTCAGCTTCTTGTTAAATATCCCAAGGCAAGAAGTGAGGAGACATCAGGACCCTAAGCGCTGTCCGTGGGAGGAAGAGAAGCACATCGAAGCAGGGGACAACTGCAATGTCCACCTTCAGATGTGTGATCAGCACTGACAGCACCTTAGGTTGTGGTCCTGTGAGGAATATGATCTTTATTCTGAAGATTGGATGTTATATCAAGGACAGCTAATGCTAAGAGAGCTGCTGGATATCTCACAGCACCTCAAAATATAATGCAGGATTTCTAAGCCTTCTTTCTTGTGCCGCAGCACTTAACAGTGCCACCACCTCCGCACAGTCCTGAACTAGCCCAATGGGCCCAGGTTTCCTCCCTGCAACCAATCAAAGCGTGCACCACAGAAAAAGGAGAAACAGTTACAGCCCTTTGATATCTTCAGTATGTCTTGCATTCTAGAGCATGAAGCAGCTATTGCAGCAAAATACATGCCATTGTGCAGCTCATGGACACGTCCTTGTGTGTGCTCTCCAGACCACCATATAGGTTTTTCTAGTATGGTCTTAGGGTGCCTTAGTCAGGTCCTTGAGTGAAGGGGATGTTATGTTCCTCACAACTCCTAGAAGTGCAGCTCCTCTTCTACCATGGAGGACACAGCAGCAGAACGTATTACTGGGGAATGAGGCACTTTCCTAGGTTCAGAGGGAACACCTGAACGTTCTCATCTTGGTACAAAACCTCTAAGCGGGTGTTGCAGAGCATTTTCCAAAGTGAAAATGAATATGAAGTGCCATCTCTGCAGATCCTGAACTTTTGGCATGTAATTCTCTACGTGCCTTCTGTGTTGTGCTGCCGGCACCACATCGCGGGCCTCACCTCCTTATGTGTCTTTGTGAACTTTTGTGAACTGGGCAGCAAACTCTTAATTCAGTAAGCAATCTTACCATTGTAAGGATTATGTGTGCCCATGAAGATTTGGTTAACAGCAGCTTTCGCATTTGGTTTAAATGTTGTCCACATACTGTATTACACCTTCGGAGCACTTGGTTTGCTGTCAACAAAGAGTTCTAAAAACGTAATATTAATGTAATAACAAGCGCACAAATGATAACCCACATATCACACAGTCATCGACAGCCCACACAACCCCTCTGTAGACATTTTTCAAGGGTATACAATAAAGAAACAAGACAGAAAATGTCTGCATTGTTCAGATTATGAAGTGTAATTTGCAGCGGCTCTAGAATAGCAATGATGCATATTTGCATCTTCCAGTAGAACCAGCAGATGGTGCATCATGCTAGTTTGGGGATAGCCAGAAAAACAATGGGCCATATTTATACTTTTTGACGCACAAACGCAAACATTTTTACCGCCGGCTAACGCCATTCCAACGTGCCATGCGGGCGCCTTATTTATGGAATGACATTAGCCGGCGCTGCGGACTGGTACGTGTAAAAAAAAAATGACTCACATCAGGCAGCGCTGGCGTATGGGAAAATGGGGGTTGTGCGTCAAAAAATGGTGCAAGTCAGGTCTGAGGCAAAAATCAGGCCTCACACCGGACTTGCGCCATTTTGTTTTGACGCCCAACCTCATAGCAAAGACAGGAATCGTGCCCCCTTGCCCAATGGCCATGCCTAGGGAACTTATGTCCCCTGGGCATGGTCACTGGGCAAAGTGGCATGTAGGGGGGCCCAAATCAGGGGCCACTTAAAAAAACACTGAAAAAAATACTTACCAGAACTTACCTATACTTCCCTGGGATGGGTCCCTCCATCCTTGGGTGTCCTCCTGGGGTGGGCAAGGGCGGCAGGGGGTGTCCCTGGGGGCAGGGGAGGGCACCTCTGGGCTCCTTCCGAGCCCACAGGTCCCTTAACACCTGCCCTGACCCAGGCGTTAAAAAACGGCGCCCATCAGGCTGTGCGCCATTTTTTAAGGCCCACCCCCTCCTGTGCGTCAAAATGACGCCAGAATATAAATAAGGCGCACAGGCCTTAAAGTCATTTTTTGAAAGGGTACGCCTACCTTGATTAACGCAAGGCAGGTTCCCCCTTCCAAAAAATTACGCACATGGTGGGATTTTGATGTCCGCGGGGTCAGGCGTCAAAGTATAAATATGGGGCAGGGTTTGCGCCGAATGTGCTTCAACATGACGCACATTCGGCGCAAGCAGAGTATAAATATGTCCCAATGTGTTCACTGAGCCTTACACTCTGGACTTCATTTAGGAGCCTGAAAAATGCACTTACTAACCACCCTGAGCTTCTCTCTACTGCTTCGTTTCACCCTCACACATAATCTACACAGCCGTCACTGTGCTTATCATCACACTCTTCGTTGTGGTGCCCACTTACTGTCTACACAGCTTCTCTTCCCATTAGTACCGACCTTTACCGAGTATAGATCCCACTTCCCAAACTCACTGTTTGGTATCTGTCCTTCTTCTCACTCTGGTCTCTTTTATTCACATTATTTCATTTCTGTTACTTCTAAAATACAAACTACAACCAAGGGTACAGGGTATAGGTAGTGGTAGAAGTCGTAGAGCATATATTGCAGGAGGTAGTTAGTGAAAGTGTGATTGTAGGGGAAATGTGCAGGCACGGAGTTACTAAAGAAAGAACTGGGCAGGGGCGCTAATCTGTGTGAGGGTAGATGTGTAGGGTACAAAGGAAGTAAGGTATAGGCAGTAGTATGGGTCACTGTATGCAGCAGAGAAGAGAAGAAGATGGGGTGATGATGTTATGGTGGAAGTGTGGTGGTAGTAGAGTATATGCAGGATATGGGTGTGAAGGTATAGGTGGTGGTATTGGTACTACTGTAGAGTTAAGGACGGAGGGGTTGGAGTGCTCATTATCAGGGTAATATAGAGGTACTAGGGTGCATGCAGGGATAGAGGACAAGGATAAAGAAAAGAACCAAGTTGTGGGAGAAGTGGGGAGAAGAGAGAAATGTGGTTTGATGTAGGATGCCGTTCCACCGACTACAAAAAAGACAGCGTATAAATGGAGGATGAAGAAGTAGGTCTATAGGCTGGCCACTGGAATTATGCGGCGAGGAAGCATGATATAATGAAGCAGTGTTGACTAAATTATGCAGCAAGAGAATGCAACTTATGCAGCATAATGCTGCACATTTCTGGATAGCATTACTTCATTATCTTGTGGTGTTTACAAATGGTAGTACTGTCTGAGCAAATATTTCACGTCATTAGTATCAGTCTTACAACCAGAAATAAAAACAAGCAACTGAAAGAAGACCAGTTAACCTTTATGAGTGGCCTCCCACACATGCTGCCACGTGTTTAGTAACTGTTGATCCACTTGAGCTAGAAACAAACGGTTTTTTTTATCTGCAGATTAAGCAACATATGTTGGATTGATTAGATTGCAAGGGTGGCAAAACCATAATCATGCAAAAAAAAAAAAGCCAAGCCCGCAGAATTGCATAACTCCAAAATTCCAGTGTCCCCGGGAACAGGGGTGATCCTGTACAATGGAAGGAAGGCATCTGTGTGACCCTTAAGGGCTATTAGACACCTCGACAAAAACACTAGGGAACCCGTTCCTGGAGATGTTTCTCATAAAGAGGTGGACTTAACATTTTTGTCTGCAAAAACAGTTACCATCTAAATAAAGGGGCTAGCAGCTTGAAAATGACACAAGAACAATTCCAAACTGAAAAACAGCAATAATAGAAAGCTGCATGTCCTCGGACGTCACATCGGCAACAAGGGTTCCTATTTGCTAAAGTGAGTTAGCATGGAAAACCCACGTTTACTCTATACAACGTTCAAGGAATAGGGAGAAAAAAAGAGTTCAGGCAAATAGGTTTTTATATGCTGTATACAAACCACAAACTTGGATAGGTGTGTAGGTATTACGACAAGATGAAACTAGCCAATAGCAATGGAGTGCTGTACAGCGCCGGCAGTCAAGATTATGGTCAGTAACTGTTAAAAAGTGAGGAGAGCGCTATTGTAGATGCTGAAGAGTCTCGAGATGTATAGAATCTTCAACTCATTCCTGAAGTGGAGATTAATTGGCAGAGTTCTCCTCTTTACTGGATGTTGTTCCATGAACCGTGTAATAGGATGGAGAAGTCTTGTTTCCTGTTTTGTTTCTCTTTCTTTTTTTTTTTGGCTCCGGTCGGGTCAAGAACTAACTGAGTGGTTTTGAAACCTTTCAATAGCTTCTTTGTGAGTCAGATAGGTGAAGGAGTCATTCATGGTGATCTTGTAAATGATGCAGACAGTTCTTAATTGAGCTGATGTTTCCAGTGCTTAGCATCAGCACTTACTCAGCCTCCAGCTTACCACTATCCTCAACACCTCCATCATCACAGTCACCTTCCCGGAGGCCTGGAAACATGCAAATGTAAAACCTTTCCTCAAGAATCCATCAGCAGATCCCAGCGAACTCCAGAACTACTGTCCCATCACGCTGCTCCCATCCCCAGCCAAAGCCCTGGAGAAGTCCATCAAACTCCAACTCACCCAGCACCTGGAAAAGAAACAACCTGCTGGACCCTTCACAATCCGGATTCAAAGCAGCTACAGCACTGAGGCAGCCCGCATCGCTGCTACAGATGTCCTCCGCACCTTTCTCGACAAAGGAGAATCAGGCACCCTAATCCTGCTGGACCTCTCCACAGCCTTCAACCCCGTCTCGCACTGCACACTCATCCACCGACTGAGTCAGATCGGAAACACAGATAACGCGCTCAAATGGATTGCACCCTTTCCCTCAGGGCGCACACAGAGATTCCGTCTCTCTCCATTCAGTTTGCAGCCCATGCACACCATCTTTGACATCCCTCAAGGTTACTTCCTCAGTCCCACTCTATTCAACATCTACAGGACTCGTCTCGCAGACATTGTCAGAACCCACAACATCATTGTAGTCTCATATGCCGACGACGCACATCTCATCCTCTCACTCTCAGCTGATCCCACCACGACGAAAACCAACTTCCACAACTTCATGAGAAGTGTCTCCACCTGGATGAAGAACCACAACCTGAAGCTCAACATGGTCAAAACCGAAGTTCTGATCTTTGGCAGACACACCTTCATCTGAGACCACTACTGGTTGCCAGCAGAAGTGGGCCCCACCCCTTCTCCCAAAGATCATGCCCACAACCTCAGTGTCATTCTGGACAGCAAACTCTCCATGAAATGCCAGAACAACGCAGTTGCCACATCCTGCTTCCCCACCCTCCGCCAGCTCCACAAAATCTTCAAGGCATCACAATAAAAACAGTGATGCAAGCAGATAGGACTATGGCAACGCGCTGTATGCGGATACCAACACTGCACTCATGAAAGGGCTCCAGACGGTCCAGAACTCAGCAGCAAGACTGATCCTCAACCTGCCCAAAAGGCCCCACATCACCCGGCACCTGAGAGACTTCTCCTGGCTTCCCATCCAGGTAAGATGTCAATTCATGCTCCTTACCCCACCTACAAGTTCCTCCACGAACTAGGACCCACCTACCTGAACCACCGCCAGAGCTTCCACTGACCACCCAGAATCCTCTGTTCCTTTCACCCAGTCCTTGCGCATTTGCCATGTACCACAAGATGCTGCTGCAACGGAGGTCAGTTCTTCTTCAACTTAGTCCTGAAACAACCTCCCCCTCCATCTGCGCACCTCTCCCTCCCTAGTCGTTACCAGGAAGGGGCACAAAACCTGGCTTTTCGACCAATGCAGCAGCAGAGCACCTGGATACCCCCCCAGGTGACGAGCAGCACTCTTGAAATTATGGTTGATTGATTGAGTCATCAACATTGGCACTTACGAAAGTCCACCACACAGTGGCGCCGTTTGCCTGTTCCTAAGGTGAGCACATCAGAATGTTTCCCATTTAGAAAAATAAAACATTTACAGCGCGTCCAGGCCATTCTTCCAGCTTTTGGTGGAATAGTCCAAATTGTTACACTTTTAAGAGTGTGAACATTACATTTTGTGTAGTTATTGTCATTTGGCAGGGGTGGCAAGGACAGTTGGTGGAGCAAGCTGCAGTAACCTCCTGAAACATACATTCATCCCGGGCACTTACTTTTTTACAAATCAAGCACAAGGTTGAGCTGGCTTTGAACATGGTGCATGTATTTAAAGGAAACCTGTTGTGGACAGTTGGGATGGGTAGTGCCATTGAACTTCCTCAGGTATGTGATGAGGCGTATAACACCGTGTGGAATGCCCTTTGGGAGCAGTATTTTATCTAGTAAGCGAAGTAGTAAGACGTTGCCTTTATCCAGATGTGAGAGTACGACTGCATGGATGGGAGTTATGGGGTCACATCACTTACAAGGAGGGCCAGTGTGGACATTTTCAAGAGGTCGAGAGCCGGGAATGTGCACCTTTGACCTGCATAGATATTTATTTCTTGAGGCAGAGTTGGATCTAAAAGACAAATTCTAGTCAGCTTCCATTAGTTACTACTTCAGATTGAAGCCAAGTAGGCTCATGGTACTATCCGCACAGTCCTGAAGCCTTGTAATGTGGAAGCAGCTTCCATTTTAGTAAAAACTAACGTGAAATCTGCTCTGTAGGGGGTAAGCTCGCAGAGAACTCTGTAGTTTCCAGCTCCATGTGTGACAAATTGATCCAGTCCAGGTTTGGTCTTTGCCTTCTGGTACTTGTAGTTGTGAATTTGTATTAGGGTGCACTGAACTAAAAGTGTCACAATGCAAAGGAAAAATAGTGTCCCGGAAAAGCTATTCAGTAATGGAACCAGGAAACATGGCGGTTCTACGCACTGTTTTGGTGCTGACCTCTCAGGTGAATCACTGTCCCTAAACCGTTGAGGCCCTTCGGGCGCTGGTACCAGTTAACTTGGTTTCAGTTACTTATTTATGCCTCTGAATCTGTGGTTGAACTACTGCAAACGTAAAGGTCCTTCCCTCGCTCTCTCTGCTTTTCTTTCATTCTCCATTGGCATCGCGGCTGAAGTGGCCCCGCACGGGCCGTAACATAGTCGGGGTGGCCATTTGGCAATTGAGAGCAGGGGTGCAACATTCTACATTGAAGCTTGCAATTTATCATAGATTCTCCTAGATTTTAGCACCCTAAACATGTTTGAAGCCCACTACCTAAGGGCCTGCAGCTCAGTCTGTCAGCATGACATAGTGACAGCAGAGCTCCCATACCAGCTTTTATTTATGTGGAAACAAACTGATGCTTCTCGTTCTAAGAGTTCCCCAGGGGCATACACTTCAAGGTGCCACAATAACATTATCACGAGAAAAGGAATGTAGCCAGACTGCTGGAAAACATCCTTTCATCCCAAATGCAGTCTTTTGTTTTTGGAACCCCACACTGGGACAGTTTCACCAAGACGAGCAAAGTGCAGTACATGCGTTGTGCCACAAGATGGTGCCATTGAAGTTCTAGCACCCAACGACCATCTTCAATGCAGCAGTTTTGAAATACGATTGGCTTTAGTTAGCTTGGTGACACAGCTAAGAAACGAGAATTTTGAGCTTCGTTAACAAAGCAACGTGGTTCAAAGCCAATCCTGACAAACAAGTCATAACGGCACACAGTATAAATAACGTCATATCACCCTCTCTTTAAAATGCTCCCAGTTCTTTAGGCTGAAGACATTCAAACGTCCTCCTGACTGACGTCGATTATTGTAACATCTTCCACACTGTCAGCAAGGCCTTCACGCAACGATGATGGTGGAGATTAGCTATTGCTAGAGGTCTCCCTCTTTTTTTATATATGTTTTTAATTGCAAGCAAGCCTTTCGTCTCCATTAATAATGTAGAAGATTGTGCCGCCGGACCATTAGATGGCGCAGACGTTATGTGTTCTCCTTCCTTAAAGTACAATGTTTAAGTTCTGATAAATAGTAAAACAGTTCGTAAAAGGGGCTTATAGCCCGCCCATAGGTTTAACCTGTACTGTGCCGCTGTTCTTGGGAAATTTCTTGTAAATTAAAAACATTCTTGAAAGGGGCTTGCAGCCATCCAATCATTTAATATTTGTTGGCTTTGCTGTCACTCTAGTTTTCTTGCTTTCCCTTGGTTACCACAGGTGATTTCTGGGTGATTTTCTGTCTCCCTTTCTGTGTTTGTGTTTCTCGTGACTGGAGCATGGACCAAGTACCTCTTCCTTTTGGAGAATCATTCCACTGCCTCATTGCTGAAGCTACTTTTATTTAATTTGTAAAAAAAACTGTCTGTTGTTCTCCGCCACCTGCCTTCCTTCTTCCTCCCGTCCACCCGCCTTCACCCTGCTTTCCGTTTATCCTCTGCTTTGTTGATGGAGCTATTTTTTTTAATTTGTAAAGAAGTTGTCTCCCACACATTGCCCACTGTCCATTGGCCCACACTTCTCCACCCTCCTCCCTTGTATTGGTTGGCACCCTCCTAACCTGCCCCCACAGCAGTGCGGGTTGCTGTGCAATATGGCTTAAAGGGGAAAAAAGTACAATGTGTTCAATGCTGGCCGCCTCAAAGTGGTTTTTTACACATCACCCGCCCTCTTCTGGATATCCGTTGTCCCTCATGCACGACCTCCTCCCGCTGTCTGTTGTACCAGTCTCCTCCATCTTCCTCCCTCGTGTTGCTTGCTCCCCCCCCCCACACACACACACAGACACTTTTTTTTTTTTTTACATGTGTCGCAGAGGCATGGGCTGCTGTAAAATATTTCTTAAAGTGGGTAAAAAGTAATTTGACACGGTCACTGCAGGGGGCGTCATAGAGCTTTTTAATTGTTTTTTTTTTAACTTAAAGCCTTGTTGCATATTAGCTTGCTCTGCTCTGCAACCTATACAACAAAATTTACAAAATCAATAGATCTCGCATAGGTGCAATCTGTTGCCTTTGACAGTGCTTGTTTTTTGATACTTAGGAAGAGGTGCTGCTTATCACACATGGTCAAAACGGAAGAACCATTCAAAGGGCCAAGCATAAAGTTTTGGTCCTAGGGTTCGCACGGACTTCTGGCAAACCTGATAGGCTCCAGACATTTCATATGCAACGATCCAGAATGTGCCCTAACCTCAGTAAGTTGCACCACATAAAACCATTCTTAACCTTCTAGAATGTCTCCTGGTGGGAACGCAGGATAAAGTCAAGATCTTGTGCTGTATCCACAAAGCGTACATGAGCAAAGGTCTGCCCAGTAACTTAATCTACAAAACCTTGAAGAGGATGAAACACAATTGATGATATCTGGTGGTTGCATAGACAAGACTGCGGAATGCTGTTTACCCATCCTTAGACCTACCCCCACCCGCAGGAGGTTCAGGAAACTCCTGAAAAACTGAACTCTTCCACTACACCTTCAGTAAACTCTGCAGATTGTATAAAGGAATAATGGTTGCTCTCAAAAACATCGACGTGGTTACTCACCCCATGTCAATAGATGCGTAGTTCCCTTCTAGCAGTCAGAACGTCCTGTATAACAATTCTCGAAAAGTTTCTGAAAGGCAACACACAGCGTTATACAAAACTCCTCAATTAATCTGTACTATAGGCACTGTTTGTCACATTTAGCAAGCTAAATATTTGATATCACCTAATGTTACCAAAAGACTACATGTCACTAGGACACCCAGTGGCATATTTAAGTGCCCTAACTCCACCTTAGCGCCGCCATAGTTTCATTTTTTATACGCTAAAGATGCATTAACGTTGCTTTTCGGTCACGCCATATTTACAAAGTGGCGCAATGCATGCATTGCATCACTTTATAACCTCTTACGCCACATTATGCCTGTGCCAGGCATAATGTATACAAGAGAGGCGTTCCAGCACTAGGAGGCCCTCAAAAATGGTGCAGTGGAATTTAAAAGATTTCCCTGCGCCATTTTTATGTCATTTTAAACGCCTGCTCAAAGCAGGTGTTAAAATGATGCCCCCATAGTAAACTCTGGGCCTCCTTGCACTTTGCTGCACTAGCATCAATATTTTTAATGCTAGTGTAGCAAGTGCCACAATAGAGTCAATAATTTTTATGCTGTTGTGCTAATGACTGCCATGGTCTGCCCTATTACAATTTTGAATCATCTGATAACCCTAGTTTCACCACCAATATTTCTACATTAAAGTAAACTCTTCTGATGTTTATTCTCGCAATCTGCTACATACTGGGATTACGTTAGATGAAAGGCACCTAAAAGGACCATGGAGTTAGAGGGCTATAGAAGATTGTTAAATAAAACAATGCAATATTTTAAATGTGTGCTCAACATTATAGGGAAACTAACTCTGCTGTTGTCAGCCATGGGTGAAGTTAGCATGTTCTCTCTGCTGACAGGTGTATTGCACTGTAGGAGAAATAAGTTAGAAGTTACAGCCTCTGTATCTGTTTAATAACAATAATAAAAATATCAACACAGATATATACACAAATATACTACAGAAGCACACAGCCTCTTCACGTTGCTCCTTCCTTTTAGAAAAAAACATCCGTTCCAACCTCGAGTAAGTCAGAAACATTACTTGGATAAAACTGACTAGAAAATGTTTTTTTTATTCATTTCTTCCCTAAAAAGTGCGAACCCTTACCCCATTGAAATAATGCACTTTTGTAATCCTAAAGCAGAAAATCGTTTTTATTTTCCCTTAGACCACGTGCACGTCCCTTTGCCTCAGGACTCGTGGCAATGTCTGTTGCCAAAGTACTCTTTGTTTTCTCCGAGTCACTTACAGTGAATGAGCACTGTAAATCAGAGGTAATTTGCATAAGTAGCCCAAATGAAAGGGTTGTGTAATAGCAACAATGATAAATGACACAGGCTTAATGTCTGCATCGCACCTGTGGTAAGTTACATACATTTCCTTGAACTTTTGTTCATCATGCCCCACTTTGTCGGTGTAGGAGGACGGAAGGTATAATGTGAGTGAGTGAACAGGCCTTCCTGCACACTGGACTTGATTTCTCACTCTTTGTGTTGTCTGTGTCAAGCCCGTGATGAGGTGCGGATAGAAGACGCCATTTCTGAAGCAGAGTTCGAGCACGAGATCCTTGATGTGGTTTCCGTCAGTGTGGAGAAGGAGGCGATCGTTAAGGCCAGTGAAATTCCTGAGGTGACGTGTGAGGTGCTTCTCACAATGATGACTTAGGGAAGTTGGATGTAGGTACTACTGTTTGTCCTTCACAGGAAAACCTATGATCATTTGGAAATGTGTTCTTTTTTCTGAAACTGATACCAAAACAGTGAGAATAAGTCAGTTTCACGGCTTCTCCTCCAAATCAATTTTCTGTCTCTTGTAGTTAGACAGTCTTACCCGAGAATCAATACAGAGGGGATGGCGCCTGAAGTGTGCATTTAAAGGCTCTTGAATGGGCGCTTCTTGGTCCTGCCCTTTCGTTGAGTAAGTAGCTAATATTGTAATTCAGGAGTGCCGTATCAACATGTTAAATCCTCTTCACTGCAGGTACCAATCAGATCTCACAGTTTGAGTTAACTTGTCATCATGGTTTTGGTTTTTGTTAATAAATGATGCACATATAAACAATGTGATATTTCCAATAAAGCCTGCGGAATCCCTCATACCTACTTCCTCAAGTCCTGATGTTGTATTGAGGTCTTGGAGTGTAAAAACAATAATCCAGACCGAAGAAATTAAGTTATCAATTTTGTAACTGTGATGCCACCTAAAAAACTTGGAAGTCTGTCATGTCAGTAAATTCATTGTGAATACATAAAAGTGCTACTAGAAAGCTCAGCAATGCCTGTTCCGTCAGAGTATCTGGTGTCTCACCATCCCATCTTTAGATGTAGTCGATAATTTGTGCAAAAAAATCTTCACTCTAGGTAGAAGGAAAAATGTCCATTGTATGTCCAATATCGAGAGTCAAAATAGCGTTGTTTCGTAATATTTCATTGTGATGTCAAGAAAGTAAGTTTAGATAGGAAAGTATAGATTTACAATTCTTAACTCCATATTTATGTACGCTGAAGATATATATAAGTCAGTGTACATACATGAGGAGTTCACAATAGTAAATCTGGACTTGCTTATGCATGCTTACCTTCATGGTATCATGGCAGGCCAATATTTAAAACTCGATATTGTGATGAAATACTAAAGTGTTAAAGATAAAGTGAATATATTGGACAGTTCCCAATAGCTTTATGTATTATCCTATGTATTTCAATGCTGCTGTGTTGCCGCGCTCTGTTAGAGAGCAAATAATTATAAGTAGCAACTCAAATAAGATTGTTTTTACAGCAAGCCCGTAAACTTACAGTTCAGTAAATCAGGGCACACCCTCCACCCGCTTTCAAAGACAGTACACACCACGCTGGTGGACAATGAACACCTTTGAATTGGATGTTATTGTAAGAACACACAAATGCCTGAGCAATTTCCCATCTCCATAGATATACCTGTCAGGTGTATCATTTAGATTATTCTGCAACATATAAAGGCCCAGGTTTTCCCCTTGTCTGGGCTTAGTTACTTGAAAAATATGAAATAACTAGCTTTAAAGAAAATTGCACTCAGTCTTCAAATGCCATGGGCATTTACTGAGCTGGCGTTGTCTGATACAGGTCCCATAATAAGGCAACCCAGATGTTTCTCTTGTTGGTAAATCTTTAAAAAATTGAAAGCTGGCATTTTACAATTACTGTCTTGTTCTACTGCAAAATTGGCTTTATTTTGCCCTACATTTCATTATGTTTTCTCTTCACTAAAAAAGGAAAAATGAAGCCTATATTGCCTTTGACACGTTCTGTAAATTTACAACTTGTGTTTGTAGCAATGTTGTCCACTTGAAACATCAAGTTCTTCTGTTTATTTTAGTTCAAGAGTGTAGACAGTGAATGGGACAAGTCCTCTATTGGACTTTTCAGTGTTTGGTATTTCTTTTGTTCTGTTACTTTTGATTGGGTATATCTAAGTTATTTTTCCCTGATGCATCTCAACAAGCCTCTGAAGTCAGTAGGTTTGAGAAATAAATCTCTGGTAAAGGGGCAGTCAACTTGAGGTAGTGCATCACATACGGGTCTTGCAGCTGTAATTGTATTGAGCTGGGTCATTTAAAAGTTGGGGTGATTCCCTTCAGTCTCGTGCACCTAACACACATTTAGACAAATATGCCCTTAAGCACTGGCGACTTCATGAGAGACGGCAAGCCGATCTATAAAATCAATGAGATTACTTTTAGTGGTCGAAGTTAACAAATTACGTTCTCTATATTGGGGGTATGTTTGATTCATTTTTATAAATAACTGTGCTTATCGTTATTGAAGTTAACTCGTTGTCTGTTGAGGTCTCGCAAAACGTTGTTAATGTCTTTGTGCGCAGCCATCATTTTTTTAAAAATGCGTTTCATTTCTCTGCATTTTACTTAGTTGGTGAGAAACGCATTTTAATAAATCCTTTTCTTGATCGTCAGTTACTTTGTGTTCCTTTCTAATCGAGCCAGTACACTTGAGTGAGAATTATATTATTTTTATGTACAAAGCACTGTATAAATAAAAAATATATGTCTATACATATGTATGTTATACGCATATATATATATGTATATATACATATACAGGGAGTGCAGAATTATTAGGCAAATGAGTATTTTGACCACATCATCCTCTTTATGCATGTTGTCTTACTCCAAGCTGTATAGGCTCGAAAGCCTACTACCAATTAAGCATATTAGGTGATGTGCATCTCTGTAATGAGAAGGGGTGTGGTCTAATGACATCAACACCCTGTATCAGGTGTGCATAATTATTAGGCAACTTCCTTTCCTTTGGCAAAATGGTTCAAAAGAAGGACTTGACAGGCTCAGAAAAGTCAAAAATAGTGAGATATCTTGCAGAGGGATGCAGCACTCTTAAAATTGCAAAGCTTCTGAAGCGTGATCATCGAACAATCAAGCGTTTCATTCAAAATAGTCAACAGGGTTGCAAGAAGCGTGTGGAAAAACCAAGGCGCAAAATAACTGCCAATGAACTGAGAAAAGTCAAGCGTGCAGCTGCCACGATGCCACTTGCCACCAGTTTGGCCATATTTCAGAGCTGCAACATCACTGGAGTGGCCAAAAGCACAAGGTGTGCAATACTCAGAGACATGGCCAAGGTAAGAAAGGCTGAAAGACGACCACCACTGAACAAGACACACAAGCTGAAACGTCAAGACTGGGCCAAGAAATATCTCAAGACTGATTTTTCTAAGGTTTTATGGACTGATGAAATGAGAGTGAGTCTTGATGGGCCAGATGGATGGGCCCGTGGCTGGAATGGTAAAGGGCAGAGAGCTCCAGTCCGACTCAGACGCCAGCAAGGTGGAGGTGGAGTACTGGTTTGGGCTGGTATCATCAAAGATGAGCTTGTGGGGCCTTTTCGGGTTGAGGATGGAGTCAAGCTCAACTCCCAGTCCTACTGCCAGTTCCTGGAAGACACCTTCTTCAAGCAGTGGTACAGGAAGAAGCCTGCATCCTTCAAGAAAAACATGATTTTCATGCAGGACAATGCTCCATCACACGCGTCCAAGTACTCCACAGCGTGGCTGGCAAGAAAGGGTATAAAAGAAGGAAATCTAATGACATGGCCTCCTTGTTCACCTGATCTGAACCCCATTGAAAACCTGTGGTCCATCATCAAATGTGAGATTTACAAGGAGGGAAAACAGTACACCTCTCTGAACAGTGTCTGATAGGCTGTGGTTGCTGCTGCACGCAATGTTGATGGTGAACAGATCAAAACACTGACAGAATCCATGGATGGCAGGCTTTTGAGTGTCCTTGCAAAGAAAGGTGGCTATATTGGTCACTGATTTTTTTTTGTTTTGTTTTTGAATGTCAGAAATGTATATTTGTGAATGTTGAGATGTTATATTGGTTTCACTGGTAATAATAAATAATTGAAATGGGTATATATTTTTTTTTGTTGAGTTGCCTAATAATTATGCACAGTAATAGTCACCAGCACACACAGATATCCCCCTAACATAGTTAAAACTAAAAACAAACTAAAAACTACTTCCAAAAATATTCAGCTTTGATATTAATGAGTTTTTTGGGTTCATTGAGAACATGGTTGTTGTTCAATAATAAAATTAATCCTCAAAAATACAACTTGCCTAATAATTCTGCACTCCCTGTATATATATATATATATATATATATTTATATACATATATATATTTTGTATGGTTTAAGTAAGTAACAGGAAAAAAGGAACATATTGTACACATAGCCTTTCTAGTCATCTGTATTCACCCTTTTCTCACCATTGCTGTCTACTGCTTTTTGAAACATGGCACATTTGTTGTTTCTCCATTATGCTGCCTGAAACACTTCCCACCATGCATTACATATCATGTATCCTTTCACTTATCCTCCAGTGCACCCTTTGTTGGTTAAAGGATTGAGTAATTCTCTGCAGAAAAAAATGTCTCTATGATGGCCGATGTTTGTGGATCATTTCCTCGTGAAGTATCTGTGTATGTTTAAGAACTCTTAACTTCAATCTGTCTTCTATTACTGCTCCCCCAATGACAGTGTCAACCAGTACTACTGCCTCCTGCTAGTCTTGAGATCACCTAAACCACCCCGTAAGTTCCCTTCTTTTAATCCTGATAATAACTTCACCAAACCTTACCCAGGAAAACCTCTGTGTGTAAAACCAGCACCAAATTACAGTTAAGGGCGTTGTCTGGCCAATTTCAGGAAACAAGAATGTTCACCTGTTGAAACACTGCCAGTCAGTGTGGATAGCATCTTGGTGCAAGAGAGCTTGGTCCTATCTGCCAGATTTAGCTAAGATGAAGGTAGGGCCCTCTCAGAGTGTTCCTTCTGGTGTTTCTGTTCCTTCTACCCAAGTCACTATGGTTCTGGGTCTTTGAGTATCAAAGGAAAGAGCAAGAAATGAGAAGACGCTCACCATTGCTGCCTTTCTTGTTTATACTGTTATCTTCCCAGAGATTCGTCAGTACCCTCTCACTTCCGCATTTTGTGGTCTCTTCAACATCTAAAAAGGTCCCAAATTATAGATCAATACTAACAATTGTTTTACGCTTTATGTCTGAGAGCACGGATGGACAAAATACAAGAAACTGAAGTCAGCGCACACGGAGCTTACATGTACCAACTATTAGTACTCACGTGACAATCCCTCAGAAAAATGATTATGAAAGTTAATTAACTGGTTTATCAGGACTGGTGTTGGAGGGATCGTAAGAATTGGTGTTGGCTAACAGGAGAGGTGGTTAAGAGAACCACATGGTCTCTGACTTCACATGTTCTAGTAGAGTGAGCTATGCACCGTGGTGACTATACCGGTTGTCATTGAGTGAGTGGGCAGTCATCTCGATGTGAGAGAGAGAGCAGAAGGTAAAGCACATTGCATTTGGGAAATTATGAACAAGAATGTTCTGCAAAGGAATGATGTAACAGCCTCACGTTAAAGAGATGTCCAAATAAAATGAGATACCTATATCCAAGATTGTTGAGAAATGCTATACTTAGGAAGTTTCATATCACACTTTCTTTTTGTGAATTTGTTACAAATGAAAATATTTGACCTGCTTTAGAGTTTGGCGGATGAGGTTACTCGTCACAAACTTGAGAAATATCCTGTCCGCTGTATTTTGTGTCCATTATACGCGTCCGCCAAACTCTAAAACTGGCCCTCTGTATAAAAATGAATTAAATAAACCCCACACCGTTTACAGTGATAATGACAGGTGTGCCTCCTGAATACCAAAGACAGAATATCGAGGCATCACAATATTGAGGACAAAATATTGAATCCATAATATCAAAAGGTAAATAAGCATAGATTTTCTATACCTAACTCCATTTATACCATGTTGATGTATAAATATATCGTCAAGGTACATATATGTGGAATTACGAGTAGTAAATCTTTACTTACTCTATTTGCACTTAACCTTTCAATATTTTGGTCTTCGATATCTGGTGTAGGAATTATTTTATTATTATTTGTATGTGTTCAATATTCAGTAGTACAATCACCATTATATGATGAAAAGAACGTTTCAAACAAGCAGTATCTGGTATCCTTGCAGGTACATTTTTAAGCAAAAGCAGCAGCACAGTACAGTGAATAATGCTGCACCAGGTAGCTCAATGACATGACCAGACAAAACTAAGTCAACAATTGTTCCTCTATCTAATAAGAACCAAAAAAAGTGAAGGAACAATCTTGGCTTCAAACTCAACTCAGCATCAACTTTAAGCAAACATTGCAGCTTTCTCTTACACGTGCCGATGCACTTTGCACTTCACAAGTTAGGAAATGTTTCCTATCTCGACAGAATTTTGGAAAGAAGTTAGAATCCAACATAATAAATGGCTTTCTGTTCAAAGCAGCTGCACTCCCTCGGGGTCTGCCATTGTCTGAGGGCAGCCTTGGAAACAGCTAGACGCTGCTTAGGGCTACAGGTGTGTCCAGGAGCAGTAAGAAGTGAGCAATCACCCTACTTCGGACTGTTTTCTTTGTAACCAATCCATTGACCACCAACTGTAATAGACCTCTTTGTTTTTGCTAAATGAACCACATAGTCAGCTATCCACGACTATATATTTTCCATTCTTTACCCATTGCGTGCTCTCAGTTGAGTATTGTTGATTCATGTGCATCTGTAGCTATAGCAACTTCAGCTTCCAGAAGTGAAGCGTTGTCCATAATTTATTTTGGGGTGATGTCAGCACAGGCTGACATACTGTTGAGGTTGATGGAGTGGATACCACGGAATTTCATAGGAAAATGGAATTCGCACCAGTGGGCAGGTCACCTTGCAATGTGTAAGCAATAGAAATAGTTGATACAATTATTTTTATTTTTTTATTTTTTTTGATAAAGAGTATTTATTGATTTTGCAAGAAACAATGATACATACAGTTAACAGTTAACATGATGCCAACGGGCATTGAACCTTGGCCGAACCCGTTGTCCCCAGCAACACATTGTAGATGAGAGTTATATACAATCTAGAAGCCTGCTATGGCCTCCCACTTCCCCCATATCTTATTATGTTTATTTAAGCAACCTCTGGCTTCATATACCAGTTTTTCACGCTGAGCAACCCAGTCCACCCCTCGTCTCCATTTATTCAGTGCCGGTGCACTCCTGGCCTTCCAGTCCGCCATTATGTCCCTTTTGGCCACCAGGCATGCCACCCCTAGGAAAGTTCGATCCGCTCTTCGCAGCCCGGTGTCTCCCATGACCCGGAGGGCCACGGCCAACCCTCAATCAGTGGGTCGCCCCTCAGCAGTATCGCTAAGGGCTCTATTATTAGCGCAAAGAGTAGGGGGGATAGTGGGCATCCCTGCCGGGTTCCACGGCCAATGGGGAATGGGTCAGAGACCACTCCATTCACCCGGACTCGGGGAGTCGGGTTGGAATATAGGAGTTTCACTAGGCCTCGAAATTTGGCCCTGAGCCTGTTTTTTTCCAGGACCTGTTCGAGGTAAGACCAATCCACAGTGTCAAAAGCTTTTTTTAAATCAAGTAGGAGTAGTGCCAAGGGTGTATGTGACAGAGTTTTGTGGTGCGCCAGCGCCAGATGCAACTGCCTGATGCAGTGCCTAGTACTACGAGTGGGCATGAAGCCGCATTGGTCAGGGTGTACCAGCGTGGGCATTACCTCCTTCAATGTGGAGGCAAGGATCGAGGAGAGCACTTTGATCTCGATATTTAGGAGTGAGATGGGACGGTACGCCGAGCAATGGCGCGACGGGGGTTGGGTTTTAGGGATCACTACGATTGTCGCTTGGTCGATCTCAGTGGGGAAGCGGCCCAGGTTTTCAGCTTCCTCATACATGTTAAGCAGATGGGGACCCAGGATATCGCTGCATTTGTTATATAGCTCTGCCGGGAAGCCATCAGGGCCAAGGGTCTTGCCCGATTGGATATTGCATTAGAGATTTCTGCGAGGCTAATGGCCTCCTCCAACCTGCCTCTTGCCTCCAGGGACACCCTAGGAAGGGTAATGTCGTATAAGAGGGGAGTCTCTCTCTCGATGGCGGGGCGAGGGTGCTTGGCATATAGACGGGTGTAGTAGGAGGCGAAACTTTGTGTGATTTCGACAGGTGTTTTGGCGAGGGAGCCAGAGTCCTCTAAAATCTCGGGAATAATCCTGTTGGCCAGAGGGCGGGTGGCCAACCAATGCAGAAGCTTCCCATTTTTGTCCCCCCATCCATAAATTCGGGCTGCTGAGGCTCTCCACATGTGTTTGGCCGAGTCCAGCATTATGTGCTTAATATCATCTCTAACCCTAATCAGCTGTCTCATGATGGAGGCCGACGCCGAGTTCACATGCTGGCGTTCCAATCTTAAGGCCTTGGTCTCCAGCTTGGAGACCTGTGAGTTCCGGTCTCGCTCGCGGGATCGGAGAAGGTGTTTGGCATGCCCTCTGAGGGTGGCCTTACAGGTGGCCCATATTGTTCCTGGGGATCGAACCGATCCTAAGTTCAATTCAAAATATTGGTTGAGATGGTTCCTGATCTCCTGAGTGTAGTCTTTGTCCTGTAGATGCCATGCATTCAGGCGCCACACCGGGCATTTGGTAGGATCTGTTCCGCCCAATCGAACACGTATTGGTGCGTGATCTGAGACTCCCCAAGGGAGTATCTCTGCCCCCATGACGTTCGAGAGGTCCAAGGCGGGCATGAACACAAGGTCTATTCTGGAATGCGTCTGGTGGGCAGCCGACGTATGTATGTACTGGCGCTCCCTGGGGTGCCAGGTGTGCCACACCTCACACAGGCCGAGGCTCTCCGCCCAGCTGTTTAGGGCTGAAGCCCGGTTGGATCTACCAGCGGTGATCCCACCAGACACGTCCAGGTTGAGGTCAAGAACCGCATTGAAGTCGCCTCCCAGCAGGGTGGCCCCCTGGGGAAGTGCTGCTGTAACCTGGTGGAGCGAAAGTAAGAAGGCATCAAGTCCAGACGGAGGAGCGTAGGCACACACAAGGTTTATCGGTGACCCGTGAAGAGTCCCCGTGACTACTTCAAATCTGCCTTGTGGGCTGGACTGCGTGGTTGTGATCACAATGGGTAGAGACCGGTGGAGTAGGATGGCCACTCCTCTAGAGCCTCCGGAAAATCCTGCGTGATATACTCTGTCGTATCCTCCCCGCGCAAGCATGGGGCACCTAGTCCTGAGGAGGTGGGTTTCCTGTAGGAGGACCACTGAGGGGGAGTATCTACGGAGAGTGCTAAATACTGCTGATCTCTTGATCTTGTCTAACAGGCCGTTTACATTCCAGGAAAGGACCTGAGTCAGTGCGGGCCAGGCGTGGGTTGTATAGGTGTTATGCAATGCTGAGTGTGCGGCTGCGGACTTAGGGACGACCATTTCGAACATAACGGTGAAATATTAAAACTACAAACAAGGCTAACTAACTTGTTGCCCTCTAAACCTATTTCAAACTCCCCCCCCCTAAATAACCCCCTCCCCATACTCCCACCCCGGAAGCATCTGTCGCCCAAATACCCAACCAGAACCAGACAGCCAATAGGACTGTCATTGGGGTGGAATGGTGGACCCCTCCTTTTTCTCAGATCAATTGCAATTAACGGTCACAAGTCGAGCTTTAGGCACCATGTAGTAGTAAGTTTCGATGTCATCAATGGTAGCCCCTTCGGGGCCCGTGCGAGCAAGTCAAACGAGGTGAGTCCCCCTTGCATCCCTCGAGGAGGCCGCACACATCATGTCAGCCGAGCACTGGGGACTGGCTCAAGCGATTGTCTTCCGCCGTCTGGGTCGACGCCTGAGGCCCAAGGGGAGCAACGGAGACGATCTCTGCCTGTGAACCAGAGTCCCGGGCCACCTCACTGTCCGCAGGAGTATCCGGATCTTTCTGCCTACCTCTCCTGGATCTGGTACGCCGCCGGCTCCTCCGGGGCCTTCCCAGGGGGGAGGGTTCGATACGTGGTGACTTCCCGGCGGATCCCAGGGGACCCCTCCGGGCTCCGATGCCCTCCTCTGTTAGCCAGTCCCATGCCTCCTCCGGCGTTTCAAAAAAGTATGCTTTCCCAGCCATAAGGACTTTGAGCCGTGCGGGGAAGAGGAGCATGTACGAAAGTTGCATAGCTCTAAGTTTTTGTTTAACGAGCTCGTACGACCGGCGGCGGGTTTGGACCTCTCGGGTGTAGTCCGGGAAAATTAGGATTTTGTGGTTCTCCCAGTGAAGGTCTTCCGACCGCCTAGCTTCCTTAAGGATATTGTCTCTCTCTTTGAAGTTGAGGAAGCGTGCGATCATCGGGTGTTTTGGACCACCCGGAGGGGGGCGCGGGGCGAGTGCCCTCTGGGCCCGTTCAATCGCAAACCAGGGCGAGAGGGACTGGTCCGGCATCCAGGTTTTGATCCATCTCTCCAGGAACTCGGAGACCTTGTCATCCTCTATGCCCTCAGGAAAACCGATGAAGCGCAGGTTATTGCGTCTTGATCGATTTTCAGCATCCTCCGCGCGGCGGTGTAGCTCGTTGGTTCGGGTTTGCAGCTGGGCCACTTTAGTTTTGAGGCCAGACAGATCACTTTCATTCTGGGAGACTCTGGATTCAACCTCGGTGATTCGGTTCACCGCATTCCTGAGGTCTTGCCTAATAAGGCCCATATCCTCGCACACCTCTCCGATTTTGGTCTCCACCGCCGTCTGCGATGATTGGATAGCCTGGAGGATAGCGCTCACTCCGTCCGGAGCTGGGCCACCACCAGCCGTGTCTCCCCCTCCTCGCTGGCCCGTTGTCGTCGTGAACTGGTCGATCTTTTGCTGGGAGGGTGGGGGTTGTTTGTTCGCCTTATCCTTCCCCATCGTGGCACCCGGGATGGGGGTCAGACACGTTGCTCCCACCGTGCTTTGATTCAAGCCCAAGTCCTCTGTGCGCTTCCGGCTATCATGGGCCTAGGGGGGAGACATCACAGTGCGCCCTCCCAGCTTCTCTATGTTCCTCTGGGCCCCACGAGGGCAGCCCCTCTGCTGGCTCCACGGGGGGCCAAGCCGCCGATCCTCTCCCTGCAGTCCCCTCTCAACCCACTCCGCACAGGGGGGAGAAGAGCTCACTCCAATCTATGGGCTAATTCCCCTCGTTCCTGGGGTCCAGCGGTTCTGCAGTGGGTCCAATCTCGCTGTTGTGGGCTATGGCGAGCCCCATCCGGTCAAAGGCCCGCGGGGGAGCGGAAAACAGCCCACTGGGTCTCCCATCCGTTGTTTTGTTGTTTTTAGGGAGGGGAAGGGGGATTCCCTCGATCTCCACCTTTCCTTCTCCTCTCCCCTCTCTCCGCCACGGGGCCGCGCCCGACCCTCGGCTCAGCCCCGGTCCCCCACGCGCCTCCAGCACTCTCCGGGGCAAGACGAGACACCGGGCAGGGGGAATCAGCCGCAGCAGCGCTCTTACTGCCTCCGCCCGGCCGCCTCAGTTCAGGTCCGCAGGTTCGCCCCACAGAGTGGGCGGGCGCCACGGCCTCCCCGGCCGGCGCCCGCAGACAGGCACGACGGGGCCGCCCGCTCACCCGGCTCATCTGGTGCTTTCTCCCCGGGTCGGGGCCGCGCCGGAGCACGGGCCCAGATTCCCCGGGGATCCTCACCGCTCCCTCGGACTGCAGCGATCACCTCCAGAGGGGCCGCCGGCCCAGTCTCAGCCCAGCCGGGTGCATTCAGTCGCGGCCGCCATTTTGTTTCTCGGGTCGGCTGGACCGCCGCGAGGACTCGGGGTCTAGGATCTTTGATCGCTCACCACATCAAACCCACCAAGGGATCCTGGGGGCATGAGGATGTCCGGAGCGGCGTCTTTCACTCAGCCAGACCTCATTGAACACGGGCGGATGACGGAGGGGTCCAGAGCACTCTCAGAGTGCGACCGCCATCTTGACGCCCGAAGCCACGCCCCAGTTGATACAATTATTATGACCACACCTAGATTTTGCAACTATCACACATAAGTGTGGACTTAAATGACGAGATGATGTTCAGACCACTGTTGGTGCAAAGAACATCCACAGGTCCCTTAATGTGGCAGAGTAACCACATAGTCAACCGGTTTTGGAATTGGTGACTGTCAGACCCCTTTCAGAGGGCAATTCGGTAAACATGAGTTTAGGCCCAACCTTGAGGGTTTTAGCATTTTACTCCTGATGCCCTAGGCCCGAACTAAGCATTTGGGCCAAGTACTACCCCTTCAGCACTTGACTCTCAGTGGTAGCATTAGTCGATTAGTCCAATTCTTCCATGGTATTTGGGAGGAAGAGGCAAGGTGTACTCAGACTCACAACTCAAAAGACATTCAGCAACCCCACTAAATGTCCAGTCAGATACTTGCGCTTATGAAAACAGTAGTATTGATATGCCTACACAAAACGAAATATGCACAGTGCAAATAATACATACAGCCTTCATAAGGCAGGAAATCTAGCTTTAGCTGGGTTTGCCCTGAGGTCCACTCCCTTATTTAAGGATGGTAGTTGTTCTGTACTCCTTGAGGTGATAATTCAGGTTAGTCTAGAAAGTCTAAGTCTTAGAATTTCCATTATTACTTCTTAAAAGTAAAGTTTCTCAACACAGTATTGCTTTTAGTCAGAGGACGATCTACCAGAGGCTAGATTGCCTGGCAGTCAGCCTTACCTTGCTCTCTCTTGAAGCTCCAGTAAAGTAGTCCGGGCATGTGTCAGTGGCCCTGTGGTGAGTAGAAGTCTGGATGCTGCAGGAAGACAGCAGCTTTCAACAAAACCCCAGTCATGCAGTAAATCTTCATGAGTCCAGCGGCCGGTCTTGAGTGCTCCTGGGTTTAGATGATGCAATTGGAGCTCTTCTCTTATGGATCACAATGGGCTACGATACTCTGGCACACTCAGCTTCAGGGCAAGGGCCCTAATATTCAATGCAGACCCCTCCTGGCAATGGGGTTCACAAACAGCTTACTTTCGACTCACTCTTGGATCACTCATGGATCACTGCATGGAGGCCACTGCTCTCTTCCTTGTCACAAAGCCCTACTAGGGTGACAGCCCTTATCTTCACCTCAGCTCCAACAGGCATACAGGGGTCATGAATAGTGCATTCCGGGTGATGGCCCTTTCGAGTCACAACACTGCACAGACAAAGGCCTGCTTCTTGACTCAGCAGGGTACCAGGGCGTCAGCCCTCATCTTCATCATGGCCCCTGACATGCAATGGGCGTTTCCGGCAGCACACATAAGGCAATGGCCACTTTGGGTCACAGCACTCCAATGGCAAAGGCCCGCTTCTTGCTATAGTGCTGTAGAAGGGTGATGACCCTTATCCTCATGCAGTCCCCATGATTGGTACAGCGGTCCTCAACATGAACCCAGAATCTCCCATGCTGTTTCAAAAATCCACTGAACAGGATCCCCACTCAATCTTTCTCCATCCAGGGGCTCTTCTCCTCACAGGGTTCGCTGGTATTGGCAGATATGGAGATGCTACAGGACGAGTGGTCTTGTTTATTCTAGGCAATGTCCCTCGCACAGGAGAGAGACTGTCTGACCTCAGTCCCTAGTCCAGGTCACAACAGGCAACAGTCATGCTGAGTATGCTGTGCTTGTCCACTCTGATGTGCACCCACAGTTTGACAATTGTGGGAGGCTTAAACTGCCCTTTTTATAATCTATTTCCAGGGACAGATTTGATTTTGTATCTGATTCTTTGACGTTTGTGGTGTGGGGGTTGCCCCCTTTGCAGAGTCCATTCTTCTGTCCTGTCCTTTGTCCAGGAAGCAGTCTCCACAAGAAGAGTAACTCGAAACTTGATAGCCGTACACTCATGCCATCGGAGTGACTAGAAGACCATACTTGATTGTCAGCATCTCTACATACCTTTCTGAGGCCCTGGGCTTCCAATATGGCACCCACAGGCCTTTGTGTACTGTGTCATATACAAGCACACATACATGGCAGCCCACACACATAATGACATATGGGCTGCACAGCGCTACATACTAATATGATGTAGACCAAGGGCGAGCTAGGTGCACAGCAAGAAACTTTACATGAGTGGCCCAGTAAGCCTCATCCCAGTGGCACATGTAAAAAGGCCTGTTCACTTTATTGATTACTGTCACAAAATATGGTATGCTCCCACCACCACGCTCGTGCTACATACCTGTGTGTGAGAGCAGTATTCCTTTTCCACTATCTGGGTATAGTTTGTGTGCAGTCCTGGTCTGACAAGACCACAGTCAATGAGACAGACTTAAGTCATGATGCACATGCATGATCGGTATTCACTTATGGTGACAAACCAGTACCAAGGATCTAGATATTGCTCCAGCTGGACACTCAGGAAAGTTGTGCATGTCCATTACAGTACAGTGGATTTTTACATCCCAACAATGACTCTGCAGCTATTTTGTTTTTCTCGGTGAGGCCCACTAAGTGCCATGGGTGTGCCGAGATGTATGTTGTGCGCACGCTGTGCCACTGGAACTGAACTGCACCCTACTGAAGAGATCCAGATAGGCTCAAAAAAGTCTTGCATTGTGTAAAGAAATGGCTCCCTGTTGCAGTTACCCCCCACTTTTTGCCTGATACTGATGCTGACTTGACTGAGAAGTGTGCTGGGACCCTGCTAATCAGGCCCCAGCACCAGTGTTCTTTCACCTAAAATGTACCATTGTCTCCACAATTGGCACAACCCTGGCACCCAGGTAAGTCCCTTGTAACTGGTACCCCTGGTACCAAGGGCCCTGATGCCAGGGAAGGTCTCTAAGGGCTGCAGCATGTCTTATGCCACCCTGCGGACCCCTCACTCAGCACAGACACACTGCTTGCCAGCTTGTGTGTGCTGGTGGGGAGAAAATGACTAAGTCGACATGGCACTCCCCTCAGGGTGCCATGCCAGCCTCACACTGCCTGTGGCATAGGTAAGTCCCCCCTCTTGCAGGCCTTACAGCCCTAAGGCAGGGTGCACTATACCACAGGTGAGGGCATAGGTGCATGAGCACTATGCCCCTACAGTGTCTAAGCAAAACCTTAGACATTGTAAGTGCAGGGTAGCCATAAGAGTATATGGTCTGGGAGTCTGTCAAAAAGGAACTCCACAGCTCCATAATGGCTACACTGAATACTGGGAAGTTTGGCACCAAACTTCTCAGAATAATAAACCCACACTGATGCCAGTGTTGGATTTATTAATGGTCTTGGTCTGCCCTCCGAAGACGCGGGTACTTACCTGCTGGCAGACTGGAACCGGGGCACCCCCTTCTCCATTGAAGCCTATGTGTTTTGGGCACCACTTTGAACTCTGCACCTGACCGGCCCTGAGCTGCTGGTGTGGTAACTTTGGGGTTGCTCTGAACCCCCAACGGTGGGCTACCTTGGACCCAAACTTGAACCCCGTAGGTGGTTTACTTACCTGCAAGAACTAACAATTACTTACCTCCCCTAGGAACTGTGAAAATTGCACTGTCTAGTTTTAAAATAGCTATATGTGATTTATATGAAAACTGTGTATGCTATTTTGATTATTCAAAGTTCCTAAAGTACCTACCTGCAATACCTTTCATTTGAAGTATTACATGTAAAATTTGAACCTGTGGTTCTTAAAATAAACTAAGAAAATATATTTTTCTATACAAAAACCTATTGGCCTGGAATTGTCTCTGAGTGTGTGTTCCTCATTTATTGCCTGTGTGTGTACAACAAATGCTTAACACTACTCCTTTGATAAGCCTACTGCTCGACCACACTACCACAAAATAAAGCATTAGTATTATCTCTTTTTGCCACCATCTTACCTCTAAGGGGACCCTTGGACTCTGTGCATACTATTCCTTACTTTGAAATAGTGCATACAGAGCCAACTTCCTACATTGGTGGATCAGCGGTGGGGTACAAGACTTTGCATTTGCTGGACTACTCAGCCAATACCTGATCACACGACAAATTCCAAAAATTGTCATTAGAAATTGATTTTTGCAATTTGAGCTATTTTTCTAAATTTTTAAAAGTCCTGCTAGGGCCTTGTGTTAGTCCCTGTTAGCATTTCTTTTAGAGTTTAAAAGTTTTGTGAAAGTTTGAATTAGGTTCTAGAACTAGTTTTAGATTCTTAAAAAGTATTCCAACTTTTAGAAACATAGGGGGTGATTCCAGGAACCGGCATTTGGCCGCATTGCGGCCAAAATACCGCTGCCCCCATTCCAACATTCCCGCTGGGCCGGCGGGAATGAGGCTGCAACACATGAGCCGGCTCCGAATGGAGCCGGCGGTGTTGCGGCGGTGCGACGGGTGCAGTTGCACCCGTCGCGCTTTTCACTGTCTGCTAGTCAGACAGTGAAAAGCTGGCCGGGGCCCTGTTAGGGGGCCCCTGCACTGCCCATGCCACTGGCATGGGCAGACCAGGGGCCCCAGGGGCCCCAACACACCCCTTACCGCCAGCCTCTTCCTGGCGGTGAAAACCGCCAGAAACAGGCTGGCGGTATGGGGGTCAGAATCCCCAGGGCAGCGCTGCTTGCAGCGCTGCCCTGACGGATTCTCCCAGCTGGGGCAAAAACGGCGGAATACCGCCGGCCCCGTCAGGGCGACCGCGGCTTTACCGCCGTGGTCAGAATGGCATGGGAAGCACCGCCAGCCTGTTGGCGGTGCTTCCGTCATTCGGGACCCTGACGGTCCAAGACCGCCAGGGTCAGAATGACCCCCATAATGTCTAGTGCAGAAGTGAATGTAATGGAACTCGACATCACCCCTTACCTCCATCTTAAGATGAGGGAGCTAAGGTCTCTCTGCAAAATAAAGAACATCACAATTGGCTCAAGACCCTCCAAACAACAGCTCCAGGAGCTTTTGGCAGAGTTTGAAAAAGCCAACCCCTCTGAGGATGACACCCCAGAGGATGATGTTAGTGTCATGGAGGAGAATTCCCCCCTTCCAGTCCTAACTAGGGAACCCAGGGACCCTCAATCCCTGATTCCAACTGTGATAGTCAGAGATGCTGCCTCCCTCACAGGAGGGGCCAGCACCTCTGAAATCACTGAGGATAGCCTCAGTGAAGAGGAACTCCTGCTAGCCAGGATGGCCAAAAGATTGGCTTTGGAAAGACAGATCCTAGCCATAGAAAGGGAAAGACAAGAGATGGGCCTAGGTCCCATCAATGGTGGCAGCAACATAAATAGGGTCAGAGATTCTCCTGACATGTTGAAAATCCCTAAAGGGATTGTAACTAAATATGAAGATGGTGATGACATCACCAAATGGTTCACAGCTTTTGAGAGGGCTTGTGTAACCAGAAAAGTAAACAGATCTCACTGGGGTGCTCTCCTTTGGGAAATGTTCAATGGAAAGTGTAGGGATAGACTCCTCACACTCTCTGGAAAAGATGCAGAATCTTATGACCTCATGAAGGGAACCCTGATTGAGGGCTTTGGATTCTCCACTGAGGAGTATAGAATTAGATTCAGGGGGGCTCAAAAATCCTCGAGCCAGACCTGGGTTGATTTTGTTGACTACTCAGTAAAAACACTGGATGGTTGGGTAACTGGAAATGAAGTGCATGACTATGTTGGGCTTTATAATTTGTTTATGAAAGAACACATTTTAAGTAACTGCTTCAATGAAAAGTTGCATAAGTATCTGGTAGACCTAGGTCCAATTTCTCCCCAAGAATTGGGAAAGAAGGCAGACCACTGGGTCAAGATTAGGTAACCAAAACTTCCACTGGGGGTGACCAAAAGAAAGGGGTTACAAAGCCTCCCCAGGAGAAAGTGGGTGACACTAGAAATAAAGAAAAAGAGTCCTCTGTAGGCCCCCAAAAACCAGACCAGGTGGGTGGGTCCCAAGACACAACCCAAAACAAAGCTGGGTACCAGGTTAAGAACTGGGATGCTACTAAGGCATGGTGCCATAATTGTAGACAGACAGGGCACCACACCAAGGACACTTCTTGTCCCAAAAACAAACCCCCTAGCAAAATCCCAGAGGTGACCAGTGTAGCCATTGGGGATGACTCCTCAGATGAGGAGGTCTTCATAGCCTTCAACTGGAAAAAGGGCCCAACAGGTGAGTTGGAGATTCCAGAGGGAAGTAGACACTTCCACCACCTACTGGTGAATGGAATCCCAGCCACTGCCCTGAGAGACACTTTGTTGAGTATCTTCAAGCCGCAGAGACGATAAAGGTAGGTAACTTCTTTATTCATAAAATAGTTTAGAGAATATAAATACATTCCATAATATGAAGCCCCGACCGCATACACAGCCGCCGTCCTTCGTCCTGTTTCCTCACCGCTCAACCGTCCTCAATCGCTCACTCAAACACCAACATTCCCCCACAACATTCTACCCTTCCCCGGCTCGCGCTACCAGCGCGAGCCATTACATTCACAATACAACACATCTTCCCCCTTACACAATATTTCCTTTCTATAACAATAACATAAAGAACATACACTACTATATTTCTATCGCTACGTGAAATGATACAAAAACAATATCCTAACGTTATATGAAGCATAAAACTACAATGCAATATCTACTAAATAAATCCTACGAATATTTCATTAGTATCTAAAGTTATTCATTCTCTATAATTTCTTAATTTGGTTCCTGAATCCTTACAGTGACTCAGTCGCAAACATAGTCATTGAGTTTTCCTGGTTTTATGATCCTCCTACCACATCTGCTAATATTGTTCTTAACGCTTGTCATGTCACCAATCCGTACATTGTCACCTTCAGCCATCGTTTCGGTTCTGTGTTCCACAATTGCAGGACTAACACTGTTTCTTCCACCCAGCGCAGTCTGTGCAACATTGGCACTTTGCAAACCCCTTTTTTTCCCTGTATCATCATGCATAAGCCAGTCAGTTCCAATCGATTTTTCTCCTCCTGAACCTTTGTATGGGGAAACTCTACTTAAGGCCATACTTTCCCGTTTTCAAGTTGTACAGCATTACACAAATTTTTTGTGACTTTCAAAGGAGGATAGAACCTTCCCTTCTCATATTTTTTAAAACCTGGAACTTTCACCCTAACTAAATCACCCACCTGTATATTTACACTTTTGCATTTATGTTTTGCATCATAAAATTCCTTTGAACAGATTTGCGCCCTCTTAATACTTTTCCTAACACTCTCACTTGTCCAGCAACTTTCCCTACCATCAATCATCCAACCAACATTATCTTTCCTCAGTGGAACCCTCCCTCTCATAATCTCAAATGGACTGTGACCTGTAGAGCTACACGGTGTAGTTCTGTATGACCAAACTGTTTTCCAAATTTCCTTTTCCCAATCTAACTTTGCACATACAGCCAATTGTATACTGTTTTTTAACACTCTGCTGAAGCGTTCCACAGCACCATTCCCAGCTGGATGATAGTTGGAAGTAGTAATGTGTTTAATACCACACCTCATTAAGAAAGCTTTAAATTTGTCAGATGTGAATTGTACCCCATTGTCAGTGATAATGGTCTTGGGTAGACCCTCTCTCAAAAAAACATTATCCAAAAATTCTACAATGGTCCCAGAATCCACCTTAGACACTATTCCAATTTCAGGCCATTTAGAGAAATGATCAAACATTACCACATTAGCAACGTTCAATTGTTTTTTTCCAATAACTATACCGCTGACCTTATTACGGCCTGAATAACCTTTGGAACTAAGGAAATATACCGGCAATAGAATTTCTTGTGGTTTTAAGGAGGTTTAAGTGAATTTTCACTTCGTTACGAATATTTAGACATTGATGTTATATATTTTTTAAGTTGAGGCACGCATTTATGGCTTCTAATAACTTGAATCTTCCACCTCCTCAACCTTTTATTCCTGGTAGCGGTGATGTTTCTATCAAATGGCAAGAATGGCGAGAGTATTTTATGAACTACATCTCTGCATGCGATGAAGACAATGACTTTTCAGGAGAAAAGAAGAAGAAAATTTTATTGCATTGTTTAGGGCCGCACGGTCTTAAAATTTACAACAGAATTGAAAAGAAACAAAGAGACCAGGGAGATATTTTTGTTCATGCATTAGAGGATCTAGACAGATACTATTCTCCAACGGTGTGTGTGGGAATTGATCGCTATAAGTTTTTTCACAGGAAACAAAACAAAGAGGAAACGATTGAGGAATACGTTTCAGCTTTAAAAAATTTGGCTTTAACGTGTAGATTTGGTACCTTACATGACGAGTTCATTAGGGACCAGATAGTTATGCACGCTGCCAACCAGAATATACAGGACAGTTTATGGACTAAAGGAGAATCGCCCTTACAAGAAGTAATTGAAGTGGTCAAGAAAGTGGAACTTACAGGAAGGTGTGCAAAAGCTGTTCTACTGGGGAATTCTAAAATAGATGATTCGAGTGGAGATGCACATAAGTTGGTGAACAGAGTTATAGAGTCAAAAAAATGTCCACCAAATGAGTTTTCGAGGAAGACCAGTTCTTACAGGAACAAGAAGTCAAAAAGAAATACTTCTAAGGCGGAAGTTACTTGTTTCAGATGTGGATTACTGGGCCATTACGCAAATGATAAAAGTTGTCCAGCACGCAATCAGAAATGTTCCAGTTGTGGTACTCTTGGCCATTTTATTAAGGTTTGCAGGAAAAAGAAAGGCTTGGCAATAAAGTTCTTAGAGGATGCTTCTGAATCTGCTTCATCCTCAGACAGTGAAGACAAGAATATGTGGGTGCTTAACATAAGGAATGCTGGAACGGGAACGCCAAATGGACTGCGGAAAAGACCAAAGTGTGACATATCTATAGAAGGTGTTACTATTACGATTACCGCAGATTCAGGGTCACCTTATACAATCGTTAATGAACAAGTTTGGTTAAAGAAATTGAAACATACTGTTGGTGGGAGTTTGGACACACCTGATATCTCACCTCAATGCTTTACGGGGGAAACAATCCAGCTTCTTGGCTACAAAAAATTGTAATTTGCATTTAAGGATCGTAAAGCTGAATGTAAGATGTATGTGTCAAAATCAGGACCATCAGTTTTAGGTTGGTGGGACCAAGGTGCACTAGGAATGGTTTTAAATCCCAATGGTTCAGAACCTGTGTCGGTGGTTCAGGAAGATTGTGTGTGTGATGCTACTATGAAGGACATGTATCCTTTGGTATTTTCAGGAACTGTAGGAAAGTTAAAAAGTTTCCAGCATAAGATAATACTTAAAAAGGACGCCATTCCTGTTGTTCATAAGGCAAGGAATATTCCTTTTAGCATCAGGAATGAAGTTTCAAACGAGTTGGACAAGTTATTAGAAACTGGTATCATTGAACAGGTTGAGTCATCAGATTGGATTTCTCCCCTGGTGGTAGCCAGACGTTCTAATGGCAGATTGAGGCTGTGTGTAGACCTAAGGGACCTTAATAAGAATATTTTGGTGGATCAATTTCCTTTGCCAAAGATCAATGAAGTTGTAGCACTAACTAAAGGCAAGGAATGGTTTACCACGATAGACCTTACTTCTGCTTATCATCAAGTTCAGTTACATCCTGATAGTCGTAGATTAACCGCATTTATTACGCCCTTTGGTTGTTACCAATTTCTTAGGGTTCCATTTGGTTTAGCATCTGCAGCGGCTATGTTTCAAAGGCTGATGTATAAGCTTTTTAGTAAAATGCGGGATGTGTTGTTTTTTCAAGATGATATTTTAATTATGGGGGATACGAGATATGACCATGACATTAGAGTTAAGAATGTTCTTCAGATATTAGAAAATAATGGACTTACGGCTGAGCATAGCAAGTGTAAAATAGCCATGAAAAGCGTCACTTATTTGGGACACGAAATAAGTGGCAAGGGTGTTGAACCAAAAGCTAGTCTTGTTGAAGCTATTAAGAATTCACCAGCCCCTGCTAACAAGGACGAAGTCAGAGCTTTTTTGGGTCTAGCAGAATATTATGCTAAGTTCGTGCATAACTTTTCTCACAAAACGTTTCCTATTAGACAATTGTTAAAAGGAAAGTGCATTTTTAAGTGGTGTGAAGAATGTGAAGCAGCATTCAAATTGATTAAGAATGATATTATTAATGCACCAGCCTTACAAGGCTTTGACCCAAATTTACAATGTATAATTACAACTGATGCAAGTAATAAGGGTTTAGGAGCTGTTCTTACACAATTGGATATGAATAATAAGGAATGTGTAATTGCATTTGCTTCTCGTTCTATTACCAACGCTGAAGCAAAATACTCAGTAATTGAAAGGGAGGCCCTTGCATGCGTGTGGGGTTTGGAACATTTCAGATCATTCGTTTGGGGTATGAATGTCATCTTGCGTAGTGATCACAAACCGCTTACCAAAGTGCTTACGACAAAAGGATTATTTAAAGCTTCCCCACGTATTGCTCGGTTATCCATAAGACTGTTGGACTACAAGTATGAAATACAATATGTACCCGGGATTAAGAATAAGGTTTCTTAAGTAGAATGCCGTTGGTAAATACTGTGGAGGGTAAGAAGGAGTTCGAGGATTGTTGTGTAGCTGAAGTTATACCCACAACTTTTCAGGGCATCTCAGAAGGTGATTGGGATAAAGCCATGGTGGAAGACGAAACATTGAATAAGGTTCAAATTTTGTTAAGGGAAGGTTGGCCTCTTAAAAAAAAATTAGAAGAAGATGTGAAGAGGTTTTGGGAAGTTAAGGAGGAGTTGTCTGTGGAGCATAATAGATTGTTGCGCAATGGTAGAGTAATTCCTCCAGAAACACTCAGATGGAAAATTCTTAGTTTATGCCATGATGGACATTTGGGCATATCTAAAACGAAAAGTAAAGTTAAACAACTATATTGGTGGCCAGGAATTGATTTAGCTGTGGAAAGGACAGTAAGGAATTGTGTCCTATGTAATGAGTCAGAAAAAACGTTATCCACGTTCAGACCACCGTTAGTTCCTATAGGATGTCCAGACATGCCCTGGGAGAAGATTGGTCTGGCCATCCTCGTCGCCAATTTTGTTGAGTATCTTCAAGCCGCAGAGACGATAAAGGTAGGTAACTTCTTTATTCATAAAATAGTTTAGAGAATATAAATACATTCCATAATATGAAGCCCCGACCGCATACACAGCCGCCGTCCTTCGTCCTGTTTCCTCACCGATCAACCGTCCTCAATCGCTCACTCAAACACCAACATTCCCCCACAACATTCTACCCTTCCCCGGCTCGCGCTATCAGCGCGAGCCATTACATTCACAATACAACACACTTGTGCCAGTCACACCATTGTGCGTGACAGGCTGGTGTTCTCAAACCAGTACATCCCAGGTGAGACTGCCAGAGTAAGAGTTAGCCCAGACAGGGTGACTGATAGGCCTGTGGCTTTTGTGCCCATAGAAGTGGGTGGGACTTTTAGCTGGAGAAGGGTGGTAGTCAGTACAGACCTCCCCCTTGATTGTCTCCTTGGAAATGACTACCCAGAGGTTAGTCAGAGCACAAGAGAGGAACTGGTCCAGGGCCAGTCCTCTCCCAAGGACTCTGGAGGTGCTACCCCTGCAGTAACTGCAAGTAGGCCCCAGAAGAAAAAGAAAGGAAAACAGAGTAGGAAAGGTGGAAAACCTTTAGCCAAGGTTCCAGCAAGCCAGGGAGATTCTGCTCCAGTAGGGGAGAACTCCAAAAATGGCACTGTTAAAGTCCAACCTGACCCACAAGAAGTCCTGGCTAGTCAGGCAACTGTTAAGCCTGAGTGAGTGGCTCCTCAGCTAACAGAAGAAAGAGTGGAAGAAGGGTGTTTACTACAAGATGTGGTAACCCCCCACTCTAATACAGCAGACAGGCACCCTGAACCCAAAGAAGCCTGTAACTTAGCCCCTTCCCTTGTAGGTGAAGAGCTAAAGGTGTGGTTCTGGGCACTGACAGCTGTCAGTGGCCTCTGCTGGGTGTTAGCCTTTATGGCTGCACTATCCTTGGCATGGTGGTCTGACCCCCTGCCAAATAGCAAGTTAGGCCCCCTGACCCTGTTGGTCATGGTGGGGTTACTCCAGCTCTGGGTAACCTCTTTGGGTAAGCTAGGGGTGACCCTGGCTAAGATAAGATTAGCAGAGGTGGATACCTCTAACCCCAAAATAGAGAGAATGGGTGGAGAGATTAAAGACACAGACAAGAGGCAATTCAGACTAGGTCCTATCACTGTGGAAGTGGGTCAGTTCCCCAGAGGGAATGACCTGGACAGGAGGATGTAAGGCAGAGTAGGCCCTGCAACAAACCAGCCTATTTCCTCTACTCTTCCTCGCCTGACAGACTAGGAAGACTCTCCCAGCTTTGGCTGAGTCTCCTGGCCTGTGGGCTGGGGGGGCTTGTGTAAGGAAATGGCTCCCTGTTGCAGTTACCCCCCACTTTTTGCCTGATACTGATGCTGACTTGACTGAGAAGTGTGTTGGAACCCTGCTAACCAGGCCCCAGCACCAGTGTTCTTTCACCTAAAATGTACCATTGTCTCCACAATTGGCACAACCCTGGCACCCAGGTAAGTCCCTTGTAACTGGTACCCCTGGTACCAAGGGCCCTGATGCCAGGGAAGGTCTCTAAGGGCTGCAGCATGTCTTATGCCACCCTGGGGACCCCTCACTCAGCACAGACACACTGCTTGCCAGCTTGTGTGTGCTGGTGGGGAGAAAATTACTAAGTCGACATGGCACTCCCCTCAGGGTGCCATGCCAGCCTCACACTGCCTGTGGCATAGGTAAGTCCCCCCTCTTGCAGGCCTTACAGCCCTAAGGCAGGGTGCACTATACCACAGGTGAGGGCATAGGTGCATGAGCACTATGCCCCTACAGTGTCTAAGCAAAACCTTAGACATTGTAAGTACAGGGTAGCCATAAGAGTATATGGTCTGGGAGTCTGTCAAAAACGAACTCCACAGCTCCATAATGGCTACACTGAATACTGGGAAGTTTGGCACCAAACTTCTCAGAATAATAAGCCCACACTGATGCCAGTGTTGGATTTATTAAAAAATGCACACAGAGGGCATCTTAGAGATACCCCCTGTATTTTACCCAATTGTTCAGTGCAGGACTGACTGGTCTGTGCCAGCCTGCTGCTGAGAGACGAGTTTCTGACCCCATGCGGTGAGAGCCTTTGTGCTCTCTGAGGACAGAAACAAAGCCTGCTCTGGGTGGAGGCGCTTCACACCTCCCCCTGCAGGAACTGTAACACCTAGCAGTGAGCTTCAAAGGCTCAAGCTTCGTGTTAAAATGCCCCAGGGCACTCCAGCTAGTGGAGATGCCCGCCCCCTGGACACAGCCCCCACTTTTGGCAGCAACTCCAGGAGAGATAATGAGAAAAACAAGGAGGAGTCACTGGCCAGTCAGGACAGCCCCTAAGGTGTCCTGAGCTGAAGTGACTCTGACTTTTAGAAATCCTCCATCTTGTAGATGGAGGATTCCCCCAATAGGATTAGGGATGTGCCCCCCTCCCCTCAGGGAGGAGGCACAAAGAGGGTGTAGCCACCCTAAAGGACAGTAGCCATTGGCTACTGCCCTCCCAGACCTAAACACACCCCTAAATTCAGTATTTAGGGGCTCCCCAGAACCTAGGAACTCAGATTCCTGCAACCTAAGAAGAAGAGGACTGCTGAGCTGAAAAACCCTGCAGAGAAGACGGAGACACCAACTGCTTTGGCCCCAGCCCTACCGGCCTGTCTCCCCCCCTTCTGGAGAAACTGCTCCAGCGACGCTTTCCCCAGGACCAGCGACCTCTGAATCCTCAGAGGACTGCCCTGCTCTAAAAGGACCAAGAAACTCCCGAGAACAGCGGCCCTGTTCACCCAAGACTGCAACTTTGTTTCCAAAGGAGCAACTTAAAGACAAACTGCGTTTCCCGCCAGAAGCGTGAGACTTGCAACTCTGCACCCGACGCCCCCGGCTCGACTTGTGGAGAAACAACACTTCAGGGAGGACTCCCCGGCGACTACGAGACTGTGAGTAGCCAGAGTTGCCCCCCCTGAGCCCCCACAGCGACGCCTGCAGAGGGAATCCTGAGGCTCCCCCTGACCGCGACTGCCTGACTCCGAGATCCCGACGCCTGGAAAAGACCCTGCACCCGCAGCCCCCAGGACCTGAAAGATTGGAACTCCAGTGCAGGAGTGACCCCCAGGAGGCCCTCTCCCTTGCCCAGGTGGTGGCTACCCCGAGGAGCCCCCCCTTGCCTGCCTGCCCTTGGTCTCCCATTGATTCAAATTGAAAACCCGACGTGTGTTTGCACACTGCACCCGGCCGCCCTGTGCTGCTGAGGGTGTACTTTCTGTGCTAACTTGTGTCCCCCCCGGTGCCCTACAAAGCCCCTCTGGTCTGCCCTCCGAAGACGCGGGTACTTACCTGCTGGCAGACTGAAACCGGGGCACCCCCTTCTCCATTGAAGCCTATGTGTTTTGGGCACCACTTTGAACTCTGCACCTGACCGGCCCTGAGCTGCTGGTGTGGTAACTTTGGGGTTGCTCTGAACCCCCAACGGTGGGCTACCTTGGACCCAAACTTGAACCCCGTAGGTGGTTTACTTACCTGCAAGAACTAACAATTACTTACCTCCCCTAGGAACTGTGAAAATTGCACTGTCTAGTTTTAAAATAGCTATATGTGATTTATATGAAAACTGTGTATGCTATTTTGATTATTCAAAGTTCCTAAAGTACCTACCTGCAATACCTTTCATTTGAAGTATTACATGTAAAATTTGAACCTGTGGTTCTTAAAATAAACTAAGAAAATATATTTTTCTATACAAAAACTTATTGGCCTGGAATTGTCTCTGAGTGTGTGTTCCTCATTTATTGCCTGTGTGTGTACAACAAATGCTTAACACTACCCCTTTGATAAGCCTACTGCTCGACCACACTACCACAAAATAGAGCATTAGTATTATCTCTTTTTGCCACTATCTTACCTCTAAGGGGAACCCTTGGACTCTGTGCATACTATTTCTTACTTTGAAATAGTGCATACAGAGCCAACTTCCTACACATTGCTTGTGTTCTGCCTCACTGGGGACTTGGCCTGGTAGTTTGGGCTTGACTGTTCCTTTTGGAACAATACCAAGCCTGAATTGCATCTGGCCTGATTCCTAGCTGAGGTGGCATAGTTGACAAAGGAAGATGTACTGGAATGCGTCCCGAATAATTACGACTTGCCGAGAGTAATTCATGCATTTCTCACAGCAATATTTGTTTTTTCACTGCCAAGGCTTAACCCCGGGTAAGTTGGCCATATCGCTCTGTTATAAGAGTGCCATGTTTACAGTTCAGAGTTTTCATTTCAAAGTTATTTGTAATTTGTTACTTACTCTAGTGGTTGAAGCAGTTTGATCCACAAAACAACTTAGAAAATACATGTTTGTTAGACAAAAGCCAGCCTGAGAGAATATCTGATTCTAGTGACAGAAGCTCTGGCATCATTTTTAGATGAAAGGGTGAATCGTCTACTACAATATTATTGGAATAGTTTATGAATTATTTAGTGCCACTGACATCACTAATATGTTGATAACATGCAAGAAATTGGTTATTTTACAATGTTTCTGCAAGGATGGTCAAAACATCATTTAGAATGCACATCAAGCTGGACCCTTTTCAGATATTCATGAAATATCCCACATATTATTGTTGGGGTGGAAATGTCCCTCTCATGGTGATGGATATATACTCCTGTCTTGAGTGTCCCATCTGCTGTGATATCTGAATCTTGATAATAATTTTCAGTCATGAACCAAACTGGATCAGGCGTATGTGCTATGACCAAGTCCTGCCTCATGGGTTGCAGTCATCTTAGACCGGGAGGGTGCCCAAACTGTTACCCTCAGGAAGCGTTAGCCTACTGCCTGGAGTTTAGTAGCATGAGTGGTGGTGGCAGCATACCGTTTTTTAGAGATCAGTAGAGTGAACTGGTCAGTTGCACTTGTGTCACTAGAGTGTTCTCTCCTGGCCCACTCCAGTAAAGTTCTGCTGCTGTGTATTGGCCTGCATTGGTTTGTGTGCATTACAAGGTGCCTGAGACATGGTACAATGCAGGAGAAATAGCGCAAGTGATTGCAAGTGTGTGAAGAGGTACATGTGCCTGATAGATGGTGTAGTTCCGAATGAATAGAGCCTGTGATTGCATGTGTGTGCAACAATGTTTGTGCCTGAGAGATGGTACAGTGCACGAATGAATAGCGCAAGCAGTTGTGTGTGCACGCTAGAATGTGCATGTGCCTGTGGGAAGATATATCGCTTTGAGATAGCGCCTGATATTGTTCCAGCACACTACGATGTATGTGTGCCCAGGAAGAGAGACAGTACATTGGATACTGCACATGTCTAAATGCAAATGTGCGCAGAACTTTGCAAGCACTTGTGAAGGGCACTATACATGTAAGACACTGGGTTCCATTTTGGGAAAACCAGGCCTTGCTGTTGGAGCAGGATGGGGTGGAGTTTTTACCCAGACAGTTTTTCTGAGAGCTGGGAGGGGCACGCGTGTGAGGAAGGAAGAGCCAAGCTCTTCAGTGCACTTCAATAGGAGCTCTTTGATTCTGAAAGAAGGTTACTGGTCAAAGGGGCCTGGGCACATCTGAGGAAGGGGATGAAGTTTATGAGAGAATCATAAAGACGGGGTGATGAGGCCTTTTGCTAACCTTTTGAAGCACATATCGGTGAGGCTGACATCCAGATGGGAACCTCTAGTCACTCGCTTGGTCTGTGTTTTGGCCTATCAGTGTTGGAGACTATCTTGTTGTGATAGACTGCTCTCTGGAGGAAGGCACAACAAAGGATTTGGCACTTCAAAATGAGCAGCCCACAGAACATGACTTCAAATACAGAGACTCCAAATCAAAAAGTGTGTCTGGAAATGGATTATAAAAATTGGAGTTTGAGCCTTCCAAATAGTCAGACTGAAGCTGTACTTCAGCGTTGAGAAACTCACTATGAGTTCTGCCTCTTGTGACCAGGACTGGTGACTGCAGATCAGCCAGTCTCCCATGCTGGGTGAGTGGACATCACAGAGGAGAATCAAGAACTCTTGCCTGGAGCCTGTAGCACTAGCTTTGGCATGTCCCAAAACCAATGGGGCTGTAAGGTGAAGGAGATTCCTTGGAGGGAGCGAGGTCTAGTGGGGATCCTGTTGCATTGATCCCAGAAGGGCAGTGTAAGATTCTGATCCGCCAGGACCACCACACCGATGTGCCTGATGACCCATGTGCCTAAATCTGCGAGCCTCTTGCCAAGCGGAGGTTGTGGTGAAGAATACGTGTTTCCTTCCTTGGTGCAGCACTGTGAGAGACAGAGGGCCGTTGCCTGCAGGGGTCTGTCAGCTTGTTCGTGCAGCTCACAACCCCCATATGCCAGGTGGGGTCTGTGGTGAATAGAAAGGGTTGTCGCCCTGTATGTGCTGCAGCAACCCAGGAGGAAGAGGCCCACTGCCTTAACACCCAATGTGCAGCAGAGAGGAAACCATGGGGCCATGACCCGTGTAGAGCAAGAGCAACAATGTCAACTCCCTCGATCGCGGAGCATTGGAGGCCTTTCCCTGGACCCCAGGAGAGGATTATTGCATCGGAAGAGCACCAAGGATGGCAGCCGCCAGGACTGCAGCTTTCTGTTGTCTTGACATAACTCGTGGGGGAGTGGGTCCTGGAAACTCTGAACCACCTCTCAGCAAGAGCTGGTAAGACTGTGGGATCGTGCCACAGAGCCATCATAAATTGAGACTTGAATGCACTAGTATGGCCTAGCTTGGATGTAGCAACAAATGGATGGGGAATAATCAGACGTGAATGCGGAAGTGGGAATGGAAAGCTTCTCAGGTAACGTGTCTTGCCTGAAGAAGGCTGTGGATAGTGTTTGCAGTGTATTGTATTGTAATTTGTGTTAGTAAATAAATACTTGTTTTTACATAAAAGCAAGATTTTGACTGGACAATCGTTTATGGGGTTGATGGATGTGATTTGAGTTGTGACTCAGTGCTCGCCTTACACCTACTTCCTCCCTAAGAAGCCTTGGACTGCTCCACTTGTGCTACCACTGAGAATCAATTGCTGAAGGGGTACTTGGCCCAGTTGCTCAGAGCCCATAGTATGCCGGCCCGGGACATCAAGAGTAAAAGGCCCCAACTGCAAAAGGTGACCTAGTAAATCCTGCTCCTTGGCCCTCTGAAGGGAGTTCTTACACTGATGTACACATATGTGCATAGTAATAGCATGCAAAGTACTGAATTTAATTGACAGCATTAGAATGCATTGTCCAGTACTATCACAAGTTAGTAGAGGGGCCACAAGTTGAGAATGGAATCAAGGCAAAACAGAAGAGTGGTCAGTTGTAGATGTAATGGAGGTGAGCATTACAACAAATATAACCTGAGCAGGTGTGTGAGTGTTTGTGTGTGTATCACTGATTAGTGTATGGATCACTGATGTTCAGTTTTCATGGCTGCAGATATTCCAAGATTACTATGCATATCACTAATCTAATTCAGAAGTCTCTAGCAGGTAGATTGGGAACTACTTGTAGTTTGCAGCCTCTCTTGATGTAACTCGCTGTCAGTCCAGTTCTGGAGTATGAATCTGTGAAAGGAGACAGTGCAAGAGCAACATGCATACCACTCTTTTGTTTAAAAAAAACAAGAGCTTGTGCTTAATAAGCAGCCTTAAAAACAATGCATACATGCCTCAAATCAGAATTTAGTTTGGAAATTTCGCTCTGAAAAAATAGTGCATCCACGATGATTAGATCAGAGGTTTTTCTCCTTAAAATTTAAGAGAGGAAATTATTTGGAAGAGAGTTTTACTACTTTGAATATGTTATTCTCCATCTCTCTTTCACTCTTACTTTCTTTGTTTCCTTTCTTTTTTTTCTTTCTCTTTTGCTTTTGTCAATTGTTTCAATTTTTCTTGCATTCTTCGTTCTTCTCCTCCTCCCTTACTTGCTTTCATCTTCTCCTCTCTTTCTTTTTCTTCCTCTCAGCATCTTTCTTTTTGTCTCCCTCTGCCTGCCTTCTTTCTTTCCTTTTTCATTCTTTCTTTATTCTTTCTTTCTTTCTTTCTTTCTTCCTTTCTTTCTTTCTTTCTTTCTTTCTTTCTTTCTTTCCTCTTCGCTTCTTTCTTTCTTTCCTTTTAACTTCTTTCTTTCTCTCCTCTTCATTTCCTTACTTCCTTCTCCTCGCTAACTTCCTTGCTTTCTTCCCTTATTTATTTCCTACTTCCGTTTTTCTCTTCTTTTTTTCTTGTTTGTTTGTTTGTTTCTTTCATTCTGTAGTCATAATTTTTCATCCTTTCTTTGTCTTTCATTCTTCCTTTTTTTCCTTCTCACAAGAGAGCCCAGATGTCCTTTTTCAAGTCAATTGTCACGCTAACCCGAAACCGTGAGTTGTGGTAGATGTCAGTGATTTATGACACACGAGTGAAAAACAGTGACTTAAATATCCATATCTCTGGCATACTCAGGTGCGTTTTTGTCTTTGAGGTTCTATGTAAAGAGTCAAATATAACTTATTTTTATAAAATGGTGTTGGATTTTTATTGTGTTGCATTTCTTCTTGTTTAACTGTTTTATTACTTCTTACTATGCACTTGTTCCTTTGATAAAGACTGACTGCTCTGAGCAACACCTACCCAGGACTGAGCTAAGGTTTTTCAAATGATCCTGACTGGACCTGGTCTGAAAAATAATTGTGTCATTATCACTTGCTGAGGTTGCACAACCACACCATATAATAATCCACATTCTCACATAGGTGCCTAGCTTTGGGATCCAAAACGTCTGTTTCACAGAACCATACAGTTAATAAGTTTGAAAACTTAAAGATCTGTCATATCAACACCAAACAGATGTACTTATGACTGCCAATCATAAGTGCTTAGTTGGATCAGGATTTGAAGACTCAAAAGTATGTATGTTACGTTTACAGAACTTTAAAACTGTTTTCACAAGTTATGAAATAATTTGGGAAACATTTTAAAACATTTTGCAAAGTTTCCAGGACTGGGAAGAGGCTCACAGAGTCCAAGCATTCCTGAAAAGTGAAATTATCCCAGATAATATAGAAGAGGATAATGATAGGCAAGTCATCAATGAAGAGGATGAAGGTGACAACAACACTCTGACCCCCTACCATCCAGCGCAGGCACCCCTCATTAAATGACAGTGAGAGGAGCTCAACTTCACACAGGGGTCAAAGAAACCTCATGGTCCAAGTAAGTCTCCTAGGTGTGGAGAAAACAACATTAGCCCTGGAGGATAGAAGGCTGCCTTGGAGTAGAGGATGTCAAGCCCAAAAAGAACTGTGGTAGCAGCACGGAGACTGGGGTACCTGCAGGGGGTGCCCTTGACCCAAGACTGCTTGAAGGTACTCTGCCTAATGTCAAGGGGGATGTCATAGATAAGTGACAGTCATCCTATGTTAGAGATCTTAGGATGATGTGGGTGGGTGGCCAGCACTGGGTGTTCTTGTGCGAACTGGTTCTGGTGGTAGGGAGAGCTAGGCTTCTGACCCTAGAGAATGAGGAGGTGGAGTCTTACATCCACATAAAGGCAGCACTTAGATTTATTTAGTCTCGCCCCCAGAGGAGCATGGACAGAAATTCAGTAATACACACACGTGGGCAACACAGACATGCGGGGACTTTGTGGATGCTTCAGTCAAGGCACTGGATGGCTGGATAAAGTGTAGCAATGTAGACACATATGATGGGCTCTATAATTTGATAGTGAAAGAGCACATACTTATAATTTTCCTACAGAAAAGTTTCCCCAGCATCTTGTAGGCTCAAAACTGTCTAGCGTCAGAGAGCTGGGCCAGATAGCAGATGAGTGAGAATGCACTCGGACACCTTGGAAGTCCCATGGAGGTGATCCTTAGAAAGAGGCCATCCTTCTCTTTAGGAGAAAGATGTGTAGACAAAGGCAAATAGAAAGAGTTCTCAAAAGGGTCCCGCAAGGAGGTCGCTGGGCTGTGGGAGGGATACACAAGACCCATCCCAATCCAAGGGGAGGGGAACCTAGTAAAGAATTTTGACCTCTCAAAGGCTGGTGTGTATTTGGACTACAACCAGCCAGGACACAAGAGAGGAGATAATGTGTGTTGTAAGAAGCCTCCAGAGGTTGGCAACCCAAGGGCATTGCCAGTGTACAGGTGGGGGTAAATGTTGTCCCTGGAAATTTCAAGGGGTACACTGAGGTAACCCTAGTATTAATGGGTGGAGTGGAAATTGGAGCACTGGTCACCTGGCCTCGAAGTATGGAAAAGTATAGGCAGTGGCCAAAGATCAATGGGAATGAGGTAAAGGCGCTGAGGGATGCAGGTGCCAGTATAACCATGGTTACAGCCCAGCTGGTTCCTCAACCAAAACATTGCTGATGAAGTGCACCAGATAGTAAACTCTGACCACAAAACAAGGTCTATCCCATGACAGTGGGGAACATTGAGTGGGGAGGGTTTATTGGCCTAAAGGAGGCCAGCCCTGTATAATGCCTGCTGGGGAATTACCCTGAAATGGCTGCTTGGGCAGGTGTGGAAAGAAAGGCTCATTAAGCAATGCTCTCCTCCTTGACTGAGTATGTGTAGCCACAAGAGCATAGCCAGTACAACAGGAAAGTCGAGGAAACTTGGAGCATGGTTAAATGGCCCAAAACCCAAAGAATAAGAGAAAGGGCAGGAAGTCTGGGTGACCAACTTGACGAAATCCTCAGATCTAGAAGGAGTCCAACCCTGTGGGGAAGGACCTGGTGTCTACAGAGGAGGATTTCCACATCTGAGATATGCCAGTGATAGCAGAACTTCAGGGTCCATGTGGTCAGAAGGGACTTGTGCCAGGCACAAAAGACTTGTCCCACTCCTAAAAACCTGAGGCAACTGGCTGAAAGGCAAGAAAAGGGGATTAAATTGTACCAACAGGGTATAGTGAAAAGAGGGAGTGGTGTAGTGAGACAAGGGACCCCAAACCAGGGGCAGCCAAGAGAGTGGTATTCCCCCAGCAGTATTTCTCTTCAACCTAGTCAATGACATTCCCCTGGCTGGACATCTAGTACAGGCTAAAAACAGGGAAAGATTAGTAAAACCATTTTTTTTGGCCCTCAGGTGTCCGAAACGGATAAAGAGTTCTGTTGCTTCTGTGCCACCTGTCACTCCAGTGGCAATACAGGGCAAGCCATAGGGTTTCTTAATCCCACAACCTGTGATTGGGACTCCCTTTGAGAGGGTAGGGATTGACATTGTTGGTTCCTTTGAACCTCCGACTTCATCTAGTAATTGGTTTATCCTGGTGGTAGTGGCCCTTGCTAACAGGTACCCCGAGGCAATACCCCGTAGGGCAGGCACTGCTCACACAGCGGCAAGAGCCCTACTTGGTATCTTCACCAGAGTAGTGTTTCCTAAGGATGTGATTTTAGATAGGGTTATAAACGTCATGTCTGCATACTTAAAAGCTATGTGAAATAAATGTGGGGCACATCTAAAAGTTCATCACCCACAGACTAGTGGTCCAATTAAATATTTAACAAAACCATGAGGGACATGATTCTGTGTTTACCAGAAAAGGTCAAAAGAAGATGGGATTTCTTCTTTTCTGCGTACTGTTTGCCCCCCAGAAGGAGCCACAAAAAGGAGTGGGCTTCATCCCCTTTGAGCTTTTGTTTGGTCACCTTGTAAGAGGTCCTCTGATTTTGGTGAGGGAGGGATGTGTGAAGTGCATCAAAGAGCCAAACCAGGACATAGTGGTCCATGTTCTAGGCCTGTGCTATCGCATGTCTGTGTATGGGGAAAAGGGCTAAAAAGAATTTAGAGATGAGCCAGCAGCTTCTCAAGGAAAGGTGTGGCCAAATAGCCTTCTTAGTAAAGTACAGCCTAGTCAGTTGGTGTGGGTACTTAAGCCTGTGGCCCCTAGGGCCCTATAGAACAGGTAGACCGGACACTATCCAATCTTGGAGACGAAAGGGGAGGTCACCTACCTGAAGGACCTGGGAACCCCATTGCACCCTCACCTTCACCAGCTGATAGATGTCAATAGACTAAAACCGTACCAAGAGAGGGTTAACATCACAAAGCTCATGGTGCCAGATGGGAGCGAGGAGGAAGAGAGTGAACCTCTCCTGTCAGACCAACAGTAGAGGGGCTGCTAATAACTTGCTGAGATGGAATGTAGGAAGTTGGCTCTGTATGTGCTATTTCAAAGTAAGGAATAGCATGCACAGAGTCCAAGGGTTCCCCTTAGAGGTAAGATAGTGGCAAAAAGAGATAATACTAATGCTCTATTTTGTGGTAGTGTGGTCGAGCAGTAGGCTTATCAAAGGAGTAGTGTTAAGCATTTGTTGTACATGCACACAGGCAATAAATGAGGAACACACACTCAGAGACAAATCCAGCCAATAGGTTTTGTTATAGAAAAATATCTTTTCTTAGTTTATTTTAAGAACCACAGGTTCAAATTTTACATGTAATATCTCATTTGAAAGGTATTGCAGGTAAGTACTTTAGGAACTTTGAATCATTTCATTAGCATGTATACTTTTCACATAAAACACAATAAGCTGTTTTAAAAGTGGACACAGTGCAATTTTCACAGTTCCTGGGGGAGGTAAAGTAATGTTAGTTTTAACAGGTAAGTAAGTCACTTACAGGTTTAAGTTTTTGGTCCAAGGTAGCCCACCGTTGGGGGTTCAGAGCAACCCCAAAGTTACCACACCAGCAGCTCAGGGCCGGTCAGGTGCAGAGGTCAAAGAGGTGCCCAAAACGCATAGGCTTCAATGGAGAGAAGGGGGTGCCCCGGTTCCAGTCTGCCAGCAGGTAAGTACCCGCGTCTTCGGAGGGCAGACCTGGGGATTTTGTAGGGCACCGGGGGGGACACAGGTCAGCACAAAAAGTACACCCTCAGCAGCGCGGGGGCGGCCGGGTGCAGTGTGCAAACATGCGTCGGGTTTGTAATGATTTTCAATGAGAGATCAAGGGATCTCTTCAGCGTTGCAGGCAGGCAAGGGGGGGGCTCCTCGGGTTAGCCACCACCTGGGCAAGGGAGAGGGCCTCCTGGGGGTCACTCCTGCACAGGAGTTCCGTTTCTTTAGGTGCTGGGGGCTGCGGGTGCAGAGTCTTTTCCAGCCGTCGGGAAATGGAGTTCAGGCAGTCGCGGTCAGGGGGAGCCTCGGGATTCCCTCTGCAGTCGTCGCTGTGGGGTCTCAGGGGGGACAACTTTGGTTACTCACAGTCGTAGAGTCGCCGGAGGGTCCTCCCTGAAGTGTTGGTTCTCCACCAGTCGAGTCGGGGTCGCCGGGTGCAGTGTTGCAAGTCTCACGCTTCTTGCGGGGAGTTGCAGGGGTCTTTAAATCTGCTCCTTGAAACAAAGTTGCAGTTCTTGTGGAGCAGTGCCGCTGTCCTCGGGAGTTTCTTGTCTTTCTTGAAGCAGGGCAGTCCTCAGAGGATTCAGAGGTCGCTGGTCCCTTGGAAAGCGTCGCTGGAGCAGGTTTCTTTTGGAAGGCAGGAGACAGGCCGGTAGGACTGGGGCCAAAGCAGTTGGTGTCTTCTGTTCTTCCTCTGCAGGGGTTTTTCAGCTCAGCAGTCTTCAGGTAAGTTGCAGGAATCTAAAGTTTTAGGTTCAGGGGAGCCCTTAAATACTAAATTTAAGGGCGTGTTTAGGTCTGGGGGGTTAGTAGCCAATGGCTACTAGCCCTGAGGGTGGGTACACCCTCTTTGTGCCTCCTCCCAAGGGGAGGGGGTCACATCCCTAATCCTATTGGGCGAATCCTCCATCTGCAAGATGGAGGATTTCTAAAAGTTAGAGTCACCTCAGCTCAGGACACCTTAGGGGCTGTCCTGACTGGCCAGTGACTCCTCCTTGTTGTTTTCTTTGTTTCCTCCGACCTTGCCGCCAAAAGTGGGGGCCGTGGCCAGAGGGGGCGGGCAACTCCACTAGCTGGAGTGTCCTGCGGTGCTGTGACAAAGGGGTGAGCCTTTGAGGCTCACCGCCAGGTGTTACAGCTCCTGCCTGGGGGAGGTGTTAGCATCTACACCCAGTGCAGGCTTTGTTACTGGCCTCAGAGTGACAAAGGCACTCTCCCCATGGGGCCAGCAACATGTCTCTAGTGTGGCAGGCTGCTGGAACCAGTCAGCCTACACAGATAGTCGGTTAAGGTTTCAGGGGGCACCTCTAAGGTGCCCTCTGGGGTGTAGTTTACAATAAAATGTACACTGGCATCAGTGTGCATTTATTGTGCTGAGAAGTTTGATACCAAACTTCCCAGTTTTCAGTGTAGCCATTATGGTGCTGTGGAGTTCGTGTAAAACAGACTCCCAGACCATATACTCTTATGGCTACCCTGCACTTACAATGTCTAAGGTATTGCTTAGACACTGTAGGGGCACAGTGCTCATGCACTGGTGGCCTCACCTATGGTATAGTGCACCCTGCCTTAGGGCTGTAAGGCCTACTAGAGGGTTGACTTATCTATACCTGCATAGGCAGTGAGAGGCTGCATGGCACCCTGAGGGGAGTGCCATGTCGACTTACTCGTTTTGTTCTCACCAGCACACACAAGCTGGCAAGCAGTGTGTCTGTGCTGAGTGAGGGGTCTCCAGGGTGGCATAAGACATGCTGCAGCCCTTAGAGACCTTCCTTGGCATCAGGGCCCTTGGTACCAGGGGTACCACTTACAAGGGACTTATCTGGATGCCAGGGTGTGCCAATTGGGGAATCAAAAGTACAGGTTAGGGAAAGAACACTGGTGCTGGGGCCTGGTTAGCAGGCCTCAGCACACTTTCAATTCAAAACATAGCATCAGCAAAGGCAAAAAGTCAGGGGGTAACCATGCCAAGGTGGCATTTCCTTACAGATGGTCTTCAGGTCAGTTTTTGTGATGTAAACACAGAACAGCTTTCTTGTCAAATATAAGATTGACCGACTGTCAGGCCAGGTTAAAAATAGCATCAAGACAGAGGTAGCCATGATACAAGAGACCGGTGTGATGTGTGATTGAGCCCTCTAATTGTCATTGGGCAAGACCAATGGTGCTGGTGTCCAAACCCAACTCTGAAGGTGGGAAACCTGAGATGAGGTCATGTGTGGACTACGGGGGTCTAAATGCAGCTAAATAAACTGATGCCTACCTGTTAGAAATTGAGTCTCTAGTTGGCAGTGTTTTGCACCCTGTACCAGTAGTGACCATCACTTTAGTCAGGGTAAGGGGGTCACACAGCTAAGATAACCCCTGCTAACCCCCTTGGTAGCTTGTCACGAGCAGTCAAGATTATCTCAGAGGTAATGTATAAAGTATCTGTACACACACACACACACACACACAGTAACACATTGAAAACACTACAAAAGTACTCTACACCAGTTTAGAAAAATAGCCAATATTTATCTGAGTAAAACAAGAACAAAATGTTAAAAATCCAACAAGATTAAATCTTGGTAAAATGCTTAGAAACACAATAGCTCCAAATGGGGCTGTCACAACATCTTGATAGAGTCAGTCCCAACAGTCCGACACCACTCTCGAGGGAGTGCGGGCAGGTCAGGGAGTGACACAGACCCCAGACACAGTATCTTTGGATAAAGAGGAAGCAAATATATTGCACAGAGTCAGGGAGGTGAGGCATTGCTGGAGCCGCTGCAGCGTCGGTTCCTTATTGCTACCAGGGAGGTGAGGCGTTAGTTACTTACTGCTAGGCAGGGGAGGTGAGGCGTTGGTTCCTTACGGTTGCAGGGGAGGTGATGCGGCATCGGTGCCAAGGCGTCGGCTCCCTAAGATGCAGCGGAGTTGATGAAAATAGACCTTGCAGAAAGGGTCTAGTTTCTTTTTATCGATGTTTGACACTCCGACATTGATAACCATTATTTCATGTATTATTTGACCAACTTTGTAGTGATGGTTTTGGCACTTCCTTTGTGACCTATCATTATGCATATGTGTCTGTTACCGTGTCATTTCTATACCTAGTATTACCTCCTTGAATGTGGCTAGCGCGGTCCTAGGATGCCCAATCTCGAATGTGGGATGGTAAGCCACTTTATCATTTTGGTTGCTGTCTCCTGCTGTCTCTACTGTGATTGCACTGTTTTTTTACCTTATTTGCACCTTTGCACTATATTTATTTGTCTCTCACTTATATGCAGGGCGACTGATTGACCAACTGACATTGACAACTTGTCTGCGGTTTGTAAGTGACACCCTAGTAATTTTTGATTTGAATAGAAGTAGTTTTCCGGGTCCTGACGAAGCGTCGCGGGATCATTGATTGACCCATAGAAGACGCGAAACATGTTGGCCAAAAATTAGCAGGATTAGGCACACTACCTTTTCTTCCCCATAGAGTTCAGTGGGACATTATTCCCACCAACACTCTGGACTATTTTTAATCTTGACCTGCGCCTTTTCCCTGATTCATTAAAGTGATGTTAGAGGCACAGAGCTAATTTTATTCTCTCACTCTCTCCTACACACTTACACCCTGTCTATTCACTAAGTCAGTATTCGTTTCAGACCTTTTCTGGCAAATTGCCTCCGGTTTAGCACCACCCCCATTGCCGGGGTGGTCCGCCAGACATTGCAGCTCCGGTCTGACGAGGAGACAGCCCAGTGATGATACTTGTCACCCTTTGGGTGCTTGAGGGCTCTCCTGATTTCATAGACACTCTCTGTCCCTGCATTTATTAATTGTTTTTTTTGGAACAGTGTACCTTTTTATATAACAGATGAATCCAGCACGTCAAGATGTGAGGCCTAGACTTTGTGGTGTCAGGACCACATTATAGAGCCACAGATGCTGCAGCAGAGTCGGAGTCCTGAACTTTGGGGACACGCCACTAACGATTCACGCTGTGCTGGGACTTTGGCGGGACTTTGAAGGTGCTGAAGCAGCGTTGGGCCTACACTGTCGGTCAGGGACGTTGCACTCAGCGGGGACCACAGCTCGGGTGCAGGCAGCTGTGCAGAGTCGGACTGGGGCGCCGGTTCCAAAGTCACTCTGGTTAGATGTTCTTGGTTTATTCTTGGTTATACCAGAACTCCCTCCCAAGGGCTCTGGAGCTGGATTTGACACCACCTGGTGAGTCAGGGCTCTCAGCAAGAGAGCCCGGGTGCTGGCAGATGAAGTACTTGATGTACCTGAGACCTCTAACAGGATGCAAGCTCAGTCCAAGCCCTTGGAGAACCTTTGGGTTCAGGACCCTTTCACTCCCAGGACAGAAGCAGCGAGCAGCAGGCCAGCACAGCAAAGCAACAGGAAGCGTGACAGTCCCTCTTACAGCATCTAGCTCTTCTTCCTGGCAGAATGTCCTCAGTCTAGAAGAATTCTAAAATTATAGTCTCAGAGGTCCAATACTTATACTCATTTCTGCCTTTGAAGTAGGCAAACGTCAAAGGAAAGGCTTTGTAGTGCACACAACCCTGCCTTTCCTGCCCTGGCCCTATGCACAGTCCAGGAAGCTGCTTTGTGTAATGACAGGCACAGCCCAACTCAGGTGCTCCCACCACTCTAGCCCATGAAAACCCATCAGGGTATGTAGGGCACACCTCAGCTCCCTTTGTGTGCTGTCTAGAGTGAATTCACAAACAGCCCACCTGTCATACTGCCACAGAAATATATTGTACAACAAGGCTGAGGCAGAGAATGGTTATGCAAGAAAATGCCCATGTTCTAAAAGTTGCATTTTCAAACATACAATTTAAAAACCAAATTCACCAGACGATGTACTTTTAAATGTGAGTTCGGAGACCCCAAACCCCACATCTCTATCTTCTCCCAAACGGAAATTACACTTAAAAGATATTTCAAGGCAATCCCTTATGTTAGCCTATGGGAGAGAGAGGCATTGCGAAAGTGAAAACTAAACTTAGGAGTATTTAACTATCAGGACACATAAAGCACATCAGTACATGTCCTACCTTTTAAACAAAATGTGACCTGTCCATGGGGCGGCCATGGGCCCACCTTGGGGGTGATTTACATGTAGTAAAAGGGAAGATTTGGTCCGGGCAAGTGGGTGCACTTGCCAGGTTGAACTGGCAGTTAAAACTGCACACACAGACACTGCAGTGGCAGATCTGATACATGTTTACAGGGCTACTTGTGGGTGCTGCAGGCCCACTCGTAGCATTCGATTTACAGGCCCTGGGCACACATAATGCACGTTACTAGGGACTTGCCAATAAATCAACTTTGCCAATCATGGATAAACCAATCACCAATACCATTTATACGGAGAGCACTTGCACTTCAGCCCTGGTCATCAGTGGTAAAGTGCCCAGAGTCCTAAAGCCAGCAAAAACAGAGTTCAGCAGAGGATAAAAAAAACAGGAGGCCAGAAGCCAAAAAGACAAGGGAAGCCATGCCAAGACCTGACAGGTCTAACACCACTCCATACCAAGTGCTGATGAGCTAATGAGAAGTTGTGAGCTGCCAAGTAACTAAGAACATTTGACTTAACTTCAGGTTACTTGACAGATTTCCCTCACAGAAGGATCCAAGGAGGGCTCTGCTTTGTCAAACCCAGACAGCCACGTTCAATTCAAAGTGATGTCCTTTAGTTTGAAGAATGCACCTCCCACTATAGCCCCATCAGATCTGGAAGCATTCAGTGCAGCTATCTAGATGATATTGCTTTATTTGTTTCCACCAGGCAGGAGAACCTGGCCCAGCTTGAGAAAGTGCTTCACACCCTGCCGCAGACAGGGCTGACTATTAAGACAAGTAAGTGCAAAGTAGGGCAAGACTTTGTGATGTTGGAGACCATGTACAAGCTCTTCAGCCCAAAATCCAGACCAACATAGCTTTGGAAGTTCCAAAGACTTAGACCCAGGTCAGAACTTTCCTTGGCCTGACCAGGTATAACAGAAGATTTATGAAGTAGTATGGTACCATTGTGGCACAACTAACAGATTACACTTCAAATGAACACAACCGTTATTTGGACTGAATAGTGTTAAAAGACCTTTGACACCCGGAAGGAGGTTTTTTACTCAGCACCCATCCGAAAGGCACAAGGAGTTCCTTGCTCAAACAGATGTTTCTGAACATGGGTTTGGACATTTTTGGCATAGCTGAATGATGAGGGCCAGGATCAACCAGTCCAGTTGCATTTATCAGCAGGCAACTCCTCCCAGAAGCTGCATTGGAGTGCCATAGAAAGGGAAGCCTTTGCTGTCGTCTGGTCCCTGAAGAAATTATGACCCTACCACTTTGGGACTCACTTCAGAGTTCAAACTGACCCCAGGCCTCTCAGGTGGCGTATGCAGATGAGAAGAGAAAACTGTAGACTGTTGAAGTGGTGCATTTCCCTACATGGAATGGACTTTACAGTGGAACACAAACCTTGGAATGACCATGCCAAGGCAGATGGCTTTTCCAGGTTCTTCGACTTAAATGATGAGAACTACTAGGGTAAACATTAGTTGTTTATTACCTTTCATCTGAACGAGGCCCATGTAAGATGCTACTGGCTTTTCGACTCTGAAGGTGCACTGAGTCCTGCCAAAAGGGCCTCAGTGTCCGTACTTTGACCCTTAAAAGGTATATATCTAATTGTGTACCCATAGTTGGCATAACTTATCTTACTTATAAGCCCCTAGTACATGGTACAGGGTGTACGAAGTCCTGTAGGTTAAGCGTCTCTCATGACCTGCAGCACCTTTTGTACCACCATGAATGTGACAAAGGAATCTGTGAATCCAGGGCGCACCATTGCAGGCTGGCAGAGCAGTTTAAACTTCTAACTCGACTTTGCCATTTGAACCAATGGCAAAGTCTAAACCTCTCTTTTCATATCTATATGTCACTGTAAGGGCATACTACCAAGCCCTACAGGCAGGATGCATTATATTAAAAAGATGGACATGTGCTTTATAAACTTTACATGTTCTGACAAGAAAAAACCCTGCCTTGTTGTTTTTACTATGGAAAGTCTAGCAGCCCCATAGGTGAGTATGGAGTTACACGTTTACAATTCAGCAGTGCTAACTTCCCAATGGGACTACTAAACGTGATACTTCATTATATCAAATAAATCATTGCATTAAACCCAGCTTGTTGCTGAAGTTGAATGTAATGTAACATTTATACAAATGGGAACTTTAGAAAGTTACCACTTCATTGCCTATAGTCTCCAGTAGTCATTCACTGCAGCACCCAATCTTCTGTACTTAACACAGACTTCTGTTATTCGGGGGTGGGAGGTGAGAAAGACTCTCAAGAAGCCAAAAAATGTATCAGAGTAAGAGGTATGACCTACTCCTGGCTGGATGGCCAAGAGTGGATGTGAACCCAAAAGAACAGCCTCAAGGAGGAAGCCATCTTCAAAGGGCAAATAGTGATCACACATGGAAGAGGCTGCTCTTTTGTTTAGGCAGGCAGGCTGGCATCTAGGTGCAGAGAGGGAGAAGTTGTTGTCAAACTGTTTTTCAAAGGAGTGTTGCGTACAGGTTGCCACACCTTTGGGTTGGACTAGGGAACTCCACACACCAAGAGAAGGGTCTTGGTGTGTTGGGAGATGCTGCACTTTGCAGGAAGAGATCACTAGGCACAAGGGGACCTGGTAGCCCATTTGCTGTTAGTTGCTACAGACCCTAAGGGCTCAAAATGGACATAAAAGTGCCATCACTTTTACCCAGACCTAGGATTATGTATGAACTGGAGGGAGGACAATAGGGGGACTGTCCTGCTGTTTCCTGGACCCAGCAAAGAGAGGCCACAACATAGACTGGGCTTTATCTGTTGTACTTTGGTTTAGCAAAGAACTGGCTGTGCCTGTGGTGCTCGGCTCATGAAAGATTTGTCTCCGAACCCCAGACAGAGAAGGTGACTCCAAGAGGCAGTTTGTTGGCTCCATGTTACGGCCACCGTACCACAAAAGCTGAGAAGCCTGCACCCTTGTGATCCCAGAACCAGGAAACCTGCTCCTCATAGGACGCTGTGGTACAGACTGGGAGGCTGACTCCTAAACCTCAAAAGTTGCCCCAAGTCTGCTGGATCTGGGAGAGTAATCAACGTACAGTTTGGTCTACCAGCATGGAAGGTACTGCAAGTTAAAGGGAACAGCTGGTTTTGGTGTAACCAGAGATGAGTAGACCAGTGTCAACTGGTTTTGTGTGGACTTCATCAGGACTTCCTGGGACACCGACCGCTGAAGGCCGACGCTAATGTGTATTATCAATTTGAGCATAAAAATGCATAAAATCTATTCAAACAAAATATAGAGTTATGGAAGCAATATATTGGTGTTCATCATTTGGAAAGATGATAAACACAAGACCACTGAATTTGAACAATGGATCGATATACAGACCACCAACTACAGTTCTACTTGACATACAGCAATTTGTCTGAGCCGAATTTAGAGATCATGGATAAAGAGGGCACCACAGAAAATCTATTACAAACCCATTAGTGAGAATTCTCTCATTTTTTTATCATCCAAAACCTATGAACGAGTACCTGCCCTTTGGTCAGTTTCTTTGCATAAAGAGACACTGCTCTGAGACTGATCCCTTCCATGCCGAAGCAGAATCGTTCGCTAAAAAACTTGAGGCTAGACAGTAGCTCAAAATCTTAATCCAAAGAGATGAAAAAAAGTAGAAAATAAAATAAAAACAGTATCTCCCTCATGGAAATCTTTCGAAACTTAGAGAATGAGAAACTTACCTATGGAACCACTTTTCATCCATTCTCAAAAGGATTACGTAAAGTGATACAAATTTGTGTATCTTCAATACAGGGAAAATAACAATTGGATAATTCACTCTCCATTCAACTATATGAAAAGTATCAGAAACATCAAACACACAAAATGTGATCGGAGGAATTTGTCTATGCTCTGACAATCACTCGGGATAGCATTTCAACCAATCATTTTTTTGTCTTCCATCCCCCTCCCAGTATGGAAATCAGTTGTGACCAGTCTATACTGAACTGCTAGGCCAGGTCCTTCCCGCTCTGGGACTCAAGCAACCCAAAATCGGTTCCACCCTGCAGTGCACTTTCCAGTTGGGTGTAGCATGATTCCAGTGGCACAGTGAGTGTAGGACCCACGTCTGGGAATATCCTTGCAACTTAGGACGGTACGTCAAAGGCACAAAAGGTGGTGGGAGGAATGCTTGAATTTTGTATGACACTGCCAATCACTCATTGTAGTATTCCAATCTATCATTCTTTTGCCCACCATACCACCTGTTTTTGAGCCCAGCTTTATGAAAATATGTCTGGACCCTGTTCCAATAGGAACAGTCCTGCCTGAAAGGCCAAGCCAGTTCCTCCCAGAACCAAAACACAACAGTTTCACCCTGAAAGGGGCTTTTCAGTCAGGTGTAGTTTGGTTCCATTGTTACAGAGAGCATGGGTCCTAAGTCTGGGTGTACCTTTGCCACCTCGGGCAGAACATCATACAAACAAAAGGTGATAGGAGGAATGTTTTCGATTAGTCTAACCACTGGCAATCGCTTTGGCAGCATTCCAAGCCACTGCCATTTGACCACCATTCCACCTCTGTTTGGACCCAGCCATATGCTGTGTAGACTCTGCTCCAATGGTACCAGTCCAGCCTAAACTTCCAGGTCAGGTCCTTCCTGAACTGGAACACAAGCAACCAATACCCGTTTCGCCCTGATTGGCGTGGTTCTGTCAAGTGTAGCTTGGTTTCATTTCACCTCATCACACTAAGGTTAGACACACTGCCTGTTCTGTGGCACTTGAGGAAAAGCCAGTATGTAATCATCTTCTTGTCTTGACAAGTTTTCTTTGCTGTCATGATTTGGATTACTCAGCCCTTCCCTCATTACACTTGTCCTATTTTCTTTGTGTTCCCTTTAGACTTCTTCTTTCCCTGAATACTTGCAGATCGTGTTGCTGCTCCTGTATTTTTTGCTTTGCTCCTTCGTATCAGGCTTTCAGTTTTCCTTCCTGAGGAATTAACTTTAGCTTTTTATCCCATGAGTCAGCAGTCTCAAGCCTCATACAGGAGTATAATTACGTTTCTGACCGTTGACAAAATACAACTCTGACCACGTTAATCTTCTTTCTAATATGTTAGCTGCTATATCAGAATCTGAAGTGTTCTCTAATGACCAGTTGGTTTATTTGTCTCTCCTCCATTCTGTTTCTAATTTCCTTTGTCTCCCTGAGTTGGAGCAGTGTTTGTTCTGTATATATGTCTCTGTAGAGAACTATGGGTCAGAGGTCACAGTGAGACTCTTTGGGTCTGATTTAGATCTTGGCACAGGGGTTACTCTGTCGCAATGGTGACGGATATCCCGTCCACCAAAATCTAAATACCATAGAAAACAATGGTATTTAGATTTCGGCCGATCGGATATCCATCACCGTTGCCATGGAGTAACCCCTCCACCGAGATCTTAATCAGGCCCTTTGTCAGTCTCACCATTATCACCACAAATTATTCCCGCTAGGTAACAAGAACGCCAAGGCTGAAGGACATGAATTGGTGGACACTACAGAAACAGGAGAAGATTCACCTCTCTTTTACCAGCAAGAAAACACGTCATTCTTAGCAAGCAACTCTAAAAATGTTAAGAGTGTAAAGAAATGGCATACAGAGTAAACAACTCAATGACACCTATGGCATGCTATGAATTTTTCAAGAGATCACAGCAGCTCAGAGCGGGGTATTTGTGGAACACAAGAAGCAGAACCTGCGGGACATTCAAAGGGTCAGACAGGTGGTGTACAGTCAAAGTTAAGTCAATGTCATCCAGTGGAGCGAAGAAGAAATTCATAGTGCCAAGTAGAAGGACAGACACTCAGTGGGAGTGAAAATTGTGGTGCGCAACGAGGCCGAGGGAACGCTCCGAAGGCTTGATTGGGAAGAACAGAAAACATAATTAAACAATGAGGGCGTCATTTATGAGGTTTTGTTGGAGGGCAGCGCTACCCTGCGTCAAAAGAAAAGGGCAGGAATGCACATCTGTTAGATAGAGCGCATTCCCGTCCTTTTCCCCTGCAGTGGTGCACAATGAGCACCATGGTGCAAGAGTGTCTGTGTTGCAGGATTTTGTTTTTGAGCAGGAAGGAACACCTTCCTGCACAAAAATAATAGCATTAGAGGCGTTTTCCTCTTTCTGTGTGTGCTGCAGAAAAAAGGGACTGAAGAATAAGGGAGAATAATAGGCAAGTAATGAGTGAGCTAGAGAGGGAAATGTGTGAGTGAACTAGTAAATAAAAATATCCAAAAGGAACTGATGAAGGATTAAGGGCCAGATGTAGCAAACAAAAATTTTGCGACTCGGATTTTGCGACTTGATGCGACTCGCAAAATGCGAGTCGCAAATTGGAATGCAGGGAAAAAAAACGTGCAGAAATAGCGACTCGCACCCGGACTCGCAACGCAGTGTGCGAGTCCGCCGATTGCGAGGTCGCTTTTTGCGAGCGTGCAAAAAACGAACTCGCAATTAGCGAGTACATGTCGCAAATTGCAATTAACTTGTAAAATGATTTCAGGTGCAGCAGAACACTCCAGAAACAACTCCAGAACACTCTGGAAACACTTCCTGGCACATGATGATGACATCACAGCCAGGAAGTTTACTAATACACCTGGGAGGAAGGAGGACCACACCCTTTTATAACTGCCAAACTACACACAGGACAAACAGCAGATGCCATGGAGGGAACACCAAGGAAGAGGAAGCTGAAATTCTCTGAGAGGGAGCTGGAGGTGCTGCCAGAGGAATGCTGTCAGCACTATGATGACTTGTTTGGTAGATCAGCCCTCAATGTTCCTGAAGCCACCAAGAAACAGCTGTGGCAGGACATACAGGACAAGATTAATTCCCTGGGGGTGAGCCATAGGACCATAGACGACATCAAGAAAAGGTAGTATGACCTCCGCTCCCGGACCAAGGAGAGGGTGGCTGAAAGGCTCCGGGAGATGAGAGGCACAGGAGGGGGACCATCGTCTGTGCCACCACCCACACCCCTGGAAGAAAGGGTGGAGGAAACCTTGGAGCAGGAGGCAGTGTCTGGATTTGGGGACCTGGACACCTCAGAGCCCACCACATCAACCGGTGAGTACCATGTGATATGCCTGTACCCCTATCAATGCCATACCCCCACCCACCATGTACACAGGGGCATGCACAACCATGATAGCTCCATTTCAGGGTAGCAAACACCAGAATGATGCATTATGGGAAATGTAGTCAAGTAGGCAGTTCATAGGCAAATGTTTATTGTGAAGTGTGCAACAGATAGTAGACACTGACAGTCTGTTCCCCATGTCCCACAGGTCTCCAACAAGACACCACCACAAGCCATAGCAGCCAGCCCCATGAGGACACCTCAGGACCCGCCAGCACCCCCACCTGCACGGTCAACAGCATCCCTGCAGTAGCCACACCTGCTGCAACAGTATCCCAAGAGGCTGCCCCAGCAGCAGGCAGGGATGAGACAGGTGAAAGCACAGGGCAGCCACCGCTGCGCAGGCGTCGCAGATCCATTACACCAGGGCTGCAGTCTGCATCCGGGCTACTTCCTCCCAGCACCAGTGAGGCACATCTGCTGCATGGTCAGCGCCTACAAAATCGGATTTTAGGGAGGATTAGTGGTGTGCTGCACTGCTTCGTGCGCAATAACCATGCCAGCATGCAGCACCTGAACTCAAGGATGGACATGATTTGCAATAACACTGGGGACCTTGCCCTTGCCATGAGGGAACTGGCGGGAGGACTACTGGCCCAGGCCGAGGGTGGGCGGCGCAGGGACCGTCAGCTCCTGCACAGACTGGACAGGATGGCCACATCCATCGGCAGGCTCACCATGAACACCACAGGCCTGTCGAGGACGACAGTTGGGCTGCAGGTGGAAATGGGCCATTTTGCTGGGGATGTGGCTAGGGGCCTGGGACGTCTGACCCACATCATAGACATGATGGAGACACGGAATATGTCGAGGGGCACAGGGGAAACACCCCAGGACAGTGAGGAGGGCTCGACAGTGAGAAGTGTCTCTGTAACTGACAGCAGGGTGCTCAGGAGTAGCAGGCAGGGCACAACGGAAGCACCAGGGAGCAGCCAGCCTGGCAAGAGGGGCAGAAGGTCTTAGAGATCACCCTGGACCATAAGATGTGGCACATGACGTTAATGTGCCACATGCCTGGTTTGCATTTTCATGCCCATGGACAATCAGTAATTGTAAATAGTTTCATTAATGCACAAATAAAACAGTTATTTTTGTTCCACTTAACAAATGGGGGGTTTTGGTGAGTATGTTTGGAGTTGACACGTACCTTCCAAAATATTGTGTTGCTATGTGTTCCCGTCTCAGTCTGCCTTGATTAGCGATACTCCTATCCCCATGATGGCGATGTGGTTGTTCTTGCTCTTCATCATCAGGATCTGGGTCTGCAGGGGTGAGAGGTAGCCCACGTCGGGTGGCTATGTTGTGGAGGATGGCGCATGCGACCACAATTTTGAATGCGGTAATGGGGGTATATTGGAGGGCACCTCCACTGCGGTGGAGGCATCTGAATCTTGCTTTCTGGAGTCCGAAGGTGCGCTCAATGAGGTTCCTGGTCCTCTTATGTGCATTGTTGTATTGCCTCTCTGAATCATTGCTGGGTGTTAAAAACAGAGTCATGATCCAAGGCCTAAGAGCATATGCACTGTCACCTGTTGGGTACAAAAAGTAAACTGTTAGGAAGTCCATATTGTCGTGCACAGTGACCTGTGTGTATGTCTGCAAGTGTCTGTAGCTCTACCTAGGAGGTAACCGTCTCCGAATTCCCCACGTTCCAGGCGTTGATGTATCCCACTATGCCTAAACATGTATGAGTCATGGGTACTGCCTGGAAACTTAGCTACAATGTCCGTGATGACATAATGGGCGTCACAAACAACCTGAATATTGAGTGAGTGGGTACACTTTCTGTTGCGGAAAAGGTGTTCAAGATTTGCAGGGGGGCATATTTGAATGTGTGTCCCATCTACACACCCTATGACATGGGGAAAGTGGGCAATGCGGTAAAAGTCCAGCTTGGTGCTGTTCATTTCTGCCTCATTCCTTGGTAGGTATATGAAGTGAGACATGTGCGTGACTAGGGCATCTAGAAAGGCCCTGAGGAACCTTGACACTGCACTTTGGGATACCCCACCAGCCACAGCAATGACCCCCTGATAGCTCCCTGAGGCCAAGAGGTGCAGTGAGCATAGCACTTGCACATGCGTAGGGATGGCGTAGCCACGCAGAGTCTGGTGTTCCAGCTGTGGTTTGAGTAAATCAATTAATTCTAGGATGGCTGCGCTGCTAAGGCGGTATTTATCGTATATCTCATCCTCAGTTTGCTGAAAAAGAGTCTGCCTTGTTCTATATATCTTCTCCTGTCTGTGGCCCCTCCTCCTCCTCTGCTGGGCTGCGTGGACTCTCCTTCTCACTGCTATCAGGTATATCCCTGCCATCTTGGTGAACCCAGATGCCTTCTGGGTCTCCTTTTATACTTTGGTAATGGTTACCACCTGCTCTGAGTTAGTGGTAAATGGGACGTGCAAAATGGGCTTTTTGCGACTAGTCGCAATTTGCGAGTTGCAATTGCATAAGGGTTGCGACTCGCAAATTGCGACTTGCTATTTGCGGGTCGCAAAATGGGGTCGCAACTGATGCGAGTCGCAAACGGGTCCCATCGCTTTTTGCAAGTCGGTAATGGGCTTTTTGCATCCCATTTCCGATTTTGCACTGTCGCAAATAGCGATTCTGCCCGTTTGCGACTCGCAAAACTTTGCTTCATCTGGCCCCAAATGCCTTGACATTGGGGCCTGCTTTTAGAGGAACAAGTAACAAATCATGGCATAATGTGAAACCCTTGCAGTTTCACAAAATATCCACACGGGTCACTTGAGCTTGGGCTCTAGGGAAGCACACTCAAATTTGCAAAATGCAAAAAATACAGAGAAGGTCGAATGGCCTCTCAAAACTCCACTTGGTTTTATACTATTTGCACATCACCCATAGCAGGAGTAAGGAAGATGACGAGGTATACTTACTGCATAGCAGAGCAGTCACAATCTACTATTATCTAAGAAGCATACCAAGCAAATTGGTGAGGTTCCAACTTTGTATTGCAGTGAATGCAAATATGAGCCTACCTGGACCTCTGAAAGAAGCTGAAGGACGACACATCATATGCCTCGTCAGAAGGTAAATTTTGGGATACCCCTCGTAGCCAATGCTGAGGCTGTAGAGAGCATTTTCTTCACACAAACTTCACCACCCCTAGTCCTGCAACCCGAGGAAACTAAAAACAAAGCAAAAGGTTGAAGCAGCAAGGGTGGAAAACAAACCTTCTAAGTATATTTGCTTTGTATATGTGAACCATAAACCTAATTAAAAATACATTCAAAACACTTAAAATATTATCAACCTATTATCTTTAAACATGGCACAGCTCCTCCGTATGGGTGGAGGAGTGTCTCCCCCCCTCCCACCAGCGGCAACTACTGCAAATCCTTTCACATGGAAAGGATAATAAACTGTTTATTATCCTTTCCATGTGAAAGGGGCGGGCATTGGGGGCGACGAGCTGAGGGGAATGCACTGTGCACTCCCCTGAGAGCACATGTGTGTTTGGCTGGCCAAACACACATGCGCCCTGTGCTCTCTCCACCCCTGCACTGTGCTGCCGGGCTGGAGAGAGCCTGCACAGGCTCCCAGTCTGCCTGGGAGCACCCTGGCTGGCCGCTCCCAGACAATCCTGACGCTGCTCTGAACAACAGGAGAGGAGCGGCACGGGAACAAATCTAGTAAGTGATTTAAAAAAAATTGTATTACTTATCCGTGGCGCCCCCTGCCCCGCCCCGACAAAGCCATGCGAGCCGCTCCTGCTTGAAGTAAGTTTCCACATTAAAATGAATAGGTTTTCCTCTGCTTACGCAGAGCAATTTTATCATTTCAGATCTACCTCACATTTTTTTCGTAAACTTAACGAGACACGTACACAGTGTTAATTGATTCTGTTTAAATAACATATGGAGTCTTCTTACAGAAACAAATTATTTATTACCAAAGTGATGGTAATTCCTGTTGGTCAGTAATTTCCATGTAGATAATATGTAATGATTTACTGGACAAATATAAATAATCCTCACTTTTGAAGAAACCTTAACATTCATCTTAACTATTGTTTAAAGTGTTATTTTGAAATACTGTGGTCCAATACATTTCCAGTCAAGGAAAGGTCACTTATCCATGCAGACGCCTTCAGCACCGTTGTGCTGTTCCTGCAGGCAATGTCAGGTAATCTCAAAGACTATACATTGGTGTATGGGAGAAGCCCAAAGATCATTTGGAGGCCCTTGAATCAGAAGGATTTGATGCTAGCTCGATTTGACTAGCGTTTCCAGTATTGACTGACTTATTAGTAAAGCCTCTATAATTTGCCCTCTGTCTTATTCAAGTAAACTTGGTTGGTTGACCATCATATAGGCGTATTTTTATATATCTTGTTGCCCTTGTATGTCAATTAATATAAGACATTACATTTCACCATGTGTGCATTTATGGCTCCATGAAAAACTAAGCCATGCTTAGGAACCAGCTCCGGGTGTAAACTGCAATGTGCAAATCATGTATAATACATGATTAAATAAGAAAAAACATTGGTAATTGCATTTGTGCGTAAACAATTAAATTAAAGCACAGAATTAAATTAACAGTAGCTACACAATGGATAGAGCGTGTGCACCATCAGAAAATCTACAGAAATCGTCAATTTCAACGTTCCTTGAGGGAACAAATGCCGCTCCCACGCAGAGTTATTTATCTGGATGCGACACCAGCCAAGGGCCATCCCAGAACAGTGTAGACCTCCAGACAAGCTTGCTCGGCTGCTGGCGCTTTTAGGAAATAATTGGCTTTGTCTGCAAGGATTAGTGATCAAGTCTTAAGTGGTTTTATTGCATCACATGGGCCTGATCTTACTGCAGATTGCCGTGGGGGAATAGAAATAGTCAATAGGTTTTCTTGTTGGTATGTAAATGTGTCCTTTGCTAAGGGAAGTACACATTATTTCAAAGCACGTTCCACAGCGCGCTCGCCAATTGATGCTTCAGATTGTGTGGTAAATCTTGCGGGGGATGTGGAAGTGCGAAAATGTGTCTCTGGGCAGGCTCGTTCAACCGCTAAGTTGGATGGATTGATCAGTGGGGGAATATATCCTGACTGGGCTGTAAGTCTGTCAAAATGTCTCCCCCTATTGAACGTCTCTTGCGTGTGACTAACTCTGCCACAGCCTTACTGAATTTCAGAGGCATGGAAGTGCCTGGCGATCTCAGAACCCTACAGGGTTAAGGACCAGGGGCCAGATGTAGCAAAACTCCAAATTGCAACTCGCAATTTGGAATGCAGAAAGGTGTCTCAGACACCTTCTGTGAGTCGCTATGGGGTCGCAAAGACCCACCTCATTAATGTTAATGAGGTGGGTCTCAATTTGCGACCCCATAGCGATTCAGGGCACTCACGGGGATGGTGGCCTGCTGGAGAGAGCAGACCACCATGTCCGTGACTGCTTTTAAATAAAGCAGTCTTTTTTTTTCAAAGTGTAGCCCGTTTTCCTTAAAGGAAAACGAGCTGCACTTTGAAAAAAAACCGAAACCTTTAGTTTCGGTATTTTTCAGGTCAGGTAGTGGTCCCTTGGACCACTGCCTGCTCTGAATTATTATTTTTTTTTCCAGACACAAAGGGGAAGGGGTCCCATGGGGACCCCTTCCCGTTTGCGCCTGGGTTACCATCCACTTCAAGTGGATGGTAACTGCGCTTTCATTTGCGACCGCAATCGCGGTCGCAAATGAAAATGCATAGCATTGCGAGGCGCAAATAGGAAGGGAACACCCCTTCCTATTTGCGAGTCTGAAATGCATTTTGCAAGTCGGTTCCGACTCGCAAAATGCATTTCTACATAGCAAAAAGGCTTTTGCGACTCGCAAACGGCGTTTTTCGCCGTTTGCGAGTCGCAAAACCCTTGCTACATCTGGCCCCAGATGTACGAAGCAATGGTCGCAAAATACTGGTGGCAATTGGCGACCAGTATACTTGTGACCAGTGCAGGATTTTGCGTACCAACCTGTATATTATTAGGTCTTTTTTGGCACTAATTCCTAGTGTGTAGCAAATTGACCTACCTCATGAATATTAATGAGGTATGTCGCAATTTGCGACCCTCTAGGAATGGTAAACATCACAGGAAAGGTGACCTTGTAGTGTCAGCACACCACTAAGGGGGTCATTACGACCCTGGCGGTCGGTGTTAAAGCGGCGGCCAACCCGCCAACAGGCAGGCAGTAAAAAAAATGGAATTCTGACCCTGGCGGGAACCGCCAACACAGCCCGCCACTTTAACACTCCGACCGCCACGGCGGGGCAAACAAACAGCGCGGCGGTCACCGCCAACAGACTGGCGGCAGACAATGTACCGCCCACCCTATCACGACCCACCAATTCGCCACCTTTTCCGGGGCGGGAGCCCCGCCGACAAAAACACGGCGGAAACAGACCACGAACGGGAAAACGCTCACCTCTATACACTCCACGAGGAATCTGGACAGCATGGAACCCAAATTAAACATCCTACCAGCGATTGTCTACCTGCTCCTCTACCAGGAGCACGAACGCCGCCGCAGGAGACAACGGTGAGTACTGCACCTACGACACAGGGGAGGGGGGAGGAGAAAAGATTACGGGCACACACATACGCGACACCCCCCCTCCCCCCAAATCCCCACACACCAATGCAGAGCAACAAGTCAGATTTACACCCCCCAAACCCCCCGGAATAATTCAAAGACAAAATAAAATTATCATTAAAATAGAAGTATATTAAAGCATATTTGAACTTAAGTGAAATATGAGATTTTTAAAACAAATAAATCACAACATGAACAATGTATACATAGTCCAAAAGTCCGGCACATATTGGCTACATGCCATTGTTCGTGGGCCAATGTACATAAACACATGGGCAAAGCCCACACACGAGACCCGATTCCATTGGAGAGAACACTGCTGGGGCATCAGATAATAAAACCACAGGCACCTCAGCGGGAAGGGAAGGGGGGGCACCTCAGCCACATGAGTCCACGACGCCAGATCCACGAGGGGCCTCCATGCCCACTGTACCATCCTGGGGAGTGCAAAGCCACAGTCTCGCAAGTCTTTTCAGTGGGTGGATTGCCCACTGTACCATCCTGGGGAGTGCAAAGCCACAGTCTCTCAAGTCTCTACAGTGGGTGGATTGCCCACTGTACCATCCTGGGGAGTGCAAAGCCACAGTCCCACAAGTCTTTTCAGTGGGTGGATTGCCCACTGTACCATCCTGGGGAGTGCAAAGCCACAGTCTCACAAGTCTCTACAGTGGGTGGATTGCCCACTGTACCATCCTGGGGAGTGCAAAGCCACAGTCCATCTAGTGGATTACAGACTCCACTGGTTATGGAGGAGGCATGGTGCCCAGAGTGCTTCGTGAAGCCCTGCCCGACACAGATCCGGCCCTGCCAATGTGCCAGCGGTGCTTGAGATGAAGGGCCCAGCGGAGCAGTGCTTGAGATGAGGGCCCAGCGGAGCGGTGCTTGACAGGAAGGGCCCAGCGGAGCGGTGCCTGACAGGAGGGGCCCAGCGGAGCGGTGCAGAGACGGCGAGGGCCAGCGGAGCGGTGCTTGAGATGAAGGGCCCAGCGGAGCGGTGCTTGAGATGAAGGGCCCAGCGGAGCGGTGCTTGACAGGAAGGGCCCAGCGGAGCGGTGCTTGACAGGAAGGGCCCAGCGGAGCGGTGCAGAGACGGCGGGGCCCAGCGGAGCGGTGCTTGAGATGAAGGGCCCAGCGGAGCGGAGCTTGAGATGAAGGACCCAGCGGAGCGGTGCTTGAGATGAAGGGCCCAGCGGAGCGGTGCTTGACAGGAAGGGCCCAGCGGAGCGGTGCTTGAAAGGAAGGGCCCAGCGGAGCGGTGCAGAGACGGCGGGGCCCAGCGGAGCGGTGCTTGAGATGAAGGGCCCAGCGGAGCGGTGCTTGAGATGAAGGGCCCAGCGGAGCGGTGCTTGACAGGAAGGGCCCAGCGGAGCGGTGCTTGACAGGAAGGGCCCAGCGGAGCGGTGCAGAGACGGCGGGGCCCAGCGGAGCGGTGCTTGAGATGAAGGGCCCAGCGGAGCGGTGCTTGAGATGAAGGGCCCAGCGGAGCGGTGCTTGAGATGAAGGGCCCAGCGGAGCGGTGCTTGAGATGAAGGGCCCAGCGGAGCGGTGCTTGACAGGAAGGGCCCAGCGGAGCGGTGCTTGAGATGAAGGGCCCAGCGGAGCGGTGCTTGACAGGAAGGGCCCAGCGGAGCGGTGCTTGACAGGAAGGGCCCAGCAGAGCGGTGCTTGACAGGAAGGGCCCAGCGGAGCGGTGCAGAGACGGCGGGGCCCAGCGGAGCGGTGCTTGAGATGAAGGGCCCAGCGGAGCAGTGCTTGACAGGAAGGGCCCAGCGGAGCGGTGCAGAGACGGCGGGGCCCAGCGGAGCGGTGCTTGAGATGAAGGGCCCAGCGGAGCGGTGCAGAGACGACGGGGCCCAGCGGAGCGGTGCTTGAGATGAAGGGCCCAGCGGAGCGGTGCTTGACAGGAAGGGCCCAGCGGAGCGGTGCTTGACAGGAAGGGCCCAGCGGAGCGGTGCAGAGACGGCGGGGCCCAGCGGAGCGGTGCTTGAGATGAAGGGCCCAGCGGAGCGGTGCTTGACAGGAAGAGCCCAGCGGAGCGGTGCTTGACAGGAAGGGCCCAGCGGAGCAGTGCTTGACAGGAAGGGCCCAGCGGAGCGGTGCTTGAGATGAAGGGCCCAGCGGAGCGGTGGTTGACAGGAAGGGCCCAGCGGAGCGGTGCTTGACAGGAAGGGCCCAGCGGAGCGGTGCAGAGACGGCGGGGCCCAGCGGAGCGGTGCTTGAGATGAAGGGCCCAGCGGAGCGGTGCTTGACAGGAAGGGCCCAGCGGAGCGGTGCAGAGACGGCGGGGCCCAGCGGAGCGGTGCTTGAGATGAAGGGCCCAGCGGAGCGGTGCTTGAGATGAAGGGCCCAGCGGTGCTTGACAGGAAGGGCCCAGCGGAGCGGTGCTGAGACGGCGGGGCCCAGTGGAGCGGTGCTTGAGATGAAGGGCCCAGCGGAGCGGTGCTTGACAGGAAGGGCCCAGCGGGAGCGGTGCTTGACAGGAAGGGTCCAGTGGAGCGGTGCAGAGACGGCGGGGCCCTGTTCAGCGGTGCTTCTCTTGGCGGGGCCCTGTTCAGCGGTGCTTCACTTGGCGGGGCCCTGTTCAGCAGTGCTTCTCTTGACGGGGCCCTGTTCAGCAGTGCTTCTCTTGACGGGGCCCTGTTCAGCGGTGCTTCTCACGGCGGGGCCCTGTTCTGCGGTGCTTCTCTTGGCGGGGCCCTGTTCAGCGGTGCTTCTCACGGCGGGGCCCTGTTCAGCGGTGCTTCTCACGGCGGGGCCCTGTTCTGCGGTGCTTCTCTTGGCGGGGCCCTGTTCAGCGGTGCTTCTCTTGGCGGGGCCCTGTTCAGCGGTGCTTCTCACGGCGGGGCCCTGTTCAGCGGTGCTTCTCTTGGTGGGGCCCTGTTCAGCGGTGCTTCTCACGGCGGGGCCCTGTTCAGCGGTGCTTCTCTTGGCTGGGCCCTGTTCAGCGGTGCTTCTCACGGCGGGGCCCTGTTCACGGTGCATCTCACGGCGGGGCCCTGTTCAGCGGTGCTTCTCACGGTGGGCCCTGTTCAGTGGTGCTTCTCACGGCGGGGCCCTGTTCAGCGGTGCTTCTCACGGCGGGGCCCTGTTCAGCAGTGCTTGTCTTGTGTTCCTAGGGAACCAGATTTGGGCAATCATTCCCGCTCAGTCGCCATCCGACCTATCGCTTGCGGGGCCCTCCTGTGCTGGACTCCTGGGCCCCTGGGTGTCCTCCGTCACACCCCAAATGGGGCTGGTGGGGCCCTCCTGGGCAGCTCGCCTGCTGCCGGACTTCTTCGCCTTGCTGCCCTTGCCCCCCTTGGAAGAATCTCTGGGGCCCTTGCCTCCCTTGGAAGAATCTCTGGGGCCCTTGCCCTCCTTGGAAGAATCTCTGGGGCCCTTGCCTCCCTTGGAAGAATCTCTGGGGCCCTTGCCCTCCTTGGAAGAATCTCTGGGGCCCTTGCCTCCCTTGGTGGATGGGCCAGGTGACGGTGCAAGGCTGGTGTCCTTGGGGGCAGCCGTCTCAGGCCTGTGGCGCCGGCCCTTCCCTTTTTTGCTTCTTTTCCCAGGGGGTGGGCTGGCTGTCCCCTTGCTGCTGGCCGATGTTCCTGCCCTAGGAGCTGGTGGACTCCAATAGCCCTGAACGATGGTCCTAGTAGGTGTGTGATCTGTGGTGCTTATGTCTGGATGAGCTGCCCTTGGGTGTTGATGTGTGTGCAGGCTGGTCTATAGGTGTGTCTGGGATAGGCAGAGGAACAGGGGAGTGGGACTGGGTTGAGGAAGTTGGAGGGGGGAGGCTAGACACAGGGACAATTGCTGCCGTCAGTGCTGAGGCCAGAGCGTTGAACGATCGCTGATGGGCAGCCTGACCCGAATGAATGCCCTCCAGGTATGCATTGCTCCGATGCACCTCCCTTTCTACCCCCTGGATGGCATTCAAAAGGGTAGACTGCCCAACAATGAGCGTCTGGAGGAGGTCAATGATCTCCGCACTGAGGGCAGCAGGGGTAACTGGGGCAGGACCTGAGGTGCCAGGGGCGAAGGAGATGGCCGGCTTCCTGGCCGAGCGGGCACGGGGCGAAAGCTGAGGGGCTGCTGGGAGGGCGGAGCTGGTGCGCTGGGTGGCGGCTGTACCTGTTGTTGCGGTGGGCACGGATGTTGCCGCCACCACAAGGGAGCTCCCTTCCGAGGACGTGTCGGTGTCGCTGACGTCTCCACGGGTCCCCGTTGTGGAGCCCCCCTCGCCCTCCGTCTCACTGGTTAACTCGGAGTCGGTTGCAGGGCCCTCCGGGGCCATGTGAGATGCAGCTCCCTCGTGCGCCGATGCCACTTCTCCTCCGCCTGATGATGCTAATGCACACATGAACAGGAAAACCAAAAAAAAGGGGGGAGGGAAGAAAGGAAGACATGTTGAGTGCATGCATTGGTGGCACCGTTGGCGGAGAGGACAGACACAGAAGCCCCCTGCACTACGCCGCGCACTCGGGGTACACTACTCAATGATAGTGACTTGGCCTACAAGTCTATGGACGACAAATGCACACATAGGTGAGCCCGGGCCATGGATAGCTGTACTTAGCACCCTACAGAGGTGGGGGGTGGGGGCACAGGGCCATGTCTAATGGAGGGGCCTAGCCTACAGAAACCGCCCTGGCCTAGAGATAGCCACAGCCCTCCTCCCCCACCCAGACGCCTCCACTGTGCGCTAATATAGCGGAATGTGCTGATACTCACCCCCTTGTGTCTGCTGTGATGTCCTTACGCGCCCATCCAAATCGGGGTAGGCCACCTCCAGGATCTGGGACATCAGGGGGGTCAATTGACGACTGGCACCCCTCCTACGTTGGGAGGCCATCCCCAACAGAGCCTCAGCGGTCTTTCTGCTCCCGCGGCGGATGTCCTCCCACCTCTTGCGGCAGTGGGTGCCCCGTCTGTTGTGGACCCCCAGGGCCCGGACGTCCTTGGCGATGGCACGCCAAATGTCGATCTTCTGATGGGCGCTGACCTATGTGACATGTACAGGGTTGAAAAATAAATATCATCACTTTTCTGCATGGTCGATGTGCGCGGCCCCCCCTCCCCAACCTTGCCATGTGGCACATGCTCTCATCTGTCGTGCGTTGCACTCCTCATTTGCTCCCCTCCCCACCATCTTACATCCACCCCACTCAACACAGGCATAGCCCATACTACGTGCTCCCAGTGTACTTACCTGTTGGTCTGGAGGACCGTAGAGTAGCGCATACTGGGGGAGGACCCCATCAACAAGTTTATCCAATTCCTCAGATGTGAAGGCAGGGGCCCTTTCCCCAGTCGCAGTAGCCATTGTCTCTTCCAGACCGAGTTCACAGCAGCACTTGCAGTATAGGTCCTCTCCTGTGGATGATCAGGTCTCGAGTGATTAAGCAAGTAGAAAATGGCGTCACGCCCGCGGCGGTGCGTACCGCGGCGGTGCGTACCGCGACCGCCGGCGCACATCGTCATTGGCTCCTGAGACCCATAGGGTTCAATGTTAACCAATGCTGGTTTGCGCCGCGGTCTTCGACCGCCTACCGCCACGGTGTGCCACGCCAGCGCATTGACCTCACATCCCATTGTCACACTTCACAGGTGAGGGAGCCGCCATTTCAAGGGCCCACATGGCTGAATTTCTACGGCGTCACACAGGCCTAGGCCTTGCATTGCCACTCATACAAGCCATTCAATGCATAGCGAATTGTGTAATGTGCAAGCTGTGGTTACGTACCTGTGGGTTGATTGACTCTGTGCTCCATGTTGTCCTTCCTAGGCACCGTCCGCTGGGACTTGCGAGGAGATGGAGGAATCCTCGCGTGTACAGACCGCTGGTGGACCTGTCGACAATGGAAGAAAGACATGTCATACTTACATACAGACTTGACCGAGCCACTATACAGGAACTGTGTGCCCAGCTGGAGCCAGACCTGATGTCCCCCATTCGCCAACCCACAGGGATTCCCCCTCTGGTGCAGGTTCTGTCAGTACTCCATTTTTTGGCAAGTGGATCATTCCAAACAACAGTGGCCATATCATCAGGGATGTCTCAGCCTATGTTTTCTAAGGTTTTGTCCAGAGTGTTGTCTGCCCTGATGAAATACATGCGGAGCTACATTGTTTTCCCTGAGGTGGGAGATTTGGCTACAGTGAAGGGTGATTTCTATGCCCTTGGACATATCCCCAACATCATTGGTGCCATTGATGGGACCCATGTGGCCTTGGTTCCCCCCAGTGGAAGTGAGCAGGTGTACAGGAACAGAAAAAGTTGTCATTCTATGAATGTCCAGGTGGTCTGTTTGGCTGACCAGTACATCTCCCATGTAAATGCCAAGTTCCCTGGGTCAGTGCATGACGCGTACATCATGCGAAATAGCAGCATCCCTTATGTGATGGAACAGCTACAGAGACACCGTGTGTGGCTAATAGGTGACTCTGGTTACCCCAACCTGTCTTGGCTACTGACCCCAGTGAGGAATCCCAGGACAAGGGCAGAGGAACGTTACAATGAGGCCCATGGGCGAACTAGGAGGATTATAGAAAGAACCTTCGGCCTCCTGAAGGCCAGGTTTAGGTGCCTGCATATGACAGGGGGATCCCTAATGTACTCACCAAAGAAGGTGTGCCATATCATCGTGGCCTGCTGTATGCTTCACAACCTGGCTTTGCGACGCCAGGTGCCTTTCCTGCAGGAGGATGGTCCAGATGGTGGTGTTGTAGCAGCTGTGGAGCCTGTGGAGAGTGAAGAGGAGGAGGACGACGGGGACGACACAGACAACAGGGACACAGTGATACAACAGTATTTTCAGTAGCACACAGGTACGAATCAACCACACCATTTTACATTTACTTAAAGTCTCCTGCCTCTCTACTGTCTGAGTTCCCCCCCAGTTCCTGTTAACTGAGTTGTGACTTTCCCTTCCGTTTTCAGAGCTGTGGGCCCCACTGCGTGACCTCTGCTTTGTTTGCCCATGGACTACAGCTGTGTGACAGTGGTATGTTGTCATCACAATGTAACTGAACATTTTGGCACCGTTATGTCTAATACATTTGTTCAAAATACAAGCAGACTCCAGATTTTTTTAGTGCAAGAAGTGATTTAATTCAAGTGCTAAATTTAAGGAACATGATTGTAAAACGGGGATGGGTGATGGTGGAGTAATGTCCATGGCAGAGTCCAGTTCTCAGTCGCACAGGTGCATTGTCCATATGCCTGTGGAAGGATGGAGCAGGGGCAGTTCAAGGTTGGACAGGGTGACAATGTGGGACAGTGGGATGACATCAGGGGGTATCGTTTGCTGGCGGGGGTCTTGCAATCCTACTCTGTCTTCTTGTGAGATCTCAGGTTCCGCTTGCGGGGTGGTTCTTCTTCTGCAGGAGGTGGGGTTCTGGTGGTCTGTCGTTGTGTGGGGGCCTCCTGTCCACTAGCGCCGGCGGAGGTGGTAGGCTGTTCCTGGTCCAGGCTAGTGACAGGGGCCCTTTGTGGTGCCACATGGTCCCGCAATGTGGTGACTATCTGGGTTAGGGCCACGACGATGGTCCCCATTGCGGAACTAATGTTCCTCAGTTCCTCTCTGAACCCCATGTACTGTTGCTCCTGCATGACCTGGATCTCCTGGAACCTGGCCAGTACCGTAGCCATCATCTCCTGGGAGTGGTAGTATGCTCCCATGATGGAGGAGAGGGCCTCCTGGAGAGTCGGTTCCCTGGGCCTGTCCCCCCCCCTGTCGCACAGCAGCCCTCCCAGTTCCCCTGTTTCCCTGGGCCTCTGTCCCCTGGACGGTGTGCCCACTACCACTGCCCCCAGGTCCCTGTTGTTGTTGGGGTGGTGGGTCAACCTGGGTGCCCTGTAGTGGTGGACACACCGCTGATTGACGTGTCCTGGAGACAGAGGCATGGGCCCACTGGGTGGGAGCTGTGCTGGTGTTCCCAGAGGGGGTTAGGTCTGGTGTAGCCTGTGGCTGTCTGTGGGGAACCGACTGTCCCGAGGTCCCCGATGGGCCGGGCTGGTCATCAGGGTGCAGGGAGACAGAGCTGCTGTCATCACTGGGGGCCTCTTCTGGGGGTGGGATGGACATCTCTGGACCCTCCGTGGCAGTGTGGTGGCATTCGGGTCCTGCAGGGGTATAAGAGTATGGTTATTGCTTCTGTGTGTGGCATTTCGTGTAATGAGTGGGTGGCCGTGTCCCCCAGTGCTGGCATTCCCTTGTGGGGGCTTTTGTGACGGTGGCTTGTGGGGGTGATGGGTGTGTGCAGTGGGCATGCTTTGGGGATGGGTGTCCATGCTTTGGGGACGCACGCAGGGCTAGGTTTTGGGATGGGTGGGATGTGATGGTGAGCCATTTGCAAGGAGTTGGTGTGATGGGGGTGGGAGTGAGGGTGGGAGTATCATTTGGCATGCAGGTGGGGTGGGGGGAATGGAGTAGTGAAGATTTGACTTACCAGAGTCCATTCCTCCGCCTACTCCTGCGAGGCCCTCAGGATGCAGGATGTGCAAGACTTCCTCCTCCCATGCTGTGAATTCTGGGGGAGTAGGTGGGGGTCCGCCGCCAGTCTTCTGCACCGCAATGTTGTGCCTTGATACCATGGAACGCACCTTCCCCCGTAGGTCGTTCCACCGCTTCCTGATGTCGTCCCGATTGCGTGGATGCTGTCCCACAGCGTTGACCCTGTCCACTATTCTGCTCCATAGCTCCATCTTCCTGGCAATGGTGGTGTGCTGCACCTGTGCCCCGAAGAGCTGGGGCTCTACACAAACTATTTCCTCCACCATGACCCTGAGTTCTGCGTCAGAGAACCTGGGGTGTCTTTGGGGTGCCATGGGGTGGTGTGGATGAGGTGAGGGGTGGTGTTTGTGTTGTAGAGTGTGGTGAGTGTGGTGGTGTATGGTGTTTTGTGCGTGGAAATTGTGTGGGTGATGTTGTGATTTGCCTCTGTGTGATGGTGTACTCTATGCTGTGCTCTCTCTCTCTGTCCTTCACTCGCAATTGTGGTCATAGGGGTTTGTGAGTGATGTGGGTGTGTGTTTTATATTTAATTGGGTGTGTGGGAGTGGTGTGTGTATGTGTCTCAGGTGTGTGTATTTTGAATTATCCAATGTGGTAGTGTTTTGTAAAGGTGTGTGTATTTTGAGCGCGGCGGTGTGTACCGCCAATGGAATACCGCGGTTGAAAGACCGCTGCAGGGATTTGTGGGTCGGAATGGCATGGGCGTATTTCTGTTGGCGTGACGGTGGAGGTTTGGTCATCGCCAGTTTCCCGCTGACCTTTGGTGTGGCGGACTTTTGTGGATGTCGGGTTTTTGGCGGTTTGCCAGTTGCGGGTCAGAATGACCGTGGCGGTTTGCCGCGGCGGTGTTATGGCGGCCTTCTGGCCGGCGGTAAGCGACTTTTACCGCCGAGGTCAGAATGACCCCCTATGTCTGTAATTGCTTTAAAATAAAACAACCTTTTTTTCCAAATGAGCTCCTTTTCCTTAACTAACATTTTTTTCAGTAGGCAGCAGTCCATTGGCCAACTGCCTACTTTTATAAAATATTTTTTCATCTTTCCCAAAGGAGAGAGAATTCCTTGGGGACCCCTTACCATTTGTGAATGGCTTACCACTGCCCTAAACACACCCCTTGCAAATTATTAATCAGTATTAGGTTGAAATCTAAATTGCAACTCTAACTTCTTACCAAATTGCACTTTGTGGCTTGCACATAAAATGCATTTTTATGATTGCAAGCAGCTTGATTCTGTGAATCAGTCTGTTTACGACCATAAAAAGCCTTTGTACATCTGGCCCCAGGCTCCTTGTGCGGCGCTCATGCAGAAAGGCTGCAGAGAGACCAAGTCGCAGAGGTGGAAGAAAGTAACTAATATCAGCCTGGCAAATGACTGAGGAAAAGCATGTTCCTCTCTGCTGCACCCTTGGGCATTGACAACTTGTCCAGACATGGGTTCTTACAGACAAGACAAAAGAAATGTCCGAAGAAATAAAGAGCTGTGTTTCAAGTGAACCTAGACTCTTTTGTTAAAATGCTATTTCATGTTGGCAGGGCAGAGAAAATACATTCAGCTCTTCACAGTGTTTGAGGAAGCAGCATTCACTCCTTAGCTCAGTCTATAAAGTTTTAATAAGTTGACCAGTTTGATGTACTCCAATCAGCGGAGGTTCCTCCATAGGAGTGGAGGAGCATCGCCCATTCCACACTGCTGCAGAAATAGTAAAAAATAAAATGCTAATAAATGGTTTTATTACCTTTTTATTTTTTACTCTCTGCGAACTGAGTGTGGGGTCGGGACCAGTGCGTCATTGCTGCTGATTGTCAGTAATGAGTAGTGGCTACTTCAGTTTGAAGTGCCCATGTAGGTTTGGCCAGCTATCTTACTATGGCCAGCCCGACATGTGCAATTCAAACCTCTCCAACACAGCTGTGTTAGCCAGCTGGGTTCGAGAGCAGGCCCATGCCACCAGTGCCTTTTGGAGTGGGCTCCAGCCAATCCAGGTGCTTCACTCATACTGCTAAACATTGTTAACAGCACGAGAGCAGCGTCTGGATTGGAAAATGTAGTTGATGGTGGGACGTCACCTCGCATTCGAAGGAGTCCGGAGCCAGAGATTGGAGAGCATCGAGAACATGCTGCAGGGTGAAGTAAGTTTCCTTCTTTTATGTTTATATTACTCTATGTTTAAATGTAATCTACTATGTCTTTATGTTTTAATGTATGTAGCGCCCCACCATTTTTTTATTTCACCGACCACCACTGACTATGGTGTGTTGATAAAGAAAACCTCTGTTTATTTACCCTCAGCTTTAGCATCAGGTATAAGGTTCCCACTTCAGTGTGGTTAACTGTGTTCCCCAGTCCCAAAGTGAGCAGCTTGAGTTTGGCCACATCCACTGTATTCAGATACCTTAAGTGAGAAAATAAGTCTAACTACAAACACTTCATCTACATGCAGTTAAATGGGTGTCGCCTTTATCAAGTGTTACTCTGACTGGTAGGAGAGATCTTTTGAACCAAAGAAAGTGTGATGTGAGAGAGACACCAAGGGCCATATTTATACTTTTTGACGCAAAACTGCGCTAACGCAGTTTTGCGTAAAAAAAAATTAGCACCGGCTAACGCCATTCTGAAGCGCCATGCGGGCGCCGTATTTATTCAAAGACGTTAGCCGGCGTTAGCCGCCGGCGCTGCCTGGTGTGCATGAAAAAAAATGACGTACACCAGGCAGCGCCGGCGTAGGGGAATATGGAGCTTGGGCCCCAAAAAATGGGGCAAGTCAGGCTGAGGAAAAATGATCGCCTCAACCCGATTGGCGCCATTTATTTCAACTCCCAACCCCCATTGAAATGACTCCTGTCTTAGCAAAGACAGGAGTCATGCCCCCTTGCCCAATGACCATGCCCAGGGGACTTCAGTCCCCTGGGCATGGTCATTGGGCATAGTGGCATGTAGGGGGGCACAAATCAGGCCCCCCTATGCCACAAAAAAATAAAAAATAAATACTTACCTGAACTTACCTTAATGTCCCTGGGATGGGTCCCTCCATCCTTGGGTGTCCTCCTGGGGTGGGCAAGGGTGACAGGGGGGGTCCCTGGGGGCATGGGAGGGCACCTCTGGGCTCCTTCCGAGCCCACAGGTCCCTTAACGCCTGCCTTGTCCAGGCGCTAAAAAACGGCGCAAAAGTCGCTGGACGTCATTTTTTTTGACCCGCCCACTCCCGGGCGTGATTTTTGCCCGGGAGTGTAAATACGGCGCACATGCCTCGGAGTCACTTTTTTAGACGGGAACGCCTACCTTGCATATCATTAACGCAAAGTAGGTGTCCACGCAAAAAAATGACGCAAACTCCATGGACTTTGGCGCTAGACGCGTCTAACGCCAAAGTATAAATATGGAGTTAGTTTTGCGTCGGAATTGCGTAAAAAAAAACGACGCAATTCCGGCGCAAACAGAGTATAAATATGCCCCCAAAAATCTTGACACTTTTTATTATGTTATGTTATATTGATTTGTATAGTGCACTTATCTACCAAGAGGGTATCCAGGCGGTTATCAGACTAACCGGACATGATGTGCCCCGGTATATTGGCTTCCCTGCTTAACTCTTAGCCAAAATCTCGACCACTTCACTATAACTACTCTATCACACTTTTCCTTGAAGCATAAACACTACACACTGTATACACAACAAAACCCTGATTGCTAGCTGAGAAGCTCCCTTACTGGCCAGACCAGTCTGTGATGCAACCAGGTTGTGACGCTACCCAAAGTGCAGCACTGTACTAATATCTTTAAAATAGAATAGCCACCCCACGTGAAGCACTACCTAACTGATATGAGAAGTCAACAGAAGAGGCTTTGTACCAGATTATGGTGGGCAGAATATTACAATGTAAAACTATGGTGGCTTGGACATTGAGTACAAATACTATAAAGGCAAATATGTATAGGAGACTACAGCCTTTAAAATATTTAACTCCACATATATGTCCCTCAATGTTCCTACATGACTTTGAGGTACAGGGATGATTCTCTACGATTAGTAAATCTATATATACCTTTACATACTTTCCTTTGCAATGTTTTTGTACTTGATATTGAGGCTATGAAGTTTGTACACCACAATGTTTTTTCCTTCAATATTCTTACCTACAATCGCTTAAAGAAGGCTTAAACATAAGCTTGTCCTCCTTGATAGCTTAATTGTGGAGTGAACTGAAAACTAATTTCAGACTATATTTAATTTTTATGTTCAAGAAACACCTAAAGATTTTCCTCTTCTCCGTTCATCTATCATTCCCCCAGCCCTCCCTCTCCTACTAAGCAATCTACCAACCTTTCTTCTTTGTACAATGGTCAAAGTCCCTCATGTAACTTGTTCACCTCTGGTGTATGCCTTTCCCCGACCCCTCTCAAAATCCCTCGTGGAACCATCAATTTGGGTCTGGATATAAGCATCTTTAGCTGCCTGGGAGACCTCATGTCAATTCAAACAAGCATTTACAATGCAAACAGTTTTGCATTTGTGAAAGGTAGAGCTGTTGGAGTTGTAAATGGCTTTTTTTAACTCCTGTTTTGTTTGTATGCAGTGAGGTGATATTATTTGCATGATTGAGCTGGAAACCAACTATTTTCCCAAACTTCCAATTCGCTATTTAGTGACATTAGCCAAAAACCCTTGTTTGCTTATAAAACTTGACATGCAGACTGTTGCCTTTTTAATTGTATCTTCCTAAAAAGTGTATAGTGCTACTCTTTCATAATATAGGTGTGAAGCTCATAGTTCACCTTCTTTATGAAAAATCATAATAAATTTAGTAGTTGGGTATTGTTAAATGGGGTGCTGAAGAGCAACAACAGGGTTGAAAATTAACAGCACGCTATCAGTGAACAATGTTCTGTGCTGGGGCGCTTAACCCCTACATGTTTCACTCGATTGTATAAACTCCCTAAAAATGTTTCAGACAAGTAAGTCTTATTGTCTGGGACCACTATAGCTGTCTCTGTTACTGCTACCATATAAATAGGCAAGTGTGCTCAACATTGAGATAGAGACAAGAGAAAGAAAAAAATGTAAAAAAAGGTCAACAACATCGGATAATTCCTTCATCCATTTTATGAGAAAGGCTTTATGGTGGGCTGGAAGTTACCCGTTGGTACCGTCAGTGCGTGACCGGGACTGTGTAGCTAGTCAGCGCATGAGAGCATACCCATAGCTATCGCATTGCACTGCAGTTCAATTTAATGCACATACAGTATGCTGTTCTACACGGACTGCCGTATTGGAGTGCACGGCCTCTTAACTTGGCTCCACAAAATGACCGCTAGCAGCTCCTTACACAAGTAGAATATGGCTCCCCATTTCCCTTCGTAATAGGCTACGGGTGCGCGTTCAAGAGGAACAGGTGCGCATTTCCAGCTGCTGTGTTAGTAACCTAGGCAGTGACAACGCAGAGTGGCGCTTGCTCATCACCTTCCGGAAACGTCAGAAACCTGACTGGTGGGTAGTCCAGAGCCATGGCCCCTCTTCGGCACGCGCGGAGCCACAACATTTACTGGTTTAACGTGCACGAAGAGGTGAAAGGGTGCTGTACCACATGCTGTCAGCAAATGTGACCAAGATAACAGACTGATTTACAGCCCTGTTTACAGAAACAGTGTTGCAGCGACGCTAAGCCGAGAACAAGAATGCTCTGCAAATGAAAAGGCAAGCTTCACCGACCATGAGCAGGAAAACAAGAAAAAAAAGGCCCCCAAAGAACAGTCAAACACGACAAAGCACAATTATATAGTAGTTAGTGCTTGCTTCCAAAGAGAAAAATGTGGGACAAGGAGCCATGACTGACCACTAGCAAGCAAGGATTTTTAAATGACACTGAGGCAAACAAAGGAACTGGCTTTAAGCTCACAGAAGTGGAAGACTTTATTAAAGTATACAAGAGCTCATGCGCTTACACTCAGCCTAAAAAATACAATTGGAGGAAGTGCAGAGAAAGAGTGAGTTTCAGGTCAGCCCTCTTCAGCCAGTGACTTTCATGTTCTTCTCATGGTTTGCTGTTGGTTAAATGAGCTGACCATCAAAGTCACAGCATTTTATGGATGGTTATATAGTACTATTTGTGAAGCCATTAAGTTTTAGTGATCGGGAGCCAAATAGTCCTTTTGTTAGATTGCAGATCCGATTTACCACATAGCCTAGCTTGGCTTGTAAATGAAAACCAGTTTACGCATTTCAGTGCTGACAGTCAACTATTTATTGCTTTGTATGGCTTTTCTGCTGAGGATTTGCATGCTATTTTGATGTCCCAGCCTTTTTGGAAAGAGAATATTCACAAATCTCAATTGTAGTTTTGATGTTTTACTTTGCAGTGATGATAATACTTTAGATTTAAAGCTTTTTTTGTTTCCACGCCAAAGGCCCGTGCGCACAAAGGCCTTCTTAAAAATGCAAGAAAATGCTGGTTCTTTTTCAAAAGCATCTACTAGGCAGAAATTTACAGTATATGTCCTTGAAATTCATATCTTGCACCTCAAACTTAATTTTCTGTTCCATTTATCTGACACTTTTCTTTCGGGGTACAGCTTAACCCTGCTAATGCATCTTGTTCAGCAAAGGGGGCCTACTCCTAGCTTCCATATAGTTGTAGCTAAGCATTATGGAACTTTCTTACTAGGAAAGCTGGGACGACACAGAGTTGCTCAGCTATTACCAAACACTTTAACATCCAAGATCCAGACTTTTTGACTTTATCATTGGTTGTCATAAATGTTGTACCACTGCTTGTACTGTTTTTCCCTCCTGTTCCATTAAAGTAAATGGTGATTCATCTTGGATGGGCTAGGGCATATCACACTTTACAAGGCCTGCACTGCCCTTTTGACCTAAATCCTTTCTACACAAATACCTCAATAAATAAGAAAGATTTATGATGCGATACATGATTTCACTGTCTAGTACTTCGCAAGATGCTACATGTCTCCTCCTGCATCACAATATGCTTATATAAACTGGATGCGCCCGAACCCCACAAACATAACACTATTTTCTTACTCAATTGTATGTTTGGCTGTTGAGAGGACAGCTACTTGGAAAGCAATCCTGTAAACACAAGGAGGCATAGTCACAAGAACCTGGCGCATTGGCTGCAATGCGCCAGTTTCCTTGCGTCACCCTGCCCCTTCCTTAGTCACAATGGTAGCGCTGTATTTACAATACAGTGCCCAATGGTGCACATTAGCACAATAGTGTCAAAATGTTTGCCGCTATTTGACATTAGTCCAGTAAAGCTAGGGGAGGCCTATAAGAAATAGCCTAGTGTCACTTTAACCCCTGCCCTGGGCGCTAGAATGGCTCAGTGAAATCTTGTAAATTACACTGTGCCATTTTTTCGGGGCTTCCCGCAGGGGAACACCCCCTTGCATACATTATACCTAGCGCAGGTATGATGTGGAACAAGAGTTTACAAAGTGGTGCAATGCTAGCTATTGCATCACTTTGTAAACATGGCTCAGCGCCACCATTGCGTTAAAAAAAAGACGCTACAGCGGCGCTAAGGGGTGCAAGAGGCTTGTAAATATGCCCCTAAATCTGAAAGTGAAATCATTGTGTGCAAATGACAAATAAAAAAACTACAGACTAGTGAATGTTAGATAAAACATTAGTAAATCTTGAAGTTCAACCTTGTTATTTAATTTCTGACACATTTATGCATAATTGTTTAATATTTATAATTAATCTGAAAAAAGTACACGAGCCCTGTGCCTGTATTTATATTAAATCTGGAAAAATACACGAGCCCTGTGTCTCATCCCAACCAAACCAGAGTTACATCCAGAAGTATTACTTTCTATTGGCTCAGCAAAAAGACCAGAATTATTTTTTGCCTATTCTTGTGCATTGGCAAAATATTCTTTGCAGTTTCCAATATCAGCACAAAGAGGCAATATTCTCCTTACAGGATGTTGACATTAAGAAGAAGCTCAATGAGTGATGCTGCTATTTTGACACTCTCATGTCCAAAAGAGAAGTGTCGGATAAGGATACCACTCCTCGTTCTCAAATTTGTGTGTTCATTTTAATCATTAAGGACCAGGGAAGTTTGGAACCATTGGCACTTTAGGTCACTTGCTAAAATTAAGGATTTCGTGTGATTCGCCAGAACAATTATAAGCAAAAATCATTCACCCAAAACCTGGTTCATGTTTATTACTATCTGAATTGCTGTGCAAGTCGAGAGGCCCACCAAATTCAAGCTAAACTGTTATTTTAATAAGACGATCATTATTGCTTTCCCTGACACCTAAGTGAACATTTAAAATTAAGGTCTAAGCGAACATTTAAGATCTAAGCCGGGGCGAATTTTTTTTACTAATGCATAATCTTGTGTAAATGTCGATTATTTGGATTTGTATATTTCGTATAATTTTTTTTCTTCTGTTTATGCCTTTTCGTGTGATTTTCACCCACCCCTATTTCAGGGAAAAAATGCCTTCCGGGAACTATGAAATTCAATTTGTATCGTGCCACTCACTCACTGTTTGACTTTCGAACTACATAAAATATTCTGGGCAGGTATCTCAGGGGACTTTTGTACATGAGGTCATAATGTGATCACAATTTTCATGAAGGTGATAGCCCGGGTGTATTGCGTGTACTACGCATACTTTTCATGAATATTACACATATTTTACGTGGAAAAAAATCACAAATTCGATTTTTTTTCTACCGTGGGTCCAGTGATCACTGCGATTGAAATCAAGCTGCACCTCACTGAAGAAGCCCAAAAGGCTAAAAGTGGTGTGTGTGTGCTTGTGATGCATTCTGGGGGACCATATATGACACTTCAGACTGAATTGGTTCTTCCAGGAGCAAGACTGATTTCCATATGTCTAGTATCAGTGCAGAGTGACATAGTGGGAAAAAAGTTATGGCCCAGAATGCAGGCTCACGTAATTACCAGTCGAAAATATAAAGCATTCCACCCTTCACGTTTTTTAGTTTAACTCACATTTCAGATAAAATCACACCTAGTGCTACTGCACTTTCTGAGCCAGAGCTTTGGGCCGCTTCAAGGGCTTGACGATGTGGGCCATTTAAAAAAAATAGTTTCAATTGTTACACCTTCTGAGGGAATGTTCATTGTACTAGGAATATTTTGTATTTATATTTATTTTTGTAACCTGAAGGTTGTCTCCATTTGCTTTTGTTTCATAAATAATATATTAAACTAAAAGTCATCTATTTTACTCTGTGGTCTATATATTTGGTCCCACTGCCTCCGGAGAGGTGCACTGTCTGTCCTATAAGCAATAATTGCCGCACTGCCCGACCACTTCTGCTCAGTGAGAGAAGCTGCTTTTGCTGATGATGATCATTAGCTGAAAGAAGACTTGGGAAATAGCCTGAATGAGCAGCTACCTCACGTGGCTACAGTGGAAGTCACACTGGCCAGTCAGGTGGCATATGGGCACGCGTGGTGGTGAGACTAACTCTGCTTGAGTGCCTTAATGTCCGTGGGACGGCACCAGTACTCACCCAACTGCTATTTGTCTGCATTTGGGAGTTTGAAAAGGGCTTGGGGCATGAGCCCCGGGTCAAACATTTGTCCGTTTTCGACATATGAAGAGTAGGAATGTCTGGCCCATTAGTTATTGTGTAGTAGCTGCTCAGGTTGCCAACCTTGATTGCTGTACCACCACTCACCTCATTTAGGTGTATTTGTACTACAGTAAACACTATCTGAGCATTGGAAGTTGTATGACTACAGCTCTTTTCAACTTATTTTCCAGCTCTGATTCATTTTTGTTCATTTGGCTTTATTTAACTCACTAGATGGTATCACTGGCGTACGCATGGAGTCATTTGGATTACTTAGCCTTCTGCGATCACCCCTATTTTCTTGTAAATAAACGTAGCACCTCATTTACCCTCTGGCTGGGCTGGTGTGATGTAGCTGTTTACATATTTTAGTTACCCTACGCCCAACCTCCCAACCTAGATAACCTACGTCTTGGTTGCTTATACTGCCCCAGACAATGTATATAGACTAGTTTTTTAAAAGAACCTTGAGGAATTGCATCAATCTATTGTGTGTGCTCTGTTCTCACACTTCTGTCCACTAGCACATTATTAAGCGCTACAACCAAAGAAAACATAAAAGCACATCTCTGGTCACCCATGTACGACACCAAAACACTTCCCACGTTGACTCATAACCAAAAACAACTCAAAGAAAGATCAGCATTTGCCCAGATGTCACAATTCATTGAAGATAACGCCAAACTTTCCAACTTCCAAACAGAATTCCATCCTGGAAGAGGCATGGAATCTGCCCTCATCGCCCTCTGGTATGACATTAAAAACACAGTAGACTGGAACAGAGACGCTGCATTACTTCTCTTGGACCTCTCTGCTGCTTTCAACACAGTTGACCATGACACTCTAATCCAAAGACTCTACGAAGTCGACATAGAGGAGGCTAATATCAACTTTATCACATCCTGCCTTCAAACAGTACAAATGTCATCCATTTTCCCCCTTTCTCATCCAAACCACAGTTCACAAAAGCAGGGGTCCCTCAAGGCTCGATGATCTCCCCCATGCCTGTCAATGTCCACATGAAGGCACCACCGGCAATGATCACTTAATATGTCAGCTCACATGCTATAAATATGCAGATGTCCCACAAATACTTCTTAAAGTGACTGGAAAACTCCAAACACATTGGAAATTCAAAAGCTACTTCAGAGCTGTTGATCAGTAGATGATATGCAGCCACCTCAAATAGAATACTTCCAAAACTGAAATAAATGTGGAGAATGGAAAATGATGACACACTCTGCCCCTTGACTGATGATCTGGGACCATCTCCTAGAGTACCTAAGGAAATAAGAAATCTTGGAATTACTGTGGAATTCGAGTTATCAATGAATGCCCAAAGGACAAATTAGCAAGAGCAAGCTTCACTACTATGAAAACTCTATGACGCATCTTCCCGCACCTAAGATTTTCACACAAGGTCCAAACTACTATCTCTCTTGTACTGTCCAAATTTACAAACGGCAATGGCTTCGACCACGGATCATCTTTATCAACAATAAAAAGACTACACTGAATTCAGAACTCTGCTGCCAGATTATTCTTACATGTAAGGCCACAAGCCCTCATCTCACCAGCCTTCATGACTCCACACTGGTTACCGGTTGCCAGAAGATCCACCTTCTGTCTGCTTTGTATCACCCACAGAGCAATACATGGATCAGGACAACTTTTAATCAGGAAGAAAATCACCAAATACATTCCAGAAAGGAGGCTTCGCTCCATAGAGGCACCTTGCCTCAAAATCAGAGCATATAAGAAAAAAAGCATGCTGGGTACATCTTTCTTTGTTCAAATAGCCAAACTATGGAATTCATAACCCACATAAGATCCACAGATAACAATCTTATTTTCAGAAGACTACTCAAGAGTTGACTCTTTCCTACATAACCACTAAACTCAAATACAAATGGCAAACATATCCCTGTGTATTTAAACATTTATAATTTGATTAGATATGTGCATTTCTTTGAGAAAATATATATAACACCTATGGTTTAAAAATATAGAGATATTCTTTAGGTCTGCTTTACCAATGTGTATATTAGTTATGGAATATATATATATATGCATGCATATATATATATATATATATATATATATATATATATATATATATATATATATATATGCATGCATATATATATATATATATTTATATATATTATATATATATTAAAAAACAAGGTTTTCTCATCGTTCATTTTTCTACAAATATTATAGTGATGTTATCAATGAAGTCAAAGAAGATGTCATAAGTGAGGTAATATCTGGGGTATTTAGCAGTGCATGGCGAGGGTGCGAGTTATAGTTACCTTAGAACAGGAGTTATAGTTTCTTGAACTCCAACTATAACAGCTGAATTTTTTTTTTGTTTTTTTAGTGAATATCTATGGTTCTTTTATAATTAAGATACCTATTGCAATGCTTGGTGAGGAGGAGGGGTTTGGCTGCATGGTCTGGCCTGGCACTGTACTGTCCACCCTAAGCTTGATGCTCATGCCCCCTCCTTCTTGCCATCTGTTGTCCAAGTCCATGCCCCTGCTCCCTTGTTACACCTCTGGGTGGCTATAGTTCTGCCACTGCCCTTCCTGCCAGCCCTGAACAGTTAGCTTGTTGCCTCATCGACCTCCTCCCTACTCTCTGTTGCCCCCTCCTTTCTACCCTGCGTGGTACGATGTGCTGCAACTGCCCTCCATTTAGCTTGATATCTCTGCCCACTCCTACTGCCCTCTGTTGCTCAACTCTATGCCCTATCATTGCCCTCCTGCTAAGCCTCTGTGCTAAGCTTGCTGCCCTTACTCTCCTTCCTTCTGCCCTGCGATGTCTGTGTGCATGCCTCTGCTCCCTCCTTTTTGTCCACCATGTTCCATGGGCCTGCCACTTTTCCTCCTATCTACTCTGAACTGCATCTCCCACCTGCCTAGCGTGGTCAGAAGGCTGCTGCCTGTCCCTGCCACCTCCACCATGCCAGTCCAAGTTCCATGACTCTATCCCCTCTCTCCTGTCCTCCATGGACCATTTTGCTCCCACTCCCTTCTGCCCTCAATGCTCTGTTGTACTGCAACTGCTCATCTTGCCTGCCCTGGGTGGTCTGTTATGAATCCCCTCCCCTAGCCCTCTCTTGTGTGTGACCAGCCCCTACCCATCCCTTCTGTCTTCCATGGTCGTTTGTGCATGCCCCTGCCCCTCCCTCTTGCCCACCATGGCTGTTGTGCTGCCACTAACACTTTCACTTGCCATGCATGGACTTCTGTGCTGCCACAACCCCTCCTACCTGCCCTCTGTGGTCAGCTTGCTGCCCCTGACCCCCTCCCACCTCCTCTCCACTGTGTGTATGCCATTATAGTCTCACTGCTGCCCTTCATGGTTTGTTGTGCTTCCAGTGCCTATCTGCCCTCCATGGTCAGCTTGCTGCCCCTGCCCCCTTGACCACTGCCCTCCTTTTTCCATGAGCAGGCCTCTATCCCCTCCCTCCTGTCTTGTCTGGTCCGCTGTCGTGCCCGTGCCCCCTTCCTTCTGCCCTTCACAGTCTGTTATGCTGCAACTGTCCCTCCTGTCTGTCGGGTATGGTCAGCTTGCTGCCCTTGCCTCTCCCCCCTCTCCTCTCAGTTATCCATGTGCATGGCCATGTCCCCTCCTTATTGTTGTCCATGGTCAGTTGTGCTGCATGGCAGTCCTGCTTGCCCTGTGTGGATTATTGTGCCACTGCAACCCCTGAAGTCTGCCCTGTAAGGTCAGTCGGGTGCCCCTTCCCATCGCCCTCCTGCTCTCTGTTAACGGAGCCCTTATCCGGACCCCATTTCTCCTCCTCTCCATGATCCAATGTACTATACTTGCCAACATTTCGAACTTGATAAGAGGAAGGTTTTGAAAAAAAACAGGGGAATTGATTTTCCCCATAGACTTACATTGAAAAAGAGGAGATTATAGGCAGGAGACAGATACAATAACTTCCTTTTGGACTTAAAACATTGGGAGTCTCCTGCCTGAATGGGGTCTGTTGGCATGTATGGTTGTACTGCTACTGCCTCTTCCTTCTGCCCTAAAAGGTCTGTTATAGTGCCACAGCATCTCTTGCCTGTCCTGCTGGTTGGTTTGTTGCTCTGCCCCCCTTCCCCCTGCCCTGCATTGTCTGTTATGCTGCTGCTGCCCCTCCCTCCTGCCCAGCGAGGTCAACTTGTTGTCTCTTCACTTTCCTCCCTGCCCTCAATTATCCGAGTCCGTGCCCCTGACCATTACCTACCCACAGCATTCTAATAAACAACTAGATTGCTAATATTCTATACTTATTGCAAAAATGTGGGAAGCCTGGCGTCATCTTGATGCAATCAAACCTGTTATTCCTAAAGCATTTACTTTAGAAATTATCAAAATGAGAGGGTTTTATTTCCATTGAAATTATGGTTAGTGCTCTAAAAATGTAAAGGAGGACATACTGTCTGAATTCCCAAATAGTGACAAAGCACTTTTAAATTATTTGCTATCTTTATGATTTGTCAATCCAGTTGATCAGATGATTATATGTTTCACTTAGGGGACAGGATGTGGTGTTAAGGCCGGAGCTGCAGCCTTTGCAACTGGAGAACCAGGTTCGAGTTTCTGCGTCAGCTCAAATTCCTCTTACTGTGGGCAAATCACTTAATCTCCCCATGCCTAAAACCAAAATGAATGTGTTCTTGTGTAATGTAACAGATGCTCACATGAAGCACCATAATGTATGCTGAAATAAGGAAAACCAGCTTCCAAAACAGGTTTGAAAGTTGAACAAGCGTCGTTTATTTTACTTGCTCCGGTAACAATATGATAAAAAATGTCCAAATAATCACCCCAGCAGTGCGCCGCAAATCGCTCGACCTCTCTTCCACCAACTGCCGTTTTCTCTGTGTCAACGGTACCTCGCGCCTCCACACGTGCGTCCGGAACACAGAGAAAACGGCTCGTGCAATCGGCTCTGCCACGCGTGTAGTTTCATTTCACACACGCGGCAGATACTACATTTAGTTTTCCCTTTTTTTTTTTAAACAAAACCAAACAAGACCAACCCTCCCATGGAATCAAACAATAAACCAATACCCCCAAAAATCTTGGAAAACAACCTAAAACAAAACATCAGGTAATAATACCTATTTCACTAGATACTTCTAAATGTAAGTAATGATACATCTTACGCTTTACATTTATAAACATCGCATTTTGCATTTCTTGAGCAATCCTGGAAAATATGCATGCTAGGAATAGAGATCACCACAAACTTCGCTTAATGGTACCTCATCGGTAATTTGTGGACTCTACAACTTTTCCTAACAGGCACCTGTTCGAAGCAAGCGTCCCTTTCCTTAGGATTTAATGGTTCAACTCCACCAGGTTTATTTACAATCACGGAGTCCTTCATCCTTCCATTCAGCTCACACGGGTCACTAAGCGACAAAGGAACATCTCTTGGCAAAACTTTTCCCACTTTTCCCACATTCCACCAATTACGCCCGCCAACCCGAACAGCATTACCACACACTTTATCAACTCTCAAAGGTTCAGAAAACTTTGAGTCACCTTTCTTGACAAAACTAGGTAGTTTGATCCGCACCCAATCTCCAACCACAAACCGTAACTCTTTTACACTCCTTTTCTTATCATAGTAAATTTTTTGTTTCTCTTGAGCTTTCCTCATACTCAAACGAACCTTGACATCAATGTGTTCATTACACACAGAGGGGGTCATTCTGACCTTGGCGGTAAAAGGGCCATACCGCCGGTCAGAACTCCGCCATACTACCGCCACGTCCGCGGTAAACCGCCACGGTCATTCTGACCACCAACTGTGAATCCGCCAAAAACCCGACATCCAAGGAAGGCCGCCTCATCAGCGGTCCGCGGAAAACTGGAGATGACCAAACCTCCACCGCCACGCCAACAGAAAAACGCCCATGCCATTCTGACCCACCAATCCACACGGCGCTCTTTGAACCGCGGTATTCCATTGGCGGTACACACCGCCGCGGTCAAAATACACACACAGCTCCAAAACACTGCCACATTGGGCAATTTGAAAGACACACACCTGACACACATACCAACAACACTCCCACACATCCATACAAGTATAAAACACACACCCACATCACCCACAAACCCCTACGACCGAAGATCAGAGACGAAGGAGAGAGAGACACATCACAGAATAGAGAGCTACATCACACAGAGGCACACTACACCATCACACACACCACATAGAAGCACAAAGCACCACACACCAACACACTCATCACCATATACACCACCCCACACCTCATCCACACCACCCCATGGCACCCCAAAGGCACCCACGCTTTTCGGACCAAGAACTCCGGGTCATGGTGGAGGAAATCATAAGAGTTGAACCGCAGCTCTTCGGCTCACAGGTGCAGCACACCACCATAGCCAGGAAGGCGGAGCTATGGCAGCGGATCGTGGACAGGGTCAACGCGGTAGGACAGCATCCCAGAAATCGAGACGACATCCGCAAACGCTGGAACGACTTAAGGGGAAAGGTGCGCTCGATGGTCTCGCGACACAACATCGCAGTGCAGAAGACTGGCGGGGGACCACCACCCACTCCACCCGAATTCACAGCATGGGAGCAAGAGGTACTAAACATCCTGCATCCTGATGGCCTCGCTGGAGTACACGGAGGAATGGACTCTGGTAAGTACAATCTCAACTACTTCCCCCCCCCCCAGCATGCTAACCCCCACCACCACCCTCACCCCCAACCCCCATCACACATCCTCCCTGAGAATGTCTCTCCAGCACAACCCACCCAACACCAACCCCTGCATGCCCCCACAAACTATGGACACCCATCACCCAAGCATGACCACTGCACATACCCCCCCCCAAACACCCCCACAACACCTCCCCCAAGGGAATGGCAGCACTGGGGGACAAGGGCACCAATCAATGGCACGCAATAGCACACACAGAAACAATAACCATACTCTCTTACCCCATGCAGGACCCGAATGCCAACACACCGGCCAGGAGGGTCCAGAAATGTCCATCCCCCCCCCGGAAGAGGCCCCCAGTGATGACAGCAGCTCTGTCGACCTGGAACCTGACGACCAGCCCGGTCCATCGGGGACCTCTGGACAGTGGGTTCCCCACACACAGGCCACAGCAGACCCAACCCCCTCTGGGACCAACAGCACAGCTCCCACCCAGCGGGCCCATGCCTCTGTCTCTAGGACAGGTCAATCAGCGGTGTGTCTGCCACTACAGGGCACCCAGGCTAACCCACCACCCCAACAACAACAGGGACCTGGGGGCAGTGGTAGTGGGCACACCGTCCAGGGGACAGAGGCCCAGGGAAACAGGGCAACTCGGAGGGCTGCTGTGCGACAGGGGGGGAGGAGAGGCCCAGGGAACCCACTCTCCAAGAGGCCCTCGCCACCATCATGGCAGCCTACCACCACTCCCAAGAGACGATGGCGACGGTACTGGCCAGGTTCCAGGAGATCCAGGCACAGCAGGAGGAACGCTACATGGGGTTCACCAATCAACTCACCAACATCTCTACCGCTATGGGGAGCATAGTCCAGGCCCTCAACCGTATAGAAGACACGTTGCGGGACCGTGAGGCACCACACAGGGCCCCTGTCCCTAGCCAGGAACAGCCTACCACCTCCGCCGGCGCTAGTGGACAGGAGGCCCCACCACAACGACAGGCCACCAGAACCCCACCTCCTGCTGAAGAACAACCACCCCGCAAGAGGAGCCTGAGATCAAAGAAATCGACAGAGTAGGATGTCAAGACCCCCGCCAGCATGAGACCCCCCCTGAAGTCATCCCACTGACCCACATTGCCACCCTGTCCAACCTTGAACTGCCCCTGCTCCATCCTTCCACAGGCATATGGACAATGCACCTGTGAGACTGAGAACTGGACTCTGCCATGGCCATTACTCCACCCCCACCCATCACCGTGTTTATATCATGTAACATTATCTAGCACAAAAAATAAATCACTCAATGCACTTAAATCAAACAGGAGTCAGGCTGTATTATTTACAAATGTATAAGACATTACCAATCAATTATGTTCTGTTAACTTTGTGCTGAACACATACCGAGATCAATAAGCATTAGTCCATGGGCTAACCAAGCAGTAGTCACGGAGTGGGTCATACAGCACTGAAAAGGGAAGGGAAAATCAAACATCAGTTTTAAAGAACTGGGGGGTCATAGACAAAGCTGAGAAGCAGGAGGCTTGCAGGAAAAGTAAAATGGCGTGCTTGATTCTTACCTGTGTGCTACAGAAAATACTGTTGGATAACTCTGTCCCTGTTGTCTGTGTCGTCCTCTGAGTCTTCCTCCTCTTCACTCTCCGCAGGCTCCACAGCTGCTTCAACACCACCATCTGGACCATCCTCCTGCAGGAAAGGCACCTGACGTCGCAATGCCAGATTGTGAAGCATACAGCAGGCCACGATGATCTGGCACACCTTCTTTGGTGAGTACATCAGGGATCCCCCTGTCATATGCAGACACCTAAACCTGGCCTTCAGAACCCCAAAGGTCCTTTCTATGATCCTCCTAGTTCGCCCATGGGCCTCATTGTACCGTTCCTCAGCCCTGGTCCGGGGATTCCTCACTGGGGTCAATAGCCAAGGCAGGTTGGGGTAACCAGAGTCACCTATTAGCCACACACGTTGTCTCTGTAGCTGTTCCATCACATAAGGGATGCTGCTATTACGCATCACATACGCGTCATGCACTGAACCAGGGAACATTGCATTCACATGGGAGATGTACTGGTCAGCCAAACAGACCACCTGGACGTTCATAGAATGGTAACTCTTCCTGTTTCTGTACACCTGCTCATCGTCTTTTGGGGGGACTAAGGCTACATGGGTCCCATCAATGGCACCAATTATGTTGGGAATATGTCCAAGGGCATAAAAATCACCCTTCACAGTGGGCAAATCAACCTCCTCTGGGAATATGATGTATCTCCGCATGTGTTTCGTCAGGGCAGACAACACTCTAGACAAAACCTTAGAAAACATTGGCTGAGACATTCCAGATGACATGGCCACTGTTGTCTGGAATGAGCCACTTGCAAGAAAATGGAGGACTGACAGCACCTGCACCAGAGGGGGAATTCCTGTGGGTTGGCGGATGGGGGACATCAGGGCTGGCTCCAGCTGGGCACACAGTTCATGGATAGTGGCACGGTCAAGTCGGTATCGTAGTATGATGTGGCGTTCTTCCATTGTCGACAGGTCCACCAGCGGTCGTTACACGCGAGGATTCATCCTTCTCCTCGCAAATCCCAGCGGACGGTGCCTAGGAAGGACAACATGGAGCACAGAGTCAAGATAATCACTGGTACGTTCACCACTGCTTGCATGGCACACGGTTATCTAGGTATTGAAAGGCGTGTATGTGTGGCAATGCGAGGCCTAGGCCTGTGTGTCGCAGTAGAGATTAGGCCATGTGGGCCCTTGAAATGGCGGCTGCCTGACCTGTGAAGTGGGACAATGGGATGTGAGGTCACTGCGCTGGCGGAGCACACCGTGGCGGTAGGCGGTCGAAGACCGCTATACGGAGCCGCATTGGACAACATTGAAGCCTATGGGTTTCAGGAGCCAATGATGATGTGCGCCGGCGGTCGCGGTACGCACCGCCGAGGTACGCACCGACGCGGTACGCACTGCCGCGGTACGCACCGCCGCGGGCGTGACCGCCATTTTCTATCTGCTTAATCACTCGAGACCTGATCATCCACAGGAGAGGACCTATACTGCAAGTGCTGCTGTGAACTCGGTCTGGAAGTGACAATGGCTGCTGCGACTGGGGAAAGGGCCCCTGCCTTCACGTCTGAAGAGTTGGAGAAGCTCGTGGATGGGGTCCTCCCCCAGTATGCCTTACTCTACGGTCCTCCAGACCAACAGGTGAGTACACCGGGTGCACATGGAATGGGCGATGCCTGTGTGGAGTGGGGTGGATGTAAGTTGGTGGGGTGGGGGGCGAATGAGGAGTGCAACGCACGACAGATGAGAGCATGTGCTATATTGCAAGGTTGGGGAGGGGGGCCAATCACATCTAACATGCAGTAAGTTGATGAATGTTTCCTTCCCACCCTGTACATGTCACATAGGTCAGCGCCCATCAGAAAGTCGCGATTTGGCGTGCCATCGCCAAGGAAGTCCGGGCCCTGGGGGTCCACGTCAGACGGGGCACCCACTGCCGCAAGAGGTGGGAGGACATCCGCCGCGGAACCAGGAAGACCGCCGAGTCACTGCTGGGGATGGCCTCCCAACCTAGGAGGGGTGCCAGTCGTTCCTTGACCCCCCTGATGTCCCGGATCCTGGCGGTGGCCTACCCTGAGTTGGATGGGCGCTTGAGGACATCACAGCAGACACAAGGGGGTGAGTATCAGCACATTCAGTTATCTTTCTGCGCAGTGGAGGCGTCTGGGTGGGGAGGAGGGTTGGGGGTGACATTAGGCCAGGGCGCTTTCTGTAGTGTAGTCCTCTCCCTTAGGCATGGCCCTGTGCTCCCGGCCCCCACCTCCGTAGGGTGGCAAGTCCAGCTATTGATGGTCCAGCCTCACACATGTGCGCGTTTGTCGTCTCCTGACCTGTTGTCCGAGTCAGAAGTACTGAGTAGTGTGCTCCGAATGCGCGGCTTAGTGCATGCGGCTCCTGTGTCTGTCCTCTCCGCCAACGGTGTTGACATTGCATGCACTCAACCAGGTCTTCTCTTTCTCCCCCCACCCTTCTTCTTCATCTTCTTGTGCATGTGTGCATTAGCATCATCAGGCGGAGGAGATTTGGCATCGGAGCACGAGGGAGCTGCAAGCCACAAGGCCCCGGTGGGCACAGGAACAGACACCGAGGGCCCAAGTGAGCCGGAGGGCGAGGGGAGCACCACGACGGGGACCGCTGGTGAGAGCAGCGACAGCGACACGTCCTCGGATTGGAGCTCCCTAGCGGTGGCGGCAACATCCGGGCCCCCCGCCTTTACAGGTACAGCCGCCACCCAGCGCACCAGCCCCGCCCTCCCAGCAGCCCCTCAGCCTACGCTCCGTGCCCGCTCACCCAGGAAGGCGGGCGTCTCCTTCGCCCCAGGCACCTCAGCCCCTGCCCCTGTTACCCCTGCTGCCCTCAGTGAGGAGGTCATTGATCTCCTCAGGACACTCATTGTTGGGCAGACTACCCTTTTGAATGCCATCCAGGGGGTAGAAAGGGAGGTGCATCGGAGCAATGCCTACCTGGAGGGCATTCATTCGGGTCAGGCTGCCCATCAGCGATCGTTCAATGCTCTGGCCTCAGCACTGACGGCAGCCATTGTCCCTGTTTCCAGCCTCCCTCTTCTGACTGCCTCCACCCTGTCTCTGTCTCCTGTTCCTCAGCCTATCCCATCCACACCATCTGACCAGCCTGCACACACCTCAACACCCAAGGGCAGCTCATCCAGACACAAGCACCACAGATCCCACAAACACTCACCCAAGCAACACACAGATGCAGACATCCCAACAGTCACTACCACCCCTGTGTCCCCCTCCTCCTCGTCTCCCTCCTCCCTCCCTGTGACGTCTCCACTCACACCTGCATGCACACCAACATCAGCCAGTGCTTCCATCACCACCACACCCTCCTGTACAGTCCGCACGCGTGCAGTCACCACCCCCACTGCCATTTACACGTCCCCTGTGTCCTCTCCCACTGTGTCTGTCACCACCCCTTCCAAGACACACAAACGCAGGCAGACACCCACCCAACAGACATCCACCTCACAACAGCCTACAGCACCTGCACCTTCACCCAATGACAGCACACCAGACTCTCCTACAACCACATCCTCTTCTTCCACTTCCATCTCCACTTCTCCTATCTTTTACCTTGGCCCTAAAACAGTTTTCCTGGCTAATCTTGAGCTCTTCCCCTCCGATGACCTACCCTTCCATCTGCAAAGAGTCCCAAGAGCACCACAGCCACCACCAGCCCAACTTCGGGTGTCACTGTTGTGCATGGGTTCTGGAGCCCACCCTTTGCCAGCAGTGACACCTCCATCAGCAGCAAGGACACATCCAGCCCCCCCCCCGGCAAGAGGACCAGGAAACACAAGGGCCGCCGTGCGAAGACTGACACGGCTGCCCCCAAGGAGCAGAGTTCGCCCACTTCACCAGCCACAACGTCTAGGGGAGGCAAGGGCCCGAGAGCCCCATCTAAGGAGCGTAAGGGCAGCAGGGCGGAGACGTCAGCCAGCAGGAGCGCAGAGCAGGTGGGCCCCACATGCCCCATCCCAGCTGTAAAGGAGGACACCAAAGGGCCCAGGACTCCGTCACCGAAGGGCCCAGGAACATCACGGCTGGAGGGCGTCTGAGCACGGAGTACAGGCCAGGTCTGGCTCCCTTGAACCTACTGGATGTGCACCGCTGAACAGGGCCCGCCGTGCAGAAGAGCACCGCTGAACAGGGCCCCGCCGTGAAGATAGGCCCCTCTGAACAGGGCCCCGCCGTGCAGAAGAGCACCGCTGAACAGGGCCCCGCCGTGCAGAAGAGCACCGCTGAACAGGGCCCCGCCGTGCAGAAGAGCACCGCTGAACAGGGCCCCGCCGTGAAGATAGGCCCCGCTGAACAGGGCCCGCCGTGAATATAGGCCCCGCTGAACAGGGCCCCGCCGTGCAGAAGAGCACCGCTGAAGAGGGCCCGCCGTGAAGATAGGCACCGCTGAACAGGGCCCCGCCGTGCAGAAGAGCACCGCTGAACAGGGCCCCGCTGTGCAGAAGAGCACCGCTGAACAGGGCCCCGCCGTGAAGTTAGGCCCCGCTGAACAGGGCCCCGCCGTGCAGAAGAGCACCGCTGAACAGGGCCCCGCCGTGAAGATAGGCCCCGCTGAACAGGGCCCCGCCGTGCAGAAGAGCACCGCTGAACAGGGCCCCGCCGTGCAGAAGAGCACTGCTGAACAGGGCCCCGCCGTGCAGAAGAGCTCCGCTGAACAGGGCCCGGCCGTGCAGAAGAGCACCGCTGAACAGGGCCCCGCCGTGCAGAAGAGCACCGCTGAACAGGGCCCCGCCGTGAAGATAGGCCCCGCTGAACAGGGCCCCGCCGTGCAGAAGAGCACCGCTGAAGAGGGCCCGCCGTGAAGATAGGCACCGCTCCGCTGGGCCCCTTCCTCTCAAGCACCGCTCCGCTGGGCCCCGCCGTCTCAAGCACCGCTCCGCTGGGCCCCTTCATCCCAAGCACCGCTCCGCTGGGCCCCGCCGTCTCAAGCACTGCTCCGCTGGGCCCCGCCATCTCAAGCACCGCTCCGCTGGGCCCCTTCATCCCAAGCACCGCTCCGCTGGGCCCCGCCGTCTCAAGCACCGCTCCGCTGGGCCCCGCCGTCTCAAGCACCGCTCCGCTGGGCCCCTTCATCCCAAGCACCGCTCCGCTGGGCCCCGCCGTCTCAAGGACTGCTCCGCTGGGCCCCTTCATCCCAAGCACCGCTCCGCTGGGCCCCTTCATCCCAAGCACCGCTCCGCTGGGCCCCGCCGTCTCAAGCACCGCTCCGCTGAGCCCCGCCGTCTCAAGCACTGCTCCGCTGGGCCCCTTCATCCCAAGCACCGCTCCGCTGGGCCCCGCCGTCTCAAGCACCGCTCCGCTGGGCCCCTTCATCCCAAGCACCGCTCCGCTGGGCCCCGGCGTCTCAAGCACCGCTCCGCTGGGCCCCGCCGTCTCAAGCACCGCTCCGCTGGGCCCCTTCATCCCAAGCACCGCTCCGCTGGGCCCCGCCGTCTCAAGCACCGCTCCGCTGGGCCCCGCCGTCTCAAGCACCGCTCCGCTGGGCCCCTTCATCCCAAGCACCGCTCCGCTGGGCCCCGCCGTCTCAAGCACCGCTCCGCTGGGCCCCGCCGTCTCAAGCACCGCTCCGCTGGGCCCCGCCGTCTCAGGCACTGTTTATGGTTCACTGTGCCCACCATGCCTCCTCCTTGACCAGTGGAGACTGTTATCCACTTGAGAGACTGTGGCTTTGCACTCCCCAGGATGGCAGAGTGGGCAAGCCACCCACTGTAGAGACTTGAGAGACTGTGGCTTTGCACTCCCCAGGATGGCAGAGTGGGCAAGCCACCCACTGTAGAGACTTGAGAGACTGTGGCTTTGCACTCCCCAGGATGGCAGAGTGGGCAAGCCACCCACTGTAGAGACTTGAGAGACTGTGGCTTTGCACTCCCCAGGATAAAGCAGTGGGCAACCCACCCACTGAAGAGACTTGAGAGACTGTGGCTTTGCACTCCCCAGGATGGCACAGTGGGCATGGTGGCCCCTTCGTGGATCTTGCGTCGTGGACTCGTGTGGCTGTGGTGCCCCCCCTTTCCCTTCCCCCTGAGGTGCCTGTAGTATTTTCATCAGATGCCCCTGCAGTGTTCTCTCCAAAGGACTCAGGTCTCCTGTGTGGGCTTTGCCCTTGTGTCGCTACACTGTAGCCCACGGACAGTTCCATTTGACTTTGATGTAGCGGACTAATTGCCTCGGTTCTCCATGGCAGTGTGTATAGTATTATTTTGTTATGGATATTTTGCATAGTTGCCGATACATCTCAGAGTCCATTTTTTATATAAAATTTTGGTTCCCAATTTAATTATGTCTTAGCATTTTTCAGGGGGGTTTGGGTGGTGTCACTGTGCATTGTTGCTCTGCATTGGTGTGTACATAGTTTGGGGGGGGTGGGGGTCGCATATGTGTGTGCCCGTAACCTTTCCTCCTCCCCCCTCCCGTGTGTCGTGTGTCGTAGGTGCAGTACTCACCGTTGTCGTCTGCGCCGGAGTTCGTACTCGTGGTAGATGAGCAGGCAGACGAGTGCAGGTAGGATGTTTAATTCGGGTTCCATGCTGTCCTCCGTACTCGTGGAGTGTGTTTTGGTGAGCGTTTTCCCGTCCGTAGTCTGTTTCCGCCGTGTTTTTATCCGCCGAAATTTTTTTCCCATGGACCAGACGGACATTCAATAGGCTTAAGCGGAGGCGTTGATGTTTTGAGGGTCTTATCACTATTGGAACAGACATGACAATCCTTGACTAATGTTTCAATGTTTCTGTCCATTTGCGGCCACCAATAGTATTCCCTCACTCTTTTCTTTGTAAGAGTAGAACCCAAATGACCTTCATGTGCTTTTTCCAGAATTATATATCTTATAGTTTCCGGTGGTACAATTTTATCATTTCTCAGTAACACGCCATCTTCAATTGACAGCTCATCAGATACCTTAAAAAATGGTTGAAAACTAAAATCCACATTTTTCTCATGTGGCCACCCTTCCTCGACATACTTCATGACTTTAGTGAGTACAGTATCATTTGTCGATGCTTCCTTCCAGCACTTTTCGGAAAATGACCCAGTACGTTCCAATTCGATGGCTGCAATGAAACAATTTTCATCCTGAATATCCTCTTTCCCACCAGCATCTTCCGTGATGGGATATCTAGAGAGGTAATCTGCTCTCACATTCCTTCCTCCAGAAATGTGCACCACCGAAAAATCAAATTGTAACAACCTGGCTGCAAATATTGCAATTCTTGGTGTGCTACTCCTGACGTTAGTACCATTCAAAATAGAAACTAAGGGTTTATGGTCTGTCTAGAGTAAAAAATGTCTTCCCCACAGGTAAGGTTTAAACTTCTCTATACCCCACCAACATGCTAATAATTATTTTTCTATTACAGAATAGTGTAATTCATTTGGTCTGAGCACTCTTGACGCAAATCCAATAGTCTGCTCCAGTTCTCCACTGACCTGTGTCAAAACAGCTCCAACCCCGAACTTGCTGGCATCCACAGTCAAACAACATTCTAAATTATGATCATATGATTGTAATACACCCACAGCACCCAATTTTTGTTTGATATCATCAAATGCTTCAGCACATTCAGCATTCCACACAAACTCTGTTTTTGTTTTGAGTAGATTCGAAATAGGTCTGATTATAGTGGCAAAATTTTCAATAAACCTAGAATAGAACTCACAAAGTCCCAAAAAAGATTTTACACCAATTTTGTCCTGAGGTGCAGGTGCTTTCACAATTGCTTCTACCAGATCAGGTCTGGGGTAAACACCTTCGGGAGTCAAGACATGCCCCAAATATTCGAGAGACGTTTGGAGAAATTGACATTTTTCTCTTTTTAACACAATTCCAGCACAATTGAACCTTGTCAGTACTTCCATCAAAATCTCATCATGTTCACGTCGATCAGCCGCATGGATCAGCACATCATCCTGAAACACACACACCTTCATAATATCCTTGAGCAGCGTAGACATTATCCTCTGAAACACTGAAGCCGCCGATGCCAGCCCAAACGGCATGCGACAATATTGGTACGTCCCCACGGGGAAACAAAGGCGGTGAAGTGACGAGAATCTGGTGTCAACTCTACCTGGTGATAAGCAGTAGCAAGGTCAAGCTTTGTAAAGAGTTTAGCTCCAGAAATGCAAGAGAGCATTTCACTGATCTTTGGCAGAGGATGGGAGTCCACCCAGATCTCTCTGTTAAGAGCCCTCAAGTCAACACATACTCTTAGTTCACCATTTTTTTTCTTTGCGACAACTAAAGGTGACAACCATAACGAAGAATCAACCGGTTCAATGATTCCTTTCATTCGTAATCTCTCCAACTCTTTTTCTAATTCATCCCTGACACTAAATGGTACACCTCTCAACTTATGCTTAATTGGAACAGCATTGTCTTTTACTTTTATTTTATGTGGAATCCTCTAATTCTACCTAAATCACCAGAAAAAACTTTAGGAAACTGATTAAGCAGATTTTCTATATCAGCGGAATCTCGTATAACAGTTACCTGATCACCAGTACCTGGGCGCAAAACCATGCCAAACAACCCTTGATGGAACCACCCCAAAATGTTCAAACCTTTTACAGCTACATAGACCTTTCCAAAGATGTGTCGTCCTTTGAAAATTAAAACATCTTCAAAGTACCCCATTAAATCAATCCTCCTACCTTCGTACGACACTGGTGACCTGTCTGGTGGAAACAATTTTCGTGTTCCCCAATTTTGTTCAAATACCTCCTGAGTTATCATAGTGATTCTGGCACCAGAATCAGCTAACAACTTTAAATGTTTGTCACCAACCTGTATTAAAATGTACGGATCAATGCAGTGATCAGGATTTCCACTTTTTATGTCATGGTCACCCACAGCCAAAATCATTTCTTGCATTTCATTCATCAATTCACACATTTTGTCATCACTCTCACCAGTGACAACATTGACCTTAGTATTGTCACCTTTGCTACTTTGACACACTTTAGCAAAATGTCCCATTTTGCCACATAATCTGCACTGAACATTTTTTGCTGGACAGATCTTCCCTCCTTTTAGATGTGATGGATAACCACACCTAAAGCATATGTTAGTTTGTTTGAAGAAACTATTGTGTTTGGTCACATCTCCTTTGGTGAAAGACGGAATGTTCATCTTGCGTCTGTTGTCAGATCTCTGGACTGCATTAATTTGTTCAACTTGTGCCCGTTCTAATTCCTTGGCTGATTTGATCGCCGTTTCAATGCTTTTCGCAATTCTGATCGAATCCGATAAAGACGGATCCCCCAAGGACAGCAACTTTTGTTTGATAGACTTATCCGAACTGTGACAAATGAATTGGTCACCGATTAACTGATCAGTAAAAGTTTCGAACCGACAATCTGAAGCAAGTTTCCTCAATGCAGATATATAGGTATTGACGTCTTCTCCATTTTTCTGTTCCCTTTTGAAAAACTTATGCCTCGCTATGACTAAACTGGGTGGTGTATCAAATCTGTTACCAAGTTTCTTAAGAGCTTCTTCAAATTCATCCAATTCTTCGCCTTCTTCCAGCTGAAGATCAGGTAAGTGTTTAAACACAGATCTTCCCTCGAACCCTAAGGAATGCAGCAACAAGCATTTTTTCCTTTCAGGTCTGAATCTTGACGCACCAATAGCCCCTAAATACGTTTCAAAAGCATCATACCACTGTTTCCATGGTATAACCGGCTCACCAGGTGTCTCTAAAAATGGCGGTGGAGGGTTAACAGATTGCATGACAGCTGGATCGACGTAAAGACAGTGTAAAACAATATAGAAAAGTCTTTACTACTTTACAAGCTCCACCGTACGTTGTGAAATGAAGAAAAACATCTAGAGTTCTTGGTAAAATTACCGTTTAAAGATGGCTGCCACGTTTCCTTAGGGATGTCGACTTCCTATAGATACACCCCTTTGACCAGAGAGTTGTGGGAGACACAGCAGGAAGTTCCTGTTAAGCTTTGATCACAAGGATTAAAGTCTAGACGAACCCCAAGCACGCGCGAGTTACTGATATTCTGGGGTGATTCAGTCCACAGCTCGTCGCCACATAATGTATGCTGAAATAAGGAAAACTAGCTTCCAAAACAGGTTTGAAAGTTGAACAAGCGTCGTTTATTTTACTTGCTCCAGTAACAATATGATAAAAAATGTCCAAATAATCACCCCAGCAGTGCGCCGCAAATCGCTCGACCTCTCTTCCACCAACTGCCGTTTTCTCTGTGTCAACGGTACCTCGCGCCTCCACACGCGCGTCCGGAACACAGAGAAAATGGCTCGTGCAATCGGCTCTGCTGCGCGTGTAGTTTCATTTCACGCGCGCGGCAGATACTACACACTCCTTTACCTTTGGGTCAAATCTGTGCTATATAAAACTGCAGGCATAATGTATGCCGGGGGGGGGGCGTTCCAGGGTTAGGAGACCCACAAAAACAGCACAATGAAACCTACAAGATTTCATTGCATCATTTTTGCTGTCATTTTTAACGCCTGCTCAAAGCAGGCATTAAAAGGATACAACCATTGAAATCAATGGGCCTCCTTGCACTCTACTTTGCTCCACTAGAGTAAAAATGTGTCATGCTAGTGGAGCAAAGCACCACAATAGTTTAAAACATTTTGATGCTGTTGGCCTAACATGTGCCATGGTGCACCGTACTGCAAATACGGCGCACCCATAGTGTCCTTAGGTGGCGGTGGAGGGCGCAACAAACCTGGAGCATCCATGCTGATGCACCAGATTCTTGTAAATCTGGGCCTAAGTGTTTGGCACACTTCTATCATAGGGCTGTATGTGGGCTAAACTTTGGTGATATTTATCCTCTTTTTTCTATGGTGGCCATCTTGGGAGACTGATTTGTTATAAATCTCCCTAATTTCCTCATGTACTGCAGTATCTTCAGTAGAAAACGTTTTTAGTTTGCCACTTCGATGGACTTCGATTCCATCAAGATGACATTCAGATGTTCCACACTTTTGGCATCAATTCAGAATGCTTTGAACTCTAGTTGCTTATTAGAACATTGTAGTAATGCTGCTAATCATCTGGGAGTTAACTGTCAATCTGCTGGTGGTGTTGAAAGTGCATGCTTCAGTCTGCATGTCAGAATGCTTTAATGAAACAGAAGAGGAAGATATTTGAGAACTCATGTAAAATGTTCACAAATTTTTATTTCTACAGCACTAACCATATATTCAATGAAAAGATGAGCCCCCTCATTTCGTTTCTAAGTTAAATATTTTAAGTTTTACCAGTTTGATTCAATCAAGATGGCTTCAGGTGTGCCACACTTTTGTCATAAGTAAGACTGTTAGCACTCTAGTTGTTCTTTAGAACACTCTGGGAGGCTGCAGCAGAACACAAAAGAAACAAATGACAGGCTGCTCATGTTGGAAGTTCATGTTTTACTGAGAATGCCAGACTTCATTCTCACATGGCTAAGAAAGATAGTGTGAATTTACAGAAAATATGCTCCAATTTTAAGTACTGGAGCACCTTCCATAACCTCTATAGAAAAATCATGAGAAAACAGTTTGCTCTCAAACATGATTCATGAAATCCCAGCAGAGTAAAATCAACTACACACCACAATTCCTAAAATTAGTATGGTACCTTCAACAAATAATATATATTGTAACTACAATTTGCTATCACCCTTTATACATTCTCCTTTTTGTGAGTCTCAAACCTGCCATTCACTACAATGTATTTCAATGGGATGCTATCATGTATATTGGTCCCAAGATGACTGCCGTCACTTCCTGTATGAAATGCTGACAGCCAATCAGATCTTACCATGAGATCTGTGCTTAGGCTCCACCCAGATATACTATTTTATTTTATCTCGAAAACTACTGAACGGATGACACCAAATAAAAAAAGCATGCTTTCTGGACCAATAGCTACCTTTCTGACAAATTTGGTGTCATTCCGTCCAGTGGCTCAGGCTGCAGTTGTGATCAAAATCCCTATGGAAACTAACATAGGAAACTCACTTTTTTGGACCCTCTTTTTCTATGTGCCCGCTTGAGAGATCACCCTGAAACTTTCCATGAACAACAAGACACTTTTTGGGGGAAAATTCGTCAAACAGTGTCAAAGACATAGCCAGGTAACAAAACTTTTCCTATGGCAAACTATGGCTCTCATTACGACCATGGCGGTTGAGGGAGACGTGGCGGTAATACCGCCAAGAGGCCGGCGGAAAAAAAAATGGAATTATGACCATGGAGGTTACCGCCATGGTCATCTGCTACTTCTCCACTCCGACCGCTGGGCTGGTGACTTCGGTCTCCAGACCGCCGGCCGTCACCAGACCGCCGGCGGTATCAGGACCCTGCATACCGCCATGGATTTTGTGTGGTTTGGAACCGCAACGAAATCCATGGCGGCAGGCACTATCAGTGCCAGGGAATTCCTTCCCTGGCACTGATAGGGGTCTCCACCGCCCCCATCTCCCACCCCAATTCCTCCCCCCACACCCCCAAACCCCCTACCGCCCCCCAAAGGTGGTAGTACCCCACTCCCCACATCGACACCTCCTTCACGCACACACACACACAGACACCACCACCACCACACATACCCGCACACATACTAACAAACATTCCAGCAGACACACATAGTCATACACGCACACATACATACACACACTCACACACCCCTCTACACACTTACACTCACACCCCCATGCACGCACACACCACACAACACCCCCCCACCCCCTCCCCTAACGGACGACCACCTTACCTGTTCCGGTGATCCTCAAGGAGGGGACGGGATCCATGGGGGCTGCTCCGCCGCCACCACCCTGTCACCAGAACACCGCCACACCGAATCATGGGACGTGATTCGGTGGGCGGTGTTCTTATGACGGGGCGGTGGAGCAGCCTCCACTTCCCCCCCGACCGCCAGTATGGCTGCTGGCGGCTCTCCGTCCGAAAAAGGACGGCGGGCTGGCAGCAGTCATAATACACTGCGTGGAAAAACTGCCCGCACTGGTGGTCTTCAGCGCGGCGGTACCTCGCGGTCTTTCCAAAAGTCTGCTGAGGTCGAAATGAGAGCCTATGTTCTTACTATAGCTACCTACTGGCAACCGCCAGTAGGTAATATATTTATATCTATATATCTATGTAGATCTATCTATCTATCTATCTATCTATCTATCTATCTATCTATCTATCTATCTATCTATCTATCTATCTATCTATCTAGCTATATATATATTATACGCTATTTGATTAGATGCTTATGGGTCTGTTTTATTTGATCTATCACAATATGTAAATATACTCATAACAATTGTTTCTACAAATGCTTCACTGTTGACATATTGAGGAAAATATATTTTTTGTATTGAAACACAAATAAATTAGCGTCATGTACAGCAGCACTTGAAAGTCTGAGTTTCTAACTATCTATCCACACATGCACATATGGGACTCTATTCAATACTACTTACATCTCAATATATTATCTTCCTTATATATGTATACCCTTTCCATGTAGTTATGTTTCTATATATTTATTACATTACTCCTACCATAGAACAAAATTAATGAAAAAACTAAAAAACCTTTGACTCTCCCCAATACACTACTCTGTGTCTCATCCTATACCTCTCTCATTATATCCTCTAACTCCAATCTCTGACTCATCCCAAACTTCATTCAGCTACTTTGATCTCCTGAATAACCCCTTCAAGACTCTTCCCTCCTTGGTTCACTCCACTCCTTTTACTACTATGATCTCCAAAATAATCTTTTCTAGTTTCTTCCATCATGTATCCCTCCTTTGACTCATCCTAATCCTCATTTTACGACTATGATCTCCCTGATCCCTTTCTAGACTCCTTCCTCCTCTATCCCTTCTTTGACTCATCCCAAACCTCATCTTACTAAATGATCTCCCAAAAAAACACTTTCTAGACTCTTCCCTCCTCTAGACCTCCATTATCCTATTCAATCAAACTAACAGACTCACATGGACATGGCTCAAATTATTAATTTATATTTCCTAACACTGATCCACCACTAATTCTTTTTGAGTTATGGAGTAGCATGCTACTTGCTGAAAAGCACCTCCATGCCTCGTCAAGGGTAGTAGCACTATATAAATACAATTACAAATCTGCTAACCATGTACTCCCCCTCTCAAAGTTGCTAACAGTGTAGGGAAAAGCTTCAGCACCCCAAAAAGGAGAAGTAAGCACTGTATTAATGCTACAATATAATGCAACACCCGTATGCCAGTGGAGTAGGTAGAACCAAGGTATTAGATGTTTAGGCCTAGAGGTGGGCTGAAGAGGCTGAATAGTCCACCATATGCCTGGTGGCAGCTGAGAACTCCTGGGCACACTGGCAAGTACAAGTGTTGGAGCGTAAAATTTTAGTAATGCTTTTAGTGACCCAGACGTCAGCATTAGGTGACATTTATATTCACGTTTAAAGCTTACTGTAGAGAAAGCTGCACTGACACATATATTAAAATTGCTGACATTTCATTTTATGGTGGAGACCAATGTACCTACCAGAATTGAAAATGTACTAACAAGATTAAATAATGTCGAAGTATATTTTGTACATTAGAGTAACTGTTAGTAGTGAAACGAATTTGATTTATGTTTAATGTGATTTACTAGTATAAAGGTATGTGCGCATAAACATAAATGCACTTCTCAGTCATATCTAGTGTGATGCTTTAACAAAGATTACAATTATTAATGAAATGTTTTTTTCATATTCTGATGATATATTATTAATGATGAATCTTTGAGTTTGCATATTATGAGGGTCATTCTGACCCTGGCGGCCTGTGGCCGCCAGGGCCACCGACCACGGGAGCACCGCCAACAGGCTGGCGGTGCTCCAACGAGCATTCTGACCGCGGCGGTTCAGCCGCGGTCAGAAGCGGAAAGTCAGCGGCCTCCCACCGACTTTCCGCTGCTCGTGTGAATCCTCCATGGCTGCGGAGCGCGCTCCGCAGCCATGAGGATTCCGACCCCCCCTACCGCCATCCTGTTCATGGCGGGAAAGCCGCCATGAACAGGATGGCGGTAGGGGGGGTCGCGGGGCCCCTGGGGGCCCCGCAAAGTATTTCAGTGTCTGCCTTGCAGACACTGAAATACGCGACGGGTGCCACTGCACCCGTCGCACCTTCCCACTCCGCCGGCTCGATTACGAGCCGGCATCCTCGTGGGAAGGTCGTTTTCCCCTGGGCTGGCGGGCGGTTTTTCAGCAACCGCCTGCCAGCCCAGGGGAAAACTTGTAATACCCGCCGCGGTATTTTGACCGCGGCGCGGTATTTCGGAGGGGGGAATTCTGGCAGGCGGCCTCTGCCGCCCGCCAACATTGGAATGACCCCCTATGTGTGTTTTATTAATAACAATATTTATGCATTATATTTTTTCTTTTAGCATATATAGGCCTGCAGACTTGCAGTCATGTAAAAGTGGTGAATCATTTCTTTCCCCGTAACATGAATTTGTCCATTAGGTTGTTTCTCATGAATAGTAAAGGGTCCAATTGTTCAATGTACAAGACTTGCTTCCCAATGACTGTGATTCTGGAACATTTAGGCCTGTGTACTAAATGCTAAAGAAGTTGTTACTGTTAACCTGAACATTCACATGGGAACTGTTGAAATCTTCTTGCACTATGGGAAGAATGTGCATTGTATCAAGTGATATACAAAATTGTGTTAAACTATTGGATTCACACAGAAAGGGGAGATGACTTCGGGCCAAACCTGAGAAATCTCTGTCATGTTGCAAATTCAATTTGTGCTCAAACCCTGATTGGATATTGCCCTTTTTGCGTGATGTGAAACCACTGAACTGTTGAATCGGACACATTTGTGAATTTTATTAATAGGAAGGACTTTGTAATTTTTCAATCAGTCCCCCTTAGAGTCTTCTTCTGTTCCTTGCTCCTTTGATGTTTCCTGACTGTTTCCCTGTGCAGCCTGTGTTCTGCACTTTCCCCTGGTGGTGTTTCTAATGGACTTTGCTGATGATCTACATGCTTTCCTGATGAAACTGGGAGCGCGTCTGACCTTATTTGATTTCTTATCTTTAATTTATAAGGGGACGCGTTAGAGGTTCAATGGACCTTTTGACCGCGCTTTGAGTAATTTCCACCATAAGTCTCAAATACAATACAAATCATCAACAATGTCAGTCAACAATATCAACAATCTTTGGAGTCAGTAATCTCACAAACCAATACCCTCTTGATCATGAAGAAGCACACCTTTATGTAAAAGTTAGAATGTTTATTTCCCTTAATTAACAATGCTAACATAAATTAGTCTCCAAACCAACTGATACACATACAAAAAACACTGGTTGACCAACCTTCGAAAGAATCCTAATTTAACTAGTGCATGGATTACGACGCATTCAAAAGTTGCAGTACAAATCAATAGCAAGAACAACGGCGCAAAAGAAATAGCATACATCTAGGTTCAACAACTGAGGAACGTCAATTATTTATTAATAGCAACCTTTCAACATTTCAGGATTTCCCTTACTAACCTTCTAATTAGAATAGCATGTTTAGGCTTCATGCAAAACATTTTAGTCAACATAACGTTGGAAAAACATCTAGCATGGCTCTATCAAATATGCGGTTGGTATATAGAAGTAAAAGACAAAATTACAACAAGAACAATAGCATTTTGTTATACCTCTCCTCACATGAATCAGCAAGCTGCAAATCTTCATCAGCCGGACATCTGTTCAGTCACTATCAGCAACGGACCATGAAAGGGAATGGTTCAGAAATGGGGATTCTAAGCTATCTGAACCATTAGGAAAGCAAAGTCTAAGGGGTCAGCATTTGGCATCAGAAGTTTAAGCAATAAAGTTAAAGCAGAAATAAAATCATCAGGAACTGTTCAGCTCCTCAGACAGAATATAATAGCATGCAAATGAGAATGAAATGAAAAATGATCTCTTATCCTCCATGCAGTCGGGCTAAGTTAAAATCGTTTAAAGAACTTCCCACATTGCCATTGGTCAAAGAATTGTACGTCTACATTTAGTCCAATAAGGACCTATTCTAAATCTAAGATATACCTAAACTGTCTTTCACATGTTGATTATTGGCTCCTTTTCTCCTGTTCCCAAAGTCAGGCTTGACAGGTAACATTTTTGTATCCAACCGTACTCCAGTCAGTGCATCCATTGTTCGTTCCTGGGAACATCGCTGTCTCACTCTCTAAACTATACAATGTTTCTCCTACTAGTACAAGACTGTTAGAAATGGGGTCTCTAGTTGGCAGTCGGTTTGAACCCTGTCCAAGTAGGGACCCTCACTCTAGTCAGTATAAGGGAGATAGCTGCTCAGATAACTCCTGCTCACCCCTTGGTAGCTTGGCACGAGCAGTCAGGCTTAACTCAGAAGCAAAGTGTAAAGTATTTGCACATAATACACAGTAATAAATGAAAACATTACAAAACGACACCACACCAGTCTTAGAAAAATAGCCAATATTTATCTATATAACATGAGACTGAATACAATAACAATCCACCATACAATAATAGATATATGAATTCTGCAAGATTTACTCAAACATACAGTTCGTTAAAGTTGATAGCTCAACCTGGGGCTATCATGGCGTTGTGATCAACAAAACCAACAGTTCAGGCCAGCCGTGGCATCGCGGGCCAGCTACGGTGTCGGGAAGACCCGCAAACAGTACCTTTGGAATTGCAGGGTGTTGTGATCCTCGTGGTGAGCTCTGGAGAACAGAGTCGCGGTGTCGGTTCCGGAGTCTATGCGGGAGTCGTCGGGCCCTTGAAGTCACACGCCTTGTGGATCGCACTCCGGGCTGATGAAGTCAGGAGCGCTGGTCTGGATCCGTCGGAACTGCGGTGCGAAGCGGGACGATGCGACGTGCAGTGTCCACAGGCCACAGTGCAGGCAGCGTCTTGGTGACGGCATCCAGCTTTGTCTGTGAGACTAAGGCTGAGGTGTGAAGTGGGGCGGTGCGACGTGCGGTGACACCAGGTCAGGGTGCAGGCAGCGTCGTTGTTGTTGCTGAAGCGCTGTTGTCTGTAGGCTAAAGCCAGCGGTGCATGACGGGACGGTGCTTTGTGTCCCTCACGAGCGATGTCCAGTGGCCATGGTGCAGGCAGGGTGCCTGGTGACGACAATGGAGTTGATGATGCTGGCGTCAGTGGACCGGGCCTGCGATGAGGGACAGGACGGTGCTTCGTGTACCTCACAAGAGGTGTCCACAGGCCACGGTGCAGGCAGCGGCAGCAGTGTCAGCAGGAGCAGTGGCGTTGGGGATGCCCTGGCTGCGGTATGAGCAGGCAATGCAGGAGTGCAGGTCACAGTGCGAGCAGCGGCTCAGTGAAGTCACCTGAGGGCGGTGTCGGAGAGACCAAGGTCACTGGGCAGTTCGCGGTGCAGGTCATCGGCTTCGTTGGTGGCGGCGCAGTGGTTTCTCCACTTGAACAGCAAAAAACACAAAGTTCCCAGTGCTGCAGGTCAAGGAAACTGAAGTCTTTGGTGTCAATGAAACTACCAACAGGAGGCAAGCTCTACTCCAAGCCCTTGGAGAACTTTCTCAAGCAGGACACACAGCAAAGTTCACCCTTTGCACTCTATTCAGGCAGAAGCAGCGACTGCAGGCCAGCCCAGCAAAGCAGCACAGCAAAGGGACAGTACTCCTCCTCCAGCTCTTCTCCTGGGCAGAGGTTCCTCTTGATTCCAGAAAGATTCTAAAAGTCTTGGGTTTTGGGTCTTCTTCTTATACCCCGTTCTGCCTTTGAAGTTGGCAAACCAGGAATAAAACAATCAACAGTACAATTTACACAGAGAACGTATGCACTTTAGCACTGATTAGCAGCGGTAAAGTGCCCAGAGTCCTAACGGCAACAAAAACTGATCAGAAAAATTAGGAGGAAGAAGGCAAAAAGACTGGGGGTGATTCTTCAAAAGGGGCCAGGAGCAACACAACCCCCCACCAGCCTAAAGCCAGGAGAGACCTATCAATACCTTGATGGACTTCCCTGATTGGGGCAATAGAACAGGGACCCTGGCCCACAACAGCAGGGGCATGTTCCAGTTCCACGCCTTCCTGACTCCAGTTGGATCCCTCTGTCCATACTCTCAGGGGCCACTACGCTAACCCATGGGGAACCCTTCTCCTCACCTGCGTATACCATCTGTGCAGCACCCAACCTAACTTTGTTCACAGATGTATGCCAGGGGGCAGACAGTACCACCAGGGCCAACACAGTTGTGTGGCCCACTCCACCCCTGGGGTGTGACTCCTGCCCCCCACCTTCCCAGGCAACTCTGTCCACCAAGACAGCAAGTCACAGTGGTCACTGACAGCTGTCAGGGATGAGAGCCAGGCCACAGGCCTTTCAAGGCTCTCCAACCACAGTGACTGTGGAGAACGGGGGCAGTAGCCAAAGGTGCCTGGCACCCTTTTACCACTCTCAGGGATGACAGCCTGACACTGATTCTCCCCTCTGGGGCTCTGTACTCTCCCCCCTAGAAGTGGCACCCCCAGAGTCCAGAATTGTCAGGCTGCTTGTGGAAGCAGTCCTGCACAATCCTCCCACCAGTGCAGGGATGTTAACCTGCAACTGGCCTTGCAACCCGGGGTCTGTACCTTCAGGTTGGATTAGAGCCAGGGGCAAGGCTTCCCACCCCCTTCCCTTCCTTCTGGGGTCAAGCACCTCCATACTAGGAGTGACCCACCCCCAAAATCCATAATTGTCAGTGTTCTTAAGGGAGCAGCCCTGCACAATTCTCCCACCAGTGCAGGGATGTTAATTTGCAACTGGTCTTCCAACCTGGGGTCCGTACCCTCAGGTTGACCAGGGTCAGAGGTGGTGCTTTTCTCCCCCTGTCCTACTTTCTGGGGTCCTGCACCCCCGCACTAGGAGTGACCCCCCAGAATCCAACATCGTAGGTGGCACTGTTAGCAGTAGCCCCTCCCTCCAGGTCAGGTGGGACACCCTGAACGTGACCGTTCAATCCAGGATATGTACCCTTGAATTGAACTTGGGTCAGGGGTGAGTCTCTCCCTCCCCTGCCCCTACTCCCAGGATTCTGCACCCCCCACATGAAGAATACTCCTAGAAGTCACACCAGGGGGATGATTGAACAAACCACCCCCGTCGGGTCAGGGTTTACTCCTTGCACCTGACCCTCCAGCCTAGGCTCTGTACCCTCAGGCTGGACCATTGCCTGGCAAGCGAGGACTTCCCGGGGAGCACACCTACCCCCATCAGGTGAGAGCCTACCCTCTGAACCTGACCATCCAACCCAGAGTCACCACCCTCAGGCTGGAGCACTGCCTGGCAAGCCAGGACTTCCTGGGAGCACAGCTACCCCCCTCCCCCACAAGGAAAACACCTTCAATAAGGGCCACATGAGAGTCTGGCTAGCGCTGGTCCCCTGATCTCCGCCCACCTGGAAGAGCCTGGATCCACCCCAGCCCAGAAATGGTATCACCAAGGTCATTCCTGGGGGCCTCTGACCTCAGAGCTGATCCCTGACCCTCCAGGTTCTCCACTGGGTCCACAACACCCTCTCAACCCTCTGTCTTGACTTCTGCACCCCCTCACTGGGAGTGGTACTGCCAGACACCAGAACTGGTGGGACGCTGGCTACATCTGCCCTCCCCAAGTTCTCCTGACACTATGGGGTCTCCTCAGCAGATGGGCCTACGGTACAGGCTAGGCTCCCTTCCCGGTAATCACTCATGGAACCCTCCAGGAGTTGGGGCTGGGTCTTGGGCACTCTGGGACTCAGCCCACCCCCATTTCCTCTTCTCTGAGACTGAACATGGGAACCCTCACCAACCCCACTACACTGGGACCTACCTGGGATACTGCAATCCTTTCCCACTTCACCTGGTTGGGAAATACCTAGACCTCTCCCTTCAGGAGCACCCCAGATGCCTCTTCAGACCATCTGGTACTCACCCAGAGGTCTGCCTCCAGTGCAGATTCCCTGGGGTTAGAGAACTCACACTCCACCTGGTGTTTGCATAGCTCTGGAAAACAAGGGCTGGACATATGCTCTCCAGAGATCACATCACACAGCCCCTCACGTGTTAACCAAACTACCCTTCCCCCAACCATCCAGTGATTCAGTCTTGAACAAGTACCCCACATCACCATCCTGAGACTGGTGAGACAGCACATGACTGATCCCTGTCAACGAACCCACACTGTTCTGGGGTGTCTCCACACTCCACAACCAGGACCTCTAACTGGGGGGGAACCCCTCTCCCTGTCACTCTCACCTAGAGCCAGTAGAGTGTCCCTCCCACCACTAGTGATATGATTCCCCATGCCAGTTCCCCAAGCCACCTTAGTGTATCAGTGCACACCTGCAACTACCTCATACCCCTGAACCTCCTGGTGTGTGTTAGCCCCCCCCCCTTCAGGTCAGGCACCAAGTCTCTGGGCATGTGCACTTCTTCAGCAGTGCACATATGATTTTTGCTGCCTCCACCTGAACTGGTCTCAGCCCTCATAGCTATCAGCCTCAGCTCTTCACAGCTCAGTTCCTAAGCTACAAACATTTTTTTTTCCTTGGCTAAGGCTCTCTCAGACTCAGTTCTCTCAAGCGCTTCATCCAGCTCTCTTATCCACTGCCCCTGAGCTAGGTGCTATTCTTCTCTCTCTGGTTCCCTTTCAGGGCCACTGCCCTCCTCCTCAGAGTAGTCCTCCTCCTGGTACTGTTGCCTGCCAGTGTTTCAACTCATGACAAAACAGGGCTGACTCAAGATCCTCCCTTCTGGACCTCTTCTTTACAGCCAGTCCCCTTTCCTTGCAGAATATTTTTTGCTCCCTCATTGAATAGATGAATAGGTGCCAGAAGTTGATTTCCATGCTGCCAAGGCCTCACATGTGCAACCCCTAACCAGAGTCCAAGCATCAACAATATATCCAGGAGGAAACCAGAGAACAAAAAAGAAAAACCAGTATGTGGTCACGTAATGGTCTGTGATATGGTAGTAGTGTACACCAATCACTGTAGGTCAAGTGCAAATGTAAGTCCTATCCCACCGCTGACACCAATGTTAGAAATAAGTTGGCAGTCGGTTTGAAGCCTGTCCAAATAGGGACCCTCAGTCTAGTCAGGATAAGGGAGATACCCGCTCAGATAACTGCTGCTCACCCACTTGGCAGCTTGGCACGAGCAATCAGGCTTATCTCATATGCAATGTGTAAAGCATTTGCACATAACACACAGTAATAAATGAAAACACTACAAAATGACAAAATACCAGTTCGAGAAAAATAGCCAATATTTATCTATATAAGACGAGACCAAATACGATACAAATCCTCCATATATTAATAGATAAATGAATTCTGAAAGTTTACTAAAAAATACAGTTCATTAAAGTTGATAGCTCCACCTGAGGCTATTATGGCGTTGTGATCAACAAAACCAACAGTTCAGGCAAGCCATGGCATCGCGAGCCAGCTACGGTGTTCGGAAGACCCGCAAACAGTACCTTTGGAATTGCAAGGTATCATGATCCTCGCTGTGAGCTCCGGAGAACAGTGTCACTGACGTCGCGGTGTCGGTTTTGGAGTCTGTGCGGGACTCATCGGGCCCTTGAAGTCGCACGCCTTGGGGATCGAACTCCGGGCTGATGAAGTCAGGAGCGCTGGCGTGGATGGCTTCGGGGCTGTGGTGTGAAGTGGGGCGATGCGACTTGCGGTTTCCACAGGTCACGGTGCAGGCAGTGTTTCGGTGAAGGCATCCAGGGGCGTCGGTGAGACCAGAGCTGTGGTGTGAAGTGGGGCAGTGCAAACTGCAGTGTCACCAGGTCACGGTGCAGGCAGCGTCGTCGTTATTGCTGAAGTGCTGTCATCTGTAGGCCCAAGCCAGCGGTGTGGTACGGGATGGTGCTTCGTGACCCTCATGAGCGGTGTCTACAGGCCACAGTGCAGGCAGATTGCCTGGTGACAACACTGGAGTCGATGATGTTGCCGTTGGTGGACCGGGGCTGCGGTGCGGGACGGGATGGTGCTTTGTGTACCTCACGAGCGGTGTCCACATGCCAGAGTGCAGGGCCCTCAGGTCGCGGGGTGAGCAGTGGCTCGGTGAAGTTGTTCGAGGACGGCGTCGGTGAGACCAGGGTCGCGGTGCGAAACGGGGCAGTGCGGCTCCATCTGGCGTCAGCAGGTCACGGTGCAGGGCAATGGCTTTATTCGCGGCAGCACAGTGGTTTCTCCTGTTGAAGAGCACAAAACACACAGTTCGCAGTGCTGCAGGTCGAGGAAACTGAAGTCTTTGGTGTCCCTGAGACTTCCAACAGGAGGTAAGCTCTACTCCAAGCCCTTGGAGAACATTCTCAAGCAGGACACACAGCAAAGTTCACCCTTTGCACTCTTTTCAGGCAGAAGCAGCAACTGCAGGCCAGTCGAGCAAAGTAACACACCAAAGGGACAGTACTCCTCCTCCAGCTCTAGAGCTCTACTCCTGGGCAGAGGATCCTCTTGATTCCAGAAAGATTCTAAAAGTCTTGGGTCTTCTTCTTATGCCCTGTTCTGCCTTTGAAGTTGGCAAACTTCAAAGCAAAGTCTCAAGTGTTTGTAAGATCCTTCCTTGTCCAGGCCAGGCCCCAGACGCACACCAGGGGGTTGGAGACTGCATTGTGTGAGGGGAGGCACAGTCCTTTCAGGTGTAAGCGACCACTCCTCCCTCCACTCTAGCTCAGATGGCCCATCAGGATATGTAGGCATACCCTAGACCCCTTTGTGTCACTGTCTAGAGAGAGGTGCAAGCTGCCTAACTGTCAAACTGATCCAGACGGGGAATCCACAAACAAGAAAATGCCTACTTTCTAAAAGTGGCATTTTCAACCTCACAATCTAAAAACCAACTTCACTAAAAGATGTATTTTTCTATTGTGAGTTCAGAGACCCCAAACTCCATATTTCTAACTGCCCTCAAAGAGAATTTGCACTTTAAAGTTATTTAAAGGCAGCCCCCATGTTAACATATGAGAGAGATAGGCCTTCTGCAGTGAAAAACAAATTTAGCAGTATTTCACTGTTAGGACATGTAACACACATAAGTACATGTCCCATCTTTAACATACACTGCACCCTGCCCATGGGACTACCTAGGGCCTACCTTAGGGGTGCCTTACATGTAGTAAAAGGGAAGGTTTAGGCCTAGCAAGTGGGTACACTTGCCAAGTCGAATTAGCAATTTAAAATTGCACACACAGATACTGCAGTGGCAAGTCTGAGCCATGTTTACAGAGCTACTAATGTGGGTGGCGCAACCAGTGCTGCGGGCCCATCAGTAGCATTTGATTTACAGGCCCTGGGCACCTTTGGCATAGTTGATTTACTAGTAAGTCCCAAGAAAACTTGGGACTTACTAGTAAATCAACTATGCCAATCAGGAATAAACCAATCAACAATGCTATTTACACAGAGAGCATATGCACTTCAGCACTGATTAGCAGTGGTAAAAGTGCCCAGAGTCCTAACACCAACAAAAACCGGTCAGAAACTTTAGGAGGAAGGAGGCAAAAAGATTGGGGATGATCGCGTAAAAAGAGCCAGGTGCAACAAAGACTTTCTAGCAAGCAGTTCTCATGAGAAAGTTAAAGACATCTGCTAACGTTTGGTCAACTCAGTGAAAACAATACAGGTATTTTCTTCAGGCATACATTTCTCATGATCTATTAGAATATTGCAGCTTAACATGAGGCTGTGCAAACTAGGCCCAAAACCCAGCTAACTTAAGGCCTATAATTAATAAAGCAAAAGCAAATGCATAATGGAAATTAATTAGTTTAACACACTACTACAATAACCTAAACATAGACACTTCATTACCTTGTAATATGCATTTAATAAGGACATTTCATAAATAATGAAGGCCACTCAAGTAGGCACATTTTCCAAGTCGCACAATATTTTCTAATTATTAAAATTCTATGCAGAGCCATAATTCAAAATACATGAATATTTATTAGTAAAAATTTCAGCATTCACAATCCCTCCTCTGATGACTAAATATGTCATCACACTTACATATTCCCACACAAATTTTTGCTCCCCTAAAATTTGGCCTCCCTATAACCTTTATTTCTTCTTTCCCTTTTCGAATTTTCCCTGAACAATTTCTCCATTTTAATTTCTTCCCTCATCTGATCATTTTTCAATCTCCTCATTTTAATCACATGATACATTACACTTAATCCCCATGATCCAATTATGCAAATCACAATAATCAATATTTATTGTATTATCTTCATTATTATCACTTTCCCTAGGTTGCCAAGCCTATTTCCCACGGAAGCAAATCCCTTGCCAACATTTTCCCAAACTCCTTGTTCTTTCAGTTCTTTCAAATCAGCATAATCATTAGTCAAGTTGTTAATAAGTCTTCTAATCTCTTTACTTTTGTTAGGTATATTGTTAGGTATATATGAGCAACAATGTTGCGAATACAGCTTTTTACAAACTCCGCCCTCCTTTGCTAAAAGGATGTCTAACGCTAGGCGGTTCTGAAGAGTCATAGATCTTACCACAGCTATTTCTGTATCCATTAAGATCATGGCTCCTGAAAAATTTGTCAGCATGTTATCCACAATAGTAGCCAACTTTGAATTTTCAAAGATTCAGAAGAACTCCCACTGAAGGAATCATTGCTCCAAATATGTCTCCAACTATGCCAGAATATGATTCTCGCTTTTGTCTAGTATGATTTAATTCAGTCATTTTATGTATCTTACTCAAGTTCACAAGTTAAAATATCTTTGGGAAACCTATCCCCAAGTAACATGTGCCATACCATCCTCTAGGAAGACTGTAATGCGCATTTGGTCCACAGATGTAATAAACTCCTGGAATTGCTGGGTCTTGTCCATTCAACATGAATGTCCATTTACTCTGAAACAAAAACACGTGTCTACATTCACTCGTTCCCACAAACAAAGTATCAGTTCAAGATTTAGGCCTATATACACAAATCTTTCCTACGTGCATCTAAAGCTAACTTACCTTGTGTCTTTATGTCACTAAATGCATGATCATTTCTAAATGTCCTATTCTCTAAGCCCTTTTCTAATTTCTCCTTTAATGCCTTTCTTCTATCATTTGTCTGATCTAAGAAGCTCTTTTCTATGGGTGTAAGCAAGCATGTCAAGTTGTGCGTAAGCTGTGCCAAATGTCAACGTAGGTTCAAAGACTCGCTCACTAATTTTATAGTGTTTTCCTTATCTGCTCTGTTCGGGTACTTAAATATAGGGACAATCGAAAATACGACATCATAATTGGAATAGAAGTACTGGATATACTCCAGGTTATAGAATCTTGTTAGTAGCAGATTACAATTTATCCCATAAGTAAGGGGCAAACTATGGTAAGTAACTAAAGAATCTGCGTGCAGACATAACAATCTCTCGCATCCATCGTCTCAACATATTCATGCAATAAGCGATAAAAAACATTAGAAGAAAGTTCTTCTTGGGTACTATCTACGTGTGAATGTTTCTCATCTATCCTAAACTTTGCTACTTCTGTGACTGCAGTAGTTGTCTCTAGAGCAGAGGTATGGTTGGCCACATTCTTGTCACGGAAATTCATGCTCACAATCAACATCAAACACAATATCATGCATACATTCACCAAACCAATACCCCTATATCTACAGCACTTATTCTTCCTACCCTGCTGGCTAAAGTTATCCATGATCTGTAAAGAATCAGAAAGTAGAAGTGGATAATTATAACTATACAGCATAAATCAAAAACAAAATCTTCAATCTTCTTTAGCAGTTATTTACAGTATTTTTTCCAGGACCCTTTGTCAAACGTAGGTAGCTTTGTCAAAATCGGTTTAGCAGCTTGTCAAATAAGGTTATCAAAAAGTCTTTTTCAGGTTACTTCTGATTGTCTCTTTTCCTTTTCTCAGTTTGCTGTTTTCAACAGTTCAGATCATTAATCTTCTTCACCTGCAAAAATATTGACCTGGAATGTCTCGATTAAAACAAAAAGACAAAATTTCCTTCTGCCATTCACTTGTTGCATACGCCCTTCAGGACCAGCGTACCTTCGACTTGCAATTCTCTTTCTTTTCAATCTTCGATCTCCATTTACCTCTTTAACACTTAAATCTTCTCTTGTTGCATGTACTTCTTCCTTAGTTGTTGTCACTGTGATTGCCTCTTTTCTCTGTGTTTGTGACTTTGGCCACTTATCCTATTTCAGTGGACCTTTGGTCAATGCTCTTTTCAGTGCTGAATTTGTAACTTCTCTCTGTTCTGCAGGATTTTCTTTTGACATACCTGCAACTGATTCAGGAGAAGTCAGATCACTTTGGTTTTGATCCGCCTCAACTCCTTCCCCTTTGGGGTCTGTAGCTTGCTTTGTTTGTCCTTCAAGACTGTCTGCTTCTGGGAAAGCCCTCCTCTTACTAGACTCTCCTGCTACTTTAGTTGAGGTCGGTTCACTGTCACTCTCCTGTGGTTCTTCCACTTCGTCTCTCACAGGAGTGTTTGTACTGGCAGCGGTCTGCTCAGATTCAGTCTCTGATTTGCCTTCTCCCCTCTCCAACTCTGGAGCTGGTTTGGACGTCGAAGGTGCTCTCAACAACTCTTCTTCATTGTCCAGTGGACACTGTACTCTCTGAGAATGGCTGGCATGGATCCAGTTCGGAACTCCAGCGCACTTCACAGCTGTAGTAGTGATCAGCACTACTTGGTAAGGACCTTTCCACTGAGGCTCCAAACACCTCTTCTTCACATGCTTTCTGATCACAACCCAGTTTCCCACTCTCAGGTTCTGGCTTTTATCGTGAGACGGTTGCAGTGTGGTGGCTTCCAGCTGATGAGAGAAACAGCGAACCATGTCAGCCAGACCTTTGCATTAGTCCAACACCATTTCATCTGTCATGTTCACAAGAGCATTGACAGGAACCACTGGCAACCTCATTGCTCTGCCCATGAGAATTTCATGCAGCGACAATCCTGTTGGGTGTGTTTCTCATTGTCATCAGAACTAATGGCAGTGCTTCGGGCCATTTCAGATTCATGGACGCACACATTTTCTCCATTCTCAATTTCAAGGTACCACAAGTCCTGAGGCTTCAGGGCTGTAATTACAATGCAACTGCTGCTCAATGTTTAAAGCTCAACATAGTAATTTAATTATTTCATTGTTGAAGTCACTTCCTCTATCTGATTCTAAAGAGACCGTAAACCCAAAACGTGGTATCAGTTTCCTAAGCAGTAACTTCGCTGCTGTAAGGCTGTCATTTCTTCGTGTAGGGTAAGCTTCAATGACTAAAGGTACAAACATTCACCAACCCATATCTCAATTTTCCACACGCATCTCAATGAAATCCATCTACATTCTGCTAAATGGACCTGAACTCTTCCAATGTGGCTGAAGTTGACCACTGTCCCTTTACCAATGTTCATCTGCAGGCAGATGACGCAACAATGGCATACTGCTTCAGCAACCTGTCTAAATTTCGGATAGAACCAAAATTGCTTGAACGTTTGAACCATGGCATCCCTCCCAACATGTGCTTGACCATGATAATATCTAGCCATTTGAGTCAGCCAGGTATTAGGCAGGACCACTTGTCCCTCCCCTGAAACCCAGACATCGTCTTCACATCGAACACATTTTAGCTTTACCCAATTCTTTTTCTCATCTTTGTCAACATTACCCTGCAATGCTTTCAATTTGTCAAAGGTATCTATAACATGCAATGCATAATTAGGGCACATTTCATCTTCATCATGTAACAATTCCCAATTATCTTTGAATGATATACAGTTCAATGCGCAAAACCTTGCAACTTGCTGTGCATATCTATTTCCCATTGACAAAAAATCTTGTGATATCAGATGTGCACTGCATTTCACCACGGCAATCTTTTCAGGCATTTGAATAGCTTGTAACAACTCATTAACTCTTTCACCATTTCTCACTGGAGAACCAGAAGAGGTCAGGAAACCTCTCCATGACCACAGCTGGCCAAAATCGTAGACTGTTCCAAATCCATACTGGCTGTCGGTGTAAATGGTAACTTTAAGCTGTGCAGAAACATGGCACGCTGTAATAAGGGCTACCAGTTCCGCCACTTGCGCAGAATACACTCCTCGAAGCCAGGACGATTCAAGTATACCAGAAATTGTGCACACAGCAAATCCTGCTCTCATTGTTCCCATGTTGTCTCTTAAATAGGAGCCATCTAAAAAAATAATTTGGTTATTTTCCTCCATTCGGGTATCTCGGATATCAGGTCTCGGTTTTGTGCACAAATCAGTTACTTCCAGACAGTCATGTTCAACTTCTTTCAATTTGTCAATTTCAATGTTTTCTTTCAGAAGTAAGGTTGCTGGATTAAGCACTGTACACCATTTGAGTGACACATTATTGGACCCCAGGATGACCGTTATGTAACGCGTCAGCCTGGCGTTTGTTAAGTGCTAAGTCTTGGTTCTGGTGAGTAAAACTTCAATGGAGTGGGGGGCGATTACACAGTTAAAGGATGTCTCATCACAATGCTCTCACTTTGAGTGAGGTTCAGTCCAACCTGGACTACTGAACGCAAAAAGCCTGGCAAAGTTGCTGCAACTGGGTCCAAAGTAGCTGAAAAATATGCTACTGGGTGGTTACACCACCATGGACGTGAGTCATAACAGACAAAGAACATGCATCACGCTCGTGACAGAGCAACATGAAGGGTTTTGTGTAATCAAGCATTCCCAAAGCCCGGGCTTTGCACAGGCTTTCTAACAACTCAGAAAAGGCTTTCATACAGGTTTGATCTAGTACTAGGGGATCAGTAACTTCTTTGTGGGTCAGTTTCTATAATGGCTTTGAGATGACTGGCAAATTGGGAATCCATTGGCAACAATAGCTCACCATTCCCCAAAACATCCTAACATCTCTTTGTGTTGCTGGGTGATTCATCTGCAATATGGCTGTGACCCTTTTCTGGAGATTTTCCTGATTCCCTTCTCAATCAGGTGTCCCAAATATTGCACTTCCTTCTGACAATACTGTAATTTTGCTGGGGACACTTGGGCCCTCATTCCAACTTTGGTGGGCGGCGGTAGCCGCCCGCCAGGCGGGAACTGGCATTTGGCCGCCATGCGGCCAAAATACCGCTTCCCCCATTCTGACATTCCTGCTGGGCCGGCGGGCGCTAACCAAGTTAGCGCCGGCCGGCCCAGCGGGAATGGGGGCCGCAACACAGGAGCCGGCTCCGAATGGAGCCGGCGGTGTTGCGGCGGTGCGACGGGTGCAGTTGCACCCGTCGCGCTTTTCACTGTCTGCTAGGCAGACAGTGAAAAGCTTCATGGGGCCCTGTTAGGGGGCCCCTGCACTGCCCATGCCAGCGGCATGGGCAGTGCAGGGGCCCCCAGGGGCCCCAGGACACCCCTTACCGCCAGCCTCTTCCTGGCGGTAAGGGGGTCAGAATCCCCAGGGCAGCACTGCTTGCAGCGCTGCCCTGGTGGATTCGCCCAGCTGGGGCAAAAACGGTGGGAAACCGCCGGCCCCGGTTTTCCGACCACAGCTTTACCGCTGCGGTCAGAATGGGCTTGGAAGCACCGCCAGCCTGTTGGCGGTGCTTCCGTCATTCGTGGCCCTGGCGGTCTTGGACCGCCAGGGTCAGAATGACCCCCTTTATGTCCATTCTTCCCTAAGTGATTCAGTAAGGCAATAGTATCATACCTGCATGCCTCTTTTGTCTTCGATGCAATCAACATTTTTGCAGTGTTGATTGTGGCTAAACAGATTGAACATTCAGAGTCTTGCAGTGAGAATTTGAGAAAATCAAAAAAACATCACTAATACAGTTCAAACCTTAGATGCCAGAACTAAAACTAAGGCAAGTTTCAATGTGAAGTCGAAATTGTTATGTTTCAGATCTAATTTGGCCTCGCACCTGGCCAATAGCAAAGTTTGTCCTGCTCCTAATGTCTCTTGCAACAAATGTGGGAAGCAAGGTCATTTTGCCAAATGTTGTAAATATTTAGGAAAAATGAAAGTGAAAGTGAGTGAGATTGACTGTGATAATGATGACGATGAATGCAATTTTATTCTCCAAGTTGTTAATGATGTGAATTGTATATCTAGTATTCAATGTGGCTATCCGTCTGATATAGTGAAAGTGAATGGCGTCAATATCTCTATGATGATGGACTCAGGAGCAAAGCTAACTCTGGTATCGGAAACTGATTACACAAAATACTTTGAGAGAAGAGTAACTCTTCAAAAACCTGATGTTATGCCTTACAGTTATGGTGGGAAACCTATTGAGTTAAGAGGATACTTTGATGCGACTATTGTTTTTAAAGGGAACAGAATTGATGGAAAGGTGTATGTTCCTGTGGTGGGTGATAACTATACTAAGCTGCCCACATCAAAAGTTGTTGGGAATTATTTTAAATCCTAATTCTGTGCCACAGGTTCAGGCACAGAAGGTTTGTAGTTTGGGTGAAGAATTAATGAATGAGTTTCCAAATGTTTTCAAAAGCAATGTGGGCTGCATCAAGGGTTATAAACATCGTATTGAATTGTACCTATAGCTTGTAAAGTTAGAAACATTCCTTTCAGTTTACAGGAAAAAGTGAAAGCAGAACTTCAGAGGTTGCTGTCGCAAGGTATAATTGAAAAAGTGGAAGCTGCTCAATGGATTGTCCCCATTGTGGTTGCTATGAAGGGTTCTGGAGAGATCAGATTGTGTGTTGATTTACGCAATCACAACAAGGAAGTGGTTGAGGATAGATTTCCTTTACCAAATATAACAGAGATGGTTAGTTCCTTGGGCAATGCTAAGTACTTTACCACTTTGGATCTTAGCTCTGCTTACCATCAGGTGCAATTGTGTGAAGAGTCTAAACTGCTGACTTCTTTCATTACACCGTTTGGTGTTTACAAGTTCAGTAGGGTGCCCCTTGGCCTTTGTTATGCTGCATCTGTCTTTCAAAGACTTACGAATGATATTTTGGGTGACATTGAAGGTGTTACGTTTTTTCAGGATGATGTTCTTATTTTTACTGATACTCCTGAACAGCATAAGGAACGAGTCAGGGAAGTTTCGCGGATTTTTCAGTTGAAGGGCATCACTTTGAAAGGTGTCAAGTGCAGGTTTTTCAGGTTGGAAATTTCAGATTTGGGTCACATCATATTGGGAAATGGTGTTAAACATAAGGATGAATTGGTGAAATCTATTGTGAATTTATTTGCTCCTGGGAAAAAAAGATGAAGTCCAGGTGTTTTTGGGCATGGCAGAATTTTATGCTAGATTTATACCTAATTTTGCGAAAAGGTATTCTTCCATTAGGAATTTGCTCAGAAAAGGAACGGATTTTCTTTGGTCCGCTGAGGGTCAAATGGAGTTTGAAGATTTAAAGACTATTTTATCTTCGGCTCAATCGCTCAGCAGCTTTCACCCGGGTCTTCCCTGCTATGTTACTACAGATGCTTCAGAGAAAGGTTTGGGGTGTGTTCTAAAGCAATTAAAGGATGGTAAAGTTAATAACATTGCTTTTGCTTCACGTAGTTTGCATGTAGCTGAGTATAAGTATTCAACGATTGAGAAAGAGGCTTTAGCTATATTTTGGGCTATCAAGAAATGTAAGCAGTTTCTTTGGGGAACATGCTTTGAAGTGCAAACTGATCATAAACCTTTATGTGAAGTTTTTGAGAAGAAGGGGTTAGACAATATTTCTGCTCGTATCTGTAAATGGATTGTAGGTCTTCAAGATTTTCATTTTGTTGTAAAGTATGTTCCTGATTGCGAGAATAGAACTGCGGATTGTCTATCCAGAATGAGGATGAAAGATTTCGATGAAAATGACAACAAAACTTCTTGGTGGGTTGATGAGGATGTTAAGGTTTGCAGTATAACAGATGGTTGTATATCTGAGAAGGAGTGGTTACAAGAGTTAAGCAATGATGAGGAGTTGAAGGAGATCAAAAGATTTCTGAGTTCAGGTATGTTCCTAAGCAATGATGAGAGGATTGGTGTGCAGTTTAGGAAGATTTGGCATGAACTTTCTGTACAAAATTGATTGGTGTTGAGAGGTTGCAGGTTGATACCTCCTATTAGTTTACATGAGCATCTTGTTGATCTTGCACATGGAGGTCATCATGGAATTTGCAAGACAAAACAAAGAATGAGGAGTGTGTATTGGTGGCCAGGTATGGATTTGGCATTAGAGAGAAAAGTTCGAGATTGTGTAGAGTGTAAATTGGCGGATAAGTCCTTAAAACTCAGGACGCAACCTATGGTGTTGAAGGAGATTCCTAAGGAGGTCTGTGGGGAAGTCTCTGTTGACATCCTGGGTCCTTCTAAGTTGTCGCTCTCTTTCCAAATATGTGATAGTTGTAATGGATGTGTTGTCATGTTGGCCTGAAATATTGATTACTCCTGAAATTACATCTATGACAGTTGTGAAATTTCTGTCAGATGTGTTTGGGAGAGAGGGAAATCTGAGGTATATTTTGACAGATAATGGTGTTCAGTTCACGTCAAGATTGATGTGCGATTTTTTTGATGTCTAGAGGAATAGTTCATAAAAAACTTTACATTGTACCATCCTGAAACCAATGGTATGATAGAGCGCTTTAACAGGACTTTGAAAGAAACTATTTAATTAGCAAAACAGTTGGGAGAGAATTCTGAGAGTATGATAAAATGTAAAGTTAAAGATTATAGATTTACACCTCATGCAAGCACCAGCAAATCTCCTTTTGTCATGTTCGGGAAACGTGCTCCTCATACCAAGATGAATCCTCCGTTGATTAAACGTTATACTAAAGAGCAGTTTGACTATGAAAAACAAAAAGAAATTGCTCTAGGAAAAGAATTAAGTTGCCAAAGTAAGAGAAAACATGCATATGATATTCGAAAGTCTGCGAAAGAAATACATGTAAGTGTGGGTGATGCTGTCAAGGTCAAATTGCCAGGAAAAACTGGCAGTGGTCATTCACACTATAGTAGAGTTTTCAAAGTCATTAAAGTGTTTAAGGGAGCTGTTAAGGTTGATGATGGTCGCAAATGGAATCTGAATAGAATTGTCAAACTTAAATGAACTTTATTTTGTTTTTTCTCTGTATTTTAGTTTGTTGTTTTGCGAGAGGAAAGATGTGTAGTATATATATATCCAATATACATATCAAATATATTCAATATGTATATTTATGTTCTTATCTTTTCTGTATTTTTATGTAAACCTACATCTTTGTTGTAGTTTTTATGTTATTTGGTTTGTTCTGTCTTTCCCTCCTGCATTGGCTCTCTTTGGTTTATCTGGAATGCTCCAGGAGTTCTGTTTGGGACAGTTGGAGCAGGGAGAGCTGGATGCAGGTCCGGGAGAAGTTTCTTTTGCCTACATCTTATCAAATAAAGGCAGTTGTGTTTCAACATTATTTCTTCTTCTTGTGTCATACTTGGAGCGGCGTCTACACTACAGCTCCCCAAGTTTGAATGCTCTGAATTAATTTATTCCCGGGACTCTCATGTTTACAAATTCTTTTGAATCAAAATCTAACCTGTAACTCCTCTTCAAGTGCTTTGTTTTCTGAATGTCTATGTCATATTTCTCTGCTAGGTCTGCTAATTTTTCATGTACTATTTCTGCTTTGTTAGTAATCAGCTTGCATAAGTAACGTAACTCATCTTCTCTGAATGTATCAATTCTGTCTAACTCTATTGTTCCCTCAATTAGGTCTTCTGCATCTAGTCTACGTCTGGTCAGATTCAGGGCATTTCCTCCTCTGGAATCTCCTTGTGTGCTACTCAACCTCTCTAACCACTCAGTTAACTTCTGAGCTATCAAACCTTATAATGAAACGTTGTTATGGCTTACCTCTGGCACTTGCTGCAATGTTAGGTTTGGGATTTCTGGTGTCACCATGCTTTGATTGGGACCTATGTATGATCTCACCTCATTATTTGGAGGAGTTCTGAAAGGACCTAAATAAATTAACGGACCTGTTTCATCAAGTGTCGGTCTCATGGGAGACATCATTCTTTCATCCTCTTCTTTCCCTCGCTATGTTTGGGTTCAGGAGTTTCTGCTCACCTTTACCGTTATTTCCCTGGGCAAACAACGGTATGACTGGGCCTATGGTAACTGGTAATAACACTGTATCTGGACTGGATTTGATATGTGGGTCTCTAGGGTACATTATTACTGTATTCTGATTAGTCAAGGCAGACATTTCTGTCTGTGATCCTGCTACGGGGGTGTATCACGAGATCGTCTGTTTCTGTATCGGAGACATCAAGTTCGAGGTAGACTCTATCTGGACCAGTGTTGGCTTCTGGTAAAGTTGTCCTGTCAGCACTATCGGGTTTGTTGCTGTATCTACAAAAGGTACATCTGGATAAATTCTGGAAATATCTATCTGCTGCATAGGCCTTTGAATAATTGAAGTAGCTGGAATACTATAGCTAACCTGTATCTGGCTCTGGGTGGACTGAACTGATATTGGGCTGTAGGATGTACTTGATACTTGAGCTCCTCTCGTGTTCTGAATATGGTGGTGGACGATTTCTCAATAACTGTAAAATGAACTCATTATCATCCGACTCTTTGTCGTGTGTTAAAGACTTCCTACTCTCTGTGGATTTCTTCTCTTTGTCATCAGAAGAATAGGAATCCCTCTCTATAGTGCTCATTCTGACTTCATTCCCATTCTCCTGTGTGATTGCAGGAAACAACTTAATTCCCTGTAAAGTCTCAGTTCTCCAAAATGTCTGATCACTATCCCATTTAGCCTCTGCTAGTGTCTTCTCAGCCTTTTTCATCTTTCTCTCAATATTCAGTTGCTATTATTTTCTAGCTACTAGTTCCCAAATCTCAAATGCTTCAAATTTTGCGGGTCTGGGTGGAGGTTTCAGATCATACAGTACTCTCCTCAAATTCTCTAAGCTCCTCAAATTAAATGTTCCATGGACAGGAAATGCTAAACTCCCATCTTTCTCTGTCTCTTTGCACCATTGTTTCAGCCAAAGACATGGCTCAGCACCCTATTCTTTGAATACTATATAGGTTGGTGTACCTTCTGGCGGTGTACTTTATCCTATTCTCGTTGGAATAAACGTATGTCCCCTTAGGGAACTCTTTAAAGCTTTGAAAAATGTATTTTTGGTAGTTCACAACCCTTCTCACTAACCAACCTATCCCAACGCGGCTCCAATGATGTCACACTCACACGTACAGCGGTAGACAAAAGTCTTTCAGCCTGTCTTCCTCGACTCAAATTCATGCGAAACTAATGCAAAATATTATGAGCACTATGTAAAAACCAATACATAACTTGTCTGCTCACTACAGGTAGGATAACACAATCACTTCAGAAACCTTACTGATTTTTTACTGACGGCCTTTTGCTCTAACAGCTACTCTTTCTTATCTCAGTTTTCCTGATTCGCAAGCAAAATTCGACCTGCAAATTTCACTCTCAACTGGTCATTGCGTCTGTCCTGGTGCACATAGGACTCGCCAAATCTCAATCAAAAAAACCTTTCACTCACTTTAACACACTCTTGGGTTTGTCAACCACGCCCGATTGACCTAATAAACAGACAAATTACAACAATAAACCAAGTGTCTCATTCACTTTTCAATACTCCGATGGGGACAATTGTTGAGCACAAAGCGCCACACACGTGAAGTTCGATGACTTTCCTCATCTCACACTTTGGAGTACGCAAACGCCTTCAACAACTTTATTTCGAGTACGCAAACTCCCTAAACAACCCCATTTGGGGTACGCAGACTCCCTAAACCCTCACAAACATCACAATTCACCTACGATTTACTTAAGCTGTGCAACTGCAAAACCTAATTCATTCACTTTGTCACTAGAACGCCGAGAACATCCTTAAACAAGCATAGGCAAGCTGCACTGTTCTGGGAAAGTCATTCTAAGTTCTTCCAACAACATTTTCTCTCCACTGTATATCATTGAATCTGAAATTCTTAACCTTTGCCAATTTCTCTCACCAAATCTGCAAATTATTTTGATCTCTTAAGGGAACTACCCATCCAACTCTTTTACCACATCTGGGGAAAACTTGTGGCACTCCCTTTGGGAGACGTAACCAACCTACTCTGTTATCATTTGTACAGAGCCAAAGACGTAGCCTCACTTTTATGATGGCCTCCTACTGAAACGTCACCATGTGGAAAATTCTCCTACTCTGGTACCATTTCTGGAACTCAAAAAGGATCTTATGATAGGCTCTTAAGGAGACAAACCATGTACCGGGTCTTATGATCAGCTCTTAAGGAAACTAACCATCCTACTCTGCTATATTTGTAAGAAAATAACTTTATTGTGTTCTCTTAAGGGTGTTAAACTTAATGAAGGCCTGTTAAGGAGTTGTAACCATTCTAGTCTGCTACCATTTCTGTTAGCGCGTCTGACCTTATTTGGTTTCTTATCTTTAATTTATACGGGGTCGTTTTAGAGGTTCGATGGACCTTTTGACTGTGCTTAGAGTAATTTCCACCATAAGTCTCAAATACAATAAAAATCATCAACAATATCAGTCAACAATATCAATAATCTTTGGAGTCAGTAATCTCACACACCATGACCCCTTTGGCCATGAATAACCACACCTTTATGTAAAAGTTAGAATGTTTATTTCCCTATATTTACAATGCCAATGTCACGTAAATTAGTCTCAAAACCAACTGATACACATACAAAAACAACACTGGTTGACCAAACCTTCTAAAGAATCTCAATTTAACTAGTGCATGGATTACTACGCATTCAAGAGTTTCAGTACAAATCAATAGCAAGAACTACTGCACAATTGAAATAGCATACATCTAGGTTCAGCAACTGAGCAGCGTCAATTATTAATATTTTAATAGCAACCTTTCAACATTTCAGGATTTCCCTTACTAACCTTCTGATTAGAATAGCATGTTTGGGCTTCATGCAAAACATTTTAGTCAACATAAATTTGGAAAAACGTCTAGTGCTTGCTCTATCAAGTAAATGCTTGGCATCTAGAAACAAAAGACAAAATTATAACAAGAACAATAGTATTTTGTTATACCTCTCCTCGTGTGCATCAGCAAGCTTCAAATCTTTGTCAATTAGACATCTGTTCAGTCAGCATCAGCACTGGACCATTAGGAAAGCAATGTCTAAAGGATCAGCATTCAGCATCAAAAGTTTAAGCAATAAAGTTAAAGCAGAAATAAAATCATCAGAAATTGTTCAGCTCCTTAGACAGAATAGAATAGCATGCAAACAAGAGTGAAATGAAATAATGATTGCTTTTCCTCTGTGCATGCTGGCTAAGTTAAAATCGTCTAAAGAACTTCCCACGTTGCCATTGGTCAAAGATTTGTTTGTTTACATTTAGTCCGATATTTACCTATTTCTAGTTCTAAGATATAGCTAAACTGTCTTTCACATGTCAATGATTGGCTTCTCTTCTCCTGTTCCCAAAGTCCGGCTCGTCAGGTAACATTTTTGTATCCATCTGTATTCCAGTCAGTGCATCCATTGTTAGTTCCTGGGAACATCACTGTCTCACGCTCTAAACTATGCAATGTTTCCCCTACTAGTAAAAGACATTCTAGCAAGCAGTTCTCATGAGAAAGTTAAATACATCTGCTAATGTTTGGTCAACTCAGTGAAAAATCAGTGAAAAACAATACAGGTATTTTCTTCAAGCGTATATATCTCGTGATTTATTTGAACAGTGTAGCTTACCAGGAGGCTGTGCAAACTAGGCCCAAAACCTTGCTAACTTAAGACCTATAATTAATAAAGCAAATACATCATGCAAATTCATTAGTATAACACGCTACTACACTAACCTAAACATAGGCACTTAATTACCTTTAAATATGCATTTAATAAGGAAATTTCATGATTAATGGCGGCCACTCACAAGGGCACATTTTCCAAGTCGTACATTATTTTCTTTATTAATAGAATTCTATGCAAATTCATAATTCAAAATACATGAATATTTATTTTGTAAAAATTCAGCGTTCACAAAACTGAACTGAATGCTGACCCTAGAAGAGGTATATTCTGCAAATGCTGTGTTTTCCCCTGACCTGTGTTTTTTTAGTAGAAGTTAGCTTGCGGACACCTGCCTATATTATTATTATTTTAGTTAGTTTAACTTAGCCCACGATAGATAATTTTCCAACATACTTTTCTCTTTCTCTTTTTGACTTTTGCCCGCATGTGTTAGCCTGTTTCCACACATGCCTGTCCTAATTTGGCTAGAAGTAGATACTACCTATGTCCAAAATCCTAATTTCTGTATCTTTGTAATTTGATTTGGCTAATGTATTCACAGACTGATTTAAAGAGTATTTCTGGTTCACAAATCATTTCATTATTAATATGTATTATTCTTCTTGAATGTTTGATGGTGTTGATATTGAGTAGAATAAACTTGTTTCGTAGATTTGGTCAACCCATGGTGTTCATTTATCTTTACAGTTTGACTTTTCGCACCATTTATGTGACTTTGGCTTTGTGGTTTTAAAATAAAACCTTGAAACTGTTATTAATTGGAGTTTTCTTCCATGGCCACATTGGTCAAGGTGTTTAAATTTGTTGTTGGGTTTGAAATGATTGTGTACTGTTAACCACACTCCTCTCTGGGTCAAAAGATCCCCCGACCTCAGAAAAACATTTTCAAATCCTGTGAAGGATGAGAAAAACGCATTAATAGAAGAATATCCAGAGTCCAAACATTTTTTTAGAATCGTGGCCTGGGTTGATCAAAAATGAGCATGAGGAGCCAATGTCTGCTTTAGTTGCAAGGCCGTAGACCAGATTGAGGTTTGCAGAGGTCCATTTCCTTCTGTGTTACATGATAAAAGGCATTCTGATCTCTTGAGTCACTAATGTCTGTAGATAAATCAATTTTCAGTGTCTTTCACAGTCTCGATTTTCATCAGTTTCCTTTTATAAAAGGTTTACTGTATTTATAGAGCTCACTTTCTACTATTAATATTGCCTCACACCTCTATCACATTTAAGTTATGTTATTTATTACATATGTTGAGGTAGTTCTGTGAGATATTTGGTACATCTTTGGTGTTTTCAGATGGGACTCAACAGAGATGTTTACCTTTAGTTCCTTTTGGGACTTTTTTTGACCGACAGAGATGTACTATCAAAAACCTACTGTTACAGTGTGATGGTTTACGAAAAATTTGGTAGCATGATTAATGTGATCTCGATTCTCCTATGGAGGTGACATGCTGACAATTACTCACCAGTGGGAGCCCTGTTACCAGAAATACCCTCATCATAAGTTTTGAAAAAATAGGCATGAGTTTGACTATTGTTAGAGGCTCTGATATTTGGAGGCATGTAAAAATGTAAAGTGAAAAAGATCCTGAAAAACAAAGGGGTTTATATACAAAGGTATTTTGACTATGTACTACTTTCTCCTGTAGTACCCCTTTACATACTCTCGCATGACTTTTGGAGTTGATCCCAAAACATCTCAAATGAAAATAAAATAGGAATCTCTAGGAAATAGTCATTTACAGTTAATACAAATAGAAAGGACTATACCCTTTTTGCACTTTTACTAAGAAGGAGCTGGACACTGTGGGCGTGATTTGTAAAGGAGTGTATGAGTATGCAAAAGATCACTCTACTTCTCATACTCATAAATCGTTTTGTGAATCGGCCCCAGAGAGTGAAAAAACCTATTCTCAATAACATCTAAAATCAAAAAAGATATTTTACATCACTATTTCTCAGCATTTCAACATTTCCTGAAAACCACTACACCATGCTTGACAATAAATTAGCTGAACTCTGGTAAAAAAATAATTATAATTTGGCTTTGTTTAGTGCTTCATGCTGTGATTCTGCAATTTGTAAACATCAAAAATACTATTACTGTTACTGATTTTAATGCCACTTAATTTACCATCCTCTGAAAGATGGAAGGCTGAGATGTTTTACCAGAATTTGAACTGACAGCCTGCCAAGCATAGTAGCAAACACTTAAGACACTGATCAATCATCCCAGCTAGTACAATAAAATAAATTCTCCCAGTAGTACAACATGTAGTATGGCTGGATTTAGAAACTTAAATCTTGCAGAGAATTTTGTGTCAAGGGGGTGGCCATGGGTGGTACTTATGCATTCCCATGCAAACACTTGTTGTTTTTGATGCAAAGCGTAACCTACTTAAAAAAGGTTGACAGGGCTTAGCATAATAACATGTGTGCCTCCTTGAGTCCGGCTTAATGTTCAAGAACAGTTCTGTAAATGCATCCTACTTTGCCCATGTACTCTACTGTACAGCACACATACAAACTAGGAAATGTGTAAACTATGTCGAAGCATGGACACACTTTCAATAGAAAACATATGCTAGACATCACATAACCACTCTTGCACCACAGTGAAAGGGTGTGCGCCTGGCACAAGGTAGCCTAAAGTGTGCCAGCACATGGGGAGCCAGGATACAGTACCATTGCTTAGAATACATGGTACTGTTCTACTCGCTCCTCTTCACGCAGTGCAATGCAACAACTTTGGTTGGTTACCCAAAAAAAAAATACTTTGACTCTGTGCTTTGACACAGAGTCTGGTATATTTTTATTAGCATACTGGCCAAATTAAGCTGTTGGCTTCCTTGCAAATCTAATACCTGTCTACATCATAATTAAGAGACTCCAGAATCCTCCACAAACATCGGCTTCTAGCACAAATATTGTGTACCCCTTATTCTGTGCGTTGCTTAAAGAACAATAATTGTTTATGCTTTGAAAACACAATTAAAATAGCAAAAAATATATAAACTTTTTGAATCCCATAATGCTCCTGGCAAAAAACAAACATAGTTCTGTACGTTAACAGAGGTCGTAGAGTGCTAGGTGAGCAGCCAGGTCAGACTCCACTGATATTACTGCTGGGATCCTAATTACCCAAGTGTAAGGCAGAGCCACTCCAGCTCACAGAAGTTTGTCTTTGTGCTAAGCTTTGGTGAAGGACCCATTTTGCATGCTCAATGTGCCATTGTCAGGAATGGAGGGTTACCCTCAAGGCTTGATTCGGGAAGTGGTGCAAGAGGGGAGTGTTGACCAAATCACTGCAAGCTGGAGACTGGAGATAGCCACACCCACCTCACAGAGGCAACAGAACTGAAGCATGACAATCCTTCAGTCTAGTGACATGGTTAAGATTTAAAGATGTGTGAAGAGATGGCAGAAGAAGTAAAATTGAGAAGAGGGGTTCTGATATTTTTTTATCAGATCTGTGCAGTTGGCCCGTGTGAAGATGGGTATTGGGGGTATGGGGTGCCTTCCAGCAAGTACAAGTGGTAGTGATGATCCTATTCCATGGAGGAGGTGACCTTCATACTCAAAAATGGTCTCATGTGGTGATCCTCGTACCTGCTGATTTACTCAAACACCCACAAGGACTACTTTCTAATTTCTCACCATTTCTAAACCAGCTCGCCAGGAGTGTTATTTTAGCCTTGGAGATATAATACAGAGAAATAAGAATTGGAAGATAGAAAGAGATTATCGCTTACAACATTTAAAACAATAGAGGCAGCAAAGGAAATGGAGGTAGACCATGATGGAATGTTAATTTGCAAGATTGATGGTTGAGTGGTGTACAGTGAGCTGCATCTGATAGAAAAATGGAAAACTAAAATAAAGTACATAACTGAAATGCACTTAGGCCCATATTTATGAAAAATGGCGAACAACTGTGCTGACGCAGTTGTGCATATTTTTTTTTAACGCCATTCCTTAAGGCCATCCATGTGCCATATTTATGAAATGACGCACAATGGCACTAAGGAATGGCTAGCGTCACAAAAAAAGACACTAGCCGGTGTTGGATGGCGTTAGATGAAATGGCGCTAGTCGGTCAGAAATGACGTTAGACTGGTTAGTGGCAAAATTTCTGCAGCTAATCAGCCTAGCGTCATTTTTTGACGCACAAGCAGACAAAAATGTCTTCTGACCACACACATGCACAAACACTTACCTGAAACTGTGATGGGCTTCCTCCACCTGTAGTGTCCCTGTGGTGTGGGTGCTGGTGTTGCTGGGACTTGGGGTGGCATCTTTTTGCCCACTCCATGGTGTTTCCCCATGGAAATGGGCCTACCTGCACTATAACGCCGGTTCTGACCAGGGGTTAAACAATGGCGCTAAGTGGGCTCAACGCCATTGTTTAGGCCTGCCTCCCACCTGCACGTCATTTCTATGCTGGGAATTAAATATGGGGCTGGGGGGCTAGCTTCATGTTTAGGACGGGAACATCTATCTTGCATCTCATTGACGCAAGGTTGCGCATCCTAAAAATGGCGCTAACTCCAATATTTTGACGCTAGGTGGGTCTGCCGTCAAAATATAAATATGGGAGTAATGTTAGCGCGGCTTTAGTGCCAAAATAAATGGTGCTAAGGAAATGCAAAGCTTCCATAAATATGGGCCTAAGTTTCCTACTTAGGGAGTTTTGTTACCATAGAAAACTAGCATTACGATCTTTGTTATAAATGATTAGTCCAGTGTAAGCTATACCTAAAACTAAAATCATCAGAGGAAGAATTTCACTTTCTTTTCCCAGGACCGAGTCTCCTAAAGCTATGTACAGCTGTGAGGCAAAGAATACAGAAGTGACCTCTTGTATCCATTAAACCATGATGACTTCATATGATTGGTCCCTTGCCCAGTCCCTCAGCAATCAGCTGTCTTTTATTTTTTGCTAGTATTTAGAATAAGGAAAAGGAGTGGAAAGTACATAATGGTAACTAACTTACTGTCCTGGCCTTTATGACCCTTAAAAGTGGGCGTTGGAAAGGCAGTGCAAGGGATACCTAAAGTTAAGAGTAGCCGCTCCTTCCCTAGCGACCTCTAATCAACATGCATGCTTGGCACTATATCCCACGATAGAGTTCAAGCACTTAAATCAAGACCAGTTACATCACCAATAAAGCCCCATCAGTCAAAAAATACCCCCCTCCCAAAAAACCAAGAACCCATTCAGTTAATACATCATGAGAAGCAAGCCCATACAACTTTTAGAAATATCTACAGTGAAAATGAAGGAGATGGCTAACCAAGCCTTCACCCTCCAAGCTCTGAGACTGGGTGCACCAAACATAGCGCGGTAAATAGTGAAAAGTTTCAATGAGAGAAGAATTATTTATTGTCACATAGCAACACAACACTAGAATTCGGCCCATATCCTCTAGATTCATCTCTATCCGACCTGTCTTGTAAAACACTCTGTAAGCCAGGCTCTTCAAATGCTTACCACTTTCCAGCTATGCTATGTATGCACCCAACATGTTTAATGTCTCTAGTGCTGTTTCTCATTGATTTGTACCGCTCTGATCTCCTCCTTGGTATGTGAATTAAACTCTTTCAAGAGTAGTTCTGGGGTCCACTTTCTGTTATGCGTAAGTGGTTTTCATATATTTTGGTTAGATTCTTTGTTACAAATATGTTAATAAACACACTTAAAAAAGCATTATTGTTTTAGCATTAAGTGTCTTACCGCTGCCACATGGAGTGGAGCAGGGCATATTGAAATCTATGAAGAGTTAGCACAGAAACCAAAACCAATGATAATATTGACTACAAATACTACTCACCGTAAACCTATTGTTGGCCCAGAATGCTGGCAGGATGAGTTGGTTCTATGCAAATCCGGCACTAAAAAAGTATAACTATGGGCCCTAATTGTCTCCAAAAGGTACTTGTGAGTAGAATCAATGGCTGAAACTATATTGTGGCATGTATTGGAAACAGCCATTATTATGAGATAGAATGGAGCATGAAAGGCTACTGAACAGGGCCTTCTGTAGAAGCACTGTAATAGCTCAATCTGGGCAAAGCTAACCAATTTTAAGTTTTTTAAAAAGGTGGAGCACATGCAGGGTAATCATGAAAAGGAAAACCGAGCTTCTAACTGGTTAAGCACACAGTTGAAATCCATATGAAAGCTTTTGCTCGATTTAGGAATCAAGACTACAGATTATCCGGAGATGTGCCATAACGCAGCCAGGTATATTCAGTAGTGCTTTAAATGGGCAAGTGCAGTCCGGTACTGAGTACTGGTTGTTCTTTAATGTCCTCGCTCATCTATATTTACATTTAAAGCACTGATCATCAGTTTGGGTTCTTGGAAATGAATAAGCAATCCAACATCACTGCTAAACCCAACTACGCAGAATCGCGCCTGGTTTTGAATACATACTGAGCCAACGACAATAGGCCTTTTCCTTCTTTTACGACAAGTGTTTAATAACTCCCAGAATAGCTAGGGTGGAAATGGCTTGATTTGTGCTCCCCACACCCCCGGCCTTCAATAATTAATGCACGTCCCCTGTTCTAGTGATGGATTTAAAGTGTGCCAGGGTATATCTGTCTTCGACTCGTGTTAATTCTCACTCATTAGCAGAGAGACGCTGACTTTGTAATAACTCGCTGCGCGAGGGGTCGGTGCAGCGTTTTAAACGACAATCAAATAAACTATTTTATACCTACTCTGTAATTAATTGTAGGATTTTCGTACACAGAGGAGAAAAATAAAAATCTCACTTCGCGTGCCCATGGCAACTAGAGAAGGAGCTGGCGGTGCTCATGTTTTTAAAAACAATAATGGTTTCTGTTGCAGCGGGTTAGGGTGTTGTGTTGGGGCCATGCTGCCACAGTGCTGCATTTTCTGAGAAAGAGTCGAGGCCTCCTGGTCATCCGCTGCACCTTTTGACACACTGAGGGCTGCTCAATCCACCCGCTGTACAATTGTGGCGCAGTTTTTCAGCGAATCCGCGTGAGAGCAGGCCCGGAAATATGCGGAGAATGTGGCAGTGTTTACCAAAGCCTCGCCTTCTAGCACAATGCAGTATCCATATAATAGGTGCCAGGCACAATATGCAAGGCCAGAAGCTGTCAGCGGCATAATGCGCCCTGAGACGGCTATAGCACCGATAAGCTGCGCCGGCTGCCATCTAATGAAAATAAAGAGAACGCTCCCGTTGCCTTAGTGGCAGTTACCAGATGTCAGTTGGATACAGGGCAGAGGCTAGCTACTAATAACAGGGCTTGGGCTGCCTCCAAAACGGTTAGGTGAAGAATTCTGTTTATTGAATATTTCCTGGCTTCTGTACAGTGACATTTTACAGCAACTTGAAAACGCTGTAAGCAACTAAAAAGCACGGACTACTGCCGAATATGTCTAGTAAAAGACAAACTTCCATTGCTAAACTGAAACAAGCAATGGCAAAACCAATCGGTCTGCGTTTGCTGCTACCTTTTTTGCTTTGACAATGCTTGTTTTGTTTTTCTTTTTTTTTTAAATAAAAACATTGGGGGAGCTGCTAGGTCTCACCAATAATAACATATGTGAAACAGTAAAAATAGTTTTAGGTCTTAAAAATTGCACATAGCCATAATCGTCCCTGGCAATGAAGGAACTATTTTCTGTGTGGATGTGCGATTTGCCAGAGAGCAGAATGTAATCACTCGTAGTGAATGTAGCCAGTGGCTCAAGTGGGTTGATGCACTGGCTCATGTCATTGCTATACCTGGAGGAAGAAGAATGTGAATGACCAATAGATGAAGGCAGCCAGATGAAATACCTTATGAGTATGAATTATATATATATATATCTATATGTATATATACTTATGCTAAAATAAAAAGCAAGACAAGACCTAAATAATGAGGAAAGCACAATGCAGTGTTCTGAAAGTCTTATCGTAACTAGCACTTTTGAAAGTTGGATATTCCAATCTTCTGTAATAAAATAGTACTTTTTAGTTTAACAAGTTAAATCACAGTGCCGATAGAGTGCCTGTCAAAACTGAGGCGCACAGGCCTAGCGCCTCTGAGCATCACTAAGGCTTTCACACAGCATGTGTACGACTCTGTCTTACCCTCCTGGGAGTTTCTGCAGAAGTGGCTGGTCATGAAAGTTCTTTTTGATTTTCCTGCTAAGCTGGTCATTTGTAAAGCGGTTATTATCAGACTCTGGCCCCTCAAGGTGCTGGTGGAGTGGGCTGGTGGAGAAGAGGTGTCAATGACGGCTGGTGGGATGAAAGGAGGGAATATGACAGAGGGAATTCTGGAATGAAGGTTGCGGATGGAGTGGGGTCCTCGAAACAAGCGTCTCCGCAGATGGAGCGATAGCGCAATGTGGATCGATACCTTTAAGCATCATCTTGGCAGGCGCGTAGGAAGGGCGCAGAAGAACTTAGGAGAAGGAAGCAGGAGGCAGAAGAGAACGGAAAAGAGGAGGTGTTACTAAGGGTGTTCATGAAGGGGTGGCAGAGATTGTAATCAGGGCCAGGCAGTCCCAAAGCATGATACATTGTCCAAATTACAAAAGATAAAGCTGCAGACAGCTCTTACAAGTAGCACATTTTTCTTGACTTACCCTCTTCGGAGTATAAGTCTCTACTTCCTCACCCACAACTCATGTTTTGTCCACTCTCCGAGCTGGCTACATGTGAACTGAGGAAACTTAGCATTTCAACAGGAACCTTAGATATACCTTGTGATTGCAGGTTGGATTGGACAGATAACCCTGAACAGCACGCTCACTCCATCCACTCCGGTTTCCCACAGGCAGTTCTTGGTGTGAGTCATTTCCAGCCAGCGTTGGACATCAGTGGTTTGCCATGCAAGCTGATGTAGCAGGCTGCTTTTACCAGGGCAGTTGCAAGCAGCAGTCTTACTGGATCACACTTCTGCTACAAGAAGTAGGCATCCTGCAAAGCACAGGCACCATCAGTTAACTGACAGGAATGGGAGAGCCTGGTGGTCCAGTAACTGCCTTCATAATGGCACAGAGTTTGATGAGGGAAGCTTCCGGCACCGCAAGTGACATTTGCTTGGCTTCTGCTCTGGCGATTCTGCAGCAGATGTGACCAGGAGTGAAGGTCAGGAAGGCACACATACTAGTAGTGAACTGTGTATTTCAGATCCTCCTGCAGCAGAGCAGTCAAGACCTTACAAAGAAAAGTATACACAAAAAGCAGACCTGTTATGCATACTAAAACATGTTTGAGAATCGTGACTAGCTAGAAAGCACTGTCTGAGCCTTGCGAAAGGGCTTCACCACATTCACTGTTTACTTACCCAAAATCTAAAGTAGGGTTTTCTCAAAAAGTGGTTTGATGTAGCAACAGCATTAATAAGGGACATGACAAAATGGTATCTGCTGGAGACTTTTGAGCCAGTTGTGCACTCGACAGTCAAAGTCACACTCAGGAAATACCAAATGCCGTCCATTGTGTCGAGCCACATAGACCTATTTTCAGGGGACATAGCACCAGCTGAGACTGCCCATAGGAGGAATCACGATGCCCTCAAATATGCCTAATCAGCACACAGCTTCTTTTTTGGACAGGCCTCTGCATCTGGCATCTGCTTGTACTATTCAATGCATGATATTAATTAGAAGACCGATGTTGCTTTACGCCAAGTTGAATGAAATCTGCTATCACATCTTCCATTTATGGATCATAATTTATTTGTTGCACAACTTGGAGAGAAGACCAAGTAGGTGGGAGAAGACAAGAAAAATGTGCTTCATTTTCTAACCATGTTCAAATATTGCTTGTGGCGTCGGCTTCCACCTGAAATAAAATATTCTGGCCACTCAAAGCTCCTTTTGTCGACTTTCAAGATTCCAAGGAGGATTGTTCTGAAACAAGGGCCATAATTCTTCCCTTCTAATATCATCCAATACATGACTTTGCCACCAATAGCATTATAAGATAGACTATGTTGGTGGAAGCCTCCATTTTCCCATTTTATAAACAGAGGATGAGACAAGCAACTGGATATTCAGCATAGTATGATCGATTATGACCTCCAGTTCTCAAAAATGTTGACCAAGAACCTCTTGAGAATCTCATACCTTGGATCCAACCTGGGAAGAAGTTACCCTTTTGATAGGAATCTCCACCGTTTGTCCAAGGCTATGAAAACACCTGGCCCTTGGGAGCAACACGGGAAACATATTTTAATCACTTTTTCTATTGATAAAAACAAATGGAAAATTCATACCAGTCCTGGATTGGCAACTGTTGATTCATTTAATGATTTTACATTTTGTTGTGCTTCAAAAATGTTAATAATAAATAATTGATGAACACTTCATTCAAGATAGGAACTCTTGTGACAATAATTCTGGCGATAGGTCCACGGGCCTCCATGGCACTTCTTGATCTCCATGACGTAAGTGTTGACTAAAAGGATCTCTTTTTCAGGATGGGCTAAGATTACTTTCAGTTCAGCATACTACATTCATCCCCAGAGTACCCTATCTCGTCCTCCAACCTTAATTTTTAAATGTAGAAGATATTTGTGGGAGTGGATGTTTGCTGTATTGCCTTAAAGCGTAGAATCAGTTTTAAATGAGTTGTTTGTTCGGTATAAGAGTTAAGTAAATAAACAAAACATCATAGGTACAGTAACCAAAAGCCATATGTCATCAATGGTTACCTAATGCAGGGGACCATCTCAAGTATATAGGTATACCTAACTTATATTATATTGAACTGTGTTGCAAATGGCCCTCTCTGCAGGGTCATCTTCTTCAAATCTTTTGCCTTTGCCCTCCATTTTTTTGTTGGATTAATTTTTATTGGCCTTAGGACTGTTTGTGCTTTGCCACTGCTAACCAGTGCTAAAGTGCTTGTGCTCTCTCCCTAGAACATGGTTTGATTGGCATATATCAAATTGGCAAATTTCAATCACTTGTAAGACCCTTGTAGAATGGAATGCCATACACCCAGGGCCTGTAAATTACCAGTGGGCCTGTAGCACTTATTGTGCTACTGACGTAAGTAGTCCTCCAAGACATGTTCCAGGCCTGTCATTGCAGTCTGAATGCAGTGTCCCACTGCTATATCGATTTGGCATTAAACCCGTCTTGCCAAGCCTTAAATGTCCCTTTTATTACAAATGTCAACAAAAAGTTAGGCCCTAGGTAGCTCATAGGGCAGGGTGCAGTGCATTGAAAGGTTGAACTTGTACTTTTCATTTTTACGTGTCTCAGTAGTGAAAAACTACCAAATTTGGTTTTCACTACTGTGAGGCCAACCCTTCCCATAGGATAACATTGGGGATTCCTTATTACCTTTAATAAACTGTCATTCTTTATTGAGAAGAGGTGGATATGTCATGTTTGGTTCCTATGGAATTGTAACCATAAACCCTCTTTAATGGTAAAGTTGGATTTTTCATTAAAATTTTGAAAATGTCACTTTTAGAAAGTTGCATTTTCTTGCCCTTTGTGCCTGCAGCCTGTCGTAGGTCACATGCCTGGGTGTAGCTGACAGACTATATGAATTCCTCCCAGATAGTTACACAATAGTGTGATTAGCTGAGCCTCAATGGGCCATTATCTGGCTTCATGGGGGGGGGGAGCGGACCTGAGCACAGCCCCACCTGTACCTGAATAGGCTGGGCCCTGTCTCCTCACAGTCAGCCGAACAACCGTGTATTGTCACTGTAGCCAGCTTGGAGCCCGGAAAGGGGAGTCAGAAAATTCCAAGGACTTCAAAGAACCTTTCCAGAGACTTCTCCCACCTTCTACAAGCAGGGCGCCAGAGTATCAAAATAGGACTTTCAGACCCACACTTCATTTCTCTAGTGGACCTGCGGAAGGACTCTCAGAGGACTGTCTGGTGCTGTGAGCTGCTTGAGACTATGCTTGCCAGACTGCTGCTGTACCTGGAAGGACTGTCTGCTGCCTGGAGCCTGCTTTGAACCCTCAGAGGCCAGCCCTGCTGTTGAGCCCTGCATCTACACATGTGCCCAGGACTACCAGAAGTGACTCTAAGTGTTTGTTTGCTGGCCTCCTGTTCAGAGCCACGGTAACATAACAGGCTCCCACCATCTTGAACCTGAATCTGGACCCAGCCTGCGAGAGTCCTGCACCCCAAAGAGGTCTTCATCCACTCCTGGATCCTTGGTTGTGGTGCTAATTTGACCAGATGTCTTTGTTTGGCATGTTTATCTTTTAGGCACTATTTTTAACCTTAAAGTTTAAAAATGTGTAACTCTAGTTCCACTGATTGAATTTAAGTTGTTTTGTTGTCAAATGATACATTTTTTCTAAGTTGATTTGGGGATTTTCCTTGTGTTGTGTTTTCACTTTATTTCTGCTTGTGTGCTGCATAACTACTTTACACAGTGCCTCTGAGGTAAGCCTGACTGCTTTTTTGTGTCAAGATACCCAGGGTTAATTAAGCACAGGTAAATTTAGTGACTTTTTGTGGTTCACCCGTCAAGGAATTGTGGCTGTTGCTTGGACAAGGCTCACACCCCATTCAACCAACGGCCCAATTTCTCACAGACTGCTTGCACCAAAGATCCCCATCTTAGGCCCAAGGGCCACCAAATGACAGGGGATGGCTATCAGATATCAATGGTCTTTATATTTAGCAATACATGCCACATTAAACAAGGTATACCTGTGTTGTGCCATAAGAAGTCACCAGATGCCAGGGGTGGCGGCTAGGTGTTGTCAAATTTCCTTTTTTTGTAAATGGATAGGAAACTTTGGCGAATTCTACCCATTCTCGTCAGTTTCACATGAGCTTCCCTCGGATTGAAACAAGCTTTGGCAATGCCAATAGGTTTGGCTATACTGTAAAAGAATGTTGTGTGGTAATGTGAAGTATTACATGTAGATAGCGTGAGAATGGATATGTATTTGTATAGAAGGAAAGAACTGTAGAATAGAGGCGCATGGCCATGGCAGGGACAAAACAACATGTCTCTTTACTGAGCTCTGGGCCATTGACCCTGGGGACATTGAATAGCTACCTGATCTACAGATGATGGGAACAGCCTGTTGAAGGGGAATACCCCAGGACTAAGGGGGAGCATGGACAGGGGTAAAGAGTCCCATAAACATGACTATAGCTACCGCAACTCACTGTCCAGCTCTCTGACAGACTTAAGATGGAGGGCGAAATGGTTTAGGAGCAGAGGGCCTGAGGGGCATGGACCAGGTAGATGCACTGGTGGAAGGAGTGAGCTAAAGATCACAGGCTATGCTGCAGTGACTCAGCATGCAGGAGCTCCCTGGCCAGAGCAAGAAAAACCTGCTGGAGGACTGCTGGCTCTCTGACCTGGTGCTTTCGGGCCTCAAGAGGGATGAGGCAGCCAGCGAGGGAGCTGAAGAGGTTGCATCAGCACAGTCGCACCTAGCCTAGTCTGGCTATCGCTACTGAGGGGTGTTGGGCAACCAAGATCAGTTAGCAGCGAAGACGTAGCTGAAACCAAGATGGCAGTTGCATTCTCCTGAAGAAGTGACTCTCCTTCCTGACAACCAACTACTGCAAACAAGGCCATCCGGCCACAGGCTGGGCGGGGGGAGTCAGAGGCAGGGCTGGGGAGCTGCCTCTAAAGCTGTACAGTTTTCAACTGAAGTGGGTTGAGGCCACAACTATACGCAGCTCATATCACGGTAGAGACCTGGCATAAAGCAGGGCCAAGGCTGTGGAGCCCCAGCAGGGTCTGGGTGGGTGTTTGTCACGAGCTCCTTATCACCATACTCTACACCCAGGCACAACAAGCAGGGACAGGTGCTGGTGGAGGTGGCCATCCTCCATCAAAAAGGATAGTGCCCAGGCGTGGAGAAGGGAGGCTCCCGGGCACATCTCAGCCTTGCAGAAGTGGATGTCAGAGTCCTGGCCAAGAGCCTGGCACTCACCAATTACTGGAGCACCGAGCTGGAGGGTCCTGCATTCTGCCACCCACCCACCCACTGAGGATCACAACAGAGGTCCCCCCGCATGGCTTGGCACACAGCAATGGTACTGTGTAAAGCAAAAATCTGAGAAAACATCCTCAATAAAAGAGTTACTCCACCAACAAGATAAAAAGGAAAAGAGCCATGCTCAACCAATGGAACCAGCCTCAGAGCATCCTGGGCACCAGAAGAGCTTGCTGGACTCCCAAGACTCACAGTGTCCCTAAAAAAAGCAGACATCCATTTCCTACTAAGGGAATTTAAAAAGGACATTTCCACCTTGTGCCAAGACTTCCAAAAAGCGATCACCAACCTCGACCAAACAATGCAAAAGGCTAAACACAGACTGAACCAGGTGTAAACATCCTTCGCTGAACAGTCACACAATAACAATGATCAAGAACACAGACTGGATAAATTAGCGGTACAACAACTCTGGCTTGAAGAGAAACTGGAAGACTACAAAAATCGATCAAGGTGTAATATAATCCACTTCAGGGGTCAGACAAGAATATTTCCAATGTCACACTGGAAGACCAAGTCCAACTCTTGTTTCGTCAGCTGCTCCAACTTCTGCTTGACTCGAGGTACTTTTGGACTGCACCCATAGGGTATTCTTGCGGTTCGAATAAAAAACAGAACCTAGCCCCAGACTTCACATGGGTACACTACTACAAAGGCGAGGAGTCCATCAGGGCTGTGTTGCCAACACAACACAAGACAAGATACAATTTTGAAGGGACCAGATAGAAATATTTCAGCATGTCTCTTCAGCAACTCTGGCCTGCTGCCACGAACTCAAAGAATTCCCAAACCACCCCCAAAAGAAAAAAAATAGTCAAAAATTGAGGATAGCCCATTTGGCTTTGATTCACCAAAGATGGCAAGCAACTTTCAGTGCCAACCCCACAAGAAGCCAGAAAGAAGACTACTCCACTTGCCAGTCCCTGATGCTGACCAGGCCTAGGAGCCTGGACACTAGGCGGTAGCAGTGGAACCCTATTGGAGGACCCCTCCCAGACAAGCAGATTGCGAAGATGAACATGTTCACTATGGCAACAGCAAGAAAGAGAAACCTACTCTCAATCGTCCAATGAAGGCTGATGGACACACTTCACCGGTAAGGGCAGGCCCGGAGTGGCAAGCCTCACCTTAGACAAGCTGATGACTAGCCTCCTGAACTCTGTTGTTACTGGGGCCTCCACCCAACCACCTAAACCATCACATCCTGGCAGGATACCCTCAACCTTTCCCTCTCGCCTGTTCCCAGCACCAAAATGCTATGACCAATCAGCAAGAACTTGCTCACTCGCAGTCCCCGGAGATCCAAATCTGAACCCAGATGCTGCCCCGCTATGTCCTATTACACTTACAATGTAGCGGATGCTTGTATTTTGATATTGTTTTGTTAGACTTCACTTATTGATGTTTACGTTATTCTTCCTTACACAGTGTTCAGAAAGACCTTCCACAGAACGACCATTAGGCACACCTAGACTCTCAACAGGCAGTTTGAATCCCACACTCAGCAGTAGGGGCGCTCTGGATTCCAGCATAGGACCATAGTGCCACATCAGCGACTTCATGGATACCCCTCCCCCCAAATGAATGTGCCATCAGTGGTCATTCTCAATATACAAGGTCTCAGTTTCCCTGTGAAAAGGGATCTATACTCAAATGGGTACACCACAAAGAGGTAGGTGTGCTAGTCTCACAAGAAGTGCACCTATTGAAAAAGGACACCCCAAAACCTAGCTCATATTGGTACCACCACAGCCACATCACAGCCCCCATCAAAACCAAAGAAGTAGTTATCCTAGTGAGAAGAGGGCTGCCATTCACGTTAAATGCAAAACTGAAAAATAAAGATGGCAGGGACCTGGGACCAGATTGCTCAATCATACCTGCGAGATTACCCTGCCAACATTCTATGGGCCAAATGACCATAAGCAAAAATTATATGATGACCTATTCCTTCGGCTTGTGGCATTTAGGAGGAGAACCCTAATCCTGGGGGGATGATATCAATGTAACCCTAGATCTGTGCCTTGATAGGTCCACCCTAAGGGGTTCACACACCCAGGCCTGCCGGCTCTCTGTCAGGAGAGGGCTGACCTGGTGTTGATAGATGTACGGCTCACCCAACACATGGGTTTAAGAGATTAAACATTCTTTTCCAACAAAGGTTATACTCCTGTATTGACTATTGTCTTCTAGAACACACCCTCACCCCGTGTCCTTGACATAGACATATCTTCTGTATACAACAAGGACAACCCAATATGCCCAGGGACAGGGGTAAATAACATCAACAAATCTAACAAAATGTCTCCTGGGAATCATTTAAAACAGGGCAAATTACCTAAAGGACTAGAATCTTAATGATCACTCAAAATTCTTCATTATACGTAGATCCGACAATAACCTTACACCAACACTGGCACTTCTGCCATAATTTTATAAATGCGTCAGTCAAGCTGGATTCCAGTATCAATTTTTTTTATTTATATTAATTTGGGTTGTAACATCAAAACATAGGCCCTCATTACAACCCTGGCGGTCAAAGACTGCCAGGGCTGATTTGGAGGTTGTACCGCCAACAGGCTGGCAGTATAAACTCGCGGATTACGACCACAGGAGAAGTGCCGCGGTCGCACTGCCAGGATTGGCGTTTTACCACCATGGTTGTCCTGGCGCTTTTATTCGAGTCCCCTTCCCGCCAGCATTTCCATGGCGGTAGGAACCGCCATGGAAAGGCTGGTGGGAAAGGGAGTCGCAGGGCCCCTGGGAGCCCCTGCACTGCCCATGCACTTGGCATGGGCGGTGCAGGGGCCCCCAGGTACAGCCCCACACTGCCTTTCACTGTCTGCACAGCAGACAGTGAAAAGCGCAACGGGTGCAGCTTCACCCGTTGCACAGCCGCAACACCGCCGGTTCCATTTTGAGCCGGCTCCCATGTTGCGGGCCACATCCCCGCTGGGCAGGCGGGGATGTCAGAATCGGCACGGTGGGAGTGCGGCCGCATTGGCGGCCGTACGGCGGTTACAACTTGCCGGGCGGCGGTTGCCGCCCGCCAATGTTGAAATGAGGCCCATAATCAGGTATGGTACAGTGTGAATGAGTGGTTCAAAAAGTGCAGACGATGCAGTGCTCAAATGTAATTACACAAAACATTAAAATAATACAACACAATGTAATACAATACATTGTTCATTTCCCAATTGCGTGATTTGATTCAGGGATAGCCTGCTCATCAGTGCTTCTCCCTGTGGGTACAAATTTAACTTTAAGTCATATGGGAAAACATGGTCGACATTTCGACCTCCAATGCTTTACGAGATTCTGAGGAAACATCGACCTTGAAAACCTAACATCTACCAGTGTGCAGACTGACCAGTTTTAGCCAGCTCACTACCACTAGACACAAGTCTGAACCTTCCCAAGGATGAGAGCCTTTGCTTTCCAGCAGTCATAAACAAGGCCTGCTCTAGGAAAGGTGTTTACACAACCCACCAACGGGATGACCTGCGAACCCTCATTCCAAAACGGGGGGGCTTCAAAGAAGCCCACTACTCTTTTTATGCAGATCTGGCTTCACTCAAAGGAGAGATGCTGACCCCCCGCTCCAGGACCCATTTGGCACCCAGAGAGGTGGGAAATTTAGCATGCAGAGAGGTGTGTCCACTCCTCAGGTCAGTCCCACTCCTAAGGTAGGCTGCCTGATATGGACAAAACATTTAGAAATCTGCCATCTTGGTTTTGGCAGATTAAGGAACTCTGGGACAGGGTTCTGCCCACTTCTCACAGGAAGTGGTCATATAGGGGGTGTAGTTACCCCAAGGGTAAGTAGCCCATCGGCTGCTACCGTTCCCGCCCCTTAATGCACAGTAAATTAAGTATTTAGGGGACCCCCCGATACCAGAACCTCAGATCTTCACTGGACAAAAAGGACTGACTTTACGCCAACCCTGCTAGCCTGCCTGCTGCACCCGACCCTCGAGGAGCAACTGACTTGTCCTGCCGCTGCAGCCTCCAAGAACCCAGGAGAGCTGTCAGTGCTTTGCAAATCACCAAGAAGAACTCACTTGGAGCAGAGGCACTGCTTCTCTGCATTTGCAAGCACCAAAGAAAGAACTGTGAGGACCGGGACTGCCACAAACCTGACGCCGGACAACACTACTGCACCTGAGCCGTCGAGCTCAAGTGGGACAACAATATCAGCATTGTCCCCAGACCCTACATAGATGAAGCCCACCTTCAGTTCGCCTACTGTGGATTTCCCGACAGCATCTGCAGCCTGTTTCTGCAGACCCCCCCTCCAACTGTGCGTAACTCTAGCACCAGAGCCAATGCCAAAAGACCTCACTGCTCCTGAGCCCAACAACCTGAGGAGGAGTGGGTCAACGGTGTCCCCACGTGCCCAAGGACCTCAGGTGGTGAGCCCCTTGTGGGTCCCCCCAGACTGACTTTCCAGTCCCTGCTTGCAGCATCTTTGTGACCGGACCGTTTCCCATTGAAGTGAATGGGAAACCCAACGCTGTGACACACCTCTGCACCCAGACTCCCCAAACCTCCCGAGGGAACTATTGGTGCTTCTTTGGACCTTACCTCATACTTATCTTAACTCCAGAAGATTGGCCCAGTAAGTCGCTGCTAAGTACCAGCGTGCATTATTTGTTTTTCTCCCATCGGATTACATTACCACTCCAAAATTGCAGTGTCAACTTTTGAAAACTGTAAAAATTCATAACTCAAAAAGTACTCATCCGATTATCTTGGTATCAAAATTTATATAAAAGTAGGTATTATTTTTATAAATTGGTGTTGGACTTCTTTATTGAGTGTGTGTCTCACTTACTGCCTTTGCGTGTGCAATACATGCCTAGCTCTAACCTCTGATATGCCTAACTGCTCACCCACACTACCAAAAAACACAACATTTGTGGTGTTATATGTACCTCTGTAATTCCTTCAAAGTTTGCTTGGACTATTTGCACAGTGTACTCTCTTTGGTCCACTATATAAAGAGTCAGTTTCCTACAGTACTCTGCTCTCTTGGAAATCATACTCACAACGCTGTACAGCTCTTTTAGGGCAAACAGGGGAGCTTACTCCCATGATGGCAGTCTACTCTAAACCTACTGCTCAAACCTGATAAAGTCCCTACCTCCTGTGGCTCAAATAAACCAACTGGGGTGTTGAATTTCTATGTGAAGATTTTTACTCCCATTCTGCTGACTGTATACCTGGCCGCTATTAATTTCGCCCAAGCAATTCGGATTTGTGACAAGCAGCTGTTAATACCGGACTGCGATATACTTTAACTGATGTGGCAAACAGACACAAAATACAAATGGTCCTTCTTTAACTGGATGCGAAGAAGGCCCTCAACAGGATTGATTGACACTTCATAGGAAAAACTCTGGCTAAAACAGGGGTGGGCCCTGACCTCAAGTTTATCTTGGCAAACTTTACGCACCACATGACACATGTTAAAATCAATGCTGAACTATCTAACACCCTAATGTTAACATGAGGCACAAGACAGAGATTCACACTATCCCCGCTAATTTTTGCCCTCATGATGGAACCCCTTATACAAAAAAGAAAAGCCAACCACTCAGTCTCAGGCTTCCTGGTGGGCCAGACAGAATACAAATAGGCTTTATTCAGCAAGACGTGCTTTTTTTCTGACTCCCCCCAGCAAATCTATCCCTCAGTTGGCTAGAGAGGTGGCACGATTCGAGACAGTTTCAGGATTCAAGGTTAACTACACAGAATCCTTCACTCTGGGGATCTCAGATCCCCAAGTATGCTCTAAGCCTCTCCTACAGAGGGAGAGTTTTCACTGAGAGGTCCGCTAGCTCTGCTATTTAGGTTTCTTATTTAACAAGGGACACAAAATACGTTTACACTGTTAACGTCCCTCTTTTAATGGACATAATATTTAGGAAAGTTTATCGATGGGGGTAGCTCTAGATCTCACTTTTATACGTTCAATAAGCACTCCCTCTCATATGCATTCTTCTAGTCATCTCACAGACCCACCTGAAATTCCTTACATTCCTGTGGGATAATAAATCACCAAGATTCTCAAGACACACTGGGCCTCATTTACAAGAATCTAACGCATAACCATTAATGCATCAGATTTCTTGCGCTTCCCTAAAATCCCCCTAATAATGCTGTGGATGCACTGTATTTACAATACAGAGCTTCATGGGACACAGATGTGTCAGAAATTCTGATGCATCTCGGCCCTAAGCTCATGCATTGCTGGAGTAGCATTGTAAAAATGACGCTACTCCAGCAATGCGTGGAGGCTCCCACTGGAAAATCCTGCATCAATTTTACGCCTGCTCAGAGCAGGTGATAAAATTCTGATGCAGTGAAGTTGCGGAATGATGCAGTGAAATATGTATTTCACTGCATAAGTTCTGCGTAGCTTTTTGCCTGGGAACACGTACACTGCATACATTTTATCTGGCGCAGGTATAACCTGACGCAGGGCTTTACAAATTGACGCTTTGGGCCCAATGCATCAGTTTGTAAATATGGAGCAGTGCAGTGCACTTCTATCGCCACCGCTGCAGTGGCGTTAAGGGCTTGTAAATGAAGCCCACTTTATTTAGGAAACCACACCACTAAGCGTTGGAGTGGAGCAAAACTATATAAAATGCCCACTAGCCACCATATTGTGGCTACCACCCAGGCATAGACCAAAACCACATATTATGCTCCACTCAATGGCGATCCTTCTAGACCATTGGGACTTTACTACCCACAATTGCCCACTGACTTCCTTCCCCATCCCCTTGACCCCAGAATTACTACTAGGGTAGCAGGACCCTGGCTACTAACGTTGGAACGAGGGGGCCTCCCAAGATTAGGTGACTGTTCTTCCGATGAGATGCTAGGAAACAGGGCAACGTGCATAGAATGCTTCCACCTCCATCCATACAATGACCATAGACTAACCAAAATGCTACATTGGCTATGAGATGGGGAAATTCAATCTAAATGCTTCAGGGACACAAACCAGTTCGAACAGCTGTTCCATAACAAAGGGACCTATTCTCTTATACCCAACCTTGAATCACTCACTGTGCTGCTGCTCTTAGAGCCCCTCATTGCTCATCCCCTCACTTAAATCTCAGCATGGAATAGGGACTTAGGTCACAAACTCTCAAACAATACATGGGAACGCATTTGAAACCAGGTGGCAAGGTCATCGTTATGTATGCACTTAATAAAAATGTACATAAACCTTTAACCAGATGAAACTCCACCCACGTAAGGTTAAAAGCTATCACAGGAAGCTCAGACCAATGCTGGATGGGATGCGGGGAACAAGACAGTAAAATTCACATGTGGTGGTCATGCCCTATAGCACACGCTTATTGGGAATCAATATTGCATTAGGTAGAGGTGATCATAAAAGCGAAACTTCCTAGGGATGACTCATCCTCCTGATGGAGACCTGGGAGACAACTCCATCTACCCATTAACTATCCCAATGGGTAAACTTCTCACCCACCTATTACTGGCAACACACCTCACAGTGGCATAATTTTGGAAATAGCCTCTGCTCCCACCCCTACTTCATATCTGGTGGGCCAAGGTGTGGCCAGTGTACGCAAATGAAAAATTCAAAGCACTGATACACAACACCACCCTCAAATTTGAGATAATATGGGTATAATTCCAAACCTATATAAGATGCTGTAGGAAGCTGGCTATCTATGTAGTGTACCAATGTAAGGGGACACTATGCAGATAGTCCAGGACTGCCCTTAATTGGCTTACAGGGGCTAAAATAATAACCCTAAAAGCTCTCTTTTATGGTAGTATGAGTGAGCAGTTAGGCTTATTAGAGGACAGTATTAAGCATTTATTGTACATGCAGAGCCAATAATAAAGCCTAATAAAGAAATCCGACACCAATTTATAAAAATAACACTTATTCTCATATGAATTTAGATACCAAGATCATGAGAATCAGATAAGTACTTTTCGAGATATGAATTTTTATACTTTTCAAAAGTTGACACTGCAATTTCTAGAGTTGTAATGTTATTCTGCGGGGGAAAAGACATAAGACATAAGGCTCTGATATCACCGTATACTCGACCACTGGAAATCTTCATTTCTACATTTACTGAATTTACTGTCTTCTTGTGCCTCTAGCCGGACGGGCCCAGCCTTGATAAAGTCACTTGTGTGACGAAACACGTGTTGGCTGTTTCCTGTAAGACGACACAAACCTAAACCTGTGAATAAAGACTCTACCTTTAACACCTACCCGGAATCATCGCTTTACTCTTCGCCTTTGGATTCGTTGTACTTGGGCTCTACTTTCATCCCATGAACATTGTTGAACTTTTACTTCTCTGTGTGCCTTGGTCTACCTGTACTTACTGTTTTTGTGTATCTTGATACACAAATCTTTGTGCCTACCAGGGTAGTGGGGCACCTGACCAAGAGGCACCTCTTTTTCTCATTTAACTTATTGTGTTACCTTAACAAGAATTGTAACGGAACGGAAGTGCGGCATTCTTACCACTCACTACCCGTGTCTTCCATTTTCATGCCACCTTATCTGTACTTAACAATGTGCTTCTCATTAACCGAAGACTGCTACAGAGGCACATGGAAATCAAAGGATTAAAGAACAAGAACAGACCTTGCATTGAAAGTTTAAACAGTAAAATAAAACACAGGCCTTGACTCCAGCTTGTATCAGATACACTTCTAAAACAATTTTTTTGATTATATAGTTATATGTGAAATTCTCATAAACACAATATAAAGAGAAAATGGTTATAGAAATATATTGTTTCTAGACATTATAACACCAATACTTTTGAATAATATTTGTATAAATGTGGTTTACATGAGATATACGCAGAAGTCTGCTTATATGTGCACTTTACATAATTTGACTTCGCAGTGCACCAGGTTAACATGAAATGTTACACACATTATTATATATATAGCTGATTGCTGTTTCTCAAAGCATAATGGCACAGCCAAGTTATGCCCTTTCACCTCCCCCTGATGACGTATTAAGCCATCACAAACCTTTCTTTTCTTGAATGAGACTTTGTAGAACCTTGTATGTTTCATCAGCTTTTGCCTAGACTCTTCCAGGCATCTCATATCATCATAATATTTACAGTGATTGTCTTCCAATTAAGCTTCAGCTCTCTTCCTTTTCTTTCCCTGCTGAACCTTCACTCTCTGGAAAACATTGCAGCCTACCACCAAAGTTACTGCACATATGGCAATAACCAACAAAAGCTTCAGAACTAAGCCTACAACTCCTCTTCCTAATTTTCCAAACCACCTGCCTATAGCAGAAAATCCATCTCTAATTGTTTCCCTTGCACCTGTCACTTCCAACGCCTTAAAATAATCTTTCGTGAACCCAGAAATATTCTGAATATTCTTCTCCAGATCCTTAATTGTGTTTGGGATGTATGAACAGCATTGCTGAACCTTTAACATCCGACAGACTCTGCCCTCTTTTGCAAGTAGCATATTTAACACAAGCCTAATTTGCAAAACTACAGCTCTTATTGTTATCATCTCAGAATTTATATCCAATAAAGCTCATGATGTGCTAGTAGCTAATTTATCCACTATGGTAGACAGCCGTCAGATCTTCAAGTCATTTAAAATCACTCCACAGATGGAATTAATGTGCCAACTAAGTCATCCACCACTTCACCAGCACTAACACCTTGTTTAGGTCTAGAACCATTGGCCCAGACAGGATCATCAAGATGTTACACATGATAAATCTTAGGAGAAACTCCATCTAAATAACACATACCATCCCTTGGACAGCTTAAAATAAGCATGCTTTCCACAAATTAAATAAACTCTAGGTATAACAGCATCCTCGCCATCTAAATACAACTTGTAATTCCCTTGGACTTCGAAAGTATGTTCACATTAGCTCTTTCCCACAAATATATTGCCATTTTCAGATCTTTCCATCCAAGCACATAATCTTTCCTTATGTGTCCAATCTAATGCTAAAGCAGTTAAATTACCAGCTAACCTATGTCCAATCTCATTTTTAGTCCATTTATTCTGACCTCGGAAATTGTCATCAAATTTGAGCTGGCTTCTAGTTCTCTTCTTCGGTCTTTAACTAAATTAAAAAACTTCTTCTCAAATTCTGTCAACATACATGTTAAATTGTGTTGGTGAGCATAGATTGTGTCTAAGGATGTAACAGGTTTAAAGAACCTTGCAATTATCTTCAACTCTAAAGGAGCTGGACATCAGTTCAAGTTAAGCGGCAATTGTGTGCATACATAACAATCCCTTGCTTTCATCATGTCAATATACTCATAAAGCAGCCTAAAATATAGATTTGCAGAATAATCTCCTCAAGATGCATCTGAGTGGAAAACCTTCTCATCTAAATTATAAAAGTTACTATCTCTATGGGTGGATGTTTGACGATACATTCTTTTTCTATAGAGTGTAGGTAAAAACACTCCTATTAGCAATGCGACTAATACAGTGAGGAAGATAAGCAAAATTACACCTACTATATACCTACGTCTACTTCTCTAATTTTGCTTGATTACTGCTCTAAAATCATATCTAAACCTGGGTGGAATGCAGCAGCAACAGAAGATTTATCTTTTAACACCGCCGGTGCAAACAACAAACAAAGTTCAAAAGAGTTCAAAATAGGTACAAAAATCTTTACCAGACTTCCCTAAGCCTACTCCATGTTCTTTTAAGAGGTAACCGTTTTCTTTTTCTTCTGCTCGGGCCTACGTAGTCTTCTAATTTCCCTATCCCAATCAAAATAAATGTCTCTAATGATCACACAGTTCAAACTCATCGATGGCAATGAAAACTCAAAGCACAGTTCAAGCAAAATGTTCAGATCATGGAGGTTCAGTTCAACTTGAATTGTGACCCCAATATTTTCTTAACTCTTTATCTGTGTCATTTGCAAAATAGGTCCACTCAGCTGAAGTGTACCTCCGACTGGGCACTCTTGTTCTCAATTTCCTCACTGCTACACTCTCGTCCTCGTGTTCACGTAAATCAGAGTCCTCAATATTCTCAGGTATTGTTTGTGGCACACGCTCTTTAGGCAAGGTCACTCTCTATCCTGTCCTCTGGACCATCAGTCTCTAGCTTCCACTCGCCTTCTCACAGCACTAGGTCCTTCATCAGGGTCTGACTCTGAACTTGACTCATTCACCACCATGGAACAAGAATCAGTCAGCTCAGCTTCAGCTCCAGCAATGGCTTGTTCTTGACCCCTCTCTGACTGATCAAGTGCTGTTTCTACCTCTGTTTGACCCTGACAGCTTAACTAACCTACTCCTGTCGTCTCTTTGAAACCACTGGCACTTCTGGAACAAGGGGACATTCAACTCTGCAAGTATGGGAAGGGTGAATCCAGTTGGGGAGACCCCACACTTTACAGCAATCGTTGTAACCAGGATCTCCTGGCATGGCCCGACCTCAATGGGGTTCCAGACACGTCTTCCTGACCTGTTTCTTCACCAAGAACCAGTTGCCAGTACTAAGGTCGTGGCACTGCTCCCGATGCGGGGAAGTTGTAGATACTCCAAAATGAAAATACACAAAATGCACACATCAGCCAGCCCCTTGCAATGGATGTATTAAGGAGTAACGCATACGTATACCACGCATGTCTTTCCAATGCAGTCTCTACGATGACCGCATCTTTACAACTAATTTTGTTGTAAAAGCATGTTTGGTAAAGGAGTATGCGTTGTCATATTTCCACTGTCCTGCCCCCTGCACCTGACACCATTCTCCACCCACCCAAGCCAGTAAAACTGCCACTTCCACCCCCTGCCAAGAACCCTAACACCGTCCTACCCACTCTGTCCTAAAACCTACCCTGCCCTGTCCTAAACACTACCCCTAAACCCCACCCCGCCCAGAACTCTAAAACGTATCCTGCCCTAAAAACTACCCCAAAAACTACTCCGCCTCCACCCTAATCCCTAAAACGTACCCTGCCCTTTCCTAAAAACTACCCGCCCCACCTCTAAACCCTAAAGACTACCCCGACCCCCTTCCCTAAACCATAAAACCTATCCTGTCCTAAAAACCACCCCTCGCTGTCCGAAAAACTACCTAAACCCTAAAAGCTACCCTGCTCTGCTCTACAACCTATCCTGCCCTATCCTAAAAACTACCCGCCCCCCGCCCCTGCCCTAAACACTACCCTGTCCTAAAAACTACCCCACCCTGTCCTAAAAACTATCTCGACCCCCACTCTAAGCCCTAAAACCTACCCTGTCCTAAAACCTACCCTGCCCTGTCCTAAAAACTAACCCGACCCCATGCCTTAAACCCTAAAATCTACCCTGCAGTAAAAACTACCTCTCCCCGGCCTTAAACTCTAAACGCTACCCTGCCTTGTCCTAAAACCAACCCTGGTCCTAAACCGTACCCCACCCTGCCCTAAAAACTACTACAACCCCCTCCCCTAAACCACAAAACCTACCCTGTCCTCTAACTACCGCCCCGTCCTAAACATTACCCAGACCTCTCGCCCTGAAACCGAAAATCTACTCCACCCTGTCCTAAAAACTACCTGGACCCTTGCCCTAAAAGCTACCCTGCCTTGTCCTAAAAACTACACCGCCCTAAACCCTAAAAACCTACCCCACCCTGTCCTAAAAACAACCCCGCCCCACCCTAAACCCTAAAACCTACCCTGTCCTATAAACAACTCCACCCTGTCCTAAAAACTACCCGACCATCACCCTAAACCTTAAAACCTACCCTGTCCTAAAATCTACCCCGCCCTGTCCTAAAAACTACCCGGACTCCCACCATGAACCCTAAAACCTACCCACCCTGTCCTAAAAACTGCCCTGCCCTAAACCCTAAAATCTATCCTGGCGTGTCCTACAACCTACCCTGCCCTGTCCTAAAAACTACCCAGCTCCCACTCTAAACCGTAAAACCTACCCTGTCCTAAAACTACCCCACCCTGTTCTGAAAGCTACCCCGCGCCCATCCTGAATGCTTAACCTTACTTCGCCCTGTCCTAAAAACTACCCCAACCCCTTGCCTTCGCCCTAAACCTAAAAGCTATCCTGACAGGTCCTAAAACCTACCCCATCCTAAAAACTACCCCAACTCCCGCCCTAAACCCTAAAACCTACTCTGTCCTGTCCTAAAAGCTACCCCAACCCCCTGCCTTCATACTAAACCCTCAAAGCTACCCTGCCCTGTCCTAAAACCTCCCACTCCAAGTCCTAAAAACTACCCGAGCTCTAAACCCTAACACCTACCCTGTCATAAAACCTACCCCACCCTGCCCTAAAAACTACCCAACCATCCTGCCTCAGCTCTAAACCCTAAAACCTATCCTGCTCTGTCCTTAAAACTACTCTGCCCCCAACCTAAACCCTAAAAGCTACAATGTCCTGTTCTTAAATCTATCCCGCCCCGTCCTAAAAACAACCCAAACTCCCCACCCCACCCTAAACCCTAAAACCTACCCAGTCCTAAAAACTACCCTGACCCTCCCATCCTGAACCCTAAAACCTAGCCCACCCTGTCCCACAAACTACCCGACCCTGTCCTAAAGACTTCCCCAACCTCCACCCCCGAGACCCAACCCCACTTACCTCTCTCTCCCCTGGTCGCTGCTCCTTCTGGTTCGGTTCAGACTGCTCTCTCTGGCGTTACCATGCATGTGCGTGCTAAAATCATGCGGTGTAAATGCATATGCATGGTAATGGCAGAGCGGTCAATACATAGCGTTGCATTGACCACATTGTTAGTGATGTTTCCCCCTTGCAATAGTCAAGGAACATATGATCGTTAATGTTCACGAGTGCATTCCCAGGAATCGCTGACAATCTCATCACCCTCCCCATAATGCTCTCATTGGTGGACAGTGTAGTCTTTCGATTAGGTGCACTCTGAAGACTCATCAACACAGAGGCAGCGCATCATGTCATTTCAGAGATGTCGAAGCACACACCTTTGCCAATCTGGATTTCAGCGTACCATTGACCTGTTCCACAAGACCTGAAACCTCAGGTCTGTATCTGCAATGTAACTTTTGTTCAACCTGTAAAGCTGCACACAATAACCTCAGGATGTTTCCAGAGAAGTCGGGAAACCAAATCTTGGAATGAGCTCCCTTAACAACAGTTTGGCTACTGTAAGGCTATCATTTCTTCCAATTGGGTATGCTTCGATCTAACGTGAGAAGATAAATCCAATCACTAGGATATATCTTAACCAGTTACACACAGGCATTTCAATAAAGTCCAAGTTAATTCTGTTGTAAGGTTCTTCTGACATCCCTGTGTGACTGAGTGTAACGCAAATTCTCTTTCCAGCATTATTTTCCTGAAACATGACACACCTGTGACACAAAGCTTCAGCCATCAATCTGAATTTTAGATTGAACCAGGTCCGCCTAAACAACCTCACCATGGCATCTCTACCAACATGAGCTGGGCCATGGAAATGTCTAGCAATTGGTGTTAACACACTATTTGGTAACACCGATCTTCCATCCATTGAGACCCAAATGTCACCATTTCTCTTGAAACAACCTGCTCTGATACAGCATTGCTGTTCCTCCTCTGATTCTTCCAGTTGAAGTCTCTTTACTTCCTCCCAGGTATCAGCTGTCAACAAAAGGTTGTATTTTGTCCCATCCAGTCTTTCTTGTTATATTCCCCATTGGTGGTGCCAACATTGTGTGCTCAATACTGTGCAACCTTGTCAGTGTAAGTATTGCCCAAAGTCACATGATCAGAACCAGAGCTAAATGAGACGCACTGGACCACTGCAACCTGCTCAGGCAATTGCAGTGGATCAAGGAGATTTTTAATTTGTTCGCCATTCCAGATCAGAGATCCAGAGGACATAATAAACCCCCTCTGGGGCCATAGTTTTCTGAAGTCATGAACGACGCCAAACCATATTGACTATCAGTAACAATTGTCACTCTCAATTGGTCTGAGACACAGCATGCCCTAGTTATTGCTATCAATCATCTACTTGAGCGTAGAATGCTTGTCGAAGCCAAGAAGCTTCAGCAACTCCACGAAGGGCACAAACAGCATAAGTGGCTCTCCGACTTCCTCCGTCACGTAAGCCTGAACCATGTACATAGAGCTCAAAATCAGATTCAGGTAATGATTCATCTCGTATATCTGGTCTTGGAGTGGTGCACACCTCAGTGACATTGAGACAATCATGGTCCACTTCACATTCTACATCACTTTCACCATCTGCCACAGGCAACAAAGTAGAGGAGTTCAAAACACCACAGCGTCTGAGAGTTCCATTTTCAGCCACCAAAATTGTGTGCTCATATTGGGTGAGTTGGCTGTTTGTCATATGTTGGGTTTTAGTCAACAGTAATTCAACCAAGTGAGGCACATACACAGTTAAAGGGTGACCCATTACAGTATTTTCACATCTTTCTATACTTGCGCTGACAGATGCCACGTCTTAAAACAGCCAGGCAATGCAGAAGCCCAGTGATCTAATGTATCAGAGAAGTACGCCACAGGCCTTCCTGCATTACTGTGAATTTGTGTAAGCACTGAGAGAGGACATCCCTCCCTCACACTGCAGAAAGGTTTAAAAGCTTTGTGGTAATCAGGCATTCGTAGTGCTGGGGCACGGCAGAGACTTCCTCTCAGCACTAGGAAAGAAATCAAACAGTTGTTATCCCAAGGTACCTGATCAGACACATCCTTGTGTGTTAGCCTCTGTAAAGGCTGACCAGGGAAAAGTTGTGAATCCACTGACGACAGTAGCCACCTTTTCAAAAAGCATTCTCTCTTCCTTTTGTGTTGTCGGTGGACTCATTTTCAATATGGCTGAAATTCTCTCTTGTGACACTTTTTTTGCCTCTTTGTCAATGTGATGGTCAAGATATTGCAGTTCTTTTTGATAGTATTGGAACTTTGCTGGGGACACTTTATGTACATTTTCAGCTAGGTGGTTCAACAGAACAATGGTATCCTGTTTACATGCTCCATGGGTATTCAACACCACCAATAGGTCGTTGACGTACTGTATCAGGACTGAGTTACAAGGCATAACCAAAGATTCTAGATTTTTCTTAAGAATCTGGTTGAAAATGGAAGGGCTCTCCTTGTACTCTTGTAGGACTCTTCACCATACCATAACACAATTACTGAACCAAAATGCAAAGAGGAATTAACCATTCTCAGTATCGAGAAAAAGTCTTGTTGTAAATCAATGACAGTGAACCACTCAGCCTCACATGGAATTATGGAACAATATCACAGCCGGATTTGGTACCACAGGACAACAAGGAATGACTATGTTGTTCACTTTACGCAGATCCTGTTCAATCCTATACTTCTCAGGTGGCTTCTGTAAGCCCATAATGGGGGAATTGCAAGGACTGCCCATAGTTTCCATTAGGAGTCCCTCCTCAATCATAGACTTGATCACAGGACGAATCCCTGCAATCGTCTCAGGTGTCAATTTGTATTGTGGTGTTCTCTGGAATTCAGCATTTGTCTTCACTGTTATTTGGACAGGCTCAACTCCTTTAATCAATCTGATACCTTTCAAGAAAAATCCAACACTTCAATTCTATAGGTGCCTCTAAAGTCTAGAGGTAAATCATCAACAGTCAACAAGGTGAACAAAGTACAAGAGGACCCATCATTTGCCAATTGCAAAGAGGAAGTGACTAGTCTTGTACGACGATATTGAGAAAAAGGGGGTCATTACAACCCTGGCGGTACAAGACCGCCAGGGCTGAAATGACGGAAGCACCGCCAACAGGCTGGCGGTGCTTTCCTGGTCATTACGACCGCGGCGGAAGCGCCGCGGTCGCACCGCCGGGGCCGGTGGTTTCTTGCCACAATAGCCCCGGCGGTAGTAATCCGCCAGGGCAGCACTGCGAGCAGCGCTGCCCAGGGGATTACGAGTCCCCCTACCGCCAGCCTTTTCCTGGTGGTTTGAACCGCCAGGAAAAGGCTGGCGGTACGGGGAGTCACGGGCCCCTGGGGGCTCCTGCACTGCCCATGCCACCGGCATGGGCAGTGCAGGGGCCCCCTGACAGGGCCCCATGCAGCTTTTCACTGTCTGCCATGCAGACAGTGAAAAACGCGACGGGTGCAACTGCACCCGTCGCACGGCCGCAACACTGCCGGCTCCATTTGGAGCCGGCTCCTATGTTGCTGCCGAGATCCCCGCTGGGCCGGCGGGCGGAAACCAGGTTTCCGCCCGCCGGCCCAGCGGGGATCTCATAATGACTGCGGCGGGGTGTGGCTGCATTGGCGGACGCCCGGCGGTCAGATCTTGGCGGGCGGCTGTAGCCACCCGCCAAGGTCATAATGAGGGCCCAAGTCTTGATGTAAATCAATGAAAGTGAACCATTCAGCCCCACATGGAATATGGAATAATATCACAGCTAGATTCAGTATCATGGGACAACGAGAAATTACTATGTTGTTCACTTTACGCAAATCTGGTACAATCCTACTGTAACCCTATAATAGGGGGAATTGCATGGACTGGCCATGATCTCCATTAAGATTCCCTGCTCAATCATAGACTCGATCACGGTCCGAATCGCTGCAATTGCCTCAGGTGTCAAATTGTATTGTGGTGTTCTCTGGAATTCAGCATTTGGCTTGACCGTTATTTGGACAGACTCAACTCCTTTAATCAGTGTGATATCTTTTCATGAAAAATACCACACTTCAATTCTAACAGTGTCTCTAAAATCTAGAGGTAAATCATCAACAGTCAACAAGGTGACCAAAGAAGAAGATTACCCATCATTTGCCAATTTGAAGGCAGTGTGCTCATCATGCGTTTGCATCTCTCTGCCTGCAATAGATGGTGCAATTTAATTTGCAGAGCAAATCCCTTCCCAAGAGATTTAATGGACAGGAAATACACACCATATATCAGCATCTGTCTTTAAAAGATCATATTCTCACCAAAACTGGTTCAGTTTCCTGAGTTGTAGTTTGCTTGTTTCCTACTCCTACAACTTGGACTAATTTTCTCGAGAAGGGTAGTTTTGGAACCTCTACTGTTCTTAAAGTAGAGTGGGTAGAACCATTGTCAACCGAAACTGACAAGAGCTGGCTATCCACCTTGATGATTATAAATAGTCCACTCTGGTCCACCTCCAAGGCTGCGCCACACACGTAGTCTTCCTTCCCTCTCACACACCATCAGGCTGACTGACTAGAGCCATAACCCTCTTTAGTTTCAAATAGGTGAAATTGTTGGAAAGCATTCCCCCCACGAGTTACATTCATATTTACATTGGGAACCTGATTAGCGTTGCATTCTGTTGAGACATTGGAGGTTGGGGAGCTTGCATTGTTGGGGCTTGGGGCATGTTAAATTTTGACTTCTCTGTCTCAGTACATTCTGCATTTGTTTAGAGTTGGCATTCCGTGGTGACACAAATCCTGAATTGTGGAGCCGATTAGTCAGATTAAAACAACATTCTCACTTCCAATACCCCATCTTGTTACGTATGTGACAAAGGATGGTCTTTTTCAAACGATTAATATCCATTCCAGTGCTAGGGTTAAAAGGCTTCCCTCAACCTCTACCTCGCATTGGAGTTTTTCCTTGCTGAAATATGCCTTGCATAACACCCACATTACTTGCTATAGGCTGAATCTGACCGGTCCTCTGAGCTGCTTTCATCTGGGTAACCATAAACATTTATTTAAGCTTCTTTTATTTCATCTAAATCTCATCACAGCAGTATTTGGCATACCTCAGGATTTAATCAACTGATTTATTCTGCCAAAAAAACAGATGCTACTGAATCATCATAGTGATCTCTGGTCTCAAACCTAGTAGGCTTAAATCGTTTCCTGGGGTTCCTGAGTCCTTCTGTCCATGTTAACCCAGTCTATAGCTTGAGGTGGGACCTTTTCTTTAAAAAATGTCATGACCTGCTGATACTTTTTCAATACCAGCGGTGAGGGACCTTTCATTATGGCACTTCTCATTAGCTCGGCCGCTAGTTATTGAACAGCTATCTTACACTGCGCCCACAAGTACCTTGGAACGACAATATTAAACAATGAATTCAGATCAACCCACAACACCTGCCATATTTTCACAAACTTCTCAACTTGTTTATACCATTCCAGTGGCTTCTCTCTGAACTTTGTGTACTCACTGGTAAGTTCTGGAAGATCACTTCTACTCCAAGGCATGTGCACATAACCTCCACCTGGGACTTCTCCCAGAGGGAAGTTAGTATGCCCCCCCTGTGCTCCTGCAGGGGGCGGCTCTTCCAGGGGCTTCTCTACTTCTTTCTTTTTCGGCCACTTAACTTTCCATTTATCTAATCCATTCCACTTCTGGATATTGTGGACCAATTCCCTACTTTGAGTTTTCAGTCCCAGAATTCTCATGTCAATTAATCTTTTTCATTGAAATACACTCAATAACTTATTTGTAAATCTTTAGTTTTATTCAAACCTACCTCTATTTTCTCTAGTTTATCATGGTCCTGGCCCACATGCCTGGTAATGTCCCTACATATAAGCTCAAGTTCCTTCTCATGATAAGTATCCAATCACTGTAAACCAAGTTATCCATTAATCATCTCATCCAATTCTATTTAAGCTTTAGCACATCCACTAGTTTTTCTCTGGATAGTGACAGAATTATTCTCTGACTCAGTTCTGTAGTCACACTGTCACTCAAATGAGTACCTTCCTTGAAAGCTCCCACCCACTCATCTACTTCATTAGCACTAATGATTTGTGTCACTGCAGAAACTTTAGTAATATTATTTCCTTAGGTATCACTAGTAGAAATTAAAGGTGGCTCCCAAATGGGAGTTCCAGTTGTTGGGATCCTCTGGTAGGTACCTATAGAAGTACCTCCAGAAACACCCAGAGTTGACTCTGCACTTGCCCCATTTGGATTACTTGTGTGGGTTAGAATTAGAGGAATTAAATCTCTCATCTCTGTACTAATAGGAACTCCATGTTGGCTGCCAACTGTATTTGGAACAGCTAGAATATTGGTTGATTTCCTTGAACCTTCAGTTTTATACATAGGAACCACAGGACCAAAAATGACTGGAACTGTAAGAGTATTCTCAGTGGGATCAGCTGGGACACACATTCCTGACTCTTTATTTCTCTGCTCAAAAGGTATACCAGTTGGGACAGTTCCCACAGGACTAGAAGTCCCGTTCATCGGGGCAGTGGCAATCACCATTTTCCATGCACCACCAATACCATTTCCACCTCCCCCTCTAGCTTCATTGTATGGAGGTGGGCATTCGGATAGTAACACATCCAAAAGATTATCTTCAGAGTCGCTATCACTGACTACACTCATGTCACAGGGCTTTCTGCTTCTTCTTTTACTGTTTCCTAGTTGTTTTCTTTTCCCTTTCTCCCTCAACTATGTCAACAGTTAAAGCTGGATGTAATCTAACTCCTTCTATCATGTCTGTTCTCCACCTCTTCTCTTCTGCATCCCTTTCGCATATGTTTGCACAGCTCCTCAAGCTCTGCCCTGATATTCCTCTTTCTCCCTAGCATGAGCAACTTGTTCCCAAGCATTAAGTGCTTCATAATGTGCAGGTCTAGGAGGTGGTTTCATCGGACAATAGCCGGATTAGGTTCTCAATAATTCTCAAATTGAATGTGCCATATCCTGGAAACTTCAATGCACTCTCCTCTTTTGTGGTCTTGTGCCATTGACCAAGCTACGCACAAGTATGGAGTCCTACATTAATCGCCATATAATGTCCTGTGATATCTTCCGAAGGTGCTTCTTCTCCCTCCCTACTAGGTATTTGTAAATCTACTCTAAATTAATTTTGTATGATTTTGAAACATTTCATCTTTCCACAATTAAATGTAAAAAATTACAATAGAATTTTCAACTCGGAAGCAGTGTTGCATCCACAATCCTTTGCTCCACAGTAACTACCAATCACAGCGCGGTCCCTTATGATGTTCTGAACAAATAGCAACGCCGCAACACACCAACCGACCTATACTAGTGTGGCACACTGTGACATCAGCCTTGCTCCTCACAGCAGTTCTGCTTCCTTTACAATCTGCACACACCAGCTCATCATCCTCACACACAAATAAGAAATTAAAACAAATTACAAAAACCTTTTACCTATTTCTCTAGAAATCAACAGTTTTCAATCACTTAAGAAATTTCCCTTTCACTTCAACTGAAACCTCGACCAGTGGGGTATCACCTGGATCAGTGCAGGTTCACTCTATGCATTGAGTTCTCCTTACACTAATCATTTGACATCCACACAAGATCAAACTGTGCCACCAAAGCCATCTCACGACGGACACCACTGGTTAACAGGCAAAAACAGGACAATGTCTTCTACACCTCTTACTATATTCTGGGATCTTAGGCCACGTCAGACCCAATAACCTCTTCAGCTTCATTTACATTTCCCACTCACACAACAAGCAACCATCACTGAAAGACATCATTCAAACACAACCACCGCAAGCTAAACATGAACTCCAGCAACTCGTAATCCTGTTAATACTCACACCTCCTTCGCCAATACGACTCTCTTCCGAATCCCCACAACTTCAGTGATCTTTCACAGTTTGGACATGGGCTCTACGGACTGGACTCTGGGGACTAGCTAGTCTAGAAGACAGAGTTCTAGCTCCCCTTACTTTCAGAACCTAACCATGAGCACTATGCTTCCATCTGATCCAGATCTATCCTTTTCCTAAATCTTCTGTATCTGATGAATCTTTTTAGGAGTCCAAAGGGGCAAGGAGAAAACAGATTCACTTCATTAAATGACAGTGTAACCCATTTGGTCACACATTAAAGCTCAAAGATGAACTTAAGGTTTAGAAAGGGGTGTCAGGCGACCTATACCCTTATACCCTGGAGAAGGCAGGAAACCTTCACAGTAGGGCAGGGCAAATTTCTCCATTATGCCAGCCTGGAGCGCACTGCCGGAAAGGTATGGGATGGGTTTCCCGCAGCACCACAGACCTCTAGAGTATTAAGTGGTCTGATTCAATGGGGGGAGGGAGGAACTTAATCACCTTATTTTATAAGGCTCTTTGTGAAGAAATGGTGAGTGCTCCCTATGCAGCACACAGGAATTGGAAGAGGGACTTAGAAGTATTCATAACAGATGCAGATTGGGCATGGGCTTGTGAGCTGGTGCGTACGGTGTCCTGTAATCATCAATTGAAATTTCTGCATTGATTTTTTACATCATACTTACGTGACCCTTAGTTATTGTCTTCTAAAGAGGCTGAATGTGCCCGATGCGGAGAGTTGGGGACTAACTTCCTGCATTTAGCTGGGGACTGTGCTGGGATCCAGGGATTTTGGAGAGAAGTGATTCCTAAGATTACAAGAGCCACTGGAATAGTGATACCTCTAACTCAATAGCTTGTCTTCTGGGTGTGATAAAAAATCCTAAAGGGTGGAAACTACTGTACAAGCTTGACCAACTTGCTCTTCTATTAGCCAAATAGAGAGTAGCCATTGGCTGGATGAGCCCTAAGTCACCAGTGTTGAATGTGTGGCTGCAGGATCTCCTTGAATGGGGAGGAGCTGAGAAGACCCACATGCTCCTGACTCGCATTGATGAATGTGCTATGGATGCAATTGTGGCATGGGTGCGGGTCCATGATAACTTTAACAATGAGAACTTTAACAACTTTAGCTCAGAAGCTGTTTCCAGCGATGAGGGATAAACTGGTCGGACTCTATGTTAATGTTTTATAGATATGACACCCAAGTGTGCAATTGAAGTATTCCTCACTATAGGCCTAATTTGATGACTTGGATTAAGTAACCTACTGTTTTTCGAGGGACTTTCTGAAGGCCCCTATCCTTTGTTGTTATTGTTATTGTTGCTACTCGCAATGTCACGACAAGTGATCATGGTAATTTTTCTACATTGTATTTAGGAACTTGTATTGCTCACAGTTTAGCTTGTATGTTTTTATGAATCTAAATAAAATAAAGTTTTTTTAAAAAAAGTTTAGAAAAGGATTTCTTTAAGACTCAGAGTCAAACTTACAAATATGAGTCTCAAAACAATACTATATATGTCGAGAATCACCAAAGGAGACTTAAAACGTTGAACAATTTAAAATTGTACTAGCTTGTAAAATACCAATATCTCAATGGCAACAATGCAGTAGATATGGAAAAGTGTATGATGCTTTGAATTTTAGCTCAGATTTTCCTGCCTAATCATTGAATTGAAATTCCTAACTATTCTAATAAACTAAGTACAAGTTCAGAGAAAAATGTCAGTGTAGCAGGGTGATGGAGCAGGCAACCTGACAGACGTTGATAGAGTAGGTTTTAATGAGAGTTATTTTATTGTGGAATGGATTCAATAACAGTTTATCACGAGATTTTTCCTTCTCTTCTCTTCCAGTCCCAATCCTTTTGTTCATGTGCTTCAAACGCTAGGAGTCAGGGCTTCTGGCTGTGGGCTCGATGTACCCTCTGGGCTAAAATATGGGGAATAGGCAACAGTTATTTTTATCTTGTTTATAGCCCACTTCCCACACCACCTGGGTGATTCTTACTTCCTTGGTGCATTTATTTATCTTTCCTTAGTGCAATAAAGTGCAAAGTAGACTTCATTCTGTGCGTAGTTTTGCAACTCACTCACTCAGCCCATGTGAGAAAAATGTGCTTGTCCCTGGTGATATCACTATATAAGTACCTCAGTGCTTCATTTAACACAGCAACCCCGTTCAGAAACCCAACTGCCCTTCCTTTAAGGCTACCCAGCCCTGTGGAAATCTCCAGGCCCAGTGGTGTACTTCCTTAGAGCCACAGCTCTGGAATCGAGTCGTGGTGTCCCTGTCCACAGCTCCTCTCCTCCCTGTCGCCCCCCCCCCCCTTTTCCTCTCCCTCCTAAGGCGCTGTCTCCACTCGGTTGCCTCTGCAACCGCCTTCTCATGTATCCTCCAAGGATGTTCTCCAGACTCCCGTCTCTGCTTCTTCCTCGGCCGACTCCTCCTTGTCTCCTCTGTCTTCCTGCTCTCCGTTCTCTTCACGCCACACTCCTTCTTTCCAATCTCCATCCTCCTCGGTGTCTTCACCGCCGTCGCCATCATCTCTTTCTCGTTTAAGCTGATTAGCTGCCATACTTTGAATGAATAGAATACTCTGGTTGTCCTGGACTTCTGGCAGATTTGCGTGAGGGTTTAGCGATTTGCCGTTACTTCACAGTCAGCATTTCAGAAACTTCAGTAGAAGTTCTACAAAGAGAGTTTTGACCAGTGTAAAAGCATACAGTGTAAAATTGTTGAAAAAAAACAGACTTAAAACGATGTCATCTAAAATACATATCTACAAAAAAAATAGATAAATCACTCTTAAGACCAGTATTTGAAAATTGTACAGACTTTCTCTGTTTTATCACAGCTTATAGAAACTTTGCCATAGCATAACAGATGCAAACAGTGGGAATGGATTGTAAGATCAAGAATGCAGACTCACATGTACAAAGTAATAGGACCTCAGCAACAGTAAAATCAGATGCTTACTCTGTGCATGATAAAATATACAAAATAAAACAGTGTAAATTGTACTTTGACACAACACGTTGTCACAGGGGCAAATAACTAGAGTTGGAGACCAGTCGTTAGTGTTAGGAAAGCTCATCAAATGATGGAGTAAACCCAGTCTAAAACGTTTTAAGACAAACCTATGATGGCCATTATACACCAGTTTTAGGTAAGGTTGGTCTATAGTCTAAAAAGAAAAGAGATCTGCTTTAGTCAAAGGGCAAAGGGAATCAGAATCTAAACTAGCCAAACAACACTTTAATCAACCTCCAAACATCCCAGTAGCTGACGTCATAGCCAAGGAAATTTCGACTGACAGGGCACCATTGTGAATTTTATCCAATTCATCTTCATTCCATCAACTACACATCTGCACAACCCTGGACTACTCTTATGAAAGGGGAGTTGATCTTACAGCTCCTCGTTACTGTTCCACAACCTTGGCAACCCATCTTCACTCCACTTCATCTGTACTTAACAATGTGCTTCTCATTAACTGGTACAGAGGCAACTGAAAATCAAAGGATTAAACTGCAAGAAAATATCTGGCATTGGAAGTTTAACAAAAAATAAAACACAGGCCCTAAACCAGCCAGTTTAATACAGACTTTTAACACACCTTTGATTATATAATTATACGTGAAAGTCTCATAAACACAATATAAAGAGAAAATTGTTATAGAAATATTTTGTTTGCAGACATAACATCAAACCATTAGAAATATATTTGCATAAATGTGGTTTACATAAGATATTCTCTGGCATCTGCTCATAGGTGCAGTTCAATAATTTGACATTGCACCACCTTTACATGAAAGTGGGTTACACACTTTCTCAAAGCATAATGATACAGGCAAGTTTTGCTCTTTCACTACATTCAGGCACATAACAACTTACAAGACTGTTCTTCTGGAATTGAAGTAAGTATGGACAAGGTCCAAAGCAGCACCAACAGGTCACTCCAGAGGGCACTGGTGTGTCTTGGTACAGAGGTGCTTTTCAGCCTGGAGTGCCCCAGTGTTATCCTTTGGGAAAGAAACAGACACTGCATGCTCGTACTTGGCCACTACTTACAAAACTGTTCTTCTAGACTTGAGGTGAGTAAGGGGCATGGTCCAAGGCCACACCAACAGGTCACTTCGGGGGACTCTGGGACATCTGGGTGCAGAGGTGTATTATGGTGTCTAGTGTCCCATTCACTTCAATAGAGATGGGTCCGGTTGGTAAGTGGCTGCAAGCAGGGACTGGGGGCAGGTCTGGGGTAAACCACAGGATTGCTCGACCTTTAAGATCCTTTGCACATAGGGGCACCATTGGCCCACTTATCCTCAGGCTATGAGCCTCCGGTGCAGTGGAGTCTTTTTGCGTCGGGTTCCAATGCAGGGAATACTCATGGTTGTAGGGAGCCTGCAAAAAGAGTCTGCAGGGTGTGTCCGGAAGTCCACTATTGGCAAACCCATGGTGTGCTTTGGATCAGGAGGACCTAGGAACCATGCTGGCACTGTTGGCCCACTTCAACTCGAGCTAAGGGTCATGGGTGCAATGGTGCAATTCGGTGTCAGGTTTTGGCAGCCTGGAGTCCCGGTGAGCCTTCTTTGGTGCCTGCAGGGTGCAGGGAAGCAACTCTACTACTCCCCGAGAGATCCTGGTTACTTCTCGAAGTGCTGGCAGTCCTTCAAGGCTTTTGGAGGCAGAACGGCTGCAGGACAACTCGTCTTTGGTTGAATTGTGTAGGACAGCAGGCAGGTCAGCAGGGTTGAAAAAGAAAAAGGGAGCACACTGCCTTGCATTGAAGCGGAAAATAGCCCCAAGGCATCATGGTAAATGCAGTCATTTAAATATAAATAGCAAGAATTTTTCAAAAAAGTATTCACCCTTAGTAGGTGCAGCAAGTGCCGTATCGCTGTAGAATGTCTTTCACCTAAGGTAGGTGCAGCGAGTGGCGTATCTCTGGACACGTGTTTTTGGCTTTCGGCCGTCATCAGCAGAGAGCGTATGTAACTGAAGGGGTCGCTTGAAATGCCGCCAAACGTCTTCACAGGTTTTTGTACCACTCAGTAGGCACACAGGTGCATCACCAGTGCTCGTCAGCAAGAGGCTCACGGGAGCCGTCATTTAGACATCCAAAAAGAAAAAGGGAGCACACTGCCTTGCATTCAAGTGGAAAATAGCCCCAAGGCATCATGGTAAATGCAGTCATTTAAATATAAATAGCAAGAATTTTTCAAAAAATTATTCACCCTTAGTAGGTGCAGCAAGTGCCGTATCGCTGTAGAAAGTCTTTCACCTAAGGTAGGTGCAGCGAGTGCCGTATCTCTAGACACGTGTTTCTGGCTTTCGGCCGTCATCAGCAGAGAGCGTATGTAACTGAAGGGGTCGCTTGAAATGCCGCCAAACGTCTTCACAGGTTTTTGTACCACTCAGTAGGCACACAGGTGCATCACCAGTGCTCGTCAGCAAGAGGCTCACGGGAGCCGTCATTTAGACATCCAAAAAGAAAAAGGGAGCACACTGCCTTGCATTCAAGCGGAAAATAGCCCCAAGGCATCATGGTAAATGCAGTCATTTAAATATAAATAGCAAGAATATTTCAAAAAATTATTCACCCTTAGTAGGTGCAGCAAGTGCCGTATCGCTGTAGAAAGTCTTTCACCTAAGGTAGGTGCAGCGAGTGCCGTATCTCTGGACACGTGTTTCTGGCTTTCGGCCGTCATCAGCAGAGAGCGTATGTAACTGAAGGGGTCAGCAGGGTTGGGCCAAGTCAGTTTCTGTTCCTCAGTTCTTGCTTTTTGTGGCTCTTTGGGTCCTTCTTCTTTGTTAGTCCATCAAATCTGAAGTCCTGGTATCAGGTTGTCCCCTAAACACTCAATCTAGGGGCATTAAGGGGAGTGAAGGGTTGTAGCCAATGGGCTACTTACCTCAGGGTATCTACACCCCCTAGAGGACCACCTCCTGTCTCAAAATTCCTAATTCCACCACACACAAGATAGTGAAATTCCTAATTTTGTGTTCACTTCAGACTGATCACCTTAGAGACGTGACCAGCCTAGCGGTGCAACATGCCTCCTGCATAGCTGATTTCCCCACCTATTCTGTGCCAAATGGGCTAAGAGCAAGGGGTTGCCTCTCCGGGGTCTGGGGAAGTGGGGTTCACATACCAAAGGAGGCAGGGACTTTGAAGTCCTAGGCCTTGATGTGCAGATTTACTATCTGCCCTGTTGGCGGAAATGATGACACTTCCTGCCAGACCAGTCATTGTTTCTGATCTCAGAGAGCAGATGCTTCCACCTCCAGGTGCCATAAACTCATCTGTGGTGGCAGGCTGGTCAAAACGAGTCAGCCAGCACACAAGAGAAGTAATAATTTTCAGGAGGCAGCGGTAAGTTGCCTTCTGGGTGCATGTCATAATAAATCCAATACTTACATTGGTATGGTTTATTAAGATGAGGTGTTTGACACCAAACACCACTATTTTCTGTGCAGCCATCATATAGTTGGGTCAGTCGTGCTGACCAGTGTCCAGTATATGCTTTAAGATGGCTGCCAGATCACTTGCAATATCTAGGAATAGAACTAGACATTACAGGGGCATATCTGCTCATGCAAATATGCCCTCACATGCATTATAGTGCACCTGCCATAGGGCTCTTACGGCCTGCTGTAGGTGTGACATATATAATGAATGAGTGTGTGTGCCATGTTGTGTTTTAACTTAGGGTTTGTACCCTAAAATGCAGTCTGCGATGGCAGGTTGCGTGCAGTTTGTGTGTGGGTCCCTTAGGGCGGAATAGGTTATGCAGCAGCCCTTAGGGATCCCCTTTAGGACCCATGCCCTAGGTACCAGGGTTACCATTTAATAGGGACTTACAGGGGTGCTAAAGTCCAGCGCCAACTGTAAAGCAATCAGACATACTTTGTTTTAAGGGAAGAGGACTGGCACTGAGGTCTGATCAGCATGCCTCAGTGCACTGTCAGTGTTGAAAATCAGCATCTAGTGTTTCAAAAAGGGGGCAAAAAGTGGGGGGTGGAGCGTCTGCAAAGAGGCCTCGATTCCTACTCAACACCGTCCACCAGCCAACACGCCCAGGATTTTCAGTCCACATCTGGGAGAGTTTTCCTAGTGTGTCAGGCAAGCAAGAAAACTGGCTATGCTGTTGCATGGCCTACGCTGCTTCCTATCCTTTGTCAAGTTCATTGCCTCGGGCAGTTGAGGTATCCCAATAGTAATAGAAATATTGTAAACTGGACTAGATCTGTTTCCTTTTTCCTCCCTTCCTTAGGGTTAGAATATCTACCGCTGCTAACCCTATCTTAGGGCAACACCCAGTTTACCCACAGAGGTTACCCATAACTGGAGAAACCCCATCTTGACCAACAAGGTCAGGCGGCCTAACCTGCTATTTGACATGGGATTAGACCAACCTGCCAAGGACAGTGCAGCCAAAAAGGCTAACACCCAGCAGAGGCTACTGACAGCTGCCAGTACCCAGAACCACACCTTTAGCTCTTCAGTGACAGGTGGACGAGCTAGGGCAACAGGTTTCTTTGAGTTCAGGGGCTACTCCTGCTGTTTCTGAGAGGGGGGTTACTACATCTTGTAGAAAACACCCTTCTTATCCACCCTCGTCTGACAGCTGAGGGGCCACAACCTCCTGCTGAACACTTGCAGGACTAGTAAGAACTTTTTTGGGGCAGATAAGGCATTACTGGTGCAAACTCTGGAGTTTTTCCTTACTGGATCAGAACCTTCTTGACTGCCTGGAACATTTCCTAAAAGTTACCCATCTTCTGTACACTTCATTTTCCATCCTTTCGTCTGGGGCCTAATTTTACTAACTGTAGGTTCAGCAGCTCTGGAATCCTTGGGAGAAGACTGGCACTGGACCACTACCTCTTATGGGCTCAGACCAGACTCTGGGAAGTCACTTCCAAGGAGACAATCAAGGGGGAGGTCTGAACTGACTACCACACTCTGCCAACTTAGCGACCCAGCTATCTCTAAGAGTACTAAGGCTACAGGCCTATCAGTACTCATACCCTGGACAATCCTTACTCTCCTAGTCTCTCCTGATAAATACTGGTCTGGGGATACCAACGTGTTATGCACCATGGTGTGACTGGCACACATATTCCTTAGGGCAGTGATTGGGATTCCATTCATCTGAATGTGATGGAAGTGTCTGCTTCCCTCTGGAATCATCCATTCACCTTCTGGCCCTCCTTCCCAGTTAAAGGCTAAAAGGATGCCCTCATCCGAGGAGCAATCCTCCAAGGCTACACTGACAACCCCAGTGCCTACCTTTTTCAGAACAGCTGCAGGACGAGTTGTCTTTGACGCAACTGTCCTCTTCTCCTGCCAGTCTCCCTGCCTTTCGCTTTTTGCCTCATTCTGCCTGCATTTCTCTTGCCATTAATTTTGCCTTCTGCTGTTTTCTTTTTCTTTTCTACCTCTAGCAGTCGTTCTCTTCAGCAATCTATCTCTGCCTCACCCCTGTTATCCTCTGCTCTCCCAGCTGCCTTTCATTTTTCCTGCCATTTCCTGCCTTTTTCTCCCTTCCGCTCCTCACCTCTAAGCACCCTTCCGTCCTCCCAGGACCTACTTAATAGAGGCCAAAGGCAAACCTATCTGCGCCTGTCCACACCTGGACTGCTTCCTCTATGCCAGGAAATCTGGTTCTCCCGTCACCCACAGCTACACCGGCACCTAGCTCATGATCCTGGGCTCCATACTCCACAAGAAGAACTGCTTCTGCACCTCTCCTCGTTCAACAGTAGGTCCTTTGCTTGCCTCCTGTGCAGCTTCTCCTGCAACACCAGAACACCCGCACACACTACCAAAGTCACCATGCCAATCACAATTGCGCTGACTCAACTTCACTGCCTCCTGCTCAATGCCCGATCACTCTGCAAACACGCCACCGAGATCTGGGACACCATGACCTCCACGTCATCTTCCTCACTGGGACCTTTCTCAGCTCTGCATCAGCACCCAACTTCACTGCACCCACGCTCAATGGCTTCAGGATAACACACTGGGACTGCATCAACAAACAGCAGGTGGGATCGCCATCATCCACAAAGAATGCACTGCAGAGCACCACCGCAACAGACAACACCACCCTGATCATGGAACACCTCAACTTCCAACTCAGAATAGATGGCAAAACCACCATCAGAGGCACCCTCGCCTACAGACCTCTAGGACCATACCCTGGCTTGTGCAAAACCATCCCCAAATCCATTGCCCCCAAACCATCAACATCAAACACTACATCATCCTCGCAGACCTCTTTCACCTTGACGACCCCAACGATGCCAACTCAGCCAGCCTCCTCGAAAGCATAAACAGCATCGACATTACTCAAATAATCACCGATTCCACACACATCACAGGACACACATTGGAGCCCATCTTCACAACCAGCAACAGAGTCAAGTACAGCCACACTACTGAGCTCACCTGGTCAGACCACCCAAACATCCACTTCACCTTCATCGCAGCCCCCCCATGCAGCTAAGCAGACCGCCGTGCACCTCCCACCACAACTGGAACGAAGTGTCCGAAAGCCAGTGGACCAAGGCCCTCAACACCTCACACCGCGACACCTCTAACAACCTTAAACAGGCTGTAAAAACTTATCTTCTTGGATCATTTCTTGGATCTTCAACAGCGACAACAGAGTCACCCCCCTCAAGCCCACCTAACTCAATAGATCCTCCAAAGAAGCCAGCTGGTACACCTCGGAACTGAGAACCACGAAACACAAGTGCAAACAACTGGAAAGGAAATGGTGCGCCACCAAGAGCCCACTGGCCAGACCAACTTCAAGATATCACTCAACCAGTAGCACTGACTCATGAAAGGCAGAAGAGAGCATGCCTTAGCCGACCACACGGACGCCTGATCCAACTAAAGCAAAGAACTCTTTAACATCATCAAGGAGTTCTCCAGCCCCTCAGTAACTGAAAACATCATCACCCACTCCCAAGAACTCTGTGACATCCTAGTGGACTTGTTCCACAACAAGTTCACCACCATCTACAAAAAGTTCGAACCCCAACCTGCTGCCGCCGACATCCTCAGTCTTTTTGTCCCCACAGGCACTACCCCTGACCACAGGATCACTGCTTGAAACCAGCTCAACATTCAGGGCACCACTGATATCATGCACTCTGTCCACTCAGGAACTCCCAGGGAACCCTGTCCACACCACATGTTCAACCTCAGCAACAGCACCATCAGGAACAAGCTCACAGACATCTTCAACCTTTTCATCACCTTGGCCACCTCCCCAGATGAGTGGAAATACGCTGATGTCAACCCTTCCTCAAGAAACCCCCAGCCAACCCCAATAAGCTAAAAAACTACAGGCCCATCTCCCTGCTTCCCCTTTCCTGCCAAAGTACTTGAATAGTCCATCAACTACCAACTCCTGGTCTACCTCGAGAACATTGATCTTCTGGACACATCCCAATCCAGATTCCACACAAACCAGAGCACAGAAACCACCCTAATCGCTGCCACTGAAGAAATCAGAACCCTCCTAGACCAAGGAGAAGCAGCTGCATTGATCCTCGTTGATTCCTCTGCAGCTTTCAACAATGTGTCCCATCACACCCTGATCAAGAGACTTAGGTGGTCATTCTGACCCTGGCGGTCTTTGACCGCCAGGGCGGAGGACCGCGGGAGCACCGCCGACAGGCCGGCGGTGCTCCAATGGGGATTCCGACCGCGGCGGTAAAGCCGCGGTCGGACCGGCACCACTGGCGGGGTCCCGCCAGTGTACCGCGGCCCCATTGAATCCTCCGCGGCGGCGCAGCTTGCTGCACCGCCGCGGGGATTCCGACCCCCCCTACCGCCATCCAGATCCCGGCGGTCGGACCGCCGAGATCCGGATGGCGGTAGGGGGGGTCGCGGGGCCCCTGGGGGCCCCTGCAGTGCCCATGCCACTGGCATGGGCATTGCAGGGGCCCCCGTAAGAGGGCCCCTACATGTATTTCACTGTCTGCTGCGCAGACAGTGAAATACGCGACGGGTGCAACTGCACCCGTCGCACAGCTTCCACTCCGCCGGCTCGATTCCGAGCCGGCTTCATCGTGGAAGCCTCTTTCCCGCTGGGCTGGCTGGCGGTCTGAAGGCGACCGCCCGCCAGCCCAGCGGGAAAGTCAGAATTACCGCCGCGGTCTTTCGACCGCGGAACGGTAACCTGACGGCGGGACTTTGGCGGGCGGCCTCCGCCGCCCGCCAAGGTCAGAATGAGGGCCTTAATCAGATCAGAATCCATAAAGACGCCCTCAAATGGATTGCATACTTCCTCACTGGAAGAAGACAGAGAGTCGGCCTTCCACTGTTCACCTCGGACCCCCAAGAACATCATCGGCAGCATCTCTCAAGGTTCATCCCCAGCCCCGCTCTGTTCAATGCCTACATTACCCCCCTGGCCAGCATCATCAGAAACCATGGACTGAACATTATCTCCAAAGCAGATGACACCCAGCTCATCCTCCCTCTATCTGAAGACCTTTCCACTGCAAAGGCCAACTTCCACCTGTGCATGACTAGTGTTACCAACTGGATGCAAGACAACTGCCTCAAACTCAGCACAGATAAGACAAAGGTTCTGATCTTCGGGAAAACCACCTCGCTCTGGAATGATTCATGGTGACCGGCCAACCTAGCACCCTCTCCCACCCCCACTGACCACGCCTGGAACCCCTGCATCATCTTGGACAGCAAACTCACCGTGAAGAGCCAGATCAATGCAGTCCCCTCTGCCTGCTTCCTTACTCTGCACATGATCCGAAAGATCTTCAAATGCCTCCCATTCTCCACCAGACACACCGTCACTCAAGCTCTTGTCACCAGTCTCTTGGACTACAGTAGTTCACTCTACACTGATATCACCTCACACCTCCTCAAGAGACTGCAGACCATTCAGAACTCCCCAACCTCTCCAGACTGACCCACATCACTCCTCACCCCAAGAAACTCTACTGGCTCCCAATCCACAAGAGATGTCAATTCAACATTCTGACCCATCCCTACAATGCCCTATATAATTAAGGGTCCGCATACATCAACCACAGCCTGAGCTGCCACCGACCCTCCAGACTCCTGCAATCTACCGCCCTCACACACACCCCCACATCCACCAAAGCAACAGTGGAGGACGCTTCTTCACCTATCACACAGCAAAATCCTGGAAATGCCTCCATTTCCAGACTTCACCCTCTCTTCAGGAGTTCATAAGGGGACTCAAGACCTGGCTTTTCAACTGATGCCACCTGAGCAGCTTGGATCTCAGCGCTTGGATACCCTCACATGTGATTAGTGCACTTTACAAATCCTGATTGATTGATTGACTTGGGAAGATGGTTTCAAGAACACTCTCCGGGAAGGTATTTATTTACCTTTCATTAAGGTAAATACATTGCCTGCCATCTCACAGTGCTCCTAAAAGCAACTGTGATGGATTTTCTTTTTTTACGCTTGTTGTGCAACCCAGATTCTGCTCCTTGGGTAGGGATAAACAAAGCGAGTTTCATTTGTTTTGAAATTTGCCTGAATATTTTGTGCGCCCCTAGTGGTGACCCAGTGCAATGGAGCTCCAGCTTATGAAACGGATGGTCACCAGAAACCATAAGTAGCTAATTAGATCTCAGAGAATGACAAATAGATGCCATTGAATCACCACTATCCGGAAGGGGTGACCACTGTTTAGAAGTGTACCCACCATATTCCTGTAATTCCAAATGTTTCTAAGCAATGCCAGCAAGAAAACAGAGATGTGGATGTGTGCAGGAGTGGCTACCAGATGCCAAGGAGGCCACAAAGATGGCTACTACATGTTCGCTGCAGCATTCAGGTGCCAGACATAAACTCCTTTTGTCACGAATGTCCAAGATATGCCATGAATGTCCATGTTTTGTCTTGGGTGCCTGGAATGCCCACCATATGCATTTGACAGTCAAGAGAATTATGTAGTGGTTCTCAGAGTTCAGTGATGCCTATCATATGCCAGAAATGTGCACCAAATGACAAGGATGGCAAGCTTATTATGTAAGTGGCCACCATAGTTGTACAGCTATATCAAGTAAGCAGCGGTCAGCCTGCATCACAGGTTTTCACTGTGGGACCGTGGTGGTGACAGATGCCAGAGGTGATCACCAGAAGTTATGCATAATAATGATATGTCAGAGATGGCGAACGTTTGTCGGGATGCCAGTCAGTTGTCAAAGATGACTAACCAATGCAAGTGACCACCATGTCTCGGGTCATCAGATTTCAGACATCAGAGGTAATGCATTTTGCTCTCAAATGCAGAAGACACACATTTTTTTCCCGAACACCAACTTGAATTTGTGTTTAAATACGCCCACGTTATGGCTTCAAATACCAGATTTATAGTAAACACACTGGTTTGTTTTCTTATTTTCAGCCTGTTGTTTTGATCACAGATTCTCATTTACTTCCAGCATGAACAGCAACTTTCAGATATATCTAGGCTTCTCTGTCATATCCTGGGTTATCCAATAGACTACAGACATACATCATAAGGCAGAGGCAACCAGCAGGTAATAGAATTTGCTGCCAGATGGAAAGAGTCACGACTGAATGGCAAACATTGTCATTTTAATTGGTGAGATGCCAGTGAGGGCTCATAGTTGTCAAAGGCACTCAAAGCCTATCAGAGATGACCAGCCTGTGTCTGAAATGTCCAAGAAAAGTCAGGAATGGATGCCAGTTGCTGATGTAGCCTTCAGAAACAGTTATGGTCACAAAAACAAAGGATGCCACAATGATCTATAAATGTTCTCCATTTAGTCACCTGGCAGTGGCTGGGAGAGTGTTGTTTTCTCTGACCACCACACCCTACAGGACCTTCTACAAGTCCCAAAGCTGCCTACTGGTCCCATCTCACAAGGGCTGCCTTCAACCAGTTCGGACTTTTCAGCCTCATCACTTTGCAGGTTTACCTTGGCAAGCCCATACTTCTAATGATAATGGCATAGCTCCAATCCTTTGCGTACATAATGCTGGTGTTATGACATGGAGCCAGTTGGCAGGTAGCCTTGAGCTGCCCTTTAACAATTGTACAACCAGAGGGATTAAGGCTGGGCTTGTCAAGCCAATAAATAGCAAAATCTAGTCATACTTTCACTATACCCGCAGTAAATAGTTATAGGGAAGAATAGATAAACAAAAACAACCTCAATTTAACAAAGCTTATTTGCATTTGTAGCAATGAACACTAACTAGGAACGATTCACTCAGAGTGGAGCACTACCTTCTCGACTGAGAGAGGCACACAGGTTCATGCTATTTAATGCGTAAGAAAAGTACATAAATGAATACAGGATCTAATTTAAATGTCACTGACAAATCCATAGTAGCATAACAGATCGGAAACTGCATTGCATTGTATTATGTCATTTCTATAATGCTTAATCCTTTTTGTGCTTGTGGGGTGTCAGTGTTCAGAGTCTGCGACTATTTGGGGACTGCAGGGTGGACTATATTCGAGTTCTGCAGTTACCAGCAATTGGAGGCAGATCTCTTTGGGCTTGTGGCCTGTGTGATTAGTACTGAGTAGTTACTTAAGCAGACTGGTATTGTCTGTATCTGTGCCAACCAGTTACCAGCAATGCTCCACAGGGCCTTTCGTATATTAGATGGTTTATGGTCATACGATGACATGAACTATATCAAATAGATACTGGGAGGTCCGTCATAAAGAATAGAGTTAATATCCTCTATCTTGTAGTTAGAAGTAAGATGTAGGATAGACATTGTTTAATATGTCTGTGAAGCATGGGGGCTATGGTTAGAGTCCTATATGTCATTAGGCAACTTGAGTTATTTTTGTTAAAGAATACAGTGGATACCTATAATACTGACTGGTGAGGCATATCTTATGACTGGGAAGGTGTAGGTATTATATTGAATCTGTATGTTAAGGACATTCCATTGTTTTGTTGGTTGTGATGCTTCATTTTCTGTTAAGTGCTTGTGTGTGTCTTCTTGGCATGCATCCAATGCACTGAGGAAACTGCTGAGGCTTCACTTATAGAGGTCCTCCGGGCTATCAATTTTTGGGATGATTTATATAACTTGTGCGTAGCTGATACATGTAAGGTTAAATGATCTGATCAGGGCCAGTAAGGAGGTTAGTTAGATGTTAAATAGGAGAGGATAGATGATTGAATGCTGAGGTATGGGAAACATCCTTTTTTACTACTTTTTTTTTCCGAAAGTCGTGGTTAACGAAAGCGCAACAACGCTTTTTTTAACCACGACTCCGTTTTTTTGTGCCTTAATTACGTATGTTCTGAACAACGAACATGCGTGGTTAAGGTACAAAGAAGGGAGTTGGCGAAGTTAAGTGGTGGGTTTAGGTTTTAGGGAGGGGGTGGGGGGTCAGGGGGTTTTAGGTTTTGGGGTGGGGTTGGGGGGGTGGGGCGTTTTTGGTTTTGGGGAGTGGGTGGGGGGTCAGGGGGTTTTAGGTTTTAGGGTGGGGTTGGGGGGGTGGGGCGTTTTTGGTTTTGGGGAGTGGGTGGGGGGTCAGAGGGTTTTAGGTTTTAGGGTGGGGTTGGGGGGGTGGGGCGTTTTTGGTTTTGGGGAGTGGGTGGGGGGTCAGGGGATTTTAGGTTTTAGGATGGGGTTGGGAGGGTGGGGCGTTTTTGGTTTTGGGGAGTGGGTGGGGGATCAGGGGGTTTTAGGTTTTGGGGTGGGGTTAGGGGGGTGGGGCGTTTTTGGTTTTGGGGAGTGGGTGGGGGGTCAGGGGGTTTTAGGTTTTGGGGTGGGGTTGGGGGGGTGGGGCGTTTTTGGTTTTGGGGAGTGGGTGGGGGTCAGGGGGTTTTAGGTTTTAGGGTGGGGTTGGGGGGGTGGGGCGTTTTTGGTTTTTGGGAGTGGGTGGGGGGTCAGGGGGTTTTAGGTTTTGGGGTGGGGTTGGGGGGGTGGGGTAAGGGATGTAGGGTGAATGGTGCCTATTGCTAATGATTTTATCAGGAATGCCTTTACAACGAAATATTGTTGTTAAGGCATTCGTGGTAAAATCATTAGTAGTAGCAACGAGGTCGGTGTTCCGACCTCATTGTTAAGGCAGTAGTTGTTTTTTAATTCGTTGTTTCGTCGTACAATCCTGAGGTATGCCACAGTGTTGGGTGTGAGGGATGGACATAAAAGCTGGCAGGAAAACTAAGCTCTGTCTGCTTTTGAACTATGAGGCAATCCATTTTAGGACATTTTGGCATATTTCAATATGATGGAGTCTGTGTAGTTGCGTTTCATGGTGAATAGTGTCAAGTGCTGTCCAGAAGCAGTAAGGCAGTCACTCTGTTCTTGTCCAATGTGAGTTTTAGGTCAGCTCAGTGGATATGAGGGCTGACTCTGTACCTCCATCTGGCCTGAATTTGCTTTGTTGAGTTATTTTGTTTAAGTTATTTTCCTCTGCAATATTTGGGTGTTGAGTAAAAACTGCTCCTTCAGATAGTTTACCTGCTAACTGGCTCTTAGAGATTGACCTCTAGCTTGCTGAATTTGATTGGTCTGATGAAATAACAGCAGTTTGGAGAAGTCCCCTGAAGGCGTTTGACTAAAACACCCAAAAAGATTTTCATATAAGAAAAAATCACAAGTTTAAAGAGACCAAACAAGAATTAGGTCAATCACAGTTGTCAATATTATATAAACAAAAGTCAGTGTTTCAACCCAAAACCAGGGCCATCATCGGGACAAGGTGTTGCAAGGACATTAAGTGAAAAGCATCCTAAGTAAAGGAAAAGAAAAAAGGATATATTAAAAATATATAATACACCAAAAGTAGCGAGTGTGAGAGAAAACAAGTGTAGAAACAGCAACACCAAGGGGCATATTTATACTTGCCTTGCGTAAGTTTTTATTCTGACGCTCAAACGGGGCAAACCTAATGCCATATTTATATTTTGACGCTAGACCTGTCTAGCATCAAAATATAGGGTTTAGCACAATTTTTAGGATGTGCCAAACCACCTTGCATCAATGAGATACAAGGTAGGCGTTCCCGTCCTAGAAATTACTCTAACCCCCCCAGCGCCATATCTATACTCCGACGCAGAAACAACACACCAGGATTAGGCAGACCCAGATAATGTTGCTAAGCCTGCTTAGCACCATTGTCTAAAGCCTGGGTCAGACCAGGCTTTAGGGTGGCTGTGGACCCATTTCCATGGTCAAACACCATGGAATGGGCCCACAGATGCCCACATCAAGCCCCAGGAACACCCCCACCCACACCAGAGGGACCCTATACGATGGGTGACCCCATCCCAGGTAAGTTAAGGTAAGTTTTTATTTTTATTTTCAGGTGTGCCATTGGGGGCCCCTGGCATAGGGCCACCTGCCTGGCACTGGGTCTGATGACCTTGCCCATGGGCCACTGGTCGCCTGTGCAGGCCATTGGGGGGTGGGCATGACTTCTGTCCATACTTAGATCTGCAGCCCATTACTCTGTATTATATATCAGTTTGTTTGTTTTGCACCTTCATTCTTGATTATTTAGTATATTACATGTTTTTTTTCTTTGCTTTTTGTTTTTTTAAATAAAATTCAATTAACATTTTGTAATTTCCTGGATGTGTTTGATTAGTGTATAAGGTATCAATATCAACAGTTTTGAGGGTATTTGTTTTTGTGTTAGGCTTATCGTATGTTTTATTTCTTATTTCGCTTCTTTGGTGTCACTCTTCAGGTAGATGCTTTCCCGAGTTAACCATAGTTATTTGATTGCATAGAAATAACTTTAACTCTGTTCGGTTCCATGGTGGTTTACAAAACAATGTAGTATAAACGGCACGACACACGTTGAATGTTTATACCGAAAACAAGCCGGTTCATGGTACGCAGCATCTTCTGCACAATTTAATTGGAAATGTGAACGTTGAACTTGCTTTGGCATGTCATGATAGCTAACTGTTTTGTGTATAGCACTGCAGGTTGATACCACCTTCAGCCTCGGACTGTTTGTTTTTATGCACCCTTCTGTTGGGAGGGATGATCAGTGAGTTTTACTGCAAACAAGCTTTCTGAAAAAAAGAGAAATAAGCCCATTGGCATGCATGGGAGTCAGAAGCTGTCAGGCCGATTTTATGCTTTTTCACATTGTGTGCCAGCTCGGGCTGGGGTCAATGTGTAGAATATCACCCCACACCCCGCTCCACACACACACACACACACACACACACACACAAGCCACTCTTCACCCCACAGTAAAGATCGGTGCAAGGTCTCCATTCCCCTTTTTCTACACCCCACATTTATAGAACAGGTTTGCAGACATATGGTGGCTGCAGCTCCTTGTTGGCCCTGTCCCTGCAGGACACAGGATGTTGAGTGGGCCCCAGAAGTCTATAAAGGTCAGTAATACGGGCGATGGCTTGAATCCCTGGATGAAGAGCGGGTGTTAGTGAAGGAGGGCGTGTAAAAGGAGGGAACAGAGTACTTTTTTCTGCAGCAGTTTTACAGTGCTCCCATTTCACAGTTTGCTGCCGTAGCCTTGAAAGGTCAGATCCTTGGCACCAGAGTCTGCATCAGTAAATGCACCTGTAATGAGCAATGTCTATATCAGTGTGCCGTGGCTAACCTTTTTACATCTTTCCAATCAGCCTGGTTCCAGTGCCACTCAACTAGTCTGTGTTTGATATAAGTTGTCGATCTCCTTGTAACAGAACTGGTTAGCTATGGCGGTCATGCGGCGTTCTTCTTATTTCCTCACACCCCTTCAGTAGATTGTTTGTTAGATTACCAAAATTTTACCCTAATGAGTATTACTCAGAAGGAAAGGATCCCCGTTTTGGGATTAATAAAACATTCGGAGGCACAATTCTATTTCGCCAGCAGTGCTTAAAATCATTGCAACTTTCCTCTCAATACTTAAGCCATTGTCTTTCCTATTTTTGACTGATAGGTTAAGGCTGGTCCACAAGTTTATTCACTGTTTCTCATTTGCCAGTGCTGCAGGCCAGTAACGTTAAAATAGAGGCCTGTGTCAATGTTCACCACTCTTCTCCCTGGAAGATATCTCAATTAGGTCTCCAAGGTAGGTACAGGTGTTTCAGATACAGATCAGATTTCCAGTTTCTCCACAAATGACACATGTGCATATCATTGACCTAAATCACATAGTGGTTAGGCTGAAAATCTGACTTGATCCACATCTTGTGGGCCTACAGTGGACATCTCTGACTCGAAATATATTCTGAAGGATATCAACGTAAAAAAACATTTCAACAACAAGCTTGCAATCTAACTGCATCAGTATCTGAGTAAAATAACTTCATGCTTTGTGTGTGCCTAAATTGTGGGAATTTAAACACTTGCTCAGTTAAGCTGGAAACACTGACAATTAATGGCAAAACTTAATTCCCAGTAGAGGAGGGTCAGCAATCCTATAATAAAGGTTTCTTGAATGCATGAAACAAGTGATTTAGGACTGGCTATTACTGTGATGGTAGCAATAGGAATACATGGACCATTCTTATCTCTTGGTCTTTCTCTTGAATGTCAGTGTATTAGAGACTAAGGGGCATATTTACAAGAAAGTGGCAAATCAGCTCGGATGTGCCACTTTTCTTGTGTCACCCTGCGTCCCCCAATGTCACCATGATCGCATTGTATTTACTATACAGTGCAACAGGGCACACATTAGTACAACAGCATCATAATTGATGACGCTATTGTGGCGCTTTTCTGGATTAGCACCATAAATGATGGCACTAGTCCAGCAAAGCACAGGGAGGCCCATACGTTACTATGGTAGCGTCCCTTTTACGCCTGCCCTGAACAGGCGTTAAAAATGATGGAAAAAATGGCGCAGTGAAATCTTGTAAATTTCACTGTGCCATTTTTTTGGGCCTCCCTGCATGGGAACGCACCCCTTTCAATCACTATATCTGGGGCAGGTATAATGTGACACAAGGGGTTAGTGGTGCAATGCATGCATTGCGCCACTTTGTAAATATGGTGCATGGCGGAGGCCTCCTTAGCATCATAAAAAATTACGCTAGGGTGGAGCAAAGGGCTTGCAAATGTGCCCCTAAAACGTTTGCCTTGGGGTATCCTGGATTCAGTTGCACTCAGGTTCCATCTTTCTGGTGTTGCAGTAGTTCAATCAGTCTATGGAATTCAAGCAGTCAAAAGGTGTAAAGTGTCTCTGAATAGAACACTTGAGACAAAGGCCTGCACAAGAGAGAAATGTGGTCAAAATGCACTGCCAAGCAACATCAGCCAAGGAAGCCCTCATCTTAAGCAGAGAAGTACTGCATGACTGCTTGTGATCTGAAAAAATGAGTACCCCAAAATGACATCCATATCCCTCCATTGCCCCTCTAATCATATTTTTCTGTTTAGAGATCTAAACATATATCCAGCCATTCCTCTATAAAACAACTGTGTTTATGGAGAATGCATACATTAAACCACATTATATATTTTGTGGATTAATAACCAATATTTTTGTGTTTTTACAAATTAGATGTTTTTGTGTTTTCATTATAAAAAAAAACCTAATGATAAAAAAGTGCAGAATGTTACATTTTGAGAACCATGACTTCATCAACTTTTTAGGACCATGACTAATCCATATTTTCCTAAAATAAAAAGTTTTCCCATCAATTTATGCTGTGTGAGGGTACTTCCTTATACTTAGACAAACCAAACAAGCCACAGAAGAGGTAAGATGAACACAATTGTCCTCTGATACTGATGGCATTGTTACTGCTGGATGCTGCGGGGTTCTGTAATGTTAGCCCAATTTAAACCTAGACAATAGTCCTGCTAGCATTTTTCATGCTTCATAGAAATCAAATGCTCACTAAGGTTGATGGACCTTACCTTTTGACCCAGTACGGGGTGTGATAGAACCATCCACAAAATGTTAACAACACCCCATACAATTTGGACACAATGATCAATGTGGCCACAGAAGGAAAACTCCAATCAGGAACGAAGTTAAAAGGTTATTACAAACACAAGCTCAGTGTCATAAAGACAATGCACAAAACCAAGTTATAAAGATACATAGTGACCACGGGTTGCCCAAGGCATCGAAATGGATTCAATCGAACTAACATTAATAAAACTAAGCATTCAAGAAGAATAAGGCATAACATCAACTAGAATATCTGAGACACATATATAGTGCGTAGCTCAGAATTTACAATCATTAGTCAATTCAGATTTAGCAGAGTCAATAATTTTTGAGTGGGCACAGACCAACCCTACATTAACCTGGTATTAAAGTGTATTACTAATATTGATCTTGTTACAGGTGCATATTGTGATAATGGATGTATTTGAAGGAAATAGGGACAAGTTATTGCAAGAACCTTTCAACACTAACACACAAGAGACTGTCTCCAATAATATTACTATCCCTCACAAGGGAGGCTTAAGAATGAAATCTGTAAAGTTAAAACGTCTGAAAAAACAGGAGCTGTATAGGTGGTGGGACCATGCAGAAATACATAGAAAAGAAACAAATACCGAGAGGACTCCGTGTGATCCTCTTTCCCCCTTTTGATGATTTGAGCCCTGAACTCATTAAAGAGTGGGAACAACTTTTGATCACCTCATCTTACGGAATGATGGACATCCTGATTAGGGATGCTATAAATGAAAGGGAAAAATTACTTAAGGACATCCAAATTTTGGCAAAGGACATTGAAGAAACCAACCTAGCGGAGTCCATAGAGAAAAATTATAAGATACTTAAGAATGTGCTACAGAAACACCAACAATATATTAAGGATAAAAATGGTGTAAACTTAAGAGAGATGACAATGACTATAGAAGTGGCATGGTGTTTAGTTATGCACGTAAATATGACAACGTCAAAATAAACAAGCAGGGGGATATTCACCAGACACGTAGTGAAGACTTGTTATCTATCACCTCTACTAGTGATAGTGAGGTTTCTAGCATTTCGAGCAAAATGAGCCAGGATGATATTATTTCCAATGTACAAAAATCTGTTGTTGATACTGATAAATCACCTTTTTTATTGGAACTACAGAGATATCGAAAGGGCCAAAAACCATCACGGCCAAATTCACAGGCTCATTTAAGAGAACCAGGAGAGGCAAAAGGAAAAGTAAAACCAGGAGAGAAGGAAAGGGAGGGTGTGATTACGAGAGCAGCCTCACGAAATCTAGTGAACTAAATGTTAGCACTGAAGGCTCTGCTCCATCTTGTCCTGAAATCTCGATCATGAATCTGTCTAACATGATACTTGATGAACACCAAATAAAGATTTTGAGCAAAGGACTGGGCTTTGTTCCAACCTCTCTGCCTGATTTCTCTGAGTTACACGTCAATGTTTATAAATGTATCCGTAAATGTAAATTGTTCAAATTTTTTCTGGAACAAAATAGCTCTACGTCATCCAGACCAGACATTCACATGTCTAGTGACCTTACAATCAAGGATGCCAAAGATATTCAGACACTCTTATCTTTGGAACATACCACTGAGTTTTCCTCTATTCCTACATTGGCAGGAATTTTATCAGATTTGAATATTGGCCCCTATCTTAGGGTTGATAGTGGACTCAAACCAACTTCTAAATTTACCCCTTCCTTACCACCAGATAATCTAATTGATCTTTTTCATAAACATATCACTTTGGAACTGTTCAAATTGGAAGACTTGTATGTTTCCAAACGTAAGAACATTACACATAATATTACTAAATATGAACATGATGCCATACACTCTCTTTCCGAGGCTCATGATATAGTCATTAAGGAGGCAGATAAAGGTGGTAACGTTGTGCTGATGAACAAAGGGGATTATATCAATGAGATGAATAGACAATTGTCTGATTCTTCGGCATATTGCAAACTCTCCATGAATCCATTAAAAGTAGTTAAGACAACCATCCAAAAAAAACGTCGTTACTGGAGGGAGATTGGTCTTCTTACTGACTACGAGTATCGTTATTTATATAATCCTACTCCGAAGTCTCCATGTATATATATTCTTCCAAAAGTACACAAAACCGATGCTTTTCCACCAGGCAGACCAATTATCTCAGGGATAGGATCCCCTACAGAGAGATTATCAGAATATATTTACATTTTCCTACAGCCTTTTGTTTGCAATTTACCATCATACATTAGGGATACGAAGGATTTACTGTGTAAATTAAGTGATTTTGAGTGGACTAAGGGTCTTCTTTTGGTTACCCTTGACGTTGCTTCACTTTACACCAGCATTGCTAGAGCCCAGGGCATAATGGCTATACAACATTTTCTGGATACACACAATGCCTCCTTTTTTCAGCACTCCAATATGCTTGTTGATCTTATACAAACTGTTCTGGACAATTATGTGTTCATACTCAATGGGTCTTGGTACCGTCAAGTTCAAGGAGTAGCTATGCGGGCTAAATTTCCCCCCTCCTTTGCTAATCTTTATATGTTTTTTTTTTTAAAACAACATCTTTGGCAGGATTGCACTGCAGAACTTATCCACCATGTTCTATATTGGGGTAGATACCTTGATGATGTATTACTTTTTTGGTCTGGTGATATTCTTTCATTAAATCTATTTATCCAACATCTCAATACCAATGCTTTCAACATCAATTTCACAAGTACACATAGTGACAGCAGCATTGATTTTTTGGACGTCACACTATACATTGAACAGGATACAATATGCTCTAAAATGTTTACAAAACCTACATCTTGTAACTCCATATTACCTTCTACGAGTGCACATTCCAAATCACAAATCCAGGCCATCCCCTATGGGGAAGCCATTAGGATGAGGCGTAATTGTAGCCGAGATGACATTTTTTTTGAATGAATTACAAGGAATGGAAGACCGTTTAGCCACTCATGGTTATGCTAAAACCCTTCTTAAAAAACGAAGAGTAGAATCTCTAAGATTGATCAACATGCTCTTCTCACTGCTTCTACAAAAAGGAAATGTACACAATATAACAACTTATCCCCTATCATTCCATACAGTGCTCTCAGTTCTTAGATCTACAAAAATTGTAATAGAAATTGGTCACTTTTATTGGCTGATAATACTCTGAAAAGAGGAATCACAAACAGACCTAAAACCGTTCATAGAAGGTGGCGTACATTACGAAACCGCTTGTGTGACAGTTTCATGCCTCCTGATAATAAAACAATGTGGTTACCTAAACCACCTAGTGGCTTCCATAAATGTGGACATTGTAATGTTTGCTGCCATGTACAGGATAAAACGTTGACATTTCAGTATCACACGAAAATATTATACAAGATTTCTAAATTCATTAACTGTAATACCAACTATATTGTATACTGTATAATCTGTATTTGTAAACTCATATATGTAGGCAGCACTATTAAGCCGGTTAAAGAAAGAATTCAGGAGCACATCAGGGCCATTAGGCATAACAATCCAGATTATCCTTTCGCAGTTCATTATAACTCTATACATGGACAAAGAGAGATTTTGGGAATCTTGGTGCATGGTATTGATACAGTGGGAACTTGCCTACGTGGAGGTAACAAGACTTTGATGTTAGGGCATTTGGAGAGCAAATGGATTTTGAAATTGAGAGCAGTGGAGAAAGGGCTGAATATTGAAAAAGATTTACATGTCTTTTTGTAATGCTACATAATTTTGTGTGTAAATTTATATGTTTTTATTTCTTTTATTTATGTCATCTATAAGATGTGATTATGTTGCATTATGTCATACTGAATACTTTATATTCTGTTTATTGTTAATATTTTAGGACTATACCAGTTTGGTATTATTCTTTGATTGTGTGTATTATTGGTACAGGTGTACATCCAGATTTTTTGTTGGCCAGGTTATACAGGCCTTAAATATGTTTTTCTTAGGTCTTCTTTTATTTTATTTCCTGAACATGCTCTACCTTTTTGGACACACTGTCCCTTCCTTTTAGGTCTTCTTTGTACCTTACTCGTTTTTTACGAATCTAGCACATATGTGGTATATGCTTCAATACTATGCTGTTGGTAATAGACTACACATTATTATTATTATTTTTTCTTAGTTGACTTATTTTATACTTTGTTTGTTTTATATGAATCATGTACACGTACAATTGCTTATTTTTCGTTTTAGTTTGCACATAACTGTGCGTTTTTTTTCTACGCTTGGCGCTATTTGACTCTCTGGCCTCGCAAATGTTTGATTTTCTTTCTATCCTCCGTGATCGGATATATTTCACTTGGTGTATTTTCATTTTTTATTACTGGTTTTGTTATATACCGTGTGCATGCAGCTTTTTTGCTCTGTGCGCTAATAATCCGAAGTTTCTCACTTTTTTCTTTTTCCTAATGGGTGCATACTGTCCTCTTTCTATGTTTATTCTCCTCTCTATTTATACGTTTCAAAATGGTGACACCTTCATAGTTGATCTTTGCCACACACGCATCACTTCTCATGCTTTCAGGTAAGATGCACCCTTACTTTCCTGAGATTGCTGCTACAATTGGGTGTTTTCATCTCGATTCATACTCATGGACATGCAATTATTATATGCTCGATACAGCCCGACATCTCACGTTGTATTAATAGAGCGTGATACAAAGTTTTTCCAAACACTATGCTTTTCGGGGATTTTTCTGGGGCATTTAGATGTTTTAACCTTCATCCCCAGATGCATATTCTAGGATTCTATACTGCTTGTAATTTCTTAGTATGGGGCTGTGTAACAACAGAATATATATTGTGTTCCCCTGTGAATTCTTCTTCACCACCGTTTTACCTCTCACTAACTGGCGTTTTAAGGTCATCAATGCACCTCTATATCCCTCTTTCGATTTTCTGAGTAGATTACACTAGTGGCTACACATATAATATAGTTGATATATTTCAACAAAATGGCTGGTTGCCATTTTGAGGTTATTTTATCCTTTGACCGCTTTTCAATATTTATCAGTTTTTGCAAAAGCTTCTGTTTTTCCCTCCACTTTTTGCACTCTGTGCTGGGTAGTGTATACCAGTTTGTAATGGTATGTTTCCTAGTGTTTGTGTTCATTTCTCTTTTGTTTCTATCTTCTCTATTTTGGCTTATTAGCCCCGGAATTGCATTTATTCATTTTATTTCCTTTTAGGCTTATCATGGTCGCTTGGTTTATCCTTAGGTGTCCTCCAGGTGTGGGTAGGGGTGGGTGGGGGTGTCCCTGGGGGCAGGGAAGGGCACCTGTGGGCTGCTTCCATGGTCTCTGACCATGGAAGTGAGCCCACAGGTCCCCTAATGCCTGCCCTGACCCAGGCGTTAAATAATGGCACTAAGCAAGCTTAGCGCCATTATTTAAGGCCCTCCTCCTCCCTGTGTGATTTTTGCACGGGAGGGTGAATAAGGCGTTAAGGCCTTAGAGTAATTTTTTGCCTGGGAACGCCTACCTTGCATCTCATGGATGCAAGGTAGGTTTTCACGCCCAAAAAATGACGTTAGCTCCAATATTTTGACGCTAGACGGGTCTAGCGTCAAAATATAAATATGGAGTTAAGTTTGCACCGGATTTGCATAAAAAAATTACGCAAATCTGGCGCAAACAGAGTATAAAAATGCCCCCATGTGCTTGTGAAACAGTGGAAAGCTGGTAGAGACAAAGACCTATAATACAACAATATGTGCAAGAAACAGATATGGAAGAGCGAGGACTGTTTTTGAAACGTCTGGTGAAATCAGAAAAATTTCCATTGGCTTATTGCGTTATATTCTGTGGCTTTGTACCTGCGTTTAATGTTGATACATCTGGCTCTCAGTTCTTTTCCAGAGCTTGATGTTAAAATATGGATAATCTGGAGAAAACTGTCTTTGTCCTGATCACCCTGAAATTGGACCAGACTCTTTGTGAACAAACTCTACCAGTTTCCAAATATGCAAATAATAGTAAGGACGGAGGGGATAGTTCCCACTTGGCTGTCTGTTTGAGAATGTGAGAAAGACCCTAGATCTTGCCTTTTCCTATTAAAATTCACAATTCAACTGCCCTGTCCTTTCTTTTGAAGGGACCCTCCCACTTCTGCATTTACAGTACCGTGTTATATACTGTTAGTATTTTACCTTCTGTCATTGACCTAATTCAAATTAACGACAGAGCAAAAAATCTCCCCAATTAATTTACTAATTTCAGAAAAAAAAACTCCTGATTTTTTTTTCAGATCATAAAACGCAACATCGTTCACTCAAAGATGTGCTAAACCGGTCGCTCACTTGAATACATTATAGAAAACATGCTACTTGGTAGGTTTCCTTCTCCAAATGTCTTTATATGTCAGAGATTAACTTTTTGTTGATATCACGTGATACTAAGTGGTATAACCCAAATGATGGTGAAGGTGTTCAGTTATGTTGAGGGGAGATTGAGAATCGTGCAAATTGGGCCATACCTGCTCAAACATAAGTGTGCCACTCTAAAAAAAAACTCTCACAACTTTAAATTCAGTAAGTAAATTGAAACTGAAAACATTTATTGCATTGGACAATAACCATGCTGTAAACACAATATCACCAGAAGGCTCTACTCTTCTGGTAGGAGATAGAACTGTAATCATGTGCTTTGAGCGTTCAGTTTTAATAACAGGCTAACATTTGGGAACGGAAGTAATAGAAATTAAGTACAACAAAATCCAGGGAACAATTTAAACAATTTTAAAGCAGAATACATTTTTAAAAACGCAAATTTTTGCTTGGTTTTCGTGAGTCTCCCACCTAAATTGGAGTGTTGGTATTTGTGGGTAGATCAGATCTGCGACCAGTGTCTTCTTCTCCTAGGCCCTAATCTTGAGAGGCCTGGTGGGGTACATGTTATTTGTTGCACAGTTTAATGCCAACGCACTGTGGATTCAGATGGGGTGTAACGTGCCGATTTCAGTGCTTCCGTACGTTCTCGGGTTTACTGGTAAATTTTTACCCTTAAATGTTGGCAAGTTTGACGGTTGAAATGCAATTACACCAGTTAGCAAAACAAAGATATGATTGGGAACTCTGAACAGTCTAGTGATTCAACGGGGACCACAGTTTGCTGGACTACCCATTACAAGGGTTTTTATAATAAGAGTTTTAGTTTCAATTCCAGTTGTGAGTCTCATCTATGCTGCTTTCCAGAGCCCAGCGCGGAACAAGTGTGAGAATTTTGCCAATTTCCTGCTCACAGAAAGCGGGGTTTCAGGCTCGAGCTACAGTTCAGCTGGTCTGCAATCCTACGCAGGTGGCGTTGTAAGGCGACTTCCTCGCTTTGCCTTATTGTAGCGCAGGGACTGCTCTAGGCACTGCTGGGTGGAACTCCATGACCGGTGGTGTTCTGCCCTTCATGGCCGAGGTGTGTCTGTAGAAGTGAAACACGGCCAGGATTTTACTGGCATGGCTGGTATCTCTATGTCAACGACAGTAAAACATGAGAAATTCAGCAAAAGCTACAAATTCTCCCTTTTAAAAGTTGGTTTGAAACAGTAAATACAATATCAAATAGCTAGCAGATGAAAGCCTTCTAAAGTACTTCTAAATGTTTATTAAATTAAAAAGAGCCGGATTTGCCATGTTGAAAAAAATATTTTACAAATTTTTTGAAGAAATAAGCTCGGCCCTTCCAGACTCTCAAAACTTCTCTTAGTAAATGTGTCACAACCATTATTAAAGCGCACAAACCTTTGAAATTACAAATTTAAATGTGCAATGCAATATGACATAAAATCATTTTTACGCACTGCGGTGCAGTTGTACTAAAATATAGTGCTTTGCAGCAAGCAACCCAAAGTTATGCAAGGGGGAGAGAGCAGCGACAAACCATATTTACTAAGTATGGCCTTCTGCTGCTCTCCGCCGTGAACTGGGGTACGAACTGGCGACCTAGAGGCCCAGTCGCAATCCAAAACACACCCACAATTCCAATACAAAATTCTGTGCTTAGACAATTTTTAGAAAATGTTACACACTGGATGTTGGATGTGTGCTGGGCTCATGCAGTGTGCGAACTATTTGTAAAAAGAGACATATTTCTTAAACTCTGCAGCTAATTCAATGCGGTGTTATTTTACCGTGCAAAGCCAGTCTGATAATTGTACTAGATTGGGCTTTGTGTCAGAAAACATGGGTGCTTACACTGGAATGCTAAGTACCATCCTTCTAACTCCACCATGACGCAAAGCGGCAAGAAACACTGCAAAGCGCTATTTGGTGAGAAAAGGGACACTCTTCCCGTGCAAATAGAATTTGGTGCTTGAGAGTAAATGCTCTTTCGAGACTTTGGGGCATATTTACAAGAAAGTGGCGCATCGGTCCTGATGTGTCACTTTTCTAGCGTCACCCTTGCCCTACCTAACGACACCACGGTTGCTCCGTATTTATAATGCAGTGCACCATGGCGATTGTTAGGACAATAGCGTCAACATGTTTGGCACTATTGTGGTGCTTTGCTGTTCTTGTGTCAAAAATGTTGACGCTAGTGCACCAAAGCACATGGAGGCTCATTGATTAAAGTGGGTGTGCCATTCTAACACCTGGTCAAAGCAGGCGTTAAAAATGATGGAAAAATTGGTACAGTGAAACGTTGTAAATTTCAGTGCGCCATTTTTCCGGGCCTCCCTGCGTCAAAAATGCCCCCCTTACGTACATTATGCCTTGTGCAGACTTAATGTGGCATAAGGGTTTATAAAGTGGCGCAATGCAAGCATTTTGCCTCTTTGTAAATATGGCGCAGGAGAAAGGCCTCTTTAACGCAGCCTTAGCATAAAAAAATGATGCCGGGGCGGCGCAATGTGGCACTAGGGGCTTGTAAATATGCCCCTTTGTGTGGCTTGGCGTGACCCTGAAGCAGCACATAGGTTTGTTAAAGCTTCCCTAGACTCTCATATTTACGCACACAATCGAGCTTCTAAGCTCTGTTCTACACTGCAGTTACAGCAAAACAATTCTATACTGTGCAGAAAGAGATTCAATGCAAAACATTTACAGATTTCTTTTACCAAGAAACACAAAAGAAACTTTGTTCTTCTGCGTCATGTTTCTGCTACATTTTCATATTATTTACATGGCAGTTTGAAACCACTGATATAAAGGCCAAACCTCCCATCAACATCTGCACGTATGCAAATGTTTTCATTTCCACTTTAAGGAAAGTACAGAGGATGAACACCTCCGACTTACTTTCCCTTTAACATGATGGCGGATGTTTTATACTGACATGAGAAATGCACTTATGCAAATTACTCTCAGTGCAGGCTTCATCGACATCTAAATATTAGTTTTACAGCGCTGTGGCGGGGCATGATCAATCTATATCTGCTGAAGACAGTAATTCAGACATCGTGGGATCGTATCAGCCCATTCTCTGCACTGCCCGAAGCACAAGGCTTTTGTGCGCTACCTTTTCCAGTCCTCATCGCAAACATTAACTCTAAAAACCTCTGAGTTAGAGCTTAGGCTGCAGAGGGCGATCTCAAAAAGACAGGACAATAATTAGTTCTGAGTTCAATTATGGGCTCTAGACGGAAACAAGCATTTGCAATCCAATAGGTCTCCTATTTGCTCGAGTTAGAGCTATTGGCGTTGTAAATGTATAACTGTACTTTTCTTGCCACATAACACTGCCCTCCCAAAAAAATCTCCCACCCAGGCAGATGCGACATTTCGGACATTTCATTCTCCAGAGTATTTGTTAAGAACAACAGTAAGGCAATGGTAGTCTGAAGCCTCCCTCCCCCTCATCCGCTACATACCATTCATTGTGTTAGAACTCCTCGATTAAAGAGCAACTTTACTATCAGGGTAGCGCCACTGAAGACAACCCCTTCATCAGACTAGTAGTACAAAAAGTTTCTTCCTCATACACCCTGATAACTTCCACTACCTCCTACTAAAACAACAGAGGAGCTAGCTATTGGCAGCGCTCAGCTCCACAAGGATGCTCTGGTTAATGGCAGTAGACCATTCTCCAAAACATTTCAGGGGCTGCTACAACCACACATGTGCCAAATAACCAGCTCTGAGAACCCCTCACAGCTGATAGACTAGGAGAACTCATTCCCCTTGGATCACCCTGATTTCAAACACTGCTCTATTTCAGAACTGCAGAGAAAAGTACAAATATTCGTAGAACAACTTTGGTCCAGCGGCACTAGGATTGAAATTCAAACACGTCACAGAAGGAACAGAAGCAAGAACAGCACCTGGGACACATTTCAGTATCACGCATGCGTACACTGATACACTGTAGTGTATGTCTTTAATGTAGTATGGAATGTGATTGCATCAGGGAGTTCTTTCTTCCTGATGCAGTCCTGGTCCAATTCTGTTGGAATGTTTGCTTTAGTTTTCCTGGTGAGAGGCAGTTAATCTGAACCTCTCATCAGGTGACTACTGTAGCCCTGGCTTTTGTTGTTTTGCTCTACTTAAAAAAAGAAATATACATCATCTTCAGTAACTGGCGCTTGGAGGACAAGCTCATTTACTTTTGCGCCAGTACTACATTTTGGTACCGGGAGTGGGGTACTACGGTGATTGCTTGCACCATAGCGTCACACTTTCAAAGAGCCACAGGCGTTTGGCTGCTGTATCGGATCTTTCCTGTTTTTTGCCGATTACTTCAGGTGCGTGGCGCAGGCTTGTGTTTCAAGTCCTTATTTGTTGTAATGCCACATTGTTTTCGTCGTGACTGTCCATTCGGCTGTTGCCACTTACCGTTGGATTTTCCACGTACCTTCCTGCTCGTGCTGACATTCTGTTGCGCGCTTGGCCTCACGCGTTCAGCACGTTTCTACTGATGCTTGGTTTAAGAAAGCCCTATCTGCTCCAGAAACAAACGTCCTTACAACATTTGACGTCTAGCTGCCATCTTGGAAGATTGGGATACTTTCACGTATCCAAATAGACTTTAAAGATCTTCGTCTTCATTGCTTATCATAATTAAAGGTGTGCCTTGCTGACATCGTTCTCTTTATTATAAGGGCTTGCTTCTAAGCCTCATATTTGTTTTACATCGCTCAATTATAAAAAAATAAAAAGATACTTTTGAAGCCTACATTTTCTATTTATTTTCATTTTATTTTATTTCTTTTACAATTTGCTACTACTTTCTACTATTGTGGTCAACTTCATGGAAACACCGCAAAATGTTATTAATCCTCCTCCTTTTCTGTCAAGACCAGGCAAACCTGAGAAACAATGGAAACGTTGGATACATATTTTTGAAAACTATTGGGCAGCCACAGATGGGCTTCTGTATGATCCACCGAGGAAGGTTGCATTACTATTTAATCATCTAGGAGTAGCAGGGCAAAATGTTTTTGACAATCTTCTCCAAGTACCTGCTCCTAGCGGGGACAGTGTCTGGAGTATCTATACTTAGGCTATTGAGAGGTTAAAGAAACAATTTGCTGAAAAATCTAGTGTGTTGTTGGAGAGACACAGCTTCTTCAAATCAAACATTCTAGTGATGCGTTGGTGGAGGAATATATTGCATCTTTGTGCATTTTAGCAGCACCATGTGAATTTGGGAATTCAGTTGACACATATATCAGAGATCAGTTTGTCTTCAACTGCTTTTCTAAAAAAAATGCAAGAAAGGTTACTTACCTGCAGGAATCCTTCTCTTTCTGAAGTCATGGACATTGCCAAAAGTATTGAGAGATCCATTGTTTCCACGCAAGCTCTTAATAACTAAGAGGGTCTCTCACCTGTTTCTGTATTACAGATGGAGACTATACTATTGCAACTGTAAGGAATGTGAAGGAAAAGAAAAAAAATATTTATTACAGATGTGGCTCGCGCAACCACCTCGGTAACCATTCTTCATGTCCAGCGATAGGCAAGAAATGTATGAGATGCAAAAAAGTGGGACATTTTCAAGCAGTTTGTAAATCGCTACCTTCAAACGCAAATGTTAGGATACACAATATTGAAGTTGGCTCTTCTCAAGACTCTCTAGATATCTACAATTCACAAGTTCAAAATTGTTCAGACAGATTTGCTAATGTAATTCTTACTATTGATAGTGATCAGTCTCATGTTAACATTAAGGGACCTATGTGTCTAGCTCTGATTGATGGTAGATCACTTTCAATCATGGATGACGCAGGTGCCCCCATCACAATTTTAGCTGACAGTACTTTTCACTCTTTGGCCGACTACTTTTAAATTGGAAAATTCCTGATATCAATCCCAAGGCATTTAGCGACAAAGTGAATGAATTGCTTGGTTATTTTTTTGCATGTTTACAAATTCTTGGCAGGAGCACCTGGACCAAAATCTACATAGCTGTTAATGGGAGAAACATTGTTGGTTAGATGGACTTGGCCAGGTTAGGTATTCATCTTTGATCCGATTGCGTTGGATGAACTACCGGTGCTATCTGTGGAAACGCATTCTGATGTTTTGCCTGCTATGATTTCAAAATTTCCAAACGTTCGGTACTGTTTTGGGTATCCAGCACAAAATCAATGCCAAGCCAATTTGGCACAAGGTCAGGCCAGTACCCATCAGTGTTAGGGAAGATTTGAAGACATTGCTTGGAAATTTGGTGCGTGAAGGTATTATAACTCCCACTGAGTCATCGGAATGGGTCTCTCCCATTGTTCTAGCTAGGGAAAAATTAGGAGAGCTTTGTTTGTGTATAGACCTCAGGTCTCTCAACAATAACATTCTTGTTGATTGTCATCCTTTGCCCCGGATACATGAAATGTTAGCTAATATAGGAGAATCAAAATATTTTTCTGTTATTGATTTATGTGCTGTTTACCACAAGATCACTTTGAATGCTGAGTCGCAAGATGTTACTACCTTCATCACACCTTTTGGGGCATACAAGTATCTGAGGTTGTCTTTTGGTCTTGCCCTGGCAGCTAGTGTTTTTCAGAGACTTATGGATATCCTGTTTAGAGCTGTACAAAATGTACAAGCGTTCCAGGATGACATCCTTGTGTTCACAAAAAATAGGGATGAACATCTTGTTGTTTTGGGGAGAGTGCTCAGTATCCTGAATGATAGGGGAATCACTATCAGGCCAGAGAAATGCAATGTTTTGGCGCAACAAATTGATTATCTCGGCCATTTCATATCCCCAGAGGGTATCAAACCAAAATTTTGCAATGTAGAAGCCATACTCAAAGCTCCAGCATCCACTGACAAAGATTCTCTAAAGTCATTTTTGGGTTTGTGTGAATACTATGCACAGTTTGTTCCCAACTGTGCTTCCATTGTACAACCCATGAGAAATGTACTCAAAAAGGGTGCAAAACACCACTGATGTTGATGAGGCTTTCATTACCACCAAAAATTTAGTGCTCAAGGCTCCCGCCTTGAGTCCCTTTGTTCATGGCCAGAAGTGTTTCATCAATGTGAATGCTAGCTTGAATGGTCTGGGAGCTGTATTTGGTCAGTTCGTTAATATTAAGCAAACCACTACTGCTTTTGCATCCAGGATTCTTACTGATTCTGAGAAGAATTACAGCACAATAGAAAGGGAGGCGCTAGCCTGTGTCTGGGAAGTTCAGAAATTCAAGACCTATTTATGGGGTAATTTGTTTGAACTATATACAGATCATAAACCCCCAGTCTATTTATTTCAGGGGGATGGTTTAGGGAAAACATCTGCTCGTCCGGTACGCTTACTTTTTAAGCTGCAGGAGTATTGTTTTTCCATTCATTACATACCAGGTGGGAGGAACTTCAGTGCACATTGCCTTTCACGGTTATTACTACCAGATGTTACTGATATTGATGAAGATAATGAATGTGTTGTTGCTACCATTGATGCAGTGTCAAAGCTCCATGGTGCTATTTCTGAAAAAGAATGGCTAGAAGCCACGTCTCATGATGATGTGTTATTGACAGTTATGGCTTTCAAGCAAAAAGGTTGGCCACCTATTCATAGTGTTGAAGCTGTTTTGAAACCTTTTGCTCAGATTTCAGCAGAGCTATTGGTGAAAAGGGCATCTGCATTAGAGGGGGAAGTTTAATTCCACCTACTGGTTTAAGAAACAAATTGATTGCTTTGGCACATGAGAGCCACTTAGGGATTACTGCTACATGCAGGTAAATCAAAGAACACTATTGGTGGCCTGGCTTTAACAGCCAAGTTCTCTTTCATTAATTTGTGCCCACAGTGCATTGTTTCTGATAAACACTGGAAAACAGCTGGGAAGCCCCTTTTTCATGTACCATTCCCTGATCAACCGTGGAAGAAAGTGGCTCTGGACTTCATGGGTCCATCCAGCCTACTCGCTTCTAATAATAAGTTCTTAATTGTTCTTGTTGACTAGTTTTCAAAATGGATTTACTATTCTTTCGTAGAGTCACCAAATACTGAATCCGCTACTCAATTTCTTGAAAATATTTTTACTATTGAAGGGGTCCCTACAGAAATAGTTATGGATAATGGTACTCACTTTGTTTCCGGCGAAATGAGATCTTTTCTCACTAAACATGATATTAGACATCTGCAAGTAGCCTTGTACAGTCCTTCAGCGAATGGTTTAGTTGAAAGCGTAAACCGATTTCTCAAAGAGGGCGTTCAATCTGCTCTTTCTTCTGGCACAGATGTGTTGAGTTTTTTGAGAAACAAAGTTAATGCCTATCACTCTACTCCTCATTCTACTACGGGTGTGTCTCCTTTTGAGTTATTGAGGGGAAGGAAATGTGTGTCAAGGGTTTTTCCCAATTGCTTAGAGCGTGCACATAGATGTCCTGAACCTCTTCAACCGTCTGTTCAGGAAAGGGTTCGAATAAAACAGGCTCAACAGAAACAATATTTTGATTCCCATAAACATGTACATGAGAAAAGTTTTGTTTTAGGGCAATGGGTACTCATCAAAAAACCTTACAAGGTTAGCAAAGGGATGACTCAGTTTTCCTCTCCTATTAGGATTGAGCGGGTCTCCAATAGTGCTGTTCTGCTGACAGGTAAGGGTTGGTGGAATAAGAGTAGATTGGTACACATTTCCGATGCACAGAAGGAGATCTACAATAAAACATGTGTTATACCTAAAGATGATGCTATAATTTTCGAAACAGGGAAGCAAGGGAGTATTGAACAGTGTATAGTTCCCATGTCAAATAAGTTTCCTGATGTACCGGGTCCTGGATCATCTGTAGTACCAGAGAATATTTCTAATAACAACGATGTAAATGTTGACAACTCTTCTTGTCATTTTTTCACAGGGTTCTGTTGCCACAAAAAGGGTCTCCAAACTGCCTGTAAAATTGTTAGACTATGACCTTAGTTAAATTTTGTTAAAGAAAGGGAGATGATGTAGTGTATGTCTTTAATGTAGTGTGGAATGGGATTGCATCAAGGAGTTCTTTCTTCCTGATGCAGTCTCATTCCAATTCTGTTGGAATGTTTGCTTTTGTTTTCCTGGTGAGAGGCAGTTAATCTGAACCTCTCATCAGGTGACTACTGTAGCCGTGGCTCTTGTTGTTTTGTTCTACTTAAAAGAAGAAATAAACATCATCTTCAGTAACTGGCGCTTGGAGGAAAAGCTCATTTACTTTTGCACCGGTATTACATACACTTTTGGAACAGTTGATTTTGTAGTTTTTATATAGTTTTCCATTGTAATTGTATTTATATAGCTCTTACTACCCCGACAAGGTGTCGATGCACTAGTGCAAATGAGAACCAAATTATATTACACCTTTTTGGACACAAGGAGATTACGTGACTTGCCCAGGCTCGAATGATAATTCTGAGCTGAGGTCGGGAATGAAGTGTGTTCGGAGTCAGCCTTGGCCCACAAAGCGATGCAATAGCGGAACGCCCAAAACAATAAAGAAACTCCATACGGCTAGGGTGACCAGATTTTAAGAAGCAAAAACTGGGACATGTCAGACATAAAAGAAGGACTAGAGACTTTACACTCACTTTTATATCTGGCCTTTCCCGTTTTTTTGCGTAACTTTGTGAATGTGCGCCTGGGAGCAGGCAGGGGACTGTGCTGCCTGACAGTAACAGATAAATTACTTTCATTATAGCATAAGTTAAAGGAGAGCATACCTTGAACTTATGCTTCCCTTGATAATCTGACCATTGTCCCAAAAACCAGGGACATTTATGTAATGATCTAACCTTTGTCTCAAAAACCGAGACATTTGATTCAAATTAAGGGAAGCGTCCGGATACCGGGACAGTCCTCTAAAAACCAGGACTGTCCGGGGAAATCCGGGAAGTCTGGTCACCCTACATATGGCTACCAGTGCGAACCGGCGCTATAGCAGCATGCTTCTACAGTGAAGAAAAAAACCTACAGTCACGCAGTATGAATCACGCGATAGCAACATGCCAAAAAAGGCAAAGAAACAACATACGCCACGCAGCACAAAGCGGCCATTCGAAAGGAAAAAAATAGTGCGCCAGACGAAGTTATGTGGCGAATTGTGCAATCACCCATGTAAGAGGGTCAGTCTCCAGGACGGTAACAAAGCAGCCTGAAGGTGAGACAAATGTGAAGCATTTACCAATGAAAGCGTGTACATTTTGAAAGGCAGGCCAAGGACCAAATTAAAGTGATAGGAGTGGTTGAAGTTCACATACAAATTACAACACGTTGGAAAAGCAGCGCTTGCCTGCTGCTATGCTCAAGTTAAAAAGAAACGCACAGACCTCTGCTGCGTCGGAGCAGTGGAAACCATCAGTTCAGGATGCGGCCCTTGACCATACATGCAAGGCTCGCCACCATTGCTTGCCACACAATGTTACAGGTAAGACTCCAGAGGCCAGATTTTCTAACATTTCACGCAACGCAGCAAAGCAACTTGCAGCATTTCTCTATGTGAAAGGGAGACATCAGAAATCTGCCATATTTACAAAGATATTGAACATTTCTGCTGTCTCCTTGTGCTGGTGCACCTTGTGCAGCCCAGCATCAACGCAGACACCCGTGCACCATGATATAAGGGTGTCTGTGTTACAGGTAGGATTGTTTTTGTTGATGGAAGGCACACCTTCCTGAACAAAAAACAATCCTTAAAGACATTTTCCGTCAGAAAAAGAAAATTATTATAATAAATATAAATATTTCTCCTCAATACACCTGGGTCTGGGATACATTTTGACGTATTCCTGGACCATTTTGACGTATTGCTGCGTTTACAACTCTCTGTAGATCTGGGAATGCACCAAAATACATGGGTAGGTGCATGGATATACCTATATTCCATCCATGGAAGCGGACCACTTTGATGTATTGCTGGGTTTACAACTCTGTAGATCTGGGAATGTGGCCAGAGACATGGGTAGGTGCGTGGGTACCCCTATACTCCACCCACGGAATGCCTTCCTGCTGCAAGCTTATGTAAGGCAGCGATATCCTCTGTCTTGCGTTCATTTGGATTTACTAAACCACACAGAGCCACACAAGGTGGTATGGTGTGGCTTACCAAATTCCACTAATGTACTTGCATTGCCTTGCTACAGGTAAGGGCAATACAAGCCCTTAGTAAATCTAGTGTCAGGTGCTCTATCATAAAGAGCTGCACTGGCTCAGTGCAGAGCCAAACACGTCTTTTCCACTAAAGTGTTTTAAGTTAGAACATATATCTGGGAATTTCTGCTGCACAAAATGCAGACAGCATAAGTTGGAAACATTGAGGAGGGAATGACTCTGTTTATGACTTGTGCTGGCTAACTTTAAGGCATTTCCAAGTTATAGGGATAAAATGTAAACACCTCAATTGCCAAGAGAAGTGGTACGTGACTGGACTAAATCATGATACGGTACCTGAATGTGAATGCCCTGTACAGTGGGCTTACTGGGCTGGGAATTTCCTGCTCTAGAGTTATGCCACTATATTGTGGTCAAATATTTACCTACAAAAATATCACCTCAACAACAACGTCCTTACTACCACATCGTAAGGCAAATGGAGGTGAGTTGAGGTGAAATTAAGGATAGTGAATATTTACTTTCCTAGATGGAGCAGTGATCGGGGATCTTGTGGATGATATATTCTTGTAGGTAGAGATTTAGACAGCGATGTAGTGATATTCAACTGCTGCAGCAGAAGTTGGGTCTTATTTAGAGTTCAGTGGCAGTGGAAAAACCTCAGATTCTGGAAAAAAGTTCTAAACTAGGAGAAAATCTACTGAAGGAATTTCCATCCCTTTTGGGAAAGTATGACAGATGAAATACCACTGGTGGACTCTATGTAGGCCTTATAACTATATTTTCGGCATCCTACCAGGAAGAGCTGCTTGAATCAACCTCAAAGAAAGGAGCTCTCTGACTGCTGGAAAGGGATAATGGAGGTTCACTGACATGAAGGGACAACTGCGTAGAAGAGGAGAATTGTGAGGAAATGTGTTGTTGGAAAATGAATAAAAAAGCAACACAATTCCTTTTGGGAATATAGTATATGTTTTTATCAAATACGGCAGGGAGGTCAGAACAGCTCTGTAGAACTGAAACCAAAGTCAAACTGCAACATAACAGGCAATGTCTTATATAATCTCTAAACCACATTGATGTGTTGTTCATCGGTATGCATATTAAATCAAGCACTTGCTCAAGCACATCGTTAGCTCTTATAATTTCAGCAAGAAGCAATAGTTTTTGCAAAAATATCTAACCACACGTTACAGAATGTGATTAAAGTGCACGTTATTGATACATTTTTTATGTACTCTGAACCACTGTGTTCTTCATGGTCTCATGCTTTGAAGCATATCATTACTTTCCTCCCTACCCAACTACTGTTCTGCAATGTGTAACCATGTGATTATCTTGTTCCTTTGTATCTGCTTTCATCCACATTTTTTCTCACAGATGAGTATTGCACTGGGTTCCTGTGGTGTATGCTGTGACCTTCCATTTCTGCTGTGTTTACTAATTATATTTCTCTATTTACTAGAGCTCATGTCTGCCTTTCTTCCAGACCCCCCACCCCCCTGTTCTTGCTCTCTATTCTGACATTGTAAACAGCTTGGGCTTGTGTTTTCCTTTCACCGCATACTTTTCTGTACTTCCTACTGCTGATGCTTGCATTAGCACGAGTGGGCCTTCTCTTTTTTCTACATTCACTACAACATTCCCCCCTTTAGTTGATCTTTCAACTATTTCCTCACTTTCCCTTTTGCTTGCCTCCATCAGTGTGTATATCTTGTCCTCAATGTCCTGCATTTTATTGACTAATCTAGTGATAAATATCCCACCCAACTTCAGGCTATCACTCTTGCAGCATCCTATCACTAACTGGAAAGTACAACACGTCAAGAGTACCACCACAAGGATGGGCAAGAAGTCCTTAAACAGCCCTGACATTCAGGATGTTATCCAAGTGAACCACCCTGAGTACCACTTGTTGGGGTCTCCCCCTCGTCCACCATCTTCTTGTGCAAGGTATGCAGAGTTTGTATGTTCTCTGTTAATGTTCCATTGTCCACATCGTTGGCTGGGACAAACGTACATCAGGCAGTCCCAATTTATGCACAAACTCCACCCTCCATGGCTGTCATCAAGTCCAGCACATACCTATGCTGCGCGAGTATTACTCTCACAGCTCGCAACTCTTCTTTGACTGTATTAAAGCCATCTTCAGTGGCATTGATCACCTTCATGAGTTTCCATTGAGTTATTTGCAACCAACGTGTAGTTGCTTTTGCTCGGACAAATGGAAAGATGCTTACAAAGAACAACTGAGCATCGTTGAACAACCTGTACTCCTGCAGGACGTCTTTCCAGGTTGGAGTTCCAAAATAGTCTGCAGCTCTCTTCCTCCGATGATAGTGCAGCAAGGTAGTTGGACGGCTCTTAGGATGGTCATGTAACTTTGAAATGTCCACTCCTAGAATCACCAGGGAGAGGGTGTACATGGTGACCAAAGCACAGAGACCTCTCCAACCTGAAGGAAGTCACGTATACAGCCACTCTCTGCAATACCAGCAGTAGTCCATTAAACTGAAGGTGCCCCATTGCATGTCAACATTATACCTTGTGGTGATGAAATGGATGCTCTTACCCACCAGGACTATTCCATTTCCCCTGAAACATAAAGAAAAAAGAATGGGTTTTCTACCTACTTGAAGAGTTGTAGGTGTTTCTGCCCAGGGTAGTCTAGATATGCTCTCATTCCATATTGCCTTACACTTTTGACATGTGATAGTATTACCCTGGTTTCCCTTTAATAAAGAAAGGCCTCTGCATCCTAATGTAGCGTCATTGTGCCAGTGACTATGAACGTATACGGATCCATTTATTCTCAAATATGGTCTCTCTTGACAATTGTGGGGCCGAGGTGTGGCAGAGTAGTTCTTGCAGACAAATGTAGGTCGGGATACCCCTAAAAATCCCTGTTGCAATATTTTAGCTTGCCACATTTCATCCTTGTACCTCATAATATTCCTGTCTTAGCCATTGTGTCTTGCTTCACTACTAGTTTTTTGCATTGTTTCACGATGTTTATGAAGTCTGCTAACTCTCATATTGTGTGGTGTTTACTAGGAATGTTCCCTGTTGTACCTGCAGGGGCTTCATCTATGCTCATATTCTGCAAAAGAAAATGTGTAATAGACACAGGGTAATATTTGGTGGTACCTCTTTGGACGAGCGTGACCTGTCGATGGTGTGTGGAATCAATGAAAAAACAAAAAATGATTCATTAGAAGTCTGCGTGCCTATCTCCATCATGTGCTGGTACCAAAAATTATCTAATAAGCTAGTTTGGATAATATGGGATATATTTCTATGCTTGTATACTGCTCTCTGCAAGTGCTTGATATGCTGACATAGTGCCATACATGGGCTAAACTACCATTGTAATGTAGCTACCACCATAAGAAGATATAAAAAGAAAAGAAAAACAGAAATACAAAACTGTCTACTAGCAGAGTCGATAAAATACTTCATTTGCGCTTTGAAGGGAGACATTGTTAATCTTGTTTCTCTCTATCCTCCTCTAATTCTCCCTCTGGTGATGCCTGGCACTGTCTTTTGCTGCACTATAGTACAGGGTGTAGGCATGGGGCGCCCTTCCACTATCTAGTGTGGTGTCAAAGGGTGGTCACTTCCTGGCTGATTTCGGAGGGCATATAAAGCTATAGGTAGGCAATACAGCCAATTCTTTTGTAACGTAGCACACAGTTTGCTTATTTTATTTTTTAGGAGGCCATTAAGGTGCACTACAATGCCATTATTTTGGGGTTGATAAACAGATGACTATTTATGTCTTATTCTTAAAGAGGTGCAAATGTGCTGGAACATTGTATTAACAAAGTGTGTGCCATTATCTGAGCGTATCGCTTCTGGAATTCCCCACCTGGATATTACTTCTTTTATTAAAACATTGGCTGCATTTTAGCACCATTGTGTACACACTATCCTGCCTCAATCCATCTTGAAAATGAACCAACAAGTACTAGAAGGTACTTGTAATTGTTACATCTCTCAATCACGTCTACAAAGTCTAAATGTAAATTTTTAAATGGACCTGTTGGGTGTGGTATTGTTGAGGTGATCACTTTTAATGTAGGCTCAGGGCTATACTGTTGGCACACTGCGCATTCTGCAATATACATAGTTATCATTTCAGATAGTTGTGGAATAAACCAATATGACTGTAGTGTAGCAAGAAGATATTCCTTTGCGGTGTGTGCAGGGAGAGGTAGTTGTTCTGGAGCCACGTACAACTGGGCTTGTGGCATTACTGGCTTGCCTGTGCTCTCTTGTCTGTAAATGAAATCTTTTGGTGACTGCATGTAGCCTCGCTGTTCCCGCAGCTCCCGTTCATGAGGCAGTGCATGTTCTTGCAATTCCCGTAAATGTAGTTCCCCATCTCTGTATACTGTGGTGGTAATTCAGTAGCTACCTGTTGCCTATTTGTCATTGTTCCTAATATGTTTTCATTATATTCATTATAATTTGGGGATGCGTTAGCTGCTTCTTTTACTGCCCAATCTGCCAGAGTGTTACCCATGGGTACAAGGTCTTTCTGCCCGGGGTGTGCTGCACATCTTATCACTGTTACTATGGGTGGAAGAGTTAGAGCTTTTATTAATTGTGCCAATAAATCTTTGTGAACACGGAGGGGCCATCAGAATTAAGAAATCCCCCCCTTTCCCACCTGTGAATGATGGAATGTATAGTGGTGGTTACATATGCTGAATCTAAGTAAATGGTGACCTCTAGTCCCTCAGCTTGCTGTAATGCTTCAATACTGGCCAATAATTCTGCAGCCCGTCTTGGAAAATGAGAAGGTAGTGGCATCTGACTAATGATTTGTAATGTATTAGACAATCCCTACTGTTCAGCTCCTACAACTGCTGCTCCAGAATATCTAATCCCAGTTTCGTGATCTATGAAAGAGGACCCATCAACAAAGAGCAACATACGCACTGGGATGGGGTCTTCTCCCACCGTACTTCCTTCATCTGGTATGTAAGTAGCACAGTCATGTAACTGTTCATTGTCAGTAACCGGGTGTGCAAAGAATTTTGCTGGATTAAATGTGTGACATAGAACCACTTCCAGTGATGGTACTGAGAGTATTACTTCATATCCAGATGCTCTCTGAGTTGTTAGAGTGCTCTTGCCTCTTTGTGAGATAGCAAATACCTCATTCTTTACATACAGTGTTAAAGGTGATTCCATCACTATGGTGGTTCATTTCTGGACCACAAATGCTGCTGTAGCCATTGCTTGCTCACATGAATAGTGACCTTTCATGATGGGATCTAGCAACCCACTGTAGTAGGCAATTGGTTTGGTCCCATGGATGTCATTTGAGTCAGTACTGCTGTCATTGTCATTCCATTCCAATGACAGAAGAGGTAGAATCTTTTACTGTAGTCAGGTGTAGCTAACACTGGAGATTTTGTGATTGCTATTTTTAGCTCCTGAAATGCTGTCTCTCTTTCATCAGTCCAGTTTATTTTGCTCCATTGGTGTGGGACTCTTTTAGAGCGGTCAAGAGTGGTGCAGTCAGGGTGGCAAAATCAAATACCCACTTTCCCTCATAATTGCAGAGTCCTAGGAACTGCTGAATTTGTTTTGTGGTGGTTGGATTGGGCATGGTTCTGCTGTTTTTTGCTCTGTCAGGTGTCACCCTCCTTCCTTCTTTGGATATTATCTGCCCCAAATAGTGAACGTCTGTATGCACATATTGCAATTTGTCTTTGTCCACTTTGTGTCCTCTTTCTGCAAACATAAAAGACCAATAGTGTCATTTTCAGTGAGGCTACATACCAGAATGTCATCCTCGTACTGTAAACGGGGGATTTTGCATTTTACAGCCCAGATTTAAAAGAAAATGGTACAGCGCAACGCTGAAGGGGCACCTTCCTGCACAAAACCAATCATCAATGGCGATTTGCTCTTTTTATGTGTGCTTTATTGTCCCCTGAGGATGTGTGTTTCCTATGTGTAGTCAAAATGCCCCTTTTAATCCCCTGTTTATTTGCCCACTGTCTTATGCCCCTTTTGGACCGCATCTCCTTTACTGATATATTTGTCTTGTACCTGACTTCACATATATTGTTCGTTGAGACCAAATCGGTGAACACCAGCCATACTTATCGCTAGTCTGTGTAACACTTCTTCCATGGTTATATCTAGGGAGGGTGCATTTATGGGAGGTCTGACATGTTACAAGTCAACATTATCATGAATGTAAATTAGTATTTGTGGTGCTCGAAGATGTGGTCTCCCACTCATGTTTTAAACTCCTGAATTGTGAATTTCTGTGAGAAATGCATCAAGGAGGGCCTCTAATGTGATGGGTGACTATTATTATTTCAAATTGAGAGGTGTTACATGGACATGAGGGTTCACCATGGTCCCATTGAAATATTAGTTTGAATTCAATGTCATCTGTTTCCTTCCACAGTGAATCATCAGACTCACTCACAGAGAATCGTTATTAATTTTTAGACCTTTCTTAGGATACTTAATTTTGGTTCCCCGTGTTCTGAGATACGTTTTCCCCACTTCCAGGACACTTTAGGGGTTTCTATTGGAATATCAAAAATATTGTTGAGATCTTGCACCCTTTCTTCCTTGCTTACATCAGACTGTATGACAACTGACGGGACCCTTGCCACTTCTCTATATTTTGCCCCTTATGATTATGAAATACTGTACTCTTTATGTCATCCTCCTTATTCATGGAGAAATATCTACTTGCAACTACTGCACTTTTTGGGTTCACAACTAAGGGTCTGACCGTGATCAGGGCAAAGTCAATTGACACCAACCATCCGTTTGACACTTACCTAAACGTCAGACTCTCCAAATGATGTCTCAGCCTCAGTCGCTCTTCCTTAAAGACCCTTCCAGATATCTTAGATCTGTAAATTTGGGAAACAGCATCAGACTTATTCAGAATAAGGCATGCCGGTGCCAATCAAGTGACCGCCTCTTTACTAAGTCAGTCTTTACACCTGTTGCCCAGCCCTTCTCACTACTCTAACTGGGACACCTGTTGGCCACTCCCCAAATGAATGTCCCTTCCAGGAGCTGTCTGCTGGGTAATACACTATTGCCTGTTATTCCTCTCTTCTATTTCAAAGGGGATTCACACTAGCTAGTTTTCCGGTCTACCCGGGAAATCACCACATTTTATTTCTTTAATCATAAAAGTGCAACCTGAAAAAACACATAAATCGTGCATGTATTTCCTCATCCCTCCATACTATGATTGCCATAGAATCCTCCAATTAGAATTTTAAGGCATGAGGTCTGACTGCTCTCACCTTAGGATGGCAACCTCTGCAAACCCCACCTGCCTGTTTCGAATAGGCAGACTTTAGTTTTAAATCACAGTGTCTGCTCACCTGATTTCTGCGCAGTACTCTATTCAATCTAGGCAGGTAGCGTCTCCTTTGGCAACAAACTGCAACATGACAGGCAATGTCTTATATAGTCTCCAAACCACAATGATATGCTATTCATCAGCATGCATATTAAACCAAGTGCTTTTTTTAAGCACATCGTTATCTCTTATAATTTAAGCAAGAAGTAATAGTTTTTGCAAAAAACATCTAACCACTTTTTACAGAATGTGACTGAAGTGCACATGTTATTGATAAATTTTTTATGTACTCTGAACGACGGTGTCCTTCAAGCTCTCATGCTTTGAAGCATATCAGTACTTTCCTCCCTTCGCTTCTAGTGGTCTGCAATCTGTAACTGTTAGAAATGGGGTTTCTAGTTGGCAAAGGTATACACAATTGTCCAAGTAGGGACCACAATCCTAGTCAGGGTAAGTCACACACAATTCAAATTATCCTGACCCCCCTCTTCACTCTCGTAGCTGGGCACTGAGCAGGCAGGCTCAACTTAGAAGGCAATGTGTAAAGTATTTGTGTAATAATTCAAGCAATAACATAGTGGAGGCACAGCAAAAAAATGCCACAAAGGTTTAGAAAAATATATGATAATTCTCTAGTTAAATTAAGGTCAAAATGATAAAGATTCAATAAACACAAGTTGAAATATCCCTTTGGCAAGATTAAAAAGAGTCTTAAATCTTAAAAATTAACAGTTGTCTCTTGTTAGCACAAAGAACCTGGTTTGCATCAAAATTATCATGCACGGAGACCACAGAGGAGAAGATGCGTGGAAAAAAATAAGGTGCGCCTCGGATTTTCTGATGCGGCACAGACGATGCGTCATTTCTTTCCACATTGCAAGGGGCTTTGCGTCGATTTCCGGCATGCAGTCTTGGTTCCTCACTGCCATGCGGGGATCTTTTGATACCCAGGGACGATGCATGGAAATCCTGGGCGTAATCCAGTAGGCAATGCATCAAATTTTCTGTCACATGGCAGGCGCTGCATCAATTTCTCACTCAGTAAGTCGGGCGGCATCGTTCCGGCTCGGCTGTGCATTGATCCGGTAGGGGTATGCGTTGAATTTCCAGTCACAGCGCAGGTGCTGCATCGATCTTCACTCGGGAAGTCAGGCTGTGCTGTTCCGGTCTTGCTATGTGGAGGTTTTTTTCTCATGACAAGGCAGGCTGTGTGTCATTTCCGGCAGGCTGTGCAGCGATTTTCTTGGCACAAGGCAGGCTTTGCATTGTTTTCGGCAGGCTGTGCATAGATTTTCAGCGCAAAAGGAATTTCCTTGAAGACTTGAAGTCTTTTTGGCCCTCAGACTTCAGAAAACAGGAGGCAAGCTCAAGCCAATCCCTTGGAGAGCACTTCTCAGCAAAGTCAGAGGTCAGCATGGTAGCAGGACAACAGCAAGGCAACAGTCCTTCACAGCAAAGCAATCCAGTTGAGTAGTTTGGGCAGCCAAGCAGTTCCTCTAGACAGGTTGTAGGTTCAGGTCAAGAAGTGACTGATTTGGTGGGGTCAGGAACCCAGTTTATATACTCAAAAATGCATTTGAAGTGGGGGAGACTTCAAAGAGTGGTTTAGAAGTGCACAAGGTCCCCTTTTAGAACAGGTCTGTCTGTCAGGGTCCATAAGGGGTCTGACAGTCCATTGTGTGAGGGCAGGCCACTAGCCTTTGAAATGTAAGTGTCAGGCCCTCCACCCTTCCAGCCCAGGAAGGCCCATTCAGTATTCAGATGCATGCAGATGTGTGTGAGTGTCCTGTGTGTATGGTTGGTATGGTTGTCTGGGTGGAATGCACAAGGGAGCTGTCAACCAGCCCAGCCCAGACGGGTATTAGAGACAGGCTGTAGGGCACAAATGGATTTTAATTGCAATTAACCTCTTTACCCCTTTCTGACCAGAATCTACCACTCAAACAGTATGTGAGGCCAGACCTAATGCTAGCCTATGAAAGGAGCAGGCCTTACAGTAGAGGAAAATGAATGTAGGAGTTTTCCACTACAAGGACATATACAACACACCTGTATGTGTCCTGCCTTTTACCTTCAGAGCACCCTGCTCTATGTGTTACCTAGGGCCTACCTTAGTGGTGACTTATATGTAGAAAAGGGGGAGTTTAAGGCTTGGAAAGTGCTTTTAAATGCCAAGTCGAAGTGGCAGTGAAACTACACACACTGGCTTTGCAATGGCAGGCCTGAGACAGGGTTCAGGGGCTACTTATGTAGGTGGCACAACAAGTGCTACAGGCCCACTAGTAGCATTCAATTTACAGGCCCTAGGCACACAGAGTGCACTGAACTAGGGATGTACAAGTAAATCAAATATGCCAATTGGGAATCAACCAATGTTACCATGTTTAAGGGAGAGCGCAAAAATGAATTTCCTTGTGGCCACCCATGGATTTTGACACAATCCCAGAGTTATTAAGGTTAATAAAACTAGAATTGTGTCAAAATAGTATGGCTTTCCTACAGGGGCGTAACAAGGAGAAATATTGTTATTTCTCCTCGTTAATTCACCTTTCTACATGTGCTGCATTCTGCAGCATTTTCTGGTACTCTCTCTCTCTCTCTCTCGCACACTCGATCAAAGTCTGATGAGGAAACGCAAGTCAGTCCCCAAAAGAGTGCTTATCTGCACCACCAGCTCAAATTAAGCACAGGTCCCCTAATTTTCTTTTTGTTTGATTTCTCATTTTGCCTGCTTTATTGTGGCATTCAGTTTAAATTATACCACACATCCTTCAAGTATCTTCTGTCAAGAGGAGCAAAAGAGCACTTTCAGGGATGTACATAATCCTGGCTGTCCTCTGGCTAAAAGTTCCCAAGGTCCACCACTGTATCTTCAAAGATGCTTTTTATGGAGCTGCACCACACGTTCAAATACTGTAACTGCATATATAATCCTGTTGCCATATTTCTGATCATATGGTTGAGCCACGAGGGACATTGTTTACGTTTTCGCCACTCACTAAAATGTTTCTTCTTCGATGGTTTGTGGGATGTTGCAGCACAACTTCACAGCTTTTGTTGGTCTAAAGTGTATTTTTCCTGTATCTGATGTTGAGTAGGACTACCATTCCTACAGGGACCGTGAAAATGTGACTGCAGAGTGTCAGATGATTGCAGCTTGTACAATGTACTGCAGAGCATGCGGTGAGCCTTTGGTTTGGAGAAGAATAAACTAAACAATGAATCAGTTTAAGAAAGGAAGACTGAGGCAAGGACTTATTTTTTACACTGATTCTAGGGTGATGTACAGTTGCTGCTGTGCAGTGCTTAATTTGTAAATAAAGAGGTGCCGGTTCTCAAAGCCCTTCTCATGAACACGAGGCTGCTGTAATTAAATCTGCCAGCACTGAATACTGAGGCAGCGTAATCCTGAGGCCATCTCGGGTCTCTTCAATCCATATACGACCACCCCTGCCCCTTCAGCTTATCCTGCAACTTTCTACTTTCTCCCTTTATGACGCTTTTTAGTTTTTCCTTCTTCCGTCTTTCCCATATGTGTCTTTTGCTCGCAGCAAATGCTTGAGGCAGAAGAATAAGCCCCGGCCCTCACAAATAAGTGCCGGTGCTCAGCACCGGAAACAACAACCACAAATTAAGCACTGCTGCTGTGGTGTGAATGGTCAGCTTTGCAATAGCGTGTATGTATGTTAATAGTGGAAATTCTGCTAGAATTGAAGGCAGCTTCCACGGGGAAGAACGAAAGTGGGTAAGAGTGTGAGTTTGAGCATGTGTATGATAAAGTTAGTGTAAGGGAGTGAGTGAAGGAGTGTGAGTGTATTAGAAGGAGTGCGTGATTGCATATTGTGAGTGCAATTAATTCAGAGGTGTAGCTGTCAATGGTGCAGCAGGTAATGCTTCACCAGGGACCAGAGTCAGTGGGTGTGAAAGGGTGAGGGTATGAGTATTTGCAAGTAAGAGTGAGTGAGAAACAATGAATATACATATTTTTGCGTGTAACTGTGAGTGGGAGTGAATATTAGTGTGAACTGGTCAGTATGAGAGTGTTAGTTGGAAGAGAGTGAATGTGAGATGGAGTATGAGTGAACGTGAGAGATTGTGAGTGTGTTTGTTTGCATGTTTTATGATTGTGAGTGTGCAGCTCCATATAATTCTGGATTTATGGCAGTACCCAAGGTAACATCCTGACATATTTGAAATAATTCTTGGCACAAGGAAGGAAACCATAGCAAAATGCAGGCCCTGACATACTAGAAGTACTTCTTGGCACAGGAGACCCTGTGGAAAAAAGTTTCATTTGTATACCAGAGGAAATTCATGGCACGGGATCACCCATGGTAAAATACTGGTGTTGAGAAATTGCAGGTAATTCTTTGCATAAGCAAGGATACCCAAGTTAAAATGCAAGCCCAAACATACAGGAAGTAGTACTTGACACAATGGGACAACTTTGGCAAAATGCTGGTGCTGGCACACTAGAGGTTATTATTTGCCTCTGATGGGGCAGCCACAGCAATTGTGAGCTGAAGGGGCTTGTTGGGGGAAGCAAACCATGATAAAATGCTGTCTCTGAAATACTGGATATACTTTTTAACACATGGGCTACCCATATCTCAGACAGTATTGGACAGTAACAATGGCAAAACTCTAGTACTGTAATATTGTATGTAATTCTTGTCCCACTTGCCTACCCTTAATAAAATGCTGGCATTAGCACAATGAAGGTGATTCCTAACATATGGGAAACTCTCAAGGCACATTTTGAAACAAATGGGGTGAACTCCTGGCAGGTATTACACCTCACCACTGTCAAAGATTACCATTCACTACTGCCACTTATTGAGCTACCACTTGAGAGTAAATGTAACACAGTAGAAGATATTCACCACTACCTAATAATGAGGTGAGAGAGAGGGATTTTGCGTGTGTGCGCATGTGTGTGCACGTGTGTGTGCGTGTGTGTTGTGTACACCACCAGGAAAGTCTTTGAAAAAGATACATGAGCCTTAGGGAAACGCCAGATTATTTCTCAGCTCCAAACACTTCTTTCTCCACTCACCCAACAAAACCTAGAATCGACTTACACACTGCCTTGTCATAAGAGACTTCCTTCCCCACCGTAGAATCACGTGGCAAGCATAGAAGGATTCCTGACATCAGTCACACTGTAGACTGGCTCCACTGGAAACTTACAGGTAGGCGTTAACAGATTATTAAGGATAATCATAATTGAAGTGCATGTATAAAATGAACAGCCATCATTCATGCTTCTGAGGCAAGTAATCATATTTCAATCCATCACTGTAAAACTGGAGATTTATTTTTTATTTTTTACCTGATGTACTGTGTATTATAGCACTTTGATCCCCAGTAGGCTGTAGGCACACCATCAAACGAAATGTCAATCTTTATATTCATATTTTGTGGTTCTTAAGAGACAAGGGCCACGTTCCTTCACTCCTTTAGAATTTCAAATGCTGTGGATACCACCTTTCCCTGGTGGGTCCAAGACTCCACTCATTGGCTGGCATAGGTCTAAATCTCACTTGCCCTACCCAAAGTGAAATGACTGCTTGGAACCCATCCTCATAGATACTTTATTCTGAATTTGTGTTGGCCAAGCCTGATTTATGGATTTAATTTCACAACTGGGCTTTTCAAGAGGTAAAGGTGCTTTCCTGTTGGAATCAGTAGCATTTACCCTAACGATTTTGCCTTATCGAACAAGCAAGATGTTTCATCGTTGTACACGAAGGCACAGTCTTCACTGTCAGTCTGAGTCTGAGCCTGCTCTTTTGGAATGTCTTTTGAGTGAGTGTTACACTAAGGATTTAGGGCAATAAATCAGCAGATGGTATCTCAGCCCAAGATCTGACCCAACGGAAGGCATGCGGTTAGGGTGAAAAATGTTATACAGTCTGTAGTGTGCTTCCTTATGTGTTTGTGGCACCAGAATCGCAGGCTTGTTTACTCAATAATGCTCAATGTGCTTCAGTTTCTCCTTTTCCATGTGTTTTAAACAGCAAACCACAGCCCTGTCTCCTGGATTCCCATGTCGTTCCCTTTTGTGCTGGTTATGTCCTGTTTTGTGTATTTTGGCATTTATAGCAACTGCAGAACTTGCAAGTTGATAGGTTTGATCCAAGTGTTATTTTAATTGCTGGACATACTTCAGAGAGTGTCCGCACAATTCTCACCAGGACAGGTTCCAACCCACAGATCAGCTGTTAGTTTGGCTCCTTTCCTAAGTATTAAATAGCATGTAGGGTATCCTGGGAATAAATATTTGGTGTAGTTGTACGCCGTTAATAGCATTGCCACATATTGATTCAATGGCTATTTTTGCCTGGGTTACGGAGGTCCTGGAACATCAAGCAGCATTCATTTGAAGCGTTCTTCTAGTATGAGGATGTTAACAAATGCAAACTAAAAGACTGAGGGCCTCATTTACAAGGCCCTACCGGCACACTGCGCCACCAGAGTGTCATTGTTTTTTTACGCTCCAGTGGCGCAGTGTGCCAGCCCAATTGACAAGGCCATGCAAAGCCACCATGCACAGCTTTTCATGGCCTTGTAAATATGGACCCCTTTCTCGCATTACAGTGCATGAAAGGTGCGTTCCATGGGTGTTGCTTGGGATGTTCCCATGCAACTCCCACGGAACCTGAAGGAATCTAGGGCCTGATTCTAACTTTGGAGGACGGTGTTAAACCGTCCCAAAAGTGGCGGATATACCACCTACCGTATTACGAGTCCATTATATCCTATGGAACTCGTAATACGGTAGGTGGTATATCCGCCACTTTTGGGATGGTTTAACACCGTCCTCCAAAGTTAGAATCAGGCCCCTAATGTATTCCCAGATTTACAAGACTGAGAATGTGTCAGATGCCTATGCCACCTTTGGGGTGGGGCAAGAGTGACACAACGGGCAGAAATATCTTTATTTTGCCCTCTTTTTTCCTCTTGTGATTGAAGGGACACCTTCCTCAAAAAAAACAATAATTCCCACAATGCACGCACCCTTGCACCATAGTGCAAGGGTGCCTGCATTGGCATTAGGCAACAATTTGTGACTTGCTGAGCCGCCCTGCGCTATGGGCCTCATAAATGGGCACTGAGATTCTTGCTCCTTTTTGCAAACTTTTAATTTGGGACTTTCCATTTTTGGCACACCTTAGGACAGAAGCTGACTCCAGCACCTGTGATGAAGAATCTTGGAGTAAAATTCAATCAGATTCTGACTCTGGAAGCTCAGGTTACTACTGTTGTCAAATCCTGGTTTTCCATCTGTGGGTTTTGAAACACATTTGTTTTCTCTTCTCTCTATACCAAGGGGCTCAGAGTATGAATGTATTCATCCCTAACAGGTATGGCTATTGCAATACTATATATTGCGCTCTTTCTGCGAAAACCTTAAATAAATTAGAGTTGGCCAAACTCTGTGGCTAAAATGACACTTTTTGCTGTGTAGTGCACCATGTCTACAAGGCAGGGTTAAGCCACTTTTCCTGGCTTACCACCTTGTAGATATGGGCCGCCCGACACAGTTTTCTGCGGCAAGGGGCGTGCAATGGGTGTTGCTGTGGGTGTAGAAGGAGCAAATAACCATTAAGGATTGTTTTTGTGCAGGAAGGTGTAACTTCCTGCACAAATACAATCTCCCGTGCAACACAGCCTTCGTTGCACCATGGCCCAAGGGTGGCTGCATTGGCGATAGGCAGCTAATTCAGCCCAGGTGCAGGGGGAAACATAGGATTGTGCCGTATTCTTTTAAATACAGCACATCCCTGTGTTTTGGAAATGACGCAGCTCAGCGCAGCAAGATTGCTTGCAGAACCATGCTGCGCCATTTCCTTGTAGATGAGGCCCTACAGACGGGTAATGAGTCTCGTTTGCAACCACAGAAATTAAATAAAACCCTGGCAGTCTCAATCAGAGTACTGCTATGACCTGGAATCAGGTTTTGAATCACTGTTTTGGCAGTAATTTCAATTCAGGGAGTGTTTTGCTACCTCAGTTCCCTCCAAGCAATACTTGTGGACATTTTGTGAAGAGAAGAATACAGCTGGGTGAATATTGTGCAGTAAAATCAGCCTCCGAGACAATTGCCACATAGTATTTCCCATTTCCAGTCGGGAAACTCTGAAGACACTTGTGTTAACCGTATTTTCCTGAGAGGGTGTGGAGAAGGGCCTATTGAGCCCAGTATTATGTCTCCAACTAGAATGACGTTTGTATTGGGCATTGTGCTTTAGGTGTTCTTCAACTCTTCAGTCAAATCAACCCTTAAAAGCAAAGGCCTGATTCATAAAGGTGAACTTACACTTTTGTGTAATTTCATGATCGTTTGCTATTGACAATGAATTTCACAAGTAGTATCTTGAGGACTGGAAGGTCTCCGCCCATAAAAAGTTAGGACAGTCGGATCTTTTTATGTGTGGAGATCTGCAGTCGCAAAGATACCACTGGTAAAATGCCTTTGTGAACAGCAAACAATTGTAAACTTATACAAAAGTGTAAGTTTACCTTTGTGAATCAGGCCTATTATCTGAAACACCTTTATGTCCCTTTTTCTCTCTCATATTTATTGCTATTTTTAACAGCATGTTAAATATGGAATGAATATGGTTTGTTAAGACAGAGTTATCAACTGTGATATTTTTGGCCTTTGAACTCATTATTTAGGGTCCGTGCTTAACGTGTGTGTGTGTGCTTGAGTGCATGTGTGTGTGTGTACATATATATATATATATGGACCTTTGAGCACATCTACACTTAATTGAGCTTGACATAGCACAATTAAACTCGGCTTTCAGTGGGAGGTCAATTTGCATGTGTCGAGGTTTCAGACTGTACAACTACTGCAATGTTGGAAGGATCAGAGGGCATACTTGTTTCTCTCTTGCTTCTTTTTTCACATTAATCTTTGCTGGTCTTCTTTAATTTCCTGCTTCCCATCCAAAAGCTCTCCAGTGTGGTAGCTCGCATAGGATAATCACTCACGAAAGGGCTCATCACAACTTACTTTCCATTCTGCGCATGAACGAGTGCACACTACCACACTGCGCAACCCAGAGAAACATAACTAGAGGGAACATTGCGATGAGTCATAGAGTAAACTGTTTTGACTGTAATTTAGCAACATCTTAATGTATTCAAATCCTCATACTGAAGAATAAAGTGTAGTTACAAGTAGAATTTCAACACTTAGTAGATATAATCCTTCCAGTAACTCTAAGGGCATATGTTGTGTGTAGTAAGGCTTATAAAAGAGTATTGCATTATTTCCAATATCCATCATTCCAGCACTCTATTAACCCATTGAGTCATGCTCACCTTCAGACCTATTTGTCCATTTGGTGCTCTGGAGGTTTCTGGGGATTAGAGTGTATTTGTACCAATTTCAGAACTCGTTTTCATTAAGATCCAAGGTGTTCCTTGCCTTAAGGCTCTTTTAGTTATTTCCTAACTCCAAGCCTATAAAGTAGCACACAGGTAATCAAACAGTTCAGAAACCTCTGGAAGCTTCTCACTGTTTGTGACCATCATTACAGCATTTGTGGCAGAAAGGCCAGCATGCTTCTTGTTCCTGTGATGTCTGGGATTCTTCTGTTCTTGGATCCTCCCAGTTCTTTCTCTGCCAAGGTGGAGTTTGAGCCCCTTGCCTGCATTTAGTGAAGGGGTTCCTCAGTTGTATTTGCAAACGTCTGGAGATTTTTTTTCTACCACACTCTTGAATTTGTCTAACTAACTTACTACGACATGCTCCTCGTCAGGGTTCCAAGCTTCCTTTAAACTCAAGAAGTCAAGCAAGAGTAATGTCATTCTTCCAACCTCAGCTATTCAAAGCAAATGTTTCTAATTAGTTGTGCTGTGGAAGGTGAAATGGTTTTTGTCTTTCATCCAATTTCAGGTACAGAAAGGCTATGAAAAACTTTACAGCTCAGCAGAATCTGTTCCATCCTGATTGAATTGAAATTATTTGTTTGGACACCCCTGTTTGAATGTCTTAGCTGCAGGATTCATTCTTGTCTTTTACTGGGTGTGACATCCTTTAATATTTCTCTAGATTGGTGCAAAGAAAACAGATTTGAAACATCTGATCCCACCCGAGGGGTACCAAACTAGCAGTTTAGGGTGTCTTTAGCTGTGCCATCAGATCTGGTGGATTTCCGGGATTGTACAATCCTTAGACAGAACTTCATATTTTCTCTATGATTCTCTCAGTGCATGCTTGGGGATCTGTTAGGCACATTGCTCACATCATCACTTTTAGGGGTAAAACCATTTTCTTAAGTTGCCTTCTGACAGTTATAAATATGTTATTCGTGTGGTCCGCTTCACGGAAGAAAATTATATAAGTGTCTACTGACATAGGTGCATCACCCAAGACCCATTGCCAACCAATTAGTGTGTAGCAGGAAGGGATAATAGGAGCCTGAAAGCCACAAGCACTCTCTATCAGGTAAGTGTTGCAACACCTGAGGCCAATTAATACTTTCATGTAATGTTTCTAAGTTTTCAGTATGATCTTGTATTGACCCTGACGAGGGCGATCACCTTCTTCCAGGTCATTGCGAACACTGGGGCATATTTATATTCCGTTTGCGCCAAATTTGCGTCGTTTTTTTCGATGCAAATTCGGCGCAAAACTAACGCCATATTTATACTTTGGCGTTAGACGCGTCTAGTGCCAAAGTAGGAGGAAAGAGCGTCATTTTTTTGCGTGAACGCCTTCCTTGCGTTAATGAGATGCAAGGTAGGCGTTCCCGTCCAAAAAAATGACTGCGCCGCAAATGCGTCGTATTTATACTCCCGGGCAAAAATCACGACCGGGAGTGGCCGGGTCAAAAAAACCCGCATTTGCGCCGCTTTTTAACGCCTGGGTCAGGGCAGGCGTTAAGGGACCTGTGGGCTCAAAATGAGCCCACAGCTGCCCTCCCATGCCCCCAGGGACCCCCCCTGCCACCCTTGCCCACCCCAGGAGGACACCCAAGGATGGAGGGACCCATCCCAGGGACATTCAGGTAAGTTCAGGTAAGTATAATTTTTTTTTTTGTTGTATAATTTTTTTTGGCATATGGGGGCCTGATTTGTGCCCCCCTACATGCCACAATGCCCAATGACCATGCCCAGGGGACATTAGTCCCCTGGGCATGGCCATTGGGCAAGGGGGCATGACTCCTGTCTTTGCTAAGACAGGAGTCATGTAAATGGCGTCTGGGCGTCGTAAAAAATGGCGCAAATCGGGTGGAGGCGATTTTTTAGCGTCAACCTGACTTGCACCATTTTTAAGACGCCCTAACGCCATTTTTCCCTACGCCGGCGCTGCCTGGTGTACGTGTTTTTTTTCCACGCACACCAGGCAGCGCCGGTCTGCTTGCGCCGGCTAACGCCATTCAATAAATACGGCGCCCGCATGGCGCTTCAGAATGGTGTTAGCCGGCGCAAAATTTTTTGACGCTAAACTGCGTTAGCGCAGTTTAGCGTCAAAAAGTATAAATACGGGCCACTGTTTCCAGTCCTAAAACTTTCTGTGATAGGCTAACGCATTCTGGATGTTGTAGATCTGTTTTGGTTTTATTTATCATTTAGACTAACACCACGGAAATCAATCATGTGCAGGTAAAGTGCAGGACTGCAGGCAATGTCCATAATGACCAGAAATTAGGTAGTTGCCCTGCTCCCAATACCACCTACTGATGTACAGAGCTCAACTGCTCCCTAATTAGGTTTGCTCTGTAAAGTTATAAACACATTACTTCGAACTGGCAGTGTTCACAGTCAAATTTCAGATCTTAATGGTGCAAACCCCTGAGTCTTTTTGCATCTATAACTGGTGTTAGGTTCTACTCGAGGAAACACATCATATCATCCTGGTGGTGTGTGATACAATTACATCACAAACTGCCTCAATTACAATTTTCATTGCACTAAATATAAGTGAAAAGTGCACCATTTTGTATTTAGATTTAAGCAAAACTCTGGAGTGGCCTACCCATGGATTTTGGTAGCGTGTGCGTTGCACTCGGGCACGGTGAGTTGTTGCTTGTCTTTGGGACGGGCATATATGGCACAAGTACATAGCGCTCCCCTTGCCACAGGAGAAATAAATGGAGGAAGCAGTGATCATGCCATCAGCTAGATTACTCATTAGTATTTTGGTATTAGTTTAGGATCAATGACAGTCACTTTATTGTGCATTTTTACTAGACTTGTTTCCTGGCTGATATAACATTAAGGTTCAAAAACCATAAACAAATGACCATTAATTTTTCCTCATGCCTGGAGCTTGCTGAGGTCTTTATATATTGAACCTATGTGGTTTCTGTTGCAAAGCATGAATTCACAGCAGCGTGAAGTTAAACCTTTATTGGTGCAGCAAAGCATACAGTCCACCAATAGCCAGGCAGACAGAAGAAATTCCCAACCAGTATTCTACAGTCTAGGCAGTGAAAGGTTGAAAACGTTTTACAGGTCAAATATAAACAAACACATAAAATATACAAATGAGAAATATACATGTAAATAACTGGCCAACACATCTCCTTCCATATAAGTCATAACAAACATAAAAAATAAATTATAAAGCAAATCGATAAAAGTAAATAGAATATAACAAAGCTCTTAAATAAAATCTTCGTATTTAACATAAAGACCCTGCCTACATTTTTAACTCTTGAAGCCACAGATGTAGTCACCTCATCACCCCTCATACCGGAATCCGAATCACTCCAAGGTCTTATTTCACAGTCACTGTCCTAATGAATAGCCACATCCTTAGAAACACTCAGATCTCCCTCTTCCTGTTGAAATCTGTCAATCTTAACCAACGGAAACACCACTCTCCTGCTCCCCAACCGCAAGCTCGACCATATCATGATGCACCATTCCTTGACACCTAGCAACGCTTCTGACGTGACATTCCATTCCATTGGTAAGCACTTTAATGACCGTCATCGCCTTCCATACTTCGGGGAACCTCTAGTCAGTATTTCCGGGCTGAGAATCCTCAATCAACCCCAAACCATTAAAGCAGGTTCTGTGACTTTCCATTTCAAATCATGGCACACTTTCATTTTCCTTTTTTTCACCTTTCTACTATCTTGACTCAAATCACAATCACCTACAACATTTTCACACCTGTTCCTAACCCCCCATGGACACAACATGTAAAACGGTTCTCTTCCTTTGTGTAATTCGAATGGACTGACCTCTGCAACCAGATGAGGTGTTATACAATACATCCACAACTTTTCTCACAAAACATTTTTCCACTCACAGCCATCGTGTGTGCATTCACCACATAATCTTTCAACACACCATTAAACCTCTCTACCAAACCATTACCACGAGGTTCATACAGAGCAGTCGTAACATGATGTATGTGGAAATTTTTAAGAAAATACTTCATTTCCCACGACTTGAGTTGAACTCCATCATCAGTAATCAACACTACAGGACACCCTTCCCTCGCAAAGATTACCTTTAAACAATCAATAACTACATGAGTGGTAGGTTGTGCAACAAATTTCACTTCTGGCTACTTTGAGTGATAGTCAATCAGAACCAAAGCAAAGGTTTGGTAGAAAAGAAAATGGGCCCTGAAATATCTAATGCAATCTTTACCCACATACATTTTAGTCATATAACTGGTATCAAAGTTGCAGGATTGCCTTAATGTTTTCTTACCATTTTCACACGTCACAGGCCATCCTATTCATCCTTGGCCACCAAAAACATTTTCTAATGAGTCTTACCACTTCTCCTCAGAAAGTACCTTAACATTTCCATTAAAGGAACCCCATTTTTATAGTGGCAATTGTGTCCAAATCTCTCAGAAACTTATCAATGGCATCCAGCTGGCACAGTAACCTTGATAAACAATCTGCCCTCACATTGCACATCCCTGGAACAAATTTGACTTTGAAGCTATACTCCTGCAGCCTTGAAGTATGCATAGCAATGTGCACAGAGGCGCTCTGCCCACCACCTGGTGACAATTTGTTTACAAGGGGTTTATGTTCTGTCCTTAAAATGAATCAACTAAACCATACATAATTTCTGAAATGTTCTATGCAACCAACACATGCCAACAATTATTTCCCAATTACAGCATATCCTCCTTTAGTATCATAAAGGGTCCTAGATGTAAAAGCCAGGTTTCACTCCTCCTATCCACACTTTTGTGACTAAGGGCCAGATGTAGGTAGCGTTTTGCATGGTGCAAACTGTGAAAATCGCAGTTTGCGCCATGCAAAAAGCGCATCGCGATGCTCATTCACATTTTGCGAGTCGGTACCGACTCGCATAACGTGAATGTGACTCGCAAATAGGAAGGGGTGTCCCCTTCCTATTTGCGACTCGCACCGCAATGCTAAATTGCTTTGTGACCGCGAACGCGGTCGCAAAGCAATTCGCACTTAATACCAGGTTCACACTGGTGGTAACCCATTCGCAAAAGGGAAGGGGTCCCTATGGAACCCCTTCCCCTTTGTGAATGTTGCCAGAAATGTTTTTTCAGAGCAGGCAGTGGTCCAATGGACAACTGCCTACTCTGAAAAAACGAAACCAAATGGTTTAGTTATTTTTTTTGTATTGCAACTGGTTTTCCTTTAAGGAAAATGGACTGCAATACAAAAAAAAACTGCTTTATTCAAAAAGCAGTCACAGACATGGTGGTCTGCTGTCTCCAGCAGGCCACCATCCCTGTGAGTGCAGGGAATCGCTATGGGGTCGCAAAATGCGACCCACCTCATTAATATTAATGAGGTGGGTCTTTGTGACCCCATAGCGATTTGCAGACTGTGTCTGAGACACCGTTCTGCATCCGATTTTGCGACTTGGAAATTGCCAGTCGCACCGACTCGCAATTTCCGATTCGCAAAATCGGACATTGCTACATCTGGCCGTAAATCCCTTTAGTTCCATACAAACTAACATCCACGGTGATGATGCACTCCTTGTTCATGCAGAAAAGCTTCAATGTATGTGCTTCTACTGTATCTTTTTTGATACATTGAAATGCCAATTGTTGCTTATCTCACCCTACAAAATAAACATTCCCCCTTGTCAGTTCTCTTAAAGGTTCTATTTTTGTTGCAACATTTTTAATACATTTGCAATAATATTCGCACATTCCAGTGAAAGTAAGAAGTTGCTCCTTATGCACATATCAGAGCAAACCCTCACTGACACAGCCTGGCAAGAAGAAACGTTACTCCACCCCTACAGGAACAACCTCCTGTACAAACACAACCTTCTTAGCTGACCTCCAACTGTATCTTGGCCTCCTCCAGGAATTTGCTAATTCCACTGTCCGCTGTTGAGTAGCAAGTGCAGACATACTCCTTCATGAGTGAGTTGCGCGCTATATGAGAGCTTTTAATATAACATAAAATACATCCTTGTGCTGAAGCCTTAATGGCATCAACACCTGAATTTTGTAGGTAGCACACTATCTCCAGACAAATAATGGCCTTAATGAGCTACAGAATCAAAAGATAGTTTTCATATGGATCCTTTCAAAGTTAACCAATGTTTCTCTAATATAATGCAAGCTTTATAAATATGTGCTGAATGTTCCCATTCAATCTTTGAAAATAGGATATCGTACTGAAAGCACTTCACAAAATTATCAATATCTTTAAAAATTAGATTGTTCTTTGGAAAACATAGTGCAGAGGCCAACCCAAAGGCATTCTTTTAAATTGATATAACACCTGCGGTGTAAGAAAAGTGGTTAAATGTTTAGAGTCCTAAGTCAGATCAATCTGATAAAAGGCAGACTTCAAATCTAACATGGAGACAATTTTAGCGCCTTCCAGCATACACACAGCCTAGTTTATTTTGCAAACTTTGTTTATTTCATCAAACTTCATTTATTTAGCAAAGAATTGCAATCAACTAACATATTAGTATTTGATGCTCTCAAATGAATGCACCATCATAATTTATGACCTGCCTTACATGCCAACACTATGAGAGACCTATTCAGAATATTTAGTCTCCTCAATTATGCCTTCATTAACTATATACTTCAGCATGACTTTCAACTCTTGTCTGACATTTATGGGTACTGCTCTTAATTTCTGGTTTACTGGCACCGGATTCGTCTTTCATTCTATCTGAGAAGTTGGTTATTCTACCTAATTTGTCATTAAACACATTCGAAAATTGTCTAATTAAATGACATGTTTTGCTCTCTTCTGTGGGAAGTAATACAGGCTCTTTACTACTAGGGTTCAAAATTATCCCTAATGTCCATTGGTCCTTCCACTCACACCTTTCACAGCAAAATACATTGTTTATCTCCTTCCTTCAAATTCAGTCACAACCCATTCATATCCAACAATGTTAATAGTAAAACTCTCTGCAGTTATATCTGAAGTCTGTAGCTTCCCAAGATCCGAAATGTTACCAAACTTTTCAAGAAAATATTCTTTAGAAATTATGGTCCATGGTGATCCAGAATCTGGCATGAGTTCTAAGTCAATACCTTAACTCTAACTGCACATTTAGGTGTTCTTTTGATTGTATGGTCTTAATTACTAATAGTGACTTCCTTTAATGGACCAAACATCGTCTTTGTTGTTTTCTACCATTTTCCCACACTCACACACCCACTTAGAGTTCTTGCTCTCAACAGTGCTTGACACTTTCACTCTTTGAACTGTGATATTTTTATTCAAATCCTTACAAATCTGGGAGAAATGACCCACACGGCCCACTTTTTAAATTTTTATGGCCAGACACCAAGCATAATATGGTGTGAGTATTACTGTCATATCTGTAACACACACACATTTTCTCAACCTTCTTATTCAAGCCTGAACTATTAGGACAAGAACTGCTCAAACTACATACATAGGATCAACTCACACTACACACACCCTCTGCACAATTGATATTCACACTTTTATTTATGTCTAATAACATCCGTTTTTGCAGACTATCCTAGTGCCTTAGTCATGGCAATAGCATGCTGCAATTTGGGATCACCCATGACACACATCTGTTCTTGAGTCTTCTTACTCTTGACAAGAACAAGTATCTGATCCCTAATCATGTCATCACTCATTGGCTCAAAATTGGATGTCATCAATAGGGCTCTCAAAGCAGAAAGAAATTCACCAATTGACTCTCATTCTTTTCGTGCTCTAGCATAAAACGTGAAACTGTTCCTAGCATTACATTTGGTGGGTTTAAATTGATACTCCATTCTCTATAATGCTTCCTCATAAACATCAATATGTCCAAAGGTACACCTCGTGGTAATGTTCTAAATACTACTTGACCTTCTGATTCCAAACAGTGTAGCAAAATATTTTTTTTCCTTTCCGTTCCCACCTTTCCCCATCAACAGTATTCATAAGAGTGATAAATTCTTCCTTGCATCTTGTCCTGCGAATGTGAGGCTCTTCTAGCGGTTCATTGACAAATCTGGGTCCATTACCATCAGATGCACCAACAATATTTCCTTTACCTGGAAACCCTGGCAAATGTCTTTGTAATTAGTTTACTACTTAATTGAAAAACGTAATTGTCACCCTCATCACAGTGGAGAAATTGGCTGAGAAACCATGCAAGGTGCATGCAAAGAACAAAGTTGAAAGGAAAGTGTGTTGTAATCTACCATTGCTGCATGGAACGGTGACACTCAAATATTCTATGTGATGCCTAGTGGGTACCACGGTTACAAGAGAATGGAATGTGGGAGGTTGGAGGCTTAGTGTTGAATGGAGAGGAACTGTTTGAGCAGGGATGTATATGCTGGTGGAAATAAAGAAGACTTGAACCTTCAGGAACGTCCAGAGTACTTCTTAACACTAGGAAGATAGAGTTAACAGAGAAGAAGGACTAAATATAATGCTTGCTGCAAACCTTGCCCTGGCATCATAGTCTGTTTCCATTATTGAACTGGGACGGAAAACCAAAGAAGGACCAAGTAGAAAATGAGGAAAAGCTATTTTATATGTTTGTGAAAGTGGTGTGAGTTATTGTCTCTCATTCAGTAGAAGAAAAGAAGGGATGAAATGATGAAGAGCCCAATTTAGAGGTGGATGGTAATTGAGAACTACTAAAAAGTGCTTGATCATCTAGCTGCCAACCTCTTTTATCCTTTACCTCATTTAGAATGTAAGGGACAGTGGGTTCTCCTTATGGCAGAGCTTCTGCCGACTCCGTCATTGCAGGCATGTGTTGACATCTGGCTGCAGATGTAGGTTTGGAAGGATCAAACTAGCTACTCTTGTTCAATATCTCTACCCGCTGGGGTTTGTCTTTAGATATTAACAAAATTCAACCAACCTGCCATGCCACTGTGGCATGAAGGGCCAGCTCACATCGTGCTTTTTCCAAACGTGCTCTCACTTTAGCAGTTGAAGCACTTTCTGCAGTGTGGTGGGTGGGCTACCGCTGGAGAGCCGTCTGACTAACCTTAAAAGATGTGCAATGCTTTTTATAGAAAGACTCAATGGAACATCACATTTTAGTTTAAATTTGTATTTGTTTTTTTCAGGGACAGTGTGCAATGAATAAGCAGAGCAGCTGAAAGGAAAGGAATAACAAGTGATGGCAAAGCCAGTAGGTCCTGCTGATGTGAGGGATTAGCAATATAGTGAAGCCATAATATGCCTTACAACAGTTGGTGCATGTGGTGTCTAATAGGCTCAGCCTAAAAGGGGGCAGGGTGTAGGTTCACAATCAGTGCATCAGCCTAAAAGTAGGGGATCAAGAATGACTGAATCTAATACACGTATAAATGGCTCTGTAGGGTCTAGTAGAACAGAGACAATAGATGTCAGAGTCATTTTGTGACATAAAATCGGCGCAAACTTACAAAATACAATTGTGTTTTGTAAGTTTGCACTGCTCTTGCATCAAAAAGCGGCACAAATGCAGCGCTAAAAAAGTATAAATATGGGCCTAAGTATCTTTCTAGCAGCAGACAGCCAGGTTACACATACAGACTGCACCTTTGGAATTAGCACAGATATTTGCAGGGCCTCATTAGTCCCTTATAGTGACTCAGCAATTACGGAATCTGCTCTTATGGGTTCTCTGGCATGACCTCTAAAAATGTGTATAAGAGAAGGACTCAACTAAAATCACAGGCACTAATTGTTTGGCTTCTAACTCGTTCATGTATGCCTGACAAAACTAGAAAGAACATTTATTTAGTTTTTATAGACTAGAAAACTATATGCCAGCTATCATCCACTCCAAAGGACGAAAACACACTAGAATCGCAAGAAAATGCAATAAATGGAGCAATCAGCAAGTGAGAGCAAGTGGCAGCGCACATCAAGACTGTTACTTGGATACTGTTTGGACAGCATGCACCCTTGAGATATTTAGATACAAAGAGAATGTAGAAAAGGGGCACAAAAGTCATTCGTCTCTCAACGAAAAACAAAATGTATGGTCAAGGGTTCCAAATCCAAAAGAATTATGAATAACAATATTACAATATTACTTCAAATACAGCAATAAACACCACTTTAAGTGTTTCAGATATATATTTTCTAACAGAGGTAATCAAGAAACTGTTCAATCAAAACACGAAGAAGCTCCAAGTGATGGTGCAGTTAACAGCCAAAGACAGTAAGCCAAATACAAATTAAATGAATCAAATATAGAGAAATTATATATGGAATATGTACAAGGAAGGGGTCAATCCGACTGAGGAAAAATCACAAACACAATGAAGAGATCATTTGAGTTTTTAGCATCCAGCATTAAATGATCTGGGTTGACCCAATGATAGTTGATGTTTCGACCCTTGGTTGTAGGAATTGTCTAGAGTCTTCATCAGGAAAAACAATATGGTAGCCACCTACAAATTGAAATATACTTGAAAATCAGTCTCCACTAAGCATGTAAAGCAGACCAGGGTACAAGATCCACAATGGGTATCTTACCAATCCAGAAAAATTCTGGGTCAGTTCAACCATAAATCCTCACATGTCCTCATTCATGAAACGTTTTATCTATGAAAAGGAGAAAAATGAATAGAACCCATACCATTAATCCTAGGGATTGAGTCCCTCAAAAAGGAAAAAGAAAGAACAAAAAGAGAAGAAAACGAAGAGTATATCTAATGTCAATGCAGAGGAAAAACATGATGTCAGGGACAATACTCTTTACAAAAAAACACATGCATGCGCAGTGTGTAGAAAAGGGTAAAACTGTGCCACCCCATGCTGTTAAACAGGTTAAAAAACATAGACTCATCACTGGGTGAGAAAACATGCCTGTATCCATCCGTGACAACAAAGTAGCTGGCTAAGGTGTGTCACCTGCCATAATGTTACAGTATACCATGAAAACCAAAATATCCAGTGGGATGTGTGCAAATAGTAAATGCCATGTATGCAACACATAACAAACAAACAAACACAATTTACCCCACCTGAATCAAAAGGTAGAATGGTCACCACTGTGAGTTGTCGAAAGAGATCAGAAGTGAACACACCCTGGTCCAATGGGTCTGATGTAAACCACGACCTGCAGACCAAGGGGAAAAAAAGTACAGGCGCATCTAGAGAGAAACTATGAGCATTTGGTAGCCATGTAACATCAAAAGCTCAAGCGGGAAAAAATCACTGCTACAGGAAGGCAAAATGCAATCCTTCCTGTGTGTCTATGCAATTGCCTCTGTGTATCCCGTCTGTATCAAGGATAATCACAGCCAATAAAAAGCATGCACAATCAGCATGGCAGCGTGGTCCCAACGTCCTGCTGCTGTGCATCATGAAGAAGCTCGAATACGCCCAGGTGATTGCTGCTCAGAGTAATCAGAGCGGACACTGTCGGCATATCCTTGTGACCTCTACGTCCCCCCTTGTAGCATCAGCCAGCAACTAGACCACGCCATCAGAGTGATCAAGATGCTAGAACGCGCTGAATGAGTACTGCTTAAAGTAATCAGAGCGGAATCTATTGGTGCCTCTGTGTGTTCGTACATACCGCCTTCGTTCGTCAGCCAACAACTAAACTGTGCTGAGGTGGTCACTACAAATGGACAATTTCAAACCTGGAGCAGCTAAACATTGTTTCTTTGACATACATTGAATGTGCAGGAAAACATTAAAAAAACAATAGTCAACAACTGGATCACAAAAAACACACGATGAGCACAGTTATATGCTGTCCATGTGACCCGTCAAGTTTGTAATGCAAATGCGGGAAGCCAGTAAAAAGACTCATGGAGGAAATAAAGCAAAAGCAATGATGGTCATAACTTAAACAAAGAGATCTCCAGGCAGGCCCCAATGCTTGGTGTATGTAATCCTATGCACCATTCATGGACAAAAATGTGGAGAGAGCAGAAAGCCCGAGATTAGAAAAACCACAAGTCAGTATAACCCACCACGAAAAAGCTAATGAGTCCATATAAAACTGGGATTCAATATGGTCAGACTGAACAAAAAAAACAGTTGTATCATATCCTCCCTTACTGTATAACTCTAGGGATTAGATACGTTATGCCTAGCCACTCCCGCCTAGGGTAACCATATTTTTAAGTGTATACAGAACACTCATTTATCTAGATGACTTTCCAGCACCTCTGTTTCTTTTTCTCTCCTTCCATTTTTTCTATGTTTTATTTTATTTTTTAATTTTATATTTTACTTAATATTTTGATGTTGAATCACTTGCAAATAAAATAGTTATGATACTATTTACTTATTGTGATAGATAAATAAAATAGAGACCCATCCACCATGCAGTGACCTTAAATACATGTTAGATATAGAATAATATATATATATATATATATGTGTGTATATGTTAATATATATATAGATATATATATATTAAAAAGTAAATAAATACATATATATACATATATATATTTAACCATAAGTAATATAGACATTTGTGAAGTAGTCCTAGAGTGTATATATATATTATTTTAAAAAACTGATTTTTATACATATTTGTGCAAATAAAGAAACATATCTAGATACATACATATAATCAAATTATAAATGTTTAGATACACAGGGATATGCTGTACATTATTGTGTGAGTATGGTGGTTATGTAGGAAAGAGCCAACTTTTGAGTAGTCTTCTGAAGAAAAGATAGTTATCCGTGGTTCTTCTATTTCGGAGTAATTAGTTCTATAGTTTGGCTGCTTGGACACAGAAAGATATACCACCTACGTTTTTGGGATTTTGAGGTGAGGTGACATCTAGAGATAAGGTTCCTTTGTTGAATGTATTTAGTGATTTTATTCCTGGTGAAAAATGGTCCTGGTCCATGTATTGCTTTCTGGGCAATACAATGCAGCTAGAAGGTGGATCTTCTGGCAAGTGGTAACCCATGCAGGGCCCTCAAGGACCCAGGAAAGCTATATATATAAATATATAATTTAAATATATATATATATTTTTTATATTTGTGTATATTACCTAGTGGTGATCGCCACTAGGTGGTTATAGTTAGGACCTGGTTTCTATATAAAACATGTTCATTTACTTGCCTATACCTTTAGCACCGGTTGACAAATCTTCACAACGTTTTCCCAAAAAAATCACCAGCCAAGTCAGCTGCTGTCTGGAAAGTTTCAGGATGATCCATCAAGCGGGGCCGAGAAAAAGGGGGGTCCCCAAAACATGTTTTCCCCATTCATTTTTCCTTCGGGACTTTGAACAGCGATAGTGCCGAAACCACAGGACGGAATTACACCAAAATTGGCAGAAAGGTAGCTCTTGGTCCAGAAAGTGACCTTTTGTTACTTGGTGTAAATCCATGCAGTAGTTTTAGAGAAATTAAAGAAAATCCAAATTTGTATATACAGGGACTCAAAGGATTCGTGACCCCTCCCAATATCGTGCTGAGATCTGATTGGCTGCCAACACTTCAACAAGGAAATGTTGGCAACCATCTTGGGACTCTGTTTCGGCTGGTTCACAGAAACAAATTTAAAATTAAAGAAAAGAGGCCAGAGTACGGACACCCTGACACCTTACCTATGGTGGTGGGGTCCTAGAGGGACCCCACCTCCAGAGCTAAAAATGTCCTGCGCTTTGTAATTCTGAAGCCACGGGGTGGACCAATTCCCTGAGGCATTGTTAATTTCAATGCTGGGAGGGGGCACCCAGCTCCCTTCAGCCCTGGGGACTGCCACCTCTCTGGTAATATCATGTAATTAAAGGCTGGGGGCCCTGTGGCCTCCCTGCAACACTAGGGACCACCAACTTCCCAGGGCAAACTGTAAAAAATAGAAAGGGGGTTCGTTTCGGAACCCCAGCCCTCCGGGACCACCACCTTTCCAGGGATATTTTGGTGGGAGAGGGGCCCTGCAGGCTCTCCTCAAGAAACCACTCATGGCCCTAGAGACCTCCTCCCCGCAGGGCCTGCTCCTGCTATGTCCCAGGGTGCCCACCCCCGGGACATAGTTGTTTCCTGTGGCTTGGTGGCAGGTTTAACAGAAGAAACATTGCTCTCACAGAGAGGGAGCTGCTTTACAGGAATGCTGGCTCCTGCAGGAGACGGAGAGCCAGCTGGGACTGTGGGGACCTTCAGGACCCCAACACGATTTCCAACATTGAGACTTGGGGACACCCAGGTCTCATCGCTGGGACCTGGGGGATGGGGTCCCCGAGGGGCCCCGGATCAGCCTAGGGACGAGGCTGCGTGCCCCCCACCCAAAACTAAAAAATAGGCCAGGCCTTGCGGGATGGAATCCCCAGGGCTGAGATAGGCCTGGGGGATAGGTCCCCAGAGTGAGAGCGGCTTGGGGAGGAACCCGCGCGCCCCCCCTCCCCAAAACAAAATGAAATGTTTGGGCCAGGCCCCAGAGGATGGGATTCTCGGGCTGAGATATGCTTGGGGGAGCATGCAGCCCTCCTCCTAAAAAAAACAAATTAAATATTTATGCTGCGTCTCAGGGGATGGGGTCCCCGGGGACGATACAATCCTCGAGGGGGGGCATGCAGGGCCGGGTTTTTAAAAGGGTTGGCCACAGGGTCTGGCCACATAAATATATATATATATATATATATATATATATATATATATATATATATATATATATATACACACACATGTTTATTTATATATAAACCTAGTGGTGGTTACCACAAGTGGTTATTTTTAGGGCCATGTTTCCGTAGGAAACATGTTTTGTGACTTTCCTATATCTTTAGCCCTCCTCTTGAACGTGTGGCTGCTGCAATTAAATGGGTGAACACGGAATACTGAGGCAGCGTAACCCTGAAGCCTCATCGGGCCTCTTCAATCCATTTAAAGCCACTCCCTTCCCCTTCAGCTAACTCTTGCGGCCTTCTGCTTTCTCCCATTGTGAAGATTTTCTGTGTTTCTCTTCCGTCTTTCCCATATGTGTCTTTTGCTCTCAGTAAATGCTTGGGGCAGAAAAATAAGTGCTGACCCTCGAAAGTAAGTGCGGGTGCTCCGCACCGTAAACAACAAGCACAAATTAAGCACTTGGCAGAGGTAGCGGGTGTGTGGGCAAGCAAGGAAAGAGGGGAGGGAGCATGGAGCAGCAACATGGAGATGTGATAAATGGGAGGTGTAAGAAGCAACTTGGGGATAGAAAGTACCTCAATCACAGCACGAGGAGCGGACAGACACTAATTAAGAGGAACCAATCTGTGTTTGGTTCATGTGCCAGAACATAAACAGGAAGTGATGCCTGGCATTGTCTAGCCAATTAGGAAGCAGTGAAGAAGAGTGGAGCTAACGAACGGTAAGCAGTGGTGAGCTCCAAGCCCTTTATTTTAAACAATGTCTCTTGCAAGTGAGAGCGTATGCAGCGCATGTGCTGTTGCAGGCTCAAATAAATAATTGTAAAGTAGAATTAAGGATAGTTTCTGGTGGCACTAGAGCTTCTGTTGCTGTGGTTCAAAGTACTATTAATTGCTAATGACTTATTGCAAAACTAGGGGCATATGTAGGAGCCCCTAATGCCATTTACCAACACATTAGCTTCATTTTTTTGACGCTGTTTCACTAGATGGCCAAAATCCTTTCGCCATATTTACAAAGTGGTGCAATGCATGCATTTTGCCACTTTGTAACACTTTGTGCTACATTATGCCTGCCCCAGGCATAATGTATGCAAAGGGAGCGTTCCCCCGCAAGAGGGGTCCAAACAATTGGCGCAAGGAAATCTAACAGATTTCCCGGCGTCATATTTTCGGCACTTTTAGCACCTGCTCAGAGCAGGTGTTGAAAGAGGGCACACCATTTTTTACAATGGGCCCCTATGTACTCTGCAGGAGTAGCACCAAAATGCTGGTGCTACTCCTGCAGAGTACATCAATAGCGTCATAAAAATGATTCTATTGCCAACTATCCGGTATCATGGTGAGCCATATTTTAAATACAGCGCACACATGCTGGTGGTAGGGGAGTTGTAAAGGGCGCAAGAAAAGTGGTGCTGCACTCTGTGTGCAGTGCCAGTTTTCTTAAATATGCCCTTAGGTTTTTGCTCATTATTGGGAAGAAATATATACTTAATCACATCGGCAAACGCATTTTCCACAGGTTTTCCTGATCTCTTTAAAAAACTATTACAGCCCTAAGACTATTAAACACGGCGTACCTGGAACTAGCTTTGAGGCACAGAGTAAATATGTTGGGTATTTGTGGAATATTAGGAATGGTATGGTGCTGTGAGGGAAAATATGGGCATGGAATGACATCAGGGGGATTCTGGAGAGTGACTGTTGGCCAGGACCAGCGGTTGTTCACGGAGCTAGCTGGCACTGCTCTTGATGCTTGAAGATACCATGGTAATAAACAAAATTTACCTCTAGGGACCAGCTGTATGTTATTCTTAACAATGGTGATGAGAATGAGATCAAGTGCGGTGTCAGCAAAACCAATGGTCCCCTTTGATTCTGATGAGGTGCAGTTGCTGGTCTTTAATCCCGTGCTGGCCACCTCACCAGACAAAATGAAGGTTCCGCTAGTACAACTGTACTAGGTGATTTGTGCTGGTGTGAAGAAGGTGCAAGGGCTGGCGTGACATTGAAGGTCTGTGGCTGGAGATCAATGATCTTCCTGTGCAGATGATCAGAGGCGTCCCCAAGGAGAAGGACTTGGAACGTGGCCTAGTGGTGTGATGCAGCAGTAAGCTTTACTTGTGACATATCACTTGGCATGAGCTGCTGTGCAGAGTCCAACGAGTGCTTCCTTCATCGTTGCTGGGCAACGGGAAGTCTTGATGCAGTCTAGTGGTTGAGGGAGCATAGCGGCGGAATTGTGAAGCTGTACGTCAAGTATCCATTGTTGGCAACAGGTACTTTGTGCACAGACGCAGTGATGTGTGCTGACTTCCTTGTTGCTAGGCAAAAAATGGTTAACTTTTGCACGCCCTCATTTCGGGGACTATAATACATGTCACACTGTTATCAGGGCTGCAACGGTGAATGGTGAATGCGGCTTGGATGGTCTGTCCCAGCTATCGGCTCCTGGTAGTTATTCTGACAGCAAATGCCTTCTATTATCGGCTGGCAACAAGGTATTTTTGTCTAATGGAGAGTTAAGGGGAAACACTAAGAGGCAAGTCATATCTATAGCAGTGCTGTTCTGGTGATCAGCATACCATTCTTGTACTGCTTAATGGTTCTTGTGGCCAGTGCTGTTCCGGTTATCTGCACACAGTTGTTCCTTTAACACTTGATTGTTTGTGCTGTTCCAGTGATCAGCACACCATCTAGTTTATAACATTTCGTCTACAGTACTGGGAGCAGCATTTTCCTGTTAATTTATAATATTTGTTCATAGAGATTACCTAATTTGGAAGTGTCTAGAAACGTGCTGTGTCGTCCGGTGAGCGGCACTCCCTTCTGTTAAGAACTTTATTCAAGAATGTGTTTACTGTTGTAAATGCTCTGCTAAATTTTCAGAAGTTCGAACCTATTATTTTCTATTTTGACTCCACCACCATTTTTCCTTGCGGATCCTGGGGAACAACCTATACAATGGGAGTTGTGGTTCGATTTATTTAAAGCATTTGTTGAAGTTTTGGAGGAAGATGAATGTATGCCAGAAAGATGGTTGTATTTGCTAAAGTATAGATTGGGTGCTATAGGATTAAGGGAGTTTATGAGTATACCTCCTTTAGAGAAAGCAGGGGATGTCTACCAAGTGGGGTTAATCAATTGAATGAGAGGTACGGTAGAAAGATTAATGTAGTGATGGAACAATATCAGTTTTAGTCTGAAGAACAGAAAAAAGAGAAACAATTGATCAGTACATGGCCATGTTGAGGATGTTAGCTGTGACATGTGCATTTGGGAGGATGAAGTATGATCAAGTGCTAAGAGACCAATTACTGCTGAAAATCAAATCTAAGAAAATCCAGGAGAACTTATGGTCATCAGAGGAACTGGAATGATGGAGGCAGTTGAAGCTGCAAGAAATATTGAGATGATGGAAAAATGAATACAGGTGGTGAGGAAGGAAAAAAGGAGTGATGAAGTTGTATGTGTTGTTGGTAGTGAAAAAAACTTTAAGGAGAAAGGAAAAATTGAGATGTGATGCATGTGAGCAGATTGAAGAACAAGAATAGATTGAATAGCAATCCTAAGGGAATATGACACTAAACCACTACTACCTAAACAACTACTACTTAAACAACGACTTCCCAACACCGAAAAAAACCTATAAAACGAATTATTTTACAGCAAAGTCTAAACAACGAAAAAAACCATTAACTAAATTATTCCTGAACAACGAACACCTATTTAACGACTACGAAAACCACTAAATCACGAATATTCCACTAAACCACTACTATGTAAACAACGACTACCTAAACAACGACTCCCCAAATAACTACTACCTAAACAACGACTACCCCAAAAAAATATTACCTAAATAACGACTCCCCAAATAACGAATACCAAAACAAACTACTACCCAAACAACGAATACTTAAACAACGAATCCTAAAATAACTACTACCCAAACAAACGACTAGCCAAACAACGAATACCCAAGCAAATACTACCCAACACCGAAAATGCCTAAACACCTAATATATTTAAAACGAACTCCAAACAACGAAAAATATTAATAATTAATATCACAACTAAACAATAACGATTAATAAATACAATATTAAAACCACTACAGTACTACGTAAAAAATAAACGAAATCGAAAATAACAATATATTTCCTACATACAAAAAACAAAACATCACAAAAATCCAAAACATATAAACACCGTTTTAAATCAAAATAAATAATACTTAAATAATTATAAAACAAACACAACACAAAAAAAAAAAACTACATAAAACGATAGTCCTACAACACTTTCTACATGACCCATGAAGTATTTCCTCTACCAAACAAACGAGAACGAACATAAAAAAAAATACAAACTACAAAACAAATACAGTCCACAATTACATATATCTAACATCACAAACGAATTCATAATAAAAAAACACATCGAAAACACATTCAATTTACAAATAAAACAATACTTACAAAAACACATATAAATACCAACGACCTCCATTTTCTACTCATTACTACACCGAGCAACTTACAGAGAAGATGAGCATATCACTACGGAAAATAATTAAAATATAATTTATCCAACACCGCCATCTACTGAGATAACAAGGTAAAATATCCATAAATAAATATAAATACATTTACTAACCTATACCACAGCTAAAATAATATATAATTAATGCACATTTCGTACTATTTTCTTACAGGCATAAATATCAAGAATCTGACCAAAAAGATAAACACCACACCTTCACCATCAAAGGTAAACCATTACCATTATTCAAAAACAATTTCACTAAACCATAAACAATTGCATTAAAAACATTGTTAAATAACGAATACCATAATATAATTAATATATATATATAAAATATTAAATCTACAAATTCGTTTTTTTTAAAATTAATTCACCTAATAAATTTAACCAAAAACCAAATATTATTCACCAAATTTCAAACCTACTAAAAAAATTACTTCTAAATCAAAAAAACTAAATAATTAATAAAACAAAAGAATAAACTAAATAATACACTCTTTCTTATTTCTTACAGACTCCAAGAACCCAAAAAAACACCAGAAGACATAAAAAAGTGAAATAAATCAATTAAAAAAAAAATAACATCTGAAATAAGAAAATAAACTCAAAGTAAGTATAATATTTTCATTATAACATACAACCAGATTTTCTAGTTAAATAAAACTAAACAAACATTCTTATTCAAATACCCCTTAACTTAACACCAAACACATAAATTCAATAAAATTAAAAACACTTCACAAACACAGTACATATATTATATAAAAAAAATAACTATTACAACTCCACCAAACACTTACCTCTAAACAGCTACTGGACTATAAACATAAATAAATTTCACAACAAAACACCAACTTCCAAAACAACTAGTACCTTAACAACAAGGACAGAACACCAACCTTGTTCTTACTACTAATAATTTTACCACAAATGCCTTAACAACAATATTTCATTGTAAAAGCATTCTTAATAAAAGCATTACTAATAATCACCATTCACCCTACATCCCTCACCCCACCCCCCCAACCACACCCCAAAACCTAAAACCCCCTGACCCCCCACCCCCTCCCCAAAACCAAAAACACCCCACCCCAAAACCTAAAACCCCCTAACCCCCACCTCCTCCCCAAAACCAAAAACACCCCACCCCCCAACCCACCCAAAAACCTAAAACCCCCTAACCCCCCCACCCCCTCCCCAAAACCAAAAACACCCCACCCCCCCAACCCCACCCCAAAACCTAAAACCCCCTGACCCCCTACCCCCTCCCCAAAACCAAAAACGCCCCAACCCCCAACCCCACGCCAAAACCGAATACCCCCTGACCCCACACCCACTCCACAAAACCAAAAACACCCCACCCCCCCAACCGCACCCCAAAACCTAAAACCCCCTCACCCTCCACCACTTCCCCAAAACCAAAAACGCCCCACCCCCCAACCCCACCCCAAAACCTAAAACCCCCTCACCCTCCACCACTTCCCAAAACCAAAAACGCCCCACCCCCCAACCCCACCCCAAAACCGAGAACCCCCTACCCCCCACCCCTCCCCAAAACCAAAAACGCCCCACCCCCCAACCCCACGCCAAAACCTAAAACCCCCTGACCCCACACCCACTCCCCAAAACCAAAAACGCCCCACCCCCCCAACCCCACCCCAAAACCTAAAACCCCCTCACACTCCACCACTTCCCCAAAACCAAAAACGCCCCACCCCCCCCAACCCCACCCCAAAACCTAAAACCCCCTCACCCTCCACCACTTCCCCAAAACCAAAAACGCCCCACCCCCCAACCCCATCCCAAAACCTAAAACCCCCTGACCCTCCACCCCCTCCCCAAAACCAAAAACCCCCCACCCCCCCAAACCCACCGCAAAACCTAAAACCCCCTCACCCCAACCCCCTCCCCAAAACCAAAAACGCCCCACCCCCCAACCCCACCCCAAAACCTAAAACCCCCTCACCCCAACCCCCTCCCCAAAACCAAAAACGCCCCACCCCCCAACCCCACCCCAAAACCTAAAACCCCCTAACCCCCCACCCCCTCCCCAAAACCTAAAACCCCCCACTAACCTAATTACCTCAATAAATAACACACAATCACCAAATATAAAAGATAACAAACCACCTACACCAAACACTTACAAATAGAACACATTATATATTAATTAACTTACTAAGTAGTAAATTAAATCCACCACAAATTTAATAATAAAAACTGCAAACTTCTTTTAAGCTATTTCTTTTATATTATTTACAGATATTTCACAAATGGCATCGCAAGGAGAAGCAAGTTACATAACCTCAAGAACCGGAAACCAGCTACTAAAGTATGAAGGTTATCTTTATTGCAGAGACAAGGTTGTCAACCTCAGGAGCCATTGGAGGTGTGTACAATTCTACTCTTCACATTGTAGAGGCAGAGCTGTAACTCTAGAAAACACAGTTGTTAAGACATCAGATCACAACCACTCCGCCTCTGCAATAGAAATTGAGATAAGAGAAAACATACAAAAAATAAAAAACATTGCACACACCTCCAATGACTCCTGCGGACAAGTTATAAGGGAGGTAGTACAAAATATTCCAGTACAGATTTCTGCTAGCATGCCTTCTGTACCAAACCTTAGGAGAATTTTTCAATGAGAAAGACTGGCAAGTAATCCCCAACATATAACACCACAAACCTATGAAGACATTAACATCCCCCCAGAACTAACAATTACCTTCTCCAAAGAAACGTTCCTCATTCACGACAACGAAAACCCTCAAAAAAGAATTTTAATATTCAGCACAACATCCAACTTACTAATCCTACAAAATAGTGAAATTTGGATGATGGATGGAACTTTTAAATCTACACCCCATCCATTCACTCAAATTTACACCATACATGCCACAAAAAATAACACTACAATCCCCCTAGTGTATGCATTACTACCTGATAAACATTCCTCTACATACAATGAATTTTTATCAACAATCAAAAACAAAACATTAAATAAAACACCTAGAAAAGTAATACTAGATTTCGAATTATCAATGATAAATACAATACTAAAAATATATCCACAAACCCAAATTCAAGGATGCCTTTTCCACTTTTCACAAGCATATTGGCGTAGAATACAAAAATCATCCCTAAGTAGAGAATATTTCTCAGATTGCATACTACAATTTGAATTAAAAAAACTCACAGCATTATGCTTTGTACCACCTACAAAAGTAGATGAGTATTACACCGCAATAACAGAGTCTAACTATTATACACAAAATGAAGACAAATTAGAACCCTTACTAAATTACTTCGAAGAAACCTGGATTGGACACCTAAACCGATCTGGTCGCAGACGAAAGCCAAGATTTCCAATAGAATGGTGGAACTGCTACCAAACCTGTTTAGAAAGTGGTGCAAAGACTAATAATGCCATTGAAGGATGGCACAACGCCTTCAATAAAGTAATAGGTAAACCCCACCCAAACCTGTATCATTTTATGAAAATTTTGAAAAAGGAACAAAGTTTCCAAGAAATGAGACTTGCTCAATCACTGTCAGGTAGCCTGAACCCACGCACAAGTAAAAAAAGCAAAGAAATGACCGAAAGAATTTTGGCAAAAATACAACAATTTGATACAATAACACCATCAGAGTACCTCAACAGTCTAGCATATATTCTACATTACTAACAACCACTAACCTACTGAAAAATTACTTGGCAGTTCTAAAAAACACCAAACACCATCAATTAAATTGGCATTTTTCAATTTTTTTTTACACTAAATTTACACAACAAAAATTGTTCTTACCTTTCAAGTTTTCATGTCTTTATCCAAACATGTGATGCTGAATAAATCTTCTTCATTAATATAGAAAGAAGCATCTCATACTTAGAAAAGAAAAAAAAAAACATTAGTCATCCAAAAACAAATAAAAAATATTCATATTGCATGGATGATAAAAAAAACAACTCTATATACTATAAAAACAATGAAAGAAATAAAATATAATACTTTACCAAACCAGAAATTCGAGAAATATCTAAAAAACGTAAAATACCAAACATACTTTTTTTTACCAAAAAAAAGTAAAAACATTAATCACCTACTAACCAAAGCCACATCATTAATTAAAACCTTAACTATCAAGAAAAATACATGAAAACAATATAAAGGATACTACTAACACAAAATAAAAAATTAATCACAAAACCTATTACAATGAAGTTAAAAAAAAAATCATAAACCGAACAACTAACTCCCTCAAAAATCCCAAAACTAAATTTATCAAAAAAATATACAATTCTTTCCAACTACTACAAAAGCAGTATAATCATTTCTAAGATAAAACACTGCTAAACAAATTTGTTTACTTTTACGAAACCACTATCGTATTCAAAAATATACGATAACAAATAATTAAACATAAGAAACATAACAAACACCGAAAATCTACTACCTACCTTATAACTACCTCCGACAACTATTTCTGTAATAAAAATACCCTACTGCATACTGTAAAAAAAATTATAATCCCACTTACCTGAACAAGGTCTCCGCTTCCGTCCTATCTTGACCGCGACGCTCCACCGACTGAATACAGAAGACGTCAAACAACGTAAACATGGAAGAGCACTAAAAATAGAAAACGGACTATTTCACTCATAGACTATAATAGGGAAAATAAGAAAATACCACAGAAAATAGATAAAGAAATATAAAAAAATAAATAAAAAATTTCTATAAATCTGTAAATATCAAACAATAATTGTAAAAAAAATTTTTGCATTTTTTAAATTTGATTATGTTCAAAATAAAAAATATCTTTAAAAAAATGAATGGTATTTTTATTTTAAAAAAAATTAAATTTACATGAAAAAAAACATTATTGCAAATGCAAACATTTCTAACACCCAAAAAAAAAAAAATCTATATATAATCTACAAATAATTATTTAATTAATTAATTTTTAGAAATAATATTAAGACAAATTAATATATGTATAAAATTATACATCAAAAAAAATAATTACATCAGATCAAAAACAAAAAAGTATTTAAAAAAAACATTTTAACAAATTTTAAAATTCACATTTTTTTTTTAAATCTAATAAATATTTAAAATAAAAAATGTAACATTATTGTATTCCAAAATCTACTATACCAACTACTATACTATTAAAAAATCAAATATAAATTTTTAAACATAACTATTTTTAAACACTATTATTTTTACACCTTCAATAACAACAACAAAAAAATACAAAACCAAAAAATATAACACAAAAAAATAATTCACCCATAATAAAAAATTATAAACTATCAATACATATCCAAATCATGATCCACCAATAAACCAAATTGCATCCCCCAAAAAATAAATAACATTAAAAACTCAAACATAGAAGAAAAAAAAAACTAATCATAAGAACAGTACCCCAACCATAAACCCTACATCCCCTATATCCCACCCCTAATTCTAAATATACTTTCAATAAAAATAAATAAAAAATAACCAAATACAATAAATAATACCAGACTACTAATATACTTCCCACCCATAACTCCTAGATCCCATATGTCCCACCCCTAAACCCACAACATAAATTCAAAATTGTAATAAAATACAATAACTTAAATTAATACCCAAGTATTAATACACTTCCCCACCCATAACCCCTACATCCCATATATCCCACACCAAAACCCACAACATAAATTGCAAAATTTAATAAAATACAATTACTTAAATTAATTCCCAAGTATTAACACACTTCCCCACCCATAACAACCACAACCCATACATTCCAAAAATTAATCTACAATATACCCTTAATAAAAGATAAAAAAATACTTAAAGTCCTAATAAAATACTCAAATATGAATATACTACCCCACACCAATTTCACAAAACAAAATAAAAATACCCAACTATGTAAATTAACACCCAATTACTAATACACTTCACCACCCATAAGCCCTACATCCCATATATCCTGCACCTAAAACCACAACATAAACTACAATATTAAAAAAATACAAGTACTTAAATTAATACCTGAGTATTAATACACTTCCCCACCCATAACCCCAACATCTCATATATCCCACCCCTAAACCCACAACATAAATTACAACATATAAAAAAACACAAGTAGTTCAATTAATACCTGAGTATTAATACACTTGCCCACCCATAACCCCTACATCCCACATATCCCACCCCTAAACCCACAACATAAATTACAACATATAAAAAACACAAGTACTGAAATTAATACCTTAGTATTAATACACTTCCCCACCCATAACCCCTACATCCCACATATCCCACCCCTAAACCCACAACATAAATTACAACATATAAAAAAACACAAGTACTTAAATTAATACCTGAGTATTAATACACTTCCCCACCTATAACCCCAACATCCCATATATCCCACCCCTAAAGCCACAACATAAATTACTACATATAAAAAAACACAAGTACATAAATTAATACCTGAGTATGAATACACTTCCCCACCCATAACCCCTACATCCCACATATCCCACCCCTAAACCCACAACATAAATCACAACACATAAAAAAACACAAGTACTTAAATTAATACCTGAATATTAATACACTTCCCCACCCATAACCCCTACATCCCATATATCCCGCCCCTAAACCTACAACATAAATTACAACATATAAAAAAACACAATTACTTAAAATAATACCTGAGTATTAATACACTTCCCCACCCATAACCCTTACATTCCATATATCCCGCCCCTAAACCAACAACTTAAATTACAACATATAAAAAAACACAAGTACTTAAATTAATACCTGAGTATTAATACACTTCCCCACCCATAACCCCTACATCCCATATATCCCTCCCCTAAACCAACAACATAAATTACAACATATAAAAAAACACAAGTACTGAAATTAATACCTGAGTATTAATACACTTCCCCACCCATAACCCCTACATCCCATATATCCCGCCCCTAAACCCACAACATAAATGACAACACATAAAAAATACAAAAGTACTTAAAATAATACCTGAGTATTAATACAATACCCCACCCATAACACCCACAACCCATAGAATCCATTACTTAATCCACACAATATACTTTAAAAAACTAAACATATAATAATTAAACCCTAAACAAATAAAAAACAAAACACAAAACTCACCTTAAAATTCATCAAAAAATAATTCACTTACCTTAAAATTCGTTGTTCTGGCATTAGTTGTTAAGGTAAAAACGTTGTTAAACCAGTAGTTGTTCAAAACTTCGTTGTTAAAACCCAGTAGTTCTTCAAGATTCGTTCTTAAAACAAGTAGTAATTCAAACGTAGTTGTTAAGGTTGTTTCCCATCCTAAGGGGATGTCATGCTACAGGTGCAGATCCAGTAATAATCTGGCTAATTCTAAAACATGTCCAGCTGCAAGCAATGTATGTAGCACAGGTATGATAAAGGACATTTCATTCGGATACGTCAGAGTACTGGTAGGAAAGTTAATTATGTTGCTGACGATGCTGAGGATGAAGGGTACAGCATGCAAGGTGTGGTTGTGAGCATCCAGAATGAGGATGGTGAAAAGACAAGAATAAGGTTGCCCAGTTACCTGCTCAATATTGTTGGTGTGTAGGTTGAAGCCATGAGCATGGTACACCATAATGGACAAGGAATTGTTTGAGAAGTTGTGGCCAGGAAGGCACCTGGATGCTACCAATGTAAAACAAGATAGTTATTCTGGCTGTAGAAGTCCCATGGTGTGGGTAAAGCAAGCCAAATTGGAATTTGGCACCAGGAAGTGTTCTGGAGAAGAGTATGTGGCCGAGAAAGGTGTGATGATCCTGAGTTGTCCTCACATTCTTGAGCTTGATATCAAAGTGGATTCCGCCTGTGTGTTCAGTGAGTGAGGAAAAAAATGTGTCCATTACGAGCAGTAAGGAACATGCACAGTTGAAAGAAGAATTTCCTAGTGTGTTTGCGAACCAGTTAGGTAAACTGAAATGTTTTCAGAATAAGATAATCTTGTACTAGAATGTGGTGCCTGTATCTTCGATCGCGATTTCCCTTAAAACAATAGAGACTTAGGACTGTGTGGACTTAAGGTGTCTTAACAAGTCCATTTGGGTGGATGCATTCCCATTACTCCGTTTGCAGGAATTAGTATCACTAATTGGAGAAGCAACAGTATTTACAACTTATTTTGCCAGTCTGTTTCACAAAATTCAATCAGATTGTGACTCCAGGTATTGCACAGTATTCATTCACCAGAAGGAATGTTTTAGTACAAGAGAATGCAATTTGGTATGGCAATCCCTTTTGTGGTCTTTCAAAGGGAAATGTCTAGGATCTTACGAAGGATAGCAGGAGCAAAGGTATTCCAGGATGACATCTTGATATTTGGGAAGGACAAAGATGAGCATAATGGAAACTTGCTCTCAAGCAAAATGATCTAACTAAAAGATGACAAATGTGATTTTGGGAAAGAGCAGGTAGAATACCTGGGACATGTTAAATCAAAGGAAGGTATGTGTTCTAAAATCAGCCGTGTAGAAGACATTAATATTGTTTCGGAACCCAAATGTAATGAACAGTTTATGTTCTTTTTGGGACTGACTGAATTTTATTCTTAATTCATGTAGAATTATGCCACCAAGATAGAGAGTTTACCATTGTTGTTGAAAGAAAAGTGGCATTTTGTTAAGGTCAGAAACAAAATGAGAGGTTTACTGCAATTAGGAACGAGGTATTATGTGCATCATGTTTCAAATCGTTTGTGATGTGGGCGGATTGCATATTATCATTGGATGCCAATGGATAGGGTGTTGAGACAATACTATCACAAAGAAAAGATGAGACTGAGTGGGTGGTTGCATATCCATCTCAAGCTTTGACACAAGCAGAAAAGAAAAACAAATTACTGGCTGCTGCATTGGCTGTAGAAAGGTTCAGAATGTATGTATGGGGGAGAAAATATCAAATTTGTATTGACCATAAGCCACTGGTGAACATTCTGAAGCCGAGGGGGGGGTGGAAATCTCATGCCATGGTTAACATGCTTGGCTTCAAAATTGCAAATGTATCATCGCAATATTGTATATGTTCCAGGCAAGGATAATTGTGTTGCACTTACTCGTGGAAACATGCAATGGTTATGAAATGGATGAGAGTGAATGTAATGTAGCGTTCACTTATGAAGATGTAATGTGCCCTGTCCTAAAAATTACCCTGTACCCACCTTAAAAGCTACCCTGCCCCGTCCTAAAACCTACCCCACCCTTTTTTTAGAACGACCCGACCCGTGCCCTAATCCCTAAAACCTACCCTGTCCTAAAACCTACCCCACCCAGTCCTAAAAACAACCCGACAACCTTCCCTAAACCCTAAAATCGACCCTGTCATAAAACCTACCCTGACCGCCTACTTAAACCCTACCCTGCCCTAAAAACCACCCCTCTCCCGCCCTAAACGATAAAAACTACTCTGCCCTGTCCTTAAACCTATCCGGCCTATCCTAAAAACTACTCGACCCCCTGCACTAAACCCTAAAACCTACCCTGTCCTAAAAAACGACTGTACCCTGTTCTACAAACTACCCGACCCTCCACCCTAAACCCTAAAACCTACCCTGCCCTGTTCTAAAAATTACCCTGACCCCCCTCCCCACCCTAATGCTACCATGTTCTGTCCTAAAATGTACCCTGCCCTGTCCTAAAAACTACTCCTACCCACACCCTAAAACCTATCCTGTCCTAAAAACTAGTCCGACCCCCTGCCCCACCTTAAACACTTAAACACTAAAACCTACCCTGCCCTGTCCTAAAAACTACACCGACCCCCTGATTTCGCCCTGAACACTAAAAGCTACCCTACCCTGTCCTAAAACCTACCCCACCCAGTCCTAAAAACTACCCCACCCCTGCCCTAAACCCTAAAATCTACCCTGTCTTAAAACCTACCCTGACCCCCTCCTTAAACCCTGCCCTGTCCTAAAAACTGCCCCTCTCGCACCCTAAACCCTAAAAGCTACTCTGCTGTGTCCTAAAACCTACCCCAGTCTATCCTAAAAACTATCCGACCTCCTGCCCTAAACCCTAGAACCCACCCTGTCCTAAAAACAACCCCACCCTGTCCTACAAACTACCCAAACCTACCACCCTAAACCCTAAAACCTACCTTGCCTTCTCCTAAAAACTACCCTGACCCCCCACCCCCACCCTAAACCCTTAATGCTACCATGCCCTGTCCTAAAACCTACCCTGCCCTGTCCTAAAAACTACCCGACCCCGCCCTAAAACCTACCCTGTCCTAAAAACTAGCCCGACCCCCTGCCCCACCCTGAACCCTAAAAGCTACCCTGCCCTGTCTTAAAAACTACACTGACCCCCCGCTTTCACCCTGAACACTAAAAGATACCCTGCCCTGTCCTAAAACCTACCCCACCCTGTCCTAAAAACTACCCCAACCCCCACCCTAAACCATAGAAGCTACCATGTCCTGTCCTAAAACCTACCCTGCCTTTCCTAAAAGCTACCCCGACCACCGGCCGCCGCCCTAAACTCTGAAACCTACCCTGTCCTAAAACTACCCCACCCTGTCCTAACAATGACCCGACACCCCACCCTAAACCCTAAAATTTACATTGTCCTAAAACCGACCCCGCTCTGTCCTAAAAACTACCCCAAACCCTAAAACCTATCCTGCCGTAGAAACTACCCCTCCCCCACCCTAAACCCTAAAAGCTACCCTGCCCTATCCTCAAACCTACTCCTTCCTGTCCTAAAAACTACCCCTACCTCCAGCCCCGCTTTAAACCCTAAAACCTACCCTGTCCTAAAAACTACCCTGACCCCCCTAAACCCTAAAACCTACCCTGCCATGTCCTAAAAACTACCCCAACCCCACCCTAAACTCTTAAAGCTACACTGCTCTGTCCTAAAACCTACCCCGCCTTGTCCTAAAAACTACCCTGCCCCCACCCTAAACCCTAAAACCTACCCTGTCCTAAAAACCTACCCCACAATGTCCTAAAAACTACCCAAGCCCCCGTCCGTGTTCTAAAACCTACCCTGCCCCGTCCTAAAAATTACCCCACCCTCCGCCCTAAACCCCAACAGCTACCCTTGTTCTACAACATACCGTGCCCTTACCTAAAAACTATACGCCCTATACCGTAAAACCTACCCTCTCCTAAAAATTACACCAACCCCCCCATCCTGAACCCTAAAACCTACCCCACCCTGTCCTAAAATCTACCCCAACCCCCAGACCCTGTCCTAAAAACTACCACAACCCCCCCAATCCTGGCCCCACTTACATCTCTGGTCGCTGCTCCTTCCTGTTCTGCTTGAACTGCTCTCTCTGCCGTTATCACCCATATGCGTGGTAAAGACATGCACGCTAAATGCATGTGAGGTAAACGCAAATGTATGGTAATGGCAGCGGATCAATGAGTGGCGTGCATTGACTGCGTTGTTAGTGATGTTTCCCTGCAGACTATGGCCCCTGTGTATTGAGTTGGAGAAACCAGAGACGTCTAGACTTCATTCTAAATTCAAATAGTGAGGAGCAAGTGTTATTAATCGATGAGACTGACAAAGAGGGAAAAAAGATGTGCAAATAATTTCCTGACGTTTTCTCTGGGAAAATTGGATTATTAAAAAAGATATAAACATTGTGTTGTGGCCAAGGAAAATGCAGTACCAGTAAACTACAAGGTGAGAAATGTGCCAATGGTAGTCAGAAAGGAAATGGAGAGGTAGATATTGAAGTTGTAGTAATTGGGGATTATTGAGCACATTGAATCTTTAGACTGGATATCTCCGGTTGTGCTTGCTTAAAAACCTAATGATAAAATTTGTTTATGCACAGACCTTAGGGGTATGAACAAACAAATCCCGATTGACAAATATCCTTTGCCAAAAATTAATGAGTTGCTATCAAAAACAAAAAACATGAAGTGGCTTTTGACAGTGGACCTTACTTCTGCATACCACCAAGTGCAATTACATGAGAAAAGTGGAAAAATTACAGCATTTGTAACCCCTAATGGAAGTTTCCAGTATATCAGAATACCTTTTGGACTGGCATCTGCCTCATCAGTTTTTCAGAGATTCGTAGGAGAGATGTTGGAAGGAATTGAGGGGCTGCTGTATTTTCAGGATGATGTTCTAATAATGGAAAGGAATAGACAGGAGCATGATGAGAGGTTGAGGTGTGTATTAAGGAAGTTGCAGTCCAAAGGTTTAACTGCTGAGTATGCTTAATGTACATTTGCAAGAGATAAGGTTACGTATCCCGGACATGTAATTAGTGGTAATGGTATTTCACCTAAACATGAATTGGTAAAAGGAACAAGAGAAGCTCCGGCACCATCTAAGAGGGACGAATTGCGATCATTCTTAGGTATGGTGGAGTATTACTCCAAATTTGTAAGGAAGTTTTCAGCAAAAAATAACCTTTAAGACAATTGCAGAAGTGTTGAGTGGGATGAGGAGTGTGAGAAGCAGTTTGAGAAGAGAAAAAAGAATTGTGCATAGCGACACCTGTACATGGTTTCATTCCAACTTTGAGTATCATAATAACAGTGGATGCAAGCAAAAAAAGGTTTTGGTGCAGTGCTGACACAAAACGATGAACAGGTAAAAGAATGAGTAATTGGTTTTGCATCCCGAAGTCTAACGCCAGCTGAGGACTCATATTCAATCATTGACAGAGAAACACTGGCATGTGTATGGAGCATGAAACATTTTAGATCTTTTCTGTGGGGCACAGAGTTCCAAGTATAGATAGACCACAAGTCTTTGCAACATTGTTAACTACTGAAGGGTTTCTGAAAGCATCTGCAAGAATTGCATGATTTTCTATGAGGTTGCAGGATTTCAATTACCAGATACATTATGTACCTGGTGTGGACTGTTTGAATCATGTACCTTTACCCACTACAGAGCTTCCATGGAGTGAGTTGGATGATTTTCAAATTGCTTTTACCGATGATAAAGAGGTTAGTTCTATTGGTAAAGAAGACTAGAAGGAGTCATATTGCAATGATGACATTTTGTGTAAGATGAAACAGTACATTTAAGATGGATGGGGTGACAAGAAGAGGTCCCTGAGGAATTAAGGGTATTCTTGGAGGTGAGGAATGCATTAGCAGTTAAATCTAAGTTTGTAATGAGAAGGGGTAAGATGTTGCCCCCACACAGTTTGAGAAAAAGGTGTTTGATTTGTGCCATGAGGGACATTTTTGGGATAGTTAGAACTAAGAGAAGAGTGAAATCGGGGAATTGGAATGGATATCGAAATAGAGAGAATTGTGAGGGAGTGTTTGCAGTGTTCAAATTCTGATAAAAATCCTAAAATGTTAAGACCCACCTTGTGTTCTATGGAGTGTCCAAAGATAATTTGGGAAATGTTGACAATCGACGTTGTAGGGCCATTTCAATGTGAGCTTGGAGACAGTAACTACATAATAGTGCTGATAGACTATTTCAGGAAATGGGTGGAGCTGGAGGTTGCACAAAAACCAGATTCTGAAACTGTGGTGAAAGTTTTTGATGTGATATTTATGAGGGAAGGTTTATCGAAAAAATTACTGAGTGACAATAGACCACATTTTATATAGTGTAGGTGGAAGGGTGATGTTGAGCATTTTAATCGTGTGATTAAAGGTACTATTCAGATGGCTACTAGAAGTGAAAGAAATGGGTAGTTGAAGTCAGAAAAATGCTGTGGGCATATAGATTGACACCTTCCTGTTTTGGACTTATGTGTTACCTAGGTGATGGGAATGTAGAATGTTTTTTATCTTATGAAGCACTGCAGGATTCCAGGGATGTCAGTTTTTTAGAAGACCAGCTTAGGGAAGCTGTGCTTTAGCTGTAGAGCTCCTGTTTTAATAAACCAGCACTTACCTATCAAAGAAGTCTCTGTTTCTAATTACCGACTGCAAGACTTCCCATACAGGATAGAGTCCATTTGTTTTGATGCAAGGAGAGAACCATAGTCTAAAGATAATCTTGGATGGATGGATGAGGCCTGAAAGGAAAATATGTTAAAATCTCATAAAGTATATAAGGAGTATTATGATGACAAGAAAGGAATGAAGAAAGAGAGATTAGAAGTAGGAGAATGGGTGAAAGTCAATAAGGCAAATAAAATGGAGAAAGTGTGTATTCAGAACCTCTTAAGGTGATTGAGTCTGCTACATTTCCAAAACATATCAATGTCATTCGCTTTAGGCTCCCCACAACGTGGACAGCTTTTAACTGACTTCCCCAGCCCTGATAGCCTCCGTGGAGACCAATAAGCTCTGTATAAGGTAAACAAATGATTTTCCTTTAGGGGGGCTGGCCTAACAACCGACAAAAGTGTGGAACAAAATGTTTCCCATATCTTAGCCAAATCCAAGGAAGGGAAGACCTTGCCCCATCTCCTCTCCACTGAAAGAAGACTTACGTCAGAGGCTTCCCTTAATGTCTGATACCAAACCGTAATTTCCTTAGCAACCAAGACCTGAATTAATTTCTCTTCCCAGGCATTCCCCATAACCCCCTGATCCTTAAGATTTGCTGCCCAACTAGCTAGCTGCAGATACTTAAATTTCGAAGATCTATGCTCGGTTATTCCCTCAAACCTCTCCCAGACCACCATGTTTGAATCCTCCAGAAACTGTTTCCAGCAAACCACCCCCCTTAACGGAAGTGATAATTTATCCAACAAACATTCTGGGGTGCTGGGGGTCTAATATAGGAGCTATCCTTAAGTATATGATAAATCCTGATATAGCGGTATCTCCCATATTAGTGATCTTCGGGGTAGCTCCGGAGGGGCTTAAATTATTAAATCCCAGAGGGATCTGATGTTTCTGTTGATTTTACTAGCTAGGAGACAAATTTGTTTTCGATGGATCTCTTCTTCCCCTCCTTCTGTATCCGATTGGTAGACTTCAGTCAATTAATATTGTCGTTTGGATGCCCTTGGCCCCCTGAAAAAAAGGGAGGATTGTTGGGAAATTTAGGAAAATGTTGAACAGTGTGAATTTTTACTTTCTCTGGTCCAATGATTATTTGCCCTCCTTCTAGTAGGCCAACCTTGTATGTCAAGTGATGTATTCGGCTGGCCTGGATAACATCATACGTTGGTTTATAAGCGTATAGGTGTGGATAAGACCGGGAGAGGTGAGGATATGTGTGCCTCCTCCTTTGTGAGGGGGCACAGGTTGATGACCCTCGTTTGGAAGAGCGGGCTTTTATGAGGACAAGAAAAAAAAATAAAAAAAAAAAAAAAGGTGATTGAGCATTTGAAAAATGTGGTGAGACTAAGTAATAATAGAGTATGGCATATGAGTCGTATAGCTAGATGTAAGGGAGGAGTGGAATTAGAAAAAAACTGTAAGGAAGAAGAGTGGTTGGATGATGATTGGCTATGGGGCAATAAGGTGAGTCGGAACAAGAGAATCCCATTGTTCAGATGGAAGTGTTCCACCTAATGAAGAGGGTGTGTGCGCAGAAAGAATGGGAAGATTGGGTAGAATAGCTCCCACACCTGCAAACTTAAAGACTTTGTATTAAAGTAACAGTTATTATGATTTTTCCTTGTGAGATGTTATTGAAATATTTAAGAATTAATATGTAAGTACATTGTTCAATGTAAAGTGCTTTGTAACTAGCTATAGTAGAGGCAGGATATGTAATACTGTTTATGATCAATATTTTAATGTTTTATTCATTAATTAGCAGTAAAGTTGTATGCATTGTATTTTGTGTACACAAAGGGGGAGGATGTGTGGTGTTGTTGAGTTAAAGGAAATGGAATAGAGAATGGAGAGGGCGTGCAGGGGAACGGGTATTGTGATGTGGTATGGAGTGTGGAAGAACGAGAGTTTTGGGAGGACAGTTGGCAGTTGAGTCCGGGAAGTGGTAGAGAAACATCCCTGTTTGTGTACTGCGACAGAGTTGAGAATAAAGAAGCTTTTAATCTTTTTGATAGAGTGGCATTTTACTACTCTAGTGAATGATGTCACAATACATTTCTAACACTAGGTGGCATAATCAAAGTAACATTTTAGAATGCCTGTTGTTTATGATTGTAAGTGATGTAGGAATTGGTCAAGTGGACTATGCTTTTCTCTACAGTGGATGGGCCAATTAAACCTTGCAAATCCAAACACTCTTTTACTAAAGGACAATAGACTAGCTGATCTGTCGAATCACCCATCATTTGACTGAGACTCTCTTATCTTCAAGGCCTTTTATTTATTTATTATCCCTTCTCAAGGACATCACCTACTCTACGGTAAAAAGCAAAGATTCTCTGTCAGGCTCCCTGCAGACAAAATATGCCCCTCCTGTGAAGTTAATAAACCATTTCACTACATGTAAAATACCAAGCTCAGTGCCTGGCCCCGCAGAGCGCAGAGAAAGAGCAGTCAATCCCTGCTTTATTACTTCACTGCCCAAGGCGAAAAAATGACAGATATTAACAGTCTTACTTGCTGCAGTAATTTCTTTTTTATTCAAGGTATAACTTAATGGCTTCTTCATCTTAGTCTTCATTAAACTCAGTAAAGTTTCCTTAAAAGAGATTTATCTATCAGTTCTCAGCGAAGGTACTGGTAATTTTACAGCATGTGGCTTGACATTTTCCACTAAATAGAATTTATTTGTATCAAGCAAACTCTATGGGAGCGAGTTGGAAAGTTATATTATCCCTGTATCCCTTCCCCGATCAGGAAAACAGTTGGCATAATGACCATTTATATAGACCTCACTTCAAATTAAGATGTTGCTTTCTGCATAATAATAATATGTATTAACATCACCCAAATATACATTACTACTGCTAACAACTTCAATAAGATAAAGAGCCTGATTACGAGTCTGGCGGTCTCAAGACCATCAGACTCTCGGTGGCTGACTGCCAAAGGACCTCCATCTCCACCAGTATCTCTGAGCCCGACAGGATGACGGCAGTCTTGGTTGTGATCAGCCAGGGCAGTGCTGAAGTCAGCGCTACCCTGCTGATTACAACCTTGTTCTATCCCAGCCGTTTAATGTTGGTCTTACCGCCATGAAAAGGTTGGTGGAGAACAATTGCAGGAGGCCACAGGGGCCCAGTGCTCAGCACCCTTGAACGAGTGAGGGAGCCAAAGGAGCCCGTTGCCCAGCACTCTTGAAATGGGCACTGTGTCTGCTGTGCAGTCAGTGCGCATTTCAAGGGTGGTGGTGCACCCTCCGTGCGGTAGCATTGCCGCTGGCTCAATTATGAGCTGGAAACAATGCTGCTGCACCTTCCCCATTAGGCTGACGGGTGGGAACCTCAGTTCCTGCCTGTCAGCCCAGTGGGAAAGTGGTGGCTGGTGGGGAGACTGCCAGCACCGTGGTGGTCTCCTCGTCAGACGTTTGGCGGTCGGATGTTTCTGACTTCCAAACTTGAAATGACCCCCAAAATTTAGCATCATCCCTTTTCGAATTCAAATTTGTGATCTGCTGTAAATGCTCAACCCCGTTGGGTTTATTATTTCATTTAAGGATTTTAATGTAGTATCAAATTCCACTTTCTGGTTAATCTGCAACACTCAAAGCTCCACATGGTGTCATGTGGTGATGAAAACACCAGGCAGTGAAATCACTCCAGGTCATTACGGAAACATTCTTCAGCTTCAGACATTTACAAATTACTGATTTAAGGGGTGTTTGTTTAACTAGTTCAATGGAAGCCTAAGAAGACTATTCCGCCATTTAGAAAGATGTTTCTGATTCATAAATAACAAGTGCGAAATATGAACATTTTACCTTAAAAATGAACACTGCACTTTGCAAAATTGTATTTTCCTATGTTCGCCTGAACTAGGCCCAAGCAAGCCCTGACTCAGTGTTGACTCAATGTAGCCATTATGTGTGGGTTTTTATTTTTATCTCACATCCCATGTAGCAAACTTTGTGTTTTAGGGGTGTGGGCGTTTAGGCCCTACCACCTTAGGATTCTCCACGAGTGGTGCAGTCTAGGAGCTGCAGGGGAATAATAATATTGGTGGGGATCAATGCAGGGGCGAGGCATAGGGTACAAAGTGGATGGCAGTTAGTTTTGCTCGCTTTTAAATCTTAAGCTTATATATTACTTGCTGAGGAATCTGTGACACTAATGTAATGATTTTAATTAATTCTTTGATAAAGAACTTATTTATCTATTTGCTTCCTCCTTTAACCGTGTATGGTTTGCACACCGCTCAGCATGTACAGTAGTGAAAAAAATCAATTTAAAGGTTAGTGAGGTAACACAAGTATGGCTGGTGGCCAGAATAAAAAGGTTATTGAGTCTTGTTCTAGAAGAAGCCGGAATGCCAATTAGATAAAGCCTGGGGTCCTCATACAAGCATGAGTCCCCAGGTATAGGAGATGTGCTTGCTTCAGATTAATTTACACCTTTGCATATGGAGCAATTGATGCCACAAGTTGAGGGACTGGGCCTAGGCAAGTGATTATGAGTGCCTAAGGAGGGTGTAGAGGCAGGGGTCGGAATGTGCAGGGAAACTTTAAGAATGACCAGGAGGGAGATGTAAGTACTTATGGAGACCTAGGAATGTTCAGTGCCGCTCAGCTGGGACAGTTTAGTGAAGCTGAAAAACACCACTCCGAAGTCAGGAATTGCGCCTTCCAGCCAGTTCCGGGAAGTCATGGGACCGTGTAGGGTCATCCGGTGGAAAGTTTTATGCGTTATCCTCCAGTCAGGAGGGTTCGTACCGGGATTTAAATGAAGTGCAGTTTGGTGATGGTAGAGTGGGAGATGGTGAAGTGCCTGGTACGAGTGGTGGGAGGTGGTGTGAAGTTGTGTCTGACTGATGATACAGTTTTGGATTAAGAAAAAGAAGAGATTGAAGAAGGAGAAATACAGGATGTTGAGGGTCAGGAGCAAAAGTGATGGAGTGTGACTAATAATTTGAATCATGGGCATGTGGACACTAACAGGTTAGATGGAGTTGGTGTTTTACAGAAAGTGCCACTGAGGAAGGGAGCTCTAAGAGAGGTTTCGGTCTAGACAAATAAAAAATTGGCATCGACTTTAGGCTTTGAAGTGGACCCTGACCTTGAGGCCATTTAAGGAATCACAAAAGGAGCACAAATGCAAGTAGGATGACTTGCCTTTGCCAACCCTGATTGTATCACCTCTACGATGGTCCCTTAGAAGCCGTGGGTGAATTCAGATTGATTCACCTCCTCTTGGGCCAGAAGGGTGCTCAGTGAATGATTTTGTTCCTAAGGAATTGAGCAAGGTTCACTATGTCTCAATGGATTCGGCTATCAGACTGATCAATAGACTGGGACCCAGGACTCTAATCCCAGTGCACCCTTTGGATTTCAAACTGTTGGGTTTTCAGTTTGTTGATTTCTATCTTTTTGACAAAGCATTGACTTTGGACTGTTCTATTTCATGTTCCCTGTTTGAGACATTTAGCTGGGTATGCCATCTGCACCGGATAAGACAGTGGGCCTAACCAAAGTCATAACGTTTTGGGGTGTAGAGCTGGATTTTGCAAAGATAGAAGTGTGGTTGCCAGTGGATAAAAAAGAGACTTTAACAGCATTGTTAGACCAGATGCTCACCAAGAACAAGGTTCAGGTAAAGAATATGTACAGTTACTTCTAGGGCATCTGAATTTTGCTTGCAGAACAGTGAGAGCAGGGAGGACGTTTTGTCAGAGACTGGGTCTGGGTTTTTATTGGGGACACTGTTGCCCCACCCAGGGTACGTCTGACAGCAGAGCCAAGTCAGATTTGTGAGTATGAAAGTTTTATCTGAAAGAATTTCATGGAGTACCCATGACACCGATGAGTGAAGAGGCCCAATGGCCCTTGAAGCTTTTTTCAGATGCAGCTAGTGGCTCTTGCTTCAGGGTCTTCTGGCAAGGGCATTGGTGTGCAGAATCTTGGCCTATGGAATAGAAGGGTGGAAGACCGTAGCATTACCTTTCTGGAATTTTTCCTTCCGGTAGTTGTGGTTTGTCTATGGGTCAACTAATTCACCAGCAGGAAAGTGTTCTTCAACACTGACAACGTGGCAGTGGTCAGCATAGTTAAAAGACAGTCAGCCAAGGACCTAAAAGATTTGCAATTGTTGCAATTGTTTGTTTTGTCATGGAAGCATTTTAATGTGACATTCATAGCAAGGCACATTGCAGGAGTGGACAATGTCATTGCGGATGCTTTGTTTTGTTTCCAATGGCACAGATTCTGCAGACTTGTTCAGTCTGTGGATGAGAGGAAGACGGTAATGCTGAGGTACCTGTGGAAGGTTGGATGGGTCGCATCATTCCGTTGATCATCAGGTCTTTATCAGCTTCCACGAGGCGGGTGTACGGTCTGGTGTGGGAAGAGTTTTTTGCGTCAGGGGCTCAAAGGCAGAGCATTTGCAAAGGTAATGGGGAGAGAAGAGAGGATAGGGTAAGATTCATTATGCGGTTAATTGAGCTAGCTTTGTCGGCAGTGACAATCCCGATAAAGTTGGTGGGCTTGGCATTCTTCAGGAAGCTGTATTGGGGATATGAACCATCTACAGGGGATATGAAGAAACAGATACTTTAAGGTTTGGTGCAGGAAGGAGCAAGAAGGGACATGAAGTGGAGACCGGTCACTTTGAGCATTTTGAGTGGATTGTTGCAGTAGCCCCGGGAGGAGTGCACCAGCGGACACAAATGTTCATTGTTCTCAGTGGAGAAGGTTTTGTTGTTTTCCTCGGCATTCAGGGTGGCAGATATCATGGGTTAAAAGGAGAAACAGGGTCTTGAGGGGAAGGATATCAGGGTTCTGGATGAAGGGGTACAGGTGTGGTTGCCCAGTTCTTCTGGATAAGAATTATTACTTCCCTGGACCCTGACGTGTATCCGGAGTGCACAAGCGTTGTGTGCACTCCCCACCCCAGGAACCTACATTGAGTCCCTCTAATGTGTGTTTCCTACAAAGTGGTTGCCGCCTCCTTATATATTGGGCTACCAATCCCCTCTTGTCACTCTCACACAGGCCATTTACATTCCATGACAAGACAGAGATTGTGCTATCAATTGCCTGTGGGGTGTCAGATTCTATTGGAAACCAAACGTCAGTAGGATCGAGAGTTGGGCAGTCAGCCATTTGATTGCCAGATACTAAAGCCATGTAGTCGCCCACTGTTTGCCCAGGTGTGTAAACCCTTTTTGGTGAGTTCTCTTCCTCTGTTGACTCAGGACTCCTAATTTGTAAATTTACTAGTCTGGGCCCCTGTGTTTGCCCACTCCCAAAAACTTTGCAATCCAAAAACTTCAAAACGCTTTCCCCAGCCACCCTCGACCTCACCCACAAAAACCTTTTTAAATGAAACCTCTCAAAACTAGGACAGAACAACTTGACAGGAGAGACTGAGAGGTCTGTAGCCCACCTCCCCCACCCATTAGCCTACCACAACAAACTACCCACAGTATCAGAATCAACCATCCCTGGTAACAGTGACTCAGCAATGTAGAACTAACAAGTTTGTGTCCGAGTTTTTGATGCCAACTGTGTGGGGGACACCGTCTGTTTTCATGCACCTCTGGCAGACCTCGGATGTCGGGCCACCTCATCCACTAGGGCTCCAACTGATTGTCCACAATCTCCTTGTACAGTGGAGCACTGGCTGGATCATCCTCCAGTGCACTGATGGGCACTGCCAGCGGGTAGAGGTCTCTATTTCTGTCTCTCGGTCCTCACCTAGCACCTCACCCGAGGGCAATTGTCTTCCACCGTGTGTCTGGTGTGCATGATACCTGCAGACTGATTTCCCTCCAAGTCCGAGGACGACATCAGACGTATGGTTGAGCCCCGTCTCCGCCATGTCTGTCTTGATCTCTCTGGGTTCATCTCAGAGCTTTCCTCCTTGGACATCATTTGTCTTTTGGTTGTGTCTCCTCATCAGCATATGGCGTGAGGCCAGGTCCGCCATCCATTGTCTCTGCAGATTTGAGCGTTTTTCCAACCATGTCCAGACTTCTTTGGGCGTTTGGCAGAAATAGGATTTACCTTGGACTAGGACATGTTTTGCCAGAAACATGAGTGCATATTGCAGGTGCAGGTCCCGAGTCTAGACTTCACCTCGTTAAAGATCTGTCTCTGCTTCTGTACCACTCTCGTATAGTCAGGGAATATCTGGATTTTGGTATTGTTGTAGTGGAGCTCTCCCAGCCTATGCCCTTTTGCCAGGATCATGTCTCTAACCTTGAAGTTCAGAAAATGTGCAACCACAGTCTTGGGAGGGTCTCCTGGCCGGGGGTCTACTCCACAGCACCTGGTGTGACCTCTCTATAATAAAGCAGGGAGAAAATCTGTCCTGGGAGTGTGTGACGGGCTACAGCCTGCGCGCCCACACATGGCTATCACTTGTGCTGACTCTGCCCCTGTTGCTCCGAAGTTTCCTGGTCATGCTGCCTGTGATTTGTCAATCGTTCCGCAGTGGCGGGACGCCAGCCGGTCAAATATACCAGAGTCAGCACTTTCAGCGTTGAGAGGCGGAAAGGAGGGAGACGAGGAGCAGAGCTCGACTGTGAACCAGCACTGAAGGTACCGTCCGGGTATCGGAAGAGGAACTGGGAGGCGATTCCGAGAAGACCCTGTTCCAGGTGACCGGGAGGCCGAAATGCAGCATCCCGCCACGCTCCAGGAGAAGCGTGGCCATTCAGGTGCGTGGGACTACGTCCCTGAGTGACTGTGAATAAGAGAGAGAGAGAAAGGAGTGGAGTGAAAAGGGTAACACAGGGAAAAAGGGAGGAGGGAATAGACAATCACCGAGGAAATGGGAAGGCACGAGCCCTGGGGTAACAGGAAGGGAAACGGGGAAAAACAAACGAGGAGCAGGGAGAGACACGAAAACTTACCGACAGGCACCGTAGGCCACCTTTACCATTAAAAGACTCGCCGAAGCCCAAGCACAGAAATTGCTGAATACTAAGGGAAAACAGAAAGACAAGAAAGATTAGGAATCAGAATAGTACGAAAACAGAAGACAAGTACCGGCTAACCTGAAATAAGGAGAGTAATGTAATAGTGTCAAAACAGAAAGACAGGAAACATAACGACATTGTATAAGAAAAGAAATATCATAACAAGATCACTTACAGCTCTTGTTCTTTTTCTCTCCACATGCGCTTCCCGGGGGAAAGTCCTGTGAACAAGAGAGAGAGAAAGACGAGTAAGGAACGGACCTCAAGAACATCCCACCAATGAAAGCCCAGCTTCGCAAAGACTGAAATAAACCTACCTGAATTCCACTATATACCATAACTTCAATAAAAATCCTTCGTTTTAAACCTATAACGCAGTCTGGAGTTGTTCCTCCACACCCACACAGTTACAGAATGCGGATTGACCTTAGCCACTAGTCAAGGAGCATCACTATGTCCGGGCCTCCACCCACTCAGGAAAGGTTTTCAGCATCTTCCAGCCTCCATTTTGTTTCCTTGGTCTTGGTCTGACAATCAATAGCATCTTTGCGGTGATTTGTGACCACATGTTCCGGCTCTGAAATCATCATCCCCGCCATTGTGACCCTGTCTGCCACATTGCGGAGACCTTGGAGCAATAGTGAGAACTTCAACCACACTTCACCCACTTTATCCTCAAGTGTCACCTGAGAAGGCTGTGTGGCAGCCTGAAGGGCTACATTATCTGCCTGGGGTGTGTCCCAGAGTCTGGTGGATGAGGGGGGCACCACCCGCACATATTTATCCAGCTGTATCTGGCAGGTTGCCCAGTCTTCCTTGTTTTTGGCCATAGGTCACTTCCACTCATGTCCCTTGTCACCTGCAGAACAGGTTTGCCGAGCAGCCCGAGGTCGATGGGGCACTAAGAAAAACATCAGCTGAGGGGCCTACTTTAAGGGCCTGGCAATCCCTCATGCTGATCCCACCAGGGGTCCGGGTATTGTTGCTCCACTGACCATCTGCTTTACCCCAAGGAAGCGCAGAGCCTTCTGGATTTTCCATTGTTTGTGTCTCTCTCTGCAAGAGGGATTTTCATATGAGTACCCAGTTGGCGACAGGGAGGGGCCACCAAGAATGAGGTCCCTTTGCACCTCCAAGGATTTGATCTTCTGACCAATGGACAGGAATGTTGAGGCTCTCTAAGACAGTTCTTCAGAGACCACCACCACATAGAACTCAGGTGGGGCAGGGGGAGGAGCAGACCACAAGCAGTCCATCAGTCCATCCGCCAGGCCTCCTTCAATCACTGCACTGCTTAAAGCTCTTGAGTAGGCTCGCCAGTTCAAAGTCCTACTTTGTAGTCCAACTTTTCCCATCAGCTGCCAGAAGCACTCTGTCTCCCATAGTTATGTGCAAGATCGCCTTGCCCCAAGGACCTTGTCTGGTTTCCTGCTTCGATCAGAAGTCAGGGGCCTCGGGCCAGCGCCACCAATCTCAGGGGCCAAGCGTCCGCATCTCTGCTGCTTCCCTCCTTCCAAGTCTGTCACTACCAGCTTCACCTCACCTTCCCAGCACTCTCAGAGTGAGGAAGAGAGGCGCTGCTTTCCTTCTCACTGCTGCTCTGGGCCCGCCATTCCATCTCAGTGCTTTGTATCAGGTGGGCGCCTGCCTTCAGCTATTACCTCCTCTCTGACTCTAGCTGATGATTAATCTTATCTCCCCTTCTATTCTCCACTGCCTGCAGGGCCTTCTAGTTTCTGGTCTTGGCGGTTGAAAGGGAGTGATCGGTAGTCCCAGGTCAGGGAGACAGGTCTCAGCCGAAGGGCGTTCAGGTCAGCACTTCCTTGCAAGCTTGCCAGTCACAGGGCCCATGGCTCATCACGTTTTCCCACTGCGGCCTCAGGGATCCCGCTGTGCTCGGTTCATTGCACTCAAGCTGGAGACCCCAGTCTCAGAGGAAGGAGATCTGGTCCTCAGCTCCGCAGCAGTCCTGGCCTCAGTGGTATGGTTGGGTCCACTAGGCCTAGGACACTCCTTTGGATCAGTGTTATGGCAGCAGTTGGCATTGGAGTGAGCCTCTCACCATGCTGTAGGTTCGGTCCAGCTTTGGGCCACCTAAGGAGTCAATTGTGGCACTTATAGCGTTACGATGGTTATGATATAGAGAAGATTTTATGGGCCGACGAGGAGCTCACTTACAAAGTACCTGGCAATGCTATCTTGGCCACTTCCCGGGTTTGTGCCATATTTGCACCACACAACCTGGTACATGTAATGTGCAAATCACTAAGCCATAAGCCAATTTGCATGTCTTTGAATAACTTCAAAAATATGGAATAAGGCAAGGCAGTACAAATCGCTGCGTTACCTTACTCTGCATAAGGAAGGTATTCCATAGGAGTTGTGTGGGTGTTCCCAAGCATGGATGCTGAGTGGGTGTTCCCACGCAACTCCCATGGTTTTTGACACATTTCCACATTTATCAAACCTTCGTAAACCTGGGAATGCGCCAAAAAGATATGCCTCCCCAGGAGCGGGGTAACGAGGGGAAATATCTTTATTTCTCCTTGTTTTTCTTCTTTCTATGTGTGCTGCATTTTGTAGCACATATAGAAAGAAGAAAAAGCCACCTGGGATTGTTTTTGTGCAGGAAGGTGTGCCTTCCTGGACCAAAACGAATCTGCATGCAATGAAGGGACCCTTGCATGATGGTGCAAGGGTGCCTACGTTGGCGCAAGGCTGCCAAAATGGTGCCAGTGAAGGGGGAAAGGACAGGAAGGTGTCATATTGGATAAATACACCACATTATTGCTCTTTCCCTGTGATGCAGAGCAGAGCAGCAAGTTGACTTGCTGCTCTGACCTAAGCCACAAAACCCATAAATATAGGCCTAGGTGTTTAGGGATGGAGACCTGAAGCATGTTATGCAGTGTAACAACGCATCTCACAGAAGGTGGGAGTAGCTGCTCTAGAGCTGCTTCTCAGACTTATATGAATGAAAACAACGCCAGCCCGACGTTTCCCTCAAGTACTCATCGTGTGTAAGGAATGTGCCATTGACATTCAGATCCCCCAGTGAGTGAGTTCCCATGTTTCATATGATGACGTCCTAGAGCTTCATGACTGACCGGTAACAGAGTATGGTATTCCACAGGGAGCAAAGGAGAGTAAAGGAGGCTATTATCTGTAACATAGCCTCTGCCAGGCCGTGGTGGTGCAGAAAACAGTATTCCACAAGGATTTTGGTTTCAGCCACCAGGCTACCAATATACGAAGGTGGAGAAATGGGAGCCATATAAACTTGATCCATAGCCAAATGAAGGAGAAAGGGGGTCGACGTGATTCAATGAGTAGCATGGTGCATATCAGAAGCATCCAAACCTCCCTCTGTAAGGGGAGAGTGACAGTATCCCATTAATTGCAGGGCTGACCCCTTGCCCAAGCAAGCTGTATCAGCTAAGTTTTAAGCATTTGGGAAAGAAAGTGAGGCAGATGGAGAGGGATGTTCAAGAACAAGTATATCAATTTAGGACAGAAGCTGTACGCCCAGCCAATGATAAAGGAAGGGCGATCCAACATGTGATCTGCTCTGTGATGGTATTTAGCTCCACGCCATAATCTGAACGGAGCACTGTTTGAGTTCCGTAGAATACCAGTGTAATGGAAAGTCAGGGGGAAAGGCAGCTTATTAGTTGTGAGCAGAAAAAGCAAAGATTTATCTCAATTTGATATGTATATCTAACAGCCCGCCAAAACCAATGAACTATAGTACATGAGGGTCAAGGAGGTATAAGGTAATATCATTGGGATATAAAGAAACCAATAAATGGCTACTGGGGTAGCGCAAATCATAGTCATGGTGCTGCTTAGTGGCTAGGGGTTCAACCACAAGGGCAAAGAGGGGAGGCGAGAGTGGGCACTCCTGCTGAGTGCCCATGGTGATGGAAATTGGGGAGGACAATGTAGGACGCTGGCTCTGTATACACTATAGCAAAGTAAGGTATAGTGTACACAGGGTCCAGCCGATTTACAGAGGCTAAAGTAGATAATCTAATGCTCTCTCTTGTGGCAGTGTAGTCGAGCAGTTAGGCTTATCAGAGGGTAGTGCTAAGCATTTGTTGTACACACCCACTCAACAAATGAGGCACACACTCAATGCCTTACTCTAGTCCAATATTTTATGCATCAAAAAATATACTTTGTTACTTTATTACTAGAACCAAAAGGATCTTTTTTGCAGGTAAGTACGGTTGCAAGAATGTATCACTTTCACGGTTGCAAGAATGTATCACTTTCAAGTATCAAATGCACTTTGTTTGTAATTCACAGTTAAAACAGTTTACATGTAAGTAATATCAAAAGTAGACACTTAGGGGTATATTTATACTCTGTTTGCACCAGATTTGCGTCATTTCTTTTTTACGCAAATCCGGCGCAAACTTAACTCCATATTTATATTTTGATGCTAGACCCGTTTAAGTTAACGTCATTTTTTCCTGCGGAAAACTACCTTGCGTCAATGAGATGCAAGGTAGGCGTTCCTGGGCAAAAAATGATTCTAAGGCCTTTGCGCTTTATCTATCCTCCCATGCAAAAATCCCGCACGGGAGGAAGAGGCTCTTAAATAATGGCGCTAAGCCTGCTTAGTGCTATTATTTAACGCCTGGGTCAGGGCAGGCGTTAGGGGACTTGTGGGCCATTTTCCAAAGGTGCCCTTCCCTGCACCCAGGGAAACCCCCACCCATACCTGGAGGACACCTAAAGATGGGGGGACCCATCCAGGTAAGTTGTTTTTTGTTTTTTTAAATGCCATAGGGAATCCTAACTTGGGCCCCCCTACATGGCACTGTGCCCAATGCCCCCTGGGCATGGCCATTGGGCATGGGTGCATGACTTCTGTCCATGGCGGTTGTGCATCGAAAAATGACACTAGTCTGGTTAGATTCATTTTTCAGACTGTAACCTGACTAGTGCAAATTCTTTGGCACACATCCTCCTGTTTCCCCCACACCTCCCCTACCCGGTTAACGTCATTTATTTTTATGCTAATCGGGCCTTACTGCCTGCTAGCGTCATTCCTTAAATATGACGCCCGGCTGGTGTCCAGGAATGGCGCTAGCCGGCGGTATACTATAAAAAGTATAAATCAGGGCCTTGGTGCAATTTTTATTGAAGGCAATGCAGTCTGGGGGGGGGGTGAAGTACATACACAGTTTATAGGTAAGTGGGAGATTTACGGTCCCAGTCTTCAGGGGCTAAGGTGTCCACAGGGCAAAGTTTAGGAAGACACCAAGAATGCAGCACCACCAACAGGGGGACAGCCTGGTGCAGAAGCCAAAGTTGATGTTGGGTGCCCAATGGAATCCTATGGAGACTGGGAGCACTCAAAAGAGAATAGTATGCAGGTAAGTAACCGCAGTGTCAGGTTACCGGCCCGATAGGGTTTAGATCAGCACCACGGGGTCCACAGGTAAGAGCCAAACACGGGGGTACCTTTAGGCGTCGGGTATCTTCACTGGATCAGGTAGCATTCTGGGGGGTCCCCTGGATTCAGGCTGCCTGCGTCGTTGTGGTGGCCAGGAGGGGTCAACCCAGGGTGAACTTGAGGTTGGGATCGCCTGGGAACTCTCTCTGGTCAGTGGGCCACCTGGACTTGGGCTGTGGGTGTCAGGTGCACAGTGCGCAAGACTCGCCAATCCGGAGGGCTCTGAAGTCCTTGTTGGAGGTTTCTTTGTGGACAGGGCCACTGTCCTCTGGAGTTCTTGGTCCTTAGCATGGCAGGTAGTCCTCTGAGGGTTTGTAGAGGTCGCTAGTCCTGCAGGATGAGTCATCTTTTTGTAGTAGGAGTCCTGAAGCTGCAGACAGGCCGGTAGGGATGGGGCCAAGTCAGTTGTCATCTGGAGTCTTCTCTGCTGGTGCAGCTCTTCAGTCCTTCTTCTTCTTCTTTAAGGTCACCAGGAATCTGAAGAGCCAGGTTTAAGGGTGTTACGGGAGTCAGAGGGCAGTAGCCAATGGCTATTGACCTGTTGTGACTGCACCCTTCCTGTGCCCACTCCATTTGAGGAGGGAGGGGCACATTCCTAACTCTATTGGCTAACTTCCTCCAAAACAAGATGGAGGATTCTGTAGAGATGGGTTCACCTCAACTCTGGGCATCCTAGGGGTGGTCCCAGCTGGGGTGGAACCTCCTCCCTTGTTTACTAACTTTTCCCACCGAACCTGCTGCCTGCACTGGATGGAGTGCACCGGGACAGCATAGCAAAAGGCAGGAGCCTTTGAGGCTCACCGCCAACTGAGCACAAAAGCCCTCGTCCCAAGGGGTCAGGTTTTGGCAGGCTGGCATAGACCGGTCAGCCACACACTTGAGGGTTGGGTGAATTTCAAGGGGCATCTCTAAGATGTCCTCTGTGTGCATTTTTCAATAAATTCAACACTTTCATCAGTGTGAGTTCTTTGAGGTGAGAAGTTTGATACCAAACTTCCCAGCGTTCAGCGAAGCCATCATAGACACCCAGCCCATGTACTCAATATGGCTACACTGCCCTTACAATATCCAAGAATGGACCACTGTAGGGCCATATTGCTCATGCAGCTATGTCCTCCCCTGTGGTATAGTGCACCCTCCCTTAGGGCTGTAAGGCCTGCTAGCGGGGTGACTTACCTATGCCACCGGCAGTGTTTGGTAGGCATGGCACCCAGGGAGGGATGCCATGTCAACTTTGCCTTTTTCTCTCTACCAACACACACAATCTGCAGTGGCAGTATACATGTGTTAGGTGAGAGGTCCCTTAGAGTGGAATAATATGTGATGCAGCCCTTAGGAACCCTCTCTGGCCACATGGCTCGTGGTACCACTGGTACCTTTTTACAAGGGACTCATCTGTGTGCCAGAGGTGTACCAACTGTGGAAACAATGGTACAGTTTTAGGGAAAGAACACAGGTGCTGGGGCCTGGTTAGCAGGATCAAGTGCTAACTTGACTCAGTCAAGTTAGCATCAAATATCCGGCATAAAAGTGGGGGTGAACTGCCACAAGTGGCCATTTTCCTACAACAGCAATATTAAGACAACCTCTGGCAGGGGAATAGTATAAAGAAGGTTAATCCAAGACAAAACTGTGTGGGGAAACCCCGTCCTATTAGGTATGGCTATTGAGTAATCACACTCAAGAGAATCAAGAGCTTTTATGGCATCCAAGAAGGCTGCCACTGCAGCCAGCTCAGATTAAGATCTTGTACAACTGCAAACAGTGTGCACAGGTTATGGGATGTAGATATTTCCTAGAATGAACCTGGCCTGGTCGGGACACACTAAATGGGTCATAAAAGGATTCAGGTCCTCATTACAGCTTTGGTGGTCTTTTGTCAAGACCGCCGAAGCTGCGGCAGCCAGCATACCGCCAGTGCAGGTGGTATGCTGGGAGCCCTACTAGGAGTTTTCTGCTGGGCTCGTAATCGCGCCGGCGGCAATGTTGTGGCACGTTTGGTGTGACAGCACCCATTGTGCATTTCATTGCCCGTAATTCGGGCAGTGAAATGCACAACGGGGTGTCCATGGGGGCCCCTGCACTGCCCATGCCAAATGCATTGGCAGTGCAGGGGCCCCCGAAAGGGGACTCGTAATCCCGTGGGCAGCGCTTGTTGCCCTGGCAGATTGTGAGCATCAAGACTGCAAGGCTGCCGACAGGCGGATGGATGGCGGTGCTGGCAGTCGGACGGCCCTGTCTGTGGCGGTCCAACCGCCATCGGGAGTGTGGCGGTCTTGAGACCGCCACACTTGTAATGTGGGCCTCAATCTATTAGCAAGGAGTTTAGCTAGAATTTTGACATCGCAATTGATTAATGAGAGTGACCTATAGGATTAACAGCATTTTGGCACTTTAACAGGATGGAGCGATGTGATAATAAGGACCTCCCACATCGATGCAGGAAAACTACACAACTGTCTCACTTCTTGAAAAACAGCAAGCAGTTGGAGAGCCAGAAAATCGGTGTAGGTTTTGTAGACCTCAGCCGGTAGCCGGAGGCCTTACCCGACTGCAACTGCTGGATCACCTCCTGGATTTTGTCCAGCATAAAATCTTGTTCAGAAACATATGTTGACCATCACTGACCCACCCAGAAATGTATACTGAGCTTCGTTGACACCCATGTCATTTAAATAGGAACCTACCTCCGTGGGAATGCTACATTGGGAGGCATGGAGGGAGCTGTAAAATTCAATGAATGTCTGCCGAATATGTGATGTATCCGTGTGCAGCTGACTATGTGTTCCCCGAACATTGACCACATCATTAGTCGCCCAAAGACGGTGTATGATAGTAGTCATCGTCTTCCACGGGCGCTCACCCTCCCCATTGGCTGGGGCAGTGGCATATTTGCTTTGAAAAACAGGACTCCCTATCAGCCATGTTCTGGTACTCTGTCAAGGTAGTCCTCATCTGGGCTAAGAGGGGATCAGCAGCACCAGTGTAAACACCTCTAGCTGGAACAAATCACACTCTAAACGAGAAAGATTACCTTGAAGGGAGCAGAGGGCGCCACCACTTTTGGACACATAGCCCGATGACAGTCACCTTAAAAGCTTCCGAGATCATACTAACCTTGATACAGTGTCTGCATTACAAGCAAAAATGTCAGAGATTTCCTCATCAAATTGGTGATCAAGCAGTAGGACTGGGGAGAGGTGGCTGTTGGAGTCGAGTGGTGTGGACACGGGAACGGACAAGGCTGGAGAGTGATCTGAGAGAGTGCAAGCTAGCTAACCTTCCATAACCAGGATAGCAGCCCACAAGAGAGCAACCAATAATCCAGCCTGGACCAATTAGCAAGGACTAACGAATTGAAGGTTCCCTTCTGACCTAGGGGATGATAAACAGATCATATGTCCAGGAGTTCATGGTCACTCATCGTGTCCTGAAGGTGTCAAAATGCAAAACTTCGGTAGTTAGGTGGGACATGCAAGCGATCCTCCACCGCTTTAATCATGCAGTTGAAATAAGTGCCCTGCCATAGGACCAAAGAGGGACCTGTAGAGATAACGAAACTCCATAAACATCAAAACAGTTTGAATTGTATATATTTAGGGCCATAACAATTGACCATTGTGATAGTATGTCACAGTAGCTTACCTCAGGTGATCACATTTCTACCCTGGTCATCCACCAGGGAGCCATGTGGGGTATATGGGAGTCCCTCTTTCATCAGGAGGACCACGACCCTGGCGTAGGAGGAGTAACAGTAGAGGATAAGCAGGATGGCCATTTCATGGCAAAGGAGTTGGAAGCATTTGACGCCAGGTGGGTCTCCTGTAGCATTACAAGTTGAATCCCCATGTCTGTCCAAGTGTGATAAAATATGTCTACGTTTACGTGGGTCACCAAGTCCACACATATTCCAGGTGCCACATTTACATAATGTAGGAAGCCTGCAGGAGAATACGTTTCTTCAGGTGGCACAGAAACAGAATAGTAGAAATCTGTGATGCACAGTTTCCAAAGTGTGAGTAAACTGTAACAATAGGAAAGGGTCATAACAGCGCATAAGGGCTAAAACACATGTCACAGGAACAAAACTATATTAACCCACCCCTCACCCAGGCTGACATACCCCTTTCGTCAGGTAGCCATTCCCTCCCACCCACCTACCCAGAACATGCCTGTTCCATTACTGAAACAAGATAAATATAATAGGCAGAGCACAGCTGTGCAACCAACTTACAACAGAGGTCTAAGGGGTAACCTGTGGGGTTCATCCAAAGAGGCAGCTGAGACATCCTCAGCCAGTGAAGGGCATCAGAGGAAGCCTGAACCCTACCCCCCCAACTAATAACTAATATAACCAGTAATAAAACTGGACAACAGAATGGGGATTAAAGGCAAAACAGAGTATGAGAAAATCTGGTCTGCATGAAAAGCAGGACAACAGGGGACCTGAGGGCCCTTTTCACAAAACAATGAACAGACTCATCAGATCAGTCCGGTGAAGATAATGGCAAGGCTGCATGAGATGAGGCCGGAGAGTGAGCCTCACTGGGAGGTCAGGATGGTATCTTTCATAGTACGGAAGACTAATGGGATCCCTGAACGGTGAGGTGCAGTCGAGCCGGGTACAGCATGTGTAAGATATCACAGCATGTTGAAGAAGCTGTTTAATTGGGAAAAACGTACGGTGAGCCTTCTAAACCGCAATGGTGATATTTGGAAAGATCGATATGGAGTTGTCATTAAATGATAAGAACCGGTTCTCACGTGTCAAGCTCAAGGCCCAGTCCCTGGCCCTAAAATTTAGAAGCTGGGTAGTGATGGAATGCACTGGGACCTGTAAGGGGGGTCCGGCTGCCAAAGTGCAATGTGAGCTGGTGAAGGAGTCTGCACCAAAGAGGGAGACCAGGAGTCGCTCCACATAGTCCTCCAATTTGCAGGTGTTAGTGGACTCGGCACGCCTATGATACATAAGTCACTGCGGCGCAAACTAGCCTTTATGTTTTCCTTCTTGGCCACAATCACTTTTACTACATGTTTAGTGATGAAGGTATCTTCACAAGAGATAACAGTGCCCTCCACCTGTGAAAGGCACTGCTCTGCTTCCTGGAGTCAGTTTACGCATCATGCCATCCCCTCAAACACCCAGAGAGCCCACCTTAAACTCAACGGAGGACAAACTGGATTGCATGTCAAGTCTCTCACTCATATCATCTGTGGAGCAGGCAGGCACTGGGAGAGGAGTAGCCAGCGAATTCACAGGTTCAGAGCTAGGGGCAGAGCCACAAGGAGTGTGACGTCAAACTGAAGTTTTGTCTGCTGACCATCTGCCTTCCCCAAGATGCAGTAGGAAGGATTGGGCACAGAATATGAAGATACCAGTGTTGAACAGCACCAAAATCCTAGCAAAGCAGACGGGCGTCAAACCACCAGCCGCAAGCACCAGTCACCAACAAAGCATGGGGGGCACAAGCAGACCAGGGGCACCTGTGTCACAAGTGGTAAAAGGATGCAGGGATACAAGCTGCCAAGACATGTAGGAGCTGCTTGAAGGGCAAGTACAGGCCCAGGAGCTGGTGAGTAAAGTTCCAGGGTGCAGCAGTAGTCTCAGTGCATCAGGGCACAAACTGTCCATGAGATTTAGGGGCCCCGCCACTCCCTCAGGGAGGCCCAGAACATGGGATGGGCAAAAGCATGCCTGGTGACCAGGTGGGCAGGAGGCCCGGTCACCCCTCCATTAAACTGTCCCAGTGATGTTAGGCAGAGGGAGCAGGCCAAAATGCAGAGGATAGCCTTAAGGCCCTGAAAAACAGTGCAGGCTAGGGGTTGACAGTGATTTCAGCTCTGGAGGGGAGTGGCAGCAGCAGCCTCCACCCTCCCAAATTATGTTTGTCTGACTACTAGTCGCAGGCCCAGTGCAGAGGAAGAGGGCTCTGCGCCATTATCTGATGCAGGTTCTGGGCCCACCTGCTGATATTGCTGCTTCAAAACTCAGAGTGGCCTGCAAAGCAAGGCAGGAATGCACGCCGCTTATCCCTACTGCCCCATGCCTACCAGGATGGGGAGAGGACACCTTTAACCTCGCCAGCAGGTCCCGTTAAAGAGGCACCTTTAGCCTACCAGTAGCTGCGGGGGCCAGAGCAGCGTCACGTCCCATCAGCGGGATCGCGTCAGGAGGCCGAGTCCTGCGCAGTCTGGCAGACATCAGCGGTCGCAGGCTGCACTCAGCCGATAGCCCTGCACGAGCTGCAGCTTCTGGTCCAGGCAAGCCGTGGGGAATCCCGGCCTGATCAGGCACCTTCCATCATCGGCTCAAAGAGCGGGGGAGGATTATGTTCCACATGAGCGTCACTGCAGTGTGGCTATCTTGCAAGCCGGCTCTCTGACACCCCCTTGAAATAGTTTGCATTCAGACTAAGGGCCTGATTTAGAGTTTGCCAGATTGGTTACTCCTTCACAAATGTGACGTATATCCTGTCTGCTGTATTACGGTTTCCTTAGGATAGATTTGAATCGTAATACAGCAGACGGGATATCCATCATGTTTCTGATGGAGTAACCCAATCCACCAAACTCTAAATCAGGCCCTAAATGTCAGACTGTTTGCTGCATTTGATTGAGCCCTATGCTTTTACTCTATATTTATTTACCACACATTTTAATTATTAATTTTACCTTCTGTATTGCACTTAAAATTACTTACTAAACCCTCATGATTCTGAACATCTATCAGTCTCAAGAAGGCTTAGTCATTTGCCTATGGTTGGAAATGGCACTTTTTGCAGGGTTATCCCCAAACGTTTTGTTTCTGACCTCCTGTTTTTGATCCTGTGCTAAATGTAGTTTTTTCTGGCTTTAGGACTTTGGGCACTTTACCACCACTGACCAGAGCTAAAGTGCAAGTGCTCTCTGTCTAAATTGTATTGGTGAATGGTTTATCCATGGCTGACAAATTAGATTTACGAGTAAGTCCCAGGGCCTGTAAATCAAATGCTACTAGTGGACCTGCAGCACTGATTGTGCCACCCACATGAGTAGACTTGCAAACATGTCTCAGGCTTGTCACTGCAGTATCTGTGTGTGCAGTTTTAAATGGACATTTCAACTTGGCAAGGGCACCCTCTTGCAAGGCCCAAACCTTCCCTATTACTACATGTAATTTACCCCTAAGCTAGTCCCAAGGTAGCCCCGTGGGCAGGGTGCAGTGTATTTAAAAGGTAGGACATGTACTGATGTGTTTTACATGTCCTGATAGTGAAATATGTCTAAAAGCGGGTTTCTCTATTGCAAGGACTATCTCTCCCATAAGGTAACATGGGGATTGCCTCAAAATATCTTTTAAGAGTAATTTCCCATTGGGAGCAGACAGGGAGCTTAGGGTGTCTGAATTAACAATTTAAAATTACATCTTTTGGTGAAGTTGTTTTTTTAAATTGTAAGTTTGTAAATGCCCCTTTTAGAAAGTGGGCATTTTCTTCATTAGCCATTCTGTGCCTCTTTCTATCTGTGGAATACAGATCTGGGTCATGATGATGGGCTGTTTGTGAATTCACTCAAGACAGTCTCCAACAACGCTACATCACCTCCCCTGCAACTGTACGGAACCGACACCTCATCTCCCCGGTAGCAGTAGGGAACTGACGCCGCAAAGGCTCCAGCAACGCCTCACCTCTCTGACTCTGTGCAGCGTCTTTGTTTCCTTGTTTTCCAAAGTACTGTACCTGGAGTTCGTGCGATCCATGATCGGCCTGCACCAGTGCTTAATTTGTCAATAAAAATGTGCTGGTTCCCCAAGCTCTCCTCTTAAACCTGCAGCTGATGCAATTAAATGTGTGAGCACGAAATACTGAGGCATGGTAATCCTGAAGCCATCTCGGGCCTCTTTAATCCATTTACAGCCACTCCCTGATGCTTTAGCTCACTCTGGCAGCCATCTCCTTTCTACCTTTGTTACGCTTTTTCATTTTTCCCTTCCTCCGTCTTTCCCATATGTGTCTTTGCTCGCAATAAATGCTTGAGGCAGTAGAATGAGCCCTGGCCCTCAAAAATAAGTGCCGGTGCTCAGCACCGGAAACAATAAGCACAAATTAAGCACTGGCCTGCACTCCCTCCCAAGTGGCGTTGAACTGTTGGGAACAACTCCGTCAAGACTTTGTGATAGCCCCAGTTGGAGCTATTGTGTTTCTAAGTGCTATACTCACATTTAGGCCCTCATTACGAGTCTGGTGGTTGCATGACTGCCAGACGACCGGTGGCGATCTCACCGCCAACAGGCTGGTGGGGGTACCGCCACATTATGACCATGGCAGAGCTGCCACAGTCCGGCCACCGACACCGCCAGGCTGCCGCAAGCCGGCAGCCTGGCTGTCCGGGTGGTTTCTCATCCTTCAGGGCAGCACTGCTTGCAGCGCTGCCCTGGGGATTAGGAGTACCCATCCGCCAGTCTTTCCATGGCGGTTCATACCACCATGGAAAGGCTAGCGGAATGGGAGACTCAGGGGCCCCCTTGCACAGCCCCGTTGCGCATTCCACTGCCTGAATTACGGCCTGTGGAATGCTCAACGGGTGCTGCTGCACCCGCTGCACCGCCACATTGGTGCTGGCTCCATTAGGAGCTGGCATCAATTGTAAGGCCCTGTTCACCTGTGGTGAATTCCTATTAGGGCTGGCGGGGTTCAGGCCGCACAGGCGGTCTGAAGGCGGTCTGAAGGCGGGAAGAGTTTGGCGGGCGGTCTCCGCTGCCCACCAAACTCTTAATGAGGACCTTAATCGTTAAAAATGTGTATCTTTACTTGTGTATGTTGGATTTTTACTCTTTTGGTCTTGTTTTACTCAAATAAATTTTGCCTGTTATTCTAAACGGGTGTGGAGTACCTTTGAGGTGCTTTCACTGTGTTACTGTGTGTGTGTGTGAACAAATACTTTATACATTGCCTCTGATATAATCCTGACTGCTTGTGCCAAGCTACCAAAGTGGTAATCAGGGGATATCTTAGCTGTGTGACTCCCTTACCCTGACTAGAGTGAGGGTTCATACATGGACAAGTCGCTAACCACTGCCAACTAGAGTCCCCATTTCTAACAGGGTACACTTAGTTTATTAATTCTTGACAAATTACAAGAAAAATTTTATAAAATGAAGCCACCTCCTAGACCTACACAATTCGAAGCTCTTAGGGCCTGATTTAGATATTGGGAGATGAGTTACTCCATCTCGATGGTGACAGATATCCAGCCCTTCGAAATTGAAATCCCATAGAACATAATGTTATTTAGATTTTGTCAGACGGGATACCCCTCACCTTTGTGACAGAGTGACTCGTCCGCCAATATCTAAATCAGGCCCATAGTGCTTGGGAGAAAATAGCTCGAAATAAAGAGAAAGGTACCAAAAACAAACAAAAATGAGAAATTATGCAGACACAATTTGGGATTATCAAAGTCGGAGATGGAGAAAGTGTGTCACACAGTGTGTTAGATTATATCCTGTAGTTAAAAATGTGAAAAATACAAAAGCTGGAGAAGTTAAAAAGCCTAAAAGGAGAAAGATTAAAGGGGATATAGCAGAAAAAGATTAATCAAAATCAGATACTTATTCAGTTATGATATTTTAGATTATTAGCTACACATCCACCACCTTATGTGGCCCCTGTACCAAATGATGGAGCTCATTTGACAAATAATGGGACAATAGCTACGGCTTCTATAGATCTGGCTATTTCACAAATTAAAGTTACTGGCTTGATGTAAGCAGTACTACCTGCAAATGCACAACAGTATTGGTTTAGCTGATTGTGCCCCAGCCAGTAATGGCCCAACTGATTTTTGCACAGCCTGTTACTACGCAGCCTGTAACTCAGCAAGCAGCTGTAAATGCTCCGGCTCAGATGGGAACTGTTCAAACAGTAGTACTTAAAGGTACTCCAGCTCCTATGATTAAGGCTACAGCACTAATTACTGAATTGACTACAACACAGACAGTGCATGCACAGGTTATTTGTACATCAGACACAGGAGTTCAGGAAGCAGCTGGAGGTATACCAGTAAATGGGTTTATCCCAACATCGCAAAATTCATGTACTGTGGTGTGGAAACCCCCACAAAACATTCGAGCATTAAGGGCTCGATGTAAAATGCTTTTTGTGGTCACAAAAGGCAAAAATCGCAGTTTGCGACCGCAAAATGTACCATCCCTATTTTGCGAATCGGTATGCAGTTACAGACTCACAAAATAGGGATTGCGACTCGCAATTATGAAGGGAGATCCCAAGGGCGTCCTTTCCCAATTGTGAGTCGCAGTGATATGTATGACCCCGGGCCCCTTCCCCTTTGTGAATGGTAGTGAAAATGTGTTTTCAGAGTAGGCAGTGGTCCTGGAAAACGGGCTTCATATACAAGAAAAAACCTGCTTTATTGCAAACCAGTCACAGACATGGTGGTCTGCCTTCATGCCTCCTATGGACCACTGAAACTGAAACGTTTCATTTGTCATTTTGTAATGCATCTCATTTTCCTTTAAGGAAAACGGGCTGCATTACAAAAAAAAAAAACTGCTTTATTTAAAAAGGAGTCACAGACATGGTGGTCTGCTGTCTCCAGCAGGCCACCATCCCTGTGAGTGCTGCGACTCGCAAGGGGGTCGCAAATTGCAACTCACCTCATTAATATTAATAAGGTGGGCCTTTGCGACCCCCTTGCAACTCGCAGATGGTGTCAGGTACACCATCCTGCATCCGGCATTGCGACTCACAAATTGCGAGTCCTCAGACTTGCAATTTGCGAGCCGCAATGCCGGAATTTCGTGCATCTGGCCCGAAGAAACTCTGACCAATGCAAAGGTCCAATTGCCAGACATCTCACAAAGGGGCATTAGAGCTCTTCACACTGGAGAAGAACAAAGAAACCTAGTTGAAGAAGTGACTTATGGATCAGTCACAAAACAAGCAGAAAATTATGACAACCCAAGGGAAGGAACGAGTTCTGGAATAGAGACAATAAGTGATCCACATAATGCCAGGTGGCCAAAAGCTTGCAGACGAAAGAAATTAAAATCAAGTGTGTCCGTTGAATCCATACCATTGACACTCAAAATGAAGCAGAACCAAGTGGTATAAGTGACACAGAAGAGGAACAAAATACACTCAGGAGATCTAGAAGATCCAAAGAATCTTGTCAAAGATATTTGTCACCTCAACAATTTCAGACTTGCTTGACTGGAGCAAAGAATTGCCTGAGCCCAATTGGCAAGTCGAAATAAATTTAAAAAAATGATTACGTGGAACTATTGAAATGAAATTGTGAAATACGACAAACCTGGACTGATCAAACTTACAGATACAAAGGCCAACAAAAATATTGACAGACGATAAGGAGAGTACCCAGGTCTGAGAGAGCAGCAGAAGAGTAGGGATAACATTTTTAGAAGAACACGGAGTAGGGTTAAGAATGCCTATACGAAGATAAATATTTAAAAAGCTCAAAAGAAAGAAAAAACTAACAACAAAAACGAACCTGAAAAAGAAAGAAATTGATGTTGTTCAACTTCAACAATGAAAACATAACTTGCTGTTACAAGTAATTATTGGTAGTAGATCTGATGGTAGAGAAACGTGCACTGTTTATAGAACTAGATGCAGGGTATTTTTAGGAATTTTATTTACTCTTATAATTTTAGTAAGGGCAGCAATAGTTTTAGTTATACACTTCACACCTGAGACAGAAAAATCTGTAATAGAGTTTATGAATGTGACATCTAAACCAAGTTTAAATGGCGATGAGTTGAAAACATCATTTGTAGATTACATGAATGAAGATTACTCAATCAATGTTTATTCCAGTCTAATACAAGAATACACTAAAGCTATTGATCTTACCTACTATATGTTTGTGCACATATGTCATCTCAACTGATGAACAGGTTTCATATCACCATATTCCACTTTCTATGCTATTTCATGTATATCCTTTTTAGTTTAGTATATAGACAAAGACATTTTGAATACTGTTACTCACATTTTGAATTGCTTCTTTCAAAAGTTCCACTGACGAAGATCTTGAATTTACACCAACATGGAGAGATGGAAACTACATGGCATTACTTTAGACCATTTCTTCTTGTTAACACTGTTAAGGCATATGAGAAAAAGTTAACATGCTTAATGTACTCCCTAGAAAAAGCTTTTGTTTTGACGCCTGAAGAGAGAAATTAAGAATTTGTCAAAAGTGCATATAAAAAGGAAGATGTTTAAACAAATGTATGGAGAAAAGAAGAAGATGGGTTTAGAAGAAAGATGTCTGACCGTAAGCTTAAATTAGATAAATGGAATAAGGGAAAGTGTGTGTGTTTAAGAAAAGATTTAGTGGAAGAAAGGTACCAGTGGGAAAAAGTAATTGTGATTATATGATTAAATTGACTTGAGGATTATATGTGGAAAGAATGCTTATTATATATTGGCAGTTGGTTGGGAGGGTGCTTGCTATTTAGGTTTGCTTTTTCCAAAAATGCAACATATACAGAGCTTAGATGCATTAACAATGACACATGCACATAGATATACAGGTAGTGTGTCTGAGGCAACACAAATAGTGGAAGGTATATTTGGAGCAAATATACCTGCTGTAGGAGTGGTGTTAAATGATGAAAAAATTAGAAAGCTTTCAACAGTAGTAGATAGATTAGCAACTAGTAACTCTGGAGCTTTAGTAGAAAACATTGACCTTGTAGCAATTAGACCTATGGTTTTGTAGAATCAATATACCTTAGATATTCTACTCACAGAGAAAGGCGGAGTTTGTAAGATGCTGAAAATTGAAAAATGTTTTACATATATTCCTGATGAGAGTAGGTAGATAGCATTTTAAGTCAGCAAGATATTTCTGATTTAAAGCTTGAACGCGAACCTTTAGAAACTACAAACATAGTTCAAAGCATTGCCAAAGGATTTTCTTCAATAGCTGGTTGATCTAAGGCAATAGGATGAGAAATCATGAAGACTATATTACTTCCTGCGTTAATAATAATAGACAGTTTTCTTTCTACTTTAGCAGTGTAAAAAATGATTTAATGATGTTTATAAAGAAGAGAGCAAGGGACTTACACAGGCGGATGAAGAAAGATGTAGAACTGAATGTCAGAGTGAATCAATGTAAGAGATGAAAAGAAAGAGAACATTGAAAATGAGATACAGAAAAAGATGAAAGTGAACCCTAATTTACATTCCTGAATTAATTTTTGTGATGGTTCCAAACCATATGATGGGGGAGTTGCTAGAGATTTTATTAAAAATAAAATCCCTTTAAACAATAACTGTAGTATGAGTGAATTGTAGGACTAATTAAATGCAGAATTTTAAACATGCATTTTCCTTTTTATACTCTGCATGGCCCTCATTTGCTTGATTGGCTCGCCTTGCTAACATTAAGGAATTCCAAACTGCTTTCGCTTAGCAGAAATGTTTCTCCTGTTACTTTTGTACAACTTCTCATGATGCAAACTTCCTGTGCTAACAAAGATGTTATATTTTCCTATTCATTATTAACTGTTTGACCTGCAATGAAATCTCAAAACTTGGTAAATTAATCTCAAAACACGCTTCTTTATAAATAGGCTTCTAGTGTGTAGATGTGTGCGAAAGGAGATGACTTAATTTGATCATACCTAGAATTTAAATTAATGTTCTTTCAGAAACCCAGGCACATGGGAAAATAGTGAACTGTTTCGCTATAACTGAAACTTCTATAAATGTATTGTGTGTGTAGAGCACTCTTTGTTAGAACTTACCATTTCAACTGAAACTCTTCCTGTCTCACAATGATCTTTATTTCTGATTGGATGTTTCTGCATATTATCTGAAGAATTGTTAAACCTTTGTATTCTTGTGTGTTATGCCATTAATTGTGTTTGACCAATGACTTTGTGTTTCACCACTGCACATATTAGTTGTTCAATGTTCATCAGTAGCACATTACATGTTGTATTCAGTTTAGCTGGCTATTGGCTTTAACATGGCATTAGACATTACATTCTGTATTCAGTTTAGCTGCCTATTGGCTTTAACGTGGAGTTTGACATTGCAGTTGAGACATTGCAGATGAGCTGTGTTTTTCCCCATGACAGACCAAGCTGTGTTTTTTTTATTGAATTCACACCGAATCCTAGCATGATAAGAGAGCGTATATTTTGTGTTTACCTCTCTTTCCAGCCTGGGAACAAGCGAGGTTTGGAGACTTGGCCTCTCTCCAACTCTTGTTCTGTTCCCACTCTGAGCCAGCATGTTTTGACTTATGGGCCTGTTAGCAGGCTTTTTAATGGTGTCCCTGGGCAGCAGCAAGGGGGAATTTTCCAGGAATTCAGTCAGTAGCGGACGTCAGCTGCCTGACCTCCCGTTTGGGTGGAAAATCTCTTTCTCGCAGTTGAACAGGAGTCATCAACTTGCAGGCATGGGAAAGATGACGAGCAGTGATAGGCCCTATGGCGATGAATTTTGACTATTATTCTTCGCTTTGAAGTTATGCTATAAAATAATCACATGTATTTGCTGTGTACATTGCAATTGAGAAGTACTTTGATATATTTTGCTTTCATTGCATTGACTACTTTTAAACGTGTGCTTCCAACCTACTAATCTTGTCTCTCAGGAACCTCGTGGTGAAGTAATAATAAATGTCTTCTTTAAACTAAGAAGTACATTCCAGAGAAGTTTTGTCAGCTCGGTCATAAGATAAGGAAAGCAAAACAGTGTGCTATGTAAAAAACGTGTCCTAGGGAAAGAACAGGATCTCCTATTGGAACACTCACTCACACATTCTCTCAGTCACCCTTTACACAGTTTTGTTAAGCCTCAGGCTCTTCTCCATCTCTCTTGCCTCAGAGACTGTTACTTTTCCTCTATGAGTTTTGATAGCGTTAGGGTATAGACAGACTCTCAGATGTCTGTTCCCTTTTGCTATTTTATCCTCACTGACTCAGATAAATCTTTGTTGCTGAGCCTTGACTGATCTTTGTTATAAAATTCCTTAAGAGTTGTTTGATCTAGTTTATTTTCCCTATATTAGAAACCTAGAAGAGGGACTAGATTTATGGGACACGCCTTATGCTATGTTGTTTAACCTGTGCTTGATTGATACTAATACTAATTAATAATAAAACTTTTTAAAATGTAAACACAACGCTCATTGTTGACTCATGAGAATAAAAATTTGATTAATGTTGAAGTATACTGAAGTTTGAGATGCAGTTTCTTATTTCCCTCCTTATTACCAATGTCTCCAAATTTGTGTCCCAAGAGCTGTGAATGTTTCATAAAATTTTAAATACTCACTGCGCTCGCAACACTTACCATGCAACCAGCAATGCATTTGATCTCACTGGAGGCAGAATCTGGCCCCTTCTTTATCTTCTTTGGCTCAGCAGTGCTCAGAGACGTTTTAAACCCACTATGTTCCCACAGATCTAGGTACAATATACTTAAAAAACAAATATTTGTGGAGGAATTATCTCCAAAATGCTAACCAATAAAATAATATTCATAATTAATGTATCAATGAAGAAAAGAAAGCTAAATTAGACAGATGAAGAAATAAAAAAAAAGTGTGTTGTTTATATGCAACAATAAAATGTTTTATATATAATCAAGCTATCCAAACACCTTAATGAATTCATGAAACTGTACACACAATTAAATTGTACAAAAAGATTCACTGTTGTCTCCTACGATACCCCAAAACACTTTTACAGGAGATCAATAGGCGGACAACTTCCTCCTCTCTAGAAAATACAAATTACACAGTCCTTTGTAGTATTTTTCATAATATTCCAAACAATTCGAGATGGACTGGTGCGATTTTATGCAGTCAGTTCTCTCATGGAGGATATGCAGTTGACGTTTCGTTCTCAAAAGACAATCCACAAAACCATCATCAGGCCTCAGTGGCAACATGGAGTAGAGCCTACAAGTACTGTACACACAGATGTCATATAGTCTATTAAGTGGAAAAGTATACATGGCATTGGTACATGAAATGAAAGTTAAGGGCTAGCTTCCAGGTTTGATGTGGCACTTTATTACATATGAGCCTCCACCAACCAACTTCTTTTAATTGTAATACGTCTGACATATGCAAAAATGCCAGAAAATCAATGCCAGCATCCCATATCAACTACCTTCTCCAACATGTGATAGAATCAACATCTGCAGAGACATTTTAAGGCATGGACAAAGTGGGCAATTGCCCCAGGCCAAAATCTACAAAGTGCCCCCCTGTAAATGTGAACACTGTGCCTGTTTGACCCTAGTCTATTCTATTTCTTTATATAAACTTCTCTGCCTAACTTCACTTCTGACTCTGTCTCCATTCAGTATAATTTTAATAGATTTTCAGGTTCTTGGCTAGACACATTTCAATGAAGTTTAACATATAACGTAGTATTCTCGGCATCATGTGAGCTTGAACTGGCAGGAAATTGGTAATAAAATTCAAAGTTGTTCTGAACAGGGGCCCCCAAAGAACTGGCTGAGCTATCCTCTCCTATGTCAGAAGCCTCCAAACCCTCCTCCCTTTCAGGATGACTATGGCTCCATGATTATTGAGCCACTTATTGGTATTCCATGGTGTGATTTTCGGAAGATGAAACCTTACCTGAAAGTAGGAGGAGCTAAAACAAAATTGGTTATTTGTTAAAGAAATAACAATATTGTGCCTTTGATATTTAATGATGTGACCGTGCCCAGGACCACATGTGTATGCTACACACAGTTGCGCTCACACACACACACTCTTTCTCTCACTGTCTCTCTCTCTCTCTCTCTCTCTCTCTTCATTTAGTGAGTTTCACCTTCTTTTTATTCTCTTCACCCGCTTGACCATCAGAATTTGTCCATTGACTTTAGGGGCAGTCCCCCGTTTTGCAAACCTGTATGACCCTCGAAAACCTTGTTAAGTTTCCATTCACTATAAATGGATCACCCTCTTAAAGGACGACAGATATGCATGATCAGGAGTAGCTGCCCACATTGGTCAAATCTAGAAACTAGATTGGTGAGATTTGTCAAAGTTAATTTGAACTGATCTGAATGCGGGCTAATTCATGGTACCTGCTCCTGGCAGACGGCCTCTGCCAGAGAGGTGCAGAAAATTTGCAAATGTGCAGGGGCAGCTCCTCCAATAGGGCGGAAGAGCATCGCGCACCCACTGCCCCTTGCCAGCAGCAGCAGCTGCAAAACCTTTTCAAGAAAACAAAAATAAACTGTGCTTATTGTTGTTTTCTTGAAAAGGGGCTGTGCATTGGGAGTGATGAGCACTTGAGAGGAGTGCACAGAGCACTCCCCTCAGAGCGCATGTGTGTTTGGCCGACCGTCTCGGGCCGGCCAAACACACATTTGCAGTAGGCTCTCTCCAGCTGGCCGGGCACTGTGCTGCCGGGTTGGAGAAAGCCTGCACAGACTTCCAGTCTGCCTGGGAGTGTCCTGGATAGGCGCTCCCAGCCAATTCTAAGGATTGGCCGCAGGTCAGGCTGGGAGCCTGTGCCTGCAGCCTGGAGCGACGAGGGACAGAAGAGAGGTGCGGCGGCAACGGAGGAGGTAAGTTTTTATTTTTGTTTTTGGTTATTAAATGTTCCCATTCTACCCTCCCCCACCTGCGCACCACACCTGCCCCACCCCTTAAGAGGTCAGCAAATCACAACTGCAAATGCGGAGGCACTTGAAAAAGGGTAACATTAATCAAAATGATGCATCATACTATTGATTTACTCGAATGTACATTAAATGCAATGTAGCCAGCCCAGGTCTTTTAATCTAGTTTGGGAGTGCATTCTAGGAATTTGAATGTTCACTTGTTTCATCAGTAGGAATATAACACTTCTGATAATAATGATTTCTCCACAGGAAGCCCAGTACCAGACCTCCTAACTCACAAAATGCCTCTGTCTGCCAGGCAATATAGGCTCCCTTCACACAGTCACTCAGTGAACAGTTGATACCACACAGCGGTAGGGAAGGCAAGCTGGAAACCCCTCAGAATGGATTTTCACCTAGTCTTTGGAGAATCCAAACAGCCAATGTTCATTCCAGGTTCATTACACCATTTTTTGTGTCATTAAAGCAGGCATTAAGGTGAAGGTCCTATTGAAAACAATGGGCCTCCCTGTGCTTTGCTGCATTAGCGCCATGGTATGGCCTGTCCTTGTATAGTATCATATGGAATGGTATATGCCTTTAGTTGTATAGTATGGCATGACCTGTCTTTGTATGGTGTGGTATGGTATGGTATGGCCTGTCTTTGTATGGTATGGTATGGTATATCTTATGGTATGGCCTTCATTGAATAGTATGGTATGGTATGGTATGGTATGATATGGTAAGGTATGGTGTGGTGTTGTATGGTATGGTAAGATATGGCCTGTCATTTAATGATAGAGTATGATACAGTATGGACTGTCATTGTGTGGTATGGCATGATAGTGCCTGTCTTTGTATAGTATAGCATGGGATGGTATGGCCTTCCATTGTATAGCATGGTATGGACCGTCATGATGTGGCATTGCATAGTATAGTATGGTATGGTAAGGTCTGTCATTGTATGGTATGGTATGGATTGGTATAGTATGGTTTGGAAATGTGTGCGATTTTATGGAATGGTATGGTGTGGTATGGTATGGTATGGTATATTATGTTATTGTCTTTCATAGTATTGTGTGGTATGGGCCGTCACAGTATAGTATGGTATGGTATGGCATGATATAGAATGGTATGGCATTGCCTGTCACTGTATAATATGGTATGGTATGCCCTTTCATTGTGTAGTATAGCATGGCCTGCCATTGTATAGTGTGGTGTGGTATGGTATAGCCTGTCATTGTATGCTATGGCATGGCATTGCCTGTAATAGCATGATATGGTATGGAATGGTATGGTATGGTACGGTACGGTATGGAGTGGCCTGTCATTGTATGGTATAGTTTGGGACAGTATCGTAGGTATTTCCTTTCCTTGTATTGTTTGGTATGGTCTGTCATTGTATGGAATGGCATGGCATTGCCTGTAATTGCATGATATGGTATGGTATTTTATGGTGTGGTATGAGTTGGTACAGTATGGGGAGGCCTGTCATTGTATGGTATGGATACTATGGGATAGTTTGGTACAGTATCATAGGCATTGCCTTACCTTCTATTGTTTCGTATGGTCTGTCATTGTATAGAATTGTATGGTATTGTCTGTCATTGTACAGTTTGGTATGGTATTGTATGGTATGGTATGTATGGAATGGAATAGTATGGTATGACCTCTCAATGTATAGTATGGTTTGTCATTGTATAGTATGGTATGCCATTGAATAGTGTGGTATGGCATAGTATGGCCTGTCATTGTAAGGGGTGGTATGGTATGTCATGGTATGGCCTGTCATTGCATGACATTGCCTGTAATCGTATGGCATGGCATGGCATGGCATGGTATGGGGTATGGTATGGTATAACCTTTCTTTGTATAGTATGTTAGTGTATGTTATGGTAATGACTTTGATTCAACAGTATGGTATTGTGTTGATTGTCATTGTGTAGTGTGGGGTAGTATGGTATGGCATGGCATACTATGGGATGGCCTGTCATTGTATTATCTGATGTGGCATGGTAGGGTATGGTATGGTATGGCATAGTATGATACGGTATGGTATGGCCTGTCAAGGTATGGTATGATGTGTTGTGGTATGATATGGTTATGGAACGTTATGGTACGACATGGCACAATATGGTATGGGATGGTACTAACTGTCATTGTATGGATGATGGCCTGGTGTGGTATTGTATGGTATGGTATGGTATGTATGGTATGGTATGGCCTGCCAATGTATAGGTTGGTGTGGGACGGTATGGCCTGTCATTGTATAGTAAGATATGATTTGGAATGGCCTGTAACTATATTCTATGGTATGGAATGATATAGCCTGTCATTGTATCAGTATGTTATATTATTTTATATTACGGTATGGATTGGTATGGTATGGTACGGCATGATATGACCTTCAATTCTATATTATGGTATGGTATTGTTTGCTCTCATATGGTATGGCATGGTATGACCTGTCATTGTATAGTATAGTATGGTATGGCATTTAATTGTATAATATGATGTGGCCTGTCATTGTATGGTGCAGTATGGCCTGTCTTTCGATGGCATGGTATGGGTGGGCCTGTTATTGTATAGTATGGTTTGGTATGGTTTTGTATGGTATGATATGGCATGGCATTGCATGACCTGTCATTGTATACTGTGGTGTGGTGTGGAATGGTATGGCCTGTCATTGTGTAATGTGGTATGGTCTGTCATTGTGAAATAGGCCTGTTGTATGTTATGTTATGTTATATTATGGTATGATAGTGTCTGTCATTGTAAAGAATAGTATGGTGTGGTATGGCCTTTAAATGCATGGTACCGCACGGCCTGTGATTGGATAGTATGTTATGGGTTGTCATTGTACAGTATGGTATGACATGGTGTGGAATGGTATGGTATGATGTGGTACAGCCGGTCATCATATAGTATGGTATAATATGGTAATTTTTGTTACAATGTACACATTAAGCTATGGAATAGGAGTGGCCAAACAAGCAAAACATGATTTACAATAAAATATATTTCCATGCTAGATTGTTCTATCCCACTTGTATTTGTTAAAAAATAAAACTATTAAAAAACACACTTCTTTGTGCGAAAACGTTTTCAGTCATGCCTGAGACATCCTATAAATCATGAAACGCATACCAAATCAGAGCTCTGTTACAAACTAAATGAGCGATTACTAAGTAGTGGTAGCCCAAAGGCATTAATGTATTTTGAAATCATTGGTAAAAATGACATTACAGCCTGTGGCTTGCTGGTGTTGTTCTGCTATTCCAAAGTTAAAAAAAACAGAGAGGATGCAAAGTAAAAGGGAGCGAACACAGGAAACGTGCGGTGATGCACCAGCACATAGCAAAACCAGGAGCAAGGCAACTAACAATCACATACAATCTAACATAGTGCTGCAAGTAGAAGATGAAATAAGGCCGAAATAGAAAGCAGAAGCAGCGGAAGGACACAAAAAAGGAAGCAATAATTAGTCCATGGTCCAGGGATTTTGGAATACAAGAACAGGAAGTGAAGCCAAAGCGAAGCCAGCACGTGCTGATCAATCAGGAGCCAGCACGGGCCAGACAATGAAGCCAATGAACAGTAAATAATGGGCTCTAACCCCCTTATGTAAACATAATGCCTTTCAAACGAAGGCACTGTCTCAGATGAGACATGAAAACACGTTTGTTTTGGGGTGTGGGAAAAGTTGGTGTGTGGAGGGCGCATGAGTGCCTCTTAGAGAGTTCTCAGCAGAGAGTTCTACCTCCTCTATAGCCCCTCCCCCACCAACATGGTGACTTTTATTTTTAACTGTCAGGTCTGCGGTACTCCATGCATTAAATGTGGTCTATGTAGAGCGAACAAGCAACACTGCACATTCACACTGAGGAAAACGTGATGTACTAACTCATTGGGTTAAAGGTCAGCTGTAAGATTCATGAGCAACTTGTGGATCAGTGAATGAATGCCATAAAAGGCTTTTCAGCCTTCCATTGTTCTGATGTTGAGATCATGCATAACTTCCAGTTAGAATAATGAAAACATTGTTTATGGACGTTTCTGGCCCATGAAGCCCGATATACATACTACATTAACATTTAGTATCATTGTCGTACATCTCACCCCCCGCCCCCCCCCCCCCCCCCCTTACAGTAAAGAGAGATCTGATTGTCTGACAGAAGATATTCCACTGCAGGTCTCGGTTCTTGGGCTCAGCTTTATTAACTGCACGGTTTATTCCAGACAGAGCAACAAGAGGATAATCCTATGCAATCCCCTGTTGCAATTTAGATCCACTTATAGTCTCTCCGAGGAGTTTGCTTTAACTAACAGAGATAGACAAGGAGTAATTCCTATCTGTTCTGCTCAGCCATCCACTAGGGATGCTCGCAGCTGAGGCATCTGTCCCTAGGGGAGGCAGATATCCTACAGGCAATCCCAGGGATCAGGCTTTTCACCGCACATGACCATTTAAGGGCCCTTTCCCCTTGAAGCTGCAGCTCGTGATTGTGGCCACCAGATGGTTTCCGATAACCACACACATGGAATCTGGCCAGGTTTATATTCATGCCTGTCCCTGCCTGGACCCAGCAACATCGAACGTTACCATACCGCAGAATTTGCACCGATCGAGAAATATGTCAAGACCCACGCTGTCTTGGACTCTTATAGCTCTATAGTCTTAGATTTATCAAGCTTTGCAGCACCTTGACGTAATTGTGTGGTCATGTGCAGCGCTACATCAAATTCTTACATTAATTATTAAAATAGCAACCAGTAATCTCTCATGGATATACAATAGGCCGACCCCCGACACCTCCCACCGCCCCCACACTGGTTTCAAGTAAAAGTGAGGAGACATACAGCACTATATAAAATGTAAATAAATAAATGGCTAAATAAATAAAGGCTACGAGTAAGCTTCAATAGTTACAAATGAATCATTAACATCTCTGTTCCCCATACGTAAACAAAGATTTGCAGCTTTAATAACTTTGTCTCCCCCACCCTGACTAATCTGCATCGAGTTTGGAAAAAATTGTGAACAGAATTTAAACTTTCATCGTGTGAAATTTGATGCACAATTGATGTAATATGGTACTAATGGTAAGGCAATTTCTGCATGAAATAAGAAAAACTGTTGGACAGAAACACACAAAACGTTACTCCGATGCAGCGGTAAGTGCCAACTAGTGTCGAGGTTGTTTTGTGGAGTTTTGTTGAAACATTTTGTGGTTATCAGCTACAATGAGAAGGAGTGCTGGTGTGATTCAAGTGGCCTGTTGGAGATGCTGCAGTTGCACATCTTGGTGGTAGAAGAAGTGCTTCTCAAAAAAATAGCTAGGAACCTGGAGACACTGATCTATTTTGTGAATGGGGCAGGTGCCCTTGGATGGGTTCAGCCCAAGAGAGGGGCATAATTTTAGGAAATGTTGTGGTTCTAACAGTTCTATTTATCTCCAGATACCCAGCGGGCTGTCAATCATGAAATATGGTGTAAATCTTGTGTTGTCTGTTTCTATATCCATACCAGGTCTCCTAGGTGAACAGCATCTGCAATTTTTGAACGGTTTATTAGAGATTTTTGCAAGTCCGATCTATAACTTTCTGATGTGGATTCAGTCTAAATGATATGTTGGGTGGGCTGTGGCACTGTGAACCAGCATTGAGGGGCATCGGAGCACTCTACATTCAATATTAGATTTAACAGCATCACCATAGTAAAATTCAGTAGTTAGCAAGAAAGTCCTGCCACTTCAATATGATACATACAGAAAGGCCAGTTCATAACACAGAACACAGTGGGGTTTGCATTACAACCTTAAGGCCTATGCTACATAAACAGTGTAAAGTCGATTCACAGTTGCCTTGTTCTTTGTCTCCTTCTTGCAGAGCCTTACCGCCTTCTTTCTTCTTGACAACCCCCACCCCAAGTTCTGACTTGTTCTCCATGCTTTCCACACATCGACTCCTGTGCCTATACCTGTAGCTGTTTTCACCCATGCCTCAGCCTGCACACTTCTTTGAAAGTCCTCCACATTTTCCCCCCACCCTCTACTGTCCTCCACTGCAACATTTTCACCATTGCACCCACAAATCAGCTTTGTTCCTGGTGCTTCTTATCTGCAGGTAGCCGACAAGAAGGATGCCTACCTCATGGGAGATCTGCTTCTCACTACTGCACTGCATCTCCTGCTTCTCCGGGCATCCCTGCAGGCTGAAACACCAAAAATGCTCTCCCCCAAATCACTCATACACCCTCGCTCATGGATGGAGAATTTGGTCCAAGAACCCATTTTACAGATCTGCTCATCATAGCATTTCCTTCCTCACATATCAAACTGCACTTCATTCCAGTATTAAACTCATAAATGCTCCGCTAGCTTGTGAGGGACTGATCTAGCCATCGAACACAGGCCCCAGAATGTCCATTTGCGTAACTGCGTCCTCCGTTCTTCCCACCTATTCTATAATTGACCACCCTTCTCAAAATGGACTTGCCTGATCTCATCATGGTTGCCCAGTCTGCGCTCCCTGACTGGTGGTTCCTGCTCCCACTTCCTGCTGAGTAATGGCAACAGATGTTTTCACTCCAGATCACCTTCCACTGTCCCCAAAACTGTCTGTGCCCGTTCCATGCTGGGCCCCAGTAACATACCCCTTAAGGAAAACCTATTATATTTTGAGGAGCACCTGTACCCGCGTGTCCACCCCTCCACCCTCACTTGCACCCTATCATGTCTAACATTTCTGTCTGATGCCCCATGTGCCCTACACCCAAGGCATATGGTGGAGTAATGTTGACCCAGTTGTCCATGCATTGTTAATTTCCACCATCACCTGGATGTGAGTGTTGACACCGCAAAGCTCCCTGCACAACCGTCTGTTAAGTGAGCATAAAATAACTGTCTGCAGTGCTTTAAATGGGCAGGGACTGTCCGGAACTGAGTACCTGCACTTCTTTAATTTTAAAGGGAGAGTACCTGCACTTCTAAGCGCTGCTGCAATACATTTAAAGGGAGAGTACCATCAGTTCCCAGGAGCAAACAGGTACTAAGGGCTAGCGAGTACTAGCACTTTGTTTCCATTTTAAGCACTGATGCCCATATTTATACTTTTTGACGCAAACCTGCATTAGCGCAGGCTTGCGTCAAAAAGTATAGCACCATTCCAGGACGCCAGCCGGGCGCCATATTTAAGGAATGGCCCAAGCCAGCGCTAAGGCCTGGTTAGTGTCAAAATACATGACACTAACTGGGTAGGGGAGGCAAAGGGAAAACTGAAGGTTGTGCGGGAAAGAATGGTGCTAGTCAGGTTAAAGTTTAAAAAATGACTCTACCCTGACTAGCATCATTTTTTTGATGCACAACCCCCATTGACATGACTCCTGTCTTAGTAAAGACAGGAGTCATGCCCCCTAGCCCAATGGCCATGCCCAGGGTACTTATGTCCCCTTGGCATGGCCACTGGGCACAGTGCCCTGTAGGGGGACCCAAGTTAGGTCCCCCTATGGCACATTTAAAAAAATATATATATACTTACCTGGACTTACCTAGGATGGGTCCTCCCATCCTTAGGTGTCCTCCAGGTGTGGGTGCGGGTGGGTGGGGGTGTCCCTGGGGGCAGGGAAGGGCACTTGGGGGCTGTTTCCATGGTCTGTGACCATGGAAAAAGGTCCCCAGGTCCCCTAACATCTGCCCTGACCCAGGTGTTAAATTGTGGTGCTAAGGAGGCTTAGCGCCATTATTTAAGGCAACCCTCCTCCTGTGCGTCATTTTTGCACGGGAGGATAAGGCTCTAGGGCCTTTGAGTCATTTTTTGCCCAGGAATGCCTACCTTGCATCTCATTGACGCAAGGTAGTTTTCCACAGGCAAAAAAATACGTTAACTCCAATATTTTGCCGCTAGACATGTCTAGTGCCAAAATATAAATATGGAGTCAAGTTTGTGCTCGATTTGCGTAAAATACAATTACGCAAATCCGGCGCAAACAGTGTATAAATATGCCCTGAGTATCCGGCAAGAAATCCTGCAAGTGCGGCAATCTTCTAAAATCCCTTAAAGCACCTCCACCGCAAAAACTCAGCCCTATCGACCTCCAATGGGAACCACATAGCTGCTTCCACAAACTTTGGACACCATAGCACTGAGCCATAAATGTCATTTTCCCTCTGTGTTCTACCTATATGCAAAAGTTCCAACTCAACCTACATGTCTCATTAACACAAATAAAAGGGAAAAGGTCAGAAATCGGAAAGGACCTTATATGCAAACCCATGACAAACCAGTCTGCCTACAAAGCTCCTCAGCCAGTCTCCTTTGGTCTCCACCCCCCAACCATCCACCCATACGCTCGTGGAGAGGAAAAGTGCAGTTGTCATGTCAGAAAGCATATCCTGTGCGCAGAGCATCGCTCGGTATGACATCACCGCGTGTCACCTCCGGCTCACTCCAGACACAAAGGACGCGCTGTTGTATTATTAACCCCATGGCAGCTGGCACACATTTTGTGGATTACCTGCAGAAACTATCCGGGCCTCGAAGCCTTATCTGCTAATCTAGGAGTTCTCGTAGCTCATAATGACAGCTTTATGGAGTTTGGCTGGGTTACAGCGGCGGCTCTCTATTAAGCCCCTCGGTCTTTAGATGTAAAGTAGCTACGCAGGGAGATAAAGTCTTCACCATGGTGACACTGATAAATATTGAACACATGCAAAATTATTTATGGGTCTGCCGAGATGCCTCCTTTAATGAATATTTCACGAGCTGCTGGCTTTATTGTAAGCCTCCAAGGGAAAGAATAACAAAGGCGGTGGTCCCCAAAGAGTTAGAGAATATTAAAAATGAATAAGGGTTATGAGAATTTTACAACTTCTATATCATCAATTTAAATTCTGAACACGTGTAAACAGGGATGGGACGAATAGGATGTAATTGGTTAGCACAGCGCTTTCCTGTGCGCCTTGAAAGGTCACATGGCTGTGCCTGCTATTGTCTTATCCACCATGATGGAGAGAAGAAACAAATCTCCCTCCAAGATGTAGAGTCTCATCCGGGCTCTCTCCTACAATGTAGCAGCGTTTTCACCCTGGAGGCCGGGCTTGGTCCCAGGTTATAAATAAAGGAGTGTGCGACTGCTCGTGGCTTGCGGCTCAAGTATAGTGTGTGGTGTACATAGTCGTTCGCGCAGAAATTCCCTGCTGCGCGGCGGCCTGCGCTTAAAGGGCCAGCACCCCTCGACATTGGCGATTAGGGTGGAGCACCCGCATCGCCACTGCCACCTCAGCAGACCCTGGTGCGCTGCGACATCATGCCTGCACTCGCTAACCTATTGGAGGTGTGGTATATCACCTGATCCCGACACAACAAACCGAAATACTGTGATGACAACCCAGAGGCTGCGCGCCGGGCCGCACATGTCACCGCACCAGGTTACGACTGCTCCCTGTGTGCGCAAGCCACGCGCCACCACAGCTCTGCCACTCTACGGGGCACGCAAGGCCTCCAACTCAGCTTGTGCCCCCGCCATGTATCCTGCGGCCCCGCCCTCATCATCGCTGCTCATAGTGGGAGCGGAGTGGTCATGCTATGAAGCGGCACCTCAGCTCAGGCCCCCGATGGCCGATAGCCTGTAGCGTGCACTCCTCCACGGACTGCCTCTGAACCGTAGGCTCCCAGGGCTGCCCTTAGCTGCGCCTTCCTGAATGATGGTACGTGAGACGTGAAAAGAAAAACATAATCAACTACTGCATTTCAAAAGAGACAATCATAATGTGAAGTGATACAACGAGTGGGTGAAAGGGGCAGTCTAGGCTGAGGGGAAAGAAGCCAGAGACCCACCCTTCGACGCGTCTGTTGAAAAAAAAAAAAGATAATAATGAAAAAGAAACAAGAACAACAAAGGGGATGTAGAAACAAAACAAGTAAAGCAACGCACAGACAAGCAAGGACACGCCACCATGAGCTCATCAACCCAGCACGACCAACCACGCCTGGCACCCAACCCAGGAGCCCACTCATCTGTCACAGCGCTACCCCCATTCAATCAACTGGCAGACCCTGCCAAAGCTGCGCCATGATGGTGGCATTGGCTCGGCAGGCTGGGACCCTACTTTCACAAGGGAGACAGATGGCACCGTTCAAAGGTCCCTCATGATACATTTTGGTGGCGACGAGCTCTATGAGCTATTCAAGACTTTACCAAACGCCGGCAACAATGACAAATTCGACACAGCAGTGGCTTCCCCTTAACCAGTACTTTGACCCCCAGCTCAATCCAGGCTATGAGTGATTCAAACTGCATCAGGCCAAACAGACAGACACCGAGTCAGTGGACATGTTCTACGTGTGGCTGAGACAGCTAGTGAGTACCTGCATGGGTCTCAACCAGCACAAAGAAATACGCGCCCAGATCATCCAGGGGTGCTGCTCCAATCAGCTGCGCAAGCTCCTGCTGCATCAGCCTGGCATCTCACTTGATGAAATCCTGATCTTGGCCAGATCACAAGAGCTATCAAACAGCTCTTCAGAGGACATGGCCGCTGCGCTAGGACAACTCTCCTCGGCCCCAGGAACTTCAAAACAGGCTACAGTAAAACAGGAGCAGGTGGACGCCCTTCAGGGCCTCCAGAATCCCATGCATGCGCCACACTCCCAAAAACGGGAAGGGCCAGGGGTCTGTCAAGTGAAGGGAAAAACCTGCTCCAGGTGTGGAAAGCTAAACCACTTTGCCATGGCCTGCAGAGGGGGGAAGCCCAGGCCTGGTGCAGGACAAGCTAGGAAGGCAGTAGTACAGCAAATCGTGTCTGATGACAGCACCAGAGCAGTAGCCTCGGAGGTCTGCCCAGGGGGTGCCCAGTATGAGTATGAAGAAAACAAAGACATCTTTGTTATCTCCTTCACAGGGAGACCAGAGCAGAAGTGGCGGCTGCCACCCATGTGCACAGTGAGCATTAATGGTGCCCCAGTGTCAGCACTCATCGATACAGGTGCTTCCCTGAATGTAAAGGACACTGAGCATTATAACAAGCTGTTACCCGACTTTCCCTTGTACCATGCAACACCAAGCCACATCAAGATCTACACTTATGGGGGCCAAGAACCATTGCCCCTTCAGGGGCGATGGAAGTGAACGTCAACAGCACGAACCGCTCGATGAAGGGCAAATTCCACATTGCCGAGGGAGACAAATGAACTGTGTTGGGGTGACCCACCGAGAACCTGGAGCTCATATTCTTTGCATGGCAAGTCCACGACTCACCATCTTGACCCTGCAGTGAGGCTGATCGCGCTGAGACACAGGCGAGTACTGTTCCACCTGAGACCTTTGGTGGAGTGAGAACTACAGACCCTTGAAGAGCAGGGAGTCATTGGAAAGGACCCTTCACATGACTGTCTCCCCTTGTGATCTCTCCGAAGCAACCTGGCACTATCTGCCTGTGTGTGGACATGTGATGCCCAACGGCGCCATCAAGCTGGAGTGGCACATCACCTCCACTATGGACAACATCATTGCGAACCTCAACGGGGCCCAGTGGTTCTCTGAGCTGGACCTCAACTCCGGCTATCATCAACTGGAGCTGGCACCAGAGAGCCACAACATCACCACGTTCTCCACCCATGGGGGCCTCTGGCATCTCAACCAGCTCAGCTTTGGGGGTCTCGTCATCTGCAGAGGTATTCCAGAACACGATCTGCAAAACGTTGTCAGGCCTGGTGGGCATTCTAAATCTAAGGAACAACATCTTCATCTTCTCGGAAACACTTGAAGATCACAACCAACATTTGGGAGAAAGACTCCAATGGCTCTCTGAGGCCAACCTCACCCTGCACAAGAAGATTTCTGCCTTCTATCACAACTCTGCTGACTTCTTCAGCTACAAATTCTCCCAAAAGGGTTGTAGGTTGACCCAAAAAATGGGGATGCCACCAGGAATGCACTGATCCCGTACAACCCCACTGAAAAAAGAAGCTTTGTGGGTAGGGCAAGGTACTGCAGTAGACTCATTCCCTGTCTTGCCACCATGGTGGACCCCCTGGTAGCTCACACGGACAGACGCGAAGTGGAAATCGGGCCTGAGGCCGACAGGGCGTTCCACACCATCAAAGGGGCACTACTAGACAAAGTCACAATGGCTTACTCCCACCCACGGAAAATAACTGAAGTTGTGGTTGATGCCAGCCTCGTCGGGCTCGGAGCAATCCTGCTGCTAGAACTATATAACGAAGAATGGACGCCTGTGTCCTATGTGAGCAGGATCCTCTCTGTGACCGAGGCACGCTATGCCCAGATCGAGCGCGTGGCCCTCACCATCCGATGGATCTGCCAGCACTTCCACTTGTACCTGCATGGACACGAATTCCGGGTGTTGACTGACCACAAACCACTAGTCTCTCTCTTTGTTGGCACCGCCCGACTCGCTCCCCCTAGGATAGGATGCTGTGCAGTGTTACTTCAACTGTACCGATTTCAGATCCTCTATCGCCTAGGGTTCAACAACCAGGCTATCTTTCACGTCATCCCCTGCTGCAACCTCTGTATGGAGCCATGGAGGAGGAAGAGGAATGAACAGAGAGTTTTGTTAACATGGTAGTCCAGGTAATCTGCCCCATGGCTGTGACGGTATCCAAAATTGTGGAGGCCACCAGCCACAACACTGTCATTCAGAAGGCAAAAGAAGCACTGCCGAAGAGGCAGTGGAAGCTCTTCCTGGAAGGAGCAAAGGCACTCAACCCTGAGGAGCGCATTGCCATGCAGCTATAGTGGAGGGTGAGGAGTGAACTGTCAGAGAGCAACTAAGGTCTCCTGTTCTGCGGACAGAGGATAGTTATACCGCGCAGTCTGTTGGATCGCGTGGCCAAGCTTACTCACCAAGGGCACCAAGGAGCAGCAAAAATGAAGGCTTGCCTCAGGAGCAAAGCCTGGTTGAAGGGGATGGATGCTATAGCTGATGAGGGAGTGAGGAGGTGCCATTCCTGTGAAATCATCGCCCAGGACCTCCTTCCAGCCCCTGTGATAACCTAGCCGCCAAGCACTCTGCCCTGGTCCAGGCTGAACATGGACTTCTGGAGTTTCCCTGACAGCCGGTTGATGGCGGTGTTGATTGACGACTGCACTCGTTTTCCTGTAGTCGAGCTGTTCACGTCCACGGTGTTTGAACATGTCAAGCCAGTGCTGGAGAAGATGTTTGCCCTGATGGGCTTCCCTGAGGAGTTTCAAACTGACACTGGTCCACCCTTCCACGGGCAGGAGTTTCAAGAGTAAATGGCCTCACTAGCCATACAACATCACAAGATCACCCTGCACTGGCCCAGGCAAAGGGGGACGTGGAAAGGTTCATGAGGACACTTAACTGTGCCTTACGGATAGGAGTAGACCAAAGGGGCGATACAGAGTTGTACCTTCACAAATTTCTGCGGGTCTACCAGCAAACACCCCATAGCATGACGGGTTGTGCTCCAGCCGTGTTCCTGTTCAAGCAGTCCCCGTGTGATTGCATTGTGGCTGATGCGCACTGGCAGCCACATACCCTGGAGGACAAAGCACCCCAGGAGAAAAGATGGCAAACTAATCTAAAAGCCAGCAAGAAATGGCAGACGAAGCACCCTAACCTACGAGTAGGAGATTCTGTCATCCTGAAGGACCGCAACACAGGGTGGAAGTTTCGGACACCTTATGAACTGGGCGTGTGGGAGGTAGCCCGAGTGGATGGGACTATGGTCACCCTCCAGAGGAACAGGTTATATGTCACCCTCAATGCTTCCTGGTTCAAGCGAGTAGTGTCGGGGGATGAGGGATGCAGAATACACTCCTGAGGGGTGAGAGTAAGGTGAGACCTTTTGGCAACCGTCACTGTTGGACGAGACCCGGCCATGGCTCATTGTCTCGCTGCCACCCAGGAGTCATGCCAGGCAGGACCCCGAGAACCCCTCAGCGGGGTATAGGAGGAACCAGTTGGCTGCAGTGAGAAGTACAATCTGTGTCCCAATCCGACTCCGGGTCAACGACTCAGAGACTTTGGCCCTCATTATGAACATGGCGGGTTGGCCCGCCATGCTGGCATTGGCGGCTGAAACCGCCAGCCGGCATGGCGGGCAAACCCGCCATATTCTGAACATGGTGAGGGCCGCCATCGGCAGCCTGGCGGTGAGTGGAAACACTATCTGCCAGGGTAGCTGCGCTACCCTGAGGATAATGTTCCCATTTCCACCTGCCTTTTCCTGGCGGGTTCACCCGCCAGGGAAAGGCTGGCGGAGGGGGTGCCCCTGCACTGCCCATGCACTTTGCATGTGCAGTGCAGGGGCCCCGGTGCAGTGCCCCGTCGCGCAGGTCGGGCAGTGATCTGCGCGAGGGGTGCAACTGCACCTGCCACACAGAGGCATTGACGGTCAATGTCCTGGCCTGGCCTTTCTGTGAGCCGGCGGGCGGAATTTCCGCCCGCCAGCCCACAGAAATGTTCATAATGTGGCTAGCAGGGTTCCGGGGTCGGTGACGGTCAGTGTTTTGACCACCAGCATGAACACAGCGGTTGTTACTGCCGTGGTCATAATGACCACCTTTGTTGCAATAAAAACGCTGCACAATGTGTTTGGTCTGTTATGAATTTCTCCTTCATCGCTCCCTCCATCTGTTTGCTAAAATGTGTGTGTTGTTTTTTCAACTAAAACAAGGGAGGGATGTAGAGGGCCACCCGGACTCTCTCCTACAATGTTGTACATTTTCCACCCTGGAGGCCAGGCTTGGCCACAGGTTATGAATAAAGCAGCGCCCTGCCACTCGTAGCTTGCGGCCCAAGTATACCAAGTGTGTGTTTTTTGAAGTGTTTGCACAGCAATTCCCCGCCACGTGTACGGCCTGCACTTTGAGGGCTAGCACCCTTTGACACAAATCTTCTGGAAAATGTGACAACTATGAGGGCCTTGCGCCTGACTTCACCAGCTGCTCTTCAACTGGCCTCCATACAGGACCAATTTATATGTCCTTTGGCAGGAATAAGTATTATCCACCTGATTATGGAAACCTCATATATAAAATTCAAAACTATGGCCCTCATTTTGACTTTGACGGCCTTTTGCAAAGATCGCCAATGCTGTGTGCGCCAGAAGACCGCCAGTGCTGGTGCTCTCCCGCCCACCAGATCACGAATACTGAAGGACTTCCTCCACATTTTGGGTGGAAATCCTCCAGTAATCGGAATGTATGTCGCAACAACGCATGCTGGAACCACGCATGCCTAAACAACGCGGTCGGAACAATGACGCGTTGTTACCACTAATGCCTTTACCACCATTCCTGGTAAAGGCATTAGTGAACGGCATGCGTGGTTCCAGCATGCAACCCCCTGCCCCCACCCCTAAAAATTACTGCGACCCCCCACAGCCTGCCCCTAAAACCACTCCAACCTCCCACCCCGCCCCTAAAATTACCCTGACCCTGACCCTCGCCCCTGAAACCTAAAACCACCCCAACCCCCGCCCCTAAAATTACCGCAAACCCCCACCCCACCCCTAAAACTTAAAACCACTCCAACCCCCACCCCGCCCCTAAAATCACCCTAACCCCAATTGCCACCCCTAAAATTACAGCGGTCCCCACCCCTGCCCCTAAAACCACCCCAACCCCAACCCCCACCCCGAAAACCTAAACTACCCCAACCCTCCACCCCAAAAAGTAAAAATACCCCAGAACCCCACCCCGCCCCTAAAACTAAAAATACCCCGACCCCTCACCCCGCCCCTAAAACTAAAAATGCCCCGACCCCCCCTAAACCTAAACCACCCCCACCCCCAAAAACTAAAAATACCCCAACCCCCCACCCCTAAAACTAAAAATGCCCCGACCCCACTCCCCCGGCCCTAAACCACCCGACCCCCAAAACAAAAAATTCCTCGAGCCCCCTCCCCTGCCCCTAACTCACCCGACCCCCATCCCCCAAAACTAAAAATACCCTGACCCCCCACCCCCGCCCCTAAACCACTCTGACCCCCACCCCCTAAAACGAAAAATACCCCGACTCCCCCACCCAGCCGCTAAAACAGCCCCAGTCCCAGCCCCACTTACCTCCTTATTGATCGCATCCTCCTCCTCATCTGACTCCCTTCTTCTGTGCCTTATCCACGCATGTGCATGGTTAAGCACAAGCGTGGTTAAGGCCCCGAACAAGGAAGTCGTGGATAACGAAAGCGTTGATCCGCTTTCGTTTCCACGACTTCGTTGATCGGAAGGTGTGCTTCAGGCTGCTTCCCCCAGTAATCGCGCTGGCTGTCGGAGGCGCATGAGTGTTTCCACCACCAGCCCCGCCCAAAGTCTCCACCAGCCATATTACGAGCAGTAATAGGGCCTGGAGGTGTCTTGATGGTGGGGCGCTGCTGGCAGTGGAAGCTCCCGTTCCCTGCCGGCCGCCCTCCTTGCCGGACAAGGTAAGTCGGGTGTCCAAAAGGGGAGGGGGGCGGGAGGGTGGGGGGGTGTTGAGTTTGCATGTGTGACTGCGTGTTGTCTGCATGTGTGCATGTATGTGTGTGTGTGTGTGTGTGTATGCATGTGTGTATGAGTGTTGTCTGCATGTGTGTATGACTGTGTGGGTGTGTGAATGCATGTGTGCATGAGTGTTTGAATGTATGTGTGTATTCATGGTTAAATGCGTGTATGGATGTTGAAGTGAGTGCGTAAATGGATGCTTGTGAGTGAATGTGTGTATGTCAGTGTTGGTGTATGAGTGCATGCGGGGTGCGTGTGGGTGTCTGTGTCCGTACATGCGAGGGGCTCTGTACTAAAGGGTGTGGGGTGCTGTTCTGGTGGGGGGGTGGGGTGTTCTGGTATGGAGGAGGGTGGGGGTATTGGGCTTGCAGGGGGAGGGGGTGCGGGAATCATATGCCAGTGACAGAAAGAAATTTCCTGTCACCTGTAGCCTTTCTGCCAGGGTTACTGTGGCAGTGCTACTCCCGCGGAAACCCTGGTGGAAAGCCGGCTCCTAATACCGCTAGCGGTCTTCATTGGACGCCAGTTCAGAGATGCTATAAATTCCAGCCCGGCAGGTCCAACCGCCCTGGCGGTACAAGTGGGGTTGTGGTGGGTTGGCAGAGGCCAACCCGTCACACTCATAATGTGGCAGTCTTTACCGCCAGCCCATTGGCGGTGAAACGACCACCTTAGCCCTGGCGGACAGAAGACCGCCAGGGTCATCCTGAGGGCCTATATGTCCCCCAGCAAAATAAACTGAATCAGAATAAAACATGTTCTCATTACTGCCTCATGCTGGCCTACTCATCCTAGTCCTAAACAAATAAGATGCCCCACCTCCCAGACAGTTTATTTACACGCTTTATATGTATCTACATTTTCTTCCAGTAGGTTGTGTGCATATGTTTTCTATCTCTATTACATGCACCATATAAATGATTCCTCCCTGTACCTACCCTCCTCCTGTTGCTTTTCTGTCTCTGAGCCACAGGGGTGGGGTGGAGATTGGAAGAGGAGAGAGTGCACCTAAGTGTGCATGTGTGTTTGTCCGTCCGTCTCAGCCCGGCCAAACACACATGCACACTTAGGTTTCTCCAAGCTGGCTGTGTTGAACAGTAGGGTTGGAGAAACTGCACAGACCTCGGGCCGTGTCTGAGCGGCAGTCCAAGCCATACAGACCAATCTTGAAGCTGCTTTCATGCCAGGATTGCTGGGGAGCCTGTGCTGGTGTCTCAGTGAATGGAATCTCCAAGTCAGCATCTGCTGCCCTTCCCAGCTCCTCTGGCTGCTGCTGCCTTTTGCCTGGGACGAATTGAGAGCCTTCTGACGCTCAGTTCGAGGCCCTCCTCCACCCGCAGGCTCGTCCCTGCGCCTCACCCCTGGTGGTCTAGTGGCCATCACAAGTAAGCATTTTTTCTCTGTCTCTCTGCCACTCTTGCTTTTCTGCCTTTTTTCACTTGTTTTTCCTTTTCTTGTCCATCTTCCCTCCTTTCCTCCCCCTCCTCCCTGCAAAGCACCTTTTGCCCTCCCACCTCCCAGCTGACCGCTCCCCTGCACTCCTCCCCTTCTTAATGGCGGCTGCAGTGCATTTGCGCCGCTGGTGCCCCAAAGACGTACCAAAGGGAAGCCCGTCTGCGCCCGTCTGCCCCCAGACCGCACCCGGCGCCAGGAACCCTGGATCTCTGTTAAACCACCCCCTGGCCTGCCTCTTTAACAACGCCAAGACCCTCCTCTACCTCAACACCAGACATCTCAGCAACTGCTGCATCATCTCCCACAAGGACACCCACAGACCTTTCACCTGCAGGAACTGCAACTTCAGTGTCAGCCTCAACAAGCTGAAGGTACTCGCCACACATAGAGATACCAACAACCTCCACAACCCCATCAACTGCCTGCTCCTGAACATCCGCTCCCTCGACAAGCAAGCCACCGATTTCTGGGATTTGATTGACACTTGGGCCAACCCCACCTCAGGACCAGATATCGCCATTCCCGACGATACAGCATCCTAATGAGGGACCAGCCCTCCTGCCCATGCGGAGGACTCGCCATCGTACACAAGTCCTCACTACGTGTCAAGGCGTCCCAGAAGAACAATGCATATACCTTCACTTCCTGGTCCACTCCAACCACAACTCCTCCAACCATGGCATTCTGGTGTACAGGCCATCCGGCCCCCTCCCAGCTTACATAGATGATGTTCGCTACCCCCCCGGGCCCTGGCGTCAGATGACTAGCTGTTTCTCAGCAACCTGAATTTCCACCTCGAGGACCGCGACGATCCAAACACCACTGCTCTACTCGACAACCTCGCCACCCTCGGCCTCAGACAGCTGGTCTCCGCACCCACACACATCGCATGACACACACTGGACCCCATCTTCACCTCAAGCAGCCATTTCACCATCAAGATCATCTCCACCTCAGACTGGACCGACCACTGCTGCATGCACTTCACAATCATCAAACCCAGCAGCCGCACCCATGCCCCAGGACCCCCTACAGGAAATGGAACGAAATCACCAACGAGCAACTCACCTCATCACTTGCCAAAACTCTCCCTCCTTCTTCTGAGGACGCCAACACAGTAGCACGCAATCTCAATGCATGGATCACCGAATGCGCCAGTACTATAGCCCGCTCCGGCTGATGTTGGCCAAATGCCAACCTAAGAAAGCCAGCTGGTTCACAATGAACTGCTCCATCAACACTAGCACCTTCCAAGAGGACTGAAAAAAACACACCGAAATACGCCCTCTCCTGAAGAAACCTTCGACCCATCAGAACTAAAGAATTTCTGGCCCATCTTGCTGCTACCCTACCCCATCAAAGTACTGGAGAAAGCAATCAACGCACAACTAGGGAATTTCATCAAGGCCAACAACTCCCTGGACAGTTCCCAGTCTGGCTACCGCAGCAACCACAGCACGGAGACAGCCCTCCTGGCAGCCACCGACGACATCCGATTACTCCTAAACCACGGCCACACCACAGCGCTCACACTCCTCGACCTCTCAGCAGCCTTCAACACGGTCTCTCACAGCACTCTACACACCAGACTCCACAACATTGGAATCCGCAGAAGAGCCCTGTGATGGATCCACTCCTTCCTCTCTGGGAGGACACAGAGGGTCAGACTCCCTCCCTACATGTCCAGACCAACAGGAGTCAACTGGAATGGATCCACTCCTTCTCTGGGAGGACACAGTGGGTCAGACTCCCGCCCTACACGTCCAGACCCACAGGAGTCAACTGCAGAGTCTCCCAAGCATCCCTACTGAGTCCCACACTGTTCAACGTATACATGGCCCCTCTCGCAGCCATCATCAGAAGCCACGGTATCAACATTGTGTCATATGCCGATAACACACAACTCATAATTTCCCTCACCGAAGTCCCAGACATGGCCAAAAGGAACTTCTACTCAGGATTGGAAGCCATTGTCACCTGGATGAGAAAAAGCTGCCTCAAGCTCAACTCCAACAAGACTGAGCTCATCATCTTCGCAAACTCCACCTTCGCTTGGGACGACTCCTGGTGGCCCACATCCCTCAGCTCCCCCCCCTGCACCAACTGAGCACACCCGCAACCTAGGCATCATCCTCGACTCCTCCCTATCAATGACCCACCAGGTAAACTCAGTCGCCTTCTCCTGCTGGCACACACTCCGCAAACTTCGGAAGATCTTCAAATGGATCCCAGCAGACTGTCGCAGGACAGTCATCCACGCCTTAGTCACAAGCAAGCTTGACTACGGCAACACCCTCTATGCTGACACCTCGAATAGAAACATAAAAAAACTACAACTTATTCAGAACGCCGGCGCCAGACTCATCCTGGACCTCCCACGCAAGAATACATTTCCCAACACCTGAGGACCCTCCACTGGCTCCTGGTCGAGAAACGAATCATTATCAAGCTACTCACCCACACGTACAAGGCCATACACAACGCAGGACCAGCCTACCTGAACCACCCTGTCTCCTTCCACACACCCACCAGATCCCTCTGCTCCACCCAGATTGCCCTGGCCACCATCCCTCGCATTTGTAAAACCACTGCTAGAGGACAATCCTTCACCTACATCGCAGCAAAGAGTTGGAACAACCTCCCCCTGCACCTCAGACAAAGCCCATCACTCACCGTCTGCAGGAAGAACCTCAAGTTGTGGCTTTTCAGATGAGGCCCTTCCCTTCCTTCCCAGCACCTTGAGACCTCACGGGTGAGTAGCCGTGCTTTGCAGAAACTGATAGATTGATTGAATGCTGGGACACCAGAAGAGGAGCGAGGTGGCAGGAAGCAGCGGCGGCAGCGACAAGAACGATAAGTGTTTTTTTTTTTGTTTCCCCCATCCCCATTGCCCCCCCCCCCTTTGACATTTGCGGCAGCGGCAGCTACATCACAACCCATGACTTCAGAGGAAGTGACATCACAAGAAGTAGTATCAGATCTTAAGATCACACACATATGTTTAGCAGATCTATCATGAGTACATATGAGCAACATTTGAGCATGTTACAATATTTAACAAATTGAGATATTGCATTGCGGTTTTGCCAAAAAAGTGATGCATCCCCAACACAATCTGGGTCTTATACATTTTTTAAAACCTTTTTTTTTTAAAGTGACCACAAGCAGAAACATCCCATTAAATCTGTTCCAACAAAATAGTAGTATTTAAATTGTTATTTGTGTAAATGCTGGGACAGACCAACACATCTGATATTGTTACAGTGTATGCATATCTCTTATATACAGGGACTAAACAAAGTGATAAGCGGGGTGCCTTTGTTTCCACTCCGCTGCATTTAGGTGTGAGGATCCCAATTGCTCCTAGCCAGGATACTCTCTCAGAAGGAGGCCTGATAGCCCCTTAACTTTGTCAATTGTTATGGGCCCAGCTGAAAACTGATAAGCTCTCTCCCTGCCTGCATGGCGCTGCTTGAAACAAAAGCAGACAATGTGCTGGCACTGCTGAATGTGTCCTCGTATTTGAAAATTACACTGGGACAAGTTTACCTTCGTGGCATTGTAGACGGTGTTCATCTGTGAAAAGGGAAGGTAGATGCTGTATACCCTTGTGTACCCTCGACTTGTTCCCTGGATTTAGCATTTCTGAGGCTCCGTAGTATGTGGCATTCACGTGTGAGATGGAGGAAGCAACAGAGATTGTTGGGCAGCCAGATCTTGTGGGGCAAGATTTGGTTGCCCAGCAACTGTATTTAAACAGGAACTGATCGCTGCTTTAGCATGTGTCTGATTCCTAATGGTGGCCACAAAAAGGGTATCGGCTAAGCAGCATAATCTGCAGTTTTCTGAACATAAGGAGGAGGAGGTACTGCACATTTCTTTAGCAGATCTCCAGCCTCTTATTAAAGACGCAGTTGATACTGCCATGGCAGAGGCCCAGACAAAAAGACCAGCAGCTGCCCATCCTTTAGGGAGGAGGGCCACCCCCCCCCCCACCTTCTGCCCCTCATGAAGAGTGTCTGTCAGGCTGAGCAAAGGTCAGCCTGGCAGACACTCTTCATGTTTAGCTCAGGAAGCCAGGAGTGAGACATGCACATTTTACGCAGACTCCTGGCTGTCGGAGCTGAACTTTGCTGGGCTGAAGAGGTCACAGCTCCTATAGGCGTGACCTCCTCAGCTCAGCAAAGGTGCCTTGAGGCTCTTCCCCTCGGTGACATTGACTTCAACCTTGGCGCTTCAGGTTTAAGCAGTGCTTAATTTGTGCTTGTTGTTTCCGGTGCTGAGCACCAGCACTTATTTTTGAGGGCCGGGGCTTATTCTTTAGCCTCAAGCATTTTCTGCGAGCAAAAGACTCATATGGGAAAGACGGAGGAAGGGAAAAACAAACAAGCGTCAAAATGGGAGAAAGCAGAAAGCTGCAGGAGTGAGCTGAATGGGCAGGGATTGGCTTTATATGGATTGAAGATGCTCGAGGTGGCTTCAAGATTACTCCGCCTCAATATTCCGTGCTGGCAGATTTAATTGCAGCAGCCGCATGTTTAGGAGGAAGGCTTTGGGCACCGGCACATTTTTATTTACAAATTAAGCACTGGGTTTAAGCCCTGAAGCGCCCAGGGCGAGTGTCAATCAGTGACACCTCGTCACAAAGTGGGGTGGGGTCAGAAGTCTCACTGACCCAATCCCACTCTGTGATGAAGTTGGGACTGCTGCCTTCCCTCACTGGCTGACCCAGGGTCAGCCAGTGAGGGAAGGCAGCAGTCCCAACCCTCCTGGGACCTTGGAGCGGAAGGTAAGTGTGTGTGTGTTTTTCTTAAATGAATGTTTGGTGCGTGTGTGTATGTTTGAATGTTGGTGAGTGTTGTGAATAGATTTGAGTGCATGAATGTGTGAATGAATAAGTGTGGGTGTGAGTGTGCTTCTCGTCCGCCCCCTCCCTCCTAAAATTACCGGCTGCCACTGAAAACGACTGAGAGTGCATGTGAGTGAGTGAGGTTCTAAAGAACATACGGTACATGATTGGCTTTGAGGAAACATCACAGAATGAGGCACTGCACATAACAATTGTCTTCCTCTTCATTTTTTAAACCAATTTTTATTGTTTTTTTTTTTAGCAGTGCAAAACACAGTATAGCCAGGACAATATACTTATGTACCAAACGTCTATGCATGCGTTCCCAAAAGGCCCAATTATGCTATACAACAGCATTTGCCGTAGGAGGAGGCATTGGTTCAGTTTTTACATAATCAGCAAACATTACTTGAAACATATGAAACTGGCAGGTCATAAAAGAGCCAATCAGACAAGATCTTTGCATATACCACATTAAAGCAGTTCAGCACCGGTAGAGAGCATCCAAGCAAACAATTCTAAGATGCAGAAGCGTAGTTCTGCATCCATGGGAGGGAATGACTGACAGAGGAACTTAGTCAATTCTCAATGGGCATATATTATGGTAGAGAGACAATGGGGGGGCACAGTGGGGAGAGAAAGGGAGTATCAATCATTGCTCTAAGCAGATTGCACAGTGTTATTCGGTCACGGATACACGGCCAATGAGGCAGCTCAGTGTTCTTCAGAGAGCACCTGCATCTCGTGCAGGAGCGTGTCCCACTCCAATGTAGTGGGGGATCTGCAAAAGCCTCTAACCTCCCCTCTCCAGAAGGCTAATAACTCAGCCTTGCCCCACTTCAGAGTGGCTGCAAACCAATCAGATAGGTCAGGAAGATGAATATCCTTCCACTTTATGGTGATGGGTCTTCAGGCTATGAGTAGGACCAAATCTATAAATTGATTGGTGGCACTTCCCACCTTATTACTCTTAAATAATCCCAGGAGGCCAATTTCCAAACAGCATAATTTTTCCTAAAGCGTGACAGTTGTCATGGTATCTGTGACCACCTTCCATAGTGATTGTGCTTCTGAGCAGGTCCAGTACATTTGTGCCATATCGGTCCCTGGGAGCCACATCTGTGGCAATTTGTTACAGTGCCATATATTCTATTCAAGAGCCCAGGTGTATGGTACGCTGTGTGTAAAATGTTGTGCTGAATATACTGGAATTTTGCATTGAGTGAAACTTTGCATGGGTATATAAGGATCTTGTACCACTCTTTCTGCATTAGGTCATGACTAATGTCGTGTTCCCATTGTTGCCTGATGGACTGTAGCACGACATACAGCCTTTGAGCCATCGCGGGCATGAACCACATGATTAGGTGTCTCTAATCTGCCATTTGTGCTGCAGTTCGGCCAGCAGAGCCCAATAAGCTGAGAAGTGGCCCAATGGCAGATTATGGTCCACACTAAGCTGCTCGAAAGACATTAAGCCAGTGTTTTGGAACAGTGCTCCTAGGGTGTCTACTCCGTCCGTATCCCAGGGCTGTATCCCTTCCCTTCCAAGAAGTTCCCTGAGGGGGCGTATAGAAGTAACAATGCTCTCTGGAGAGTACGGTGTCTGTGTTGTGGAGAGCCAGAGACTTCTTGTTTAGCTGGTATATGCAATGGTCAGGAGTTGGTTGGATAGTGGAGGGAGCTTCCCAGTTGCAGCAACAGCTCATGGATCATACGGCTTACACGGTTGGACGTGGGAAGACCCAATTCTGTTAAGTGTCATCTCGTTAGCCACCGGGCTGCGCTGCCAAATAATGTTCAAAGTTAGGAGCTCCTAGTACACTGCCCCATTCCAGATAAAGATCCATAGCATACTATGTAGTGTGCAGACGGTGGCTTTCGGTATGAAAACCAGTAAAATATGAAAATAATAAAAGAGCCGGGGAGCATTACCATTTTAGACTACAAGACCCGGCCCTGTACTATAAGTGGGAGGGTGCTCCAGAATGCCAGTTACAGTCTCTGGGAGGCAATGGCCCAAGTGAGATTACCATCTATCAAATCCCAGGAATCATGATAGATTTGAATCCAAAGGTAATGAAATGTGTGAGGCTCCCATCTCACTATGTGGGGTCCCACCATTAGATGGTGGTGGGGCAATCTGGGTACACAGCGAACAGGCACATCTTTGGCCAGTTCACGCCCAATCCACAAGCCTCTTGAAACTCAGCAAGGGCTGTACCTATTCTATCAAGTCCCTGCCTGATGTCGCAGATGTCAATTAGGACATTGTATGCATATAGGCAGACAACGTGCAATTCACCCCCTAATCAGATACCCCAGTCCTCTCCATCGCGCTGCAAGCACTGGGCTACTGGCTCCACTGCCAGCGCAACTATGAGCAGGGACAATGGGCATCCTTGATGCGTACCCCGCCTTATCCCTTTCGAGGCAAAAATGAGTCGACCTATCCTAACTTGGGCTGTAGCGGCTATGTAAAATAAGCGAATGAGGCGCCGCAAGTTCACTGGGATACCAAACCATGAGCACACTGTGAACATATAGGGCCAGTTCATGGTATCAAACACTCACTTCAGGTTGATCACTAAGCAAGTAGCCTATGGCCAGTAGGGCGGGGCAAGTTCCAACACTCTATGGAGCCCACTGATTTTAAGAGTAGTGGCCACCTGATCCCACTCCAGCAATTTTTGGCACTACAATATCTTCATAAGCCTGATAAAACTCAACAGGAAGTCCATCCAGGATGGGAGTTTTACCTGTGGCCAACCCCCTGATAGATGCCCTAAGCTCCTGTTCTCTAAGGAGCAGCAGCAGGTCCTTTCGGGCTGACTGGTCTAAAGTGGGCAACACTAGGTCCCCTAAGAAGGTCTGTATGTTGATAGTCTGATCAGTAGCAGGTGGGTCATAGAGTGCCTTATGGTATGATATGAAGGTGGCATGAATATCCGACTGACTAGTGACGGTGCAGATCGGGGATTGATGAATTATAGTGACTGGTGCAATTGAGCACACACTACGGAGCAGCCAGTCCAATAGTCGAATAGACTTGTCTCTCTCGGCATGCATATTAGCCTGATAGGCCCCGAAATCAAAACATCACAGTTTGGCTAATAGTTGGACATGTTGTTCCCTGGCATTCGCAAGTGTGCGGTGACCTGCTTAGGTTGCCTGAGATTCCATATCTATTGTCCTGAGAGACTGCTCTATGGTTGTTAATTCTCTGTGTACATCAGCCCGCACTCCCACCACAGCATTAATGCAGTGTCCGTGGAACACCACTTTAAGTGCCTCCCATTCTATGGGCCTGGACGTTGCTGTACCCCAATTTTCTGCCATATATCAAGTCAGTATTTCCCATGTTGAGGCTCGAAACACACTGTCCTCTAACAGCACTGACTGAAATGGCCATATAGGAACAGGCGGATGAGGGGTTTCCCTGCCCAAATGCAGCTGCAACAGGTTATGGTCGGAAAAGGTCTGACAAAGATATTCTCCATTCTTCAACCTTGCATGAATGACTGGGTGGCACAGAATATGGTCCAGTCTCACATATAAGTCGTGGGGTGGGGAATAGCAGGAGTAGTCCACCCGGATATAATACATGCTAGAAGTCCAGAAGCAACCAATGGGCAAGCCACTGTGTGAGTCTCGCCTCAGTCGCTACTACAGAGGAGGTCAGCAGTGGGGGTTGTGAACGGTCGAGGACAAGGTCAAGTATGCTGTTAAAGCCTCCGCCAATGAGCTATGGAATATGTTCCCACTTCATCAGGATAACTGTAAGGTGGGTCAGGAAGGCTTGCTGGGCTACATTTGGTACATAGATGCTGCCCAATAGGAGCAGGCGGCATCAAGCTGTCCCTCAACAAATACATACCTATCATCAGGGTCTATTTCTGTGGCAGTGCATTTGAAGGGGACAGCGGGATGTACACAAACAAAAGCCCCATGAGCACACTCAGAATGTGTAGTGCAGTAACACTGCCTGTGCCATCTCTTTTGTAACCGGATAGCTTCACCCCCCCACATATGTCTTGTGAAGAAATGAAATTTAAGTGTTATGCCGTCAAATGTATTGCTAGACTGAATGTTGATTGCGTGCTTCCCCATTCCCTGTATATTTAATTAAGTACTTGTAATTTAACCTTGACGCATTAGAAGTGCAGGGTACATGCAGTGCCAATAAAGTGTGTTGTTCATGACCTGCAAACAGAAGCAAAATTAACATTATCCCCAACTCCCCTCCCAGGGTAAACAAATACACAAACATTGACCAAACAGACCCATAACATGGGAGCTCGAATACCAGGACCTCATACAGGTCTTCAGCTAACAAAAGAGAAAAGTAGTCTAGTGAGGGGTGGTGACCGATAACGTGAGCCAATACTCAATCTATCAATATGGTAGAGTAGAGATTTAGAGCTCAATAAACAGGTGGGCGCCTCTAGGCCTGACTGACCCATTCATACTATATGGAAAGAAGGTTGAAATGTGTGCCAGTGTTAGTGTATAGGTAAGCAGCCCAGAGGGAGGGACCGGAGTGCATTCTCATTTGGCTCACAAGAACGTTTCTGTTGTTTGTCACAAAGCTATAAGAACAGCCAGGGTTGTTCTCTGCCCGTGCAACAGCAATATTGCATGATATTGATCCTGAGGCATTGTCCTATGTGGATCACATCTATCTCACAGATGAGGACATCAACATTCATCTTGCCAGGGTCGATGGGATCGTTCTGGGTTCGCAGCCCTTGGCTAACTATTTAATTTTAGGAATACTAAAATAGCCTTTCTCAGTGTATTGTTCATAGCATACGAGCTATCAAATGAAGGCAAGTTCCTGGCCCCACAATTTTTATAAAAATTTGCTCAACTGCAACCACCAAACACTGTCAAAAGACTGCAGTCATTACTTGGTTTCTTTAACTTTGATAGAACTTACATTCCAGACTATGCACAACGCATCAAGCCACTCTATGATTTAATTTGCCCAGATTTCTCAAGCAGACAATGGACAGTTGAACACACATGCATCCTTAAAGGATTGCAGCAAGACATGCTAGAAGCAAAACATACACATGTAACAACAAAACAAATTTGGTCATCAGAATAATTGCTGGTCCCATTGGGTTCACCTACGTCACCATTAATGAGGGCACATTTATACTCCAACACAAAACAACGCTTTGCACCAACAGAAAACACCAACAGAAAAAATCAAAGAGAGACCACTTGCCCAAGAGAAATACATTATTGTTGTTACCCTGGTGCCAGCCTTAGGGGCTGTCACCAAAGCAAGCATTCCCAACACTAAAGCATTACATCCACATTTGATTCAATGGGCAACATCCCTGACTGTCACGGATGTTGATTACATCTTTGACCCAAAACTTAAAACACAGAATTTCTCTAATATGAACAGGAGAACCCCGCACCTCTTAACATCTTGCCACTTGACAGATATCAAACTGTAATTTACCCTGATGGTTAAGCACAACCAGCTGTAGGTACAAAACATCAATACTCAGCTGCTCGCGCAGTCATGTGTGGAGTCATGATGATTGGTGTATTCTACTCTCAGAATACCTACACGCAGACCCCAGGGGACTGCACAGCACAGTTGGCTGAGCTTAAAGCTCTTATTCTGGCACTGGAACACATGGATCCAGAACAGCTCACATTGATTGTGTGTGATTCGTACTACTGGGTCCAGTCCTACAAACATTATCTTAATCATTGATGGTTGAACAGGATCAGAGACTCAAAGGGGAATACCATTAAACATAGAACTCAGTGGGGAGGGTGGCTGATCTTAAGGATAAGCTACATGTAGTCCATGCTTTGGGCCACCAATGTGTAGGTGTACATGTTATTGGTAACACCTTGACTGATGAAGCATGCAAATCTGCAGTAGCTATGGCTTCTGTGGCTGCAGTGACTTGTTCCCACACGAGATTGGATAATGAAATTCTGGCTGCCGTGAAAGCTTCGGTTGAAGGCAAGCCACCCCCAAAAGCATATCCTACTAAATATTCATATCATTCATACCATTCGTTTTAAATCAGTGATCCCCAACCAGGACCAGAGATTAGATCTCATCAAAGCAGCACATGAAGTGTTGTGGCCACATGCCATTGTCGTGGCCACAATAACACTCTTACAGAAACGCTTCTGGTGGCCGGGTCTATACAAACAGACCAAGTAATATGTCCTTTGCTGTGACATTTGCTAGCAGATAAAGTGCTCAATCATCAAACACTCACTGCAGACATCCCTCTTACTGTCCAATAGGCCACTACAATATGTGTAAGTGGACCATTGTGGTCCCTTACAACCTGATGGTGCACACAAATACATCTCAGTCGCTGTTGATTCTTGTTCTAGATTCCTGTGGTTATGGCCACAGTGGTCAGCTGATGCTCGAACTGTTATGAAAGACTTGCTGGTCTTTATCCGAACACAGGCAGTTGCAGCATTCCACTCAGACCAGGGACACCATGAGGATGATGGGTGTTGAACTCTATTACTCTTCCCCATATCATCCAGAGGGAAATTCTTTTGTGGAGAGGAGGAATCGTGGCCTAAAACAGTCCTTAACAGCTACAGCAGTGGTTTCCAACCTTTTGACTTCTGTGGACCTCCACTTTACAATAACTGGTGCCCAGAGATCCCCACTGAGTCTTTACTGGAATCTGGGGGCCCCCACTGAGTCATTACTGAAAGATGGGGACCTAAACAGTTAATATTATCTCATTTTGAAAGCAGTCGCAGAACCCCTGCGGAGGCTTTGCGGACACCCAGGGGCTCCCAGATCACAGGTTGGGAACCACTGAGCTAGAGTATTAGGTTCAGGTTTCATTTGGCCTCTTCACCTATATGGGGTCCAGAGAGCACTGAATAATTTGCAAAGGCGTTCCTAGGGAGGACGCAGTCCCTACGAGTTCCTCTTTGGGATACCAATGTATGTCCCAGATCTAGAGGGCACTGGTATGGTGGAAGCAGACACACTTTTTGACATAAATGAACATCTCATTGTCTTACAGGAGCTTTAGTAATTTTTTGATGATAATTCATCTGCCAGTGCTGCCACCTTAGGAATAAGGGATTTGCCAATGACTTCTACAGGCTGCATTCCTAAAGTTGGAGATCTGGTTAGTGAGAAGATTGCTGTGAAGCGGGAATTCGGACCATCTTACGGAGCACCGGTTCCAGTCCTCGAAATACAAGGCACCAAAACTGGCATTCTACCATCGTTGCCAGGTTCCAAAGGAAACAGATCTATCTCCATCAACAACATCAAATTGCATCATGTGGCCAATCCTGTAAGGTAGACCCAGAAGTCCCTTGGGTAGTCCCCAGTCCCCTCTCACTACCCAACAGGACATACCTCTACAAAGAAGAAACAACAACACTTCTGAATACTCAATCATCGACAACAATGCTACAAATGCCTCCTCGAGCATGGGGAGGGTGGAAAATGAGCTCTTGCTGATTCCTTTTACCACTTCACAGACAAGAACTGTCCAAGATGTGGCTGTTTTCTACTCCAATGCAACTCATACTGATGACACTGTCTAATATGAACCTCCACGTGAAGTGTATCCATCTGCCAGTAATGCACTGGCTCCTGTGTTCGCACAGACAGCTTCTAATAACATCCTCGACCAAGGTGACTTCTCTACAACTAAGTCTACATCTGCAACATAAACTGTTTCAAAGACACGTAAACTGTACATATGGCTTACAAATTACTATTTGGTTTACCCATGGTATTATCTGTGGATATTTCTGACATTGCTAGCCTTTCTGTTATGGATTGGTTTTGTGACTGTTTTCGTTCTCTTGAAAAATGGTCATTATCTTCCTGAACACTCCTCTCTCAAGCCAGTCAATTAAGTTTTAATGCCCTATCTTTCCTCACATAAGGTCTGAAGAGACTTGTCCCTTGTGAACATTTTAGCAATGGCAATTGCAGATGGGATTGTTTGGGATAAAGTTTTGAGGTTATACAAATTCAATTTGTCTTAAAAATTTCAATGACTGATGTAATTTCACCTGGTGTTGTTTCTGATGGCTGGGATGTTCAAACAGTTGATTCTATGGTTGCTGAGCTGCAGGATTACATTATATTTGAAAGAGATGATGTATATATGACCACAGCGATTTATAGGGAAATGTTCTGTTATAATCATTGGGGACATTACTATCTGCACTAAGCAAATAGTCATAGATCAGTATTTACCTACACTCAGTGGGAACACTCTTCAACTCCACCTCTGGGGAGCCCCAAAACATATGTCGACAAATTTGCATGCTTTTCCGGGCTTGACACTACAAATGCAGTCATATTACTTCAAATGAATACCATCCATAATGCAGAAAATGTTGCTAACGGACACCAAATTAATCTATTCAGATTCCTTTGTTTCCTGACTTTCTGTAGATGGTTATGAATACTGGAAGAGCACTATCGCTGTGAAAGGTGTATGTGGAACACAAGATTGGCAAATTCATGGTAGGGATGCTTTGTTTAGAGCATGCCTTATTTCTGCCCAGATGATATTTTTTAAATGACACAGTTCAACAAACATCGTGCCTAGGGTTAGCAAAAATAAAGGAAATTAATGCACCCAGTATCCCCACACCACCCAAATTCACCAATTGGCAATCATTCCTAAATGTTACTGAGGGAGAACTAAATGCTTGGTTTCAAGATGGTACCTATAATTCCATACTTTCAAGACCTGGCGGGTGATTATTGTGGCCAATAGACCCAAAACAGTGTCAGGCGTGTTTTGTGAATTCCTCAGGGGATTTCAAGATTGGCCGGCCGGACCCTTGCTATATCTCGGGTCAACACTCAGGTATAGTTACCATGTACAGTGTGGGTAGACTGTGCCAACAATGGTTACAGACTAACACCTTAGCAGCAGTTAAGGAACATTTTAATCTCATATCAGATGAAGTAGACTTGCAAGTTTTTTTGCTAGGTCCTAGAAAGCCATGCTCTAAACAATTCCTGAATGCCATATATAATGAAATATGGAAGCTTTCTCAAATGGAAGCAGCTGCACATTTAAGGCAGGTAGATAAGAAAATATGGAAAAGGATTTACCTGTTGTTGATAATGGCATGAATACTCTGTCCAACAGAATATGCGCACTTAATAACAATGTGTCTTCGGCAATTGATATCATACAGAATGACTTGTCCCTATTACAACATGGGTAAAGTCAGCTAAGTTCTATCATGCAGTTGGGTTGGACACTGCAGATTCTAAAAAATGGCCACGTCCCATGGAAATACATTAACAGTAGTGACTTTTTTGCTGCTTTTAATTTGTCCAGGGAGCAACTGACAAAGACTAAAAGGGAAACAAGTTACACCATGCTCGAAAGGGAAAACATTAGAAACACTGCCTTTCACAGTAGCAAAAAGTCCTTCAACAGTATAGCTTGTACATGGCGTTATAAATCTGCCAATATCCACCTTTCATTTCACAAAATGTTTGAAATATTTAGCTGTAGGCAGGTACAAGTGCCTGGGAGATAGCTTTGTTAATGAAGAGTGGGAGTTGCCTTTCAAGTTCAAATGTCTTAACAGTGAAAAAGAGGTCTTTCTGAGTGGAAGTGAATGTGAGACCACTGTTAGTCATTCCATCATTTGCAAGCAGGTGTCACTTCAATGCAATGCGGGGCTCATGATCTTGGCATGCTTTCTGAAGGGTACTCCCGCCCCCTTGATTCGTCCAGCATTTCATATACTTTTGAATGGAAGTTATGTGGTCCTGAATGATCAGAGCTGTTGCGGAATTGCAGACGCAATTTTGGTGTCTCAAATTGTAACTTGTTGTGGACATGTTCTATTCCTTCCACACAAGAGATAAGAGTACCAGAAATGTGGCTTCACATTGATACTACTACTGTTAATTATGACAAGCTGAGCAGACTAAAGACGCTACTGTTCTAAAAACAAGTGCCGTTGACATTTGCCAGAGAGATGTATTTTCTCCAGATAGCAAGATCATCAGCTGAGATACAATTTCTATTGAATACCAACTTCCCCAAGCACTTTGGAGAGCTGGTTTCCAGAATATTTAACACTTTGAGCAATACTGGGATTGTACATTTCTTTAAGGCTGTTGAGTCAGGATTTATTTCCATCTTCCAGACTGTCTTCGGAGCAATTCCATCAGCTATCCATTCACTCTTTTCAAGTGTGTTTGGCAGCTTTCCTGATAGGTGAGATATTGCTGCTGCTGTTCATAATACCCAGTAGCTGTGCCTCCTCAGATAAGCAGAGTGATGGAGCTTCTACCACCAGCTTTGGTACAGTTCTTTGGTGCACAGTTGCTGGAGGAATTGGAGCAACTGGTCATTATCATTCTGACCAGTCCTGTGATGTGTGCGACCTGTCTTTCATGCACCTGGTACCTCTTCGAGTGTCTACCATCAATGTGTCCTGCTGTCCTCCTGTGGACAAGGAACTGCTGATGTTCCTGATGAGGGCTCATTCATGGTCGTGCCCCATGAGACTGAGGCTGATTCGCGAGGCCACCTATGAGCCACCTCTTGTGAACTATTTGGCTCCACCAGGCACTATGGATGATGATGCCTTCATGGGTGATCCTGTGCTTGAGACTTCTGCTCACTTCTGCTCCGTGGATCCGTCTGCTAATCCTGTCATCGATCTGACGATGTGGAGTTATTCCTGGATGCACTCCCATTCGATGACTTCGGATACATTCTTCAAGATCGCGATTATTGTTAACTGATTTGACCATTGGCTTTACTCAAAAGTGAAAAGTTCTCGCCAAATTGCCTTATTAGTTCAATTCGCATTTGGCCTGCTGTGCTTGTCACAGTCTACATTTTATCACTTTGTATGTTTTCAGCTAATTTTGTATTAGATTTTAGCATGTTTTTAGCTCAGAGCATTTTCAGCTTGGACATGTGCACCTTCTATGGCATCATCTTTATGGTATTATCCTTGTTCCGGCAATGTTGAGGATGTAGTGGATCCTGTTCATTTTATTGGGTCTCAGGAGGTTATCTTAACCTTTTGGCTTGCAGTTCTGTGCCTCCGTCACCTAGTGACTTTTAACCTACTTAGTTTGCTCCGTTTTAGCCCATTTATTTTATTATTTATTTTAAATGACTGCCATTTTATAGTTAGAAAAATGTTTTGATTTTGCATTATCAGTGGCACTCTGTGAAGGCGTCACTATCAGTATCATAATCAAGTAATGTACGTAGGTAGGCACATCATGTCCCCTTCTCACTTATGGGTGACAGGAACATAATGTACACTTGTCTGGGATTGATTACATAATTGCCGCCACAAGTATGCCTCCTTATGTATTGTTTTGAAACATACCTGCATCAGGGGTCCTACATAGTCTGTATAAATACACCTCACACAGACGGGGTTATCAGAGGGATTCCTACCAGATGCCATCAATGCCATCTATGCTGCACGTCACCTTGCTGCAGAACTCCACTTCGTGCCCCCACGGAGTCTGACCTAGAGACCTAATTCCAAGGTTACGAGGGTGGGGGCGCTTCTCATGGACATAGTACTGGCAGATTAGGTTTATCACACCTAGCTCTCATTAGGTTAGGGGTTAGGTTCTCTATGCTAGGGATTTTACATTTCATATTTATTGCATTATGGTGGGGGGGTCTTCATATTCACGACTCTCATCTTTACAATCATGCTTCTTTTACTATGTGTTATCCTAATCATTGCAGCTCATGCATTTTATATAGATTGCAGTCTTTTCAATAAACCTATTGAAAACTTTCATGCATCTCCTTCATTGCCTGTGTGTAACTGAACCCTATTCCTAACATGAGAAAAGGGTAATTTCCATTCCACCAAGATTCCCCTGAGATGTTGCATTCTACAGTCCATGCGTAAGGCTGCCAGAAGTCACCTTTTACTGTTTGGGTTTTTGGTGAGGTACTGCTTGTGAGTTGGGAGGGTTGGGCCTACAGTTGTGACTTGTTGTAGGACTGGCTTTATCGCCTACAAACAAAAGTGCTGTCATCCCTAAACTACCGGTTTTGCCTAGGAGTGAGGGTCCAAATATGACCCTACTCCCTAGTCACGTAAGAAAGACTCTGCCAGCCATTTCAGGGCCCCATGTCAATACAGAGTGACCAGGGGGTGGGCAGGAACACTTCTGACAGACATTTTCTCACCTCTCCGCACTGGCTAAAGGTTCACTTCTGGGAGGGGGGCATGAGCAGTCCGGTCTCCCCCCATAGTCCAATGAGGAGGAATATTATTTTTAGATAATCTCCCTTCCGAGGGGTGTGTTTGCTTCTGCTGCACGTTGCCTCCCACCTGCTGTCTCCTCACTGTATGTGTCCCCTCTGCCATGCAGGTCTAGCCCCAGGAGATGAGGCCTACACCCAAAATAGGGGGGGTGTTCTTTGAGCCCCCCACTATGGAAGTGGGGCCTCTCTTCCCTGCCGCTGTTGTGATACAGGGAGTACGAAGTTCAGCCACAGTCCTCCTTCGCTCCTCAATCAGCATCTCCAGCGCATATCTGCCAGTACTCACCACCACTACCATGTCCTAGTCCACCCAGACCTACTGGGGAATCCAGCACTAGTGAGCAGCTCCTTGTCGCAGGTACTGAGATCATCACCAGCAACGGATCAGATGCGCAAACAGGGCAGGGCATCAGGCGACCTCCGCCCAGGTCCACAGTCCCACCTGGCAAGGTCCCACACCCGGCTCTCCATGCGGGCTCGCTCACCTCCTGAACAGTCAGCAGGTTGTAGCAGTTTGCTGCGGCTCTTTGGACGGCAAAAAAGATTCCCAGAGTCCTTAGGCTCCACTCACTCCTCCTGTCCTACAATGGCGGTAACTCAATGCCAGGATATGGCAACGGATCATGGGTCGGGGCTAGGAGCTACCCTAATTTGCATCCGCCATCTTGCCACGCCCCTATTACTTCCCTCTTTATAATATGATGAAGGCATTCATTGTGAAAGAGTGGAAGGAAGTGGACAAATTGGCAGTTCTAAGATTTTGCAACAAGAAATATGCTATTGATGGCTTTGAGTAGAGATTTCCGCAAACTCCCAAAGTGATTACTTTATTAGCATCATTGGCCTCTTCATCATCACTAGCATTGGAGGATTCAACTTTGACGGATGGAGTGGATAAAATGGTGGACACTTTGCTAAAGTAGTGCAGTGCTGCATTTTGTTATGCAACTAGAACCAATACGTGCACAGCTCACCCTACACAAGTCCTAATGAAATACTTCCATGTTCTTTCTGAATGTTTACAGGCAAGCACTATCAAATGGCTCCTTAGCCAATATGAATTCTAAGTTTGAAAGTCTGTAGGCTTCTACTTTGCTGGCACAGTCATTGATTGCTGGAAGAAGAGCTTTATGGTTAAAGTCATGGAAACTGGAAAGAGATTTACTTATAAGCTGCCTTTCTTGTGTTAAAAATGACTTGGACCTGAGCTTGATGAGATAGTCCAAAAGGCAGTGGATGAGAAGACAATATTATAACCACTTAAGCTCATTTTGAATAAGAAATCGTCCTTTCCAAAGAAATGTGCTTTTAATAACCAAGATAAGTCGTTCTTTCGTGGATGGACCCGGGTCAGGGGCTGCGTTTTATAATAATCACAGACCAAATACCTCTCAAGCTTAAGACCACACACAGCAGAGATGACTATATGAAGGTGGGAGGGTGGTTTACACTTTTCTTTCATCAGTGGACTAAAAAAATAACTGATCTATTGGTCCTTTCAAAAGTTCATCATTTTTATTAGATCAAGTAAAAGAACCTCCCTGCCCTCTTTAATTCAAAAGTACTCCTTTAAAAAGGACATTCTAAAACATCTATATCTCATTACAAGAGTATAAGCTCTGCTAGCCATAGGTACTGTACTAATACTGGTACAGCAAAGAAATACTGGATTTTATTTGATTCAGTTTTTTTGGACTGAAACCAGATAAAAGCTATTGTCCAATCCTCGATCTGATGCCTTTGAACAAGTTGGTCCTGGTGGAACCATTCAGATGTCATGTTACAGTCCATCATCTCTCTGGCCAGGAAGGGCAACCTCCTGGTGACGTTTAACTTCCAGGATACCTACTTTCATGTGTCAATACAAATCAACAGTCAACCCTTCCTGAGATTTGTAGTGAATGGCTACAATTTTCAATTTCAGGCTCCCGTGTTTGCTCTGGAGACACCACTTCAGATATTTACAAAGGTATTGGTACCTGTTTGTTGCAGTCTTACATCTAAAAGGTATTGCTATATTTCCATACTTGGATGAGCAGTTCAAGAAGACGTTTCCAAGGTAACCATTGTGCTTCAAGACCTGGGGTTACTATCGGATCTTCAAAAATCACAACTGTATTTTTGTCAGGCCAAGACCTGATTGGAGCCCCCTTTAACACACATGTGGGGGACGTTTTACTATCACACAACAGGATGTTGTCAATAGAGGCCTTTGTTTGGAGACTAGCAGGACATTCTAGGGTAACAACGTCATTTTTTCCCAGGACACAGGGGCTATTAGCGGCATATACCACTCTGGTGCCTTAGGCAAGATTTCACCTAAAGCTTTTGGTGAATCATATTCTGTCACATTGATGCCCTAGCGCTGCAGATTATGAGCTGTGGGTTCCAGTGACTCCTCAAATAGTCTAGGACCTGGCATAGTGATTGGAAGAGCACAACTTGACAAAGGAAGTTCCATTTCAATATCACAATCCAGTTCTACTTATCACAGATTCCAGTCTTTGGGGCTGGTTGGGCAATCCTGGAGGATCAAGAACAGAAAGCTCTGTGCCCCCCCCCTCCTGAGAGAACATTCCATCCTCAAACTGGAGGGAGTTGTATGTGGTGTTAGGATCCCTCTTGGTGTTCCAACCTCAATTGAAAGGGAGAATGTGGTAGTCATAATCAAGTGGCAGGGTGCTATTTGAATCATCGGGTGGGGCGAAGAGCGAGTCTCTGAATCAGGTTGCATCTCAAATATTTGCATGGGTGGAGACACCTCTCCTAGCTCTGTGAGTTGTTCACATTTAAAAAAAAAAAAACAATTTTATTAACATTTTATTATTTAATAAACAGTATTATGTTTACAGCACCATCTTGTTTGCTTCGTGTTAGTGTATAACAGTGTTAATATCACTACTGTCTACATTGTTTGAATGTTCTACTTCATTAATTATTCGATAACCTTTATACTTTAACCTTATGCAAGAATAGAACATCAGTGGCGCTTCTTCTCGTATGGGTTGCCCAATTGGCCTGGTGTAGCAGAGTCATGGTTTCCTAGCTAGTATACAACACCTTTAACTCGTTTCAAACATTAATCAACTTAAACTTAAACACGATGGCAATGTGGGGGGTGGAGGCTGCTAATGCAGGGGGATGCCATTTCTTGGCTTTTCCAGTATGTATGGTGTCATTACTCATAGACTTGTCTAGTTTCAGGTGGGTGGGGCGTCTACCGGGTCCAACCTGTCTGTTACTCAATGTCCTGGGCTCTGTCCCCTGTTGTCCGCCTTTTGTTCAATCTCAGCCTTATCGTGTCTTCCCTTATCATGCCCTAGAGGGCGAGGCAACATCTCCTCCCTTCCTATGTTTGTCCAGTCTCCACTCCTGTTGGTGTGTCTGCGTCCGCTGTTCTCAATATATTGTCCCAGCTTGTCATTGCTACTTCCCATTTCTGTGCTATAGGGTGGCGACGCAGTCCCCTCCCCTCCTCGCTCTTCAGGACCTGGAGTTCGGCTCTAGCCCATGTTGTAACGTCTTGTCTCCACCCAACCCGGGGGGGCCGAAACTGTGCCTTCCAGTTCTTTGTGATCTGTCTCCTATATAATACCAGTGCCAGACTCAGAAATCGGGTCTCCACTCTTCCCCGCGGCAACCCATCCCCAAAGCCCATCAAACATCTGTCAGGGGTCGGAGTCAGGTTCATATTAAGGAGTCTCGATAGGTCGGACATCACCTCTTCCCACCCCAGTTGGATCTCTGGACAGGTCCATACCATGTGGTCAAAATTTGCATCTACATTTTTACATCTGGGGCACACCCTAGGAACTCCCCCATAGATTACTGTTAGCCGATGTGGGGTGAGGTACGTTCTGTGGAGGTAATTATATTGTATATATCTCAGTCGCGTGCTGCGAGCGACGGTCCGGGGGTAAGCCAAAGCTCTGTTCCATTCCGCATCTGACGGTTCCCTACCGACTGTCCTCCCCCATCTCTCTCTCAGTGGCCGCAGGGAATCTAGTGCATCCTCAACTTGAACTCGGTATAATTTAGATATCAGATGGGACTCATCTCCTGATGTCAATAGGAGATGCAGCACCCTGTGGGTGGCTGGTTCCGCGTTGACCGTGATCCAGTGCGTTTTCAGCACATGTATCAGTTTATGATACATAAGGAACTGACCCGGGGAGACTCCACTGTCAACAAGATTAGTGAAAGACCTCAACACTCCCTCCTGAAACAGGTCTCCCACCGTTTCTATTCCTGCTCTCCTCCAGGTTCCGAGGCTCATGCCTCCCAGGTTCCTCTCACCAGCCTCGATCGTAAGTACCGCCAGGGGTAGGGCCGGAGAGTACGGGGGGACAGTGCCATCCCTTTTCACGCACCTCTTCCAACATGCTGACGCCACTTTTGTCATCGGGCTGTGCATGTGGGGATTAAGCTTCCTATTTGTCATTCGAGCAATGAACTGATTTATGTCCTCCTCTACTTGGTCGGTGTACCTCTCCAGGTGACCCTTACCTGTGAGCCACCCGGCAACCCATTGCAGCTGGGATGCCAGGTAGTAGGCTTCAAAATCTGGCGCTCCTAGACCCCCCTTGTTAGTTGGCCTGCATAGTATCTGGAGCGAGGTGCGTCTACGACCATCATCCCATATAAGTTCTCTGAGTAGGGTGTTTAGTTCACGAAACCACGCTGTTGGAATCAGAAGGGGCAGGTTAGCGAAGTAGTATAGAAGCCGGGGCAGCATGACCATTTTGGACAATGCTACTCTGGCCATTATCGTCAATTTCAGCGATCGCCAGAACCCCACCGAGGACTTTAGAGATCGTAGAGCTCTGCACCAGGTTACCCTCGCGCAAGTCTGCCCTGTCGTGAAACACCTGTATGCCCAAGTACTTAAAGGTTCGAGGGGCCCAAATCATATCCCCAGGGCATGTTGTCAGGCGTTCGCCGCCCGGAGCCATAGGGAACACGCATGTCTTGCTACGGTTGAGGCAAAGTCCAGATATGTTCCCATAGTTCTCCAGCACTCCCAGCGCCCATGGAAGATCCTTCTCTCCGTCCCTAAGGTAGACAAGTATATCATCAGCATATAGCGAGATGATATGTTCTTGGTGTCCCCATTCCACTCCTCTACCCACGCCCTCCTGCCGCATCTGGGACGCCAGCGGCTCGATGGCCAGGGCGAATAACAGTGGGGACAATGGGCAACCTTGTCTGGTTCCCCTGTGAATTGGGTAAGTTCCGGCCACTGTTTTACCTGTTCTCACTCTTGCCAGCGGTGACGTGTACAACAAGTCCACCCATTTGACCCAATCTTCACCCATTCCCATACGGAGCATCACTGCTCTCAAGTAGTCCCATCTGATCGAGTCAAATGCCTTCTCAAAATCCACCGCGAGCAACACCCCTGCTGCAGGTTTCGTGTCGCTAGGCATATTCAGGACCGCAAAGAGACGTCTCAGGTTTAAGGAGGTGCTGCGATTCGGGACGAAACCATTCTGATCTACATGTATCAGAGTTGGTACAAGAGGGAGTAAACGGTTGGCCAAGATCTTGCTTAGTATTTTAAAATCACTGTTTAGCATTGACAGGGGGTGGAAGTCAGTCACCAAAGGTTGCCTAGATTTTGTCTTAGGGAGTGGGACTACCATTGCCTCTCTCATGGTGCACGGCAGTATCCCATTCTGTAGCGATTCTGTATACATCTCTACCAACTGGGGGGTCAGTTGCTTCTCGAATTTTTTATAAAAGTCCATGGGGAGGCCGTCTGTTCCCGGGGTCTTCCCTGAGGCTAATTGAGCTATAGCTTCACTGACCTCCGCCACCGTCACTGGGCCCCCCAGCCTATCCCTGTCTCCGGCCATCCAGCTCGTTATAGGTATATGTTGTAGGTAATTATCAAAGACCTCCGTACTGATTTCAGCCGGTTTTCCATATAAAAAGGTGTAATATTCCTTGAATGCATCATTTACAGGGCCTGGTCTACTTCTGCATGACCCTTCCTTATCCAGCACATTTGTGATGGGCTCAGCCTCTCCACCCGGCCTCACCAACCAGGCTAACATTTTCCCAGACCTACCCTCTTCAGATTGTAGGGAGGCAAAGTATTTTTGTGTGCTGTGGCATCTGAGTTGTTCTTCGATCTGGGAATGGTCCCTCTTTGCCTGATTATATTTCTCATTTACTAGTGTGCCAGCCCCCTGAGTAAGTTCTTCCTCATGTATTATCTTCTCTAGCGTAGTCAGCTCCCTTTCAAGTGTGCGTCTCACTCCGGCCGATTGTCCAAGACAAAAACCCCTTGTCACCACCTTGAGGGCCTCCCATTCCGTAGATCTAGAGGTGGTGGATCCACTGTTAAATTGAATATGGTCAGTCAGGTGCTGTCTCAGGGCGTCTCTATATGCTGGGTCCTCAAGTGCTGTAGGGGACAATCTCCAGGCCGGAATGGGGGGCCTAATCTCTGCTGCCATCCATGTTACCAATAGAGGGCTGTGGTCGGACAGTGTACGGCCCAGATATTCTGAGTGAACCATCCCACGTGCAAGGTCTGCCGTACACGCCACCCTGTCGATTCTGGTGTGGAGTCGGTGAAGGCCCGAATAATATGAGTAATCCCTGTCGTGTAGGTGTTGTTCCCGCCATATATCCACCAGCCCCCAGTAGCTCATCCATTCACTAAGTTTCCCAGCTATCTTACTTGACATTGCACCCTGCAGTGGGGGGGAGGATCTATCCAAGTCTACATCTAATATACTATTGATGTCCCCTCCAACCAAAAGCTCTCCTCTCCTCTGGCGGGTGAGGTGGCTCGATAATTTCGTCAAAAAGGGGATCTGGTCTTGATTTGGGGCATACAGGCAGCATAGGACAATCGGTGTGCCGTATAGCCTTCCCTCCAGAATCACGAACCTCCCCTCACGATCTATGTTGGAAGCTTCTATCTCTAGGGGAACCCCTGCACGGATCCAGATCATTACTCCCCTTGCGTACGCTGAGTACTCTGTTGCGAACACCCGCCCCCTCCACCTACGTCTCAATCTCTCAGGTTCACCAGCCGCCAGGTGGGTCTCCTGTAGCATTGCTACCTGTATATTCCTCCTTTTTAAATAAGCCAGTATTTTGTGTCGCTTGGCCGGTGACCCCATCCCTCTAATGTTCCACGTTAAGAAATTGTATTCTGCCATGTTGGTGATTTTTAAATTTACATTGGCTACTCTTTGCTACTCTTACCGTCTGCTGTCCCCTGGTCATTAGTGAAGCACTGTTGTTACGCAACCATTCACCACCCCTTGCCATCCTAACTTGTAACTGCTTATCCCAACTCCCCCTCCCCAGGGCACCTCTCAAACAGTAGGCTGCCCAAAAACAGAAAAAACACCCGTGCAACAGTGCAGCATGTTTCATCTTTTAGTTGCAGTTCTCGCCAGTCCACCTGTACAGGCGAGATTCCAGTAGGGGGGTGGCCCTGCACGGAGGGGCCATTAGTGCACCATTTGCGCCCGCCCCAGGGTGTCCGGTAAGCCTCTGGGCCTCAGAGGTCATCTGCAGTTTGTGGGGTCACTACCGGGGCCTGCACCGAGCTGCTCGAGCCCCCCGCCGATGACATCACAGTCTCGTCAGATTCACCGCCAGAGTCCTCCCGGGGGGTCCCCTCTCCGTTCACATGGGCCGCTGCCTCCAGTGCTGCTCTTCTGCCACTTTCTTTTTGGTTCCGGGATGGCGCCAAGCGTGGGCGACTTCGGGTCCGTCTTCCCCTGGGGGGCCGGCGCGGTCTACCCCCGGTCGGGCCCCCCCTCACTAGCCGCTGTGTCTGGGTCCCATGAGCTTCCAGCCATTCCCATGCCTCCTCCGGGGATTGAAGGAATGTTGTTTTACTGTCAAGCATTACTTTCAGTTTAGCCGGGTACAGCAACGAATATTGTATACCTTCTTCCCTTAGAGCCCTTTTAACTGCCATGTATGAGGCACGCTTACTCTGTACCTCTACTGTAAAGTCCGGGAACAGCGTGACTTCGCCATTTGCTACCTTAAATGGGCCCTCTTCTCGCGCCCTTTGTAGCAAGATGTCCCTGTCTCTATAGTGCAGTAATCTTGCGATCACCACTCGGGGGGGCCTGCCCGGCGCCAGGGGCCTCGCAGGCACGCGGTGTGCTCTTTCCAGAGTATAGAATGAAGTCAGCCGGCCCGGTGCCACCACTGTGCTCAACCATTTTTCCAGGAATTCCACCATATTTGATCCTTCTGCCCCCTCCGGGAGGCCCACCACTCACACGTTATTCCGCCGGCTTCTCCCCTCTGCGTCCTCAGCTCTTCGCTCTAGTCGCATCACTCTATCTCTGAGATGCGACATTTCGGCCTGCAGGTCTTTTTGTTTTGGTGCGATGTCGGCCAGTGTGGTTTCTGTCTCTTTGACTCTGTCCGATAATTTGTGATGGACAGCCCTCAAGAGGCCCAGTTCGACCGCGACCTGATTGATGTCGTGTTGCAGTGTTAACTTAGTGTCTTCTATCGCACCTAATATTTTGTCCAGGGTGTCCTGTACATCGACCTGCAGTGGACCCTGCACGTCCCCCCCCCTGCGCCCGGGGGTCGCTGTGCCGTCCATGACTTTAGCCCTGTGGCGGTTCTTAGGGGACATCGATTGCGTAGGAGATCGTCCCCCCCAGTGGCGAATCTGACCACGGTACGTTAGCTCAGGGGATCCCCCATCTAGAACTTCCGTCTCAAGCGCAGTTCAAAGCCCGCATGGGCCGCCAGGTAGAATCCCAACAGCACCAGAGGCCCGTGCTTTCTCGCTCTGGATCTCCGTGGACTCGGGGCGCGTTGCACCAGGACACGAGGCACCACACCAGTTCAATCACAGTAGTCGTCACTTCAGGGGCCGGACCGGTCCGGTCCGGTCAGGCAAGGCGCCCACTATCGACCATCCCCCGTGGTGGGCCACTGCGCGGGGTACCGCGGACCGCTCCCATCCCGTTTCGGCAGGCGAGCCCTGCTAGGCAGTTCATCCACTCTTAAGGAGGTGCCGCGTCGCTGTGCCTTACCCCCGGGCCATCGGCCGTCCGCCGATACTCAGTTCCTCAATTGGCATGCCCCAGTCGGGGTCACCCCGGGATTCCCGTCTCCCCAGATGCAGCCGGGCGATCCTTCATGCTCTGTGGCCCGGGGCCCACCATGCTAGTCCCAAGCTCAGGGGCCAGCGCTCCGTTCACGCAGTAGGCCACCACGGGCACGACCATCCAACAGGTGGCCCCTCTATCCGATCTCGCTCGGCCGAGGGTCCGGTACTTTCCTCCCTCAGGGCGGCCCTCCCGGGGCCCGGCCTGTTCCGCAGGTGTGTGCCGGTGTTCAAAGTGGGTGTCCGCTACACTAGAGGCCCCTTCCGCCAGACACACCGTGCCGCATGCAGGGTCGGCGCCACAGCAAGGCTCCCGGCAGCCGGGCCCCCGTTCTTGTTGCTTCTCCTTACTTGCGAGGATGGGGACGGAGGGCCCGCACGCACCCCCGGTCACCGTCACACCGTCCTCCGCGGACTCGGAAACACAAGGCTTTCCACGATCAGCCCTGCAGCAACCCCCAGGCAGGAGGGGGGGGGCCCCCGTCTCCCCAGCCGCGGTCGGCTGGCTCCCCGTCAAACGGCGCGTGGTCCAATGCCCAGCCACGTGCCCGCTCACTCGCTCAGTCCGGCTCCCGGCATTAACGCGGCGACAGGCCCCAGGCCGTGGGGCTCGCCGGCCGTAACCGACGGGCTCCGCCAAGCTCGCTCTGGGCTCCACTGGTGCTCGGGTCACCCACACGGGTCCCTGCACTCGCTCCCCGTCAATTTGCCCCGGGGGGTGGCCCAGGATAACAGGAGAAGTTTAGGCCCCTCCGGAGCAGACGGATCAAGCGTGCGCCATCTATGGCTTCGTGGCCACGCCCCCCTGTGAGTTGTTCACATTAACATTGATTTTTTGTTCAGACAGTCTCAGTCGCAATTTTACGCCTTCAGTGATGTATCCTCTGTTACAACAAATCATTCAGATATATATCAGGTTCAGGACCCCATCGTTGGATCTGTTCTCTTCCTTGACCAATGCACTGCGTCCATACTTCCGCACTGAAATGTGGTCTCCCCAACCATGTGCAGTGGATTCCACATCAGTACTTTAGCCCCTGAGGTTTGCTTTATGTATTACCTCTGATCCCTCTTCTCCTGACAGTCCTTCAGAAGGTTTATGAGAGGGTGTACTCGTAATTCTGATTGCTCCTTATTGGCCAAGACGTCCTTGGGTCTCTCTTCTCCTGGCAATGTTCAAAGGCGGATACTTTCACCTACTATTCAGTGCATCTTTGTTGCAGTTCCCGAGTTTGACACATTCTCACTACCAGCATCTCAGGCTGACGGCTTGGTTTTTGAGAGGTTAGGTCTGGAGAGTTTGGGTTGCTCAGCATAGGAGTCTCTAGAGCTCAATCTTCAAGAAAAAAATCAACCCTGATCTCATATAAAAAACAGTGGTCTACCATTTCTAAGTGGTGTATGTCTAAGTCAGAAGATCCTACTTCAATTGACCTCTTTCAGATTTTGGATTTTCTGAGAGATCGTTTTGTTAAAGGGTTGGCTTCATCCAAGTTAAATACCCATTGGGCCCTGATAAAAGTATTTCACCAATTTTCAAGTGTTCTCTCTAAGATTTGTCTCTTGGCCACAAGAGTTTTAAAGAGTTTTAGATTACAGAAACCCACCGTTCATAGCCATTAACCTTTGTAGTTATCTTGTACTTAAGGGTTTGCAGGGGAATCCCTCAAAGCCTGTAGAGGAGGCAAGTTTTGATTGGCTACCAGCGAAGACACTTTTTTAGTTGCTATACCTTCAGCCTGGAGATTGGGTGAGCTGTGAGCATTAACTATTTGTCATCCATGCCATAAGGTTTTTCCCTCATCAAGTTGCTTTACAACTAAATCCTAAACATATTCCTATGGCTTAATCCCCTTTTCATTTTGCTCAAGATGTTGTTTTATCACTCTTGCAGGATGACACAATTTTTCCATTCCTTCTTGTTTGAATGTTAAAAGAGCTTTACTCATTTATTTGGAACATACAGAACCTTTCAGATCCTCAAATTCTATCTTTATTTTTCATGGATCAGTAACAAAGGGTACAAAGGTGTATCCGGTAATATGAGTGGTGGATTCACCAGGTGATTTCACAGGCATACACCACTGAAGATGAATCTCTTCCTGGTAATGTCCTAGGAATCCAAGGTCGTTAACAGAGTGGCATAACAAAGGCCCCCACAGCTCCTGGCCTGTGAGCTCCTGACTGAGTTCAGAGGAGGATCTCCTCCGTGTACTTTGCAGGGTAGCCTCCTCAAGTTTCATTACACCACTGGTTCAACAAGAGAAGTATCAGCCTCGATGACTGAAGCAGAGGCTGTCCTTTACTAGAAATATGTAGAGCAGCCACCTGGATGTCACATCACACCTTTTTTTTAATCACTACCACCTTCATGTTTCTGATTTTGTGCACAAAGGTTCTGGCTCTGGAGTTCTTTCTTCAACAACGAAGTAATTGTTGAATGGAAATAAACATATCTTGCATCTTGAGTTGTTGGTGTACAATTTTTAACTTCGGGAATGCCCATTTCTTTATGACTGTGATGAGGGGTAATGAACCAATTAAATCTTTAATCCCCCGATTAGGAGTATTCCTTGTCCCAGAACCTTTTCCTTTCTCCCTCCTATAATGCACCTTCATATATTAAGGCTTGGTAAAGTGACAGGAGGAGTGTCTGGGAGGGATCACTTATATGGTGTGTCTAATAGAGAGAAAATATACTCACTCAACCTACTGGAGTATGTAAAAAAAACAATATGTAGATATATCCACAGTGGGTAAATAAACTGTGGGGGGGCAAGGTGCCTCATTTCATTAGGACTGGGGAAAGGTTGACTCCTAATCAGGGTAATGAAGTTCACCGATAAGTCATACCTTCACTCCAGCCTTGACCCTAACTCCGGAGTTTCTTATTTTCAGCAATGCTCAAGTTCAGGGAGAGCCAATTCCACAGGGATGTGCCTTCCACACAAAACCTCTGCCCCCAAAGGAAGGATCTCTTAAGAATCAGAGAGTCAATCAAATTCTTCTGGGATGAATGTAATCATTTGCATATAGAATTAATGTATAGATCATCTCATATATATATTTTTGGATCTTTTTTCTGTAGGATTTGTGGATGCAATTGAATACATTCAACTAGCATCACTTTTCAATGTGGATCCCAGTGGAGGTTTTAGGGCTATTCTCATGCGCAGTTTTAGGAGTTACAAACTAATCTTGAAGAAAATGTTTGCAGTATCTAGATTATTTTAATGTGGATACTCTCACAGCCAATTATTATGAAGCTATACTACTACAGTTCAAGAGTGACTGTTCTGAGAGAGAAGCTGGAAAAGCCTTGTTTCATATTACAATTTGGCTCAGTCTGAGTTTTGTGGATGAAATTGTCATATTGATACTAGAGCCAAATGATAACTGTATGTTTAATAATACATTAAGGGCCTTATTTAGAGTTTGGCATACAGTGTACTTCATCACAAACTTGACCAAGTACCCTATCTACTAAAACCTTGCTCTGCCTGCCTTGTTTAGAGTTGGGTAGATCATATCTGGTTTTGGCTCCATCGACTGAATACTTCCACCGATGTCCCAATGTAGTAGGAGTCATTCAGAGGAAGGTCTTTACACCATCTATCCTGATTAGAGTGGATGGTGCAAAATCTTCTTTTCCTGCCCATCACTGCTAGGAGAAATCTGGTAGTAAGCATAAGGAAAACACTATCATACACCCCACGACCTGGAAAAATGCTCAGTGAGCATTACTGTTCTCTTACGCTGTGCTGGTGTACAATTGGCTGCTGTGCGTCAAGGTAGGTATGGTGCAAGGGTGTCTGCGTTGTAGGTATGATTGTTTTTGTGTAGGAAGGGACACCATCCTGCACAAAAACAATTAATGGAGGTGATTGTTTTGTAGGATACTATGTGTTGCAGAATGCAGCACACATAGTAAGAGGAAAGAATGAGGAGTACTAATGTTATTTCTCCTTGTTGTGCCTCCCTTATGCCTCCCCTGGGAGGCCCAGGGTTTTGACACATTCCCAGGTTTACAGCATGTTGTAAATCAGGGAATGTGTCAAATGCCATGGTTGTTGAGTGGGAACACCCACTGCAACGCCCATGGTACATCTCCCTATTACAGTGTGAGGCAACGCAGCGACTTGCGTTGCGTTGACTCACTCCATATCTACAAAGCCATGAAGAGCCACACAGGGTGACTATGTGGCTTTGTAGATATGACTCTGCAGTGTGTGCCACAGGAGCATCTGTGCCTGCAGCCTAAGGAGATGGAGGAGCGGTGTCGTGGAAGATTTTGAAAAATATATATTTATTTTATTTTACTAATCATGAGCCCCCACCCACCCCGCTGGATGCCCGTCCCCTCCCTCTGTACCCCCGTGAGCCAGCTCACGACTGATATCTGGGTGTATGCACTACTGCTGGTACTGGGCCACCTTATTGCCTTTGTCTTTACACTCCATTGTCAGTTTTACAAAATTAAGTTTATTTCTGATTTCAGGTCATGAGTGAGCGCGGGATGGGGGCAGATGGTTTTGCCCAACATCTACCCAAAAAAGGCCGATTTCTAGGTCTTGCCTGCATGCAGCGTACACGCGCTGTCGCTATGACAACGATCTTTTGAGTTCAATTTAAAAGAGAACTCTAAAAAGGGGATTTTAGCCCACCCATTTCTTACCATTCATCCTCTCTATTATAAATCTTCTTTGCTGCCTTCTAACTCACAGGCGTCACTTCCTGCGTCACTTTCTTTTGTTTCAGAGGCATATGGACCAGTACAGGGAGTGCAGAATTATTAGGCAAGTTGTATTTTTGAGGATTAATGTTATTATTGAACAACAACCATGTTCTCGATGAACCCAAAAAACTCATTAATATCAAAGCTGAATATTTTTGGAAGTAGTTTTTAGTTTGTTTTTAGTTTTAGCTATGTTAGGGGGATATCTGTGTGTGCAGGTGACTATTACTGTGCATAATTATTAGGCAACTTAACAAAAAAAATATATATACCCATTTCAATTATTTATTATTACCAGTGAAACCAATATAACATCTCAACATTCACAAATATACATTTCTGACATTCAAAAACAAAACAAAAACAAATCAGTGACCAATATAGCCACCTTTCTTTGCAAGGACACTCAAAAGCCTGCCATCCATGGATTCTGTCAGTGTTTTGATCTGTTCACCATCAACATTGCGTGCAGCAGCAACCACAGCCTCCCAGACACTGTTCAGAGAGGTGTACTGTTTTCCCTCCTTGTAAATCTCACATTTGATGATGGACCACAGGTTCTCAATGGGGTTCAGATCAGGTGAACAAGGAGGCCATGTCATTAGATTTCCTTCTTTTATACCCTTTCTTGCCAGCCACGCTGTGGAGTACTTGGACGTGTGTGATGGAGCATTGTCCTGCATGAAAATCATGTTTTTCTTGAAGGATGCAGACTTCTTTCTGTACCACTGCTTGAAGAAGGTGTCTTCCAGGAACTGGCAGTAGGACTGGGAGTTGAGCTTGACTCCATCCTCAACCCGAAAAGGCCCCACAAGCTCATCTTTGATGATACCAGCCCAAACCAGTACTCCACCTCCACCTTGCTGGCGTCTGAGTCGGACTGGAGCTCTCTGCCCTTTACCAATCCAGCCACGGGCCCATCCATCTGGCCCATCAAGACTCACTCTCATTTCATCAGTCCATAAAACCTTAGAAAAATCAGTCTTGAGATATTTATTGGCCCAGTCTTGACGTTTCAGCTTGTGTGTCTTGTTCAGTGGTGGTCGTCTTTCAGCCTTTCTTACCTTGGCCATGTCTCTGAGTATTGCACACCTTGTGCTTTTGGGCACTCCAGTGATGTTGCAGCTCTGAAATATGGCCAAAATGGTGGCAAGTGGCATCGTGGCAGCTGCACGCTTGACTTTTCTCAGTTCATGGGCAGTTATTTTGCGCCTTGGTTTTTCCACACGCTTCTTGCGACCCTGTTGACTATTTTGAATGAAACGCTTGATTGTTCGATGATCACGCTTCAGAAGCTTTGCAATTTTAAGAGTGCTGCATCCCTCTGCAAGATATCTCACTATTTTTGACTTTTCTGAGCCTGTCAAGTCCTTCTTTTGACCCATTTTGCCAAAGGAAAGGAAGTTGCCTAATAATTATGCACACCTGATATAGGGTGTTGATGTCATTAGACCACACCCCTTCTCATTACAGAGATGCACATCACCTAATATGCTTAATTGGTAGTAGGCTTTCGAGCCTATACAGCTTGGAGTAAGACAACATGCATAAAGAGGATGATGTGGTCAAAATACTCATTTGCCTAATAATTCTGCACTCCCTGTACAGATTAATTTCTCTTAATTGTCTCCCTCTGCCGATCGCGCTGGGATCGAGGTACTATTCTTTCCTTTTTTCAACATTTGTTATGTAGTAGCACTCGAACCGAAGGTAGCAAAGCTATCTGCAAAAGCGACAGTAACATTATATAAATTCACATGCACTTAGGCATGAGAAGATTACTTGTTTTACCCGTAGGATGCTGCATATTCTGCAGTGGTCTCTCTTGTACAGCACGAGGGTGCAGAGAAGCACACGGTGCTTCAGAGTGACACAGGGAGAGTGGTGGATGGAAGCATACAAGTGAGACCACTGCAAAACATGCGACATCCTATGGGCAAAACACGTTGAGGGGGGAACGAACACTAAGCAATGGGGCAGCTTGACAGAGAAGGTATTTGATGAGCGGGAAAGGCTTTTGCTAACCAGCATCGGCAAAGCCAACAAGTCTCGCCTTTGTAAAAATCTATTGGTTATGTCGGTGTTTTGTTTAGCCATGTTGCACAGCAGTCGCACTGCTGTACAACATGGCTGGAAGTAAAGGAAAAGAAAGTACTATGGAGTGGCCACTGCTGACCGCGTCATAGCGCTTTTTATTTTCTTTACTTTCAGCCACTTTGTACAGCAGTGCTACGGCTGTAAAACGTATCTAAAACACATTGACAAAGACAATAGCTATTGCCTAGGCGAGACCTATTAGCTTTGCCAATGCTTGTTTCTTTTCTGTTTACAAGTGCAGTACAAACTGTTGGAGTGTGCCTGGATGAGGAATGGCATTAGGCGGCTATTTATGATTGGATTAGGCGGCTCCCCTTCTGCACATGTGGCTGCACCACTCTCACCCAAAAGTGCTTTCCACACCCATAGTTATCTTGTTTTTCCTTTTGCCATCGGTGAATGGGAATAATTATTATTTGTGAGCACGGGTAGATCAGCTCTTTGCCATGAATTTATCCTCTCACTTTTTTGTCTTGAAATGTTTGGTGAAACCATGTAGGACCTTTTCAAATCAGTTAATTGGGTAAGGGTGCTAGGATTTGCCATGTCTTGGGTGACGGTGGTTTGGGGTTTGTGAGTGGCTCACGCCCACCAATTGCCAACTGAGAAATCTGTGAGAGAGGATGACGACATAGAGGGTGATGGAAGAGTGATGGTTCTGGCCTTCGTCTACTTTTGGTTCTTACCAACGAAACTACATCACATACTTCAGTATTTCCTTCTTTCGTGATGTCAGATTGTTTTACATCCGTTTACTTTTCGGCCGAACTTCTCCCCCCGTCCCCGACATAATTCCATGCTAAAATATCTAATTATGTGAATTTTTATTTCTGTGTGGATCACAACAGATAGTTGATGCAACTATTTCCAAATGATCACTTTTATGACATTAGTATCCTTGGCTGGCATGAACCATGTAAGCCCCTGGTTCTCCGCTGGTGTCAAACGTGGCTAAATCCACACCTGCTCTCTCTCCTGCCACTTGTCGCGAGATTTTCCTAAATCCCGGATGGTCTGTTAGTTTGCTGCTGGAAGAGAGCAGCTCTTTGTTTTACACAATCGCAGGGATAAAACAGCAAATCTCTTATTACATGAACAAAAGAAAAGGCAGCTGTACGGCAGCCCTCAGCTGCTGTCATGCAGCGCAAGCAGTCTCGTGCAGGTCAAAGGGCAAGCCCATCGGAAGGTCGATTTGTTCATGGGATTACTATCAAATAAACCGAGAATAAGAGAGTTTGTCTGCAGCAGCGACACACTTGTCAAACCTGTTTCGGGAGCATGTTCGAAAAAGCAGAATCCTTTGTGAGTCTCACCTGTCCTGGCCCAATTTTGGAGCTCCTAATTGGGAGCCTCAACTGTTGATTACGCTTTTTGCTCTCGCTAAACTTGTTTCTGATCTATTAATTTCAGAGGCTCCGCTTTCTGATAGAAATTCTCTTCCCTTTGCTTTCTCCTGTTGGGGAATGAGATACCATCGGATGATCCAGCTCAGGCAACAGCAGGGGCAGACTGCCCCCCTACAGAACAATCTGGCAGTGATCGAAAGGCTGGTCTGACAGACAAGTTTTTGGGCTTGTTTTATGGTTTTGTGGGCCGTTTTCAGGTCGAGCATAGGCAGAGCACAAACGCTGTCTCTCTACATGTTGTAATCTACACATGTGGGCTTTAACCACGCCCATCTGAGACCCATCACTTTCATTCTTCCTTGGCCTGCCTTTCAAAATTTCCTTGATTTTGTTGCTTCGTGTTTGTCCTGCCTTGAGGCTGCTTTGTTAATGCCTTGCAGACTCACCCTGTTACTTGGATGATTGCACAATCGGCCATGTAGCTTAGTGTGGCGCACTCTTTTTTCTTTTGCTTCGCTCTGCGTAGCTGTATTTTGTTTCTTCCTCTTCCTTGTTTTTGGAATGCCGCTGTTTTTGTGTGGCATCGGTGCACTTTAAATGAGGATGTGAAGTTTCATATAGCGCGAACTCGATCAGAAGAGCGCTTTACATGACTACACATGTAGCGCAAACTTGATTGGAAAAATGCTTTAAATCACCAAGTGAAGTTAGATATAGCACAACCTCATACTTATTTTTATTTTCAAACAGCATATTACTCTTGTCTCCACTCCCTCATAACCTGAATGCACATCATAAAACTTTTATCAAAATGGGAGGCACGCATAATTTTTCAACATGGTGCCTGAAAGTCATTGGGGATGTGTTTAATTCAAGATTGCAGGGTGCAGTACTTTATGTGGCCAAAAGCGGTCCCAAGGGACACCTAGAGACAGTCTGTGGTACTGCACCCTTTCCCTGCTTCGTGCACATTACAACAGTAAATGCTGCAGGCTTTTTGCAGCCAGCATTGAGAAGTCAGAGGGCGCCACTGGGTAAGTAGGCAAAAGCGCCCACAGTGTATTCTGCAAACGTAGGAGGACAAAATGATCCATGTATGTGGCAGATTCAAAACAACTGTCCTCAGTTCGCGAGAATATATGATCTTGCAGGAAGAGATCACCAATAGTGGAAAGTGAAGGGAGCACAGTGTATGTTGCACCAGCTTCTCCGTCGTATGGGGGAGCCATGAATTGTTGCCCAGCGGGAGTGCTGCCGAGTATAACAAGTTACAACACAGAAGGCCGGCCAGTTGACGCCAAGCCCAGCACGTCGTGGCCAACGCCTGGCCATCTGCAAAATCCAACAGATGGCCGAGTGGTAACAGCGACTGTAAACGGATAGGGAACACAGAATCCCTTTCTGGTATTGTATATGGCAGCCGGGCATCCAGATGATACCAACAGTATGCATAGAGGCATTGGGCAGCTAGGTAGTATAACTGAAAATGGTGGACCCCAAAACTTCCACGCTCATACGGAAGTGTCAGTACTTCCCAACACACACAGGGGTGGGCTTCCCGACCTAATAAACTGCGTCAAAGAACTCTGTATAGTAGTAAAAAATGTATTGGTGAGTGGGATCAATATGTTAACAAAGAGAGATAGAAAACGCAGCAGTACCACCATTTTAATTAATGCAGTGTGACCAGCCATTGATAAGGGGGAGGCAGATCCAGCGGTCTATCTATATATTTAGTCTTTCCACTGCAGGTCCAGAATTTGTGCTTCTTCTCCCGATGTATATGGATACCCAGATACTTAACCTAGTGCTCACGCCAGGAGAGAGGGAACTCACAGTTAACTAGGGTAGTTACCTCTGTGAGGGGAAACAGCTCAAACTTATGCCAGTTAATCTGCAAGCCAGAAAATTCACCAAACCGAGCAATCTCCGCCATCAGTGGGCTCAGATTGGTGATGGGGTGGTGGAAAAACAAGTGGATGTCATCCGGGAGGCCAATAAAGGTCCGGTCTTGAATTGCAAACCTCTTTGTATGTGTTTTTTCTGAAGGTGTCGTACCAAAGGGTCCATCGCAATTATGAAAAGGAGGGGTGACAGGGGTCACCCCTGCCGAGTTCCCCTGGTGATGGGAAAGGTCTGTGACAGTGTGCCGTTAACTTGAATATGGGCAGTAGGAGAGGAGTACAGCAGCATTATCAAAGAGTCGAATCCCCGGGGCATACCAGGCTTATGGAGAGTGGCTTCCAAAAAGGGCCACTCTAAAGAATCAAAAGCCTTCTCTGCGTCCAGTAAGGCAACTGCAGCCGGTATCTTAGGGGAAACTCTATGAAGGGACGCAAACACTGAATGCAAATTCAGCGACGTGGACCTGTGCGGCACAAATCCCGATTGAGCTGGTGAGATTATCTGGTCCAGCAATAGAGACAGCCAATAAGCCACCATCTTCGCCAGAACTTTATTATCAAAATTCAGAAGTGACAGCAGTCGGTGTGAGCCACAGAGGGTGGGGTCCTTGTCCGGTTTTAATAACAAAGTGACCACAGCCTTCCGGAGGGTGGGTGGGAGCACTCCCTCATCCATGGCCTCCTGGTACATGTCCAGAAGGTGGGGGGCCAGGATGTGTTTATATGCCTTATAAAAGACACCCGTAAACCCATCCATGCCTGGCGCCTTAGAGCCATTTAATGAATTGATTGCCAGCATAACCTCCTCGGACGTGAAGGGTTCGCTTAGATACTGCTGCTATGGCGGACTCAGCCACACTATGGCCACCTCTTCCAAAGACTGCACCATCTCGGGGGAGTGGCTCTGTACGCGGGTGGTATAAAGTTGCTTATAATAGTTCAGTAGTAGTGTCTGAACATCAGAGGGTGTCGAGGTCTTCGAGCCGCAGGGCCCTTGCAGCTCAGGGATATAAGAGATCGACCTAGTGGGGCGCATAAAGCATGCCAGGGTGCGGCTGGGCCTCTCGCGCTCACCATACCGGCGTGTCCTGGTATATTTACCCAAGAAGTTGGCCTTGCGTTCTGCCAAGTCCCGAAATATGTCCAGCAATTTAGCTCGGGCAAGCAGATCTGCTCCCGCAGGTTGCGAGGCCGCCCGCTGTCCGCCTCTGCCAATGCAGCTTCAATATGGCTAATATACCGGCGGATAGCTCGCAGGACACGTGAGTGCTTAGCTATAGTGATCCCTCTAATGTACGCCTTGAACGCCTCCCATAGTGTAGCTTTGGATGTAACCGAAGCCACGTTAATGGCAAAGCATTCTATAATAGCGGTGCGGAGATCCGAGCGAAACACCTCATCATGTAGGGCCACAGTTGGGAAGAGCCATGGGTGTTCAAAATAGTCCGTGCAAGGGATGCATAGGTCGAGGCAGACTGGAGAGTGGTCTGAAAGAGTCCGAGAAGGTGGGATACAGAGCAAAGCCAGAGCAATGTCTGTGGTGACATAAGCCAAAAATCAGTGCAGGACCTGGTATCATGAGGAACAGGATAAAATGTATAGAGTAGTGTGGCAGTGGACGAGATCCACCAGGGGTCCCTCAAGGAGTGGCCATGACATATCATATATCGTGTAGTGCTTTCAAAGATTAGGCTTTATTTGCAGGATGCGAGGATGTGGTGTCCAGGTTTGTATCTTGGAATAGATTAAATTCACCCCAAGTATCAGGTGGTCCGCGGGTTCCCTGTCTATGTGCATTTGGAGCGTGGACAAGAAGTTGGGGTTGTCTATATTATGGGCATATATATTAAGTAGTGCGATCCTACGGCCGGCCAGCTTAGATACACCAAAATGAATCTGCCCTGCGGGTCTGCAAAAGTATGCTGATGATGGAAGGGTAACATTTTATGGATCAATATGCAGACTCCTCGGGAATAGGAACTGTAGTTTGAATAAAATCTTTGGGTGCCCCATTGTTTAGCAAATGCACAGCTAGAAGAGGGCGCTAAATGAGTCTCCTGCAGGACAACTATCTGTGAGCCCTATCTGGTTAAATATTGTAAACTTGGTTTCCTTTGCGTGGGTTATTTAAACCTCTAATATTACAGGACATAAATGTAACATTTAAAGGCGGTCGCTCTGTAGTTTGTGTAACAGTCATCGATTTGAGGTGATAAGGTACAAATGCGTCCCGTGGGCGTGCACATAAAAACAAACTAACAACAGTCGAACAATATCAAAATTACCTATATACCAACTGTCCCATGTCCCCCCACCTGGCAGAAGTTTCCAAGTGGCCCCCTTGGTGAAACAAAAACAAAACCACCCCATTACAACATACAATGTGGTATCAACCATGCAGGGGTGACAACGCATCTGCTGGAGGACCCCCTATGGCATAGGTACATAAGCATTGTAACCATTATTGAGGAGTCTGAAGTTCTGGCCAGCCTTTACAGTGCCTCTAGGGGGGAGGAAGTCTGTCGGAGCAGAGCCATGACACACAGTGAATTAGGAGGCCTCAGCGCTGACAGTGTAGTAATGCCACCCAAGGAGCCGGACTGCTGTCATGTCTCCGAGAACAGGTGACTGGATGCCCCCTGGGTTTGGGTCGGGGACCGCTGAGGCGATGAGTGAGCCGAGCATGATCTATCCCTAGAATGTTTCTTACAAACATCAGATATCTCTGCAGGCTTGCCCTGGACATCGACACTGAATCTAGCTGGGTACAGCATACCATATCGGAGACCCAGGCTCGGAAGGGGGGCATTAGCGTCCTGAAACCTCCATCAGGCCTCCTGCACCGCCATTGTAAAGTCTAGATAGATGGAGATTGTGGCTCCTTAGTACGCAGGGGAGTCTTTTTACGAGCACTGTATCACGATCTCTGTAATTTGGAAGCCGTGCAACAATAGGTCGCAGGGGGGCTCTCGACAGGTCGCACCAAGAGGGATCTGTGTGCCCGCCCCACCACGAACGTGGGGGTAATGCTAGCATGATCAAACAGCTCTGTTCGATAAAGAGATCCATGCGCCCTGTGTTAGTCGTTTCCGCCACTCCCAAGATTAGAAGATTATTACGTCTTCCCCGCGCCTCAAGGTCCTCATTTTTTATGGCGACTGTGCGTAGACGGGTCTCCAGTATCTCCAACCTCTTGGCCATTTTGGCAGTAGTATCCTCCATTTTTGAGATTCGGTCACGCGAATGTGTCATTCGCGCACCATGCTGGTCAAGATGTTATCCCATCCGATCCAAGCGGCTAGCTATTGCATCAATCCAGGCGCATCAGTCCGGCGCATCAGTCCGGCGCGCAACTTCATCAGTATTGCTGTCCCATCCGCGGAGGCCCCCATCTCAGACATGGTAGGCACGTTATGTTGAGGTGTCTGCTTCTGCTTGTCAAACGCATGTTTCTGCTCTTTAGGATCTCCTTTGCCCATTGTCCATGTGGGGCTGGGGGAGGCCCAGGGGCCGTGAAGGAGGAGTCGCCAATGCCAAGAACCAATCCTCCATGAGGCCTCCAATGCATCAGGCCTAGCCCAACACAAGCCATAGCAGGCCCCCGCACCGGCCAGCAGGGGGGACGAGAACAAAGGCCCACCAGCAGGCCACAGCGCAGCTGCTCCCTCAAAGTGCCCCGCCCCAGAGGGGAGTGTGAGCAAGATGATCAGGAAGGCCCATCAAGGTCCAAGGCCTGGCAACGGCTGTCTGACCAACTGCCAGCCAACCAAAACTGGAAGAAATTGAGGGGAGAGGCAGGTGCAAGCTGTATTTCTCGAACCGCACCGTGCGGCTCAGCCGACCTGCGCCTCAGGCCTGCCCGCAGCCCCTCTTGCTGCGGGGCTTCCAAAACGCAAGGCCGACGTGCAGAGCGGTGCATGCTCTGGGGCACTACAGGTCCCAGCGCTCACTTCAGTGGTGCCACTGCCCCCCAGCCCTCCTGTAGCTGCACCCACCACGTCACCAGGCGGTCCAGATCACATAACTCCGCTGCATCAGGGGTCTGACCTGACAGAGCTCTAACGCAACGTGGCCTTCTTGGTCACCAGAGTAGCCACGCCCCATGCAGGTCTGTTGGTTGGTGGTAGGTAAGTAGCTCCCAGGCTCTTTGGGCTTGATGAAGCACACTTGGGACTTCAATAGCAGCCCCACATTCAACCCAGTCTCCCTCCCCTGGCAGATGGGTGAGGGGTCCCTGATAGTTCACTTGGTTCTCTGGGCACTGGCCTCGATGAAGCACTTTGACTGTGGTCCGGTTATCCAACAACAACTGCTCCCACTCAATGCTACATGGTGATGGCCCCAATGATGTCCTTGAATGATGGCCTGCAATGCACAGGTAAATGTCTCCCCAGTGCACTGCGATGGTCCCACAATGTATTCGGTCCTAATGCAATTCCAGCCTCACACTTCGTTCATCGGGATCCTCATTCCCAGGTCCCTGCTGGGCCTCACTTGCTCCAGATCCTTCTCCTCCCCAGAGGGTACATTGGGCTTGACAGGCAGTCTGGTGTTCCAGGCTCAGGGCAAATGTTCTTGGCATCACTGGCAGTGTCCTTCTGCTCAACTGGGAGACCATCTGACTTCAATCCCTGTTTCTGGTTGCAGACGTTGTGGTGATCTTGTCACACCTCTGAATAACAAGTGGGTTTTCAGCTTCTACTTTTATACAGCCTCTCCTAACACAAATGTGATGTAGTCCATGGCCCTTTGAAATTTGTGTTATGGGTTTTTGGCTCTTTGAAGTGCCTACATATGTGTTCTTTTCTTTGTCCAGGGGCCTGTCTCCCCCTGCAGAGGTGACACTAGAGATGATATTCCCACAATGAAAGTCACAGATGCAGCAAAGGGATTACACCTGAGTGTCAGCCACCAGTGACATATGCCTCATGAAGGCTCAAATGATTAAGCATCCCATCTTTTATGATTCTTTGTTCAAGTAGTGTGTGCCTTATGAATGCCACCATCTAACATAAACACTGTGCTCTGGCAACCCTGGGCACCACCCTTCCTGAATCATAAGATACCTTTGATGTGTACAGGGGATGCTCCGCTCCACTTCCAATGTAGCTCTCCCCCAGCCCCAGGAATATCTGTTATCCACATCTCCAGTATGGGTCTGCAGTTCACACCTCCAGCTTAGGATTTTCTAAGCCCTGGCTTCCCAAGATGGAGCTGATGGGGCTCCATGTTGTGCACTCTCTCAGGCACATATACATGCAGTGTTTAATACACACAAACATGCTTCACAGAGCTACATTGCTCTCGTGGAGGCCAAGCAAGTTTAGAATACAGCTGCGGACCTTTAAATGAGTGGTCTGTAGGCTCCACTCCTATGAAACGGGAAACCGCCTAGCCATTCTAGTTTTCATCAGTCACGTATGCTGCCACCACCACACTTGTATTCTGCAGCTCTGTGTGTGGGCAGTAGCCCAACCAAATCTCAGAGAAGTGCTTTTGGTGCCCCTCCTGGTCTATGGCAGACTGCAGTTGATCAAGGTAGGCCCAGGTCATGGCAACAACACATGATCCATTCAAGTCGCATGACCCATTTGAAAACCAATGTTTCATATCCACATGCAGCTAGGGCATGCCGGGCTGAGGTGCACTTCCATTATCATGCAGGGGACTTTTCCGTCCATCATTCAGAGCCATGATTCAGAGCGGGGTGTTAAACCCCTAACGTGGTCATAATATTAAAACAGACAAGAGGTGCTGCATGACCCTTGGATTCCGCCTTTCTAAATACAAATGGCATGTGTCACATACTGATATGTCCCACATTCTGTACTGATATGTCTCATATTCTGCCATTGTATGGCTCTTATTTTAGTACCTACCTCCTCAAATTTTGAGGATTCTTTTTCAGGTCAGACTATATTTGTGAGTTGTAGTAGGGAATGTGTGGATATTTGTTCTCAATAAATATGTTTCTTAAATTGGTTGTTTTTAGGTGGAGGTTTGACTAGGTGCTTATAGGACAAATGTGTTAATTTGCTTGCTTCTTGCCCCGCAACTTTGTATGTTTTCGACTTGATTGGAGGAAATATTGGGTGCTGCCTTGATATACCTGCTGGCTTCTCTAGAGAGATCGGTATGTGTTAACATATATGTTTAGACATGTTATATTATGCAGTGTTATATGGTGAAGATTTGGGTGAATGCTATTGTTAGTACACTTACATCCACCTAAATAGCGTATCTGTACCATGTTGGATCTGTATACATTTTTCTGTCCAATATATTGTGTTGGAAGTTAGCGTGTGTAGTTATATGTTAAATGCTTGTTGAGAGCACCTTGACACCCAATTTCCTGGCATGTCTGCTCTTTGTTATTTGCTTGTTCAGAGTTTAATCTAATACATTCTGTCCGAGGCTGTGTTTTGTTTTTTTGGAGGGGGTGGCAATACAGCTTTTGAAGGTATATGTGAGCTCTATTTGATGCGTGTGTGATGTTCTTTTTCATGTGTACTGCTGGACTAACCCGTGGAGCAACGCAAGAGAAAATGACAGCTATCCTTCACAATCAAAAATTAACATGGTGCATTTCAGTGGTTACAGTGAGAGAAGTCTGTGAATTAGAAAAAAGGAAAGTAATTCCAGCATGCAAGCCCTAATATACTTTTGACTTCTTATTCCTTCCCATCACTCCTGTTAGCGCATCAGATCTTGATAAGTAAACTTACAAGGGGACGCGAATAGGTCAATGAACCTTTTGACTCGTAATTAAGAAGTTCTTACCATAGCTTCAGTACATAAATTAATACACAATAATCAATGGAGCCAGTAAATGTCACGCACCATGACCTTTTCAGCCATAAATAGCCACACCTTTAATGAAAGATTTCCCTTATATTAATAATGCTAAAGTCATGTAGATTAATCTCAAAATCAAATGAATCACATATAAAAACAATACTGGTTGTCCAAAGCGGCGGAAGAAACACAATCTAATCAAAGCTTGAACCACAACACATTCCAGAGCTACAGTGCAAATCAATAGCAGAGTCAGTTGCAACAAAGTTATAATGTACATGGAATTCAGCATTGTAATTCATCAATCATTAATCCCTGTAATCGTCTGTCATTTATGAGGGCACTTAACTAACATCAGATTAGCATCAGCATGTTGGGCTTCATGCAAAACAATTTAGAAACGCAAATTTAGAAAAACATCTAACTATGGATCTGTCAAAACAGTGCAGTTGGTACCTAGAAAGAAAGGCATAAAATGCATAACAGTCATGTTTCATCATATCTACCTGTCCTCTGTATGGGTCAGCAAAGCAGAATCAGTCTTCATCCTCAGATCATCAGTCGATCAGCAAAGCATCAGGCTCTCAGTCAGAGAGTATGAGCCCAATGACAAAATTAATCTTGAACCTCTCCAAAGTCTCTTCTCTAGTCTCTAGTCTCAGATCTTGAATTCTCAAATCTCCTAAAGTATCTCTGATTCATTCTCCTCTGTCGCGTTGTTATATCACAGTCACCTAAACTATCCCCTAATTCTCCATTGGTCAGTTAATCGGATGATTATACTTTATCCAATAATGTTTCTACACCAAATCTATGAATTCTACTATTTCACTCTTCACATGAAGTTGATTGGTTCACTTTGCAATGTCATCATCATCCGGCTCGTCAGGTAACAATATTGTTGCATCTTCAGCCCCAGTAAGTATCTTCATTGTTCTCGTCCTGGAAAAGTACATCTCACACACATTACACATAAGTTGTTACACTAGCAGGAACATCATCTCCTTGCAGTCGGTTCTCAAGGAAAGCTTCTGTTAAGCACTTCTACGAAGACAGTGGACATTTCACAGTTTAATTCATTCGGTCAGCATTTTTATTAACCGCTAAGAAATACAGCTTTTGCACGAGGCCTGGCAAGACTAGGCCAAGACACTGGCTAAGCTAAGGCCTCCAATTAATAAATCTAGAGCACACTCCATAACCCTTAATATGACATATTACTACATTAATACAATACATTTTCAATATTTCATAAGTATTAATCATTAATTAGTACACTTCGTGAACACTGGTGGCCATTCTTCAAGGTCACATTTTCAATGCGTGCATTATTTTTCTACGTTATTCATTTTTCTACATAAACTCATTATTCAAAATACATAAACACTCATTAATACATTTCTAATTAAGATACCTGTACTAGCACTCCCTCTCACCTTAACGTACAGAAGTCATGCAGCAGCTCAGCTCTGATTCCTCAGTATACTCACAGTTGATCTCTTTTTCGAGGCCCAGACAAGTGTCTCTTTGAATTAAGTTTTGGTGTGGATACCTAATCAAAATGGAGCTTCAACATGGTCCTTATGACAAACCAGGCTGTGATACTGGGTATCATTGCATTTTGTGGGGCTGCTCGAGTCAGCGGGCTTCTAATTCCCGGCTGTCTAAGTTAAAATTTTGACCCCAACAAAGCATTAAGGGGCTCATTTACAAGCAGTCCCCCACTCCGCGCAGTATTTACAAACTAGCCCAATGGGACCATTGCACCAGTTTGTAAACACTTGCGCCACATTATACCTGTGTCAGGTATAATGTGTGCAAGGAAGGCCATTCCCCCACAAGCAGGCCCTTAGGAATGGTGCAGTGAAATCTACAAGATTTTACTGCGTAATTCTAGCATAATCTTTTAACGCCTGCTCAGGGAGGCATTAAAGTGATGCTTTTCTTTGTTCTATGGGCCTCCCCGCACTTTGCTGGACTAACGTCAAGATTTTTGACGCTGGTCCAGCTAAGCACCACAACTGCGTCATAAATTCTGACGCAGCTCTGCTAATGAACGCCATGGTGCACTGTATTCACCATGGTGTCGTTAGGGGTGCAGGGTGGCACAAGCAAACTGGCGCATCGTGATCATTGCACCAGTTTGTAGTAAATGAGGCCGTAAGGGCCTGATTCAACTGAAAACTACTACGCACATGATTCTCTCTAGGTGTGTTAGGCACCTAGTGCTCTTGTCTAGCATGCAGTTGCCATAGATTGAACTGCATTGGACGAGGTTAGACTTTAAATGGTATGTCTACAGTTTTTGCCACTGTGGAAAACGTGACATGCCGCCTACACACAGAAAGTGCATGTTTTGTTGAAGTTCATTCATCTACGTGCTGGAAAGGCTCCCTCAAGTTGTATGGGCTCTTCCTTTACAGTAACTCAGTTACTAAGACTTTTTAGCTCTGCTCGTACTAGCCAGATGATGAAAAAAACAAGAGCCCCTGACTGGTACTCTAAAGAAAGAAATCCCTTCTCCATGTACAGTTATTTCACTTTGAGTTTGAATTGGCTCCTATTTGACAAAGTTCTTTGAAGCATGTTGTAACAGTGGTTTTAATTAGTAGCCTCTATGCATGCTACGATCTGCACTTACCGTTTGAGCCATTGTAATTTCTGCAGTTATTGCCAAACAGTAACATTAAGCAGACATCACTAATCCATGCCTTCGCCCTGCAATTACCTTTTTTAGGTCGAAGCCTACCAGACAGCACAGACATTTAGAGACATTTGGAAAGGCGACTTCAGAATGCATTCCGCCCATTGCTTACCGTTTGCTTTGTAACTTACATTTGCTTGCTTTCTATATGCTGCTTTATCTGTTTTAAGCTCTCCACCATGTCTTTGTCCTTCCTGTGGAGTATAGCCTGTTTATCATCGCTTCTTGTAATCTTCCAGGAGTGCTTGTTTTCTGTAAACACACCTTTACATTTTGTTCTTATCTTGTCATATCTTCTGCGCATTCAGATACAGAGGTTAAATGATATGCTCTGTCTTCCGAGGGAGCTTGGTCTTTACTTTTCTTTCTCTGACTTCAAAGAGTGAGGCTTTATCTGACAATCGGGTTGTATGAAAGAGAGTGGCTTCTTTCCTTTCGTTCTGTGTAGGGTTTTCTCATCTTTTTCATGTACTTTCCCTGCCTCTGTAGCAGTTTCTCGGTTTTCCTAGCACCGTGACACCTTTGGGTACTGTGAGTTCTACAGATGTATTTTATTTAATTAGAAAAGTTTTTTTTCTAGCACACAACAAAATGTAAATGTGTCCAAGTAAACTGTACAAATACTACAGAATATATCAGAATTAGGAAATCACAAATGAAATAAAAAAAATTGTAATGTTGAAGTGTGCTGGAAAAAATACTTGAATACGATCAAAGCAAATCAATACATTTGGTGATGCCATTTCCATACATTATCCTGCATAGGTTTATCAGTGAAACTGTGGGGCATATTTATACTCCGTCTGCGCCGAATGTGCGTCAAAAAGTTTGACTCACATTCAGCGCAAACCTTGCCCCATATTTAAACTTTGACGCCCGAGCCCGTGGACGTCAAAATCCCGCCGTGTGCGTCATTTTTGGGATGCGGTAATCATATGCAAGGTAGGTGTTCCCGTCCCAAAAATTACTTAAACGGCGTGCGTCGTATTTATGCTTTGGAGCAAAAATGACGCACAGCCAGGAGGCGGAGCCGTAAAATGACGCACAGCCCGATTTGCGTCAAAATTTAACGCCTGGGTCAGGGCAGGCGTTAAAATGGGGCAAACACACCTGTATTTAATCAGAACACACAGAAGCAACAGCAGAGCAGCAGAGCAGCAAAAGGGAGACATGGAGGTGCTTCTCATCCAGCGTGCAGGCAGACGCAGAGCCCAGCAACAACAACAGCAGCTACCACAACACCAGCAGGGACCACAAAGTCAGCACAGAAGGCAGTAGAGGATATTCCGCCCCAGAACAACCCTTCATGGCATCAGAGAACATGACATCATCCAGAGGTACAGGTTGAACTGGCAGGCCATTCAGCAGCTGCTGCGAACCATTGAGCCACAGTTGGCACCCACCTTGCTGACACCCCACACCACCCCAACAGAAACCAAGCTGCTTGCCGTACTTCACATGCTGGCAAGTGGCTCTTTTCAAACAACTGGTGCCCTGGTTGCCGGAATATCACAGCCATCATTCTCTGCCTTTTTGGCCAAAGTACTGGATGTCATCATTGGACTTACACCCCGCCACATCTGCTTCCCTAACACACTGCAGAAGCAGCAGGAAACAAAACAGGGGTTCTACCTCATTAGTGGCTTCCCACACGTCCTTGGTGCAATCGACTGCACACATGTATGCCTTGTGCCACCTGCTGCAACTGAACACCTCTACCGCAACAGGAAGCACACACATTCCATCAATGTGCAGGCCATTGTCGATCACCAAGGATTGATCACCAACATCGTGGCCAAATATCCTGGGAGTGTCAATGACTCATTCATCTTCCATCACAGCACCATCAATCAACACTTCCAGGATGGACGGTATGGCAATGGACTACTTGCTGGTAAGTACAAAAACCTACTTATATACACACTGCACAGCAACCCTCTAGGACACACAACACATACACCACAACAGCAACATGTCGACAGGAACACACTGAGGTTGTGACATCGCTAACCATGTTTCATAGGTCACCATTGAACCTGTCACACATGTGAAATTACTGTACAGCCTAATGTTAAGCCGTCAATGATCACAACTTTTGGAGTGTGTTGCCTAAATGTCACCTTGCAAATTGTAAGCGTCTCAATTATGTGTACATTCATCCATTGCATAAGTCTAAAGGTATGTGATGTCCAGGGTACATTGATATGAACGTGTTAACAACACTGTCAATTTAAATCTGTGTATGGAACTATCATCTCACCCCCAGTGAAGACACAGGGACACCTGTATCACAAGTCACAATGCTAGGGAGGGCACACTGTACTGCAAATCCCAAAACATACTGCTGGCAACCGGTCAGCAGCCAAACACTCGTTCAGCCAAGGAAACAACACAATGCAGATGGTACATCCTACAAGCCTAGGATGCAACACAATAACACAAAAGAGTCACAGACAACACAAGACAACTACTGCCCTGCAAGGTGATATCAATGGGGCAAGCTACATCAACATGATCCTATTCATTTTCTCTTCCAGCTGATCAGGGGTATGGGATCCAGTCATGGATAATGACACCTATTGGCAACCCAAGTACTGCAGCAGAGTGTGCCTACAATGACGCACATAGGAGGACACGCACCATAGTCGAGAGGACCTTCGGCATCCTCAAGTCAAGATTCAGATGCCTCGACATCACTGGTGGTAGCCTCCTATATTCCCCTGAAATGGTCTGTAAAATCATTCTAACATGTGCCATCCTTCACAACATTTGCATAAGAAGGAACATTCCCCTCCTGGAATCAGAGCCACACATGCCTGAAGAGGAGGAAGAGGAGGATGCTGGCCTGCAACATGAGGGGGAACAACAAAACACGGCCGCTGGATTGCGTAGGCGCCAACATATCGTGAACAATTTCTTTTAAATATAATCACCATCACCACTTTATTAACTAATGTAAATAAACACCGATAATAATCACCATAACATGGTCTGGCTAATCATTTTTGCTCACCTTTATCTCTAACTATCAGAATAAGAGTGTTGCCTCATGAAGCTTTGCTGATATACCGATCAGGACGCAGAAAATCCCAGAGCAATTGTGATGCGTATCATACAACGGTCACATACACACACACCGTAAATGACATAGATCCTGTACATTTCACCTTTGAAGGCCAATAGCAGAGAACCACACCTATTTCACACATACATGTTGGAAACATGGTTCATCGCAGTATATGGCACACAACTAAGACACCATCACTCAATAAGGGGAAAACAAGCCTCATACATGAGGCAGTTGATGTACTTTTGCATCAGTAACAGGAATGTATGACCAGACCCTTGACAGCAGTAAGTCAAACTGCATCCAGTCTTTGCAAGGACTATCTGTGACTAGAGTTCCATATAAGCAGAACATAGACAGCACAAGTGCCACACATATGACAAGCATTGTGCACATGACATTCCATGTACATTTCAGCCCATTTCCTAATTCCTGACACACCCATGCACCTGGTCACAACCCACCTGTCTGAAGAGGTCCCTGGAATAGTAATATGTGTACCCCGATATACCCTCCTCTACACACACAGACTAACAATAGTAATCCAGTGTGCTACACCCTTTCCTATGGTATACCATTGTCATAGTACATCTGACTGCATTGACGTCAGGTCAATTAATACACTGGCTTGTAGTTTCTAAGCCCTGTTAGCACCTGTAGATTGCTTCCTGTGTGAAAGGTACTGTTGGCCATTTGAATGCAAATCTCACCTACAGGACTGATGCAGTCCTGTAGGTGAGAAACTGATGCAGCCCACACCTGTGATCACCTCCATGCACACCACCCATTTCAACATGCACTGCCTCTGCTGATGCCTGGAACAGCATAGAAGTTGCCATTTCGTCAAATACACCGTTAAGCATTGCTAGTAATGAAGCCGTGTAACACAGCCCTTGGGTTCATGTGTCACCTTCAAAAACACAGGACATACACAGTTTTACATGTCAACTGTCTAGTTCGTCCTCCAAACAGTCTTAGTCAGACCACTGATTATGTAACTTGTGAAATTGCTGGATCCTGATTCACCCTGCATCCTGTCAGCCTGACTGGCATCTGTCTGTGTGTCACCCTAAATATTTCCTGTGGCTACATATGTACCACACTTGCTTTACCAAACCTCTCATTCCCCAGAGGATATTTTGTCATGTGCTTCATCAATACATACCCAAATACATTGTATAGCATCATCTGCCTTTTAATTGTACCATATTTCTTAGATTGTCTTTGAATACAAAAATCATGGCCCATCCCTTGTCTGAGTCTCATTTATGCATGAACGACAAAGTGTGACAGTGTCCCAGGGCCATATGCAGGGATTGGGTACGGGGCCTTCAGCAGAACCAGCAACCTCTGATAATGTCCATGAAAAGTCCACACATGTTAGGACCCTGACAGTTCACACGCTGAATTACATTGCTCACAACATATTGATGGGCCATTCGTGGAGAATAGCTGCGAGAATAATCAGCACAGAGGCTATGGTGTTCCCAGATGCAGTGGGAATTTCAGAGGCCAACCTTTGTACAAATGTTGTAATGACACCTGCCAGAATATGACACCTGCGACATGATCTCACTCAGCCCACCAAGGTTGCCCTGTTGACAGTCTCATTACACGTCTTCAGTGACAGGGTGGGACCATCCCCATGTAGGTTCTCATGTCCTCATTGACTTTGCTCACATTGATCTCCGAAGGATACTCAGTAGATACAGGAATAGCCTCCACTGACTCATGATGAGATCTGGACGTAACTGTGACAACATACACCCCTAAAAATATACAGGATCAACATTGGAGCAGTCCTTTGGCTGTCTGGGCCAATTACATGATACCCACTTCGTCAATGCATGTGCCTGACTCACTGTGAGATTCACCAACAAGTGCCTAGGAAGCAGTTACCAAAGATCTAGGACATGGGATGGTGAAATTGTGGACCATTGACATGAGCAAGCGTCCGCCATCTATCTGGTGCATGCTTTATCATTTGTGGTGTCTATGTTACCCAAAATCATGGAAGTGCACACAACGGATGTTGCTACATGTATGACTAACACATGTCCTCTCTCATTTCCACAATGGCTTGCATCTAAGGTATGGGCACATTGACTTCACATTCATACAAGCATATTTTCAATTATGCATCTTGTGATGCACACACACTAGGTCAGCAACTACATTAGTTGCCACTGCACACACATTGAGCCATAGGCATTGAGGTATTGTACTTATGTACGTCACCTTGCTATCCTCTCCTGATGCCAAACATGCCCAAATTGTGCAATGCATATATGTAGGCCACACATATGGCCATCTAGTGCGTCAGCCAACCGCCAAAATCCTATTAAGGAAGTAGCGGCTCATGGTCCGCTGCAGTATGATGTCTCACATGTGAACATACACCATCAACACCATAGTGGGTGCAATCAGCCTATCTCAGTTGTGTCCCAAATGTAACATAACATAAAAATTGAAAAAATCCCCAAAACCAGTTCATGCACTGAAATTTTGATGTTACTAGCGTTATGCGTCATTTTTTCCCACCAATACAGATTTTGCGTCATATTTTTCGACGCACAGGAGTGAAAATTAGGCCGCATCCAAATAATTGTAAAGACTATTTACTATTATTTGGATGCGGCCTAATTTTCACTCCTGTGCGTCGAAAAATATGACACACATTCTGTATGCGTGAAAAAATATGACGCATAACGGTAAAAATGGCTGCCATTTTATGCAGGATGTGATGTAATAGGATATCCTGTTTACAGATTATGTACAGTGGGTGTACTTTCACTTTCACTTTGCAGTCTGTGAATCTTCTAGACTGTGTGGCTGTGTTCAGAGTGTTGTCCAGTGATTTTGTGCTTTGGTGTCCTGTGTGCTATCTTACTTGTTACTTTGTGAAATAAATATTGTTGTTGTATACTGTCTGAGTGTGTTTTGTTTACAATTGTCCAGTATTGTAGCGTATTTGTTGTTTGTGGGAGTCTGTTGTGGGTAGTGCTAGTTTGTGGATAGTTGGGCTCTTTTAGTTGTTAAGTTTACTTTTCTTTTTTTTTGTACTCCTACTTTCCCCCTTTTCTCCTTTCTTCTTCTTTCTCCTCTATTCCCCTTTTCATTGCCGAGATGTTGGGTAGGCCACGTCTTGGCAGGAAGGGTGAGAAGGAGTGGGGGGGTTTATATGGCTGGTGTGCCATTTCCTCCTACTCATGATCGAGGCAGGGTGATACAGGGGTATCACACTGAGGCGCGAAGAATCCGGTGGGGAAAGGTGCTGCATCACGTGCAGCGTGTGTATGGGAGCCAGAGGAATGACCACCAGCTGAAGCACCGCTGGGCTGACCTCATCACCAGGGAGCAAGATCTGCTGGACCACCTGGGAATAGTGATTGGTGGCCCTGTTGGTGAGTACAAATCATGTAAATGTGTCCGATTAAATGCTCTGTAGTGACATCAGATGATTTGTACAATATCTGCCAGCTAAGTTGCCGAATGTGTGGAATGCTGCAGAAACATACAGGGTAATTGATGCACAATGTGAAGGATCACAATTGCTAGCTGTCAGGAAGCACATACTCTGCAAACTTACAATATACTTTTGCTTAATGTAATTTGGTGCCGCCTTTGTGTCAGACACCAAAACAAAATAGGAGCCATCATGTCTATATAGGTCACATTTGCCAGTGAAGTATAGATGTACTAATATATTGCAAGCTTTGTTGACGCAATAGATAGACTGACTTTAGAAACACTACATGATGCAGAAAATGAATGCTGGCTTCACGTCAATTGATGATAGCAATGTGGCCCAGACATATGTCTCATGTGAGTCTGGTGAGTGTGTAAGGAAAGCGTTCACGAAAGTTCTATGAATGTTAGGGATTATTGTGGTCCTTCATCTTTTTGGATACATGTCAGATCTGGATTTGAAAACATTGGGAAAAGGTGTAAGGTGCCCTCAGCTAACATCTTAGACTGGTATTTGGAGTTTGTTGTGCCACATTCCAATTAGGGATGGCAGTCCAAAGGTATGCACATGGGTTCATATCTCTATGTTTGGTGCAAATCACCATTGCTGGGCCACATCAAATGAAGAAACTGTAACAACATGAGGGCTTACAAAACTCCCTGTCCCTCTATACATTGTACCTATGTGTGATAAATGTGTCATGGCCACATAGGCTGTTTGACTGGTAATGCAGTCCTCAAGTAACCAGGCTTTGGATGTCTCTCTTGGATGCACATGATGAGACGATTACACACCATTATTATTTCTGGTCACTAATGAAGGAGCATGTTTGCCACCACATGATAGTTAGGGCCACTGCATGTGTGTAGATATGTGTGTAACTGTCACAGGAGACCCATGCTATGTACATGTTGGCCGTTATATATCAGATGCAGTATCATCATGTCTGAATGGCTTTCATTACTTTAGTCAGCTTCCACATTGTTTTTGTCTTTGAAATTGTTGGTCAGTCCACAGATTCTGAGCACATTTCTTCCTTCCATGCCTTACAGGTGGACCGGCAACCTACACTGTGGGAGAGGTGGCTACATTTGAGGACCCCGACCACTCCAGTAAGTCTGTTATGTGTTGTGTTTGTTGGTGATGTGTGATGGACACTTGTGTGTTGAACACATAGCAAGGTGTGATGCGCTTGCCAATCATTTGTCTTGTTCCATGAGTGGGATTTCAGTTTTTCAAAATTTTTGAGTTGGCCAATGCTTATCCTATTGTATTATCTAGGGATTGTAGGTCATTCCTGTAGGCCCCGCAATGAGAACTGGGGTGAGTCATGTGGATAACACTTGTATCAACAAGAGTCGCACTGGAACTCATCTCCGATTTAGGGGGTCATTCCGACTTTGGCGGGTGGCGGAGGCCGCCCGCCAAAGTAACCCCGTCGGAAGACCGCTCCGCGGTCAAGAGACCGCGGGGGTCATTCCGACTTTCCCGCTGGGTCGGCGGGCGACCGCCGGCCCAGCGCGAAAGACCCTGCAACCAGGAAGCCGGCTCCGAATGGAGCAGGCGGAGTTGCAGGGGTGCGACGGGTGCAGTGGCACCCGTCGCGATTTTCACTGCTTTGCAGACAGTAAAAATCCTGCTGGGGCCCTGTTAGGGGGCCCCTGCACTGCCCATGCCACTGGCATGGGCAGTGCAGGGGCCCCCAGGGGCCCCACAACAACCGTTCCCGCCATCCTGTTTCTGGCGGTGAAAACCGCCAGAAACAGGCTGGCGGGAAGGGGGTCGGAATCCCCATGGCGGCGCTGCAAGCAGCGCCGCCATGGAGGATTCCCCCTGCCGGGGGAAATCCGGCGGGAAACCGCCGGACCCGGCTGGGAGACCGCGGCTTTACAGCCGCGGTCAGAATGCCATCTGAAGCACCGCCAGCCTGTTGGCGGTGCTTCCGGCATCCTCCACGCGTTGGAATGAGGCCCTTAGTCTGCCTGTCAGACCCACATTCTCCCAGATTGGTACTGCAAATCGCTTTCCAAAAGACTTCTGCTTCCCTATTCACCAAAGTACTTATTAAACTGTAGGTTGAACTTCCTAGCAGCATGTACTTCCACATGTAGTGCTACAAGTATGTGGAACTTGAGTGCAATGGCCTAGGTGTGCATGCAAATCATGATAATGGGTGTTCTTGCAACTCTGTGTCTGTTGTAAGTCATGCCTTACTGGAAGTATATGATGTGGACCAAGCTCTGCATTTCCTGACATGTGTGGCGCCAGGATTGGTCAAGGGTTTGCAGACTCCTAATTGCTGATAGACCTTACCTGTGGTGTGTGTGTGGAGCCAAACATGTGTTGAGCTTTCTATACACTCCTTGGTGTCCATGTTGTTTGGAATTGGTCGTTGTTTCTCCCCCCCTCAAACACAGGCATGGGTTTGTGAATAGGGTACCTAGGACTGATGCTACCAGTATGTTACACATACATGTGAATAAGTGAATGTTTGATCAGAACCTAGTATACACACTCAGGTATGGCACATGAGTACTATACTAGCAAGTCCAATTACGACTTGCAGACCATGTGGCTTTAGTTTTTCATCCCGTACACTGACATCTGTAGCCCAGACATTGGCGGAGCATGTGCAGCATGGTTGTTAGCTGACAACTGGCAGAACTCAGATGGCAAGTTAATGCCAGTTGCTACCCATCTTGTAGGCTTTGGATGTGCTATGTGTGATATGACCTTTGTAGACTGGCCTGCCATGTACTTCCTCAGGGACATTCAATGATCTGTATGGTGATATGAGCTGTTACAAGTACAGTAGATGTATTGTCTGATTTACTTCTTGTGCCATTTCACACAATGCAGTTCCTAATGTAAATTGTTTGCCTTTGTCTTCACAGCTGTGAACATGACACCCATCCAGGTCTGTGAGTTCCAGAGGCGGGCCATGAGATATCAACATATCCTGCTGGTAGAGTCGGGGTTCAGGAGGACGGCCCGTAGATACCGCAATGAATAGCCTCTGGAGCATGGAGGGCTTTCCCAAAGGTTGGCCCTACTTCGCCCACCACAGCCACCATCAGCACAACCACCAGTTCCACCCAGGTGGCACCACCCACAGCTGGGACTGTTGTCCCAAGGTCTGCTGTTGTTCCAGGCCCCAGCAGTGTAACACCTTCAGGGCAGCCCACAGGCATTGGCTCTACACACCCACAAACCTCCTCCACCGGCACCCAGACTGCCCCAGCTGCTACAGTTGACCTGCAGCTTTCCAGGCAATGGAACGTAAGATGGACCCCGTGCTAAGAAAAATTAGTAATCTGAGCCGGGATGTTCGCCATATGAACAGGCGTGTGCGGTCCATAAAGCGGACCCTCCGGAGGGCCAACCTCTAGACTTTGGTATATGGACATGATTCCCTCCCTCCTCTTTCCTTGTTCTCATACTTAGTGGGCTTAGGGGGCTTAGTATAGGCTGTTAGTTTAGTTAGTGTTAGTGGGTGGGGGGGTCCTGAATCGTTCTATTTTACTTATTAAGTGTGTGGGTGTGTGTGTGTATGGCTATGTTGGGGTTCTTGATGTGTTTAAAAAAAAATATATATATATAAAAATATGCAAAAAATATATATTTGTTTAGCTTAGTATAGTATGTGTTTAGGTTAGTATCTGTTGTCCTCCATGTGTCCCGTCTCATAAGGGGGGGTGGGGGATTGATGTTTAGAATGTTTCGTTACATGTGATAAGTAAGCTTAGGTTAGGTTAGTTAGGGACAGTTGTGGGTAATGAGTAGTGAGGGTAGATTAGGGTAGGTAAGACTTTTCCCTCAGTTTCCTCTTCTGTGATTACCATTTAATAAATATATAGTGAACCCTTTACAGTATGTGTTAAATGCTTGTTGATCATGGCCTTGGCATTAGTGTACCTGAATTTTGTACTATTACATTTGTATCCTATGCTACGAACAAATCCCACCTGAGCTGTAAGATTGGCAGCTACCCCAGAGCTACCTTGCAAAGATTCCACCATTCGTTGCAACCAGCAATCACAGTTAATATGGATCCCAACGTGTTTTTGTCGATAAGTATGTTTTCTAAGTCACAAACAGTGCTTCCAGACTTGGTATTGGGGGAGCAGTTTTAGGTCTGACTGCAGTGTGATGTTCAAGGACACCCTTATAAGGTGAGTTGTCGTAAGCACTCTTGTATTATCGTCTTCATGACTCACATAGATCATTTGTGACACTGATTCAGTATGATTACCTATTTGGATGTAAACTCAGACACCTTAATTCATGCAGTTTTTGGAGTGTTTGCTTAGATTTGTGTGCACTGTTCCATGTGTTAGTATTGCATGGTGACAACATTTTGCTGCCACTATTTGATGACTTAGATATCCCTTGTGGAAGCATTATTCTGTCCAACACAGCATGATGGTGTATGGTTTCTCACTTCATCAGATATTACCCTCAGAAAGGGCAGAGTATGATGCAATCCTGGCCACTGTGCAGATTTATCTGACTACATAATTTCAGAACAGTTGTATTGACAAGCTACGTTATTTGACAGGAGGCACATTTCAGTTATCTACTGCACAGTTGATGTGTCACATTACACAGAGACAGATTTGTTGTGTAAGTGCTATTTATTGAAAAGTGCTGTAGTGCTATATGTACATTTTCCATGATTGTGAGTCCATTATAGTGACATCTTTCATTGTGATCCTACACAAGGGGTAAAGGGAAATGCTTTTGATATGCTGGGGTGATGTTTAAGACAGTGCAGAGGGACAGGATTTGCCAATGAGTAAGAGAGAGACAAGCACTGGGCAGGCTGACAAGATATACAGTGGTTAGCAGAACAGTCATTGAGTAGAGTTGTTGTAAGACTGGCATGTTACAAAATGCAGGACCTTGGTAATAGTTGGCCATGTGGCAGGGACTAGTGCTTCCGGGTACTTTTCCGTGTGAATGTGATCTGTTCCATGTCTTCTTCTTCTGATGTGTGTGTTGCCTCCTCTGTCCTTGGTGGTGGTGGTTGTGAAGGGGCAACACACACCTCAGTGTTAGAAGACGTGGAGTCAGACATCCCGGTCACTGCTACCTGTGAAGGTCTTAAGGGCAGTACTGCAGCAAGGAGGATCTGCTGATTCTTAAGAATAGCAGCCACATCACGATGGTAGGCAGCCAGGTCGGCCCTGAGGGGGTCATGATTGCATTCGTGCATGCAGTGGAAGGTTTGGGGTGCAAGGTGTTGTGGCAACTCCCTTACTGCAGTGGTGAATTCCTTGACAGTTTCTTGTAGTCCTTGCAGGATGGATTGTAGGGCTTGCATTGCTGCTGCCTGATCTGCAGATGACATCATGCACGAACGCACCCCCTCTAGGCTGGCTGCCATAGTTTGCATCCCCACCCGCACCTCATTGGCCAGCTCCCGCTGTACCCCAACTACAGTTCTCTCAAAGCTGGTGCCTGTGTCGTCTGAGTCCTCAGCTGTTTTGGAGCTGGCAGGTCTTACAATTGGGGTGGTGGGTGGATCCTCTGCGATGGCTGCTTGTTCTGTGCTCCTCCTTGTGACTGAAGGTGGGGTCTGGGGGGTTCCAAGGACATCTTGGATGGTCTGCTGGGGAATGTTTGTCAGCTCATCATCCATGTCATCAGGGTATTCTGGGGCAGACATATCCGCAGGAGATCCATCGTCCTCTGCAATGAAATGGGGTACAATTAGTGTGTCTGTGTTGTGGCATTTGTGATGTGACATGCCTGCCTTGTGATGCTTTTCACATTGTGATTTTGGTTCCTGTTCATTGTTCCAGTCTTTCAGATGGGCATTCTCCCAGGCCTGTGCCCCACCTGCATGTCACATGTATTGTGGTCAGTTTGTGGACTTGTCAACATCATCTCCTTTAGGTGTTGGTTCTGGCCAAATAGTGAATTGCCACCTTCTTGTCCTACTCAACCCTACCTTTACTTCCATTCTCATGGTGAGGCCTTTCACTGGCTGTGGGTGCTCTGATGGCACTAGCAGCACACTTAACAATCTGGACCTGCCCCAGTCTCTGATCTTTCACATCCACTTATATGTAGTTGACATGTAGCATATCGTATGCATAGCATTGTTATGGCACGATATGGATGTTGGCATTGGTAATGTGTACAGTTGATGTTAGGGAATGTGTGGTACATTGGATTGCCCTGATAGTCTTAGCAGTGTCCCATTTCCTCCTCTGACTGTGCAGGTGTATTTCTTTCACCAGTTACATGTGTCCTCCCCCTCAGTGCTGTTGTCTGAGCAGTATGCCATTTGGGATGTTACATTGTGACCCAGGCACCGGATGGACCCTGACATATGCAGCATGGGTGTGACCTTAGTGCTGTGTAGCTCCTAATGTTGATAACATTGGCTGATGTTTGAGACAACTATGGGCATTGACGTTTGACAGGACTGGAGCCTTTGTCTTGTTTCAGGGGATTATTGGAGTTGTCATCCTCAACCCTCTAATTTGGGTGTGTATGATCCATGGGGAAGTTACTGCCATTGGCTACTTGAGCTGCACACAGAGTGGAGGTGGTAGTGGCAACTGTTGTCACTGTTACATTACAGTTGTCGGTATGGCTAGAGGTTGTTAATTGGGCCCTAGTTAATGTAGGGGGTACAGTGGCTGACGTGTGCCAGGATGTCAGTTTGACGTTGTGCCCTTCCCTCCTGGCGTGGCTTTACCTTTGCTCCATCGTTGGCATGGCAGCATGCCCCCATGGGACTGTTGTTGGTGTAGTGTTATGGTGTGCCCTAGCTTCTCTCTGTGCAGGCCATGCCCCCATGCCATACCCTTTTACCCATGCCACTCCATGTATATGATGACTTCCATGCATTTTGTGGTCCGTATCCCCCCGCTTACAGTTGACATTAGTGCATTATAATTCCCCATGCGGCTTACCGTGCATGTGTGTTGTCTCCTGGTAGTCTGCGCTGTCCTGTCCTTGAATCCCTGTGACGATCTCCGCAGGGATGACGGCTGCGACCATCTCCTCCATGTGGTCCAGGGCCTCCTGGTGTGCTGGACTCCCACCTCCAGTCTGCAGTGCTGCCTTCCTGTTCCTGGCCATCTTTTCCTTGGTCCTGCGCTTGCAGTCATGCCAGCGTTTCTTGCACTCGATGACTGTTCTGCGTACTTCTGCCACACTGTTGATCTTGTCAACAATTTGTTGCCATATTGCCTCTCTCCAACTGATTGGAAACTTTGAGGTGACAAACAGTTGGTGCTGGTATTCCGTCACCTCTTTAACCAGAATTTCCTGTTCCTCTGCACTGAAGCAACACTTTCTTTTCTTCTTAAAAGTGTCCTGGTTCTTGTTTGGGTCCCCCTGGCTGGTTCCTGGTCTGTTGTCATCTTCCTGGGGTCTGTACAGGCATCTGGGATCCATTTTGGCTCTCCTCTGCTGAAATGGCTGTGTTTGCGGGGGAATTTTGACGCTATTGCGTCAACAAACGCTGCATATCCGGTGTGCGGTGTCGTAAATCGACCCACAGTCATTTCTACCTCCTTAACGTCGTTTTGCTTTATGACTTGACGCTGCGGTGTGCGTAAAAAAAAATTACTTACACCTGTGGATTGCGCCGCCGGGCGTCAAAGTATAAATTTGACACCCGCACGGCGCACCAAAATGGCGTTAGCCGGCGGTGATATTTTTAAAGCAAAACTGCGCTGGCGCAGTTTTGCGTCAAAAAGTGTAAATATGGGCCTGTATGTCTGTGCAGATGTAATGGTCATTTCAGTTGGCAATGTGTTGTTTGTGATGGCAGTGCACTACAAAACCATGCAAACTCCACTCTGTGCCACACTACTTTACGGCACTCTAAGCCATTCTACACTGGTCCACTCTACGCCACACCACTCTACTCCGCTCTACACTATTTCACACTACGACACTCTACTATACGCCGCTCCACTTTACATCACTCTAGGTCACTCTGCTCCACTATACGATACTCTACTCTATCCCTCTCCTCTCCATTTCACTCTATGACACTCTAAACCACTCTACGCCACTCCACTCTGCGACATTCTACGCCACGCTACTCTCCGCTACTCTAGTTCATGATACTTCACGCGACTTCAGTCTAGGCCCTGCTTCTAGTCCTCTCCACGACACTCTACTCTACAGCACTCCACTCTATTCTACACCACTTCACACCACTCTATGCTACTCCACTCTAGTACACCCCAAGCCTCTTTACTCCGCTTTATGACACTCCACGCTACACCACTCCACTTTTTTAACCCAAACTATGTTGTATTTTATTATACAAATACAATATTTTGGGATTAGCAGTGTTCATATAATGCATAGAATCATCATATTGTCAGTTTCATACAGCCACTGTAAGGTTAATGAATATCAAGAATATGAATAAGTTCCTGTTACATGCAATAAAATAACTGTAAATCCCCAGCACCCTCCCCTCTTGAAGTAAGTGGGACGTGTCACCTATTGAGTGAGCAAAATTAGTATTTTGCGGGGTACACGTGCAAGATTGTTTAAGTATGTGAACTATATAGGGGTGTGCAGCTAGTTCAGTGTGGGAGGTAGGTGGCATTCCAGGAGCGTGAGCCGGCACCACTGGGGCCGAGTTGAAATCAGGCTGAGATGTGCATACCTCATGGGTAAGCAGCACTGATTTGAGGTCCTATACCTAGCGGTAACCCGGCAGTGAGACGTCATCGCTGCACTCTTGCATGTACAGTTATCCCTCTGCTTCATCATCTAGTGTCTGAGCTTTAAATCTCTCCAATAAAGTGTCCCATTCCATTGGAATGGGCGTCTAATGCAGGCCCCTATATTCTTCTCGCCGTATTGCTTCACTCTCCGCCTGACTCCAGTGTGATACCTCTTTGCTCCTTGCATCCACCCTTGGAGTAAGTGGAGATTTCCAGCATTTTGTGATTAATATTTTCTCCAGTAATAGTGGTAGATTTGTGAAGCCTGCAACTAACTTTGGGCAATTGGGCCTTGGATATAACTCTAGTATTCATCTGGTGTGTCCCATTGTGCAAACCTGTGAGGCCCACAAATGTGTCAGACACCCCCCCCAGTAACCAGACAGCGGAGGGCAACCCCACAACACGTGCATTAGATCATCCTCTTGGGAGTGACACTGGGCTATGCTGTGGATAATGTAGGGAACATTTTATGAATTCTGTACAACGTTAAATAAGCTCAGTGTAGTATAGAAAATTGGATTAACGTTATTCTCGAACTAAGCAATATTTTCTTGGCGTATTCTAATAAACCTGCCCACTTCTTATCAGTGAACACCTTGGCCAGGTAGGTTTCCCATTCAGCTTTGAGTGGAGCAAGTGGCGTTAAAAGGGGGACCAACAACACTCAGTAGAGTCACTGTATATCCCATCTGCCATGTACTATAGTATGAAGCGCCCGTAGGAATTCAGCTGTTTTAGGTTCTTGCCCATCCGCTGTCCCGTGTTTACAAACATACCTGAGCACACTAGCATGTGTGAAGAATAATGGCCCTCATTATGACATTGGCAGTAAATCCCGCTTACCGCCACAGTGACGGCCGCCAAAATACTGCTGTGATAGTGAATATCCGTTCCCCATATTATGACACACACACACCAATCCAACAGAATACAGCCACATACACATATCTGCCAGCCCAAAGGTCAGTGCTAAAGTGGCAGAACCAACCCCCATACCGTTACGCCAACAGAACAACACCCACCACATTATGACCCACGAATCACTACGGCGGACCTTCAATGGCGGTAAACCATTGACAGTACATACCGCTGCGCTCAGAATGGACACCCACATACAAAACAACTCTACATTGGCCAATACTAAAAAGACACACCTGACACCCATACACACAACACACCCATCCACCCACAGCACCAAAAAACACATACCCACATTACCCACAACCCTTTACGAACAACAATTACTGCCAGGAGATTGACACGAACAGCACAGAGCCAACTAGACACACACACCATATACACCCATACATCTCTCACGCCCCACATCACATACACCACTACATTACTCAACACACTCTCACCAACACACACCACACAAGACCCATGTCCCTACTAAGGCACCCCCATTTCACTGATGAGAGTTAAGGGTCATGGTGGAAGAAATTGTCAGGGTAGAGCCACAGCTGTTTGGAGCACAGGTCCAGCAGATATCCATTGCAAGGAAGATGGAGCTGTGGCGCAGAATCATGGACAGGGTGAACGCCATGGGACAACATCCAAGAACAAGGGATGACATTAGGAAGAGGTGGAAGGACCTATGGTGTAAAGTACGTTCCGTGGCTGCAAGGCACCAGCTTGCCATACAGAGGGCTGGCGGTGGACCCCACCTCCTCCCCCACAGCTCACAGCATGGGAGGAGCATGTCTTAGCATTACTGCATCCTGAGGGACTCGCTGGAGAAGCCGGAGGACTGGACACTGGTGAGTCAACATTTACCACTTATAACCCCCATACCTGCATGCCATCACACCCCATCACTCTCACTCCCATCACTCCAATCCATCCCAAACACTGCACCTACACATATGACTAACCCCAATGCCTAGCCCTGCATGATATACCAATGCATGGACAGCCGTGCATGGACACCAATCACTAAAGCATGCACAGCATATGGAAACTAACAATCCCGCAATACATCACCATACACAAACAAAGGTGGCAGGGCAACATCAACAATAAAGGGGAAGCCAGGGATGTACAATATGTCACACGCGAAGCATAATACAGCACTTACATCCCCACAGGTGCCCCAGCCAATCCCAGTGGAGAGGAGGTGCCTCGACTATCCAGTCCCCCAACAGAAGATGCCCCCATTGATGACAGTAACTGGACTTCAGGATCTGGACCAACAACCTGGCCCATCAGGGACCACTGGACAGTCGGTCACCCAAGCCCACTCACAGTCCACCACAGAGCTTCCCCCATCAGTATCCAACACCACAGCACCCACCCAGTATACCCACACCTCTGTCCCCAGAACACGTCAATCAGCAGTGTGCCCACCTGTGCAGAGACCCCAGGCCACATCTCATCCCCAAGACAATCAGGGACCTGGGGTCAGTGGCAGTGGGCACACCGTTCAGGGGACAGTGGCACAGGGCAACAGGGACACTTGGAGGACCGCTGTGGCCAGGGTGAGGACAGGCCCAGGGAACTGACTCTCCAGGAGGAACTCACTGAGATCCTGGTTGCCTGCCAGCATTCCCAGGACACGATGGGCCAGATCCTTGACAACGTGCAGGAGAACAGACGGCAGCAGGAGGAACAGTATCGGGGATCAGGAGGACTTGCAGGCCATCAACACCACCTTGATCTCCATAGCAGCACACCACCGGGCCCCTACCACTAGCCAGTCCATTGACCAGCCCTCCACTTCTGCTGCAGCTAGTGGGCAGGAGGCCCCGCCACAGGACCCACAGGCCACCAGCACCCCTCCCCTGCAGAAGGTGAACCACCCCCCAGATGTTCCCTGCGAACCAGACAGAAGCCAGAGACACTTGCGAAGACCACCACCAGGAAATGAGACTCACCTGATTGTCCCCCTTGTGTCCCATCCTGTCACCTTGTCCACTTTGAACTGCCTTTGCTCCCCTTCCTATGGCCCCTTGGACACTGCACCTGTGCTACAAACAGACTGGAACAATACCCTCGACTTTCCTCCATCATCACCCCATTCCATTGCACTTTTCCCTCAATTTCATAGCACTACAATAAACACCCTTGAAACCAACTTGACTACTAATATTTTATGTGTTGAAAAAGTGCATTTATGGAAACAGTCACATCTAGTACAAATGATCTGAACATTGTGAGAGCATAGAAATAATGACCTGTAGCTGTCTGTACTTATCACATTAGTACACAGTTGTTATCTCACCAACATCTGTAAAATAACGAGCCATAGGTGACTGTAAGTTGAGATGCAATGGAAGTTAATGCCATCTTGCTACAGCCACACAGAAAACACCAATAGTCAGAGGAATGGTCAGTTGCACTGTCTCATCTGTGTGTCATTGGAAGTATTGATGTATAACTTATGTTCGGTTGTCCTCATCCTCATCCTCTGCCTCCTCATCCTCACTGTCCTCAGGGTCCACTGCTGCCACAGGGGCATCTCCAGTCTCCTCATCCTGCAGAAAAGGTACATTCCATCTGAGGGCCAGGTTGTGCAACATGCAGCATGCTACTACTATCTGGCAGACCTTCCTGGGTGAGTAGCACATGGATCCACTAGTCAGATGGAGGTACCTGAACCTGGCCTTCAGGGGCCCAAAGGTCCTCCCGATGATCCTTATGGTTCGCCCACGTGCCTCATTATAACGTTCCTCAGCCCCTGTCCTGACATCCCTCACAGGGGTCAGCAGCCACAATAGGTTTGGGTAGCTAGAGGTACCTGCAAGTATTGAGGGGCAACATTTATCCTCACACAATGATATGGGGATGGCACCTGGAGGCATACACTTACATGTAGTGGGTGGGGACCATGGTTCACCCATTAGCCACACCTGTACCTCTGTAGTTGGGCCATCACATTTGGGATGCTGCTATTCCTCAGAACAAAGGCGTCATGCACCGTCCCAGGATACTTTGCATTGACGTGGGAGATGTACTGGTCCGCCAGGCACACCACTTGCACATTCAGTGAGTGGAAACTCTTACAGTTCCTGAACACCTGTTCATTTTGGCAGGGGGGCTAACGCAATATGTGTCCCATCAGTGGCCCCAACAATATTGGGTATATGTCCCATTGCATAGAAGCCAACCTTCACAGTGGCCAGATCTTCCACCTGGGGGAAAGCCATTTAGCTGCACATGTGTTTCACCAGGGCAGACAAAACTCTTGCCAGCACGATTGAGAACAATGGCTGTGACATTCCTGCTGCCAAGCCCACTGTCATTCGGAAAGAACCAATTGCCAGGAAATTGAGCACTGATAGCACTTGCACAAGAGGGGGGATCCCAGTCGGATGACGGATAGCAGATATCAGGTCAGGCTCTAATTGGGCACACAGCTCTGTTATTGTGGCCCTGTCCAGTCTATAGATGAGTATAATGTGCCTGTCCTACAGTGTAGCCAAGTCCACAAGGGTCTATACATGGGTTTTTTTCTCCTCCTCCTATTTATCTGCAGCGGTAGGTATCTAAGGGACACAAGAATGAGTAGGCTGTCACAATTTGAACAATGGAATCCCAACCTCAGTGTACATAGTGCATTTATGTGATGGGACAGTGTGAATGGCGAGGTATGTGCTAATCTAGGCTGTGACGTAGTTAAGGTTGATATGGCCATTGTCCGCCACCATGAAATGGCGACCGCCTGGCATGTATGTAGGGACAGGTGGAAGTGAGGGAACTCTGCCAACGTTGAGCGTAAGGCGGACTTGCACCGCCGTGCAATTCCTCATTGGATATTATGGGGCTCTATGGAGTACAGTGGCCAATGGGGATCTGCGCCGGCGATGACAGTGTACACCGCCGTGGACGTGACTGCCATTTTCTGTCTGATTCCTCACTTGTTTCTTGACCTTCAGCAGGAGAACACCTACACTGCGTGTGCTGCTGTGACCTGTGTCTGGAACCAACCATGGCCGTGTGACCAGGGAAAGGGCCCCTGCCTTCATTTCGGAGGAGTTGGATCGTTTGGTGGATGGGGTCCTACCCCAGTACGGACTGCTGTATGGGCCTCCAGACCAACAGTTGAGTACACCTTGGGCATGATGCATGTGGTAAGGATGCATGGAGATGTATGTGCAAGCATCATGTCATCGAGGGGGATGTCTTGTGGTGGTGTACATTGTGTGCGCCGGCAGATATGTGTGCCAATGGTGATGGAAATGGGATTGGTGGGCCATATCCGTGACAGGCTGGATTGTATGTGTAATGGTGTCCTCCTGTCTGTATTACCTATGCAGGTCAGCGCCCATCAAGAGAAGGAATTATGGCGTGCCATCGCCAAACTCTTGAGGACCCTGGGGGTCTATCAGAGGCGGACACCCACTGGCAGAAACAGTGGTAGGACCTGAGACACTGGGCATGGCAGACCACGGAGGCCCAGCTTGGGATGGCCTTCCACCGAGGAAGGGGTGCCCGTGTCTGAACCTGACCCCCCCTGATGGCCTGCATACTGGTGGTGGCCTACCCAGAGCTGGATGGGTGCTTGAGGGCATCACAGCAGCCAAAAGGGGGTGAGTACAATGGGCATTACTACAATAATTGCCAAATAGCATGGGATCCGGGTGGTGGGTGTGAGTTAGTGGTTGCCCATAATGCCAGGCCAGACATTGCAGCGTGATTCAGCTCAAGGGTAAAGGGTGTATGGCTAATGCAGGTAACCTAGCTTGTTAGCATTCCATGTCAGTCAGGGCTTTGTGGGTCCCAGGAGGGGTGCAGTTGGTGGTGTGTGGCCCTCATCCTGCCGTGGCATCTAGCCAAATCACTGGCAGTGCAATGCATAGTGCTCAATCGTGATCCCTGTGTGTTACGGTGCTGTGCATGCCAACTGTGGTGTTGGTGCAGTAATTGACCCAGTGTTTCCTTTCTCTCTCTTTCCCCCTTTTTCTTCTGCCATCCTGTCCATGTGTGCATTAGCATCATCTGGCGGAGGAGCAGGGGCACCGGTGACAGAGGGAGCTGCTTCCCACAGGATCCTGGAGGCAAAGTCCACTGACGCCGAGGGAACCAGTGGGATGGAGGGCAAGGGGAGCACCACGGCGGAGACTGGAGGCGACAACACAGACTCAGATACCTCCTCCGATGGAAGCTCCCTGGTGGTGGCGGACACCTCTGTGACCACCCCAGCTGCAGGTACATCCGCCACCCCTGTACCAGCACTGCCCTCCCAGTAGCCCCTCAGCGAGTTGTCCGTGCCCACTCACCCAGGAGGGTGGGCATCTCCTTCACCCCAGGCACCTCAGGCCCTGCCCCAGTGACCCCTGCTGCCCTGAGGGAGGAGGCTATTGACCTCCTGAGATCCATCTCTGTATGGCAGTCAACCATTGTGAATGCCATCCAGGGGCTGGCATCCCAGATGCAGCACAGCAATGCATTCCTGGAGGGCATCCACGGTGGATTGGCGGCCCAACAGAGATCGATTCAGGCTCTGGCCTCCTCTTTGATGGCAGCCATTGTCCCTGTTCTGTCGAAGTAAGCCTCAGCAAGGCCTACTAGTGCAAGGGGTTTTCCCTTATCTGCACAAAGTCCTCAGACCATATAGGAAGAAGTTGGCACAGAAACTGAAATAAAAGACAAAGTTTATTAAACCTCATGAGGTGGTACTACAGTTCAAACAGCACCCTTCGGTAATGTTTGAAGTAGCACACTGAACTAAGAGAGCATGGTCCTTTTATACCTATGCAGGGGCTAAAAGAAGGTGGTACAATTATAGAAGCAAGACTTATATACATATAAGGTCATATGGAAATGCACAGTCAACAGGTAGGAGGGGCTAACAGTTTTCAAGGACTAGTTGGCACATTACTGTCTGTTACTGATTACTAACAACTGCAGATCATACTGGGCATGTGGGAAAGTGGGAGATGCTAAATATAACTTGTCACTAGACAGATTTTCAAGAGTAGTTAACAGAAAGGTAGGACAGAGCACATGGCGAGCACATGGCAGCATGTGGCAGAGAAAATGGCTGCCATGAATACAAAATGGATTCCGCAAAATGTTCCCAATAGTTGCTAAATACAAGATGTCTTCTGCTAATGCTTAATCTAATCGCTACTGATTTACAACAGACGACCGTTTCAGCATTAGCTGAAGACATTCATCTTTCTGGGATAATCTAAATATTCATCTTGTATATTTATGCTCATCATTTCAGCTATTTCCTTATCTAACATGTGTTGTGCTTTCATTTCTGTAATATTTCTTTTGGTAGGCATACAAGCAGTAATACACATGGAGCAGAACATTGGACCACACTGAATACAGATACAGCATGTGAAAAATATTGCAATCATTACACACAGGATAGTCAGTAGTTTCCAGCCCCAAGCGGAAACGAGAGCCCAAAACCATCCAGAAAAAGTCCAAGTACCAGTCTCTGTATGGATTTCTGCAGCAATTTTATGCAATTTAGATATTGCATCATATACTGAAGGTGAGTGATCTGGAATGAAAACGCAGCAACTACTACCGATGATGCGACATGCACCACCTCGATCAGCTAATATCACATCTAGTACCATACGATTTTGGAGCGCTACAATCCTCGCATTTTGGAGCTCCTCAGTAATATTCCCAAATGCCAGAGCTGCCTGATTGGTAACAGCTTCCACAACCCTTGTCAATCATCTCACTTTCCTACTGTTTAACGCAGCACCCACAAAGGAGATCAACCCTAAATTAAAATCAACATATTGTTGTAGGCTAGTGTCCATTTGGTCTACCTCATTTGTACTTATTGTCCTTTTATATCTATTTTTAATGATGTCATTGAACAGTTTAAAATCTCAGTGATATGATGCAGGGGCCAAAAACACAGGGGGTAATAGAAAAGATACATAACACACACCTGACCACCCAACAGGTAGTTGGTAATATCCATAGTTACCACACACAAAATATGTATTATGTGAAGCTGTAAAACTACTATTATTTACACCCTCAATAGTTAAAATCAAGGTACAATCGCTTATCCCCACTGGAATTCGCCCAATGCTACGTATACATAAATCTGCTTTAGTTTTTGTAACAGAAATAACAAATTGTTCTTTCTTGTCAGAGTCTCTTATATTTGTGAAGACATATGGTATTGAAACATTGTCCAGTTGATACTCTTCCCATTCCCATTTAGTTCCTTTGGCTTGGGGATACCCATCTTTGTCTTGGTAGCATACTTTATTAAGGCGAAAAAGAAGTCCGCCCTCTGTACGTTTTCCAGATGCAAACAAAAGCGTATACCAAGCTTGACAAGAACCATTGTGTGAAAAAGGAAGAGGAATGAAAGGTGTTCCTCCTTTCTTTTGATGCGCAGGTATCATTCCACATATCCAACAGTTAGTAGTATTTGTAGCATTATAAGTATGATGCAACATCTGAATGAAAGTATTATTGAAGTACGATTGACGGTGCTTCTGCTCCTGATAGGGAAGCGTAAAGTAATAGTGATCCTCTGGTACTGAATTAGTGGCAACAAAAAACTCACGAGCAGGAGCCTTCTTTTCAACAAACCAGGTGATTATTGCTATAACCACCAAAACAACAACAAACCCCATAGTACTAATGATCAGTTTGTTATTCATTTTAGCAACAGTGATAATCTACCCTTTCAGAAATTACTTAAAAACAATAGTTGGAGCTCTTGTCCCTTGACAGCCGCTGATTTCTTCACCACGGGCCAAGACGGGTGTCACTACTCTAATGCATGGCTGATCCCCCCCCCCCCCTTGCCACACTGGCTCTCCGTTTCACTAATCCAGGCCGGTAGCTCAACCAGTTTTCTCCAGCACTACGGGGTCTTTCCTCGGTCTCAAATTATATCGCGACACTCCAGAAATCGTATGGTCCGGGAAGAACTCTGCAGATTCGTCAGGTGATATAGCACGGCCTTTCTCCGTAGTCAAAATCTCTCGATGATCGGTCAGCACAGCAGGTTCCACCAAGGTAAGTAGCACTCTCTTGCAGTGAGTACTATGGACCCAATTCTTTTGGCTTGTCAGTCGAACTGCTGTTCTTGTCGCAAGGAGCACCTGCTCTGGGCCTCGCCACCTTGGTTCCAAGCTGCTTGATCTTTCAAAGGACTTAATCATCACCTGGTCACCAGGTCGGAGTTAATGGCCTTCACCTGTAGATCTGTCAGGAAGTGCTTCTCGAACCTGTTGATGAATAGAAACCAAATTGTCGGTTAACTGTGCCAAATAATCATTCATCAGGACACAAGGTACATCATATACAGAATTTGGCTTAGGAACTCCCCAAATGTTCAGTGGCCTTCCAAATACTATTTCATAGGGGGTAAGGCCTGTTCGAGAGTGTAGCACTGACCTCATAGACAATAATGCCAACGGTAATGCATCCGGCCAAGTTTAAGATGTGGAAGCCTGTATCTTCGCTAACTTCAGCTTCAAAGTAGCATTAGACCTTTCCACCAACCCTGCTGATTGTGGGTGGAAAACCGCATGAAACTTCTGTTTGATCCCTAATCCTTTCAGGACCTACTTAATAACTTCCCCAACAAAATGAGGTCCGTTATCATTCCTTAAAAGTTTGCAAACACCAAACCTAGGGAAAAATTCTTTCAAAAGTACCTTTGCTGTGGTAATGGAAGTATTATCCTTTGTGGGGTACGCCTCTATCTATTTACTGAAGGCACATACCACCACCAAGACATACTTTAAATTGTTGCAGCGTTCAAGCTGAATATAATCCATTTGTAGAACTTCGAAAGGTGCAGTTGGTGTAGCAAACCCTCCTGTAGGAGTTTGTGTCCCTTTTCCAGGATTGTATTGTAAACAGATCAAACAAGACTGTACTACTCTCTTAGCTGTACTGGAAATTTCTGGATGCTCCCAAACTTGCATAAGCAACTTCGTTATTGTTGAAGCTCCAACATGTGCCAGCCCATGTGCCATCTGAACCATAGGTTGTACAAAAGCTACAGGCAATTTCCATTTATCCATCTGCTTATTCCGCCAACAGCCCTCATCATCCAATTCTCCTTCTTCAGACCATTACTCATGTTCTTTCACAGAAGCAGATTTCTGTATATCTAATACGTCTTGTCTAGCATTATGCCAGCGTTCAGCTTGTGACTTCACTACATACATAGAAGTAGTACTTTGCTGCATCGCAGTCTCACGTGCTATGCAGTCCGCAAGGGCATTACCTTGCCCTATCTTATCGGTCACTTTCTTGTGTGCACTACATTTCACAATAGCTAGTTTCTTTGGATATGTGAATGCAGTCAAGAGGTTATGCACTAATTCTCCATGCATTATCTGTATCCCGTGGGATGTGAGAAAGCCTCTCTCCTTCCAAAGCAAACCAAAATCATGAGCTACTCCAAAAGCATAGCGGCTGTCTGTATAAATGTTCACACATAAGTCAGTACTAAGCTCACATGCTAGTGTCAAAGCTATTAGTTCAGCTGCTTGAGCTGACTTCTGTGGTATACGAGCTGTCTCCACTACAGTGTGTATTGTGGTGATTGCATATGCACCTGAGGTCGTACCGTCTGGTAACTTCAAACAAGACCCATCAACCCACAATTCCCCGTCTACATCTGGAAGGGGCGTATCTTGTAAATCAATACGACCCTTTGTCTGTTCTTCGGTAAGGAATATCCAATCATGTGTTTCTTGTGACTGAGGTTGAGTCACCGGATATGGCAACAAAGTGGCTGGATTTAGTGTTGCACATCTCTTCAGTGTAATGTGAGGAGCCAGCAATGTCAATTCATATCCTGTCAGGCGAGCGCTAGTTAAATGTTGCGTCTTTGTTTGATTTAAAAGAGCATCAACCGCATGGGGTACTAACACCAACAGCTTATGTGACAAAACTATCCCTTCACTCTGACGTATTGACACAGCTGTTGCGGCAACTGAACGAAAACACCCAGGCAACGCTCGGGCGACAGGATCAAGTATTGCTGAAAAATATGCACAGGAACGCTGCTTATCGCCATGTGTCTGTACTAAAACTGACAATGCACATCCATCTTTCTCATGTACGTAAAGTGCAAACAGCTTCGTGTAATCTGGAGTACCTAACACTGGTGCTGAACAAAGGGCTTGTCATAGCTGCCGGAAAGCAGTCTCACATTCATCTGTCCATGGGAGGGCCATTGGAGTATCTTTAGTCAAAAGTGCTAGCAAAGGTTTGACAATGTGTGAAAACCCTAATATCCATTGCCTACAAAAAGAAGTAAGACCAAGGAATGCATGAACATCTTTCTGAGTAGAGGGTACTGGTGTGTCTAAAATTGCTTGAATACGATCTGATGTAAGTGCACGGCCCTCCGTAGACAAAAGGTGACCTAAATAGGTTACCTTTGGTCTACAATATTGCAATTTCTTTCGTGACACTTTATGATGGTGTGAAGCAAGAAAAGAAAGTAAGGACAAAGTGCACTTTTCACATTGCTTAGGGGTATCAGCTGCCAACAAAATATCATCAACATATTGTATGAGAGCCACACCTTCAGGCAAAACAAAAGAATCAAGTTGTCATTTTAACGCTTGACTATAAATACTAGGACTCTCAGTATAGCCTTGAGGAACTCTGCAAAATCTACATGATTGTTTATTCAAAGTAAAACCAAACAAATATCGGCTGTCAGGATGAATAGGGATCGAAAAGAAAGCATTCTTCAAGTCTATCACAGAGAACGTAGTTGCTGTCGGGGGAACCAAAGTAAGAAGTGTTGTGATGTCAGATACCACAGGATATTGTGGTACCACAATCTTATTGACTTCTTGTAAATCAATAATGAATCGGTAAATCCTAGTATCAGTATCTTTTTTCAGAATAGGAAGAATCGGACTGTTACAAACATTATACAGAACTTCCTCAACAACTCCAACTGCAATAAGATCATGCACAATTCGTGTGAGTGCTTCTTCGCCCTCTTGTGAAATTTTGTATTGAGGCAAACGTGGCAATATAGCTCCCTCCTTTACACTAATATGTACCAGTGGAATAATCATTTGTCCCACAAAGTACTAGGGAGTGAAGCTAATGCAATATCCTCTTTAACAAGACAAACTCTTTCCATCACAGGATGATTATCATTCAAAATAACACTCACCCCTTCAGGAGAGCATCGTATTGTAGCCCTGAAATACTTGACCATATCAAGACCCCCAATATTGTCTGGTGTATTTGGAGAAAGCAAAAATGGATATGGAGCAGTAAATTTATCAACATGGAATGCAAGTGGTTGTGACAATGGGCTAGGGGAAGGTGTTCCATCAAAACCTATCGATGTAATGGTTAAGCCAGACAGGGGAGCCCTTGGAATCAATTGTTTAGACAAGGCGCTACAAGTAGCTCCTGTATCAACCAGAAACTGATCAGTAGAACCCAAAACATGTGCTGTAACATAGGGACCCCTCTGATCTACTGGAACTTCAACTGATTCCTTACCCCATCCTAGGCAATCCTATACATAAGCAGAATCTTGGAAATCAGGCTGCACATAGTTAGACATCTGGTATTGGTTCCATCTATCAAAAGTGTTAAACCTGCCCTTGTACATTAGCATTAACCCTAGCATGATCATTCGTGCTTCTTCTAGGCCCTGAATATCCTGAGCGATTTCTCATTTGTCCCCGACCACATGAACACTGCTGAACACGTAGTGCTGGACAATCGGCAGCCCAATGCCCAAATTTCTTACAATACGCACTCTGATCAACAGACAAATTCGAACGAGTGTAAGAAGAACCATAAGATCCACGTCCACCTCTATCACTACCTCTAAAAGGCAGACCATAAGCTTGAGCCAACATAACCTTTGTCTTTAATTCTTTAATCTTTTTATCCTCGCTACCTTTTGCTTCTAATTCCTGACGTTCATAATACTGAGCCATAGTCAAAAGAGAAACCGGAGTAGAGGTAGTCCATGAACTTTCACTAGCTTTAGATGACTAGCTATTCCTGGTAACAGATTTGCAACATATTTATCGACAAACAAATGTCTGCCCGTATCATCTGACAATAACTGGCCGCTAAAATCATGAAATGCTTCTTCAAAGTGTGTAAAGAAATCAGAGACCGATTCATCTGCCTTTTGTTTACAAGATGCTAAAACAGTCCAATCTATCTTTTTAGGGGGAATAATCGTTTTTAACTTAACTAATATGGCTGCGGGAAGATCTAGAATCAACTGATACGGCTTTTTCGCAGGTTCCCTATCCCCGTCCATCTGTTCTAATTCTTTCCATGATGTCCCAAAAACTACACGATCATCAACTTTACGAACAGTTCTCCACATATCTGGCGGTAATATCAATCTGAAAAATAAATCAATGTCAGCCAAAGTCATAGTACAAGAACTAATTGCTCCCTCAACTTCCTCATAAAAGGCAGCTGGATTTTTCCGCGGGTCAGGTAATGCTGTTTTAAGTGCCATTACATCTGCCCTATTCCAAGGAGTATACACCCAATTATAAATAAAATAACCCTTAGCATCAACAGAAGTTTTATCATCACTTGTACCCAATCTTTTAGGAGGAACATACAATGGTGCGGCCTTCCGCATTGGTTTCACGTGAACTATCATAGTCTTATCTGTTCCAAAGATGGAAGCTTGCACCCCGCCGGTCTGAGATGTCCATGCAACTACGTCCACGGCCCTTTTCTCCTCTTGGAAACGGACTGCCACAACACATAATTTCACCAAACGCCTGATTGCATCAGCCACCTGAGAGAAAACAAAAAGACCATCACGCATTTGCTTATGATCAGCTGCTACATCTTTGGGCTCTAACTTATCAGAATATTTCTGAAATAGTTCAATAACTTCTGTGGCAAATGCCTCAGTAAAATATAGCTGCTCCTTTTCCGTCCACCCTTTCATGTTGTCTAAAAGTTCAGAAGCAGAGACAACGCTACGAATTGTTTTACGAGCAATAGATCTAAGCTCAGACGCACGGTCAGCAGGCAACATAGAGCGACTGTCTCGTATCTTCTGTTGCTCCGAACCGGAGACCTCAGCTAACTCATGAGGGGCAGAAGGAACGACATACGGAGGTGGAGGGTGATCTAGTAATAAAAAATAATCGTGTGGTTTATTAAGGATAGGATAGAGAGGTTGCCTAACAGTGTATTGGCCAATTACCTGTAATTTACGTTCTTTCTCTTCTATCTCCTTTAAGTCATTTATTTCTTTTTTCTCATTTCCAATGCTTTCACATATACATTCGTCTGCTGCTCTTTCTCAAGCAAGGCTTGCTCACGCTTCACTCGTCCACGCACTTCTTTCTGCCACATTCATACACAGTCAAACATATCTTGCGTAGACCTTCGCTTACACATACATTGTTCCACATACTCAATCTTTTGCATATCAAATGACCCATGCATAGGCCAACGTAACTCAGGATCCGCACAAGTGTATTTATTCCATAATGTGCTGTACATTATAGAAGAAAGACCATGTTTAACATACATATCTCTATTGGGCGTCCCCTCTGGGGGTGCCGCTTGCGATTCTTCCAGTCTAAAATTGGTACCATTACAAAAGCAACACATCCTACGAAGTGCGCTAAAAACAGCCATGCCAAAAGTAGTGCAGAATATGCAATATTATAATCAAAGTAACACTTAAGGTGCAGTTCAAATCAAAATTAAATTGGAGAAAATTCTCCTATCAATTCAAAGGACACATATTGACTAGTCACCCAAAACACGAGAGCCACAGTAAGTGGTGCTAAACTTCATTAGCAAACAAAGGCATCAAAACCCACAGCAAGTGCCGTAAAATGGCTCTTACAAATCACAGGGGGTCCAGGTTCCAACTGCCAAGTTCTAAAATCGACCAAATGGTCACTGCATGGCGAATGAACAAAAAGGATCTCATTCGAGGACCGGCGCCACCTGGATGGTCAAATCAGAAAGAAGGGAAAAGCGCCGTGGTTGCCAAGACTCGGGTCTCCTCTGGCATTGATCGTCCGCAGCGAGATCCCAGTCCTTCGTCGCGACCAATCCGTCGGGCGTCCGAGTCGCCGATGAGTCCCTGTTCAGGCACCAATTTGTCGAAGTAAGCCTCAGCAAGGCCTACTAGTGCAAGGGGTTCGCCCTTCTCTGCACAAAGTCCTCAGACCATATAGGAAGAAGTTGGCACAGAAACTGAAATAAAAGACAAAGTTTATTAAACCTCATGAGGTGGTACTACAGTTCAAACAGCACCATTCGGTAATGTTTGAAGTAGCACACTGAACTAAGAGAGCATGGTCCTTTTATACCCACGCAGGGGCTAAAAGAAGGTGGTACAATTATAGAAGCAAGGCCTATATACATATAAGGTCATATGGAAATGCACAGTCGACAGGTAGGAGGGGCTAACAGTTTTCAAGGACTAGTTGACACATTACTGTCTGTTACTGATTACTAACAGCTGCAGATCTTACTGGACATGTGCGAAAGTGGGAGATGCTGAATATAACTTGTCACTAGAAAGATTTTCAAGAGTAGTTAACAGAAAGGTAGGACAGCACCTACAGCACATGGCGAGCACATGGCAGCATGTGGCAGAGAAAATGGCTGCCATGAATACAAAATGGATTCCGCAAAATGTTCACAATAGTTGCTAAATACAAGATGTCTTCTGCTAATGCTAAATCTAATCGCTACTGATTTACAACAGTTCCTACCGTCCCCCCTCCAACTACCACTTCCCAGTCCCAGTCTCCTCAACCCCAACCCATTCCATGCACACATATAGACGAGCATGCACACACGACAACACACAAGAGTGACACAGTCAAACACAGGCACCACACTTCATCCCACAAGCACTCACGCAAACACCAGTCAGTTGTAGACACAACCACATCCACTGGCTCCACTGTCTCCCCCTCCTCCTCCACCTTCCTCACAGTCATGTCCACACTCACACCTGCATGCACTGCATCAACATCCACCACCAGCATCACCACACCAAGAAGCACACACACCTTACTAGCAGACACCTCCACAACATCCATGCATGCGTCCCCTGTGTCCTTTCCCATCCTGTCTGTCCCCCCCTTACAGGACACAAACGCAAGCAATCACACACCCAACAGCCATCCACCTTACATCAGCACACTGGCCATGCTCCTGCACCCAAATCCAGCAGACATACACCTGCAACAACCACTCCTTCAACCTCCACTCCCATCCCTCCTCCCTCATCCCACCTCACCGTCCCTAAGAATCATTTTCTTGTGCAAATTGACCTCTTCCCTCTTCCCCCCTTCCTGCTCATAAGAGCAGGGACCCAACGACCCAGTCCAGCACTTCAGCCAAACAGTCCACGCGGACAGTGGTGGCACCACCTAGTCGTGGTGATAAGTCAGTGAAGGATCCCACTCCACCAGCCAGCAAAGTTAAGGATCCCACACCTCCGGAGCCCGCACCTTCTGTCATGAAGGGGAAGAAGCTCTCGACTCCGCCAGGAAGGCTAAGGAACCAGCACATCCTGCCATGAAGGGGAAGAAGCCCTCAACCCCTGCCAGGAATGGTAAGGATCCAATTCATCCTGCCATGAAGGGGAAGAAGCCCTCGACTCCAGCGGAGGCTAACAGGGTGACACCACCACCACCCGTGGTCACGGGGCCCTCACTGCCAGCTGAGGAAGTTCAGCCCTCACCTCCAGCAGAGGCTGCCCAGGAGGCTCCTCCACCTGCCAACACAGTGCAGCCCTCACCTCCAGCAGAGGCTGCCCAGGAGGCACCTCCACCTGCCAACACAGTGCATCCCTCACCTCCAGCAGAGGCTGTCAGGGTGACACCACCACCAGTGGTCACGGGGCCCTCAACGCCAGCTGAGGAAGTGCAGCCCTCACCTCCAGCAGCGGCTGCCCAGGAGGCACCTCCACCTACCAACACAGGGCAGCCCTCACCTCCAGGAGAGGCTGATCTGGAGGTACCTTCACCTTCTGAGACAGTGCAGCCCTCACCTACAGATGACACATTGCAACCATCACCACCAGCGGAAGCTATGTAGGCCACCCTCCAGGGACTGCTGTACAAGGGGCCCCCTCCAGAAGCAATGGGCATGTTCCCCACCTGAGAGACTGTGGCCGTGCACTCCCCAGCAGAGAGAAATGGGCATGGAGCCCTCTTCAGAACCAGTAGGAAAGTCACCCACTCCAGAGACTGCGACCTTGCACTCCCCAGCAGAGATAAATGGGCATGGAACCCCCTCCAGAACCAGTGGGAAAGTCACCCACTCCAGAGACTGTGTCCTTGCACTCCCCAGCGGAGAAAAATGGGCATGGAACACCCTCCAGAACCAGTGGGAAAGTCACCTGGCAATGGAACCCCCTCCAGAACCAGTGGGAAAGTCACCCACTCCAGAGACTCCAGTGGGTTTGTTCCCGTATTTGGCTCAGTTTCCCCCCACCCTCCATCCCCCTGAGGTGCCTGCCCACTTACAAACTGATGCCCCTGCAGAGTTCTATCCGGAAGAAGTCAGGATTCGAGTTGGGCCTTGGACTGTGCCCTGTGGCCACGTGGGCCCTTAGTACTTTGGACTGGCCATTGGCCCTTTGTGTACATTTGTACATATGTTTTTCGTACAATTGGCTCTTTTGGTAGCTGTTTACAATCAATATATTCTCATTACTGCATTCTTGTTGTCCTTGCATTATTCTGCTGTGTCTCGTGTGCCATTGTTTTTAGTCTGCAGCTGGTTGTGTGTGTGTCGGGTGTGTGTCGTGCGTGTGTGTGTGTCACTCTTGTTTTCCTCCGTCCCTCCCTTATGTGTTAGATGGCTGTACACACCGTCGGCGTTGGTGTTCCAGGTGGAGCATGACGTAGAATAGCATTGGGAAGACTTGCAGTTCCGTTTCCATGGTGGCGTTGTTCTTCCCTGTGTCTCTGATAGTGAGTCTTTGCTCTTCTGTGATGTGTTTCCACAAGGCTTTGATGGCGTTGGTACTGCCCCAGAAATCCTGGCGGATTGCAGGGTCAAAATATGGTGGGCGGTACTTTGTCTTCTGCCTGGCTGTTGTTGGCTACCGCCGTGGTCAGTGTTGTTAACGCACTGGCGGTTGGCGTGGTACATTGGCTGTCTATGGTAGTTATCTCCGCCATGGTCATAATTTGATGGTAATGACCACCAGCCTGGTGGTGGTATTACAGCCACTTTATCACTCACCGCCAGGGTCATAATGAGGGCCAATGTCTCTGCTAGTCTGTGTCATGTACTAAATCATTGTGTAACAATAATGTGCCCTCCCGTAATGGTGCGCCCACCGTAGACACCCCTGTATTGTCAGGATACTGGAAGATGTGGTTAGAACACTCTCACAAGGACAGTGAGGACAGACTTATTGAGGACAACAGAGTGGATGATTCTCCTTGGCTTATAGGCCGCTGCTGAACCTAATATTATCTATTTGCAGCCATTCCCAGAGGCTCAGCTGATTGGACCAGCGTGAAGGAAGAAAGTGGAAGCGTGCCCTTTAAAAGATCCGAAACGTTGGGAAGGCATGTGTGAAGTCTCAGGAGATGCAGAAAAACGCCAAAGCAGGAGGACAAGACGCAGGAGACACAGAAGGATTCCGATAGGGAAGACGAGATGCAAGAGGCAGGGACGAAACAAGAGTCACAGACGCAGGACAAAGATGCCAGGAGGCCACTATCGAAACAAGTCTTCCTGCCACAATCCTGGTGGAATGTGGCTTGCTCAGGTACGCGATCTGCTCCTGGGTCGAGGTGGGAGGTGGAGAAAGGAATTAGTGGGATAGAATAAGAGAATGGGCCCATAAAGGCAAAAAAGGCTGCACTTAGGATATGAGAAAAATACCTCCTAAATATATGTTTGGCTAAAAATTAACAATACAAGAAATTAACAGATACAAGATATTTATAACAGGTTATTTGGCGCATAAGGTGTTGGGGAAGCAGTATATTTCATCATCAGCTTCCAGTATGAGAATTTGCATCAGAAGTGGACTAGTGAGCAGAGGTGAGGCAACGGGGCAGAGCAATCTGTTTAGCAGACCTCTATTAAGTTGGGCTGTCGTGTTACCTATTTCTAATAGGTTTTGTCCAGCCAGCCAGCCAGCAGGCCAGCCACTATAATTGTCCATCTATACAATAGGCCTTAAAGTAGTGTGTCCCATACCACCTCCATCCATAGGTAGTTGCAGTCATGCCAAAAAAACTCTACGCCCCTTGCCCCAGATAAGGTCGAGCAATTCAGTATTTAACAATTTGAACACCCATGGTGGTATCAAGATAGGTAAGTGCACAAAGTAATATAGTAAGCAAGGTACACTACCATTTTCGCCAGAGCTAGGCGACTTGCCATCTTCAGGGGTAATGTAATTCAGGCGGCCTCCTGGCATTTAATTACATTGATTATACATATAAAGTTGCCCTCTAAGAGGTCTTGACTGTCGCAATATATCTGAATTCCCAGGTAACAGAAGGTACGGGGCCATTTGGATTTGATAATCTCCAAATTGTAGTTTGGGTTCAGTATATGTGCCTGCAAAGGAATAAGCTGATGATTTATCTGCATTAATTTGGAGTACTGAAAGGGTCTTGAATATCGTTAACAGCTGTGCAATCTCTACCTGTCCTCCCTGATATTCTTGAAGTATAAGATCATATAGTCTGCATAAAGTGAAATTGTATGTACCACATTATGTGATGGAATTCCCCCTATGCCCGCCCTCCTGAAGTATCCATTGTGCTATGGGTTCAACTGCCAGTATAAAGAGGAGTGGAGAGAGGGTGCAGCCTTGTTGTGTGGCACGCCACACCTGAGAGGAGTCGGAGATGTATGGGCTGGTTTGAGCTATCTCACCAGGTCTGTGTACAGCAACTTCATCGATAGGATGTAGGCAGCCGGTATTCTATAACTAGCCATTGCTATGAATATGGAGTTAAATGTTTGCCTGAGGTCCAGCAAAAGGCATCCGGCATATAAATAGTCTTCGCAGGCTGCCTCTATGGCACTAAGTAGCCACCGTATATTGAGGGAGCTATTGCTACGAGGGACAAAAGTGCAATGGTCTGTATGTAGCAGGCATGGTAGCAACAGGGGTGACCAGCGGGCCAGGAGTTTGCTAAGTATTTTGCATTCTGTATTGAGCAGTGACAATGGGCTATATGAGGGTAGCTCCATAGGGGGTTTAATAGGTTTTAACAGGAAGGTGACTAGTGCCTCTGTAGTGGAGGGGGGCAATCTGTCTTCCTTCAAAGAAGTGTTGTAAAACTTCTCACATTGTTGTACTAGTCTGGTAGCGAAAGGGGAATAGGATTCTACCAGAAGCTTGGTGTTTATTGCAGTCTAACTCCTTAATAGCACCTCTGATTTAAATCACGGTGATTGGTGGCGGTGAGGGACTCCTTTTCAGTAGCTGATACCCTCTGTAGTTTTGCCCGCTGTATAAATGTTGAGATTTCTGCAGGGGCTGAGGGCAAAGTGCTGTGTATAATACCAAGTAGACGTCACAGAAAGCCATGTTATTCCCCAGTTATATTACATGTCTCTGATCAGGTGTATTAACTGCCTGGATTGGCGTGGGGGATTGGTCCGGTCAGATTAAACGTGTCAATAGTGTGCCCGATTACTCCGTGTCTGTGTGAACTTTGTGCGTAAATTCTATAATCTATCATGCAGAGGCATTCTAATAGCTCAGAATGCGTTATTCTGGCATCCTGTAGTTGAATTGTGGCATCAGCATTCCCAACTGCTGCGCTCTCCAGGGTGCCTAATGTATTTTCTACATGTGCAAGTTCCCAAGCAAACTCCTGCTGTACACCCACAACTGTGTTAATCGTGGTGCCGTACATCACCACTTTGAATGCTTCCCACTCCTCTAATAGAGTGGAAGCAATTCCAGCATTTTCAGTGAAATACGCAGCAATAGCCTTACCCAGTGTCTCTCTAAAGACTACGTCTTCTAGAAGGTGTGGTTGTAGATGCCAGATTGGATTTGGAGCTGGCACTCTGCCCCAAGACAGTATGAATTCCAGTGGGCAGTGGTCTGATATTGTTTTTCGTAGGTACATGGCATGTAAAATATTCACTTGTAATTGCGGAGGGCAAAGGAATCTGTCTAGGAGGGAATGAAGCTATTGTTGATAAAAATAGAAGGTATATTCCCTCATACCCATGTTACGACTCCGCCATATGTCTCCAAGACCCCAGTGCTCCACCCATCATTGAAGCTCTCAAGCTTGACATTGCGAGCTTACACCTAGGGGGTGTGAACAATCTAGTGTTGTATCTTATACTGCATTTAACCCTCCCCCTAAAACCCATGGATACGGAGTCCAATCTGATAAGGCAGCCAATAGGTGGGTAAAAAAGGTGTCCTGTTCAGTATTGGTAGCATAAATACATCCCAGTATTATCTGCTCCCCATCTAGTGTGCCTTGCAATAAAACATAATGGCCTGTGCACTGATTTTAGTATCAAGTGTCTGAAAGGGTGCCCGCTCTGAGCCAGAGCACAGCCCCTCGTGAATAAGCAGAATAGCATGCATAGAATAGTTGCCCACACCACCGTTTGCGTAAGTTTCTGTGTCTCAGAAGTTACCAGATGGGTTTCTTGTAGGAAAATTATTTGGGCCCAGCACCTATGCAGTTGGGTTAATATTCTATGCCTTTTGAGTGCAAATCCCATACCTTGCACTTTCCAAGTGACTATGTTATATGTATTTGCTAATCGACATTTATATAAGCGATAGTCAGTGGGCATTATTGACTCCCGCACACCGTTCCTGCCCCTTCTCAGCAACATTCTAGGTGACATTGTGATTGAATTAGTGTTAGGATGTGCTGCAGTTAGTGACGTAATCTTGTATGTTAGCATGAAATAACCATGTACACCGTGAGAGTGTCTGTAGCCCACCTGTGGAACCAGATAGGGGACTTGTTATCCCAGAAGATCATTGGCAGTTTGCGGGGTAATTTCTGGAAACAGTACCATGCTGCCAGTGGATTCAGGACCCGATGTGCTGAACTGGAACCTATGTGTAGCTTGTTCACTCTCAAATTGGTAGCCGATTGGCTCGCATCACGTAGTCCCTTCACTGTCTGTTGTGGGGAGGGCCCCCCAGCGACAGCAGGGTGACTGGTCCGCACACCCCAAGAAAGTGGGGCGTGCGACCCCTCGACATGGAGGGAATCCCGGAACATTGGGAATCAGAGAAATGTTACTCAATCTAGTCCCAAGCCATTTCCAGAGTATAAAAAAAGTGAACAGTTTGGTCATGCATCACTTTTAGTTTGACTGGGAATAGCAGGGTGTATGTGAGGTCAGCGGAACGAAGATGTTTCGTAACTTCCTGAAAGAAATCACACCCATATTGTACTGTAATCGTATCATCAGGAAAGAGAGAGATCCCGTATTATCCATTAGGAGTGGGACGTTGTCACGAGCGGCTTGGAGCAGTACATCCCGGTCTTTGAAGCTGAGGATTTTGGCCACTATAGGTCGTGGGGGTGCTTCCGGGATAGGCTTCCTTATGGGGACGTGGTGCGCCCTCTCTACCATGAAAAACTTGGAGAGACCAGTTAGGGCCATCACACTCGGGAGCAAATCTTCTACATAATGCATAACTCGGGGACTTCGGTTTCTTCAGGGATACCGACAATCCTCACTTTGTTCCTGCACACTCTTCATTCAGCATCCTCTGCCTTTTCCTTGAGATGATCCACCTGATGTCACAACTGTGCAGTTTCTGTAGTGTGGTCCTGATGGCCAGGGGTTAAGACGGAGAGTGGCTATCCATTGGTCTTGACCCTATCAGAGAGTGTACATTGGCCATCTTTCAAAAGGCTGATGTCTGTGATGATAACCCCCAACCATAGTTCAATTGGTGCTTTGGAGTCTTGAATTTCTTTTAGAATGAAATCCAGTTTGTCGTCAGGGGGGTTCCCCTGCAGATAGGTGCAGAGTCACTTGGGGTTTGGACTGGTGAGCAGTCCAAAGGATTTGAGCGGGAGTGTGAGTGGGCTGTTAAAATTTAATACTTCTAGCAAAAGAATCTCTTACAAGAAATTATTTGTACATAATTGCATTGAAGATTGTTCTCCGACAAATCACAGTTCATAAACATAACTTGTTGCTGATCACCTGAAAAATGGCTTCTTTGGTTTTAGTGCGCCCCCATCCGCACTGTTCCAGTTTGGTAGGTTATTGCGCTTTGTGAGATGGTGGGACCGTTGTTGTCACTATAACCGATAGAGCTGTTCCTATCCACTACACCAGGAATCACCAACCAGGCTCCACCCACCTCTGCTAGATTGTTGTCATCTCTAGGGAAGAGTAGTGCAGGGGGTCCCAACCGGTAAGGTAAAAGTTGATGCCACATTAGGCATGGCTGTGGATCTAGCAGGCCTTACCATTTGCTTGTTGAGCGATGAGGGGGAACCACCCGTGTCATGCAAGAGACTTGTGGAGTAAACCCCAGGCATTCGGTACAGTATCCCTGAGCCTAAGCAAGGCACAAGCTATGTCCACATCCTCATCTCTATAATTGATCCTGCAAGTCCTCACCTAAGCATGTGGACTAATTTGGTTGTATGAGGCTAAGGGGGGGTCACCAGTTTCCTGGCCAACATGGAAACTCCAACAGTATACTGGGGCAATGTATTGTTGAAGAGCACCATGTGGGACTTAGTCTAACCAGAGTATACCAACACTTTTGATCTGGCTCCCAAAGCATAGACCCATACCTGGATCAGTGCAGTGGCCCTCAGTATCCAAGTCCAGGTGCTGGGGCTGGCGCACAGCCTTCAACTATCCACAGGACACAACCACCTGCTGCAAGGTTGGTTCAGGCAGGTTAGTATGCAGTTGTGCTCTCTGCGGTCTCAGGGGCCATTGCAGGCAATACAGCACCCCAGCTGCGCAGCTGCCAGTACAGGCTGTCCAGCCCCACCTCAGGGTCCAGTCCACTCGTCTCATCACTGCCCCCACGTATCCTCACCAGTGCCCTTTGCAGGTGGTGCCCCCTCACCTCACATGTGGAGTCGGCAGTTATGGTTGAGGCAAAGAAGTGATTTCAGGCAGCACGGCCTGTTGGCTCTGCTGCACCGCTCTCCGGTGCGCCGCGTGGTCTGAAAAGCAGATCACCCAGACCCACCTCACAAGTGTGGAACCTCGGTGTTTGACACTCCGCAGCAATATTGCTCAGACCCCACCGCCCGTTGAACAGCAGGATCTCCCACTATGGGCATCATAGGTCCAGGGTCAGCCAGGCGCTGCTGCCATTTTCTACTTCAGCTGCCCAGAGAATGGCAATGCTGCCTTTCCAGCCACCCCTCGAGCCACCCCAGTATTTTGGGTGCCTGCCGTGAGGCTGCTGCTTTGTGGTCCGTTGAGGGCAGAGCTTGATGCTGTAGTCTGGTGCACAGTATGAAAAGATAGTGGGGCCCGAGTCCAGGAGCCCGTTATGTAGATGTCCTCCATTTTAGGCTGCTGGCCATGCCCTCTCCATGCCACTTACCTCTAGGCCGCTCCAGTCTAGGCCACTCAGATCTAGACCAGTTCAGTCTATGAAACTCCACTCCATGACACTTCCCTCCACCACCTACGCCACTCCACTCAATGGTATTTTACTCCACTCTTCTCCTTTCTGCCATACACCCCTCCGCTCTACACCTTTCCTTTCTATGTCCCTCCAATCTATGACACTCCACTCTATGACCTATATTCTACAACATTGTAGTCCACTCTATCACCCTCCACTCTACAACAGTTTACTCCAATCCACAATACACCCCTCCACTCTACACTCTTCCAGTCTTGATCCCTCAACTTTACACCACCCTCTGAAACTCATGCCACTCTACAATACTCCATGCCACTCTGTTACACTTTACACCACTTTATTCCACACAACAGCACTCTGCGACACTCCACACCACTCTGCTTCACTCTACTCAACTCTACTTACTCCACTCTACAACACTTTAATCCACTCTATGACTCTTTACTCCACTCTATGCTAAACCACTCCTCTCTACTCCAAAACATGTCACTCCACTCTGCAACACTCCACTTTTTGACACTCCACTCTATGACATGCCACTCTATGCCATCCTGCTCTACTACTCTCTATGTCACCCTACTCCTTGACACTATACGACCCTACACACCACCCTACGGCACTCTACTCTACCACACTCCACTGTATGACACCCCACTCTACAACACTCCACTTTCTCCATGATACTCCATTCTGCTTCATGACACTCTACTCCACAATATTCCACTCTACGACACTCCACTTTATGGCACTACAATATACTCCTCTCCACTATATGGAACTCCCCACTTCACTCAACGCCACACTACAACACTTTACGCCACTCAATGACACTCCCCTCTGCGACACTCTTCTCCACTCTATACCACGTAACGTTCTCTCCTCTCAATGCACTCCACAACGCTCCACTCACTGTCACTCCACGACACTCTACGCCACTCCACACCACTTTACAAAACTCTTCTCCACTCTGCACCACTCCACTCTATGCCATTCTTCTCCACTCTGCACCACTCCATTCTACGACACTCAACTCCACGCCATTCTCGTCTACACCTCTAACTTTTAGCCATGATGAACAGCAGCAGCAGCCACACTGGTGTGCAGTTTGGCTAAGACACATTGGCAAAGGCAATAGTTCTTGCATAGGCGAGACCTGTTAGCATTGTCAATGTTTTTTCTGTCATATTGAGAGCAGTCCCTGATAAACAGTAGCAGTACTATTCTTCCATACATTTTGTACATCGGTATTTTATGAAATAGTACCAGTAAGAACTGACTACAACATGTTTCTAAATAATGAGATGCTTACCTTAAGCAGAATATAGAGCCTCGATGTATCTTACATAGATATTTTGTGGGAGTAAACTAGACATTATAACTTTGCAATTTCGTATTTTATATACAAATTAGAAAATATTTAATCAAGCAGCTAAACTGAGACACATCTTTTTTAGAGTTGTTGTCATCTTTCTTATTTCATCGGAAGACCCCCATTATGTTGATAGACGCACGAATCTTTAAAGGACATTGGAGAGATAAGGCATTGTGTCATAAAAATCATAAACGTGAAGTGAAAATACTGCTGGGAGGGTTCAAGTCCTGAGTACAGTGATATTAATTGGTCTCTTCTATTCCCAGTGAATTCTAGCATACTAGAGGCTAAAAGGAGCCATTCCATTAGCTCCAGGTTTCAGTTTCAGCGAGTTAACCTGTCGGTTACACATATTTCTCAGAACCGTTACTGAGGGTTGTCCCAGTCCAGTGCATTATTGTTTTTTCCATAACATTTGGCAAGTTGAGTGCTTGTATGCAATATCTATATCCATTTTGTTGCTTATTTTAGCCTATGGGTGTGTGGGGGCCAGAGAGAGAGAGGGGGAGATTGTGCATGCCTGTGTGTTTGTGTGTGTGTTTGTTTGTGTGTGTGTGTGTGTGTGTGTGTGTGTGTGTGTGTGCTTCATTAGACTACATAATAACAGTAGTTCAGCCCCACTAACATTTCAATATGTCATCTACTTAGGTGCGCTTACAAAGGTTTCTTCCTAATATGGTATATCTACATTAGACAGTAAAACCATGTTTGCGATAAAAAGGCTTGCTTTATGGCAGTACCAATCTCTAGAGTGATGCTAGAATTGGCGCAATATTGATAACATTTGTCATTTTAAACATCACCTCTCTCTCTGAGGCCACAATCTGTAGGACAGTATACACACTACACCTCGATCCCCGCCGTGGTTCACCCATTCATCTGTCCACCCTCCCAGCACTGTGCTCACTTTCCAAACTTTCACACTTGCATACGCCTTGCCAAGCTCTGACGCTCACTCATTTATCCATCCATGTGCTCGCTCTTTACTTCAAATAGAGACTCATTCTCACATTCTCCCACTAACCTAACCACCCAACTACATACACAAACCCAACAATCAATGAGGGAGCACGGTTACATAAAATAGGGAAAAATAGCCAGAGCTTTGCCAGTACTTGTTCAAATATATTTGTCCGCGGGGCTCCGGGTTATTTGGCCCGAAGATCGATTGTGTGTTGTGTGGATCAGGGGCCCTGGTGCCTTATGAGAGCATGACACAGTGGGACTCTCAAGCCCTGACTGTTATATAGTCTGTATTTACATCATTTTCTATCAGATAGTTAAAGTTTCGAGTTCCTCGGAATTTGGAGTCAGGGGCATGATTATGGAAAAGACACCAGTGTGTGCAGCAAGTCATCTTGCTGCGTTGCACTGCGTGACAGGGAAAGGGCAGAAATGCCCCGTATTTAAGTCATTTTTAAGCATTCCTGCCTTTTCCCCTGTGCTGGCGCCCTTTTGGCTGCCTAGTGACAACACAGGCACCCTTGCACCATGATACAAGGGTGTCTTTGTTGCACGCAAGATTGCTTTTGAGCAGGAAGGGACACCTTCCTGCACAAAAACGATGCTCTGAGGCATATTCCTCAGTCTATGGGGCCTATTTATGGAAAAGACGCAGTGTAGCCCATCGTGATGAGTAAAGAGCAGGAATGGGCTGTGTTTAAGTCAATACAGTACATTCCTGTTTTTTCCCCTGCGCTGGCCCCTAATTGGCTGCCTAGCGTTAACGCAAGCACCGTTGCTCCATGGTGCAAGGGTGTGTCCATTGCATGTAGGATTCCTTTTGTGCAGGTGGAGACACCCTCCTACCCCAAAATAATCCTTTGAGGCATATTCCTCTGTCTATGTGTGCTACAGTCTGCACACATGGAAAGAGGAAGTACCAGGAAGAATAAAAATATTTTTCCTCGTTACACCTTGCCTGGGAAGACGTAGCATTTTGGCACATTCCCAGGTTTACCAGGTCTAGTAAATCTAGGAAAGCTTCAAAATTCATGGGAGTTGTGCAGGAACATCCACACAATGCAGAGTAAGGCAATGCAGAGATTTGCACTGCGTTGCTTTACTCCAGATTTATGAAAGTGGCCTTTTGTGGCTTCATAAATTGCCTTAGGGGTTTGCATCGTGCATGTACCACATTGCATGGTGCAAACGCAACGCAAAACCGCTCACAAATATGCCCCTCAGTGTTTACTTCCTACTTTGTTAAAACCATTTCCTGAAGTTGTTTCACAACCCACCTTGTTATTTACGTTTTTTTACTCTGAACACAGCTGCAGATTGTGATTTTGAAGCAGATGTTGTTTGCTGCATTTCAACTATTTAGCGGTTCTTATGCCTCAAAATGTAAGCATGGTGGCTCAGATCTATTTGATGGGCTTTTGAAGTTGCTGGTGTTCAGCCCGGAAAGTATGGGCAAAGTGTACTGCTGCTGGCCCATTCTCTATTTTCAACACTACAGTGACCACACTTCAAAGCAGAATTAGGTTATCCTCTGGTTTAGCAATGTGGTGGTATTGTGTGTGGAATTTTGTCCCATACTCTTCCACTTTTGAGTTATCCGCGCCACCTCTCCTCCCCTCCCTTCCATGTTCGGAATTATCGGTGCCACCCCCACTCCCTGCCCTTCCACGTTCTGAATTTGTTGGGTGCGATAACTATCAGCCATTCCAAGTTTGACCTGCAAAAGGGGGGCCCAACATACAACTTTTGGTGTTTTATGCGTCAACTTTGTAGTAGCCTCCAGTAGCACAATAACGTGTGTTTTGGTTGGCCTTCCAACTTTAGCACAAAAATTCAGGGCATGCAAAACACAGCTGTCCGGATTACTTGCCCTACATTAATTAACACAATCAAGTCACCACATCTCTTGGATCACTAATTTACCTAGATAAATTGTGAACTTTTCAAATCATGTTGAATTACATTTATCCACTACCTCAGCAAGGCTGTAATTTTTCTAAAAAAAATAAATGTAGGTGAAATGCACCCTAATGTGAATCGAGGTCTGCCTCATGCAAACTGCTTGAAGTCTTTTGGTGCAAAATTCCCCTTGGTGTCAAGGCCTTCTGGGTCAATGCAAAACATAGATTCTCACAATTACAACTATTTAAAATAATTTCAGAGCTTGTGAGCACTGAAGCCCTGGCTCTTCCCGTAGTGATTCTCAACTAGACCTTCCTGTAGTGTCCTCTATGATTTGTAAGGATAAGAGGTCATTCAGGTGCATACAGGTGGCTGGAAAGGATTTTAAACAAGCTATTAGGGACTTTGGCACTATAGAAGTAGTTTGTGAGGTTAGTTGGAAGGAGATAGTAACAGATGAATGCCAGGGGGTAGACATTTCGTTTTATGTTTTAAGTCTTGGTGTACCATACTGAGGAATTCTTGAGTGGGAATGTGTGTCTTCTTTGCTGGTGGTAGCAATCAGTGTTGCTTAGTCAGTAATAATTTGATTCATGGTGCAACTTAATATATATCTGACTTCCTCTATGCAATTTCTTCTTGCTTTTATATACAAAGTTGCTTCCTCCAATCAGTTGATTTCACACAGCAAATAAATCCCTTTTCTTGGTACTTCCTATTTGCAGAAGATGGCCTCCAAATTGAGGCCTATAGTTTGGTTTTGAAATTCATTGTTTGCATTACATATTACATCAATAAGACACTAGTGTTCTCATCTAGTTTCCAAGCCAAATGCCAAAATTAGCTAGTTAATATATGTAAATGGTTACTGCAGTTACATGCAAATCCACCATAATATTTCTCATACCAAACCAAAGGCTCTGAGACATTGATGAGAATCTGAAATCATGGATATTACCAGTACTGCTCACCTGCCCATGGCAGGGTTGACTTGGGAATCAAACGCAGCACTGGCAAAAATGTTCATAAAATATAAGGACCAGTCTCCCATTCTTTCTTACTTTCTTCCTCTTTCTAACAGTGTAGTATTAGCAAGTCCTTCATTCATAGTTATCAAGTGAAAAACAGCCCAGCTTTTTTTTCCTCAAGGATATGACTGTGTTCTAATTAACTGCTTGTTCACTCATTTATTTAGATCTCACCTGAGGCAGGTCATGCACCATCTATTGTAAGAAATTTTGTTAGCTTCAAGTAGGCTTAAAGCCCATCCATTGCTTAAATGTCACTCTAATTTGTGTGCTTCTTGTTTGATGGTTTGTGTGGGCTTTACTTCCCCATCATGAGTGTGTCCCTCCCCTGGAGCATGGATGTATTACTTTATTCTTACACTGCTATTTTTTTTAATGCTACCTCTTTCTTTTCAGTTAAACACTCTACGAAAGTGCACGTTTCCGGTGTGTGAGGAAATTGGGTGTATTAAATGGTGTGTTGACTGATCTCACTATGTAATACACTTACCCACCCCTTTAGGACCAATAGGTTTTGTTTGAAAAATCCTTAGCTCAATCCTGGATAACCGTGGCTTTGAGCAGTCAGGCTTACATAAAGGAGCAAGTGTTAGCATTTAAACAGTGCCAAAAGAAATGAAGAAAAAATACACAAAAGACTCAAGAAATCCTACACCAACTTATAAAAATAGCTTGCATTCCTATGTATAAAACCAAAAAGATCTACCAGAAGGCTCTGGAGACGCAGAACTTACAAGGTACAATACATTTTACTTAACCGCAAACTAGCACTGGCAAATTCAACAAATGTGTCGCTTTGAAACTTTTAAAAGAAAACTTAAGTATCAATGCAGTGCCTTCAACTTACTATAGACAACCAACTCCAGCAGGGAGCTGGTTGATGGGACCAGCAAGGTCCGCAGAATCAGTTAGCTCAGAAGGAAAAGAAGTCTTCAGTCTCTTGCTATAGGTTCCTAGGGATGTGGTCATAATGCAAGGGATGCAGGTTGCTAAAGGTTTTCAAAGATGGTGTGGATGCAGTGGGGATCTTCCTGCGGCTACTTTTCGGTCCACAAACTTGGTGAGGCATTTCTGGCCACAGGTGTCGACGTCCCTCAAGTCCACTAGGTCCTTGCAAAGTCCATTCACTACTGGGCTACCAGTTACATAATATTTTGGTTACAGCAGAATCCTTCTTTGGGCAATATCTGCCTTCTGTGCAATCAAGCTGCACTCTGATGACTCTCCTGTGTCTAGCAGATTTGGGCGCAACTTTGAGGGTCGAGTCTTGATCTCTGGTGCTGCATGGCGGTGAGCGGCAGCGATGTGAAGATATAGGCTACCAACTTGCCCCAGCAGGCTTCTTCAGCTGTTGGGCCCTGTGCTACAAATAGGAGGTCAGCCAGCTGACCGTTGGTGTCTTGGGGAACGATTTCTCCACAAGCAGAACACAGCAGGCACTGTTCCTTTTCCTTTGCTAGCCACCAGGTTCAACCGGTGCACTACACATTGGTGCAGCCTCTCTTCCCTAAGTGCTAGATGCAGCAGGGAAGTCTGTGTTCAGTCATCTTCTCCAGTCCATTGAGATCTGAGGTCTAGGTGCCAGTGTAGTCCTTTTCATGCCTAGAAACTGCCCTTGGGGGGAACCAATCAGTAGTCCCTCCCTCCTGATGATCAGTTCCTGTGAAGTGTGGAATCTGGCTATCCCATAATTCACGATTCTGCCCACGCTCAAGATGGCAGAATCCCTCTTCCAGCATGTACAGCTCCCTAGCCCAACCCAGTGGTGTTGCTACCAAGGGTGCTACACACCTCTGAAAAAATTGTTTAGCAACTAGTTTCCCCCATCATTCCCCAGTACTCACCTGTCTACATGAACTGTGGAGCAGCCCCTCTTCCAAGTGTTCAACATTTGCCCTTGCCTGGCTTAAATACACAACGTTTGGGTCCAACACCCATGTGGCCTACTGCTAGAGAGAGGTAACTCCTCTCTTCCAAACAGGCTATTGTTGCCTTCCCCTGGAGTCGTTTAATCCTCTCCCCAGGAGTGCAGAAAGCTGTCTCAAGGTTAAACCACATGTGCAGTTGTATTTACAAAAGTTGCACACTGTGACAAATTACATTAATTTCAACTTTGGCATCACGTCGGGCTAAATACAACAAGCTGTTTGATATCTTACAGTATCAAATTTAATTGTTCCTGCCAGAAGTTAGCAAAGTTGAGGTGTCAGCTTGCAGCTCTGCACTTGCCAGCGGGCCACTAGCCATTTCCAAAGTACAAATGACAACTGCTTTTACTGCTGGAACTTGTTTCACTATCTAATATACCACACCCTGTCTTATATTTCGTGAGGCCTGCCTTAAGGGTGACTTACTTATATGAAAACGGGAAGATTGGGCTTTGTCATTCTTTTGAAAGGCATTGTTGACTTAGCAGTTTGAAAAACTGTCCTTCCAGCCTGTATTAGCAGAATGTTGACCCTCTAAATTACACGGCCTGGACACCTGAGCATCATATACTAGGGACTTACAAGCAACTTAATTTATGCCAATTGGGTAAAAGCCAATCAAACATAGTTTAGGGTTAGGGCACAGGCACAGGCACTGAAGTCTGGTTAGCAGGACACTGTGTACTTCCAGAGCTAAAAGACCAAGAGCATCAGTCCAAAATTTTGGGAGTGACCATACAAAAAGAGAAATTTCCTTCCACAGCTGTCTCCCTAGTGTGCTTCTTTGCACCCTTGATCTTTGAGTTGCTCTGTCTCGCCACGTGCTTCTGTTTTCCCTCAACACCAGGTTACTTTGTGTGACCCAATGCTTCTGTGCAACCTCCCAGTCTCTGTGTAGCTCTGTTTTAGCCTGTGCTTCTCTGCCTCTCCCTTGAAAATTTATTTTCCCTGTGTTGCTTCCTCCCAGTTTCTATGTTGCTCTGTTTCAACCTGTGCTTTTGTGCTCCCTCATCTCCATATTGCTGTGTCTCGCTGTGTGCTTCTATGCTACCAGTGTTGCTTAGACTTAAGGTGTGCTTCTCTGTCCCTCTGTGTTGTTGCTTGCCCTCACCGGTGTCCTCAGTTGTGTTTCCCCACCAATGCATTTCTTCCATTTTGCTACCATGCTCTGCCCGGCATTTTTTTCCATGGACCTAGCGCATCTGCTTCATTTTGTATGGGCGTACGTGTGTCCCTATAAAATGATGTGGCAGTCTGCATCAAAAGTTTTTTTATATTCTTTCGACATGCTGCACAGCATCTTGATTGCAGTCCTCAGTGGACTTCCAGAGTTGAAAGACCAGCTGCATCAGTCCAAACTTTTGGGGTGACCATACAAAAAGGGACATTTTGATACTCACCTGTTTCCCTCACATGGTTCTCTACCCTACACAGTCTCTGTGTTGCTCTGTCTCTCCATGTGCTTCTGTATTGCCCTGACACCTGGTTGCTTTGTCTGGCCCAATGATTCTGTACAACCTCCCAGTCTCTGTGTTGCTCTGCTTTACCGTGTGCTTCTCTGTTTCTCCCTTGTTGTTTCCATTCCTCCTATCTCCATGTTGCTCGGCCTGTGTTTCAGTGCTCCATCATCTCTATATTGCTGTGCATCACCATGTGACACTGTGCTACCCATGTTCCCTTGTCTCAAGGTGTGCTTCTCTCACCCCTTTGTATTGTTTGTGTTTCCCATGGTTTTTCCTCCATCCGTATCCCCAGTAGTGCTTCCCCCCTTGCATTTCTTCCATTTAGCTTCCAGGCCCTCCCGGCATTTTTTCTTTTAGTCATGGATCTAGCTCCTCTGTGTCATTTTGTATGGGTGTGTGTGTGCCTATAATGTGATGTAGTGGTCTGCTTAAAAATGTTTTTTTATTCTTCAGCGATGCTGCATAGCATCTGGTTAGCAGTCTTTAGTGTACTTCCAGAGTTAAAAGACCAGCAGCATCAGTACAAAACTTTGGGTGACCATACAAAAAGAGGCATTTCCTTATACAGCTGTTTCTCTTGTGTGCTTTTCTGTCCCCACCATGTATGCCTTGCTCTGTCTCGCAATGTGCTTCTGTGTTCCCTGACTTCAGGTTGCTACTACTTAGCACAGAGGAAGATTTATTATTTTTTCATAAGTTTTCAAGATTACTGCTGCAAAGCTGATTTCCAGACATACTTTGGGAAATTGTTTTTTAATTCCTGGCTACACCTTTGAATTGGTATTTCATCTGGCCTAACTGTTCATGGTGTACAATTATGACAACTGTAATGCCAGCTCCTCTGTCCAGTGGCACAATTTTCTATTCTCTGCTTTCTGCTCCACAGGGAAAGGAAAATATATTTTCCCATGGAGGGGACCCTTGCCCTGCATCGCCAGGTAGTCAGTGGTTGATTTATTCCCACTCATGAAAGATATTTTAGGGCCATATTTACAAGGCCCTTGAGCCACTGGTGCACCCTGCAGACCAATATCTACAAGGCCACGCAAAGCCACCTTGCATGGCTTTACATGGCGTCCTAGGTATGGAGTAAGGCAAGGCAGTGCAAGCTGCTGCGTTGCTTTACTCTGTTTCAGGGGGGCGTTCCAAGAGCATTGTGGTGGGCGTTCCCATAAAAAGCCCATGGGTTTTGGCACATTTTTAGGCACTGTAAATCTGGGAATGCATCAAAATCTTACACCTCTCAAGGGGAGATGCAAAAAGGAGAAATATCTATATTCCTCCTCTTTTTTTGTCTCTTCCTATGTGTGCTGCATTCCTAGAAAGAGAAAAAAGGCTCCATGGATTCCTGCACAGAAACAATCCTGTCTGCGACACAAGCATCCTTGCACCATGGTGCAAGGGTGCCTGCATTGGCACTAGGCAGCCCATTCTGTGCCAGTGCAGGGAGAGAGGACTGAAATGAGTCATATCTTGTAGATCCAGCGAATTCCTGCCCTTTCCCTGGGGTGCAGGGCAGCGCTGCCAAGCAACACAGGACTTGTAAATAAGCCCCTTACTGTTAATTCTGACAGGAGTAAATCTCTGGCCATTTCCAGGGTTGGAAAGGGTCAGAGAACAACTCACTTGTTTGCTGGTGTTCACAAACATTCAAGGCTAATCAACCCTTAGATTCCCCACTCTCCAACCCTTGCATGAGATTTACTCCTTCCTAGTATTACACAATTCTGAATTAAATTGCACAGGAATAAAAGTACTTACAACTGCAAGATCACCTTTTGAAAATTTTGCAGTTATAAGTCCATACAGTAGCATTTGAATGTGTGACTTACTAGTTCAAATGGCTCTGTTAATCGGATCCAGTATGTGAGACCACTCTCCCAGCCTTAACACAGAGCCTGAGTGGTCTTCAGTTGTTCTTTGACACCCCGAAGACTAACGATTCCTTGTGTGTTTTGTCCAATGTCTTTTTACAAGCCGTACAGAGTTATGCTCTGCTTATTTTCTGAAGGTTGTTTAATGGATCCACCAGTCTTTCTGTGAGGGAGCACTTCTCTTTATTTCTGCTGAGACTTCCCCCACTTTATTTTGCGACCAAGGAAGCCACTTCTTCAAATTGATCTGTCCCTCAAGCCTTATTGGTTCACCTCTTACAAGAACTAACAGGGGTGGCTCCTCCACTAAGCCTGAGGAGCGGCGCCGCGCTGGATTTTCCAAAAAGGAAAGATAAAATGATAATAACATACACTACGTTATTATCATTTTTATTTTTCCTTGTAAGGGATGGGGCAGGGCTAGAAGGAGGTGACCGGAGGAGGGCTATGCACCACAATAAGTGTGCATGTCTGCTTGCCCGGCCGTGTTGGGCTGGCCAAACATACATGCACACTTTGCATGTTCTCTACTTGGCTGTATTGCACAGCCAAGTGGAGAACATGCCCATGCTCCCATTCCCAGTCTGAGCAGCGAAGCAGGCCACTCAGACCAATCATGACGCTGCTGTCATGCTAGTGACAGCAGCGTTGTGATTGGCTGGGAGCCTGTGCAGCCGGGCAGAGGAAGAGGATGGAGGGAAGATGAAAGCATCTCCACCTCAATGGTAAGTGTTTTTTTTTTAATTTATTGTTTTTGAATCCCCCCGTCCTGTCGCACCCATGCTCACACCGCCACCACTGTTCAGTGGCAGCCTCCACTGAGAATTAACATTCCCTGCATTTAGAAATAAACAGGTTAAGAGACGTCCCTGTAGTTGCAAAGCTGTCAAAAGCAATTGGTTTTACTCAGAGGGCAATCGAAGAGAAGTTTCTTCTTTGCTCAGTAAATGTGCTCCCAAACACTACAGCAGTCAGGCAAACACTGATGCAGTCAGCGAGGTCAGCAACTGATGCCACGTAAATGACATAGTAGTTTTGCACTTATAGACTATGCTATACTTTCGGCAGCAGGGTAGATTAATGGAAGCCTCAAATCAAAGGCATCTGAACGACAAGCATATATTTAGTGCTGTATTTCAGTTATTGTTAAACAGAAAACAACAAACGGTTTGTTGCCATGCCAAGGGCCTTGCTCTCAGAGGCAATGGTGTAGATTGGAAAGGGCTCATTTGTACAGAAGGACCTAACTGACATCCAAAGCAGTTGAAGTTAGACGTGGACTTGCCCTAATTAAATTCTAAGGTAAAATACATTGGCCAAGCCAAAAGGCTGGGTGTTGGCTTACAACCTTTAGCCTTTGCCATTGCTGTCCTTTTTTGTCAAAGTTTTTTAATCCCAAAAACACACATAGCCACAGTACTCCCCTTGTGTGGCAGCAGCCATGTGCAGGAGAAGAATGCCATCACTCACTGTGAATTAGCCAGTGGCTGAAGTGGGTTGAGCCTTTGCCCCATATTGTTTACTGTAGTGGATGGAGGAAAAATCTGATTGACACAACAGAACAATAGATGAAGAGGGCAGTTGACTGAAAGCCCTATAATTAACTATTTTATGTAGATAATTGTAGTAAAATCAACAGAGTATGTTGTAGTGATAAGAAAAATGTGAATGACCGAACTACAGACCAGTGTCTAAAGAAGGTTGCCACCCGTCACTGTAAGTAGCTAGATCAGTGTTTACTAAACTTGTTAGTACCATGGCCCAATTTTGAGAACCACTGACTTTTTCAACAAACCTAGCTTTAATAAACATGAGCTGGGCGATTTTTTAAAGTAACTTAGGCATCGTGGGTAGAGCACTGTTATTTACAGACAGCACATTTTCCTTTGAAATGGCCACTAAGGTGGTCATTCCGACCTCGGCGGTCTTTTCAATAGACCGCCGAGGGACCGCCGTACGTAAGACCGCCAGTGCTGGCGGTCTTCCGCATGGGCCATTATGACCGTTGGCAGCGCTCCGCCCGTTTCAGGACGAAGAGCCGCCAACAGCCATACTGGCGGCAGGCGGGGAAGTGGAGGTAGCTCCACCTCCACCGCCACGCCAACAGAACACCGCCCAGCGAATCACGACCTGTGATTCGCTGTGGCGGTGTTCTGTTGGCGTGGCGGTGTCAGCGGAGCTGCCCCCATGGGTCCCGTTCCCTCCCGGAGGATCACAGGAACAGGTAAGGTGATCGTCCGCTAGGGAAGGGGGGTGGGAGGGTGTTGTGAGTTGTGTGCGTGCATGGGGGTGTGCGTGTGTGTATGTAGAGGGGGGCGTGTGAGTGCGTGCATGAATGCGGGGGGGTGTGTGTATGTGCATGAGTGCGTGCATGAATGCGGGGGGTGTGTGTATGTGCATGAGTGCGTGCATGAATGCGTGCATGTATGTATGTGTGTATGTGTGTGTATATGTTAGGGATCGGGGTGGGGACGGGGGTCCTGCAACCTTTTGGGGGTGGCAGGGGTGGTGGGGGGGTAGGGGAGGGAGTCGGGTGGGGGTTGGGGGTGGGGGAGACCCCTATCAGTGCCAGGGAAGGGATTCCCTGGCACTGATAGTGCTTACCGCCATGGATTTCATGGTGGTCCCAAACCGCATGAAATCCATGGTGGTAAGCCGGGGTCAGGCGGGTTGGAATACCGCCGGCGGTATGTGACGACCGCTGGGCTGGAGACCCAGGTCTCCAGCCCGGCGGTCGTTACCGCCGTGGTGGTCGGAACGGTGAAGCGGCGGCTGGCCATGGCGGTAACCGCCATGGTCAGAATTCATGAAAAAAGACCGCCAGCCTGTTGGCGGTCTTACCGCCGCTTCACCGCCGACGGCCATGGTCGGAATGACCGCCTAAATTTGCACAGACATAAAGTTTATTGATATAACTATAGTGCATACAAAAAATAATGTATGCAAATCGGGTTTCAGTGAATATTTATCCTCTGTGCACAACCAAGTAAAGTGTCTTAATTCCTTTCGATCCTATTAAAATCTTTGTTTCCATCACACTTCCTAATTATAAAAAAACTATGCTCCGTTTTTGCTTTCCTAACTGCTTCCTGCATGTGTTCCGTTAGGGCGGAGGAGCGTTGCCCTCCCACCAGCGGCAGAAGCTGCAAACCCTATAACAAACAAAACAATAATAAACCATGTTTATTATTGTTTCATTTGTTAAAGGGGTTGGGCCACGGGGGTGATGAGCAGTAAGGGGAGTGCACAGCACTCCCCTCAGGGCGCATGTATGTTTGGCTGGCAGTCTTGGGCCGGCCAAACACACATGCGCAGTGTGCTTTCTGCAGCCCGGCACTGTAAAATGTAAAATACCAGATTCATAATATCATCTCCTAAAATTTCACCAATGTGTATAGATTTTCTATGATTAAAGCCACAGTGATCGTCTCAACCGGAAGTGACTCCGTATACGCAGTCTATTATTTTGTGCCAAACCCACCTCTTCATCCCCTGTATGGTTGTTTCTCTCACATTGCTAAAATATGAATGCCCGCCCTGTTCTGCCTATCACTAGCGGAATTGTGACCTCCTGCTTCATGGATGTCCCTTCAGTGCCTACCCTGCTGAAGGTCTGCTGCTGTCACCCATGGACACCAGCCTACCACTATTTGCCTTTGTCACGGGATTTCGCCAGCTGTACACACTGCAGACACTAAGCGATGTCCCACTTGACACAATATGTGGGATGGTTCGCGACTGGAGATCTTCACATCACTCCCCCACAAGCAGACCACCTGGCTGATCCCTTAAATCATTTTACCACATGGTTTGGGTAGACACTGTTGTTGTGCACCGCTCTAATTGTATGTGTTCTGTTAAGTGTTATCATCACTGCTGATTTGTTCTTGTTCTCCAATGTGTACTTATTTTATTCAGCCCCACATGGACTACATGTCAGGATAGATTGATCTTCACTGTAGACCTTACCCCTTCTATTACTAACACAGACTACTTAGGTCGCATCCATTCAGATCTCAATCCCCAATACTTACAACACACATGGGACACTGGCCCTCCCCATCCCTAACTGGAGCCTACAACCTGCCGTACTTAAGGACCCGATGTACCGTGCCTCTGTTGGCCAGATGATAAGCAACTACTTGGAGGTTAACAGTGGCTCAATAGACACGTTTCACTGAGTGGGATGCCTTTAAGGTAACACTTTGAAGACTCTGTCTGGGATGTGTGCCGGCAGATGGATAGAGAGGTATCACACATAGAGGATAGGCTGATGCATCTTGAAAACAGGCTGGCCCAAAAACCAACTAGTAGACCTCTACTGGTCGAGGCGCAGCAGGAGCATTCCAAACTCCTTGAAACTTTGTGCTGCTTGAATTAAGCAGCCCACTGTGCTAAAACACATTGCAGCAGATGAGGCGGGATCTCGATTGGCATGGTTGATAAGGCAGGACCAGTCCCATCACCCAATTGCAGCACTGCAGTCAGCGTCAGGCACCCTACTCAAAACACGCCGTGAGATACATGGCAATCAGGTACTTCATTACACATCCCTGTATCAAGAAGTCACTGTTACCACTCCAGGGGCTATAGACTCCTTTCTTTCCACGATCAGCCTCCCCCAAATCACGCATGATCTAAAGATGGAGCTAGAAGAGCCTATCACACCTCCAGAGATACAGGAGGCCATCTGTGCTCTTGCCACTGGGAAAAACCCAGGCCACAATGGATTGCTGGCAGAATTTTACAAAGCACATGCATCTCTACTGATGCCCCGCCAGCAAGCCCTTTACAAGGAGGCTGTAACAACCACATGCCTTCCAGCCACCATTTACAATGGCTTCTTATTCCCCCTGCATTCATATCGACCACTGGCACTGCTTAATTCTGATGATAAGATACTTGTGAAAATCCTAGCAAACCGTTTGGCTCCCTTGATCCCAACCTTGGTCCATTCGAATCAGAATGGGTTTGTGCTGGCTTGAACCACATGCCTCAACTTATAACGGTTTTTTTCATGTTCTTGAATACGGGCTGTCTCTCTAGCCTAGTGCCTGCTTAGTATTAGACCTGGAGAAGTCATTTGATTCCCTTGAATGGCCTTTTTGTTTGAGATACTTCCGCAGTATAGGCTTGACCCTCACTTCCTCAAGCTAGTGTGAATGTTGTACACTCTACCAATGGCCTGAGTCATGTTGAGCTCCCTCATACCTGACCCCAATTACAATAGGCAGAAGGACTCAGCAGGGTTGTCCTTTCAACACCCCACCTTTTTTCCCTGACCATGGAACCACTGGTGGCTGCTTTGCATGCACAGGGATATGATTTAGGTGTATCCTTAGGAGACTGCATACACTCAGTGCCCCTGTATGCAAATGACCTGCTCATCTACCTTAGGGATGTCTCCTGACCCCTACTGGTAGAGTCAACAACCTTTACACTTATACCACGCCTCCTGCTTGTGAATTAATTGGTCTAAGTTGTGTCTTTTTCCACTGGCCCCTACTACACCCAACCCCAGCTTGACCCTAGCTGCTGCCCTCCTGGCAGTCAGTCACATTTTGATATCTAGACAATGAAGTCATCACTCACCCTTGAGCATATTTGACAGTAATCAACACGAGCTGCTACATCTCTCAGAACTCAGAGGGCATTCTGGAAGATGCTGTCCTTGCCGATAGAGGGACGAGTGGCTTTACGCAAGATGGTCGTCCTTCCTTGTCTTCTGTGCTACTTCACCAACCCCCACTATATGTCCCTACTTCGTCCTTCTGCTCATTTAAGTGCACCATGAGAGAGTTCATCTGGAACACCTCCCGGTGTCGAGTGGCGCTCACTAAGCTCTATCGACCGACTGACTTACAAAGGCCACAACTCCTTATGCCCTGGAGGTAGCCCTCCTGGGAACTCCGTGTGGACACTCAACCATCTCTGCTGTGGTGTTAACGACCTGGCATACACATTTTAGGGGATCTTTACAGCAACAGGAAGCTTCTCCAGCATGCACCCCTAATGGAGGACACTGGACTGCCTTCTGGTAGCTTTCTCCCCTACTACTCCCTGATTGGGTCACTGGGGTGGACATGGGGGGATCTGAAACAGGAGCCACCCACGCACCTGACTCTGCAATGCCTGCATATGTTTGGCATGGTTAGACACCTGGTATACTGGTTGGATGATTCGCTGCACAAACACGCCTTGTCACCACTCACATCCTTTTGAGGCCATGGGGAAGATGAGCGTGGCGCCCCTTCACAGACAAAGATGGTCTTCTTTGTTGGAAGGTCCTGTCTGTACTCCACGAAATGCCTGATTCCCCCTGATTCTGTCTTACATAGTTCATAGAGCATACCTTACACTCATCAAAATTAATCTGTACTTCACTAGCGCAGATGCTGATTGTCTCAATGTTGCCTAACAGACGCACACCTATTACACATGCTCTGGACATGCCCTCACTTGCAGCGATAATGGCGAGGGGTGACGCATCGGCAAACCTACTGTATGAACAAAAATGTCCTATCCACGTGGGAGGCCTGCATACCGGGACACCTTCGCAGGTGTAAGAAATGCCAGGTCACCTCCATATTTCTTGACCTGGGACTCCTATTGGCTGATAACCCGTAGACGGAAGTCACTCAACCCACCACGCAAAGAGGCATGGCTGCAATCCATGATTGTCTGGGTGCAAGCAGAGAGCGTACCTCTCCACAGGGAAGAAAATCTGGGTCTCCGCAACTGTCTAATAACCACTAACTGGGACACCATTATCGCAGACCTACACAGTGAAATACTTGCCTCCCCTGGGCTGACAAACATGCGGCCCCTGGAGGGCGCCATGTTGGTAGGAGAGGTGCACCCGGAGCATGCCCCAACAGACGGGGCCCACAACACACTGTACCATTACCCCACACATGCCACCCCAGGACACACTTGAATACCAAGCTCATGACACCCCCGAGCGCCTGTCGTGGAATACCTATTATTGCATTTGCTCGCATGGAGCAACACTATGCCCTCATGTCCCGTCTGAGCGATATGCTGATTATAGTTCCAGACCCTTTTTCTTCTTTTCTTTTTACTACTGGTTAATGTTGTTGTTTACTGCAATACTAAACTTGATTCTGTCACTGTCCCTTACTCCTGATGTTTATTGGAACGCAACAAATGCCAACTTGCTCCTGTTGGTACGGCGACTTTCCCCACTTCAGGACCTGGTGGTAATTCCCACTGAAGACCCCCACACTCTACATTCAACGACAACTACGCCCTACTATTGTTATTTTGCTTTGTCACTTACACTATGAAATGTACACCATAACATGTGTCTATGAGTAGCTGCTTATTATGTCTAACACGCCAGTATGTACACTCTGAAAACATTGAATAAAAATGCAATAAACAGATTCTAATAAAAAAATAATGCCACTGTGATAATGGTCCCAATTAAGTAGAAATCAATATTTAATCTTTGATATTATGGTAGAACACTGACGTGACCCGTTGGGGCAACAGAGTTTACCTTGATAAACTGGACTCTCTGCACTCCACCGCCCCTTTTTTTATTATACAAGCGTAAAACAGTATTAGGTAAAACTTTAAAAAGACGTGGAATTCCTAAGACCAAGGATCTGGCTTACCTCTCTGTGGTACAAAACAGAACACACACCTTAGGAACTCAAAGTCAGATACTGTAACTGGACATACTTATGTAACAACACGGGTAGCCAAATTGGATTACAATACCAGTCAAACAGTCGCCTACGACTATCTGTTGACTGAGTTAGACTCTCAGTTTCGCTACTTACATTACGTATTTCTTATTTTTCAGAAAAGTATAAAACGATCAGCCAGCCCTATTAGGTTTGTGACATTCCAATTCTTTCAGTGTAAAACACACATGGAGTGCCATAGCCGCGACAAATGAGTCATCCTTCGGACAAACCATCCTTGACTAAATACCTCCCATTTCGACCAACCAGGTTTAAAAAACACATTTACAGAAAGTATGAATTTCATCCTTCATGTTCCCTATTCACCCATTTCTAATGGAAGTATTTGATCAAGCTGACTTGGGATGTAAAATTATGTCCGTGCCTTTGGAATCATGGAACCCAACTGCGACGCTGCTGTCTCAGGATCAACCTCACAGTAATATTGGGTTCTATACCACCAGGGATGGTAATTCTCCATGCAAAAGGTACAGGACTCAGCAGCCGTATCGCAGAGCAGCATGTGGAGGTCCCCAGAGCAACTGGGATATAGGTACTTTGATTGATGGGCTAGCTTCCTAATCAGAAGTGCTAGGGCAGGGAGGGGGGCACGCCAGTGCACGAGCTAGCTTCAATATACTTCTACTTCCGGCTTCAAATACACACAAACTATTACTCCGCAACGTTCTATCATCATGTATTTATTTATTTTGGTTTTTTTACAGCTTTAGTTTGTGAACAGTCGCCACTTCACAGCGCTGGTGTGATGTTATTGGAATTGTAAGGTAGCAATATAGAAAATCTGGGAGACGGGTGGTCTAAGCTTTTTCAAAGCATTACCTCGAACTGGTAAGATTGCATTATCAGGCTTTAGCCATCATAAAAGGAGGGCAGTATTCCCAGAAACAACTGGAAGGAATAAGAAAGACTCATTCCACCAAGGACATCTGTCTGTAAGAAATATTGTTAGCAATTCTTTAAAATACATGTAGAGTGAAGTGCAGTTTATGCTGGAAAAGTATTTCTCTCTCAAGTCTTACTATTGGCTGTTTAGTGTATCATTCCGACTTATATGAAATGCTTCTGGTTGTATGTAGGAATATCGTCTATGCAAATGTGATCCAAAAATTTTGTGGGCAAAATATTATGGATGAAAGAACTTAATTGCAGTACGTATGATGGTTAAGTATAATCAACAGCAAAAAATATTGTGATTAAAAATATGGGGTGTGACTAAGCGCCAATGGAGTAAGTTGAAAGCAGTGTCCTTCCAGCCGAACTCCACCTTCCAAGACCATCTGTAGCTGCTATTGCCCTAATTTTCCAAAGAGTGTCCTGCATCTAAGGGGGGCATGACTGACTGCACTCAGCAGGAACGCTGACACGGGACTGCATACTGGGATGAGACTGGGGTTCTTGGACTGTGCGGCTCCCGGACAGAGCCCGCAGCCCCTGCTGCCCCTATGAGGTAAGCCGGAGATGCTCTTCAAGCCTATACTGGCTCTTCTGCAGTGGGGACCCTCCCTGTTTCTCCAGATAGCTGTCTTGGCCCTGGGATAGAGCACGTGAAGACACCTGAGGCCTCTGCGCCCTCTTTTTGTCTCTTGCTTACATTCCTACTGCACTGGGAAGAGTGTTGACTGATGTTACCCCAGTAGTCGGAGGCTGGGGCTGAAGATGGGCCCAAGGATCCAGTGGTCTATCTTCCCTGCCTGCTATCTGGCTCGTGCCCACGCCCATAGGGCCTGGAGGAGGCAATACGCTTATGTGGCTAAACTGCTGTGCCTGAGGTTCACTACGAGCATATCCCATGAACACTGGTGACAAGGGGTAATCATAAATTGACCCAGAATGAGCCCAGGCGGGGAACACTGCAGGATATAGTGCTGCCGGAGAGCGCACAACTGACCAGAGTGAGACTGAGCCTATGCAGTGTTGCATGTCACCCTTGGTCATTACTGGACACACAGCGGCCCAGAGGAAACTGGAGGAGCTGGCATTGGGACAATTATGAATGCAAGCAGGCAGTTTCTTGTCCACACTAGTACTATCAACACTGCAACTTCCCGGGGTCTTCAAATTGGCAGGTGTATAGCCTAGCATTGCCTGCGCCCATAACTGGGGGGCCTTATCTGATTATACTTCTCCAGCTGACTTGGGGCCGTGCACGGTCTCCTGTAGATGGGGTGGCCATGGTGGGGCTCTGCGTCTAGATTTGAAGGCCTAGAGCATGGCCCAAGAGTGCGTCTGGCCCTTCGCTGACGGTGCAGCACTACGGATGAGGGCACCGATGTTGCTGGACCATTGCGAACTGTGAATTGTCTACCCCCCATGCCACAATTTGCCAGTGTTGCGGCTGGAAGGCAATGGGTAAATACTCGATAAAACAAGACACAGGCCACTCACAAGATCTGACTCCATCTACTATGGCAAGAAACCAACTCAAGAGTAGAACCCCTGCCTGGAGGACTGCAAAAGTCATGCTAGACACTTCTACAAGCCACTGCTGCGTCCTGGAAGAAACAGGAGCTCAAAATTGAGACTGTGGCAACCAATATTGGTCTCTTAATTGACAACTTTTTCGCTTAGCCAAAAGGGTCATGGCTACTGAAATTACCTTGGAAGAGACCTCACCTGAAATGGCATCCATGAGAGAAAGAATGACGCAGGTGGAGCACAAAGTAAAAGTACTATAGGTAAGAGCTGAGGATGTAGAAAACAGGCCCAGACTAAACGACCTTCGGATAATAGGCTAACCTGAACGTATTAAGGGCTCACCAAAACATGATCAACTACCTGGAACAGTGCTTCTGGGACATGATGGCCTAAGAGGGCCTATCGGCATTCTTTGCTTTAGAATGTGCCCACTGTGTTCCGGCACACCCACCGCCCCCAGGGACAGCCCCCAGACCAGTTGTGGCTAAGTTACTACATGACAGAGATAGAGAGCACATCTTTGGACAAGTCAGACAGTGGGGAGACATAATGGTGAAAAACCATAAAGTCATGCTCTTCTTGACATTCACTAGAGAGGCCCAAAAACAGCGAGCATCATTCCTCGATACCAAGGACATTCTTCGAGAACTGGGCATAAGCTATGCAATGTTATTCCCCACAGGATTACGAGTGGCTTATGAGAATGCAGTACACTTCTTCACTTCTCTGTCACTGCTTTGGGACTGGAATGACCAAATATCTAGAATGGCGAGATACCCACCAACTGGCAGACAGAAGTCGCCACATAGGCCACCTAGAAAGATGAAGAAGAAAAGGGTTTTATTGCTCTATCTAGATCTCAAGCGCTACATGAACTACAGAACGCGGTGGAAGTTTTGGGGGCCTTAGTTGGGGCAGGCTCTGCTCTCCCCTCAGTGTTGGGGGATGACAACCTGGGGGACTCTGACTCTGACCATGCATTGGCCTCGACCTGCGACTCTAGCCTTTCACTGCCACTAATTCCCCCACACATGCACTGTACAACACAGTAGTGGTCGGCCTTTAATTGCGGATATCACCCACCATTGAGGGATTTCCCAGTCCACCGCCTGGTGCAGATTTCTCAACCTGGCAACGGAGTTGGGGAATGCTGGCTACTGGAGCGGCCTTCAACCAGAGACCAGGGATTACTCATTTTTTTCCAGCATCCATGAATTGCACATGACATACACTTTCCGGTGCTCCAGTGGAGTTCACAGAGTGGCCCAGAATGTAGAATACCTGTGTCACACGATATCAGATCATGGTACTGGTATCTTTGAACTGGCATAGGGAGTGACCCAAGATTCCTGACTGGCGATTGCGAGTAGAAACCCTGGAAGACCCAGTGTTTTTACATACCATAGGGAAGCATTATGCCAATACTTTGCAGACAATGTGGACACAACTGCATCACCTTTAGTGGAATGGGGTGCATTCAAAGCAGTCACCAGGCTGCACTGTAACCCAGAGGTAGTAGGGGTCCAGTGCATGTTGGTGAGCGAAATTGACAATCAAGAAATAATGTTATAGGCCCTAGAGCTAGCATGGCCAAGAAACCCAGCATTAAAACACCAGATCCTGGATGCTAAGGAGCTGTTGGCTGTTCTTATAGAAAAACTCTGCTGCTTTGATCACCGGAATATATGGCCCGGGCACATGCTGAACGTGACAGGGTGGGCAACCTTCTGACTTGGCTAGAGAATCCCACATTTAGAAGCTCTGTTATCCATGAAACTAAATCTGAAACAGAAAATTTTCTTTACACACAAAAGGGTATTAACAGTCTATTTGCCAGATACAGTACCACATTATAAGCCTCCCACCAGCGTTGCACCCCTCGTGGGTGGGTGATGTTCTGCATTCTATGATACTCCCGATGTTAAAAAAGGAGGAAGTGTACAACATAGGAGGAGATGTGACTCTTCAGGAGATGCATGGAGCCAGTAAGGCTATGGCACGTGGTAAGATTGCTGGTACCAATGGCCTTCTGGTGGAATTCTATGCTACCTTCACTGACGAATTGGCACACAGCTGGTCACATTTTATGCATCATCCTGGGTGGTAGGTCGTATCCCTACACCCACTTGCAAGGCCTTGGAGTCTTGATCGTAGGGATAGTAATTGAAAAGGCTTTTGATAGCCTCCGGTTGGACTTCCTGTACCAGACAATGCTGAAAATGGACTTTTAGCAGAGTTTTGTACAATGGACCCAGTTGCTCTATTCGGCACCCACTTCCTCAGTCTGGACTGGGAAATGCATCTCTGATTCATATGAAGTAGGGAGGATCACTAGACGGAGGTGCCTGCTTTTCCCATTTTTATTTGCCATTGCTTGGAGCCGCTTGCAAGCAAGGTGTGATCTGGTACATTAGTCTGCCCTCTATGCTGATGATATGATATTGTTTCTGTGGCGGGTGGTCGAAGGCCTCCCAAAAGCAGTGGAACTACTGGAATGTTTTGGGAGTGTCTTGGGTCTTAGCTTAAATTGACAAAAGTCACACCTCATCCGTTATATAAGCATATACCCCAGCCCCCGGATTTCCATTGTCTTACTTGTGAGGGTTTTTGTCTGAAATACCTGGGAGTTAAAATATATCATGTCCCCCCTGATCTCCTGGAGGGTAATATCAGGGCGGCCCTTAGAAGGTTGTGTGCCTTGCTGGATTTTTGGAAAATCCTACCACTGTCAGTACCAGGGAGGAAAGCAGTGGTAAAGATGGTAGCACTCCCTTGGCTTTTGTACTTTTTTGACAGCCTGCCCTTTGTTCTACCCCGCCAAATTTCTTGAGAGCTGAATTCACTGCTAATTGAAGTAGTATGAGGTTGGGCAGATGCAGGGGGGCACTGGCCATACTGCAGCACCCGATGTTGGATGGAGGCTTAGCAGGACCACACTTTGAAGTATATTATTTCGCCGAGCAACGCTAGTGGTTTAACCAATGGATCGCCACCAGATTGTGACCGGAAGGCGGTGTTGTTCAGACCGTACCGAGCTCGCCTGCGTTACTGCAGATCCTACTGAAGCCGAGACGAGCCCTGCATAATTGAGATAGGGTCTTATAGATCAACCGTCACTGTTGGAGACATTCTCTCCATCTTACTCAAACCAATAAGCACTACTCGCCTGACATCCGACTGAAAGAACTGATGCAGCTGGCCCTGGGCGCAGCACTGAGGGGGCCTTGAAGACTGGTCCTAATGTGAGGTTGCTTGAGTGGGCAGCTCTACTGAGATGGGGAACTTATGTCATTTGCAGATTTTGGCACCACTTTTCAAATAACAGGGTCAACTCCTCCTGTGATGGTGACCCTGTGGGCCCACTGGCATTCTGGATCAGTGGAGCCCCCGGCACACAGGGGTTGCCATGGCCTGTTTTCCACAAGAGGCCATATTAAAGTGATGACATGCCTGTACCAGTCTTTGCAACAGAGTATGATGCACCTCCTGGAAGACTTAGGAGTGAAATGGGAGGAAGACTTGGTGTTACCAATCTCCGACGCGTGCTAATCCAGGATCCTGGCTCATACCTATACAGTCTCAGGGAACACTTGTTTCAAGCTGATCAATTATTTTTTTCCATAGAGCGTACCTCATCCCAAGTAAGATTGTTTGCCTTTTTCCAGCAGCTACAGCAGCCTGCCCTAGATGGGATGAAGAGAGGCCGAAATGCTCCACATGGTGTGGTCCTCCACAGACTTAACAGATTTTTGGTATGGGTGAAGGGATGCATTAACGAGATCACCCAGAGCTCCATAAAGCCCATTCCGTTAGCATGCCTTTTGAGGGGTTCCCACGCCCAACTAACTGCAAGACCACCACCAGGTTTGCATACCTTGCAATGGTGTTGACAAAGCGTGAGATCACCCTGCACTGGAAGGCCTCAAGCCCCAAGTGGAACGAACTGTAACAAATGGCAGAACCTTCTTAGATGGGCTGATTATGAAAGTATGGTACTGTTCCGGGAGGCTAGGAAAGGGAAGGGAGTGACGGACAAAGCCAAAGCATGGAACCATCTAGTAGACTGCCTAAAAACCCAGACCTGGATACCCCTGCACAGTTCCCTGAACTGATTGTTGAACCTGCTGAGGACTCTGTTTGAATGACTATAGCTCACAGGGAGGGTAGCGAGAGAACGGTACAACATGCCTGGGGATTTTGCCTACTACCAGGAGACAGACATTATGGAATGGGCTGATTCGTGTATATGAGTGGGGTCACAAGCTGGGGAGGGCTCGGGAGCGGAGGCTATTTGTTGTGTTGAGAGGAAAGGTCAGCAGTGGTTTTCATATGGCCTCTATCGTTTTAAATATATGTATCATGCCTATTGCCATGGTAAACAAACAATAATATAATGCTCATATGATTGAATGATACTGTACCACTCTGACTTGGTATAAGGTGTAGTGTTTTACAAACAATTACGATTAAAAATATAATAAATAGAAAAATGTTGAACACTAAAATATAGACAACAAAATAAAGTATTTTAAAAGTTAAGGTAGGCTTTATACAAATATCGACTAAATAACATAGTATGCACAATCAAATCAAATAAATCCTAAAATAAAATGTTATATATATGTAAGTATTTTAATTTATAAACATATCTAACTTTTTTCCAAAGAAACAATAGCAAGTTATTTATAGTTCTAAATATCAAATTATGATAAAACATCGAAATATGTAACACACTAGAATATCGTTTTTTCTAAAACAATTATCTTAGAAAAGAAAAAAGTGTATTTATAATTACAAAGAAATTCATATGAAGTTATAGACTATTTCATTTTTTAGATTAATAAATGTATATTAAGTTCACATTATAAACTGTATTTTAAAATTACAACATAATTGCAGTACAAATGACGTACAGTTATTTAAATAGTATACATATTATTTTAATGTCTAAAATTGAAATACATTTATCTTTCTCATGTACAATTTTAGAATGTTTTGAAATATGTTTTAAATATCTTTAACAACTTTTAATTATATTTATTAAATAATTGTAAAATGTGAACACATAACTTAAAAAACCTAAAATTATTCGAATAAGAATTAACGTAACATAATAACTTAAATAAAACAAATATTAGAAAAGTCGAGAAACCAATGAGTAAAATATGCTATTCTAGCTAGAGTCTACAAACATTGGGGAGACTGCATATATTTAGGTGAGTTGGATTTACTAATCTAATGCTAGATCCTACTAACATTTGGAGAAGTACTTATACTTGGTGGGGGTCCGCTTTACCTTTCTTACTCCAGTCCCTCAAAGATTGGGCAGAGTGCATATATTTGTGGGAGGTGATTCATTTCCCTTTCTAACTCCATTCCCTCAAACATGAAGAAAAAAAGCACACATACATTCAGGGTGCTCAGATTTACGCTAGTCTAACTCCAACCGCGGAAAATGTTCCAAAATAAGTAAAGTCTAAGAAAAATAATAAAAACTAAGCAATTTTAATCCAAATTTAATTCAATGGATAGCCAAAGTCTTAAAATGAATACTTATAATAAATTGATTGTTTTCAATAGAGGAATATAATATTAAATGTTGTATTTGTTCATATTTTCTTTGCATTGTTAAAATCCAAGCATAAAATATTAAATATTTAATATCTTTATATATTTTATGACAACAAAAAATTAAAACTAAGAAACATACGAACCTTTATCATGGTTCCTTTTAAAGAAACAATTATGCATCAATGTAAACATGGAGTCCCAAAATATATTCTTTACATAACAATTGTCAAAATTACAATACTAATTAGAAAATATTCAGCAATTAAATCCACAAATCTTTAAAAATTAATATTACTAGAAATATTAAACTGCCCACCTAAGTCACTAAGAAAAAGGAAACTTATTTTCTTATTTTTCACAATGTATAAAACAAATAAATGAACCCGAATATTTGTTTAACTAAGTTTCTAATTTATTTTAAATTAGTAAGTTAACTATTGAACTTTTAAATGAAGTAAATGATTTAGCAATCATTATTTTAATAGTAATTAATATATTCATTAAAATAAAACAATGCTCACCAAATGCCCTAATAACACCACAAGCCGAAAAAAGGTTTTACAATAATAGTATCATCATTATAAATATTTGATGTGCACACTTCTGAAAAATATTAATATAATTCAATAATAATGCTATTTAATTAGAATACAAATGAATAAAAAAAAAGTTAAAGAACAAGATATCCAACAAATTCCTTAATAAACGTAGACACCACAGAAAATGTTAACTGCAAAAAATAAAATATAATCAAACAACAATTTAACATATATTTATAAATAACTACAACTCATAAACAACAACATTTAGGGCGTCAGTATGACTTTGGTGGGCTGACCATTGGACTGCCAAAGCCACAGGCATAAGCCCATGGACATCCCGGCGTCCTCACCTCATGTCGCATTACGATATCTCCACCAGGCTGACCGGCTGAAAGGTCCTATTACGACGTTTCCGCCGGTCAGTCCCGCAGAAACGGTGTGGTGGCATTGGCCTCGGCTTCCGGAGCCGTCACACACGAGCACCCTCAGAATGCACACAAGGGAGGTGGTAGGGGGGACGCTGCACTGGCCACGACATGGTCGTGGGTAGTACAGATGACCCCTGTGGCCCCCAGCACTGGCTTTCCACCAGCCTTTCCATGGCAGTGAAACCGTCATGGAAAGGTTGGCGGAAAAGGAAGTCGTGATCAGCACAGCAGTGCTTTCAAGGGCACCACTGTGGCTGACCATGACTTTGACCACCTCCACCCCATCGGGATCCGTAATCCCAGCGGTGGTGGCGGTCTTCTGACGGGCTGACCACCAGGGTCATAATCTGGTGGTGGGACCGCCAGGAGTGTGGCAGTCGGACTGCCAAGAGTGCGGCGGTCGGACTGCCAGTAGTGTGGCAGTCTGACCTCCACTGGGAGTTTGGCAGTCTGAAGACTGCCAAACTCCTATTGAGTCCCTTAGTGTTCTTTTTTTGTGGTATACTTTAAACATCAATATTTTTTTTTTTAAAGGATATACAAATGATATACTCAGTGTTCTGCCCCATGATAATGATAATTTTTTGTTGTTGATATTTTGTTCCAAAATATGGTCATACGATATTTTGAACTCGATATTCAGGTACCACACCAGTGCTTCCATTGGAATAAAGGGGGATCTATGTTACATTGGAAAGTAACCCACTTATCACACTGTCTGTAACATTCCTTCTTTAGCTAATAAATGAATTTTGTACAGAAACCAGTCACTTTTTTGCTTTCTCCCCCTACCCTCAGCATTAGCAAAAAAAACTGTTTTTAATGTGCTAAACAGCATTTATTTTTATTCAAGCTAGGCAACTTTTGAGAATGCTGACGTTTTCATGAGTTGGCATAGTAGATCCAGTCCTATTGGGTTTGCCAGTGCTTGTTTTTCTTTACAGGAACTAAGCACTGGCTTACTTTGAGCGCTTGCTAGGGTCATTTTTAGACACAAGACCTCTGACTGAGCGTATACAATGAGGAATTAATGCGCATTATTATGCATCAGAAACCGAAGACATCGGGTTAAACTCATCAGTGAAGAATTGTGTCCACGTTGTAAATTACAAAAGTAAAACTGAAACAAATATGAATATGCAAAACGCAGTCCGTGTGTTTCTCTCTCAACATGACGTTGGCGTGGCAGGACGAGCGCGGAGTTGGTCTGTAGATTTCAGCACCTTCCTTTATAAACCTGGATAAAAAATCACACACACGCCTGCTCCACAGCGTGTAGAATGGACTTGTAAATAACGAGGGCTTGTCATGACCAAATATTCGTATACATGGCAGTGGGGGAAACAATGGCATGTGTGTGTATAATAGGGACAAACCATGTGCATGCCAAACATCGGCATTTCGAAGCATATCTTTATGAATAAAAAACCCGAAAAACATAGCGCTGCCCATAACGAAGAGAATGCAAACAATCCCAATTTGCATATGTGACAAACGGTCCACTATCTAAACGCTGACGTATGCAATGTTTTCCAGCATCTTCTCAAACGCTGTCGGAATTAAATTTGAATTTCGTATGTTTTTTCAAAAATGTGATAAATGGAGAGGCGGGGGTTGCAGTTATGTAGTTTAAAAACAAGAAGGGGGCAGCTCAGGTTTCATCTATCCCCATGACACACTGTGTGTGCTTTGAAGGAAATAACTATGTTACCTAAATCTGGGTTTCTCTGATTTCTGTTGGATCCCTTAGAAGTTGGGATTTTCTACATAAAAAATACATTACTTTTCCGCGGTTCTCCATTCAGTGTGTGAGCTGAGCAAAATACAACAGCCTCTGGAAAGCTGGAAATGTTTTGCTTTTCCACATTCTTGCTGAGTCATTTTCCTCCATGTTATGATGGTGCCCAGTTGCACACCAACAGTAGAGGGCTATAATAATCTTTTCTTTTCTGCTTTGCTTCCTTACCTGAACCATCAACAGATTATTCTGTATTTGCACTGCATATACCATGTTGACAGTATGCTTCCATCGCAACAAATGAAGCATTGCTAAAGCTAATAGGTATTGCTTGTATTTTGAGTTGAAAAAAGCCAGAACACTTGGCTTGAAAATGCTTACTAGCTTTGGCCAAGAAGAAGGATCAAAATGAGCCGTTAGGTGCTCTGAACAAAAGCAGCTGCTTCTTTTTAGTTCGAAGCCCACCGCACAGTGTAACTGTCTGGGTGCAATAAGACTGAACAATTTTCTAGCTATTGCGATTAGACTTTTCAATTATATTAAGGACACGGAGGCGAGGAGTTTGCTTTTCTTTCTATGCTTTAATAAACTCAGCAGCCAATTAGAAAGTACTTCAACAAAAAACTACAAATCCCATGAACCCACCATAGCACCATAACAGCCATAGAGTCCAACCCTATAAAACCTTCCTGACACGAAGACTCTTCCTCTTTCTTTGCACAAAGTCAGATAAACAGCACTAATGCTGAAAAGTCACAAAAGAACCTGGAGTCCAGAACTGAAGAACAACAAACTTCCGAACCAGAAGGACGAATAACCCATCCACATGTGGGAGGAGGAGAAAATCTTTTGAGGAAACCAAACAAAGGACTCTGAACCATTTATCCTCTTGACCTAGGATAAGGAAAAAAGATAATGAGCCATAAACACTGTCTCAAATATGATAGCACAGAAAAACAATCAACACACATTTTGTTTAATGTTATATAATGACAGGGTGGGAAATTCAAATTTATTTGTTACAAAACATAACAACATTATGAAAACAAAGTATAAACATATCAGAAATATAAAAACCATGGGCGGGATAATCCTCGCCTCTGTGTCCTTAATAGAATTGAAAATTCTAATTGCGGTAGCTAGAAAATGTTTCATTCTATGTCAGAACTGGAGGCTCAGAATATGCTAGTTTAAAGTCCTGTCAGTACCACAGAAGACACATCCAAAATAGGCTTATAATAAAACCTTTTAAATGTGGAATCAGAGGACCAATCTGCTGCGTTCAAAATATCTTCCAAACGAGAACCAAGAGCAAAAGATTTTGACGCCATAGCACCCCTAACAGAGGGTGCTCCAAATCTGGAAGTGTCAATGCCCGCTTCAGACAAAATCCATTTCACCCATCTAGCCAGAGTAGCAGAAGAAACCGGTCTAAATGGCTTTTGGAGAGAAATAAGCAGCTGACCCAACATGTCAGATCGAAATTCTAATGTACTTACCTCATAATCCTTTAGGCATTGAACTACACAAAGTTTGTGATTATCCGAAAAAGCTGGATAGGACACCAATCTGGTATTGCACTTAGTCCTTCCACCTATGACAAAAGAAACACCTTCAGGAGAGAAACGTCTCCCTGCTAAATGCAAGGCTTTATCGTCAGAAACATGTTTGCAAGAAATGAGACAAAAGAAGGATGGTCAATTTAGCAGAAAGTTGTTTTCTGGAGAGGTACTTATTAGAAGGCCAGGAGTATAAGAATCGAAGAATGATGTTAACATCCCAGAGCTCTGAGTACTTGGGAAAAGAGGGATTTAACATCCTAATACCTCAAATTAGTTTACAAACGATAGGTATCTGACCTACAGGTCTACCGTCGATAAAGACATGACAGGCAGAAATGGCTGAACGAAAATTGTTAATGGAATTATAAGCCATCCCAGAGGTGGCTAAAGAAGCCAGAAAATTCAAGATGAGAGTACAATCCGCATTAAAGGGATCCAAACCCCGTGAAGAACACCAACTACACCATCGTCTCCAAGCGGAGGCAAAACATTTATGTGTGTTGGGGGACAGGATTGATCGATTAATTCCTGAACTTCATTCGAAAGGCCTGGGAGGCTCCATTTTTGCGTGAAAGACGCCAAGCTAGAAGAGACAATTGGCCTGACAGGATCAAGGGGTGAGGGGACCCCACTGGATCCAGAAGGAGGTTCCAGCTCCAGGGTAAAAGACTGGGAGGAGCACAGGCTAGCCCCATCAAGATGGGAAACCAAGGCTGGTCTCTCCAATATGGGGCGATCTAGATCATTTCCGCTTCCTGTCGCTGAAGAAACACCAGGACCCTGGGAATCATTACAAAAGGAGGGAATGCATAGGAAAGGAATAGAGTCCAATCCTGGAGGAAAGCATTGGTTGCCCTCACTCCTGGATCCGGACGCCAACTGAAGTACGTGGGAAGCTGAGAATTCAGACGGGAGGCAAAGAGGGCAATTGTGCACGGACCCCACATCATCATTATAGCCCTGAAAACTCGTGGGTGTAACCTCCAGTTGCTAGAATCTGTCAAGTGGCAGGAATGCCAATCCGCAATCACATTCCGCTGACCTGGCAGATACTCAGCTGTCACCGAAATGTGATTGAGAAGACAATAATGCCGAAAGTCTTTGGCAATCTCCTTCAGTAAGGGAGATCGGGTCCCCCCCAACTTGTTCACATACCGAACCACTGACACATTGTCCATCCTGAGAAGAATGCAACATTTTGCCTTGCCCGCGGTGAAGCTGCAAATCGCAAAAGAGCCCGCTAAGTGCTCCAGGCAATTGATATGCAGCGATAGTTCTTGCTGGGACCAGCGACTACCCCGTAGAAATCTGGCCGCAACGAGCCCCCAACCCCAAAGAATGGCATCCGCTTCTATGACCAGGTCCGGGGAGCAGGGAAAAATGTCCTGGATGGCTGCCACAGTTCCCCTGAATCTTCCTCTACGGAAACGGCCCCTGAACGAACGTCTGGAAGGGTAAAAAGAGGAGGCTTGGTCCCCACCTCTACCTCTTTGACCCTGAAAGCTGTCTCCGAATGGATTCTGGTAACCTTGTCGAACGGTCGCCCCCTGAAGCGTCCAGCCCGAGAAAAAAGAGGTCGCAGAGCTCTCATGATGGAGCCTTGAGCCTTGTCCAGGCTAGAGAAGGTTGAGACGAACTTGGAAAGTTCCTTGAGAAAAAGAGCTCCAAATAATAGGCCTTGAGCTGCTGGACCCGATTCGGAGGAAGCTAGGTCAGCCAATTAGGGGTCAAGTTTCATAAGAATAGAACGACGGCGCTCATTAGAAAGGGCCCAGTTAGTATTGCCCAAGAGACATTTTGCGCATTGAGACCAACCAATCAGAGTGTCCGCATCAATAGGAGAGTTAGATGCCTTTGCCTGATATGCCATTTCCAGGATCTTAGTTAGAGGGCCAGATAAGTCTAAAAGTTTGTCCTGACAGGACTTCTAAGCCCTATCAATACCCTTCTTAGGGTCTTTAGTGTATTTCTTCAGGTAGGTTACCATAGATGGGTCTATCTCGGGAGTCTCTGCCACCTTGTCGGGGAGGTCAGGTCTGGGGCATTCAGAATGCAAACCTGCGCGCACCTCCTTATCTAATTCCTGACGAATGTGGCTCTTCACATAATCAGAAACTTCAGGGGAAGGAATCCAGGCTGTGGATCTGGGGTGTATAATCTCACCCGGTTCAAAATTTAGCAGTCTAGCCTGCTTAGGATTGGAGGTATGATGGGTTTTGCTTTACGCTTGTGTGGAGGATGTGAATCAGTTTTTGACGATTCTTGAGAAGAGGAGGCATCAGAGCCATCTGACAACTCTTCAGAGCGGGGTGCAGCAGGCATACTGCAGGGGTGTTTGCTAGACAAAGAAGCTGCGAGTTTTTGAAAGGCTTCAGAGTGAATCTCTTTAGGTGGCAGAGTTGTGGACTCATCACTAAGACCACCGGCGGGAGGAAGCCAGCCTTGCTGCTGAGCAAATCCGTAAAGGTGGTGTTTCAAAGGAGTAATAGCCTTTGCCAAAGCATCATTAACGGTTTGGCGCATGCCTGCGTCCAACGCTTGCACCACATCCTGTTCAAAGGAACCTGTGTGAGCTTCTTCAAAATAGTAATTTTCATCCCCATCTTGATATTCATCATACATGTTGGAAAGAGTGGTGAATGCAACTCAAGTTAAGAAATATGTATATCTCTAAATCTATCTATCTATCTATCTATCTATCTATCTATCTATCTATCTATCTATCTATCTATCTATCTATCTATCTATCTATCTATATACAGCGATACCAAATATTAATCACCACTGAGATCAAGGGGAAGGATCCAAGGGGGAGCTGTAAGATCTGACTACAAAATGCAGCAAGAAATCAAAATAGAGTGAGGAGGGAACATTCAACAGCTCTAGGCAAGCCTCTATAGATTTTACAACCCTGGGAGCAACCAGCAACCACAGGGCGTTCAGGGGGAGCACAGGGGAACAAGGCCCTTAATAACTGAAAGCCCACTGTGTTCAGAGCTCAGAACACACGTGGGTAAATGTGTGCTGAAAGCTAATGAAACGCGCGAGCCGGGAATCCCTTAAAATAGGGAAGAAACATGTCAGCCAGGCCGCGCAGTCCAGGCTCTCAGTAATAATCCCTCCTGTCAATGCGGGCGGCAAGCCGCTCAGTGAAACAATTTAAAAGGAAAAACAACCATGCAGGAATAACAATGGAATACGGCAATGAGAAAAACGTGTGAGGTGCGCGTACAAGGATTAAGAAACAACCACACAGTACACAGAACAATGCTCGTGCTGAGAAAGAAGTATACACTTAACTGGCTGTGAAGCAGCAAAGAAAGAGGAAGAGTCTTCGTGTCAGGAAGGTTTCATAGGGTTGGACTCTAGGGTTGTTATGGTGCTATGGTGGGTTCCTGGGAGTTGTAGTTTTTTGTTGAAGTACTTTTTAACTGGCTGCTGAGTTTATTAAAGCATAGAAAGAGAAGCATAATCTGAACCTCCGGTCCTGACATAGAATTCTTGGGTGCATTCTGAAAGTTGCCTTGTTTTCGTTTTAACCTTAATAAAATGGCGTCTTACGTTTCCTCAACACTGTAGTTCCTGTAATATACTTTAGTAAAATGGCCGCCTACGCGTCATCACGCGAAACAAGCATGACAACATCGCAGCCACCCTCTACGGATGCCTCTGAAGAGCAACACCACTTCTCTGAGACTCTGTGCTCTGCCACTGCATGAGCTTCTCAAGGAAACTCCTTGCGCATGTCCTAACAGCGCGCCGCAAGGGATGCCTTGCGCTGAAACCCTTACCTCCCACAACACCGCAAAAGATAGACGTATTACCCAAACTGCTGGGTATTTTTAACCTACTTAAAAGTAATTCCTACACAATAAAACCCATAAATTGTGTTTGTTTTTCAAAATAAACATTCCGTACCTGTTCCAAAATACATACAAAATGGCTCAGTCACAAAACATTGTTATTCTATTTCATACACCTATATAAACCATTCACACTTAAGCCTTATAGCCACAAAAACAAAATACTGATTAAAGCCTAATAGGTCATCAGTCATTCACACAATACTTAACTGTTAAGGAGCAGCAAATAAAAGAGGGCTTTGGTTTATATAGACTGTAGGGGGGTTCTAATTCTAAAATTTTAAGTCTGGTTGAAGTTTGCTTTAAAGTGCTGCAATTGAGTAGCTGTAAAAGGTTATGCATAATGGTAGCTTCCGGTCTTGACAAGAAATCCATTCCACCCATTGCTTAGCATTGCCTTTGTGGTCTGTAGCTCACATTTTCTGGCTTTCTATTTGCTTTAGGCTGTCCAGCATGTCTTCGTCCCTGAGGTGGAGCAAGGTTTGTTCACCAGACTTCCCTGGATTCTTCCCTGAGTCCTCTCTTTCTGTTAGCAGGACTGTAAATCTTACTCTTGTCTTGTCACTTTTGCTGTGTATTCAAAGGCAGAGGTCAGATTTCAGGCTCTGTCTTCTAAGGGAGCTTGGTGTTTACTTTTCTTTCTCTGATTTCAAAGTGAGAGGATTTATGTGCCAGTTACTGGGAAAGAAAAGTTTTTTTTTTAGCACACAACAAAATGTAAATGTCAGTAAATGAATTGAACAAGTATTTCGCAATATATCTGAATAGGAGATCACAAATGAAACACATTTTTTGTAAGATGGAAGTGTGGTGGAAACAAATATATTAATACGATCAAAACAAATCAGTACACTAGGTGATGCCGTTTCCAGACATTATCGTTTGTGCACTGTATAGTTTTATTAATAAAACTATATGTGCAAATGTAATGGTCATTTCAGTTGAAAATGTGTTGTCTGTAATTGCAATTCAGTAACACACCATGCATACTCCACTCTGCGACACTCCACTCCAGGCTACTCTACTCTACGACACTCCACTCTACTCCACTCTGTGACACTCCAGTCTATGCTACAACAGTCCTCTCTATAGGACTCCGCTCTAGGCCACCCTACTCCACTCTACGACACTCCATGACACTCTGTCCCACTTTACGCCACTCTATGCCATGTCACTTTACTCTATGTCGCTTTACTCAACTCCACTCTGCACCACTCCACTCTGTGCCACTCCTCTCTATGCCCCTCAACTCTACGCCACTCCAGTTTACGCCACTCTACTTTATGACACTCTATGACACTCTACACCAATCCAGTCTATGACACTCTATGCCACTTCACTCTACAACATTCTACTACACTACACTCTGACATTCTACATCAGTCTGTGCCACTATGAGCCACTCTATGCCACTTCACTCTAGAGCACACTACGCCACTCTACTCTATGCCATTCTACTCCACGAGTCTACACGACTCCACTCTACAACTCTACTCCACTCTACGCCACGCCACTCTACTACTCTAATCCACTATGCACCACTCCATGACACTTTACTGTGTGCCACTCTGTGCCACTCCACTCAATTACACTTTATACCACTCTATGCTCCTCACTCTATGCCCGTCCACTCTAAGCCACTCCACTCCACTTCTCAAATGTACTCCGTTCCACATGACACAACAACACTCCAGTCCATGACACTCTAGGACACTTTATGCTACCACATTCTACTCCACTCTTTGCCAATCTACTCCACTCTTCACCACTCTACTCCACTCTTTGCCACTCCACTCTACAACACTCCACGCCACCATTTCTACGCCACTAACTTCTTGCCATGATGTTGTGGAACATGGCTAAAACACATTAGCAAAGGCAACAGCTCTTGCATAGGTGAGACCTATTGGCTTTTGCCAATGCTTGTTAGGTTTTTGCCTACAAAACCCCCCTATTGTTAATTTACAGTCGGCCTATAGCCCACTCCTTGCTTAAAATTGGTTGGCTTTACTGTCCTTCCATTTGCTTACTTCTTATTCAATCGCTTCACTTCCTCTAGTTGTGCTTGTCTCTCCCCTGGAGTATATCCTCTGTGCCATCCTTTTGATTGGCTGATGTGTATACTTCCACTGCTCACTTTTGGGGAGCATTGTTTTTTTTTATGGTTAAGCACTCTATGTGAGTGCATGTGTTTTCAAGCTCTCTCCCTCATGTGCTTTTCCCAAGCCAAATGCTCCTACACCGCCCTCTCTGATGCTCCCTATCCACGTCCTATAAGACCTTCTTCCTCTCTTGTGTGTTTCTCTCCCCAAACTCTACTGTGCTCCTTGTTGGTGACTTCCTCATGCCCATATTCCCTGGCCCCAGTCTTCCACCCTCCCTTATGTACTGCTCACTCTCTCTTGTATGCTTCTCCCCTGCAGAATTCCCAGCTCTGCTCCATGATATCCTCTCTATCAAGTGCTTCTGTCTCCTCTTTCATGTTGTTCTGTCTCTCTCTTTTGTGCTCTCATTTGTGCTGCTTTTCCCTCTCGTATCCCACCCGTTCACACCACCCCCTACCCTAGCCATGCCATTCCCAGCTGTCCTTTTTCATGTTTATTTTTAACACAAAAGATTCATTTTTTAAATTACTGATCCAAATGCTGTCCGCCACCTTGGATTGGTAAATTAAGAAAGGAACATGGTTCCCTGCTCATTCTGAAGGTGTTTGCAATGCATAGTGGAGTATGCACATTTCTACAGAACAATTGGATTGGCAATCTTAGTCGCATCATGCAACAATTTTTCTAAATGATACATAAGCAAAAAGTGCTGTTCAGCATCAGAAAAATGTATAATTGCAGCCAATATATCTATAAAGGCCTACTGGCCTTCCCGGTGCTTGTTTCATCCTGTTGCCGGTCTCGCTGAAGAGCAGTAGCTGCCTGGTTGCAGAGTAAACAAGCAGTGGTAAAGCCAACAGGTCTGTTGTTGGCCGCCAGCCTTTTGGTAATTCTTGTTTTGTCATGGTATTTTCAAAACTTTATTGTTCCGAAAATTGACAGGCCCTCATTAAAAAAAAAAAGGGAAAAAACCTCGGGTAAGGGCAAATATATTTATTTTGGCGCAAAAAGCGCACATACCCACAGTACACCCTGGCAACTAGTTTGTGTGTGGAAGTGCTCCCTGTGAAAGGACAGTGTAGCGTAACCCATAGTGAAGTCAGCCATTGGCTAAATGAGTTGATGCATTGCCCCTTGATGCATGCTGAAATGGTTGGAAGAAAATGTGAGTAGCACAACTTTAGCCTAATGGATGAAGTATGGCTGAAAACCCCCATAGATAACTTTTTGCGTGTTTCCCCTGTCTTTTTGCCTTCTGATCTCCTGTTTTTATGTCATGCTGGACTCTTTTTTTTGTTGGTTTATTGTCTCTCCGCACTTTACCACTGCTGATCAGTGCTAAAGTGCAAGTGCTCCCTATCTAAATTGTATTAGTGATTGGTTTATCCTTGATTGTAATAATTGATTTAGTCATAAGTCCCTAGTAAAGTGCACTATGTGTGCCCAGGGCCTGTAAATCAAATGCTACTAGTGGGCCTGCAGCACTGATTGTGCCACCTACATGAGTAGCCCTGTGAACATGTCTCAGACCTGCCTATGCAGAGTCTGTATATGCAGATTCAAACTGCCAATTCGACCTAGCAAGTGTACCCACTTCCAAGTCCCAAACCTTCCCTTTTACTACATGTAGGTCCCCCCTAAGGTTGGCCTTAGGTAGCGCCATGGGGTGCAGTGTATGTTAAAGGTAGGACATGTACTGATGTGTTGTATCTGTCTTGACAGTGAAATACTGCCAAATTCGCTTTTCATTGTTGCATTGCCTATCTATCTCATACGTTAACATGGGGGCTGCCTTTAAATATCTTTAAGGTACAGTTTTCCATTGGGAGCAGATAGAGCTATGGAGTTTGGGGTCTCTGAACTCACAATTTTAAAATATGCCTTTTAGTCAAGTTGGTTTTTAGATTGTCAGTTTGAAAATGCCACTTTTAGAAAGTGAGCATTGTCTTGCTTAAACCTATCTGTGCCTCTGCCTGCCTGTGTATTCCACATCTGGGTCAGACAGACAGTTAGGCTGTTGTGAATTCCCTCTAGATAGTGACACAGAGGGAGCTGGGATGTAGCCTGAATATCCTGATGAGCCTCCTGGGCTAGAGTGGGGAGGGAGGAGCTGGGGCTGTGCCTGTCCTCACACAATACAGTCTCCAACCCTCTGGTATGTTTCTTGGGCCAGGTCTGGGCAAGGCAGGATCTTGTCAACAACAGGGACATTCCTTTGAAGCTTGCCTACATCAAAGGCAGAAAGGGGTATAAGTAGTGGACCCAAAACCCCAGATCTATCCCTTCTAGAACACGTATGGATCAAGTGGAACCTCTGCCAAGGAAAAGAGCCAAGAACTAAAGGAGGATTTCTGCCCCTTTGCTGTGTGTGCTTTGCTGGGTTGGCCTACAATTGCTGCTTCTACCTTAAAGACAGCAAAGACTGGACTTGCTGTGTATCCTGCTCCAACTTTCTGCAAGGGCTTGGAGCAGAGCTTGTCTACTGTTGGGAGTCTCAGGGATAGCAAAGACTTCTGCTTCATCTGCCTACAGCACTGGGAACTGTGTGTTTTGTGCTGCAACAGCAGTAAAACCACTGTGATGCTGCTAATGACGCAGCTGACTGCACTGTGAGCTGACAAGACCACATGGAGCCGTGCCCTACGTCGCACCGCAACCCTGGTCTCACCATCGCAGCCACCTGATGCCGCCACTGAGCCGCTGTTTGCACCGTGACCTGTGGGCCCGCACTCCACATCGCCTTGCTCACACCGCAGCCTTGGCATCCAAGACAAAGACACTCCACGCAGACACCTACGCCACTGCCTTCACCGTGGCAGAGGACACCACTTGTGAGGTACACAACGCCAGTGTCGTTAACAGATGCCCCTGAGCGCTGCATGGAGCCTGCCCCGTGCCGCATCCCTGCCTTGAGCCTACCAAAGACAGTGCTTCAGCAACGAGGACGCCGCTGTCAGCACCATGACCTGGAGACACCGCACGTCGCACCCCCCTCTTCACACCACAGCCCTGGTCTAACCGACACCACAGGATGCCTGCATCGTGACCTGTGGGCACCGTACGTCGCATCATCCGGCTTCGCACAGCAGCCCGACTCCATCCATGCCGGCGCTCCTGACTTTGTCATCAGCCTGGAGTTTGACCTGCAAAGAGTGTGACTTCAAGGGCCTGACAACCCCCACACCGACCTCTGGAACTGATGCCAGCAATGCCGCACTCTGGATCTCATCGCGAGGATCACAACGCCCTATATTTCCAAGGTAATGTTTGCAGTTCTTCCTGACACCGTAGCTGACCCGCGATGCCGCGGCCGGCCTGAACTTTTGGATGTGTTGTTTATGACGCCGTGATAGCCCCAGATGGAGCTATCGACTTCAAGGGACTGTATTTTTAAGTTAAATCTTGCAAAATTCATATCTTTATTATTGTATGTTAGATTATTCTTATTTTGGTCTTGTTTTCCATAGATAAATATTGGCTATTTTTCTAAAACTGGCATGGTGTCCTTTTGTAGTATTTTCACTATATTACTGCACGTTATGTGCAAATATTTTACACATTGCTTCTGAGATAAGCCTGACTGCTTGTGCCAAGCTACTAAGGGGGCGAGCAGGGGGTATTTGAGCTGAGTATCTCCCTTATCCTGACTAGAGTGAGGGTTCTTACTTGGACAGAGTCCATACCGACTGCCAACTAGAGACCCCATTTCTAACAGTAACTTTGTTATACACATAAATTTAGTAAAATCAAAAGGTTGTGGTTGACACACACTTGAAAAAACGAAATGGTGTGGCATTGGCAGCCAGCCTCTTGCCGTTAATAAAGAAGAAAAGAAAGAAAGAAGGCAAGAAGAAAGGTTGGAAACAAGAAAGAAAGAAGGAAGGAAAAAGAAAGAAGAAGAAAGGAAAAAGAAAGAAAAAAGATTTTAAAAAGGAATATAGAAAAAGAAGGAAAGAGAGAAAGGAGAAAAGAGACAGAATGAGAAAAAGACAGAAGGAAGAAAAGAAGTCAAGAAAGAAACAGGAAGAAATGAAAGAAGGCAAGAAAGAAGGACAGAAAATAAGAAGACAAGAAAGAAGGAGGGGAAAAAAGAAGAATAAAGAAAGAAGGGAGTGAAAAAAGAAGAAAGAAGGAAGTAAAAAAGAAGAAAGAATGAAGAGAAAGTAGAAAGAAGGAAGGAAGAATGAAAAGGAATCAAAAGAAGAAGAAATGAATGATTTAAAAAGGAATAAAAAGGACAAGTAAAATTGCAAGAAAGGAATGCATAATGGTATTGAAAGAATGAAAGAAGCAAAAATCTAGGAAAGAGCAGGGAGGAAAAGGAAAGAAGGCACGAAAGAGGCAAGGAAGGAAAGAAAAAAGGAAACTTGTTGAAAGAAGGGAGGAAAAAGAAAGAAGATAAAGGAAGAACGAAAGAAGGTTAGAAAGAAACAAGAAGGAAAGAAAGAAGAAAAACAAAAAGAGTAGAAAACAAAAAGGGGAGAAAGAAGGTAATAAGGAAAGCTAGACAGACAGGGTTGCAAAGATAGTGCACGCTAGTGAGATTATATTAAGGAGTTTGTGAGCTGCTGATTGTATTATTGTGTTTCAAAATTCTCTGTTCTCCACAATTTTTCAGACTAGAGAAATAAAGACAGCCTGATAAACAAAGGTCACTCAAAACGGAATTTATAACAGCATTGGCAAAAGACAGGAACTAATAAAGCTGGAATGGGCCTTGTAAATCTAAAGCGTCCTGCTATCAGACTCTGAAAACAGGCAACACTAACGTTTTTATAAAGTCAAAACAAAAACATGGGCACTGACCTTGTGTGCCAACGTGCTCATTGTGAGAGAGCAGAATGCAGTCACTTAAAGTGAAGTTAACCAGTAGCTTAAGTAGGCTGACTCACTGCCCCATGCTGTATGCTGGAGTGGGAGGAAGCAAAATGTGAGTGGCACAACTACAGACCAGTGGATGAGCACAGGTGGCTGAAAGCCCCTTCAAGTAAGTATATTGTACACATCATTTTAGCAAAATCGAAAGGTCTTGGCTTAAGCCAGACCTTAAAAAAAACCTCCAGAGTGGTGCACTTCTGCTGCACATCGTAAGGCCTCACCCCATTATGCAAGCAAAATTGCACTTTTGATGCTAGTCTGGTGTGACTTTGGGCATCTGGAGGTAAGGCGGTCCTAATGTAAAAATTGAGATATCGTTGGGGGAATGGGCATCTTAATGTCAGGCTCACGCTTGAATGCTGACAAAAAGAATCTAAAAAATTGATGTTAATTGGCAATGGAAGCTCCCCAGTAGGTTTGTTGTTGTGAGGTCCAAACTGTGGCGGTGCTGTACTTGCTATATTTTGGCCCAGGGTGATGGTCATTAAATAAACCCTACCAATAAGAGACTCATACCTAAGCTACCATAGAGCTGCCAGAATGGCACTATCGAACTGTGTTGCCCTTTTTCCCCATAGGTGATAGAGTTTCAAGACACTGGATGCTGCTGCCAGCAAAATTGGGAACTTGCTTTTAGAAATCAGTGCAATGCCTCTTATTACTCTGGTAATTCCTCCTTCCATAGGGCAAAAGCAGTAATACGGAAGAAATTTTGTATTTTGCAATCTGGAACTACTGAGGCCAGCGATGTAGGTTTGTCATCAAACAGTGTGTACCCGATGAACTAGTGATGACTCTATCTTGTGATGCACATACTCTTTGTGTACACCTGCACGGGTATTATAGAACTGGACCAAAGCAGTCAGATGGGAACTGCAGTGCAGAGCAGACATGTTCGCTGGAGAATTTATTAAAAAGGGACCTCATGATTTCAGAGTCCTACCTGGTTTGCTGTAAATAATTTAAAATATGTCTACAGCTGTTTACCAGCATTCCACTGTCAACTTTTTACTAAGATTTTACATGCAACATTAGTAATTCTAAGTGCAACATTTCTGATGCAAGAATTCTGTATTAGACTGAACAAGAGTCTCATAATTTGGGTGTCATAGATGGGTGTATGTGTAATGATTTAGAGTTAATGGATAAAGGGATAAGGATTAGAGGCAATGAGTTTAAGGAAGTGACTTTACAGACGTTAGTGGGAATGGGTTAATCATTGCGAGTTTGGGAATAGTAGTTATCACTACAAACACTAGAACCGAAGAGCTCCAGGTGTCCTGTGTCAAGAGCGTATCACATCCAGTCATATTACCAGGCAAAGTTCTTGTTCTTGACTTATAAAGAGCAATGAGGATTGTAAAATCCAGAATGCAAAAAACAAACAAAATCAAAAAAGATCTAAATTCGCCTGACATGGGTTCCTTTCAGATGTGCTCGACAATTGTATGCCCAATATTGTGTGTGGGCAGCAAGAGTCAATACACACGATTTCCAAAATAACCTGAATAACTTCTCCCCTGGGAAATGTCTGAAGACACTTTTGTGTCTTCACAGTAATGTTTAGAGTGCTACCAGTTGTATTTTTAGGGGCGAGCGCACAGCGCTCCGTCCCCTGTTGTAATCTCTCTTTGGGCTTCTAACCACGCCTATGTCACGCCAGTCACTTTCATTGGTCCGGGGGCTTGCCTTTTAAAATCTGCTTGCGTTCATTAGTGAAAGGCATGCGTCCGTCATGCCTTTTCTGGTATTTAGCCCTCAAGTGCACCAACCAATTACTGAAAACATACGAGGCTTGATGTTTTCCGTCTGGTTTCTGGACTACCTTTTTCACTTTATTTCGCTGCGCAGTCTCGCTGGGCAGTAGTTGAGCGCTTTGCATGACATGGATCCTGTTACATAGCTAGTTGCACTTTTGCCGGTTACATAGATAATTGCACTTTTGCCGGTTACATGGATAATTGCACTTTTGCCGATAGGTTTCACTGCGAGCAAACTTTTATTTCCCTTGTGTGTCTGCGTTGCGCTGATGGCGTCCGTCGGCTTGCTTATGTAAAACTTTTACTTTTCAGTTAATATGTCAAAAAAAGTCCGGTAAGTTATGTGAAACTGTTTTACTTTTCATTTTCAATTTATGTGGAAAAGAAAACAAAAAGTCCGGTTATGAGTTTAAAATGCTAATAGCTCTAACTCGAGCAAACGCGAGCCCCATTGCATTGCAAATGCTTGTTTTCCCTAAGTGCAATATGTTTTGTATTCACAAGTAGTTTAAGCACAAACATGACGAACATGGCAAGAAGGTCAGCCAGGTAAGCATTTTGATACCAACAGTTTCTGCCATTGAAAATCTTATAGCCGCAGACGTAAAGTGGAAACCCTAAAGACCAGTCCTCGATACGAATTTTAGACGACAAACTACTAGAAATCACAAGTCAGGGTTAGAACCACAGTTCAAAGCTCGCACACCATGCAAGCCATACGTTGTGCACCAAATTAAATGCTTATGACCTCACTCTATTTATACGTAAAAACAAAACGTAGACAAAGAGCAACACATAAACCACTTAATTATACTAAAATCGGAGGTATCTCTGACAACGTGGTAAATAATTCTGTAAAATGATTTACAACATCTGTAAGTGCATTTGTTTAATGAAGGGTGTGGCCATTATCAGTGCCTTTGTGGTGCACTTTATGCTTTGCTTGACTCTTGTGTGAGTTATGTACTGTAGGCCTGACCATTACACGCAAAATTCAGTTTTTTGGCTTTTTTTCAAATCAATAAGCAGACTTTGACTAAAAGCTACTGTACAGGAAAACTGTTCGACGTGAGGTCATGTACACAAAATATTATGGTAACCGGAAATCAATCTAGCAAATTATAGCGGTTGTTGGAAAAGTTTTTGCAGTTATGCCTTGCATCTGAGAGTGAGAACATACTTGTTTCAGATGCTGACTAATCTGATGACTGTGGCTGGTCTCTGAAAGGAGGAAAGTTGACTGTGACGCTGTGACTGGTAGAGGGATGCTGGGAACCAGGAGCGCTGAGAACTGGTGGGGGATATGGAGGGATTAGGAAACTGTTCCACACAGGCCTGAGAGCAGCCTGCTAATTGTTAATCAGCAAGTCCCTAATTGATATGCATTTAAGGCCGTTCCCTGATAAGGCCTATCTGGAACGGTGCCGTCATAGAGTTCTCCAGATAAAGCACTCGAGGCAGACTCCAGGCCCAATGCCTTGTATAGGCAGGGAGGCAGGTCTGCCCTTCTCTCCACGAGATGAGGGCCAAGCACGCAGACAATAGATTACTTCGTGTGGGGCAGGTGGGGCCACCGCCTGCCCTTTCCTCTGATAAGCATATATTGTGTGTCCCCTCTGTAACCCTTTCGGTTAGTGTCAATGTACACTATTCCTCAGAAGATTCTAAAACACAGGTTTAAATGTGCTACATTTCAGTACTACATGCCACACAATTTTGTAGCATTTATTCTTTTGGCCTTCGCAGGCAAAAACATGGAAAAAAACCCAGCAGCACTCGAACCCGTCAGCTGGTGGCTACCTACAGACTTAGGAAACAACTGGAGTAGTCCATTAACCTAGTGGCTCGTATCGTGGGGTTCCACAACGCCCCAGAGGGTACCCGACTGTTCACAAAACTGAATAATAGTACAAGATTAATATAAGTAGAAATACATAAAAAGCAAAAGTGAAAAATAAAATGCCGTATACATTTTTAGGAAATTGAATTCAGAGGCTAAAAATTAAGATGGTATCCTCAAATATGATTGGTGGAGAATTACAAGTACAACAACCTGGTTCTAGCATGGGGTGGCCTCAATTGAAGCACTGACATACTCTGACAAACCAGAGAGTGCACATTAGCAAAAAAAATGAATGACACAATTATATGCTAGAGTCTAGCACATCATTCATCTTTCAGAAACAAAACCACATTCACAAAAGCTCAAAATACCCTTTGAAATTAAAAATTTGATTTTTGTAAATATTTTCGTTTCTGAATTAAAATATTTAATAAAATGAGTATTTGAAGCATAATTGATTTAGTATTTTGTGTATTCTTTTGAGGTAAAATCATAGAAATTGATTAGGCAAGTGTCCCTGGTATCCTGTAGTAACTGAATGGAGACCCACAGAAGTCAAAAGGTTAAGTGACGCTGCACTAGCCTGTACTTCTTGTTTCACATGTCAAATGAGTGTTTCTGCTATGGCATTTCATACACCCATTTTTTATCTTTTTTTCTAAAGAGAATTCCAGGAACTCGCACTTACCTAGAACATATATGGTAATTCAACTCATACTTCGTCAGCCATGTTCTCCTGAATATCAGTTCTGGAAATGGGAAAATCGACTTCAGAAATACACATCCACACGAGGTGGCCATCTTTGAATTACTTTTATTTAAAGCAGAAGTAAAACCATTCAAAGGTGGCCACTCTGCGTGTACAGACATATAATATAAATTCCTTATACGTTATTTTTTACAGTTCAAATCGTTTTTTATGACAAAACAGAAAAGGCACTGTACAAGGACCCACACCCTAAACATTATTCCAGTTAAGAGCCTCCACCTGGTCTGATGTTCAGTGCCCAATCTTTAGTCTTTTAATATTGAAGGCACACCAACAATACAGCACTTTCTTCTGAAGCACCCTAAGTGTAGAGAAGGGGAAAACACACTAGGAATAAAACAATCATTGGAAAAGCTGATAGTTCTTGCTTAGGAGATAACCATTGGCCATGTCAATGTTTTTTAGCCATTTTTTACAGCAGCACGACTACTTTGGACCATGCCGGAAAGTTACAAAAAAGTGCTATGACGTGGCCACCACTGGCTGCGTCATAGAGTATTTTTTTAATTGTTAGCAGGAGAGGGGTGGTGGGAGGCATCAAGGTGTAAGAGAAGGCATGCAACACAGAGGGTTTCAAGGAAAAAAGCACTTTGAGGCAGCCAGCAGTGTCTGCTCATACCACATTTTTTTTGTTATGATGTTATACAATTCCTACTAAATTAATAGAACTGCACATTAGGACAACAGAACTTCATAATGTGGGAGACACAGGGCCTGATTACAAGTCTGGCCGTTCGAAGACTGACAGACTCGCGGTGGAGGTCAGACCGCCGTGGCTGTGGCCGTCTGACCGGCACATTACAAGATTGGTGGCTAGTGCCACCAAAAGACCGGCGTCTCCGCCAGGATCTCTGATGGTATGACGGCAGTAGTAGTCAGCCACAGCGGCGCTAAAATCTGCACCACCGTTCTGATTACAACTAGCCTTTTCATGGCCGTTCAACCCTCCCTCCCTACTCAGCACCGATGGAATTCGAAACAATTGTATTCTTGCACAGGGAGAGTGAGCTGTGATAAGTAGGCGCATGCAACAGAGCAATGGTATCGGGAGTCAGCATGTTTTATATACGGCAATCCTCTTGGGAGGCTGGTAGATTAGTGCCAGCAGTGCTGCATGTCAAACAGTGATCGTCCCAGGATGGTCGTGGCTAAAATGCCCCTCTACCCCTCCCAAGTCAGTGCATCATTTAGATAATAAAGTCATGCTGTGTTAGAAGCATAGCTCTGATACAATGCTATGTCTAGATGTTAGAAGATGTCTCCTGAACAGAATGTACTGATTACATGTCGAGAAAAGGCTAACTACAAGCAACTCATACAATTTATTCCAAGAACAATATCATGCAAGAAAAGTATGTAAAATGTCACAACTAAAGCATTGCAGCGAAACTGTGTAAAACAGGTCTCTAACCTTTTCTGTAGTGAGAGCTACTTCAGATCTGTGAAAACCACAGTGAGCTACTCAAGGCTAAACAACTTGTGCATTGTTGCCAGACACCCTCAAAGCCAGGTCTATTGACCTTAAGTGCAATGTCCATAAAGCCAGATACTATGGTTTGAACCAGATACTTTGACTAGGTGAAGTATGACAGGGTATAGTGTGTGTCAGTGAGAGGCTGGTCTTTAGGGGATGTATGAACGTATGTGCATATGAATGGCATATTTGTGTATGGGTGACAGAGTGCCTGTGTTGTATGTGCTTGTGGCACAAGACATACCTTTCACCGTATGTGGCACCGTTACATGTATAACACAAACATACAACCATTTTTTTTAAATGGGAGAAATTTTAAGAACAGAAAAAAGTTCAACAAAATGTTAACAATATGGGAATTTTTTCTGCACTTTAAATTTCTCCCATTTAAAAAAATAATGTATTTTTCAGTTATACATATGTCACAGTGTCTACTGGCCACTGGAAGCAGGAGGCCTGTTGTTTGTAAATGTGTTACTTTGAAATGGCAGAACATTCAAATGAAGAGGTAACGTAATCATTATGGTAACTTTTCAATTTAATTTTCTCCCATTTAACAGAATCTAGAAACATAATTTTGTACTCACTCTCCTATATTGAGTTGACAGGGACTTTTACTGAAGAATTAAATACCGCATTGCTTCAGTTTTTCACCTCTTTGCCCCATCTGCAGCCTGGGTCATAAATCTGACTGAATACTACTCACTATCATGCCCCACTATTTGCAGTCTGGTGATAATAATGTAAAGTAAACAAGCCTTCCCTTAACTTTAAAAAAATGAACTCAGGGCCACGATCTACTATGAAGGTGTCTGGGAGCTACTGGTTGCTCAAGATCGACTGGTTGGAGACACATGGTTGTAGGAGGCTGGACTGGCTTGTAGAGAGTACCAAGGGGTACTTACACCTTGCACCAGGCCCAGGTATCCCTTATTAGTGTAGAGGGGTGTCTAGCAGCTTAGGCTGATAGAAAAGGTAGCTTAGCAGAGCAGCTTAGGCTGAACTAGGAGACAAGTGAAGCTCCTACAGTACCACTAGTGTCACTTGCACAATATCATAAGAAAACACAATACACAGATATACTAAAAATAAAGGTACTTTATTTTTATGACAATATGCCAAAGTATCTCAGTGAGTACCCTCAGTATGAGGATAGCAAATATACACAAGATATATGTACACAATACCAAAATATGCAGTAATAGCAATAGAAGACAGTGCAAACAATGTATAGTCACAATAGAATGCAATGGGGGCACATAGGGATTAGGGCAACACAAACCATATACTCTAGAAGTGGAATGCGAACCACGAATGGACCCCAAACCTATGTGACCTTGTAGAGGGTCGCTGGGACTGTAAGAAAACAGTGAGGGTTAGAAAAATAGCCCAACCCAAGACCCTGAAAAGTGGGTGCAAAGTGCACCTAAGTTCCCCAAAGAACACAGAAGTCGTGATAGGGGAATTCTGCCAGAAACCACAACACCAGCAATGCAACAACGATGGATTTCCTGACGAGAGTACCTGTGGAACAAGGGGACCAAGTCCAAGAGTCATGATCAAGTCGGGAGTGGGCAGATGCCCAGGAAATGCCAGCTGTGGGTGCAAAGAAGCTGCCACCAGATGGTAGAAGCTGAGGATTCTGCAGGAACGACAAGGGCTAGAAACTTCCCCTTCGGAGGATGGATGTCCCACGTCGTGAAGAGTCGTGCAGAAGTGTTTTTGTGCAGAAAGACCGCAAACAAGCCTTGCTAGCTGCAAGGGTCGCGGTTAGTGTTTGTGGATGCTGCTGTGGCCCAGGAAGGACCAGGATGTCGCCAATTTCGTGAGGAGACAGAGGGAGAGAAGGAGCCCACTCAAAAGCAAGCAGCACCCGCAGAAGTGCCGGAACAGGCACTACAAAGTGGAGTGAACCGGAGCTCACCCGAAGTTGCACAAGAGGGTCCCACAAAGCCGGAGGACAACTCAGGAGGTCGTGCAATGCAGGTTAGAGTGCCGGGGACCCAGGCTTGGCTGTGCACAAAGGAAATCCTCGGTGAGTGCACAAGAGCCGGAGTAGCTGCAAAACACGCGGTTCCCAGCAATGCAGTCTGGCGTGGGGAGGCAAGGACTTACCTCCACCAAACTTGGACTGAAGAGTCACTGGACTGTGGGAGTCGCTTGGACAGAGTTGCTGAGTTCAAGGGACCTCGCTCGTCGTGCTGAGAGGAGACCCAGAAGACCGGTGATGCAGTTCTTTGGTGCCTGCGGTTGCAGGGGGAAGATTCCGTTGACCCACGGGAGATTTCTTCGGAGCTTCTAGTGCAGAGAGGAGGCAGACTACCCCCACAGCATGCACCACCAGGAAAACAGTCGAGAAGGCGGCAGGATCAGCTTTACAAGGTCGCAGTAGTCGTCTTTGCTACTTTGTTGCAGTTTTGCAGGCTTCCAGCGCGGTCAGCAGTCGATTCCTTGGCAGAAGGTGAAGAGAGAGATGCAGAGGAACTCTGATGAGCTCTTGCATCCGTTATCTAAGGAATTCCCCAAAGCAGAGGCCCTAAATAGCCAGAAAAGGAGGTTTGGCTACCTAGGAGAGAGGATAGGCTAGCAACACCTGAAGGAGCCTATCAGAAGGAGTCTCTGATGTCACCTGCTGGCCCTGGCCACTCAGAGCAGTCCAGTGTGCCAGCAGCACCTCTGTTTCGAAGATGGCAGAGGTCTGGAACACACTGGAGGAGCTCTGGGCACCTCCCAGGGGAGGTGCAGGTCAGGGGAGTGGTCACTCCCCTTTCCTTTGTCCAGTTTCGCGCCAGAGCAGGGCTCAGGGATCCCTGAACCGGTGTAGACTGGCTTATGCAGAGATGGGCACCATCTGTGCCCATCAAAGCATTTCCAGAGGCTGGGGGAGGCTGCTCCTCCCCAGCCCTGACACCTTATTCCAAAGGGAGAGGGTGTAACACCCTCTCTCTGAGGACGTCCTTTGTTCTGCCTTCCTGGGCCAAGCCTGACTGGACCGCAGGAGGGCAGAAACCTGTCTGAGGGGTTGGCAGCAGCAGCAGCTGCAGTGAAACCCCGGGAAAGGCAGTTTGGCAGTACCCGGGTCTGTGCTAGAGACCCGGGGAATCATGGGATTGTCTCCCCAATGCCAGGATGGCATAGAGGGGGCAATTCCATGATCTTAGACATGTTACATGGCCATATTCGGAGTTACCATTGTGAAGCTATACATAGGTAGTGACCTATGTATAGTGCACGCGTGTAATGGTGTCCCCGCACTCACAAAGTCCGGGGAATTGGCCCTGAACAATGTGGGGGCACCTTGGCTAGTGCCAGGGTGCCCACACACTAAGTAACTTAGCACCCAACCTTTACCAGGTAAAGGTTAGACATATAGGTGACTTATAAGTTACTTAAGTGCAGTGGTAAATGGCTGTGAAATAACGTGGACGTTATTTCACTCAGGCTGCAGTGGCAGGCCTGTGTAAGAATTGTCAGAGCTCCCTATGGGTGGCAAAAGAAATGCTGCAGCCCATAGGGATCTCCTGGAACCCCAATACCCTGGGTACCTCAGTATCATATACTAGGGAATTATAAGGGTGTTCCAGTATGCCAATGTGAATTGGTGAAATTGGTCACTAGGCTGTTAGTGACAATTTGTAAAGAGAGAGCATAACCACTGAGGTTCTGGTTAGCAGAGCCTCAGTGAGACAGTTAGGCATCACACAGGGAACACATACCTATAGGTCACAAACTTATGAGCACTGGGGTCCTGGCTAGCAGGGTCCCAGTGACACATAACAAACATACTGAAAACATAGGGTTTTCACTATGAGCACTGGGCCCTGGCTAGCAGGATCCCAGTGAGACAGTGAAAACACCCTGACATACTCTCACAAACAGGCCAAAAGTGGGGGTAACAAGGCTAGAAAGAGGCTACTTTCTCACACAATCCCCCCCCCAAACGAAGGACAATAAGGCTATCCTTGGCCAGTTGAGACTTTATTGTCTAAGTGGTGATAAGTAGAGAGTAGCTCTGCAATAGACTGGTTACTCCCTTTATCATCCACTACATGGTTACTTCCCAGTGGGGATGTAAATCACCCTGTTTGAAGTTTTTTAGCTAAGCAACAATGTGAAGATGTATTTTCAGAGTTTCTATCAGTAAGTTTTAGTTTAGAGCAGTGGGAATTGTCCACTGAACCTATTTGTAGTGATGAAAATGCCAGACAGGGATGCTGTCTCAGTAAAGCCATAGCTGGGCAAAAACTTTGTCCATATGGCTGGAGGAGAGAACAGGGGTGCTGTTTCTCTTGATTTGGAGCAGGGCAGGGATGCTGTCCTATGAGCTCCACACTAGGGCAGGGATGCTGTCCTAAGTGTTGTGAGGCAGTGCAGGGTTTCTGCACTAAAGTTTCTCTGGGAGGGTTGGAGGGATGCTCCATGTTAACTAAAATGGTGCTCTTTTTCTCACCAATGTTAGTTATCCCACAGAAAGGTACTTCCACCTCAGGGAGTACAGCTATGCCAGCTGATGTTTCCCTTGGAACAGGTGCCACCCCAGGAGAGGTTTCTCCCACCACAGGAATGGTATCCTGAATGGCAGGGTGGTTAGGGGATACTGTGATACCCTTTTTACCTGTTGATGGAGAGGGATCTTGAGTTTTCAGGCCTTCTCTCCTTTGCTTTTTCATTTCAGTAGAAATGAGAGGGAACAATTCCTCTGGGATGCCCAGCATGGCTGCATGGGCATAAAACTCTACCTCAGCCCAACCTGAGGTCTCTAGGTCATTACCTAAGAGACAATCTACAGGTAAGCTATGTGAAACTACCACCTGCTTAGGGCCAGTAACTCCACCCCAACTAAACTGAATTATAGCTAAAGGAAGAAACTTAGTGGAGTTATGGACATCAATAATCTTATACTGTTGTCCAATGATGTGTTGTTCAGGATGCACTAGGTTTTCAGTCACCAAAGTGATACTGGCTCCTGTGTCCCTGTAGGCCAAGGCCTCAACACCATTTATTGAAACTGTCTGCCTGTACTTATCCATTGTAAGGGGACAAGCAGCCAGTATGGCAAGGCCAATGCCACTAGGTGTGACAGAAACTGTCTTGGGACTGACTACCCCAGTTTCTATGATGGACCCATAAGTGAACCCAACTACACCCTTTGCTTGACTGTTGCCAGCAGTCCCACCACTAGTACCACTACTGCTAGGGGCACTAGAGCTTGATGTATTAGTGGTGGTAGGCTCAGGGGGTTTACCTGGACAGGACTTATCCCCTGGCCTATGGCCTCTGTTTTTACACACAAAGCACCAAGGCTTTTTAATGTGTGCAGGTTGAGAAGAAGAGGAAGAATTTGTTTCGTCCCCACCCCCTGAAGAGTGTTTAAGATTTGAAGTGGGATCTTTGGTTTTACCCTTATCCCCATGCTTATCTTGAGATTTCTCACCATCTTTCTTCTTGCCATCCTTGTCACCACCTGTATGAACTTTTCTGTTCACCCTTGTTCTGACCCATTTGTCTGCCTTCTTTCCCAATTCTTGGGGAGAGGTCAGATCTGAGTCTACTAGATACTGGTGCAACAAATCAGACACACAATTATTAAGTATATGCTCTCTCAGGATTAAGTTATACAGGCTTTCATAGTCAGAAACTTTACTGCCATGTAACCACCCCTCCAATGCCTTCACTGAATGGTCAACAAAGTCTAACCAGTCTTGTGAAGACTCCTTTTTGGTTTCTCTGAACTTCATCCTGTACTGTTCAGTGGTTAAGCCATAACCGTCTAGGAGTGCATTCTTAAGAACTGTGAAATTATTGGCATCACTTTCCTTTACAGTAAGGAGCCTATCCCTACCCTTTCCACTGAAAGATAGCCATAGGATAGCAGCCCACTGCCTTTGAGGGACCTCCTGTACAACACAGGCCCTCTCAAGTACAGCAAACCACTTGTTAATGTCATCCCCCTCCTTGTAAGGGGGAAATATCTTGTGCAGATTCCTAGAATCATGCTCTTTTGCAGGATGACTATTTGGAATACTGCTGCTGCCACCATGGGTTTCAAAACCCAATTTCTGTCTTTCTCTTTCTATCCCCAAGGACTGCCTATCTAAATCCAGCTGTTGCTTCTTGAGCTTCAGCCTGGATTGTTCCACTCTCAATCTATTGAGCTCCCTTTCTAACACTCTGTCATCAGGGTGGGTGGGTTGGGCATGCCTTGAAACAGAAGAATGGTGAGAATGAACAGAGGGAGACCTGGCCCTAACAGATGGCACACTAACATTCTGGCCTACAGAAGTAACACTTCTACTGTGATGAGACACAACACTATTACTGTGATGTGAATTCAAATTAGTACCAGCTATGCTAGGTGGCCTGCTAAGGGGCAGGTTGGAAAGATTCCCTCCCAAATCTTTTGCTAGGGGTGCCCCAGAATCAGAGTGGGAACCATCAGCTAATTTCTCACCAGCAGTGCCAACTAAGGTCTTATCTTGTTCAATGAGCATATTAACCAACAGTTGTCTTGAGGGATTCTTCCCTACCCCTAAACCTCTATCAACACAGAGACTCCTTGCTTCCTTCCAGCTAAGGTTGTCATAAGCTATGCTGGACAGATCAAGAGTTTGGCCTGTACCAGACATGATAGAAAAGGTTTAAGGGACAGAAAAATAAAAAAGTTTCAGAACTTTTTAAAGAACAGAAAAAAAAACTTTTAAAACTTTTTAAGAACTTTTTGAAAGTTTAGAGGTACGTTTCAGTACTTTAGAAAAGAAGTGAGAGAAGAAAAGCAAAACTTTTTGGTTAGGTGTACATACACTGAACTTGTTTTGTATATTTTTCTCTTATGAAAAGTACAATGACAAAAGTGGTAAGTAGTTGCAAAGTACTTATCCCACCGCTGCACAACCAATGTAGGAGGCTGGACTGGCTTGTAGTGAGTACCAAGGGGTACTTACACCTTGCACCAGGACCAGGTATCCCTTATTAGTGTAGAGGGGTGTCTAGCAGCTTAGGCTGATAGAAAAGGTAGCTTAGCAGAGCAGCTTAGGCTGAACTAGGAGACGAGTGAAGCTCCTACAGTACCACTAGAGTCACTTGCACAATATCATAAGAAAACACAATACACAGATATACTAAAAATAAAGGTACTTTATTTTTATGACAATATGCCAAAGTATCTCAGTGAGTACCCTCAGTATGAGGATAGCAAATATACACAAGATATATGTACACAATACCAAAATATGCAGTAATAGCAATAGAAAACAGTGCAAACAATGTATAGTCACAATAGAATGCAATGGGGGCACATAGGGATAGGGGCAACACAAACCATATACTCTAGAAGTGGAATGCGAACCACGAATGGACCCCAAACCTATGTGACCTTGTAGAGGGTCGCTGGGACTGTAAGAAAACAGTGAGGGTTAGAAAAATAGCCCACCCCAAGACCCTCAAAAGTGGGTGCAAAGTGCACCTAAGTTCCCCAAAGAACACAGAAGTCGTGATAGGGGAATTCTGCCAGAAACCACAACACCAGCAATGCAACAACGATGGATTTCCTGACCAGAGTACCTGTGGAACAAGGGGACCAAGTCCAAGAGTCATGATCAAGTCAGGAGTGGGCAGATGCCCAGGAAATGCCAGCTGTGGGTGCAAAGAAGCTGCCACCAGATGGTAGAAGCTGAGGATTCTGCAGGAACGACAAGGGCTAGAAACTTCCCCTTTGCAGAATGGATGTCCCACGTCGTGAAGAGTCGTGCAGAAGTATTTTCGTGCAGAAAGACCGCAAACAAGCCTTGCTAGCTGCAAGGGTCGTGGTAAGAGTTTTTGGATGCTGCTGTGGCCCAGGAAGGACCAGGATGTCACCAATTGCGTGAGGAGACAGAGGGGGCACCCCGCAAGAGAAGGAGCCCACTCAGAAGCAAGCAGCACCCGCAGAAGTGCCGGAACAGGCACTACAAAGTGGAGTGAACTGGAGCTCACCCGAAGTTGCACAAGAGGGTCCCACGAAGCCGGAGGACAACTCAGGAGGTCGTGCAATGCAGGTTAGAGTGCCGGGGACCCAGGCTTGTCTGTGCACAAAGGAAATCCTCGGTGAGTGCACAGGAGCCGGAGTAGCTGCAAAAAACACAGTTCCCAGCAATGCAGTCTGGCGTGGGGAGGCAAGGACTTACCTCCACCAAACTTGGACTGAAGAGTCACTGGACTGTGGGAGTCACTTGGACAGAGTTGCTGAGTTCAAGGGACCTCGCTCGTCGTGCTGAGAGGAGACCCAGAAGACCGGTGATGCAGTTCTTTGGTGCCTGCGGTTGCAGGGGGAAGATTCCGTCGACTCACAGGAGATTTCTTCGGAGCTTCTAGTGCAGAGAGGAGGCAGACTACCCCCACAGCATGCACCACCAGGAAAACAGTCGAGAAGGCGGCAGGATCAGCGTTACAAGGTCGCAGTAGTCGTCTTTGCTACTTTGTTGCAGTTTTGCAGGCTTCCAGCGCGGTCAGCAGTCGATTCCTTGGCAGAAGGTGAAGAGAGAGAGATGCAGATGAACTCTGATGAGCTCTTGCATTCGTTATCTAAGGAATTCCCCAAAGCAGAGACCCTAAATAGCCGGAAAAGGAGGTTTGGCTACCTAGGAGAGAGGATAGGCTAGCAACACCTGATGGAGCCTATCAGAAGGAGTCTCTGACGTCACCTGCTGGCCCTGGCCACTCAGAGCAGTCCAGTGTGCCAGCAGCACCTCTGTTTCCAAGATGGCAGAGGTCTGGAGCACACTGGAGGAGCTCTGGGCACCTCCCAGGGGAGGTGCAGGTCAGGGGAGTGGTCACTCCCCTTTCCTTTGTCCAGTTTCGCGCCAGAGCAGGGCTGAGGGATCCCTGAACCGGTGTAGACTGGCTTATGCAGAGATGGGCACCATCTGTGCCCATCAAAGCATTTCCAGAGGCTGGGGGAGGCTGCTCCTCCCCAGCCCTGACACCTTATTCCAAAGGGAGAGGGTGTAACACCCTCTCTCTGAGGACGTCCTTTGTTCTGCCTTCCTAGGCCAAGCCTGGCTGGACCCCAGGTGGGCAGAAACCTGTCTGAGGGGTTGGCAGCAGCTGCAGTGAAACCCCGGGAAAGGCAGTTTGGAGGTACCCGGGTCTGTGCTAGAGACCCGGGGAATCATGGGATTGTCTCCCCAATACCAGGATGGCATTGGTGGGGCAATTCCATGATCTTAGACATGTTACATGGCCATATTCGGAGTTACCATTGTGAAGCTATACATAGGTAGTGACCTATGTATAGTGCACGCGTGTAATGGTGTCCCCGCACTCACAAAGTCCGGGGAATTGGCCCTGAACAATGTGGGGGCACCTTGGCTAGTGCCAGGGTGCCCACACACTAAGTAACTTAGCACCCAACCTTTACCAGGTAAAGGTTAGACATATAGGTGACTTATAAGTTACTTAAGTGCAGTGGTAAATGGCTGTGAAATAACGTGGACGTTATTTCACTCAGGCTGCAGTGGCAGGCCTGTGTAAGAATTGTCAGAGCTCCCTATGGGTGGCAAAAGAAATGCTGCAGCCCATAGGGATCTCCTGGAACCCCAATACCCTGGGTACCTCAGTATCATATACTAGGGAATTATAAGGGTGTTCCAGTATGCCAATGTGAATTGGTGAAATTGGTCACTAGGCTGTTAGTGACAATTTGTAAAGAGAGAGCATAACCACTGAGGTTCTGGTTAGCAGAGCCTCAGTGAGACAGTTAGGCATCACACAGGGAACACATACATATAGGTCACAAACTTACGAGCACTGGGGTCCTGACTTGCAGGGTCCCAGTGACACATAACAAACATACTGAAAACATAGGGTTTTCACTAAGAGCACTGGGCCCTGGCTAGCAGGATCCCAGTGAGACAGTGAAAACACTCTGACATACACTCACAAACAGGCCGAAAGTGGGGGTAACAAGGCTAGAAAGAGGCTACCTTCTCACAATGGTGTAAAATATGAAATATTAAACAAAGCTAAAATGGGGTAACCAACTTGGGTGCAAGAGGTCCTTACAGAACCCTCCACTTGCTCATAGAAAGACAGATTCTTAAAACCCGTACTATAAAAGGAATAAAATTATAAACAATTTACACCAACAACCAAAGCAAACAAGCTAAGTTAAAAATGAGCCAATTAAAACAATTTGTGTAAAAACAAGGGCCAAATTAAAAAGTTAGTGTAGGTGTTGAATGGGGTTTCTGGTTGGCCAAGGTGTACACCCTGCCCAGGCAGATCCCACCACTCTAGTACGGATAAGCTAGAAACACAAATCAGATAACATGCTCAACCTGTAGTAGACTGGCACAGAGCAGGCAGGCTTATCAAAAGAGGCAATGTATAAAGTATTTGTGCAACACATACACAGCAACTGGTTTTCCCACATACAGAAATACATCAAGCAGGACACTGGGCCATTCGTGGTCAGGCCAAGTCCACATGGGAGTTCTGCTCCACCCAACTTACAGTCAGAGCTACTGACAGAGCCACTGAGTTTAATTCCCATGGTAAACAAGGTCACCAATGTAATTCTGAAGATACTGTGACACAACAAAACTACTCATCCTTGGAGTGTTTATGACCCGAATTCTGATCAGCACTCACCACACACCCTCTAGATCAGAACTCAAGGCTTGGGAATACGGTTCACACGTTATAAGTGCTCTTGGCTGCCTTGGTGTGAATGCTGATTACATTTGAAAAACTACGGGGCTAACCTTATTATTTCTAAAAAATCTATGTGTTCACCCATGTGGTAACATTCCAATCCACAAGTCTGGTCATTAAGGCCTTCTTGTATGGTATAAAAATGATTATTTATCAAAGATGTTGTCATTGGACCTAAATATTGTTTTCACCAGTTTGATAAATCTGCCTTTTGAACCACTGCATGTCGTGGCACAAGCCCGTGACATGGGTGACATTTTTTTTATTTACTGATCCAAGATGGATTGGTTAATAGAATCAAATATGAAAATGAAGTACTCCAAAATTATTTTATTTATAAAGAGGAAGGGCTGGCAGCAATTTGCTGCCTGGCCTGCCACAAATAAGCTAAAATTAAAAAACGCAGGTGAAATGGAGGAGTTGAAACGGGAGTAGAGGAGAGGATTGGAGTAGTGGCTGGGGATGAACAAGGGAATGAAGTGCATGAGGGAGAGAGAAAAAAGGGGAGTAGGGGAGATACACACAAGGGTGAGAACAATACAGGGGTGAAACGAGATGCACACGGATGAGAGCCACACAGAGTGCAGGGTGAGAGAACCACAAGGGTTAGAGATAGCAACACAGAGCATGGGTGCGAAGCACACTGACAAAAAAGAGCAACAGAGAGCGTGCTGTGGGAGAGAAGCACACTGGTTAGACAGTTGGTAATTGGTAAACGCATGCACTATCACATAGTGCTTAGGTAAGAGGAAAAAGCTGTTCTCTAAAAGTGGAAGGCCACAAACAGAGAAACTATACTCCAGGGGAGGGCCAAACAGAAGATGGACAAGGCAATCTGTTGACTAAGAAGGAAGTAAGTTAGGGTGAGAATACAGCCACCCAACAGTGGGAAAGTAGCTCGCTTTAAGCCTACTGCAAGTTCTAGGTGAGCTGACAATAGATTTTGTGCAACCAATCAAAAAATAAGTAATTATTAGAGTCTGTTGGCATGATGCCAACATTGATACTAAAATGATTCTGTCTTACTCAATTGGTCACTAACAGTGTGAACTTTAAATAGCTCAGGGTGCTAAGGTACCTGCTTTACAGATCTATGTTCAATAATATGGGTGACCAACACAGTTGCTAGAGGAATTAGGGGGTGATTCTAACCCCGGCGGTCTTAGACCGCCGGGGCCAGGGTCGGCGGGAGCACCGCCGACAGACCGGCGGTGCCCCGCAGGGCATTCTGACCGCGGCGCTTTGGCCGCGGTCAGTGCAGGAAAACCGGCGGTCTCCCGCCGGTTTTCCGCTGCCCCTAGGAATCCTCCAAGGCGGCGCAGCTTGCTGCGCCGCCGAGGGGATTCCGACCCCCCCTACCGCCATCCAGTTCCCGGCGGTCCGCCCGCCGGGAACCGGATGGCGGTAGGGGGGGTCGCGGGGCCCCTGGGGGCCCCTGCAGTGCCCATGCCACTGGCATGGGCACTGTAGAGGCCCCCGTAAGAGGGCCCCTAAATGTATTTCACTGTCTGCTGCGCAGACAGTGAAATACGCGACGGGTGCAACTGCACCCGTCGCACAGCTTCCACTCCGCCGGCTCGATTCCGAGCCGGCTTCATCGTGGAAGCCTCTTTCCCGCTGGGCTGGCGGGCGGCCTGAAGGCGGCCGCCCGCCAGCCCAGCGGGAATGTCAGAATTACCGCCGCGGTCTTTCGACCGCGGAACGGTAACCTGACGGCGGGACTTTGTCGGGCGGCCTCCGCCGCCCGCCAAGGTCAGGATGAGGGCCTTAGTGTGTAACCTCAGGTCATAAGTTTGAATAAGGTGGCTCAGAAAGTTGATGGATGTGTTGCAGAAATGAACATCTGAGGTGCAGGTCACACATTTCTATTTTATGTAACGTAGCCAGTGCATTAATATTTTTGTTTCAGGAATCCTTATTGATCATACAGATCACGAGTTACAAAGCAAAGAAAACAGCTCATTGAGTTATGCACCTACTTCAAATTTGTACAGGTAATCTGCAAGGCATACCTTTGAGGTCCTGAAGTTTTTACCACAATCTCTTCGTACTGAAGCTTGATAAAGTGGGTTTATATGGGTAGTAATCAGATTATTGCTGCTGTAAATATATGCACAAAGACAGATGTTCTTGACATTCCTACAAAATACATTCTCATCAATACAGAGAGCTTTTGATCCACAAACACTTTTAAACGTTGCTTTTCTTGGAAAAAAACGTGTTCAGGGGCACTTGAGTTTATCTCTGTTGATGAAAGAGAAGGTTTGAATTCGGTTCCGCTCCGCCATATGCCCTTAAACTGCTCTAGCAGCCACTCAGTTCGCATAAGCAGGTTTAGTGATAGTCCCGGAAGTGGGCGTCACGCGGCTTGACTGCGACACTGCACCTCAGCTTCGCACGGGGAAAGCGCGTGAACCACCTGAATGTGTCAGGACGTTAGCATGCAGCATCAGAGCGGGCCAGGGCCTTGTCCAAGGTCAGGAACAGCTGGCAACCATGGAGTTCGACTGGATCCCACTTCATCCCTGCACTGGTGTATATATAATAATTGCAGTTGCTCCCAAACAGTAAATAAGTACGCCATTAACACAACGCCCCCCCTCCTTGGCATACCACTACCTTCGAGTAGCCCCTGTGTACTTAGCCTTCATATACACAACCACACATACGAACCGTTCGCGGTGACAGTGGAGGAGGCAATGAGGGTCATGGACCCAAGTGCAGGGAAGAAAATGGCCCCCATATGTTTGAACTGTGAAATTCATGACTAATCAGTGTTCAGTGAGCTCCTCCGGCCTATTGGCCCCTGTGCCACGGCACCTGTTGCACCAATGGAACCACGGTCCATCCGCGTTCAGGGATTCCCGTCGTCACAGTTGTGCTAGAAGTCGTCTAATTTCTGCCTTCACATTCTGCATTTATTTCCTAATGTCTTAGTTTTGTGATGTACAGATTTTTCTTTGTTTATCTTGTAAAATTTCCTGGTTTACTATGCCTTCACCAAGCAAGGTTTTTATTCCATTTATAAGATAGTTTTCCTCTCGTAGGAGATAATTTTCACTAACTTGAGCCAAGCTGTAAAATGTATGCTGACATTTTGTCTACAAGTTTAGCCTTTTGGAAAACTTTTCTATGGCCAATGGCATAGCTGAAGAGAGAAACGCTGTTTACTGTGAAGTATGTCGAATGCAGAACCGTTTTTAATAGTGTTATACGAGTATAAGTGTTAATTACTAAAAAGTAACGATTTTCATTTAAAGTAAAAGTATTTGAAGGTAGCACAAAAAAACGTAGGTGCATAATCATCAAAATTCACGCAACGCAGCAAGAGAACTTGCTGCGCTGCCTTATGTGAATGGGAGACGGCGGCAGGACTGTGCAGTATTTAAAATAATACTGTACTTTCTTGCACTCTGCCTTTGCTGCCGCACACTGTGCTGCCTAGCGCCAATGCAGGAACCCTTGCGCCATAGAGCAAGGGAGCCTGCGTTGCAGGCACAATTGTTTTTGTGGAGGAAGGGGAACCTTCCTCTGCAAAAACAATCCTCAGAGGCATTTCTGCAGCCACTTAGAAAGAGTAAACAACGAGGAGAAATAAATATTTTCCCCTCATTGCATGTTTGCTGGGAAGGTGTTCAATTCAGGTGTCTTACTAGGTCTACCAGTGTTGTTAAATCTGGGAATGCATCAGAATATATGGATGGATGCTTGGGAACACCCACTCTCCACACCTTCCTTCCTTGGGCAGAGTAACTCGAGGCAGTGATTTATGCTGCCTTGAATTACTCCAGATTTGACAAGCACCACAAGCCCATGGGAGCTTAGCGCAAGGGTGATGCAAAACTTTGATAAATATACTGTATCAGATATCTGCTTCTCCTTGGCACTTAGAGGCAAACCTTATCCTGCAGAAACATCAACACAACATCTTTCAAATCCTATGCATACCTTCAAGAGCAGAGCATGAAGACACTGGCACCAACTACAGGTTGCATGGCACTGGGAGGGTGCCAACTTCTCACATGTAATTACCATTGCTGTGCAATAATGCCCTGCCAGGATTGTGCAAATATAGATGAAATTTCATGGAATGGAAAATAAGTGTGTAGCCTCGGTTTTCCCAGCAGTAAAACAGAATATGATTTCCAAATCGAATGCTCTCATTTCCTACTTGCTCTTTGGAAGTGGTAAATGGGAGCATGGGCATCTGTGTGGGGCAGGGGTGGTGGAGAATTGTGTGGAGGCTAGGGAAGGGAAGGGAAGATGTATCCTTACAGGAGGGACCATTGTAGGTTCCTCTCTTGCCTTAGAAGAAATTCAGACTGGGCTGGGCACAGAGGTCTAGCTGTTGGTGCAGACAAGCCTCAAGTTATTTTACCACCTAAAGGTTCTGGCTGGTAAATTTGGTCCAGCGTTCCCGCACCTGCAAAAACAGATGCTAGAACACTTTCTCAGTGTCACTGAGTTGGTTTCCATGACTGGCACATTCACTAATATGTCTCCAAAGGTGCAGTGACACCGCAAACCTCTTCGTCCTTGGAGTGTTCCTGACTGCAGTTCTAGCAGCACACACCCTCTAGATAGAAATTCCAGGCTGGGGAATTTTCTACACATTTCAAGTGCTCTTTGGGGAATTTTCTACACATTTCAAGTGCTCTTTGCTGCCTTGATGTCAATGTTGATAGCATTCCAAAAACTAAGGAACTAAACTTTCTTATTGTTCCAGACATCCCTTTGTGTTTCACCCTTGGGTAAGCTCAAATCCTCACATGTAAGAATCCTGGTCAGAGCTATACACAACCATGACAAGAGTTTTTGGGCATCCACCTAATAAAAGAACAAAGGAAATTCTATTGCCTGAGTAAAGATGCTAACTGAAAACAACATTAGACACCGCACCAGTTCCAAGATGTAGCTGCAATATTGTGAAACCTCCTCCATAGGAGTTTGATGATTGTCCAAAAACAAACATACCAGCAACCGAATCCGGTCGAAAACATTTAGGCCCTCATTCTGACCCTGGCGGTCGGTGATAAAGCGGCGGCCAAGCCGCCAACAGGCCGGCGGTCTAAAATATGCAATTCTGACCCTGGCGGGAACCGCCAACACAGCCCGCCAACTTAACACTCCGCCCGCCACAGCGGTACAAACAAACAGCGCGGCGGTTCCCGCCAACAGCCAGGCGGCAGACAATGTACCGCCCACCCTATTACGACCCACCAATCTGCCACCTTTTCGGGGGCGGGAGCACCGCCGATAAGAACACAGCGGAAACAGACTACGAACGGGAAAACGCTCACCTCTACGCACTCCACGCAAGATTCCGGCAGCATGGAACCAGAGTTGCAGGTCATCCCCGCACTCCTATTCCTGCTCATATACCAGGAGCACGCCCGGCGGCGCGGAAGACATCGGTGAGTACTGCACCTACGACACAGGGGAGGGAAAAGATTACCGGCACACACCCATCCACCCACACCCACTACAACACACACATCAATGCATTCCCACAGATCACTGTCACAACCCACAAACCACCCCCCTCCGAAATAATGCAAAGACCAAAAGAAGAGATCATAAACGGGCAGATATATTGAAATATGGACACCAGTAATCCCAATAAATAAATAAACTATATACAAAATATATACAGCTACTAAATGTAGTCCAACCACTGTCCGTGGATCACAGGGTTCCTGTGCAAAGGGGCAAGGCCCAGTCCCACGACAAGAACTCCACGGAGAGAACACTGCAGGGGCATCAGAAAGAAAATCGGACAGGCACCTCAGGGGGAAGGGAAGGGGGGGCACCTCAGCCACTTGAGTACACGACGCCAGATCCACGAGGGGACTCCATGACCACTGGGCCATCCTGGGGAGAGCAAAGCCACAGTCCATACAGTCCATACAGTGGGTGGCCTGCCCACTGGGCCATCCTGGGGAGAGCAAAGCCACAGTCCATACAGTCCATACAGTGGGTGGCCTGCCCACTGGGCCATCCTGGGGAGAGCAAAGCCACAGTCCAAACAGTCCATACAGTGGGTGGCCTGCCCACTGGGCCATCCTGGGGAGAGCAAAGCCACAGTCCAAACAGTCCATACAGTGGGTGGCCTGCCCACTGGGCCATCCTGGGGAGAGCAAAGCCACAGTCCATACAGTCCATACAGTGGGTGGCCTGCCCACTGGGCCATCCTGGGGAGAGCAAAGCCACAGTCCATACAGTCCATAACAGACCCCACTGCCACTGGAGGAGGCAAGTTGGCCAGAGGACATCCTGCAGCCCTGCCCGAGATAGATCCTGCCCTGCCACGTCTGCCAAAGGGCCAGCGGTTCTTGCCTTGAAGGGCCCAGTTCAGCGGTTCTTGAGACGGCGGGGCCCAGCGGAGTGGTGCTTGAGACGGCGGGGCCCAGTTCAGCGGTCCTTGCCCTGAAGGGCCCAGTTCAGCGGTTCATGAGACGGCGGGGCCTAGCGGAGCGGTGCTTGAGACGGTGGGGCCCCGGTCAGCGCTACTTGCCTTGAAGGGCCCAGTTCAGCGGTTCTTGAGACGGCGGGGCCCAGTTCAGCGGTTCTTGAGACGGCGGGGCCCAGTTCAGCGGTTCTTGAGACGGCGGGGCCCAGTTCAGCGGTTCTTGAGACGGTGGGGCCCAGGTCAGCGCTACTTGCCTTGAAGGGCCCAGTTCAGCGCTCCTTGCCTTGAAGGGCCCAGTTCAGCGGTTCTTGAGACGGCGGGGCCCAGTTCAGCGGTTCTTGAGACGGCGGGGCCCAGTTCAGCGGTTCTTGAGACGGCGGGGCCCAGTTCAGCGGTTCTTGAGACGGCGGCCGGTCTATGGCCAACTGCTAATTGCCTGGTGGTGCCCTCCTGGGCAGCGGGGATGGTGCTCCTTCAATGCCCACCTGGGCTGTGGGTGGTGGGGCCCTCCTGGCCAGCTGGGCTGGGTCCTCCCTGGGCAGCGGCTATGGGGGTGGTGGGCTCTCCCGGGGCAGCTGTGCCGGTTCCTCCCGGGGCAGCGGCTATGGGGGTTGTGGGCTCCTCCTGGGCAGCAGGCCTGCTGCCTGACCTCTCCGACTTGCTGCCCTTGCCCTCCTTAGTCGTGGGCCTGTGGCCCTTTCCTCCCTTTGGAGCTGTGGCTGGTGACTGTCTCTGGGTGGTGTCCGGGGGGGATGTAGAAGGCGGGCTCCTGCGGCGCCCCTTCCGCCTTCTGCTCCTCTTCCCAGGGGGTGGGCTGGCTGTCCCCTTGCTGCTGGGCGAAGATCCAGACATGCGGGCTGGCGGGCTCCAATACCCCTGCACCCTTGTCAAGGGGGCTGCAGGGCTGGTGGTGGCTGAGGTGCTCTTCTTACCCCGACGAGAAGGAGGGGGGGGCTCAGGGTCAGGAAAGAAGTTAGTAGTGGCGAGGAAGAGCTTCTTGGGACAATGGAGAGTGGTAGGTACAGTGGGAATGGGAGTGGAGGGAGAGGATGTGGTTGTAGGTGAGTCACGTTTGCTGTCTTTGGGTGCAGGTGCAGGAGGGATAGGCTGTCGTGAGGTGGATGGCTGTTGGGTGGGTGGGTGGCTGCGTTTGTGTGGTGTGGAAGAGGGGGTGACAGACACAGTGGGAGAGGACACAGGGGACGTGTAAATGGCAGTGGGGGTGGTGACTGCACGTGTGCGGACTGGAGTGGAGGGTGTGCTGGTGATGGAAACACTGGCTGATGGTGAGGTGAATGGAGGTGTGAGTGTAGACGTCACAGGGAGGGAGGAGGGAGACGAGGAGGTGGGGGTCACAGAGGTGGTAGTGACTGTTGGCATGTCTGCATCGGAATGTTGCGTGTGTGAATGTCTGCGTGATCTGTGGTGCTTATGTTTGGATGAGCTTCTCTTGGGTGTTGAGGTGTGTGCAGGCTGGTCTGATGGTGTGGGTGGGACAGGCAGAGGAACAGGAGACTGGGAGGAGGGAGTTAGTAGAGGCAGGCAGGAGACAGGGACAATGGCTGCCGTCAGTGCTGAGGCCAGAGCCTGGAACGATCGCTGATGGGCAGCCTGACCCGAATGAATGCCCTCCAGGTACGCATTGCTGCGATGAACCTCCCTCTCCACCCCCTGGATGGCATTCAAAAGGGTAGTCTGCCCAACAATGAGCGTTCGGAGGAGGTCAATGACCTCCTCACTGAGGGCAGCAGGGGTAACAGGGGCAGGGCCTGAGGTGCCTGGGGCGAAGGAGATGCCCGGCTTCCTGGCAGAGCGGGCACGGGGCGAACGCTGAGGGGCTGCTGGGAGGGCGGAGATGGTGCGCTGGGTGGCGGCTGTACCTGTAATGGCGGGGGGCACGGATGGTGCCACCCCCGCAAGGGAGCCCCCTTCCGAGGACGTGTCCGTGTCGCTGCAGGCTCCAGTCGTCCCCGTCGTGGAGCTCCCCTCGCCCTCCGTCTCACTGGTCCAGTCTGACTCTGTGGCATGGCCCTCCTGGGCCATGTGAGATGCAGCTCCCTCCTGCCCCGATGCCACTTCTCCTCCGCCTGATGATGCTGATGCACACAAGCACAGAAAGACAAACAAAAAGGGGGGGGGGAGAGAGAAATAAAGGGATATTGAGTACATGGATCTCCGGTACAGTTAGCGGACATGACAGACACAGATGCCCCCTGCACTAAGTTGCGCACTTGGGGTCCGCTACGCATTCCGTGGAACATGCCCTACACGCCTAGAGTTGACAACTGCACCCATGGATGACACGGCCCAGGGATGGCTGTACTGACAAACTACTGAGGGTGGTGGCTGGGGACACAGGGGCTTACGGGGGTGCCCAGCCTACAGATATCGCCCTGGCCTAGGGGGACCCCCAGCCCTCCTCCCCCAACCAGACACCTCCACTGCGCGACAACAGAGTAGATAATGCTTGTACTCACCCCCTTGTGTCTGCTGTGCTGCCCTCACGCGCCCATCCAATTCAGGGTAGGCCACCGCCAGGATCCGGAACATCAGGGGGCTCAGTTGACGGCAGGCACCCCGCCTACGTTGGGAGGCCATCCCCAGCAGAGACTCGGCGGTCTTCTTGGTCCCGCGGCGGATGTCCTCCCACCTCTTGCGGCAGTGGGTGCCCCGTCGATGGTGGACCCCCAGGGTCCGGACTTCCTTGGCGATGGCACGCCAAATCCCGATCTTCTCATGGGCGCGGACCTATGTGACACGTACAGGGAGGGAGAAATACCACGTTCAAGTTTGTCAGCATTTTCCTTGCCAGTGGCCCAACGCCCCCCATCCCCGCCAGGCCCCCCGCCAGGCCCCCCGCCAGGCCCAACATGCCCCCCATCCCCACCATGCCCCCCGCCAGGCCCAACATGCCCCCCATCCCCGCCAGGCCCCCCGCCAGGCCCCCCGCCAGGCCCAACATGCCCCCCATCCCCGCCATGCCCCCCGCCAGGCCCAACATGCCCCCCATCCCCGCCAGGCCCCCCGCCAGGCCCAACATGCCCCCCATCCCCGCCAGGCCCCCCGCCAGGCCCCCCGCCAGGCCCAACATGCCCCCCATCCCCGCCATGCCCCCCGCCAGGCCCAACATGCCCCCCATCCCCGCCAGGCCCCCCGCCATGCCCCCCGCCAGGCCCAACATGCCCCCCATCCCCGCCAGGCCCCCCGCCAGGCCCCCCGCCAGGCCCAACATGCCCCCCATCCCCGCCATGCCCCCGCCAGGCCCAACATGCCCCCCATCCCCGCCAGGCCCCCGCCAGGCCCCCCGCCAGGCCCAACATGCCCCCCATCCCCGCCATGCCCCCCGCCAGGCCCAACATGCCCCCCATCCCCGCCAGGCCCCCCGCCAGGCCCCCCGCCAGGCCCAACATGCCCCCCATCCCCGCCAGGCCCCCCGCCAGGCCCCCCGCCAGGCCCAACATGCCCCCCATCCCCGCCATGCCCCCCGCCAGGCCCAACATGCCCCCCATCCCCGCCAGGCCCCCCGCCATGCCCCCCGCCAGGCCCAACATGCCCCCCATCCCCGCCAGGCCCCCCGCCAGGCCCCCCGCCAGGCCCAACATGCCCCCCATCCCCGCCATGCCCCCGCCAGGCCCAACATGCCCCCCATCCCCGCCAGGCCCCCCGCCAGGCCCAACATGCCCCCCATCCCCGCCAGGCCCCCCGCCAGGCCCCCAAGCCAGCCAGTGGCCCCAAATCCAGATTGAATTAAACTCACTTGTTGGTCTGGAGGACCGTAGAGTAGCGCATACTGGGGGAGGAACCCATCCACGAGTTTCTCCAACTCCTCTCCAGTGAAGGCAGGGGCCCTTTCCCCAGGTGCAGCAGCCATTGTCCCTTCCAGACCGAGGTCACAGCAACACTTGCAGTATAGGTCCTCTCCTGTGAAAGTTCAAGTCGCAAGTGGATAAGTAGATAGAAAATGGCGGTCACGTCCGCGGCGGTGCGTACCGCGGCGGTGCGTCCCGCCACCGCCGGCGCCCTTCGCCATTGGCTCCTGAAACCCATAGGCTTCAATGTTAACCAATGCGGCTTCGCGCCGCGGTCTTCGCCCGCCGCCCGCCGCGGTGTGCCCCGCCAGCGCATTGACCTCACATCCCATTGTCACACTTCACAGGTCAGGCAGCCGCCATTTCCAGGGCCCACATGGCTCAATTTCAACTGCGTCACACAGGCCTAGGCCTTGCATAGCCACTCAGACACGCCATTCACTGCATAGAGAATCGTATACTGTGCTAGCTGTGAGTACGTACCTGTGGGTTGCTTGACTGTGTGCTCCATGTTGTCCTTCCTAGGCACCGTCCGCTGGGTTGGGCGAGGAGACGGATGAATCCTCCCGTGTACCGACCGCTGGTGGACCTGTCGACAATGGAAGAACGCCACATTATCCTGACCTACCGTCTTAACCGTGCCACTATCCATGAACTGTGTGCCCAGCTGGAGCCCGACCTGATGTCCCCCATCCGCCAACCCACAGGGATTCCCCCTCTGGTGCAGGTCATGTCAGTACTCCATTTCTTGGCAAGTGGGTCATTTCAGACAACCGTGGGAATTGCTTCTGGGATGTCTCAGCCCATGTTTTCGAAGGTGTTATCCAGAGTGTTGTCTGCCCTGATGAAATCCGTGAGGAGCTACATCATTTTCCCTGAGGTGGGCGAATTGGCTACAGTGAAGGGTGATTTCTACGCCCTTGGACATATTCCCAACATAATTGGTGCCATTGATGGGACCCATGTGGCTTTGGTTCCCCCAAGAGACAGGGAGCAGGTGTACAGGAACAGAAAAAATTACCATTCAATGAACATCCAGGTGGTGTGTTTGGCTGACCAGTACATCTCGCATGTAAATGCCAAATTCCCAGGGTCAGTGCATGACGCCTACATCCTCAGGAATAGCAGCATCCCTTACGTGATGGAACAGCTACAGAGACACCGTGTATGGCTAGTGGGGGACTCTGGGTACCCCAACCTGTCGTGGCTACTGACCCCAGTAAGGAATCCCCGGACCAGGGCAGAGGAACGGTACAATGAGGCCCATGGGCGTACTAGGAGGGTGATCGAACGCACCTTTGGCCTCCTAAAGGCCAGGTTTAGGTGCCTGCATATGACAGGTGGATCCCTAATGTACTCACCTAAGAAGGTGTGTCACATCATCGTGGCCTGCTGCATGCTTCACAACCTGGCTTTGCGCCGCCAGGTGCCTTTCCTGCAGGAGGATGGTCGAGACGGTGGTGTTGTGGCAGCGGTGGAACCTGAGGAGAGTGACGAGGAGGAAGACGACGGGGCTGAAACAGACAACAGGGACAGAATCATTGAACAGTACTTCCAATAGGACACAGGTAACATTTCAAAGATAATTTAGTAAATGTTAACTACTCTCCAGCATCTCTGCTGCCTGTCTATTTGCCCCAGTGTATGATGACTGAGTTTTGGCTTTTCCCTCCCTATTTCAGATCTGGGGTCCCCACTACGAGTCCTGTGCTTCGTTTCCCCATGGACTACAGCTTTGTGGCAGCTGTTTGTTGACTTCACCATGTACAAGGACATATTTGCACTGTCATGTCAATTACAATCTATTGAAATCACAGCCAGACTCCAGATATTTTGGTGCAAAATAGGTGTTTATTGAAGTGCTCAAAATGGGATGGGTGGTTTCAAGTGGGTGGGGGCTATGGTGAAGGAATGTCCATGGCAGAGTCCAGAGTAACAGTCACACAGGTGCATTGTCCAGAGGCCTGTGGAGAGATGGAGCATGGGCAGTTCAAGGATGGACAGGGTGACAATGTGGGACAGTGGGATGACATCAGGTGGTATCCATTGCTGGCGGGGGTCTTGACATCCTACTCTGTCTTCTTGCGAGATCTCAGGGCCTTCTTGCGGGGTGGTTCTTCTCCTGCAGGAGGTGGGGGTCTGGTGGGCTGCTGCTGTGCGGGGGCCTCCTGTCCACTAGCGCCGGCGGAGGTGGTTGGCTGTTCTTGGTCCAGGCTAGTGGCAGGGGCCCTTGGGTGTTGTTCAGTGTCCGCCCTGGTGTTTACGAGGTCCTGCAGCAGCCCTACCATGGTAACCAGGGTGGTGTTGATGGCTCTGATGTCCTCCCTGTACCCCCGATAGTGTTCCTCCTGCAGTGCCTGGATCTCCTGGAACCGGGCCAGTACCGTCGCCATCGTCTCCTGGGAGCGGTTGTATGCTCCCATGATGGTGGTGAGGACCTCGTGGAGAGTGGGTTCCCTGGGCCTCTCCTCCCCCCCCTGTCGCACAGCTGCCCTCCGAGTTGCCCTGTTTCCCTGGGCCTCTGCCCCCTGGCCGGTGTGCCCACTACCACTGCCCCCAGGTCCCTGTTGTTGTTGGGGTGGTGGGTTATCCTGGGTGCCCTGTAGTGGTAGACACACCGCAGATTGACGCGCCCTGGAGACAGAGGCATGGGCCCGCTGGGTGGGAGCTGTGCTGGTGTTCCCAGAGGGGTTAGGGTCTGTAGTGGCCTGGGCCTGTGTGAGGGGAACCGACTGTCCAGAGGTCCCCGATGGTCCGGGCTGGTCATCGGTGTCCAGGTCGACAGAGCTGCTGTCATCGCTGACGGCCTCTTGGGTGGGGGGTGTGGATAATTCTGGCCCCTCCGCCGCGGTGTGTTGACGGTCGGGTCCTGCAGGGGTATAGAGGTATGGTTATAGTTTCAATGTGTGGCATATGGGTGTATCTGTGGGTTCTCGTGTCCCCAAGTGCTGGCATTCGTGTGTGGGGGCTTTGGTGAGGGTGGCTTGTGGGGGGGATGTGTATATGCATTGGGCATGCTTTGGTGATGGGTGTCCATGCTTAGTGGACGCATGCAGGCCTAGGTTTTGGGATGTGTGGGTTGTGATGGTGAGACATTGGCGGGGAATAGGTGTGCTGGGGGTGGGGGTGAGGATGGTGGTGGGGGTGAGGATGGTGGTGGGGGTGAGGATGGTGGTGGGGGTGAGGGTGGGGGTGAGGATGGGGGTGGGGGTGAGGGTGGGGTTCGAGGATGGGGGTGAGGGTTGGGGTCTGATTTGGCATGCAGGTGGGGGGGAAGCAGTATTGAAGCTTCAACTTACCAGTATCCATTCCTCCGCCGACTCCTGCGAGGCCGTCAGGATGCAGGATGTTCAAGACTTCCTCCTCCCATGATGTGAATTGTGGGGGTTGAGGTGGGGGTCCTCCGCCAGTCTTCTGCACGGCGATGTTGTGCCTGGATACCATGGAACGCACCTTCCCCCGTAGGTCGTTCCATCGCTTCCTGATGTCTTCCCGATTTCTGGGGTGCTGTCCCACTGCGTTCACCCTGTCGACAATCCTCTGCCATAGCTCCGTCCTCCGGGCAATGCTAGTGTATTGTATCTGTGTGCCGAACAGCTGGGGCTCTACCCGAACGATTTCCTCCACCATGACCCTGAGTTCTTCGTCTGTGAAGCGGGGTTGTCTTTGGGGTGCCATGGGGTGGTGTGTATGATGTGTGGGGTGGAGTATGTGTATTTAAGTGAGTTGAGTGTGGTGGTGTGTCTTGTTTTGTGTGTGGATAGTGTGTGGGTGATGGTGTTGAGTGGCTGTGGCTGTTATTTTTTGGATGCTGGTGTCTCGCTCTTGCCTTCTTTACGAATTTTTTAGCGTAGGGGTTTGTGGGTGATGTGGGTGGGTGTTTTATATTGTATTGTGTGTGTGGGAGTGGTGTGTGTATGTGTATCAGGTGTGTGGGATTCAAATCGTCCAATGTGGCTGGGTTTTGTTCGTTTGTGTGTATTCTGACCGCGGCAGTGTGTCCCGCCAATGGAATACCGCGTTTGAATGACCGCCGCGTGGATTCGTGGGTCGTAATGGCATGGGCGTATTTCTGTTGGCGTGACGGTGGAGGTTTTGTCACCTCCACCTTTCCGCCGACCGCTGGTCTGGCGGTCTGTTGTGGCGGTCGGATTTTCGGAGGTTTGCCTTCTGCGGGTCAGAATGACCGCGGCGGGTTTCCGCGACCGCGGCGGGATTATGGAGGATTTCTGACCGGCGGTAGGCGCCTTTTACCGCCGAGGTCAGAATGACCACCTTAGTAACTGTTGTAGTGATGCGGCAACCATGGTGGTCATTCTGACCTCGGCGGTAAAAGGCGCCTACCGCCGGTCAGAAATCCTCCATAATCCCGCCGCGGTCGCGGAAACCCGCCACGGTCATTCTGACCCGCAGAAGGCAAACCTCCGAAAATCCGACCGCCACAACAGACCGCCAGACCAGCGGTCGGCGGAAAGGTGGAGGTGACAAAACCTCCACCGTCACGCCAACAGAAATACGCCCATGCCATTACGACCCACGAATCCACGCGGCGGTCATTCAAACGCGGTATTCCATTGGCGGGACACACTGCCGCGGTCAGAATACACACAAACGAACAAAACCCAGCCACATTGGACGATTTGAATCCCACACACCTGATACACATACACACACCACTCCCACACACACAATACAATATAAAACACCCACCCACATCACCCACAAACCCCTACGCTAAAAAATTCGTAAAGAAGGCAAGAGCGAGACACCAGCATCCAAAAAATAACAGCCACAGCCACTCAACACCATCACCCACACACTATCCACACACAAAACAAGACACACCACCACACTCAACTCACTTAAATACACATACTCCACCCCACACATCATACACACCACCCCATGGCACCCCAAAGACAACCCCGCTTCACAGACGAAGAACTCAGGGTCATGGTGGAGGAAATCGTTCGGGTAGAGCCCCAGCTGTTCGGCACACAGATACAATACACTAGCATTGCCCGGAGGACGGAGCTATGGCAGAGGATTGTCGACAGGGTGAACGCAGTGGGACAGCACCCCAGAAATCGGGAAGACATCAGGAAGCGATGGAACGACCTACGGGGGAAGGTGCGTTCCATGGTATCCAGGCACAACATCGCCGTGCAGAAGACTGGCGGAGGACCCCCACCTCAACCCCCACAATTCACATCATGGGAGGAGGAAGTCTTGAACATCCTGCATCCTGACGGCCTCGCAGGAGTCGGCGGAGGAATGGATACTGGTAAGTTGAAGCTTCAATACTGCTTCCCCCCCACCTGCATGCCAAATCAGACCCCAACCCTCACCCCCATCCTCGAACCCCACCCTCACCCCCACCCCCATCCTCACCCCCACCCTCACCCCCACCACCATCCTCACCCCCACCCTCACCCCCACCACCATCCTCACCCCCACCACCATCCTCACCCCCACCCCCAGCACACCTATTCCCCGCCAATGTCTCACCATCACAACCCACACATCCCAAAACCTAGGCCTGCATGCGTCCACTAAGCATGGACACCCATCACCAAAGCATGCCCAATGCATATACACATCCCCCCCACAAGCCACCCTCACCAAAGCCCCCACACACGAATGCCAGCACTTGGGGACACGGGAACCCACAGATACACCCATATGCCACACATTGAAACTATAACCATACCTCTATACCCCTGCAGGACCCGACCGTCAACACACCGCGGCGGAGGGGCCAGAATTATCCACACCCCCCACCCAAGAGGCCGTCAGCGATGACAGCAGCTCTGTCGATCTGGACACCGATGACCAGCCCGGACCATCGGGGACCTCTGGACAGTCGGTTCCCCTCACACAGGCACAGGCCACTATAGACCCTAACCCCTCTGGGAACACCAGCACAGCTCCCACCCAGCGGGCCCATGCCTCTGTCTCCAGGGCGCGTCAATCTGCGGTGTGTCTACCACTACAGGGCACCCAGGATAACCCACCACCCCAACAACAACAGGGACCTGGGGGCAGTGGTAGTGGGCACACCGGCCAGGGGGCAGAGGCCCAGGGAAACAGGGCAACTCGGCGGGCAGCTGTGCGACAGGGGGGGGAGGAGAGGCCCAGGGAACCCACTCTCCACGAGGTCCTCACCACCATCATGGGAGCATACAACCGCTCCCAGGAGACGATGGCGACGGTACTGGCCCGGTTCCAGGAGATCCAGGTGCTGCAGGAGGAACACTATCGGGGGTACAGGGAGGACATCCGAGCCATCAACACCACCCTGGTTACCATGGTAGGGCTGCTGCAGGACCTCGTAAACAGCAGGGCGGACACTGAACAACACCCAAGGGCCCCTGCCACTAGCCGGGACCAAGAACAGCCATCCACCTCCGCCGGCGCTAGTGGACAGGAGGCCCCCGCACAGCAGCAGCCCACCAGACCCCCACCTCCTGCAGGAGAAGAACCACCCCGCAAGAGGGCCCTGAGATCTCGCAAGACAGAGTAGGATGTCAAGACCCCCGCCAGCAATGGATACCACCTGATGTCATCCCACTGTCCCACATTGTCACCCTGTCCATCCTCGAACTGCCCATGCTCCATCTCTCCACAGGCCTCTGGACAATGCACCTGTGTGACTGTTACTCTGGACTCTGCCATGGACATTCCTTCACCATAGCCCCCACCCACTTGAAACCACCCATCCCATTTTGAGCACTTCAATAAACACCTATTTTGCACCAAAATATCAGGAGTCTGGCTGTGATTTCAATAGATTGTAATTGACATGACAGTGCAAATATGTCCTTGTACATGGTGAAGTCAACAAACAGCTGCCACAAAGCTGTAGTCCATGGGGAAACGAAGCACAGGACTCGTAGTGGGGACCCCAGATCTGAAATAGGGAGGGAAAAGCCACAACTCAGTCATCATACACTGGGGCAAATAGACAGGCAGCAGAGATGCTGCAGAGTAGTTAACTTTTACTAAATTATCTTTGAAATGTTACCTGTGTCCTATTGGAAGTACTGTTCAATGATTCTGTCCCTGTTGTCTGTTTCAGCCCCGTCGTCTTCCTCCTCGTCACTCTCCTCAGGTTCCACCGCTGCCACAACACCACCGTCTCGACCATCCTCCTGCAGGAAAGGCACCTGGCGGCGCAAAGCCAGGTTGTGAAGCATGCAGCAGGCCACGATGATGTGACACACCTTCTTAGGTGAGTACATTAGGGATCCACCGGTCATATGCAGGCAGCGAAACCTGGCCTTTAGGAGGCCAAAGGTGCGTTCGATCACCCTCCTAGTACGCCCATGGGCCTCATTGTACCGTTCCTCTGCCCTGGTCCGGGGATTCCTTACTGGGGTCAGTAGCCACGACAGGTTGGGGTACCCAGCGTCCCCCACTAGCCATACACGGTGTCTCTGTAGCTGTTCCATCACGTAAGGGATGCTGCTATTCCTGAGGATGTAGGCGTCATGCACTGACCCTGGGAATTTGGCATTTACATGCGAGATGTACTGGTCAGCCAAACACACCACCTGGATGTTCATTGAATGGTAACTTTTTCTGTTCCTGTACACCTGCTCCCTGTCTCTTGGGGGAACCAAAGCCACATGGGTCCCATCAATGGCACCAATTACGTTGGGAATATGTCCAAGGGCGTAGAAATCACCCTTCACTGTAGCCAGCTCGCCCACCTCAGGGAAAATGATGTAGTTCCTCACGGATTTCATCAGGGCAGACAACACTCTGGATAACACCTTTGAAAACATGGGCTGAGACATCCCCGAAGCAATTCCCACGGTTGTCTGAAATGACCCACTTGCCAAGAAATGGAGTACTGACATGACCTGCACCAGAGGGGGAATCCCTGTGGGTTGGCGGATGGGGGACATCAGGTCGGGCTCCAGCCGGGCACACAGTTCATGGATAGTGGCACGGTTAAGACGGTAGGTCAGGATAATGTGGCGTTCTTCCATTGTCGACAGGTCCACCAGCGGTCGGTACACGGGAGGATTCATCCGTCTCCTCGCCAAACCCAGCGGACGGTGCCTAGGAAGGACAACATGGAGCACACAGTCAGGCAACCCACAGGTACGTACTCACAGCTAGCACAGTATACGATTCTCTATGCAGTGAATGGCGTGTATGAGTGGCTATGCAAGGCCTAGGCCTGTGTGACGCAGTTGAAATTGAGCCATGTGGGCCCTGGAAATGGCGGCTGCCTGACCTGTGAAGTGTGACAATGGGATGTGAGGTCAATGCGCTGGCGTGGCACACCGCGGCGGGCGGCGGGCGAAGACCGCGGCGCGAAGCCGCATTGGTTAACATTGAAGCCTATGGGTTTCAGGAGCCAATGGCGAAGGGCGCCGGCGGTGGCGGGACGCACCGCCGCGGTACGCACCGCCGCGGACGTGACCGCCATTTTCTATCTACTTATCCACTTGCGACTTGAACTTTCACAGGAGAGGACCTATACTGCAAGTGTTGCTGTGACCTCGGTCTGGAAGGGACAATGGCTGCTGCGACTGGGGAAAGGGCCCCTGCCTTCACTGGAGAGGAGTTGGAGAAACTTGTGGATGGGGTCCTCCCCCAGTATGCGCTACTCTACGGTCCTCCAGACCAACAAGTGAGTTTAATTCTATCTGGATTTGGGGCCACTGGCTGGCTGGGGGGCCTGGCGGGGATGGGGGGCATGTTGGGGCTGGCGGGGGGCCTGGCGGGGATGGGGTGCATGTTGGGCATGGCGGGGGGCCTGGCGGGGGGCCTTGCGGGGATGGGGGGCATGTTGGGCATGGCGGGGGGCCTGGCGGGGGGCCTTGCGGGGATGGGGGGCATGTTGGGGCTGGCGGGGGGCCTGGCGGGGGGCCTGGCGGGGATGGGGGGCATGTTGGGGCTGGCGGGGGGCCTGGCGGGGATGGGGTGCATGTTGGGCATGGCGGGGGGCCTGGCGGGGGGCCTTGCGGGGATGGGGGGCATGTTGGGCATGGCGGGGGGCCTGGCGGGGGGCCTGGCGGGGATGGGGGGCATGTTGGGGCTGGCGGGGGGCCTTGCGGGGATGGGGGGCATGTTGGGCATGGCGGGGGGCCTGGCGGGGGGCCTGGCGGGGATGGGGGGCGTTGGGCCACTGGAAAGGAAAATGCTGACAAACTTGAACGTGGTATTTCTCCCTCCCTGTACGTGTCACATAGGTCCGCGCCCATGAGAAGATCGGGATTTGGCGTGCCATCGCCAAGGAAGTCCGGGGCCTGGGGGTCCACCATCGACGGGGCACCCACTGCCGCAAGAGGTGGGAGGACATCCGCCGCGGGACCAAGAAGACCGCCGAGTCTCTGCTGGGGATGGCCTCCCAACGTAGGCGGGGTGCCTGCCGTCAACTGAGCCCCCTGATGTTCCGGATCCTGGCGGTGGCCTACCCTGATTTGGATGGGCGCGTGAGGGCAGCACAGCAGACACAAGGGGGTGAGTACAAGCATCATCTACTCTGTTGTCGTGCAGTGGAGGTGTCTGGGTGGGGGAGGAGGGCTGGGGGTCCCCCTAGGCCAGGGCGATATCTGTAGGCTGGGCACCCCCGTAAGCCCCTGTGTCCCCAGCCACCACCCTCAGTAGTTTGTCAGTACAGCCATCCCTGGGCCGTGTCATCCATGGGTGCAGTTGTCAACTCTAGGCATGTAGGGCATGTTCCACGGAATGCGTAGCGTACCCCAAGTGCGCAACTTAGTGCAGGGGGCATCTGTGTCTGTCATGTCCGCTAACTGTACCGGAGATCCATGTACTCAATATCCCTTTATTTCTCTCTCCCCCCCCCCTTTTTGTTTGTCTTTCTGTGCTTGTGTGCATCAGCATCATCAGGCGGAGGAGAAGTGGCATCGGGGCAGGAGGGAGCTGCATCTCACATGGCCCAGGAGGGCCATGCCACAGAGTCAGACTGGACCAGTGAGACGGAGGGCGAGGGGAGCTCCACGACGGGGACGACTGGACCCTGCAGCGACACGGACACGTCCTCGGAAGGGGGCTCCCTTGCGGGGGTGGCACCATCCGTGCCCCCCGCCATTACAGGTACAGCCGCCACCCAGCGCACCATCTCCGCCCTCCCAGCAGCCCCTCCGCGTTCGCCCCGTGCCCGCTCTGCCAGGAAGCCGGGCATCTCCTTCGCCCCAGGCACCTCAGGCCCTGCCCCTGTTACCCCCGCTGCCCTCAGTGAGGAGGTCATTGACCTCCTCCGAACGCTCATTGTTGGGCAGACTACCCTTTTGAATGCCATCCAGGGGGTGGAGAGGGAGGTTCATCGCAGCAATGCGTACCTGGAGGGCATTCATTCGGGTCAGGCTGCCCATCAGCGATCGTTCCAGGCTCTGGCCTCAGCACTGACGGCAGCCATTGTCCCTGTCTCCTGCCTGCCTCTACTAACTCCCTCCTCCCAGTCTCCTGTTCCTCTGCCTGTCCCACCCACACCATCAGACCAGCCTGCACACACCTCAACACCCAAGAGAAGCTCATCCAAACATAAGCACCACAGATCACGCAGACATTCACACACGCAACATTCCGATGCAGACATGCCAACAGTCACTACCACCTCTGTGACCCCCACCTCCTCGTCTCCCTCCTCCCTCCCTGTGACGTCTACACTCACACCTCCATTCACCTCACCATCAGCCAGTGTTTCCATCACCAGCACACCCTCCACTCCAGTCCGCACACGTGCAGTCACCATCCCCACTGCCATTTACACGTCCCCTGTGTCCTCTCCCACTGTGTCTGTCACCCCCTCTTCCACACCACACAAACGCAGCCACCCACCCACCCAACAGCCATCCACCTCACGACAGCCTATCCCTCCTGCACCTGCACCCAAAGACAGCAAACGTGACTCACCTACAACCACATCCTCTCCCTCCACTCCCATTCCCACTGTACCTACCACTCTCCATTGTCCCAAGAAGCTCTTCCTCGCCACTACTAACTTCTTTCCTGACCCTGAGCCCCCCCCTCCTTCTCGTCGGGGTAAGAAGAGCACCTCAGCCACCACCAGCCCTGCAGCCCCCTTGACAAGGGTGCAGGGGTATTGGAGCCCGCCAGCCCGCATGTCTGGATCTTCGCCCAGCAGCAAGGGGACAGCCAGCCCACCCCCTGGGAAGAGGAGCAGAAGGCGGAAGGGGCGCCGCAGGAGCCCGCCTTCTACATCCCCCCCGGACACCACCCAGAGACAGTCACCAGCCACAGCTCCAAAGGGAGGCAAGGGCCACAGGCCGACGACTAAGGAGGGCAAGGGCAGCAAGTTGGAGAGGTCAGGCAGCAGGCCTGCTGCCCAGGAGGAGCCCACAACCCCCATAGCCGCTGCCCAGGGAGGACCCAGCCCAGCTGGCCAGGAGGGCCCCACCACCCACAGCCCAGGTGGGCAGTGAAGGAGCACCATCCCCGCTGCCCAGGAGGGCACCACCAGGCAATTAGCAGTTGGCCATAGACCGTCCGCCGTCTCAAGAACCGCTGAACTGGGCCCTTCAAGGCAAGAACCGCTGAACTGGGCCCTTCAAGGCAAGAACCGCTGAACTGGGCCCCGCCGTCTCCAGAACCGCTGAACTGGGCCCTTCAAGGCAAGAACCGCTGAACTGGGCCCTTCAAGGCAAGAACCGCTGAACTGGGCCCCGCCGTCTCAAGAACCGCTGAACTGGGCCCCGCCGTCTCAAGAACCGCTGAACTGGGCCCCGCCGTCTCAAGAACCGCTGAACTGGGCCCCGCCGTCTCAAGAACCGCTGAACTGGGCCCTTCAAGGCAAGAACCGCTGAACTGGGCCCCGCCGTCTCAAGAACCGCTGAACTGGGCCCTTCAAGGCAAGAACCGCTGAACTGGGCCCCGCCGTCTCAAGAACCGCTGAACTGGGCCCTTCAAGGCAAGAACCGCTGAACTGGGCCCCGCCGTCTCAAGAACCGCTGAACTGGGCCCCGCCGTCTCAAGAACCGCTGAACTGGGCCCCGCCGTCTCAAGAACCGCTGAACTGGGCCCCGCCGTCTCAAGAACCGCTGAACTGGGCCCTTCAAGGCAAGAACCGCTGAACTGGGCCCCGCCGTCTCAAGAACCGCTGAACTGGGCCCTTCAAGGCAAGAACCGCTGAACTGGGCCCTTCAAGGCAAGAACCGCTGAACTGGGCCCCGCCGTCTCCAGAACCGCTGAACTGGGCCCTTCAAGGCAAGAACCGCTGAACTGGGCCCCGCCGTCTCAAGAACCGCTGAACTGGGCCCCGCCGTCTCAAGAACCGCTGAACTGGGCCCCGCCGTCTCAAGAACCGCTGAACTGGGCCCCGCCGTCTCAAGAACCGCTGAACTGGGCCCTTCAAGGCAAGAACCGCTGAACTGGGCCCCGCCGTCTCAAGAACCGCTGAACTGGGCCCTTCAAGGCAAGAACCGCTGAACTGGGCCCCGCCGTCTCAAGAACCGCTGAACTGGGCCCCGCCGTCTCAAGAACCGCTGAACTGGGCCCCGCCGTCTCAAGAACCGCTGAACTGGGCCCCGCCGTCTCAAGAACCGCTGAACTGGGCCCTTCAAGGCAAGAACCGCTGAACTGGGCCCCGCCGTCTCAAGAACCGCTGAACTGGGCCCTTCAAGGCAAGAACCGCTGAACTGGGCCCCGCCGTCTCAAGAACCGCTGAACTGGGCCCCGCCGTCTCAAGAACCGCTGAACTGGGCCCCGCCGTCTCAAGAACCGCTGAACTGGGCCCCGCCGTCTCAAGAACCGCTGAACTGGGCCCTTCAAGGCAAGAACCGCTGAACTGGGCCCCGCCGTCTCAAGAACCGCTGAACTGGGCCCCGCCGTCTCATGAACCGCTGAACTGGGCCCTTCAGGGCAAGAACCGCTGGCCCTTTGGCAGACGTGGCAGGGCAGGATCTATCTCGGGCAGGGCTGCAGGATGTCCTCTGGCCAACTTGCCCCCTCCAGTGGCAGTGGGGTCTGTTATGGACTGTATGGACTGTGGCTTTGCTCTCCCCAGGATGGCCCAGTGGGCAGGCCACCCACTGTATGGACTGTATGGACTGTGGCTTTGCTCTCCCCAGGATGGCCCAGTGGGCAGGCCACCCACTGTATGGACTGTATGGACTGTGGCTTTGCTCTCCCCAGGATGGCCCAGTGGGCAGGCCACCCACTGTATGGACTGTATGGACTGTGGCTTTGCTCTCCCCAGGATGGCCCAGTGGGCAGGCCACCCACTGTATGGACTGTATGGACTGTGGCTTTGCTCTCCCCAGGATGGCCCAGTGGGCAGGCCACCCACTGTATGGACTGTATGGACTGTGGCTTTGCTCTCCCCAGGATGGCCCAGTGGGCAGGCCACCCACTGTATGGACTGTATGGACTGTGGCTTTGCACTCCCCAGGATGGCCCAGTGGTCATGGAGTCCCCTCGTGGATCTGGCGTCGTGTACTCAAGTGGCTGAGGTGCCCCCCCTTCCCTTCCCCCTGAGGTGCCTGTCCTATTTTCTTTCTGATGCCCCTGCAGTGTTCTCTCCGTGGAGTTCTTGTCGTGGGACTGGGCCTTGCCCCTTTGCACAGGACCCCTGTGATCCACGGACAGTGGTTGGACTACATTTAGTAGCTGTATATATTTTGTACATAGTTTATTAATTTATTTGGATTACTGGTGTCCATATTTCAATATATCTGCCCGTTTATGATCTCTTCTTTTGGTCTTTGCATTATTTCGGAGGGGGGTGGTTTGTGGGTTGTGACAGTGATCTGTGGGAATGCATTGATGTGTGTGTTGTAGTGGGTGTGGGTGGGTGGGTGTGTGCCGGTAATCTTTTCCCTCCCCTGTGTCGTAGGTGCAGTACTCACCGATGTCTTCCGCGCCGCCGGGCGTGCTCCTGGTATATGAGCAGGAATAGGAGTGCGGGGATGACCTGCAACTCTGGCTCCATACTGCCGGAATCTCGCGTGGAGTGCGTAGAGGTGAGCGTTTTCCCGTTCGTAGTCTGTTTCCGCCGTGTTCTTATCGGCGGTGCTCCCGCCCCGGAAAAGGTGGCAGATTGGTGGGTCGTAATAGGGTGGGCGGTACTTTGTCTGCCGCCGGGCTGTTGGCGGGAACCGCCGCGCTGTTTGTTTGTACCGCTGTGGCGGTCGGAGTGTTAAGTTGGCGGGCTGTGTTGGCGGTTCCCGCCAGGGTCAGAATGCCATTTTTAATACCGCCGGTCTGTTCGCGGTCCGACCGCCGCCTCTCCGCCGACCGCCAAGGTCAGAATGAGGGCCTATGAGTTGAAGACGCCTAATTTAACCATTTGCGCAAACCGTGAAACTTGATACAGCGCCTCCATTCCTTGGATCCTTATATTCCATTAGATGAGTTCCTTAGATTTCTTGCAACGTCTGGAAGTGCTGAACGGCTCCCAGACCAGCTGGAAACACATTCTGTACTTGTCGTGGTGGATAGTGGGATACACAATTTCACCTCACACATGAGTAAGGGGAGGTGAGGAACATCTTATTCAGGACAACATCAAAAATAAGCAACGTGTCAATGTGTGCAATGCACACTGGCATCTCTCCCACCATTGTGTGGACGTTGTTCTGCGTATGAGGGAAGGTTTCTCTGCTGTCATTGGTATTGTATTTGTTCAGTGTCTCTGAGGGAGGCTTGCAGTACTGCCCTGTGAGTGTTCTGATGTTATCTGTGTGTGAAGTAAAAAAGGCTCTTTTGTTGCTTGCCGGGCATTTGGTTGAAACCTGCACTGCCCCAGTATGCAGTGTTCTTGTTCAATGAAGGGGGTTAGCGCCTCTGGGGTTTGTGTTGTTTCTTTTATGTGATGAGGAATGCAGTTCTGCTCCTCTCTGTGCTGTAACTGTTGTATGCACGAGAAAAAAACATTGACGTCATTTAAGGGTCGCAAGGGGTTGCAACTGCGACCCCCGGCTTGCCCTTTTAGTCCCCTGGCACCGCCTTTTCACCCCCTGGCCACAAAGATAGAAACATCAGAGCAGCCTAAATAAGGGCAGCACGTCCTTATGGATATCGGTTGGGGCTCCACTGCCCTTGTTTTCTGTAAAAAAATTGATTACACTAATAAAGAATATTATAATATTTACTATTAGGGCAACAAAGAATAGATTACAATTCGCTCGAATATGACCCTATTTGGTAAGTAAAAAATGCTTTTAAATGTACATTGTGTGCGTGGTTGCGGGTGAGAGTATGCAACTGTGTGTGAGTATGTGTGAGTATTTCCACGGTCCTGACCACCTTTTCTATTCCTTTTCCTTCTAGACACAAACAATGTGCAACACCATCAAGGAGAAATTTTCTAGTGCACAAAGGACACAAATAATTTTTTATTTTTACTAAGGGAGTTTTAGATATAAAGCCGAAGAACATCAGAGTACTCAGAGTACTTTACATAGGATATAATACAGAGTATACATTAACATAACTTAACTATGTGTATAGTAATGCAGACTCCATCAAAACTAAATACATAATAATGCAGGATTCATCGAAACAGAACACCTTGAGCCTACACGCGTGCATTAGTGCACTGGTGTTAGAAATGGGGTTTTTGGTTGGCAGTCAGATTACCCCCTGTCCAAGCAAAAGCCCTCACTCTAGTCAGGGTAAGTCACACACAATCCAAGATTATCCTGTGCCCACCCTCTGGTAGCTTGGCACGAGCAGTCAGGCTTAACTTAGAAGGCAATGTGTAAAGTATTTGTGCAATAAATCATACAATACCACCATATAGCACCACAAAAATACACCACACACTGTTTAGAAAAATATATAATATTTATCAGGGTAATTGTAGGTCAAAAAGAATAAAGTTGCAATGGGAAATTGTAGAGATATCACTGAAAAGTGATATAAAGGGCCTGATTCTAACTTTGGAGGACGGTGTTAAACCGTCCCAAAAGTGGCAGATATACCACCTACCGTATTACGAGTTCCATAGGATATAATGGACTCGTAATACGGTAGGTGGTATATCCGCCACTTTTGGGACGGTTTAACACCGTCCTCCAAAGTTAGAATCAGGCCCAAAGTGTCTTAAGTCTTTAGAATATAAACAAAGGGCCTGATTCTAACTTTGGAGGACGGTGTTAAACCGTCCAAAAAGTGGCGGATATACCACCTACCGTATTACGAGTCCATTATATCCTATGGAACTCGTAATACGGTAGGTGGTATATCCGCCACTTTTGGGACGGTTTAACACCGTCCTCCAAAGTTAGAATCAGGCCCAAAGTCTCTTTCAAGCACAAGTACCTGGTTTAGAGTGGAAAAATCTCCTCAGAGGGCCAGAAAAGAAGAGGTGCGTGGAAAAAGGGTGTGTGCGTCGATTTCTCCTCAGCACACACGGACTTGCGTCGTTATTTTCCACACGGGGAAGTCGTGCGGCCTTTTTCCGGCGCGCGAACAGTCTCTTTTCGTGGATCGCGGGGATTACCAGATGTCCCGAGTCTGTGCGTGGATTTTCCTGCTTGTTTTCCGGCTGCGCGTCGTTCTGCGGGGCTGCGCGTCGAAATTACGATCTCACGGCAGGCGTCGCGTTGATTTCTCCTCTAGAGGTCGGGCGGCGTTGTCCTTGCGAAGCCGTGCGTCGGATTTTCGGTCATCCCAAGAGCGTCGCGTCGATCAGCGTCGGTGTGCGGCGTTTTTCTCGCCGCGGCACAAGCTGTGTGTCGAAATTGTCGGCGCACAGAGCGTCCAAGCGAAAGAGGGAAGTCTTTTTGGTCCTGAGACTTCAGGGAACAGGAGGCAAGCTCTATCCAAGCCCTTGGAGAGCACTTTCACAGCCAGGCAAGAGTTCAGCAAGGCAGCAGGCCAACAGCAAGGCAGCAGTCCTTTGTAGAAAGCAGACAGGTGAGTCCTTTGAGCAGCCAGGCAGTTCTTCTTGGCAGGATGTAGTTTCTGGTTCAGGTTTCTTCTCCAGCAAGTGTCTGCTGAGGTAGGGCAGAGGCCCTGTTTTATACCCAAATGTGCCTTTGAAGTGGGGGAGACTTCAAAGAGTGGCTAAGAAGTGCACCAGGTCCCCTTTCAGTTCGATCCTGTCTGCCAGGGTCCCAGTAGGGGGTGTGGCAGTCCTTTGTGTGAGAGCAGGCCCTCCACCCTCCCAGCCCAGCCCAGGAAGACCCATTCAAAATGCAGATGTATGCAAGTGAGGCTGAATACCCTGTGTTTGGGGTGTGTCTGAGTGAATGCACAAGGAGCTGTCAACCAAGCCCAGCCAGACGTGGATTGTAAGGCACAGAAGGATTTAAGTGCAAAGAAATGCTCACTTTCTAAAAGTGGCATTTCTAGAATAGTAATATTAAATCCGACTTCACCAGTCAGCAGGATTTTGTATTACCATTCTGGCCATACTAAATATGACTTTCCTGCTCCTTTCAGATCAGCAGCTGCCACTTCAACAGTGTATGAGGGCAGCCCCAATGTTAGCCTATGAAGGGAGCAGGCCTCACAGTAGTGTAAAAACGAATTTAGGAGTTTTACACTACCAGGACATTTAACTACACAGGTACATGTCCTGCCTTTTACCCACACAGCACCCTGCTCTAGGGGTTACCTAGGGCACACATTAAGGGTGACTTATATGTAGAAAAAGGGGAGTTCTGGGCTTGGCAAGTACTTTTAAATGCCAAGTCGAGCTGGCAGTGAAACTGCACACACAGGCCTTGCAATGGCAGGCCTGAGACAAGGAAAAGGGGCTACTTAAGTGGGTGGCACAACCAGTGCTGCTGGCCCACTAGTAGCATTTAATTTACCCGCCCTATGCACATAAAGTGCACCTTACTAGGGACTTATAAGTAAATTAATAGTCCAATCAGGTATGATTCAAGGTTACCATGTTTTAAGGGAGAGAGCATATGCACTTTAGCACTGGTTAGCAGTGGTAAAGTGCGCAGAGTCTAAAAACCAGCAAAAACAGTGTCCACAAAGTGGAGGGAGGCAGGCAAAAAGTTAGGGGTGACTACCCTAAGGCTGTCAGGTCTAACATGTGTCCCCCCCAGCTGAAAGTGGGGAGAGCTACCCGACCTCCTGGGAGCTCTCATCGCTAAGGCGGAAGTACCTGGAGAGACCATCAGCATTGGCGTGGTCAACCCCTGGGCGATGTTCCACCGTAAAGTCCATCCCCTGTAGGGAAATGGACCACCTCAAGAGTTTTGGATTCTCACCCCTCATCTGCATGAGCCATCTGAGGGGCCTGTGGTCTGTCTGGACCCGGAAATGAGTCCCAAACAGGTAGGGTCTTAGCTTCTTTAGTGCCCAGACCACAGCAAAAGCTTCTCTCTCAATAGCACTCCACCTCTGTTCCCGTGGTAATAGCCTTCTGCTAATAAAGACTACCGGTTGATCTCGGCCCTCCTCATTTAGCTGTGCTAGGACTGCCCCTATGCCATGCTCTGAAGCGTCTGTCTGCACAATAAATTCCTGGGAGTAGTCAGGGGCCTTGAGCACGGGGGCCGTGCACATGGCTTCCTTCAGGGCGTCAAAGGCTTTCTGACAAGCCTCGGTCCAATTCACCAACCTAGGTTGTTTCTTGGAAGTGAGCTCTGTCAAGGGTGATACAATGGTACCATAGCCCTTGACAAATCTGCGGTAGTATCCTGTGAGGCCTAAAAAGGCTCTCACCTCAGTCTGCGTTCGCGGTGGTTGCCAGGCCTTGATAGTTTCAATCTTGGCCTGGAGTGGCTGCACCTTGCCACCACCCACTAGGTGTCCCAAGTACACCACGGAACCCTGCCCAATCTGGCACTTACTAGCCTTGATGGTCAGGCCTGCCTGTTGCAGGGCCTGAAGCACCTCCTTGAGGTGAAGCAGGTGTTCCTCCCAGCTGGAACTGTAGACAGCTATGTCATCCAGGTAGGCTGCACAGAAGGCATCCTTGCCAGCTAGGACCCTGTTAACCAACCGTTGGAAGGTAGCGGGGGCATTTTTCAATCCAAACGGCATCACCCGGAACTGGTAATGGCCATCAGGGGTTGAAAATGCGGATCTTTCCTTAGCCCCCTCAGTCAGGGCGATCTGCCAGTACCCCGAAGTAAGATCAAACGTACTCAGGAACTTGGCAGCGCCCAGCCTGTCAAGGAGCTCATCAGCTCGGGGGATGGGGTGAGCATCAGTCCGTGTGACTGAGTTGAGACCCCGGTAGTCCACACAGAACCGGAGTTCTGGCTTCGCACCTGGGGCAGTAGTCTTAGGGACCAACACCACTGGGCTGGCCCAGGGACTACTGGATTTCTCGATAACCCCTAGAGTCAACATCTTGGAGACCTCCTCCTTGATGCTGGCCTTCACCTTATCCGACAACCTGTAAATTTTGTTCTTCACAGGGAGACTGTCACCGGTGTCAATATCATGAACACAGAGGTGAGTCAGTCCAGGAGTAAGGGAGAACAGGGGGGAGAACTGCTCCAACAGCTCATAGCAGTCTCCTTTCTGGTTTAGAGTCAGGGAGTCAGAAAGAATGACCCCGCTTACTGACCCATCACCTTCTTGGGCAGAGAGGAGGTCGGGGAGAGGTTCACTCTCCTCTTCCATTCCTTCATCTGTGACCAGAAGCATGTTGATCTCCGACCTCTCACAGTGAGCCTTTAGTCGGTTCACATGGAGCACCCTTAGGGGATTCCTAGGGGTTTGGAGGTCCACTAGGTAAGTGGCCTCCCCTTTCCGCTCCTTGATTTCAAATGGGCCAGACCAGCGGTCCTGGAGAGCTCTAGGCTCTACTGGCTCCATTACCCACACTTTGGCCCTCATTCTGACCCTGGCGGTCTTTGACCGCCAGGGCGGAGGACCGCGGGAGCACCGCCGACAGGCCGGCGGTGCTCCAATGGGGATTCCGACCGCAGCGGTAAAGCCGCGGTCGGACCGGCACCACTGGCGGGGTCCCGCCAGTGTACCGCGGCCCCATTGAATCCTCCGCGGCGGCGCAGCTTGCTGCACCGCCGCGGAGATTCCGACCCCCCCTACCGCCATCCAGATCCCGGCGGTCGGACCGCCGAGATCCGGATGGCGGTAGGGGGGGTCGCGGGGCCCCTGGGGGCCCCTGCAGTGCCCATGCCACTGGCATGGGCATTGCAGGGGCCCCCGTAAGAGGGCCCCTACATGTATTTCACTGTCTGCTGCGCAGACAGTGAAATACGCGACGGGTGCAACTGCACCCGTCGCACAGCTTCCACTCCGCCGGCTCGATTCCGAGCCGGCTTCATCGTGGAAGCCTCTTTCCCGCTGGGCTGGCTGGCGGTCTGAAGGCGACCGCCCGCCAGCCCAGCGGGAAAGTCAGAATTACCGCCGCGGTCTTTCGACCGCGGAACGGTAACCTGACGGCGGGACTTTGGCGGGCGGCCTCCGCCGCCCGCCAAGGTCAGAATGAGGGCCTTTGTCTCCAGGGTGAAACTCTACCAGGGTGGCCTTCTGGTCATACCAGAGTTTCATTACCTCTTGACTGGCCTCAAGGTTACTTTGGGCCTCTTTCCAGAAGCGGGTCATCTGGTTGCGGAGGGCCAACATGTAGCTGACCACGTCCTGAGGGGGTGCCTTTGGAGCTTTCTCCAATCCCTCCTTGACAATGCTTAAGGGTCCCCTGACAGGGTACCCATAGAGAAGCTCAAAGGGACTGAACCCTACCCCCCTCTGGGGGACCTCTCTGTAAGCAAAGAGAAGGCATGGTAAGAGGACGTCCCACTTACGCCTCATGGCCTCAGGGAGGCCACCAATCATGCCCTTCTTGGTCTTGTTGAATCTCTCCACAAGACCATTAGACTGGGGGTGATAGGGTGTAGTGAACTTGTAGGTTACACCACACGCATCCCACAGAGACTTCATGTATGCAGCCATGAAGTTAGTGCCTCTGTCAGACACTATCTCCTTGGGGAATCCCACACGGGTAAATATCCCCATCAGAGTTCTGGTCACCACCGGTGCAGTTACGGTCCTCAGAGGGATTGCCTCTGGGTAACGTGTGGCATGGTCCACCAAAACCAGGATGAACCTGTTGCCTAAGGCAGTTTTGGGGTCCAAGGGACCAACAATGTCGATGCCCACCCTTTCAAAGGGGGTGCCAACGACAGGAAGTGGAATCAGGGGGCTTTTACCTCTTTTTCCTGCTTTACCACTGGCCTGGCAGGTAGGACAAGATCTGCAGAATTTATCTGAGTGTGTCCTCATTTTGGGCCAATAAAAGTGGGTGACAAGCCTGTTAAAGGTCTTGCCTTGCCCCAAATGTCCTGCCAGGGGAATGTCGTGAGCCAGACCCAGTAGGAAGGTTCGGTAACATTGGGGGACCACCAGCGTACGTGCTGCCCCAAAGGCCAGAACCTTACGCTCACTGTAGAGGAGATCATTCTCCCAAGATAGGTGGTGATCGCCAGAGGTGTCACCTGCCGCCTGGTTTGAGGCTTGTTTCCTCAGACCTTCTAGAGTGGGACATTCTTTCTGCGCCTTGCAGAATTCCTCCCTGGTGGGTCCACCCTTAACTTGCCAGCCAGCAAGCTCAGGTAAGTCACCTAGGGTGGCAATGTCTTCCCCAGTTGGCTCGGGAGCCTCCTCCTCAGGAGCCCCGTCAGCCACTGCGGGAACTTCTGGGGCCGGTTTCCTGTGCCCCTGGTCCCTCCTCTTGGCAGCTCTCTGGGCCATCGTTCTAGGCTCCAGATGCCCTTGACTTCCCTCTCGGTCAGCCATGGACCGTGTGGTCAGGTAACCCTAACATCTCCAGGTGAGACTTGAGCTCCACTTCTTTCCAAGCAGTATGCTCAAGATCATTTCCTAACAGACAATCTACAGGCATGGCAGGACTCACAGCTACTTTCAGAGTACCAGAGACCCCCCCCCCACTCAAAGGGAACCAGAGCCACCGGCAGGTGACTCTCGCAATTGTCAGCGACTATGACCTGGTGGAATGTATTAGGTACTATCTGCTCTGTTGACACCAGCTGACTCTTGATAGTAGTCATACTGGCTCCTGTGTCACGCAGAGCCTCCACCTTCTGCCCATCAATGGTGACCCACTGCCGGTACTTGGAAGTATTTTTGGGCATGTGGACCTTGAGCACCATTTCTCCTTCTCCCGAGGACACTAGAGAAATCTCTACCTGTTCCCCAAAGCTATCTGGGTCCATCTCCCCCCCGAGTGCTACACTAGTCAACCCAGGTGCCTGTCTGGTAGTGGACGGTGCCCTCTTGGGGCACTGGGGATCACCTTTATAGTGACCATACTGGTAACACTCCATGCATTTGGGGTTAGGTTTCCCTGACCTGTCATATGTCCCTGGCTTTTTCCCAAATTTGGAAAAGGAAGGGTTGCCACCCCCTCCCTGGGGATTCTTTTGGGGGCCTTTGGAGAGTTCCTTATCTGCAAGTTTATCTCCCCCCTCTTTCTTCTGTTGGGAACCCTGACCACCTTTGTGGGAGTCCCCCCCAGGTACCTTCTTGGACACTCTGGTGCTAACCCAGAGGTCCGCCTCCTCAGCAAGCTTCCTGGGATCAGTCAGCTTGCTATCCACTAAGTGCTGGCGCAACTCTGTATAAGTAGTATTAAGCATATGCTCTCTTAGAATCAAGTCATATAAACCTTTATAATCAGCTACTTTGTTGCCCCGCACCCATCCATTCAGTGCCTTACTGGAGAAGTCAAAGAAATCTACCCATGTTTGTGTGGTTTGTTTGGTGCTGTCCCTGAATCTCTGACGGTATCCCTCAGTGGGCAGCCCAAACTTGGCAAGTAAAATGGCTTTCTGAAGTGGTTATGTGTTTTGATCAGGTTGATCCAATGTGAGTAGTGTATCCCTCCCCAATGACGGTACATAACCCCACATAGCTACCCCCCATTGCCCTTCAGAAACCTCATGAGCCCTTAGTGCAACTTCATAAGCAGCTAACCATTTATCTATGTCATCTCCCACCACAAAACTGGGCACCACATTTTTGGGTATACGAACCTTCTTTTCTCCAGCAGGTCCTGTCAGTATGCTGCCACCATTATTGCTGGATTCAGACTGTCTTGCCTTGATCTCCAGCTCCTTGAGACTCAGTTCATGAGCCAACAATAGTTTCTTTTCAGCCAAAGCTCTTTCAGCTTCCACCTGTTTGGCTGCTCTTTCAGCTTCCGCTTGTTTGGCTGCCCTTTCAGCTTCTGCTTGAATCTGTTTGGCTGTTCTTTCAGCTTCAATCTGTTTGGCTGCTCTTTCAGCCTCAGCTTGTTTGGCTTCTCTTTCTGCCCTTCTCTCCTCCTGTTGAGCCTCAATTTTCAGTTTTGTATTTGCAATTGGAACTCCCTTTCTTCTCTCCTTTCCTCTGCGGTCAGGCTTTGCACAGAGACACTGCTCCCTGGTCTGGAAGGGTGCACAATTGCAGTGGTAACATCATCCACAGATAGTGAAAATTCTTCTGAGGGGCCATTTTCTGGCTCCTCTTCCTCATCATCCTCTAAATGGGCTTCTGCCCAGGCCCTCAGCGCCACTTGAAAGTCCTCCTTTCTGGAGGCCCCTTGGGTGGGTACCCTCAATGCCCTGCAGAATCCTCTTAGTTGTTTGACCGTATATGTATCCAACTGGACTAGGTCAAAGTCCCCTGTCTGAGACCCAGTCAGAGACATGTTGAGTGAGGATTTAGTTTTTGAAAATTGTCAGGAAAAAAAACGGATTTGCAAAAAGAGATAAAAACCAAGTTGACCTTCAACTGTGGGTAGGTAGTGAAATACTTAGCTACTGTATGTCACTGCACAAATACAAGTCCTATCCTCACCGCTGATCACCAATGTTAGAAATGGGGTTTTTGGTTGGCAGTCAGGTTACCCCCTGTCCAAGCAAAAGCCCTCACTCTAGTCAGGGTAAGTCACACACAATCCAAGATTATCCTGTGCCCACCCTCTGGTAGCTTGGCACGAGCAGTCAGGCTTAACTTAGAAGGCAATGTGTAAAGTATTTGTGCAATAAATCATACAATACCACCATATAGCACCACAAAAATACACCACACAGGTGGTCATTCTGACCTCGGCGGTAAAAGGCGCCTACCGCCGGTCAGAAATCCTCCATAATCCCGCCGCGGTCGCGGAAACCCGCCACGGTCATTCTGACCCGCAGAAGGCAAACCTCCGAAAATCCGACCGCCACAACAGACCGCCAGACCAGCGGTCGGCGGAAAGGTGGAGGTGACCAAACCTCCACCGCCACGCCAACAGAAATACGCCCATGCCATTCTGACCCACGAATCCACGCGGCGGTCTTTCAATCGCGGTTTTCCATTGGCGGGACACACCGGCGCGGTCAGAATACACACAAACGAACAAAACTCACCCACATTGGACGATTTGAATCCCACACACCTGATACACATACACACACCACTCCCACACACACAATACAATATAAAACACCCACCCACATCACCCACAAACCCCTACGCTTAAAAATTCGTAAAGAAGACAAGAGCGAGACACCAGCATCCAAAACATAACAGCCACAGCCACTCAACACCATCACCCACACACTATCCACACACAAAACAACACACACCACCACACTCAACTCACTTAAATACACATACTCCACCCCACACATCATACACACCACCCCATGGCACCCCAAAGACAACCCTGCTTCACAGACGAAGAACTCAGGGTTATGGTGGAGGAAATCGTTCGGGTAGAGCCCCAGCTGTTCGGCACACAGATACAATACACCAGCATTGCCCGGAGGACGGAGCTATGGCAGAGGATTGTCGACAGGGTGAACGCAGTGGGACAGCACCCCAGAAATCGGGAAGACATCAGGAAGCGATGGAACGACCTACGGGGGAAGGTGCGTTCCATGGTATCCAGGCACAACATCGCCGTGCAGAAGACTGGCGGAGGACCCCCACCTCAACCCCCACAATTCACATCATGGGAGGAGGAAGTCTTGAACATCCTGCATCCTGACGGCCTCGCAGGAGTCGGCGGAGGAATGGATACTGGTAAGTTGAAGCTTCAATACTGCTTCCCCCCCACCTGCATGCCAAATCAGACCCCAACCCTCACCCCCATCCTCGAACCCCACCCTCACCCCCACCCCCATCCTCACCCCCACCCTCACCCCCACCACCATCCTCACCCCCACCACCATCCTCACCCCCACCCCCAGCACACCTATTCCCCGCCAATGTCTCACCATCACAACCCACACATCCCAAAACCTAGGCCTGCATGCGTCCACTAAGCATGGACACCCATCACCAAAGCATGCCCAATGCATATACACATCCCCCCCACAAGCCACCCTCACCAAAGCCCCCACACACGAATGCCAGCACTTGGGGACACGGGAACCCACAGATACACCCATATGCCACACATTGAAACTATAACCATACCTCTATACCCCTGCAGGACCCGACCGTCAACACACCGCGGCGGAGGGGCCAGAATTATCCACACCCCCCACCCAAGAGGCCGTCAGCGATGACAGCAGCTCTGTCGATCTGGACACCGATGACCAGCCCGGACCATCGGGGACCTCTGGACAGTCGGTTCCCCTCACACAGGCACAGGCCACTATAGACCCTAACCCCTCTGGGAACACCAGCACAGCTCCCACCCAGCGGGCCCATGCCTCTGTCTCCAGGGCGCGTCAATCTGCGGTGTGTCTACCACTACAGGGCACCCAGGATAACCCACCACCCCAACAACAACAGGGACCTGGGGGCAGTGGTAGTGGGCACACCGGCCAGGGGGCAGAGGCCCAGGGAAACAGGGCAACTCGGCGGGCAGCTGTGCGACAGGGGGGGGAGGAGAGGCCCAGGGAACCCACTCTCCACGAGGTCCTCACCACCATCATGGGAGCATACAACCGCTCCCAGGAGACGATGGCGACGGTACTGGCCCGGTTCCAGGAGATCCAGGTGCTGCAGGAGGAACACTATCGGGGGTACAGGGAGGACATCAGAGCCATCAACACCACCCTGGTTACCATGGTAGGGCTGCTGCAGGACCTCGTAAACAGCAGGGCGGACACTGAACAACACCCAAGGGCCCCTGCCACTAGCCTGGACCAAGAACAGCCATCCACCTCCGCCGGCGCTAGTGGACAGGAGGCCCCCGCACAGCAGCAGCCCACCAGACCCCCACCTCCTGCAGGAGAAGAACCACCCCGCAAGAGGGCCCTGAGATCTCGCAAGACAGAGTAGGATGTCAAGACCCCCGCCAGCAATGGATACCACCTGATGTCATCCCACTGTCCCACATTGTCACCCTGTCCATCCTTGAACTGCCCATGCTCCATCTCTCCACAGGCCTCTGGACAATGCACCTGTGTGACTGTTACTCTGGACTCTGCCATGGACATTCCTTCACCATAGCCCCCACCCACTTGAAACCACCCATCCCATTTTGAGCACTTCAATAAACACCTATTTTGCACCAAAATATCAGGAGTCTGGCTGTGATTTCAATAGATTGTAATTGACATGACAGTGCAAATATGTCCTTGTACATGGTGAAGTCAACAAACAGCTGCCACAAAGCTGTAGTCCATGGGGAAACGAAGCACAGGACTCGTAGTGGGGACCCCAGATCTGAAATAGGGAGGGAAAAGCCAAAACTCAGTCATCATACACTGGGGCAAATAGACAGGCAGCAGAGATGCTGCAGAGTAGTTAACATTTACTAAATTATCTTTGAAATGTTACCTGTGTCCTATTGGAAGTACTGTTCAATGATTCTGTCCCTGTTGTCTGTTTCAGCCCCGTCGTCTTCCTCCTCGTCACTCTCCTCAGGTTCCACCGCTGCCACAACACCACCGTCTCGACCATCCTCCTGCAGGAAAGGCACCTGGCGGCGCAAAGCCAGGTTGTGAAGCATGCAGCAGGCCACGATGATGTGACACACCTTCTTAGGTGAGTACATTAGGGATCCACCGGTCATATGCAGGCACCTAAACCTGGCCTTTAGGAGGCCAAAGGTGCGTTCGATCACCCTCCTAGTACGCCCATGGGCCTCATTGTACCGTTCCTCTGCCCTGGTCCGGGGATTCCTTACTGGGGTCAGTAGCCACGACAGGTTGGGGTACCCAGAGTCCCCCACTAGCCATACACGGTGTCTCTGTAGCTGTTCCATCACGTAAGGGATGCTGCTATTCCTGAGGATGTAGGCGTCATGCACTGACCCTGGGAATTTGGCATTTACATGCGAGATGTACTGGTCAGCCAAACACACCACCTGGATGTTCATTGAATGGTAACTTTTTCTGTTCCTGTACACCTGCTCCCTGTCTCTTGGGGGAACCAAAGCCACATGGGTCCCATCAATGGCACCAATTACGTTGGGAATATGTCCAAGGGCGTAGAAATCACCCTTCACTGTAGCCAATTCGCCCACCTCAGGGAAAATGATGTAGTTCCTCACGGATTTCATCAGGGCAGACAACACTCTGGATAACACCTTCGAAAACATGGGCTGAGACATCCCGGAAGCAATTCCCACGGTTGTCTGAAATGACCCACTTGCCAAGAAATGTAGTACTGACATGACCTGCACCAGAGGGGGAATCCCTGTGGGTTGGCGGATGGGGGACATCAGGTCGGGCTCCAGCTGGGCACACAGTTCATGGATAGTGGCACGGTTAAGACGGTAGGTCAGGATAATGTGGCGTTCTTCCATTGTCGACAGGTCCACCAGCGGTCGGTACACGGGAGGATTCATCCGTCTCCTCGCCCAACCCAGCGGACGGTGCCTAGGAAGGACAACATGGAGCACACAGTCAGGCAACCCACAGGTACGTACTCACAGCTAGCACAGTATACGATTCTCTATGCAGTGAATGGCGTGTCTGAGTGGCTATGCAAGGCCTAGGCCTGTGTGACGCAGTTGAAATTGAGCCATGTGGGCCCTGGAAATGGCGGCTGCCTGACCTGTGAAGTGTGACAATGGGATGTGAGGTCAATGCGCTGGCGTGGCACACCGCGGCGGGCGGCGGGCGAAGACCGCGGCGCGAAGCCGCATTGGTTAACATTGAAGCCTATGGGTTTCAGGAGCCAATGGCGAAGGGCGCCGGCGGTGGCGGGACGCACCGCCGCGGTACGCACCGCCGCGGACGTGACCGCCATTTTCTATCTACTTATCCACTTGCGACTTGAACTTTCACAGGAGAGGACCTATACTGCAAGTGTTGCTGTGACCTCGGTCTGGAAGGGACAATGGCTGCTGCGACTGGGGAAAGGGCCCCTGCCTTCACTGGAGAGGAGTTAGAGAAACTTGTGGATGGGGTCCTCCCCCAGTATGCGCTACTCTACGGTCCTCCAGACCAACAAGTGAGTTTAATTCAATATGGATTTGGGGCCACTGGCTGGCTTGGGGGCCTGGCGGGGATGGGGGGCATGTTGGGGCTGGCGGGGGGCCTGGCGGGGATGGGGGGCATGTTGGGCCTGGCGGGGGGCCTGGCGGGGATGGGGGGCATGTTGGGCATGGCGGGGGGCCTGGCGGGGGGCCTGGCGGGGATGGGGGGCATGTTCGGGCTGGCGGGGGGCCTGGCGGGGATGGGGGGCATGTTGGGCGTGGCGGGGGGCCTGGCGGGGATGGGGGGCATGTTGGGCATGGCGGGGGGCCTGGCGGGGGGCCTGGCGGGGATGGGGGGCATGTTGGGGCTGGCGGGGGGCCTGGCGGGGATGGGGGGCATGTTGGGCCTGGCGGGGGGCCTGGCGGGGATGGGGGGCATGTTGGGCATGGCGGGGGGCCTGGCGGGGGGCCTGGCGGGGATGGGGGGCATGTTGGGCATGGCGGGGGGCCTGGCGGGGGGCCTGGCGGGGATGGGGGGCATGTTGGGGCTGGCGGGGGGCCTGGCGGGGATGGGGGGCATGTTGGGCATGGCGGGGGGCCTGGCGGGGATGGGGGGCATGTTGGGCATGGCGGGGGGCCTGGCGGGGGGCCTGGCGGGGATGGGGGGCATGTTGGGCATGGCGGGGGGCCTGGCGGGGATGGGGGGCATGTTGGGCATGGCGGGGGCCTGGCGGGGGGCCTGGCGGGGATGGGGGGCATGTTGGGCATGGCGGGGGGCCTGGCGGGGGGCCTGGCGGGGATGGGGGGCGTTGGGCCACTGGAAAGGAAAATGCTGAGTAACTTGAACGTGGTATTTCTCCCTCCCTGTACGTGTCACATAGGTCCGCGCCCATGAGAAGATCGGGATTTGGCGTGCCATCGCCAAGGAAGTCCGGGCCCTGGGGGTCCACCATCGACGGGGCACCCACTGCCGCAAGAGGTGGGAGGACATCCGCCGCGGGACCAAGAAGACCGCCGAGTCTCTGCTGGGGATGGCCTCCCAACGTAGGCGGGGTGCCTGCCGTCAACTGAGCCCCCTGATGTTCCGGATCCTGGCGGTGGCCTACCCTGATTTGGATGGGCGCGTGAGGGCAGCACAGCAGACACAAGGGGGTGAGTACAAGCATTATCTACTCTGTTGTCGTGCAGTGGAGGTGTCTGGGTGGGGGAGGAGGGCTGGGGGTCCCCCTAGGCCAAGGCGATATCTGTAGGCTGGGCACCCCCGTAAGCCCCTGTGTCCCCAGCCACCACCCTCAGTAGTTTGTCAGTACAGCCATCCCTGGGCCGTGTCATCCATGGGTGCAGTTGTCAACTCTAGGCGTGTAGGGCATGTTCCACGGAATGCGTAGCGTACCCCAAGTGCGCAACTTAGTGCAGGGGGCATCTGTGTCTGTCATGTCCGCTAACTGTACCGGAGATCCATGTACTCAATATCCCTTTATTTCTCTCTCCCCCCCCCTTTTTGTTTGTCTTTCTGTGCTTGTGTGCATCAGCATCATCAGGCGGAGGAGAAGTGGCATCGGGGCAGGAGGGAGCTGCATCTCACATGGCCCAGGAGGGCCATGCCACAGAGTCAGACTGGACCAGTGAGACGGAGGGCGAGGGGAGCTCCACGACGGGGACGACTGGAGCCTGCAGCGACACGGACACGTCCTCGGAAGGGGGCTCCCTTGCGGGGGTGGCACCATCCGTGCCCCCCGCCATTACAGGTACAGCCGCCACCCAGCGCACCATCTCCGCCCTCCCAGCAGCCCCTCCGCGTTCGCCCCGTGCCCGCTCTGCCAGGAAGCCGGGCATCTCCTTCGCCCCAGGCACCTCAGGCCCTGCCCCTGTTACCCCCGCTGCCCTCAGTGAGGAGGTCATTGACCTCCTCCGAACGCTCATTGTTGGGCAGACTACCCTTTTGAATGCCATCCAGGGGGTGGAGAGGGAGGTTCATCGCAGCAATGCGTACCTGGAGGGCATTCATTCGGGTCAGGCTGCCCATCAGCGATCGTTCCAGGCTCTGGCCTCAGCACTGACGGCAGCCATTGTCCCTGTCTCCTGCCTGCCTCTACTAACTCCCTCCTCCCAGTCTCCTGTTCCTCTGCCTGTCCCACCCACACCATCAGACCAGCCTGCACACACCTCAACACCCAAGAGAAGCTCATCCAAACATAAGCACCACAGATCACGCAGACATTCACACACGCAACATTCCGATGCAGACATGCCAACAGTCACTACCACCTCTGTGACCCCCACCTCCTCGTCTCCCTCCTCCCTCCCTGTGACGTCTACACTCACACCTCCATTCACCTCACCATCAGCCAGTGTTTCCATCACCAGCACACCCTCCACTCCAGTCCGCACACGTGCAGTCACCACCCCCACTGCCATTTACACGTCCCCTGTGTCCTCTCCCACTGTGTCTGTCACCCCCTCTTCCACACCACACAAACGCAGCCACACACCCACCCAACAGCCATCCACCTCACGACAGCCTATCCCTCCTGCACCTGCACCCAAAGACAGCAAACGTGACTCACCTACAACCACATCCTCTCCCTCCACTCCCATTCCCACTGTACCTACCACTCTCCATTGTCCCAAGAAGCTCTTCCTCGCCACTACTAACTTCTTTCCTGACCCTGAGCCCCCCCCTCCTTCTCGTCGGGGTAAGAAGAGCACCTCAGCCACCACCAGCCCTGCAGCCCCCTTGACAAGGGTGCAGGGGTATTGGAGCCCGCCAGCCCGCATGTCTGGATCTTCGCCCAGCAGCAAGGGGACAGCCAGCCCACCCCCTGGGAAGAGGAGCAGAAGGCGGAAGGGGCGCCGCAGGAGCCCGCCTTCTACATCCCCCCCGGACACCACCCAGAGACAGTCACCAGCCACAGCTCCAAAGGGAGGAAAGGGCCACAGGCCGACGACTAAGGAGGGCAAGGGCAGCAAGTTGGAGAGGTCAGGCAGCAGGCCTGCTGCCCAGGAGGAGCCCACAACCCCCATAGCCGCTGCCCCGGGAGGAACCGGCACAGCTGCCCCGGGAGAGCCCACCAGCCCCATAGCCGCTGCCCAGGGAGGACCCAGCCCAGCTGGCCAGGAGGGCCCCACCACCCACAGCCCAGGTGGGCAGTGAAGGAGCACCATCCCCGCTGCCCAGGAGGGCACCACCAGGCATTTAGCAGTTGGCCATAGACCGTCCGCCGTCTCAAGAACCGCTGAACTGGGCCCTTCAAGGCAAGAACCGCTGAACTGGGCCCCGCCGTCTCAAGAACCGCTGAACTGGGCCCCGCCGTCTCAAGAACCGCTGAACTGGGCCCCGCCGTCTCAAGAACCGCTGAACTGGGCCCTTCAAGGCAAGAACCGCTGAACTGGGCCCTTCAAGGCAAGAACCGCTGAACTGGGCCCTTCAAGGCAAGAACCGCTGAACTGGGCCCTTCAAGGCAAGAACCACTGAACTGGGCCCTTCAAGGCAAGAACCGCTGAACTGGGCCCCGCCGTCTCAAGAACCGCTGAACTGGGCCCTTCAAGGCAAGAACCGCTGAACTGGGCCCTTCAAGGCAAGAACCGCTGAACTGGGCCCCGCCGTCTCAAGAACCGCTGAACTGGGCCCTTCAAGGCAAGAACCACTGAACTGGGCCCTTCAAGGCAAGAACCGCTGAACTGGGCCCCGCCGTCTCATGAACCGCTGAACTGGGCCCTTCAGGGCAAGAACCGCTGGCCCTTTGGCAGACGTGGCAGGGCAGGATCTATCTCGGGCAGGGCTGCAGGATGTCCTCTGGCCAACTTGCCTCCTCCAGTGGCAGTGGGGTCTGTTATGGACTGTATGGACTGTGGCTTTGCTCTCCCCAGGATGGCCCAGTGGGCAGGCCACCCACTGTATGGACTGTATGGACTGTGGCTTTGCTCTCCCCAGGATGGCCCAGTGGGCAGGCCACCCACTGTATGGACTGTTTGGACTGTGGCTTTGCTCTCCCCAGGATGGCCCAGTGGGCAGGCCACCCACTGTATGGACTGTATGGACTGTGGCTTTGCTCTCCCCAGGATGGCCCAGTGGGCAGGCCACCCACTGTATGGACTGTATGGACTGTGGCTTTGCTCTCCCCAGGATGGCCCAGTGGGCAGGCCACCCACTGTATGGACTGTTTGGACTGTGGCTTTGCTCTCCCCAGGATGGCCCAGTGGGCAGGCCACCCACTGTATGGACTGTATGGACTGTGGCTTTGCTCTCCCCAGGATGGCCCAGTGGGCAGGCCACCCACTGTATGGACTGTTTGGACTGTGGCCTTGCTCTCCCCAGGATGGCCCAGTGGGCAGGCCACCCACTGTATGGACTGTATGGACTGTGGCTTTGCTCTCCCCAGGATGGCCCAGTGGGCAGGCCACCCACTGTATGGACTGTATGGACTGTGGCTTTGCTCTCCCCAGGATGGCCCAGTGGGCAGGCCACCCACTGTATGGACTGTATGGACTGTGGCTTTGCTCTCCCCAGGATGGCCCAGTGGGCAGGCCACCCACTGTATGGACTGTATGGACTGTGGCTTTGCTCTCCCCAGGATGGCCCAGTGGTCATGGAGTCCCCTCGTGGATCTGGCGTCGTGTACTCAAGTGGCTGAGGTGCCCCCCCTTCCCTTCCCCCTGAGGTGCCTGTCCTATTTTCTTTCTGATGCCCCTGCAGTGTTCTCTCCGTGGAGTTCTTGTCGTGGGACTGGGCCTTGCCCCTTTGCACAGGACCCCTGTGATCCACGGACAGTGGTTGGACTACATTTAGTAGCTGTATATATTTTGTACATAGTTTATTTATTTATTGGGATTAATGGCGTACATATTTCAATATATCTGCCCGTTTATGATCTCTTCTTTTGGTCTTTGCATTATTTCGGAGGGGGGTGGTTTGTGGGTTGTGACAGTGATCTGTGGGAATGCATTGATGTGTGTGTTGTAGTGGGTGTGGGTGGGTGGGTGTGTGCCGGTAATCTTTTCCCTCCCCTGTGTCGTAGGTGCAGTACTCACCGATGTCTTCCGCGCCGCCGGGCGTGCTCCTGGTATATGAGGAGGAATAGGAGTGCGGGGATGACCTGTAACTCGGGCTCCATACTGCCGGAATCTCGCGTGGAGTGCGTAGAGGTGAGCGTTTTCCCGTTCGTAGTCTGTTTCCGCCGTGTTCTTATCGGCGGTGCTCCCGCCCCGGAAAAGGTGGCAGATTGGTGGGTCGTAATAGGGTGGGCGGTACTTTGTCTGCCGCCGGGCTGTTGGCGGGAACCGCCGCGCTGTTTGTTTGTACCGCTGTGGCGGGCGGAGTGTTAAGTTGGCGGGCTGTGTTGGCGGTTCCCGCCAGGGTCAGAATTGCATATTTTAGACCGCCGGCCTGTTGGCGGCTTGGCCGCCGCTTTATCACCGACCGCCAGGGTCAGAATGAGGGCCAAAGTGTCTTAAGTCTTTAGAATATAAACAAAGGCCCTCATTCTGACCTTGGCGGGCGGCGGAGGCCGCCCGCCAAAGTCCCGCCGTCAGATTACCGTTCCGCGGTCGAAAGACCGCGGCGGTAATTCTGACTTTCCCGCTGGGCTGGCGGGCGGTCGCCTTCAGACCGCCCGCCAGCCCAGCGGGAAAGAGGCTTCCACTATGAAGCCGGCTCGGAATCGAGCCGGCGGAGTGGAAGCTGTGCGACGGGTGCAGTTGCACCCGTCGCGTATTTCACTGTCTGCGCGGCAGACAGTGAAATACATGTAGGGGCCCTCTTACGGGGGCCCCTGCAATGCCCATGCTAGTGGCATGGGCACTGCAGGGGCCCCCAGGGGCCCCGCGACCCCCCCTACCGCCATCCGGATCCCGGCGGTCGGACCGCCGGGATCTGGATGGCGGTAGGGGGGGTCAGAATCCCCGCGGCGGTGCAGCAAGCTGCGCCGCCGTGGAGGATTCTATGGGGCGGCGGTACACTGGCGGGAGCCCGCCAGTGGTGCCGGTCCGACCGCGGCTTTACCGCCGCGGTCGGAATCCCCATTGGAGCACCGCCGGCCTGTCGGCGGTGCTCCCGCGGTCCTCCGCCCTGGCGGTCAAAGACCGCCAGGGTCAGAATGACCACCAAAGTCTCTTTCAAGCACAAGTACCTGGTTTAGAGAGACAAATCTCCTCAGAGGGCCACAAAAGAAGAGGTGCGTGGAAAAAGGGTGTGTGCGTCGATTTCTCCTCAGCACACACGGACTTGCGTCGTTATTTTCCACGCGGGGAAGTCATGCGTCGTTTTCCGGCGCGCGGACAGTCTCTTTTCGTGGATCGCGGGGATTACCAGATGTCCCGGGTCTGTGCGTGGATTTTCCTGCTTGTTTTCCGGCTGCGCGTCGTTCTGCGGGGCTGCGCGTCGAAATTACGATCTCAAGGCAGGCGTCGCGTCGATTTCTCCTCTAGAGGTCGGGCGGCGTTGTCCTTGCGAAGCCGTGCGTCGGATTTTCGGTCGTCCCAAGAGCGTCGCGTCGATCAGCGTCGGTGTGCGGCGTTTTTCTCGCCGCGGCACAAGCTGTGCGTCGAAATTTTTGGCGCACGGAGCGTCCAAGCGAAAGAGGGAAGTCTTTTTGGTCCTGAGACTTCAGGGAACAGGAGGCAAGCTCTATCCAAACCCTTGGAGAGCACTTTCACAGCCAGACAAGAGTTCAGCAAGGCAGCAGGCCAACAGCAAGGCAGCAGTCCTTTGTAGAAAGCAGACAGGTGAGTCCTTTGAGCAGCCAGGCAGTTCTTCTTGGCAGGATGTAATTTCTGGTTCAGGTTTCTTCTCCAGCAAGTGTCTGCTGAGGTAGGGCAGAGGCCCTGTTTTATACCCAAATGTGCCTTTGAAGTGGGGGAGACTTCAAAGAGTGGCTAAGAAGTGCACCAGGTCCCCTTTCAGTTCGATCCTGTCTGCCAGGGTCCCAGTAGGGGGTGTGGCAGTCCTTTGTGTGAGAGCAGGCCCTCCACCCTCCCAGCCCAGGAAGACCCATTCAAAATGCAGATGTATGCAAGTGAGGCTGAGTACCCTGTGTGTGGGGTGTGTCTGAGTGAATGCACAAGGAGCTGTCAACCAAGCCCAGCCAGACGTGGATTGTAAGGCACAGAAGGATTTAAGTGCAAAGAAATGCTCACTTTCTAAAAGTGGCATTTCTAGAATAGTAATATTAAATCCGACTTCACCAGTCAGCAGGATTTTGTATTACCATTCTGGCCATACTAAATATGACTTTCCTGCTCCTTTCAGATCAGCAGCTGCCACTTCAACAGTGTATGAGGGCAGCCCCAATGTTAGCCTATGAAGGGAGCAGGCCTCACAGTAGTGTAAAAACGAATTTAGGAGTTTTACACTACCAGGACATATAACTAACAGGTACATGTCCTGCCTTTTACCCACACAGCACCCTGCTCTAGGGGTTACCTAGGGCACACATTAAGGGTGACTTATATGTAGAAAAAGGGGAGTTCTAGGCTTGGCAAGTACTTTTAAATGCCAAGTCGAGGTGGCAGTGAAACTGCACACACAGGTCTTGCAATGGCAGGCCTGAGACAAGGAAAAGGGGCTACTTAAGTGGGTGGCACAACCAGTGCTGCTGGCCCACTAGTAGCATTTAATTTACCTGCCCTATGCACATAAAGTGCACCTTACTAGGGACTTATAAGTAAATTAATAGTCCAATCAGGTATGATTCAAGGTTACCATGTTTTAAGGGAGAGAGCATTTGCACTTTAGCATTGGTTAGCAGTGGTAAAGTGCGCAGAGTCTAAAAACCAGCAAAAACAGTGCCCACAAAGTGGAGGGAGGCAGGCAAAAAGTTAGGGGTGACTACCCTAAGGCTGTCAGGTCTAACAACTGGTTAGTACATCTATGTAGACAAAGGTGAGACTACAAAAACACTCCAAAGATGCTCCACACTGGGAGGGCGGAGCTAGCCGCCGAAGATGGCGGCTGTCTAACTGAGCAGCTCCGGACCAGCCTCATAGATCCTGAAGTAGAAGGTGCTGCAGCCCGGTGTAGAGATTAAGAATAGGTGCCCTAGGGTGCGCAAGGTGTACGCTGACCGGGGGACTCTGGTGGCGGCCCCCCTTATTGCATTCCAACGCCACAACCATGACTGAGAGTGGAGGTAGCTAAGCCACACAAGATGATGGCCGCGCGGTGAAGCCGAGCGAGACAAGTGTGGGTGAGGGACGCAACTGAGGCGTTTGGGCCTAACTGCCAGACGCAGCTGCTGAGGTGGGTGCCCAGATGCCCTAAGATACGGAAGAGGAGGCAGACAGGAGGGGGGCCAGTGCACATCCAGCAAAGTGGCGCCTTCTCCTGAATTGGCCAGGAGGCCTCGGTGAGGAGTGCTGTAGGTGGCGGGCAGGGGCAGGGCAATGATGCCCCTACGCCTGAGGTGACCGCGGGGATAGGTGCCTCAACCCCCGCGGATGCACGAGAGAGGGCACAGAGTGGCTGGACCGGCGCTGACCTGTCCCCTTGGCTCCACAGAGGCGTGGAGGAGATTGGGCCTCCATGTGAAGATTGCCTTCCGGGCACTACCGCACTTGCGGGGGGAGTCATTCAGCACTGCCCTCTGTGAGAAAAGAGGTGGATGCCTAGGGGATACCCAGCTTCCTGGGGCACCCCTGGACATTGAACATGGGAGCTGGCGACAGAGATGACTTTGAGCAGTGGGCGCGGTCCCCTTTGGCCCTACTGGGACCTGGAACAGAGGGAACTACTTGGCAGGTGTGCATCAAACATCTGCATACAGGCCTGGCAGGTAGGAGGTGACAAGGGCCTGTCAGCTGGGGACATCTACAAGGGTGATGGACAAGAACCCCAGAGTTTTGAAACTACAGGCGGCTGGCGGGCCGCCGGGTCTCCTGGAGACCACAACAGCCAGGGGAGACTAACGGTGGTGGCAAGAGGTCCCCCTCAGGCATGTCCATCCACGCACTGCCAGATGGTGACAGAACCCTGCAATGGGGAAGCAACATCCTAGGTCCCAAATGCTGCAGGCACTTTGTCCTGAAAATGAGCAAGGTACAGAAGCACAGTTTCCAAATGCAAGCCACCTTACAAAAGATTCAGGAGGCAATTGAGGATTTGAAGAAGACCCTTTTACAGGAGATCGGGAATGTGTCGGCTGAGCTGAACAACTTATGGGCTGATCACCAAAAGCTGACTGACAGGGTGAAAGCCACTGAGGGGGACTTGGCAGACCTGGCAACACTGTAGCGGGCGCACGAGACGCAGCTGGCCTACCTCACGGACAGGGTATAGAGGCTAGAGTACCGGGCAGAGGATGCAGAGGTCCGAAGTCGACGCAACAATGTACGCATCATAGGGCTCCCAGAGGGGGCTAAGGACGCAGACATGGTGACCTTCCTGAAACCCTGGATGAAATCATTCCTCAGTGAGCAGCAGTTTACACCATTCTTTGCACTGGAAAGAGTGCACAGTGCACCGGCTAAACTTGAGGACCGCCTCTACCAGGAGAGTGGAGTGGGAAACCTTGAAGGTGGTAGTTAGGGGCCACTGCCTTGATCGAACGGTGGGGATCAAGAAAGACCTAGAAACCAACACAACCCATCTAGAGACAGACTTGCGTAGATGGGAATCATTGCTAGGGATTCACCCAGAAACCCCCGACAGCTTTCAGAAATGCAAGAAGCCCAAAACATAGCATTGGAGCGTCTTAGGTGCCACGATTATAAAGCATACGTGAGCAGTATACACAAAAAGGAGGGGACGGCAGCGAGACTACTGGCCTGGCTGATCAACATAGAGAGTAGGGGCATGCCAATCACCCACCTTACGTCTAGAGACGGGAACCCCTTCTACTCCCTGAAAGATATTAATGATGAGTTTAGAGCTTACTACACAACTTTATGTAGCCCACCAACAGAGGCGGATTTGGACTCCCTCCAAAGTTATCTGAAGGGCATGCAATTGAGGACACTTTCTGAGCAGGTTAGCACTATGCTGGGGTGCCGGTGGACACCCAGGAGGGGGCAACTGCCATCAAATCCCTTGTGACGGGGAAGACCCCAAGCACAGACAGCCTCCTGCCAGAATTTTACCAGAGATTTATGGGAGTCCTGTTGCCACGGCTGGCGAAGCTGTTTATGGAATCTTATGAGAAAGGTGAGTTGCCGCCCTCCACCAGAGAGGCCTTGGTGATACCCCTCCCCAAAGGAAAGAGGGCTGAAGCAATGGTCATTGACTTTTGTCCACTCTCAATGCTAAAAACTGACATTTAGGTGTTCAGCAAGACCCTTGCTAGTAGATTGCTACACATATGCAGACGCTCATTTATAAAGACCAGAACAGATTTATACCTGCACGTAGTACGTCACATAACCTACGATGGTTGTACTCCTTACTTTATGATGACTCGCACCCGCCAGATATTGCAGCAACAATAGTATCAGTGGACCTGGAAAAGGCCATTGATACTGTGAGATGGGACTACCTTGAGATGGTGATGATATGAATGGGGTTGAGGGCTCGATGGGCGAGATGGGTCATACTGCTCTACACCTGTCCTACAACAAGAGTAAATACTGGGCGTACGATTTCAAGTAGCTATGAGATCTGCAGGGGAACCAGACAGAGTTGCACCCTCTCACACTTATTGTTTGCCATAGCTATAGAGCGACTGGCGGAGAGTTTTCAGGCCATAGCCAGAGAGTGGAGAGTGGTCAGACGTGGAACCCCACACATTATTTCCCTTTACACAGATGACCTCCTCATTTATTTATGGGATGGGAATGCCGTGCTGCCTCAGGTGCTTCAGATGTTGGAAGGCTTCAGCAGACACCCAGGCCTGTGGCTCAATAGGCAAAGGGCGTGTGTCTTCCCGATGATTGAAGGGATGCGGCAACCGCTCTCCTTCCTGGAGAATGTTCTCTGGGTCCCCGTACCTTTCGATATCTGGGAATCCAGATTTATCACAACCTGAGAGATCTTCAAGAGGGTAATCTGGGCGGTGCATACATGGCATTTGGGGCTGCAGTAACGTTCTGGCGCTCGTAAGGGCTCTCCATCATGGCACGGATTACCCTTTCCAAGATGGTGATGCTCCAAAGACTCCTCTACTACTTTGCCAATTTACCGCTGACCTTCCCAGCATCCTGGTTTTGGCCCTGGACACACTCCTAGTGTGGGACAGGGGGCATCATCGGGTGGCTCTGGTGACGCTCCACCTGTTCCCTGCGGAGGGGGGACTTGATGTAACGGACTTCAAGCTGTGCCACCTGGCAGCTCAACTCCAGCAGCCGGCGCGATGGCTCATAGGTCTGGATTTATCGGTGGTCGCTCTGGATGATGTGACTGCACGAGGAGAAGGGTTCCTGGCCTGCCTACTCTGTGGGAAGAAGGCCCTTCCCAGACCAAGTGAACTGGTGAGCCCGGCCTTGGCCTCCTGGCGCAGGGCCCTTAAGAGAACGTGCATGACTGCCCATTTGCACTGGCCCTTCCCCTAATGGGATTATCGCAAGGGGAACCCTGTACCTCCTTTACCTCTGGACAGCTAAAACCCTGGATGGACATGAAGATAATGACTGTGGGAGACCTATATCAAGGAGGAATGCTGATTCCTTTCGGGGGCTTGACGGAACAGACATGCTTATCCACTGGTCAATTCTTAACTTACGAGGCCGTCATACGAGCCCTAAAGGATATGTGGGGAGATAGAAATGACGAGCCTCCTATGGCTGAGGTCCTACAGGCCATGTTGGCTCTTGGGAGCAGATCCTACCAAGTCATGTGGATATACAGAGCACTGAACAGGATGATTGAACGATTGCTGGGGGGGCTGTGACATAAATGGGACACAGGTATAGGCAGAAACATGACGGATGCCGAATAGACCTGGACCCTAGCATATGCATACAAAAGTTCACGAAACACACGTCAGAAGTATAGTCAATAAAACTACGTCCATAGGACTGACCTCACTCCACATAGAATTAATTGGATGTATGGCGTAACATCAAGGACATCCCACAATGCCAGCTGAGTGACGCTGACTTTTGCCACATGGCCTGGGAAAGACATTTTGGGGGGGGGGGTCCTTGCAAGGCTCAACAGCACACTAGACAAGCAATTGGATAACAGGCCAGCTGTCTGCTTACTGGGACTCTTTGAAGGGCGCCATCCAAAAAAGGTGGGGAACCAGTTCACTAACCTAGCATTAGGGTGGCGATGGCCTGAAAAAATAAAAATAGGCCTAGATTGGGCCCTTGGGTAATGGATGTCACCTGCTGGGCAAGGGCAGAGGAAAGAGCACTATAGAGGGAAGAGATGAGAGGACTGAGACACAGACATGTAGCCCCCACCTCTGGGTGGAGGTGTTGGATGCCTAGGAAACCCTTGACGCGGCCACAGATGAGGAGCCTGATGGACACCCTATCCTAAGGGGTTAGAGGTACGACACCCACACCCTCTCAAACCCCGCCTGTAGATTCATTCACCTGATGTGGACCTCCTGAATGAACCCCCCTTAAACTCCACTCTCGGCCCTTATGGGTCCCGCTCTGTTACAGACGGGTGTGGGGCTTTGCTAGAGATTGCGCTGTGCTACGGCTTGGCGACTGCACCCACACATCACTGAGCTAAGTTTGGCTTCCTGGGCAAGTTGTATGGTTTGTTTGTCACTTGTTACATTAGGGGAGGGTTGGTATAGGGGTTCAAAGAGCTAGAATTGGTGGAAGCCAACTACCTGCTTCACCAGCATGTCACTCTGAATCGGAGGCTCATGAGCCGCTCTCACCAAGGACTTCTGTTATGAAATTAGAATAGTAAAACCTAAGGCTACTCAGGGGTAGTGGTATTATAATGTAAGAAACAGTCATTCCATTTTTCGTTCAATATACATTAAAAATGACTAAAACCTGTCGACCAAAACCATTTACATAGTGTTGAGGGCCTGGGACAATCAGAATTTTCACATTTGTAGGAGTGTGATGGTTAGTAGTTGTGTTTTTGCTGTATTTGGGATTGCTGACATCAGCAATGGGCGGTGCAGGTGGAAATGTCTTCCAGATGAGGGCCCTGGCACTTTTTTTTTTAGAACTTTAGCACTGGATACATCTGTACCCTATGGGATAACTTTGCTGTCTGCTTCCTGAACCCGAATAACAGAGGATCAATCAGCTGCATGAAGTCTGAATCTGAGCAATCAGTTCGACCTGGGGCACTGGTCTGAGGCATGTGCTCATAACATCTGTGTTGCATTAGAGGTTATTGAAAGAAACATAGAACTTGAGAGATTGCTCTGTTGTTGAAAGCTTGAATGTGTATGAGTTCTGTAAATAGTGTCATAGCACTTTTCTGTAGTCCAAGTCTGTGTTCTCAGAGGATCTGACATCTGTGGTGACTCCAACTAGCTCTGCCTGAAAAGGATTTCAGCTACCCAGTAAGTTGATGAAATCTATACCATACAATATTCATGTACAACTGAAATATATACCCCATTTTAGTACGGAGATTAAATAAAACACGTACATCTCTACCATTATAGTCTTTTATTTATTTTGCGGTTGGGTGGAGGGAGGGTTCTGTCATCATGATTTAGCCCTGTTCCAAACAGTTTTTTTTTTATTAAAAAAAAAAAAAATCCCAAAATGGTATTTTCTTTTACGAAATACCGCTCAGTGGGAGCCCTCTGCCATAGTGCGGGAGCATTTAGCAGTTTTCACTGCCCCATGGCTCCAGGGCTTTTGTGGTAGTGACGGGCAGTGAAAACTGACCTTTAATTCTGCCCATCTATATTGGATAGGCAGAATTACATGTCTGCTTTTGATGGCCCTTACTCCACAGGGCTGCCAAAGGGGTTTAATCACGGTGAGATGAAGTAGTCTTCCTTGTGATTAACCCTATGGTCTAACTGCACCTAAGTCAGGTGGGACATTATTTTGTCAGTAAGTATACTTTGTCACTGTTGCAAAAGGGTACACTTACTGCCAATCTATAAATCGGGCCCTTTATTTGATGTTATTTGCCTATGTAAACCAGTGTGTGGTGTGTGGGTGTAAAAAGGCTCAATTAATCACATATACTAAACAGGTGAAAGAATGCATCTAATACCAAGTTCAATTGTTATTTGTGCTGAAGGGTTATTGCATCTGTCATAATTGTATAGGTCTCATTGACTACCTCAGTGTTCCAATAGTTTATCCAACTTATTTCTGTACCCAGCGTGATAGAACTCCTTAGGATGATAGAAGAGCCTATTTCCACAGCTGTTTGCATGAGGAGTTGTGACGGGTTACCACTCACTAGCCAGAGGAGATGTACAATGCTTCTGGAGGAGCTGTCCCTCATGGAGGATTGAAGAGTCATTGCCTTAGATGGAGCTGATGGTAAGGCGTTCCCTCACTAGTGGGACTAAGAGAATTGTGTGATTGAGTCTATGTTCCTCAGGTGGATGTGTGAACTCAGCTTTCTGGAAAAATATGGCTGTGCATTATTTACATTTTTCCTTGTGGCAGGAGGAGCAATAAATAAACTTGCAAGTATGGCAGAAAGCCTGCTTACGAGTATGTTCAGTGTCGGAGGCTCACAATACTGGGTTTTCTTGGACCGCAAACCAAAGCTGAGAATGATGGACTTACTCTGAAGATACTATGGCTCTCATTATGACATTGGCAGTAAATATCGAATCCCGCCACGGTGACTGCCGCCAACATCCGTCCTCCAGATTATGACACACACACAGGCAAGACCGACTGAAAACAGCCACAAACACAAATCTGCCTGACCCACTGAATGTGATAAATTGTCAGAACTACCACCTATACCGTTACGCCACCAATACTACGCCCTCCAAATAATGACCCAAGAATCACCACAGCGGACGTTCAACATTGGTAAACCATTGGCGGTGAACTCCGCCAAGGCAGACCAGGCTACCCAAATACAAAACAAGACAACATTGGCCAGAACAAAAAACCCACAACTGACACTAATACGCACACCCCACACACCCAACAACAGCGGTATAAAACACACCCCCACATCACCCACAATCCTTTGCTAATACGACAAGACAGGTACACTTAGTGACACTAACAAAAAAGAGAACTGCCCACACATATCACAACTACCTATTCATCCCATACGCACCACACACCACACACCCCACCACATCACACATCACCCTCTGCACAACCTACACACACCACACAATACCCATGTCCCCACAAAGGCACCCCCATTTCACCGATGAGGAGTTGCGGGTCATGGTTGAGGAAATAGTCAGGGTAGAGCACAGGTCCAGCAGATATCCATTGCCAGGAAGATGGAGCTAGGGCGGAGGATTGTGGACATGGTGAACACCGTGAGACTACATCCATGCACAAGGGATGACATGAGGAAGAGGTGGAACGACCTACGGGGGAAGATGCGTTCCATTGCACCAAGGCACCAGCTCACCATCCAGAGGACCGGCGGTGGACCCTCACCTCCTCCCCCACAGCTGACAGCATGGGAGGAGCAAGTCTTGGCAATCCTGCATCCTGAGGGACTCACTGGAGTAGCCGGAGGACTGGACACTGGTGAGTCAACTTTTATAACCTATCACTCCCATGCCTGCATGCCATTTCGACCCCTCACCCTTACTCCCTTCACCCCACCCCATCCCACACAGTGCACCACCACAATTAGCAAACCTAAATGCCAAGCCCTGCATGCAATACCCACTGCATACACATCCCTTCCAGCCACCACCAATGCATGGCCAGCATGGAGAGTTAAAAATCCCACAATCCATCACCATACACAAACAAAGGTGGCAGGGCAACACCAATACTTTAGGGGAAGCTAGTGATGCAGAATATGTCACAGACATGTAGCATAATTCTCCACTTACATCCCCACAGGTGCCCCAGCCAATCTCAGTGGCGAGGAGGTGCCATGGCTACCAAGTCCCCCACCAGAAGATGACAGCAGCTCTGGATTTGGATGAAATCCCTGGCCCATCAGGAACCACTGGTCAGTCGGCTACCCCAGTCCACACCCAGTCTAGTACAGAGCCTACCCCCAAAGAATCCAACACCACAGCAGCCACACAACATCCCCACACCTCTGTCCTCAGGACACATCAATCAGTAGTGGGCCCACCTGTACAGGGACCCCAGTCCACACCTCACAGGCAAGACAATGAGGGTCCTGGGGTCAGTGGCAGTGGGCACACCGTTCAGGGGACACAGGCATAGGGGCCAGGGGCGGTCAGAGGACAGCTGTGCGCCAGGGGGAGGACAAGCCCAGGGAACTAACTGCCAAGGAGGCACTCACTAATGTCCTAGGGGCTTGCCAAAAATCCCATGACAAGATGGGTCAGTTGATAAACATCATGCAGGAGAACCAATGGCTGCAGGGGCAACACCACCAGGACATCAAGCAAGAATTGCAGGCCCTGAACACCACCATGGTCTCCATCACAGGGGTGCCCGGTAATATGGCCAACATCATGAGGGACTATACAGCACACTAGCGGGTCCCTTTCAATAGCCAGTGTACTCACCAGCCCTCCACATCTGCTGCAGCTAGTGGACAGGAGGCCCTACCACAGGACCCACAGGCCACCAGCACCTTCCCCCTGCAGAAGGTGAACCACCCCGCAAACGTTCCCTGCAACCCAGACAGAGAGCAGAGACAGTTGCCAAGACCACCACCTGGAAATTAGCCTCTCCAGAATGTACCCCTTGTGTTCCACTGTGTCACCTTGCCCATTTTGAACTGCCATTGCTCCCCTTCCTATGGCCCCTTGAACACTGGACCACAAACAGACTGGCCCACTACACTTGACTTTTCCCAACCATCACCCCACACTATTGCACTTTGCATTGTATACCAATTATTAATAAACACCCTTGGACACAACTTGAGTAATAGTGCTTTATCTGGAGGTAATGTACAATGTATAGAACTGTTTTGAATTGAATGAACCTGTGTAAATGTCCAGTTACATGTTGATCCACCCTATAAATGTGTCTCAGCAGTCTGTACACATCAGAGTTGTACACTGTTGTAACCACATCAACATCTGCAATAAGGGAAGGCATAGGTGACAGTCAAGTGGGATGCAAAGGTAATGACTTGTATAATGCTAGAGCCACACAGCAAAACCCGAAAATTGAGAAATGTTTAGTACAACAGTCTTACCTGAGTGTCATTGGAAGTACTGCAGGATCATATGTCATACTCTTCCTCACTGTCCTCAGTGTCCAGTGCTGCCACAGCTGCATTGTCACCCCCTCCTCCTGCAGATAGGGCACATGCCGTTTGAGGGCCAAATTGTGCAACATGCAGCACACAACAACAGTCCTGCAGACCTTCTCAGGGGAGTAGCGTAGGGATCCACCTGTCAGATGGAGGCACCTGAACCTACACTTCAGGAGCCAAAAATTCCTTTCAAAAATCCTTCTGGTACGCCCATGAGCATAACTGTACCTACTCTCAACCCCTGTTCTCAGATTCCTTACAGGGGTCAGGAGCCAGGACAGGTTTGGGTAGCCAGAATCACCTGCAGGAAGTGAGGGACACACATTAGTCCTGCACAGTGGCGTGGGGTATGACTCCAGAAGGCATACACTGACATACATTGGGTGGGGACTCAGGCTCACCTATAAGCCCTATGTGCCATCAGCTGTGGGATGCTGCTATTCCTCAGCACAAAGGCATCATGCACCGTCCCAGGATACTTGGCAGTGATGTGGGAGATGTACTGGTCAGCAAGGCACACCATCTGGACATTGAGTGGAAACTCTTCCGATTCCTGTACACCTGTTCATTGGCCATGGGGGGGAGTAAGGCAATATGGGTTCTGTCAATGGTCCCAATTACATGTGGTGTATGTCCCATCACTTAGAATCCGGCCTTCACAGTGGGTAAATCATCTCCCTGGGGGAATGCGATGTAGCTGCACATGCGTTTGAGCATGACAGACAAAACCCTTGCAAGCACAATAGAGAACATTGGCTGTGACATTCCTGCAGCCAAGCCCACTGTCACCTGGAAAGAGCCAGTTGCCAGGAAATGGAGCACTGAGAGTACCTGCATAAGAAAGGGGTATTACTGTGTGCAACGGATAGCAGGTGGCAGATCAGTCTCCAATTGTGCACACAGCTCTGTGATTGTGGCCCTGACCAGACGATAGGTTAGTATGATGTGCCTGTCCTCCAGTGTTGACAAGTCCACAAGGGGTCTGTACACAGGTGTTTGCCTCCTTATCCTATTCCTCCGCAGTGGTTGATACCTAAGGGACTTAAAAGTAAGAAGGGAGTGACAACAGGAACCATGAACTCACTACAGCAGTGTACACAGAGCATGCTTGTATGTTGGACACTGGAATTGTATAGGTGAGTACATTCGACTACAATGATGCACTTTTAAATCTGTACATGTGTACTAGCAATAGAAAATGGCATCTGCCTGTCCTGTATGCAGGGACAGGTGGAAGTGACCTCACTCCGCCGGCGTTCTCATCATGGCAGGAGGTGGTCTGCACTTCCGTGCAATTCCTCATTGGCCAACATGGCCCTCTATGGAGTATGGGAACCAATGATGATCAACGCCGGTGGTGACGGTGTTCACCGCTGAGCACGTGACCGCCATTTTCTCTCTACCACTTCACTTGATTCCTGACTTTCCACAGGACTATATCTCCAGTGCATGTGCTGCTGTGACCTGAGTCTGGAACCTGCCATGACACATGTGACAGGGAAAGGGCCCCAGCCTTCACGTTGAAAGACTCGTGGATGGGGTCCTATCCCTGTATGGGCAATTGTGTGGGTCTCCAGACCAACAGGTGAGTACATCCTGGGTATGTTGAATGCAACTTGGATGCATGGAGATGTGTGAGCATGCCACCAGTGTCCCATTGGTGTTGTATGGCTGGTGGCAGTGTTAATGCAGGGGTATGGGTCATGTGTGTGCCTGCTGAGGGGCTAATGCAGTTTGTAGGCCATATGTGTAACAGGCTGGATTGTCTTGTTCATGGTGTCTCACTGTTTGTGTCCCTTCTGCAGGTCAGCGCCCATCAGAAGAAGAGGTTGTAGCGTGCCATCGCCAAGGAAGTGCGGACCCTGGGGTTCTACAGCAGACAGAGCACCCACTGCAGGAAACGGTGGGAGGACCTGAAACTTTGGGCCCAGAAGACTGCAGAGGCTCAGCTGGGGACGGGCTCCCAACGAGGGAGGAGTGCCAGTTGGTCCTGACCCCCCTGATGGCCTGCATACTGGCAGTGGCCAATCCTGAGTTGGATGGGCGCTTGAGGGCATTACAGCAGCCACAAGGGGAGTGAGTACAGTATGTTTGACAACCATCTCTGTTGCCTCGCATGGGATTTTGGTGCAGGGTACTAGTCAGTGGATGCCCCAATATGCCAGCTTGGACAGCACTGCGTGGTTCAGCTTAGGCAAATAGGGTAATATGCATGTTATTGATATCTAGGTAGCTGGCTTTCCATGTCGGACAGGGCTTAGTTGGTCCCAGTGGTGTGTAGCTGGAAGGGTTGGGCTCCTACCTACTTTGCTACTTAGCCAATGGAATGCCAGTGTGGTCCATTCTGAAAATTCTCAGTCTCAGTGTGTGACAGTGATGTGTATGCCATCTGTGCTGTTGGTGCTGTGATTGACCCTGTGCTCCCTTTCTTTCTCCCTCCTCTCTCTCCTTATGTAATTCTATCCATGCGTGCATTAGCATCATCTGGCGAAGGAGCAGGAGCACCGGCAAGTGAGGGAGCTGCAGCCAACGGGACCCAGGAGGCAGAATCCACCGACGGCGAGGGGACCAGTGGGACGGAAGGCGAGGGGAGCACCACGGCAGGGACAGGAGCTGATACCACTGACTCTGATTCCTCCTCCGATGGGAGCTTCCTGGTGGTGGCCGACCACTCAGGGACCACCCCAGCTACAGGTTCTACCGCCACCACCTGTACCAGCACCACCCTCCCAGTTGCCCCCCACCAAATTGCCCGTGCCCGCTCACCAAGGAGGGTGGACATTTCCTTCGCCCCAGGCACCTCAGGCCCTGCCCTAGTCAGCCCTGATGCCCTCACTGAGGAGGCGATTGACCTCCTGAGATCCATCTCTGTAGAGCAGTGAACCATAGTGAATGCCATCCAGGGGCTGGCAACCCAGTTGCAGCAATGCAATGCCTTCCTTGTGGGGATTCCCGGTGTCTTGGCGGCCCTACAGGGATCGTTTCAGGCTCTGGCCTCTTCACTGAGAGCAGCCAGTGTCCCTGTTTCGTCCGTTCCCCCTTCCAACTACCACTTCCCAGTCCCAGTCTCCTCACCCCCAACCCACCCCACGCAAACATTCAGACAGGATGCACAGAAAACATCACACAAGACTCGCACAGACAAACACAGGCAGCACACTTCAGTCCACAAGCACTCAGACAGCCAACAGACAGATGCACACACAACATCATCCACTACTTCCACTGTCTCCCCCTCCTCCTCCTCCCTCACAGTCAAATCCGCACTCACATCTGAATGCACTGCATCAACAGTCCCTGAAACTGCGACCTACACAGCCTTGCCCACAGTCACGACCACAACAACAGACCTGCAGACTTACACCCCACTCTCCACACACCTCATGCACAGCCACCAACACAGTCTCCACATCATGCAGCACACCCACCTCACGTGCAGACACCACCAAAACATCCATCCACACGTCTTGTTTGTCCTCCCCCACCCTGTCTGCCCCACCTCCAAAGACACAAATGCTCACACTCAGACCCCAGCAGACATCCACCTCACACACGCACCCTGTCCATGCACCTGCACCCAAGTCCAGCACACCTCCTCCTCCTACAACCACTCCCTCTACCTCCACTCCCATCCCTCCTCCCACATCCCACCCGTTAGATCTAAGAAACTCCTGCCCTTAAGAGGAAGGTCTCACCCCCCCAGGACAGTACTTCAAGCACACAGTCTGACATTGTACCACCCCCAAAGTCTCCAGCAGCCACTAAGGGACACATGAGTGCAATGCTCGTCCCCCGCCCCAAGGACACTCCTCCACCCACAAAACGGAGAGCTAAAGTGTTGCCTCTTTCCAAACAGACAACCAAGAGCATGGAGCCAACTCCAAAACCTAGGGCCAAGGGGGACCCCTCCCAAGACCAAGGGCAAGGAGGCCCCAACAAAAACAAAGTCCAAGGAGGCCCCAACAAAGATAAAGCTCAACGAGGCCCCAACAAAAACAAAGCCCAAGGAGGCACCAACGAAGACAAAGCCCAAGGAGGCCCCAACTAAGACAAAGCCCAAGGAGGTCCCAACAAAGACAAAGCCAAAGGAGGCCTAAAAAAACAAAGCCCAAGGAGGCACCAACAAAAGCAAAGCCCAAGTAGGCCCCAACAAATACAAAGCCCAAGGAGGCACCAACAAAGAGAAAGCCCAAGGACATCCCTCCAGAACGAGTGGCAAAGGACATCCCTCCAGAACCAGTGGCCAAGGACACCCACAAGGAACCAGTGGCCAAGGACAGCCCTCAAGAACCAGTGACCAAGGACAGCCCTCCAGAACCAGTGGCCAAGGACACCCCTCAAGAACCAGTGGCCAAGGACAGACCTCATGAACCAGTGGCCGAGGACAGCCCTCATGAACCAGTGGCCAAGGACAGCCCTCCAGAACTAGTGGCCAAGGACAGCCCTCAGTAACCAGTGGGCAAGGGTCCCCTTTGGAACCAGTGGGCAAGGAGCCCCTTAAGGATCCAGTGGGCTAGGAGCCCCCTCAGTATCCAATGGGCTAGGAGCCCGGTCCACATCCAGTGGGCAAGGAGCCCCCTCAGTATTCTGTGGGCAAGGGTCCCCACCTGAACCAGTGGGCAAGGAGCCCCCTGAGTATCCAGTGGGCTAGGAGTCGCCTCAGTATCCAGTGGGCAAGGTCCCCTCCAGAACCAGTGACGTAGGAGCCCCCTCAGTATCCAGTGAGCAAGGAGTCCCTCCAGAACCAGTGGCCTAGGAGCCCCCTCACAAAGAGTTGCACCCCCACCCACATAACCCCCACCCCCTGAGGTGCCTGCCGATTTCCAACATGATACCCCTGAACAGTGGAGTCCTGATGTTGTCAGGAGTCAAGTTGGGGCTTGGACTGTGCCCTGTGGGCATTTGTGACTTTTAACTGGCTTTTGGACCTGCATGTTCATATGCAGTTGTATGTTCTTTGAATTTGATTTGTCATCCAACATGATTACAGTGGTTGGAACAGAGGTATGTGTCCTAGCCTTCTTTGCTCGTGGGTCCTGTTACTGTCGATTTACTCTGCAGCTTGTTCTGGGTGTGTGTATGGTGTGTGTTGTGCATGTGTGTGTCACACCCCCCCTCTCTCCCTCCCTTGTATGCTAGGCGGCTGTATTCACGGTCGTCGTCTTCGTCGTCTTTGGTGCTCCAGGATGGCCATGGCGTGGTACAGCTTCGGGAAGACTTGCAGTTCTGGTTCCATGGCAGCCATGGACTCCTCTGAGTCCCTGGAGGTGAGTGCCTCCTTTTATATGATGTGTTCCCACCAGGCTTTTGGTGGGCGGATCCATGTCTTCTGCCTGCCTGTAGGTGGCTAAGGTGGTCGTACCGCGCTGGCGGTTGGTGTGGTACATTGGCTGTCTACGGGCCGATCACCGCCATGGTCATTATTTGTTGGTCATTACCGCCGCCCTGGCGACAGTACTACCACCATCGCTGGAGAAGCGGTAATGTGATCGCCAATGTCATAATGACCACCTATGTCCCTATAGTTTATTAAACATACACACCAGGGCCCAAGTTTATCAAAAAGTCATGCAAGGCAGGGCAGCAAGTTACTGTGCTGTGTTGTGAAAAAGAGGGAGATCAGAACAGCGCCATATCTGCTAAGATGTGGCGCTGATCTGCTCACTCCGGACGCTGGAGCACTTTTGGCAGCCACATGCCAAGGTAGACACTCTTACTCCATCTTGCAAGGGTGTGAGCATTCTCTAAAGCAGACATTTTGTTCTGGAGTGCCTGCCAATGCAAAACCTATGCTTTCATGCTTTTCCCAATTTGTTTGTATTCTGCACAATGCAGCACACGTACAAAGTGGGAAAAATGAGAAGAAATTAAAATTTGTATCCTTGTTGCATCTGCCTTGAGGGAGCACAGGAGTTTGGCACAAATCCCTGTCTACAATTCTTTGCGATAGGAATTTGGGTCAAAACCATTGGTTGTCGCATGGGAACAATAATGCACCACCCATAGATCACCACCTTGATGCAAAGTAGTGCAGGGCACCACACTGCAGAACTTTACTTAGGTCTACTATCCTATGTAAAACACCACTGGGGTTGATACAAAATCCCTCATGAACATTTTGCATTGGGTTTGGTTAAAAAGTAATGAATAACCCATGCAAAGAGTTTTTAAATCTAGGCCTAGGTATTGTACCATGCTGGTAGCTCCAAGCAGGCACATATAGAGGGGTACAAGACAAGGGGCAGATTTACTATTTTTTCCAGCAACACAGGCCAACAAACCAAGTTGATGTGCTACGTTATGTGAAAGAGAGAGCAGACGTGGTCTATAATTATAAAGATATGGAGCATTTCAGCTCTTTCCTTGCACTGGTACAATATGTACAGCAAAGGGCCAACACAGGTGCACTTGCACCGTAGTGAAGGGAGCCTGTATTCCAGGTGTAAGCACATCTGACCTTATTTGGTTTCTTCTCATTAATTTATAAGGGGATGCGTTTGAGGTTCGATGGACCTTTTGACTGCACTTATAGTAGTTCCCACCATAAGACTCAGATCACTAACAATATCAATCAATAGGTTCAATAACTCTTGGGAGTCAGTAATTTCCATGCACCATGACCCCTTGGCTATGAATAACCACGCCTTTTTATGTAAAAGTTAGAATGTTTATTTCCCTATATTAATAATGCTAATGCTAATATCACGTAACTTAGTCTCAAAATCAAATGATACACATACAGAAACAATACTTGTTGACCGAATCTTCTAAAGAATCTCAATTTAATCAAAGCGTGGATCACTACACATTCCAGAGTTACTGTACAAATCAATAGCAAGAATAACTGCACAATAGAAATAGCATACATTTAGATTCAGCAAAGAAAAAGACATCAACTGTTGTTAATATTTAGCAAGCATCTTCAGTGAGTCTCCTAACTAACCTTCTGATTAGAATGGCATGTTTGTGCTTCATGCAAAACAACTTAGTCAATACAAATTTGGAAAAACCTCTAGTTATGGCTCTGTCAAAATTAGTGGCTGGTACCTAAACACAAATGCAAATAGACTTGGCAATCATCATCATCATCATCATCAAAAAACTTTATTCGATTGTTTTTCAATCATAAAAGTCATTATACATAAAAGAAAAAAGAAAACGGTTTTCGGTCAAGGAAAAAGAAAAGATACAGGGAATAAAATACACATAAATATGAATATAAATGCAACAGCTAAAAATTTAGGAGAAATGCTAAAAGTCAATAAATAATTTAATGAAAACAAATAAAATATTCTCAAAGTGTGGGACTTACAGATCTCGCCCATTTGCCTCAAGGCGATGTCTGACCTTAATCACTGAGCAGAGGAACAAGGCTAGTCCATTACAAACCATAATGTGTGTGCATTGTATTTTGGTCAGAGACATTATCGCAGGGGCATTTTTGCAGCTGTAAGGACCAATCATTAATCAGGGGAAAACTAACGAGGCAATGGAAAGACTCAAGTCTCAAGCGCGTAAGGACAAACCGATGTCTTGGGTTCGTGACTTTACATAAGTATGGTTCCATACCATTCGTTTGCTGTATCATGTGGTTTCTCCTGACACTGTGTTTCTTTGCCTCCACATCCCATCTCAGCTCGACCAGATGGCTAAGGCAGATATTTTTCAGGTCTTTCCTGGAAATTGTTTTCAATTCATCTGGAGTGAAAAACAGCTCGGGGTGGCCTAATTTAATAAGAAAGTGCTTTATATAGTTTATCCATGGGATTTTGGACGAGTAGGTAGGTGCTAGCGCATCTGCTATGATAGCCCTGTTCAGCCTTGCAGGATCCGAAGTCCATACCTTATGCCAGAGTAGAATTGGTTGGACACGAATGAGATCTGTGAGGTGTGTTACTCCCATTTCTGAATGGCATACTACTATTGATGTTGATTGTGGGACACTTAGAACTGTTTTCAGGAGAGCGTTTTCGGTCAGCTGTAGGGTAGTGCAGTCTTGGTGTCCCCAGAATCCAGCCACATACAGTGCTACTGAAACGCATTTCGCATTGTAAAGAGTCATCATATCTTTAGGAGTTGCTCTCCCCGCCCTTTTAGATTTTTTTTTTATTGCCATGACGGTTTTTAAAAATAACAAATTCCTCGCTTTTATAGCTTGTACCCATGTGCCTCTGTCATCAAACACAATGCCTAAATACGAAAATATGCCTGTTTCGACTAGCTTGACACCTTTTAAGTCTATGTGGCAGTTCTTTGTGCGGCATCTGGAATATGTCATGGAAAAAGTTTTAGTGTAGTTAATTTTAAGGCCCAAAGCATCCATGCGATTATCAAAGGTTGTTACTAGTCTTTGCAAAGCAACTGGAGTGCGGGCCATCAAAACGGCATCATCCGCATACAAGAGGGCCGGAATCTTCCGGGAGCCTACTTGTGGAAGATCACCACAGGCATTGGAAAGAGTCCCCTCTAGACTATTGATATACAAGGCGAACAATAGGGGAGCTAGCACACAACCTTGACGCACCCCTCGTTCAATGGGAAAAGATGAAGTGCATTCACCTTGACGCCCATAGCGAACCTTGGCATTTGCACCAGCGTACAAATCCCTAATGAAGTGGACTATGGTAGTATCGACCCCCATGTCCAACAGAATGGGCCACAATTTTGAATGCACCACACAATCGAATGCAGAGGTTAAATCAACAAATGCAAGGTATAGTGCTCCAGGCTTGGCCCTTGTATATTTGCCAAGTATAATCTCTAGGTTAAGGGCCTGTTCCGTTGTCCCTATTTCGGCCCTAAACCCGTATTGTAGGTCAGAGAGGATGTGATTTTCCTCTATCCAATCTTGTAGTCTATTTGAAATAATACGTCCCGCAATCTTTGCAAGTGTGTCGAGCAATGAGATGGGACGATAACATGCGGGATTATGGCGATCTCCCTTTTTATATATTGGAATAATTATGGATTCAGACCAGGTCGAGATGAAGGTAGTTGAACAGCAGGCGCGTAGCACCTGCGTCAATAATGGCCCCCAAAGAGGGACGTTAGATTTGTAGATGTCAGCTGGAACTCCATTTGGACCTGGGGCTTTTCCGCTTTTACTTGCATTGATAGCGTCAGTAACCTCGTTTAGAGTAAATGGTGAGATGGGTTCATGAGAGTCTATTTTAGGGAGATTAATTTCCGGTGCCAAATTTTCTAAGGAGTATATGGCAGAAAAGAAAGCAACCCACTCGTCTTCAGTGATGGCGATTTAAATTTTTGGTATTTCTTCATCGCATGGGAGCGGCGAGTTCACAATATTCCAGAATTTAACATTATCGTTCCGGAGCCTCGCATCGAGGAGAGATTGCCATGCCTCATTTTTTTAATTCTGTTTTCTTTTCTTTATGGCATTTTTATACTCCTTCCTCTTTAGACTTAATTGGCGTTTATCCGAGTTTTGTAAGTGTAAGTAGCTTTTTAGGTTCTTACGGGCTTGTGTACATCCAGCATTGAACCAGCCTTTGTTCTTCGGTTTCGATTTGCTAACACTTGCCTTGAGAAACTGTTTTACACCAGCCGTAATGACCATAAAGGCCTTGATGCAGTCTTGTGGGCTCGTTTTATCTGCAAGGCAGATATTAAATTCATTAGCATAGTTGGTCACTAGTTGTTTCATAAACCCTGTAGGTTCAATGTCTGACCATCGGATGGTATAGCCATTTCTTGCTCCCAGATCAATATTTTATACTATCTGCTCTATTTCCCTGTGTATAAGAAGATGTTGGGGAAATGTGAGGCCTACAGTTTGAGGGTTATGGTCGCTGTATATGGTGTCTTGGCAATCAGTAACATAGGTGGTCATTCTGACCTCGGCGGTAAAAGGCGCCTACCGCCGGTCAGAAATCCTCCATAATCCCGCCGCGGTCGTGGAAACCCGCCACGGTCATTCTGACCCGCAGAAGGCAAACCTCCGAAAATCCGACCGCCACAACAGACCGCCAGACCAGCGGTCGGCGGAAAGGTGGAGGTGACCAAACCTCCACCGCCACGCCAACAGAAATACGCCCATCCCATTACGACCCACGAATCCACGCGGCGGTCATTCAAACGCGGTATTCCATTGGCGGGACACACCGGCGCGGTCAGAATACACACAAACGAACAAAACTCACCCACATTGGACGATTTGAATCCCACACACCTGATACACATACACACACCACTCTCACACACACAATACAATATAAAACACCCACCCACATCACCCACAAACCCCTACGCTTACAAATTCGTAAAGAAGGCAAGAGCGAGACACCAGCATCCAAAACATAACAGCCACAGCCACTCAACACCATCACCCACACACTATCCACACACAAAACAACACACACCACCACACTCAACTCACTTAAATACACATACTCCACCCCACACATCATACACACCACCCCATGGCACCCCAAAGACAACCCCGCTTCACAGACGAAGAACTCAGGGTTATGGTGGAGGAAATCGTTTGTGTAGAGCCCCAGCTGTTCGGCACACAGATACAATACACCAGCATTGCCCGGAGGACGGAGCTATGGCAGAGGATTGTCGACAGGGTGAACGCAGTGGGACAGCACCCCAGAAATCGGGAAGACATCAGGAAGCGATGGAACGACCTACGGGGGAAGGTGCGTTCCATGGTATCCAGGCACAACATCGCCGTGCAGAAGACTGGCGGAGGACCCCCACCTCAACCCCCACAATTCACATCATGGGAGGAGGAAGTCTTGAACATCCTGCATCCTGACGGCCTCGCAGGAGTCGGCGGAGGAATGGATACTGGTAAGTTGAAGCTTCAATACTGCTTCCCCCCCACCTGCATGCCAAATCAGACCCCAACCCTCACCCCCATCCTCGAACCCCACCCTCACCCCCACCCCCACCCTCACCCCCACCCTCACCCCCACCACCATCCTCACCCCCACCACCATCCTCACCCCCACCCCCAGCACACCTATTCCCCGCCAATGTCTCACCATCACAACCCACACATCCCAAAACCTAGGCCTGCATGCGTCCACTAAGCATGGACACCCATCACCAAAGCATGCCCAATGCATATACACATCCCCCCCACAAGCCACCCTCACCAAAGCCCCCACACACGAATGCCAGCACTTGGGGACACGGGAACCCACAGATACACCCATATGCCACACATTGAAACTATAACCATACCTCTATACCCCTGCAGGACCCGACCGTCAACACACCGCGGCGGAGGGGCCAGAATTATCCACACCCCCCACCCAAGAGGCCGTCAGCGATGACAGCAGCTCTGTCGATCTGGACACCGATGACCAGCCCGGACCATCGGGGACCTCTGGACAGTCGGTTCCCCTCACACAGGCACAGGCCACTATAGACCCTAACCCCTCTGGGAACACCAGCACAGCTCCCACCCAGCGGGCCCATGCCTCTGTCTCCACGGCGCGTCAATCTGCGGTGTGTCTACCACTACAGGGCACCCAGGATAACCCACCACCCCAACAACAACAGGGACCTGGGGGCAGTGGTAGTGGGCACACCGGCCAGGGGGCAGAGGCCCAGGGAAACAGGGCAACTCGGCGGGCAGCTGTGCGACAGGGGGGGGAGGAGAGGCCCAGGGAACCCACTCTCCACGAGGTCCTCACCACCATCATGGGAGCATACAACCGCTCCCAGGAGACGATGGCGACGGTACTGGCCCGGTTCCAGGAGATCCAGGTGCTGCAGGAGGAACACTATCGGGGGTACAGGGAGGACATCCGAGCCATCAACACCACCCTGGTTACCATGGTAGGGCTGCTGCAGGACCTCGTAAACAGCAGGGCGGACACTGAACAACACCCAAGGGCCCCTGCCACTAGCCGGGACCAAGAACAGCCATCCACCTCCGCCGGCGCTAGTGGACAGGAGGCCCCCGCACAGCAGCAGCCCACCAGACCCCCACCTCCTGCAGGAGAAGAACCACCCCGCAAGAGGGCCCTGAGATCTCGCAAGACAGAGTAGGATGTCAAGACCCCCGCCAGCAATGGATACCACCTGATGTCATCCCACTGTCCCACATTGTCACCCTGTCCATCCTCGAACTGCCCATGCTCCATCTCTCCACAGGCCTCTGGACAATGCACCTGTGTGACTGTTACTCTGGACTCTGCCATGGACATTCCTTCACCATAGCCCCCACCCACTTGAAACCACCCATCCCATTTTGAGCACTTCAATAAACACCTATTTTGCACCAAAATATCAGGAGTCTGGCTGTGATTTCAATAGATTGTAATTGACATGACAGTGCAAATATGTCCTTGTACATGGTGAAGTCAACAAACAGCTGCCACAAAGCTGTAGTCCATGGGGAAACGAAGCACAGGACTCGTAGTGGGGACCCCAGATCTGAAATAGGGAGGGAAAAGCCAAAACTCAGTCATCATACACTGGGGCAAATAGACAGGCAGCAGAGATGCTGCAGAGTAGTTAACATTTACTAAATTATCTTTGAAATGTTACCTGTGTCCTATTGGAAGTACTGTTCAATGATTCTGTCCCTGTTGTCTGTTTCAGCCCCGTCGTCTTCCTCCTCGTCACTCTCCTCAGGTTCCACCGCTGCCACAACACCACCGTCTCGACCATCCTCCTGCAGGAAAGGCACCTGGCGGCGCAAAGCCAGGTTGTGAAGCATGCAGCAGGCCACGATGATGTGACACACCTTCTTAGGTGAGTACATTAGGGATCCACCGGTCATATGCAGGCAGCGAAACCTGGCCTTTAGGAGGCCAAAGGTGCGTTCGATCACCCTCCTAGTACGCCCATGGGCCTCATTGTACCGTTCCTCTGCCCTGGTCCGGGGATTCCTTACTGGGGTCAGTAGCCACGACAGGTTGGGGTACCCAGAGTCCCCCACTAGCCATACACGGTGTCTCTGTAGCTGTTCCATCACGTAAGGGATGCTGCTATTCCTCAGGATGTAGGCGTCATGCACTGACCCTGGGAATTTGGCATTTACATGCGAGATGTACTGGTCAGCCAAACACACCACCTGGATGTTCATTGAATGGTAACTTTTTCTGTTCCTGTACACCTGCTCCCTGTCTCTTGGGGGAACCAAAGCCACATGGGTCCCATCAATGGCACCAATTACGTTGGGAATATGTCCAAGGGCGTAGAAATCACCCTTCACTGTAGCCAGTTCGCCCACCTCAGGGAAAATGATGTAGTTCCTCACGGATTTCATCAGGGCAGACAACACTCTGGATAACACCTTTGAAAACATGGGCTGAGACATCCCAGAAGCAATTCCCACGGTTGTCTGAAATGACCCACTTGCCAAGAAATGGAGTACTGACATGACCTGCACCAGAGGGGGAATCCCTGTGGGTTGGCGGATGGGGGACATCAGGTCGGGCTCCAGCCGGGCACACAGTTCATGGATAGTGGCACGGTTAAGACGGTAGGTCAGGATAATGTGGCGTTCTTCCATTGTCGACAGGTCCACCAGCGGTCGGTACACGGGAGGATTCATCCGTCTCCTCGCCCAACCCAGCGGACGGTGCCTAGGAAGGACAACATGGAGCACACAGTCAGGCAACCCACAGGTACGTACTCACAGCTAGCACAGTATACGATTCTCTATGCAGTGAATGGCGTGTCTGAGTGGCTATGCAAGGCCTAGGCCTGTGTGACGCAGTTGAAATTGAGCCATGTGGGCCCTGGAAATGGCGGCTGCCTGACCTGTGAAGTGTGACAATGGGATGTGAGGTCAATGCGCTGGCGTGGCACACCGCGGCGGGCGGCGGCCGAATACCGCGGCGCGAAGCCGCATTGGTTAACATTGAAGCCTATGGGTTTCAGGAGCCAATGGCGAAGGGCGCCGGCGGTGGCGGGACGCACCGCCGCGGTACGCACCGCCGCGGACGTGACTGCCATTTTCTATCTACTTATCCACTTGCGACTTGAACATTCACAGGAGAGGACCTATACTGCAAGTGTTGCTGTGACCTCGGTCTGGAAGGGACAATGGCTGCTGCGACTGGGGAAAGGGCCCCTGCCTTCACTGGAGAGGAGTTGGAGAAACTTGTGGATGGGGTCCTCCCCCGGTATGCGCTACTCTACGGTCCTCCAGACCAACAAGTGAGTTTAATTCTATCTGGATTTGGGGCCACTGGCTGGCTTGGGGGCCTGGCGGGGATGGGGGGCATGTTGGGCCTGGCGGGGGGCCTGGCGGGGATGGGGGGCATGTTGGGCATGGCGGGGGGCCTGGCGGGGATGGGGGGCATGTTGGGCCTGGCGGGGGGCCTGGCGGGGATGGGGGGCATGTTGGGCATGGCGGGGGGCCTGGCGGGGGGCCTGGCGGGGATGGGGGGCATGTTGGGCCTGGCGGGGGCCTGGCGGGGATGGGGGGCATGTTGGGCATGGCGGGGGGCCTGGCGGGGGGCCTGGCGGGGATGGGGGGCGTTGGGCCACTGGAAAGGAAAATGCTGAGTAACTTGAACGTGGTATTTCTCCCTCCCTGTACGTGTCACATAGGTCCGCGCCCATGAGAAGATCGGGATTTGGCGTGCCATCGCCAAGGAAGTCCGGGCCCTGGGGGTCCACCATCGACGGGGCACCCACTGCCGCAAGAGGTGGGAGGACATCCGCCGCGGGACCAAGAAGACCGCCGAGTCTCTGCTGGGGATGGCCTCCCAACGTAGGCGGGGTGCCTGCCGTCAACTGAGCCCCCTGATGTTCCGGATCCTGGCGGTGGCCTACCCTGATTTGGATGGGCGCGTGAGGGCAGCACAGCAGACACAAGGGGGTGAGTCCAAGCATTATCTACTCTGTTGTTGCGCAGTGGAGGTGTCTGGGTGGGGGAGGAGGGCTGTGGGTCCCCCTAGGCCAGGGCGATATCTGTAGGCTGGGCACCCCCGTAAGCCCCTGTGTCCCCAGCCACCACCCTCAGTAGTGTGTCAGTACAGCCATCCCTGGGCCGTGTCATCCATGGGTGCAGTTGTCAACTCTAGGCGTGTAGGGCATGTTCCACGGAATGCGTAGCGGACCCCAAGTGCGCAACTTAGTGCAGGGGGCATCTGTGTCTGTCATGTCCGCTAACTGTACCGGAGATCCATGTAATCAATATCCCTTTATTTCTCTCTCCCCCCCCCTTTTTGTTTGTCTTTCTGTGCTTGTGTGCATCAGCATCATCAGGCGGAGGAGAAGTGGCATCGGGGCAGGAGGGAGCTGCATCTCACATGGCCCAGGAGGGCCATGCCACAGAGTCAGACTGGACCAGTGAGACGGAGGGCGAGGGGAGCTCCACGACGGGGACGACTGGAGCCTGCAGCGACACGGACACGTCCTCGGAAGGGGGCTCCCTTGCGGGGGTGGCACCATCCGTGCCCCCCGCCATTACAGGTACAGCCGCCACCCAGCGCACCATCTCCGCCCTCCCAGCAGCCCCTCAGCGTTCGCCCCGTGCCCGCTCTGCCAGGAAGCCGGGCATCTCCTTCGCCCCAGGCACCTCAGGCCCTGCACCTGTTACCCCCGCTGCCCTCAGTGAGGAGGTCATTGACCTCCTCCGAACGCTCATTGTTGGGCAGACTACCCTTTTGAATGCCATCCAGGGGGTGGAGAGGGAGGTTCATCGCAGCAATGCGTACCTGGAGGGCATTCATTCGGGTCAGGCTGCCCATCAGCGATCGTTCCAGGCTCTGGCCTCAGCACTGACGGCAGCCATTGTCCCTGTCTCCTGCCTGCCTCTACTAACTCCCTCCTCCCAGTCTCCTGTTCCTCTGCCTGTCCCACCCACACCATCAGACCAGCCTGCACACACCTCAACACCCAAGAGAAGCTCATCCAAACATAAGCACCACAGATCACGCAGACATTCACACACGCAACATTCCGATGCAGACATGCCAACAGTCACTACCACCTCTGTGACCCCCACCTCCTCGTCTCCCTCCTCCCTCCCTGTGACGTCTACACTCACACCTCCATTCACCTCACCATCAGCCAGTGTTTCCATCACCAGCACACCCTCCACTCCAGTCCGCACACGTGCAGTCACCACCCCCACTGCCATTTACACGTCCCCTGTGTCCTCTCCCACTGTGTCTGTCACCCCCTCTTCCACACCACACAAACGCAGCCACCCACCCACCCAACAGCCATCCACCTCACGACAGCCTATCCCTCCTGCACCTGCACCCAAAGACAGCAAACGTGACTCACCTACAACCACATCCTCTCCCTCCACTCCCATTCCCACTGTACCTACCACTCTCCATTGTCCCAAGAAGCTCTTCCTCGCCACTACTAACTTCTTTCCTGACCCTGAGCCCCCCCCTCCTTCTCGTCGGGGTAAGAAGAGCACCTCAGCCACCACCAGCCCTGCAGCCCCCTTGACAAGGGTGCAGGGGTATTGGAGCCCGCCAGCCCGCATGTCTGGATCTTCGCCCAGCAGCAAGGGGACAGCCAGCCCACCCCCTGGGAAGAGGAGCAGAAGGCGGAAGGGGCGCCGCAGGAGCCCGCCTTCTACATCCCCCCCGGACACCACCCAGAGACAGTCACCAGCCACAGCTCCAAAGGGAGGAAAGGGCCACAGGCCCACGACTAAGGAGGGCAAGGGCAGCAAGTTGGAGAGGTCAGGCAGCAGGCCTGCTGCCCAGGAGGAGCCCACAACCCCCATAGCCGCTGCCCCGGGAGGAACCGGCACAGCTGCCCCGGGAGAGCCCACCAGCCCCATAGCCGCTGCCCAGGGAGGACCCAGCCCAGCTGGCCAGGAGGGCCCCACCACCCACAGCCCAGGTGGGCAGTGAAGGAGCACCATCCCCGCTGCCCAGGAGGGCACCACCAGGCATTTAGCAGTTGGCCATAGACCGTCCGCCGTCTCAAGAACCGCTGAACTGGGCCCTTCAAGGCAAGAACCGCTGAACTGGGCCCCGCCGTCTCAAGAACCGCTGAACTGGGCCCTTCAAGGCAAGAACCGCTGAACTGGGCCCTTCAAGGCAAGAACCGCTGAACTGGGCCCCGCCGTCTCAAGAACCGCTGAACTGGGCCCTTCAAGGCAAGAACCGCTGAACTGGGCCCTTCAAGGCAAGAACCGCTGAACTGGGCCCCGCCGTCTCAAGAACCGCTGAACTGGGCCCTTCAAGGCAAGAACCGCTGAACTGGGCCCCGCCGTCTCAAGAACCGCTGAACTGGGCCCTTCAAGGCAAGAACCGCTGAACTGGGCCCTTCAAGGCAAGAACCGCTGAACTGGGCCCCGCCGTCTCAAGAACCGCTGAACTGGGCCACGCCGTCTCAAGAACCGCAGAACTGGGCCCTTCAGGGCAAGAACCGCTGGCCCTTTGGCAGACGTGCCAGGGCAGGATCTATCTCGGGCAGGGCTGCAGGATGTCCTCTGGCCAACTTGCCTCCTCCAGTGGCAGTGGGGTCTGTTATGGACTGTATGGACTGTGGCTTTGCTCTCCCCAGGATGGCCCAGTGGGCAGGCCACCCACTGTATGGACTGTATGGACTGTGGCTTTGCTCTCCCCAGGATGGACCAGTGGGCAGGCCACCCACTGTATGGACTGTATGGACTGTGGCTTTGCTCTCCCCAGGATGGCCCAGTGGGCAGGCCACCCACTGTATGGACTGTATGGACTGTGGCTTTGCTCTCCCCAGGATGGCCCAGTGGGCAGGCCACCCACTGTATGGACTGTATGGACTGTGGCTTTGCTCTCCCCAGGATGGCCCAGTGGGCAGGCCACCCACTGTATGGACTGTATGGACTGTGGCTTTGCTCTCCCCAGGATGGCCCAGTGGGCAGGCCACCCACTGTATGGACTGTATGGACTGTGGCTTTGCTCTCCCCAGGATGGCCCAGTGGGCAGGCCACCCACTGTATGGACTGTTTGGACTGTGGCTTTGCTCTCCCCAGGATGGCCCAGTGGGCAGGCCACCCACTGTATGGACTGTATGGACTGTGGCTTTGCTCTCCCCAGGATGGCCCAGTGGGCAGGCCACCCACTGTATGGACTGTTTGGACTGTGGCTTTGCTCTCCCCAGGATGGCCCAGTGGGCAGGCCACCCACTGTATGGACTGTATGGACTGTGGCTTTGCTCTCCCCAGGATGGCCCAGTGGGCAGGCCACCCACTGTATGGACTGTTTGGACTGTGGCTTTGCTCTCCCCAGGATGGCCCAGTGGGCAGGCCACCCACTGTATGGACTGTATGGACTGTGGCTTTGCTCTCCCCAGGATGGCCCAGTGGTCATGGAGTCCCCTCGTGGATCTGGCGTCGTGTACTCAAGTGGCTGAGGTGCCCCCCCTTCCCTTCCCCCTGAGGTGCCTGTCCTATTTTCTTTCTGATGCCCCTGCAGTGTTCTCTCCGTGGAGTTCTTGTCGTGGGACTGGGCCTTGCCCCTTTGCACAGGACCCCTGTGATCCACGGACAGTGGTTGGACTACATTTAGTAGCTGTATATATTTTGTACATAGTTTATTTATTTTTTGGGATTAATGGCGTACATATTTCAATATATCTGCCCGTTTATGATCTCTTCTTTTGGTCTTTGCATTATTTCGGAGGGGGGTGGTTTGTGGGTTGTGACAGTGATCTGTGGGAATGCATTGATGTGTGTGTTGTAGTGGGTGTGGGTGGGTGGGTGTGTGCCGGTAATCTTTTCCCTCCCCTGTGTCGTAGGTGCAGTACTCACCGATGTCTTCCGCGCCGCCGGGCGTGCTCCTGGTATATGAGGAGGAATAGGAGTGCGGGGATGACCTGTAACTCTGGCTCCATACTGCCGGAATCTCGCGTGGAGTGCGTAGAGGTGAGCGTTTTCCCGTTCGTAGTCTGTTTCCGCCGTGTTCTTATCGGCGGTGCTCCCGCCCCGGAAAAGGTGGCAGATTGGTGGGTCGTAATAGGGTGGGCGGTACTTTGTCTGCCGCCGGGCTGTTGGCGGGAACCGCCGCGCTGTTTGTTTGTACCGCTGTGGCGGTCGGAGTGTTAAGTTGGCGGGCTGTGTTGGCGGTTCCCGCCAGGGTCAGAATGACATTTTTAATACCGCCGGTCTGTTCGCGGTCCGACTGCCGCCTCTCCGCCGACCGCCAAGGTCAGAATGAGGGCCATAGTCTTATACCTTGCCTCAGTATGGTTTTGCAAACTGTGACAGCCTTCGTCAATTGGACGTCTGTTCGGTCAGCAAGACATCGGGACTCAGCAATAAAGTTCAAGATAGAAATGCCTCAGGAATGGACATTGTAGAGAAAGTACTTCTCTGTAAAGATTCAGTAGAAAAGTGTGCTCTCTCCTCTCAGTGCAATTTGGAAAAAGTGGAGTGTCTCCTCTCAGTACAGGCTGGCTAAGTTAGATTCCCAATGACATCTTCCCACATTGCTATAAGTCAAAGAATCGCATGTTTACATTTAGTCCAATGGAATTAGAAACTCAAATCGAAGATATAACTAAACTGTCTTTCACATGATGATGATTAGCATCTCTTCTCCTGTTCCCGTTGTTGGGCTCGTCAGGTGACAATTTTGTATCGCCTTATACTCTAAGCAGTGCATCCATTGTTAGTTCCTGGGAACACCGCCTTTACACACAATAAGTTCTACAAAGTATCAATAACTAGTATAATATATTTTAGAGAGCAGTTCTCATGGCAAAGAAATTTAGCTACTAGCATCTGGTCAACGCAGTGGAAAATTACAAATCTAATTCTTTAAGGAGCCATTTTATGTGACTCGTCTAGCTAAGCAATGCAACTTGACATGAGGCCGTGCAATCAGGCCAGAGACCTCGTTAATTTAAGGCCTATGATTAATAAAGCAAATACATAATGCATGATCATTAATATAACAACTACTACATGAATCCAAACGTGAGCACAACATTTTACATTAATAAGCGGTTAATAAGGACACTTTGTGATAATTGACTGTCACTCAAGTAGGCATATTTTCAAAGTCGTGTATTATTTCTATATATTAAGTCATTTTCTATGCAGAGTCAACATTCAGAATACATTAATATTTATTAGTAAAATGTCAGCTTTAACACAGGTAGGATTGTTTGGTGCAGAAAGGTACACCTTCTGGCACAGATACAATCCTTGGAACAATTTTCCTCTTTCTATGTGTACTGCAAAAAGCAATGCACATAGAAAGAGGAAATAACAAGGAGAAGTAAACATAGTTCTGCTTGTTCCCGCGTCACTGGTGAAGGCGTAGCATTTTGATGCATTCCCAGGTTTACTAGCTTTAGTAAATCTGGGAAATCGTGAAAATTCATAGGTTGATGCATGGGAACTCGCATGCTCCACTCATGGAATGCTTCCCAAGTAGAAATGTAACTTAATGCAGGGGAAGCAGCTGCACTGTTACATTTCTTTAAAAAGCTACGCAAGGCCACGCAAACCAGGCCTTGCATAGCTTTGAAAATTCCAAATTAGCCTTTGTGTTGCCCTGTGTCACTGTGCACCATACAAAGGCAACACAAAGGTTTAGTATATCTAGGCCCAAGAGTTTCATCAGGGGCTTTGCTTTAGAAGGGGAGTCTGCAGTGTTACACCCACCTGAGAAATTTATTTTCTGGAAAGTAGTTAGGTACAGATGTTTTCTATTGGGAATGGTGAGGTGTTTGTCGGATTTCACAAGAATTTTTTAAAATAAACACAAACAAAAACACACACACACTCTTTGGCTCTCTGTTTCGAAAGTCTTAAAAAATGTTGGTTATTTTTCAAAATATTGTGTTTTCTTCACTCAGTACCCCTGCCAGTCAGCATTTGTCTCTCTTTCCACTGTTCCTTTAGCCTTAAAATTTTAGTGAACAAGCCACACCCCTGAGTTTTATGGTGTGCTTAGTTGCAAACCAGGGTTACTGTGAAAGGCCCCGTGGAGAGCAGTGGCGCAGCCTAGTTTTTCCTTGGAATCCTTTGCCACTTCTGCAGAGTTCGCTGACACGCTGCTAAAGTTTGGCAGCTCACCCACCCTGCATGGTTTGAGCATTTTTGATGCATGTGCTTAGAGTTGGGGGTTTGATTGGGGGAGGTTTGCGAGTTTTAGGGAAGGTTGCATAGGGCACGCAGTAGCTGGGGGGGGGGGAGTGGAGAGTCAGATGCAGACCTGTCTACCCTTCCAGGGAGGCGAGGAAGAAGCAGGTGAAGGATGACAGAGTTTTTGGATGCCCGGATGCGGTGGGGTATGGAAGGAGAGTGTAGATAGTATGTGAATGGAAGGTGGGGGTTGGGTGAACGGAGGTAAAAGTGGGGAGTGAAAGGTGGGGGATTTTAAAGGGGCGGTGCGGAAAGGAAGTTGCACATTTTGAATGCTAATATTATTCAAATATTTGATGTTATTTGCAATCCTGTCTTGATAAATGGCCTTTTACACTATACTGGACTGTGGTGGTGATTGTGTCACGATATCTACTTAACTACATAGAGAGACTGCTGAGAGAAATATGCTACTTGCAGATTTACTGAAGTGCAGTAGAAACAAGGACACATAAACATTGCCTACACGGCTGCAGCTACCATAAAGCTGAAGTTATTTATAGACTCTCCTGTGCCTTAAGGGTCCAGCAAGATTCGAACATATTTTATTTCAGCAGTTACCACTAAAAATGTCCACGTGTTTGCTAAGATGGCTGCTCCCAAGAGACTTCACTTGTTCCAAGGATTCTGAGAAGGAAAAGATTCGGTTGAATTTGCTGAGGTTATTTCAGTATTTCCAGTGGGACTTTCCTAGCGACAATATATCCGTTTTGAATCCCTTGGGAGAACACAACGTCTGCTAAATGAAGGCGTTAGCAAGGGTACAATGGAGGAGTTTAAGGCACCGCGGGACAGGCACCTCCTTCCACACTTACAAACAGTAGAGGATCCTCTGTCCACGCCCACGTCCCACTTAAGTAACTGTGTAAGTGTTCTAGCCGCACTGCAGATACAAATAGTGCACAGAGAGGATCGGGCAGAGGCAAAACAGAGTGATAAACATCAATCTCTTGGTTTTTATTGAAGATGTTAATTTCGTCTTTCTTTCTTTTTAAAAGTTCATCCAAACCACTGTCATTTTAACAAAATAGTATATTTGATGACTGGAGCTCCCACCACTCTGAAAGGGACAGACACGATTGTTGGAGGTGTGCAAAAGGTAAATATTTGCTGAAACCCCATTTCCGCATATTTTTGGGCACTATATAGTTTTATCTGTAAAACTGCATGCATGTGCCAATTTAGTAGCCCTTACAAGAGAAAATGGGCTGTCTGTAAACAACAGTGCCGTATCACACCATGCTTTAGTAATATATTTGTGACAGTGTACTCCAAAATGCACCATGAACTACAAATTACACTGGTGCCACTTTCCAGCTGAATGGACGTGGCTCATTTGCTACACTTGTTCTTTTTGTGACAATTGGAGATTTTTTACACAATCCCTATGACTACATTGATGTAATATTGATGGCAGCACCCCTACTCTGTAAATTATTCCAGCACCACTGGTCCTATGTGGTACAAACCTGCTGCTTAATCCACAGGCATGTGATGTTAGTTCATGCAGTATACCATTTGCCATTTGCAGGGTGTTTTGCCATTGTTGCCTACCTGAGATTAGCAGAGAGGTATTTTCAGGCTTTGGACTTATCCACAGTGGATTGATTCATCCACTGAGGGTCTAGCACCAGCATTCTATCACTAGTAGAGTCAGGAAAAAGCATGGGTAGGCTATGAAATTAATCGGCGAGCGGGCAACAAATCAACAAACAAAGGAATTTGTGGGATCTGTTGTTTGAAGCACTGACATCTGCCCAGTTCTGACATTTTCAGCCAATAGTCACTGCCTATAGAGCTACACACTTTGCTTTTCCTGCTGTAAGAAGTCCTGCCCTGGGATTTGTGTCTTCAAGCAGGGTCTTTCTGGGACAGAAAATAATCCTGTGTACTAAAAAAAAAGTGGTCCTCAGTGGTTTAGTAGCTGAAAAAGGCCCAAGTTTCAAATTAGGCCAGTTTTGAACTTGTAAGGCCATGGTGTATAAGTATTTTTCAGGGTATTGGAGACTGCCTGGATTTGGACTTGTTGCAGGCAAGGTTTGTTTTTATATAAGATAAATGAAATGTAAAAACCGACACAGAAGATCATAAAACATTTCTCAAACTGCCAGAAAACCAGCCCACACACTGGCCTGTCAAAGCAGTCAGATTGCTCCATAGGCCAGTCTGACCCTGGCTTCAAGGTTGGGTGGTGGGGGGTGAGTTACTTGTGGGAACTGGTAAGCCGCAACTGGTGTGTGCAATGCCCCAGCCTAACTGCAGTGGCACAGAGATTTTCTCTGCCATGCAGGAAGTACTTAGTTTGTAAAATAATAATCACTGGTGTCCATAGCTTTCCTCAGAAACCTATGCTGCCACACTGAAGGTCAGGGTGCCAAATGTAAGGCTGCTTAGTCTTAAACGTGATGCCTCTTTAATCCACCACCAGACACTCCCTGTCTCTTTACCTCACTTTTGCAGGTCCATTTTCACCCATCCTTTCTTCCTTTGTCACTGTTGTTGCATCGTTCTTTTTCTCCTCCTTTTTCCATTTTGAGTGTTGCTCTGTCTCTTGCTCTCAGTAAAAGTCTGCTGAGGGAAAATAAGTTTCGGTCCCAACAATGGAGTAACAAAACGTAAGGTGGGCCCCATGCAAAGTACCTGCAGGGGGCCCCTTCTTTACTGGACCCAGTCAGGGGTCTGCCCTCCGTGCACTGTGTCCTGTGCTGAGAAGGCCCCCAGGGCCTCGGGGCCCCCTCACCATGGGGGCTGCAGTGGCCTTTGTTACGCCACTGGGTCCCTAAACATAAATGCTGGTGGGTCCCTCCTACAACCCCTGGCTCAAAAGGAAGCCCTGTGCACAGAGCTTCTTTTCTAGTGATTTATATTTTAGTGTGCTAGCTTTCTATTTCACAAAGGTGGGAAAGTATAAAAAAATATGGGAAAAACTTTGCATACCGTTAAATAAAACCGTAATACATAGTTGTCCATCATTTATCCTATATATATATATATATTTAATGATACACAGGTGCACACTTCCCTACAAGAGTTAAGGTTAAGTTAAACTTTTGATGGAGAATTCAAAATACATTTTCACTAAACTAATGACATCTTTGACTATAGTTCACTACATTTTCCATATCATTCTAAGATTCAGATATGGTTCCACACATTAATTTGGTGAAACTTGGGCAAGGACGTCATAGCTTATAAGATATTTTAAATTAGTTTTAAACACAAATCTAACAAGGGCTTCTTCACAGACCACGCCCACTCAGCATAAATGTTTCAAAATTGTTTAAAACAATTCCGACTACTTTTAGTAGGCTTATTGTGAGAAATTGGGTTGCTGGTTGAGAGGGGTGTGAGCCCTTCTAAAGCAAAAGCCACAATCATTGTCAGGGTGAACCACTAACAGTTATTAAATTAACATGTGCTTAACCTTGCGGTAGGTTGTCACAGTAGCAGTCAGGCTTAACTTGGAGGCAATGTGCAAAGTATTTATGCAGCACACAAACAGTAACAAAGTGAAACCACAACACAAGTAAAATCCCACACCAATTTAGAAAAATAGAGTGAAATGTAGGAAATTATTTGACACCAAAACCAAAACAAATACAATAAGTAGAACCAAAGATATGCAATTTTAAAGGTTTAGGTAAAAATAGTGCTCAAAAGCAAAACGAGCCTACTGTCATTATGTGGTTGCTCCGACGGACCAAAGTCAGAAACTCAGGCCAACCATGATGGAGCACAGGCCAAATACAGGGACAACGTCATGCCGGCTGAGAATTGTACCTTATATTATATCCCTAAAGTGGGGCATTGTGTCACACAGCAGGCGTTCCGAGGAGCAATGCAGGGGTCCTACATCGAGTTGCATCTCTCTGTTGGTCCCGGTGTGGAGCTGCAAGATTGCAAGAGCTGCATTCAGTTCCACTGCACCAGTTTTGATGAGCAGCTGCTAGGGCTGTGAGGCAAGGGCCACGTCGAGATGCATCATGCTGCATTGGTTCCAATTAGGAGCAGTGAGGGTTGTGACATGCTGCCTCAAGACTGATGGGGACCACAGCTGGGCTTGCAGAGCACCTTTATCCCTACTTTCTAGGATTGTATCCCTGTGGCTCAGAACAGAAGGCCAGCCAGCTAGCTATTTGAGTCACTGTGGTAGTTCTTGGGGTTAGGGTGCACGTCCCGTCTTTCTTCCTCAGCTAGCAGGTCAGCAGAGCAGTCCTTCTTGCATGCAGGGCAAGAGGGCAGCAGAGCAGCTGGGCGGTCCTCCTTGCAGCAGAGAAGCAGGACAGCAGAGCAATACTGAGTTTCCCACAGTTCCAGAATTTAGCTGAAGAGTGAGTCTGAGGGTCCTTATTTTATACCTGGTGCCTCCTTTGCAGTGAGAGAAACTTCTGGAGGCTTCCCCTCACTAAGGGGGTCATTACAACCTCGTGCGGGCGCCAGAATACCGCCTTTGCTGGTGGTATGGCTGGCTCCCTATTTTGACATTTCCGCTGGGCCAGCGGAAATGTCACATCAACATTGCCGCCGGCTCGTAATTGAGCCGGCAGCAATGCTGATGTGCGGCGGGCGCAGTAGCACCCGTCGCGCATTTCACTGCCCGAAATTCGGGCAATGAAATGCGCGATGGGGCTCTGCCTGGGGGCACCTGCACTACCCATGCCAAGTGCATGAGCAGTGCAGGGGCCCCCAGGGGCCCCCTGAGTCCCCTTACCGCTAGCCTCTTCCTGGCGGTGCAAACCGCCAGAAACAGGCTGGCGGTAGGGGAGTCATAATCCCCAGGGCAGCGCTGCTTGCAGTGCTGCCCTGGCGGATTAGCACCGCTGGGGCTAAAATGGCAGGATACCGCCGGCCCGACGTGTGACCGCGGCTCTACCGCCGCGGTCCAAGTTCACAGGGAGGCACCGCCAGCCTGTTGGCGGTGCTCCCGTTGTTTTGGCCCTGGAGGACATAATACCGCCAGGGTCATGATGACCCCCTAAGTGTCTTGAATTTCCTGCCTCCCTGCACTGATCCCTGTCTGCAGACGCAAAAGGCTAGTGTGAAGTCCTTTGTGTGTGAGCTGCATCAATGTTTTCGAAGTGCATGTTTGGTAGATGACAGCTCACACCCCCCAACAAGTCTGAGATGGCCCATCCAGACACACCTATTCCCTCTATTGTGTGGCTGTTTGGGAGGAATACACAAAAGCCCTTTTCAGGATTGTGACTTAAAATCTCTCTTTATTATGAAAAAGGGTTTAGAATTAAAATTCCTTAGACAGCAAACATAACTTATCTCTCTGCTTCCAATCAAAAGTTACGACATATTAAATTAAATGTCATAAGATAACCCAACGTTATCTTATGGTAGAGGTAGTCCTCAAAGTGGTGAAAAACGCATTGAGTTTTACACTAGCAGGACATGCAAAACTTAAAATTTCATGTCTAACTTTTTAATTACAATGCACTTCACCCAAGCTCCAATGGAATAAGGTGCAGGAGACAGAGCTCCCGGCCGTCAGACCCCACACAGCGGAATCCTGACCCCCCCATGCCTGCTGAGGGGGTGCCCATTCAGTGAGGGGAGTTTCCTCCTGACCCCAGAGCCTACACAGGAGGCCAGAAAATGGCCTGAGATGGTCTGGTGTGAAAACCCGGGACAGAGCTTAGCTGACCACAGCTGCATTTCTAAAATGATGGTTGGGGATCGCTGCTGTGCAGCCAGTGTGGGCCCCGAATGGACATGGTGATGGTGCCCTTACAGGCCGGCAAACTGGTGCGATATGCCCAAGAACCCTGAAGGTGTGGGGGGCAATTAACCTGGTGGCAACTATGTTCCGACACAAGGGAACTGCAGCAGGAGCTCAGAAGCACCCACACACACTATTTGCTTGCTGCAGGCCTAGCTGCTAACCAAGGAGTCGGAGTAGGTGACATAAGAGTGAATTGAGGAGAAAACAGATGGTGCTGTGCCCCACCAGGCTCGCAGAAAGGAGAGGGTTCGCTCTAGACACCAGGGCCCGCAGAAAGTCATGGCTGGTACGGCAGCCCCGATGAACAGGGGGTGAAGACCCCCAAGATCACCCCCTGCTGTGCCCCTAAGCAATGGCTGCAGTCATCATGTGAAAATTAGGGGGAGTACTGCCTAGCATCTTAAAGAGAGAAGCAAAGCCCTTGGTCTCTACCACCCTGCCTGAGGGGATCAAAGGTGGACATTCAGCTTGAGGCAGTTGGCTAAATCGTTGAAGACACCTAGAGGGCGGGACCCAAGGGGGGTTCCAATGCACTGTCCCCCACTGACCCTCATCAAGTATATGAACTGGCATGGCCCCAGAATTTTGGGGACACCTTGAGCTAAGACGAACACCTGACTGAGGGACAAGAAAAGCTGAAAGCCAAATAGGGGTGGCCCTGCAATGGGACCTCACTGTGAATAATGACATAGGTGCCGAGCTTGCTGAGGCCTTGGTTGGACACTGACTATGCAGGGCTGAGTGATCATATCGTTGGACAAGAGCCACAGTTGCTGATGAGCAGTGGTGAGTGAGGTGGAGTCCACCAGAGATCACCTTGCTGGGCACTGGGCCTGGCAATGATGAGATCGCACCCACTTGCACTACTCTAGAAGTCCAAATCAGGGGACACATGGCGGTGACACATCATGTGAGCTGGTATTGGTGGATACTAGCTGCCACCTGCTGAGACCAGAGAGGGAGTGCACTGCTTTGCCCTCACCCCCATGGTCCCTCCCACAGGGATGGAGAAGAGAGGCAGTGTAACCATGCGACGGAGCCACTGGACAGCCATAACCATGAGTAAAATCCCCAGGAAAAAGGAGATGGACCACGGAGAGCCACCATCAGGCGCAGTTAATGACACTCTGAGTCGAGAGGGGCCTCCAGCGACACAGCCGGGGTGCTCCAAAGGGACCAACCTAAACTATATTTTGCAAGCCATAACTGCTCCAGAGAGGTGCTGGAATCGAAAATTGACACACTAGTGGCAGATCTGGTTATTGTGAGAGATGACAACAGGCGCCTTACCGAACGAGTTACAACAGCATAAAGGTCTTTGGCAGAGGTTGCCAGAAAGATGGTGGCATTGCAAGAGTGCCTCACTGCCATGGAAAATAGGGTCAAGACTTTAGAATTCAGGGCAGAGGATGCTGAAAACAGATCCCATAGGAATAACATTAGGGTGATTGGCCAACCTGAATGCACAGAGGTGGGATCACAAGCTGAACTTCCTTGAACAATGGTTGAAAGACGAGGTTGCACCAGAGGGGCTCTCACCCTTCTCTGCTCTAGACGGAGCACACAGGGTCCCGGTGTGTCCTCCGCCCCCTGAAGCACTGCCTCAGCCCGTGGTGGCCAGACTATTACATTAAAAGGATCGGTACTACATCCTGCAAGAAGCCAGATCCTGTGGAACCCTGAAGGTGGAGAACAGCAAGGTCATGTTTTTCCCAGACTTCACCAATGAGGTTCAAAAGCAGAGGTATGCATTCCTGGAGGCTAAGAGGCGACTCCACCAGATGGGAATCAGCTATTCAATGATATTCCCCGCCAGGCTGCAAGTTAAAGACAACTGGGGTGCAGTGATTCCAGGTACCACATGAGGTTTGGGAGTGGCTTGACCGACACCCACCACCTGAGAACAGCCAGGCACCCCTGAAGAGGAGAGAAACAAGAATAAAACCAAAGCGCAGAATAAGGAGCTACAGCAAGGCAGCCCCCCTCAGAGATCCAACAAGAACAGCTGCGAATGGTGGAAGTGGTGGCAACGATGAGTGGATCAGGAACAAGCCCCCCATTGATGTTGGGGGATGATGCAGCTCAGGAGTGTGACTTAGACCATAGGTCAACCTCCTCACGGGGCTCTGATAATAGGCTGGCTGTGGTGGCACCAGGAATGGCTAATAAACTCCTGTAGTCTGGATATCCTTTGCTTACAGTGCCCCAAACACTGAAGGGTGCCCCAGGGACTTTTTGGAGGGTTACAAGATCCCCGAGACAGCCTGCCAATGAGAGATTAACACGTGGGGACACCTGCAAGTGGTTGAAATTGAAAAGCAAGTTCGATGGGGGAATGTTGCCTTCATGTCCTGGGGATGGGCCGTTGGGTTGATTGTTGCTTGGTTGAGTGTTGTTTTTTCTCGAGCAATGCCCAAGTAGGGTGATCAAGTAGGTTTCAGCCCAAGAAGTGTGAGTTATACAGCAAGGCTGGGGCTTGCGAACTGATACAAACCGTGGTGCAAGCGTCTTTTCAATGGAGACCTACATAAAATATAAGTTCCTATCCTCGAACATACGAGTGATGAATAATATGTAGAAAAGATACAAAGTGTTTTCCTACTTAAAGAGAAGAGGGTTACATATACCCCTATTACAGGAAACACATCTCACAGCTCAGGAGAGAATGGTGCTGCAGAGTAGATTGTGGGCCAGGCCTTTTACTTGATATACTCTGCATTTTCATGGGGAGTACTTGTTTGGGTGTGTGCTGGGGTCCATTTCCAGGAAACTGGGATACTAGTAAACCTGGCAGGCCGATATGTAGTGGTGACGGGGCGCTTAAATGGACAAGATCTGACAATGGTTAACGTTTATGTTCCAAAGTTGGAACAAGGAGCACTCCTGGAAAAATTGTCACAGGTACTAGCGCCCTACCTATTGCAATCGGTTTTCATGGGAGGGGACTACAATTGTTTGTCTGACCTTGCACTGGATTGGCCTTATCCTCCACTGGGAGACTTCCTGGTCAGCAGGATGGTTTGTTTGTTTGTCAGGTGGTGACCCAATAGGGACTGCTAGACTGCTGGTGCTGCACCCACTGAACATGAGCTCCATGTACATTTGGACACCTTCCTCTGTTCCCCTGACGTGCATGGATTGGTCCAAGACACCGAATACTTAGCAAGGACTATATCAGATCATAATCCAGTGCTGCTCCATCTGAACTGGGAGCAGACTAGACCCTATCTCTCTATGTAGAAACTGAAGCCAGCGTCCTTAGGGGACCCCGTTTTCCAATGTATGATTGGGGATAGTATTAGACAATATTTTGAAGACAATGCTGGAACGGCATCCATCCGCAGCTTGAATGGGACGCTGCAAAGCAGTGATTAGAGGGAGATGTTTTGCAGAAGCAGTGGTTATCAGACGCACCTTGCTAGATGAGGTCGTCACACTTTAAGCAGGGCTGAGAAAATTAGAAAAGCAAAGTTCGGGGCACACAGAACTGCAACAGGAAATGATAGAATCCAGGGAGTTCCTAGTGGGTCAGATAGAGAAACTTAGATGTTTCAACCACAGGAAATACATGCTCCGAGAACATGTGGAGCACAACAGAGCTGGCTCTCTCTCGTTGCCTAGCTCTCCAATCAAGCTAAATTGGGATCTGTGAGTGTATAGGTGGAAACAGACCTTGGGGAATGGCTCTGTAAACAGTCTTACATTAATGACCACTTCAAGTAGTATTACTCCTGTTTATACGTGAGCGCCTCCACTCACTGTGCGAGCACCGCGTATGATCTCCTAGACCTAATGGACATGCCAGCTCTCACACAAGAGAAGACTAAAGATTTAGGAGGGGACATAACACTGCAATAAATAAGGGCAGCTCTGAAGGGAATGGCACGGAGAAAAACACCTGGGACAGAAAGGCTCCCTGTTGAATGTTATGTCATGTATGCAGATACTGGGTCCCAAGTTAATGGAACTGTATAGAATAGTAAGGGATATGGGGTACCTGCTGACCTTCACCTGTGAGGTGTTAGTGGTGCAGTTTTTTTAATCAGGTGGACCGTAGCATGATTGTAAAGCTTATCGACCATTGTTGATGCTTAACATAGGTTATAAAATTCTTTATCGGGTCCTAGTGACTAGGCTTCTGCCCTGCATGACCAAGCTGGAACATCCAGACCAAGCTCATCACAGGCCTCAGTACAGCGCTTAACGCACGGAGGCTGTTGACATTGATAGGGGGTAACACCTTTGAACTTAAAGAGCAGTGATTTTTGAAGTCGACATAGAGAAAGCCTTTGATAGCCTACAGTGGTTCTTTCTCTATAGGGTAATGGAGAAATTAAGAGTCGGTAGGGGGTTTCATAAGCTGGACAACTCTATTAATATACTGACCCCACGACCTGAGTAAAAACTGTCCTGATGATCTCTGAGGGGTATACAGTGGGCCCTGGAACCAGAAAGGGCTGCCCCCTATCGCCATTACTCTTCGCGATGGTGACGAAGCTATTGGCATGTAGTGTCTGGACTGGAGCCTGTTACTAAAGACTTGAGGTCGGGGCCAACCCCATCATATGGTCCTATACACTGATGACCTGCTACAATTTCTAGGGGATGCTGTTACAAAGCTCGAAGGGGTGAGAAGGCTGCTGGATTAATTTGGATCGTTATCCGACTTGATGATGAATTGGTAGAAGTCGTGACTGTTCCCATGGATGTGGACCATCATCCCCTGGAAATGTCACAGGCGCTGAAATGGGAACCGTGATGACTGTAATACCTGGGGGAGAAAATATTCAATGACCCAGCTGACCTGTTAAAGGGGAACATGAAGACAGCTGTCTGATACCTCCGGGCGGGTGCTAATTTTTGGAAGTTGTTCCCATTGTCAGTGCACAGCTCTTCTTAAGTTGGTAGTGCTCCCCAGTCTACTGTAAGTTTTTGCAGTCCTGCCTGTATGGATTCTCTGGGCTATGTTCAGAGATCTGGACCTGTTGATTATCACCTTTATCTGGGACACAAGCCACCGGGGAGTGGCACTGGAGACCTTGCAAAGCCCTGTGCGGGGAAGGAGGGCTAGCAGTCCATGACTTCGAATCATACTACATAGTGGTGCTGCTACGGTGGTTCACCCAATTGGTGGCTAGTAGGATTACCTCTGAGCAGAAGTTGGACCATTCGTGCCAAAGCTTCAGCAGTTATACCCGATGTCCTACTTCGACCTGTGAGAGTGAGCTCCAAGTGATGGGGCGCTGCTGAAACAGATAGTTGCAAAAAACAAGGACACAATTCCAATACTCATCTGACCTGCCCATAAGCATCTGAGTGCTGCTACCACATGGGTAGTCTGGCAGGGTTTATTGGAATGGACGACTGCAGGTATAGCTTGAGTAGGTGATCTGTTTCAAGCAGAAGAGTTTCTCCTCTTTAAGGCCTAGAATTTGACCTGCCCCAGTGTCACTTTCTGCTACATAGGGCAGTACTGGTGGCTAGCAGGAAGCACTGGTGGTGGGTACGTGGGATCCACCTAATAATAAGAACAGTCAATTTGTGGTCACAAGTTCTAGCACCTTTAGGCAGTCTCCTGCTTTTAAAGAGAGATCAGAGCAGATGTGGTGACACCATTGGGTGGTCTATGGAAATGGTGGGAGGAGGATTTCGGGGTACCAATTCCGGAGGGTGATTTGGAGAAGATAATAGAACATTCCTACAAGGTGTTGAGAAATACCAGATTTAAATTGATAAACTTCTATATGTTCCACAAGACTAGGTGCATAGTTTGTTCTACACGTTTGGGGCTGCATGTTCCAGGCGTGGGTAGGTAGGTGCGGAGATATTTGATATGCTGTGGTCCTGCCCATCACTAATTGAATACTGGGAAGAGGTCACGTCTACAGTGGCTAACGTAACAATGAGGGAGGTCCCCAGTTCACCAGGGCATTGCTTGCTGAGCTGGTTCTCACATGCTGCCAAAACTAAAATCAAAAGTAGGTTTCAACAAGATCTGGCCATAATTTTAACTAAGAGGGGAATCACATGGAACTGGAATGCTGCCAGGGAATCTAGGGCGATGGCTTGGTGCAGGGAGCTTGTGCAGTGGGAAGAATGTGAGAGTGGGGTACTTCTCTGGGAGGCAGTATGGGAGCATGACTTCCTAGACGTGGATGGGGCCTGGGATGCATTGGTGGATTGCATGAAGGCCCCAGGCACTCAGTTGCTAGAGGAATCTCCCGGAAGTCCACTAGCACAGGTACAAGATTGAGACATGGCTGACCACTGCTTCTACAAGAACTCAGAGCTCTTGATCTAAGCTGTGTGATGTAGATTGTTGTTGGCACATGGTTTGTAGGCTGTGACTGTCCTGCTCAGATAGCGCAGTCAATAATACCTCACGGCGTGACTCAGGGAAGGGATGATTGTTTTGGGAGGGAGTTGAGGGTTGTGTGAGAGTGTGAATTTTCTAACATGTTTATAAATGATTTTGGTATACTAAATGTATAATAGATTAATGTGTAAAGTGGGTGACTTTTGAAAATGGTTGCCACAGTTCATTTTCTGTTCTAACTGAGCAAAATTCTAACTAAATGTTGTGGTTATTTTTCATAATTCAATCCTTACATAAAAGTGTATTTGATGTTTTAATAGATGTGTCCACAGTAACCCCTAGTGGGTTGCTGCATTATGTCTTACAAGGCCATGTTTTAACTGAGCATTGCATAAGTTGAATGTTCTATTGTTTGAGAATGTTACTAATACATGATTTTTCCCTCGAGGATGGAAGTGAAGTTTGTAACTGTAAAACGTTTCTTCCTGAGAAGAAAAGTTTGGGTGAGATGGAACAATGGAGCTACAGATGAGACGGAAGAGGAAAAGTTACTGTTGAGAAAATGTTCCAGTTAATGTAGTATTGTCATAATTTAGGTTATCAATTACGTTTTTTTTTGGTTGAAACGTAACCACCCCATGAACTGACCAGTCATACGTTTTTAGAGATTAGTATAACAACCTAGGTGGGATTTTCTAGAGTTAGATGGAGAGACGAGAGGAGATGAGATTGCAGACTTTAGCAGGAGAAATTGAAGCTGTTAGATTCCAGTGTTCCTGTAGCAGTGTGGGTTCAGCTGTTGTTAGGCCGAATTCTTCTGAAGACCTACCTGATGGTGTCCCCTTGCTGAAGTAGACTGCTTGTTGCTATCAATTTTGGTAATGTGTGTCATTGTAATGTTATATGTGTCTCTTTTGCTTTCCATGTACCAGCCGCAACTTATAATTTGATTGCTGCATAATAATAATATTTTTTCATTTGTTAACCCGAGTTAAAAGGTTTTTCTAAATTTGTGTTTCTAAATTCTTATTACATGAAGCCCAACATGTTAATGCTAATTTGTGGTTAGTGAGGGAATTAACCTGAAATACTCATGACTTATAGTGACATCTTTTGAGTGTTGTACTAATGTATACTTTGCCATTATTACCAGTTCTAGTATTATTAATAAGTGTAATTATTTTGGAGATTATTTGTTCGGTTGTTTTGAATAAACTGAGATATATAAGATGTTCTAATCAACCACTATTAATCCTATTGGTTTACCATTTGTGTTTGAGAGTTATTTTCGTAACCTTAGCGTTGTTAATCTAGGGAAATACATTTTCATAATTCTTCTTAATAAACTGGTATGGTTATTGTTTGAGATTGAATATTATTGATTATGTTGATTATTGTTGATGCTTACTTTGCTCATTGATGACATCCCCTCAAACCTATGCCGCTTAGATCCATTGACCTCTAGCGCAGAATCCACTATACAGTAGAAATAATAGCTAGGATTCCATGGCGCTGCAGCAGTTGGATGACTGTTTGGCATGACTGCAATGCTATACAGTACTACAATGTGACTAGTATACTGCTAATGGTGAGAAAACCCCAAAACATCTGTAAAAAAACAATGCACCCTACCTTGTGGGCTTTCTAGGGCTTACCTTGTGGGTGAGTTATAAAAGGCAGTTTTAGGCCGTACATGTATTATAAAAGAAGTTTTAGGCCTCACAAGGGGTTTATTTTGTCAAGTCGAATTTACAGTTTAAAACTGTCCATAGGTTGCAATGGGAGACCTGAGACATGTTTTAAAAGTCTACCTAAATGGGTGGCACAATAGGTGCTACAGGCCCAGTAGTAGCATTACATTTACAGGCCCTGTATACATATAATACCACCTAATGAGGGACCTAACATAAATTAAATGTGCCAATCAGAGGTAATCAAATTTGACCATGTTTTAGGAAGTGAGCAAAAACACTTTTGCACAGATTAGCATTGGTAAAGTGCACAGAGTTCTGAGGCCAACAAAATAAAATTCAGAAAAATAGGGGAAGGGTAAAGGCAAGGTTTATGAGTGACCCTGCAGAAAGGAGCCAAGTCCAATACTTACTTAATCTACCTCCTCACATCTTCATTAATAAATGGCAAAAACATCCCAAGCTTTTAGGAAACAAATGTTAAATATGGCTACATTTTATCAACAGACCAGGGGCCTGACTCACAAAGGTAACTTACACTTTGGAGTAAGTTTATAATTTTGAGTACATTTACTGCTTTTCGTGTTCAAAAACTTCACTTTTGTAGTAACTCATACATGTATAGTAAGTTACACTTTTGTAGTAAGTCATCACTACACAAGGTCAACCACTGACACCGAAACACGTCCCTGTAGAAAATATTGGAGGTAGGGACTTGTTACAAAAGTGTAAGTCACTCCAAATGTTAAGATGCTACAAATTTGTAAATGTACTACAAATTGCACTTTGTGAATCAGGCCCTCCATGTGCACAAAAAGAAGACATTCATAATCAATGACTTTCTGAAAAAACATTAAGTGAGTGGTACTCCTTTGCATCATAAACTCAAGTTATGTTACTGTCTAGTTCTTTGAAGGACCATCACTGACTATGTAGTGCTCATGAACCTTAGCCAAATCAAATTATAGTACATTTGGGAAAACAATTTTAATTTGAGTTAACCAAATCGACATGTGAACCAAAGAAATACTTCTGATGCGACAAAAGTCCAATCATAACAAGTCATGTACATTTAGACTAATGAATATACATTAAAAAAGAAGCATTCATAAATTATAAGCTCAACGTCACATATAAGTGATTCATGACAACATATACCAAGTGAACTGACCATAATAGATGGCTTATCCATTCAGGTAAACAATGTTGCATGTGTGTGGCCTATACTAAACAAACATGGAAAGCATGCACAGTCTGGGTGGACAACATCGTACTGTGCACTACCTAGCTCTGTTCAGTCACTGGTATTCATTTAATAAAAAATTTCAACAGGAGTTAAGGGTAAAATGGGGCACACTACAGGACTTTAATGGGTACCGAAACACATAGTTTAAGGTGCTTTCAAAAGAAACATATAGTGCTATTCAATATCCTTAACTAATTCTGAATAATCTGCACTATTCCACAACACAATTTCATAGGTAAATGCTTCCACCTTGAGGCTGCTTTATTACCGTCTTTGAGACTGATCGTGTTACATGGATTATTACAAGATCAGGCATATATCTTAGTGTGGCGCACTACTTTTTTATTTTGCCTCGTGGCTTCGTGCTGAGTGGCCTTAAGTTGTTTTATTTTGTTTCCTTGTTTTGGGCATGCCGCTGTTTTTTTGTGGTGTCTGCGCACAAAGACTGCAACCTGGAGGGGGGTTCTTTTTATTTATTTAAAAAATGTTTTTAAAAGGTTCATATGAGGATGTGAAGTTTTGTATAGCACAAACTCGATTGCAGGAGCATTTTACATGACTACATGAAGTTTCGTATAGCGTGACCTCGATCTGAGGAACACTTTACATAAGTACCCCTTACCAACAAGGTTAGCAGTTGAAAAATATACAAACTGAAGTATTTAAAATGGAAAAAAACACAGAAATCCTCAAAGCGGCTCTCCTGGCACAGGGAGACAGCTGGGACTACAATATTCACTGCACTCGGGGAACTCGGCCCATAATACTTTGCGGGGAATTCCTTTTACAAAACATTTTTGCCCATAACTCACAGTGTGGTGGTCCTAGGACAACGGGACCACCATCAAAATGATCAGCACAACACATTTTTTCTGTCTAGGCCATCTCTGGGTCCCCACACTGGGTTGGGGTGGACCCCAAAATAGTAACCTCTTCCACCATTCAATGTCTTTTCAAGCTGTCTCATGGCTGAATTATGTTTTACAGCTGGAGTAGTTTGTGTTTTAAGGAGCCTTATTTGTAATAGTGCTGCAGTAGGTCTGAAAATGTGTAAGGCACTATGCCCTCAAGGGGCTACTTATGTGGTTACACTGCATTTCTTTCTACTATTCTGTTTTCATACTGTTATGCCCTCTAGGAGCTGATTGTATGGTTACATGACCATGTTTCTTACAAATGCTATTTTTATTATGATGTCCTCTAGGGGTTGTTCTGAGCATTACAATCAGGATACTACAATATTCACTGTACTCAGAAAATTGCCCCATAATGCTTTGTGGGGCATTCCTTTTACAAAACATTTTTGCCATAAATCACTATATGGTGGTCCTAGGATTATAGGACCACCATCAAAATGATCAGCACGACACACTCTTTCTGGGGCATTTCTGGGTCTCCACACTAGGTTGGGTAGACCCCAAAATAATAACCCCTCCCGCCAGTCAATATATTTATAAGTTCTCTCATGGCTGGAATTTTGTTTTATAGCTGGGAGAAGTTTGTGTTTTAACCGGCTTTTTAGCTCTTGCGGATATGAGTGATATTTGGCTGTGTAAATGCTTTTTGTGGTGAGTGGGAGGGTTGGAGTTGGCAGGTGGACCAGGGTGTGGGGTGGCAGCAACATAACGGGCAGCAGGAGTAGGGCAGGAGGAGCAAGCAACTTGAGGTAGGGGCTGGGAGGAATGTTGGTGCAAGAGCATGGACGGTGGGAGGAAGGAAAAAGCAGCAACATAACATGAGGCAGGAGGAGGCAAGCAACCCAGTGGGAGTAGAGAGGGAGATGGAAGGGAGCAAGAAAAATCACGGAAAGCAAGGGAGTGTGGCAACGGACTGCAGACATATGCACTCCTATACTCTGTTTGAAGAAAATAAAAAAAAGGAGTACCAGCATAACCACAGGGCCAGTGGAAGACCACAGACAAGGAGCTGTAGTTGGTCCATGTTCCACGGCAGGGACAAACACTCAGAGTCCCAGGAGGAAGCAGAAGGCAAGCAGGAGGAGCTGACCAATAAAGAGCAAGGACATAAGAGTGACATCAAAGCCAATCAGTGGTAAGTAATTTGTGAGCTGTAAGCCCCCCATAAGCTTTTAGTATATCAGGTGAAACCTACAAATGAATGTAATTGAGTCAGGAGAGAAAAGATCTTGCTTCTGAAGGACATTGGCTACCACATTCCACCTCCTGAAGGGAGGATCAGACTTTAGGGCAGCTTAGTGTTCTGCATACATCTCTTATTCCTATTTGCTATGTTAGTAAACAGAGTGACATGGCAGGTAGAGTACAAAGACAGCCCCTTGGGAGTGGAAGGGGTTTTGTCTTGTGAAAAGACAATACCCCTTCCACAGAAAAGTTCAGTCTGAGAGGTGGGCTCTGAAATGATAGATTGCCCTATATATATTCTTAGGGCCTCATTCACAAAGAAACGGCAAAGCAGCAGGTTTTGCACCGCTGCGCTGCGTCATTTCAGAAACGCAGGGATGCATCCTATTTTCTAAAATACGGCCTACTCCTGTGTTTTCCTCTGCACTATAGTGCAAGGGTGCCTGCATTGCAGGGAATGATTGTTTATGTGCAGGAAGTTGATTCAGTAGAATCTTAACCAAAGGAGTATCATTAAATGGATCTTGCTCCCTGATTGTAAGACTTGCATGGCCCAGAAGGTATGTTCTTTGTTGGAGCCAGAAAAAGCTGTAGAGCAGTACACTGATTTGGTATGAGTATGAGTGTGACAGGATCACTGTTCTTGTTGGGGAAAGGGACATTTCAAAACAGATTGTCCTGTAGGGATCACAGACACTGTTCCAGATTTCAAAATTTTCAGATTATGGTGGGCAGGGAGGGAGGAAACCCACAAGGTCTACATAGGGTGTTTCTACAAACACTTTTCTTTAAGGTTTCACAGGCAGTGTTCTAGATCTTGGCGTTATCAGAGTGTAATGAGCGGGGACGCTGTCGACCTCCCAAGGTCTCCACGTGGCACTAGCTTGGTGCACAGAGTTGGGGTTGAGAGAAAGCAGGCAGCCAACCTGCTTTATCTTTAGAATTTCAGCCAGGTTACCGGTGCTCATGCCATATTAGTAAGGAAGTATTCATCCTTTAATAGGATATGGGCCTGAGAGCGTTAGCACTGGATAACACTCCACTGAGCATCCAATTGTATGTGTATATTTTATGTAATTATTTGTCTTTGGCAGTACAGGTTAGACTCTTGGTTGGGGGATGGCAACAAGATACTTTAGAGGAAACTGAGGGCCAATAAATATGTTTTAGCATCTCCCAAATAACTTTGGTTAGCATAGTGGTGACAGCATATAAAAATGCACACCCTGCTCTGATTTTGACAGCATTACCTTGGGGCCCCTTCGGAACCACTCATAAGGATTCCTCTGAGCCACAAAAGTTACAGGGACATTATAGTTAGGTTCTGAATTTACTCGCACAAAACTGGAGAAATTCAGCAGCTATAGTTATAGTTATTTCAAGTAACTATAACTTGCGGCCTAAGGTAACTATAATGTACACCCCCATCATGCACAATGTTTTATTCAATAATTCGACTTCGAATGTTTCTTTGATATTTTATTGACATTATAAAAGTTGTGATAAGAGCTGTAATATCTAGGGTAATTGCAGTGAGTAGCGAGGGCGCGAGTTATAGCTACCTTAGGCCGCTTGTTATAGTTACTTGAAATGATTCTCACTATAACAGCTGAATTTCTCTGGTTTTTGTGCAGCTAGATTCAGAAGCTAACTATAACGCCCCTGCAACATTTGGGGACAGATTTAAGAAAAGTGGTGCTGCACCTAGTGAAGTGCCACTTTCTGTGTGCCCCGCTGCCGCCACCATTTGTGCACCGTATTTAAAATACGGTGCACCACGGCCCAGTGTAGGGGCCAATAGAGTCAGAATTTCTGAAGCTATTGATGTACTGTTCTGGGTTAGCACCAACATTTTGGCGCAACCCGCAAACAGTACCTAGGGGCCCAATGAAAACAATGGCTTGCACCCTTTTAACGCCTTCTCTGAGCAGGCATTAAAAATGCCGAAAAAATTAAGCAAAGAAATCTTTTAGATTTCCGCTCCCCTAACGGGAGGCATAATGTGGCGCAAGGGGTTATAAAGTGACGTAATTGTGGGGCAAGGGGTTACAAAAAATGCATTGCACCACTTTGTAAATCTGACGTGGTGATTTTAGTAATGTTGGGCCACATTAGCTTTAAAAAAATGACGCTAATGTAGTGCAAGGAGGCGCTAGGGGCTCTAGAATATGCCCTTGGGTTTTTTAAGTTAATTTCTAAGTTTAAAAAAAATTAAATTTCCTTATTATAACGTCCCTGTAACCAATGTTTTTTTCAGTAATGTTTTTTTAAGGTAAAATTAGTTTCATTACTATACATTAATCCTAGCAACACCGTGCACGGCCTTCAGGTATGCGTAGCAGGGGTTGGCTTCAGCCAACCCCCATTAACACCCAACCTCACGCCGCACATGTCCGAAGGCTATGCCCAGCAGGGGCCAGTACCTGCTTCCAACCTCCCTAACCACCCAACCCCCACGCTGCACACAGACTTTGGTCATGCGCATTGGGATATGGCCACAGGGCCTGTCTCTCTGGGTGTCAGAATAAGTGTGAGAGGATGTCTCTGGGTGTGGGAATGGCTGTGAGAGTGTCTGTCTGGGTGTGAGAGTGTGTGTGAGAGGGTCTATGTAGGTGTAAGAATGGGTGTGAGAGTGCCCGATTGAGCACCAATAGATGAAAGATGCATTCACCTCCACAAAGCATTTCAGATCACCTTTTGTTACGGAATCACAGAGTAAAGACACTTGCTTTGCCTTCGCCAAGACCAGGATTTAGGATCATTTGTCCTTTCCAGAAGTGGAGCTTCAACTCGGGCACCTGGCACGTTTATATTTGGAAGTGTTTCCTGTTGAGGTTTAATTTCTGTGAAATGAGCATCATGGCAAGAACGGAAGCTCACCCGCATGTTTATCCAACAAGAGTCCACAATTTTGCATAAAATGTCTATCCATATAGAGCACTTTCTACTGGTTAGTTAGTAAGTGCTACCTCGCTGGTTGAAGGTCCAGTGTGGGGGAGGGGGCTGTGCGGGCCCGCCTTCCCTGGATGATTTCAGCTCTGAGAACCCCATCCTCCAGGGCTTAGTGCAATTCAATGGGGGGGGGGGGTGCGCTCCCCCTCCCCAGGCTGACCTTAGCCCAGAGGGCCCCTACGCCTTCGGCCCGGCCTTCATTAAATGGAGGGGTAGGCAACGTGGCCTTCCCCACTCCCCTGGCCTATTTTGGCCCCGGGGACCCTAAACCCCTGGGTCCACCCTCAAATGTTTTAATGTTTTGGGAGGGGTAAAGTGACCCCCGTCTCCGGGCCAGCCTCAGCCCTGGGGACCCCCCGAGGTTCGGCGATCTGTCCTGGGTGCCCCGCAGTGCACCCAGTGTGCAATGGGACCACAGGGGAGCCTGAGGGCACCCAAAGTCCCAGTAGGCTCCCTGTCTCCTGCGGGAGCCGGCATTGCTGTCACAGACAGGGAGCTGCTAAATATGCACCCTGGGACATAGCGGGTACTGGGCCTTGGGGTGGTTGTCCCCAGGGCCATCTATGGCTCCTTGAAGATGGCCGCACTGGCCTCCTCCAACCTATTTAGGCCCAGGGAGGTGGTGGTCCCCGGGGCTGTGGGGGGTGGTGGTGTGGCCTCCCCCCCACATTCTTAATCTACTTAGCTCCGAGGAGGTGGTGGTTCTGCACTCCCCGCATTCTTAATCTTCTTAGCCCTAACGATGTGGTGGTCCCCAGGACTGCAGGGGGGCTAGGCAGCCCCCACTGCATTTAATTAGACATTTGCCCCAGCGAGGTGGCATTTCCTGGCGCTGTGGCAGGCTTGGGCAGGCTTGCCCCCAGGACCTAGCCCACCAAGGGGCTTCACAGAACCAAGCGTGGGAGCCCCCGCTGTTTTTTAAAAAAAAGTGTTTGGCAGATCTACCACGTCTCCTGATTAAATGTTTTTTTCTAAATGCCTTTTTGCTCGGGCGTCCATCTGGGATCCCAGCACCTGAGCTAAGGGGTCAGAGTGTCCCTACCCTGGCCGCTTTTCTTTTTTTAAATCTTTTTATCTGGGACTTCACTGAAACTGAGTCCCAACATGGCTGCGAACACGTCCTTGTTGATGTGTTGGCAGCCAATCAGATTTTAGCAGGATATCGGAGGGTTCGTGGAGCCTTTGCATCCCTATATATAGAAATTTGGATTTTCTTTAATTTCTCAAAAGATAGTGAATGGATTTACACCAAATAACAAAATGGCCGTTTTCTGGACCAAGAGCTACCTTTCTGCCAAACTTGGTGTGATTTCGTCCAGTGGTTCAGGGGCTATTCCTGTTCATAATCCCTATTGGAAAATGCAATGGGAAAAGCATTTTTGGACCCCTCTCTTTTTCTCAGCCCCTACTTGAAAGATCACTCCAATACTTTACAGACAGACGTTGAAGTGAGCGTTGTTTTTTGGGGGGAAAGTTTGTGACGATTCATCAAAGGGTGCTAAAGTTATTAGCAAAATAAAACAATTTTTTTCTATAGAACTATGTCCTAAGTACAACTACCTCCTGGGGACCACCACTAGGTAATACATATGTACATAGGTGTGTATATATGTATACTCATACATTTCAATACAGCATTTCATCAGCAGCAGGGCCATGACCGTGAACCATCAGATACCAGACATTAGCTTCTGGACTTAGCCTAGGACAGCCAAATGTGGGATAATGGGGAGAGGGGACTCCGTCATTGGCAGCTACAAGCATTGACACATTAGTCCAGTATGCTTGGATTGTTGGACATGTCTAGGCAAGATGTATAAAGTTAGTGTGGTCAGATTGACATTTTTGGACAGCAGTGGGAACAGGTAGGGTATATACTGGCTGATTTCTCAGGTGTTACATATACATGGAGCAGGAGCTTGTAGTTTAGCAGTTTGTGACAATGACTAGGGGAAACAAGTTTTGTTAGGCTACAGTAGTATTGCCACATCGCATCAGGTATTGAGTACCCCAAATTTCTCTTCAAGACAACCAAAGCCCTCGCCACAGAAGTCAACCTAAGGGCAACACTGGTGTGGGACAGCTTAGACTCTAGTCTTTTGGTGTGAGGGGAGGTGATAGGGTTAATAGAGGAAAATCATCCTGCTCCACTCGGAAGGATGGGGGTTTATTGTGCAAGATGAAATGCAGCCTGGAGAGTAAGAAACAGTTCAAGGGTGCTGTTTCACGGAGAGGCTCACTGTCTGCCTGTTTGATAAACTGTCCTTGGGGGAACAGGTCATCTATGGTGTGTAGATGGTGCCACACAGGGTGCATTGCACCAACCTCTCCATCATAAGTGGAAGCCATGTGTTATGCATCAGGGGGATGGACGGAGAATAAAGCAGTCTCCAACCCCGCTTACGACTTTGTTTTATCCAAGTCGAACATGTCTTAGAGAGGGTCTGAATATTGTGAGAAAGTAGCCTCTTTCTAGCCTTGTTACCCCCACTTTTGGCCTGTTTGTGAGTATATGTCAGGGTGTTTTCACTGTCTCACTGGGATCCTGCTAGCCAGGCCCCAGTGCTCATAGTGAAAACCCTATGTTGTCAGTATGTTTATTATGTGTCACTGGGAGCCTGCTAGCCAGGACCCCAGTGCTCATACGTTTGTGGCCTATATGTGTTCCCTGTGTGATGCCTAACTGTCTCACTGAGGCTCTGCTAACCAGAACCTCAGTGGTTATGCTCTCTCTGCTTTTAAAATTTGTCATTAACAGGCTAGTGACTAAATTTACCAATTCACATTGGCATACTGGTACACCCATATAATTCCCTAGTATATGGTACTGATGTACCCAGGGTATTGGGGTTCCAGGAGATCCCTATGGGTTGCAGCATTTCTTTTGCCACCCATAGGGAGCTCTGACAATTCTTACACAGGCCTGCCAGTGCAGCCTGAGTGAAATAACGTCCACGTTATTTCACAGCCATTTACCACTGCACTTAAGTAACTTATAAGTCACCTATATGTCTAACCTTCACCTGGTGAAGGTTGGGTGCAAAGTTACTTAGTGTGTGGGCACCCTGGCACTAGCCAAGGTGCCCCCACATCGTCCAGGGCAAATTCCCCGGACTTTGTGGGTGCGGGGACACCATTACACGCGTGCACTGTACATAGGTCACTACCTATGTACAGCGTCACAATGGTAACTCCGAACATGGCCATGTAACATGTCTAAGATCATGGAATTGTCACCCCAATGCCATTCTGGCATTGGGGGGACAATTCCATGACCCCCCGGGTCTCTAGCACAGTACCCGGGTACTGCCAAACTGCCTTTCCGGGGTCTCCACTGCAGCTGCTTCTGCTGCTGCCAACCCCTCAGACAGGTTTCTGCCCTCCTGGGGTCCAGGCAGCCCTGGCCCAGGAAGGCAGAACAAAGGATTTCCTCTGAGAGAGGGTGTTACACCCTCTCCCTTTGGAAATAGGTGTGAAGGCTGGGGAGGAGTAGCCTCCCCCAGCCTCTGGACATGCTTTGATGGGCACAGATGGTGCCCATCTCTGCATAAGCCAGTTTACACCGGTTCAGGGATCCCCCAGCCCTGCTCTCGCACGAAACTGGACAAAGGAAAGGGGAGTGACCACTCCCCTGACCCGCACCTCCGAGGTTAGGTGCCCAGAGCTCCTCCAGTGTGTCCCAGACCTCTGCCATCTTGGATTTAGAGGTGCTGGGGGCACACTGGACTGCTCTGAGTGGCCAGTGCCAGCAGGTGATGTCAGAGACTCCCCCTGATAGGCTCTTACCCGTCTTGGTAGCCAATCCTCCTTTGTTGGTGGCCAAACCTCCTTTTCTGGCTATTTAGGGTCTCTGCTTTGGGGAATTCTTTAGATAACGAATGTAAGAGCTCACCAGAGTTCCTCTGCATCTCCCTCTTCACCTTCTACCAAAGGATCGACCGCTGACTGCTCACGACGCCTGCAAAACCGCAACAAAGTAGCAAGACGACTACTAGCAACCTTGTATTGCCTCATCCTGCCGGCTTTCTCGACTGTTTCCAGGTGGTGCATGCTATGGGAGTAGCCTGCCTCCTCCCTGCACCAGGAGCTCTGAAGAAATCTCCCGTGGGTCGACGGAATCTAACCCCTGCAACCGCAGGCACCAAAAGACTGCATCGCTGGTCCTCTGGGTCCCCTCTCATCTTGACGAGCGTGGTCCCTGGAACTCAGCAACTCTGTCCAAGTGTCTCCCACAGTCCAGTGTCTCTTCAGTCCAAGTTTGGTGGAGGTAAGTCCTTGCCTCCCCACGCTAGACTGCACTGCTGGGTACTGCCTGATTTGCAGCTGCTCCGGCTCCTGTGCACTCTTCCAGGATTTCCTTCATGCACAGCCAAGCCTGGGACCCCGACGCTCTAGCCTGCAGTGCACAACCTTCTGAGTTGTCCTCCGGGCCACAGCAGCACCCAAAAACCTCTATCACGACCCTTGCAGCTAGCAAGGCTTGTTTGCGGTCTTTCTGCGTGGGAACACCCCTGCAAGCTTCATCGCGACGTGGGACATGCATCCTCCAAAGGGGAAGTTCCCAGTCCTCTTTTTTCTTGCAGAACTCCAAGCTTCTTCCAACCAGTGGCAGCTTCCTTGCACCCTCTGCTGGCATTTCCTGGGCTCCTGCCCACTCTCGACACTGTCGCAACTATTGGACTTGGTCCCCTTGTCTTACAGGTACTCAGGTCCGGAAATCCACTGTTGTTGCATTGCTGGTGTTTGTTCTTCCTGCAGAATCCCCCTATCACGACTTCTGTGCTCTCTGGGGGTAGTAGGTGCACTTTACACCTACCTTTCAGGGTCTTGGGGTGGGCTATTTTTCTAACCCTCACTGTTTTCTTACAGTCCCAGCGACCCTCTACAAGCTCATATAGGTTTGGGGTCCATTTGTGGTTCGCATTCCACTTTTGGAGTATATGGTTTGTGTTGCCCCTATACCTATGTGCTCCTATTGCAATCTATTGTAATTCTACACTGTTTGCATTACTTTTCTTGCTATTACTTACCTAATTTTGGTTTGTGTACATATATCTTGTGTATATATCTTATCCTCATACTAAGGGTACTCACTGAGATACTTTTGGCATATTGTCATAAAAATAAAGTACATTTATTTTTAGTAACTCTGTGTATTGTGTTTTCTTATGATATTGTGCATATGACACCAGTGGTATAGTAGGAGCTTTACATGTCTCCTAGTTCAGCCTAAGCTGCTTTGCCATAGCTACCTTCTATCAGCCTAAGCTGCTAGAAACACCTCTTCTACACTAATAAGGGATAACTGGACCTGGCACAAGGTGTAAGTACCTCTGGTACCCACTACAAGCCAGGCCAGCCTCCTATAAATATCAGTGGGACTGCGAGGCAGCCCTGCGGGAAGGAGGGAGTGTCTCGGGCCCAGGCCCTTTCCAGCCGTACATACAGAAGGCGAGCATCTGCATGTTACCAATACCCTGCAAACTGGCTTTGCACAGCCAAAAAATAAAGCTCATGATCTGGCACCACAAATCCGCATCTGGTAAAAGGGAAAGTTAATACTTCTTATTTGATCCCGGGCTGACGGCCATCCCATATCAGGATCAAAAGGCTCCTAAGGTTGACAATAAAACAAGTAGTCTGTGGAATAGGGATGTTGGTAAATAGAGAAACTTAGGCAGCACTATCATCTGAATGATGGGAATGCAGCCGACCACACAGAACTGCAACTTAATCCAATACTCCACTTGCATAGCAAGTTTATCAATAGCTGGGCATAGTTTAGGCGGATAACAGTTTCTTTTTGTCTGATAAGTGCAATACCTAGGTATTTAGTGGAGACAGTGCTCCACACAAGAGGGTATTCCAATAAGCAGGGGCTTGTCGCCTGTGTGAGGGGAAAGAGCTCGGACTTTATCAATCTGATAAGCAAACAAAAGAAGCTGCCAAAGCAGATTTTTCCTGCATGTTTGGAGGTAAATTCTCACAAAGAGCAGTATGTTATTGGCATACAGAGAGATCAATAATAGGCCTGACCGAAACATCAGCCTGCGGGGAAGATGTTATTCCTGCAGATGCCAGACCACTGGGTCAGTAGCTATAAGAAAAAGCAATTGTGAAAGCCGAGTACCCCTAGTCACCAGGAACAAATCTGAAAGAGTACCATTGACACGGATACATGCCACAGGCTCTGCATAGAGCGGCATAATGAGAAAGAGAAAGGTTGAATCCTAAGTTTACTCTAGGTCGTGTTCAGGAATGCCCACTCCAGCGAGTCAATTGCTTTCTCAGCATCAAGAAGCGCGACTACTGCAGGGAGGTCAGGAGATATTTGATTTAGTACGGCAAAGATGGTTTGCAGATTGATGGAAGTGGATGGGTGCAGAACAAAGCCAGACTGCCCTGGACATGTTATTTGTTCCATAAGAAGAGGCAGGTGGGTAACAATGACCTTAGCAATATTTCATTGTCATGATTAAGAAGGGAGAGGGGCCTGTACAAGGAACACAGGCTGAGAGACCTACCTGGTTCAGGGGCAGTGTGATCCCTGCTTCTTGGAGCATTGGTTGAAGGGACCATGCCTCCAGCACCTCTGCATAAATCTCTAGCAGGTTAGGGGCATGTAAATGTTTATAGGCTTTGTAAAAGTTACCTGTAAGGCCTTTAAGGCCAGCAGCCTTAGTACCATCAAGGGCATCAGTGTCCTGAGCTATCTCCTCACAAGAAATGGGAGTACTCAAGAACTGCTGCTATTCACCATTGAGCCAGACCACCGCAAGGTCGTCAGTGAGAGCCTGGATAAACTCAGTGGTATAGGTCATGTATACTTTCCTGTAGTAAATAACTAGCTCTTGCATGATATGGGTGTTAGTGAGTATAGGTTCGCCGTGGGAGCCCAGCAGCTCCATAATGTATCCACCATCTCAAGGCACAGCTCTTGGGCCAGCGTTCGGCTGGATCACTCACCTTCGCCATAGCTCTGCGCATGCGCATAATTTCCCAGCTAAGCAACCTCTCTGTCTTCTAGTACCCAAAATTCCTCCATAAACAGAGAAAGGCGATGCAGGTGATCGCCATGCCCCAACCTTGCTATGGGCTGGTGCAGCTGAGTCAATTTTTGCTCAAGATGACCCAGTTGGGAGCGAATGTCCAGCAATACTCCCTCGTGTTTGGTAATACTAATGCCAAGTATATAGGCCTTGAAGACCTGCCAGAGTGTTGCATGGGTAGAGACGGTGCCATTATTGATGGAAAAATACACTACAATTGCGTTGTGTAGCTCCACTCGAGACATGGAGTCATGCAAAGCCTCAGTGGGGAACCTCCAGAGCAGCTGTGGGCTACTTTTGCTGGGTATCTCCAATAACATTCTAACCGGAGCATGATTGGATAATGTACGTGGTAAATGTGAAACCTTGCCCACCCATAAGGCAGCAGACCAGGATAGGAACCAGTGGTCGATACGGGCCGACATGCCATGTGGGGCAGAGTAGCATGTGTAATCTAATGCTGTAGTGTGCTGCTGGTGACATGTATCTACCAGCCTGTGACTGTCAGTGAGCTCGCAGGAAAACACACAATTAACAATTAAAATATTATACTCATCATTTAAAGTATTTTACAATAATAAGCAATATTTAGCTTGAATGTAAGCAATATCAAGAACCTCATTCTTAAAACCTTTACACTGAATAATTACTTTTTAGGACTTGCCTACCAGTGTGTTTACCAACACCTTATAGTGGGTTTAGAACCCACCCATTGCTTACATTAGTTGGCTTTATTTTCACCTTCATCGCTCGTTTCTTATTCAAAGGCTTGTCTTCTCCCATCTTGACCATCTTGGGCCTGATTCACAAAGGTAAACTCAGACAAAAAGTCTAAGTTTAGACCAAAAGTCTAAGTGTAGACTTAAAGTCTAACTTTACTCGTAGTAAAGTTAGACCTTTGGTCTAAACTTAGACCAAAAGTCTAATGGGCATATTTATACTTTTTGATGCAAAACTGCACTAGCGCAATTTAGCACCAAAAAGTTTAGCACTAGCTTGCGCTATTCCTGAGCACCAGCCAGGCACCATATTTATGGAATGGCGTAAGCCGGTGCAAAGAGTGGGCTAGCATGAAAAAAAAAATTATGTTAGCCGGGTGGGGCTGGCGGTATGGGAGAAGGGTGTTTTCTACCAAAAAATTACATTAGGCAAAAAAATGCCTCTAACCAGCCTAGCGTAATATTCTGACGCAAAAACCATCCATACCACATGACTCCTGTCTGTGAAAAGACAGAAGTCATGCCCACCATCCTAATGGCCAGCACAGGGGACCAGTGTCCCCTGGGCATGGTCATTGCACTTTAAATAAAAAAAAAATACTTACCTATACTTACCTGGGATGGGGTCCTCTTCCTCAGGTGTCCCTATGGTGTGGGTGGGGTTGTCCCTGGGGCTTGAGGAGGGCAGCTGTGGACTCATTCCATGGTGTTTAACCATGGAAAAGGGTCCACAGGTCCCCTTATGCCTGGTCTGACCCAGGTGTTAAATAAGGGTGCTAAGCAAGCTTTGCACCATTATTTAGCCCCTCCTCCCACACGTGCTTCATTTTAGTACAGGAGATAAATATGGAGCTATGGGGTTAGCACCATTTTAATTTTTTATCATCTAAAAAATTGTGCAAACGCCAATATTTTGACGTTAGACGTGTCTAACGCCAAAATATATATAAATATAAATATGGACTAAGATTTGTGCTGAATTTGCATCAAAACAATGACGCAAATTCGGCGCAAATGGAGTATGAATATGCCCCTAACTTTACTACAAGTAAAGTTAGACTTTTTGTCTAAATTTAGGGCCCACTTCACAAAGGTAAACTTAGACCCTAAGTGTATGTTTAGACCAAAAGTCTAAATTTAGACATAGAGGGTCACAGTCAGACCGCCGCCAGAGTGGCAGTGTGACCATGGCATTAAGACCGTGCCGAAAGCACCACGATTGGACTGCCGGCAACACGATTGGACCTGGTGGTCTCAGTTGTTGTAATCCACGAGGGCAGAGCTGCTTGCAGCACTTCCCTGGGGATTACGAGTCCCCTTTACGCACGATGGGGCTGTCCATGCTCCCCGACGCCCCCTTTCCGCCAGCCTTTGCATGGCGGGGCTACCACCATGCAAAAGCTGACGGAAAGGGGACTCGTAATCCCCACTGCAGCTCTGCAAGCAGCGCTGCCCCGGTGGATTACATCCGCCGAGACCACCAGGCTGTTGACTGGCGGCAACCAGGCGGTGCCGGCGGTCCGACCCTGGCACTTTCACTACAGTCGTAATGGCTGCAGTCTGACCGCAACCGTGAGGTCATAATGAGACCCAAAGTCTAACTTGTAGTAAAGTTAGACTTTTGGTCTAAGTTTACACTTTTGGTCTAAGTTTAGACCAAAACTCTAAACTTAGACCAAAAGTTCAACTTTACTCATAGTAAAGTTAGACTTTTGTCTAACCTTAGGCCAAAAGTCTAAATTTAGACCAAAAATCTAACTTTACTTGAGTAAAGTTAGTCTTTAGGTCTAAACTTGGAATTTTGGTCTAAACTTAGACTTTTGCTCTAAGTTTATCTTTGTGAATTGGGCCATTAGACTTTTGGTTTAAGTTTACCTTTGTGAATCGAGCCCATAGTGTTTATCTCCTCCTGGAGCATTGACTCTTTGTCATCCTTCTGACGGGTTTATTTGTATCCTTCCACTGCTTCTGCTTACTTTTATTTTTTGTCCCATAATCCATCCTCTTAAAAGTTAATAAAAATATGGCAACATATGATTCTGCCCAGCGGAAGGTCCTTTGCATAGATTGACTCGTCATCTTTTAATTTCTTATTGCAGTATTTGGTTGTTCAACTGGTACTAAAAAGGTGACATATTAGCTCAGTTAGTGTTAGCATATGTAAAAAATGACAAAATAACGAAGTAATGCTTTTACAAAATGTGCCACATTACACCGCACAATTGCTTTTCCCTGCCTCATAATTTAGTCAGTCCTGCAGCATAAATCAAATGCCTTTAATATATATTAACTACCTCACCCTCACCAATCAATGTCCTATTGTTTTTCCTAGGTGAAATGTTGTTGATTAAAAAAACAAAATAAATGACCACTCAGAGGTAGATTGCTGATGCGTTACTAACATCCTTAAAGCTTAAGGTGCCCAGTTTCTATTGGGCACTATGGTGGTCATTCTGACCTCGGCGGTAAAAGGCGCCTACCGCCGGTCAGAAATCCTCCATAATCCCGCCGCGGTCGCAGAAACCCGCCACGGTCATTCTGACCCGCAGAAGGCAAACCTCCGAAAATCCGACCGCCACAACAGACCGCCAGACCAGCGGTCGGCGGAAAGGTGGAGGTGACCAAACCTCCACCGCCACGCCAACAGAAATACGCCCATGCCATTACGACCCACGAATCCACGCGGCGGTCATTCAAACGCGGTATTCCATTGGCGGGACACACCGGCGCGGTCAGAATACACACAAACGAACAAAACTCACCCACATTGGACGATTTGAATCCCACACACCTGATACACATACACACACCACTCCCACACACACAATACAATATAAAACACCCACCCACATCACCCACAAACCCCTACGCTTAAAAATTCGTAAAGAAGACAAGAGCGAGACACCAGCATCCAAAACATAACAGCCACAGCCACTCAACACCATCACCCACACACTATCCACACACAAAACAACACACACCACCACACTCAACTCACTTAAATACACATACTCCACCCCACACATCATACACACCACCCCATGGCACCCCAAAGACAACCCCGCTTCACAGACGAAGAACTCAGGGTTATGGTGGAGGAAATCGTTCGTGTAGAGCCCCAGCTGTTCGGCACACAGATACAATACACCAGCATTGCCCGGAGGACGGAGCTATGGCAGAGGATTGTCGACAGGGTGAACGCAGTGGGACAGCACCCCAGAAATCGGGAAGACATCAGGAAGCGATGGAACGACCTACGGGGGAAGGTGCGTTCCATGGTATCCAGGCACAACATCGCCGTGCAGAAGACTGGCGGAGGACCCCCACCTCAACCCCCACAATTCACATCATGGGAGGAGGAAGTCTTGAACATCCTGCATCCTGACGGCCTCGCAGGAGTCGGCGGAGGAATGGATACTGGTAAGTTGAAGCTTCAATACTGCTTCCCCCCCACCTGCATGCCAAATCAGACCCCAACCCTCACCCCCATCCTCGAACCCCACCCTCACCCCCACCCCCATCCTCACCCCCACCCTCACCCCCACCACCATCCTCACCCCCACCACCATCCTCACCCCCACCCCCAGCACACCTATTCCCCGCCAATGTCTCACCATCACAACCCACACATCCCAAAACCTAGGCCTGCATGCGTCCACTAAGCATGGACACCCATCACCAAAGCATGCCCAATGCATATACACATCCCCCCCACAAGCCACCCTCACCAAAGCCCCCACACACGAATGCCAGCACTTGGGGACACGGGAACCCACAGATACACCCATATGCCACACATTGAAACTATAACCATACCTCTATACCCCTGCAGGACCCGACCGTCAACACACCGCGGCGGAGGGGCCAGAATTATCCACACCCCCCACCCAAGAGGCCGTCAGCGATGACAGCAGCTCTGTCGATCTGGACACCGATGACCAGCCCGGACCATCGGGGACCTCTGGACAGTCGGTTCCCCTCACACAGGCACAGGCCACTATAGACCCTAACCCCTCTGGGAACACCAGCACAGCTCCCACCCAGCGGGCCCATGCCTCTGTCTCCACGGCGCGTCAATCTGCGGTGTGTCTACCACTACAGGGCACCCAGGATAACCCACCACCCCAACAACAACAGGGACCTGGGGGCAGTGGTAGTGGGCACACCGGCCAGGGGGCAGAGGCCCAGGGAAACAGGGCAACTCGGCGGGCAGCTGTGCGACAGGGGGGGGAGGAGAGGCCCAGGGAACCCACTCTCCACGAGGTCCTCACCACCATCATGGGAGCATACAACCGCTCCCAGGAGACGATGGCGACGGTACTGGCCCGGTTCCAGGAGATCCAGGTGCTGCAGGAGGAACACTATCGGGGGTACAGGGAGGACATCAGAGCCATCAACACCACCCTGGTTACCATGGTAGGGCTGCTGCAGGACCTCGTAAACAGCAGGGCGGACACTGAACAACACCCAAGGGCCCCTGCCACTAGCCTGGACCAAGAACAGCCATCCACCTCCGCCGGCGCTAGTGGACAGGAGGCCCCCGCACAGCAGCAGCCCACCAGACCCCCACCTCCTGCAGGAGAAGAACCACCCCGCAAGAGGGCCCTGAGATCTCGCAAGACAGAGTAGGATGTCAAGACCCCCGCCAGCAATGGATACCACCTGATGTCATCCCACTGTCCATCCTTGAACTGCCCATGCTCCATCTCTCCACAGGCCTCTGGACAATGCACCTGTGTGACTGTTACTCTGGACTCTGCCATGGACATTCCTTCACCATAGCCCCCACCCACTTGAAACCACCCATCCCATTTTGAGCACTTCAATAAACACCTATTTTGCACCAAAATATCAGGAGTCTGGCTGTGATTTCAATAGATTGTAATTGACATGACAGTGCAAATATGTCCTTGTACATGGTGAAGTCAACAAACAGCTGCCACAAAGCTGTAGTCCATGGGGAAACGAAGCACAGGACTCGTAGTGGGGACCCCAGATCTGAAATAGGGAGTGAAAAGCCAAAACTCAGTCATCATACACTGGGGCAAATAGACAGGCAGCAGAGATGCTGCAGAGTAGTTAACATTTACTAAATTATCTTTGAAATGTTACCTGTGTCCTATTGGAAGTACTGTTCAATGATTCTGTCCCTGTTGTCTGTTTCAGCCCCGTCGTCTTCCTCCTCGTCACTCTCCTCAGGTTCCACCGCTGCCACAACACCACCGTCTCGACCATCCTCCTGCAGGAAAGGCACCTGGCGGCGCAAAGCCAGGTTGTGAAGCATGCAGCAGGCCACGATGATGTGACACACCTTCTTAGGTGAGTACATTAGGGATCCACCGGTCATATGCAGGCACCTAAACCTGGCCTTTAGGAGGCCAAAGGTGCGTTCGATCACCCTCCTAGTACGCCCATGGGCCTCATTGTACCGTTCCTCTGCCCTGGTCCGGGGATTCCTTACTGGGGTCAGTAGCCACGACAGGTTGGGGTACCCAGAGTCCCCCACTAGCCATACACGGTGTCTCTTTAGCTGTTCCATCACGTAAGGGATGCTGCTATTCCTGAGGATGTAGGCGTCATGCACTGACCCTGGGAATTTGGCATTTACATGCGAGATGTACTGGTCAGCCAAACACACCACCTGGATGTTCATTGAATGGTAACTTTTTCTGTTCCTGTACACCTGCTCCCTGTCTCTTGGGGGAACCAAAGCCACATGGGTCCCATCAATGGCACCAATTACGTTGGGAATATGTCCAAGGGCGTAGAAATCACCCTTCACTGTAGCCAATTCGCCCACCTCAGGGAAAATGATGTAGTTCCTCACGGATTTCATCAGGGCAGACAACACTCTGGATAACACCTTTGAAAACATGGGCTGAGACATCCCGGAAGCAATTCCCACGGTTGTCTGAAATGACCCACTTGCCAAGAAATGGAGTACTGACATGACCTGCACCAGAGGGGGAATCCCTGTGGGTTGGCGGATGGGGGACATCAGGTCGGGCTCCAGCTGGGCACACAGTTCATGGATAGTGGCACGGTTAAGACGGTAGGTCAGGATAATGTGGCGTTCTTCCATTGTCGACAGGTCCACCAGCGGTCGGTACACGGGAGGATTCATCCGTCTCCTCGCCCAACCCAGCGGACGGTGCCTAGGAAGGACAACATGGAGCACACAGTCAGGCAACCCACAGGTACGTACTCACAGCTAGCACAGTATACGATTCTCTATGCAGTGAATGGCGTGTCTGAGTGGCTATGCAAGGCCTAGGCCTGTGTGACGCAGTTGAAATTGAGCCATGTGGGCCCTGGAAATGGCGGCTGCCTGACCTGTGAAGTGTGACAATGGGATGTGAGGTCAATGCGCTGGCGTGGCACACCGCGGCGGGCGGCGGGCGAAGACCGCGGCGCGAAGCCGCATTGGTTAACATTGAAGCCTATGGGTTTCAGGAGCCAATGGCGAAGGGCGCCGGCGGTGGCGGGACGCACCGCCGCGGTACGCACCGCCGCGGACGTGACCGCCATTTTCTATCTACTTATCCACTTGCGACTTGAACTTTCACAGGAGAGGACCTATACTGCAAGTGTTGCTGTGACCTCGGTCTGGAAGGGACAATGGCTGCTGCGACTGGGGAAAGGGCCCCTGCCTTCACTGGAGAGGAGTTGGAGAAACTTGTGGATGGGGTCCTCCCCCAGTATGCGCTACTCTACGGTCCTCCAGACCAACAAGTGAGTTTAATTCAATCTGGATTTGGGGCCACTGGCTGGCTTGGGGGCCTGGCGGGGATGGGGGGCATGTTGGGGCTGGCGGGGGGCCTGGCGGGGGGCCTGGCGGGGATGGGGGGCATGTTGGAGCTGGCGGGGGGCCTGGCGGGGATGGGGGGCATGTTGGGCATGGCGGGGGGCCTGGCGGGGGGCCTGGCGGGGATGGGGGGCATGTTGGGCCTGGCGGGGGGCCTGGCGGGGATGGGGGGCATGTTGGGCCTGGCGGGGGCCTGGCGGGGATGGGGGGCATGTTGGGCCTGGCGGGGGGCCTGGCGGGGATGGGGGGCATGTTGGGCATGGCGGGGAGCCTGGCGGGGGGCCTGGCGGGGATGGGGGGCATGTTGGGCATGGCGGGGGGCCTGGCGGGGGGCCTGGCGGGGATGGGGGGCGTTGGGCCACTGGAAAGGAAAATGCTGAGTAACTTGAACGTGGTATTTCTCCCTCCCTGTACGTGTCACATAGGTCCGCGCCCATGAGAAGATCGGGATTTGGCGTGCCATCGCCAAGGAAGTCCGGGCCCTGGGGGTCCACCATCGACGGGGCACCCACTGCCGCAAGAGGTGGGAGGACATCCGCCGCGGGACCAAGAAGACCGCCGAGTCTCTGCTGGGGATGGCCTCCCAACGTAGGCGGGGTGCCTGCCGTCAACTGAGCCCCCTGATGTTCCGGATCCTGGCGGTGGCCTACCCTGATTTGGATGGGCGCGTGAGGGCAGCACAGCAGACACAAGGGGGTGAGTACAAGCATTATCTACTCTGTTGTCGCGCAGTGGAGGTGTCTGGGTGGGGGAGGAGGGCTGGGGGTCCCCCTAGGCCAGGGCGATATCTGTAGGCTGGGCACCCCCATAAGCCCCTGTGTCCCCAGCCACCACCCTCAGTAGTTTGTCAGTACAGCCATCCCTGGGCCGTGTCATCCATGGGTGCAGTTGTCAACTCTAGGCGTGTAGGCCATGTTCCACGGAATGCGTAGCGTACCCCAAGTGCGCAACTTAGTGCAGGGGGCATCTGTGTCTGTCATGTCCGCTAACTGTACCGGAGATCCATGTACTCAATATGCCTTTATTTCTCTCTCCCCCCCCCTTTTTGTTTGTCTTTCTGTGCTTGTGTGCATCAGCATCATCAGGCGGAGGAGAAGTGGCATCGGGGCAGGAGGGAGCTGCATCTCACATGGCCCAGGAGGGCCATGCCACAGAGTCAGACTGGACCAGTGAGACGGAGGGCGAGGGGAGCTCCACGACGGGGACGACTGGACCCTGCAGCGACACGGACACGTCCTCGGAAGGGGGCTCCCTTGCGGGGGTGGCACCATCAGTGCCCCCCGCCATTACAGGTACAGCCGCCACCCAGCGCACCATCACCGCCCTCCCAGCAGCCCCTCAGCGTTCGCCCCGTGCCCGCTCTGCCAGGAAGCCGGGCATCTCCTTCGCCCCAGGCACCTCAGGCCCTGCCCCTGTTACCCCCGCTGCCCTCAGTGAGGAGGTCATTGACCTCCTCCGAACGCTCATTGTTGGGCAGACTACCCTTTTGAATGCCATCCAGGGGGTGGAGAGGGAGGTTCATCGCAGCAATGCGTACCTGGAGGGCATTCATTCGGGTCAGGCTGCCCATCAGCGATCGTTCCAGGCTCTGGCCTCAGCACTGACGGCAGCCATTGTCCCTGTCTCCTGCCTGCCTCTACTAACTCCCTCCTCCCAGTCTCCTGTTCCTCTGCCTGTCCCACCCACACCATCAGACCAGCCTGCACACACCTCAACACCCAAGAGAAGCTCATCCAAACATAAGCACCACAGATCACGCAGACATTCACACACGCAACATTCCGATGCAGACATGCCAACAGTCACTACCACCTCTGTGACCCCCACCTCCTCGTCTCCCTCCTCCCTCCCTGTGACGTCTACACTCACACCTCCATTCACCTCACCATCAGCCAGTGTTTCCATCACCAGCACACCCTCCACTCCAGTCCGCACACGTGCAGTCACCACCCCCACTGCCATTTACACGTCCCCTGTGTCCTCTCCCACTGTGTCTGTCACCCCCTCTTCCACACCACACAAACGCAGCCACCCACCCACCCAACAGCCATCCACCTCACGACAGCCTATCCCTCCTGCACCTGCACCCAAAGACAGCAAACGTGACTCACCTACAACCACATCCTCTCCCTCCACTCCCATTCCCACTGTACCTACCACTCTCCATTGTCCCAAGAAGCTCTTCCTCGCCACTACTAACTTCTTTCCTGACCCTGAGCCCCCCCCTCCTTCTCGTCGGGGTAAGAAGAGCACCTCAGCCACCACCAGCCCTGCAGCCCCCTTGACAAGGGTGCAGGGGTATTGGAGCCCGCCAGCCCGCATGTCTGGATCTTCGCCCAGCAGCAAGGGGACAGCCAGCCCACCCCCTGGGAAGAGGAGCAGAAGGCGGAAGGGGCGCCGCAGGAGCCCGCCTTCTACATCCCCCCCGGACACCACCCAGAGACAGTCACCAGCCACAGCTCCAAAGGGAGGAAAGGGCCACAGGCCGACGACTAAGGAGGGCAAGGGCAGCAAGTTGGAGAGGTCAGGCAGCAGGCCTGCTGCCCAGGAGGAGCCCACAACCCCCATAGCCGCTGCCCCGGGAGGAACCGGCACAGCTGCCCCGGGAGAGCCCACCAGCCCCATAGCCGCTGCCCAGGGAGGACCCAGCCCAGCTGGCCAGGAGGGCCCCACCACCCACAGCCCAGGTGGGCAGTGAAGGAGCACCATCCCCGCTGCCCAGGAGGGCACCACCAGGCATTTAGCAGTTGGCCATAGACCGTCCGCCGTCTCAAGAACCGCTGAACTGGGCCCTTCAAGGCAAGAACCGCTGAACTGGGCCCCGCCATCTCAAGAACCGCTGAACTGGGCCCTTCAAGGCAAGAACCGCTGAACTGGGCCCTTCAAGGCAAGAACCGCTGAACTGGGCCCCGCCGTCTCAAGAACCGCTGAACTGGGCCCCGCCGTCTCAAGAACCGCTGAACTGGGCCCTTCAAGGCAAGAACCGCTGAACTGGGCCCCGCCGTCTCAAGAACCGCTGAACTGGGCCCCGCCGTCTCAAGAACCGCTGAACTGGGCCCTTCAAGGCAAGAACCGCTGAACTGGGCCCTTCAAGGCAAGAACCGCTGAACTGGGCCCCGCCGTCTCAAGAACCGCTGAACTGGGCCTTTCAAGGCAAGAACCGCTGAACTGGGCCCTTCAAGGCAAGAACCGCTGAACTGGGCCCTTCAAGGCAAGAACCGCTGAACTGGGCCCCGCCGTCTCAAGAACCGCTGAACTGGGCCCCGCCGTCTCAAGAACCGCTGAACTGGGCCCTTCAAGGCAAGAACCGCTGAACTGGGCCCTTCAAGGCAAGAACCGCTGAACTGGGCCCCGCCGTCTCAAGAACCGCTGAACTGGGCCCTTCAAGGCAAGAACCGCTGAACTGGGCCCCGCCGTCTCAAGAACCGCTGAACTGGGCCCCGCCGTCTCATGAACCGCTGAACTGGGCCCTTCAAGGCAAGAACCGCTGAACTGGGCCCCGCCGTCTCAAGAACCGCTGAACTGGGCCCTTCAAGGCAAGAACCGCTGAACTGGGCCCCGCCGTCTCAAGAACCGCTGAACTGGGCCCCGCCGTCTCATGAACCGCTGAACTGGGCCCTTCAGGGCAAGAACCGCTGGCCCTTTGGCAGACGTGGCAGGGCAGGATCTATCTCGGGCAGGGCTGCAGGATGTCCTCTGGCCAACTTGCCTCCTCCAGTGGCAGTGGGGTCTGTTATGGACTGTATGGACTGTGGCTTTGCTCTCCCCAGGATGGCCCAGTGGGCAGGCCACCCACTGTATGGACTGTTTGGACTGTGGCTTTGCTCTCCCCAGGATGGCCCAGTGGGCAGGTCACCCACTGTATGGACTGTATGGACTGTGGCTTTGCTCTCCCCAGGATGGCCCAGTGGGCAGGCCACCCACTGTATGGACTGTTTGGACTGTGGCTTTGCTCTCCCCAGGATGGCCCAGTGGGCAGGCCACCCACTGTATGGACTGTATGGACTGTGGCTTTGCTCTCCCCAGGATGGCCCAGTGGGCAGGCCACCCACTGTATGGACTGTATGGACTGTGGCTTTGCTCTCCCCAGGATGGCCCAGTGGGCAGGCCACCCACTGTATGGACTGTTTGGACTGTGGCTTTGCTCTCCCCAGGATGGCCCAGTGGGCAGGCCACCCACTGTATGGACTGTATGGACTGTGGCTTTGCTCTCCCCAGGATGGCCCAGTGGGCAGGCCACCCACTGTATGGACTGTATGGACTGTGGCTTTGCTCTCCCCAGGATGGCCCAGTGGGCAGGCCACCCACTGTATGGACTCTATGGACTGTGGCTTTGCTCTCCCCAGGATGGCCCAGTGGTCATGGAGTCCCCTCGTGGATCTGGCGTCGTGTACTCAAGTGGCTGAGGTGCCCCCCCTTCCCTTCCCCCTGAGGTGCCTGTCCTATTTTCTTTCTGATGCCCCTGCAGTGTTCTCTCCGTGGAGTTCTTGTCGTGGGACTGGGCCTTGCCCCTTTGCACAGGACCCCTGTGATCCACGGACAGTGGTTGGACTACATTTAGTAGCTGTATATATTTTGTACATAGTTTATTTATTTATTGGGATTAATGGCGTACATATTTCAATATATCTGCCCGTTTATGATCTCTTCTTTTGGTCTTTGCATTATTTCGGAGGGGGGTGGTTTGTGGGTTGTGACAGTGATCTGTGGGAATGCATTGATGTGTGTGTTGTAGTGGGTGTGGGTGGGTGGGTGTGTGCCGGTAATCTTTTCCCTCCCCTGTGTCGTAGGTGCAGTACTCACCGATGTCTTCCGCGCCGCCGGGCGTGCTCCTGGTATATGAGGAGGAATAGGAGTGCGGGGATGACCTGTAACTCTGGCTCCATACTGCCGGAATCTCGCGTGGAGTGCGTAGAGGTGAGCGTTTTCCCGTTCGTAGTCTGTTTCCGCCGTGTTCTTATCGGCGGTGCTCCCGCCCCGGAAAAGGTGGCAGATTGGTGGGTCGTAATAGGGTGGGCGGTACTTTGTCTGCCGCCGGGCTGTTGGCGGGAACCGCCGCGCTGTTTGTTTGTACCGCTGTGGCGGTCGGAGTGTTAAGTTGGCGGGCTGTGTTGGCGGTTCCCGCCAGGGTCAGAATTGCATATTTTAGACCGCCGGCCTGTTGGCGGCTTGGCCGCCGCTTTATCACCGACCGCCAGGGTCAGAATGAGGGCCTATGTTTTTCTGAGAGGCAGCCTTCAGTGTTGTGTGGAGAGAATTGGCGAGTGTAATCAAGTATTAACAATACCCCAGTGGCCAAACAGATTACTTCATAAAATCAGCAAAATGGTTGTTTTTAGAATTTGCTATTGCTATACTGGATCTTGTATGTGATTAATCTATATATTTTAATTTTGGCTTTGTGGAAGAAGAGAAGTATTTGCCCTTTGAGGGTCCCAGAAGAACCAGGAAGATGTCTTGTGGAAAGGAGATAGAGGTGGATAAGGGGTCTGAGGCAATGGAGACAGGAAAGTAGCTGATGTCAGTTATTGATGAGCTAAACATTGGAGAGTGAAGTGCTATCTAGCGTCTGATCGCCCTGGTGTAATCCACAATCATTTCCTGGAGATGAGAGACAAGGAAAGGAGCGGATATGTTATGCACCGTTTGCATATCAATTTTAACAAAAACTGAGGAGAAGATGATGTCACTTAGTGAGGTTGGTGTAGCTGGAGAAGAGGAGGGGAGAGATACACCAACTGATAACAGGGTGAATTGGATTGTGATTCAGACCAGGAAACAGAGAATGATCATTGGAATGGCAGGAGCTGAGCCACTGGGCTGTTGTACCAGGAATATCAATAGACATAAGGGACCACCCTTGCATAGTCAAGAGGCTCAGACACTGCAAAGATGACATGGGGACTGTGGATGAAGTAGGTGTGATTTAGGTGTACAGGAATAGAACAATGGCCAGCTGTGCCACATGGCTGTCTCAGTGGAGTAAACTAGTTGCAAGACATCAAACATTTTTGGGTAAGTTATGAACTTGTGCCAAAAGTGAGTTGGAACACTCTTTGGTAAGTTCAGGGAGAGGTGGCAGAGGCTGCTGTTTTTCTTTCGACAAAGGATGAGTTCACATGTGGAGTTGAGAGTAAGGAAGCAGAGCTTAGCAACTTATAAGGCAGAGGTGGGATTAGTGCAAGACAAAATGTGGTTTGAGGAAGAGATGCATTTTGACAACTTACATTACACTTGTTCATAAAAAATTCCACGATGTCCTTTTTATGTTGGTATGAACATATACTCAAGGGTCAAAAATAAAAAATCCAACGGGCAATGCATCGTACTGGCTGTAGAAAGACAAAATGTATGAATTTCCTCTTACTGTTTGATACGAATGGTGGTTGGCTATCCAAAGGACCCCTTGAAGAGAAGAAGATGCACGGTCAAAGAAGAACTTCAGATAGACAGTTCAAGGCCAAGTAGACTAGGGCCTGAATTCAACTAAGCCAATGTGGCCCACAAGAATATATACATCCTTTAGCTACCTATCATTTCTGGGAACAGAACTAGAGAAAGGAACTAACAAGACTGAATGATGCCCAGGTCTTTTTTGGAGAGGTGGGAAATAAGAGGACAAAAGCAACTTGGGCTAAAGATGCATAATATCTCTCTTGGGTAATTAAACCATGATTAACAGCCATAATGGATTTAATTTTGTAATCTTGCATACAATAACAAAAGTCTGAAATAGCAAATATAGGCCCAAAATTATCAAACTTTTATGGAACGCAATGCAGTCCTTGCTGTGCTGCCTGAAACGGAGAGGGCAGGAAAACCATATTTAGCACTATTTAGCACATTCCTGTCCTCTCCTTGCCCTGGTGCACAATGTGCTGCCTTGCGCAAATGCAGACAACCTTGCACTGTGGTGCTAGGGTGCCTGCGTTGTAGGCAGGATTGGTTTTGTACAGGACGGGGTACCCTCCTGCACAAAAACAGTCCTCTGAGGCTTTTTCCTCTTTTCATGTGTGCCGTAGACTGCTGCACATGTAGAACGATGAAAAAACTAGAAGGTATAAACATATTTCTCCTTGTTACACCTCTCTGGAAGGCTGAGCATTGTGATGCATTCCCAAGTTTACCACTGTTAATAAATCTGGGAATACTCCAAAATCCATGGGTGGATGCGAGGCAACACCCACATTCCACCCATGGGATGTCTTTCCAGGGCAGAGAGACGGAAGGCAGCGACGTGAGCTGCCTTGCGTTTCTCCAGATTGTCCGAGCAGTGCAGGGCCACGCAAAGTGGCCTTGTGTTGCTTGGTAAAATTGGTAAATATGGCTTTAGTGTTGTGTTGCACTTGCATAACCTTGCGTGATGTAAGAGCAATGCAACGCTATGATAAACCTACCTCTAAGTTTCATTGACTGCTGCAGTGAAAGGAAGAAGACCTTTCATGGTTTCATGGTTTCCAACATTCCTGCTTTTTTCAACATTTTGTCAAATGTACAAATTGTTTGGGATACAAGTGATAACAATAGGATACTGGAATCAGTGTCATTGTGGCAACCGAACAGCACAACATCTTACCAAATTGTATGCCAAATGTTTGCAGTCAGGTACTTTTAACATTTACTCAAGAAAATTGCATGTGGTAGATGTACTTTGTCTATACACATTCACTGCATTACTCTTGTGTAAATATGATGATGAGACACCAGTGAATATTTTTACGAAAATTAATATGAAATATGAATGTGAAATTAAAACTTTTGCAAGATATAGAAATACCCAGAAAAAACACGTCGGGTTCGGTGTAAAATCATGAATTCCCTCATGATATTCCCCCAAATGTTATACTAGGGAGTATTTCCGCCCCCATCCACAAGATACCTGTGGGCATGGAAATTGTGGAAAAAGGGAAATTCTGCTCCAAAATCCTTCCAACTCGTAAAGGAGTCCTTGATATATGTATTCGCACAATGCCATTTCTCACGGTTGTCAAAAACTGTTTTGCTAAAATGGATTAATGTGAAATGATGGGGCAAACTTTGGAGAGGGGCTCTTACAATTTCACTTATGATGTGCCTTTTACACATGTACAGAAGCCTTGGGCAGTGTGGCCACCCAGACCCCCGGCACCGCAAGGGCCCTAGGAGCCTTACGCACCTTGTTTGACTGACAGTAGACAAGAAGTGTGTGTTTACAAAAGTATGACATCAAGATTTGATAAAGCACTTAAAACCGGGTCTACTCTGAGCAAGTCTGATAAGTAAAAGGGGCCTGTTGTCTAACAAGTCACCTTGTAAAATAACATATGGAATGTAATGAAACTGATAAGCAGTCAAAACTGTGGAGTCTAAACTGTGGAGTGACTACAATGTCTAAAACCTAATTGTTAGTCATTAGCAAGAAAAAATGTGAAGTTCTGTTGTTCGGCATAAAGGGTGAAAATAGTGTCCTAGAGCGCGTGAAATTGGAGTTAAAAACAAGAGAGGAAGGAAAATGTTTTAGGCATACTCATAGTATTAATAGTATAAATGTTATAGATGACTAAATACAAAGTAACGGAATAAAAAACAACGAAGACGAACGTGTAAAAAAGTCGACAATCAAACAAAAACATACTTCTACATTTTTCTTGCTCAAAGGGTGATTTCCAATTTTACCAAAAAAGGTTTTAGGCAATAAAACAGGAGAACAACTGCATGTATCAAGACTGCAAACTTGACTGGGAAACATCCTATTTAGGTGAGGATGGGATAAGGTTTAGGTAGTATCATAACCTCCGCCATGGGATCTGTAAAGGATACATTCATTAGGGCTAAGCCTCAAAATGTGGTGAAGATAAGAGCATCTGCCAATCTTCAGGCTGTAATGCTTTACGAAATTCAATTTTAAAAAGTGTAGATACCTAGGGACACATTTACTAAACATTCACGCAAGGCAGAAAGCAAAGCTGCTGGGCTGCATTGTGTAAAAGGGACAGCACAGAAATGCTTAAAACTTACAAAGATATGGAGCATTTCTGCTCTCTCCTAGCACTAGCACATGGTGTACTGCCTATCGTGAACACGTGCACTCTTCAACCATAGTGCAATGATGCCTGTGTTACGGCCAGGATTGGTTTTGTGCAGGAAGGGATATCTTTTTGCTCAAAAACTATCCTTAAAAGCATTTATCTTATTCCACGTGTGCTGCATTGCAGCACATATGGAAAGAGGAAATAACGAGGAGAAACAAAGCTATTTCTCCTTGTTACACCTCACTTTGGGATTGCACCAAGATCAATGGGTGGATGCATGGGAATGGAACGCCTCCTAAGTTGAAATGCAACATAACACATTTCTTTACAAAGCCAAGCAAACCAGGCCTTGTGTAGCTATGTAAATATTACAGAAGCATTTGTGCTATTCCTGCTTCACCTTGTGTGATGCAAGGACAATGCAAAGGCTTGATAAATATCGGGCAAAATATTGTTATTATTGCCCTCCCTCTTGTTATGTTGTCGTACACACATAGGCCCTCATTAGGAGTCTGGCAGTCTTGAGACCTCCAGACTCACGGAGGCGGTCAGACCATGGTTTGCCAGGTTGCTGCCAGGAGGCAATCTGGCGGTCCCGGCGGATGTAATCCGCCAGGGCAGCGCTGCCCTCTGGATTACGAGTCTCCATACTGCCAGCCTTTTCATGGCGGTCCCACCACCATGGAAAGGCTGGCGGAATGGGGGAGTCGGGGTCCTCTGCACTGCCCATGTACTTGGCATGGGCAGTGCAGGAGCCCCCATGCACAGCCCCGTTGCGCATTGCACTACGGGCAGTGGAATGCGCGACGGGTGCTACTGCACCCGCCACACCACTACATTGCTGCCAGCTTGATTATGAGACAGTGTCAATGTTAAGACCCTGGTCACCACAGGGCCGGCGGGCAGAAACGCTGTTTCCGTCTGCCAGCCCTGCGGTGAACTCCTAAGAGGGCCAGCGGTATTCAGCACGCACAGGCGGCTTGATGGTGGTACAAGTTTGGGCCTTAGTGTCAGACATCACATACCTGTCAGACAGACCAGTTGCAGTATTCAGTGGTTGAAAACTGAAATACAGAAGCATAGGTCCTCACTATCCGAGACTGCTTGTTTGCTGCTGTAAGTGCTGGCAATCTCTCATTTAAAGCATTGCACCTAGGATTAGAAGATGAGAAATGGCATTACTCTTTCTTTAAATGTAAATAAGTGTAGTTGATCAGTATTTGAGAGCTCCTGCATGCATATGGCAGAAAAGCAGCCTCTACCACTACCAAATTTCTCCTGTTTGCTAATGGGGATTGAGGCTGAGAGGGAATCACGAGTGGGTGCCTAAAAACATACACATCACATTGTTTTTTCCCATGATCCCTACAACCTGATCTGTTCTGTTAGAGATGCGATGACAACATTAAAACGTGCCACCCAAAACTTAAGTAGCGGTGAGGCAATAATGTGTCTAGAACCTTCTATCTTCCTTAGAGCGTAAGCTGCAGCGGTATCAGTATATCTGCCTGCTGACCACTATGACTGCTCTTTAAACCAGGTGTCTTAAGTATCCATTGATTGATCCAGCACTTTTATAAAATAAACTTGCATTTGCAGAGCCAATACGTTTGGCATTTGCAGCCAACCTTTTGGCTTTGCCAATGCTTGCTCTATGTAATCGTTTTAGCAAATAGATATTGTTGTTAATGCTGCCAGGCCCTTAGCAATCAAGAAATAAAACTTTGGCTAAAAACACAAATATTCTTTGGTCTCAAAAGCAACCATTGCCTTAGTAGTCCTTCGCACTTAAGGTTGCTACTTTGCACATGATGCTCAAATTGGTCTTTGTAGAACATTTTGTGTAAAAACCCAATACAAAGTGCTATTCAAGAATTATACTTTTGTAGTAACTTATACTTTTGTAGTAATTTACACTTTTGTAGTAAGTCCAGCACTACCCTTGGCCAACAATTGGTACTGAAACATCCTTCTTTATAAAATAATCGTGCTAGGGACATAGGAAATAATGCTAACTTAATTCAATTATTCAAGAATATTATTATAATATAATTACAAATACATATTAATTAATTTAAAAAATGTAAAAAAAGCACACATTTATTATTTAGTTATAAAATATCGAATAACCTATTTTTAGTTTACACATTATGTGCTGTTACGTTATATAAGAAATAATTACATTAATTTGAATTGATTCTGTAGATCACTTTGAATAATTATTATTGCACAATAATTTTTGTTTTTATTTTCTCCAGGTAGGAATTTTTTTTCATTTATAGCTTAAGAAAAATATTTTAATTTATTTCAGTGTATTTCCATTATTAAAGTTTTTAATTGAGAATTATAGTATTCGTGCTGTAGCATTTTTCTATTTTGTTCTACATTAAAAGTAAATATATAAAATGAATTTACATTAAAAGTTACCATAACAATAATTTTAATATCACTTTTGAGTTAAATATTTTTAACAGATGAGGTGGACTCATACCCAAAAATCATGAAAGACTGAACAGGTTAGATGTCTTTGCTGGCAGACCTGGTTGTCAGGGCAGTAGTGCTTCATGAATGTGTGCACTGATGCCCATGTTGCAGCCTGACAGATATTGAGGACAGGCACTCCACATACCAACCTGGTGGAATGAGCTATCAGACCTTCCTGGGGCTGCATCTTGATGCAGAGGGCTATCCACCTTGACAGGGTCCTCTTCTCCAGTAAAAACCTCTGCCAGTGGAGAGTCACACTTAGACACCGACAAGGGACAGGGTAGTATCGAACTAGAAAGACAAACTAGATTCCCTCATTGTATAAAAATACCTCAAACTTTACCCTTCATGTGAAGGGTAAAGTTTGAGGTATTTATATACAATAAGGTAATCTTGTTTGTCTTTCTTGTTCCTCTTCTTCAGTGACTTTCCTTTCTTTGCTGTGGAGAACCCCACACAAAACAGATCTTCCTCACCATGTTCCTTGGTGCAATCAATGTAAAAGCTTGAATACCTTTTGGGTCTTTCTCCTTTTTCAAGATATGAGGCGGGACGAAAAACATTGCAGAGTGACAGGCTGCCCAGGTGGTCATAACTTTAGGAGCAAAGGTCGTCTGAGTCCTCAGCACCAGTTTGTCCGTAAAAAAAGGTTACAGGGCAGTTCCATTGAAAGTGCCTGGAGTTCACTCATGCAATGAACTGAAATGACTGTAATGAGGAAGTCACTCTTAAGAGTCAGAAGATGGAATTAAGAAGTAAGCATAGGCTTGAAGGTTGTACATATGAGAAACATCAAGACCGAGTTTAGGTCCCACTGTGGAATCACAAATAATTTAGAGGGGAACATATGTCAAACCTTACATGAATTGTATCACAACAGGTGATTTCAAAAGGACATTTGTTTGTGTAAATGCAAAAGGCCGCAAAGGGTAGACAACAGGGGTGGCTTCTCTATCAGGGCGGAGGAGCGTCACCCCCACCCCCGCCAGCAGCAGAAGCTGCAAAACTTTCACAACTTTCATAGTTCATAGTTTATTATCCCCTTGTTGTGAAAGGGGCGGGGCATCTGGGATGAGAAGCTGTGAGGGGGAGTTCTCACCACTCCCCCTCACTGTGCATGTATGTTTGGCAGGTCGTCTCAGGCTGGTCAAACACACATGCGCGGTAGGCTCTCTCCAGCCCAGCAACACAGTTCCGGGGCTGGAGAGAGCCTGGACAGGCTCCCAGCCAATCCTGCCGCTGCTTTGATGAGCATCAGGATTGGCCGCAGGGCAGGCTGGGAGCCTGTGCCTGTGTGCAGCCAGCAGGAAAGAGGAGCGCAGCGCAGGATGGCATCGAAAAGGTACGTTTTTTTTTTAATTGAATGTAAAAAAAATGTAGGTCCTCCTAATCCCCTCCACTCCACCCCACGCACTGCACCCGCCCCGCTCCTTTTGAGTGAAGCGAGCCGCGACTGGTAGACAAACCACCATTTAAAATAGGCACTGCTAGGCTTTGTGGTACCAAAAGACAAAACAAACAATGGATCATCTGACAGTTTGTCTTGTAAATGGTCTGTTTTGCGGATTCCACATCAGACCACAAATGTGTCCCAGTTCACCTTCATCTGCAATGCTGCCATTTCACTGAGGACACTTTCACACTGAGTCTGTATTACCCCTATGCTGGTCATTGTGACCCTGGTGGTCTTCAGTCCTCCAGGACCGCTGTGGCAGTTGGACTGCCGCCAACGTGGCAGTCCTGCAGCCACATTACCACTGTGGCATTTGCACGACGGTCAGACCGCCAGCACTGCTGCTTTTCGGCCACCCGATGGCCTGGTAGTGCTGGCGATCCCAATCCGCAGTGGTGCCCTGGGGATTGAGAGTCCCTTCTCCACCAGCGATTACATGGCAGTAGCCCTGCCTTGTAAAGGCTGGTGGAGACAGGGTGTAGGGGACCCCATGCTATCTGGCACCTGGCCCCTGGGGAGTATTCCAATATGAGGAACCTGAGGTTACAAGTCTTCATCGAAACACGCTTTTGTACAATAAAGGCTCAATATGGGCTTAATATACACTTACTACTGCACCTGTATCATGACATATCATGTACGTCAACGTGGCCTTCGCTCATGGACAGCAGTGACAAGAGGTGAGTTCCACCTGTGCAGGTTTCCTAATTTTTTGATGGGATGTTAAAACTATTGACAACTTACACCTGTGGCCCAGTTGCACTGATAATTTCAGTAAAAATACACGAGTTCTCCTTTTTTAGAGAAAATATCGGAGCCGCTTTTGACAGGTTGATGAAACTAATTACTACACCTGCCCCTGGCGATAGAGATGGTTTCAAGGCGCCAAGCAGCTTGCCACGAAAGAAAACGTGAGCTTTCCCACACTACGGCACCTCAGGGCAAACACGCTCTGTAACACCTCCTGTAATTTAGCCCGTGACGAGTTGAGTGCAGATTGGTTACCGCGCATAATTGAATGGAAATGCGTTTTCTTGATAAGAGGCCCTAGGGGACCATGGTCAGGCCTTCTATGGACATCCATCTTCTGCTGTGATGCTGGTGCTGAGCGCCTTGCTGGTCAGGAATGGCGCACCGCCCAGGCAGGCCACATATTTAATAATTCATAATAAATTATATGGAAAAAACACCCAGAATAAAACACAGTTGAAGAGCCTGTATGGAGAATCACAGGGAATGTATCTTTCATATAGGTAAAACAAAAAAAGGGAACTGAGCCAATAAACCTACTAACATTTTGTTTTCCACCTGGCTAATTTAAACAGTGCTGCCATATCTGTTCCAGTTACTTCATCGTCTGCGAATAGCACGTCAGCCGTGCACACAGGGGATTATTTGAGAGTGGACGATGGTTCGAGTGTTTTGAATAGCACATTCATCTAATTTCCTCTGCCCTGCCGCCTCTTGAAAGTCTAACTCTACGATGCCTTTTCTGCTGAGTTTACAGAGTAGACCGTATAAATCATCTATGAACAGTATGTTACTTCAGTGGTGTCTGAGAGCAAACATTATTAATAAAAATAAATCTCTAAAAATAATGTGAAAACCCCTGTATTTAAAGGCCTACCAGAAAAACCTGTCTTAGAAAAATAAACGTACAGCTTTAAAAAGTGACTGACATGGTGTTGACCACAGCCTGTTTTATGTGAAAATAATAATTTCTAATAAAAATTTATTTTGTTTCATCACAATCAAATGTACTGGCAAAAGATGATTATTAATATGTTCCATAAAACAAATGCTTTGAAATTACTAGAAATGCTTTATTCCTCGTACTTAGCATTAGTTAAAAGGCTCACGTTTTAGCATTTCTTTTAGAATCAAAATGTATATATGTTACTGATTTTACTGAATTGTTTGCAGGCTGTTTATTAATCATCCTGGTTGACTTGCACAGTGGAAAATTCTGTACTGCTTTGCTGCTCATGTCCTATTTGCTGCCATGAAAATTGTAAGCTTTAACAATAGGCTTCATTGTTCAATCTCATGTTCCATGTTGCTTTTTATTTTGTAATATTTTAGGGAAGCTGTCCGGGAGAGGAGTGTAAGATGAATGAAAAGAGATATATCTGAGGCACAGATTAAATTTTATTGGCTGCACCTCATAGTCTTGTCCAATAGAGGTTTAGCTAGTAACTTTTTGGGACTTTGATTTAGCAAACTTTAGGTGATGAGATGCAGATTCATTTTAGTTCCTTTCAGAATCAGATTATTTTTTCTTTCAGCTCCATGCAGTTCAGCTCTTTGCAATTTGCTCAGATACATTAGGCCCCCATTATTACTGAACTGTTGCCCCATTCATGTTCCTGTTGCCTGATGTTGATCTCTGAAGACCTGCAGTGCCTGCACTATGCTGAAGACTAATCCGCTAGTTGATATTTCATTTAGTAGAGGTATAACCAATGTGCATTTATTTTTTCTTTGTAGGTTTTCCCTTTAGAAATCAAACCGCATGTTTTAGGTTAGCGCCATAATTAGAGGTTTTCCAAATAAATTTTTGCCTTGTTTTTATTTTTTCATGAGGCCCACACATGCTTTTCAAACTAGAGTAATAGCTAGGAATGCCTGAACTAATATTTGATTTCAGATGTTTATTAATTGATTGTGATTAATTCAACTGCACAAACTAAATGTATGCTGTTTCTTTTTGCTGTTATTCTGTTTTGTTCTTTTAGCATGTTTAATGTTAAGTGCATTGGCAAAATTGAGATTCTTTAGACGCTTTGAACAAACTGTATTGTTTTTGTACTTCTATCATTTGGTCTTGCACATGACTTTAGCATTGTCCGATTAAGGGCAATAAATGTTTAAACTTTACTAAACTGGAGTGGTGATTCATGGCACACAGGTCATGGTGCGTTTAAATACCTGACTCATTATTGCATATTTTGTTATTGTTTGATTTCTACTGGTTCTCATTGTTTGATTTGATGATTTCTTACTTCTGTCTGAGTCAAAAGATTCACGTCGACCTCTGAGGGTAGTAGATGTCACTGCCCTTTTACGTGTCACCTTATTATAATAATACAAAATAATATAAGGTCACACACCCACAGTGGTTGAAGTGGATTAAAAAACTACATGGGAACTTTGATGCTGAGCGCAAAGTGTGCTTGGCAAGTGTGCATGGGGGCTGGGTCAAATGCATGGCTAAAAAAAAATCCAAAGTATTCTGTAACCTTTTTCAGTCTTTCTCCTTCACATAACTCCATATGTAATAAGGCACAGCTTAAATAAAAAAATAAATGCAAGTCAAATGAATCTGTAGGAAATACACTTTTGTAGGTTATGAAACCTTTGCTAGTGAATGCACTGAAGAGCTGTGTGTCTGTAACCAAAAAGCCACCAAACTGAATCCTGGTTGGTGCAGCGCAGAAAAGAGATTGTGTATATTTAGTGCTACGAGAGTCTAGTCTGTGACAGAAAGCACAATGAATATATAAGTCATTATATTAAACTCACATTGCACACAGTATTACACACAGTATAAGATAGGTTGCTACAAACTGCACAGTTTTAAAATAAAAAGTGCTTCCAAATATAGATTTTAGTAATACCAAGAATGTACATAGTGCATTTTTTTTTATAAATGTCCTTAAAAAGCACACACTTCACAGCTCAGCCGGTACCTCCCTTGCAATACCACTCAAAAAGAATAAATCTGTGTCTTCAGGAAGCATCAAGTGATTACATCAATTAAAGTCAATGCCGCCTTACAAGTATCCTTTACATTTGCAGATTGACCAGTTAGACACATTTAAATTTCTTTCAGGCAAGCAGGCATCCCGGAAGGAAGGCTTGTTTAGCTGTCTTCCCCTCCCTCGGTTTCACAGCACAGGAGACTCACTTTCTTAAATTTCAGTTAAAGCATTTCTCAAAATTAACCCTAGTGGGGTGGTTGTCTTTACACAAAAAGGAAGGGAACTGTTAATCTTAAATTAAAACAGTATGGGTACATAGTACTCCTCAGATCCCACCCACTTCGAATACAGGGTTACTTGATTTGGCTGTCTGCAAACTGAACAGAGTAACCAGAAGGCTGGGTTCTAAATCAAGATGGCACTGCCAACTTTGGCATAGAGTTTGCTTTTGGCAACTAAAAGAAACAAGCATTAGCAAAGCCAATAAGTCTGGCATGTGTACTGAAGCACTGACCAAAGCAATAAAAATTCCTGATGCATTTCAATGGAATTGAACTGAAACACTGTTTTGCATATATATGCATGAACAGGGGAAATAATGAAATGTGTTAGGAGAGAGTGTACTTTTCAGATATAAAATAATTCCCCATTCATTCAAAAGGAGGCGAAGGGTACTCTAAAAGAGTCCATAAAAAGTGGATGAGATTAAAATACACCAATAGGATAGTTGAGATTTTAAGTCAGGTATTTATTTGTGTGGTGTATTCTACTAAAACTTGGGGCTGGATTCCACTGTGAGTCTGAGTGTCTCTGTCAGTAGGGCAGATTAATTCACACTATTGTGTTTTGTATCTTGATGGGCTGTGGGATCCTCTGTGGACTCTCGCTCCAGTTCTCCTGTTATTGAATATATACTGACAGCCGTAGCATTCTCAATGGCTACTAATAATAAATTGCACCACTATATTTATTTTAGTTAAAATTCCCATTAAGATTATCATTCTCATCTAAAGCTGGTTCTTGCAGTTCCTATATTTTCAAACTAATCAATCCATTCTGATGATTGAGGAGTGCCTTGGTCTTAAGGCTGGTATATTATTGTCTGCCCTCCTTAATGAACCACCATAAATTGACTTTCCTTTAGAATGCCCAGGTTTTCAAGTTAACCCAGGTGAATGAATGTGCATATGGAAGTATATATATGAGATTGTATGCAATATTTGTGTAAACCCGAACCTAAATGCAATGCACTGGATACATGTAGACAGACAATGGCTATTATAAAGTCTATAAGCGATTGCAGGGTAGCCTGGTTTTCGAAGCAGAAGTGGACTGGCACTGCATCATATTTTAGAGTTCTTTAAACAAGTGTGTCTTCAGCTTTATCCATAAATGGAGCAGGGTTAAGGCGGTCATGATTGATAGTTTGGGCCATATTTAGACTTTTTGACGCAAAACTGCGCTAACGCAGTTTTGCGCCAAAAAAATTAGCGCCGGCTAACGCCATTCTGAAGCGCCATGCGGGTGCCGTATTTATTGAATGGCGTTAGCCGGCGTTAGCCGACCGGCGCTGCCAGGTGTGCGTGAAAAAAAACGACGTACACCAGGCAGCGCCGGCGTAGGGAAAAATGGCGTATGGGCGTCCACATATGGTGCAAGTCAGGCTGAGGCAAAAAAATCGTCTTAACCCGATTTGCGCCATTTTTTTACGACGCCCATCCCCCATTGAAATGACTCCTGTCTTAGCAAAGACAGGAGTCATGCCCCCTTGACCAATGGCCATGCCCAGGTGACTTCTGTCCCCTGGGCATGGTCATTGGGCATAGTGGCATGTAGGGGGGCACAAATCAGGCCCCCCTATGCCACAAAAAAAAATTAAAAAAATACTTACCACAACTTACCTTTTCTTCCCTGGGATGGGTCCCTCCATCCTTGGGTGTCCTCCTGGGGTGGGCAAGGGTGGCAGGGGGTGTCCCTGGGGGCAGGGGAGGGCACCTCTGGGCTCATTCTGAGCCCACAGGTCCCTTAACGCCTGCCCTGACCCAGGCGTTAAAAATAGGCGCAAATGCGGGTTTTTTTGCCCCGCCCACTCCCGGGCGTGATTTTTGCCCAGGAGTATAAATACCACGCACATGCCTGGGAGTCATTTTTTAAGACGGGAACGCCTACCTTGCATCTCATTAACGCAAGGAAGGTGTTCACGCAAAAAAATGATGCTAACTCCATGAACTTTGGCGCTAGACGCGTCTAACGCCAAAGTATAAATATGGAGTTAGTTTTGCGTCGAATTTGCGTCGAAAAAAACGACGCAAATTCGGCGCAAACGGAGTATAAATATGCCCCTTTGATGGCAGTCCAAATCCTGGTTGCTCAAATGGAAAAGGCATGTTGCCATGATTATAAGTTTTTGCACTTTTAAGTTTCCATTCTGATGGTGCCCTGGCTAAGGGTTGCCAATAAGCATGGGAGAAGGTGAGATTCTCAGGCGGAGAGGCAGGAGTGCTGGTCATAATGGCTTTCCAGATGATGCATCTGGTTTTGAAGATGGTATAGGCTGGTAAGGGGTTCCACTGAAGTTCCATGATGGTGTTGGGGATGTAGTCATATTTCTTCAGTCCCTTAACAGAGCATGCTGTGCCAAGTGTGAACCTGGCGGGCTGTGAAGCAGTGCATCACCACCATCCAGATGCAAGAATACAAGGTTTGAAAAGGAGTTCTGATGTTGCTTTGTGGGAGGGAAGGGTTAATTACGTTAAGAGAGAAGCTCTTCCCAGACTGTGTTTGTTTTATGTGCAGTGCATGGCTAAACCATGTCCTAAAACCGTTCACAAAAATATCATCCTACTAGGTGTAGATTTTCTATCATTTATTCTAATGGGGCAATATTTTTGAAAAAAAACGACGTACACCAGGCAGCGCCGGCGTAGGGAAAAATGGCGTATGGGCGTCCACAAATGGTGCAAGTCAGGCTGAGGCAAAAAAATCGTCTTAACCCGATTTGCGCCATTTTTTTACGACGCCCATCCCCCATTGAAATGACTCCTGTCTTAGCAAAGACAGGAGTCATGCCCCCTTGCCCAATGGCCATGCCCAGGTGACTTCTGTCCCCTGGGCATGGTCATTGGGCATAGTGGCATGTAGGGGGGCACAAATCAGGCCGCCCTATGCCACAAAAAAAAATTAAAAAAATACTTACCACAACTTACCTTTTCTTCCCTGGGATGGGTCCCTCCATCCTTGGGTGTCCTCCTGGGGTGGGCAAGGGTGGCAGGGGGTGTCCCTGGGGGCAGGGGAGGGCACCTCTGGGCTCATTCTGAGCCCACAGGTCCCTTAACGCCTGCCCTGACCCAGACGATAAAAAGAGGCGCAAATGCGGGGTTTTTTGCCCCGCCCACTCCCGGGCGTGATATTTGCCCGGGAGTATAAATACCACGCACATGCCTGGGAGTCATTTTTTAAGACGGGAACGCCTACCTTGCATCTCATTAACGCAAGGAAGGTGTTCACGCAAAAAAATGACGCTAACTCCATGAACTTTGGCGCTAGACGCGTCTAACGCCAAAGTATAAATATGGAGTTAGTTTTGCGTCGAATTTGCGTCGAAAAAAACGACGCAAATTCGGCGCAAACGGAGTATAAATATGCCCCTTTGATGGCAGTCCAAATCCTGGTTGCTCAAATGGAAAAGGCATGTTGCCATGATTATAAGTTTTTGCACTTTTAAGTTTCCATTCTGATGGTGCCCTGGCTAAGGGTTGCCAATAAGCATGGGAGAAGGTGAGATTCTCAGGCAGAGAGGCAGGAGTGCTGGTCATAATGGCTTTCCAGATGATGCATCTGGTTTTGAAGATGGTATAGGCTGGTAAGGGGTTCCACTGAAGTTCCATGATGGTGTTGGGGATGTAGTCATATTTCTTCAGTCCCTTAACAGAGCATGCTGTGCCAAGTGTGAACCTGGCGGGCTGTGAAGCAGTGCATCACCACCATCCAGATGCAAGAATACAAGGCTTGAAAAGGAGTTCTGATGTTGCTTTGTGGGAGGGAAGGGTTAATTACGTTAAGAGAGAAGCTCTTCCCAGACTGTGTTTGTTTTATGTGCAGTGCATGGCTAAACCATGTCCTAAAAACGTTCACAAAAATAACATCCTACTAGGTGTAGATTTTCTATCATTTATTCTAATGGGGCAATATTTTTGAAAAAGATATTTAGAACATAATATTCAACTCAGACGATTACTGATAACAATACTGTACCTCCTTTGTGGCACTTAGGTGGTTATTAACAGAAGGACTCTAAATCTTTCTGTTGGGAGAACAACTTTTGCAGGGCATAAGCGTTTCATATCTCAAGTTTTCCATTTAATACATTGAAATTGAAAAAATGTCCCCGAAAATCAGACATGGTCATTCAGTAAGTGCTAGTAAAAGAAACCACCTAATAAAAGCTTTTTAAAGCACAGTTTGTTTGCCACCTTAAGTAGCCATGGGAATTACGAGCTGCATGTGCACTTAAAGCTTATTTGCTATTATCCTCTATATAGAAAAGTTACTGAGAGGTTATTGCTTCTTTGGGCTGTGGTAATACTCATTGTTCTCTGCCTCTCCTTCCTCTGCATTTCAGATACCTGCTCCTGGCCACTGCTGGAAAGTCAGAAAGGATAAAGGGGACTTTATTTTCTGGTTCTTTCCCGTACTACTGAAGACATTATCTCTCTACTCCTTTGGCATTGTGCAGCTGCACGATCTTTACTCATAACAACTCTACAAGGGGATTGTCAAGGAATGGTTGTGCGCGATTACACCATCCAACCCTTTTATGTGTCGCTAGTAAGATGCTGGTAGCACTTCAGTGTATAGATGGTTTGAAGCTTGCCAGGTGAATACATGTTTGCCATTTTCCAGAAAATTAAACTTATTTCGTTGTGTACTGCATGGCTTCTGTGTGAGTAGCCCTGCAGTTTTCAAATATCTGAGAGAAAAATATCGAACTTGAATGAAATGTTTTGGTGCATGTGACTCTGAAAAGCTCAGTTGTATTCAAATGGACAGTAGTTTGAATCATTTGGTTTGAAAACAAATGTATTTTGTTTTTTCTCGTTCACATCCATCTCCCTTACTCCTAATCACTACCCTTTCTCTTCTCAATCCTAAACCTAACCCTTATCCTAACTTGAGCACTATATCTCACCGTAGCACTTGAATTATAGTAGTTGTACACACTTGCTAAGGACCCAAACTATATCTTAGTTGTAACACAAACTGTAAATCTTCTAGCGGGAATGACACACACAATGAAAGATGTCAAATGTGGCCTTCTTCGCTTGCCAAGCGAACCCCATGATTTCCATAATGAGGGCACAGATAAGCCTCATAATACACGTTTTCCAAAGTGAGTGGTTTATCTATAGGATGTTACTTGAGGATCCTAATCCAAGATGAATTAACATTTTATGATGTCGTCTCCTATTAGAAATCTATACACGGAGGCAATTCTAAGTGCTGTTTGTGTTCCAATGCAGAAATTCATTTTTGTTGTATTTTACATCTCCTTGCTTCCATTTTTATCTCAGACGTTTGATGATTGCAGCTGGAACTTACTTCTGGATTCTAACTATGGTAATTGGACTGTGTCTTTTCTCCTTCTTGTTCTTCGGGAGGGTTTGGTGCTTTGCTATTCTCTTTACCCCCAATCTCATTTTCAAGGTTGCCAAGAAGGTTTTTCCTTTTGGGGGGGGGGGGGTTGAGGAGGCAGGGGGGTTCCCTCCTATGTGGGATTTCTACAGCGACACTTCACATCTTTCACAGGTACTGCTCTGTGCAGGGTGGTTACTGGAAAGAATTGTAGTTCTTCAGACAGTCTAGAAGGGGATTCAACAGACCACCTAAGGATCTAGTCCTTGATATGATCTCATTCACACTATTTTATCACTAATTGCTGATTTCAAACCTTAAGAATAGAGCTACATTTAACTGGACCAAAATTGTTTGAGCTGTATAGTTATTACAGGTCTGGAGTCGTTCTAGATTTACTAGAGAAATAGTATTGTCGAGCCCTAAATTTGGGCATCCACTTGCCATAGTGGCATTTGTTTTGGAAATGCAAATCAGCTCACCCACACAGAGTATGAGAACATGAATATACGTGAGATCATCTGAAAGCTTACATTATAGCCTGTGGGTGAAATCATGCTGACAGGTAGAACCAGTATAAAACAGTTACGTTTTACTTTGAATATTTACATTCTGTTGTAGCTTGTTGTGAATTATGAGCTATACTGCTGCTTGATCACTGACATGTGACCTGAATAGTGTTAGCGCGCCTGGTCCTTAGCAAGTAAACTTACAAGGGAACGCGTATAGGTCGATTAACCTTTTGATTCGCATGGAGTATCCTAGCTATGTAATAATCGATGACCATCAATAATCAATACAAGAATCAATAATCAATAAGCAAAACATTAATCATCAGTGAATAGCGTCAACATCTTATGAATAACGACAACTCAATTATACATTTTAACAATTTTATTTCCCTTTTTGTTACAATACCAAGTCATAAGGTTAATTCAAACTGTATTCAATTCACTCAAGGTTAATTCATTAGTGACCACCAATAACATAACCTAATCAGAACTTGAGAAAACATGCGTTCGAATGCCTCAACATAAGCCAGTAATGAAGAATATGTTAACATGAGCAACAGAGTTCAGCAAATCAGTCCATCAATCATTTGTCACTGTATATGTCAACGTCTCAGAATAAGGACCCTACCTAACCCAGATTAGCATTAGGATGTGGGACTTCATGCAAAAAGTTTAGAACATCTGACCCATAGTCTTTCTACTGTAGCCTGGGGTTGATTCCTACTTCCTATCAAATCTTATGTCTCTTCACCAAGAGTGTGTCCTATGCTAGGTTAAGTTATATGATGTGTATATAGGGTGGCATACACCATAACAAGGTGTTTATCACTGGGGGTGACCTGGAGCTTTATTCTAGTGGAGGCTTCTCTAGTTGAGTTCTGGTCTTCAGCCATCTATTGTGCGTGAGATTCTGCCCACCATATCAGAACCTTTTTACTTTTGTTTTGTCTATTCCTAAATTAACTTTGTTGGATTCCAGGGTATTTATGTGGTTTTGCACCAGGTATCTATGTCTCAGCATTCCTTACATACATTGTCTAAAGGTTTGGGTACTTTCATAGGATATGCCCCTAGATGAGGAATGGTGGTGTCATGTGAATTTTCAACCAAACCCTGTGTGTGTGTGTATTGCATGTTTTGTTTTAAGGGGTCAGCGTGTATGGGTTTAGCCACTTTTACATACACAGCTGAGCAGCTAAGCTTGTCTTTGCATCAAATCTCTACCAATGGAACATTTTTTAGTTTTTGGTTGCTCTAGGTTTCCTTGTTGTTCTGGTCATCAAGATAGTTTACTCAATGTTCTAGCCCTACATGTTACTGGAAATGTATATGGATTTCAGAGGATTTTATAAAGAATAAGCATTTTACATTCAAAGGCCCTCATTCTGACCCTGGCGGTCTTTGACCGCCAGGGCGGAGGACCGCGGGAGCACCGCCGACAAGCCGGCGGTGCTTCAATGGGGATTCCGACCGCGGCGGTAAAGCCGCGGTCGGACCGGCACCACTGGCGGGGTCCCGCCAGTGTACCGCGGCCCCATTGAATCCTCCGCGGCGGCGCAGCTTGCTGCACCGCCGCGGGGATTCTGACCCCCCCTACCGCCATCCAGATCCCGGCGGTCGGACCGCCGAGATCCGGATGGCGGTAGGGGGGGTCGCGGGGCCCCTGGGGGCCCCTGCAGTGCCCATGCCACTGGCATGGGCATTGCAGGGGCCCCCGTAAGAGGGCCCCTAAATGTATTTCACTGTCTGCTGCGCAGACAGTGAAATACGCGACGGGTGCAACTGCACCCGTCGCACAGCTTCCACTCCGCCGGCTCGATTCCGAGCCGGCTTCATCGTGGAAGCCTCTTTCCCGCTGGGCTGGCTGGCGGTCTGAAGGAGACCGCCCGCCAGCCCAGCGGGAAAGTCAGAATTACCGCCGCGGTCTTTCGACCGCGGAACGGTAACCTGACGGCGGGACTTTGGCGGGCGGCCTCCGCCGCCCGCCAAGGTCAGAATGAGGGCCAAAGTTTTTATAAACTCTGAAGTGAATTGACCTGTTACAGAAAAGGAAGCTGCTTTTACAGCAAAGACAAATTACAAGCCACTTGGAGATTTTTTTTTTTTTAAAGGTCTGGTTTCAGTTGTGATGAGAAATGTTTAGGCGAGTTATATATTTCTCTTCATAAACATATGTTTAGCACATAGGCCCTCATTCTGACCTTGGCGGTCTTTTCGCAAGACCGCTGAGTTACCGCCGCGGTGAAGACCGCCGACCGCGGCGGTGTGCCGCTGTGCGCATTCTGACCGCTGGGAGCGTTCCGCCGGAAAACCGCCAGCAGCCACACTGGCGGTCGGCGGGAAAGTGGAGACTGGTCAACCTCCACCGCCACGCCAGCAGAACACCGCCCACAGAATTACGACCCACATTTCTGTGTGGCGGTCTTCTGTTGGCGGTCTTCTGTTGGCGGTCACGTCCCTATGGCTCCCGTCGCCTCCCGGAGGACCAACGCACAAGGTAAGTTGATCGTCCGTGAGGGGAGGGGGTGGGGGGGTGTTGTGTGATGTGGGCGTGCATGGGGGTGTGCGTGTGAGTGTGTAGAGGGGTGCTGCTGTGTCTATGGGTAATGTGTGCTGTTCGGCAGGTGCGCATGTCGGCATGTATGTGTGCGGGTATGTGTCCCCGTTGTGTATGTGTGTGTAGGGGGTGTGTATATGTGCATGTTGGGGGTGTGTGCATGTCGGGGTACATGTATGTACATGTCGGGGTGGGGGTGGGGAGGGGGTTCGTACCACCTCTGGGGGGTGGCAGGGGGGTGGAGGGTGTGGGGGGAGGACTCGGGTGGGTAGTGGGGGGTGGGGGAGACCCCTATCAGTGCCAGGGAAGGAATTCCCTGGCCCCGATAGTGCTTACCGCCATGGTTCGCACGGCGGTTCCCGCCCGCAAGAAACCGCGGCGGTAGGCAGGGTCATAATACCCTTGGCGGTCTTGGGACGACCGCGGGGCCGGAGTGCGCAAACTCCAGCCCCGCGGTCATGACCGCCGCGGCGGTCGGAGTGGAGAAGTAGCGGTCGGTCGCGGCGGGGACCGCCGCGGTCAGAATGCCATTTTTAATACCGCCGGTCTGTTCGCGGTCCGACCGCCGTCTCTCCGCCGACCGCCAGGGTCAGAATGAGGGCCATAGTGTATTCCAAGTTTAGTGAATTGTGTGCTGGATTGTCATTTGAGGTTGGTAAACACTGAAGAAGATATTGTAAGTATTAGAGCTGAGGTGTTGACTATTGAACACATGTGTGTCATTGCCCAATACGCTGTGTCAGAGTTTGAATGGAGGAAGGAGGATAATGACAGTTATGAAATTGTTAAGGAAGTTATTGGCACTGTGATGGATGGTTTGAAGGAGACAAAACGTGACAGATCATAAGGCCTACAGGCATGTGAGAGGAGGTGCGATGTAGCTGCTGTCTGCTTTTCAAGGGTGTCATTTTAATTCTGCAGAGAGCAGTGAGGGGTACACTTCTAGAACTGGCAAGCATGGGACATAGGGGGTCATTCTGACCCTGGCGGACAGTGACCGCCAGGGTCACCGACCACGGGAGCACCGCCAACAGGCTGGCGGTGCTCCCGAGGGCATTCTGACCGCAGCGGTTCAGCCGCGGTCAGAAAGGGTAAACCGGCGGTCTCCCGCCGGTTTACCGCTGCCCCATTGAATCCTCCATGGCGGCGGAGCGCGCTCCGCCACCATGGGGATTCAGACACCCCCTACCGCCATCCTGTTCATGGCGGGAAACCCGCCATGAACAGGATGGCGGTAGGGGGTGCCGCGGGCCCCCGTAAGAGGGCCCCGCAAAGTATTTCAGTGTCTGCTTTGCAGACACTGAAATACGCGATGGGTGCAACTGCACCCGTCGCACCCCTGCAACTACGCCGGCTCAATTCTGAGCCGGCGTCCTCGTTGCAGGGGCATTTCTGCTGGGCCGGCGGGCGCTCTTTGGGAGAGCGCCCGCCAGCCCAGCGGAAATGTCTGAATGGCCGCCGCGGTCTTTTGACCGCGGTGCGGTCATTCGGCGGCGGAACCTTGGCGGACGGCCTCCGCCGTCCGCCAAGGTCTGAATCAGGCCCATAATGAGGATTCTGAAAATGAAGGCATGAGTAAGGGCGGAGTTTTGGTTGCCTGGTCTGAAAATGGAGGTGGAAATAACGGTGAATGTTGTTGAAGTGAGAAATAATACAGAACAAGAACACTGACCACGGTGTGCCATAGATTGACAGAATGACCTCTTGTATAGGTTGCAAGTGATATAGTGGAGCTATTGCATGGGATGATGGATGCTCCTTCATATTTGTGCTGGTTAAACTCTTCTCTAGCTTGAATGATGTGTCATGTGTGAAAGCTATACATAAGGGAAGATTACTCAGACTTTAGGAGATTGTGTTTAAAAACAAGGTATCCGCCAGGGGATGTTGATTGATAATGGAATTCACTTGTGTTCAAGTTAGATGGAAGAATATATCAGTGTTAACCAAATTAAATATAAGTGATCATATTGTCATCCAGAGACTAATGGGGTAGTACATTGATTTAAAAACTATTAAGTAAAATGTACATCCCAGTCAAACACATAGTTTCCCTGCTCTATTTAGAGTTGGTAGAAGGGCCTTATTTACAATGGTGGGGCCTCCACTGAATCTGCTGGTGTTAACCTACGACCTGGTGGCCCACGTGACAAGCGGCCACCAAGTCACAATAATGGGTGTCCCAGGCTAAGGATGCCACACTAAGCTAGGCCACTACCACTCAGTTTCCCAGCCTGCGACATGGTGGATGCATGCATGAAAAAAAAAGGATTACACAAATGCTCAGGGAGAAAGCTCCCTGAACATTTGGCTCTCTGTATTTTGAATGGAAAATTCAAGGTGTGTGGACTTTCATAGCATGTGCCCCTAGAGGAGGAGAGGGGCTTTCATTTGAATTTTTTATCATACCCTGTGTTTGTGATTGGGCATTATGTATTCTAATGGGTCACTGTTAAAGGTTTAACACCTGCTATGTAATTTTAATTACTCAATCCAAAGAGGTTTTGTCGGTGGCTCTGGTGATTGAATAAAGTTACCATACCTGTAACTCTTGCACCGTGGTGCTTCATTATTGCACATTTTTCTACCATATTTGCTTGTTGAATTTTTTACACTCCTAGGCCCATATTTATAATGTGCTTGCGCCAGATTTGCATAATTTTTTTACGCAAATTCAGCGCAAAATTAAGACCATATTTATACTTTGACGCTAGACCCAGCTAACGTCAAAATATCTCAGTGTGCGTCTGTTAGAAATGGGGTTTCTGGTTGGCTAGGGTATGCACCTCAGCCAGGCAGAACTTACCCACTCTAGTCAGGGCAAGGGAGTTACACGTCCAAGATAACCCCTGCTCACCCCCTTGGTAGCTTGGCACGAGCAGTCAGGCTTAACCCGGAGGCAATGCGTAAAGCGTTTGCACAACACACACATACATGTGACGCAATATCCCCACCACAAAGGAAACACAACACCAGATTATATGAAAATACACTGTATTGTACACAACGTAATTATTAGACCAACATCACATAACAGTACTATCCTGCTACCTTAGCAGTTGTCAGAACGTTACACATTAGTTACTCTGCAAACTAGCAGTAGTCACACATAACACACAGGTTACTCAGTATTCTGCAACATAAGCAGTAGTCAGGAAACACGTTATCACATTAGCACACTTGTCATAAGAATATCATAAAACGCCCATAGTAGGAACATTAGAAAACCTATGGCAAGTTAAGCAAACATATTAGCAAGTCATGCCCATAAAAGGAACATGTGCACACATATGTAAAACCATCAAAGAACAGGTAGGCAATATATCACAATTAGAAAAGTCTGTAACAAGAACTTCAATTATGATCCTATTGGTCCATTTAAAAGTACCTGGTAGATGGTAGAGGCACCTCCAGTGCCTAATACGAATAATGGGGCCCCCGGCGCTCCTCTGCGCAAAACGGGGGCCTCCCTGATCTCTTGGGGTTAGGGGAGGGCGGCACGCACCTCCTCTAGATGAAAAACGGGCCCCTCTGAGGGCCGTCAACACTGGGGGCCCCCCTAGGCCTCCACCGGCCCTCCCGAGGGGGGCCCAGGTCAGGGAAACCTTTGAAGGGGGAGGGGGGCGCCTCGCACCCCCTCCTGAGTGAAACACGGGCCCCTCTGGGGACCCGCTAACTCCTGGGGTCTCCCGGGGCCTCTGTCGGCCCTTTCAGGAGGGGAGACCCCTTTGTGTCAAGGCTGGCCCTCGCAGGGGCCCCGAGGGGTCTGGGGGTGCAGCGAGCCTCCGATGAGGCTGCTGCCCATTCCCCAGGCAACCAAAGCCTTCCGAGGCTTCTTCAGGCGGGGGAGAGGTGTCCTCCTCTCCTCCCGCCCCACGGACAACAACCGAAGCCTTCCGAGGCTTCCTCAGGCGAGGGAGAGGCGTCCTCGTCTCCCCTCGCCTTCCCTATGGCATTCCGGCCCAAGGCAGGGCCTTCCGGTGCCCCGGGGGGACTCCCAAAAGCAGTCCTCGCCCCGGGGGCACCAACAGGAGCACGCTTGCTCCTTATAATAAAACAGAGGTTTCCTTCGTGCCCTGGGGGCACAGTGCTGAGCGCGGACCTCGCGCTTCACAGAATTTACTTCCCCGGGCTGCGGCGGTGATTCCCAACGAAGCGCTTTTCACAGCGCTTTAGGAAAATTATGCAGCCTGGGCTGCGGCGGTGATCTGGGCTCAAAATAAAGCGCTCTGCACAGCGTTAAGGCCAAATCTGACGCCCGGGCTGCGGCGGTGATCCTCTGCAGCAGCTTTAAGAAAGAGCGCTTTTCCTAAGCGCTAAGGCAATGCTGTAGGAGATCGGTGCAGGGGTCAGGGGCCACAGCACCCTGCCCCTGGGAACAATAATCAAGGAAAAGGTACAGGGCTGGTGGGCCCAGCTACAGGCCAGCACAAAGGATGCAGATGGTGGCAGTTCCTCCTAGTGACCAGGCAGGTCACAGGTCAGCACAGCAGCAGCAGTCCATGGCGGTTTCCTGGTGAGTCCATTCATCAGCGTTCTGTGTCCAGTTTCAAGTTCCAAGAATGTTCAAATTGTGGGGAAAATTCCCCTGTACTTATAGTCAGTTCTTACAGTGTTTTTACAGTGGTAGGGAGAGGAGGTTCCAGCCAGTTACAACTGGTTCTGGGAGTGCCCCCTCTCTCCTTTCAGCACAGGCTCCAAACATCAGTGGGGGGTTAACGACCCTATTGTGTGAGGCCAGGGCACAGCCTTTACAAATGTAGGTGTGCCCCGCCTCTCCCTTCTCTCAGCCCAGGAAGACTATTCAGTATGTAGATGCACCTCAGTGACACCTCCACCCTCCCTGTGTACAGGCTGTCTGAAAAGTATGCACAAAGCCCCAACTGTCACTCTGCCCAGACGTGGATTGGAGTCAAGCTGCAAAACACCAGAATCATAAGCACAGATAAATGCGCACTTTCTAGAAGTGGCATTTCTGTGATAGTAATAAAAAATACACCCACACCAGTAAGCAGTATTTATTATCACCATCACAACCATACCAAACACGCCTACGCTAGCCCTCATAAATCAGACAATACCCCTACACATAAGGCAGGGCATTCCTAATGCAATCCTATGAGAAGGCAGCACTCACAGCAGTGAGACACCAAGTTAGGCTGTTTGTCACTACCAGGACAGGCCATGCAATATGGCACATGTCCTGCCTTTCTACATACATGGCACCCTGCCCACAGGGCGTACTTTAGGGGTGACTTACATGTAGTAAAAGGGGAGTCCTGGGCCTGGCAAGTAAATTTAGATGCCAGGTCCCTGTGGCAGAAAACTGCGCACACAGGCCCTGCGCTAGCAGGCCTGAGACAGGTTTGAAAGTCTACTTCAGTGGGTGGCGCAAGCAGCGCTGCAGGCCCACTAGTAGTATTTAATTTACAGGCCCTGGGTATAGAGATACCACTGTACAAGGGACTTATAGGTAAATTAAATATGCCAATCAGGTATAAGCCAATCATACCAACTTTAGATGGGAGAGCACCTGCACTTTAACACTGGTCAGCAGTGATAAAGTGCTCAGAGTCCTAGAGCCAACAGCGAAAGGTCAGAAAAAACAGGAGGAAGGAGGCAAAAAGACTAGGGATGACCATGCGTATGGCCAAAAGTCCAACACAACCCCCTACCAGCCAAAATCCAGGGGAGAACAATCAATACCTTGATGTACTTTCCTGATTGGGGCGATAGAACAAGGACCCAGGCCCACAACAGCAGGGGCATGTTCCAGTTCTACGCCTTCCTGACTCCACTGGGATCTCTCTGTCAATGCGTCCCAGGCAGCCTAGACCAACCCACGGGGATTCTCTAGCTGCCAATGGCCAGAACCAGGCCCCAGGCCATCTAGGAGCCTCTGGTCTCTGAAACCATAATGAGTGGGGGGCGGTAGCCCCAGGTGCAAAGCAACCTGTCTCCACTCCATTTTTGATCAGTTCAGGGGCTCTACCCTGCCACTGATCCACCAACCTAGGGTCCGCACCCATAGGTTCTACAGGGGCTAGAGGCGAGGCTCTCCTCCCTCTACCCCTCCTTCTAGGATCCCGCCCTCCTCTCCTAGGAGGGGTATCACCAGAATCCACACTTGCCAGGGTGCTGGGTACAGCAGCCCTGCACAACTTTCTCGCCAGCCCAGGATCACTACCTGGCGACTGACCACCCAACCCAGGGACGACACCCTTGGGTTGCACCGGGGTCCGGGGCGGGCTTCCCCCTCCCTGAACCCCACTTCCAGAGTCCTGCGTCTCCCCACCTCGGGAGAAGCCACCAGAAGTTTCACACAGGGGGGTGAGCACACTAACCGCCCCCCCAACCAGGTCAGAGTTTACCCCCTGAACCTGTCTATCTAGTCCAGGGACGACACCCTTAGACTGGACCATTGCCCAGCGAACCAGGACTTCCTTGGGAGCACACCTACCCCCTACCAGATCAGAGCTTACCCCCTGAATCTGGCAATCCAACCCAGAGTCACTACCCTGCGGTTGAACCACTGCCTGGCGCACCAGGACTTCCTTGGGAGCACACGTACTCCCCATCAGGTCAGAGTTTACCCCCTGAACCTGATCATCCAACCCAGAGTCACCACCCTGCGGTTGAATCATTGCCTGGCGCACCAGGACTTCCTGGGGGGCACACCTACCCCCCATCAGGGAAACACTTTCCCCAAGGGCCACACAAGAGTCTGGCTGGCGCAGGTCTCCTGACCTCTGCCCATCGGACAGAGTCTGGATTCCCCCCAGCCCAGAAATGGTCTCACCAAGGTCATTCCCGGGGGGCTCTGCACTCAGAGCTGACCCCTGACCCTCCAGGTTCTCCACTGGGGCCCGCAGCCCCCTCTCAACCTTATGTCTGGATTTCCGCCTCCTCCGCTGTAGAGCGAGACTACCAGACACCAGGACCGGCGGAACGCTATCACCAGCCACCCGCCTAAATCCTAATGACAAAATGGGATCCTTCTGAACAGCTGGCCCTACGGCACAGGTTAGGCTCACCTCCTGGCGTTCACTCATGGAACCTTCAGGGGCCTGGGACGGTATCTTGGGCACCTTGGGCCTCAGCCCAGCCCCATTCCCTCTCCTCAGAGACGGGACATGGGGTCCCTCACCCATCCCAGTCCACTGGGACCTACCTGGGACACTCCATTCCTTTCCCACCACACCTTGTTGGGAAACACCTAGACCACTCTCATTAGGAACACCCCCTAATGTCACACCAGACCCTCTGGTACGCAACCAGAAGTCTGCCTCCTTTGCAAGCTCCCTGGAGTCAGAGAGCTCACACACTGACAAGTGTTGGCGTAACTCTGAAAAACAACAACGAAACAGGTGCTCTCTGAGAATCAGATTAAACAGCCCTTCAAAATTGTTTACTGTGCTACCCTTCACCCATCCATCTAGTGCAATGCAGCAATCCTCCACAAACTCCTCCCAAGACTGGTGGGACAGTTTCTTACCACCCCTAAACCTTTTTCTGTATTCCTCAGGGGAAAAACCATACTTCACAATCAGTGCGTTCTTCACAGCGGAGTACCCCTCCCTGTCACTCTCTTCTAGAGTCAGTAGGGCATCCCTCCCCTCCTCAGGAATAAAACTCCCTAGGCCAGTTCCCCAATCCTTCTCAGGGATCCTGCGCTCTACCAGAGCCCTCTCATATTCCTTTAACCACTGACGTATGTCACCCCCCTCTTGGAACCTAGGTACCAGATCTATGGGTATGTGAGGAACATCTTTGCTACAGCACTGTACATTGCTGCCACCACTGGACTCCACCTGCAGCGCTGGTGAGTCCAGAACCTTCAGACTGCGCTCTAGAGCGAGTCTTTCTCTGGCAAAGGCCCTCTCTGCCTCTGCCATTCTCTCCTGTACTAAGGCCTTCTCTACCTCAGCCCTTCTCTCCTCAACAGCTAGGCGCGCTAACTGCAACTTCAGGTCCCTCTCTTCCCGCCTATCTCTTAGCTCATCAGGCGTCAAGGAATGAGAGGTAGCCCTGCTTCTTACACTGGACCCAGCAAGGGACTCCCTATCACTGGGGCCTTCCCTGTCAACTGGCGTCCCCAACCGGTCATTCTCACCCTCCTGATCAGTCTCTCTACCACTCTCTAGGGATGAGGTCTGGGAGCCCTCCCATTGGGAACCCTCGCTACACTCAGGATCCTCTGGGTACCCCCTACGCACACTCCCTCCCTGGGTAAATGTCACAAACCTTTCAAAGAAATTCAGAGATCTCCTGAGGTCCCCTTCTACAGGCAGCCCTCTCTCTCTACAGAACCCCTCTACTTCCTCCTGCGTGTAAAACGGCAGGTCCTCTAAATCAAAGGTAAGCCCCATCTTGAAAAGGTACAAATAACTCAACTGTGACAACCACAATACCCAAGCGTGAGAACTGAAAACAGGAAAAATGACCAAAGAGAGAAAGTTAAGAGAAGCCAAACATGTGATGGTCTAAACGCAATCCTTGTAGTGAAATAATGAGTCACAATGGTATTGTGCAAGCGCAAGTCCTATCCTCACCGCTGACTTCCAATGTTAGAAATGGGGTTTCTGGTTGGCTAGGGTATGCACCTCAGCCAGGCAGAACTTACCCACTCTAGTCAGGGCAAGGGAGTTACACGTCCAAGATAACCCCTGCTCACCCCCTTGGTAGCTTGGCACGAGCAGTCAGGCTTAACCCGGAGGCAATGCGTAAAGCGTTTGCACAACACACACATACATGTGACGCAATATCCCCACCACAAAGGAAACACAACACCAGATTATATGAAAATACACTGTATTGTACACAACGTAATTATTAGACCAACATCACATAACAGTACTATCCTGCTACCTTAGCAGTTGTCAGAACGTTACACATTAGTTACTCTGCAAACTAGCAGTAGTCACACATAACACACAGGTTACTCAGTATTCTGCAACATAAGCAGTAGTCAGGAAACACGTTATCACATTAGCACACTTGTCATAAGAATATCATAAAACGCCCATAGTAGGAACATTAGAAAACCTATGGCAAGTTAAGCAAACATATTAGCAAGTCATGCCCATAAAAGGAACATGTGCACACATATGTAAAACCATCAAAGAACAGGTAGGCAATATATCACAATTAGAAAAGTCTGTAACAAGAACTTCAATTATGATCCTATTGGTCCATTTAAAAGTACCTGGTAGATGGTAGAGGCACCTCCAGTGCCTAATACGAATAATGGGGCCCCCGGCGCTCCTCTGCGCAAAACGGGGGCCTCCCTGATCTCTTGGGGTTAGGGGAGGGCGGCACGCACCTCCTCTAGATGAAAAACGGGCCCCTCTGAGGGCCGTCAACACTGGGGGCCCCCCTAGGCCTCCACCGGCCCTCCCGAGGGGGGCCCAGGTCAGGGAAACCTTTGAAGGGGGAGGGGGGCGCCTCGCACCCCCTCCTGAGTGAAACACGGGCCCCTCTGGGGACCCGCTAACTCCTGGGGTCTCCCGGGGCCTCTGTCGGCCCTTTCAGGAGGGGAGACCCCTTTGTGTCAAGGCTGGCCCTCGCAGGGGCCCCGAGGGGTCTGGGGGTGCAGCGAGCCTCCGATGAGGCTGCTGCCCATTCCCCAGGCAACCAAAGCCTTCCGAGGCTTCTTCAGGCGGGGGAGAGGTGTCCTCCTCTCCTCCCGCCCCACGGACAACAACCGAAGCCTTCCGAGGCTTCCTCAGGCGAGGGAGAGGCGTCCTCGTCTCCCCTCGCCTTCCCTATGGCATTCCGGCCCAAGGCAGGGCCTTCCGGTGCCCCGGGGGGACTCCCAAAAGCAGTCCTCGCCCCGGGGGCACCAACAGGAGCACGCTTGCTCCTTATAATAAAACGGAGGTTTCCTTCGTGCCCTGGGGGCACAGTGCTGAGCGCGGACCTCGCGCTTCACAGAATTTACTTCCCCGGGCTGCGGCGGTGATTCCCAACGAAGCGCTTTTCACAGCGCTTTAGGAAAATTATGCAGCCTGGGCTGCGGCGGTGATCTGGGCTCAAAATAAAGCGCTCTGCACAGCGTTAAGGCCAAATCTGACGCCCGGGCTGCGGCGGTGATCCTCTGCAGCAGCTTTAAGAAAGAGCGCTTTTCCTAAGCGCTAAGGCAATGCTGTAGGAGATCGGTGCAGGGGTCAGGGGCCACAGCACCCTGCCCCTGGGAACAATAATCAAGGAAAAGCTACAGGGCTGGTGGGCCCAGCTACAGGCCAGCACAAAGGATGCAGATGGTGGCAGTTCCTCCTAGTGACCAGGCAGGTCACAGGTCAGCACAGCAGCAGCAGTCCATGGCGGTTTCCTGGTGAGTCCATTCATCAGCGTTCTGTGTCCAGTTTCAAGTTCCAAGAATGTTCAAATTGTGGGGAAAATTCCCCTGTACTTATAGTCAGTTCTTACAGTGTTTTTACAGTGGTAGGGAGAGGAGGTTCCAGCCAGTTACAACTGGTTCTGGGAGTGCCCCCTCTCTCCTTTCAGCACAGGCTCCAAACATCAGTGGGGGGTTAACGACCCTATTGTGTGAGGCCAGGGCACAGCCTTTACAAATGTAGGTGTGCCCCGCCTCTCCCTTCTCTCAGCCCAGGAAGACTATTCAGTATGTAGATGCACCTCAGTGACACCTCCACCCTCCCTGTGTACAGGCTGTCTGAAAAGTATGCACAAAGCCCCAACTGTCACTCTGCCCAGACGTGGATTGGAGTCAAGCTGCAAAACACCAGAATCATAAGCACAGATAAATGCGCACTTTCTAGAAGTGGCATTTCTGTGATAGTAATAAAAAATACACCCACACCAGTAAGCAGTATTTATTATCACCATCACAACCATACCAAACACGCCTACGCTAGCCCTCATAAATCAGACAATACCCCTACACATAAGGCAGGGCATTCCTAATGCAATCCTATGAGAAGGCAGCACTCACAGCAGTGAGACACCAAGTTAGGCTGTTTGTCACTACCAGGACAGGCCATGCAATATGGCACATGTCCTGCCTTTCTACATACATGGCACCCTGCCCACAGGGCGTACTTTAGGGGTGACTTACATGTAGTAAAAGGGGAGTCCTGGGCCTGGCAAGTAAATTTAGATGCCAGGTCCCTGTGGCAGAAAACTGCGCACACAGGCCCTGCGCTAGCAGGCCTGAGACAGGTTTGAAAGTCTACTTCAGTGGGTGGCGCAAGCAGCGCTGCAGGCCCACTAGTAGTATTTAATTTACAGGCCCTGGGTATAGAGATACCACTGTACAAGGGACTTATAGGTAAATTAAATATGCCAATCAGGTATAAGCCAATCATACCAACTTTAGATGGGAGAGCACCTGCACTTTAACACTGGTCAGCAGTGATAAAGTGCTCAGAGTCCTAGAGCCAACAGCGAAAGGTCAGAAAAAACAGGAGGAAGGAGGCAAAAAGACTAGGGATGACCATGCGTATGGCCAAAAGTCCAACAGCGTCATTTTCTGGATGCGTGAAACCGCCTTGCGTTAACGACATGCAAGGTAGGCATTCCCATCCAAAAAATGACTTAAACACCTGTGCGCCATATTTATCCAACCAGGTAAAAACGGCGCATGGCTGGGAGGCGGAGCCGGAAAATGACATAAATCCCGATTTGCGTCTAAAATTAACACCTGGATAAGGGCAGGCGTTAAGGGACCTGTGGGCTCTTCTCCATGGTGGGAGACCATGGACGCAGTCCACAGGTGCCCTTCCCTGCACCCAGAGACACCCTCTGCCACCCTAGCCCAGCCCTGGAGGGCACCCATGGATGGGGGGACCCATCCATGGTGAGTGCAGGTGAGTGCAGGGAAGTATCATTTTTTTTTTTTGAGTGGCATAGGGGGGCCTAACTTGGGCCCCCCTACATGCCACTGTGCCCAATGGCCACGCCCACGAGACATAAGTCCCCTGGGCATGGCCATTGGGCAGGGGGCATGACTCCTGTCTTTGCTAAGACAGGAGTCATTTCCATGGGGGTTGTGCATCAAGAAATGGCGCAAGTCAGGTTAGAGCCAATATTTGTTACTCTAATCTGACTTGCACCATTCTTTGGTGCACAACCCTGAGTCTTCCCTTCACCTCCGCTGCCTGGTTAGAGTAATTTATTTTGACGCAAACCAGGCCGCAGCGCCGACGAATGTCATTCCATAAATAAGGCACCCGGTAGGTGCATTGGAATGGCGTTAGCCCGCGGTAATCTTTCTGACGCAACTCTGCCCTGGCGCTGATTTGTGTCAAAAAGTATAAAAATGGGCCTTAGCTTCCATCATATAGACAATACTGCAGCATTTTTGCCTGGCATTCTAAAGATGTGGCGCCAATAGACTTCCTGAGATTCTGCACAGACTTCCCAATTTATCTCCCCCTCCCTCTTGCCTGTGAGCTTGTTTCTGTGTCTCAACATTTTCTTCTTGAGTTTTCATTATTTTTCATTCATTGTACCTAACATCTTCCAGTTGACTGTGATGTGGTGAATTTAATATGCATTTTATGGTATAATGCGATATATTGTGCTGTAAGTTCTGTGCTGCGTTCTGGTGCAGAGCTTGGTGGTGTTGTTTTATATGATGTGATGTAATGTTGGCTATTGCAGTGTGCAACGAAGTGATGTACAAGGTTGGCAGAATATGAGGTGATCATTAAGATACAGATCAAATCAAATCATTAACATTTATAAAGCGCGCTACTCACCCGTGCGGGTCTCAAGGCGCTAGGGGGGAAAGGGGGGGTTATCGCTGCTCGAACAGCCAAGTCTTTAGGAGTCTCCGGAAAGCGGAGTGGTCCTGGGTGGTCCTGAGGCTGGTGGGGAGGGAGTTCCAGGTCTTGGCCGCCAGGAAGGAGAAAGATCTCCCACCCGCCGTGGAGCGGCGGGTGCGAGGGACGGCAGCAAGTGCGAGGCCAGCGGAGCGGAGGGGGCGGGTGGGGACGTAGAAGCTGAGGCGTCTGTTGAGGTATTCCGGTCCCTTGTTGTGGAGGGCTTTGTGTGCGTGGGTGAGAAGACGGAAGGTGATCCTTTTGCTGACTGGGAGCCAATGCAGGTGTCTCAGGTGTGCGGAGATGTGGCTGTTGCGGGGTACGTCGAGGATGAGGCGGGCCGAGGCGTTTTGGATGCGTTGCAGGCGGTTTTGGAGTTTGGCGGTGGTCCCGGCGTAGAGGGTGTTGCCGTAGTCCAGGCGACTCGTGACAAGGGCGTGGGTCACGGTTTTTCTGGTGTCGGCGGGGATCCAGCGGAAGATCTTGCGGAGCATGCGGAGAGTGAGGAAGCAGGCGGAGGACACGGCGTTGACTTGCTTGGTCATGGTGAGAAGAGGGTCCAAGATGAAGCCGAGGTTGCGGGCGTGGTCTGCGGGGGTCGGTGCGGTGCCGAGGGCCGTGGGCCACCAGGAGTCGTCCCAGGCGGACGGGGTGTTGCCGAGGATGAGGACTTCCGTTTTTTCAGAGTTCAGCTTTAGGCGGCTGAGCCTCATCCAATCTGCGACGTCCTTCATACCCTCTTGTAGGTTGGTCTTGGCGCTGGCGGGGTCCTTGGTGAGGGAGAGTACAAGTTGGGTGTCGTCGGCGTAGGAGGTAATGATGATGTCGTGCTTGCGTACGATGTCGGCGAGGGGGCTCATGTAGACATTGAAGAGTGTCGGGCTGAGCGATGAGCCTTGAGGTACGCCGCAGATGATCTTGGTGGGTTCTGAGCGAAACGGAGGGAGGTAAACTCTTTGGGAGCGGTTAGCGAGGAAGGAGGCGATCCAGTCCAGGGCCTGGCCTTGGATCCCGGTGGAGCGTAGGCGGGTGATTAGGGTGCGGTGACAGACGGTGTCAAAGGCAGCCGAGAGGTCGAGGAGAATGAGGGCGACTGTTTCACCGTTGTCCATCAGGGTTCTGATGTCGTCTGTGACTGAGATGAGGGCGGTTTCCGTGCTGTGGTTGGTTCGGAATCCGGTTTGTGAAGGGTCGAGCAGGTTGTTGTCTTCCAGGAAGGTGGTCAGCTGTTTGTTGACGGTCTTTTCTATTACCTTGGCTGGGAAAGGTAGAAGAGAGATGGGGCGGAAGTTTTTCAGGTCGCTTGGGTCAGCCGTAGGTTTCTTTAGTAGGGCGTTGACTTCAGCGTGCTTCCAGCATTCGGGGAAGGTAGCAGAAGAAAAAGAAGAGTTGATGACGGTCTGGAGGTGCGGGGCGATGATGTCGTCGGCTTTGTTAAAGATGAAGTGCGGGCAGGGGTCCGAAGGGGCGCCGGAGTGGATAGAGTTCATGATGGATTTGGTTTCTTCCGTGTTGATGTGGGTCCAGTTGTTGAGGGTGATGTCCGGTGAGGCGAGGGCGTGCGGGGAGATGAAGTCGGCGATGGCGTCGCTGAAAGAGGCGCGAGGTCCGGGAGGACGGTAGACGAGGGATCCTCTGAGGGTGGTCCTTGGGTCGGTGCGAATCTGAAAATGCAGGTGTTCAGCGGCGAGGGGGGGGTCTTCGGTGGAGGTGGTGACGCTGATGGAGTCTTTGAAGATGATGGCGACACCTCCTCCTACTTGGTTGGTGGTTTGTGTGGTGATAGGGTATTTGTTATTTAATTTGATGTGATGTATGGTGGTACAGTACAGTGTGGTGTATTTAGAATGATTAGTAAGGAATGCCATGGTGTGACCTGGTGTTATATGGTATTAATTTGATGGTGCAGCATGAGCTAGTAAGGATGTATCTTGCATTCTGTAAGATTTGCTTTGTGCTACTTATTTTGGAATATACAGTGTGGTGTTGTCTGATATAATTATTGTTGTGGTATTTTATAATAAGGTGAGTTACATACATTGTGTTGCCAAATTGTGTGATATAGTGTAATGAGTTAAAGAAAGTTGTATGTGTATGGTGCAGTGTGATGTAGTATGCTGTAAGTTGGGGTGTGCAGTGTGGTACTGTGCAATGAAGTGGTGGAACATGTTTGTGATGTAGCACGATAATCATGTATAATGTGTTAATAAGTGACGTTCTATGATCTGCTACAGAATGAAATTATATATCATGGTGCAGTGATGCGGTATGATATAAAGTGCTGTTTTATGCTGAATTTAGTATAAAGTGAAATAGGACATTGGGCTGTGATAAAGTGGCATGATGTGGTGTGGTGATCTGTTTTGCGGGCTGTGGGGTGTCAATTGTTGCAGGATAGTTTGATATAATGCTATATGTTGTACTTGGATGTTAGATGAGGTGGGTTTGAAGTGATATGGTGAGATCTGGCGTGATGGGGTATAGTGTATTGTGGTGCAGTGTGATATGGTTGGTGTAGTGAATATTGATGTTGAGTAGTGGGATGTACCATGATGTTGGATTAACGGTGTGATATGTTATGGTATTACATAATGTAGGGTGGTTTCAGTGGTTAATTGGAGCTAGTGAATAAAGGTGGGTCCCACCAGACCTCAATTTTGGGGGGATTTCTATCTCTCCTGTGGGCACCAGTTCTCCTGGTGCACCGTCAGGTCACAAAAGAAAGACAGGCTTCAGAGCAGGCTTCAATCTACATTGTGTGCCTGGTGTCCTGGCACCGCCTGACAATGCCAGGCATCTGTTTGCGTGGGACATACATTAGTGGTGACATCACCAAACGGATGGACTGTCACCTGCTCTCCATTCACTGGTTTACTTTGGTGCAATATATTCCAGCTGCACAGGTGCCAGTCGTAGCCAGACGTAGGGGATACTATTAAGTTTCCACTAGACCAGGGCACACACAGCAGCACTAAAAGCAGGGGGAACTAACCCACCTGGCCCTCTAAAGCAGCTGCGAAGATGACTGTTCCCAGACAATACACCAACACCATTCCCTAAGTGGGCAGTGCCGGCAAACCAATTATTCCACCAGGAATTTTCCCGGTGAGCTAGAGCCCTTGGATGCCAGTTTTCAAAGCCCATGGCCACTACAGGTTCTTGTGTCACTCTCCCTAGGTTAATTGCAGCAGACATGGGGCGGCTTCAACAGAGAAATAAGGAGAGGAAGGGTTGCGGTAGAGAGAAAGGGATCAAAGAAGGAGAAGAGAGAGAGGAGAGAAAGGGAAGGAGAGAATGATTGGAAAGAGAAAGATTGCACAAGGAGACAAAGGGAACAGGGCTGGTTTGATCGTTTTTGCCAAGGCTGTTTTTGTTTTCTTCCCCAGCTCTGCCCTGGCAGGTGTGGCAGTGGGTGACTGACTGCGCGGGTCCTACATGTGCTCGGCACAGACAGTAAATGTAAAAAAACAGAACTGGAAATGGATCCATGTAAGGGGTTGTCTTATGTCAGGCAAGATTCTTTAACTGCTTTGTGGTTTCACAACCACAACTAGTAACAAAATAATGTGTTAAAGACGATTGAGGAAATGAAGCAAGTGAAGTAAACAATTCTAGGGCATGAAGGGTTGTGGATTTAAAAGTGAAAGCCTAGGGTCTAATTTTGGGTATGGCAAATTGCTTGTCGTCCATCATGGTAGTGGGGGTTATTATATCCGCCAGCTTTGCCGGACTACCGCCCACTGTATTTTGAGATCTCTGCCAGCCCAGCAAAGACCTCTGAGCGGCTCCTCCAAATGCACTAAACATTTGCAGTTGGGGTTTAACTGGTTATAGTGACAAGCCACTGATTAAGACTTTAGGCTGGGCCTTAATATTTGACGTTAGGAAAATGGGAGTAGGAATAATTTATTTATTGTGAAAATATGTGCAAAAATGTCATATTAAACCTAAAATTGTGTAAGCAAATTGAAATTGAATTGGAAATTGGCAACAAATACATATCTCATAGGAACTCTATTCTGGTTTGTGGGCCCTTAAACAGATTGTATTTTAAAATGTCTACACAGTTAAGGTGTCTGCTGCAGAAATGTTGGTGCACCCAGCAAGTTTCCGGATATAATAGCAGTAGCATAACCTTGATGGGGGTTAATGTAACATTCTCCCATAAAAAATAATTGAGGTTGGGACTTAAAACCCCCTGTAGGAAATAAAGTTAAATTACATTCAATTATTTAAAATAGTTAAAATATAAATAAATATAATTTGGTCCTACAATTTTTAAAATACAACATTTATTATTTAATTAAAAAATATTTAGGACCCTTTTTTAAATGTAGAAATTAGCCTTAATGAAAATATAAATATATTTCTATACATCACTTTGAATAATCATTAATAATCATTAATGCATAAAAACAAATCTTTGTTTTACTTTAGGATGGAATTTATTTTTAATTTAAAACCGAAAATTATGTTTATTTAATATATTTAATTTAAAGTTAATAGTGTTGTAGTGTTTTTATTTTGTTCTACATTCAAAATGAAAATATAACATTAATTTACATTAATAGTTAACATAAAATATTTTTACTAATTTATTATAAAACTTAATAAACTTTTTACATTTTTCCAATACTTTACCATAGGGATATCTCCACTTCGACTGGGGTGTCTATTGAACGAAAAGTGTATATAAAAGGTAAAAATATATTTAACTAGAAGAAACACTGATATATGTTTAATATTTAATGGCTTCCCCTTTTTTGTGGTTGTCCCTGCCCCAGAACATGTCATCTTTACAATCTTTTTTGATTGGCTGATTTCCATCCTTTCACTGCTCACTTTTAAAGAAATACTCTTTTCTTTTTTATTTAGCACTCTATGAGAGTGCACGTGCTTTCTAACTCTCTCACTCATGTACTTCTTCATCCCTGACCCGCTCCTCCATAAAAGCAACGAAACAGGGTATTTTTGATGTAGTATGCTGAAGAGCAGACTTTAAGGGTTGTTTTTAGGGTTGGCCTGGAAGAGCATGCGCTAGCGCATGAGTCTCGTTTGCGAGGACTTGGAGCCCGTCCATTGCTTACCATTTGTTGGCTGGAGCGTCTGTCTTCTTTTCAGCCTCCTTCATTGGCCTGTGCTGGCCAAACGTCACTTCACATCCTTTCTGTGGAGCAGGGACCAATCACAGATCGATTCAAGTTAATCTGTGGCCATCCACTGCTCCCAACGTGCTTGAGGTACCATTTCTTCCTCCCCCCACTCCTCTTCCCGCTACTCCCTCCATAGCGCTTCTTTATTCTTATGTGTTTGAAAATAGCCTTTGATCGTGACTATTAGGCATTGAGCCGATCCTGCTGCCTTGCTCTGAATTTCTGAGTTTGTCGCTCATTTGCGCAGTTATTGGTTTTGCTATTAGCATACGATCAAGGGAATAACAAGCATTCTGCGCCTCACTCCCTTTGACATGTTCTTGCAGTGCTCGTGCCTTGGCGCTCTGCACAGAATCCATCTTCGTGTTTGGCACTTCATTGATGGGTAAAGTTATGCTGCCTTTTCCCACAGTTTCTCGGCTCAGAGGACAAACAAACAGCCTCACTGAACGCAGTCTCTCTGTCGGGTGTTGTCATTGATCACGCTAAATCAGACCCGTACCCTCTCCTTCCCCTTGGTGGTACAAAAGGCACCCATTGGTGAGACTCCATTCCTGCAGACTAGGGCACTAATAATAAGTAAACATCCTGGGCCCTCCGCTGAGATCGTTGTAGGCATCCCCAGACGTCAAGTGAAGACCGGTCGTGTCAGGGGGCTGTGACGGGGCGTCTTTTAAGCCACTTTTTTCTATCAGCATTTGCGCTTCACCTTATGATAATCTATTGACAAGCCTGTGCCCCGAGGTGCCACAAGCCCACCCATGACAGCCCGCCTTGGCATGGGCAGTTGGCAAATAATTTGGGGAACAATGGCACAGTTTGTACCCCAGTTTGTAGGCTTTATGAAGCAGAAATTGGGCATTCAGCGTGGTTGCACGAGGTTTGTAAACTATTAAAAGTGAGTGAAAGAGAGTAAATGCAGAGCTATAACAGTGAGTCTTCTGATAGCAAAGGTGCGTTAGTGGTGACAAACCTCGCAGTCGTGTTTCATTCCTTTCCCAGATGTAGCACCATGGAATATTTCCCTAGTTCTCTCTGTGGCTTCATCTTTTTCAAACACATATTGTGTAGTTCCTCTTATCGTGGAAAGTTATTCCATCAGTTCTCCTTCACCTACCTGCTAAGGTTAAAAGAATGAGATGAACGTTCGTCGATTGCAATCTACCACTTACATGTCAAATCCAGTTTTCAGCAGCAACCATATAACTCGCTGAGCTATTCACCCAATCAAGACATAAGTACATAGAATCACGACAGTAAGTAAAGGAGAAGGAAAGCAGAAAGAGGCTTGGAAAACAGTGGCTACTGCAAAGGCACAACTATTGCAGTGTAATAGATTGCGACGGCTTGCTATCCATCCTACGGTGTATTACAGGAGACAGCATGTCGCTGCATTGAAGTTTAACATACTGGCAGCACTAAAGGTCTCAGGACGGCCAACGCCATTAAACAAACCCTATGTTAAAATCAAACTTAAAGCTGCTAGAAGTAGGCAATCCCTTGATATGCTGCTTTGCAGCTCAAAGGACAGGTCTTGTGTGCTACCTTTTCGAATTAAGTGATGACTGTGCCCAGGAGCTCTACCATTTTGGGATCGTCGTTCTACTTTCCAGAGCAGATTGTGTGGTTCTACACAGGAACACTTCCTTTCTTCTGCGCTTTATGTATTTGGAAGCACAGACTCGTGATGCAAGTGTTCTGGCAGTGCAGATAAAGGTCAAAGGCCTGGACCTAGGGAAGCTTCTCTGAGACACCACGAGACCCTGTGTATGCTCGAACTTTACTCTTAAGATGGCCACTTCTTAATAAAATTAGATAGATTTTACTTCAGACGAAAGAGGCGAATGCGTGACCCTCAGTGGTGTACTGTTCTTTCATCCACACTGGCATTTCCCCCTAGTGGGCCTAAGGCCAAGGGAGATGCTTTCAGTTCAGAATGGGCTTCTGGTACCCAACAGTGCCCCCATACCCCGTTTTAGGTCTTTCCAACACAGCACACTCAGGCCCATATTTATACTTTTGTAGTGCCGCATTTTCTGACGCGAAAGCGTTGCAAATTTACAAAATACAAATGCGGTGCTAAAAAAATATAAATATGGGCCTTAGTTTACTGCGAGACATAGGCCCTCATTCTGACCTTGGCGGTCTTTTCGCAAGACCGCCGAGTTACCGCCGCGGTGAAGACCGCCGACCGCGGCGGTGTGCCGCTGTGCGCATTCTGACCGCTGGGAGCGTTCCGCCGGAAAACCGCCAGCAGCCACACTGGCGGTCGGCGGGAAAGTGGAGACTGGTCAACCTCCACCGCCACGCCAGCAGAACACCGCCCACAGAATTACGACCCACATTTCTGTGTGGCGGTCTTCTGTTGGCGGTCTTCTGTTGGCGGTCACGTCCCTATGGCTCCCGTCGCCTCCCGGAGGACCAACGCACAAGGTAAGTTGATCGTCCGTGAGGGGAGGGGGTGGGGGGGTGTTGTGTGATGTGTGCGTGCATGGGGGTGTGCGTGTGAGTGTGTAGAGGGGTGCTGTTGTGTCTATGGGTAATGTGTGCTGTTCGGCAGGTGCGCATGTCGGCATGTATGTGTGCGGGTATGTGTCCCCGTTGTGTATGTGTGTGTAGGGGGTGTGTATATGTGCATGTTGGGGGTGTGTGCATGTCGGGGTACATGTATGTACATGTCGGGGTGGGGGTGGGGAGGGGGTTCGTACCACCTCTGGGGGGTGGCAGGGGGGTGGAGGGTGTGGGGGGAGGACTCGGGTGGGTAGTGGGGGGTGGGGGAGACCCCTATCAGTGCCAGGGAAGGAATTCCCTGGCCCCGATAGTGCTTACCGCCATGGTTCGCACGGCGGTTCCCGCCCGCAAGAAACCGCGGCGGTAGGCAGGGTCATAATACCCTTGGCGGTCTTGGGACGACCGCGGGGCCGGAGTGCGGAAACTCCAGCCCCGCGGTCATGACCGCCGCGGCGGTCGGAGTGGAGAAGTAGCGGTCGGTCGCGGCGGGGACCGCCGCGGTCAGAATGCCATTTTTAATACCGCCGGTCTGTTCGCGGTCCGACCGCCGTCTCTCCGCCGACCGCCAGGGTCAGAATGAGGGCCATATTGTTTATAATTCATGCATTGTACATCACTCTACTCTACCCCACTCTTTTTTAGGTGCTGCATGCTGTTTTCAAGTTGCTTGAGGATAATGTAAAGTGGTATGGTGTGGCGTGCTGCCATGTGCGGTGTACATGATCTAATCTACTTTGATGTAGTGCAATATTATGAAACATAGTGAAATGTGGTATGATGTGGAGTGGTGTGTGTGATGTATTGTGTGTTGAGATGTAGTGTTGGATAATAAGATGTGGTAATTATTATACAATGTGATAATGTATGTGATAATGTATGAATGTATATGCCATTGTGCTATTTGGTGTGATGGCACTCCATGATCTGGGTTCAAATGTGTGACATGGTGCAATACAATATGGAATGGCATGGACCAGTGTGGTATTTTGTGGTGTATGGTGCAGGGAAGTGCTTCCCAAACATGTAAGAACCACAGACCAATTAATAGAATGACAAGCATTAACCACCCACCTAGCTTGAATAGATGTGAAGTGGGTAAACTTTTAATGTACTTAAAGCATTGTTTGGTAGCACATTGTTATTCTATTGAAATAGCCACCAAATTTGCACAAACAGTTTTACTGATAAAACTATATTGCATACAAAAGATAATGTGTGGAATTCGGATTTTAGTGAATATGTATCTTTTGTGCACCACCAAGTAAAGTGTCTTGATTTATTTTGAACGTATCAAAATCTTTCTTTCCATTACACTTCATAATTAAAACAAAATGTGCTTCATTTTTGCTTTCCTAATGGCTGAATGTGTACAGTTCATTTACAGGTATTTACATTGTGTTGTGTGTTACAACAAATTGCCACCATACAGCCCGTCCTTTAACACGTTTTGTACCCCAGCAAGATTGTCAAATAATTCTCTTTACTTTTCTTTCTTGGACTGCAAAGTAGCCTGAGTTTTGTTGGAAATTGGATCTTTGGTTGGCAGTCAGGCTATCCCCTGTCCAAGCAAGGATCCTCACTCCTGTCAGGGTAAGTTACACACAATCCAAATTATCTTGTGCTCCCCTCTGGTAGCTTGGCACTGAGCAGTCAGGCTTAACTTAGAAGGCAATGTGCAAAGTATTTGTGCAACAAATCATGCAATAACACAGTGAAAACACAACAGAAAGACACCACGCAGGTTTAGAAAAACATAAGAGGTTTATCTGATTAAATTAAGGTAAAAATGAGCAAGAAATGACAATCTCTGGTTGAAATTATCACTTTGATATCAATAACAATAGTCTTAAGTTCTTAAAAGCATCAAATGTCTCTTGCAGCACAAAGTACCTGGTTTGCGTCAAAAGTACATGCACGGAGACCACAGAGGAGGAAATGCGTGGAAAATGAGGGATGTGCGTCGGATTTCTGGGTGCACACAGAAGATGCGTCAATTCTTTTCCAATGACAAGGGCTTTGTGTCAAAATCTGGTGTGCAGGCTTGAATCCTCTTTGCAATGCGGGGTCTTTTGAAGCCCAGGGACGATGCAGAGAAATCCTGGGTGCACAGAGTGAAGTCACAGGGGCTGCGTTGATCTGGTGGGCGATTCGTCAGAGTTTCTGTCGCACGCCAGGTGCTGCCTCAATTCCTCACACAGGAAGTCGGTGATGCGTCAATCCAGTGGGCTGTGCGTCAACGTTCCGGTCGCAACGCTGGCCCTGCATCGATCTCCACTAGGGGAGCCGGGCTGCATCGTTCTAGGTCAGCAATGCAGTGATTCTTTCACCACAAGGCTGTGCGTCGATTCCGGCAGGCTGCGCATCGATTTTTGCTGCACAAGGAGTTTCTTTGCAGAGATGAAGTCTTTTTGGCCCTGAGACTTCAGGATCAGGAGGCAAGCTCAATCCAAGTGTTTGGAGAGCACTTCTCAGCAGAGCCAGAGGCCAGCAAGGCAGCAGGGCAACAGCAAAGCAGCAGTCCTTCTCAGAAAAGCAGTCCAGGTTAGTCCTTTGGGTAGCCAGACAGTTCCTCTTGGCAGGTTGCAGGTTTTGGGGCAGCATGTCTGTCCCAAGGAGAATCTTGAAGTGTCCAGAAGTGTCTAAATTGGTAGGTTCAAGGACCCAGTTTATACCCAAAAGTGCTTTTGAAGTGGGTGAGACTTCAAAGAGTGGTTTTGAAGTGCACAAGGTCCCCTTTCAGTACAACCCTGTCTGCCAGGGTCACAGTGGGGGTTTGGCAGTCCATTATCTGAGGGCAGGCCACTGTCCTTTGAAATGTAGTTGTCAGGCCCTCCACCCTTTCAGTCCAGGGAGACCCATTCAGTATGCAGCTGTGTGCAGGCATGACTGAGCATCCTATGTTTGTGGCTGTTTGGGTAAAATGCACGATGGAGCTGTCAACCAGCCCAGCCCAGATGTGGATTGTAAGGCACAGAAGGATTTAAGTGCAGATAAATGCTCACTTTCTAAAAGTGGCATTTCTAAAATAGTAATATCAAATCCAACCTCACCACAAACAGGATTTTGTATTACCATTCTGGCCATACTGAATATGACCTGTCTACCCCTTCCCTTTCTGATCAGAATCTACCACTAAAACAGTATATGAGGGTAGCCTTAATGTTAGCCTATAAATGGAGCAGGACTCACAGCAGTGGAAAACGAATTTAGGAGTTTTCCACTATCAAGACATATAAAACACACAGATATATGTCCTGCCTTTTACCCACACAACACCTTGACTGCTAGGTTACCTTGGGACTACCTTAGGGGTGACTTATATGTAGAAAAAGGGGTATTTAAGGATTGGCAAGTACTTTTAAATGCCAAGTCGAAGTGGCAGTGAAACTGCATACCCAGGTCTTGCAATGGCAGGCCTGAGACATGGTTAAGGACCTACTTATGTGGGTGGCACAATCAGTGCTGCAGGCACACTAGTAGTATTTAATTGTCAGGCCCTGGGCACATGCAGTGCCCTTTACTAGGGACTTACAAGTAAATTTAATATGCCAACTGGGTATGTACCAATGTTACCATGTTTTAAGGGACAGAGCATGTTTACTTTAGCACTGTTTAGAGTCCTAAAATCAGTGAAAACAGTGTCAAGAAGTGGAGGGAGGCAAAAAAGTTGGGGGTACCCACCATAAGGTTGTCAGGTCTAACAAGTTTGTAAATATCAATCCCCATGCTAAAAAAACACACACGACAACTTATCAGAAGACATAGGACCTCATTACGAGGCTGGCTGTCTAGAGACGGCCAGCCTCGCGGTGGTGGTCGGACCAACGCAATCCAGGCAGTCCGACCGCCACATTATGACCATGGCAGTTGGACCACCAGGGGACCGCTGTCCTCGCCAGGAACATGGGTCCCGATGGGCAGATGGCTGTTGAACTAGTGGTCAGCCACAGCGGCGCTGAGTTCAGCTTTGCCGTGCTGATTACAAGTCCCATTTCCGCCCGCCTTTTCTTGGTAGTTCAACTTCCATGAAGAGGCTGGCAAAAAAAGTGCAGAGGGCCAGAGGGGGGCCACCGCACTGCCCACAACTGTGTCATGGACAGTGCAGGCCCCCCCCCAAGCACCTTCGGAATGCGCACTGTTTGCTTAGCAGACAGTGCTCATTCGATGGTGCTGTTGTGCTACGGTGTTGGCCTCTGCTGCCTTAAGGGAGCCGAGACCAATACTGTAGTACTGTTCCTGCTGGGCTGATCGATGGGAATGTCGTAATACGATGTGCTTGTCAGTCAACCCAGTGGGAGCATTGTAATACAACTGGGGTGAGGCCGCTGGGTTGACAGCGGTCTTATCCCCGCAACTTTGGCAGTCAGCTCGTCTGACCACCAAACTTGTAATGAGGCCCATAGAATGACTTTTGTCTTTGAAGCACAGCAAATATAATAAGATAAATGCAGAATTTTAAAGCATTGTTATTTATTGTTTGGACTTTCAACTTGCAACCCACAGGTTTTGGAACCACTCGACTCACCAGTTTTACCCACACATCTGCGCCAGTTAAGAGAGACATCCACACCAAAACCTAGCTCTTGTACATAGTAGGTATGGATGTGGATGACCCTGTGGATGTCAAATCTTACCACCTTCAGTACGTGTCACTGGGTTCTCTCTAGAACTATCCACATGCACAACCACACACGCTAACAAATACACATTTCATTTCACTTAGCTTCACCCACTTGTTACAATAAAAACTGCTTCCACAAAGCTTGTTATGTGTGAAAAATGAATGTACTTGTTCCAGCAAAATATAAAAAAATAGTGTCTCATTAGTATCACCAAGCATTTTCAACACAGGATGCACCCAAGAAACAACAAAACACACTTCAAGTAAAAAACTGAGCAACTTCTATCAGAAATATGTGAAGGGTAGACAGGAGGTGAGTTGATTTAAGGTGGGATATGTGGTAATAGAGATTTTGGGTATGTACAAAAAGAGGATCTAAAAAAGCTATCAACAACACTGTCTTGTACAGATAGAGATGTTACCTTGCAGGCTGGAGTGTGGGTGTGAGGGGTGTTTCAGAAACATTGTCCAAAAAACATCAATCAAAAGTTCAAAATTAAGGGCCTCATTATGGTTTTGGTGGTCAGTGGACCGCTGCAGTGGAGGTGGTGGTTGCACTGCAGTGGGCCCGGAGGTAAAGAGCACCACATTACAAGTTGTGGGGTTTGGCCGAAGCCAAACTGCCAAAACACCGCCTGGCCTGCCTGTGCAGTTGCACCGACGCGGACGGCGGTGAGCTCCTCTGGGCTGGCGGCAGGCCTCTGCTTGCCGGCCGGATTACAAGTCAGCAGACTGCCAGGCTTTCTGTGGCACTCACCCCGCCATAAAAGCCATGGCTGTCACGCACCTGGCGACAGGATTCCCCGTTCCTGTCGCCGGCACATCCATGCACACATGTCCCCACACCTCCATGCACCTCCCACCCATCCACACACCTCCATGCACCGCCCCACCCGTCCACACACTTGCAAACACCCCTCCACCCAACAGCACATATCCATACAAACACCACCACCCACTCTCACACATACGCACCCCTCCACAATCATTAACATCCCTACCTGTCTCCGCATTCATGCACACCCACACCACTCAATGCACGCATATATGCACACACTCCCCCTCCGCACATGCACACTTGCACACACACCCTCATCCGCACACTTGCACACACTCCCCATCTTCACACTTGCACAACCCCCCTCATCCGCACACTTGCACACACCCCCACTCACTCGCACACTTGCACACAGACACCCCACTCATGCATCCCAATACACACACCTACTCACCCACACCCCCTCCCCTGTGCATACATGCAGTCACCCCCCCAACCGCACGCATACATCCAGACACCCCCACTCGCTCGCTCGCAAACACGCACTCAGACACCCTCATTAGCACACATGCGCGCACTCAGACAGATACCCCCACACCCTGCATACAAACACACACAAACTCGCACCCCGGTCATGCTGGTGGTGGAACTGCCTCTTCTACTCCATCAGCCAGGTCGACGGAGTCGAACTTCCACCCATAAATGGGTGGAAGTCCAAACAAGACTCCTAGTATGGCGGTCTGTCGACTGTAGTGGCTCCAGTGGTCTGCTTAAAAGACTTCCTGGTAATATCTGACCTGATGGCCATGCTTATACTCTGGGCCAGTTAGGGTTTGGGTCCCCTATAGAGATAACTGACTGTTGAGGACCCCTGCCAGAAAATCTCCACGTCCACCAAAATGAGGTTGACGGCTCTCTCAGTCATGTCTACAGCCATTTTTGGAATATCTAAAATAGAGCAACAGAAGGAAAACAATAGATGTGTTATCTGGAAGAGTCAACAATGGCCAATTACGAACTTATCCATTATTCACTTCCGAGAGCGAGTGGTTTGCAGATTACTTTACGTATACTACATACTCAAACATGCATACACTGGATAGAACGTGAAAATAGGGAAAATCAGGTAAAAGAGTGGAGAAGGAGGCACGCAGCAGTCTTTCAAGCATAGAGGAGTCCCTAATGATGTTATGCACATCCTATGCGCAGTATAACATTTCTTGGAAGGGAATACAAATCCAGAGGGAAAAGGAGGTGTTGGAGCAGATATGTTAAATAAGAAATTATTAATGACTTATATGTGTGTTTATTAAATAAGAAAAATGCATAGAGAAATTAATAACAGAAAATAATGTGTGCGTTTGAAAATGTGCCCTCCGGATATGATCACCATGTGTACTAAAATAACATAATATATGCGAAATAATGAAAACATATGAGAAAAATGTACTAATGTGTCATAATGAGATGTATAACCTATGTTTTGTATTAATTCAATAGTTTAAGTTTTACTGGGCCTTGCTCGCTCTGAACATGGAGAATTTGAACGCCTTGGAAAGGAGTGGTAACTGGAGACAGAGACCATGAACCGCTCAGAGTTCAAGTCGCTAGAACATTCTGCAATTTACTGACAGACAGGAGATGGTGAAGACAGTTTGAAACAATTATGTAAAGTATAGGCTAAATGTACTTTCCAGGACTTGAATAATGGAAGCACTGACTAGAGAACCATGTGCACCAATTTTGATACCTGAAGAGCCGGATGATGTCCTCATCTTAAGAAGAACCAATCAGTATTTTGTGAAATATAAGAATATGATTTGGTAAATAAAAACTATAGGTTAGAGTAAAATCTTCTGTACGATTGACCAATTAGCAATTAGTGGGATGGAATGGGAGACCCTAATACAAAGTCATGACAAAGGGTGAGGAATCAGAAACTGTGGGGAGAAAGTTGATGATGTCAGCAGACGCTGTCGGAGGTGCTGATATTGGGCTCATACTCTGTGAGCCTGATCCGTAGCTGACCATTTGATGACCTAGAGACGAAGACTGACTTTTCGCTGATCCATCCTGGATAGGTAGCTATTAGAATGTGACTGACAATTGTGTGCCTTTCCTTCTAGGTGCGCTGTTTTATGAAGATTCTCACTTAGGTAGAATTTTTCATGCTAATGCTAATCTTGGTTACGTAGGTTGTTAGGGCTGGCGTTGACGGTGACAAATGACTGACAAGCTTAATTGCTGAATTGCATTATTAATGCAAAATATTCATAGCTTATGGCGTTGCTTTACCGCATATGTTTACTTAAAGAGATAATGGCCCTCATTACGACCTTGGCGGGCGGCTTCAGCACTCCCGCCAAGGCCATTTGGAGATCTCCGCTGGGCCGGCAGGCAGAAACCTGGTTTCTGCCTGCCGGCCCAGCTGGGATCTCGGCCGCAACACAGGAGCCTGCTCCAAATGGAGCCGGCGGTGTTGCGGCCGTGCGACGGGTGCAGTTGCACCCGTCGCTCTTTTCACTGTCTGCTATGCAGACAGTGAAATGCTCCATGGGGCTCCGTGACTCCCCTTTCTGCCAGCCTTTTCCTGGCGGTTCAAACCGCCAGGAAAAGGCTGGCGGGAGGGGGACTCGTAATCCCCTGGGCAGCGCTGCAAGCAGCGATGTGCTGGCGGATTAAAACGGACGGGGACGTTATGGCGGGAAACCGCCGGCCCCGGCGGTGCGTGCCGCGGTCGTAATACCCTGTGAAGCACCGCCAGCCTGTTGGTGGTGCTTCCGTCAAAACAGCCCTGGCGGTCTTGGACCGCCAGGTTTGTAATGAGGGCCAATGTCTTTTAACTGATGAATTAATAAAGAATTGATTTAAATAAAGATTGAACTAACAGATGATTAGAATTGTAAGCAATAGGGAAAAAAACTTGTTAATATTTTTTCCTCAGTAGTGGTTATTCTTGAGTATTATGGTTTAAAGTTGGTTTTCATAGAATGCATCTTGATTATTGATGTCAGCTATCATTACGGTGGTCACTACATGGCTGGGATACTCCATGCGATTCAAAAGGTTCATCGACCTATATGCGCCCCCTTGTAAGTTTACTAAGGACCGGGCGCGCTATTAGAGACAAGAACACAAACTCATGGCACAGGTGTCACACGATGCAGCACAGAATGGTGTCTTAGAGAGCACCTGGGAAATAGCGTGAGGAAAGTGTTGTCAATGAGGGCTTCCTCCTCTTGGATTGACGAGTATGTACAGGTAACATGACATGGCTTTTCACTTACATTTCCGTTTACTATTTGCACATTTTCTGGTATTCCTATTTGTGTGGTAATGAGTTATCTTTCCTGTCTATTTGTTGTATTTATGTGGCCTTCTATGTATTTATTTGTTGATCAAGACAAATGGGATCTGTCTCTAGTGAGAGTGTTCGAAATTGTGTTATTTATCCTATGTTTTTATTGCAAATTTTTGCGAATGGGGTTTGATTCTTGGTAACCACAATACGACAAATATGTTCTGTTTTTCTAGGAGCAGTTGTATACCAGTGGGGAATAAAAATAGGGTCCATGTGATGCCTTATTCAAGCAAGATAAATCTTGGATGACTGATGTCAACTCAGGTGCAGAAAGGAGAGCCTGATTCGAAGAATTAGCAGTACCTATTATAAAAAGTATATGGTTCGGTAAACACAAACCAGAAACAGACCTGAAATTTGCCAATTATGGTAAGCAATGCCCAACACAGGCCACAATTCAGGGGCCTGTCATTTTTTAAAACTGCTCAAGAGACTTTTTTTACAATATTCCTCAAATTGGTGTACCTGAGTTTAAGGGCAGTTTGAATACTTAAATAGCCAAGATCTCTCTAAATTTTAAATCTACAATGCCCATGCAGCACTTTTTTTGAATCTCTATACTCTTAAAAACTACTGTACGAATGAACACCAAACTACAAAATGCATGCTTATGATTGAAGGTCTTCATTCCTGTCAATTTTGGTCTAAATCTATTTATCCATTTCTGCTATAGCGGAGAGTACTCAAATCGAAAATCAATGCTTTTTCACCCCCACTTTGTCTTTGTTTCCCTCCTGCATTGATTTGTATGAAACTCTGCATAGCAAACGGTAGCCTGCTTTGTAAGTGGTGTGCCAAATTTTGTGCACATACATCAAACGGAGCCACGGTTAGTAGCAATCCAAAACATGCATTTTGTAAGCAAAATGTGATTGAACTATCAATCAATCAATCAATCAATCAATCACGATATTTATAAAGCGCGCTATGTACCCATCAGGGTTTCGAGGCGCTGGGGGGAAGGGGGGGGGGGGGTGGAGGTGTGTTGCCGTTAGCGGTCGAAGAGCCAGGTTATGAGGAGTCTCCTGAAGGTGAGGAGGTCCTGGGTCTGGCGTAGAGATGTGGGGAGAGAGTTCCAGGACTTGGCGGCGAGGAAGGAGAAGGATCTGCCGCCGCAGGTCTTGCGCTGGATTCGGGGGACGACGGCGAGGGTGAGGTTGGCGGATCGAAGTTGACGTGTGGGAGCGTAGAAATTGAGTCTGGAGTTGAGGTAGGAGGGTCCGGCGGTGTGAAGTGCCTTGTGAGCGTGGGTGAGGAGTTTAAAGGTGATCCTCTTCTCCACCGGGAGCCAGTGGAGTTCACTCAGGTGAGGGGAGATGTGACATCGGCGGGGTATGTCGAGGATCAGTCGGGCGGAGGCATTTTGGATACGCTGGAGTAGTTTGATGTCTTTGGTTGGGATTCCTGTGTAGAGTGCGTTGCCGTATTCAAGTCTGCTGCTGACGAGGGCTTGGGTCACCATCTTTCTGGTCTCTGTTGGAATCCACTTGAAGATTCTGCGGAGCATGCGGAGGGTGTTGAAACAGGAGGAGGAGACGGTGCTGACCTGTTTGGACATGGTGAGTGCAGAGTCCAGGATGAAGCCGAGGTTTCTTGCGTGGCTGGCAGGGGTGGGTGGGGGTCCGAGGTCGGCGGGCCACCATGAGTCGTTCCAGGCCGAAGGAGAGCGCCCGAGGATGAGGATTTCCGTCTTGTCGGAGTTGAGTTTCAGGCGACTGTTGTTCATCCATTCGGCGATGGATTTTAGTCCTTCGTGGAGGTTTGTTTTGGCGGTGAGTGGGTCTTTGGTCAGGGAGAGGACGAGCTGGGTGTCGTTGGCGTAGGAGATGATGCTGAGGTGATGCTGGCGGGCCAGTTTTGCGAGGGGGGCCATGTAGACGTTGAACAAAGTAGGGCTGAGGGAGGATCCTTGGGGGACGCCGCAGATGAGGTTGGTGGCTTTGGAGCGAAAGGGGGAGAGTCGGACTCTCTGAGTTCTGTCGGAGAGAAAGGATGAGATCCAGTGGAGGGCTTTGTCTTGGATGCCGGCTTCCTGGAGGCGGGTCAGTAGGGTGCGGTGGCAGACTGTGTCAAAAGCGGCTGATAGGTCGAGAAGGATGAGGGCCGAGGTTTCGCCGTTGTCCATTTGATGTCTGATGTCATCTGTGGCGGCGAGGAGAGCAGTCTCCATGCTGTGGTTTCGTCTGAATCCGGATTGTGAGGGGTCCAGGATGGAGTTGTCTTCGAGGAAGTGGGTGAGTTGTGTGTTGACGATCTTCTCGATGACTTTTGCTGGAAAAGGGAGGAGAGAGATCGGGCGGAAGTTTTTGAGATCGTTGGGGTCGGCCTTGGGTTTCTTGAGGAGGGGTTGGATTTCAGCGTGTTTCCAGCTGTCCGGGAAGGTGGCGGAAGTGAAGGAGAGGTTGATGATCTTGCGCAGTTTGGGGGCGATGGTGGCGTTGGCTGTGTTGAAAACAGGATGAGGGCATGGGTCCGTGGGGGAGCCTGAGTGGATGGTGTTCATGGTTGCCATGGTTTCTGCGTCGTCCACGTGGGTCCAGGCGGTGAGGCGGCAGTCGCGGTTGGAGACGTCGGGGGGGGGATCTGGCGGTGGGCCGGTGTTGAAGCTGTTGTGGATGGTAGCGATTTTCTGGTGGAAGAAGGTGGAGAGGTCGTCGCAGAGTTTCTGGGAGGGCGGGATGTCGTTGGCGTTGGCTTTTGGATTTGAGAGTTCTTTCACGATGCCGAAGAGTTCTTTGCAGTCGTGGGCGTTGTTGTTGATGCGTTCGGTGAAGTGGGCGCGCTTGGTGACGCGGATCCGTTGGTGGTGTTCACGGTTTGCGTCTTTGAGGGAGGCGAGGTTGTCGGGCGTGCGTTCTAGGATCCATTTCTTTTTGAGCTTCTGACAACGGCTTTTGGAGGTGGTTAGTTCGTCTGTGAACCAGGCTGTTTTTTTCTTTCCTTGGTTGGCGGTGGGCTTCTTGAGTGGGGCTAAGGTGTTGGCGCAGTCGAGGATCCATTGATGGAGGTTGATGGCGGCTGAGCTCGGGTCGGTCGCGTCGGGTGGAGGGTTTTTAACGAGGGTGCTGGTCAGTTGGTCTTGGGTGACTTTGCCCCAGCGGCGGTAGGGGGGTAGATGGATGCGGTGCTGCTCGGTAATTTTCTTATAGGAGAAATGGGCGCAGTGATGGTCGGTCCAGTAGAGTTCGGAGGTGTGGCTGAAAGAGATGTGGTTGCTTGAGGTGAAGAGGGGGTCGAGGGTGTGTCCAGCGATGTGGGTGGGAGTGTTGACCAGCTGGCGGAGTCCGAGGTTGAGGAGGTTGGAGGTCAGTGCTGCGGTGTTGACGTCGTTGATATTTTCCATATGGTAGTTTAGGTCTCCCAGGAGGATGTAATCCGGGGAAGCGAGGGCGTGGGTGCTTGCGAGGTCGGCGATGGTGTCGCTGAAGGGGGCTCTTGGTCCTGGAGTGCGGTATATGAGGGTTCCTCTGAGGGTCGTGTTGGGGTCTGTGTGGATCTGGAAGTGGAGGTGTTCGGCTGTCTTGAGGGTGTCGTCAGTGTGGGTGTGGATTTTGAGGGAAGCTTTGTGAGCGATGGCTATTCCGCCGCCGATTCCGTTGGTTCGGTCTCTTCTGGTGATTTTCTAACCGTCCGGTATGGCGATGGCGATGTCCGGAGCCGAGGAGTCGTTCCACCAGGTTTCGGTCAGGAAGGCCACGTCGGGTGCAGTGGAGTCGAGCAAATCCCAGAGCTCGATGGCGTGTTTTCGTGCGGAGCGGGTGTTGATGAGGATGCAGTTCAGGTGGTTGGGGTTGAGTGATTCTATTGTTGGTTTTGTCGTTCTGATGCAGGAGAAGTTGCAGGAGAAAAAGGTCCTTAAGTGTGCTTCGGGGATGCCAGGAAGCACTCCGTGGAGGAGCCGGTGTTGAAAGCGCGGAGTTCGTTGGCTGAGTAGCGGACGCGGGGGCGCGAGGACCAGGGGGGGTGGCGCTGGGCACGGTCCAGACGCGGACGGGCGCAGACGGGCTTGCCTCTGGCGCGCCAGCGGCGCAGACGCGCAGCGCCAGCCATTAAGAAGGGAGGGGGGAGGGAGGAGCAGCTGGGAGGCGGGAGGCGGGAGGGAGCGGCAAATGGGGGCGCGAGGGGGGCGGGGCCGCAGGGAGGCAGCGGCAGGGATCGGGGAGCGCACAAGGGGCAAAAACACAGAAAACGAGCAAAACTAAAGGCAGTCACAATAAGAAAAAACCACACAACAAGAAATACAATACTGGCACAATACACGATCGGGGAGACAGCAATCAGGGGGGCACAATGGGGGCAGAAGCGCCGGCGGCGAGGTGCAGAAAAACGAAAAACAACTTACGGGACGGCGGAAGCGGCACACGGGTCAAGTGAGCCCACTAGCCACCAGGGATGAGGCGCAGGAGGATGCCTGCGGGTGGAGGAGGGCCTCGAACACGCAAACGGCAGCGTGGTCGTGGGACAGAGGCAGGAGGCAGCAGGTTGGTGCTGCGGTCGTGGGGGGCGAGCTCAGGACCTAAAACAGGTCAGAGTTCGCTCACTCGCGACGCGCAGCGCCAGCCATTAAGAAGGGAGGGGGGAGGGAGGAGCAGCTGGGAGGCGGGAGGGAGCGGCAAATGGGGGCGCGAGGGGGGCGGGGTCGCAGGGAGGCAGCGGCAGGGATCGGGGAGTGCACAAGGGGCAAAAACACAGAAAACTAGCAAAACTAAAGGCAGTCACAATAAGAAAAAAACACACAATAAGAAATACAATACTGGCACAATACACGATCGGGAGACAGCAATCAGGGGGGCACAATGGGGGCAGAAGCACCGGCGGCGAGGCGCAGAAAAACGAAAAACAACTTACGGGACGGCGGAAGCGGCACACTGGTCAAGTGAGCCCACTAGCCACCAGGGATGAGGCGCAGGAGGATGCCTGCGGGTGGAGGAGGGCCTCGAACACGCAAACGGCAGCGTGGTCGTGGGACAGAGGCAGGAGGCAGCAGGTTGGTGCTGCGGTCGTGGGGGGCGAGCTCAGGACCTAAAACAGGTCAGAGTTCGCTCACTCGCGACGCGCAGCGCCAGCCATTAAGAAGGGAGGGGGGAGGGAGGAGCAGCTGGGAGGCGGGAGGCGGGAGGGAGCGGCAAATGGGGGCGCGAGGGGGGCGGGGCCGCAGGGAGGCAGCGGCAGGGATCGGGGAGCGCACAAGGGGCAAAAACACAGAAAACGAGCAAAACTAAAGGCAGTCACAATAAGAAAAAACCACACAATAAGAAATACAATACTGGCACAATACACGATCGGGGAGACAGCAATCAGGGGGGCACAATGGGGGCAGAAGCGCCGGCGGCGAGGCGCAGAAAAACGAAAAACAACTTACGGGACGGCGGAAGCGGCACACGGGTCAAGTGAGCCCACTAGCCACCAGGGATGAGGCGCAGGAGGATGCCTGCGGGTGGAGGAGGGCCTCGAACACGCAAACGGCAGCGTGGTCGTGGGACAGAGGCAGGAGGCAGCAGGTTGGTGCTGCGGTCGTGGGGGGCGAGCTCAGGACCTAAAACAGGTCAGAGTTCGCTCACTCGCGACGCGCAGCGCCAGCCATTAAGAAGGGAGGGGGGAGGGAGGAGCAGCTGGGAGGCGGGAGGCGGGAGGGAGCGGCAAATGGGGGCGCGAGGGGGGCGGGGCCGCAGGGAGACAGCGGCAGGGATCGGGGAGCGCACAAGGGGCAAAAACACAGAAAACGAGCAAAACTAAAGGCAGTCACAATAAGAAAAAACCACACAATAAGAAATACAATACTGGCACAATACACGATCGGGGAGACAGCAATCAGGGGGGCACAATGGGGGCAGAAGCGCCGGCGGCGAGGCGCAGAAAAACGAAAAACAACTTACGGGACGGCGGAAGCGGCACACGGGTCAAGTGAGCCCACTAGCCACCAGGGATGAGGCGCAGGAGGATGCCTGCGGGTGGAGGAGGGCCTCGAACACGCAAACGGCAGCGTGGTCGTAGGACAGAGGCAGGAGGCAGCAGGTTGGTGCTGCGGTCGTGGGGGGCGAGCAGAAAGGGCCAGATGTATCACTTTTTTCAAATAGTGATTACCTAATTACGATTATCTGCGAATTGCAATTAAGTTACTGCTATTTGAATGTATTAAACTCCAGGAGTATCATTTAGTGATTCCCAATGTCTCGTAAATTGACATACCTCATTAATATTCATGAGGTAGGTCGCAATTTGCTACCCATTGTGAGTGGCGATAATCACAGGGATGGTGGCCTGCTGGGCTCAGCAGACCACCATGGTGGTCATTATGACATCAGCGGTGACTGTTAAAGTGGTGGTAATACCGCCAAAACCCTGGCGGTAATTACCGCCACATTATCACCCTGGTGGAGATAGCTCCCATAGACAGCCAATGTACCACACCAATCGCCAGGGTGTTAACACCACTGACCACAGCGGTAGCCACCTACAGCCAGGCAGAAGTCAAGGTACCGCCTGCCATGTTATGACACAGCAAATCACCAGGATTTCCGGGGTGGTAGCAACACCACCAAAAGCCTGGCGGAAACACAACATATAAAAGAAGACACCCACCTCCAGGGACACAGAGGACTCCGCAGCCGCCATGGAACCGGAACTCCAAGTCTTCCCGATGCTCTACCACACCATGGCTGTCCTGGAGCACCAACGCTGACAAAGACAGCGATGGTATGTACAGCCGCCTAGCACACAGGGGAGGGAGGGAGGAAAAGAAGAGTGACACACATGCACAGCACACACCATACACACACACTAAACATAGAACCAGCTGCAGAGGAAAACTACTGTCACATGACCCACTACCAACTAATGCAAGCACAATTCATAAGTACGAACACTATAATTTGCTGCCAACAGCCACCATAATGAATCCTGACATGAAAATGCAGGCATCAATGTCGAGCTAGGGCCAATGGCCAATCCAAAGTACCAAAGGGCCAAAGTGCCACAGGGCATAGTCCAAGGCCCAACTTGACTCCTGACAAATTCTGGACTCCACTGTTCAAGGGCATCCTGTTGGAAATGGGCAGGCACCTCAGGAGTAAGGGGAGGTGGGAGGGGACCTCAGCTTGAGTGGGTAACATGCCCACTGGTTTTGGAGAGGGCTCCTTGCCCAACAGTCTCCGGAGGGGAGTGAAAAGCCACAGTCTCTGGAGTGGATATCATGCCCACTGATTCTGGAGGGGGCTCCTTGCCCAACAGTCTCTGGAGGGGGGTGTTAGGCCACGGTCTGTGGAGGGTTGGCTACATGCTCTCAGGTGGTGGAGGGGGCTCCCTGCCCTCAGGTGGTGGAGGGGGCTCCTTGCCCTCAGGTGGTGGAGGGGACTCCTTGCTCTCAGGTGATGGAGAGAACTCCTTGGGTACTTTCTTGTGATGGGCCCCCTTGGCCCTTATCATGCGACTTGTGTCCTTGCCTCCAGGTCTTGAAGATGCCTCCACTGATCCCGTCCTCTGTCCCTTATGTTTTGCCACCCTAGACCTCCTTTTTTGTGGCAGAGGTGTGGTCTTACTGGGAGTGGCTGCCGTCCCACTCAGGGGCCCCTTTGTGCCAGCAGCAGATTTCTTGGTGAGAGCAGTGGCAGAAAGGTTGGCTGAGGTTCTGGTCTGGGTCATTGGGACCCTGCACTTTTGGGCAGTACGGGGGGTAGGGGAGTAAAGAGGTCAAGATGGGTAAGGATCTTAGGGATGTTGGGGCAGGATGTGGGAGGAGGGGTGGAGTGGAGGTAAAGGTAGTGGTTGTAGGGGGTATACGTTTGCTTGACTTGTGTGCAAGTGCATGGACAGTGTGCGTTTGTGAAGTGGGTGGCTTTTGGGTGTCTGAGTGTGAGAGATTGTGTGTCTTGGGGGACAGACAGGGTGGGAGAGGACAAATAGGACGTGTGGATGGATGTTGTGGAGGTGTCTGGAAGTGAGGTGGGTGTGCTGCGTGAGGTGGTGATGGTGGTAGTGACTGTTGATGCAGTGCATGCAGGTGTGAGTGTGGCTGGAGGAGGGGGAGACAGTGGAGGCAGTGGATGTTGTTGGGTGTGCAACTGTCTGTTGTTTGTGTTAGTGCTTGTGGCTTGAAGTTTGCTGACTAGGTTTGTCTGTGCCACTCTTGTGTGATGTTTTGTGTGCATGCTTGTCTGTATATGTGCATGGGATGGCTTGAGGTTGAGGAGACTGGGAATGGAAAGTCGTAGTTGGAGAGGGGGCGGTAGGGCCAGGGACACTGGCTGCCATCAGAGAGGAGGCCAGGGATAGAAAAGATCTCTGTAGGGCCGCCAAGCCACTGTGAATGCCCTCCAGGTAAGCATTGCATTGCTGCATCTGGGATGCCCCTGGATAGCATTCACTATGGTTGACTGCCCTACAGAGATGGATCTCAGGAGGTCAATAGCCTCCTCACTGAGAGCAGCAGGGGTCACTAGGCAGGGCCTGAGGCGTCTGGGGTGAAGGAGATCGCAACCCTCCTGGGTGAGTGGGCACGGGCAACTTGGTGGGGTGCTACTGGGAGTCAATGTTGTCACCCCCTGTCCCTGCTGTGGTTCTCCCCTCGCCCTCCGTCCCACTGGTCCCCTCGGCATCGGTGGACTCTGCCTCCTGGGTCCTGTGGGCTGCAGTTCCCTCACTTGCTGGTGTCCCTGCTCCTCCGGCAGATGATGCTAATGCACACATGGACAGGATGACAGAAGAAAATAGGTGAGGAGAAAGAAAGGGAGCACTGGATCATTTACAGCACCAACACCACAGATGGCATACACATCAGTATCCAGACTTTGCTGTTCAGCCAATAACCCTGAGCTGGACCATGCAGCAATGTATGAGCTGGAATTAAGAGGCACCCACTGACTTAAACCCATCAACAGGATCCTATGCCAGGCAATAAAGATTGTTGTTACACACACTGTACACACCCCCTTGTGGCAACTGTGCTGCCCTCAAGCGCCCTTCCAGCTCTGGGTAGTCACTGCCAGTATGGGGGCCATCAGGGGAGTCAGGTTCCGACAGGCACCCCTCCCTCATTAGAAGGCCATCCCCAGCTGGGCCTCAGCTGTCTTCCGGGCCCAGCATCTGAGGTCCTCCCACCGTTTCCTGCAGTGGGTTCTCCGCCTGCTATGGACCCCCAGGGTCCGCACGTCCTTGGCAACGGCACGCCACAATCTCTTCTTCTGATGGGCGCTGACCTGCAGAGGATACACAGACAGGAGGACACCATTAACCATGCAATCGAGCCTGTCACATATATGGCCCACAAGTACCATTTCCCCTCAAATGGCATACACATCACCCGAAGCCCTGCATGTAACCTACCATCAGCCATACCCCCCACCCAAATGACACACTACCAGCACACACACATCTCCATGCTACCTCGTCATATGTATTGTCCCCAAGGTGTACTCACCTGTTGGTCTGGAGGCCCATACACCTGTCCTTGCAGGGGTAGGACCCCATCCACCAGGTGCTCCAACTCCTCTGAAGTGAAGGCAGGGACCCTTTTCCCTGTCACACAGGCCATGGCAGGTTCCAGACTCAGGTCACAGCAGCACATGCAGTGGATGTGTTGTCCTGTGGAAAGTCAGGAATCAAGTGAGGTTATAGTCAGAAAATGTCAGTTACGTCCGCAGCGGAGTACACTGTCACCACCGCCGGTGATCCTCATTGGACACTGTACTCCATAGAGCCCCATGTAAGCCAATGAGGAATAGCTAGGTGGTGCAAGACCGCCTTCTGCCATGACACCCAACGCTGGCAGATTTACATCACTTCCACCTGTCCCTACATACAGGACAGGCAGTCACCATTTTATGGTGCAGGTCAACATTCTGAAATTGAAAACTACATCATTGCTGTCAATTGTACATACATTGCCATAGACATAGTTCAGTTACATACAAGCTCAATGTACACTGAAGTGGTGGTTCTATTTTTGAGATTGTCACTCCCTTCTCACTCTTGTGTCCCTAAAGTACACACCACTGCGGGGGAATAGGAGGAGAAGGCAAGCCCATGTGTACAAACCCCTTGTGGACTTGGCTACACTGGAGGACAGGCACATTTTACTCACCTATAGACTGGACAAGACCACAATCACAGAGCTATGTGCACAATTGGCGCCTGATCTGATATCCGTCAACCCACTGGGATTCCCTCTCGTGCAGGTCGTATCAGTGCTCCATTTCCTGGCAACTGGCTCTTTCCAAGTGACAGTGGGCTTGGCTGCAGGAATGTCACAGCCAATGTTCTCAATAGTGCTAGCAAGGTTTTTTGGCTGCCCTGCTCAAACATGTGCAGCTACATCGCTTTCCCCCAAGTGGATGATTTGGCCAATGTGAAGGCAGGTTTCTATGCAATGGGACATATTCCAAATGTTAGTGGGGCGATCGATGGAACACATATAGCATTTGTCCCCCGCCATGGCACAATGAACAGGTGTTCAGAAATCAGAAGAGTTTCCACTCACTCAATGTACAAATGGTGTGCCTGGCTGACCAGTACATCTCCAATGTTACTGTCAAGTATCCTGGGTCGGTGCATGATGCCTTCGTCTTGAGGAATAGCAGCATCCCACATGTGATGGCACAACTGTAGAGGCACAGGGTGTGGCTAATAGGTGAGCAAGAGTCCCCACCCAATGCATGTCAGTGTATGGTTTTAGGAGTAATCTCCCATACCATTGTGCAAAGCTAATGTTTGTCCCTCACTTCTTGTAGGAGACTCTGGCTGCCCAAACCTGTTGTGGCTCTTGATCCCTGTAAGGAATGCCAGGACGGGGCTGAGAATAGGTATAATGATTCTCATGAGCGAACCAGGAAAATAATTGAGAGGACCTTTGGCCTCCTGAAGGCCAGGTTTCGATGCCGCCATATGTCAGGTGGATCTCTCTGCTACTCCCCTGAGAAGGTCTGCCAGATAGTTGTATGCCTCATGTTGCACAACCTGGCCATCAGATGACATGTGCACTATCTGCAGGAGGAGAAGGATGGAAATGATCCTGTGGCAGCAGTGGTCCCTGTGGATAGTGAGGATGAGGAGCAGAGGATGAGGATATGGACAACAAGGCATCAGTCATACAGCAGTACTTCCAATGACACACTGGTAAGACAGTGGAACTAACCATTCCTCTGATTATTTATCATTTCTGTGTGGCTGTTGCATGATGGCAGTCAATTCCTTAGCATCCTAACTGACTGTCACCTATGCCTTCCCATTTTGCATATGTTGATGTGGTTACAACTGTGTACTGATGTGATGGCTACAGACTGCTACAGACCATTTTTTGGATGGAATCACAGAGCTCAGGACGATTGCACAGGATGAAACAGTAAAAATGATTGCACATTTTTTCACATACAGCACTGTCACTCAGTTGTGTTCAAGGGTGTTTATTGAAGTGGAAAATATAGAAGGAATATTGCAATGGAATGGGGGATGGTAGAGGAAAGTCCAGAGTATTGGTCCAGTCTGTTTGTAGCACAGGTCCTTTGTTCAAGGGGCCATAGGAAGGGGAGCAATGGCAGTTCAAAGTAGACAAGGTGACAGAGTGGGACACAAGAGGGACATTCAGGAGGGTCTCATTTCCTGGCAGTGGCCTTGGTCTTGGCAAGTGTCTCTAGCGTCTGTCTGGGTCGCAGAGAACATTTGTGGAGGGGTTCACCTTCTACAGGGGGAGGAATGCTGGTGACCTTCCCCCGTAGGTCGTTTCACCTCTTCCTGATGTCGTCCCTTGTTCTTGGATGCTGTCCCACGGCGTTCACCCAGTCCACGATTCTCTGCTATAGCTCCATCTTCCTTGCAATGGAGATTTGCTGTACCTGTGCTCCAAGACAGCTGTGGCTCTACCCTGACTATTTCCTCCACCATGACCCGCAACCCCTCATCACTGAAACAGGGGTGCCTTTATGGGAACATGGGTGTTGTGTGGTGTGTGATGTGCAGTGGGTGTTGAGTAAAGTGGTGGGGTGCGTGACGGATGTTTTGGTGTTTGTGGTGTGTGTGTAGTAGTATCTATGATTTGCATGGCTATCTCTTGGCTATGTTTTGTGTTCATAAAGGGTTGTGGGTAATGTGGGTGTGTGTTTTATAGTGCTGTGGGTGGGTGGGTGTGGTGTGTGTCTCAGGGTCAGGTGTGTTTTTTTGTTTTGGACAGTGTTGTGTTGTCTTATATCTGGGTGGCCATTCAGACTGCGGCGGTGTGTACTGCTAATGGTTTACCACCATTCAATGTCAGCTGTGGTGATTCGTGGGTCATTATGTGGAGGGTGTTGTTTTGTTGGCGTTACGGTATGGGTGTTCGTACTGACAGTTTAACACTGACCTTTGGTCTGGCGGATTTGTGTTTGGGGCATTAATCTGTCAGTTTAGTGTGTGCAGCGGTAAGCGGGATTTACCACCAATGTCATAATGAAGGCCCATGTCTGTGATTGCTTTCAAATAAAGAAATCTTTTTTTTTTTAAATGCAGCCCGTTTTCCTTAAATGAAAATGTGATGCGTTTACAAAAAAAAAAAAATGAAAAGTTTTCTTTTAATTTTTCAAGAGTGGGCAGTGGTCTCTGGGACCACTGCCTGCTCTTAAAAAATGTTCTCGCATGCATTCACAAAGGGGAAGGGACACTTGAAGTAGGTGGTAAAATCCAAATGTTTTGCGACTGCATTTGGGTCACAACACATTCCTACATACCTCTGCAATTTGGTATTAGGAAGGGACGCCCTTGACACGCCCCTTCCTAACACCGAATCGGTATGTAGTGTCAATTCCAATTTGCGATTTGGTTTTGTGATCGCAAATGGCCTGTTGGGGCGTTTGCTATCACAAAAATGCATGATACATCTGGCCCATAGTCTCTATGAAAGCCATTTTTGCAAATCTGTGATTCATCCAAGTATATACATATCTTCGACATATTCAGGTAAGAAGAGTAATAAAATTGTATTTACCAATATAAACTTCCGTTCACAATATTGTGATATTTGAGATTCTACCTATGATATTTTGAAGGCCATATTATGACACACAGCCTATACGAAGTGTTTAGCAATGCTATTATTTTTCCTCTTGTCACAGTAGGGTCATTCCATGTCTCCATTTGTTTCTGTTGCCGTGGTAACAAATGTGTATGTAGACAGCACAATTTTATTCAAAACAGACGTTTAGCTCTGTTTTGCTGTACATCTGTGTATTGTTGATGATAGGTTCCCTGCGGCTGCTTTACAAATAGGGTGCACTGTCCCTGTTGTCGCTGCAGTGCACCTTCAAATTGATGCGCCGGGCGCAAACAGGCATAGTGTATCCATTTACTAAACTCTTGGCTGCCCGGGGGGAGTATTAGTGAAATAGGAAGCAACTTCTTGAAGGAGAGGAAACCTATTTCACAATGCAAGTTACCACCGCTTGCGCTTCAAAGGGAAGGCGATTCCCTTACAGACGGGAGATACAGCGACTGCACCTGCCTTTGGGAGTTTTGGTGGGGGGTCCAAGGGCCCTCCATTCCCACCTCCAGTGGGCTGCCATCAGAAGGAACACTGCGCCACCTCTTTGTGGCACACAATAAGTGTACCTACTAATGACCTCTTTGTCTGTGTACACGCATCCATAAAAGGTGGCAGGTGCAGAAGCAAAGTGATTCCACCATTTGCATGATTTCCAGAATTTGCATAGGGTCACACACACAGTCAAAATGAGTGAAAGGCCTCTTAGGATAGCGCTAGTGTTATATATTTGCGGGCGCTATCTGTATTATAGGAGGGGCTGCGCAATCATCTGCAGTCTTTTCTGTAATGCTACAGTGTCCCAGGGGTGCACAAACCAGGTGCACACAGCTCTTACTCCCCCAGGTCAATGTATGTAAATATGGCCCCTGGTGTCTCGAGCGTGCATGCCTACGAACTAGTGCGAATCCTGATGTGATGTAGTGGCACAGTTATCTGTGTGTGATAACCACTAACACTTGCCAGTGATTTGGAATAGTCCAAGCCTTTCATGTCAAATAAATCTTTTCTTGTGAGGTTTTTTTTCTACTTTCAGCTAACCTATTACATTTAGCCTTGTGGAAGAGGTCTGCCTATGGCTTCGCGCTCCTGTCACTTGAACTATTTCTGTTCCCTTTTTATCTTCCGACCTGCTCCTATTTATAAAACTCGAGAGAGTATGGAAACAAAGTGGATGAAACAACCAGGTCTCTTTCAGATAAAAGATAACACTTGAGGTTAAAAATAGAAAAAAATGAAGACTGCTGGAGGTGTCACAGAGAGGCTCTTTCCGCAGGCAGGCCGTGCTCACCTCGAGCTCACTGTGCGTTTCCAACTGGCAGCAGGCCAGGCTCCAGATTGTTTGAACTCGGAGGGCCAGGAGAACGCCTGGGTGGGCCATGAAGGTCGATGGCAGTGGCTAAAAAATACCAAAAACACATTTTGGCCATCTGACATTTAGGAAGTTCATATTTGCCCAAATGTTTAACATAATACCCACCGTATAATGAGCAGCATACTTGCTTTCCCTAGTGCAAGAATTCCTCCACCAGGGCTTCTGGCTTTGATGAAGGGTAGGGGTGCTGCTTGACAGATTTTTAAGATGCAGCAGTGCGGCGTGTTCATGCTCAAATGTAACAGTAAACAAGCATTTGCAATGCAACGGGTCTCGCGTTTGCTCATGTTAGAGCTGATCGCGTTGTAAACTCCTAACCCGACTTTTCATCTATCGGCAAAAGTACTTTTATGTAGGTAACCCAAAAAAGTGAAATTAAATGTGTAAAGCGCTCGACTTCTGCCAAGCGAAATCGCGTGGAAAATAGAGAAAAAAGTAGTCCACGATCAGACAGAAAACAGCGAGCCTCGCATGTTTTCCGTACTTGGTCGCTGCGCTCGAGGAGGGCTAGCCACCGGAAAAGGCATGACATGTGCGTGCCTTAGACTAATGAAAGCAAGCAGATTTTACTAGGCAAGCCCATGAACCAATGAAGGACACTGACGTGACCTCGACAGGGCTCCGAGCCCTTTTCTAGTAACTAAAGTGTCTCGCTGCGATACGCATGCGCGAGCGCTTGCAGCGCAGGCTCGACCCTAAAAATGTACTTACTGCCACGCAGGACCCCCTTTCCTGAGTTTCACTATTTAACAAAACTACTTTGGCAGCCTAGCATTTTGCAAAGCACTGAAGTAAAAAAAAATTGATGCTGTAAGCCCCGCAACTATTTTGCAGATCCCTATTCAATACCATAATAGACAGTTTATATTATTTTTCTTTTTTCCATGCATATGTTCGCTGTAAAAAACAGTTTGGATCTGGCTTAAATACAGAAGATCGCTGAAATTCCCCAGTTATGGCTAGCAACACACACCACAACTATCATCACCCGCCATGCTCAAAATACCAACTTGCCAATAGACCAAAGACAATGGAAAAATTATCAAGAGAACAATACGGAGGACAGCACGAATTATGTGTTGTGGTGGCGTTAACCGTAACTGGTAAATAGCAGGGATTGCCTGCATTTGAGCATGAAATATAACTCAGGTTTTTTTTCAGTGAATATAGGGTAGGTGGCAGCTTCAAACTCTGGCCTTGATTTATACTTTTTGATGCAATCCTGCATTAGCGCAGGTTTGCATCAAAAAGTTAGGTCCCTCTATGGCACTTAAAAAAACAAAACAAAAACTTACCTGGACGTACCTAGGATGGGTCCCCCCCATTCATAGGTGTCCTCCAGGGGTGGGTGGGGGTGTCCCTGGGTGCAGGGAAGGGCACCACTGGGCTGTTTCCATGGCCTCTGACCATGGAAAATCGCCCACAGGTCCCCTAACGCCTGCCCTGATCCAGTCGGTAAATAATGGAGCTAAACAGGCTTAGCGCCATTTTTTAAGGCCATCCTCCTCCCGTGCGTGATTTTTGCATGGGGGGATAAGCCGCAAAGGCCTTAGGGCCATATTTATAGTTTTTGACGCGAAACTGCGCCGCCGCAGTTTTGCGTCAAAAATTTTACTGCCGGCTAACGCCATTTTGTTGCACCGTGCAGGCGTCAAATTTATACTTTGACGCACGGCGGCGCAATCAACAGGTGGGAGTCATTTTTTTTTACGCACATCGCGGCGTCAGGTCGTAAAGGAAAACGACGTTAATGCACCGTAAATGACTGTGGGTCGATTTACGACACCGCAACCCGGATATGCGCCGTTTTTTTTGACGCAATAGCGTCAAAAATACCCGCGAACACTGCCCTTTCAGCAGAGGAGAGCCAAAATGGATCCCAGATGCCACTACAGACCCCAGGAAGATGACAGCAGACCAGGAACCAGCCAGGATGATCCATACAAGAACCAGGACATATATAGAAAAAAAAGAAAGTGTCGCTTCAGTGCAGAGGAGCAGGAAATTCTGGTTAAAGAGGTGACGGAACACCAGCACCAACTGTTCATCACCTCTAAGTTGCCAATCAGTAGGAGAGAGGCCATATGGCAACAAATTGTTGACAAGATCAACAGTGTGGCTAAAGTACGCAGAACAGTCACCGAGTGTAAGAAACGCTGGCATGACTGCAAACGTAGGACAAAGGAAAAAATGGCCAGGAACAGGAAGGCAGCACTGCAGACTGGAGGTGGGAGTCCAGCACACCAGGAGGCCCTGGACCACATGGAGGAGATGGTTGCAGTCGTCATCCCCGAGGAGATCGTCACAGGGATTCAAGGACAGGACAGTGCAGACTACCAGGAGACAACGCACATGCAGGGTAAGTCGCATGGGGATTTAAAATACAATAATGTTGACTGTAAGCAGGGGGGGAAATACCTACTACACATTGCATGTAAGTTATCATATACATGGAGTGGCATGGGTAAAGGGGTATGGCATGGGGGCATGGCCTGCACATACAGAAGCTGGGGCACAACATAACACAACACCAACAACAGTCCCATGGGGGCATCCTGTCATGCCAACAATGGAGCAAAGGGAAAGCCTCGACAGGAGGGAAGGCCACTACATCAAACTTACATCCTGGCACTCGTCAGCCAAAATATCTCCTACATTAACTAGGGCCCTTTCACCAATCCTGTAGCCAAAACAACAACTGCAATGTAACTGCAACAACAGTTGACACTACCACCTCTGCTCTGTGTGCAGCTTCAGTAGCCAATGGCAGTAACCTCCCCATGGAACATACATACCTAAATTAGGGGGTGAGGATGACATCTGCAACAATCTCCTGAAACAAGACAAAGGCCCCAGTACACTCATATGTCAATGCCCATAGTTGTCACATACATCAGCCAAAGTAAACAGCAATAGGAGCGACACAGCACTAAGGACACACCCATGCTGCATATGTCAGGGTCCTTCCCGTGCCTGTCTAACAAGGCTACATCACAAATGTCATACTGCTCAGACAACAGCATTGAGGAGTGGACACATGGAACTGGTCACTGAAATACATTGCACAGTCAGAGGACCAAGTAGGACATTGATACGATAATCAGGGCAATCCATTGTAACACACATTACCCAACATCAGCAGGACACATTAACAATGTCTACATCCATATCACATCATAACATTGCCATGCATAGGATATGCCACATGTCAATTACATTTAAGTCAATGTGAACAATCAGGGATTGGGGCAGGTCCTGAGAGGCAATTGTGCTGCCAGGACCATCAGAACACCCACAGCCAGTGAAAGGTCTCACCATAAGAATGGATATACACGGAGGGTTAAGTAGGACAAAAAGCTGGCTATTCTCTATTTGGTCCAAAGCAACACCTAGAGGCGATTAGGCAGACAAGTCTGATAACTCAATATCATACATGTGACACACAGGTGGGCCATAGGCCTATAACAATGCCCATATGAAGGACAGCTGATACCAATACCAAACAAGATCACAAAGTGAATTCATCAAAAGGCTGGCATGTTACGTCAAAATTGTCACAACACAGACACACTAATTGTACCCTGTTTCATTGCAGAGGAACATGGATCTCCTGCCGATATGCCTGTCCCTGATTTCCCTCATGACATGGATGACGAGCCCATAAACATTCCCCAGGAGACCATTCAAAAGGTCCTTGAAACCCTCCAGACCCCACCTTCAGTCACAAGGAGGAGCACAGAACAAGCAGGCATCACAGAAGAACCACCCACCACCCCAATTGCAAGACCTGCCAGCTCCTACACAGCTGAGGACTCTGACGACACTGGCACCAGCTTTGAAAGAACTGTAGTTGGAGTACAGCGGGAGCTGGCTAAGGAGGTGCGGGTGGGGATGCAAACTATGGCAGCCAGCCTTGAGGGGGTGCGTTTGTGCATGATGTCATCTGCAGATCAGGCATCAGCTATGCAAGCCCTAACATCCATACTGCAAGGACTACAAGAAACTGTCAAGGAATTCACCACTGCAGTAAGGGAGTTGCCACAACACCTCGCACCCCAAACTTTCCACTGCATGCACGAATGCAATCATGACTCCCTCAGGGCTGACCTGGCTGCCTACCATCGTGATGTAGCTGCTATTCTCAAAAACCAGCAGGCCCTCCTTGCTGCAGTACTGCCCTTAAAAACTTCACAGGGAGCAGTCACTGGGATGTCTGACTCCACGTCTTCTAACACTGAGGTGTGTGTTGCCCCTTCACAACCAACAACAACAAGGACAAAGCAGGCAACACACACATCAGAAGAAGAAGACATGGAACACATCACATTCACACGGAAGAGTACCCCGAAGCACTAGTCCCTGCACCATGGCCTACTTTGACCAAGGTCCTAAGTTTTGTCAATTGCCAGTCTCACTACAACTATACTCAATGACTGTTCTGCTAACCACTGCATAACTTGTCAGCATTGCCAGTGAATGTCTCTCTCCTACTAATTGGCAAATCCTGTCCCTCTGCACTGTCGGTAACATCACCCCAGCATGTCCGGAGCATCATCCACACCCCTTCTGTAGGATCACCATGTAAGATTGCACTAGAACGGACTCAGCAAACCTGAACAATGTACATATTGCACTACAGCACCTATCAATAAATAGCACTTGCACACCTAATATGTCTCTGTGTAAATTGACACATCAACTGTGCAGTAGAGAACTCAAAAGTGCCTGTGTTACAACCATGTAGCTTCTCAATACAACTGTCCTGACATCATGTAGTCTGATACATCTGTGCAGTGGCCAGGATTGCATCATAGCCTGCCCTTCCTGAGGAGAATAACTGATGAAGGGAGAAACCACACACAATCATGCTGTGTTGGACAGAATAATGCTCCATCAATAGAAATCAAAGTCAACTAATGGTGGCTGATAAATGTGGTCACCATGCAATACTAAAACATTAAATTATGCAGTCTAATCTAAGCAAACACAACTAAACACAGCATCAATCAACCTTTCTGAGTAAACTTCCAAGAAGGGAAGTCATGCTGAATTTTTGCACACATGATCTATGTCAGTAATGAAGACAAGAAGACAAGAGTGTTAACAACACCTCATCTACAAAGATGTCACTGAACATCACACTGCAGTCCGACCTAAAAAATTCCCCACAATACCAAGTCTAGAAGCACACTTTGTGATGTTGAAAACATACTCATCAACACAAATCTTTTGTGATCCATGTAAACTCCAAATGGTGGTTCTATCAAATGGTGGATACTTACCAAGTTAGCACAGGGGTAGCCGCCATTTTAAACCTCTTATTTCTTTGGTTTGTAGCATAGGACACAAATGTCATAGAACAACAATCACTACACTGATGGCAAGGCCATGATCAAGTAGCAGTTAACACATAATGCAAAGGGTTATCTATATATTTATTCATAAGTATTCACACCAGAGGCAACTAAGGGAGAAGTCATACCTACACTAATCTAACCTGACTACTCCTAACCCACAACTGTCCCTAACTAACTTAAGCTAAACTTACTCTACACATATAACGAATCGATCTAAAGATCAACCCCCCACCCACCATTATGAGACAGGACACATGCAGGACAACACATACTAACCTACACACATACTATAGTATCCTAAACAAGCATATATTTTTTTGTATTTTTATTTCATATATATATATTTTTTTTTCTTCTAAACAGACAGGAACCCCAACATTGACCCCCACCCACCCACCCACACACTCAATAATGAAAAGTAGAAAGAATAAGACCCCCCACCCTCCTCCCTAACACTAACTAAACTAACAACCTATACTAACCTAACACTAATCCCCCAAACCCACTTATCATGATAAAAAGGAAAGAGGAGGGAGGGGAGGGATAAATTAAAATAGACCATATCAGTCCTAGAGGTTGGCCCTCCGTAGGGTCCGCCTGATGGACCTGACCCGCTTCTTTATGTAGGCCACATCCTGGCTCAGCTTGTCCACCTTCCTAATGAACTTGTCCATTTTGCGGTCTAAAGCCTGGAATGCCGCAGGGTCAATTGGAGGTGCTGCTGCTGTCTGTGTGCCGGCAGAGGTGCTCTGAGTGGGAGTTGATTGTAGCCCACTGGACTGTCCTGCAGCTCTTATATTGCTGGGTCCTGGTCGTGCTGCAGAGGCAGGGACAACTGTCCCCGCCGTTGCTGGGGCCACTTGGGGAGAACTGATGCTTGTGGTGGTGGTGGCAGCTGTAGTGGGCAACGTTGGGCCACCCTGTGGTGAGGCCCACCATGCTCCGGAGGCCCGATCCGCCTGGTATTTTCGGGCCATCCGTCGGAACCCCGACTGCACCTGCAGGATGTGTCAGTACCTCATGGCCCGCCTCTCAAATTCATGCCTCTGTGCGGCACTCATGTTTACAGCTGTGAAGAGAAAGGGCAACTATTTACCCTAGGAAATGCATTGTGTGGAATAGCACAATGGGTCAATTGGAAATTACTTTTACTGTAGTTGTAACAGCTCATATCACCATATAGATCATTGAAACTCTCAGAGGAAGTACATGGGAAGCCTGCATACAAAGGGCATCTCACACATAGCATATACAATTATCTACATGACGGTGACATCAGCCTAAACTTCTCATCATAAAAGTTACTAATGCAGCCTACATTATGGCTGCACCTCCTCCGCCTATTGCCTGGACTCCATATGTCAGTGTATGTGATAACAATCACAACCCTCAATATCTGCAATTTGTAATTGGATTTGCTAGTATAAAACTCATGTGCCATAACCGAGTGTGTACACTAGGTTCAAAACAAAGTTTCAAATGGTCACAAGTATGTGTAACATACTGGTTGCTGCAGTCCTAGGTACCCTATTCCCAAACACATGGCTGTCTTTGAGGGGGGGTGGGAAGAACATCCAACAATCCCATAATCAATGCACACCCAGGAGTGTATAGAAAGCTCAACATGTTTTTGCCTCCACACACACACCACCAGTGAAGGGCTAGCAACAAATCGGAGTCAGCTGAACCTTGACCTATCCAAGGTCCACACATGTCAAAATGTACTGACTTAGGCCAACATCACATACTACCAGTGAGGCATATTTTTCTACAGACACAGAGAAGCAAGAACACCCATGATCATGAATAGCATGTACACCTAGGCCGTTGCACTGTAGTCCCACACACTTCTAGTACAACTTGTGGAAGTACATGCCCCCGGAAGATCCAACCTACAGTGTTCTCAGTACATCGTTTACTAGGGAAGCAGCAGATTTCAGACAAGCCATTTGCAGAAGCTATCTGGGAGAATGTCAGTCTGAAATGCAGACTCAGTCCGAGACAAGTCCCAGAGCAACTCTTACATTAACTAGTGTATTCCACATGACTCACCCCATTCCCCATAGTGGGCCCTACAGGAATGGCCTACAGACCCAAAATCAGACAAATGGATAAGCATAGCTCAACTCAAAATGAAGTGATAACTGAAATCCCAATAATGGAACAATACTAATGAATGGGCAGCGCATCAAACCTTGCAATCTGTTGAACACACAGTAGTCCGTCATGCATCACCAGCAAACATAAAAAATACCACACATGCAACACTCACTGTAGGTGTCGGGGTCATCAAAATGAGCCACCTCTCCCACTGTGTACGGTGCAGGTCCACCTGTAAAGCATGGAAGGAAGAATGTACTCAGAATCCGTGCACTGACGAACAATTGCAAATACAAAGACAATGTGAGAATATGACATGAGTAATGAAACCCTTTCACACATGCTCATTCTGCATGTAATTATTCATGCGCAACATTTACATCGGATGAGTCTCCTGCTACAGTTACACACCCTACTACACACATGCAGTGGCCCGGACAGTCATGTGGTGGCAAAGATGCACCTCCATTAGTATGCAGCAACAATATAGGTGTGCATTCATCTCATCATGTGCATCCAAGAGAGACATCCAAAAGCTGGTTACTTGAGGACTGTCTGACCTCTCAAACTCAAACAGCCTATGTGGTCATGACACATATGTGACTGATAGGTACATGGTACAAAGGGCCAGGTACTTTGGCAATACCTCATGTTGTTACAGTTTCATACATTGATGTGTCCAAACAATAGTGATTGGCACCAAACATAGATGTTTGTACCCTAGTCCATACCTTTGGACTGCAATCCCTATTCTGATTTGGGCACAAGTGACAATAAATACCAGTCTAAAATGTTAGCTGAGGGCACCTGAGTCCTTAACAAATATGGTTCATGCTCAGATCAGGCATGTAACAATTAGATGTGAAGGAGCACATTCATCACGACAAGGCATGGCACTTCCAAGAACATTTTCCCTACACACCAACCAGACACACATGTGACATATGTGTTGACAACATTGCTAACTTCAATTGACGTGAAGGCAGCACTCATTTTCAGCATCATGTAGGGTTTACAAATGTCAGTCTAGCTATGGCGTCTACATATGTAGGTATGATGTTTCAACATCCATTTTTCACTGGCTATTGTGACCTGTAGAGTCCTAATTGCGTCATTAATGTGTCGCTTGTCTGACACAAAGGTGGCACTACATTACATTCTGTTACAGGCAACCGGTATGTGTAGAAAACATGAGCTACCTGACTGCTAGCATTTGTCAATCTTCACATTGTGCATCAATTACCCAGTAGGTTTCCCTAGCATTACACACAGTCAGCTACTTATCTGGCAGATTGGGTAACAATCATCACATGTCACCACACAGCTTTAAATTGTGCACATGTAATTGATCTGTACTCACCAACATGTCCACCAATCCTGATTCCCAGGTGGTCCAGCAGATCTTGCTCCCTGGATATCAGATCAGCCCAGCAGTGCTTCAATTGATGGTCATTCCTTTGGCTACCATATAGACGCACCAAGTGATGGCACACCTTCCCCCACCGGACTTTACAGGCCTCCGTGTGATACCCCTGTATCACCCTACCCCCAGCCTCCAGCATGAGTGGGAGGAAATGGCAAACAAGCCATATAAACCCCCCCAATTCCTCCTCACCCATCCTGGAAAGCCGTGGCCTACCAGACATGTCAGCACTGACAAAGGGGAAAAAGTTGTAGAAAAAGGAAAAGGGGGAATTGGGGAAAGGTAGAGTGGGGAAATACAAAGAAAACTTAAGAAGAAGAGCCCAACTATCCCCTATATTACAGTACCCACAACAGACTCCCACAGACAATAAATGCAACACTGGACTTGACAAATTAATACAACACAGACTCAGACAGTATTCTACAAAAAGACAATGATGACAAAAGCAAAATTGAGATGGTACACTGGACACAAAAGCACTAATACACAGGACAACACTTTGCACACAGCCACACAGTCTAGAATAATCTGAGACTGCAAAGTGAAAGTGAAAGTACACCCACTGTACAGATTCTGTAAACAGGATACCCTATTACATCACATCCTGCATAAAATGGCTGCCATTTTTTCCCCGCTATGCGTCATTTGTTCACGCATATAGCTTGTGCGTCATATTTTTTGACGCATAGGAGTGCAAATGATGCAGAGTCAAAAAAAAAATCATCATTGGTAGATTATATTTGTTTGAGGCATATTTTACAGTTCTAGAGTTGAAAATTAAGCCACTGGAAAATATGATATCTAATTATGAAAAATATTTTTGACTCTGCATTATATGCACTCATGTGCGTCAAAAATTATGACGCACAAGCTGTATGCGTGGAAATATGACGCATAATGGGGAAAAATGGAGGCCATGTTATGCAGGATATTATGATATCTATTTATGAAATTAATTTTTGACTCTGCATTATCTGCACTCCTGTGCGTCAAAAATTATGACGCACAAGCTGTATGCGTGGAAATATGACGCATTATGACAAATATGTCTTTCATTTGTCAAATTGAGAAATGAATTTTGTCATGACCAAACGGTGCTAAGTGATACACATTTGGGGTTAGCTATAGCAAATGTCCCTTATAGGATGTATAGAAGGTATTCACAGTGCAATGGTAATGATTGGCCAGAATTGATATTACTCATAATTGTACACATATGTAGGTAATTGCTGATTGCTAATTTCAAAATATGAATGGGATACCAGGATGTATTCCTTAGCAAAAATGTGTCCACAATTATCAAGCTAATCAAAATTAAATAAAGGCCAATTAGGTAGTGCAATTGTGGCCTAAACTTTTTTGGGGGGTAACCGTGTCCTATTTACGAGTTAATGTATCTAAAATGTGTTTTACTTTTGACATGTAGGGCACACATGCGCCTTATGCATGTGTGTGCTTCACATGTGCATAAAAAATGTATATTTGGGGGGCAGCAGAGGTGGACTTAGGCCCCCAGCACCCTAGGGTTTGCTCTTCCAGACTTGCAAATTTATCCAAGGTTTTCCCAAATTCAGTAATGCTAAACCTTCAGCAGCAGGCCCATGGAAGGAAATAGGGTATGATTCACAGTTTGCTATTCTATAATCCCATTTGCCCATTTGACATTTGCCCTATTGATTCTTTGGAGAATTCTGACATACCATTTTGCATTGATTTTTTGGCAAAATCTCAACGTTCCTTATGTCATGATAGCAAATAGGTTGTTGATGTATGTGGCCCTTTATGCATTACCTGGTTTAGAGGCATGTTTCATTCTTCATGCTAGGTTACAACTGGGACCCTACTGTGATCGGCTGCTTGCAAATATTTTGTTGATTGGATGGTACATGTCCATGTGTGTGGTCCAATATTGATCCAGTATCAACTGTCAAGGTGTATGTTGTCACTGTAACGTCCAGGTCTCCTCATGAGTTAGTGGCAGCTAATCGTGTATCTAATGGGTATCGTTTGTAGCAAAATGTGAGAAAAGACATTGAGGACATGGTCACCTACACATAGATGGTCCCACCCTGTCACTGAAGACGTGTAATGAGACTTTCAACTGGGCAACCTTGGTGTGCTTAGTGAGAGAATGTCTCAGGTGTCTGGATCCGGCATGTGTCATTGCAACATTTGTACTCCAGTTGGCCTCTGTGGATGGTAATGTATCAGGAAACATCATAGCCTCTGTGCAGAAGTAAATGGCTGGTATTCAGCACACACGACTCATCTTTATTATTTGAACAATGTTACTCAGCGTGTGAACAGTCAGGGTCCTCATATGTGTTGACTTTTCATGGACATTATCTGAGGTTGCTGGTTTGGATGGAGGCCACTTACACCATCAAACACTATGGTCCAGGTCCACTGTCACACTTTGTAGTTTAGGCATTAATGAGGGCCAGACAACGGAAGGGCCATGATTTAGCTATTCAAGGGCACTGTCACAAATCTGATACAAATAACAGTCAGATGATGCAATACTATGTATTTGAGTATACATTGATGAGGCTAATGACAAATTAGTGTCTGAGGTACAAGAGGTTTTGGACAGCACGTGTGGTCCATAGGTGGACCCCAGGTATCTTTAGGGTGACCCACGGACAGGTGCCAGTCAGGCGGACAGGATGCTGGGTCAATCAGGAGCAAGTTCTTTCAGTAATTACATGATCAGTGTTCTGACTAGAACTGGTCAGAGGGAGCAGTAGACAGTTGACATGTCACACTGTGTATGTCCTGTGTTGTTTTGAAGGTGACACATGAACCCTGATAAAGTGCTACACGGCAACATTAGTAGCAATGCTTAATGATGTAATTGCTCAAATTCCAACATCTATGCTGTAGGAGGCATCAGCAGGGACGGGGCATGTACATTTGGGTGGTGTGCATGGAGGGGATCACTGGTGTGGCCTCCATCAGTGTCTCACTAGTCCTGTCAGATGAGATTTGCTGAAAATTAGCCTACAGTACCTTTCACAAGAGATTCAATCTACAGGTGATTCCAGGCCTTAAAAACTCCAAGCCAATGTATTATATGAGCTGAGTTCCATGCAGTGAGATGGTACTATGACAATGGTAGGCATAGGAAAGGGTGTGGCACACTGGATGACTCTTGTGAGTGTGTGTGTGTAGATGAGGGAATCTCAGTGTACACAAATCAGCATTCCAGGGACCTCTTCAGACAGGTGGGGTGTGACCAGCCGCAGGTGTGTGTAATGTTTTTAAAAAAGGGCTGACATGTAGATGGGATGTAATGTGCTGGATGCTTGTCATAGGTGTAGCACTTGTGCTGTGTTTGTTCTGCTTATGTGTAACTCTAGTGACAGATAGTCATTGCAAAGATAGTAAGTAGTTGGAATTACTGTTGCCAAGAGTCTAGTACTACATTCCTGTTCCTGAAGCATTAGCATGTGAACTGCCTGATGTATGAGGCCTGTTTTCCCCTAGTTGAGTGATGGTGTTTTAGTTGTGTGCCATCTGCTGCGATGATCCATGTTTACTACATGTATGTGTGTCATATGTGTGGTCCTCAGCTATTGCCCTTCAAAGGTGAACTGTACAGGATGTCTGTCATTTACATTGTGTGTGTATGTGACCATTGTATGATGGCCATTACATTTGTAGTGTATTTTGTTGTGTCCTGATTGTTATATCATTATTGCTCAATGAGACGACATTCTTCTTCAGATATTTCAAGCTAAAGGTGGGCAGAAATGAATAGGCCAAACCATAATGTGGTGTTTGCTATCAGTGTTTATTTACAATAGTTCATTAAGTGGTGATGGTGATAATTATGAAAAGAAATTATTTACAATCTGTTGGCGCCTACGCACTCCAGCAGCCGTGTTTGGTTGTTCCCCCTGCTGTTGCAGGCCAGCATCCTCCTCTTCTTCGTCTTCAGGCGTGTATGGGTCTGGTTCGAGGAGGGGAATGTTCCTTTTTACACAAATGTTGTGCAATATTGCACATGTGAGTATGATCCTACAGACCATCTCGGGGAATATAGTAGGCTACCACCAGTGATGTCGAGGCAGCGGAACCTTGACTTGAGGATCCCGAAGGTCCGCTCGACAATGCTGCGTGTCCTCTTATGGGTGTCGTTGTATGCCCGCTCTGCAGCAGTACTCGGGTTCCCAAATGTTGTCATTAGCCATGGCTGGATGCCATACCCCTGATCAGCTGAAAGAAAAAAACAGAATGGGATCATGTTGATGTAGCTTGCATTAATGGAAAGACCGTCCATGGCAGTAGTTGTCTTGTGTTGTCTGTGACTCTTTTGTGTACTGATGTGACATCCTATACTTGTAGGCTATACAATCTGCATTGTGTTTTTACCTTGGCTGAGCACGTGTTTGTCTGCTAACCGTTTGTCATCAGTATGTTTGGTGATTTTCAGTGCAGTGTGCCCTCCCTAACATTGTGACTTGTGATACAGGTGGCCGTGTGTCTTCACTGGGGGTGAGATGATAGTTCCATGCACAGTTAATATTGAAAGTGTTGTTAACACGTTCATATCAAAGTACCCTGGACATCCCATACCTTTAGACTTATGCAATGTATTAATGTAAATGTCATTGTGAGACTTACAATTTGCAAGGTGACATTTAGGCAACCACACTCATTGACGTCTTCACATTAGGCTGTACAGTAATTTCCGATGTGTGACAGGTTCAATGGTGAGTTAAGAAACATGGCTAGTGATGTCAGGACCTCAGTGTGTTTCTGTTGACATGTTGCTGTTGTGGTGTATGTGTTGTGTGTCCTAGAGGGTTGCTGTGCAGTGTATATATATAAGTAGGTTTTTGTACTTACCAACAAGTAGTCCATTGCCATACCGTCCATCCTGGAAGTGTTGGTTGATGGTACAGTGACGGAAGATGAATGAGTCATGTACACTCCCAGGATATTTAGCCACGATGTTGGTGATCAATCCCTGGTGATCGACTATGGCCTGCACGTTGATCGAATGTGTGTGCTTCCTGTTGCGGTAGAGGTGTTCAGTTGCGGCAGGTGGTACAAGGCGTACATGTGTGCAGTCGATTGCACCAAGGACGTGTGGGAAGCCACTGATTGCGTATAACCCCTGTTTTGTTTCCTGCTGCTTCTGCAATGTGTTAGGGAAGCAGATGTGGCGGGGTGTCAGTTGAATGATGGCATCCAGTACTTTTGGCAGAAATGCAGAGAATGATGGTTGTGATATTCCGCCAAACAGGGCACCAGTTGTTTGAAATGAGCCACTTGCCAGCATATGAAGTACGGCAAGCAGCTTTGTTTCTGTTGGTATGGTGCGGGGTGTGACCAAAGTGGGGGCCAACTGCTGTTCAATGTTTCGCAGCAGCTGCTGGATGGCCTGCCAGTTCAACCGGTACCTCTGGATGATGTCATGTTCCCTGAGGCCCTGAAGGGTTGTTCTTGGGCGGAATATCCTCTCCTGCCTTCTGCGCTGCCTTTGGGGTCCCTGCTGGTGTTGTTGTAGCTGCTGTTGTTGCTGCTGGGCTCTGCGTCTGCGTGCACGCTGGATAAGAATCACCTCCATGTCTCCCTGTTGCTGCTCTGCTGCTCTGCTGTTTGTTCTGTGTGTTCTGATTAAATACAGGTGTGTTTGCCCCATTTTAACGCCTGCCCTGACCCAGGCGTTAAATTTTGACGCACATCGGGCTGTGCGTCATTTTTTGGCTCCGCCTCCCGGGCGAGAGTCATTTTTGCCCGGAAGCATAAATACGACGCACGGCCGTTTGCATCGTTTTTTGGACGGGAACGCCTACCCTGCATATCATTAACACAGGGCGGGTTGCCGCATCCAAGAAATGACGCACACGGCGGAATTTTGTCGTCCGCGGGCTCGGGCGTCAGAGTTTAAATATGGGGCAATGTTTGCGCTGATTGTACGTAAAAATGTTTGACGCACAATCGGCGCAAACAGAGTATAAATATACCCCTTAGAGTCATTTTTTACCCGGGAACGTCCACCTTGCATCTCATGACGAAGGTAGTTTTCCACAGGCAAAAAATGACGTTAACTCCAATCTTTGACGCTAGACGGGTCTAGCGTCAAAATATAAATAAGGAGTTAAGTTTGCGCCAGATTTGCATTTAAAAAAATGATCCAAACCTGGCACAAAGTATAAATATTCCCCTCTGTTTCTAGCTAACCTAGCTAACCTTTTGGAATATTCGAGTAAAGCTTACCAAATTGCAGATACCATCTTGAGATGAACATGGGGTTACAGAAACAAAGTTAAGTGAACTTTGATTAAGGCTTTTATAGATTACAATTTAGATTTTATTGAGTTTTAAAAATTTTATGTCAATTTAAATAATTGGTAACTTTTCGTGACATCAATGCAAACGGAAATATGGAGGGGCATATTTATACTCCGTTTGCGCCGGAATTGCGTAGTTTTTTTTTACGCAATTCTGACGCAAAAGTAACTCCATATTTATACTTTGGCGTTAGACGCGTCTAGCGCCAAAGTCCATGGAGTTTGCGTCCTTTTTTAGCGTGGACACCTACTTTGCGTTAATTATATGCAAGGTAGGCGTTCCCGTCTAAAAAAGTGACTCCGCAGCATGTGCGCCGTATTTACACTCCCGGGCAAAATTCACGCCCGGGAGTGGGCGGGTCAAAAAAAATGACGTACGGCCGCTTTTGCGCCGTTTTTTAGCACCTGGAAAAGGCAGGCGTTAAGGGACCTGGGGCTCGGAAGGAGCCCAGAGGTGCCCTCCCATGCCCCCAGGGACACCCCCTGTCACCCTTGCCCACCCCAGGAGGACACCCAAGGCTGGAGGGACCCATCCCAGGGACAATAAGGTAAGTTCTGGTAAGTATTTTTTTATTTTTTTTTTGTGGCATAGGGGGGCCTGATTCGTGCCCCCCTACATGCCACTATGCCCAATGACAATGCCCAGGGGACAGAAGTCCCCTGGGCATGGCCATTGGGCAAGGGGGCATGACTCCTGTCTTTGCTAAGACAGGAGTCATTTCTATGGGGGTTGGGAGTGGAAAAAAATGGTGCAAATCGGGTTGAGGCGAAAAATTTGCCTCAGCCTGACTTGCCCCATTTTTTCACGGCCAAGCTCCATATCCCCCTACGCCGGCGCTGCCTGGTGTACGTCGTTTTTTTCAACGCACACCAGGCAGCGCCGGCGGCTAACGCCGGCTAACGTCATTGCTTAAATACGGCGCCCACATGGCGCTTCAGAATGGCGTTAGCCGGCGCTCATTTTTTTGACGCAAAACTGCGTTAGCGCAGTTTTGCGTCAAAAAGTATAAATATGGGCCGGAGTGTGCAAGATGTACATTTCACAAATACGTGACTAATGCAGGCAAAATGTCATGGCACCTGTACGACTAAAAGCTGTTTTATCTACATAATATTTGCCACAGGGCAGTTTTTGAGTTGTAATGATTAATCACTTTGCAAGTGGATCTATGGTACATTACAACCAGTTCTCCATGAGTTGCCGTCCTCACTTAACACAGTCGATTATGTGCCCCATAATAGTGCTACATCTCTGTTTAGTAGGGGAACCTCAGTGTTGTATCCAGCTTCTTACCAGCTGACTCCTAGTATTTCTCTATGCCCAACCAACTCCACAGTGTGTGGCTAAAAGCACCCTCTTGGCCACAACCCCATAAGCACATTTCGGTATTAGTTCACCTAAATATCCACAGCTGAATTATTGTGTAGTACACTGTATGGAAAATTTTCAATGGAACCAAGCAGAAACCATAACTTGCTGATAACTCTCGGGTGTATGCATATGATTCTGAAACCAAGTACGTACAGAAACTCGGGTAAGTAAAATGGATTTATTGTTTCCAGTATTACATAACCCCTGGAGGGAGCTCGTAGCCAGCTCCACAACCCTCTCTCCACTCTCCAGCTCGAGCCCTCCTATACATTCCAATATTTCCACATCCAAAAAGTGCAATCTAAAGATGACACAAAAGCAACCCGATGTAGCACATCTCCCTCCTTAAATTGAAAAGCAACATTAGAATTAGAATAGAAGAATTATCACCTAAAGACAAAAGAAATAGCTAATGGGGAAAATAACAAATAAGCAAAGAAAAAAACTTCAAATTGTACATTTCTCGAATTAAGTACTACATTTCTATACTTCTCCTTAAAGAAAAGTACTCTCTACTATTAACAATTTGCAGTTCAATAAATCACATAATCTTTATACCAGAGCGGCTTCCGTTTAATAACTTCCTGAGAAAGATCAAGTTTTTCTTGCATCGTCTCAAAAGATGTCTCAGGTCTTCGTCGCACTTTCTGTCCATTCTCCCTGGCTTTGACTGCATCTTTCAAAGCACAACCATCAACTTTCACTGCTTTCTTGTGGTTCCAACACATCACTTAACAGCATGGTATAGGAATACACTATCCTCACCAGTAAAGGCTCTGAAAACTTGGCCAAACCTTTGTCTTTCCTTCATCCTTTCTTCACACACACACATCCATTCACCTATTACTGGCTTGTTTTCTTCACAGAAGCATTTCTCATCCATTTATTTTATTTCCACTCCTTTTTAAATCGGACTTCTTGCTTTTCCTCCTCGCATAATCTCAAACGGTACCTTTCCAGTGACACTGTTGTGTGTAATAAGATATGCCCATACATACTTTTTTACAGCAGACCTTACTGATTCCACTGACTCAAAGCCAACTGTAAACCGTCCTTTGAAGTCCTATTCAATCTCTCAAAAAGCCCATTGCCCTGGGGATATTAAAATGATGCCCTAATGTGTTCCATGCCATATACTGTAAAAAATTCCTTCAGCTCTTGAGAGACAAACTGTACACCTTTGTCAGTCACCACCAGATCTGGTATCTATTCTCTGTCCCACAGTTCTTCCAGAAATGTTATCACATCCTGAGTAGTGACATGATCTGTGAACTTAACGACTGGCCACCGTGAAAAATAATCTATGGCCACAAAACCAATTTGGGGCATCAACCCAACACTCTGTAGGGACCAGAAATGTCAAGACCAATTTTCTCCCATGTAGCATCCATCTTGTCACTCTCAATTGGCAGATACTCTACTGTCCTCTGTGACTTGTCACTCCAAGCGCATGCAACACACTCCCTTATTGCACTCTCAACATCTTTATCCAATCCTGGCCACCAATACTCCAACCTCACCCTACGCTCAGTTGCACTCATACCAACATGCCACTTGTGCACCGACTTCAATATGTGACTGCTGAACACTTTTGGTTCTACTAACAGTTTACCTCTGAGCATTAATTCTCCAGTGACTGACAATTCAGTACTCACATTTCTAAATGACTCCTCTCCATCTGATGCCTTACCCTTCGCTGGCCTACTCCTTGTCAAATACTCCTTCACCTCTTGCAATGTAACATCCGCCAATACTGATAGGACCCACTCCTCAAGAGATACGCAGCACCCCTTGATAAAACTCACATTCACTACCAACTTCTCCTTGTCTTCTTCTACATATTTCATCTGCACTACTTACCGGCAAATGTGACAAGCAATCGGCCACCACATTTTTCTTTCCAAGAACATATTCCATTCTGAAAGTAAACTTCATCAATTTCAACATCTATCTGGTAATTCTAGATGAAACCTGATGAGTGCCTTTATTAGTGAACACATACGCCAAAGGTCGATAATCTGGGATAACAAAGTCCACTCCCCAAATGAATTTGTAGAACTGGCACACACTCCACCAACACATCAATCCTTCTCTCTCAATGGTCGAATACATCAATTCGGCTTCCTTCAAATGTTGTGACGCATATGCAATAGTTACTACTGTTCTGTTCCTGTGCTGCAACAATACCGTCCCAAAGCCCACACTGCTCACATTTGTACACATTAAACACATGTCCCATGTGTCAAAAGGTTGTAAAGCTGAAGCCAATGCAATACACTTCTTAATTTGCACAAGCTTTCTACGACATCCTTCATCCCATTTAACCTGAGGTTTTTCCCATCAGTTTCCTCATGCAATCTGTTTTGTCTGCAAAAATAGGAACAAAACAGGAGTAATACTCCACCAGCCCTAGGAACGAACGCAGTTGGTCTTTGTTCTGCAGAGATGGCACTTCTATTGCCCTAAAGAGCTTCAGCTTGGGTGACACTCCACGCTCATCCAGCAAGTGGACTAAGTACTCATCCCTCTCACACCAATTTTGCACTTGTCTTCCTTAATGGTTAATCCATAATCTAATCTTGTAGGGCTTTCAACACCCCCCTAACACCTTGTCATGTTCTTCCATACTTTCCCCAAATACCAATTTGTTATCTTGGAAATACGTTACATTCATTTAATTTTTAAGTGGCTGGTGCATGGCCCTCTGAAACAGTGTTGCGGCAGATGCCAATCCAAAAGGCATACGGTTCAATCAAAAAGCACCCTCTGTAGTACAAATTAAGTAAGCGGTCTTCACCCTGGATGTACTGATATTTGATGATATGCCAATGAAAAATACAGGGTAGAGAAAAATGTAGCTTCCTTAATTGTGATCAACATATCACTGATGTTAGAAAGGGAGTGATGAGCTACCCAGATACTTTTGTTGAGATCACATAGATCCACACACAATCATAAATCCTTCTTCTTTTTTTTCACTAAAATAATGTGGTCCAAGCATTCAGAGGCTTCAATCTCCTTGTTGATGTTCTCCTCACATATAACCTTAGCAACTCCTTCCATAAAGGCTTTCCTAGCACCCAAGGCACACCATGTGGCTTGTTCGCTGTAGGACACACATCCTCTTTCAATATGATCTTGTGTGCAAATGCTTTTAACAGGCCCAGTTCCTCCTAGAAGACCACTGGGAATTCATCATCCCAATTCACCAATCATACTCACACTGGTCAGTGCTCCCAAAACTTGGTAAGGGTGATTAAGGTCTAACCTAACTCTGTCCACTCGAGCCATCCCAACAAATATTAACCATCCTTGAATATGTACATTTTGGATTGTTTTTTATACCATGAACCTCCAATGAGCACTCAAAATATCCCACAAACTCAATAGGTTTGTTTCCATAAGCCACAAATTTAATGTCTGAGACATACAAATCCCGACCTCGAAATTTCCTCATATATTCCTCTCCAATTAATCAACTAGCTAAGATTTCTCCTGAATCAGCCATCATTCGCACCTCCATCGCATCAACTGTAATATTGCAAAATGAGTGATCTTTACCTTCGGAACCGCCCACCACGCCTACTTGCAGCAAAACTTCATTCTGCAAATCGTTTATCTTCCAATACATTAACACCCCTTTTTTTGTCATGAAGCACTGGTTGGTGGTGCCACCTTCCCTTTACAAACCCTCACAAAATTCCCCTTCATTTTACACTTTCTACATATTTGGCGTACAGCAGGACAGTTCGAGTCAGTTTCTATATGGCCTTTCAACCCACACTTGTAGCAATAGCCACTTTCCCCAAATGTTAAAATGTTTTTTTTCTTCACAACTGTCACTTCTTCCTTTTCTCTGGAAGCTTCATATACAACTCCCTGTATGCCTTCCTCTTTCTTTGAGGCGCCCACAGCCATCTCCTTCAATCCTTCTTCTGTACTCTCGACCCTTTTTGCAATATCAACAGCTTTCTGTAAAGTCAATCCTTCTGTATTTAGTAGTGTTCTTGAACTCTTTTGTCTCACAACGTCTGTACTAATTGGTCACATAGCATTTCATCTAAAAACCCTTTATAATTACATGTTGATGTCAACTGTTTGATTGCTGACATGTATTTGTCTACAGATTCACCTGGGAGTTGTGTGCTCTTTAAAAATGTATATCGTTCGACCACCTCTTTTCTTTTCTCCCCGAAGTTCTGTTCTAGCTTCAGTATCACTATACCATAATCATCCTGCTAGACCTGATTCCCCAGGGGTTGGTAGTTCCCCCTACTCTCAGTTGGAGGGGACATGTGTTAGACCTGGCAGATTTTTGGCATGTCTCCCCTGTCTTTTTGCCTTCTGACCTCATTATGGTTTACTGGACTCTGTTTTTGCTGGTTTATTGTCTCTGCGCACTTTACCACTGCTGATCAGTGCTAAAGTGCAAGTGCTCCCTAGGCAAATTGTCCTGTTCATTGATTGATCTATGAATGGCAAATTTGAGTTACTGGTAAGTCCCTAGTAAAGTGCACCAGAGGTGCCAAGGGCCTGTAAATCAACTGCTACTAATGGGCCTGCAGCACTGATTGTGCTACCCACATAAGTAGCCCTGTAAACATGGCTCAGACCTGCCACTGCAGTGTCTGCGTGTGCAGTTTTATATTGCCAATTCGACCTGGAAAGTGCACCCACTTGCCAGGCCCAAACCGTCCCTTTTTGTACATGTAAGTCACCCCTAAGTTAGGCCCTACGTAGCCTCATGGGCAGGGTACAGTGTATTTAAAAGGTAGGACATGTGCTAGAGTGTTTTACCTGTCCTAACTGTGAAATACTGTCAAGTTCGTTTTTCACTGTTGCAAGGCCTCTTTCCCTCATAGGTTAAAATGGGGGCTGCCTTTAAATAACTTTAAAGTGCAGATTCCCTTTCAGGGCAAAAAGAAATATGGAGTTTGGGGTCTCTGAACTCACAATTTAAAAATACATCATGTAGTGAAGTTGTTTTTTAGATTGTGAGTTTGAAAATGCCACTTTCAGAAAGTAGGCATTTTCTTGCTTAAACCATTCTGTGACTCTGCCTGTTTGTGGATTCCCAGACAGGGTCAGTTTGACAGTTGGGCTGTTTACACCTCTCCTCTATACAGTGACACAAAGGGAGTTTGGGGGTTGGGGGTATCCTGCATATCCTGATGAGCCATCTGAGCTAGAGTGGAGGGAGGAGTGGTCACTTGCACCTGAAAGGACTGCGCCTGCCCTCACAATGCAGTCTCCAACCCCTGGTGTGTGTCTGGGGACTGGCCTGGACAAGAAAGGATCTTGCCAACTTCAAAGGCAGAAAGGGGTATAAAAAGACCCAAAACCCCAGACTTTCTCTTTCTGGAAACAAGAGGAACCCCTGCCCAGGGGAAAAGCAGAAGGAGGAGTATTGTCCCTTGGCTGTGTTGCTTTGTTAGAATGGCCTGCAGTTGCTGCTTCTGCCTGAAAAAAAGTGCAAAGGGTGACCCTTGCTGTGTGTCTTGCTTAAGAGAGTTCTCCAAGGGCTCGGAGTAGCGCTTGCCTCCTGTTGGAAGTCTCAGGGACACCGAAGACTTCAGTTTCCTTGACCTGCAGCACTGGAAACTGTGGGTTTTGTGTTGTTCAAATGGACAAACCACTGCACCACCGCCAACGAAGCCACTGGCCTGCACCGTGACCTGCCGACGCCGCACGTAACCGCACTGCCCCGCTTCGTACCGTGACCCTGGTCTCTTCGACACCATCATCGGCCAACTTCACCAAACAGCTGCTCGCACCGCGACCTGTGGGACCTGTGCTCCAGCATCGCCTGCTCACAACGCAGCATAGGCATCCCCGATGACAACGCTCTTGCTGAAACCGGCCCACTGCCTGCACCGCTGCCTGTGGACACCGTGCGTGAGGTACACACAGCACCGTCCCACCTCGCACTGCAGCCCCGGTCCACCGAGCCAGCATCAATGACTCCAGTGTCGTCACCAGGCATCCTGCCTGCACCGTGGCTTGTGGACACTGCTTATGAGGGTCATAAAGCACGGTCCTGTCCCGCAACGCTGGCTTGGGCCTACTGACGACAGCACTCAGCAACGACAACACCGCTGCCGCACTTCGCACTGCCCGCTTCACACCACAGCCTTGGTCTCACTGATGCCACTGGACGCCATCACTGAGCCGATGCCTGCATCGTGACCTGTGGGCACCGCACATTGCATTGTCCCGGTTCACACCACCGCCCCGACGCCATCCACTCCAGTGCTCCTGACTTCATCAGCCCGGAGTTCGATCTGCAACTCGTGTGATTTCAAGGGCCCGACGACTCCCACACCGACTCTGGAACCGACACCGTAACACCAGCAACGCCACTCTCCAGAGCTCACCGTGAGGATCACGATGCCCTGTAATTCCAAAGGTACCACTTGCGGGTCTTCCTGACACCGTAGCTGGCCTGCGATGCTGCGGCTTGCCTGAACTGTTGATTTTGTTGATCATGATGCTGTGATAGCCCCAGGTGGAGCTATAGACTTCAAGGAACTGTATTTTGGAGTAAATCTTGCAGAATTCATATTTTTATTCCTGTATGTTGGATTTTTATCGCATTTGGTCTTGTTTTATATAGATAAATATTGACTATGTTTGTAAAACTGGTATGGTGTCCTGCTGTAGTGTTCTCATTTATTACTGTGTGTTATATGCAAATTCTTTACCCAATCTGAGTGGTTATCTCCCTTATCCTGACTAGAGTGAGGGTCCCTACTTGGACAGGGTTCAAATCAACTAGAGACCACATTTCTAACACATTCCAATCAGTTTCTTCATCATCTTCCTTAGGTAAAGATGGTATGCATTTCAATATACTCTTGCCTTCAGCCCGCAAAGGATGCTCAAGCATGGCCAATTTACACGCAGCCATACAAATGTCACCTCCCACTGCTTCCACATAAGCTTGGATAACCTCCTTCCAGTCCTCCCATTCAATGAGAGGTCCACAGGTAAATTGAGAAATGGTGTTGATGCCATTAATCCAGCCATAATAAAGAAAGTCAGTATAATGTATACTCCAGAAGAAAATATAAAAACTGTTTTTTTGCAGTAAAAAAATAAATATATATATAATAGTGCTAAAGAAGCAGACATAATGAGTGTCCTCAGATTTCTTGTAATAGATGCAGCCATACAGCCTGCCGAGTGTTGGCTGAATTGCCAGTAAACAGACTACATACGCAAGATGCAGTCCAAAATTGTTCTTAAATAATGATGTAAGCAAGGCCAACCACAGGCATTGCTAGCCTGCAGTCATGCAGCCTCAATTCACATGGTTCAGTTGCTAGCACTGTTGCTTGGAGACAGCAACTTCAGGACCACCTGGTCTTGAGGCGTCTTTAGACCAGTTGCTAGGAGACGGCCCAGTCAACGCTGCAAGGTCATGAGTCTTGTCACGCCCAATAAACAACACCACGGACAAGCGTGCGATGCATGACCAAATCAACTTTAAAGGTCCCAACAAATCACCGGACTGTCCCTCAAGTGTATCACCATTGAGCTGCCTCCAAATCGCTGCTGTCACCGCTACGCTGCACAGCTGGAACACGAGAAGACGGCAACAATGTCCCTCACATGTATCACCGTTAAGCAGCCTCCAAATCGCCACTCTCACTGCGACCCTACACAGCGGAAACACGAGAAGGCAGCAACAAATTAATTTTCTCTAGATCACTTCTGGCCCCAAACTGGTGCTGTCCTCCTGGGGTGTTCACAGCTCATAGTCAGTGAAACAAAGTACATTCAGATGCTCAGGTAAGTAAAATAGGTTTATTTTTCCAGTATTACATAACACCAGAAGAGAGCTGCCAGCAAGCTCCACAGTGGGCTGTTCAAACCCCCACTCGAGCCCTCCTCTACATTCCAATTCATTCCACATTCTAACAGGGGAATGGCGAGTCTCATAGTGTAATGATCGGAGAATCTAGATTTCATTAAAGACACTGAGGCTAACATTAGGCATTAACCTTTTAATTGCTACTCCTGTAGCAGCACCTTTAAAGAACTTCCAAACAAAAAATTCCAAACTAGAATCGGAACACCTAAGGACATCAATAGCCCTCTCCCTGAACTTTAGTCCTCCTTTAAATGCAGAAGACATGAACACTTGGAAAAACTTGAATCTTCCAATCCTTCTTAAACGATTCTTCCATGTGCAAACTCTTCTTCATCCAGATGCATTACGACTCTGAAACAGTAAACAACAAATTCAGCTACCTATTAACTACATTAACTTATTCATATAAATATATATATATATTTGTTTTTTTTTAAACCATGCTACTATACATTGTCTTAATAATACATCTACATATCAAACCTTAGCCAACTATAAATCGTTAACAAACCTATAACTAACTATTCATAAAAAAATATTCATTTATTTTCCCAAAAGGGAAGCGAAGGGAGGGATAGTGCTAGCCTCCGAGTCTTTAATGAAGTCTAGATTCTCCGATAATAACATTATGCGAATCTCCATTTCATTACAAGACCGGAGGCTACCATTATGCATGTTCAAAGCCCTCCAAAACCACATTCGCCATGTGCTGTATTGGTCTAAAGTAATGTTTTACAAAAGTTCCTGCATTCAATCAGTTAGTCACTCTTAAAAACTCCTCCAATCTTCCATCGGATAAATAAGCTTTACTTGCCAGTGCACCCCTTACGGAATGTGACTTGAAAATATTAAATACCAATACCTGCCTATAACATAGCCCATTTAATCCATCTTGCTATAGTAGCAGTGGTCACAGCTTTATATGTTTTAAGTTTGTGGAGGGAACCCCAAGACAGCCACCTCCATTTTTGTGAGCCCAGCATTATCCCTGTGCCCCAATTCAGCCCGGTGATCAAGGATTCCTAAAAGACCTAGGTAAGGAGCCCCAGACTTTTCTGGGAAACCTTATTATTTGTTTAAAAGTGTTTTTTACTGCTACCCTTGCCTGTTTACTATAGACTCTCTGTGTTTCAGGCAGATTGGCCTTTTAAAGTGCTGTTTTTTAGCCGTGCCTGTGTGAAATTTCCCTCCTAGTTTTTGGCACAAGACTGCATAAAGCCCCCTCCCCCCCCTTTTCTAAGTAAAAAGGCTACATACATCTTGCAGAGTGTGTTTAGGAGACTGCTTAATCTATCTCTGTGATTTAAATTGTGTTTAGAAACTGTCTGCATCCCCTGTTTTTTGCCCTAAAAATGCCGCTTTTCAGAGTGCGCGACAAGCAGTATTTCAGTGTTTTTTACAATATCTCCCTTACCTGAAAAGTAGAGACTGCTAGCTTGGAAGTGTGGATTCAGTCTGTCTGTATCCAAGGAAATTCTGAATAGAGCAGCAGCTGCCTCCTCCCTTCCCACAGGGCTTCAGTTAACTTGGCCCTTATATACGTTTCTATTGGTAGTTGCATATGGTGTTGTGATAGGTTGTTGGGGGCTGGTCTTTCTATTGTCTTAGAGATTAGGGTTGGGCTTGTGATTGGTAGTAGGGCTGAGATTCTGATTAGTTACTAGTTTTTAGGGCTGGGCTTGTGATTGGTAGTCAGGCTGAGTTTCTGATTGGTTCCTGGTTTTTAGGGCTGGGCTTGTGATTGGTAGTAGGGTTGAGATTCTGATTGGTTCCTGGTTTTTAGGGCTGGGCTTATGATTGGTAGTCAAGCTGAGATTCTGATTGGTTCCTGGTTTTAGGGCTGGGCTTGTGATTGGTAGTTGGGCTGAGATTCTGAGTGGTTCCTGATTTTTAGGGCTGGGCTTGTGATTGGTAGTAGAGCTGAGATTCGGATTGGTTCCTGGTTTTTAGGGCGAGGCTTGTGATTGATGGTAGGGCTGGGATTCTGATTGGTTCCTGGTTTTAGGGATTAACTTGTGATTGGCAGTAGGGTTGAGATTCTGATTGGGATCTTGGTTCTAGGGTTGGGGTTGAGATTGGTTGTCAGGATTAGGGGTATGATTGGTGATTAGGGCTGGATCTCCCATTGGTTGTTTGAATTAGGGTTACAAATCTGATTGGTTAGGGTTAGGACTAGGTTTCTATTGGCCAGTAGGGCTATTTAAGCCTAGGACTCAGGGGGTCTCAGCTCGGACGTCGAGGCTAAGGACGGAGAGGACAAGGGCATCTGCCTGTTTAGGCCTGTTCGGCACTAGTAGGGCCTAGGGTCAGAAATGCTGCCCAGATTCCCATCAATCAGAAAGGAACTTACTCCCTACACATCCATCAACATGCAAACACATCATCTGCAAAGACATCCAACCCCTGCATCACAAACTGACCGCATACAGATTGCAATGTTCCATCATCCAACACGATACCCCATATACAACACCTAAACACATATCCACCACAACGACAACAGTAAAACACTACTCTGTCCACTGCCACTAACACAATCTGCCATCACCCACACAACACAAAACCACACTATACATTACTTTCAGCCTTCCAGATACACACTCCCTGTTCATACAAACCAACAACACTATCCCCTATTTGCTCCACACAGACCACCTTTCATCATGACAATTCCTAAACCCAGCCTCCCAACACACCATCTACAAACGCCCTTCCCCTCTCTTCACCAATTACATTCAACCATACAATCCTCTCACTCCACCACACATATTACCTCTTCCAGTCATCACAACTAACACATACTCCCCTGACACACATACATCCCCTCTTACACACCTCATACATTCATCTCCAAAACACATTGACACCCCCTGTAATACTCTAATTCCACTCACCAGCACTAACTCACATACAAATCCCTCACCGAAAACCACTACATCAATATCCCCTTTCACTATTCCACAAAAACAATACAGACCACACACATCAGCTCATCAAATCAACACAAACTCTTGTTACTTGTTGTCACACCCACTCCCACCCTCATGACTACACAAAGAATACAAATCCTGTCAAATTTTTACCCCTACATTCTCACTCTTCACAAACATCTACCACAAGCACCTCAGCACAGCAACATTAATTCTCCCGCCTCTCATCGATTACACAATTTAGAGCCTTACATTATGATCCACATGCTCCTCCATCACCCCTCCACCATACTCCATCCACACTAACCATTACTATTCATAACAGAATCATGGTTGAGAGATGACATGGCCACAGTGTTGCATGAAGCCCTTCCTACGGACTATCAAACCATCACCCAAAACTGTATAGGCAAGAGAGGAGATGGACTAGTTATTATATTCAAACAGGCAATAAATCTCAGTAAAACAGACAACATTTCCATACAAGGTTGTGAAGCCCTCCTCACCAGATGCCACCCTACTCCAACTTCCTCCTGTAACTTTCTCCTCCTTTACAGAGCTCTACCTAACAACTCTACATTCCCAGACGCTTTTCTAGATACGGTCTCAAACCATATTACATTATACTCAAACCTGTGCATTCTTGGGGACCTAAACATTTGGCTTGACAAACCCATTGTGCCCCATCCAAAAGCTATCACCACTGGCCCAGTCGCATTGAACCTACATCAGATTGTACACAATCCCACACACATCGCTGGACACATCCTGGATGTCATTTTTGCTAAGCCTGAATTAGTTACCGTTCATAGCATCACGCCAATCACATGGTCAGACCACCATTTGATAACTTTCCAACATAAAACACCACAAATCAACACACCCCACAAATACTTACAATCATGCACCTATTGACCTTGGAGCAAACTCAGTTTTGACGACTTAGGGCCAGATGTAGGAAAGGTTTTGCACGTCGCAAACAGCGAATTTCGCTGTTTGCGACGTGCAAAACCCACATCGCAATGCCCAATTCCAGTTTTGCGAGTCGGTAACCTGGTTGCGAGTCGCAATTAGGAAGGGGTGATCCCCGTCCTAATTGCGAGTCACAGCGCGATTCTGCATTGCTTTGTGACCGCGAATGCAGTCGCAATGCAATCGCAGTTACCACCAGTGTCACACTGGTGGTAACCCATTCGCAAAAGGGAAGGGGTCCCCTTTGTGAATGGCGTGGAAAACATTTTTTCAGAGCAGGCAGGACCACTGCCTGCTCTGAAAAAATGAAACAAAAACGTTTAATTTTTTCATTTTGTAATGCATCTCGTTTTCCTTTAAGGAAAACGGACTGCATTACAAAAAAAAAACTGCTCTATTTAAAAGCAGTCACAGACATGGTCGTCTGCTGTCTCCAGCAGGCCACCATCCCTGTGAGTGCTGCGAGTCGCAAGGGGGTCGCAAAAATGCGACCCACCTCATTAATATTAATGAGTTGGGCCTTTGCGAGTCGCAGATGGTGTCAGTGACACCATCCTGCATCCTGAATTGTGACTCGCAAATTGCGAGTCTCTCTGACTCGCAATTTGCGACTCGCAATTCAGGAATTTCCTACATCTGGCCCTTAGTAACACAACTAACAGCCAACACAGATCTAGATACAATTAATTCTGTTCCAAAACTTTATGAGTGGCTACAGGAAGCTTTTGATATCCTAATACCACTCAGAAAAACTAAACAGGACAAAAGAAAACGAACACCTTGGAGAAACACAGAACTTAAAAAGATAAAGCAACAAATCAGAAAGTTGCAGCAGATCTGGCTCAAAACACACAACAGTCAAGACAAACTGCAGCTACACAAACTTAACAGAATATACAAATCATCAATCAAAAAAGCCAAAAAAGGTACTACCCAGACAGAATTAAAAATGCTAAATCTGCAAATAAAGAATTTTATAAAATTCTCAATGAATTTTTAAAACCTACATGCATGGAAGGAAGTCATCCCACTACTCAAGATTTCACAAGCATACTGGCAATTAATTACACAACCAAGGCAGACACATTGGACTCCTATTTAAAACAGAAGAAAACCATCAGCACCAACCCCTTTCCTAACATACCCTCTAAGAATAAACCAGCCCAGCCTCTACAGTCCTTCAAACAAATATCACAAGGTGAATTTATGGATTTGGTCAAAGCAAGCAGACCTTCCGGTTGCCCTTCTGACCCTTGACCACCACACATCTTAAGGAACATTCTTTTATCTACTTCTGCTGCCACACCTGTAAGAAGAATCATCAACAACTCTTTAAAGGAACTTTTCCTGTAGACCTGAAAAAGGCATACATACGACCATTATTAAAGAAAACAAGCCTAGACCTGCAAGACCCCAGCAACTACAGACCAATCACAAATGGACCTTTCCTGGGCAAACTGATAAAAAGAGCAGCATTCACCCAGATGTCGCAATTCATTGAAGACAAATCTATACTTTAAGACTTCCAAACTGGATTCCACTCATAGCAATCTAGGATGATCTTAAAAACACAGTTGACCGCAATGGAGTTGCTGCACGACTTCTCTTGGACCTCTTGGCTGCCTTTGATACGGTTGACCATGACACCCTAATTCAAAGACTCCACAAAGCCGGCATAGAAGGGACTGCTCTCGACTGGATTACATCCTACCTTCAAAAAAGAACTAATATCATCTATTCTCCCCCATTCTCGTCCAAACCCTACCTCACAAAAGCAGGGGTCTCCCAAGGATCAATCATCTCATCTTGGCTTTTCAACATCTACATGATATAGTTACCAGAACTGATCAATGATTTTCATCTCACATGCTACAACTATGCAGATGACACACAAATACTACTTAAATTAGAATGCCCCAAAAACATCGAAAATTCACTAATTTTCAGTTGCCTCAGAGCCGTTGATCAGTGGATGACTTGGAGCCATCTCAAACTAAATGTCTCCAAAACAGAAATACTCATATGTGGTGACTGGCAAAATTATGACCCACTGTGCACCTGGCATGACGATCTCGGACAACCTCCTCAATTATCAAAGGAAGTTGAAAGCCTTAGAATCACCATGGACTCCAAGTTAACAATGAATACCCAAGTGGACAAATTAGCACAAACAAGCTTCATCACCTTGAAGACTCTACAACGCATCTTCCCCCACCTTGGATTTCCATACATGATGCAGGCTACTATCTCACTTGTACTATCCAAACTGGATTATGCCAATGGCCTCTACCATGGATCATCTCTATCTATTATGAAAAACTACAACGTATTCAGAACTCCGATGCCAGGCTACTATTACCTGTAAAGCCACAAGCCCACATCTCCCCTGCTTTGAGACCACCACACTGGCTACCCGTTGCCAGAACATGCACCTTCAAGCTGCTTTGTATCACCCACAAAGCTATACATGGAACAGGACCACTTTTTATCTGAAACAAAAGAACCAAATACATTCAACAAAGAAACATCTGCTCAAGATTGGCACTCCACCTTAGAACACCACCATATAAGAAAAAGACTATGGCCCTGGCAGTCTGTGATAAAGCGGCGGTAATGCCGCCAACAGGCCGGCTGTAAAATAAATGGAACTATGACCACGGCGGAAACCGCCCAGACAGACAGCCACTTTAACAAACCGACTGCCAAGGCGGTAGCAACAAGCACTGCAGCGGTAACCGCCAACAGCCAGGCGGAAGACAATGTACTGCCCACTGTATTACAATAGGTCTATCCGCCACCTTTTCCGGGGCCATACCAATGACATCAAAAGCACAGCGGAAACAGAACACAGAAGGAAAAGGACTCACATCTGGACACTCAAGGAAGAACCATGACGCCATGGAGCCCGAGTTGCACATATTTCTCATGATTGTATACCTCCTCATTCACTATGAACAAAAATGCCGGCAAAGACGACCACAGTGAGTACTGCCGCCTAGCACACAAGGGAGGGGGGAGGAAAAAGTGAGTGACACAGACATGCAACACGCAAAACCTCCCACCCCCAACACCATACACACAAACAGATGAAGTAACATTACATATACACCCCGTACCCCTCAGGAATAATGCAAGGACAAAAGCAATTGATTAAAGTGAGTGTAATAAGATACAATACTAGAATCAAAACACAACATACATATATACAAATGGAGGGACACTGCCCAATCCTCAATGTCCGTGGGCCACATCACATGGGCCAAGGCCCCACTTGAATCCTGCAACAACACAGAGAGAACACTGCAGGGGCATCAGGTCGAAAATACCCAGGCACCTCAGGGGGACTGGGAATGGGGGGCAACAGCTGGAAGATGGTACACCACTGGTCCTGGAGGGGGCTACATTCCCTGTGCAATGTCCTGGGGAGTGCAAGGCCACAGTCTCTCAAGTGGGTGGTTTGCCCACTGCTTGGTCCTGGGGAGTGCAACGCCACAGTCTCTATAGTGGTTGGCTTCTCCACTGGTTCTGGACGGGGCCTTGTGCCCTATGTGCTTCATCCTGGCAAGGAGGGGGTGAGTGGATGGCTTCTCCACTGGTTCTGGAGGGGGACCTTGTGCCCTGTGTGCTTCATCCTGGGAAGGAGGGAGTGAGTGGATGGCTTCTTCCACTGGTTCTGGAGGGGTCCTTGTGCCCTGTGTGCTTCATCCTGGCAAGGAGGGGGTGAGTGGATGGCTGCTCCACTGGTTCTGGTGGGGGCCTTGTGCGCTGTGTGCTTCATCCTGGCAAGGAGGGGGTGAGTGGAAGGCTTCTTCCACTGGTTCTGGAGGGGGCATTGTGCCCTTTGTGCTTCATCCTGGCAAGGAGGGGGTGAGTGGATGGCTTCTCCACTGGTTCTGAAGGGGGCACTGTGCCCCGTGATGCAGATCTTGGGGAGTGCAAGGTCACAGTCTCTCACCTGGGTGTCAGACCCACAGGATTTGCTGGGTCCAGGACGCACTACAGCCCATGGAGGTTAGACTACACGCTGCCCGCCGTTGGTGACAGCTGCTCAGTGGTGGCAGTGGCGGTGCTGGTGTCGGGGCTGGCAATGGTGGGGGGAGACACCAGCCCTTACCCTGCAGCCTCGGACGAGTGCCCACTGGGGCTGCTGCTGCTGACAGTGGTGCTGGTGGCGGTGCTGGTGTCTGGGATGCCAGTGGTGGGTCGAGGCTGCAGCCCTTCCCCTGCAGCCTCGGACGGCTGACCCTCCATGGTTGGTGGTGAGGGTTCAGACTCAGTCCTAGCACCAGGCCTCCTGTCCGTCCTGCCTGCAGGTGCAGGCCCTTTGCCCTTCCCCTTGGCAGCTGGTGGTGCCTCCTTGCCCTTCCCCTTGGCAGCTGGTGGTGCCTCCTTGCCCTTCCCCTTGGCAGCTGGTGGTGCCTCCTTGCCCTTCCCCTTGGCAGCTGGTGGTAGCTCCTTGCCCTTCCCTTTGGCAGATGGTGGTGCCTCCTTGTCCCTCCCCTTGGCAGCTGGGGCAGGCACACTGTCAGTGCTCATGGTTGGATCCCTGGAGCCTCTTCCACCTGCAGTAGCTGCCGACACTACTGTGGCCGTGGACTGGCTGGCTGAGGTGCTACCGTGGCCCGACGTGAAGGACGAGGAGAGGGGAAGGGAAGAAGTCAACGGCAGAGAGGAAAAGCTTCTTAGGGACACTGGGGCGGGAAGAGGGTGAAGGTTTGGGAGTGGAGAAAGAGGAAGTGGTTGTTGGAGGTGTCTGTCTGCTGTGTTTGGGTGCAGGTGCATGGGCTGGATGCTGTTGTGAGGTGGATGGCTGTTGGGTGTCCGAGTGCTTGTGTTTGTGTAGCTTAAGAGGGGGGGCACAGACACAATGGGAGAGGACACAGGGGTTGTGTGCATGGATGTGGGGGTGGTGACTGCCAGTGAGGGATGTGTAGTGATAGGCTTGATGGTGATGGGGGTAGTGGATAAGGATGTAGTACGTGCAGGTGTGAGTGGAGATGCTACTGCGAGGGTGGTGGACGACGAGGGGGACACAGTGGAGGCAGTGGGTGTTGTTATATCTGCATCTGGATGGTGTTTGTGTGAGTGCCTGTGGGATGATGTGTGGTGCTTGTGTTTGCCTGAGCTACTCCTGTGTGTTGTCTTGGGTACATGCTGGTCTGAATGTGTGCTTGGGATAGGTTGGGATTGAGGTTAATGGGACTGGGCAGAGGAAGTTGGAGGGGGAGGCTAGAGACAGGGACAATGGCTGCCATCGGGGAGGAGGCCAGAGCTTGGATTGATCTCTGTTGGGCCGCCATGCCAGAGTGAATGCCCTCCAGGAATGCATTTGTTTGTTGCAAATGGCCTGCCAGCCCCTGGATGGCATTCACTGTGGTTGACTGCCCAACAGAGATGGATCGCAGGAGGTTAATAGCCTCCTCACTCAGGGCAGCAGGGCTAACTGGGGCAGGGCCTGAGGTGCCTGGGGCAAAGGAGACGCCCACCCCCTGGGTGAGCGGGCACGGGAAACTCACTGAGGGGCTGGTATGGGGGTGGCGGCTGTACCTGTAGTTGGGGTGGGCACAGAAGTGTCCGCCACCAGCAGGGAGCTTCTATCGGAGGAGGTATCACTGTCCGAACTGTCCCCTCCTGTCTCCGCCGTTGTGCTCCCCTCGCCCTCCTTTCCACTGGTGCCCTCACTGTCGGTGGATTTGGCCTCATTAGCCTCGTGGGATACAGCTCACTCTGTCGCCAGTGCCTCTGCTCCTCTGCCAGATTATGCCTATGGACATAAGGACAGGGTGAGAAAACAAAAAGGGTGGGGAGGAGACAAAGGATACACTTGGTCAATAGCAGCAACAACACCACTGTTGGCGTACACGACACACACACACACAGGGAACAGCCCTACGCACTAGGCAATGCACTACCAGTCACAATGCTCGTCATCAGCCCATGGACAGGAATACATAGCAGCATACCTGAGACCCACAGACGCCTGCCCAGTAGTGGATGCCAACTAGCTTGGTTGGCGGTGGTGTTCATCAGCCCCTGTCCAACATGGAACCTATCCTGCAATCTCCGGCCTGGCCTAGGGGCACCCACAGACCCACATCCCCCACCCGGATACCACCCCACCACGTGCATGTAGTATATTTGAAAACTGTACTCACCCCCTTGTGGCTGCTGTGATGCCCTCAAGCGCCCATCCAGCTCTGGATAGGCCACTGCCAGTTTGCAGGCCATCATGGGGGTCAGGGCTCGACGGGCACCCCTTCCTCGTTGGGAGGCCATCCCCAACTGGGCCTCCGCCGTCTTCCTTGCCCAGCATCTCAGGTCCTCCTGTGACAGTGGGTGCTCCGCCTGTCGTAGATCCCCAGGGTCAGCATGTCCTTGGTGATGGCACGCCATATACCTTTTTTTGATGGGCGCTGATCTCCACAAAAAGACACATAGAAAAAGGTATCAGTCATACCATCTGGCCTGTTACACTCATGGCCCACCTTGTCCTCACATCCCCTTACGCACAGACATTTCCCATCATACATGCATCGCGCTGCCCAAAACCCTTCCACCAACCCCCCCCACACGAGGCCTTCACACACACCACTCCTGTATCGTGCTCACAGTGTACTCACCTTTTGGTCTGGAGGCTCATACAGCATTCGGTACTCAGTCTCTCCAACTCCACAGCGGTGAAGGCAGGGGCCCTTTCCCCAGTGACACAAAAGAAGGTCGGTTCCAGACAAAGGTCACAGCAGCACGTGCAGTGTAGGTCCTCTACTGTTGAAGGTCTGGTAGCAAGTGAGTGAACTGATAGAAAATGGCGGTCACGTCTGCGGTGGCGCGTACCGTCACCACCGGCGTACATCACCATTGGCCACTGTAACCCATAAGGCCCATAGACAACCAATGAGGAGTTGCACGGCGGTACTCGACCGCCTCCCGCAACCATGCACAACGTCAGCGGAATTACCTCACTTCCACCTGTCCCTCCAAACAGGACAGGCGGACGCTATTTCGGGGGGGCAGGCCATGGCATCTATGTGTGTCACAATACACATAGGCATCATTTGGGACTATCCAACTACATACTATTACAGTCACAACATGCAATGCAGTGTAGTGTTTGGAAATGTGGAATTCTGACTAGCTGCTCCCCGTTTTGCCCCCTAGATTACAACCGCTGAAGATTAATTGAAGATGGAGACATCCCCCCATGTACAGACCGCAGGTGGACTTGTCAACAATGGAGGACAAGCACATTATCCTCACCTGTAGACTTGACAGGGCCACCATCACAGAGCTGTCTGCCCAAGTGGAGCCTGACCTGATATCCGCTATCCATCAGCCCACCCGGATCCCCCCTCTTGTGCAAGTCCTATCTGTGCTCCTTTTTTTGGCAACTGGCTCCTTCCAAGTGACAGTGGGCTTGGCAGCAGGAATGTCACAGCCAATGTTCTCAATAGTGCTGACCAGAGTGTTGTCTGCCCTGATTAAACACATGCGCAGCTACATCGTTTTCCCCAGGTGGAGGATTTGGCCACAGTTAAAGCTGACTTCTATGCAATGCTATTGATGGTACACATATTGCCTTTGACACCCCCACCCCCCGGAGAAATGAACAGGTGTTCAGAAATCAAAAGAGCTTTCACTCGATGAATGTGCAGATAGTGTGCCTGGCGGACCAGTACATCTCCCATGTCAATGCAAAGTATCCTGGCTCTGTGCATGATGCCTATGTCCTGAGGAATAGCAGCATCCCATATGTGATGGCTCAACTCCAGAGGCACTGGGTGTAGTTAATAGGTGTGGCCTGGTTCCCACCCAGTGGGTCTTGGTGTATGGTGTGGGCCCTAAGGGTTAGTGTGTGTCTAAGAGGTGTCCCTCGATAATTGCAGGTGACTCTGGTTACCCCAACCTCCCATGGCTACTGACCCATGTGAGGAATCTCAGGACAAGGGCAAAGGAACGTCACAATGAGGCACATGGGCGAACAAGGAGAATAATTGAGAGGACATTCGGCCTCCTGAAAGCCAGGTCTCGGTGCCTGCATCTAACAGGTGGATCCCTGTGCTGCTCACCCAAGAAGGTGTGCCAGATAATCGTGGCATGCTGCATGTTGCATAACCTTGCCTTGAGACGCCAGGTGCCTTTTCTGCAGGAGGAGGAGGCTGGAGATGGGCCTGAGGCAGTAGTGGACCCTGTGGATAGTGAAGATGAGGAGGCAGAGGATGAGGATGAGGACAACCGAACAGCTATTAAACAACAGTACTTCAAGTGACACACAGGTAAGACACTGTAACTTCACTTTGCATTGACAGTTTTGTATTTAACATTGTACATGGCAGGCAGATTCTCCCACTTCTATGGCTCTTACTGTACCCTTTGGCATCTCTATTTTCAGAAATCTGTGCCCCTCTGGCACCTGGTGTGCTGACTGTAGCCAACTACATGTCATTCCTATGTATACATTACTGTACAGTTGTATTGAAGTGTTTAAACCTTGTTAAAAGAATACATAGTGAAATCATTTGACATACTCCATACTTTTTTCAAACGGTGTTTATTTAAGTGCTAAGAGGTAAAAGGGGATGTGCAGTAGGCTGGGGGGATGATGGAGGAAAGACCAGGATATAGTCCAGTCTATTTGTATCACAGGTGCATTGTCCAAGGGGGCATAGGAAAGGGAGCAATGGCAGTTCAAGGTGGAGAGGGTGACAGAGTGGGACACAACGTTGACAATCAGGAGAGTCTCATTTCCTGGCAGGGGTCTTAGCAATGTCCTCCGACTTCTGCCTGGATGGCAGGGACCGTTTGCGGGGTGGTTCTCCTTCTGCCGGGGGAGGGGTGCTGGTGGCCTGTTGTTCCTGTGGCGGAGCCTCCTGTACACTAGCTGCAGCGGAGGTGAAGGGCTGTTCATCGGTTTGGCTAGTGTCAGGGGCCCGGTGGTGTGCCACTGCCTCCCTTCATGGTGTTGGCCATGTCAGCCAGCAACCCTGTAGTGGTGACCAGGGTGGTGTGGATGTTCTTCAGGTCATCCCTGATCCCAAGGTGTTGTCCCTCCTGCAGCCGCTGGGTCTCCTGCAGCTTGTCCAGTATCTGGCTCATCGTCTCCTGGGAAAGGTAGTATGCGCCCAGGATGTTGGCGAGTGCCTCGTGGAGAGTCGGTTCCCTGGGCCTGTCGTCCCCCTGTCGCACAGCAGTCCTCCCAGCTTCCCTGTTGTCCAGTGCCTTTGTCCCCTGAACCGTGTGCCCACTGCCACTGACCCCAGGTCCCTGATCGTCCTGTGTTTGTGGGGTTGCCTGGGGTCCCTGTAGTGGTGGACACACTGCTGACTGACGTGTCCTGGGGACAGAGGTATGGGCCCGCTGGGTGGGCGCTGTGCTGGTGTTTCCTGAGGGGGAGGCTCTGTGGTGGTATGAGACTGTGCCTGGGTAACCGACTGTCCGGAGATCCCTGATGGGCCAGAGCTGCTGTCATCACTGTGGGCCTCTTCTGGGGGGGACTGGATGCTGCTGGCACCTCTTCTCCGGTGATGTTGGGTAGGGGACCTCTGGGGATGTAAATGCAGTGTTATAGTTTCTGCATGTGACATCTTGTGCATGGGTGTGTTGCCCTGTATGGTTGTGATTGCCCTGTCAGCTTTGCCTTGTGTGAGTAGTGATTCTGTGGGCTAGGTGATTCTCTGTAATGTGCATGCATTAGTGGTGGGTGTCCATGCAGGTCTGTGATGGGGGTCCATGCATTGGTGTTGCATGCAGGGCTTGGTATTGAGATGGGTGGGTTGTGATGGTGGGTTATATGTGAGGTGGTGGAAGTTTGTGATGGCATGCAGGTGGGGGGGAAGTAGTAAAGAGTTGACTTACCAGAGTCCAGTCCTCCTGCTAATCCTGCCAGGCACCCAGGATGCAGTATTGCCAAGACTTGATCCTCCCTTGTTAGTTGTGGGGGAGGAGGCGGAGGTCAACCGCCATTCCTCTGTACAGCTATCTGGTGTCTTGCAACCACGGAACGTACCTTCCCCTGTAGGTCGTTCCGCCTCTTCCTAATGTCATCCCTTGTTCTGGGGTGCTGTCCCACGGCGTTGACCCTTTCCACGATTCTCTGCCATAGCTCCATCTTCCTGGCAATGGATGTCTGCTGCACCTGTGATCCAAATAGATGTGTCTGACCCGGATGATTTCCTCCACCATGACCCTTAGCTCCTCCTCTGAGAACCTGGTGTGTCTTTGTGGTGCCATGGGTGTATAGTGTGTGGTGTGTGTGAGGGTGTCTGGAGTGATGTGTTAGGGTGTGTGCTGTGAGGTGCGTGGATGGTGTATGGGTGATGGTGTTCTGTGGCTTTGGTTCTGTGGGTGCTCTCAGTGTGTCTCTCTCTCAGTTGTCAATATTTTTGAATCGTAAAGGGTTGTGGGTAATGTGTGTGTGTGTTTTGTAGTGGTGTGGTGTGTGGGTGTGGTGTGTGTATGTGTGTCAGGTGTGTGTGTTATTCAAATTGTCCAATGTGGTGTTGTTTTGTATGTGTGTGTGTATTTTGAGTGAAGCAGTATGTACCCCCAATGGTTTACCGCAGTTAAATGTCCGCCATGGTGATTCTTGGGTCATAATGCTGTGGGTGTAGTTCTGTTGGCGTAACGGTGCGGGTTTTGGTACCGCCAGTTTATTACTTACCTTTGGGTTGGCGGACTTGTGTGTGTGTGTCTGAATAGTGATGGATTGCTATGTGTGTGTCATAATATGGGTAGCGGTAAACTGCTGTGGCGGCGTTATTTTGGCGGCAGTCGGCATGGCGGTAAGCGGTACTTACCGCCAATGTAATAATGAGGACCTATAGGTGGTACATCCTTCTCCGTTCAAGCAGCCAAACATGGAATTCATTATCCCCAACTATAAGAGTCACAGATAACTATCTTGTCTTCAGAAAAATACTCAAGAGTTGGCTCTTTCCTTCATAATCACCATATTCAAACAGCTATGGACTGCATATGCATAAGTTGATAAATATTTTTTATCTGATTATGTGTATATTTTAGTTATATATAGTTCTTTAGAAAATATGTATCGCTACTATGTCATAACAATAAACTACACACATACTCTTTAAACCTGTTCAACTAATGTTTATTTACTCATGGTTTCAATATGTATATGTATGTACATATATGTGTGCATATGTGTGTGTATTCATGTGTGTATGTATGTGTGTGTGTGTGTGTGTATATATATATATATATATATATATATATATATATATATATATATTTTTGTGTATGTTGTTCTATGCTCAACATGTTCATAGGTCAATGCACAGCTCCTAGATAAGTTGTTATATTAGATACTTATGAATACCTGCTCTCATTTTATATCACACTGGGTCTACCCATGACCATATGTCAATCTATCCTCCATTCCCACTCTGACTCATCCCAAATCTATTCTACTACTTTCATCTCCTAAATTACCCTGCCTAAGCTATTCCCTCCTCTTCCACATCTAACTCACCCAAACCTCACTTTACTACCATGATCTCCCAAACAATCCTACTAAATTCTCCCTCGTTTATCTCACTGTTAACTCATCCAAACCCCCCCGCTACTATGATCTCCCTAACCCCTTCCACAGACTCTTTCCTCTTTCATCCCCCTCTTTACTCATCCCACGTCTAAATCCTATTACCATAAACTCTCAATTAACACTTCTGGTTTCTTCCCTCCTCCACCCCTCCATTACTCCAGTCAATCCAACTAACACACTCACATATCTGCGACTCAAATTAACTCATAATAATACTAAAACTGCACTCATATTTCCTTATACTAATCCATCACTAATTGCTTTTGGGTTCCAGAGTAGCGTGCGACTCACCGAAAAGTGCTTTGATGCCTCGTTAGGGGTAGTAAGGGCTATATAAATACTATTACAATACAATACAATATGGCTTTACACAAGAAATCAATAATTGATTTTCTGTGTCTCTCCTAAATTCATTCATCCTGTTTTCATATTCATGCAAACAATCTATTTCACACAATTTCTTAGATTTCTCAAATTTTGGATAAAAAAATTGAACCAGACATTTCTTAGTTCTTCTCCTTATTTCAAAATAAACACCGTCTGGTGCCTTGATTTTATTACTTACCTCCAATGCTTTCACATCCGAAACTCTTCTACAAGAAATTAAACAAAGTAAAGTAGCCAATTTTATGGAAAGCCTTTTTATTTCCAAAAATCTATTACCAGTCCATGATTTAAATAAAGTTAAAAGCAAATTCACATAAAAAAATCATACCTAGCTCTAGGAGGTCTTCTTAATCTCATGCTTTTCAACACTCTACAAACAATAATATTCTTCCCTATACTCTTTCCATCCATCAGAACATGACATGCAGAAATTGCAGATCTGTAGCAATTTAATGTTCTATAGCTTAATCCTTTCTCAAACTTTTAGACCACTAAAGTTACTACATCTACTATAGGCGCCTCCAGGGGATCCAAATGCCTCTCCAAGCACCAACTAGACCATACTCTCCAAACTCCCCAATATATTTTTGTTGTTCCAGGTGCCCAAGATTCTAGTAGTAATTCTGAAGCCCTATTCGAAAGTCCTTCGAAACATTAATATCTCCTGATATCCTCCAAACAATAAGGTTCACTACTCTGTCTGTAACTAAAGGATGTTCTACACCCTTGCAATTCACCCAAAGTCCTTCTCCTTCTACTACTGGAATCAAAAAAGGAATTTCACATGCCAATTCCATCACTGACAGACACAATACCTGAGACACCCAAAATGGTGTCACCAATACAATCTGACACTTCTATGTCCTCACTTTCAACAAAACTCTCTGTATCATTGCAAAAGGCAGAAAAGCATAACCTTTCATTCCACTTCAATCATGTTGAAATGCATCCACTGCCCAGGCCCCTGGATCTGGAATCCAACTGACATACCTCTCTAACTGAAAAGTCAATCTGCTTGCAAACAAATCTACTTCCAACAGACCCCAAATTTGATTTATCTCCTTGAAATACAAAGTATTCCGTTTCCAATCACTGAAATCCTTCAAGTTTCTTGGAATCCAATCTGCTATAATATTAATCTGACCTGGAAATTATTCTGCCCTTACTACAATCTTGTGCTCCAAGCAGAAATACCAAAATTCCTTTTCTAAATCTGATAGACCACGGGATCTGCTCCCCCCTAAACGATTGATGTACGCTACTTCTGATACATTGTCCACCTTCCTCAACACATCCTGTCTTTTCAATAGCACCCTCAAACATTTTAAAGCATACAGAACTGCCGTCAGGTCCAAGCAATTGATACACATCTTTTCTCCTCTTGTGACCAAACTCCTCCAGTCCAACTTTCTCCCAAACAAGCTCCCCAGCCTGATAAACTTGCATCTGTTCTTTAAAGGTGCTGCTACAGGAGTGGCAATTAAAAGGTTAATGCATAATGGTAGCCTCCTGTCTTGTAATTAAATCTAAAGACAACCCAGAACCATCTTGAGGTAACAGATTCCTACCATAATTCATTTCTATTGGGTCCATGTCATTTGCCACGTGATTTTGATGCCATCCAATTTTTTGTGTGGACCATTAAGATGGTGTATATTTAGCAACATTCTTTTTTGGCCTTTCTAGCCTCTAATACCCTTAAGTCTTGAGGTGGCACTTCTAGCTTTCCCATCAGACCCTTAATGCAAGAAATAACAGTATGTTTGACTTTCTAGCATTTAGATGTATGGGTATTGTGTAATCTGAATTTGGTTTGCAATTGTGTAAATGGTGCCAGCTAAATTCTGCATAAAAGATGCTTTCTTCATTCTGGAAAACAATATTGTAGTGGCCTATATTAAACAAACATGGACACCATGCTGTGAACTATACCACGTATTCAAAATACAGATATCAACAGTGCATACTGGTACAATGGGTGTACACTATCAGCTGCAAAGCATATATCATAACTGTAGTGAAATACATCAGTTATAGTGCTTCTGAAATAAACCAAATAATGCTATACAAAAGACTTACCAAATTGTGAATGATTATCACTATTACCGTATATGCTTTCCAGCATAATTTAGTAATGATTGAGGTATTTTGTAGAGCATTATAATGTATCTTCTTTTTTTTTAACTCAACTGATGTGTTTCAGTAGAATTTAGATTTTACTCCATATGTGATATAGCCAGCTGCATATATAACATAAACATCTATTGAAACCTGTTTTTAATCTTAAAATAAATATATTTTTACTTGTTTTTAGGTCTCGTCTGAGACAATGCATCCGTTTATTAGTCCGTAGAGCAGGGTATTTAAAACTCCTCCCAAAAAAACGCTCCACAGGCTTATCCTTATAACTGTGCAAAAGAGGGTTAATGTGCCTACTTCCTACATCTAGTTAATTTAAAGTCTACGTATACGAATCTCAGCGGAGCCAGCTCAAACTACCATCCTTGTGAGGTTGATTACAGAAACAAGTATCGCTTAAATATAAATATACCCGCTGTTGGATGCTGTAGAAACCTTTAATGACTGATCACCTGGAAATACCAATGGTGGTGAGAAGTCAGAAGCAGCTGGGCCAAATGGGAAACTCCACCTCAGAAGACTAACAGACAGTTGACTGACACTACCCTTCAGAAGACCGAAGGCAAGTCAACTCCACACCCAGCTCCATTACTTCTCCTGTTTATTGTAATTGTAATTGCAATAGTATTTATATAGCACTTACTACCCCTGAGGAGGCGTTGAAGCGCTTTTCGGCGAGTAGCACGCTACTCCGGAACCCAAACAAGAATTAGTGATGGATTAGTATCAGGAAATATGAGTACAGTGTTAGTATTATTATGAGTTAATCTGAGCCACGGATACGAGAGTTTGTTAGTTAGATTGACTGGAGTAATGGAGGGGTGGGGAGGAAAGAAATCCAGAAGTGTTAATTGGGAGTATATTCCTCATTTACTCATCCCAAAGGCTTGGGATGAGTAAAGGGGGATGGAGGAGGGAAGAGTCTGTGGAAGGGTTAGGGAGATCATAGTAGCAGGGTGAGATAAATGAGGGCGAATTTAGTACGGTTGTTTGGGGGGTCATGGTAGTAGAGTGAGGTTTGGTGAGTTAGATGTGGAAGCGGAGGGAAGACCTTAGGCAGAGTTATTTAGGAGATGAAAGTAGTAGAATGGATTAGCGATGAGTCAGAGTGGGAATGGAGGATAGATTGATAGAGACATGACATATGATGATGGGTAGATAAGTGTGATAAGATGAGAGCAGGGATTCATAGATATCTAGTATAACAACCCACCCAGGAGCCATGCAATGACCCACGATCATGCCAAGTACAGAACAACATACACACACATATATATATATATACATATATATATATATATATATATATATATATATATATATATATATATATATATATACACACACACATACATGAATGCATACACATATGCACACATATGTGTATGTGCTCTGTGAGCCAAGAATGTGCAATCCAGTCCTCCACGTTCGCTACCTAGTGTGATTTGTCTGCAGTTTACTGCAAGCGGAACGCTGCTACATTGTGGTTGGGTGTGCATAGCATGCTTGTCAGTGTTGCAGGAAGGAGCTCACACTTGTTTTGTGGTATGGGAAGGCCTAGCATATGCTGAGGAATAGTTCACAGATTTCTATTGTGATCGAAGATGAGAGTAGTCATTCTCTTAGTATTTTAATTTCCCTTCTACTTCCTGTTGAGAAGTAGAAGTTCAGCCAAAAAAAATTACAAGTGGGGTTCCACAAGGCTCACCCCTAACTATGTTCATTGTTTACCTGAATCCTTTGGCCAAGATAATTCAACAGTTCCTCCCCAGCATTTAATTGTATGGGGATGATACACAAATCTCTCCTAAATAAATACAGAGCACGAAGATGATGGAGATTGTATTATTTACTTTTTCTCATTACGATATACTAAACAAACAATATTCAAACCTATTAAGGTGTTAAGCGTTCTTTAGTGATTGAAACGAGTAAACGATCCATTTATGTGATCCAGAAAATATTATAAACCTAGTTGAGTTCTGTAGAGTGCTCAGTCTTAACATTCATCAACAACATTTGTTTCCATTAACTTTTTTATTTTAATTTGTCAACGGCACATCAATTACTATTTGTCCCCTAATCCATCTTGTGCAACTAGTTAAAGTGGGCTAAAGTACTGGATGCAAAGGGCTACAAAAATAGCTTAAATATCTGATTGTCTGCCACTGGTCTATACAACAACGTAATATCCTCACAGTGCTGGAGTCATTTGATCTCACACTGACCGGGGTGTAATAACTGGAGTTACGTTCAAAGGCACAGAGTGGCAAATGAAATGTGCCTTAGCAAAACACCAGGAGAAAAGATAAATATAACTTTTGTGACACCCCAAAGGGTATTTTAGGTTGCCTTTTAAGATGTATGCTGTTCTGTAGCCTGCAGATATGGAACCTCTGCCCTTTGATTTACCATTTCCGAGGGAGTGTTTGGAGGCAACTGTTGAGTAATACACTGGAGTGTATGCTAGATCCTTGTTGAAGTGGTTTGCAATTTGTAAAATAGATGCTGAAATGGGCCAAGGTGGCTAGCCAAGTTCAAATGAGATTAGACACATTTTGAGTCTGCCTGGTCCATGAGTGCAGTAGGCGTTTCTCAGCCAAAATGCCACGGAGGTTGTTGAAATCAGAACCCTCCAAGGAAAAATTCATAAAGCCCATTATTAAACCAGGTGGTAGACGATGCCATTGGAATATGAAAATGGACTTTGATTTTTGGAGGAAGAGGAAAGAGTTTCTCCAAAACCAGCTCTAGGACAGAAAGGTCAACTGAGGAATAGAAACAAGTGGGATTGCCTCAAGTGGGAGAGCCTAATGGTTATTGTTAAGGTTGGAAACAAATAGGCCATTACACTAGATTAGTCCTGCAACCTGACATGGGTCCTGAAGGCTTGAAAATGTAGGCAACAGCTGAAATACTGATGGGCCTGAGTGCTGAGGCGAGACACAGAGGTTTTCATTGGGAGGTCCCCAAACCTCCTGATTGCAGACAAACAGACGGTCCTACAGTTTTGAGGTTAGGCAGGTATCCAACATAGAGAGAACTACAGCAATCAATGCAAAATTCCTAGAGTTCTTAGGTGACATTCAAAAGCAGCTTCATCTTGAATTTGTTAGACATTTAGAGGGTCATTCTGACCCTGGCGGCGACAGGCTGGCGGTGCTCCAATGAGCATTCTGACCGCGGCGGTTCAGCCGCGGTCAGAAGCGGAAAGTCAGCGGTCTCCTGCTGACTTTCCGCTGCTCATTGGAATCCTCCATGGCTGCGGAGCGCGCTCCGCAGCCATGAGGATTCTGACCCCCCCTACCGCCATCCAGTTCATGGCGGGAAAGCCGCCATGAACAGGATGGCGGTAGGGGGGGTCGCGGGGCCCCTGGGGGCCCCTGCCGTGCCCATGCCAATGGCATGGGCACGGCAGGGGCCCCCGTAAGAGGGCCCCAAAATGTATTTCACTGTCTGCCTTGCAGACAGTGAAATACGCGACGGGTGCAGTAGCACCCGTCGCACCTTCCCACTCCGCCGGCTCGATTACGAGCTGGCATCCTCGTGGGAAGGTCGTTTTCCCCTGGGCTGGCGGGCGGTTTAACTGGAACCGCCCGCCAGCCCAGGGGAAAACTCGTAATACCCGCCGCGGTCTTTTGACCGCGGCGCGGTAATTTGGAGGGCGGGATCCTGGCGGGCGGCCTCCGCCGCCCGCCAGGGTCATAATGAGGCCCTTAATATATTAAACCTTAGATAGCTTGACCAGACAGAGATAAACGGAGCATCACTGAGCATCTTGCGCTAAAACGTAAATGGGAATCAGCAACTCTTTTCTAAGGCTTGGTTTTCTGGTGCACAGCAGGAGTTAATTTGTCCCATATTGAGATCTCATTGCTGTGAGTTCCTAATAGAGAATTGCTCCCTTCAGCCTCTGTATTGATATATGGCTTCATCACAAAATGTGTTCTGCTATTTCACGATTCTGTATTCTAAAATCGTTCACCCATTTTTCACAGTGGAAGGAGATCAAATCCTTAAGTACTTAAAGCTGAGAGTGAGTTGGATTTTAGGACTTGAAGAACTCATTACGAAGGGCTGATAACATAATAAAATATTCTGAATGGTGGAAGTACAAAAGGTAAAGTACTAGGGCCGATCCCCAGAAGGAGGGTGGTCGCCACCAAGGAAGAGTTTCATACCCTATGTATTCTTTTCATAAATGTTCATGTAATATTCATTTTTGTTGCAAATTTTGACAACGTGTTTTATATAAATGTAGTTAATCATTAATTTAGGCTCTACTGCAGAGATAGGAAAAATAGAGGGGTTGGTGTTTAGTAGAAGGCTGAGATGTTTCATGTTGTGTAAGGACTCCCCTGTGAGTTTCTTCGTGTCACAAGAAAGCCAAGCTGCTGAAGCTTGGCTACTAGCCTGTTTGTGGGGTTCACAGTAAGAAGATGGCTCATTGAGCATATTCAATAGGTTGTGCAGGAGAACAGTCAAGTGCTTTTATCATGACAACAGGATGCTGGCTGTGTCATTTCCTATGCATACTTCATTTACAGCTGCTAGACCTTTATAAATGCTTCTGGGAATCAAGCATAACATGAGGAAGAAGAGAGAAACAAAAGATAGATGAGAGAAAAGACATCCTCATTTGCTTACTGAAAGATAGTTAATTCTGTATTTTTCTAAATATCCTGGGTCAAAAATTCTCCAATGTGGGGAAGGCACCAAAACAATTGTGGGGAACAAAATAATCAGTAGCAGGTCCTGGTCACTGGAATATAAGTACAGAATGAAGGAGGATCCGAAGAAATATGTAGTATGAAATGATGGAGCATGATCATGGATGAAGCAGTGGGCAATACACATAGTTCCACAGAATATCTGTATTAGTGAAGTACACAAAGTAAATATAAACATAGGTTTATTAGCTTAAATATTGCAACATCTCAAGTACCACTGACTAACCCACCAATTGTCACTAACTGAACCATGGAATGTCCAGCACAGAGTTCTGAAAGGGCATACTGAGGAGTAGGAAAGGAAGGGATATAAGGAAAGATGGAGGGAGAAGAGGGTATAGGACAACTACACAGTACCCTGTATATTATAAGTATAACAATACCCTGTTCTCAATGGGCAACCAGCAAAGTTTGCAAAGAAGCGGAGAGGCCTGGCAAAATATTGGCCTTTGCTGGAATGCGGCATTTGACAGAATGGCCTCTGAACCAGTAGGTCAGATGGAAGGCATATAGGGGGTCATTCTGACCTCGGCGGTAAAAGGCGCTTACCGCCGGTCAGAAGAACGCCATAACACCGCCGCGGTAAACCGCCACGGTCATTCTGACCCACTACTTGAAGACCTCCAAAAACCCGACATCCACAAAAGTCCGCCACACCAAAGGTCAGCGAAAAAATGCCGATGACCAAACCTCCACCGTCACGCCAACAGAAATACGCCCATGTCATTCCGACCCACGAATCCACGCGGCGGTCTTTTAACCGCGGTATTCCATTGGCGGTACACACCCCGATGTCAAAATACACACACCTTTATAAAACATCCCCACATTGGACAATTTGAAACACACACACCTGAGACACATATACACACCACTCCCACACACCCAATACAAAATAAAACACACCCACATCACCCACAAACCCCTACGACCATAATTGCGAATCAAGGACAGAGAGAGACAGCACTGCTTAGAGTAGACCATCACACAGAGGCAAATCACAACATCACCCACACAATTACCACGCACAAAACACCATACACCACCACACACATTACACTCCACAACACATACACCACCCCTCACCTCATCCACACCACCCCATGGCACCCCAAAGACACCCCAGGTTCTCTGATGCAGAACTCAGGGTCATGGTGGAGGAAATAGTCCGTGTAGAGCCCCAGCTATTCGGGGCACAGGTGCAGCACACCACAATAGCTAGGAAGATGGAGCTATGGCAAAGGATAGTGGACAGGGTCAACGCGGTGGGACAGCATCCACGCAATCGGGATGACATCAGGAAGCGATGGAACGACCTACGGGGGAAGGTGCGTTCCATGGTATCAAGGCACAACATAGCGGTGCAGAAGACTGGCGGCGGACCCCCACCTACTCCCCCAGAATTTACAGCATGGGAGGAGGAAGTCTTGCACATCCTGCATCCTGAGGGCCTCGCAGGAGTATCTGGAGGAATGGACTCTGGTAAGTCAAATCTTAAATACTACTTCCCACCCCCACCCCACCTGCATGCCAGCACATACCCCCACCCTCACCCCCACCCCCATCACACCAACTCCTTGCAAAAGGCTCACCATCACAACCCACCCATCCCAACACCAAGCCCTGCATGCGACCATAAAGCATGGACACCCATCACCAAAGCATGGCCACTGCACACACACATCACCCCCACAAGCCACCCTCACAAAAGCCCCCACAAGGGAATGCCTGCACTTGGGTACACGGACACCCACCCATCACACGAAATGCCACACACAGAAGCTATAACCATACCTTAATACCCCTGCAGGACCCGAACGCCACCACACCGCCACAGAGGGTCCAGAGATGTCCATCCCACCCCCAGATGAGGCCCCCAGCGATGACAGCAGCTCTGTCTCCCTGGACCCAGATGACCAGCCCGGCCCATCGGGGACCTCTGGACAGTCGGTTCCCCACAGACAGCCTCAGGCTACAGCAGACCTAACCCCCTCTGGGAACACCAACACAGCTCCCACCCAGCGGGCCCATGCCTCTGTCTCCAGGACACGTCAATCAGCGGTGCGTCCGCCACTACAGGGCACCCAGGTTGACCCACCACCCCAACAACCACAGGGACCTGGGGGCAGTGGTAGTGGCACACCGTCCAGGGGACAGAGGCCCAGGGAAACAGGGGAACTGGGAGGGCTGTTGTGCGACAGGGGGGGGGACAGGCCCAGGGAACCCACTCTCCAAGAGGCCCTCTCCTCCATCATGGGAGCATACCACCACTCCCAGGAGACGATGGCGACGGTACTGGCCAGGTTCCAGGAGATCCAGGCACAGCAGGAGGAACGGTACATGGGGTTCAGAGAGGAACTGAGGAACATTGGTTCCGCAATGGGGACCATCGTCCTGGCCCTTAACCAGATAGTCACCACATTGCGGGACCATGTGGCACCACAAAGGACCCCTGTCACTAGCCAGGACCAGGAACAGGCTACCACATCCGCCGGCGCTAGAGGACAGGAGGCCCCCACACAACGACAGGCCACCAGAACCCCACCTCCTGCTGAAGAACAACCACCCCGCAAGCGGAACCTGAGATCTCACAAGAAGACAGAGTAGGATGCCAAGACCCCCGCCAGCATATGATACCCCCTGATGTCATCCCACTGTCCCACATTGTCACCCTGTCCAACCTTAAACTGCCCCTGCTCCATCCTTCCACAGGCATATGGACAATGCACCTGTGAAACTGAGAACTGGACTCTGCCATGGACATTACTCCACCCCCACCCATCACCGTCTTACAATCATGTACCTATATGTAGCACTTGAAATCAATCACTCATTGCACTTAAAATAACAGGAGTTTGCTTGTATTTTTCACAAATGTATTACACATGACGGTGCAATTATGTTCAGTTACATTGTGATGACAACATACCAATGTCAATAAGCTTTAGTCCATGGGCAAACAAAGCAGTAGTCACGCAGTCGGTCATACAGCTCTGAAAAGGGAAGGGAAAGTCACAATTAACTTAAAAGGAACTGGGGGGAAACACAGACAGTAGAGATGCAGGAGGCCTTAAGTAAATGTGAAATGGCGTGGTTGATCCTTACCTGTGTGCTACTGAAAATATTGTTGTATCACTGTATCTGTGTCGTCCCCGTCGTCTTCCTCCTCTTCACTCTCCACAGGCTCCACAGCTGATACAACACCACCATCTGGACCATCCTCCTGCACAAAAGGCACCTGGTGTCGCAAAGCAAGATTGTGAAGCATACAGCAGGCCACGATGATATGGCACACCTTCTTTGGTGAGTACATTAGGGATCCACCAGTCATATATAGGCACCTAAACCTGGCTTTTAGGAGGCCGAAGGTCCTTTCTATGATCCTCCTAGTTCGCCCATGGGCCTCATTGTACCATTCCTCTGCCCTGGTCCGGGGATTCCTCACTGGGGTCAATAGCCACGACAGGTTGGGGTAACCAGAGTCACCCAATAACCACACACGGTGTCTCTGTAGCTGTTCCATCATATAAGGGATGCTGCTATTTCTCATAACATACGCGTCATGCACTGACCCAGGGAACTTGGCATTTACATGGGAGATGTACTGGTCAGCCAAACAGACCACCTGGACATTCATCGAATTATAACTTTTTCTGTTTCTGTACACCTGCTCACTTCCACTGGGGGGAACCAAAGCCACATGGGTCCCATCAATGGCACCAATGATGTTGGGGATATGTCCAAGGGCATAGAAATCACCCTTCACTGTAGCCAAATCATCCTCCTCAGGGAAAACAATGTAGCTCCGCATGTATTTCATCAGGGCAGACAACACTCTGGACAAAACCTTAGAAAACATAGGCTGAGACATCCCTGATGACATGGCCACTGTTGTCTGAAAAGACCCACTTGCCAAAAAATGGAGTACTGACAGAACCTGCACCAGAGGGGGAATCCCTGTGGGTTGGCGGATGGGGGACATCAGGTCTGGCTCCAGCTGGGCACACAGTTCATGTATAGTGGCTCTGTCAAGTCTGTATCTAAGTATAATATGTCGTTCTTCCATTGTCGACAGGTCCACCAGCGGTCGGTACTCGGGAGGATTTATCCTTCTCCTCGCAAGTCCCAGCGGACGGTGCCTAGGAAGGACAACATGGAGCTGAAAGTCAAGCAAACCACAGGTTCGTTCACACAGCTTGCACAGTAAAAGAATCGCAATGCATTGAAAGGCTTGTATGAGTGGCAATGCACGGCCTAGGCCTGTGTGACGCAGTTGAAATTATGCCATGTGGGCCCTGGAAATGGCGGCTGCCTGACCTGTGAAGTGTGACAGTGGGATGTGAGGTCAATGCGCTGGCGTGGCACACCGTGGCGGTAGGCGGTCGAAGACCGCGGTGCGAAGCAGCATTGGTTAACATTGAACCCTATGGGTTTCATGAGCCAATGACGATGTGCGCCGGCGGTCGCAGTACGCACCGCCGTGGTACGCACCGCCGCGGGCGTGACCGCCATTTTCTATCTGATTAATCACTCGAGACCTGATCATCCACAGGAGAGGACCTATACTGCAAGTTCTGCTGTGACCTCGGTCTGGGAGATACTATGGCTGCTGCGACTGGGGAAAGGGCCCCTGCCTTCACATCTGAGGAATTGGAGAAACTTGTTGATGGGGTCCTCCCCCAGTATGCGCTACTCTACGGTCCTCCAGACCAACAGGTTAGTACACAGGGTGCACGCTGAATGGGCTATGCCTGTGTTGAGTGGGGTGGATGTAAGATGGTGGGGAGGGGAGCGAATGAGGAGTGCAACGCACGACAGATGGGAACATGTGCCACATGGCAAGGTTGGGGAGGGGGGGCCACTCACATCGACCATGCAGAAAAGTGATGATATTTCCTTTCCCACCCTGTACATGTCAAATAGGTCAGCGCCCATCAGAAGATCGACATTTGGCGTGCCATCGCTAAGGACGTCCGGGCCCTGGGGGTCCACTACAGACGGGGCACCCACTGCCGAAAGAGGTGGGAGGACATCCGCCGCGGGACCAGAAAGACCGCTGAGTCTCTGCTGGGGATGGCCTCCCAACGTAGGAGGGGTGCCAGCTGCCAATTGACCCCCCTGATGTCCCGGATCCTGGCGGTGGCCTACCCCGATTTGGATGGGCGCGTGAGGACATCACAGCAGACACAAGGGGGTGAGTATCAGCACATTCTGCTATCTTTGCGCGCAGTGGAGGTGTCTGGGTTGGGGAGGAGGGCTGTGGGTAACTCAAGGCCAGGGCGCTTTCTGTAGGCTAGTCCCCTCCGTTAGGCATGGCCCTGTGCCCCCGGCCCCCACCTCTGTAGGGTGCCAAGTACAGCTATCCATGGTCCTGCATCACCCATGTGTGCATTTGTCGTCCATAGACCTGTAGGCCTAGTCACAAGAACTGAGTAGTGTACCCCGATTGCGCAGCGTAGTGCAGGGGGCTTCTGTGTCTGTCCTCTCCGACAACGGTGTTGCCAATGTATGCACTCAACCTGTCTTAATTTCTCCCCCCCACCCATTTTCTTTTTCTTCCTGTGCATGTGTGCATTAGCATCATCAGGCGGAGGAGAATTGGCATCGGCGCACGAGGGAGCTGCATCTCACATGGCCCCGGAGGGCCATGCAACCGACTCCGAGTTCACCAGTGAGACGGAGGGCGAGGGGAGCTCCACAACGGGGACCCGTGGAGACGTCAGCGACACCGACACGTGCTTGGAAGGCAGCTCCCTTGCGGTGGCGGCAACATCCGTGCCCACCTCCACAACAGGTACAGCCGCCACCCAGCGCACCAGCCCCACCCTCCCAGCAGCCCCTCAGCCTTCGCTCCGTGCCCGCTCACCCAGGAAGGTGGGCATCTCCTTCGCCCCAGGCACCTCAGGCCCTGCCCCAGTTACCCCTGCTGCCCTCAGTGAGGAGGTCATTGACCTCCTCCAGACCATCATTGTTGGGCAGTCTACCCTTTTGAATGCCATCCAGGGTGTAGAAAGGGAGGTGCATCGGAGCAATGCATACCTGGAGGGCATTCATTCGGGTCAGGCTGCCCATCAGCGATCGTTCAACGCTCTGGCCTCAGCACTGACGGCAGCCATTGTCCCTGTCTCCAGCCTCCCTCTTCTAACTCCCTCCACCCAGTCCCAGTCTCCTGTTCCTCAGCCTATCCCATCCACACCATCAGACCAGCCTGCACACACCTCAACACCCAAGGGCAGCTCATCCAGACATAAGCACCACAGATCCCACAAGCATTCACACAAGCAACATCCAGATGCAGACATGCCAACAGTCACTACCACCTCTGTGTCCCCCTCCTCCTCGTCTCCCTCCTCCCTCCCTGTGACGTCTCCACTCACACCTGCATGCACACCACCATCAGCCAGTACTTCCATCACCAGCACACCCTCCATTACAGTCAGCACACGTGCAGTCACCACCCCCACTGCCATTTACACGTCCCCTGTGTCCTCTCCCACTGTGTCTGTCACCCCCTCTTCCAAACCACACAAACGCAGGCAGCCACCCACCCAACAGCCATCCACCTCACGACAGCCTCCGTCACAAGCACCTGCACCCAAAGACAGCACACTTGACTCTCCTACAACCACATCCTCTTCCTCCACTCCCATACCCACTGCACCTACCCTTCCCATTGCTCCTAAAAAACCTTTCCTCTCCAAAATTAACCTCTTTGCAACACCTGACCCACCCCCTCCATCTGGTAAGAGTCCAAAGAGCACCTCAGCCACCACCAGCCCTGCATCTAGTATCACCATAGTGCAGGGCTATTGGAGTCCACCAGCTCCTAGGGAAGGAACATCGCCCAGCAGCAAGGGGACAGCCAGCCCACCCCCTGGGAAGAGGACAAGAAAAATTAAGGGCCGGCGCGAAAAGCCTGAGACGGCTGCCACCAAGGAGAGTGGCCTTGCCCCGTCACCTGCCACATCATCTAAGGGAGGCAAGGGCCAGAGAGCTGCAGCGAAGGAGGGCAAGGGCAGCAGGGCGGAGAAGACATGCAGCAGGCGAGCGCACCAGGAGGGCCCCACCAGCCCCATACCGGGTGTGACGGACGACACCCACGGGCCCAAGACTCCATCACAGGAGGGCCCGGCTACCGCAAGGTCGGAGGGCGACTAAGCGGGGAGTCTTAGCCAGGTCTGGCTCCCTTGAAAGACAGGACAAGCACCGCTGAACAGGGCCCCGCCGTGAAGGGCACCGCTGAACAGGGCCTCGCCGTGAAGGGCACCGCTGAACAGGGCCCCGCCGTGAAGAGCACCGCTGAACAGGGCCCCGCCGTGAAGGGCACCGCTGAACAGAGCCCCGCCGTGAAGAGCACCGCTGAACAGGGCCCCGCCGAGAAGGGCACCGCTGAACAGGGCCCCGCCGTGAAGGGCACCGCTGAACAGGGCCCTGCCGTGAAGGGCACCGCTGAACAGGGCCCCGCCGTGAAGAGCACCGCTGAACAGGGCCCCGCAGAGACAGGCACCGCTGAACAGGGCCCCGCCAAGACAGGCACCGCTGAACAGGGCCCCGCCGTGAAGAGCACCGCTGAACAGGGCCCCGCCGTGAAGAGCACCGCTGAACAGGGCCCCGCCGTGAAGGGCACCGCTGAACAGGGCCCCGCCGTGAAGAGCACCGCTGAACAGGGCCCTGCCGTGAAGGGCACCGCTGAACAGGGCCCCGCCGTGAAGGGCACCGCTGAACAGGGCCCCGCCGTGAAGAGCACCGCTGAACAGGGCCCGCCAAGACAGGCACCGCTGAACAGGGCCCCGCCAAGACAGGCACCGCTGAACAGGGCCCCGCCGTGAAGAGCACCGCTGAACAGGGCCCCGCCAAGACAGGCACCGCTGAACAGGGCCCCGCCAAGACAGGCACCGCTGAACAGGGCCCCGCCGTGAAGAGCACCGCTGAACAGGGCCCCGCCAAGACAGGCACCGCTGAACAGGGCCCCGCCGTGAAGAGCACCGCTGAACAGGGCCCCGCCGTGAAGGGCACCGCTGAACAGGGCCCCGCCAAGACAGGCACCGCTGAACAGGGCCCCGCCGTCTCAAGCACCGCTCCGCTGGGCCCTTCATCTCAAGCACCGCTCCGCTGGGCCCTTCATCTCAAGCACCGCTCCGCTGGGCCCTTCATCTCAAGCACCGCTCCGCTGGGCCCCGCCGTCTCAAGCACCGCTCCGCTGGGCCCTTCATCTCAAGCACCGCTCCGCTGAGCCCTTCATCTCAGGCACCGCTCCGCTGGGCACCGCCGTCTCAAGCACCGCTCCGCTGGGCCCTTCATCTCAAGCACCGCTCCGCTGGGCCCTTCATCTCAAGCACCGCTCCGCTGGGCCTTTCATCTCAAGCACCGCTCCGCTGGGCCCTTCATCTCAAGCACCGCTCCGCTGGGCCCCGCCGTCTCAAGCACCGCTCCGCTGGGCCCTTCATCTCAAGCACCGCTCCGCTGGGCCCTTCATCTCAAGCACCGCTCCGCTGGGCGCCGCCGTCTCAAGCACCGCTCCGCTGGGCCCTTCATCTCAAGCACCGCTCCGCTGGGCCCTTCATCTCAGGCACCGCTCCGCTGGGCACCGCCGTCTCAAGCACCGCTGGTCCATTGACAGTGCCGGTTCTGTGTCGAGCAGGTGTTCACGAAGCACTCTGGGCACCATGCCTCCTCCAATACCAGTGGAGTCGGTTATCCATCTGATGGACTGTGGCTTTGCACTCCCCAGGATTGAACAGTGAGCAACCCTCCCACTGTAGAGACTTGTGAGACTGTGGCTTTGCACTCCCCAGGATGGCACAGTGGGAAACCCTCCCACTGTAGAGACTTGTGAGACTGTGGCTTTGCACTCCCCAGGATAATGCAGTGGGCAAACCACCCACTGTAGAGACTTGTGAGACTGTGGCTTTGCACTCCCCAGGATGGTACAGTGGGCATGGAGGCCCCTCGTGGATCTGGCGTCGTGGACTCATGTGGCTGAGGTGCCCCCCTTTCCCTTCCCCCTGAGGTGCCTGTTGTTTTATCATCTGATGCCCCTGCAGTGTTCTCTCCAATGGTATCCGGTCTCCTGTGTGGGCTTTGCCCATGTGTTTGTACACATTGGCCCACGGACTATGGATATTTAACGAACTGTGCAGGACTTATTGACTATGTGTATACTTTGCACTATGTTCATTATTTCTTTTGTATATTTCATATAGCATATTTACCATGACTTCAATGAACCTATTTTATACATAAATTTAAAACTTCATTTTAATTATGTCTTTGCATTCTTCCGGGGGGTTTGGGGGGTGTCACTCTGACTTGTTGCTCTGCATTGGTGTGTAGGTATTGGGGGGGTGGGTGTATCACGTATGTGTGTGCACGTAACCTTTCCTCCTCCCCCCTCCCCTGTTTCGTAGGTGCAGTACTCACCGTTGTCGTCTGCGCCGGCGTTCGTACTCGTGGTAGATGAGCAGGTAGACAATAGCTGGTAGGATGTTTAATTCGGGTTCCATGCTGTCCAGATTCCTCGTGGAGTGTGTGGAGGTGAGCGTTTTCCCGTTCGTAGTCTGTTTCCGCCGTGTTTTTATCGGCGGGGCTCCCGCCCCGGAAAAGGTGGCGGATTGGTGGGTTGTGATAGGGTGGGCGGTACATTGTCTGCCGCCTGCCTGTTGGTGGTGACCGCCGCGCTGTTTGTCTGTCCCGCCGTGGCGGTCGGAGTGTTAAAGTGGCGGTCTGTGTTGGCGGTTCCCGTCAGGGTCAGAATTGCATTTTTTGGACCGCCTGCCTGTTGGCGGGTTGGCCGCCGCTTTATCACCGACCGCCAGGGTTGAATCACCCCCATACTCTGGAACTTCTTGTCTTCAAAGAAGAACTGGAGATAATTTTGTATTGGAATGTTTAGAAATGGAAAAGTAAGTATCCTTGTGATCCAGCCAGAAATTCTCCTGACTTGAAGTGCTCCCACAAGAGATTCAACTCTATTCTGTTGATTCGTAGAGCACATGGCTACCCAAAGGCTTCCCAGTGCTTAGACGAGCCAACACAGCCTGCATTTTTTCTGCATCCAGATCAAAAGAACAGCTTGTTCACGAACAGCCAGGTTTTCAAAGATGCTTTTCATATTGAACTTGCGATACACATGGGGACTCATTCCCCTTTTATTTTTTTTGAACAGTAAAAATATTGCTAAAGCAATCTTTGTGCATTTTGAAGACATGTCCATGAAGAGTATCTCATTTTCTTGCTTCTCCACAAAGAAGGAAACTTAAACCAGACAACGAGGGATGGATTGGGCAGGGGTGGAAATCAACTGAATCTAATAACCTACCACTTTTCTTTGCCGAAGAGTGTGAGGTTATAGACGGCAACTCCTCCATAAAATCCTTTCATCTTTTTGCTAAGCCTTTAGGGGAAGGAATAGCAATATGATGTAAATGTCACTGGTTAGCCTAATTGACTTATCATTAATTTGCCACAATCAAATCTTGACCGTCTGCTCTTGCTGCAAAGAAGTGGAGCATTTCAGATTAGAAATATCGAAGGAAGAGAAATCATCAGCCTTATGAGGTGTTGCCTAATGCAAATCGTGGCTCTTGCAAATCCTGGGAATTCATCCCTTCATCCACCACAAGCACCAACAATTTGACAAACGATACACTGCCCACAGGCTCCACAGATGCCACAAGACTACCATCTGGCCCATCCTCCTGCAAAAAAGGCACCTGGCGTCGCCAAGCCAGGTTGTGCAGCATACAGTAGGCCACGATTATCTGGCACACCTTCTTCGGTGAGTAGTAGAGGGATCCACCTGTCAGATTGAGGCACAGGAATCTGGCCTTCAGGAGACCGAAGGTGTGCTCGATCACCCTCCTAGTTCGCCCATGTGCCTCATTGTAGCGTTCCTCTGCCCTTGTCCTAGGATTCCTCACTGGGGTCAGTAGCCATGACAGTTTGGGGTAACCAGAGTCACCTGCAAATGTCGAGGGACAACTGTTAGACACACACTAAGTCTTAGGGACAACCCCATACCCAGACACCTATGTCAACTGTATTGGGAAATGAACCTCACCTATTGGCCACACACGATGCCTCTGGAGTTGGCCCATCACATAAGGGATGCTGCTATCCCTCAAAATGTAAGCATCATGCACAGAGCCAGGATACTTGGCATTGGCATGGGAGATGTACTGGTCAGCCAAACACACAATCTGCACATTCATCGAATGGTAGCTCTTACGGTTTGTGTACACCTGTTCATTTCTGTGGGAGGGGACAAACGCCACATGTGTCCCATCAATGGCACCAGTGATGTTGGAGATATGTCCCAGGGCATAGAAGTCACCTTTCATTGTGGGCAAAGACCCCACCTGAGGGAAAACGATGTAGCTGCGCATTTGTTTCAGCAGGGCAGATAACACTCTGGATAACATGTTAGAGAACATTGGCTGGGAGATCCCTGATGCCATGGCCACTGTTGTTTGAAAAGACCCACTGGCCAGGAAATGGAGTACTGACAGGACCTGCACTAGAGGGGGGATTCCTGTGGGATGGCGGATAGCTGACATCAGGTCCGGGTTTTACTGGGCACACAGTTCCTGGATTGTTCCACGATCAAGTCTGTATGTGACCAGGATGTGTCTGTCTTCCATTGTCGACAGGTCCACCAGGGGTCTGTACACCGGAGGATGCTGCCATCTCATCACCTGCCCCAGCGGACATGCCCTATGGAGGAGAATAGCGAGCAGAGAGTCATCCAACACTGAGGTATCACAATGTTTTATTTTCAGAAACGTAATTAATCCGCAGTGTGCCAGTAGCTGTCTATATTCCCGGCCTAGATAGGTGTGACGCAGTTAAAATCCATCCCATGTGGCCTCCTGAAATGGCGGCTGCCTGACCTGTAAGGTGGGACAAGGGGATATGAGGTAACTGCGCTGGCGTTCTACACCTTTGCGGTGGGCGGTCGAAGACCGCAGCGCAATTCTGCATTGGTTAACATTGGACCCTATGGGTCCCATGAGCCAATGACGATGTACGGCGGCAGTGATGGTACGCACCGCCGTGGATGTGACCGCCATTTTCTGTCTGTTCACTCACTAGATACCTGACCTTAAACAGGAGAGGACCTACACTGCAAGTGATGCTGTGACCTCAGTCTGGAAGCGACAATGGCTCATGTGTCTGGGGAAAGGGCCCCTGCCTTCACTTCGGAGGAGTTGGAGAAACTAGTGGATGGGGTCATCCCCCAGTACACGCAACTGTACGGTCCTCCAGACAAACAGGTAAGTACAATGTGAGCATGCTGCATGGACAATACCTGTTTTGAGCGGTGTGGATGGAAGATACATGGGGGGGCTGAGGCCTGCATGTGCGGATGGGGAGTGTATGTGCGACAGCGCAAGGGTGGGAACTGGGGGACAATGAGTATGATGGTCTGGACGGATAAGTAATTTCCATTTCCCCCTGTACCATTCCTCTAGGTCAGCGCCCACCAGAAGAAGGGTATTTGGCGTTCCATCGCACCACAGATGGGGCACCCACTGCCATAAAAGATGGGAGGACCTACGCCGCTGGAGAAAGAAGACGGCGGAGGCCCAGCTGGGGATGGCCTCCCAATGTGGGAGGGGTACCCGTCGCACCATGACCCCCCTGATGTTCTGGATCCTAGCGGTGGCATATCCGGAGTTGGATGGGCGTTTGAAGGCATCACAGCAGCCACAAGGGGGTGAGTACACGCTCATTCAGCTGACTCTGCGCGCATTACGAGGTGTCTGGGTGGGGGAGGTGGGCAGTGGGTTCCCCTAGGCTAGAAGTTTGTAGGCAAGGTCCCTTGTGAGGCAGGCTATGTGGCACTCCAACCCCAGCAGTGGTAAGAGCCATCTACATCTGGTCAGGCTCACGTGACTTCCAGGTGTGCAGCAATTGGTGTTAGACCTCGTACCCCATGGTCAGGTGCAATATCTAGGAACTGTTAGTGCATGGCGTAGTGCAAGGGCTTCTCCATGTGTGTTGTGTCTGCCAAAGGTAGTGGTGTTGTATGCACTGAACATGTCTTTCTTCTGTCTTTCCCACCCTTTTGTGGTCTCCCTGTTCTTGTGTGCAATAGCATCATCAGGCGGAGGAGCATTGTCACCGGAGCAGGAGGGAGCTGCAAACCACTTGGCCCTGTAGGGTGAAACAACGGAGTCTGAAGCCATCAGTGGGACGGAGGGCGAGGGGAGCTCCACGGCGGGGACAGGAGCAGACAGCATTGACAGTGACTCCTCCTCTGATGGGAGCTCCCTTGCGGTGGCGGGCACCTCTGTGCCCACCGCATCAACAGGTACAGCCGCCTCCCCGCCTACCAGCACCGCCCTCCCAGCAGCCCCTCAGCGTGTGTCCCAGGCCCGCTCACCCAGGAGGGTGGCCATCTCCTTCGCCCCAGGCACCTCAGGCCCTGCCCCAGTCAGCCCTGCTGCCCTCCGTGAGGAGGCTATTGACCTCCTGAGATCCCACACTGTTGGGCAATCTACCATTGTGAATGCCATCCAGGGTGTTGAGAGGCATTTGCAACAAACAAATGCATACCTAGAGGGCATTCATTCTGGCCAGGCAGCCCAACAAAGAGCATTTCAGGCTCTGGCCTCAGCACTGATGGCAGCCATTGTCCCTGTGTCCAGCCTCCCCCCTCCAACTTCCTCTACCCAGACCCAATCCCCTGTACCTCAGCCTATCCCAAGCACACCATCAAACCAGCATGCACACTCATCAACACACAAGAGTGGCTCAGGCAAACATAAGTACCACGCATCCCACAGGCACTCACAAACGCACCATCCCCATGCAGACACAGCAACATCCACAGCCTCCACTGTGTCCCCCTCCTCTACGTCCTCCTCCTCCCTACCAGTCTCATCTCCACTCACACCTGCATGCACTACATCCTCAGCCACTGCCTCCATCACCAGAACGCCCATCACCACACACCGCTCACGTGCATCCACCACCCCCACTACCATGCACACATCCCCAGTGTCCTTTCCCAGTGTGTTTGTGAGCCCTCCTCCCAAAGTACACAAACGCAGGCACACACCCTCCCAACAGCCATCCACCTCACAACAGCCTCCGGCCCATGCACCTTCACCCAAATGCAGCAGATGTACGCCTCCTACAACCACTACCTCTACCTCTACTCCCAAACCCCCTCCATCTTCCCGTCTCAGTGTGTCTAAGAAACTCTTCCTGGCTAACATTGACCTCTTCCCTACACCTCCCCCCCGTCCTTCCCCTAGGGCCAGGCTTTCCAGGTCCCAGCCCAGCACCTGAGCCACCAAATCCCCAGGCACAGTGGTGCCAGCAACTGTGGGGTCATGGAGTGCGCCACCCATCAGAGCTGCCAGTGTGCCACATAGCAAGGGAAAGGACATTCCGCCACCTGCCAAGGTGAAAAAGGTGCCCACATCCCGGAGGGAGAAGCCTAAAGTACCAGCCACCAAGGGCTCAGCAAAAACCAAAGGGGATTGTGGCAAGACAACTGCGGCACCATCAAAGCTGGGGAAGGGCCAAAAGATGAAGAGCCGGTCAGGAGAGGGCATGGTGGCACCGACTGAGGGACCAATGTCACACTTTCTGTCCACGACCACACCAACCTGTACGGCGGCGAACACCGATAGCTGCCCCGCCACCACAACCGCCACCTGCACCGCCCGGCACATCTACAGCCTCAGCGACAGTCCCCATCATCTTCCCCAGTGGGCAGCCATCCGAGGCTGCAGGAAATGTCCTGCTGTGTCCCTCTGCAGCTGCTGACCCATGCACCGCCGCGACTGACACCAGCGCAATCACCGCCACCGGCCCCGCGGCATCCTCGGACACAGGCACCACCGCTGACATGGCTACCATCCCCAGTGGTCAGTCGTCTGAGGCTGGAGGAGAGTTCCTGGACCCTGGGCAGCTTCCATGAGGCATTTCTTCCATCATTGTTGCACCTGCAGGTGGAAGGCGCAGCCGCTGCAGTGTGGGGTATGTCGCTGCCTCCATGGCGTATCATGCTCCCTGAACCTCGCAAATCTCGTGGCACGCACACCCAGGTGAGGGAATTGTACCGGCCACACTGCACGTGGAGCACCCTGGGCACAAAGCCCCCCCCAGAACCAGTGGAGAGATACATCCACTACCTATGTCCTTGGCAGGAGGAAGCACTCTGGCCACCAGGCCCCCTCCAGAACCAGTGGAGAGATACATCCACTACCTCTGTCCTTGGCAGGATGAAGCACTTTGGGCACCAGGCCCTCTCCAGAACCAGTGGAGAGATACATCCACTACCTCTGTCCTTGGCAGGATGAAGCACACTGGGCACCAAGCCCCCTCCAGAACGAGTGGAGAATGATATCCACTTGAGAGACTGTGGCTTTGCACTCCCCAGGATACAGCAGTGGGCAAACCACCCACTGGAGAGACTTGAGAGACTGTGGCTTTGCACTCCCCAGGATGCAGCAGTGGGCAACCCACCCACTGGAGAGACTTGAGAGACTGTGGCTTTGCACTCCCCAGGATGCAGCAGTGGGCAAACCATCCACTGGAGAGACTTGAGAGACTGTGGCTTTGCACTCCCCAGGATGCAGCAGTGGGCAAACCACCCACTGGAGAGACTTGAGAGACTGTGGCTTTGCACTCCCCAGGATGCATCAATGGGCATAGAGCCCCCTCGTGCAGCAGTGGTGTTGTGCGTTCATCAGGCTGAGGTGCCCCCCAGCCCCATGAGGTGCCTGTATATTTTCGATCTGATGCCCCTGCAATGTTCTCTCCGTTTCGAGCCAGGTATCATGTGTGGGCCTCCCCCATGCATTTTGGGCCCAGTGGTCTACGGACAATGATTAGTACACTATCCGGACTTGTGTAGTTGGTGTACATATTTGCATATACTGAATTTTGACTTTTGAGTACTGGATTTTTCTTGATTACACTAGTTACAATCATTTCCTTTTGTCCTTGCTTTCTTCCAGGGGGTGGGGGGTGTATATGTAATGTTGCTGCATGTATTTGTGTGTCTGTTGTTGTGTGTGGTGGTGAGGGTGGGGGTGTTGTATGTGTGTGTCACTCTGTTTCCTCCCCCTCTCCCCTGTGTTGTAGGTGCAGTACTCACCGTGGTCGCCACCGCCGCCATTCGTACTCCTCATAGAAGAGGAGGTAAACCAGCATAGGCAGTACGTGGAGTTCCGGCTCCATGGCGTCCTGGTTCCTCGTTGGGTGTCGAGAGGTGAGTGTTTTCCCTTCTGTGTACTGTTTCCGCAGTGCTTTTGATGGCATTGGTTCCGCCCCGGAAAAGGTGGCGGATAGGCCTCTTGTAATAGGGTGGGCGGTACTTTGTCTCCCGCCTGTCTGTTGGCGGTGACCACCGCGCTGTTTGTTTCTACCACTGTGGTGGTCGGAGTGTTAAAGTGGCTGTCTATGTTGGCGGATTCCGCCATGGTTGTAATCCCATTTTTTTTTCCACCAGCCTGTTTGCGGTATTACCGCCACTTTAACACCGACCGCCAGGGTTGTAATGAGGGCCATAGTGATTTACAGAGCCAGGATTCATTCCCGGCTTACATAAGTAGTGGCAGGTGTTTATAACATGAAAAATACAAGCAATTGTGTTAAAAATCGAACAAATTGCATGGTATGCGTTGTATGTACGCTTTACTGGTGCTAGAGAATCGAAATCGTATTTCAGGATAAAAGGAATTACCCTTTGGCAGGCATAGCAATTGTGCGCCATAACACAACATTTTGAAACGTGCTCCCTTTTAGCGATAGCATCATGTGGACGCGCCAAACCACTTTTGTGCATCTAGTACAATCTACAGTCAGTCACTCCATTAATGTGCAACAATCATGCTTATGTTTTTGTTCTTTTTGTGGTCATCTGATCCTGATCTGTCCGGCACATCACTCACTGGTGTGGTCAGCATATGTGCAGCAACTCTAGCGGGTCTGCAAAGGAAAGAGACAAAAGAAAAAGTAGCTCTCCAACACTAAAGTATAGGGCCAGTCTTGCACTAATGCATGTAACAGGGTCGGTTCCCAAGGCGGTAACAAACCAGCCTCAAGGCGGGACAAACGTAAAGCATTTACCAATGACATCAATGGATTTTTTAAAGGCAGGCCCACAAACGGGTGAAAGTGATGGGTGTGAGATGGGTGTGGTAAAAGTCCACTGAAGAGATTACAACACATCGGAAAGCAGTGCTTGTGCACTGCTATGCTCGACCTAAAACTGTGTTTGGTAAAATTTCAGATGGGGAGACCTGAAAGTTTAGCTTTGTTTACCACAGTGATGCATTCCTCATCTGACATTTTCTTGAAGTGGTCAGGAACAGGTTTGAAAAAGGTCTTCTCCTTGTACCACCTGGGACCACAGATGACAGGTCTATATGTGCTCGGAAAGCTCTTCTAAGGCCTTTCACAAAATAGATCTTTTGAGTATTCTACCCGAAAAGGCATAGCATGCGTTAGGAGGCCAAGGGCTTCAGACATTCCCTGAAAATATGGATGCATTCATTTTGAAGGCATTCTATTGCAATTAAACAGGTTTTCATCAATCAAACGAGGAAGTAATGATACCAATAAACATTTCATCAAAGTCCCTTAACCAATATCTGAAATAGCTTGAGGTTCTTTTTTATCACCTTTGCTGTTGTATGCTCAACCAGAACCATTTCTAAGTCTTGCCTTGTCCAACAGTATATATTCTTGCAAGAGGATTAATGTACTTAAACTAGGAATCAGTGGCATCGGATGATTTGATAGGCAGTTTCAATCACTGACTTTACACTGTCAGGGACATTCCTCTAATAGGAGTAATCTGCAGGGATTGGTGGTTTCACACATTAAGATTCCATTGTAAATTAAGAAGTTCAGAAGTAGGAATAGTTCTAAAGTTAGAGGTTGTACCCTCACAATATTGCATGTGTTACATCACATGACAGTATTCTTACAGCCAATACACCGACCTAACCACTACATTGCAAGGTATGTGTCGGCAAGTCAATGTAGATGTAAAAAATAATAATTTTATACTTACCTTGACTATGTCATTGATAAGTGACATCACTATAGATTAATATTATCTACTTCTAGGTAGTCTCATACAACTCTTGGGTTGTCAACTGATAGTGATTATCAAGCTGGCCTTCTCTGTAATGCTTTATGTGAGCTTCAGGTCGCCTAAACGAGTCATTATTGATTTTACTTGAGAATTAATATGGCTCACCCAACAATTAAATCCTCCAAGGAATATTAGGGATGTATTGTCAGTCAAGTATATCGTCTTTGAGAATCAATGAGGTCAAAGTCAATCTCCTAGTCATTGTACTGATGGAAGGGTAGTTTTCTTGCATTTAAAGAGTCTTGTGTTCACTGCTACACTATATATATGTAATTTCTTCTCTTAATTGAACTCTTGGGGTAAGGCAGTGTTAAAACGCAACGTGTGACAATCAAACAGCATCAGTCATGACTCCACACTTGTGCAATGGGAAGGATATCGCCTCAGACCGTAATCTGCAGGCTTTCCGCTGTGATATTAGCAACATGAAGTTCCCCCTGTATTATAATGCAGCCACTGCTCCTTGCATGAGAAGCTACACTGCAGTGATGCACTCTTTTTCAACAAAAAAGTAAAAGGTGATGCGTGGAATGCTTGCAAAATTCTGAGCCACCGCCAGTCACTCACGGACCCAAAACATTCTATAATTTTTGGGCAATTTCACCAATTCAGAGCAGGGCAAACATGTGCAGATCAGTCTTAATAAGGCTGAAATAAGACCAGTCTTGCCCAAACTGCCATACCAGATCCCCGCTGAATGGGAACACACGCACCCACCAGACTGGTTTGAGCCTTTTGGGTCTCATCAGTGATGTGCATCTTGAAATCGATGGCACAGTGACAACAGGGCCCACCTCTGGGCATACCAGTCACCCTTAGCTTGTCCACTGCAACAAGAACCAAAGTGATGGAAGGAATGCTTGCAATAATCTCAGCCGCTGGGTAACACAGGAGTCACATTCCAGTCCTTCATTTTTCACCCATTGTGCCAACCTAGACAGACACCAGTAATATGCAAAATTTCATGTTGATGCTCCAATACAGCCACCTTCTACATTCCCTGTTAATGGTGAAACTTGTACCGCAGAAGGGCTGCGGGTTTCCGCCTCATTAGTGAGGTGCATCTTGAAACCTAGGTAATTTGTGACCACTATACTACTCCAGACTTTTCACAGTAAGCACATGCAAAATGTAAGAATCAGGAACTTTGTGTTTGAAGTTGGGAGGCACTTAGAAACAGGAAGTAACAAGCATTTGCAATGCAAAGGGTTTTGCGGTTTCTCGATTTAGAGCTATTGGTGTTGTAAATTCCTAACTGGACTTTTCTCGCCACTTAAACTGAAAATGGAAAGTAAGATAGTTGACAAAAGCGAGCCGATTCAAAGCACCACGGTTGCCATGAGCATGAGTGCGAAGAGGAGACACAAAAGGAAAAAGAAGTTTGCTTGCAGCCAAATGTATCAGCAAAAGTGCAATTATCCATGTAACAGGGTCGGTGGCCAAGACGGTAACAAAACTGCCCCAAGGAGGGACAAACGTAAAGCATTTACCAATGATAACAAAAGATTTCCACACAATTTTTCCTATGCCTAAGAGCATTCTAATGATCTGTGAATGGTTCTGTCATTTTTTAGTCAACCAAAGGGGCTGTAGGAAAATATGATAAATTCGTCCACCACCCCTAGGAGAATCCACAGACGGAATACAAAAGAATTCCTTGCAGAGGGGAAAAGGAGGGCCAGACACACGTCACGGTGAAGCACAAACAAGCCTATAACACGATCCTACAATTATCAAGCAAGAATGTTGTCCAACAGGTTACCCATATGCATTTTTCCCAGACATAGTTCCGGAAAAAGTGAGCTTAGGATGCACGAAGGAAATCATCCATGGCTAACAGAAATGAGTTATTGTTCCCAAAGCTGATTAATTGTTCTCTCTTAGTTTTAAGTTTAAAAATCTACATTGAAATCATTAATTTTATTACTTTTGTTTTTTTCTGAAAACAAATGATACAAAATCAATGCAAAATATGTTTTCCTGAAGTAAATGAATTTTAAAACATTTTGCTGCAGGAACTGGAAAGCATATTAGCAATATCTCTTGCATTGCTACTGTAATCCTGCTTTGGTGGACCGACTCATATAATATTCTCTATTATGAAGTGGAAAGAAAACTCACAGAAGAACGTAGTAGATAATTTTTTACACAGAAAGCCAGAGGACGTTTCTTAGAGGCCAAAACTGCACAGTAAACAATTTAAATATATACACGGTAACATCTATCCTAATTAATAAACACTTTGGGACTCATTAAGAGTTTGGCAGATGAGATATGCATGCCAAACATGATGTATATTATCATAACCTTTATATTACAAGTACTGTATTGTAATTGAGGTGCCATGGGCTATCATGCACTTGTAATGTGGTGGCCATGACATCCACCGTGTTTTTGACATAATACTCACCCACCAAACTTTAAATAAGGCCTTTTGAAGCAACTCCGATAACTGCTGTAATTCCTCCATGCTACAGAAATATTTATAGTTGATGCATCAGCATACATCCGAACTACCTACCTGTTAGGCCATGTCTTCTAAAAGAAATCTGTGCAAGGTTAACCCAGTTTATCTCTGTTATTGTTACATGCTGCTATACAGGCTGTGAGAATCCACATCATAAGCCAGGAAAGGCTCACACATTCATCCCACAGGTGTCAGCAGTTAGCGAAGAATGAGGCTAAGACATCTTAGTTACGCTGGCAGCGTGAAAATCATGTACCAGGAATAGGAGCAGTTTCAACAATACTTCGTAACAACACAAAGTGAGGCAAACAGCACGAAGCCATAGAATGTTATTTCCTTTCTAGGTGCCTATGTTGTGTTGCTTTCCACCAGCATATGTCAAGTGGGTTTAAATAGGTGTAACTTGGTCAAATCAGTGCACCCATAATTTTCGACAAAAAGACTGATCTACTAAGATTGGCAGATGGGGTTTTGCATTAAATAATGAATGCCTCCTTGAAGCAGGTGCTAACTTAGAGATATTTGCATTTCTCCAAATATTGAATGCATTGCAAGTGTGGTCCATTGTACAGCATGCATACATTGCGTGGAATGTTGTAGCATTTGACTCGGCTTAGGATTTTGCACTGGAACTGTCGGCTTCCAGAATTAATTTGATGCTAGACATCACATACATACCTCTGCACCACAGTACAAAAGTTGCTTGTGGTGCTTAGTAGGCTGATTGCGAATGACAGAACCAGAAGTCCAATTTTAGAATGAGCCTGCGCTGCATTTGCTCTCACTTGCCAGGCATATTGTTTACAATAAAGGGCATGGAGACCACCCATTGCTTACAATTTGCTGGCTTCAGTGTTGCTCTTCTTTGCTGTCTCCTAATTGGCCAGCACAGAGCACACGTTACGTCTGTTCTTTTCTGTGGAGCATGGACCAAGCACAGATTGTTTGAACTTAATTAATGTCGGTCTGCTGCTTGCTCTGTGATTGAGATACTATTTGTTCCCGCACTCATCCCTTCTCCGTGTTGCTGCTCCATCTGCTGCTCCCTCCCTTCCCCGTGCCTCCCTCATATTGCTTCCTCTCCCTGCTTTTTTTTAACATATTGTACAGCAGCACAGACTGCCAAGCAACATGACTTGAAAGAAAAGGGCCACAAGGGACACGAGGTCAGCGCTGGCTTTGTCATGGCACCTTTTTTTCTTCACTTCAAGCCATATTGCACGGCGGCTCATGCTGCTGTGCAACATGTCTAAATAAGCATTTGTAATGCAATGGCTCTCACATTTGATCGACTTAGAGTTATTAGTGTTGTAAAGTCCTAACCGGACTTTTATTGCCACATAAAATGAAAATGAAAAGTAATACAGTTTTACCCAAGCGACCAGATTTAAAGCGCCATGCCATGAGCGTGAAGGAGCACACAAAATGAAACAGAAGTTCACTCACAGTTGAACGTATTGGCAAATGTACAGCGAGATCACGCTACGTAGGAAATAAGAATTAAAAGTAGTCCTGAACAATGTTGAAAACATGGAACCTCGTATGTTTCCAGTAGTCGGCTGGTGCGCTCGAGGGGGACTAAGCACTGGAAAAGGCAATCATCAAGCGATTCTTAAAAGATAAGTCCAAAAACCAACAAAACTCATGGGCGTGCAGTTAGAGTGGTTAATACCCCACAGAGAGATTATAGCGGGATAGAGCACTTGCGCGCTCGACCCTACAAAATGTGCCAATACTTATTAATAAATGCTGCCTCACCCAGTTCAGAAGCGGGGACAGGGACACCCACTGCAGTCACAAACTAATTTCCCCAAGCCTGGAAAGGGATAACGTCCCACCCATTGAAGGAGTATTGTATTATTGTATTTTAATAGTATTTATATAGCGCTTACTAAACCTGGCGAGGCATCAAAGCACTTTTCGAGTACATTTTAGACTATATATAGGAAGAAAATCAGGCAGAAAAAAAGTTTGAGAATGCCAACAAACTCCCACACTTTCCAGGAATGCCACACTCTGGAAAGCTCACTCTTCACCTCAGAAGGGAGAGTTACTTATGCGCAACATTATTCCATCGTGGGGTAATATTGAGTACGAGTAAAAAGACAGAGGGGAGCACGGCCGCTTTTTGTGAATAACTTGCACTTGTAAAGCTAGCCACTTTTGGGCATGCATTGGACTTATGACTTTGAGAATTGGGCCTGGCCTGTTAAGAAGCAGCACAGCTATTATCTGGTCTTAAGGTGTAGCCCCCCTGGGTCTATAACAAAATTTAGTAAATGTGAGATGGCTGACGCTCACATGGAGCCAAAGTTTCAACGACGTGCTAATTTCACTCACGCTTGGAACAGACTTTTACGAGAACAATGGGCTAAATTTGCTGAGTTTAATTTAAAAACGAAAGAAGCAGGCCATGTCATTCTACAGATCGCGACCTCTTGCCCGGTTAATGTGTTCAGAGCTGGACATTGAGAAGTCTAGAGTGCCAACAGCTCTGTCCTTGATGGGAAGAGTGACTCATGGCGTTTTATGTCCGTCCTGGCAGTTTGTGTGCGGCCTAGCAGTTTGTGTTCAGACTGAGTCTGTCCACAGCTCGCTGCCTTTATTCTGGTTTACGAGAAACAACCTGCATTGTACAGCGGGTAACTCAGAATGCACACAATGGGCAGCTAGGCTTATACAAATACACCTAAAACCAATGTTATATTACAATCAGCCGTAATGTATGTGACGAACTAAAGAACGCGGACAAGAGTTTCAGTGTGTGTCTATGGAGGGACGTCATACATGTGTGGAAACGCGCCTTTATGTGACCTTTATCCTTTCTCAAGGGGAAAGAAAACATCCACAAATAAAAGTTCTTCTTCGTTTATTAAGGGTCTCATTATGAGTGCCGAGGGCAGAAGGTGTTAATTCGCCCATAACAACCCCCCTCTTCCTTCCGCCTAGCCCTCCATCTCCCCCCCGCCCCCCCCCCCCACCTCAATTAACCGTACTAATTAGCCTCTTGACTCAGGGATGCAGAATTAAAGTGAATACCAAGCTCAGCCTTGTGAGTCCTCCGATTTTTCATTCGCCTTCCCTGTAATTTCCCATATTACGGGCCAATTACCAGGTACCCATAGTAAGGACCTAAGCTCCTCATGTCAAAATGTGAGGTGCGGCCCGCTTTGCTCTGGGGCCCCCAGTACCTCAGTCCTCTGACAGCGCCTGGAACGAGGGGTGCAGAAGGAAAAGCACCCCCTGGGCCTCATCCCACCCCCTCCCTTTCATATGAAGGATATTCACGTGGACTATAAGGCCTTTTAAGTGTTGTTTTTGCAGCACTAGCTCAGTGTTTAAACACGGTCAAAGGTCAAGTCGGAGGTCAATCCAGCTAATTAGGGCCCCGAGATGAACTTCCTACAAACTCCTGCTTATTCTTTTATCAGGCAGATCTTTGTTTACATTTGCTGGGCTTCAAAAACATGTTGTTTTGTTACTTTGAACCTTAATGACTCTCTTACTGGGGGGGGTGCAGAGGGTCAGAGGAAGGGGCATGTGAAAGGTGTCCCAAGACTCACAGACATAGGCGATTCCGAGGGCCCTTAATTATTTTAAGTCCACAAATATTAAAACACATTACCAATGGCATTATTGTATTATATTGTAATAGTATTTATATAGGGCTTACTACCCCTGATGAGGCGTCGAATCGCGAGTAGCACACTACTCCGGAACCCAAGAGGAATTAGTAATGGATTAGTACAGGGAAATATGAGTACAGTTTTAGTATTATTATGAGTTAATTTTGAGCAGAGGATATGCGAGTTTGTTAGATGGATTGACTAGAGTAACAGAGGGATAGAGGATGGAAGAAACCAAAAGTGTTAATTGGGAGTTTATGGTAATAGGATGAGGTTTGGGATGAGTAAAGGAGAGATGGAGGAGGGAAGAGTCTGTGGAAAGGGTTAGGGAGATGATAGTAGCAGGAGGAGTTTTGGATGAGTCAAAGGTGAGATAAATGAGGGAGAATTTTGTAGGGTTGTTTGGGAGATCATGGTAGTAAACTGAGGTTTGGGTGACCTAGATGTGGAAGAGGAGGGAAGAGCTTAGGCAGGGTTATTTTGGAGATGAAAGTAGTAGAATGGCTTTGGGATGAGTGAGAGCGGGGATGGAGGCTAGATTGATAGAGACATGACATAGGGTGATGGGTAGACAACAAAGTAAAGCTTGCTAGAGAGTAAGTGTATATTTTTTTCATTTATAATTTTATTTAGAAATACATAATTTGTTAATCATTATTTTTATTTGTTATTTTATTTATTTATTCATTATTATTATTATTATTATTATTATTTTTACTTTAATTAACTTATTTATAATTTGAATTTTATTTATAAAATGTATTTTCTTTATTTGTATTTAACTGTTCTCTAGTTCAGTAGGACTAGCGCAATAAATAAATAGATAAGTAAATACATAGTAACGGAATATATGTTCAAGGAATTTAATAATGGGTATAATCGTATGAGAAGAAAAGTAGTATTGTATAAACACAGACTTTCAAGATTTGTTATGTTTGAAGTTAATTAATAAGTGTACTTTTCTAACATTTATTTATCTTTTCTCAATTGTTGAATAGTGAAATGCTTAGGATAATAAAACATTTGGTCAATGTGATACACAAGAGCAGGGATTCATAAGTATCTAATATAACAACTTATCTAGGAGCTTTGCAATGACCTATGAACATGTTAAGCATGGAATAACATACACATATACACACACAAATACATACACACATGCATACACATACATACATACATACATACACACATGCATACACATACACACACACACACATATATATATATATATATATATATATATATATATATATATATATATATATACATACATTCATATACACATTTATCTTTGAGCAAATACACATTTGTTAAACAGGTTTAAAGAGTATGTGTGTAATTTATTGTTATGACATAGTAGAGATACATATTTCCTAAAGAACTATACATATCTAAAATATACAGATAATCAGATTAAAAATATTTATCAACACAGGCATATGCAGTCCATTGCTGTTTGAATATGGTGGTTATGAAGGAAAGAGCCAACTCTTGAGTAGTCTTCTGAAGACAAGATAGTTATCCGTGGATTTTATATTTGGGGGTAATGAATTCCATAGTTTGGCTGCTTGAAAGGAGAAGGATATACCACCTATAGTTTTTTCTTGTATGGTGGTGTTCTAAGGGGGGGTGCCAATCTTGAGCGAGGTTTCTTTGTTGAATGTATTTAGTTATTTTGTTTTTGAAAAATAGCGGCCCTGTTCTATGTATTGCTTTGTGGGTGATACAAAGCAGCTTGAAGGTGGATCTTCTGGCAACGGGTAACCACGGTAGTGCTCTCAGGTCAGGGTAGATGTGGGCTTGTGGCTTTACATGTAATATTAGCCTGGCAGTGGAGTTCTGAATACGTTGTAGTTTTTCATAATAGATAGAGATGATCCATGGAAGAGGCCATTGGCATAACCAGTTTGGATAGTGGCTTTGAAATATGCACACAGAGGTACACACTGGTGAACATACAGCACGCATACAGCTCTACACACCTGCAGAACCACATATTCACCAAGTCAGAAACTCACAACTAGACGCACTTATATGGGCATTAATATTTACAATCATAAATAGCTGTGGCAGGAAGCACTGTGTAATGCAGGGTGTGGGATTTCGCCCAGCAAAGTACAGGGTGATGTACAGCCAGTGCTTAATTTGTAAATAAAACGGGCCGGTGCTCAGAGCTCTCCTCTGAAACATGCAGCTGCTGCAATTAAATGTGCGAGCATGGAATACTGAGGCTGCGCAATCCTGAAGCGATCTCAGGCCTCTTCAATACATTTAAAACCATTCCTTGCCCCTTCAGCTCACTCCTTCAGCTTTGTGCTCTCTCCTACTGTGACGCTTTTTTGTTTTTCCCTTCCTCCGTCTTTCCCAAATATGTCTTTTGCTCGCAGCAAATGCTTGAGGCAGAAGAATAAGCACCGGACCTCAAAAATAAGTGCTGGTGCTCAGCACCGGAAACAACAAGCACAAATTAATGACAAGTTGTAAGGGGAAGCAACGGTTTAAGTAGTGAAAAAAACACAAGACTTACTCATTTTGTCATTGTATGATGCACGGAGGGCTAAATACTTTGATTTAGTGTAATGCTTCTTTTATAGTTTAAATTGACATTGCAAATCCACAAATAAAAATATTTTTTGATTTTAGAGTTAGGTCTAATGTGTTGTTCACACTTAGGCCCTGATTTATACTTACTTTTTGGTGCAAAACTGCATCAACTCAGTTTTGCACCAAAAAGTTAAGCATCGGCTTGCACCATTTCTATGCACCAGCTGGGCACCATATTTATGGAATGGTGCAAGCCGATGCAAAGGGTAGGCTAGCGGCAAAAACAATGACTTTAGTCGGGTTGGGCTGGCAGTATGGAAGAAGGGGTTTTTGCACCAAAAAATGACATTAGGCAGGTTAGAGTAAAAAAATGACTCTAACCTGCCTAGAGTCATTTTCTGACGCAAAACCATCCATACCACACGACTCCTGTCTTAGAAAAGACAGGAGTCATGCCCACCACCCGAATGGCCAGCACAGGGAACCAGGGTCCCCTGGGCATGACTAATGCACCCTGTGCCATGTAGGGGGGCCCATTTCAGGGACCCCAATGGCACTTTAAAAAATAAAATTAAATATTTACTTGTACTTACCTATACTTACCTGGGATGGGGTTCCCCATCCTCCGCTGTCCCTCTGGTGTGGGTGGGGGTGTCCCTGGGGCCTCGGGAGGGCACCTGTGGGCTTATTGCATGGTGTTCCACCATGGAAATAGGCCCACAGGTCCCCTAACGCCTGCCAGGTGTTAAAAAATGGGGCAAAGCAAGTTTTGCCCCATTTTGCAACCCCTCCTCCATCACGTGCACCATTTTTGCACGGGAGTATAAATATATATAAGGCCATAGAATCATTTTTTGCACAGGAACGCCTACCTTGCATCTTTTTAAGGCAAGGTAGGATTCCACTTCCAAAAAATGACTTTAACTCCATAAATTTGGCGCTAGACGGGTCTAGCACCAAAATATAAATATGGAGTTTGTTTTGCACCAAATTAAAGTTTTAAAAAATGACACTAATTCTGTGCAAACAGAGTATAAATATGCCCCTAAGTGTCAATAGCACCACTCTCACCTAGTGTTTCTCTTAACTAGAGAACACTGTGTAGGCATGGGGAGTCAGCATACCTTGCGCTGAAGAACTTGTGTGCGCTAGCACATTTTATCACAGCCTAAATTGTGCTTTCTATTATTCACACGTGTTTCTTGTACATCATAGGCAGGTTATATGCACATGAATAGACTATCCACAGGCATTCAAATCATCCCATTTCAGCAATGAAACAGGGGTGTGGCCCCAGTCAGCAAAGTAAACTGGCATGAGAGCTCCTGAGTGAGTCTGGAGGTTGCACTCCATGTACTTTGCAGGTAGGCCCTCAAGTTTCGTTATGTTAGTGCAATGCAACACACCCATACTTCCTAACACCACTATAACTGATCATTTAATTGATATATCACCCTCTCATGAGATATCATTTTAAACTTTCCCCGTAGCCATGTTTCAATTTCAGGACAGTGATTCGATCTCCATAACCTAAGAATGCAAAATTGTGCTAGGCCATAACAGTTGCAAACCATCTCTTTTACTGGTGACTGATCACAAGATATCAGGGAGGGACTCACGCGTCCTCTAGATGCACCACTTGACATGTTTTGAGGTCCAGGAACACTCAAGGTTTTTCTCGTGGTCTCCCACACCCCAACCTAATAATATTTCATGCCCGGAACTTCCAGATCAGGTGCCCAATAATGCTGTCTTGGTGAGCATATTTCCAGGATGCTGCCCCAGAATATAGTCCATCTTTGCTTAGCCTTTTGGGGATCAGTGCCATTTATGTAGGATTTTAACATAATCTAATTTCAGGCAAGCCTCCCTTAGGTATTTGTTGCGGTTCAACACTAGTAATGCCAAGTGACCACCATTCTTTTAAGAATATAGGTATAGGTTCTGAGAAGGTAGAGTTTGTGATGGTCTTGTACAGTCCAGGTACTATCACTTTGCACATGCCCACATATGCAGATATTTGCAAATTGTAGAGTCTGGTAGGTCAATGGGGTGAGAGCCTAGTACTTTGTGGTGGAACTTGGCTAAACAGTGATAATTCCAACATTGGGTAGGTTGAAAACTGAATTCTGTTTCACTTCCACCAAAGTTTTCAACCAGGTGTTTGTGAGTAATTGGCTAACTTTTGGTTTCAAAAGCTGCCCATGATGGTTCAGATCCTCCTATTTGCATGATGGTGTTGAACCATTTGATGGTGCCTGTGTGAACTCTACTATTCTCCCTTAGTGTGGCTGGAGTTCTGTGCCAGGAATAGGTAATTGTGTGGAGAATGGATTAATGTTGATCAGTTATTGAGTGTCATTTGAATAAAATAGTCTGATATCGCCCACCTTTCTTAGAAGGTCTTTCTCAATCTTGATGTTGATGTTAAGGAATTGATTCTGCGGTCATGGAGCAATAAGTTATATATTGTTTTACATTCAACATCTGTCTCCCTGTACTTACTTTGTGGAAGTGGCAGCTAAAGGTGGATGGAGAATATGGTCAGTGTGCCAGTTCCATCTTCTACTTGATATTTGTCTTTTATTATCCTCAGGAAGCAATGCAAAGACATTAAGAATAATTGCACAATGCAGTGTAATGTACCTTGAAACGGTTTTACCATGGCATTATGCACAGTTTGTTGCCAAAATATCATTTTCAGAATGCTGTCTGTCGTCAATAGTGTGCCCTACATATTGTTTACAAAACAGTGGCCTCATTGAAGTTATTAAACAGAAATCTATGCACATTAGATATTTTTTCAAACGGTATTTAGGACATGATATTTATGGTACACTTTGTTGTGGTATGAGATAGTCTGACATACAACCCTGTGCACAACTTTGTGATGCACGGATCGACAAACACCTCAAGCAAGAACAATGGTAGAAGTATATTCCGTGTAATACACAATAGAGAAGGGGCAGTGTATAAACCTTCCTTTTAGATCTATTAGATTCCAGCAGAGGAGTAGTACCCTCTTGAATGTTACTAAATATTTTGCACCACAGGGATACTAACACTTGTTTATTGACTTTGTAGTATTCAGAGGGATAACTGTCCCCAGAAGTTTATCAGTTACTTTGCTTATTTCTTCTTCACTAATGTAGTTTTCTCAAATCTGTGCCTTGTCAGGCACTGGATTTGGTATTTGGCTAGTGGGAGAAAATCTCCCTTCGTCTAATATAAAATATGGCCTTCTGAAGAGTGTAATATTTTTGAAAAATGTCATTCACTGAAAATAGCGAGTAACTCTGCGGAGTATGTGAGTCTGGAGCATCATTTTTCACTGGGATGGTGTGGTAGGCCTTGGTTGCATGGCCCGTAATTGACCCACTTTTTCCCCCTCTCGCTTTTGCTTTAAGGCAGAATAGGACTGCAGAAGGACTGGCTCTCTATATGGTGTACAAAAATGATGCGTACTGTGCAGAGAGTCTGAACAGCCCCACCTTGGTTCACAGAGGTAATAACTAGACCACCTAATGCTCAAACTTTTGTGGTAGCTTGGTTGAGCAGTTAGGCAAATCTTGGAGAAGTGCTAAGCATTTGTTGTACTCACAGTATCAATAAATGTGAATATACACTCAATAGAATAACTCAAGACCAATTTACAAAAATACTTTAGATTTTTATAAAAATTTTAAGACCAAGATCATCAAAATCGGAAAGTAATTTTTAAGTTATTTTTTTCAAAGTTTAGCAAAAATAGTCTTTTTGCACCTAATTACGCACCATAGGAATCAATGGGAGGAAACTTTAAAAATGCAGATAAAATCAGGCAATGCATTTACCAATGTCTCCTTCCTTTTTCAGGTCGAGATCATCAAGAGGACCTGTGGGCCAGCCGGAGAAGTTCAGGCGGCTCTCAGTTAAGAGCAGAAGCAGGTGCTGAAAGTCTTGGAGCTGGTGCAGGACATGCAAGGAGGACCACTTGAAATTGCACTGCACAGGCAGACTTCAAGGTGAGTCCGGTGGGTCACCTTGGAGTCTAGAGCTCCCAAGGGGTGGGTGGCCCTTACAGCACAGCTGGTTCACCAATGCAGGGGCCAAGGAGGCCGGGTGAAGAGCAGATAGGTCCGCTAAGAGCTGTGCACAGCGGTGCTTTTGGAACCAGGAGGGAGGTCACTTAGAGGGTGGGTTGCAGAGCAGCACGGCCACCTAGGGGGTGGTTCTTGGATTTCCTGAAGTTCTTCGACTGATGCTTGCTTCTGGTCATCGGAGAGTCTGGAGTGGACTTTCCTTCTTGGTGTCCCATGTAAGGGGTCCAGTACCTATTGCACAGTTCAGCCACTGGAGGTCGCAGTGCCACCAAACTTGGCACACTTTCAGGGTTTGTCCTCCGGGTGAATCCGATGAAATATAGTCCAGCTGCTGTGTCAGGTGCCTTGGTCAGAGGCCGGTCAGTGAACTGGAGTTGACTGGTTTTTGCTCCTTGCTGGCAGAGATTGATGCCTTCACTCTGGAGGGAGGTTCTTGTCAATTTTTAGAAGGTTGGAGGTCCTCTGGGGTTTCTTGGAGTCTGTCCGATGTCCAGTTAATCCCTCATCAGCAACTGTCAAGACCGGGGTTGAGCAGACAGGGTTTGATGCTTTTTTCATGGGGCAGCAGAACTTCAGTTCTCGAGCCTTGGGACTTCTATGTTGCTGGCCTTCTTGTGTCCATTGAATCTCATCTGCAGGTCTAGGGATCCCCCAATATTGAGTTAAGGGGGTGCTTAGGGAATTTAGGAGGTGTTTAGGAAAGTACTTAGTAGTGGCTAATGGGCCATCTACCTTAGAGTAGCTACACCCACTATGTGACCACTTCCTGTGGGCAGAGGTCACATCCCATCCCTGATTGGCTATTTTCCTACCATGGAAGATGGAGGAAAATGAAATGGAGAAGTCACCTCACCTGCAACACCTTGGAGGTGGTGCAGGTTGTTGGTGGCCACTCCTCCTGTTTTTTGTGCATTTTTCTGCAGTTGCTCCCACCAAAAGTGTGGGTTTGCAATGGGGGGCATCTGCTGCTAGCAGCAGGGCTGGGGATGGAGTTTCAAGGGTGGCAAGCCATTTGAAGCTTGAAGGCACAGCAGTGCACATTCCTGTAAGAGGAGGTTTAACACCTCTGCCCAAGAAGGCCTTTGTTTTCTGGTTCCAGAGAGCAAAGTCCCTCTAAGTAGAAGAGCTTCGAAAGGCCATCTGCATTGGCATAGCAGTCCCAGGTCGGTGTTCCACTTGAAAGTCTATTCCCTGTAGGGATACAGACCACCTAAACAGTTTGAGATTCTCATCTTTTGTTTGTTGAAGCCATCTGAGAGGCCTGCGGTCTGTTTGAACCATGAAGTTAGAGCCAAATAGGTATAGCCTCAGCATCTTCAAGGCCCAGATCACAGCAAAGGCCTCCTTCTCTATGGCACTCCATTCTTGTTCCCTAGGGAGTAGTCCTCTGCTTGTAAAGCAACAGGCTGATCATGTCCCTCATCATTTTTCTTGGCTAGGACCACTCATATCTCCCAGTTCTGAGGCATCAGTTTGGACAATAAAATGCCTGGAGAGCTTGTAGGACTGGAGCAGAGCAAATTGCATTCTCCAGAGTGTCAAAGGCCCTTTGACAACTTACTGTCCAGTTAAACTTTTCAGGCATTTTCTTGGAGGTCACTTCTGTGAGGGGGCTACTATGGTGCCATAATCCTTCACAAATCTCCTATGATACCGAGTCAAGCCAAGGAATGCCATGACCTGAGTCTGGGTTGTGGGAGTTTCCCAAGCCAGAATGGTCTGCATCTTGGGTTGAAGGGGTTGCACCTGGCCTCCACCTACCAGGTGGCCCAAGCAAACAACCTTCCCTTGTCCTATCTGGCACTTACTGGCCTTGATTATTAGGCCTGCCTTTTGAAGGCCCCAAGAACCTTTCCCAGGTGGATTAGGTGGTCCTGTCGGGTGTAGCTGTAGAGAGCTATGTCATCCAAATAAGCTGCACTAAAGGATTCCAGACCAGCAAGGACTTGGTTCACCTACCTTTGGAAGGTAGCAAGGGCATTCTTTAATCTAAATGGCATAACTGTAAACTGATAATGCCCACTTGGAAATGAGAATGCTCCACTTTTGCTCCAGGGGTCAAGCCAATCTGCCAGAACCCAGATGTCAAATCAAAAGCACTTACATATTTCACTGCCCCTAATCTGTCTATGAGCTCATCAGCTCTTGGAATTGGGTTTACATCTATCGTTGTAACTGAATTGAGGCCTCTGTAGTCCACGCAAAACCTAATTTTCCTTTTCTGTCCCTTGGAGTGAGGTTTGGGGACTAAAACTACAGGGGCTCTGTGAGGGTTCAGTGGTGCCCAAATACAACATTTTTCTTCTTGACTCCTCTCTATGTGCTCTCACTCTCTCACATGGTCTGACTGTCTGTAAATGTTGTTTTTGACAGGCAAGCTTTCACCAGTGTCCACATCATGAGTACACCGATCAGTCCTACCAGTTGTCAAAGAGAATAACTCAGCATACTGGTTGAGGACTTGCCTACAATCAGCCTGCTATTGTTCTGTGAGAGTGTCTGACAAGACTACTCCAGCCACAGAACCATGTTGTGGGTTGCTGAAAAGGAGATCAGGGAGACGCTCACTCTCTTCCTCCTATCCCTCAGCTTTAACCCTGAGCATGGTCACATCAGCTCTGTTATAATAGGGCTTTAGGCGGTTGACATGAATTATCCTTTTGGGCTTTTTGTAACAGCCAAGATCAACTAAGTAGGTGACCTCCCTTTTTAAGTATGGGGTAGGGCCAAGGCACCTTTTCCTAGTGAGCTCTAGAAGCCACAGGCTCCAATATCCAAACTTTCTGGCCTGTTTTGAATTCCACCATAGCAGCTTTTTGGTTATACCAGTGCTTTTGAAGGTCCTGTCTGTCCTGAAGGTTTTGGCTTGCCTTTTCCATGTATTCAGTCATTCTAGAACGTAGTGAAGAACATAGTCCAGTATGTCCTGCTTGGGCTCTTTGAGAGGTCTCCCCAAGCCTTCTCTTAGAAGACTAAGTGGTCCCTTAACAGGATGCCCAAACAGAAGCTCAAATGGAGAAAATTCTACTCCTTTTTGGGGCTCTTCCCTGTAGGCAAAAAACAGACATTGAAGTAAGACATTCAATAGCCTTCTGAGTTTTTCAGGGAGCCCTCCAATCATGCCTTTTACGGTTTGGTTAAATCTTTCAATCAACCCATTGGTCTGCGGATGTTGTGTGGTAGTGAACTTGTGAGTTACATCACATTCCTTCCACATGTGTTTTAAGTATGCAGACATGAAATTAGAATCTCTGTCTGATACTACCTTTTAGAAAAGCCAACCCTAGTAAAAATATGTAGGATGGCTTTAACTACTGCAGGAGCAGTGATGGTTCTAAGGGGAATGGCCTCGGTATCTAGTGGCATGATCCACTACCACTAGGATACATCTATTCCCTGATGCTGTCTGGGGATCAAGGGGGGGCAATAATATCAACCCCTATCCTCTAAAGGTCTATTCCCTGATGCTGTGTGGGGATCAAGGGGGGGGCAACAATATCAACCCCTATTCTCTAAAATGGCACCCCAACCACAGGTAGTAGGATTGAGGGGGGCTTTAGGTGGCCATCTGCTTTGCCACTGGCATGGCAGGTGACAGAGGACTGGCAAAAGTCTTTCACCATCTGGAACATTCCAGGCCAGTAAAAATGATTGACTAGCATTCTCCAAGATTTATTTTGGCCCAGATGCCCAGCTAGGGGAAAGTTATAGGCTAGAGAGAAGAAAAACTCTCTGTACTGCTGAGGTACTACCACCCTCCTGGTTGCACCAGGTTTAAGGTCTCTGGTGTCAATGAACAGGAGTTCATCTTTCAAATAAACTCTGTGGAAACCACTGACACCATCCTTTTCTTCCTGTGCAGCTTGCTGCCTCAGGCCCTCATGAACGGGACAGGTTATCTGTCCCTGGCACCAAACTTTTCTGGAGGGGCCCCCTGGGCCTAAGAGCTCTAGGCGGTGAGTCCCAAGCTCTGCAGGCTCACTTCCCTCTGGGCATAGTATGTTCTCTTCCTGAGAAGAGGGGGTCTTACTTCTGTATAGAAGCTGGCTCCCCAGTCTTCTTGCCTTTTCTATTGGAAGGCTGGTCCACTATTTCAGGATCCAACACTCCTTTTTCACTCTGATGTTTGCTCTGTGTCCTAGTCTTAACATGGGCCCATGCTAGGAACCTGAGCATAGCTGTATGGGTCCTCCGTTCTATTTTAGCCAAGGGGAATTCTCCAGATCATTTCCAAGCAATCTACTGGTATGGATGTGGATACTACTACTTCTTTATGTCCAACTACTCCCCCCAATCAAAGGTTACCAATACCATGGGATGGAACTTTGTCCCATTATCAGCATTTGTGACAGGATAAGACTTCCCTACCAGGAATTGATTTGAGTGGACCAGGTGCTGGGTCATCAGGGCTTCTACTTTTCCCCCCTTAATCTAAGGGTGCTGCCTGTATTTGTACATATTACTAGGCCAGGCAGCACAGGATACATCTACCCCTCCCTCTGGGACGTTCACTTCTGTGGGTTCACTGACATGGTCAGGCTACAATTGTGATCCCACCTGGAGATTATCAACTGCATTTACTGCAGGCTGACGAGATGAATTTTTCTGGTTTTCACTCTAGTTTCATGCCCCTTTTTTTGCAGTCATAGTGCCAAGCCTTGCTTGGATCAAAGTTCCTACCTTTGTATCCACCCTTAGGCTGTGAGGAGTCTCTAGGCTCACCCTCCTAAGCAGGTTTGTGGGGACCTTGTGAAGACTCATTGTTTTGTTCTGGCTCCCATCTTTCCCCTGGGGAAACTTTTTGGCCTCTTTCTTTTGGTCTCCCACACCAGTGGTAGTTTAGGTTACCCTTGTCTTGACCCAATGGCATGCCTTCTTCCCCAACTCTAAAGGAGAAAGTGAACCTAGGTCAGCCAGGTATCAATGAAGCTTCTCATTGTAACAATTACTTAGCAGATGCTCTTTCATGAAGCGGTTATACAGCCCATCATAATCTTGTACCTTGTTACCACCTAACCAACCATCCAGCATTTTTAGTGAATAGTGTGCAAATTTTACCCAAGTTTGACTCTGGGTTTTGCAAGCCTCTCTCAACTTATGCAGTACTCTTCACTTGTAAATGCAAAGCCCTCAATCGGGGTACCCTTCATAAGGTCATGGGATTTAGAATCTGCCTCATGGAGTGTCAGGAGCCTATTCGTGCATTTTCCTGAGAAAAGGTCCCACAACAGTGTGCCCCAGTGTTTCTTTTCAATTTCCCACCCATTATAGGCTCTTGTAAAGGCAGAAAATCATTTGACCATATAGGCCCTCATTACAACATAGGGGGTAAATGCCGTCTACCGCCGTGCTGACGGCCGCCAACATACCGTGCCCACGGCGGTATACCGCTAGGAGTATTATGACCCACACAGAGAAATCCGCCACTATACAGACACCCACACAAGTCCACCAGACTAAAGGTCAGTGATAAACTGGCGGTACCAAAACCTACATCATTATGCCAACAGGAATACGCCCACAGTATCAGGACTCACGAATCACCGCAGCGGTCTTTCAACCATGATAAACTATTGGCGGTACACACTGCCGCGCTCATAATACACACACACTTACAAAACTCCACCACATTGGACAATTCAAACTACACACCTGACACACATACAAACACAATACCCACACACCCACACCACTATAAAACACACTCTCACATTACCCACAACCCTTTCAACGAAAAAAAAGATAGCTAACAGAGAGAGAGAATAGCCAGGAGCACCCACTCAATCTGAGCCACAGAACACCATCACCCATACGCTATCCACGCACCTCACAGCACACACCACAACACATCACCCCACACATCCTCACACACACCACTCACACCACATCCATGGCACCCCAACGACACCCCAGGTTTTCAGAGGAGGAGCTGAGGGTCATGGTGGAGGAAATCATCCGGGTAGAGCCACAGCTATTCAGATCACAGGTGCAGCAGACGTCCATTGCAAGAAAGATGGAGTTATGGCGGAGAGTCGTGGGCAGGGTCAACGCCGTGTGACAGCAGCCCAGAACAAGGGATGACATCAGGAAGAGGTAGAACAACGTACACAACTAACAACATGGGAAGAGCAAGTCTTGGCAATAATGCATCCTGAGGGCCTCGCAGGAGTACCAGGAGGACAGGACTCTGGTAAGTTAAATCTTTACTACTATATCCACCACCCTACCTGCATGTCATCACAAACACCTACCCCTACCTTCACCGCCATCACTCCACCACCTCACAAATACCTCACTATCACAACCCACCCATCCCAATAGCAAGCCCTACATGCAACACCTATGCATGGACACCCATCACAGACACCCATCACAGACCTGCATGGGCACCATCACATGCCCATTAGAGAGAATCATCTAGCCCACAAAATCACCACACACACAAGGCAAAGCTGACAGGGATATCACAATCATAAAGGGAATCACACCCATGCACAAGATGGCACACACAGTTAATAACACTGCATTTACATCCCCATAGGACCCCCACTCAACGTCACTGGAGAGGAGGTGCCACCAACATCCAGTCCCCCCACAGAAGAGGCCCACAGTGATGAATGCAGCTCTGCACGCCTGGATCATGATGACACACCTGGCCCATCAGGGACCTCTGGACAGTCGGGTACCCAGGCACAGTCCTATACCACCACAGACCCTCCCCCCTCAGGAAACACCAGCACAGCACCCACCCAGCGGGCCCCGGGACATGTCAATCAGCAGTGTGTCCACCACTACAGGGACCCCAGGCAACCCCACAAACCTGGGGTCAGTGGCAGTGGGCACACGGTTCAGGGGACAGAGGCACAGGATAGGAGGGAAGCTGGGACGACTGCTGTGCGACAGGGGGAAGACAGGCCCAGGGAACCCACTCTCCACAAAGCACTTGCAGGGATCCTGGGAGCATACCAACATTCCCAGGAGACCATGCGCCGGATACTGGCCAAGTTGCAGGAGACCCAGCGGCTCCAGGAGGGACAGTACCTGGGGATCAGGGAGGACCTGAAGGACATCCACACCATCCTGGTCACCGTTGCAGGGGTGCTGGCTGACATGACCAACACCATGAGGAAGGCAGTGGCACACCAACGGGCCCCTGACACTAGCCACACCGAAGAACAGCCCTCCACCTCCACCAGCACTAGTGGACAGGAGGCCCCGCCACTGGAACAACAGGCCACCAGCACCCCACCCCCTGCAGAAGAACAACCACCAGAAGCCAGAGAACATTGCCAAGACCCCGCCAGAAAATAAGACTCTCCTGATTGTCACCCTTGTGTCCCACTCTGTTACCATGTCCACCTTGAACTGCCATTGCTCCCCTTCCTACGCCCCATTGGACAATGCACATGTGATACAAAGAGACTGGACTCTAACTGGACATTCCTCCACCATAACCCAAGCCCATTGCACGTCCCCCTCAACCTCTTAGCACTTAAACACCCTTGGAACAAATACAAGTCTGGAGTCTGTCAATTGATTGAAATGAGTTCAACAATCTGTAAACATTACAATTCATATGTGCAGTTATATATACATTGGTATGACCTGTAGTGGGCAGCAGTAAACACACCAGGAGACAGAGTAGGGCACAGAGATCTGAAAATAGAGATGCCAAAGGGTACAGTAAGTGGCCATAGACATAGAGAAATAACGCAGCCATGTCTAATGTCCAACACAAAACTGCAATGTAAAGTTAAGTTACAGTGTCTTACCTGTGTGTCACTGGAAGTACTGCTGTATGAGAGAACGCCTGTTGTCCACACCTTCATCCTCTGCCTCATCTTCCTCACTGTCCACAGGCTCTACCACTGCCACAATACCATATCCAGGCTCATCCTCCTACAGAAAAGGCACCTGGCGTCTCAAGGCCAGGTTGTGCAACATGCAACGATGATCTGGCACACCTTCTTAGGTGAATAGTACAGTGATCCACCAGTCAGATGGAGGCACCTGAAACTGGCCTTTAGGAGGCTGAAGGTTCTTTCAATTATCCGCCTTGTTCGCCCATGTACCTCATTGTAACGTTCCTCTGCCCTTGTCCTGGCATTCCTCACTGAGGTCAGTAGCCATGAGAGGTTGGGGTAACCAGAGTCACCTGCAAATATCGAGGGATACCTGTTAGCCACAAACTCACCCTTAGGGACAACCCCATACCCATACACCAATATATACTGGGTGGGGCCCTTGGGCTCACCTTTTAACCACAGCCGGTGCCTCTGAAGTTGAGCCATCACATATGAGATGCTGCTATTCCTCAAGATAAAGGCGTCATGCACAGAGCCAGGCTACTTGGCATTCACATGGGAGATGTACTGGTCCACCAAACACACCATCAGCACATTCAGAGAGTGATAGCTTTTTCTATTCCTGAACACTTGTTCATTTCTCCGGGGGTGACAAATGCTACATGGGTACCATCAATGGCACCAATGATGTTGGGGATATGTCCCAGGGCATCAAAGTCAGCCTTCGCTGTGGCCAAATCCTCCACCTGGGGGAATACGATGTAGCTGTGCATGTGGTTCAGCAGGGCAGACAACACTCTGGTCAACAAGTTGGAGAACATTGGCTGTGACATCCCTGATGCCATGGCCACTGTTGTTTGGAAGGAACCACTTGCCAGGAAATGGAGCACTGACAGGACCTGCACTAGAGGGGGGATACCTGTGGGGTGGCCGATGGCTGAAATCAGGTCTGGCTCCAATTGGGCACACAGTTCTCAGATTATGGCCTGATCAAGTCTGTAGGATAGGATAATGTGTCTGTCCTCCATTGATGCCAGGTCCACCAGGGGTCTGTACACTGGAGGATATCTCCATCTCATATTCATCCTCAGTGGTCTAGGGAGGAAAACGGTGAGCAGAGGGTCATATTCACACATCTCTTGTAATAATGATGCATATCTTAATTTACAGAACCAGTATGTGAATCAGAGAGTCAGTGCCAATGTCTGCTGTGATGCAGTCAGGTGCCATGGCCTGTGCACCTCTGAAATGGCGGCTGCCTGAACTGTGAGGAGGGACAAGTGGAAATTAGGTAATCCAACTGGCGTTGTGTGCCGTTGCCGTCGGCGGTCAACGACCGCCGCACAACTTCACATTGGTTGACATTAGGCACTATGGGTTCCAGGAGTCAATGGCGAGCCAATGGTGATGTACGGCGGTGGTGAAGGTACGCACCGCCGCGGACGTGACCGCCACTTTACATCTGTTCACTCACTTGCTACCTGATCTTCAACAGGAGAGGACCTACTCTGCAAGTGCTGCTGTGACCTGTGTCTGGAAGCGACAACGGCTCATGTGTCTGGGGAGAGGGCCCCTGCCTTCACTTCGGAGGAGTTGGAGAAACTGGTGGATGGGGTCCTACCCAGTACACTTTACTCTATGGTCCTCCAGACAAACAGGTGAGTATACTGTGAGCATGATGAGTGGGCCATGAATGTATGGAGTGCTGTGTGTGTAAGCCACATGTATGGGGGGGCTGAGGTGTCCTGGGCAGAGTGCTGCATGTATGGTGGTCAATGTATGTGCGTAAGGGGATGGGAGGGACATGGTGGGCCATGAGTATGACAGTCCGGATGATATGACTAATCCCTTTTCTGCTATCTTTTTCCTGCAGGTCAGCGCCCATCAGAAAAAGGGTATTTGGCGTGCCATCGCCAAGGAGGTGCGGACCCTGGAGGTCTTTGACAGACCGAGCACCCACTGCCGCAAATGGTGGGAGGACCTGTGCCACAGGGCAAGGAAGACGGCGGAGGCCCAGCTGGGGCTGGCCTCCCAACGAGGAAGGGGTGCCCATCGTACCCTGACCCCCCTGATGTTCCGCATCCTGGCGGTGGCCTATCCGGAGTTTGATGGGCGCTTGAGGGCAGCACAGCAGCCACAAGGGGGTGAGTACAAATTCAGAATCATGACTTTGTGTGCATTAAGGTTTTACCTGGGTGGGGATGTGGACTTTGGGTGCCCCTAGGATAGGGCGAACATGGTAGGGTAGGTCCCTTTTTGGGCTCTGAAGCACTCCAACCCCAATGGTGTTGGTGGGCATCTCCAATTGGTTAGGGCCCTGTTTGTTTCAGGTGTGCAGCTGATGTCGTTATGCTAGGTACCCCATGGCCTAGTGCATAGGGCTGCTCCCTCTGTTGTGTGTGCGCCAATGGTAGTGTTGTTGCTGGCATTGACCAAGTGAATCCTCTGTCTCTCCCCTCCCCCCTTTTTGTTTTGTCACCCTGTCCTTGTGTGCATTAGCATCATCTGGTAGAGGAGCAGAGGCACCGGCGACAACGGAGGGAGCTGCATCCCACATGGCCCTGGAGGCTGAATCCACCAACGGTGAGGGCACCAGTGGGACGGAGGGAGAGGGGAGCACCATGACGGAGACAGGAAGGGACACTACAGACAGCCACTCCTCCTCCGATGGAAGCTCCCTGGCGGACACCTCTGTGCCCACCCCAACAACAGGTACAGCCGCCACCCCTCCTACCAGCACTGCCCTCTCAGCAGCCCCTCAGCGTGTTTTCTGTGCCCGCTCACCCAGGAGGGTGGGCATCTCCTTCGTCCCAGGCACCTCAAGCCCTGCCCCAGTCAGCCCTGCTGTCCTCACTGAGGAGGCTATAGACCTCCTGAGATCATTCACTGTTGGGCAGTCAACCATACTGAATGCCATCCAGGGTGTTGAGAGGCATTTGCAACAAACAAATGCATACCTGGAGGGCATTCACTCTGGCATGGCAGCCCAACAGAGAGCATTTCAGGCTCTGGCCTCTGCACTGATGGCAGCCATTGTCCCTGTCTCCAGCCTCCCCCCTCCAACTTCCTCTACCCAGTCCCAAACCACTCAACCCCAGCCTATCCCAAGCACACCTTCAGACCAGCATTCACCCAAATCATCACACAGAAGTGGCGCAGGCAAACACAAGCACCACACTTCATCTCACAGGCACTCACACAAGCACCATCCCAATGCAGACACACCGATATCCACTGCCTCCACTGTGTCCCCCTCCTCCTCCTCGTCCACCTCCCTCCAAGTAGCGTCTCCATTCACACCTGCATGCACTACATCCTCATCCACTACCTCCATCACCTGCATGCCCATCACTACACACCCCTCACTGGCAGTCACCATCCCCACATCTATGCACACGTCCCCTGTGTCCTCTCCCACTGTGTCTGTGCCCCCTCCTCCCAAAGTACACAAATGCAAGCACACACCCACCCAACAGCCATCCACCTCCCAACAGCATCCAGCTCATGCACCTGCACCCAAACACAGCAGACTGACATCTCCTACAACCACTCCCTCTTCCTCCACTCCCAAACCTTCACCCTCTTCCCACCCCAATGTCTCTAAGAAACTCTTCCTAGCAAACATTGACCTCTTCCTTACCCCTCCCCCATCCTTCACCCCGAGCCAGGGTGGCCAAAACCCAGCCCAGCACCTCAGCCACCAAATCCACGTCCGCTGTGGTGTCTGCAGCTGTCAGAGGCTCAAAGGGGGCACCCGTCAGCCCAGCCAGTGTGCCACCAACCCCTGCCAACGGCAAGAACATTCTGCCACCTGGCAAGGTGAAGAAGGGGACAGCATCCAGCAAGGGGAAGGAGCCACAACCACCCAGCAAGGCCACCTCAAAGAGTCCAGCTGCCAGACCCAAGGTGACACCACCATCTGCCAAGGGAAGGAAGGGGCACAACACACCAGCCAAGCCACATCAGCCGTGCAAGCCTGCAGGTGAAGGCCTGGTGGCTACCAGCACAACCGCCAGCACCGGCACCTGCACCGCGGCCAGCACTGCCGCTAGCACCGCCGCAAGCACCACTACTGTCAGCAGCAGCAGCCCCAGTGGGCCGCCATCCAAAGCTGCAGGAGAAGGGCGGGAGCCTCCCCCCACCACTGGCAGCACCGGCACCTGCACCGCGGGCAGCACCGGCACCTGCACCGCGGACAGCACCGCCACCTGTACCGCCGCAAGCACCACTACTGTCAGCAGCAGCAGCCCCAGTGGGCAGCCGTTCGAGGATGCAGGAGAAGGGCTGGAGCCTCCCCCCAACACTGGCAGCACTGGCACCTGCACCGCGGCCAGCACCGCCACCTGCACCGCCACAAGCACCTCCGCAAGCACCGCCACCTGCACCGATGACAGTAGCACCACTGCCAGCAGCAGCAGCCCCAGTGGGCAGCCGTTTGAGGCTGCAGGAGAAGGGCTGGAGCCTCCCCACACCACTGGCAACACCGGCACCTGCACGGCGGCCAGCACCGCCACCTGCACCACCGCAAGCACCGCAGCAAGCACCACTGCTGTGAGCAGCAGCAGCCCCAGTGGGCAGCCGTCCAAGGCTGCAGGAGAAGTGCTGGAGCCTCTCCCCACCACTGGTAGCACCGGCACCTGCACGGCGGGCAGCACGCCACCTGTACCACCGCAAGCACCGCCACCTCAACCGCTGACAGTAACACCACTGCCAGCAGCAGCAGCCCCAGTGGGTAGCCATCCGAGGCTGCAGAAGAAGTGCTGGAGCCTCCCCCCACTACTGGCAGCACCACCACCAGCACCAGCACTACCAACATTGTGCAGCCGTAGCCGCCGGTGGATGGACTGTAGCCTTCCCTCATTGGACTATCATGCATCCTGGCCACTGCAAATCTCATGTCTCTGACACCCAGGTGAGGGACTGTGACCTGGCACCCTCCATGTGCTGCATCACTGGGCACCTAACCCCCTCCAGAACCAGTGGAGAAAGGCATCCACTCAACCTATCCTTAGCAGGATGAAGCACACTGGGCACCAAGCCCCCTCCAGAACCAGTGGAAAAAGGCATCCATTCACCCTATCCTTTGCAGGATGAAGCGCACTGGGCACCAAGACCCCTCTAGAAACAGTGGAGAAAGGCATCCACTCACCCTATCCTTGGCAGGAGTGGAGAAAGGCATCCACTCACCCTATCCTTGGCAGGGTGAAGCACACTGGGCACCAAGCCCCTTCCAGAACCAGTGGATAAAGGCATCCACTCACCCTATCCTTGGCAGGATGAACCACACTGGGCACCAAGCCCCCTCCAGAACCAGTGGAGAAAGGCATCCACTCACCCTATCCTTGGCAGGATGAAGCACACGGGGCACAAAGCCCCCTCCAGAACCAGTGGAACATGTCACTCACTTGAGAGACTGTGGCTTTGCACTTCCCAGGACCAAGCAGTGGGCAAACCACCCACTTGGAAGACTTGAGAGACTGTGGCTTTGCACTCCCCAGGACAAATCAGTGGGCAAACTACCCACTTGAGAGACTTGAGAGACTGTGGCTTTGCACTCCCCAGGACCAAGCAGTGGGCAAACCATCCACTTGGAAGACTTCAGAGACTGTGGCTTTGCACTCCCCAGGACCAAGCATTGGGCACACCACCCACTTAGGAGACCTGAGAGACTGTGGTGGCTTTGCACTCCCCAGGACCAAGCATTGGGCAAACCAGCCACTTGAGAGACTTGAGAGACTGTGGCTTTGCACTCCCCAGGACCAAACAGTGGGGAAACCACCCACTTGAGAGACTTGAGAGACTGTGGCTTTGCACTCCCCAGGACCAAGCAGTGGGCAAACCACCCACTTGGCAGACTTGAGAGACTGTGGCTTTGCACTCCCCAGGACCAAACAGTGGGCATGGAGCCCTCTCCAGGAGGAGTGGCATAGTACCATCTTCCGGTTGAGGTGCACTCCCTTCCCCTTCCCCCTGAGGTGCCTGTGTGTTTTCGACCTGATGCCCCTGCAGTGTTCTCTCCGTTTTGAGGCAGGAGTCAAATGTGGGCTTGGCCTATGTGTTATAGACCAGTGGGCCATGGACTATTTTTCTGTGGACATTGTCCCTCATTTTGTATATTGTGTATATATTGCACATACTGTTTATTTATTTATGAACGTTTTTCTCTGAATTTCTAATATTACACTCCTTTGACTCCATTCCTAGCGTTATTCCATAGGGTGACGGGGTGTATATGTAATGTTGTTGCATGTGTTTGTGTGTATGGTGTTGGGGGTGAGGGTGGGGGTGTTGCGTGTGTGTGTCACTCTCTTTTTCCTCCCACCCTCCCCTGTGTACTAGTGCAGTACTCACTGTGGTCATCGTCGCCGGCGTCGGTACTCCTGGTAGATGAGAAGATACACCAGCATGGGTAACACCTGTAGTCCGGGCTCCATGGCGTCCTGGTCCTTCCTTGAGTGTCGAGAGGTGAATGGTTTCCCTTCAAAGTACTGTTTCCGCCGTGCTTTTGATGGCATTGGTACCGCCCTGGAAAAGGTGGCGGATGGGCGTGTTGTAATGGGGTGGGCGATACATTGTCTTACGCCTGGCTGTAGCCTGTTACCGCCTACAGTGTTTGTTGCTACCGCTGTGGCGGTCGGAGTGTTAAAGTGGCTGTATGTGTTGGAGGTTTCCGCCATGGTTATGATTCCATTTTTGTTACCGCCGGCCTGTTGACGGTATTACCCCCGCTTTAACACAGACCGCCAGGGTTGTAATGAGGGCCATAATCTCCATCTGGAAAAGGTGGGACAACTCCTTTGGGGAGTTTTAGGCTGAAAGGTTTTTCTTTCAAGATTTCATGCTGCCACCAGTAGACCCAACTCATTTCTCTTTGTTTCTATCTCCAAAAGCTGAGCCTCCTGGGCCAGTGTTTTGGTCAGCCGGTCTAAAGTGAGGTCCTCTACTGTGGGTGCACTAGTGCTAGGGGTAGAGGAGCTACCTTCATCCCCATCATCCACAGCATTATCCTCTCCTCCAGAGACTCCATCATTTACTTCCTCTGCGGAGTTAGTTGCCTCATTCTGTGCCACTAGAGGCCTAAGCTTCTCTGAGGTTGCACGTTTCCCATTATGAATCATGTACAGCTTACAGTGTTTCCTCAACTGGGCATGGTTATATGCCATGTAAGGGGCCAGGTCAAGCTCCTGGCTCTGGTTCTGCAAGTCTGACATTCTTTATGCTACTATAGTAAGGACTTTTAAACTCCAACTCTCTTTGTAGGGACCTAATCAGGGCCCTAGTCATTAGTTTAGAAATTTGCAAAAAATAATCCCAACTGAAAAACAGCAATTAAGCCACCAACAATTTGGAGAGTTATTCATATGCTCACAGATTGACAAAGTGGTATCAGCAAGTGCAAAATCTTGTTATCACATTGCTCCAACCAAATGTAGGGGGCTGGCTCTCTATATAGTGTACAAAAATGATATACACTGTGCAGAAAGTCTGAGCTACCTCACCTTGGTTTACCGAGGTAAAAACTAAACCACCTAATGCTCTAATTTTTAGGCCAATCTTGGAAAAGTGGCAAGTATTTGTTGTACTCACAGAATCAATAAAGACTTTCAGCAGCTGCTCCTGCTTGAACTGGGAACCGCCCGAAGAATAACTCAAGACCAATTTACAATAATACTTCAGATTTTTATAAATTTTTTATAACCAGGATCATCAAAATCAGTTAAGTACGTTTAAAGTTATGATTTTTCAAAGTTAAGCAAAAAATAGTCTTTTTGTGCGTAATTAGGCACCTTAGGAATCAATGGGAGAAAAAGTAAAAACTCCATATAAAATCAGGCAATGCGTTTACCAATGCCTACTTCTGTTTTTAGGTCGAAGTCACTGAGGAGTCCTGTGGGCCGATTGTACGACGAAACAACGACTTCAAAAACAACTACTGCCTTAACAACGAGGTCGGAACACCGACCTTGTTGCTACTACTAATGATTTTACCACGAATGCCTTAACAACAATATTTCGTTGTAAAGGCATTCCTGATAAAATCATTAGCAATAGGCACCATTCACCCTACATCCCTCACCCCACCCCCCCAACCCCACCCCAAAACCTAAAACCCCCTGACCCCCCCACCCACTCCCCAAAACCAAAAACGCCCCACCCCCCCAACCCCACCCCAAAACCTAAAAACCCCTGACCCCCCACCCCCTCCCCAAAACCTAAACCCACCACTTACCTTCGCCAACTCCCTTCTTTGTACCTTAACCACGCATGTTCGTTGTTCAGAACATACGTAGTTAAGGCACCAAAAAACGGAGTCGTGGTTAAAAAAAGCGTTGTTGCGCTTTCGTTAACCACGACTTTCGGAAAAAAAAAGTCGGAAAAAAGGATGTTTCCCCTGTGGGCCAGCCTGAGAGGTTCAGGCGGTTCCTGGTTCAAGTGGGAGCAGCTGCTGAATGTCTTGGAGCTGGTGCAGGACAGGCAAGGGGGCCACTTGGAAATGCACTGCACAGGCAGACTTAAGGTGAACCTGATGGGTCCTCTTGGAGTATAGAGATTGCAAGGGGTGGGGGACCTTTACAGCACAGCTGGTTCTCCGATGCAGGGGCCAGGGAGGCCAGGTGCAGAGCAGATGGGTCAGCCAAGAACTGTGCGCAAAGGTGCCCTGGGAACCAGGAGGCGGGTCATTTGGATGGTGGTTTGCAGGGCAGCAGGGTCACTCTGGGGGGGTGGTTCTTGGATGTCAAGAAGGTCCTCAACTTGTGCTTGCTTCTGGTCCTCTGAGAGTCCAGAGTGGACTTTTCTTCTGGGTGTCCCACTTGGGGGTCTAGTACCCTAGCTTTCACACGGTTCAGCCACTGAAGGTCGCAAAGCCACCAAACTTAACTCACTTGCAGGGTTTGTTCTCCAGGTCCATCTGTTGAAATTTGGTCCAGCTGCTGTGTCTGGTTCCTTGGTCAGTGGCCTGTCAGTGAACTATACTTCACTGGTTTCTGCTTTTTGCTTGCAGGGAGTGATGGCTTCACTCTGGAGGGAGGTTCTTGGCAATTTTTAGAAGGTTTGAGGTACTCTGGGGCTTCTTAGAATCTGTCTGATGTCCAGTCAACCCCTCAGCAGCGATTGTTGAGTCCTGGGTGGAGCAGGCAGGGTTTGGCACCTTTTTCCTGGTGCAGCAGGACTTCGGTTCTCAAGCCTTGGGTCTTCTTTATTTCTGGCCTTCTTGTGCCCGTCAAATCTCATCTCCAGGTCTAGGGATGCCAACTAAATACTGCATGTAGGGAGCATTTAGGGGAGTACCCAATGGGCCATCTACCTTAGGGTGGCTACACCCATTATGTGACCACTTCCTGTAGGCAGAGGTCACATCCCTATCCCTGATTGGCTATTTCCCTACCATGGAAGATGGAGAAAAATTACATGGAGAGGTCAACTTGCCTGCAACACCTTGGGGGTGGTGCAGGTTGGTGGAGGCCACTCCTCCTGGTCTTTGTGCATTTTTCCCCTGTTGCTCCTGCCAAAAGTGTGAGTTTGCAATGGGGGCAGCCACCTGCTGCTAGCAGCAAGGCTGGGGTTTGTGTTTCAAGGACGGCAAGCCATTTGAATCTCAAAGGCAGGGGAATGCACATTCCTGGGGGTGGAGGTGTATCACCTCTGCCCAGGAAGGCCTTTTTTTCTGGTGGCAGGCTGGTTAGGGCCAGCCAGCAACCATGCCAGCGTTAGTTAGCTTTTGCAAGGGTCACATCTAGGGTGGCTCCTGGGTACATTTTGCAATAAATACAGGACTGGTACTAATTTGGATTTATTGTTCTGAGTTGTTTGATACCAAACCACCCAGGGTTCAGAATGACCATCATGTAGCTGCGAAACTCGTACCGACCAAAGTCCAGCACATGCATTTAAAATGGCTGCTCTGTATACTTACGATGCCCACTTTTGGCAGGGACACAGTAGGGCATATTGCTAATGCACCTATGCCCACACATGCATTATAGTGCACCCAGCCTTAGGGCTGAAAGACCTGCCAGAGTGATGACTTACCTATATTGCATGCAGTGTGTAGTGGACAGGTAACACATGCTGTGTGCCATATCATGTTTGCATTTTCGGATTGCACCAGGACACACAGCTTGCAATGGCAGTGCTAAGTGCACTTGGATACAGGGTCCCTGAGGGTGGCACAATCTGTGCTGCTGCCCTCAGGGGCCCACCCTTAGTACCCCAGGCCCTGGATACCTAAGTACCATTTACTAGGGACTTATAGTGGCAGCTAAAGATGTTGTCAATTGTGCCAATGCATCACAACAGTTTTGGAGAAGAGATCTGGCCCTGGGAAACATTTTAGCAGATACCCAGGGCACTTGCAACTTTGTAACCACATCAAATACCAGGCAAAAGGTGGGGGCTAACCATGTCAAAAGAGGCACTTTTCTACAAGGGCCTTCTTGGTCATGGAAGTACACATTTTATTACATTCAAATAATTTTTCGCCTTCAGTAGTTTCAGTAGTAGTTTACCAACTATGTGAATGAGTGGATGTGTATTGCTTCAAGTTTACTGTGTGGATATTGCTTTTTCCTTGAACTGGGCCCAATCATACATTGTCTCGCTGTATGTAAGCTTTGTCTGCCACCCAATTTGGGTGAGGGATATTGTATGTTCATTCTCCTCTAAATATATACAGAAAGTCAATCTTAAGTGATCTTGTTTTTCAGAGCTTGTATCTTGAAATATTTAGCCACCGTTGACCCATTTGGGGTTTCAGCATGGTTAAATCAAGCCAGGTCTTAATTGCATCATGGTCTGAAGAACTATTGAGAACAACATTTGTGGTGGTCACTCAACCCAACATTGAAGTTGTGGTTTGAAAATAGTCTAAGCAATTGTGTGTTCCATATGTGCAGTAAATGAACATATAATCCCATCCCCTCAAATCTATTAGGGCCTCAATATGCGTTTGGTGGTCTTGCAAACGCCAAACTCGCAGTGTTGGTCTGACTGCTGCACACCTGGTGGTCCGACAGCCAGATTACGACCCTGGCGGTCAGACCGCCAGGGGACCGCCGCCACCATTGCCAGGATCATGGATCCCGATAGGGAGTCGGTGGTCAAAGGCGTGGTCTGCCAGGGTTGCGCTGAGTTTAGCACCGCCGGGCTGATCATGACTTCCTTTCCTGTCAGCCTTTTCATGGTGGGGTCCCCACCATGAAAAGGCTGGCTGAAAGGCAGTGCTGGAGGCCAGAGGGGGACCCCTGCAACCATGTTTTGGGCAGTGCTGGGGCCCCCCGCCCAGCACCCTCAGAATGCACAGTGCCTGAAACTGCAGACAGTGCTCATTCCAAGGGTGCTGGGGTCCCCTTCTGTACGACAGCATTGGCCTTGGCTTCCTGAGGAGCCAAGGCCAATGTTGCTGCACTGTTTCTATGGGGCTGACCGGCAGAAACCTCCTAATATAAAGGTTTCTGCCGGTCAGCCCAGTGGAAACATCGTAATTGGGCCGAGGGGTAGACTGCGAGAACCGCTGCGGTCTCCTCCCCATGGGTCTGGCGGGCTGACAGTTGGTCCACTAAAAACGTCTTGAGGAAATTCTAACATTAGATCACCTAGCAGCCATCCATCTTTATGATGTTGTATTAGTGGGTTGTCATATCTAGGAATGGATCTACAACTAGGTTTAATTTGTCTCTTGTTAGCACCTTCATCCTGACCTAAAAGGGGGGGGACTTATAGTGGCAGCTAAAGATGTTGTTAAAAGTGGCAATACATCAATACAGTTTTGGAGAAGAGACCTGGCGCTGGGAATTTTTTTAGCAGATACCCAGGGCACTTGCAACTTTGAAACCACATCATATACCAGGCAAAAGGTGGCCCTGAAGGTCTCACATTTGTCATTTAGTGGTGTATATGTTGATGCTATAACTACTGTCTGGTCTTGTTTGGAAGCCTAATAAAGACATAGTGATCATTTAGGTTGCTGCATGTTCATTGTACTCTAAGTGATAGCCTGAATCTGATTAAGATAGCCACTCACCCTTTACGATGAGATCTGAAAGAGGACCCGCTGTCAGTCCCTAGAGTATTTTTACTAGCATGATATTCCTTTCCCAAACAGTCTCTTCTAAGTTTTTGCCATTTAGGATCAGAGAGTGATGTCAGGTTGAAAGTAGCAAAAATAGGACAGGGTTTTTTCCCTTTTTATGAAATGTGGTAGGCCATTTATTTTAACTGAAATTACTGACAGATTGTTTGGGGTATAAATTCAAAAGCTTCTTACCCAGTGGGGACCATATTATCCTTTGGAGAGGGTGAGCGTGGAGTCACATGAATATTAGTAAATAGTGATTGTACAGATGTTTCATAGGTGAGAGGTGATTGTCATAGTTGTATTCTTAATCGTGAGGAGTATTAGATAAGTTTCAATTCATGTTTTGGCTTAGATTTGGTGGAGTAGTATCATTCCCCTCCATCGAATTGTTTGGCCAATACTTGGAGGTGTAAAATAACCAAAGGTGGTATGTGAGTGTCCTACCATCCATAGGCAATGAATCTAAGAGTTTAGTCTGTACAGCTTTTGGCATCCATGGTTGGAGCCCACACTCTGTGATGTTGTCAGCCGCAAACCAGTAGCACATGTCACAAAAGGGAAGAGCTGATATGGGGTGGTGGGGCACGAGGTGTGTGGGTTATCACCTACATGTATCATTATGTTTTGATTGTGGATACTTGGGTGAGAGATCACTATGCCGCCCTGTCCTGTGGATGCTATAAGTTGTTAATCTAATGCAGTTTGCTGTGGTTGTATCTTTTTTGTTGCCCCTATGTGTTCCGAGATAGCAGGTTTAGAGTCTAGAGTTCTGTCTTTTCATCGACTGGGCGAAATTGAGGATGTCAACTGCAGACTCTTTTGTTACCCCCATTGACACCATAACCACCGCAAAGGGTATTTGCAACATCAATAATGCGGCTATAATGTCATGTCTGAAGGTAGTGTGTTGGTAGGTCTCTCATAAAGGCTTCAGTGGCGATCTCCACTTGTCTCTTGCAGGGGGATTTTATTTTGGGGGGGTTTGGTTTTGGCCCAGTAGACCAATGTCTAACAAGTTCCTCCAAACATTTCCTTTCCTCCATATGTTTCTGATTGTGATGCATCCTTTTGGTTTGGAGAAAGTCTATGTCTTCTTGCCTTTGGGTCCTGTCAATGTCAGATTCTTCGAGAAGGTCCAAAAACTTTTTCCAGACAACCTGGGTCTTCAAATTCCGTATGTCAATTTTCATGTGTTAATAACATGGGTGCAGGGTTTGAAAGGCCATAGCATGTGCCCAGTTACTCCCCCCACACCTTAACACCAGAAATCTTTCCATCATTGTGCAATTTCCTGGGTAAAATCTTGGGAGATGAGGATTTGTTTTTCTCTGTGCATGAAAGAGTCATGTCATAAGATGGCAACAATTTGGCAGTTCTTCTTTTGAGCTCTGCATCCCTAAGAGGAGATGTGGTGATCCCTCAGCTAATGGAAGGTGAGGAGAATGGACGGCACCTACTGACCACCCCAACATGATTGGAGAAACTTCCAAGAGGCATGTCAGAGAAACAGGAAAGGGAAGGGCTGCTTAACACAACAGAGGGGGTGGTCAGGGGCAGAGCTTCTGCAGCATATCCAAGCCCTGCACAGGTGGGACCAGCTTCACCGTTACCAGGCCTAAGGTGTGCCTGGTCAAGAGTTTTTAGCAAAAGAGCCAGCTTAGAATCTAAAGGAGGTGAGGGAACTGTGAGTTTGTGAGGTAGTAGCACTGCTAATATATGGAAGTGCTCCTGCTCCACAAACTATAATGAGGGATCTTGTATGTGCTCAAATTCTCAAATTGTGTGTTTAGCTTTGACAGCTTTAGCTCTCTTGCATTCTGTTGGCCATTTTTGTTTCATTCCAATGACGTCTTACTCTGTTTACTAATCATGTATTCCTTCCTCACTTAGTGATAACTTAACATGTTCTCCAATAATGTTGATTTCCTAACCAGTGTGTGCGCCAGGATCGACTGAGACAAGGTCATCTATGGTGCAACAACGCATCTCTTATGTGCTCTCGACGAAAATAAATTGTGGTCCAGATTTAAAAGGTCTTTGTGCTGAGTTTACATTACTTTTGCACTTTCTACTAGTAGAATTCACAATTCAACACAAATGGTAATTCAAAGGCTTCCAAAAGTGCACAAGCACAGGAAGAGAGCAGAACTGCACCACTTCTTAGTAGAGATTGCATAGTAGTGCTCTCCCTTCTTCAAGCAAGACAGCGCAGCAACTTTACGTGCTAATCTACATCTGGCCTTTGTAAATCTGGCCTCAGTGTTAGTTTAGTAATTACTTACTTGCATCTCATTCCTGGTTTCCCCCTTTTGACACAGTCAGTAATGGGTGGGGCCATTTCAGACAGCTGTTCTTCTCTCGTAAAAGTGAGGGTGTTCACCATATCTGTGAGTTTGGCCCCTCTGAGGTCAATAATCTGTAAAGATCTCATATTTAGCTCCAGGTCTCATGGTGCAGGATGTCAGTGAGCTCAGTAAATGTTTTAGTGAGTGCCCATGAAGGGCGCTCCCTACCAGCAGTATCTTACGCTATAATGTCCTAAATGATGACATTGCAGAATCAGGTGAATCTCTTACCTCTGCTACCAGGAAAGACCGTCTTTCCTAATACTCTACTAATATTTGTAGATGATGGGTAGTATATCTTCTATGCCCAGTGGTAGCACAATCACATATTCTAAATGTATTACCTCTATTTTCCCATAACCTAAAGACTAGCAGGAATATATAAATCAATATAGACTACTTTGACATAGCTGGTTTTTGCTAGATGAAATGAGAAAAGTGACATTTTTGCTGAGTTAGAACATACAAATAGTTCACATTCGGTTGTAAAGATATTGGTGAATGTTTATCCATAAACGATATTAACCTTAATTATTACTGTGAAAGAAAACAATCAAAGATGGAGTTTCAAGCCAAAGATGCGTATGAAAAGAGCCAGGTGCAAAATGCCGGTGGTCTGAAAACAAGATGAAAGCTCTGCTGAAAGCTGTTTCTTACTTCCCCAAATACCACAGGACAATGGAGAAAGGAACCAATGTCTTTGCAACTTTCTAGTTATTGAGTTACACTAAATTGCTGGACATCTGCTGTCCATTGTTTCATTTTTGCACCAGCAATTTCTAACTCTGGCCCATATTTATACTTTTTTTGCGCTGCATTTGCGTCGTTTTCTGACGCAAAATCGGCGCAAACTTACAAAATACAGTTGTATTTTGTAAGTTTGCGCCGATTTGGAGTCAGAAAACGACGCAAATGCGGCACTAAAAAAGTATAAATATGGGCCTTTGTGTTTTAGTGTGTTTTACCTAGAGTGCCAATTATGTTTTGCCCTGTTTTTAATTATATGTAAATTCTGTCTGGCATGGGTGAGAAACATGAGTGAATCAAGGGTGGATGCCCTGGAAGTCACAGGGAACCCATTTACTGCCTGAAGACAGAGTACAAATGATGTGGCATCTTGGCAGATAGGGACACACCCAATTATGAACAAGGTGAAAGAGAGAGAGGTGAATGGTAGGGTTTGGATGAATACTACAGAGTTACATGGAAACTCCGCAGGATTCTGAGGAGTTCTGCGAACAGGCAGAAATAGGTATGCTGCGCTGCGTGTGCTGATTTTTCTCCGGGAGTCAAAAGTCTGTGTGGATGGAACCACGCAGCATGCCAGAGGACGCTGCTGTTCAAGTTGATTTTGCTGTCGATCAAGTAAATGTTCTACTTGAGGGGCAGCTATCTCACTGCAAACGGTAACGTCCACTGGGGACTACTGTTCACTGTGAGAAAATGCTGCCGGGTGCCACCTTAGCACGTGAAAATCATACTAGTAGACGCTAGTGCTCACGCTCCCCAACTTAACTGTTGGCCAGATGCACGCGAGAAAAAAGTGCAATACAGAGTGGCCAGAATCACGCCAAGTCTTCCGACGCAGCAGAATTTACTATCCACTCCTAGTGAATGGTCACAAAATGGGAAAGTGAAGAACCAAGGGATTGTCTTTTACGATAAACTTAGTTTTGAAGGTCAGGTTAATGCCCCTATGTCATCAGTTTTCTTCACATTAAAATAATCAGGAAAATCTACCCTTTCATACCCATGGACCTTCAAAAATTGGTAGTTACCTCTCTTGACCTAGCCAGGCTGGATTATGGGAATGCCCTATGTATGGGTCTTCAGAAAAGACTTTTTCACAAACTTCAAATGTTACAGAATGCACAACCCCAACTTTTGTCGGGAATTCCAAAATATCAGCTTGTGTCTCAAGTCCTGACTAAGCTGCACTGGCTTCCTGTAATAAGGAGGATAGAATTTAAGGCCCTTTGTATAGCCTTTAAGGCCCTACTCATCATCGGCCCAGGCTACCTCCATGACAGGCCCATTTGGTATGTTCCATCCAGAAATCTTAGCTCCTCTGAAACCAAACGTTTAGTGCTACCAAAGTCCAAACAAGCATCATGGGGCGGTATAAGCTTTCTGTTGAGGACAGCAAAGCTTTGGAGCTCCCTTCTTCTTGATGCTAAAGAGATGCGCAGACCATTTGTCCTTCAGGAGATCTCTTAAGACCTGGCTTTTTAATCACTGAGTAGCCTTGTTCTATGGTTCGAATCTACATGCAGTAGCAGCGCCAAGAAGCCGCTGCACATTTGAGCGCTATAAAAAAAATCTAACTCAAATCAAATCAAAACAAAGTATTGTTGTAAAAGTAATGTTTTCGGTTATATTTTTTCTCTCATGTTGGTTCCTTCGTCTTTGATAAGATATCACCCACAGTGCCCTTCTTGATTCCATCTATAGCAGGTGTTTGTTGCTGAAGTAATAAGTTGCATTAGTCCACAGATGCCATCCGCTCTGGAGATGACAAGTCCTGAGACGACTGGGGGGATAATTATGAGTCCCCCTTGTAGTCCTGAGAGGGGAGTAACAAGACATACTGGCCCCATCGTGACTGCAAGTTGTAGTATTTCACAAAGCTATTAGCCAAAGTCTGAACACCAAAGGAAAGCATGTGTGAATCAGCACGAAAGCACACATTCTCACATGCTATTCCCAAAAACCCTGGACCAGCTGAATTACCAGGACAATGGGAAGTGTAATTGCAGGGCAGGGAATGATTACTCAGGGCACCCCATACTGAGTTTGTAAGTGCCATGAATATGAGTGCTGACAACAAATGTGTGCAGTTAAGGAATTTGGGTAATGGAGTTTGGGTAATGGATGCCCACCTGGTGTGTTGCTAAGCTGCTCTCTATAGGTACAGACAAATGTAACAGAGATGGTATAAAACAGGTTGGCAAAACTATAAGCAGGGGATCTGTAGCAGAAAAGACAATATTAGTCCTTACACTTTGTAATGTAAAGAACTTGAACTGTGTTGCAGGGTTCGGTGGGAAACACAGCTCTTATACAAACACGAATGATATGTCACCTTCAAAAGGAATGTGGTAGACAAAGATATACCGCTATACCTGAATTGTGTGGTAGTAAGTAGGGAGCCTGCTCCAAGGACCGGTCACGGTAAATACTCTATCTATTCCACTCTCGATTTTTAAACTCATTGCTTCACACATAAGCTCAGTAATTCCTGAAACCAATAGTCCACCGAATTGGGCATTAACATTGCAGTTGGGCTCTTGTCAACATCACCTTAGATACTGACAAACTGTTGTAAATAAAGGTTCCTTCAGAACTATTTAATTGTGCATCCCAAATAAAATAATTTCTGGGGTAATGACAGCTGTCCCATTCTATATAAAATGCATTCAGGGAGAGTAATCTCCAGGAATTGACCAGCGCTGGGCATTCAACCAGGTTAGCACTAACCCTACTGCATTGGTGGCATCTCACTGGAGCGTTGGCTAAGCTTGAACGTCTGAGGGATATTAGGCAGACATACCGACACACTGTCTCATACAGCTGCAGCTAAAAATATGCAGGCGTAAAATTGTTTTCAATCCGTAAAAGAGCTTGGTTCAAATTCAAAAGAGCTTGGGTCAGCATTCAGACCCAAATCTTGTTACTTATTGACTTTGATCATCTGAAAAAATTCTACAGCACTGATTTTGTTTGAAAGAAAATGTCAACTTTTAGGCCCACTTATAAAGACAACAGTCTTGGGAAGCAAGAGCCAATCTAAAGAAAAACCTGTAGGTATTTTAAAATCTGGGATTTGGAGATGTTATACTCCTTTCAAAGACTGCCGATGCTGTACAGATAGATACCTTTCCTTAGCCCTTCTTATTCACTGAATGACCAAAGTAACAACTCTTCAGAAAATGTAGGTTTACTGCCAAAAATGGGTTTATTAATGGGCCCATTGTTTTAATGTATTCCTGAACCCCCTTTGAGTCTGCCAAGGCTCCCTCTATTGAGCCAAGGAAAAACAAATCTCCTTTTAGTAACAATATCTAAATACATAGCGCCATCTCCCTCTATATTGCCTGGCCTTGGTACTGTGAAGAAGTCCATGCTACACTAATCAGCACATTTGATGGTTTTCAAAAAGATCAATGATGCAGCTGATTCTGAAGCGATTTGAACCCATTCTTTACATCCAGTACAAAGATCTCCGCAACAAGTCCTAGACAAGCTCAGTTCATTTACCTTGCACTATACTTATTCCTTTCAGGAATATCAATACATTTTTCATATTTATTCTTTATTGAGTTAAGAACCTTTCTAGCATGCTGGTGCTTCACTTTCCACTTACGCGCCTAGAAATGCAATAGGTTAAAGAGTGAGTAGAGATATAGTATTAGAGGCAGTTTGAGGGTTCTGGACAGCCTACGCCCGCTCCGGGTCTCATCAAGACACTAATGCTCCTGAAATAAGATATGGTGAGGTTTGCAAGAGGTAGCAACTAAGGGGCTGATTTAAAGTTTAGTGGGCAGCGGTAAGTCTTTTGTTATGGTGGAGTTTTTTACTCCCACCTTACTGAGGGTCCACCGTCCTCAAAACATCTGAGTTGTCCTCATGTCCTGCAGTTAACTCCAAACATGGGAGGGAACAACTGCCATTGTGGTTCCTGTCCATGTATTAAAAGTTTGACGGATGGTACTGTCAAAATTACGGTACTTTCTGTCAAACTTTTAACCTGCTTTAGTGGTTCCAAAATCAAAGCTGCATTATGTTTTTGAAAAAACGAATCCTAGTGACCCCACACCCTGAGAGTGTCCTCTCAGCATGTGAGGGTCATTTAAATGTTTTTACTGACCATACCACCATGCTTTTCACTGCATTAAAGGATAGTAAAAATTGTCTTTTGCTTTTTGATCGCCCACTCTAAATCGGGTGAACAGTCAAATGGCCAAACAATCAACGGCCCTCACTCAGTTGGGCCTTTGGAGGAGTATGTCAGTGATGGATATGGAGGAGTCTCTGTTGCTGACTTATTTAAGGCCTGGTCGTCTTTAAATCAGGCTCATGGACCCTCAGTTGGCAGAGAAGGCACACTGTCACTGTTGTGATGAAACACCCTTCTGCCAAACTCTACATAAGCCCTGAATGCATTATGGGGGGGGTGGCAAGATAATATATTGCAATGGGAGGGTCTGGCCCAAAGGAGCAGTATTTTTTCTCTTTGACTATTTCTGAGCACGGAAGTTTTTTTATAACTTGACAGTTTTCCATGGCAGTTAATGTACCAGGTTCCGCAGGTCTCTTTTTCAATTGTGACTCACTAAATTTAATGGAGATTGTCATCTTCTTGGCTCAGTCATCTCCTTGCATGATCCTTTCTAGATTTAGGATAGCTGGTATGGGTTCAGCCTCTTTTTGTGGAGCAATGGTTCCATGTCCCTGAGGTCTTCCTTTATTACCTCATACGAGGTTTGATTCTTGAGCATTTAATCACAGAAGTAGTGCTTAATTTGTGCTGGTGGATGCACTCATTATTGGGGACGAGTCTGATTTTTCAATATCAGACTTTGCACCTGAGCAAGAGAGAGTCAGGCAGAAAAGGGAGAATGAAGGGGAAGAGAACCAAAGTAAAACGGTAGCGAATGGAAAAGCTGGGATGAAAAAGATTCCCTAAGACCGAGATAAAGGGACAGGAAGTGTAGGGCATTGTCGAAGTAGGTGTGATCTCTGGTGCACGACATGCCCATACTTTTTAAATTCGAGAAAAATGTGTTCCCCTACTTTTTGGTGAAGACAAGTGTCCCAGGACAGTTAGTCCTGAGATTTGAAATGCTTCAGCTGAAATATAAGGCGGAGTATCCTGTGCTGTGAAACCAAGGAAGGGGCAAACCCTTAAATAAGCCTTTGTGCGAGGGAGCCTGCTTGCCTGAAAGAAAGGTAAATGTGCACAACTAGTAATCTTCAAATGTAAAGAATTCTTGGAAGGTGGTATTGGCTTTAATTGATGGAATCAGTTGAAGCTTCCTGATGACACAGATTTATTCTTTTTGAGTGGCATTGCAAGAGAGTTAAAAGCCGAGCAGTGAAGTGCGTGCTTTTGAAGGACAGTCTAGGTATTACTTAAATCTATATTTTGTAATCACTTTTCTGTCTTAAACCTTTTTGCGACCTACCTATACCATTTGTAATGCACATTTAAAATTATAATTTATATATTCACAGTGCTTTCTGTCACAGACTGGGACCTCGTAGCACTAAACATACACAAAGTCACTATTCTCCACTGCACTAACCAGGACTCAGTTCTGACAGACACGGATCTATTCAGTGCATTAACTAATAGAGATTTCATAATGTACGATAGTGCTTTTCCCACTGATTAACCTAACTTGAATTATTTTCCATTCAAGATGACTGTAGGTACCTGAAGGTGAAAAAACAAAAAAGTTACAGAATATTTTTTTTACATCCACACCTTTGGACTAGCCCCACACAAGCTCACCCTCCCCCTTTGCGCACAGCATCACAGTTCCCACACGTTTCAATGCACCTCGACCACTGGTGCAGTATGGTGGAAGAAGGACGCTTGAGATTGAATACAAGCTAGGTAACCTTGGTATTGACAACTCCAGCATTCGGCTGCACTGGTAGCAAGTTCCTTTAAAAACTTTGGGCCCCTGAACTTATTTTTTCATTTACAAATTAAGCACTGCATAGAACCCTTGTTTTAATACAATCACCCTCTTTTCTGCCGTGCCTTTGGCCAGTAGACGATGTCAGTCGAAAAGTGGCCAAATCCTGCATTTGCATTGTTTCTGCTAAAAGGCAACCAGTTGTGTTTTAGAGAGGCCATCGTGCGCATTACTTAGTACTGCGGACTTATACATGGCTCATTTCACTGTCCCCTTGGGAACGTGGATCATAATAACATTAGTTGTCTTTGGAGAAACCTCGGTGTTTACGTGTTATTCCAGAGAGGGAAACGCCGTGTACTGGATGCCAGACTTGGACAACCAATTATTATGTCTTAGGCCCCTCAACGTCCTCGGCCCATTAACCACAGACTCCCCGTCAGCTGTGGAAGTGAGGCTCCGGTCGGATTGGCGCCATCTCTCTATCAAAGGCCAATGGACAGCCCGATGGGCGCGAGAGAGCAGAGCAGCGGTCTGCATTACCAACCTTCTGGAAGGATCACTGTAGAACATATTACAAACGCAGTTTCTCTACAGTTGGCATAAACCTGGCGCGCGTCAATCGGGGAGCATCTCCCCGCAGTACTGGCAACGGGCCTCTTCCAGGGACGGGATAGCTGTGCCAAGATTCCTGCCGGTCTGCAAATAAAAACACAAAGTTAAAGTAAAGGAAAGCCAGGCAATTTAAGGACTTTTTTGGATTTTAATGGTTTCACTTGGTATCTCAAGCTAGTACCCAGTGAATGCACTTGTAGCGGTCAGGTGTCTATATTGCACAGATATACATCAGATTATAAATGTCTCCTGGGCGCGATGGTTATATTTCTGATGCCAAGTCTTAAAAAACATCATCACCCCAGGCAACTACATGGAAACCCAAAACCATTTTAAAACAGACCCAGCAGCGTGGAAGAAAGTTTACAACACAAGTACTGAATGTGCCTGGGGATTCCTGGCCCTTTTTCCATATATGGTGATATTCGTGCGGCCCTCCCAGCGTGGCGCGCGGTATATGTGATGCTTCATTCAGCCCTTTCTAAAGAGGCTGCTTGGCAGTGGGCACGGGAGAAGGAGTCTAGTTAAAATCCTGGCACCAGACATTGTTTGACAGACGAAGAACATCGTGGGGTTTTGCAGGAGGGAGACAGGCATGGGACGTTCAGTGCAGGGCCTCGAGTTATGAGCTCTGACCGGCTGTTTGTGTGTGCGGGGGCGGGAGGACAGGTGGCAGCCACGGGGGCATTAAATTCAACACTGTGCCAGGCACATGCCCATAGGCCGAGGATACAGTGTCCCTGAGCTGGGGAATAGTCCAGCGTTTTCCCTCTTACTAAAATGTGCTACTGACAAAGTTTTGTATATTTATTAGTGTATTATGAATTTAGGGCGCGAGGGTGAGTAAAACCTCTCCTCCAAACTGTATGTCAACACCCATTATTAGATGATCAGTCACTTGAGTGTTTAAGTCAAACTTTTCTTGTGATGTTTCAAACTGTAAGTGTCTGGTAGGCCAACTTGGCTTATGTTTACTCGAACAAGCCGAACGGTCTCTCTTTACTCTTTTCCTTGAATGCAGGCACTAAAGCATGAATTCATCCTATAGTGTTTAATCCACTTTTTGAGTGAACATGGCTAAATTTACATTTACCATACAACGACCCGATCCTCTAGTCACGACAAGAATTGGCAAAACCAGTGTGTCGCCTATGCAAGTGCTATTGGTTTGCCAATGTGTTTTCGCCATATTGTACACCACTGTGGCTGCCGTTCAGCATGGCTAAAAGTTAGTGATGTCGGGGAGAGTGGCACGGAGTGCTGTAGAGTGGAATGGCAAAGAGTGGAGTAGAATTTTGTAGAGTGAAGTGGCAGTGGGTGTTATGTATTGGAGTAGCATAGTGTGGAGTCACATGGAGTGGCATACACTGGAGTGGCATAGAGTAGAGTGGATTGGTGTAGAGTGCATTTGAGTAGAGCGTAACAGAGTATAGTGGCAAAGAGTGCAGTGGCATTCAGTACAGTGAGATTGAATTCAGAGGCATACAATGAAGTGTCGTAGAATTTAGTGGTGTAGATCAGAGTGGTGCAAATTAGAGTGCAATGGTGCAGAGTGCAGTGATGCAGATTGCAGTGGTGCAGAGTGGAGTAGTGCAGATAGGAGTGGCACTGAGTAGAGTTGTGGAGAGTAGAGCAGACTGGCGCAGTGTGCAGTGGCATTGAGTGGTGCAGAGTAGAGTAGCATAGAGTGGTGCAGAATAGAATATAGTGCCACAGAATTCAGTGGCATATAGTGTAGTGGCATAGAGTGGAGTAGTGCAGAGCAGAGTGGCATACAGTTCCGTGGCTGGGAGTGCAGTGTTGCAGAGTAGAGTGTCAAAGTGCAGTGGTGTAGAGTGGAGTTTAGAGGCATAGAGAGCAGTGGCGTAAAGTATAGTGACGCAGAGTAGAATGCAGTAGCATAGAGTGCAGTGACAGAGTGCATTGGCTTAGAGTGCAATGGTTAAGAGTAGCGTGTAATAGAATGGAGTGGCGCAGAGTGGAGTAGAGTGGTATAGAATGCTGTGGCATAGAGTAGTTTGTTTCAGAGTAGAGTGAAGTGACATACAGTGGAGTGGTGCAGGGTAGAGTGCAGTTGCGTAGAGTGGTATACAGAGTAATGGCATAGAGTAAAGAGGTGTAGATGTAGTAGCATAGAGTGCAGTGGTGTAGAGTAGATTAGAGTGACGTACAGTGGCTGTGGATTGGCGTAGAGTGCAGGGGCATAGAGTTGAGTGTGACAGAGTAAAGTGCATTGGCATAGAGTGCAGTGACGTATGGTGAAGTGGTGCAGAGTGGCGTAGACGTAAAGTACAATGGCATATAGTGAAGTTCTGCAGAGTAGATTGGTGTGGCCTGGAGTGGTGTGGAGTGCAGTGGTCCAGAGTGCAGTGGCGAAGAGTGCAGTGGCTTAAAGTAAAGTGGTACAGGGTAGAGTAGAAAGGCATAGCGTGAAGTGGCATAGAGTGCAGTGGCGTACAATGGAGTGATGCAGAGGTCGGTGGCATCGGGTGTGTAAAGTGGAGTGGTGCCTGGTATAGTGCATTGGTGTAGTGTGGTGCAGAGTAGAGTAGAGGGGAGTGGCGTAGAGTGGAGTATTCATGGTGTGATAGCACACTGCCATTACAGACAACACATTTTCAATTGAAATGACCATTACATTTTCACAAACATACAGTTTTATTAATAAAGCTATACAGTGCATAGACAAAAATGTGTGAAAATTGCTTCACCTAGTGTAATGATTTGGTATGATCATATTAAGGTATTGGTTCCCAATACACTTCAGAAATAACAAAAAATGTGCTTCATTTGTGTCCCTAATTCTGACATATTCTGAAATACTTACACAGCTTATTTAAATGTTGTTGTGTGCTAGAAAAAAACTCTTTACTTCCCCCAGGATCCAGCAAGATTGTCATTTAAACCCTCTCACTTTGAAGTCAGAGAAAGAAGATTAAACAAGTGCCCTCAGAAGACAGCACCTGAAATTTGACCTTGGATGTTGAAAGCACAGCAAATGTATCAAGATAAGAACAAGATTTACGGACCTGTTTACAGAAAGGGAGCACTCAGAAGGATGCTGTAAATATGTTTTGGACAAGGGAATGGACAAACTCAAGCAGGACAGTCTAAAACAAATAAAGCCAGAAAATGGAAAGCCAGACAATATATGTAACAGAACACAAAGTCAATAGCAAAGAACAGGCAGAATGCAATCCCAGGTCAGCTTTCTGAATATTCTCAAGATGTCTTTAGCAAAACAGTATGGTACACACCTGAATACCTTAATCGTGTCATGGGATTGATACGGATGCTCATCGCCAAGTAGGGGAAAACAGAAGCTACAGATTTACTGGCAAGAAGGGACGTTCACTACGACAAGGGAGTTTGGGGTGTGAATATGAGTTTCACTTTCTGCCTTAGAAGAAAATGCTAAAATTGGTGCAGCAGTGATATTAGCAATGTCTTTTCTTTATTTATATTTTTTGCAGTTTTATATGGTGCTAACTCAGTCCCGTGGAGTTGGAGCCCTTTACATGTGCACTAGATTCCATTCCACATGATGAGATTAGATTTTTTTTTTAGGCAAGGGAAAATTAAATGATTTGCCCAGAATCACAGGATGTTGAGCTGACGATGGGAAGCAAATTTGGAGGCATATATACAAGCAGCTTGTGCCACCAGTACCTCACTTTTTGTGTTTCTCTGGTGGTGCGTGCTGCAGACCCATATCTACAAGGCCATGCAAAGCCACTCTGCTTGGCTTTTCATGGCCTTGGAGATATGGAGTAAGGCAACGCAGCGCAAGTTACTGCGTTGCCTTACTCTACGTCAAAGAGGTGTTTCATGGGCATTGCGGTGGGTGTTCCGCCACAACACTCATGGATTTTGATCCATTCCCATATTTGCAAGGCTTTGCAAACCTGGGAATGGGTAAAAAAACGACACCTCCCCAGGGGAGGTGAAACGAGGAGAAATAACTTCATTTCTTGTTGTTTTTCCTCTTTGTACGTTTGCTGCATTCCGCAGCACACATAGAAAGAGGAAAACTCCTCCATTGATTGTTTTTGTGCAGGAAGGTCTCCCTTCCTGCACAAAAACAATTGTTCATACAATGCAGACACCCTTGTACCATTGTGCAAGGGTGCCTTGCGTTGGTACATTGCTGCCAATTGTGCTCCAGAGCAGTGGAAGTGGGCAGGAAAGTGCCATATCTCATAGATATGGTGCATTTCTGCTGTTCTCTATTGATGTAGGGCAGTGCAGCAAGAAGCACTGCTGTGCTGCCCTGCACCAAAATATTGTAAATGAGACCCTTGGTTCCCAAGTTCTAAATTCGGCAGCTCTGACTCAGGCCCAATGAGCAACCTTGGCACTAAATACCTAACTCGTTGGTAAGATGTCCATGAAGCAATGTTAGACCCAGGTAGTCATTAATTTGTGGATGCAAAATCAGAACTGAAGTGCATTCTAAAACATTTTAAGTGTGTAGCTCTTCCCGGTGTGATCAATTGCGATGTAAGTGTCTTGCGATTAAAATACATCCATGTTTTGATTCAGCAAGTGTTTTGCTGAAGCATAATCTAAGCTTGCTTTTCTGTCCTCCAAAGACCTTTTTGTTTTACTAACACTTGTTTCTTTGAAATACAGGCAGTATTGCACTATGCTGTTATTGTGAGGACTTGCGCACACTCCTTGCTTCTGGAGGGTGCCAGATTGTCTCACACAATCGCTTGGCAGAACCCAGATGCAAAGTTGAAGCGGAAATGGAAACAAATAGAAGGACATGGCAAAAATAAGGCCCTGATTTAAGAAAAGTGGCGCTGCACCCAATGCAGGGCCACTTTTGTTGTGCCCATTAGCGCCCACCTAACGCCACCATGTGTGCGTCGTATCTAAGATACGGCGCACCATGGCGGTAATTAGGGGAACTAGTGTCAAAATGTTTTATGCTAGTTCGTAACTTTGCAGAATTAGCGTAAAAATGTTAATTCTAATCCTGGAAAGCCTATTGAGGCACATTGTGAACAATGGTGTGCCTCCTTTTAATGCCTGCTCTGATCAGGCATTAAAAGTGCCAAAATAAATGACTCAAATAAATCTTTTCGATTTCTGTGCACCATTTTTTCGGCCTCCCTAATGGGGGAAACGCCTCCTTTGCATACATTATGCCTGGCGCAGGCATAATGTAGCGCAAATGGTGACAAAGTGGCGCAATGCATGCATTGCACCGCTTTGTAAATTGGGTGCCGCGATTTTGGCCTCGGGCCACATTAGCGTAAAAAAAAAAATGATGCTAATGTGGCGCAAAGAGGCGCTAGGGGCTCTTAAATCAGCCCTAAAGTGTGTAGCAACCTTTCTCTGGGCACTGGCTAAGCCACAGGAGTAAAAGAGTCAGATCCAGACACGTCGATACCTCTGAAAATCCAGCAAGCCTGGGGCCAGGCCAGATCCTCTGACATGCTCAACTGCCCTTACAGAAGCATTATGAGAACAGCACACATTTTTTAACCAAGAAACCCATAAACAACATTGCCTTGGGAGTTCATGGTCTAAACCTCAGGTCAACGTTTATGGCATAAATTTAGGGGTAAAGAGACTTATACCAAAAAAAAATACAAGAAGCTATAGTGACGCATTTAAAAACATAAGGTGATGGTGTCTTGGTAGAGATAGGGTGATCACGATTTTCATGGTAGGAGATGATTAGATGGATATTTATAAGCACTGCCATACTGCCTGAATATCTCCACTTTTCCCCTCATTCCAGACTGCCCCTGTCCTTGCTTTCATTCGTCCTGCATCAGTCATTTTTGTGTGTGTCGACATAAAGGCTTTGACTAGCTAAACATGTGAGCACTTTCTGGGTCACTGCAGCGAGCACTGTAATGTCCATGTGCTTTTCTGAAATGTCTTCCCTCTGCAGAGCATAAGTAGGGCCGCTTGCTTTAGGAGTACTCTATCTTGGGAAAAGGTTAGGAGGCAAAGGTAACACACAATAATGGGAAAGGACTTGACTACAATAAAATCATGATATTACCTGAACAGTTGGAGATTAGTGCTCCAAGGGTCCCAGGGCATGCTGAGCAGGGCGACTGTGGCCTAGAGTCAATTGGTGGAGAGTAATAAATCAGGAACAGAAATGGGTCTCTGAATGGTAGGTTTAAGCCATCATCCTATCTCAACACTATAGAACATGTGCACCATAACTCAAGTTTCAGTGTTAAACATCCACCACCCAGTCTTACCCACTTTAAAGACTCAAATGTAAGAATTTACTCAAATAAAGCAAGAGGAAGCATTTGAGGGTCACACCATTAGAGGGGTCTTTAGTCATCTGGATTAAAGCCTATGCAAGTTCACTGTCTAGATCCTAATAACAGCGTGCTCTGGTTTTGTTGGTGGCAAGATTAATGCACAAGGACCAATCACAGATTGGGGTTAGAAATCAAATCTGCACCTCTAAAAGTCAAAGCCATGTAACACAGAGCCAGGTACTGTGAGGCAGAATATCTTGTCCTTAAGTTGTGTTCTGTGTCGGACATTGATCAATCCAGTTTCATCGTACCTATGATGCTGAACTCTGCTGCCTTTGGTCCTTGCTACATTCTAACTGACTGTCTGTTGAGGATTAGCCTTTTTCTTCAGAATCATTGGCCATACACTCAGTTGTGCCTTCCCCAGCACATCGAAGGCTTTGAAACAAAGGTGCGAGCCCTGAACACTTGTAGCACCTCTTCTCTATTTTTATGAGAAGCATCTCAAACTAGCGGTTTGCCATGACTTATACAAGGCCACAAAGACAAGGCACACTTCTTGACTCAATAATGGTCAGTGTGTAACTTAACTCTGGCAAAACAGTATGTTCACAGAATGGGAACAGAGATGACATTGAACAATTAGAAAGTCTTAGGCGGGAGGTAGAAATTAGGTTAGCTTCTAGTTTCCTGGAAACTATGCAATTAAACACAGCACCTAACCTAGAAATCAGGGTCTGGCTTAAGTTCACAGGCTGCACACTACATGATCATCTCTCTCTCTCCTCTTCTTATTGGAATTCACAATCGATTAGGAATATTTCTGAGCTGCTGGCCTGCATCCTTGTTTGTCTCAAAATATGTGTTATACTAGGAGAAGCTTAGGGACACAGCAATCCATGAGTAATGGCCTCTCCCTGATCTTAGAAATCACTTTGCGATGTTTATGGTCACCTGCAATTTGTGTCAGAGGATATTTTGTGTTCTGCAGTCCTGGGGCACCTTCTCACTATAGAAGGATGCTTTAACGTTATGCAGAGGGAGGAGATAGTGATGTCCGTCCAAAATCACCACTTGGCCATCAACTCAGACACCTTTGTCTGGATGTCCTTCTGGAACCCATGGTCAGAAACAGTTGCAAGAGTTCTGGCTGTATGTATGTGGTGATATTTTGTTACATGAACCTACGCAGAAGGCAGTGGAGATGTGTACTCAGTCAAAGACTAGCATAAAGCCAACGAGTAATAGGAGAGGTAACTGGCATGTCGACAGTTAACACATTGTGATTGGGATGTATTGTTCTTTAAAGAGATGTTTCTTCAAATCTTTCGTGAAATTGTGCATCTTTAGGGTGGTACTGGTAGATCAATTATTAGAGAGTGGACAATTAAATGTAATAAGCCTGTTTTTAGGTTTCTGTGAAAGCGTTTCTTCAATTGTGAGATTTGAGCTAGTGAAGACATTACGGGGGTCATTCCGACCCTGGCGGTCCATGACCGCCAGGGCCGGGGACCACGGAAGCACCGCCAACAGGCTGGCGGTGCTTCCAGGGCCATTCTGACCGCGGCGGTAAAGCCGCGGTCAGAAAAGGGGAACCAGCGGTTTCCCGCCAGATTTCCCCTGGCCCAGGGAATCCTCCATGGGGATTCCGACCCCCTTCCCACCAGCCTGTTTCTGGCGGTTTTCACAGCCAGAAACAGGATGGCGGGAACGGGTGTTGTGGGGCCCCTGGGGGCCCCTGCACTGCCCATGCCACTGGCATGGGCAGTGCAGGGGCCCCCTAACAGGGCCCCATAAAGATTTTCACTGTCTGCTTTGCAGACAGTGAAAATCGCGCCGGGTGCCACTGCACCCATCGCACCCCTGCAACTCCGCCGGCTCCATTCGGAGCCGGCTTCCTTGTTGCAGGGTCTTTCCCGCTGGGCCGGCGGGCGCCCTTTTAGCGGTCGCCCGCCGGCCCAGTGGGAAAGCCAGAATGGCATCGAGCGGCCATTTGGCGGTTCCCATTTGGCTGGCGGCGCCCGCCGCCAGCCAACGTTGGAATGAGGCCCTACATTCCTTGTCTTTCTTAAGATGTAGTATAGTGCCTTGACAGCGTCACCGTTGGGCTGTTCCCCTAACAATTTTGTGTATCACTATTGCTACTGTATGATGTCATGTGTCATGTAAAACCAGTAAATATTGCAGATTGTTTAATCTATGTCTGGATTTTCTTTTTAATCAGGGTAGCTATGGGTAGCTTTGCTGGTAAAGACGACTGCAGCTTGTTTGATCTCAGATTTATTTTGCTGAAGATTTCAATAAATAAAGGTCTCTACCATAAGATGCAAAATAACCCAGTGTGCCCTGCTCAGGTCCTCATGCACTGGAAATGAATATTGTCAGCTCTCCAGTTTCCGATAATTGTCTGAGGTATACATACTTTTCTTGGTGATGGCAGTAAGCCTCTGGGACATTCAACTTCGACCCTTGAGGACCTTCCACACGAGCAGCTGTCTACAGGTTGTCTACTTTTTCTGTTTACTGTTAGGGCATTGTAACGCCATTTTGTTCAATTGTTTATCTGTTCTGGTGTATTTTTATACACAGTATCTGGACAGCAATCTTAAATGTTGTTATGAATTCATGGATTCAGCTAATTTTACCACCAATGGCGGGTGTAACTGGTGGTGCATTGCCAGTTTCAGAAGACCTCTGTCCTCAAGGCTACAGTATGTGTGCCTCTTCCTGTGAGGACAGATAATTAGGCTACGGGCTTTGTTAGAAGCTTACGCATGTCCGGTGTCTTGGTATCGATAGGATGACCGTGCATGGCACCAGTGCTCAACTGGTACTGGTGGATGTAGCTGGTGGGTCCCATAGCTTTTTTAACTCACAAAAGGTAGAAAGGAGATTTTTTTAAAAGCAGGAAAAGAAAGGGGAAAAGAGCGACAATGGGATGGAGGGATAAAACAATAACCTGCAAGAGTCAGAAAAAGAAACAGAGATTGTATGGTGTTGGAGGAAAGAAGCAAGAATTGGATCAAGACTAAGCAGTCTTGGTATTCGGTATCCTTGGTATAGAGCAGCACTGGTAGAAAGATACTATGACAACTTTGGGGCATATTTAAGAGCCCCTAGAGACTCCTTGCAGCACATTTTTTTTTACGCGAATGTGGCCCGAGGCCAAAATCACCACACAAAATTTACAAAGTGGTGCAATGCATGAATTGCACCACTTTGTAACCCTTTGCGCTATTATGCCTGCGCCAGGCATATTGTATGCAAAAGTGGCATTCCCCCACTAGGAGGGCTGAAAAAATGGCGCAAAGAAATCGAAGAGATTTCTTTGTGTCTTTTTTTGGCACTTTTAACACCTGCTCAGAGCAGGCGTTAAAAGGAGGCAAGCCATTGTTTACAATGGGCTTCAATGGGCATTACAGGATTAGTGTCAAACTTTTTGACGGTAATCCTGCAAAGCTCCGAACTAGCGTCAAAAATTCTGATGCTAGTTCCCTAACTATCGCCATGGTGCGCCGTATCTTAGATATGGTGTACACATGGTGGTGTTAGGGGGGCGCTAAGGGGCGCAAGAAAAGCGGTGCCGTTTGTGTCCCTGCCCTTATTTTCATTTTTTTTTTTTTTAAACAAATTAAGCACTTGTGTTCAGCCTAAACCACTCACACATCTTCCTTTTTAATAGATTCGAGTATTTCCCGGGTGAAGTCACTGATCCTGCATCTATATTCTCGTCACAATGAATAATACATTCCCCACATCACGCTCCCAGTGTTAGCTGTGACCAGTCTTTAGGTGCCGCAATGAGATCATCACGTCACTGCCACAGCCCGCTGCACATTGGTCGGCTGCTTGGTATTTTCAGGTCCTCGGTAGTTGACTGTTGTTCAAGACGTATTTTGCAAACCTCATAATTGTTCAAAGGGTTCTTATTTGCTTTAGTTTTATCAGTTCAGTTGCTGGTCTCAAACAAAAATTCCAAGCGCGGCAGACTGGCGGAAGACTTTAGGTTTGTTGTGCCTCCTTTTGTATTAAAAAATAAATACATATTTAACAAGAAAAACAGCTCAGGCCTTTCAGCCCAGACAACAAATATTGGCTCTCACCAGACCCTGCCCAGTAACAAAGTGTTGCTGGGGAGAGTATCCGAGCTTGAATAAAACACATCTCAATATATTAAAATCAACAGCAACCCCCGCCATGGCCATTTGTTGTCGGTGCCAATAAGAAACAAACGTTGAGCAAACAGCACCTGTTCTCAATGAGACAAAGGGCCAAACCTCTTGACTGAGCAAAGAGAGCGCAGGATGGCGGGCACAGGCTGGGTGTGCAGATCTCAGGGGCAGGCCTCAACAGAATTGTGGAAGGTCTGGCTGGGGCACGATTCAGTTATGGCCTTCACATTCTCATTTTATGTGACTGGGAGCCCCTCAGCTTCTAATCTTCCAACATATAGGAGCATTGTTGCAGGTCTCTGTTGGTGACCACGGCTAGATGCCTATCCCAAAATTCCCCCTGCCTGTCACATATATACTAGTACAAGGACTCGCACTTATTAGCGCGTCAAAGATACAATTCCTCATGAGTGAAGTGTTGCCTTTTGGCTCTGTCTGAGGTTTTTCTGGGTTTTGTTTTGGTTATGTCTGTTCTTATTCTATCCTTTTGCTAACATCAATACTTGGCTCCCGTACTTTGTATCTTGAAAGGAAAATATAAACAAAGGGCAGCATTAACGTCATATGAGGAGTGATGTTAAACCGTTCAAACAGAATCATTCAACTGCAAAGATTTTGTTTAATTGAAGGACCTGTCTTGATATTAAGATACAAATAAAATTGTTTTTGATGCTGTTGGCTGCCCAGCAGAGTTGAAAGATCTGATAGAAATCTAGAACGAACGGGGTCTACTCACAAACTGCAATTTGTAATGTGTAAGATAGTAGTACTCAAGTGCTACACAGCTTCTCACAAACCTATGTATAGAGACCTCCACCTTTGCCTCTTTTATCTTCACAGTGCACCCATAGATATGTGTTTCAGTGGGAAAAGTGGGAGGGGCAAGAGGACTGCCTGGAAAATAGTCACTACTCGTAAACAGAAGGTATTTATGGAACGTTAAGGGGTGGCTTGTTAGTACAAGCACACACATACACAGACAATAGAGTAAGACATTGCTATTCACTAACTTGTGCCCTAAGGTAACTATAACTCTTGCCCCCGGCATGCACAGTTATCTGATCAATAATTTTACTGCAGATGTCACAGTGACTTTATCAATGATGTTATGAAAGGTATCACGAGCACTGTAGCTTGTGGGGTAATTAGGGGTGCATAGTTAGGGCGCGAGTTATAGTTACATTAGTGCATGAGTTATAGGTACTTGAAATAACTCTGTACCTGCTGAATTTCTTTGGTTTTAAGTGAGTAAATTTAGAACCTAACTATAACGTCCCTGTGGCCCCCCGCATTCATAATGTATTTAGCCCAGCGGAGATGGCAGTCCCCAGGTATGCGGTGTGGCGCACTGCCCCTCCCAGTATCCCTAATTTATTTAGCCCCGGAGAGGTGGAGGTCCCCAGGGATGTTGTGGTGAGCATGCAGCCCCCCGCATTCTTAATGTCTTTAGCTCTGGAGAGGTGGCAGTCCCTGGAGCTGCTGGTGTGGGGGGCGCACAGCCCCCCGCATTCATAATATCTTTAGTTCCGGGAAGGTGGTTGTCCCTGTGGCATAAAAATGGCAAGGGAGAGGGGGGCCCCGTGCGCCCCCTCCTTTATTTTGATATGCCCCTGGGACCTGGGCTATCCAGAGTATTTAGTAAAACAAGCACGGGAGCCGGTGCTTCTTTTTTATAATTTTTTGCTGCAAATTCGTTAATTCATCGCAAATTCACAGCAAGATTTGTTTTTAAAGCAATGCTGCCTGGGAGTTCCTCTGGGACCTCAGCACCAGAGCTAAGGGGTCATAGCGTCCCTACCTTGTCCCCTTTTCTTACTTTTTATCTTTGATGTGTTGGCAGCCAATCAGAGTTCTGCAGATCTCTGCACAAGCTCAGTATTATTCGTGAATCCTTTGCACCTCTAGATATCTATATTTCTTTTTCTTTTAAAACCTGAAAACAAATTATAAGATTTACACCAAATAATCATAAGGCTTCTTTCTAAACCAAAAGCTACCTTTCTGCCAAATTTGGTGTAATTCCATCTAGCAGTTCGGGCTGTAGCATTGTTCAAAATCCCCATGGGAATTATAATTGAAAACCCACTTTTTGACCCCCCCTTTTTCTCAGTCCCCACATGACGGATCACTCCGAAACTTCCTATGTACAATGAGATTCTCAGGAGCAGGCGTTAAAAGGAGGCGTCTGTTGGCGCTGTGTTGCGCCATATTTTAAATAAGGCGCACACACAGTGGCCTTAGGGGAGCGCTAAGGGGTGCAAGAGAAGTGGTGCAGCACTGTGTGCAGCACCACTTTTTTCAAATATGCCCCACTGGGGCATATTTAAGAGACCCTAGTGCCATTCTAATGCCACATTAGTGTACCTTATTTTAAGCTAATGTTGCGTTAGAAGGCCAAAAGCGCTGCGCCATATTCACAAAGTGTTGCAGTGCATGAATTGTGCCACTTTGTGACCCTTTGGGCTACATTATGCCTGCGCCATGCATAATGTATGCAAACGGGGCAAAAACAATGGCGCAAAGAAATCTGACAGATTTCTTTGCTTCATTTTTTCCAGCACTTTTAACGTCTGCTCAGAGCAAGTATTAAAAGGAGGCTTCCATTGGTTACAATGGGCCTCTGGGTGCTTTGCAAGACTAGCGTCAACATTTTTGACGCTAATCCTGCAAAGCCCCGGACTAGCATAAAAAATTCTGACGCTAATCCCCTAACTACCGCCATGGTGTGCTGTATTTTAAATATGACGCACACATGGTGGCGTTAGGGGGGCGCTAAGGGGTGCAAGAAAAGTAGCGCAGCTCTGTGTGCAGCACCACTTTTGTCAAATATGCCCCATAGGGCTGTCCTTATTTTGTAAATAATAAGGTGCCGGTGCCTAAAACCCTCCCCCTAAACACGCGGCTGCTGCAAATAAATGTGTGAATGCGGAATACAGAGGCAGCGTAATCCTGAAGCCATCTCGGGCCCCTTCAATCCATTTACAGGATTCCCTTTAGCTCACTCTTGCAAATTTCTGCTTTTTCCCATTGTGACGCTTATTCGTTTTTCTCTTCCTCTGTCTTTCCAATATGTGTCTTCTTCTCGCAGTAAATGCGTGAGGCAGAAAAATAAGTAATGGCCCTCAAAAATAAGTGGCGGTGCTCCGCCCCCGGAACACCAAGCCCAAATTAAGCAGTGCCATAAGGGCATATTTAAGAGCCCCTAGTGCCATTCTAACGCCACATTAGAGTCATTTTTTTTACACTAATGTGGCGTTAGAAAGCCAGAAATGCTGTGCCATACTTACAAAGAGGTGCAATGTAAGCATTGCGCTACTTTGTAACCCTTTGTGCTACATTAAGCCTGCGCCAGGCATAATGTATGCAAAGGGGCATCCCCCCATTAGGGGGGCCAAAAAAATGACGCAAAGAAATCTATCAGATTTCTTTGTGCCATTTGTTTCCGGCACTTTTAACACCTGCTCAGAGCAGGCATTAAAAGGAGGCTTCCATTGGTTACAATGTGCCTTTGGGTGCTTTGCAAGATTAGTGTCAACATTTTTTACGCTAATCCTGCAAAGCACCAGACTACCGTAAAAAATTCTGGCGCTAGTCCCCTGACTACCGCCATGGTGTGCCGTATTTTAAATATGACGTACACATGGTTGCTTTGGGGGGGGGGCGCTAAGAGGTGCAAGAAAAGTGGCACTTTTTTCAAATATGCCCCATAGGGCAGTGCTTATTTTGCAAATAAAAATGTGCCGGTGTCCAAAGCCATCCTCTTAAACACGCAGCTGCTGTAATTAAATGTGTGAACGCGGAATACCAAGGCAGCGTAATCCTGAAGCCATCTCTGGCCCCTTCAATCCATTTACAGGCACTCCCTGCCCCTTTAGCTCATTTTTGCGGATTTCTGCTTTTTCCCATAGTGAAGCTTATTCGTTTTTATTTTCCTCCATCTTTCTCATATGTGTCTTTTTCCCGCAGCAAATGCTTGAGGCAGAAAAATAAGCGTTGGCCCTCAAAAATAAGTGGCAGTGCTTCACACCAGAAACAACAAGCACAAATTAAGCACTGCCATAAGGGTATATTTAAGAGCCCCTAGTGCCATTCTAATGCCACTTTAGTGTCATTTTTTTACACCAAAGTGGAAATCAAAGGCCAAAAATGCTGCGCCCTACTTACAAAGAGGCGCAATGCAAGCATTGCGGTACTTTGTAACCCTTTGTGTTACATTATGCCTGTGCCAGGCATTATGTATGCAAAGGGGGCATCCCACTGTCAGGGGGGCCAAAAAAACTATGCAAAGAAATCTGTCAGATTTCTTTGTGTCATTTTTTTCTGGCACTTGTAACGCCTGCTCAGAGCAGGCATTAAAAGGAGGCTGCCATTGGTTACAATTGGCCTCTGGGTGCTTTGCAAGATTAGCGTAAAATTTTTTTACGCTAATCCTGCAAAGCACCGGACTAGCATAAACAATTCTGACGCTAGTCTCCTAACTACCCCCATGGTGCACCGTATTTTAAATAAGACGCATACATTGTGGCATTAGGGGGGCACTAACAGGCGCAAGAAAAGTGGCGTAGCACTGTGTGCAGCGCCACTTTTTTCAAATATGCCCCATAGGGCAATGCTTAATTTGTAAAAAAAAAAAAAGTGTTGGTGCCCGAAGCCCTCCTCTTAAACATGCGGCTGCTGCAATTAAATCTGTGAACGTGGAATACAGGGGCTGCGTAATCCTGAAGCAATCTCAGGCCTCTTCAATCCATTTACAGGCATGCACTGCCCCTTCAGCTCACTCTTGCGGATTTCTGCTTTTCCCCATTGTGACGCTTTTTCGTTTTTCTCTTCGTCCTTCTTTTCCATGGGTGTCTTTTTCTTGCAGTAAATGCTTAAGGCAGAAAAATAAGTGCTGGCCCTCAAAAATAAGTGCCGGTGCTCCGCACCGAAAACAACAAGCACGAATTAAGCACTGCCAAAGGGGTATATTTAAGAGCCCCTAGTGCCATTCTGATGCCACATTAGTGTCATTTTTTTACACGAATGTGGTGTTAGAAGGCCAAAAACGCTGCACCATTTTTACAAAGAGCCGCAATGCAAGCATTGAGCCACTTTGTAAACCCTTTGCGCTACATTATACCTGTGCCAGGTATAATGTATGCAAAGGGGGCATCCCCTTTAGGGGGGGGCCATAAAAAATTCTGACACTAGTCCCCTACCTACCACCATGGTGCGCCATATTTTAAATATGACGCACACATGGTGGCATTAGTGGGGCGCTAATGGGTGCAAGAAAAGTGGCACTGCACTGTGTACAGCGCCACTTTTCTTAAATATGCCGGATAGTTCTGTTTTTTGCAGCAGACATATTAACCCTCTATGCTTCTTTATGATGAGTCAAAGCTGCGCTAGGCAAAACTCCCATCTCTCTCTCTAGCAGGAACATTAATCACAAGAGGTATGTTGACATTTTTATTGTTTCTTGAAAGCTAAACGCACAATGAACTTTTCAGCAGTTGCTTTTATATCGCAAGTTTCGAAAGTTACTGCGAAACACAGCGCCCCCTGAGATCAGCGCCCGGTGCGGTGGCACCGCTCGCACCGCCCAAAAGCCGACCCTAACTGCAGAGACTCGCAGTGGGGTGGAGAACTCGGCACATAAAAAGATAGGCTAGACCTGCCTTTTTATGTGCGGAGCTCTCGATCCCAACTGTGGAGTCTCCGCAGGCGTAACCTGCAATTAAATCGTGGTTGGAGAATAATCAAAAGCCATAAACATACACAAAGTGTAAGATTATCTTTGTGAGTCAGCCCCTTGTTCGGTGTACATACTTTTTATACAAGCTGTGTAGGTCTGCTATATGCAGAAACGCATCTTCAATGGCTGGAACGCGCCACTGTTATCACAAAACCAGGGCAGAATTTGGCAGACCTTCAAAGTAAACTTTTATTAACCGCTTCTGTACAGGATGGAGGCGACCTTTGTTTCAAGCCTGCCATCTCTCACAGTGGCATTCCAAGCCCTCGCTCTTCACGTAACCTTGAAGCCAGGACCGGCCTACTTCACACTGTTTGAATCATTTAGCACTGCTGTGAGAGTTCTAAGTGCGCGTATATTATATACACAGCTTCTGAGGAGATTGGAGTTACCACGGAGTCCTCTCGCACTCAGAACTCATTAAAGCATGTTTACTTCGGATGGGAGTGAGCTGACTCCTACTTGACAAGGACCGGGTTTGCACCCTTATTCGTCTTTCTGTATCCTTAATGTCACCTACCTTCATCCTCATTTCTTTGTCTCAGAGCCGCTCTCACATAAAGTGATCACCGCAAGTGCTTATTTAAGACACAAGGCCAGACCAGGAAACTTGTTTGACTGGCAGCATTTCATGTCCTTGGTTGTGAGTTAAGGAAGTGCTTGGTGCAAACAACTGTAACTACTGTAATATGAAAAAAATGATTCTAAAGGTGGCAATATATGACAGGAACGTTTGTGTATGTTGGGGATTTTGTTTTGGTGGTAATGTAGTGTGTTGTTTTTCATGCTGCTGTTTTGTGCTGTGTTGTTGCAATGTGATTTTACTGTGTTGTACTGCGTTTTTTGTGTTATATTTTGTTTTGACTACTATTTGTTCTATCTTATGCTCTGTTTTAACTGTGTTGGTATGTTGCTTTATGTGGTCTATGGTTTTGTTATTTTGTTTACTTTAGGTTTGTGAACAAATGCTGTTACATTTTCAGCCAAAAGTAGCAACTGCCTTGAAAGTTCCTCTGACAAGCAACTATTTACTGCTGTCTACTGTGGTAAAAAAGAGCTGCTGAACCTCTTCAATTACTCAAGACACCAGTCAGCCCCTGTGCCTCAACTCGGATGGATGAGTCACGTTATGAGACGCCTCACAGTTTCTGTCACTGTATTGGGCTGCCTCTGGCAATAGTTGAACAGCATCAAAAGTGCTGTTTTACCTCCTCACATGGTGGTAAATTGTTGCTTTTCATGAGAACTTTAGAGACGTGCTGCTTTGAATTGGAAATGTAGCATTCATTGACATTTCTAAAGTAAACAACAGAACGCCACACAATATCATACATAAAGGAAGATCATAACAAAATTAAAACATAGCAGGGAACCTCAAAACAAAACAGTCAAAACAACATTTGCCGCTACACCCTCAGTACAACACAACATCACATTGCAATAATGCAGCACAAAAGCATCACGACCTCTGCAAAATGGCACCCAAAAATATGCACAAGTATGCTTGACACTTATTATAACCACAAGAAACATGAGTCATAATATGGCGGTGAAGGCTGAACCAAGCACTGCCTTAATTATCACCAAACACAGGGCACAACTGTAGTAGAAGCGTTGTGATCCTGCCCAAAGGCTGGCATGTGGACGAGACGCAGAGGTGGTGTTGAGAGATTGTTGAGACAAATGTGCTCTGGTATCTGACAGGCTAGAGAAGTGGTTAGAAAACTCTTCCCCTCCATCTCCAAGATACTTAGTCAGGGTGTATGTTGTACTTTACAAATACCAAAAGTAAACTAAACGGAACTAAATCTCATTTAAACCAGCCCGGTACTTCTTTGTGTAAAATATTCATGTTGTGTTTTTGTGGATTCAAAGAACACACAGAAACTTATCGATATTTGTTTAAGGTTAGTATTAAAATCGTAAATGCCGATGCACAGCTCCACCAGGTAACTTATCCAGTAATTCATGAAGAATGCAAGCATCAAAGTGCTTGAACTCCGGTGGCTACATTGTCTTCAAGATCTCTTTGTGGGTGTGTACAACCACACTATCTACATGTAGCTTGGTCGTAGATGACTGGTCTGCATGTGCCACTCTGACCTGTAGGACACAGGTGTTGTTGGCAGAGCCAGGGTCAAACACCTCTGCCACCCCTTAAAAATAGGTGACAACATAACTGAATATTACCAAGGATGCAGTGCTCCATTTCCTGGTTTTCTTTCAAAACCTTAGTGAATTTTGGGATCTGTCATGCTAGATGAATGTCCTAATTGGAGGGCATGGTTGTCATGCAAGAGTCTTGAGCGATTCTAGTATGAGGTCAATTCTTTAATTCATTTCGGGCTATTGAGTAACAACAACGGCAGGTGGTTCCTGTCTGGGCTCCGTCCACTCCTCTGGCCGTTCTTATCTCCTAGCTTCCACTACAGACCACACACCAACAATCTATTTTTTTATTTTTTACAATGAGAGAGATGAGCATCAATAATGCATTTACTACAGAAACTAATTGAGAAAGGAAAGATAACAAAATAACAGTTACATATATCTCATAATAATTAGTCATATCATAAGGCACTTTAAAACAAATGAGCATATTGCTAGAGAAGGCTTAATCAATTTTGTTCAGCATCAAAACAGCAGTGACCAAGTTCCTGAAAATACCCTTTAGAGTTTTTTCTTTAACCTTAAGGATGGCAGATTCCATTTAATCAAAATGGTACATTAGTGCTACCAATTTTACAATGAAGTTGGACATTGAGTAACTCATTCGCAAGGAAGGCCCAACTGAACTATGACAATGGAATTATGTACAATCCTCACACTCTGATTGTGCCAGCTCAGTTCCGTACAAAGATATTCTGGAATGTGCGCGTTATGTCGAGTATTCACCCAAAGAATGACAGCCTGCAAACCTGTGGATTATATCAGCTATACCAGACTGAGTCAAGGACACTTAGAATTCCCGATAAGTCTCCGTTTATATATCTTGCCAGGCTTATAACACAGCATAGTGCAGTTTTAAAATGTTGTAACTTAAATCTGGCCAAGAATAGGTGTGAGCCACACTAAGTGAGTGCTTCCTCAATGTCATCTAGGCTGTCATCCCTATTTTAACTGGCCATCTATCTGCCAGGGCTAGTAGATCATTCTCTCTGTCATTAGAGCGATATAAAATTATCTAATAGAAACTCCTTTTTATAAGAATATATTGATACTAGAAAATCAAATCTGTCTAAGTTTATATTAACAGTTGTGCCTGTATTAAAATAATCCTGGGTGTGTAAATATTTTTAAAAGATTTTTCCAGTAGATTTAATTCAGAAATTTGGATTGTAAATCGGAAAAGCTGAAAATGTCCAACTTAATAAGAGTGGACCAAAAGTCATATGATCTTTGCTGTGAAGAATGTGATCAAGAAAACGTGAGATAAAGTAGAGTAACCCCAAAGTGGCATGCATCTATGAATTAAGATTAGAAATGTGATAGTTTGTACACTACTCAGCCCATATTTAGCTGGCCTCCTGAGCTATCTAAAACCTTACCCATTTGAAGTAGTTGGGGGGTCTGTGTTTCCAGATAGATAATCATCAACATAAGCAGACATTTTTACTTCAACCTTATCAAGTTCCATAGGTATTATATGTTAACAATATACAATAGCGTACAGATTGGGTTCTAACTATATGGTGAACAGCAGTGGAGACAATGGGCAACCCTGATGTGTCGCCCTATTGATACAGAAGGTTTCAGAAATCTGCTCATGCAAAATAATTTTTGCAACAGGATGTTGATAAATTGCTTTGACCCAGTTGAGAACTCTCTCTCCGAAACAAAACCTTTTCCTAACTCCCATACATGTGGCCTTAAACCTCTGTCAAATGCCTTTTCATTGCCTAAGAGGATCATACCACCCTTCTTATGTAAAGTGGCAGGGCCACTAGAATTATGCGATTCTGTGGCCATGGTATTTTCCCCATAATTATTGATCAGATGCATTTGCCACTTAATCCATCATCTGCTGCATAATCTGCAGATTTTAACAAAAAAATGTGTTTAACTCAATTGGATCAAAGATACTAAAATTGGGGCTACATGTGTTACTGCGCAGTAGAAGACTCGAATAGTTTGGCTGGTCATCTTTCAGTTGTTTATTAGTGTAGGTGTCTGTTGATCTGGTATCAATGAGTTAAAACATTTTCTCAGACAATGTTACCAAGTTTGAAAAACACAAAATAATGAAGCAATAGTATCACAAAATTTGGCACATGTGTCTTTTCTTGGCACATAATTTAGTCAACCCTGCTGCATAATTTGGTCCTCCCTTGCTGCATAACTTGAGTGGTCCTGGGTATGGCCAGCACCAACCAGGGAAACAGCCATGTTTTAAGACTAGCAGTATCCACCCAGAAATAAAACCATGTTTCCGTGAGCTGTTGAGAGTTTCAATATGCGAAGCAAGGTGATTAGCAAGAATGTTTCCATAAATGTAAACATCTGAATTAATTAATGATATAAGATGTTATGATCCTCTCTCATCAGCAGATTTCCCTTCTTTAAGGAACACTGAAACATCGAGAGTGCCTTCAAGTTGGGAACATGAGCCTTAGTCAATGCCTATTACTATCTGTAATGTATCAAACAACAGCGGCTCACTCAGGGGTAGTGGATACACAAATTATTCAGAACAACACTGTTCCACACAAAAGTAAAGAATCACACCTAATCCACAGGGAAACAGAAGGAATCTGGAGCAAAGCCACCCTCACACATGCAATAGGATGTCAAGCTTCATCACTGGGCAGAGCTCCATATCAGACCGGCACTGCAATATCTGATGGACCACCCTTTCAAGGCAAGACAGGGTGGCACTTAACCAAGGAACACATTTTCCAATGGTGAGCGTGCCTACAAGGGGCACAAACTAGAGATGCGTGCAGGAGAAAAGAGAAAGTGGGTAAAATTGGCTCTGAACCATCACATTTAATAATTCAGTAAAGAAAAATCCAGGCCAAGATTAAAAAAATAAACGGGGAGTGCTGGAAGAAATAATGCTCGACAGCACTCACACTTAACTAGGAAGATGAAAACCTCTTCAAATTCCTCTAATGTAAGGCCACTCAGAGTCCAGTGACGCTTCCTCAGGACCAACGGAATATGGCCCATCAGATATTGCAGTGCCAGTCTGATGTGGAGCTCTGCCCAGTGATGAAGCTTGACATCCTATTGGATGTGTGAGGGCGGCTTTGCTCCAGATTCCTTCTGTTTCCCTGTGGATTAGGTGTGATTCTTTACTTTTGTGTGGGACAGTGTACTGTATTAATATTATTGGGCTTGACACAGGGCCTGGTTTTACTGGATTCCCTCGTCTGATGCTCATTAAATCACCCTTTTGAGGGGGCCCATGAATCGCTCTGCAACACCATTGGCTTATGGCCACAGAGATGTAATCTTTTGATGCTTGACTATTAGTCTGATTAGAAACTCCTTGAATTCTTTGCTGTTGAATGGTGGACCATTGTCAGATTTGAGAATGGCAGGGGGTACCCCGTGCCGCAAAGATGTAATCCAGCAGCTCAATGACCTTGTCATGGGTTGTTGATGATAGCTTCTCTACTAAAGGTAAATGTGAATACTCATCAATGACTACTATTAGGTGATGTTTGTTTCCTAGGGGCCAAAAGAAATCGACTGCAACTCTTTCACAGACCTATGCGAGAAAGTCAGACATTGTCAATGGATGCTGCATCACTTTGAGGGTAAATGCCTTTGCAAAGATGGCACTCTTTTAATTCCTTCTCAACCTGATCGTCTAAGTGTGGGAACCACACTTGGAGCCTGATTACGACCTTGGCAGAGGGGATTACTCTGTACCAAATGTGACGGATATTTTGTCCGCCGTATTACAAGTTCCATAGGATATAATAGAACTTGCAATACAGCGGGTGGGATATCCATCACATTTGAGAGGGCGTAATCCCCTCCGCCAAGGTCGGAATTAGGCCCTTGGTCTCTTAGGGCCTTTTTGGTGGCTGCAATACCAAGATGTCCTTCAATGATTTGCTGTCTGAGTCTCTCAGACATGACAATTCTTCTATAGATTCAACAGGAGGGATAGGGTGCTCATGAAGGTCCAGCACCTATGCTCCAAATCATAATAAACAAACAAATGAAGGTACTGTTCCTTTAAGGGAAAAGAAAGACAAGAGGTTGGAAACAACGGAGCTGTGAGGGGAACCATATACTTATGAAATGGTGCCCTCACACACCCAAAATAAGGGTCATGCTTCATCACAGAGCAAGCTCCTGATTCGGTCAGTGCTTCAATGACTGACAGGTCCTGCAAAAGAGCTCTTTTTTGGAGATCTTTTCAGTTTTTGCCATAGTGATGGTATAGTGGGTGAGGGTGTTTTCTGTGTAGGGTGGTGTGGATGTGAGAGAAATTAAAGTGTGTTACTACTGTCTAAGGATACCTAAAGAAGAATCTTTAATGTCATGGCTTCCTTGGAAGTGTTAAACTCAGAAACAAGGTGCTACCCCATGGGCTCAAGGTACCTAGGTAGCCTTTAATGTGAGTTCAGTAGGGTAAACTTGTTCTGTGCTCCTTGGTCCAGCCGGATCTTTGGTGCTTCATCAGGACCAGAAATCCCTACCCCACACTAAAAAGGATATGCAATGATGGGTGTTCCCTAATGGATAAAAATACCTTAATCAGTGATCACTGGAACTCCATAGGAGATGCTTAAGGGCTGCTATGGAACTCCATAGGAGCCCTTAAGAGACAACAGTTAAGATAGCCATGCATGGGACAGTTATGACCAAGCATTTGAGAGATAACATGGCAACCAATGGGCTCCTGGTAACCACTCCATCTTTTTCTAGAGGACATGATCTTTAGATGGAATTGTCACAGATAACTTGAAAATGTACAGAAAATTGATTCATCTTAACTATAAATACGGCCGATGTTTTACGGAAGCTGCCATTATCAAGATCATCATAGCTGAGAATGATCTGAAGGCAGCCATAAACATAACAGCGTTCAAATCTCGCTTATTCAAGATCAATGCACAAATGAATGAACACAAAGATTACTTAATGCAACAGAAAGTGACAAAATCATAGAACGACATTAAGGAATTTGAAAAATAAAAGGTGTCTCCATACATAAGGGAAGATAACCAAGTTCCCTATGGGGATACTTCTTCTGATGAGGGATTATCGACATCATCATGCAGAATACATAGTTAATTCAGTAGCTCTTCCAATTGTAAACGTCGGGACAGCCACGACAGATGACAGATGGCTCCACCATTACTGATGTATGGATATCCAGTGGCATCCTATCCTGGACACCATATGTAGTGGCACCCTAACCCTCAGATGCCCCAGCAACCCCAACATCCTTTTTCCAACAACACTTCTCCCCACCTTTTTAAGGCAGCGGTTGAGGCAGAGACAGAAGAAGAGGGGAGCGCAAATATGTTCAATGGCAACAACCGGAGGCCCAGATGCAGAACAGGAGCATGAAAAGCAAAAAAACCTGGTTGTGAATCTCTCCACAAGATCTCTATTCGCATAGGAAGAGGATGGTCTTCAACTGGGTCTCAGGTTTTTTCCACTCCGTGAGGACAAATTCAGATGGATCAGTGAGCTTCATCAATTTTTTCAGAAGATTCGCTTGCAAGCCTTTTTTAAAGATAAAATAACTCCCTCCCGTGAGGATTCAGACCTACGAAATCCATTGAAGTTCTCTCCAGCAATGGTTATGACCCCTAGTGAAGTCCAGACTTTTGAAAAGGCGGTACTCAAGAAGGTGGAAAATATACCCCTCCTCATCCATTTAATAATATGCCATCCAAATACTGTGATGCAATAAGAACCCTTACTGAAGACTCTCTGAAATCCATCAAACTAACCGACAAGCGTGGAGCCACTGTCATCATGAATACATCAGACTACGACCAGGAGTGTCTGCAACAACTGGCTGATGAGAGGTATTACTAACCCATTGAGTTAGACCCAACAGAGAGGTTGACGTCCAGAATTCAAACTATGGTCACCGAAGCAGTGTCTCAGTGCTCGATCACTAAGAATGAGGCAGATTTCCTGGTTAACACTCCACCTAGGACCCCTTAATTTTATACTCTACCAAAGACACAGGAGTATCCTTCCGCCTCCAGGAAGACAGATTATGTTGGGCATAGGTTCTTTGTTCGAACCCTTGAGCAAGGGTTGAAAAGATTCCCTCTGTTTTGAAGGACACCAATGATGTGCTCAATCTCATCAATGATCTCAACCCCTGACAGGCGATTAACCCACTAGTGACTGTGACTGTGTAGTTTATGTGGAACCTTATATAGAAACATTCCACAGGATGTTACCATAGAAGCAATTGAAACTTGCCTACGGTCGGAAAGCTGGACATCAATAACCCTGATCTATTTCATCATTGACTGTGCCACAATACCACTAAAAAACAATTTCTTTAGATTCAAGGATAAGTTATACCATCAGATACAGAGGACTTTTATAGGGAGTACCTTTGCCTCAAGTCTAGCCTGTCTATACATAGCCAGATTTTAAAATGTTATGTTATGTTAGGAAAATTTATAGAATGCATAGCTACCCGATGGCCTCCCAGCGCTGTGCAGAAAATCTTTGAAAATACCGCCTTAGGACACAGTCTAATAACCAGGTTTTTAATAGCTGCCGGGACGAGAGTTCGTGGCTAGTTTGACGTAGACTCAGTGGTAATGAATTCCATAGTCTAGCTCCAAGATAAGATATTGATCTTCCTCACCATTTGGCCTTTTTTATTGGGGGAATAACAGCTAGGGCAGTGGAGGATGATCCAAGATGTCTAGTAGGTTTGTAAAAAGAAGCTAGGGTTCGCAATATTCATGGGCCTTTGTCATATAGCGCTCTGTGAATATAACATAAGGATTTAAATTGTATCTGTTGCTCTAAAGGAAGCTAGTGCAGAGTTGATAGAGCTGATCTGGCCGATTCATGCCTGGATAATTTGAAGAGAAGGCGAGCAGCAGTGTTCTGCAGCACCTGCAATTTCTTCATAACATATTTTGGTGCACCAAGAAACAGGGCGTTCCCATAATTCAGGCGAGAAATTATTAGGGCCTGTATGATGAGTCTCTTTGCAATGAACGGAAGTATTTTGAAAATCTTTTTAAGAAATCTGAGTATGCCAAAACAGTAGGAAGATATTTTCTTCTCTTGATGATCCATGGTCAACCATGGATCAAACCATACTCCCAGACTCTTAATGCTTTCTTTGGGCAATGGAAGGTCTCCTAATGGTTGTAAGACTGGGGAGATTAAGTTTGGTTTTGCCTGGTGCCCCTAAAACATAACCTCTATCTTGTCTCCATTCAACTTGAGTCTGCAGCTAGACATCCATTTGGAGATTGCCTGTAGACAAGGAATGAGCAGAGAATTGGTTGAATTCTGATTTGTAGAAAAGGATACCACAAGCTGATTGTCATCTGCATATGACACTACAGAGAGTCCATATGGCTCCACTATTTTTGCCAGAGGGGCCATATAGATATTAAATAGCGTAGGGCTCAAAGAAGAGCCATGAGGCACCCCCACTTACTCTTAAAACAGCTATAATAAAAGGACCGGTCCAGAACATGAAATTATCTTGCTTCCAAGAATGAGATAAACCAACTCCGAGCATTGCCTGATACTCCACTTTCCCTCATTCTCTGGAACAAAATATTGTACTCAACAGTGTCAAAGGCTGCACTAAGATCGAGAAGCACAATTGCTGAGACCAAGCCCTGATCCAAGCATTTCCTAACTACTTCAGTGACTGCGATTAACACAGATTCCGTTCTATGTAATGGTCTGAAGCCCACCTGAGAAGGATGGAGAATGTTATTTTCCTCCAAAAAACTCGAAAGATGAGTGTTAACATGTTTTTCAAGTACTTTAACAAGGGCTGGCAGCATAGAGATTGGTCTATAGTTGCCAGGGATGAGTGGATCCAGGCTGGGCTTCTTAAGCAACGGCCTCACAATTGCATGTTTCCATTGTGGAGTAACAGTGCCGACTGATAGTGACATGTTCAGCAGATTGGTTACCACCGGGACTATTATTGAAGCCCCTTGTCCTAAGATTCAAGGAGGGGCCGGATCTTGGGGATACCCTGATTTAAGAGTGGTCAATAGTATTGAGAGTTTCAGGAGAAAGGGGATGAATATATGTAAACCTTGCAGCACCATTAGAACACTGCTCGTCTACTGCTTAGGGACTATGGGTGTGTATTGGAAAGGTTGAATAGATCGCTGCAATTTTTTCCTGAAAGAATCCAGCTAAGTCATTACTATGTTTATGAGAGGCTTCTACAGTGTCTGTGTGTGCCTGGGGAGAGGTAAATTCTTTTAACAGGAGAAAGATTTATTTCGGGGAATTAGAGCTCTGTTCAAGTTTATCTGCATAATAGGCGCTTTGGGCAGCTTTAATTTTAGCATGAAACCTTCTAATAGCCTTCCTGTACTCATCTTTAGATGAAGTATCAAAGGAGTTTCTCTATTTTCGCTCCAGCCGCCTACAATCCCTCTTTATTAAGCTAAGATGTTTGGAAAGCCAGGGGCACTGTTTTTCATATGTCCGCTCGGCCTTAACGTATAAGGAAGGATTGCATCTAGGCTTTTGCTAATCCAATTATTAAATGAGTCTAAAGATGTCACTATATTCCCATTCAATGTGGATTTGAACTCTCTAGGATGTCAATCCATTGTTTAGTCTTAAGCATATGCCAGCTCCTATAAGGTTGGGTAATGCTTTGGGACGGCGTTTCCAATACTGGAAGGGGAAGGGAGACAGAGATTAAGTAATGATCGGATCAGTGAAGGGGCTGGAAGGCAGGGCAGGTAAATCGGCTACATTGCTGAAAACTAAGTCAATGGTATGACCCTTGATGTGTGTAGAGCCCCTGATCAGTTGCGTGAGGCCTGACGCCTCCATATCTAACAGAAGTCTCTTAGCACCTGCATTCTCTAAATTCTCCGCGTGAATATTAAAATCTCCAAGAATTGTGAAATTTGGCTTATTACAAATTAAATCTGCCACTTGCTCCGGAAAGGCTTGAAGGAAATGTAGTGTTGTGCCAGGGGGGCGATACACTAAAGGCCCCGGAGAAGCTATATTGGGGACTTAATGAAAAAGAAAAATACATACTCTCACAATTTGATAACTTAAGTGGATTGGTGGTGACCTTAACTGAGTCCTTGACAATAATGGCAATACCCCCCCTTTTCCCAGAGACTCTGAAATGCCTTATTATTGAGTACTTATTAGTAGAGCCAGGGAAATATCAGGAGCTGAGCCCTCATGGAGCCATGTTTCCGTTAGAAACATGGCTGTAGGTGTTAAATGAACACATTTTCATAGATACAAACCCTATAAAGAAAACAGCCCGATCTGGTGAAGATATATTGAAGATATTATTTTTTGGCACTGAGACATCACAAGCGGTCTTGAATTCTGTACATGGGGCAATTCTCCTAACCCAATCCTGCATTTCACCAAATCCATCTCAGACATGGACATCCCTTTCCTGGATCTTCTCATATCCATTAACGAGGGAACATTATCAACAACCTTTCAGAAGACGATGGATCACAACAGTTTGTTGTTATACAACAGCCACCACCCCAAGGCTTTGTACACAATTTACCTTATAGACAATTCCTCCTCATGTACCGGAACTGCAGTACGTCAAAAGATTATGACCACCAAGCCAACAACCTATGTGCCAACCTCTCTTCACCTGACTATTCTCCCAAGATCATCAATCAGTCCCATTAGAGGGCACGGAATAACCATAGAGAGGCATTATTGGAATCAAGAACAAAACAGTCTGGCAACACACTCATATGTGTGACCAGCACATTCCCAATTCAAACAGCGTACAATGCATTATCAAGAAACATTGGGCCATTCTCCATTCGAGGACCTTGGACATACCCTGCTCTCGGTTTACCTAAAAACTTACCCAAAACATGAAAAATGTTCTTATACATAGGAGACCCAGGCCAAAACTGAGACAGATACAGGCGTCCTTCTGGAACTTACCCCTAGTCATGGGCCACTTCCCTTGTGGATGCTGTGGTATCTGTCATCTTACCAAGGCCATGAAGGAAGTTCACTTGGGTGGCACTTTTGTATGATTTCAGAAACACCACACCAATTGTAGCACAAAGAATTGCATCTATCTGATCACTTGCCACTGCGATTTAAAATATGTAGGGATGACTACGAGAACGGTAAAAAACAGAATCATGGAGCACCATAGCAAAATACACTGCAAGCGTTTTACCACAAAAATCTATACCCACTTTTCCACACTAAATCACATGCCAATGACTTTAAATCAACTGTTTTGGAAGCAAAATACCTTCAGCCAGCAGAATAGCACCTTGTTTCTGTTTTTTTTAACCCTGCCAAGGGGACCATGACATTAAAGATTCTTTAGATACCCCTTTTAATGCACTTTAATTTCTCTGACCTCCACACCATCCTACACAGAATACACCCTCACACACTGGACCATCATGACAGCAATACCTAAAAAGAACCGCCCTTTCGTGGGGCCTGTTGGGCATTGCAATTTCCGCTGGATGAGGAGCTTGCCCTATGATGAAGCATGACACTCATTTGGGTGTGTGAGGGCACCATTTCATACGTATAGGGACGCCCTAACAGCTCTGTTGTTTCCAACCTCATATGACAGTTCTTATGCCTCTCAGTATAACACTTTTCTTGGTTATAGACAGTTCAGCTTTTACATTTTTGAATTTTTAAAGTTCACCATCGTTAGCAAAAGGTTGAGTGTTTCTCTTCCACAACTGAGTTGAAATGATGTCTTTGAAGATAAACATGATTTTATTGGCATTAGTCGTAGAAGTAATCTGTTCAATGGATAGGGCTTTTGATGTACTGGATCTCACAATTAAGTTAATGTACTCCTCAGCAGTTTTGTATGTCACATTGTGATGATGTAGTGGTACTTATGAGAAGTAATCAGCAGGGTTCTGATCTGAATCCTGCTTGTGTACAATTGCATAACTGTATTCTTGCAGTCTCAATTCCCACCTCTCAAATCAAGGGGGCATCTTGGCTTGCAGGTTTCCAAAAATAGTGAGTAGTGCTTGGTGGTCAGAAATGATAGTGAAACATTTTCAGTATATAAACACATGAAAATGTTCACAGGCCCACACTTCAGCCAGATGCTCCTTTTCTGGCTGAGAATATGTACGGTTCGTGTCAGACAGGCTTCGACTGGCATGCACTACAATGTGTCTCTGAGTATTCGGCTGACTATTATGTTGAGCAAGGATTGCCCCAACCCCACCAAGCTCACATCTAGTCTGATTTCAGTATGTAACTTGGAGTAAAAAAGCCACCTCAGTGGTATTCTCAATCTTAGGTTTTATTCTTTTAAAGCTTTGATCACATTCGGGAGACCACTGGATAGGGACATTTGGCTTTGTCAAGTCTCTGAATATGGCACTCACAAATGTCACAAGTGCACCTTAAGCAATAACTGTCCATGCTCAAAATTGTCACAGTATGGTGACATCTTGTGGGAAGGCACATGGGTGACAGAGCTTGAACTACATCCGGGCTAGGAGTCAATCCCCCATCAGAGAATATGTGCCCAAAGAATTTGTGAAACTCACACTTTGCCACATTCAGAGTGAGACCTGCACCAGCAAGCAATTGGCACACTTGTGTAAGAGTCTTGTCATGCTCCTCTTGCATTGCTCCAAATACCAGTATGTCATCACTGTAATTAAAAGCATGCATGACAGGTTGAATTATTCGACGTATAACATCCTGAAATATTTCAGAAGCTGACAACACTCTAAAACTCGTCCTTTAATATCTGAACCAACCAACACGTGCTGAAAAGGTAGTGATGTACCTGCAGTTTTCTTCCAACTCTGATTGGTGCTATCCCTTGTTCAGGTCAAGAAGGGAGAAGACTTTGGCACCATTCATTTGCATGATTGTGTCCGCTATGTGTGAACCAGCATGTTGTTCTCTCTCAATTGCTTTTTTGGCATGACACATTTCAACACAGATGCACACTGTACCACCACTGTCCGTTTTTTGGCACCACAACTATGGGCAGACCCATAGCATAGGACCGATGAGGCACTCGAAGATGTCATGCTTCCATAGTATTTCTAGTTCTCCATCTCCACAGCTCCTTGCAAGTGAAAAGCAACAGTGCCGCTCAACAACAGAGCGAATGTCCTTATAAATGTGAAGTAGAACTTTCATTGTTTTCAGCTTTTCTCAGGCCATGAAACAATGATGGAAACTGACTTACCATTTTAGATTGAGTACAAAGGTTGTAAATGAGAGATATCAGTCCCATGTCAGCAGTGGCAAAACTGAGTAGGCGGGCACTCGAAGTTCCATGAAGAACATGAATTGGCACTTGCACTGATACTGCTTTATGTCACACTGCTGCTCTGAATGACCCTTTACTCTGCAACCTTTTGGAGATAGCCCATGTGCATACCTTTGGGTTTGCCATGTTTAGTTGTGGCACAGGAGACAGGCTCTTAAGCTTCTTGACATGATGTTGATTGACACTCCATTGTCTATGATTAAAGTTATGGGGCAACCGCTGACTTTTATTGTAATCATGGGCCAGTGTTCAAATGAATTCCGCTGTTTTGTTTTTTAGTTTGCCTTTGTCCTTCCTTGCAAGCAGCCAAACTGACATGCACCTGTCATTTCTTGATTGACATTATCATGACACATCCATCGTCTTTACTGGCGCTTGATACTACCATTAAAGAGCCTATGTAGGATGACCTTGTTGCCAATCGATTTTGTGTTCGGTTTCTACTTGTCGTAACTGGTGCTGCTTTTTGGCCTTGTGTGCATGGCTGGAATGGAACCTTCGGGCATCCATTTCCCCCTTCTTGCTGTGACGTATTTGATTTCTCTTTTTCTTTGCAAACCATTATGAAATGTTTTTCTTTTTCACAACCTCCACACGGCTGTCCCATGTCTGGACATTAACCTTCATGGTGAAATGAAAACCCACATAGGAAACACAACTGCTTCTTCATTGAAGATGTCGACTAGCGTGCATCTCGCTGTACTTGTGCATGTTTTCAAACATTAATTTTTCATGGTTTCCGATTCCATATGAGCATCATGTCGAGCTGCTCTTTCATCGGCCCTTGTAGCCAATAATATTTTCTGCACACTGAGGCCCTCATTAGGACATTGGCGGTAAATGCCGCTTACCGCCACGCTGACGGCCGCCAACATATCGGAGCGGAGGCATGTATCTATTCACCATGTTGTGACACACACACACACCAATCCGACAGAATAAGGCCACATCCACAAATCCACCAGACTAAAGGTCAGTGATAAAGTGGTGGTCCCAAAACCCATACTGTTACGCCAACAAAACAACGCCCATCACATTATGACCCACGAACCACCACGGCGGACCTTCAACAGTGGTAAACCATTAGCGGTACATACCACTGCGCACAGAATGGACATCCACATACAAAACAACACAACATTGGGCAATACCAAATACACACACCTGACACCCATACGCATACCACTCCCACACACCCTCACCAATTGCCACCAGGAGACTGAGAAGATGAGCACAGAGACAACTAGAATCACACACCACTTACACCCATACACACCTCACGCACTCCACATCACACACCCCACCACATTACCCAACACACCCTCACCAACACACATCACAAAACATCCATTGCACTACAAAGGCACCCCTGTTTCACTGAGGAGGAGTTAAGGGTCATGGTGGAAGAAATTGTCAGGGTAGAGCCACAGCTCTTTGGAACACAGGTACATCAAATATCCATTGCAAGGAAGATGGAGCTATGGCGGAGATTTGTGGACAGGGTCATCGCTGTGGGACTGCATCCAAGAACAAATGACGACATCAGTAAGAAGTGTATCGACCTACGGGGGAAGGGACGTTCCATAGCAGCAAGACACCAGCTCGCCATACAGAGGACTGGCGGTGGACCCTCACCTCTTCCCCCACAGCTCACAGCATGGGAGGAGCAAGTACTGGCAATACTGCATCCTGAGGGACTCGCTGGAGTAGCCAGAGGACTGGACACTGGTAAGTCAATATTTACTACCCATCTCCCCCACCAATACCTGCACCTACACATCCCACTAACCCCAATGCCACGCCCTGCATGCCATACCAATGCATGGGACACCCCTCCCAGCCCTTCATGGACACCCATCACTAAAGCATGCACAGCATAGGGAAACTAACAATGCCACAATACATCACAATACACAAGCAAAAGCTGGCAGGGCAACACCAACCATAGAGGGGAAGCTAGGGAAGTTCAAATGTCATACACTTGAAGCATAATACATCACTTACATCCCCACAGGTACCCCAGCCAATGTCAGTGGAGAAGAGGTGCCACCGCTATCCAGTCCCCCAACAGAAGAGGCCCCCAGTAATGACAGTAACTCTGGACTTCTGGATCTTGATGACCTACCTGGCCTTCAGGGACAACTGGACAGCCAGTCACCCAAGCCCACTCACAGACCACCACAGAGCCTCCCCCATCAGGATCCAGCACCACAGCACCCACCCAGGGTACCCAAACCTCTGTCCCCAGGACACGTCAATCAGCAGTGTGCCCTCCTGTACAGGGACCCCAGGCCACACAGCGCACCCAGTGGCAGTGGGCACACCATTCAGGGGACAGGGGCACAGGCCAACAGGGAAACTGGGAGGACTGCTGTGCGCCGGGGGGGGGGACAGGATCAGGGAACCGACTCTCCCAGAGGCACTATTTGAGATCCTGGGAGCCTACCAACATTCCCAGGACACGATGGGCCAGATCCCAGACAACATGCAGGAGAACAGGAGGCTGCAGGAGGGACAGCATCAGGGGATCAGGGAGGACTTGCAGGCCATTAAAAACAATAGCAGGTGTGCTGGCAGACATGGCCAACATCATGAGGGAGGCAACAGCACACCAGCGGGCCCCTACCACTAGCCAGTCCACTGACCAGCCCTCCACTTCTGCTCCCGCTAGTGGCCAGGAGGCCCCGCCGTAGGACCCACAGGCCATCAGCACCCCTCCCCCTGCATAAGGTGAAACACCCCGCAAACATTCCCTGCAACCCAGATAGAAGCCAGAGACACTTGCCATGACCACCGCCAGGAAATGAGACTCTCCTGATTGTCATCCTTGGGCCCCACTTACTCACCTTGTCCACCTAGAACTGCCATTGCTCCCCTTCTTTTGGCCCCTTGGACACTGAACCTGTGCTACAAACAGATACAATACCCTGGACTTTCCACCATCATCACCCCATTCCATTGCACTTTCCCCTCTATTTCTTAGCACTACAATAAACACTCTTGGAAAAAAATCAAGAACTTGTATTCACTGTATTGAAATTTTGTATTGATGGAAACAGCTACATCCATTGAAAATGAACTGTACATAGTGAGAGCATAGAAAGATTGACCTGTAGCTGGCTGTAGTGATCACATCAGGACACTGTTGTCATATCACCAACATCTGTAAAATGATAATCCATAGGTGACAGAAAGTAGAGGTAACAAGTGGGTAATGCCAGCATGCCACAGCCACACAGAATACACCAATAGTCATAGAAATGTGAAGTTGCACTGTCTCTCCTGTGTGTCATTGGAAGTACTGATGGTTAACTGATGTTCTGTTGTCCACATCCTCATCCTCTGCCTCCTCATCCTCACTGTCCTCAGGGTCCACTGCTGCCACAGGGGCATCTCCAGTCATTTCCTCCTGCAGAAAAGGTACATGGTGTCTGAGGGCCATGTTGTGCAACATGGAGCATGTCACTACTATCTGGCAGACCTTCTCGGGTGAGTAGCACAGGGATCCACCTTTCAGATGGAAGCACCTGAACCTGGCCTTCAGGAGGCCGAAGGTCTGCTCAATGATCTTTCTGGTTCGCCCATGTGCCTCATTATAACGTTCTTCAGCCCTTGTCCTGGCATTCCTGACAAGGGTCAGCAGCCGTTATAGGTTTGGGTAGCCAGACTCACTTGCAGGCGTTGAGGGACAACATTTAGCCACCCACTACCCTACTAGGTTAACATCAGAGGCATACACTAACATACACCGGGTGGACCAAGGCTCACCTATAAGCCACACCCTGTGCCTCTGTAGTTGGCCCATCACATTTGGGATGCTTCTATTCGTCAGAAAAAAGGCATCATGCACTGACCCAGGATACTTAGCATTGACGTGGGAGATGTACTGGTCCTCCAGGCACACCATCTGCACATTCATGGAGTGGAAACCTTTACAGTTCCTGTACACCTGTTCATTTTGGCAGGGGGACAAACGCAATATGTGTCCCGTCAATCGCACCAATAATATTTGGGATATGTCCCATTGCATAGAATCCGGCCTTCACTGTGGCCAAATCTTCCACCTGGGGGAAAGCAATGTAGCTGCACATGTGTTTTACCAGGGCAGACAAGACTCTTGCCAGCACAATTGAGAACATTGGTTGTGACATTCCTTCTGCCAAGCCAACTGTCACTTGGAAAGAACCAGTTGCCAGGAAACGGAGCACTGATAGAACTTGTACAAGAGGGGGGATCCCAGTGGGATGACAGATAGCAGATATCAGGTCAGGCTCCAACTGGGCCTACAGCTCTGTGATTGTGGCCCTGTCGAGTCCATAGGTGAGTATAATGTACCTGTCCTCCAGTGTAGCTAAGTCTGTACACGTGGTATGTCTCCATCTCGTATTTCACCACAGCGATAGGTATCTAAGGGACACAAGAGTGAGTAGGCTGTCACAATTTGAACAGCTAAACCACAACAACAGTCCACATTGTGCAATTAGGTATTGGGAAAGTGTACATTTCTAAGTATGTGCTTATTTATCCTGTGACGCAGCAATTATCGATAGGCCTGTTCACCCCCCCTGAAATGGCGACCGCTTGTCCTGCGTGGAGGGACAGGTGGAAGTGAGGTAATTCCGCCGACTTTGGGCGTTGTGGCGGTAGGGGGTCGTGACCCGCTGTGCAATTCCTGATTGGATAATATTGGGCCCTATGGAGTACAATGGCCAATGGGGATGTAGGCCGGCGGTGACGGTGTACACCGCCACGGACGTGAACGCCATTTTCTAAATCATTCCTCACTTGTTTCCTGACCTTCAACAGGAGAAGACCTACACTGCATGTGCCTCTGTGACCCGTGTCTGAAACTTACCATGGCCTGTGTGACCGGGGAAAGGGCCTCAGCCTTCACTTTGGAGGAGTTGGAGCGACTGGTGGATGGGATCCTACCCCAGTACAGACTGCTTTATGGGCCTCCAGGCCAACAGGTGAGTACACTGTGGGCATAATGCGTGTAGCATGGATGCATGGACATGTGTGTGAAGGCATTGTGTAAGGGGGGATTATCTGTTGGTGGTGTACATGTCATGCACTGGGCAATGTGTGTGCCAATGATGATCGTAACGGTGATGGAGGGCCATGTATGTGACAGGCTGAACTGTTAGTTTAATGGTGTTCTCCTGTCTTTATTGCCTCTGCAGTTCAGTGCCCATCAAAAGAAGGGAATATGGAGTGACATCGCCAAGGAGGTGCGCACCCTGGGGGTCTAAGGCAGACGGAACACCCACTGTCGGAAATGGTGGGAGGACCTGAGACGCTGGGCACGGAAGACCGCGGAGGCCCAGCTGGGGATGGCCTCCCAACGAGGAAGGAGTGCCCATCGGACCCTACCCCCATGATTGCCCGCCTACTGGTGGTGGCGTACCCTGAGCTCGATGAGCGCTTGAGGGAATCACAGCGGCCACAAGGGGGTGAGTACAGTGGGTATCATTACAAATTTGGCTGGTGAAGTGGTATCCGGGTGGTGATGGTGTGTTAGTGGGTGCCCCTAAGACCAGGCCAGACATTGCAGCATGGGTCCTCTGAAGGGTAATGGTTGCATGGCAAATACATGTAACCTAGCTTGTTAGTAGTCACTTTCAGGCGGGGCATTGTGGGACCCAGGTGTGCTGAAGTTGCCAGTGTGTGCTCCTCATCATGCCTTGGTGACTAGCCATATCACTAGTAGTGCAATGCATATAGCGTAGGCCTGTTCCCTGTATGTGAGGGTGCTGTGTACGCCAACAGTGGTGTTGGTGCAGTCATTGACCCAGTGTATCCTTTGTCTCTATCCCCCCTTTCTTGTTTTGTCATCCTGTCCTTGTGTGCATTAGCATCATCTGGCGGAGGATCAGGGGATTGTTTATATGCAGGAAGGGACACTTTCCTGCACATAAATAGTCTATCTCCTCAACGCAGACACCCTTGCAATATGGTGCAAGGATGCCTGCGTTAGCGATAGGCTGCTTAATTCAGCGCCAGCACAGATGGAAATGCAATGGTGCACCATAGTCCTCTAAATATGGCACACCTCTGCGTTTCTCAATTGGCACGTCACTGCTATTTTTGGCGCAACACTGCGCTGCACGACTTTAACATAAATCTGGGCCTTAGACTAATGATGTACCTTGCAGGTCTTCGCCAATTAAATAACTGAATAAAGTGCTAATCTATGGATATCAAAGAGACATGGTGAGCAGAGTTTGGATGAGGCGCATCTCAGGTGGCCAATTCGCATGGAACCAGGATGACAGATGCAGCTGCTCAGTGATTCATTTGTGCCGATGGTTCCAGATGGTCTGCACAGCACTCCTTTTGGGAGTTCAGGACTTATTTTTAATCCTCAGACTGTGACCCATAGTAAAGGAGAGAAAGGCAGAAACTAAAAGAAAGGAGGTAGACAAAGATAGGAAAACACAGATAAGGGAAGAAAGCACTGAGGAAAAAGAACCTGCAATAAAGAGAGAGACAGAAGGTGTAGTGTGGTGCTTGCAAGCAAAACTTGGCAGCTTGCACGAAGTTGCTTAGAAGCAGGCTATATACTGGTGCTAACCACAGGGTTGGACTGGGGCAGAAAATAGGCCTGGGCACCAAAATGTGTGGTCTTCATAAGTGAATTAGATAAGTTAAAAAGTGACCTATGTTTGCAACCGGGGGGGGTTAACTTGTAAAGACATGCTGTATAACTGTTTTGCAAGGTGGGAATACTGAATGGATTTGAACTTGCTGCAGGCAATGTTTGCTTTAATATCAGGGAAATCAAAAGTGAAAACCAGCTCAGCAGACTATAGAACAGGCCAACAAAAAGGCTAAAAAACAGTCCACAAACTGACCTGTCAGCCCAGCAGTTTGGGTACTGCTTGATTGCCCAGCTACTACACAACATCATACCACCAATATCTTCATTTCTAGAGCTACCGACTTTGGAATTGGGAAACCAGACCCAATTCTCTGTCGCCTCAACATCCTGTGATTCTTTGCAAATCACTCGATCTCCCGGTGCCTAAAAAAACATGTGTCTTGTAAGGTATAACCGTTACCCATCTAAAGTGTTCCAATACCTCCAGGTCAAGATAGCGCTATAAAAACAAAAACCCTGAAAAAAAGGATCCAAGCCTTAAGTTGTGGGTTTTACATTTAACAATGGGTGCTTTAGGGGGGGGCAGAGGGCTTGCCCGGTCTCCCCCGGGCTTATCGGGCGACTGTGGAATCGTCCTCACACCGAGTGGGGATTGGTTGAGGGCCCGGATGGGGCGGTGATAAGGGCACTGGAATATAAGGCAGGGGCAGGGTGTGGGCGGCCTCTTTGGCCATCGTCACACCCAGTAGGCCTTGTTGACTTTGTGGTAGGAGTGTTTAAGGCGTGTTAAGGGCAGGTTTTGGAGGCGGTTCAAAGTTTTGGGAGGAGTTTTTGGGTGGATTGCTTTTGTTGTGATTAAATTCATACGTTTGATTATGGAGCCCAACAAAGTTCTACAGGCTCTGAAAGTCTTGCAGGATGAGGGGAGGGAGGACCTTGTTAAGGATGGAGTTTTAGAAGAGCCTTGGGTGGGTCTGCGAAGGCCTAAAAGGCTTTCTTCGAAAGGTGTGACTGCTGCTGTACTTGCTTGCACGTCGCCTCAGAGAAAGTTTAAGAAATTTAAGGCCAAGAGTGTTTATGGCCATAAGGTGACGCGCTCACCTGAAACCCTGTTGGATGTAGTCGCGGAGGTGTCTGGGGCCGCGGAGGTGGTCGGGCTGCGGCGTCGGGGTGGGGGCCATTTCTCGCGACGTTCAGGAGTTTCCTTAGCGCGTCTCATGGCCGCAGGAGGGAGAGGAGCGGGCCCCTTGTATGCGGTGAGCGGTAGCGGCCGCAAGGGGGCGCAGGCTGGCAAGGAGCATGTGTGGCCATGTTCGCACGTCGTGCACAGTGAAAAGCAAGCTCAACAGCCGTTAGAGAAAGGCATTGAGCTTGATAAGGGCTATTTAGAGGAATGCTCATTAGGATGCGCATCTAAGATGGCGGCGTCCTCCGGTTCGATTAATCAGAGAAAGGGCATTTTAGAGGAAAGGCCGTTGAGTGAGGCGGCCAAGATGGCCGTGCCCGGGAGCAGCATCGAGGATGAGGTAGTGGTATATCTGATGAGGATGTACAGGAGCAAGGAAGCCAGATTAGTTTTGGAGATAGGGAAAAAGTTAATTTTGGTAGTGTTTACAGGCAACAGGCAGGTAAGGTGGTTCAATGGATACCTAGAGCAGTCAGTCCCATGCTTCATAAGGTGCAGGCTTGGGACGTGGGGAACCAATCTATGTTTAGGTTAGGGGAGCAGGTTGAGTTTGTGGATAAGAGTGGTTTGGTGCTTGAGGGTACAGTTTGTGGGGAAACTAGTGGGGATGGGACAATAGGTAGAGCTCAGGTCTTGTTGGATTTTTGGCAGTCGGATCAAGGTGAGGGCATTACTGGGTGTGACGCTCCCCGGTTTTTGGGCGGACATGGGTAGACAACGGTGCATCGGCAGTTTGAGCGGCTCACTGGTGTTCAGAGTTTGCCGGTGAAGGTCAGGGCACCTTCCAGACACCAGGTTGAAGGAAGGGTAAAATCCAGAGCGGTTTACCCGACATCGCGGGAGACTTATGGATCTGGATCTCTGGGTCAAGGTGCAGACTCCGTTTTTGACGTTCAGCCTTCCACTAGCCGGGGCGCTGGTGCCAGTGTCGAGTATTTGGAGGAAGAATTGCTGGATTATGAAGATGAAGTGGATGAACACGTAACGCCAGTGTTGAGTGGTGTTGTTAAGGAGGCGCCGCAAGCTATCCCAAAGGTGGTCCGGGGCGTTCACTTTGGGAGTTGTCGTCGGGACACGGTGGCAGGCAGTTTGCCGAGAGGTGAGGAGGGAATTTCGGTTTCGTGGGATTTGGTGGTGGGAGGGAGGATTTTGGAGATTGCATGAGGAAGGATGGTGAGAATGTATGTGGAGTGACCAAGGAGCTCAGGAAGGATGGGGTGGACGTATCTATTCAGGTTAGTCTGGGCTCTGGTTCTGGGGCAGGTAAGTCGGAGGTGAGTTTGGGGTCGGGTTCTGCGGTTGTACATAAGGCGGATGAGGCAATTGCGGTGCAGGATAACGCCAATAGGGTAGGGGTTGAAGGTTCGGGGGGGTACTTCCAAAGCCAAGAAGTTACCTTATATGGGAGTGTTGATGCCTTTGGGGCGCATCTCACTCAGAGTCTGAAGGAGGCGATATGGAAGGGAGAGTTTGTTGATTGTTGATGTTTTCAAGTTGTTGCATAGGGAGGTCCAGGCGAAGGAGGGGTCGAAAGAAGAGGAATGGGAGTTAGAGAGACGACCTAGAGTTCCAACTACAATTGAGAATTGGACGTAAGCTTTCTTGATTTATGCTAGTGTGTATTGTGAGCGAAATTCAGACTCCTGCATGGCTCTGTTTAAGTATATGGATATTGTGCATCGGGCGCAGATGGATTATGGTGGTTTTGGTTGGTTTAGACACAATGAGGAATTTCGTGCACGGAAAGCAATGGATCCAAGTAAGGTTTGGGGTGAAATTGATAACAAACTTTGGATGCAATGGCTAAGGACGGCGAGGAATGCACCTACGATGCATACGGCGAGCGGCTTACCAGTACAGTACAAGCCCTTTCAGGGGCGTCCCACCCAATTTGGGGTGGGGTTTGGACATCGTGGACAGTTCCAGAGTAATGGGGCATGTTGGTCGTTCAACAGTGGGCTTTGTAGCAGGCAGCAATGTAAGTTTCGGCACAACTGTTCCAATTGTGGTGGAAGGCACCCGGCATATCAGTGTTATGGTGGGCTCCAATGGGGCTGGCATGGGCCACAGTCAAGAGGTGTGGAGAGAGGTAGGGGGCAGATGCAGCATTTTACACGAAAAGGGCCCCACACGTATTAAGTGGGAGGTAGTTTCTTATTGGCTGCAGCTTTATCCATATGTTGAGGATCAAAACTTCTGTTTTATGATTTTTTGGGGGGTTTTAGGTTGTGCTATCAGGGCCCCAGGTTGCGTAGATGGGCCTATAATTTGAAGTCAGCAAAGGATTACCCAGAAGTGGTCAGGGCTAAATTGAGGAAGGAGTTAGAATTGTGCAGAATTGTGGGCCCATTTTCAGAGTGGCCTTTGCCGAATTTGACTATCTCACCTCTTTGGGTAGTACCCAAGAAGCAGGCTGGCGAGTTCCGTTTGATTCATTACTTGTCATGGCCGGCTGGTGCTTCGGTTAATGATTTCATTGCTGCAGAGGATACAATGGTGCATTACGCCTCAGTGGACGAGGCTATTTCGTTGGTGCGGAGGTGTGGTAAGGGTGCGGAAATGGCTAAGTCTGATATTCAGTCGGCTTTCAGACTTTTACCGGTTCACCCGGAGGATTTTTCTTTGTTGGGCATACAACTTGAGGATGCAATATATGTTGATCGGATGTTGCCAATGGGTTTTTCGGTCTCTTGTTCCCTGTTTGAGATGTTTAGCACTTTTTTGCAGTGGTGTTTTCAGTTCCAAGGGGGTTCTAAGTTGGTGACACATTATTTAGACAATTGTTTCTTTGTTGGAAAGGCTAATTCGGGCGAGTGTGGTAGGTCCCTGTTTGATTTTGAGCAACTGATGTTCCTGTATGGTGTTCCATTGGTGAAGGAGAAGACGGAAGGGCCGTCGACATGTCTCAACTTTTTGGGAATTGAACTTGATTCTGAAAAAATGGAGGTGAGGTTACCTCAGGACAAAGTGCAGCAGTTGATTTCATTGTTGGAGGAGGCGGTAAAGTAACCCAAGTTGGAATTGAGGCGGGCTCAGTCATTACTTGGTCATTTAAACTTTGCTTGTAAGGTGGTGAGAGTGGGCAGAGAGTTCTGTAGGAGGTTAGGTTTTGCTATGCGTGATGCGATTTTGCCGCATCACCATATTCGGCTTTGGGACAGTGGATTTGTTTTCTTCAGGATTTCAATGGCGTGACAATGTTGCTTGAGGACTCTGATAAGTTTTGACAAATTCAAATTTTTTCAGATGCATCAGGTGCTAATGGTTTTGGTCTGTTTTGGGACGGACATTGGGCGGCGGAGGCCTGGCCAGCAAGTTGGAAACAAGCGAGACATAGTATTGCCTTTTTGGAATTTTTTCCATTGGTGGTTGCTTTGGTCATTTGGGGTCCTTACTTGACTAACAGGAATGTGGTTTTCAATGTGGACAATCAGACGGTGGTGTACTTGGTCAACTCGCAAAAGGCTAAGGATGAAAGGGTGCTTAGGTTGTTGAGAATTTTCATGTTGAATTGTCTGAAGTTCAATATAATGTTCAAGGCGAGTTACATACCTGGCATTAATAATGACATTGCTGATGCACTATCTTGTTTTCAGTGGCAGAGGTTCCGTGGTTTGGCACCGGGAGCAGATCTACAGAAGACTGTCATACCTGGGGAGTTGTGGGAGATAGGAGATTGAGGATGTTAGAGCTGGTACAGGAGTCCATAGCTCCGTCAACGAGGAAGAGTTATTTTCAGGCCTGGTTGGAGTTTCTGAATTCAGGTGCTGTAAAATGGGTGGGTGGGTTCGACGGTCTTTCAAGGAGGAGGGATGATGCTGTTCGTTTTATTATGCAGCAGATTGAAGCTGGGTTGTCTGCAGTTACAATAGTGGGTAAGTTATCAAGGGTTTCATTTTATGGTAAGTATTTTTGGGGTTATGATCCGGCTGAAGGTGAAATTTGTAGGAGAATTTTGACGGGTTGGGCTAGATCACGGGGAGCGAGGTGGGATCCCTGGCGTCCGATAACATCCCAGCTCTTAAGGGCCATATAGGGAGTCTTAGCGGAGGTTTATTTTTCAAATTGGGAAATGCGATTGTTATCACTCTGCATGTCTTGGCTATTCCATGGGGTATTTCGTGTTTCGGAGCTGCTGGGGGTGAGGGAGAAGGAAGGCATCTTCTGCGCGGATGTGCAGGTAAGAGGTGGGGACATTGTTATATGGCTGAATACGTCCATGGTGGTTCAGTCGGGGCCCGGACAGAGCCTGTGCTGTATGGATTGTTGGGCATTCATTTGTTCGTTGGGCTGAAAAACAAGCTTCATCGCAGCATTTTGGTCCGCAATTGGGTTTGGATGGGGCAGGGATCAAAGTTAGCTGGGTGGGTAAGAGTGGGATGAGGTGGGGCGAATTGTTATATGTACTTTCTAAGAGGCTGGAACAAGGGGTTTGCCCAGATTTATTGGTGATTCATTTGGGTGAGAATGATTTAGTCTCACTATCTGGTATTGGCTTATTGAAGGCGACGAAACTGGATTTGGGGAGGATCAAAGAACGTTGGGCAGGTACCCATATTGTGTGGACCAGTTTAGTGCCGAGGAGGGTCTGGAGGGGTGCCAATTGTTTTGTGGGAATAGAGAAGCAGTGCAGGAAGGTGAATAGGGAGGTGAGGAATTTTTGCAGGTTGCAAGGTTTTTCGGTTTTTACACATGACAACATTATTGGTTCAGAGGTTGAGCTCTTTAGGCAGGATGGGGTGCATTTATCTTTTCTGGGCAATGAACATTACCTGTTGGAGCTTTGTCTGGTGATCGCAGATTTGTTGGGTGAGAAGCTCTGGGATAGGTAGGTTGGGCTGGGTGGGGCAGGAAAATTCCTATCGGGTTTTCCTGTGTGGCGGGGGGTTTTGTTCACTGAAAGCCTTTCGGGGGAAGGGGACCGATCATTAAAGATGAGAGGACAGGGAGTTTTTCACAGGCAAGGGTAACTGCAGAAGGTGAACAGCAGGACAGATGGGTAATGGGTTGGTCGGGTAAAGGTGGGGATGGGACAAGGGGTAGTGCTGAGGGGTAAGTTTAGAGGGAGGGGGAGGGGTTAGGAGGGAAAATTTTGCATTAGTGAGAAATTTCGTAGTTTAGTGAGGCTTTTATGCCAAGGTTATGGTTTATTGCCTGTTCTATTAAAGCGGCCTTTTACCCCTGAAAACGAGTGTGGTGGTCTTTTCACTGTTCTGCCCGATGGGGGTTTGGGGGGAGCAGAGGGCTTGCCCGGTCTCCCCCCGGGCTTATCAGGTGACTGTGGAATCGTCCATACACCGAGTGGGGATTGGTTGAGGGCCCGGAAGGGGCGGTGATAAGGGCACAGGAATATAAGGCAGGGGCAGGGTGTGGGTGGCCTCTTTGGCCGTCGTCACACCCAGTAGGTGTTGTTGACTTCGTGCCCACCCGAGATTTTATTTATTTTCTTAATTTTATATGGGTTTGTTTGGGTGGACGTTTTATTTAAGTTGTCCTTGGGGTTGGCTGGGCATTTTGCGAGGTTTTCTTGTTTTGAATTGGATAGCTTTAACAGGGCAGGTCTGCTTTTTGGTTTCTTGTTGGGGTTATTTTGCCTGTTTTTGTATATACGGGGTGGGGTAGTTAGTTACGCCGCTGGTAGTCAGGTCTGGCTGGGTGGGGGTTTTGTTCACTGAAAGCCTTTCGGGGGGGAAGGGGATCGATCATAAAAGATGGGAGGACAGGGAGTTTTTCACAGGCAAGGGTAACTGCAGAAGGTGTACAGCATGACAGATGGGTAATGAATAGGTTGGTCGGGTCAAGGTGGGGATGGGACAAGGGGTAGTGCTGAGGAGTAAGTTTAGAGGAAGGGGGAGGGACTAGGAGGGAAAATGTTGTATTCTGCGAATTGTCTTTTTTTCACGTCAGTTGATTCAGTTGCACTAACCTGGCATCTCTATCCACCTCACAGACCTAAACTTCGCTTGTAAATTGTCAAATTCTCTTCCCCATCCTCTCAACCGTATGCACCTGTCACTGCTGTGTACCATCAGGAAAACTGACGGCTCCCCATGGCCAATTCACAGCATTTCAGAAATCTCCTCCACCCCTATAAATGCGAGTGGTATCTTCCACCCTAATAAGGCATTGTGTTCCATCGATGAACTGGAAGGGGCTGCTCTAAAGAGGCGCGGCAGCGTAGGTTATCTTTTGGCTGCCTGCCACGCCTGCTGCCGCTTATCGAGGTTCGTGTGCACCCGTTCCCTCAGAGGCAAGAGGGCATCTGTGAGGCGCAGTCACGGATGCCAACATGGGAGGGGTATGGTTTATGACCAAAATCTGCGCGTCCAGCTTCGGCATGGGCTGAACAACCTGTCATTGTGGCTAAATCACTTATTTTCCGGGTGTTTAAAAAAAAATATGACCTTGTGCACTGTAACTGGCGCTCACATAAAGCGCTCCAAAACCTTCGGACGAGTTTGCGTTTCTTAAAAATGCAAAAAAAGTTAACTGCAGCAGGTGCCCGGAAAAGAGGCATAACCTGCTCTGCAGCATATCGTGCCCCACAGGAGACATTTGCATGGAGTGTTGGAGAAATATGTGTGTTTTACATATACATATTTAAAAGGCGGCAAACGAAAGGCATTTACGCTTTTATTATGCCTGTCTTCTTTCTTTTGTGAGCCTGTAAGAGACTCGCTGACCAAGCCCAACATGGAAGTCAGAATCATTCTTAAAACCCCTGAGAAGTTATCTACCAAGGTTTGCGCCGGCGCTCGTGTGGCCCTGTGCAATCTTACACGGCACCTGCAGGCTCTTAGAATGGTAAGTAAATCGACCAAATGCTTCACGTCACTTTGCGTCCTGCACGCGCCCATTCAAAACCTTTGTAAATATCTCCCTAGTGCCTTTTACTACTGGCTACAAAATCCTGATCTGCACTCAACAAAACAATACGATTAAAATAAATATGTGCTGCATTTTAGCTGGCAAACTCGTCTTTCACCAACCAGCCAGATGCTCCATACCTCTGCAACATACAACACACAACATGCTAATAAAAACTCAAATGGCTCATCGTGCATACCTCACCTCCACATACTTGCATGGGTGGCGGTAGGTCACAGAAGCAACCACCAAATACTAACAAGCTCTTCCAGGAAGATAATCCACAACAAGATGATGGCAGCTAGAAGGAAGGGGCACACATGGGGCCAGAGTGCGAGTCTACAACCAATTGTGCAGACCCAGGAATTGGAGCAGAAAATTCACCAGACTAACAGGGACACGAGTATTAAGGAGCAGAACGAACAAGTAATCTGGAAGTAGAACCCCCTCGAGTCATCCTGAGACTGATGGTCACTAGGACCGTTAGCTTAGGAGCACGATCAGTTTCTCAGTTTTCAGCCAATCAATTTCCAAGCTTTGGACTCCAAATCTTAACCATCACTCCGTGGTACACAATCAATGGTCCACTAAAAAAAAAAAACACACACAAAAAAAAACTATGTAGCAGAACATAACATGTACAAACCTTTTAGGATGTTGGGTGTGGAAAATGTATATAACCAAGGGCGCTGGCGTTTGTTCCTAATTGAAAGAGTTATTGAACTACAGGTTACATTTTAGGAGTATGGCTTCTGCAGGGCTGCAGAAGTGGAGTCCACATGGGGGACATCTAGAGGAAAAGTGGCACTTACATTGCTCTGAAGGGGTAAAGGAGCCTTGACCCAGGGTGCTTCACTAGCCCTTGTAGTCTTGTGGTGCAGACTGGTTTCCTGTTCCTCAAATGGGCCTCTATTTGGCTGCCATCACCTTTCTGTCTCTAGAGGTATTCGGTGTAGGGGTGAGTGTTGTACTTTCGAGTTTAATTGTTCTGTAAAAGGGTGAGTGTTCTAATTTCAAGTTTATCTGCAGGAACGTAGGTATCTTGCAAGTAAAGGACCATTGCTTTGAGAAGTGGTGGTTCTTCAATTTCTTCCTGAATTGCAGGAGAAATGGAGCGGTTATCACATAAAGGTGTTATTGTTCCATAGCAGGGTGTATAGACTGAGAAGGCTTGTCTTCTGGTCTTTTGCTCCCTGCAGTTTCTTCTTTCGAATCTGGAAATCTCTTGACTCTTCGCGTAATGATGCCCACCAGGGAGGGCACATTTCTTGGCTGACCATGCTGGGATTATGTTAAAGGTAGAAGAACAGAGTTCGTTTTTTGGGTTAGGGATGAAGTTCGCCCATTGGCCAGGGTTAAGTGTAAGGAGCGAGGGCAGAGGTGGGTTTTTGTGCTAGGGCTATGGAGAGAGGTTAGCAGATTAGATAATGGACCAGAGCTTGGAATCAGGACAGAGTGAACGTGAGAGTTAGGCTTAGAGTTAACGTTACTGCCACTTTATTTGTTTCTTTTGGTCCAAGGGCTATCTTTGGTGTGGTTGGGATGTGGAAAACAGGGAGAGGGAATATTTTGGATGTTAGGTTGTTGTATTGTACTACACGACTTCCACAACTGAGACCCAGTTCACATGGAGGTTTCACGCTACAGCACTCTCAGACGCCGTGTTCCTTGATGGTGTGCGTGCAGTCATGGTGGAATACTTCGAGTGGAACTCTAGTTCAGTTGAGGGGCAGGATACTTTATTGGAGGTCTTTAAGGTCTCAATAAGAGGAGTCTGCATAAGCACGCAGGCTGGTATTTTGCGTGACATCAAAATACAATTTTACAAGATTGGGGCCATAATACAGTCACTGGAGTGATACTTCGAGTGCGCACCTTGCCTGGAGACCCTGGCACAAATCAAAGACCAAGCAACAATATTCACTAATATGGCTCAGAGTGAGATAAGACATTTATCGCTGCATCATGTGGCATGAGAGGGCAGCCGACCGGGCTGGCATCTGGCCCAGCCGGTTGAAAAATACAAGGACAATAGCTCATATTCTCAAGATAGGAACCCTGTTGGGAGAAGACAGATATACCACACAAGGCATCCTCTCTGCCTTTGTGGAGTTCTATACCACTGTTTATGTAGGCAGAGCCTCAGCGTCAGGTGCAGAGACGGCAGCATACCTAGACGATATCACGCTTGCACGGCTGCCTCAGGGCCAGCATATGTTTTTAGCTCAGCCGATCACACTGGAGGAAGTGAAAGACAGTATTCACACACTCGCAAAGCATATGCGGACTTCTTAGCGCCTTGTCTCCTAGCAATATATGATGAAGCCTATCGGAAACAAGTACGCCCCCCTACGTGCCATGAAGCATTAATTATACCACTGTTAAAACCAGAGAAATCACCTGAATCATTTGAGTCATACAGGCCCCTGTCATTGATCAATACTGACACAAAAATGCATAAAAAAATACTAGCCAATAGGCTACACCCACTGATGCCAAACCTGGACCTTCCGGACTAGGCTGGCTTTATTCAAAACCAGTATACCACTCATAACTTTCTAACCTTCTTCACAATCTTACACTACCTAGACCCCTCAATGGAAGCAGCGAGAGTACTCCTGGATGCCGCCAAGGTCTTTGATTCTATAGAATGGTTGTACATGTGTACTATACTAAACCACATGGGTATGCCGCACATGTTCCTTCAGTGGTTTTGACTGCTATATACCGCCCGAAGGCCCAAGTACGAGTTAACGGACATACCTCTGACACCCTGCAGATGCATCATGGCACCCAACAGGGCTGCCCCTGTTGCCGCTTCTATTTGCACTGACAGTGGAACCTTTAGCCTGCATTATCCGCCAGTGCCGTGCATGAGCAGCACTGCGATTATGCCAATGCCCCACAAATGTATTACTCTATGCTGACGACATGGTGCTATTTCTTCAAGACTCTGACATGCACGTAGATGATGTCCTCTGGGAATATACCCGCTTAGAGTGGTATTCTGGCTTTAGTATAAACTGGTCTAAATAAATCATATTTCCTTTGACGTCATACATGATCCCCCACACAACAGAGTTTCAACTGGCATGGGTTACTGACCCTGTCAAATACCTGGATATCTGGGTTCATAGACACCGTGAGACAGTAATCCGTGAAAACTATGAAAGGGCCGTGTCTAAGTTGGGTGACCAAGTTGCCTGCTGGTCCAAGATGCCACTCTCCCTGGCAGACAGAATAGCACTACTGAAAATTATAATACTTCCAAAATTCCTCTATCTGTTCAACAACATTGTTATAGTTCTCCCCAATTTTTTTTTTACAACACTCTGCTGCCACACAAATACTTTAGCTTGGGCTGGGAATCAACCTCAAATCGAATGGGAGATCCTGATACTCCCCTACGAACAGGGAGGATTTAATGTGCCAGACTTTCGCTTATCCTATCTTTGTGCCCAAGTACACTTTGCTCACTACTGGTATCTTCCACATACATATATACCCCAGGTTGCAGTGGAAGAAGCCAATGCACAGCCTCTCCCTTTGAAAACTATTTTACCACAAACAGCTTTTAATGCTACATACTTTTGGAAGTTTGAAATCCGCCCAAATTGGGGACGTTACAGAAGATACGGTCTTTGGACCATGTAATGACTGATGCCCTTACATACTTCTATAACACAGGTACTTACGCAAAACTTCAGGATTAATTCTTGTTTATAAAATTTCTATATTCCTTTGACTCACTATAGATTACATGATGCGTGAGCTTTTTGTAATACATACCAGTCATTTCCTTTGAACACACTAACCTATAGATACATCATTATATTTCAGCTTCCTCTCCTATGACTGGTTTGAAAGCACACAGGACTCATTACTTTGACCTCTCTGGTAGGTTGACAGGATTGAGCATTGATTTTGACCATTTCTTTACGTGTTGCTTCGCCTCAGACACAGGGTCTTTGTCTACACTTTGGTTATGGCTTTTCTATGTTCCTACACACCTACTGCACATTCACTAAGAAGTATGTCTTATCACTCATATTTGGGATTCACCCTGGTGGTGTTTTTAGTTCCTCGAAAATAATAAAAATGTGGCGTTTTGTGATCTACACTGTGTTTGACATCCTTTTACTTTCTGCATCTGAGTTTTATTTGGCTATGTCATGTCCGTACATTTTAACCTCGCTCTTCTATAACCATAAATATTCATCTTTTTGCAGCCTTGAAAAAGTCCCTTTGTGATGAAACACATGTTGGCTGTTATTGCATGGATTGACCAGGGTTGTCATGGTATGAATTTACTACAAAACATTATTGCCAATGACCTTATGTGGATGAACAAAGTCAAAAGGACTTTTATTGACATGGATAAACCACGAGGGTGCAAAGAGAGAGGATTTTCGTTTGATTTTCTTCAGACTGGTCCAAAAATTGTTAGATACTTGGAAAATTATGAATTATGTTCTATATACTTATGCTGGAGTGCTGTGGTCTTAAGTAAATTCTATTTTATGCCATAATCACCCGCCGACAGCCAAAGGGGAAATAAACACTGTAAAGTGCACCATTGCTGCATGGAGGCAACTTGGCACATGTGCCAAGAATCTTCCTCTATATTCACCCATGCTTCCTCTGTGTGATCACCCAGCCACCTCTGTCACCCCTGAGTCAGGTACGATGGCTCTACTGGAAGGGGCCGGACTCAAGACACTCAGGGATCTATGCGCAAAGGGCCAGTTTGTTACCCTGACAGATCTTCCCCAGACTACACCTCATTCATCCCAGCCTTTCATATACTACTGCCTCTGAGCGGCTCTGAAAGCCTTGTACCCCTCCTTTTCAGCCAAAACCCTGACTTTAGGGTCACTTCAAACCTTAATAATGATCCCCACACATTACCATCTCATGACACGGCTATATGACGCAGCCCAAAAGACGATACCTGTATTCTGCTGAAGGCAATTGACAGATAGTGTGCCATTAACTGTTGATAACTAGAAGTATTACTGTGCAGTCACATCAACACTGACACCCAACTGTAACCTATGCATAATCCACTTTAAATATTTACAGCAGACATATTACGCCCCCACCCATCTGCTGAAATATGGTCTGCGAAGTAATGCTAATTGTACCAGGTGTGGTATGCCCCACGCTGATTTTCTACTAATGGCATGGCTTTGTCATCAATACTGGTCCCAAATATTATCACATCTTACACTAGTGACTGCGGAACACCTACCCCGTACGCACAGATATGTATAATTGGTCTTCTCAACCACTTACAACCTTTATAGCAGTGGCATTGTTGCTGGCCAAAAGAAGGGTGGTTATGTTCTAGGGGAAGTGGACAGTTCCGAAACCTGCACAGTGGAGACAAGACATGGTCTACTGAAAGGAAGAACTGGGCATTTATGCTTAGGAATTGCCCTCAACCTAGAGGCCAAAAGATATATGGTGCCCGCTTACCGCATACCTATTGTCCAACCCTGCAAAGCTGTAAAATATGACATAAAAAGAGACCTGGCATTAGAGAGAGGGGCTATTTGCCACTTAAATATGTTGGCTTTCAGGCTGATACTTCAAACTGTTTCTTTGTGGGATGCTCTGGTGTTGTAAGTGCACTGTTTGTATTTGTCTTTATCATCTAAAACTGATATATTTTTTAAAAGAGTTAAAGTTAGTGATATGGATGGCACAGGTGATGGGGTTTGTTTTAGGGTTTGGATTAGAGTATGGATATGTAAGAGACTGGTATATGTAATGGAGTTGGTATTAGGCTTTGGGAGTGAGGTTAGGATTTTTTATACATTTTAATTTAAACATAAAGTGTAGAGACTTCATTACATACAGTTCAAACCACGTGTCTATCATTTTTTGGATTCAAACTTTTGTATTCTCTAAATTTTGGTTTTGAACTTTTAACCTAGATTTCCCCAAAGCACATAGCAAATGTGAATTGAGATAGTTCTTTCTTTCGTCTCCCTACTTCTGTCCTCCGTATACCTTTTTTGTCTGTGCCTGACCTGAGGGGGATTAATAAAGTTATATACATAACTTAGCAAAAACTCTCTATTTTCCCAAACGTTTACACTCCTCACAATTTTCTATGTTTCTTCCAAAAACCACAGATATGAATCCCTCCACATGACTTTTGATTGTGATTGTTGAACAATGGTGTCTAGGATACCCTATTTCTCCAAGTCAAATTCACACACGAGGCATTGTTTTTTGTAAATGCGTGGTTCAATACGAGGCATTAGCCAATTAAGAAAAGATTTGCCTCATTCTTTGGAATTAATCCGAATTTTACACAATTTAAGTAGAATATAGCCACGTCATCTTTTTTGCAGTTCTAGTAATATATTCTAATTATTCACTTTCAGAGATATTTTCTTTCAAACATTTTCTGGGGGCAGTAAACTTCAGCACGTTCATGGTCTGTTCTATTGTATCCATCCTGTTTACAGAACTCTTAACTTTCATATTAAAAGCGTGCATCTTTTGTAGTTTTAATACAGTGCACCTTTCAGAGTTTTTTCCAGGAATACCTACATTGTGGGAGATTAATTCCAAAATGCTGGTTTAATTTCCATTGGTAAACTTCAGCCACATAACTAGAAGAATTTCTCTCCAAAGTTCTGTTTTTCAAAATTTGAAATCTGTATATTTTAAAGTCTTCAAAATCTTTGTGAATGTTAATTTCATCAAGATCCAGGCAAAGCTTTGTGCAAAAAAAAGTTTCTCAATAAAATGTATTCAAGGCACTCATAAAAACCGGTGGGGATTCACATCCCTGCGTTATGGGAACTGCTTCAAATAATTCTTCTCTGTCCAGAGACGTTTTAAGGTATAGGCAAAGTGGTCTCTGGCCCAGGGCCCCAGCCTTTCAGGGGGGCCCCTAATACAGCCAACTCTATTCTACAGTGAGTCATTCCTCAAAGACCTTGAATAATTCTTAATCAGATTGTTTTAAATATTGTTTTCCTTTATTTTATTTTTAATGTGAGTTATGAGTGAGAGTCGACTACAGACGTTTTTCTGAGAAATGATGTTTTATTTTTCATGCACCATCCATACGAAAATGTTCTTTTAGATCGAAACAGGACTGCATGAATGAGAATTGGGAGGGTGTCACAGAGATTATTTTCAGTAATATAAGTGAGCTGCTGCTGTGTTACAAGATTAAAAACACACAAAACTCAAAGATTTATGGGAAAAACACACATTACTATGAATCCCTGAATATTAGATGTAAATACATTTAGGGGCAGATTTATGAAATGTGCCACTACACCTAGTGCAGTGCCACTTTTCTTACGCCCACTAGTGCCCCCATAGCGACACCATGTGTGCACTGTATTTTATATACGCACCACGGCGGTAGTTAGGGAACTAGCGTCAGAATAGTTGACGCTAGTTCAGCCCTTTCCAGAAATAGTGTCAAAATTCTGACGCAAATCCTGGCAAAGCACCCAGAGTCCCATTGAAACCAATGGGAGCCTCCTTTTAACCCCTGCTCTAAGCAGGCGTTATGAGTGCCGAAAAAAATGAGGCAAAGAAATCTATTAGATTTCTTTGCCTCATTTTTTCGCCCTTTCCCCAATGGGGGAATGCTCCCTTTACATACTATGCCTGGCGCAGGCATAATATAGTGCAAAGGGTTACAAAGTGGCGCAACGCATGTTTTGCACCACTGTGTAAATTTGGTGCTGCGACTTTTGGCCTGGTTGGGCCACATTTGCGTCACTAAAAATTACGCTAATGTGGCGCAAGGAGGCGCTAGGGGCTCTTAAATCTGCCCCTTAGAATTTGGACAAGTGTGCCTGTGCACTGTCAGTGACCTTACCAAAGAGGGCATAAAAGAGCTGAAAATTTATCATAATTTCAAAGGTGTTCTGAACAAGCGCCCCCAAAGTACGTTTGGCCCAGGGCCCGCAAAGTCCTTAAGATGACGCTGCCTCTGTCTTTCCTCCACTTTTGAGACAGTCACAATCTGCAGTGGAGCACAAACTCCTGGCTCGACCTACTCTCGCTGCTGGAAAATCAGAAGTCAGGAGGGTTTTCCTATTTTGAGCAAGTTATTCAAAGGCAAGGTCAGCACTAGATTTAAAGGCTGTCTCTTTGTTCCTGTAGTTTTGGTAGTTGTAACAGAGAAATTGTGATTGCATTGAATAAAGAAATTTAGGCCCATATTTATACTTTTTGACGCAAAACTGCGCCATCCTCCTGGGGTGGGCAAGGGTGGCAGGGGGTGTCCCTGGGGGCAGGGGAGGGCACCTCTGGGCTCATTCTGAGCCCACAGGTCCCTTAACGCCTGCCCTGACCCAGGCGCTAAAATCCGGCGCAAATGCGGGTTTTTTAGACCCGCCCACTCCCGGGCGTCATTTTTGCCCGGGAGTATAAATCCGACGCAATAGCATCGGAGTCATTTTTTAAGACGGGAACGCCTACCTTGCATATCATTAACGCAAGGAAGGTGTTCACGCAAAAAAATGACGCTAACTCCATGAACTTTGGCGCTAGACGCGTCTAACGCCAAAGTATAAATATGGAGTTAGTTTTGCGTCGAATTTGCGTCGAAAAAAACTACGCAAATTCGGCGCAAACGGAGTATAAATATGCCCCTTAGAACTGTGTTAGTAATGTTTATCTATATGTGTTGCTTATGATTTTTATTTGTCAAATTAATGGATTAAAGACTTTTATGTTTTCCAAATCTTATTGTTAAACGTAAGAAATCATATAATCATTTATATTTATGTTTAACTGGGTAATACTGATCAACATTGAGCACTTTTTGCCCTTTGAATGGAGATTCCTTAGATAAATAGATGGCTCTAGTCTATTAAGGAGCATTAGGCTGATATAGAGTGTTGATATTATTTTTCTTAGAATTAGTGGGGACTGGATTACCTTTGTTTCTCACACTCTACCAGTTTCTGTTCAGTTGTCCACCATGAACATACCCCACCCCCATTAACAAAGGCTCCCCTCCATTGATGTTAATAGGTTTACCCTAAAAAAACATTAAGGGGGTCATTCCGACCCTGGCGGTAAAACACGCCAGGGCCGTGAACGACGGAAAGCACCGCCAACAGGCTGGTGGTGCTTTCCTGCCCATTCTGACCGCGGCGGTAAAGCTGCGGTCAGAAAAGGATATCCGGCGGTTTTCCGCCGGATTTCCCCTAGCTGGGCTGAACCTCCATCGCGGCGCTGCTTGCAGCGCCGCCATGGGGATTCCGACCCCCTTCCCGCCAGCCTGTTTCTGGCGGTTTTTACCGCCAGGAACAGGATGGCGGGAACGGGTGTCGTGGGGCCCCTGGGGGCCCCTGCACTGCCCATGCCACTGGCATGGGCAGTGCAGGGGCCCCCTAACAGGACCCCAGCATGATTTTCACTGTCTGCATAGCAGACAGTGAAAATCGCGACGGGTGCAACTGCACCCGTCGCACCCCTGCAACACCGCCGGCTCCATTCGGAGCCAACTTCTGTGTTGCAGGACCTTTCCCGCTGGGCCGGCGGGTGCTCCCTTGGCAGGCGCCCACCGGCCCAGCGGGAAAGTCAGAATGGCCTCCGCGGTCTTTTGACCGCAGAGCGGCCAAGTGGCGGTTCCCGCCAGGCGGGCAGCGCCCGCCGCCCGCCAGGGTCGGAATGACCCCCTAAATCTCACAATCCTTAGAGTTTCAAAAGGTTGAAAGGTATGCTGATTGAGCATCGATGGACACCAGCATTAGTAACTAATTAGTCCTGGAGGAAATTAGTTTATTTAGTAGCCATTCTTTTTTATTTTCATTTCTGCATTCTTCTGAAATACTTTTATTTGTTTTTTTACAAAACCTTTACTTGTATTAAAGATTATTTGAACTTAAGCATTAATGTTTTTCATTTCCATATATCGATGCCTCCATGCAATTCAAGGTCATCGGGCCCTTTCTTCAGCAATACCTGTTAGATTATAATACATATTTGTATTCATAACATCGCATTTTTTTTCATAAAACTACAATTTGTTCATGAAAACTCATGTTTCAAAACTTTGAGAGAAAAGTGTTGTCCTTAAAGCTCAGAACAGTCCTTTTTCCCAAAATGTCAGATCTCAGCATCATATCTAATAGTGGTCATGGCCTTTCAGGTTTCCAGTTATCTGTGTTTATCTGAAATATGTTCACCAACCACTGGTCTTTTTCTGCTTTTCAGTTGATCCTTTCATTGTGTTTTAGTTTTCAACATCTTTGTTGTTCGAAGATGTGTTACATCTTTATTCGTTCTTCTTTGATATCCCTAACTTCACTATTTGTTACAACATATTTGATAAATCAAAGGGTTTCATTTAACCATTTTGATAGCAACAACTGTAAAATGTACTGTATATCCACTATTTTCTCTCTTTAATAGTTTTTACATTTAATGCCACTTCTTGGTCCCATCTTTATAACTTTCGGGACTAAAAAATAATTTGGGAAAAAGTGTGGCTATTTTCTTTAAAATATATTGCAACCAGAAATTTAGTTAAGTGTATTCCCACTTTTTATCAAACGTTTATTCCATTTTTAGGTTGAGCCTAGAAGGCGTTTGCGCTGTCTCGAGACGTGTAGTATCGCCTCTGTAGACTTACAGCCCGCCTCTTGCTTTTTATTCATTTGTTAATGTGTCCTTTAAAATCCTTCCTTCCAAGTGGTTAGTCTTTGTTTTGCGTCCTGTCCTTTTTTTTCGTTCACTCCTACAGAGCAGCGCCCCAGTACTTGTCGCCTTCCACTTATCCTGTTTTAGTGTATGCCTCAGGGATTCTTTTTTAAATTAGGAAACTGCATTTCAGAGGAGTGTTCGTGTTTTGACTAGCTCTCACTCACCTCTTTGTTCACCCTCTCTAACCAGTCCGTGCTAGTTTCTTCTCTTACCCTACCCTTCTCATTGATGTTGCCGACTAGCTCGTTAGCAGCAGTCCATATTGCTGCTTTTAACCACCACTTTCAAAACCCCCATCTTTAGCCATGCTCTGCACATGCCTCCAGGGACTTTGCTCGAGGCTCTCCCATCTGCCTCACCTGGTCCACAGCTTCTCAGCTGCAGCAGCCATCCCTGTGCCAAACCCGGAGACTGACATCCAGTACAACTTTTTGGCATTCCACATCTGGGCTCTGCTATATTGTTTAGTTATTAATCGAGCATCCACTGTGCTACATTTAATTGTAGTCAGTAGGAATACGGAAGCAGTACCACATGTGTTGTTTTTGTATCCATCCCCCATCCAAACCCCATATTGCTTTCACATCCATCCCCCACCCTTCCCTGAGTTGCCTCTGCACTCACCACCTAACCCTTCCCCTTGTTTTTTTTAATTCTCCGACCAGAGCCTAGCTTTTTGCTTCTTGGCTGCCGCGGAAACAGTCCTACTCTGATCTGAATATGCTCTGTGCAAGCCTTGTGAGACTTTGCTCCAGGCTCTTCTATCTGCAATCACCGCTTTCAAATCCATGCTCAGCAGAGGCCTCCTGGAACTTTGCTCAAGGCTCTCCCATCCGCCTCACCCGGCCCGCAGCTTTTCGGCTGCAGTGGCCATCCAGGTGCCAAACCTGGAGCCTGACATCCTGTAAAACCTATTGGCATTCCACATCAGGACTATGCCATTTTGTTTATTTAGTAATCGAGCATCCATGGTGTTACATTTAGTCGCAGTCCTTGGGAATGTGGAAGCCACTCGCTCCTCGCACGTGTTGCTTTCACATTCATCCCCCCACCCTTTACTGTTTTACCTCTGCGCTCACTGCCCAACCTTTCCCCTTGTTATGGGGGAGCACAAAGTGTTCCATCCATTCTGTAATCTCTCTTTGGGCTTGAAACCACACCCATGCCACGTCAGTCACTTACATTGGTTCGTGGGCTTGCCTTTTAAAATCCGCTTGCTTTCATTTGTGAAAGGCATGCATACGTCATGCCTTTTCCAGTGTTTAGCCCACCTACACAGCACCGGTAAAGTACCAAAAACATACGAGGCTCGATGTTTTCAAGCCTTATGAGACTTTGCTCCAGGCTCTTCTATCTGCAATCACCGCTTTCAAATCCATGCTCAGCAGAGGCCTCCTGGAACTTTGCTCAAGGCTCTCCCATCCGCCTCACCCGGCCCGCAGCTTTTCGGCTGCAGTGGCCATCCAGGTGCCAAACCTGGAGCCTGACATCCAGTAAAACCTATTGGCATTCCACATCAGGACTATGCCATTTTGTTTATTTAGTAATCAAGCATCAATGGTGTTACATTTAGTCGCAGTCCTTGGGAATGTGGAAGCCACTCGCTCCACGCACGTGTTGCTTTCACATTCATCCCCCCACCCTTTACTGTTTTACCTCTGCGCTCACTGCCCAACCTTTCCCCTTGTTATGGGGAGCACAAAGTGTTCCGTCCATTCTGTAATCTCTCTTTGGGCTTGAAACCACACCCATGCCACGTCAGTCACTTACATTGGTTCGTGGGCTTGCCTTTTAAAATCCGCTTGCTTTAATTTGTGAAAGGCTTGCATACGTCATGCCTTTTCCAGTGTTTAGCCCATCTACACAGCACCGGTAAAGTACCAAAAACATACGAGGCTCGATGTTTTCAGCCTGGAGTCCAGACTACTTTATCTGTTTATTTTCCACGCAGCGCGATCGCGCTGCATTTTACACAGTGAGATTGCGCTGCTTTTTTTTTGCTTTACAACGCTAATAGCTCTAACTCGAACAAATGCGAGACCCGTTGCATTGAAAATGCTTGTTTTTATTCTCTGACCAGAGTTCAGCCGCTTGCCCGCAGTGGAAACGATCGTACTCCGGTCCAAACATGCTCTGTGCACACCTCGTGGGACTTTGCTACAGGCTCACCCGCCTACCTCACTGGGTCTGCAGGTTGTCGCAATGCTTTCGAAACGAGGAATGCTGCTGCTCCTCATGCCCCTTCTACATATCACCCTTGCCTCCAGTGATGTACGGTTCGGCAAAAAACAATTGTTAAAGCTAATTGGTCCTGAAGGCGAGACCTATTGGCTATGCCAATGCTTTTGAAGTTTGATTGCCCAGTCAGTTTTGAAAATACATCCTACATGGGCATTTTATTTCGTAAATAACTATTTAGCCCTGCAACACCCATTTTATTTCAATGTTATACCTTTTCCTGTATAAAGATTGAATTTGATATCTCCTTTTAAAATAAATGTAGAATTTGAACAATGCATACGAGGATAAATGCTACTCTCAATTGTTTTTACATCGTTTTATTGGTTTGTTTCAGCTTCACATGTTTTAACTAATCTTATTCTCAAGATTTTGTAATTTCGTATGCAAATATCAAGGGGCTTGAACAAACTTTTTAATTCTTAATTGATTTCAATTACAGACCAGTCATTTTTTATTATTTTTCTCATTTCATGTTTGTTGTGTGTATTTCAAAAGATGTCAATTTGTCTGCCATTTCGGTGTCTTTAGGATCCGGAGGCCTCCAGACGGCCCACACTCCCCCCGCCAGGAATGCACGAGACGACAAGCTTTATACGTTGGAAGAAGTATCTTTTATTTTTAAAAAGACATCATATAAAATAACTCATAACTTCAACAAGCCAAACATCAAATAGCAAGTATAGCAAGGTTAGTCAATAAAGAAAACATTTTTATTTACATGTTACTGAGAAATTACTTGTGACCATAACCAATCTGACAGGATCCCTTCCTGTCCTGAACCACCATTTGGACCACACAGGTGACCCGTGTCTCACCTGTATCCGTAGCAGGGACGGTTACCCTGACTACCCGGTACCTTGTCCTCCAGTTTAGGGTTCCGCCCCCCCCTCCAAACACCAATCAGCCCTGGGGTGTATTGGGGGGAGCCAAGAGCTGGAGCCCCATGTTCTCCCCCAGCGATCTGAGGTCTCTTACCCCCTGATCTGGTGTGTACATCCGCTGGTTGGCTCAGAACTTCAGGATCCTATCCCAGATGTCCTCCTGGGGGCCCCACCTTGGGGACCCCCTCCTATTGTTTCTAGTCACATTTTTTATCTCAATTTCCCAGCTTCCTTCCAAACTACTAACATAAAGGAGAGGGTGGGTGGGACAAACGCTGGCCGCACGCCAGGTCCCGCCGCCGCACACAGGTAAAGAAGGGTTTATCCTTCTTGGGGGTGGCCTTTAAATAGCCCCCCACCAGTGTGCGGCGGCCGGAACCGGCGAGCGGCCAACGTCGGCCCCACGACATGCCCCATGTGGCATGACTTCCGCCCCAACGCCTCGCGAGGCGTCAGGGCGGAAATCCGGCCGACTCCCGCACCCCCGGCAGAGAGGAAAAAGGGGTTGGGGGGAGTGCCCCAGGGCCTCGGAGGCCCCGTCCCCTAACGGGCCGCGCCCCCCCACTGCGGGGCGGGCGCTCTACCCTAGGATCCGGAGGACTCCAGACGGCCCACACTCCCCGCGCCAGGAATGCACGAGACGACAAGCTTTATTTGTTGGAAGAAGTATCTTTTAGTTTTAAAAAGACATCATATAAAATAACTCATAACTTCAACAAGCCAAACATCAAATAGCAAGTATAGCAAGGTTAGTCAATAAAGAAAACATTTTTATTTACATGTTACTGAGAAATTACTTGTGACCATAACCAATCTGACAGGATCCCTTCCTGTCCTGAACCACCATTTGGACCACACAGGTGACCCGTGTCTCACCTGTATCCGTAGGAGGGACGGTTACCCTGACTACCCGGTACCTTGTCCTCCAGTTTAGGGTTCCGCCCCCCCTCCAAACACCAATCAGCCCTGGGGTGTAATGGGGGGAGCCAAGAGCTGGAGCCCCATGTTCTCCCCCAGCGATCTGAGGTCTCTTACCCCCTGATCTGGTGTGTACATCCGCTGGTTGGCTCAGAACTTAAGGATCCTATCCCAGATGTCCTCCTGGGGGCCCCACCTTGGGGACCCCCTCCTATTGTTTCTAGTCACATTTTTTATCTCAATTTCCGCCACAAGGGCGACCAGGGCTCCAAAGGTCCTTCGCCCTCCCCACCCAAAAAGAGGCAGCGGGCAAAACCCCACATGTCACGGATAAATTGATCGGTTCCCTCGTCAGACAAATGCATCTGGTCGTTGTGAAACATGTGCACGCCTTTCAGCAGTTTGTGGGGGATATTCCATAGGCGCCCAGGGCCTGGGCAGAGTGTTGCCATCTCGGCATTCAGCCGGCGAACTGACACATTGATGGTTCGAGATCTTATCCCTGCCCCCCACTTACGACGTGGAACCATGTGTGACCAGGCGAATGCTGCCCCTGGGAATTGCTTTGCCACTCTTGTGATTTCAAGGAATACCGTCTCCCTAAGGGTTTTCCGGCCTAAACGCACTAGATCATTGCCCCCCAAGTGAATGATGATTAGGTCCGGAGACTGCAGTCCCCCTCGACTACTCGCCAATTCGACCAAATGTTGCAGCTGGGTGATGCCTCCTCCGCCAATGCCGCACCAACGAAAAGCCACGTTGTGCAAGTCTGCCGGTTTCGACCCACGGAGCTGTTGCAACCGGTATGCCGCCCGACGGACAAATGAATGCCCCAATACCCAGACTACTCGCTGAGGCATCTGACTGAAAGAAAAGAAACATGCGCGGGAGACATCACCACTGAGCAACCCAGTCCCTGTTACACCAACTCTGGCCTGATGTAACGTTTGTAACATTCCGAAGACCAACGACCTATATTTTTTACAGCGGACGCTGGAAGGCCTGCTGCAGCCGCTACCGTGGCTGCGCCAATTCTAAAGGAATGGGATGAGTATCCTTGCTGATCCACTCCGATTGATTTGAAGGACAATTTAAAGACTGCGAATTGGTAGCGTGACAGGCAGTCTCCGCAGGGGTGAATAAAGAAGGCCGGAGACTCAGCCATAGGGCGCACTGCCATATAATTGTTTGTGATTAACACAGGGCATAAGGGGGAACCAGGCGCCTCACCGAGTGTGATGCATGTTCCTTTCTTCAGCTGGTCGGTCTATGATTTACGCAACATAATGTATAGAGCCCCATTGCAAACCGTTACGTCTTTCTGCTGTAGGCCCCCCAAGTGGTCACCCTTGGAAGAGCCTACTAACTCGCTGATGCCGAAAGCCCCATAAAAAGCCAAAGTGAAGGCTGCAGCGAAAAGCGCAGCCTCGGCGGGTGAAGAGCAGACGGTGTGGAGCGCCCTTAAAATACTTTCTAGCAAAGGAGGGGTGACGGGACGTCTGGCATCAGAGCAACCCGGGGATCCCTTGGCCCAACCCCGCAAAGCCTGTTTTACGATGAAAGTATTCAGAGGCCTCTCCAAATTAACTATTTTCGTGAAGAAACGTATCGCTGCCAAATGGGCCTTTGCGCATGACACAGGTCGACCTAGGCTACGCAGATGTTGAAGAAACGCCCCCATTGCTGGTTCAGAAAATGTGTCTGCAATATGACGGGCATGCAAGAATCGCCTGTAAAGTAAAAAACTGTTCTCGTAAGCTGTTTTTGTGCGTGGGGCCAAGGATGATGCTACTAAGTCTGGGAGGGAGGGGCACCAATCTTCCACAGAGATTCTGGGAACTCCGTCATCTTCTCCTTCGCCTGGGGCTGATACCGCAAAAAATCCTGCATTAATGAACGAGACAATGCGTCAGCTGCGTTGTTATGCACCCCAGGTACGTGCTTCGCCTTGAACGTGATGTTGTGCTGAAGACAAGCCAGAATCAGGTGTTTCAAAAGGCGCAAGACCAAGGGGCAGGAAGCCCCTTGGCGGTTGATAACTTCTACCACTGCCATGACCACTGATCAGAAAATTACCACCCTGTTCCTGAACTCCTTTGCCCAGATGTTCACAGCGACCACAATCAGGAATAATTCTAAGAACGCTATATTCTTGGTCCAGCCCCACCTGACCCAATCTCTAGGCCAGTCTGTCCTACACCATAAAGGGCCCAAAATTGCGCCGAAGCCTATGCTACCCGCGGAGTCAGTGAAAAGGCCCAGCGTAGGGCTGGATATTGCTTTATGCGGCCAAATGACCGACCTGTTGAATGTCCTGAGGAACAGATCCCACAACCTCAGATCGTCCTTAACCTCTCTAGACAGCCGAGTGTGGTGGTGTTTTTCTTTTAGCCCTGCCATTGAGCGAGCTATTGACCTAGAAAAGGGGCGACCCATGGGGATGATTCTTAGTGCAAAGTTCAGCTGACCCACCAGTACCTGAAGCTGGTGCAGGGTCACCTTTTCTTGAGACAATATAGCCTTAATGGACTCCTTGAAAGCCAACAGTTTTTCCAAAGGCAAGCGGCACTCCCCGGCCATGGGGTCGATTTCAATCCCCAGGAAAGTGATGCAAGTAGAAGGGCCGACCGTTTTTTCGGGGGCCAAAGGAACCCCAAATTCTTTGAACAATGCGATTAAAGCTTGAAGGGCCCACCTGCATCTATCAGAATTAGGGGGTCCCAGAATCAAGAAGCCGTCTAGGTAATGCGTGACCTCCCGGTGTCCTGTACGTTGTGAGAATACCCACTGAAGAAAGGAGCTGAATTGCTCGAAATAACTGCAAGATATGCTGCAACCCATGGGCATACATTGGTCGAAGTAATACTCCCCCCTGAATTGAAAACCCAGTAAATGGTAGTCCTCGGGGTGCACGGGAAGCAGACGGAAGGCAGACTCAATGTCGGTTTTTGCTAACATAGACCCCTGGCCCAGCGCCCTAACTTTCTCTACCGCATTATCCACCGACGCGTAACAAACTGAACATAGCTGCGGATCGATGGCATCGTTAACTGATGACCCCCGAGGGGCTGAAAGATTGTGGATCAATCTGAACTGACCTGCTTCCTTTTTTGGAACCACCCCCAACGGGGAACACACAAAACCAGATAGCGGAGGGCACCTAAAAGGACCGGCCAGCCTGCCCAGGGACCTCTCTTTCTCTATTTTCTTGGCAACCACCGAAGTGTTTTGTAAGGCAGATATTAGGTTCTTACAGTGATTTACCGGAGAAACGTTAGGGGCGGGAATCCTGAAGCCAAAGGAAAAACCGTTTAGAAGTACTGAAGCCGTTTCCAAAGAAGGGTAAGCCTGTAACCAAGGGCGTACCGCTTCTAACCTGACCGGGGATGGGAGAGAAGAATCAATTTGATGGTTTACTGGGGTCCCGAACCCGCTCTTTAGATTTCTTAATACACTTGGATTCAGGATGGGAAGGGTGTCCACAAAAGGAACAGTTATGCTTGAATTTGCATGTTCCTGCGGGACGTGAACATGTCTTTCTGTTAAGTGCCCAGCAAGACCCTTTCTTCTCACCGGACAACTGGGGCCGAAAGGGCTGCCTCCCTGGGACCTTGTTGTTAACACATTCGAGCCACATATTCACTTCTGTTTGATCCCACCCAATGGAGGGATCCTCTACTTTCGCCCAACGAAAATCCCTATCATACTCCAACCAAGCGGACCCCCCGTACGTGTGTTGAGCTTTCAATATCTTATTGGCTTAATAAATCAAAGAGGTGCCCAACTCTGGTTTTTTCTCCAACAGGATTGACATAAAAACATTAAAGCCAAATAGCCAATTTGTGATGTTTTCTTCAATTTTTGGCTTTCTTTCACTATAGGAAGATGATTTATGCTCTTTCTCTTTCCCTTCAATCTCCCTTCTTTTACAGATCCCAAATTAAGCAGCATTTGTCAAGTGGAAAAAACCTTCTCTGTTTTACACGCGCTCCTGTGTGCAGTCAACGCCACAGATGCGGCGCAACACGTGTTACAAATTGATTTGCCCTAAATCCCAGGACCTTTGAAGCTGAGGCCGGAATCCGAACCTCGTTCCCCAGTCCCAGCTTAAGCAGCTCTAAACACTAGGAAAAGTCCTGTGATGCCTGGCAAGAAAATACTGCACATTCACTAGAACTAAAACCTTTGAAAAAACGTGCAGGAGCTCTGCAGCGCCACACTTGGTCTCCCCCCCACCCAGTGCGTGCAAACCGAAATAGGCGCGCCTCGTTTGTGCCTCTGTGGACAAAACTCACCTCCGATGGGAACAACAACCTCCGATGGACCGACGAGGGAAATCCCTACGAACAGGAACCGCCAGGCACCGAAGGCAGGATGCTTCAGGACAGCACCACACGCGGGCCGCACGTCAGGTCCCGCCGCCGCACGCGCCTCAGCCAGGAACAACAGGAATCCTCAAGCATCGAAGGCAGGAGCAGCACCGAAGGCAGGAGCAGCACCGAAGGTAGGAGCAGCACCGAAGGCAGGAGCATCAACAAACGCGGGCCGCACGCCAGGTCCCGCCGCAGCACACAGGTAAAGAAGGGTTTATCCTTCTTAGGGGGGCCTTTAAATAGCCCCCGACCAGTGTGCGGCGGCCGGAACCGGCGAGCGGCCAACGTCGGCCCCACGACATGCCCCCTGTGGCATGACTTCCGCCCCAACGCCTCGCGAGGCGTCATGGCGGAAATCCGGCAGACTCCCGCACCCCCGGCAGAGAGGAAAAGGGGGGGGTGCTCCAGGGCCTCGGAGGCCCCGTCCCCTAACGGGCCGCGCCCCCCCCCCCACTGCGGGGCGGGCGCTCTACCCTATATTTTAGTAAATCCTCTTGTTTTAAGAGATCAGTTTTCTCTCTAACATTTTCAAATCTTATAAACTCATCCTCAACTTCGCTTACATATTTTTTGTATTTCCCATTGCTATTGTTCAGATATTATACTCGTTAAGTTTATTATTTGGCTGAAAGGTAAGTGACACTTCAGATAATCAGGGTGATGACTTCCTCATTTGACGGGTTGAGAGCAAATGCCCCAAACAGACACGGCTGTCTGTGGCTCCAGACTAAGGCATCACTGGCCCACTCTGCCTTTCACTGTGCAATAGCAAAACATCGAAAGGTTCTGCTGATCCCTGCGCCAGTGGAATCCGATGCGTGCAATAGTTTAAGACAGCAGGGATAAAAATAACCTCCACATGGGCCAGGTGTGCTTTACAGAGCTCCTCCTTTCAGGAATTCGCTTACGTTTCTCCGCCCCAAGGCCCCCCACTTCCTATGCAAATAATGGCAACAGCCAGAATATGCAAATCACAGCACACATTGGTCTCATCCTTTGGGACTATCCGGCAACCGCGGTAACAGGGTGGGTTTAGTATTTGCTGGGGATGTGTGAAATCTGTAGTTAATATGCAGGAAGCCCGGCTTGAAATCCAGGCTCGATGTGAAAACATGGATCTGTAAATTACAGGCTGAAAAAAAAGCATAAAATCAAAACATCCGGCAAGATATATCTCCTTACAAAAATTGTAATCTGTTTTAAATTGCAGCTGTGCTACAACTTCTTTATACAGTCTTCTCTTGTGGTCAATAACATACGAATTGTTAATTTATTAAACTACTTATATCAATCTGCGACACGCGCGCTAAAATACATAGTGACATTCAGAGAAGTACATATCATGGTCCTAGTGCTAAGATTTTTAGGCACTTTGGCACGGAGGCACTAGTGCTCCTTGAGGTCACACCAAAGGCCTTGGCCCCAAGGTTCTCTAGAGATTCTGCAGATGTTGGTTTAAGGAAGTCATTCTTTGATCTGCTGGCACTGAGGTCCAAACCCGTGGTAAAGCGCAAAGGAGACACGAGCATCACTGACTCCAGATTCCTCTGCGAGAGAAGACAGATTATAACTTCCCTGTCTGATATCCAGGTAACTGATTATTACACAGACCCGATATAGCAACAAAGCCGCGCCTTCTGCAGTTACCAGCAGTATTTTCTCCCTCCGTCTTGCCAGTTCTCACAGCACCTTGAATAATTCTATTACTCCACTTGGCGCTATAAAACTTAAACAAAAAGACATTCTCCAGTATAAATAAATAATCTAAAAAGGGCTCCGAGTCAGGGCATTTAGCAATAAATTTATATCTGATGTGGTTTGATTTCTCCTGGCACAGACTTGCATCAGTGTTCAGATGTTGCAACAATAACACACACTTATGCAGCACCCCTTTTGGCACCTACATACCAGGTCGTGTATCTGGATACATTTCTAGACAACCGAGGCACTGAACTGCTAAAATACCAAGGGTTTGGCTCAGCAAGGTAAACTTATCCTCTTGTCTAAGTTTACTATTTTGTTGGTATTCACAAACTACGAGCTAATAGTAATTTTACAACTGTGGCCAGTCTGCAGTCAATAGAGGAGAGACATCAGCTCTGCACATAAAAAGATAGATCTGTTCCAAGTAATTGCAAATGTGTGCTATATAAAAACATGTAAAATAAACTAACATATCTTTCTAAGGTGGACGACTCAAGCAAAAAAACTGCTGGTTCCCGGAAAACCCCTTAAGCGAGTGATAAACCCACTAAGCTATCGTAAAGTGTGACTGAAGGTCCATTTTCTATCCGACTTATCTGGAGCTTCTATACTCGATTAGAGTTGCTCCACTTAAATTATCTGTAGCCATTTGAACAAAATATGATATGGTACAGCTAAAGTTCACATAGAGGCAATTTTACATCATAATTTGTGGAGACGGAACACTGGGTATTCTTTAAGGACCCCATTGTACTTATACGAAATTCTACTGTTTCTGCATCACCCACTGGGCCATTCCACAAAACAAAAGATAGCAAAAGCGTTATTGTTTGGCCTCTGTGCCCTAGTGGTATCACAGGAAGTGACATCACAGCATATGATCCTAAGACTGGATATTGTACTTTTTTATTAACATCCTTTACGGAAAACTGGAGGTTGCAACATGTTCATAGACTGCAGTTGATTCATTGTATAAAAATGACACTAAAAAAAACTGAGTTATAGGCATACTCATTGTACAACATCGGTTCACAGATTAATTAAATCATGGTGGTTCAACAGCAGCAGCAGCTATTAAACAAAGTAGCCCTTAAATGACTCCACAGCAAGCTCATGGTGTATGTCCACAACAAGCATTGGAAAAGTGAATAGGCCTTGCTTATGTGAGATCTATTAGCTTTGGAGATGCTTTTTTAGCCATGCAAATGGCCGAAAGTTAAAAAAAAAACTTTATGAAACAGCCAGCAATTAATGTGTTATAACGTTTTTATTTTACTTGTAGCCATACTGCACTGAAGCAAGTGCTGTTGCATGACCTATAACATAATGGCCCTGTAGATCTATAGTCTGGGGGCTCAAAGCACAATCCTGACCTTTGTATGTGGCCCCTGTTCAAGATGGGCAAGCGTTTATCTACAATTTAATCAAAATGAAAGAAAGTAAGTAACTATGGTGTCCCACAGTCATTTTTAGGGGCATTCTGCAACAAACGTGTAAAATATGAAAAAAATCTCTTCAAAAATTCCAAAAATCTATTTTATTTACACGTAGAACTGTTTCATCTTAGTAGCAGTACTACATCAGATTAAATCGGTGAAGTGTTTTATATAAGAAATAGTTATCAAATATGAATTTTGAAATGCTCATGCTTCCACCCACCCTGACAATGCCAATAGTGAACTAAGAGGCAAATCAGTTATGTGCACCCTTTGGATAGCCTGAGTTGCTATTCTACATGGACAACAGTTAGTAAAATTAAATGTTGGAGGTATGTATTTCAAGATCGTATTAAATGTAATAACAAAGAACAAGCACTGGCAAAGCCAAGAGGTTTCGCCCATGCAAAATTTTTTGTCTTTGTCAATGTTCTTTGTACATGTTGCAGATGACTATAATAAAAATGTGAATTAATGGAAAGAGCTGCCCACTTGAGAAACCAGGTTCCGGGTTTCTATGTCGAATCTACATCCTGTGAGCCTGGCCAAACCATTTAATCTCCTAGTGCCATAAAAAGTGTCTTTGTGCAATATGACTGGTGCTCTTATAAAGACCTGAAATACTTTATAGAACTTTTAAGTGCTTTTTATAAAAGTTGCCCATACTGTGAAAAAGAGGATCTGTACACTTTTAAGGTGTATCAGTGTCCTAGGTGAGGAGGAGAGGAAGCCTGTGGGGAAGGAAGCTCGTAGTGGGAGAGGGGAAGGGTAAGGAAGCGTGGCCGCGGTGGTGTAGGAGGTGGCATTTGCACTGCGCCAAAGGGAGCAGTGGGACAGCGGCCGGTCACTAAGGAGCGGGGAGATATTGGCCACAGCTGGTTTCGAGTTGGGGTAGTAGTAACATATACCAGGTATATAATATAATAGGTATTCTGTGGACTTCCTAGAGCTTTAGGCCCTTGTGCCATTGCACCTGCTGCACCATTCAAATCATGACCCTAGTGCCTGCAAAGTAATTCCACTTTTGACTGCTTGTTTAGTCATAAAATAGAGCAATAATCGGTGATCAGTGGGTTTCCTAGAACTTTTTGGCCCCTGTGCCACTGCACATGCTGCACCATTCAAACTGTGACCCTAGCACCTGCAAGATTATTGCACTTGTGACTGCTTGTTTAGTAGTAAAATATGAGAATAATCGGTGAACAGTGGGTTTCCTAGACCTTTTGTACTCTGTGCCACCGCAGCTGCTGCACCATTCAAATCATGACCCTAGCCTAGTGCCTGCAGGTTATATGCACTTCTGATTGCTTCTTTAATACTAAAATATAGCAATAATCGGTGTTCAGTGGGTTTCCTAGAGCTATTGGCCCCTGTGCCACTGCACCTGCTGCACCATTCAAACCATGACCCTAGTGTCTGCAACAACAAATGAGAAAATTGGTTATATCCGGTAATATATGTGTTCTGAAAAAGGCGCAGTTGAAGATGGAATACATAATTATTGTGTAGCTAAATATAAACACAAAACCTTTCATAAAAGCGCCTTTAAACATATCAACTCTCCAAAACGAGTTGCCATAGACGTCATAAATAAAGCATATGCTTTACAAATAAAAGGGAAATCCAAGGATTCTTAAAGTGTGTTACAATGTGGCTGGCTCTTTCCTTTGAAATTAACTGATCCTGTGCTTGACACTGAATGGGCCATAAACAGTGCAAATTGCTCAAGATCACCACATGTTAGGAAGAAGCTGAGACTGAAATGCAGTTTTGTTATTTGCTCACAAATTAAATGGACTCATCAAAGACGAGGAACTATGCAAAAAACGTATTAAATACAAAAAAGTCTCTGCAAAATTCCAAAAATGTATTTCATTCACTTGCAGAACAGCTTTATCTTAGTAGTACTAGTACATCATATGAAATTAGTGAGTTCCTCAAGCGCGCACCTGAACTTTGCATGCACTCCCCGACAAGGGGCAAGCATTTATTTACAAGTTAATCTATGCGAAAGAAAGCTAGAAACAAGGGTATCATGCACACTTAACTTTCCTGCCACCTTCATCTTTAAAGACATTTGCAAAAAAAGTGTTACGAGAAAAAGTCCCTCCAAAAAGTCCAAAAATATATTTCCTTTGCATGCAGAACTGTTTCATCTTAGTAGTACTGGTGCATCAGACCAAATCAATGCACGTTTTTTTTTTATAAGTAACATTTTTCAAATATGATTTTAGAAACGTTCATGCTACCACCCACCCAACAATGCCAATAGTGAACTTTATGCCCCACAAATGAAAGGCAAATGTTTTGTGCAGCTGAAGAGTGAGATACCTTTTGAGATGGCTATGTCTAAAATAAAATGTAAAAATAATAAGCATTTGCAATGTAATGAGTCTCGCCTTTGCTTGAGTTAGAGCTATTAGCGTAGTAAATTCCTAACTGTGCTTTTCTTGCCACATAAATTGAAAATGAAAAGTAAAACAGTTGACATAAGCAAGCCAACTCAAAGCGCCACGGCCGCCATGAGTGTGAGCTCAAAGGAGAGACACAAAAAGAAAAAGTTCACTAACAGTCAAACGTATCGACAATCGTGCAATTATCCATATAACTGGGGCGATGGCCTAGGCGGTAAAACACAACCACCCGAAAGAGGAACAAACGTAAAGCTTTTACCCATGATGATAAAAGATTTCTGAAAGGCAAGCCCATGAATGAGTGATAGTGATGAATGTGCTGGGCGTGGTTAAAAGCCCACAGATAGATTACAACACGTCAGAGTGCTTGCACGCTCGAACTAAAAAGGCACAAACATGCACTATGGAGAGAGCATGCTGCATTCTTCTTTCCTGCAAACGCTCTCACTTTGAAATCAGCTGAAAGCAAAATAAGCACCAGGCTCCTTCAAACACACTCAAGCTTGGCATTTGACCTTGGTCTTTGAATGTCCATCAAATGGGATGAGATAAGAAAAAGATTTACACTCCTGTTCATTACAGAGAACATGTGGAAGAATACTGTAAAAAAGACTTTGGCATAGAAGGTACAAAGTCAAGGTGGGGAGCCTAAAGCAAATAAAGCCAGCAAATGGAAAACCAGAAAAAAGAAGTTACAAAACACAAAGCCACTAGCATGCAACTGGTAAAATGCATTTGGAAAGCCAGAAAATGTGTTACAAACCAGAATGCCAATGGTAGGCAAGGGGCAGAATGCATTCCTAGGTCAACTTTCTGAAACTACTCAAGATGTCTTTCTCATACCACACATCTGCACTGTCTAGGAGGCTGCAACCTAAAAATGCATCCACTCCATGAGAAGTGTCAAGCTAGCAGTTTGATAATCTAGCTGAGTTGGTGAGCACCTGCCCTGCTGTAGTTGAGCTGGGCTTCTGTTGCCGAATTCTTATGAAGCCTGCAATTCAGAGAGTTGAAGTGCAAGTCCAAAGGAGCAAAGCGGCCAGTGGTGCGGGAGGTGCAGTGGTGCCGGGCCTAGACACCTTAGAGGCCACCGAACCCTGTTTATTGTTGTATTTTGCTTGCAGTCCAGCAGCGGGAGGGCCTGATTGCCTTGAGTGTGTCTAGGCCCATGGCAACCTTGTTAACCCACAACAAGGCCTCATTATGCCCTCGTCAGAATTCAAGGGAGCAAGGCAACTGGGCAGGAATTAATGATGTGAGCTAGTATACCCACCCCTGAACCTGTCTATTAAGATTAATGAGGTCTTCTATCGCATGCAGATATCTGATCCGGGACCTGTTCTCTTGGCAGTTTATATTCTTTTTTGGGCAGGTTGAAAATATCAGCGGCTGGGCATGCAATATTACAGGAGATCGATATTCACCCCTAAAAAAAGGCCAAGGATCTCTCTACACGTTTAATCTGTGTGCGGAAAGACGAGGCCTCCTAGAATATGCCTTCCGGGGGATGACACTAAGGCCTTTAAAGGATAATAATATTACAGGCTATTAAAGCTCTAGGAAGCAATTTAGTTGGAGTATACAGTCTGAATGAAATAGTAAATAAATGTGTGCATGTTACTGGCGTGTTTTATGGAGGCTTTACAGCACGTTTGTGATTCTAACTAGTGTAAATAATAGGTTTTAGGAATGACATGCCAATTTGAATAATACTCATATTATCGGCTTCGGAAGGTTGAACATCTGGGTGAGCCCCCTCAGATTCTGAACTCGCGACCTGCAAAACATGCCAAGCAGCAGCAAATAATTAAGTCTCAGAACCATCATGGCGGCTAAATATATGCATTTGGTCCATGTACAGAAGCCACTAAGTCAGCGTGCACCAGCCCTGCCTGGTTGCGGCCCAGCCTGCTGTACAAGGGCCTCCCTTCCTTGCCCGAAGCCGCTGAGCGGATGAAATAGGGCTGTACTGTACACAATGTGACAACTAGTTTAATGCCGGCCAGACAGTACATCACCTGACTCGAACCGAGGCCTCGCAGTAAAAGTCGCGAGGACATCCCTGGCATCAGAGCCGCGATGTTCTTTAAAAAATAAAAATGAAAAAAATGACATAAATCCACTTCTTGGCAAACGGGCAAAGCGTTTACCGGCTGTCACCGGTGACACGTTGCTTAATGTCAAGTGAATGACAGACAATGGGCGAGGAAGCATTCTTTCGGCAAAAACATGCGGTAATGAAGGAAGGCGCGCAAGCCGCAGCATGCCCGCGGTAAATAAAGAAAGAGCTCCTAACAGAGTGCACGCCGCAATAAATGGAGTGTCTTGCCAGCGCTGAAAGGTGCATTGTGTCCTTAGAAGCACTATGACAAAGTCAAACAGCTATACAGCGCCACCTTGTTCTGTTGCCACAAAGGAAGAAAGGGCTGGGCTGTGAACGCCGTTTAATAACCAACTGTTTGTATTGATCTGTCTAAATGGTGTGGAAAGTGTGAAGGCCCTGAAAGCTGGCACTTCAGCGTTGAAAGTAAGAGGGGGGGGTTACTGTTATCCCGCAGAGCGGTACTTATGGATTCCACCCTGGGAGGATGAAAGGCTGAGCGACCCTCACAGGCACTTAAATCACTGATGTGCAGCCTGCAGTAAGAGCCCCGCAGCAGGTACATAAACCTGCGTTGCAGTCTTACCAGTTATTAGATATGGTAACAGCGCCAGTCATGGCGGGCCCTGCCTACAGGGCCCTAAGATGTTTTTCAGGAAACATTTTTTAATGAGGAGGGAGCAGTTCAGATTGTGTACTTTAGCAACAAGTTGTCAAAGAGGGTCACTCCAACGAAGTTAAGGAAAGAACCCTGTCTCAAGAGGTAGTTCCTCTGAAATTTGCTCTTCTGGACATCATTTGTGGCCTTCGTGTGACTGATCTATCAATAAGGAGACATTGCCTCTGTAAAGCTTCGTGTGACTGATCTATCAATAAGGAGACATTGCCTCTGTAAAGCTTCGTGTGACTGATCTATCAATAAGGAGACATTGCCTCTGTAAAGCTTCGTGTTACTGATCTATTGATAAGGAGACACTCGTGTGACTGATCTATCAATAAGGAGACATTGTCTCTGTAAAGCTTCGTGTGACTGATCTATCAATAAGGAGACATTGCCTCTGTAAACCTTCGTGTGGCCGATCTATCAATAAGGAGACATTGCCTCTGTAACGCTTCGTGTGACTGATCTATCAATAAGGAGATATTGCCTCTGTAAAGCTTCGTGTGACTGATCTATCAATAAGAAGACATTGCCTCTGTAACGCTTCGTGTGACTGATCTATCAATAAGGAGATATTGCCTCTGTAAAGCTTCGTGTGACCGATCTATCAATAAGGAGACATTGCCTCTGTAAAGCTTTGTGTGACTGATCTATCAATAAGGAGACATTGCCTCTGTAAAGCTTCGTGTGACTGATCTATCAATAAGAAGACATTGCCTCTGTAAAGCTTCGTGTGACTGACCTATCAATAAGGAGACATTGCCTCTGTAAAGCATTAGCCAGCTGCATACCAGTAGACAGACATGATACAAGTTTTTGCAGGGATCGTGTCAATAACTTCAAGTCCACAGTATCTAAATAAAAAATGTCCCACAAAATCTGGTGTGTTTGGTGGTACTAGTCGTGATAGCTGGTCCATCACTAACAAATAGGACAAGATGGCATCAAAATCTGACATTTTCGCTCATAAGTGAGAGGCACTGTTATTTCAAGATCTGGGGAACATTTCTCTCGCTGACACCTCTTCTGAGGCCCCTCCAATACGTTTCACTATAGGTCCAGCAGACGTATTTTAATGAGCATAAATAATTAGGATCTTACTTTCAAGCTTGCCAATGCCTGTGTATAATTCATGCAAAAAATGGAGAACAAGCACGGCTGACCATTTAAAAGCTCCAGTATTGCTAGACATCAGAGAGAGCTTGTTGGCCTGACTTAATAATTCAGCTCAACCTCAAATCGTTCCTGACCGCCACATCAGCATTATAAAAAGGTGAAATAAAATAGAAAAAATAGGGTTTACCCATTGTGTACGTATATTGCGTGCATGCTTACTCTTCTCCTACTAAGTGGTAGTAATTTTCTGATCCTCAGGAGAGCGGATGATTGAGTGAATCTGCCACAATTCAAAAATTGTGATCATTGGATCAACCACAGATTTCTGCAGCCGAAGCATTAGTCGATAAGTCTCTATCTAGCGTCTGAAATGAATACTAATGACCTGCCTTTCTTTTTTTTTTGGTATGTAGTTCTAAAATAATGCACATTTTAGAAACTTTAAAATATGAGTTTGCAAACTTTCATAATATTCCCCGCACTACAACTCTCCATTGGAATAGCAATGGATCTAAAGCAAGTAACCCAGAGTTTAGCACATTAAAGTCCCTGCTCTTCATTCATTTTACTGGGTTATGGTTTCTATTCAGTGCTTCCAGGCCTGCCACAGATCAGGCTGTGCTGAGCTTCCACCATTCCCCAGGAACAAGGCAGTCTCCAGCCCTTACTTTCCGGTAGACCACATGTGTAGATGCATATGAGTATCACTCAGATGCTGACGAATGGAGAAATCCCACCAGTCCTTCAGGATGTCCCCATATACAGATTAAAGGACCTGGGAACCAAGCTGGTGCACTGTGGCAAGTGCCGGGTCTAATATGGAGTCTCATGTCTTCACCCACTGCAAACTGTTTGGCTGAAAGAGACAATACAACTGAAGGCCCTGCTGTCAGACTCTTATGACGTCAATAAGGGTTGTATGGTCAGTTTCATCCAAGTCCTCTGAGAGAACCAAGAACCAGCCCTCAAGCACCTTCATCTGCAAGTATATCATGAGTGTAATCAAGTACACGGCGTTCCCATTGTGCTGTAGCAAACAGCAAAACCCATTTAAAATTGTTTAAACAAATTATTGCATAATGTAATATAAGAAGACTGAGCTTAATGTTACAACATTTCAAATTATATTGGCATAATATTAAACCATAACATAAGGTAACAAAGCTTAACAAATCAAAAAAGCCCCTAACATAGCACAGTGCAACCAGGGATCTGGAAATAATTGCGTGAACACAGTTTTTTCCACATAACTGTGAATTGCTAGGGTATTATTATTATCATATTATATAGTGTTCATTGGGAACATGTTGGACAAGCTCTGGAAGAGGTTATTTATTGTGAAGTGAATCTAGGAAGCTTCATTTGGTGTCGTCCAGAAGAAGGTGTAGTAGACTATTACAACCACCGAAACGTGGCATCAACCTGTGTAGCTGGAGAACTGCTATTACTGTGCACAGAACAGAAATGACGAAATGCTCAAATGTAGTAATTACACAAACTGGTATGAGAGAGAAAAGGTAGATAAGTGGTTGATTCGATGTGTGTGGTAGTTAAAAATTCTGTGAATCTCTATGAATTTAAATTAAACCTTGCTCCAACTGTTGTGACTGTTAGTACACATTCTATACAAGAAGATTTTTTTAAATGAAAATATGTTTTAAATGCCAGAGACTTTATCTTTTAGTTTATTTACTCTTATAACAAATAGTAATTAAATATATCATTTTGGGATAATTTAACGAGGGGCATTGTGCATGGACTTGAAAATACACGGCTAGTTATTGTCTCTGGATTGTATTTACATTTTGCTTGTACAGCCTCCCTCCTTTGAAATCATATAAGGTTGGGGAGCTTGTGGTGTTAGTTTAACAATGCTACACATTAGACACCCGGCAATGGCACACCCTTTGCAAAGGTTAACTGGTCAGCTTGTATTTGCTAATATTATATTCAACAGTTAATCTGGTTCTAATGTGGTGAAACGTTTGCGAAACAGTATGATTAAGACCAACCCTTAACTGACAAGTCTTGACTTTTTACATTTGACTTTCCTTGGCCTAACACGTGACTTCATTTCACATTACTAACCTGATTAACATATAACCTTGCATAACTTTATATATTTAGGGACAAATCCTCATATCTTACTATAACCTGATGCCTTAATAAACATAGTGCAATTTTGGTGAAATGTTTTTAGGGTCCGGAGAACACACCAAACCTGCCCCACAATTGCGCCCACCTTCCAAGCACTGTGCCAAAACAAAGCGAGGCGCCTAATCTCGTCATTATGTTCAGGTGCACGAAAAGCACTTCACGCGCCGACCATCTGCCGTGCACCTGCCGGCTCTGTTTATTGGGGGTTCGCGTTTACACCTGTCCTTGCTACAACGTGACGGTCGTGTAATGTTCAGGCGTATTGACGTTTTGCTTTTTTATTTTGCCTGAAACGGGGGGAGGGGCAGAGCTCGAGGCTTTGACGGCCGATGTCAAGTGTGTATCTGTTCATGGGTTCGCGTGAATTTCGACCCGTGTTGAAGGAATGCAGCCCCTCGCCTGCCCCATACTGCGGTTCTAATTTCTGCAAAGAGTGCGCTTTGTGCTTTTTGCGGCTCAAATCACACGCCCAGTAGACTCATTGCACATTTCAGATTTCCTTTTACTAAAACATAGTATATTATTTTGTAGGAACCGTAGAAGAGGTACATGCACTTGTGACATCGTAGAGTAAGTGCATTTTAATAATCTTTTAATAAACAGTAAAGAACGGCTTTAGGGCGGTGCGACAGGTGCGCCGCACCTGGAGCCGAGCTGGAAAAGGCATGTGTTTACAAATAAATTACATATTTAAATGCACCTGCTTCAGATTTCCTTGTGCATCCAGTCGTTTCCAGGAAGGAGTAAAGGGTCAAGATAACTGGTGATTAGTGTTCCTGCTGGAGAAATATCAGAGTTTTGTCAAATGGCAGTTTTGACCCATCAGGTAGTGCAGGTTGTTAATATGCCTGCTGCAAAGAAGGTGTACGATGCAGATTACAGAACTGTAGCCCAGATTTAAGAGAGCCTAGCTCCTCCTTGCTCCACATTAGTGTCATTTTTTATCACGCAAATGTGGCCAAAGGAGGCCAAATTCGCCACTCCATATTTACAAACTGGCTCAATGCATGCATTGTGCCAATTTGTAACCCCTTGCGCCACATTATGCCTGCACCAAGCATAATGTATGCAAGGGAGCGTTCCCCCATTAGCGGGACTGCAAAAATGGAGTAGTGGGATCTAACAGATTCCACTGCGCCATTTTTAGCTACTATTTTTAACGCCTGCACAGAGCAGGCATTAAAAGGGAGCATACCATTGTTTTCAATGGGCCTCTATGTACTCTGCAGTATTAGCGCAGACATTCTGGTGTTAACTCTGCACAGTACATCAATAGCGCCAAATATTTTGACGCTATTGCCCTACCCTGCGCCATATATTAAACACAGTGCACACATGGTAGGGAGTGCTAAGGGTTGCTAGAAAAGTGGTGCTGCTTTGGATGCAGTGCCACTTTTCTTAAACTCAGTCTGTATTATTTGTGGATAGCTCAGTGGGTTATTACTTTTGTCACAGAAATCCACTTGTTACTTGCAGCACATACATTACATTCATAATATACCACAGTGAACTATGAACTGTCATCAAGGAGCTGTATGCGAGGAGAAGGAGGTCCTTGGGTGGAGGGGTGCTAAAGCCGGCCAAGTAGTTGTATGATTTATACCTTTACAGGATTGTGTTAAGGAAGTCACATGGAGGAAAGGACTTGAGACTGACAGAATACAAGAAGCAAAGGATAAAAGTGTACAATGGACAGAGAAACTGTGAGTTTAAGAAGCAGGACTCTGAGTGAGCCTGGGTTTTAGGAGCAGAGGAATGAATAAGTCTGGGTTTTAGGAGCAGGGGTTTGAGCGAGTTTGGCATTTAGGAGCCGGGCTCTTGGGCCTGGTTTTAATAGCAAAGTTCTCAGTGAGCCTGGAGTTAATGAGCAGAGCTCTTAGTGAGTCAGAGTTTTAGTACCAGAGATCTGAGTGAATCAATGTTTTACAAGAAGAGATTTAAGTGACTGAGTTTTACAAGTTGAGGTCTCAATGAATTTGGATCCTAAGACTGCATCTCTAAGTGAGTCTGGATTTTAAAAGCAGCAGTCTGAAGGAGTCCAGGTTTAAAGAGGAGAACTCTTAGTGAGGCGAAGCTTAAGAAGAGGCATTTAAGTGTATCTGGATTCTAGAAGCAGATCTCTTAGAAAGCCTCAGATTTAGGAGTAGAATTTGCAAAGAGTCTGCGGTTTGGAAGCAGCAGTCTAGGTGGTCTGGGTATTACTAAAATAACTTTTCGTAAACCCTAGCTTTAAGAGCATAATTCTGAGTGCATCCTGATTTTAGAAGCAGCAGTCTGAAAGAGTCTGATTAGATCCCGCCTGAGACAGAGAAAGTTCTGTTGAATGCAATGCATTTTGTTTACTACCAGAGGGCTCAAAGACAGCCCATTGCTTACCATTGGTTGGCTTCATTGTCACTCTCATTTCTTTGCTACGAAACACATGCAGACTGCACTTCCTCTTTATTTGCTTGTCCCTCCCATTGACCATAGCCCAAGTACTGCTTCCTTGTCCAGTACAGTGTCCTTCCACTGCTACCACTTATCTGAGGGTAATTTTACTTGCCACACTCCATAGAAGTGTATGTGTTGCAGGCAGTCTACATCCTCTAATCCCACTCAGTGCCATTGCTTATCCCATCATTTTACCTCTCATTGTTGTCTGCCCCATTGTTGTTGCTTGCTCTGTAATTGTTGCTTGCCCCATTCCACTGAGCCCTTTTCTCCCGATTGTTGCTTGGCCCAGCATCCTCCTCTGTTGTTGCTTGCCCCTCCCCCACACCCCCACTAGAAAAAACGCTACCAGGTGGCTATCTCTAGCTTTGTATAGCACTTTTGCACTAATGTTTAGCTATACTGTACATTAGCTCTGTTGCTGTCCAAAGTTGCTAAAACACATTAACAATGCCAATAGATCTTGCATTGGCAAGAACTATTGGCTTTGCCCATCCTTGTTTTTAGCAGCAGAGCTCTTAGTGAGTCTGGGTTATAGGAGTGGAATTCACATTGAGCTCACGGTTGAGAAGGCGACCTCTCAGCATATCTGAGTTTCAGGAGCAGAGGTTTGAGTGAGTCTGGTGTTAGGAACTGAGGGGCTGAGTGAGTCTATGTCTTAGGGTAAAGCTCTTATACAGCCTGCGGATTCCCTAAAAGAACTTAAAATTAGCCTTGATTTTAGAATCAGAGGTCTTAGTGCTTGAATTATCTAGTATTTTCAGGAGCAATATCTGAAGTATTTCTCTGAACAATTTCAAACATTTTAAATAGGAACCTTTCTAGATATATTGATCATATATGTTTGCTGAAATCTCTTCCTGGTAACACAGTCTGAATGTTTCTGTTGGGTTTTGAAGGTTAGGATTGCTGAAATTATGTGCTCCAAATACTTAAATTGTAAAAAAAAAGCACTTCAGCTCTCCACTGGGGCTGACATATGCCGCCGGGTTTGCCAAATATCAAGGCTGCCTAGTCTTGATTCCACCTTTGATTCCACCTCGTAACTCTTTCTTCCATCGCCACACAATTGCTGCTTCTTTACCTCAGTCTTGGCCATTTGCCTCTGGTTTCTCCTGTGATCACTTTCATCCTATCTTTCTCTGTCTCCTTTTTTCTTTGGTTCCCTATCTTGCTCTAGGTTAAAATCTGATGATGACAAATTGAGTGCCAGTGTCCACCGCCTGCAATCATCTGAACAAATTAAGCACAGCCAATAATATTACACATGAAAATATTGTCTTAGTATCACTTACCATGTAGGGAGGCATAAAGGAGATAGATGTAATATTTATATACATTTTTTTACTTACACCTCTTCAATTAATTTTGCTTGGTTGGTTGAGAGCAGCGCACTTTAATGGAATTATGTTAGCGATAGTAACTTTTTATATATATAGCATTTCTTAGATATTGAGCCCATAGACCCATTTTATCTAAACCTAATTTTTAAGTCGGTACACCATTGTTCAAGAGATAAATTCTTAAAGGCTAACAAGCATCATCATCCCTGTAAGGGGCAAGTATTAAGTTGCCCGGTCTCCTCCTTAGAGTTCTTCAGAGGTAAACCTCAGCTACTACACCTGCTGCAATGTCTGTAACAGACTTTTGTCTTGCCTTACAGTTTGCAATGCTGCCCATTTGGAAACAAAATCATTGACAAAAAATAAGGTAGCATCTGTAATAATGTTAGGGTATGTTCCAATACAACTCAGGCCTGAATCACAAAGCCATTTATGGCATAAACCCATGCTTTTGACCATATAAGCTATTCACAAAAGGACACAAGCAGGAGTAAATAATTTAAACTGTGTAATTCTCCAACATAAGTGCACAGAAGTACACAGGCGTAACCCCTCTGTTAAGGGTAAGAATTATTGGGCAGATCAATGGTGTGGTTTAGCTTCAGACTATGGCCCATATTTATACTTATTTGGTGCCGCATTTGCGTCATTGTTTTACGCAAAAATCAGCGCAAACGTACAAAATTGAATTGTATTTTGTAAGGTTGCTCCGCTTTTGTGTAAAAAAAATTAGGCAAAGACGGCGCTAAAAAAGTATAAATATGGGCCTGTATGTCCACAAATCTACTCGAGACAAGTGAGATTATGGACATTCCCGAATTCCCTTTCTACCTTGAAAACTGTCAGAGTTTTACTCCACTAAAGGGCTGGAGTAACTCCACTTTCAACTAAAGAAGAGGACTGAATACCCCAACATTTGGTGGAGGAGTAGTCGAAGGTTTTGTTCATCAGGGAAACAGTTTTGCTTAAGGAGATAAACAGGAAGAAATGAAAACAACGTGCCCTTCCACATCAGGCTAAATTTTAACAGTGCATAATTGCACTCTATTTACCATTACGAAGCGGAAAAATAGCTCTGTTTATAAAAATCATGTCACTCACTCAGTAGTATGTTTGGAAAGCTGTGTCCGGAGAATTATTCTAGGTGTACCACTGACGCATTTTGAGAATAAAGAAAAAATTGCACTCTGAGCTATGAGGAATAATTTCGCTAGGAATGCGGATTCATTAGCCACAAAACAGATTCGTGATTTCTTTTGTGAATCGGGCCTTTTAGCTGCAAAAATAGCTCTTATTTTAATTCCCAAGACCACGAGAAGAAGGTGCATCGTTTAAAGCTGTGATTATGTGACACCAGTGGAAAACATGGCTGCCCACAGTGGGAAAACCAATAATACGTGAACCCCCTGGAGCATTTTGTTAAATGAAGGCTTCAACTTCAAGCAGGCCAAACTTACATCCAGAGGAAGTGCTGTCTAAAATTAGAACGCTAAACTCGATTTATACCCTTTTTAAGACAATTCCCACAGCGAAGAGACGTCACAGGAAAAAGTAGCGCTCTTTGCTTGAGAAACGGCCAACAGCACCAAGGAAGGTGGTACTTGACAAGCGATGACAGAGACTTCGCCTGCTGCATTTTGAACGACTTGGAAAGAACACAAGTGCACCAAGCAGGTTAGGCTGAAGCACTCTTAGCAGTAGGAGCGGTACAGCTGGTGTTAGAGTCAAATGCAAATGGCAGGGGTGTGAAAGGGTCACTCTCCCTCCTTCACGAAATGTATGTTTCAATGATTTGCAATCACAGTTGCAGTTGGAAATCGTTTATCCCTAAACTGAGGTGGTACCTGATTTGCAGCATGCATTGGCAATGCCAACTGATTTGTCTTTAAAGGAATGTTGATGCTGTTTGGTAATGTGAAGAATTGCAAATAGCATGAGCATGGGTGTGTGTTTTGTCAAAGCAAAGAGCTGTAGAATAATATTGGTGCATGTTAAAAGGTCAGGTTGCCTTTGCACTGTCATTCCAGACCTAAAGGGCCAAGTAGGCCTCCCTCTTTCCATTTGCACTGCCAGAGAAAAGCCCCATAAATTCTCTAGTTACCCAAGACAATCAGCTAGCATTACAATATCACGTGCATTCCCCTGAAAGTTTAACCCCTTCGCTGCCAGGCCTTTTCCCCCTCCTGTGCCAGGCCTTTTTTTGCCTATTTGGGGCAGTTCGCGCTTATGCCCTCATAACTTTTTGTCCACATAAGCTAACCAAGCCAAATTTGCGTCCTTTTTTTCCAACATCCTAGGGATTCTAAAGGTACCCAGACTTTGTGGGTTCCCTTGAAGGAGGCCAAGAAATTGGCCAAAATACAGTGAAAATTTCGTTTTTTTCAAAAAAAATTGAAAAAGGGGCTGCAGAAGAAGGCTTGTGTTTTTTCCCCTGAAAATGGCATCAACAAAGGGTCTGCGGTGCTAAACTCAGCAGCTTCCCAGCTTTCAGGAACAGGCAGACTTGAATCCGAAAACCTAATTTTTCAACACAATTTTGGCATTTTACTGGGGCATACCCCATTTGTGCAATTTTTTGTGCTTTCAGCCTCCTTCCAGTCAGTGACAGGAATGGTCATGAAACCAATGCTGGATCCCAGAAACCTAAACATTTCAGAAAAGTAGACAAAATTCTGAATTCAGCAAGGGGTCATTTGTGTAGATCCTACAAGGGTTTCCTACAGAAAATAACAGCTGAAAAAGAAAAATATTGAAATTGAGGTGAAAAAAACATCAATTTTTCTCTACTTTTTACTCTGTAACTTTTCCCTGCAATGTCAGATTATCGAAAGCAATATACCGTTACGTCTGCTGGACTCCACTGGTTGCGGGGATATATAGGGTTATAGGTTCATCAAGAACCCGAGGAACCCAGAGCCAATAAATGAGCTGCACCCTGCAGTGCGTTTTCATTCTATACCGGGTATACAGTAATTCATTTGCTGAAATATAAGGAGTAAAAAATAGTTATCAAGAAAACCTTTGCATTTCCAAAAAGGGCACAAGATAAGGTGCTGAGGAGCAGTGGTTATTTGCACATCTCTGAATTCCGGGGTGACCATAGTAGCACGTGAATTACATGGAATTTCTCAAATAGATGTCTTTTTTACACACACCCCTATATTTGGAAGGAATAAATGTAGAGAAAGACAAGGGGCATTAACACTTGTTTTGCTATTCTATGTTCCCCCAAGTCTCCCGATAAAAATGATACCTCACTTGTGTGGCTAGGCCTAGCGCCCGCGACAGGATATGCCCCAAAACACAACGTGGACACATCACAGAAAACAGAGCTGTTTTTAGCAAAGTGACTACCTGTAGATTTTGGCCTCTAGCTCAACCGCCACCTAGGGAAACCTACCAAACCTGTGCATTTCTGAAAACTAGAGACCTAGGGGAATCCAAGGAGGGGTGACTTGTGTGGCTCGGACCAGGTTCTGTTACCCAGAATCCTTTGCAAACCTCAAAATTTGGCTAAAAAAACACATGTTCCTCACATTTCTGTGGCAGAAAGTTCTGGAATCTGAGAGGAGCCACAAATTTCCTTCCACCTAGCGTTCCCCCACGTCTCCCGATAAAAATGATACCTCACTTGTGTGGGTAGGCCTAGCGCCCGCGACAGGATATGCCCCAAAACACAACGTGGACATATCACAGAAAACAGAGCTGTTTTTAGCAAAGTGACTACCTGTAGATTTTGGCCTCTAGCTCAGCCGCCACCTAGGGAAACCTACCAAACCTATGCATTTCTGAAAACTAGAGACCTAGGGGAATCCAAGGAGGGGTGACTTGTGTGGCTCGGACCAGGTTCTGTTACCCAGAATCCTTTGCAAACCTCAAAATTTGGCTAAAAAAACACATGTTCCTCACATTTCTGTGGCAGAAAGTTCTGGAATCTGAGAGGAGCCACAAATTTCCTTCCACCCAGCGTTCCCCCACGTCTCCCGATAAAAATGATACCTCACTTGTGTGGGTAGGCCTAGCGCCCGCGACAGGATATGCCCCAAAACACAACGTGGACATATCACAGAAAACAGAGCTGTTTTTAGCAAAGTGACTACCTGTAGATTTTGGCCTCTAGCTCAGCCGCCACCTAGGGAAACCTACCAAACCTATGCATTTCTGAAAACTAGAGACCTAGGGGAATCCAAGGAGGGGTGACTTGTGTGGCTCGGACCAGGTTCTGTTACCCAGAATCCTTTGCAAACCTCAAAATTTGGCTAAAAAAACACATGTTCCTCACATTTCTGTGGCAGAAAGTTCTGGAATCTGAGAGGAGCCACAAATTTCCTTCCACCCAGCATTCCCCCACGTCTCCCGATAAAAATGATACCTCACTTGTGTGGGTAGGCCTAGCGCCCGCGACAGGATATGCCCCAAAACACAACCTGGACACATCACAGAAAACAGAGCTGTTTTTAGCAAAGTGACTACCTGTAGATTTTGGCCTCTAGCTCAGCCGCCACCTAGGAAAACCTACCAAACCTGTGCATTTCTGAAAACTAGAGACCTAGGGGAATCCAAGGAGGGGTGACTTGTGGGGCTCGGACCAGGTTCGGTTACCTAGAATCCTTTGCAAACCTCAAAATTTGGCAAAAAAAACACATGTTCCTCACATTTCTGTGGCAGAAAGTTCTGGAATCTGAGAGGAGCCACAAATTTCCTTCCACCTAGCGTTCCCCCACGTCTCCCGATAAAAATGATACCTCACTTGTGTGGGTAGGCCTAGCGCCCGCGACAGGATATGCCCCAAAACACAACGTGGACATATCACAGAAAACAGAGCTGTTTTTAGCAAAGTGACTACCTGTAGATTTTGGCCTCTAGCTCAGCCGCCACCTAGGGAAACCTACCAAACCTATGCATTTCTGAAAACTAGAGACCTAGGGGAATCTAAGGAGGGGTGACTTGTGTGGCTCGGACCAGGTTCTGTTACCCAGAATCCTTTGCAAACCTCAAAATTTGGCTAAAAAAACACATGTTCCTCACATTTCTGTGGCAGAAAGTTCTGGAATCTGAGAGGAGCCACAAATTTCCTTCCACCCAGCGTTCCCCCACGTCTCCCGATAAAAATGATACCTCACTTGTGTGGGTAGGCCTAGCGCCCGCGACAGGATATGCCCCAAAACACAACGTGGACATATCACAGAAAACAGAGCTGTTTTTAGCAAAGTGACTACCTGTAGATTTTGGCCTCTAGCTCAGCCGCCACCTAGGGAAACCTACCAAACCTATGCATTTCTGAAAACTAGAGACCTAGGGGAATCCAAGGAGGGGTGACTTGTGTGGCTCGGACCAGGTTCTGTTACCCAGAATCCTTTGCAAACCTCAAAATGTGGCTAAAAAAACACATGTTCCTCACATTTCTGTGGCAGAAAGTTCTGGAATCTGAGAGGAGCCACAAATTTCCTTCCACCCAGCGTTCCCCCACGTCTCCCGATAAAAATGATACCTCACTTGTGTGGGTAGGCCTAGCGCCCGCGACAGGATATGCCCCAAAACACAACGTGGACATATCACAGAAAACAGAGCTGTTTTTAGCAAAGTGACTACCTGTAGATTTTGGTCTCTAGCTCAGCCGACACCTAGGGAAACCTACCAAACCTGTGCATTTCTGAAAACTAGAGACCTAGGGGAATCCAAGGAGGGGTGAGTTGTGTGGCTCGGACCAGGTTCTGTTACCCAGAATCCTTTGCAAACCTCAAAATTTGGCTAAAAAAACACATGTTCCTCACATTTCTGTGGCAGAAAGTTCTGGAATCTGAGAGGAGCCATAAATTTCCTTCCACCCAGCGTTCCCCCACGTCTTCCGATAAAAATGATACCTCACTTGTGTGGGTAGGCCTAGCGCCCGCGACAGGATATGCCCCAAAACACAACGTGGACACATCACAGAAAACAGAGCTGTTTTTAGCAAAGTGACTACCTGTAGATTTTGGCCTGTAGCTCAGCCGCCACCTAGGGAAACCTACCAAACCTGTGCATTTCTGAAAACTAGAGACCTAGGGGAATCTAAGGAGGGGTGACTTGTGTGGCTCGGACCAGGTTCTGTTACCCAGAATCCTTTGCAAACCTCAAAATTTGGCTAAAAAAACACATGTTCCTCACATTTCTGTGGCAGAAAGTTCTGGAATCTGAGAGGAGCCACAAATTTCCTTCCACCCAGCGTTCCCCAACGTCTCCCGATAAAAATGATACCTCACTTGTGTGGGTAGGCCTAGCGCCCGCGACAGGATATGCCCCAAAACACAACGTGGACACAACCAAAATTTTGGAAGAAAACAGTGCCTACCTGTGGATTTTGGCCTGTAGCTCAGCGGGCACCTAGGGAAACCTACCAAACCTGTGCATTTCTGAAAACTAGAGACCTAGGGGAATCCAAGGAGGGGTGACTTGCGGGGCTCGGACCAGGTTCTGTTACCCAGAATCCTTTGCAAACCTCAAAATTTGGCCAAAAAAACACTTTTTCCTCTCATTTCTGTGGCAGAAAGTTCTGGAATCTGAGAGGAGCCACAAATTTCCTTCCACCCAGCATTCCCCCAAGTCTCCCGATAAAAATGATACCTCACTTGTGTGGGTGGGCCAGGTGCCTGCAACAGAATAAGGCCCAAAACCTGAAGAGATAGAAGGGATAGGTATTTTTGCAATATATCATTTTGATGTGTGCACATACGTCCGTGATGTGCCAAACACTAAAATAGTGAAAAGAAACACTTAGGTTATGTGAAGAAGACCCCTCACCCACCAACCAAGTTGGTGGCATGCTTCATCATCGGGGTCCCACCCGAGGCACCTAGCGTGTCACAGGTGTGCTGCGACGCCTGATTACAGCGGAGCAGGTTTTGTCATTTTTTACAACACATACTGGTTGGATTTGGCACGAGGGTGAGTGATGGTTCAGTGGATCAAATTTTATTAACAAGAGATTTCACAAAAATGAAATGCACTGCTAATAACTGAAAGGCAAAAAAGTGAACCAATGACTCACAGCTCGTGAGCTGTAAAGCCGCGACAAGGCACCAACCGCTTTACAGTCCATTCACACACCTTTCATACATGACACGCACAAGACCATTCACACCGCCAGCCACGGGCCCAGCACATTACAACACTCACATCGACAGACCGCGCCACTCAAGGGCCCATCACTTACATACGCCACATGCTTGATACAAGAATCACACCAGCTGATGGGAGTGTGGACTGCCGTTTGGCTGGCACCGCCAGCCAAGCGCCACCCCACGCACACCGCCAGCCAAGCGCCACCCCACGCACACCGCCAGCCAAGCGCCACCCCACGCACACCGCCAGCCAAGCGCCACCCCACGCACACCGCCAGCCAAGCGCCACCCCACGCACACCGCAATCACTTTTTTTTATTTATAAACAACAAATAAACTACTAATTATAAAATAGGCACAAAACTACAAACACAAAACCTCAAACTAAATACACGACAGATGCCAACCGTGAAACATATGAAAATATAAAACAGACAGCTTACGCTCACGGTATTTCCCAAAAGTTTTTCCTTGTGTGGTAACTTCTAAAACAGCTGGGCACACACAGCCCAGGCTTTGAAGGGCATTCGGGGCAGTACATCCGGCTCTCCCTCCGGATTGATCTCCGGGCACATACTCTACATTTCTTTGTGGGCATGTCTTTTTTGGGAGTGGGAGGAATGTGATCTGGAAAGTGCCGATCTTTCAATCTAGCCACATCCTCCACCACTTCTACTCTAGGAACTCTTGCCGGTTCCACCACAATAAGGCTTTCTATCACCGACTCCTGAAATTTAACAAAAGTCATCCTTGACTCAGGTGAACAATCCTTGTATACAATAAAGGCATTAAAAGTTGCCAAATGAAATAAATGTAGGGCCAACTTTTTATACCACACATACGACTTACGAAGAGCAGTGTAAGGTTCCAACCTCTGATCTACTCTATCAACACCACCCATGTGCCTATTGTAGTCCAAAATGCACGCAGGTTTGCGCACTTCCGCAACCTGACCCCAAACAGCCACAGGGGAAGTACTCTCATCATGGATGGTCGATAGCATGTACACATCCCTCCTGTCTGAAAATTTCATAGCTAACAGCTCATTATTCCGCAAGGCACTGCACTGTCCCCTCTCAAGTTTTTTACAGACAAGCTCCCTTGGATAGCCTTTGCGGTTAGAACGGATTGTGCCACAAGCAACAGTGTCCACCCTAAACAACTCCTTGAACAACTGCACTCCAGTGTAGAAATTATCTACGTACAAATGGTGACCTTTGTTAAACAGCCGTCTAGCAAGTTCCCACACAATTTTTTCGCTAACTCCAAAAGTGGCCGGACAACCAGGAGGGTCAATACTGGAATCCCTACCAGTGTAGACCCAGAAATTATAAACATATCCTGTACTGCTTTCTGACAGCAGATACAATTTAATCCCATACCGTGCCCTCTTACTAGGGATGTACTGCTTAAAAACTAAACGCCCCTTGAAAAGGACCAAAGACTCGTCCACACTTATCTCTTTGCCTGGAACATAGACCTCTGAAAACCGATCCACAAAATGATCAAGGACAGGCCTAATCTTAAAAAGGCGGTCACAATCAGGGTGATCTCGTGGCAAGGCTAAAGCATTGTCTACAAAATGCAGCATACGAAGAAGAAGCAAATACCGATTACGTGTCATAGTTGCAGGAAATATAGCAGTTGCCATCAAGGGACTAGTAGACCAATAAGAAGCCAGTGACGGCTTCCTGATCAACCCCATCAAAAAAGACAAACCTAAAAACCTTTTCATCTCTTCCAGATATGTGGGAACCCAATGAGTAGCTCTAGACTGAGGCTTAAGTCTGGCAGCGTTGTCCCGCAAAAATTGCTCTGCATACACATTTGTCTGCTCCACAATCTCTTCCAAAAATACATCGTCCATAAACAAGTGAAAGAAATGGACAGGCAGAAAGTTTTCCGTATTAACTCTACACCCTGGGAGACTAGTAAATGCAGGTAACTGTGGCTGCTCCATGTTTGGGGCAATCCAGGTGTCAGGTCTTCTAATGGGAAACCCTTCAGCCCCAGGCTGCTGCACTCTTGGCACATCAATGTCCTCCTCTAACTCAGGCCCTTCATCTGCACTGAGAGTAGCTTCCTCATCAGAAGAATACTCTTGGACAGAAAACTCACTTCCAGAATCTCCTGCTTCCTCCTCTGCCTCAGATGCAGAGTCAGTGTCGTAATCATGGTCTGAAGACGACTCAAAGAGCATGCGAACAACCTGCTGAGCGGTCACTTTGCGGCTAGCCATGATCCTAACAACAAATGGATTGCCAACAACAACTAGCACTAAAATAAGTAATAAACAAAGTGTAGCTTTATCACAAAGAGTTATGTACTACAAAAAACTATACCACTCAGTTGCCTGAAATAGCTACTCACCAAGCAACTACTCTGCACAGACACAGCAATCACCAATGATATCCCACTAAAAAGAAAAAAGAAAAAAGCAAATTAGACATATGACAACACAAACATCACTGTGCTCAAATCTAAGGACAATGTCAAACACACAATACTGCATTCAGTACACCACCTACAAACATGTCATTCATGCATGTCAACAATACTCCTTTGGAGTAAATTGCTTTCACTTACCTAAAACATGCAGCTATGCAAACCACTGGACAACTACTGCCAAAACCGCTAAGATCCACAGCAAAGGAAGCAAAAGCGTTGAACTAGAAGAAAAAGAAGAAATAAATTGTTATAATCACAAATACAAATACTTTGCCTGTTGACAAACACCCCACCACCAAGAACTTAGAAGTTGTCCCTGGTACCTAAGTGGATCCTGCCCCCCCTCGGGGGTAGATGGGCGTAAAAAAATTAGCCGAAATGGGCAACACCTCTGTGCCCCCTTTTAGGGGGCAACCCTTCCCAAAGGGGGCACCCCCAGCACAAAACAAAAAAATCCCTGCCGTATTGGTGGTTTCTGCCCTCCTTGGGGGCAGATGGGCCTACAAAATTACACACACACCACACAATCCCTGGCGCCTAGTGTGCTTCCACCCCCCCGGGGCCAGATCGTCCAAAAAATGACTGGTCTGCCATCGGGGGGCCGAAACAGAAAAAAAAACTCCCCAGGGGAGAGACCCTTGCCCAAGGGGTTGCCCTCAAAATAAACAACAAAAACAAAATCCCTGGTGTCTAGTGGATTTTGCCCCCCCGCCCCCCCCCCGGCGGCAGATCAGCCCAAAAATTGGCAATCTGCCCCCGGGGGGGGAGGGGGGTGGGCAAATACTAAAAAATGTGTCCCCCAGTGGGACGCCCCTTGCCCAAAGGGTCGCCCCCCAAAAAAAACTTTACAATAAAAATAAATCCCTGGTGTCTAGTGGTTTTCAACCCCCCTCGGGGGCAGATCTGCCAAAAAATCAGCGGATCTGCCCCCCGGGGGGGGGGGCTAAATACAAATAAAAATTTCCCGGGGGGGCCACCCTGGCCCAAGGGGTCGCCCCCAAAATATAAAATCCCTGGTGTCTAGTGGTTTTCGCCCCCCCCTGGGGGCAGATCCGCCGAAAAATCGGCAGATCTGCCCCCAGGGGGGGGCGAAATACAATAAAAAAATGCCCCCGGGGGAGGGCGACCCTTGCCCAAGGGGTCGCCCCCAAAATAATAAATAAAATACATTTTCCCTGGTGTCTAGTGGTTTTCGCCCCCCCGTGGGGGCAGATCCGTCGAAAAAACGGCGGATCTGCCCCCAGGGGGGGGGTGAAATACTAAAAATAATTGCCCCCGGGGGGGGCGACCCTTGCCCAAGGGGTCGCCCCCAAAATATTGACAAAATAACAGTATCCCTGGTGTCTAGTGGTTTTCGCCCCCCCCGGGGGCAGATCCGCCGAAAAAACGGCGGATCTGCCCCCAGGGGGGGGCGAAATACTAAAAATAATTGCCCCCGGGGGGGGCGACCCTTGCCCAAGGGGTCGCCCCCAAAATATTGACAAAAATAAATCCCTGGTGGCTAGTGGAGATTCCTGCTCCACGATCGCGGGCTCTGCCCGCGATCGTGGAGCAGGAATCTAATGAAAACAGGCACCGGGGGAAAGGAAAAACCCTTTCCTTTCCCCCCGTGTCTGTTTCCACCACCCCCGACCCCCAAAAACGAAGAGGACTCACCTTACGTGTCCTCCTCGGTAGACGCGCTGGAAGCAAATGGCTTCCAGCGCGCCCGGCAACACTAGATGACGTCAGCGCGCTGTGCGCGCGCTGACGTCATCGGATTGCCGTGGGGGAGGCGGGGTGGAAGGGGAAGGTCTTCCCCTTCCATCCCCGCCTGAGGGGGGTAGGGGGGGTGCACGGGGGGCGCGCTAGCGCGCCCCCAAGTTCCCCTGTGCCTAGGACGAGATGATCTCGTCCAAGGCACAGGGGAACTGTAGCCTTGGACGAGATCATCTCGTCCAAGGCACAGAAGAGGTTAAGCTCAGGCAGCTGGATAAATAAACAAAATGATCACATGGAAGGCCAAGCACTTTTTTTGCTTCCACCCAATTGGAAAAAGTACTCCTGCCTCCCACGTGGGTGAACCCAAAGCCCCTCTCCTGGTGGTTTTCACATTGTTGAAGGCAACAGCTCCGCTGGTCAAGCCAGACCATAGAAAGGGAAACCGTTCCTATCCGACAGCTTTCCATTTAATAATCGGGTAGTTGGCCTTGGGAGGGGTAGGCTGGGGTCTGCAGGACTGCTGCTTATTTCCATCCCAATGTCTTCCAAAACAGGAAACATTATTTAAAAAGTATCACCTGTCCCTTTAATGGGCCTATTTGCTTTATAAAAAACATGTTTAAGAATACAAGTGAAAGGACACAAGTCTACTGTTCCATGGAGGCCTCCCTCCCTGGACTTAAACCAATCAACGTGGGGGTCAGGGGTAAAATATTGAGATCTGCCTAATTAATACTCATTAGGTAGGTCATATGGTGACCCACTGTGGCTAATGGTTATTTTGTGTTGTGACCTATCAGCACAAAGGTCACTTTGCAAACTTATAGAAAGACTACATAAGTTAGTGCACATTTGCACCCATTATTTGTGACCTGTCTGTACATCATGCTATTTATCTCACTCTTACAGGCTCTTTTTTGCCTTGCAATCTCTGTTTGCAAAGTTTTCTTCTCTTTCTCTTCCTTCTTTCTGCTTTTCTGCCTTTCTCTCTGTTGGTCAGTTTCAGAGACTAATTATGAAAATTAATTTCAGGTCTTTGTTGCTCGCCTTCGGACCACAACACAAATTAATCACTGACCAAAGCTCTGCTACAGGTTTGATCCCTGCTTTTCCAGGAAGAGGAGGGTAGAGTAATACATTACGTTTTTCTCCCATTTGCAGTACTGCAAGACTAATTTTGCTGCAGGACATTCACCAATATACCATCATTTGTTTACCAAACTCCCCTTTTCACATAAGCTCTTCAATGTCATGATGCTGTGGTTGTGGGTAATTTACACCAGCTGGGACTGACAGTGATATTTTGCATTTAGGGCCAGATTTTCGACAGTGTTTACAGACACTCTAAAAAAGGATGCCTAGAAACCTATATCAATCCTATTATTGAGGCAGGCAGGCAGCCTGGGTGATATAGCCTAGAATTATACAATGGCTTTGCCAAAGGTGTGCAAAATAAAAACTGAGGGTTATTAACAGACCCTAAGCTTCTAATAATCTTTTGGCTCTAGGACCGTCTAATACGCGAGAAACCTGTGACGTTATAGATTCCTAACTTTCATTTCTGCTACATTCACCCAGCTATACAACATCCCTATTTGCTTAAAATCATCCATAAACCTCATCATTTCGCAAGTTCCAAAGCAAGGACTCTTTAATTCTTGCAACTGCTTTTTCAGCACACCAGCATTCCACACAAAGACTGTAGGAAAGTGCCCTTGTTGGCATGGTTGCCCACAACTTTTTGCCTGATATTGATGCCAACTTTATCAAGAGTGTGCGGGGATCCTTCTAACCAGGTCCCAGGACCAGTGTTCTTTCCCAAAACCTGTACCTATGTTTACACAATTAGCAACCCCCTGGCACCCAGATAAGTCCCTTGTAACAGATACCGGTGGTACCAAGGGCCCTGTGGCCAGAGAAGGTCCCCATGGGCTGCAGCATGTACTATGCCACCCTGGGGGACCCCTCACCAAGCAAATGCACAGTGTCTTTGCAGCTTGTGTGTGCTGGTGGGGAGAAAAAGGCGAAGTCGACATGACACCCCCCTCAGGGTGCCATGACCATAAACCACTGCCTGTGGCATAGGTAAGTCACCCGTCTAGCAGGCCTTGCAGCCCTTAGGCAGGGTACCCTTTACCACAGGTGCGGGCATAGCTGCATGAGCAATATGCCCCTACAGTGTCTAAGTCCATTCTTAGACATTGTAAGTGCAGTGTAGCCATATTGAGTATATGGTCTGGGAGTTTGTCATTACAAACTTCACAACTTCATAAAGGCTTCACTGAATAGTGGGTAGTTTGGTATTAAACTTCTCAGCACTATAAGCCCACACTGATGCCAGAGTTGGATTTATTGAACAATGCACCCAGAGGGCCTCTTAGAGATGCCCCCTGTATTTTACCTAATCCTTTAGAGCAGGACTGACTGGTCTGTGCCAGCCTGCCACTAAGAGACAGGTTTCTGGCCACATGGGGTGAGAGCCTTTGTGCTCTTGGTGGCCAGAAAAAAAGCCTGCATTTGCTGGAGGTGCTTCACACCTCCCCCCTGCAGGAACTGTAACACCTTGTAGTGAGCCTCAAAGGGTCAGGTCTCTTGTTACAGTGCCCCAGGGCACCCCAGCTAGTGGAGTTGCCCAGCCCCGGACAAAGCCCCACTTTTGGCAGTAAATCTGCTTGGAAAATTTGGGAAAGCAGGAATAAGTGACCACCCCAGCTAGGACTACCCCTAAGGTGTCCAGAGCTGAGATGACCCCCTCCCGGCAAAGGGACGACATCTTGGTTTGGAGGACAGGGACCAACAGGTTTAGGTTTGTGTCCCCCTCCCCAAAGGGAGTGGACATAAGAAGGGTGTAGCCACCCTCAGGGTCAGTAGCCATTGGCTACTGCCCTCTGACCCTAGTAACGCCCCTAAATCCAGGATTTAAGGGCTCCTCAGAACCCAAGTCATCAGATTCCTGGTGACCTGATAATAAATAAGGACTGCTAAGCTGAAATCCCAGTAGAGAAGAAGGAAGACGAAAACTGACTCTACCCCAGCCCTACCGGCCAGTCTCCTGCTTCAAAGAACCTGCAGAAAAAAGCGATGCATCCTGCGGGACCACCAGTCTCTGCTAAGCCTCCAGAGGGCAGCCAATGTCACAAAGGACCAAAAACTCCTGTGGACAGCGGCCCTGTCCAAGAAGAAACTACAAATAAGGACTCCAGAGACTCTCCGAATGCGCGAGTCCTGACCACTCTGCACCCGATGCCCGTGGCCCATGTCCAGGCTAGAGAAGATCCCCAGGCGATTCCAAGCAAGCGCCCACCTTCGGTTGCCCTCTCCTGCCCCTCACGATGACGCCTGCAGTGTGAATCCTGAGGACCTTCCCCCAGCTACGAAAGCTCCAGATCAAGATATCTGATGCCTAAATGTACACTGCACCCACAGCCCCCAGGCCTTGAAGAACCTGACCTCCGGTGCAGCAACGTTCAGTAGGTGGCCCTCCTATTTATCCAGCCTGTGGTTTCCCGAGCCGACCCCCAGGGCCCAGCCTGCAGAATCTAAGTGACCCCCGGTTTTCCCTCATAGGAGAGCATTGGGATTCCTGACATTCTGTTTGCACCCTGTACCCGGTCGCCCCTGTGCTGCAGAGGGTGTAAGTTTGGTGCCTATTTGTGGCCCCCTCGTTGCTCCTCTAAACCCCCCAGGTCTGCCCTCTGAAGACAGGGGTACTTACCTGCCAGCAGATCTGAGAATGAGTGTATCCAGTCTCCATAGGAGCCCATGTTAAATTTGCCTCAACTTTGACCTCTGCACCCAGCCGGCCCCATGTTGCTGGTGGTGGGTGTTTGGGGTTAACTGGAACCCCCACCTGTGGACATCCTAACCCCCAGAGACTGGACTATAAGTGTTGTACTTACCTGCAAAACGTACTAACTTTTCTTCCCCCAGAAAATGCTCTGAAAATTGCAGTGTCAACTTTTAAAACAGACTATTACCATTTCTTCAAAGACTGTATAACTTACCGATTCCAATCAAAGTAATATTGATTCATATCTGAAATACGTATTTGTTGATGTACTTACCTGCAACTTGAATCTTGTGGTTCTAGAAATAAATTAACAAAATACATTTTTGCTATATAAATACCATGCATTTACCAAGTCATTGAGTGTGTGCTTCATCTATTGTCTGTGAGTGTACAACAAATGCTTTGCACTATCATCTGATAAGTCTAACTTCTTAACCACACTACCACAAAAGAGAGCATTAATAGTATCTACTTTAGCCTCTATTAAGCCTCTGGGGAATCCCTGGACTCTGCACACACTATATCCCATTTTGATACAGTATATACAGAGCCAGCTTCTTACAAAGGCCTAAAAATGAAGCATGAAAGTAAAGCAAGTCTGAAATCAGTGTAAGTTCCACAACCTCCTTAAGTGCCACAGTTTCCATAGATTTAACAAACTCTAGCCAGGCTCCAGTAAGGCCCATACAAAAGGGATGCACAAATGTAGGTCAAACCCTTCCTCGTGGTATCACTTGCTTCTATGGACCTTGTTAGCAATAGCACCACTGGACTCCACCTGCAGCGCTGGCCAATACAGACCCTTCAGACTGTGTTCAACAGCGAGTCTCTCTTTGGCAAAGGCCCTCTCTGCCCCTGCCATCCTCTCCTAGAATAAGGTCTTCCCTACCTCAGCCCTTCTCTCCTCCACAGCCAGTCGCAGTAGCTGCAACATCAGGTCCCTCTCTTCCCGCCTATCTCTAAGTTCATTAGACGATAAGGAATGAGAGGTGACACTGCTTCTTACACTGGACCCAGCAAGTGACTCCCTGTCACTGGGGTTTTCCCTGTCAACTGGCGTCTCCTTCCAGTCATTCTCACCCTCCTGGTCAGTCTCATCACCGCTCACTAGCGATGAGGTCTGGGACCCCTCACATTGGGAACCCTAGCTACAATGAGGATCCTCTGAGTACTCCCTAAGAACACTCCTCCCCATGCCATATGTCACAAACCTTTCAAAGAAATTCAGAGATCTCACTAGGTCCCCACTCTCTGGCAGTCCTCTCTCTCTCTCTCTAGAACCCCTTTAATTCTTTCTGCGTGTAAAACGGCAGGTGCTCAAGGTTAAAGGTGGCTCCATTTTGATAAGGTACTCTAAACACAAGTGGGACAATCCAAATACCCAGGCATAAGAACTGAAAACAGGAAAAATGACCAATGAGAGAAAATCAGGAGGAACAAAACATGTGATGGTCTAAACACAATTTTTGTGGCGCAACACTGAGTCACACTGGTATTGTGCAAAAACTGTAAAAACTGTAAAAGGGCAAGTCCTATCCTCACCGCTGACAACCAATGTTAGAAATTGGGTTTCTGGTTGGCCAGAGTATGTACCTAGGCCAGGCAAAATCCACCCACTCTAGTCAGGGAGAGGGAGTTACACACTGAAGATAACCCCCGCTCACCACCTTGGCACGAGCAGTCAGGCCTATCCCAGAGGCGATGCGTAAAGCGATTGCACAACACACTTGACACACTGTCCCCACCTCAAAGGAAACACAACACCAAGTTACGTAAAAATAAACTGTATTGTACAAAACATCATTAGGCCAAACACAATATGTCAATAATACCCTGTTGCCCAAGCATTTGTCAGAACATTACACAGTACTATTATTCTGCGAAAGCCAGCAGTAGTCACATAAAACACATAGGTTACTGGTTATCCTGAAACATAAGCAGTATTCAGGTTGTCATTGTTACTAAAATGCACATATCATGGTAAGATACCTATCACCAGAAATGCATAGGTCACACTAAACATGTTATCAAAAATGTACATGTCCTAATAAACATATGTTACCATCAAATGCCAAGACATTATCATAAACCACACATCCTAGATGCACATACAGTGAAACATCACCAAAAATGGCAAGCCATTGGGATCACCCACATAGCTGCTCATATCAGGGGAGCATTCTTGGTAGGCACATATATTATCAATACATTACCAGGTATGCCAAGACATAATCCTAAATCCACTACATCTCAAGGAGGTTACCCCACGACTCCATCGGGGATCTTGTCGTCGTAGGCTGTTTGGGGAAACCCTCCTTGGATTCCCCCACATAATGGTCCTGGTCTGGGCTGCTGTCCCTAGTGATGAGGCGCTCCTTGCCCTGGGAGCAATTAAAAGAGCGCTCTTCGTCCGTGCAGGCTAGGAGGCTCCTGGCAGGCTCTTCTCCCTCTGCCCGGCATCATGGACCGGTGTGGCACACTCACTGCGATACAAGGGCGCTTTTCAGTTGCTGTGCACCAGTTAACGAGGAACGCTTCTCATGTGCTCAAAAAGGCAAACAGAATGCGCTCTCAAGGCGCTTACTCATACAATACTAAGCGCTTAGGGGTCAGAGCGCTTTCCCTACACCACAGGAGTCCTCCGTTGCAGTGTTCTCCAGCGCTAGGAGGGACAAGGAAAGTTGCAGGCGAACAGGGGCCTCAGCACCCGGCCCCGTAAGAACCTCACAAATTACCATTTTTTAGATATGCACATACCACTAGGACTGATGTTCACCTGTGCCATTTTTCAGCCCTTAAGGAATGAGCTTCTTGGCGGTGTGCTATGTATTCTTGCAGCTGAAGACAATATTCTCATCTTCCCAAAGAAACTTTAGAGCTTTAGATTGTGTGGCCTATGACACTGTCTTCTGCTTAAAAGATGACACGGAACCAGGGCCCTTCAGGGCCCTTTATTTCTATCCTTCACCAGCTCAGGAAAGAAAATGCTACCTTCTAGCCTGTCACACGCTACTGCTGCAACACAATGTCACCGGACGTCGTCTGTTTTATGACACAGAGATATCTGTTCCAGTGCCTAAAGCCTAATTTAATTTCCATTGAAAAAACTAATGTAAAGTGGATTTGTCAACACTAATGTATTACCACATTTTTAAACTTAGATTTTTTTAAAGATTTTTTTATTGCTTTTGGCCATAGATAAATGTGCTAAATAAACTGTGAAACAAAATATCCTGCTGATTTTGATATGCTTTGCCCATAGACCTCATTTATAAATTTGCCAACTCAAGGGTGGCATCAATTCTAAGTCATGACTGGCAAGTGCAGTGCAAGATCCACCATCCTCCATTCAGCAAGATCAGTTAGTTATGCTTTAGTGCTTTGTACGTTGTACCCCAGAGATGTACCAGGGTGTGAAAGTCATGACAACAGTTACAGTGGGATATATGTGACCCAGGACTGTTGTACAGTGTACACCTCCAACTTAAAGCTCTCTTTGAGTATTCTTAGGACAAAGGACAAATCACTCTGATCAAGGTAGGACATAAGGGGATGGGGAAGGTCAGTGTGGGGAGGTTCAGAGAACTAACTGTTGTCCTCATTATCTACTCCCAACTGCCTGGCAAACCGTGAACCTTCAATCTGATCATAGCTCATGAATCCAGCCGAACACACATGATCTGTTTGCTTGCCACTTTGCTCCTATTTAGCTAATTCCCACATGTATTACAGATAATTACAAGGAGGTTATAATCACTTGGAAGTGTAGCCCGTGGGGACCAGGTTCTTAATTGGTGCCCTTACATTTACAATGAGTTCCCAAAATATACTGCAATATGAATGAAACCAATGAAAATATAATAACCTTAGTGCTTTTACTTTGGAGGGGTTTTGTGGGTCAGACAAATATCACCTTCAGCATTCACTTGAACATTTAACAGCAATTGAATGTTTATGGCACCCCAATCAGGCCATACATTTCCCCAAATATGTGTAGGCGTTCGAATCTGAAGCAGAGAAGCTCTGACAGCCGCATAAGGTATCATTTGTATAAAAATATTTCAGATAAAAAAATTCTGGCTGGCGCTCAGGTGGCAAATCATACCTTGGAATTGAAGTTAAAGATTAATAAGCGTCATTGTAAGTCTCATAAAAAACTATCTTACACATGACAATGGGGAGCAGAATTTGAATTTCAGAATGTTTCAGGAATCGTTTTTATGGTCTGGCTTGACATCAAAGCTAACACCAGACAATTAAGAAAGTAGCACCAGGAGAGGGGCTTTTGCTCCACCCATATGTGGGGACCAGGATTCCGTTTTGATTGGGCATACGTTCTAAGCTTCCACAAAAAAAGTAATGGCTCTCAGCACATCAGTGATAATTTGCTTATTTAACCAGCTGCTGAGCTTGAAGTTATAGGGGCACACACATGCAATTGTAATGTTACTAAAGGTTCTCAGTCAACAATATAATTCATGGTCTTTTTCTCCAGTAGCAGAACTGATGGGAGGAGGGCAGTCGTTAACATAAATGGTGCTTATTTACAAGCCTCTAGCGCCACCGTTGAATCATTTTTTTGACGCAGAGGTGGCTCTAAGCCGTCCCCTACATTGTGCCACGTTTACAAACTGCCACAATGGGACCATTGCGCCAGTTTGTAAAGCCTTGTGCCACATTATACCTGCGCAAAGTATAATGTATGCAAAGTAGGCGTTCCCCCGTTATAAGCTATACAACACTGGCACAGTGAAATTTACAAGATTTCACTGCTTCGTTCTGCGCCTTCATTGTGTCAAAAATGTAATGGCTGCTCAGAGCAGGCATTAAACTGACGCAAGGCTTTTTAGAGTGGAAGCCTTCTATGCATTGCTCGAGTAGCGCAATGTTTTTAATGCTAGTCCAACAATGCTTGACTTTAGCGCTACAGATACGTCGGAATTTCTGATGCATGTGGAAAATGTGAGCCATGGAGCTCTGTATAGTAAATACAGTGCTACCGTGGAGGGGGCGCAGGGCAGCGCAAGAAATCTAACGCTTCGGAGCCGACACGTCAGATACTTGTAAATGAGGCCCATGGATTTTTAGGTTTGTGTTGCCAGTGCATCCATAATCCAGACCTATTTGGCATTGCCAATGCTTGTTTTATTGATGACTGCTTAACCTTCTTCCGCTCCTCCCGTCCTCCATCTGTTGTTGTTCCCTGACAAGCAGGGTCACCGGTGCATGCGGGATAAGTAAAGGAAGAGACCATCAAATATCCAAGCCACAGTGCTCAGCAATGGTCTTGTTCGTTAAGAATGTATTAAAAAAGCTCTTGCTGAAAAATAATTTTACCAAATCTTCTGTCTCCACATAGTATGTTCCGTCCCGGCACAGCGGGACATCTTCTAAAAGCAATGTCAGCTGCTGCGAATGAAATGTGCTTGGTGTAAATATCGCTGAGCCGTCAGATTATGGCTGAGAGAAGATGCCTTGGAAAACACAAGTGCTTCGCATCAAATCCTCAAATTAGTTCGTTTATGTTTGCATCTCTGTCCCGGAGGACCCTTTGTCCGGGTTAGTCTAAAAACGAGGACTGCAGCAGAAAAACAACAAAACTGTTAATGTTCATAAATAAAAAATACACTACAGCCGCCCCTCTTTCTGTGCTGACAAGGACATCGTGTAAACAGTTATTCAAGTAAATCCCAAGTCCTTCCGTGCGGCTTTCACTTTGAGCAGAGCTCTGCCAGTTGTCAGTCAACCTTCCAGTTGCCAGACACTGCCTCCTGAAGATCTGAGCGATGCAGATTTCATTTCAGTGAAGATGTCTCCGACTGCTTGGCATGCAATAACAACAAGTAATCAAACAGAGAGAGTTCAGACCCGACAGCCCTACAGTTTCAAGTTATGCTTCATTAACTCAGAAAAATGCCAAAGACCTCCTGTCCTTTTCTCACGCTCAATTCCATCGATGCAAATTGTGTTACAACATATTTGGTCAACAAGTTCTATGAGATTTCTCCTAACACCGTTGTGAAAAGTCATTGAAAGCTTTCAGTTTTCCGTTTTTATTAATTTTTACTTGTAAGTAAAGAAGAAAAGGAATTACTTTCATTGACTGTATTCGCAAATCATGTATATGTAGAAATACAGACTGAATAGTTAAGAACATAAATACCATAAAACTAGAGCCTAGGCATAATGTATTGCTGATTAACAAGTTTTAATGTTTATTTGATTTCTTTATTCATAAGCCCACTCCACGTTTGGCTTCACAGTAAAGGGCATCTAAAGTGAACAGGATACATGGATTTTTTTTTCCATATCACCACTGGCAAAGGCACATTTTGTGTTAGTCCATAACAAATAGGGTCATGGATTACTCCTTCAGTCTGAATTAGAAATCATATTAGGCTTTTCACATTCTTTGGATATACTGCCAGGGGCATCTGGAATCATGCCACCTGCATTGCAGGTAGTGCAGTGCATGAGTGGCCAGATGGGATCCAAAATGGATTATGACTACCTTTAAGCGATTTTAATCCGGGTTGTACATATTGCTGCACCACTGTTAAGTGCTGATCTAGGGATAATTTATAACTAAAACTTACAGCTATAATCATGGGAAACATCATTTTCCAGAGTTGATATAGTGGGCTTCAATGAATTACCCCTATAACAAGTTGATGTATATTCACAATGTCGCAATTAACCATTGGCACTTCATTACATGTTAATGTATTTACTATGTACTGCGATTTATTCAGTTGGTATTGCAGTACGTGGGCTCATTGGAGACTGACAACAGATGCATTTGTAGAATGTTTTTATGTCTGTCAAACTCTGCACATATGTTTCTGTGAGATGTGGTGCACTACTAATGATAAAGGCTTTCTCGGTCAGACCCTCGTCCTTGTTCCGCTTCCCAATAAACAGGCGTTCTGCAACTCAGTGCCATTTCCTGTCATTATTGAAAGTTTTACTCAGCATTGATAATGTTCACACTTACCAACGTCAAAACGGTAGATGGTATTGGGTTGTACAAGCAGAAGTTTCTCATAACAATAATGTAGATTAGAATTAATACAAAATATAGATTTAAAAAATAATATAACCATTTAAGAAAAAAGATTCAAAAATATAATAAAAATGAACAGCACTAGCAAAGTGTTGGATCTCAAAGGAGTCAGAGTGACCAATCTAACTCAAAATGAAGCAAAAGTACAAAAGAAGTTGGACTTTAGAGGTGCTATATTTACTGTTGCCATTCAAATGTATTCAAAAGCAGGAAAAGTGTTGGACTTTGGAAGTATTAGACTTACTAGCCCCACTCCAAAGTAAGCAACAGTAGGGAAAGTGGTTAGATTTATTATTCCTACTCGAACCTAAGCAAACGCAGAGGAAGTGTTGGGCTTTAAGTGGGCTGGATTTACTATTCCAACTCCAATTTAAACAACAGTCGAGGAAGTGTGGGACTGTGTAGGAGTTAGATTTACTATCCCCACTCCAATCTAACCAACAAAAGGGAAAATGTTGGACTCTGACTACAATCCTAGAAACATTAGGGAAATTGTTTGACATTGCAGGGGTTACATTTATAAGTCCCAATCCATTGTAGCCAAAAAGATTGAAAGCTTGAACTTGGGAAAGACTACAATAGCCATCCCAAATCCCAATCATCTTCACACAAACACTTACATAACTAACAACATACAATCACAAAAAATATTAAAAACAAAAAATTATATATATATATATATATATATATATATATATATATATATATATATATATATATATATATGCAACAAATGAAAACCGGAATACGGAAGCTATAGTGCAGTGGTCCCAGGCAGGATCCGGAAATCCCAATATGCAATTAATTCTCCTCTGAATTGAAGGAAAAGCTGGGACACCTCCAAGTTGCTGGTAATAAATAAAGATTTATTTGGAAGAATGACTCCCCTCCAACGTGTTTCGGCCATGGCCTTTGTCACGGATGGAGTTCGTATGTGAAAACCCAGTATAAAAAACATTAAACATAGAAGACGGACACATAACATAACAACTGACAACTAAGATTCAAATTAGTAATTTGAATATATAAAATAAAACATACATCATAAAGCATACATTATAAATCACAAAAAATATAAACAATTAAAATGACAATTAGTCAATTTACATAATCAGTCACCAATTAAATATGTAGGTAACATAATAAACAATTTACAATCTAAAACAAAAAATATATATAACTTAAGTAACTTCCCACTCTATTTCTCTTAAAACCCGAAAACCTGCTACTAAAATATAAATTGGTAATTGATTAACAAATGTAATTACACATTAAATATTGCAAATAATATGTAAAAAATTTAAAACACTTACATTTATAAAATTAATAGCTAACATTAATATATTACTAGCATAGTCACAAATTTAAAACAAAACACTATTTAATACGACCATAATAAAGTAAATAATATTTTGTGGAATATTTTTTAAAATGATATCACATACAGAAAAATGATATGTTTATCTTCAGTGCTTTAAATGGGCCAGTACCATCCAGTACTGAGTACCAGCACTTTTTTATTTTGAGAGGGAGAGTACCGGCACTTCTCAAGAAAAACTTAATGCTTTTAATTGGAGAGTACTGGCACTTCTCAGAAACAAGCAGGTTCTCTGGCACATAGTACCTGCACTTTAATTTTTCCATTTCAAGCACTGTTTATTTTATATTCTGTTCCGCAATATTCTTGAAGTGACAATAGTTTTGAAATAATAATCATGTCACACAATATTTTTGATTCAGTATTTTTCTCATTCACTGTCAGGTTGTTAGGAAGCAGTCTCAGTGCACTGCTTACTGTTTAGTCTGGTCCATATGAGCGGAAATAGTATTTTGAAGTCATCAGTGATGAGTGCCTTTCAGCAATGCAAAGGCCGGTGGTTACTCCAGACAGCTGGATTTAGCCAGTGCGCATGGAGGACATGATGGTCGGCAGAGCACTAGCAGTGAACTATAAGCCCCAAAAGGCCATGAACTCTTGTTTGTCTAGAAGATTATATCCTCATTATCTTTGGGTATAATTTCCTCATGGTTCACAGTATCCTTTCAGGTATTATTGTTAGAAAATTGCAACATCCAAGATTTCGGTATATCAACATTGTATTTGTAGCATCAAGTCCTAGTGTTTCCTAGAATGATCAACAGACATTTTGGATTACAGAGTAGTACCCCAAAGTCATGGGGTGTAGAAAAAAACTTTAAACTGTTGCTTGCACATTTGTTTGAATGTTTAAAGACTGGGTTATAATGATCTGCACTCTTTAGACAGGGTACAGCATCCATTTTAGGACATCCTCATTCCTCACTCCTCATCCATACTTCTCATCCCTGCTTCTTATCCATCATCCCTACTTCTCATCCATCATCCCTACTTCTCATCCATCATACATTATCCCTACTTCTCATCCATCACCCCTACTTCCCATCCATCACCCCTACTTCTCTTCTATCATCCCTACTTCTCATCCCTGCGTCTCATCCCTGCTTCTTAGCCATCATCCCTACTTCTCATCCATCATCCCTGCTTCTCTTCCATCATCCCTATTTCTCTTCCATCATCCCTACTTCTCATCCATCATACATCATCCCTACTTCTCATCCATCAACCCTACTTCTCATCCATCATCCCTGCTTCTCTTCCATCATCCCTACGTCTCTTCCATCATCCCTGGTTCTCTTCCATCATCCCTACTCATCATCCCTCATCCCTGCTTCTCATCCATCATACATCATCCCTACTTCTCACTTCTCATCCATCATTCCTGCTTCTCATCGATCATCCATCATCCATCATCCCTACTTCTTATCCATCATCCATACTTCTCATCCATCATCCCTGCTTCTCATCCATCATCCATCATCCCTACTTCTCATCCATCATCCCTACTTCTCATCCATCACCCCTACTCCTGATCCCTGCTTCTCATCCCTACTTCTCTTCCATCATCCCTACTTCTCATCCTCATCCCTGCTTCTCATCCATACTTCTCATCCATCATTCCTACTTCTCATGCCTCAGCCATCATTCCTACTCCTCATCCATCATCCCTACTCCTCATTCCTCATCCCTCAGTCAGACCAACACATTTTCAGTTTTGTGAAACACACCTTCACACTGATTGGTTGGGAACAGCCAATCAGAGTTATGAGAGAGAGAGCTGCATTCTATTTCAATGAAAAACAGCCTCCTCATTGAACATGGTGGGTGAAGAGGGAGGAGAGGAAATGCAACTGTGTGTTTGTTTCCAGTGAATTCAAGGCTGCACAATATTTTATTTTATTCAACTCAGTGTTTTTCTGTTTGCACAGGCCTCTGCAGAAAGCTCTGCTGGTTTGGGAAATACAAGGAGTGCACAGCCTGGGACATAAATCAGCTCTTGGAGAAAGGGTTATATAGGTCATCTACAGTTCAACCGAAAACCTTTCTGGTTTCAGTTTCATATGTAGAAACAATGGTTAAGGTTAAAATCAACTCTGGAGACAGTGCAATCCAATTCATCCAAACCTTTTTTGGTTTCATTTTTATTTGTGACACATACAATGTTGAAATCTGAGCCTGCTTTTTATTTGTAACAAATAACATGTTTACATCTGAGGCTGCTTTTATCTCTGAGAACTGTTTTTTTCTTTTCTGAAACCAGAAAGATTTTCCATGAACTGTATAACTCTTTCTCCAAGAGCTGATTTATGGCGCTAGCTGTGGGTTCCTTGTATGTCCCAAACCAGCAGAACTGTAAGAATTCAGCTCTCTCTCATAACTCTGATGGGCTGTTCCTAACCAATCAGTGGGAAGGTGTGTTTCACAAAACTGAAAATGTGTTGGTATGACTGAGGGATGAGGAATGAGGAGTAGGGATGATGGATGAGGAGAAGGGATGATGGCTGAGGCATGAGAAGTAGGAATGATGGATGAGAAGTAGGGATGAGAAGCAGGGATGAGAAGTAGGGATGATCGAAGAGAAGTAGGGATGAGAAGCAGGGATGAGGAGTAGGGATGATGGATGAGAAGTAGGGATGACGGATGAGAAGTAGGGATTATGTATGATGGATGAGAAGCAGGGATGATGGATGAGAAGTAGGGATGTTGGATGAGAAGTAGGGATGATGTATGATGAATGAGAAGTAGGGATGATGGATGAGAAGTGAGAAGTAGGGATGATGTATGATGGATGAGAAGCAGGGATGAGGGATGAGGAGTAGGGATGATGGATAAGAAGCAGGGATGATGGATGAGAAGTAGAGATGATGGAAGAGACGCAGGGATGATGGATGAGAAGTAGGGGTGATGGATGAGAAGTAGGGATGATGTATGATTGATGAGAAGTAGGGATGATGGATGAGAAGTAGGGATGATATATGATGGATGGGAAGTAGGGATGATGGATGAGGAGTAGGAATGATGGAAGAGAAATAGCGATGATGGAAGAGAAACAGGAATGATGGATGTGAAGTAGGGATGATGGATAAGAAGCAGGGATGAGACACAGGGATGAGAAGTAGGGATGATGGAAGAGAAGTAGGGATGATGGATGAGAAGTAGGGATAATATATGATGGATGAGAAGTAGGGATAATGGATGAGAAGTAGGGATGATGGATGAGAAGCAGGGATGAGAAGTAGGGAAGAAGAGTGAGGAATGAGAATGTCCTAAAATGGATGCTGTAACAGGGGCTGTGTGTTCTGCTAAAGGACATTGTAAGCAAACTTGACAGAATATTAAGAACACTACTCTTTAAGAACAGAATATGCTCATGATTGTTGTGCATGAGGCATTACATTTCCAGTTTGTCTATACACTTCCACAAATTTGGAAGAACAGTATGTTAACAGTATTACTTATTTTGCAGATCTGCAGAAGTCAAGTAGAAACTAAAACAATGTGCACACTTCCAATGTTTGGGCTGTGGACCATCTTCCTTGCACAGCATTACACCACACTTCACAGTGCTTCATGTTGAAAAAATTATATAATTGCACTTTTTCTTTTTTTGAAATCAAAATTTTGACTCATATTATATATTCAACTATTATGAAGCTTGCTGTTTTTTTTTAACAGTACTCAGAGCCAAAGTAAGATGTAGTAGTTTAATCAGCAGTGAGAAAATACACAAACTAACTGAATGTTCTGACACAGTACAAGGGCATCTTGCATACATTACACGCACAACCTCCAGCAGGCATGGCGAGAGGGAAACACAAAGAGGAGTGATGTTGACACTTTTGTTTAAAACCTGTATAATGGTGCCATTCGATCTTTTGTCTCAATTTCATTGCTACAATCACTGAATTACAATTACATGTATTATTCTAATGACAAATTACTTGAGATATCTTTTGATCTTGTAGAGATCCACTACAACCTGCAGACCTCCTTGAGCTAGAATGTGGAGTCCAATCGTCTGGCATGCAATAACAACAAGTAATAAGAGAGAGTTCTGATCCGACCGCCCTTCAGTTTCAAGTTATGCTTCATTAACTCCAAAAAAAGCCAAAGACCTTGTGTTCTTTTCTCACGCTCTCTCCATCGATGCAAATTGTGTTAAAACATCTTTGGTCTCTATTTGCTCTGTTGTCCCATTTCCCCTTTCCCGCTTCTGCCACAGTCCCTCATATCTTGGCATATGAATTCATCAGTAGAGATTGTGAGAGATGGAAAAGAGCATTGCATCCTTTGGATTCTTCACAGAGGTGTAGACAAACCTTCACACATCATCTGGTGGGCTCTATTCTACATGCCCGGATAAAGGAAAGAAGTAACCTGGGATTCTGGACGTATTAGTTAAACATCTGAACAGAAAAACTAAAACACAAGATCTTCTCCAAACTGAGGAGGAATTCACAATAACACACAGAGTGGCATGACCGCGTTGGCTTTTTTTTTAGCTTCCCAGAGGACAAACCATAAATTTATTTATTTATTGAATTATTTATTTGGCATGTTTATAGAGAATAGATCCAGCCACTTGAGCAACACAATATATAGTGCAGGAAGTATAAAATGAAACAGTGTGATGACTGATTACACTGGTAAAAGAAAAGCAACTTGGAAAGGAAGAGAGAGGGGATTAGGAGAATATTTGAGTAGATATAGATTTAGGCATATATTGGCACAGCTAAATTTATAAAATTAGGCCTTCAGATCTCTTCTGAAAAAGAATAGGGATAGGTCTGATCTTAATTCTATTGTAAATCTATTTCAAAATCTAGAAGCCAAACACAAGAAGGCTTGGTTGAGTGTTTACATTTTTTTTACATCTGGCATCGTAAGTATTAAACAAGATTTGTTCCCGGTGTTTCTTTCCTCTCTTCATATAAACAGTTTGTATTTTAAGTACTGGGACATCCAAAGTGAATGGCTTAATGTGTTAAACAAACTATCTGAAACTGGATTCTTGCCACCAAATGTAACTTGTAATCAGCCCCTCAAATAAGGAGTGATGTAGTCTAATTTACTTTCTCTATTTACTAGTATTGTAGCTGCATGTAAGATGCCTTTGAGAGGCGCTACCACACTTTTGGAGAGGCTGCAAGCATGATATGTCCCTTGCCTTAGTGAGCGATGACTAATGTCTCTTCTGAAATAAGAGATATATGATTTCAGTTTTTAGAAGATTGAGCTAAAATGCTATTTTGCCAGTTTAGAAATGTGTGAACAAATTGATACATTTTTGATCTGTTATGAAACTGAGGGATTTTGCTGTCTGAACCGAAGTTGGGGGACTACTAAGATAAGACAAAACAATATGGACCTTATGATGACTTTGGCAGTCCTTTTCTAGGACCACCGAAGCCGCTGCAGCCAAAAGACCGCCAGTCCTGGAGGTCTTTTGCCCACCATTTTAGGAGTATTCCGCTGGGCCTGCGGGCGAAAACAGTGTTTTTGCCCGCTGGCCCAGCAGGACACTCACCATAACACTGAATCTCATTATTGACCCAGCGGCAATGTTGTGGTGTGTTGGGTGCAACAGCACCCGTCGCGTATTTCACTGTCCGTAATTCAGGCAGTGAAATGCGTGATGGGGCTGTGCATGGGGGCCCCTGCACTCCCCGTGCCAAATGCATGGGCAGTTCAGCGGCCCCCAGGGCCCCTGACACTCCCATTCCGCCAGCCACGCCTCCATAGAAAGACTGGTGGATGGGGACTCGTAATCCCCAGGGCAGTGCTGCTTGCAGCGCTGCCCTGGCGGATTACAACCACAAAAAGCAGCAATAAGAACAGACAAGGAGAAGATAGTGAGCCAGCCTGATTTACATACGTCCAGGGCTAAATCAATTTAAAAAATGTGATTCAAATAGCACCTTGCCTGATGTGCTGATGAAAGTTCATATGATAATTGATATGACTCATAATGACATTGACACTGTAATTGTTGGATCTGACAGCCTTGGTGTGGTCTTTGCCAAATGTTTTGCCTTCTCCCCTCCTGTTTGCTGAAATTCATTTTTGTTGACATTAGGACTCTTTGCACTTTACCACTGCTAACGAGTGCAACATAGTAAAATTGGCTTATACCCCATTGGCACATTTAATATACTTATATGTCCCTAGTAATGTGGTGCTACATATACCCAGGGCCTGTAAATCAAATGCTGATGGTGGGCACGCAGCACTAATTGTCTCAGGCCTGTCATTGCAGCCTCTGTGTTGTTTGAAACTGCCAATTCGGCTTGGCAAAATAAACTATCTGAGAAGCCTTAACCTCACTTTTCAATGCATTTAATTCACCCCCTGTGGTAGGCTCTAAACAGCCCAAATGGAAGTGTGCATTCTATTTAAAAAGTATGATGTGTTTTTTAAGTCCATTCAGTGAAATATTCCTAAATTAATTTGTCACTACTATAAGGCATACCTCTCCCATAAAACAACATTGGGTTATTTTATTACATTTAAGACCTTTCAACTTATGGTTGGGAGAAGGTAGAAAAGCCATATTTACACTCAAATAAATTGTAATTCAAAATCCTCTTTGGTAAAGTCGGATTTTAGAATACAATTTTGAAGATGCCCCTTTTAGAAAGTTGGCATTTTCTTGCCTTAAACTTTTTGAGGCCTACTAGGACTTTCCAGTTGTATGGGCCTATTAGTTGCTCCCCCATCAGGAATGCATATTAGACCCAGACAGTAAACAATAGGACCTGGGTGTAACTGGGAGAGGGCCATCCTGGCAGTATGGGAGCGGCAGAGCTTTTTCCTGCTCCACTTACATTTCAAAGGGCTGCCTCCAGCACACTCACAAAGGAACTTGACACCAGCCTACTGTTGTCACCCTAAACCACTTAGAGCCTAGGTAGGAGAAAAAAGGAGAAGGAAGGACCTTTTCAGAAACAGATGTGGGGGTGGCCTAGAAATTTCCCTTGCTTCAAAGAGCAGCACCAGGTATAAATACTGGACCTCCTAAGTAAACCAGCAGCACATTCCTGGATTTGTGTATATTACAGCAGAAGGACTGCCTTGTTCCACAGAGAACTCCCCTGCTGCTTATGAGTGCCTTTTTCGTCAGAGGTCTGTCCTATTGCTTGGGGCCTGCCCACGTCTCTGAGAAGGAAGACTGGACCTGCTCCTGTAGTCCCAGGCTAACCTGAGTGACTCAAAGTTGGCTGATCTCCTGTTCTGAGCTACCAGGACACAACAGGCTCCAGAGGCCCCCCTGCAACTGGCGCTGCCTGGACCTGCAAATTGACCTACCTTAGCTCTGCTAGCCTCTACCTGAATGAGTTCCTGACCCCCAAGAGGTGCCTCCCAAGATCTTGGGCCCTTGGCAGGCATCAGTTAAGCTCCTTCTGTTGGTTCCTGAAGTTTTAAACTCTTCATTATAGACTTTGAGAAGGTAACTTTTTCAGCGGGACTAACCTAGTCCCTGTATCCAGGCCACACTCCATTGTGGTCAGCCTGAGCTTGTGACTTTATCACTGTCTAGCAAGACCAGATATCCACTTAACTACTCAGTTAGCATTTTCGACTTTTCTTAACTTAAACCTTTAAAATTCCATATCTCCGGTTCTACTGACCCAAGGTTTTATGTTTTGGTCTCATTTTATTTATTTAATTTTATACAACGTTTCTACATTGGTTTGAGATTTATCTTGTGTTGAATTTTCATTGTATTACTATTTGTGTCCCCCAACAATAACCCAAATTCTTTAAGTAACTTATCCTGGATGATACGCTTAATAATTACACATTTCTATACTATTGAATATAATCGGTAGATATGTGATACTTTTATGCCGCTCCAGGTAGTCTTTTTTTTGCATCTTTTTACTGGTTCCATTTGAAATTTTTTAAAGACTCCGTAGGCTGATAAAGACATATGGCCTGATTTATATTTTGATGGATGATATCAGGATGACTGAGTACATTACATTTGCAACCCTGGGAAACTACTGTCTGTCAGATTTCGATATAATCATCAGCCCAGCAATCACCTCTGTCCTTTGAAAGGAATCAATGCGGTTCCTTTAAACAAACAAAACATTGGCTGTTATTGGTTTTGATGGCTGTTCACCAAACCTTTCCAAAGTTTTTATTTTTCTAAAACAAACTCCCAAAGTGGAGTTTGTTCAGAAAAACAGAAAATGAATGACCTCTATACAATCAGAGTTTTCTGCTAGGGTGTGGTGTCATTATTTTTTTTCTTTCCCTCACCTCCAGGTTTGTTTCTGGCACTGACAGTCAGGGAAAAAACCATTGCAACATCCATACAGAACAGGCAGACAGGCTGTGCCATATCCTTATTCTGACATTTCCTATTTCATAAGACCATCGGAGTAAGTTTTCCATTGATAGAAAATGTAAGATTCACCTGTGTCTAAATGAGTTAGGTGGATGAAGGGTTTGGTGGACAGAATGCTCCTTTGTGTTTGCATTGGAGTATGCTCTCTGCCAATCCCTAACTTGTGTCCATATTTATTTGAAACATAAGTTGACCCAGTTCTTCTGTGGTTCCAGGGCAGACCTATATTAACACAAAATACCATGCTACAAGTAACAGAGGCAGTCATTTTGGTATCTCAGATACTCTCAACCTTCCTGATGAGGCATAGATGGTCTAACTCTGAGAGAACTTTTAAAAAAACAGGTGAATGATGACAGTAGGTAAAGATCAAAAATACCCTATTCGGCTGCATTAGTAAAACTCACTTTGACAACATCGTTGATGCTACGTTGAACCTCAATATAAAAGTAAAATGCTCCATTTATGTCTCTGTCATATAATCAGTCTCCTTGACCTGAGACAGATGGCCATACCATTTATATCGATCTTGACATAATAAATCAGATGATATCACTCACAGCCTGTTTATTCTCATTTCAATGAAATAGTTAGCCACCATATCAGTCAAACTGCTGTTCATTATCAACAAATGATCAATAAATTATAGTTGACTGTCTCCCACAGAAAGCTGAGACAGTACTGCTAACATGGGAAAGGAACCAGCTAGAAAAATAATTATACAACTACTCTAATACTCATTAAAAATTAAATTCAATGATGAAGTAAGAGTTTTAATACATATTAAGGCAAAATAGCTAGAAAGTTATCTTTCCCTCCATGACGTTCCTGGGGCATAATTTGCATTAGTGCTCCAATTTCCTCCAGCCTGTGCTCAGCCTTGAATAGGTGTGAGTGAGGTGTAAAATGCCTTTCAGGAGCAAACAATAGGCTAACCTGAGTGGGCCGAGATGACTCCTCAGGGTTCAACAAAATATGCAGGCTGGGGACTATGGGCCTTCATTTTGACAGCACAATGTCAAATCCTGCTTGACATGTCTAATGAGCCACATGTAACACTTGGGGCTCACTTGAAAAAGAGAGACTAGGCTACCAAAAAATTTTTTGTGGCTACCTGTCAGGTTGCTGAAGGACCCTGTTTTGTCCTACCAGACTTCTGGTTCTGGGTTTGTTGGGAGAACAGTGCATGTTTTAAACTGGATTTTAGTGTTAGATGTGAGAGGACCACAGGACTACCACAAAACATTCCCCCTTCACGTCCCGGAGCTCAGTTTTAGTTTCAACAAAGATCTTCACTGTCTTGCAAAAGCACACACTGCATTTTGGGCCCGTTTCCAGTAAGGCAAATAGGAACTGCTGCAAAAGTAGGAAAGGTTAACCAATGGGACCCTTTACCCAATTGATTAGGGAGGATCCATGAGTCATCACCAGTTACTAGCTCATGCCAGGATTAAATGTGGCACCTCCAGGTACCCACTACAGAACACGTTCTGGACATGCAGAAGAACAGAAGAGGACTGGACGTGCTGTCTGTGACCTGATAGGGGTCATGAAGGACTGGATCCTCTCTCTTCTGTACCCAGGACAATGAAGTAGACTCCAACGGTCAGTTGGCTGACCTCCTATGTGGTTATAGGGAGACACCAAGCAGCCAACGGCCTTTTTTCGGGAAACACTTACCTGACCAGTGGCAACTGGACCTGGACTGGACCCTGCTTGTTGGCCTGTACCTGAAGCTCTGTGCGTCTCTACATACCTCCCCTGAGGTTCTGGGACTTTTGAGGTGTACTCCAGTGGTTAGTTAGGACTTAAATTACTAAGGCAAAAGGTAACATTTTTGACCAGGACAAACCTGGTTGGTTATTCCGACCCACACTCCATCGCAGTCAATCTCAAACGGTGCCTAGGTCCCAGTTAACAGTGACCATTTACTATCAGTGCCACTCTGCTTTTTGATGCTATTTCTACTTAAAAAATTAAGAAATCATGTCTCTGAATCCCCATATTGGATTTTTGATCTTTTGGTGTCATGTGTTTAATAAATTTTACCCTGTTTTTCTAATTTGGTTTGGGAATTTCATTGCTTGTTTTTTCACTTTATTTCTCTATTACTCATTTGCTACTGCATAAATACTTTACAAATTACCCTGCAATAACGCTGTCTGCTCTGTGCCTTAGATACCTTGAAATTGAGCTAAGTTTAATGTAGTGACCTTGAGAGAGGGTGTGATTATTCCTTCAGGTAGGTAGCTACCCACCTTAAACAATAACTCAATTTCACACAATGGGGATTTGTGGCAAAGTGAATAGTTGTGTATCTTGAAAGATATGACGTAATTTTTGTTGATTTTGATATGGAGAAGATTGATGTTAACTATTGCCTGAAAGAGGGATTGAAGTATCTTTTAGTGGACAGAGCAGTGCTTTAATGCCTCAAAGAGTCTTTACTTCTGTTACTCTCTTTGTTGATAGTCCCCTTGTAAAATATTTCTTTCATTGTGGTAATGAGGGCTATGTGTGCACAGAGAAATGCTTGGGGTGGGTAGTATGGGAAATTAGTCCAGCTCCAATTCTTTTCCTGTCTCTGTACATCATGCTCTTTGTTTGTGAGTGTTTTGGTTGACCACAGAGCAGAGGGTTTCATTAGGAAGATAATGATTTCATTGCACACCATCGCTAAAAACATTAGCAAAGCCAATAGGTCTCACATGTGAAACCTACTGTCTCTGTTAATGCTTGTTTAATACTATGATGCTGAGAACCCAAGTATCCCTGATTTTAAGGGAGTGTCCATAAAGAAAGTATGATAAGTACTTGACTGCTCTTACAATGCCTGTTTTATTTTTTTACTGGTTGTAGGCGGCAGCCGGTTTGGTATATCTGGCAGGCCTGCAAAGAAAGTATTACAATAAACTTCTTTGGTACTGACTCTTACACATGCTATTGTGGTTAAGTGGTTGTCAGACAGGAATGACTGTTAGCATTGTCGTAATATGTTGTGGAAGAGGCGAAATTGAGTGATATCACAGTAGTCACATGGGAGTTATGTTATACGCACAGCTTTTCTCTGTGTATACAGTCAGAGGCAAGTGGCCTTCACCTGTTTGTTGGGGCTATGTTGTTCATGGGAGTGCTGATGGTTTGCATAATAAATGTACTATATCATAGCAACAGAGTGATAAAAGGATCTAGAGCTAGCTACAGAGGAGAGTCATTAAAATTCTGTAAATTCCAATGAGGGTTTTCATTGAATTGATGCTTCTGGTGGTGAAACCAATAAGGCCTTAGAGCCCGCTGTAGCGGGCTCTACTGGCCATTAAAGGCACGCTTCAGCGTTAAAGGCCCAAGTCAAAAGCAAGGGCCTTTAACAATGGAGTGGGCCTTTAAAGGCCGGTAGAGCCTGCTACAGCTGGGTCTAAAGCTATTAGAACATTCTGCCACTAGAGGGCAGAATGTTCTAATAAATAAAACAAGGTCCTCATGGAGCCCGAGGGGATTAAAACCCCCTCAGGCTCCATGAGGCCCTTGTTCACAGTTGTTGCTGTGAACAAAGAGAACACTGGAATGTTGAGGCTCGGGCTTTTACCAGCCAGTAAAAGCTCAGAGCACTCTATTGTCTCCAATGGAGCTGGCAACATTCCAAAGTTCTAATATAGTCTTACAACCCACCGTAGCGGGCTCTACTGGCCATTAAAAGCCCACGTTAAAGGCCTGAGCCGAAGGCAGTTGACCATCAAGCACTCCTTGTCAAACTTGGAAACAAGCATGAGCTTCTCTGACTCAGTCCTACAGGTTCTCATCATACCTCACCAGTGCCCACCTCTTGGTACAAATAAAGACTGCAGTATCCCAGACACTACTAAGTTCTGTTGAGTACCAGTGGGTTCCATCCTGTTTCCGCCCACTCCATCATTTTCAAACTCTGCATGGACCTCCTCAGACCCTCACTCACTGACAACTTTGAGAACCATCAATATGCTAATGACTTTCAACCCTGCCTCAAAAGCCCCTCCACCAATGACATACAGCAACTCCGATCCAACCTCTAACTCGTCCATAACTGGATCTCTAGATCCTACCTAAAGCTCAAGCCAATGGAGACTGAATTTGTCTTGTCTATTAACTACAGCAAATAACCTCTGATTCTCCCTGAATACCCGACGTGATTCCAGATGGCTTTCTCCACCTGTTGACTGACAATGCAAAATTCCATTGATTCACAGACCTCACTTTTAAAGATCAGATTTCAAGGCAAACCATAGAGTTTTATGAGCTCGCCCTATTGAAAAAAAACTGAAACCCTTTTTCTCCAAAGCACATTTCACAATAATAGTGCTAGCCCTGGTCTTCTCTCACATGGATGGAGGAAACACTCTGCTAAGAAGCCTCCCAGAGGCCTCTTTGGCGCCCCTGAAAGACGTTCTATACACTGCGGTAATTGTCCCTAACAGTTTGAGTAAGTTCAACCACATCAATTCAATGCTGAAGAAACTTCATTGGTTCCACTCGGCATGAAAAAACAATTTGATTATCTACAGAGCCAGTAGAAATTACAAGAACTTACCGACTCTGGTGACAACAACAAGATAGTTGACACAGCATTGCCAAACTGGAGTTGAAGAGATGCACAAATGAAAAAACAAAAGACAGTCCTAATGCATGTTACACATCAACATCTGGAGTTAGATCCCCAATGACAATCGAACAGCTACAACCCTCGTGCAATTCAGGGAGCACTATTCTCAGCTCCCCCCCCAAACACACACACACACACAAACACACACACACACACTAGTGCTTACCCATTGCCCGCCTCCTTGCAAACAATCGTACTGTACTTGGAGTCCGTGCCCCTCTCAGTGGTTCATTACTTTCCACCTTGGTATAGGAACAACAATTGATACATTGCTTCTAGCTATGTAAATCATTGCCTTCTTATGTGCTTCGCTTTAACTCTCCAGAGCAGAGGTTAAGTCCATATCATTGATGCTCCTAGCCATGCTGTCTTCACATCTCCCGGGTCACTTTTTATATGTTTCAGCAAGTAGCCCCGTAGTCTGGACCAGGATTTTCTCCTTACAAGAAAGTGGCATGTCCAATAATCTTTTGCCTCTCTGTACCTCGAGTTGACATTAGCTGACCTCTAGACATGCATCCTTTCACCTGCACAATTTGCGGTACAAAAGGCCTCCATAGCACGTGTTTCCCTACCTACTTGTTAAAAGACTGACATCACCAAATGTTCTCCCTTCCTTCTTGATGTTATTTTCACTTATCTACACCGAATAAAAATAAATAAGGAGCAAGCAGAAGCAGGTAATAAACTAGGAGCTTCTAGTATACTGCTCCTTGAGTGTGATTGTAGGACACGGATACCCTGTATACTGCTCCTTGAGTGTGATTGTAGGACACAGATACCCTGTATACTGCTCCTTGAGTGTGATTGTTGGACACGGATACCCTGTAAACTGTCTCTGTATTTCTGTAGCCTTCTTCTTCCACCAAATCAAGCCCTTTGCATTTATGGATAACAACGTAATACCCTGTAGACTGTCTCTATAGTTCCGTGGCCTTTTCCTTCCACCAAATAAAGCCCTTTGCATTTATCGATAACAACGTAATAATGATAATAATTCATCTGCTATTTCTATGCACTGTAAATAACAGATGTAAATAACAATTATGGTATTCAATTTGCTGACCTGCTGAAAGATGGTAGGTAGTCTTCCAAAAGCCCAAAGCAGTTCCTCATGACAGTCAATAACTGAAAACCAGTTAACGGCTTTCTGGAAAATTGATCTCACTCCCTGAGATATTCTGCCAATTCCAAAAGGTTTTCTGTGGTCATGACAAACATTCTCCAAATTCCCTACTTGAGCTCCCTTAATTTGTTCTTCTGGTCAATTTTAGACATTATCAACCTTATCCATAGTTTGTTACCCTCTGACCTTAAGCCTCTTGCTGCACACACTTTGCACATCGTACCAAACAAGTTTGCACACCATACCTCGGGAGTCATGCTACCCTGAATACCCACAAATAAAAAACATACCATCCAAGTATTGAACAACATCTCCTCAATCATTGGACGCACTGTTTCAAATGTCGTTTTATTCCCTCCTCTGTATAGGCCTCCTCCTTACCAACACACTCTCCTTACATACAACTTCCTAGCATCATCCTACCCATTTCAGCTGCTGGGGTTTGTACTCCTTGGACCACTTACCATGAAATGTCACAACATCAACTTCACTACTTCACCTGGAAAGCTTCTTATCCAGTTTGGTGCAACCGGTTCCGCATTCTTGCTTCTTGTTTCTGAGCCAATCCATCCTCCATACATGCTCTACATCCTGCACCACACTCCACAGACTCTACAAATGTTTGGGCATAGTACTTCCATATTGAATGGAGGATGGTGGGTGGCAGATCCCTTCAATAATTGTATCACATTATTTTTGCTTCCTCTGAGATCCAGTGACAAGGTGGTAGCACTACAGCTGCCTCTTGTGCCAGTCCTTAGAACCTCTGTCTCTGTAATTAAGAAAATGAATTTACAATGTTGCTAACTCAGCACTGTACACGTCATTAAACTATGTCACAATCCCTTGCACAAATATTCTCAGCCTCTCCAACTTTTTTCATCTTTTTCTGATTGTCTGTTCACCAGCACCACCACCAACTGGTTGTCTCCCATAAAGTTTAAAATCCATTTTGTCATCTTGCTACACATAGCAACAAAGCCACCACCAGTGAAAAGAACTGCTCAGTGATAATGCCTATCCCTCCACTTCCATAGCCATTCCTCTGCGCACCAACTACCAGCAGTATAAACCAAACCATCCTACCAGGAGAGCATCTGAAAAATGGGCACTATGTTCTGCTTTACACTCCTGGTATCACATCCTCACTTCTCTGAAATCATTGTGAATTAATGGCCACACCTTAACACATCTGCTAAGCCCAGACAGGGTGAGGGTGCGAAGCCTTCTACGGAACGTCTGTCCAAACCTCAACACCATAAGTGTAATTTTTAAATGGCCCAACAGCTGCTCAATTGCAGTTTCTGCACCCCCAATGCTTCCCCATAACTTCCAGGATCTTCTACTGTATCATTCAGTAAATACATTTCTCTCTGGCCAAGGCCAGCACTATATCTCAAAAGGTAATGACCATCTTGTGGCCTTCATTCTTCTGTACATTAATGGGACACCAACCAAATCAAATCACCAGTTCTTGGTTGTCTAGTCCCCTTTTGTTCAAAAGTCCTTGGTGGTCTAGTCTCCTTCTGCTCAAAAGTCCTTGGTGGTCCATTCTCCTTCTGCTCAAAAGTCCTTGGTGGTCTAGTTCTCTTTCTTCCCTCTCTTGCCAAATAAGAAGTCACCCATAGAGTGTCTCACTGTATTTGATCCAGAAGACATTGTGAATTCTAACTGGACATGAACTGAGGAGTAGAAAAGAATCAGAACACACCACAAACCTTTTGATATTATAGTACATTAGCAGGGCCAGTGGTCTAATGGATGTTTGGGGAGCAGCTGTGATGCCAATTTTATTTTGAACTTCCACAACCATACATATGAGCTCACTAAAATCACTAACCAGTTCAATTTCACACAGCTGACCAAACAGTCCCACTGGCCAATGCTGGCCCTTTGTATTTTAACATCCACTTATGAATATATTGAGTTACTATGTACTTGGAACATCACAGATTGTCACCCAAAATGTCATGTATTTTGTAACTTTGTCCTTTTTATTGTAAGACACTCCAACACCCTTGGGCGTATATAAAATCACACAAATAAATAACATAATGTAGTCATGAGCTTGTTTTTAAGCACACCGATACAGATACTGACTGCTACAGTCTGCAAGGTGAACAGGACAGACACACACAGAAACTGTCAACTTCATATGATTTTATTTCCTTGAGATGTTCGCCAGAAAAAGTAAATAAGTCCATTATCCGATGTTCCCCATACTTGCTGTCACACATAATCACAAACATTTCCTTCAACAGTGTCAGGCCTTCGTGTTGTTCTGTCAAAATGATACCCATCACCAATATATTATCCTTCACCTATTCCATGTTGCCATTCATTGCCTTGCTTGTCATGTTGATTACTCTCGCTAGGGCTTGCTTAGTATCATCCATGTCCATTGTTCCCCTCTGGTGTGTCTGCCTGTTATCACTCCCTGTGCCCTCATCTATGTCATGTTCTGTGCATCTTCTCCCCATAGACACTTACCCTCCTCTACAGATAGGCTTGTGGTGTTGGTGTCCTGTTGGACATGTGTTTGGGTACTAGAGCCATGTAGGCTATGGGGAGGAGCATTGCAATGGAGTGTAGGATAAACAATAGATTATCACCAAACTTATATCAATGTAGTCGGTTCACCTTATACTCCGCCCAGCCATAACTGTCCATACCAAGTCTCCGAATGAGGCTAAGAGCCTTTTAAATGACTAGAACCTTTGCTTGCTAGACACTTGCAATGCCGGGTCGGGCTGGGATTAAATAGGCCTAAGAACAAATTAACTAATCAGACAGCTAAAATTGTGGGTCACATTTGCAAATCAGGGACGATTTGAAATTGAATCACTATATAGAAGTTTTATAAAGTGTGGGAGACTGCGTGCATTTGTGCTTGCTGGAAGCAACTTTTGTGGTAATATCAGGGAAATCAACATTAAACAACGGCCCACCACACCATAAAACAGGCCAACAAAACAACCAAAAAACGGGCCCACACGCTGACCAGTCTATACAGCCATTTTGGCATTCAGGCCAATCTAGAAGGCTAGATTCATATTCTCTTTGCTGAGTCCCTAGAGAGGCTTTGGGTGAGAGGGGGCACAGTGAACTGAACAAGGAAATTGTGCACATGCGTAAGTAGGAGAATGGTACTGCTTGCTGCAGCAGCTGGAAAATATTCTTTTTAGTAAATCCTTTTACAAATGGCGTCTGCCAGGCTCCTAATCCTTGATTATTCTCATCCCCACCACCTGCCATCACAGTACAAAAGCTAAAGCACTGCCAAAAGAGTCAGCAGATGGGAGAAAGGATTGCATTGGCATATCGTGTTACAGCAGTGTGGACACCTAGTGTAAAGTATGTGCCATCTTTACCAGCATTGTAAGCAGTGAGTGCTGAAGATAGTGTGTGCCTGAGGATGGCCCAGTGAATAATAAGTGCAGGGACATCACAATAGTGTGGAGGGTGGTAAATGAAGGGATCCAAATCCAATCAACGTGGTTGGCTATCTGATTAGCAGAATGATGCACTTCACCTGATGATAGCTAGCCAAGTGCTTTTAGCTATAAGTTTCTCAGCTGTACAAATTGGTTGTATGTCAGCTGCAAATTTAATTGGCAGAGGTTTTTACAGATCAAAAAAGAGCCCTCAAAGAAAGTGATGGTAGTTTAAGTGTAAAGTGAAGTGTGTTGAGATCCGCAGGGATAGTGGACATCTCATACATTTTGTCACTCAGTGAAAGTAGCAAAGGCTGTGTGGAGAGCGATGTTTTCAGAGAGCCACAAGTAGACGTGTTCAACCAGGAATTCATGTATATAAAATAATTCCAAAAGCAATACAACAATGAAACACCAACTCCAAGCGGCAAGTCCAGTCGTTCAAACGCTCCAACACTCCACCCTCTCCCCGACCTTCATATTCCACATTCCATCCGTGAGCCCCTGACGACACAACACATTCCTGCCCACAAACCCCTGACGACACAACACATCTTCCCCTCAACAAAATATCACTGACTGACAAACTAACACACTCAGACCTCGACTAATATACATACCACATACCACCAACAAACAACCTGCAGGCTACACAGGTATAAATAAAGAAAAAGACTCTCTTGAAGCTCCCAACACGTAGCTCACCACTCTGGACCAGGCAAGGCCCAATATAAAAATGAACATGTCGCTCCAACACATAATCTTTCAAATATTCAGGCGGACTCACCCTTTTATTTTCTCTTCACGGAGAAGAACCATCATCATCAACACCCAAACGGTGCTTCTCACACACCTCAACCCTAGCTTCTTCAGACATGTCACCTGCCCCAGCACTGACGACAAACAGTCTTCTTACGGAGCCGCTTGTCTGGACGCATTCCACTCATTCAACCACCATCCTTCTGTGCAAGAACCTTCCCTTGTCTTCATCCAGTCTCTCACCCTTCTTTTCTCCTGTGAGGACTACACTTCTTTTGCTCCACCATTTACCATTTTCAACTAAAACAGCATGTTTAGAGACCTTGAAAATGCGTGATTTGGGAAAAAAACTTGGAGTTACTCTTCTTAGCACCCCCAGGTCTTCTCACTTTAACCAAATCACCCATCGGAAAGTGAACGTCCTTTTTGTCTTTATCATAAGCCATTTTAGTTTTTAACTGGGCATTCTCTACTTCGTTGCGCACCTGTACCTGTAACCGGTCCATGCTACGTGTGTGTTTTAATACCCAGCTGGGACTTAATTTACAAGAGCCATAGCTGCCTTTCAATAATACTTAATGAGAAGCTCCCATTAGTGAGTGTAGAGTGTTGTGATAACTCCACAACCCCTCTTGGACAGCTTCTGCCACATCCATGCATGATACAGAAGCTAATTGTATTGTTTCCTTCAACATCTTTCAACCATACCATCACCCTGTGGACTATAGAGAGCCACCGACAAGGGCCTCACTCCAAATGACTTTAAAAATGATCGCACGACATGCGACTTAAACTGGACTCCGTTGTCTGTAACTGTGGCCCAGGGAACACCTTCCCTGCGAAACATGTCCTTCAATAAATGTACCACAGATTAAGTGGTTGGTTCTCTCAAAATGTGCATTCAACCCCTTTTGAATAATAATCTAGTAACCCTAACGCATACCTCATGTCAGTTGTAAAGTTATAAATTGGGCCCACAAAATCTATATCCAGCTTTTCCCAAGGACCACTGGAAAATTTCACTGGGTGCAGAGGTGTATTACCACATACACAGTTTTGTCTGCTTGTTGACAACTCAAACAGCTGCCCACAAATACTTCAACTTCAGCATCCATGCCAGGCCACCAATAGTATCTCTGTATATGTTTTTTAGTACCCATATTCCCAAGATGTCCCTGATGAGCAAGAGTAATTAATTTAGATCTCAACTCCAATGGAGAGACTAATACATTTACCCTCAATATTGCACCATACTCCATAGTTAATTCAACTTTCACATTATAATAGGACTGAAAACCATCACACACCTTCCTCTCATCAGGTCAACTCTTGATAATGAAATCCTTGATTTTCTCTTGAGACTCATCATGTTCGGGATGCTCCTTCCATTACGTTCTGCTGACAGTTCCCTCTAAAACGACTAAGCCGTCGACCAAACCAACTACACATTCAATATCGTCTTCAGACATATTACTCTGCACAACTTCAATGGGTCACCTGGACAGAAAATCAGCATGGGCATTCTTCCTGTCCTGACTATGCTTGATTACAAAATTAAACTCATACATTCTAGAAAGTAATCTAACTAATCTTGGACTGATCTTATTGTGCCCATTCACAGACTTAAAATACACTAGGGGCTTGTGATCTGCTACCAGTATGAATTTTCTGCCCTGTAGAAAGGTCTCAAAATGCTTGGTTGCCCAGGCACAGGCCAACGCCTCCCTTTCTATTGTGCTGTATTTGTGTTCAGCAGTGGAAAAACATCTAGAGGCAAAACCTACTGTGCATTCTTATCCTCTACCATTTGTGTGAGAACTGCTCCAAGACCTACTCCGCTTGCATCCACTGTTACAATAGATTGCATATCATCCTTGAATGCATGCCTTGCAGGAGGTTTCACAATGCAAACTTTCAAATTTTCAAAAGCTTTGTTGCTGCTGTAAACAGCACACACCTTGGAGTCCAAATTGTCATCTTGCAGATCTAGCATAGCAACCTTCTGGGTGTTTTTGCACACATGTGCAAAATGTCCACTTTCTCTACATTTCGCACATGTTTTACCAACGCCTGGTCAATTTTTTATGTTGGTTAAGTGTGTGCTAGAACCACATCTATAACAGTTACCTTGTTTCTTGCCATCTGGAATCATGTTTTGGTAGTTTTAAGTTTGGTTTTTACTGCGTTTACTGATTATACCTCTGATTCGTTTTTAGATTTGTTTAATTATTTTTAAGGTAATACCGATCTTTCAATGCCTCTTGCGATCTTTAATGTTTCATCCAAACTAGGGTTTCTGCAACATAATTACCTCTATTGGTTTTTTGTTACAACAATTCACAACTAATCAATCCCGTAAATAAGAATCAATATTGCCATCAGATTCCCACTTTAATACCAAAGTGCGCAATTCAGCCAGGTAAGTATCAATTGATTCATGAGCAATTGATGTCTTGTATAAAATCTGTGTCTCGCCACTATAATTCTTGTATCATTTTTGAAGTGATTTTGTAATCTGCACACAGCTTACACATAAACATTCCAGTCGGTTTCTGTAGACTGAATTGCAGCAGGTAAGTGATCAAAAGTATGTTGACCTTCTGACCCTAAACAATGATACAGCAATGCCAACTTCCTAACTGGTTCAAACTTTGAACCATCAATTGCAATCAGGTAACTTTCAAACCATTGTTTCTACTTCTGCAAGGAAATTTGTTGGGCAGTTTATATTTTGCATAATGAAGGATGTGTGAGAAATTGTACAAAGTATGCTGTAATTGGAAAATAATATGAAGTCCTTCCAACAAAAATTAGGATGAAAAATGAACCACAATGTTAGCTTTCTATTCTTTTATAGTAGAACTCTTAAATAGAGCAACATTTTTGTTTTTATCAAATAAATTGGAAAAAAGGGCTGCCGAAGAAGGCTTGTGGTTTTTCCCCTGAAAATGGCATCAACAAAGGGTTTGCGGTGTTATAATCACCAGCTTCCCAGCTTTCAGGAAAAGGCAGACTTGAATCAGAAAACCACATTTTTCAACACAATTTTGGCATTTTTCTGAGACATACCCCATTTTTACTATTTTTTGTGCTTTCAGCCTCCTTCCAGTTAGTGACAGAAATGGGTGTGAAACCAATGCTTGATCCCGGACAGGTAACTATTTTTGAAAAATAAACAACATTTTGAATTCAGCAAAGGTTCATTTGTGTAGATCCTACAGGGTTTTCCTACAGAAAATAACAGCTGAAATAAAAAAATATTGAAATTGAGCTGAAAACAACAGCCATTTTTCTTTATGTTTTACTCTGTAACTTTTTCCTGCAATGCCAGATTTTTGAAAGCAATATACCGTTATGTCTGCTGGACTCTTCTGGTTGCGGGGATATATAGGGCTTGTAGTTTCACCAAGAACCCTAGGTACCCAGAGCCAATAAATGAGCTGCACCCTGCAGTTGGTTTTCATTTTACACTGGGTATACAGCAATTCATTTGCTGAAATATGAAGAGTGAAAAATAGGTATCAAGAAAACCTTTGTACTTCCAAAATGGCCTCAAGATAAGGTGTTGAGGAGCAGTGGTTATTTGCACATCTCTGAATTCCGGGGTGCCCATACTAGCATGTGAATTGCAGGGTATTTCTCAAATAGACGTCTTTTTTACACACTCTCTTATATTTGGAAGGAAAAAATGTAGAGAAAGACAAGGGGCAATAACACTTGTTTTGCTATTCTATGTTCCCCCAAGTCTCCCGATAAAAATGGTACTTCACTTGTGTGGGTAGGCCTAGCGCCTGCGACAGGAAATGCCCCAAAACACAACATCAACATATCCCATTTTTTTATAGAAAACAGAGGTGTTTTTTGCAAAGTGCCTACCTGTAGATTTTGGCCTCTAGCTCAGCCGGCACCTGGGGAAACCTACCAAACCTGTGCATTTTTGAAAACTAGAGACCTAGGGGAATCCAAGATGGATGGGGTGACTTGTGGGGCTCTGACCAGGTTCTGTTACCCATAATCCTATGCAAACTTTAAAATTTGGCTAAAAAAACACGTTTTCCTCACATTTCGGTGACAGAAAGTTCTGGAATCTGGGAGGAGCCACAAATTTCCTTCCACCCAGCGTTCCCCCAAGTCTCCCGATAAAAATTATACCTCACTTATGTGGGTAGGCATAGTGCCCGCAACAGGAAATGCCCCAAAACACAACGTGGACACATCCCATTTTTGGAATGAAAACAGAGGTATTTTTTGCAAAGTGCCTACCTGTAGATTTTGGCTTCTAGCTCAGCCGGCACCTAGGGAAACCTACCAAACCTGTTCACGTTTGAAAACTAAAGTTCTAGGGGAATCCAAGATGGGGTGACTTGTGGGGCTCTAACCAGGTTCTGTTACCCAGAATCCTTTGCAAACCTCAAAATTTGGTTAAAAAAACACGATTTCCTCACATTTCGGTGACAGAAAGTTCTGGAATCTGAGAGGAGCCACAAATTACCTTCCACCCAGCGTTCCCCCAAGTCTCCTGATAAAAATGATACCCCACTTGTGTGGGTAGACCTAGAGCCCGCGACAGGAATGGAACACACAAGGGTCAATGGTAGTCCTTGCATGAGGGCTACTGTTAACCCTGGAGTGATCCATTCCTGAAGCAGGCACTAGACGCAGGCACACAAGGGAGGTTGTGTTTTTATCTGGACAAGTGGGGAAACACTGGGTGGTAGGAATTTGGAGGATCCCTGCACATTCCTGTAGTTTCTGTGATAAAACAGAAAGGAAAAATAGTGGTTTTAATCAACGTTCCACTTTTGCATGGTATTCTGGGTAAGAAAACTTTGTTAAATCCAAACACGCCACATTTATGTGGGCTGCCTTGGGTGTCTAGTTTTCAGAAATGTCTGCGTTTTGTAGGTTTCCCCATATGGCTGCAGAGCCCAGGACCAAATACTTAGGTGACTGTCTTAAAAAACGAGGCTGTTTTGTGGTAGGTAATTTTAATGTCTCCACAATCCGTTTTGGGTACTTCCCTGTTGTGGTCACTTGCCCACTCACTAAAGTGAGGCAGTTTTTCGCTGGAGACTTAGTGGAACTTGGGGCTCCCTGCAGATCCCTGGAATTCTGCTCATTGGAACGCAAGTCAAATGTGTTTTTTAAGCACATTTTGTGATTTCAAGGGGATTCTGGGTGAAGGAAAACTGGTGAGAGCCACGCAAGTCCTGCACCCTTGGACTCCCCTGGTACTAGTTTGTTAAAGTTAACCCACCACTCACACTGGTTGCTTTAGCACCTCCAGAAATTATGGTTTCAAAGCATGAATACTTATCAAAGTATCTGAATATTGAAACCAAGCCTTCTGAAGGTGGGCCATAAAGCCGCGTCCAGGCACCAACCTCTTTATGGTCCATTCACACGCCATTCACGCACAACAAACAACCTTTTCATATCGCCAGCCATGGGCCCAATCCAACCAATCAGTGCACTCACATTAACTTACCGCTGCCAGACAAGGGCCCATCACATTCACACGTCACAGAACGGAATAAGTTTGACTACATTTTACCACCTTTCAAGTAACTGCCTCCTTCTTCCTTAACATTACCAAACGCATGTGTAACAAACCTTTACTAATGACTCCTGTGACAGCCACCTGAGGCTCAGGAAGACATGTTTTTCATGCGCCTTTAACGCACTCTCTGTGCTAAATCCAACTCCTTCCAGTTTGTAGATGCAAGTTGGGGGTGTCCGAGTATGCCGTACAAAGCGATTCCTCGAACTGAGTGAGCATATCTACCTTTGAAACTAAGGGAGACATGCTGGGGATTTCTCATGATGTTACCTAAAGAGAAGGTCATAGGCCAACTGCCTCCTTCTTCCTTAACATTACCAAATGCATGCGTAACAAACCTTTACTAATGACTCCTGTGACAGCCACCTGAGGCTCAGGAAGACATGTTTTTCATGCGCCTTTAACGCACTCTCTGTGCTAAATCCAACTCCTTTCAGTTTGTGGATGCAAATTGGGGGTGTCCGAGTATGCCGTACAAAGCGATTCCTCGAACTGAGTGAGCATATCTACCTTTGAAACTAAGGGAGAAATGCTGGGGATTTCTCATGATGTTCCCTAAAGAGAAGGTCATAGGCTATGAAAAAGGGTAGTGTTTGGTACATAGGGGAGTCCATGAGAACGTAGCATATGTCCCAGCCAACATTATGTGCAGTGATGTGACTGTAATGCACTTATACAGCAAACTGAACATCTACTAAGTTCTGATGGAGGATGAACATGAAAAGCAGATCAAACACTGACCTATACAAGTCATTCTCCTTCAGTGCTGGGATGGCACCAATGGGTTTGAATCCATAGGTGTAGATGATGTACATCTGTACTACCTTTACTATCTGCCTTCTACCTGTGCAATAACCCTGTGAAGGCACACCTACCATAAGCTTTCCTTACCCATTCATGTCTCTGTTCTCATCAGAGTCCTGGCTACTCCTGTATAATTGCCAAGTGAACCTATACTAGTTTGTGGATGCAAGTTGGGGGTTTCCAAGTATGCCGTACAAAGTGATTCCTCGAACTGAGAGAGCATATCTACCGTTGAAAGTAAGGTAGACATGCTGGTGAAGAAAGGATACTCAGTGACAATGTGGCATATGTTCTGTCCACTAGTATATGCAGTAGGCGGAATATAATGCATGCTAATTGAACAGAACATCGACCACGTTCTGACGGTGGATTTAGCTCTCAAGCAGTCCAAAAGGAAGTCCATGATGAAGTAAAATTCTGTGGCTGCTTGCTTAACGAAGCAGTGGCCCATGGACATGCGGTATCCATGCACTGCCACTGAAAGGATTACCCAACGGCAGCTCAACCTCAGTCGATTTCCCAGAACTTTGCTTTAGTATGATACAACGTAAAGCAAGTAGGGATACAGAGGCCTGGTTGGGATGGACACTGGGGACAGAAAAACCGACTCTCCTGCCGCTTTCCATGCTTCGAGCACACTTTACAGTGACAACATGGACGATCCTTTTGGGGTGTTTTAGGAATGCGATCAGCAAAGTGTCACTCCTGCAGCCTTGCCACATCCTGGAAAGACAAACATTTAAGGCTACCAGGTGCATCAAGAACGCATATCCAGTCAGAGAAGCAGCAGAGCAGAACACCTGGAGGTCACGTTCCCACTTCCACATAAACAGTGTTTACACGCAAGAGCACCGCATGAGAGCTCCGTGGTCGAGAGCGCGAGGTAAGAGTTCTGTAGTTCACACGTATGCACAAGATAATGTCTCGTGTGTAATAGATATCAGTTGCTGGGAATGCGAAAAACAGCTTAGCATGAACAAGTAAAGACTTAATGAGACCGCTAATAGTGCTAATAGTGAACTTGCTGGTGCTGATTCAAAAAGTCAGATTCCCATACTTTCTGTAATGCTGCTTACAATACAGCCACTGAGACGTCCTGCCACCAATGATACGTGAAGCAGTGCCACTGGAAGGTACTGTTTGGAAGACCACCTCATCACCAAAATATGTGGAGATCCATGTATTCAGAGAGCCAAAAGTGTACATGTTCAATCAGCAAAGAATGTTTTTTTAACAATTAAAAAAACAGCACAATGACGAAACACCAATGATTCCAAGCGTCAAGTCCAGTCATCAAGCGCTCTGAAACTTCACCCTCCATCTGACCTTCACATTCCACATTCCACTGCGAGCCCCATGATGACACAACAGGCTTACTGTCCATGAGCCCCTAACAACACATCACATTACTGCCCACGAGCCCCTGACGACACAACAGGCTCGTTCAGGGAAGAAAATATAATGAGAATGGAGGGAGAGGGCAAATGGAGACTAAAGCAACAAAAGAATGTGGCATAGAGCTCAAGACTCCTTTGGACTAGCTGGTGAAAACAAAAATACCCACTGACACATACAAGAGTATGGACATTTTTGGGTGAGACCAAAGATCTGAGAGAACTTCAGATGCGCATTTGTGTGAAAGAATTACCAATTCCCTTTTTAAATATGACTGAAATAAGTCTGCAACCACTTTTCCTCCCTTATTGAAAACCTATACTGGGCCAAAGAAAAGTTTGGATTAAAATTGATTGGGGGTATGTAGGGATGGAAGTAGGTAAGATTTTGTTTTATGGCTATATTATCCCAAGTAGGGAGGGACGGTCATTCTGAGATGTGTCTGAGGGACCACAATTCCTTTCTCAGCCAAGCAATATTCTATAAAGTCTTTCCAATCACTGTCTTTTCAATATGTGGCCAAATTCTATGACTTAGGGTCTGATTTAGGGTTCAGCAGTCTGACCTCTATCCATCAGCGTGGCAGACAACATTACCTCCACTACTCTGACAAACAGAGGACGACCATATTTATAGATCAATACCTAGAAGAAAAAAAAGATATCTGCACCTTCAGAGGAACAGTTGTCACAGATGTTCCTCTGAAGATTTTAAAAGTTTGGTGGAAAGCCTCCAACCATTTTGACAGACCGCCCACATTTTGATTTTCAGAAAAACCTTCAAAGTAGGAGATTTGTTGTGGTAAAAAAAACAACTGATGACACCCATACAGAGGGAGTTTTTCTCTTTGGGTGTGGTGGTCGTTTTAATTATCCTGTTTATCACTGTCAGGTTTTCCCTGGTGGTAACATAGGAAAAATCACTGTCCACCCTACATAGGATTTCTAAATTGTGGAGGATGAAGGTGCCACCCTACATAGGATTCCTAAATTGTTTAGGATGAAGGTCAACTTCTGCTGAATGTTAATTTTCTGCAACACCTGGGAGTGGACAGATATTGTTATTAAACCTATCTCTGACAACAGTTTGTTAGTACTACTTATGAAATGTAATCTATTCTTGAGATGTGATTAGTTAGAACCATGACTACATTAAAGAATCCCAATACTATAATTTCTCACTCTGTGAAATCAGACGAATGTAACAGGAAATCCAGAAGCATGGTTTCATGTCCATTATTAGGTAAGTAGATTGTTGCTAATGTTATTAGAGAGCCACCCATGATACACTTCAAAAATATCTGTTATATTTGTCTTTTATTGCCATCTATTATAGAACCATGTAAATTTCTATGTACAAAAATAGCTACTCTGTTATGTTTAGAGTTTTCTGAGGAATAGAACACATCCAGATGTAACCTGTGCTTCATTCTTATTTGATCTTTGCCATTCAAGTGAAGTGAGTTTGCGGGAGAAATATGCTGTCTAGTTAATGTACACGCAGGACCAACCAGATGGCCGACTGTTTAGTTGGTGAGATGATGCCTCTCACATTTTTGGAAAAAATTTACCCACAAGAGTTTTCCTGAAATGGTCCTCTTCTCATATATCATCAACTTACAATGATCTTCCCCACCATATCCTCAGGGTTTACTCCCCTCTATGCTAAAGACAGTTGATACAGAAAGAAGCACGCACCCCCTTTCTAAAATTCCCCTTTTAAGCCCCAAAACAATCTCTAAGAACTACATCAGAACTTAAAACGAGAAAGAAAATGTAGTACATCATAACCAAAGTCAGGATACCCACTCAAATAAGGCTAGAACTTTCCCACTGGAGAGCCATCAACGACTTTAGTTAGATTCACATCTGTAGGAAAAGCAAGGGGGTGGAAAACCAATAAAGATCCAGCTCACTCCGCCTTCTGTCCCATAAAGCATGTAGATGTGCCTCTATTGATACCTCAGACAATCATCTTTTCTGCAGCTGGATTTCACAATCTGCAGATCTAGAGTCACTGGTCCACATATAGCACTAGGTCGATAATTTCAATTTCTATCTCACCTCTCATCATCTGTGAACTCTTACTTTGAGCCAAGTCTCATGTCTTTCCAGGTTCCAGGCCTAAGTATGATATTTCAGATTGGTCCTTTTTTGGTTGATCTGCATTTTTCAGGTTAGTGTTCAACAGAGAAGAATGGTCTGACCAATCGGTGAAGTGGTAGATTTTATCGCCTTCTTCAAATCTGATTCCAGATGCCCTCATTCCTGAGTTTATCCATAAATAGTTTGAATGATATTCTCGTAAGGAGATTTCTTCATTAGATTTTGTTATTCGTAAGACCGTCTCCTTCCCAGAAAATAGTGACATTTGGTCAGGATGTCTCAGAAAATCTGTGTCTTCTGTCCCCATCCAAGGAACCCAAATCTTTCTTCATGTTCTCTACCTTGGGATTCAGATCATCTAGAAATTCTTGTAAGCTTTTTAATAGATCTTCCCAAAGCTCTCTTTCAAAATCGCCCAGATCCTTTAACATTTCCCCCTTTGTGAAAGCCATATCTGTATTTGGATTTGTTGCTAGAGCTGTAGTTCTAGAGGGTGTCCTTCTTGCATCCAGGATTTCCGACGAAGTAGTGTCCTCAAAGAAACTTTGTAGATCTTTTTGCATTTGTTTTCTCCACAGCATTCCTAATTGAAAATCCCCTTGCCTAGATTTATATCAGGCCATAGGCTTACAACATCTCTTTTCAGCTTAGGAGATACCTTTAGGGAGGTGGATTGGCACAAGCAAACATGCGCACAATAGTTAGAGATGCAACACTTCCTCTGAGTGCATATTGCTTTCTGTTGTCAGAGTGAGGGCTAGGTGGACTGATTACATGCTGGCAGCTCCTAAACGTGTTCCCCCAGTGCACAGTATTGATTCCCTCATGCATAAATTTAATCTAGTTAGCCATCAGTACAAAAGGGAGTTGCCCTCATTGGTGAGTCTAGTATCTAATGGCCAGGTAATTAAAAAGTGCCTAGCCCTCTGTATAGAGACTGCTTTCTCTGGCTATGCCTCTGGGTACCTCAAGGCATGGTTAGTAAGACAGGCCTCGTTTCTCAGGTGAGTCTGGAGGACTCATGTGTTCAAAGGATCTGTTCATCCCTGCCAGGCCCAGGCATAATACCACCATCATCTTTCCAAAGCTGAATTTCCAGCTTCAGAAGAGTGGGCTTGGCTTGGCCAGTGATACCCAGTGATGCCTGAAGTCCAGTTAGATCCTACTTTTAGTCTGCTCACCCCAATGATGTCCCCTGTTCATCAGATCATGCTCACGGATGTCATCTTCAGTGTGCGCCTTTGTAGCTCTTCCTCATTTCACCTCTGCCACCCATCAGAACAACTGTTATGATATTGCCAGCTGTCAGGTCAGGAACTATTCCATTGCAAATTCCACCCCTACCACACCATGGAACAGGATCCATGCAGCGTGGCCCATCATTCTCTTGTGGACTGGTCATGTTGATGCACATATGTTTATATATATGTTGTGGTATGGATGGGGCTGTGGTTTGGTATATTTACTGAGAGCCTGGTTGAAGGTCTGAACGGGATGCATAATCACTGAACCTTTGATCTATTTGTGTGATCCATGGTGAGATCCTAAAGCCTTAAATTATATTCATGTGGATGAGAGGGTGGTGCAGATATTGGATATAGAAAGTGATGGTCTAAATAGATCCAACCAGAGTGCCCAGGCTGGTATAAAAGCAGGTTGAGCTATAACACTATGGCAATCATATTGAGGCATGTGTCTTAACTGAAAGGCCTCCATCTGCAAAGTCCCTAACTATTGATGGAGAGGTTATGCTCTAAGATGTTGCACAAGTGCTTGAGTGATGCAATCACATTCGGCTTGTAATACAGCAGACAGGATATCCGGCACGTTTGTGAAGGAGTAACCCATCCCCCAAACTCGAAATTATTATGTTTTTTGTAAATTTTGCAGATTTCTAATAAATTCCACACCCAACTCCCACTCCTGAATCTATTAAGCTTCTGAAGTTCTTTCGCAATACAACATTCATTCATCCACCACCGCATATCCATTTACATATTATTCAGTCTTTTTGATCATCCATTCATTCATTCATGACGTAGGCATCAAATCAGCCATTTTCCCTCAACTTCAAGAGTGTATTATTTTACTCAAGTGCAATGCAAATTAAGTAAGAAAGTTCTGGTTGCCTAGAGGCCGACAATCAAATCCTGGAATTAAGACAGGATGGAGTTCCCAGAATATCTCTCTCCCAGTAAGGCAAAACATAGTCAGCCTTCTGTGAGCTGGGTTCAATTAAGAAAGGAAAATTAATAAAGTTCTACAAGCCCTCTCCCTGCCTGACCTTGGTTATTTTACTATAGAAAGGGCAGAGGGTTCTCAGAAAGGGCAGGAAGACACAGGAAGACTAATTTTCCTATAAATGTTTTAAAATTAGGAAAAGCACACAAAAAAAGTTTACAATTGTTAAAACTATTTGTCTAACACTAAGATTCTTTGCTTCCATGTTCTCGAATAATACTGAACTTCTGTGTTAAATCAAAACAGCCCTGTCACTGACTTTTAAGTACGTGGACACATGATGTTATTATAACTGAAACAGAATCTCTCAAACAAACATAATACATATATTCATTTTGGGACAAAATAAATCATGTTATTATTTTTTCTGATTTGTTTTTCAATGTAACATGACATCCAAGAGTTCATCTTGTGTCTTGAAAATGGTTGTGTCTAATTCTTGCTTGGACATATTTTATAGAAATTCCAGCCAAGGGACATAACTCAGAAAAAGCTCATTGGCTCTGACTGGCTGCAGGACTAATTAACGATTTAGGTCCAGATTAATGAAGCATTTTTGCGTTTGCAAAAGGCGCGATTCGAACAATCTGACCATTTGCAATTGCGATAAGGTTTTTGGTCATGCATTAAACCCAAATACCGATTCTGCAACATGTTACCAAATTGCCATTTGAGTCTGCACCCAAACAGAAATTCTGTATTTGTGAAGGGTCCTCTGGGGCATCCTTTCCAACTACCGAATCTGAATGGTATGTATTAATATTCTGCAAACGAAATCCAGTCACAAAAAATTAATACTTTGCCAGCTACAAAGATTTAGCAGTAGCCGATTTCCAAACATGAAGGGGTCCCCTTTGTGAAGATTGACAAAACCATTTTGTCATAAAGGGCAGAGGTCCTAAAAAGTTACTTAAATTGTCTTTTTTTTGTTTTTAAACGCACCTGTTTTTCTTTAAGGAAAATGGGTTGCATTTAAAAAACAAGCATTTGCAATGCAATAGGTCTCGCGTTTGCTTGAGTTAGAGCTATTAATGCTGTAAATTTCTAACTGGACTTATCTTGAGACAGAAATTGAAAATGAAAAGTAAAACAGTTGACATAAGCATACCAGTTCAAAGCGCCATGGCCGTGAGCACGAAGGAGAGACACAAAAGGAAAAAGAAGTTCGCTCGCAGTCAAATGTATCTGCAAACGTGCAATTATCCATGTAACCAGGTTGATGGCAAAGGCAGTCACAAAACTGCCCCATAGAAGGGACAAACGTAAAGCATTTACCAATGATAACAAATGATTTTTGAAAGGCAAGCCCATGAATGAGTGATATTGATGTGCGTGCGGGCGTGGTTAAAAGCCCACAGAGAGATTCCAACACCTCAGAGAGCTGGTGCGCTCAACCTAATAAGATTGGTTTATTTAAAAGCAATCACGGACATGATGGTCTGCTGTCCCCAGCAGGTCACCACCCCGTGATGTCTGTGCTTCATAGTGGGTCACAATTTGCAATCTACCTCATTAATATTCATGAGGTAGGTCAAATCGAAACTCACTGAGAATCGGGTTTTTGCAAACCAGCCTATTACTATATAAGTTAGCTCCCAAAAACAGAATGGACTTAGTAGACGTTGGTGCGCAATTTGCAACCACTTTTATCGACTCCGTTCTTCGAAAAATCTGGCCCTTGGTTACACAGCAGTACTTAATGTGTGCCAGTGGCTGCAAGCGATGGGCACTGAAATTAAGTTCTGAGGAGTGGGTCTTATTTTTCATCTGCAGACTTTGACCCAGAGCAAGAGAAAGATAAGTAAATAAGAAATAGGAAGACAAAGATATGAAAATATTGACAAAGCGAGAATCCTGGTATAAAAGAGAAACCTGCTAGAGTGAGATAAAGATACAGAAAATGAAGGAAAGTGGAAGAAGGAGGCATGAAGTGGAATCAAGACTAACCACCTGTGGTATTCAACAACCTTGGCATTTGATGGTGTCTTTGTTGGGCATCTAGAATTTCTTTGGGCCCCTGCAATTATTTGTATTCCAAATAAGCACCACTTCAGAGTCTGACACAGGCCCAGCAAGTGCTTACATCTGGAAAATGCCTGCCACTCAACAACCACGAGCTGCGCTTGAAGCCATAGCATAAGAAGAGTATTTCCATGAGCTTAATACTTCTATGCCAACAGAAACCATTTCCGTGGGTTGCTAGTCTCGCAAACAGAGCCTGAAGAAGTGAGGACCTGTCATATCAAAAAAATAGAACACCAGCTATAGAAAATATTCTGATGAGTGAGCAAAAAAGAGCCCAAAGAAAAGGTAATTATCAGATACCACATACACAGGGCTGTGAGTCCACACAGGCGTGATCAAAGTACAACCCAAGAAATTATACAGACCTGAGGAATGATCAGACACCACATGGAAAGGGTAGAATTTACTTGAAGGACATGTGAAACCCAAGAAATCATGCAGAACCCAATAAACCATATAGACCTGAGGAACGACCAGACACCACATGTAAAGGGCAGACTCCACCTAAAGGTCATGTGGAGTCTGCCCTTTACTCGTGGGTGGTTTCTGATAATTTCTCAGGTCTGTTTGATTTCTTGGGCTGCACTTTCACCATTCCTGTGTGGACCCTCTAAGACATTTGACCCAGAAGTGAAGTGGCTTCTAAAAGACTAATCAACAGGCTTTAAGGAGTGGCACAACTCAAGGAAAAATGGCCTGCAATGTGAATGGAAGGGAGGGTGTGGGGGTGTGGTTGCTCAAGGTGTGAAGTGCACAGGATTAGTAGTTGTAGTGTGCCACTGGGTACCCACATCATGACATCACATGCTTGCCCACAATCACCTCATTGTCCCAAGATTTTGTGCTTCACTGCTGCACCTCAGTCTGAAAGCATTGCGTCCTCCCCTTAATACTCAACACTATTGTGCCACTGGGCACCCACATCATAATATCACGTGCTTGTCAACGATCACCTCATTGTCCCAAGATTTTGTGCTTCACTACTGCGCCTCAGTCTGAACGCATTTGCGTCCTCCCCTCAATACTCGACACTGGTGATGAGGACAGATCAACATTGGCATTCCAGAGTAGTGCATAACCAATACATCTATTCCTGAGACACGCCCTTCACGCTTAGTGAGCGACCTTACACCATCCCATAGACTTTAACATAAAGAAACACAGTTCTCTACATTATGCACAACACCCTGCAAAAGAAATGCATAAGCCCAGTTGAAGCATTGTTGAGTAGAGCTCATCTTCCCCATACATGATGATGCCACAACAGCATAGCGCAGTGTCATTATCGAGTGTATTATATGCATCCATGCATACAGACCTAGTAACTGTGGGTGCATGTGCTCTTAGCACTCAATACCTAAAGAACACTGACCACAGGGAGCACAACCCCAAGAAAATATTGGACAACAACCCAGAGGTGCACTAACATCTGTGGCAAGAAATAGAAAAATACAACTGAGAAAAGTACATAGGTGAATCACACTACAGTGAAAGCCAGTATCAACACATAAACCATAGCTACAACGAGGCAAGATGCTAAACAAACCTCTATGGCAAGCACATCCAGCAGCACCACACTTTAAATGATTTGAGGCATCACAGTGCTAGCCACTGCCAGATAACTCCATCAAATCCAAAAGGAAAGGTCATGAGTAAGCCAAAATGAGGGCCAGTGGGCAGACCTGGGACAAGCTGGGTGCAAGAAGCTAGGTTAGCTCCAGCTGTGCTTAAAGCAGCAGGAGGTGCTATACCCAGAACCACTGTCCATCATGTTGGAGTGGCCACAGAAATGCCTTTACCACCGTTAAGTTGACTTGAAGCCCTGGCGACAGTGGCACTGAGGTTTCATGTCTGGACAATTACTCCAGAACAACTAAAGAAAGAATTAATGGTGTGAAGAAGTTCTTATTACTGCACTATGTGGGAGAAGAAATCTTCAAATTATTCCAAAACCTCCCTAACACATGAAAGGAGGAAGACTGTGAGAGAGCAGTAGCAGCCCTCAAGGCATTCTTTAACCCACAGCTCAACTCAGATTATGTGAGTTTCAAACTAAGGCAAGCAAAAAACAAAAGCTTGAGTCCATTAATGGGTTTTAAGCTTGAGTGTGCACTCTCATCATCCAATGATGGAGATGCTCCATGCCGAGGCTACTAATCCTAAATCAACCAGGGATCAGACTGGGCATGATACTGATTCTGGGAAAATAGCATAAACAAATGAATGTCAGAGCTGAACAGAGAGAGTAGGCACAAAAATATCAGTAAAAGTCAGGCACCTTACCCCATCAAGACAGAAGTAGAGTACGACCTGCAAGGTACAGAGGGAATTGCCCAGGGAGTAAACAGTAGACCAAAAGTGGTAAACACAATTGTACATGTTTGCAAATGTGAATCACATCAAAAAACATAACCGTCAATGACCATTTACTATGGTGACAAGGACATAGAAATATTTCACATCTCCATCACTGACCACACTCAAACTAACAAATAACAAGGTCCAACCTGCAAAATACAAATCAAAGAACTCAGCATAAATCCTCTCATGAACATAGGTACGTCAGTGAAAACCATGGATATGAAACAATTCAAGGACTGAGGCCACTTCCAATGTTGTCACCAACTAAAATTTGAAACTAGACTTCAACTTGGTGTTGCACCAATGACAACTATATTAGGCCAGTGGTTAATTCACCACCTTTTTGGACATGTAGGCTGCCACAGGTACAATCACTTGAATAATGGAATACCATCTGCAGCAGAGGGCTCCATAAACACCATCAGGGAATCACTTTAGGGGCCCAAGGTTGTTTTAAATGTAAGCAATAAACTTAATACTTTCCAAGACCACAAAGAGAAGAGCAGACTGGCAAGGCCACCCTTCAAAGAATATCCATAGTGGCATCACATTGCACCGAAAAAATATACCTTTTATGAGTATATGTTCTCACTTTACAGGGTAAGCATCGAACGCCAAAAGGCCGATGGCATTAAAAGTTGTAAAAGCCTTACAAATTGTATTTGAAGCTGGGAGCTTCCTCGAATGGCCACCTCCTGTGAGCATTGCCTTTCAAATCTGGCCCCCCTGAACAAACCATTGTGGCATTTAACTAAGAGTATAAGCCCCAGCCCTTGGAGAGAGGTGCATCAAAGAGCATTCTTACAAGTAAACGATTTCTTGCTAAATGATTGTTAGAAATTGGGTCTCGATTTTGCAGTGGCTTGTATCCAGTCCAAGTAGTGACCTCACTCTAGTCAGGGAAAGGGAGCCACACAGCTAAGATAACACCTTCTGACGCTTTTGATTGCTTGGCACGAGCATCAGGCTTATCTAAGAGGCAATGTGTAAAGTATTTGTACATACATACAGTAATACAGTGAAAACAACACAAAAGTACTCCACTCCGTTTTAAAGAAATAGCCAATATTTATCTGAATAAAACAAGACCAAAAATTGCTAAAATCCAACATACACAAGTAAAGATATCACTTTTCAAAGGATTCAATGAGTCTTAATCAATAGGAATCAATGGTTGTATCTTTTTAGCACAAAGTACTTGAGATGCGTTGAAAACAAAGATGATGTGGGCAGCAGTGGAGGTGAGGCGCCAGAAAGCAAACTAATGCATTGGTTTCTTACTGGTATAGGGAAGGTGATACCTCAATTATTTCCTCACAGTAGAGGCGATGCATCCGTTCCTTACTGTTAGGGGAGGTGATGCATCAATTCTTTCCCATCAGGAAAGGCGATGTGTTGATTTCAAGACATGCAGCTTTGGTTCCTTACTATGGTGCGGGGTCCATGAGAAAATGACGCTAATGGGACAATGCGTGGAAAATCCAAATGCGCTGTGTTGGTAGAGTTGCAGGGAAACAGGTGCTGTGTCGATTCTGTAGCTGCGAGACAGGTGCTGCATTGATTCTCCAGCCGCAGGACAGGCTCTGCATGGATTGTCTCCTTCAGGTCAGCAGCTTACCCTTCCCAGGGCCCAGGGACTGGAGTTGGCACCTTTTGGCAAGTCAAAACTCTCACCAGAACAGCCCCGGCACTCGCAGAAGAAGCCTTTGATGCCCCTGAGACTTCTTAACAGGAGGCAAACTCAGTTCAAGCCCTTGGAGAATGTTAGAAAGCAGGATGTAGAAAGCAAGATCCAGTCCTTTCACTCCCAGGACAGAAGCAGCAAGCAGCAGGCCAGTACAACAAAGCAACAGGCAGAGTAGCAGATCCTCCTACAGCATCCAGATCTTCTTCCTATCAGAATGTCCTCAGTCCAGATGTGTTCCAACTTTGTGGGGTCAGAGGTCCAGTACTTATGTTCCTTTCTGTCTTTGAAGTAGGTAGACTTCAAAGACAAGTCTTTGTAGTGCACAAGACCCTGCCCTTCCTGCCCTGGCCCCATACTCACTCCTGGGGGTGGAGACTTCTTTGTATAGGGTCAGGCACAGCTCTATTCAAGTGCAAGTGTCAGCTCCTCCCACCACTCTAGCCCGGGAGGAAGACTCATCAGGATGTGCAGGGCACACCTCAGCTCCCTTTGTGTGACTGTCTAGAGTAAATTCATACAGACAGGCAGAGGCACAGAATGGTTTAGCAATAAAATCCCTACTTTCTAAAAGTGTCTTTTCCAAACTGTGAGTTCAGAGACTTCAAACTCTATATTAAGGGAAATTACACTTAAAAGATATTTCAAGGAAATTCCCATGTTACCTTATGGGAGAGATAGCCCTTGCAATAGTGAAAAACGAATTTAGCAGTATTTCACTATCAGGACATGTAAAACACACCAGTACAAGTCTTATCTCCTAAATATACTGCACCCTGTGCATGGGGCTGTCTTGGGCCCACCTTAGCAGTGACTTACATGTAGCACAAGGGAAGGTTTTGGCCTGGCAAGTGGGTGAACTTGCCAGATCGAACTGGCAGTTCAAAACTGAACATACAGACAATGCAGTGGCAGGTCTGAGACATGTTTACATGGCGACATATGTGTGTAGCACAATCACTGCTGCAGGCCCACTAGTAGCATTTGATTTACAGGCCCTGGGCACACATGGTGCACTATACTAGGGGCTTACTAGTAAATCAAATATGCCAGTCATGGATAAACCAATCACCAACACCATTTAGACAGAGAGCACTTGCACTTAAGCATTGGACAGCAGTGGTAAAGTGCCCACAGTCCTAGAACCAGCAAAAACGAAATGCAGCCAAAAACAGAAGGACAGAGGTAAAACATTTGTAGATAACCCTGGAAAAAGGGCCATTTCAACCCCAGTCTACAAACAGAGCTCATAGTTGAAACAGGTTCTGTAGGACTTAGCACTGTACTTCTCCAAGAACAGTGAACCAAAGCCTACCCATCAGCAGCATTCAAAAGTTGAGCCTGCTTATATCCCAGTGCTCTCAGGTATAGAAAGAAATGCAATCGAATGAGAATGGATACATTTCCACCTTTACTTGTGTGAACACGATCTGCGTGTGATCACTCATTACAAGCCACTGAAACCCTTCTTTTCAGCATACTCCCTCCATCCTCCATGAGGATCCTGCCGATCCTACAGCAGCAATGCCTTTGATTATGTGCCACATACTGCCGTGAATGTGACAGTCTGGCTGACTACCTCTCACAACAACCAGGGACCTGACACGCACCCAAAAAAATGATTCTGAAGGGCTTGTCAACCTTGTAACACAAACAGCGTCCCAGAGAGCAAAATACCTGCAATACATAGCCTAAACCACAGCTCTGGACACCTGCCTCCAACTCATGCTTGAAGCATCAAGGAATAACACGTGGAACACGTTCTTGTGCATTTTGAAGGCTAGAGACCCCTCCATCCATCAAACTCTCAAAGCCATATGGAGAGTCTGTAATAAAATATGTGCTTTAAACGGTGGTCTACTTCTCTGAGACAACAAGTTTATAATCCCTATGTCATTTAGAGGCCAAGTATTTGCTCACCAAGGGCACTAAGCCATAGCAAAGACCAAAGCGATACCAACTGAGAAGCTATGATACCCTGAATGGATTTGTAGGTTGAAGAAAGTGTTAGCCAGTGCCACCTGTGCCAGGAGGAAGCAGCCCTGAATAACAGCGTTGGCAATCAAGTAAGAGGCCTGCAAATCCCTGTGAACCAACCTCAGCACATACTTATGTGATCTCCCTGATGGGGGAAGCTACTCATCATTGATGCATGTACTAATTATCCAGTTGCAGTAATATCCAAACCATTGCGTTTGAACATGCCCAACCAAGCTGGAAAAAATCATTGGAATTCCCAAGATGATAAAACAGATAAAGGACCACTGTTGAAAGGAGTGGTATTTGGAAGCTACTCCTATACCTGGGAATCTCTCACTGGAAGATCGCTCCCCGCTGGCTCCAAAGCTAACAGAGATTTGGATGCTATGCAAACCCTCAACAAAGGAGTTCGAATAGGGGTAGAGCAAAACTTGGATGTAAAATGGCAATCCATCATTCTTAAGTGTATATTGCTCCCCCGAATTTGACCACTGATAAGTGTTCTGGCCATTCTTCTTCTCAGAAGCCCTGTAGGAGACCAATGTCATCCCAGCAGCACCATCCTGGACCACACAAGTGTAGAATTCTCAATTAAGCAAGGAGGGCAAACTCAGAATAACAATTATGCCAGCGTGGTTAAAAAGTCAAAGAAGTGCACAGCCATTTCCAACCACACAACATTGTCCAAGACCAATACCCTGGAGCAAGTTCTGGACCCTTTCTGACTGTGATCCATGGACCATTCCTGCCAAGGAATAAACAATGCTCATGGCCAGGCATGGAGGTTAGACAGTGACCCAGAACATCTCCAAAAGTCCAAGAAACCATTTCATGATCAAACTCTGGAGAATTCCTGAAACATGTATGAGAAACTCTTCAAGTGAGAAGGGTAGAAGAACTCTGATCAAGCCCCCAACCTGCGTTGCCTGCTTGCACCTTCAGACAGGCTTGCCTTCCTAGCAGCAGCATCATGTAATTGACATGAAGGCGTCAAGAGACAAACAAAGGCATCTGCAAGAATAATTTGGAGCAAACCTTGAGTTCGTCACAGAGATTCAGAAAGCATTTTTGCTAAACATAATGCAAAGGCTGTATCCAGCTGATCTTTTTGATTTAATTTGAGTTGATGAGATATGTATTGTGACGGTCGGCACCCACGTCATGACGTCAATAATCTCATACACTCTGAGGCCGGGCAGGCTGAAAGAGTCAATAGGAAGGAGCTCTCAAGCACCGGTTCCGAGTTCACCTTGCTGCTGTGGCAGTTTGTGCTCTGCAGCTGCACCCTAGCCTGAGCCAGCGCTTGCGGCCTCACCTACCACACTCTACAAATACTGGTCATGCCAGAGGTCAAAGTGCATTTAAAAAAAGTGTGGGAACTGTGATGATGCACCGAGTAGGGGCAGGGTCAATGAGCTTGGATGGGGTCAACGGTGTCACTAAAAAAACAAATCATTCTGTAAGGTTTTTTTGGTCTTTCACCATCAGGTAACTACAGATAAAATAACTCACAGCTTAAATCAAAAAAATACATTTAAAAAGTTGTTACTCAGTGGGAAATGCATTATAGTATATTATGAAACCTCTATTAGTTAATGCTCTGCAGAGGTCTGTGTGTAACCAGAAAGGCACAGGATTATATCTTGGTTGGTGCAGTGGAGTGAAGTGACTTGTGTATTTTAGTGCTGCGAGGTCGCAGCCTATGACAAAAAGCAATGTGAGTATGCAAGCCATTATTTTAAGCTTTCATTATTCACAATATAACTATTAGAAAGACTGCTACAATATGCATAAAAAGGTTTAGGATAAAATGTTGCTTCCAAACTATAGATTTTAGTAATACCCAGACTGTACATAATCCATTGTTTTACATTACTGTCCCTTCAACACATCCAGGGTAGGAAATCGCTATATAAATACAACTACAATTAAAAGCAGCACTTCACAGCTCAGTTGTTAAATGTTTGCGTTACCACTCAAAAATAATAAATCTTTGTCATCACAAAGCTTCGATCAATTAAAGCCATTACTGCTCCCAAGCATCTTTTGCATTTGCAGATTCCCCTTTACATTTTTAGATCAACTCGTAGTGCACATTTGCATGTCTTACAGGCAAACAGAGACCCTGGCAGAAAGGCTTGTTTAGCTGTCTGCCAGCTTCAGTTTCACAGCACAGGAGACTCACTGAATGACACTTCAGCTGAAGCATTTAAACTATCGGTATTAACCATCCCGCAATGGTTGTCTTTTTACAAGAAGTAGGGGAATGGTTTTTCCTAAATCAAAAAAGTATGGGTATGTCATGCACCTCTGATCCCACCCACCTCGACATCTGGGTCTTGCTCACACAATAAAAGAGATAGCTGAAGAATACAATTTGATTCAAAGTGAATCTTAAAATAGCTGGAGTGGCCAGCATCCCACCTTGATGCACATTTCCAAAGACAGACATTTGACTGGCAAGTAGATACAGCGAGCCAGTGGTTTTTAACATTGTTGATGACCCAGTAGTTCCACCAACAATAACGTTTTACAGAAAGCATGTCAAAACTAAAAAACAAGCTTTGAGAAAAGTCAAAAGCCTGGAGCCAATGACAGGCCAGTTTGCTTTATTTGCTTTGCCAATGTTTGTTTTTTAAGGATGCTTGTTTTTTGAGTTTTTACTACTCGAGTTTCCTGTTGTTTGCACCTTTAAGCAATTGCTTGTTTTTAACCAGGTGCAGTCAAGCATTTCAAATACACATACATTAAAACGTGCAACTTTGGGTCTCAGGGGATATATAAAGTCATTCCCTGTGAGATTACTGTGCACGAAAAGGAGTGTGATGCCACTTGCATTTTCCTTATATGTCAGGGAATGTGGTGTGTTATATGGTGAGGTTCTGTGACCTCACCATGGAATACACTAGTGTTACCGACTTGGGTCTAGTGAGGCCCATTTGTTAAACCTCAGCCCAACCCTTGGTACCTGTGGCATCGTGCAGTCAGACTCAAACTAGTGTAAGCATTTAGAACATGGATGCTCAAAGTACCCCCTGGGGCCTACTTGTGGCACTCCTGACCACCGCATGCAGCCCCTGGGCTACTGTTTACTTGACTCAGCTCTGAAGTTAAGAATGCAGTATAACGGCCAAGTATTTGTTTACATGTTTACTAAATTAAAAGGAAAAGCAAAGAAGGTGTCCTACACCACTTACATCTCCATTTTTAGGTCGACGTCTTGTAAACTTTTAAGTATACTTCTTCTGTGAACTAATAGGCATTTCAGTTGCTCGTTTCGGTGTCATTTAGAAATCCTTGCTTACTAGTGGTCATTCATGCCTCTTAGTCCCTCCTTTTTCTCTTTGGGACCAGGAACCAAGTACTGTATAATTATGCTTTGTCATGGTCATCTGTTCCTTGGAGGACTTTTTTTTCTTCACTTCCTATTTGTGTTAGGCAAAGCTTCCCTTTTCATTTGCAGAGCATTCTTGCTCTTAGCTTAGCTTCATCACATTTGCTTGGCCATGTCTGCCATCTGTTACCTCCATGCTCGCACTTCCTCCCTCCCATCAATGCTGCCGTCTTTCTTGTCAGCTGCTTGTTTCCGACGATTATTACCATTGCACTTCTGATAAACACTGTTCGGTCCAAAAGACTGGCAGAATTGTTACGAACTATGCTGCCAACCATTGATGTCATCAAATATGCGCCTGCAGCTGGCTGCAACATGGTCTCTTCTATATCACAGTGACCTTTGTGCTTGGGTTTCTCTTTGTTTACTGAATGGGAGCAGCCGGACCTGAAGAGGAGCGAACCGATGTAAGCTCTTGTATTGGGCAAGGCGGAGCCTTTTGTATCCCTGGGGATTTGAGAATGTACAGGAGGATGAAGGGGTTAAGATTTGTTTCTAAAAATCTGCTTTTAAGTTGGTGTATCCACACTGCGGGGGCTGTATAGTTGTGGGGTACAGCGGCAAAGAAACGTTTGAGTACTAGTACAGTTTTTATCAGGAGACAGGTCTCGAAAGATAGCAGTCTTTAGGCAAGCATCAATGAGGTAGTAAACTAATGACTCTCTTTGTTTGACAGAAATGTGTTGCCTGACCGTGTTTTAGCAACGTCAGGGCTTGGTTTTGGTTGTGCAATTTTGTTGAACTGCTTGAGGACGGATAGACGGTGAGTATTCTATACTGTTCTTGTGAAGAACTGGTTTATGGCTAAGCTCTCATTGACAATTTGTTTGTTTAGGGGTAAACCTGGAAGAATTGTTTTTGGGGATGAGACAGTCCTAAGGACAGATTGGTTTTGTGTGTTAGACTTTGTGGGGAAGATGGCTTTGTGACCAGTTGTAAGTATTGGAATGGAGCGGTGTTAATACAATTCCGTTTATATTGACTCTGTAGCTACTATTAGGAAATATGATAACTTCCCAATAGAAGTCAGTGCTCTTCGGTGCTGGTTTCTGGACAGTGTGGTATGTAAGCTTGTCACTTTTTGATGTTGCTTGTCTGGCGCATGATTTTTCAAGGTATGATAATGAAAAGGGGTGCCTACCAATGTATACAGCATCACACTATAAAGTTGGGCTTGTATAACATAATTTTGTAATTTTGCGCTGGCTTTTTAGGTTGAGCATTGCAGTCCGAAAGCGCTGCAAGGTAAATATAAATGCTATAGTTATATGCAGGACCACTGGAATTATGTGGCAGGAAAAGACCAAATTATGGGGCAGGGCTGGCCAATTTATGTGGCAAGAAAAGTCCAGTTATCAATTTAAAATGCAAATAGCTCTAAGTCAAGCAAATGCAGGACCATTTCATTGCAAATGCTTGTTAACGACTGTGCAACAATCATGTACAAGTATGAAACTCTTCAAAATTCAAAGAGGTGTATTTCATTAACATGCGGTGGGGTTTCATTTTAGTGCATCAGATTATATCAATGTTTTGGCAGGTATTTATTAAAAGGGATAGTCCTCAAGCATGTACTTAAAAACATTCATGCCTTCCCCATCCTGACAACCGTGCCATCAGTTAAACAATTGGCAAGTTAGTTCGCATGTGCACCCGCTGTGTGTTCTTGGTTTTTATAATATATGGAACAACATAATAGTTCATTACACCAAACACAAGAGGTTTTGTACAGGAAACATCTTGATCTCATGTATTTTGAGGTGCTCTCCTCATATATGATAATGAGCAAAAAGGAGACAAAGGGCCTCATTACAACATTGGCAAGCTGTAACCGCCGGGCGGCTGCCAATGCATCCGCACTCCCGCGGTGCCCATTTGGACATCCCTGCTGGGCCGGCGGGCGGAAACCAAGTTTCCGCCCGCCGGCCCAGCGGGGATGTGGGCCGCAACATGGGAGCCGGCTCCAAATGGAGCCGGCGGTGTTGCGGCCGTGCGACGGGTGCAGTTGCACCCGTCGCGCTTTTCACTGTCTGCTGTGCAGACAGTGAAAAGCCGCATGGGGCCCTGTCAGGGGCCCCTGCACTGCCCATGCCAGTGGCATGGGCAGTGCAGGGGCCCCTTGGGGCCCCACGACTCCCCGTACCGCCAGCCTCTTCCTGGCGGTGCAAACCGCCAGAAACAGGCTGGCGGTAGGGGAGTCATAATCCCCATGGCAGCGCTGCTTATAATAATACGCCTGGAAGCACCGCCAGCCTGTTGGCGGTGCTTCCGTCGTTTTAGCCCTGGCGGTCCCATACCGCCAGGGTCAAAATGACCCCCAAAGTGAAATAAAAGAATTGCCAAGGATCACACAGTTTCGTCAAGTGAGGAAGCCGGGATTCATTTGATTTTTCTGGAGTCTAGAGGCTGAATTTAGAACCCTCAAAATAACACCACAATTTACTGTGCACAGCACGCACATGCTTCGCTTTCCCTATGTCCAACCCCTCCCCCACAACCCTGGTGCCATCAATGATGCCCTCTGCAACAGCACAGGCCATACTTTTTGGCCCCTAGGAAAATGTTTGTGAATACACAAGATTTAGGAGTACCAAAACAACAGAATAAGAAAGTAATGCAACACAAAAGTAATCCAACACAAATTTATAAAAATAGATTGTTTTTATGAGTTTTTTGTCTTCAAAATCAGCAAAATCCACCAGCAGGTTCTGAAGATATAGATTTTTTAACAAGATGGAAATCTCTGCTTTTACTCCAAAACACAAACAAGCACCGGTAACTCCAAACTTTGGAATCTTTGTAAAATGTTTAAAGAATTGTGTTATGCTACTCCAGCCCAAGATGGGTGATCAAATCAAACAGGGAGATGGCCAGGGGACAAATAAGGAGTAATCGGACAGTTAACATGGTACCTCTTGGTGTGTGGAGCTTGCTAGTGCACTCTAGGGTTGTGGCTACCTGTGAGCTACACACCCACAGAAAAAACAATTTGGCAACTGGTCTCCCTCCCTACCCCCGATGCCGACCCATCTACCTGACCAAAAAAGAGCAGCTCTTCTTGTATGTGATCATTTGCATTTCAAAGGCAGCTTCTCATCTGAAGCTCTCCTTTTGGGCTCACAACCCATGTGACTTACTGCCAGGGAGAGGTGATATGTCTTCTGATGACAGGCTTGCATTCTACCCGCTCCTGGGAGTTCTTCACATTTCTCTACAGGAAGACAGAAGGCTGTCTTGTGGCACTGGAAATCTTGGGAACCAGATTGAAAACTTTCTAAAAGTTGCATTTCTTAAAAGGTCACATTAAAGTCACATTAAAGTTGACTGCGGCAGTCAGGTTTAATGCAAAGATTCTTTTGATACTTTGAAGTATCGACTTTAGTAGTTCCATTTAACAGTTAGCACAGCTGAATTGTCAGCATGTAACCCAGTACTTGCCATTGGGGCTTCTAGCCTTTCCACAGTAAAAAGAACAAGTGAGCATTTTTACCTTTAGGACATACAGGCCCATATTTATACTTTTTGATGCAAACCAGCGCCGGCGCTGATTGGCGTCAAACATTTTACCGCCGGCTAACGCCATTCCTACGCACCATGCGGGTGCCTTATTTAAAGAATGACGTTAGCCGGCGCTGCGGACTGATCAGAGTAAAAAAAAATGACTCAAGCCAGGCAGCGCCGTCGTAGGGGAAAACGTGGGGTTGTGCGTAAAAAAATGGTGCAAGTCAGGTTTGATGCAAAAATCATGCCTCAAACTGGACTTGTGCCATTTTATGAGGCACAACCCTCATTGAAATGACTCCTGTCTTAGCAAAGACAGGAGTCATGCCCCCTTGCCCAGTGGCCATGCCCAGGGGACTTCTGTCCCCTGGGCATGGTCATTGGGCACAGTGGCATGTAGGGGGGCCCAAATTAGGCCCCCCTATGCCACTTTAATTTTTTTTTAAATAATGCTTACCTCAACTTACCTGTACTTACCCTTGATGGGTCCCCCCATCCATGGGTGTCCTCCAGGGGTGGGCGAGGATGGCAGGGGGAGTCCCTGGGGGCAGGGAAGGGCACCTTTGGACTCCTTCCATGGTCAGAGACCATGGAAGTGAGCCCACAGGTCCCTTTACGCCTGCCCTCACCCAAGCGGAAAAAAAAGGCGCACATCAGGCTGTGCGCCGTTTCTTAAGGCCCGCCCCCTTCTGTGCATCAAAATGACGCAGGAGTATAAATAAGGAGCACAGGCCTTAAAGTCATTTTTTGGGCGGGAACGCCTACCTTGCATGTCATTAACGCAAGGCAGTTTCCCGCATCCAACAAATGACGCACACAGAGGAATTTTGACATCCGCGGGCTTGGGCGTCAAACTTTAAATATGGTGCACGGTTTGCGCCGAATGTGCCTCAAAATGTTTGATGCTCACTCGGCACAAACAAAGTATAAATATGCCCCACAGAGTCACATATCCTACTTTTTAATACTGCATCTTACCTTAGGACTCAATAGAACTGCTGTAGGGGTGGCCTATATATATTAAAAAGGGAGGTTTGAGCTCTGCCATACATTTAAATGGCCAGGAAGCCTGGTAAAGCATTTTAAAACTGCTTTACCAGGCTGCACTAGCTGACTGGAGGATATGTCTCAAATTGGCCCATCTAGGGTGGCCCAATCAGTGCTGCAGTCTTGGTGGGGACACTTTAATTTACAGGCCCTGGATACCCTAGTATCAGATGCTAGGGACGTATAAGTAAGTAAAGTAATGCCAATTGGTTATAGTCAATTCAACATTACACTTTTAAGGGTCGAAGCACAAGCACAGGGGTTTGATTAGCAGGCCTCAGTGCACTCTCAGAGTTGAAAAACCAACAGCATCAATCCAAACTTTGGAGGTGAACATGCAAAAAGAGGCTTTTCCTTACTTTGTGTGTTTGTTAAAATGCATCAAACACACAAAATGTAATGGGAAGATGTTTGCATTAAGTCTAATCACTGACAATCGATTGGGGTAGCATTCTAACCAGTCATTCATTTGCCCACTATTCCACCTCAAATTAGAACCCAGCCATATGCAAATCAGTTGACCCTTCTCCAATAGGAACAGTCTAGCCCGAACTGCCTGGACAGGCTCTATCTGAACCAGAACACAAACAACCAAAGATCGTTTTTGCCTTGATTTGGGCTCTTCATTCAGGTGTCGCTTGGTTCCAGTAGTAGAATGAGCACGAGACCAATTCTGGGCATAACCTTTGCCACTTAGGGTTTTACATCAAGCACACAAAAGGCGAGTCACTCACTATATTAATAACAATTAGCCTTTAAATACTATTGAATGCCCCAATCGTGTGCTGATTTGCAATGGTCTGAATGAGGGGTGCCACTGTTGCCAAACTCAATGGTCCTCGTTGTATGTACCACAGAAGGATTAAAGTCTGTCAGGCCTGCTAGCATTCAGAGATGACCTAAAAGTTAAAGAAATATCTGCTCCTCGGCCTTGCAATCCATGGACCTATTTTGCCTGTATACATATTGCTAAAATCACGAGCCACCTTCATATAGTGGGTCGAGGAGAGGGAGAGAATGCTGAGAAAGTGGAACATTTTACACAGTTTATTAAAAGATGTGAAAAATATACACACATAGGACTGTTCACAAACCACCTCATGGCATTGTGCTTGTCGAAATTCTAGAACGGCCACATGCATCTCTCTTTCTTTATCTAAGTCTCAAGTCATAGAGACATCTTTCATGGTTCAAAACTGTTTTAAAAACTACAGAAGTAGGATTTGCCCACTATCCCTGCGAGCTCTGGGACTGATCGATCCCATATTGATACCTTATTTCCGATCCTCTGTTGCCCTGAATATGTGATAAATAATTACCTTTTCTGTTGAGTTGTGAGTAGACCGGTGTGGAGGGGGGGATTGGGGAACGAGGTTGGAAGTTGTGTGTTGGTGGTTGTTTCCATTTGAAGTTATTTTTACTGGGTTTTTTTTGCACTGCAAAATTAATCTACTAAAAAACGAATGAAGAAAAGTAAATCTAGTTTCAATGTTTATCAGGTAACACTTATGCCCATCTACAACTACCGGTCGGTGGGAGAACCAGCAAAATAAAATTACACGATTTCTTAAAACTCAGCAGCCCTACCTGACCCAACTTCTGCTGTCATTTAGTGCGTCCTGTCTCACTATCAGGTGCTCTGGATGCTTTTCATGAACCTCACTCCGTGCATCTTCCCTTTTATTCCTTGATTTGGTAGTACACGGTTAATATGGCTGTCTAGTCTGTGTTGTGTAATTGGTGTGGGAGCACTCTCAAATATCTGGGGCACGTGATCTCAGAATTCCTGAGACAGGAAGGTGATGCATGGATCCTGTTGCAGCTGATAGGCTAATATGAACATATTCTAATGATTTTCGTATACATACTAACGAGAAATAATGACAATTTGAGCTAATAATTGAAATAACGTCTAATGTGTAAATTAATAGTATAAACCTATGTTTGTGATGCTTCATGTTGTTAATTTAGCCTAACCCGAGGCCTGGTCAGCGCTGGGCCTTGCTTACTTAAACATGGAGACACGATGAGCTGCAGCAGACAGGAACTGGAGAAAAGGACCTTGAACTGTACAGAGTTCACCATTGAACACTGCTAGAAAAATCTGCAAACTCACCAGCAGACAGGAGACGATCAGAACAAATTGATACAATTATGTGTAGAGTAGGCTAAATGTACTTTCCCAGGACTTGAACAATGGAGCTACAGACTAAGAGCTGGGGGCAACAATTTAGTTACCTGAAGAGCTGGATGAATGTCCTCATCGACAGAAGGACCAATCATGTTAATGGAACTTGACTCTCAAAATAACGTAGACAAGTGGTAAACAAAAACTATAGGTTAGAGTCATAACCTCTGATAAGGTTGACCAATTGGCGAATTGTGGGATGGAATAAGAGACCCTAATAAAAAGTCATGACACAGGAGGAAAAATCAGAACGGGGAGGCGAAAGTTGATGACGTCAGCAGACGCTGTCCGAAGTGCTGAAATTCTGGGCTTGCTTCCTGTGAGCCAAGCCTAACTGATGACTGATGACCTGGAGAAAGACTGACTTGTTGCTGATCTATCTTAGATAGGTAGCTATAACTTGACTGACTAATGTATGATTTTTCCTTTAGTTACCAACTGCGCTGTTTCAAAATGTTTTTCTCTTTTAGTTAGATTTTTCCAAATTAAAATTTTTGACAAAATTGTTTTTGCATGAAGACCCAAATGCTGATGCTAATTTGAGATAAATAGACTGACAAGGGTGACTAATGGTGACTTTGACTTAGACTGACTGACTCGAATTGCTGTATTGTTCAATGCTCATGAATTGCTATGCTTTGATTAACGTTGATTGCATATTAAGAAAATCTTGGTGATTCATTATTCATGTTGCTAATAAAGTTACAGTGACTTTGGTTACGTTGAATAAAGGTATTGATTAGAGTTGTAATCAATAGGGAATAAAATGAACTAACCTTTTTATGAGTGATGGTATTTTTTTTCCTTATTAGAGTAGTCTTTGGTATTATTTGATGACTGAATTTATTATTGTGGATGTTTCTTACTCATAACACTTGACTAGGATACCCTGTGCGATCCAAAAGATTCATCGACCTATATGCGTCCCCTTGTGAGTTTACTCATTAAGGACAAGGCGCGCTAGCAGTTTTTGGCAGCAGCCTGATGGTTAGTTTCCTTAGGGAACTAGTTAAGTGGTGAGTAAAGGTTATGGTGGTAGTTTCAAAATTGAGTATAGTTGTCTAGATTTTATGAGGTTTGAATTTTGTTTTTGTTTTTTTAAATGGTAATGATGGCAAAGATTATGGCCCTCATTCCTACTCTGGCGGGCTTTACCGCCAATTGGCCGCTACGTGGTCAAAAGACCGCTGACGCCATTCAGACCTTCCCGCTGGGCCGGCGGGCGCTAACTGTGTTAGCGCCCGCCGGCCCAGCGGGAAGGAGGGCTGCAACACAGGAGCCGGCTCCGAATGGTGCCGGCGGTGTTGCGGCCGTGCGACGGGTGCAGTTGCACCCGTCGCGCTTTTCACTGTCTGCTAGGCAGACAGTGAAAAGCTGGCTGGGGCCCTGTTAGGGGGCCCCTGCACTGCCCATGCCAGTGGCATGGGCAGTGCAGGGGCCCCCAGGGGCCCCAGGACACCCATTCCCGCCAGCCTCTTCCTGGCGGTGACAACCGCCAGAAACAGGCTGGCGGGAAGGGGGTCAGAATCCCCATGGCAGCGCTTCTTGCAGCGCTGCCATGGCGGATTCGCCCAACCGGGGCTAAATCGGCGGGAAACCGCCGGCCCCGGTTTCCTGACCGCGGCCTTACCGGCGCGGTCAGAATGGGCAAGGAAGCACCGCCAGCCTGTTGGCGGTACTTCCGTCATTTGTGGCCCTGGCGGCCGTAGACCGCCACGGTCAGAATGACCCCCTATGTCCCCTTAAACCTAGAAATGACTTTTCCAGATCCTAGATCCCGTTGGTAAAATTGAGTATGTTCCCGGCATGTTTTGGAAATAGTATGAGAGTAGTAGATTGCGCTTGCCTAAAAGCTTAAGCAGACCGCAGGTGAATCGCAATGTATGTGAGGTGATAAGTAGGGAGTTTGTGTACCCCAGTTTAAGGTTAGTAGGAGTGTGCGTACTCCAAGTGCGAGAGTAGGGAAGTCGTCGAACTTCAATTGTGTGTGGCGCTTTGTGCTAAAAAATTGTCCACGTGGTTGTTGGTGATGTACGGACCCTGCATGGTCTAAGACTCCGGAGTACATTGCCAAGTGTAGAAGACACTTGGGTATATGTTGTAATCTGTCTGGTTTAGTAGGTTGATCGGGCGTAGTCAACAAGTCTGAATGAATGTTAAATGAATAAGAGAAGCTTCCAGAGATTTGAGATTTGGCGAGTCCTATGTGCACCAGGACAGACACAAAGATCTGTTGAGAGTAAGGTTTGCGGGTCGAATTTTACTTGCGAATGTGGGGGACTGAGAAAGAGGAATAGCTAAGGAATTAGAAAGTGCCATTAGTGAAAATCTGTAAGGTCCCTGAAGCGATTGTGTCCTTTCCTGTAGTAAACCAGCAGGTTTGTTTTAGATATTATTTGGTGAAGACACTCGCAAAATAATTGCATTAGTCGAATGAATTTAAGTCAAGGAGGACAAGCCGCAAGACTTTGTCAGCCGCTCTGTGGTAATGTGACATCAGTGTGTGCCGCGCTGGGATAGGTCGGTTATTGAAAAGAGCCACGACCGGATTGGCAGCCGTCCGTGAGAGGAAATTGGTTGAGCGAACGGGTGAAGGGAATCTTAGGAGTAAAAGTCATTTCATTTATTAAATTTGTATTACATAACAGAGGCAAAATGAAGTTTTTCAAGGCATTTAGGAGTGTGATGAAGGGTGAATCTTACATTAAGGCTTCAGTGGGGGAACCAACCCCCCCCCCCCCGGAGGATAGTCCAGCACATCTCGTAATGACAGAGAAAGGCATAGCTTCGTGTCTTTGGTTAAAGCAATGGAGCGCATTGACTAAGAATCAGGGATCCTTAGCATTTCCAGAGCATGGAACGTTTAATCTGAGGGTTTTGGATCAATTGCGATTATCATTATATGATATGAGACTGCTACCGAGACCAGCACAGTTTGAGGCTTTAGCAGTCTGGGAGCTAGTGGCCAGACAGCAGCATGAGTTAAAAACTAATAGAAGAATAAAGAAGATAGAAAAATCACTAGGTGGGATTGGGAACAAAAGAGATGGAGAATGACAACCATGAACGAAATTAAGATTCTTCCTGCAATCACAGAAAGTGGGGATTCAGATAAGGGGGAAAATGGCAAGGAAAGGGAGGATGAGGAAAAGAAAAAAAGACAGAAATCTTATGTGGATGATGACGATTCTGATGTTGAAGACTACATTACGCAGTTACTGAGGGATAGACCTCCACCAATGACTACTTATGCAGGGGGTCCAGGGAATATCGCTACAGCTCCTCCTGCTATTCCTGGGACATCCCAGGAAGCCGCGGTGCTGTATCAATAGAAGGAGGACAGATACCATGGGCAGTGCAGAGTACACCAGTTGCAGGAACCAGAGCGGAAGCTCAAGTACAGGTACCTACACTTTCAGTACCAGGAATTTATCCTAACATACCAACTCTTGAGACTGTTTCAAATATTGTGGTGCCGAGGGAACAGGTGCAATCGCAGCCAATGTTAGTGCAGACTGACTCCACTCCAATGTTACTGCCACCAGCACAGCTACCGAATATATCAAGGTTCAATCAGTTAACAGGGACATCAGTGGATCTCGCACCAGTTATGAATCAGGCATTGGGAGTACCACTCACACAAAGTGTAGGGTCTAGAGCAGTCCCAGATGCAGTATCATTACCGATTACTGTAGGGCCAGCGGTACCTATGTATGCCCAGAAACAGACAGAGAGTGGGGAACAAATTGGGACATCACAGAGCTTAGGAAGAAGGGGAGTGGGAGGCTCAGCACCAACGACATCATCTTCAAGTATTTGTCTGGGTGAGCTTAAATCTCCTGTGGGATTTAGTCCTCTTGTGGCATTGCCAGATGCCAATCATAGTATGAGACTTTTGATACCACAAGCTGTGGGAACAGGGGCACAACAGCTGCCAGTGGTTAATGTGAGCAACATTTCATTACAAGGGTTAACAGCACAGCAGTTAACTAGTTGGCTGGATAGTCTAAATTCATCGCAAGGTGCCTCAAAAGGTGAAGAGCAACTGAATCGAGTAGGACTAAATATCTAGGCAAATGAACTAGTTTAGGGAACAATGGATTGAATAGGTTTGAATCCTATACCGAAGAAGAGCTGAGGTATTTATGTCCAAGAATTACAAAGGAAGTTGGGAAAATACATCAGAAATTAGCAGAAGTAGCTGAGAACCATGACTGATCTTAAAACAACGAAGCATTTGAGACGAAGTTACAGATTAGACTTCGAAGCAAAGGATTTTGAACACATGCAGCAGGAATGAAGGCACATTTGAGGGATTTGCTGCAGAGTGTGCAGATTTGGGGAGCACTGGAGAAGTGGGAAGGCAGGTGGGCAAAAAGGAAGGACAAACGAAAATGAAATTCAGAAGGTGAAACAGAGGGAGCGGTGAAAGGGGAAGCAGTCAAAATGTTGCCGATGAGGGAAATTCCAGGAGGGCAGTTTGTTCATGTCCCATGGCATCGAAGTGACATACTGTCTTTTACAAATGATTATCCTAAATTGAGGGAGAAGCCAGTTGAATGGTACCAACAAACAGAGCGGTTTGTGAAACTCTCTAACGGGGTCATTCTGACTTTGACGGGCGGCGGAGGCCGCCCACCAAAGTCCCGCCGGCAGAATACCGCTGCGCGGTCAAAAGACCGCCGCAGTAATTCTGAGTTTCCCGCTGGGCTGGCGGGCGACCGCCAGAAGGCCGCCCGCCAGCCCAGCGGGAAACCCCCTTCCATGAGGATGCCGGCTCCCAATGGAGCCGGCGGAGTGGAAGGGGTGCGACGGGTGCAGTTGCACCCGTCGCGATTTTCAGTGTCTGCTTGGCAGACACTGAAAATCTTGATGGGGCCCTGTTAGGGGGCCCCTGCAGTGCACCATTGGCATGGGCACTGCAGGGGCCCCGAGGGGCCCCACGACACCCGTTACCGCCAGCCAGGTTCTGGCGGTCAAAACCGCCAGAACCAGGCTGGCGGTAAGGGGGTCGGAATCCCCATGGCGGCGCTGCTTGCAGCGCCGCCATGGAGGATTCCCTTGGGCAGCGGGAAACCGGCGGGACACCGCCGGTTTCCCGTTTCTGACCGCGGCTGTACCGCCGCGGTCAGAATGCCCATGGGAGCACCGCCAGCCTGTTGGCGGTGCTCCCGCGGTCGTTGGCCCTGGCGGTCCATGACCGCCAGGGTCAGAATGACCCCCTAAGTGTTTGTGGGAAGACTTGAACACTTTGTTTGAGATAGTTGTACCAGCTGATTTAAGGGTCGAATGCAAGAGAGCAGTAGACTGGCCAACAAGTGAACCTGAGAGACATAAGATTACAGGCGCACCCTCACCTGAGGTAATGAAAAATTATTATAAGGTGATTGAGTATCTGAAAACTAGAATTTTGCTGAAAAATATTGACTGGCGGAGAATTGACAGGACGGTTCAGGAAACCAAAGAGTCAATACACACCTATTAGGAGAGATTGTTAAAGGCTTTCAAGGAATACAGTTGCAAGGAAGCGGTTGAACCAAAGGACATGCTGCATTTTGTGTTCAGATTTGTTGAAGGATTGAGACCCGAAGTAGGGCAGATGATTAAGAATCATTTGATTTATTGGCAGGCAAAACCGAACCGATTGATGAGGTGCTGCATTATGCTAAATACTGTAGTGATGAGAATGAATTAAAAGAAAAGAAATTGAAGGAAAAGGCAATGGTGATGCAGATTAAGGCAGCACAATCAGGGGTGCAAGGAGCTTTAGTGCCACTGATGCCGCCGCAACAGATAGCTATCGCATTTCAGCCACAAGTGAGGTGTAGAGGACGTGGTATGGATGTGATGCGTGGTCCGGATTTGATTACAGTGGTTGTTCAGAATGACATGCAGGGCATGAAAAGGATGTTGCCATGTCACCTGTGCGGAAACGTGGGACACATTAAGCGGGAGTGCCCATTGATGGTACAGGAAGGAATAGTTCAGCAAGGCGATGTCAGTACAGTACAAACTGTGAGAGTCCCCAGAATGAGGGGCCAAGTTCCGAATGTTCAAAACCGAGGTCAAAACTTTTTGCCTGTACAGCAGATGCAGGTGCCATTCCTAGTGGATACTGGAGCCACACGCTCCACAGTGAGGAGTGTGGAAGTGCCAGATTTACCACTTTCCGGGACAACCATGCAGGTTGTGGGGGTGGAAAATAGACAGCTATCCAACCCTATCACAGAACCGCTGCAAATTGAGATTGGAAATTATATGGTATTGCATAGATTTGTGGTGTGCGAATTAAGTCCTGTATCCTTGTTAGGCAGAGACCTATTGTGCAAAACCAAATGTTCCGTAATTGTACAGATGCAGGGATAGAAGTCCAAACTAACAGTGATGATGAGGAAGAGCAGGCATCAGCCATGGTCCTTAACGAGTCATTTGAAGAATACCCATTGATTGAGATTTTTCCAATGTTCACAATGGAGGAGTTGCATGCAGACTTGCAGGGAACAGTGAAAGAGAAGGTCTGGGATTTGACAGGAAAAGAAGTGGGGTTGATCAAAGGAGTGGAACTGATTAAAATCACTTTAAAGCCAAATGTTGAGTTCCCAAAGCTTCCACAGTATAATATGCCGCAAGATGTGATGATGAAAGCGACACAAATAATTGGGGACTTCCTGAAGCAGGGCGTTCTAAAGGAAGTGCTGAGCAGTCCATGTAATTCACCGATAAAGGGACTGAAAAAGCCTTGTGGGAAAGTGTGAGTTGTGCAGGATTTGTAAAAAGTGAATGAGATGGTGGTTAAGTGTTGTCCGATTGTGCCCAATCCAGCAGTGATACTGTTTCAGATTCTATGCGAGGCAGAGTGGTTCACAGTAGTTGATCTGTCACAAGCTTTCTTTTCAGTACCACTTCATGAGGATAGTCAGTTTCTTTTCAGTTTCAAATTCCTAGATAAAGTCTACAGCTGGTGCAGGCTTCCACAAGCGTACACGGAGTCACCATCCTTGTTTAATCTGATTCTGAAAAAGAATTTGGAGTCATTGGAATTACCCTGCCAATAGACTCTTGTCCAGTACATTAATGATTTGTTGATTGCATCCAGAACAAGAGATGAATGCAAACATGACTCAATTGCCCTGTTCAATCATTTAGGGGATTTTGGTCACAAGGTCTCACCTGCAAAATTACAATACTGTCATAAGTCTGTCAAATATTTGGGTCATCAGATTGAGAAAGGGTTGAGGAGAATTTCCAGAGAAAGGATTACAATGATTTTGCAAAGGAACCCACCGGCTTCCCAGAAAGATGTGCGCATGTTCCTGGGAATGGTAGGATACTGTAGACAGTGGATTCCGAATTTTGCTGAAATTGCCAAACCTTTACAACAATTGACACACAAGGGGGTCGCAGACCCCATTGTTCTAGATGAAGATCAGATGAGGGCTTTCACTGAATTGAGAGAGAGTTTGTGCAGAGCTCCGGCGTTGGGAATGCCTGATTACACAAAGCCTTTCACACTGTTTTGTTATGAACGTGATGCTTGTTCTTTGTCTGTCTTGACACAGGTCCATGGAGGTGCTTATCGCCCAGTAGCCTATTTTTCAGCTATCTTGGACCCGGTTGCAGCAGCTTTACCAGGTTGTCTCCGAGCAGTAGCCGCAGTTGGTCAAAGTCTTTCCCAATGTGAAGGGGTGGTCATGGGATACCCACTGACGGTAATGGTGCCACATTCTGTTAAAATTTTGCTGATGAGGACAAAAACACAACATGTGACAGGGGCTCGACTGACAAGCTATGAGACGAGCATGTTAGGAGCTCCAAATGTTACTTTGAAAAGATGTACATTGTTGAATCCAGCAACACTATTGCCAAGTGATACCATTGAAATTCAAAAAGAGGAAGACATAGAGCATGATTGTCTTGAGGTTACCGATCTCTGTACAAAGCCTAGACCTGATATCAGAGACACCCGTTTAGAAGAAAATGATCAAATTGTTTTCGTTGATGGTTCATGTCTCAGAGATGGAACAGGCACATTGAGGGCAGGATATGCTGTATGTACCATTACAGGAACTCTGGAAGCATCCTGGTTTTCCGGGTGTATATTCAGCACAAGTAGCAGAATTTGTGGCTCTCACTAGAGCATGTTCCGTCTCTACCAGGGTGAGAGTGACAATATACACAGATAGCCAATATGGATTTGGAATTGTTCATGATTTTGGTCAATTGTGGTCACAAAGAGGGTTCATGACCTCCAGTGGAACCCCAGTACGAAATGGTGACAGAATAAAAGAGTTATTGTATGCCATACAGTTACCTGAAGAGATTGCTGTAGTAAAATGCAGTGCACACCATAAAACACCCAACTACATTTCTTTGGGAAATGGATATGCAGATCAGGTAGCAAGATTTTGCGCCCTGAATTGGATATCGTTCAAGGATAAGTGGGAACTAATGCAAGAAGAAGAGACCAGTTGTGCAAATTTTGCTCTAAAAGTAATTGACACCTTAGAAGAATTGAAAACTTTGCAAGAAAATGCAGACAAGGAAGAGAAAAAGCTGTGGGTAAAGTTGAAGTGCATACAAAGACCAGATGAAATCGGGGTATCTGAGGAGGGCCAGATGGTGCTACAGAATTGTCTGTTGTCTCAGATGGCTCGGTATTACCATGGTCAGGCACACATTGGAAGGGATGCTATGATTAGACTATTTAAAGTTGATTGTTTCAATCAGAAATTCAGGCAGGCAGCCAAAGCAGTATGTCATAGGTGTGTGATCTGTCAGCAGCTAAATGTGGGGAAAGGGACAGTGGTGAATTTGAGCCACATTGGAAGAGCAGGAGGACCATTCAGCAGAATGCATTTGGATTTCATTGATATGCCTGCATGTTGTGGATTGAAGTACATGTTGGTAATTGTGTGTGTGTTCAGTCACTGGATCGAACCATACCCCACACGCAGAAATGATAGTCTCACAGTTGCAAAATTGCTCCTCAGAGAACTGATACCAAGGTTCGGATTCCTGATCTCTTTAGAATCAGATAGGGGAAAGCACTTCAATAACGAAGTGATTAAGCTCTTATGTGCAGCATTGAACATTGAACAAAAGCTACATTGCAGCTATCGACCAGAAGCATCAGGATTGGAAGAACAAATTAATGGAATGCTGAAATCAAGAATTGCAAAAATGTACGCTGCCACAAATCTGAAATGGCCAGATGCATTGCCTTTAGTGTTGGTGTCAATGAGAAGTGTACCTGACAGGAAGACAGGATTATCCCCACACAAGATTCTTATGGGGAGAGCAATGAGACTACCAGCAATACCAGCCAATGCTCTAGTCAATATTACAGATGTGTTGGATTACTGCAAGGGTCTAGCTGATGTGGTTCGATCTTTCTCTCAGCAGGTACAAGCTGCTACCCTGCCACGTATCCATGATCCAGGTCACAATCTGAGATACGGAGACTCGGTCGTGATCAAAAAGCATGTGCGAAAGACTTGCCTAGAGCCACGTTGGAGAGGCCCATATCAAGTGGTGTTGACGACTACTACCGCTGTAAAATGTGCAGGATTGCCTAATGTATACATGTAAAAAAAAGGTGGTGAGTCCTCGAGATCATGAAGAGGTGTTGCTGAGAACGCAAGCAGCAGCAAACCGAATGATTCTACCTGAGCCAGAGTCAGAACAAGTTGAGCCGGAAGTAGATCCTGAATTGGCGGAAGAAGGAGGGTGTGGAAAATCAAGAGGCAGAACGTGAAAACAATGCAACAGAAGTGATAAGAGATCCATGTACAGGAGAAGTGATAAAACAAGCAAAAGAGACTGAGACACAAGAAGACCCAGTGCCAGAGCCTGAGGGGGATAGAGTTGAGGCAGGTCAAAGCAAAAGTGATCTGACTCCTCCTGAACCCTTTGCAGGCCCATCAAAAGAGGGCACATCAGGCATGGTGAAAGAGAAGAGTCCAATCTTGAAAAGGTTGTTGACAGAAGGAATAAGAAAAGGAGATCAATGGCCTGAGTCACAAATAGGTAAGAAAAAGGACTTGGTAATAAATGAAACAATAGAGGAAGAGCAAGACACCACAAAGAAAGATGATCTGAGTGATGGAGAATTAACAGGGGAAGGAGGTTGAAAAGAAAGAGAGTGGCAAGTCAGAAATGCGTGGGACCAGAATGGGCATACGCCTAGACAAGTGACTGGCAGAACAAGTTTATGTCCTTTTGCTTTGAAAGGGAGGTTCCAAACCAGTATTTTGATGCAACTTGAAGGAGAAAAGCACTAGACTGTGTTGTCAAACAAAAGAAAATTGTAATTACTGATTCTACTGGAAAAAGACATTAAAACCTGATATGACACTTAAAAACCCAGATATTACCAGCTGCTAACCGGATTGACAAAGGAAGTAAAAGGGTCCTGTTGAATGAAGTTTAAACGTGAAAGAGAAGAAGTATATTTTTGATTTTTGGTTTTTGATTTGCTGCATATTAATTAAGAGTTGAAAATCTGCTTTCAGATTCTATATGGATCATGGCTAGTTTAGATAATAACTTTAGGAACACTAGGTGTTGCAGATATTTGAGTGTAGGAATGGCGATTGTGTGTGGAATATTGTTTATAATAATGATTGTGGGAATGTCATTACATGAAATAAAAGAAGCAAAAGTTAAATTTGTGCATGAAACTACTACACTAATAGCTATAGAGAAGTTCAAATTAGATGATCAATATTTGCATGATTATACTAATGCACAAGGAGAGTTGTCTTCTAACGTCTTCTATCCCTTATTGAGTACGTGGAAACGATGGATGCAAAGGATTGTCTTGTGTGTACACAAATACCCTCCTCTGTGGAGAAAGGGGTTACTTATCATAGTCTACCTCTGACACGGTATAACTTGTAGTCTGCTACTAACACGTTTCTATAACCAGGAGTATATTCAGTATTTTTATTCAAATTACGATTTAGTATTTTCTTTTGTTCCTATAATTAGGTATTTGAGTAGGGTAGCTAAAGATTATGATATAGTATTAGTTAAAGGATTCTTTGAGCCTACACTAACTTTTGGCACAGCTTATGCGCATCGTAACAATTTGACTTGCTTATTAACCCCCATGGAAAAGAGTTTTATTGGGCATACTGATGATAGAAGAAAAACATTGAAAGAAAAACTAGAAAAAAGATTAGAGAAAAGGACTTACAAAAATGATTATGCTTATACTGCTATTAAAACACAACGGAAGTTAGCTCTAGATGCCTTACATGTAGGGAAGCTTTGTATATATAGACCAAAATTACGCACTGAAACTTTATTTGTGGTAACGGGTGAATGTAGACGTGTTTTTGTTTCAGAGTAAATGGATGTTCATGTTGAATGGTGCCGACCCTGTGATTCCTGGAATTTATTATATTTGTGGACCTAATGCTTATTACCGTCTCCCTAAGGGATGGTATGGGACATGTTACTTGGGAATAGTGTTCCCTAAGAATGATCAAATAGATGATTTAAAGAAAATACCAAAGATGAATGTATTACACTGAGTAAGACAAAGAAGAGAAACACCCTCTACAATAGTAGGGGATATTTTTGAGGCAGTAATTCCTTCTGTGGGAGTTATATTAAATGCAAACAAGATTTGAAAGCTGTCAACTATAGTAGATAATATGTTAACTAACTTCACAGGAGCTATATTGTTACTAAATACTGAGTTAGCTGCGGATAGAGCTATGACGCTTTAAAACAGGCTTGCTTTAGACATAATTTTGGTGAAAGACGGAGGAGTCTGCAAAATGATGAATGAAAAACATTGTTGTTCATACATTCCTGCGAATGAGCAGGAAGTAAAAGAATTGCTTACTAATTTAACTAATGCAAGTAAGGATTTAAAAGAGTTGAAGGAATCAGGAGTTTGGGAGAAAGTAGGAAATGGATTTGCAACAGTAGGCAATTGGTTTAGTCAAATCTGGGATGGGATATTGTGGAAAATTGTTCAAGGAATATTAATTGTGATCATTATCATATTAGGATTATGGGGGGCATGTAAATTATGGCACAAAATTCAATTGAAAAGAGCTAAAAATAATCAGAGGAGGGAAGAACCGCCCAGAAGAAGAATCTATAGGGAAAATCGAAATAGAAGTGATCAAAATGTTATTGTAAGTAATTTGTAATGATTAATAAAAGAAAGGTGTGATGACATATTTAGTCATCAGAGGAGGGACTGTTGCAGCTGATATGAGAATATTCTAATGATTTTCGTATGCATACTAACGAGAAATAATGACAATTTGAGCTAATAATTGAAATAACGTGTAATGTGTAAAATGTGCCCACGGGAAGGGGTCACCATGTGTGTTAAGAATACTAGAATAATGTGGAATTTATGAAATTATGTATTAATATGTCATAATTAATAGTATAAACCTATGTTTGTGATGCTTCATGTTAATTTAGCCTAACCTGAGGTCTGGTCAGCGCTGGGCCTTGCTTGCTTCAACGTGGAGACGCGATGAGCTGCCGCAGACTGGAACTGGAGAATAGGACCTTGGACTGTACAGAGTTCACCATTGAACACTGCTAGAAAAATCTGGAAACTCACCAGCAGACAGGAGACGATCAGAACAAATTGATACAATTATGTGTAGAGTAGGCTAAATGTACTTTCCCAGGACTTGAACAATGGAGCTACAGACTAAGAGCTGGGGGCAACAATTTAGTTACCTGAAGAGCCGGACGAATGTCCTCATCGGCAGAAGGACCAATCATGTTAATGGAACTTGACTCTCAAAATAACGTAGACAAGTGGTAAACAAAAACTATAGGTTAGAGTCATAACCTTTGATAAGGTTGACCAATTGGCGGATTGTGGGATGGACTAAGAGACCCTAATAAAAAGTCATGACACAGGAGGAAAAATCAGAAAGGAGAGGCGAAAGTTGATGACGTCAGGAGACGCTGTCCGAAGTGCTGAAATTCTGGGCTTGCTTCCTGTGAGCCAAGCCTAACTGATGACTGATGACCTGGAGACAAAGACTGACTCGTTGCTGATCTATCTTGGATAGGTAGCTATAACTTGACTGATGCTTTTTCTTCTAGGTACCAACTGCGCTGTTTTAAAATGTTTTTCTCTTTTAGTTAGATTTTTCCAAATTACAATTTTTGACAAAATTGTTTTCGCATGAAGACTCTGCTGATGCTAATTTGAGATAGATAGACTGACAAGGGTGACTAATGATGACTTTGACTTAGACTGACTGACTTGAATTGCTGTATTGTTCAATGCTCATGAATTGCTATGCTTTGATTAACGTTGATTGCATATTAATAAAATCTTGGTGATTCATTATTCCTGTTGCTAATAAAGTTACGGTGACTATGGTTACGTTGAATAAAGGTTTTGATTAGAGTTGTAATCAATAGGGAATAAAATGAACTAATCTTTTTATGAGTGATGGTATTTTTTTTCCTTATTAGAGTAGTCTTTGGTATTATTTGATGACTGAATTTATTATTATGGATGTTTCTTACTCATAACACTTGACTAGGATACCCTATGCGATCCAAAAGATTCATCAACCTACACGCGTCCCCTTGTGAGTTTACTCATTAAGGACAAGGCGCGCTAGCAATCCCAGTTATGTCTGAATGCATTTCCCCCCACTGCAGGCTAGATGGCAGTTTCTCCATCGAGAGGAGTTCCTATAGTTGCTGAGCTATGTGTGATAGACCAGCACAGTGTCTTTAACCCACAGTGCAGTGATCACTTGTTTAGCTGCAAATAGGACTAACGTGATTGCTTTGCCTCATGCTAAACACAGTGGGTATGTCAGTTTATTTGGTGGGTCCAGTAGGACATATGTTGGGAACTGAGAGCTGTTGGTTGCAAATATGGTATTCATGCTGGAAAGAACTTCCTGCCAATAACATTGTATTTTGAAGCATTTCCATGGCAGAGGTGCCAGTGTTCCAGTAAGGCCTCATTTTCTTCAACAGGCGGAGGGTTTTTGCTGTGGACCAGGGACTTGAGCTGTGATGTAATACTAGTACATTGCAATTTTGGTCATGGGTTACCTGCACTACTCATGGCCGAAGTGCGTGTTTTGTGAAAGATCTCAGCCCATTCCGCTTCTTTGTGCAATCTTGTTACATCTGCCATCTTCTCTGTACAGAGGATTTCACTGAGGAAACAGTCTTTTGGAGAAACGTGTAGAGTTCTGATATATGCTTTGTCTTCTGAGGTGGATATCAGCCATTTTTCAAAACGAGTTAATGAGCGGCTGGGAGTACTTCATTTGTGAAATGAAGAGGGAGGGTGCCCAACACGCTGCTCAGAAATCTGTGTCTGGCGCTATTAAATGTCACTACTCCAAAATGTAAAACTGCGTAGTCCTTAATCCACCTGAGGCCTCTTTAATCCACTGCCAGTCACCTCCTCCTCATTAATCTCACTCCTGCAGGATCAGGCTTTCTTCTTTGGGGAGATTTTTTCCATTTTTCTCTTCCTCCTTTTTCCTGTTTGTGTGTTTTCCCACTCTTGCTCTAGGGAAATGTCAGTTAAGGAAAAAATAAGTGCTGGTCCCCAAAAATAAATGCTGATGGTGGCCACTGGCAACCACTGGCTCAGATTAAGCACTGACGGCTGGCCCATGGCTTGATATTGGGGTAAGCCACCATGGCCCTCATTATGAACATGGCGGCAATCACCGGTCCGCCGGCGGTGGCAGTAACTACCTCCAACAGTCTGGCGGTCCGGACCGCCAAACAATGAAGCACATGAGAAACAGCCAGCGGGCCATCCACACACCCCCAGCATTGGAGTGCCAACAACAACGGAAGATGCCACCCACAGGCCGACGGAAAGGCCCTACCCGCCCAACAAATAATGAACTACAAGACCGCTGTCAGGTCCGGGGCGGGAACCATGTGGCGGAAACAAACAAAATAAAAGGAAACACACACCCTAGACACACACAACACACCAAAGCAGGCATGGCGAGAGAGTTGCAAATAATGCCAGTCCTGCTTCTTGCAATATACCTCCACGACCGTGACCGGCGACGAAGACGATGACGGTAAGTACCGCAACCTTGTAAACAAGGAAAAAAAGGGCACAGTTACACACCCAATGCAACACACTCACAACCCCTCACATCATCACAAGCCATACACACCAGAATAAGAGGTACTCACCCAACACAAGGCAAATAAAACCTGCCCAAAGTACACACATGTGCACACCACACCCCCACAATGAAACGATGAACCACGTCTCCATATTGTGCCAACAGCAACACTGGGCACACAAACTTTATTACAAAAGTAATATAGGACTGTCCAAATAAGGCCATTGGTCAGTCCATGATAAATAGCCTGAAGGGCCCAAATGGGCCAAACTTGACTCCCACATTGCACAGGGTACTCCACCGTAAAGGGACATCAATGGAGCGGCCAGACACCTCAGGGAACAGGGGCAGGGGGTGGCGGATGGGGACTTACGTCTGGAAGGGGGGGCTTGGGCTTACGTTTGGGAGGTGGAGGGGGTCTGGGTTTGCCCTTGGAAGGTGGGGGAGAGGGCTTGGACTGGGGGGTGGCAGAGGGACTTGGGGGCAGCACGGGGCTTCTTCCTCTCTGGGGAAGGGGTATGGGAATGGGAAGGGTGGACTGCGGCACATTTAGACGAGGAAGGAGTGGACAGGGGAAGGAGATGGGCATGTTTAGGGATGAGACGGGGTGGACCAGTGGGTTCGAACAGGTCAACACAGGACAGAAAAAGTTTTTTAGGGGCAATTGGGGTGGATATAGAGGAAGGTGTGGGAGTGCAGGTAGAGGGAGTGCTTGTAACAGGTGTAGGTGTGCTGGACGTGGATTCAGGTGCCTGTACAATATGCTGATGTGTGGTGGATATGTGTTGAGTGGGTGTTTGGGAACGTTTGAGTGACTTGGGAGGAGGGCGGGTGGACACAGTGGAACAACACAGGCTGCCAGTGTAAATGGATGCTGACTGGGTGTCTGCAGGTCTGGGTAGTGTGCTGCATGTGTCAGTCAATGTTGTTGTGGTGAGTGCAGGTGTGGTGCCTGGGGTGGATGACTGGATGTCAGATGTTGTGGTGACTGCAAGAATGGGGCCAGCAGCAGTGACTGAGGGTGCAGTGCTGTGTGGGTATGCATGTCGAGTTGACAGACAGGGAGAGGTAGACACTCTGGGGGAAGTGTATGTTGTCGTGTGAGCCTTTGTATGTTGGCTGTGTGTATGCCTGTGGTGGCAAGTGTGGTGCTTGTGTTTCTCTGTGTGCTTCTTGTGTGTTGAGGTGTGTGCATGGCTGTCTGAACGTGTGCTTGGGATGGGCGAAGGGAGTGGTTTGCTTGAAGGAGTAGAGGTGGTTGGAGGAGAGGGACGGAAAGACCAGGAACACTGGCTGCCATCAAAGGGGAGGCCAAAGCCTGAAAAGATCTCTGTAGGCCAGGCATGGCACCGTGAATGCCTTCCAGGTATGCATTGCATTGCCGCATCTGGGATGCTAGCCCCTGGATGGCATTCACAATGATTGTCTGCCCTACAGAAATGGTCCTCAGGAGGTCAATAGCCTCCTCCATGAGGGCAGTAGGGCTGACTGGGGCAGGGGATGTGGTGCCTGGGGCGAAGGAGACGCCCACCCTTCTGGGTGAGCGGGCACGGGCAACTTGGTGGGGAGCAACTGGGAGGGTGGTGAAGGTATGGGGGTGGCGAAAGATGACACAGAATGGGTGGCCCACTAGGGAGCTCCCATCGGGGGAGGTATCAGAGTTACTACTCGCCCTCCAACCCACTGGTCCCCTTGGCATCGGTCGACTCTGCCTCCTTGGAACCATGGGCCGCTGCATCCCCACTCACTGGTGACACTGCTCCCTTGCCAGATGATGCTCCCTTGCCAGATGATGCTCCCGTGACACAAGAGCACAGTGGTGGGGAGACAAAAGATGAGAGAAATCTGTAAATACCTGAATGGATGTACATACTGGTGCACACACACTCCCATCCAGCTTACACACCTACATGCAGCACCTACCGCAATAGTCATGACTATGCCCCTGACTACTTGCCACTACTCCAGAATATAACCCATTTCCCACATGAAACACGGACCTGATGAATTGTGTGTACTACACACATGAGGAACCGTTGCCAGCCAATGCACCCAATAGTCCATGTGCCCGGAAAGAACCCTACAGTACAGGTAGATCAATCCCCAAGGGCCTATTGTGACTGTTTGCACCTGCCCCATACCATTTCCATGCCCATGGGGGGGAAGGACTGCTGGAACACACCTGTCAGAGTATACATACCACAGCACCCAAACACATCCATCAAAGTGGTATGAAACAGTGTTGGTACTCACACCCTTGTGGCTGCTGTGCTGCCTTGAAACGCCCATCCAAATCCGGATATGCCACCGCCAGAATCCGGGACATTAGGGGGGGTCAGGGTCCGACAGGCCCCCTTCCTCATTGGGAGGCCTTCCCCAGCTGGGCCTCTTAGGTCTTGATGGCCCAGTGCAACAGGTCCTCCCACCGCTTCCTGTAGTGGGCGCTCTGCAGGTTGTAGTCCCCCAGGTTCCGCACTTTCCTGGCGATGACCTGCCAGAGTCCCCTCTTCTGATGGGCGCTGACCTGTATGGGATAAACAGAGAAGAAAAGCTTGGCGGTGGCGGGATGGGGTGTACAGCCTTTCGGCCATCAAGGGCTCTGGAGGTGGTAAAATATTTGGAGGTTTCTGTTTTTGGCATCATTAGATGGCAGTGTGGTCTTCTGTTCACTGTCCTCACGGCAGTCGGCGGTGTTTTCCACCACGTTCATAACGAAAACTCATGTGTTGAATGGGCATATATAGAATATGCTCTCTCTCGAGAATCCCAAAGCACTCTTTCAGTTGCTCAAAAGATCCAAGGCCCTCCACATTATTGAAGTCTTCCACCCTTTTGTAGTCTGCCACTTGCTACTATAAGTAATCATTTCCCTGAAGGGCTAGGGAGAAATCTGGGTTCCCAGTGATTGGTGTCAAGGGACAGGTTATGGGGGAAAGGGCATCAGAGACGGCTACTTTATCCCAGGCTCCCAGTGTGGCTTTGAGTTTTAAAGCAAGTATAATCAGGGGTTTGTTTCTTGGCTAGCCAAGGGACTTTCTAAATATGGATACCAGCAATGGATTCATCCATAAAGCACCAGTGTTTTTCTGAGGATGTGCTACTCTACCGTATATCGGAGTTAAGTAATGTGTTGAGTTTGCAACTCCTAGATCACCCTCCTTTGGTGGAAGATATGCTCATCATTTTAGTATGGAAACTTTTCCAGGACTTTCTGTAGTTTGTCGATCATGCTTGATAGTGGATGCAGCTAACACCTTCATCATGTACAGAATCTTTGGGAGGAGTGCCATTTTGATTGCAACAATCTTGCCAAACCAGGAGAACCCACCCATTTGACAGCTTTGTAAATCTGTGCGGGCTGTTTGTGCAAGGTCATTATAGTTATGTGTGGCTGTTTTATCAATCGCAGTGCATATCTTTATTCCCAGATTTGAAACATATGGCTGGGACCAGGAGAATTTTAGTCTGACCTGACAGGCAATTATGGAAGCAATAATATCAAAACAGGTGCACTGTTCCACAAAGGAGAGACATAGGAAAATGATCCAGTTTGGAAATGGCGAAACTGTACTGAGTAATCTTAGGAGGGCCCTCAACCACCCATTTGGGTGACAGGTATCATCATCGGGCTCACTCCTCGCCAGACTGGTGCTGCAATGCCTGGCGGGCCACCCAACATTCTGGGTGGCACTCAACCGTTGTAAAATTGCTAACAACAAGGGTCTGGGAAAGAAACTGAATCAGAAACGGAGAGTATAGAAAAAGAGACAAAACTCTAAAATTGGCTCTGAACCTGAGCCACTATTTTAATGTGATAGAAATTGGGTTCAGGCCAAGATTAAAAGCAAAAAATATATTAGAGTGTCACTGGAAATAATGTACCGTTACACTCTATAGTCTAGGAAGGTAGTTCGCCTAATCCCATATGGTCAACATGTTTCGCATCTATGTTTGGTCACAAAGTGATCCGGTGACGCTTCTTCAGGACCCACAAAAAAGCCTTTGATTATTAAACTACTTCTCCTATGTGTCAGTAATTTATCAAGTGCACATCAAGTCACTTACAGTGTAGAAGACAGAGTATGTCTGAGTCAGTCGGTCAGTATAGTCGCCCTGCATATAATCAAAAAGACATAAAACAGTTAGTGCCAATAGTCAATACAGAAAAAACACAATTGAAAAAAAGTATAGTGACAACCACCCTTAATCAGTGTGTAATACATAAAGATGAAAAGGTTTTTTCGATGCTTACCATCCCATATTAGAGATTGAGCTCCCTAGGTCTGCGCTAGCATCAACCAAGGAAAACGAACTAAATGAAAATATTAATGATATGTAATAATGTAGCACCGCATAGTAATACATGTAGACATAACATCAAACAAGTCTGGGTATTTCCGTCTGAATTGTATCACTAGATATGATATTAGACACATCTGTGCATAAAGATGTATGTGTACCCATTTATAGGGTGTGTTAAAAAACAATTGTATGGAAAAAAATGAATGAACTCTAATGCACTTGATGGAATAGTATTTAGCCTTAAAGGTATTATTGCTATATGGCTTCACAGTCCTCTTAAAAGTAGGTTACCCTGTAAATGTGCCTGGGTACTGTTGCACAAAAACACATATAGCAGAAACACACCTGTATTATCTATGCCTTAATAGACCTCTAATCAAATTGGTATATGCTACAATCCCCCAAAAAGGGGACTGGTGCATACTGCCACACGTCCATTAATTATTTTACATTGAAAAAATATTAAGTATCCTGAACTTAATCAGTCACGGCTGGCGCCCGGTGAAGATAGAAGCACCATGCAAATAATAAATCAGGCTACGTGAAAGTTCAATAGACTCATATGCTCGTAGAGCACAGCAATTATCACCCGATGTCCCCCGCTTACTTTTTTCGATCCTCAGTCCGTCCGGGAACCTGCCCCCTGCCGCGCGCCTGAAACCGGCGTGTTGATGAGGCAGGGGGTTATTTATGCAGGCGCTGTATAGCGCGAGTCATCCGGAACACACCAGCCGGTAGTTCCGGGTATTAGAAATAGAAATAGGACTAACGTCTTGGCGGCCATCTTACGAAGTTAGTCAAGACAATCGAGTTGTTGTCAAATGTTGTTAAACCTGTCTTGGTACCCATAAAAGACAGGGGGGGAGAGATTGGGGGTTACTGTGGGGGCCATCTTTTATTGACAAAGAATGGTAAAAAAGACCATGGAATAGGACTAGAAATAATAGAGTAACCGAAGATCCCCTATCTTTGTGTGGATCAACAAGTGATTAAATAAGCAATGAAGAAATTTTCTTATCATAATCAAAAAAATATGAATCATTCAAATTGATGAAAAAATATATATAAAACAATAGATATATATACATAATGCCCGCTCTGTTAGAATCTTTTAACTAGTAGTTTTGAGACAGTTCAAATGAATAAAGAAAAGGGGAGCAAATGACTGGTAAATGATAATCTGCCAAGGTTGAACGTAATGTAACTGGAATATGATGACCCTTGTGCTATCAAAAATTAAGGTGTTAATAAATTCCAAGGTATGTCATCATTCAGTCCTTCTTTATGGGTTTTCAATCGGAAAACCCATCTCTGTTCGATCTTGAATAAATAGTTAGGGTTGTTGCTGTCATATCTGGGTACTTGTAGTACTATCCACCACATATCGTCAGGGCCGTGTTTAGCATCCCAAAAATGTGCACTCAGTTTTGTGGTAATGCGGGAGCATCTGATATTGCTCCGGTGCTCATTAATGCGTAATTTGACTGGACGGGTGGTCATTCCAATATATTTTAATTCGCAGGGACAGGAAATTAGGTAGATACACTGTCGTGTATTACAATTAGTGTGTTTGTTCAGATGCCAAATCCCGAAATGATTGAGGTCAATGCTGTCAAGACGTTTAGTGAGGGGACATACATTGCATGTGCCACATGGATGGTGACCCGTCACTGGAGGTAAACTCCATAATGTAGTTTGTGTCTGTGTCTCATTGGGCATACGAGGACGGGTATGAACAAGTAGGTCTCGTATATTTGTTGATCTTTTAAAAGCAAAAAGAGGTTTCTGAATTGCCGTCCCACCACTCTGTAGTATGTTCCATCGTTTATTGATCAACTTTTTGATAGTGTTGGACAATGGAGTGAAAGTAGAGACACACGTCAGACGTGTTTCCGGATCTTTAGGTGTCGAAGTTAACAGGGCCTCCCTATGGTTGTTGCGAGCTCTTTTATAAGCTGCGTTAATGATCTTGTTCGGATAGTGTCGGTCCTGTAATTTATATTTCAAATCACGGGATTGAATATCAAAGGTTTGGGTAGTACTACAATTCCGTCGTAACCTCAAAAATTGCCCAAATGGAAGATTATCTCGCAATGCTTTTGGGTGATGACTATCGTACACAAGTAAACTGTTGCGATCAGTACTCTTATGGAAAGTAGTGGTGGTAAGTGTGCCGTTGTCAATTTTTATCACCAGATCTAAGAATGATACTTGTGTAAGAGATGAGTGGGCAGTGAATCTTAGGAATGGATCCAGAGAATTGATCCAAATAATGAATTCGTCAATTTCATCATAAGGACCATTCCAGATGATAAGGATGTCATCAATATACCTCTTCCATAAAGAAATCTTATCATGGAATGGATTGGATGTTCGTAATATAAAGAGTTTCTCAAAGTTATACATATACAAACATGCCAGACTAGGGGCAAAAGTGCTGCCCATTGAGGTCCCTTGAATTTGGTGAAATAGGGAATCTTCAAATTGAAAAAAATTGTTTTTCATTGCTAGAGTAGCGCACTGCATAATAAAATGGACTGGGGTAGAGGATGTCCAAGTGCTATCAAGTAGGGCAGATTCCACCACTTGTAAGGTTGAGTCCTGTGGAATGTTCGTGTATAGAGCTTCCACGTCAAGTGTAATGAGGGCTGTCGCTTCATTAGATAGGTTAATGTTCTCAATCAAGTTAAGAACATGAGTCGTGTCCTTCAAGAAAGTGCTTGATTCTTTTACCAGTGGTTGAAGAAAGAAATCACAAAAAACTGAGAGGGGTTCTAGAACAGATCCAATGCCGGATACTATGGGTCGCCCAGGAGGTGGGAGAATCCCTTTATGTATTTTCGGTAAGCAATAGAAGTATGGAGTCCTAGGGTGTGTAGTATCTAGGAACTCGGCTTCCTTAGGGGAGATCCATGTGTTGTTCCTAGCCTCTTCTATCATACTTCTGATTTTTTTCTGTAAATCTGTAGTGGGGTCATGAGTCAAGTGGGCATAATGAATTCTGTCACTTAGAAGTCGTAAACACTCCTGTCTATAATCTTCAGTGTTCATAATCACGATCGCTCCACCCTTGTCAGCTGGTTTGATAGTGATTGCTTGATCAGAGGCTAAATCTTTTAGAGCCTTCTTCTCGGTGGCAGGCAAATTCATGAACGGTCTGTTAGGAGTAATAGTGTCCAAATCTGCCATGACAGCTTTTTCAAAAGTCAACACCTCGACAGGGAGGGAATGTGTGGGGGGAATAAAAGTCGATGGTTTTTTGAGACCCGTATCGTTATTCCCAGAGGGAGCCGGCCTATCCAAGAAGAAAAAATGAAGACGTATTTTCCTGAAAAATTGCGCAAGTTCACAGTTAAGACGAAAAGTGTCTTCAGATGGAGTGGGGACGAAGCCCAAGCCTTTGTTCAGGGCTGAAAGTTCATCAATTGAAAGATTTTTATTGGAGAGATTAACCACTAAGCTCTCGGTGGAGGAGGGGTTTTGCCCTGACTTCGAGTAACCATTTGAGGTTCTTCTCTGTTCCAGTGGACCCGTCTGCCTCTGCACTCCTTCTTCCTCTTCCTCTGCCCTGGCCGCGGCCTAAAAAAGGTACATAGGGTGGCATAGGGCGGGGTTGGAAGAAGGGGTAAGGTGGTTGCCAGAAAAGAGGTTGGTTAGGAGGGTATGGTGGTTGGTTATATATGGGTGGGTGGTTGTATACGGGTGGTTGCATCCCGTCATCAGTGCTCCATCCATCGGATGAAGAACTGTTGCTATAATTGCGAATTTTTCTGTTGGGAGTAGTAGAGTCATCAGATGAACGAGACTGTGTATCCGCATCGTAGTCCTCCTTAATATAGGGGTAGACTTTCTCACGATCGAATCTCCTAATGTCTTTCTGTAGTTTTGTTATTTTCTGCTGAGTTAGAAACTCCCTCGTCTCATTCAATTCTGTATTGATCTCGAGAAGACGGCTTTTAAAAGAAGACAGAGTTATTGTTGTTTTTATGGTGCTTTCAATGCTGGTAATCTGTATCATAATTGATTCGGCCAGTCGCTTTGAAGCATTGATGATTAATACTAGCCAATCTCTGGTGCATTTCCAAGCGATCTGTGCCCAATCTTTTCTAAATGCCAGATCGTGTAGAAAGATCCTAGGTATATTGGCAACCAAGAGACCGCTAGGAGCAATATTCGCTCTCAGATATTCTGTCATTATCGTGCCGTGCATGACAGTTTTAATTAAATCACGTTTGAGAGAGGAGAGTTTATCCCAGTCTTCTTTTAGACTACCTGTGGGATTGGCCCCATCATTATCAAGTATGGATGGAGCTTGTAGGATCGCAGAAACTGCCTCGTCATCGAAGCTCAGACCTTGGAAAAAATCCATGGTCAATAGAGTGAAGGCAGAAATTGGAAGAAGAAGGTCTACTTATTGAGACCCGTATATATGTCCCACAGCGATGCTGCTGTGCTAAACTCTATAAACAAGGTGGGGACTGGGAGATTACTGGTCCAGTGCACAGTCTCCCAAATGAACCTATAATATCAAAACAGGTGCACTGTTCCACAAAGGAGAGACATAAGGAAAATGATCCAGTTTGGAAATGGCGAAACTGTACTAGTAATCTTAGGAGGGCCCTCAACCACCCATTTGGGTGACAGGTATCATCATCGGGCTCACTCCTCGCCAGAATGGTGCTGCAATGCCTGGCGGGCCACCCAACATTCTGGGTGGCACTCAACCGTTGTAAAATTGCTAACAACAAGGGTCTGGGAAAGAAACTGAATCAGAAACGGAGAGTATAGAAAAAGAGACAAAACTCTAAAATTGGCTCTGAACCTGAGCCACTATTTTAATGTGATAGAAATTGGGTTCAGGCCAAGATTAAAAGCAAAAAATATATTAGAGTATCACTGGAAATAATGTACCGTTACACTCTATAGTCTAGGAAGGTAGTTCGCCTAATCCCATATGGTCAACATGTTTCGCGTCTATGTTTGGTCACAAAGTGATCCGGTGACGCTTCTTCAGGACCCACAAAAAAGCCTTTGATTATTAAACTACTTCTCCTATGTGTCAGTAATTTATCAAGTGCACATCAAGTCACTTACAGTGTAGAAGACAGAGTATGTCTGAGTCAGTCGGTCAGTATAGTCGCCCTGCATATAATCAAAAAGACATAAAACAGTTAGTGCCAATAGTCAACACAGAAAAAACACAATTGAAAAAAAGTATAGTGACAACCACCCTTAATCAGTGTGTAATACATAAAGATGAAAAGGTTTTTTCGATGCTTACCATCCCATATTAGAGATTGAGCTCCCTAGGTCTGCGCTAGCATCAACCAAGGAAAACGAACTAAATGAAAATATTAATGATATGTAATAATGTAGCACCGCATAGTAATACATGTAGACATAACATCAAACAAGTCTGGGTATTTCCGTCTGAATTGTATCACTAGATATGATATTAGACACATCTGTGCATAAAGATGTATGTGTACCCATTTATAGGGTGTGTTAAAAAACAATTGTATGGAAAAAAATGAATGAACTCTAATGCACTTGATGGAATAGTATTTAGCCTTAAAGGTATTATTGCTATATGGCTTCACAGTCCTCTTAAAAGTAGGTTACCCTGTAAATGTGCCTGGGTACTGTTGCACAAAAACACATATAGCAGAAACACACCTGTATTATCTATGCCTTAATAGACCTCTAATCAAATTGGTATATGCTACAATCCCCCAAAAAGGGGACTGGTGCATACTGCCACACGTCCATTAATTATTTTAAATTGAAAAAATATTAAGTATCCTGAACTTAATCAGTCACGGCTGGCGCCCGGTGAAGATAGAAGCACCATGCAAATAATAAATCAGGCTACGTGAAAGTTCAATAGACTCATATGCTCGTAGAGCACAGCAATTATCACCCGATGTCCCCGCTTACTTTTTTCGATCCTCAGTCCGTCCGGGAACCTGCCCCCTGCCGCGCGCCTGAAACCGGCGTGTTGATGAGGCAGGGGGTTATTTATGCTGGCGCTGTATAGCGCGAGTCATCCGGAACACACCAGCCGGTAGTTCCGGGTATTAGAAATAGAAATAGGACTAACGTCTCGGCGGCCATCTTACAAAGTTAGTCAAGACAATCGAGTTGTTGTCAAATGTTGTTAAACCTGTCTTGGTACCCATAAAAGACAGGGGGGGAGAGATTGGGGGTTACTGTAGGGGCCATCTTTTATTGACAAAGAATGGTAAAAAAGACCATGGAATAGGACTAGAAATAATAGAGTAACCGAAGATCCCCTATCTTTGTGTGGATCAACAAGTGATTAAATAAGCAATGAAGAAATTTTCTTATCATAATCAAAAAAATATGAATCATTCAAATTGATGAAAAAATATATATAAAACAATAGATATATATACATAATGCCCGCTCTGTTAGAATCTTTTAACTAGTAGTTTTGAGACAGTTCAAATGAATAAAGAAAAGGGGAGCAAATGACTGGAAATGATAATCTGCCAAGGTTGAACGTAATGTAACTGGAATATGATGACCCTTGTGCTATCAAAAATTAAGGTGTTAATAAATTCCAAGGTATGTCATCATTCAGTCCTTCTTTATGGGTTTTCAATCGGAAAACCCATCTCTGTTCGATCTTGAATAAATAGTTAGGTTTGTTGCTGTCATATCTGGGTACTTGTAGTACTATCCACCACATATCGTCAGGGCCATGTTTAGCATCCCAAAAATGTGCACTCAGTTTTGTGGTAATGCGGGAGCATCTGATATTGCTCCGGTGCTCATTAATGCGTAATTTGACTGGACGGGTGGTCATTCCAATATATTTTAATTCGCAGGGACAGGAAATTAGGTAGATACACTGTCGTGTATTACAATTAGTGTGTTTGTTCAGATGCCAAATCCCGAAATGATTGAGGTCAATGCTGTCAAGACGTTTAGTGAGGGGACATACATTGCATGTGCCACATGGATGGTGACCCGTCACTGGAGGTAAACTCCATAATGTAGTTTGTGTCTGTGTCTCATTGGGCATACGAGGACGGGTATGAACAAGTAGGTCTCGTATATTTGTTGATCTTTTAAAAGCAAAAAGAGGTTATTTTTTGCTTTTAATCTTGGCCTGAACCCAATTTCTATCACATTAAAATAGTGGCTCAGGTTCAGAGCCAATTTTAGAGTTTTGTCTCTTTTTCTATACTCTCCGTTTCTGATTCAGTTTCTTTCCCAGACCCTTGTTGTTAGCAATTTTACAACGGTTGAGTGCCACCCAGAATGTTGGGTGGCCCGCCAGGCATTGCAGCACCAGTCTGGCGAGGAGTGAGCCCGATGATGATACCTGTCACCCAAATGGGTGGTTGAGGGCCCTCCTAAGATTACTCAGTACAGTTTCGCCATTTCCAAACTGGATCATTTTCCTTATGTCTCTCCTTTGTGGAACAGTGCACCTGTTTTGATATTATAGGTTCATTTGGGAGACTGTGCACTGGACCAGTAATCTCCCAGTCCCCACCTTGTTTATAGAATTATGGAAGCAATACTAGAGAGGGCTTTGGCCCGCCAATATGTTGCGTGCCATGAGTCCCTGTTTTGATTGGGCAGAGTTTGTATACTTACACAAAAAAAAGTACTTGCCCTTCACACAGATGTGATGTATCTTGCTGCATGAGTTTGAATTTTCAGGGGCCTACCCATGACATTGAAATGCTATTAAATTGCATTTAATAACTAGATAATTTATGTTGTTTTTCTCTGGCAGCAGCATAGATGAGAGGAGGAAACCATGAACCTATGTGGATTTCAGCTCTGGCTTGAAAGTGCAATGTCACCTGACCTTTTAACCTACACCAATGTCATCCTACAGTTCTATGATTCCACACACATTCAATCCAATGCTACTTACCTTGAATGCGTCATAATATCCCACAACATTCGTTGAAATCCAGACCTATTGACATTGCCAATGCTTGTTTTTCATATGTGTGATACTTAAATCCCCCCTTCTAGGGTCAGGCTTAGGGACCTGCAATACCAGCCTTGATGTCTGCTTGCAGTTTTGGGAAGTGGGATTACTGCCCCCCTGGTGCGTTTGCTGCCTTTCTTGCAGCTGCCCTAATTTGATCCTGTTTCAGATAATTTTGGAATCTATTTTTAGGTTTTGTTGACACAGCATGTTTAAAGATACCTGTGTGCGCTCACAGCTTTAATCACCAGACTGAACAGATTCCGAGCTATTTAATTCAGGATTTGACAGGAGATTTACATCCCGACCTGACTCGTGCAACTGCTGCTCTGAATTGTTCTCTTAGCCTGCTGCGAGGAAGGAGGGATGTGGGCTTTAACTTTCCGTTTTGAAAGCAGATGATAAAGTCTTCAGCCCCTTACAGTGAACGATGCCCCAATACGTCTGAAATCCTAGGTGACTTCATCAAACAAACAACATTCCAGAATGCCTATTTTGGTGAGTGATATTATAGACACAGGCCTGCCCACAATGTTTTAACTCTATACTTGATTGCCTCTTTACATGAAACCAATAATAGCGTTCGACTTTAAAATGACGTTATAGATGCAGTAAAATACTGCCTGCCGTAGCTAATAAGGATGTTGCAAGTCACCAGGAATTCTGGGATCATATAGAAGAAAAAGACCAAAGGCCGAGGTCATTTATAAGGTCATGGAACCCTGAGGAGACTCGCAATATCTGTGCAATGTACTGTGGGTTTTTTACTCCAAATAACAACTGGCCACTAAAACCCATGGCGTCTTGCTTATTCATACCAAAGACACCTTATCTGTGCAGATCTAACCAATAAAAGAAGAACTGGTAGTGCAAAACTAAACACACCAAAAAAGCAGTTAGTGATGTTTCTCAAAAAATATTAGCATCAGTTTAACATGTCAGATTTAAAAATGATGTAGCTCATAATGCCTGGAAACATGCATAAATTCTATCTTTGCAGTAATTGCCTAGACCAGTAGTTCTTAACCTGTGGTCCTGTACCCCCTGGTGGTCTGTAAAACCTACTCAGGGAGTCCACAACTGCTTAGAAAATTAAATAATATTAACACAGTGGAGGCAGTGGATGTTGGTATGTGTGCATGGGTATGATGTTTGTGTGAGTGCCTGTGGGATGTGTGGTTTTTATGTTTGCTAGAGCTACCCTTGTGTGTTGAGGTGTGTGCATGCTGGTCTGATGGTGTGCTTGGGATAGGCTGAGGTACTGGGGATTGGGTCTGGGTGGAGAAAGTTGGAGGGGGGAGGTTGGACACAGGGACAATGGCTGCCATCAATGCTGAGGCCAGAGTCTGAAATGCTCGCTGTTGGGCTGCCTGGCCAGAATGAATGCCCTCCAGGTATGCATTTGTCTGTTGCAACTGCCTCTCTACACCCTGGATGGCATTCAGAATGATAGACTGCCCAACAGTGAGGGATCTCAGGAGGTTAATGGCCTCCTCACTGAGGGCAGCAGGGCTGGCTGGGGCAGGGCCTGAGATGCCTGGGGCGAAGGAGATGCCCACCCTCCTGGGTGAGCGGCCACGGGCCACACGCTGAGGGGCTGCTGGGAGGGTGGTGCTGGTAGGGGGGGTGGCAGCTGTACCTGTAGATGCGGGGCATAGAGGGGCCCGCCACCGCAAGGGAGCTCCCATCAGAGGAAAAGTCGGTGTCGCTGGTCTCTGCACCAGTCCCTGGCGTGGAGCTCCCCTTCCCTCCGTCCCACTGGTGAATTCTGACTCCGTAGTCTCGCCCTCCAGGGCCACGTGGGATGCAGCTCCCTCCTGCTCCGGTGGCACAGCTCCTCCGCCTGATGATGCTAATGCACACAATAACAGGGAGACCACAAAAAGGGGGGGAAAGAAAGTAGAAAGACATGTTCAGTACATGCAATCCTGCTACCATTGGTGGACACTACAGACACAGCAGCCCTCTGCACAACACCATGCACTTAGAGTTCCCTAATTCCTCACAGGGACATGGGGTACATGGCCTATGCCCGATTGCTGCACACATGGAAGTCACAGGAGCCTGACTAGGTGTAGATGGCTCTTACTACTGGTGGGGTTGGGGTGCCACTTAGCCTGCCTCACAAAGGGTCCTTGTCTACAAGGCTCGCCCTGGCCTAGGGGAACCCACAGCCCACCTACGACACCCAGACACCTCCAATGCGCACAGAGTCAGAAGAATGTGCCTGTACTCACCCCCTTGTGGCTGCTGTGATGCCCTCAAGCGCCCATCCAACTCCGAATACGCCACCACCAGGATCCGGAACATCAGGGGGGTCATGATGCGACGGGCACCCCTCCCACGTTGGGAGGCCATCCCCAGCTGGGCCTCCGCCATCTTCTTGCTCCAGCGGCGAATGTCCTCCCATCTTTTACAGCAGTGGGTGCTCTGTCTGTGGTTGACCCCAGGGCCCGGACGTCCTTGGCGATGGCATGCCAATTATCCTTCTTCTGGTGGGTGCTGACCTACAGGAATAGCACAGGGGAAAGGGTACAACTTTAACTGTCCGGACCGTCACAGTCATTGGCCCACGTTCCCACCCTTGCCCTGACGCACATACACTCACCGTCGGATCATGCACGCCTCATCCCCCCCACCACCTATATGCCATCCACACCACTCAAAACAGGCACTGCCCATACAGCATGCTCACAGTGTACTCACCTGTTTGTCTGGAGGACCGTAGAGTAGCGTGTACTGGGGGAGGACCCGATCCACTAGTTTATCCAACTCCTCCGATGTGAAGGCAGGTGCCCTTTCCCCAGACACATGAGCCATCGTCGCTTCCAGACTGAGGTCACAGCAGCACTTGCAGTGTAGGTCCTCTCCTGTTGAAGATCAGGTATCAAGTGAGTGAACAGAGAGAAAATGGCAGTCACGTCCGCGGCGGTGCGTACCGTCACCGCTGGGGTACATCGTCATTGGCTCCTGGGACCCATAGGGTCCAATGTTAACCAATGCAGGATTGCGCCGCGGTCTTCGACCGCCTACCGCGACGGTGTACAACGCCAGCGCAGTTACCTCATATCCCCTTGTCCCACATATCCCCTTGTCCCACATTACAGGTCAGGCAGCCGCCATTTCAGGGGGCAACATGACATTCATTTTAAATGTGTCACACATTTCTAGGCTGTGCATACACACTAAGACAGGCACATAGCGGATTGACAAATGTGTGCAATAAAGTTGTTGTTTAAGTACCTCGGTGTTGGCTGACCCTCTCATCCATAGAGCACTTCCGCTGGGGCAAGTGATGAGATGGCGGCATCCTCCGGTGTACAGACTGCTGGTGGACCTGTCGACAATGGAAGAGCGACATGTAATTGTCACATATAGACTTGATCGTGCCACAATCCATGAACTGTGTGCCCAGTTGGAGCCAGACCTGATGTCAGCTATCCGCCATCCCACAGGAATCCCCCTCTAGTGCAGGTCCTGTCAGTACTCCATTTCCTGGCAAGTGGGTCTTTTCAAACAACAGTGGCCATAGCATCAGGGATGTCCCAGCCTATGTTCTCTAACATGTTGTCCAGAGTGTTGTCTGCCCTGCTGAAACACATGCGCAGCTATATCGTTTTCCCTCAGGTGGAGGATTTGCCTACAGTGAAAGATGACTTCTATGCCCTGGGACATATCCCCAACATCATAGGTGCCATTGATGGGACACATGTGGCCTTGGTACCCCCCGCAGGAGTGAACAGGTGTACAGAAACCGGAAGAGCTACCATTCTATGAATGTGCAGATGGTGTGTTTGGCAGACCAGTACATCTCCCATGTGAACGCCAAGTTTCCTGGCTCGGTGCATGACGCTTACATTCTGAGGAATAGCAGCATCCCTTATGTGATGGGGCAACTCCAGAGGCACCATGTGTGGCTAATAGGTGAGGACAAGGACCCTATACAGTGTGAATAGTTGTCTGGGTCTGGGGTTGTCCCTAAGGGTTAGTGTGTGTCTAACAGTTGTCCCCTGACATTTGCAGGTGACTCTGGCTACCACAACCTGTCATGGCTACTGACCCCAGTGAGGAATCCCAGGACAAGGGCAGAGGAACGGTACAATGAAGCACATGGGTGAACTAGGAGAGTTATAGAGAGGACCTTCGGCCTCCTGAAGGCCAGGTTCCAGTGCCTCCATATGACAGGTGGTTCTCTCTACTACTCACCGAAGAAGGTGTGCCAGATCATCGTGGCCTGCTGTATGCTGCACAACTTGGCTTTACAACGACAGGTGCCTTTTCTGCAGGAGGATGGTCCAGAAGGAGGTGTTGTAGCAGCTGTGGAGCCTGTGGACAGTGAAGAAGAGGAGGCAGGAGAAGAGGACATAGACAACAGAAACACTGTGATCCATCAATACTTCCAGTGAGACACAGGTAAGAAGACATCACTGCCTCCTACATCTGATAAAATTGTTCGGCCTATCATCTGTCTGTCACATTCACCCAGTGTATGGACCCTAATTTGTCACTTTCCCTTTCGATTTCACAGACGTGGGTCCCACTGTGTGACCTATGCTATGTTACCTCATGGACTAGAGCTGTGTGACATAGGTATGTTGACAATACAATGGACATTGCTATTTCCCTCAGTTATTGCAAATACACATTTATGAAAGCACAGACTGACTCCAGATTGTTTTGTGATTCAAGGGTGTTTATTTAAGTGTTAAATAGTGGAGGGGTTGTAAAATGGTCAGGGGTGATGGTGGAGGAATGTCCATGGCAGAGGCCAGTCTATTTGTCTCACAGATGCATTGTCCAAAGGGGCATAGGAAGTGGAGCTAGGGCAGTTTAAGGATGGACAGGGTGACAAAGTGGGACAGAGGGATGACATTCAGGGTGGTCTCATTTCCTGGCTGGGGTCTTGGCATTGTTCTCTGTCTTTGTCCTGGATCTCAGGGACCGCTTGCGGGGTGGTTCTCCATCTGCAGGGGGTGGGGCGCTGGTGTCGTGGTCCTGTGGCGTTGCCTCCTGTGCACTAGCGCCGGCGGAGGTGGTGGGCAGTTAATCGTCCCGGCTAGTGTCAGGGGCCCATTGTTGTGCCACAGTGTCCCTCCTGGTGTTCACGAGGTCCTTCAGCACCTCTACAATGGTGCCCAGGGTGGTGTTGATGGATTTGAGTTCCTCCCTGAACCCCAAATACTGTTCTTCCTGAAGCCACTGGGTCTCCTGAAACTTGCCCAGTACCGTTGACATCGTCTCCTGGGAATGATGGTACGCTCCCATGATGTTGGAGAGGGCCTCGTGGAGAGTAGGTTCCCTGGGCCTGTCCTCCCCCTGTCGCACAGCAGACCTCCCAGTTCCCCTGTTTTCCTGGGACTCTGTCCCCTGAACCGTGTGCCACCTGCCACTGCCCCCAGGTCCCTGCTGTTCTTGGGGTGGTGGGTTAGCTTCGGTTCCCAGTAGTGGTGAACACACTGCTGCTTGACGTGTCCTGGGGACAGAGGTATGGGCCCGCTGGGTGGGTGCTGTGCTGGTGTTTCCTGAGGGGGGAGGCTCTGTGGTGGCCTGTGACTGTGTGAGGGGAACTGACTGTCCCGAGGTCCCAGATGGGCCGGGCTGGTCATCTAGATCCAGTTGGACAGAGCTGCTGTCATCACTGTGGGCCTCTTCTGTGGGGGGAGTGGACATGTCTAACCTTCTGTCTGGTGACGTTGGGTAGGGGTCCTGCAGGGGAGTAAAGGCATGATTATTGCATCTGTGTGTGCCATGGTGTGCAATGGGTGGGTGACCCTGTACCCCAGTGCTTACATTATTGTGTAGGACCTTGTGTGATAATTGTTTAGGGGTCTGTGTGGGTATCTGTAGTGGACATGCATTGGTGATGGGTGTCCATGCTTTGTTGTTGCATGCAGGGCTTGGTGTTGGGATGTGTGGTTTGTGATAGTGGGACATATGTGAGGAGTTGGAGTGATTGGGGTGACGGCGAGGGTGGGGGTATGTGATAGCATGCAGGTAGGGTGGGGGAGAAGTAGTTAAAAATTTGACTTACCAGAGTCCATTCCTCCAACTACTCCTGCGAGGCCCTCAGAATGCAGTATAGCCAAAATCTGCTCCTTCCATGTTGTTAGTTATGGGGGAGGAGGTGGGAGTCCGCCGCCAGTCCTCTGAACCGCAATGTGGTGTCTTGAGACCGGGTGCTGGCCTGGATTAGGGGGGGGTGCTGACTTCAGTGGGGCGATGAGTTTTGCAGCAACTTAGAAACTTGCAATTTAAAAGCACCTTCTGAAAAGTTTCTTGTTGGTCCAGCCTTCCAGAAGCAATTAAAATGTCAAGACACCTCTTGTGATTAATGTTCCTGCTAAGGAGAGAGATGGGAGTTTTGCCTAGGGAAGCTTTGACTCGCCATAAAGTAGTGTAGGGGGTTAATATGCCTGCTGCAAAAAACAGAACTATATTTTATGTGGATAGCTGAGTGGATTAGGAAAGCCAGGCTTTACAACCTTTTTTAAAACAAATAAATGTGAAAGGGAAGCTATGGAAAGGTGAGATGCACATTTGCTGGGTGTTAGTGAGGGAATCCGAGAAGGTGGTCATGGGGTGGGTGGGGCCAAAAAAGACTGCCACACGGTGCTACCAGCTCTAAAGCCGGCCCTGTGCATACAAATGTTCACCATCATGCATGTGCTTCCCAGCCTAATGAGACACAAAGCGTTTTTCTCTTTTTTAATTATAATCCAAGATTGTAGACACTATTCAGATCAGTAAATAACAGATTAAAACACTGTGGAGCAGCCTGTCAGCAAATGGCAACTGTCGATCCCTCCAAAACTTTTTTTTTAAATACTTCAAAAAAGTTTGACACAACAGAGGAAAGGCCAGGGGAAGCAATGGGGAGTGAACAAGAGGGTCACTAAAACTTGGTGATACGTGTTTCTGTGCTGTGGAAAGCCCTGTGAACAGGTTGACTGGCCCCCATTCCGCTGCTTATTTCTGTATTTTGAAGATTAGGCTGGTACTAATAGGCCATAACCTTTGCCTAACTAGTGGTAACCTGTGTAAAAAGCCTCACTAAGTCATATAATTGTTTTCTTCCTGCATAATTTAGGTAACCCTGCCTCATATTTGGTCCTCCTCTACCGCATAATTACAGTGTCCCTGAGTATAGTCTCATTTTTCACAATGACCAGAGCGTAAACTTTGCACGTGCGTTATTTGCTCTGGTAATTGTGACATGTTTCCATTGACATCTTTTTGTTTAATTCGGAGATGTTGTTGAAACAAACCACGAGGAACATGCCTCTTGGCAGGAGCTTTTCAGACACATATATGGTGCATGAACATGAGAACAATATGGAAATGTCAAATTTCAGTGAAGCACGGTCACTGGCTCCACCCTCTCCGGAGCATGTATACAAAGAGGACTTTGGTGATGTTGTCTTTAACGCTCGAGGGCTCCAATGTTCCTTAAAATGCGGCAGCCCCAACGTTAAAATTGAGTTGCTGGCCCACCTCACAGAATTTCTAGATAAAAAAAAAGTGTCTTTCCACACAGCCACTGTCAGGAAATCTCAAACTAATATGGTCTTGATGTGCTAATGTCTTTGAGAGCATGGATACAGCTCAGAAAAACAATGCTGTAAGGGTCACCTGGCCCAAAACTTAAAAATAAAATGGTAATAAAGTTTATTTACTGCCATTTGATTTTCAGCACTCCGTCCTGAACCGAGTGTCAGGACTGGGTGGGGCAATTGCTGCTGAGTGGAAGCAGGGAGCTCTGTGTTTTAGTTTAAAGTGCACATGTCCTTGGACGGCCACCTTGCAACAGGTGCCTGACATGCGCACTTTAAACTTCTCTAACCCAGCTGTGGTAAGACAGCTGGGTTACAGAAAGCCAAGGCCTCCAGCGCTCTTGTGAGCGCTGAAAGAGGCTGTTACCTTTAATCCTGACGCTTCTCTCATGCTGTTTAACAGCATGAGAGCAGTGCCAGGATTGGTTAGTGCAGTTTCTGCGTTGGCCCTTCGAGTAAGTGCCACTTTTTAAAATATTATTATACCCCCCACTTTACATACAAGCCAGCCACCACTGCATGTAGTACAAACGCAGAGGGGTGTATCAGAGGTTTGGTAATTGTTCAGTCATCAAATGTGAAATGCGAGATGAATCTGACTCATTCAGGCGCACATAAGGCCATCCAAAAACGAACATGTCCCCCCTCGAAGAGACAACACCCAACCTGGTACATAGAGCACAAAATAATTCACGAACGGGTACAAGTGGGTAGTATTTCTTGTGCTATTTATTTGCAATAGACAAGTAACATTACATGTCCCACACTTCTAAGTGGAAACCCACCTCACACCATTTACTGAGACAGGCTAAAATATGTTAGAGGTTTAACCACCTCATGTTAAAGCAATAACATGTATGTCGAGGAAATACATGAGTAACTAATGCTACTAATGTATATTCAAAATGTATGAACAATGAAACCTTTAAAAAATGTTCTTACTTGGCCACTATGTCCTTGGTGCATGACGAGACTGATGCACGTGCGAGTGCAGTGACAAGAAAGGAGGGAATGACAATGGGCAGGACTGTACCACGGTGAACAGGAGTGCAAGTTGAGGAGCACCAATGTCATGCAAAGGAGAACAAAAGGTTAGCATTATGTCGTCCATGAGTATGTGAACAAATGTTCCACAATGTCAATGCTTGTTTTTGCGTCCTTGAGAATTTTTTTAGGATGTTGATCTCCCTTGCCTTCATCCTCAACATTACTGTGTGGCATCACGCTGTGTTCTGGTTCGGCTACATTGAGGATGGTGCAGCTCATGAAATTATACACTTTCTGAGGGTGAAACGTGCTTTCACCCCACAGATGTACAGGTAACACAATCCACTTTAATCTATTATTCTGTCTTCCATATCGCAAGTGCATTTTATTATATGGCACTTGTAATAAAAACGGACGGGATATCCATCATATTTGTGATGGAGCACATAGTTCTCCATACTTGAAATCAGGACCTTGGCTAATTGGCGATGGAGAATTGGCATCATTATCCATGACATCAGGGTGTATGAACTGTATGAATAATGTAAATCATACGTTTTGCACCGAGACATGTAACACCAACCCACGTTTATTTATACATTATGTCAACAGTCACTCAATAATCAATTACCTGTCACAACTCCCAGGACACTGCTGTTCCCCATGATCTACACATCATGTGCTGGCCATGGATAATTGGTGCATCAGTGTGTAATGGGCAGGTCAGCATCACATGTCATCTGAACATTCGAGGAATACCTCATCCTCACGTTCCTTGATATCTATGAAGTAAGATTCTTCCATGGGTGCGTTTCAGGCATCAACAATATCTGAAAAAAACAATTGCATTGAAAACCTCTTAGTAGCATTGAGTTCAATCTTGCTTTTGGGAAACTTGAAACAATCTTACTTTTGGGAAACTTGATACACCTTTCATCCCATCAAATACTTTGTTAAGTGGCTATAAGAAGGTGGGCTATGAGAGTCCAGATTTGTAGACATGCAGGACAGACAAAAGCTTCAACAGTAAGAATCTAGTAGCCCAGATGTCGGTGCAGGGTTTCAACTTGACCTGAATATGATCCAATATGTTCAGGATGCTTTTTTCATTAAACTTGAATGCAGCCTGTATTGGAGATAAGGTCACGTTGAACATGTTCCAAGTACAGTACATGTACATTTTAGATTGAACCTACCAAACAGCATAGCTGTCTGATTGCAAAAGCCCTATTGTCACCTTATCAGATCTTTAAGTGGGCTTAAAAACCATTCGATGCTTACCATTGGTTGGCATTATTGTCTCTCTCATTTGCTTGCTGATTATTCAATGCCTTGCCTTGTCTATCTTCTGCCTGTCCCTCCCTTGGAGCATTCCTCTATACTTGTGTCGTCCCACTGCTCTCCTTTATGGAACTATTTGTTTTCTTTTGGCTTAAGCACTTAATGATAGTGCATGTGTTTTTACAACTGTCACCCTTGTGTACTTCTTCACGCCCACAGGTGTTCAGGTTGCGCTCTCTCTCTTGTGTGCTTCTCTCCTCTCATTTTGCTTTCTTTCGCCCACGTGCTACTCTGTCCCTTAGCTCTATGTTGCCCGGTCTTGCACTTGTGCTTCTCTGCCTCCAAACTCCTCATTGCTCTTTCTTACCTGTGTACTTCCATCCACAGAGTCAGTTTGTAAGCATGCATATGTGTGGTGATGCATTCGCCTGCCTACAAAGTGGCACAGCTGCATTGTAGCACCTATTTAGGGTTGAGCGCAAAGCGCTGTGTCCCTGGTGTAATCTCTCTATGGGCTTTTAACCACACCCATGAGTTTGGTTGGTTCATGGGCTTTCCTTTTACAATTCGCTCCATTTCATTCGTGGAAGGCTGCGTACGTCATGCCTTTTCTGGTGTTTAGCCCTACTCGAGCGCACCGGTCAACTACTGAAAACGTACAAGGCTCCATGTTTTCCATATGGTTTCTGGACTACTTTTTCCTCTTTATTTCTCAGGCACCTTAATCTCACTGGGCAGTAGTTGAGCGCTTTGCATTACATCGACCTTGTTACATTGCTAATTACACGGATGATGACGGATCATGGATGATGGCACTTTTGCTGATAGGTTTCACTGCGCACAAACTTCTATTTCCTTTTGTGTGTCTCCGACACGCTTCATGGTGGCCATGGGCTCGCATATGTGGCAAGAAAGGTCCGGTTAGGATTTTAAGACGTGAATAGCTCTAACTCGAGCAAACGCGAGACCCGTTGCATTACAAATGCTTGTTATGTTTGTTTTTCTCTTTAGCCATCCTGCACAGCACTGGGAATGCTGGACAACATTACTTAAAATATTGGCAAAGCCAAAGATCCCCAAACTAAGACCTAATGGCTTTGCCAAAGCTTGTTTTGAGTGCCTCTGATTTTTTTCTTATTTTCAAATTCTGACACGCTTGTGTTGCTTCTAAATGTATGACGTTCTCCACGCCAAAATCAAAATAGCAGAGGAATTATTGACATGCCTCTTTTCTCTCTCAAATTAAAAATGTGAATTGTGTCTGTACGTTTCGAGGGTTTTTTTATGCATCAAAAATATTGAAGTCGAATCACCATCTTCTGCAAGACCTCTCAATGTGCATATTTAAGGTTACTGCTTAAGGAAACTGTTAACATGCTTATAACTAATATTATCGAAAATCTTTGTTAAAAGATGACAGAAATGTTGAAGCATTGATGGCGAAATCTGAATTAGGAGTAAAATTACATATTGAGACACAACACAAAAAAAACGTTGCATTTAAGATTTTACTGAGACTTAAATCGCGATCTTTGTTGCTAAGTTATCCAACAGAGACACAATAAATATACATGTCCTTGCAATGAACGTAACACACATAGGGCCATATGTACGAACACATTTCCCATTGACACAGAATGGGAAAAACCCTTTGCTACATCTGGCCCATAGTCCCCTGAGGTCACTCCGTGGAGCATTATAACTATCGTCTTGCTGTACAATTTGGTTCATCTCGATTGAGAATTTATGAAATATTGATCTTTTCTGAAAGGCGTTGAGCCTTGAGACAACTGAGGAGCCCTGAAAGGGCACATCAGATGGGGACTGAAGAGGAATATGGGTGCGGTGCTCAGGCCAAGGTCAGCAACTGTTCTGGGCTTGTGCTGCATGAAGATTCTTGATGCACTTGATGTCACAAACATAAATAAAACGTACACAATCTTTTTATCTGTTAAAGCATAAGAAAACACCAGGAAGCAAGAGAAACAAAGTGGGGACATCTGGGCAGGAAGCAAACGACTACCGTGAAAGAGAAGAGGAAAAACTTAGGGATGCATCGAATGGACAGAAAAAAGTATGGTGGCTGAATGCGAGAATCCTTTTTAAGGAAATCATATTTACTATTGTATGCAGCAAGGGCAGGCTGAGTGTAACCATAGACACCACCTCACCAGACTAAACCATTTCAGAATAAACCAGAGGTGGGAGCTGATCTGAAATTCTCTGATAGAGTCATACAGGTAGTTTAATGAATGTGATAAAATGTGCGTATTTTCTGTCACTCTCCAGAATGTAATAAAACGTTATCATGAATAAAGCCCTTCAAATCAAAGAGGCACCAACATGCTGGTCAGCAGTCTCAAACATTGGGATGCTGGAGTAAAGCCGGATTTATAGAGTTCTTCTGCTACAGATGAAGAGGCAGAGCAGTGCATCTTGGGAGTACCCCTTTAGAATCTCCTAAATGTACCCTTGACATTGTAAGGTTCTTCCCTGAAGAATCAGATAATAATGAATGGCTAAATTATTCTCCATGTGAATATTTTATCTGCGAGGCGCTTACCAAGCAGATGGAGCTCTGAACAGCCAGGGTGACCATGCTCACAACTGCCATTGTCCAACCTTGTGCCACTGCTTTTTGTGTGTGTTTTTTAAAAGCTAAAGCCCCCAATTTCTTACTTACTGTACACATAATTTGTAAAGAAAGTTTCAGAGTGGTTTCAATGTATAAAACAAGCACAACTAGACCTTATCTGCTATAATAAGTACTTGGGAGGCGTAAACAAGCAATTTTTTAACCCATAAAAGGAATAACAGAAGCGTATCGACCCGCTCAAGGACTGGCTGGTAGAAGAAACATTTCAATATCTGATAGAGTACTTCAATTTATATCACGCTTTGTGCAGCAGATAGCCCTAGCTCCAGTGATCCTGAAAGGAGCAGATGTTACAGGCCTCATTGTGATTATGAGGTGTGGTCTTTCACTCAGAAATTGACCCGGTGAGGGAAAAAATATTGGTGCATCTTTTTCACAAAAGAACTGGTAATCCAGAGTCTCCCTCCTGCTCCCTCCAGATTACTGATACAGTGGTAGGGGTACCTGCGGTGAAAGATTTGAATAATCCTCCCACCTCTGAGCCCCGCCTCTCACATTACAAGATGTAAATCTAAAAATATTGTAGTGCTTCCGCACACAAGTTCCACCAGAATCTACCTGTCGAAATTTGTGCTTAAAGAAATCATTTGTGTTTGTATGTAGCATGACAGAACCAAGTCCAAGTAAAAACTCAGTTAAAGAATACATCCAGAAGCAAAACTCTTCCTGGGTCTAAAAATTGAATTCGTTTTTGTTGTGTTATACTTGATATCACTTGTCAGTCGAAACACTAAGACCTTCCAAGAGTGGGATGAAACTGATACATGGCACGCAAGATGTGGTGGTGGTAATACTTTATTGTACATATTTTACATAAGAATTTTATCAGCAATGCTGGTACTGTTTTACATTATCAGATTGAGGCTATCTCAAAAAGCATCTTCTATATTTCTAAAACCTTCCTTCTTTTCTGTTGAGTGACCCTCTCCTTACCCTCCATCCTATGCAGGCCTTACCTTCTCCAAGTGTAGCTTACTCTACGGCACATGCCGTCACCCTTTTTCTCTATTGCTGTATGTTGGAAATAGAACTTTTTGCAGAGTTATCCCCAAACCTTTTGCCTTCTTCCTCCTATTTTTTCAGATCTGTTTTGCTGGTTTATTGTCTCTGCTCACTTTACCACTGCAAATCAGTGCTAAAGTGCAAGTGCCCCCTGTGTAAATTGTATTGGTGATTGGTTTGTCTATGATTGACACATTTGATTTCTAGTAAGTCCCTAGCAAAGTGCACTGTGTGTGCCCAGGGCCTGTAAATTAAATGCTACTAGAGGGCCTGCAGCACTGATTGTGCTACCCACATGGGTAGCCTGTAAACATGTCTCAGACCTGCCACAGCAGTGTTAGTGTGTGCAGTTGTAAACTGCCAATTCAACGTGGCAAGTGTACTCACTTGCCAGGCCCAAATGTCCCTTTTACTACATGTAGGTTACCCCTAAGGTAGGCCCTAGTTTGCCCTATGTGTAGGATGAATTGGATTTAAAAGGTAAGACATGTACTGGTGTGTTTTACATGTCCCGATAGTGAAGTACTGCCAAATTCGTTTTTCACTATTGCAAGTCCTATCTCTCTCGTAGGTTAACATGGGGACTGCCTTTAAATATCTTTTAAGTGCAGTTTCTCATTGGAAGCAGATAGAAATATGGAGTTTGAGGTCTCTGAACTCACAATTTTAAAATACATCTTTTTGGTAGAGTTGGTTTTTAGATTGTCAATTTCAAAATGCCACTTTTAGAAAGTTGGCAATTTCTTTCTTAACCATTCTGTTCCTCTGCCAACTTGTGGAATCCACGTCTGGGCCAGACTGACAGTTAGGATGTTTGTGAATTCCCTCTAGACAAGTGACACAAAGGGAGCTGAGGTGGGTCCTGTATATCCTGTTGAGTCTTAGTGGGCTACAGTGAGGAGGGAGGAGTTGACACCTGTACCTAAAAGGGTTGTGCCTGTCCTCTCACAAGGCAGTCTCGGTCCCCCTGGAGCATATCTGGAGCCAGGCCTGGGCAAGGTAGGATCTTGGGAACAACAGATACTTTACTTTGAAGTTTGCCTACTTCAAAGGTAGTATAAGTAGTGGACTCAAAACCCCAGACTTTTAGAACACTTCTGGATCAAGAGAAACATCTTCTAAGGAGAAGAGCTGGAGGAGGTGTACTGCCTCTTTGCTGTGTGTGCTTTGCTCGGTTGGCCTGCAGTTGCTGTTTCTACCTTAAAGAGGACAAAGACTGGACTTTGCTGTGTATCATGCTTGTGAAGTTTCTCCAAGGGCTTGGAGTAGACTTTGCCTCTCGTTGGAAGTCACAGGGATATCAAAGACTTAAGCTTCATCTGCCTAACGTGCTGGGAACTGTGTATTTTGTGCTGCAACAGAAGAAAAACCACTGCGACGCCGTCAAAGACGCCGCTGACTGCACCATGGCCTGGTGACGCCACACGGAGCCGTGCCCAATGTCGCACCGCAACCCTCGTCTTACGGCCGCCTCTTGATGCCATCACTGAGCCGTTGCTTGCACCTTTGGGCCCCACACTCCGTACCGCCTTGCTCACACTACAGTCTTGGTATCCCCAACAACAATGCTCCATGCTGACCCCAGCGTTGCTGCCTGCAACGTGGCCCAAGGACATCGCTCGTGAGGTACACAATGCACTATCCCAATCCGCAATGCAGCCCCGTCCCACTGACACCAGTGCCATCGACTCCAGCATCGTCAACAGATGCCCATCTCTGCACCGCTACCCACGGGCTCCGCAAGGAGCCTGTCCCACGCCACCACCTTGGGCCTATCAACAACAGCGCTTCAGCAACAACAGTGATGCTGCCTGCACCATGACCTGGAGACAATGCACCTCACACAGCCCCGCTTCACACAGGATGCTGTCACAAGCCGCTGCCCGCACGATGACCTGTGGGCACCGCACATTGCATTGTCCTGCTTTGCACCGCAACCCCGCTCCTGACTTTGTCATCAGCCCGGAGTTCGATCTGCAATGCGAGTGACTAAAGGGCCGGACGACCCTTGTACCGGCCTCCGGCACCAATGCCTGAGATGCCAGCTGCACCGCACTTCGGATCTCATTGCGAGGATCACAACACTCTGCATTTCCTAGGTACTGTTTGCAGGTCTCCCCGACACTATAGTACTCCCAGGCGGAGCTATTGGCTTCAAGGAACTGTTTTTTAAAGTAATTCTTGTAAAATTCATAACTTTACTGCTGTATGTTGTATTTTTTTTGTTTTGGTCTATTTTTCTAAAACCAGTGTGGTGTTCTTTTGTAGTGCTTTCACTGTATTACTGTGTATGTGCAAATGCTTTACACATTGCTTCTGAAATAAGCCTGTCTGCTTGTGCCAAGCTACCAAATTTGTGAGCAGGGGTTATCTGAGCGGTTATCTCCCTTATCCTGACTAGAGTGAGGGTCCCTTCTTGGACAGGGTGCAAACCGACTGCCAACTAGAGACCCCATTTCGAACACTGTATTTCAGCAAATTACCCACACTTCACCACATAGATTGCAACATGTTTCTGTGAATGTTCCTGCAAACTAGTAACACCTAAACACATCTCACCTATTCATTTGCCCCACCGACCACTGCATGAACTCACATTTTCCCCCACCAATGAGCGCATCTGAGCCCTAGTCATTTCATCTACCAGAGAAGAAACTGAGGTAAATGTGTGGAATGGCTTCCTGAGAGCACCAAATAATAAACAAAATGCAACAGAACTCAATAACAACTGGAGTAATCACTAACCTTACCTTCCGGAGTAGCATGCTAGTCTCTACCAGACGCTTCAATGCCTAGTCACTGGTAGTAAGCACTATATGAATACAATTAACGTACACTCATTCTGTGGTGTGCAGTGTGCAGGATTCCCTGTGCATTTTGTGAAGGCAAGACTGAAAATGTCCTGGTCCCTTGCTAGTGTGAAGGCTGGAACCTCTTGTCCCCTTCCCGCTATTCCACTGACTTCGGTACATCAACCAGCAATGACCTGCTAAACATTAATGTGAACATCACACACAAAAAAATATATCATGTGCAAAGGTCAGCCTCTCACCTCTTGCCCATCATGCCGTGCATCCCGCTCATAATTTTCAATAATGCTCTACAGATCCGCCATACACTTGCAAATTAAAAACCAAGGGATTGCATGTCCCTGGTGCCGCTTTCCACTATCCTGCACCCACGGGCACCTTGCACAGGGCATCTTGCGTCTATTAAAAGCCGGTGCAGAAGGTTATTGGGCGTTTCAGTAAATCTTATTGCTTGCCCTGAGTCCAATCAAATAGCGCTAAACACAGTGACTGCCGTCATTGGTCGCAGAGAAGCCACTCATATCGAAACTTGACAAGGCCTTCCTGTTTCACGAAGGTTGTGAGAAGTTTCAGTGTATCTGGCTGCCCTCTCTGCGACAAACCACACTGGTTCACTCTAATCTGATTGGTTGCAAGGTTGCTAATTAGTATGGCACAATATGAACCGTCAGGTAGCAGCTTGGCCCATATGGGATGTAGGGGGAAGTTGAATTTCACTTGGGGATGAATGCCAAACCAATCTGCCACTCTGTAGAGCTGTGGAAATGACTTCTACCCGCAAATACCACAGACCAGACAAGGTATGCTAGCTGAAGTAATTCAATCGTAATACTGGCAGGTCCTAGTATAACAATTTTGTTTGGGGTTTAAAAGAAGGTACCCTCTGCTATCCCTTCTCCACGTTTGGGTTTGTGACAGAGTTTCAGAGGCAGATGAATGAAGTACAAATAAATATGTTCAATTTGTTGTTTAGAACGTATACTGGAGTATGCTTATGTTAAGTCCATTTAATACACTGCATTTGTACTTCTCTAATGTAAATCTGAGCTTAGAGGTTCAGTACTCTTTGGTTTTTAAATCTGTGAATTAGTTTTCTGTTATAAATACACTAAAAGACAGAAGTTAATTTTGTAAGTATGTAAATCGAAAAAAATGGCCTTGGGCTCCGGCACAATCTCCCTCCCCCATTCAACCCCCCGTCTCCCCCCCCCATAACACCAATTCAGAGTGAAACTTGGTTTCGACCTGTACCCACTCTGACTTTTTGCAGCTCTCCGCTGAGCCTGCCAAGACGATGTGCCAGTCCCAGGCAGATACCAGAGTGGCATTTAGTGACGCAGTTCCCCTCCCGATGAGAACTCGACTTGGACCCGCCTGCGCTCCCAGTCCTAGCCAACAACGGGCAGCGCCTGCCAACCGGAGGCGCTTTAAGACTAGGAAGGCGCTTTCAAGCAATGCCAGCTCATCCTGCCAACCAGCCTCCCCGTGGGAGGTAGAGGGCATTCTCCGGTTCCTGGGATCAACATTGTGCGCTCAGATTCTTGATTACATTTTCTATCTAATATGCGCCCCCCTCCCCGCTACACCTTCCCCTGCTCCCCCCTCTGGTGGGACGCTTCGGCAGAGCTAAATATAACGTTTATTGTGCGCACTCCGTCGCTCCTTATAGAAACGACTTCCCTCGCTGACGATAAGCATCACGTTGTGCAGATTCTCATAACCAAATGTGGACGTAGCATAAAGAGGGCCGGCTTCATAATGCGCCTGGCCGGGCTCCAGGGCTGCTCTCCCACTGCCGGGCACCCGGCATCCCTGGAAATGTCTTCACGCATTGTTAAAAGAAAGCGGAAAGCTGTTGGCTGCATTGCTGCGGAGACCGAGAAAAATCCTATTGTTCGTAGCAGACGCTTCACATTTTCCACTGGGGACCTGTTGGCCGTGTAACCTTTTGAAGCCCAAGCCTGCCGGTTTGGGTACTGCCAGGCCGCGTTTACACCGAACGGCAGCTCCCGGAGACGCTGGCAAGCCGGCCTCTCTGTTCAAAAAAGGTCTTTAAATGTTAAAAACCAGCCAGAAGGATTTGTGCCTGGTTTTTTAAATGTCATTTGAGTGTGAGGCTGATTACAAGGTAGGTGAGATATGTAAACACTTGGTACACACAGTTACCCCGGAATAGATCTTTACCACATATTATAAATACCCCCTATTCCGATTTTGTGAACTTTTAAATAAGGCATAATATCTGGAATCAAAGCGTAACACACCTAATTCTGCGTGTTTTGCCTATATATTTATATATATAAATACGGGCCTCTCTCCTGCACCCCCAAAATGTTGGCAGGTTTGATCTGCCGGAATGTATCCCCTGTTTACACAGGGATAGGAATTTAGCACTGCACTTATCAGGACCATGTGACTTCAAGACAAATTATGGACTTCCAGAAATTTCCGGTTCACAAAGTCATTGTAAAGAGAGCAAGCATTGGCAAAGCCAATAGGTCTGGCGTTGGCCACCAGTCTTTTGATTTGGAAATTCTTGATTTATTCTCTCATGCTTTTTCTAATAGAAAGCTGCCAGGCTCTCATGAACAAAAAAACGGGATAAAAGCAAATATGGCTGGCTGCCAGCCTCTTGCTTTTGCTAATGCTTTTTTGTGTGATGGTTTCTAAATCTTTATTACACCTATATAAAAAGGCATGAAAAGGTAGATACATAGAAAAAGGGTTGAAAAAAAGATAAATGGAGAGGGTTGAAAAGATGGCTATATAGAGAGAGTGGCAAAGTCACAGAAATAGAGAGAGATAGATAGATAGATAGATAGATAGATAGATAGATAGATAGATAGATAGATAGATTGATTTGGTGGGTTGAACATGTGTGCACATTTTGCCCAGTGAGGGCTTGGAAAAAAGAGTAAAGGTGTCTACTCTAGTATGTTTTATAAATCCAGGTGCAGCTGTCTGGCTTTCATCATCGTCTTGGAGGAAGCAGACATAGATACATTTTGTGGTACTGGGACTGGGCCAAACTAGTTCCATTTAAGCCTATGTCTTGACAAGAGCAAAAACTAATCAAGGGCCAGGGTTGAACTGGTCTATAGCGCAATGTGGCAGAACCCAAAGGGCTGGTCTGGCAGAGCCGTGTGTGGGCCAGTTTTTGGGTGTTTGTGGACCTGTTTTATGGGCTTGTGTGCCTCTTTTTACAGTTAATTTTCATGACATTGCCACAAACATTGCCTGTAGCAAGCACACATGCATGCAGTCTTGCATATCTTGAAAACATTTATAAAGAGTGTCTTTACAAGTTTAAAATGAACACAACTTGCAAATGTGTGCACCACTTACCTGCCTGAATCATGAGGCATGCCTGGGCCTATTTTCTATGCCATTCCAACCCTGGGATGGGCCAGAGGTGTAAGTATAAAGGCAACTCCACATTACCCAATAGCACATCACTCTTCACTTACATTGCAATACTTACTGTTTGATAGATGTGGTAATACACAATAAGTGACTTCTCTGCAGACCTTGATTACAGGTGCTATTACTAGATGTGATTCTATAGACAGGGCCACTGGAATTATGTGATTCAGTGGCTGTGGCTGCTTTTGCATAATTATGAATTTTCCACATTTGCTGCATGATTCAGCATCTGTAGCAGAACCTGCAGATTTTAACAAAAAATGTGTTCCTAGCTCAGATGGATCAAAACGGATCCAAAATGTGGCAACATGTGTTCACGTGAGGTGGAAGGCCCTTTGCAATGGTTAACTAGTCATCTTTCAATTGCTTATTTCTGTATTTGGTTTTTAAACAGGTAAACATTAGGTGGAATATTTGCCCAGGCAGTAGTACCATGTGTAAAAATTACAAACAAATGAGAAAATACTATAAAAAACTATGCCGGATTGTGCCATATAAGTTGCTTTCTCTTGCTGAATAATTTAGTGTACTTTGTTGCATAATTTGCTGCACCCTGCTGCATAATTACAGTGGCCCTGACTATAGGTTTGGCTCTGATATGCACTTTATAAAAATGGAGAAAATCCATGACAGTATTCCAGACTGTTGCATGTTGCATAAAAATCTTTGCAGCTGGTCCATTTACCGGCTCAGTTATCTACTTCTGTACAGGAGCATATGTCTTTCTAATAGTTTTTGATTTTATTTACATATGCAACTTTGCAACGGCCCTTCTTTGCTGCTCTTTCCCATTTCCAGCAAGAAACTCTCAGCTTCTTGAAAGATGTATTGAACCTGACCCCCCACCGCTGATGGATGCATGCAGTCTTGCACATATTGCAAAACATTTATAAATGGTGTCTTTACAAGTTTAAAATGAACCTACATTGCAAATGTATGCACTTTTTTACCTGCCTGAATCATGAAGGGGGACACTTCTATTTTGATGCCTGGGCCTATTTTCTATGCCATTCCAACCCTGGGATGAGCCAAAGGTAGTTTTGCAGCAGATACGGTAATATGAGAATATTCTAATGATTTGCGTATACATACTAATGAGAAATAATGACAATTGAAACTAATATTTGAAAATAACGTGTAGTGTGCAAAATGTGCCCACGGGAGTGGTCACCATCTGTGTTAACAGTACTAGAATAATGTGAAATCTATAGAATTATGTATTAATATGTCATAATTGATGGTATAACCTATGTTTTCTGATGCTTCGTATTCCTAACTTAGCCAAACTAGAGGCCTGGTCGGTGCTGGGCCTTGCTTGCTTAACCGTGGAGACGCAATGAGATGCCGAGGACTTGAACTGGAGAAAAAGACCTTGAACGGTACAGTGTTCAAAATGAGCTCTGCTAGAAATTCTGCAAACTCACCAGCGGACATGAGATGATCAGAACAAATTGATACAATTATGTGTAGAGTAGGCTAAATGTACTTTCCCAGTACTTGAACAATGGAACCACTGACTAAGAGCTGTGGGCAACAATTTCATTACCTGAAGAGCCGGAGGATGTTCTCATCGACAGAAGGAGCAATCATATTAATGGAACTTGATGCTTGAAATAACGCAAACAAGCAGTAAACAAAAACTATAGGTTAGAGTCATAACCCCTGATAAGGTTGACCAATTAGCAATTTATTTGTGGGACGGACTGAGAAACCCTAATAAAAAGTCATGACACGAGAAAGGAAATCAGAGTGGAGAGGCGAAAGTTGATGACGTCAGGAGACGCTGTCTGAAGTGCTGAAATTTGGGCTTGCTCCCTGTGAGCCCGAGCCTTGCTGATGACCTGGAGATGAAGACTGACTCGTTGCTGATCTATCCTGGATAGGTAGCCATAACTTGACTGACTAATGTGTGCTTTATCCTTCTAGGTACCAACTGCGCTGCTTAGAAATGTTTTTTTTTCTCTTAGTTAGATTTTTCCAAATTATTGGTTTTGACTAAATTCTTTTTTGCATGAAGACCCACATGCCATTGCTAATCTGAGATAGGTAGGGTGACAAAGGGCGACTCAATGGTGACTTTGACTGAATGCCTTACATTGCTGAATTATTCAATGATTAAGATTGCTGCTTAGATTGAAGTTGTTTTGCCTATTAATAAAATGTTGATGAATTATTGCTCATGATGCTAATAAAGTTTGATTTACCATGAATTCTCGAAACAAAGGTTTTTGATTAGATTTGTAATCAATAGGCAATAAAAGGAATTAACCTTCTTGGGAGTGATGGTATTTTCTTATTAGACTAGTTTTTGGTATTATATGTTGGTCAGAATTATTGTTGATGTCTTCACTAGACACCACTTGACTAGGATACTCTATGCGACCCTAAAGATTCATCGACCTATACGCGTCCCCTTGTAAGTTTACCTACTAAGGACAAGGTGCGCTAGCAGTAGGGTCCAGGCTCCGCACCTCTTACTCTGAATATGGGCTGCCTAAGCCAGTGCTGATTCCCATGTTTTGTGCTGACAAAGAGACACTTCCTGGAAAGCAATGCACATGCTCAGTTTCACCTGGAAAGGTGTGCCATTAATTATGGCACACTGAAATTAAAATGTTCTCTAAATTAATTGATTCCCTCTAAAAGTTGAGGTCTACCTATAAATCTGATTTAGCAGATTTATTTCAACTCACTGCCCCAAGACTGGAGGTATGCTGACCCTTGTGGCATGTACAAAGAGCTTGGCATATCTGCATAGAGGAAGTTGAGGAAATTTTAGAGTTGTGGGCTACACTCCCATGACTGAGGTGGAAACTCGTCTGCTGTTGAAGGATCTAGAAGGTGAACTGCTCTGTGTCTAGAGTAACATGGTCAGCATGAGCACAAGTTCGACACTAGTACTCTTGCTGCAAGACGGATAGAGTTGTCCAGACTGCCAAGACCAGCAGATACTGCCCAGCCATACCTGTATTCCTCACAGGTGGCCCTCAACCAAGCATACCTCGCCGTAATGCCGCTAAATTAAAACCTGCTCCTTGACAGATGATCACGCGAGAAGCCTCTGGCTTGCACCATGCATTTACCAATGCTGCTGTGCTCAGTGGGCACCTGAGTTCATGTGCTGCACCTTATATTGGTGCCCTTCTTTTGAAGATAATTTGAGCCTATTTGCTGCACCTTGCAATGCAAGTGATTCATCTGCGTTCAGTTCCTGAATGAACCAAAGTGCTACTCTCTGCTGCATTTCTTCTGAGAATGATAGGATCCGGAGGCCTCCAGACGGCCCACACTCCCCCCGCCAGGAAAGCACGAGACGACATGGTTTGTTCGTTGGAAGGAGTATCTTTTATTTTCAAAAAGTCATCATATAAATTACCTCATAACTTTGACAAGCAAAACATCAAATAGCAAGTATAAGAAGGTTAGTCAATAAAGAAAACATTTTTATTTACATGTTACTGAGAAATTACTTGTGACCATAACCAGTGTGACAGGATCCCTTCCTGTCCTGAACCACCATATTGGACCACACAGGTGACCCGTGTCTCACCTGTATCCGTAGGAGGGACGGTTACCCTGACTACCCGGTACCTTGTCCTCCAGTTTAGGGTTCCGCCCCCCCTCCAAACACCAATCAGCCCTGGGGTGTAATGGAGGGAGCCAAGAGCGGGAGCCCCATGTTCTCCCCCAGCGATCTGAGGTCTCTTACCCCCTGATCTGGTGTGTACATCCGCTGGTTGGCTCAGAACTTCAGGATCCTATCCCAGATGTCCTCGTGGGGGCCCCACCTTGGGGACCCCCTCCTATTGTTTCTAGTCACATTTTTTATCTCAATTTCCGCCACAAGGGCGACCAGGGCCCCAAAGGTCCTTCGCCCTCCCCACCCAAAAAGAGGATGCGGGCAAAACCCCACATGTCGCGAATAAATTGATCGGTTCCTTCGTCGGACAAATGCACTTGGTCGCTGTGAAACATGTGCATACCTTTCAGCAGTTTGTGGGGGATATTCCATAGGCGCCCAGGGCCTGGGCAGAGCTTCGCCATCTCGGCATTAAGCCGGCGAACTGATACGTTGATGGTGCGAGATCTTAACCCTGCCCCCCACTTAAGACGTGGAACCATGTGTGACCAGGCAAATGCTGCCCTTGGGAATTGCTTTGCCACTTTCAAATTTCAAGAAATACCGTCTCCCGAAGGGTCTTCCGGCCTAAACGCACCAAATCATTGCCCCCCAAGTGAATGATGATCAGATCCGGAGACTGCAGTCCCCCACGACTACTCGCCAATTCGACCAAATGTTGCAGCTGGGTGATGCCTCCTCCGCCAATGCCACACCACCGAAAAGCCACACTGTGCAAGTCTGCCGGGTTCCTCACTCCCCAATTTTTCCAAGACTAATCTCAGCAGCTGGGACAAATCGGGGTCGCGCTCCCTCCCTTTTGGGATGCAGGCCTTCTTAGGTGGCATGGTGACCTGCCCTTATAGCTATCACCAATTGTAAAGGACTGCCCAATTCACAGTATAACCCCCCTTTTTTTTTTTTTTTTTTTTTTTATATAGGGGGTACGACCTGAAAAGAAATCAGAGGCAAAAAACAATCAAACACAGGGATCCCAAATGTCCACAAATTGAAACCCCTTAATCCTGTGTCCACCACGCATAAATCAAAAGAGCTGAAGAAACCAATCTGCAGTAATGGATGCAATAACTTTAACTAAGGCAACACCAAGCTACCACAGTGACAATTAAGTGTGGCTCAACTGCCCAATAATTAATGCAACCACACAGGCTAACCACAGTGAAAATTAAGTGTGGCTCAACTGCCAAATAATTAATGCAAACACCCAGGCTAGCCACTCTTTGGCTGCCTGCAAATGGGCCACCTCTTAATAATGGCTCATACACATAAAGGACTACACAGGCAGGGGGCCTAACACTGTGCTAAAGCACGATAAATTACAATACCAATGTTATGCAACCACTGTCACCCCCCCAGGTGAAAAAACCACAACTTTACACGAAATTGCAAAGGCAGAAAATTACAAACACTGAGCACAACGAAAAAAGACCAGTTCGCCCAACGCGTGTTTATCAAAATTGTCCAGGGCGTCGGGAAATCGCACTGCCCACCCCTTGCGAGCGCTTAAACTAAAAAAAAACCCGGCCAGTTAACACAGCGCGTGTTTGCAAAGCCATGCTCGCCACATGTGAGGTTTATTCCTGTGACCCCACTCCTACAAATACTTTAGCCGGCTGCCCTGAAATTGAATAAGTCTGGGCACGAAGAAATCCGGCTCAGGCACCGAGCTGGACGCGCCTCCGAGGCTCGGATGAACCCTTAGTTATTTATTTATTTTTTTTTTTTTTTAAAAGGCTGCGCGTTAGACTGCCCCCCCCACGCAGCTGGAAAGCAGGGGGCCCGGCACGCCACTTAGAGCGCGAAGCAAACCGGCTCCGAACCGGGCTGGACGCGCAAGAAAAACCCAGCAATAATTAGCCGGCCGCCCGACACGCCACTCGCGCTGCGATTTTTATACTTACAATCAGGAAGGACTTCCCCGAAGGCAGCAGAGGATGAAAACGAGGGGAGAAGCCGGAATCCTTCAGGTGACGTGAAGCAGGAAGGACTCTCCGAAGGTGGGCCGCACGCCGGGTCCCACCGCCGCAAAACCTCACCCAACTGGCAGCAGACGATGAAAACGAGGGGAGAAGCCGGAATCCTTCAGGTGACGCGAAGCAGGAAGGACTCTCCAAAAGCGGGCCGCACGCCAGGTCCCGCCGCCGCACACGAGTAAAGAAGGAATAACCTTCTTTGGGGGGCCTTTAAATAGCCCCCCACCAGTGTGCGGCGGCCGGAAACGGCAGTCGGCCAACGTCGTCCCCACGATGTGCCCCCTGGGGTATGACTTCCACCCCCAACGCCTCGCGAGGCATCAGGGCGGAAATCCGGCCGCACTCGGCACCCCCCCCCGGCAGGGGGAAAAGGGGGAAGGGAGTGTCCCAGGGCCTCGGAGGCCCCGTCCCCTAACGGGCCGCGCCCCCCCACTACGGGGGGGGCGCTCTACCCTTGTCATTCAGGCCTCTGTGCTTCACAGTGCATCTGCTACGTCAGACCACCTACCCTTCTTTGTACAGTGTAGAATGCATTGGATTTTCTTACTATAGATGTCCATCTTAAGTCCAGGCACAACCTCAGGTGCATGATCAAGATGAGGAACAACCAACAGCCCTGATTTCCTGACACAGCCATTGCTTCAGGCCCCTAGAAACAAAATTAGAAAAGTATGTCAAGTTAAATTCCAAAAAAGTGAGATAAAGACTTTTTAATGGAACTAGAGCGGCCTTTCATCACACTTTTCTGTGACTGGAAAGCTATTGGAGCACCAAGCCGTCATGAAAAGGCACTTGGCATGATCTCAATACAATGGTGAAAAAAGAACAAAGATGAATAGATTCATGGATGAAACAAGGGAGAAGACGAAGGTCTGCAAAATGAGATAAGTAAAGAAGGGTTGTAGGAAGGAGCCTGTAGGAGGGAGGAATGAGAGGGAATAGAGAAGCAGCCAAACTCTGGAAATCACTACAGCCAAGATTCGAAGTATCGAGGAACATATATACGTTGGAAGAGAGTTGAAAACATGGCTGTTTACAAGAAAACTACCCCACCCTACAATCCTCGAACAGTGCCTGGAATAATAATTGCACCTTTATTTACAGTCAAGAGTCACAAGATATCAAAAAACCCAACAACCTTAAAAAATTCTATCTCCAGGTAAGTTATGAAGAACTGTCCTACACCTAGCTGGGTATAGTGTAATAATGTCAATTATATATAACTCTCCTAGCCAGCACTAATACTATTACAATAACACGCAGTGGTGAGCCAGTCGATTGTAGTTCAAACAGGCTGCATAATAATTCCCCCACTCTGATTGACTCTGGTATGCTCACATAAGACAGTTCTGCTACGGACCAGGCCCATCACTAAGCACTGTATCAGTCCACAGTAATAAACCACTCATCACCAAACGTATAGGCATGGAATACCCAACGAGAACTGCACCATACCGCTTGGCAACAGAGGACTCTAATTCAGTCCACCACTGCAGGTTGCATCTAGCCACATACTGTGACCACTTTTGACATCTCATAATGACAATCAGAAATGGGACACAATAGTAACAAAGTCATTTCCATCAGATCTCCCCACCATATCTCCCCCCAGCTGCTGTTTACTCAGGACCATAAACTTTCAACAAAATATCGTAGAATGAACAACCGAGTGCAGTAACCAGTTAAGTGCACTATGATCATAACAAATACCATAAAGGGACTTGCAAGACTGTTCAAAGCTGCCAGCCAGAGCTGGCCTTTTCTCAGTTAGCGCCCTTGGCTAAACCAAATTTAGTGCCCCCTCCTACTCATCCTCTTTAATTGCCTGCGTATAAAAAACTTGGGAGGATTAGGAGGAAAGCGAGGGAAGAAACATTAAGGGGTGTCATGAAAGTAAAACAGACAAATGTAGACATGGGTGCCAGCAGCCTTCAGAAATAGTGTTTAAACACAATTTTCATTGGACCCATGTCGGAGGAAGATTGCTGCAAGCAACTTGTGCGCACTTCTGGAGGTTGTTGCCATTGGCACAGGCCCAGCTCACGCATTCTAAAGACCGATCCTGCTGCCAGTTTACTGAAAACCAAAAACTGTATGCCTGTCTCTTATACTGCTGAGTGATGTATCCCATAACAAGATAACCACACCTCAGTGATCATCATGCACGACGTAGAACCACTTGTCACGTAGGATAAAAAACAATAGACAGTATCCTTTCACCCATGCACCGTAGATGGTACAGCATGCTGCCCACATAGGTAAGCTCTTTAGCATCTCACACATGAGTGAGTAATAGATATATAAATGTTGTAAAACAACAGATTATAACAGAGAAGTAGAGAGCCACACAGAAAGGCATAGGTAGAAGTATGAAGGCAACTCCACTTCACCCAGTAACACAGCACTCTTCACATACATTTCAATACTTCTACTGGCAAACTGTTTGATAGCTGTGGTAACACACAATAAGTGGCTTCTCTGCAGTGATTACAGGTGCTATTAGTAGAGGTGATACTATAGACAGGGCCACTGGAATTTTGTGATTTTACTGCCATGGCTATTTTCGCATAATTATTAATTTTCCACATTTGCTACATAATCCAGCATCTACTGCTAACCTGCAGATTTTAACAAAACAAATGTGTTACGAGCTCAGGCAGATCAAAAGTCACCAGGAACTTGGCAGCAACATGTGTTCACGTGCAGTGGAAGCCACTTCGCAAAGATTAACTAGTCATCTTTCAATTGCTTATTTCTGTATTTGGTTGTTAAACAGGAACTAATGAGGTGGAATCTTTGCCCATACAGTATTATCATAGATAACAATTACAAAATAATGAGGAAATACTATCAAAAACTGTGCCGGATTGTTCTGCATAATTTGTCTTATCTTGCCGAATAATTTAGACTACCTTGTTGCATAATTTGTTGCCCCTAGCTGCATAATTATAATGGCCCTGAATATAGGTATGGCTCTGATATGCATATTTTCAGGAGAAAATCCACAACAGTGTTCCAGACCAGGGCCGGCTTTAGGACTGGTGGCACTCTGTGCGACAGTTTAGTTTGCCACCCCCCACCCCATGACCTCCTCCTCGGTTTCAATCACTTCCACCCGGCAAATGTGCCCCTCATCTCTCCATTGCTCCTATTTCACATAGATTCATGTGTTTTAAAGCACTTGTAAAGGCTGGCTTTACTAATCCATTCAGCTATCCCCATAAAAAATAGGGGCATATTTAAAAGACCCTAGCGCCATTCTAACGCTACAGTAGCGTCATTTTTTTACATTAATGTAGAGTTAGAAGTACAAAAACGCTGTGCCATATTTACAAAGAGGCACAATCCATGCATTATGCCACTTTGTAACCCTTTGAGCTACATTATGCCTACGCCAGGCATAATGTATGCAGAGGTGGCATTCCCCCATTAGGGGGGCCAAATAAATGGAGCAAAGAAATCTGGCAGATTTATTTGCGTCATTTTTTTCGGGACTTTTAATGCCTGCTCAGAGCAGGCATTAAAAAGAGGCTTCCGTTGGTTACAATGAGCCTCTGGGTGCTTTGCAGGATTAGTATCAACAATTTTTACGCTAATTCTGCAATGCATCTGACTACCATAAAAAATTCTGATGCTAGCCCCCTAACTACCGCCATGGTGTGCCATATTTTAAATAAAGCGCACACATGGTGGTGTTGGGGGGGGAGCTAAGGAGCACAAGAAAAGTGGCACAGCACTATGTGAAGCACCACTTTTTTCAAATATGCTCCACAGGGGCATATTTAAGAGCCCCTGGTGCCATTCTAACACCACACTAGTGTCATTTTTTTATGCTAATGTGGCGTTAGAAGGCCAAAAAGGCTGCGCCGTATTTACAAAGTGGCGTAATGCATGCATTGCATCACTTTGAAACCTTTTGCACTACATTATGTCTGTGCTAGGCATAATGTATGCAAAGGGGGTATCTGCCCGTTAGGGGGGCCAATAAAATGGGTCATTTTTTTCCAGCACTTTTAACACCTGCTCAGAGCAGGCATTAAAAGGAGGCTTCCATTGGTTACAATAGGCCTCTGGGTGCTTTTCAGGATTAGCATCAACATGTTTGATGCTAATCCTGCAAAGCACCAGACTACCGTAAAATATTCTGATGCTAGTCCACTAACTACCACCATGGTGCGCTGTATTTTAAATATGACGCACACATGATTGCGTTAGGGGGGCACTAAGGGGCGCAAGAAAAGTGTTGCAGCACTGTGTGCACCCCCACTTTTTTCAAATATGTCCAATAGGGGCACATTTATGAGCCTCTATTGGCCATTCTAATGCCACATTAGTCTCATTTTACTATGCTAATGTGGTGTTAGAAGGCCAAAAACGCAGCCTCATATTTACAAAGTGGCGCAATGCATGCATTGCGCCACTTTGTAACCCTTTGTGCTACATTATACCTGCGCAAGGCATAATGTATGCAAAGAGGGCATCCCCCCCTTTAGGTGGGCCAAAAAAATGACGCAAAGAAATCTGTCAGATTTCTTTGCGTCATTTTTTTCGGCACTTTTAATGCTTGCTCAGAGCAGGCATTAAAATTAGGCTTCCATTGGTTACAATGGGCCTCTGGGTGCTTTGCAGGATTAGCGTCTAATCCTGCAAAGCGCTGGACTAGTGTAAAAATATTCCGGCGCTAGTCCCCTAACTACCACCATGGTGCGCCATATTTTAAATATGACGCACACATGGTGGCGTTAGGGGGACGCTAAAGGGTGCAAGAAAAGTGGCACTGCACTATGTGCTGCGCCACTTTTCTTAAATATGCCCCATAGTTCTGTTTTTTGCAGCAGCCATATTAACCCTCTATGCTACTTTATGATGAGTCAAAGCTGCGCTAGGCAAAACTCCCATCTCTCTCCCTAGCTGGAACATTAATCACAAGAGGTATCTTGACATTTTAATTGTTTCCTGAAGGTTGGAGGGACAAGGATCTTTTCAGAAGGTACTTTTAAATCTCAAGTTTATGAAGTTATTTCTAAACACAGCGCCCCCTGAGGTCAGCGGCCGGGTGCCACCGCACCGCCCGGTTCCAGACGGTTGATTGTTGCACTAAAATCTTTGCGATTGGACCATTTGCCCGCTCAGCTGTTTACTCCTGTACAGCAGCATATGTCTTCCTGATTTTATTCACAAATGCAACTTCGCAACAGCCCTTTGTAGTCCTTTGGCATTTCCAACAAGAAACTCTCAGCTTCTTCAAGGACGTGTTGAACCTGACCTGCCACGGCGGAGGGGGGCATGCTGTAGCTGAGATAAAAGGCTTGCTTCATATGTGCTAAAAGCTGTTGTGAGCCCTGCCCATTAAAGCCCCGTAACAATCAGCCGACTAACGCCGTCTCCCAGGAATAGACGTGATGGATTTGATATCAGTATAGGTGAATTCCGGCCCAAACCTCCCAGCTTTCTCTGTGGATTCCACAACAGCTGCACGCGCTCCTCGTCTTTCGGCGGCTCCGCCTCGCATCCAGTCACACGTGGTAAAAATAGAACCGCTAAGAACCGTGATTAGAGATAAGCCCGCTCTCGAGAAAGGACTGTTCCACAGGGCCCGTACAGGGCTTGCGCCTGCACACCGGCCCCAGGCATTGAATCCCCATTTGGCGGGAAAACCCAGCACATGCCAGCCGGTGGGTCCTCATCCGAGCGGGATTTACTGCTGCGCCACACTGGTCACAATCCCCTAAAATAGATACTCATCAGTCATAGCCCAGGCGCTGGAAATTCTTTGCCACGCCTGTGCTTGTGTCTGGGGCACCCTGAAGCGCAGCTGGCTAATGACGAAAGGGGTCGACTGTAAAATAATATGTGTAAACACAAGGGTCACAGTGCACAACATTCGCAAGGTCGACTCCTACTTTCAGATACTCACACCGACTTCTAGGAGTGTTCGGTTGTTGTGTTTGGGTCAGTGATCGAAGTGTCTCAAGAAAAGTATAGAAACTGGCCCTTAGGAAAACAGGGATGGGGTCAGCAAATGTAGGGGCAGAATTACGTCTAAAAAGAAAACATATTCCGTAAGTATCTTGTTGGGCTTTCAACCTCATAAGTGCAACTTAAATGTATCTCTGGGAAACACGTTTGTTTGGATGGAAAGCTCGGTTGGTTAACTCGATCACATAAGATGTCTATGGGTGTAACCAGACGGTCACTGATTTAATTCCTGGTCAGTGCACTGGGGAACTAGTGAAATGTATTTATAATGTTGGGACGACAAAGTCTGTGACAGAAAGCCCTGCCAATATGTAAATCATTAGTTTACATAGATGTTTAGGCACAGTATAAGATGCATTGCATACAATACAAATAAGCTGTCTCAATATGTGCAAAAAGACGTTTGTTTTTAAATGTTTACGGTGCACTTAAAAAGCTATGTTTTTAGTAATAAGTTGACTGTCCCTTGTGTAAACCTTTTTCATGGGTTTCTGATAAAATTACAAATTTCAAAATCTGTCAATTAAAGCCTATGCTGGCCTCCAAACGGCCTTCAGATTTGTTGTTGTTCTTTCTTTCAGGAGAGGAACCCTGGAGAGGAGACTTGTTTCTTCTTTAACTTCCCCTCTCTTTTCTCAATTCACAGTAGAGGAGACCACTCTCCTCCACTTTCAACCTGCTGGAATCAACAGCATCTTTTGTTAACAAAAAGTAGGGGAACTGTTTTGATCAAATGTTGGGAATGTTGTTCCCTTGTCCACTTCGACCTCTGGTTAGGGTGTGTTTAACATGTTGGACCTCATTACGAGTGCCCCCGTAGCCAGTAGCCCCAATCGGAGTAGTAAAAATTCTGGGGTATTGGAGGAGGTGGTGGTAGGGCAATGGGGCGGGATGAGCTACAGGTTTATTAAAAAGTAATGAATAGGTAATTGATAGTTCTAGTCCTGATTACCCCAGTTATTGCTCATTGTTCCGATGGTATTTTATCTAAAGGCACCCATTACTGGCACCATCTGAATTAGGGAGCAAACGTTATGAGGTTCGTCATGTCATCTCTCATTTACCATCCTTTCTTGAGGCAAAAGCAGAGTTTGTGTAGTAACAAGGCCACCCAGACTTATTAAAGCACCATACGTCAGGTACACAGAAGAGTGATAAAAATGATGTATCTAGGAAGAATTTGAGGGCACAGTGCACCAACTAAAAGAGGAGAGTTCATTCCCCACTCAACATCTACTGATTCAGCCACTACACCTGGCCTGTAAGGGTTACAGAAGTTAACTTATGTGGTGCTATGCAGCACATGCATGGTTTAATGTGCGTGCTGTGTGTATATATGCCCATGGATGGTACAATACACAGAAGAATCTAGGTTCCATTTTGGAAGACTCAAGGTTAATTGGAGGAGCATGTGGAAGTAGAGGACGATCCCCCGACAAATGTGTGGATTGCTCCATGCCTGAGAGCTGGGTTGGACACATACTGGAGGAAGACTAGCCAGGCTCTTTAGTACACTTCAAAGGGTGCTCATTGATTAAGAGAGAGGTCACAGAAGAGAGGCCTGAGCACATCTCAGTAAGGAGATTAGGCTGATAAGAGAATCATAAAGAGAAGGGCTGGGGCCCCGAGGTAACCTTTGGATGCACATATCACTGTGGCTGACATCCAGGTATGAACTTCTAGTATCTCCCATGGTCTGCGTTGTGGGGCTATCAGATTTGGAGTCATTCCTGCTGTGGCAGACTGCTTTCCAAAGGAAGCGCAGGACAACAGAGTGGACACTTCAAAAGGAATCAGTCCCCCATAACAAACTTCAAAGACTTAGACCCCAAGTCACATTTAGTGATTTGAAATGGACCATATGAAGGGGAGCTCGAGGCCCCCAAAATTGTCATCTGTCAAGAAGCCAGTTAGACTGCATGTCGAGGAGGAGAAGCTCTGGAAAACCTCTGCATGTGACCAGGAATGAGGGATAAGGCCTGCCAGTCTCCTAGCTGAGTGAGAGGATGTCACCCAGGGAAATCCAAAACCACCTGCCCCTGGAGCTTGGAGCACCAGTCACTACCTGCTTGCCAAGACCAGTGTACCCTGTGAGGAGGAGAAGAAAGCACTTGGAGGTAGCAAGGTCTGCTGGAGGGATCCTGACAGGTGTATCCCCATAAAAAGATGTGAGGAGGTGGCTGCTAAATGTTGCCCAAGTGCAGATTCCAGTCAGCAACCCTTATGCCAGAGGATACTGTTGTGAAGTTAGCCATGGTTACACCGATTGGGCTTTGACCTGTGTGCAGAGTATGGTCGGCAACCCCATATGCCAGAGGGTGCCACTGTGAAGTTGGCATCACTAACATGCCATCCGGGCCGCAGCCCTAATTTGGAAGTGAAGTCAGCGACCCTGTATGCCAGAGGGGGCTGCTGTGAAGCTGGTTTCACTGCCATGCTTCAGGTCAGGCTGAAGCCCATGTGTGGGAGAAGCAAGAGACCCTGTATGCCAGAGGGGGCTGCCGTGAAGAGTGCCGGACCACCTTGCCAGTGGGGCCATCGCCCGTGTGTGTATTGAAGTTGGTGACTCTGTTTGCCAGAGGGGTGCCACCATGAAAAACAAGGAATGTTGCCTGGTTCCGTGATCATCATGAGAAGAGGACACCATGGTGGTTTGTGTGTGCCTGAGCTGCGACCGAGTAACAGAACGCGAGCTAGCATCCCCCATCACCTTTTGGAAGGATCAGAGAAACTTACTGTCTCACTGGAGGAAGTGCCGAGGCTACCCAGCTGCTGCCCCTGCACAGTGCGAGTGCCACTCACTGTCAGCAGCTGTTGCAGCCCTCCAAGATGTTCCCAAATACTTCAGCAGTGCAACCCCTGCAGGACCGGGTAAGAGTGATTGTAAGGTGAGAAGGCCCAGTGGGAACTTGTTCTGCCAGAAAGCACTTCTGGCACTGGAACATTTTGACTTTTGGAAGAGCCGGAGTGGGACTCCTGAGACTTAGACTACTAGTGAGGCTTAACCTGAAAGTCACCTATAGTGAAGGGGAAATAACCACTACCGTTAGTGATAGGGCAGTAGGACTTAGGGACCAGCCTATCGAACACTAGAGCTTTGACTTCAGAGGCATGTGTGTTTGTTTGTGTATGTTGTACTTTACTTTGTGTTCATATATAAATATTTCATTTTAGATTGAAGCCTACCAGACAGCACAGCTGTCTGGTTTGCTAACGACTTCTAGGGGACATTATGAAAGCTCCCCTCGAAATGCATTCCACCCATTGCTTACTGTTGGCTTTGTGTTTTGTATCTCACATTTGCTTGCATTCTATTTGCTAGCTTAATTTGTTTTAGGCTGTCTAGCTTGAGTTTGTCCCTCATGAGGAGCATAGCCTCTTTGCTGTATTCTTCTGAGTGTCTGCTTTCTGTAAACAGGCCCTGAATTCTTATTCTTACCTTGTCACATTTGATGGTGCATTCAAACACAGAGGTCAAATGTCAGGCTCTGTCTACCAAGAGAGCTTGCTATTTACTTTTCTTTCTCTGACTTCAAAGTGAGTGGATTTATGTGACAATCTTGCTGTGAAAGAAAAGGCTTTTTTCTAGCACACGCAAAAATTAAATGTCTTAAAATGAAGTGTGCAGTTATTTCAGAATATATCAGAATTACGAAAGGACAAAGGAAGTTATTTTTTTGTAACGAAAGTGTGGTGCAAACAAATATATGAAAATGATCAAAATAAATCATTAGACTAGGTGATGCCATTTACATACATTATTGTTTGTGTCTTGCATACTTTTATCAGTAAAACTGTATGCCTGTGCAAACATAATGGTAATTTCAATTGAAAATTTGTTGACGGTAATGACAGTGCTCTAACACACCATACATACTCAACACTATTCCACTTCAGTCTACACCAGTTCTACTCTAAAACACTCTACACTACTCTACAGCACTCTAGAATATGGCGCTTCATTCTACAATACTTTACTCTGTTCTAGGACACGCCATTCCAATTTACGGCATGCCACTCCACTCTATGAGACTCTGCTCCACTAAACAACACTTCACTCCACTATATGCCACACCACGCCCCTCCAATCTGCACCATTCCACAACATATTGATCCACTCTACGACATGCCACTCCAGTCCATTCTACGACCCTCCACTCTAAAACACGCCACTCCACTGTACTCTATGACACGCCACTCCACTGTACTCTATGACACGCCACTCCACTCAGTACCACTCCCTTCTATGCCATTCTATGGAATGCCACTTTACTCTGCGACACACAACTCCACTCTACGTCGACACAAAACTCTATGCCACTCCACTCTACAACATGACACTCTATGACACAACGCTTTCTGATACAACACTCTACTCCACTCAACAAAACTCCACTCTACAATACTCCACTGTACGACAATATACTCCACTCTATGAAACTCCACTCTGTGAGACTTTGCTCCACTCTCACTATGGCACTCCACTCTATGACACTTTAGACCACTCTACACCACTTTATGACACTCCACTCTATGCCACTCTGCTCTGCAACACTCTACTCCACTCTACAGCACTTCATGCCCCTCCACTATATGACTCTCTACTCCACTCTATGCCACTTCACTCTACCACACTCTACGATAACTCCCTCCATGCCACGCCAGGCCACTTTACCCCCTCTACTTTATGACACTACTCCACTCTGCTCCACTACACCACAGTATGCCACTCCACTCTACGACACTCCACTCTATGACACCCTACTCCACTCCCCTCTATGACACTCTATTCTATGACTCCACTCTACGGCTCCACTATAGGACACTTACTCCCACTCTATTCCACTGTACTCTACAACACTCCATTCTAGGACACTCCCTTTTACGACACAGAACTCAACACCACTCTCTGCAACTCAAATCTACGACCCTCTACTCCACTCTATGACACTCCACTCTACGACAGTCTGGTGATGCATTGATTCTCTCCTCGAAGGAGAGGTGATGCGTTGGTTCCTTTCTGGCAGGGGAGGTGGTGCGTCGGTTCCTTACTGGCAGGTAAAGTGATGTGTCAGTTCTCTCCCCGCAGGAGAGGGGATGCGTTGGTTTCCAGTCACGCAGCCTCGGTTCCTTGCTGCAGTTAGGGGTTGATGCAAAAATGACACCCAGGGATGATGCGTGGGAAAATTCAGGTGCACTGTGATGATAGAGCCACGGTGGAACAGGTGCTGAATCAATCCTTTTACCACAAGGCAGGCGCTGCGTTGATTCCTCAGCCGCAAGGCAAATCCTGTGTTGATTCTTCTGCCGGAAGGCAGGCGATGTATTGATTTTCAGCCGCAGCGATCCGATGCATGGATTTTCATCCTCACAACACCAATTTCCACTTCCAGGGACCCAGGGACTGGATTTGCACCACTTGGCAAGTCAGGACTCTTAGCTGAAGAGTCCAGACACTGGCAGATGCAGTCTTGGATGTCCCTGAGACTTCTAACTGGAGGTAAGCTCAAATCAAGCCCTTGGAGAACCTTGGGAATCAGGATGTAGAAAGCAAAATCCAGTCCTTTTGCTCCCAGGACATAAGAAGCAGGCTAGCACCATAAAGCAACAGGTAGAGTGGCAGTTCCTCCTACAGTATCCAGCTCTTCTTCCTGGCAGAATGTCCTCAGTCCACAAGTGTTCTGAAGTTGTGGTGCCAAAAGCCCTATACTTATACTAATTTCTGCCTTTGAAGTAGGCAGACATCACAGGAAAGTGTTTGTAGTGCACAAGACCTTGCCTTTCCTGCCCTGGCCACAGACACACTCCAGAGGGTTGGAGACTGCTTTGTGTAAGGACAGGCATTGCCCTATTAAGGTGCAAGTGCAGCACTCTAGCCCAGGAAGGCCCATCAGGATGTGCAGGGCACATCTCTGCTCCCTTTGTGGGACTATCTAGAGTGAATTCACAAACAGCCCAACTGTCATCCTCACCAGACATGTATTCCAGTATACAGGAAGAGGCACAGAATGGTTAAGCAAGAAAATGACCACTTTCTAAAAGTTGCATTTTCAAACTTACAATCTAACAAAACAACTTCATCAAAAGATGTATTTTTAAAATGTGAGTTCAGAGACCCACAAACTCCATACCTCTATCTGCTCCCAATGGGAAATTACACTTAAAATATATTTCAAGGCAATCCCCATGTTAACCTTTGGGAGAGATGGCCTTGCAATAGTGAAAACCAAATTTAGCAGTATTTCACTATCTGGACATGTAAAACCCACTTGTATATGTCCTATTGTTTAACTACACTGCATCCTGCCCTTGGGGCTGCCCTGGGCCTACCTTAGGGGTGACTTACATGGAGTAAAAGGGACGGTTTGGGCCTGGTAAGTGGGTGCGCTTGCCAGGTCGAAATGGCAGTTTAAAACTCACAAGCAGACACTGCAGTGGCAGGTCTGAGACATGTTTACAGGGCTACTCATGTGGGTGGAACAATCAGTGCTGCAGGCCCACTAGTAGCATTTGATTTCCCCCTTAGCACACATAGTGCACTTTATTAGGGACTTACTAGTAAATCGAATATCCCAATCATGGATAAACCAATTACCAATACAATTTAGACAGAGAGCACTTTAGCACTGGTCAGCAGTGATTAAGTGTCCAGAGTCCTAAAGCCAGCACAACAAGCCAGAAAAAACAGGAGGAAGAAGGTAAAAGGTTTGGGGATAAACCTGAAAAAAGGGCCATTTCCAGCACTAGGTGGGACTCATGTTTGCTGTCATTGCTGCAGGGCTAGGAAGACATATGGAAAAGTAGGACACAGCAGGTCATTTGGGAAATGGAGAAACAGGTTTGCATTGTGAAATGAGAAAAAGAGTCCTAGACTTAATGAATGAAACACCTGTTAAAGAGGGAAGCAACATGTAGCAAAAATTCAAAGGTTTGTAGAAACTGGAGCCTGAAAGACTCCACCAATCCCATCTTGCCAATCGATAATGCTTAGGCACTACACCGAGGGGTAAAGGAAAGTCTGGCAGGGGGTACCAAGAAATATAATAATTAAAAGAGAAATGTCTTGGTCAATATCTTGGTGGAAAATGCAAGACTTTAGGAAAGTGCATTAAGGCAAGAGAGAGGAATAAAGTGCTACTGTTGGAAATGGTCCTTTTTGCTGGGCTATTGCCAAATCTTTTGCCTTATTCCTCCTATTTTTTCAGATCTGTTTTTGCTGGTTTATTGTCTCTGTGTACTTTACCACTGCAGATCATTGCTAAAGTGGAAGTGCTCCCTCTGTAAATTGTATTGGTGATTGGTTTATCCCTGATTGGCAGATTTGCTTTACTGGTAAGTCCCTAGTAAAGTGCACCAGAGGTGCCCAGGGCCTGTAAATCAAATGCTACTAGTGGCCTGCAGCACTGATTGTGCCACCCACATAAGTAGCCCTGTGAACATGTCCCAGACCTGCCACTGAAGTGTCTATATGTGCAGTTTTAAACTGCCAGTTCGACCTGGCAAGTGTACCCACTTGCCAGGCCCAAACCTTCCCTTTTGTACATGTAAGGTACGCCTAAGGTAGGCTCAAGGTAGCCCCATAGTCAGGGTGCAGTGTATTTAGAAGGTAGGACATGTATTGGTGTGTTTTACATGTCCTGACAGTGAAATACTGCCAAATTTGGTTTTCACTGTTGCAAGACATATCTATCTCATAGGTTAACATGGGGGCTGCCTTTAAATATTAGTGTGGTTTCTTTTTGAGAGCAGGTAGAAATGTTGAGTTTAGGGTCTCTGAACTCACAATTTTAAAATACATCTTTTAGTGAAGTTGGCTTTTAGATTGTTAGTTTGAAAATGCCACCATTAGAAAGTGGTCATTTTCTTGCTTAAACCATTCTGTGTCTCTACCATTCAGTTGGGCTGATGTGAATACCCTTTAGATATTGACACAAATGGAGCTAGTGGTGTAGCCTGCATATCCTGATGAGCCATCTGGGCTAGAGTGTAGGGATGAGTGGTCACTTACACCTGAAAGGGCTGTGTCTGCCCTCAGACAATGCCGTCTCCGACCCCCTGGAGTGTGTCTGGGGCCAGGCCTGGACAAGGTAGGATCTTGTCATCAACTTTCCTTTGACGTTTGCCTACTTCAAAGGTAGCAAGGGGTATAAGTAGTGGACCCAAAACCCCATACTTTTAGAATCTTTCTGGAATCAAGAGGAGCCTCTGCCAAGGGGAAGTGCTGAAGAGCTGGAGAAGGAGTACTGCCCCTTTGCTGTGTTGCTTTGCTAGGTGGGCCTGCAGTTGCTGTTTCTACCTTAAAAGAGAGCAAAGGGTGAACTTTACTGTGTATCCTGCTTGAGAAAGTTCTCCAAGGGCTTGAAGTAGAGCTTGCCTCCTGTAGGAAGTCTCAGGTATATCAAAGACTTCAGTTTCATCTGCCTACAGCAGTGGGAAATGTGTTTTATGTGCTGTTCAATATGAAAAACTACTGCAACGCAACCGACGATGCTGCTGGCCTGCACCATGACCTGCTGACGCAGCACGGAATCGCACTGCCCTGCTTCGCACCGCAAACCTGGTCTCACCACCACCGCCATCTGATGCCACCACCGAGCCGCTGCTTGCACTGTGACCTGTGGGCCCCGCACTCGGGCATCGCTTTGCTCACACCGCAGCCTGGGCATCCCCGACACTGCCGCTCCTGCTCACACCGGCACCGCTGCCTGAACCTTGGCCTGTGGACACCGCTCGTGAGTTACACGAAGCACCGTCCCATACTGCATCCCCGGTCCACCGACACCAGCACCATCGACTCCAGTGTCGTCAACAGATGTCCCTGTCTGCACTGCGACCCGTGGATGCCGCACAGAGCCCGTCCCGCGCTGCCGACTTGGGCCTACAGAGGACAGCGCTTCAGCAGCGATGACACCGCTGCCTGAATCATGAACTGGTGACACCGCATGTCGTACCGCCACACTTCACACTGTAGCCTTGGTCTTACCGGTTCCGCTGGATGCCGTCACCGAGCTGCTGTCTGCACCATGACCTGTGAGCACTGCCCGTCACATCGTCCCGCTTCCCACCGCAGTCCCAATGCCATTCGTGCCAGCGCTCCTGACTTCATCAGCCCCGAGTTCGATCTGCAACTCAAATCTTCAAGGGCCCGACGACCCCAGCACCAGCCTCTGGAACCAACGCCAGAGACACTGCTCTTCGGATCTCATCGTGAGGATCACGATGCCCTGAAATTCCAAAGGTACTGTTTGAGGGTCTACCCGACACCGTAGCTGGTCCGCGACGCCACGGCTGGCCTAAACTGTTGGTTTTGTTGATCACAATGCCGTGATAGCTCCAGGTCAAGCTATCAACTTCAAGGAACTGCCTTTTTAAGTAAATTCTTGCAAAATTCATATCTTTATTACTGTATGTTGATTTTTCGGCTTTGGTCTTGTTTTATATAGATAAATATTGGCTAGTTTTCTAAAACCGGTGTGGTGTCCTTTTGTAGTGTTATCACTTATAACTGTGTGCTAGGTGCAAATTGTTTACACATTGCTTCTGAGATAAGCCTAACTGCTCGTGCCAAGCTACCAAGGGGGTGAGCAGGCGTTATCTGAGCTTGGTATCTCACTTATCCTGACTAGAGTGAGGGTCCCTACTTGTACAGGGTGCAAACCGACTGCCAACTAGAGACCCCATTTCTAACAGCTACATGGAAAGTGGACCTTGGGTGACTCTAATAATGGGCTTCTGCAGTTCAAAAGTTGTATTGGGATTTCCCTACGTGAGGTGACCTGGTCAATCCCAGGTCTTCCAGGGTATTTTCTAAACTTGTAAGTCAGTTCCTAACTTACTGGATTTCAAACACTTTGAAATATCTGTTCCAGCCTAGATATCTGTAGTGCCCCTGATTACAATAGGAATGGAGGCACAGAGCTAGGTAACTGTAAAACAGCTTTTCTTTGTCATTCCCTCTCTATTATCCATTACGCTTCCTGAGCTTATTTCCAGCCATTCTGTTCCCAAGCTATCCCTTGCTGGATTGTCCATTTTTGCCCTTGCTTCCTGTTCTTTGACATCCCCATACAGAAACTGTTGCCAAGTGTCCAACTGCCATCCCCATGGTCCTAGTCCCCTCCAGTTTTGACAGTATCCAAACTCTTTTTTTGCACCAGGTGTGTCTAAATTCTTCATAGAACATGTTTGAGCACCAGGTTAAATGCATACAAAAATCCTGGAAAAACTCATATATAAATCATATTGATCTTCATCCACATCAAAAGATTTCACAAGCTCCATCGACAAATGTCAAGCCAGAAATCTGCCAGAAGAGGACTAAGATTGCCCTTCACTGATATGTTGATATTCATGCATATTTTGCATTACCAAGTACTCAGGAACCCTTTCAAATCGCACCATGTGCAGTACTCCTGATATGTGCTCTTCGATTAACCCATGCTCTTGACCATTAAACATTTCATCCTTCAAATGAGCTGCAATAGTCAAGGGTATCCCTTCTGCCGTATTATGATTCCATTATAGCCTATGAAAATCGTAATACGGAGGATGGGATATGCTTAATGTTTGGGATGGATAACCCATCCTCCAAACTCTAAATCAGGCCCTGAGAGTCTGAAGGTGAGGGGAGTGTGACTAACATATAGAAGTAAGGAGCATCTTGTACTTGTGTAGTCTACCGGTTGCCATCAACGTGTCTTTGAAAAGAGGCACCTTTAGAATGGAACAGTTCAGCAGACCTAACTTGAAGTCATTGAAATTCAACCAAAAATCCCTGTTCTTAACGGCATAGGCTAAGGCTGCACTCATGTATCTGGGCTAGTTGAGTGTGCTACAGTCTTGCCTGATTGGAAACTGTGAAATTAGAGGAATTTTGCCCACTCCCTCATGGCAATAGTTAAGAACCAATTGGAAGATGACTATGTGACCCCCATATGGTACACCTTGGATTTTTAAAATCATTTTGTCTGCTGCCCAGAGAATTAGGAAAGCATCTGGGGTGTATACACAATTTCAGATGGTGGAATATTCGAAAGGGCATTTTTTTCCACATGAAGGGCTGACATACAGTCACGCTGTCCTCCTTTGCAAAAATCCACATTGTGCATCTCTGAGTACATCACTTATACTTGTTTAGGTGTATCCTCACCCTTTGCATGGCCTTTTCCCTGTCCACATCCACCAGTGAATCACCTCCCACGCACAGTGGAAACACTTCAGTACTATCCTCTTTTTTATTAAAAGATAAATGGGGAGTCTCCACAAAGTAGGGGCGTGTGCAGTAGGCCCACACGTGGTCAGCTGCAATGCAGGTATAAATGGAGCTTGATGTTTTGCTATAGTGTTCTTTGACTATAGTTTTGTACCTCTTCTGTGGGTGTGAAGGAAGCTATTGATGTCCGTGCTGCAACAATTCTTTGAGAGACAGAAGTTTGAAAGGCTGCTGTTTTGCTGTATCTGTTTCATAAGGCATAAAAACGTGTACCATTGTTGCCCAAGCTGTTCAGGATCTGTGAGAGAGAGATGCTTGTACTGCGGTTGCTATGCTGTAGCTCTGTTGTGAGGAAAGACACTAAGACCCTCATTACAACCCTGGCGGTTGGTGTTAAAGTGGCGGTAATACCGCCAACAGGCTGGCGGTAACTACCACCAAATTATGACCATGGCGGAAAGATCTCTGAAAGACAGCCAATGTACCACACCAACCGCCATGGCGGAAACAACAGCCACCACAGCAGTAGCCGCCTACAGCCAGGCGGAAGTCAATGTTCCGCCCACCATATCATGACCCTGGAAACTGCCACCTTTTCCAGGGTGTAACCAATGACATCAAAAGCCTGGCGGAAACAGACCTCAGAAGGGAAAGGATTCACCATCGGAGACACAGGGAAGAAACACGTCGCCATGGAGCCTGAACTGCATGTCTTCCCCATGATCTTCTACGTTCTGCTCCATCACGAGCACCAACACCGGCGAAGACGACGACGGTGAGTATAGCCACCTAGCACACAAGGGAGGGAGGGAGGAAAATGACAGTGACACACAGACGCACCACACTTACCCCTTCCCCCATACCATACACACAATAAGCTGCTTTACAAAAAAACTTTACCCCGTAACTCGGATGAATAATGCAAGGACAAAACAATTTAAAAAAAGTGAATGTAATGAGATGAACGCAGCATGAAAAATAAGTTAGGCAAGATAATAGATATACACATATGTACAGAAAAAGGGACACAGTCCAGTCCACAATTTTCGTAGGCCACATGGCCGCAGTCCAAAGGCCAAGGCCACACATGTCACCTGCCTCAACATGCCCTCTGCTTGGCCCTGGGGAGTGCAAGGCCACAGTCTCTGGAGTGGGCGTCTTGCCCACTGGTTCTGGAGGGGGCAACATGCCCTGTGCTTGGTCCTAGGGAGTGCAAGGCCACAGTCTCTGGAGTAGGTGACTTCCCCACTGGTTCTGGAGGGGGCAACATGCCCTGTGCTCTTGGGCCTGGGAAGTGATGGGCTACAGTCTCCTGAGTGGGTGTCTTGCCCACTGGTTTTGGAGGGGGCAACATGCCCTGTGCTTGGGCCTAGGGAGTGATGGGCCACAGTCTCCTGAGTGGGTGTCTTGCCCACTGGTTTTGGAGGGGGCAACATGCTCTGTGCTTGGTCTTGGGGAGTGATGGGCCACAGTTGCTCGACTGGGTGACTAGCCCACTGGTTCTGGAGGGGGCACCATGCCCTGTGCTTGGTCCTGGGGAGTGCAAGGCCACAGTCTCTTGAGAGGGTATCTTGCCCACTGGTTCTGGAGGGGGCAACATGTCCTGTGCTCTTGGTCCTGGGGAGTGATGGGCCACAGTCTCTCGAGTGGGTGTTTTGCCCACTGGTTCTAGAGGGGGCAACATGCCCTGTGCTTGGTCCTGGGGAGTGTAAGGCCACAGTCTCTGGAGTGGGTATCTTGCCCACTGGTTCTGGAGGGGTCAACATGTCCTGTGCTTTTGGTCCTGGGGAGTGATGGGCCATAGTCACTCGAGTGGGTGACTTGCCCACTGGTTCTGGAGGGGGCAACATGCCCTGTGCTCTTGGTCCTGGGGAGTGATGGGCCACAGTCTCTGGAGTGAGTGACATGCCCACTGGTTCTGGAGGGGGCAACATGCCCTGTGCTCTTGGTCCTGGGGAGTGATGGGCCACTGTGTCTGGAGTGGGTGTCTTGCCCACTGGTTCTGGAGGGGTCAATATGCCCTGTGCTTTTGGCCCTGTGGGTGATGGGCCACAGTCTCTCGAGTGGGTGTCTTGCCCAATGGTTCTGGAGGGGGCATCATGCCCTGGGCTCTTGGTCCTGGGGAGTGTTGGGCATGTGGGTGTCTTACCCACTGGTTCTGGAGGGGGCCTGGTGCCCTGTGCTCTTGATCCTGGGGAGTATTGGGCATGTGGGTGTCTTGCCCACTGGTTCTGGAGGGGGCAACATGCCCTGTGCTCTTGATCCTGGGGAGTGCAAAATCACAGTCTCTCAGGTGGGTGTCAAACCCACTATATTTGCAGGGGGCAGGCCGCACAGCAGCCCATGGAGGCAGGATTACATACCGTCCACCGGCGGTGTCGGCTTCTCAGTGGTGGTGCTGCTGCTGCTGGAGGGGGGAGGCTCCTGCCCATCCCCTGCAACCTCGGACGGCTGTTCAGTGGAGGTGGTGGTGCTGCTGGGGAGGGAGATCCTCCCCATCCCCTGCAACCTCGGATGGCTGCACAGCATGGTTGGTGGTGGGGGCTCCGTCACAGTTCCTGCCCCAGGCCCCTTGGTCTTCCTGCCTGCTGGTGCAGGCCCTTTGCTCTTCCTGACAGCTGGGGAAGGCTCCTTTCTCTTCTTGCCTGCTGGTGCAGGCTCCTTTGAATTCCTGGCAGCGGGGGCAGGCTCCTTTCCCTTCTTGCCTGCTGGTGCAGGCCCCTTGCTCTTTCTGGCAGCTGGGACAGGCTCTTTTCCCTTCTTGCCTGCTGGTGCAGGCTACTTCACCTTCAGTACATGTGGCCTCGATCCTTTTCCACCATTAGTGGGTGTGGTGACGACTGGGCCCGTGGACTGTGTGGCTGAAGTGCTTGGCTGGATTCCTCCAAACCTGCCCATATGTGCAGGACAGGGGGGAGGGGTTAGTGAAAAGGTCAGTGGTGGATAGGAACAGTTTGTTAGGGACATTGGGTGCAGGCTCATGGGCTGTATGATGTTGTGAGGTGGATGGCAGTTGGGTGTCTGAGTGCTTGCGTTTGTGTACCTTAGGAGGGGGGGACAGACACAATGGGAGAGGACACAGGGGACATGTGCAATGCTGTTGTGGATGTGTCTGCCAGTGATGTGTGTGTTCTGCTTGGTGTGGTGATGATGCTGGTAATGGATGATGATGTAGTGCATGCAGGTCTGAGTGTAGACGGAACTGGGAGGGAGGTGGAGGAGGAGGAGGGTGAGACAGTGGAAATAGTGGATGTTGGTGTGTCTACAACTGGATGGTGTTTGTGTGAGTGCCTGTGGGATGAAGTGTGGTGCTTGTGTTTGCCTGTACCACTCTTGTGTGTTGTCTTGTGTGCATGCTCATCTGGCTGTGTGCTTGGGATGGGTTGGGGTTGAGGAGAATGCGATGGGAAGAGGAAGTTGGAGGGGGAAGGGTAGATACACGGACAATGGCTGCCATCAGAGAGGAGGCCAGAGCCTGGATCGGTCTCTGTTGTGCCACGAATCCAGTGTGAATGCCCTCCAGGAATGCATTAGTCTGTTGCATGTGGGCTGCCAGCCCCTGGATGGCATTTCCAATGGTTGACTGCCCTACAGAGATGGATCTCAGGAGGTCAATAGCCTCCTCACTCAGGGCAGCAGGGCTCACTGGAGCAGGGCCTGAGGTGCCTGGGGTGAAGGAGATGCCCACCCTCCTGGGTCAGCAGGCACAGGCAACTCAATGAGGGGCTGCTAGGAGGGCGGTGCTGGTACTGGGGCTGGCAGATGTACATGTAGCTGGAGTGGTCACAGAAGTGTCCGCCACCACCAGGGAGCTTCCATCGGAGGAGGTATCTGTGTCAGAACTGTCCCCTCCAGTCTCCACCATGGTGCTCCCCTCGCCCTCCGTCCCACTGGTGCCCTCAGCGTCAGTGGACTCTGCATCCTGGGTCCTGTGGGATACAGCTCCCTCCATCACCGGTGCCACTGCTCCTCTGCCACTTGATGGTAATGCACATAAGGGTAAGATGACAAAACAAAAAGGGCGGGGGACAAAGGATAGACTGGGTCAATGGCTGCACCAACACCTCTGTTGGCGTACACAGCACCCTCACACACAGGGAACAGGCCTACTCAATATGCCGTAGCACTAGCAGAGAAATAGCTTGCCACCAAGGCATGGGGAGGGGCACACACTGCCAAATGCAGCACACCTGGGACCCAGGCAGCCCTGACCAGTAGTGAATGCCTAAGAGCTAGGTAGAAGGATTATCCCTTCAGAACCATAGCCACCAGGAGACCTACGCTGCAACGTCAGGCCTGGCCTAGGGGCACCCACTGACACACCTGGATACCACCCTACCATGCATAAGTTGTAATGATGGGCACTGTACTCACCCCCTTGTGGCTGCTGTGATGCCCTCACGTGCCCATCCAGCTCTGATTATGCCACCGCCAGTATGCATGCCATCAGGGGGATCAGGGTTCGACGGGCACCCCTTCCTCATTGGGAGGCCATCCCCAGCTGGGCATCCGCCGCCTTCCGTGCCCAGCGTCTCAGGTCCTCCCACCGTTTGCGACAGTGAGTGCTCCACCTGCCATAGAACCCCAGGGTCCGCACCTCCTTGGTGATGGTACGCCATATACCCTTCTTTTGATGGGCGCTGACCTGCAGAGGCAATACACACAGGAAAATAGAATTAGACAAACAGTCCTGGCTGTTACACTTATGGCCCACCATACCCCCTTCACATCACCATTTACACACACACATGGCCCAGCACACAACCTACACGCCCCCCAGAGGATATCCACACATCCCCCTTACACGAGGCCTTCTCACACACCACTCCATGCGTTCCTGCCACATGCATCATGCCCACAGTGTACACACCTGTTGGTCTGGAGGCCCATACAGCAGCCCGTACTGGGGTAGGACCCCATCCACCAGTCTCTCCAACTCCTCTGAAGTGAAGGCTGAGGCCCTTTCCCCAGTCACATGGGCCATGGTAGGTTCCAGACACAGGGCACAGCAGCACATGCAGTGTAGGTCCTCTCCTATGGAAGATCAGGTAGCAAGTGAGGGATCAAGTAGAAAATGGCAGTCACGTCCGTGGCGGTACATACCGTCACCGCTGGCGTAGATTACCATTGGCCACTGTAACCCATAGGGCCCAATGTTAACCATTGAGGAATTGCACAGCGGTTCCTGACCGCCTCCTGTAACGGCGCACAACGTCAGTGGAATTAGCTCACTTCCACCTGTCCCTCTACACTGGACAGGCGGATGCCATGTCGGGGGGGGGCAGGTCCTGAAAAATAGCTGTGTCACTGGTCAAATTAGGAGATACTGGACAAATCACACTGACCCATTACAAGTTAACGGCATGCAAAGTTCTGTTGTAGCTCCATTGTTCAATTTGTGACCGTCTCTTCACTCTTTTGCCCCATAGATTCCTACCGCTGCTGATGAATAGGAGATGGAGGCATACCCCTGTGTACAGACCCCTGATGGACTTGGCAACAGTGGAGGACAGGCACATAATACTCACCTATAGACTTGACAGGGCCACAATCACAGAGTGGTGTGCCCAATTGGAGCCTGACCTGATATCTGCTGTCCGTCACCCCACTGGGATCCCCCGTCTTGTGCAAGTTCTATCAGTGCTCCATTTCCTGGCAACTGGTTCTTTCCAAGTGACAGTGGGCTTGGCAGCAGGAATGTCACAGCCAATGTTTTCAATAGTGCTGACAAGAATGTTGTCTGCCCTAATTAAACACATGTGCAGCTACATTGTTTTCCCCCAGGTTGAAGATTTGGCGACAGTGAAGGCCGAGGTCTATGCAATGGGACATATCGCCAACATAATTGGGGCGATTGATGGAACACATATTGCATTTGTTCCCCCTGTCAGAATGAACAGGTGTTCAGAAATCGGAAGAGTTTCCACTCTATGAATGTACAGATGGTGTGATTGGCGGACCAGTACGTCTCCCACGTCAATGCTAAGTATCCTGGGTTGGTGCATGATGCTTTTGTCCTGAGGAATAGTGGCATCCCAAATGTGATGGGCCAATTACAGAGGCACAGGGTGTGGCTAATAGGTGAGCCCTGGTTCCCACCTGGTATATGTTGGTGTATGGGTATGGTGTGGGCCATATGGGATAGTGTGTGGCTAAATATTGTCCCTCAATAATTGCAGGTGACTCTGGTTACCCAAGCCTATCATGGCTGCTGACCCCTGTGAGAAATGCCAGGACAAGGGCAGAAGAACATTGTAATGAGGCACACGGGTGAACCAGAAGGATCATTGAGAGAATCTTTGGCCTCCTGAAGGCCAGGTTCCGGTGCCTCCATCTCACAGGTGGATCCCTGTGCTACTCATAGAAGAATGGATGCCAGATAGTGGTGGCATGCTGCATGTTGCATAACCTGGCCCACAGATGCCATGTCCCATTCCTGCAGAAGGAGGAGGCTGGAGATGCCTGTGTGCCAGCAGTGGGCCCTGTGGACAGTGAGGATGAGGAGGCAGAGGATGAGGATGAGGACAACAGAACATCAGTAATCAGACAATACTTCCAATGACACACAGGTAGGACAGTGTTACTTCACATTTCAATGAAATTTGTTTGAATTTCTGTGGCACTGGCATGCTGATATTTCCCACTTCAATGCCCACTTACTGTTCCCTCTGGCAATTCATTTTGCTGATGTTGGTGACCTCACATATACTCCTGGTGTGATCACTGCAGCCAGCCACAGATCATTAATCTATGCTCATTTTCTGTACAGTTGATTTGCAATGTTTGTACCTGTTTCAATGAATACATAATTGAAATACATGACTTACCCCAAACTTCTTTTTTTTGCAAGGGTGTTTATTGAAGGGCTAAAATATTGAGGGGCAAGTGCAAGGGGATGGGGTGATGATGGAGGAAAGTCCAGGGTAATGTTCCAATCTGTTTGTAGCACAGTTGCATTGTACAAGGGGACATAGGAAGGGGAGCAATGGCAGTTCAAGCTGGACAGGGTGACTGAGTGGGACACATGTGTGACAATCAGGAGAGTCTCATTTCCTGGTGGGGGTGTTGGCAAGGGTCTCTGGCTTCTGTCTGGATCGCAGGGAACGTTTGAGGGGTGGTTCTCCTTCTGCAGGGGGATGGGTCCTGGTGGCCTGTGAGTCCTGTGGCGGAGCCTCCTGGCCACTAGAGGCAGTGGAGGTGGAAGGCTGTTCAGATGTCTGGCTAGTGGCAGGAGCCCACTGTTGTGTGACTGCCTCCCTTATAATGTTGGCCGTGTCTGCCTGCACCCCTGCTATGGAGATCAGGGTGTTGTTGATGGCCTGCAAGTCCTCTCTGATCCCTTGGTACTGTCCCTCCTGCAGCTGCCTGCTCTCCTGAACATTGTCCAGGATCTGGCCCATTGTGTCTGGGGAATGTTGATAGGCTCCCAGGATCTCTGCAAGTGCCTCCTGGAGAGTCGGTCCCCTCGGCCTGTCCTTCCCTTGGCGCACAGCACTCCTCCCAGTTTCCCTGTTGGCCTGTGCCTTTGTGCCCTGAACCATGTGCCCACTGTCACTGACCCCAGGTCCCTTGATTGTCTTGGGTATGAGGTGTGGCCTCTGGTCCCTGTAGAGGTGGACACACTACTGATTGACGTGTCCTGGGGACAGAGGCGTGGGTACGCTGGGTGGGTGATGAAGTGGTGTTTCCTGATGAGGGAGGCTCTGTGGTGGTGTGTGACTGGGCCTGGGTAACCGGTTGTCCAGAGGTCCCTGATGGGCCGGGTTGGTCATCCAGATCCTGAAGACCAGAGTTGCTGTCATCACTGTGGGACTCTTCAGTTGGGGGACTGGATAGTGCTGGCACCTCCTCTCCGCTGACATTGGCTGGGATACCAGTGGGGATGTAAATGATGTGTTATGGTTTCTGTGTCTGACATATTGTGCATCCGTGACTTGCCCTCTTTGGTTGTATTTGCCCTGGCAGCTTTCACTTGTGTATATTGGTGTATGGTGGGATTGTTAGTTCTCTATGGTCTGCATGCTTTAGTGATGAGTGTCCATGCAGGGCTGTGAGGGGTGTCCATGCATTGGTACAGCATGCAGGGCTTGGCATTGGGATAAGTGAGATGTGATGGTGGGGTATGTAGGAAGTCGTGAAGTGATGGGAGTGAGGTTGAGGGTGGAAATATGAGATGGCATGCAGGGAGGGCGGTGATAGTATTAGAGAGTTGATTTACCAGAGTCCAATCCTCCTCCTACTCCGGCCAGGCCCTAAGGATGCAGGGTTGCCAAAACTTGCTCCTTCTATGCTGTTAGTTGTGGGGGAGGAGGTGGGGGTCCACCGCCAGTCCTTTTTACAGCGAGCTGGTGTCTTGCTGCAATGGAACGTACCTTCCCCCGTAGGTTGTTCCACCTCTTCCTGATGTCATCCCTAGTTCTTGGGTGCTGTCGCACGGCGTTGACCCTGTCCACGATTCTCCGCCATAGCTCCATCTTCCTAGCTAGCGATATCTGCTGCACCTGTGCTCCAAACAGCTGTGGCTCTACCCTGATGATTTCCTTCACCATGACCCTTAGCTCCTCCTCTGGAAACTGGGGTGTCTCTGTGGTGCCATGGGTGTTGTGTGAGGTGTGTAGGTGAGGGTGTGTTGGGTAATGTGCTTGGGTGTGTGATATGGAGTGCATCAGTGGTGTATAGGTGTGTATAGTGTGTGGCTCTGGTTGTGTCTGTGGTCTTGATGTCTCTCTGCTGGCAATGCTTTGTAATGGTAAAGAGTTGTGGGTAATGTGTGTGTGTGTTTTATAGTGGTGTGTGGGTGTGGTGTGTGTATGGGTGTCAGGTGTGTGTTGTTTGAATTGTCCAATGTGGTGTTATTTTGTATGTGTGTGTCCATTTTGAGCGCAGCGGTATGTACCACCGATGATTTTCTGCAGTTGAATGTCTGCTGTGGTGATTCGTGGGTCGTAATGTGGTGAGTGTTGTTCTGTTGGCGTAACAGTGTGAGTTTTGATACCGCCAGTTTATCACTGACTTTTGGTGTGGCGGATTTGTGAATGTGGCTGAATACTGACGGATTGGTGTGTGTGTCATAATATGGTGAACAGATATCCACCACGGCAGTGGTAAGTTGGCGGCAGTCAGTGTGGCGGTAAGTGGGATTTAATGACTAGGTCATAATGAGGGCCTAAATTACTAATGCCCATGCTGTTTATGTTCTCATAGCAAAGAAAGCTCACACTACTGAAGATCATGTGGTACCTGAAACAATGATCGAGGAAAGCTTGCTTTGCTGATGCCCACACTATAACTGTTCTGTGAGGGAGGGAAGCTTGCACTGCTGGTGTCCATATTCTGTCTATTGTATTAGTAAGGGAAGTGTGCACAAAAGATGTCCAGGTAGTGCTTTTTCTCTGAATAAGTAATGTTTGCACTGCTGATGTCCATGTGGTGCCTATTTTGTGTGTGAGGAAAACTTGACTGCTCTTGCCCCATTGTACCTGTGTTGTGTGTGTGAAGGAAGCTTTAAATCCTGGTGTCCAGTGTAAAAAAACAGTTTAGTTCCAATAAATTATCCTAATGTCCACGCTATATCGATTCTGAGAGGGAGAGACACTGCTGATGCCCATGTGGTACCTGTTCTGTGTGTGCAAGGGAAGCAGGCACTGCTGATGCCCATGCTACGTCCATTTTCTGATGGAACAGACACTTGCACTGCTGATGCCCATGTGATATCTGTTGTCCTAGAGAAGAAAGCTGGCATACCTTATGCCCATTCTTATCCTGTCTGTCAGGGAGAGAGGGGAGCTTCCTCTGTTGATGACCTGTGATACATGTTCTGTAAGCAATTACACTTGCACTGCACATGCTAATGTTATCCCTGTTCTGTTAACGAGAAAAGCTTGCCCTAGGAGAACCAGAGTGGTACTCAATTCTGTCAGTGAAAACATTTTTGTATTATTCAGTGTATACTGTACCTGTTCTGTGAGTTGGGGGCATGCTCTGCTGATGTCAATAACGCCAGCACAGGATGCTTGCACTACTGATGCCTGTGAGGTACCTGTTCTTTCTGTGTGAACTAAATGTGCCCTGCAATTATGCAGGGTGTGCCTGTTCTGTGAGCAGGGTTGGCTTTAGCGCTTGTGGTGTCCGGTGCAGCAATCGTTTTTGACTCCCTCATCCCATGACCACCTCCTGAGATTCGCTCACTCCTACCCACCAAAAGTGCCCCTCATCTCTCCATAGCCGGTCTCACATACATTTCATTTGTTTTAAAGCACTTGTAAAGGCTGACTTCACTAATCCACTCAGGTATCCACATAATATATAGTTCTGTTATTTACAGGAGGCATCTTAACCCTCTGGGCTACTTTATGGCGAGCCAAAACTGCCACGGGACAAAACGCTGATCTCTTTCTCTCTTTAGCAAGAACATTAATCACAAGAGGTATCTTGCCATTTTAATTGCTTCCTGAAGGCTGGATGCAAAGGGACATTTTCAGCAGGTGCTTTTAAATCGCAAGTTCCGTAAGTTATTGCTAAGCACAGAGCACCCCTGAGGTGAGCACCCCCCCACCATCCAGGTCAGCATCCGGTGCGTCTGCACCCGTCGCACCGCCCTAAATCCGGCCCTGTCTGTGAGAGAGGGAAGCTTGCTGTGGTGATGCCCTTGTAGTTAGTATCTGATATAGTAGGGAGGAAAGCTTGCGCTGCAGATGTCCATTCTATAACTGCACTAAGAAGCTGGACAGTTTACTCATTTGATGTAATGTTGCACCTGTACTGTCAAGGACACTTGTGAGATTGCTGCCTTAGTGCTATAGCTGCCCTGTTAGCAAAGGAAGCTTGCACTGCTGATGTTCAGTCTATACCAGCTGTTTTAAGAGAGTGAAAAGCTTACTCTTCTGATGCACTGCTGCAGCTGTTATGTGCCTGACACCTGTGCAGTTTTGCCTTTTTTGCCTTAGTGCTATAGTGGGTCTGTTAGTGAGGGAAGCCTGCACTGCTGATGTCCATTCTATAACTATTCTAAAAGCTTGCTCTTCTGATGCAATACTGTGCCTCTACTTTAGAGAATACTTGTGCTGCAGATCCCTACATGTTATAGCAGCTCTGCTGGAGGGGAGGCAAGAGGGGGGCACAATCACATCACATTTATACAATGATGCACCTGTTCTAAGGAAGACACTTGTGCGGTTAATGCTGAAGTGCTCCAGTGACTCTGTTAGTGAGGGACGCTTGCACTGCTGATGCAATACTATACTCACTCTGTGGAGGACACGTGTGGTTGATGCTTAAGTGTTCTAGCAGCTCTGTTAGCGAGGGAAGCTTGCACTTCTAATGCAATGCGGCACCTGTTCTGTGGAGGACACTTGTGCAGTTGATGCTTACGTACCCTAGTGGCTCTGTTAGTGAGGGAAGATTGCACTGTTGATGCAATGCTGTACTCACTCTGTGGAAGTCCCTTGTGCGGTGGATGCTTAAGTACTCTAACGGCTCTGTAGGTGAGGGAAGCTTACACTGTTGATGCAATACTGTACTCACTCTGTGGATAACACTTGTGTTGTTGATGCTTAAGTGCTCTAGCAGATTTGTTAGTGAGGGAAGCTTGCACTGCTGATACAATGCTGTAGTCAGTTTGTGGAGGACACTTGTGCAGTTGTTTCCTTAGTGCTATAATCACTCAGTCAGCGAGGGAAACTTGCACTGCTGATACAATGCTGTACCTGTTCTGTGGAGGACACCTGTGCTGCTGAAGCCTAAGTGCTATACTGGCTCTGTTAGTGACGGAATCTTCCACTGCTGATGTCCATTCTGTTAGCGAGGTAAGTTTGCACTGCTGATGCAATGCTGTACTTGGTCTGTGGTGGACAGTTGTGTGGTTGATGCTTAAGTGTTGTAGCAGCTCTGTTAGCGAGTGAAGCTTGCACTCCTGATACAATGCTGCACCTGTTTGGTGGAGGACACTTTCACAGATGATGCTTAACTCCTTTAGTGCCTCTGTTAGTGATGAAAGCCTGCACTGCAGATGCAATGCTGTACTCACTCTGTGGAGGGCACTTGTGTGGTTGATTGTTAAGTGCTCTAGTTTCTCTGTTAGAGAGAGAAGCTTGCACTGCTGATCCAATGTTGCACCTGTTCTGTGGGGGACACTTGTGCAGTTGATGCTTAAGTACTCTAATGCCTCTATTAGTGACGGAAGCTTACACTGTTGATGCAATACTGTACTCGCTCCAACTAATCCAAACCAGCAAGAGAGCCTTCTACAAGGATCGCATCGACAACAATGCGCACAAACAGCAAAGAACTCTTCAGCATTGTCAAGGAACTCACCAACCCCAGGTCCTGCTCCATCGACCCCCTCCCTCGCAAGACCTCTGCGACTCCCTCTCCACCTTCTTCCACTGCAAGATCACTGACAACCACAACAGCTTCAACACCTCGACCACCACAGGCACCACTAACCCCAACACACCCAACCGCTCCAACCTCCTGCTCTCCTGGACCCAGATCAACAACGAGGACACCATCAAGACCATGAGCACCATCCACTCCGGATCTCCCTCAGACCCTTGCCCCCACCACATATTCAACAGAGCAAGCCCCATCATCGCCCCCCAACTCTGCATGACAATCAACAGCTCCTTCGAGACCGCCACCTTCCCGGAGAGCTGGAAGCATGCCGAAGTCAATGCCCTGCTAAAGAAACCCAAACGGACCCCGCAGATCTCAAGAACTACCGACCCATCTCTCTCCTCCCCTTCCCGGGGAAGGTCATAGAGAAGATTGTCAACGGCCAACTGACTCGCTTCCTGGAGGACAACAATACGCTGGACACCTCCCAATCCGGATTTGGGAAAAACCACAGCACCGAGACCGCCCTCATCATACGCAACCAACGACATCAGGACCATGCTCGATAAAGGCGAAACTGCAGCCCTCATCCTCCTGGACCTCTCGCTACCTTAGACACCGTCTGTCACCACACCCTCCATACACAACTCCACAACGCAGGAATCCGCCACAAAGCCCTGGACTGGATCACATCCTTCCTCTCCAGCAGAACCCAGAGAGTCCGCCTCCCTCCCTTCCTCTCTGAAGCAACCAAGACCATCTGCGGCGTTCCCCAAGGATCCTCGCTCAGCCCAACCCTTTTTAACATCTACATGACACTGCTCGCCAACATCGTTCGATCCCACAACCTCAACATCATCTCCTACGTCGACGACACTCAGCTGATCCTCTCATTCACCAAGGACCCGCCACTGCCAAAACCAACCTTCACGACGGAATAAAGGCCATCGCCAACTGGATGGAGAGGAGCCGCCTAAAACTGAACTCAGACAAGGCAGAGATCATCATCCTCGGCCCTAACCGCTCTGCATGGGACGACTCCTGGTGGCCAGCCGCCCTTGGAACCGCACCACGCACGCAACTCAGGTTTCATCCTAGACCCAGCGCTCACCATGACCCGCAAGTCAACGCCGTCTCATCCTCTTGCTTTAACACCCTCTGCATGCTCCGCAAGATCTCCAGATGGGTCTCCACCAAAACAAGAAGGACGATCACCCATGCCCTCGTCTGCAGCAGACTAGACTACGGCAACGCACTCTACGCGGGAACCACTACCAAGCTCCAGAAAAAACTACAGCGTATATAAAACACCTCCGCATGCCTCAACCTCGACATCCCATGCCGCAACCACATCTTAGCCCACCTAAGAGACCTACACTGGATCCCCGTCAACAAGAGGATCACCTATAAACTCCTCATCCACACTCACAAAGCACTCCACAACGCTGGCCTTGCCTACATCAACGAGTGTCTCACCTTACACACTCCCAACCGACAACTTTGCTCTGCCAACCTCGCTCTCGCCACCGTCCCTCGCATCCACCGAACTACAGCCGGTGGCAGATCTTTCTCCTACCTCGGTGCCAAGACCTGGAACTCACTCCCCATCCACCTACAACAGACCCAGGAGCGAAGTTTCTACTGCTGATGTTCATTCTATATCTGTTCTAAGAGGGTAGAAAGCCTACTCTTCTAATGCATTGCTCTACCCTTTCTGCAGAGGACACGTGCTGCTGCTGCATAATTGTTATAGCGGCCCTGTTAGCGGGGGAAGCTTGTACTGCTGATACAATGCTGCACCTGTTCTATGGAGGACACTTGTGTGGATGATGCATAGCAGCTCTGTTAGTGAGCGAAGCTTGCACTGCTGATGCAATGCTGTATTTATTCTGTGGAGGACGCTTGTGTGGTGGATGCATAAGTACTCTAACGGCTTTGTTAGTGAGGGAAGCTTACACTCCTAAAACAATGCAGCACCTGTTCTATGGAGGACACTTGTGCGATGGATGCTTAAGTGCTCTAGCGGCTCTGTTAGCGAAGGAAGCTTCCAGTGCTGTACTTGCTCTGTGGAGGACACTTGTGTGGTTGATGCTTAAGTGCTCTAGCAGCTCAATTAGCGAAGTAAGCTTGCACTGCTATTGCAATGCAGCACCTGTTCTGTGGAGGACACTTGTGGGGTTGATGCTTAAGTAGCCTAGCGGCTCTGTTAGTGAGAGAATCTTGCACTGCTGATACAATGCTGTACTCACTCTGTGGTGGACCCTTGTGCGGTGGATGCCTAAGAATTCTAACGGCTCTGTTAGTGAAGGAAGCTTACACTCCTGATACAATGCTGTGCCTGTTTTATAGAGGACACTTCTGCGGTTGATGCTCAAGTACTCTTGCGGCTCTGGTAGTGAGGGAAGTTTGCACTGCTGATGCAATGCTGTACTTAGTCTGTGGTGGACAGTTGTGTGGTTGATGCTTAAGTGTTGTAGCAGCTCTGTTAGCGAGTGAAGCTTGCACTCCTGATACAATGCTGCACCTGTTTGGTGGAAGACACTTTCACAGTTGATGCTTAAGTGCTTTAGTGGGTCTGTTAGTGAAGAAAGCCTGCAGTGCTGATGCAATGCTGTACTCACTCTGTGGAGGGCACTTGTGTGGTCGATGTTTAAGTGCTCTAGTTTCTCTGTTAGAGAGGGAATCTTCCACTGCTGATTCAATGCTGAACCTGTTCTGTGGGGGACACTTGTGCGGTTGATGCTCAAGTATTCTAGTGGCTCTGTTAGTGAGAGAAGCTTGCACTGTTGATGCAATTCTGTACTCACTCTGTGAATGACACTTGTGTGGTTGGTGTTTAAGTGCTCTAGCAGATCTGTTAGTGAGGGAAGCTTGCACCACTGATACAATGCTGTAGTCAGTCTGTGGAGGACACTTGTGCAGTTGTTCCCTTAGTGCTATAATCACTCAGTCAGCGAGGGAAACTTGCACTGCTGATACAATGCTGTACTTGTTCTGTGGAGGACACCTGTGCTGCTGAAGCCTAAGTGCTATACTGGCTCTGTTAGTGAGGGAATCTTCCATTGCTGATGTTCATTCTATAACTGTTCTAAGAGGGTAGAAAGCTTACTCTTCTCATGCAGTGCTCTACCCTTTCTGCTGAGGACATTTGTGCTGCTGATGCCTAAATGTTATAGTGGCCCTGTTAGCAGGGGAAGCTTGCACTGCTGATACAATGCTACATCTGTTCTGTGGGGGACACTTGAGGCTCTGTCAGTGAGGGAAGCTTGCATTGCTGATGCAATGCTGTTCGCACTCTGTGGAGGACACTTGTGTGGTTGATGCTTAAGTGTGCTAGCAGCTGGGTTTGCAAAGGAAGCTTCCATTGCTGAAGCAATGCTAGACCTGTTCTGTGGGGGACATTTGTGAGGTTGATGCTTAGGTACTCTATGGGCTCCGTTAGTGAGGGAAGCTTGCATTGCTGAAGCAATGTGGTACTCGTTCTGTGAAGGACACTTGTGCATTTGTTGCTTTAGTGCTACAGTCACGCTGTTAGCGAGGGAAGTTTGCACTGCTGACAGTTACCTCTGTTTTATTTTGCCAAGTCTTCTTTTCTCACTTTGCACTCATGTTTTACTTTATTTTTTGCTTGTGGGCGCTGTTCTCAAAAGATGAGGATTATGTATTGAATATTGCAAAGTGACTGTTTCTTTCTTATTTGTAATTTCTGAAATTATGCTTTAACACATAATCAAGTCCAATCCACCTCATCCCAGTCCTATCACTCCAATCCACCCACCTCAAACCAATATAATAATCCCCAGTACAAACCACCCAGTACAATCCACTTCACCCAATTTCAATCCACCCCACCCCAATCCATCTAGTCCACCCACTCTATCCACCCCCACTTCACTCAATCCAATCCACTCCAATGCAATCCACCCCACTACCTCAATCCAATCCACCCTACTGTACAACACTCCTCTCTATGACACTGCACTCTAAGAAACTTTCTGCCACTGAATCACTGAACTCTACTTCCCTTTATGACACTCTACTCCTCCTACTCCACTCTCACCACTTTACTCCAACAAATGCAGTCTGCGCCACTGGTATGCTACATGGAAAAGCACATTGCCAAATCCAGTAGGTCTTGCATTGGCGAGACCTATTGGCTTTGCCAATGCTTGTCTTGAATCGGATCCAATGAGCCGACCACATCAGTCATAAACTTCGGATCTGCAAGTAACACGCGAATTCCAACAGCACCTGCATTAACCCATTGAGCTATCCCGACTAGATGGAACCGCAGCCTTTATCCGCCATTAAGTGCTATTTTTCCATGTGCCTATGTCGTCATATGCGGCCAGGTTTCAACGCGCTTCCCAGATATTTCTTGCAAGTGCGTATTCAACGTTTTAAAGCCCCCTTTACAACTTTTGGGCACTCGAGGGGAATTTGGCCAACTAAAACCATAATACGATTGTTGCAAATAAGCGGCGCACATCTCTTTTGGAATCCCTTGACGATTTGCGTGGTGGCAGGCCACTTGCTAAGTATATGATACATTCCCCTGCCGTCTGACGGTGCCCTTCCTTCTCACGCGCACGCCTCACCCTCCCTCACACGACCATGCCAAGTGCAAACAGCGCGAGAGCAGAGATGTACCCGGGGTGTTAACGCGCCTCCCCTCTCAGCGCTGCCGGGTGATCGCATCCCCAGGGGCACGTCATCTGCCAGCAGGATGTCCCATTTGGTGCTATGAGATCCGGTCACCCAGGTGCTTCCGGAAATACCGCACAGCTGTCACCACCGCAAGCAGTGATCCGAGGCGGGCCCAACAGCTTCCCACTGTCCATTTGGCAGGTGTTTTAACTTTTGCTCTGTGTAATAAACAGTTGTTTTCCTTTCTTGTGCAAAAACTTTCACTTAAGATGATCCCACACAGTGGATGTTGTAAAATGCCATCAGGACCGGGGACACACGCAGTTTGACTGTAAATGTTAGTCATCTGTTGAAGGATTGTTTTATAGTCTACGTGTGACGTAAGCCTTAGGTTTTTTTGTCTTTAGGCAGTGTTGCACTTTTATCACACATTGCCCCGTGTGTTTACCACCGTGCGGTCGGCACACGGACGCCAGATTTACCAAAATTGGTGCAACAGTGCGAGAAAATCTGCAGTGTTCGCACTAAAAATACATTGTTCGATCCTAAACACTATTTAGCATTAAGGGAAAATGAAAATGGAAGTGAGCAGTGTCTTGTAAAATGTTAAAATGTAAACTGAAGTTCCATTCATATTGCGCTAACTACCCCTGACAAGGTGATGAAGCGCTCCACGTCGGGTAGCACACTTCTCCAAAACCCAGGGTTAGTGGTTAGCTGGGTGTTATCGTTATGTAGTGTTAAGTTGCAGGGGCATCAATTTCTTAAAAACGGAGAGATTGTGAACTTTTAAATTAGTTGTGGGCAATTTGCATAAAAACATTAAGAGATTAGGGCAAACATGCACCTGATTTAGAGAAGATTGTGCTCAGCGAGATGAGACATGAGAGGATGGAAAGGAAAGAGAGAGCCATTTTAAAGAAAACAACCATTGGCAGTTCCAATAGGTTTTGCATCTGCAAGAGCTATTGACTTTGTCAATGTATCTTAGCCTGTTGTACAGTATTGTGGCTGCGGTGTAGCACGGCTGAGATAAAATAAGCATTATGACTTGGCTTTTTTTTTCTAGCGGGACAGAGGGGACAAGAAACAATGCAGGAAGATGTCGTGGAAAGTAACAACACAGGAAAGTGGTGGGAGGTATGGGGCAAGCAACAACGTGGGAGTGGAGCAGGGGGATAGAGTAAGCAACAACAATGGGGCAAGCAGCTATGCAGGAGGAGGCAGGAGGGACAGTGCAAGCAACAACCACATGGCAAGCAACGACGTGGGGAACAGGAGGGTCTAGGAAGCAACAATAAGGGAGTGTGATGGGGGACCGAGTAAGCACCAAGGACTGGTCAAGCAATAACGCAGAAGGTGGTAGGAGGAACAGGGCAGGCAACAATCACAGGGCAAGCAACAACGTAGGGAGCAGGAGGGATGGGGAGGCAACACAGTGGGAGTGTGGCAGGGGTAAATAGTAAGCAACAATAACACGCAAGCAACAACGCAGGTGGGTGCGAATGGGACAGCGCAAGCAAAAATGACAGGGAAAGCAATGACGGGCAAGCAACAACGCAGGGGCAAGCAACAACGCCGGGGCAGGAGGGACTGAGAGGCATCAATGTGGCGGGGGCAGGAGGGATGTAGCAAGTAACAACAATGGGGCAATCAACAACTCTGGAGGGTGCAGGTGCATGGGACATCACAGATGGTGCAGGTGCGAGCAATAACCTGGAGCAGGACTGGGGGAGACAGCCTGAAAAACAAACACTCTTATGGAGTGCTGCAAGAACAAAGTATGACCAATAGAAGGACAATGGGCTATGAAGCAGTAGCTGGGCTATGCTGTAGGGCAGTGGTTCCCAAAGTGTAGTCCGTGGACCCATGGGGATCCGCAAAGCCTCCTCAGGGGTCCGTGACTGCTTAGAAGATCAAGTAATTTTACCAGAGTAATAAAGTGTATATAAATAAAGTGGCTAAATGTACAATTAAACATTTTAAAACATACTGTAAATGTCAAGGAATCTTAATTTGGAGGCTAAAATTTAAATTATGTATCCTCAAATTGATTTGTGGGAGTAGTGCAGGTGCGTTAAACAGAATATAGTCTAGACGACGTGTGGCTTCAATTGAATTTAGAAAAGCTTCAACCTTCCTATTAAAATTCATATTCTTATTTTTTGTATTTATGTATGTTTGCAAATTAAATAAAATGTGTTATCATTTGTGAATGTGTTTGATGAATGCTTGTTTCTGTATTTTTTGTGTACTATTTTGCATATCAAATCATGTACAATGTTTAGGCTGGGACCCCCGGCTTCCAGTAACCACTCAGTGGTGGCTCTCCAGATTCCAGTGATGATTCGGAGGGGGTCCCCGGGTTCTGATAATGATAAAGTGGGGGTCCACACAAGTCAAAAGGTTGGGAACCACTGCTCTAGGGGAGGGACAAGTGAAGCTGGTACACGCTGATCAAAAAGAAGCAAGGAAATGAGATTGGCGATGAAGCCAACCAATGGTAATCTTTGGGCGGTCTCAAAGCAACCTGCAAGTAAATAAATGTCTCACAAGCAACAGTGCATGCATTGTCTCGGGCGAAACCTAAAAAGAAGAGCTGACTGTCTGAAATTCTAAGTAACAATCAGCTTTTCATGTCACATTTTAGCAATAGAGAGGGCATATTTGAAATAGCATGCAGTTTGAGGCTGCAAGACTGTTGAATGAAACATTATTTGCATGTGATGCTAGTGCAATAAAAGGTATCTTAATAGGGTCCAGAAAATAGGTGAAAAGACTATCTACTAGTAGGCTACCACTAGACCACCGCTTCAGCAAGGACTGCTGATCGGTCATGGGTTGGAAGAGTAAAGTAATATAGTTGGATGTAAAAAATTGAAAGGCGATTCTGCAGAAGCTGGAGCACATTTACTGATGTTCATCCTTATGTTTGACTCACAGTACTAATTATAGTGCACATTGAGATCCATTTGGGATGCTTCTGGTTTGACATAGCACAAGACGGAGTGCAAGGACACCTTACCTATGGTGGAAGTATATTGTCTGCATTCCTGTGGGTGGAGATCCAGCCACTAAAATGAGAGGAGCTCCCTGTAAATCCAATAAATACTTTGTTAGTAAGGGATTGGTGATAAGACGTCTTGAAGCACTGCCCTCCTATTAGATGGGAGAGCTGAGTGGGGAACTACAGATTCTGTAACTCAGGGGCAAGGGGGCATTTTAGGTGAGGCCCAGCCTTTTGTCTGCTTTGCTCGCTGCCTTGATCTTGTTCTCTGGAATAACTATCTCCACAACCTCTTGGTCAACAGAGTGAGAACCTCTTGCTGCAGAATAGTTGCAGATACCTTTATTTTAGGAGGATCACTTAGTAAGAAAGCACCTACAATTTCACTGTACCTGCATGTTTCCACAAATAGTTCTATATATAAAGGGATAATTCATAGGAGGATTGTGCAGCCCAGTGTGGTTCCTCTCTCTGTTTCTAATTCTTGAGAGCTCTCTGTTAGTGCCAAACCTTGCTATAGAATGGTGTTCCCTGCATGGCTGTGCAAAGTTTTGCCATTTTGGCCTGTAACCGTTTTCTGTACTGCCCAGTGTTTTCTCTCCAGTGGACTTGACAACCAAGCAAAGCCACTAGAGGTGCACCAGGTTTTGTCACCATGACAGCTGTGCTGTAATGCCAAGAGGTCAACCGCTGGGCGCCTGATTTTAGGAATTAGTGAATGTGGGGCCCACTTATCCCATGAGATCCTATATCTAGAAGTGGCAGCTTGACTATAGTCTAGGGGCTTAAGCCTTTTTATCTGTACTCTGTGTGAAGACTGGCTGACGGTTCCACTAAGTAAAGGCCAGTCTAGTGCCTTGCCTATATAATTTCTGGTACAGCATGTAAGATGTATATCTGTTGGTGAGCAAACTGTGGTTCTGGGGTGGACTGGTGAATGGTGTAGTCCTTTGGGACCCTGTGTTTGAGATGGTTGTCTCCTTTGTGTGAGCTGGCTTTATGCATACTAGCCGGCTCATGATTTTTCCTTTCTGCTTTTCAGAAGTGTGTGTTTCTCTTGGTCAGGGGAGGTCTCCACCCCATTTCTTTTTCTCTGAATAGGTTTCTCCTGCAAATGAATGCACTAATCTTTCATTTTATGTTTATTGCCCATGTTTCATGGAACAGAAATAGATACCAGTCTAAGTCACGTCACACCACACTGACAACACAATTTCAAGTCACACCAAAAATGTGGATACATACAGTGCAACACTAAATACCCAATAGAATATTGTTCCAAAATGGAGCAACACTCCAGATATCGCATCACATTACCCACTAACATGCAAGATTACAAGCACCATGCCCAGTCTTAAAATAGCACCATTGCAACTCAAATCAGTCAGTATCAATACAATACAGAACACAAACACTCCACCATAACACTGGTCTTGTCACAACATTCCACACAGATTAATACTAGTTATCACCGTACACTGTAACAACCTTAACCATTAGAAACTACCAAAACAAGCTCCCAAAACATATCACACCAGTCACCACCACACCACTCAGAACAACTCAACACCATACCTCCCAAACCCACACTATACCAAACTTAACAGTTCACCTCACCAATCTCCTATCAAACTGCTCCATGACACCATATCACACAACATAAAAATCCAGCATACATTTTAGCACCACCCACCTCTTCAAATCTCTAGGCCAGGGCCTACATCAGTCACCACTCGGTAACCCACGTGGAACTAAGAGCTCAGAATCCCTGTTGGATCAAATATTCAGTACCCCTTGGGGGACATACGGCTCAGTACTTGTGTAAGGCCCAACATTCAAAACCCCTGAAGGACCTAGGACTCAGTACCACAGAGGAACCTAGGGCTCAGTACCCCTAGGAGACCCAACATTCAGTACCCCTGGGAGACCTAGGGCTCACTACCCCTGGGGGACCTGGTGCTCAGTACTCATGAGGGACATACGGCATGGTACCCGTGGAGGAAACACAACTCGGTGCCCCTCAGGTAACTAGGGCTTGGGACGTATAGCTTGATGCCCCAGGAGGACCCTTTACTCATGACCCCCTGGGGATCTAGGACGAGGTACACCTGGGGGACCTAGGGTTCATTACCCCTAGGGCAATTAGGACTCTGTACCCTGTGGGGACCTAGGGCTCAGTACCCCTGGGGGTTGCTAGTGCTTGGTACCCCTGAGGGACCTTAGGCTTGGTACTCCAGGATGACCCCACACTCAGTACTGCATATGTCGGATTAGTTGGCTGTCAGGAGAAAAGTAAGTCAAAGATAAAGTCAACATGTCAAAATAGCGAAATCATACAAACACTGTCCAAGGATAACACTGAGGATTTTTAATGCCTTTCATCATCGATAGTGGTGCTTCAATACATATAGTGCATGAAGAAAAGTACAATAAACTTTCTGTGTTACCATGGCTCACTCCATCAAAAACTAAAGTATGCACTTGGGCTGCATCGACACCCATGAACAGTACAGGTTTGTTTAAGGCGACAGTTTAACATGAAAGCACTGATCCATGCACGCCGTGGTACAGCAGCAAGTGCTTGTTTGCTAATTTTCAACACAACTGCTGACATGGGACTGATTTCAGTGAAGTACAACATTAATGCTCATGATATGACAGTGAGTCAATTCCCTTCATTGTTTCATGGTTTGGGAAAGTTCAAGACTATGAAAGTAAAACTGAATAATAATGAAGATGTTCCTCTTTTTTCACAGCGGCATTGACGAGTTGCTTTTCATTCACAAGAAACTGTTGAAAAAGAACTTGAATCATTGCTAAAGCATGACATTATTGAATGTTCCACTGGTCTAATGCCATGGGTTTTCTCCCATAGCAATAGTGCCTAAAATGGAATATGAAGGAGCTGTGTGCATAGGTTTTGACATGCGCCAAGTGAACAAAGCAATTGAACGAGAGCGACATTCAAGGCTGCACTTTGCAGATATGAATCCAAAATTAATTGGTACCAAGATCTTTTATTGACTTGATTTAAATAACGTTTAGCACGAGTGAGAACTAGAAGAAAACTGCAGATATATGACAACCTTTGCAACACATGTTGGTTTGTTTAGATACAAGAAACTTAGGCCCTCATTCTGACCTTGGCGGGCGGCGGAGGCCGCCCGCCAAAGTCCCGCCGTCAGATTACCGTTCCGCGGTCGAAAGACCGCGGCGGTAATTCTGACTTTCCCGCTGGGCTGGCGGGCGGTCGCCTTCAGACCGCCCGCCAGCCCAGCGGGAAAGAGGCTTCCACGATGAAGCCGGCTCGGAATCGAGCCGGCGGAGTGGAAGCTGTGCGACGGGTGCAGTTGCACCCGTCGCGTATTTCACTGTCTGCGCAGCAGACAGTGAAATACATGTAGGGGCCCTCTTACGGGGGCCCCTGCAATGCCCATGCCAGTGGCATGGGCACTGCAGGGGCCCCCAGGGGCCCCGCGACCCCCCCTACCGCCATCCGGATCCCGGCGGTCGGACCGCCGGGATCTGGATGGCGGTAGGGGGGGTCGGAATCCCCGCGGCGGTGCAGCAAGCTGCGCCGCCGTGGAGGATTCAATGGGGCGGCGGTACACTGGCGGGAGCCCGCCAGTGGTGCCGGTCCGACCGCGGCTTTACCGCCGCGGTCGGAATCCCCATTGGAGCACCGCCGGCCTGTCGGCGGTGCTCCCGCGGTCCTCCGCCCTGGCGGTCAAAGACCGCCAGGGTCAGAATGACCGCCTTAGTTTTGGTGTGTCATTAGCTGCAGAACTTTTCCAAAACATCATAAAACACATCATACAACCTGTTGTGAATGCATGTAACTATAGCAATGACATATTGAATTTTGGTGCTACACAGAAGGAGCACGATAGACCCCTCACACAAGTATGTCAATTAGTCAGTGATACATGTTTGACTTTAAATGCTGACATGTGTGAGTTCGATAAAACAAAACTGAAATTCTTTGGCCACATATTTTCTGATGGAGGCATGATACCTGATCCAGCAAACGTGCCTGCTTTTGACAAATGCTGGACCCCCACAAGATGTTTCCATGGTATATTCTTTTCTTGGAATAGTCAGCTACTGTTCACAATTCATAAAGAACTTTGCCACTGTCAGTGCTCGATTACGAGAGTTAACAAATAAAAATGTTTCTTTTAAATGTCCACGAGAACGTGAAAAGAGGTTTAAGAATAAAACATACCAAATAAAATGCTACAAAACAGCATACTTACCCTCACTCTCAGGCCAGCTGGACCCTGACCCCAGTTCTGCAAAGACATCGCCAACCTCATCGCCCCCAACCAAGCTCTCACCTCCTCTGACTACATCCTACTTGGTGACCTCAATTTCCACCTTGATACCATCAATGACCCCAACACCTCAAACCTCCTGAACAACCTTGCGACTCTCAACCTCAAACAACTCACCAATATACCCACCCACAGAGCCGGACATGTTCTCCATCCCTTGGACAACATCACCATCTCCCACACCTCCAAACACCAGTGGACCGACCACATATGCATCCACTTTACCTACACAAAGAACAACGCACGCCACCACGCCCCCTAGTGCCCCGGCAGATGCTGGGGCAAAGTCACAGAAGCACAGCTCACCAACGCTCTCAACCACTCGCTCCCACCAGACGCAACGGACGCTAATTAAGCCGCAAGCAACCTACACCGCTGGCTGTCAGACTGTGCCAACAATGTAGATCCCCTAAGGAAGTCAGCAGGGAATCGTCAGAGCAAAACTCCCAGGTGGTTTATGCCAGCTTTACAGGAATCCAAGCGCACCTGCAGATGATCGGAATGTAAATGGAGGCTCAGAAAATTCACAGAAGACCGCACAGACTACAAAAATGCAGTCACCACGCACCATCAGAATGTCAGAGATGTCAAAAAAGCCGCCTTTCAAGCATGCCTCAACCCCAGTACTCACATCAAAGAGCTTTTCGCCATCATCAAAGAGTTCACTAACCTCGGGGCAGACACTTCATCCATCCCTCCCTCCCAATACCTCTGCAACGACTTTGGTACCTTCTTTCAATGTAAGATCCAGTACATCTACGAAGGCTTCAGGAACCAAAGCCCATCAGCACCGGTCACCACCAAGGACCTAGCACCCCACCAGATACTGAACTCCTGGACCCCCATCACCATAGAGGACACCCAAAGACTGATGACCTCCATCCATTCAGGAGCACCCTCAGATCCATGTCCTCATCACATACTCAACCTGGCCCGCAACTACATAGCACCGGAGCTCTGTCGAACCATCAACCTATCCTTTAAGACTTCCACATTACCCTCAGATTGGAAATACGGCGAAATCAGCTGGCTACTCAAGAAACCTATTGCCGACCCTGGGGAGTTGAAAAACTACAGGCCCATCTCCCTGCTCCCTTTCCCAGCCAAGGTAATGGAGAAAGCCATCAACCAGCAATTCACCGAATTCCTTGAGACACACTGTATCCTAGACCCTTCCCAGTCCGGATTTAGAGGCAACCACAGCACCAAAACCGCAATCTTAGCAGCCACAGATGACATACGCATCATACTGGATCACGGAGGCACCGCCACACTCATCCTCCTGAACCTCTCCGCTGCATTTGACACCGTCTCCCACTCCAACCTCTGTGACAGACTGAACGATACCGGCATCTGAGACAAAGCCCTGAACTGGATCAGGTCCTTTCTCACAGGAAGAACACAGAGGGTCAGACTACCACAGCTCACATCAGAACATAAAGACACATGCTGCGGGGTCCCCCCCAAGGATCCCCACTCAGCTAGACGCTTTTCAACATCTTCATGGCCCCGCTCACTAAGATCACAAAACAACATGAGCTAAACATAGTCTCCTACACCGACGGCACCCAACTGATCCTCCCCCTGTCCGACGACTCTGCGCAAGCCAAGAGGAATTTCCATAACCGGATGAGAGCCGTCGCCACCTGGATGGAGGCCAGCTGCCTCAAGATCAACTCGGACAAGACAGAGATCCTTGTGATCGTCTCCACCCCTTCTGCCTGGACGACTCCTGGTGGCCCACCGCTCTGGGTAACGCCCGCCCCCACTGACCATACCCACAACCTGGGCATCATCCTGGACTTCTCTCTATTGATGACCTGCCAAGTTAACGCTGTCTCCTCATCAAGCTTCGACACCCTCCGTCTTATGTGGAAGATTTTCAAATGGATTCCCCTCGACACGAGGAAGACAGTCTCCCACGCACTCATCACTAGCAAACTGGACTATGGCAGCGCACTCTATGCTGGCAGTACCAAGAAACTTCAATCAAGATTACAATGAGTCCAGAATGCAGCAGCCAGACTCATCCTGGACATCGCCCGACACAGCCAAATCTCCTTCCGCCTCAGAGACCTACACTGGCTCCTAGTCAACAAGCGCATCACTTACAAACTCCCGATCCACTCCTTCAAGGCACTGCACAACATAGGACCAGCATACCTCAACTACCGCCCCACCTTCTATGTACCCAACAGACTTCTCCGTTCCTCACAGCTCGCCGTTGCAGCCGTCCCCAAGGTCTGAAAAAGTACAACAGGAGGAAAATCCTTCTCATACATGGAACACACTGCCCCTCAAGCTCAGGCAGGCTGCATCTCCGAAGCAGTTCAGGAAGTACTTCAAGTCCTGGCTCTCAGATTGAGCAGCACGCCTACATTCAGCGCCGTAAGCCCCTATGGGTGATTAGCTGCACTTTACAAATCCATGATTGATTGATTGTACTTCATTCCAAAGCTCGATACTGAGATTGTGGTTGATGCTAGCTCCTTTGGTTAGACAACATACATACCCACAGTGGACGCCCAAATGCGAGACAACATATTGTGGCCTATGCTAGTAGAAGTGAAACTCAAACAGAATGTGCTTACTCACAGCATGAAAAGGAAAGTTTGACTTTAGTATGGGCTTGTGAACATTTTCATGTATTGCTGTACCGAATGCCTCTTACACTGGTGACTGATCATCAAGGCTTGCTGAATTTCTGTGGCAATCCAAAGACCAAGATGCCTCCTCAAATTGCACAATGGGAACCACGATTGCAAGACTATGATTATACAATTGTGCATCGACCTGGAAATAATCAAAATCCTGCTGACTACTTTTTGAGAGTGCCCATTCAAAGTCATGGCACTCCTTCAAAATGGCTGAGGCCTACACCAACTTGACTGTCAAGTCAGATGCACCAGCTGGTATATTGTCAGCCCAGATTGTCACCGCTATGAGTCATGGTAGTGACATGTTAAAGTTAAAAGGCATAATTTTACACCATTCATGAAACAAACATGCTTGACCTCTAGGTAATTATAGCAAACATCAAAAGTATAAGAATGCCAAGGATGAATTATCCATAACTCAGGAATAAGTTATTCTACGAGGATCAAGGATACTGGATAGAGAGTCTACGACAAAAGTGATAGAAGTGGCTCGCGAAGGATATTGTGGTATTGTTGCTACAAAGAGAGCTCTCCAAGATCGAGTTTGGTTTCCATACCTAGATGAAAGAGTTGAAAAGAAGCTCATAGCCTGTCACATATGCAATTGCCTGTCAACCAAAGACACTCAACGTAAGCTAAGCATATAAGAACTTCCTAATTTTCCTGGGAGAGAGTAGCCATCGATTTCTTCGGTCCACTTGACAATATACATCATTTAATGGTGATAGAAGATGAATATTCATGTTTTACATTGGTCGAAGATCTCTCATCCACGACACATGAGCGAGTAATAAAAAAACCTAACGGCATATTTGCAATATGGGGCTTGCCAGCCATTGTTTAGTCTGACAATGGTCCACCATTCAGCAACAAAGAATTTAATGAATTTCTGGAGCATCTGTACATAAAGCATCAAAAAGATCACACCCTTGTGGCCACAAGCCAATGGACATGTTGAACGTTTTATGAGTACGCTAAAGAAAGCAATACAGCGTGCAACTCTTGAGAAGCTCATTTTAAACAGTTCTGAACTCTACTTTACAAGCATATCATTCAATGCCTCACTCGACCACAGGTGAAAGTCCTACAGCCTTGATGTATGGGAGAGCAATGGCAACCAAGATACCCCAATGTACTACAGAGAGATACTAACGAAAACTTGATTCGTAAGAGGGTCTTGGTTCAAAAACAGAAAATGAAAATGTATGCAGCCAAGAGGTGACATGCAAAAGACCTCTGATTCCAACAAGGAGATTTGGTGATCGCTGGACAACTAGAAAAAAGAAAACCTGATGCCCCTTACAATGATGATCCTTTTCAAGTAGTGTCTACCAAAGGACACATGGTGCTTGACCACCATCCAGGGAAGTCCCTTACCAGATACGCCTCTCACTTCAGGTCTGTGTTTCATCGGTCTTCAACTCAAGATGGTGAACAAAAAACTGATTTGGAAAATTCACTGACTGTTGCTAATTCCTTACCATCATTGGCAACTTCAGACATTGAAGACAACCGTTTACAACGCCAGCAACAAGATCAGGTCGACAGATGAAATCATACATGTTCCTACATATGTAGCAATTTTTCATTTCTCAGAGGCGGAGATGTAAAGTCATGACTTACAATAGAACCTTTCTGGCTCCCCGAGGACTCTGTATTAGTGTATGATGTAATCTCTATAAAAGAATATATGAAGCTAGCTTTAGAATGTTGGAGTTCACAGGTAAACGCAGAGGAATAAAGACGTGATTTACAGCTCTACGTGTGGCCTAGTCATTCAGCGGGTACCAGGCTGGGGAAGACGTTACACCTAAGATTAAGATTTTTAGGCCACAAAAGGGGAATCGCATGAGAAAAAATATATTTCCACATTTTTACAGGTTTAAGGCAAATAGTGCCTGATTTACAGTTTGGCAGACAAGTTACTCCATCACAAAAGTGATTGGTATCCCGTCCGCTGTATCACAAGTGCATTATATTAAGTGGCACTTGTAATGCAGCCAACGGTATATTGGTCACATTTGTGACAGAGCAACTTCTCCTCCGAACTCTAACTCAAGCCCATAGTTACTAGCAGTAAACAACCACATGTATTTTTGCATCGCCACTTTTCATAAATATGCCCCATGATTCCTTCAGCCATCTCTCCTTCTTCAGTGTATCTTTAAGTGTCTGCCTGGTATTACGTTGTCTGAATCTCGTCAGACATAAATATCTGTCATATAGCTATCCAACCTAAATATAGTGCCTTTGGGGTTAATAATAGAGAATCTACACCCAATTGGATGATGTTTCTGTATATGAAATTTTGACACACAGCTCATCTGCATTGGTCATCTATGGTCCTAGCTTTAATGCGATGAGGAAATCAAAGTGCGAAAAGAAATGTGTCAATCGGCATGTCTCCAATTGCAGGTATGAGCTGTGTGCATAAAGCCCACGTTTTGAAAATCTTTGGTAGCTGTGGATGGTTGGTCAGCTCTTTCCAGGTGATACTGCCTCAAGAAGATGGAATCCCGAATTATAGACAGTCTCTTCTTAAAAAAGGTGTCATTCTTTTCTGTGTAAGCGCTTTGCCTTCCGTTACTGCTGTTGCCCTCAGCAAACCCTGTATTCCCTACTACATGTGCTTGTTGTTGTCCTGTTAGCCAGGATGTGCACCTCTGAATGCTGTTGTCATTTAAATGTCAATTACTGGAGTCGGCAGTACACACATTTTTTTTTTTCATTAAGAAGGGTGTCCGTGCCTCTCACCTGTCTATCGTCTTCTGAGATTTCCTAGGTGAAATTGAACCAAGGACAAGGATGTTTTTTCTGCCCTGCTTACTGGTCCAAAATTAACAAACAAAGAGATGCTTTGAAGGAGGATACTCTATCCAGATATATGAGAGGAGCACTTCTCACATCCAACTTGGTAGGCCTGATCTCTTCCTTTGACACTGAGTGGGCAAAGAACTCGGACAAAATCACTTCCCTTCCTGATCCTTATGAAAAGGAGAGTTAACTTTCGGCACAAAAGCTATACCTATGTGAATAACAACCATAGCCTCAAAAAATGTACAGAAAGGATGCCTACGTGATTGCGAGCCCGAATCCCGAAGCCTTTCTAGGTCTCGCCTGTGAACTCAGCCTTGCAAGAGATATTGTGTACAACAAGGGGCTTTCAGCTGCCCATTACTTAGCATTTGTTGGCTTTTTTGTTACTCTTATTAGCTGCCTTGTAATTGGCCATTGCATGCGGTCTTTTCTTCCTCCAACTGGAGTATGGACCAAGTACTCAGTGATGCAGCTTAATTGTTATCCTTGTGCTGATCGCACTGTGATTGAAACACTACTTTTATTTAATTTTTTCTTCCTTATCATCCTTGTTTAACTATTTGCAGCTAAGAGTTAATATGACACACGCTTCAGAGTAGCCCCTTTTCCTTTGGAAGATGCTATCTGCTTTGATTGTGACAACAGATGTTATCTTCCTCCAGATGTGTTTTCACTAAGGCAATGGAATGGGTGAAAGTGCTTTCTTTATGTGATAGTTTTCTTTTTGCCAAAGATCATATTTGTTTTCTTTTTCATGCTTGGCGATATGCCAGTAGCCCTCAAAGGCACAACCCATTGGCTTTGCCAATACTTGTTGCTGAAATGACTGCCACAAGAAAAAAGGATTTTAGTCTCAAAGTCTTGACGTTGACTGACTCTGGTGGTGGGGTGTCCAGCCTTTTCTGTAAAAAGAGCTACATATGGTAGATGAAAATCATCCTGAGCCACTAATATTATTAGTGTGGTACTAGTGACCACGCCAAAGATTACATTAGTGCCCACCCTAAGTAAGATTACTAGCAGCGGTCACCTTATTGCATCAGGCCTGGTTGCCAGCAGTAATGTGAAAAAGGCTTTATGAATTTGGAATACCTATCTATGGTTCAACTCCCCTGGCGGCAATGTAATGATATTAGTGAAAAGCCCCCCCAGTGACGCATTATTGTATAAACAAATATCACCTTTTCTATGTTTCCCATTATTTTATAATATGTTCTCACATCATGCCAGTGAGAGGGAGGACAGGAACCACCTTACACAATAAGTTATTTTCTGGGTTGCCCTTGCAACCCTCTGTCTTCCGGCCGAGACACCAGGCTCAACTTTGACCATAAGCAACAAAAAGATCACATCTTCTCCCTCATCCATAGACAATCAGCTAGAATCATTGAAGGGTCTGCCACATTAGCAACTAGATACACTTAGGAATACTCTAATCGCATTGGAGGCGTTTATGAAGGAGCTTGACGACACATACAATCAAATCAAATCAAGGGGCACAATACATGGTGTTCGGCAACAGGGTCAAATCCCAGCACCAGAAATTAAACAACTGAAGTCACTTAAAAAGGCTATGAATAAAACCCTAAGAGACCTCTTCGACAGGTCGAGAGATACAACCTTACAACGATCACTGAGAGAGAACAAAACGACACTAAAGAGCTTAAAAGACGCCATAGAAAGGCAACAGGATGATTAGCTCTGGACCATATTGCTCTCTGTATAGGTAAGGAAAAGAAGTGGGGGGGACCGGGAGATTAAACTGGTCCAGTGTACACTCTCCCAACAATAGTACGAACACAAAAGTAGTGTTCTGCGATCATTTTTTACAGGCACTCATTAAAAATTCCTCGACATATCTTAAGGACACCAAAGATGTCCTGAATCTGATTGAGTCTATTAATGAATCTAGCACTGTACAAGGAATAATCACTATGGATGTTGAAGCATTATATACCAACATTCCACAGGAAGCAACACTGCAGGTTATTGAATCAGCTCTTCTGGAATCACCAAATGCTCTCTCAACTCCAGTTACCTTTATTATGCAGCTTGCCAGATTGGCGTTAACTGAAAATTTCTTTCAATTTGAGGATCAGTTTTACCATCAAATCCGTGGGACATCTATGGGCAGCACTTTTGCCCCTAGCCTGGCTTGTTTATATATGTTTGATTTTGAAAAGAAATGTATTCTTGCACCATCCAACCCCTACATGAATCATGTTGCATTATGGCGCCAAGATGTACCAGAGACTGGCTAGTCCTAATTATAAACACCTCCAGGCGTTTGGCCGATACTATTACGGTTCAAATTAATGCATTGGAACATAGTCTTAAAACGACAATAACACTTACAGCCTTTAAAAGCCGCCTCTCTGAAATTACAGTTGAATTGAACGAAACCAAAGAGTTTTTGACACAACAGAAAGTAACCAAACTGCAAAAAGATATTGTGAGATTTAGTAGAGAGAAGGTGTATCCTTATATCAAGGATGATTATGATGTAGATACCCAATCTCGATCATCTGATGAATTCACCACTATTCTGAAAAAGACCTGTACTTACAGTAGTGGGTCATCTTCTGACGGTTGGAGCACGGACGAGAATCCGCCACAAACTTTCTACAACTATCCCCCCTATCCTGTACACCAACCTATGCATTGGCAACCTCCTTACCCTTTCTTTCAGCCCGCCCCATGATGCCATATATGCCTTTTTTAGGCCACGGCCGGGGCAGGGGCAGAGGCAGAAGAAGAGGAAGAGGCAGGCGGGTGCAGTGGTCCCGAGAAGAACCCCAGATGGTGACCAGGAGCCAAATGAAAGGACCTCCAGCGAGAACTTAGTTGTTAATTTATCAACTAGACCTTTAACATCTACTGAGATGGGCGTACTCAACAGAGGTTTGGGATTTGTCCCTACCCCTGAAGAAGATTTTTTCCGCCTAAACATTGAAATGGCTCAATTTTTCCGGAAGGTCCGGTTACATTTCTTCTTTAAGGACAAGACAACAGAACCTATATCAAGCGACTCGGGTCTTAAGAGACCGTCGACTTTTGTCCCACCTCAAGTGGTTATGCCCAGTGAAGTTACCACTTTTGATGAAGCAGTATTAGCTGACCTTAATAAACTATGTCCTAAACACCCTTACATTAACATTCCTAATAAAGAGAAGAGGGCTCTACTCACTTTAGCCTCTGATCCTCAAATAACTATTAAACAGGCTGATAAAGGTGGTGCGATTGAAATTATGAACTCCACTGATTACAAGCACAAATGTTTACGCTTGTTAAGTGATTCAACCTACTATGCTAAGATCAGGTACGATCCCACCACTAGATTACAGACTCAGATTAGGATTCTTATTGAAGAAGCTAGGAATAATCTTTGGATTTCACCTAAAGAGGCAGAATTCCTTGATACTCCTCATCCCCGTGTTCCGTACTTTTACTGCCTACCAAAGATTCATAAAGGCATTACACCTCCTCCAGGACGCCCCATTGTTTCTGGAATTGGTTCACTTTTAGAACCTCTTTCTATGTTCTGCGATCATTTTTTACAGGCACTCGTTAAAAATTCCTCTACATATCTTAAGGACACCAAAGATGTCCTGAATCTGATTGAGTCTATTAATGAATCTAGCACTGTACAAGGAATAATCACTATGGATGTTGAAGCATTATATACCAACATTCCACAGGAAGCAACACTGCAGGTTATTGAATCAGCTCTTCAGGAATCACCAAATGCTCTCTCAACTCCAGTTACCTTTATTATGCAGCTTGCCAGATTGGCGTTAACTGAAAATTTCTTTCAATTTGAGGATCAGTTTTACCATCAAATCCGTGGGACATCTATGGGCAGCACTTTTGCCCCTAGCCTGGCTTGTTTATATATGTTTGATTTTGAAAAGAAATTTATTATTGCACCATCCAACCCCTACATGAATCGTGTTGCATTATGGCGCCGCTACATAGATGACATCCTGATTATCTGGAATGGTCCCTTACCACTAGCTGACCATTTTACCACCTGGATCAACACTCTTGACCCCTTTTTGAAGTTTACTACCACTATATCTGCCTCGCAATTACCTTTCCTTGACCTAATGATTACTATCCACAATGGCAAATTGTCCACCACCGTTTACCATAAACCCACTGACCGCAACTCCCTCTTACTTTATGAAAGTCACCATCCGAAGTCATTACGAGATAACTTACCCGTAGGCCAATTTTTACGGCTCAGACGGAATTGCAGCTCTTCTCATGAATTTGATTGCCAGGCTGATGCTCTTCAAGAGAAACTGTTGGCTCGCCACTATCCTTCCAGAATTGTGAATCAAGCACGGAAAAGAGCCAAAAACCACAACAGGGATACTTTACTTACAAGTTTTGACAAAACACCTCAAACAAGGATAACATGTGTGTCCACTTTCACTCCTTTATCTAACTCAATCAAGAAACTGATCAATAAAAGATGGTCTATTCTTACTAGTGGAGGGTGTGAAATTCCTAAACCTCTCTTTTCTTTCAAACGATCAGCCAATATCAAGGACATAGTGATCCGCACTCGACCACGTCCACAACCTAATACCCAGACTCAAAAGACATTATGGGACCTTCCCCCTGTTGTAGGCCATCATCCCTGTGGTAACTGCAATGTCTGTTCCCTTACTAAACACCTATCAACTATTAATCTTGATCCGATAGGTACATGGTATCTCAAGAAACACACCAATTGTAACACAAGGAACTGCGTCTACATGATTACTTGCCCTTGTGGTTTACGTTACATTGGTATGACAACGAAGCCGGTCAAGAACCGTATTAATGAACACCGAAGCAATATCGGGTGCCACAGAATCACTACCATGCTCAGTGCACATTTCTTGGCAGTAAAACACTCTCCTGATGACCTTTGGTGGGTGGTATAAGAGACGCCTAATGTCCGATCCAACGACCCAGGACATCTCTTTAAAGTTGAACAGAGATGGGTGTTCAAATTGAGTACCAACACGCAGGGTCTTAATGACGACATCCCTTGGACTAGTCTTGCATATTAATCTTTAATCTTTAACCGACTTAATATTAAAAAACAATTTTGTATCATAAACCTTTGCAAAAAAAAATCGATGCATTTTAAAAAAAAAATTGCCATCTCTTGCGCAATGATTTAAAAGCACTAATATGATTTTCGATCTTTGACTGAATATATATGTCATTGACATGACTCCAGAGTCCTTTTGTGTAAAAGTATGGATTTTGTTTTGTAAATCTAGAATTTACATGCTCCTCTCTTTTGTGTGAACCTCTTACTGTTGGTACACGAGTGCTTATCTGTAACTTGTTTCCACCAATATGGCCGACTTCTTGAATCCTTCCTTCATTTTTGTAACCTTGGTTCACGAGTGCTCTACTAGAATCCGTTCCCACCAATATGGCCGACTTTCTTAGTCCTTCCTTTATTGTTGTAACCCGTGAACACGCCCGAGTGCCAGGTATCGGGACGCGTTCAAACGTAATGTTTCCATGACCACGGATACACTTCCGGGTCCATGTTGTTCTCAAAACGCTCCGTGTGCGCCTACCGAGTTGTCTTGCGGTTTGGCGTTCACGGAGGGTAGGTCCTTAGTCTGGACCGACGACAAAATAAGTAAGTGCTATGTTCGCTTTTCTAGGGCAGGCGACGGGGCGATTATTGACCCGTGGGTAATTGGAACATATGAAAGAAAAAAAATTTAAAGAAATTTTTTTATCGACAGCTCGTAATGTCACCCTAATGGCTCCATGACCTAGTTAGTCACTTTCCTAGTGCCTGGACACCCGTTTTTTTCTAACGATCTCTACTCATTAGGACTACTATTGCTCCACATTACTCTATATGAGGGTCTACAACAGCAATTCCCTCTTAGATCATTCGGGCAACAAACATTTTTCCACAATAGAAGTGGTTTTGACTTGTGCTTTAATAAATACCTGAATAATGGTTGTTCTAAACTGATTATCTGACCGATTCTTCATTTGTGGATGTTTTTATGTTTACTACACTTAGTAATCGTCCGAGTCCTCGGAACGCACTTACCAAGGAGCCCGAGCCCAACTTGGGGGCGGTAAGCTCATGTGTATTGTTGGCTTTTTCCATCACAGTATTTTTTCATGGTACACCTGCTTGCATGTTTACACCTGTGACCACTGTTGGGTACATTGTGGTGTTATGCTTTATTATTTATTCTTTCTTTTAGGGCGACCTGACAACGACTTAGCTTGTTTACTGCAATGTAAGTGACCGGCTGACACCTTTTCAAACTTATGCATTGTCATATGTTTTTGATTTAGGAGAAGAGCTGATTCACCTTTTTGTCATTTTTTTGGTCCTGATGAAGCGTCACTGGATCCTTTAGGACCGCATGACGCGAAACATGTTGACCTAGTTTAGGGGATTTCCAGAATGACATCCTTTTGAGTTTACTGTTTGTGAAAGTAATTGAGCATTGATACTCAACTGATTACTTTCCCTTGTTTTTAACCTTGGTTTCATCCCTGACTATTGATTAAATTATGAAATATGTAGTGATGAACAACCAATTTTACTTCAATATTTTTTTGTTCTCTCCTTTGTGCGTCTGTGCCTGAATGTAGACACATTCGCTTAAGATAGCTGGGACTTACCAGTTACTATCAAGAACAAAACGGCTTGCTGCTCCCCTGTTGGGGAGCCCGTCAGGCACTGCACTGCCAGCCTGGCGTGGAGTATTACCCGATGATGATGCGAGTCATCCACTGTGATGCTTGAGGGTCTTACTCCTGAATGCTCAGGTCTCCCTGTTGCTCCTGACGTGGAACAGTGTACTTTTGTGTTCGTACATATTGCTCTCTGACCTAAAGAGCAAAGATAGTGCACAGTTCTGGTGCACAGTACAACAAGCCTCTATGTCCTGCGCAAAAAGGAATCAGTTCACACCTAACAGAGGACGCCTTTGCCAATTTTTTTTTTGAACACTTCAACCAGCATGCTGTGGGAGTAACCTCCAAAAAGGCCTCTGAAGGAAAACTGACAATTTGCCCCAACGACCGTGATGCGAACGCAGGCCATCCATCCTCTGTGCCCTGCGGCTCTCACAAAACACCTCTAACTCAGTCTCTTCAATAGACAGACAGGTAATCAGGCGAAAAATAGCCAAGGGCAGATGTGAGGGGGCCCCGGGACCTAATGGAGTTCCTCCGGCTCTGTTTAAGCATGATGCAAGATACAGGGCTGAGAATCTGGAGCATGTTTTTCAGCAGATGTCAATTGAGGGGACAATACCGGCCTCATGGAGAGGTTCTATAATCTCCTCCATATTTAAGAGTGGTGATAAATCTGTTGCAAGAAACTAATGTCTTTTGGAGCTCATTGACAATGAAGCTAAAGGGCATATTTATACTCGGGTAGCGCTGAATTAGCTTCATTATTTTTACACTAATTCAGCGCAAACCTAGCTCCATATTTATACTTTGGCGCTAGATACGTCTAGAGCCAAAGTTATGGAGTTTACATCACTTTCTGGACGTGGAAACCTACCTTGCGTCAATGAGATGCAAGGTAGGCATTTCCGTGCAGAAAACAACGATATGGCCAGTGCCATATTTATCCCCGTGCTAAAATCTAGCATGGGGGATGGGGGCCTTAAATAATGGCGCTAAGCCTGCTTAGCACTATTATTTAATGCCTGGGTCAGGTTAGGGGACCTGTGGGCCGTTTTCCATGGTCAGAGACCATGGAAAGAGCCCACAGGTGCCCTTCCCTGGCCCCAGGGACACACTCACCCACCCACACCCACACCAGGAAGACGCATAAGGATGGGGGACCCCCATCCCATGTAAGCAGAGGTAGGTATGGGTAAGTATTTCTGTATATTTTATGAAGTGTCATGGGGGGGCTAGCTTAGGCCCCTCTACATGGCACTGGGCCAAACGACCATGCCCAGGGGACATAAGTCCATTGGCCATTGGGCTGAGGGGCATGGCTCCTGTCTTAACTGAGACAGGAGTCATGTCCATGGGGTTCTAACATCAGAAAAGTACGCTAGTCTGGGCAGAAGCATATTTATGCCTCGCCCTTACTAGCGTCATCCTTTGACACTAAACCCCTTTTCCCCAATGCCTCCCCCATCCGGCTAGTGTCCTTTTCTATGATGCTAGCCGGGCCTTACCACTGGCTAGCGTCATACCATAAATATGATGCACGGCTGGCGTCTTGGTATGGTGCAAGTCGGCGGTAAACTTTTTGATGCTAAATTGCATTAGCGCAGTTCAGTGTCAAAAAGTTTAAATATGGGCCTAAGTACTTTGCAGGCACAATCCTAGAAGGTCAAACATCTTGGGCCTCCTAAAAGGCCATAATCCTGCCAGACCAGACAGGATTCTCTAAACACATGGGTATTACAACCAACATCTTGGCCCTATCCCTATTGATTGATGCAGCAAAAGAAGGAAGGTTGCCTTGGTACCTGTGCTTCATTGACTACAGGTCTGCTTTTGATCATATCGACCAAGGTAATCTTTGGCGAAAACCTTCTAACTGGTATATTGCAATTGCTCTATTGAATGAGCTCATACTGCTGCATACGAACACATGGGTGCAGGTTGAGCTGGGAGCAGGTGCACATGTCTCCAGACAAATTCCATCAGCTAAAGGGCTGAAGCAGGTTTGTGTTCTCACGCCCACTTTGTTTAATCTTTTTCTGGCCAGCCTAACATCAAGACTGAACATCTGCAGCTGCTATACGTCAAAACTAGGAGGCATGACCCTTTCCATCCTCCCATACGCCGATGACTTGGTTCTAATAAGCAGCGCACTGGTAGGGCTATCGCAACCTACTTGACATCACACAGGTCTACTCAACTGAAAACAGCCTGATCGTCAACTTAGAAAAATAAAAAACGATGCCAATTAACATTGTAAAGAGAAGACCACTTTACTGGTACTTGGCCAAGCAGCAGCTGGAGACAGAAGGCAAACACAAATATCTAGGAGTCATCATAGACAAAACGGATCATTCAGTCCCCAGAAAGAGGCTTTGAAGAGAAAAGGTAATTAATTGACCCTAACTCTTAAAAACCTGAAGAAAAAACTAGCTGGCCCAATGCATACACCACTACTCTGAGTAATCCAAGCAAAGCTGATGCCCCCTATAACATACTGGAGTGAACCCCTGCGACAAAGGGATACACCCACCTTGGACTGCATGGTGATTTGGGCCAATAGAATTATCTTTATCCTCCCTAAATTCACATCCCCAGCGCACATAAGGCTTGAATTTGGACTCCAGAAGCAGTATCTGGCCAGACAAGGGGCCTACATGAACTGCTTGCATAAACTCAGGAGAGCAGAGCTAAACTCCTTGAAGATCACACCTCTGGTTGGAGCTGCAGAGCAGGAACAACTAACCCGCTATAGATTACCTCAATGGGTCGTTAACTAAAACATGCCTTAACGATCTCTGGGAAACTCCAAACACCTATGCATGTTTCAAAAAACGGGTTAACAAAACCATCAGATCCCTCAAATCCCTCTCAGTAATCAAGGACAAGGCAGCTCTGGCAGGAAGAGCCCAAGGCTGGCTTGCTCTGACACCGCAATCCTACTTTCATCAGGGGTACACAAATTCTGTCAAGGAGAACTCATCTTTATTACATGAACCGCCCTATAAACACAACCCAGCCATGACCAGCTGTCGTTTATACGATGATGGTAAAGAAGATGTGCCTCACTGGCTCCTGGAAGGAACTATTGGTAGAACAAGACTACTGATCAGAACACTGTTTAACCAAAGAGGAATCTGCACACGCAGGCAGATGGTGTTGGCCTGCTTTGTTCCAGGTGACTTGCAACTAAATGTCCGCCCTGTGAGGTTCCTTAAAAAGGTAGAAGGAAAAATGGCAGCAGTGGACAGTCTTCAAGGGATGGCCAATACCCTCTGCTCCTCCAGCAGACATCTTTCCTCTTGAAATGCTTCACGGACCTCCCAGTCTGAGCTCATCTTGCAAACATTCGCTGATATTGTAATAAGAAGTTATTGTGAAGGAGAGGGGTTTGCTAACAGCGAGGGCAGCATTAAGGAACTTACCAACAGTCCTGACTGTTATGAATTGAAAGACATCCCACTGGAGGGAATAGGAATATCGTACCCACAGAAGGGTTCTTCATTGACAAACTTTGGTGACTACTCAACATGCACTTTACAAATTGTTATGCACTTTGCTTACACAATAGCTTTATAAGTTGCAACTGTCTATGGTAAACTTATGAACTAAAAGTAACCTTATAGGAGGGCACAGTAAAGATCTTTACACAGCTGGCTCTTTCTGTCTAACAAATATTGGGGGTCGTTAATCGTGCATTTTATGAATGGTTATGCATTTTACACACATGATAGTTTTTTATTTTTATTGCAAAGTTTGATGGCAACTTTGGAAAAAGATATACTATGCTAATGTTTTTGATTCTTTGGACTCTTAGCTTGAAAATGGTGAAGGGGCAGCCACTTTTATTTTTCAAGACTCAATTTGCACTTTACATTTATGCCGTCATCCTAAACAAATTATACTAACACTGTTGATTTTAATTTTGCAATTGATGAATGGCTTTACTTGGTTGTACTCTATTATGTGCTTTTTTAATGTTGCAAAGGTTTTAATTAACAGAACAATACTATTAAATTTAAACCTTTTACATTTTTGGATCCATATATTAAATGAACCAAGCAAAAGCTGCTTATTTAGTAGGCTGGCCTGCACACTGGGTAGCTATTTGAAGAAGATGGAGAGCTACCAGTATCTCATGTGCTACTCTTTGGCGAAGCCTGCTCTAGAGACTCACAAAAGGGATCTTTTAATGACTCTAAAACTAAAGACAAATCCCAAGAAGGAAAAGTAGGTGTGTGAACAGGGCTGATATTATTAAATCCCTAAAATAGATGTTGTACCAAACTTTCCACATCTGAAATATTTCTCCTTGTTCCCCTAAAAGCACAGATGGAGTCCCACCGGCTCTTGAGTGTGAAACCTTATTTGAAAATCATCCTTTAACAAGGAGACAACTTAGACAACTCTACAATCTGGGGATCTAAATACATTTACTAAATGATCCAATGTTTGATTAGGAACTTAAAGTCGATTATCTCCTAGAGGCCTGAAGAGTTCTAGCCACAGCATTTGAAAACCCCCTATGTATTAAACCTATTGTTTCATCCTCCATTCCACTAACTTGAGCCTGGTCAATGTTTCCTGATACAACACTGGAAATACCAAGGTTATGTATGGTGGGAAGTCGAAGCTCCTGACCTTTTTTTCATGTCTATCAGAAGAGGAAACCAGCCAGAGAAGGACCATATTGGAGCAATCAATATCACTGATGCCTTCTTTCTTCTCACCCTGAATAAGAATCAGAGAAGTTGCAGGAACAGAGGGAAAGCATTAAGCAGAGACTGCTTCCACTCCCCAGGCTCCTATTTCCTTCCTGCTTTAGCAAAAGACCTTTGCTTGAACATTGAGAGGAGATGTACATAGATCTGTTATGGGTCTCTCCCAAATATTTGCAAATCGCAGCAGATGGTTGAGAATGCAAATACAAATCCTGAGTTCTCCCCTGAATATTTGAAAATCGCAGGAGATGTTTACGATTGTAAATAAACATCATGAGATGTCAGAATGAGCTGAGTTTCAAATCTCCTATGTAAAATGTATATATATATATATATATATATATATATATATATATATATATATATATATATATATGTAGATAGAAATCTTGTCTGATATCCTGAAAAGGGATGGTGCTTTCAAACCTCCATTTGTTTATGTAAGTTTGCGCTCATGTTTTCTGTCCTGATCAGAACCTCCTTCCCAGTCAAAAAGTGACAGAAGTTCAAAAGGCCTATCCAAATGGCCTCTATCTCCCTCAAGTTGGAAGATGTCTGTTTGGTGAAACATACACCAACTCCTTTTATCCGGTGAGAACACATCCAAGCCCTGCAGTCTGACAGACTGAGATGGAACAATCATTCATGTGTAAAGAGCCTCACTCAGCAGTCCCTCACAGAAGAGGAGCCTCCTGCCTCGCAGCCTCATATTTTTGGTGGCCTACTTCCAAATAAATATTGGCCTTCACATTTCTGCCTTGGTGAGGATTATGGAAGGCAAACTGAAAGCAGGACAAGGTGTCAGGGTGGAGCCATTTATTATGAAAACTGTAGTGATTGCATCTATGAAGGCAAGCCTGCTTCATTTTGTAGGGACCCCAATGGACCCATTGAGGAATGAGCTGTGTCCTAAGTCTGTTGAGCTGTATGCAGCACTTCGCCCCCTCCAATATTGGAAAAGAATATGGACAAATTCCAAGTTGAGGATGTATTTGGGCATTATGCAGTATGTCTGGTCGCAAGCCAAGTCCGTAATACTACCCTGGCACAATCAAGTGGCAACTACTTTGATAGGTATAGGTGTGCGGATTGCGGGTTTGAACTAGAAAGGATGATCACCGAAAGCAGCAGGATTGTAAAGGAAAGGTTTTGGCTTCGTATTTTCAACAATCAGATCGGGAAAAAAATTGGCCCAGCTCCAGATTCTCAAACCCATTCCTACTTTCGAACCATACCTAGACATGCTTTATCCAACTCTTAAAAGATCTCTATATATCAGGTGAAGATAAGGCACCCTGCCGGTGAAACTGCATACTAGTACCTACGAGTTTGTCCTGGGGTGGGGTGGGGCTAGAATTTGTAATGCATTTTATGTTGTTTTTGCATCTTTTCCCTAAAGGCTAGAAGAGAATACCACCATTTGCTTTTTAGTGCTCATGGAATAAGTCACTCCAAGGATGCCTTGATTTTATGCATGCACACAGACTCTGAATTCATCTTTACAAGGTCTCTCTCTCTCTCTATATATATATATATATATACACACACACATGTGTGTGTGTGGGTGCGTGGGAGGGGGGGCTTGGAGAGCGACTAGGTAATTTCATTAGACACTGTCAATTGTGAAATCCAGGGTCTTTGACACTCGTTCTGCCTTACCTGTTTATGTGACTTCACTAATTTAAGTTTGCAACGTAGTTGTTGACATTTGTTTTTACCAGGAAATGGGGATTTTTGTACAGTGGGAGCACTCTATCGGTAATTTTGAATTTTCCTGGACCTTTTTGCAAGAAGAATGACAACAAATCTCTGCAGCATTGAACCGTTAGATACTCATTTTAGATGATTTTTATAAAGTGTTTTAATTGCTGCCTTTCTCATAATTAATCAGTTGGCACTTCGGCCAGTTTCCGTTGATGCATTTATCATAAATATTAGCGCTTTTCTAGACTGCAGGACCATTATGCGCGAGCACTTTATTACTGACGTCTCATAATTATGAGCGGACTCTTCTGTCAGTGGAATTCCTTTTAAGCTTTTATTTTAAACAACAAAAAAATGTTTTTAGCATGTAATTATTTCTGATATGTTATCAGAGGCTTAATGGTTGTTGATTATGCATTGTATATTGTATGGCCTGCTTTTGTCAGCCTGACACAATAACTATTCTGTTTGTGTAAATGATGGAAGCTTGGGAGGGGCAAGGGGCTTAGACTCTGTGTTCAATCAAACGGAGACAATGAAACACTTTTCAAGCAAGCCTTCAGAGGACAGACAAGAAACGATTATTAGTTAAATATTGAATGACATATCTACGGAGTAACCATAAATCTCTCTTGAAAGACTGACAGGCGGCCAATAAAACATTGTAGGCTTGTCAAGGCAGTGTACTCAAACATATGCTTCATATAAGATGCACATGCTGTTTTATCAGCTGTCTCTTTTTTTATAAATTAATCCCCTCTTCGTGATGATGCTGCATGCGTTACTTTTAGGTCATTGTATCTCTGACGGTATAGAACACGAAATAACAGCCTTTGTTTTCTAGGCTCTAAAATAACTTGTAGGAGTGTTTTCCCACCACAGTGATACTGCCCCGCACCAGTACAAGAGATACATCTCAATAGCAAATATGTTACCTTAATGAACCTTACTGCCAGAGGCTTAAACTGCAAAATTATGAGCCTTGTTTACGGCCTTTATAGAGCCAGGTCAGCAGTGCTTAATTTGTAAAAAAAAAAAAAAAAATCAAGGGAAGAGGGCCAAAGTTTGGTTCAGAAATGCATGTTTATCACTATCGAACGCCGGGGGTCTAAATGCCAAGGCTGACATACTCGATGCCTCATTAATCCACCATCAGGCATTCCCTGACGCTTTTTCTCACTTTTATGGGCTTTTTTCCATCCCTGGTTTCTCCCTTTGTCACTGTTTTTCCGTCTTTCTCGTCATTCTTCTTCTCCCCTTTTGTGTTTTCTCTCTGTGGCTCTGAATCAGTCTGATGATGTAAAATAAGTGAACAGAAAATGAGTGCCGGTGGGCCCCGAGGAAACCACCGGCTCAAATTAAGCACTGCAGTTGTATTGTATTGTATTGTAATCGTATTTATATAGCGCTTACTACCCCTGACAAGGCGTCAAAGCGCTTTTCGATGAGTAGCACGCTACTCTGGAACCCAACAAGAATTAGTGATGGATTAGTATCGGGAAATAATGAGTACAGTTTTAGTATTATTATGAGTTAATTTGAGCCGTGGATATGAGAGTTTGTTAGTTAGATTGACTGGAGTAATGGAGGGGTGTAGGAGGAAAGAAATCCAGAAGTGTTAATTGGGAGTATATCCTTCATTTACTCAACCCAAAGGCTTGGGATGAGTAAAGGGGGCGGAGGAGGGAAGAGTATGTGGAAGGGTTAGGGAGAGCATAGTAGCAGGGTTAGATAAATGCGGGAGAATTTAGTATGGTTGTGTGGGAGGTCACAGTAGTAGAGTGAGGTTTGGTGAGTTAGATGTGGAAGTGGAGGGAAGAATTTAGGCAGGATTATTTAGGAGATGAAAGTAGTAGAAGGGATTTGGGATGAGTCAGAGTGAGAATGGAGGATAGTTTGATAGAGACATGACATATGGTGATGAGTAAATAAGTGTGATAAGATGAGAGCAGGAATTCATAGATATCTAGTATAACAACCCACCCAGGAGCCATGCAGTGATCCACGAACATGCCAAGCACAGAAACAACATATACACATACATACATATATATATATATATATACACACACACACACACACATGAATACACACACATATGCGCATACAATACATAATTAGAACCATGGGTAAAAAATACTTAGTCAAACAGGTTTAAAGAGTGTGTGTGTATTTTATTGTTATGACATAGTAGCGATACATATTTTCTAAAGAAACTATAAATAAATAGAAATATACACAAAATCTGAAAAAATATTAATCAACATAGGCATATGCAGTTCATAGTTGTTTGAATATGGTGGTTATGAAGGAAAGAGACAACTCTTGAGTAGTTTTCTGAAGACAAGAAAGTTATCTGTGGCTCTTATAGTTGGGGGTAATGAATTCCATAGTTTGGCTGCTTGGACGGAGAAGGATGTACCACCTATAGTCTTTTTCTTGTAGGTTGGTGTTCTAAGGCGGGGTGCCAATCTTGAGCGGAGGGTTCTTTGTTGGATGTATTTGGTAATTTTCTTTCTGATAAAAAGCGGTCCTGTTCCATGTATAGCTTTGTGGGTGATACAAAGCAGCTTGAAAGTGCATCTTCTGGCAACGGGTAACCAGTGTAGTGCTCTCAAGGCAAGGGAGATGTGGGCTTGCGGCTTTACATGTAATAGTCTCTGTTGTCGGATTGCACACGGCAGCGTTACCACGCGCTGTCGATCGCGCACACACACTGGTGTGTAGTTTCCCGGAACCTGGGGAAACACGGCTCCACGCGTACAGACTGGTTACACCAAGGCCGTATCTTGAGTGTTCTTCCTACCATGGATACACTCTATATGGTAGCTTGCTAACTTCTTTAAATAATACTCGTGTTGGAATATTAAGGTACTTCCACTATGATGGAGAACCCATCGGTCTCCCTGACTTCTCACGTGGAGCCTTAATGAAAACATTGTCTGATTCTTATTTACAGTATAGTTCATGAGCCTTGAAGAAGTCCGCTGAGGACGAAACACGTGTTGGCTGTTACCGAACTTTTTTGCATGTATTATAATCTATGGACAGTACTATCACTTATAAATATCAAGTTATCACCATGGAGGTTTTACTAATAAATTCCTCTGAGAATTTACCTATTTTGTTTTCATGATTTAAGGAGTGCCCTGGTTGCTTATTTCTCTACATTTTGTCGATTACAGCGCGGGACATAGGTGGCTCCCTTACAGTGCCACCAATCTCTCTGTGCATTCTGAAACCCGTGGTGGTTGGGTTTATTTACCAGGTTGGCACCCTCCACAGAATTATACTTGTGTGTATTTTAACATTTTGACTTACCTATTTCGGATGTGCGACGTTGCAACATCAACCACCGGAGGGAATACTTTGATTATTTACATGTAATAGTAGCCTGGCTGCGGAATTCTGGATACGTTGTAGCCCGTCTGCGCCCGTCCGCGCCTGAAACGCGCCCAGCGCCACCCACCCTGGCCCTCGCGCCCCATGCCTTCGTTACTCGGCCAGCGAACTCCTCGCCTTCAACCCTGGCCCCTCCACAGAGTGCTTCCAGGCCAGCCCGAAGCACACCAAAGGACCTTTTTCCTGCCGTACCTGCAACTTCACCTGCAACAGAACAACGAAGCCAGCAACAACCAACACTAACCATCTGCACTGCATCCTCCTCAACACACGCTCCACACGAAAACACGCCATAGAACTCTGGGACCTGCTCGACAGCAACGCCCCAGACGTAGACTTCCTGACCGAAACCTGGTGGACCGACTCCTCGGCCCCTGACATCGCCATCGCCATCCCTGACGGCTACAAGATCACCAGAAGAGATCGCACCAACGGAATCGGCGGAGGAATAGCCATCGCCCACAAAGCTACCCTCAAGATCAATACCCACACAGACGACACCCTCAAAACAGCCGAACACCTCCACTTCCAGATTCACACGGACCCCAACACTACCCTCAGAGGAACCCTCATATACCGTCCTCCAGGACCAAGAGCCCTCTTCAGCGACACCGTCTCCGACCTCGCAAGCACCCACGCCCTCGCCTCTTCAGACTACATCCTCCTAGGAGACCTAAACTTCCACCTGGAGAACAACAATGACGTCAACACCGCATCACTGACCACCAACCTCTCCAACCTCGGACTCCGTCAACTGGTCAACACTCCCACCCACATCGCCGGCCACACCCTTGACCCACTCTTCACTTCAAGCAACCACATCTCTTTCAGCCACACCTCCGAACTCCACTGGACCGACCATCACTGCGTCCATTTCTCCTTCAAGAAAAACACCGAACACCACCGCACCCCTCTTCCGCCTCACCGCCGCTGGGGAAAAGTCACCAAAGACCAACTCACCAACAACCTCGCCAAAAACCCTCCACCCGACCCCACCGACCCGGACTCCGCCACCATCAACCTCCAACAATGGATCCTCAACTGCGCCAACATCCTAGCCCCACTCAAGAGACCCACCGCCAACCAAGAAAAGAAAAAAACAGCCTGGTTCACAGACGAACTAACCACCTCCAAACGCACCTGCCAGAAACTCAAGAAAAAATGGATCCTCGAGCGTACACCCGAGAACCTTGCTACCCTCAAGGAAGCCAACCGGAAACACTACCAACTGATCCAACTCGCCAAGCGCTCCCACTTCACAGAACGCCTTAACAACAACGCTCACGACTGCAAGGAACTCTTCAGCATCGTGAAGGAACTCTCCAACCCCAACGCCAACGTCAACGACATCCCTCCATCCCAGAAACTCTGCGACGATCTCTCCACCTTTTTCTACCAGAAAATCGCAGCCATCCACGACAGCTTCAACACCTCACCTCCGCCAGACCCCACCCCCAACAACTCCTCCCACGCCGACCACATCACCACCTGGACCCAAGTAGACGACGCCGAAACCCTTAAAACCATGAACTCCATCCACTCAGGATCTCCATCTGACCCCTGCCCACATCACGTTTTCAACAAAGCCGACGTCGCCATCGCCCCCATACTCCGCAAGATCATCAACCTTTCCTTCAACACAGCTACCTTCCCGGACAGCTGGAAGCACGCAGAAATCCAACCTCTCCTCAAGAAACCTAAGGCTGACCTCAACGATCTCCAAAACTTCCGTCCAATCTCCCTCCTCCCTTTTCCAGCAAAAGTCATCGAGAAGATCGTCAACACACAGCTCGCCCACTACCTAGAAGACAACTCCATCCTCGACCCCTCCCAATCCGGGTTCAGACGAAACCACAGCACAGAGACTGCACTCCTCGCCGCCACAGATGACATCAGACTACAAATGGACAACGCCAAAACCTCAGCCCTGATCCTCTTAGACCTATCAGCCGCCTTCGATACAGTCTGCCACCGCACCCTACTAACCCGTCTACACGAAGCCGGCATCCAAGACAAAGCCCTCAACTGGATCTCCTCCTTTCTCTCCGACAGAACCCAGAGGGTCCGACTCTCACCTTTCCACTCCAAAGCCACCACCCTCATCTGCGGCGTACCCCAAGGCTCCTCACTAAGCCCAACGCTATTCAACGTCTACATGGCACCCCTCGCACAACAGGCCCGCCAGCACAACCTCAGCATCACCTCCTACCCCGACGACACCCAGCTCGTCCTCTCCCTGACCAAAGATCCTCTCACTGCCAAAGCCAACCTTCACGAGGGACTGAAATCCATCGCCGAATGGATGAGCAACAGCCGCCTAAAACTTAACTCCGACAAGACGGAAGTCCTCATCCTCGGACGCACCCCCTCGGCCTGGAACGACTCGTGGTGGCCCTCCGCCCTAGGCCCTCCTCCCACCCCAGCCAACCACGCACGAAATCTCGGCTTCATCCTCGACTCCGCCCTCACCATATCCAAACAGGTCAACGCAGTCTCATCCTCCTGTTTTATCACCCTCCGCATGCTCCGCAGGATCTTCAAGTGGATTCCAACAGGAACCAGAAAGACGGTAACCCAAGCCCTCGTCAGTAGCAGACTCGACTACGGCAACGCACTCTACACAGGCATCCCAACAAAAGATATCAAACGACTCCAACGCATCCAAAACGCATCCGCCCGCCTGATCCTCGACATACCCCGCCGATGTCACATCTCCCCTCACCTGAGGGACCTCCACTGGCTCCCCGTGGACAAGAGGATCACCTTTAAACTTCTCACCCAGGCACACAAGGCTCTACACGACACCGGACCCACCTACCTGAACACCAGACTCAACTTCTACGTTCCCTCACGTCAACTATGCTCTGCCAACCTTGCCCTCGCCATCGTCCCCCGAATCCAGCGCAAGACCTCTGGTGGCAGATCCTTCTCCTACCTCGCCGCCAAGACCTGGAATGCACTCCCTACCTCACTACGCCAGACCCAGGACCTCTTCACCTTCAGGAGACTCCTCAAGACATGGCTCTTCGAACAATAGCAGCACCCGCTCCCACCCCCTCTAGCGCCTCGAAACCCTAACGGGTACATAGCGCACTTTATAAATTATTGATTGATTGATTGATTGATTGTAGTTTTTTCATAACAGATAGCGATGATCCATGGTAGAGGCCATTGGCATAATCCAGTTTGGATAGTACAAGCGAGATGGTAGCTTGCACCTTGTGTGGAAATCCGAGGTGGGGGAAGATGCGTCGTAAAGCCTTCAAGGTGATGAAACTTGTTCGTGCTAATTTGTCTACTTGGGCATTCATAGTTAACTTGGAATCCATGGTGATTCCTAGGTTTTTAACTTCCTTGGATAATTGAGGAGGTGGTCCGAGATCGTCAGGCCAGACGCACAGAGGGTCATAATTTTTCCAGTCACCACATATGAGTATTTCTGTTTTGGAGGTATTTAGTTTGAAATGGCTCCAGGTCATCCACTGATCAACGGCTCTGAGGCAACTGAAGATTTGTGAGTTTTCAATGTTTTTGGGGCATTCTAATTTAAGTAGTATTTGTGTGTCATCTGCATAGTTGTAGCATGTGAGATGGAAATCATTGATCAGTTCTGGTAAAGATATCATGTAGATGTTGAAAAGCAAAGGTGAGATGATTGACCCTTGGGGGACCCCTGCTTTTGTGAGGTAGGGTTCGGACGAGAAGTGGGGGGCGAGTGGATGATATTAGATCTTTTTTGAAGATAGGAAGTAATCCAGTCGAGAGCAATCCCTTGTATGCCGGCTTTGTGGAGTCTTTGAGTTAGGGTGTCATGGTCAACCATATCAAAGGCAGCTGAGAGGTCCAAGAGAAGTAGTGCAGCAACTCCATTTCGGTCGACTGTGTTTTTAAGATCGTCCCAGATTGCCATGAGTGCCGATTCAGTGCTTCTTCCTGGGTGGAATCCAGTTTGGAAGTCTGAAAGTATAGAATTGTCTTCAATGAATTGTGACATCTGGGCGAATGCTGCTCTTTCTATCAATTTGCCCAGGAAAGGTCCTTTTGTGATTGGTCTGTAGTTGTTGGGGTCTTGCGGGTCTAGGTTTGTTTTCTTTAATAAAGGTTGTATGTATGCCTTTTTCAGGTGTACAGGAAAAGTTCCTGAAGTTAAAGAGTTGTTGATGATTCTTCTTACAGGTGTGGCAGCAGAAGTAGATAGAAGAATGTTCTTGAAGATTTGTGGTGGGCAAGGGTCAGAAGGGCAACCAGAAGGTCTGGCTTGCTTTGACCAAATCCAAAAATTCATCCTGGGATATTTGTTTGAAGGACTGTAGAGGTTGGGTTGATTTATTTTTAAAGGGTATTTTAGGAAAGGGGTTGATGCTGATGGTTTTCTTCTGTTTTAAATAGGAGTCCAATGTGTCTGCCTTGGGTTGTGTAGTGATGTGCCAATTTGTTTTTGAAATCTTGAGTAGTGGGATGACTTCCTTCCATGCATGTAGGTTTTCGAAATTCATTGAGAATTTTATAAAATTCCTTGGTTGTAGATTGAGCATTTTGAATTCTGTCTGAGTAGTATCTTTTTTTAGCTTTTTTGATTGATGATTTGTATATCCTGTTAAGTTTGTGTAGCTGCAGTTTGTCTTGACTGTTGTTTGTTTTGAGCCAGGTCCGCTGCAACTTTCTGATTTGTTGCTTTATCTTTTTAAGTACTGTGTTTCTCCAAGGTGTTGGTTTTCTTTTGTCGTGTTTAGTTTTTCTGAGTGGTATTAGGACATCAAAAGCTTCCTGTAGCCACTCATAAAGTTTTGGCACAGATCTAATTGTATCTAGATCTGTGTTTTCTGTTAGTTGTGTTTCTAAGTAATCCAAATTGAGTTTGCTCCATGGTCGATAGATGTATGTATGTAAGTAGTTGTGGGGTGTGTTGATTTGTGGAGTTGTATGTCGGAAAGTTATCATATGGTGGTCTGACCAGGTGATTGGCATGATGTTATGAATAGTAACTAGTTCAAGCCTAGAAAAAATGGCATCTAGAATGTGACCAGCGATGTGTGTGGGATTGTGTACAATCTGATGTAGGTTTAAGGCGACTAGGCCAGTGGTGATAGCTTTTGGATGGGGCATATTGGGTTTGTCAAACCAAATTTTTAGATCACCAAGAATGCATAGATTGGAGTATAGTGTAATAAGGTTTGAGACTGTGTCTAGAAAAGCATCTGGGAATGTGGAGTTGTTAGGTGGAGGTCTGTAAAGGAGGAGAAAGTTACAGGAGGAAGTTGGAGTAGGGTGGCATCTGTTAAGGAGGGCTTCACAACCTTGTATGGAGATGTTGTCTGTTTTACTGAGGTTCATCGCCCATTTGAATATAATAGCTAGTCCACCTCCTCTCTTGCCTATACGGTTTTGAGTGATGGTTTGATAGCCTGGAGGAACGGCTTCGTGCAACACTGGTGCCATGTCATCTCCCAACCAGGATTCAGTTATGAATAGTAAGTCAGGTTGTGTGTCTGTGTGCAGGTTGTAGATGTGGTGCTTGTTTTTTGAGAGTGATCGAGCATTTATGAGCTGGCAGTTTAGAAAAGGTGTGTTAGTGGTAGTGTTGATTTGTTTAGGAGAAGGGTAAGTAGTATAATGTGAGCTCGAAGCAGGAGTGTTGCTAGTTGTGATAACTGTTTGAGACTCACAATAGTCTTGCTTTTCAATATAGTGTTGCTCTTCCAGCAGTTTAAGGAGACATTTTGTTGGGTCTGTGTGTGTGGGTGGTGGACTTGGTGGCTGAGAGAGCCATGAGGAGTGTACCGTTTTTTGTAGGGTAGTTTTATTATGTAACAGACAAGAGGATGCGAGGTTGCTATGAGTGGCATGTTTTTTATTTTGTTTGCGTTTGTTTAGTGTGGATGGAGTATGGGTTAGGGGTGTTGGAGGAGCATGTGGATCATTATGTAAGGCTCTAAATTGTGCAATGGAGGAGAGGTGAGTGAATTAAACTTGCTGGGTTGGGGTGCTTGTGGTAGGTGTTTGTGAAGAGTGAGAAAGTAGGGGTGGAGATAGGATGGAATTTGTATTCTTTGTGTAGTCCTGGTGGTGGGAGTGGGTATGACGATAAGTGTAATGTAAGTTTGTGTTGCTTTGATGTGCTGATGTATGTGGTCGGTATTGTTTTTGTGGAATAGTGAGAGGGGATATTGGTGTAGTTGTTTTTGGTGAGGGATTTGTATGTGAGTTAGTGCTGGTAAGTGGAATTTGAGTGTTAGATGGGGTGTTGATGTGTTTTGGAGATTAATGTACGAGGTGTGTAAGAGGTGATGGGTGTGTGTCAGGGGAGTTAGTATTAGTTGCGATGACTGGAAGAGCTAATATGTGTGGTGGAGTGAAATGTGGGGATTATTGTGTAATTGGTGAAGAGAGGGGAAGAGTGTTTGTAGATGATGTCTTTGAAGGCAGGGTTTGGGCATTGTTATGATGACAGGTGGTCTGTGTGGAGCAAACAGAGGATAGTGTTGTTGGTTAGTATGAGCAGAGAGTGTGTATCTGGGAGGCTGAGACTGACAGAAATGTATGCTGCAGTTTTGTATTGTGTGGGTGATGGCAGGTTGTGTTAGTGGGAGTGGACAGAGTAGTGTTGGCTGTGAGAATGCAGGTGTTTGACTCTAGTAGTTGTGGGGGATATGTGTATATGTGTTGTAAATAGGGTATTGTGTTGGGTGATGGGGCAATGCAATCTGTCTGTGGTCAGTTTGTGATGCATGAGTTGGATGTCTTTGTAGAATATGTGTTTGCATGTTGTGGGATGTGTAGGGGCTGAAACCATTCCTGGTCAATTGAGAATTGGGCAGCGTTTCTGGCCCTAGTCCCTAGTCCCTACCTGTCCCGAACAGGCCCAAACAGGCAGCTGCCCTTGTCCTCTCCGCCCTTTGACTCAACGCCCGGGCTGAGACGCCCTGGGTCCTAGCCTTTTATAGCCCTACTGGCCAATAAGAAGCTGGTCCTAACCCTAGCCAATCCAATTTCAAACCCTGATTCAAACAACTAATGGGAGACCCATCCCTAATCACCAATCATAGCCCTATTCCTGACCACCAATCACAGCCCCAGCCCTAAAACCAGCAACCAATCAGGATCCCAGCCCTTTCCACCAATCACAGCGCTAGAACCAACAGCCAATCAGAATCTCAGCCCTATCCACCAATCACAGCTCTAGAACCAATAGCCAATCAGAATTCCCAGACCTATTCACCAATCACAGCCCTAGAACCAACAGCCAATCAGAATCTCAGCCCTATCCACCAATCACAGCCCTAGAACCAACAGCCAATCAGAATATCAGCCCTAGAGCCAACAGCCAATCAAATTCCCAGCCCTATCCACCAATCACAACTGCAGCCCTGGAGCCAGCAACCAATGAAAGACCATCTCCCAACAACCTATCACTACAACATATGCAACAACCAATAGGAACATATATAAGGAGCAAGTTAACTGAACTCCAGTCCCTGTGGTCAGGGGGAAAGGCAACTGCTGCTCTATTCAGATTCTCCGTGGATACAGACAGGCTGAATCCACACTTCCAAGCTAGCAGAGTCTACTTTCCAGGTAAGGGAGAGATTGTTTAAGAAACAAACACTGCAATAGTGCTGGGGGTGCACTCTAAAATCGGGCTTTTTTAAAGGCAAAAATACAGAGGGGCAGACAGTTTTTAAGCACAATTTAAATCACACAAACAGATTAAAACCGTCTCCTAAAAACACAATCTGCAAGATGTATGTAGTATTTTTACTTAGAAGAGAAAAAAGGGGGGGGGGCACAAATTAGCAAGGCAATTCACACAGTCACGGCAAAAACGAATAAAAAAAAAAAACACTTTAAAAAAGGCCAGGCTGCCTGAAACACAGAGAGCCCACAGTAAAACAGACACAGGTAGCTGAAACAAACACTTTTGAACAAATAATACTATTTACCCAGAAAAATCTCAGGGCTCCTTACCTAGGTCTTTTTGCACTCCTTGAACACTGGGCTGTATCAGGACACAGGGGAGATGCAGAGGCTCACAAAATGGAGGTGGCTGTCTTGGGCTTCCCTCCACAAACTTAAGGGGACAGAGAAGGTGGGGGGGAGTGGGCAGGTCTCAGGTGCAGCAGGGACTCAGGGAGCCAATCAGCTAAGTCCAGTCCCTGTGGTCAGGGGGAAAGGCAACTGCTGCTCTATTCAGATTCTCCTTGGATACAGTTTCAGATTCAGTGATGCAAGTATGTCAATATAGATTCGCCAAAATGGCACTAGTAATGGAAGGGAGATGAGGCACTCATTGACCACCCCTCCACCATGACATCAATGGGGTCAATGCTGCAGGTCATGTTGGAATGGTTGAAGCCTCTCAATTATTGTTTTTTTTAATTTATCCCAGATTAGGGGGTTAAATACCGAATCTTCATTGTTGAGGCCCTTGGAGTGTGGGGTGCATTGGGACGAGCTGGACAACATGTTCTTAATTAGATAATGATATGACTAAATGGATCATCACCTTGTATCCAACAACAGTTCTTCGTAATGGTCAAAGAGAGACAATAGGTCAGGAAGTAAATGGACCCCCTGGAGATGTTTTGAGGCGCCATCATCTTCTTTATCAGCGTGTTTGAACACGGTTTCTAGGTGCTTGCTCATGCAGGTACCAGGCTCTTCCATCCGAGGTAAGTTTCCTGTGCCACCCCCTGGAGCCCTAGACAAGGTATCACTAGTATATCCTCTAATTGTGGCATGGTTTGAAGACTAAAATGCTCAAGATACCAGGCTTCAAAAAAGCCCCAGTAGAAGGATCCATAGAGTGCAAAACACAGCAGCTCGGCTGCTGAAAGGAGTCTCTTGCTCGGGCTTTAGATCTCCCTTGTGTTCCAATCAATAGGCTCTCTGTTATCCTACCTATCAGATTCAAAGTATGGTACCAGAATAATGCGGCCTAAATATCGGATGACATAAATATTTTGTCCTAAATATTGTTTGCAAAATTTTCAACCTGGAGGATTTAATTAAATAAATTCTAAACCAATGGAATGATATTTTTATAAACCATACTAAGAGCACAATGTCTGTGTCAGATGATATTTTTGTTATCAGTAATCTGACGTACACCTGGATTCAAGATGGCTGCTGTGGTGAATGCAAACTTTAGAAGTTCAACCAAGGTAAGAGAAATCCAATCATTTGACAGTCCTCACAGGTTTATTCAGACTTGAGGTATTGCACACAAAGCCAGAAGTGCATGTTATCAAGTGTAGATTTGAAGTGTGCAGACTACCTACATTAGGTGCTTAATTTGAGGTGGTGGCTGCTGGTGGGGGCCACCAGCACTCATTTTTGGGGACCAGAGCTTATTTTCCCTGAACATTCTTTTTACCGAGAGCCAGAGATGGAAACAAACCAAGACAAAAAAAAGAGGAAAAGAAAGATGGGAAAAACATCATAAATAGAGAAAGCAAGAGTGAGATAAAGGGGTAAGGAGTGATTGATAGTGGATTAAAGAAACGTGAACTGGAATAAAGGATACACAGCCTTTGTATTTGGCGCTCCAGCATTTAGTAGCGCCGGCTGGGGCTTCTGAACAAAGCTCTAGGTACCAGCACTCATTCTTTTACAAATTAAGCACTGCCTCCATCAGACATCAAGAGCAAACTTCCTTTGCCTTGTTTTCAATGTGCGTCATGGACTAAATTTTCCACATAACTCTTACCTATAAAGTTATATTTATAGGTTTATTATCCGTAGGGTATGGTGATACAATTTCGGCAATAGAAAAAGGGTGGGCGGTTTTACTTGGAAAATAAACTGCTGATGATGGAAATGACCGTGGCGGGAAAGTTCAGAAGCTTCTCTTGTCAGGACGAGTCCTTCAGTGAACTTCCACTCGAAATGCCCTCAAAGTAAATCCATAAAAGTCAATAAACTACTAACCTCATAAAACGTACGTCTTCCCCCTGTGGTCTAAATTTCCTGAAAATGTGATATGTGTTAAATAAAGATAAGCTGTGGCAAAAATAAAATCTGTTGAGTTTGGCATGCTTTTTTTTTTTTAAACAAAAATAGATTAGAGTAATATTTTAATGTTTATTGACTTTTAGAGCCACACAGGTAGACAGAACCTTTGTTCTGATACTGATTGCAAGTTGCAGTTACATAGCCCTGGATACCATAATATTAGTTTTTTCCAAGCGCTGTGAACAGCCAATATTACTTTCAGCCAGTGTGACGGTATTTGCCGACCTTGGAATAATGAAAGGCCAAGAGGGCTGTTATGTTGCCAAGGCTGGTGCCTTTAGTATGCGAGTAGGCTGCGCCACATGTGCTTTTGCAAGGAAGGTTGCAGTGTGCGAACAAAACACTCAAACACTAGTTATGTCTGACCTGCCGGAGGAAGTCCCCAGGAATATTTATTGTTACCATCACCCACGTGAGGGTATAAACCACAATGGTAAAGGGAGGAGGAGTATACTTCAAACACTTCCCCAACCCCCACCCCCTATCTCTCTGCGTCCGCTAGTGTGGGCTAACCCATCCTGCAACTTCACTAGGACCTGCTCGGGATTCAAACCTTTGAGTCACACAAGTCGGCAGGGAGCTCGCTGAGCAATGTTACATGTGGAGCTCCCCGCCACGTTCCCGGATATTTTCACTTTACTCCCCCTCGTAATTGCAGGAGAGGCATAGAAATACGTAATTGTTCGAGGAAGATGATTTACTATTCTTTCTCCGGGCAAGAAATAGTTGGAAAAAATGTTTGTAATAGTGAATCTTGCCGTCTTCTCGACAAACATGATACTGAAATGCATTCAAAAGCGCACGAAAGCCTGAGGGGCGCGGACAGATGGGAACCTTCAACAGACGGTACACCTGTTCAAGCTCATAATTTGTTAGAACTGTAGAATTCATTAAAAATAATTTCACTACTGAACGACGCTCGCTTTAGAGCGTGACTTGCCCTAGAGCAGGATTGTTTGCAAACATGGGGGTAGCTGTCAATAGTGCAGCAGGAGCAGTAGCACCGGAGCACACTTTCCCCACAAATGACATCCTGTCTAGTCGTTTGCTCCTTCCACTCTTCTGACTCATAAAAAGCATAGGGATATCTCGTTTGACCCACCTTGGCAGGTAAAATGGCTGAGACCCCATCTTTTAAATGTGGAGAAATGGCGGCTTAATTAATGTTAGGCCTGTGGGAGGGGTTATTGGATAACGACACGGAGGGAAATGAGTCCGCTTTCGCCATTGTCTTAGCTGCTGGTTTACATCTTGGCAACTCGCTTTTTAACCTCTCTGGGAAACCTACGCAGATCTTTACAATAACTGCCCGTCTTCCCTCACCGCACCCTCTTCAGAGACCCTTCCAAGGCGCCCTCCACATGCTACAGAGCCAGACCACATTGTCTTTTGGCGGGCAACGAGATTTTTTTATTTAATGGGTGTGGAGGGGGTTCCTAGCTTGCCCTCTCTTGAGTACAGAGGAGGCGGCGGTTAAAGAGCACAACAATGTCTCATACATATTTATTTATATATGTGGGGTTTATTGTATAGCGCTGCAGTCTCACCTTACGGTTAACTTGGTGAGCTAAGCGGTCATTGGCTCAACAATCAATTGGTAAGAGGGAGTGTGATGCAACTGAGAGTGAGTCAGGAACCCACGTACAGCCCTTAATTTGCAAAATAAAAATAGAGGGTTTCAAAGGATTTTTTTTAGGAGATCCACCACCCGCACAGCTGAATGCTGAGGTAGCCAATACCAAAGCTGGTTGACTTCACTCTACTTCATAGCTTTTTCTCCTACCCCCTTCCACTTTCTGTTTCTTTATCCCACTCTTGTAGGTTCTTTTTCACCACTGCTTTCTTCGCTTTCCCTGATTCCCTATCCTTCTCTTCCTATTTATTCTTCTCATTTCCATCTTTCACACTATTGCTCTAGGGTCACCGTCTGGAGATGTAAAATAAGTCCCTGCCCTCAACAAGGATTGGAGTGCCAGTATGTCTGATCTTGGCCTCTAGATTTTTGACTTTGTCAATTATTGGTTTGCCATTTTTTTTGCAAAACTTTACTGTTGTGGAAGCTGTGGGACACTCTTCAATTTTGCTTAGTTTCTCCTTTTGGCATTACAGGTTCTATTCCAAGAGTTGGTCCCCTTCAGTTTGAAAGCTGCTCTCTTAACAACCCCTAGTTCAGTTATTTTAGGTAAGTAAGTAAAGGCTTTAGATAAAAGCCACCATTAAAAAAGCATTAGGTTTCAGGCACATGGCCTCACATTGAAAGGTAACCAGATTTTATTTTGAACAGGGTATTTTTGTAATTTTTGTAAGTGACATGCAAGCATTATTTTTTCTCCCTCTATGTTATTAGATGTTCTATTCTCTAAGTCCCATACTTTCTAGATCCGGCCAAGAGAAGGAACCACCAAAATTTCAGTCTCTTTCTTAATAAAGCCAATCGTAACCCTGTGATATAAACCAGCAAAGCCTTCAGAAAAAAAACTATGCACTTTCTAATAGAAGGCCCCACATTTTAAGCAAGCTCGTTTTTATTTATTTTGAGAGATTTTTGTAAAATCTGTTGTAGGTGACCCATGCGTCTTACCTCCTTTCCCTCATTGACATAGCAGATTCTTTTCTCCAAGATCATTTTCTGGTGGATTGAGACAAAATTAGCTTCAGAACATTTTAAAGTCTTTCTTCACCAAATTTCCCCCTAGGGCCAATAAGATAAACCAATAAAGACTTGCAAAAAGGTTTCTTATATTCATACAAATGGCCACATATAGTAAGGCAGCTAAATGTTATTTACTTCACCTAGAGATCTTTTTTGTTTTAGGCTATAATCTCCAAAATCCTTCCTTTGCAAATTGGTGTAAGAGTTTTGCTACTACCTACTCAAGCCTCCTGCTATTAACCAATTGCAAAGTGGAAAAAAACTCCATAATGCCATGTAAAATACCACCATTAATAAGGGAGATACATCTTTCTGTTGGTGACATGTAAATGTTATTACTTTTTGCTGTTTTTCATTACAAAGATCTACTCTTAGAATTAAAGAAGTAAAAGTGGCCACAAGAATTTCAGGTTTACTCATGCCCCATAAAGATAATACAGTGAAGACTTGGCCGAAAGCAAGATACTTTTAGGAAATAGATCATGTACTGTAAGCAAGCTGATGTTTTTAGGAGAGTGGTTGCAAGGTCAGTTTTTTTAGGAAATATGTAAGTAATATTATTATCTTTTCCCTCTGTGTTAGTTAGAGATACTGTTATCCAGACTACTCCATTGTCAACTGAGCACCAAAAAGAGGCACAGGCTTTCCGGAACTATTCCCCAAATTGTATTTTTTTAAATGTATCTTTAGGGTTGAGCCTGCGCTAGCATGCACTACTGTATGCGTATTGCCAGGGAGACGCTGTTGTAGTTACAAAAGAGCTTGGAACCCACTTGCTGTTTAGTTGGCTTGCAAGACACTCTTCTCTAAAGCCTCGTAATTCGTCACTGGAGGCCCTATCATCATTTCCGTTCCCGTCTGAGGAGCAGGGACAAACACTGATTGATTTAACGTATTCAGTGCCCGTCTGCTGCTCCCGAAGTGATTGAGGTACTATTTTCTTCTTTTAACTTCTAGTGCCTGCAGGCTGCCGGGCTGCAGAGTTAAGGGTGAGGCAGGGGTGGTGGCAGCCATGGCTTGTTTTTTCTGAGCTTAGTTTTAGTTCTCTGGTAGCCACTCTGATGGGCACCTGCTGTCTGCACGAACCTCTGCTTGTGAGATCTGAGTTTTGCACGAAACTGCTTTCATCAACATGGCATTTTTTTCTACTGAGTCAGTGCACAATTTAGAGACCTCTTTACCATGTTAAATTAATGTTTTATTAATATTATTATCCTGGGGTGGAAACTGACTCTCCCTCAACCAGTGAGTGCTGCTTGTAATATAGCACTTCCTGAAACTGGGCACTCTAGGACTGGATGCAGCACAAGTAAAAGATGACAACTTGAGGGTTCTGAAAATGAAAGTTTGAAACATTGTAACTCCGCCAACTTCGCATACTGCAGAACAGTGCACATTGGAGCTGCTCAACAACTTCAGAGCCTTTTGTGCGACCAGGGCATGCATGCTAGTTGCTATGATTGTTATTTTGACCCCAGGAACCAATATTTGCACAGCAGTGGCGTGGCACAAGAAGAGCGGGCCCTCCCCAAAATCCAGGATTTCCATAAAACATGACATATCAACTTAGCCAAGGTGCTCCCTCGCCCATCCTAACATTGTAAATCAGTGTGGTTCAAATTTTTGTAAGTCTGTCCATGTGTCTTCTCCCCTCCGGACCGTTTTCCCTCTCCCTGTGCCATTCTCCCTCTAATCCGTTTTTCTTCTCCCCCTCCCACCGACTGGAGTGAAAAAAGCTCAAGAAGCAGACCACTCTGACTGTTTCAAAGCGCTATTTTTATCTTCCTGTTACCCAGCTCTCCTTCACCCCCACTCAATTGCTAAAGCCAATAGCTCATCCATAGGCGACATCACTTGTCTTTGCCAATGCTTGTTATATTTTTGTAAGTGGTTGTCTATGGTATGTTAACATTATCCCTCTGTGTTCTGACATTTTCTGTTGCCAGAAGCCCCTGTAAAGTACCTTGCTTTTGGACTGGAGTTTTGATTTGTGTTAAAACCAGTATGGTAAATAGTAATCAATAAATCAAGCATCAGAGCCAACCAAGTCACCTTGCTGCGCTGTGCTGTGTGGTCAGGAAAGGGCAGGAATGCGCCATACTTAACACTGTGCGGCACATTCCTAGCTTTTCGCTGTGCTGACGCACAATGTGTTTTCTAGCGCCAACACAGGCACCCTTACACCATGGGACACCTTCCTGCACAAAAAATAATCCTAAGAGGCATTTTCCTCTTTCTAAATGTGATGCAGAATGCAGCACACATAGAAAGAGGAAGTAACGAGGAGAAATAAAGATATTTCTCCTTGTTACACCTCATCTTGGGTGACATAGGTTTTTTATGCATTCTCAAGTCTACCAGTAATGATAAATCTGGGACTGTGTCAAAATCCATGGGTGGATGCATGGGAACACCCACACCCCACCCAATGAACGCCTTCCCCAGGCAGAGTAACACAATGCAGCGATTTGCACTGCATTCTGTTATTCTAGATTTATCAAGCCAGGCAAGACTACACAAGGTGGCCTTGTGTTGCTTGACAAATCTAGCTTGAGTTGTGTCGCTCTTGCACCCCGTTGAATGGCACAAGAGCGACGCAATTCTTTGATAAATATGCCCCTTCATTCATATATATGGTGGAGCTCACACAGTAATAATGAGGAGTTATTCAAACGTCACAGCGGCATTGAAATATTAGTGTAGCCAAGCCTGATCAAGGTTACTGGACTTGGAGGCTTTAAAATTCCCCTAAACATTATGAGCCCATATGGTACCTACTAACCAAGCAACTTATTATGATAAATCATGATTTCCAAAAGCTGGGTGCTGTTTTGGAGGGTGAGATAGTGGGGCTTTGATTCTCTTTTATGGTCCAGTCTGATGTTGACCTTCAGAGTTTTTGGAGGGTCCACACAGCATGGTTCTGGTCCCTTTCTAATTAGCTGTTGGTGTTCCCCAATAGCACGGTGTAGATGAAGTTACAACTGTCCAGCCTTGAAGTCACCTTCTACCAATATTTATCCACTGTGGTATGGTCATCAAGGGAAGAATATAACTGAGTAATAGTAGTTAGTAGAAAATATTGTTACGCACAGTATCAACTTGAGCTGTAAAGGACAGTCTGTGAAAGAAAACTCTCAAAGATTTTCACATGCTGGAAAGCCTAACAAGGGGTCTCCGTTGATGCAACGTATTTGGACTGCTACTATACAGCTGTCCCTGATTGCGGTGAGTCAGATGTAGCGAAGCCTGGCTCAGGTCTAAAGGACAAAATTCAAACAAAACCCTTTATATCTTTGTACTAAAAGAGTTCCACCCTTGACTTCATTTACTTGTTCTGTGTAAGACTTCTTTTATTTTTTCAAAGTTCCTGTGAGGATTTGGGTGTATTATATGGTATAGTGGTGTGACCTAACTGTGTAATACACTTGCAAAAACTGTCTTGGGTCCAGTCAGGTTTGTTTGTACAACCTTAAGCTCAACCCTGGGTAGGTAAGGCTTCGAGCAGCAAGGCTTAAACAAAGAAACTGGTGTAAAGCATTTAACAGTACCATATAATGGAGTTAGAAAGCCACACAACACGAAAGAGTCCAAGATGAGCAACATCCGCTGCAGGGTTCTAGAGATACAGATTTTTAAGGAAAACTTAAATCTCAGTTTATCCGCAAAGAAGCATAGGTAACCGTAAAGTCTTTAAGCTTTTGAAAAGTTTGTAAGAGTTAAGTTGGACTGCATCGTCCCAACTTGGGTGACCAAATCTGAAATTGAGAAGGTCTAGGGAGGGTAGGGGCGAATAAGGGGTATTTGGACAGTTACTTAGCCACCAAAGCACTTTCCAGTCCAGTTCCGAACTTTACAGCACAACCGCCATAGACTTCAATGGAGTGATGCTGCGGATGCAGATGGTGGAATATGCTCATTGATGCCCTGGGTGCTATACAGTCGATAGGGGGTCCTTTGCGGTCATTCCTCGGTCCACCTGTCAGGTGGGGCAACATTAGCCACAGAGGTCGGAGACACTCAAATTCCTCTTTGAGCCAGTATAAGGCCAGCTGGGCTAGAAGTCTCAGTCCACAGGGGTTTCAGCGATATCCCTTGGTGGAGGCTGGTGTCTCGGTTGGGCAACTAATCTGGACTCAGATGATGCTCCTGGGTCTGGCAGGCTCGTGTACAACTTTTGGCTATTAAGGATCAGTCTCTTGGGACACCCAACAGCAGTCAGAAGTGATTCTTCAGAAGTGGCTACTGACTGGCAGAGTTGGGCTACTTCAGATTTGATGGCCCTGGTCCTGGAAACGGGGGTCAGCTGACTAACCCTTGGAATCACTTCTTTGGTCTGGGGCTTGTGATTGACTTTTCCCAAAGCCAGGAGCCCCAGGAACAGTTCGTTTTTTGATAGCTCAAGTTGCAGCCAGTGCAATTCAGCAGGCCGTTCAGCCTGTCTTTGCCAAGTTTAGGGGTACCAGGGCCTTCTTTGGTCCTTCCTCCAGTTCTGCTGCGATCTGAGGTTCGGGGTGGCAGGGATGCCATATTTATTCCCAGAAAGTGCCCTGAGAGGATGATGTGGTCACTAGCCAATAGGCTACTAGGTCCCCTGCCTCTTGGTGATGAATTACTGGTTAAGTGTGGCATATAGCAATCCCAGAGTGCACCATTCTGCCCACACTCAAGATGTCTGAACCGTTCCTCACTTTAGTCGATTGGTAGCCCACCCTAGAGGTGTGGCTACCTGTGGGCTACATGCCCATGGGAAAACTTGTTTGGGCACTGAACAAAGGGCAGCCCCTCGAGTGTGATCGCCATTTGCCCTCCAAAGGTGGCTTCGCCTTTTAAGATTTCCTTTTGGACTAACACTCTGAGTGGTTTCCTCCAAAGGGGAGGTGACACCTCATTCTTTAGCAAGCTGCTATGTTTTCTAAGCTAAGAGTGGCACCATCAGTGTTGTAGCCATGGGTAGGCACTCTGCCTTACATACCCTGGGTACCATATACTAGGGACTTATAAGTAAATCAGTCTTTGCCAATTGGGGGTAGCCAATTCAACATACACTTGGTATTGGGTTAGGACACTGACACTGAGGTCTGGTTAGCAGGACTCAGTGCACTTTCAGAATAGGAAAACCAGCAGCATCAGTCAAAAAATGTGGAAATGAACATGCAAAATGAGGCATTTCCGTACAGTTTATTTTTTGTGAGTTAATGTTTAGGTCTGGCTTAAATACAGCTGTAGCTGCCTAGCCATCCCCATGGAATTAAAACAAATGTAAAATAAAAATATATAGCTATATGCATATGCAGAGAGGCTTTTGGTTATCTATCTTCATCGATTGTCTGCTCAGCTTTCATTCATATGTTGCTTCCTCCCACACAGCATGGCGACCGAGTAAGCCCATTTCAGTTATTGGCTCTCTTGCACGGTGAGTGACATCATTTTGAAGAATCACATGGGCACATACACCTACAAAGAAATACACTTCATTGTCAGAGCTAGCGGGCTAAGACTTTGGCAATGTTTTTTTTTCATTTCTATTTTTTTATCAGTTTCTATGATTTTCAGTCATCCTTGTATATTTAACATTGTCATTGTCTGGTTAAGGTATTTTAACGCCAACAGTATATTTTCTTTGCACCAATAAGATTTATACTTTCCTGTGATGTGCATTAAAACTATAAAGGATTTTATAACTCTTCCAAGTACACCCCCTAGGAAGCGTATGTACCGTTCTAATACAATTATATGCATTAGTTATTTTTTTCTTTCAATTGAAAACCTCTACTAAAAGTATTCAGTCACAGTATTTATGGTCGAGTCTGAGACACTTGCAAGATTCGATTGTGTGCAGTAAAGGACTTGGAGCCCTCCTGTCACTTACCATTTGTTGGCTTGCAGGGCATTCTTCTTTACAGCCTTGTAATTTGTCACTGTAGTCCAAGCATCATTTCCAATGCTTTGTGTGGAACAGGGACCAAGCACTGATTGCAATTTTGTTTGTCCTGCTGGGCATGTTTTTGCCAGTCACAAGCCTTCTATTTGTAGGGCACTAGAAGTTAAAAAGAACAAAATAGTAACTCAGTCATATTGAGGGTAGCGGAAGGTACTGATTAGGTTGAATCAAAGCTTTATTTCTTACAGCTGACTTTCTTTTATCTTGTCAAGTCATCTTTTATCAATTGCGCTCATGTTTTCTTTTGTTTTTGCTCATGGGCGCTGTCTGCAAAAGATGACGATTGTCTTGTTCTAAATATTGCAAAGCGGCATTGTTTCTTCACTATGTATAATTTCTGAAATGTTGCTTTAACACATATTCGAGCAGTTCACCCCAATCCACCCCACTCCAATCCGCCTCACTACAGTCCACCCTACAGCAATCCACCCACTCCAATCCAAACCACTCATCATAGTCCAATCCACTTCAACCCCCATCACTCCAGCCCTGCCCCACTCCAGTTCACCCCACTCCAATCCAAAACAATCTGCACCACTCCAATCGGCCCTACTCAAAACCATAACCATCTGTCCCACTCTAATCCTCCTCACTCCAATCCAAAACAATCTACACCACTCCACTCCACCCCACTCCTGTATGCCCAACTCCAATCCATACAATCTGTCCAACTCCAATCTGCCCACTCCAATCTGCCCACTCCAATCTAATTCAATCCACCTCACCCCAATCACCCCAAACAAATCCACCCACTCCATCCAAAATCACCCAACCGCAATGCAATCCACCGCACACCAACCCAATCCTCCCCACTCCAACCCACTCCACTTCAATGCACCCTAATACAATCTGCCTCACTCCAATCTGCCCTCTCAATCCAAAACAATCTGCCCCACTTCAATCTGCGCCACTACAGTCCAACCAATGTGCCTCTCTCCAATTTATTTCATTCTGCCTACTCAAATCTGCCCCACTTTAATCCAAAACAATCTGCCCCACTCCAAACTGCCCCACCCCAGCCTGCCTCACTCCACCCTGCCCCACTCCAATCCCAAACCATACATTCCAATCAAAAACAATCTGCTCCACTCCACCCCGCTCCACTCCAATCCACCTCTCTTCATCCCAATTTACCCCACTCCAATGCACCACAATCCACCCCACTACAATCTAGTCCTCCACCCCACATCAATCCAATTCACCCCACTCCAATCCAATCCACCCAAACCCAGCCCATTACAATCTACCCCACTTCAATCTAATACACCTCACCTCACCCCAGTCCAATCCACCTCACCCAACACAGTTCACTCCATCCCAATCCAATCCACCTTACCCCAATCCATTTTACTACACCCCAATCCACTTCAGACCAATCCACCCGCTCAAGTCCAATCCACCCTACTCCAGTCCAATCCACCCCACTCCAGTCCATCCCACAACACCCCAACCCACCCCACTACAATGCAATCCAACCCAATTCACCCAATCCACCCCACTCCAATCATGCTATTGTTACCCAATCCACCTCACTCCAATCTGCTGACACCACCACAATCCATTCCACTCCAATCCAATCCACTTTAATCTACTTCACTCCAGTCCAATCCAATCCACAATAATCCACCCTCCGCACACCTTAATCTACCCCACTTAAATCCAGTCCACCCCTCTCCAATTTATCCACCCCACACCAATTCAATCCACACCACTCTAATCAAACCCACTCCGATCCAATCCACCCCACTTGGTCCAGTCTACCACAGTCCATTCCACTCCAACCACCCCACACCAATCCAATCCACCACCCCCAATCCAATCCACCCCACCCCAATCCAGTCCACCACACTCAATCCAGTCCACTCCACCCCAACCCAGTCCAATCCACCCCACCCCACCCGTATTCACCCCACTCAGTCCAATCCATCCTACTCAGTCCAATCCACCCCACCTCACTCCAGTCCACTCCACTGCAATCTGATCCACCCCAATCCAGTCCACTCCACCACACCAATCCAGACCACCTCGCCTCAATGCAATCTACCCCACCCCACCCCACCCCACCCCAATCCAATCCACCACTTGCCAGTCCAGTCCACTCCACTTCACTCCAATCTACCCCACTACAATTCACCCTACTCAAACCCACTCAAATCTGCCTCAACCCACCCCACTCCACTTCAATCCACCCCACTCCAGCCCACACCCACTTCTATCAACACAATACAATCCACCCCAATACAATCCAACACACCCCACTCAAATCTAATCCATCCCACTGCAGCCCTCCACATCCCCAGTGTTATCCACCCCACCCCATTTCAATTCACCACACTCCAATCCAATCCAGCCCACTCCACCCCATTCCAATCTACCCAGTCCAGTCCACCACACTCTATCCCAATTCACCCCACCCCAACCCATCCCAATCGGCCCACCACACTCCAATCCAATTCATCCAGCCTACCCCACTCCAAGCCACCCACTCCAATCCAATCCACCCCAATCAAATCCACCATAAACTAATCCAATCCACTCCAATCCACCCCACTACAATACACCCCACACCACTCCAAACCCCCTCGGTCCAGTCCACTCCACTCCACTCCACTCCACTCCAATCCATCCCACTCCAATCCACCCCAATCCAATCCACCCCACCCCACCCCATTTCAATCTACCCAACCCCAATCCAATCCACCCCACTCCAATCCACCCACTCACTCCAATCTACCACACTCCATCCCAATCCAATCCACCCCATCCCAGTTCAGTCCACCCCACTCCAATCCAGTCCATCCAGCCCACCCACTCCAATCCACCCCACTCCAGTCCAATCCAGCCCACGTCAATCTTGTCCACATCACTGCATTCCAATGCACCTCACCCCATTCCAGTGAATCTAATTCACCCCACTCCATTCAAATCCACCTCACTCCAATACAATCCACCACACCACACCTCAATCCAATCCACCCCACCCCAGTTCAATCCACCCAACCTCTATCACTCCAATCTAAAACACTCACCCAATCCAATCTAATCCACCCCAAATCATTCCCCCTCACCCCATTTCAATCCATGCCACTCCAATCCACTCCACAACTATTAATCCCACGCCACTCAATCCACCCCACTCTACCCAATCCAATCCACCCCACTCAACTTCAATCCACCCCACTACCTCAATCCACTGAAACTCACTCCACCCTATTCCACCCCACTCCACTTTACAACACTCACTGCCACTTAACTCTACTGTCCTCTACTCAACCCTACGACACTCTACTCCCCCTACTCCACTCTACGACACTCCACCAAACCCACTCTACGACACTACTCCCCACTCCACTCTGACACTCCACGTAACTAAAGTAGCCATGCTGAACAGCAACCACACTGGCGTACAACTTGGCAAAACATATTGCCAAAGCCAATAGCTCTTGTATAGGCGAGGCCTATTGGTTTTGCTAATGCTTGTGAGATAATGGCATATTTTTGTTTTTATGATAGTGGCGTAGGCATGCTGTAGAGGAAAGAAAGTCAAAAGAATTATAGTCATCACAACTGCTTGCTAGGACTAGGCCTCATGGCTTGTTAATACTTATCATAAATCACTGTTTGTGCATGACATTGAGCCCTGTGCTACTGTGGCAGGACTATCTTTCCTATGATTCTGCAGTGGCCCTTAAGTTCATATGGGGTTGTCAGTTCTTGGGAAGGGACAAATGTCATAAGAATATAGGGTAGGCACTGTACATGCAGACTGTTTGAGCCATATTGAGCTGTCGGGGGCAGGGTACCCTGCCTCTCTGCACCTAGGAGGTGTTCTTCAGTGTTTACTGGTCAGCTGGACCTTTACAGTGAGTCAGTCGGGAACAGGATTTGCAGTTGTACTGTTATGGAAATTAACGAGCTGCTATGAATAGAGCTAAGTCTAAATATTTTTGGCTGGCCAGTTTTGAAATCAAGAGTGCTAAAGGTATCATCGGTAGGCTCCTATATCCAGGGCCACTAGAATTATGTAACAATAGAGTATCATGATATGTGGCAGCCAAGTTATTTGGCATAACTGAGGCGTTCTGCTGAGTTAAACTTTGTAAACTGTCTACCACTATAAGGCGCCACTTAATGGTAACTTTTCATCCACTGGAGCTGGAAACAAAAGGGCATATTAACTAATAGTTCCCACAACACAGCACTGCAAGGCATGTTGCTGTGCTGCATTGAATGGAAGGGAGAGAGCTGAACAGCGCCATATTTACCAAGACATGGTGCTGCTCAGCTCCCTGTATGTGCTGGCACACTTGTGGCTGCCAAGAACTAATCAGGCACCTTTGTGCAATGAGCAGGATTGTTTTTGTCCAAGAATGGATACCTTCCTGCACAAAAACAATCCTCATCAGCATATTCTTCTTTCTATATGTGCAGCGGAATGCAGCACAAATAGAAAGTAGTAGTACAAACAAGGGCATAGCTTGGTGAGTAAGACTGGGGGCATGTGAGCTTCAGATTGTCCAACACTATAATGGTAAAATATATCATACTAGAAGCATGGCGAATGAGAGGGGCTTAAGCGGCAGTGAAAAGGGAGAGGAATGCAGTTTGGACAGAGAACGAAGTGACAGAAATCATAACATCTTGTAGGAAGACCAAATGTTTTAAAGGCTCTCAAAACTGAGAGAGAGAGAGAGTATGGCTCTCATTATGACTTTGGCGGTCAGCTAACCTCCACACAGCGATGGCGGTAGGACCGCCAAATAATGACCACGGCTGTGATCCCTCCCATATAAAGTCAATGCACCACCTGAACTGCCAGTGCGCTCCGGCCACTGACCATGGCGGTTGCCATCTTCAGGCCAGCAGAACACCATTCCGGACATATTACGACACAGCAGACCGCCAGGATTTCCGGGGCGGGACCACCGCCACGAAAAGCCTGGCGGAAACGACTGATATAAAAGGAGACACTCATCTCCAGGGACACAGAGGAGTCCACGGTCACCATGGAACCCGAACTGGAAGTCCTGCTGATGCTGTACCACATGATGGGAGTCCAGGAGCAGCGATGTCGACAAAGACAACAACGGTGAGTACAGCCGCCTAGCACACAAGAGAGGGAGGAGAGAATGACACAACCACACACACAATACACACCATACACACATTCCACACACGGAGATCAATCTTCTGAAAAGTACAACAACAACATAAGCCAGAAGTAAAGAAAGCCAGGACAAATACCTTTGATTCAACCACTGTATTCCGGTTGGAATAGCGACCACATAAATTTAATGGAACAATATTCACCAAGGGCCATTGGCCAATCCAAAAGTGTCCATGCCACTACACAGGGCAACCTGAGAAGCCCAACTTGACTCCTAACAGCTCAAGTGACTCCACTGGGCAGGGACATCAATGTGGGAGGCGGGCACCTCAGATGGGAGGGGGGGCATTTGTTCTTGGAAGGGGGGTCTTTAGATTTTGGTTTGGGAGGTGGCGGGCTTTTTGCTCCTCTGTTTAGAGGGTGGAGGAGAGGGCGGGAAGTGTGGGGAGTCAGAGTGGCTGCCCTGTGCACCTTAGTGGGAAGTTTTTTAGTTGGGGAGACATGTGTAACTCTGGTGTGGGGGCCATTAGAGGACTGGGAGCTGGAGGGACTGGGCTGGGGAGTGAGACCTTTTGTTCCTGGACAACACGGGTGGGTCAGGAGGAGAGAAGAGTTCAAGGCAGGAAAGGAAATGTTTCTTAAGTCCCGTGGGGTGGAGTGTGGGAGGAGGTTTGGGAGTGGAGGTAGAAGGCATAGTTGTAGGAGGTGAAGGTGTGCTGGACTGGAATGTAGGTGTATGTAAAGTGTGTGTGTGAGGTGGATGGCTGTTGAGTGGGAGCATTTATGTGTTTTGGGATGAGGGGGGCATTGAGGGAGGGAGAGGACAAACAGGTTGTGTGCATGTGAGGTGGGTGTGGTGCATGTGGTTGTGATGGTGGTCATGGTGACTGCGTTTGTGGTGAATGGGGTGCTAGTCTATGTGTCTGCCGTTGTAGTGACTGTGGGCAAGGCTGAACAGGTGGCAGGATCGGGGACTGAAGCTGCAGTGCTTGTAGGTGTGAGTGCTGATGTGACTGTGAGGGAGGAGGTGGAGGGGGAGACAGTGGAGAGAGTGGCTGTTGTTATGTGTGCTTCTGTGTGTTGGCTGTGTGCATGCTTGTTGTGTGATCTGTGGTGCCTGTGCTTGTCTTTGCGCGTCCTGTTTGTTGTCTTGGGTGAATGCTCGTCTGATTGTGTGCTTGGGATGGGTGGGGGATAGGGCTCTGGGACTGGGTACAGGTAGTTGAAGCGGGGGCAGAAGAACTAGGGACACTGGCTGCCATCAAAGAGGAGGCCAGAGTCTGAAATGATCTACGTAGGGCAGCCAAGCCACCATGAATGCACTTCAGGTAGGCATTGTATTGCTGCATCTGGGATGCCAGCCCCTGAATGACATTCACTATGGTTGTCTGCCCTACAGAGATGGATCTCAGGAGATCAATAGCCTCCTCAGTGAGTGCAGCAGTGCTGACTGGGGCAGGGGCTGAGGTGCCTGCGGCGAAGGAGGCACCCACCCTCCTGGGTGAGCGGGCATGGGCAACTGGGTAGGGAGCTACTGGGAGGACGGGCTGGTATGGTGGGTGGCGGAAGAGGACAATGCTGGGGTGGTGCCAGAGGGGTCTGCCACCACCACCAGGGACCTTCCATCAGAGGAGGAATCAGAGCCTGTTGTTGTAGTTCCTGTCTTCCCCATGGTGTTCCCTTTGTCCTCCAACCCACTGGTCCCCTTGGCATAGGTGGACACTGTTTCCTGGGTCCCGTGGGCTGCAGCTCCCCCACTCGCCCGGGTCCCTGCTCCTTCGCCAGATGATGCTAATGCACACAAGGACAGGAGAAGAAAAGGAGGGAGGGTGGGGGAGAAAGAAAGAGAGCACGGGTCAAAAACAGCAATCACAGCACATATGGTATACACTTCACAATGACTCACTGGTAATTACACTATGCAGTAACAACCACAATACCACACCATTGCCTGGGAACAACAGCTGAAATGAACACAGCAGACACAACCATCTGCACACCTAGTGAGACTCACTAATCCATGTCTGCCTATCGACAAAGGCACAGCTACACTACTCCGACAAAGTCACTGCACACAGTGCAATTGCCAGGTCACACCACCTAGGCAGTGGACATCAGAGCATCACTCCAGCACCGGTGAGTCAGGATGTAGGCCCTTACTGAAGCTGGAATACCAGCAAATTACCAATACTATCTGTACATACCACTCACCATAGCTATGCAGAACTTGACAACATACCCTATAGGGGCATATTTAGGCATACGCTGACTATTACCTTGCATCCAAACGCCATGCCAGGCATAAGGAATTAAATTAACACAGTGTGTATTCACCCCCTTGTGGCTACTGTGCTGCCCTCAAGTGCCCATCCAACTCTGGGTTGGCCACTGCCAGTATGTGGGCCATTAGGGGAGTCAGGTTCAGACGGGCACCAATCCTTCCTATCCATACAAGGGTAGGACCCCATCCACAAGCTCTTCAGATGTGAACGCTGGGGCCCTATCACCTGTAGCACTGGCCATTGTGGGTTCCAGACACAGGACACAGTAGCTCACGCAGTGGTGGTGTTGATAGGGTGAGAGACCAGGAGTCAAGTGACATGGGCTTCTGGTAGTCACCGTCACCGCCGGGGGTGATCTTCATTGGCCCCTGTGCTCCATAGATTTCAATGTTAACCAATGAGGAGTTGGACGGCAGTTCAGACTGCCCTCTGCCCTGACGTCAAACGCCGGCGGAGTGAGGTCACTTCCAGCTGTCCTCTACATACAGGGCATGTGGGTGCCATTACCTGATAATAGTACTCATGGCAGTAAATTATATGTGGATCAAATGTACGGATGGTACACACCAAGGCAATTCCAAGCCGTCTACATATTTTGTTTTGGCGGGAAACTCTGGCCCTTCATTGAGATCACACACCAGTGCATTGCTATCGGAAGAACAGTTTACAAAACATGTCACATGTAATGCTACCAATCACGTCACACGACTTAGACTACATCTGTGAGGCACTATGGCAAATGAATAAGGGATGGTTTACACCAGTGCAGATTCCAATCATTGGTTGCCTGAAATGAATGAGACAGCTCTGTTTACTGTGATGTTGTGTGTCTATCCTTCCAGCTGTCACACACTTGTGATGTTTGGTTTGTTTAGATGAAGGAGGAATGCACCTCTTTACTGACCCCTAGTACAGACCCCTAGTACAGACCCCTAGTCGACTTGGCTATTCTGGAGGAACGCCCTATTATACTCGCCTATCGTCTGGACATGGCCACAATCATTGAACTGTGTGCATAATTGGAGCCAGATCTCATTCCTGCTATTCGTAGTCCTACTGCAGTACCTCCTACAGTACAGGTGCTGTTGGTGCTCTACTTCCTGGCCAGTGGATCATTTTAGGTGACTGTGGGCTTGGCTGCAGGTTTGTCACAGCCAATGTTTTCTAATGTGCTGGGTAGAGTCTTGACTGCCTTGCTGAAGCACATAGGCAGATATATCTCATTCCCCCACAGTGATGATTTGCCCACTGTGAAGGCTGCTTTCTACACAATGGGACACATTCCACATGTGATTGGAGCCATTGACAGGACCTATATTGCTTTGGTCCCCCCAGGATAAATGAGCAGGTGTACAGAAATAGGAAAAATCACCCTTCAATAAATGTGCAGGTGATGTGCCTTGCTGATCAGTATATTCCCCATGTTACTGCCATGTTTCCAGGATCTGTGCATGATGCCTACATATTGAGGAACAGCAGTGTCCTGCAGATGACAGAGGCACAACTACAGAGAGAGATAGTCTGGCTCATTGGTGTGCTTGATGTTTCACACTATTTATGTCGCTGTATGCCACCTGGAGTGGTCTCTGTGCTATTGTACACAAGTAATGTGTGTTTCTAACTATTTCCTGGTGACTCCGGCTACCCAAACCTTTCCTGGCTGTTGACCCCAGTGAGGAATCTGAGGACAGGGGCAGAGAATCAATACAATGAGGCACATGGACAGACCAGAAGAATCACAGAAAGAACTTTTGGGCTACTAATAGCCAGGTTCCGGTGCCTGCATATTTCTGGTGGATCCCTACTCTACTCCCCTGGAAAAGTCTGCCAGATAGTGATGGCCTGCTGCATGCTTCACAATTTGGCCCTCATGCGACATGTGCCATTCCTGTAGGAGGAGCAGGGAGACAATGCACCTGTGGCAGCAGAGGACACTGAAGCCAGTGATGAAGATGGGGAGGAGGAGAATGTGGACAGCAGGACACATCTGATACACCAGTACTTCCAATGACACTCAGGTAAGACTGTACTTCTGTTCACACCGCCATTACAATTAGGAGCTATGTGGCTGCTAAGATGTACCAAGCACAAATGTGTGCATTTTGTAACCTGACACTGTTCCATCTGTGGTCAGTCGTGCCAGTGGAATGGTGATAGTGATAAAGCTTATTCAGCCTATGCAAAGTATCAGCTGTTTTGCATTTTCAAATACATGCCCACATCAAACTGTGTCCTCATTCCATATAGTACTTAGCATTTGTTGCTGGTAATGTTATGTGAGTTACAATGTGCTTACACAACCGCTCTGTGACTTCATTGTCCCTGACAGTTTGGCCTAGACTATGTGGTCTAGAGGAGAGAATAACATACTGACAATATGGCATAGCTAATACTGTGGTACCTTGTCTGCGGGCCTTAAATGAGTTGTTTCGCTTCACTTCTGGTGTTTGTAGTCAATTGCAGTGCACATTTCTGAGTTGATGTGGCCAGCTGAATGTAGGCTGTTATGTTACAGGGGCTCATGTTGCTCTACTACCTTTAAGTTCCCATTTGAATGGCACTAATGGTTTCCCTTTTTACAGATTTTGGTGTGGTCACCACTGTGAAATCATGCAGTGCCTACATACTGCTTTCACACAGATTGGTGGAAGGTGACTTGTGGCATGCTCCTACACTGGTTATGTGTACCCCAAGCTGACTGTACATTGGATGAATTCACACTTTACATTACATTTGCACAGGATAATAAAGGTCAAGACATTCCATATTGTTGACATTAAAGCACACATCCTTCAGTTGTGTTTATGCGTGTTTATTGACATGAAAAAATGGAAGAGATAGAGTGGTGTGATGGTGGACAAAATCTTCAGTTTAGTGACCCAGTTAGTTTGTAGCACAGGTCCAGTATCCATGGGGCCATAGGAAAAGAAGCAACGGCAGTCCAAAGAAAACAAGGTGTCTCAGTGGCACACAAGGGAGACATGTAGGAGAGGCTTACTTCCTGGCAGTGGTTTGGGTCTTAGCTACAGTCTCTGGTGGCTGTCTGGGTCGCAGGGAACATTTGCAGGGTGGTTCTTCTGCAGCAGAGAGAGGGGTGCGGGTGGTCTGTGAGTCCTGTGGCAGGTCCTCCTGCCCACTAGCTGCTGCAGATGTGGAGGGCTGGTCAGTACACTGGCTAGTGGAAGGGCCCACTAGTGTGTTGTGTACTCACGCATGATGGTAGCCATATCACTGAGTACCCCTGCAATTGAGGCCTTAGTGGCATTGAAGGTCTGCAACTGCTGCATGACCTCCAGGTGCTATTCCCCCTTCAGCCTCTGATTCTCCTGCAAGATGGTAAGTACCTGGCCCATCCTGTCCTGGGATTTCTGGTATGCTCCCAGGACATGTGTCAGTGCCTCCTGGCCAGTCGGTTCGCTGGGTTGGCCCACCCCTTGGCGCACAGATATCCTCCCACTGGCCCTGGCCCCCTGTGCCTGTGTCCCCTGAACTGTGTGCTCACTCTCACTGACACCAGGACCTTCTTCGTCTTGCCTGTGAGGTGTTGACTCGGGTCCCTGTACAGGTGGGCACACTGTTGATTGACGTGTCCTGGGGACATTGGGTGGCTGCTGTGGTAGTGGAGTCTGATGTGGGGTGCTCTGGAGGGGACTGGGTGTTGCCTGTGGTGTCTGACTGACCAGTGGTTCCAGATGGACCAGGGAGATCTTCCAGATCCAGGCATTCAGAGTTGCTGTCATCACTGGGGCCTTCTTCCGGTGGTAGACTGGATTGACGTGCCTCATTCTGCCAGCTGACAATGGCTGGGGTACCTGTGGACATGTATGATATTAGTTAAATTCATTCTCAGACACATATTCTGCATTTCTGGGTTTCCCTATGGGATGGATGTGCTTTTTCCACCTTTGGTTTGTGTATGGTGAGGCAATGTGGGATTGGTAGTGCTACATGCTGCCCATGCATTACTGATGTGTGTGAATGCTGACCTTGGAGAGGTGTGCTTGAAGTGGGTAGGGCATGCAGGGGTAAATTGTTGAGGGTGGTTATGGGGGCAGTTCTCTGTTTGGGATGAGTGGGGTGAAGGTGGATAGGTTGACGGGGAGACATGGCATGCAGGTGTAGGTGGTGGTGGAGAAGTAATTCTGCCCTCCAGTGTCCAGCCTTCCAGTGATTCCAGTGACTCCCTCTGGATGCAGGATAGCCAAGACTTTCTCCTCCTATGTTGTCAACTGTCTGGAGGAGGTGGCGGTCCACCACCAGTCTTCATGATGGCAATGTGGTGCCTGGATGCAATTGCACACACCTTCCCCCGTAGGTTGATCCACCTCCTTCCACCTCTTTCTAATGTCGTCCCTGCATGCATTGATAGTTTCCCACAGAGTTCACCTTGTCCACGATTCTCTGCCATAGCTCCATCTTCCTGGCAATGGATATCTGCTGGACCAGTGCACTGAGCAGTTGTGGCTCTACCCTAACGATTTTGTCTACCATAACCCACAACTCATCAGTGAAATGGGGGTTCTTTTGTGTGGACATGCCAATTGTGTAGTGTGTGTAGTGTGTGTTGTGCAGAGGGTGGAATGTTTGGTTGGGTGCAGGTTGTGTGAATATGTGGGATGCTGTGAAGTGGTGATTGTGTCCCGTGTTGTTGTGTATGTTAGGTGTAGAGGTATGGTGTGTGGTGTGTGATGCATGAAGGGTGTATAGGTGCTTGTGGTTAGTGTGTGCAGTTCTGGAAATGTGTTATGTCAAAGTGTAGCTAGATTTTTGCATTTTCAAAGAATTGTGGGTTTTTATGGGAGTGTGTTTTATAGTGCTGTTGGTGGTTGTGTACGGTGTGTGTGTCAGGTGTGGGTTTTTCATGCTAGCCAATGGTGGCTTCTGTTGGGGTGGAGTAGCCAAATTGAGCACAGCGGTCCGCATCGCCAGTGGGTAACCGCTGTTGAGTGACCACTGAGGTGATTTGTGGGTCATTATTTGGAGGGCTGTGTGTTGTAAGCGTAGCAGGGAGGGAGGTGGGACCGACTCTCTCTCACCGTTGTTGGGTCTGGCGGGATTGTACTTTTGGCTGCTTTCTGGCGGTTTTGTGTTTGTGACTCATGATCTGGTGGGCAGATTGCTGCCTCCGCAGCGGTCTTTTGGCGGCCGTCACCATGAGGGCCTATGTGTTTTGTCTGTGTATATGTAAAAGGTTCAGGTTTAAATGAATCAGAGACCTCACCATATCCGACTGAAAGCACCTGCACCCAACTATTTACCAGAAAACAAATTTATGAAGGGAATGTAAGACCACAATCACCCCCGTAAGTACAGAGAAGAAAAGAAGATATTTCTACTTGTTACACCTCTGTCAAGTAGGCTCACCATTTTGGTGCAAACCACGGTTTACAAGTGTTTGTAAATCTGGGTTTGTGTCATAATACATGGGTGGATGCAGAGGAATATCCCTACTCCACCCATGTAATGCCTACCACGCAAAGTAACGCAAGGCAGCACTATCCACTGCATTATGTTATTTTGTACTCACTAAACCATGCAAAGACACTCAAATCGACTTTGCGTGGTTTTGTAAATGTCAAAATGTTTTTTGGCAGTGGGGCTGTGCCACAAAAGTCATGCAATCCAGACGCGAAATCTTAGTAAATCTTGGTAAAAATCTTTTTTTGTTGATATCTACGAAACATTGAGCATAGTGAATTATGTGGCATGTACAGTAAATTCATCATTTTTCAGAAAAATGCAGCAGTATCAGTGCTAGCACATTTTGTGGTATTATTATTTCATTGTTTTGCGATTTTTTTACACATGGTAACACTGTGCAAAGATTTCACCTTATTAGCACTAGTTTAACAACCAAATACAGAAATAAGAAACTGAAAGATGACCAGTAAACCTTTACAAAGTGCCTCCAACTAACACAGGAAAACAATGGCACACTTTTACTTTTGATCTGCTTTTTGTTAAAATCTTCAGATTATGCAGCAGATGATGGATTGTGTGACAAGTGCGGCAAATTCGTAATTATGCGGAAAATGCCTTCCCTCAGAATTGCATAACTCCAGTGGCCCTGGCTATAAGTGATTGCTATAAGTGAAGCGTGGTTAGATGAAGAGCCTGGGTAATGTATTCATTGTCACCTCAGGAGAGATATATCTTTATGTGAGACGATAGATCTGCGGTGATAGGGTAAGTGGCATTCTTATTCCACAGCCCCACGTGCAAAGTTATACTAGGCAAGTGAAATCTTGCATAGTTGCACATTAATGGCCTTCTAGTAGTTCACAAAGTTGCTCAATTTCTCTTACCAGTCCCTTAACCCGATACTTTCTCTCGTTTTAGGTGAACCAGAAACCGTGTACGCCTTTTTCTCCCAAGTATTGTGAAACTATGTAGCGGCAATTACTGAAGCTTTTTGTACACAAGACGCTACTCAGCATAACTTCTGTTCACAAAAGAATTATCATTCTCTAAGGAAAGGTACCACATACTACACTTGTGTACAAAATACTTAAAATGGAGTGTATACCAGGGCCCCTGGAACTATGATATTTTGTGGATGCGGCGTTTAATGCATAATTATAGATTTGCCCCATAATCCTTAACCTTCTGCATAATCTGCAGATGTTAACAAAAAAGTTGTTTCATGCTCAAATTAATCAAAAGTTACAACAACAAAAAAACTCAGCAACACATGTTGCTGCACAGTTGAGGGATCAGCACAAAGGTTGACCAGCCTCCTTTTTGCTGTTCATGGCTGTAATCGGGTCTTAAAGTATAATTTTAAGGGGGGAACCTTAGCCCAGACCGTGTGAACATGTGTGAGAATGACAAAATAATTAGCTCATTTTATTATAAAACGTGCCATATTACGCTGCAATTCTGTTTTTCGTTGCTACATAATGTAGGTTGCTACATAATTTAGTCAGCCCTGCCTGCCTGTCCTGAGCCCTGCCTGTCCTGAGCCCTGCCTGCCTGTCCTGAGCCCTGCCTGTCCTCCACTGCAGCCTAATTCCGGTAGCCCGAGTATACAACATTTAAGCATTGCGAAAGTCTAGACAGGAACATCACAACCTTTTCATAGTTTTTGTAAAAAGCATGTGAAAAGCGTGAGAAAGAAAGCTCACTTAGACCTAGATATCACGTGTATTATGTAAGTATGGTAATGTCTGTCCATCTCTCCGAAGTCTTTGTTGATGTACTCTATCATCTGGTAATCCTGGGGCGCCATCTTCGGCTGCATACATGCCATTCTGAGTGCAGCCACTTACCCACACCTTTGGGGTCTCCACCCAAGTGTCCTTCCATTGGTCGTTCCACTTTTCCTACATTTAAGTTTACCCGCAATGCTTTGAGTTTTCTTGTCTGTGACTAGCGCCTGGCAGGTTGTACCATTTCTTCACAAGTTTGGTTCATGTATCCACCTTTTTTTCCATTGTGTTTTCTTGATTCACTTGCAGCTCTCTAATCACAGTAGCTGTATGTGACTAGTCTCCTCCAGTTGTTTAAAAATGTATTTTGTTTTGCAGTGTTACATAGCACTAACTCGGTACAAGGTCATTGGAGCACTTTACATAAGCACCCTATTACATTACAGAAGGTCAGATTAATTTTTTTTTTTTTAGGCATAGGGAGGTTAAGAGATTTGGCCAGAATCACTTGATGTTGAGCCGACGCTGGGCCTCAAACCTGGTTCCCATTTCCTTTGTCGGCAGCTCTGGGTAGGAATCTGTCTCATGTCTTCTAGCACAGTCTTACGCCAGAGCGGGGAGATATCCTCTGTAGTGTGTGCTATACCTGAAAACCGGCAGCTGAAGATGAGAAGGGGCCCACTCGAAACTCACGTTTGACAGAGCGCCTCCCCAGTTGGGGGGGTGTGGCACTTAGGACCCAGGGCAGCCAAGATCCGAGCCCTGTATGCTGGTCGTACGTTTGCTGGCCTGTCACTTCCGCCCTCTCGCAAGGTGAGAGGGCGGAAGAGCAAGAATTGAGGGAGGTCGCGCGCGTCACTTCCGGCCGCCGTCTGCATCGCCGCATCCACTTGGGGGTACTTAAGTGCCCCCAGATCAGGCCTCGGCCTTTTCCATGGATGCGGCGTGGGCGGCGTGACCGTGATCAGCGTTAACCCACCCTCCCATCCCTTTAGCCATGAGATTGAGGATAGTGTGCGATGGTGAGATGAGATAATAAATTCGACCTAAACAACAGAGGGGTACGGTGGATAACACCGAAGGTAGGATCCTGCAGTCCTGAATCAACCGGCGGATGTACACACCAGCTTGGGGGTTAGGGTGCCCAGATCGCTGGGGTGGGCACGGGGCTCCTGCTCCTGGCCACCCCGTTGTACCCCCATGGCAGCTTGGTGTTGGGGTGGGGGCGGAACCCTGAGCACGTGGACAAAGGACAGTGAGGAGTTGGGAACCGCCCCCCCAAGGATACAGGTGAAGTACGGTTAATCTGTGTGGTCCAACGATGTTCGGGATGCGGGAGGATCCTTGGTTGTGTGGTTATCATGATTTATGACAGGATTGAATTTTGACTTACAGGATATGTTTTTATGATTTATGATTTTAATGAATTGATCTTTTGTAAATAAAATGATTCCAATGCCAAAAACAACCCGACTTTGTCGGCTTACGTTTGGCGGGTGTTGGGCCGGGGCCTACTGGTGGCATCCGGGTTCTATGATGGCCTCGCCTCATACCCACAGCCAAATGCTGACCAAACTATACTGCATTGATATTGAGCACTGTTTTTTGACAGACAGGGGACGCTGTCCCGGGAGTTCCATATTCCCCTGGGCACCAGTCCCAGGAGTTCCTGCTTCGCCCTAGACTCAGTTCATTTTCTTAATTTTACTATCTCCCTTTTACTCTGTTTCACTCTAACGCCATCTTGCTGCCCTAGGTGATTTCTGGCACAATCTATGCCTTACTCTCTATTGCACCCAATCCCTATTTGTTGCCTGTGACTGTCTTTCGTTCACTCTCTTCCCCTGTCATTATTTTCCTGTCACTCTTTTTCCCTCTCACTGACCTATCCCGTCACTCTTTCTACTACTCTTGAATAGTCTAACTTTAGTAGTGACATATAGTGGCATCACCCTTCTCCTGCCACGCCAAATTTTTTGTCGGTGTTTAACTGTCTTTAACAAATCTTATATGTCACTAAATCCGTTACCCTACCTTGTTCCTGCATCTTCCTTCTCGGAGTTCCTCCCCAGCTCTCTTCTCTGGAACAGATGATGAGCACCATGCCTCATGGGATGACCTTATTGGAACGGCTACAAAACATATTGCAAAAATTCTGTGTTTTTTCTCTTGCTTTACACATCTGCATGTGAACTGATAGGAAAAATGAAGGCCGGACTTCTCATTACATGCATCTGGCAAGTTAGTTTAGAGAGTTAATCTATGGGCCACAAGTTTCGATCCTGGCAAGGCCAACAGACCGATTTGAGGGTCAAACATTGAATATTCTTGAATTTAGGAATAGTAATACCTAGTATCGACAGTGCTTGCCAATGGCAGAAGTGTGGCATTAATCAATATGACATGCTATTGCAAATGACACATATAGTTTCCAAAAAATGCTGTACATATACATTCTTATGACCCATATGTTATCATTCTTAAGGTTGCCTGTGAAACCATGAAATATTCTTGTTGTGCACAGACCAAGTTTATATGGAGTTCTCAATTAGTTTCCTTCCAGGAATACATTCCCAATGTATCCTTTGAATTCTGTATTGTGCTTTGTTCCATGAGAAAATATTGAAATACAAGTACCAGAAAGTGAGAACAAACTTGTTCGCCGACAAATGGAAAACTGAGATCTTTACCATATTTTAAATACGTGATAAAGGAGCACGGTTAAAAATGGCAGTGTGATAGCCATGTGCCCTGCACCACTTCTGATTGTCACATCTAAACACTTTGATACTGTTGAAGCACTATACAGTTTGGAAATTGTGAGTCATCTATGAAACAGGTTATGGAAAATATATAGATGTATAAACACTGTGTACTCCAGCAAACTATAGAAGTGGTTTGCTTTAAAATACACGTTTTGATGAGTTTTAATCCATGGCCTATCATCAGGAGTAGGCTGTCTCCAGGTGCATTATCTTCATTCAGGAAAGTTGCGGTGGCCACAGGGCCTCGGGCTCAGTTCAGGTGAAATAGATGGAATCTTGTGACGTCAACACTACCACCAAAGATCAAAAGGCAAGTCAATGTGGACTCTTTTCTGTGTGCGAGAGAGTGTGTTCCAGCTTTCTCCAATTCACAGGTAATCTGTAGGTTGCACATTTAGTCCTCAGAACCATTGCAAATCTTAGGAGCCATGCTAGTAAACAACCTTGAAATATCATGAAGCAGTTGCAGGAGGCAGAGATCAAGGACCTGTCACCCTTGTCTTTACAGTCTTCTCAGTGGCATTTAACACCATTCAATATGGGATCCTGATTGGCTGTCTTGCCTATTGTAGATTAAAAGGAATGCAATAGGATGGATTTGCTCTTTTTTTTTGCTCCTTTCTTGAAGATCAATTGTAAAGATGGCCTATAAACTAATATGTATCCTCACGATATCCGGTAACATGCAGTGTACCACAAGGCTTCTTTCTGTCCCAAATCCTATTTAATGTTTATGTACATTCAATATAAAATTGTACCCGCACATCAATGACATCCAGGTTTTACGTTATCTGGATCAGGGATAAGATTGTACAGTACCTCAATACTGCAAAAGCTTGCTCTACATCTATCAATGGCTAGTACTTTAAGGAAATTAATGTAATACCTATAAATCCAAGGTACTGGTCCAAGGATGTGTGTACTTCCTCCTTATGTTGATTAAAGTGCTTTCAGTCCCCCAACATGGGGAACTCATAATGGAAGTTATTTAGGATGTTAGATCACCTCAAATTCCACCCACACAGGAATCCTCCACTCATACATATTTCCACCTCTATTCACACTCCCAACCCTAGCTCTGCCATGCCTCTATCACGTAAACCCCACCACAGCACAACACCCTGCTCCTCTTCAGGTCTGGACTGCCAATCTGACGCTTTAGCTTTTGTTCAATGGGCTACAGGATATGGTGTGCATATAATGATGGATGGGCTTCCATGACCCGATCATAAAACTACCCTGGTCCCATTGTATTTGTGTGGCTAGTATGAACATTTTGTCATGGTTTAGTTTGGTTTCCAGTCTGGCCCTGTCTCTTTTCACTGTAACTAGAAGCTGGATCCCATCTCGCCAAATTCAACTGCATGACCACCTGAAAAACATTTATCATGTGCAAAACTCAGCGTCTTCACAGCTTTTGTGATCTTTGAAATTCATTTTTAATTTAAAATGAAAAGTCTGTAGTTTGGTTTTCACAATACACATCTCATCCATTTGAACATACATGCAAATATATAGTCAGAGCTATTCTAAATGGGCTGTGAGTTTTATAGATGTGGTCTTTTCAAAGACCCTCTCTGCACATGGCAGACTTTGGAAAGAAGATGGGGAGGATGTCAGGATCAGTGCCAGTTTCTTGAGGGGGCATGATAAGTGCATTTTAAAGTTTCTGGGATACAGAGCTCATAGTGTAAGATACATTGTTGAGTATAACAATAAGTGACACTAATATTGGCAAACCCATGGTGCCCAACTTTGCCTAACAGGCGGTGTTGGTGTTGAGGCTGGTCACATCATTCTGGTGACACTACCTGGCAAAAGTGAGCGAAGTTGAGGTGACTGCAAAGGCTGTTCTAAGGTGTGAATTGAGACAGTGATATTAATCGGTGAGACAACTGACTGAGATATGGCTGTTATTTCTCTGCCTGTCTCAAATAATTCCTTGGTTGTCAGGTCTTTATCCACAATTCAAGCCTAAAAAGACTCCTTTCCTATATGATCAAGACTTTTTTTTAACCCCCCTGTAGATTGCACAAGCAAGCTGCTTTGCCATCAGGGAATCACAACTTTAAACATTCTTAAGTCTCACATACAGAAATGTTTTACCTGTCTGCTGTTGAAGACCAATTGTGTGCAGTACCAATACTTACAGTGTGTTTTGGGTCAACAATTGCTTGCATTTGGTTGACTTTCATGTCGATCTCCTTTGCTTGAATCTTATTTTATTTCTGTCCCACCTCTTCTGTTGTTTTCCTTGGAGCATAGCTTCTTTGTCATCATTTTAACTGGATGACTTGTATCCTCCACACCAGGGAATAACTTTTTTTTTTCAACACCCATGGGAGTTTCTTGCTTTCTCCTCCATGTGCTGCTTTCCCCTCAAGCCCAAGCCACCCACATAGTCTCTGTGTTTTTCCCCACTCCCTTCTCCAGCTCGACCTTTGCTTCTCCACCTGGTATTTTTATTTTGTTAATGTTTAAACTCTATAAGCCTCTCTTTTGCACCCCCACTCTACATTGCTCTGTTTATAATGATGTACATCCACCCACTTGCTCTTTTATTGCTCCCCGGCCTCTCCCTGTTGCATTCCTTTTTTTAAGTTTAAGTTTATTTTTCTTTTGGGAAAGTCCAGCATTTGCAGTTTGTCTGTCGGCTCCAACTTTTTCTTTGAAGCACTGTCGAATATACTTGTTTTTAAATTTACCACTCCTAGATTGATGTCTGCCATATTGGAAAGGTAAATTAAAAGTTAGAAAAAATGGGTGCTTTATTATCATGCATAGTGTGCCCGTGTGGTATGCATGTATACATCATTGCAGCTTTTCTTTTTATTGCCAATTGTGCTCCACATCAGCAAACAAGTCCTTTTGGCTTTGCCAGTGCTTATTAAGCCTGGATATTGGCAGAGCCTAGGTCATCTAAATGTAATCAACACCATAAGCAGACACAAAAAAGGTTTTTGGGTCAACCACCCTCTTCGACCATTGGTTCATGTGGGTAAGCTCCCCTGTGATTTGTGCTGGTAAACATTTTCTACACATGCTTATGTTGACCAAGGGTTTATTTTGCACCTAAATGTATTTTGACAATAAATGCATCTAAAAACTGAGTTTTATTTCCTAACCGTGATGGTGGGGAATCAGAACCGAAAGGTTGTGTGATAATAAATAGGGCACATACGTAGTAGCTAAAATAAAGAAGCAGCTGGTACTCAATGGCTCAACTAGCGTCTGGGCGCTGGTACATACCTGCGTTTCCATGCATTAGCATATAAAAGCCACACCTACTGACTTGTTTGCCTAGTTTTCTTTCATGTATTTAAGTAGATTTATGTCATCAGTGACACACACGTTTATAGTCTCTTTGGTAGTATAATTAATTATGTGGCCTTTACTAGGGGTACTTGGTAGAGGGTGAGAGTCATGCTTTCTCAATGTCAAAGATGCCTGATGATCCTTTTTGGGCTATTGAGATGATGGGACATACACCAAAGAAGGGTGTATGTGTGCTGAGATTTCTTGTCTTAGTCGAGGGCCACATTGCATCGGTCGTTTCAGATCCTGATCCGAGCCTGCTGTGACAGGAAGTCCATCACTATGTATCAGACCAGGAGAGACTTTGGTAGGTGGAGATGTGAGGCTGAAAATAAACACCTTAAGGATAAGATGTAACATTAGGGCCAGAGATGCTGACTGTGGAACTGGGGAACCAGGTTCAAGTCTCCTCTTCGACTCCACATCCTATGACTTTGGGCGTAACAAAAGTGAATTTTACAGTAATAATGTAACTGGTGCTCAGGTAAAGCACCCCAATACCTTGGGGTCGAGTTTCCGCTATTTAAAACAGCAAAGAAAACTAAATTGTCCATCTCACCGAACACCTCTCAGTCAAATGCCTTACATTTGTATATACTAAGTAATGTCCCCGATTGACAAATAAATCTAGACTTGTAGGTTTGCATCTACTTCAGGAATTCACAAAAAATCCCTGTCTCAGTGTCCCATCAAGGTTCTGGGAAATCGTGTGATTTTCCAATCAGGATCCCATTCCCACTGTACAGAGTCCTCCATGAATTGACTCGTGTGAGTCAACACCAGAGTGTCTAATTCTCTGTTACTGCTGCTATCGCAGACCTGTCCTTATAAAGATTCCATGCACCCGTTCTAGACCAATAGCGTCTTGTTACGGGGAAGCACGCGGCTGTCTGTCGCTACTTATCACTCAGCGCTGCCAGCTGCTGGAGCACACGGCTGCAGCCGCCCCCCTTATCAGAGGGCCACTCAGCATGGAGGCCGACTCAGCCATAAACTTATTGAGAAGAGCGTGTTGGGGCTGAAGGGCCGCCTTTGTTCTTTCACAACGGGACTGTGTTTGATGGCTTTAAGCCCATTAGCATATTTATAGACAGCTGCTGCTTTTCCATCATTTGCATGAGGCCGCCCAATAGCCACAAAAAACGGAGAAGTGGCCAAATGGCCGTGGGGATATGGCTTAGGAATTCGGGGTGTCTGTGGCAGTCCTTGGCGAATAGACTCGGTCGCTTTTCAGGCTCCTGACCACTCTGCCTCTCAGAGGCTCCGCCCCGCGGAGTAATACATGCCCATGGAGTCCAGAGATGTCGAGCACAAGGCTTCACACGTACCACACAACATGCATACTCACACACATTTTCCCAGGGGCCAAAATAAAACAAGGTATTTTATGCATCGTCCCGCAACGCCTGTTCAAGCTATGATGACTTAAAAATAAAAACAGAAATGACTGGTCAAGGGATGAAACTGAGGAGACCCTTCAAGAGAATTGCTTTTTCAAATATTTAGTAAGTGAGAAATGCAGTGAAATTAACGATGCTGTCGCGACACGTGTGCTTTTTAACTCTCGCTTTACATTTCCGCGGAAAAAAAACAATTTCCTATTAATTCACAGACATCTTCCATGCATTCCTATACCGCTGGCCTTTGGAACTATCTGCAGTCGTACTTTTACAAAAAACATTTAAAAAATGTATAGTTAAACGTGAATCTGCACGGTGAATTGAGCATAGTTAGCGCAACTTGAATCCTGTGATTCTGCAGTTGTGGCATTTTTCACATAATTATGGATTTGCAGATTTTTCCACATTTACACTTTTATAAGAAATGGCTCAAGTTACAGAGAACTTGGCGTCATGTGTTCCCACGCAGTCGAAAGCCCTTCAGAAACTTTGACTAGTTATCTTTCAGTAGCTTCTTGCTGATTCAGGGCCCGAATTACAAAACCACGGCGCACCTTAAAGCAGCTGCGACGGGTGCAAACATGGAAAGTGTGCCCTATCATAGGGGCATTTTAAGTATTCTGGAGGCCCTGGGACAAACGTATTTTGGGAGCCTCTGTTTGGACTTTGAATTCATGATCCTAGCTCTTTCGGTCCCTCTTTGGCCAGGTCACTGACAGTGTGCAGGCACACTTGTCCAAATTCTAACTATGTTTACATCTGTATATTCAGATAGTGATGTTGATGGATGCTTTCAATATTGTAACACAGCCGCAGCTCACTAATATTACTGCAAATAATCTCTGTGCCCTGTCCCATTTCTCATATGTGAGGTCCTGTTTTGATCTAAAAGAAACCTTTAATGGATGTTGCACAAAACATTTCTATGCAAAATGTCTGTAATAGACTCACACATCATCTACATTTAAAATAAATTAAATGAAAATGGTATTTAAAACAAAGTTCAAGAAACATTCAAGGTCTTTAGCGCAATACACTCAGCAGAATAGAGCTGGTTCTATGGCAGGGCCCCCTGAAATGCTGTGGCCCTGGGATAGCGCCCATTTTGCCCGCGCCTTAAAATGTCTCTGCGCTATCAGGGCAGCTGCAAATTCGCGCAGCCCTCAAGGCAGCGCATTTAAGAAAAATACGCAGCAACTGTTTAAAAGGTTGTAGGAGGCTGGACTGGCTTATAGTGAGTACCAAGGGGTACTTGCACCTTGCACCAGGCCCAGTTATCCCTTATTAGTGTATAGGGTGTCTAGCAGCTTAGGCTGATAGATAATGGTAGCTTAGCAGAGCAGCTTAGGCTGAACTAGGAGACGTGTGAAGCTACTACAGTACCACTTAGTGTCATATGCACAATATCATAAGAAAACACAATACACAGTTATACTAAAAATAAAGGTACTTTATTTTTATGACAATATGCCAAAGTATCTTAGAGTGTACCCTCAGTGAGAGGATAGGAAATATACACAAGATATATATACACAATAGCAAAAATATGCAGTATAGTCTTAGAAAACAGTGCAAACAATGTATAGTTACAATAGGATGCAATGAGGAAACATAGGGATAGGGGCAACACAAACCATATACTCCAAAAGTGGAATGCGAACCACGAATGGACCCCAAACCTATGTGACCTTGTAGAGGGTCGCTGGGACTATTAGAAAATAGTGAGAGTTAGAAAAATAACCCTCCCCAAGACCCTGAAAAGTGAGTGCAAAGTGCACTAAAGTTCCCCTAAGGACAAAATAGTCGTGTTAGAGGAATAATGCAGGAAAGACACAAACCAGCAATGCAACAACTGTGGATTTCCAATCTAGGGTACCTGTGGAACAAGGGGACCAAGTCCAAAAGTCACAAGCAAGTCGGAGATGGGCAGATGCCCAGGAAATGCCAGCTGCGGGTGCAAAGAAGCTTCGACTGGACAGAAGAAGCTGAGGTTTCTGCAGGAACGAAAAGGGCTAGAGACTTCCCCTTTGGTGGACGGATCTCTCTCGCCTTGGAGAGTCGTGCAGAAGTGTTTTCCCGCCGGAAGGACGCCAACAAGCCTTGCTAGACGCAAATCGTGCGTTTGGCATTTTTGGACGCTGCTGGGGCCCAGGAGGGACCAGGAGGTCGCAAATTGGACCTGAAGAGAGAGGGGATGTCGAGCAAGACAAAGAGCCCTCACTGAAGCAGGTAGCACCCGGAGAAGTGCCAGAAACAGGCACTACGAGGATGCGTGAAACGGTGCTCGCCGAAGTTGCACAAAGGAGTCCCACGTCGCCGGAGACCAACTTAGAAAGTCGTGCAATGCAGGTTAGAGTGCCGTTGACCCAGGCTTGGCTGTGCACGAAGGATTTCCGCCGGAAGTGCACAGGGGCTGGAGTAGCTGCAAAGTCACGGTTCCCAGCAATGCAGCCCAGCGAGGTGAGGCAAGGACTTACCTCCACCAAACTTGGGCTGAAGAGTCACTGGACTGTGGGGGTCACTTGGACAGAGTCGCTGGATTCGAGGGACCTCGCTCGTCGTGCTGAGAGGAGACCCAAGGGACCGGTGATGCAGCTTTTTGGTGCCTGCGGTTGCAGGGGGAAGATTCCGTTGACCCACGGGAGATTTCTTCGGAGCTTCTGGTGCAGAGAGGAGGCAGGCTACCCCCACAGCATGCACAAGCAGGAAAACAGTCGAGAAGGCGGCAGGATCAGCGTTACAGAGTTGCAGTAGTCGTCTTTGCTACTATGTTGCAGGTTTGCAGGCTTCCAGCGCGGTCAGCGGTCGATTCCTTATCAGAAGGTGAAGAGAGAGATGCAGAGGAACTCGGCTGAGCTCATGCATTCGTTATCTAAAATTTCCCCAGAGACCCTAAATAGCCAGAAAAGAGGGTTTGGCTACCTAGGAGAGAGGATAGGCTACTAACACCTGAAGGAGCCTATCAGCAGGAGTCTCTGACGTCACCTGGTGGCACTGGCCACTCAGAGCAGTCCAGTGTGCCAGCAGCACCTCTGTTTCCAAGATGGCAGAGGTCTGGAGCACACTGGAGGAGCTCTGGACACCTCCCAGGGGAGGTGCAGGTCAGGGGAGTGGTCACTCCCCTTTCCTTTGTCCAGTTTTGCGCCAGAGCAGGGGCTAAGGGGTCCCTGAACCGGTGTAGACTGGCTTATGCAGAATTGGGCACATCGGTGCCCAAGAAAGCATTTCCAGAGGCTGGGGGAGGCTACTCCTCCCCTGCCTTCACACCATTTTCCAAAGGGAGAGGGTGTCACACCCTCTCTCAGAGGAAGTTCCTTGTTCTGCCATCCTGGGCCAGGCCTGGCTGGACCCCAGGAGGGCAGATGCCTGTCTGAGGGGTTGGCAGCAGCAGCAGCTGCAGTGAAACCCCAGGAAGGGCAGTTTGGCAGTACCAGGGTCTGTGCTACAGACCACTGGGATCATGGGATTGTGCCAACTATGCCAGGATGGCATAGAGGGGGCAATTCCATGATCAAAGACATGTTACATGGCCATATTCGGAGTTACCATTGTGAAGCTACATATAGGTAGTGACCTATATGTAGTGCACGCGTGTAATGGTGTCCCCGCACTCACAAAGTTCAGGGAATTGGCTCTGAACAATGTGGGGGCACCTTGGCTAGTGCCAGGGTGCCCTCACACTAAGTAACTTTGCACCTAACCTTTACCAGGTAAAGGTTAGACATATAGGTGACTTATAAGTTACTTAAGTGCAGTGTAAAATGGCTGTGAAATAACGTGGACGTTATTTCACTCAGGCTGCAGTGGCAGGCCTGTGTAAGAATTGTCAGAGCTCCCTATGGGTGGCAAAAGAAATGCTGCAGCCCATAGGGATCTCCTGGAACCCCAATACCCTGGGTACCTCAGTACCATATACTAGGGAATTATAAGGGTGTTCCAGTAAGCCAATGTAAATTGGTAAAAAATGGCCACTAGCCTGTTAGTGACAATTTGGAAAGAAATGAGAGAGCATAACCACTGAGGTTCTGATTAGCAGAGCCTCAGTGAGACAGTTAGTCACTACACAGGTAACATATTCAGGCACACTTATGAGCACTGGGGCCCTGGGTTACCAGGGTCCCAGTGACACATACAACTAAAACAACATATATACAGTGAAAAATGGGGGTAACATGCCAGGCAAGATGGTACTTTCCTACACAACCCCCCCCCAAACGAAGGACAATAAGACTAGCCATGACCTGATGAGTCTTCATTGTCTAAGTGGAAATATCTGGAGAGTCCATCTGCATTGGAGTGGCTACTCCCAGGTCTATGTTCCACTGTATAGTCCATTCCCTGTAGGGATATGGACCACCTCAACAATTTAGGATTTTCACCTTTCATTTGTTTTAGCCAAAGTAGAGATTTGTGGTCTGTCTGAACAATGAAGTGAGTGCCAAACAGGTATGGCCTCAACTTCTTCAGAGCCCAGACCACAGCAAAGGCCTCCCTCTCAATGGCAGACCAACGCTTTTCTCTAGGGGTCAACCTTCTACTAATAAAAGCAACAGGTTGATCCTGGCCCTCAGAATTAAGTTGTGATAGGACTGCCCCTACTCCTAATTCAGATGCATCAGTTTGGACATAGAATTTTTTAGAGTAACAAGGGCTTTTCAGGACAGGTGCAGAGCACATGGCCTGCTTCAGCTCCTCAAAAGCTTTCTGACAGTTTGCTGTCCATAATACCTTTTTAGGCATTTTCTTGGATGTGAGGTCATTAAGAGGGGCTGCAATGGAGCCATAGTTCTTAATGAACCTCCTGTAATACCCAGTGAGGCCTAGGAAGGCTCTCACCTGAGTCTGAGTGGTAGGGGGAACCCAATCAATAATAGTTTGGATTTTCCCCTGAAGTGGTGCAATCTGTTCCCCACCAACAAGGTGTCCCAGACAAACAACCTTACCCTGCCCTATCTGGCACTTTGAAGCCTTGATAGTGAGGCCTGCCTTTTGCAGAGCCTCCAAAACTTTCCATAGGTGGACCAGGTGATCATCCCAGCTGGAGCTAAAGACAGCTATATCGTCCAAATATGCTGCACTGAAAGCTTCCAGCCCTTGGAGGACTGTGTTCACCAACCTCTGAAAAGTGGCAGGTGCATTTTTCAAACCAAAAGGCATTACAGTAAACTGGTAATGTCCTCCAATGGTAGAAAATGCAGTCTTAGGTTTAGCATCTTCTGACAATTTGATCTGCCAATACCCTGCAGTCAAATCAAAAGTGCTTAGATACTTGGCAGATGCCAGTGTATCTATGAGCTCATCTGCCCTGGGTATAGGGTGAGCATCAGTTTTGGTTACCAAGTTGAGACCTCTATAGTCTACACAAAACCTCATTTCCTTCTTTCCATCTTTAGAATTGGGTTTTGGTACCAGTACCACAGGAGAAGCCCATGGACTGTCAGAGTGCTCAACCACTCCTAGTTCCAACATTTTCTGAACTTCTTGCTTTATGCAGTCCCTGACATGGTCAGGCTGCCTATAGATCTTACTTTTGACAGGTAAACTGTCTCCAGTATCTATAGTGTGCTCACACCAAGAAGTGGTGCCTGGCACAGTAGAGAAGAGTTCTGAAAATTGTCCTAGGAGATTTATGCAATTATCTTTCTGCTCAGCAGTGAGACAATCAGCCAAAACTACACCTTCCACAAGAGCATCTTGTTCTGTGGAAGAGAAGAGATCAGGTAGAGGATCACTGTCTTCTTCCTGTCCCTCATCAGTTGCCATGAGCAGGGTGAGATCAGCCCTGTCATAGTAGGGTTTCAGGCGGTTGACATGGAGCACCCTAAGGGGACTCCTGGCAGTGCCTAAGTCAACCAAGTAGGTGACTTCACCCTTCTTTTCAACAATTGTGTGGGGTCCACTCCATTTATCTTGGAGTGCTCTTGGGGCCACAGGCTCCAAGACCCACACTTTCTGCCCTGGTTGGTACTGAACCAAAACAGCCTTCTGATCATGCCATTGCTTCTGGAGCTCTTGGCTGGCCTGAAGGTTTTTATTGGCCTTTTTCATGTACTCAGCCATCCTTGATCTGAGGCCAAGTACATAATCCACAATATCCTGCTTAGGAGCTTTTAAAGGTTGTTCCCAACCCTCCTTTACAAGTGTGAGTGGACCCCTAACAGGGTGTCCAAAAAGAAGTTCAAAGGGGCTGAAGCCCACTCCTTTCTGGGGTACCTCCCTGTAGGCAAAAAGGAGGCATGGTAGAAGGATATCCCATCTCCTGCGGAGTTTTTCAGGGAGACCCATAATCATGCCTTTGAGAGTTTTATTAAATCTCTCCACCAGTCCATTTGTTTGTGGATGATAGGGTGTTGTGAACTTGTAAGTTACACCACACTCCTTCCACATGGCCTTTAAGTATGCAGACATGAAATTGCTTCCCCTGTCTGATACTACTTCCTTTGGGAAGCCCACCCTAGAAAATATTCCCAGGAGGGCCTTTGCCACTGCAGGAGCTGTAGTGGTCCTTAAAGGAATAGCTTCAGGATATCTTGTGGCATGGTCCACTACCACCAAGATAAACCTATTGCCTGAAGCAGTAGGAGGGTCAAGGGGGCCAACTATGTCAACCCCTACCCTTTCAAAGGGAACCCCAACCACAGGCAGTGGGATAAGGGGTGCCTTTGGAGTGCCACCTGTCTTGCCACTGGCTTGACAGGTTTCACAGGACTTACAAAATTCCTTTGTGTCCTCAGACATCCTAGGCCAATGAAACAATGGAACCAATCTGTCCCAAGTTTTCATTTGACCCAGGTGCCCAGCTAGGGGAATGTCATGTGCCAGTGTTAGGAGGAACTTTCTGTACTCCTGAGGAATCACTAATCTCCTGGCAGCTCCAGGTTTAGGATCCCTATGCTCAGTGTACAAGAGGTTGTCCTCCCAGTAAACTCTGTGAGAGTCACTGACATCCCCATTAGCCTGTTTGACAGCTTGCTGTCTGAGACCCTCTAATGTGGGACAGGTTTGCTGTGCCACACTCAGCTCCTCTCTGGCAGGCCCCCCTTCACCCAAAAGCTCAGCAGTGTCTGCTTCCAGCTCCTCTGGTGTAGGTTCTGCACAGGGAGGGAATTCTTCTTCCTCAGAAGTAGAATCCACTGTAGAGGGAGGGATAGTAGGAAGTGGTTTGCTTCTACTAGCCCTAGCTTTAGGGAGCACTTGGTCCATTGTTCCAGGATCCAAGCTTCCCTGTCCTTTTTGCTTTTTGGCCTGAGCCCTTGTCAAAGCAAAAATATGCCCTGGGATGCCCAGCATTGCTGCATGGGCCTCCAACTCCACATCTGACCAAGCTGATGTCTCCAAATCATTCCCTAATAGACAGTCTACAGGTAAATCTGAAGCTACCACAACTTTCTTTGGACCAGTTACCCCCCCCCCAGTTGAGATTTACAACAGCCATGGGGTGGCTTTGTGTTATGTTGTGAGCATCGGTTACTTGGTACTGGTGTCCAAGTATGTGTTGTTCAGGGTGCACCAGTTTCTCAATCACCATTGTGACACTGGCACCTGTGTCCCTGTAGGCCTGGACCTCAACACCATTTATTAGGGTTAGTTGCTTGTACTTCTCCAAGTTATGGGGGCAAGCAACCAAAGTGGCTAAATCAATAGCCCCTTCAGAGACTAAAGTAGCCTCTGTGGTCTCCCTAATTAGACCAACCCCAACTAAATTACCAAAAGTGAGCCCAGCTACTCCCTTGGATTGGCTATTAGTAGGTTTGCTCCCACCACCACTGCTATTAGTAGGGACCCTAGGTGTAGCAGTAGGGGTTGTAGTGGTAGGAGCTGTGGTGCCTTTCTTTGGACAACTGGGATCTGTTGTCCAATGGCCTTTTATTTTACATAAATAGCACCATGGTTTCTTTTCCTTGTTCTGATTAAAGGAGGATTTGGACCCACCACCCCCACCAGAGTGTTTTTGTGGGCCTGATGAAGACTCATTTTTAGATTTGTCCCCACCCTTGTCAGAAGACTTACCATCCTTCTTTGTGTTGCCATCTTTGTCACCCCCTGTATGAACTTTTCTGTTCACTCTTGTTCTGACCCATTTGTCTGCCTTCTTTCCCAATTCTTGGGGAGAGGTCAGATCAGAGTCCACCAAGTACTGGTGCAACAAATCAGACACACAATTATTAAGAATATGCTCTCTCAGGATCAAGTTATACAGGCTGTCATAATCAGTAACTTTACTGCCATGTAACCACCCCTCCAAGGCCTTCACTGCCTGGTCAATGAACTCAACCCAGTCTTGTGAAGACTCCTTTTTGGTCTCTCCGAACTTTATCCTGTACTGTTCAGTGGTTAAGCCATAACCATCCAGGAGTGCATTCTTAAGAACTTGGAAATTATTAGCATCATTTTCTTTCACAGTAAGGAGCCTATCCCTACCTTTTCCACTAAATGATAGCCATAGGATAGCAGCCCACTGCCTTTGAGGGACATCCTGTACAACACAGGCCCTCTCAAGTGCAGCAAACCACTTGTTAATGTCATCCCCGTCCTTATAAGGGGGAACTATCTTGTGCAGATTCCTGGAATCATGCTCTTTTGCAGGATGACTATGGGGAATACTGCTGCTGCCACCATGGGTATCTAAACCCAACTTCTGTCTTTCCTTCTCTAATTCAAAAGACTGTCTATCCAAATCCAGCTGTTGCTTTTTAAGCTTCAGTCTGGTTTGTTCCACCCTCAACTTATTGAGTTCCCTCTCTAACATTCTGTCATCAGGGTTGGTGGGAGGGACATTTCTAGAAACAGAGCTATGATGGGAATGAACAGAAGGAGACCTGTCCCTTACAGAAGCCAACTTAACAGCTTGGTTTACAGAAACATTACTACCAGTATGGTGAGAATAAATGCTTTTGCTATGATGTGAGACAACACTATTTATTTGGTGTGGCTCATCATCATTACCATCTATGCTAGATTGTCTAGTAATGGGCAGGCTAGGAAGTTTCTTTCCCAAATCTTTTCCTGGGGGAGTCCCTGAATCAGATTGGGAACTATTAGGTACTTTCTCAACAGATGGGGCACCTATGGCCTTATCCTGTTCTCTAAGCATGTTAAGTAACAGTTCCAAGGCAGGATTCTTCCCTACACTCAAACCTCTCTCTATACAGAGACTCCTTGCTCTTTTCCAGCTAAGGTTGTCATATGCAGTTTTGGACAGATCAACACTTTGGCCTGTGCCAGACATTTTTTTAGAGAGAGTTAAAGTGATAGAAAGAGAGAAAAAAGTTTTCAGCACTTTTTGGAAAGACAGAAAAAAACTTTTTAAACTTTTAAGAACTTTTTGAAAGTTTAGGAGTACTTTTCAGCACTTAGAAAAGAGTGAAAAGAGGAAATGCAAAACTTTTTGGCTATGTGTATATACACTGACCTTGTTTTGTATATTTTTCCCTTATGAAAAGTACAATGACAAGAGTGGTAAGTAGTCTCAAGCACTTATCCCACCACTGCACAACCAATGTAGGAGGCTGGACTGGCTTGTAGTGAGTACCAAGGGGTACTTGCACCTTGCACCAGGCCCAGTTATCCCTTATTAGTGTATAGGGTGTCTAGCAGCTTAGGCTGATAGATAATGGTAGCTTAGCAGAGAAGCTTAGGCTGAACTAGGAGACGTGTGAAGCTACTACAGTACCACTTAGTGTCATATGCACAATATCTTAAGAAAACACAATACACAGTTATACTAAAAATAAAGGTACTTTATTTTTATGACAATATGCCAAAGTATCTTAGAGTGTACCCTCAGTGAGAGGATAGGAAATATACACAAGATATATATACACAATAGCAAAAATATGCAGTATAGTCTTAGAAAACAGTGCAAACAATGTATAGTTACAATAGGATGCAATGAGGAAACATAGGGATAGGGGCAACACAAACCATATACTCCAAAAGTGGAATGCGAACCACGAATGGACCCCAAACCTATGTGACCTTGTAGAGGGTCGCTGGGACTATTAGAAAATAGTGAGAGTTAGAAAAATAACCCTCCCCAAGACCCTGAAAAGTGAATGCAAAGTGCACTAAAGTTCCCCTAAGGACAAAATAGTCGTGTTAGAGGAATAATGCAGGAAAGACACAAACCAGCAATGCAACAACTGTGGATTTCCAATCTAGGGTACCTGTGGAACAAGGGGACCAAGTCCAAAAGTCACAAGCAAGTCGGAGATGGGCAGATGCCCAGGAAATGCCAGCTGCGGGTGCAAAGAAGCTTCGACTGGACAGAAGAAGCTGAGGTTTCTGCAACAACGAAAAGGGCTAGAGACTTCCCTTTTGGTGGACGGATCCCTCTCGCCTTGGAGAGTCGTGCAGAAGTGTTTTCCCGCCGGAAGGACGCCAACAAGCCTTGCTAGACGCAAATCGTGCGTTTGGCGTTTTTGGACGCTGCTGGGGCCCAGGAGGGACCAGGAGGTCGCAAATTGGACCTGAAGAGAGAGGGGACGTCGAGCAAGACAAAGAGCCCTCACTGAAGCAGGTAGCACCCGGAGAAGTGCCAGAAACAGGCACTAAAAGGATGCGTGAAACGGTGCTCGCCGAAGTTGCACAAAGGAGTCCCACGTCGCCGGAGACCAACTTACAAAGTCATGCAATGCAGGTTAGAGTGCCGTGGACCCAGGCTTGGCTGTGCACGAAGGATTTCCGCCAGAAGTGCACAGGGGCCGGAGTAGCTGCAAAGTCGCGGTTCCCAGCAATGCAGCCCAGCGAGGTGAGGCAAGGACTTACCTCCACCAAACTTGGGCTGAAGAGTCACTGGACTGTGGGGGTCACTTGGACAGAGTCGCTGGATTCGAGGGACCTCGCTCGTTGTGCTGAGAGGAGACCCAAGGGACCGGTGATGCAGCTTTTTGGTGCCTGCGGTTGCAGGGGGAAGATTCCGTCGACCCACGGGAGATTTCTTCGGAGCTTCTGGTGCAGAGAGGAGGCAGGCTACCCCCACAGCATGCACAAGCAGGAAAACAGTCGAGAAGGCGGCAGGATCAGCGTTACAGAGTTGCAGTAGTCGTCTTTGCTACTATGTTGCAGGTTTGCAGGCTTCCAGCGCGGTCAGCGGTCGATTCCTTATCAGAAGGTGAAGAGAGAGATGCAGAGGAACTCGGCTGAGCTCATGCATTCGTTATCTAAAATTTCCCCAGAGACAGAGACCCTAAATAGCCAGAAAAGAGGGTTTGGCTACCTAGGAGAGAGGATAGGCTACTAACACCTGAAGGAGCCTATCAGCAGGAGTCTCTGACGTCACCTGGTGGCACTGGCCACTCAGAGCAGTCCAGTGTGCCAGCAGCACCTCTGTTTCCAAGATGGCAGAGGTCTGGAGCACACTGGAGGAGCTCTGGACACCTCCCAGGGGAGGTGCAGGTCAGGGGAGTGGTCACTCCCCTTTCCTTTGTCCAGTTTCGCGCCAGAGCAGGGGCTAAGGGGTCCCTGAACCGGTGTAGACTGGCTTATGCAGTATTGGGCACATCTGTGCCCAAGAAAGCATTTCCAGAGGCTGGGGGAGGCTACTCCTCCCCTGCCTTCACACCATTTTCCAAAGGGAGAGGGTGTCACACCCTCTCTCAGAGGAAGTTCTTTGTTCTGCCATCCTGGGCCAGGCCTGGCTGGACCCCAGGAGGGCAGATGCCTGTCTGAGGGGTTGGCAGCAGCAGCAGCTGCAGTGAAACCCCAGGAAGGGCAGTTTGGCAGTACCAGGGTCTGTGCTACAGACCACTGGGATCATGGGATTGTGCCAACTATGCCAGGATGGCATAGAGGGGGCAATTCCATGATCAAAGACATGTTACATGGCCATATTCGGAGTTACCATTGTGAAGCTACATATAGGTAGTGACCTATATGTAGTGCACGCGTGTAATGGTGTCCCCGCACTCACAAAGTTCAGGGAATTGGCTCTGAACAATGTGGGGGCACCTTGGCTAGTGCCAGGGTGCCCTCACACTAAGTAACTTTGCACCTAACCTTTACCAGGTAAAGGTTAGACATATAGGTGACTTATAAGTTACTTAAGTGCAGTGTAAAATGGCTGTGAAATAACGTGGACGTTATTTCACTCAGGCTGCAGTGGCAGGCCTGTGTAAGAATTGTCAGAGCTCCCTATGGGTGGCAAAAGAAATGCTGCAGCCCATAGGGATCTCCTGGAACCCCAATACCCTGGGTACCTCAGTACCATATACTAGGGAATTATAAGGGTGTTCCAGTAAGCCAATGTAAATTGGTAAAAAATGGTCACTAGCCTGTTCATGACAATTTGGAAAGAAATGAGAGAGCATAACCACTGAGGTTCTGATTAGCAGAGCCTCAGTGAGACAGTTAGTCACTACACAGGTAACATATTCAGGCACACTTATGAGCACTGGGGCCCTGGGTTACCAGGGTCCCAGTGACACATACAACTAAAACAACATATATACAGTGAAAAATGGGGGTAACATGCCAGGCAAGATGGTACTTTCCTACAAAGGTGCTCCGTGTTTCTTAGTCTATTGCATGCAATGCCTGCAAGGGGATGTCTGGGGGTGTCCATGGGACCTCCTATGATCCCTTTAGAGGGCTGCATTTAGAAGGCGCACTAAAAGTGCACCACATTTTTGAGGTGCACTTTCATTGCACCTTCTAATGACACGTTTGCCTCTGCGCACACATCACTAATCTGGTGCAGAGGCAAAGTAATTCCCTCATCTGCATGGAGCAAATGAGGGAATGCGGTCTAATGATAGAGCTGGCACTACATGTATGCCAGCGCTATCTGTATTACAGAAGGGGCCCCTTCTGTAATACCAGAATACCCTGGGGGTGCACAAAGCAACTGCAACCCTGTAGCGCCTCGGGGCACTTGAGTAATACGGCCCCTGGTTGTTAAACAGGCACTAATGAGGTGAACTATTGCCCAGACAAAGCAATGAAGCAATACTATCACAACATGAGCCACATCATGCTGCATAATTAGCCTTTTCTTGCTACATAATTTAGTCAATCCTGCCGCATAATTTGGTCTTCACTTGTCGCATAATTCCAGTGGCCCAGAGCATTATACATAAAAGTAGAATGTTAATGGATGTTGTGTAGAGTCTGTAGGGAGGAGAGAGATGAACTTTCCTCTATGGAGACTTCTCAAAAGATTGTTCGGCGCGTGGGTCGGCGCAAGTGAGGACGGATTGATTTTATGCCAATGTTTCACAATATCTGCAGGTGCTAAGGTCCCTTTGTTGTAGGCAAGGCAGGCCTGTCTGCGGAGGCCACACTTGTCCCGGTGCTGCTAGAAAATATGCGTGTGTTTCTAAGGCCTCCCCTCCCGCCTCACCTCACTGTAACGTAAACTGATCATATTAATAATATTCCCACCGCCTCACCCACTCACGCGCGCCAGCTCTGCCCATATAAGGCCATGATCTGAACGGATGAGAGAGAATTGGTCTCATTCTGAATGCGCAGTGTCAACCAGGCGTGCCGTCGCCGCGCGCAGTTTCCATTTCCTTCACGCTGCTTGCTAGTTCTGAATATTTGGGGGGGCTGATCAGGCCCAGAACCGCTTTGGGGAACGTCATTTGAAGCTTTTCTGCAAACTGCACGATAACAAGGACACTATTGCAGACTCGGAGCGTGCAGAACAGTTTACCTCTCCTCTGAAGGCACTCTATTATAGAAATTCCTGAGCCATTATGTAAATTTTTCAAACAATGGAAGAGCTCTCAGGCACGCCGTGCAAAGCGCCTTCTCTGTTAGGGCATCAGTGCCACACAGAAAGGAACAGAAGAGAGCGCTGCCAAGTCCTCGGCTCCTCTGCCTACGTTAGACTGGGTGCGTTTCCCAGAACTCGCTGTACTTCCAACACGTCTGGATTTTGGGGGAATCGGAGATAAATGCTTTTAGGTCTTGGCTAGAGCTGGGCAATGTCTTTCAGGTTTAGGAAGACATTGTAGGCGCCTGCAGCTGAGTAGGCCTCACGTCGCTTGAGCTGGTGGCTGCGCCTGCTCCTCGAGTGGACTATGGAAGGATACAGACAGTGGCACCTCCATCGACAAAGGCAAGGTGCCTTGTGCAGTACAGACACCCCTTTTTAAATTTATTTTTCAAACTTCAGCAAATTCGCCTTTGGTACAGCCGGCAACATTTGTTTATAAAAAAAAAAAGGCATGAAGCAGCGAACTGTCACGCTTCACAACTTTGCTTAGCCCTAATAAGCTCAGAAATACCAAAAAGCATTTTTATGTTCAAGTATTTCATACATGGTAATCACATCTGATCATCTATGATTGAATCCTTGTAATCGTTGTGGGGACAGAGCTTTGGGAGTCCAGGAAGGGGCTGCTGGTGATTTACACTGGGTAGGAACACATCCTACCTCTCTTCAGACAACATGGCGTCAAGCACGGTTCCATAGTGCAGGTGGCCCTCTGCTTCTCGCCGCTGCACTCCTGCTAAGGAGCCTACTTGCCTCCCTTTCCCTACTTGGTCTCCTCCTTCCCAAGCCTCCACCTCGTCGCTGCATACAGTCTTCCCTGGATGATGAGGAGAGGCCTCACCACAGCCTTTAAACAAAAGAACCACAAATCTAGCAAAGGATGCCGGCCAAGCTTGCTCCTCGCACCACTAGAATGTGCCCATCGGCCACTTTACCACATTCTCCGCCTTCTCTATATTAAGGAAAACATCATCAGCTATATGAGATTGACCTTTTTACAGATTCTGCCTCTGAGGCACTAGAAGACAATGTCACATCCCCAGCACTCTTCCAACCTCAATATTTCTCATCTCATGGCAATAATAACATATTTTACTGACTGATTTTCATTTAGTGTTTCACACTCACTTCACGTCTTCCAGAAATGGTGGGTGAGGACCATCTGGTGACATTTATTGACATGTTTTAATCATGAAAGAAGTGTTATGAACAAAATAGAAGCAAAGACTTTTACGGTCTTTGCTCCATAATTGGAAGTTATGTCTGCAGACATCAACAAAATGATGCACCTGCTATAAAGCCTGATCTTCAACACCTTTACATTAATTTAGAAATTAACTCTGCTGCAGTGCCCCACAATGTAGGAAGGAGTAACTGCACAGCACTGATCAGCAAATTCCTCAGGAGTCACCTTCAATATGATGATCAAAGCAGCCAAATCCCCACTCTTCCACAAACTGTCCAAAATAATCGCTCTATGACAAAATCTTATACCTTCCTAATATTTTGAAATATGTTAAGAAGAACTTTAAGGTCAAGATTCTGAGAAAATGTCTAGATTCTTTAATTGTGTATCAAAACCACTGTAGAAAAAAAGCATCATCAAAATGAGCTTTTCTTTTTCTCTTGTAATCCCACCAATGGGGAGAAGCCATCATGTAGGCTTTGAATGTTGTAGAAGTAAAAACACATTCCATATGGAAAGCGAATAACCACTATTCCATCAGCACATATCAAAGGGAAGACCTAAATCTCCATTTTCAGCATAGGAAAGTTGATGACACAAAAGTCCACTCCTTTTTCCACATAAAGGAAGAGTTCTTCACAAACCATTCTTTTTCTTATCCCTGTTCCTCTCCAACCACACCCACCTCTTAGTTCCATTAACTCCTACACTCTATTACATCTCTTTCACTCATTTTCCTGTCCTAGCCAATACATATCCAAATATCTACTGATACATCAACTGCATCGCATTCTCCATGGGCTAAAATGCATAGCACCTAAATATATACCCCTACCTATGTCCCCTATCTCTGGCTTCTCACACGGAAACAAATATCAAGAAAAAAGGTCCTACCAATTTTAGCTCTTTCCTGCCTGTCTGTGTTCACTAAACATCCCTCCACATTTAATAAGCCAAAAATATAACCTACAACTCCCGTATGAGACCAGGTGCTTCCTCCGCCTTCAGGATGAATGAAGACAAAACCCTGAGAGCTCCAATACCTATAAAAGTGCAGTCCTTCAGTCTTACAAAATGTATTTTCCTCAACCGCATAGAAAACCAGACACTAAACACCTCATTGAAAAAACTGACACCACCACTTGGCAAACAATACAATGTATTTTTCCTTACATTATGAACTTGTTTAATTCATGTGAAGGGGTTTCCAAAGAGAATCTTCTCCATCTCTGCTGGGACTAATGGCAAACCCACATCTTGGAACTCAAATAACCTTGCCCTCTAATAGTCTCCCATACCTTATTCGAGAAAGACATAAACATTATTATCTCATCCTACGCTGACCCTGAATCTTTTCGGCTGTCATCCTCTCTCTCCAAAATTCACGTTATCGTAAAGGACAGAGATTTGCAACTGAGACATAGCAAATCCAAACCCAATCATCACAATTGTGATCAAACCTTGATGGTCACAACACCCATCGCCAAAGAAAAGGCAGGCTAATTGCAGATTGGCAAACAAACATTGTTTACAAATTGCAGACCTTATTAGCTTGTACCATCTTCAACTACTATTTCTTCATGGAAAGCTGTCTCTAAGACTCCTCACATTCAATAAGGAATCTACTCTAGAAAGAGACTGGACCAGTGAAGGAAACCTGATGGAGGCGCTGCACTAAAACACAGATCAGCCACTCAATGTAAACCTCTGAAAAATGGATTCAATCCCAACCTCCCAGTACCTACTCACAGAAGTAAAAATAGCAGTGTGTATACTCCCATCCTCCACATCATCTGCTCTCCACCACGTGAAAACGATTTATTAATGGTATATCTCTTTGAACTATTTTTATGTTGTTTGTGTTTACAGCATTTCTAGAGCCCCTTATTGCAGAAGCTACTTGGCACTGATTAGATCTAGATTTCACCAACAGAAGTTACTGTAAATTAAAATCAGTTTTGAACAATACGTTTTAGGTTCCTTCTTAAGCAAAACCAAAGAAGGTGAGGTACAAAGTTAATTCAGCAATAAAGCCCATTCTCTAGCAGCCACAAAGCAAAAATCTCTCCCCCCACAGGAGGCAGAATGAGTTTTAGGAACACCTACCAAGAATTTGCCCTACAACCACACAAATTGTGTGCCAGAGAGTGAATGTGAAATCTGTTAGCCAAGGCTAGCGGAGCCCTGCCATAAATGGCTTAGTAAACAATGAAAAGAATTCTTTGAGCAAGCGGCAGCCGGTGGAGCTGCTTCAAGACAGGTGTAAGGTGCTTCATTGAAGTTATCTTGATGAGTGCAAGCCGCTACATTTGGTATCAGCTGTAGTCTTCTGATTGACTTATTGGGCAACACCATGTAAGAGTTGATGTAGTCAAGCCATCACTCAACGAGTGCAGTGTTTTTTTGGTGAAGCTCTACCGGGATAAAAGGCAGGATTTTATTCAGAATTTGAGGTGCCAGAAACAGGTGCTGGCAAACATTTTAATCTGAGGCACTCAGGCAAAATTGGCATCTAAAAAGACCCCCAGATGTTTCACTCTGTCAACAGGCGAGGGAGCAATGCGTACAAACTGGGATGTCTTTTCTCTATATGGGTCCTGGTTATCAAAGCCTCTGTTTTCTCTGGATTAAACTGAAGAAGGTTTATGGCGATTGAGTTCCAAATAAAGAGAAGAATATCTGCAATTGTAAAAAACTGACCAAGCTTGGAATGGAGTTTAAATAGAACTTGCATGTCACTGGCATGCATATAGAAACACACATGTCTTCGAAGGCCCAAGTTTAAAAGGCAGTGGGATTTAAACGATCCATGTGGAGCTCCCCATTGTACCAGTTTGTTGTAGAAGAGAAAGACTGAAAGAAAACATTTGTTAGCACCTAGTCAGGGAGGATTTAAGTCTGGTCTGATTGTGGAATCAAAAGAATTGTATTCTTTCCAGAAAAATCGGGTAATCTGTGGTGTCAAATGCAGAGAGACCGAGCAAGATCAATGCCCGTATCTATCCTTGATACGCCATCACATGTAAATTTTTAAACATACACTTGATCTCCAATTCAGTATTATGGCCGCACCTGAAACCAACAAAGTGGGCATAACACTTTGCTCAGTGAAGGCCTGGAGCTGGGAATTTCCCCATTATCTTATCCAAAAAACGAGAGAAATAGAGAAGTAGTTTTTACATCATACAAGGGTCAGGGAAGTTTTACTCAATAAAAGCTTTTACTGGGCCTGCTTTCAAAGTGTGTGGTGCTTTGACTTGACTGATGATTCATTTAATAAAAAACTAAGTGTGGTACAATTAAATTAGCTAGTAATTTTAATGTTTTAGCCATTCCGATCTCTCCAGAAGAATCTCAAGCTTTTACTGATAAAATTGTGGTGTGACTTGAATTCAGAGACTAAATGAAAAAACAATTCATCCTTATAACTACACACTTTTTTAGGGGACTTAGCAGAGATGACACCGTGTCAAGGTGCCTATCTATAACCTATCTGATTTTATTTATTTTTTACATAAACGTTATCCTGTCACACATAATTTGGAGAGACTCAAAAAAAAGTAGCACTAGAAACAGATAAGGAAAGATTCTTGATAACCAATGAAAGTGTCAGGAGACATTGGTTGCATTAGAGATCCTAGACGTAACATATTCACATTTTGCTCTCCAGATGCTTGATTTTATATTTAAAAGGTGGCTGGAGATAAATCTGTTTGGCTTCTGAAGAGTACGATGTTCTCCAATGTCTTTCTGCTCTACATTTAAGTTTTAAGAAATACAAGATTTCTGTTAAACTTGGAGTTAAGTTTATATTTCCATTTTACTGATCAATTCTCACTTTAAATGGGAAAGTTTGAGTCAAGGAAAGCAATAAGCTATTAGATGATAAAATGAAGTAAATCTCTAATATCGTCATAGGCAATTTTAATCTACACAATCTACACAGACGCGATGTGAGTGATCCAGATGCATTGCAGTTTTCACAATTTCTAAAAAAACTAGAATCTTGAATACCTTTATGCCCTTTACCCACCCATGAAGAATGATCTATTGTTAAACTACTGATTCTGTCCCTGATACTCTTCAACTTATACAGGGAGTCACTCTGCACTCCCTGAATCACTTAAATCTCTCATTTCAGATGGATTGTATTACATGCTCTCTGAAGCCCAGGATATATCTTCTTGGAAACTCCATCATTAAAAAAAGTACACCTCTCAATCAAGCCTTCATGCAACCCCAAAATCTGGAACAGAATTCCCTCCTCAATCAGGATGATCACCTCTATCATCATCTTATAAAGAGGGCTCAAAATCTTAGTCCACCAACAACGCTTCATAGGGTAACATCATCTCAATGAAGTGCAGATGGAATTAAAGATCTAAACCTGAGAGGAACACCGTAACACTCCAGACTTTAGCAAAAAAGTCTCATTCCCAGCAGTCAACTTTCTATGTACTGTACTATTTTGTCACATGTGGAACACTATACTATCCTGTCAGTTGTGGTCTGCGGCATGTGAAACAAAAAAAATAGATAGACAGAAAGATCTGGTTCAGTGAACAATTCAGTTCCTTTTGTTGCACTGTCTTTGTATACTTCTAGATGAAAAAATGTAAGTCTTGTTTGTACAGCAAAAAACACTGCATTTGACTTGTAATACCTCAAAGTTCACACCCAATGCTTAATTTGAGCTGGTGATTGCAGGTGGTCCCACTGGTGCTCTTTTCAGGAGAACAGCACTTAATTTTCCACTTCAGACTTTGACCCAGAGCGCGCGAGAGAAGCCAAAAAAAAGGAGAAAAGATGGAGGGAGAGAAGCAGAACCAATGACAAAGGAAGAAATCAGGGATGAAAAAAGAACCTGAAAGAGTGAGATAAAGAAGCAGTGGTCTGGTGGTGGATGAAGGATGCATGAGGTGGCATCAAGACTATGCAGCTACTATATTCAGCACCTGACCTTCAAGAACGGCGGTCGTGGGCTTCTGATCAAAACTTTGGACCCCAGCACTTAGGGCCATATTTATACTTTTTGACGCAAAACTGCGCTAACGCAGTTTTGCGTCAAAAAAATTAGCGCCGGCTAACGCCATTCTGAAGCGCCATGCGGGCGCCGTATTTAATCAATGACGTTAGCCGGCGTTAGCCGCCGGCGCTGCCTGGTGTGCGTGGAAAAAAACGACGTACACCAGGCAGCGCCGGCGTAGGGGGATATGGGGCTTGGGCGTCAAGAAATGGGGCAAGTCAGGTTGAGGCAATTTTTTCGCCTCAACCCGATTTGCGCCATTTTTTTTCACTCCCAATCCCCATAGAAATGACTCCTGTCTTAGCAAAGACATGAGTCATGCCCCCTTGCCCAATGGCCATGCCCAGGGGACTTCTGTCCCCTGGGCATGGTCATTGGGCATAGTGGCATGTAGGGGGGCACAAATCAGGCCGCCCTATGCCACAAAAAAAAAAAAAAAAACACTTACCTGAACTTACCTTAATGTCCCTGGGATGGGTCCCTCCAGCCTTGGGTGTCCTCAGGTCCCTTAACGCCTGCCGTTTGCAGGCGCTAAAAAACGGCGCAAAAGCGGTCCTACGTCATTTTTTTTGACCCGCCCACTCCCGGGCGTGAATTTTGCCCGGGAGTATAAATCCGACGCACATGCCTCGCAGTCGATTTTTTAGACGTGAACGCCTACCTTGCATCTCATTAACGCAAAGTAGGTGTCCACGCTAAAAAATGACGCAAACTCCATGGACTTTGGCGCTAGACGCGTCTAACGCCAAAGTATAAATATGGAGTTAGTTTTGCGTCGAAATTGCGTCAAAAAAAAACATGCAATTCCGGCGCAAACGGAGTATAAATATGCCCCTTATTGTATTACAAATTAAACACTGTTCACACCTGATGATTGCTCCGTGTGCACAGGTCTCTTCCAGCTGCTCAGTAGGGATTTACTTGCTGCACAAAGGCAAGGGCGGGGCAGGCAAACCTCTGAACATTTGCATGACTTGCGGGTGACACCAAAGCCAACTTTGCATGTGAGTGAAGTTTACATAATAGAAGGAATAATGGTTAAATAGGAAAATGAACCAATTTAATCCGAAAGAGAATTAGTAATAGCCCTATCGTTAAAGATATGAAAATGTGCAAAGTGGCCTGAAGGTGGATGCTGGAAGCATAAGGTGACCCCATACACATCCATTCTGCTGGACATGGGGGTGCTTTTGGGGCAGATGAAGGGGTCAGCATCTTCCAAACCAGACCTTACATGGGTGACAAATATGGCACTGAATATGCTAATGGTTACTGCACGTGTCTATATTAATTGCCTTGTTATTAAATGTTTAAGTTAGTGGGGTGTTTACATAACATTTTTTTATAATATATATTCTTTATAGTGCATATAATTTGCATAAACTAACAATACTATATATAGTGTAATATTAAGTATGGTCTCTTGTGTTTCCTTTTTTGAGTGTGAGAAGTATCTTTGAAACGGTTTCTTTCAACAGGTTTATTTACACAATTTGCCTGCAATAATGCTCAACCTGTTATAACCCTTACAATCCTGTATGAAAAATTGCCCTTTTATCACTTATGTTTTTAAAATCGCCCTCTGTTTCTTTCCACCTTCTGTCTCTCTTTTCTGTGTACAAGCCACTCTCAAAAATCTAATGCCTAACTGCCTTAAAGCTTTTTGGAAGCCATAGCAACATCCATTAATTCCAGCTACAAATTGTGTCTCACCTAGCCCCCCTCTATAGATCACATATCTGTGTCGGCATTTACCACCGAATGCATGGAATGAGCATGCAAAACTAACCCTAACCCCAAAAAACGGTTGACTGACCACTAATTTGGCTCCCCGAGTAGCATGCTACTTGCAGCAAAGCACATCGACGCCTAGTCAGGGGTAGTGAACGCTATAAAAATACAATTTATATATTCTATAAATTCTATTTTGCTTTCCTTACACCTCCTTGCATTACTATTATCATAGCCCTATCCTGTTTTTGCCACTTAGTGTATTGTGTCTGCCTTGCTCAACAGAAGGAAAAGTCACTCTGTTCTGGTCAGAGAGTTGTTTTTCTTAAAAAGGTTAAAAAAAAATAGAAAATGATCACAATAAGATTCAGGGTGATATAACTTTGCACATTTTTGTTTTATGCTTGTTGTTATGTAAATGTAAATGTATTTATATAGCGCTTACGACCCCTGAAAAGGAATTGAAGCTCTTATTTGGAGGGGCAGCACGCTACTCTGAAACCCAAGATTAGTAGATTAGTACATGTTTTTTCTTTTCTTTTCTTGTGCATTAATTATGTTGGGGTTGTGCTCTTGATTTTATGTTGGTTTTTTTAGGGATAGAGTGAGAGAAATACATTTGAAAGTGAGAGTTTGGAGTAGGGATAGAATGGCAGGAATGGGTTTGGAAAAAAGAACTAGTAAATTATTTGGCGGGGTCACACAGATGTCTTAGCTGTATGGCATGGCTAAAAGGAGGGGGGGAATTTGAGTAGATGTTCGATTACACCCACCCACACACCACACACACACACAATAAAGTTATGTTTGCTTGAATAAGCCCCTCTGTAAAAATACCCATATGTTCATTGAAGCTGAAATATTTTCATGGTCTGCTGTCCACGTTAATCTTTTTGAACATTTAATATGACCTGCAAATAACTGTAATTAACATAAATGTACATAAATATATGTGAAACTGTAGAAAAACAACATTTTGGCTTTTCTCCATGTACATCATTTCTAGCTGTACTGCCTTTGTTAGAATATTCCCCAAGAAGCTGTCAACAAAATAAAATATCATAACATAGTCCCACTGAGGCAGCCTCATTTTATCAACATTAACAAGACGAACGTCTGCGTTGGGCCGCTCAACTTTCAGACCCAGCGGATAACCGAATGTCGCACATAGAAATGTGCAGCAAGTGCACGTGCCCACCAAGCTTTTGAAGAATTGAAGATACGAGAAAGGTGTTACGTTGGTAGTTTTCTTTTGCACTTTATCACTTTCTCAGATGGAGATTGGCCTGAGCGGAATTCCGGACAGCCTCCCACAGATCGGCCAACGTGAAATCAGAGTGTGTGGTTGGCGGTACTTCAACCATACGTTATAAAACCGCGTTGCTGGAATATCTTCGAAAACCGCTGAAGTAAAGGTGTAACGCAGTCCCCTTGCGCGGGATGTGTGTAGGGGCAGGGGTGTTTGTGAGATGAAGGCAGGGGCAATGCATCACATACAGCAGGTGCGGTGGGGAAGTCGGGGGAGGGGAGGGAGTTCGTGTACTCCTCTCTCCTTTTAAAACTGCCAAGTTAACTACTATTTGCTCATCTGATTCTCAAATACCGTATGGATGAAGGAAAGCTGGGGGAGGAGGTGGGGGGTGTTTTGGGGGCGCGTTGGTTCTCTCCTCCACAACCGTCTATATTGTGAGCCCGCGAAAATGGATAAACTACCAGGTGCATTTAATTTCCACAACGCATAGCTACCCCCGTTAACGCCATCCCACCCGCCGCTTCACGCGCCATGCTTCCTCGTGCTTTGCTCTTGTCCTCGAGGCACAACCAGATGTAGAGGTTATGTGAACGTGTAAACGCGGACAGAGGACATGAACAGGCGGAGCGGCATTTTTATCTTGTTGATGTTCTTATCGTTTATATTGGGAGTTGGGCTGTTATTCCTGTCATGGATTGTCACGTGCCAGGTTCGCTTCTGCACTCCACTGATCCCAACACTTCAGGCCCTCGCTGTTATTCAGGAAGCAGACGCGGATATTTGCTGAAAGACGGTCAGTATATCATTGTATGAAAATCGGAAGCGCGCATTTTTGCATATGGGGGGAATGTGCAGCGTCATACGAAGTACACAGATGGTGCCTTCCTGGGTCGGACTGGGACAGAAAATGCGCCCTGGCACCAAAATTAAAAGTGGCCCCATTAGTCAATTGGAAAGCTAAAAACTGGTTCATGGTTACAACATTGGGACAGTTTGTAAATTGTAAAGACCAACGGTACAAGTGTTTTGCAGTCATGGATTTGAACTTGCAACAGGCACATTTTTTTTATTTCAGGGAAATGAACAGTAAAACCAGGCCAGAAGACTATAAAACAGGACCACAAACAACAGCCCACTTACTTGCCTGTCAGATTGCTGACTAGGCCAGTAGAACTTGGGGTGCCATCAACCATGTTTGTGCCAAAAACTGTTAACAGTTGCACCGCAGTGCATAGGCAATCTATTGAGGTGTTGCGTGACATTTGCAGTTCAGGTACTGTGCACCTTCCAGCACAAATTCCTATAGGGTTACAACCACCCAAGGGTAAGCCACTTTAAATGTGCATTTCCAGAGAAATTACACACTACTCACCTGGCTATTCTGCAGTATTCCGTGTGTCCATTGGTTGTGCCTAGTTTCATTTAGTGCTAGGATCTCAAACAAATCCAGTTTGTGCTTCTTTAGTAGGCCTTCCTTTAAGTGATATCCTAGCGGCGTTTGCCCGGTTTCTACCGCTTTACTCCACGTTCTAGTCATTATCCCTTTTATTTGCACAATGCGATGCAAAGTCACTTGGCATTGCACTAGAATCACGTGTTTGGGGCAAAATATATGTTAAATAGGAAAGTTGATCAACGCTGTGGATTGCCCCACATTGAGTTGCAACAGTGTAAACACATCGGAAATCTGGGTCTATGGGACGTGTTGCAGTTCTTAGCTTGTGATGATTAGATAGTTATCCACTCCCATTCTCAGCCAGAAGGGCCAGCCTAAAGGCCAAAAGCAGCACTGGAAATATTTATAAAATCAGACTCACACCACACAGAGAAGCAGGTGCAGCCTGCAAGACCAACAGAACGCCCCTGTCTTTGTGGCTATGTACAAGATACTAAAAGTAGGTCTATAGGTAAAATAAATATTAAAGCTTTTCATAGGAAGAACTCTATGTGCTCACATAAAACAATATTCAATGCAGAGGAGGTAAATATTTATGCCACAAGAGAAATATTACCTATTTTATAGAAAATGTCTGTAATAAGCTATATGCCAAGAGAAATAGCATCAGTTTCAACTACTTTGCCAAGAAACATAATGCCAACACTGATCCAGTGTCAGTGAAAATTCCAACAAAATACCTGCGCCAGAAAATAAGGAATTATGATAAATGCTGTCATATGTCAGGTTACCGCCAACATCCATCAGGGCAACGCTCAAATGTTCCGGGGCATTTTCGGTGAAATCAGAATGCTGCTGAATGATGCCAAAATACTGTTGGATTGCTCATTTGTGACAGTGGTACAGCGTTGCTCGCTATGCAGCCAAATATGCAAGTCATGCTTCTTTATTATGCCTGTGATGCTCCCTTTCAACTTGACCAACAAATATGCTTCAGCAGCAGAACAGAAGACACAAGCCAGAAATCTGGAAGCTACTATTGATGCAGATCTTACGTTTGCGCCCCAAAGTAATGCTATGGTAAGGGTCTTCATTTTGTATTTGTACATGTTCCGGGGAAAAATCCACCTCCTTCAAACAGACCATGTGCGGTCTACAGATGGTGGCCTTGGACCAATGCAATATACTCCACAATAGGTTCCACAAAAAACTCCCTAATAGGCTTCATAGCTTTCAATCTCAGTAATTGTCATTTATTTTGATTTAGACATTTAGAAAAATTAAGCAAAACAATGTATTTCAACTCAATGCAAAGTAAGCAAGATCAACAATATAGATCCGTAAAACTGTTTAAACATTTGAAAATCGTATTAGCAGCAGAGGGAGTTGGTGGAGGATATACATCCTCAAGTGCTCACATTGAAGTTTTAATATAGTCATGAAACAACTTCCATAAAACTCTTCTCCTGTATTATAGTCGATATGGACAGACAAACAGAATATGATCCAGATCCTTTGTAGCAATCCACCTAAGTTGCAGATTGCTTCTGCTTTGGGCATATTAAACCAATTCCCATCATTTACCACTAGGGGAAATAATGCAATATATACATTGGGAAAAACCACAAAATTAGGTGATAATGTAAAAGTTGAATATAGACATGAGACACATTATTTAAGCTATTTAATAAACAGGAAGTCGGGTGGGAAATCTTTAAGCATTGTTCTTAAAACTATGTCTTAATTTCATTTCAAAACTATGTTGAACAGCATTCCTCAATATTTTAATACAACTGATTTGCTGTTAGATCTTGAAATAAAATCCCTAGATCTTTTCAATTCCTCTAAGTATTTTTATGTAAACGTATAAAAAGAATACTCTTAATCGCTTAAGAAATGTGTGCTTATTGAGTCATGCAGAGTACCTGACACAGCCTTGAAAACATGACCACCAACTTTAAATATATTCCTAACAATTTGGAATCATGCTTCACAGCCCTTACTCCTAAACAAAATTTTTGAAAGGAAAGACAGTTCAAGAGGCCAAGTAGTCCAACAATTTTTTCTTTCACCTTTCTCTTAAAGACCGTTTTGGATGGAGGATACAGTCCAAACCAATCAATAAGGAAGCGTGCATTTTCATATCAAAAGCTTTTTTTAAAGTGAAGGTAATGCTTATTTTTAATCTCCTAATAAAATAATTCCAAACCTGCACTATGAACAATACCGATTTTACTTTCTTTTCTGTGTGTTGATTTTTAAAAATATAGTAATATCTAGTCGTGGTAATGATCAATTAACAGGCTTAACAGAAACTCCAGCAGCAGGCCAAGTATCATAATCTTTTCAGTGAGACCTGTGCCCACACCCATTGAAATTCAGACCCACACGTCTCTGTGAACGGTTGAAATTAATTTTATTAATCCAGGAAGAACGTTTAATTTTGTAATTTTTCTCCACAAGGTTAGTCTAGCAACTTTGTGAAAAGTTTATAACAGTCTATGGCCCTCATTATGACCTTGGCGGTAAATGCCACCTACTGCCACGCTGATGGCTGCCAACATACCGCTGTGGTGGCGAATAACCGTTCACCATATTATAACACACACACACCAATCCAACAGAATACAGCCACATACACAAATCCGCCAGTCTAAAGGTCAGTGCTAAACTGGCAGTCCCAAAACCCATACCGTTACACCAACAAAACAACGCCCATCACATTATGACCCACAAATCTCCACGGCGGACATTCAACGGTGGTAAACCATTGGCGGGACATACCGCTGTGCTCAGAATGGACACCCACATACAAAACAACACTACATTTCCGCTACGAAAAACACACACCTGACACCCATACACACACCACATCCACACACCCACACCACTATAAAACACACACCCACATTACCCACAACACTTTACGATTACGAATCGTAGCCACCAGACTGACACCAAGACCACTTAGACAACTAGACACGCACCACTTACACCCATACATCCCACACGCACCCCACATTACACACCCCAGCACATTACTTAACACACTCTCACCAACATACACCACACAACACCCATGGCACCACAAAGGCACCCCCTTTTCATTGAGGAGGAGTTAAGGGTCATGGTAGAGGAAATTGTCAGGGTAGAGCCACAGCTGTTTGGAGCACAGGTACAGCAGATATCCATTGCAAGGAAGATGGATCTATGGCGGAGGATCATGGACAGGGCGAACGCCGTGGGACAGCATCCAAGTACAACGGACGACATCAGGAAGAGGTGGAATAACCTACGGGGGAAGGTACATTCCATTGCAGCAAGTCACCAGCTCACCATACAGATGTCTGGTGGTGGACCCCCACCTCCTCCCCACAGCTCACAGCATGGGAGGAGCAAGTACTGGCAATACTGTATCATGAGGGACTCACTGGAGTAGCCAGAGAACTGGACACTGGTAAGTCAATATTTACTAGTTATCACCCCCCCATACCTGCATGCCATCTCGCACCCTCACCCTCACTCCCATCACTCCACTCCATCCCACACACTGCACCTACACATCTGACTAACCCCAATGCCAAGCCCTGCATGCTATACCAATGCATGGACAGCCCTCCCAGCCCTGCATGGACACCCATCACTAAAGCATGCACAGCAGAGGGAAACTAACAATCCCATAATACATCACCATACACAAGCAAAAGGTGGCAGGGCGACACCAACGTAGAGGGGAAGTCAGAGAGCTACAAATGTCATACACATGAAGCATAATACATCACATACATCCCCACAGGTACCCCAGCCAATCTCATTGGAGAGGAGGTGTCACGACTATCCAGTCCCCCAGCAGAAAATGCCCCCAGTGATGACAGTAACTCTGGACTTCTGGATCTGGATGACCTACCTGGCCCATCAGGGATCACTGGACAGCCAGTCACCCATGCCCACTCACAGACCACCACAGAGCCTCCCCCATCAGGATCCAACACCACAGCACCCACCCAGTGTACCCACACCTCTGTCCCCAGGACACGTCAATCAGCAGTGTGCCCACCTGTACAGGGATCCCAGTCCACACCTCATATCCAAAACAATCAGGGACCTGGGGTCAGTGGCAGTGGGCACACCGTTCAGGGGACAGAGGCACAGGCCAACAGGGACACTGGAAGGACTGCTGTGCACCAGGGGGAGGACAGGACCAGGGAACCAACCCTCCAGGAGGCACTCTCCGAGATCGTGAAAGACTACCAACATTCCCAGAGCACGATGTGCCAGATCCCTGACAATGTGCAGAAGAACAGGTGGCTACAGGAGCGACAGTATCAGGGGATCAGGGAGGACTTGCAGGCCATTAACACCACCCTGGACTCCATAGCAGGGATGCTGGCAGACATGGCCAACATCATGAGGGAGGCAACAGCACACCAGCAGGCCCCTACCACTAGCCAGTCCATTGACCAGCCCTCCACTTCTGCTGCCACTAGTGGGCAGGAGGCCCCACCACAAGACCCACAGGCCACCAGCATCCCTCCCCCTGCAGAAGGTGAACCACCCCGAAAATGTTCCCTGCAACCCAAACAGAAGCTAGAGACGCTTGCCAAGACCACCACCAGGCAATAAGACTCTCCTGATTGTCCTCCTTGTGTCCCACTCAGTCAACTTGTCCACCTTGCACTGCCATTGCTCCCCTTCCTATGGCCACTTTGGCACCGCACCAGTGCTACAAACAGACTGGATCTTTACCCTGGACTTTCCTCCACAATCAACCCATTCCATTGCACTTTTCACTCAATTTGTTAGCACTAAAATAAACACCCTTGAACACAACTCGACTACTTGTATGTCATGTGTTGAAAAGTGTATTTATGGAAACAGTTACATCCATTGTAAATGAACTGTACACTGTGGAGCATAGAAATAATGACCTGTAGCTGGCTGCAGTCAGCACATCAGTACACAGTTGTCATAGCACCAACATCTGTAAAATGATAAACCATAGGTGACAGTAAGTAGAGGTAAAAGGAAGTTAATGCTATCATGCCACAGCCACACAGAATACACCAATAGTCATGATGTTCTGTTGTCCTCATCCTCAGCCTCTTCATCCTCACTGTCATCAGGGTCTACTGCAGCCACAGGGGCATCTCCTGTCCCCTCCTTCTGCAGAAAAGGTACATGGTGCCTGAGGGCCATGTTGTGCAACATGCAGTATGCCACGACTATCTGTCAGACCTTCTCAGGTGAGTAGCACAGGGATCAACCTGTCACATGGAGGCACCTGAACCGGGCTTTCAGGAGGCCAATGGTCCTTTCGATGATCTGTCTGGTTCACCCATGTGCCTCATTATAACATTCTTCAGCCCTTGTCCTGGCATTCCTCACAGGGGTCAGCAGCCACAATAGGTTTGGGTAGCCAGAGTCACCTGCAGGTATTGAGGGACAACATTTAGTCACACACAATCATATGGGGTCAACACCAGAGGCATACACTAACATACAGTGGGTGGGGACCATGGCTCACCTATTAGTCACACCCTGTGCCTCTGTAGTTGGGCCATCACATTTGGGATGCTGCTATTCCTCAGGACAAAGGCATCATGCAACAACCCAGGATACTTAGCATTGACGTGGGAGATGTAGTGGTCCACCAGACACACCATCTGCACATTCAGTGAGTGGAAAATCTTACGATTCCTGTACACCTGTTCATTCTGGAGGGGGGGGACAAATGCAATATATGTCCTGTCAGTCGCCCCAATAATATTGGGGAAATGTCCCATTGCATAGAATCCGGCCTTCACAGTGGCCAAACCTTCCACCTGGGGGAAAGCAATGTAGCTGCACATGTGTTTTATCAGGGCAGACAACACTCTTGCCAGCACAATCAAGAACATTGGCTGTGACATTCCTGCTGCCAAGCCAACTGTCACTTGGAAAGAACTTGTCACCAGGAAATGGAGCACTGATAGCACTTGCACAAGAGTGGGGCATCCCAGCCTGATGACGGATAGATGAGATCAGGTCTGGCTCCAACTGGGCACACAGCTCTGTGATTGTGGCCCTGTCAAGTCTATAGGTGAGTATAATGTGCCTGTCCTCCAGTGTAGCTAAGTCCACAAGTGGTCTGTACAGGGGGTATGTCTCCACCTCCTATTCATTTGCAGCAGTAGGTATCTAAGGGACACAAGAGTGAAAAGGCTGTCACAATGTGAACAACAAAACTGCAACAGCAGTTCACATGGTGCACTTATGTATTGTGACAGTGTTAATGGTGAAGTATGTGCCAATCTAATCTGTGACGCAGTAATTGTCGATATGCCTGTCCCCCCCCTTGAAATGGCGACCACCTGTCCTGTAAGTAGGGACAGGTGGAAGTGAGGTAACTCCGCCGATGTTGGGCGTCGTGGCAGAAGGCGGTCTTGCACTGCCGTGCAATTCCTCATTGGATAATATGGGGCTCTATGGAGTACAGAGGCCAATGGGGATGTACACCGGCGGTGACAGTGTACACAGCCGTGGACGTGACTGCCATTTTCTGTCTCAATCCTCACTTGTTTCCTGACCTTCAACTGGAGAAGACCTACACTGCGTGTGCTGCTGTGACATGTATCTGGAACCTACCATGGCCCGTGTGAATGGGGAAAGGGCCCTTGCCTTTCACTTCGGAGGACTTGGAGCGACTGGTGGATGGGGTCCTACCCCAGTACGGACAGCTGTATGGGCCTCCAGACCAACAGGTGAGTACACCTTAGCCACGATGCATGTGGCAAGGATGCATGGAGATGTGTGTGAAAGCATCGTGAAAGGGTGGGCGGGGGGTGGGGAAATTGTCTGTTGGCGGTGTACATGTTGTGCCCTGGCCTATCTGTGTGCCAATGGTGATGGAAACGGGTATGGTGGGCCATTTGTGTGACAAGCTGGACTGTTTGTTTAATGGTGTTCTCCTGTCTGTATTGCCTCTGCAGGTCAGCGCCCATCAAAAGAAGGGAATATGGCATGCCATCGCCAAGGACGTGGGGACCCTGGGGGTCTATGGCAGGCTGAGCACCCACTGTTCCTTTGTGTACATGTGTACATATCTGTTTCATTGACAAATCGAATTAGTTATTTTGATGTTGATCTGATTACAATCACTTTCGTTCATGCCTATTTTCCTTGCATTACTCCGCCATTTTTCAGAAAAACTAATTGTTTTTCATGTGCAGCTGGACGTGTGTGGTGTGTGTGTGTCTGGTTTTGTCGTGCATGTGTGTGTCACTCTCGTTTTCTTCCCACCCTCCCTTGTGTGCTAGACAGCTGTACTCACTGTCGTCGTCTTCGTCAGCGTTGGTGTTCCAGGTGGAACATTACGTAGAAGATCATCAGAAAGACTTACATTTCGGGTTCAATGATGGCGTTGTTGTGTCTCTGATGGTGAGTCCTTTCTCTTCAGTGATGCGTTTCCTCCAGGGTTTTGATGGCGTTGGTACCACCCTGGAAAAGGTGGCGGAGTGATGTGTCTTAATATGGTGGGCGGTACTTTGATTTCCGCCTGGCTGTTGCCGGCTACCGCCGTGGTGAGTGTTGTTTCTGCCCTGGCAGTTGGTGTGGTACATTGGCTGTCTTTGGGAGTTATCAGCGCCATGGTCATAATTTGGCGGTACTTACCGTCAGCCTGTTGTCGGTATTACCGCCACTTTATCACTCACCGCCAGGTTCATAATGAGAGCCTATATTACGAGTGAGGAATAGACAGTGGTCCTTTTCTTAACAACGCATTTGAAGCTTTAAAATCTAATATTAACAATCGTTCTCCAGGAATTATTACACATTATTTTTCCCAAGACGATGAAAAGTCCAATACATGTCCACTGAACTATTTTACAGCTGTCTCTAAAAGGACTGTTTCCTGATATTTACATGGATGTCAACTCACTGAAATGCCAGTGGTAGCGGAAGAGACATCACATGGCTTTTGATCTCCACTTTCACTCACAAACACATATTTAAACAACCTGTAAATTCACACTTACATACACTCTCACATAAACACATTCTCACCTGCAGGCATGCACACAACATACACTCAAAAGTATTTTTTACTTATCCCAGCTGCCATGGAAGGGCATATTCCATCTAACTGTACTCCACATTTATTATACTAATAGTGAATATTAATATATTATTCAATGTTAGAAACTGGGTCCTTAGTTGGCAGTCGGTTTGCACCCTGTCCAAGTAGGGACCCTCACTCTAGTCAGGATAAGGGAGATACCTGCTCAGATAACCCCTGCTCAACCCCTTGGTAGCTTGGCACGAGCAGACAGGCTCATCTCAGAAGCAATGTGTAAAGCATTTGCACATAACACACAGTAACACAGTGAAAACACTACAAAAGGACACCACACCAGTTTTAGAAAAATAGACAATATTTACCTACCTAAAACAAGACCAAATATGATAAAAATCCAACATACAGTAATAAAAATATGAGTTCTGCAATATTTACTCAAAAATACAGTTTCTTGAAGTCGATAGCTCCACCTGGGGCTATCACGACATCGTGATCAACAAGATCAACAGTTCAAGCCGGCTGCAGTGTCGCAGGCCAGCTATGGTTTCGGGAAGACCCAAAACAGTACCTTGGATTTGTAGGGTCTCATGATCCTCGCGGTGATCTCCAGAGCGCGGCGTCGCTGACATCGCGGTGTCGGTTCCAGAGTCAATGCAGGAGTCGTCAGGCTCTTGATGTCACACGTGCTGTAGATCGAACTCCGGGCTGATGAAGTCAAGAGCACTGGCGTGGATGGCGTCAGGCTGCGGTGCAAAGCAGGATGATGCGACGTGCGGTGCCCACAGGTCACGGTGCAGGCAGAGGCTCGGTGACGGCATCCAGCGGCATCTGTGAGACCAGGGCTGCGGTGTGAAGTGGGGCGGTGCAACATGCGGTGTCCACAGGTCAGGGTGCAGGCAGCGGTGTCATCATTGTGGAAGCACTGTCGTCGGTAGGCCTAAGCCAGCGGTGCAGACGTGATGGTGCTTTGTGACCATCAAGAGCAGTGTTCAAAGACCACGGTGCAGGCCGGGATGACTGGTGACGACACTGGAGTCAATGGTGCTGGCATCGGTGGATTGGGGCTGCGGTGCGGGATGGGAAAGGTGCTTCGTGCTCCTCACGAGCAGTGTCCCCAGGCCACGGTGCAGGCAGAGGCGCCGGTGTCAGTAGGAGCGTCTTCGTCAGGGAGGCCCAGGCTGTGGTGTGAAACAGGGCAACGCGACTCCGTGCGGTGTTGGCAGGTCACGGTGCGGCCAGCGGCTTCATTGGGGGCGTCGCAGTGCTTTCTCCTCTTGAACAGAACAAAACACACAGTTCCCAGTGCTGCAGGTCGAGGAAACTGAAGTCTTTAGTGTCCCTGAGACTTCCAACAGGAGGCAAGCTCTACTCCAAGCCCTTGGAAAACAATCTCAAGCAGGACACACAGCAAAGTTCACCCTTTGCACTCTTTTCAGGCAGAAGCAGCAACTGCAGGCCAGTCCAGCAAAGCTACACAGCAAAGGGACAGTACTCCTGCTTCAGCTCTTCTCCGGGGGAGAGGTTCCTCTTGATTCCAGAAAGATTCTAAAAGTCTGGGGTTTTGGGTCTTCTTCTTATACCCTGGTCTGCCTTTGAAGTTGGCAAACTTCAAAGCAAAGTCTCAAGTGTTTGCAAGATCCTTCCTTGTCCAGGCCAGGTCCCAGACACACACCAGGGGGTCGTAGACGCCATTGTGTGAAGGCAGGCACAGTCCTTTCAGGTGTGAAAGACCACTCCTCCCTCCCCTCTAGCTCAGATGGCTCATCAGGATATGCAGGCTACATCCCTACCCCCTTTTGTGTTACTGTCTAGAGAGACCCAACTGTCAAACTGACCCAGACGAGAAATCCACAAACAGGCAGAGTCACAGAATGGTTTAAGCAAGAAAATGCCTACTTTCTAAAAGTGGCATTTTCAAACAGACAATTTAAAAACCAACTTAAATAAAATATGTATTTTTACATTGTCAGTTCAGGGACCCTAAACTTCACATTTTATCTGCTCTCAAGGGGAATCTGTACTTTAAGGATATTTAAAGGCAGCCCCCATGTTAACCTATGAGAGAGATAGGCCTTGCACAGTGAAAACCAAATTTGGCAGTATTTCAAAGTTAGGCTATATAAAACACACTAGTATATGTCCTACCTTAAACATACACTGCACCCTGCCCCTGGGGCTACTTAGGGCCTACCTTAGGGATGCCTGACATGTAGTAAAATGGATGGTTTAGGCCTGGCAAGTGGGTACACTTGCCAAGTCGAATTGGCAGTTTAAAACTGCACATACAGACACTGCAGTGGCAGGTCTGAGCCTTGGTTGCAGGGCTACTAATGTGGGTGGCAGAACCAGTGCTGCAGGTCCACTAGTAGCATTTGATTTACAGGCCCTGGGAACCTCTAGTGCACGTTACTAGGGACTTACCAGTAAATCAAATATGCCAATCATGGATAAACCAATCAACAGTACAATTTCTATAGGGAGCACTTGCACTTTAGCACTGATTATCAGTGGTAAAATGTGCAGAGACAATAAACCAGCAAAAACAGACCTGAAAAAATAGCAGGAGGAAGGTAACAAGTCTGGGGATAACCCTACAAAAAGGGTCATTTCCAACAATTCACTATTAGTGTAAGAAAAGATTTACAGAAAATAAAGAGAATGACCCCCAACTGATGTCCAGAAGTAAGAGCTGTCACTCTTCCTGGGACTGAATTTGCCACCTCTGAGGCAGGGGGTCTCAAAGGCAGTGCCAGGTTTGCAAAGGGCAATCCAAGATTCGCAGCTGCAACCACTGGCAACCTCTAAATGACGTCCATGGATAATTATCTAGACTATTTTTAAAGGTTTTTATACTAGTGGACCAATTGCTACCAAGTCTAGTTTTAGGAATAATCTCAGATTGTTTACTGACCAAAGGTTTGGCTCCTTCTCTGCTGTCACTCTCTGAACTACAATGAGGGGGTCATTATGAACACGGCCGTGTTTACTGCTGTGTTCATGATGGCGGTCATTTCACTGACTGCCAGCCTCCTCCAGACCCGCATAAACAACATTCTGCTGGGCCGGGACATTGCCGTCAATGCCGCTGTGCGGCGGGTGCAGCAGCGCCCGTCATGCAGATCGCTAGCGACCTGCGCGATGGGGCACTGCATTGGGGCCCCTGCACTGCCCATGCCAAGTGCATGGGCAGTGCAGGGGCCCCCAGGGGAACCCACCAGGGAAAGGCTGGATGAAAAGGCTGGATGAAAAGGGATCATTATCCGGAGGACAGCGCTGCTTGCAGCGCTGCCCTGTCGGCTAATGATTTCTGCCATCGCCAGGCTGCCTGTCGGCGGTAGCCTGGCGGTGGTGGAAGGCCGCCTGTGGCGGTCCCCACAGCCTTCATTATTTGGCGGCTGAGACCGCCATGCCGGTCATTACCGCCGCCACCGGCATGGTGGTCTCAACCGACAATGTTCATAATGAGGGCCTGAGTCTCTGAACAAGAGTACCTCTTTATATTGCCGAATATTTTTTTTTCGTTATCACATGATAATTTGTCCAGTTCCATAATATTGGATACTGCATCATATTGTATCCCATTTGGTTTTTTTGGTCAGCGAAGAATCTTCTGCACTCCACTAAACAGATTCAGATTTTAATCCGAGAGGCAGCCAGGATTCCAAGGTCCTCAGGTTAGTATTCAGATGTCCATATGCCCTTGCGGCATCAACCAAAGTTAAAACCTCTGTGTTCTAAGAGATTTATGGTTGCCTACCACCATTCCAATGCCACATTAGCAAAAAAGTTTTGACGCTAATTTGGTGTTGAAAGGGCAAACCCACAGCTCCATATTTACAAAGTGGCACAATGCTTGCATTGCGCCACTTTGTAACCCCGTGTGCCACATTTGTCTGTTCCAAGCATAATGTGTGCAAGGGGGGGCATTCCGGTGCTAGGTGAGCTGTAAAAATGGTGCAAGTAACCTGTGAGATTCCTTTGCACCATTTTTATCATCATTTTTTAACGTCTGCTAAGTGCAGGCATTAAAAAGAGGCTCCCATTGTGTTTAATGGGCCTCTGGGTGCTTTGCAGTATTAGCATCAACATTTTTGCTGCAAAGCGCCAGAGTAGCATAAAAAATTATGATGCTAATCCCCTTGACTACCGCCATGGTGCACCATATTCTATATACTGCGCACACTTGTTAGGGGGCGCTAAGGGACTCAAGAAATGTGGCACAGCACTAGGTGCAGTGCCACTTTTCATAAATCTGGGCCTAAGTCCAGCTAATAGCTTTCCTTTCTATGCGCTTGTGAAGGTCACATAGGATATTCTTGAACTGTTTCACAATGTTTAGGAAATCTGGAATAAGATCAACTAAAGATGCACTAGACCTACAGGACAATTAGGCAGTGCTAGTACAGCTGGCCTGACAGGCCAGTGTGTGGGTCAGTTTTTTTTCCGGCTGTTTGTGAGCATGGTTTATTGTATACTGTTGGGCTGGTTTTTACAGTTGATGCCCCTGATACTAAAACAAGTTTTGCATGCAGCAAGCTCAAATCCGTGCAGGCTTCCGTACCTTACAAAACACATGCACCATGTCTTTACAAGTGCAAAACTTCCCCAGTTTGCAAACATGGGCCACTTTTTACACTTTTTTAGCTATCTAATTTACTAAAGGAGGCCACTGTTATTTTGGTGCTCGGACCCATTTTCTTTTCCAGTCCGACCCTGCACTAGATCAGTTTTAGTAGGTCGAGTAGTGCTTTTCAGATTTTGCAGGGCATCATGCCATTATATGTGTTGTAGTTAACAATCATGCCAGTGGTGCTTTTCATTTATACACAGTGAACAACTATTCCAGTGGTGCTGCTCCGATCATTCATACAAGGGCACTGTTAGCGAATGTCCTTTAGTTATGCTACTAATGTTGTATAATTATGCTTGCGGGACTACTCCGTTCTAGGATATGTACAGCTTAGTTAGACCACTGGTTCCACTCAACTAGCTTGTCACCATTTCTCACTTTTGCCACTGATGCATTTTAAGTATTCAAAATAGGTCAATTACTCCAGGCGCTCATGACTGTGGATTATGTCAGTTAGGCTAGGTACAGTCATGAAAGATGTACTGCTTAGTAATACCACGACTGCTCAGTTATGAAAGTGGAGATACTGAATTAGGTCAAGGGTATAATTTGTCATATGAGTGTCTTGCCCTATAGGGCTATTGGTTCTTTACAATGATGCCACAATGCTCCTTAAGTATGTGATGTACTGTTCACTTATAAAGTTGATGCTGCTCAGATTTGTCAGAGGGATATACAGTACCAGCAGAGAATACATAGGATGGTAGTAGTTGTATCTTGGGTGGTGAAGGTCCTGATTTTGGTTGCTGCTTATTGATCCAGGCAGTGATCAGGGTGGCTGACATACTCCAGATTTAAGCTCTTTCTGCTGGTGGTTACGCTTGCCAAGGACAAGAATGGCTCTAAAATAAACTATTGACCTACCTGTAACAGATGCACGATCATTGTGCGGGCTGCAAAGATTGCCCAATGCAAGAGTGCTATTCCTGGTTCAAGTGATCATTCTTGTGTCAGACTTCAACCCACTGCACTGAAGGCAGACAGAATGCTGTTCATTGCACCTGTAGGCTGGGATCCTTCTATTGACAGTGTGCTCATTGGTTTCTCCAGTGATTGAATAATGTTCACAATGCAAATTATTTTGCCAATGGGTTGGGGTGCCTGAATACCAGTCATTGTGCTCCGGATGTGTCCCCTTCCAGAGCAGTGCTGTATGTATTGTGGTGCAGGGTGCCCAGTGACACAGTATTGTGTGACTTCAAAGGAGCACTGTTTGTTGCAGTGCTTCTTTTGAGCAGGAAGACGGCTAGAGGTTTGAGGGTTAATCAGTCTTCTTGTGTAAGGCTGACCACCAAGTGCCAGAGTACTGTTACTTCAGATGGACCAGCGATGGGGTGTGCCAGGGAGCTGCTTATTTACCTAGGGATTTGTCCTGTTCATAGTGGTGTATTTGTTGCCAGTGGGGGAACACTCCTTTCACAGTGTTGTTCATTGTGCAGGGCTGGGAGGTGCTGAAAGCAGTAGTTTTCCTCATTCTGCGGTATAGGGCAAGGGTGCCATCACCGCAATACTGCTGATCATGCTAGGTGTGAAGTACCCAGGGGCGGCTCCTCCACAATGGCAGAAGAGCATCACCCACCCTGGCCAAGAGCCAGGAGAATGAAAATAAAACAACAGCTTACTATTGTTTTATTTTAATTCTCCTGGCTCAGCCAGCAGTGCAGGGAGGGGCAGGGCTGGGTCATGGGAAGGTTGAGGAGGAGGAGGGAGTGCACCTAAGTGCACATGTGTGTTTGCTCGGCCGTCCTAGGCCGGCCAAACACACATGCACACTTAGGTTTCTTCAGCCCGGCTATGTTGAACAGCCGGGCTGGAGAAACTGTACAGACCCGAGGGCTGTTCCTGAGCGGTAGTCCAAACCACTCTGACCAATCCTGGCACTGCTTTCATGCTAGGTTTAGCATGAAAGCAGTGCCAGGATTGCTGGGGAGCCTATGCTGGTGTCTCAGTGAATGCTGGCACACCACAAGAACAGGAGCGACAAGTGAAGCGGCAAGAGTTCACGGCGCTGGCAGGAAACATAAGTGTATTAAAAAATATATTATTCATTGTTAACCCGTCCCTGTCATCCCCGCCCCCTTTAAACATTTGGGGCAGCTGCCGCTGAATGTGCCCTATGCCATGGTGCTGCTCGTTTTGTTAGTTTGCCAGATTGCATAGTGGTAGTATTTTCTCTTTCCATGCTTTTTTCCACTGTGTGAAAAAATGCCTACAAATCTTATTCTTTAGTCTAGGTAAAGCTATTTTTGTGTGTCAAGAGAAGAAGAGGTCTATGTGACCACGAAAGATAATGTATTGTACCCTCTTGATATTTTACTGTCAATTAGCCCATTATAAATTATCAAATCCCAGCGACTTGGGTGTTTAAACAGGACTAATATTCAGTCAACTTTTCTTTGTTAAGTAATTATAAAGAAGTGTTTTAAAAGGCACGTGGTAATTACCAAGGACACATTAGTTGTTGCATGCACTGGAGACAAAATCACAAAGAAGTCAATGAACCATCGGGAAAACAAATAATAATATGTAGACGAAAAAACATATTTGTAGGGTATGAAAGCCTTCTCTTGCATGCAAGAAATAATGGACATATTACTGTTTTGAAAAGGATTAGAAAGCAACACTTTCTACAAGAATGTTAGAAAGTGTGGAACTTCTAGAGCCCATTTTTAGATCTTGCCTACAGACAGATATTAGCTGTCTTTTGTCAAAGACATTTGGAAGCAATACTGATATTTACTGCGGTCATTGGTTGATCTAATTTGTTTCCCATTGTTTGGTTTTTCTGACAATCGCGTTGCTTACTTCTTGTTTAGTGGTTTTCCTTCCTCTTCTTCTGTTTGTCTTTTCCCTGGAGCATAGCTGTGTCTCCATAGTTTTAATTGGATGACTTGTACTCTTCTGCTATTTATATTCTGAGAGCTATCTATTTTTTTCTTTTTTCTTTCCATACTCCATGGTAGTGCATGTGTTTTCATGCTCTCTGCAAGGTGTGCTACTTCCCCACTGAAATACCCACCCTCTAGGCTCTCCATGTTACTCTCCTCCATCTTGTCAGTTGCTTCTCTTCTGCTACACCTTTTTCAATATAATTTTTCATCACGCCCCGCAAATTTACTCTGTTGCCTTTCCCACAGGAACAATACTCACCCAAAAAAAAAAAAGAATAATATATATATATTTAATCCAAACAAACCCCCCCACAGTCTAAGGAAGAGACAGACTCTCTTCATTGTGAAAATGCAAAAATTATTTAATCCAACATGTGCCTCCTCGTCCAAAGCGTTTAGACCGTAGCCTTGATCACAGTAGGGGTTGGAAACTGACAAAGGCTCTATAAACAAACTAAAGTGAAAACATTAACAAAGGACAATACAAACTACAAAATTACATTTGTGTTGGGCATGTGCGCTATATTATCCTAGACCGAGTTTCATTTGCGGTACTGCTGTGCGCATGCATATTTACATGTCATGATATGATAATAGGACTAGTGAATTATTGTATAAACAATTGCAATTACAAAGCCAATGAAAAAAGTAACACCAAAAAATATAATAAAAGATAAATAAGGTTCCGGGAGTGCAATCCGATATCAGACATTACGAACACACCCTGTACGCAAGCTCACGATCACGTATTCCTGATAGAATCACTATACTGGCAAGTCAGTATCCATCGACATAGAGTACAAATATTGGTGCGACGGCAGTAAGGAATGAATTATTGGGGCACTTACATGGTGCATCATAGAAAGTGTAGTCTCTGGCACGTACTGTGGAAAAATCACATTAGGTCATGTGTGTTCTCAGGAAACATTGATGACTCTGAATGCTGCTACTAAATTCATACTTGCATGCTCTACACAATTAGCATGCTATACTTTAATGTTACCCAATGCAAAATCGGAATTCAAAATTGATAAAACAAATACTGGTACACCACATCTTGCCCAAGTGGGCAACCGGTCTGCAAAGCCATGTTGTGAATCATAGCATATACATTTGTTGACTCTCTCCCACGAAAGAGAACGAAAAGGTGTAATCTCTCCCCAAGTGGGCAATCATTGCTCACTGCTCAATATACTCCCACACTGTACACACAATAGAACCTGTGCTCGAAGAAATCAAAAAAAGAGTGAAGTGAGAAACACTTTGCGCTCAACTGGCGGCCCTCAAACTCAATCAAAGCACCAGCCTGTGTAAGAGGACCGATTAAAAAAAGTGATATAAAATCAGTTCCATCTTCAAAAAATCTAGAAAATTATTCCTAGACAGATGGGAGATGCATTAGTTACACATTATACCAAATGTACAAATAATTCCTCACTTAAATTCAGGCCCCCAGGGGTCAGAGTATTGAAATCCAAAATGTATCTGGATTCCAGAGCTCGCAGTTTCTGTTCTCTGATCTCACCCCATATATCCAAAAGCACCCATCAATCACAACAAATATCAATAGTTTTTCGTTTTGAAAATGTACTTCCATGAAGTGACTAGTGACTGGATATTGGGGATCATTGTGCCTGATCGCTCTCCCGTGTTGCAATATGCATTTTTTGGCTTTGTGCATTGTGCTAACTATATGAAGTTTCATGCATGGGCAGATGAGACAGTATACCCAGTATTCAGTACAACAATTATAGTTCCCCTTGATGGTATGTGCATGTGTACTGTTAGGTATCTTTATGTTGGTGCAACTAGAACTGTTTTAAACCTTGTTTAAAACAGGCCTCAATGGGCTTTGTAGGTTTGGCATCAACATTTTTTATGCTAATCCTGCAAAGCTCTGAACTAGCTTAAAACATTCTGACATTCACTCCCTAACTACCGCCAGGGTGCACTGTATCCTAGATTCGGCGCATACATGGTGGCGTTAGGGGGGCATTAACGGGTGCAAGAAAAGTGGCGCTGCACTGGGTGCAGCGCTACTTTTCTTAAGTGTGGCCCTTATTGTCTTGGGCTTAATGGGGGACGCCTAAAGGGTTGGGCCTCCATACTCAGCAGTGGCCTGCATTACACCCCTGCCCTGGGCATGGGGAACGTTTTGGTGGACCTCTCTCTGCCAGCAATATTAAATTTACAGTGTTGATTTTTTTTTTTTTTTCTGTTTGGGAAAGGAGAGTGGCTTTCCCGAGCCTTTAACTGTTTCTTATTCCATACCACTACATGTATAGTGCCAAGCATCCAATGCATAGCTTAATGACTAAGGGGGGAGGGCTCCGAAACAAGGAAATCTGGAGCCCTCCTGCACTGTTGGGGCTGCAGGGGCCTTTGGTTCGACCCTGATCTATTGGAAGGTGAGCAGAAACATTGATCATGAGCTGGTGGGAAAACAGAAATCAAAGAAGGTGCAAAAAAGCAGACACAAACATCTCTTGCACCTGGTATACTCCACTACGAGTGCAAAATGCTAAATCAGAAGGCAAACTATTTAGCAAACTTAGGCCCATATTTATACTTGTTTAACACTGCATTTGTGTCCTTTTTTGATGCAAAAGTGGGGCATTCTTACAAAATACAATTATATTTTGTAAGTTTGTGCTGCCTTTGCGTCAACAAATGATGCAAATGCGGCGCTAATAAAGTATAAATATGGGCCTTAGTACAAACATGAACGTGCCTTCAGGTTTTATTACCAGTTTTAGCACAGTATGATTTTGAGTCTACCGGATATATCAACAGTGAAAGAGGGATCCTCTCTGTGCAAAGATCATAGTTCACTAGATCACTATTGCCCACCCTTGATAATTGTCAGGCGGATTTTATTTGTAAATTCTGATTTCATATCTTCCCCTGGCTTGGGTAGAATTAGTAGCAATCTAAGAAGTATAGGGAGTAGATGATTATCACTCTTTCTACAACCTTCAAAGATGTATGACACCAGTGCAGATTGGATGGCTCAAAATAAACTTTAGCTCAACATGGCTAAGTCCAAATTGACGATAGCGGCAAAGTATGAGTAGATGGGCTATTATGCTATTATGAATAAATTGGAATCAGCACCTAAACCATAAGGAACAATTAAAATGATGCCAGTTTTGACTTTAAACATACTTTAGCCACTCAGTTTAGCAAAGTAATTGCATCTTGCTTTGAGAGTTTAAAGACTTAAAACATATATGCCTTTCCTGCCCACTGACTGCAAGAAGATGGTGGCCCAGGCAGTGATTATGTCTTGTTTGGACTCTGAAAATGCTCTGTATATGGGTCTTCCTAAGTGTCCATGAACAATACTCCAAATGGTCAAGAACGTGGCTGATCCACTGGTTTTGGATTGTAACAGGAAGAATGTAGTCAAACCCTATTTCTTCTAGCTTCACTGGCTTCCTTCACCATAAATTCTGGGTTTCAGAGTCGTTTACGTGCAGAATAATTAAAATATATATATATTATTTCTCAAAAGCCGGAGATCAAGGAACTTGCCTCATAAATATCCCGAAAATCCAGAACATTTGCACAGGTAACAAATCTGTCTTTGTCAGCGCAGCAAAACTTTGGAATTGTCTTTCTCTAGAAAACGAGAACGAATATCTTCACCCACATTTTAGGTATCTACTGAAAACTTTGCTGTTAAGTCAACTTTTTATTTTTAGAACTTAATCACCCTTACCTGTGCTCTGGTTTTATAGGATGTGTGTCCTAACAGCAACGGGATGACATTGGGACGCACTGATTGCTCCTAACAAATTGAACTCATACTCACCATCTCTCTGCCTGTAGCAGTGTTAGTGCTGAGATCTCTGATCAACATCTAACAGAACAGATTCAAGACTCCCAAAGTTTGTGTCTCACCTTTCTTTTCTATCTTATAACTGATTTCTGCCAACTCTCAACCCAGCTACCCCTGTTCAGGTTGTCTGAAGATAACAACATCTAGACGATATGAAGAGAATGCTTGCAATGCTTGCAATGTTGCTCTACAAGCTACAGGTAAAATCTGTCAGACATCAATCTATTTCCCTCCATGGAAACCTTGCCAGCAAAAAGTAACCATTTGCAAATCAGTCTGACATCACTTCAAAAGTAACAACTCAACCCGAACTTCTGGGCCACATTGGCTCTACACAGAACAAATACAAATGCAGTTATGTTTTCCCTGTTTGAACCTCTCAATATGTACACTTATGGATGAGAGAACAACTTTGTATGTACATAAATGGGAGCTCACAACATATCCAATTGTGTTTCCGGAAATCTGTGACTGTCACAGTTTTCCAGATCACTTCTCTGAATTGCAAGAATTTGTTACTCTTCATATAAATCCACACTGAACCATTGGGATAAATCTAGATTGAAGATTTATTGAGTGTTTTAAAAATTAGGCCACAAGTATAAATCAGTGGTATTCACTTTCTACATACAAAACAACTCTACTGAACGCCACCATTTCTCCCTTATATGCAGATAGCACTGTATTCCACTTATGTTTCTCATTACACAATGGCCCAAGTTTACATTGAATTTGAATTGGGTTTGCATCACTTTTTTAAGAAAGAACAGACGCACAATCCATTTTGGTATTTACAAAACAAAGCAAATGAAGACAACACATGGACATTCTCATGCATCCACCCATGGATTTTGGTGCCAATCCCGCATCATTACCTCTCCAATCTCTCCATTGTTTACACACCTTTTTCAGCAGTTTGATGTGTAACAGCCATTATGATGGGTAGCTAGTTAAGTGAAGTTTAACACATCCTTTTTACTACTTCTGAAGTTCCTGAAACCAACCACTGCAGAAGTGTGGCGATGCAGGATATTTTTACAGTGTCAACCCTGCTCTGTACCCGGAATTCCTAACCACCATTTCTTCAAATGGCTCAACATTACCTGAAATCGCTCAAAAATCTATCCCAATGAAATGTTTCAGATTGGTACTGAACCCAGAAAACGATAAGTAATGTGTTTTACATATAAAAAGAAAACAAACTAACCTTAAAAAATAACTGTTCTTTAAAAGTTACATACTCTTCAAAACCAATTGTTGTTTTAATTTAGCACCAACTTAAAAAACACCTCCTTTGCGAACCAGTAGTGGTATTGCAGAAATATAAACAATTTTATTTTTTCTTTAATCGTTTATTTAAGTGATTGAATATGTAGCACGAACCACAGGTACCCAGTTTTCAGAGTTCTGTAAATTTCATCAAAACAATGTGTAGGGCCTGAATCATAAAGGTATATTACTTATGTGTATATTCACTCCTATTACAACCCTTCACTTATTTTGCTGTTCACTATTTCCAAGTGGAGACTTACACCTAGGGGTAGATATACAACTTAGGAAGTGAAGCCTCCTTTAACATTTATGAATATAAAGTTTCTACTAGTAACTTTTCATTTGTTGGTGGATACCTCTGTCACAAAGTGGAGATTTCCCTGTGGGAAAGTATAGGGAAAATTATTAAAGAGTATTAATCTTCAAAAAATATGAAAACTATTGTAATATATAAAGTACATGTAAATTAATTTTAAATAGTTATTTTTAACATAGATCAAATTAAATACAAGTTTATAGCACATTTACCCCTAACATTAAAAAAATGCATACCAAATAATACATTTAGGGGCATATTTATACTTGGTTTGCCCCGGATTTGCGTCATTTTTTTTAATGCAAATTCAGTGCAAAACTAACTCCATATTTATACTTTGGTGCTAGACCCGTCTCGCACCAATTTTATGGAGTTAAAGTCATTTTTTGGACGTGGAAACCTACCTTGCATTAATGAGATGTAAGGTAGGCATTCCCGTGCAAAAAAATGACGCTATAGCATTAGTGCCATATTTATCTCCCTGTGCTAAAATTGGGCACGGGGGGAGGAGGGGTCAAATAGTGGTGCAAAGCTTGGGTCAGGGCAGGCATTAGGGGACCTGAGGCCTATTCACTATGGAATAAGCCCACGGGTGCCCTCCCCAGGCCCCAGGGATACCCTCAACCACACCAGAGGGACAGTGGAGGATGTGAAACCACATCCCAGATAGTACAGGTAAGTATATATATATATATATATATATATATATTTTTTTTTTTAAGTGTCATTGGGGGTTCTGAAATGGGCCCCCGCATGGCACTGGGTGCAATGGCCATGCCCAAGGGACCCTCGTCCCCTGTGCTGCCTATTGGGGTGGTGGGCATGAATCCTGTCTTTTCTAAGACAGGAGTCATGTGCTATGGATGGTTTTGTATCAGAATATGACTCTAGGCTGGTTAGAGTCATTTATTTGTTACTCTAACCTGCCTAACGTCATTTTTTGGTGCAAAACCCCCTTCTCCCATACCGCCAGCCCCACCCAGCTAACATAATTTTTTTTTTTTAGGCTAGCCTACCCTTTGCACCGGCTTACACCATTCCATAAATATGGTGCCCGGTTGGTGTTCAGAAATGGTGCAAGCCGGTGCTAAATGTTTTGGTGCAAAACTGAGTTAGTACAGTTTTGCACCAAAAAGTATAAATATGCCCCTTAGTTAAATATTTTATTTTACTTGCTAAATCAAATGTTTTAGCGAAAAAAAGTAAAAAAATTATCCACCATGACTAACATTTTTATTTGTATTTAAAATTTAGTAAATGTAAAAATATGTGTTTAATAATTTTGAATATTTTTTCATTCTTATTAAAATATATATATATATATATATGTATATGTGTGTGTGTGTATATATATATATATATATATATATATATATATATATATATATATATATTTATTTTATATGTCAAATTGCTCTAATTTATATGAAATTAGTTTCTATTTTTTATGGGAGTAAGTTCCAATACCAGTGCTTGGACATGGACATATGTAGAGCCTGACTTACTTCTAGGCTGGGCTGAAAACATTCACTCCTTTGTTAACACCTTTAGGGCTGTGATAAAGTTAGGAGTGTAGCTTGTGATGCCAATGGTCTTACCACTTTGTAGGTCAGATTGACAAAAATACAGGAGAAGAGTTCATCATAGTATTATCCTTAGGTTTGCGGAAGTGCTTGGAAGATGACTGTTTAGGTCGGGAGGTCCAATTCTGCTACTCTCCCCTCTCTGGTGATACAGGCCCCCATTACAACCCTGGCGGTCGGTGATAAAGCGGTGGTAATACCGCCAACAAGCCGGCGGTAAAAAATGCTCACACAGACAGCCACTTTAACACACCGACCGCCATGGCGGTAGCAACAAGCACTGTGGCGGTAACCGCCAACAGCCAGGCAGAAGACAACGTACTGCCCACAGTATTACAACTGGCCTATATGCCACCTTTTCCAGGGCTGTACCAACGACATCAAAAGCACAGCAGAAACAGTACACAGAAGGCAAAGGACTCACCTCTGGAGACTCAAGGAAGAACCACAACGCCATGGAGCCCGAACTACAGTTCTTCCCTATGCTGGTCTACCTCCTCCTACACCAGGAATACCAACACTAGCGACGACGACCACAGTGAGTACTGCCTTCTAGCACACAGGGAAGGGGTGAGGAAAAAGAGAGTGACACACACACACAACACGCAACACCCCCACCCGCAACACCTTACACACAACCGGATGCAACAACATTACTTATCCACCCCGTACCCCTCAGGAATAATGCAAGGACAAAAGGAATAGATGAAAGTGAGTGTAATAAGATAAAATACTAGAAATACGTCCTCAAAAATCAAAACAGTATTTACATATATACAAATGGAGGGACACTGCCTAGTCCATAATGTCCGTGGGCCACAGGGCCATGTCACATAGGCCAAGGCCCCACTTGACTCCTGCCTCAACACGGAGAGAACACTGCTGGGGCATCAGGTCAAAAATACACAGGCGCCTCAGGGGGAAGGGGAATGGGGGGGCAGCTCAGCCCAGAAGATGGTACAACGCCACTGGTCCTTGAGGGGGCTACATGCCCTCTGCGATGTCCTGGGGAATGCAAAGCCACAGTCTTTCAAGTGGGTGGTTTGCCCACTGCTTGGTCCTGGGGAGTGCAAGGCCACAGTCTCTCAAGTGGGTGGTCTGCCCACTGCTTGGTCCTGGGGAGTGCAAGGCCACAGTCTCTCAAGTGGGTGGTTTGCCCACTGCTTGGTCCTGGGGAGTGCAAGGCCACAGTTTACCAAGTGGGTGGTCTGCCCACTGCTTGGTCCTGGGGAGTGCAAGGCTACAGGAGGGGGCCTTGTTCCCAGTGTGCTTCATCCTGGCAAGAAGGGGGTGAGTGGATGCCTGCTTCTACTGGTTCTAGAGGGGGTCTTGTGCCCAGTGTGCTTCATCCTTGCAAGGATGGGGTGAGTGGATGCCTTCTTCCACTGGTTCTGGAGGGGGCCTTGTGCCCAGTGTGCGTCACCCTGGCAAGGAGGGGATGAGTGGATGCCTTCTTCCACTGGTTCTGGAGGGGGCCTTGTGCCCTGTGACGCAGCACTTGGGGAGTGCAAGGTGACAGTCTCTCACCTGTGTGTCATAGCCACGAGATTTGCAGTGGGCAGGATGCATAACACTCCATGGAGGCAGGACTACAGTCCATCCGCCGGCAGCGATGGCTGCACAGTGGTGGCAGTGCCGGTGCTGGTGTCAGTACTGCCAGTGATGGGGGGAGGCGCCAGCCCTTCCTCTGCAGCCTCGGACGGCTGCCCACTGGGGCTGCTGCTGCTGCTGCCAGTGGTGCTGGTGGCGGTGCTGCCAGTGGTGGTGGGAGGCTCCAGCTCTTCCCCTGCAGCCTCGGACAGCTGCCCACTGGGGCTGCTGCTGTTGCCCGTGGTGCTGGTGGCGGTGCATGTCTAAACCAAAGAGGGGGAGGACCTTTAACCCCAATTATACCTGGGCCAGGAGCTCAATAAACCATTCTCAATATATAATGGGGATAAATGGATGTGTTAACAAATTTAACAATGAAAACATCAATTAATCTTTGTGGACAATTATTGTCCTAAATTTATTTTTAGTAATTATTAATGTTTTTGTGTCTCTCTCTTCTACTCATATCAACAAGTGGAGTTGCGTGAATATTATAATACATGCGGTACATATAATTCTTAAACTAAAACACATAACAAAGAATACAAAAGAGAAATAAATAATCCCTATCAATTAAAGCAAACAGTTCAAAGCACTGAAATCAGTCTTTTCTTAGCAATAAAGCTGCTAAACCATCCTGTGGCAAGTAGTCTTGTATCATGAGGTAATGATGCTTGGTGTCTTTTTCTTTCAGGGGTAATAACTCCCAATGATTGTTTGACGATACCATTCTATTTTGATTATTCCATTGCTCCAAAATTTGTCAAAATTCCTCCAAAACATGGTTGACGCGTTTCGGCCTAATAATTTTTGGCCTCCTCAGGACATCAGACAGTGTACAAATTTATAGTAAATTACTATCATTTGACATCTTAACAACGACAACACCACCAGTGCTGCCGAAAGTATTAATGTTCACCCTTATCTAGCACCATATGTGTGTTCATTATTCTGTGTTATTTGCTACCTTGTTATTAAGCACAATACTGCCACCATCTTTTGTGTCTTGTTGTGGCATGCTGTTTATAAACCCGCGTTATTATAATTAGCAGGCAACAACATGCAAGCCTTTGTGGTTCCAAACTTTTCTTATATAAGTGTGATTGTGCATGCTAACGAAATAAAGAATAGCTGACCTTCTTTTTTATTTTATTTAAATGTGCAGTAATCTTTGTAGAGATCGTTTTTTAATATAAAGAAGTGAGTTTTTGTATCGAATTGATCCTCTGTGATGCTGCAACCATTATAAACATTATATCAGATGATTTCAAAACATTTAAAAAAAAAAAAAACGTATTCTTATATTTTTATGGCTGTACTTACAAATAGCGTTCTGTCCTCACTTGTTTCTGAGTGACCGGCGCTTGGGGACCCACTGTTCTCATTTCGTGAAACAAAAAGCTTTTACTATGTGGACACGCGGGTAATTGCAATTAGAGAGCCGGAGTTGCTGGTATGTTATTCCATTTACTTCAATGTTTTTTTGTGTCTCTGTATATTGGCAAGCTGTACAATTGTTGCATTTATAATGGCCAATGAGAGGTGGTAGCTCTAGCATGGCCCTAAGGTCATTCTTCTTTTTAGATGTAGCAAAAGAAGCATGGACTAATGAGTCCCGTATATTTGGGCCCAATTTAAAAGAGAATAATGGCTTTTTTATCCCTAAGGGGTGCAATATTTTCCAGTTTTTTTCAATGATAGTTCTAATCCGATTTGCTTTTGGATTATAGGTTAACACACAAGTAAGGGGTATTTCTTTTTCTTTTTCTCTCAGTGTTAATAGAGTTTCCCTTGGTGTGTACCAAGCTCGTTTACAGGCCGCCCTGCCTATTTTTCGCGGGTATCCTCTTGCTATCAATCGTGATGTCAACTTTTCTGCATTGTCAAAGTAATCCTCCTTATTGGTACTATTTCTACGAATACGTAGATATTGTCCATAAGGTAAATTTTCCTTCAAATTAAGTGGGTGATCACTGGAAAAATGCAATAGAGAATTTCTATCTGTGGGTTTTTTGTAAACGTTAACTCCTATTATTCCCTCTTGTGCCTCAATCCATAAATCCAAGAAGTTGATGCGTCTGGAATCAGATGTCATCGGGAATTTTAAATCGGAAGTAAGATGGTTAATCCAAACGTGAAAGGCTGACAAAGACTCTGAGTCACCTTACCAGATCATTAAGAGGCCATCAATATATCTTAGCCAGCGTTTGATGTTTCTTTGAAAGAGATTGCTGTTATTGTATATCCACTTATTTTCAAAATAATCCATCACTAAATTAGCAATTTCGGGAGCAAAGCTGCAGCCCATCGCTACACCTTTGACTTGTAAATACATGACCTGGTCAAAAAGGAAGAAATTACTTTTAAGGCAAAGTGTAGCCAAAGTAATTATAAAAGAAGTGGGAACCTTATGTGGCAAGGGTCTCCTATCCAAATATATATTAATGATCTCCAAGGCCTCATTCAGTGGGATATTAGTGTATAGTGAATCAATGTCTAATGTCACTAGTATCTGTGTGTCCTCATTGTAAGTATTACCTTCTAACATATTAATCATGTGCATGGTATCTCTTATATATGATTGAGTAGCCCATACCAAAGGTTTTAGAAAAGTATCGACATATTGGGCCAAAGGCTCAAGGATCGATCCACATGCGGAGATGATTGGTCTACCTGGCGGATTATCCACATTTTTATGAATCTTAGGGAGGATATATAGCCAGGGAGTACGTGCCTCACTTTGGTTTAAAAATTCATATTCCTTTTTGCATATCCAACCTTCTCTTAAAGCTTCATCTGTTGTTGTTTTGATCACTCTTTTTAAACGTATTGTTGGATCTTCTGTAATGACTCGATAGTGTTCTCTATTTTCAAGGTGACCTACTACTTCAGATTTATATTTCTGTTTATCTAATATAACAATACCCCCTCCCTTATCTGCCGGTTTGATGACAATTTTGTCATTTTGGGATAGTGAAGTAATAGCCATCATTTCTTTCTTGGAACAATTAGGTTGGAAAGAAATTATTTTCTTGTTTAGAAGATCAAGTTCCCTCAGGACAACATCCTCACACACCTGGATTTCAGCTGCCATGCTATTCGTATCAGGGCAGAATGTTGATTTAAGACAGAGTCAACTAGTATTTTTGTCATTATTTGTGGGTTTTTCTGTTGCTTCACTGACAAAAGCCCTTAGTCTGACTTTACGTAAAAATTGTAATACCTCTGTTTTGGTGTCAACTGGATCTAATGTTCTAGCAGGTACGAAAGACAGACCTTTATTCAATATATCATATTCAATGTCTGAAAGATTATAATCAGATAGATTATAAATAGGCATGTTATTTTTATCACAAATGCCTATTGTCGATATATTATTTTCCTTGTTCTGTCAACATCAGGACAGTGCACGCTCTACGGTCGTCAAAAATGAAAAAACCCATCCTTTATGCAAAAGCATAATTCATGCATTGTGTTTATATGCAGTTTGTTAACCTTTTGCATTGCAGACTTTAACCTTGAAAAACACTATTAATGATGTTTGCAATAACTGTTCATTTGCAAGGTACTGCTGCAGACTTACTGAGTGTGTTAGGGTGTGGTCCCTTCTGGGACCTTCTAGAAGTTTTCTCTGCAGCATGACTGGGTGTGGTTTGTGGGCTGGGCCAGACACTATATAAGGGAGCCAGCCCAGTTCCATGTGCTCACTATTCAGAGGTCCCGGTGCAGAGCAGCAGCAATTTCCAGAGCTCCTGTTCCGGAGGCCTACCTTGAAGTTCCAGGCCTGCCCCGCATTATCTTGGTGATCCTTGAGCAGGGTGGTAAGGCGGAGGTCGGGCTTGGCCCCGACCCCGTTCTAAAAAGACTCTTGAGTTTTTGGGCCTACTCGTGAAACTTTCAGAGTATGCGAATCATTGCTCTGATGTAAACCTTGGTGTTCAGATCGGCAAAGGCTAGCGCGATCATTTCATGGCATTTGCATATTCTTGTTAGAATCGGCAGTGTGTGCGATTCATTTACTGCATGTAAATCTTGGTGTTCAAATCGGCAAGGGCTTGCGCGATCATTTCATGGCATTTGCATATTCTTGTTAGAATCGGCAGTGTGCGCGATTCATTTACTGCATGTAAATCTTGGTGTTCAGATCGGCAAAGACTTGCGCGATCATTTCATGGCATTTGCATATACTTGTCCAAATCGGCCGAGTGCGCAATTCATTTCCAGCATGTAAAACTTGATGTTCATATCGGCAAAAGCTTGCGCGATCATTTCATGGCATTTGCATATTCTTGTTAGAATCGGCAGAGTGCGCAATTCATTTCCAGCATGTAAATCTTGGTGTTCGGATCGGCAAAGGCTTGCGCGATCATTTCATGGAGTTTACATGTTCTTGTTAGAATCGGCAGAGTGCGCGATTCATTTCCTGCATGTAAAACTTGATGTTCAGATCAGCAGAAGCTTGCGCGATCATTTCATGACATTTACATATTCTTGGTAGAATCGGAAGAGTGCGCGATTCATTTCCCGCATGTAAAACTTGAAGTTCAGATCGGCAAACGCTTGCGCCATCATTTCATGACATTTACATATTCTTGTTAGAATCGGCTGTGTGCGCAATTCATTTCCCGCATAGTAAACTTGGTGTTCAAATCGGCAAAGGTGTGCACGATCATTTCATGGCAAATAAAACTTTGATATGTAATGTTTGTTGAAGTGCACACATTTATTCTGAGTGTATGTTTTTCCTCTGAAGACGCTAAATTCAAAATGTGATGTTCTCTGTGCATATTTAGTCCCCGGTACAATTCCAATTGTTTTTTCAGGAACCTTTTTTCAGATTGACTTCGGTCCTCATGTTACAAAAGCAGTGTTTATTCTGAAAACTGTATTCCAGAAGGTTCATGTATTTCTAAGCATTATGTGACATTTTATGAAAGCTCATTATTAATCATTCTTGATTTGTTCCAGGTATCCAGAGTTCTTGAGGATTAGTTTTAAGTCACTTCTTAGTTTTTCCATGGTTACAGTAAGACAATGCTTAGAACCATATTCTAGTGAAAGTCAATGTGATTATAGTCTGAAATTGTGTTGTATAACCATTTGCTTCCTACAGGTCTCCTTCCCAGCTGTTCCCTACCTAATCCACTTTTCCCCACTTGGACCCTCTTAGATTCTGTGATATTCTAGTCAGAGTATTGGAGCTGTCTTGTGGTGGACATGTTGGGAACGTGCGCAGACCCAGAGGATCTGGTGACTCTGACATGTTCTGAACTCCCCTTGGTCTAGATATTGGCCTCTGCCCTGTTCTTGATACAGGGTTCTCCCTCTCTGTCCACCACCCCTTCCTCTGCAGCCTCCTCTGCTGAAAAAAGGTTGGGCCGTTGAGTACTGGGGTGCAGAGTATGATTCAGTTAAATGTTCTTGTTCTGAATCAGAGGATGTGTCAGAGAACATGATGAATCTCTGCAGGTGGCGGTGCTGGTGGCGGAGCTGCCAGTGGTGGTGGGAGGCTCCAGCCCTTCCCCTGCAGCCTCGGACGGCTGCCCACTGGGGCTGCTGCTGCTGCCAGTGGTGCTGGTGGGGGTGCATGTGGCGGTGCAGGTGGTAGTGCTGATGGCGGTGCCGCCAGTGGTGGGGGGAGGCTCCAGCCCTTCCCCTGCAGCCTCAGACGGCTGCCCACTGGGGCTGCTGTTGCCAGTGGTGCTGGTGGCGGTGCATGTGGCGGTGCAGGTGCCAGTGCTGGTGGTGGTGCCGCCAGTGGTGGGGGGAGGCTCCAGCCCTTCCCCTGCAGCCTCGGACGGCTGAAGCACCATGGTTGGTGGTGGGGGCTCAGATCCTATCACAGCACCAGGCCTCCTGTCCCTCCTGCCCGCAGGGCCAGGCCCCTTGGCAGCTGGTGGTGCCTCCTTGCCCTTGGCAGCTGGTGGTGCCTCCTTGCCCTTGCCCTTGGTAGCTGGTGGTGCCTCCTTGCCCTTGGCAGCTGGTGGTACCTCCTTTCCCTTACCCTTGGCAGCTGGTGCAGGCACACTGCCAGTGCTGATGGGTGTCTCCTTGGAGCCTCTCACAGCTGCCAGAACTACAGTGGCCGTGGGCTGGGTGGCTGAGGTGCTGGCCTGGGTTCTGCCCACCCTGGCCCAAAGTGATCGACGACAGTGGGATGGGTAGGGAAGAGGTCAAAGTTGGAGAGGTAAAGCTTCTTAGGAACACTGGGGCAGGAAGAGGGTGAAGGTTTGGGAATGGCAGAAGAGGAAGTGGTTGTAGGAGGTGTCTGTCTGCTGTGTTTGGGTGCAGGTGCATGGGCTGGATGCTGGTGTGAGGTGGATGGCTGTTGGGTGTCTGAGTGCTTGCGTTTGGGTACTTTAGGAGGAAGGGGCACAGACACAGTGGGAGAGGACACAGGGGACGTGTGCATGGATGTGGGGGTGGTGACTGCCAGTGAGGGGTGTGTACTGATAGGAGTGATGATGGTAGTGGATGAGGATGTAGTGCAGGCAGGTGTGTGTGTACTGGGAGGGAGGTGGATGATGAGGAGGAGGGGGACACAGTGTTAGGCAGTGGATGTTGGTATGTCCGCTTCTGGATGGTGTTTGTGTGAGTGCCTGTGGGATGATGTGTGGTGCTTGTATTTGCCTGAACCACTCCTGTGTGTTGTCCTGGGTGCATGCTGGTCTGAATGTGTGCTCGAGATAGGTTGGGCTTCAGGGGAATGGGACTGGGTAGAGGAAGTTGGAGGGGGGAGGCTGGAGACAGGGACAATGGCTGCCATCCGGGAGGAGGCCAGAGCCTGGAATGATCTATGTTGGGCTGCCACGCCAGTGTGAATGCCCTCCAGGAATGCATATGCATGTTGCAAATGCCCTGCCAGCCCTTGGATGGCATTAACAATGGTTGACTGCCCAACAGAGATGGATCGCAGGGGGTCAATAGCCTCTTCACTCAGGGCAGCAGGGCTAACTGGGGCAGGGCCTGAGGTGCCTGGGGCAAAGAAGATTTCCACCCTCCTGGGTGAGCGGGCATGGGAAACTCACTGAGGGGCTGCTGGGAGGGCAGTGCTCGTACGGGGGTTGCAGCAGTACCTGTTGTTGGGGTGGCCACAGAGCTGTCTGCCACCACCAGGGAGCTTCCATCGGAGGAGTTATCTGTTAGGGTTTGTACACAGCAAAGAGCATGTCCCCTCTCACTGCACTAGTGGGTTCTGTAATAGCTCCCTTTTAAACTTACTATTAAAAGCCTTTCTTGTTATTTCACCTTCCCCCCCCCTAGGCTTCTGTGTATGTTGTTTAATGTGCTATTTTGTTTACACATTGGGCCTTGCTTTTACCAAGGCTTCTTTAAAACACTCCTCCCTAGGCCATGTGTTAATCCAACTCATTTGCATAATAACTGAAACTCTGCACACCTTTCAAGACCATGTGCAGCATGTGAGGACCACACCCAGCTCTTCTAACCACACCCAGCTCTGCACACCTTCCAAGAACATGTGCATCATGTGAGGACCACACCCAGCCCTTCAAACCACACCCAGCTCTTTGAGCCACACCCAGCCCTGTCTATAAAAGGCATCCCCCGAGCCTCACCCAGTGCTTGTGCTCGTCTACCTCCAGCTTACCTGAGAACAGATCCCTCGGCGCTGGCACTCCTGCTCTTTACAGACTTTCTTTGACTTCAATTGGCGCAGCTGTTGGCTCTTCCTTCTTCCGGTTTCCAGTTCCTCCTTGCCTCAGCCTCTCTCCTACGAGTAATCTGCAAAAGAGAAAGAAGACAAGGTTAGACTGATCAGTATCTCTTGCCAGCAACAAGTAAGTGCAAAACTTTTTATTACCTGAGGAAGCTTTGACGGCAATTTCTGGATTCGTGTATAGACAGTTTGAGGCGAAGTGCCTTCCACGAGCATTGTGATTCAGGCTCTTTGTTGCAGGAGTATTTTGCGGAACTTTGTGAAGCGGACATTGTTTTTTTTTCATGGAACTTTTGGGAATCGAACAGTGAAAACCATTGACAGCAAGGCAAACAGTAAATCAAGGACTTGCACAAATTACATGCTGTATTTTGATGTAAAAGTACAGTATTTGTTTTATAAAAGATTCTGGAAATATGGGAAAAGTGAGTCTACTATTGGGAATTTAGGCTTTAGTTATATTATGATGAATGTTTGATATTGGTAATTCTGATAACGGTATTTGTTTAATGTTTTAGAAGCTTTACAGTAATAGAAAACACATCCCAGAGCAGTAACACATTCCAAACCTGGAAACTAGAGACCAGGATCCAAGAGGTACTTTTAGAAGAGAATTTCTAATAAATAAAGGGATAGTCAGGAACCCATTTAGGAATAGGTTGCACTTATCTGTTCTTTGTTTATGTTTCATTAGGCACCAGTTTCTACAGAAGTCAGAAAGGGCCGCAGATTTGTGCAGCACTTCAACAGTGGAAACGCAAGAACGGTGTTGTCTTTTTATTTTTTATTTTATCCACTTCCCCCCTTCCCTTGAGCTTCTGTTCTTAGTGCACTGTTTTAAAAACTAGTGTGCTGGAACAAGCAGTTTCAGGGTGGGGTCGGATTGTCTTCAACCTCCATCAGAACTGAACAAGAACTCAGGTGAGCTGGGCTTTGACAGAAGCACAAGCCTTAAAAAATTTCAGTTCTGGTGGATGATGAATACCGGGGAAGAAATAGAGGGCATTGACGTCACGGATATGGCGCTGGACCTAAATGAGGACTTGGCTCATAATGAATCAGTGTCTGGCATCTTGCAACATATGCAAGAGGAAATAGAGAGATTAAAGATGGAGAATACCTCTTTAAAACAGGATTTAAGCAGGTATAAATTTAGGGGATCTCAGTGGAACACAGCTTCTACGCCTTTGTTTAAAACCTCCTCAGAGACAGGGGCGCCATCAAAACATACAACTTTGCCTTCCCCAGTTGAGGTTACTGTTAATGTTCCTAATGTTGTGCCCTTAGCAGCACTTGAACGTTTTCATGGAGATAGTAACAAATTCCATGTTTTTATCAATCAATGTCAATTACACTTCATTTGTAAGCCACAACAGTTCCCTACTGATGATACGAAAGTGGCATTCGTCTTGTCTTATTTGGGTGGCACAGCAGCCAATTGGTCAATTCCTTTCGTGGATAGAGATGATCCCATCCTCCATAATTGGAATCAATTTAAACGTACCATGACCAGCCTTTTTGCAAAACACACTTTCATGCAGGCAAGTGATAATGAGCTTTTAAATCTTAAACAAGGTAACAAGGATTTATTGACCTATCTCACTAGTTTTAATCGTTTACTCACCGAGACACAGTGGCCAGAAGAAAAGCGTGTCTCCCTTTTTTATAAAGGTTTGAGAGACGAGTTAAAAGACGCGCTGGCTCATATCGTTGATTTGCCAAAAGACTATTCGGACTTTGTAGATTTAGTTGTGAAATTAGAACATAGACTAGGAGAAAGAAAGAGAGATAAATACAAACTGGAATCACGGTTAACTTTTATTAGACACGAGAAGAAAGACACAGATAATAAACTCCCTGAACCAGAGCCTATGCAAATAGGGACACTCAGAGGTCCACTCACATCAGAGGAAAAAGAAAGAAGGAGAAAATTTCAATTATGTTTATATTGTGGCAGGGCAGGTCACTTTGCCAGAGAATGTCCAGTAAAGTCTAAAACTCCACGAAAGGGTGCTGTTTCCTCCACCTCCTCAACTGAATCGGGAAACGATTAAGCTCGACAAGGGGAGAGGTTACTTGTTCGAGAAAACATCTTAATCAAACCTCTAATGCTGCACCCTTCAGGGTACCGCACATACCTAGACATTTCATAATTCAGGTCGTTTTAATTGTTACTACCCAAGTGAGGCATTCTCTCCCTGTCCTACTGGACTCAGGCGCAACAGGAAATTTTGTGGATAATAAGTTAGCTGAAATCTTAGGACTTCCTATGTGCCTAAAGCCTTGTCCAGAAGCAGTATGTGCAGTGGATGGGTCAGAATTGACCTCTGGATTAATCACAAAACAAACAAGTCCACTTGTTATGGTCTGTCAGAACGGGCACACAGAGGTGATTAGCTTTGATCTAATAGATACTCCTAATTTTGGTTTGATTCTCGGGGTACCCTGGTTAACAACTCATAACCCAAAAATTGATTGGGTGAATAGAACTGTTACTTTGGATTCCTCTTTCTGTAGAACCAATTGCTATCAAGAAGCAGGTACAGAACAGAGCACAGTATTACACTGTGCTAGTGTTACACAAGACGAACCAAGTCTCCCTCCTGAATATTCTGACTTTAAAGACGTCTTTGATCCAGTAAAGGCTAGTGGGCTGCCCCCACATCGGTCTTATGACTGCCGTATAGATCTTATCCCAGGGGCCCCTTTACCTAATAACAGAGTATATGCTTTGACTGACGAAGAAACCAAATACTTAAGAACCTACCTAGATGACCTACTACAGTCTGGGTTCATCCGTCATTCCACATCTCCGGTGTCATCTCCACTCTTTTTTATCCCGAAGCCGGATAAATCCCTGCGCGCGTGTATCGATTATAGAGGACTAAATAAGGCTACAATAAAGAATAAATATCCTCTTCCTCTAATACCTGTGTTGTTGGATCAATTAAGACATTCTACTGTATACACTAAACTAGATCTGCGGGGAGCTTACCATCTGGTCCGAGTAAAAGAGGGGGATGAGTGGAAGACAGCTTTCAAGACAAAGTTTGGTTTATTTGAGTACACAGTAATGCCCTTTGGGTTATGTAATGCCCCTGCGGCCTTTCAGTTCTTTATAAATGAGGTCCTACACGAATTCCTGGATGTTTGTGTCATAGTATACATAGACGACATCCTCATTTACTCTAAGAACTCAGAAGAACATACCCAACATGTTCGTGCAGTATTATCAAAGTTAAAAGAAAATCATCTTTTTGCTAAGTTAGAAAAGTGTACTTTTAATGTCAGCAAGGTGGACTTTTTAGGATACTGCCTGTCACCTCAAGGAATAACTATGGATGTAAAGAAAATCAGTGCTATTGCTGATTGGCCAGAACCATCCTCTGTAAAAGATATTCAGAAATTTCTGGGTTTCGCCAATTTTTATAGGAGGTTTATTGCACATTTTGCAGACATTGCGGCCCCAATAACTACCTTGTTGCGGAAAGGGCAACGATTTCTTTGGACTGATGAGGCGGCACACGCCTTTCAACTCCTAAAACAAAAGTTAACTTCAGCCCCAATTCTGAAACATCCTGATCCTGACTTGCCCTTTTTTGTTGAAGCGGATGCTTCACAAGTAGCTTTAGGAGGAGTTCTCTCTCAACGAGATGCAGTAGATGGCCAGTTACATCCTATAGCCTTCTATTCCAAAAAGTTATTGCCAGCTGAACAAAATTACACTGTGGCTGAAAGGGAACTACTAGCTATCAAAGTAGCCTTTTCAGAATGGAGGCACCATTTAATGGGAGCCAAGTACCCAGTTACAATCTTTTCTGACCATAAGAACCTACAGTTTTTTGGATCACTTAAAGCACTAACACCACGTCAGATGCGCTGGTTAATTTTTTTTAGCACATTTGACTTTGTTATAACCTATAGACCAGGTGCACAACAAATTCAATCTGATGTGTTATCTAGATACGGACATACCTCAGACATGAAACAAGATAAAATAGGAGAACCCATTATTCCTCCCCAAAAGTTGTTGGCACCAGTACAACAGAAGGATTTCATCACAGATCTATATAATGCACACATGCAAATAGCACCTCAGGATTGGTTAAAGGATTCCCATAACACAATACAACGAGGTTTATTGTATCACGACAACATGCTGTTAGTGCCCACCTCTGAATTACAAACACAGGTGATAATTTGGCATCACGCCTCACCGTTGGCAGGTCATCCTGGTTGGGTAAAAACCCTGGAAAATGTGCAAAAACACTTTTGGTGGGACACTATAAGAAAGGACATTAAGCAATTTGTCACTACCTGTCCAATTTGTGCAAGACATAAATCTTCTCATAAGGCTCCTGACGGCTTGTTAATACCAATGCCAACATCCAAACAACCTTGGCACACTGTGAGCGTAGACTTTATTCTAGGTTTACCACCTGTAAAATCCTTCACAACAGTGTTGGTTATAGTGGATTTTTTATCTAAAATGGCACATTTTGTACCATTACGGAAATTACCCACGGCGGCAGAATTTGCCGATATTTTTATAAGGGAAATTGTGTGTTTACATGGTTTGCCAAGCAAAGTGGTGTCAGACCGAGGGAGCCAGTTCAACTCCAGATTTTGGAAAAAATTATGTGAAAAACTGAAAATAGATGTGGCCTTATCCACTGCTTTCCACCCAGAGACAGATGGACAGACTGAACGACTGAACCAAACCTTACTTCAAACGCTACGTTGTTTATTGGCTGATTATTCTAGTGAATGGTTAGAAGCTCTTCCTGTAGCAGAGTTTGTTTATAATAATACTGAGCATTCAGCTCTACTTTGCTCACCATTCTATTTCTTGCAGGGGTATCATCCAAGAGCTATACCCATTTTGTTAGAAGATTCCCTGTTGCCTACAGTAACAGATAGACTAACGAGGTTAGGTGACATACAAGACAAAGCCAGGAAACATTTATTAAAGTACAAGGAAAGCATGAAAAGACAAGCAGACAAACACAGGTCTGAGGCCCCAATGTATAAAATTGGTGACAAGGTATGGCTCTCCACAAAAAACCTAAACATAGAGGGATCCCGAAAGCTGCAACCACGTTTCATTGGACCCTTTAGTATAACTGCCATAGTAAACCCGGTAACAGTAAAATTAGATTTACCAAAAGAATATCCAGTACATACTACATTCCATGTGTCCTTGCTTAAGCCGTACAACTCAAAAACCCGACCTGAACCACCACCTCCACCCATACCAATTAAGGGAAATCTGGAATATGAAGTGAAAAGCATAAAAGACTCAAAAAGAATTAGTGGACGTCTGTTTTATTTAGTAGAATGGAAAGGATATGATGAATCTGAGAATTCATGGGAACCAGCATCATATGTACATGCCCCACAGCTGATTAGACGGTTTTATTTAAAAAATCCAGGAAAACCCCGTCCTGTAGGAGGGCCTTTGAGGGGGGCAACTGTTAGGGTTTGTACACAGCAAAGAGCATGTCCCCTCTCACTGCACTAGTGGGTTCTGTAATAGCTCCCTTTTAAACTTACTATTAAAAGCCTTTCTTGTTATTTCACCTTCCCCCCCCCCCTAGGCTTCTGTGTATGTTGTTTAATGTGCTATTTTGTTTACACATTGGGCCTTGCTTTTACCAAGGCTTCTTTAAAACACTCCTCCCTAGGCCATGTGTTAATCCAACTCATTTGCATAATAACTGAAACTCTGCACACCTTTCAAGACCATGTGCAGCATGTGAGGACCACACCCAGCTCTTCAAACCACACCCAGCTCTGCACACCTTCCAAGAACATGTGCAGCATGTGAGGACCACACCCAGCCCTTCAAACCACACCCAGCTCTTTGAGCCACACCCAGCCCTGCCTATAAAAGGCATCCCCCGAGCCTCACCCAGTGCTTGTGCTCGTCTACCTCCAGCTTACCTGAGAACAGATCCCTCGGCGCTGGCACTCCTGCTCTTTACAGACTTTCTTTGACTTCAATGGGCGCAGCTGTTGGCTCTTACTTCTTCCGGTTTCCAGTTCCTCCTTGCCTCAGCCTCTCTCCTACGAGTAACCTGCAAAAGAGAAAGAAGACAAGGTTAGACTGATCAGTATCTCTTGCCAGCAACAAGTAAGTGCAAAACTTTTTATTACCTGAGGAAGCTTTGACGGCAATTTCTGGATTCGTGTATAGACAGTTTGAGGCGAAGTGCCTTCCACGAGCATTGTGATTCAGGCTCTTTGTTGCAGGAGTATTTTGCGGAACTTTGTGAAGCGGACATTGTTTTTTTTTCATGGAACTTTTGGGAATCGAACAGTGAAAACCATTGACAGCAAGGCAAACAGTAAATCAAGGACTTGCACAAATTACATGCTGTATTTTGATGTAAAAGTACAGTATTTGTTTTATAAAAGATTCTGGAAATATGGGAAAAGTGAGTCTACTATTGGAAATTTAGGCTTTAGTTATATTATGATGAATGTTTGATATTGGTAATTCTGATAACGGTATTTGTTTAATGTTTTAGAAGCTTTACAGTAATAGAAAACACATCCCAGAGCAGTAACACATTCCAAACCTGGAAACTAGAGACCAGGATCCAAGAGGTACTTTTAGAAGAGAATTTCTAATAAATAAAGGGATAGTCAGGAACCCATTTAGGAATAGGTTGCACTTATCTGTTCTTTGTTTATGTTTCATTAGGCACCAGTTTCTACAGAAGTCAGAAAGGGCCGCAGATTTGTGCAGCACTTCAACAGTGGAAACGCAAGAACGGTGTTGTCTTTTTATTTTTTATTTTATCCACTTCCCCCCTTCCCTTGAGCTTCTGTTCTTAGTGCACTGTTTTAAAAACTAGTGTGCTGGAACAAGCAGTTTCAGGGTGGGGTCGGATTGTCTTCAACCTCCATCAGAACTGAACAAGAACTCAGGTGAGCTGGGCTTTGACATTATCACTTTCAGAACTGTCCCCTCCAGTCTCCGCCGTGGTGCTCCCCTCGCCCTCCGTCCCACTGGTGCCCTCACCGTCGTGGATTTGGCCTCATGGGCCTTGTGGGATGCAGCTCCCTCTGTCGCCGGTGCCTCTGCTCCTCCGCCAGATGATGCTAATGCACAGAAGGACAGGGTGACAAAACAAAAAGGGGGGCGAGAGACAGAGGATACACTTGGCAATGCCAATAACAACACCACCGTTGGCGTGCACAACACACAGGGGACAGCCCTACCCACTAGGCGATGCACTACCAGTCACAATGCTAGTCACCAGGCCATAGACAGTAATACCTAACGCCATTTGCAGCATAATTGAGACCCACAGAGCCCTTCCCAGTAGTGGATGCCCACTAGGATGTTTGGGGGTGGAGAGCCTCAGCCTCTGCCCAACATGGAATATACCCTGCAATGGCCGGCCTGGCCTAGGGGCACCCACAGGCGCACATCCCCCACCCAGAGACCACCCCTCCACGCATATATTGGGAACTGACTCACCCCCTTGTAGCTGCTGTGATGGCCTCAAGTGCCCATACAGCTCCGGTTAGGCCACTGCCAATGTGCGGAATATCAGGGGGGTCTGGGTTCGACAGGCACCCCTTCCTCATTGGGAAGCCATCCCCAGCTGGGCCTCCGCCGTCTTCCTCGCCCAGTGTCTCAGGTCCTCCCACCGTTTGCGACAGTGGGGGCTCTGCCTGCCATAGACCCCCATGGTCCGCACATCCTTGGCTATGGCACGCCATATACCCTTTTTCTGATGGGCACTGACCTGCAGAAAAATTAAAATGGAAAATGGTATCAGTCATACCGTCCGGCCTGTTACACTCATGGCCCACCATATCCCTCCCATCCCCTTATGCACATACATTGCCCACCATACATGCAGCACGCTGCCCAGGACCCCTCAACCACCCCCCTTTACACGAGGCCTTGAACCACAGCACGCCATGCATTCATGCCCCATGCATTTTGCACACAGTGTACTCAGCTGTTGGTCTGGAGGCCCAGAAAGCAATCGGTACTGGGCTACGACCCCATCCACCAGTCTCTCCAACTCTGCAGCGGTGAAGGCAGGGGCCCTTTCCCCAGTGACTTGAGCCATGGTCGGTTCCAGACACAGGTCACAACAGCACTTGCAGTGTAGGTCCTCTCCTGTTGAAGGTCAGGTAGAAGTGAGTGAACAGATAGGAAATGGCAGTCACGTCCGCAGCGGTGCGTACCTTCACTGCCGGCGTACATCACCATTGGCTACTTTAACCCTTAGGGCCCAATAATAACCAATGAGGAGTTGCACGGCGGTACTCGACCGCCTCCTGCAACAGCGCAAAACGTCAGCGGCATTACCTCATTTCCACCTGTCCCTCCACACAGGACAGGCATCCGCCATTTCGAGGGGGGGCAGGCCATGGCACCTAACTGCGTCACAGAAGACATAAGCACATTTTGGAACTAAACATCAACATACTGTTTCTGTCACAACATGCAATGCATTGTACATTGAAGAAATGTTGAAAACTGAACAGATGGGAGATGGAGACATCCCCAGTGAAAAGGCCCCTGGTGTATTTGGCAACATTGGAGGACAGGCACATTATCCTCACCTACAGACTTGATAGGGCCAAAATCCAAGAGCTGTGTGCCCAATTGGAGCCAGACCTGATCTCAGCTATATGTCAACCCACTGGGATCCCCCCTCTTGTGCAAGTCCTATCTGTGCTCCATTTCGTGGCAAGTGGCTCCTCCCAAGTGACAGTGGCCTTGGCAGCAGGAATGTCACAGTCAATGTTCTCAAACGTGCTGACCACAGTGTTGTCTGCCCTGATGAAACACAAGGGCAGCTACATCTTATTCCCCCAGGTGGAGGACTAGGCCACAGTGAAAGCTGACTTCTATGCAATGGGACATATCCCGAACATTGTTGGGGCAATTGATGGCACACATATTGCCTTTGTCCCCTCCCCCCCCGGAGAAATGAACAGGTGTTCAGAAATCAAAAGAGCTTTCACTCGATGAATGTTCAGATAGTGTGCCTAGCGGACCAGTACATCTCCCATGTGAATGCTAAGTATCCTGGGTCTGTGCATGATGCCTTAATCCTGAGGAATGGCAACATCCCATATGTAATGGCTCAACTCCATAGGTACTGGTGTGACTAATAGGTGAGCCCATGGTCCCCACCCAGTATATGTTGGTATATGGATATGGGGTTGCCCCTGAGGGTCAGTGCCTGGCTAACAGGTATCCCTCGATATTTGCAGGTGACTCTGGTTACCACAACCTCTCAAGGCTACTGACCCCAGTGAGGAATCCCAGGACAAAGGCAGAGGAACGTTACAATGAGGCACATGGGCGAACAAGAAGAATTATAGAGCGAACCTTTGTCCTCCTGAAGGCCAGGTTTTGGTGCCTCCATCTAACAGGTGGTTCCCTGTGCTACTCACCCAAGAAGGTCATCGTGGCATGTTACATGTTGCACAACCTTGCCTTGAGACACCAGGTGCATTTTCTGCAGGAGGATGAGGCTGAAGATGGGCGTGTGGCAGTGGTGGAGTGACGAAGAGGAGGCAGAGGATGAGGATGTGGACCACAGAACATCTAGCATTCAACAGTACTTCCAGTGACACACAGGTAAGACACTGTAACTTCACCTTCCATTGCAGTTTTGTGTTGTAAATTTACACTGGCAGGCTGCTGTTCCACTACCATGGCCACTTACTGTATCCTTTGACATGTCTGTTCACAGATTTCTGATGGATACAACTACCTGTGGATTCCTCACCTCATGAATACTCCCATGGCGCCAGCATTCTACGGAAATCTTCTTACTAGTCTCTGCACGTCGACGAGGACGTCACTGTCTCGCACGCGACGCCGTCTGACGTCATACAGGCAATAAGAGGTCCTCGACGACGTGCGGACGTCAGTTCCCTTTTTTCCGTGCATTCGAAACGGTTATCTTCGAGGGAGCAACTGTTACTCTTGCGGTTACAGTGTATATCTTGCTGCGTACTCTTTCTCTGTGGAAATAATGTCGCAGAGAAAGTCTGGATTTAAGCCTTGTCGTGAGTGTGGAGGCAAGATGTCGGTGACGGATCCTCATTCCGATTGCCTTTGGTGTTTGAGCTCCGACCACGACGTCTCGACTTGTGATTCGTGTCAGCACATGAATCCGAAGGCCATTAAAGAACGCGAGGCGAAGCTGTTTATGGCCAAGTCAAAGGAGAAGCATCACAAGAAAAAGTCTTCTCCAAGACATCGGCGTCATCGAGACTCCCGGCGCCGTAGAGAATCTCGGCGTCATTCAAGGGAGGCTCGTTCCAGGTCTCCGGATCGGCGCCGGAGGACATGGGAGGTCAGCCCCACGGTGACGCCGCATCCTTCGACGCCGTTGCTCTCTCCGACGTCTCCAACTGCGCCTGGACAGGCGTCGGTGATTGAGGTATTGGAGCCTCAGGTGTTTTCTCCGGCGCAGACGCCGAGGCCGGTGTCGGGGTCGCCTCCGAGTCAGGCACCCCAGTATCCGGCTTTTCCCACCCCTGGAGCCGATAGTTCCGCATTCTTGAATGCGATGTATGCCATCTTCCAACAGATGGCTCCAGGGGGTGCTCCGGCTGGGCCTTTGGCCTTTTCTTTGGGTGATCCTGCGCCTCTTCGGCCGGCACCCTTTATGCCCTTTCTCCCGTTTGGGAACGTGGGCTCGGCGCCAGTGTCGGCGCCGGTGGCCGCTCCGATGGCTTCGGAGGGATTGGCCCCAGGGATTTCCATCCCGTCGACGTCGAGATTTCGGCCTGTGACTCCGGTGGGTCCATCCGTTTCATCTGCTCTTCAGTCGGCGCCGAAGTTACCTGTGGCGCCGGATGCGGCGTCGGTGGCTTCGGAAGATCGGCGCCGATCTCCGACTTCGGCGGAGGTGTTGTCGACTCCGCGGATTGAGCAACGACTGCATTCAAGGAGGCGTGCTCTCCGGGTACTAGAGGAGCAGGAGTACCAACGAGCCCTAGAGGAAGGAGAGCTAGAGGACTCGGGTGATGGGCTGCGTGGACTGGAGTCGGCCAGTGGGCTGGACACTTCCCCTGAGTGGGACCTTTCGTCCCCGGGGGAATATACCGAGGAAGCTGCTTCCTTTCATACAGTGGTACGGAAGGCAGCTAGTTTTTTGGACCTGCCTTTGCCGGTGGTGGAGGCGAAACAAAACCTTTTGACAGAGGTGTTGCATCCGGCCTCAGCCGCGGCGGAGCCTCTATTACCTTTTAATGACGCTCTGCTGGATCCGGTTTTAGAGGTGTGGAAGAAGCCGGCATCTTCCCCAGCAGTTCACAGAGCCGTGGCCAGGAGGTATCGGACGGCTCCAACTGATCCTGGTTTCCTCTCTAGGCACCCTACGCCGGAGAGCTTGGTTGTGCAGGCCTCCTGTTCGTCCAAATCAGCGCCTGGTTCTTTCCCGACGGTGCCTGGGGACAGAGACTCAAAAAAGCTAGAGGCGCAGTCGAAGAAGATTTTTTCGTCCTGCAGTCTGGCGTTAAAAGCCACTAATGCGACCTGTATCCTGGGGAGGTATATTCATGCTCTGATGGATGACATCTCCTCTTCGTTTACAGAGCTTCCCCAGGGTCTTTTGGATCTTGTCTCTGATGCCCAGGCTGCTGCGACCCAAATTATCCAGACGGGACTGGATACCACCGACTCGGTAGCCAGAGCAATGGGCACAACTGTGGTGGAAAGGAGACAGGCCTGGCTACGTAACTCGGGCTTTTCGGCAGATGTACAGTCCACATTGTTGGATCTCCCGTTTGATGGGGACAAACTGTTTGGGGCTAAGGCTGATTCGGCCTTGGAACGTTTTAAGGAGAGCAGGGCCACGGCTAAGTCGTTGGGACTCCAAGCTCCTTCTTCCACGGCCTCTTCCAGATTCTTCAGGAGGTTTCGTGGATTTGGGCATGGCTCTTCCTCCTCTTCCTTTCGGGGAAGATATCAGCAACCTGCCTCTTCCCACCCCTATAGATCTTTTAGGGGGAGGGGTAGGGTCCGCACCAGGGGAGCCTCTCGGCAGCACTCTGCCTCTTCCTCATCCTCTGGCGGGGTGCAGCAGGGGAAGCAGCCTTAGGCTTCCACCATTTCCCACTCACTCCTCTCCTGTAGGGGGAAGATTACAGCATTTTCTCACCAAATGGGAGACTGTTACGTCGGACACTTGGGTTCTCAGTGTTGTGGGAAAAGGCTACACCCTTCCCTTTCGGGAGTTTCCGCCCCTCATCCCGCCCCGCCCTTCGTATTGTTCACAAGAACACCTCCTGTTGCTAGAACAGGAGGTGGAAGTCCTCCTTTTAAAGGGCGCGGTGGAGTTGGTCCCGGAGCAGGAAAGGGGTCAAGGAGTTTACTCAAGGTATTTCCTGATTCCCAAGAAGGATGGTCGTTTGAGACCAATTCTGGACCTGAGGATCTTGAATTGGTTCCTCAAGCAGGAAAAGTTCAAGATGCTGACCCTAGCACAGGTGCTTTTGGCGTTGAACATGGAAGACTGGATGGTGTCTGTCGACTTGCAGGATGCTTACTTTCATATCCCGATACTCAAGTCACACAGGAAGTATCTCCAGTTTGTGGTGGGATCGCAACACTACCAGTTTGCGGTCCTTCCGTTTGGTCTTACTTCAGCACCTCGAGTCTTCACGAAGGTGATGTCGGTGGTTGCGGCAGAGCTCAGAAGGAAGGGGATAGCAGTATTCCCTTACTTGGACGATTGGTTGATCAAAGCCAAGTCCCCGGAGCTTGTGTTGCGTCATCTGCAGTCAACAACCCAGTTGTTGTTCGACCTGGGCTTTTCGGTGAACGAGCCCAAATCTCACCTGGAGCCCTCTCAGCGCCTCCTGTTCATAGGGGCAGTACTGGATACGACATTGGGTCGGGCTTTCCTCCGCCTCAGCGGATTCAAGATATTCAGGATTTGGTTCCAATGTTTCGAAACGGAGCGGTAGTTCCAGTCCTCAAGGTCCTTCGTCTGCTCGGTCTTTTTGCCTCCTGCATTCTGTTGGTCACGCATGCTCGCTGGCACATGAGGGCTCTTCAGTGGTGCCTCCGAAGGCAGTGGTCTCAACACAGAGGGGATCTAGAGGGTACTGTCAAGATCTCCAGAGATGCTGCTGTGGATTTGAAGTGGTGGATTGCAAGCAACAATCTTTCACAAGGAAAACCGTTCCAGCAGTCGCCACCAGTGGCCACAGTCATAACGGATGCTTCCACTCTAGGGTGGGGAGCTCATCTGGGGGATCTGGAGATCAAAGGTCTTTGGTCTCCAGAGGAACAGATTTTTCACATCAATCTGTTAGAGTTACGGGCTGTACGTCTGGCTCTCAAGGCCTTCCTCCCTTCCCTTCGTGGTCAGTCGGTACAGGTCCTAACGGACAATACTACCACGATGTGGTACATAAACAAGCAGGGAGGAGTGGGGTCGTACCTTCTCTGCAGAGAAGCTCCTCGACTATGGTCCTGGGCAAAGGACCATCGGATTTGCTTGATAGCAAACCATCTGGCCGGAGTCTTGAACGTGCGTGCGGACAGTCTCAGTCGCCACTTCTCGGCAGACCACGAGTGGCGTCTCCATCCAGATCAAGTCCGTTTAATCTTCCAGAAGTGGGGGTTTCCTCGGGTAGATCTGTTCGCCACTCGAGAGAACGCGCATTGTCCGTTGTTCTGCAGCCTTCAGTATCCGATGCAGGAAGCATTGGGGGACGCGTTTCAAATGACCTGGTGCGGCCAGTTGCTTTACGCGTTTCCTCCCATACCCTTGATTCCTCGAGTATTGAGGAAGATTCGCCAAGACCGGGCTCTAGTAATCGTAATAGCTCCGGATTGGCCAAGGAGGGTGTGGTACTCCGACCTTCTCCAACTCTCAACGTGCCCGCCGCTCCGTCTCCCTTTCAGGGCAGACCTCCTCTCGCAGTCGCAGGGGCAGGTTCTACACCCCAACCTCCAGAGTCTGCACCTACATGCCTGGAGATTGAACGGGGCAACCTGAGTTCCTTCTCTCTCCCGCCTGAGGTAGTGGATGTTATATTAGCGGCCAGGCGACACTCCACTAAATCTATCTACGCTAATAGATGGTCTAAATTTGTTGCGTGGTGTGGAGAGAGGCAGATTGATCCTTTACAAGCTCATCTATCGGACGTTTTGTCTTTTGCTCTATCTCTGGCGCAGAAAGGTTGTGCAGTGGCTACCATTAAAGGTTATTTATCGGCCTTGTCAGCCTTCATATGTCTTCCAGACCAACCATCTTTATTTAAATCCCCTATTGTTATCAGATTCTTGAAAGGTCTTCTAAATCAATATCCTCCAAAGCCATTCGTTATGCCGCAATGGGATTTGTCCTTAGTCCTGACTTTCCTTATGGGGTCCCCTTTTGAACCTATGCATTCTTGCCCCTTAAGGTATTTGTTTTTAAAAACAGTCTTCCTGATAGCTATAACATCAGCAAGGAGAGTGAGTGAGTTGCAGGCCTTATCAGTAAAACCCCCTTATACAACTTTTTATGGGGATAAGGTGGTGTTGAGGACCAAGGCTGCTTTCCTCCCGAAGGTTGTTTCACCCTTCCATTTGGCTCAGGCAATTACTTTGTCCACGTTCTATCCTCCGCCTCATCCTTCCAAAGAGGAAGAAAGACTGCACCGTCTGGACCCAAAGAGAGCGTTGAGCTTCTTTATCAATAGAACAAAGGATTTCAGGCTGGAGGATCAGCTGTTTATTGGATACGTGGGCAAGAGGAGAGGAAAGGCAGTCCACAAGAGAACACTATCCAGGTGGGTTGTTCTTTGCATTAAAATATGTTACTCTTTGGCAAAGAAGGATCCTCCTGAGGGCATTAGAGCTCATTCCACCAGAGCTAAGTCGGCCACTTCGGCCTTAGCCAGAGGTGTTCCTGTGGTCGACATCTGCAAGGCCGCAACTTGGTCGTCCCTTCACACTTTTGCAAAACATTACTGTTTAGATTCTGAGGTTAGAAGGGACGGCCATTTTGCACGGTCAGTGCTGCAGGATTTCTTGGTTTGACCATTTAGGCACCCACCGCCGGGCGTGGTACTGCTTTGGGACTCTATTCATGAGGTGAGGAATCCACAGGTAGTTGTATCCATCAGAAGAACAAGTTACTTACCTTCGGTAACGACTTTTCTGGTGGATACATTAGCTACCTGTGGATTCCTCACGGTCCCACCCGCCTCCCCGTTGCCTTTATGGTCTTGCCAAGTAATCCTTGAGTGCGCTCCTCTTGATCTTTGAGGGTGCAATAGATGTATATATATAATATATTTATATATATATATATGGATATATGTGTATATATCTTTATGTATATACTTGGTGTGTGTATATATTTTCAAAAAGAAAGAGTTTTATATATATATATATATATATATATATATATGGACATAAAAAAGATTTACAGTTATTCATACAATGTGGTGTATTTTTACAATATAATGGATGTTGCTTTGTTCTTTCATTGCATTGCCTGGTTGTTCTCATGCACGTAAAAAATGATTGGTACTGACGTCCGCACGTCGTCGAGGACCTCTTATTGCCTGTATGACGTCAGACGGCGTCGCGTGCGAGACAGTGACGTCCTCGTCGACGTGCAGAGACTAGTAAGAAGATTTCCGTAGAATGCTGGCGCCATGGGAGTATTCATGAGGTGAGGAATCCACAGGTAGCTAATGTATCCACCAGAAAAGTCGTTACCGAAGGTAAGTAACTCGTTCATCTGTGCCCTACTCTGGCTCATGGTGTATTGACTGCAGCACAATACAGGTCATAACTATGTATACATTACTGTACAGTCTAATTGCAATGTCTACAGATTGTTAAAGGATTACATACTTAAATAATTTGACACACTTCATACTTGTATTTTTTCAAAAGGTATTTATTTAATTGCTGAAAAGTTAATGGGGATGTGCAGTGGGCTTGGGTGATGGTGGAGGATAGTCCAGGATAGAGTCCATTCTCTTTGTATCACAGGTGCATTGTCCAAGGGGGCATAGGAAGTGCAGCAATGGCAGTTCAAGGTGGACAGAGTGACAGAGTGGGACACAAGAGTGACAATCGAGAGAGTCTTATTTCCTGGCGGGGGTCTTGGCAATGTTCTCTGGCTTCTGCCTGGATCACAGGGACCATTTGTGGGGTGGTTCTCCTTCTGCAGGGGAGGGGTGCTGGTGGCCTGTTGGTCCTGTGGTGGGGCCTACTGTCCACTAGCGTCAGTGGAGGGCTGTTTGTCGGTGTGGCTAGTGTCAGGGGCCTGTTGGTGTGCCACTGCCTCCCTCATGGTGTTGGCCATGTCTGCCAGCACCCCTGCAATGGTGACCAGGGTGGTGTGGATGTCCCTCAGGTCCTCCCTGATCCCCAGGTACTGTCCCTCCTGCAGCCGCTGGGTCTCCTGCAACTGGACCAGTATCTGGCCCATCGTCTCCTGGGAATTGTGGTTTGCTCCCAGGATGTTCGGTTCCCTGGGCCTGTCCTCCCCCTGTCGCACAGCAGTCCTCCCAGCTTCCCTGTTGTCCTGTGCCTCTGTCCACTGAACCGTGTGCCCACTGCCACTGACCCCAGGTCCCTGATCGTACTGTGTTTGTGGTGTGGCCTGGAGTCCCTGTAGTGGTGGACACACTGCTGATTGACGTGTCCTGGGGACAGAGGTATGGGGCCGTTGGGTGGGTGCTGTGGTGGTGTTTCCTGAGGGGGGAGGCTCTGTAGTGGTATGGGGCTGTAGCTGGGTAACCAACTGTCCGGAGGTCCCTGATGGGCCAGGTTGGTCATCCAGATCCAGGCGAGCAGAGCTGCTGTCATCACTGTGGACCTCTTCTGGGGGGGGACTGGTTGTTGCTGGCACCTCCTCTCCGGTGATGTTAGGTGTGGGACCTGTAGGGGTGTAAATGCAGTGTTAATGTTTCTGCGTATGACATCTTGTGCATGGGTGTGTTGCCCTGTATGGTTGTGAGTGCCCTGTCAGCTTTGCCTAGTGTGAGTAGTTATTTTGTGGGCTAGTTGGCTCCCTCTAGTGTGCATGCTGTGGTGATGGGTGTCCATCCAGGGCTGTGAGTGATGTCCATGCATTGGTGGTGCATGCAATGCTGGGTACTGGGAAGGGTGGTTTGTGATGGTGGGGTGTATGTGAGGTGGTGGGGTGATGCAGGTGAGGGTAGGGGTGGGGCTATATGATGGTATGCAGGTGAGGGGGTGATAGTAATAGAGATTTGACTTACCAGAGTCCATTCCTCCTGCTACTCCTGCCAGGCCCTCAGGATGCAGTATTGCCAAGACTTGCTCCTCCCACGTTGTTAGTTGTGGGGGAGGAGGTGGAGGTCCACTGCCAGTCCTCTGTACAGCTATCTGGTGTCTTGCAACCACGGAACAAACCTTCCCCCATAGGTCGTTCCACCTCTTCCTGATGTCATCCCTTGTTCTGAGGTGCTGTCCCAAGGCATTGACCCAGTCCACGATTCTCCGCCATAGCTCCATCTTCCTTGCAATGGATGTCTGCTGAACCTGTGATAGCTGTGGCAATACCCTGATGATTTCCTACACCATGACCCTTAGCTTCTCCTCTGAGAACCTGGGGTGTCTTTGTGGTGCCATGGGTGTAGTGTGAGTGGTATGTTTGAGGGTGTGTGGGGTGATGTGTTGGGGTGTGTGCTGTGAGGTGCGTGGATGGTGTATGGGTGATGGTGTTCTGTGGCTCTGGTTCTGTGGGTGCTCTTGGTGTGTCTCTCTCTCAGTTATCAATTTCTTTGAGTCGTAAAGGGTTGTGGGTAATGTGGGTGTGTGTTTTATAGTGTTGTTGGTGTGTGGGTGTGGTGTGTGTATGAGTGTCAGGTGTGTGTAGTTTGAATTGTCCAATGTGGTGTTGTTTTGTATGTGTGTGTGTATTTTGAGTGTGGCGGTATGTACCGCCAATAGTTTACCCGGGTTGAATGTCCTTGGCTGTGATTCGTTGGTCATAATGCTGTGGGCGTTCTGTTCTGTTGGCGGAACGGTGTGGGTTTTGGTACCGCCATTTTATCACTGACGTTTGGGCTGGCTGACTTGTGTTTGTGTCTGTACAGTGACGGATTGCATTGTTTGGGTCATAATATGGGTAGAGGTATACCACCGCAGTATGTTGGCAGCAGTCGGCATGGTGGTAAGCAGAACTTACCGCCAAAGTCATAATGAGGGCCATAGTCTTTCTCCACCACTCTGGATTCCCCTATGAATGCATAGTCCCTTTTGTTGTTAGTTTGATCATGTTTCAGGTCACCCCTACCTTGCTTCTGTTTGGGTTGTTTTAGTTAGTTTGTTGAGTTCTGAGCCGTTAACCTCACACCACCTCTCTGTGTAAGCGTTGGGCTTCTCAACTTCACTACTGTGAGAGTCAAGTATTACAGGGGCAAACATGGTGCTTGGTTTCCGATAAAATAGTTGGGTTGTGTCCGGTACAACAGTGGGAGATGGCTCTGATTACCACATTCTTAGCCTAGTAAACCCTGATTGCTATAGGTCTCCTGAAAAAGAATTATCTATGTAAATATTATTCCACAGTAATAAAGGTCAAGCACGTCAGTAGATATGTACTAAAATCTATAGAGCTCTACCAAGGCAAGGACTATAGCATTGTTCCATCCATACATAAAACTTAAAAGTGAATTATGGTAACAAGATATGGAAACTATAAATACGGAAAAGGAAAGAGAAGAGTATAAAGGGGGGATAAAACTATAGTGGGGAGGCAGCACCAATAAGCGGTAAAAACAATAATGTAAAGTTATGAAAATTTGAAACACGATAAGAAAGACCTTTTGGGGACACACAATAGGAGCTAGTGACATTGATGTTCTGTGGAGCATGCAGAATAGGGGAAATGAAAGACACAGGAAATAAAAACAAAGTAAACCAGGCGCAAAGGGCTACGACATTAATGTTAACATATGAAATGTGAGTATTACAAATGGTTCAAGTGAACAAGGGGACTGGTGATTAGAGCTACCAGACAATGGAATGTAAATATAATCCAATGCAACAGAGAGACTGACATTTTGAAAGATACAAGTAATTTGGAGACTGAAAAAAGAAAATAGAAAGTACTTATTTGAACAAAGAACAAAAGGGCTTGTCACAATAGTAAAACTTCAGGCAAGAAGATTACATACACTTTAAGTTGTTGGAAGGGCATGTGGTTAGACTAGTAAGAGGACATCTGTATAAAGAAGACGCATACATGAGGAGAAAGTAATACGACAGTGAACAATTTTTGGAGTGCTTCGCATGATCACCAGTTACGTTACACAATGTCACGTGCATTGTTCATAGGCACTGGGGAGATTAGGGGTCTGATTTAGATCTAGGTGGAAATGGCCCCACCGTTGACTTTTCAACTGGAAACCCATCTGCCGCCAGCCGTATTTAGATGTTGACAGTCCCATAGACGAAAGCCTGCATTCAAACCACTGTCTCTGCCAAGAAACACTACCCATGTCAATGGCGCAATAGGGAAAAGTGGCTGACGGCAGACCCTGAGATGCCCTTCCTGCTGTGCAGTTATGGCTGTGCCTTACTGCCAAGAAAAAAGTGGCGTTCTGACCTCCATGTTTGAGGTAGCAGATTTGGCGAGGCAGGGAAAAGAAGTGAAAACTGACCTTTTTTCCACATTCCACCCCTTCTTCAACTGGACATGACTGGACCACACCTGTCATCGCTGCTGCCACTGACCCACAGAGAAAACATGCCCCCCCATCACCAGACTCGAAGGTGGGGACGCCGCATTGCCAGGGTACGTTGGGTGGGCACTGCACTAGAGGTCGGGGGCACTGCAGGCATATACATGTCACAGTATTTTTTTAATCACTGTGACATGCATATGTGGGGTACACAAAGGTGTCACACATGGCTGGGGACACACTTGCACAACACACATCTCATACACATACACAACTGTCATCATGATGTCATCATTCATTGCAAAGTGAGTGACAGCACCACAATGATGGTGCACTCCAACTGGACAACGGTGTCCATGTGTGCACATTGCAAGGGGACCTGTACAGGTAGGTTTGTGCTATCTTCTGTCTATGTGAGTCAGTACATGTATGTGTGTGTGGATTGGCTGTTTGAGATGGAGTGAGCTGGAGTGGATGGTGTTATGTTGGTATGTGTGTCACTTGCATGTGAGACTGATGTGTATTTTGTGTTGCCATGTGACACATTCAGGTGCATGTTTTTGTGTGGTGTTTGTTGTCATGCTGTGTGTAGTTGTGCTTCTATGTGAGTGTGCTTGTGTAGCTGAGTGTGTAGTTGTGGTGGTTGTTTGGTGTGTGTGCAGTGTAAATGGTGTGTGTAGGCTGTGCCATGGATGTATATCAATGTGTGTTTTCAGCATGTACGGGTTGTGTTGTGTTGGAATGGCAATGGGTTATTTTGTGTATGTGGTGTGTTGTGTAGTGTGTAGTGCAGGGGTATACATATGGCTAAGGGACAACGTGTATGCGTCACTTACCTCTCTTCCAAGGACCCTGTCTTTGTAGAAAGTCTACTGGGATCCACTGCAGTCTCCCTCCATCAGCAATCCATCGCCAGTCAATCAGATTTCAGAACTGCAACATCTAAACACTATGGGCCGAATACAGTTGGCTAGATGGTCTTTTCTGGTCCGCTGTCAGCGCGGCTTGGTGGTACCACTGCCAAGATCTAAACCAGGCCCTTAGTGATTTACCCAGAATCACAGGATTTTTAACTGACACTGAGATTCAAAGCCCGTTAACGAGTTTCACTCTGGGCAGCTCTGGCACTAACACCACATACAGGGTAGATGGAGGGAGGCAGAAGCCACAGGAAAGCTTGGCTCTTTATGGGCTGGAGGTTCCAACAAAACCTCAGGCTGAGCCACAGCCAGGCTTCAGGCTCGAACCTGGCTCGAGCTTTCATTGGCTCGCCCACCTCTGAGTCCTGTGCATCAATGGGTAGCCATTTTAGATGTGCACAGTAATCAAAAGTAAGAATGTTATCAGATCATTTTTTTGTATCAGTCTAAATTCTGGAAGCAGCATGAAGGGCAGCTATTAAAGGTATACACCTGCATTTGGGGAGAATTTCCAGAATAGTCAAGCCATAGTTTAAACTGGATATTCCAGGGGCTTCAACTGCTAATTTAACATCCTATTATGAATGTGTATGTTTTACGTGTTGAAAATTTGGAGTTTCAGTCTATTAGTCTTACAGCCTTATTTAGCAAAATGTAGTGGAAAAAGAACCTGCTGTATTACATGTGCCATAGGCTATAAAACACTTGCAATGTGGCAGATGGGATATCAGCCATGTATGTAACGGAGTATCTTATCTGGCAAACTGTAAATAAGTGTAATAACTGTAAGTGAACATTTAGATGTAACTTTTCTTTTGAGGAGCTAGGCAAGGATTTTGCTGATATGGCAAGTTTAGGACTCATATCTGCAATCTGATTGGTTTCCATTGTAGGTTGTTGCAATTAGCATTCAGACATTTGCTTAGAGATTCATGTTACATTTACCAATTGTTGTTCAGATGAAATTTGAAAAAAGCCCTATCAAACTTCCTGATGGACTCAATGGGACAGGTAGTCTGTCACACCTGAACAAATCATCACACGCTCAAAATATTTGGGTGAAATCCAGTCCTATTCTGACACTAGTCTGAACAATTAAACCAATCAATACAGCTACCGGGTCATGCAAAAACTACAGATATAAATAATGCTTTTGAGGAAGACAAAAAAAAACTTTACATCTGATATGCAGTAAAATGTTTCACTTATTTGCATCTTGAATCAGATATTTTAATAAGAATTGCAAAGCAGGAACTCTGGGGTGGCGTCAGATTTTAGCACAGCCTCAGGTTTACGAAATCTCGTAAATCTGAGGCAGTGTCAAAATGCAATGAGTGTTTCTGTGGCATGCCCAAAGCACAGGGCTGCGTGTGAAGGGGCTGTATTTGCAAGGTGGTGTTAAGCTACAAAAAGTGGCTTAACTCCAGTTTGTAAATACCGCGCAGAAATAGTGCCACTGGAGCGTCACTAAAAGTGATGCACTGGTGGCACTAAGGGCTCTTAAGTATGTCCCTAAATCTGGAGACTGCACAATAGATTAGGCTGTAAAACTTATCCAAAAGTTATGAAAGAAAATAGAAAAAACAACCCAGCCCTCAGTTTAACTGCAATACTTTAACACATTTTGCCAACATTGTTTCCCAGAATAGATACAAAGCCAAAGGCGGCATAGCCCAATACTGTCACGCCACTCCTCCAGTTCCTAGTATCCTGAGGAAGAGTGTGAATATTTTTTTGGGTGAAAAAATAGCCAGAATTAATTGCCACATGCTGTAATCGGGAGTTTATCTAGTCGCCTTTTCTCAGTTTCATATGCCACATAGAGATACATTCCCAGTCATAACTGGGTGGCTAGTTAATATGGGAATTAGTCTAAATGCAAACCTGATGGAACAGGAAAGCATTCAGCCAGTGTCTTACCGTGATATAGATTTGCTGTTTTCTGGGGCCTGCGGGCTGGCTTTAGACTGTTCCATGCTTTCGGAATGTATATGGCCACTCCACAGGAAACTTAGAGGGTACAGCATCTTAGGCCCTTATTTATACTATTTGACGCAAACCAGCGCGGGCGTTCCTACGCACCATACGGGAATGACGCTAGCCGACGCTGCGGACTGGTCAGAGTAAAAAAAGGACTCAAACCAGGCAGCGCCGGCGTAGCGGAAAATGGGAGTTGTGCGTAAAAAATTGGTGCAAGTCAGGTTTGAGGCAAAAATCATGCCTCAAACCGGACTTGCGCCATTTTTTGACACTCAACCCCCATTGAAATGACTCCTGTCTAAGCAAAGACAGGAGTCATGCTCCCTTGCCCAATGGCCATGCCCAGGGGACTTCTGTCCCCTGGGCATGGTCATTGGGCACAGTGGCATGTAGGGGGGCCCAAATTAGGCCCCCCTATGCCACTTTAAAAAAAACAAAAATACTTACCTCAACTTACCTGTACTTACCTGGGATGGGTCCCCCCATCCATGGGTGTCCTCCAGGGGTGGGCGAGAGTGGCAGGGAGTGTCCCCGGAGGCAGGGAAGGGCACCTCTGGACTCCTTCCATGGTCAGAGACCATGGAAGTGAGCCCACAGGTCCCGTAACGCCTGCCCTCACCCAGGCATTAAAAAGCGGTGCACATCAGGCTCTACGCCGTTTTTTAAGGCACGCCCCCTCTTATGCGTCAAAATGACGCAGGAGTATAAATAAGGCGCACAGGCCTTAAAGTCATTTTTTGGGCAGGAATGCCTACCTTGCATGTCATTAACGCAAGGCGATTTCCCACATCCAAAAAATGACGCACATGGAGGAATTTTGACGTCCGCGGGCGTCAAAGTTTAAATATGGTGCACGGTTTGCACGGAATGTGCGTCAAAATTTTTGACGCACATTCGGCGCAAACAGAGTATAAATATGCCCCTTAGTATTGCTTTCCTGCTAGCTAGGATGGTGTTACATGTGTAATGTGTAATTGCAGTTATTAGAATGTTAGTGTGCTCAAACCCTTTGGCATGAAAGATTCCAAGCAACAGACAGTTGCTGCAGGACTTTCATTCAAAGGGCTGTGTTCCAGGTGGCTCCTCTTATTATATATAGAAATAAACTTCTTCATCAAATGCTTAAGCCTTTCTGAAGCAGATGTCTTCATTAGAAATTATTAATGAATGATTTTGTATTTTGACTAATGACAGGCAGAAAAATGAATAACGTAGAAAATGAATGTGCACGTTTTAAATTGTGACCTCGGAGAATGGTCACCAGTGCTCACAAAGGGCCAGATGTAGCAAAGGGTTTTTCCCATTCTGTGTCAATGGGAAAATGTGTTCGTACATATGGCCCAAAGTGCACTAAATAATTATTAATCCATATGAAATATTGAAAATGTGTTAGATTAATGTAGTAATATGTCATATTAAGAGTTGTGAAATATGTTCTTGCTTATTAATGTTAGGCCTTAACTTAGTGAGTGTCTTGGCCTAGTTTTGCCAGGAAGCTGTATTCAGACGAAGCTGTATTTCTTAGCGGTTAATGAAAAATGCTGACAGAGTGAACTAACTGTGAAATGCTCATTGTTTTAATAAATGCGTAGTAGAAGCTTTCGATGGGAACAGATGGACAGGAGATGATGTCTCTAGTAATGTAACTAATCGTGTGCAATGTGCATGAGATGTACTTTCCCAGGACACGGACAATGAGGACACTGACTGGAGACGAAGATGCAACAAAATTGATACCTGATGAGCTGGATGATGAGAACATCGTAAAGCAGACCAATCAACGACATGTGAACTGTGAAATATTAGAATTCATAGATTTGGTAAATGGATATTATTGGGTAGTTTAATAACGTACAATTAATTAACCAATTGGAAATTGGGGGATGGTTTGGGGAACTTTGATATAACAACGTGACAGAGGAGACCTGACACAGATTTTGAGGAGATTTTAGGCAGACTGCTGTTGAGAAGAAGAGATTCGAGACTCTCTCATTGGGCTCATACTCTCTGACTGAGAGCATAAGGTTTTGCTGATCGACTGATGACCTGAGGACAAAGACTGATTCTGCTTGCTGACCCATACCGTAGATAGGTAGATATGACAATGACTGAATTGGATTTTTATGCCTTTTCTTTCTAGGTACCAACTGCGCTGCCTTAATACTTTCCTTTACATTGATGTTTTCCAAATGTGTGTTCTAAATTGTTTTGTGTGAAGCTCCACCTACTGATGCTAATCTGTGTTAGCTGAGGTTACTCACACCATGACTGACGAATTACAGAGACAAACGGTTCACAAACTATTTTGCTGAACTTGATGGATATCATAGTTTTGCTGAATTGGGTATTACTAATGTTTTGTGTTGATGCCTAAAAATGTCTTTTGATTCAAGCTCTGATTAGATCTGTGACTTGCTGATAAACAAGCGTATTAAACTTTGTTTTGATTTGAGTTGATCATGAAGATTCCTGACTGAGTGTTGTTAATATAAGAAAATAAACATATTAAACTTATAATTAAAGGTGTAGTTATTCATGGCTGAAGAGTCATGGTGTGTGAAAATTACTGACTCCATTGATTGTTGCGTTGACTAATGGTTATTGATGTATTGATTATTGATTCTGTACGAAAACTATGGTAAGAACACCCTATACAAATCAAAAGGTTCATCAACCTTTACGCGTCCCCTTGTAAGTTTAGTTATTAAGGACCGACGCGCTAACAGTTATGGTAGCAGACTACTGGTAAGTTTCTTTAGGGGCTTGCCATAGCTGCTTGGTATAGAGTGACAAGTGTTGACGGTTGTGCTAGGAGACTGATGGACAGGTGTTTCTAGTTATGGTAATAGTTTAAAGATTGATCCGTTCGAGAATTCAGTATTACTGAAATTTGGATTTTGTGTTTCAAAATGGCATTTGTAGAGGGAATGGTGTTCCCTTACGCCCAGAAATGACTTTCCCAGATCCTGGATCCTGCTAGTAGTGTTGGGTATGTTCCCGGCCTTCCAGTGATAGAGTGAAAGAGATAGGTTGTGCTCGCACTGCTTATGCAAATTGCAGGTGAATTGTGACGTATGTGAGGGAAATTAGGGAGTCTGCATACTCCAGATGAAGTTTTAGTAGGAGTGTGCGTACTCCGCAGTATGAGAGTACGGAAGTCATCGAACTTCATATGTATGTGGCGCTTTGTGCTCAAAAATTGTCCACCTGGTTGTTGATATGTGGACCCTGCGTGATCTAAGACTCCGTAGTATATTGAAAAGTGTATGAGACACTTGGTTATATGTTGTAATCTGTCTGGTTTAGTAGGTTGATCGGGCGTGGTCAACAGGTCAGTGTGTGTGAGTTAAAGTGGGCGACAGAAAGATTTTGACTGAGATTTGGCGAGTCCTATGTGCACCAGGACAGACCCATTGGTCAGGTGAGGGTAAAATTTGTGGGTCGAATTTTGCTTGCGAATCTGGGAGACCGAGAAAGAGGAATAGCTGCATGAGCAAAAGGGCCATCAGTGAGGTTTCTGAAGTAATTGTGTTACCTTCCTGTAGTAAACTAGCAGATTTGTTTTTCGGTTTTTGGTTGGTGCTCGCAGTACTTTGCTTAGTTTTGTGTGTATTGGAGTTTAGGAGGACGAGCCGCAAAACTTTGTCAGCTGCAGTGTGTGTAAGTGTGATGTCATTGGAGCCACGCAGGTATAGGTCGGTTAGTGAGAAGGGTCGCGCACGGACTGGCAGCCATCTGTGAGAGGCAATTGGTTGAGAACATGGGTGAAAGGAATCTTGGGAGTAAAAGTAATTTCCTAATCTGAATTTGAATAAACAAAAAGTAGAAAAGATGAAGTTTTTCAAGGCGTTAAAGAGTGCCCCAAAGGGAGATACTTACATTAAAGTGAGCGTAGAAGAGCCTACACCGCTAGAGAATACTCCGGCTTACATTGTAATGGAGGAGCAAGGTGTCGCACCTTGTCGTTGGTTGGAGCAGTGGTGCAAGTTGACAGAGAAAAATGGGAGCTTAGCGTTTCCTGAAAATGGGGCGTTCAATTTGAGAATTTTTGAAAAATTGCCAATGGCGCTACATGAGTCAAAGCCCCTTCTGAGACCAGCACAGTTTAAGGCATTAGCAGTTTGGAAGCTGGTAGCTAGACAGCAACAGCAAATGAAATTCGAGAGGAGAGTGAGAAAGGTAGAAAGGTCACCAGCAGAGGCAAGATGGGATTGGGAGCGGAAGAAATGGAGAGCAGTGACATTGCAGGATGTTAAGTTGCTCCGAGCAATTACGCAGGAAGGTGAGGCGGAAGGAAAGAACACACCAAGAAAGTCTAATAATGGTTCGTCTGAAAGTAAGGAAGCAAGAAAGCCTTCTATAGTAGAGGAGGACTCTGATACTGAGGATCTTGTTACACAGATACTGAGAGATCGACCACCGCCGTATGCGGTGCATGACGATGGTCCAAATACTAGCGCTAATCCAACAGCCCCGGCACAGGCAACGGGGACAGTGAGTCCAATACAGGTTAATACTAGTCAGGGTGTGGTGCAAGGACCTAATGTGTTGACTACTCCAGTAGTTCAGGCCCAGATGCATCTGCCACCCATACAGGGAATCAATCCAGACTTGCCTGTCTTAGAGACAACTTCGAATTTAGTGGTACCTACAGAGCAAGTGGTTCCAAGACCACTATTGGTACAGACTGAGCCTGCTCCGATTCCGTTGCCCCAGGTACAGCTGCAGAGGATGCTGAGGTTTTCGCCAATGACAGGGACACAGTCGGACTTGACACCAATTATGAATCAGAGCATGAGAGTTACTCTCCCACAATGTTCGGGTGCTAGAGCAGCCCCAGATGCAATATCGCTGCCGATTACTGTTGGTCCAGCTGTACCATAATTTGCACAGAAAAAAACAGCCATGAATGAGCAAGGAGAGATGTCCCAGAGTCTACTGAGGAGGGGACCAAATGAACAAGTGCAGGCAGTCTCTTCTGTGGGCCAGACCTTTGATGGGTCAAGATCATTGTTAGATCTCAGTCCACTTGTTGGAGTTCCGGATGCTGTGAATGGGCCTAGTGCAGGTCAGAGCTTGAAATTATTGACACCAAAGGCATAAAGTGCATTGGTATAGCAGGTGCCACCGATGAGCGTGAGTAACATTTCGTTACAAGGACTGACAGCTCAGCAGTTGACCGAATGGATGGACAAGCTGAATACTCCGCAGAATGCTTCCAAGGGTGAAGAGCAGATCAATTGTGTTAAACTAAGTATGGAAGCAAGAGAACTGGTAGAGGGAACAATGGGGGTGAATAGATTAGAGTCATACACAGAGGCAGAGTTGAGATACTTATGCCTGAGAATTACAAGAGAAGTGAGCAAGGTACATGAGAGATTAGCAGATTTGGCAGAGAAGCATGACATAGAAATTGAGAAAACAAAGCATTTGGAGAGAAGCTACAGATTGGATTTTGAGGCAAAGGATTTTGAACAAATGAGGCCAGCCGGAATGACGGCACACTTTAAGAAATTACTGTAGAGTGCTCAGGTTTGGGGAGCATTAGAGAAGTGGGAAGGCAGATGGGCAAAGAAGAAAGATAAAAAGAAACAAGATTCTCTAGAGGTGCTTGAGAAAGTACATCAGGGCAAGGATCCAGTAAAGATTTTACCAATGAGAGAGATCCCAGGTGGACAGTTTGTTTAAGTCCCTTGGCATAGGAGTGATATTATGTCATTCACAAACGATTATCCAAAGCTGAGGGAAAAGCTGGTAAAGTGGTATCAGCAATCGGACAGATTTGTGAAGCTCTCAAAATGTTTGTGGGAAGATTTGAATACCCTACTGGAGATAGTGGTGCCGGCGGACTTGTGGGTCGAGTGTAAGGGAGCCGTAGATTGGCAGACAAGTGAGCCAGAGAGGGATAAGAATACAGGTGATGAAGCTGAAATGAAGGTTTTACATTTATTAGCGCATAACCGTAGTGTGAAATAATCATGTGTGACTTTAACCGAACTAATAAAGATTGTACGGGGAACAAAATGTGCCCTCAGAGTAGTTTGCCAACATTTATAAGCGTGCTTTATATAAAGTGATGTATTAAAAGTGCTCTAATCCGACATAATCATAAACGTGTGCTATGATTTGCTTGTCTGAAATGTTTTAGCTTAGCATAACTTTAGTGGAGGCTTCGGCCTAGTTGCCTGGTCTCACGATTTAGATGCTCGTATTTTTCCAATGTGCTAATAAACGTGTATTTTGCTTGAAGCTGTACTTTTCCACTGAGATCGTTCACATGCTTATCTTAAGGTTTCGTGCCAGCCTGGCATATTTCTCTCTTTACTCCAAGGTCGATCTGCAGGTGCGGACAATGGAAGCTCAGAAAGCGAGTTAATTGGTATAAAATGTTGCAACTAGCGTACTCGTCTCCAAGGATAATGTATGCTTAAGTAAAAGCTTGAGAACTGTCGTTTTTGATTGGACAATTTGAGGCTAACCTATGAACCCTCCAATGGAAGACCCTACTGGATTTGAACTGTTGTCTATTTAAACCAGGTGCACGAGAAGAAAGTAGCCATTATCAGCTATTGCCCGACATTGCGCCATTCCGTAGCTATTATGGCCCACCTTGCTGTGACGCCATTTTGAGAGACTTTGATACTTTCTCTAATCGAGAGAAAGAGACTTAAATGATTCTTACCCTAGAGACTTTAACTTGAATTTGTCCCTTTGCATGAAGTAGTAGTTTTATTTTGCCGCCGTGAGGCAATTGCCCCGTCCACCTTGTCCCTTTGCCCCGTCCCATGCTGATCGAGAAACGGTACCTGTGAGACGAAGACTTCCTTGTATGCTGATCGTAATTGGTAAATATGAAAGGAAATTGTAAAATTGCATTGTGTTTCTTTTAGGTAACCAACTGCTGATTTTGATAAGATCCCTAGCTAGGAGTTTTTCTAAATTAATGTTGCTAAATTGTTTTTTTTTTGCATGAAGTCCCACATGCCGATGCTAATTTGAGGTTAGATGAGGATTCTTTTGTTGCATGATGCAATTTGAGACCTTGTTATGCTGACTAAATGTATGCAATTAGTTCATTACAGATTATAATATTAGTGATTTGCATTGCTATTATCGAATGCCTTGTTATTCAAATGCTACATAGATTGCACCTGTTTCGCCGTTACGGACAGCTATTAATGTTCATATATGTTTATCATTTGGTATTGAGACACATCTATATTGTGCTAGCTTTGTTAATATAGGGAAATAAATTCACTAACTTTGAATAAACTGGTGTGGTTATTCCTGACTGAAAGGTCAGGGTTCGCCGAAATGTATTCTGGGTTAATTGTTAAGTGTTATGTTGATCAGGGTATTGCTTATGTTCGTTATTGATTATTGATTTAATGAAATTGACTAATTAAGGGTGCCGAGGGTCCCACTTAGCCAAAAGATTCATCGGCCTAAAGAGCGTCCAAATACAGGTAAATTATTACTACGGAACGCTCTATCAGTAGATGGTAGCAGAGGATGGTTTCGCCTTTTGGGACCCCGTACCATTAAAGTACATGGTGTTGAATTAACGGTTTTGACTTTTGAGATCCCTCTTGAGAAGCCGGATTAGATTTTTCTTGGGTAAAAATAGATTGACAGAATGATGATGGGCTAAGTCCACCGCGACTTTCCTGGGATCTCGGAGCTTGCGAATGAAGAGAATGGAGGTGTGGAATCGGCGTTGGTGGTACTAGTGACGGTATGAGAGAAGTTAGGATTTTGCGCTTGCACAGCTTACTGCCGCAGATTGTGTGAGAAGGTTGCGAGGAAATTTTTTCTTTACAGAATAGCGGAGGTGCGACTCCGAGTGTAGAAGTAGGGAAGTCGTCGAACTTCATAGAAATAGCGGAGGTGCGACTCCGAGTGTGAGAGTAGGGAAGTCGTCGAACTTCATGTGCGTGTGGCGCTTTGTGCATAAAAAGGTCCACGTGGTTGTTGTTGTTGAGACGGGCCCTGCGAGGTCAAGAGACTCCGGAGTATGTTGTTTTATGTTGTGGTCTGGTCGGTTTAGTAGGTTGACCGGGCGTGGTCAACGAGTCGGTACGTGTGTTAAGGGAGTGAAAGAAACTTCGACTTCGGGCTTTGACAAAATTCTAAGTGCACTAGAATAGATCACTGACAAGTTGAGAGCAGAGTCTGCGGGTCAGATTTGCTTGCGAACGTGGGGACCGAGAAAGATGGAATAACTGCCGAGGCTAGTGAAAAATCCCTAAGGTCCTGAACCGATTGTGTTACCCTTCCTGTAGTAAACCGACAGATCTGTTTTATATTTTTGGTAGCTCGCGATACATGCCAGAAGTTGTTACGAGAGGAGCTGAGTGAAGGAGGACTAGCCGCGAGGCTTTGTCAGCCGCAGTGTGTGTGAGTGTGACGTCACTAGGAGCCGCGCTGGGATAGGTTGGTTGTAGAGAAGGGTCGCGCACGGATTGGACGCAGTCCGTGGGGCTCGATTGGAAGGGGAAAGGCAAGCGAAGAGTATTCCGGGAATTAAAGTCACCTATTGATTACATAATTTTTGTGAAATAAAAGACGAGAAAATGAAATTTTTTAAAGCATTAAGGAGTGCGATGAAGGGGGAGTCTTACATTAAAGCGAGCGTAGGAGAGGAAACGCCGCCCGAAGGCACACCAGCTTACATTGTAATGGAGGAAAAGGGGGTAGCTCCGTGCCTTTGGCTAAAGCAATGGCACAAGCTGACAGAGAAACATGGGAGCGTAGCGTTCCCGATCCATGGGACATTCAATATAAGGATCCTAGAGAATTTGAGATTTGCGATGTACGACATGAAGGTACCTCCAAGGCCAGCACAGTTTGAGGCTCTAGCGATTTGGGAACTAATGGCTAGACAGCAGCAGCAAAATAAGTTCGAGACTAGGATAAGGAAGGTAGAAAAGACACTAGCGGACGCTAGGTGGGATAATGCACAGAAGGTGTGGAGGTCAGATGTATTGCAGGGGATAAAATTGTTTCCCGCAATTACTAAGGAAGAAGAGGAGACAGGTAAGAAAGTTACCTGTAAGACAAACAGGAGGTGTTCCAAGGATAGAGAGGACGAGGAAAAGTTGAGAAGAGAAGAGGAGTTAGAGGATGAGGAGTAAATCATGCAATTGCTGAACGACCGTCCACCACCTTATGCAGAGAGTGGACAAGGACCAAGTACCAGTTCTGCCCCTCCGGCATCGGTACAGAATAGTGAAACTCAGAGTTCAGGAGCATCATCGGGATCTAAGGACCCGAGTTTACTGTTCACCCCGCAGATACCGCAGGTTAGGAGAATATATCCAGATGTGCCCATGTTGAAACCAGCAGAAAATTATCAGCCGCAGGTCCCAAGGTACTACAGCAGTGACAACAGTACGGGAATGATTCTAGATCCAACCGTAATGGGAGGACAGAATGGTCACAACCCAACACTGGCACAAGCTGAATCAACCCAGTTTTTGATGCCTCAAAAACAGATGCAGGGGGGAACCGCACATGCTCAGATGACGGGGAGTCAGATGGGCATGCCGGCAATGATGACCCATAGTGTGGGAATGAACATGTCTCAGAACATGGGAAATGGACAGAACGCGGATGCGATATCCCTACCCATTACTGTAGGTCCACCGGTACCTTTGTACAGTCAGCCTAACTTAGGAATGAGCGGTCAGGGATCAATGCTGCAGAGTGGGACAGAAAGGAGGTGCATAGAAAACACTCCAGGGATAACTCCGATAGCGGCTCAGCCAACCGGATCTGGGTCCTTGATGGAGTTTAGCCCCATATGTGCTCAGTCAACACTGGTGAGGTCGAGTCCCCCACTGATAATACCTCTGTCATCAAATACTGAAAAGTTGCCGCAACCATCAATGGCAGTCGATGTGAATGCTACACTGATGGGGCTGAATGCGCAACAGCTGTCACAGTGGTTCAACAGTCTGAATTCCACACAAAGTTCAGCCAGTGGGAAGGGAGAAGATTATCTGAATAGGGTCAGGCTAAACATGGAAGCGCAAGAATTGGTGGAAGGGACTATGGGTGTGAATAGGTTAGAATCCTACTCGGAAGAAGAGCTGAGGTATCTATGTCCCAGGATTACGAGAGAAGTGAACAAGGTACATAAGAGCTTGCAGGAAATAGCTGACAAAAACGGGGTTGACATAGACAAGACAAAACACTTGAGCAGAAGCTACAGGTTGGATTTTGGGACCACAGATTTTGAACACATGAGGTCAGCAGGCATGAAGGCGCACCTTAGAGAATTGTTGCAGAGTGCACAAGTATGGAGGTGCTTAGACAAATGGGAAAGCAGATGGGTAAAGAGAAAGGAAAAGAGGAAAGACAGTGTCCCAGAGCTAAACGAGAAAAGACCACAGAGTAGCGATGCAGTAACCATGTTACCAATGAGGGAGACGGCAGGGGGAAATTAATACATGTACCATGGCACAGAAGCGACATTCAGTCTTTTACGGATGATTTTCCCAAACTGAGAGAGAAACCGATTGAATGGTATCAACAGACTGACATGTTTGTGAAGCTTGCAAAATGTCTTTGGGAAGACCTGAACACCCTCTTTGAGATTGTGGTTCCGGCAGATTTGTGGGAGGATTGCAAAAGAGCTGTAGGTTGGCCGACAAGTGAACCGGAGAGAGACAGGGATACGGGTGCACCATCACCTATGGTGATGAGCTTGTACTATAAGGTGATTGAGCATTTGAAGACGAAGGTTGCCGCGAAAAATGTGGATTGGCAGAAGATAGATCGAACTGCCCAAGAGGCTAAAGAGTCGATTCATAGTTACTATGAGAGGTTGTTGAAGGCATTCAAGAACTACAGTGGCACAGAAACAATAGAGGCGAAGGACATGCTTCATTTTGTGTTTAGATTTGTGGAAGGGCTGAGACCAGAGATAAGTCAGATGATAAAGTCGCATTTAATCTGTTGGCAGTCGAAGCCGATCGATGAGGTGTTGAATTATGCGAAATACTGTAGCGACGAAATTGAAGTGAAACAGAAAAGGTTGAAAGAGAAGGTGATGATGATGCAGCTTAAAGCAGCTCAGACAGGTCTGCAAGGTTTGCAAGGGATGCAAGGGTTCCAACAGCAGGTACCGCAACCGCAGCCGCAGTTGCAGGGAAACATGGCGTTCCAGCCACAGGCCAGAGGCAGAGGCAGAGGAGGTTTTGTGAATAATGGTCCGGATTTGAACACTGTTGTGAATGGTGTGCAGGCGATGAAGAAGGTGATGCCGTGTCACGTGTGCGGAATTGTCGGACATTGGAAACGCGAGTGCCCAATGGTGGTGCAGGAAGGTGCAGGTGTTGGTCAGCAAAACAATGATGTCAATGCGTTTCAGACAATGAGGGGACCGAAAATGAGAGGTCCAAACCCAAATTTTCAGACCGTAAATCAGTTGCAGGGATTACAACCTATGCAGCCGCAGCAGATGCAGATGCCTCGTATGCAGGTGACGCAAATGCAGCCAATGCAACAGCAGTTTCCCATGGTACCTAATCAGCAAATGCAAATACCTTTGGCACCAATGAGTCAGCAGCAAGTGATGGTTCCTCCACAGGTCTCGGGTCAGGTAATGAGTACAAATGGCACCGTACAACAGTTCCCATTACACAGTGAGAGTGGAATAAACAATGTATGGGAGAGTGAAAGTTCAGGAGAGGAAGGAGATTGTGTGCTTGCAGCATCCTTGGAAGTTGATCAAAAGGGTCCGTACGTGGAGGGAAGAGTAATGGGTCATCGTGTCTCATTCCTGGTTGACACAGGAGCAACACGTTCAACTGTTAAGAGCATTGAAGTACCAAATTTGCCACTCTCAGGGAGAACAGTTCAAGTGGTGGGAGTAGCAAACAGGCACCTGACAAACCCAATTACAGATCCGGTACCAGTCAGCATTGGTAACTATCAAGGGTTACACCAATTTGTGGTATGTGACTCAAGCACGATAGCACTGCTAGGGAGAGATCTATTGTGTAAATTGGGTTGTTCGATTATGTGTTCGAACGAGGGAATAAAAATACAGACGAGCAGTGATGGGGAAGAAGAGGACAGTGTAGAGGGGGATGAGATGGAAACGGTCGATGAAGATTATCCTCTGATTTGTCTGTTCCCGATGATAACTGAAGAAGATATTCCAGCTGAATTACGGGAAACAGTCGGAAAGGAAGTGTGGGATATGACAGGGAAAGAGGTGGGATTGATGAAAGGAGTGGAACCAGTGAAAGTGACTGTAAAGCCCAATGAAACTTTTCCCCAGACCCCACAATACCACATGGCACAAGACACCCTTATGAAAGTTGCCCAGCTCATTGACGAATTTGTAAAACAGGGAGTACTGAAAGAAGTGTTAAGCAGTCCATGTAATTCACCAATCATGGGACTAATAAAGCTGAGTGGAAAGGTCCGACTCGTGCAAGACTTGAGGAAAATAAATGACATCATAGTCAAATGCTGCCCTGTAGTACCGAATCCAGCTGTGATAGTGTTTCAAGTCCCTTGCGATGCTGAGTGGTTCTCAGTCATCGATTTGTCACAAGCGTTCTTCTCGTGCCTCTTCATGAGGACAGCCAATTTCTCTTTTGTTTCAAATTCTTAGATAGAGTGTACAGTTGGTGTCGAATTCCTAAAGGGTTTTCTGAGTCACCGTCAATATTCAATCAGATTCTAAAGAAAGACTTGGAAGCATTAGAACTGCCATTCGAGTCAACCCTAGTACAGTACATCGATGACTTACTGATTGCATCAAAGACAGAAAGTGGCTGCACAGCCGATACCATTGCTCTGTTGAACCATTTGGGAAGGAATGGACACAAGGTGTCTCCTTCCAAATTACAGTTCTGTCAGAAGAAGGTGAAATACTTGGGTCACCAGATAGAGAAAGGGTCACGGAGAATAATGAAGGAAAGAATAACGAGTGTACTTCAAATGAGTCCACCAAAGACAAGGAGGGAGGTGAGGAAGTTTTTGGGAATGGTGGGTTATTGTCGACAGTGGATTCCCAACTTCTCGACTCTAGCAAAGCCTTTATTGAAACTGACCCAGAAGGATGCCTTGGATCAAATTGAGCTGAAAGGAGATGAGATGGATGCTTTTGTTGAATTGAAAGAATGCATGTGCAGGGCTCCAGCTTTAGGTATGCCTGATTACACAAAGCCTTTCACATTGTTTTGTCATGAACGTGATGCATGTTCTTTGTCTGTCTTGACTCAAGCCCATGGTGGCATAAACAGACCAGTAGCGTATTTTTCAGCTACTTTGGATCCGGTTGCAGCAGCACTCCCAGGGTGTTTGCGCGCCGTAGCAGCAGTTGGTATCAGCCTCACTCAGAGTGAAGGAATAGTGATGGGACACCCAGTAACAGTCATGGTCCCTCACTCAGTTGAGATACTTTTGACCCGCTCCCGAACGCAACACATGACTGGAGCAAGACTCACAAGGTATGAAACGATAATTCTGGGCTCACCGAATGTGCAGCTGAAAAGGTGCACTACGTTGAATCCAGCAACCTTGCTTCCTGGAGAAAATGCTGAAATTGAGAACGCTGAAGACGTCGAGCATGACTGCCTTCAGGTGACTGAATTTTGCACAAAACCTCGACCTGACATTAAGGATACCAAGCTTGATGAAAATGACCAAATTGTTTTCGTTGATGGTTCATGTCTAAGAGATGGAATGGGAATTTTGAAAGCAGGATATGCTGTATGTACTGTAACAGGTGTCTTGGAAGCGGGGTGGCTTCAAGGAGTCTATTCTGCACAAGTAGCAGAACTTGTAGCCCTTACAAGAGCATGTCAACTGTCTGCATTGATGAAAGTCACCATTTACACTGATAGTCAGTACGGGTTTGGGATTGTGCCCGACTTTGGACAATTATGGTCACAGAGAGGTTTCCTGACTTCTTCAGGATCCCCAGTGAAAAATGGGGAAAGAATAAGGGAATTGTTACACGCCATTCAAATGCCAGCCGAAGTTGCAGTGGTAAAGTGTAGTGCTCATACGAAAGGACAGGACTATGTTTCTCTGGGAAATGCATATGCGGATCAAGTCGCAAGATTTTGTGCTTTGAACTGTATATTACTCAGAGATGAATGGAATTCGATAAGTGAACCAGAACTTGAACCAGCTGAAGCATTTGCCTTGAAAGTCGTAGATACAATAGATGAACTAAAAACATTACAGAATAACGTCAGGGAGGACGAAAGAGATTCCTGGATTAAATCACAATGTATAAAGAGACCAGACGAGTTATGGGTTTCAAATGAGGGAAAATTTGTTTTGCCAAATAGTCTCTTATCACAGCTTGCGCGGTTCTATTATGGGCAAGCTCACCTAGGGAGAGATGCCATGATAAGATTGTTCAAAACTGATTGGTTTAACCCCAGATTTCGTCAAGCTGCAGAAGCAGTTTGCCATCGATGTGTCACTTGCCAGCAGATGAACCCAGGAAAGGGAACAGTTGTGAACGCGAGCCACATTGGCAGAGCCAGTGGCCCGTTTAGTCGAATGCAGATGGACTTCATTGAGATGCCTGTGCATAGAGGTCTAAAGTATGTGTTGGTGATTGTGTGCATTTTTAGTCACTGGATTGAGGCATACCCCACACGTAGAAATGACAGCCTTACAGTTGCAAAACTATTGTTGAGAGAGTTAATACCCCGTTTCGGATTCCCGATCTCTTTAGAATCAGATAGGGGAAGTCACTTCAATAACGAGGTGATAAAGTTACTTTGCGCAGCGCTGAACATTGAGCAAAAGCTGCATTGTAGCTATCGCCCTGAAGCCTCAGGACTGGTGGAGCAGATGAATGGTACACTGAAATCAAGAATGGCGAAAATATGTGCATCGACAAATTTGAAATGGCCTGACGCATTGCCCTTGGTGCTAATGTCAATGAGAAACACCCCTGATAGAAAGACTGGATTGTCTCCGCATGAAATTCTCATGGGCAGGGCTATGAGACTTCCTGCAGTTCCCGCAAACGCGCTTTTGAATATTACAGATGATATGGTGTTAGACTACTGCAAGGGTCTGGCTGACGTGGTTCGCTCTTTCTCTCACCAGGTGGAAGCAACCACCTTGCCACCGATCCAAGGTCCAGGACACGCACTGAAAGCAGGTGACTGGGTCGTGGTAAAGAAGCACGTAAGGAAGTCGTGCCTGGAACCCTGTTGGAAAGGCCCTTTCCAAGTGATCCTGACGACAACTACCGCTGTGAAGTGTGCGGGGGTTCCCAACTGGATTCACGCCAGTCACACAAAGAAAGTGTTGTGTCCCACAGATGAGGAAGTTGAAGCGCTGAAACTGCCAGTGCCTGATAAAACAGTGCTGAGTGCTGAGACAGAGCAAAACCGAACTGAAAGTGAACAGGCAGGAACGGAAGAGAGAGAGATATTCTCTGAGGACGAAGAGACCAACTCACTTGGGGAAGACCAAGGAGAAAGTTCAGACAGCGACGAAGCAGCTGAAGGTGACAAAGAACCTGAAGCAGCTGAGGGTAGCAAAGAGCCTGAAGCAGCTGAAGGTGACAAAGAACCTGAAGCAGCTGAAAGTGATAAAGAGCCTGACGAAAGTAACGGTGACGAAGGGCTCGAAAAAGGTGAAAAGGCAGGAGAGCCTGATCAGAGGAGGGCTTTCCCAGAAGCAGACGATACAGAAAAAGGAAAAGAGAACGTGATTGATTCCCCAGAAGGAGGGGACAAGGCAGAACAGGACGAAAAGGTTCAAGCTTCCTCAGAAAAGATCGCAGGTCCATCAAATGGACATGGTGCAAAGAGGAGACTAAGCATATCACCAATAAAACAAAGGACTGAAGAAAGTGTGAACGACGGAGAAAGGCCAAAAGTGAAAGAGAAAAGAAAAGAAGTAACTGTCGTAGTACCGTCCCCGAGTGAAGAAAAAGACTTGACAAAAGTGGAAAGTACCAGCGAAGCAGAATCGAAAAGAGAAGCAAAATTGAAAAGGAAAAGGATACCGAACAGAAGATATTCCGGTCCTGAATGGGCATATGTAGTTCATGACGATTGGACTGACGAGTTTGTATCTCTTAGCCTCGAGAACGAAGAAGAAGAGATACCAATAGAAAAGAAAAGTTTTATGGACAGTGTTGATTGAAAGGGTGATAAATGACATTGTTGTCTACAATCTAACGTGATACAACCAGCTGAGACATTGCTAAACTGGATGAGACACTTGCTGAACTGATAAAAGACTGAGTTATTGCCGAATGGAGACAAATGCTGCTAACCAATAAGTGACTGGCCTCTTGAAGAAAACTGTGTGAACATTGCGCTCGTTCAGCTTCGTAACTGAATTGCCAAATACTTTCTTTATAGGTGCTTCTAGCTCTCTGATTCTATACAGATCATGACGCAAAACAGTAGAAAGAAATATTGTAAATATGCGTGTATAGGCTTGATTATTGCATGTGTACTAATAATAATGGCAATAGTGCTTACAATGCATGGAAAGGGTGAGAATGAGAGAATTGATGCTTCTACCTTTGCTCCTGTTACTGTCACTGAACTAACCGCATTGAAAAGACTAGAATTAGATGAGAGACACTTGCATGATAAGAAGGAGCTTTCGTATAACGTTTTCTATCGCTTGCTAACAGAATATGTTGAGACTATGGATGCAAAAGATTGTTATGTATGTACACATATACCGACTTCAGTAAAGGAAGGGGTGACTTATCTCCACATGCCACTTACATACGGGATTACATGTAGTATAGTAATGTCTAGGTTTTATGGTCAAACTAACATACAGTATTTTTACTCAAATTATGATGTTACCTTTGCATATGTTCCTATAATAGCACAGTTAAGCCAGATTGCTAAAGATTGGGATGCTAAAATAATGAGGGAGTTTTTCGAGCCAATGCAACCCTTTGAAACGGCTCACGCTCATAGGGAAAACCTTACCTGCTCGCTCTCTGCAGTAGAAATAAGCTTTTTAGATCGCACAGATGATAGAAGGGCACAAATGAATGCAAAATTAGAAAAAGAGCTACATAAGAGGACTTCAGTAGATAATTATGATTTTGCCGCAATAAAGACACAAGGGAGAATTGCTTTAGATGCTTGGCATGTAGGGAAATTTTGTATATATCGAGGTGAATCTTATTATGATAACATTTTCGTAGGAGCGAGTGAGTGTAAACATACGTTTATCTTTAAGGCCAAATGGACATTCATGATGGACGGACTTGACCCTGTCATTCCAGGTGTATATTACATTTGTGGGTATAATGCCTATTATCGTCTTCCAAAGGGATGGTGGGGGAGATGTTATTTGGGTATAGTGTTCCCAAAGGTTTATCAACTGGATGACCTATCGATGATTCAAAAGACATCTGGATCCCATCGTATCCAGAAAAGAGAGACCGCAGCTGCTGTGGTAGGAGATATATTTGGAGCCATGATTCCTTCGTTGGAAGTTGTGCTGAATTCCATCAAAATAAGAAAGTTGTCTACTATAGTGGATAACATGTTGACAAAGTTTTCAGGTGCTATAATCCTGATAGATGCTGAACTTGCAGCGGAAAGAGCTATGACTCTTCAGAATAGGCTTGCCTTAGACATTCTTTTAGCAAAGGATGGCGGCGTTTGCAAAATGCTTGGTGCACGACACTGTTGTACGTATATTCCAGACAATAGTGTGAAGATTAAAACTATGCTTGCTAATCTAACAAAAGAGAGTGCAGATTTGAAGGAACTGAAAGAACCAGGAGTGTGGGAGAAGGTTGGAAAAGGACTTGCTTCAGTGGGACATTGGATTGGGGGAATTTGGAATGGAATATTACTAAAAATAATACAGGGAATTTTAATAGTACTGATTTGCATTTTTGGAATTTGGGGAATAAAAAGAGGAATAATAATGATAATGGAAAGAATTAGAAGAAGGAAGGAGGAGAAAATGATGAAAAGAATGGCAGAAGAATACAAAGCGAAAACTAGGGGAATTAAAAGGAAAAGAGAACTGACAGAATTTTAATGGAATAAAATTTGTGGGCATGGTTTGGTGTGATGACAAGTAGTCATCAGAGGAGGGATTGATGAAGCTGAAATGAAGGTTTTACATTTATTAGCGCATAACCGTAGTGTGAAATAATCATGTGTGACTTTAACCGAACTAATAAAGATTGTACGGGGAACAAAATGTGCCCTCAGAGTAGTTTGCCAACATTTATAAGCGTGCTTTATATAACGTGATGTATTAAAAGTGCACTAATCCGACATAATCATAAACGTGTGCTATGATTTGCTTGTCTGAAATGTTTTAGCTTAGCATAACTTTAGTGGAGGCTTCGGCCTAGTTGCCTGGTCTCACGATTTAGATGCTCGTATTTTTCCAATGTGCTAATAAACGTGTATTTTGCTTGAAGCTGTACTTTTCCACTGAGATCGTTCACATGCTTATCTTAAGGTTTCGTGCCAGCCTGGCATATTTCTCTCTTTACTCCAAGGTCGATCTGCAGGTGCGGACAATGGAAGCTCAGAAAGCGAGTTAATTGGTATAAAATGTTGCAACTAGCGTACTCGTCTCCAAGGATAATGTATGCTTAAGTAAAAGCTTGAGAACTGTCGTTTTTGATTGGACAATTTGAGGCTAACCTATGAACCCTCCAATGGAAGACCCTACTGGATTTGAACTGTTGTCTATTTAAACCAGGTGCACGAGAAGAAAGTAGCCATTATCAGCTATTGCCCGACATTGCGCCATTCCGTAGCTATTATGGCCCACCTTGCTGTGACGCCATTTTGAGAGACTTTGATGCTTTCTCTAATCGAGAGAAAGAGACTTAAATGATTCTTACCCTAGAGACTTTAACTTGAATTTGTCCCTTTGCATGAAGTAGTAGTTTTATTTTGCCGCCGTGAGGCAATTGCCCCGTCCACCTTGTCCCTTTGCCCCGTCCCATGCTGATCGAGAAACGGTACCTGTGAGACGAAGACTTCCTTGTATGCTGATCGTAATTGGTAAATATGAAAGGAAATTGTAAAATTGCATTGTGTTTCTTTTAGGTAACCAACTGCTGATTTTGATAAGATCCCTAGCTAGGAGTTTTTCTAAATTAATGTTGCTAAATTGTTTTTTTTTTGCATGAAGTCCCACATGCCGATGCTAATTTGAGGTTAGATGAGGATTCTTTTGTTGTACGATGCAATTTGAGACCTTGTTATGCTGACTAAATGTATGCAATTAGTTCATTACAGATTATAATATTAGTGATTTGCATTGCTATTATCGAATGCCTTGTTATTCAAATGCTACATAGATTGCACCTGTTTCGCCGTTACGGACAGCTATTAATGTTCATATATGTTTATCATTTGGTGTTGAGACACATCTATATTGTGCTAGCTTTGTTAATATAGGGAAATAAAATCACTAACTTTGAATAAACTGGTGTGGTTATTCCTGACTGAAAGGTCAGGGTTCGCCGAAATGTATTCTGGGTTAATTGTTAAGTGTTATGTTGATCAGGGTATTGCTTATGTTCGTTATTGATTATTGATTTAATGAAATTGACTAATTAAGGGTGCCGAGGGTCCCACTTAGCCAAAAGATTCATCGGCCTAAAGAGCGTCCAAATACAGGTAAATTATTAGTACGGAACGCTCTATCACAGGTGCACCATCTCCTGCGGTAATGAAGCATTATTATAAGGTAATTGAGTTCCTGAAGACGAGGATTACGCCCCAAAACATTGATTGGCAGAAAATTGACAGGACAGTGCAGGAGGTGAAGGAATTGATACATGCGTACTATGAGAGATTGTTGAAAGCATTCAAGGAGTATAGTGGCAAGGAAGCAATTGAGCCAAAAGATATGTTGCACTTCGTGTTCAGGTTTGGGGAGGGACTGAGACCTGAAATGGGTCAGATGATTAAGAGTCATTTGATTTGCAGGCAGGCGAAGCCGATTGATGAGGTGTTGCAGTATGCAAAATACTTTAGTGATGAGATTGAGTTGAAGCAGAAAAAGTTGAAAGAGAAGGTGATGGTGATTCAGATTAAGGCAGCTCAAACAGGAGTACAGGGTACTTTTGTGCAACAGATGCCACAGCAGCAGGGAAATGTCATGTTCCAGCCTCAGATGAGAGGTAGAGGTCTTGGAGGCAATATGAATTGTGGTCCGGATTTGAATACTGTAATGGTTCAGAGTGATATGCAGGGAATGAAGAAGTTATTGCTGTGTCACATCTGCAGAGCCGTGGGACACTGGATGCGGGAGTGTCCGATGATGATGCAAGAGGGTGTTGATCAGCAAATGCATTTCAGACTATGAGAGGACCGAGATTAACCTCTTAGCTGCTGGGCCTTCATAACCTTTTGTCCACATAAGCTATCCACACCAAGTTTGCGTCCTTTTTTTCCAACATCCTAGGGATTCTAAAGGTACCCGAGAAATTAGCCAAAATTTCGTTTTGTACAAAAAAAAGGGGAAAAAGGGCTGTCGAAGAAGGGTTGTGTTTTTTTTACTAAAAATGGCATCAACAAAGGGTTTGCAGTGCTAAAATCACGATCTTCCCAGCTTTCAGGAACAGGCAGACTTGAATCAGAAAGCCACATTTTTCAACACAATTTGGGCATTTTACTGGGATATACCCCATTTTTACTATTTTTTGTGCATTCAGCCTCCTTCCAGTTAGTGACAGGAATGGGTGTGAAACCAATGCTGGATCCCGGAAAGCTAAAGAATTCTGAAAAGTAGACAATATTCTGAATTCAGCAATGGGTCATTTGTGTAGATCCTACAAGGTTTTCCTATAGAAAATAACAGATGCAATAAAAAAATAATGAAATTGAGCTGAAAAAAGCAGCCATTTTTCTCCACGTTTTACTCTGTAACTTTTTCCTGCAATGTTGGATTTTTTTAAAGCAATATACTGTTACGTCTACTGAACTCTTCTGGTTGCGGGGATATATATGTAGGTTCATCAAGATCCCTAGGTACCCAGAGCCAATAAATGAGCTGCTCCTTGCAGTGGGTTTTCGTTCTATACCTGGTATACAGCAATTAATTTACTGAAATATAAAGCGTGAAAAATAGGTATCAAGAAAACCTTTGTATTTCCAAAACGGGCATAAGATAAGATGATGAGCAGCAGTGGTTATTTGAACATCTCTGAATTCCGGGGTACATGTGAATTACAAGCCATTTCTCAAATAGATGTCTTTTTTTACACACTGACTTACATTTGGAAGGAAAAAATGTAGAGAAAGACAAGGGACAATAACACTTGTTTTGCTATTCTGTGTTCCCCCGAGTCTCCCAATAAAAATGATACCTCACTTGCGTGGGTAGGCCTAATGCTCGCGACAGGAATTGCAACATGGACACATCACATTTTTACATTGAAATCTGACTTGTTTTTTGCAAAGTGCCTAGCTGTAGATTTTGGCCTCTAGCTCAGGTGGCATCTAGGGAAACCTACCAAACCTGCACATTTGTGAAAACTAGACACCTAGGGGAATCCAAGATGGGGTGTCTTGTGGGGCTCTCACCAGGTTCTGTTACCCAGAATCCTTTGCAAACCTCAAAATCTGGCCAAAAAAACCCTTTCTCCTCACATTTCGGTGACAGAAAGTTCTGGAATCTGAGAGGAGTCACAAATTTCCTTCCACCAAGCATTCCCCAAAGTCTCCCGATAAAAATGGTACCTCACTTGTGTGGGTAGGCCTAGCACCGGCGACAGGAAATGCCCCAAAACACTACGTGGACACGTCTCATTTTCCCAAAGAAAACAGACCTGTTTTTTGCAAAGTGCCTAGCTGTGCATTTTGGCCTCTAGCTCAGCCGGCACCTAAGGAAACCTACCAAACCTGTGCATTTTTAGAAACTAGACACCTAGGAAAATCCAAGATGGGGTGACTTGTAGGGCTCTCACCAGGTTCTGTTACCCAGAATCCTTTGCAAACTTCAAAATTTGAGAAAAAAACAAATTTTCCTCACATTTCGGTGACAGAAAGTTCTGGAATCTGAGAAAGGCCACAAATTTCCTTCCACACAGCATTTCCCCAAGTCCCCCGATAAAAATGGTACCTCACTTGTGTGAGTAGGCCTAGTGCCCGGAACAGGAATAGATCACACAACGGTCAATGTTGGTTCTTTAATAAGGCAACTGTTGACCCTGGGGCGATCCGTTCCTGACACAGGCACTAGGTACAGGCACTCAAGTAGGGTAGTGTTTTTATCAGGACAGGTGAGGAATCACTGGGTGGTAGGGATTTTGTGGATCCCAGCGATTCCTGTAGTTTGTGTGACAGAAATGCAAGAAAAAAAAGAGTTTTTATTCAACATTTCAGCTTTGCAGGGTATTCTGGGTAAGAAAACTTTGGGGAATCCACACAAGTCACACCTCTGTGGACTCCCCCGGATGTCTAGTTTCCAGACAAGTCTGGGTTTAGTATGTTCCCCTATATGGCCACCGAACGCAGGACCAAAAACACAGGTGCCTGCCTTACCAAACCAGTTTGTTTTGTGATATATAATTTTGATGTCTCCACAATACGATTTGGGCGGTGGAATTTGGGGCTGAACTAAATTGGGGAGCTCCAAAGATAGCACACTCTCTCTGTGCTTGCCGCCGCATTAACCTGCTCTCTGGGTTGGGCTAACCCGCTATTGTCCTGTTGCACAGACTGTGCTTGTGAAGGGACAGCAGGACTGTCCTCATCACCTCCCTCATAATTACTGGAAGAAGAGTTATCGAATTGGACTCCTCAGACTGAAAAATCACTTCCAGAGTCTGCACCATTGTCCTATCCTTCAGATGTCTCAGTAGCTGTTGTCTCAGTCTCTGATCCTATGCCAGAGCTGTCCTCTATAACCCGAGTTAGGGCGTGAGCAGCAGTCATCCAACGAGATGCCATCTCTGCTACTAGCTAAACTGTTGCTCTAAAACACTAGCCTACGTAGACAGTCACAAAATTGCAGGTGTGTGTGTGTGATACATGCAACAGTAGAGGTCACCTTACCTTTGCTTCTTCCCTCAATCAGCACGTTCTTTCAAGACACTCAAAAAACACCTTGTCACATACCAATCGTCACAGTCTTTAGCACCACAATCATTGTTGTTGCTCCCACTCCTATGTCCTCCTCCTGTGATTCCCTCACTACCACCCGGCAAAAGTGCCCTTCATCTCTCCATAGCGGCCCTCCGCACATACATTTAATTTGTATTATAGCGCAGGTAATTGCTGACTTTACTAATGTACTCAGCGATATACATAAAATACAGATTTGCTCTTTGCAGTAGGCATATAAACCTTTGCTTCTTTATAGCACCAAAACTGCCACTGGACAAAAGTCTGATCCTTTTGTAGCAGAAACATAATCACAAGAATTACTTGACTTTTTTATTCCTGCCTAAAAGCTACAGTTGAAACGCGTCAGTTTAAGTATGTGCATTGCTTTGAAGACGCAAGCTGCAACTGCAAGACAACTGGTGGCAAATATATATATATATATATATATATATAGATATATATATATATATATAGATAGGTATATATATATAGATAGATAGATAGATATACATAGATCTATATAGCTATATATATATATATATATATTTATATAATAATATATATATATATATATATATATATATATATATATATATATATACACACACACATGTATGTATGTATATATAGATCACTTTTATAAAGGGGTCTGGTTTTCCTGGGGGCCGATCGCAGCCCCCAGGGAAACCACACATGCATTGACAAAAGTGATCGATATATATATATAAAAATATATATATATAGAGAGAGATATATCTATCTATGTAGATAGATATATCTATCTACCTAGATAAATATATATATCTATAGATAGATCTATATATTTTTTAGTAGTTGTATGCTTTCCTTGGGGGCCATAATGGCCCTCAGGGAAACCATCTAAATACTAAAAAACAAATTGAACCCACAGGGGGGCTTTTTTAAATTTATCCCCTGGGTGGGCACAATCGCGCCTCCCCAGGGGACACCTACCTTTATTTAAAAAAATATGCCCCTGGCCTGTTTGCCGAGGGGGGTGACCCCGCAAGTGAAATCCCTGGTGTTTAGTGGGGTTTCCTGGCCCTTGATCGCAAGGGCCAGGAAACCTGTTCAGGAAGGCCTTGTTTGAAAGGTGAGAGTCTCCCCTTTCAAACGAGGCCTTCCCAAACGTCAGGAAGGCCGTTTGGCGGCTGTTTTCCCCATTGGAGCAGGAAGCGGCCACAAGGCCGCTTCCTGCTTCAATGGGTAAAACAAAACAGTGACATCAGCGCGCCTCGCAGGGTGGGGTGGCAGGGGGAGACACAGAAGATCTTTTGTGTCTCCTGATCTTTTTTAACCCCGTCCCTGGTGTCAGCCTCTGGTCGTGACCAAAGGAGTTAAGGGGTCCTAATACAAATTTCCAGAATAATGTGAATCAAATGCAGAATTGTAAGCCCATGCAACAGGTGCAAATGCCCCGTGTACAAGGGTCACAGTTGCAACTGATGCAGCAGCAGGTTACCATGGAACCTAGTCAGCAAATGTAGATACCTCAAGCCCTGATGGAGCAGCAACAGATGATGCTTTCTCAACAGGTCACAGGTCAAAGACAAGAAAGAAGTAGTAATGCAGTACACCAATTCCCGTTACAATGTGAGAATGAGATAAATGGTGACTGGATGGGTGAGGATTCTGATCAGGATCCATATGTGCTTGCGACTTCTTTAGAAGTAGGTCAAAGAGGACCCTATGTGAAAGGTAAGGTTATGGGTCACAAAGTCTCATTATTAGTAGACACAGGAGCTATACGCTCTACAGTGAGAAGTGCAGAAGTTCTGAATTTACCCCTTTCGGGTCAAACAGTTCAAGATGTAGGAGTAGCGAATCAGTATTTGACAAACCCAATTACAGATCCAGTGCAAATTGAGATTGGCAATTTTCAGGGACTGCATAAGTTTGTAGTCTGTGATTCAAGCCCGATATCCTTACTGGGAAGGGACTTCCTGTGTAAGACAAAATGTTTGATTACTTGTTCAACTGACGAAATTGAGATCCAGACAAATAGTGATGATAAGGAAGACCCAGCCCCAGAAACCAAGTGTGAAACTACAAATGAAGAGTATCCCTTGATTGAATTTTTCCTGATGTTCCCGGTAAAGAGCTTCATTCTGATTTGCAGGGAACAGTGCAAGAGAATGTGTGGGACTTGACAGGGAAAGAAGTGGGTTTGATCAAAGGAGTGGAGCCTATTAAGGTCACCTTAAAGCTGAATGCAGTCTTTCCGCAGCTTCCCCAGTATAATATGACACATGAAGTCCTGATGAAAGAGGCTCAGATAATTGCAGATTTTGTGAAGCAGGGAGTTTTGAAAGAGGTGTTAAGCAGTCCGTGTAACTCACCGCTAATGGGTTTGAAGAAGCCATGTGGTTCACAGTGGTTGATTTGTCACAAGCATTCTTCTCTGTGCCTCTTCATGAGGATAGTCAATTTCTCTTCAGTTTTAAATTTCTAGATCGAGTCTACTGCTGGTGTAGACTTCCTCAAGGGTACACGGAGTCACCATCCTTGTTTAATCAGATCCTGAAAAAGAATTTGGAGTAATTAAAATAACCTTTCCAATCAACCCTGGTGCAGTACATTGATGATTTATTGATCGCATCAAGGACAATGGAGGAGTGTAAGTACGAATCGATTGCCCTATTGAATCATTTGGGAAAGTTTGGTCATAAAGTGTCACCATTGAAGTTGCAGTACTGTCAGAAGGTAGTGAAGTATTTGGGACGCCAGACTGAGAAAGGAACGAGGAAAATATCCGGAGAAAGGATCACAATGATAACGCAGATGAACCACTCGACTTCACAGAGAGATGTTAGGATGTTCCTGGGAATGGTGGGTTATGGTTGCCAATGGATTCCAAATTTTTCGGAAATCTCAAAACAGTTGCAGAAGTTGACCCATAAGGATGTCACAGACCCCATAGCATTAGATGAAGATCAGATGAAAGCGTTCACTGAACTGAGACAGAATTTGTGCAGCGCTCCAGCATTGGGTATGTCTGACTAGACAAAGCCATTCACATTGTTTTGACATGAGCGTGATGCATGTTCATTATCTGTCTTGACACAGGTCCATGGAGGTGCTCATCGCCCAGTAGCATATTTTTCAGCTACCTTGGACCCATTTACAGCAACCTTACCAGATTGTTTGCGTGCAGTTGCCGCAGTTGGTCCGAGTCTTTCACAGTGTGAAGAAGTAGTGATGGGATATCCCCTGACTGTAATGGTCCCTCACTTGACTGAGGTTTTACTGACAAGGACAAAAACCCAATACTTGACTGGTGCTAGGTTGATTAGATATGAGACGAGCATTTTGGGTACCCAAATGTGACACTGAAAAGATGTACAGTGCTGAACCAGGCAACTTTACTTCTAAGTGATACTACTGAAACAGAAACAGAGGAAGATGTTGAAAATGATTGTCTCGGAGTAACTGAGTTGTGCACAAAACCGAGACCTGACATTACAGGTACCCGATTGGAAGAAAATGACCAAATTGTTTTTGTCTATGGTTCTTGTCTGAGAGACAGCACAGGGACACTGAGGGCAGGATATGCAGTGTGCACAAATACAGGTACCTTAGAAGCTTCCTGGCTTCGAGGAGCATATTCTGCTCAGGTAGCGAAATTGGTTGCTTTTACTAGGGCGTGCCATGTTTCTGCTCGATTGAGAGTCACTATCTACACAGATAGCCAATACAGATTTGGAATAGTTCATGATTTTGGTTAATTGTGGTCGTAGAAAGGTTTCCTGACCTTGACTGGATCACTAATGAGAAATGGTGAGAGAATGAAGGAGTTGTTATATGCTATTCAACTGTCAGAAGAAATTGCAGTGGTAAAATGCAGTGCACATCTAAAGTCACAGGACTACATGTCCTTAGGAAATGGATATGTGGATCAAGTCGCAAGGTTTTGCACATTGAACTCGATATCGTTCAAAGACAAGTGGGAATTGTTATCTGAAGAAGATACTACCTGTACAAGTTTTGCATTAAAAGTGATCGATACATTGGAGGAGTTAAAAACCCTACAGAGTAATGTTGACAAAAAAGAGAAAAGGCCAAGGAGCAAAATGAAATGACTTCAGAGACAGGATGAGTTGTGGGTATCTGAGGAGGTTCAGATGGTTTTGCCACATAGTCTGTTGTCTCAGATGGCAAGGTACTATCACGGTCAGGCACACATTGGGAAGCATGCCATGATTCGTCTGTTCAAAATTGACTGGTTCATCCACAAGTTTAGACAAGCAGCTGAAGCAGTATGCCATTGATGTGTCATTTGTCAGCATATAAATGCGGGGAGAGGGACAGTGGTAAATTTGAGCCACATTGGAAGAGCAGGAGGTCCATTCAGCAGAATGTAATGGGATTTTATTGAGATGTCTGCATGTGGAGGTTTGAGATATGTGTTGGTGATTGTGTGCATTTTTAATCACTGTATTGAAGCGTGTCCTACATGGAGAAATGATAGCCTCACAGTAGCAAAATTGTTGCTTAGGGAACTGATACCACGTTTCGGATTTCCAATCTCTTTAGAATCAGATAGGGGAACTCACTTCAATAATGAAGTGATTAAACTGTTGTGTGTAGCACTTAATATTGAGCAGAAGTTGCATTGTAGCTACCGCCCTGAAACATCAGGACTAGTGGAGCAGATGAATGGTACCTAGAAATCAAGAATTGCAAAAATGTATGTAGCCACAAATCTGAAAAGGCTAGATGCATTGCCGTTGATGTCAATGAGAAACACCCCTGACAGGAAGACAGGATGGTCGCCCCACGAGATTCTTATGGGCAGAGCAATGAGGTTGCCAGTAGTTCCAGCAAATGCACTTGTCAACATTACAGATGAAATGGTGTTGATTACTGCAAAGGTCTGGCTGAAGTAGTCCGCTCTTTCTCTCACCAGGTGGAGGCTACCACACTGCCACGATCCACGATCCAGGACACAACCTAAGAGCTGGCGACTGGGTTGTTGTCCGAAAACATGTTTGCAAGACGTGTTTGGAGCCTGGTTGGAAGGGACCATACCAAGTGGTTCTAACGACTACAACAGCTGTGAAGTGTGCTGGGATCCCGAACAGGATTTACGCGAGTCACATGAAGAAAGTGGCATGTCCACTACTTCATGAAGAAGCGTTGTTGAGAGTACCAACAACTGTGAGATTACAGCTAAATCTACAAGAGAACAAAAGCTACTCTATAATTGTACTTTGTGTATAAATATACAACAAAGGGTCACAATATACCAACATTCATGTGATAATGTATGTCCACATTTATTTTGATAGCTACATGTCCAGTCCTAGGCTACATCCAACTCATGGCCTTCATATAAATAAATCTCATTTTGTAAAGGCATATAATAATTTTATTCATATTTTGTTATATCATATCAAATACATTGTTAACAATGAATTAAATCAGTCATACCACATGCACACAAAATTCCTATGTATAAAAATAGTTATACAGAATGCATCCAAAAATAGCTACAAAAAATTATTATAAAAACAATATCATATATTATAAATCTGTATACAAATAGCAATAATTTCCAATACATCACTGATTTTATACACCGTTACAAAAACATAGTAGGAACCAAGTGCCTACGCACGTTTCGGGGATCCTCTCATATGGAGGCCACCTTCATCAGGGCCGTTCCTAACTTTGCGTTCCAAAAATAGATACAACTGCCTTTGGGCAGACACTTATATTGCACAAAATGTAGATTCCTTGATATTTGTCATATAGGGTGATACCTAATATATAGAACACATCAAAAACATATAACCTTGTAATCGTGGAGTACCAAATCCAACTCGTTACATATATACACTCTATAAGCTACCCATGCTCAGACATACATGCATAAAACAAGGTTTCAATCTACCACTAGCTGTTACAGATACAAAAAGACTCCATTACTACAATTATAATTTACCTAAAAAGCACCCGACAAGAGAACAGAAAAAGAAACCAGAAAAAGATAAAGGACAAAAAATAATAAATAAATATCGTTTTACATAAGGCGGTTTCCATCATATCCATAAAGTGCATCTCATGCTCTTATTTTTTAATAGGCACCCGTGATATTCATTAATCCAACATATGTCATGCAGTCCCAAAGTATAATTCTAACCATTATAGTGCCGTGAGATGGATGACTGGCTAGTCCCATTTACATATTACAATCATGCATTTACCTGACGATGTTTCTAGATAAGAGTCATAATAGTAAATAGGCGATCTTTCAGGAAATCAGCAGACATGCTTGACATCCACCATATTGTCCATTACAATGTTATTAGAAACTACAGCACCAGAACAGGAAAAGGAGCAAGGAGGAGCTGAAGCTGAACCTGAGCTCGTTGAGGATGGTTCTATCACCCCTGTGAGAGACGAAAGTGAAGACCTCCAGGAGGGTGCTGAGGAACCTATTGCAACTGAACCAGCAGGAGATCCAAGTACTGAGAGGGCTCTCCCAGAAGCAGACGATTCTGAGAGACAAACAGAGCAAATGCCAGACCAAGAAGGGGAAGGAGTTAAGCTGGATCAAAGTTAAGGTGATCTGACTCCTCCTGAACCTGTTGCAGGTCCATCAAGAGAAAACACCACAGAGAAAGAAAAGGGTTTGAGTCCAATCCTGAAGAAAATACTAACAGAAGGTACATGAAAAGGAGATAAGTGGCCGAATTCGCAAGTGAGAAAAGGAAACAGGTGATTGTCGAACCAACAATAGAGGAAGAAGTAGACACTACGAGAAAGGAAGAATTAAGTGAAGGAGAGTTGAATGGTAATCGAAAGTTGAAAAGAAAAAGAATAGCAAGTCAAAGATACACAGGTCCTGAATGGGCATATGCAACTACAAACGAATGGCAACACAAGTTTATGTCTTTTTGATTTGATGGGGAAGTTCTGAGTCAGTATTTTGAAGTGACTTGAAGAAAATTTATTAACTAAACTGTTGAAATAATCTGATGAATATTTTTTGAAAAAGAGACTGATGAAATAACCGGATAAAACAATGATAACCTGATTTGACATTTGAAACTGATTTTGACAAAGCTGCTAACTGAATTTGACAAGGAGAAGGATTCCTGGAAGTGAAGCTGATCGGCTGAAAGAATTGTCTATATTGATTTTTGCTGCACTTTTCTAAGTTACTTCTGCTTTCTGATTCATTACAGATCATGGCTTGGGTAGATAAGCAAATTAGGAATGTTAGGCACTGTAAATATATGAGCATTGGTTTGGCAATTATGTGTGGGATATTGTTTATAGTGTTGATTATGGGTATGTCTGTTCTTGATGCGAAGGGAGCCAACCATACTTCTGATTTACATACTACTACATTAACAGCTTTAGAAAGATTCAAGTTAGACAAAAAGTATTTGCATGACTTTACTAATGTTCAAGGTGAAATGTCTTCTAATGTTTTCTATTACTTGCTGAGTGAATATGTTGAGACAATGGATGCAAAGGATTGTCTTGTGTGTACGCAGATTCCTTCATCAGTCGAGGAAGGAGTCACTTACATAGTCTTCCACTAACATATGGGATAAGTTGAAGTCTGTTACTAACAAGATTCTATAATCAGGAGTACATCCAATATTTCTACTCCAATCACGACCTTGTGTTTTCATTTGTTCCTATTATTAGGTATTTGAGTAGAGTAGCTAAGGATAATGACATAGAATTAGTTAGAGGATTCTTCGAACCAACACTAACGTTTGGGATAGCTTACGTTGATAAAAATAATCTCACATGCTTGCTTACACCTTTAGAGAAAAGCTTCTTAGATCACACTGATGACAGAAGAAAAGTGCTGAAAGAGAAATTAGAAAAAGGCTTAGAGAAAAGGACTTATGAAAATGATTATGCTTACACTGCAATTAAAACACAAGGAAAATTAGCTTTAGATGCATTACACGTAGGGAAGCTTTGTATATATAGGCCTAAATCATGCACTGACACTTTATTTGTGGGTACGAGTGAATGTAGGCATGTGTTTTTGCTTCAGAGTAAATGGACATATTTGTTGAATGGGCAGGACCCTGCGATTCTGGGGATCTATTATATTTGTGGACTTAATGTTTATTACCGTCTTCCAAGAGGATGGTATGGGACATGTTATTTGGGGATAGTATTCCCAAAGATTTACCAGATGGGGGATTTGAAAAAGATTCCAAAATTGACAGAATTACATTGTAAGAGATAGAGGAGGTAAACCTCTCTGCGATAGTGTGAGATATATTTGGTGTGGTGATTCCTTCAGTGGGAGTCATCCTGAATTCAATTAAGATTCAAAAGTTGTCTACTATTGTGGATAACATGCTGACAAACATTTCAGGGGCTATACTCCTGATAACTACCAAATTTGCCTCGGATAGAGCTATGACTCTTCAAAATCGTCTTGCTTTAGACATTCTTTTAGCAAAAAATGGCGGAGTCTGTAAAATGATTAACTCTAGGCATTGCTGCTCTTGCATTCCTAACAACAGCAAAGAGATAAGAGACTTAGAGCCAGATGTAGAAAGGCTTTTGTGCCTCGCAAACAGCGAAAATCGCTGTTTGCGAGGCGCAAAAGCCACATTGCGATGCCCATTCCCATTTTGCGAGTCGGTAACCTGGTTTTCCCCTTCCTATTTGCGAGTCGCAGCGTGATGTGGGATTGCTTTGTGACCGCGAACGCAGTCGCAAAGCAATCGCAATTACCACCAGTGTCACACTGGTGGTAACCTATTCGCAAAAGGGAAGGGGCCCGTGAAAACATTTTTTCAGAGCAGGCAGTGGTCCTAAGGACCACTGCCTGCTCTGAAAAAATGAAACTGAAACGTTTCATTTTTCAGTTTGTAATGCATCTCGTTTTCCATTAAGGAAAATAGGCTGCATTACAAAAAAAAACTGATTTATTTAAAAGCAGTCACAGACATGGTGGTCTGCTGTCTCCACCATCCTGCATCCAGCATTGCGACTCGCAATTTGCGAGTCGCAATGCAGGAATTTCGTACATCTGGCCCTTACTTACTAATCTGACTAACGCAAGTAGTGATTTGAAGGAGCTGAAAGAACCAGGTTTTTGGGAAAAGGTTGGTAAGGGGTTTGCTTCAGTGGCAGTGGGAAATTGACTTAGTAGTTTTTGGAATGGGGTACTATTGAAAATCATACAGGGAATATTAATTGTCATAGGTTGCTTATTAATAATATGGGGATTATGTAAATTATGCAAAAGAATCAAATTGAAAAGGTCTAAAAATAATCAGAGGAGGGAAGAAAGGAAAAAGAAAATAATTTATAGGGAAAATTCAAATAGAAGAAAACATTTGGAAGAATTTGAAATGAAAAACTTTGGGTAGTAGATTTGGTGTGATGACATATTTAGTCATCAGAGGAGGGATTGCTGAAGCAGATGTCTTAATTAGGAATTATTAATGAATGATTTCGTATTTTGAACAATGATATTTAGGTAGAAAAGTGAATAACGTAGAAAATTAATGTGCAAGTTTGAAATTGTGACCTTGAAGAATGGCCACTAGTGCCCAGGAAGTGTACTAAATAATTATTAATCCTTATGAAATATTGAAAATGTATTAGATTGATGTAGTAGTATTTCATATTAAGGGTAATGAAATATGTTCTTGCTTATTCATTTTAGGCCTTAATTTAGCAAGTGTCTTGGCGTAGTTTTGCCAGGCCTCATGTAGAAGCTGTATTTGTTAGCGGTTAATGAAAAATGCTGATAGAGTGAACAGATTTTGAGGAGATTTTAGGCAGACTGCTGTTGAGAAGAAGAGATTTGAGACTCTGTCATTGGGTTCATACTCTTCGACTGAGAGCCTGATGTTTTGCTGATCGACTGATGACCTGAGGACGAAGACTGATTCTGCTTGCTGCCCCATACCGTGGATAGGTAGATATGACAATGACTGAATTGCATTTTTATGCCTTTTCTTTCTAGGTAACAACTGCACTGACTTAATACTTTTCTTTAGGTAGATATTTCCCAAATTTGTGTTCTAAATTGTTTTGCATGAAGCCCCACATGCTGATGCTAATCTGTGTTAGTTGAGGTTACTCACATGATGACTGACGAATTACAGAGACAAATGGTTGACAAACTATTTTGCTGAACTTGATGGATATCATAATTTTACTGAATTGGGTATTACTAATGTTTTGTGTTGACGCCTTAGAATGTCTTTTGATTCAAGCTCTGATTAGATCACGTCTTCTGCGACTTGCTGATTAACAAGTGTATTAAAATGTGTTTGGATTTGAGTTGATGATTATGATTCCAGACTTAGTATTGTTAATGGAAGGGAAATAAACGTGTTAAACTTATAATTAAAGGTGTCGTTATTCATGGCCGAAGAGTCATGGTGTGTGAAAATTACTGACTCCATTGATTGTTGGTTTGACTAATGGTTATTGGTTATTGTATATTGATTATTGATTCTGTACGAAAACTATGGTAAGATCACCCTATACAAATCAAAAGGTTCAGCGACCCTTACGCGTCCCCTTGTAAGTTTACTTATTAAGGACCGACGCGCTAACAGCCTTAGGGATCGTTCATAACATATTGGCGACGAAAGGTCAAGGAGGAGCTCGCCAGCGGCTTCATGCAGTTCATTTTTGGAGATGATCATCCTTTGAGGATTCCTGTCCAGTCGACTGCCTGGCACTAAGATGGGATTACTGTTGCACTGTTAAGGTCGGTGGCTCTGGAGTGTGGCGAGACAGTCTGGTGGGTCTACGTGTATAATAAAAAGGATCACCTTGCTGTGAGTTGATTCGGAGCGCAGTCTCATCGCAGGAGCGCTCACAGAATGTGTACTGAACCAATCCCTGCAAGTGTACAGGTCAGGCTAAGTACTTGCATTTTTATTGTGGGATTGTCTTCAAGGCCAGGCACGTCAGCACGTTTTTGACGCTGCAGTGGCCATTTTAAATATTCCACGTTCAGCTAAGTATTAACACTTCTCACAGCCTGTGCCTTCTGTTACAGACAACCCTGTAATTAACTAACAGGAGCGTCATTTAAGGAACTTAGCATACGAGTGACTTCAGAGGTGTTCAAGAGAGTGCTTGCACGTCCAGTGACATGTGCACCAAAATAAATATTTTAAAGCCAACCTCACAGGAATAATTTATTTAGTGTTTTTCATTTGTGAAACTGACTGCACATTTGGTGATTCGTTAAAGTGACTGCACATTCTGTGATTGGCACTCCAGTATAAGGTATAATCTTTATAAAAATTGTATACCTGTCACTTCTATTACAAGCATAGAGACACCTTTATACATACAACGTTGCTTGTAGAATTTTAACATAACATTTAGTGTTTCACTTCTTATCTTCTATACAACATGGCTTTGATTCAATACTTGATTCAAATTACACCTTTCTTACAGCATTCAGGAAAACCGCCCATAAAGTAGAAAAATTGGTTACATTGTTTTGAGAGGTATTTTGTGGCTGTGGATGCCACTATGTTTCAATCCAGAAGAAAGTTAGCCTTACTCTTCGCCACTTGGGACAAGAGGTCCAACAAATATGTGATAACTTACAAGAATTAGAGCCATCTTTGTGCCATATTTATTAAGTCAATGGGATGAGTACACAGAAGCCATTAAGAGGCTAGTGAAAAAACGTTTTCAGAGGAACCTAGGCCCATATGTATGAATGGTTAGTGTTGGTTTAGTGCCATTTATTTTGGAGCTAAAATGGCGCTAACCTAACTCCATATTTATATTTTGATGCGATACCCATCTAGCGTCAAAATGTTGGAGTTAGCGCCATGTTTAGTATGCGCAAAACCACCTTGCGTCAATAAGATGCAAGGTAGGCGTTCCTGTCCTAAACATGACCTAGCGCCATATTATCTTCAGGCACAGCAACGACTTGCAAGGAGGAGGTGGACCTTAAAAATGGTGCTAAGGCCGCTTAGCGCCATTATTTAACGCCTGGGTCGGACTAGGCGTTAGGGTGCAGGTAGGCCCATTTCCATGGTGGAACACCATGGAATAGGCACAAAGATCCCCACCGAAGCCCCAGGAACACCACCATCCACACCACATAGACACTACAGGAGGGGGACCCCATCCCAGGTAAGTTTAGATAAGTATAATATTTTTTGTGAGTGCCATTGGGGGGGCCTTACATAGGACCCCCTGCCTGGTACTGGGTATGTTGGACTTGCCCAGGGAACGCTAGTCACCTGAGGTTGGCATTGGGGTGGTGGTAATGACTCCTGTCTACACTTAGGCACAAGTCACTTTTTGGCTGCTTGGGTGTCAAAAAAATGACACTAGGCTGGTTAGCGGCATATTTTTTGCGGCTAACCAGTAGTGCCATTTTCCCTAATGCCATCCCTGACCGGCTGTCACCTTTTTTTTAAACACTAGCCGTTCCTTAGCGCGATTTTGCAGCACTTAATAAATATGGTACAAAGATGGCTCTAAGGAATGGCATTAGCCGGCGTTAAGAAAAATCAAGCTAAACTGCATCAGCACAGTTTTGCATCATTTTTATAAATATGGGCCCTAGTGTCTTATTAGAAAGACTCTACTTTTTCAAGAGAAAACAAAAGGACAATTAATTTATTGAAGAATTTGTATCCACTTTTTGGCAATTAACCTCAAACGTATAAATTTGGTGAAACTCTAGATATGTATATTAGAGACCAGTTAGTGTATAGCTGTTTTGAAAAGAAAATACACGAGCATTTGTTAGGATGCAGAGATTTAACACTTATTGAGGTTGTAGACATTGCGAAACGTATTGAGAGTTCATTAGTACCAAGTAAACTAATAACTCAGGAGCAAGCTGCATGTAAGATTAAAGAAGCAGACACACTATGGCCCATATTTATACTTTTTTAGCACAAGATGTGCGTCATTTTTTTACGCAAAAGCGGTGCAAACTTACAAAATATCATTGTATTTTGTAAGTGTGCGCCACTTTTTGCGTCAAAAAATGATGCAAATGCAGCACTAAAAAAAGTATAAATACGGGCCTAAGTTTGGTACTGGTAAAAGATAAGAAACAGGGTTGTGTGCAAAGAAAAACTCAGTTTTCTAGCTTTCATTGTGGATCAAAATCACACTTGGGGAACAATGAAATTTGTCCTGCCCTAGAAAAATGGTGTAATAAATGTAAAAAAATAGGTTACTATAAAAATTTATGTTGCATAAGAGGCCGAAATCTTGTGGGTTGGCAGGATTTAGAAAACCTGGGTCTAATGTGAGTGGGGCTAATACGCCAGTGATGGTAGCACCAAAACATATTTTGTGTGTGGAAAATTCACAATAAAATGATGCAAAGCTATTTATAAAAGAGTTCCTTGAAGTATTTTGGGACAAAAGTGGTTACATTAGGAAATTTGAACACACATCAGATTGAAGCAAGATGCTGTCCCAGTTGTTCATAAGCTGAGACCGGTTCCATGAGTGCTGGACATGATCTTTAAAAAAGTGTTAAAAACTTTGAGGCATGAGAGGATAATTGCTGAAACTAACTCCACTGAATGGGTAAGCCTATTTGCCATTGTAAGGAAAAAATTGGGAGAGATTCGGTTATGTGCGGATCTGCGTACATTAAACAAATGTTCAAATTGATTGTCATCCTCTCCCGAAACTTCATGAACTATTAGCCAATTTAGGTCAAGTGAAATGTTTCAGCTTTCTTGATTTGAGATCAGCATATCATCAAATACCCCTAGATACTGCTTCCCAGGAATTAACCACTTTTATTGCACAGTTTGGTGCCTACAAGTTTTTGAGAATGCCATTTGGGCTAGCTTCAGCTGGAAGGATTTTTCCAAAGCTTATGGATATCATATAAAGGATATTGAGAGAGTTCAAGCATTTACAGGATGATGTCAAAATGTTTGCAAATAACATGCAAGAACATAATGGTACTTTAAGAAATATTTTATCTGTGTTTAAAGATCATGTTATTACCTTAAGACTGGATAAGTGCAAAATGATGGTGAATGAATTAGCCATCTGGGTCACAGAATAACAAATGAAGGAATGAAACCGAAATACTGTGTTACTAAGGCTATTAAAGAAGTACCTGCCCCTAAAGAGATACTATTAGGTCTTTTTAGGACTAAGTAAATACTACTCAAGATTTGTCATTGGCTACGGTTTTGCGGTACAGCCACTTAGATCATTGCTTGAGCAAGGTGTAAAATTCACATGGAATACTGAAGAGATGGAAGCACTTGAAAAACTTAAAGACCTAATAGTTTCACCTCCTGCCTTAACACAGTTTACCACAGGAAAACAAATGCATATTAACAGTTGATGCTAGACAAATAGGACTTGGGGCAGTGTTATCTCAGTGGATTGTTGATAAAGAGGTTACCATAGCGTTTGCATCTCAGTGTTTGAAAGCTTCTGAATGCAACTATAGTACCATTGAGAGGGAAGCTCTGGCTTGTACTTGGGCAATGGAGAAATGTAAAACTTTTTATGGAGCAATAGATTTACAATATATACTGGTCACAAGCCACCTTTGCAATGGTACTGGAATGGATAATGCTTCAGCCCGCCTAGTAAAATTATTGTTATGACTTCAAGAATACATTTTTGACATTAAGTACATTTCTGGGGATCAGAATATATGAGTTGACTGCATGTGAAGAATTCCTCTAGCTGATAGCGGTGAGGATGACTGCTAAAAAGATGTAGAAAGTGTCATAGCGATAGTTGAAGAGCCAGTCAAAGGCTGGTATATCATACCAAGCCTGGTTGGAAGCTCTAAAAGAAGATAACGTTTTACAGTAATTTTTTTAAGGGGCACATGCATGAAGCTCCTGGTTTGCATTTCATAAATAGCGAATTTCAAGAAATCGCTATTTAAGAAATGCAAAATGGCATGTATGAAAATTGCGAGTGGGTAATAGCGATTTCTTAAAATTCGCAATCGCTATTACTGAATCACAATTAGGGAATGGGACTCAATTCATCCCTATGGGTCTGTAGGCCCATAGGTGCGAATGGTTTTGCATTATCTAATTTGCGAATTCCAGTTAGGAATTCACAAATTAGGTAATGCAAACCCCAGGGTGCTGGGGGCCTAAGGCCCTCTTTGATGGACCCCAACCAAATATTTGAGGAAATGTGAAGCTACATGTCATTTTTTAAAATGCATTTCTAATGCATTTTTAAAAATTGTATATGCTTACCACCAAATTGGATTTGGTGGTAATTGCATTTCCCAAATGCCCAATTCGCTTTCAGGAAATGCTTGATACATGTGCTTTGGAAATCGCAAATAGGAATTCCCTATTTGCGACTTCCTATTTTGAGAATCGCAATCTGCGATTCTCTAAATGGAGTTGCAATTTCAGGGAATCACTATTTTAGCGATTCCTTAAAATTGCATTCCGAATGCCTTTCATAAACCCTGAGAGGCATTTTTGCATTCGCAAACGGTCGAATTTTGCAATTCGCACCGTTTGCGAATGCTAAATTATTTGATACATCTGGCCCTAAATTTTTAAAACTTGCTTGGTTGGCCAAGAGAAAAAAAATTGAGCAGAGAGGTAAAGAAATTTCCTTAGGTGGCACTGGAATTATCAGTTATAAATGGTATCCTCATGCGTAACGATAATGGTATTCCACCTTCTAAACTAAGAAGCACATTGATTGAGTTGGCTCATAAGGGTTCATTAGAAGTAAAAAGTACAGTTGAATTTTTAAAACGATTTTATTGGTGACCAGGTATGGACTCTCACCTGATTGTATTAATAATTGTATTACATGCCTGCTTTCTGATATGAATTGGAATACTTCAGAAACACCATCGAATATGGTGCCCATTCCAGAAGCTGTATGGGATAAAGTTGCACTGGACTTTGCTGGTCAATTTAAGTGTTTGTATGTGGAAAAAGAATACATGCGTGTGCTGGTGGGTTATTTTACAAAATTGGTATATATGGATTATGTACCATCTCCCAGCACAGAATGTGTGAACAAATTTTAAAAAGTGTTCAGTATTTAGTGTCCACCAAAATAATAGTTACAGACAGTGGAACACATTTCATGTCCAGAAGCATGAAACATTTTGTAAATTCTTTAGACATTAAACATCTTCAATTGGCATTATATTCACCTTCATCAAATGGTTTGGAGGAAAGATAATATAATTCTTAAAGAAGGAGTACAGACAGCAGTGGCAGCCCATATAGATGTAGAATGTTTTGCTAGACAAAAGTTAAGGAATTGTCTTATCACAGCACATACCACTACAGGAGTTTCACCTTTTGAACCTATTAGGAGGAGAACTCCGAAGTCGTTGGTGAATCCGGAGTGGGTGCAAGAATTAAGCTAAAAAATGGATAAACCCAAATTTATAAAGAATGAAATGCCAGACAAGGTACCAAAGAAGCAGGCCTTAACAAAACAAAGATTTGATTACAAAAATACAATGTAAAAGAGGAAGCATATAATATTACCAACTGGGTTTTAATATGAAAACCATTTAGAACCAGAAAAGGAGAATCAAAGTATATGTCTCTAGTAAAAAATATGAAACTCTCAGAATTCAGTGTTACTATCAGAAAAAGGTTGGTGTAGTAAGAGAGATTTGATTAAGTTGACAGAGTTACAAGCTAAAAAGATTCTCAAAGTAAAGGAAAAATAAAATAATTATGTCTGGTTTGATAATAGAAGTCCTCTGTCCAAGAAAAGGTCTTCTGACAATGTGATGCAAAGTCCTTCAACTGTTTTTTCTCTTTCATGTTCACCAAGAGATGGGGAAGCTTGATTTGATAATTCTATGATTACTAATTCAGAATCTTGTTTCACTTTAAGGGAAAGTGGAAAAAATAATATCTCTGACAATCCCAGACCTGTTTGTGTTACTTCTGGAATTTCAAGATTTAGAGATTGTTATTTATATTAATATTGATAGTGTATTACAAGAAAGTTCCTGTAGTTAAAGTATTTAATTTTTGCTTTGTTCATAAGGGTTACTGTAATGACAGATACTAGAATGTTGGCGTGGTGGAACCCTTTGGCATGAAGGATTCCAAGCAACAGTCCTTGTGGACAGTTGCAGAGGGACTTTGATGCGAAGGGCTGCATTCCAGTGGGCTCCTCTTGTTATATATAGAAATAAACTTCTTCATCAAACAATTAAGCCTTAAGGATCATTCATAACACAGGGGCAGTGTGTCCCAGGAGGGCCACCGTGGGTACAGACCCCCACCTCCTCAGTCTATAGCTTCAAAGCGTTATGAGTGAGCAGGGTGAGACCACAAGGTATTATAAGGGATCAGCAGGTAGAGCAGAGCCTCATTGGTGGTCAGAATTCCCCATCCACGCCAAAAAAAGTTAATAAACAAATAACAATTAGATAAAAAAATTAAATATGTAAAAAAATAAATAAAAGAAGTTTGAAAAGAAACAGAAGATGAAAACGTTAATGTGAATATGTTTCTTTCAGCGCCCCAAAGTGGAGTTGCAGGACGATCCTAGAGCTTTATACAACAACAAAGACCTCCTGATAGTGGACCTTTGAACCAAAATGCAATTCCTCAGGTCACTGGGAGTCATTATGGTGGAGCTGGGGATGATGCAACAGTGCTCCTTTATCTTTTAAGGAACAGTTGGAACCCTGAGCAACTGTGGAGACTGGCCTTGGTTTCACTCTGACTTGTCAGGAGCATGATGCAAAAAGGAAAAAATAGGATGTAAACCCATGTGAAATAAATGAGCTGTGAAGAACTGGAAGGCATTCGTGCTGATACTACTAGCAAGACAGCTCTAGCTTTCTCAGGATGGGTGCTAGCTGTTCAGCAAACTCACTGCTGACACCTGAATCACCAATTAGCCAACCCAACCTGTGTAATAAATAAACTTGTGACACAGGTCAATCATCAAAGAGTTGTCAGTGTCATTTATTGTGTTGCATGCATGGTATTGTAAGATTTCCTCTCTCCTCACATCCACCAAGGGATAGGGTTAGCAATGCTATATGTGCTCGTAGGGTTTTACCACTGACACTCTTCTTGCTAAATGAAGCTGCAGTGAACTGTTATGCCTGTGAATTGGCTTGCAGCAGGATAATTATTCAGACATTTACAGGGCATATTTACTAAGAAGTCACACGGAGCAGAAAGACATCTTGCTGTGCTGAGTTGCATGACAGGGAGACCGCAAGAAATATGCAATATCTACTAAGATATGACGCACTGTGTGCAGCCTAGCACCAATGTAGGCACCTTTGTGCAAAGATGCTAGGGTGCCTGCGTTACAGACAAGATTGTTATTAGGCTGGAGGAGATACCTTCCTGCACATAAGCAATCCTTAGAGGCATTTACTTATTTCTATGTTTGCTGCAGAATGCACATTTTTTCCCTTTATGCTTCCCTTGGAAAGATGTGCTATTTTGATGCAATCCCCAGTTAACTGACCTTAGTAAATCTGGGATTGCGTCGAAATCAATGGCTGGGTGCATGGAAACACCCATGCTCCATCCATGGAACCCTTCCCATTGCAAGGCAGTGATATGTGTTGCCTTGCGTTACTCGGGATTTACAAAACTACACAGGACCATGCAAGGTGGCTTTACGTGGCTTCGTAAATCCCAATTTAGGGCTTGTGTTGCCTTGCCTCACTTTGCGTGATGCAAGGGGAATGCAAGCCTCTAATATGTCTGGCCCTCAGTTGTTTGCAACATTTCATATACTTGCTAGTGTAGATTACAGTCCTACTAATAACTACCATTTATGCACTCACAATGCAAGAGAATTGTTTTGGCACAGTAGTTCACCTTAATTATTAGCCAGGTGAATGGCTTCTATAGCCACTGAGTAAAGTAGACACCCTGAAATAAAAATGGAGTTATCCAATAAACGTTACAACTTGTCCTTTGCAGGACACATGCAAATGTTTTCAGTGGATACCGTAAATGTATAACCCACTGAACTAGCATAAGAACTTGTGGCCTCTGGTCAACCAAATGTCTCTGTATAAATGCATGAATCCATTAACGTACCATACTAGAATCTTGAACTGCAGCCTGCAGGTTACATGTACAATTATTACTAAACTGCAAGACTGTGGTACAGAGTACATGAAAGAAAGACCAGGAGACTGTTTTAAGAGCCCCTAGCGCCTCCTTACACCACATTAGCGTCATTTTTTTAACGTTAATGTGGCCCAGCGAGGCCAAAATTGCCAAGCCAAAATTACAAAGTAATTTGTAACCCTTTGTTCTACATGATGCCTGCGCCAGGCCTAATATATGCAAAGGGGGCATTCCCCCGTTAGGGAGGACGAAAAAATGGCGCAAAGAAATCCAAAAGGTTTCTTTGCGTCATTTATTTCAGCACTTTTAACGTCTGCTCAGAGCTGGTGTTAAAAGGAAGCATGCTATTGTTTTCAATGGACCGCAATGGGTTTTGCAGGATTAGCATCAACGTTTTGGATGCTATTCCTGCATAGCGCCAAAGTAGCGTCAAAAATGTTGACGCAAGTTCCCCTAATTACTCTATGGTTATTAGATGGGCACTTTATCACAAATATATATAAATTGTTATGTATGATAAAGTGGTTGTAAAGGGCCATGTTAATTTATTATTATTATATGGGCACATCATCACACATATATGAATGCTTTATGTATGAGAAAGTGGCTGAAAAGGGGCATGTTACTTTCTCTATTATTATGATTACATGGGCACTTTGATTTTCTCTATGAATATTATATTGCACGTTATCACACATATATGAATATATTGTGTATGATAAAGTGACTGCAAAGGGGATGTTACTTTTTCTATGATTATTATAATATGGACACTTTATGGCACATCTGTTAATGTATTGTTTATGATAAAGTGGCTGGAAAGAGGCCAACAAATCTCCTCTGCAGTGATATTTTATCAGTTGGTAATGTCAATGTATGGGGCTAAAAGGCTTACTGGATGTCTGCAACAGGAAAACACAACCTGTCACCCTGTCTCCAAAGAGCAAGAGAAGTGGAAATCAGAATCCATCTAATTATTGGGGAAAAGTAATGAGGCAGTGGAGGCTCGAGGCTGCCAAGAGAGCTGTTCAAAATAAGGAGCCGGGGCCAAGTGTTGAGTCATTCCAGGCTGAATATTTCTTGCACATAAAGGGTAACCTCAGTTAAACGTTGCATTTCTCAGAACCATCCCTCCATGCTTTCTCTGCGCCCTCCACAACATTCGTGCCCATTTTTCCTAATACTTGTTGGGAGCCTGACCAAGAGCGTGAATATCTGAATCCTCTGTGGTCGCTCCTGGAAGAGGCCATGTTTCAAGGTGGAAATGTCGGGATCGGTATGAAAGAGATGTCCAAGACTTCGAAGGGGACAATCTGCTCACATTCTGAACTGCAAATATCCTGCCAGTGTGAAAAGAACGAAGAAGAAGTGAAAGGAACCTCCTGAAAAAAACTAAATATACCAGATTTCTGTAAAAAATGCTTTTTTGTAGATGCACCGGCTTTTGATTTATGTCTTAATATCAAATACATATTTTCCTGCCGTAATGTCGTGCCAAGAATATAGATTACCACAATATTGTAAAGTTAGGTATAAATGGGTAAGTGTAGGTTTTACTTTTCTTAACTGCATATTTAGGTACCCCGCAGACAAATGTATCTTCAAGGTTCATATATCTGAGATTAACATTGGTAAATCTATTCTTAGCTATATGTACTTACTTTTATGATATTGTGGCAGCCGATATTTTGGATGTGATATTCTGGAGAGGTAATATTTAAAAATGTGATATGAGTAAGAAGTATTACCTAAGGAAAGGGGACTACCAAGCAGTTATTGGTGGCAGGGAGGGGTCAGAGATTCCAAAACAAAGCTAAGAGTTAAATTCACAAACGTTTTTGTTAGTGTCCACTTCTCACCATGTCCCTCCAGCCTAACGCCTTCATCATTCATGGTGTACTGAACAGAAGCATCCTCATGCACACTTATTTTACTGCCATCTAGCCAAGACAAATGATTGATCAAGCACAGCCCTCCAGCAACCTTCTTTAGAACCACACTAGTGTGGAAATTATCACATGATGTAAAAACCATGTATCAATTGGGCCTGCCATCCTACCTTCTCCTACTTCCTTCCACAATTCTTTACCCACCACTTGTTGTAGTGGCTTTGTTGATCCCTGTCTGCTCACCACCTTTATAAGTATCCTGAAAATAAGATTTGAAGCACTCCCAAAAGCCCCTCTATAGTGTTGTGGCCTCGTCCATGTTAGAATAAAATACTAGGTAGGCACGAACCTTGTCACTAATAATTTCTGTAGCAATCTTTACATAAAGTTATCTACCCCTGCATTGCCAGTATGTACCCCCCGTGCGACCTTGCCACAAGACGCTGTCGCAGAATGCTCTATGAGAACCCCAGTGTGCCAGTGGCAACCCGTCCTCTTTCCACTCCTTATACCCGAATGGTTGGGATGCCTCAGAGTGGGCCGGTTTTGTATCAGTGACCCACTCACTGTAAGTGCAGCCGGTGCTGGCCTTGTCAAGGTCATCCAGTGCAACTAGATCTCACTGACCATTTCCCTCATGGCTTATGGATGTTTGCACGTAATCTGGCCCTAGACCCCTCATTGAAGCATAGCCATGAATCTATTTGCATCTATCCAAAATCATAAATTTAAAAACATTAGTATATTTAAATAGCATCAAGCACTTGTCTGCATACTTTTCACAATAGACACATGTAAATGAAATAAGCCGATAATCATATCTGGAAGCTTCCCAGGACCCTGGGCCACCTCACCAGTTCCCACTCCACCTCATTTGGCCCCTCCTTCGCTTGAACCTCCTTGCATAATAATTTGTATACATCTGTGAACTCCCCATCCTGTATTTTCTACTTCATCACCACTGATAATAGTGCCCCCAAAAGGCATTATTATCGTTATATCCTGTTATATCCTTTGATGGTCACTCTTCTTCTCCTCTTCCTCTTCCTCATCCTCTTTCTTGCCATCCTCCTTTTGGAATGTCCCTTTCATATTTCATAAAATACGGAATTCATACAATATTTTTTGCTCTGTACCCTCAGTCATGATTTTCAGCCTTGATAAAGCCCATAGGATGAAACACATGTTGGCTGCTGCTATGTGAAGATTCAATCAACATCCATATTGGTGTGTGAAAATAAACCAGTACTTCGTTAAAAGGAACTAACTCAGTCTGCTTTTCTACAGTGTGCTTGGGTATTCTGTTGTGTTATCCTCCTTTTCTTTCTCTGCCCCATCTTTCTGAGCACAATCCTCCTTCTTTTGCACCCTTTTTCCCAACTTAAGACCTGTGTCTCCTTCAGTGTTGTTCACCCTGTCAATATCTAGGCCCCTGCCCTGTAGTTAACCTTCCCCAGCTCCTATCAATTTAAACATGCTTGCCCAAACCAGCTCGGTGACCACCAAAGCTTTATACTTATGGTATCCTGAATCCATCCTTTGATGGCTCAAGCATTCTTTCAATATCAGTCCTCTCTCTTTGCCTTCTCTTCTTTGCTGATTTTCCACAGGCTGCCACAGTACTTCTGTTCTGAAATGCCCAAAGCTTTGTCTGTGGATAGTGTCACCCCCACAGTACACCTTACTATCAATCACTATTTTGTTCTCCCACAAAATGCCCCCACATTCCCTGCTACAATTAATCGATTTCTCCCTCTTCTAAATACTCCTACTTATTTTCTGATTCTATCACCCGAAGACCCTCCTCATCTACATCCAAACACTCACCACACATGCCCATTCACTTATCCATCACCCACACTGTCATTATGTTGCATCCTCTGAGGCCTTTTATACTGTGGAGAATACACCGGCAAGAACACGGAAATCTGCATAATCAGAAAAGCCATTTGTACCCTTTCCTTCCTTCAGGTTGGCACCTGTGAACTACTCTGTGTTTTGAAAGCTGCTGAATACCTCCCTGGCCTCTACTGCTATGATCATCTGCCTTCTCCCTTGCAGATCAGGCCTGCTTGAAGGATTTTTGGCTTTGTGGACCTAAAATGCTGCACTAGGCTCTCTTTTTTTCTGACAAGCCTACCTCACCACTAGGAATCCAAATCCATTAACACCCCTTGCCTCCATCCACTCACTCTCCCTGTCTCCTACTGCGTACCAACATACTCCTCCCAACTTCACCTACTTTAAGGGCTTCTGTAGGAAGCTGGCTCTGTACATACTATATCAAAATGAGATATTGGCCTCATTATGACCCTGGTAGTCTTCCGACCGCCAGGGTTAATGTGGCGGTATCACCGCCAACAGGCAGGCGGTGAAGACAGCCACATTATGAGTGTGGAGGCTTGGCCGCCACATCTCCACCCATCATCTCGTGGTGGTATGAACCGCCAACCTGCTGAAGTGCATCTCCGACCCGGCGGTCTTCTGTGGCGGTATCATAAGCCAGCCTACTGCCATGGTTTCGGCAGCAGTAGCACCGCCACAAAAACTATGGCGGTAGAGCTACCGGTGACAGGGAATTTGTTCCCTGTCACTGGTAGAAAGCTCCCCCCCAACAAGCACCTGACCCCACCTACAGTCACAGCACACCCCCACCACCCTACTTACATGTCGCCCCCATCCCCGCATACATGCACACAGACACCCACATGCACCACGCATACACCCATTCACCTACACTTCCATTCATCCATGCACTAACATATCCAAAAACGCATACTCACCTGCATACACACTGACAAGCAGACACGCACTCACTACAACATTCATACACGCATTCACTCACATGCATACAACCATGCATGCACCACAACACTCACAGTCGTATTTTCATATGCACACACACATTCATACACACACACGCAGATGCCACACACCCACACACTACACCCCCACCCACCCCCATCCCCATCCCCTGTTGGACACCCGACTTACCTTGTCCAGGGAGGAGGTCGTCCGGCAGAGAAAGGGAAGGGGTGCTGCTGCCTCTGTCAATGCACCGTCAGCAGGACACCGCCAGGCTGTCTGAATGGTCATAACACGGCTGGTGGTGTCCTACTGGCGGGGCGTGCAGGTGGTAGCACCGCCAGGCGCCACAGCCTGCCAGCATGGCTACTGCTGGATATCCACCCTAAATGTGGCATAAATATGGCAGTAACCATATTATGGCGGTCTTCTAGTGCCTGTGGCTTTGGCGGTCTTGCTCAGAGACCACCAAAGTCATAATGAGGGCCACAGTGTGCACAGAGTCCAGGGGTTCCCCAGAGGCTTAACAGAGCCTAAAGTAGATAATACTAATACTCTCTTTTGTGGGAGTGGGGTCGAGTAGCTAGGCTTATCAAAGAGTAGTGCAAAGCAACTGATTTGTACATGATTCAGTTTGCAGGTAAGCATATTTGCAAGTAAGTATCCAACATATGTATCAATGCTACTTCGTTTTAATTTGGCAAGTTATATGGTTTTCAAATAAATAGGAATAATCTGTTTTAAATGTTGACACTGCAATTTTCAGAAAAAGTTCTAGGTGGGAAGAAAAGTTAGCACAGTTTTGAGGTAAGTGCAAGGCTTACAGTTCCAGTCTCAGTGGGTTAGGATGTCCACAGGTCAGAGTTCAAGTTAACCCCAAACACCCACCACCAGCACCACGTGGCTGGCAGAGTACAGAGGTCAAAGTTGAGGTTGATTTAACATGGGCTCCTATGGAGACTGGGAGCACTCAGAATCAGGCCTGTTCTCAGGTAAGTACCCGCGTGTTGGGTGGCAGATCTCACTGGGGGGCCACAGGTCAGTATCAGACACACCCTCAGTGGCGCAGGGACAGCCGGGTGCAGGGTACAAACACAGTGTTGGGCTGCCAATGCTTTCCAATAGGGGGACCCAAGGGTCACAAATATATTGCAGGCTAAGTCCAGGGGGTCGGTTCTGGGAAACTAAAGGGTGTACGAGGAGGAGGAGGGCCACCTGCTGGACATTGCTGCACTGAAGGTCAGATACCTCGAGGCCAGGTGCTGTGAATGCAGCGGTACCTTTTGATGTTGAGAATCTCTCACGGTCAGGGGGGCCTTCTGGATTTAGTCTGCAGGCATCGTCGTGATGGACAGGAGGGGACAACCCAGGGTTGAAACTAGGTCAGAATCACCTGGGGACCAGCTCTGGTCAGTTGGGCACCTGGAAACAGGCTGTGTGCGTCAGGTGCAGAGTGGGCAGGACTCACGGATCCGGGGCAGTTCTGAAGTCCTTTGTTGGAGTTTCTTTCTGGACAGGGCTGCTGTGCATGGGGGGTCTTGGTCCTCCCGAGAGCAGACAGTTGTTGTGAGGCTTTTAGGAGGTCGCTGGTCCTGCAGGATGCATCACCTTTTTGTAGCAGGGCTTCAGATGCTGAGGACAGGCCTGTTGGGCTGAGGCCAAGTCAGCTGATGTCTTCATTCTTCTCTGCTGGGGGTCAGTTTAGCATTCATTCTTCTTTCTTCTTCTTGTGGTCGCAAGAAATCTGACGAGCTAGGTTCAGGGGAGCCCTTAAATCCTGGGTTTATGGATGTTACAGGGGACAGAGGGAAGTAGCCATTGGCAACTGTCCCTGAGGGTAACTACACCCTTCCGGTGTCCACTCCGTTTCGGGAGGGGGACACAGACCTAACCGTATTGGTCACTGTCCTCCAAATCAAGAGGGGGAATTTTGCAAGAAGGGGGTCATTCAGCTCTGGACACCTTAGGGGTGGTCCCAGTTGAGGTGGCCACTCCTCCTTGTTTTCCCTAATTTTCCCACTGGACGTGACGCCAAAAGTGGGGCATTGTTCGGGGAAGCGGGCATCTCCACTAGCTGGAGTGCCCTGGGGTACTGTAACAAGAAGCCTGAACCTCTGTGACTTACCACCAGGTGTTACAGTTCTTGCAGGGGGACGTGTGAAGCACCTCCACCCAGTGCAAACTCTGTTTCTGGCCACAGAGAGCACAAAGGCTCTCACCCCATGTGGTCAGAAACTTGTCTGGAAGTGGCAGGCTGGCACAGACCGGCCAGTCCTGCACTAGAAGTTTGGCTAGAATACAGGGGGCATCTCTAAGATGCCCTCTGGGTGCATTTTTCAATAAATCCAACACTGGCATCAGTGTGGGTTTATTGTGCTGGGAGTTTGATACCAAACTTCCCAGACTTCAGTGAAGCCATTATAGAGCTGTGGAGTTCCTAGTGACACTCCCAGCCTATATACTCTGTATGGCCACACTGCACTTATAATGTCTAAGAATGGACTTAGACACTGTAGAGGCATATTGCTCATAGAACTATGCACTCACCTGTGGTATAGTGCACCCTGCCTTAGGGCTCTAAGGCCTGCTAGATGGGTGATTTATCTATTGCAGTAGGGAGTAGTTTAAGGGCATGGCACCCTGAGAGGGTCGACTTTGTATTTTTCTTCCCACCACACACACAAGCTGCAATGGCAGTGTGTATGTGTTTTGTGAGCGATCTCCAGGGTGGCATAATATATGCTGCAGCCCTTGGGAACCTTCTGTGGTCACATGGTCCTTGGTACCAGTGGTACCTTTTTTTTTACAAGCGACTTAACTGTGTGCCAGGGGCATGCCAATTGTGGGAACAATGGTCCATTTTTGGGGGAAGAACACTGGTGCTGGGGCCTGGTTAGCAGGATCTCAGCACACTCTCAGTCAAGTCAGAATCAATATCAGGCAAAGAGTGTGTGTGGGGTGGGGGTAACCATGCCAAAAGGGGCCCTTTCCTACAGCTTCTAAAACCATCCCCACCTGGACATCCCTTTTTTCTACCTTCGTATGTTTTTTGCCATAAAACTCAGCCTGTTTAGGTAATCATTACACAAAAACAAATACCACCTCACCTCTCCCAGCCCACCCTTTTTTTTGTTTACATATATGATACCTGCTACATTCTCCTCCACCACATTAACTGGGAGGCTTCAAAATGCTTGTGGCTCCAACCTCAAATCAAGTGTGCACCTCAGCTCTGGCAATGCCTGCGGGGAGTTCCGCTCTCTATGCTGCTCATAGCCTGCTTCATCTCCCTGCTTGGAGCTCAGCTCACTATGCTGCTCATAGCCTGTTTCATCTCTCCACACACAATGGCAACCCAGATGCAGGTACATGCCCTTGTGCAGTGCTGGTGGCTACTACATGGACGGCAGACAACTTCACCACCTTGCCTTCGGCCCACCTCCTGTTGCATCTCCAACTGCATTAGCAACTGCGCCAGTACTGCTTGAACTACATGGGCCAAGCACCAGGTCTGCACTACCCTTCATAGTAGGCTGTGCCAGGTAACGGCTCCACAACCTGTGGGTGAGCTGCGAGGTCAGCCCTTGCCCCTCATCTAATTTAACTTTGTAATCATCATGGCTACACTGCTTGACCGTATCTTACTCCAAGGCAATGAAAAGGGTGTGGCAGAAATGGTCTTTAATGGCCCACTCTAGGATGCTCCGGTATTCCACATAGTCCTCCTACCTTGCGTTGTGAAGTCCATGCAGTACTTCCTTAACCTTTTCTTCCATTATGCTTGCCATCAAACCTAATTAGAAGATCTGAAGACCAGCCTAACAACCTCTCTAACCTCCCTGCCAATGACAGTGAAGGATCAGGCAAGAAATGCTGGGTTCTTGATCTATCTACCCCTAAACAAACACCTCTGCCTGACCTCTGTCTACCTAACAGCCTATCATCTATCCCCCTTTTGTAGCCAGCACCACCCACGTGAAAAAACTGGGGGTGGAGATGCTACACTATCTTAACTCCCTCTGGGTGCCCATTTAAACCTTGAATCACTTGAAAACAGAGGTGATTCTAGTTTGTAAATATTCAGTTCGCCAATCTGTATCTATAGATAGATAGACAGACAGACTATCAGATGGATAGATAGATAGATAGATAGATAGATAGATAGATAGATAGATAGATAGATAGATAGATAGATAGATAGATAATAGATAGATAGATTACAATAAATACCAGTATACACTTTTCAAAAGCTGCTGCAAGTACCGTTTTCCAAGCAGTACATACCTGTAGCAGTTATCCCAACACGCGTAGTGAGAGATTAGCAAAATTCAAAAGATTTGGAAAACAGCATCTTTGTTAGTAATGTGATAATACTGAAGACAACTAAGGGACAAATAAACATGCAACTCTACACCTGTTAGCGTTTACTTACATGTGTGAAGCAGATTTAAAAATTCTTTGGAATTCTCTAAAATGGCAGTAATACTCTTAGGAAGCTGCAGTAGCAGCCACTTTATTGTAGCAAACATGTGTATTAGCAACAATATCCAGTTAAAAAATGTACACAAATTTCCAAGTGTAAATGCTTAGTAAATGGGCATTTGAAAATGTTAACTTAAAAAAAAAAAAAGCATTTGCAATGCAATATGTCTTCATGTGCTCGAGTTGTAGCTATTGGCATTGTAAATTCATAACTGGACTTTTCTTGCCACATAAATTGGTTAATCCTGCCCCATAATTTTGTCTTTTCCTGCCATATAATTACAGTGGCCCTGCATATAACTAAAGCACTTACATTTACCTTTTCCCTCCATCTGCCACAAAAAATTTAAATCTGCCATGCTAATTCCAATAGAATACCACTTTTACCACCCCACCACCAGAGTTGCTGGCTGGCTAACATAATTCCCCATAAAAAGACACAAGACAGCCACAAAGGAGAAATAAACTAGAATGGTCACCCAAACATATCAAGAGTCTTTAAACAGTCATAATGTAATAAGGATATTAAGTTTACCTGAATTATGGTCGTAATTGTAAAAAGAGAGATTATTAAAACATGTACAATTATCATATAAGCCTTTATCAGAAATAAACTTTGGCATTAGACTGTAATGCTCAAAACAGCCCCTAGAGTGCAGTATATCAAAAATATATTTTGTAAGAAACATGGTCAGGTAACCATATTGTTAGCCCCACGAGGGAATAACCCCTTGAAAAAAAACAGGAGAAAGTAATGCAGTGTAAGCGTGTACTTAGCCCCTAGAGGTCATTTTTAGAGCTAGCAGGCCCACTGCAATATTACAAACAAGGCTGTTAAAACAAAACTTCTCTCAGCCATAAAACAAAAGTTGTAGCCATGAGAAATCTTAAAAGACACCGAATGGTGGGAGGAGCTATTATTTTGGGGTCCCCACTAACATAGTGTGGGGACCCAGAGATTATATAGATAGAAAGAGTGTTTTGAAGGAGGTCCCATTGTCTTCGGACCACCACAGGCTGAGGTGCGAGCAAAAATGTTGCAGCAGAAATTGCGCATTCCGAGGGTGCTGGAGGTCCTCTCTGAGTGACGCATTGGCCTCGGCTCCATGAGGAGCTGAGGGCAATGCCACCACACTATTTCCACTGGATATGGAGGTTTCCACTGGTCAGCCCAGTGGAAACATCGTAATGAGGCCTGGGAGGAGACTGCGAGCTCCGCGGCTGTCTCCTTCCCACAGTAGGGTGACCAGATTTTGAAAGCCAAAAACCAGGACATTTTTCAAAAAATAGAAGAAGGGCTAATTCAACATGATCCAAGGGATATAGAATGACAGCGCTCATCAATATAGAAACACAGACAAGGCATTAGGGCAATAAATAAAAAGTTAGTTTTAATACCCAGAAGCATACATGTTATTCAAATAGGTCTCTAACAGCTTCTAGCTAGTACTGTTTTGTAACACATAAAGCAATGTGCATTCAGTGTTTGAAATCGACCCACACTGAAAACCGGGAACTGACTCAAAATTGCAGAAATCAGCTGGTGAAAAACCAGGACTGTCCCTGCAAATCCAGGACGACTGGTCACCCTACCTCATGGGGCTGGCGGGCTGGCAATCAGCCCAACAACCTCATAATGAGGCCTTAAATCTGTCTCCAGCAGATGAGACCTGAGCATTCTAGAGTGATGCTGCTATAGAGACTTATGAGTTTTCCCAAACTTTTTCAAGGTACATTTTCATGCTGGTTACGGTTGAAGGTTTATTCTTGTCACATTCAGAAGCATATCACAATCTGGAGGGGACGCTGGAGGCTATAAGTAACTATTGTGGGCTTTTAACCATGCCCATGTCATGCACATCACTTTCACTCATTTGTGGGCTTGCCTTTCGAAAATCACTTGATGTAATTGGTAAACACTTTCCGTTTGTTCCGCCTTGAGGCTGTTTTTGTCACACCTTGCAGGCTGCCCCTGTTACATGGATTATTGCATGATTGCCGATATCATTCTTTTGTCTCTCCTCTTCCTGCTGCATGGCGGCCATGACGCTCACAGAGCAAACAGGCACAACAACATGGACTTGATCGGCAGTCTTGGAGCGCTGGTCACATTGTTCACAGTTACCTAATCAGAGTAATTTCTTGTGGCTCTCCCCTTAAAACACTTGAAATTGGTGAATGCTTTATTTAAAAGAGAAATCCTCAAAGTGAAAGCAGCTCTCCCTGCATAGCAGGAGAGCCAATACTAAAATATTCACTGCACTCAGGATAACTCGACCAGCATTATGGTTTGCAGAGCTTACTTTTCCTAAACATTTTTGCTCATAACTCAGCCTGTGGTGCTCCTAGGACAAAGGGACTACCAACAATACATTCACAACAACATGCTCCTTCTGTCTACATCAACACAAGGTTAGTGGGACCCCCAAAATAATAACCCCTCCTACCATTCAGTGTCTATTTAATCTCTCTCATTGCTGGAACATTTGTTTTATAGCTGGGAGTTGCTTTTGGTTTAAGGGCCTTGTTTTTAATGTCATTGTTATAGGCCTGTTGCTCCTGAATACAGGTAATGCATTATGTTCTCTTGCCCCATAATGCTTAGCAGGGCATTACTTTTACAAACCTTTTTTGCTCATAACTCAGCCTGTGGTGGTCCTAGGACAATGGGATCACCTTCAAAACATTGAACACAATGTGCTCTTTCTGTATACGTCATCTTTGGGCCACAACACTATGTTAATGAGGACTCCAAAATAACAACCCCTACCACCATTTACTATCTTCTTAAGTTTTCGCATAGCTGTAACTTTTGCTTTACAGCTGAGAGAAACATTGCTGCAGTAGTCCTGATACCCTTAATATGTGTAATGTGTTATGTTCTTTAGAGGCTAAATATATGTTTATACTGCATTATTTTGACCCAGACATTTTTCATGTGATTATTCTCTCGAAAGGGCAATCTGTATGGTTAGATAACCGTGTTTTTATCAAATGCTACTTTTATTGTGGTGGCCTCTAGGGGCTGTACTGAGCATTACAGTCAACATACTATAATGATTATATGACGGAACACCGAATTAAAAACAACTACTAACCTTAACAACGAGGTCGGAACACCGACCTCGTCCTTACTACTAATGATTTTACCACGAATGCCTTAACAACGATATTTCGTTGTAAAGGCATTCCTGATAAAATCATTAGCAAGAGGCACCATTCACCCTACATCCCTCACCCCACCCCCCCAACCCCACCCCAAAACCTAAAACCCGCTGACCCCCCACCCACTCCCCAAAACCAAAAACGCCCCACCCCCAACCCCACCCTAAAACCTAAAACCCCCTGACCCCCCCCACTCCCCAAAACCAAAAACGCCCCACCCCCCCAACCCCACCCCAAAACCTAAAACCCCCTGACCCCCCACCCACTCCCCAAAACCAAAAACGCCCCACCCCCCCAACCCCACCCCAAAACCTAAAACCCCCTAACCCCCCACCCCCTCCCCAAAACCAAAAACGCCCCACCCCCCCAACCCCACCCCAAAACCTAAACACCCCTGACCCCCCACCCCCTCCCCAAAACCAAAAACGCCCCACCCCCGCCACCCCACCCCAAAACATAAACCCACCACTTACCTTCGCCAACACCCTTCTTTGTACCTTAACCACGCGTGTTCGTTGTTCAGAACATACGTAGTTAAGGCACAAAAATATGAAGTCGTGGTTAAAAAAAGCATTGTTACGCTTTCGTTAACCACGACTTTCGTAATAAAAAAGTCGTAAAAAAGGATGTTTCCCTACTATAATATTCGGGGCATGAAGACTCACCCCGAAATGCACTGCCTTTTTGCCACCTTTTTCATGGCGGGTGCCCCACCATGAAAAAGTTGGTGGAAAGGGGATTTGTGATCAGCATGGCGGTGCTGAACTCAGCTCTGCCGTGGCTGACCCCGACTCTGACCGCCCCCACCCTTTGGGGAACAACCTTCCTGCCGGTGGCCACGGTCCCCAGGTGCTCCGTAAGCTGGCAGTCGCACCACCAGGAGTGCGGCAGTTCAACTGCCACCTCGAGTCTGGCGGACTTAAGACTCCCAGACTCGAAATGAGGCCCTTAGTCCCACATAATATTCCACATAATGGTGGAATATCTAAGAGTAAATAGATTTTTGAATTCACAGTTCATGGAATGCAAATGTGAATTTTTACTCGTAATTGAAGAACCGTGTGCACCTAATTTAAACTCAGGTGCGCAAATATTTTTTTGTGAGTCAGGCCGGGATCTCTAGTTGTGTTTTGTTTGGCTCTCGAAGGGTGCATATAAAACATTTTAGCACCGCATGTTTGTGGTATGGAGGCTTTAACGTTAGAATACACGTAATGCTGAAATTGGTATAAATCTTTCAACAGAACAACAAGTTCATTTTTATGCAAGTGAGCGAAGATGTATCTTTTGTTTCGGTGTCAATAATACCAACATAAAGGGACAGCAGTAATGCACAACACGAAAACAATCGGGCGAAAGTCTGACTGCTTACAAGCAAAATAGCCGACAATAACATTTGGTACAAAACATACAATGGTATTATGACAGATGACCTTCTGTCCTCCCAAAGAGAAAAGGACTGCAAGGCTCAGCGTTCCTGTCTTTTCTGTGTGTGAAAGCTATTTGAAATGACTAATAACTGACATCCGACTGCTCACCATAAAATGAGTTAAATGTTGTTAGAATTGCTCAAATCAATGAAACATATTGCATCAATCACAGAAGCATGAAGTGTGAGTCACCGCAACACCAGTGCAATTAGGACCAATGATTGCAGGTTATACACAGTTTTCGAGAAAAAACCCATAAAGGATAAGGTGAGCAAACAAATCTCACCCCTAATTTGGCCCACTGCCCATGTGTGAGTATATTTCTTGGGCCGGTATTCAACGAACTCTTTGATTTGTCAGCATTTAACCGAGTTTCTTTATTACTTACACTACTATAGGTAGGCCTGCTTGTGGCACAGTTTGTCTCCAGCCAGGTCTCATCGTGGTAGTTCATTTTGTAACTGAACTCTCTCTTCATGGCTCCTCCTCTTCCCTCTGCTTCCTTTTACCTATGGCCCACTGGCAAGGAATGCAGGGAACTGGGAAGGAAACGATAAACAACTAGAACCGAGTTCATCAGGTGTCCTTCTGCTAAGGCAGAGGAGCATCGCCCCTTGGATTTTCGAAAAAGGAAAAATAAAATGATAATAGCGTACGCTATGTTATTATCATTTTATTTTTCCTTGGAGTAAGGGTCGGGCTGAGCTGAAGGAGTTTTGCACCACAATGTGTGCATGTCTGTTTGGCCGGCGTGTTGGGCGGGCCAAACATACATGCGCACTTCGCATGTTCTCTACCCAGCTTTATTGAACAGCTGAGTGCAAAACATGCACACGGTACCAGTCTGAGCTGGTGACAGCAGCACTGTTATTGGCTAGGAGCCTGTGTGCACCCGGGAACAGGAAGAGAATAAGGACGATGGAGAGACAAACTCATCTCTCCTCAAAGGTAAGTCTTTTTTTTATTTATTTTTTTGTAACCGTCCCATCCACCCCACTCCTTTTCAGTGGCAGTCGCCACTGGTGTAGCATGTGAGAGAGCGCAAAGCTCAAGATTAGCTGATTGCAAGTTTGCAATCAAACTGGAACAGAAGCAAGCTGGAAATTCTCTGAACTATTGCAACAAGTATCGACTGAACCTCTATGGGCCAGATGTATGAAGATTTCGCTTTGCGAGTCCCTAATAGCTAATTTTAAGAAATCACTATTTTCGGCATGCAAAATGTGATGTACCAAAATTGCGAGTTGGAAATAGCGATTTCTTAAAAATCGCTAATGCAATTTTCCAGGTCCAAATACCGAATCGCAAACAAAGTTGCGATTTGGTATTTGAAAATTGCAAATTGCGAAAATGGTTGCCCGGCACAGCCTGATGACATCACAAGCAGGAAGTGAGTCAGCCCATGCTGTTTCCAGGTACCACACCCACAGGAGCAGTCAGAGAGTCACAGACCAGCCCCAGGGAGCAAGTGTGGGAGCAAGCCAGGACCTAACACCAACATGGCCAATGCTGGCAATGGGAAGGAGAAGGGAGAGAGGAATACGAAGCTGAAATTCAGTGAGCAAGAACTGGAGGTGCTCACTGAGGAGGTGGTCAGGAGCCATGACCGGCTCTTTGGGAAGAGCTCACTCCAGGTACCAGAGAGTGAGAAGCGGAAACTTTGGGAATGACATCCAGACCAAAATCTACGCAGTGGAGGTTGCACAGCGCTCAGTGGAAGAGATACGCAAGAGGTGGTATGACCTGCGTTCCTGTGCCAAGGAGAGGGTGGCCAGCAGGCTAAAGCAGGCAAGGAGCACAGGAGGCGGACCATCCACCCAGACACCCTCCACCCCCATCGAAGACCTGGTGGAGTCCACACTGCTTCCAGAAGCTGTCAGTGGGGTCACTGATATTGACACTTCCGGCACACCCAGCACCAGTAAAGTTAAGTCCAATAATGATGTGTATCCCCATATGTGCATGTACAAATGCCCATTAGGAAATAGCAATTAGTGCAAAGCATTGTAGTCCATTCCACATCTTACCTGTGGCACAACAATGCCTTATGGGAGTGGTAGTCCACAACCCTGAGCTGAAAATAGCACATAGATAGCAATTAAGTATACAGACACACAGAAGAACAGAACACACAATTCATAGTGATACGATATAAGTGTACATTTATTACCATTGTGCAATATTTGGTGATACATACATAAATGACATGCTGCACATTGTCGTTGCAGATGGCTCAGGCCCAGCAGCAGCAGAATGTGCCAATGTGGGGGATGCAAAAACACAGCCACTGTCCGACTCTAACACCAGCGAGTTATTGTGTATTGCACCAATCAGACGCATGGCAAGGGTGTTACCTCTCCACGATTTGAATCTGGACTCAGATGAAATGCCGGAAGAAGGCCACACACCACCCCCAGAAGCTAAATCCACAGGAAGGCAGCAGTCCCTGCCCCAGCGTCATTCAACTCCCCGCAGGAGGCCTCACGAGGCAGGCACACAGCACACAGATGAACGCGAGGGCCCATCAATCTTTGGTGGCCTTGAAGCGTCCATGCTCAAAGTGCAGCGCCTGCAAAGCAAAAACATGAGGGCAATGCACAGGCAGTTGCAGCCACACAATGCAAATATGGGGGGACTGGACAAGCAGTTGGGGTCTCTGAATGCGAACATCTGCAAGATGCATGAGGGACAGCAAACAGCTGCAGATAACACCAAGGAACTGACAAATGCCATTAAGGACCTCCGTACTGAGATCAGGCATGAGCGTGTGAGCCACCGCATGCGCGAACGGCAATTCATGGGAATGTTCAATGGCTTTTGCAGATCCGTAAATCATCTTGCTACATCAACTGCCCTGATATCACGGCGTGCTGTGGCCGCACAGAAGGAGGCAGCACATAGCAGTGGGGACGTTGCACAGGGATTGGTGCAAATAAACAACGTTCTGAATGCTATGCTGACAGCACGCAGTGCTACTCCCAGCGAACTGGGTGTTGGGGATACTGAGGAGTCATCTAGCCTCAGCAGACTGGCAGTCCCCGGGATCGAACCGAGGCATCGCAGTGCCAGGCACAGTACTGCCTGTGAGCCTAATACAAGAAGTGCCGGCGAGGCCACTGCGCACTCAAGTGGTATGCGTGGTCGTAAGAAGTGACATTGAGGGCTACAGGGGACTACCTTCACATGTAGCAATGCAGTAAAACTATGATGATAATAGTGTGACACTGTTAATGGCTCATGTCTGCCTCATGTGTATTGCTTTGTCCTAGTGACACATATGTTACCTGAAGTCAAGGTAATAAAGTTGCTAACTACCGGAATACATGTCAGTGAGGTGGTGTTGTCATTACTTACTTCTGATATGGTTGTGTGTGATGTCATCACACCTTTGCCTGCCCTCTGCTGCAATGGTCCTGTCTGCTGGCTGTAGGGGTTGTATGGGATCATCATCCTCATCTGAGTCTGGCTCCGATATTTCCACAGGTATGCCCCTGGTGGTAGCTGTATTGTGAAAGATCGCACATGTGGCCACTATTCTACAGGTCGTGTCCTGGCTATACTGTAGTGCCCCTCCACTTTTGTGGATGCAGCGGAAGCGAATCTTCAGCAGGCCAAAGGTGCGCTCCACCACATTGCGGGTTGCCCCGCGTGCTGAATTGTATCTTCACACTGCTGGTGTTGCAGGATTTAGGTAGGGCGTCATCATGTAGGTGCGCACTGCATAGGCACTGTCTCCTGGAAGGAACAGAGGGTATAATGAGTAGCTATGCCATCTGACGTCACACTGCCATCAATGCAACATTGTAAATTTGCAAATACCTAGTAGATATCCTTCACCAAACTCCCCAGCTAGCAGTCTTGTGTGAATCCCTCTGTGGCGAAAGATGTACGAATCATGTGTGCTCCCTGGGTACCTGGCCACGAGATCAGTTATAATGTAGGAGGCATTGCATATCACCTGTATGTTCATTGAATGTTGGTTTTTACGGTTGCGGTACACATACTCTGTGGTCGATTTTTGTCTGCTATATTTCCTGTGGGGTGTGGGGGAATCTGATGTACTGGTGTATACTGCTCAGCATAGAATTTAGAAATGCATTGAAAAATCTAGAGAGGGCACTCCGTGATACCCCTCCAGCTGCTGCTCTGACCCCTTGATAGCTCCCTGAGGCTAGTAGGTGCAGGGAGCATAATACTTGCACATGGGTGGGTATGCTATTAGTCCTGTGTGTTGTGCGCTGCAGTAGGGGTTGTAGCTCAGCTATCAGGTCAAGTATCATGGCTGAGCTCAACCTGTACTTATAAAAAATGTCCTCCTCAGTCTGGTCAAAAAGGGTAATGCGCACTCTGAAAATGCGCTCCTGTCTCCTCCTCCCTCTCCTCAAACCTGCCAAGATCCTCATTATCCTCGCCATGACGTAGAGTGCAGCCATTGTGGAAAAGAGGCTGAGGCATTCTGAGCCTCTTTATATAGGTTGCACCTGGTTACCACCTGGTTTCAATCCGTGGTAAATTGCATGTGCAAAAGGCCATTCTGAGAATATTTGCAATTTGCGTTTTTTTGATGCATCGCATTGCGACATGGTTTTGCGTGTCGCAATCCGCGTGTCGCAATCTGCGTATCGCAATTTGCGACAACACATACCGATTCTGTATTTGCGAGTAGCTATTCAGGCTCGCAATTTGCGAGATGCAAATAGCGATTTGGTTTTTCATTTCGCACATTGCGATACGCAGATTGCGACACGCAAAACCGTGTCGCTTCGCTAAAAATCACAATTTTTGCGATTCCTTGTTTTTGGCCTGCGATTGCCTTTCATAAATCGCAAAACATGTTTTTGCCTTCGCAAACGGCCGATTTCTGCGATTCGCACCGTTTGCGAATGCTAAAACGTTTGGTACATCTGGCCCTATGTTTTTAGTCTTATCTGAAAAGGCAAATGGCAACATTTGTAGCAAAACATTATTGTGGTAATCAATTAATTGTTTCACGACTGGTTTAGCTGATGAGAATACCACAAAGCAGAGCTCTTCTATTTTGAAAATTCTCGGTAGTTAGAATAAATTACAGTATTTGATGGCATCAAAGAAAGTGATGTCACATGTACTTTGAAAATAATCACAACACAGATAGTGACATAATTGAAATGGAAAACAAAATGAATTTAAAATATATAGAATAACACCAAAACCGCACTAAAGAAGGGTCATTCTTATAGAGGTAGTGGAACAGCACCCATGTGTGTCAAAAGTGACATTCATGTTCAGCTTAAAGGATCTGTTGGAGGGCATTTCCTGTGGTGGAATTGATTCCAGAAGCCTCTGCAAGCCCCAGCAGCGACTTTGAAGAGAGTTCATGTTCTATCCCTTCTCACAAGGCGTCACGTTTCGCTGCTGTGAGTGATAGCTTAACCTGACAACCAAATGTGTGAGTCTCACTCCCATCCATGAGTGAGACTTAAGGTCTCTGCATGTAAGGCAGGAACCCAGAACCCCTCTAGATCAGCTATTACGTTACTTGGGAAACAAACCTATTATCAATTTTTTTAAGGACTTTTATTTTTAGACTGCAGGTGTCACTACTTAGTACTTTTTTTCACTATCCTTGGGTGAGAAAGGGAGTTCCCTTTAGTGCAATCATAAAACAGCAAACACATATACTTGTGCCCATAATATACTTTTTTTTGCACCACATTTGTGCTATTTGCTGATGCAAAAGTGGCGCAAACTTACAAAATACAATTATGGGGCATATTTATACCCTGTTTGCGCTGAATTAGCGTAATTGTTTTTACACTAATTCAACGCAAACTGAACTCCATATTTATATTTTGCTGCTAGACATGTTTAGTGCCAAAATATTGGAGTTAAAGTTATTTTTGCCTGCTAAAAATGACTCAAAGGCCCGAGCACCTCATTTATCCTCCCGTGCAAAAATGGTGAACGGGAGGGAGGCGGGCCTAAATAATAGCGCTAAGCTTGCTTAGAGCCATTATTTAACGCCTGGGTCAGGGCAGGCGTTAGGGGACCTGTGGGCCCATTTCCATGGTGGAAACTTGCCCCAGGGACACCCACACCAGAGGGACAACGGAGGAGGGGGGACCCCACCCCAGGTAAGTATAGGTAAGTATTTCGCTTTATTTTTTAAAGTGCCATTGGGTGGCCCTGAAATGGGCCTCCCTACATGGCACAGGGTGCAATGGCCATGCCCAGGGGACCCTTGTCCCCTGTGCTGGCCATTGGGGTGGTGGGCATGACTCCTGTCTTTTATAAGACATGTGTTGTGGTATGGTAGGTTTTGCATCAAGAAAATAATGGTGCCATACAACCAATACAAAAATCTGCTAGCTACTCTCACCCTCGTGCTTTCTAACAATGATTATGCCAGTAGCTTGTACCTAGGCATTCTTAAATTCCATATATACAACCTCAACAAATCTAGAATGCTGTGGCAAGATTCCTTTGCCTACATCCCAGGGAATATAAGACACCTGTCCTACAAGCCCTCCGCTGGCTTTCCATAGCTAGACAATCAATGTTCAATGAACTGTGCCTAGGCCATAAAGCCAAAAAGACTATTATACCTACAAATTAAGGACCTCATTTACAAGAGGCCTGTGCCACTGCAGCATCACCTTTTATGATGTTCTGCTGGTGCAGGCCCCTCAATTATAACAATGAGGTGATGCCAAGCCGCCCTGCATGGCTCTGCATGGCCTCATAGTTATGGAGTAAGGCAAGGCAGTACTTTGTGCTGCCTTGCCTTACTCTACGTCAAGGAGGTGTTCCATGGGCATTGCAGAGGGTTTTCCTACGCAAGACCCATGGGTGTTGACACATTCCCAGATTTACAAGAATCTGTAAACCTGGGAATGAGTCAAAACTGTGTACCGCCCCACTGGAGGCGTAATGAGGAGAAGTAACTTTACTTCTCCTCATTTTTAACTCTTTCCATGTGTGCTGCATTCTACAGACATCCTTGCACAATAGTGCTAGGGTGCCTGCCTTGGTGCTAGCCACCAATTTGTGCACTGGCACAGGCAAAAAGGACAGGAATGCGATGTATGTCATTAATACAGCACAATCCTGCTCTTTCTTTTGACACAGAGCACGCATCGAGAAGCACTGCGGCACTACCCTGCATCAAAAAGTTGTAAGTGAGGCCCTAAGTTTAAATAATACTCACAACATAGGACACTGCGCTCCAGATTTGCCCTGCAAATCATTGTGCCCGCTTACAAAAGGAAATCCATTTGAGGATAGATAGAACTTATTTTTCGTAGCCAAATTATGTATATACAGACACATCTGAAATTCAGAAGAGATGTGAAAAAATGTCTATTTCATAAGTGAAATTCCCAGACTGCTGGTCTACTAAGCAACCTGGAACAGCAACCATCTGCCAAAATACTTATGCTCCATGGCAAGCAGTCAGCCCACCAACCTAGCGCCCACAGCGAGAAGGCAGCTTCAGGCATCGCATCATCTAGGCATAAGAACTGTCCTGCCCTGGTCATCGAGCAGCTATTGCCGTTAACAATTATTTAATCATGATTATTGTTGATCTGGATTTGGATTTACCTAACAAGTCACATGCAAATCATAACATATGCCTCTTCCACCATAACCTCCTTAGAGTTTATTTTAGTAAACACCAAATTACCAGGTGATGGGTACTCAGAGTGATTGAGATCCACCAAAGGGTTGGTAAATGGTGGACTCTAATTTATAGTACATTCCTTCAGCTCTAAATCCATAGCATATACTCCTTCTCTCTACCTCTAATCTGCAGTATCTTCCATCTCATAATAGGCATACCTCCAAGCCCTACCACACCTCAAGTGGCAACCTTCTTCAAAGCAACCAGTGAAAACAAGCATTGGCAAAGCCAATATGCCTCACTTTTGCAAAATCTAGTGGTTTATCAATGTTTTTTACATGTTACATAGCAGTGCAAGGTGGTGATTGGGTGTTTGGAAATGTATGTGTTTGAAGATCACGGTGAGCATGTTGTGTGTGTTAATGCGAGTGACTGTGTCTTGAGTGTGTCAATGTGAGTTGGTGGAATCTGATTACGACTGTGCACTTGACAGAGCATGTGTAAGAGAGTGGGATTGTTGGAAGTCTGCCTGTGATTATGTGTGTTTGGAAGTGCGTGTCTATAGGTGCAAGGGTGTGAGCATTTGTGCCTGAGTGTGAGTGTCATTGATTGAGTCTTTTGGTGAACGTCTTCGAGCACATGGCTGCACACACATGCTTTTCAAGCCTTAGAACAATGGGCTTAATTCAACAATGTAATTGTGCACTCATGTCATCAATTTGAGAGGTAGATATGCACAGCGCAACAGGGTCACGTGGTCTAAACTGGCACATCCATAGAAAAGTGTTAATGAAAGCGCGATTGTACAAAAATCTAGCCCATCCCCTGCAAAGTACCCAATCAGGCACACTTCTTGTAGTCGTTGTGCACAAAGGTTCACTTCAGCTAAAAATGTTAGTGCCTTGACTGAATAAACATGTGTGGCGACCTTGAAAGATGGGAATAAAACAAACGTATGGGCATATGTGAACTACGTCTGACTGTTTAGATTGACCAGGACCCAATTTGACAGTCAGGAAGATAGTGTGATTTAATACTTGTTGATCAGACTAACAAAACCTTACAAGGTGTAGAATTGCGATTGCTTTAAAGGTCCAGATTGGCAAATTTGCCGTTAACAGGATACAGGTTAGAAAAAGAATCCCATCCAGTAAGGTAATTCAACTTAAAAAGTGGTAAAAGTTTAACTCCCTCACAAAAAAACAATGATGCACGCCTTTTTATAGCACACATTGACCACAACACAAAACAACTGCAAAACTCTCCAGCAAAAATGAGGATGAATTACGCTCTTCCCACACCCTGCAAAAATTGACAAGTACAAAGGCTATCTTTTCTCTGATCGCCTGCTTAAAAAGCAGCAAGGGCTGAAAGGCTTTTATCCACTGACCTTGCAAGGTCCTCACGAGTACCTGTGTTGATAGCACAAAGTGCTGCCAACCCAATACATGTCCGCAGGGAACAGTCTGCAACGCTGCAAATCAGGCAGGTTTTTAGCCAGCACAAAAATATAAACATCATTGAAAAGCTGGTACATAACAGCCTCCATGTTATACAAGCAATTGCATGTGTTCTCGAGGTATGCCCTGATAGTTGAAAATACAGAATCAGGAACATGACACAATCAACCCTCACAACGGTTCCTGGTCATGATGAAGAGTAACAAAGGAGTGCCTGCAGCCACTGGAGGGAAACTGGCCACAAGAAGCAGTACTTTGTTCAGGTTCCACAGCGGAACAAAGGAGACATCGAAGCCCAGGAGGAAGACAGAGGCAAGGAGGAGGCGCTAACCAATAGGAAGCAAGGAAACAAGAGTATCATGAAAGGCACATGGGAGCAACCAATGGTAGCTAAAGGTAAGTAATGGGCGGGCTATATGCCCCCTTTAAGATGTGTTTTTTTTTTAAATACAAGAGATTTCACAAGCACAGCACAAGCACTGTGCAGATGAAATTTAAAATTCACAGCTTTCAGCCATCTGCGCAGCTGATTAGTGCCACCAGCCAACATAAATTTGAGCCTGCACCTCTATGTGTCATACCGATCATTCACCACACACTGTAAGCACTATGACAGAAGAAAGTATTTCTTTGGTCAATCACGTACAACACCAAAGCAGATCCCACACAGGCTCAAAAAACTCTTCCGACCTCACACTCTCACATAAGCAGCTTGTTTTTGTCCTGGTGGGTGCCTGGGTCCCCCAAATTGGGATGTGAAGCAGGGCATACACACTGCCAATCAATCTTCCCAGTCTTAGTTGCAATGAGTGTCCCACTTCAAGTGGAATTCCGAATGGCCCTCAAGACGTGGCGGTTTGAATAAGTCTCTGGCACTTGCAAGGGTCTGGATACCCTTTTGGGTGTTTAGCTGCACTTTATAAATCCTGATTGATTGATTAAAGTGTGACAAACTGATATATATGCAATTTCCTACCATTATTGTTTTTTTCCTCTCTCCCCTCCTAATGTTATGCTTCCTATTTCTGGATAAGAAAAACCATTGGTTGAAAATGTGTATTCAGCTTTAACTTGACTATAAGGCCCGGAAGGCATCATTGGTTTTATATAACACAAAGTTGGCCCAAGGGCATTAAAGCACTTCACATGAGAACCAAACGTTGGGCTATGCTTTGTAGGCACATGTAGGTCAAGTGATGTGGAGAATCACAGGATGTTCAGCTGAGATCGGGAATGGACTCTGCTTCCCACTTTCCAAGATTGCCAGCTCTAGCCGCTAGGCCACATCTCCTCCCTTCTAAAATCTTCCTCCTTTTGCTTCTTTCCTTCTTTAGAACCCTCAGCAGGGGTGAAGCTCCAGGGGAGGTGTTTAAGGTGTTACACTTTCTCTTCTTTCTGTTTTGAAGTTCTTAAAAAATGTTGGTTCTTCTACTAAATATTTTAGGTTCTGCTATCAAGCTGCAATGTTCTCCCTTTTCACTGCCCCTATGCCCCCCTCATGCCTTGTTTTTCAGATAACCATTTACCATGATATGCCAGCATGATTGTTGGGAAATATGAAGCTCATACCCCTCTCCCCCAGTCTTATTGACTAAGCTACACCCTTGTCCCTCAGGTAGCATTCATACATTCTCAGGATAGTAAAAAAAGCATTTGCTATGCAATAGGTCTTGAATTTACTTGCGCTGGAGCTATTGACATTGTAAATGTATAACTGGACTTCTTTTGCCGCATTAATTCGTCATTCCTGCCACATATTTTGGTCCTTTCTGCCACTTGATTCCAGTGGCCCTGCATATAACTAAACGACTAGTAAGCCTACTGGAATATGTTTTCAAACAAGGCCCCTAAAAAAACACTACTTCCAGGGGCAAAACAAAAGTTCCAGCCATAAGAGAGCTTTCAAATCACTAAATGGTGGAATTGGTTATTATTTTGGGGTCCCAACTAACGTAGTGTGGGGACCCAGAGATGATCTAGACAGAAAGAGCACGTTGTGGTGAGCACATTGTGAAGGTGGTCCCATTATCCTAGGACCGCTATAAGCTAAGTTATGAGCAAAAATGTTTTGTAAAAGTAATGCCCTGCAAAGCATTAGAAGGTGAGTTTCTGAGTGCTGCAAATATTGTAGTATGTTGACTGTAATGCTCAGAACAGCTCCTAGCGTACTTGACAATAAAAATAGCATTTCTAAGAAACATGGTCAAGAAACCATATAGGACACAACCACATGAAAACAGAATGCAAAACCTAATGCAGTGCAGGCATATTTAGTCCCTAGAGAGCTTCCTGTCTTACACATTTTAAAGGTTGGAAAATCTACTGCAACACTATTACAAACAAGGAACTTAAAACATTACCTACTCTCAACTATGAAACCATGAAAAGTTCAAGCCCTGAGAAGCTTAAAAAGACACTGAATGGTGGGAGGGGTTATTATTTTGGGATCCTCACTAACCTAGTGTGGGGGCCCAGAGATGTTGTAGACAGAAAGAGCATGGTGTTGTGAATGTTTTGGCGGTGGTCCCATTGTAGTAGGACCACCACAGGCTGAATTATGGGCAAAATGTTTTATAAAAGAATGCTTGCAAATCATCATTGATGAGTTTCCAGAGTGCAGTAAAAAGTGTGCTTGGCTGTCCCACTGTCGGGATTTCTGAATTTTTTACATAAAGCATTTATCAATTACAAGTGTTTTTGTGAAAGCTATAGAGCATGAAGGGGAGAGCCAAAATAAATGACTCTAATTAGGAAACGTGTGAACAATGTGGCCAGCACTTCAACACCTCAGACGGCGTTCACACTGCTCTTCTGTGCTGTGAGCGAGATGGCCGCCATGGAGCACAAAGGGAAAATAAAAAATAAACACATAGGCCCATATTATACTTTTTTAGCACCACAATTGTGTCATTTTTTGACGTAAAAGCCACGCAAGCTTACAAAATACAACTGTATTTTGTAAGTTTGCGCCGCTTTTGCGTCAAAAAGCGGTGCAAATGTGGTGCAAAAAAAGTATAAATATGGGCCATAGTTCACCCACGCTGAAGTATATTGGCAATCGTGCAATAATCCACGTAACAGGGTCAGTCTGCAAGGCGGTAACAAAACCACCCCAATGCAGGACAAACATAAAGCATTTACTAATGACATCAAGGGATTTTTGAAAGGCAAGCCCACAAACAAGTGAAAGTGATGGGTGTAAGACGGGTGTGGTTAAAAGCTCACAGAATACTTACAACAGGTCGAAAAGCGCATGCGCGCTTGACCTAAAAAAGCACTGCTTCTGTGAAAACAGTAAGTTTTAATCCCATGCAGCCTTTAAACAAATATTTCCTCAGTTCCTTTGAAGCTCTAATGGATGCAGGGAAGCACCAAATTGCACAGAGGGGTCATCCAACTCAACAGCTGGCAGATATCCAACCCTTTAGAAAACATTATCTACGGCTTTTCAAAGACATGCAACATTCTGTCTAAGTAACTTCCCCGCGCAAAATCATGTTAATCATAGACATTCTGACCGTCCACCCATCACTCCCCTTTGATTCCTCTACCACCACACCACTCCGCCATTGCAGCACGAATGTAGCGCCCGCTACTTGCAATTTACCTTTTATTTCAGCATTTTTCACACGGCATTAACAGGAATACTTCAGGAAAGAAAGATAAGTAGTAGCTCTCTGGCAGGCCTGCCTGAAGAACACAGGAAAATTAAAAAATAAGATGATGTCTACCAAATGCAGGTAAGATTTTGCCTTCTGCCTTAGAATTCAGGAGCTGCACCAAAGGCAGCTGCCAAATTCCGAGGGAACATTTGTTGTAAGAGCTTTCCAGAAAAGTATAGTAGCTTTATTTAAACTTGCAGGGATGCTCCAATTGAAAAAACCGTTGCTGACTAATAAACGCAATATTCATTCATAAATTCTGTTTTTCTTTCTTTTGAGCCTGAACAATCAAACAACCATCATCTTAAAGATTTGTGGGGGTCCTGGGGAAGACATATTTTAAGGGCCACTGTACTCAACAAATTTGAATTTCATTACCCATTTCCTGCTAATTCAAGCTCGCATGATGCCAAACAATCATAAATTATATGTTAAACTTAACATTTGACAAAAACAGTTGAAATATGTCTTGCTGGTACCTATTAAAAATCCTTACGATGACACAGGATCAAAAGGCAGAGTCACTAGTAGGGGTAGGCAGAGAGGGAGAAAGATTTAGATAGAGCAATAGAATAGACACCAAACATTGCCCATGACTCTACAAACATGTACCTTAAAATATATATGAATTGGAAAATAATACGTTCATAGAAGGATGGTGAAATATTCAGGAGTCACAATGATTATACAACATTTACGTCAAATCTGCCATGCCAAATAGAATTCAAAAGTTCTGTCTTTGATGAGAAAGCTGGAAGGACAGAAAAGTTGATTACAGGTCTAGGTCCTGGGTGTGGAGGTAGGTTTTGGAGCTTGTGTCCTCAACTGGTATGTCTTTTCTTAGAATTTGCTCACACAGAGTGATGCTGCCTGGATCCGCACTTCTGCCATATCTTTTAAATATCTATGTTAGCTAGTCTCACGGCCTCCAATTCTGTTCCTATGCAGATGGCTTCTCATTTTTTAGGTGGCTATGTTGTCCCAGCTGCTAAGTTCTACCAATATATGTTAGGGTCAGCGATTAGATGTAGAAAGCTGGATGAAGCACGAGATCTTGGTACCTAGTGTGCATGTAGGACTCTGTAACTTCAAATACTGTCCCTGTCAGAAACCGGTCAATGTGTTTAAAAACTTTATGGTAACAACTGATGGTACAAAACGCTGCAACTAGAAGGGTGGTGAAAGCTGCCAGTATTCCCAAGACAAAAAAGCAAAACTCAGGGACGGACATGTTTAGTTATGATCCGAGTATTTGCATAGCTGTCACCAGATGTAATTTGATCAAACTAGAAAAGAGCTTTCAAGAGTACTGCCCGAGAGGCTTTGGTTCTACCCACACATTGGTATCCAGTAAATGTTTTGATTGGGCAGAAGTTGTGTGCCTCCATAGAAAGGAGTGATTCACATTCAGCAGCTGTGATTATTTTGTTTATTTATCCAGCTGCCAGAGCTGTCAGCTAATGGCTGCTTGCGTTTGAACTTTGGGGGCACACACATTGCACTGTAATACTGATAAAGTGTCTCACACAACCAGATAATTTATGGTGTTTGTTCCTCTCTGGCAAAAGCACAGATGAGAGAAGGGCTGTCATGAGGAGTGTATTGCAGTTCCAGCACCCTGCCATTGGACTTCAAAGAACAGAGTTGTGTTTGCGAGCAGTATGGGACACCCAGGGCTACACTAATCTACATAGATTCATAAGTCTGTCTTAAAATTGCAGCTATTGCCTGACCTTATGTGATTAACAAAATAGCTTTCAGATTGTCACTGAGAAAGGGGCTTATGCTCAATCTACATGTTTATTCTCCTGGTTACAGGATTTGACAGAGCTGAATGTGTGTGCTTCCACTAAAAAGACTGCTGGTGTAACAAGTTTTGACTTGTGGCCAAGCTAAGCAGAACTGAGTTGACTATGGTGACCAGCCAAATATTGTGGCTATAGGCCTGATCTGTTTACTATGAAACAGTAGCCTGCTATGTTGATTATGAAATGGTATGATAAAGGCACTAGGCCTGACTTATTTACGGTGAAAAACATATGCTAAGGACAAAAGGTATTAAGTCTGGGTTGTTATTACTCCATGTTATAGTCCACAGATAGCTATTTTGTTACTTGGTAAATCACACAATACTATAGTTGGCAAGTGTTTTTTGTATTGGTTATCCCTTGTGATGAATCATGGCTATGGAAGGTTTGCTTTGTGGGAATCCTTGTTAGGCCCTCATAGGAGAGCTGGTATCTTGCTTAGCCAACTATAATGTTGTTTATACTTTTATGACTGTGTTCCTGATGATTGCCTGAGTTGGTTATTGTGAAAATTATCGGTCTGATTGGTGCACTGGGAAACATTTTGTCCGGTGACAAAGGTCTTGTCTGCTTTTTATGAAATTATATCAGTGTCATTTACACTCTGCTTCCATCTATGGCAGCATAATTCGGAGGGAAGGGTTCCATCGACATCAGTCATTGGCTCTCTTTCCCTTTGAATGACTGCATTTTCTGATCATATGTGTACATCAAGCTAACAAATAGTGCACTTAAGTGTCCGGACTGGTTGATGAGTTCTTATGTTTTTAGTTTTAAATTCCCCTTTTATTTTTTTCTGCTCTTTTTTATTTCAATGTTTCAAACAAGGTTACTATAGCTCCCCATTCAGAGCTAAAAATTTCATACTTGTTATTGCAAGTATAAGTCCTGCATGTTTAGGTGTTAGCATGTTTATTTTACTTGTATTCTTTTAATTTATTTTATGTTGTTTACTAGGTATGGTTTTATTGTGGTTGTGCCAGGGGGTGAAGGCATTAATGATTCAGTAGATGGATGAATGGATGCATGAGTGTAAAGATGAGTAACAGAGTGCATGTATGATGACTTATTGAGTGCCTAAACCCACAAATTACATAAAAGGTAGTTTCATGCATTAGGCAGACCTATTGGCATTGCCAATGCTTGTTTTCTTTATGTTTGAGGAAGGTTCCCCACTTAGGCCTTCAATTGGAGTTCCCTAGATTTAGGTCGAGAAATACTTTCAGCTGGACTTGCTTCACCTAAGCTTTGAGATTGGGGACTAACACATTTACCTGAAAATACTAGGTCCAGTTCTCTTCTGGAGGTAATGACAGGTTCAAATCCACATGTGCCACACTTTGAAAGTGAGAGATAACAACCTAGTCACATTCTCCCAATTTAATCACTAACCACAATATAGTAACTAGACATTATGGAAACCTTTTCAATATTAGGACCTTTTATCCTGCGAGGGATTCATGAGAGAACCAATCAGATCTATCCTCCTGTACCCACCAGCTAACAGGATCATACCAAGATTTGGAATAGATGCCTCACCCTCTTAATAGTGGCATGCTTCATCATCGACTCTCCATCTACACTCCGGTAAGATGATACTACCTGGCGGGCTCAACCAAGGATTCTTGGGAGTTCAGAAATAAAATGAGCTGGATAATAGCAGGGATGCAGATCAATAATACTAAAAATACCTCTCGGAATGCCACAAGAATTTCTCTTTAATTATGGGGTTCAAAGATATGAGTAAAAGCAATTTTTTTAGTCTTCTAAGGGTCTACTATGTTCTCAGAAAAACCTATTTTTTGTCAACATGTTTCGGCCCACTTAAAGCACCCAACGGTTCTTGGGGGGCCTTCTTTAGGGAAAAGTAAAGATTCCCTGCTTACTGTTACCAGTGTCATGCACAACCGCAAGGCCTATTGCTCTCACCTGTTTCTTCAGGCTGACTTCAATTTTTTAAGTACTTACAATAGACCAAAAAAATAAAATATTAGTCTTTTCAGAGAGGTTTACTCTATATCGGTTTCTTTTCCCTAGAAGATTACGGTGCCCCAGATTTTTGTAAGGAAGGGGACAGATAGTTCCCCTTTCCATGTGCCCTAATTGAGGGCAACTTTGAAACAACTAGTAGTTTTTTTATGACACTTCATATATATTTGCACCCATCCTATCTCTCTTCTTTCCCATCATTCATATAGATTGGATTATACCTTGCTATTGGTCTAAAGACCTTTTGCAAACCCTCTCCAGTTCTTACTATACTGACTCAATGCATAACTTGTCACCCGAAATACACCATACATCCCTTTTTCTGCTATTTCCCTATAAAACTAATCACCCTATATTAGGAGACCAAAACAGAGACCCCCAAAAAAACTTAAGAGAAAACACCAACCCATGCCAGGCAGCAACCGCTGCACTCAACCGTAAGGTATATTAGATGCTCCTACACTATTGTTGGGTTATCCATGCCTCATGCGTGTCAGGGGATGCGTTGTCCTGGAGTCAAATATTCGTCATGGATTCCACACTACAGATAACCTAGTCCGCTCCTCCCTCCACCCCAAAGATAGCGTGCAAGATTTTATATTGCTTTTATATGTTATCTTAGGTAGACGTCTGAGGTCAACGACGTCTGCCATGCTCAGAGCAGCATGGGAGGTGTAGTTCATTGTACACACCCCATCCAGCGGTCTCTGAGCGCGTTCAATGTGCACCCTGGAAAAAAGTCTTAATGTACTGAGTTTGTATAACTATTTCAGCAATCTTCAGTGAGGTATCAGTATTATTAGCTGGAGTGCCTTTATTTGAAACAAATACCCTACTTAAAAAGGGCTATATAATCCCCTAGTAGTATTATTTTTTAGGGATATACGCTCTTCTTCACAATGGCAAAGAAACGAAATTAGGCTTGCAAGGGACAAATGACCCCACCCTCAACTGGATCATTGCTCCTCTCTTGGCAGAATATGACAAATCTACCAACCGTCTGTCTTCACTTATTAGGGGGTATAAAGACTCCTCCCCTTCTGAGTGTTTTTTGATGGTGTGGAATCGTCTATAGTTCCATACTCAATGGAGAACTTGTCACTCCGATCGTGGTAAGGGTTCTTTTTATCACCTACCTCACACTTGGCTGACATAAAGGCAGAGGTGACGGTAGGGGGTTCTAATACTGTGTGAAATGTAATTCTGTGATTGAACAATGAATGTATATATGGGAATTATCTCGTCCTCAGTTGTATCCAGGGGATATTGTCGTTCAACCCATGTGTAGATCTTGACAGTCTGTATATCCAACGCTGTTCTAGTTTGAATAATTGTGCTTCAAAAGCCCCTTTTAGTTTCTCAATGACAAACCACTCGAAGTCATTCCACGAAATTGCACATCACTTTTGTGTTTGTCTTCTTAGTTCTGAATGTACTCCTGTGCCTGTTAATCCTGACCCTAATTTTTCGTGTTGTCATGGCTACGTATCTTAAGCCACAGATGTAAATTAAAATGTAAACACAATTCACAGAGTCTTTAGGGTCCACAGGGTTCTTAGGTCCAAGTACAATTGTTTCTCCTGCTTGTGAGTGGATAAATATTACATTTACCACACAGGAAAATGCCCTACCACAAGTTGTAGGTTCTATATGCTCTGTAAGGTACGTGTGTGCACTTGTTTTGTTTTAGGTCTGGTATGCACTAAAAGGTCCCTCAGGGATTTTTCCCTTTTGAAGTGAAAAAGGGGCCTTTCGAGATCCAAAGGACCAGAATTTACAATTCTCCAATGTTTAAGGATATGTTTTTTCAGTGGATTTGAGTGCACCCCATAGGTGGTAACACACACCAAGCGGGTCATGGGAAGCTTATTATGTGTCTCAAGTAGCTGTTCCCTGGCATTGTTTTGTGCTTGATTCATTGCTTTTCTTATTAGGTGGGGCGGGTCTTGTTTTATTGTCAATTTGTTTGAGAGAAAATCTGCATGTCTGTGGTCATCAGCTTTCGCCGTACAATTTCTGCGTAATCATAGGAATTGACCAACAGGTAAATTATCCCTCAGTGATTTAGGATGGAAGCTGTCATATCTGAGAAGATTGTTACAGTCTGTAGGCTTATAATGGACTTCTATCAGTAATCTCTCTTCTGTTGCCCAGATTCTCAAGTCTAGGAATGTAATTGACTCCTTCTCAATTGTTACAGTAAATCTCAAGAAAGGGTCCATTGAGTTCAACCACTCTACAAAATTGGGTGCCTGTTTTTTATCCCCTTTCCAAATGATGAAAATGTAATCAATATAGCTTTTCCAAATGTGTATGTTTTTCTTGAATGTTGTAGATGTAAGGTGTAAGATGTCGTTGTAGATGTATTTTGTCTAAAAATCATGCACATACATATAGGCCACACCAGGGGAGAAGGTACTCCCCATTGATCTGTAAATAATATTTTCCTTCAAATTGCAAATACTTTCTAGTCAGGGCCATATGGGCGCAACCTTAGATAATCTCTCTTGGTGTAATTGATCCCCAAGGAATAACTGCAAGAAGTGAGTCTAGTACTCTCAAGGATGCCTCTTGGGGAATACTAGTATATAAGGCTTCTAGGTCTAGTGTCAGGAGAAAGTCTTTTCCCATTTTGAAGTCAATATCTTGTACTATATTAAGAATGTCTTTGTGTCTTTCACAAAAAGGGCATCATGGATACTAAGGGTCGTAAGAAGTGGTCAGTGAATTTTGACAAAGGTTCTAGTGCCGACCCTAAGCCGGAGACAATCGGTCTGCCTGGTGGTGAAATATGACCCTTGCGAATTTTGGGTAGGATGTCAAAATAGGGAATAGTTGGATTCCTTTCCACTAAGAGTTCTGCTACCTTGTTTGCGATCCAACATTTCTTTTCAGCAGATTTTACCATAAATGCAATATCTTCACAGATGTCCTTAGTTGACTCATGGTGCAGACGTTTATAGTTGCAGGTGTCCTGAAGGAGCTTGAGGCATTCTTGTCTATACATCTCCCTAGGAAATACTACTGCTGAACCCCCTTTATCTGCTAGTTTTATAATAACAGAGCCCATTTCACGGATCTCCTTGAGGGCTAATATCTCTGCTTCACATAGCTTCTGAAAAGAATGGCCAGTGTTAGATGTACATTTTTCAAGTTACTGTATTACTGCCTTCTCAGACGTTATTACTTCTGGGGCATGGTCTATGTTGGAGGAAGGAAATGTGACTTCCTCTTCAATCCGGTGTTGGTTGTGTCTGTTCCAATCTCTTTCGGTTGGTCCCTAAAAAATACTGAAAACCTTATTTTGGTAGAAATTCGGTACATTCTTATTGTTATTCAAAGGTATCTGGTCTGGGGTTGGAACAAAACCTAAGCCCTTCTCAAGGACTTTCATCTGTGTGTCTGTAAAGGCCTGGTCGCTTAAGTTGATCACTCCCGATTTGTTTTGCTGGGGCCCGGTTGAGGGTCCTGATCCTGGTCCCTCAGTCTGTTCTGCCCACTGCACTCGCTGTGCGTTATTTCTTCCTCTTCCACGGTTCTGACCTCTTCCTAAAAAAGGAGGGGGATTCTGCTGCCAGGTAGGGCCATATTGTAAAGGGTGGAATGGTTATTGGGGTTGTGAGTTCTACTTTGCGTTAGATACTCCTTGTATTCATTTATTGTTTTGTTGTTCTCCTCTAGTTTCTTTTTATAGACGGCAAACGTAACTTGTGGTCTTAGCCCACTCCCGATTGTTTTTATTTGGATCAGTAAGGCATCAGGAAGCCTTTTTGTCATTTGAATGATGAGAACCAGCCAGTCTCTGTTACACTTCCATGCTATTAACGACCAGTTTTTTCTAAACTCAGTGTCTTGAAGAAAGATGCGTGGTGCATTTGTTACAATTAATCCTTTTGGGGCTTTATTACGTCTCCAAATAATCTGTCATGATGGCCCTGTGTAAAAGTGTTTTAACCTGTGTTCTTTTTATCTGAATCAAAGAGTCCCAATCATTATTCCATGGGCTCCCGAGTGAAAGAGTTGTATCAAAGATAAGGGATGGTGCTGCCAAGTTTGAGGTGATAAGTTCCTCATCAAAAGCTAGGACCTCGGCCATATAGAATATTTTCTGTTTCCTCAAATTGGATACTGTTTCCTAATAGAAGAAAATTTTCAAAACCTCTCGGGGCCAACACAGCCCTTGAAAAACATATGCCACACTTTGAGAGTGAGAGATAACAACCTAGTCACGTTCTCCCAATTTAATCACTAACCATGATATAGTATCTAGGCATTAGGGATACCTTTTCGATATTAGGACCTTTTATCCTGCAAGGGATGCATGAGTGAACCAATCAGACCTAACCTCCTGTAGCCACCAGCTAATAGGATCATTCTAAGATATGTAATAGATGCCTCACCCACCTAATAGTGGCATGCTTCATCATCGGCTGTCCATCCACACTCCAGTAAGATGATACTTTATGGGGCAGACTCAACCAAGGATTCTTGGGAGTTCAAAAATAAAATTACCTGAACAAGGCCCTGAGACTTGTTTGGGCGTTTTAAGTGGGCCGAAACATGTTGACAAAAAATAGGGTTTCCAGGGAACATAGTAGACCCTTAGGAGACTAAGAAAATTGCTTTTACTCATAATTTTGGACCTCGTAACTAAAGAGAAATACTTGGGGCATTCTGAGAGGTATTATTCATCTGGATCCCTGCTATTATCCAGCCAATTTTATTTCTGAACTCCCAAGTATCCTTGGGTGAGTCTGCCCTGTTAGTATCATCTTGCCAGAGTGTGGATAGACAGCTGATGATGAAGCAGCCACTATTAAGTCAGTGAGGAGTCTATTCCAAATCTTAGAATTATCCTATTAGCTAGTGGGTACAGGACGTTAGATCTGATTGGTTCGCTCATGAATCCCTTGCAGGATAAAATGTCTTAATATTAAAAAGGTGTCCCTAATGCCTAATTACTGTATTGTGGTTAGGGTTCGAATCCACACCCATTTACCACCTGCTGCAAACATTTACTGCTCGATTTGTTGTGCAGGAGGAGTGTGGCTGAGACATGGTGCCTCTGCTCCCCAAAGCACTGCAGATACCTATAGTTTCTCTGTTTCCGGGTTTCGGATTATTGCGTCTGGTATTTTCAAACCCTGGAATCCTAGGCCTGGAATCACTGGGCTACACAGAATGGTCCACATACCCAATACCTGAGTAAACCACAATCAACAGGATATCTCCATTAGTCCCTCCTCCCACCTCCTCCCATAAAGACCACACAAAAAAGAAACATTTACAGGCAGAAATGATTCGTTCACATAGAGGTGTACTACACCCATTTAAATTCACTTCATTCAAAAATGATATAGCACTTTGAGCGTGAAAAACATGCGTCTGTACCTAGCATGCAGAATGGGTTGTGTATGTAGTATGTAGCACTGTAGTTGATCTGGATATGTTGTGTGATTCTGAAGTTGTGTGTGTTTTCTATTTTGCAGGTCTGTGTACCCTGACTAGGCAAGTGGCACCATCCTGTTTTGGATTCACAACTGTTGTTCAGTGTGTCAAAATCATGAGCACAGACATACCTGAACACAAAATTGCCATCGTAATTCATCTGTACATTAATGGAATGCGTGATTTTCCTATTACAGATCACGTTTCCAGTCTGTAGCACACTTACAATTACAACATTATGCAATGATATAGAATGCATCATTTCCATTGCAATGCTGTTATGTCCCAATGGGACATGTAAGTCAATTGATGACTGCCAGAACATTGTCATTAGCTGGAGGGGGAGTGTGCGAAATTAAACTCATAGTTAGACAGAAACAGAAGGTACCCTGGGCCTAGAAAGGAAATAAATGTATTTCTAGGTTTACACATTGTGTTATAAATCTATTCCTAGGTATACACATTGTGGTACTGCCTTGAATTTAACCGGCATAATTTTTGTTTTCCTTGAAACTGATGTTTGATTTTGCTAAATATCCTTTTTTGCCCGGCTGCAAGATTTGATTGATTTGCTTTAATACTATCTTATGCTCGTTTTTGCTATTAGTAATCATGCTACTTCTTTCAGTTTGTTGTTTTCGCCTTAATTTATTTGTGTTGCCAATTCATATACCTTTAACCCCATTTTGTCCCTCCCCATTCCCTCTGCAGCGCTCCTTCGGTGCAGTAAGGAGTTCCTGTGAGCCACACTTCCCAGACCACCCTGCCCCAGTCTCTTCCGGCCATACCTTCAGCCAGGGCCGCCTTAAGCACTGTGGCGCCCAGTGCCAGAATCTATTTTGGCGCTTCCCAGTGAACTCCTTCTCCATGGATATCCTCTCTATCACCGTACAATAGTGCCCGTAATGTCTCCATAGCCCCTCTTTTACATGCATTCCATTTGTTTTATAGTGCTACTCATACAAATGCAGGGTGTCGGAACAATTTACATCACACACGCATTTTACAGAGACAATAAGGCCCATATTTATACTTTTTCACACAAAACTGCGCTAATGCAGTTTTGCTTGAAAAAGTTTACTGCTGGCTAGCGCCATTGCAAGATGCCGGGTGGGCGTCTTATTTATGGAATGGCATAATCCGGCGCAAAGGGTGAGCTAACGTCATAGAAAATGACATTAGCCGGGAGGGGTTGACGGTATGGGAGAAGGGGGTTTTGCACCAAAAAATGACGTTTGGCTGGTTGGAGTAAAAAATGATGACTCTAACCAGCCTAGAGTCATTTGTTGACAACAAAACTACCATATCACATGACTCCTGTCTTATAAAAGGCAGGAGTCCTGCCCACCACCCCAATGGCCAGCACAGGGGACAAGGGTCCCCTGGGCTTGGCCATTGCACCCAGTGCCATGTAGGGGGGCCCATTTCAGGGCCCCAATGGAACTTTAAAAATAAAATCAAAAATACTTACCTCTACTTACCTGGGATGGGGTCCACAATCCCCTGGTGTCCCTCTGGTGTGGGGAGGGGTGTCATTGGGGCCTGGGAGGGTATCTGTGGACTTATACCATAGTGTGCCACCATAGAAATAAGCCCACGGGTCCCCTAACGCCTGCCCTGACCCAGGCGTTAAGTAATGGCGCAAACCAAGCTTAGCGCCATTAATCAGGCCCGCCCCCCTCCCGTGCACCATTTGGTGCATGGTGCACGGGAGGATAAATAAGGTGACTGGGCCTTAGAGTAATTTTTTTCTCGGGAATGCCTACCTTTCATCTCTTTGACGCAAGGTAGGTTCACGCTAGCAAAAACTGACTTTAACTCCAAAACTTTGGCGCGAGACAGTTCCAGCGCCAAAGTATAAATTTGGAGTTATGATTGCACTGAATTAGCGTCAAAATAAATTATGCTAATTCAGCGCAAAGCAAGTATAAATCTAGGCCAAAGAATCATACGTGTAAATGAGTCTATAGAAAATGTTTCATAAGACAATGAGGGTTACAAGGTGTTGGAATCACATGTCATCCATATTAGTAGGCAGAATATTTGAATAGTGTTTGGTCTGGAGAAGATCAAACTCATGATTTAAAACATATTACAGTGGTTGCGGTTTGCTTTACAACTAAGAATGTAATTCTACCCAAACGTACCTTTTTTTAGAAACATTAGGATAATGAAAGTCTGTCAATGTCTGTGACAAAAGCAGTAACCCATGTTGCCATCCACATAAAATACAGTTCTGTGATCTGCAGGGTACATGTTCTATGCAGCAGGCATATTAACCCTCGGTGCTACCTTATGATGAGACAAAACTACCACGAGGCGAAACTCCATCTCTTACCAGCAGGAACTTTTATCACCAGAGTTATCTTGACATGAAAACTGCTGGACACACAAGGAACTCTGCAGCTGTGCTTTTAAATGTGTAAATTATTTCTACACACAGCGCACACCAAGGTCAGGGCCAGTTGCAGATGCATCGGTCTCACCTTCCTAAAGTCGGCCCTGCTTTCAACACATCTAGAGCAATCCTATCTGGGCCCTTCCTGGCCTGACAGAGCCAGCTATGCTGCCAACTTCTTTCTCCACTCTTTTTTAATATGTCTACTCCTTTATACTTGGTCTAAGCTCTTTGGATTTTACTTATTGTTTCGGCTTTTCAGGATTGATTTGTATGTCACAATTTCCCCAGTAAGCCCATCTCTCCACCCAGCCAAATTAAGGCTGGACATATTAATCCCTCTCTTAATGTGGCCTGCTTTAGGAAATCTCTTAGGCATTCATAATCTTGATAAGGGTGATGATCATCCTGACATACTCCCTGCTTCAGAAACTTGTCTTGATACCATTGTGTGTCCTGTGTACCGATATTGCAATAGCTGTTCCCTTGAGTTCGATAAAGTCCTTGCAGGACGTCTTCTTGACAAAGTAAGGGTTAGGGTAGATGCCATCATTAGATGCAGCTGATCAGCTTCTAGGTCCACTTTGCTGATGCTGAGACCTTGTTTTCCGGATTAACTATTAAACATTAATCTTATAGTTCTCCCACTTTACCGGCCTCCACAGGCTAATCCTGAATTCTGTCTACATTTAATGATCTACACTAGATTGGCAACGTCTTTCCATAAACTGATCGTTATTGATACATTTATTTTGTTATTTAACCATCTTTCAGATAAGGCTGCTAATAACTCACTGTGATGCTTGATTATTTGACTTGAAACAATGGTTCTCGGGACCCAGACATGCAAAGGGCCACGGCTTGGATCTCTTTCAAGCTTAATAACATTTAATATTTGGTGTTGCATCCTCTCCAGGTATTTTAGCAAAAGATTTATTTTTTTGTTTGAACTATGGTGTTTATCCCATCAACCCTCTCATAAACGTAAATCTTGGTCGGTCAAACACTTCCAGAATAATCATCTAATGGTCATCTAAATGGTAGGTCCCTGATTTCTATAACTTTTGCCTTTCTTGGATTGAGTACGCTGTTCACATCGTTATTTCTTCACAAATAATATAGCCTGTACTATGGATACAATGTTCTTTCTTTCTTATTTTTATACGAGGTGCCCTATGCCAAAGCATATACGCATTGTTCAGTCAGCAACTACCCCATCACAAAAATAATGAAAACGGGAATCTTTTGCATCCGAGCCAGAAAAGGCATTAGTTAGCAATAACTTGAACACAACTATTTTGCAATGGAACATACAGTGGTGTCTTGAATAATAAAACGTTTAGTCAGTTTGCAATGACACACACTCAAATATTAATACTGAGTAAATAAAACTATGTAACAGGCTAATACTTTTTCATCTCTTAAGATCTTTGTAGAGATTTATCTGGTAAGCTTTTTGTGGTCATCATTAGATCTTACTAACAGACAGTTTTTGATGTCTGCTATCAAAGACCTCGTCTTCAATAAACAACAAACAGCTATAGTTACTAAGGTTTCATGCAGCGCAGATCAGCAACAAAAGTTGCTGCGCTCTGTTGTATGCTAGGGAGAGATCAGAACAGTGCAACAGTTTCCAAGATATGCCACCTTTTCTCAAATGTTGTGCCTGTCTCAAGGAATCATTCATTTGTGGTGCAAAGTCGTCTTTAACTGTTTTTTACTAAATAGGGCTTTAAACCAAAGTCCATGATGTGCATGGGAATGCCACACACCACCCATGGAACACCCCCTTGATGCAAAGTAGCAGACAGCACTACTTTCCAATTTAAGTTTGGATTTGCACTGGAAAGTATATTCCAAGACAAGCCTTTGTACCACAGTGAGTCACTTTTGTAAAGCAATCGTGGTGAAAACTGTGAGTAGATCTGTCCTATAGAGTGGGCTTTGCGTCAGCCTTTTGTTTGGGTGGCCCTTTGTATTATCTGAGATTGATGCTCCCGAATCAAAGGCCTTCCTCCCTATTTTTGTCTTTCTTCTCCTTCTGCATCACAGCGTTTTCATTGGATGAGCAACCTAATTCCACTGCTGATCTTAAGGAACTATTTTTGTTTTGTGTTTTAGCCCTCCTTGGGAGCACATGGCTTTATGCATTCTCTCTTCCTAATGCTTTGCCCCCACCCCAACCCAGGCTCATTCATGACCCCTCCACACTCACCTTCTTGCCCTGAACATTGGTTAAACATTACTATTAGGTTACTACTTGCCTCACGCGTCCATTTGTCCTCTGCCCTTTCCAACACCACTTTGTTATAAAATATGTTTGCGAGGGCCTGGCAACCGCACACTGGTACCGCGCTGTATACGACTTTGTACTTCCATGACATCAGAAATGCCAGCTTTAGATTTGCCTGCATGCCATTCATCTTGTAATACTTCATCATAAAGTTTCTAAGACACCCATTGTGCATGTATGTGCACACAGCCATCTCACAGCAAACAAGCATTGGCAAAGCCAATAGGCCTTACCTACGCCAGGCTGGCCACGCCAGTGCATCCAGTTTCAGCCGTGCCGCACAGCAGCTGCGCTTCTGTACAACGTGGCTTAAAAACATTGACAAAGCCAGAAGCTCATGTAGGTGGGTCCTTTGCTAATGGTGGTTTATCATGTTCTAGTTCAAAATCTCATTGAGAAGAGTAGCGCGTTTACAGTAAATTTTGCTGAGGCATACCAGAGGCATCCCAGAGCATGTAACAGTTCTCAAAGTCGATGCATGAATGCTTGCGTCTAAAAACATGTAACACAGAATGTGATTTGTAGAACCTGCATCATAGTTTTTTGTGCTACAAAGCTAGAGCAGCTGCCAGTGCTGTGTACATAAGGATCAGAAGCTTCCATTCCAATTTGGCAGAAACAATGTAATTTTTTTAACACTTTGCAATACTTTTCTAAGTTATATCTCAATATGCTGGGTCGGCTGCTTCTAGAGGTGGGGCAGCCACTAAAAGCTCAAGCCTGAAGCCTAGCTCTGGCTCGGATCGGGTCCGGTTGGAACCTCGAGCTCAGAGTGAACCGAGGTTTCATCTGTCTTTCTCCTGCCACCTTCCTTCCACCCAGGATGAGCTGTTGACTTTGGCACTGGGCAACCAGGTTTGAGTCTCGGCATCAGCTCAACATCCTGTGAGTCTGGGAAAATCACATAATCTCCCCATCCCTATGAACAAAGACTGGTGACTTTGTGTAATGTAACTGGTGCTCATGTAATGCGCTCAGATACCTCTAATCAAGTTTGTGCTATAGGAAAACTTCAGAACATGCACAAAGATGTAAAATCAAAGTCAACATAAGGAAAGGCAAATGGGTCCCCCTTTAACTGGCTGGTATGTACAAAGTGAAAACAGAAAGCCTGGATAAATCGCAGCTTCCCCACTTACATTTTGTGATCCTGGGCAAATATTTTATTCCACCAAATCTCTATTTTTTTTCAATATCGCGTATGAAAACACTCACATATGTGAGTTCACAATACCGGTTGCACAAAAACCTATTGTGTTTGATTTATTAGATTATAATGTTGCTCTCTAACAATGTGGGCCACCTACAGTGTTTACATGACAATTATCTTGCCTCTTACTTCACTAATGGTTTATGCAAATCTATCACTTTTAATAAGTACTTCTCAGCACAGTGCCCTAATGTGAGGTATTAATATCAAAATTACCACATTTTAAAGAAATACACTTTTTTCGAATTTTGAAGAGAGTTCATCATATTTTAGATCGTTTGTTATATGAATTACATAGCAAACATTTTTGCTATCGCACACGCTCATAGATCCGAGTCAGAACCTTGGCTCGGCTCTGGTTTGTCTCTCCTTGTGAAACTGTTGACTCGCCCACCTCTGTCTTCCCAAGACACTGCAGGTCCACTTTTGTGTTCAGTGCAAAGCTTACTCACTTGTTAAAACATTGTCAAAGCCCCGTTTGCAAGTGAAATAAGGTGAGGTTGTTTAATGTCCCTTATTACCCGCAGTTGGTTAGTGATCTCTGACACCTGCTTGCATGGAGCGCCTTGGACTGTGACTCCAGTGATCTGCACCAAGCCTCCACTGGTCTCGGACCAGCTCAACCTTTTCACTTTTTTACATGGAGGATGGTATTTTGCAAGACCGGACATAATTATACGTGTATATTGTATTACGGTCTAACGTGAACACTTTCACATCCCAGCTTCACACTGTCATGCTGTGTGATCTCTGGTATTTTGCATTTGTTTGCTCGGATTCTTTAACTCGGTGCTCTGAAATCGAGTGAGGCGATGTGCCCTAATGCATCAAGCAGCCGATGGAACACATTTACAAGGGTCGCCTTGTGGACGGGCCAGTTTGCTCTGCGTGTTCCTCTTCTGATGTTCAGCAGGAATATTGGAAGTTTGAATGTGCCAATATTACAATGTGATCCATCAACTGCCTTCTGCAATACTGGTTCAATGTGGAGTATCACCGCTGCCAATTTACTAGGGCTCAGAGTCACGCAGAGGATGGGGGGGGGGACAATAATAACAGAGCGACGTCTAAAACAGTAATTACAATTTATTTAACTAATTACCATGGATGGGTAAACACACACACATTTACAGGCAGAGATGGAAATAAATATGCATGTGACAGAAATATAGGCAGCTAAACTGATATACAGACTGCTAGACCAATAAACATTGTACAATTATTGGGGGACTGAAAACACCATAAAATATCCCTACTAATATTTCTGTAGAAGGACACATACAGTGATCTGAGCCTCTGTCATTCAAGGCACAGGTAGTTATGAGGCACTCATTCCATTCATAGTGAATGTCATGTCCTGAGAGCAGCTGTTTGCACTAACTCTTTGTAAATGTTTCAAACATGTGTTTGTCCTGTCAAAAGAATATTACCCAGTTTGTGAACATATAGACTTTCTTAATCTAACTGGGCAACAACACATAATAAAAGTACTATAATGACAAGTTTCACAAGGCTATTTTGGGAAACTATGGGGGTTATTACAACTTTGGAGGAGGTGTTAATCCGTCCCAAAAGTGACGGTAAAGTGACGGATATACCACCAGCCGTATTACAAGTCCATTATATCCTATGGAACTCGTAATACGGCTGGTGGTATATCCGTCACTTTACCGTCACTTTTGGGACGGATTAACACCTCCTCCAAAGTTGTAATAACCCCCTAAATTCCCAGATTAAATTAAAATTGCTTGTCATTTGTGGAGTAGGTTCAATAAACAGAAACAGGCACCTAGGGAATGAACGCCTTTTCTGTGAAGACAATAAGGCCCTGATTTATACTTTTTGGTGCAAAACTGCACCAACTCAGTTTTGCACCAAAAAGTTTAGCACCCGGCTTGCACCATTTCTGTGCACCAGCCGGGCACCATGTTTATGGAATGGTGCAAGCCGGTGCAAAGGGTAGGCTGGTGGCAAAAAAAATGACTTTAGTCGGGTTGGGCTGGCAGTATGGAAGAAGGGTATTTTGCACCACAAATGATGTTAGGCAGGTTAAAGTAAAAAGAAATGACTCTAACCTGTTTAAAGTCATTTTCTGATGCAAAACCATCCATGCCACATGACTCCTGTCTTAGAAAAGACAGAAGTCATGCCCACCACACCAATGGCCAGCACAGGGGACCAGGGTCTCCCGGCCATGGCCAATGCACCCTGTGCCATGTAGGGGGGCACATTTCAGCGCCCCCAATGGTAGTTTAAAAAATAAAATAAAATACTTACCTTTACTTACCTGGGATGGGGTCTCCCATCCTCTGCTGTTCCTCTGGTGTGGGTCGGGGTGTCCCTGGGTGCTGGGGAGGACACCTGTGGGCTTATTCCATGGTGTTCCACCATGGAAATAGGCCCACAGGTCCCCTAACGTCTGCCCTGACCCTGGCGTTAAAAAATGAAGCAAAGCAAGCTTTGCACCATTTTGTGACCCCTCCTCCCTCGCGTGCACCATTTTTGCACGGGAGTATAAATATGGCGTTAAGGCCATAGAGTCATTTTTTGCATGGGAACGCCTACCTTGCATCTCATTAAGGCAAGGTAGGTTTCCACTTCCAAAAAATTACTTTAACTCCATAAATTTGGCGCTAGACAGGTCTAGCACCAAAGTATACATATGGAGTTAGTTTTGCACCGAATTAGAGTTTTACAAAAATGACGCTAATTTGGTGCAAACAGAGTATAAATATGCCTTTTCATACAAGCAGAACAACTGAAATTGACAACCATTGACAAAGCCAATAGGTCTCGCCTATGCAACAGTTATTGGCTTTGCAAATGTGTTTCAGCCAAGCTGTACACCAGCCTGGCTGCTGTTTCGCATGGTTAAAAGTTAGTGGCATAGAGGAGAGTTACGTGGAGTGTCGTAGTTTGGAATGGCAAAGAGTGGTGTAGAGTGCTGTAGAGTGGCGGGGCAGAGAGTGTGTATTGGAGTGGCATAGTGTGGAGTCACATAGAGTAGAATAGACTAGAGTGGCAGATGGTAAAGTGGACTGGTGTAGAGTGCATTGGCGTAGAGTGATGCAGGTTACAGTGGCATGGAGCACAATGGCATTGAGTGCATTGACACTGAATTCAGTGGTGTACAATGCAGCATCTTAGAATGCAGTGGCATAGAGTGCAGTGGTGCATAGTAGAGTGCAGTGGTTGCAGAGTGCAGTGGTGCAGAGTAGAGTGGCGCAGAGTAGAGTGGCGCAGAGTACAGTAGCGTAGAGTGGAGTGGCGTGAGTGGTGCAGAGTAGAGAGGCATAGAGTTGAGTGATGCAGAGGGCAGTGGCACAGAGTAGAAGCGAGTGGCATAAAGTTCTGTGGCATAGACTGGAGTGCGGAGTTAGATGGCACAGAGTGCAGTGGCATTGAGTGGTGCAGAGTAGAGTAGCATAGAGTGGTGAAGGGTAGAGTATAGTGCCGTAGAGTGCAGCAGCATAGAGTGCAGTGGCGAAGAGTGGCATAGAATATTTATTTATTTGTTTGCACGATTATTTAAAAGCATTACAAATTAAAAACTTCAATTACTGTTAAAAACCCCTTTGAATAAAAAAATACTAACTTATTAAACCGACATAATAAAACCATTCAGGAAAGACCAGCCTATAATTATTATTGAGTTTTGAAACTAATATCGCGAGCGTGAAGTCATGGCTCAATAGACACTCATTACAAGAGTTCTCGCAACTCCCTTGATGGTTAATGGGAGGACAGCAGTGCTGTCGCTGCTTTAATGAACTTTGTAAAGTGGGCTGCCACTTGCGCTGATTCCCCCCTCAAGCAGGTCTCAAAGGCTCCTTGACAGGTCCCGAAATTAAGGGTGCGCCAGAGGGGTTTAAGCAAAAACTTTCTGAAAGGAGTCAACTCCTCACAAATGCACAGAACGTGGGTTAGAGACTCTTCACTCTTGGCACAGAGGTTGCATCTCTTGTCCCCTTCCTCTGCATTCCTCCGCCCGTACCAGTAGCTCTTCAAGGGGACTAGGCCACAGCACCAGCCCATTAGTTGCTGTTTTATATCTGGGTTGATGGGGAGAGATAAGCAGTGTGGCTGAGATCCTGGATCATAAAGCAACAAGGCCAGTCTCCCATGGCCCAGTTTTTTCACTGCAAGCGTGTGTTGCTCTGAGGAGATTTGCCTGGCTTGCTTCATAAATATTTTGGAGGCCACTGGTGCCTGTAGTCCACTCGACCAGACTATGGGGGTGATTCTGACCCCGGCGGTTCACTACCGCCGGGGCCAGGGTCGGCGGGAGCACCGCCAACAGGCTGGCGGTGCCCCGCAGGGCATTCTGACCGCGTCGGTTTGGCCGCGGTCAGAAAGGGAAAACCAGCGGTCTCCCGCTGGTTTTCCTCTGCCCTGGGAATCCCCCATGGCGGCGCAGCTTGCTGCGCCGCCATGGGGGATTCTGACAGCCCATACCGCCATCCTGTTCCTGGCGGTTCTCCCGCCAGGAACAGGATGGCGGTATGGGTTGTCGTGGGGCCCCTGGGGGCCCCTGCAGTGCCCATGCCAATGGCAATGCCAATGGCCAATGGCATGGGCACTGCAGGGGCCCCCGTAAGAGGGCCCCACATTGTATTTCAGTGTCTGCATTGCAGACACTGAAATACGCGACGGGTGCCACTGCACCCGTCGCACCTTCCCACTCCGCCGGCTCAATTCTGAGCCGGCGTCCTCGTGGGAAGGCTCTTTTGCACTGGGCTGGCGGGCGGCCTTTTGGCGGCCGCCCGCCAGCCCAGTGCAAAAGCCAGAATCACCGCAGCGGTCTTATCACCGCAGCGGTCTTATGACCGCGGAGCGGTGTTCTGGAGGGGGGAACTCTGGCGGGCGGCCTCCGCCGCCCGTCAGGGTCAGAATGACCCCCTATGTGTGTCTCTAGGTCCTCCAGACCCTTTATAAGAAAGGTATGCAATTGTGTTTCTGGTTTGTTTATTAGTTTCCAAATGAAGCTTTTAAGGGTGCCCTCCCTCGCATGTTTGGCTTTCAAGTTGTAGGCCAAAAGTTTGCTTTTAACAACCACTGTTGCGACGGGAGAGCGAACTCTAACCGGGTTTGAGCATGAGAGGTGCATTTTGGTAGCCTGAAGAATCTTCGATAGCATGATTACTGTGCTCTGTCTAATCAGTTGGCCATTTTGTTTCTAAAAGTCAACACCCCATAGGCACTGTGGGGAGGAATTTGCTTGTTATTACACTCAAGAGTGAAGATAGGTCCGGCGTGCTCATTGATTTCCTTACTTTACAGAAGGCCCCTTCTAAGGAGCTAACAGTCCCTTGTTGAGCAGTGATGTCAGCTGCGACGCGGCCCCTGTGGGTCAGCCAAACTCCTAAATATTTGTGGGCGGTCACCACCTCAATGGCCTTTCCCGTGATGAACCATGGCCCCTTTTTTATTAGTTTCTGTGAAATTATCATCACCTTTGTTTTAGTGATGTTCACTGTCAGGCAGTTAGCCTTGCAGTAGGCTGCGAATGCTGTATAAAGTCTCTGGAGGCCAAATGGAGTCTTGTCAAGCAGAACCGTATCGCCCACGTATTGTAATGATTTAATTTCAAGACCGTCCATTTGAGTTGAAATGCTTATGTTGATGCCCGGTGATCTGGGAGGTCTGCCAAGTATAGGTTGAATAGGAGTGGTGCCAGAATGCAGCCTTGCTTCAGGCTCCTGTTTGTTCTGATTTTTCTTGTTGTGAGTGGCATAGCGTAGAGCGGAGGAGTGCTGATTTGAGTGGTGTAAAGTTCAGTGGCGGAGAGCGCAGTGTAGCAGAGTAGAATGCCAGAGTGCAGCGGTATAGAGTAGCGTAGAGAGCAGTGGCGTCGAGTACAGTGATGCAGAGTAGAGTGCAGTGGAGTATAGTGCAGTGGCAGAGTGCAGTTGTGTGGAGTGCATTGGCATAGAGAGCAGTGATTAAGAGTAGAGTGGCATGGAGTGGAGTGGCGCAGCAGTGTGTAGAGTGGCACAGAGTGCAGTGGCGTAGAGTAGATTGTTTCCAATAGAATGAAATTGCATAGAGTGGAGTGGAATGGTGCAGTTGCGTAGAATGCATTGAAAGTAGTGGCATATAGTAAAGTGGTGTAGAGAGCAGTGGCAGAGTGCAGAGGTGCGAAGTTAATTAGAGTGGCGTACAGTGAATTTGCCATAGAATATAGGGGCGTGGAGAAGAGTGTTACAGAGATAAGTGCATTGGCATAGAGTGTATTAGCATATAATACAGTGGCATAGAGTGTAGTTGTGCAGATTAGATTGGTGTGGCCCAGACTGGAGTGGTGTAGAGTGCAGTGGCAAAGAGTGTAGTGACAAAGAGTGCAGTGGTATATAGCAGGGTGGCGAACGGTGCACTGGCATGCACTAGAGTGGTACAGGTTAAGGTAGAAAGACATGGTGTGAAGTGGTTTAGAGTGCAGTGGGGCAGAGTGAAGTGGTGTTGACTGGTGTACAGTGCAGTGATGCAGAGTAGCATGCAGTGGTGTGAAGTGGTGCAGAGTAGAGTGGAGTGGTGTAGAGATGTGTGTTCATGTTTTGATTTGCACAGACATAGTTTTGCTAATAAAACTGCACACTGCGCAGACGAAAATATGTGGAAATTGCATCACCTAGAGTAATGATTTGTTTTGATCATGGTAACGTATTTGTTTCCAACACACTTCAGAAATAAGGAAAATGTGCTTCATTTGTGTTCCAAATTCTTATATATTCGGAAAGACTTCAGTTAATTTAAATGTGCTAGAAAAAACCTTTTCCTACCCCTAGTATCGAGCAAGATTGTCACATAAACCCAGTTACTTTGAAGTCACAGAAAGAAAAGTACACAAGCACCCTCTGAAGACAGCACCTGACATTTGACCATGGGCTTTGAATGCACAGCAACTGCGACCGGATAAGAAAAAGATTTACAGTCATGTTTACAGGAAAGGAGCACTCTGAAAGATTGTGTAAATAAGGTTTGGACAAGGTAAGGTACAACCTCAAGCTTGAGAGCCTAAAACAATTAAAGCCAGCAAATGAAAAGCAAGAAAATGTGAGTTACAAACCACAAATCTAATGGCAAGCACAGGGAAGAATGCATTCCTAGGTCTGCTTTCTGAATGTCCCCAAGATGTCTTTAGCAAACCAGAGAGCTGCAATGTCTGGTAGGCCGCTACCTAAAAAACAGAAAGCTTTGTTGTCTGGTAGGCGCAACCTAAAAATGTATACTATCAAAACGTAGCTTGTTTAAGGGGACTAATGAAGACCCCTGCCAGGAAACAGTTTAAACGTGGTCCATCACTAATGTGACTTGGCCACAGATGAGAGGCGAGCAGAGGCATATGGCTCTCAGGCCCGTCTCCTGCTGACAACAGCTTCACTGCACGCCCCCTTGTCTTGGGCACCCATGTACTTATTTTTATTGCTGCTGTAGAGAGGGGAGAGGGAACATGGAGGGGAAGGAGGGCAAGGAGGGCAAGAGGAACAACAGAGGATATGAAGGAAAGAAAGTGTATAACTCAATCAGTGCCACAGCGCTTTTCTTGTTATGGCAGGTGGGGGGACAAAATTAACAACTGAGGGAGGGTGTGGGGAGGGACACCAGGGATAGAAGATGATGAGGGAGGGTGGGTGGGGCAGGCAGACAAATGTGAGAGATACGCGGAAGAGGGGGGAGAAGTACTCGAGGGAGCTAGTTGAAACAGATGCACTCTGGTAGAGAGCTTAAACGCAAAAATAAAAATAGTGCCAAAAATGTGCAGTGGAAGGACACAAGTAATGCGTCCATGCTCCGGATGAGGCTAAAACACACCACTAGGACGGAAACCTACAGCAGCTGACCAACAACAAGGAAGTAAATGAAAGTGTCAATTAAGCAAATAAACGGTAAGCAATGGGTGGGCTCAAAGCCTCCGTCTGTAAACAAAATGTTTCAAAGAGACAGCCTATGCACTGTTTAAGCGAGCCCTAAACATAGCATTGGCAAAGCCAATAGCGCTACACCTTCATTTGAAAGGTGAGACCTACTGGCGTTGGCTGTGGCAGGCTGTGTTTGAAAGATGGTTTCTGTAATTTATAGGTATCCTAAAAGCACAATGGTACCTATCTGCTATGTATGCAAAACACCCTTACTTTAATTAGACTAAGGGGCTTTGGATCATGCTGTTTTTCATCAGGTTTAGGAAATCTATATTGTTTTCTACGTACGTTATCACTGTATACCTAGTACATACCATGTTTTAAATTACGAAAGAGCTGCACCGCCACTAGAATTCAATGCCAATTTGTTGTATTAATGTAAATCCATGTCTCTTGAGGGGTCGATTTCCTATGTTGTGCTTACATATTGTGACGACTTAAGTAATTGTTTTCCAAGGTCCACGCAGGTAAGATCAGCATACACCTATAATCAAAAATAATTTTCTCAAACAAACCTATAGGAACCATTGTGCTCTGATAATAGTTAATTACCTGCGTTCCCCCATTTTTGATATTTGATATTTACTTTAAAGGACTTTGGAGGTAGAATCACACAAATCATGAGCGTTCTCCAGTCCCCAGCAACTTATCAGTGCTTATTTTATGCCAGAGGTACAGGCGAGATAAACTGGCACTCATTTTTGGGAGCCAGGATACATTTTTCATGGTCACAACTAGAGAAAAGCAGAAAAGGGAGAAATAAGGAGGACACGAAAGATGGGAAAACAGTGACAAAGTTAGAAAGCAGGCATAGAAAAGACCCTTCAAGAGAGTGCTAAAGAAGCAGGATGTGTTGGATGGAAGGTAAAAGAAGCGAGCGATGAAATCATGGCTAGGCAGTTTCGGGATTTGGCAAACCTGGCATTTGGCCGCACTGGTGGAAGGCGTTTTGAAAAAAGCTTTGCGTCCCTATACTTTTTGTACAAATTAAGTATTGGGAACCATGAATGTTTAAGCCAAGTAAGTTTCTCATTACGAGTTCTAGTATCCCCCAGGGCCATTACAATGAGTTCAGTGTTGCCAGACCAGACAAATCCAAGTATACAACCATGGAGCCCGGGTTCACCAGGTTTAGATGCATATGCAGTGAGACCACTGCTTGGATAGAACAGAGGGGCTGTAGCAAGGAGTACAGACTGGCCCTGCCCAACATTTGCACCACTAGTTGGGGAGCCTACAATACTCTCCTAGGCCTAACACCACTTAGCTCCAGTCAGCCAAGTCCATCTTACCCCCACCCTCTACAACTTGATCCCCGCCAATCCTATCGCTGACACCTTCCATCTGTTTTGAACAGGCGGATAATGTCAGAAGGTTTGTTCCAGGTATAAGGGACAAATAATTGATAAAGGGCCTAGTGTTCCCAGGTCCATTTGGCCATTCTCCATTCAGGGGAAAAGAACCTTTTAGATAGATTTTGTTTTGGTACCGATATTCCCTCAAAATCTGGCAAACCCTTATGATGACCTAAGTGTGGTGACCCTGATGAACAGTTTTATATGTTAATTATGAGAGCTTCAGTATGTGTCTCACCTCTATGAGAATCTAAGTGACAGTATGTAGGACTGGGGCGCAGGCTTGGATTGGCCTGTAGGACAATCTGCCAGTGCCAGATGGTCAGTCTGACAGGTAAGTGTGTGGGCTAGTTTGTGGCTGTATACGAGCCAGTTTTGGGGGTGACAGACGGGTTTTGTCGCTTTGTCTGGGCTGGTGTGAGTATCTTTATATAACTACTAAGAGACAGTAGCAGGCAGAACTGTGCTGATGACAGTGGGTTTCACTGGGCTCACAGGGCATCCTGGATGGGTGTCTCACATGGTATGAAAGGAGCTGCATCATGTCATATCTGGGGTGCCATGGCAGAGATTCATTTGAAATCTGTAAATAAATCAACTGCCCCCTGGCCCCTATGGCTGTTACATGCATACATACCATAGCTTCCACAAGTTGATCTAGAACTCTTTTGTGCTTCTAGCCTTGTGGAAGCTGAAAGCGCATATGAATGTCCATTGCCAAATCCAACCAAAAGCATCAGCATCAGCTGATTGGCTAGCTGTGCCCAGGTATGTCAGTGGGCAAACAGGTAGTGGTCAATTGCATATTCAAGGTAAGCTCTGCAGATGTATGACAGGAAAGCTGCTGACTGTCTGGTGGGTTCTGTCATTCAGTGCTGAATGTGAGCCACTGATACATATGTGTAGAGGTTGCTGTGCTACACAAACAATATACAGTTTGATATGTATTTTCTTTTTTACCTAACCAAAGTGCCTAAATGTTTTGAAAAAATGCTATCTAGTTTTTTTTTTATGAAAATAATCTTTTACCACCTATTTATCAACCATTTTCTGATCTTCACTGTTGCAATATCCTCTACACAATGGTCCCTAACAAATCAATATTCAAACAACAAACAGTCTAGAACCATTTTTTTGCCTCCTGTTCGACCTGAAACGACTGTCGCTGCTGTTCCAAAGGCCACAACATCGGCTTACTTAAAGGAAAGAGGACTTTAAATGTATCTGCCTCTTACACAAAATCTTACAAGTCTGAGCCCTCAATTACCTATCAAAGTTGTTTGTCCCTTATCTTCCCACCAGATCTCTAATGTCTTCAATATCAACTAAATAATTTCTGGCTGACTTGTTACTATTCAAAATAATGATGTGCAAGGGTCCTACATTTTGAGCTCTTTACCTCTTCACATTGAATGTATCTTTCTTAAATTGAGGAGATTGCTAAAAATCCATGTCTTCATCCAGACATCTGGCAGGCCTGCCGCATGCATGCCTCTATCCTCCTTCAAGTTTCTCAGGTCTGGTAGTCAGATATCTGCAACCCGTTTCCACCATTCATTCTGCCTACATTTCACCAATGCTTAACCCTTTCTATCAGCATTGGTGGCTGATGAATTGCAGTTGATGTGTTCATTTTGAGAGATGTTCACCTATTACCCAGAACTTCTATTTACAATCGCCTGGGTGTCTGCTCTGGAAACCCTGGACTACTGAGAATGGTCCACATACCCAACACCTGAGTAAAACAGTTTACATCCACAGTCAGGAGGCTATCGGGTAGAGGTACCAGGCTCTTTTCCACTACTTTCATGGCACGAAGTGTACACAAAAAATGATGCACACACATGACTGAACAGCTGATGTCAAAACATAAGTGCTGTAAATTCTGGGCTGTGTGAGCGCAACATTATATCTAGTTTCCTTTTGTATTGATAATTGGCAAAGTGGAGTCAATTCTCAGGTTTTTGATAGATGGAAAAACTAGCGGAAACGATTTTTACTACACCCTTCTAAGTTCACTTCATTAAGAAATAATATTGCACTATGAGTGTGGAGGACATGACTGTGTAGATAGAATGCATCATTGCCTGCGTATGTGGCATGCAGAACTGAAATAGACGTTGATATGCTGTGTGATTTGCAAGTTGTGTGTGTGCATGTGGGTGTGTGCATGTGTGTGTGTTTCAGATCTAATCCACCTCAGAGTGTGAAAAAATGACTCGCAAATGTGTTGAGCTATTTAGTTTACTGCATCTTTCTTCCCACAATTGAGCAAGGCTTCTGGATGCTTCTGAAGGCAGTACTTGCACAATTTAATCAGAACTATTTTTGTTGCTATTGTCGTAATGTGTTTGCAATAGGCCTGGGTGGAGATCACGGAGTCCGACTCCGAGGAATTCCGCAGAGTTAAAAAAAAACTCTGTGGAATTCTGCAGAGTCCTGACTGCGCCCGATCTCAAAAAGCGTTAAGCAGGGTCACGCCTGGTCAGCCAGGCCCGCCCTGCTTTGCGCTTCTGAGATGGTTGCATTCAGGAGAGGGCCTTGGAAGTGACAAAAACCGTTTCTGTGTGCTGTTCCTGGAACTGCAGCTTTCTTTCGCTGCCTAAGGCCCTGGCCTGAATTAAGGCCAGGGCCATAGGCAGTGAAAGCTGCCAGGCCTCTTGTGCACACGGGGCAGGCCGGTGGACAAGAGGCCTGAAACAGCAGCTTTAACTGTCTATGGCCCTGGCCTGAATTCAGGCCAGGGATGTAGTGCACAGGCCTGCCCCGTGTGCACCGCACATGGGACAGGCCGGTGCACAAGAGGCCTCAAATAGCAACTTTCACTGCCAAGGCCCTGGCCTGAATTCAGGGCCGTAGGCATTGAAATCTGCAGTTTCAGTCCTTGTTTGTGCACCGGTGTGCACAAACAACAACCAAAAAAAGAGAAGAGGAGCAGAGGACTTAACCGGCCCTTCCCGGGGGTCCTCCCCTCCAAGGCTTCCTCCCTCCTTTGCTCCGATGTGTGATTCAGCCCATATTGAGCTGCAGCGTGCATCAGGTGAGCTCTGCTCCGCTAGTAGAGTTCCATAAACTCTGTTAGCTCCGCCAGCGGAGTTGAGCACCCTGCACACCCCTAGTGTGCAGTCACAGTCTGTGCACTGTGAAACATTCGGTTTACAAGTTTGAGTCGCACCTGCACTGTGCTTGCCCTGTTTTCACCACTTTGTTACACTCTGACCTCTGCCCAGTACCCAATAATGGCCTGGTTCCTTAGCGGTGGGTGATCTCCATGATTCATAAATATGTTGGGGGTGGACCAGGTGGCTGTGTTGGAGATGTCCTAAACAGATGCACCCTTCAATAACGCCACGGGTTCCTTGTTGACTTCCCTTCTTGCCTAGCCAAACAATGGGTCTCATTCACAAGGGCCTAGCGGCACATTGCACCCCTAATGAAGAGATTCTCAGAAATGCACTGGGACATGTCTGTTGTGAAACTGTGGCGCAACGGACATGGAAACAGCTACATGACTAAATGACTTCACAGTTTTCATCCTTGCATGATGGAAGAATGATAATTGTGTGGACGAGAAGCAATAAAAGTGACAAAGTCAGGTAGCCTCATTGGATGCACACTCTGCATTAAAACATATGCAGTTTATACTTCCAGGTAAATCAAAATTGGAAACCATTTGGGTAAAGAAAGCAAAACGTAAAAAACACACAGTTCAAATGAATACGCTTAGACCCAAATGAATACGTTTATACCCAGATTTACCAAGAATGTGTGGAAATTAGCGGTGTGGTGTTGCATGAATGGTAAATAATTGTGCACTTCCGTTTTAGGCTCCGATGGCGCAGTGTGTCGGCCCATATTTACAAGTCCATGCAAAGCTACCTTCCTTGTAAATATGGACGCTTTTCAAGCATAACACTGTGTGAAAGGGGTGTTCCATGGGTGTTGCTGTGGGTGTTCCCACAGCAACATGCATGGAATCCAACCGAATTTGATACACTATCAGATTTACAACTCCAGGAATGCTTCAGAATCGTACAAACCCTCAGGGGTTCACACTGGGTAGCAATACCGTTATTACTCCCCATTTGTTCCTCTTTCTATGTGTGCTGCATTAGCGAGGGTGCAAGGGTGCCTGCATTGGCACTCGGCAGCAATTTGTGTGCCAGAACATGGGACAAGACAGGAATGCATTGTTTCTTATATAGACGGTGCATTCCTGCCCTTTTGTTTGACGCAAGGCGGTGGAGCAAGAAGGCTTGCTGTGCTGCCTTGCGTCAAAACATAGTAAATGAGGCCCAATGTTTTCCATACAATTTCTTAAGCTGGATTGTTGGCTTGTTTTACCCATCTACTGAGTGTAGACCTCGAGGGATCTAATCCCTGCCTTGGTGCCCCAGATATAACCAACAGAGCATCAACATTCCTATTTGACTCCGTTTTAGACGAATAGATCATTGAGCCCTCTCAATATCCAAAGTGTGTGAGCATCCCTCTTCTACTAAAAACGGCAAAGGAACAAACACAGCAGCACTACATCCTTGCTACAGTGAAATCCTGAAGGAACCTTGGGAACAAACTGTGGATTGGGGCGTAACACAACCTTATCTGGCAAAATATTTAGATGGACTCTGTACTTAACAATACACCCAATTCTTCAATCCTTCTAGCTGAAGAAATAGCTACCAAAAATACCATTTTGGAAGTTAAAAGTTTAACTCTGCATTATCTAGTGTGTACCTGTAAAGCCTGAAGCACCAAAGGATAAAGTTGGGCAATGTCTCAGGACTTTGCAGGAAAAGAGTCCCCAATGCCCTTGACACCAAGGGTTCTATATTCTGTATATGAGGATTTCTAAACACTCTCACAGTTGGCCACTGGGTGTGAAGAGTAGAAGTTACTAATATCCATCCTTTAAAAAATCCAGAAAAATGTCTAACCCTAATCTGTGTGTGTGGGTGTGTGTTTGTGTGCGTGCGCAGTGTACTTGGCCTACTTCCAAAATCATTTTTGGCCCACAGGGTGCATTCCTCGAACGCGCTACATCTAGCCTATGTTCATTTTAGATGCACATCATCAAGTATAATTCTCACCCCTAATGAAGGGATTCTCAGAAATGCCCTGGGACATGTCTGTTGTGAAACTGTGGTGCAGTGGACATGGAAACAGCTACATGACTAAATGACTTCAGAGTTTTCCTCCTTGCATGGTGGAAGAATGATAATTGTGTGGACGAGAAGCTGTAAAAGTGATAAAGTGAGGTAGCCTCATTGGATGCACCCTCTGCATTAAAAAATATTCAGTTTATACTTGCAGGTAAATCAAAATTGGCAACCGTTAGGAAAAACGAAGCAAAAGGTAAAAACTGCACTGTTCAAATGAATAGGTTTAGACCCAGATTTACCAGGAATGTGAGAAAAGTAGCGGTGTGGCGTTGCATGAATAGTAAAGAATTGTGCATTTCCATTTTTAAGTCGAGTGCGTGAGTATTGTGGGCTTCAACCAGCCCCACCGAACGCCCATCACTCTCATTCGTGGGCTTGCTTTAAAAAATCCTTTGTTTTTTTTAATACAACTTTATTGCATTTTACATTTCACAGATGTAGTAGTTTATTGAGTTTGGAACAAAACTCAACTGTTACAGGAGGCATATAGTTCGTCACGTTCTTGAATATATCGCATACAAAGAGTAATATTGCAGTACCTTAGAAAGACGAGCAGTACACGTTTCTATGCAATCCTAAGAATCAACCCACTAACTAATCCACCCTCCCCCCCCATTAGCTGATATACAGTCATGACTATTACAGAATCGTGGGGGAACTGAGCATGTAGAGTTTTAAGGATATATGTGGACCCAAATTGTCACAGTAAATGATTTATTAATGTATGATCTAGTGAGTACTAGGTAGGCAAGGGACACGCCCTGGGGTCCTGGTCCGGGCGTCAGCTCAACAAGTACAAGTACAAACAACATAGAATATATGTGGGAAAATTGTAGGATAAACGACAAATTCATGCATTGGCCTTGCGGTGTCCTATGAAGTGCTATCGTCATCACTGTCCTGTAAAGTAAGTTTTTCTAATATAGTGTCCCATTGTTGAGATATTTATAGTTTGCAGTGTCCCCTATATTCTTTCCAGTGGATCGCAGCACTCTTCGCCAACCCTCATTGTTTTACTTCCTCCCCCCACTGTTGTATTGATGGGAGCCTAGAGGATTTCCATTGGCACGTAAGTAACCTCTTGGCCAGCAGGAGTGCCATGTCCGCGAACCGAGAGGTCACGGTCACTGATTTGGGTCAGGGGTACAAGCCTAATATACAGTGCGCCAATGTTTGCCAGTTATTCCCTCCTGTTAGTGTCATCAGAGTTGCTTCGACTACAGTCCAATAAGATCTTAGTAGTGGACATGACCATTGCATATGTGCTAGGTCCGCATCTGGCAAATGGCACCATGGGCAGGAGGTTGAGGCTGATGAGAATATTAGATTCATCCTATGTGGTGTGAAGTAGGGCCTATGAAATATTGAAAATTTAATAAGTTTAAAGCGTGAGTTTTTTGTTTTGGGTATCTTAGGAGAAAGGTCCATTCTTCGTCTGTGAGTGTCGTATGTATGTCAAGCTCCCATCTGCTCCTTAAGGACTCTAGAGAAGTCCCCACATGAGCCCTAAGGCATCTATATAACCATATAATCAGGTGTCGTTCATGCCCAACGGTGTATAGTGCCTCCAGGAGTTCATGTGTTTCAGGCATGTGACCGTCTGGGGCCCAGTGGTGGCGTACATAGCCAGTGATACTAGCACGTGTTAAAAAAAGAGTATTTGGCAGCCCGTGCATTTGTGTAAACCCATGGTGAGGCATCAACACTCCTTCTGTGAACAGAGAACCTACAGTCAGCTCTGCCTGTTGGCTCCAGGGACGTAGCATTTTGTTTGAGAGGATGCCTAGAGAAATGGGAAGACCACATTGCGGTATATGTGAAGAGTATGGGAGGGGTAAACGTGTGCATTTCGTGGCAAGCTTCCAATAGGAGAGTGCAACTTTCAGTAACATAGGAACATTTGGGAGAGGTGCGAAACCCGGACAGAGTAAAGTGTGTAACTTTCCATTTTGTAGCATATTTGGGGTATGTCCGATTTCTTCCAAGTTATGGCCTGCTAACCAGTCTGCTAGCCATTGTAGTTGACTGGCTATAAAATAGGCTTTCATATCTGGGGCTCCCATCCCACCCCCATCAGCTGGTAATTGTAATTTAGCTAGAGTGATCCTGCGCTGGCCCACACTCCATATGAGGTCTCTCAATAGTGTGTTAAGTATAGTAACGGTGTGTGAGGGTATCAAGATTGGTAAATTTACAAAATTATAGAGAGGCCAAAGTAGAAGCACTATTTTGGCCAGTACCAGTCGGCCAGTTATAGACAAATGCAGAGTCTTCCAGAAGTTTACTTGTGAACGTATCGCCACTATCATACGGCCCAGATTGCCATCCAGAACATCTTCCAGATCATTACGTTTCTGCACACACAGGTACCGAAACGATTGTGGAGCTAATTGTATCTGAAATGGTCCGAATGTAATCTGAGTGTCGTTGAACAGACCGCTAAAGGTAAAGGCATAGGATTTATTGGCATTTATCCATATACCTGACAGGTCACCAAATGTGGTCATAAGCTGTGTTGCCTGCTCAAGGGGGCACCGCATATCTCAGAAGTAAAGGATCAAATCATCTGCATATAAAGATATCGTATGGAGCAATCTGCAAACGCATATACCCCATGTCTCTGCACGTTGACGAAAACAGTGGGCTAGTGGCTCTACCGCCAAGACAAATAGTAGGGGGGGATAAGGGGCAGCTTTGTCTGGTGCCCCGCGATACCTGATACAGGGCCAAGACGCAAGCACCGGTCTTGGCTCTGGCTGTGGGGTGCGAATAAAGTAGTCTAACCCAACAGATATATATATGGCGTAGGCTATAGGCAGTAAGGGCTGCCAGCATGAAGTCCCAGCTGAGAGAACCAAAGGCCTGTTTAATGTCTAGGGAAAGGCAGCCGGCATAGGGTTGGAGGTTATGAGAGGCATCCATGACAAGAAATAATCTGCAAATATTTAGGGAAGTATTTCTCCAGGGCACGAAGCCACATTGATCAGAGTGTAACAAGCGTGGAAGCAGAGGAAGTAACCGGCTAGCTAATACTTTACTAAGGCTCTTGTATTTGGTATTCAAAAGTGAAAGGGGTCTACATGAGGACATTTCTGCAGGGTCCCTACCTGGTTTCAGGAGAGAGGTCACCAATGCTTCCCAAGTGGAGTGGGGAAGTACTCCTTTTTCTAATGAATCATTATATAAGGTAAGGAGGTGAGGGGCCGGAAGCGAGGAGTATGTGGCATAAAATTCAGCCTGTAAGACGTCTGTGCAGGGGTTTTTATTGTGGGCTAAATCTTTTATAACACTTAGGTGGTCATTCTGACCTCGGCGGTAAAAGGCGCCTACCGCCGGTCAGAAATCCTCCATAATTCCGCCGCGGTAACCCGCCACGGTCATTCTGACCCGCAGCAGCCAAACCTCCGAAAATCCGACAGCCACAACAGACCGCCAGACCAGCGGTCGGCGGAAAAGTGGAGGTGACCAAACCTCCACCGTCACGCCAACAGAAATACGCCCATGCCATTACGACCCACGAATCCACGCGGCGGTCTTTCAAACGCGGTTTTCCATTGGCGGTACACACCGCCGCGGTCAGAATACACACAAACGAACAAAACTCAGCCACATTGGACGATTTGAATTCCACACACCTGATACACATACACACACCACTCCCACACACACAATACAATATAAAACACACACCCACATCACCCACAAACCCCTACGACCAAAAATTCAGAAAGAAGCACTGAGAGACACATCAGCGATCACAGAATACCATCACACAGAGGCACACTACACCATCACCCACACACTATCCACACACAAAACAACACACACCACCACACTCAACACACTTAACTACACATACTCCACCCCACACATCATACACACCACTCCATGGCACCCCAAAGACACCCCCGCTTCTCAGACGAAGAGCTCAGGGTCATGGTGGAGGAAATCGTTCGGGTAGAGCCCCAGCTCTTCGGCACACAGGTCCAATACACCAGCATTGCCCGGAGGACGGAGCTATGGCAGAGGATTGTCGACAGGGTCAACGCTGTGGGACAGCACCCCAGAAATCGGGAAGACATCAGGAAGCGATGGAACGACCTACGGGGGAAGGTGCGTTCCATGGTATCCAGGCACAACATCGCCGTGCAGAAGACTGGCGGCGGACCCCCACCTCAACCCCCACAATTTACAACATGGGAGGAGGAAGTCTTGAACATCCTGCATCCTGACGGCCTCGCAGGAGTCGGCGGAGGAATGGATACTGGTAAGTTGAAGCTTCACTACTGCTTCCCCCCCACCTGCATGCCAAATCATACCCCAACCCTCACCCCCATCCTCGAACCCCACCCTCACCCCCACCCCCATCCTCACCCCCACCCTCACCCCCACCACCATCCTCACCCCCACCACCATCCTCACCCCCACCACCATCCTCACCCCCACCCCCAGCACACCTATTCCCTGCCAATGTCTCACCATCACAACCCACACATCCCAAAACCTAGGCCTGCATGCGTCCACTAAGCATGGACACCCATCACCAAAGCATGCCCAATGCATATACACATCCCCCCCACAAGCCACCCTCACCAAAGCCCCCACACACGAATGCCAGCACTTGGGGACACGGGAACCCACAGATACACCCATATGCCACACATTGAAACTATAACCATACCTCTATACCCCTGCAGGACCCGACCGTCAACACACCGCCACGGAGGGCCCAGAATTCTCCACACCCCCCACCCAAGAGGCCGTCAGCGATGACAGCAGCTCTGTCGACCTGGACACTGATGACCAGCCCGGACCATCGGGGACCTCTGGACAGTCGGTTCCCCTCACACAGGCACAGGCCACTACAGACCCAAACCCCTCTGGGAACACCAGCACAGCTCCCACCCAGCGGGCCCATGCCTCTGTCTCCAGGGCGCGTCAATCTGCGGTGTGTCTACCACTACAGGGCACCCAGGATAACCCACCACCCCAACAACAACAGGGACCTGGGGGCAGTGGTAGTGGGCACACCGGCCACGGGGCAGAGGCCCAGGGAAACAGGGCAACTCGGAGGGCAGCTGTGCGACAGGGGGGGGACGGGCCCAGGGAACCCACTCTCCACGAGGCCCTCACCACCATCATGGGAGCATACAACCGCTCCCAGGAGACGATGGCGACGGTACTGGCCCGGTTCCAGGAGATCCAGGTACTGCAGGAGGAACACTATCGGGGGTACAGGGAGGACATCAGAGCCCTCACCTCCACCCTGGTTACCATGGTAGGGCTGCTGCAGGACCTCATCAACACCAGGACGGACACTCAACAACAACAAAGGGCCCCTGCCACTAGCCTGGACCAAGAACAGCCAACCACCTCCGCCGGCGCTAGTGGACAGGAGGCCCCCGCACAACAGCAGCCCACCAGACCCCCACCTCCTGCAGGAGAAGAACCACCCCGCAAGAGGGCCCTGAGATCTCGCAAGAAGACAGAGTAGGATGTCAAGACCCCCGCCAGCAAAGGATACCACCTGATGTCAGCCCACTGTCCCACATTGTCACCCTGTCCATCCTTGAACTGCCCATGCTCCATCTCTCCACAGGCCTCTGGACAATGCACCTGTGTGACTGTTACTCTGGACTCTGCCATGGACATTCCTTCACCATAGCCCCCACCCACTTGAAACCACCCATCCCATTTTGAGCACTGAAATAAACACCTATTTTGCACAAAACTATCTGGAGTCTGGCTGTGATTTCAAAATATTGTAATTGACATGACATTGCAAATATGTCCTTGTACATAGTGAAGTCAACAAACAGCTGCCACAAAGCTGTAGTCCATGGGGAAACGAAGCACAGGACTCGTAGTGGGGACCCCAGATCTGAAATAGGGAGGGAAAAGCCACAACTCAGTCATCATACACTGGGGCAAATAGACAGGCAGCAGAGATGCAGGAGAGTAGTTCACATTTATTAAATTATGTTTGAATTGTTACCTGTGTCCTATTGGAAGTACTGTTCAATGATTCTGTCCCTGTTGTCTGTTTCAGCCCCGTCGTCTTCCTCCTCGTCACGCTCCACAGGTTCCACAGCTGCCACAACACCACCGTCTCGACCATCCTCCTGCAGGAAAGGCACCTGGCGGCGCAAAGCCAGGTTGTGAAGCATGCAGCAGGCCACGATGATGTGACACACCTTCTTAGGTGAGTACATTAGGGATCCCCCTGTCATATGCAGGCACCGAAACCTGGCCTTTAGGAGGCCAAAGGTGCGTTCGATCACCCTCCTAGTACGCCCATGGGCCTCATTGTACCGTTCCTCTGCCATGGTCCGGGGATTCCTTACTGGGGTCAGTAGCCACGACAGGTTGGGGTACCCAGAGTCCCCCAATAGCCATACACGGTGTCTCTCTAGCTGTTCCATCACGTAAGGGATGCTGCTATTCCTCAGGATGTAGGCGTCATGCACTGACCTTGGGAATTTGGCATTTACATGCGAGATGTACTGGTCAGCCAAACACACCACCTGGATGTTCATGGAATGGTAACTTTTTCTGTTCCTGTACACCTGCTCCCTGTCTCTTGGGGGAACCAAAGCCACATGGGTCCCATCAATGGCACCAATGACGTTGGGAATATGTCCAAGGGCGTAGAAATCACCCTTCACTGTAGCCAATTCGCCCACCTCAGGGAAAATGATGTAGCTCCTCACGTATTTCATCAGGGCAGACAACACTCTGGATAACACCTTCGAAAACATGGGCTGAGACATCCCAGAAGCAATTCCCACTGTTGTCTGAAATGACCCACTTGCCAAGAAATGGAGTACTGACAGGACCTGCACCAGAGGGGGAATCCCTGTGGGTTGGCGGATGGGGGACATCAGGTCGGGCTCCAGCTGGGCACACAGTTCATGTATAGTGGCACGGTCAAGCCGGTAGGTCAGGATAATGTGGCGTTCTTCCATTGTCGACAGGTCCACCAGCGGTCGGTACACGCGAGGATTCATCCGTCTCCTCGCCAAACCCAGCGGACGGTGCCTAGGAAGGACAACATGGAGCACAGAGTCAAGCAACCCACAGGTACGTACTCACAGCTTGCACAGTAAACGATTCTCTTTGCAGTGAATGGCGTGTCTGAGTGGCTATGCAAGGCCTAGGCCTGTGTGACGCAGTTGAAATTGAGCCATGTGGACCCTCGAAATGGCGGCTGCCTGACCTGTGAAGTGTGACAATGGGATGTGAGGTCAATGCGCTGGCGTGGCACACCGCGGCGGTCGGCGGTCGAAGACCGCGGCGCGAAGCCGCATTGGTTAACATTGAAGCCTATGGGTTTCAGGAGCCAATGGCGAAGGGCGCCGGCGGTACGCACCGCCGCGGACGTGACCGCCATTTCCTATCTACTTATCCACTTGCGACTTGAACTTTCACAGGAGAGGACCTATACTGCAAGTGTTGCTGTGACCTCGGTCTGGAAGGGACAATGGCTGCTGCGACTGGGGAAAGGGCCCCTGCCTTCACTGGAGAGGAGTTGGAGAAACTTGTGGATGGGGTCCTCCCCCAGTATGCGCTACTCTACGGTCCTCCAGACCAACAAGTGAGTTTAATTCTATATGGATTTGGGGCCACTGGCTGGCTTGGGGGCCTGGCGGGGGGCCTGGCGGGGATGGGGGGCATGTTGGGGCTGGCGGGGGGCCTGGCGGGGATGGGGGGCATGTTGGGCCTGGCGGGGGGCCTGGCAGGGATGGGGGCATGTTGGGCCTGGCGGGGGGCCTGGCGGGGATGGGGGGCATGTTGGGCCTGGCGGGGGGCCTGGCGGGGGGCCTGGCGGGGATGGGGGCATGTTGGGGCTGGCGGGGGGCCTGGCGGGGATGGGGGGCATGTTGGGCCTGGCGGGGGGCCTGGCGGGGGCCTGGCAGGGATGGGGGGCATGTTGGGCCTGGCGGGGGGCCTGGCGGGGATGGGGGGCATGTTGGGGGGCCTGGTGGGGGGCCTGGCGGGGATGGGGGGCGTTGGGCCACTGGCAACGAAAATGCAGACAAACTTGAACGTGGTATTTCTCCCTCCCTGTACGTGTCACATAGGTCCGCACCCATGAGAACATCGCCAAGGAAGTCCGGACCCTGGGGGTCCACCATCGACGGGGCACCCACTGCCGCAAGAGGTGGGAGGACATCCGCCGCGGGACCAAGAAGACCGCCGAGTCTCTGCTGGGGATGGCCTCCCAACGTAGGCGGGGTGCCTGCCGTCAACTGACCCCCCTGATGTTCCGGATCCTGGCGGTGGCCTACCCTGATTTGGATGGGCGCGTGAGGGCAGCACAGCAGACACAAGGGGGTGAGTACAAGCATTATCTACTCTGTTGTCGCGCAGTGGAGGTGTCTGGGTGGGGGAGGAGGGCTGTGGGTCCCCCTAGGCCAGGGCGATATCTGTAGGCTGGGCACCCCCGTAAGCCCCTGTGTCCCCAGCCACCACCCTCAGTAGTGTGTCAGTACAGCTATCCCTGGGCCGTGTCATCCATGGGTGCAGTTGTCAACTCTAGGCGTGTAGGGCATGTTCCACGGAATGCGTAGCGGACCCCAAGTGCGCAACTTAGTGCAGGGGGCATCTGTGTCTGTCATGTCCGCTAACTGTACCGGTGATCCATGTACTCAAAATCTCTTTATTTCTCTCTCCCCCCCCCTTTTTGTTTGCCTTTCTGTGCTTGTGTGCATCAGCATCATCAGGCGGAGGAGAAGTGGCATCGGGGCAGGAGGGAGCTGCATCTCACATGGCCCAGGAGGGCCATGCCACAGAGTCTGACTGGACCAGTGAGACGGAGGGCGAGGGGAGCTCCACAACGGGGACGACTGGACCCTGCAGCGACACGGACACGTCCTCGGAAGGGAGCTCCCTTGCGGGGGTGGCACCATCCGTGCCCCCCGCCATTACAGGTACAGCCGCCACCCAGCGCACCATCTCCGCCCTCCCAGCAGCCCCTCAGCGTTCGCCCCGTGCCCGCTCTGCCAGGAAGCCAGGCATCTCCTTCGCCCCAGGCACCTCAGGCCCTGCCCCTGTTACCCCCGCTGCCCTCAGTGAGGAGTCATTGACCTCCTCCGAACGCTCATTGTTGGGCAGACTACCCTTTTGAATGCCATCCAGGGGGTGGAGAGGGAGGTTCATCGCAGCAATGCGTACCTGGAGGGCATTCATTCGGGTCAGGCTGCCCATCAGCGATCGTTCCAGGCTCTGGCCTCAGCACTGACGGCAGCCATTGTCCCTGTCTCCTGCCTCCCTCTACTAACTCCCGCCTCCCAGTCTCCTGTTCCTCTGCCTGTCCCACCCACACCATCAGACCAGCCTGCACACACCTCAACACCCAAGAGCAGCTCATCCAAACACAAGCACCACAGATCACGCAGACATTCACACAAGCAACATTCCGATGCAGACATGCCAACAGTCACTACCACCTCTGTGACCCCCACCTCCTCGTCTCCCTTCTCCCTCCCTGTGACGTCTACACTCACACCTTCATTCACCTCACCATCAGCCAGTGTTTCCATCACCAGCATACCCTCCACTACAGTCCGCACACGTGCAGTCACCACCCCCACTGCCATTTACACGTCCCCTGTGTCCTCTCCCACTGTGTCTGTCACCCCCTCTTCCACACCACACAAACGCAGCCACCCACCCACCCAACAGCCATCCACCTCACGACAGCCTCCCGCTCCTGCACCTGCACCCAAAGACAGCAAACTTGTCTCGCCTACAACCACATCCTCTCCCTCCACTCCCATACCCACTGTACCTACCACTATCCATTGTCCCAAGAAAATCTATCTCTCTACTGCTACCTTCTTTCCTGACCCTGAGTCCCCCCCTCCTTCTCGTTGGGGTAAAAAGAGCACCTCAGCCACCACCAGCCCTGCAGCCCCCTTGACAAGGGTGCAGGGGTATTGGAGCCCACCAGCCCGCAGGTCTGGATCTTCGCCCAGCAGCAAGGGGACAGCCAGCCCACCCCCTGGGAAGAGGAGCAGAAGGCGGAAGGGCCGCCGCCGGAGCCCGGATTCGATATCCCCCCAGGACACTAGCCAGCCACCGTCAACAGCCACAGCTCCAAAGGGAGGAAAGGGCCACAGACTCCCGACTAAGGAGGGCAAGGGCAGCAAGGCGGAGAAGTCAGGCAGCAGGCCTGCTGCCCATGGAGGACCCGTCACAGCTGCCCAGGAGGAGCCCGCAACCCCCATAGCCGCTGCCCCGGGAGGAACCGGCACAGCTGCCCCGGGAGAGCCCACCACCCCCATAGCCGCTGCCCAGGGAGGACCCAGCCCAGCTGGCCAGGAGGGCCCCACCACCCACAGCCCAGGTGGGCATTGAAGGAGCACCATCCCCGCTGCCCAGGAGGGCACCACCAGGCAATGAGCAGTTGGCCATAGAATGGCCGCCGTCTCCAGCACCGCTCCGCTGGGGACCGCCGTCTCAAGAACCGCTGAACTGGGCCCTTCAAGGCAAGAACCGCTGAACTGGGCCCCGCCGTCTCCAGCACCGCTCCGCTGGGGACCGCCATCTCAAGAACCGCTGAACTGGGCCCTTCAAGGCAAGAACCGCTGAACTGGGCCCCGCCGTCTCCAGCACCGCTCCGCTGGGGACCGCCGTCTCAAGAACCGCTGAACTGGGCCCTTCAAGGCAAGAACCGCTGAACTGGGCCCTTCAAGGCAAGAACCGCTGAACTGGGCCCTTCAAGGCAAGAACCGCTGAACTGGGCCCCGCCGTCTCCAGCACCGCTCCGCTGGGGACCGCCGTCTCAAGAACCGCTGAACTGGGCCCTTCAAGGCAAGAACCGCTGAACTGGGCCCTTCAAGGCAAGAACCGCTGAACTGGGCCCCGCCGTCTCCAGCACCGCTCCGCTGGGGACCGCCGTCTCAAGAACCACTGAACTGGGCCCTTCAAGGCAAGAACCGCTGAACTGGGCCCCGCCGTCTCCAGCACCGCTCCGCTGGGGACCGCCGTCTCAAGAACCGCTGAACTGGGCCCTTCAAGGCAAGAACCGCTGAACTGGGCCCCGCCGTCTCCAGCACCGCTCCGCTGGGGACCGCCGTCTCAAGAACCGCTGAACTGGGCCCTTCAAGGCAAGAACCGCTGAACTGGGCCCCGCCGTCTCCAGCTCCGCTCCGCTGGGGACCGCCGTCTCAAGAACCGCTGAACTGGGCCCTTCAAGGCAAGAACCGCTGAACTGGGCCCCGCCGTCTCCAGCTCCGCTCCGCTGGGGACCGCCGTCTCAAGAACCGCTGAACTGGGCCCTTCAAGGCAAGAACCGCTGAACTGGGCCCTTCCAGGCAGGAACCGCTGGCCCTTTGGCAGACGTGGCAGGGCAGGATCTGTCTCGGGCAGGGCTGCAGGATGTCCTCTGGCCAACATGCCTCCTCCAGTGGCAGTGGAGTCTGTTATGGACTGTTTGGACTGTGGCTTTGCTCTCCCCAGGATGGCCCAGTGGGCAGGCCACCCACTGTATGGACTGTGGCTTTGCTCTCCCCAGGATGGCCCAGTGGGCAGGCCACCCACTGTATGGACTGTTTGGACTGTGGCTTTGCTCTCCCCAGGATGGCCCAGTGGGCAGGCCACCCACTGTATGGACTGTTTGGACTGTGGCTTTGCTCTCCCCAGGATGGCCAATGGTCATGGAGTCCCCTCGTGGATCTGGCGTCGTGTACTCAAGTGGCTGAGGTGCCCCCCCTTCCCTTCCCCCTGAGGTGCCTGTCCTTTTTTCTTTCTGATGCCCCTGCAGTGTTCTCTCCGTGGAGTTCTTGTCGTGGGACTGGGCCTTGCCCCTTTGCTCAGGACCCCTGTGGTCCACGGACAGTGGTTGGACTACATTTAGTAGCTGTATATATTTTGTACATAGTTTATTTATTTATTTGGATTACTGCTGTCCATTTTTCAATATATCTGCCCGTTTGAGATCTCTTCTTTTGGTCTTTGCATTATTTCGGAAGGGGGGGGTTTGTGGGTTGTGACAGTGATCTGTGGGAATGCATTGATGTGTGTGTTGTAGTGGGTGTGGGTGTGTGCCGGTAATCTTTTCCCTCCCCTGTGTCGTAGGTGCAGTACTCACCGATGTCTTCCGCGCCGCCGGGCGTGCTCCTGGTACAGGAGCAGGTATAGGAGTGCGGGGATGACCTGCAACTCGGGTTCCATACTGCCGGAATCTCGCGTGGAGTATGTGGAGGTGAGCGTTTTCCCGTTCGTAGTCTGTTTCCGCCGTGTTTTTATCGGCGGTGCTCCCGCCCCGGAAAAGGTGGCGGATTGGTGGGTCGTGATAGGGTGGGCGGTACATTGTCTGCCGCCTGGCTGTTGGCGGGGACCGCCGCGCTGTTTGTTTGTTCCGCCGTGGCGGGCGGAGTGTTAATGCGGCGGGCTGTGTTGGCGGTTCCCGCCAGGGTCAGAATTGCATATTTTGGACCGCCGGCCTGTTGGCGGGTTGGCCGCCGCTTTATCACCGACCGCCAGGGTCAGAATGAGGGCCTTAGTATCTCATTCGTAGTTATGGGAGATTCTAGTAATTCATGTTCTGGGGGTGTGACTTGTGGTAGTGTGAGTCGAAAAACATAGGAGGTCACTGCCATAGGATCATTCACAGAGGGACCCGTATATAGTTGTGTGTAAATTTCTTGAAATGCTTGATTAATTTCTGACTGGGTGTGTACAGGGCCGTGTATTGGAGTATTTATGCAGAGAATCAGGGTAGAGGATGGTATAGGTTTAATAAGTCGAGCTAGGAGAGTACCAGAATGATCTGCTTCCGACTGCATTATATTTAGATACTGTCTTTGGTCAATAACCCATAGTCGTTCTAGGAGTTCAGCGTATGTGATACGTGCATCTTGGACTTGAGAGGCCTCCTGCGGGTGGTGCACAGCTTTATGAATAAGGGGCCCAATATGTTCTTTACCCTCACTAGGTTGCGCAAAATTTCCCCTCTGACTCCCACAAGCGTTTTAATAGAGACTCCCCGTATTACCGCCTTAAAGGCCTCCCATTCAATCAATGTAGTGGAAGCCGTATTAGCAAAGTATGTGGTGATAGCTGTAGTTAGTCTATCACGGTACACTGTGTCTACCAACCCTGTTGGCTGTAATCTCCATGTAGGGATCGGGCTGGGACATGTCCCCACATTAGTGTTATTTCCAACGGATTATGATCAGATATTGTCTTCCTAAATATGTAGCATGGGATATCTGGGATTGAAGAATAGAGGTGCATAAAAATCGGTCAAGTCGGGAATGTAGTACATGTGGATGGGAGTAAAAGGAGTATTCCCTCATGCCCGCATTGCGACCACTCCAGATATCAACGAGACCCATCCATCCACCCAGCAACATAAAGCTTTTGTCTGCTTGAGCGTGTTTGTAGTTGGTAATGGGGGTGAGAGCGGTTTATGTCCGTATCCATCACCGTATTGCAATCACCTCCTACGATCCATGGAAGGTGTGTCCAGTCTGCAAGTACTGTGGACAGATGGGTAAAGAACGCATCTTATTCCGAATTGGGGGCATAGACGCATCCTAACACTATTTTCATGCTATCCAGGCTGCCTCTTAAGAGTACATATCGACCTTGCGTATCTATTCTGGATTCCTGGTGTAGGTAAAGGAGACCCACTCGCACCCTTTTCGCTGTTCCCCTCGTATGGGGTAAAGAATAATTGACCTCTCCATTTGGCACAGAGCTTTTGTGTTTCATATAGTGTGACATGCGTTTCCTGAAGTTAAGTGATATGCGTTTTCCATCTGTGTAACTGTGCTAACACATGATGGCATTTATGTATCGAACCCCGTCCGTGAACATTCCAGGTAAGTATATTATAAGCAGTAGGGGTGGAGATCATCTGTGTAAGAGGGGTGGTATATGTGGTATGTCCAATGCTGGGAACATTGTCCCTATGGGATAATACGAGTATGTCAGACTTGTAGTGCAACTGTCACTTCCCCAATACTCGGTCCAGCGGGCAACAGCTGTTCGACCAAAGTAATAAAGTCAACATAATAAAATGAACAAAGCACAACTTGGGCATTCACCTTCCTTGGGCATTCACCTTCGGGGGGTGCAACCAATGGAATATGGTCTGCGGGACGCTTTTCACGTAGCCAACACAGAGCGCTAAGCTGGTGTCCGGGCAATGACTACTCTGTATGTCGCAACCGAAGAATATAGCAGTAATAATCATATTTGCAGCTAGTGTTCCTATCTGGTCCCAAGAGCTAATGGCCCTATGGGTATTGTCCGTGGAACATACCTAATAAAGGAGAGAATACAGTTACACCTATGCACTTGCGGTCTTACGTTAGGTATTACAGTTCATTTGCTGTTTGCGGCGTTATTGATGGAAACCACGCCATGCTGCCATCAGTATCTGATTCCATTGCACTCCCCTCAAGCAAACTGCCACTAGGGCAGCGCGGCTGCGACTCCGAGAGCAGGGCCTCACGTTGACTTGCCCTGGCCTGGTGTGAGGATGGTGCAGTCTGCAGCATAGATTCAGGAGCTTCTCCGCCACAGCAGCAGCGGCGGGGATGTCGGCGGGAGCCCGGAGGAGGGTGCACCTGAGTGTCCAGTTTCTGCGACTCAGGTAGGTTATGCCTACCATCCATGGTCCATCCATGAGCGTGCAGCTTCGGGTGAGTTAAAAAAGTGTGATCGTTGGTCGTATAGTATTTTGAGTTTTGCTGGAAAAATCTGAGCATAAGTAAGACCAGCAGCACAAAGTTGTCTCTTAACATCTGTAAACATGGAGCACCGCCGTTGTACAGCCATCGTAAGTTTGGAAACAGGGAAATCAATGTGTTGTCCGCAAGGAGCGGTGCCCTCTCTCTTGTCGCTCTGGGCAATTGGTCTCAGTCCCTATAGTTCAAATGTTTAGCCACTATGGGTCGGGCGGCGCACCCAGCACCGGTTTCCTTGTGGTCACACTGTACGCCCTTTCCACAGCGAAAAAGGTTGAGAGTCCTGTTGGGAACACCACAGTGCGGAGCCACTCCTCAATAAACTCTGTTGCTTGGGCTCCTTCCATTCCTTCTGGCATTCCGATGATACGCACATTGTTGTGATGTGCCTGTCCATCAGCATCCTCCGCACGTTCCTATAGAAGCTCTACTTGTTTGCATAATTGTATCGTTATTGATGTTTGTTCTGCTAAGCCCAGCTCAAGGGTCACCATTATCTTTTCTGTTGTGTGAACCCTGTCTGCCAATTTACGGTGTTCATCTCTGATAATACTTATATCGGCGGCGAGAGTGCCAAGTTGTGTTTCCATTGCAGCTCTTGATTCCTGGATCTCCTGTAGAATGAGATCCAGCTTATCCATAGGTGTTGTCTGGTCAGTGGGTGGTACTACCTCCAAGGGCTGCGTCGTGGGAGAACCATCTGAAGGAGGAGTACAAGAGGTGAATAACCTATCTCAGCCTGGTAATTTGTTTTTTGTATGTCCCATGGCGCCTTCTCCGTGGTGACTGGTCATTTGAGGGACATAAATTTGGAACAGTAGTCGCACCGTTTAATTGGAGAATATCCACATGCTCCGTACCCGTGGGTGCGGTGCACATGTGCAGGTATCTGAGGCGAGATGCAAGTTATTATGGACCTCAGTATTCGTGGTATAGATCTCAAATTTGCATCATCTGGACAGCACGTCAGGGTCTCTACGGAGCCGGTGGTAGGTGGCCGGTGGAGAGGGGCCCCCACATGTGTCCAACTTGAGTAATCAGCTATACCATTCAATTTACCGTGGATTCCACCTACACGGAGAGATCCACAGCCGTGGGGATGGTGACTGATATCTTCCCGCGCAGCGTTCTGGCAACAGTAACACGCAGTCTTTAGGTACAGTTTATCAGGGTGCAATATAGACCTGCTATGCAGCTATAGGGGATAATAATCCAATGGTGGGCCAATCCTTAAGGGCACAGTAAGGGCTCCAGGCACTGCAGCCATTATGCAGCACATCAGCACCAGGGCCTCCCTGTACCACAAGGCCTAGGATCTAGCAGCAAGACTCACCAGTCCCCAGGCAGACAGCTCACCTCTGCGTCGCTTTTCCACACACATGGTCCAGGCGCGGCATCCCCAGAGCCTCCTCCACCATCCCAGTAATCAACAGGCTCACCTGGCCACGGGCGTAGGACACATGGGCACCGCAGTCCACAATTCCGCCACAGCACAGCCCTGCGAACGCACACCCAGGCCCTCAGCTCTGATTCGGATGCCCCAGTGTGTTCCTCAAGGTCCCGGTGCCTCCCGCCACTATATATGGAGGGCTGGAGACACAGAAAGGCATCGATTCTCCCTGATTTTCAGCATATTTGGAAATCTGGGCCCAAAGCTCACGAATCAAGCATCCACCATCTTCGGCTGGTAGCCACGCCCCCTCAAAAATCTTTCTTATCATTGGTAAATCCTTTACGTTTGTCCCTCCTTGGGGTAGTTTTGTTACTGCCTTGCCGACTGCCCCTGTTACATGAATAATTGCAGCATTGCCGAGATGTTTGCATGCGAGCAAACTTCTTTTTCTTTTTGTGCTTCTCCTCGACACTCATGCTCATCGAATCAGCTCGCTTTTGACAACTTTTTTACTTTTCATTTTCAACTTAAGTGGCAAGAAAAGTCCAATTAGGAATTTACAAAGCTAATAGCTCTAACTCGAGCAAAGGAAGACCCATTGCATTGCAAATGCTTGTTATAAAGAATCACATTGTAACTTGGACCGGCTAGAGGACTTCTTAATAAACCACACCTTGTTCAAAATGCTGTGGCATGCCTCATTTTCACATGTTCAAAAAGACAATCCTCTATGCAGAATCTGAAAACCTTACATTGGCGTCTCATCAAACAGAGGGATATTGTTTAAAGCCCTTACCATCACCTATAGGGCTCTTCTCCTTTCCGGCCCTCTCTACCTACAAAGGAGATTTAAACACTATGGTCCTCATTTACGAGGGCCTTGCAGCACACTTCACTATTGGAGTGTAATTTTTTTTACGCCCTAGTGGTGCAGTGTAGCAGCCCATATTTACAAGGCCAGGCAAAGCCACCTTGCATGGCTTTTCATGGCCTTGTTAATATGGACCCCTTTCATACATCACACTGCGTGAAAGGGGTGTTCTTTGGGTGTTGCTTGGGGTGTTTCCGTACGACACCCCTGGAACCTGAAGGAATCTGATGCATTCCCAGATTTACAAGTCTGGAAATGCATCAGATTCCTACGCCACCTACAGGGTGGCGTAAGAGTGACACAACGGGGAGAAATATCTTTATTTCTCCTTATTTTATCATACATTCTGCTGTACACATAAAAACAGTAAAACACCTCTTGTGAATGTTTTTGTGCAGGAATGTGTTCCTTCTTGTACAAAAACAATCATTCCCACAATGCATGGTGCAAGGGTGCCTGCATTGGCGCATGGCAGCAATTCGTTCACCAGCGCAGGGGGAAAGGACAGAAATGTGCAGTATCTTGTAGATATGGTGCATTTCTGCCTTTCAGGTGGTACAGCGAGTCACTTGCTGCTCCGCCATGCATCACGGGCTTTGTAAATGAGACCCTATGTCCCTAACAGACCTCTCCACTCCTTCAATCAGGGATTAATATGTATCCCAAAGATACATAAAAAAAGGCTGGAGGTGCTCCTTTGCCTACTTTGCCTAAATCTCTTGAAGAGTCTGATTCAGAACGAAAACTTTAAAACTTCGCTACAAACTCACCTCTTCAGAGAAGTATAATTGTTTTTCCATCGTGCAAGCTTGAGCGCTGGGACTCTACAGTTGCAGCAGCTCCACAATATATAAATATTTCATTCAATCATCCACACAATGATGATGTATATGAACCTCCCTCACATTTAGAAAGTCATTTTAGCGCAATGCACAGTGCAGTGCTGCAGCATAAAGGAGATCCAGCTCTGTCTTGCATGAGATTTAAATTAAGGTTCCCATACCAATACAAATTTCAATGCAAAGACAACCATCCAAAAGTAAGTGGATGAAGACATGTCATGCAATACTTTTTTCTCACTTGTTTGCGCATTAAACCTTTGTTTTTGCTGGTAATCATTCATTTCTTTTTAGGGTCGAGCGCAAAGTGCTCTGTCTCTGGTGTAATCTCTCTATGGGCTTTTAACCATGCCCATGTCAAGTCCATCAGTTTGGTTGGTTTTGGGGCTTGCCTTTTAAAATTAGCTTGATTTAATTAGTGAAAGGCACACATACGTCATGCCTTGTCCGGTGTTTAGCCCATCCCGAGCGCATCGGCTAATTACTGAAAACATACGAGGCTCCAGGTTTTCTGTATGGTTTCTGCACTAATTTTTCTCTTTATTTCATAGGCAGCACGTTCTTGCTGGGCAGTAGTAGAGCGCTTTGCATGACATCGACCCTGTTACATGGATATTTGCACTTTTGACGGTTACATGGATAATTGCACTTTTGCCGATATGTTTCACCGCAAGCTAACTTCTGTTTCCTTTTGTGTGTTTGCTTTGCACTCATGGCAGCCGTCAGCTTGCTTATGTGAATCTGTTTTACTTTTCAGTTTATGTGGCAAGAAAAGTCTGGTTAGCAGTTTACAACGCCAATAGCTTTAACTCGTGTAAACGCGAGACCAATTACATTGCAAATGCTTGCTTTCTATTTGGCACCAGTAAAACTTACACTACCCCCCTAGGAGTTTTGGGTCTGTAAAGCCTTTAAGGGCAGGTCACAACCTGCACAGGTTTAGGTAAGGAGGCATGCAGGATTGCGCTGCGGTCTTCGACCACCTACCGCGATGGTGTAGAACGTCAGCGCAGTTACATCATATCCCCTTGTCCCACCTTACAGGTCAGGCACCCCCCATTTCAGGGGGCCACATGGCATTAATAATAACTGCGTCACACCTATCTAGGCCTTGCATACACACAGTAACAGGCACTTTGCGGATTGACAAATGTGTGCTAAAGACTTTTTGTAATACCTCAGTGTTGGCTGACTCTCTGCTCGCTGTTCTCGTCCATAGGGCACGTTCGCTGGGGCAGGTGATGAGATGGCAGTATCCTCCGGTGTATAGACCGCTGGTGGACCTGTTGACAATGGAAGAGAGACACGCAATAGTCACCTACAGACTTGATCGTGCAACAATCCTGGAACTGTGTGACCAGTTGGAGCCAGACCTGATGTCAGCAATCCGCCATCCTACAGGGATCCCCCCTCTAGTGCAGGTCCTGTCAGTACTCCATTTCCTGGCAAGAGGGTCTTTTCAAACTACAGTGTCCATTTCATCAGGGATGCCCCAGCCTATGTTCTCAAATGTGTTGTCCAGAGTGTTGTCTTCCCTGCTGAAACACATGCGCAGCTACATCTTGTTCCCTCAGGTGGAGGATTTGCCTACAGTGAAAGGTGACTTCTATGCCCTGAGACATATCCCCAACATAATTGGTGCCATTGATGGGACACATGTGGTGCTGGTACCCCCCACCCCCCAGCAGGAGTGAACAGGTGTACAGAAACTGGAGGAGCTACCATTCTATGAATGTGCAGATGGTGTGTTTGGCCGACCAGTACATCTCCCATGTGAATGCCAAGTTTCCTGGATCAGTGCATGACGCTTACATTCTGAGGAATAGCAGCATCCCTTATGTGATGGGGCAACTCCAGAGGCACTGTGTGTGGCTCATAGGTGAGGACAAGGACCCTATATCCTGTGAATAGTTGTCTGGGGTTGTCCCTAAGGGTTAGTGTGTGTCTAACAGTTGTACCTCGACATTTGCAGATGACTCTGGGTACCCCAACCTGTCATGGCTACTAACCCCAGTGAGAAATCCCAGGACAAGGGCAGAGGAATGCTACAATGAGGCACATGGGCGAACTAGGAGAGTGATTGAAAGGACCTTCAGCCTCCTGAAGGCCAGGTTCCAGTGCCTCCATATGACAGGTGGTTCTCTCTACTACTCACCAAAGAAGGTGTGCCAGATCATCGTGGCCTGCTGTATGCTGCACAACCTGGCTTTGCGACGACAGGTGCCTTTTCTGCAGGAGGATGGTCCAGAAGGAGGTCTTGTGGCAGCTGTGGAGCCTGTGGACAGTGAAGAAGAGGAGGCAGAAGAAGAGGATATCGACAACAGAAACAACGCTATCCAGCAATACTTCCAGTGAGATACATGTAAGAAGATGTCACTGCCTCAAACATCACATACTATTGTTGGAGCTAGCATAAGTTTGTCACTTTCACCCAGTGTATGGACCCTGACCTGTCACTTTGCCTTTCCATTTCGCACATGTGGGTCCCACTGTGTGAACTCTGCTATATTACCTCATGGATTAGAGCTGTGTTACATCGGTATGTTGACAATACAATTGACAATGCTATATTCCATAGTTATTGCAAATACACATTTGTGAAAGCACAGACTGACTCCAGATTGTTTTGTGATTTAAGAGTGTTTATTTCAGTGCTAATTAGTGGAGGGGGTTGTAAAATGGGCTGGGGTGATGGTGGAGGAATGTCCATGGCAGAGTCCAGTCTATTTGTTTCACAGGTGCATTGTCCAAAGGGGTATAGGAAGTGGAGCAATGGCAGTATAAGGATGCACATGGTGATAAAGTGGGAAAGAAGGATGACATTCAGGGGGGTCTCATTTCCTGGTGGGGGTCTTGCCATTGTTCACTGTCTTTGTCCTGGATCTCAGGGAACGTTTGCGGGGTGGTTCTCCATCTGCAGGGGGTGGGGTGCTGGTGTCGTGGTCCTGTGGCGGTGCCTCCTGTCCACTAGCGCCGGCGGAGGTGGTGGGCTGTTCATCATCCAGGCTAGTGTCAGGGGCCCCTTGTTGTGCCACAGTGTCCCTCATGGTGTTAACAAGGTCCTTCAGCACCCCTACAATGGTGACCAGGGTGTGTTGATGGACTTAGGTTCGTCCCTGAGCACCAGATAGTGTTCCTCCTGCAGCCACTGGGTCTCCTGAAAGTTGGACAGTACCGTTGCCATCGTCTCCTGGGAATGATGGTACACTCCCATAATGTTGGAGAGGGCCTCTTGGAGAGTGGGTTCCCTGTGCCTGTCCTCCCCCTGTCGCACAGCAGTCCTCCCAGTTCCCTGGTTTTCCTGTGCCTCTGTCCCCTGAACCGTGTGCCCACTGCCACTGCCCCCAGGTCCCTGATTTTCTTGGGGTGGTGGGTTTGCCTGGGTTCCCTGTAATGGTGGACACACTGCTGCTTGACGTGTCCTGGGGACAGAGGGATGGGCCCGCTGGGTGGGTGCTGTGCTGGTGTTTCCTGAGGGGGGAGGCTCGGTGGTGGCATGTGCCAGTGTCAGGGGAACCGACTGTCCTGAGGTCCCAGATGGGCCGTGCTGGTCATCTTGATCCAGTTGGACAGAGCTGCTGTCATCACTGTAGGCCTCTTCTGTGGGGTGAATGGACATGTCTGGAACCTCCTGTCCGGTGACGTTGGGTAGGGGTCCTGCAGGGGTGTAAAGGCATGATTATTGCATCTGTGTGTGCCATCGTGTGCAATGGGTGGGTGACCCTGTACTCCAGTGCTTGCATTCTTGTCTAGGACTTTGTGTGATAATTGGTTTGGGGTCTGTGTGGGTATCTGTAGTGGACATGCTTTGGTGATGGGTATCCATGCTTTGGTGTTGCATGCAGGGCTTGGTGATGGGATGGGTGGGTTGTGATAGTGGGACATCTGTGAGGTGTTGGAGTGATGGGGGTGAGGGTAAGGGTGGGGTATGTGATGGCATGCAGGTAGGGTGGGGGATGTAATAGTTAAGATCTGACTTAACAGAGTCCCTTCCTCCTGTTACTCCTGCAAGGCCCTCAGAATGCTGTATAGCCAAGACTTGCTCCTCCCATGTTGTTAGTTGTGGGGGAAGAGGTGGGGGTCCGCCACCAGTCCTCTGTACTGCAGTCTGGTGTCTTGAGGCCACGGAACGCACCTTCCCCCGTAGGTCGTTCCACCTCTTCCTGATGTCATCCTGTGTTCTTGAATGCTGTCCCAATGCTGTCCCACTGCTGTCTACGATTCTGCGCCATAGCTCCAACTCCCTTGCAATGGAGGTGTGCTGCACCTGTGATCCGAATAGCTGTGGCTCTACCCGGATGATTTCCACCACCATGACCATGAGCTCCTCCTCAGAGAACCTGGGGTGTCGTTGAGGTGCCATGATGTGGTGTGGGTGATGTGTGAGGTGGTGTTGGTTGTGATGTGTGAGGGGATGTGTTTGTGTGTGTTGTCTGAGGTGCGTGGATGTTGTGTGTGTGATGGTGCTGTGTGCCTGTTGATGCTAGTGTTGTTTCTGGTGGTGTCTCTGTAGGAAAGTACCATCTTGCCTGGCATGTTACCCCCATATTTCACTGTATATATGTTGTTTTAGTTGTATGTGTCACTGGGACCCTGCCAGCCAGGGCCCCAGTGCTCATAAGTGTGCCCTGTACGTGTTACCTGTGTTATGACTAACTGTCTCACTGAGGCTCTGCTATCCAGAACCTCAGTGGTTATGCTCTCTCATTTCTTTCCAAATTGTCACTAACAGGCTAGTGACCAATTTCACCAATTTACATTGGCATACTGGAACACCCTTATAATTCCCTAGTATATGGTACTGAGGTACCCAGGGTATTGGGGTTCCAGGAGATCCCTATGGGCTGCAGCATTTCTTTTGCCACCCATAGGGAGCTCTGACAATTCTTACACAGGCCTGCCATTGCAGCCTAAGTGAAATAACGTCCATGTTATTTCACAGCCATTTACCACTGCACTTAAGTAACTTATAAGTCACCTATATGTCTAACCTTTACCTGGTAAAGGTTGGCTGCTAAGTTACTTAGTGTGTGGGCACCCTGGCACTAGCCAAGGTGCCCCCACATTGTTCAGGGCAAATTCCCCGGACTTTGTGAGTGCGGGACACCATTACACGCGTGCACTATACATATGTCACGACATATGTATAGCGTCACAATGGTAACTCCGAACATGGCCATGTAACATGTCTAAGATCATGGAATTGTCACCCCAATGCCATTCTGGCATTGGGGAGACAATTCCATGATCCCCTGAGTCTCTAGCTCAGACCCGGGTACTGCCAAACTACCTTTCCCGGGGTTTCACTGCAGCTGCTGCTGCCAACCCCTCAGACAGGTTTCTGCCCTCCTGGGGTCCAGCCAGGCTTGGCCCAGGAAGGCAGAACAAAGGACTTCCTCAGAGAGAGGGTGTTACACCCTCTCCCTTTGGAAAAAGGTGTTAGGGCTGGGAGGAGTAGCCTCCCCCAGCCTCTGGAAATGCTTTCATGGGCACAGATGGTGCCCATTTCTGCATAAGCCAGTCTACACCGGTTGAGGGATCCCCCAGCCCTGCTCTGGCACGAAACTGGACAAAGGAAAGGGGAGTGACCACTCCCCTGACCTGCACCTCCCCTGGGAGGTGCCCAGAGCTCCTCCAGTGTGCTCCAGACCTCTGCCATCTTGGAAACAGAGGTGCTGCTGGCACACTGGACTGCTCTGAGTGGCCAGTGCCAGCAGGTGACGTCAGAGACTTCTTCTGATAGGCTCCTTCAGGTGTTGCTAGCCTATCCTCTCTCCTAGGTAGCCAAACCTCCTTTTCTGGCTATTTAGGGTCTCTACTTTGGGGAATTCTTTAGATAACGAATGCAAGAGCTCATCAGAGTTCCTCTGCATCTCTATCTTCACCTTCTGCCAAGGAATCGACCGCTGACTGCTCTGGAAGCCTGCAAAACTGCAACAAAGTAGCAAAGACGACTACTGCGACCTTGTGACGCTGATCCGGCCGCCTTCTCAACTATTTTTCTGGTGGTGCATGCTGTGGGGGTAGTCTGCCTCCTCTCTGCACTAGAAGCTCCGAAGAAATCTCCTGTGGGTCGACGTAATCTTCCCCCTGCAACCGCAGGCACCAAAGAACTGCATCACCAGTCCTCTGGGTCTCCTCTCAGCACGACGAGCGAGGTCCCTTGAACTCAGCAACTCTGTCCAAGTGACTCCCACAGTCCAGTGACTCTTCATTCCAAGTTTGGTGGAGGTAAGTCCTTGCCTCCCCACGCTAGACTGCATTGCTGGGTACCGCGTGATTTGCAGCTGCTCCGGCTCCTGTGCACATTTCCTTTGTGCACAGCCAAGCCTGGGTCCCCGACTCTCTAACCTGCAGTGCACGACCTCCTGAGTTGTCCTCCGGCATCGTGGGACCTTCCTTTGTGACTTCGGGTGAGCTCCGGTTCACTCCACTTGGTAGTGCCTGTTCCAGCACTTCTGCAGGTGCTGCCTGCTTCTGAGTGGGCTCTTTGTCTTGCTGGATGCCCCCTCTGTCCCCTCACGCAATTGGCGACATCCTGGTCCCTCCTGGGCCACAGCAGCATCCAAAAACCCTAACCGCGACCCTTGCAGCTAGCAAGGCTTGTTTGTGGTCTTTCTGCACGGAAACACCTATGCAAGCTTCTTCACGACGTGGGACATCCATCCTCTAAAGGGGAAGTTTCTAGCCCTTGTCGTTCTTGCAGAATCCACAGCTTCTACCATCCAGTGGCAGCTTCTTTGCACCCACAGCTGGCATTTCCTGGGCATCTGCCCACTCCCGACTTGATCGTGACTCTTGGACTTGGTCCCCTTGTTCCACAGGTACTCTCGTCAGGAAATCCATCGTTGTTGCATTGCTGGTGTTGGTCTTCCTTGCAGAATTCCCCTATCACGACTTCTGTGCTCTCTGGGGAACTTAGGTGCACTTTGCACCCACTTTTCAGGGTCTTGGGGTGGGCTATTTTTCTAACCCTCACTGTTTCCTTACAGTCCCAGCGACCCTCTACAAGGTCACATAGGTTTGGGGTCCATTCGTGGTTCGCATTCCACTTCTAGAGTATATGGTTTGTGTTGCCCCTATCCCTATGTGGCCTCATTGCAATCTATTGTGACTGTACATTGCTTGCATTGCTTTCTATTGCTATTACTGCATATTTTTGGTATTGTGTACATATATCTTGTGTATATTTGCTATCCTCATACTGTGGGTACTCACTGAGATACTTTTGGCATATTGTCATAAAAATAAAGTACCTTTATTTTTAGTATATCTGTGTATTGTGTTTTCTTATGATATGGTGCCTATGACACCAGTGGTATAGTAGGAGCTTTACACGCCTCCTAGTTCAGCCTAAGCTGCTCTGCTAAGCTACCTTTTCTATCAGCCTAAGCTGCTAGACACCCCTCTACACTAATAAGGGATACCTGGACCTGGTGCAAGGCGTAAGTACCCCTTGGTACCCACTACAAGCCAGGCCAGCCTCCTACATTGGTTGTGCAGCGGTGGGATAAGTACTTGCAACTACTTACCACTTTGTCATTTTGTACTTTTCATAAGAGAAAAATATACAAAACAAGTTCAGTGTATGTACACCTAACCAAAAAGTTTTGCTTTTCTCCTCTTACTCTATTGCTAAGTGCTGAAAAGTACCTCTAAACTTTCAAAAAGTTCTTTAAAAGTTTTTAAAGTTTTTTTTCTGTTCTTTAAAAACTTCTGAAACTTTTTCTTTCTTTTTCTGTCCCTTAAACCTTTTCTATAATGTCTGGTACAGGTCAAACTGTTGATCTGACCAAAGTTGCTTATGACCACCTTAGCTGGAAAGGAGCAAGGAGTCTCTGCATTGAAAGAGGTTTAGGGGTAGGGAAGAATCCCTCAAGAGAATTGTTAGTCAATATGCTCATTGAACAGGATAAGACCTTAGTCGGCACCTCTGGTGAGAGATTGGCTGATGGTTCACACTCTGACTATGGGGCACCCCCAGTAAAAGGGTTAGAAGGGGACCTTCCCAACCTGCCCCTTAGCAGGCCACCTAGCAGGGTTGGTACTGATGTGAGTTCTCATCATAGTATAGAGGTTACTCCTTTAGGCCAGGTTCTTAGAGTGCCATCTGTTAGGGACAGGTCTCTCTCTGTTCATTCTCTCCATTCTTCTGTGTCAAGGCATGCCCAACCCACCCTCCCTGAAGACAGAATGTTAGAAAGGGAACTCAATAGATTGAGAGTGGAAGAATCCAGGCTGAAGCTCAAGAAGCAACAGCTGGATTTAGATAGACAAGCATTTGACTTAGAAAAAGAAAGACAGAGGTTGGGGTTTGGACCCCATGGTGGCAGCAGCAGTATTACAGATAGTAATCCTGTAAAAGAGCATGATTCTAGGAATCTGCACAAGATAGTTCCCCCTTACAAGGAGGGGGATGATATTAACAAGTGGTTTGCTGCACTTGAGAGGGCCTGTAATGTACAGGGGGTCCCTCAAAGGCAGTGGGCTGCTATCCTATGGCTATCTTTCAGTGGAAAGGGTAGGGATAGGCTCCTTACTGTTAAGGAAAGTGATGCCAATGATTTTACAGTTCTTAAGAATGCACTCCTAGATGGTTATGGCTTAACCACTGAACAGTACAGGATCAAGTTCAGAGAAACCAAAAAGGAGTCTTCACAAGACTGGGTAGACTTTGTTGACCATTCAGTGAAGGCCTTGGAGGGGAGGTTACATGGCAGTAAAGTTTCTGACTATGAAAGCCTGTATAACTTAATCCTGAGAGAGCATATTCTTAATAATTGTGTGTCTGATTTGTTACACCAGTACCTGGTAGACTCTGATCTGACCTCTCCCCAAGAATTGGGAAATAAGGCAGACAAATGGGTCAGAACAAGGGTGAACAGAAAAGTTCATACGGGGGGTGACAAGGATGGCAAGAAGAAGGATGGTAAGTCTTCTGACAAGGGTGGGGACAAATCTAAAAATGAGTCTTCATCATGCCCACAAAAACACTCTGGTGGGGGTGGTGGGCCCAAATCCTCTTCAAATCAAAACAAAGAAAAGAAACCATGGTGCTATTTATGTAAAATAAAAGGCCATTGGACAACTGATCCCAGTTGTCCAAAGAAAAGCACCAAGCCTCCTACCACTACAACCCCTGCTGCTACACCTAGTGCCCCTAGTAATAGCAGTGGTGGTGGGAGCAAACCTACTAATAACCAATCCGAGGGAGTAGCTGGGCTCACTTTTGGTAATTTAGTTGGGGTTGGTCTTGATAGGGAGATCACAGAGGCTGTGTTAGTCTCTGAGGGGGCCATTGATTTGGCCACCTTGGTTGCTTGTCCCCTTAACATGGATAAGTACAAGCAACTTCCCCTAATAAATGGTGTTGAGGTTCAGGCCTACAGGGACACAGGTGTCAGTGTTACAATGGTAATAGAGAAACTGGTCCACCCTGAACAACACCTACTTGGTCACCAGTACCAAGTGACTGATGCTCATAACAACACTCTTAGCTACCCCATGGCTGTTGTGAATCTCAACTGGGGGGGGGGGGGTTACTGGTCCAAAGAAAGTTGTGGTTGCCTCAGATTTACCTGTAGACTGTCTACTATGGAATGATTTAGAGATATCAGCTTGGGCAGAAGTGGAGTTGGAGGCTCATGCAGCAATGCTGGGCATTCCAGGGCATATTTTTGCTTTGACTAGGGCTCAGGCCAAAAAGCAAAAAGGACAGGGTGACCTGGATCCTGGAAGAATGGGCCAAGTGCTCCCTAAAGCTAGGGTTAGTAAAGGTAAAACACTACCTACTATCCCTCCCTCTATAGCGGATTCAACTTCTGAGGAAGAAGAATTTCCACCCTGTGCAGAACCTACACCAGAGGAGCTGGAAGCAGACACTGCTGAGCTTTTGGGTGAAGGGGGGCCTGCCAGGGAGGAGCTGAGTGTGGCACAGCATACCTGTCCCACACTAGAGGGTCTAAGACAGCAAGCTGTCAAACAAGCAAATGGGGATGTCAGTGACTCTCACAGAGTTTACTGGGAGGACAATCTCTTGTATACTGAAGCAAGGGATCCAAAACCTGGAGCTGCCAGGAGATTGGTGATTCCTCAGCAATACAGAGAGTTCCTCCTAACTCTTGCCCACGACATTCCCTTGGCTGGACATTTGGGGCAAATGAAAACTTGGGACAGGCTTGTCCCCTTGTTTCATTGGCCTAGAATGTCAGAAAACACAAAGGAATTTTGTAAGTCCTGTGAAACCTGTCAAGCCAGTGGCAAAACAGGTGGCACTCCAAAGGCACCCCTTATTCCACTGCCTGTGGTTGGGGTTCCCTTTGAAAGGGTAGGGGTTGACATAGTTGGCCCCCTTGACCCTCCTACTGCTTCAGGCAATAGGTTTATCTTGGTGGTAGTGGACCATGCCACCAGATATCCTGAAGCAATTCCTCTAAGGACCACTACAGCTCCTGCAGTGGCAAAGGCCCTCCTGGGAATCTTTTCCAGGGTGGGCTTCCCAAAAGAGGTGGTATCAGACAGGGGGAAGCAATTTCATGTCTGCTTACTTAAAGGCCATGTGGAAGGAATGTGTTGTGACATACAAGTTCACCACACCCTATCATCCACAAATAAATGGATGGTTGAGAGGTTTAATAAAACTCTCAAAGGAATGATAATGGGACTCCCTGAAAAACTCTGCAGGAGATGGGATGTCCTGTTACCTTGCCTCCTTTTTGCTTACAGGGAGGTAACCCAGAAAGGAGTGGGCTTCAGCCCCTTTGAACTCCTATTTGGACACCCTGTAAGAGGTCCTCTAACACTTGTGAAGGAGGGTTGGGAACAACCTTTAAAAGCTCCTAAGCAAGACATAGTGGACTATGTACTTGGCCTAAGATCTAGGATGGCTGAGTACATGAAAAATGCCAGTAAAAACCTTCAGGCCAGCCAAGAGCTCCAAAAGCAATGGCATGACCAGAAGGCTGTTCTGATTCAGTACCAACCAGGGCAGAAAGTGTGGGTCTTGGAGCCTGTGGCCCCAAGAGCACTCCAAGACAAATGGAGTGGACCCCACATTATTGTTGAGAAAAAGGGTGAAGTCACCTACTTAGTTGACTTAGGCACTGCCAGGAGTCCCCTTAGGGTGCTCCATGTCAATCGCCTGAAACCCTACTATGACAGGGCTGATCTCACCCTGCTCATGGCAACAGATGAAGGACAGGAAGAAGAGAGTGACCCTCTCCCTGATCTCTTCTCTCCCACAGAACAAGATGCTCCAGTGGAAGGTGTAGTTTTGGCAGATTGTCTTACTGCTGAGCAGAAAGACCACTGCATAAATCTCCTGGGTCAGTTTTCTGAACTCTTTTCTACTGTGTCAGGCACCACTTCTTGGTGTGAGCACACTATAAATACTGGAGACAGCTTGCCTGTCAAAAGTAAGATCTATAGGCAGCCTGACCATGTCAGGGACTGCATAAAACAAGAGCTTCAGAAAATGCTTGAACTGGGAGTGGTTGAGCACTCTGAAAGTCCATGGGCCTCTCCTGTGGTACTTGTACCAAAACCTCATTCCAAAGATGGAAAGAAGGAAATTAGATTTTGTGTTGACTACAGAGGTCTCAAGCAGGTAACTAAAACTGATGCTCACCCTATACCCAGGGCAGATGAGCTAATAGATACACTGGCATCTGCCAAGTATCTAAGCACCTTTGATTTGACTGCAGGGTATTGGCAAATCAAGTTATCAGAGGATGCAAAAGCAAAAACTGCATTTTCCACCATTGGAGGGCATTACCAATTTACAGTAATGCCTTTTGGGTTGAAAAATGCACCTGCCACTTTTCAAAGGTTGGTGAATACAGTCCTGCAAGGGTTGGAGGCTTTTAGTGCAGCATATCTAGATGATATAGCTGTCTTTAGCTCCACCTGGGATGATCACCTGGTCCACCTGTGGAACGTTTTGGAGGCCCTGCAAAAGGCAGGCCTCACTATCAAGGCTTCAAAGTGCCAGATAGGGCAGGGGAAAGTGGTTTATCTGGGACACCTTGTAGGTGGAGAACAGATTGCACCACTTCAGGGGAGAATCCAAACTATTATAGATTGGGTTCCCCCTACAACTCAGACTCAGGTGAGAGCCTTTTTAGGCCTCACTGGGTACTACAGGAGGTTCATAAAGAACTATGGCTCCATTGCAGCCCCTCTTAATGACCTCACTTCAAAGAAAATGCCTAAAAAGGTATTATGGACAGCTAGCTGTCAGAAAGCTTTTGAGGAGCTGAAGCAGGCCATGTGCTCTGCACCTGTCCTGAAAAGCCACTGTTACTCCAAACAAATCATTGTCCAAACTGATGCATCTGAATTAGGGGTAGGGGCAGTCTTATCACAACTTAATTCTGAGGGCCAGGATCAACCTGTTGCTTTTATCAGCAGGAGGTTGACCCCTAGAGAAAAGCGTTGGTCTGCCATAGAGAGGGAGGCCTTTGCTGTGGTCTGGGCACTGAAGAAGTTGAGGCCATACCGGTTTGGCACTCACTTCATTGTTCAGACAGACCACAAACCTCTACTTTGGCTAAAACAAGTGAAAGGTGAAAACCCTAAATTGTTGAGGTGGTCCATATCCCTACAGGGAATGGACTATACAGTGGAACATAGACCTGGGAGTACCCACTCCAATGCAGATGGACTCTCCAGATATTTCCACTTAGACAATGAAGACTCATCAGGTCATGGCTAGTCTTATTGTCCTTCGTTTGGGGGGGGGGGGGGTTGTGTAGGAAAGTAGCATCTTGCCTGGCATGTTACCCACATATTTCACTGTATATATGTTGTTTTAGTTGTATGTGTCACTGGGACCTTGCCAGCCAGGGCCCCAGTGCTCATAAGTGTGCCCTGTATGTGTTACCTGTGTTATGACTAACTGTCTCACTGAGGCTCTGCTATCCAGAACCTCAGTGGTTATGCTCTCTCATTTCTTTCCAAATTGTCACTAACAGGCTAGTGACCAATTTCACCAATTTACATTGGCATACTGGAACACCCTTATAATTCCCTATTATATGGTACTGAGGTACCCAGGGTATTGGGGTTCCAGGAGATCCCTATGGGCTGCAGCATTTCTTTTGCCACCCATAGGGAGCTCTGACAATTATTACACAGGCCTGCCATTGCAGCCTGAGTGAAATAACGTCCACGTTATTTCACAGCCATTTACCACTGCACTTAAGTAACTTATAAGTCACCTATATGTCTAACCTTTACCTGGTAAAGGTTGGGTGCTAAGTTACTTAGTGTGTGGGCACCCTGGCACTAGCCATGGTGCCCCCACATTGTTCAGGGCAAATTCCCCGGACTTTGTGAGTGCGGGGACACCATTACACGCGTGCACTATAAATATGTCACGACATATGTATAGCGTCACAATGGTAACTCCGAACATGGCCATGTAACATGTCTAAGATCATGGAATTGTCACCCCAATGCCATTCTGGCATGGGGAGACAATTCCATGATCCCCCGAGTCTCTAGCTCAGACCCGGGTACTGCCAAACTACCTTTCCCAGGGTTTCACTGCAGCTGCTGCTGCTGCCAACCCCTCAGACAGGTTTCTGCCCTCCTGGGGTCCAGCCAGGCTTGGCCCAGGAAGGCAGAACAAAGGACTTCCTCAGAGAGAGGGTGTTACACCCTCTCCCTTTGGAAAAAGGTGTTGGGGCTGGGGAGGAGTAGCCTCCCCCAGCCTCTGGAAATGCTTTAATGGGCACAGATGGTGCCCATTTCTGCATAAGCCAGTCTACACCGGTTCAGGGATCCCCCAGCCCTGATCTGGTGTGAACTGGACAAAGGAAAGGGGAGTGACCACTCCCCTGACCTGCACCTCCGCTGGGGGGTGCCCAGAGCTCCTCCAGTGTGCTCCAGACCTCTGCCATCTTGGAAATCTTGCTGGCACACTGGACTGCTCTGAGTGGCCAGTGCCAGCAGCTGACGTCAGAGACTCCTTCTGATAGGCTCCTTCAGGTGTTGCTAGCCTATCCTCTCTCCTAGGTAGCCAAACCTCCTTTTCTGGCTATTTAGGGTCTCTGCTTTGGTGAATTCTTTAGATAACAAATGCAAGAGCTCATCAGAGTTCCTCTGCATCTCTCTCTTCACCTTCTGCCAAGGAATCGACCACTGACTGCTCTGGAAGCCTGCAAAACTGCAACAAAGTAGCAAAGACGACTACTGCGACCTTGTGACACTGATCTGGCCGCCTTCTCGACTGTTTTCCTGGTGGTGCATGCTGTGGGGGTAGTCTGCCTCCTCTCCGCACTAGAAGCTCTGAAGAAATCTCCCGTGGGTCGACGTAATCTTCCCCCTGCAACCGCAGGCACCAAAGAACTGCATCACCGGTCCTCTGGGTCTCCTCTCAGCATGACGAGCGAGGTCCCTTGAACTCAGCAACTCTGTCCCAGTGACTCCCACAGTCCAGTGGCTCTTCAGTCCAAGTTTGGTGGAGGTAAGTCCTTGCCTCCCCAAGCTAGACTGCATTGCTGGGTACCACGTGCTTTATAGCTGCTCCGGCTCCTGTGCACTCTTCCAGGATTTCCTTTGTGCACAGCCAAGCCTGGGTCCCCGACACTCTAACCTGCAGTGCACGACCTCCTGAGTTGTCCACCGGCGTCGTGGGACCTTCCTTTGTGACTTCGGGTGAGCTCCAGTTCACTCCACTTCGTAGTGCCTGTTCTGGCACTTCTGTGGGCGCTGCCTGCTTCTGAGTGGGCTCTTTGTCTTGCTGGACGCCCCCTCTGTCTCCTCACGCAATTGGCGACATCCTGGTCCCTCCTGGGCCACAGCAACATCCAAAAACCCTAACCGCGACCCTTGCAGTTAGCAAGGCTTGTTTGTGGTCTTTCTGCACGGAAACACCTATGCAAGCTTCTTCACGACGTGGGACATCCATCCTCCAAAGGGGAAGTTTCTAGCCCTTGTCGTTCTTGCAGAATCCACAGCTTCTACCATCCAGTGGCAGCTTCTTTGCACCCACAGCTGGCATTTCCTGGGCATCTGCCCACTCCCGACTTGATCGTGACTCTTGGACTTGGTCCCCGTGTTCCACAGGTACTCTCGTCAGGAAATCCATCATTGTTGCATTGCTGGTGTTGGTCTTCCTTGCAGAATTCCCCTATCACGACTTCTGTGCTCTCTGGGGAACTTAGGTGCACTTTGCACCCACTTTTCAGGGTCTTGGGGTGGGCTATTTTTCTAACCCTCACTGTTTCCTTACAGTCCCAGCGACCCTCTACAAGGTCACATAGGTCTGGGGTCCATTTGTGGTTCGCATTCCACTTCTAGAGTATATGGTTTGTGTTGCCCCTATCCCTATGTGCCCTCATTGCAATCTATTGTGACTGTACATTGCTTGCATTGCTTTCTATTGCTATTACTGCATATTTTTGGTATTGTGTACATATATCTTGTGTATATTTGCTATCCTCATACTGAGGGTACTCACTGAGATACTTTTGGCATATTGTCATAAAAATAAAGTACCTTTATTTTTAGTATATCTGTGTATTGTGTTTTCTTATGATATTGTGCCTATGACACCAGTGGTATAGTAGGAGCTTTACACGCCTCCTAGTTCAGCCTAAGCTGCTCTGCTAAGCTACCTTTTCTATCAGCCTAAGCTGCTAGACACCCCTCTACACTAATAAGGGATACCTGGACCTGGTGCAAGGTGTAAGTACCCCTTGGTACCCACTACAAGCCAGGCCAGCCTCCTACATAGGTTGTGCAGCGGTGGGATAACTACTTGCAACTACTTACCACTTTGTCATTTTGTACTTTTCATAAGAGAACAATATACAAAACAAGTTCAGTGTATGTACACCTAACCAAAAAGTTTTGCTTTTCTCCTCTTACTCTATTGCTAAGTGCTGAAAAGTACCTCTAAACTTTCAAAAAGTTCTGTAAAAGTTTTTAAAGTTTTTTTTCTGTTCTTTAAAAACTTCTGAAACTTTTTCTTTCTTTTTCTGTCCCTTAAACCTTTTCTATAATGTCTGGTACAGGTCAAACTGTTGATCTGACCAAAGTTGCTTATGACCACCTTAGCTGGAAAGGAGCAAGGAGTCTCTGCATTGAAAGAGGTTTAGGGGTAGGGAAGAATCCCTCAAGAGAATTGTTAGTCAATATGCTCATTGAACAGGATAAGACCTTAGTTGGCACCTATGGTGAGAGATTGGCTGATGGTTCACACTCTGACTCTGGGCACCCCCAGTAAAAGGGTTAGAAGGGGACCTTCCCAACCTGCCCCTTAGCAGGCCACCTAGCAGGGTTTGTACTGATGTGAGTTCTCATCATAGTATAGAGGTTACTCCTTTAGGCCAGGTTGTTAGAGTGCCATCTGTTAGGGACAGGTCTCCCTCTGTTCATTCTCACCATTCTTCTGTGTCAAGGCATGCCCAACCCACCCTCCCTGAAGACAGAATGTTAGAAAGGGAACTCAATAGATTGAGAGTGGAAGAATCCAGGCTGAAGCTCAAGAAGCAACAGCTGGATTTAGATAGACAAGCATTTGACTTAGAAAAAGAAAGACAGAGGGTGGGGTTTGGACCCCATGGTGGCAGCAGCAGTATTACAGATAGTAATCCTGTAAAAGAGCATGATTCTAGGAATCTGCACAAGATAGTTCCCCCTTACAAGGAGGGGGATGACATTAACAAGTGGTTTGCTGCACTTGAGAGGGCCTGTAATGTACAGGGGGTCCCTCAAAGGCAGTGGGCTGCTATCCTATGGCTATCTTTCAGTGGAAAGGGTAGGGATAGGCTCCTTACTGTTAAGGAAAGAGATGCCAATGATTTTACAGTTCTTAAGAATGCACTCCTAGATGGTTATGGCTTAACCACTGAACAGTACAGGATCAAGTTCAGAGAAACCAAAAAGGAGTCTTCACAAGCCTGGGTAGACTTTGTTGACCATTCAGTGAAGGCCTTGGAGGGGTGGTTACATGGCAGTAAAGTTTCTGACTATGAAAGCCTGTATAACTTAATCCTGAGAGAGCATATTCTTAATAATTGTGTGTCTGATTTGTTACACCAGTACCTGGTAGACTCTGATCTGACCTCTCCCCAAGAATTGGGAAAGAAGGCAGACAAATGGGTCAGAACAAGGGTGAACAGAAAAGTTCATACAGGGGGTGACAAGGATGGCAAGAAGAAGGATGGTAAGTCTTTTGACAAAGGTGGGGACAAATCTAAAAATGAGTCTTCATCAGGCCCACAAAAACACTCTGGTGGGGGTGGTGGGCCCAAATCCTCTTCAAATCAAAACAAAGAAAAGAAACCATGGTGCTATTTATGTAAAATAAAAGGCCATTGGACAACTGATCCCAGTTGTCCAAAGAAAAGCACCAAGCCTCCTACCACTACAACCCCTGTTGCTACACCTAGTGCCCCTAGTAATAGCAGTGGTGGTGGGAGCAAACCTACTAATAGCCAATCCAAGGGAGTAGCTGGGCTCACTTTTGGTAATTTAGTTGGGGTTGGTCTTGTTAGGGAGACCACAGAGGCTGTGTTAGTCTCTGAGGGGGCCATTGATTTGGCCACCGTGGTTGCTTGTCCCCTTAATATGGATAAGTACAAGCAACTTCCCCTAATAAATGGTGTTGAGGTTCAGGCCTACAGGGACACAGGTGCCAGTGTTACAATGGTAATAGAGAAACTGGTCCACCCTGAACAACACCTACTTGGTCACCAGTACCAAATGACTGATGCTCATAACAATACTCTTAGCCACCCCATGGCTGTTGTGAATCTCAACTGGGAGGGGGGGGGGGGGGGGGGGGTTACTGGTCCAAAGAAAGTTGTGGTTGCCTCAGATTTACCTGTAGACTGTCTACTAGGGAATGATTTAGAGACATCAGCTTGGGCAGAAGTGGAGTTGGAGGCTCATGCAGCAATGCTGGGCATTCCAGGGCATATTTTTGCTTTGACTAGGGCTCAGGCCAAAAAGCAAAAAGGACAGGGTGACTTGGATCCTGGAAGAATGGACCAAGTGCTCCCTAAAGCTAGGGTTAGTAAAGGTAAAACACTACCTACTATCCCTCCCTCTACAGTGGATTCAACTTCTGAGGAAGAAGAATTTCCACCCTGTGCAGAACCTACACCAGAGGAGCTGGAAGCAGACACTGCTGAGCTTTTGGGTGAAGGGGGGCCTGCCAGGGAGGAGCTGAGTGTGGCACAGCATACATGTCCCACACTAGAGGGTCTAAGACAGCAAGCTGTCAAACAAGCAAATGGGGATGTCAGTGACTCTCACAGAGTTTACTGGGAGGACAACCTCTTGTATACTGAAGCAAGGGATCCAAAACCTGGAGCTGCCAGGAGATTGGTGATTCCTCAGCAATACAGAGAGTTCCTCCTAACTCTAGCCCACGATATTCCCTTAGCTGGACATTTGGGGCAAATGAAAACTTGGGACAGGATGTCCCCTTGTTTCATTGGCCTAGAATGTCAGAGGGCACAAACGAATTTTGTAAGTCCTGTGAAACCTGTCAAGCCAGTGGCAAAACAGGTGGCACTCCAAAGGCACCCCTTATTCCACTGCCTGTGGTTGGGGTTCCCTTTGAAAGGGTAGGGGTTGACATAGTTGGCCCCCTTGACCCTCCTACTGCTTCAGGCAATAGGTTTATCTTGGTGGTAGTGGACCATGCCACCAGATATCCTGAAGCAATTCCTCTAAGGACCACTACAGATCCTGCAGTGGCAAAGGCCCTCCTGGGAATCTTTTCCAGGGTGGGCTTCCCAAAAGAGGTGGTATCAGACAGGGGAAGCAATTTCATGTCTGCTTACTTAAAGGCCATGTGGAAGGAATGTGGTGTGACATACAAGTTCACCACACCTTATCATCCACAAACAAATGGACTGGTTGAGAGGTTTAATAAAACTCTAAAAGGAATGATAATGGGACTCCCTGAAAAACTTCGCAGGAGATGGGATGTCCTGTTACCTTGCCTCCTTTTTGCTTACAGGGAGGTACCCCAGAAAGGAGTGGGCTTCAGCCCCTTTGAACTCCTATTTTGACACCCTGTAAGAGGTCCTCTAACACTTGTGAAGGAGGGTTGGGAACAACCTTTAAAAGCTCCTAAGCAAGACATAGTGGATTATGTACTTGGCCTAAGATCTAGGATGGCTGAGTACTTGAAAAAGGCCAGTAAAAACCTTTAGGCCAGCCAAGAGCTCCAAAAGCAATGGCATGACCAGAAGGCTGTTCTGATTCAGTACCAACCAGGGCAGAAAGTGTGGGTCTTGGAGCCTGTGGCCCCAAGAGCACTCCAAGACAAATGGAGTGGACCCCACATTATTGTTGAGAAAAAGGGTGAAGTCACCTACTTAGTTGACTTAGGCACTGCCAGGAGTCCCCTTAGGGTGCTCCATGTCAATCGCCTGAAACCCTACTATGACAGGGCTGATCTCACCCTGCTCATGGCAACAGATGAAGGACAGGAAGAAGAGAGTGACCCTCTCCCTGATCTCTTTTCTTCCACAGAACAAGATGCTCTAGTGGAAGGTGTAGTTCTGGTAGATTGTCTTACTGCTGAGCAGAAAGACCACTGCATAAATCTCCTGGGTCAGTTTTCTGAACTCTTTTCTACTGTGCCAGGCACCACTTCTTGGTGTGAGCACACTATAGATACTGGAGACAGCTTGCCTGTCAAAAGTAAGATCTATAGGCAGCCTGACCATGTCAGGGACTGCATAAAACAAGAGGTTCAGAAAATGCTTGAACTGGGAGTGGTTGAGCACTCTGAAAGCCCATGGGCCTCTCCTGTGGTACTTGTACCAAAACCTCATTCCAAAGATGGAAAGAAGGAAATGAGATTTTGTGTTGACTACAGAGGTCTCAAGCAGGTAACTAAAACTGATGCTCACCCTATACCCAGGGCAGATGAGCTAATAGATGCACTGGCATCTGCCTAGTATCTAAGCACCTTTGATTTGACTGCAGGGTATTGGCAAATCAAGTTATCAGAGGATGCAAAAGCAAAAACTGCATTTTCCACCATTGGAGGACACTACCAATTCACAGTAATGCCTTTTGGGTTGAAAAATGCACCTGCCACTTTTCAAAGGTTGGTGAATACAGTCATGCAAGGGTTGGAGGCTTTTAGTGCAGCATATCTAGATGATATAGCTGTCTTTAGCTCCACCTGGGATGATCACCTGGTCCACCTGTGGAAAGTTTTGGAGGCCCTGCAAAAGGCAGGCCTCACTATCAAGGCTTCAAAGTGCCAGATAGGGCAGGGGAAAGTGGTTTATCTGGGACACCTTGTAGGTGGAGAACAGATTGCACCACTTCAGGGGAAAATCCAAACTATTATAGATTGGGTTCCCCCTACAACTCAGACTCAGGTGAGAGCCTTTTTAGGCCTCACTGGGTACTACAGGAGGTTCATAAAGAACTATGGCTCCATTGCAGCCCCTCTTAATGACCTCACTTCAAAGAAAATGCCTAAAAAGGTATTATGGACAGCTAGCTGTCAGAAAGCTTTTGAGGAGCTGAAGCAGGCCATGTGCTCTGCACCTGTCCTGAAAAGCCACTGTTACTCCAAAAAATCCATTGTCCAAACTGATGCATCTAAATTAGGGGTAGGGGCAGTCTTATCACAACTTAATTCTGAGGGCCAGGATCAACCTGTCGCTTTTATCAGCAGGAGGTTGACCCCTAGAGAAAAGCGTTGGTCTGCCATAGAGAGGGAGGCCTTTGCTGTGGTCTGGGCACTGAAGAAGTTGAGGCCATACCTGTTTGGCACTCACTTCATTGTTCAGACAGACCACAAACCTCTACTTTGGCTAAAACAAATGAAAGGTGAAAACCCTACATTGTTGAGGTGGTCCATATCCCTACAGGGAATGGACTATACAGTGGAACATAGACCTGGGAGTACCCACTCCAATGCAGATGGACCCTCCAGATATTTCCACTTAGACAATGAAGACTCATCAGGTCATGGCTAGTCTTATTGTCCTTCGTTTGGGGGGGGGGGTTGTGTAGGAAAGTACCATCTTGCCTGGCATGTTACCCCCATATTTCACTGTATATATGTTGTTTTAGTTGTATGTGTCACTGGGACCCTGCCAGCCAGGGCCCCAGTACTCATAAGTGTGCCCTGTATGTGTTATCTGTGTTATGACTAACTGTCTCACTGAGGCTCTGCTATCCAGAACCTCAGTGGTTATGCTCTCTCATTTCTTTCCAAATTGTCACTATCAGGCTAGTGACCAATTTCACCAATTTACATTGGCATACTGGAACACCCTTATAATTCCCTAGTATATGGTACTGAGGTACCCAGGGTATTGGGGTTCCAGGAGATCCCTATGGGCTGCAGCATTTCTTTTGCCACCCGTAGGGAGCTCTGACAATTCTTACACAGGCCTGCCATTGCAGCCTGAGTGAAATAACGTCCACGTTATTTCACAGCCATTTACCACTGCACTTAAGTAACTTATAAGACACCTATATGTCTAACCTTTACCTGGTAAACGTTGGGTGCTAAGTTACTTAGTGTGTGGGCACCCTGGCACTAGCCAAGGTGCCCCCACATTGTTCAGGGCAAATTCCCCTGACTTTTTGAGTGCGGGGACACCATTACCCGCGTGCACTATACATATGTGACGACATATGTATAGCGTCACAATGGTAACTCCGAACATGGCCATGTAACATGTCTAAGATCATGGAATTGTCACCCCAATGCCATTCTGGGATTGGGGAGACAATTCCATGATCCCCCGAGTCTCTAGCTCAGACCCGGGTACTGCCAAACTACCTTTCCCGGGGTTTCATTGCAGCTGCTGCTGCTGCCAACCCCTCAGACAAGTTTCTGCCCTCCTGGGGTCCAGCCAGGCTTGGCCCAGGAAGGCAGAACAAAGGACTTCCTCAGAGAGAGGGTGTTACACCCTCTCCCTTTGGAAAAAGGTGTTAGGGCTGGGGAGGAGTAGCCTCCCCCAGCCTCTGGAAATGCTTTCATGGGCACAGATGGTGCCCATTTCTGCATAAGCCAGTCTACACCGGTTCAGGGATCCGCCAGCCCTGCTCTGGCGTGAAACTGGACAAAGGAAAGAGGAGTGACCCGTCCCCTGACCTGCACCTCCCATGGGAGGTGCCCAGAGCTCCTACAGTGTGCTCCAGACCTCTGCCATCTTGGAAACAGAGGTGCTGCTGGCACACTGGACTGCTCTGAGTAGCCAGTGCCAGCAGGTGACGTCAGAGACTCCTTCTGATATGCTCCTTCAGGTGTTGCTAGCCTATCCTCTCTCCTAGGTAGCCAAACCTCCTTTTCTGGCTATTTAGGGTCTCTGCTTTGGGGAATTCTTTAGATAACGAATGCAAGAGCTCATCAGAGTTCCTCTGCATCTCTCTCTTCACCTTCTGCCAAGGAATCGACCGCTGACTGCTCTGGAAGCCTGCAAAACTGCAACAAAGTAGCAAAGATGACTACTGCGACCTTGTAACGCTGATCCGGCCGCCTTCTCGACTGTTTTCCAGGTGGTGCATGCTGTGGGGGTAGTCTGCCTCCTCTCTGCACTAGAAGCTCTGAAGAAATCTCCCGTGGGTCGACGGAATCTTCCCCCTGCAACCGCAGGCACCAAAGAACTGCATCACCGGTCCTCTGGATCTCCTCTCAGCACGACGAGCGAGGTCCCTTGAACTCAGCAACTCTGTCCAAGTGACTCCCACAGTCCAGTGACTCTTCAGTCCAAGTTTGGTGGAGGTAAGTCCTTGCCTCCCCATGCTAGACTGCATTGCTGGGTACCGCGTGATTTGCAGCTGCTCCGGCTCCTGTGCACTCTTCCAGGATTTCCTTTGTGCACAGCCAAGCCTGGGTCCCCGACACTCTAACCTGCAGTGCGCAACCTCCTGAGTTGTCCTCCGGCGTCGTGGGACCTTCCTTTGTGACTTCGGGTGAGCTCCAGTTCACTCCACTTTGTAGTGCCTGTTCTGGCACTTCTGTGGGTGTTGCCTGCTTCTGAGTGGGCTCTTTGTCTTGCTGGATGCCCCCTCTGTCTCCTCACGCAATTGGCGACATCCTGGTCCCTTCTGGGCCACAGCAGCATTCAAAAACCCTATCCGTGACCCTTGCAGCTAGCAAGGCTTGTTTGCGGTCTTTCTGCACGGAAACACGTCTGCAAGCTTCTTCACGACGTGGGACATCCATCCTCCAAAGGGGAAGTTTTTAGCCCTTGTCGTTCTTCAGAATCCACAGCTTCTACCATCCGGTGGCAGCTTCTTTGCACCCACAGCTGGCATTTCCTGGGCATCTGCCCACTCCCGACTTGATCGTGACTCTTGGACTTGGTCCCCTTGTTCCACAGGTACCCTCGTCAGAAAATCCATCGTTGTTGCATTGCTGGTGTTGGTCTTCCTTGCAGAATTCCCCTATCACGACTTCTGTGCTCTCTGGGGAACTTAGGTGCACTTCGCACCCACTTTTCAGGGTCTTGGGGTGGGCTATTTTTCTAACCCTCACTGTTTCCTTACAGTCCCAGCGACCCTCTACAAGGTCAGATAGGTTTGGGGTCCATTCGTGGTTCGCATTCCACTTCTAGAGCATATGGTTTGTGTTGCCCCTATCCCTATGTGCCCTCATTGCAATCTATTGTGACTGTACATTGCTTGCATTGCTTTCTATTGCTATTAGTGCATATTTTTGGTATTGTGTACATATATCTTGTGTATATTTGCTATCCTCATACTGAGGGTACTCACTGAGATACTTTTGGCATATTGTCATAAAAATAAAGTACCTTTATTTTTAGTATATCTGTGTATTGTGTTTTCTTATGATATTGTGCCTATGACACCAGTGGTATAGTAGGAGCTTTACACGCCTCCTAGTTCAGCCTAAGCTGCTCTGCTAAGCTACCTTTTCTATCAGCCTAAGCTGCTAGACACCCCTCTACACTAATAAGGGATACCTGGACCTGGTGCAAGGTGTAAGTACCCCTTGGTACCCACTACAAGCCATGCCAGCCTCCTACAGTCTCTCTTTGGGCTTCTTTCTCAATTTTGGTAGTAAGGGTTTGTGGGTGATGTGGGTGTGTGTTTTAAATTGGATTGGGTGTGTGGAAGTGGTGTGTGTATGTGCATCAGGTGTGTGTATTTCGAATTGTCCTATGTGGTTGTGCTTTGTATATGTGTGTGTATTTTGTGCGCGGCTTTGTGTACCGCCAATGGAATACCGCGGTTGAAAGACCGCTGCGTTGATTCGTGGGTCGTGATAGTGTGGGCGTATTCCTGTTGACTTGACGGTGTTGGTTTTGTTATTGCCAGTTTATCACTAACCTTTGGTGTGGCGGACTTGTGTGGGTGTCTGGATTTTGTCGGATTCCGGGCTGTGGGTCGTAATAGCTGTAGCGGAATTCCGCCGCCGCAGCGGTGTGTTGGCGGTCTTCTGCACGGCGGTAAGCGGGATTTACCGCCAATGTTGTAATGAGGGCCACAGTTTTTCCAGTTTCTGGAGGACGTCTGAAACTGGATTGACCTACGCCAACCAGCTGGATCAAGTCAAAGCTCCCACAGAGGCAATCAGCACTTATCCAAACCGTGACACGGGTCCTCCATATGCAGACTGACAGCCCACTCCAAAGAAGAGGCCTAGCAGGAATGCCAAAGAGTGATGAAAGTGGTGACATTGCTCAGTAGTCATGGGCAGAGCCCCTCACTGCTGCTGGATGACAATGGATGGGGGGGCATTTGGAGTCTGACCGCGATTCCTGCATTTTCCAAGGCTCAGACACTGCTATGCCGGTGGTCACCCCGGGGACATCTCCTGACATAATTTGACTAGAACACTTTAAAGGTATGAAACAGAGACAATGTGCAGGTCATTTAGGGAAAGAGCTGTTGGGATTGCTTATTTTTCATAAAAGGAACAGAGGGGGGCTTAGGGAGGGGGCAATCAACAGCCAGATGGCCACAGATTGAAGAAGAAGCTTGGTGTGGAAGCACCAGGCAGGGGTTACAAGATTACCTTGCCCCCTCCCAGAAGGTTGCATGCAGGTACTAAAAGGTTGAAAGATTGAATGGGAGAGTTCTTGTCCGCTTGTCCTGGGGAGGGGGGTTGGGATGATTGTTGATGGATTATAAGTACAAGGGAATCTGAATCCTACGCCCCTTGCTGTTCTCAAGAGGGTGGCTGCAATGAAGGGCGGAGGGGAGGAATGGACGCCGATGGGATAACTACACTTGGGAATTACAAGTTCCTCACATGGAACATAGACGGAACACATATGATGAAAAGAGGTACAAATTCTTCTCATATTTGAATAGGGGGGCATTCATGTCACAACGCTCCAGGAAACACAACTAACGGCTAGTGAGGGTGTGGCACTCCACAGACGATGGAGAGGTCAAGCATATTATACCACCCATTCCGCCTATGGAAGAGGTACCCTGATTTGGATTGGGATTGATGGGGTCCTCTTTTAACACAAGGGAGATGTAATCGACTCTGAGGGTAGATATGTGGTGGTGACCAGCCGGCTTGAGGGGTGCGATGTAGCCCTGGTTAACATTTATACACTTCACATAGAGCAGGGTGCCATCCTGGCAAACTTATCAGGTCGCCTAGCTCTGTATTCAGTACAGACTGCGGTCTTGGGGGGAGACTTTAATTGTGTGGTAGACCCCCTACTAGACTGCTCTCATCCCCCGCTCCATGACTAGCTGGTAGTAAAGGCAGCACAGCAGTTTACAGCCTAGCAAACACAATGGGGCGTCATAGACACATGGTGTCAATTACACCCCCAGACACAGGACTACTACTTTTTTCCATGACCTTCACGTGCAGCTAGGTAGATTTCTTTTCACTCCTGATATACAGGGTTTGGTATCTGAAGCAGAATATCTGGCCTGTACGGTATCAGATCATAACTGAGTAAAACTCTACTTGAGATGGGGGGTCCTAAAGCATGCATTCCTACATGGAATCTGAAACCTGAATCACTAGAGAACCCACAATTTTTAGAGATTGTGAGGATGCATATTAGACACTATTTCACAGGGAACAATGGTATGGCTAGTAACCCCCTAGTAGAATGGGACACCTTCAAGGCAGTGATTGGGGGGTGATGCCTTGCGGAGTCAGTGGGGGTGCAACACACTCTGCTGAATGAAGTCATAGCAGCTGAGGAGACGATGAGGGCAGAGGAAAAATGGAGACTAGGATTCCCAGACCTACAACAAAGATTTTCAGAGGCCAAATAGACTGTAGCGAGTCAAATAGAAAGACTCAGTTGTTTTGATTATAAAAGATACTTGGCCCGGGCCCATGTGGATGGGATCCTTATTGGCCTGGTTGGCAAACCCGGCTAAGAGGGGCTCCATAACAGTGGAAATGCAAACATAGATGGGGGACATAGGCTTTGGAGGCAGGAAGAAATAAACAGCCATTTCATGAATTTCTGTGCTAGGCTCCATAAGAGCACAGTCTGCCATGATGCAGGAGCAGTTCAGGAATTCTTGGCACCACTTCCCCTCACAACTCTCAAAAAAGACATGGCAGAGAATCTGGGGAGTGAAGTCACAATACAGGAAATGCATGGAGCAATTAAGGGGTTAGCGTGAGGTAAAACACCTCGGACTGATGGCTTCCCAGTCGAATTTTACGCTGCATACATGGACTGCAAACTTGTGAGCCTATAAAAGGATGCAAGAGAAGAAGGCATACTGCCGACCACCACGCAGGAGGCATTAGTGGTGCCCTTGTTAAATCGGCAAATGACTGTAGAGCTTCCAGAGCCCTATCACTGTTAATTTCAGAACATAAGATACTCAGAAAGATACTGCCCACGAGGATCCTCTGTTCATGCCCAATCTAGTCCACTCTGATCCAGCGAGGTTCATACCTGGCCAGAAAACTGCTTTTAATGTCCATCGACTGCTAGCAATACTAGATGACACCTCATGTGATGAAGCTGAAGCAGCAGTGCTAGCGGTGGACACAGAGAAGGCTTTTGATAGCCTAGAATGGAAGTTTTTATATGCAGTTATGACCCAAATGAGACTAAGGAAGAATTACATAGCATGGGTCCGTCTACTATATACTACCCCCATGACCAGGGTACGTACAGGCAAGGCGATATCAAGAAGTTACACCATGGAGAGAGGGATGCAATAGGGCTGCCCTTTGTTGCCCTTGCTATTCGCATTGGCCATGGAACCCCTAGCAAGCCTGGCAAGGGAAGGGAACAGGTATTGGGGGATACAAATAGCGCCTGCATCATCACATTGACCTATATGGTGATGACTTGGAATATTTCTACATAGCATGCCTCTCGACAAAGAGGGAGCCAGGGCTATGGTGGCAGACTTTGGAACCCTGTCGGGCCTGCAGGTAAATTTGCACAAGTCTTGCCTCTTCCCTTTGATTGCCAGCAGGGATCCACCAAGTGGGCTTGGTACTCTACTGTGGGAACCAAGTTGCCTGTAATATTTGGGGACTAAGATCTACCATGATAAGCAGGACATATTGGACAAGAATGTGGTACTGGCCATCATTCCACTAGATCTGCCATGACTTTCTGGTGAACGCTCCACTATCGATAGCTGAGAGTGTCGTCATTCTTAAGATGATAGCCGTCCTGCGCCTGCTGTACATTTTCACAGTGCTTCCCAGACCTATCTTTAAGGAACTGGATGCCCTGATAACAACATTCATTTGGGGGATGGGCTGGAGATGAGTGGCTCTATCCAAACTGCAGCAGCAATCAACAGACGGCGTACTGGCAGTGCTGGAATTAAATCCTACTACCTAGCTGCGCAGATCCAATGGTATGCTCAGTGCTTGGCGAGCAGGCAAGCCACATATAGTGCGGTTGTACCCTTCACTGCCGCACTGATGAGACTGACAGGGCTGCTGCTGGGAGTGGGATGAGCACGGGAGGGCGACACACCGGAACTCGGAATTATACGCATCTGCTGGACAAAGTACCGGCAGAAAACAAAGGCTTGCATCCCGCACTCCCCAGAGTTTCCCTGACATTCTTACATTTGTTGCCTCACAGTGGCAGCTGGGAGGGGATAGCTGAATGGGTATTGGCCGGGGTGACGAAAATAGGCTGCTTTTTTTTCGGAAATGGGTACTACTTCCATTTGAGGACTTCCGGCAGAATTTGACCTACCACGTGGACACTCCCTGCTCCATGGAGCCATCACTGCGGCATTCTGCAAACAGTGGAGGTCAGGTCTTGCTGAAGCAAAGCTGCATGCCACTGGCCAATACCTAACCCTGTCATCAGGTACATTTAAGGCAGTCACGTGCCTTTATAGGACAATGAGGGGGGCATGGCTCACCTTTAGAGACTTTGAGAACAAAGTGGGAGGAGGACTTAGGTGCCCTTATATCTGCCAATGAGTGGACACACATACTGGGAAGGATTCCGAAGACATCGCAAAATGCCTGATTTAAATTAATTAACTTTTTTATCCTGCATAGGGCTTACCTAACCCCAGGACAGATCAAGAGACATTTCATAAGACAGGAACATCCTGCCCGCAGAGTGGAGCTGAAGGGCCGAGATTAAACACATGTTATGGGACTGCCCTATTTGGAAATGTACTAGGAGGAAGTGGCACAAATAGTAGCCAGTGTTATTGATAAGGAGCTTTGTGCACACGGGCCATTGCTTACTGGGGGGGTTCTCCCACACACCCAAGACAAAGGTAACCAGCTTGGTGTACGTCCTGGCCAAAAGAGAAACAACCCAAAACTGGAAGGTGCCGAGTGGACCCCACATAGGAACTAGGCGCAGGAAACTGGAAAGGTGGGCTGGATATCAGGGGGAAGTATTAGAGAAGCCAGGAGAGGCCTCAGGCCCTTAGAAGTGGCAAGAGTCTCTGAAGTTCTTGTAGACAGCTTGATGTAACCAGATACGAGTTCCCAGGGGCTCTCGCTGGCCCGATCACCGACCTCCACTCCCTAGGAACTCTGCAGAGGGGAGCTAGTCAGATGGGATGAGTGTTGAAAGTGATCAGTACCTACTTGCCCAGATATACAGAATGCCCCCCGCCCTCCGGTCATGCTTGGCTTCCGTTTGCAACTTTTTCTGCTATACCTCTAAGCACCCAGACTAAAGTAAGACTAATAGGAACATACAGTGGGAAGGATTCAGGAAAAAAGGGGGAGAGGGAGGAGGAGTTGGGGAAGGGTTAACGTTATTGCAATTGTCCTTGTGGTTGACTGTAATGGGATGGCAAATGATGATAAAAGTATTGTTCTGTAGCTCTTGAACACTTTGCAAAACCTTAACTAAAATATGTTTTAAAAAAGGGCAACAGGAGGCAAAACAAGAGACCAGTGTGTGCGAAGGGGAGGCTCTGATGTCTATAAAACAAGTACAAAGGAAAAAGGGAGTGAGGACCAGGATTAATAGTGTTTGTGGAGTTGCTTCAAGACGCCCAAAGAAGGATGATGGTGACGGGAACGCCTAGGAGTGGTAAAACGTAATCACGACTGGGGGACCGGACTAAGGAGAACATAACCACTTACATACTCGTCCATTTCTTGAAGGACACTGGTGCCGAACATCAACCAGGACCTATTTTTTTTAAATTTTATTGGTCTGAATCAGTCATAGTAAAAACAAAAGGCAAAACCAAGAATTTTTTATTTTTTTGTCATTAGCATGAGAGCAATGAATACAAGGCATGGCGAGTGAGATGACAAGGTTCCTGAAGAGGGCAAAACAAAAAGTAAACAAACAGGGACTTCAAGACCAGCATTCACAAACTTTCTCCAAACTTACTGTGGAGCTCCAAACATGGTCTGTGGAACTTTCCAAGTGACTGTGCCTCTCTAGCTCTGGCAAGCGCATATTCTAACTCATACACGTCGTACATTTTCCCACCATTCCATGACAAGGGTTTGGTTTGGGGATAACCAACATCTAGAGATACATAGGCCCTCATTCCAACCCTGGCGGTCATGGACCGCCAGGGTGGAGGGACACGGAAGCACCGCCAACAGGCTGGCGGTGCTTCCAGGGCCATTCTGACCGCGGCGATAAAGCCGCGGTCAGAAAAGGGGATCCGGCGGTTTCCCGCCGGATTTCCCCTGGCCCGGAGAATCCTCCATGGCGGCGCTGCTTGCAGCGCCGCCATGGGGATTCCGACCCCGTCCCGCCAGCCTGTTTCTGGCAGTTTACACCGCCAGAAACAGGATGGCGGGAACAGGTGTCGTGGGGCCCCTGGGGGCCCCTGCACTGCCCATGCCACTGGCATGGGCAGTGCAGGGGCCCCCTAACAGGGCCCCATAAAGATTTTCACTGTCTGCTTTGCAGACAGTGAAAATCGCGACGGGTGCAACTGCACCCGTCGCACTCCTGCAACTCCGCCGGCTCCTTTCGGAGCCGGCTTCATTGTTGCAGGGTCTTTCCCGCTGGGCCGGCGGGCGCCCTTTTGGCGGTCGCCCGCCGGCCCAGCGGGAAAGTCGAAATGACCCCCGCGGTCTTTCGACGGGGTTACTTTGGCGGGCGGCGGACCCCCATAGTCTAGCTGCCACAATAAAAATGGACACCAACCGAGTTGGCCCGGTGTCATTTCCCGTTCTGTACCCCAACATTATTTCTTTGCGTGTTAAATAAATGTCAGACCCACAATATTGCATAATTAGCTGACTCACCCCAGCCCAAAACCCCTGTAGACCTGGACAAGTAGCAAACATATGTAAGATGTCAGCAGCGGACGGTTTACACTTATGGCAACTAGTTTTATCTGTGCTGAGACTCCCTCCCCATCGCATAATTTTCTCTGGGGTGTAGCATTATAGACAAATAGTCTGAAATTGTTGCAGTTTCAATCTAACAGAATGGACAGATCGCTCAACCGTTTTCATGGCCCTATAAATTTCGGAGGGCAAAACTTCACAGCCAAGGGCTTTACTCCACTTAGAAGATAGCAATAGCCCATCACCTATTCAAGATTGACAAAACCCTAAGTACATTTTGCTAATTAGTGATTCAGTACCAGTGCCGTGCAAGACCTCCAAGATGGCAGAGTCAGCAAGATTAATAGGAGTTTCACAGCTGTAGATAGTTAAAAGAGCATTGTTGGGGGATATCATAAGCAGCCTGTTATTCATGAAATGCGCAAATCCCATTCAATCAAATAATTATCCAACAGTTTCCACCCCCAAACAAGTCCATACCCAACCAATCTTATCATGGAATATTTCTGGGAAAGCTGGATTATTCCAGAGTGGAGTATAACAACTAATTAGCACGAGCAAATGTTAAATGCAAATCTCCCGCCACATGTGAGTAATATCCTTAATGATCTTCAATCTGAAAATTTTGAAATAATTTGGATCCGCCAGTCGATAAAGAGAAAACCGTAATCCAGGTTCCAACGCTAAATAATACGCCTGAGCAGAAAGGTCTGGCTCTGTAGCTGTGAGTAGGTTACGAAGCCATCCAGCAAATGCTGCCCAATAGTAAAGTTTAAAATCCGCAAGTTGGAGCCCCGCTTGTTTATGAGGGAATTTAAGATATATCGAGTAGCCTGCCGTGTCCCATTATATCCCAGATAAAGCTGCCAATTGCGCCTTAAAGCTGCTTAAAAAACAATGTCAGAACCCTAAATGGGATTGCCCGAAACAAATGTAGAAATTTCGGCAAAATAGACATTTTGAAAAATATTACAGCGGCCAATAATACTTATTCCAAAGCCGTAGTTTAGTGATGACCGATTGCAGGAGAGGCTCATAATGAAAATGTCACTTACCCAGTGTACATCTGTTCGTGGCATCAGTCGCTGTAGATTCGCATGTTTTGCATAGCTCGCCATCTGGTGTTGGGCCGGAGTGTTACAAGTTGTTTTTCTTCGAAGAAGTCTTTCGAGTCACGGGACCGAGTGACTCCTCCTTTTGTCTCCATTGCGCATGGGCGTCGACTCCATCTTCGATTGTTTTTCCCCGCAGAGGGTGAGGTAGGAGTTGAATTGTAGTAATAGTGCCCATGCAATGGAGTGACTAAGTATGTAACTATTTAAGGTTGAGATGATACATATACAAATAGTTGAAGGTAACTTCCAAACTGCTACAGGCTCCCGGGGAGGCGGGTGGGCACATGCGAATCTACAGCGACTGATGCCACGAACAGATGTACACTGGGTAAGTGACATTTTCAGTTCGATGGCATCTGTCGCTGTAGATACGCATGTTTTGCATAGACTAGTAAGCAGTTATCTCCCCAAAAGCGGTGGCTCAGCCTGTAGGAGTGGAAGTAGTTTGAAATAATGTTCTTAATACGGCTTGACCTACTGTGGCTTGTTGTGCGGATAACACGTCTACACAGTAGTGCTTGGTGAATGTGTGAGGCGTAGACCATGTGGCTGCCTTACATATTTCTTGCATTGGGATGTTTCCTAGAAAGGCCATGGTAGCACCTTTCTTTCTGGTTGAGTGTGCCCTTGGTGTAATGGGCAGCTGTCGTTTAGCTTTAAGGTAGCAGATTTGGATGCATTTAACTATCCATCTGGCTATACTTTGTTTTGATATTGGGTTTCCTGCATGAGGTTTTTGAAATGCAATAAATAGTTGTTTAGTCTTTCTGATGTTCTTTGTTCTGTCAATGTAATACATTAATGCTCTTTTGACATCTAATGTATGTAGTGCCCTTTCAGCTACGGTATCTGGCTGTGGAAAGAACACTGGAAGTTCCACTGTTTGATTTAGATGGAACGGTGAAATAACCTTTGGCAAAAATTTAGGATTAGTCCTTAGGACGACGTTATTCTTGTGTAGTTGTATAAAAGGTTCTTGTATTGTAAACGCCTGAATCTCGCTTACTCTTCTTTGGGAAGTAATGGCGATGAGAAATGCAACCTTCCAGGTTAGGAACTGTATTTCGCAGGAGTGCATGGGTTCAAAAGGTGGACCCATAAGTCTAGTTAGGACAACATTTAGGTTCCATGAAGGAACAGGTGGTGTTCTTGGTGGTATAATTCTCCTAAGGCCCTCCATGAATGCTTTAATGACTGGTATCTTATATAGGGAAGTTGAATAGGTAGTCTGCAGGTATGCAGATATTGCTGCAAGGTGTATTTTAATGGAAGAGAAAGCCAGGTTAGATTTTTGTAAGTGAAGCAAGTAACCCACTACATGTTCTGGAGTTGTGTGTAATGGTTGTATTTGATTAATATGGCAGTAGCAAACAAACCTCTTCCATTTACTTGCATAGCAGTGCCTGGTGGATGGCCTTCTGGCTTGCTTTATGACTTCCATACATTCTTGGGTAAGTTGTAAGTGCCCGAATTCTAGGATTTCAGGAGCCAGATTGCTAGATTCAGCGATGCTGGATCTGGGTGTCTGATCTTTTGGTTGTGTTGTGTCAACAGATCTGGCCTGTTGGGCAATTTGATGTAGGGTACTACTGATAGGTCTAGCAGCGTTGTGTACCAGGGTTGCCTTGCCCAAGTTGGTGCTATTAATATGAGTTTGAGTTTGTTTTGACTGAGTTTGTTTACCAGGTAGGGAAGGAGAGGGAGAGGAGGAAAAGCGTAAGCAAATATCCCTGACCAGTTCATCCATAGGGCATTGCCTTGGGACTGTTTGTGTGGGTATCTGGATGCAAAGTTTTGGCATTTTGCGTTCTCCTTCGTCGCAAACAAGTCTATTTGAGGTGTTCCCCAGAGTTTGAAATAGGTGTTCAGAATTTGGGGGTGAATTTCCCATTCGTGGACCTGTTGGTGATCTCGAGAGAGATTGTCTGCGAGTTGATTTTGGATCCCTGGTATAAATTGTGCTATTAGGCGAATTTGGTTGTGAATTGCCCAACGCCAAATTTTTTGTGCTAGCAGGCTTAACTGCGTGGAGTGCGTCCCCCCTTGCTTGTTTAGATAATACATTGTTGTCATGTTGTCTGTCTTGACGAGAATGTATTTGTGAACTATTATTGGTTGGAAAGCTTTTAGTGCTTGAAAAACTGCTAGAAGTTCTAGGTGATTTATATGCAGTTTTGTTTGATGTACGTTCCATTGTCCTTGTATGCTGTGTTGATCGAGGTGTGCTCCCCACCCTGTCATGGAAGCATCTGTTGTTATTACGTATTGTGGCACTGGGTCTTGGAAAGGCCGCCCTTTGTTTAAATTTATGTTGTTCCACCACAGAAGCGAGAGGTAAGTTTGGCGGTCTATTAACACCAGATCTAGAAGATGACCCTGTGCTTGAGACCACTGTGATGCTAGGCACTGTTGTAAGGGCCTCATGTGCAGTCTTGCGTTTGGGACAATGGCTATGCATGAAGACATCATGCCTAGGAGTTGTAATATCATCTTTGCTTGTATCTTTTGTGTTGGATACATGCGTTGTATGATGGTGTTGAAATTTTGAATTCTTTGGGGACTTGGAGTGGCTACTCCTTTTGTTGTGTCTATTATGGCTCCTAGGTATTGTTGTACCTTGCACGGCAGAATGTTGGATTTCGTGAAGTTGACGGTGAACCCTAGTTTGAAGAGGGTTTGTATGATCTGATTTGTGTGATTTGAGCACTCTATTAACGAATGGGCCTTGATTAGCCAGTCGTCTAGATATGGGAACATATGTATTTGCTGCCTTCTGATGTGTGCAGCGACTACCGCTAGACATTTGGTAAAGACTCTTGGTGCGGTTGTTAATCCGAAAGGCAGTACCTTGAATTGGTAATGTATTCCTTTGAATACAAACCTTAGGTATTTCCTGTGCAATGGGTGTATTGGCATATGGAAATACGCGTCCTTGAGGTCTAAAGTTGTCATGTAGTCGTGTAGTTTTAGCAATGGTAATACTTCTTGTAGTGTGACCATGTGAAAGTGGTCTGATTTGATGAATGTGTTCACTATTCTGAGGTCTAGGATTGGTCTCAGCGTTTTGTCCTTCTTTGGTATCAGAAAGTACAGTGAGTAAACTCCTGTGTTTATTTGTGTGTTTGGCACTAATTCGATTGCATTCTTTTGCAATAGTGCCTGCACTTCTATCTCCAGGAGATTGGAATGATGTTTTGTCAATTTTTGTGCTTTTGGTGGTATGTTTGGAGGTAATTGTAGAAATTCTATGCAATAACCATGTTGGATAATTGCTAGAACCCAAGTGTCTGTAGTGATTTCCTCCCATGCTTTGTAATAATGACTTATTCTTCCCCCCACTGGTGTTGTGTGGAGGGGGTGAGTGACATGTGAGTCACTGCTTAGTAGTAGGGGTTTTGGGGCTTTGAAATTTTCCTCTATTCCTAGGGAATTGCCCTCCTCTATATTGTCCCCGAAAACCTCCTCTGTACTGTCCCTGGTAACTGGACGGTGTTGCCTGTGAGGTGCTGGCTTGTGTGCTCTGACCCCGAAACCCCCCTCTAAAGGGTGTTTTACGGAATGTGCTGTAATTCCCTCTGCTCTGCGGGGAGTAGAGTGCGCCCATGGCTTTAGCAGTGTCCGTGTCTTTTTTGAGTTTCTCAATCGCTGTGTCCACTTCTGGACCGAACAGTTCTTTTTCGTTAAAAGGCATATTGAGAACTGCTTGCTGAATCTCTGGTTTAAATCCAGACGTTCGGAGCCATGCATGCCTTCTGATAGTTACAGATGTATTAATTGTCCGTGCAGCTGTATCTGCAGCGTCCATGGTGGAGCGGATTTGGTTGTTGGAAATGGTCTGTCCCTCCTCAACCACTTGTTTTGCCCTATTTTGTAGGTCCTTGGGCAGATGGTCAATGAGATGTTGCATCTCATCCCAATGGGCTCTGTCATAGCGCGCAAGTAGTGCCTGGGAGTTAGCGATGCGCCACTGGTTTGCAGCTTGTGCTGCGACTCTCTTACCAGCTGCATCGAACTTGCGGCTTTCTTTATCTGGGGGTGGTGCATCTCCAGATGTGTGGGAGTTGGCCCTTTTCCTAGCTGCTCCTACAACGACAGAGTCTGGTGGCAGCTGTGTAGTGATGAAAGCCGGGTCTGTAGGAGGCACCTTATACTTTTTTTCCACTCTTGGTGTGATTGCCCTACTTTTGACCGGCTCCTTAAAGATTTCTTTTGCGTGCCGGAGCATACCAGGGAGCATAGGCAGGCTTTGGTAGGAGCTGTGGGTGGAGGAGAGTGTGTTGAATAAAAAGTCATCCTCGACCTGTTCTGAGTGGAGGCTTACATTGTGAAATTGTGCTGCTCTAGCCACCACTTGAGAATACGCAGTGCTGTCCTCTGGTGGAGATGGCTTCGTAGGGTATGCCTCCGGACTGTTATCTGACACTGGGGCGTCGTATAAGTCCCATGCGTTTTGATCTTGGTCACCCTGGCTCATGGTGGTGTGAGCTGGGGAATGTGATGGAGTTTGTGCTGGTGAGACGTTAATCACAGGTGGAGGAGAGGGTGGTGGGGTAACTTTTTTCACCACTTTTGTTTGTGGTGTTTGTTCAGTTTGGAACTCCAATCTTCTCTTTCTTCTAATAGGGGGAAGGGTGCTTATTTTTCCTGTCCCCTGCTGTATGAAAATACGCTTTTGCGTATGGCCTACATCAGTTGAGTGTATCTCTTCCTCAAACCTATGCTTTTGCATTTGGGAGGTTAGCGAGTGCTCTTCTGTATAAGAGCCTGAAACTGGGTCAGTTGCAGTTTGTTTTGGCACCGAAACCCTGTCTGCATCTTTTTTCGGCTCCGAGGTGACTTTTTATTTTTCGGGGCCGAAACCTCTCGGCGTCGATCTTCTTCGGTGCCGCTGTCTCGGCGTCGAGCCGTGTCTACACCGGTATCTCGGTGTCGATGCTTGTCTCCAGCACTTTCTCGGTCCCGAGAAGGCTGCGTGCCGGTGTCTCGACCGGAGTCGGACGATCTCGGCACTGTTTGGGCCTTTTTCGGTGCCGACGGTCGGTCACCGAATTTATGGGTCGAGCCATGGCCTGGTGGCAGTGGCGTCCCCTGGGCCTTGTAAATCTTCTTCTGAGTGGTTTTCGACGTCTTACTCGCGGTTTGTGTATCGTCGAATCCTTAGGAGTCCGATTCTTGGATCGAAAAGGTTCCCTCCTCTTCCTGTTCCTCGAACTCCCGGTGGGCTGTCGGCGCGGACGCCATCTGAAGTCTTCTGGCTCGACGGTCTCGGAGTGTTTTTCGGGACCGGAACGCACGACAGGCCTCGCAGGTGTCTTCACTGTGCTCAGGTGACAGGCACAGGTTGCAGACCAAGTGTTGGTCTGTATAGGGGTATTTATTGTGGCATTTGGGACAGAAACAGAACGGGGTCCGTTCCATCGGCGTTCTTCTGCACGCGGTCGGGCCGACCAGGCCCCGACGGGGGATCGAAAAAATGACCCCGAAGGGCACCGGAGCTCTTCGATCTTAGACGCGGTGTTGAATCTAATTACGCCGATCCCGAACGCAACAATACCGACGAAAATCTTCCGAAATTAGCTATCTTTCCGTTCCGAAACTCGGAGCGACAGGAACACGTCCGAACCCGATGGCGGAAAAAAAACAATCGAAGATGGAGTCGACGCCCATGCGCAATGGAGACAAAAGGAGGAGTCACTCGGTCCCGTGACTCGAAAGACTTCTTCGAAGAAAAACAACTTGTAACACTCCGGCCCAACACCAGATGGCGAGCTATGCAAAACATGCGTATCTACAGCGACAGATGCCATCGAACTTTAGTTTATAGATATTATCAACATGTGCACTGACTAGGATACTTAAATACGTGGCAGAAGAAACTGCCCGCGGAATTTGATCAGTTGGTGTTAAATTCAGAAAGATCTGAGTTTTTTCGACATTAAGGTTATATCAAGAAAGTTTCCTGAATCGTTCAGCTTCTGGAGTAATTCATTTCATGGCCTCAATTGGAAGAGATGCACACACTGCAACGTCCTCTGCATATGCCATAGAGAAGGGTGAATAGTGTCCTCAAGAACTTTGTAGAACTCCAGGGTAATAGACCTGACCTCCACTGACCGCCTGGTCAGCGTCTGCTGCCATCCCCAGCTACTCTGGCTACTGCTGCCTCTGCCTTTTGCCTGGGACAAACTGAGAGCCTCCTGACTCAGTTGGAGCACCTCCTCCACCCGCAGGCTCATCCCTATGCCTCATCCCTGGTGGTCTAGTGGCCATCAAAAGTAAGTATTTTCTCTCTGTTGCTCTATCACTCTTGCTTTTTCTACCTTTTCTCACTTGTTTTTCCTTTTCTTTTCCATCTCTCCTCCTTTCTGCTGGCCTCTTTTACTTCCTCTGCCCCCCTCCCGCGCTAATTTGACCTGACCCCTTCTTAATGGCGCCCACAGCGCTGTGAGAGGGCAACTGCACTGACATCCTGGTCAGCATCTGCTGCCCTACCCCGCTCCTCTGGCTGCTGTTGCTACTGCTACTACTTCTGCCTTTTGCCTGGGACGAACTGTGAGCCTCCTGACTCTCACTTCGAGGCCCTCCTCCACCCTCAGGCCAATCGTTGCGCCTCATCCCTGGTGGTCTAGTGGCCATCACAAGTAAGTATTTTCTCTCTGTCGCTCTTTCACTCTTTCACTCTTTCCGGCCCTCCTGTCTCCAGGCTGACCGCACCCCGCCTGCCTTTCCTTCTTAATGCCGGCCGCAATGCCCCCGCACTGCAGCCAGCCGCATGCAGTGGATGCGCCGCTGGCGTGCCAAAGGCATGCCAAAGGCAAGCCCATCTGTGCCCTGCACCCGTCTGCGCCCCGACCGTGCTCAATGCCAGGAACCCTGGATCTCCGTTAAACCACCCCCTGGCCTGCCTCCGTTGCGGCGCCGAGATCCTCCTCCACCTCAACACCGCACGACTCACCAACTGCTGCATCATCTACCCCAGGGACACCCCCCGGACCTTTCACCTGCAGGAACTGCAACATCAGCACCAGCCTCAACAAGCTGAAGGTACTCTCCACACACATATATACCAACAACCTCCACAACCTCATCAACTGCCTGATCCTGAACATCCGCTCCATCCACAAACACGCCACCGAACTCTGGGATTTGATCGACTCCATCCGACCAGACATCGACTTCCTTACCAAGACCTGGACAAACCCCTCCTCGGGACCAGACATCACCATTCCCGACGAATACAGCATCCAAGCAGGGACCAGCCCTCCTGCCCGGGCAGAGGACCGCCATCGTACACAAGTCCTCAATACATGTCAAGGCCGTCCCAGAGGAACAATGCACCACTGTGGAACACCTACACTTCCTGGTCCCCTCCAACCATAACTCCTCCATCCACGGCACCATGCTGTACAGGCCACCCGGCCCCCGCCCAGCTTCCATACACGACATTGTAGACATCGCTACCCCCCCAAGCCCTGGCGTCAGATGACTACCTCCTCCTCAGCGAGTTGAATTTCCACCTCGAGGACAGCGCTGATCCAAACACCACTGGTCTACTCAGCAACCTCTCCACCCTCCGCCTCAGACAGCTGGTCTCCACACCCACACACATCACAGGACACCCACTGGACCCCATTTTCACCTAAAGCAACAGGATCACCATCAAGACCATCTCCACACCAGACTGGACTGACCACCGCTGCATACACTTCACAATCACTGTCCCCAGCAACCGCAGCTGCACCCCAAGGACCCCCCACAGGAAATGGAACGAAATCACCAACGAGCAACTCACCTCATCTCTCGCCAAATCCCTCCCTCCTCCCTCTGATGACACCAACACAGCAGCACGCAATCTCAACGCATGGATCACCTAGGCGCCGACACTCTAGCCCCTCTCCGGCTGACATCAGCCAAACGTATACCTAAGAAAGCCAGCTGGTTCACCACCGAACTCCAAGAATAAAAGCGTACCCACAGACGTTTAGAGAAAAAATTGAGGAATAGCCAAACCAGCCAAGATCTTGCCTCCTTCGGAGCCGCAACCGCCGCCCCCTGCCAAAAAATCAAGAACGCAAGGAAGGACACACTCCGGGAGTGCATCAACTCCTCCACATACAACTCTAAAGAACTCTTCTCAGTCATCAATGAGTTCACAGATCCCCCCCTCCGAAGCCACCAGCATCCCCCGTCACAAGACCTCTGCAACAAACTTGCCACATTTTTCCACTGCAAGATACAGGACATCTATGATAGCTTCCTCCCGGAAACTCCTGGCACCGGAACCTGTGACCGACCCATCCCCCCCAAAACCCACCCAAACCATCCACAGCTGGTCCACACTCACCACAGAACAGTCAGCATCATTTACAGCACCCACTCTGTAGCCCCCACGGACCTCTGCCCACACCACATATACATCAGAGTCAGCGTATCCATCGGCCCCAAGCTCCGGAACACAATGAACTGCTCCATCAACACTTGCACCCTCTCCAAGGACTGGAAACATGCGGAAATATGCCCTCTCCTGAAGAAAACTTCAGCAGACCCATCAGAACTGAAGAATTTCCGGCCCAACTAGCTGCTACCCTACCCCACCGAAGTACTGGAGAAAGCAATCAATGCACAACTACGGAATTTCATTAAGGCCAACAACTCCCTGGACAGCTCCCAGTCTGGCTTCCGCAGCCCGGAAACAGCCCTCCTGGCAGCCACCAACAACATCTGATTACTCCTAGACAGCGGCCACACCACAGCCCTCATACTCCTCGACGTCTCAGCAGCTTTCAACCCGGTCTCCCACAGCACCCTACGCACCAGACTCCATGACATAGGAATCCGTGGAAGAGCCCTGGAATGGATTCACTCCTTCCTCTCCGGGGGGACACAGAGGGTCAGACTCTCACCCTACTCATCCAGACCTACAGGAGTCAACTGCGGAATCCCCCAAGGATCCTCACTGAGTCCCTCATTGTTCAACGTATACATGGCCCCTCTCGCAGCCATCATCAGAAGCCACGGTATGAACATTGCGTCATATGCCAATAACACACAACTCATCATTTCCCTCACCGAAGACCCGGACATGGCTAAAAGGAACTTACCTTCAGGAATGGAAGCCGTCACCACCTGGATGAGAGAAAGCTGCCTCAAGCTCAAACCCCACAAGACTGAGCTCATCATCTTTGGAAACGCCACCTCAGCTAGGGACTACTCCTGGTGGCCCACATCCCTCAGCGCCCCCGTGCACCAACTGAGCACACCCGCAACCTAGGCATCATCCTTGAGTCCTCCCTATCCATGACCTGCCGGGTAAACTCAGTCACCTCCTTCTGCTGGCACACACTCCGCAAACTTCGGAAGATCTTCAGATGGGTCCCAGCAGACTGTCGCAGGACAGTCACCCACGCCTTAGTCACAAGCAAACTCAACTACAGCAACGCCCTCTACGCCGGCACCGTGACTAGAAACATCAAAAAACTACAACTCATCCAGAACGCCGCCACCAGACTCATACTAGACCTCCCACGCTGAGAAAACATCTCCCAACACCTGAGAACCCTCCACTGGCTCCCGGTCGAGAAACAAATCACTTACAAGCTACTCACCCACACATACAAGGCCATACACAACGCAGGACCAGACTACCTGAACCACTGCGTCTCCTCCCTCACCCCCGCTAGATCCCTCGGATCTGCTGAAATGGCCCTGGCCACCATCCCTCGCATTCGTAAAACCACTGGTAGAGGACGATCCTTACCCTACACATTGCAGCAAAGAGCTGGAACAACCTCCCCCTGCATCTCAGACAAAGCCCATCGCTCACCATCTTCAGGAAGAAAATCAAGACGTGGCTCTTTGGAAGAGGTCCCTCCCCCCAGCGGCTTGAGACTCTCATGGGTGAGTAGCAACACTTTACAAAAGCTGATTGATTGATTGATTGAACCTGATACGCCAAGTGGGTTTCTGTGAGAGGGGTATATTTTGATCTCCTCTCTGACTAGTCAACACTTGATGAGAGAGTTAAGGCCTGACACATTCCAGCACATGCACTGAAGCATGTTCATAAAACAGTGCCAATGAACCACCTCCTAACAAATAGTTGCCATTGTAGATGAGGATCGTTCACAGAGCTGTAGAACTGGAGTTTGCCCTAAAAGCTTCTCTGCTCCAATTCAAAGTCAACCGATGTGCCCACTGGACTACGGAGTCGAAATCCCAGTCTGATAAATCTGGAAAAGCTCTCCCGAACAGTTGCATAATGTACTGTCTTGGGTCATTCCCTTCCCTCCCTTCTGGGACCCCGAAAACCCATAGATTGTTTCTTCATTGATGATTTTCCAGGACCTCTGTCTTGGACTTAACATACCCCAGATGATGATCATGACCTTCCACTGTTTTAACAATTGTAGATCCTGAGTCTTCCATGTTCGAGACTCGCTGTTGTAGGTCCAAATCGGTGGCAAGTGCAGTTACTTTACCACTAACATCCAGCAAAGCTTGCTTAATTGATGTATTATCGGCCCTGACTGGGACATAATGATGCTGAGCTTCTGCCCTCTGAGTCTGGAGCAGCTGCTAAATTGAAGATAAAGATGGCTCTTGTGACCCTTTCTCTGAAAGAGGATCGGTAATAGGGCTGATGAGATGAGGGAGGGAGGGGGCCCTCATGAGACATTAAAGCTATCTCCAAAAGGTGATGAGCTTTGAGGACTTGAAGAGCTGATACGAGCAGGTTACATGCCTTTCAGCTCCTTTGACATCTTCATTGAGACTGATGACAAAAGAGAAATTAATGATTTCTCCTATCCATTAGATGTACTGTGTCCCGTAATGGACTACCAGTAGTGCCTACTGCTCCCCTCTTCCCCCCCAAAAATGGCTAATGAGCCTTGGGTGGTGTTGCGGCCAAAGATTCATGCAACTTTACCGTGCAGATTTACTGCACGGTAAAATCGAGTCAGGTCCTTTCAAACCCAGAAAAAACTACTATGGAAAAACCAACCCACTTGGATCAGGTGGAGTGGCATTCCTAGACATAATTCTGCTCTGCCTTACTCATAATGAAGGCCTCGATGTCCAATGCTCATTACTCTGCCCCAGGGAGGCATTCCATGGATGGAGCATGGGTGTTCTCACCCATAGATTTTGGCACATTCCCAGATTTACCAGGACTGGTAAAACTGAGAATGTATCAAAATGCTACGCCTTCCTAGGGGAGGCACAATGAGGAGAAATAGCTTTATTTCTCCTCTTTGTTTCCTTTTTCTAAGCGTGCTGCATTCTGCCTCTGAGGACTGATTATTTTTCTACACAAAAACAATCCTACCTGCACAAAAACAGTCCTACCTGCCTGCACTAAAACAATCCTACCTGTACTAAAACCTACCTGCAACACAGGAAGCACATTGTGCGCCAGCCAAGAATGCACAGTATCATGCTAAATGTGCTGAATTCCCGCTCTTTGCCGCAGAGCAGTGCAGTAAGGTGGCTTGCTGTGCGGTGCTTTGTGAAATAATGATAAATCTGGCCCCAAGGGGCCAAACTTGTTCTGTTACAGTTGTCAATTATATTTGCTAATTCAAATGGCACTTTTTCACTACAGAGCAGTGCAGAGAAGAGATCCCTCTTCCAGTACCGCTACCGGCAAAGGATGCAACTCCTGGTCACCAAGCCCTTCCTCATGTGAAGGGGTCAGTAACACGATAACTGAAGCTATTCAATGCTTTGATGAATATTATTGATTATCTTATTTATTTATACAAGAAAAACGAGAGTTAACTTTGTATTCATTACGTTACATTGTTCCCACAGGACAGTGCAACATCCAGGTGAACATTTTAGACACATCCGGCCTACCTCAGACTTACCAGGTGAGTATCATATACTCACAACAGCACACATCTCCAATTTCAAGCCTTATCTGCAATATTCTTCAGTAGGCTTTAGACCAGGGTTTTTTCCATCTGTGGGGTTCGCTCTTCCCCTCCTCCCACACATGGGGCTCATCACCATGTAGGGGGTGGGTCGGATGGAGAATTTTTTTAAAGAACAGTAGTGCACCTGCCTCTGCCTTACAGGGTCTGCTCATCCCACAAAGTAGAGTAGAGATTTACTAAACAACAGAGCCTGCTGTAATTATAGCCTTCCATGTATTGGATGACTGTTAAAAGTCCATATATAATAGGAACCAAACTCTACATGGCATACGCTATTTGGGGTTCCTGATTCTCTTTTTCTGTTGCTATAAACATCGAGAGGGCATATTCTGGCGTCATAGGTTTGTGTAATCCTGTTCCTCTGAGATGTACCCTGCTAACCATTTCTGTGACACTTTTTATTGCACTGCATGCTTTGTTGTTTAAAGCAGAATTAATAAAAACAAACTAAAAACACAGAAGGCACAAACTCAGTATACCATCATGGGAGAGATGCACCTCAGTGATGATGTGAAAACAGCAAGATAAAGAGCAGACATTTTGCAGTATCTTATCATTCATTTAGGAATATGTACTATATTGTGTACCTGTGCATTATTAAACTAATAACGGTAGTTTACAAAACAAACTGAATTGTTTTTTTGGGCAAATAATAAATACTATTTCTGTGCAAACAAATAGCACTAATTTTCTCAGTGTCTCAGAAATGATGCCCTACCATGAGTCAACCTAGTTACTGGCTCTGGATCCTGGTGAAGGGTGACCAGAGGTCTCTGAAGACGTCAAAAAAGAGACTTGGGGCCTCTTGGGGCAAGCAGAGGTGCTTTTAGGAAATCTGGAGGACAGCAAGGAGGGTTTGAGGTACACTTCATGAGAGGGTGAATGGCTCTCAGAACCGTAGTTGAGGGCTCTAGGGCTATGGAGGATGCCAGGCTGGATTTGGGGTTTGTGAAAAGTGGCCAAGTGTATACTACTATCTAGGGAAAGTCTGTGAGATGTGGTGGCCCACAGTTCCTGGAGCGTTATGTATTCTACTTCTAGTTCCCAGCTAGTTTCCCAAATCTTGAAGCATCCTGGGCATGTAGACATCATCAAATAGATCAGACGAAGGGACTGGAGCCATGGGGGGCCCCCTGCAGGAGATATGCATTGCATCGTGTTTCATTGGGTCCTAGCTCCTCTGATAATCAGTGAATGAATTGTGGCGATTCCCTGGTTGGGATGAAGGTGGCAGCTACAGTGCCTGTGCAAGGGCCGTACGGGCAGAGGCTGCCCTCAAAGGGGACATCGGGGGCCGGCGCCTTGCCTGGGATCCTAAAGAACCGGTTTGACTGGCTTGGTGGCCAGCGGGGGCAACTTCAAAAGAAATGGCGCCTACATGTCACCTCCTACAAGCACCAAGGGGGGTACAGGTATTGGTTTAAACTCCCCAATAAGGAGGCAAGAAAAGTGAACGTGGGAGTTTTCAGGGGGGTGTAAGGAGTGCTGTCCACACAGGGGGATACATGTGAGAAGAGCAAGGGACAGCGCGCAGCACAACAACGGAATACCTGAGCAGCCAAACGGAGACGGAGAAGTCCTCAGAGGTGCGCGCTGCCACATCTTCAAACAATCACGCCCGGGAGATTTTTCCCCGCAAGGTCTTGGCACCATGGAGGACCACTGCAGCGGCAGTGATGCAATCCTGTGCCGGTTGGTGAAGCCACCGTGACGGAGCCAAAGCAAGGAACCAGGGCGGTGAGCGTGAGGACCTCCGTAGGAGCAGGCAACGCAACTCGGGAAAGGACAGGGTGGACACTACAACATGCTGGCCGGGTGAGTACGCAGGACAGAGAAGGAGCTTGGGCAGAGACAGGGAGAGACACCAGGGCGAAGAGCACGAGGACCGCTGTGCGAACAGGTGACGCAACTCACGGTAGGACCGCTGTATCTGTCGAGGTGTGGGGGACCATCACAATGGCAGTGACACGACCCCATGCCGGCTGGCGAATTTTGTGGGGCAGTTAGGTGGCTGAGGTGCGGGGGACCACTGCAGTGACGCGATCCCATGCCAAGGCTCGTAATCCGGAGCAGGAGCGCAGAGAGTCAGGCGGGAGCCTGCCGTACTGAGCAGGCGATGCTTCCAGGTCTAAGCGAGCACCTCGCCAACGCGGCTCTGAAGACATGGAGCACTAAGGGAGACAGCGGCACAGTGGACCGCTGTCGTTTCATCGCAGCGACACAACACTGAGCCAGCACATTTTATCCCCGATCGGCAGAAGCAGCAAAAGGAAGCATAATAATAACAGAGCAAGGGGGCTCGCCTAGCCGCAACATCGAATTGGAGTGCACTGAAGCAGGTTGCGACCACACTGTACGCTTTAGGGACTTAAACAGTTGGGCACTATATCAGTGCAAGCAAATCAAGGAGGAGCAGCACAAGAATAAACAGTCAAAAAAAAAAATGGAGGAACAGGCCCAAGTTCAACAGACTGATGACATTGAGGAGATGATTGCCAAAATAAAGAGAGAAGTAGAAACGAGGGGCAAAGACTGGCTGCGGCAAAAAATGGCCGATGGGGGCGATGCAGCAGCAGGACCAAGTAAGGAGGGAACTTCCCTGCAAAACCCTGGGAAACGTCAGAGAAGCGACATCAAAGTGTCCAAGAAGGTGACTATAAGGAAGGAGCCTCAAACTGTCGCCAGCGCAACAGCCACAGAGCCCAGCAGTAAGGGAACGGAGAAGATGGCAGAGGATAGACAGGTTCAGAAGTTTAGCGCCCGTGGCCCGAATGGAAATGACACCCTTTTCAGAGGAGATATGGGAACTCGCCGTTCAGACCTGTCCATACTAGTGGAGAAAGCCCTTGCACCAGACACTGCCAAACGCTACAACACGTACACCAGTAGAGTGATGCAGTTAGGAAGGTTACAGTCTCATGGTGACCCAGAAGCCACAGCGCAGGCAGTTGAAAGATTTATTGAGTGGACATACCTTCAGAAAAAGAGCAAGTCATGGGCCCAGGGGCACCTAGAAGCAATAGCCCATTTTTCAAAATTAGCAACACGTAGGGTCCCTCCTGCCTCTCATTACATCAAGACTGCCATGAAAGGATGGAAACGGCTTGAAGGAAAGAAACAGGACACAAGGCGCCCTTTAGATTTTGAACAACTAAGGGGAATAATCGACGCAATGGAAGAGGTGGCAGATAATCACTGCGAATGGGCATTATTCAGAGCAGCTTTCGCAATTGCTTTCTTCGGGGCTTTCAGGATCAGCGAGATCGCAGCACCAGCAAAGAGGGAAGCAGGGTGTCCTGCCTTCAGGCGCCAGATATTAGGCTAGAGGAGGGAAAAGTCCATCTTCTACTTAGGAGATCCATTACAGTCCAGACAGGCAAAGGAGTGAGGGTGCACATCAGCTGCATAGAGAATACAAAATACTGCCCAGTATTACTACTTAGGCAGTAGGACTACTTGGCAGTTCGGCCCCCTCTTCATACACAGTAATGGTGACTTGATGAGCAAATACCAATTCACAACGGTCATGCACAAAGCTCTTAGTCATGCAGGCTATGCCCCCACTAATTTTGGGCCCCATTCATTCAGGATCAAGGCAGCCACAACAGCGGCCCATCATGGGCTGCCAGAAGAAGACATCATGCCAGTAGGTAGATGGTGCTCCTCCTCTTACAAAAGATACATACGCAACCAATGACTATGAACAGAGCACGAGGCCCCACCTCGACAAGTGACAGCATTTTTGTTTTGTTGACAGGAACCCAGCCCAGAACGGTGTGAGTGGTTGGGCATTCATTCGTCCACAGAATGGGGGTGTGGTGGAATCAAGGCGGAGGTCAAAGGAAGGGCCTGGAGGCGAACAGACATCAAATGGTGGGAGTAGCCAGGAATAAAATGGGCCCAGCTATCGGCAACACTTAAATGGCTAAGCGCCGCAGCAATACACACCCGGAGGTGTTGATCATTCACTTAGGGGGCAACGACCTGGCCCAACTGGGCAGAAAAGACCTCCTCAACGACATTCGGTTGGGTCTAACAGAGACAGCAAGGGCTTTTGGCCAGATCACCATAATGTGGTCTGAGATCATACCCAGGTTCAGGTGGCAGGGGCTGAATCCAACAGCACAGTGGATAACTCCAAGCGGAAGCTGAATATTGCAGTCAGCAAATACTGCTCAAGCAATGGGTTGGAGAGCATCAGACACGGCCTCATTCACCCAAGGCGCCCGGAACTATACACCTCAGATGGGATGCATCTATCAAAGAAAGGCATGGAGATTTTCTGGGAGAATCTATGGGCAGCCATGGTCCAGGCGGGCTGCTTAAAAATAATAATAATAATAATAATAATAATAATAATAATAATGATAATAATAATAATGATAATAATAATAAGGGGAAAGGAGAAATAAGGAACACTTGGGGGAGACGCCAGGCGGCGTGGAAAAAAGAAAGGGGAAGAATTGTTGGCATTAAGGCTCACCTGGTAAGGCGGTGGGCCAAAACAGGGGTCACTCACCTGGGGATGTCTCACAGCAGGGTGAATGTGGCCGGCAGGGGGAGTAAGTGGAGCACAGCACTCACAGCCCAGACCCACGGGATGGGCGGCAGGGCACAGACACAAAGCATGGTAGCGAGTTGGGCCTAAACAAAACATTAGGCTAACCCCCCTCACAAACAACGACAAAACCAACAATATGCCAAGGACATCCCCTCAAGCGGCATGTATGATTGCCTAAAAAGGAAAGAGACAGAAAACAGTCCAGTCCTAACTTCTGCTTGGCTTGAGATATTTCACCTTTGGAGTTATGACCTAACAGCAAATGTATAATTTTGATGGCCTGTCACTTGTGATTGATTTATGACCTTGTTGCAATGATTTAGAACTTGCATGTTTAATGTTACTCATTTTACTCTGAAACTCACTAAAGTTTACAACTAACGTTTGCATTGGTGATCATGCATGCTTAAATAAAATTGCGGCCTTGTACAGCCCATAAGTATATGAGTTTTAATATTAAGATAATACTGATGCAACTTAAGGGGACTGGAGTGTTCCAAGTGCGGGAGTTCTGAAACTCCATGGAGTCTGTTAGATGCAGGAGAGTTGGAGACAACCATGACCCAGCGCACTAAAGAGCCCATTGGGCTGGATGATCTAATTGCTGAGCAGCAGACATGGGGACTGGCAGGGCATAGAGCCAAGAGTGCCAATCCTGGGTCGCCCTGGAGACTGTAGGCGCAAGCAGAGTATCAGCAGCATTAACACATTGTCAATAACAACCCAACCCCAGCCAAAGTGGCAGAGGATGAAATCAGCAATTGGGAGAACTCTCTGGGCCTGCAGTGGCCGCTGGAATGACAGTGGAGGCAGCGGGGGAGGGGGGGTTGAGGGGAGGCATTAACACCTTGAAGGCTACACTGCAAGAAATCACAGAATATGTGAGATACTTGGAATACAGAGTGTAGGACTCTGTGGGTTGCTTCCATCACATCAACAAAGTAGTCGGACTATGGAAAGATGGGGAAGGTAATGATAGATCATTTAGGAAGGTGATTTGGAACTAAGGTGGCATACCTAACAGGGCTGGCTTTTTGGTGGTGCGAGAGGTGCGGCAGCACCGGGTGCTGACCTCAAGTGGGCGCTGTGTTTAGACATAACTTCAGAAACTTGCGATTTAAAAGCACCTGCTGAAAAGTTCCTTGTGCGTACAGCCTTCAGGAAACAATTAAAATGTCAAGATACCTCTTGTGATTAATGTTCATGCTAGGGAGAAAGATGGGAGTTTTATCTAGCGGCAGCTTTGACTCAACATAAAGTACATACAGCGTTAATATGCCAGCTGCAAAAAACAGAACTATGGGGCATATTTAAGAAAAGTGGTTCTGCACATAGTGCAGAGTCACTTTTTTTGCCCTCCTTAGTGTCCCCCTAACGCCACCATGTGTACGTCATATTTAAAATACGGCGCCCCATGGCGGTAGTTAGGGGACTAGCGTCAGAATTTTTTTAAGCACCCAGAGGCTCATTGTAACCAATGGAATCCTCCTTTTAATGCCTTCTCTGAGCAGGCGTTAAAAGTGACGGAAAACAAATGACAGATTTCTTTGCGCCATTTTTTTGGTCCCCCTAACTGGGGATGCCCTCTTTGCATACATTATGCCTTGCGCAGGCATAATGTAGCGCAAAGGGTTACAAAGTGGTGCAATGCATGCATTGCGTCACTTTGTAAATATGGCGCAGCATTTTTGGCCTTCTAACACCACATTAGCGGGAAAAAATGACACCAATGTGGTGTTAGAATGGTACTAGGGGCACTTAAATATGCCCCTAAGGGGCATAGTGCTGTGGCACTTTTCTTGTGCCCCTTAGCGCCCCCTTAACACCACTATGTGTGCGCTGTATTTAAAATACGGCAAACCATGGCGGTAGTTAGGGGACTAGCGTCAGAATTCTTTACGTTAGTCAGGCGCTTTTTAGGATTAGCGTAAAAAATGTTGATGCGAATCCTGTGAAGCACCCAGATGCTCATTGTAACCAATGAAAGCCTCCTTTTAACGCCAGCTCTGAGCAGGCATTAAAAGTTCCGAAAAAAATGACGCAAAGAAATCTGTCAGATTTCTTTGCGCAATTTATTTGGTCCCCCTAACAGGGAGAATGTCACGTTTGCATACATTATGCCTGGCGCAGGCATAATGTAGCTCAAATGGTTACAAAGTAGCGCAATACATGGATTGTGCCACTTTGTAAATATGGCACGTTGTTTTTGGCCTTCTAATGCTACATTAGCTTTAAAAAATTACGCTAATGTGGCGTTAGAATGGCGCTGCGGCTTTTAAATATGCCCCTATATTTTATGCGGATAGCTGAGTGGATAAGTAAATCCAGCCTTTACAAGTGCTTTAAAACACATGAATGTATGTGAAAGGGGAGCGATGGAGAGATGAGGGGCACATTTGCGGGTGGTAGTGAGTGAAACCGAGGAGGAGGTCATGGGGTGGGGGGAGCCAAAATAAACTGTCACACAGGGCTCCACCAGTCCTAAAGCCGGCCCTGATCCCTAAGACTGACAAAATTCTATGCAACGGAGAAAGCACACATGGTACCAGGTCAGAGTCTACCCACTAGATCAGTGTTGCACTCCTGCATTTTCACGATAGAGACACTGCACTACAAAAGGCCCTCAGCTTTGGCCAATTTATAATGGAGAACAACATGGTGGTGAGGTTCCCCGACTACACAGCTGCAAAGCTGCAGTTCAACAGCACTTACCATCTTTTTTAGAAGTAAAGAAGTCTCTATTAGCAGTGGGGGTGCAATACATCTTGCTGTTTCTATCAAAACTGAAGATAATTGATTGTGATAAAGCAAGCCACGTCGCTAAGCCAAAAGAGGTGTCAGATGGTCTGGAGATGCTTACAAATGCAATAAACAGCACTTAACATAACAGAAGAAAGGCATTCAGACAACATGGCTTAAAAAGGCCAAAAAGGATCCAATCCAGGGCTAAAAAGGGGGCAACATTGGCATTAGTGAGTGTATAACAGATGAGAATCTCCATGGGGCATCCGGAAAACCCTGCCTCATTAAGCCCAGAATCAGGCCCTGACCACTCGCAGTTGGAACATGCAGAGCTTCTGCTTACCACTTTGAGGTCTGTGGATGACTTGTGATTGCGCTGAATTGAGAGCTTGATTTGGAGTTTTGGAAGCAGGTACAAACGTGACAGATAGCATGTCCACCTTATTATGAGTACTATAGAAGGTATTGCACGTGCAATAAGGTGGTTAGGATAGCCATCACATTTGTGATGGAGAACTCGCCCGCCAAATTCTAATTCAGGCACTAAGATACTAACTTACAACAGTGCTATTGGGAGACCTATGGCTAGGGAGGCTTGCATCAGTAGTCGACATTCTCAGGTTGATCAAATTAGGGTGCACTCATATCAAGTTACATTGAACAAGGTAAGTGTGGCCAGGCCTCCACCCACCTCAATGAAGATTTGTGTTTTTTGCAATAGGATTCATTGGATGGACAGCCCTGGCTACTCTGCTTTGGGGAATGGGAGTTGGGATATTGTAAACGAAGGTTGAGAGCTGGTATCATATGAGTTTACACAGACATAAGGGATCAGGGGCCATTATTTGGAATCCCATGTATATGGGGGAGGTGTGCGGGACAACTGTAGGCACAGAGAGCAGGTAGATGCACAATATACTTAGGAAAGGCCGAGACTACCCTAAATAGATATAAACTCCTCACATGGAATGTTTGGGGAGTGGTTTCCATAACTAAGCAACTAAAGATCTGCTCACACACTTAAAACAAGAGACAGTAAAAACATAGCATAGATAGAGTGACCAAATGCACACCAGAGGGTACTCTTCATACTGAATTGTTCAGGTTTGACAAGGGATTTTCTTCACTCTTTTTGACACATCTATAGATAAGTGAATATGTGATAGTTATGGGGACGTTGGATGGCATGGGTGTAGTTCTTTACTCTACCATCTCAGAGCCAGTTGCCAAAAACCCTCACATTCCATTGTTGTCAGGTGGAGTCTAACAGTGTGGTGAACACTGACTTTGACCACTCAAATCATCCACTATCCGGCACTATGGATGAAAAGGCTGCACGCTATTGAACATTAAGACAGAGTATTGGGAACTTTTGGAGCCATGGTGAAAGCAATATGCTGGAATTGTAGAATATTCATTCTACTCCCTGATATACAACCTGCATGTCACATTAAATTGTGTACTGTCCTCCACTAATTTACAACATATGGTCACACAAAGAATTCCTGGATAGGCTTTTATCTAATCACAACCCCCTACTGGTGGGTTTGATATGGGGGAGGCAATGCACAGCTATTAGACCTAGCATCTTTTGACGTGGTTTCTCCTGAATTTTTGTTCCTGACCTCCTGTTATAACTGGGTGATGTACTTCATTTTTGCTGGCTTTATGACTGCTATCCAGTGCTAAAGTGGATGTGCTCTGTGTCTAAAACATGATGACATTGCTCTCCATGATTGGCATATTTGCTTTGCTAGTATGTCCCTAGTAAAGAGCACTATGGGGATCATTCTGACCCTGGCGGCCGGTGACCGCCAGGGTCACCGACCACGGGAGCACCGCCAACAGGCTGGCGGTGCTCCCAAGGGCATTCTGACCGCGGCGGTTCAGCCGCGGCCAGAAAGGGTAAACCGGCGGTCTCCCGCCGGTTTACCACTGCCCTACAGAATCCTCCATGGCTGCGGAGTGCGCTCCGCAGCCATGGGGATTCTGACACCCCCTACCGCCATCCTGTTCCTGGCGGGTCTCCCGCCAGGAACAGGATGGCGGTAGGGGGTGCTGCGGGGCCCCCGTAAGAGGGCCCCGCAAAGTATTTCAGTGTCTGCAAAGCAGACACTGAAATACGCGACGGGTGCAACTGCACCCGTCGCACCTTCCCACTACGCCGGCTCCATTCGGAGCCGGCGTCCTCGTGGGAAGGTCGATTTGCCCTGGGCTGGCGGGCGGCCTTTTGGCGGCCGCCCGCCAGCCCAGGGCAAATCCCAAAATACCCTCAGCGGTCTTTTGACCGCGGAGCAGTATTTTGGAGGGGGAACATTGGCGGGCGGCCTCCGGCGCCCGCCAATGTTAGAATCACCCCCTCTGTGTGCTCTGGGTCTGTAAGTCAAATGCTACCAGTGGACCTGCGAAGGCAAAAAGAATAGATGATGGAAGGAATGCTGAACAATGTAAACATCCACCCAGAGTCACAAAGATCTTGGTTTAATCCATTGTTTTTTGCCTACCACATCATCCCGCTTTGGACCCTGCCACATGCAAATCAGTCTTGACCCTGCTCCCCAGGGGAACAGTCCAGCCTGAACTGCCAGGCCAGGTACTCCCTGGACTAGAAAAAAGCATCCTGGGACAGGTTTTAGGGCATCCCCCTCATCAGCGAGGCTAGCTTGAATCCAGTGGCACAGTGAGCACGGGACCCACGCCTATCTGAAAATACCACTTTTAGAAAGTTGACATTTTCTTACTTTAACCATTTTGTGCCTTAGCCTGCCTCCAATCTACGTCTGGTCTGTGAAACGTCTAGGTGACAGCTCATCTGTGCATTCCATCCAGATAGCCAGATAACACAGGACACTCCACTGCCCCTGCATTCCATCTGCATACTGGTGGGTCTTCCTGGGAAGGAAAGGTGTTTGGGCTCTCACTCACACTTCAAAAGGTAGTGAGCTGACCCCACACCAGGGACTGATAACCCACCTACCACCACCACAGACCTCCTGGCAGACAGGAATGGGCTGAAAGGGAACTAGGCACTTCAAAACCACCCTTTGAAGTCTCCCTTACTTCAAAGGCACATGTGCGTATAAGTACTGGGCCTCTAATACCATATAGGAGGAACACTTCTGGTCTTAGGCCATTCTACCAGGAAGAAGGATTGCAGTGTTGTCAGCAGGGACTACCACTTTGCTGTTTGCTTTGCTATGTTGGCTTGCTGCCTGCTACTTCTTGCCTAGGAATGAGAGGACTGGACTTAACTCTCTACATCCTACAATTTAAAGATTCTCCAAGGGCCTGACTGAGCTTGTCTCCTATTTCTGAAGTCTCAGAAACATCAAAGACTTCACCTGCAGCTTGCCGTCAGCACCTGGGGCTCCTCTGCCGTGAGCCTTGCTCTGCCAAGTGGTGCCAAATCTAGCATTGGACTTGGAGGTGAGTGTGGTGCTCCAACACAAGAACTGACGCAATGACATTGGCGCATCACTTGGAACTGATGCATCCAGCTGCAGAAATGCTGCTTTGCTGCTGCCTGCACTGAAACCTCGGATATCAGTCGCTGACTGCCTGATGCAACAAACCCAACCTACAATGCAGCCCTGCTTGGTGGACTTAGCACCAACTCATCGGTACCAGTATTCTTCGCATCCGGACATCGGTGCATCAACGACGTTGCCTGATCAGGAAACGATGCATCGCCAGAAAGTGTGACGCATCCTCTCCTCTGGATCAATGCATCGTCACTGAGCATCAAAGCAGTAAAGGTACTGTCAGCAGGTTTGCGAGACTCCTGTACCCGGTGCACACTCCATTGCGGTCAGACTGCACTTTTGAATTCGCCCCGGTCCAGCATGACCAGATAGTTCCGGATGGAGCTACTGTCTTCTAAGCACTGCATTGTGATTGAATCTTGGAAAATTCATAACTTGACTTGTGTATATTGGATATATGTTGTTTTGGTCTTGTTTTACTCAGTGAAATATTGGCTATTTGTCTAAACTGGTGTGGAGTTCTTATGTGATGTTTTCACTGTTGCTGTGTATGTGCATAAATACTTTACACATTGCCTCTTTAGTTACGCCTGAGTTCTCTAAGTTACCAGACGGTGAGCACAGGTAAATTTTTAGTGTGTATCTTACTTGCCCTGACTAGGATTGTGGTCCCTACTTGGACTGAGTGCAAACCCCTACCAACTAGAGACCTGATTTGTAACAACAGCACCCCTTACTCAGAAGCTGCAGGGTGACATGCAAAATGACTAGCCCTTTACAGAGTTCCTGAGAGACGGCATACAACAATTACTTCAGGAATAGTGAAGGCACTGATACACTATTAAAGTGAGAAGCCTTCAATGCAATAATAAGGGGCCACCCTATTAAATCCGTGGCAGGGGTCTTGAAATCCTGGAAGTAGATTAGAATGGTCTCTATACAAATCTATCTGGGCTTTGGGCATTATTAATTGTTGATCCAACACAGCAAAGACCATTTTGTCTGAGAAAGAGAAATATGCCACAGTGTTTGAAAAATGTTGATACCTTAACCATGACGAAAACATGGTGAGCACTCATTCTAAGGGTGATAATGTGGAACATTTCCTTGCATGGCTGAAAAAAAAACCTCCTCAAAGAGGCTCGCCAATAGCATTTGTTGAATTTGGATTAGGCAATATGTTCTTTAACCAGGTTGAGTTAATAACACATTCTTAGATTCCTATAATGATTGTTATAGGCTAATGAACCTAGCTTCCCAGACCCATATTGAAGCCCACTTGGACAAAATGTTCCTAACCTGGGTACTTCCCCCACTTGGTAGAGATAATAAACCAACCAATAATGAAGTCAACATTAAAGAAAGCCGTAAGGGGCATAACCCTAAGGAAAACCTCAGGATGTGCTAGTTTTCTCATGGATTTTTTGATCTAGCCTATTCTCATCTGCTGGCCCCTGTATTACCGCAGCTGTTCTTCACAGCTTCAAAGAAAGGGCAGTTACCTAGCATGCTGAGTGGGGATTTAATTGTATCTCTCCTCAAATCAAGCGGAGATCCCATGCATAGATCCACCTACAGGCCTCTTTTGATCATGAACTCCAAATACAAAATATTTGGTAGACAATTAGTTGAAAGACTTATAATACATGGTGTTTCTGCCCTTTGTCAACGTTGATCAGAACCAATTCATCATAATCTTCTATGGTAATGAACATCAAGTGCCTATTTGGAAACCTCAAGGAAGTGCATCATACAGTAAAGTGCTCAATTGCAATATCGATTGAGGTGAAAATGTATTTGGGAAAGTTATTTGGCAATACATATTAAAGGTGCTCAGATGAATGTCCTAGAGAAGATAATATTCCACTTGGGTTCCCCATAAAATACCGTTCCTATTGCTAGTTTTCCTCTCAGGTAAAATAACTCCCACCAATTATGGCATATATGGAGGCACTCAGCAAAGGTGCTCTATATTCCTTGTGCTATTTGCTCTGCCAGCAGAACACCTTGTTAGTGTGACAAGGACAGAAGATACACCCCTGACAGATGATAAACAAATCTTCTTACTCTATGCAGATGACCTCTTTTTCTTCTTGCAAGATGAACACATTGGGCTAGGCAGCAGGGTTGACACCTTCAATGTATTCGACCACATGTAGGGCTTCTAAGGAACTTGGGCCAAGATCTGCTTGTCCCTATTTTTCAAACATTTTTATGACCTCTAAGGTACAAGCTCTAGACATACCTTGGGACCACACAGCTTCAGCTGTCTGGGGTATTGATTTATAACTCAAACAAACGCCTATTTAAAGGGAACTTGGGCATGTCGATAGTGGTTCCAGGAACTGTGTGGAATTTTGAAAAACATTAGCCCCAGAAGTCATGGAGGGTATAGCCGTTACAAAATTGATAATGCTTTCATGCTAGCAATATCACTTCACCAGCCTAACCATATGGATTCCGAAATTATTATTTAGGAAATTGGATACACTGGTGTCAGACTTGATATGGTGCATGTATAGGCATTGGTTGGCATTGGTTAAACAGAACCCTCAATGACTAAAAGTGATCTAGGAGCACCAGATTTTTTATTACATTATCTGGCGACACAGCCTCAGTAGTTAGGATGATGGCTGGATGGAGCCTATCTAGCTGACATGGGATTCCTGTCAGAAACAATACATTAAAGAGTATTAAATAATATGTTAATAATTAAACGGTCGTCAACTGCTGGGGAATCTCCCTTCCGACTGTGAAATGGTCTATAATGCTGGAACAATTGCCTGTAAAAAAAAACATTGAATCTCAACCTATTCACGGCTCCTACACTGGTGAAGCTCTCAGGCTCCCGTGGACTTTACATAAAAAGATAATTCGGTGGTTGGAATATCTATAGACCTGGAGAAAGTGGGGAACTGTTACTTCTCAGGCTCATTAAACTCCGTTCAAAGCTCGACAGACTAAGACAGACTCCCTTTGGGACAGTTCATGCAATACAAGGCATAGAGGAACATCTTCCACAGAATATAGGGCATGGTGGAAGATGAACCACACAGACACGAGGTACTGAAATTACTGAATAAGACGGGGACAGCAGATGGCTGGTAAGGTGGTTTTATGGAGAATTTCTTAACATAACAAAAACAATCTTAATTAGTTAACGGCAAGATGGGACAGAGGCCTAAGGAAGGAATTATGTGATGATGAGTGGCAAATGTATTCACTTACACACATAAAGTATCTAGAAATTCTAATTTTAACTATACTTAATTCAATTTATGCATAGGACATACCTTTCAACTTGCCCCAGATGCTTATGAGACAAAGTAGGATTCTACACATGAGAAGGGAATGTCCAGAGAGAAGACAATTGAAGATGCATTCTGAGCATCTGATGACACCTACAGAGCAGACTTGGTCATTTCCCATTCCTGAAACCTCAGAAAGTGGGCATTAAATGTGTACACCAGGCCTTTTTTGGGAAAATAGAAAGATTTCAGTATCATTAAAATCCACCCCACCGCTTTGTAAATCGATACAGTGGGTTTAGAGGTGGGCAGAAGACAAGAGCATGGCCCTACCTATGGAGGAAGGGTGGTATGCAGGGTAGACCAATGGCACATATATAGGTTGAAGCTTTACTTTCATTTAAATTGTTACAAATAGAAAAATACGCACCAACAACTCCAGACACTATTCTCCTGACAGAGGTTGAACCCTTGCCCTAAAGCATAAAATAGCTTTCAATATAACTTTAGGTAATCAAAGAGTGGAAGAAGCAGACATATGGAGCGGCCAGTGGGAGTGATACATTCCAATGATCCCCACTGTCTTTCTCTCCCCCGTTCAATAGCATAGCACCTTCGAAAAACTCCCCTATTGAAAAGATGAACAAACCTTGGCCCAAGATTCCTACTTTCATTAACTTCTCTTCACTCACATTGTTTAATGTTTTGTTTGCCTTGTGTTATTTCATACATTACACAGCTCTGCTTGATATCAAATGAAATTGTACTGCAGAAGATAACGGATAAGAATATTGAGATATAATAATAAAGTGAACAAAATATTCAAGACCAAAATAGTGAATGGTAAGTCCATATAGAGTAAGTATTGATTTTCTGTTTGTAAGTGCATATCTACATACCTTGACAATATATACCTGATGCATCATCTTGCACTCAGTAATGCAGAGAAAATTCTTGTGGTGTAGCAAATAAGAATTACGTGATTGCAGATGTAACTACGTGTTGCTCACAACCTCTGAAATGTCAGAAAATATGTTTTTTTTTAAAAACATTTTTAAACAAACATGGGAGTCTGTCAACGGCAGCTAAGGGACTGGATGGCCGGCTTCAAAATGTGAAGGTCAGCTAATAGCTTTCTAGGGTTAAGTATGGACTTCTAAGGATTAGGGAAAGGGCTTTTCAGGATAAGCAGTAGGCATAAAATAGTGTACTGTGGACAAGGAAACTAGAGGACAAGCAGTGGGGATTTAACAGACTCTGAAAAATGGCATAGTTGTCTGAAGGTCACTTGAGGGTGACTCAGGGGTGTTTGGACTAAATATTATGTTGTAAATATCAGGAGACACAAATTTCAGAAATATAATATTGTGGTACAATAATATGGTGAGGCAAGAATATCGCTGTCAATAATATATATTTTTTATGCAAGTAATATTGGTTTTAAGAGTATAGTTGTTTTTAATATCAGTTTCAGAAATATAGTTGTAAAAAATATGTTTTTTAAATTATTTTAATATGTTTTAGTTTATATCTTAATTGTATGTGTCACTATTGTTTAAATAATTTATATTATTCTTTTAATATAATTTGTAATGGTAAGTGATTTAGAATTTTGTATTTACTTGTTAATAGAAATGGTAGCAGGTTGTTCAGTTTGTAGGGGGATATAGGGAAGTTAATTAGGTAATAATTAATTACTCATTAATTAATAATTTTAACCAATTATGTGATTGATATTAATTATGTAAATTATGTCATTCTGATTTAGCATAGTTATATTTTAAGTGCGGGTTGCTATGTTTGTAGAGTGTTGGGTGGGAAGTTATATATGCAATAATTAACAGTTAATTTTAATTATAGAATGAATTATTTGATTATTAATTATATACATTTTCTAATATTTTAGTTATATTTAAGGTGTGGGTTGCTACATTTGTATGTGTATATTGTGGGGAGTTAATGACAATAATTAATTAACAATTAATTAATAATTGTTTATTCATTATGTAATCAATTATCAATTATTTAGATTGTGGTATACTTATTCATTTTAGTTTTTTTATAAGTACGGGCTGGTAGGTTTATAGGGATATAGGTTGGGAAGGTAATTACATAACAATCGAAGATTTTATATTGATAATTATTTAACTGGTTATTAATTGTGTCATTTAAAAAAAAAATTAAGATATATATTGAATGTATCCTCCCCCTCCAAAGTCCAACACTTTTCCTACTGTTGTCCTGTTTGGAGTACGAATAGTAAATTTATACCCTTTAAAGTGCAACACATTCCCTACTGTTGTGCTGTTTGGAGTAGGAATAGTAAATGTAACCCATCCAAAGTCTAACACTTTCCCTACTGTTGTGTTGGTTGGACTAGGAATAGTAAACTTAACCCTTCCAAAGGCCAACACTTTCTCTACTGTTATGCTGACTGGAGTAGAAATAGTAAATCTAACCTCTCTGAAGTCCAGCACGTTCCCTACTGTTGTGCTGCTTGGAGAGGGAATAGTAAATTTAACCCCCTGAAAATCTGACACTTTTGTTAATGTTGCTATGTTTGGAGTTTGAATAGTAAATTTAACTTCTTTAAAGTCCAACATTTTTACTACCCTTGTGGTGACTTACAGTTGCTTAGATTGGAGTGGGAGTAATAAATGTAACTTCTCCAAAGTCCAACACTTGACCTACTGTTGCACAGATCAAAGTAGGAATAGTAAATCCAAACCTTCCAAAGTCCTACGTTTTCCCTACTGTTGTATTGACTGCAGTAGGAATAGTAAATTAAACCTCTCCGAAGTCTAACACTTTCCCTACTGCTGCATTATTTGGAGTGGGAATAGATAATCTTACTCCTTTGAAGTCTACCATTTTGCATACTGTTGCGCTGTTTAGAGTGGGAAAAGTAAATTTAACCCCTCTGAAATTCAACACTTTCCCTACTGTTGCATGACCTGGAGTGGGAATAGTATATTTATTTTATGTCTTTATATTTTAAATATTTTTATTTTATTTTATAGTTTTTGTAATTGTGTTCTTCAAATGTTATATATTTTATTTATTTTGTAATTTATTATTTTGCAATTGAATTAATATTTTAAAATGTTAACTAAATTTAGATGAATAGATGTGTATATATATTTATTTACATATATACATATATATACACATATATGCTTTTCATTGTAGTACATTTAAAAGAAATACAAATTAAATGTGATATGATGTAAATGTATATATTTTATATCACATTAATTGTGTTACACTTTATAAATATATTTAAACACACATACACATCTATGTATATGTGTGTGTGTTTATATAAGTATATATTTATATATAGTATATTATGTATTAGTGGACTTTATGTAATTAACATTATATTAATGTTATATACTAAAATATTTAAGATTTACTACTTTAACATCTATATATATAAAAACATGTTTGTGTGTGTTTTTAGAAGATATAAGTGTTAAATGATATTTTATTTCCAATATCTTTGTACTTAGCATCATAAGTATAGGGACACAATATTTTGGTAAGCGATATGTTTGAAACAATATTTGTGTCAAACAATATTGTGTCAGTGATCCAACTCAGGACTAATGAAGGCTGAGTGCTAGCAAAGGATTTCTGTGGATCGATGGTCAACTGACCAAGCGGTGGCTGAGGATGTCCAGGGCAGGCATTGCATATGAAAAGGTGGCTAAAGACTATCTTATGGTTGCCTAAGGCTTAATATGGAATCTATTTGGTTGCCTGATCTCTGTATTTGCCTGTTGAGAGCCAATGAGGGCCAGATGAGAATCTGTGAGAGCTGACAGAAATAATACGAGTGCCAAAAAACAGCCCCTGAGAATCAGCAGAAAGTCACTTATGGCAAGCTGAGACCCTCTTGTGAGCTTGCTGATACTGACTGAGAGCTGGCTAAAGGACTCCCAGGAGCCACAAGACAAAATTAAAACAGTCCATAGAAAGATTTTGTAGGACGACATGTGTGTTCTGGATGTGACAGAAGCCTCAACAGTTGGCTCATAGCTTTATGTCTCTGGGAAGGTTTCCTGCACCCATGCTCACTTGAGTATGCAATTTTGGGGCTGGCGGTCCTTGGAGTAGGCCTCTGCTTGTAGACTCACTCTCAAGCAGGCCAGGGACTGCAAACCATCCTACAAGTATGTTTAGGTTAAGTAGGCCCCATGGTAGGCCTTTCATCTAGGCATAACTTTTTACTGTCCATGCTATAGTGGTTCTCCCACATACTATCATATTCTGCCTGTGAGGTACTATTTCATTGCTGCTGCCTGGCAATTACTGTTTTCTGTGAAAAACTAGCACACATGGTTACTACATTTGTTACACCTGTTACTACATTTGTTACACCTGTTCTGTTTTTGCACGAAAGCTTGCAGTTATGTCACCCAAACTGTATGTGTTGGAGTCTCTCCCTTTTCAGTTTGTGGATATTTAGAGGCATATTTAAGAGCCTCTAACGCCACATTAGTGTAATTTTTTTATGCTAATGTGGCGTTAGAAGGTCAGAAATGCTGCGCTATATTTACAAAGTGGTGCAATGCATACATTGCTCTACTTTGTAACCCTTTGTGCTACTTTATTTCTGCACAAGGCATAATGTATGCAAAGGGAGCGTCCCACCATTAGGGGGGGCCAAAAATGGCACAAGGAAATCTAAAATATTTCCTTGCATCATTTTCTCTGCACTTTTAATACCTGCTCAGAGCAGGCATTAAAAGATGGCATGCCATTGAATACAATGGGCCCATATGTACATAAAATGTTGGCGCTACTCCTGCAGAGTAGATCAATAGCGTAAAAGAAACAATGCTTCTGTCCCCTACCCTTCGCCATGGTGCCTAAGTGCTTTGACGCCTCGTCAGGGGTAGTAAGCGCTATAGAAATACTATAACAATACAATACAATACAATAGTGTGCCATATTTTAGATACGGCGCACACATAGTGGCGGTGGGGCGGGCTAAAGGGTGGAAGAAAAGTGGCGATGCGCTGTGTGCAGCGCCCCTTTTCTTAAATCTGCCCCCTTAATATTTGGAGTGTGGTTCCTGGAATGCTCCTCTGAGTATCATATTTGTCCTGCTATCCCTGGTTCTAGGCAATACCCACCCCTTAGCAATTTTAAAAAAATCGGTGCCAACAGGGTAAGCACCTTATTTGTATTATCCACTTCAAACTTGAAGGTAAAGGGCAGAGGCCATTCGTCCTTCTCGATCTTTCCTTCTGAAATTCCTACCACCCAAACTAAGGCATATGTCCTCATTGTCCACTCTAAAAAGTGCTCACAAAACGATCCTGTTTTAGGTAACACATTAACACCTTACCCAAGAGTCCTTCCAGTATTGTGCATGTGATGAATGCCCTTAGGCAATCAATCTTCAGTTACTCTAAGAAGACTTAGGTTAACAGCGTTAACGTCCACTGATTTAGAAGAACTTTAACACCCGTTTAACACACCACCGATATGCCACCTAACTGGATATCACCATGCTCACAACTTCACCATACACATCAGCACACTTCTCACGACCATACACAGGAACAAACGAAGAAAGAACTACTGACATGAATCCAACAAGCCCAGATGGGCCATTATTTGGCTAGGACAGCACAAAACAACACTTGCTGCCACTAATCACCTTCCACACAAATATTTCTGGCAGGCACCAGGCATGCCTACCGACCGAGAATAAGTGAGAGCAAAGTGTGACAATCCTTTGTCGCACCCATCATACACCCAGAACCTACTCCCAGAACTCACTGAAGCAGGCACATCTTGAGTCAAACTTCTAAAGCACATCTCTGCAGACTGCGATAGAAGCCTTGAAAGAGGAAAGTCACCCTTGGACTACTAAAAGCTCTGAGGTTTCATTCCATTTGTATAGTGTGCGCTATACAAACGACATTAAAAATTACAGCAATAAATTATCGGTATTGCTTCTTGTTCAAGGTCGTGTTTTCTACACACTGGTCTGAGGTCTTCTAAGTTGCACTTAAAGTCCTAGACTGGGATTGTCCTTTGGGTTTAAAGAACAAAATGTTCCATATTCTGTGAACACTTTTCTGTGTAGTTTGGAATGCTTCTTTTTGTGTGTTGTGACATTATGCAGGCCACTGATGATGCAGGAATCTAATTCTATAATGGGGTACCAGTTGCTTTGGTAGCAGCAGTGCTTATCTTGAGCAGATGGTTGAGACCATCACCCGGTTTTGCAATCAGGACTTATTTTTCGTCATCAGTCTTTGAGTAAGGGCAATGCAGTGAAAGGGAGAAAAAGGAGTCAGAGGAGTCAGAGGAGGAAGAGAAATATGGGAAAACATTAAGAAATGGATAAAGCAGAGTTAAAAATGAACTTGCAAGATTGAAATAAAGAGACAAGAAATGAGGCAGTTTTGGTATTCAGCAAGCCAGACATTTGGCAGTGACAGCAGAAGGCTCCTAAGGAAAGTTTTGGGCATCTGCACTTACATTTTTTTTTTTACAAATTTAGCACATAAGAGCAGATAGATAGATAGATAGATAGATAGATAGATAGATAGATAGATAGATAGATAGATAGATAGACAGACACCAGTGGACAGAGGCAGGTCAGCACACATCCTAACTTCCAGCGCACTAAGGGCCTCATTCATAAGAATCTGACTCATCACCATCGATGTGTCAGATTTCTTGCGCCTGCCGCACATCCCCTAAGGACGCCATGATTGTGCTGTATTTAGAATACAGAGTTCCATGGCACGCGTTTTCACATATGTGTCAGAATTTCTGATGCATCCGTTGGTGCTAAACTGATCCATTGCTGGAGCTGTGTTGTTAAACTGAAGCAACTCCAGCGATGCAAGGAGAGTCCCATAGGAAAATGCCCTGCATTTATTGTTACGTCTGCTCTGAGTATTAGAATGACGCAGTGAAAAGTTGGAAATTTCACTACGTCAGTTCTATGTGGCTTTTTCCGTGGGAACGCTTGCCGCAGGTAAAATGTGATGCAGGGTTTTACAAACAGATGCATCTTGGCCTACTGCACCAGTTTGTAAATATGGAGCAGTGCAGTGCACTGCCAGTGCCACCCTTGTGTGAAAAAAAAATGACGCAGAGTTGGCGCAAAGGAGGCCCTGACTTTGTATTGTCAGATGCTGGTGAGCGCCAGATCTTCCAAACTTCAAAATATATAATCAAGCAAAGTATTAGGAAACATATTTAAGAAAAACAAGCATCCCTTTTGAAGTCTTGCCTAGAAACAGCTAAGCAACTTGTTAGCAAAAAGACCTGTTGTATCAAACATAGACTAAGGGCCTGACTTAGGCCTTGGCGGAGGGAAATACCCTGTCACGAATGTGACGGATATCCCGTCCACCATATTATGATCCACATAGGAGATAATGGGATCGTCATACGGCGAAAGGGATATCTGTCAAGTTTGTGACAGAGTATTTCCGTCCACCAAGGCCTAAATCAGGCCTTAGAGTCATCTTTGGGTCTGCCCCTTGCTCGTGATTCAAAGGTGGTCTTGACTATCTCACTTACCTGTTCCAGATTCAATGGCTTGCTTCGCTTTTCTAGTATTGTCCCACTGATGGAGCATTTCAATCTCAACTTGTTTACATTGGATGGCATGTATCCTTCCACTGCTGACCTATCTCTCGCTCTCTCTCTGTACCTCGTCTTCTTCCCCGTCCCCATCGGTTTCTATTAATAAAATACAAAACCACCACCCTAGCAGTTGGTTACAACGTCCCGCCCCAAACACATCTGCACGTCAACAGCAGCCACCCTAAAAGGACTTTTTTTCTTTCGGAAAATCATATTAAGTTGGCTACCTCGCCTGCATTTATCCACATGGCAGCCTTCTAAAAGAAACAACAAGCATTGTCAAAGCCATTGACTCACAAGTGAGAACTATTGGCTTTGCGAATACTTCTTAATTACATATTTTGAGATGCAGATAGAAAACATTATTCAATTTTATCAGTGTTATCAACTGGCAGCTTCACTGTGCTGTAGGCTTTGAACGCGTTCAAATCTAATACATAAGCGAGAAAATTAAAAAAAGGAATGTAGTTAGCCACAGATCTATATTCACATCAAACACAATGTGTCCGTATTTGAAACGTCACTAAAGTGGCCACTGCACGAATTATCACACAGACACAGCTGTGCGACCAACTCCCACAACTCAGAACATGGACTTAACATTTCTTTTTCTAGAAATGAAGTGGCAACCCGTCGTCTATAAGGGGTTTCAAAGTATGGGAGCTGAATAAGCCCTTTCACCAAGTGGAAAGTCTCTGTGAACATAGCCAGTGGGCAAACTAACATTGGAAGCGAGTCACAGGCCGCAAGTGCCGCGAGGGTGTTTGTTATTCCAGTCACTGGGAGATCCAAACTCTGCTGTTTCGTGTATAAAATTGAGACCGCATTCGTCTTTAAGGCTTTTGGAAAGTTTCTGCTGGCAAGACCAGACTGTGCACATCCATTTAAGAGCAAAAAGGCTCAGATAAGAGCAGCGACGCCTTCTATCTGGGGCGAACAGAGAGTTTCCTGGAATTGGCCCGCAGGTCTCATGACCCGTGCAGTGTGTGCTGATGCGCCCGAGCTATTCACTCACTGAGCAGTGAGCGTGGCGCACTGACCCCTCGCTCCTTTTTCGGCTGCTTTGCCGTTGGTCCCTCTGACGTAGCTACCATTCTATTTTTTAAAATAATACTTACGATAGCAATATTCAGAGAGGAGCGCACGGCGACCCTTTTGTCCAAAAGGGTGCTTGAAAAGCAGCGCAGCTAGGATGCTGTCGGTCCTGCTGTAATGAAGGAAAATGTCCCATTTGACTGCTTTTGGGTTGTTATAAAATACAGCAGTTATCAGGTGTCAGTGGGGCCCCAGGGTTCTACACCCCGGAGCCACTGCAGCTGCGGCATCAATAGTTGATGATGAGTCCCAGGCGTTTATTCATCAGCAGGAATTGGAGCTGGTCTTATTACAGCAGTTGGGGATGTGGGATAATGCAGTACTTTCATTTGGAGGAAGAAACAAGCATTTGCAGTGCAATGGGTCTCGCGTTTGCTTGAGTTAGAGCTATTAGCGTTGTAAATTTATAACTGGACTTTTCTTGTCACACACATACTGAAAATACAAAGTAAAACAATTGACATAAGCCAGCCGATTCAAAGTGCCGCGGTGAGCGTGGAGAGAGAGACAAAAGAAAAAAGAAGTTTGCTCGCAGTCAGTTATCGGCAAAAGTGCAATTATCCATGTAAAGGGACGATGGCCAAGCGGTAACAAAACCACCCTAAGGAGGGACAAACAAAAAGCAGTTACCAATGAAAACAGAGGACTTTTGAAGGGCAAGCCCATGAAGGAGTGATAGTGATGGGCGTGCAGTGGGCGTGGTTAAAAGCCCAGATACATACCAACACGTCTGAAAAGCAGCGCTTGCACGCTGCTGTGCTCGACCTAAAAAGCAGAGTTTGCAAGGTGCCGACTAACTCCACCCACAGCCACACATGAGTTCCCCAGAGAAACAAAAGACCAGTGGTTACAGGAAGCGACACCTTGTCACAGGATGTCGTAACCTTAAAACACTCAGCAGCACCCGCCTCCCTGTTCTCAGCTTTAAAAAAAAAAAACATTTCGTCATCAGAGCCTTAAAAACGATCTCTGGAGAAAAAGCACGTCTGAGCGGTGTAACCATTTTAGGCGGAATGTCTACTAATTCCATCCCTTACACATTTTCAAGTAAACATTGCTTTTGGTGTCCTTAGAGTGACCATCACTCCTTGTGCACTGTAATGCAAAACCCATCCGATGTGGTAAACAGGAATTTATTTGTTATATAGAAGTATAATTTCAAGATGTTGAGTATTTCTTACGTAGAACATAATGTTTTGGTGGTTGGTAGGGTTCCCACCTTTCCAAGAGAAAAATACTGACCATCTGTACATGTGGTAAGATTCTGTAAAGGGCCCAAAGTAGTTCTTAAGCAGAATATTTTATAAAATCGTCTATATTCATTTTAACATGGCCTTTCTGTCTTTGCTTACCTTCATTATCAGTCAGGGGTCATTATGGCAGCTGTAGAACATATTTAAGGTATTTTCTTCTTAAATTTACTGTTTAAAGTACCACTGAGAAGGTAAAAATACATAGACCTTGCAAGTTTTGTAGCACCAGGGACAATAAAATACCAGTCCTGCTGGTAAACAACCGCCTAGATGGCAACCCTAGTTGTTGGATTGCTCATCATCGTCATCATAGTGTAGAAACTGGTCTCTGAGCCCTCAACCCTGGCTGCAGCATTTAAAGCTAGATTAAAAGTGACTACCTCAAGCTCAGTTCTTAAAATACTAACATCCCCAGTCGTAGAGGCTTAACATGCACCCAACTCTATGGCCTTATGCATGTGAGGTCCCATCAACCAGCACCACTAAGCTATGGAATATGGGAATCATCATAGATTCCAGGCTCTGACGTGTCCCTCTTGTCAACCAAGAAATTATCATTCCATATCCTGGGGATCCTTAGACACATTTCTTGCTGCTGAGGTGTTTTTTAACAAATCCATATGATCATCTCCCTGGATCTCCCTTTATTCAAATTTTAGTACAGAGTGAATGTGGCCCAATGGCATTAGAGCAATGTGCATGAGTATAACATTGCATTACACAAGGTCAGATTTTTCTTTTAAGGCATAGGGAGATTAAGTGATTGGCCCAGAGCCACAGTATGTTAAGTGAATGCCGGGGCTCCTCAATTCCAAAGTTGGAAGCTCTGGCCTCAGGGCAGATTTTCTCCCCAAGGGACTATACTATACCAACACCATTTATCACGGAGATTTTTACTTCCTCTTCCTTTTTATATTTATTTTTTTGCAAGGGACATAAAAAGGTAATCAAAAGTCAATAACTGGAAAAACAGCTACATGTAAAAATACAATTCAGTCTTGCAAAATAAATACACATTATTGCACACTTGGCCCAGCAAATAGAAATACCTTGGAAGGAGGTGAAATATACCATTTATTGATACTAAGTAACTGTCTATCACCATTCATTTGCCCGGCCGAACGAAAGTATGAGAATTTTGTATCCTGTTCTCGTCAGTGCACAAGATAGAACTTTCCAGTCTGGAGTAGTCCATGAAAGAGTTCTGTCAGGTCCTAAAGTGGAAAATTCTGGCTCTAGCCAATCCTGGCTATGCATGCTCTGGCAACCAAAATGGAAGGGAGGACAATTCCTTAATGATTCAGTAATATTGTAGCTCAGTATTGAACCAGAATTAAAGTAAAACAATAAGTCAATCTTATCCCTAATAAAGCATGAATTTCTTTAAAGACATGATCCAAGTAATTCTGAACTTTGCTGTAGCAGGTGACTGGGTGAATCAAATCTGCATCCCCCTGACCACACCTAAAACAATTAGAGTCAGGTCTACATTTCCATGTATTGTGCTTTGGTTTGTGTGACGCAGATCAAGTATTAATTTAAAGTGATGGGTTTTAGGATTTGATGTGTTGACCGTACACTGACCCCACTTAATGCTGTCTCTTAGCTCCTCGATAGAGACTGATTCTACCATCTATTTACCAAATGCAGCAATTTATCTTCCTTTTTTATTCCTAAATCACTTTTATAGATTTTTAATTTTAATGAATCATTTTTTGGGGTTTAGACAAAAATTGGAAAACAGGTATCATATCTAAATCAACATTACAGACAGAAGGTACCTCAAATGGTCCCATACTTGTAGATACAAAGAAAATCTTGACATGGGTATATGATGTTGTGTAGCTCCTCAGAAAGAGAAGATCTCATTATGCCTTTATAGTTGCCCAACTCTAATCAGTTAAACCCTCTGACAGATATGCATGCCTTTCTCCCTGAAAATTACTAAGGGGGTGGTGCCATCCCACAATGCGGTGTATCTGGTAAACTCACTGCTATTGAAGTATGTTATCTAAGGCCACAAGATGAGGGAAAACACCTGTGTCATCCTAAATCGAACTTCTTTTCAATAATAAGGCTCAATACTGCCAACTATAAGATCAGAATTAATGTGTAATTCATCCAAGGGCCATTCAGTCTTAGGTAAATGCATAACCTGTTAAATTCAGCCACTAACTGAAGCTCACTCATAGTATCTCAGATCTGGTAAGGCGCAACCTCAGTGTTTATGGGAAAGTTCATGGTCTGAACAGCCTTGCTTGTTTCTTATATTACCTTACGAATCTGTCCCAGGTTGTTTCTACCTTATGTATATATGCTTCTGGACCTAAGAGAGGAATGACACTGAATGCAGATCGACATTTCCAAAGAAGTAGCATCTTTAAGATGTTGCATCGATCCATAATATCTATAGGAAGCTAATTCATCTTTGCACAAACCCTGTGGAAGTCTTAAGAAGAGCCTCATAGTTATGTTTTTGTCATCCTGTTAAGAGGTAATAGTGACTTGTAAATAAGTCACACATTTATCGAGTTTAATATATAACCTAAAACAGTACAAAATAGGGTAGCTTCTGTTTCTATAGCTTCATCTGCTCTTCAAGTATCACATGTAAACACAGTCATATCCTTGAAGTATGGGCAATCTTTCACTCAACAGCATTGATATTAATCACCAAAATATCTATCGACTTCTCCAGATGAGAAAGAAGGAGCTCCAAATATAAGGCAAAAAGCAGCAGGGAAAGAGGAGGCCACTGCCTAGTGTCCCATGAAATAGAGAATCCCTTTTCCAGTAGCTTCAGGGGATCCAGAACACAGCAGCTGGGCTAACCTCAGGTCTACAAGGGCACTGGCAATCAACATTCGAAGATCCGTGGAACCAAGGATAGGCGGTACAGATTTCTCGAAGCAAACTCCCAAGTTCTGGAAGTGTCAAGGTCTGCATCATGAAACTGACTGGTCACCTTTCATTCCAGAAAGCAACTCCCAGGCTAGTCAAACGCTCTTTACAGCAATAATAAAAGGTAGACATCTCCTGAATGTCTTCATTCCATTGACTATCAGAATTCTTACTTCCAGCAACTCTAGGATCTATGTTTGATATTGCTGATACAAAGAGCAAGAGTAGGGACGCATTGCAATCTCTGTCTGGATTTTTCATATCGTGAGCGCACACATGTGCAGCAGCAAGACCAGAACGCCTCCATGGCCCTCACACACGACGGTTGTAGGTCTGAATGTCACTAGGAAAAACTTTGCCTGATGCAATGTTTCTATCAGAAGATGTCCTGCTTATGGTACCCGATGCATACCTGCACTACTCTAACATAGGCAACACTAAAATCGTCCATCCTACCTTATTCAAATCAGTCAAGGCCTCTGTTGTGATTCAACCTCCTTCACTATTACATAGTTAACATAATTATTGGCCTATGGCACGAAGTGCTGGGGATTGGTTGCTCTGGCTGTTTCTGAAGTCCATGCATTATAGGGTTTATGACAGCATGGTTCTTCCTAATAAAACAAACATTACAATGTACCCAAGTAAGAAGCCTAAACCAGCTATGCTATCCACATTAGTCTTTTGACAAAACAATACACTTTACGCTGAAGCTTTTGAGTATTTTAGTGTTTACGGCGGACAACTAAATAAGATTAGACTGTGTCCTATTTGTATGACTACTGACACTTGGAAAGAATCAACCAGCAGCTCTCGGGTACATGGAGGACCAGTGCCAGAACAGTGAATCATTCCAGTCGACTAACACTGATGCTATTGATGGCCAGGTAACAACGCCAAAGTATAGCAAGAAGTCAAAGAGGAGAAATCTGATCTTTCTTTGTCAAAAACAGAAGACTCTGCTAAAAGTGGATCTTTAAAATCAGAGTGTGCATTTCTATTTATTGTCTGGAGCTTAAAAGCTGATTTTATGGGCAAATACAAAATTACAGCAATAAATCACAGTTCATTCAAACTGTCGAACAGTGCCAGCTTTTGGGCGGTGCGACTGGTGCAGCCGCACCTGGTGCTGACACGGTGGGCAGGGGGTGCTGCGTTTAAAATAAATGATGGGCTTAAAAACATGTGCTGCAGAGTTCCTTGTGTGTCCAGCAGTTTTCATGCTACAATGAAAAAAAACAAGATAACTCTGGTAATTAATGTTGGAGAGAGTTCGGGGTTTTGTCTTGACAAGTGGCCGTTTTAACTCATCATAAAGTTGCACAGAGGGTTAATGTGCCTGCTGCGAAGAACTTGTGCCACGCAGGCCCCATAACTGAGTATGTGTGAACTATGAGTAGAGCTATAAAAAAATGCATGTCAGAGAGGAGCAACGGTGAGATGAGGAGCATTGTCGAAGGGTGGTAATTTGGGAATTCGTGAAGAAGGAGGTAATTGTGGGGTGGCCAAAAAGATTGTCGAACCAGGTGCCACCAGCATTAAAGCCAGCCCTGCTTTTGAACATCAAGCTTTTTTAGCTATATTGTTAATCTTAGACGTCTTTTACACAGGGATACGTTCTCTTCTTTTTTTATTTTTTATGCAAAACTGTTGTAATCTGGTGCTCATGTAAAGCGCTCTAACGCATTGGTCCAAGTTCGTGCCATACAAAAATTGCGTAAAAACTATGTATATCCCCAAAATCGTGCCAGTGCATACAGGATAAAATTCCTTCATATTTAAAACCGTGTGAGCTAAGGATCTCAAGTGTTTTAGTGCTCTTCATTCATTAGCTTTTTTTACTTAGTTTTAATGTCCACAAGCAACGGAATACTTTCTATAACAAGATATTGATTTTGTGCGGATGCATTTGTTTTGTGCTGGGGGTTGGGGGCATTAATGGATATTGAGTTGAGAAAACATATGAAATTGTGATTACTACAACTACACCTACTAATACCACTACCTCTACTACTATTATTAATAATAATAATTTGTATTTTATAGTACCTGTTTAGATCAATAATAATGTATATATTAATTTATTGGTAATATATCATCATTATTCATGTGTGGCACTTATTTATTTAACTACTATATTTTTATTGTTGTGCGCTTCATCTTCTTCTCACTAGTATCAATAATAATAATAATAATAATAAACAATTCCCTTTAGAATACTGCAATTAAACCTTCCCCTAACCCGGCACAACATTACTCATAGAAACTATTAGCGGAAGTAAGAGGCACGAGGCCCTGGTGAAATATGCGCGTGCCTCTTTGAGAACGTCTCATGTTCAGCCAATGTCGTGCCTAAAGAATTACACTTATACCAAGCAGGCTCAGGGCTGACATTGCAGCACGAAGCACATGAAGACATTTTGAACAGAAGGCTTTGAAAGACGGCGGGCTCTTGGTCGGGTACACATTGCAGAGGTTAAGATGCCCTTGGAGGAGGGAGCGACGTTTTCCTCCTAGCGACAGGCCCTGCGTTGCTATGCTGATATCAACACAGGCAGAGGTGTCCAGCAGGAAGGCTTCTCGGGTGCTGCGAGTGTCTTGGGCTGATAAAAGTTCACACCGCGGGGTCTGGACCTCCCGGCAGCCTCGTGGCTCCCAGGGAATGCGGACAGAATAAAATCTCACACCGCCGTCCAACTCCGCCCGTGTACCGCTTTATCTGAAATGTCACCCCTGAGTCATGAGTCTGGGCAGACAACTCATGTCCTCCCCGGGATCAAAGTTCCTATAGTATTTGGAGAAAATGTCTATCACAAAAGCTCTTCGAAGGAAGCCATTTTGGGGTGCAGCCGAGAGGAAGTTTATTTCTAACATATTTAACGTCCTTGACATATATTATTTGTATGCACCAAGCACAATGGGGACAAAAATTAATTTTAAAAAGGCAAGCCAAGCACCTTCAAAGGCCGACTGCAACTATACCTGCTCCCTTAATTACCATAAAATGCTAACCTTTAAGAGGGCGTTGGAGTACTTTTATGGTGCATGCGCATCATTAATGCGGCCAACTGCTGAATGATGTTAGAATACATCTCAAAATCCCAAGGCATATGTCTCATATCCAAAGCAGACGTCATCAAACAAAGAAATGTATTGGAATTCATACTGTTACCAATGAAGAATTGGGTAAAGGAGCATTTTTCCCTCTACTTGGGTTGTGGCCACTTCAAAGCCAGATTGATGCGTTGGTATTTCAAGAAGTGGATCCTTGTTAAAAAAATTACAGACCATTCATTGGTCATATTTTAAGGTATCAACAAACCCACTATTTATGGGATGGGGGAAAGTGGCAGTAAAGCTCTTTTTCTCATAGTTCTTCTATATGGTCATTGTTTTCTCGTACCACTTCTACATATTACATTGTCAGGTTGTAAGGGTCCTTGCAGGTACTTCCTGTACCAGTGTTTCTGATAGGAGAGGATGTTTTGTATTTTGCACACAGTATAGTCTTTCAAGTCTGACTTTGGTCTGGAATTGTTACCAGTCTGCCTTTGGTCTGGTATTTTTTTCATTCTGGCTTTGGTCTGACATTGTGCCACCGTTCTGGCTAGTGGGACAGATTTGTGACTGACGCCTGCGATGAAACTTGTGTGTGTGGAAATGGAGAGAATGGGTAATTGGGGAGGTCGAGGGCATCAGAGAATGGCGAAGTGGGGAGGGAGGCTGGATGAGCTACCCCTATTACACGCTCAAGGCAACAAACCCCAAAGAGGTGGTGCAATAAGAGGTGAAGGGAGCTAAAAGTGAGGAGACTTGACTAGGAGGGCAGTGTAAACACATGTGGAAATCCTGGCATAGGGTCACATAGCTTATTTTTGGGGTTTCATTCTAAATCCCTCTCCTATTAATTAGGCTACCTTAAAAGATATGAACCAGCCAAAGATTGAGATTAAATGTTTTTGTTATTCATATTGTACTTGAGTTCTAATCCGTTTACCACGTCCTGAAGTAAACCCTATTACAGTGTTTAAGACACAGGTTTATGCAGTATATTGTAAGTTGTAATTGTAAATGTATTTATCTAGCGCTTGCGAACCATGACAGAGCATTGAAGCATTTTTTCTCGCGAGTAGCACACTACTCCAGAACCCAATATTAGTACTTAGTAGGTTAGTACAATTTTAATATTTGTTTTTCTTGTGCAATAGTTGCGCTATATTTGTACTCTTGAATTATTGTGTGTTTAGTAGAGTTTGGAATAGGGATAGAATGATCGGTGTGGATTTGAAAAAGGGAAGTAGTGAGATTGTTTTTCAATTAGTGGTCTTGTGTGCTTTTTAGTTGGGTGGAATGGCTAAAAAGGAGGGGTGAGAATTTGAGAAGGACAATTGGAAGTTTATAGTAGTCTGAATGGTTTGGGATCAGCCAGAGGGAGGACGGATGGGAAGGACAGAAGCGTTTTTTTTGGGATGTCAAAATGAAATTAAATATTCACATATATATTGTTTTGTGTGGGTAAAACGTGAACCTATCACATCCCTGTAACCATTGTACATATAATACACACACACATGTATACATGTATATATATATATATATGGTTCTTACTACCAAACTTTTAGGGCAGAAGCCTCCATTCATGATGGCGGACTCATGCATAACATCACCTCAAAAGAAACATAACGGCCACACAGGGGGTCCAAACTCTCCAAGATTTTATTTTGGCAAACAGACACGTTTCGGATTCAGGACTTCTTCAATGTTTGCTCTGTAAATGAATGAGGTGGGCTTAGTTTACAGACTTCAAACTGCCCTTATTGGACAGCTACACATGAGCATAAAAAGAGGACTGGGTCATCAAAGTGTACACTACAGTGTTTTCGGCCTCCATATTTATGGAATTATACACAGTAACAGGTATGACTTTGTCCAGCATAATTCTGACTATATCATGTTCTCTGCTGTGAATAGTCTGAGTATAATCAATTTTCATCATATGCAAGGGGTAATGTTTGCAGTAGTGGCTGGTGGCAGAAAGGAGCCAGTGGCGGGGGGCAGCGCACAGATCCAGGGGCGCAGGGTCAGTGTGTGGAGCGGCAATAAAAAAAAATTGACTTACAAGCCGCCTCTGTGTTCCGCCCTTCCAGCAGCCTCTCATTGTCTTTGTCCCTCCCCAACCAATCCTGACGCTTCTCTCATGCTATCACATGGCATGAAATAAGTGCCAGGATTGGCCTAAGCGGACAGAAATGCTGCACAAGGAGGGAGTGGGACACTGCACTTGGTCCCAATCCGGCAGTGCAACATAGCCGGGTGGAGAGTTCCAAGTGCACATATCAGTTTGGTCGGCCTCAGACGGCCAGCCAAACTGATATGCACACTTACACACGCACCACCACCACTCCTCCTACACTTGTTGACGTGGAGGAGGCTGGCCCCACCCTGTCCTATGAAAGCAGAAAAATAAAGGAATAATAAAAATATGATAAATACAATGATTGTGATTTTCATTTTAGGCTTTCTTGTGCTTTCACTTGTTGTTTCTGCTTTCATCACCCCATTTCTCCCACTTACTGGCTCTCCCCTTTCTGAAACATTGCTCTCATTCTCTTACCTTTCTTATAATTTAGCTTTATCATTCCATTCCACTCAGTCGGCTTTCCTTTCTTTTCTTGACAGCTCTCCCTACTTCTCCTGTTTTTCTCCTCCTTCCCTCCATCATTTTCACTGCTCTTCTATCTCCTTGTGTCTTCACCCTCTTTTAACATACAAACAACAGTTCCAAATCTTGAGAACAGTTGTCTTTGGCACACTAAACTGATGGAGAACTCTGACACACTAGTCTGGTATCCGTATTCTGTGACAAACTATCCTAATATCAGTACTCGGTGACCCACTGCACATTTGTGTGGGACATTATGTTCTGTCACTTCAGCCCACATTGAACATTCATGTGGGGCATAAGTATCCAACACTGCAGTCCATGTTGCACATTCATGCGGGACCATAGTCACCAATACTAAGGTTGACACTGCACATGCACGTGGGACAGTATTTTCTGACAGGACACTCAATACTGCACATCCATGTGGAACAATATCCTCTGAGACTGCAGTTCAGCGTGTATTATTCTCTCTCATTGCAGTCCACACTGCACGCTCATGGGGGACACTATTGTCTGACGCTCCAGTCCACAATGCACATTCATGTGGGACATTTTTCTCTGACACTGCACTGCACGGGAATACTTTTCTATGCTGCAGTATTTTTGATGAGTCCCATTTCTCCTCAACATTCCAAACCTCTAAAACCCAGTAGGGCATATTTAAAAGCAGCCTTAGCATCAATTGTTTTACACGAAGGTGGCACTAAGGTGTCCTTTTCACCGCGCCATATTTACAAAGTGACACAATACATGCATTGGGCCACTTTATAACTCCTGTGCCGCATTATGCCTGCACCAGGCATAATGTATGCAAGGGGGACGTTCCGGCACTGGTAGGCCTTCAAAACTGGCGTAGTGAAATGTAACATTTCACAGCACCATTTTCGGCTTTATTTTGAACGCCTGATCAGAGCAGGCATTAAAATGATGCACCCATAGAAACCTATGAGCCTCCTTGCACTTTGCTACACTAGCGTCACAATTGTTGACGCTAGCATGGCAAAGCGTCATAATAGCGTAAAAAATTGAGATATTGTACTAACGACCGCCATGGTGCGCCCTATTATAAATACAGCCCAACCATGGTGTCATTAGGTGCCGGTAAGGGGGGAGGGGTGCAGAAAAATTGGCGCTTCAGCTCCGATGCACCACTTATTAATAAATATGGGCCAGTGTGTTTTAACACAGATATTATACAGCACTTTGGTGCTCAATAGATAAACTTATACAAATGCACATTATGTAATACATTTTCTATTGTGCATACTTTGTTATTACAGGGCACGACCTGTTTCTGGTGAGCAGTCTCTGTTCTGTACATAAATGTCCTTTCTGGACTAAGAATCATGCGTCTGTGATGCTTCTGGAAATCATAAAATATCTCATAACTGCGTCATCACTCGCTTTAGAACGTTTTCCGAAAGGATCCCCCACCCATAAGTCCGCTTTTTATGTCTTACCCTTTTACTATGAAAGCCATAAAGAACGAGTGCCTAGGCACCATCGCAGTAATTGTCTCCAATTATGTTATATGCTGATCCACAGTCAAGGAAGTGAGCGGTAGGTTATTACCCACCCGGTCAGAGGAGTGAGCGCGCGACTGCATTTGTCATCTCCTGCAAAAAGATGGCTGCAGGCGTACTCAATTTAAGAGCTTTAAAGGGGACAGCAGGAGAATGATGTCACATTACATCTCAAAACCCAACCGGACCTCATACCTGAAAGCAACGTTCTAAACTCCCTTTTGCTGTCGATTGTTAATGACAAAGTACTGAAAAAATATGTTTTTTCAAAATACAGGATGGGCCCTGTGAGAGACATGTTTAATTCCCTGTGAGGTGGACCCAGGACATGAACCAGTGCTGTTCGGGAAATAACTCAGTGACAGCTGTTTTTAGTGTAAAAGGTAATTTATTAGGACAGGGTTGCATAAGCAAAATAACCTTAACTTTTTAACGTAAACCGTAACTTTAATAACGCCCTCCCTTTAACATCTCCTCGCTCATCCTTCCCCTTCAAACCCTTATTTCGTTTCCATTCCCCTACACACTCCCCTTTTCCTTTCATGCCCCATTTGGTTTGTGCGTAACCCCACTCAGAGCCTTCACCTGCTTGTTTATTCCCTGGAAGGGTGGCCAAGCCCGCATCTGACTCACCACCCTCCCCCATCTACTGCCAACCAGCACAAACCCATTTGGCGTTTTGCTGCCCCCCCCTCCCCCCCAACCTCCTGGCCACGCTACTGCAACAAGCACTTTCTCATTTCTTGTTTGTGATCCACAAGTTCTCTCCCCACAACTCCTCAACCAGCAGTCTCAGATCTGTCAGATAATACGCATTTCCTAGTGTGGACAGGTGAACACCATTGTCTCTGAATAATGCTACCTCTTGCTCTGTAATGTTCTCATGCTTCAGTATTTTTATCCCCTGAGCCCAGCAGAAAACCCTCATCGCTCTGTTAAGTTTCCTTCGAGCCCGCTCCATGGCTCCATACTTTACTGCCCCTCTCCACACTCTACGGGGAACAAATTCTATCCACACCAAGCATGTACCATGCAGTTTTTTCTTGAGAACCTCCAAGTCTCTCTGCATGTGCTGCAGTAGCGTGAGTCCTGATAGCTTTACCAGATCATTCTCTCCCAAATGGATGATTAACAAATCCGCATATCCCCAGTTCAATAAGTTAGCAGTGATGAAAGGAAGGAGGTTACCCCACCGCATGCCGCTCTTTCCCTACCATAGCACCTCGTGCCACCTGCTGGATAGTCCCAGGGCCCGACCATATACCTGCTGCTCCGCGAACTTCGCTGCCCAATGTACAAATGAATGGCCGACCAGCCATGTTACCGCCTTGCCCTGCGATGGACCAAACGTATCTCCTGCAATGGAAAAATAACTGTAACATACGTTTTTAAATATCCCAAAAAAAAAAACCCGCCCCAAAACTTCTTGGAGCTGTCCCTCCTCGCATCTCAGAGTCTAACGTATCGCTCACAACACCTTGATCTCCAGCGGCCTATCGCCCTAATCTTTGCCCAGTCCTAAACCTGGCCCAAGCCAGATGCTTTAGCTGTTTGTCGCTCTGTCCCCAAAGATTTCCTGCAAACCGCTCAAAAGACTGAAAATCAAACCAGGCCAGCCGGTAACTTCGCCGAGTGGATTCCGCTAAAGACATCTCCACCAGCCCCGTGACCATCACGCCCCCCATTCCCAAATGTCTGCCGGGACCGCTGTCTTGGTCTGTTCTGCTCCTGGCCAGGTTGCGGAAACGCTGCCACTGTGAACGAGACAGGGAATCCGCAATCTCGTTGAAAACTCCTGGTATATGGACAGCTTTAAAGATCACATTCAGAGATAAGCACTGTAACATGAATCAGCGCAACAAGCGTAAAACCCTCAAATCTCTCGCTTTCTGTCTATTCACTAGCTCCACAACAGCCATGTTGTCGATTAAGTCTGAATAAGACTGTCCTATTTGCTAACTCGTGCCCCCATACTGCCATGGCCACCAGAAGGGGAAAAAATTCCAGAAAAGCAATTCTCCCCCCTTGTTGTAACCAGAGTGCTGGCCACGCCTCTGCGCACCATCTGCCATCCCAGAAAATCCCAAAACCATGCGCTCCTGCCCCATCTGAGAAAATCTGCACCTGCCATACTGTCTCTTCCTCACAGAACCACATGGATACCCCATTGAATTGTTTCAGAAATGTTTCCCAAACCCTAACATCTTCTCTGAGTCCCATTGACACTCTTATTCTGTGGTGCGGCAAAACTGCACCTGACATGGACAAACCTAGTCGCCTGCAAAACGTCCTCCCCCCCCCCCAACTGCCCTACAAGCAAAGTTAAGGTACCCCAACAGCTTCTGAGCTGTTCGCAAATCGATTTTTCGTGCCTCCTTCACCGTGACCAAGAAAACCAGCATCTCAGCTACTTTCTGCGCCGATAATCTGGCCGTCATTGTACTGGAGTCTAACTCAATACCCAGAAAGGTGAGAACCGATGAGGGGCCTTCGGTCTTTTTTCGGGTGCCAAAGGCACTCCCATCTGCCATGCCATGTCCTGAAAATTTTTAAAAGCCATCCGCCATTCCCCCGAATCCTTCCTTCCAACAAAAAGGAAGTCATCCAGGTAGTGGGTCACCGCATAATGCCCACTGCTCTTGACAAAAACCCACTGCATGAAGGTGCTAAAGGCTTCGAACAAGGCGCATGAAATCGCGCAACCCATGGGCAGGACCCTGTCCACATAGATTGCTCCTTCAAACTGCATCCCCAGCAAATCCCCCGGGTGTATCGGCAATAGCCTGAAAGCTGATTGTATATCGCATTTTGCCAGTTCTGCCCCATGGCCACACGCCCTGACCAATTAGATAGCATCGTCCACAGATGCATACACCACTCTGGTGTCTTCCGCTGCAATGAAATTGTTAACAGATGTGCCCTCCGGCCATGAGAGGTGATGTATCAACCTGAATTCACCCGGGGCCTTCTTTGGCACGCCTCCCAATGGGGATATCATCAAATTCTGACTCGGCCACTCATAAAATGGGCCCGCAATTCTGCACAATGACAGTTCCTTGTCCAGCTTTTTCTTAACCACCTGTGGCAGTTCCTTTGCAGACTGCAAATTGTCTGCCCAGCGTCTCACCCGTGGGCCTTGGTAGCTGACCCTGAAAACTTCCTGAAAACCTTCTGCTAACTTAAAAGCAGCTGCCCTGTCAGTGTATATACGCAGCCATGGTAAGATAAAGTCTAACCTAACTGGCGTGGCCCCCTTTGGAGCAGGAGTGCCCTGTGTCCCTCTGCCTTTTGCCGCCCTCCATTGCTCGGAGGGCCTGGGGAGTGAAAAGCATTGTGTAACCGGGTGACGGCCCCCGCACTTGGAGCAGTCATGTTTAAATTTACAAGGATGTCTGGAGCAGAAACCCTTGTTGAAATTCCAGCACTCTCCTGTTAGGTGTTGTTTTTTGTCCCACGCCCGCCACCCCCCCCCCGGGGCGGGACGTGCCTGAAACGGCTTGTAGACCACTGGTAACCCACTGGCCTTATGCGTCGATGCTGCGGATTGTGATGATGCCATCCACTGCATCCATAATTCTGGGTCTACATCCCCCCATGGCTTATCTGGGTTAATGCTCACTCGAGCTCTGAACTCCTCGTCGTAACTCAGCCAGGCAAAATCCCCAAAATGCATCTGCGCTTTCCTAATGATGTCCATGTATTTAAATAGCGCTATAGCCCTGTCCGGGCATTTCTCACAATAGATGCTTGCAAAAAATTAAAAATGCTGATGTCGAATTGTCCATGTTAATTGGCACCCTCGGCCTACGTGCCAACTCCCACTCTTCTTCCTTAGACCCTTCTTTGGCTTGTATGCCCCTATGTAGAAGTTTTAAAACGTCTACATACTCGTGTCTCCATATTCTGGCCTTTGTTTTCTCCGCTACGTGTGAGCCCAGTGGCATAGCCAGACCCATATAGGGTAGCCTCTTCTTGTGTTCTCCCCCTTCCTTCTCTTCTGTGCCTGACTTCTATCCTGCTGTCTTGTCCCCGCCCTCGCCCTCAGTTGTAGCTCTGACCTGCAGCTCTGTGCCTTTTTCCCTGCCCTATTTATCTTTCCCTGTTAGTGTGTCAAGTATCAAACCGTCCCCTACCCCCACGGACTTGTAAATTGGAGTGTCAAACCCTTTAGCGCCGTCCCCCCAAACCGACCACCATTGCCCTTTACCTCTTCCTTGTGTAGCCACAGGCCACGAAACCTTCCGTGCCCCTCGGACCCGTGCTTGGTCTTGCCTTCTTTCATGTGGACCACTGTTGTTATCCCGCTCCTGAAAAATAGAAGCGGAGAGAGGGCTGCGCCGCTCCTGCGTCCTCTTCCCCTCCCCCTTGTGCTGTGTACCTCTGTCTCCCTGTTCTCCCCGTCTTCCCATTCTTCCAGATCCTCCTCATAGTCAAGTTCCAGCACTTCCATCCTTTTTTCCACACTCCCACTCATCATCATGTAGTTATGAGACATATCCTCGTGACCCACATGGCGTCCACCATCTCTGAGTTGTCCCCGATCCTGCGGAGTAGAGAAGGCCGCCGGAGACCCCTCTAGCGCTTCTGACCAACATGCCGGGCCGTGTTGCACCCGTTGGTATCGCCTTCTTTCTGCCAACCTCTTGCGTTGGCATTGACTTTCCGCGTGCGCATGGCCGTATGCGCCACTTGCACCCATCGCGCTGCCTAAACCACTATCCTCCCCTACTTCCTGACCCCTTCCGCTCGGGACCCATACCCAGCTGCCCCTTCTGCCGTCTTGCGGCATGGTCCCTAGGTTGGCTGTACTGTCTGCTGGCCTCTTCAGCTGCTGGCCGTGTGGCACGGACATGTCCCGCTCCATGCACAATTGGGCCCACCTATCTTCCGTCTCTGCTACTATGTAGCGTTGTTCCCTGATCCTGGCCTCCAAGTCCCACGCCTCACCTGAGTCTAGCCTGGCTATCCAGGGGCAGGGGGACCCTGCCTCCCCGCCCGCCCCTCGGGCCTCCTTGGGCTGCCCCTTATTGGGCTTGCCCTTACCGTCTGCCCGTCTGTCTTGGCCCTTTGCCTTTCTTTTTGGCATCCTTGTTGGTCCCGGCCTGGTTGGCCCCGCCCTTGGGTAACAACAGGTCCATGGGTGTGGTTTCCATGATGGGGGCGGGGAGTTCCTGCGCTAATGTTTCTTGCTCGGGGCCCTGTCCGCCGTGTTCAGGTTCTGGGATAAATCCACCTCCCCTGCCTGCTGCACTGGCGCTGCACCATCCTCCGAGAGGTCTGGCTCAGCCTCAGGGCTCTCTCCGTCTCCCAATTGGCTGGTGGGGGAGATTGCGCCAAGCACCCGTCCCACCGCCGCTTTTTTGGGCTTTTTGGCCCTCTCCGGGGATGTGCATGCGGCTACCGCCGCTGCTACTCGGCTGGACGCGGCGCGCACCGGTCGTACCATCCCCACCCAGGCCTGTTCCAGGACCCCAGGTCTGAGTAGGTCAGCCCGCCCCGCCTCGCCAAAAATGCAGAGCGCAGCTTGTACCGCCTCTGCGTCATGGCTGGTTGCCATGGCGCCAGGGGAAAGTCCTTTCTAAGCTAGCCTGACAGTACCCCCCTACTGCGGGCCACCAAGGGTGTGTAGAGGAAGGATAAATGGGGGCCCAGCGTCCCCTGGTGCCTTCCAGGGTCTTAGCGGGGGGCCTGGCAAGAGGAGGTCCTGTTATTGCGCAAGGGGTGCCTTGTGTAATTGACTCCTTGCCTAAAATTGTATAAATTAATAATCTTTTTTTTTGGGGGGGGGGGGAGGGCGGCCTGTACAGACCCTAAAAGGCTTACTGGGGCCTTGAGGGCCGGTGGCGTGGGCCCCACACACAGTACTGTGTGGGCTACCCCACCTAGTTTTAGTTATGTCCTACCAGCCTTGGCCTATAATGTATTTTATTATTATTTTTTTATAATTTTTTTTTTATATTTTTTAGTATGTTGCCCGAGTGCCGGGCCTACTTGGAAAACTGTTTGCGGGGCCCTCAGGGCGCCGCAGTGGCTTAAAACCAGCCACCTGTTGCCGCGGCCGCGGAGCCGCGAATGCGGCCGGCCGGAACACCGACCACGTGGTCTCGTGTTCCCAAAGGGGGAGCGGCCACTCTAAAAGAGCGTATAGCCGTCCCCGGTAGCTATTTTTTTTTTTGGGGACCAGAAAAAGGCCGAAGCCCGCAGACCCGTCCCCGTCCTGGGCCCCACCCTACCTCCAACATGAAGCTCCCAACTCCTGACGCGAAAAAACCCCAGGGACCGGCCACTCCAAACTAACCGCGCGATGGGTTAGCGCGGAAAGAGGCCGGTCCCTCCACCCCCAACCCCTTTTATTCCCACCCCCTAAAGAGAAAATGAAGGTTTTACATTTATTAGCGCATAAACGTAGTGCTGCAATAATCAAGTGTGACTTTAACCGAACTAATAAAGATTGTACGGGGACAAAATGTGCCCTTAGAGTAGTTTGCCAACATTTATAAGCGTGCTTTATATAACGTGATGTATTAGAATTGCACGAATCTGACATAATCGTAAACGTGTGCTATGATTTGCTTGTTCGAAATGTTTTAGCTTAGCATAACTTTAGTGGAGGCTTTGGCCTAGTTGCCTGGTCTCACGATTTAGATGCTCGTATTTTTCAAATGTGCTAATAAACGTGTATTTTTGCTTGAAGCTGTACTTTTCCACTGAGATCGTTCACATGCTTATCTTAAGTGTTAGACCTGACCGCCTTAGGGTAGTCACCCCTAACTTTTTGCCTGCCTCCCTCCACTTTGTGGATACTGTTTTTGCTGGTTTTTAGACTCTGCGCACTTTACCACTGCTAACCAGTGCTAAAGTGCATATGCTCTCTCTCTGTAAACATGGTAACTTTGGATCATACCTGATTGAACTATTTAATCTACTTATAAGTCCCCAGTAATGTGCACTCCAGGTGCCTAGGGCATATAGATTAAATGCTACTAGTGGACCTGCAGCACGGATTGTGCCACCCACTTAAGTAGCCCCTTTTCCTTGTCTCAGGCCTACCATTGCTAGGCCTGTGTGGGCAGTTTCACTGCCACCTCGACTTGGCATTTAAAAGTACCTGCCAAGCATAGAGCTCCCCTTTTTCTACATACAAGTCACCCTTAATGTGTGCCCTGGGTATCCCCTAGAGCAGGGTGCTGTGTAGGTAAAAGGCAGGACATGTACCTGTGTAGTTATATGTCCTGGTAGTGTAAGAAACCCTCAATTCGTTTTTACACTGCTGTGAGACCTGCTCCCTTCATAGGCTAACATTGGGGCTGCCCTCATACACTGTTGAAGTGGCAGCTGCTGATCTGAAAGGAGCAGGGAGGTCATATTTAGTATGGCCAGAATGGTAATACAAAATCCTACTGACTGGTGAAGTTGGATTTAATATTACTATTCTAGAAATGCCACTTTTAGAAAGTGAGCATTTCTTTGCACTTAAATCCTTCTGTGCCTTACAATCCACGTCTGGCTAGGTTTAGTTGACAGCTCCTTGTGCATTCACTCAGACACACCCCAAACACAGGGTACTCAGCCTCACTTGCATACATCTGCATTTTGAATGGGTCTTCCTGGGCTGGGAGGGTGGAGGGCCTACCCTCACACAAAGGACTGCCACACCCCCTACTGGGACCCTGGCAGACAGGATTGAACTGAAAGGGGACCTGGTGCACTTCTTAGCCACTCTTTGAAGTCTCCCCCACTTCAAAGGCACATTTGGGTATAAAACAGGGCCTCTGCCCTACCTCATCAGACACTTGCTGGAGAAGAAACCGGAACCAGAAACTACATCCTGTCAAGAAGAACTGCCTGGCTGCTCAAAGGACTCACCTGTCTGCTTTCTACAAAGGACTGCTGTCTTGCTGTTGCCCTGCTGCCTTGCTGAACTCTTGCCTGGCTGTGAAAGTGCTCTCCAAGGGCTTGGATAGAGCTTGCCTCCTGTTCCTTGAAGTCTCAGGACCAAAAAGACTTCTTTCTTTCACTTGGACGCTCCGTGCGCCGAAAATTTCGACGCACAGCTTGTTTCGCGGTGAGAAAAACGCCGCACACCGACGCTGATCAACGCGACGCTCTCGGGACGATCGAGACTTCGACGCACAACCTCGCAAGGACAACGCCGCCCGACTTTCCAGGAGAAATCGACGCGACGCCTACCGTGAACGCGAAACTTTGACGCACGGCCTCGCAAGGACAACGCCGCCCGACTTCCGAGGAGAAATCGACGCGACGCCTGCCGTGAGACCAAGATTTCGACGCACGGCCTCGCAAGGACAACGCCGCCCGACTTCCAAGGAGAAATCGACGTGACGCCTGCCGTGAGATCGAACCTTCGACGCGCAGCCCCGCAGAACGACGCGCAGCCGGAAAACAAGCAGGAGAATCCACGCACAGACCCGGGACATCTGGTAATCCCCGCGATCCACGAAAAGAGACTGTCTGCGCGCCGGAAAACGACGCCCGACTTCCCCGCGTGGAAAAGAACGACGCAAGTCTTTGTGTGCGGAGGAGAAATCGACGCACACACCCTTTTTCCACGCATCCCTTTTCCTGTGGCCCTCTGAGGAGATTTTCCACCAGAAACCAGGTACTTTGTGCTTGAAAGACACTGTATTGCATTCTAAAGACTTAAGACACTTTATATCACTTTCCTGTGATAGTTCTACAATTTTCCATTGCATCTTTATTCTTTTTGACCTACAATTATCCTGATAAATATTATATATTTTTCTAAACACTGTGTGGTGTATTTTTGTGGTGTTATATGGTGGTATTGTATGACTTATTGCACAAATACTTTACACATTGCCTTCTAAGTTAAGCCTGACTGCTCGTGCCAAGCTACCAGAGGGTGGGCACAGGATAATCTTGGATAGTGTGTGACTTACCCTGACTAGAGTGAGGGCTTTTGCTTGGACAGAGGGTAACCTGACTGCCAACCAAAAACCCCATTTCTAACATTGGTGGCAGCGGTGGGATAGGACTTGTATTTGTGCAGTGACATACAGTAGCTAAGTATTTCACTACCTACCCACAGTTGAAGGTCAACTTGGTTTTTATCTCTTTTTGAAAATCCGTTTTTTCCTGACAATTTTCAAAAACTAAATCCTCACTCAACATGTCTCTGACTGGGTCTCAGACAGGGGACTTTGACCTAGTCCAGTTGGATACATACACGGTCAAACAACTAAGAGGATTCTGCAGGGCATTAAGGGTACCCACCCAAGGGGCCTCCAGAAAGGAGGACTTTCAAGTGGCGCTGAGGGCCTGGGCAGAAGCCCATTTAGAGGATGATGAGGAAGAGGAGCCAGAAAATGGCCCCTCAGAAGGATTTTCACTATCTATGGATGGTGTTACCACTGCAATTGTACACCCTTCCAGACCAGGGAGCAGTGTCTCCATGCAAAGCCTGACCGCAGAGGAAAGGAGAGAGGAAAGGGAGTTCCAATTGCAAATGGCAAAACTGAAAATTGAGGCACAACAGGAGGAGAGGAGGGCAGAAAGAGAAGCCAAACAAGCTGAGGCTGAAAGAGCAGCCAAACAGATTGAAGCTGAAAGAACAGCCAAACAAGCAGAAGCTGAAAGAACAGCCAAACAAGTGGAAGCTGAAAGAGCTTTGGCTGAAAAGAAACTATTGTTGGCTCATGAACTGAGTCTCAAGGAGCTGGAGATCAAGGCAAGACAGTCTGAATCCAGCAATAATGGTGGCAGCATACAGACAGGACCTGCTGGAGAAAAGAAGGTTCGTATACCCAAAAATGTGGTGCCCAGTTTTGTGGTGGGAGATGACATAGATAAATGGTTAGCTGCTTATGAAGTTGCACTAAGGGCTCATGAGGTTCCTGAAGGGCAATGGGGGGTAGCTATGTGGGGTTATGTGCCGCCATTGGGGAGGGACACACTTCTCACATTGGATCCACCGGATCAAAACACATACCCACTCCAGAAAGCCACTTTACTTGCCAAGTTTGGGCTGACCCCTGAGGGATACCGTCAGAGGTTCAGGGACAGCACCAAACAAACCACACAAACATGGGTAGATTTCTTTGATTTCTCTAGTAAGGCACTGAATGGATGGGTGCGGGGCAACAAAGTAGCAGATTATAAAGGTTTATATGACTTGATCCTGAGAGAGCATATGCTTAGTGTTACTTATACCGATTTGCGCCAGCACCTAGTGGATAGTAAGCTGACTGATCCCAGGAAGCTTGCTGAGGAGGCGGACCTCTGGGCTAGCACCAGAGTGTCCAAAAAGGTACCTGGGGGGGACTCCCACAAAGGTGGTCAGGGTTCCCAACAGAAGAAAGAGGGGGGAGATAAACTTACAGATAAGGAACTCTCTAAAGGCCCCCAAAAGAATTCCCAGGGAGGGGGTGGCAACCCTTCCTTTTCCAAATTTGGGAAAAAGCCAGGGACATTTGACAGGTCAGGAAAATCTAGCCCCAAATGCATGGAGTGTTACCAGTATGGTCACTATAAAGGCGATCCCCAGTGCCCCAAGAGGGCACCGTCCACTACTGGACAGGTCCCTGGGTTGACTAGTGTAGCGCTCGGGGGGGAGATGGACCCAGATAGCTGTGGGGGACAGGTAGAGATTTCCCTAGTGTCCCTGGGAGAAGGAGAAATGATGTCCAAGGTCCACATGCCTAAAAATACTTCCAAGTACCGGCAGTGGGTCCTCATTGATGGGCAGAAGGTGGAGGCTCTGCGTGACACAGGAGCCAGTATGACTACTATCAAGAGTCAGCTGGTGTCCACAGAGCAGATAATCCCTAATACATTCCACCAGGTCATAGTCGCTGACAATCGCGAGAGTCACCTACCGGTGGCTCGGGTTCCCTTTGAGTGGGGGGGGGTCTCTGGTACTCTGAAAGTAGCTGTGAGTCCTGCCATGCCTGTAGATTGTCTGTTAGGCAATGATCTAGAGCATACTGCTTGGAAAGAAGTAGAGCTCAGATCTCACCTGGAGATGTTAGGGTTACCTGAGTGGGTCTGCATGACCACCCGGTCCATGGCTGACCGAGAGGGAAGTCAAGGGCCTCTGGAGCCTGGAACGATGGCCCAGAGAGCTGCCAAGAGGAGGGACGAGGGGCGCGGGAAACCGGCCCCCGAAGTTCCCACAGTGGCTGACGGGGCTCCTGAGGAGGAGACTCCCGAGCCAACTGGGGAAGACATTGCCACCCTAGGTGACTTACCTGAGCTTGCTGGCTGGCAAGTTGAGGGTGGACCCACCAGGGAGGAATTCTGCAAGGCGCAGAAAGAGTGTCCCACTCTAGAAGGGTTGAGGAAACAAGCCTTAAACCAGGCAGCAGGTGACGCCTCTGGCAATCACCACCTATATTGGGAGAATGATCTCCTCTACAGTGAGCTTAGGGTTCCGGTCTTTGGGGCAGCACGTGTGCTGGTGGTCCCCCAATGTTACCGAGCCTTCCTACTGGGTCTGGCTCACGACATTCCCCTGGCAGGACATTTGGGACAAGACAAGACCTTCAACAGGCTTGTCACCCACTTTCACTGGCCCAAAATGAGGACACACTCAGACAAATTCTGCAGGGCTTGTCCTACCTGCCAGGCTAGTGGTAAAGCAGGAAAGAGGGTTAAAACCCCCCTGATTCCACTTCCTGTCGTTGGCACCCCCTTTGAAAGGGTGGGCGTCGACATTGTTGGCCCCTTGGACCCCAAAACTGCCTTAGGCAACAGGTTTATCCTGGTTTTGGTGGACCATGCCACCCGGTACCCAGAGGCAATCCCCCTGAGGACCGTAACTGCATCGGTGGTAGCCAGAACCCTGATGGGGATATTTACCCGTGTGGGATTCCCCAAGGAGATAGTGTCTGACAGAGGCACTAACTTCATGTCCGCGTACATGAAGCATCTGTGGGATGCGTGTGGGGTAACCTACAAGTTCACCACACCCTATCACCCCCAGTCTAATGGGCTTGTGGAGAGATTCAACAAGACCCTGAAAGGCATGATTGGTGGCCTCCCTGAGGCCATGAGGCGTAAATGGGACGTCCTCTTACCATGCCTTCTCTTTGCTTACAGAGAGGTCCCCCAGAGGGGGGTAGGGTTCAGTCCCTTCGAGCTTCTCTATGGGTACCCCGTCAGGGGACCCTTAAGCATTGTCAAGGAGGGATTGGAGAACGCTCCAAAGACACCCCCTCAGGACGTGGTCAGCTACATGTTGGCCCTCCGCAACCAGATGACCCGCTTCTGGAAAGAGGCCCAAAGTAACCTAGAGGCCAGTCAAGAGGTGATGAAACAATGGTATGACCAGAAGGCCACTCTGGTAGAGTTTCAACCTGGAGACAAAGTGTGGGTAATGGAGCCAGTAGAGCCCAGAGCTCTCCAGGACCGCTGGTCTGGCCCATTTGAAATAAAGGAGCGGAAAGGGGAGGCCACTTACCTAGTGGACCTCCAAACCCCTAGGAACCCCCTAAGGGTGCTCCACGTGAACCGACTAAAAGCTCATTTTGAGAGGTCGGAGATCAACATGCTTCTGGTCACAGATGAAGGAATGGAAGAGGAGAGTGAACCTCTCCCTGACCTCCTCTCTGCCCAAGAAGGTGATGGGTCCGTAAGCGGGGTCATTCTGTCTGACTCCCTGACTCTAAACCAGAAAGGAGACTGCTATGAGCTGTTGGAGCAGTTCTCCCCCCTCTTCTCCCTTACTCCTGGACTGACCCACCTCTGTGTTCATGATATTGACACCGGTGACAGTCTCCCTGTGAAGAACAAAATTTACAGGTTGTCAGATAAGGTGAAGGCCAGCATCAAGGAGGAGGTCTCCAAGATGTTGACGCTAGGGGTTATTGAGAAGTCCAGTAGTCCCTGGGCCAGCCCAGTGGTGTTGGTCCCTAAGGCTACTGCCCCAGGCGCGAAGCCAGAACTCCGGTTCTGCGTGGACTACCGGGGTCTCAACTCAGTCACACGGACTGATGCTCACCCCATCCCCCGAGCTGATGAGCTCGTGGACAGGCTAGGCGCTGCCAAGTTCCTGAGTACATTTGATCTTACTTCAGGGTACTGGCAGATCGCCCTGACTGAGGGGGCTAAGGAAAGGTCCGCCTTTTCCACCCCTGACGGCCATTACCAGTTCCGGGTGATGCCGTTTGGATTGAAAAATGCCCCCGCTACCTTCCAACGGTTGGTTAACGGGGTCCTGGCTGGCAAGGATGCCTTCTGTGCAGCCTACCTGGATGACATAGCTGTCTACAGTTCCAGCTGGGAGGAACACCTGCTCCACCTCAAGGAGGTGCTTCAGGCCCTGCAACAGGCAGGCCTGACCATCAAGGCTAGTAAGTGCCAGATTGGGCAGGGTTCCGTGGTGTACTTGGGACACCTAGTAGGTGGTGGCAAGGTGCAGCCACTCCAGGCCAAGATCGAAACTATCAAGGCCTGGCAACCACCTCGAACCCAGACTGAGGTGAGGGCCTTTTTAGGCCTCACCGGATACTACCGCAGGTTTGTCAAGGGCTACGGTACCATTGTGTCCCCCTTGACAGAACTCACGTCCAAGAAGCAACCTAGGTTGGTGAATTGGACAGAGGCTTGTCAGAAAGCCTTTGACGCCCTGAAGGAAGCCATGTGCACGGCCCCCGTGCTCAAGGCCCCTGACTACTCCCAGGAATTTATCGTGCAGACAGACGCTTCAGAGCATGGCATAGGGGCAGTTCTAGCACAGCTAAATGAGGAGGGCAGAGATCAACCGGTAGTCTTTATTAGCAGAAGACTATTACCACGGGAACAGAGGTGGAGTGCTATTGAAAGAGAAGCTTTTGCTGTGGTCTGGGCACTGAAGAAGCTGAGACCCTACCTGTTTGGGACTCACTTCCTAGTTCAGACAGACCACAGGCCCCTCAGATGGCTCATGCAGATGAGGGGTGAGAATCCAAAACTCTTGAGGTGGTCCATTTCCCTACAGGGGATGGACTTTACGGTGGAACATCGCCCAGGGGTTGACCACGCCAATGCTGATGGTCTCTCCAGGTACTTCCGCCTTAGCGATGAGAGCTCCCAAGAGGTCGGGTAGCTCTCCCCACTTTCAGCTGGGGGGGACACATGTTAGACCTGACCGCCTTAGGGTAGTCACCCCTAACTTTTTGCCTGCCTCCCTCCACTTTGTGGATACTGTTTTTGCTGGTTTTTAGACTCTGCGCACTTTACCACTGCTAACCAGTGCTAAAGTGCATATGCTCTCTCTCTGTAAACATGGTAACTTTGGATCATACCTGATTGAACTATTTAATCTACTTATAAGTCCCCAGTAATGTGCACTCCAGGTGCCTAGGGCATATAGATTAAATGCTACTAGTGGACCTGCAGCACGGATTGTGCCACCCACTTAAGTAGCCCCTTTTCCTTGTCTCAGGCCTACCATTGCTAGGCCTGTGTGGGCAGTTTCACTGCCACCTCGACTTGGCATTTAAAAGTACCTGCCAAGCATAGAGCTCCCCTTTTTCTACATACAAGTCACCCTTAATGTGTGCCCTGGGTATCCCCTAGAGCAGGGTGCTGTGTAGGTAAAAGGCAGGACATGTACCTGTGTAGTTATATGTCCTGGTAGTGTAAGAAACCCTCAATTCGTTTTTACACTGCTGTGAGACCTGCTCCCTTCATAGGCTAACATTGGGGCTGCCCTCATACACTGTTGAAGTGGCAGCTGCTGATCTGAAAGGAGCAGGGAGGTCATATTTAGTATGGCCAGAATGGTAATACAAAATCCTACTGACTGGTGAAGTTGGATTTAATATTACTATTCTAGAAATGCCACTTTTAGAAAGTGAGCATTTCTTTGCACTTAAATCCTTCTGTGCCTTACAATCCACGTCTGGCTAGGTTTAGTTGACAGCTCCTTGTGCATTCACTCAGACACACCCCAAACACAGGGTACTCAGCCTCACTTGCATACATCTGCATTTTGAATGGGTCTTCCTGGGCTGGGAGGGTGGAGGGCCTACCCTCACACAAAGGACTGCCACACCCCCTACTGGGACCCTGGCAGACAGGATTGAACTGAAAGGGGACCTGGTGCACTTCTTAGCCACTCTTTGAAGTCTCCCCCACTTCAAAGGCACATTTGGGTATAAAACAGGGCCTCTGCCCTACCTCATCAGACACTTGCTGGAGAAGAAACCGGAACCAGAAACTACATCCTGTCAAGAAGAACTGCCTGGCTGCTCAAAGGACTCACCTGTCTGCTTTCTACAAAGGACTGCTGTCTTGCTGTTGCCCTGCTGCCTTGCTGAACTCTTGCCTGGCTGTGAAAGTGCTCTCCAAGGGCTTGGATAGAGCTTGCCTCCTGTTCCTTGAAGTCTCAGGACCAAAAAGACTTCTTCCTTTCACTTGGACGCTCCGTGCGCCGAAAATTTCGACGCACAGCTTGTTTCGTGGTGAGAAAAACGCCGCACACCGACGCTGATCAACGCGACGCTCTCGGGACGATCGAGACTTCGACGCACAACCTCGCAAGGACAACACCGCCCGACTTTCCAGGAGAAATCGACGCGACGCCTACCGTGAACGTGAAACTTGGACGCACGGCCTCGCAAGGACAACGCCGCCCGACTTCCGAGGAGAAATCGACGCGACGCCTGCCGTGAGACCAAGATTTCGACGCACGGCCTCGCAAGGACAACGCCGCCCGACTTCCAAGGAGAAATCGACGCGACGCCTGCCGTGAGATCGAACCTTCGACGCGCAGCCCCGCAGAACGACGCGCAGCCGGAAAACAAGCAGGAGAATCCACGCACAGACCCGGGACATCTGGTAATCCCCGCGATCCACGAAAAGAGACTGTCTGCGCGCCGGAAAACGACGCCCGACTTCCCCGCGTGGAAAAGAACGACGCAAGTCTTTGTGTGCAGAGGAGAAATCGACGCACACACCCTTTTTCCACGCATCCCTTTTCCTGTGGCCCTCTGAGGAGATTTTCCACCAGAAACCAGGTACTTTGTGCTTGAAAGACACTGTATTGCATTCTAAAGACTTAAGACACTTTATATCACTTTCCTGTGATAGTTCTACAATTTTCCATTGCATCTTTATTCTTTTTGACCTACAATTATCCTGATAAATATTATATATTTTTCTAAACACTGTGTGGTGTATTTTTGTGGTGTTATATGGTGGTATTGTATGACTTATTGCACAAATACTTTACACATTGCCTTCTAAGTTAAGCCTGACTGCTCGTGCCAAGCTACCAGAGGGTGGGCACAGGATAATCTTGGATAGTGTGTGACTTACCCTGACTAGAGTGAGGGCTTTTGCTTGGACAGAGGGTAACCTGACTGCCAACCAAAAACCCCATTTCTAACATTAAGGTTTCGTGCCAGCCTGGCATTTTTTCTCTTTGCTCCAAGGCCAATCTGCAGGTGCGGACAATGGAAGCTCTGAAAGTGAGTTAATTGGTATAAAATGTTGCAACTTACGTACCCGTCTCCAAGGATAATGTATGCTTAAGAAAAAGCTTGAGAACTGTTGTTTTTGATCGGATAATTTGAAGCCAACCTATGAACCCTCCAATGGAAGACCCTACTGGATTTGAACTGTTGTCTATTTAAACCAGGTGCACGAGAAGAAAGCAGCTTCAGCTTCTTTTAGCAGCCATTTTGTGCAGCTATTATGGCCCACCTCGCTGCGACGCCATTTTGAAAGAGACTCTGATGCTTTCTCTAATCGAGAGAAAGAGACTTTAAGAAATTCTCGCCCTAGAGACTTTAACTTTGATTTGATCCCTTTGCATGAAGTAGTAGTTTTATTTTGCCGCTGAGAGGCAACTGCCCCGTCCAACTTGCCCCTTTTGCCCCGTCCCATGCTGATCGAGAAACGGTACCTGTGAGACGAAGACTTCCTTGAATGCTGATTGAAATTGGTAAATATGAAAGGAAATTGTACAATTGCATTGTGTTTCTTTTAGGTAACCAACTGCTGATTTTTGATAAGGGCCCTAGCTAGGAGTTTTCTAAATTAATGTTGCTAAATTGTTTTTGCATGAAGTCCCACATGCTGATGCTAATTTGAGGTTAGATGAGAATTCCTTTTGTTGCACGATGCAATTTGAGACCTTGTTATGCTGACCAATGTATGCGATTAGTTCATTACAGATTATAGTATTAGTGATTTGTATTGCTATTATCGAATGCCTTGTTATTCAAATGCTGCATAGATTGCACCTGTTTCGCCGTTATGGACAGTTATTAATGTTCATTTACGTATATCATTTGGTGCTGAGACACATTTATATTGTGCTAGCTTTGTTAATATAGGGAAATAAATTCATTAACTTTGAATAAACTGGTGTGGTTATTCATGACCGAAAGGTCATGGTTCACCGAAATGTATTCTGGATTAATTGTTAAATGTTATGTTGAGCAGGGTATTGCTTATGTTCGTTATTGATTATTGATTACATTAAATTGACCGATCTTGGGTGAAGAGAGTCCCACTTAGCCAAAAGATTCATCGGCCTAAAGAGCATCCAAAATACAGGTAAATTATTAGGGAGGAACGCTCTATCAGTAGATGGTAGCAGAGGATGGTTTCGCCTTTTGGGACTCCGTACCGTTAAAGTACATGGTGTTGAATTAACGGTTTCGACTTTTGAGATCCCACTCGAGAAGTGGAATTAGATTTTTCTTGGGTAAAATAGATTGACAGAATGATGATGGGCTAAGTCCACCGCGACTTTCCCGGGATCTCGGAGCTTGGGAATGGAGAGAACGGAGATGTGGAATAGGCGTTGGCGGTACTAGTGATGGTATGAGTGAAGTTAGGGTTTTGCGCTTGCACAGATTATTGCCGCAGATTGTGTGAAAAGGTTGCAAGGATTTTAGAGAATAGCGGAGGTGCGACTCCGAGTGTAGAAGTAGGGAAGTCGTCGAACTTCATAGAAATAGCGGAGGTGCGACTCCGAGTGTGAGAGTAGGGAAGTCGTCGAACTTCACATGCATGTGGCGCTTCGTGCATAAAAAGGTCCACGTGGTTGTTGTTGTTGAGACGGGCCCTGCGAGGTCAAGAGACTCCGGAGTATGTTGTTTTATGTTGTGGTCTGGTCGGTTTAGTAGGTTGACCGGGCGTGGTCAACGAGTCGGTACGTGTGTTAAGGGAGTGAAAGAAACTTCGACTTCGGGTTTGACAAAATTCTAAGTGCACTAGAATAGATCATTGACAAGTTGAGAGTAGGTCTGCGGGTCAGATTTGCTTGCGAAAGTGGGGACCGAGAAAGATGGAATAACTGCCGAGGCTAGTGAAAAATCCCTAAGGTCCTGAAGCGATTGTGTTACCCTTCCTGTAGTAAATCGACGGATCTGTTTTATTATTATTTTGGTTGCTCGCGATACATGCTAGAAGTTGTTACGAGAGGAGCTGAGTGAAGGAGGACAAGCCGCGAGGCTTTGTCAGCCGCAGTGGGTGTGAGTGTGACGTCACTAGGAGCCGCGCTGGGATTGGTTGGTTGTAGAGAAGGGTCGCGCACGGATTGGACGCAGTCCGTGGGGCTCGATTGGAAGGGGAAAGGCAAGCGAAGAGTATTCCGGGAATTAAAGTCACCTATTGATTACAAACTTTGTGAAATAAAAGACGAGAAAATGAAATTTTTTAAAGCATTAAGGAGTGCGATGAAGGGGGAGTCTTACATTAAAGCGAGCGTAGGAGAGGAAACGCCACCCGAAGGCACACCAGCTTACATTGTAATGGAGGAAAAGGGGGTAGCTCCGTGCCTTTGGCTAAAGCAATGGCACAAGCTGACAGAGAAACACGGGAGCGTAGCATTCCCGATCCATGGGACATTCAATATAAGGATCCTAGAGAATTTGAGATTCGCGATGTACGACATGAAGGTACCTCCAAGGCCAGCACAGTTTGAGGCTCTAGCGATTTGGGAACTGATGGCTAGACAGCAACAGCAAAATAAGCTCGAGACCAGGATAAGGAAGGTAGAAAAGACACTAGCGGACGCTAGGTGGGATAATGCACAGAAGGTGTGGAGGTCAGATGTATTGCAGGGGATAAAATTGTTTCCCGCAATTACTAAGGAAGAAGAGGAGACAGGTAAGAAAGCTACCTGTAAGACAAACAGGAGGTGTTCCAAGGATAGAGAGGACGAGGAAAAGTTGAGAAGAGAAGAGGAGTTAGAGGATGAGGAGTTAATAATGCAATTGCTGAACGACCGTCCACCACCTTATGCAGAGAGTGGACAAAGTTCAAGTACCAGTTCTGCCCCTCCGGCACCGGTACGGAACAGTGAAACTCAGAGTTCAGGAGCATCATCGGGGTCTAAGGACCCGAGTTTACTGTTCACCCCGCAGATACCGCAGGTTAGGAGAATATATCCAGATGTGCCCATGTTGAAACCAGCAGAAAATTATCAGCCGCAGATCCCAGGGTACTACAGCAGTGACAACAGTGCAGGAATGATTATAGATCCAACCGTAAGGGGAGTACAGAATGGTCACAACCCGACATTGGCACAAACCGAATCAACCCAGTTTTTGATGCCTCAAAAGCAGATGCAGGGGGGAAACGCACATGCTCAGATGACGGGGAGTCAGATGGGCATGCCGGCAATGATGACCCATAGTGTGGGAATGAACATGTCTCAGAACATGGGAAATGGACAAAACCCAGATGCGATATCACTACCCATTACTGTAGGTCCACCGGTACCTTTGTACAGTCAGCCTAACTTAGGTATGAGCGGTCAGGGATCAATGCTGCAGAATGGGACAGAAAGGAGGTGCATAGAAAACACTCCAGGGATAACTCCGATAGCGGCTCAGCCAACTGGATCTGGGTCCTTGATGGAGTTTAGTCCCATATGTGCTCAGTCAACACTGGTGAGGTCGAGTCCCCCACTGGTGATACCGCTGTCATCGAACACTGAAAAGTTGCCGCAACCATCAATGGCAGTCGATGTGAATGCTACACTTATGGGGTTGAATGCGCAACAGCTGACACAGTGGTTCAACAGTCTGAATTCCACACAAAGCTCAGCCAGTGGGAAGGGAGAAGACTATCTGAATAGGGTCAGGTTGAACATGGAAGCACAAGAATTGGTAGAAGGGACTATGGGTGTGAATAGGTTAGAGTCCTACTCGGAAGAAGAGCTGAGATATATATGTCCCAGGATTACGAGAGAAGTGAACAAGGTACATAAAAGCTTGCAGGAAATAGCTGACAAAAACGGGGTTGATATAGACAAGACAAAACACTTGAGCAGGAGCTATAGGTTGGATTTCGGGACCACAGATTTTGAACACATGAGGTCAGCAGGCATGAAGGCGCACCTTAGAGAATTGCTGCAGAGTGCACAAGTGTGGAGGTGCTTAGATAAATGGGAAAGCAGGTGGGTAAAGAGAAAGGAAAAGAGGAAAGACAGTGTCTCAGAGCTCAACGAGAAAAGACCGCAGAGTAGTGATGCAGTAACCATGTTACCAATGAGGGAGACAGCAGGGGGAAAATTAATACATGTACCATGGCACAGAAGTGACATTCAGTCTTTTACGGATGATTTTCCCAAACTGAGAGAGAAACCGATTGAATGGTATCAACAGACTGACAGGTTTGTGAAGCTTGCAAAATGTCTCTGGGAAGACCTGAATACTCTCTTTGAGATTGTGGTTCCGGCAGATTTGTGGGAGGATTGCAAAAGAGCTGTAGGTTGGCCGACAAGTGAACCAGAGAGAGACAGAGATACGGGTGCACCATCACCTATGGTGATGAGCCTGTACTATAAGGTGATTGAGCATTTGAAGACGAAGGTTGCCGCGAAAAATGTGGATTGGCAGAAGATCGATCGAACTGCCCAAGAGTCTAAAGAGTCGATTCATAGTTACTATGAGAGGTTGTTGAAGGCGTTCAAGAACTACAGCGGCACGGAAACAATAGAGGCGAAGGACATGCTTCATTTTGTGTTCAGATTTGTGGAAGGGCTGAGACCAGAGATAAGTCAGATGATAAAGTCGCATTTGATTTGTTGGCAATCGAAACCTATTGATGAGGTGTTGAATTATGCGAAATACTGCAGCGACGAAATTGAAGTGAAACAGAAAAGGTTGAAAGAGAAAGTGATGATGATGCAACTTAAAGCAGCTCAGACAGGTCTGCAAGGCTTGCAAGGGTTGCAAGGGTTCCAACAGCAGGTACCGCAACCGCAGCCGCAGTTGCAGGGAAATATCATGTTTCAGCCACAGGCGAGAGGCAGAGGCAGAGGAGGTTTTGGGAATAATGGTCCGGATTTGAGCACTGTTGTGACTCCGAGTGGTGTGCAGGCATTGAAAAAGGTGATGCCGTGTCACGTGTGCGGAATTGTCGGACATTGGAAACGCGAGTGCCCGATGGTGGTGCAGGAAGGTGCAGGTGTTGGTCAGCAAAACAATGATGTCAATGCATTTCAGACAATGAGGGGACCGAAAATGAGAGGTCCGAACCCAAATTTTCAGACCGTAAAACAGTTGCAGGGATTACAACCTATGCAGTCGCAGCAGATGCAGATGCCCCGTATGCAGATGACGCAAGTGCAGCCAATGCAACAGCAGTTTCCCATGGTACCTAATCAGCAAATGCAAATACCTTTGGCACCAATGAGTCAGCAGCAAGTGATGGTTCCTCCACAGGTCTCGGGTCAGGTAATGAGTACAAATGACACAGTACAACAGTTCCCATTACACAGTGAGAGTGGAATAAACAATGTGTGGGAGAGTGAAAGTTCAGGAGAGGAAGGAGATTGTGTGCTTGCAGCATCCTTGGAAGTTGATCAAAAGGGTCCGTACGTGGAGGGAAGAGTAATGGGTCATCGTGTTCCATTCTTGGTTGACACAGGAGCAACACGTTCAACTGTTAAGAGCATTGAAGTACCAAATTTGCCACTCTCAGGGAGAACAGTTCAAGTGGTGGGAGTAGCAAACAGGCACCTGACGAACCCAATAACAGATCCGGTACCAGTCAGCATCGGTAACTATCAAGGGTTACATAAATTTGTGGTATGTGACTCAAGCCCGATAGCACTGTTAGGGAGAGACTTATTGTTCAAGTTGGGATGTTCGATTATGTGTTCGAACGAGGGAATTAAAATTCAGACGAGCAGTGATGGGGAAGAAGAGGACAGTGTAGAGGGGGATGAGATGGAAACTGTTGATGAAGAGTATCCTCTGATTTGTCTTTTCCCGATGATAACTGAAGAAGATATTCCAGCTGAATTACGGGAAACAGTCGGAAAGGAAGTGTGGGATATGACAGGGAAAGAGGTGGGATTGATGAAAGGAGTGGAACCAGTGAAAGTGACTGTAAAGCCCAATGCAACCTTTCCCCAGACCCCACAATACCACATGGCACAGGACACCCTCATGAAAGTTGCCCAACTCATTGACGAATTTGTAAAACAGGGAGTACTGAAGGAAGTGTTAAGCAGTCCATGTAATTCACCAATCATGGGACTAATAAAGCCAAGTGGAAAGGTCCGAATTGTGCAGGACTTGAGGAAAATAAATGACATCATAGTCAAGTGTTGCCCTGTCGTACCAAATCCAGCTGTGATAATGTTTCAAGTCCCTTGCGATGCCGAGTGGTTCTCAGTCATCGACTTGTCACAAGTATTCTTTTCGGTGCCTCTTCATGAGGACAGCCAATTTCTCTTTTGTTTCAAATTCTTAGACAGAGTGTACAGTTGGTGTTGAATTCCTCAAGGGTTTTCTGAGTCACCGTCAATCTTCAATCAGATTCTAAAGAAAGATTTGGAAGCATTAGAATTGCCATTCGAGTCAACCCTAGTACAGTACATTGATGACTTACTGATTGCATCAAAGACAGAAAGTGGCTGCACAGCCGATACCATTGCTCTGTTGAACCATTTGGGAAGGAATGGACATAAGGTGTCTCCTTCCAAATTGCAGTTCTGTCAGAAGAAAGTGAAATACTTGGGTCACCAGATAGAGAAAGGGTCATGGAGAATAATGAAGGAAAGAATAACAAGTGTACTTCAAATGAGTCCACCAAAGACAAGGAAGGAGGTGAGGAAGTTTTTGGGAATGGTGGGCTACTGTCGCCAGTGGATTCCCAACTTCTCAACTCTAGCAAAGCCTTTACTGAAGCTGACCCAGAAGGATGCCTTGGATCAAATTGAGTTGAAAGGAGATGAGATGGATGCTTTTATCGAATTGAAAGAATGCATGTGCAGGGCTCCAGCTTTAGGTATGCCTGATTACACAAAGCCTTTCACATTGTTTTGTCATGAACGTGATGCATGTTCTTTGTCTGTCTTGACTCAAGCCCATGGTGGCATAAACAGACCAGTAGCGTATTTTTCAGCTACTTTGGATCCGGTTGCAGCAGCACTCCCAGGGTGTTTGCGCGCCGTAGCAGCAGTTGGTATCAGCCTCACTCAGAGTGAAGGAATAGTGATGGGACACCCAGTAACAGTCATGGTCCCTCACTCAGTTGAGATACTTTTGACCCGCTCCCGAACGCAACACATGACTGGAGCAAGACTCACAAGGTATGAAACGATAATCCTGGGCTCACCGAATGTGCAGCTGAAAAGGTGCACTACGTTGAATCCAGCAACCTTGCTTCCTGGAGAAAATGCTGAAATTGAGAACGCTGAAGACGTCGAGCATGACTGCCTTCAGGTGACTGAATTTTGCACAAAACCTCGACCTGACATTAAGGATACTAAGCTTGATGAAAATGACCAGATTGTTTTCGTTGATGGTTCATGTCTAAGAGATGGGATGGGAATTTTGAAAGCAGGATATGCTGTATGTACTGTAACAGGTGTCTTGGAAGCGTCCTGGCTTCAAGGAGTCTATTCTGCACAAGTAGCAGAACTTGTAGCCCTTACAAGAGCATGTCAACTGTCTGCATTGATGAAAGTCACCATTTACACTGATAGTCAGTACGGGTTTGGGATTGTGCACGACTTTGGACAACTATGGTCACAGAGAGGTTTCCTGACTTCTTCAGGATCCCCAGTGAAAAACGGGGAGAGAATAAGGGAATTGTTACACGCCATTCAAATGCCAGCCGAAGTTGCAGTGGTAAAGTGTAGTGCTCATACAAAAGGACAGGACTATGTCTCTCTGGGAAATGCATATGCGGATCAAGTCGCAAGATTTTGTGCCTTGAACTGTATATTACTCAGAGATGAATGGAATTCGATAAGCGAACCAGAACTCGAACCAGCTAAAGCATTTGCCTTGAAGGTCGTAGATACAATAGATGAATTAAAAGCATTACAGAATAACGTCAGGGAGGATGAAAGAGATTCTTGGATTAAATCACAATGTATAAAGAGACCAGACGAGTTATGGGTTTCAAATGAGGGAAAATTTGTTTTGCCAAGTAGTCTCTTATCACAGCTTGCGCGGTTCTATCATGGGCAAGCTCACCTAGGGAGAGATGCCATGATAAGATTGTTCAAAACTGATTGGTTTAACCCCAGATTTCGTCAAGCTGCAGAAGCAGTTTGCCATCGATGTGTCACTTGCCAGCAGATGAACCCAGGAAAGGGAACAGTTGTGAACGCGAGCCACATTGGCAGGGCCAGTGGCCCATTTAGTAGGATGCAGATGGACTTCATTGAGATGCCTGTGCATGGAGGTCTAAAGTATGTGTTGGTGATTGTGTGCATTTTTAGTCACTGGATTGAGGCATACCCCACACGTAGAAATGACAGCCTTACAGTTGCAAAGCTATTGTTGAGAGAGTTGATACCACGTTTCGGATTCCCGATCTCTTTAGAATCAGATAGGGGAAGTCACTTCAATAACGAGGTGATAAAGTTACTTTGCGCAGCGCTGAACATTGAGCAAAAACTGCATTGTAGCTATCGCCCAGAAGCATCAGGACTGGTGGAGCAGATGAATGGTACACTGAAATCAAGAATGGCGAAAATATGTGCATCGACAAATTTGAAATGGCCTGACGCATTGCCTTTGGTGTTAATGTCAATGAGAAACACCCCTGACAGAAAGACTGGATTGTCCCCGCCCAAAATTCTCATGGGCAGGGCCATGAGACTTCCTGCAGTTCCCGCAAACGCGCTTTTGAATATTACAGATTATATGGGGTTAGACTACTGCAAGGGTCTGGCTGACGTGGTTCGCTCTTTCTCTCACCAGGTGGAAGCAACCACCTTGCCACCGATCCAAGGTCCAGGACACACACTGAAAGCAGGTGACTGGGTCGTGGTAAAGAAGCACGTGAGGAAGTCGTGTCTGGAACCCCGTTGGAAAGGCCCTTTCCAAGTGATCCTGACGACAACTACTGCTGTGAAGTGTGCGGGAGTTCCCAACTGGATTCACGCCAGTCACACAAAGAAAGTGTTGTGTCCCACAGATGAGGAAGTAGAAGCGTTGAAACTGCCAGTGCCTGATAAAACAGTGCTGAGTGCTGAGACAGAGCAAAACCGAACGGAAAGCGAACAGGCAGGAACAGAAGAGAGGGAAGCATTCTCTGAGGACGTAGAAACAGACTCACTTGGGGAAGACCAAGGAGAAACCTCAGACAGCGACGAAGCAGCTGAAGGTGACAAAGAGCCTGAAGCAGCTGAGGGTAGCAAAGAGCCTGAAACAGCTGAAGGTGACAAAGAGCCTGAAGCAGCTGAAAGTGATAAAGAGCCTGACGAAAGTAACGGTGACGAAGGGCTCGAAAAAGGTGAAAAAGCAGGAGAGCCTGATCAGAGGAGGGCTTTCCCAGAAGCAGAGGATACAGAAAAAGAAAAAGAGAACGTGATTGATTCCCCAGAAGGAGGGGACAAGGCAGAACAGAACGAAACAGTTCAAGCTTCCACAGAAAAGATCGCAGGTCCATCAAATGGACACGGTGCAAAGAGGAGACTAAGTATATCACCAATAAAGCTAAGAACTAAAGAAAATTTGAACGACGGAGAAAGGCCAAAAGTGAAAGAGAAAAGAAAGGAAGTGTCTGTCGCGGTACCAACCTCAAGTGAAGGAAAAGACTTGGCCAAAGAGGAAAGTACCAGTGAGGCAGAATTGAAAAGAGAAGCAAAATTGAAAAGGAAAAGGATACCAAACAGGAGATATTCCGGTCCAGAATGGGCATATGCAGTCAATGACGATTGGACTGACGAATTTGTGTCTCTAAGCCTCGAGAACGAAGAAGAAGAGATACCAATAGAAAAGAAAAGTTTTATGGACAGTGTTGATTGAAAGGGTGATAAATGACATTGCTTGCTACAATTTAACGTGACACAACTAGCTGAGACATTGCTAAACCGGATAAGACACTTGCTGAACTGATAAAGACTGAGTTATTGCCGAATTGAGACAAATGCTGCTAACCGATAAGTGACTGGCCTCTTGAAGAAAACTGTGTGAACATTGCGCTCGTTCAGCTTTGTAACTGAATTGCTAAATAGTTTCTTTATAGGTGCTTCTAGCTCTCTGATTCTATACAGATCATGGCTACACAAAACAGTAGAGTAAAATATTGTAAATATGCGTGTATAGGCTTGATAATTGCATGTGTACTAATGATAATGGCAATAGTGCTTGCAATGCATGGAAAGGGTGAGAATGAGAAAATTGATGCTTCTACTTTTGCTCCTGTTACTGTCACTGAACTAACTGCATTGAAAAGACTAGAATTAGATGAGAGACACTTGCATGATAAGAAGGAACTTTCGTATAATGTTTTCTATCGCTTGCTAACAGAATATGTTGAGACTATGGATGCGAAAGATTGTTATGTGTGTACACAGATACCGACATCAGTAAAGGAAGGGGTGACTTATCACCACATGCCTCTTACATACGGGATTACATGTAGTATAGTAATGTCTAGATTTTATGGTCAAACTAACATACAGTATTTTTACTCGAATTATGATGTCACCTTTGCATATGTTCCTATAATAGCGCAGCTAAGCCAGATTGCTAAAGATTGGGATGCTAAAATAATGAGGGAATTTTTCGAGCCAATGCAACCTTTTGAAACGGCTCACGCTTATAGGGAAAACCTTACCTGCTCGCTCTCTGCAGTAGAAATAAGCTTTTTAGATCGCACAGATAATAGAAGGGCACAAATGAATGCGAAATTAGAAAAGGAGCTAAGTAAGAGGACTTCAGTAGATAGTTATGATTTTGCCGCAATAAAGACACAAGGGAGAATAGCTTTAGATGCTTGGCATGTAGGGAAATTTTGTATATATCGAGGTGAATCCTATTATGACAACATTTTCGTAGGAGCGAGTGAGTGTAAACATACGTTTATCTTTAAGGCCAAATGGACATTCATGATGAACGGACTTGACCCTGTCATACCAGGTGTATATTACATTTGTGGGTATAATGCCTATTATCGTCTTCCAAAGGGATGGTGGGGGAGATGTTATTTGGGTATAGTGTTCCCAAAGGTTTATCAACTGGATGACCTATCGATGATTCCAAAGACATCTGGATCCCATTGTATCCAGAAAAGAGAGACCGCAGCTGCTGTGGTAGGATATATATTTGGAGCCATGATTCCTTCATTAGGAGTTGTGTTGATTCCATCAAAATAAGAAAGTTGTCTACTATAGTGGATAACATGTTGACAAAGTTTTCAGGTGCTATAATCCTGATAGATGCTGAACTTGCAGCGGAAAGAGCTATGACTCTTCAAAATAGGCTTGCCTTAGACATTCTTTTAGCAAAGGATGGCGGCGTTTGCAAAATGCTTGGTGCGCGACACTGTTGCACGTATATTCCAGACAACAGTGTGAAAATTAAAACTATGCTTGCTAATCTAACAAAAGAGAGTGCAGATTTGAAGGAATTGAAAGAACCAGGAGTGTGGGAGAAGGTTGGAAAAGGACTTGCTTCAGTGGGAAATTGGATTGGTGGAATTTGGAATGGAATATTAATAAAAATAATACAGGGAATATTAATAGTAATAATTTGCATATTTGGAATTTGGGGAATAAAAAGAGGAATAATAATGATTATGGAAAGAATTAAGAGAAGAAAGGAAGAAAAAATGATGAAAAGAATGGCAGAAGAATACAGAGCGAAGACTAGGGGAATTAAAAGGAAAAGAGAACTGACAGAATTTTAATGAAATAAAATTTGTGGGAATAGTTTGTGTGATGACAAGTAGTCATCAGAGGAGGGATTGATGACGCAGAAAATGAAGGTTTTACATTTATTAGCGCATAAACGTAGTGCTGCAATAATCAAGTGTGACTTTAACCGAACTAATAAAGATTGTACGGGGACAAAATGTGCCCTTAGAGTAGTTTGCCAACATTTATAAGCGTGCTTTATATAACGTGATGTATTAGAATTGCACGAATCTGACATAATCGTAAACGTGTGCTATGATTTGCTTGTTTGAAATGTTTTAGCTTAGCATAACTTTAGTGGAGGCTTTGGCCTAGTTGCCTGGTCTCACGATTTAGATGCTCGTATTTTTCAAATGTGCTAATAAACGTGTATTTTTGCTTGAAGCTGTACTTTTCCACTGAGATCGTTCACATGCTTATCTTAAGGTTTCGTGCCAGCCTGGCATTTTTTCTCTTTGCTCCAAGGCCAATCTGCAGGTGCGGACAATGGAAGCTCTGAAAGTGAGTTAATTGGTATAAAATGTTGCAACTTATGTACCCGTCTCCAAGGATAATGTATGCTTAAGTAAAAGCTTGAGAACTGTTGTTTTTGATTGGATAATTTGAAGCCAACCTATGAACCCTCCAATGGAAGACCCTACTGGATTTGAACTGTTGTCTATTTAAACCAGGTGCACGAGAAGAAAGCAGCTTCAGCTTCTTTTAGCAGCCATTTTGTGCAGCTATTATGGCCCACCTCGCTGCGACGCCATTTTGAAAGAGACTCTGATGCTTTCTCTAATCGAGAGAAAGAGACTTTAAGAAATTCTCTCCCTAGAGACTTTAACTTTGATTTGATCCCTTTGCATGAAGTAGTAGTTTTATTTTGCCGCTGAGAGGCAACTGCCCCGTCCACCTTGCCCCTTTTGCCCCGTCCCATGCTGATCGAGAAACGGTACCTGTGAGACGAAGACTTCCTTGAATGCTGATTGAAATTGGTAAATATGAAAGGAAATTGTACAATTGCATTGTGTTTCTTTTAGGTAACCAACTGCTGATTTTTGATAAGGGCCCTAGCTAGGAGTTTTCTAAATTAATGTTGCTAAATTGTTTTTGCATGAAGTCCCACATGCCGATGCTAATTTGAGGTTAGATGAGGATTCCTTTTGTTGCGCGATGCAATTTGAGACCTTGTTATGCTGACCAATGTATGCGATTAGTTCATTACAGATTATAGTATTAGTGATTTGTATTGCTATTATCGAATGCCTTGTTATTCAAATGCTGCATAGATTGCACCTGTTTCGCCGTTATGGACAGTTATTAATGTTCATTTACGTATATCATTTGGTGCTGAGACACATTTATATTGTGCTAGCTTTGTTAATATAGGGAAATAAATTCATTAACTTTGAATAAACTGGTGTGGTTATTCATGACCGAAAGGTCATGGTTCACCGAAATGTATTCTGGATTAATTGTTAAATGTTATGTTGAGCAGGGTATTGCTTATGTTCGTTATTGATTATTGATTACATTAAATTGACCGATCTTGGGTGAAGAGAGTCCCACTTAGCCAAAAGATTCATCGGCCTAAAGAGCGTCCAAAATACAGGTAAATTATTAGGGAGGAACACTCTATCAAACCCACCCCCACTTACCTTTCCTCCAATCCCCTGTCCCGCCGTCACTTCCTTCCCGAACCGGCCCGCGGGAAGACTAGAGCGTTGCTCTTGCTTACCGCGGGCCCCTCCATTGCGGGTAACTGAAGGAGCGAATAACTGAGCGAGGGAGGTTTGTTTACTTAGTTCAGTAACAATAATATTTCGATCATGGCATTGATGGCAGTACCTAAGTAATGAGCTTTTTAAGAAGGGGTAATGGATTTGATGTGAATAAGTTGCACCCTATACGAGAGTGATTGCTAGAGAAAATGTCTTATTTGCTAGCTAACGGAACAAAAACATAAAGAACAGGTAAGTTATTCCTCTTTTCGTTCACGTTGCGGTTAATGGCTTTTTAGTGCAATCTTGTACTCTGGGCCGGGTCCTGCCGGTGATGAGCATCGGCAGCTTTCATTACAGGGCATCGAAACGGGACCTATCGGGCTCACACAGCAGATGCGAGCCACACGTAACACTTCTTTTGGAGGTTTAAAGGCATCCCGGCGTCCATGCCGCTCGATTCATGACCGGAGTAACTTCGGCTTCTCCTGAAGCTGGCCCTCGCGGTGACCTGTGAGCCCCACCTTTCCTGCTGGATGTGGTGGTGTGTACAACCGAACTGGAATCATCCCCGGGCAGACGATGCCTGGCAAAATGTGAGCCACCGCTGGAATTGAGGGGATCAGCACTAGATTGTGGGATCAGCCCGAGAGCGCCATTTTGGAGATCCCTGTGCATTCCTACGCGACTTTCATTACCTTTACGAAAAGTGCTCCTGCGGTTCTAGGGATCTGCCCACTTAAAGAGAAAAAAGGCAAATACAGACAAAGAGACTCAGGTTCTCCATATGATTAGAGCATAGTAAGCTCTGCACAACCTATTTGACCAGGGTTGTGAAGACCATGGTCCTTGAAATCCAGTAATGGGAACATGAAAAATCAGGAGTGACAACGTCTGTCTGATGATTTTGGCCAAAGTCTCCACCTTGCTCTATAGGTGAGCAAAGGGCAGGCAGAGGGCACAACAAATATTTTTTGTGATAGGTTTTAGCTTGACTAAGTCTGAGCCTGTTGAATAGTTACAAAAATGAAAATCTTTGTTTTCTTTTGTTTAGCATTCTCTGTATTATACTGGTATGTTTATAATGACACTTCCTTTATCTAATAAACTATATATTTAGGTAAGTATGACAAAAGCCAATGCACTAGGACAAGGGATAAAACAAAGTATTCAAAGTGGGCGTTTACATCTTCAATAACAGTATACATGATGTACAGCGCCTGGAATCTGCAGACTTTTAACAACTACGTTATTCCAAAATTATTTCGAGTAGCATATGTGCATTTGAACCATCAGCAAAGGGTTGATAAGTTGCACACACGATTTCCAACTCTTTATTTAGTGCAGAAACTTCTGACCATTTCCACAAAATTTGTCGTTTCTCTCTTTTTTCTATTTTTTTTACGTTGTCTATCGTAAATCATTTATTTTATTGATGCAAGTACCTGGGCAAATGCAGCGCCTTCTTTCTCCTGCCAGGCGTCACTGGGGGCCACAAATACTGACCTGTGGGGAGATGCCATTAGTTTTCCCCGGTCTTTTTTGCCTATTCATGCTCCTCCCTCCCCCTCCACATTTGCCTTCTTCCATTCCACCCCCCCCCCTCCACAGAAGAAAACTTGGTAAAGAAATGGCAGCATTTTCACAGCAACTGGGACTTAATGCAATTATTGTACAGGAGGTCTTTGGTCAGAGGGGATTGTGTGGCGTGGGCTAAAGAAGGGGTGCAAATGGTGAGGAAAGGGAAGAGTGAAATCCCGTTTCCTTGTGCACAAAGATCACAATTCCAAGGCATTCTAATTTGCTAGTGTATATTTTATTTACAGTCGCAGTAATTAATTGCATAGGCTGGTATTTCAAAGTATAATAAAACATATGGGACTTTTTTTATTCTGAATACAATGTGCACTATCTAATGGCTTGCCAATTGTCTTTCTCCAAAGATTACCTGCCCAGTCTCACAGCTCAGATAATGACCTCAATTTTCCATCAATGTCTTAATGTCAGTTTACCACTCAGCATGTAAATCCAGTTCGGCCAAAGCAGGACCAAACAGTTGAACCAGTAATCACCGATAGGCCCTAATCTTCCCCTAGTTTCCTCCCAGATAAGTGCTTCCATGATGCCTTTAGGTCATCTATGAAGCCTGTTACTAGCAGATAGTTGCAAACCCAAAATGAAAAACAAATTGGTCTTGAAGGTACAACTGTAAGCAAATGTGGGCCTGTGGTCGAACGAGGAAAGCTACAGAAAACGTAGGACATTGTGCCAAGTAATAATCTACCAGGAAAGGCAGCAGGGACTAAGAAAAGGTTACCATCAATTTAACTCTGATCAGGGAGAACAGACACCCCAGCACGGCTGCCAGTTAACCATAAAAGTATCTTAGTGCATCATTTGTGTTCCTGGATTTGTAAGTGCTTTGTTGGTTTTATTGTTTATGGTAAATAGATATCTTTTTGCTATTTTATTAGCCTTTGCTGAATGCAGCTTCATATATTTCTTATTCACATAATTCTATTTTCATGAATTAGGTCATGCCCCTAATTGTGTTGGCATTCTCCCTTTACCAGGTTTGCCACGCTCTTTTTAGAGCCCCTCCCGCAGTTTTGTCCATCCTACTTATAACCCCGGCCTGAATGTTAGGAAGTTTCAGTGTAGGGGATTAAGAAAGTGAAATGCTCAGGGAGGATTGGGCGCGGATAGGTTATGGGTACTGCATCCTTGTCCAAGTTAGCTCCCAGGGTGCCACATTTTCAGAGGGGTCAGAGAGAACCAGATCAGTTCTAGATATGAACATACCTGGCCCCAGCCAGCGCTGTCCCGGCACGCTGAGGTGATGTAGGCGTAGGCAAGGTGCGCAGAGTCTATGGAGGGAAGTTTATACCATTAGATTAGTAGGGGAGGGTCATCAGCAGACTATGGCGGTAGTGCAGCATCCTGAATACCCATGATTTGAGGCAACGTTAGGTTCTATTGAATGCTACGAGTCAAGGATTTTGCATATGTTCAGCAGTTGAACGCGAGCCGTGAGGGATATTTGTAAGGGTGGCTCCCATCTTTATGGATGGGCTCGGAAAGAATCCCAGGATTTCTGACTGATGGCGAGAATTACACGGAGGCAAGAGGAGCAGGGTGGAGTGAGTAAGGGGGTAGTTTTGTGAGGGTGAGTATGTCAATGAGTCAGATGCATATGTGAGTGAATTATTATTAAAGGCAAGGACTAAATCAGAAAATGAGTGGGTGAATAAACAAGTCAACAAATGACTGCGTGAGTGGTTGAGTGAAAGATGCGAGTAACCCATTCCATAAGTGGGTACATAAGCTAAATGAGAGTGTATCAGCCAATAGGTGATTTAGTGAACAGCGCAGTGGCCCGATTTCAAATTCTTTGCTGATGATGCAGTCTTCCTGTCCTGAGCACAAGTTGTGGGGAGGGGGTTCCATGACTGCTGGTCCATGGTCATCTGAGAGTCCATGCTGAGGCAGAAGTGGCACTGCGGGTGGGCGCGATGGATGCAGTGTTTCATCTTTGCTGTTAGTAATGCAGCAGAGGGGTGTACAACCCACAGCTTTATGGAAGACGTCAAATACAGCCAAGTAGCTGTGGCAATAACTGGAAGATGTTGCACAGTACTCAACTCGTCAGGGTAGAAAGTCTTCAGAAAGCATACTTGTTCAAAGACTACCGGAGTATACCGCCTAAAATGTAGAGAACCACTTGCCATTTACAAACCATAATACCCTTAGGTCACAATTACCTTTTGGTTTTAACTCTTCACCGGTTTAATTAGTATGCATTAGAGGAAATTCTTCTCTGTTTGGGTCACACTTCCTTTTCTGTTTGGTGCACATTTCATGGTCTCAGTACATTTGTTTTGCTCCAGAACACGGGTGCTCTACCACAGATTCAGCCTGTACACAGAGCATGATATTTTTTTCTTTTTAATTTTTCTTTTTACATTTTGACCATCCTGTTGATTAGTGTTCTAGTAGTGCTGCAGTACTTGGCAGTGTAAGGAGCATCATAAGCCTGCTATGACAATCTCTCTCCGATTCATTCTGCTTGTATCATCGACTGCACGTAGTGCACGTAACTCATACATAAAAATGAACAGACTTCATATCAGGTTGGTCTCACTTATGCTGTTTTCATATTTGTTTACTACACACAACACAAGGACCAAAAAAAAAAAAAAAATGCTGAAAAACATGGTCTCATCCAGCATCATTGAAAGCATAGCAGAAACAATTTTCGGTTAGCGTGGCCCTAGTGGATGTGATCTTCATCCAAAGGCGAACAACAAAAAAATGTTTTAATACCAACAGGAGGAAGGGATGCAGTGGTTCACCTCTTACTGAAAACTAAAAATAGCTATCAATCACATTTTGGGTGTACTACCTCTCAGTAAATTCAGAAAATTGTGTTTGAACATGGAGCATATTTAAAATGAAACACAGGAAACATTTTTTAAAATGTTTTGAGTCCTGCCAGGTAGATATTGCACTACATGTTATTTCTGTTGCTGCCCTTCAGATGAAATAGTAATCTTGCAGCGCTCACATTTTCTGGGGCCATGCATGAGCAGCTCAATCAGATGAAGTTTGCTTTCTGCAACTTGTAGTTCGGGTCGGACTGGGACAAAAACCGTAAGCTCAGGCTCCAAATGAAAGGCCAGTTAGACTCTGCTCTGAGTCTTAATGTTTTCTTGAGATAAGATGGACTTCACATACCAAAAGTGGTGGTGGTTTGAGGAGAAATTATAAAAAAAAAAAAATCAGATGTCAATGGGCGAGATGGGAATAAGAAACAGGGAGGAAAGAAAAACAGATGGTTTGGGATAAGGGGGGGGGGGGGGGGAAATTAGATCGGTAGATGAATGGGTAGCTCGTTCCACCTCTTCACTGCTGGGTAGAAGGCGGCGCAGCCTCCACATTTGCTATGTTAGGTGCAGGGTGAGGGTTAGAGAAAGGGACATAGAGAGGCGGTGTCTGGTGGGCTGATGGAAGTTCAGGCAGTGGTTGAAAAGGGCGGGTCCGCAATTGTGTGGGGCCTTGAATGCATGGATCAGGAGCTTGAAATGGCATCTTTTCTGTCAAGGGAACCAGTGGATTTCCCTGAGGCAGGGGTAAAGTGGGTTCCTCTAGGGAGATCCATTACATGTCGGCTGCAGCGGTCTGTAATTGTCAGAGTAGGTGAGCCGCGATCCATGCGTAACGAGCATTGCTGTAGTCAAGTCAGCTGGCGAAGACAGCCTGGGTGATGGTGCGTCTGGATTTATTTAGATACCTTATGAACCAGGCCCACGCAGAGAGAAAAGTAAATGCACAAAAGAATGAAAAGCATAATACATTTAATTGGATCAACTTCTACAGCGCAGACCTTGCAGAAAGGGAGTTGTAGCACTGTACAGAAAAGGCTCTATAGCAAAAAGAAAAATAGGTACACTGCACTGAGGTTCTCTGAATAGGATGTTAAGTAATGATGATTTAACAGGCAGGTACCGTCCGCTTCGGAGTTCCTCCAATTATTGAACTTCGAGCACTTCTCAGCACTGCTAGGAGCCCTGGTAGTTCTCAGGCGCGAATTGGTGCTCTGGAAAGTGGGTCCCTGCGCTTCTAAATTTCACTTAAAAACACAGGGAAGAAAGCACACACTCACAATAACAGATCAGTGCCATATTACAATAGGGAGACAAATCCTTGCATAAAGCGGTTCCCGAGGTAACTTCAAAAGACATGACAACACTATGTGCAATGGAATATTGAAAAATATTTGCTTACGGAAAAAGTTAGTATCAACCCTGATTACATAACACCTGAGTGTTTGTAGGTTATAACGATGTTGAGAAGCAGGTACTCCAAAGCAGAAATGCAAATTCTAAGCCCACCTTAAGATGCCTTTGGGGCCCGAAATGAGCTTAACTTGGTGACATTAATCCTTTCTCAAAACATTTGAGCTCTTATTTGATTTTGTTGAGAGTGGGCCCCCGAGGAGGGGGGGGGGGGGCTGTGTGTGTGTGTGTGTGTGTGTGTGTGTGTGTGTGTAATGACTGGGCCCCTCTAGTCAATAGACAGTCAGATACAGAGGACGGGGGGCACATCAAGAACAGAAGAGGAGAAGCCAGAAAAAGGAAAGACATGACTAGCACATAGAAAGTATATAAAGAGAAGCAGATGAATGCAGAGAGAAATCAGATGCAACAAGTATTGGCAAAGCCTAAAGGTCTCGCCTCTGCAAGAGCTATTGGCTTTGCAAATGTTTTTTTAGCCATGTTGTACACCAGTGTGGCTGCCATTCTGCAGGGCTAAAAGTTAGAGGCATGGAGTGTTGTAGGGAGGAATGGCGAAGACTGGCGTAGTGCTGGAGAGTGGACTAGCGGTGTGGGGAGTGGGATACAGCAGAGTGGATAGGCATAGAGTGTTGACAAGTATAGTGGCTGTGCTGTGGCATTGAATCCAACGGCCGACAATTCAGAGTTGTGAAATACAGTGACAGATTAGAGTGGTGCATATTAAAGTGCAGTGAGCACCGGAGTGGGGTGGGGCAGAGGGCAGTGGCGCAGAGTCGAGGGCCATACAGAGTAGTGGAACAGAGTGTAAAGTTGAGTGGCAGAGTGGAACGGTGAAGAGTGGTTCAGAGTAGCACAGAGTGGTGCAGTGTATAGTGCCATAGAGTGGAGTAGTGCAGACTAGAGTAGTCTGGGGGTCAGTGGTTGAGAGTGCAGTGCTGCACAGCAGTGTGTCAGAGAGCAGTGGAGCAGAGTAGCTTAGAGAGTAGTACTGTAGAGTACAGTGATGCAAAGTAGAGGGCAGTGGCAAAGAGTGCAGTGACAGAGTGCAGTGGTGTACAGTGAATTTGTGTAGAGTGAAGTGGTTAACAGCAGAGTGGAGAAGACTTCCATGTATGGAGTACCACAGAGTGGCGTAGAGTGCAATGGCATAGAGTACATTGTTTCAGAGGAGAGTGAAGTGTCAGAGTAGAGTGATGCTGGGTAGAGGGCAGATGCATAGAAAGGCAGAGTGTAATGGCCTAGAGTAGTGGTGTGGAGTACAGTGAGAGTGCAGTGGTGCAAAGTAGATTAGAGTGGCGTGCAGTGGACTGGTGTAGAGTGCAGGGGCACAGTTGTGTTACAGGGTAAAGTGTATTGGCGTAGAGTGCAGTGTTGCAGAATGGCAGAGTACAGTGGCATAGAGTGGAGATGTGCAGAGTAGACTAGTGTGGCCTGAAGTGGTGTAGAGCGAAGAGTACAATGGTGGAGTAGAGTGGCAAAGAGTGTATTAGCATAGAATAGTGGTTCACGGTAGAGTAGAGAAGCGCTGCGTAAAGTGGCATAGAATGCAGTGGTGTGAAGTGGTGCATAGTAGAGTGCAATGGTGTGGAGTGGTGCAGAGTAAACTGGAGTGGCGTGGAGTATTCATTGTGTGGTACACACTGCCATTGCAGACGACATTTTTAATTGAGATGACCATTACGTTTCCACAGACATTTATTTTACCAATAAAACTATACAGTGCATAGACAAACAAGTGTGGAAATTGCATCACCTAGTTTAATGACTTGTGTTGATCATATGAACCTATTTGTTAACAAAACACTTCAAAAATAAAAAAAAATGCACTTTGTGTTCCTAAATCTAGTATGTTCTGATATACAGTTTTTATATGTTGCTGTGTGCTAGAAAAAGATTTCCTACTCCCAGTGTCTAGTAAGATTGTCTCATAAATCTTTTCACTTTGAAGACAGAGAAAGAAAAGTAAACAAGTGCCCTCATAAGACAGTGCCTGATATTTGACCTCAGACTTTGAATGCACAGCATATGAGGCAAGATTTACACACCACTTAACAGAAATGTAGCACTCTGAAGGATACTGTTAATAAGGCTCGGGAAAGGGAAGGTACAAACTCAAGCTGGACACCCTGAAACAAATAAAACCAGCATACAGAAAACAGAAACAATGTGAGTTAGAAACCGCAAAGCCAATGGCAAGCAACGGGCAGAATGTATTTCTATAGGTCAGCTTTCTGATTGTCCACAAGATGTCTTTAGCAAACCAGACAACTGTGCTGCCTGTTAAGCTGCGACCTGAAAATGACAGTTATTAGCAGAGTAAGAAGAATGACAAGAAAATAGATCAAAAGAAACTGTTAAAAGAAAAAAGACTGCCAAAACACAAATACACAGAGGAATACACAGATAAACAACGGCAAGTGGCCAACAGAAAATTGGAAAAGCTGGAGAGGCACAAGAAATAGAAAATGAGAAATTAACTTTGCTAATTAGGTGAGGGTGGAAAACAGGAGGGAGAATGTTTACAGAACGGTAAAAAAAAATAAACGTGCTATGAAGTAGCCAGCACTTTTTTCTGCTACGGTTGGCAGGGAAATAAGAAATATGGACATGTTGCGGGAGTGGAGAGAGTAAGGAACAGACTTGGGGCAGGTGGGAGGAGAAGAGGAAATAGTGCTTGGGAGGGAAAGAAGCAACACAGATGGAGTGGGAGAGAACAAAGCAACTTGGAGGGGACGGGAGGGAAAGAAGCAACACAGACGAGGGAAGTGGGAGGGGGAAGAGGCAACACAGACAGGGGTTGGAATGAGAAGAAAGAAAATAAAAAATATAATACCTCAGTCACAGCACGAGCAGCAGAAGCACCCAAACCCATATGAAGCAATCAGCACTATGTTCATACTCCTGCCAAAAGAATAGGAAGTGAAAATGGCTCACGCTGACCAATTAGAAGACAGCAAATGAGAGAAAATGAAGCCCATGAACAGTAAACAATGGGCAGGCAGGCTCCAAGCCTCTTGTTCAACACAATATCTCTCTAGCAAGTGAGAGTGCATGCTCAAGCAGGCGAGATCTAATCACTCTGCAATCGGGGTGAGCCACAAATTAAATCTGAAGTAGGAGAAAGGCAGCACCACAAAAAGTGGTGAATAAGGAGCTCCTTAAATACTGGGGATACTGGCACCCTCGCATCAAGGGCACCTGCCCATTTTAATACTTGATGGAACAGGACATGCCTTTGGCCAGGAACAGCCCACTTAGGGTAACCACCTTATGTCCCTAGGGCGGATGGTCAGACATATATCCCCATTACTCCTTGCCCACCATTTCAGAAGATAAGTCAAACAACTTCTTTATAGGAAAACACCCACTGACAGACTAACAAGGGAGTTCCAAGCACATTCATACTGAACAGCAGGTTTGTTCACAGGCTATTGTTCCACAGCTACACAGAAAGCACCCAGGTGGGCTTGTCAACCCAAAGATAATTCCAAAACAAATAACAGATTTAGAACAGAGGAAGCATTTCACGTCATACAATTGTGGATGAACACAACATAGTTTAGCCTCATTGAAGGGAAGAACGTGTTACTCATCGTGGTTCCATACTTTGCATTTCTGAGCCTTGAGACTGCATTTTTCCCCCTCTTTTCAATTAATCACCCCAGAAAGAAGGCAAAAACACAGATTGTCATCTTTGATGAAAAAAAAAATGTTTCTGGTGCATCAAGTCACTCCTACAGTATCTTCCTTCAAACAACATACACAACTTTTTAAAATTGCCAGTAGAGACTGAAAAGCTACTACATCCAGAGATCTAACTCATGCAAGAATTAACTACTGAGGCAGCCATCTTTGTGCCACAATAAAGAACTGGAGCCTTCCACATATACTGCAGTATGTAGCGGTCGCTCAAATTAAAAGTCTCTCTCCTAGATGCCATATGGCACCGGTTACAGTGGAAACGTGATGGCTTCCTGTTAAGAATGGAGTTGAACATGAAGCGTTGGTACATTTCCAGTAGATTGTCAAGAGCTACCGCTCAAGCCATCTTGGACATCCCTATTAGGAAAAGAGTAAGGTCTAGTAGAAAGGCTCTCCTTAATGAAGTGACAAAAATATGCGAGTGAACTGGCCAGCAGTCCGAGTAGCAAAATAACATTTAAAAATCACCTGAGAAAACTTAGGCTCATATACACACCGACGCAAATATTTAACTGAAGAATCACGTATAAGTTTCCCATTCATTCATGGCCACCTCCAACATCAGCTTCCACAGAAACAAATGTACACGGAAGGACAAAAATAACCTATGATCAAATGTGATCAGATCTAAACCCCAGTCTGTAGGTGTAACTAAAACAAAGGTTAATTGTGGATGGCTTTAAGCCAAACAATCAAAGGTGACTAACATCTTATTAAGTACCTGTGGCTGATACCACAAAACCTGACTGTCGTCCGAAAATATTACTGCACTTTTTTGTCAATAAAATAAAGTATGAAACAAATGGCCGCCATTCCGGCTGCGTGGCAATTTGTCAACCTGATAGAAAAAAGAAAAAAAATGTTCAAAGATGAGTCAAAAAAGCTAGTGAGTCATGGTTTCTGAAGAAATTACATACTTTTCCTAAAACATACCTAACAAAGCGTACCTCTGAACGTCTACTTCGGAACATGCACACCAGAGAAACTGGTTTAACTACAAAACAATAGGGCATATTTACAAGAAAGTGGCTCAGTGCAGTGCTGCGCCAAAATTGGTAGCACTGCATCATTTCAGAAACAGGGATGAGCAGCATTTACAAAAATACGATGCACCCCCGTTTCCCCGGGTGCTAAATGTAGCTGCCTAGCACAAACACAGGTTCCCTTGCACCATAGTGTAAGGATGTCTGCATTGCAGGGAATGATTGTTTATGTGCAGGGAGGTGTCCCTTCCTGCACAATCATTGATGGTGATATGCTCTATGTGTGCTGCAGGATGCAGCACATATGAAAAGCAAAAATGAGGAGAAATAAAAAAAGTATTTCTCCTCGTTGTGCCATGCTAGCGCCAACCCGTGGCTGGCGTTAGTTTTTGGCGCCTCCTCAGATTTACGTTTCCTTGTAAATCTGGGGCAGCGTCAAAAGCAATGGTTGTTGCAGTGGAATTACACAGCAACACCCATTGCACGGCCCTCTGCTGCAGAAAACTGCACTGGGGGCCCATATTTACAAAAAGTGGCTGAACGCCACCTTGTAAATATGGAGCAGGGCACGCCAACGCATCACAAAAAGTAATATTCCCACAGTGCTAGAAGCTTGTAAATATGCCTCAATGTCCTGCTATACCTCTTCCAGTGACTAAAAAATATTGCTCCAAAACTACATTTTTCACAGTGCAACACTTTCCTAAGCATGTTAGTCTCTATAAACTAAGTTTGCATGTTTGATCTCCTGAACATATATTATGTTCCCCTTCCTGCGTTGGTAACCCTCTTGCTGTATGTGTACGTTTTTAAAACTGCTTTATTTGTATATTATTTATATAGGTTAATTATGGTGCTATATACATTGTAATTCAATTTTAAATAACAATATTAACTACATTTATGTCTTGCTTTTTGCCCATTTTGCCTGTGTGAACAAAGTTGTCAGTGTTCAAACAATTACAAAACAAAATCAAACCTAAGTCATTATTTATTTCCACTGTTGTGTAAAAAGGAAGGTCAGTGTCTGGCTGTGTTTTGTTGAATGCTGAACCCCTCTGCACGTGCATAAGAGAAAACCATCTTTGTTTATTAAACAATGGCACCAAACACTAAATCCCCATACTGTGGATGTGTCGCTATTTACTTGATATACTAGATGTTGGGCCACTGAGCAACTAATGCCTTATGATGGTCACAGTGAAGGCGAACAGTCGCAGCTCACGCGAATTAAAAGGGGAAGGGCAGCGTGCGCGGGGGAGGGGATGGGGATGGGGGAGAATTAAATACAAAATAATTTTTAAAAAGTAATAATTACCTCCGCTCCCGCACCACTCGTCTGCCTCCTCCCGTCTCACTGCAGGCAGAACAGGCTCCAAGCCTGCCCTGCGCCAATCCGGACGCTGCTTAGAGCAACATCAGGATTGGACAGGAGTTCCGAGACAGACTGGGAGCCTGTGCAAGCTCTCTCCAGCTGAGCAACTGTGTCCACCCCTATGGAGGAGCCGCCCCTGAAGGCGAACACTGAAAAAATGGAACAGCTCAGGGAGAGGACAATTTGTACCAGTAAGTACCATTTTGAGTGCAACCACATTCACGTCATTGAATTGAACTTGTTTTCCACTGCAACACTGAAAAGAGTGATTGGCTGGGAAAGGAATGTCATTTAGTTTGGTGGCATAAAGACAGATGGGGATCATACCATTAGAGTTAGGTGGGTCACCTAGACATGTGCTTTACCAAGTGAGAAGGGCAGCCAATAAAGGCATGTACAGAACCAATCAAGAGATTTGCTAGTCTCAGATTTGTGACCCTCACCTAAAGAATGTGGGTAACAAATGGAGAGATGTGAGGCATACACAGAGAAACTAGTGAGTGACACTTAGAGGCAAAAGTAAGCAAAAAGAAAAGAAACATGGGTTATACCAATTAAAATATTGTAGTTATACTGAGCGAAATTTTTGTAGGTCGCATCTAGAGAAGTATGCCCTTCATATTAAAATAAATGTGGTCCATGACAGATTAGTATATTAACCTGATCAAAAGAAACAGAGAAAACATACAAAGTGCGAAATAAATGAATACCATGCAGAGAAATGCGTGAGCCTTACCAAAATACTTGTGGGGCATTTCTAAAGATATGAGGACTACACCATGAGACCTATTCAGCTCATACCTACATAGCTGTGTTGCCCATGCTAAGAGATACGTGGAGAAACAGGAGGATTTGAGGACTATACTATCAGAAATGATACTCTGGCAATATCTCTGCCAGGTGAAATCACTGGAAGGCATTCCTACAGCTGATAAATGGCTCAGTTATGGAACTAGGAAAGTGGAAAGTCTAAGAATTCCCTCAAGGAGAAAGTTAGTGCCCATAATTGATGTGCAAGGGCCTGTTATCAGAAAGGTACTACAGGGACAATGAAGTCCAGGGCCATAGTCCTCAATGTGGCATTTGTGGCTGATTAGTAAACAGGTAGTTGGGGGGTGGGGTGGGGGGTGGAGCTGAAAGGACTAGTAGAGAGCACAGTTAGTCTGTTTCCTACCGAGGTGGGGAGAGTAATAGACCACCACTTGACGATCACATACACCAGTATGAAATTTATAATAATGGCCCTGCAATCTGTCTATTGCAAAGGGGGCAGGGAGCTTTCCTGGCTAAATTTTTATTTAAAACCCTTAAGGTGAGACGCTTAACCTCAATTTTTAGAGACTGTCAAAAAGTCAGGGTGTCTAAATAAGGTGGTGTATCATTTCATATAAATAGGACAAATCTACAAATACTGGTGACGTGGAATGACGTTAGGAAGCGATTGGACCTTAAACAAGCATTTGCAATGCAACGGGTCTCGAATTTCTCCAAGTTAGAGCTATTAGCAGGTGTAAACTCCCAACTGGACTTTTCTGGCCACATTAAATGGAAAAAAAAAAAAACGCGATCACACTGCTACACTTCACTCGTAGTGAAACCTATCGTCAAAAGTGCAATTAACTATGTAACCAGGTCGATGTCATGCAAAGCGCTCGACTTCTGCCAAGTGAGATCACACTGCGAAAAAAGATAAAAAGTAGTCCACAAACCAGACGGAAAACAGCGAGCCTCGTATGTTTTCAGTACTTGGTCGCTGCACTCGAGGAGGGCTAACCACCGGAAAAGGCACGACGTATGCATGCCTTCCACTAATGAAAGCATACATTTTAAGAGGCAAGCCCACGAACCAATGAAAGACACTGACGTGGACAGGGCTCGGAGCCCTTTTTTAACTGCTAAAGCGTCTCGCAAGCGCAAGCTCGACCTTAAAAATGGCTGACCATGTAGAGGAAAGGCTCTTGAGATCCTACTGGCAGTTTGGGACTTTCTTGCAATCCTGCTGTTAAGGAAACACCCAGGATATTTGCTTTACAGAGTGACAAGTTAGGGTACTTGCCCTCTCTGTTTTCTGAGATTCATTCTATGAAAAGTGTGCATGCACAGAGCACTCTCCGTTTAAATGGTTGACAAAGAATGCTACTTAAATTAATTTTGCTACTGAACCCTCCATGTGCCCACTAATTTGTTAAAAAAAATTCCAAGTCTGGGCAGATTGTTGTGTATGCTTTGATGGTCATTTTGAGTACTTTGTATTTAATTAGCTTTTTTTTGGCCAGAGACACTTCTGATTGTAAGATATTAGATGCTCTCTTCCACTCCTTTTTCCAAAATCACTGTATAGATGGTAGTGTTCTATGAGTGGGGCAAGGCAGGAGCACAGGGTGAAAAAAAAAAAAAATACAACAATAAAAAAAGACTGCACTGTTCCCATGGGGCGCAATCAAGGAGAACGGCACTGATTTGCAAATTAAATAAGTGAAAAGGCAAGATTTTCTTCAGGAATACACCTCTACCACTGTTGAAATCCGGGGACTGGCTAATATAAAGGCTGCCTAGCCTTACTTCCACTGCCTGCCTCTCTTCTGCCAGCCTACACTTCCTGTAACTTGATCTCTCTTGATCTCCTTCTGGAAGATCTTGTCCATCTCTGCTTTCTCACCGTAACACTGTTTCGCAACCCCTTCTACCATTTTCAGCCTCTCACTTGTCCTGGGTGAAAGTCTGCTGCAAAATTAATTCTGGTTTCTAGAACAAAGTACAGGTGAGCACCACCTTTGTTCTGACAAGGATCTTTGTGGTAAAAAAAAAAAAAAAAAAAAAAAAAAAAAAAAAAAAAAAAAAAAAAATAGATCTGTTATTTTCAAAGAAGCCAAAAAGAAAAGGTGGCATTTCAAGCCACTAAATGCTTTAAAAAATGTCCACATATGTTATTGTATACAACATAACAGGAGAGTTTATCTATAATCACAATTAGCGCAGCAAGTCATGTATTTCAGGGTGTGGTAAAAATTATAGTGCCCTCTAGTCCAGCCTACAAGCAGCTGAGTCCTTGTGTCAAATGAGGAACTATTTTCTGCCCGCTTCCGACCTATGATCTTCACACACACACACACACACACACACACACACACACACACTTCTTATCAGAGCCCTGTTTTGTTATAGAAGAGAAAAGGAATTCTTTGTTTTCTTGGCTGCAGCTTGAATATTGCGCTTCTGGTCATGATGAAGGGGCCAGGGTTGGTACTAAAAAAAAATAAGGAGGAGTGGTGTACAAACTTTGGAAAAGAGCTAACTAGTATTTCTGATGAGAAGCCTCAAATCCTAAGAGTATTAAAGACCTACCTCTTCTCACTCACATTTGGACAAGCCAGTCTTCTGAGCCACCATCCTCCTCACTTTAATCCAAACGTCCTCCTCAGTCAGACACCCAAGATGGGCATCTCCTTCACCCAAGTTCCATAGGACTCTCCTTCAAGGGTTTGACATTTGGAGACATAATTGACTACAGTGATCTTCTATTAGTTTCCATCCTTGCCAGATGACGAATGGTTCCCAGCCACCAAGCGGTAACGCAGGAGGAGGACAACTAAATCATGCAGCAAGAAAATCTTAATTATGTGGCACAATGCAGACGATGCTGTGACCATGTTAATTTCTTTTGTAATTTCTACACAGGGTAAGACTTTTCAGAGCAAAGGATCATCCTACGTACAGCAATTAATAAATGATAGGCGACCACAACCTTTGCAAAATGCCTGTCAAATGTATAGTGGCATTTTTACTAACTTTTGATCAGTGGGCTAGAAAGAAATTTGTTACAAATCTGCAAAAGATATCTAAGTTAATGGATGTGTTAAGTACAGCAAATCCGTAATAGTGTATAAAAAGACACAGCTGCTCCTTGCAACATTTCAGCAGCCATAACTGAGATAGATACCATGGGGGTTGAGGCCTTTCACTCCTTAAGTCCCAGGCCTGACCTACAAATGTGTCCTGAGCAACTGAGCCAACTACACCCTTTAACACTTGACTTTCAGCGGTAGCAACTGGTACAACAGTCCAAGACTTCTTTGGGTGAAAGTAAACAGGTGGGAGAAGATAGGCTCAGAACCCCCCAAACACATGCAGCAGCAATAAATGATTATCCAGTCAAATACTTTTATGAAAGAAAAAAAAAATTTGATTTTCATAAGTAAAACACTGCATTACAAACAATGCACAAAGTCTCCTGTGGTCAGAGATCGTGTTCCATAGGCAGGTCCCAGAGTCCCTCTTCCCTCAAACTTGTATTACACTTGATCATTAGAGTTTACATTTCCCATCAGAATGATAACTATTCCACAGTCTGAGTAACATATTAGTAATTCCATTCTGATAGACGGGATGGGTGAATATTATGATCCGGTACCTGCATAAACTCGATACAGTCCTATGATGAAGTACAGGTCAATCATTCAAGACTGCATATGGTGCACGTTGAAGTCATAAAATCAAAGAAGTAACATGGTTATATATTTGATACTAATTAGGATGGCTTGTTTTTCACTCAAAGTTTGTAAGGGAAAAATACAGAATATTCAAGGGGAAAAAACACATTATTATAGATAATGAATATATCAGAAAAACACTTAGTAATTTGAGGTCATTGTCTTTGAAATATATTTAATAAGGATCTCTTTGCTGACTGGGCCTTCTTCATCCAGTTGGACACTTTGCAAGCTTCTAGCCATGCACTGGCTGCATCCGGCGGAACCTACTCTGGCACAACGTTCTCATGATAGATCTGTGGACATGGTACAGCCTTCTCCGCAAGGTTCACTCAGATTAGGCCCTTTATCCAACATTAACTGAAAGATTAAACAAGTGGTCTCTTGTAGGAAGTTGGCTCTGTATGCACGATTTCAAAGTAAGGAATAGTATGCACAGAGTCCAAGGGTTCCCCTTAGAGGTAAAATAGTGGTAAAAAGAGATAATACTAATGCTCTATTTTGTGGTAGTGTGGTCGAGCAGTAGGCTTATCCAAGGAGTAGTGTTAAGCATTTGTTGTACATACACACAGGCAATAAATGAGGAACACACACTCCGAGACAAATCCAGCCAATAGGTTTTGTTATAGAAAAATATATTTTCTTAGTTTATTTTAAGAACCACAGGTTCAAATTTAACATGTAATATCTTGTTTGAAAGGTATTGCAGGTAAGTACATTAGGAACTTTGAATCATTTCAATTGCATGTATACTTTTCAAGTTATTCACAAATAGCTATTTTAAAAGTGGACACTTAGTGCAATTTTCACAGTTCCTGGGGGAGGTAAGTTTTTGTTAGTTTTACCAGGTAAGTAAGACACTTACAGGGTTCAGTTCTTGGTCCAAGGTAGCCCACCGTTGGGGGTTCAGAGCAACCCCAAAGTTACCACACCAGCAGCTCAGGGCCGGTCAGGTGCAGAGTTCAAAGTGGTGCCCAAAACGCATAGGCTCCAATGGAGAGAAGGGGGTGCCCCGGTTCCAGTCTGCCAGCAGGTAAGTACCCGCGTCTTCGGAGGGCAGACCAGGGGGGTTTTGTAGGGCACCGGGGGGGGGGGGGGGGGGGGGACACAAGCCCACACAGAAATTTCACCCTCAGCGGCGCGGGGGCGGCCGGGTGCAGTGTTAGAACAAGCGTTGGGTTCGCAATGGAAGTCAATGAGAGATCAAGGGATCTCTTCAGCGCTGCAGGCAGGCAAGGGGGGGCTTCCTCGGGGAAACCTCCACTTGGGCAAGGGAGAGGGAGAGGGACTCCTGGGGGTCACTTCTGCAGTGAAAGTCCGGTCCTTCAGGTCCTGGGGGCTGCGGGTGCAGGGTCTTTTCCAGGCGTCGAGAGTCGCGGTCAGGGGAAGCCTCGGGATTCCCTCTGCAGGCGGCGCTGTGGGGGCTCAGGGGGGACAGGTTTTGGTACTCACAGTCGTAGAGTAGTCCGGGGGTCCTCCCTGAGGTGTTGGTTCTCCACCAGCCGAGTCGGGGTCGCCGGGTGCAGTGTTGCAAGTCTCACGCTTCTTGCGGGGAGATTGCAGGGTTCTTTAAAGCTGCTCCTTTGGATAAAGTTACAGTCTTTTTGGAGCAGGTCCGCTGTCCTCGGGAGTTTCGTGTCGTCGTCGAAGCAGGGCAGTCCTCAGAGGATGCAGAGGTCGCTGGTCCCTTTGGAAGGCGTCGCTGGAGCAGAGTTCTTTGGAAGGCAGGAGACAGGCCAGTGAGTTTCTGGAGCCAAGGCAGTTGTCTTCTGGTCTTCCTCTGCAGGGGTTTTCAGCTAGGCAGTCCTTGTTGTTGCAGGAATCTAGTTTCTAGGTTCAGGGAGAGCCCTTAAATACTAAGGGCTACTAGCCCTGAGGGTGGGTACACCCTCTTTGTGCCTCCTCCCAAGGGGAGGGGGTCACATCCCTAATCCTATTGGGGGAATCCTCCATCTGCAAGATGGAGGATTTCTAAAAGTTAGAGTCACCTCAGCTCAGGACACCTTAGGGGCTGTCCTGACTGGCCAGTGACTACTCCTTGTTTTTCTCATTATCTCTCCTGGACTTGCCGCCAAAAGTGGGGGCTGGGTCCAGGAGGCGGGCATCTCCACTAGCTGGAGTGCCCTGGGGCATTGTAACACGAAGCTTGAGCCTTTGAAGCTCACTGCTAGGTGTTACAGTTCCTGCAGGGGGGAGGTGTGAAGCACCTCCACCCAGAGCAGGCTTTGTTTCTGGCCTCAGAGAGCACAAAGGCTCTCACCGCATGAGGTCAGACACTCGTCTCTCAGCAGCAGGCTGGCACAGACCAGTCAGTCCTGCACTGAACAATTGGGTAAAATACAGGGGGTATCTCTAAGATGCCCTCTGTGTGCATTTTTTTAATAAATCCAACACTGGCATCAGTGTGGGTTTATTATTCTGAGAAGTTTGATACTAAACTTCCCAGTATTCAGTGTAGCCATTATGGAGCTGTGGAGTTCGTTTTTGACAGACTCCCAGCCCATATACTCTTATCGCTACCCTGCACTTACAATGTCTAAGGTTTTGCTTAGACACTGTAGGGGCATAGTGCTCATGCACATATGCCCTCACCTGTGGTATAGTGCACCCTGCCTTAGGGCTGTAAGGCCTACTAGAGGGGTGACTTACCTATGCCACAGGCAGTGGGAGGTTGGCATGGCACCCTGAGGGGAGTGCCATGTCGACTTAGTCATTTTCTCCCCATCAGCACACACAAGCTGGCAAGCAGTGTCTGTGCTGAGTGAGGGGTCCCTAGGGTGGCATAAGACATGCTGCAGCCCTTAGAGACCTTCCCTGGCATCAGGGCCCTTGGTACCAGGGGTACCAGTTACAAGGGACTTACCTAGGTGCCAGGGTTGTGCCAATTGTGGAAACAATGGTACATTTTAGGTGAAAGAACACTGGTGCTGGGGCCTGGTTAGCAGGGTCCCAGCACACTTCTCAGTCAAGTCAGCATCAGTATCAGGCAAAAAGTGGGGGGTAACTGCAACAGGGAGCCATTTCTTTACACAAGCCCCCCCAGCCCACAGGCCAGGAGACTCAGCCAAAGCTGGGAGAGTCTTCCTAGTCTGTCAGGCGAGGAAGAGTAGAGGAAATAGGCTGGTTTGTTGCAGGGCCTACTCTGCCTTACATCCTCCTGTTCAGGTCATTCCCTCTGGGGAACTGACCCACTTCCACAGTGATAGGACCTAGTCTGAACTGCCTCTTGTCTGTGCTTTTTATGTCTTCACCCATTCTCTCTATTTTGGGGTTAGAGGTATCCACCTCTGCTAATCTTATTTTAGCCAGGGTCACCCCTAGCTTACCCAAAGAGGTTACCCAGAGCTGGAGTAACCCCACCATGACCAACAGGGTCAGGGGGCCTAACTTGCTATTTGGCATGGGGTCAGACCACCATGCCAAGGATAGTGCAGCCATAAAGGCTAACATCCAGCAGAGGCCACTGACAGCTATCAGTGCCCAGAACCACACCTTTAGCTCTTCACCTACAAGGGAAGGGGCTAAGTTACAGGCTTCTTTGGGTTCAGGGTGCCTGTCTGCTGTATTAGAGTGGGGGGTTACCACATCTTGTAGTAAACACCCTTCTTCCACTCTTTCTTCTGTTAGCTGAGGAGCCACCCACTCAGGCTTAACAGTTGCCTGACTAGCCAGGACTTCTTGTGGGTCAGGTTGGACTTTATCAGAGCCACTTTTGGAGTTCTCCCCTACTGGAGCAGAATCTCCTTGGCTTGCTGGAACCTTGGCTAAAGGTTGTCCACCCTTCCTACTCTGTTTCCTTTTCTTTTTCTTCTGGGGCCTACTTGCATTTACTGCAGAGGCAGGCACTCCAGAATCCTTGGGAGAGGACTGGCACTGGACCAGTTCCTCTCTTGGGCTCGGACTAACCTCTGGGTAGTCATTTCCAAGGAGACAATCAAGGGGGAGGTCTGTACTGACTACCACCCTTCTCCAGCTAAAACTCCCACCCACTTCTATGGGCACAAAAGCCACAGGCCTATCAGTGACCCTGTCTGGGCTAACTCTTACTCTGGCCATCTCACCTGGGATGTACTGGTTTGAGAACACCAGCCTGTCATGCACAATAGTGTGACTGGCACAAGTGTCTCTCAGGGCAGTGGCTGGGATTCCATTCACCAGTAGGTGGTGGAAGTGTCTACTTCCCTCTGGAATCTCCAACTCACCTGTTGGGCCCTTTTTCCAGTTGAAGGCTATGAAGACCTCCTCATCTGAGGAGTCATCCCCAATGGCTACACTGGTCTGGGATTTTGCTAGGGGGTTTGTTTTTGGGACAAGAAGTGTCCTTGGTGTGGTGCCCTGTCTGTTTACAGTTATGGCACCATGCCTTAGTGGCATCCCAGCTCTTACCCTGGTACCCACCTTTGTTTTGGGTTGTGTCTCTGGGCCCACCCACCTGGTCTGGTTTTTGGGGGCCTACAGGGGACTCTTTTTCTTTGTTTCTAGTGTCACCCACTTTCTCCTGGGGAGGCTTTGTAACCCCTTTCTTTTGGTCACCCCCAGTGGAAGTTTTGGTTACCCTAGTCTTGACCCAGTGGTCTGCCTTCTTTCCCAACTCTTGGGGAGAAATTGGACCTAGGTCTACCAGATACTGATGCAACTTTTCATTGAAGCAGTTACTTAAAATGTGTTCTTTCATAAACAAATTATAAAGCCCAACATAGTCCTACACTTCATTTCCAGTTACCCAACCATCCAGTGTTTTCACTGAGTAGTCAACATAATCAACCCAGGTCTGGCTCGAGGATTTTTGAGCCCCCCTGAATCTAATTCTATACTCCTCAGTGGAGAATCCAAAGCCCTCAATCAGGGTACCCTTCATGAGGTCATAAGATTCTGCATCTTTTTTTAGAGAGTGTGAGGAGTCTATCCCTACACTTTCCTGTGAACATTTCCCAAAGGAGAGCACCCCAGTGAGATTTGTTCACTTTTCTGGTTTCACAAGCCCTCTCAAAAGCTGTGAACCATTTGGTGATGTCATCACCATCTTCATATTTAGTTACAATCCCTTTGGGGATTTTCAACATGTCAGGAGAATCTCTGACCCTAGTTATGTTGCTGCCACCATTGATGGGTCCTAGGCCCATCTCTTGTCTTTCCCTTTCTATGGCTAGGATCTGTCTTTCCAAAGCCAATCTTTTGGCCATCCTGGCTAACTGGATGTCCTCTTCACTGGAGTTATCCTCAGTGATTTCAGAGGTGTTGGTCTCTCCTGTGAGGGAACCAGCATCTCTGACTATTATTTTTGGAGTCAGGGCTTGAGAAGCCCTGTTCTCCCTAGATAGGACTGGTGGGGGGGAATCACCCTCCAAGTCACTATCATCTTCATCTGTGTTGCCATCCACAGAGGGGTTGGCTCGGTCATACTCTGCCAACAGCTCCTGGAGCTGTAGTTTGGTAGGTTTGGAGCCCATTCCTATTTTCTTTAGTTTACAGAGTGACCTTAGCGCTCTCATCTGTAGATGGAGGTAAGGTGTGGTGTCGAGTTCCACCACATTCACATCTGTATTAGGCATTATGCTTCTAAAAGTTGGAATACTTTTTAAGAAACTAAAACTAGTTCTAGAATCTAATTCAAACTTTTACCAAACTTTTAAACTCTAAAAGAAATGCTAACAGGGACTAACACAAGGCCCTAGCAGGACTTTAAAGAATTTAGAAAACTTTTCAAATTGCAAAAATCAATTTCTAATGACAATTTTGGAATTGGTCGTGTGATCAGGTATTGGCTGAGTAGTCCAGCAAATGCAAAGTCTTGTACCCCACCGCTGATCCACCAATGTAGGAAGTTGGCTCTGTACGCACTATTTCAAAGTAAGGAATAGTATGCACAGAGTCCAAGGGTTCCCCTTAGAGGTAAAATAGTGGTAAAAAGAGATAATACTAATGCTCTATTTTGTGGTAGTGTGGTCGAGCAGTAGGCTTATCCAAGGAGTAGTGTTAAGCATTTGTTGTACATACACACAGGCAATAAATGAGGAACACACACTCCGAGACAAATCCAGCCAAAAGGTTTTGTTATAGAAAAATATATTTTCTTAGTTTATTTTAAGAACCACAGGTTCAAATTTAACATGTAATATCTTGTTTGAAAGGTATTGCAGGTAAGTACATTAGGAACTTTGAATCATTTCAATTGCATGTATACTTTTCAAGTTATTCACAAATAGCTATTTTAAAAGTGGACATAGTGCAATTTTCACAGTTCCTGGGGGAGGTAAGTTTTTGTTAGTTTTACCAGGTAAGTAAGACACTTACAGGGTTCAGTTCTTGGTCCAAGGTAGCCCACTGTTGGGGGTTCAGAGCAACCCCAAAGTTACCACACCAGCAGCTCAGGGCCGGTCAGGTGCAGAGTTCAAAGTGGTGCCCAAAACGCATAGGCTCCAATGGAGAGAAGGGGGTGCCCCGGTTCCAGTCTGCCAGCAGGTAAGTACCCGCGTCTTCGGAGGGCAGACCAGGGGGGTTTTGTAGGGCACCGGGGGGGGGACACAAGCCCACACAGAAATTTCACCCTCAGCGGCGCGGGGGCGGCCGGGTGCAGTGTTAGAACAAGCGTTGGGTTCGCAATGGAAGTCAATGAGAGATCAAGGGATCTCTTCAGCGCTGCAGGCAGGCAAGGGGGGGCTTCCTCGGGGAAACCTCCACTTGGGCAAGGGAGAGGGAGAGGGACTCCTGGGGGTCACTTCTGCAGTGAAAGTCCGGTCCTTCAGGTCCTGGGGGCTGCGGGTGCAGGGTCTTTTCCAGGCGTCGGGACTTAGGTTTCAGAGAGTCGCGGTCAGGGGAATCCTCGGGATTCCCTCTGCAGGCGGCGCTGTGGGGGCTCAGGGGGGACAGGTTTTGGTACTCAGTCGTAGAGTAGTCCGGGGGTCCTCCCTGAGGTGTTGGTTCTCCACCAGCCGAGTCGGGGTCGCCGGGTGCAGTGTTGCAAGTCTCACGCTTCTTGCGGGGAGATTGCAGGGTTCTTTAAAGCTGCTCCTTTGGATAAAGTTAGTCTTTTTGGAGCAGGTCCGCTGTCCTCGGGAGTTTCTTGTCGTTGTCGAAGCAGGGCAGTCCTCAGAGGATGCAGAGGTCGCTGGTCCCTTTGGAAGGCGTCGCTGGAGCAGAGTTCTTTGGAAGGCAGGAGACCGGCCAGTGAGTTTCTGGAGCCAAGGCAGTTGTTGTCTTCTGGTCTTCCTCTGCAGGGGTTTTCAGCTAGGCAGTCCTTGTTGTTGCAGGAATCTAGTTTCTAGGTTCAGGGAGAGCCCTTAAATACTAAATTTAAGGGCGTGTTTAGGTCTGGGGGGTTAGTAGCCAATGGCTACTAGCCCTGAGGGTGGGTACACCCTCTTTGTGCCTCCTCCCAAGGGGAGGGGGTCACATCCCTAATCCTATTGGGGGAATCCTCCATCTGCAAGATGGAGGATTTCTAAAAGTTAGAGTCACCTCAGCTCAGGACACCTTAGGGGCTGTCCTGACTGGCCAGTGACTACTCCTTGTTTTTCTCATTATCTCTCCTGGACTTGCCGCAAAAAGTGGGGGCTGGGTCCAGGAGGCGGGCATCTCCACTAGCTGGAGTGCCCAGGGCATTGCAACACGAAGCTTGAGCCTTTGAAGCTCACTGCTAGGTGTTACAGTTCCTGCAGGGGGGAGGTGTGAAGCACCTCCACCCAGAGCAGGCTTTGTTTCTGTCTTCAGAGAGCACAAAGGCTCTCACCGCATGAGGTCAGACACTCGTCTCTCAGCAGCAGGCCGGCACAGACCAGTTAGTCCTGCACTGAACAATTGGGTAAAATACAGGGGGTATCTCTAAGATGCCCTCTGTGTGCATTTTTTTAATAAATCCAACACTGGCATCAGTGTGGGTTTATTATTCTGAGAAGTTTGATACTAAACTTCCCAGTATTCAGTGTAGCCATTATGGAGCTGTGGAGTTCGTTTTTGACAGACTCCCAGCCCATATACTCTTATCGCTACCCTGCACTTACAATGTCTAAGGTTTTGCTTAGACACTGTAGGGGCATAGTGCTCATGCACATATGCCCTCACCTGTGGTATAGTGCACCCTGCCTTAGGGCTGTAAGGCCTACTAGAGGGGTGACTTACCTATGCCACAGGCAGTGGGAGGGTGGCATGGCACCCTGAGGGGAGTGCCATGTCGACTTAGTCATTTTCTCCCCATCAGCACACACAAGCTGGCAAGCAGTGTCTGTGCTGAGTGAGGGGTCCCTAGGGTGGCATAAGACATGCTGCAGCCCTTAGAGACCTTCCCTGGCATCAGGGCCCTTGGTACCAGGGGTACCAGTTACAAGGGACTTACCTAGGTGCCAGGGTTGTGCCAATTGTGGAAACAATGGTACATTTTAGGTGAAAGAACACTGGTGCTGGGGCCTGGTTAGCAGGGTCCCAGCACACTTCTCAGTCAAGTCAGTATCAGTATCAGGCAAAAAGTGGGGGGTAACTGCAACAGGGAGCCATTTCTTTACATCTCTGTACTGTGACCACTATGTATGCTGGTTTGGAGTTAGTCCTATGATATCTATGACGTTACCTGCTACCCCCTCCCCCCACCCCCCGTCCTCCCTCCCCATCATTCAGAGTATACATTACCTTTTTTATTGTTCGGCTTACCTTGATGTACTATGATGAACACCATCATCCTTGATTTTCTCTTTTTTTTTAAATGCATCTTATTTCACTCTTCAAAACAGAAGCGTGAGCGGAAAAGAGTTTGTGTGGCTGTCAGTGAGAATTTTAACAGCCACTTAATGCTTTTTGGTAATCTTGGACAGCGAAAAAGCACAATGCTTTTATTAATATTTAACAAAGAGGGGAAAAAAGGAAAACAAGTGCTATAATGCTGTGACTACTGGGGGTCACCTTGCTGTGTGTGCACGCTCTCAGCACTGATGCGCATTCTTAAATGACGGTGCAGGTGCCAGTTTTTGTGATTTTTAATGACTGATGAGATTGCAGGCACCACAGATCGGACAATAAAAAAAAATTATATATGCACAAACACTTTTAGGGATGCTCGTCGCAAATGGCTGCCTATCCTGTGTATATTATATATATATCTCAAATAATTTACAAAAAACACCTGCATTGTTGGTATGGTTGAGGAGAGGGTGAAGGAAACAAAGTAACAGTTTTAAAATAAAAGGGAAGAAGGGAGTCATACAACACAAGGGAGATAGTAACCCAGGAAGGAAGGATTGCTGGGTAAGGATGGTGGTCCGAAGAAAATGAAGCAAAGGAGGGAGAAAAAAAAAAAAACACCGGACACTAGGGCCTTTAAAACCTATTGGCTTTGCCAGTGCCATTTAATGCTTTACAGCATCTACCTTGCTGGGAAACATAGCTAAATAAGGAAGAAACAAAAAGTGTGTTTTTCTTCCAGGCACGCACACTTCGCACGAGTGCGCCTTTTTTTGTTTTTTTTGGCCGTCCAACTCTGATCTGCAAGTAACAAAAAAAATGCAAAGCTTTCGTTGGGGAACCAGTACGGAGACCAAGGCCAGGGGGCCCAAAAGCAACACAGGTAGGGGTTCGGAGAAATGGAAAGTGCAGGAGGAAGAGACCGAGGGGTCCTCCCCTCGGAGGAAGTGTGGAGGAGCAAACTGGCGAGAAGGAGAGCAATGTCCAGAGAAAAAGCCTAGGGGAGAAAAGCAAACAAACAAGAAATCAAGGTGGCACTGGGACTGGAGAGAAGCACACCGGTAAGTAAGCAACACAGGCAGGGGAGCAGCTCAGATAACCGCAGTGCAGAGTGGGTGGAGCACGAGAGGCAGTTGAAAGATACGCAAGCTCGTGGAGAGCTTAAAAAAAGTAGCACCTGAGGAGGTGAGCATTGTAAGGCCACGGTACCGCCTCTATGATTCGAGAGCGACGCAAACACGGAGAGAAAGGAAAGCCAACAAACTCATGAACAGGAACAAAGCAAGTGAGTGACAAGACAGCCAACCAATAGTGAGCAATGGGGGTGGCAGCAAGCCCACTCGAAGCTAACAGTCTTGCAACAGAAACAGCACGAGTTGTGTAGGAATGTAGACCTAAAAAGGAGTTCCCAAAAGTGAGCAGTGGAAGACCAATCAACAGATCGAAAGAATGGTAAAGATGTGCTCCAGGAAAGGACAAACTAGATTGACAAGGACAAGCCAACTGATGGCAAGTACCCAGTGCTCCAAAAGCTCACTTAACTGTGGGCGTAATGACCAGGCAGCTTGTTCTGTGGTAGCCGAGACCTACAAATCATGTCCCGATGCATAATATTCTTCACATGCCTGAAAAAAGTCTCTATACCCATTTACTGTTTCTCTGCAACCACCCCTTTTCCTGTATTCAAACTCCTTAGCCGCTTTCACCTCGGCTCCGGCTCCCATTTTCCCCGATTGTCTTCCACCTCCAGGACTCCGCTTGTCCCTCGGTTACCCGCCCGTTCCACTCCGCTCAGACTTCAGCCGTAGACACCGACCTCAGGTGGGGATGGAGCCAGAAGGATTTCCTGGGAAATTAACATCGGCTGTGGGTGTACCAAGGGAGAGCCCCTCTAGAATCCATTACAAGAAATCCCGAGCAGGCGCCTGTTGTAACTTGCAGCGGTCTCAGACTACGAATGAAGGAGCGCCGTCAAGGAAGGCACTGTGCACAACATGTGCACTCATCCATTAAGTAAGCCGAAATAGTTGGTTTTGCTCCGATTGGCCGATCCCATGGGGATGGTGGAGGATAATGCATTTGAAATGCAAACATCCAAATTTGGTCTTGGAGCGAATGTCGTTTGTCAGGGGCTCTTAGAAAGCCATATTTTTCATGTCTGTGGCTCATCAAGAAGCCGTGCATGTGCCTGTTCATGATGAGCTTCCACAGCAGCATAGTTTCGACACAGAAACGTGGTAATAGCTACAGATCAAGTAAACTGAGGGAAGGCAGGCGCTTCTTGCAAGCATTTTTTCAATCTTACACATTATGGGAAAAGATTAGTTACCTGGATATACTTTTCAGGAAAATACTCGAAACATGAACTTCAGGAAATACCTCACTCGATCAGACCAACCTAACACCACTAGACGGGAGGGGGTTACTAAGGCTTAGCCATGGTGACTGCTGACCCACTGTTTTAAATGGTCTTAAAGCACAGTTTATATTACAAGGATTCACTCAAGAGCAAGTACTTACCTGCTTACTAGCCCACCCTACAGCATATTTATTGGCAGTCAGGTATCCTGGCCACTGCAAGTATATAAAAAAAAAAAATATATATCTGCAAATTTCCTTGTACGTCCGATAAGTGCTTAGTGATGCAACTCACATTTCGATCTACTCTAGGCACTGCAAATTGTATGCTTTGGCTGCAAAATGCCTCAAATATTTAGTAAGCTACCCCCTTCAAGTCTGCCATGTTTGCAGTGCAATCACGTCTTCCCCTTTAATTCCAGATTATTATTTTTTTATATGGCTAGTTAACAGCTATTGTTGCCTACTGTTGACCTAAACGCTAGGTCTGATGAAGCACAGAGGGATAGGCAGCTTCCACTGCCTGACCCTATCAACACTCCTAAACAGTGCTTTGCAGCATGGTGGGACGCCCAACGTGTGTCTATATATACACACACACACATATATATACACACATACTACCAAAAAACTACTAAGGGGTGAAGATTAAAATACTACAAAATGCTGCACATTTGTTAAGGCTACTTCTAAGCCACTGCCAACAATTCCGCGAAAAACTGAACTGCCTGCAGCCATTGCTTAGTAGCTAGTAGCACTGCCCCTTCATGATCTTAACATACCTAGCCACATTTCAACCCCCCCCCCCCCATCCCCTTAAAAGTGGGCATTACCTGCTCAATGGATCAAGTTCTGCAACCTCACCTTATATGAAATCTAAACTGCTCCTCATTGCAGCACATTTAACTTTCCCCCAGCTCAACCCAACATTGGAGAAATTTACACTGGGAAAATTCGTGGCTCTTGTTTGAGAAACACTAGAGTACAGGCAGTACACAAAGTTAACACCAAGTCTTGTGCCAAAGTAAGACCTGGCAATTTGGAACAGCCAGCCAAGCACCCTGTAACTAAACAGACTGGACTTAAGTTCTGATATACGGCAAGAGCAGCAATACATGGAACAAAACTCCTGGTGGCCTTTAGACCCAGGACCCACACCCACTCCCTCCAAACATGTCAAACCAACTTATCACTGAAAACATGATCACCATGGAACCACAGATTAACAGTGTACTCCACAGGCTTCTCCATTTTGTGCGTGCTACACAAGATCTTTAGGTGGCTACCCCTGCACAAGAGAAGCACAGCAACACAGGCCATCACCAGTTGACTAGACTATGGCAAAGCCCTCTACATAGGAATCACCTTGCAACTACAAAGACTTCAGATCATGTAAACGCTGCCAGGCTCATCCTTAAACTCTTACGATCCCACATCACACCTCAGGCAACTCTACTGGCTCCCCATGTAAAAAAGTGCATATTCAAGGTGCTACACAAAAAAGGACACCTACATTAATTACTGCTTGAATTTCCATCAACCGTCAAGACTACTCTGCCGCCCCATTACTTGCCCACATTCCATGAAAACGGAAGGTGAGGATATGCCTTCTCCCACAGAACAGCAAAAAAACAGAATAGCTTCCGCACGCATGTCCAGACCATCACCTCATTGGAATTCCATTGAGTCCTCAAGACCTGGCTATTTGAATGAGATGCTGAAACCTGCAAGCACCGGGATACCCAGGACTAGTCTTGCTTTACACATCCTGATTGACGCAACTAACACCAGTAATGAAACTCCTTGCATGGACTACTTGGGGCTTACTCTTGGCCACCAAATGCTGTGCCACTCCTGAAATGTACCATTAACACTAAGCTAACAAAACAGAAAAGCTCACTATCAAAGTTAAGCAGTATTTACTAATCCAAGAATATTCTTTGAAACTTTTCAGTTGAGGGCTAATAAAGTGTGAGGTGACTAGCTTTTATGGAGATGCCCCATTATGACAGACAAGATATGTTAACACTTGCTTAAGTGACAGTCGACTACATACAAACAGTACAAGCAAAAGCTCAAAATACAGGCCCTGACAATTCACTTCAACCCCATGCTAATGTAGGATTTAACCCCAAAAAAAAATTGCCAGAGTGTTCTATTTATTCAACATACATCAGACCCTCGAGGGCACCATTACACATCTGTACCTTCTACGACTATGCTGATGAAATTACAATTATCAAAATTGACAATGACAAGAACCTCAGCCCTGAGAGCACAACAGAAAAAACATCTACAGAAAAGGCAACCATTGTATGGTCAGCCCAAATAAAACTAAAAACAAGTAGACATTCCCTCATATCACCTCCCCTGGTCTTCCTAACTGGTAGTAGTCCCTAAAAGTATCTGGAGTGTTACACTCCACTTCCTAAAACAAGAGTATTCATCTCCTAAACATGATTAAAAGGATGCTACCATCTTATTCCCTTGAAGAACCACTGCCGCCCTATCCAGACTAGTATCCAGACTGAACTATGCCAACAGTTTAAACAATCGCTCTTGCTTACCTAATGAAAAGCACCAAACGCTTGGAAGGACTACTGTTCTATGTAGACCAGGAATGCTACATATCCAGCCCTTCAAGCCTTAAACACCAATGAGTTCATCCTTCAAGATCTCAAGTTCTTGAATGAAGCTATCCATCTTCTATTTGAAGAAAATCCGAGATGGAGGACATTGCTTTTTGTAACAAACTTTGGCATGCCGTACAAAAGGATATCAAAGACAACGAAAAATAACTGGATTAAGGAGCCCAACACTGAATCAGAATTTAAGACCAAATATTAACGAAAGAATAAAAAAAAGAAACTTAAAAGTGGAGCTGTATAAAAAAAAAAAAAAAATTTAATCACTAACTTTTGCTGCCCACCAAATTAACTCCGAAAGTATGATAGTACAATACTTATCCCACACCCAGAATTACCACATTTAAGTCAGGGTCACCAGATAAGGTCTTCAGAGCCATAGAGAGGAGGAGCCTCTCACTGAGGAGCAGCAGGTGCAGTCAGCCAAAAGGGAATAGGTACTTTAGAATGTATATTGGAGAAGTATACTGCATACATCAGCCATACTCTTGAAGGTAGGTTTCAAATCAAAAATGTTCTATACTGATCCAACACATTCTAGAAGCTATAGGGGACTTGTGTACTTAGGTGCAAACTTTTATCACATTAATGGCAGATATAAAGCAAACCTTGCTCATTTCTTATCTAATCCCAAGTTTGCTTATGCACCTTTGCCAGGAATCTACAATGCTGAAGGTCCCAAAAGAACATGGAGCATTAATCTGTTCTACTTTAAGCACGAGTTCCGGAGAAAGCGGGAATCAATAACAGGAGAATCAGGAAAATAGTCAACACGAAGATGCTTTGTTAGATCGACGGTTGAGGGCATAATTTACCATCTTAAAAACAGCTACCAGCCCACAAAGAGAACAGACTACACCACCCAAGTAAAACAACCCCGCTTTGTTATATTTGTGATAAAGAACCACCTGTCATGGTTCTTTTGTGGAATCCAGGGTAAACTAATAAGTTGAGCAGCAGGGTTGATCCCAAAGATTACTCCTTGTCCTAAATGCATCCTATACAAGGTGTCAGTACAACAACCTCCCCAGAAAGATGTCTGCCATAAACCACCAAGTGTTTAAAACAAAAAACATACTTCGACTGATTAAGCTAGAGATCCTTTGGCAGACAGCCCGTTATACAAATGCAAATATCAGAACACATACTAAATGAGACTTGGCAGCCCCAACGCCCCTTTCACCACTAATTTCAGAGTTGGTAGACAACCACCCACTTTTCACAATTTCGAGTCCAATGAACACCATACATCAGCTAGATCACAACCATGCAGTGGTCCGGAGGCTAGACTGCTCACTAGCACACATGCTGAAGATGGCCCGTGGTTTTTCCACTGCTTTGCAGGACACAACAATGCATAGCGTACAAAAGCATTTGTTCTGCCATCTCCTCCGTTGCCTTGAGCAGGTTATTGATTTCACAAACAATGACATCGTCCTTAGTACTGTATCAATGTAATGTGCACAGCAAGACAACAGCAACCTTGACTCAAAGGCTATCTTGCGGTGCACGAAAGTTAGACCGGAATCCTCATGCTGGCCTCACGAAGCTGGACCATGGATCACATGACGTGTTTGCCCCTCTGCTCCTCACAGCAGATTTGTCAATCCTGCTTGAGAAAACTTTGAAACGTATGTGATACAATCAACTGCAAGAAATTGTTCTTAGCAGGAGCTTAAACTATTACATCGCCCTCATGCAGATAGTAGAAAACGAAAGCAGATCAGATCTCCCTCTTGCAGTCACTCATAAGTTTCATGCACGGCGGCCCAGAGCCGAAGAGTCGGTGCGGACCAGGGGTAAGTCATTAGTGCGTGCTGGGAACGGTTCATTGGCTCGCCGAAGCCGCCCCCTCAGAGTCCAGAACACAAGTGCCAAGGCAACCGAGACAAATCAAGAAACCGAGGGAGCGGTAGCTGCGCTCTGCTGAAGAGAGTCTGTCAAAACATCTGCAGGATCAAACCGTAGTCGCTCCCGCCATCTTTGAGCAGCCTCTAACTGGTGAAGAAGCGACCAAGGCGCAGAAGACATTCGAGAACACAAATACCGCCAATTGTTTTGTTTTCTCGGGAGTAAAGTTTGAATTATGCGCCACCATCGGCCCTGAAAACTGCGGCAGAAACAGAGGGTGCTCATGTGTGCTGCACTACAGGCAAGTACGACACGGCCCCACAGAAAGATGGACAACTGTAGGATTAGAATGTAAAAAGTTGTTTTAAATTACCTTTCCACCACCCTAGTAGCTGTTCTGTAGCTGCAAGTGAAATACATAGTCCAAGATCACTCCCCTAATCAGTTTACAGTTCAGCTGCCCACATTCGCTCCCACTACTTCACAAGGTAGTTAGCTAGTTTAACTAGCTAAATGTGGTCTTGGAACTAATTTAGTAAATAAAAACAAAACCCACAGGCAGATTAGCTGGTTGCTCATTCAATCTCAGCTCAGACTGAATACAAGCGCCCCTCCCTGCTGCTGCCCAGGGACAACCATCCAGATAAAGCTACTGGAGTGGCAAGAGACCAGCTGCAGTCTTTCTTCTAAAGCCGCCAGATCACCAACTATCGGCTCTACTGGCAGGAATATGGTGCCTAAACTGGCCAAGAGGGCGATGCATATATACAAAGCCATTGTCAGTCTTCACACAGGCCATGATGGACACTTAACGAGGTACCTCCCTCCAAGGACAGACCATCACAACAGCAATAAGAGTTGGATTTTTCAGAGTCCCTCCTGCGTGGACAGGGATCAAAGAGCAAGTAGTGACTGCAAACAGGCAATGTGGCTAAACTTCCCCCACAATCCTGCATCTTGTCATCCCACAATTGTCCACCTCCATACAATTACATTGTGGGCATGCGTCCTGTTCAGTTCAAGGAATTCGTTTTGGAGTCACAAAAATCTAGCCGAACGGGGGTTAAATGACAACAAGTGCCTTTCATGCGACCTTTCGGCACCACCCACAGGATGCTTCTTAGCTACTGAGAGTTCACAGTAAGCCCATCCTAACAATATTATGTGCTCTAGAGGGAATCTAAGATAGTCGTCATTCACCCTCTTTAGAACAGGCCGCGGATGATGGACAATCTCATGACACCCTCTAAAGTTGAGTAAACTGAAGTCAGAAGGTCCATTAGAGCAATAGCGCTGCAGAAGTTGAACAGGCCGAAGAGGTCTACACCAACATTAAAATGTAGTGTATAGGGCAGATTTTGGGTCAGCCCACTATCACAGGTTTATTTGGCACAGCCTAGATCAGCAATTGGCATTGATCACTGTCAGTCACATCCTTTATCGGGCTACCACAAAGGATCTTGGTTTTTATCCCCTCCCACCTCCAATGAAGTGCTCGTTTTGTAGTGCATGGAGAAATATTTTATTTTCCCACCTCTTTGCCTGGTGGGCCATTATATATGTAGCTGAAAGATCCTCACGCCAGTGCTTTCGTGCATCACAACCCTTTGCCAGCTTGCCCTTCCCACTCTGCTCTGCTATACCTGCTCCATCAACATATCACCCACTAATCGTCGATTGCCTTTGCAAATACTTGTATTATTAAGGTGCAAGCACTGGCAAATCCAATAGTCAGGACGACTGTAATTTTGAAGTTGTACAGCCGTGGCAATTCAGAATTCTAGATTTGCTGCACTGGCCGCATAATCTTCAGATTAACAAAAAAAAAATCCAATATAAATTGTTAACGTAATTAAAAATTGAGGACACCCGTTGCCATACAGTGGAAGGCCCTTCGCAAAGCTGGACTGGTCACGTTTGTTGCTTATTGCTATATTTGGCTGTTAAAATGGCACAACTGAGGTGCAACCAATCCCCAGTGTTTTGCCAAGTTTAAAATGACGAAATAATGAAACGCTATTGAACAACGTGCTGACCATATGCCACATAATTTGACCATCTCCTGCAGCACAATTAGTTGTCCTGCCAATAGTTCATCCAGGGCCGGCTTTAGCACTGGTGGCGGCCAGTGGAACAATCATGTTTGCCCTCACACCATTACCTCCCCATCCGCCCCCTCAGATACCCTCACGATCACCGTGCATGCAGCTCTGATGACAGTTCCAACAGTCACCGTCCCATATTAGGGTTGTATCTAAAACTGCAGTAACAAAGGAGTCTGACAAAAGGAGCTATACACTCCGCTATTTACATAAAATGCATACCTGTTGGGCACGTGTTCTTCGCAGCAGGCATATTAACACTGCTTTGGAGTCAAAACTGCCACTAGACAAAACTATAGTGTCTCTCGCTAGCAAGCGCATTAAGACGACGATCTTGAATCACGAGGAACTCTGCAGCAGGCGTTTGTTATTGCTGCCAACAGCGTCCCCCCATCCCAAGGTCAGCGCCCAGTGCAGCTGCACCAGTCGCACTGCCCTAACGCTGGCCAGAGTTCAGCTGCCTCATTTGCAACCCTTGATAATTTAAGACAACCTAGTCTTAATTACTTTACGTCACCCCCCCTCCCGCCACTGTAGCAATTAAATCCCCTCGCTACAAGTCCGGGAGTTTGGACGAACAAACAGTAGCACGCACCCTTGGCAGCTAGCTCCAATGCGGTCTTCAACCTTCCAACATTCAAGTGGCATTTAATAAAACACAGCGGCTTGGGAAGGTAGTCAATTCCCGCTGCAGTTCTACATTAACATTGCAGCCAAAGTGCGGCAAACTGCAGGACAGCATAAACATCCCATCAAAGATGGCGCAGTCCGCGCTCCCTGGAGTCTGTCAAACACTTACCCAGAATGCAGCACTACATTAACAGTACCCATTTCCAGAGGCAAAAAGAAGCACAGCATTTCCATGACAACACAAAACCAAGGTAACCAGCGTGGTTCGGCATGCAAGTAGCAAGGAAGGAAAATAATGCAAAATTCCGTTTCTTAAATATGGTCACTTTATTTTAAAACATTGCTTGACGTTTATTTATACTTTTAAGTGTATTTTGAGAACCAAATAAGATAAAGGTTGAGGGGACCACAGTCAGTTGGGAAATTCTAGTTAATGACCCAGAACAAAGGAGGGCGGGTAGCGGTAATCAGCAGCTTTTACCTTGCCATATTCAGATATATAAAGAGGCAGGTGGGGCAAAATGGAATAAATTCTCCATTTGCCTAGACGGGTAAATGACTTTGATCGTTACTATATACGGCTGCCCCATTATAGCAAGATACGACTAAAAAGGTGCCATTTGTTGCTTTCAAAATAAGATAAAAAAAAAATCCCATCTACAGATGCGTGTATGAACTTTTCCATGTAGAACTCAGTACATGTTTGCACCAATAAACCGCATTTCTACAAATTGAGAAATATTGCATTGGCAGGGTGTTAATATTAACAGTTTATGCTGCGTTCCATGTAATAAGTGAGGAATTCAACTTTAGACTGTAGACTGCTCAATACTATTTGTTCAAAAATGCATTAAATCCCTCCTAGCTGCTCTGCCCTCCCCTTGTAATAGGCTTGACCCATAGCGCCTTTACATAAATACTGAAACAGGCCCCACCTTGAAGCAACTGCGAGACCCATCAAAATGCTTTATCATTTAAAAAATATACCTAAATTCGAAGATCGAAACAGTTACAATAAGAAAATGTTACAGTGCCTTTGACTAAAGAAATATTGGTCTTTAAAAAAGCCAATATTCCTTTTTGCATATTGAAATGATTCTCAGCATTTGTTTTACAACTTACCTACATACAATAATTTAGTAAAATGAGAATGACAAAGGTAGATACTTACTAAACTCCTTTCTGCAATTCACAGCTCATGCGAATGAAATTCGCAATAAATATTCAAAAATAGTTATTTCTGTAAGGCATCTCAAGTGTTACAAAGTTTTTGTATAACCAAAAAAAGACGATTGCTTTTGTCCACTGTCCTCCGAGAACCTCTGTACCTTCTAGCATATCGCAAGTTTGTAGATTAATAGGAGATTTAAAAAAGAAAAACAAAAAAATTGGGAAAGCAGATTGACTTGTGCGCAGAACTTGTAGTTCAGTCCAGGCCGCCTTCAAGAAATGTCTCCCAGTTGAAAAGTTGTACAGGAAGTGTTCGCATTTACAAGTGTAGTCAGATTTAAGGGTTTAAACACCCTTAACACTATAAATAGCTTAGGTATAAAATATGCACCTAAAGTTTTTTTTTCCAAGTTTTTTTTCCTTTTTATGCCTGCTGTGGTGGTGTTGGGGACCGCCCCCAGCCCACACTAAGTCACTGCATCCGGTCTGGCTGCAGCTGCTGAGGGGGGTAATGAAGGAAGGCCGCGGTGGTGGCTGCTGCTGGGGTGGTGGCAGCAGAGATGGGCTGCTGGGCTGCACTGGGGTAGCCGTAGCCCATAAAGCCAGCCACAGGCGAGGCGGCATAGGGGTACTGCTCGTAGGCCGTGGTGGTGTACTGTGCATAGGCTTGGGCTGCCGCAGTGGTGTAATCTATGTATGGAGAGGTCAACGACTGAACTGGAGTGGGGATGACCATGCTGGGCTGCATAATGGCTTGTGGATAGATGTATTGAGGTGTCAGCCTGTAGACAAAAAAAACATGGTTAAGAAAAAGTGAATACTATCAGCACACCCACAACTCTACTTTAATAACTATCCAAGACATTACTTATCTCAATGCTGTACCAGAAGTAGACACATGGCTCTCATGTGTTGTGCCACACTCCTGAATATGAATCAAGCATTAACAAAGCCAAACATGGCAGACAGAAGAATAAGGGAAACAGGACAGCGGAAGCACACAAGAGAAACATTAAGCAGCGGGGGAAAGGAGTGAGCTGGAACAAACATTCTCATGGAGCGCTCAACCAAAACACCACTCCTCCCTCCTCCCCCCCACCCCCCCAAAGTTTAATTGCTTGTTCTCCTGGATGGTTGTGGTTGAGAAAGGAAGTGAATTTTAGAGTCATGGTTGCCTGGTGCACAAGTCCTACTGCCACAAGAAAGAGTGAAAACACTGGATAGTAAAACTAATCTTGATCAGTAAATGTACACAGTAATCCAACATGTACTGTAGAGCCACATAAATGTTCCATGTGTGTGAGGAGGTACATCAATACAAGTACTGGCAGGCCATAGTCAAGACAATAAAGTGTTCACATCATACAAGGACTTTTCCCTCCTTGAGAAAAACTTCACGTTGGTATGTTTTCAACCATCCTGGACACCAATATTTTAGGGACACAAACTATATGTCTTCGGGGTGCAGTTCCACTGCCCCATTGCAAATTATGCTCCATCAAAAGCCAGGCTAACTGACACCTCATTGATCTTGGTGTTTTAATACCCTCACATAGGGAAATTGTTGAGTGAATCCACTACTATCTGGAACCCCAGCAGCTCTTCTGCCAGACCAGTAGTGCAGAGGTAGTCCTGATTATCCACCACCACTAGGTTAGTTAGAATGCAAACCAAACACTGAGGTCTTACTGGATTAATATGATCCAAAACATTTGAATCCATAAATTAATGTATAGATGCTAAAGGGTGACAGAACTAGACTTATAAAATCCAAAAGGAGACAAATCTTCACTTCTAGAAAGGTGTCCTGTCCCAATCAGCTGGGATGTACATAAACTGCTGCATTTCCTGTAGTCCATTATCTGCTGCGCAATTTGCTGATAGAATTTTTTTTTACAATCATAAACAGATCAAGTTACACACAAAAGGGGGGAATATATATACATGCACACCCATCTGCAACATGTTGCTGTGTGGTGAAAGGCCCTTTGCAAAGTGACGTGTCACCTTCGTTGCTTATTACTGCATTTAGGTAATAAACTGGTACTGAGGTGAAATCTTTGTCCAAAAGGTGAAAGAACGGCAATACCGAATACCCACATAAAGTGTTATTATACAGCATAATTTTCCCATTGCTGCTGCATAATTTAGTTAACTTGGCATCTTTTGGTTCTCCACTTCTCCTAAGTGGAATTATCCACGAATATAGGTTCAAATAATTTTTACTGCCATGTTCAGTGGCATCCTCCCCTTTAAGCAATTAAAGGAAGAGACACATTTGTGTGTCTGTCAGTGAGAGCTGCGTGCCACAAACAGCAGCCATAGCGCCATAGGAACAGCTGATCACTACAGAGATCTGGGCGTTCAGAAGTTGGACAACTATCTCCACAAACGCCTTGAGAAATTAAAAAAAGGACTAGATCAAATGGGAGAACCCATGATCAAGAAGCTTGCGGACACTTCTGTAAACCGCTCTGGCTACTATCCACAGCCCATCACAGCACTGGCCATCTGAACCAACTTCACCCGTGACAAACTGTCACAGATGACCAAGAAAGCAAAACAAAAAAAATGAATACGAGTAATGAGATTACAGTCTTGGTAACCAAAAACACCACTGTCAGAAAAAAAAATAAGAGCCACAAAAGTTGAAGACAGCGAAGTGCCAGGACAGCCAGCCAGGAGGACATTGCCTCGATCTAGGTTTCTGCAGTTCCCAAGCAGCTGATGAATCTCTAACTCAATTGTTTAGTCCCCCAAAGAAGAGCCGTATCGGCATGAAATCCATTGGACTTCTCTAGTTTAGAATGTGTACAGAACTAGACAGGAAAAAAAATGTCAATCAGAATAACCTCATAAGATAGTGGATATACAAATATCAGCTTTTGGCAATAAGGAATTTAACACAAATCTAAATTTTCATGGAATGTTATGTAAAGAATTTAGGAGCAGCGTAATATGGGATGACTTACTACACACCTTATTGCTATAGAAGTCTTCCATGGATGAAAATGGCCTCCTGCAGGCCAGACCATTGTGTGCTGCGAGTAAGTGAAATATGAATATCTATACCAGATTAAAGTGGAACAAACGCACCTGCAAGCCATGACCGGCTTTAGCAATGTACCACACCACTACATCCAGTGGTAAAGAAGCACCAACTCAATAAGCACCACTGGGTTGTTTCCCTCCTCTCTCCAGGACAATCCTAGAATGATGGAAGAGGCTCAAGTTGAAGCCCTCCCAACCCCCAACACACATTTACTGGGGTGGGAAGCTAGGACCTTGGAGCTTACAGAGCACTGGGGCCGACCCAGTATCCACGTCGATCTGCTACATCTAAATGTAAGAAGCAAACCAAGTGGTACCTGCAGGCAACAGATTCAGATGGGCAACAAATTGTGCGTCCAGACTGAGCTAGGGGTGAAGCCTACAGCAAAACACGGTAGACTTTTCTGGAAAGCTTCCAAGTCTCTTGCCCACCGCTCTTCCCTCCAGTCGTTCCCCTTCAAAATGCTTCAACCCCTCTTACGGTGCCAGGCCTCTTTTGCTTATGATTTTTTTTGGGGGGGGGGGGGGGGTTCTCTTGGCAAACAACGCTTTCTTACAGTGGAGTATCAGTAATAATCTTCAAGAGATGCTCTGATGCTAAGTGAATGTGCTCTTGCCGCAAAAGAGGCTTCACACGAGACTGGCGGGCACCAGAGGTGCACCAGGGAAATCAGACGGACATGAAGAGTTCCATTTCTAACGAGGCAGGGCCTCGACGAACAGCCTGACTTCCAGCAAACACTTCGGATCCCGTTTTTCTGGTGCCAACGACGCATGCGCCAAGCGCAGCGTCCTAGAAAATGACAGGTCGCACCAGGAATGTAGGTGAGCCTACGCAGCCTTTTGACAGCGCTAAAAAAAAAAAGTACGATCAAAAATAAATAGCAGCTGCTCATATTACTCGGACTTGTATACGCTTCTTAGAACACGCTTTAATAGCAGTCAGTGTCTTGGCAATCATACTGCTTGTTGCAAAACATGGCCGCCACCCTGTTTGTTTTCCCTTGAGTGATGCCCCTTTCCAACTCCCCGGTTGCCATGCCAACGGATTCTCCCAATCCCCCGGTTTTCAGGCAGTCCGAGATTGCCAGTACATTCTGTGTTTATGGCAAACATAGTACACCTCTGTGGGTGGGGGCTCGCGCTACTGCTGAAGTGTCCGAATTTAGTGAACACCTGCCAAGAAAGACACTTCCTCCTGGCACCACCTCTCCCCCCGCCCCTCACCCCCCCCTCCCGACTTCTCATTTCACCAAAAGGTAATGTAGCCACTAAAAATTAATGCATCTGAAATAATTTCTGCTGTGATGGGAGGGCCTCTCATCTAGCCCACAGCATACATCCCACTTCGTTCTAAACAAAGGTTAGCCTGCCACAAATTGTAATGATAAACTTAATACCAGGCTCCAGTGCAAAAAATGTGTAATCATGGGTTAAACGCTTGTGCATTCAGAACCAAAGAAATGCAGGAATCCGTAACTACCACTCACGCACTAAACCTTGCCAGGATAATATGCGGGCCCTGCACTGATTACTTCTCCTGCTACATAGTCTTCCGCATAATTATGCAACTGCCACAATCCATTATCCGATACATAATTCGAAGATTTTACCAAACAAAATTAGTGTTGAGCGCAAAAGGATCAACAGTTACTAACGACATCGCGTGTTGTCTAATGTGCCTAAAAGTCAAAATAAAGCACTAATAAGGCGTGCCGCTTCATGTTTTATCTTCGCCACATAATTTAAGAAGCTCTGCTGCATAATTTGCTACACCCCTGTCGCATAATTCAAGAGGCCCTGTCCTGCATGCATTCTTCCAATTTAATGAGCACGCCTGCTCTTTTACAAGGTTTATGCAGCGCCAGTCGCCACCACGGCGACAGCGAGTTGCAGCCAGCAGGATTCTCGCATTTACCACAATCCTGGTCTCTAGAAACACTGTACCAACTAGGCAGCTTTACCCCCCCCCCCCCCGTGGAGTACAGCAAGGTCAGGTTCAATGGTCCAAAATACACACCTAAAGTAACTGGGTGTGTGTCCTTCTACCAAAACTACTGCAACTGTTAGTAAATCAGCATAAATTGACTAAACCACTGCCCACATGCTAGAAGGCAGCCTAGCAGTCCTACAACACCAACAATGTACTTAAATTAGCCACCCTACTGGATTTGATGCCTTCAAAACCAGTTCTGTTTACAGTATCACCAGGGCCACTGGAATTATGTAGCAGGAGAGGACCAAATTATGTGAAAGATAAGAGTAAACTTTGCAGCTAAAAGGCAAAATATGCAAATTTAGTAAAAGTAGGTTTCTTTTTTTTCCTTACAAAACTTGGCAACACTATGCGGGCATTGGTTGCACCTGAACTACAAGTTTAACCCTCAAAAGCTTTGCTCAGGGCCTTTTACTGTGTGCCAACATGTGTTATTGCATTTTAGTAACTTTTGAACTAGAAACAAAATTGTTATTTGTTAAAATCTATAATTATGTGAAATTTGCCACAGCATCACCGAGGTTCAGTCTGACAAATGCACTGGCAGAAAAATAAAAGGAACACGTATCAGCAACTGATATCTAAAAAGTGATCCACATTTGCAAATAGGGGTAGTTTTGAAATAGCAAAGACACCGCCACAGATGTTTTGCAAAGCATTGCAGACTGCTTGCAGCAAGAACAAATCCATGCAAAGTTTGAGATAATGTTGGGGAAAACAGTAAAAACTAGGCAAGCAAATCCTAAAACAGGCCTACTTAACCAAAGGAGAAAGTAGAGATTAAAAGAACCTTCCAGAGCGTGATAAAGGAACGTGGAAGAGGTATTATCAGGTGAAACCAAGAACTCTGTGGTGGTCTACCCCTGCAGTGGAGAGCACTGCAATGGCCTTGCACATTGCAGCGAAGTTTCCAAGGTCCATGACCCCAGCCCCTTTTTAGGTCGAGCCCAGCAGCGCGCAAGAACTATTGAATGTTAAGGACCCAATGTTCCCCAGCAGCTCTGGCTCCGTCACATCCTCTCCGCTAGGATTGTCTGGTGCGTGTTGGGGCAGTCTGGGAATAACTACATTATACACACACAAAAGAACACAGTTCTTGGTAAAACATGTTTCATAGTGTTGCAAAGCAGGTGCCATTCTTAATCACTGAAGTTCCTTTGCATAGACCTTGCAGAGAGGAGGAGGAGGAGGAAAAGCTATGTCAGGATTGCAATCAGTGACATGCTTGTTCTGTCAAGAGCTCTGCAGTGTGTGCATTAACCAACTGACTGGAGTAAAATTAACACTACGCGATAGCGCGTGCTCTTGATAACCTCCGGGTCACTAACCAAGCACATAGGTTAGATCTAGGCACGAAGATGGCAAAAGGTGTATTCTTCAACATGGAAGAAAAAGACCCAAGCACTCCTGGGCCTCAAGCTTGATTGCAAAAAGCCTTTGGATGTAAATTGGGCATCTAGAAATAAAGTACAGTAAGTGCAAACTCAATACAAAGGTATTACAGCGACTTAGAAGAGCACCAGTTACATTACACACAAAAAAAACTTTTGTTAGCAAGTGGAGATTAAGAGATTTGCCCAGCATCACAGGATGTTGAGCCAGCAAAAAGACCTGCAGTGTTCCCCAGGTCAACAGCTCCGGCCCTTATGTCACATCCTCTACCCTAGGGTTGTCTGGTGCATGTTGGTGCAGACTGGGAATAACTTTTTGGTTTAGACAGACTAGACAGGGTTGCATCTCTAGGACAGAGGTCTTCAAACTGGTGGGCAGGCACACCTAGGGGGGCCTCAAGTAATCCCAGGGCGGCACCAGGCTCTGGCCAAAAGCAGCATTATACGGATAAAAGGGCTTTGTTTTATGCAGATGCATGCTATTGTCTTTTTAAAAAGCTAACAGTACTTCACTGCAATGTTTAAATAGGTCTAGACTTATTTAAACATTGCTATCTTTATAAAGCAATTGTGGAAAAAACCCTGTCCTTCCTTGGAGCTCTGTGAGTTTAGGTAAAAAAAAAAAAAAAAAAAAAAAAAGGGATGGGGATAATTCGCACTAGAAACGGCAAGATGCCCAAAAACAAGAGAGAGGAAGAAACATGGTCAAAAGAGAAATAGTGTGCCACACTGCTGAGTGCGCAATAATAATAATAAATGTAAGAGGGTCAGTCTCCAAGGCAGTAACAAAGCAGCCTCAAGGTGGGACAAACAAAGCATTTACCAATGACTAAGGGATTTTTGAAAGACATGCCAGGAACCAATGAAAGTGATGGGTGTGAAAGAGACATCGTTAAAGCCCACAGAACAGATTACAGCGTGTTGAGCAATGCGTGCGCGCTGCAATGCGCGACCTAAAAAAATAGGGACTGACTCAACTAGTCACAAATTAACCCGGGAAATCTGGCAGCTATGTTCCCAAATGAAACTTGATTATTTTTCCCTTTTAACAATTTTAACTCCCCACCCCTTTTCCATAACAGCGCATACCTAGTTGAACAATGAAACAATGTCGTGCATTTAAGCACTAGTCGGGCCCTGCAAATTTAAGGAAGCACAGAAAACCCACTTTCACCCTTTGCCAACAGCTACCACTCACTGGTGCCCGTAAGAACTCCTCCCAGGTTATGTTCAGTGGCGAATATAATGTGGCATACCACAAAGGCTAGTCCTGTGCGCAATTGCCAAATGAACCTGCAACCTACTGGAGTGAACAGGTGATTCGGATTCCGTTTAGGATCCGTCATGCTGTCAAGGAGCCCTGGCAGTGCCCTAAAAAAAAAATAAAAAAAAAACACATCCCTAACTTCCCCTTCTCAAAAGTACTAATTAAAACTTAATACCTTACTGACTTTTGGGGAGGAAGCAGTTAATAAATGTAGGTATTTATCCAGATATTTCTTCTTTCAGTGTTTTAATTTTAGGGCGTTTCTTACTTTAGAGAACCTCATTTTCCGGGATTACCTTCGTCCTCACAATCATAGGTTTTCCCCTCTACATCACTCTTAATACTGGCATTTCAAAATTAGCTTTAAGGACAAAGTAAGCTTACAGGCCAGACTGTACCCATTCACTTTAGGGCATCTGTCCTGTCACCACTAGACCAGCCAAAAACTTCAGTTCTACGGAGGAGCTCCCTTTAGAGCCCTTATTTAGGGACATCTGCGTCACCGACACCATAATTTAACTTCAGAAAGCAATGGGGGGGGGGGGGGGGGGGGGGGGGGGAAGACTTTCACAGGACTCAGTGCTTTCAACACACACAAGCAGTCCCAAGAGGTCATTCTGCCGGGACAGGATCTCGGTCGGCACAAGTAGTACACCCCAAACCCAACCCCCCATTAAATGTATTTTCTGGAAGTTAGTTGGGTGCAGGCGCTTTCAGTCGGGGATGGTGAGCTCCCACCTCTCAACACCTACTGACCAAGCTACGCCCCTGGCTACAATCTACACGGAAGCAAAAACATACTGCAAGAGAACGAGCTACAGCTATTAAGGACCCCGTATAAGGCTAAGGCCCTGAAGCCCCGCATCCTCTATGAGAACAACTCATCACCGACCTGGGGGGGGGGGGAAGATGCATCCCTTCCTCCCCACGCCGTACCTAGTAGTTTTTCCCCTAATCAACATGCGGCATAATGTTAAACTGGTGAGAAAGTAATCACAAAACCACCCAGGCACAGAGGAGTACTATGAAACTCCAAAAAGGGTAAGCTTACTTTCATAGTCCATCAGCATGGGCAAATCGAGAATGAAAAACCCATACTGACCTTTGCCCCCAAATATGGAAAAAAACAAAAGTATATCATGGCAAAAAAAAAAAACACCACTGCTCTAATAAAGCGTGAGTAACGGGTATATCAAATGCTTTAAAGCGCTTTGCCATTCAGTGCAGACTTTAGAGAGTCTTATGAAGGGCATGCCCTAAGGCATCGCCCCTTCACACGCCAACCGTACCTCTGCTCTTAAAACCGAAGTAACAGCAGCCCATCAGGTCAGGCGGCTCACTGGGCTAAGGGCCCGCAGCAGAGACATAATAGCAAGTTACAAGCTTTCTTGGTCCAAAAGAGGGCAGCGTTCAAGTGTGTGAGGGGGAGGGGGGAATAATCACTATTCAGACGGTTCTGTGTTCATGAGTTAAGGAAGAGGGGCATCTACCTACCTATACACTACTGGCTCACACCTCCTAAATAACCCCTCAACATCTGGCACAGTTGACCACCTCCCGTTAAGTTATCAGATGCGAAGGGAGACATTTGCCCGCTTCCTTCCAATCTTACCCACTGCTCCCGGCCTTATACCTCAAGCCAAGAGTAAATATATGGAGGAGGTTTAGACAGATTGCTCAGATCGGGCTATAAAACATTACGCTACAGTTTCAGACCCGCTACCATGCTTAGGATAAAAAAAATGGATTTAAGCTTTGAGAAACAGCTCAAAGCCGCTTGTACAACGGCTAGAGAGGCAATGAGGACCCGCTTTCCGACCGTGAAGTTGGAGATAAAGCCAGTAGGGCTGGGGCAGGGTACAAGTCTGGAGTGCTGGCAGTGAACGCCTCTTGGCAGCCTGCCCTTGTGCAGCAGCCTGGGCAGCAACAGGGCACAGTTCCGGCACCGGGGGACGTTTGAAAAGAGGAAATGAGATCTACGAGGTAAGAGGGAAGTCGGCTGCTACCTCTTTCCCAGAGGTAGAAATATGGGGCTTTCACTGTGGCCCAGGTGGATGCCTGTTCCGATGTATAAACCCGAGAGTGCATGCAACGGCAGAAAGCGCGGCATGGCTTCCAGGTGGCCACCTAGGCCACCCCAGGTCCACCAAGAACGAGAGGAGTCCATTTAAAGAAGCAAGGGCTCCGGCACAGGCTCGCTGCACGCCAAGGCGTCACCTGCGAGATGTGTTCAAACCCTGGGCAGGGACTGCAAGCTCTGCTGCAACCGGGTCCCACCTCAGGCCCTGGCAGGCATGTGTCCAGCACATGATACACCGCGCCTCATCAGCCCGGGGCGCACAGGCTCAAAGTAAGCACCGCATAACCAGCGGGTTACTGAGCCTGCTGTGGAGACCCTGGAAACCAGGCATCTGGGGCCCACTGGGTGAGGATGGCACAGGTTTCTACCACCCTCAAAAGATTGATGCCTCCCAAGGCTAGTAAACTGGATGCAGTCACATACATGCCCGAAGAACTCAAGCACACATGTGCCAAATAAGGCAAAGTCCCTAGAATTAAATGCAAGGGAGAACCAATTTAGGCAAAAGGTTTAAATTATCCATCATTACAGAACAGGGTTGTCTGCAGGGGTGAGTGTCCACGTGGAGAGCCTCTTTGTAATGTGCATGGGTTGGGGGTAAACACCTTAAAAATGTATATTCCGTAGGTCGATGGGTATAAGGGCTTTCAGTCGTGTATGGCGAGTTGTCTGTAGGATTTTAACATTCTCACGCTGACAAACTGTGTAAAATGTGGTTAGTTTGAATACAATTTGAAGCAACCACTAACAATTCACTCTTACCTCTATACATTGCCTCAAGACCGACAACTATCAACCCACACACAACAGTAGCTTCATTACGAACCAGATCTGTTGGATCTACGAGGCGCTATACAAATGCTACAATATAACGCTCACTGGGAAACAAGTTTGAATGACATCAAAAGGATGCACTTCATGGGGGTCAACCAAATACGTTGTAGTGGGGTAGGGATGGACAACACAAGCCGAAGAGCTCCATGCCCTTCTGGAAAGGGACTGCAGTAGGCACTTCCAGCAATTAGAGGATTGTTGGCGCTCACGAGCCGTAATACAAGCACCCACGCTTGGCCTCGGCTGGCCGTCCCCAAGGCAACCAATATATCATTTATGAAGTACACCGGCCTGCCTACTGAACTGGTCGCTCCAATTTACTTCAGTGTAAGCCTAGAACTGACCTAGCCTCAAGCCCTCATGTATAATGAAGCGGGCAGCGAGGACGGCACAGATGTGTAATGTTATTTTACATTAGTCGCATTACAAGATGACCACATCTGACCCTAGTGCTTTGATGCCAAGAACAAGGACTTGTTTACACAGAGGGAAGACACTGAACAGCGGACCAGAAAAAATAAATAAATAAAAATAAACGCACGTTAAATGTGGTATGGCGCTAGCTACTCTCTGCATAAGATCGAGGTCAGAGGATTGGTTTCTGGAGCGTAGACTCCGCGTGTTTTTACTGCTAAAGTAATGGAGTGCCTAGAGCGCGCTGTAGGCCATGTATTAATACGTTGACAAATCAATCTCGAGAGCTCTTAGAACCGCATGTGCCAGGTGGGGGCACTTAAGTCCGACATCTTTGCAGTTATGAAGACTGTCAAACTTTGATTATTATGGAGGCAAAAACAAGGTGTCCATGCGCAGCGATGAAATTTAATGAGCCATCATTTCCTTGCGGCATTACAACGGATCTGCTGGCAGAATGGTTAAATGCCACGAGCTGTGCCTTAAACAAAGGTGAACAGGTCATTGGTGTGAATCGTTCTGAGGGCGAACTATTCTTTTATCCACCCGAGGTCGGTTAAGTATCATTAAATTGGTTAACAGTAATTTACAGCAAGAAGCCCAAAATTAAAGTTGGAAATACAACTGCTTGTCCTTTTGACAAGCGAGTGTTCTGCACCAACAGTGTGCGCATGCGCAGTGAAGCTGCTCGGTTCATTATCCCCTCTCTATGCCTAAATCCTAAAGGTTCAAAGCTAGATAGGGCTGAGCTGTTCCCATCTCTTCTCTACAGGCCCGGTGGAGGAGGCGTAGGAGGGGGAGGGCAGTGGGGTTAGCGCACACCGACCAAAGGGCCATTGTTATGGCAACACACCCGCTCAACATACTCACTGTTTAAACTGAACACAAGACAAAAGTTTAGAACTCGAGAGAGCCATCACAAAAGCAGGAATTAACTAACAACTTTACAGTAAAGAAACTAATAAAAACAGCCGAAACAAAAGACATGCTTGCTGAAAAAAGCACTTAAAAATAGTACTCATGCTACTGAAATGACGCGAAGCCCGAGCGCATTAATCACTCAAGGGAAGGGGCCGCATTGACAGAACCCATTGTCTGCCTGGAGAACACTCGTCTTCTGCACAGCAGCTGCCTCGTCCCATTAGCTGAATAAAAAGGGGACACTTGTGAGCGGGAGGGGGCGGGAGCAAGCCAACGAAAGGGCAGACAATAGGGCACATTTTGCAGACTACCGAGGCTCTATGGAACATCTGCCCGGCTCATTTTTGACCCCTTTTCAGCTTATTGCAGTAGACTGTCTGGAGAGCAAGGGCCGAAAAGGCGGAGCTAGCTTAAAGGAGTGGGGCAGGCGCGAGTCAGTCTCGAGCGCCCTCAAAGGGCTAACATGCAAAGGAATTGAAGTGAGAAATGTGTACAGCCCCCAACCTAAACTTCAAACCCTCTTGAATTTCATCAGAAATATAATGAGTGCGTAAGTTCATGTCTCCCCCCCCCCCCCAAAAAAAAATGTCACACTTACCCATATGGTCTTTGCAGAAAGGCCGGGTGAATTTGTTGAACTCCTATGGTAAACCCTAAACAGATGCGAAAAAATATAAAGATTAATCAGCAGTTTACAAGTAACCAAAATTACTTTTTTTTTTTCCACGCCACTTTTCCTGCACAGCTTAGAAGCAACCTAATGGATGCGTAGGAGCTAGGAAGTATCTAACAACCTGTGCCTCTAAATCTTCTAGATCAACGACCATCCCCAGCTTTTCTTACCCCCCACCCCTCCCCAAAAACAAAACACACACCCCTTCTTAAGCCATTGACAGCATAGGTGCTATGCAACGTGGGCTTGAGGAATCAATCAACTAACGAAACCAGCCAAAGGGACCCGCGTTTCACCAACATGGTCACAAATCCAAGTCATAGCGATTACATTCAACCTCAGACTCCCTCTAAGGAAAGTATATTAAGGGAATTACCATTTGCGGAAAGTCTAGAACCCCTGCCCACGTTTATGTTATACAGGCTCATAGTCGTGTCCCTACAGGACAGGGTTATACAGTTATGACAACCAGCCGCGCAATGAGCGCGCGCATTCCAAACACTGCCGTAACAGGATGGAAAATGCGAGGAGGCTCCAAACTCCTGCAGAAGTTCCGTGTGCTCGTGGGCAGGGGGAATTTCAGAAATACCAACGGAATGTGGAAGGCTGCTGCGAACCTGTAATTAATAGACGGTCGCTGCACAGAATATTATCCAGTCGCCACTTCACAGCAGAGTGGCCAAGAGGCCTGGTACGCTAATAAGGATCTACACCCCCTCCATCCCCGTTCTGGGGTGTGATGACACACAAGCCAGCACCCCGCTTCTCGAATTTACACATTGATAAGTATCTACAAACAGGCTGCACGTGGGTGCTGGGGGGAGGGGGCGCACCCTATCAGATTTCCAGAGCAGGTATGGCTATCTTGCAATGGCACTGAAACATCTGACAAGAACCCATCCCTGCTGGGCCTGTGCTATCCAGGTTTTAATAAGGCCTCTACGGGCAGTTAACGTACAGGTCTCAATGCATCAAATAATAAACAGACCACAAGAAGGAAAATTAACATAATAGCAAATAACAGTCCTTGGGTCGCATGTACTCCGGCTCGAGGAAGAAGTGACATGGCACTTCTGGCTGGAGTATTCCTATACCAGCTGAGGCCAGACTGAGCTGCTTAGGGCTGGAGTCTAGCCGAGAAGGCACAGTGGGCAAAAAACGATTGGTTAGAATGATACTCCGAGACAGCCATTGGTTAAAATGTCTCGTAAGCATCCATGTTATCATATTTGACATGTTTGAATCACAAACACGAAGGATTTACTTTATCAGGCATTTCCCTAGTGGACTGGAGTTTAAGTCATAGGGTCCACAGCCCACTCCTCACTTTATTGCAGCAGAGACAATGGAAGACAAAGAAAGGAAGGTTAGAGGGTGGAGGGGGAGATCAGGAAGAAGAAAAAAGACAGAGGGATGGAAAGAGTAGAGGTGAGCTGGTTTGAACATTTATAACAGGTCTGTGCGGTTCCCAAGCCAACCAACACTGATGGGAGTCCAAGTCCTCACCACTCTGAATATTCCTTGGTTTTGCTCCCAGGTAGGCCAGGTTGACATTAGCTTTCCTCCCGTCGATGATGGGGTTGGGGTCTTTGCACGCCCGGTCCGCCGCGGCCCTGTCCACCATGGTCACCTGTAACACAATGACAGACTCGTGTGAAGGCCAGGTCACCACGTCCAATCAGCCACAGCACCACACGCTCAGGGACTCACCCCTAAAAGGTACATTGTTTATTCACAAAACAGCCCAATACACTCGCTAAAAACACATTTTAGAAGACCGTGACCCGAGATGGGTAAAAAGGGATTGTTGTGTCATACAAAACGTTTTAGGGAAGGAATTTCAACAGCTTAACTGGAAGCGACACCAGGTGCCCAATCACAGCTTTAGTTTCACCACAAGAGTGAAATAACAAACGGGTTAGGACTACAGTCCAGCACAGGATTTAGTACAAAGAATCTAACCTCAACGAAATAAAGCGCTATGTAGAAGAGATGGCAACGTCACAGCGCAAGCAGCCATTTTGACGCTTTGACCCCACAGAGCGGCATTCCTCGGATTAACTCTAGAATGCTAGTGAGCGCGTTTTAATGATTCAAGTTTGGGCGCTAGATGGTACTACCTACATTGTACGGAGTGCCTCTAGAGTTAAGTGCTCGATACACCAGACTGAGACCAGAGCACTCCTAAAGTTTGTCTGTCAGTTTGAAGTGCCAAGTCAGAGGCGCGCAAACATCTGACCAGGTGATGTTACCAGAGCCAAGGACAGCTTTTGTGTTTACGTGCTGTGTGGGTGACGCAATTCAACACACAAAAAGGGTAAACTGCAAGCCGGGGAGGGGTCTGGGCAGATCATGTGGCGTGTTGCCTTGTTTACAAACAGCGACAACACCGGTCCTTCCAGAAGCGAGGACTTGCCAATGCCAGAAACACTCTTACGCAGCTCTGCACTACACAGGGCACCGCTCCACAGCAGAGCGCCATACGAGGGGGGTTCGGGCTACTGGGGAACAGTTGATGCCCGCGTGCACATTACGTACTTCAAAGAAGTTTGATATAAAAGTCACTGCTCGGTGGTAGGGAGCCGAGGCGAACACAAAGCCCTACAACTGTAACCTTCGCCACAACCAGCGCAGGGAGGCAGGAAACAGCTGTAGCAGGTGCACTCCGGAGCCTCGCCTATTGCGGTTTCGAGGTTGCTTCCTTTACAGGATTTTAGGGTGGGTGGAGGGGCACTATACTGTGACAAGTGAATCTAATGGCCAGAGGCTAGCAGAGCTCAGCTGAAATTCTTTGAAATGAGCATTTCCCTCCAACAGCAGCTCCTGTGAGCAAATGACAGCCTCTTTGTCTCGGTAACATGGCCCCTCCGCCATTTAACCCCCACCCACCGCCTCTGCATGCACAATCCCCACAGGAAACCCCCTGGCTGGGCGGGAGGGCGGGGGATTCTTTGTGGTGAAGCCAGTTATTTAGTGCTTGGAGAACGAAATATAACAATCAGACAAAAGGCAGGGGAGGGCATAACTGGCACAAAGAAGAAGAACAGCGCCTCGAGCGAGAAGGCGCAGGTCGGACATGGACCAGGCGCATTATTAGTATGCCACACTTGTCACTTCATCCATCTACTACACATATACCATCACAACCACGGTCTAGGGGTCAGCGAGGTACGTTAATATTCCACACTGGCAGGGAAACGACTGCAACACTTACAACAAAGGAGGCTAGGCAGGTGCCACATGCGAGGTGTGGGGAGGATTACCAGTTTGGGGACAGGAGCATAAAAGGCGCATATACTAGGATAATAGTAGTGGGAACTGTCCTTGCCCCCCCCCCCCCCGCCTTTAAACACCATTGAGACACCCCAGAGGGTACCCCACAGGAATCGGAGTTGCGAACGCAGACAACCAAAAATTTGCATCCCACAGACCGCCAGGAGAAGAGAGGCGCGGGGCGTGATCAAAGACCGAGCCTCGAACCAGGACACATCGCCTGTCCCTCCTCATCGAGTACTAGTTGCGTGTTCCGACAGCCATCACAAAGGGAGAGTGGGGGCGGTTGTATGGAATTCCTTATTACAGCACCTGGGAATCCCATAGCTCCTCGTGTCAGCACTGCAGAAGCGCTAGTCTCAAATGTTCCGAAAGGAGATACTGCGCCTCAGAGTTCTCGAGCACAGCTCCGTGCCCACGGCGACCCTCCTCGCTTTAGGTACTCCTACCTCAGAGCACTCCAGGGTGGCTGTGTGTCGGCACTTTACAAGATTTAAATTATAATCTGACAATCCCCTCTCTGTATAACAGAGTGGCTCCCATCATGGAGTACTTAATCCGTACGTAGGGGGAAGAAGATAGCCCAAAAACTCCCTACGGACCGCGACAGAACCAAACGCAAAACCACAATTTACAAATTTCACACAAAAGGAGCTACACCATACAACGTCTCACAAGATCAAACCCGTACACCGCCGTACGAAGTCCCCACAACCAGCACCAGTACCGAGATGAAACAGGTCGGTACATCCACACAGAGAGCGCTACATCCGGGCAACACTTACAAAGCCGTAGCCTCGGGACTTGCCCGTCTGCCGGTCGGTGATGACCACGGCCTCCTCGATGTCCCCGAACACCTCGAAGTATTTCCTGAGCGAGGCGTCGGTGGTGTGGTAAGGGAGTCCGCCCACGAAGATCTTGGTCAAGGTGGTGTCCTTCTGCAGCGTGTGCATGGCGGCGGGGGGGCTGTGCAACGGCAGGCGCTGGAGCAGCATGAGACAGGGACGGGGGGCACCCGTGGGCGGCGGCGACGTGCGGGGGAAAGAAAACCTCCGAACGGGCAGGGCAGAAGGTGGGTGCTGGAAGCAGTCTTCAGGAAGCGCGGGTCCCCATATGCCTGACGCGCGAGCTGCACCGCCGACCCGATGTGTACCACTGAGGGGCCGCACGAGCGATACCAGCTTTGTACGGAGCAGAGCACGCCCCTGGCAGGGAGGCCACGCCTCCACCTGCGCCGCATCGGAGCCGCGAGCAGGGCGGGGGCACCACGGGAGTTGTAGTTCACTGAGGAAGACTACATAGCACGGCATTCGGAGAAAACACTGTGGAATATGGATCGATGGAGAATATATGGGAGTGGGGCCGGCAAAACGAATGTAGGAAGCTATGTTTCTGCCTTTGCTCCTGGAGCCAACGTACCAGCACTCATTTCTGTACAAAAGTCCCACAGGACATTGGGGTGAGCCATGCATCTGACTTGAGACTGGCTCTCCCGCATCTAGAAAATTGTACTTGTATTGTAATAGTATTCATATGGCGCTTAGTACCCCTGATGAGGCATTGAAGTGCTTTTCCGCGCTACTCCAGAACCCAAGAGGAATTAGTGGTGGATTAGTATAGGGAAATATGTAAAGTTTTAGTATTATTATGAGTTAATTTGAGCAGAGGATATGCAACTTTGTCAATTGAATTGACTAGAGTAAAGGAGGGAAGAATCCAGAAGTGTTAATTGGGAGTTTTTAGTAATAAGATGGGTTGGGATGAGTAAAGGAGAGATGGAGGAGGGAAGAGTCTATGGAAAGGGTTAGTGAGATCATAGTAGCAGGAGAGGTTTTGGATGAGTGAAAGGTGAGATAAATGAGGGAGAATTTAGAAGGGTTGTTTGGGAGATCATGGTAGTAAAGTGAGGTTTGGGTGAGCTAGATGTGGAAAAGGAGGGAAGAGCTTAGGCAGGGTTATTTTGGTGAAGAAAAGTAGTAGAATGTGTTTGGGATGAGTCAGAGTGGGGATGGAGGATAGATTGATAGAGACATGACATATGGTGATGGGTAGACAAAGTAAAGCTTACAAGAGAGTACATTTATATTATTATATATATATATATACATATATACACACATATATATATATATATATACTTTTTGAAATCATTTTTTTATTTTTCTTTCTTTCATTTATTCATTTATTATTATTTTTTCTTTATTAACTTTAATTTACTTATTTCTAATTTGAATTTTATTTATAGATTTTATTTTATTTTATTTATTTTTATAAAATTGTTCTCTATTACAGTAGGACTAGAGTAATAAATAGATATGTAAATAGATAGTAAAGAAATATATGTTCAAGGAACATAATAATGGATATAATAATATGAGAGGAAAAGTAGCATTCTATAAACAGACTTTCAAGATTTGTAATATTTGAAGTTAATTAATAAGTGTACTTTTCTAACATTTATTTCTTTCCTCAATTTTTGAATAGTGAAATGCTTATGATAATAAAACATTTGATCAGTGTGATATAAAAATGCAAGCAGGGATTCATAAGTATCTAATATAACAGCTTGACTAGGAGCTATGCAATGACGTATGAACATGTTAAGCATAGAATAAAATACGTGTATATATGTATATACACAAACACATACACATGCATACACACATATATATATATATATATATATATATATACATTCTTAGACATATACATATTTAATGCTGAGTAAATATACATTTGTTATCCGAGGACCTTATATGTGGGGGCAATGAATTCCATACTTTGGCTGCTTGAACGGAAAAGGATGTACCACCTACAATCTATTTTTTTATGGAGGTGTTCTAAGGCAGGGTGCCAATCATGAGCAGGGGTTTCTTTATTGAATGTATTTGGTTATTTTGTTTCTGATAAAAAGCAGTCCTGTTCATGTATAGCTTTGTGGGTGATACAAAGCTGTTTGAAGGAGGATCTTCTGGCAGCTGGTAACCAGTGTAGTGCTCTCAAGGCAGGGGAGATGTGGGCTTGTGGCCTATCATGTAATAGTAGCCTGGAAGCGAAGTTCTGGATTCAGTGTAGTTTTTTCATAAAAGATAGAGATGATTCATGGTAAAGGCCATTGGCATATTCTAGTTTGGATAGTACAAGAGAGATAGTAGCCTGCACCTTGTGTGGAAATTTGATGCTATATAGATGTAGATACTCTGGAAAATGTTGCACCTCTAGCACTAGGGTTCATGCTTACAAGTCAGCAGAACATCCAAATACCCAGAACCAAACAGTGGTGAATACTTTTGCACAGATGGTAACATGGAAATAAACACCACATCTTAGCATCGTCTGCACTACATTTTCAATAAACCACCAATGCTTGGAAGACCACACAATGGAATAATAGCAATGTGTATGTCTCCAAAGAGGCAGAATACACCCAGAAAGATCAGACTGTTCATCGGAAACCCATTGTTTGGAGACAATATAAAACCATGCTCTGAAACTGAATGGACCCGTCTTCTGGAGCTACACTTGTGGGACTGGCTGAGGCATTGCAACTCTGCGTTCTCTTGACACTAAGGACAGAAAGGGTGGATTGGTAACAAACAGACAACCTATCAAAAACTTCTGAGAATTCTACAAAGACCAACTGAATCACTGCTAGTCTTCTCCTCCCTTCACACAGACTATAGGAATAATGTTCTTCAGAGGATAACATAAAAAAACTAGCTCAAACCCGGACTGAGTTGTAGATGAACTAATACAGAAACCACATTCAGCATAATAGATGAGGTATTCTCTGAAAGGAGATACATTTTGGTAGGAAAGACGAAGAGGGAAATTGTCAGGACACTCCTGGTTCTCTTTGAAGAGATATTCTTTCTTCCTTCTTCAAAGTCTGGATCGAAAACCAGCTTGCTACAAAGCACACAAAGACTGCAATACAAACTAGCAGCAGTTTTCATTCAGAGCCCTTCGGAAAGTGACACTGCAACAACTAAAGTACCTTCTCTAGCAGCACATTCAAGAGCATAGACAAACCGTTGTAGAAACTTGAAACCATTAATTTATGTAAGAAAATTGTAAAATAATGCAGAGAGAATGGGTCGAAAGATCTATTTGCAGACTGAGACATCTTTAAAAAATGCTCTGAAAAAACAATCGTTCTAGATACAGTGATCTACCTCCTTTCTTCTTGCAGGGCCACAAAAGCATATCATTTCAAAATATCTATGCTGATTTTAAACCAAGGCTATCAACATTTTGAATTCATCCTCAAAACTACTAAAGACCCATGTTGTTCTCAATTCCTGCACAGACTACTAAGCAATATATAGTTTGTTTCTCAGAGCCTACATAATCTTCCAAATTAACAGTTTGTTATGAATCGTGAAATACATCACACGTAATGCTTCAAAATGCTACATTCATGACGGTCATATATAACGTACTTACCCCTGTGTGCTCACTTGCAGTTGAATTATTCTGCAGAAAGACTATGAACAGGAGCACAAAGTTGCTTCCCTACATCTTTGCGGAAAGAAGGCAGTATACGACTGCAACATCATCAGACTTCAACTCATCATGAGGCTCTTAAAAAAACATCCTCGGTGGGAGGACTTGAACGTCCTCTTTGAGGAGGATGATTGAAGGAACACATTATTGGCACCTAAGACTCTTACCATTTCCTCCCATCTGCGTCTAATCCAGACTTATTACTTATGCAGTGCTTCCCTCTCCCTGCTTAGACCCCATTAAGCACATCTTCTATCTCAGTCCCTTTCTCTTTGCTGTGGTGCTGTGCCGGCCTACTTTTACCATATTGTATGGGTATGTCCTCAGATTCAAAATGACTGGTCTGTTATAGGGGGTGAGCTTACAGAGGTACTGAGGTGGGAGATCTCACTGTCTCTCCTGGTGAATTTGCAGGGGGTTCGGGACGGCACTGGAGGTACGAGAACCAATCAGCAATTCCTGAGCACAGCCCTCCTAGTAGCCAAGTGGGACATAGCAGCTCACTGGAAAGCTCATGCCCCTCTCACCCTCTCACAGCGATGCAGGGGTGCTGAATGCTGTGCCAAACAAGAGAAATCAGTCTACTAGGCTTGGGTTGCCCCCATAAACATGGGCGAGTATGGGGGAAATGGTTGGGACAAATATCTTAAGGCTCCATCTGCTAACGGACCACATGTGCTATCTGGTACTACCATATTTGTTATTTGGTAACTGTGTTGTATTCCCTTGATGTGAGTAGTAACAGCTTTATCCCCTGTGCTGCCTGCATAACCCACTGTCCTTATTACGAAAAGCTTAGTAAAATGTATTAAAAAGAAGAAAAGAAACATCAATAGGATATGACTGAAGAAGGAATGGCACTGCAATCCTCTCCAACTGGGTCAATAGACCTCGTTTGGGTGCATTGTCGTATGATCAGCAAAGCCTGATATAAGTAATACTGAAGATGCCAACAGAGGCACAATAAATAGCTAATGGAAACCACTAGCAGTTTGAAATTAGAATTCTGATCTCTCACCAAACACGGACAAAGGAGCAAGAAAGCCTTGCACGTTTTTAATAAAACTATCTATATCACACGTGCTGAAACGTCACTGTGAGGGAGCCATCTTACTTTGTGCTGTTTGAGGACAATAAAGTGTAATTAATTGTTAACAAAATGAACTGGATAGGGCACGGCTTGGTACAGACCTTGATAGTAGAGAAGCAGGAGTCTCCAGTCTAGGATACTGTGTTATAAAAAGCTCGATAGAAATTCTGTTAAACTACTCAGTGAGAGATCTCTTCTGCAAGGTGTATCACATTTTAGAAATAAATTGTTTCCCTGCTTCACAGGAAGTATCTTTTGCATCTAGATTCTAGGTTAAGTAACTTGGCATTATCAGCCAGAAAAGGCAAGAGCGACTGCCTGAAAGTCTTATAAACAGCAGCAGGCCTTTTCATTTACCAACACTCCTTACTTACCTTCAAACACAAACACATAAAATTATACCAATTTCCTCTCCTTTCAGAAAGCAGTCACCACATCTGACAATATACCAAATGTGACAATTTAGTGGGACCCGTGGAGAGAAGTGAAGTGTGATGCGAGTTCAGAAAATGGAACCCTCCCTCTTCATCATTAAGTCATACTAGATCACAAAGCATTCTTTGATTTTGTCAGCCAAACAGTAGGACTCCAAGCAATGAAATGGGGTGAAAAGGGATTGATAGGGAAATACTTATTGAGAGGAACCAGGAAAATAACGGTTGAGGGGAAATAACGCCCAACAATCACCAGTGAATAAAAACAAGGGCTAGGGTATTCACAGCAGTATAAAAGACGGGAGCGAGGGGAGAACAATTAATCACGTGAACTATAGAAACTGTACAGTGCTTTACAATTGGTCTACTACCAAAAACTCACAAACTTCCTAATCAGCCATGAACCTTCCAAGGTCACTTTTCATTTACTGAGTATTTCAATGTAGTTTTTCGCATGTGACCACAGCACTAATGCATTAAAAGCATGCATCACATCACATGCTACTGAACAAGGAGGTCCTTGAAGAAAATTCTCTAACCTCACAACCTTGCTTATATATTCTTTTACTTCCGAAATATCCCCTTATATTTCCCACAGTTCTTGAGTGCTATCCGCATGTTTGAAGCGTTAGTAATAGTGTCCGTCTTGCTCACAAACCTAGCATAACATTTTGGCAAATCTAAAAAAAAATGTTCTTTATTTTGAGGTTGTAGTATAAAGACAATGTTGTCATCAAGTGCTCAGTTGTATCCCTTCTCTATTTATGTGTGCTATAAACTCTATGCACCTGTGTCTAAATGTTGCTCCTATCCTCTCACAAAGTTATCCAATTTCCTCATAAAATTCATAAGCTGTTGGAATCCCATTTAAACATATTAAAAGTTTTTGAACTTCACAAGTCAGTAGGCATTATGACTTGCTTGTATGCAAAGGCCAAAATTACTCTGAAAACATTGACTTTTTCCAGCAGTAAGTTAATCTCTGTGACATTTGGATAGGGAACCTAGGCTACAAACAAACATCTATTTGGCATCCTAAGGTCAATGCAGACTCTAATGCTGCCATTGTATTACTTGGTAACAACAGTAGGAGACAACCACTCAATTTATTGTATAAGCTCATGAACTTTTCCTCTTACAGTTTTTTTTGTTTCAATTACTCTAAATGACATTTTTTAATGCAATTAGAATAGCAATCACCTTTTGTGTAGAACCAATCCTTACATTTTTTTCTTTAGTATCTCATAAGAATAACCCTTTAGCCCCAACCCCACCAATTCCTCTTTCATAACTCACAATCTAGAAATCACAATAGGGTTCTAGATAAATATTAAGGTCCTTCCTATGTATCTAGCTGAAGATGTACTTCTTTTTAATGACCATTATTTTTCCCATCTTGCTTTCCAAGTGAGCAAAACCCTCTCTGTTGACATAATGCTGATTGCCTGGTTCCTCCTTCATATCTGAACTAGGCCAGTTCAGCCTTTCATCTTTCATAGGTACATTTGTACCACTAAACTGGTAATAGTAACACCGACTACTTACAGCATTTGAAAACAGCAGAAGCATGATATGAAGCACTATATACAAACACAAATTAGTATTTTCTTTTGTATTTAGAATTCTGTTGTATGCACTGTAAGGTCAGTAACTCCATCAATTGGATGATTTGGATTAGGTAATAAAAGGATGACAACTGAATTAAACTTTTAAATCTGGCTTCAAGTAATTGCATATCAGTGAGGTGACACTTGTGTGACCACCTGATCCTTTATGATGCCTGAATGCTGCTTTGCAAATCTCAAGTTGATAATCATGTGAAAATGATATATACATGTTTGTCAGATCTTTCCAAGACAGGTTTCCAGTTGTCAATTTAGCCTAGTATTTGCTTAACAACCAGAAAAGGCCTGTGTCTCAAATCACATAATTTAGACTCCAGTTAGTTTACGTGAAACTCAAGTAAGAATGGGCAATGGAGCAACTGGTAATCACCTGTACATCAAAGGGAAAATGCAAGTAGATAAAAATAACCTCTGTGAAAAAGGTAGAAGACAAGCCAAGCAAAATCAGGAACCGAATCAATAGGAAAAACAGCAGAACAAGAGCTATGCAGAGCGGCCAACAGCTCATCCACATTGCACTGTGACACACTAAGCAGTAAATCTGTGACACATATCTGAAATGCAGGAAGTAGAACTTATAACTTGGAAGTAGTTACGTCTTCATCTTGGATTGTAAACAAACATGTCCTAATTCTGGCTTGGTCAGCTGACCCAGGGAGGTTGGCAACATGCTAAGATAAAAGGGGAACTAACTGGATAGTGCAATGGATTAGTCCTAAGTTGTCTTAAGGATGTGTGCTAAAGTAAAATGTGAAACTGAATCTGACTCCATATCAACTAAGGAATGGGTGTAAGTCACAAAATAGAAGATAAATAAACATGATGGTTTCTTGACTGGAAGCAAGGAACAAGCTACAAAGTGAAATATTCAAATCTGAAAGCAAACAAACTCACGAAAACACTTCTGCATTGAATGCGTTCACACATTTAGTGAGGGAACAAGCATGCAGCCTGCAGGACGAGTCAGAAAAACTCATAGCCTTCAAGGTTGGAAGTGCAACAGAAGTGCAACGAGACCAGTACAGAAAGAAATTTAGTCTTGCAAGCCCAGGTTTTACTGTAGTTAATGTCTTCTTACTGATAAGGAGGGACTAAAATTAAGTACACAAAGTTAACATGGACTAACACTTGGATTTTGGAGTCCATAGTGAAGAACTAAAGTTGATATGTATGCTCAATCCCAAAAGGTGTAGTCACCTCAGAAGCATCGTCAGGCCAGTTCATAACAACTTGAATTTGGCTGAGTGGAAAATTCATAACTTCAGTTATTCCTAGCTTTCCTCACAAGGATCAAAATCAAGAAACCAACCATGGCTTAGCCTAGCATACATCGAAGACTATGCTTGGGACAAAATGATGGCCAATCCACTGATAGGAGAAAAGTGTTAAACGATTTTGGGCATGCAAAGTTTGAAATTGAACTGAGGAAAAGTTAAATTCATTCATGGGCAATTCAAGGAAAGAAGATGCTGCAGGATATCCCTAAGGTAGGATTTGCTATGGCAAGAGATACCTGTGGCCTAACTATGGAATGCAATTCTCCTGGCAGCACATATTTAGAGGGAAATGCCTGCCAGCAATTCAGAATCATGAAGACTGGGAGGACCTGTTGGAGTTTTCTCACTCATCAGTTCACCTCATCCATTGTTCAGGAAGTCATCTGAGCATCGCCACCTTTCGCTGCACATCATCGTCAGAACCCACAGGAAGAGTCGCTATCTGTTGCAGATATGAGTCTGACCCTTTTTCATACCTAACTACATCTGTGCTTCAGGAAAGCATGTGTGCACTTTCCCGGTGCCTCTAGAGGTCTTGCTGATTACCTCAACTTCAGCCCTGGCATAGGGAAATTCAAAGAGATTGATGGAGTAGGTAGCCATGAGCCTAGAACTGTTGACCGTCCTGTTCTGGACCAAACAGTAACCAGGTTATACACATTTGAACCCCTGACCCATACTCCAGAAGGTACATTATCTCTAGATTTGTCCTTTCTTCTATTGGTGGCCACCATCAGTGCCCTCAAACCTGTGTGTGCCCCTGACTTAGAAATCTCATAACCACGACTGGTAATTCCCTTGTTGCAGGCCCATGAGTATTCTGAGTACAACATCCAGGGGTATTCCACGGTGCTGGCACCAGAACGGATTGTTTCCCCAAAAAGAGTAGTCCATACATAGGTGGATGCCAGATGACTGTGTAAATGCACAGAACTCCAGACCCTGTTTCTGCATCTCAGAAAGACTTTGTTTTGTTTGCTAGGCTTGGGGGAGCACTTTGTTGCTTTGGGAGTGGATCTACCGGTAGCTTGCCTGGTGCTGAGGATTGCATTAGTGGTGCATCAAAATCCATTAACATTTCAATATCAGCATCTCAAACCAGTCACAGGAGAGTAAACACAGAGATATATTTCTACATGGCAGAAACAGATGAGACTTTTCTGCTTTGAAGTGTATATTTTACAAGTCAGATTTGAGCTACTCTTTGTGGCTAACCAATTATTAGGAAAGAATGATAAGGATTTATCCCATATTAAAAAATTATAGCAGTCAGATAGTAGGATTTAAGCATCTATGTAAATGAACCACTGCCACTCATTTGGAATCATGAATGAAACCATATTTTATTGAAAAAAGAATGATGTGTTGGCCTGAAAATTTATGAAATATGGCGTTGTACTCGATGAATCCAATTTGACAATTTAATTTAGTGTAAGCGGCTGTGGTTTTGTTCTTTCTATCACGATGTCTACAGTAGGATATAAATAATCCATTCAATGCAATTGGTTTCTCAAATCACACAGAACACTCTGCCAGCTGTATCATATCCTTGTGAGCTTTTTAACACAACGTTATAAGATGGCCAACTTGGATCTAAATCTACTAACATTCTGACATATGTATAACTTACGTGTACACCGCCTTGTGGTCTTTCCTTTTGGTCCTACAATCATAATCATGCTACTCCCTAGATCCTCTTATTCTTTCAAAAGTACAGTCTCAATCCTACCATGATTCCATCAGCATTTGACCCTGTGCCCCCTGCATTCTGCAGCATCCTCACATTGATTCAATGATTTGGACAGCTTTTGAATTTAGGAATAATGTCCAATTTTGGGACTACAGGGCTAGTCCCAAATTGAACATTATTCACCTTCTCCTCATTTCTGTGGTTTACCTTACACCTTACCTACCCACCACACATTCCAAAGTGTGTTTGCTTCTCTTACTGACCACTAATACTTCACACAAATTAGGATTTTCTTTCAGTCCTAGCACGTTAATCAGCGTGATGCTGCACTTCAATACATATAGATCCTTTGTTTCCTTGTGTCCAGCATCATAATATAAGGATAACTTTCTTGGGTGGGTACTCTTTCCTCCTCACTTTTTCATTTTGGATGTGTCACACTAAATTAATGCATGTTCATTACAATACTTAGCCGACATCTTAATGGATGCTATTTTTTATACATCTGAAAGTTGGTCAAAATAAATTCTCATATACTTCGGATTTAGAAATTGAAAGATTTTTAATTACATCAATCTAGCGGAACCTCTAATTACAAAGTAGATACCACCAGCTGAATTTCTTCCACAATACTATGCCCATTATGGATGACATTATTTCAATGGATATTCTCTCCTTTTTTTTAGCATTTCCTTCTAAAGTGATAATATTTACAGTTAACAACCAGCTCCAAATCAGCCCCAAAGTGACCAAATAATTGTTTCCGTTTAACCCACTGTACTAGTGTAAGTCTGTATTGTGTTTAATGGTTCAAGGATAGTCAAGAAAAGGTGAGGGAAACAGACTCGGTCTGATCCTAAGAAGACCCCAAACAAGTATAGTCTTATCCTCTGACACTTAAGACAAAAAGAGATATTTCATCCAGCAGTGAATGTTTATCAACTACACATTTTACAAAAATATTGCTTCTTCAGAGTCAACAAACATTCAAGTATACAAAGTGTAAGAAAACAATCATAGGTGAAAAATAGCAAACAGATAAAAACATGTGCAAAAGAAATATCATTAAAAGTAGGCCCTAAAAAATGCACCTTTGAGACTATATGAATCAAAAATAGACATACTTTACATCAATTGAACACTAAAATATATGAAATATAATGTATTCAACAATAAAAAAACACAAGGTGTAACCTAGAGAAAAATTGTGAAGGAACCACAACATGAGCAAACGGATGAAGTTGAACTCATTGGTAAAGTTTGTTGTCAAAAACAAATATTTTAGTGAGCAATGAGTTTTAAGGGATCATAACTAATTGATATGAAGTATCTGGAAGATGGAATGTTATTTCAAATGTTGAGCCTCATTTGTGCTAAAAGTTAGAAAGTATTTTATGTGGCTTCCTAAAGAGACTCATAAGTGAATAAAAATAATCTAACACTCTACAAACACAGTTTTTTTAAAAAGTATATGTGAGGAGCATGATGACTCCTTTCGGTTGAATGCAGGCAAGTCAGCAAATGGCCATAACCAATGTCAAGAGTCATATAGTGGTTACCATCTTCAGGGTACCGCCTTTTGTTCAATGAGAAACGCCAAACTTTATAGTTAAAATAAACTTGAATGTAAAATGATAAATCTTTAGGTTCAGCATCAGCTTGTGTGTAAAACAGCACGTAAAGGCCACAAAACTACTTTCACATCTATTGATTGCATTACCATCTTAAGAGCACTGCACACATCTCTTATTGGTGATAAATAAAATTGCAATTATCTTGTTGAAAGAGTATTTTTAGAGCTTTAAAGCATTAACTTATTGAATGTTTTTTTTTATATAAGCAGTCAGTGCTCCAGATACTTTCCATCCATCCAGAATTTGATCAAAAAACATTTTTTTCACCCAAGAATGTCAGTAATTTATTTTCTGCCTAAAATTCATAAACCTATCACTAAACCGCTAGGTAGACCTACAGTATATAGCAATGGCTCTCTTACATAAGGGCTATCTGAATTTGTGACTGTTTAGACTGCCCCTTTGGTTAAAACACTACCTTTGCGTGCTTCTAACACCACAGATATTCTGAATCTAATTAATAATATACCGTGGGAAGAAGGGGGGTTACTTTTTTCTATCAGCATGAAGCCCTTAAATTCTTGCATTGATCAAAGGGACGGACTACCTACTATGAGACAATATTTCAATTCTAGACCAGCTCATTTACTTTTACATACAAATATGCCAGGTTGAGACTATTTTCCTTTATAATATTTTTTTTAATTATGATGGGACCTATACCATCAAATCTCCGTAGGCCACATAGATTCTTGTTTTGCTCCTTTTCATAAGCCACTCTTCATAGGATACTATGAGAGGGAGCAGTGCTCATAAGGTGACCTACTGAAATTTGAATATGATGATTTGCTCTGGCTATGCTTTACTGATGACATTTCTATCATATGGAAATGTGATGCCAACGATTTGATTATTTTTCATGAATGTTAAACCATAACCTTTATAACATTGAGTTCTCAGAGTTTAGTGAAAAGGTTATTTTTCTTGATTGTATAATTTATATTAATGCATCCAGATGCTCAATCGATACCAAGCATAAAAAGAGCAATATACATTTTAATGAATTATTGAGGGCTCGTAAACTATGCATGGTTTGGATTATCACAAGGAACCATCTTGATAGAGAATTTCTAAATAGAGAATACAAAACCAAAATATTTGATAAAGGATTACATCAAGTTTCAAAACCAATAGAAATGATATTTTGTATAAAAAGAAACCATTGTAGAAATACAATCAGGGTAACAACGTTGTGAGGTTTGTCACTGAATTCAATATGAAGAATTCTAAAATACATGAAATGTGCTCCAAAACCTGGCTGTTATTATGCCCAGATAAGGAAGTGTTGCAATACTTGTCATGAGGAAGGTTTCAAGGGTGGATCTTTTATTGAAGTCTACAGGAGGCAGTTCACTTGTTTGGAGTGGGACAATGAGTCCAAAGAAGAAGACACCCCCCAAACGAGGGTGAATTGAGAGGTATGAAAGTTTCCCTAATCTCAAACTCAATAGATCTCTTAAGATTTACTGCCACGACGAACATAAAACAGGTGAATCATCTGCTCCACAATTCTCTAGTAAAGACAAATAAAAATGTAATTGCACACACCATTTAAAATGGACCTTTATGCATAGATCCATATGAAAAATTGTATTTTGTAGCAGGCAGCTTTCCGATCTAAAGGTACCAGAAATCAAGGAGCTCCCACCCACTCCTGCCCTCAGCAAAACCTAGGCCCCAGCTGAACAGAACATGCTTGAAAACGCAAGAGGAAATGTCAAATTTTGTTCAGAGGTCCCCAGCCTGATGTGGAAAACATCAAGTTAGTAAATCTAACTATTAACAAGGACCGGCACTGCCAATAGGTCTGGCTTTAAAGAAATGTTGTGTGGTAATGTGAAGCATTACAAGAAACTAGCATGGGAATGAATATGTATTTGTGTGGTAGCAAATAATTGTAGAATAATATTGATGTAGGTTAAAGGTCAGGTGACAGCTGAACTTCCAAGCATTCTTTTAGGTTATTCCCTTCGCCGTCATGCCTTTTCCTAGCCTGTGCTAAGCCTTTTTTTGGTTATTTGGGATAGTTCACAACTTTTTGTCCACATAAGGTATCCATGCCAAATTTGCATTCTTTTTTTCCAACATCCTGGGGATTCTAAAGATGCCGACGGTTTGTGGGTTCCCCAAAAGGTGACCGAGAAATTAGCAAAAATACAGCTACATTTTGTTTTTGGGGGGAAAAATGGGAAACGTGCTGTAGAAGAAAGCATCTATCTTTTTCTTTGCAAATGCCATCAAAGAGGGTTTGCGTGGCTGAAATCACCATCTTTCCAGCTTTTAGGAATAGGCTGACTTGATTCAGAAAAACTCATTTTTCAACCCAGTTTTGGTATTTTACTAGGACGTAGCCCATTTTTCCTCTTTTTTTTGTACTTTCAATCTCCTTCCAGTTAGTGGAGGAAATGGGTGCCAAACCAATGGTGGATTCTAGAAAGCTATACATTTTTTTAAAAGTAGACACAATTCCGAATTCAGCAAGAGTTCATTTTTGTAGACCCATCAAGGTTTTCCTATTGCAGGTAACGGTTGAAATGAAAATATATTGAAATTAAGTGTCAAAAACAGCAATTTGTGTCTACGTTTTGATCTGTAACTTCTTATAACGATGGCAGATTTTCAAAAGCAATATACTGTTGCATCTACTGGACCTCTCTGGTTGCTGGAATATGTAAGACTTGTAGGTTCACCAAGAACCCAAGGTACCCAGAGCCAATAACTGAGCTGCACCCTACAATGTTATTTCTGGTTTTTTTTTTATTGTGTACCAGGTATACAGTAATTCATTTGGTTAAATATGAAGAGTGAAAAATAGGTTACAAGGAAACCTATGTATTTCTGAAATGGGCACAAGATATGGAGTTTAGAAGCAGCCATTATTTGCACATCTCTGAATGTGTGGACACTCATACTAGCATGTGAATTAGAGGGCATTTCCTCAAAATAACTTTTTTCTTTACACACTGTCTTACATTTGGAAAGCGTAAATGCAGAGAAAGACAATTGGCAATAACACTTGTTCTACTATTCTGTGTTCCTCTAAGTCTCCCAATAAAAATGGTACCTCACTTGTGGGGGTAGGCCTAGTGCCCGCGATAGGAAACAGCCCAAAACACAACACAAATACATCACATTTTTCCACCCAAACCTGACAGTTAATTTGCAGTTTTGGAGTTTGGGCCCTAGCTCAGTGGGCACCTTGGGAAACCTAGCAAACCTGTACATTTTTAAAAAATAGACACCCAGGCTGACTTGTGTGGCACTTACCAGGTTCTGTTACCCAGAACACCCTGCAAACCTCAAAATTTGTCCAAAAAACACATTTTCCACATATTTCTAGGTGGAAATTCTAGAATCAAGGGGGAGCCACAAATGTCCTTCTACCCAGCATTCCCCAAAGTCTCCTAATAAAAATGGTACCTAACTTGTGGGCGTAGGCCTAGGCCCTGTGACAGGAAAAGGCACAAAACACAAACTGGGCACATCATATTTTTCCACTGAAAATTGGCCCATGTTTTCCAATGTGCCTAGCTGTGGATTTTGGGCCCGAGCTCAGCCAGCACCTAGGGATCAAAGCAAGCCACATCTCCCTGGACTCCCTCAGGTGTCTAGTTTTCAGAAATGTCTGGGTTTAGTAGATTTCCCTAGATGGCTGTCGAGCCCGGGACTAAAAACTCAGATACCCTCCTTGTAAAAACAGGTTGCTTTGTGACAGATAGGGATCCACCTGTGTTTTGGTCTCGGGGTCTACGGCCATCCAGGGAAACCTACCAAACCCAAAACATTTCCGAAAACTAGACACCTGAAGGAGTCCAGACAGATGTGGCTCACTTGGATCCCCCAAAGTCCTCTCACCCAGAATCCCATGCAAACCTTAAAATCTAAAAAGTCACACTTTCCACATATTTCTGTGCAGAAAGGTTGCGGGACCACCGAAATATGTTCCGGCTTGGTAATCCTACAACATGCTCACACAGAATGTGAGAAAAATGTACAATTTAAGCTAAATTTGAGGTTTGCAGGGGATTCTTAGTAAGAAAACTCTAAGCAATCCACGCAAGCCACACTGCTAACCAAGCGCCAGGCCACGCACACTACCAGTGAAGCTCAAGTCCACACACACTTCCAGCAAAATGCCAGTACACAGACGGCCAACCAAACGCCAGTACAGGCAAATCATCATCCGAACTCCAGTTCACAAATACACAGAAACTTTCTAGTGGTTTTCTGCCCCCTTTGGGGACTGACGAGACTAAAATGATTACTGATCTGCCCCCATTGTGGCAGAAACTGTCAACATGTGTGCCCAGAAAAAGGGTAGCAACCCTTGCCTATGGGGCTGCTCCCTGACATGCCCATAAATATATCCCTGGTGCTAAATTGGATTTCTGTCCCCAGGGAGGGGGCAGATCAGGTATAATAACTACCATCTGCCCCCCAGGGAAGCAGAAAGACTAGGCCCATTTTTTGGGGTAGTGGGACATCAGGGGGCAGAGGCATACCCATTCTGGGCAGCGCCCACCTCTACACAAAACAAATAATCCCTGCTGCCTAGTGGGCTTTCTGCCCCCCCCCCCCCCTAAGGGGAAGGTGGTAGATCGGGGGCCCTTGCTCATATCTGCCCACCGCGTGGGCAGAAAAACTGCACCCATTTTGGGGGGCGGTGGGGGCATTATAGCATGCCCATTCTGGGCAGTCCCCACCCCCTACTCTGGTTAAAAAAAATACTCTGCCTAGTGGGCTTTCTGCCCAAATGGGGGGACAGATCAGGGGCTATTGTACCTTCTCTGCCCCCAAGATGGGAGGGCAGAAAGACTGTGCTAATTTTTTTGGGGGGTGGGCAGCCCTCAACCCTACTCTAGCTAAAACAAAATACTCTGTGGTGACTAGAGGGCTTTTGCCCCCACATCCCCCGGAGGGCAGAAAGACTGTGCTCATTTTTTGGGAATGGTGAGGCATTGCAAAACCCATTCTGGGCAGCCCTCAACTCTTCTTTGGCTGAATAAAATACCTTGTTGGGCACAGAGGGCTTTTTGCCCACCAAAAAGAGCATCAATACTGTGCCCATTTTTTGGGAGGTGGGGGCATTGACATGCTGATTATGAGAAGCCCCCACCCCTTTAAAAAAACATATATATTTTCCCTGGTGCCTAGTGTTCTTTCTCCCTTCCTGGTGAGGCAGAACAGAGGCTATTGCTCTCATCTGTCCCCAGGGGGCGGCAGAAAGACTGTGTGCATTTTGGGGGGTTGGGGGGCATTGACATGCCTATAGTGGGCAACCCCCACCCTATTTTAAAATAATAAATATAATCCTGGGTGCCTAGTGTACTTTCAGCCCTCCCAAGGGACAGATCAGAGGCTATTGCCCCCATCTGCCCCTGGGCAGCAGGGGTGGGGGTCAGACAGACTGAATATGGCCAAAAAAAGGGGGTAGCAAAAGCCCTTGCCCAAGGGGCTCCCCCCACCCCCTTGTGTCTAGTGGGTGTATCCCTGCTTGGAGATCACCCTCCTGCAGCGATCCCCAAGCAGGGATCCACAGGGAGGATACCATTGGAAAGGGGAGATTCTCCCCTTTCAATAATACCTCTTCCATCTGCCTAGGTGCTCAGGGGGCTGAGCTAACTCCCTGAGCACTGAGGCAGAGAAAGTGAAATGAGCCCATCGGCTCATTTCACTTTCGTCCTCACTGAAATTACGTCAGCTTGCCGTGCACCCTGCTCTCATTTTCGTGCAAACTAAAAACAGCCATGAGCTGGGAAAGCTCTTTCCCAACTCCTGAGGCTGTTTTTAGAAAAATCAAATCCCTCTCATCAGCAGAGGGATTTGGCGCTTGTGTTATGAGGACAGAATGGTCATATGCACCTGAGGGGTTAAACTGACCTTTCTCCCATCTTTGCTGCTGCCAAAGAAAAACACCATAAATTATCTAGTTATCTAACACACTATACTAGCATTACAATGCCATATGTGTGACCCTGCTAGTTCAATCTCAAGCTGCTGGATAAATAAACAAAATAATTACAGCTGTGTGTAGGGCAAGCACTTTTTTGTGGAAGCACACAACTTCTGTACTACCAAAACTTGTACTCCTGGCTCCCAACATGTGGGCAGAGGCAAAGTCCATCTCCAGTGATGCTTACATAATTGTCTGTCGATAGCTGTGCTGTGTTGTTAAGCCAGACCATAAAAGGGTGAAAGAGAGCAATGGGAATTGTTGACCCCAAGGCAGCAGACACCTAGGAAAAGGCCACACCAGCCATAAATTATTGTTTATGGAGGAAAAAACAATCAAACTCTTTTCATAAACAGATAAATATATTTTTCCTTCCTAAATAAGCATTGTCAAAGCCAGTAGGTCTGGAGTTGGCTGAAGGGTTTTGCATTTGTCAAGGCTTATGTGTGTCGCCATGCTTTTTGTGAAACATTTTTGGAGGAGCTGGGAAATAAAACAAATGTCTGAAAGGGAAAGTACTTGGTCTTAAAAATACACATTGCCATAGTGGTCCCTGGCACTAAAGGGTGCTAGTTAATGTGAGGATGTGCCCCTTGTAATCAGGCAGAATGCAGTCACTCACAGTAAAGTTTGCCAATAGCTGAAGTGGGCTAACCCAGTGCTTTAAATTGCCCAGTACTGTCCAGTACAGAGTACCAGCACTTTTTATTTTGAAAGCGAGGGTACCTGCATTTCTCAAGAAAAACGGAATAATTTTAATCACAGGGCACCCGCACTTCTCAGAAATAATCAGTCTGGTACAGAGTACTTCACTTCTATTTTTCCATGTCAAACACTGGGCTATCCAATTGCCCCATGCTGGATGCCGTAGTGGGAGGAAGAAAATTGTGAATGACACACCAACAGACCAATGGATGAAAACAGCTGGCCAAATACCAATAGACGTAAGTATGTCATATGAAATTTTACTAAAATTAAAAGATCGTGGCTAACATAGACCTAAAAGTGAAAGAATGGATGTTTACCGTAAGATGTAGAACTATATAAAGGAGCATCCTCACGGCCTCGATGCTGCATTTATTCGCCTATTCTAGGAGTAGAGTTATTTTTATCGCGTGCAGCTTTGTTGGGTAAAACGAACGAGGGCCCTGTGGTGAGGGCAGCAGCACTACCCGCGTTGTGAATCCACGTGCAGCCAAGGTGACGAAATTAGTACGGGTAACCGAAACGGGGAATGCGTACAACTAATTAACAAATCTGGAAGGAGATCGCTCCGCCCTTCCCTAGTGAAAAGGTGGCAAATGAGTCCACTTCGCACTGAAGCGGGAAACAGAAGTGAATCGAAGCTGTTGACATGATATCTGCCGTGGCAGCTGCTAGGTACCAATCAGTGCCGCGGGGTGCAGCTGCAAGTGTGGGATCCAAAGACGACAGGGCCTCTCCTCCGGGGGTCCTCGCTTTGTGTATTAATGGTGCTCACAAGACTCTCAGCCGCTGCAGCATCTTTCACGCTGCCCGGTCCCTCTCTCCGGGCAGCACGTGGATTATTTAATCTCTGTGGCTCATTGGCTGATGCCCAGCCAATACGAAGGGGGCTGCAAACAGTACCCAACATCACACAGTTCAGGTGAGGACATCAAGAGCACCTCATCCCGCCAGCAGGGGCGAAACTATCGATAGTGCCAAAGGTGTCTTTGCACCAGGAACCCTGGGCATGGGGAACCCACTTCAGCCCGATTAGTGGCCATTTTATGACAAAATGGACGCGACAGAGCGCCAGTTTCCTTGCATGAACAAGAGGTCAATGAAGCTCTTGATACACCGCTGCCCACGCGCCCAGGTTGAGAGCCTGCCGGCCCTTCTTTCCATTTTATAGTTAGCAACTTCCCGAAGACCCACCGTCCGTGTGGCCTCCCTCAAGCCAGGGCCTCGAGTAGACCAGCAACCCGCAGATGGGGTGACCCTGCTGACAGAGGCTCCAGGTTCACGAATTCGACTGCCACCTGACCAGCTGGTCCAATCCCAAACCGTGCACGCAAACTATCAGGGTCGGGGTGGCCTATAGGACAATCAGGAAGTGCTCCATGGGCTGGTCGACAGATTGGTATGTGGGCTGGATTCTTATCGCTTTTCAGGCCTAGCTGTGGCAGGTGGGCCGGTTTCTACTGTTGATTTCCTCGCTAATACAACAAACATTGCCTGCAACAAACACAAACGCATGTATGAAGTCTCCCATACCTTGGAAACTAAGCATACAGCGTGTCTCATCAAGTTCAATACTGGCCTGATATGTAAACTTTGGCTACTTTTTAATCTATTGGTTCACTGATGGGGGACACTTTTATTTAAGTGCCTGCGCCTATTTCTTTTGTCCCAGTCCGCCCCTCTAGGCCACCACCAGTCCCCATCATACCTGCCCTGATTTGCTTAGTGAGGACCTCCTGTGTCCTGAAAGGGAATCACCCAAACTTGGCCAACCTAAAGCGGGGGCACCATAACATGGCACACAGATCAGGAGATATCGTGCTGGATGGCCATCGTCCCACTGCCCAGCCAGCCCCCTCTGGTGGCGTGAGTTCCATCGGACACCGGGGGCACAGGGGTTTCGTAGTTACCTGAGCTGAGGTGAGGATGATTCACTCATCCGGCACTGACAGGTGCTTCTGTCCTCGTGACTGACGGGCTCGGTGTGGGAACGGGGATTTCCTGGGATCTCTTGTCTTCCAGACAGCCCCATTCAGAGGCGTAACAAAACTGAAGGTGGGGGCTGTAAGGTACCCCTTGGGGGCGGGTGGGGGAGTCCCTCCTGGACCCAGTCAGGGGCCTGCTCCCTGTGCACAGTGTACTGCTGTGCAGAGGGGGCCTCCTGGAGCTCCCGCTCCCCGCACCGCCGGGGCTGCTGGGGCCTTTTGTTACGCCATGATCCCCCCCTACCCCAGGCTTTTCCGACGCAGGCAGGTCTTTCTAGAGGTTGGTAAGCCAGGGAACTCAGAGGACGAGCCGAGCCAGAGCGCACCAAGTGTCTGGTTAGGCTGACAGCCAGAACATGAACCGAATGGGCAAAAAAAATCATCAGGTAAATTCTTTCTCATATTTTATCCTCCATCTTGCTATCAAACTCGCCTTTCTCTTTCCACTTCTGTCTCCCACTATCGCTTTTCTCCATCTGTTTCTCTTCCTTTTATTTTAGACTTAATGTTTGTTCTCTTCGTTCCCTCGCCTCCCCTTCCTTCATCTCTTTCTCCTTTGTCACCTTCTTTCGTGTTCACCGCCCAGGGCACAACCTCTCTTCGCCTCCTGCCTTCATCCCCTTCTCTCTCTTGCGTTCTGTTTTTCATTCTATCCTGCTTTCCCTAGCTCCTACAGAATGGCTATCAGCCCCCTCGCACCGGGTCTTTTCTTTCTGCACCCTCCCCTCTGCACACTACCGAGCCCTTCTCAAGCCCCGCGGGGGACAGCAGGGCCGGGGCCGGCTACAGCCATCGGTGGCGCTGACCAGCTCCTCCTCTGCTGCGCCTATGTGGCCGCGGAGCATTAACTAATGGTGCCGGGATTCAGAAGCCAAGATTTCTTAAAATGGCTCTTTTAGGGCTCGTTGCTATGGGACGACCTCGAGTCGAACAGGTAAATAAAATAGCTTAAGCCAGAGTCGAGCTTTCAGTGGCCTATACACCTCCAGCAGAGCAGTAGCTTGCATGGGTGCAGCAGGTTCCGTGGCACCTGAGCCCACTGGACCCTTGCTGTATTTCATAATTCAGAGAGTAGCCAGAGGGTCCGTTTCCTTCTTCGCGCTAGGGAGAATGGAACATTGGCTAGGCCTCTGACCTTCGGGTCTTTCTGACCACACTTCCCAGTGTCCCGGAAGCGATGGCATAACCCCTGACCTTCTACAGATCTCAGAATAAAGCTCGACAAAGAGCCATGAACTGAAGCGCACAGCGAGTTTGTAACATTGTATCTGGGGAGTGCGCGCGCTGGATAACTCCGGCGATACTTGTTATTGTTTTTACTGGTATCAAGCCTGATGACTCAGTTGCTTTTGGTTAAAACCCTGGCCTTGGAATATAGTTTACACTTCAGACTTTACTTTGTGTTTTCTTCCTTGTTTTCTGATGTTTTCCCAGTGGCGATGCATGGATGGAATTTGCCCTAACACAAGTGAGGGCGAGGCACCCCCTTCCCTTTGTTTGTAAAAAACAAGCACAAGCGGGGTACAGTCGGCGCCTGAGCTAGGGTGACCAGACGTCCCGGATTTCACCAGTTTCCCGGAAGATTTCAGGGAATTTAGTCTACATCCCGGTTTTTAGAGAGAGTCGACTGAAAATAGTGGGCGGTGCGTTTATGTTTTCCAAACCGGGATTAGTTATCAGCAGTTATAAGAAAACACTTTAATTAAAATGCAATTCTTAAAGCCAGTATCAAGCCTGTAATTTATGTCCTTAGTGCCTCTTCCGTAGCTCTATGCTTATGAGAGCTGTCCTCTATACGCTTGATTGAAGTAAACTTGTAGACCTTCTTCTGTTTTTTATAAAAGTCCCGGTTTTTAGCCTAAAAATTCGGGTCACCCTAGCCTGTGCCTCGGTACCACTGCACCTGCTGCTCAGTTGCTGGCCACGCGCCGGATTTTCCCGTCACTGTGGTGAGGCGATCTCACTCGAATTTGCTGCTTGGAGCTGCCACTCCTTTAGTTTGAGATGAAAAAAATGCTTAACCCTAAAAGGTTCAGTGGCGCTTGGTCACTTTCATATTGCATTGCAGGAGAAGACAGTTTCTGAATGCAGCTATTCCCTCCCGCACAAAAGATGAGTATCTACTAACCCCATGCAGAAATTAATAGGATGTGTGATATTTATCTATACAGTAGTAAGCAATCGCTACTTATGTAAGTCTCATCTCCTTATTTAACAAGTTAAAACTGATTCTCTTCTTTGATTTACTAGTTTTGTGAATAATGAAACCCCACAGTAGATGATTGGAAAGCTGTTCATGTTGAAGCTTCGAAGGCTTACTACTGGGAAATTCCTGTGACTTTTTACATCTTGGAATTCCACAATTGTTTAATCTTCTGTGCAGTGCTGTTCCAGATGAAGGAAGCTAGTGGAAATGTGCAAACCGGTTTTTTTCTGTATTTCCTCAAGAAGAAAAAAAACCCTTCCCCTAAAATTAAGGGTGACCAGATTTTGAGGAGCAAAAACCAGGTCAGACATAAACAAGACTACGTGTATAAAATTAGCTAAGGCTTGACCTGCAACCCCAACCCGCCCCCACCCACCTCTCTCTGCTCCCCACTGTCTCTCTGCTGGGAGCAGACAGGGGACTGTGTTGCCTGACAGTAACAAATAAATTACTCGCACAGACTTGCACAGGCGGCAGGAGCCCTTTAAATCTCGGCGGTTGCAGCCTCAGCTGCTGATAGGGCGGGAGGCCCTTTAAACTTCACTTTGCGCGCCCGCAGCCGCGGGACGCCCACAGACTTGCACAGGCGGCAGGAGCCCTTTAAATCTCGGCGGTAGCAGCCTCAGCTGCTGATAGGGCGGGAGGCCCTTTAAACTTCACTTGGCGCGCCCGCAGCCGCGGGACGCGCACAGACTTGCACAGGCGGCAGGAGCCCTTTAAATCTCGGCGGTAGCAGCCTCAGCTGCTGATAGGGCGGGAGGCCCTTTAAACTTCACTTGGCGCGCCCGCAGCCGCGGGACGCGCACAGACTTGCACAGGCGGCAGGAGCCCTTTAAATCTCGGCGGTAGCAGCCTCAGCTGCTGATAGGGCGGGAGGCCCTTTAAACTTCACTTGGCGCGCCCGCAGCCGCGGGACGCGCGCGGGCGGCGCCCGGGCGAAGCCCGGGCCAAGGGCGGGCCCATCCTTCGCCCGTCATCGACAGTAAGAGGCTGGGCTGGGCCACCCCTCTTTAATATCTGGTCACAGACATATTAATGCTGTAATTTAATTACACCTGTATCGTGCAGCATACCTGTGTGCCCTTGTGGTCCTCGGGGGGTGCTGTCCCTTTTGTTCCCTCTGCTGACCTCCACGTCTCCCCCCCGCCGTCGCCCGACATTGCGACCGCTGTGTGGGAGGAGCGTTGACGGACCAGGACGGGACTACTTTAGCAAGGTCCCCTAGCACCACGGAAGCAGAACAAGCGGATCTCACACGCCCGAAGGTGATATCAAACTGATCCTGCCCCTGGCTGAGCGGGGTCGGGCAAAGGACAGGCCGTTGTGAGTCCGTTAGGGAGCCGTTAGGGGGCCAGAAGGGGTCGGGTTGAGCAAGTTCACTAAGCAGTTAATTGTAATTGTTTTTATTGAATCTGATAACGTTTTAGTAAGCTGTATACCTGGGCTCCATTTAAATTGATTCATTGTGTCTTCTGGGTGTTATACACTTGCTGTTCTGTGTTATTGCTGATATATGTAGAGGCCCTATACTTTGTAAACGATATAAAAGTTCTGTGTAGTGCAGGGCCATAAAACTAGACAGTCTAGTATTTATCAAAAACTAGTAGTGGTCGACATATTCGTGAGGGCGGTGTAGAATGGCTAAGAATATTTCCACCCTGGATAATTACCTGGTTAAAATGGTGAGCAAGATAAACACTGATAGAAGGAAGTCCTTAGGGAAGGAGTCCACCCCAGAAATGTTTTCTCCTGTAAACAATGGTAGCGGTTCTGTTATGATGGACCCCCTTAATATTGAAGCTCTCCCTTTGGAAAACCCAGCCGCTTTACCCTTCGTTTTAGAGCCACCAAATCAAGTCCCATTGGAGCCCCCGAGTGAGCCTGCATTGTCTCACTCTCCCCCTAAGAGAGCTGTTAGAAAATGCAGAAAAATGCTATCCAAGCGGGGTAACACTCATTTCAAACCAACAATAGAACCAATGATAGAATATGGTCATAGAAGTAATGTAGCTGAAAATGGGATTACAATTAACAAGGACGATGTGAATGGTGTTCTCTTGGGCCACATCGCTAAGCTATTTGAGGAAAAACTAGTCCATATGACTAAACCTCTTATGGAAAAGATTGAATTACTATCTACGGAGGTATCTAGGTTGGGTGGTCTTTTAGACAAAATGTATATGGGACAAACTATGAAACAGTCTGAGCTATCCGTCCAATCCGGCAACCCTGAACAATTGGTTGAAGCACAGAGGCCACGTTTACCTGAATCTAGGGAGCCACCAAGTATGGTGGATAGAACCCCTCATATGAAAGCAGCTGCATCTAATATTGTGAGGAACACTACTCCTGTGAACAGACCAAATTTTATTAACCTCCCACCTGATTGTGAACCCTATGTCATAGTCCTTTCGAACATTCCTCCCTTAGACCCAACAGCAGTGAACTTCCGTGAGGAATCACATGATTCTCTCAAACGGAAATCAGTTGCCTGGTTAAACAAAAATTGTGGTTTCCCCCCACACCTATCCGATCAAATACTGTCTACTAGGCGGATACCATGGATCGGAAACGCAAGGAAAAAATGTAAGGGAGACTGTGTAATTGTTAATTTTAGGCACCCTCAACATGTTGCGACTGTCCTTCTTAGAGCAGCCTCCTTGGATATAAAGGAATCTGACGTGGGTGTGCATCCTCTGGGTTATTTTTATCGACACTTAGCCAGTACATCAGAACCTTCTAAAAAACACAGACCCTTGACTATTAGAAGAAACACTAGCTCTTATACCCCAACTGGAAATAGCTTTTCGGTACTGAGCACTTTGGACGAAAACGATTGACTCCCACGAGCAGGGGATCCCATCACAGAAACGTTAGTATATACCCAGACGTGGGAACAAAAACAGAGTATAGAAGATCTTGAACCGGAACTCATAGTACCCTCGAGTCCCAGAAATACAAGGACAGTTAAATTGGTAAGCAACGTTAAATCCCCTTATTCTATTTTAAGTAAGACAACTAGTTCGGGTGTACCGGATAAGTGCCTCTCAGTGACCATGGAGGGTAAAGACACTAGTAAAGACACTAGTAAAAACTACAACCAAGATAAAGAGCCAAACCCCTTAGTTGAGCTGGAGGATGTTACAGAAAAAGACAACCTACTTATAGTATTAGATCCTCCCTGTGTAAAAGGAAAATCAAGTATTAGACTGATATCATGGAATATAGCTGGCTTAGCAAGGAACCTTGAGGATGTGGTATGGTGTTCCTATATTGAGAACTACGACATCATACTCCTACAAGAAACCTGGATGGTAGAAACCCCCCATAGGCTGGGGTATAAAACCTATTGTTCCCATGCTATTCCATCAACTAGAGGGAGAGCCTCAGGGGGACTGGTCATCTGGGTTAAAGTGACCCTAGAAATAGATGTCACCCCGCTACCCATCCCCTCCCCGGACCTACTAGGCCTTAAAATCAAAACAAGAGGGAAAGAAACTATACATCTAATAAATATATATAACAGACCGTTCCCTTCTAACAAGGAATCAGAGGTAATAGAACTCTTGGACTCCGTTCTAGACTCATTAGGAGATAATGCAAAGGTGTTAGTTGGTGGAGATTTTAATTGTAAATATGAGCCTATCCCGGGGTTGGAAAAATTATTCGACGATCAAGATGCTGCTAATGACATCCTGCCCTTAAAATCTGTAAGTGCAGCTAAAGGCACAAAAGCCGCCTTACAGATTTTACAGTTGACTGTGGCGCATGACCTAAGGGCCTGTAATGGTCGATTTCGTTCAGACAGACCAGCAGCCCCAACCTATTTTAAGGGAAATTCCAGATCCCATATAGATTTTGTAATGGCTACCCGGAATATATGGGACCAAATAACCGACTTTAAGATAGACCATAGGACGGAGAGTGATCATTTTCCCCTCCTACTATGGCTGGATTCTCAATCATTCATTATTAAATCCAAAGAAGAGACCCTATTAAATACCACGGTCGCGGAACTAGAGGTAACTAATAACAGGCGTGCCCTAAGATGGCCCTATATCTTGGGAACCGAAATAACGCTGATAAATATATACAATGTATTTACTGAAACGGTAGGAGGCCTTCAGACAGCATTAGTGGGAACACAAGGTGTGCTTGACATACATCTTAAGCTGGTAGACGCATTAACCCCACTATTGAGCAAAATCTATAAAAAAGATGGTAATAGGAAACGGAATGATCTTGAGTCAGCGAACCCATGGTATAATAAAGACTGTCGTATAGCAAAATCAAGACTAATCCAGGCAGTAAAATCCGGGAACAGCTTGGATATAAAAAACAATAGACTAGCCCACAAAAAAACGTTGGCCCAAGCTAAAAAAACATGGGATGAAAATTTCTGGGAGGATCTCTTGAATGCAGCTAAGCTACGGGACCAGAGTATGTTCTGGAATCTAATCACTAATGGAAATAAGCAGGGCAGATCAACAAAGGATATTTTCCTAGATGAAAATACTTGGTGCGACCACTTCACTAAGCTCTATGCTAACAAACAGGAGAATTTGCCCTTCGAGGACCATGAGACAAATTCAGAGATAAGTGTTGCTCCACTAACCTTTAGTTTAGAAGAAACTAATAAGGTTTTATTAGCTGTGAAATTGGGCAAAGCCCCAGGCCCTGATAAAATCCCCGGAGATCTTCTAAAATATGATGTGGATGTGTGGGGGCCTTACATAAATTACTTGAGTAATTCCATTGTGGCAGGCACACCAATCCCCGATTCCTGGAAAGGGGCAGAAATTATGACAATTTTTAAAAAAGGTGATCGCTACGATCCAAGTAATTACCGCCCAATAAGTTTAATAGACTCATTTCAAAAGATATATGCCAGACATATTTTAAACAGGCTTTTAGATTGGATTGAAGAGACTAAAATATTAACCAAATATCAGGCTGGCTTTAGAATAAAAGTAAGTACGGTTGACCAGGTGTTTAGGTTCATGTGCATCTGTTGGAAGTATATAACCATAAGGAAGGGTAGCCTCTATGTGGCATTCATGGATCTAAGGGCCGCCTTTGACCTTGTTCCTCGCAATTTGTTGTGGTCTACATTAAGAAACATGGCGGTCCCTGGGGAACTACTTAAAGAACTTATCAAGCTTCACACAGGGAACTATGCAAAAATTAGGTGGGGAAAAGAAGGTGAGACCTCAAGGGCCATACCTGTAGACCGTGGTGTGCGCCAAGGCTGCGTGTTAGCTCCTACACTCTTCTCACTATATGTTAATGATATTCCAATCTATTTAAGGGATTGTGTACATGACTCACCGAAGCTAGGTGGCGAGCCGGTTACGGCATTACTATTTGCCGATGACACCATCCTCATTTCTCAAACTCCGAGAGGTTTACAGAATTTGGTGGATTCTTTCCAGAAGTATTGCGTGGGGAAGGGGCTAGAAATAAATCCTACCAAAACAAAGTATATGTCAATAAACTCCAAGAAATCCCTCAGGAATAATCTGTCCTTGGATAACCAAAAACTGGAACAGGTAGGGAGTTTCAATTATCTGGGGATGACGCTGGATAGTAACCTGTCCTGGAAAGGGCAGATGGATAAAAGCATTCTAGCCCTTAAACAAAACTCAATGCCTATTTTAAAAATACACGGAGCCAGTTACTCTAAAGCAATCTCACCAGCACTGGAAGTATATAAAGCAAAGGCCCAATCGACCGCCCTTTATGGTGCTGAACTCTGGGGCTTCCATTGCAATAACAACTTTGGAAAAACGGAAAACCATTTTGTACGAAGGCTACTTAAAATACCGACAAGAACCCCCCTAGTCCCTGTTTTCCTTGATATTAATCTTAAAAGAGCAGACTATCAAGCATTATTAAGACCATTGCTGTATTGGGTCAGGCTATGGGTAACCCCGGAGTTGAGTGATTACAAGAACGGATTGACTGAACTAACTCAGATAGATGGACATATGAATACCCCTTGGTTAAAATATGTATCCAAGTGGTACGAGAGATTAGGTTTATCACACCTATGGGAAGCTCCACAGAATATGACAACATGTACCAGGAAAAATGTAAAGGACACTTTTTGGTCTTATGTCAACGGAGAGCTACTGCATAGTTCATCGATTGGTACTCTGACTTTGAATTTTTTAAACATAAAAGATACACCTAAATTCGAACAATTTTTGGATGAGGTCGGCCCTCCTCTGGCAAAAACACTTTATTTACAGTTTAGGTACGGGGTCTTACAGATTAATGCTTACACATGCAATTGGGGAGGGGTAAAAGGTTGTGAACTCTGCACTCTCTGTACCTTAGGGGCTAAAGAAGACGTTGCTCATTTACTCTTCTTTTGCCCAGTATACAAGAAACCAAGGGATCGGTGGATCAAACCCGTTTGTAAATATGTGGGGGTCAGATCCTATAAAGAAGCAGTGCGCATATTTCAGTCCAATACTTCACAATTAGTGGTGTTTGGCACAAGCAGATTCCTATATAATGTGTACCTTATCAGGAATCGACTTGGTCACAAATTGTAACGCTTTGTCAGGTGGCCCGCTCATCCCCCTCCTTGCAAAGGTATATGATGCACTGTTTTATCGACAAGTTAATTAAATTTTTTTTTTTTTCTTTTAGTTCTGGCTTTTAATTATTTTATAAATTGTTATTTATATTTTTATACGCCTAATGATACTGCTTAATCATGGGGACATCCATATACTTCTTGCCAACTGTATGTATTGTATCTTATATTTTATTGTATAATGTATTTATGTATGTCGTATTTATTTCCTGTCTTGACTTTTATGGCAATATTTGCCAAAATAAAGTAACGAACGAAATTACTTTTATAATTTCATACTTTGTAGGCCTCTGTTAAAGGAGAGCATATCTTTAACATATGCTTTCCCTAGAGCAGTGGTCTCCAAACTTTTTAATGCCGCCCCCCCCCAGTTGAAAAATAAAAATCATTGGGCCCCCCTCAGAATTTCTCACAATTATTTTATAAAGATGGCAAGGTTCAAATATGTCTAGACCTATTTAAACATTGCAGTTAAGTGCCGTTACATTTTAAAAAATGCAATAACATGCTTCTGCTTACAACAAAGGCATGTTAACTGTATAATGCTTCTTTTGGCCAGAGCCTGGTCCCCCCGGGACCACTTGAGCCTCCCCTAGGAGAGTCTGCCCCCAAGTTTGAAGATCTCTGCGCTATAGGATCTGACCTGTGGCCCAAAAACTGGGACATTTATTTAATGATCTGACATTTGTCCCAAAAACCGGGACATTTACTTAAAATTAGGAGAGCCGTCGGCACACCGGGACAGTCCTCTAAAAACCGGGACTGTCCGGGGAAATCCGGGACGTCTGGTCACCCTACTAAACCCCACAACACATCCTCCATCCCTTGAGCGGTAAATCCAGGACAATTTTTAGAATGACACAGGATAATGACGAAGTGTGTAAATGCTCGCATACTTGTCTTTGTGTGCTATCCACAGGGCCATTGGAAATAATGCAATTCTGTGGCCACAGCCTTTTATGAATAACTGTGGATTTAATGTGCTTGCCACGTAATCTGACATCCACTGCACATTTAACAGATTTCAACAACAATGGCGTTTTTAGATTGAAAAGATTAAATGTCAGTAAAAAAAGAAAGATTACGTGATGTGTCACACGGAGTCAGACTCTTGACAAAGTCACTTTTCAGATGCTGATTGCAGTATTTGGTTGTCAAACTGGTACTATTGAACCCAAATAGTATTATTGGGTATTAAAAAGAAACAATAGTGACATAATACTGCTCCAATGTATGCATAATCTGTCTTTACTTACAGCATAATTTAATAAACTATATGTACCAAAGCATTTTCTCATTGACACAGAATGGGTATTCCCGTTGATACATCTGGCCCTAAGACACTTATCTTGGTCTTTTGTTGCGTGCAATCTGACGTTGTGGAATACCCATGTGTAAACATGCAAAACGACTTCCTCAGGAATGCAGGTGGAACTATGCAACAGGTGCAGCTTTCAGGACACACATCTGGGAAGTTTTGTGAATTTCTAAATTCGTAAGTGAAATCCACGCTTATGACAACATGAACAAGTGTAGATGTACAATTTCTTGCGTCATTCAAGGATTGGTGTGATCTCATGAAGCAAGGAGATGCAGTGATGCTGAAAGTCGGTTGTGCGACAGGTATTTCAGCATTCCCTGATTACCTGAGAGATTTCTGGAGGATAACAGCAATATAGGATCAATTTATTTGGGTAACTTCCAGGAGTTGGTGTGTGTTCCAAGACTGCCAAATATTAAACATAATTAGGTCAGGAGACACCGTTTTTAATACAGACTGCCATGTATTCCTTTTTTAAATGCATCTGTTTATATGTGTTTTGTCTGCACAGTGACTGAATTTTACAACTTGAACCTTAGTGAAATAAGTTACTAGCGCTCTTTCTAAAATGTCCACATTCTATAAATATGCATTACATTGAAGTAAGAATAAGGCACACTGATCCTTAAAGCTGTAATGTGATGGGAACAAATAATTTGAGTGGGATCAAAAATGACACATTAATGACACTTTGTGTTGTGTACACTTTTTCAATTGAAAGTGACACAATTTCCGATCGACAGATCATCATATTTTATAACTTCATATGCAGGTCTAATGCTAAATAAGGCAACATTTATGTGGCATTGAACGTTTCCACTGCTAGGGGTATTCTTAGACGTGTGACAGGCACATTGATCCACTGAACTATCTTTTTATGGCCTGTTTTGAGAGTGCAGCTGCCTGTTTACAACTAAGTGTGTACCGCTAGAGAGGGGCTTTGGCTCCACCCACATGTTTGGGGCCAGGAGTACATATTTTGATTTTGCAGAAGTTGTGTGCTTCCACAAAAAAGTGCTTGCCCCCCGTCCAGCTGTGAGAGTTTTGTTGGTTCTCTAGCCAGCTGACTGAGCTTGAACTTTCAGAAGCCCACACATGATATTGTAATGCTGTAAAAGTGTCTAGGATTACTAGATCATTTATGGGCTTTGTCTTTCTCTTGAAGCAGCCAGATGGGAGGAGGGCAGGCATTACTCTACATAGATTTGTAGGTCTAGCTTGCCAGTGCAACTGTCAGCTAACCTTTTAACCTAAAACACAAACAGGGGTAGTAAGGGTGAAGAGATGCCGCACATCTAGGGAGTAAAACAGTATAGGTAACAGATGTAAATGCAGTCGGAGTCTGGTGCCAGATGGTCAGGTGCCTTACTACCCAATTGGCACAAAATTGAGTACCAAAGTACACAGAAACATCAAAAGCAATGTGACCACAGCACACAGAAATAAATAGTCCAATCACGTAGCAAGGATTTATATCCCTGGTAGTACAGTTGAAGTTGGAGAGAACAAAACGTGGAGATCCCGAATCTGTTGTTGAAAGTGTCTCTATTTGTAGTCAAGACCCTTCAAACAGTGCGCTGCTTATTGACTGCCTCACTGCTCCGGCCCTGTTTGAAGGGTCTTGACTTCAAGCTTATCAGGGCCTCCTTCATTCTTCAATCTTTCGTGTTCACCACTTGGACCCACTACACCAGTTGCTGTGAGGTTACTACCCCATATTTACATCCCACCGTACAAGATTTCTACCTACCGCCTAAGGCACACCTGCCTTACCGTAGGGTTCTTCCAAGTTTTGCTTCTCTGGCTGGACTGCCCAGCCTTGATGAAGTCACCTGAGTGACGAAACACGTGTTGGCTGTATCTTGATGAATGCACAATCCTGGGGCTAACTGTGCCTACAAATAAAGACACTTTCCACAACAGATTCGGGATCTTCACGTTTTGTTCTCTCCAACTTCAACTGTACTACCAGGGATACAAATCATTGCTATGTGATTGGACTATTTATTTCTGTGCGCTGTGTTAACAACCTTTTAACCTACACCAATATTCTTCTAAAGTTATTTGTTTCCACACAAATACATATGCTATTTATTTGCAATGCTACCCATTACCATACAACATGCCTTTAAAGCCAGACCTATTAGCATTGCCAATGCTTGTTCTTAATTTTACTAAGCTCTCAATTAGTAGTTTGCTTATGGTGCTAGTTGTATTTGTATATTATTCAATACGAAGAGAAAACTATTTTATGCTATTTAGGCAGCCTCTGTTGCTATAAGATGTGTCAACAATATGTTGTCAGGACTCATAAAAATAAATGTATGTCTGTATGTCAAACTAACATATGAAAAGTTGAATCATCACATGTCATTTTCTGATTCCCAAAATCAGTCTCTGCAGAAGCTTGCAACAAGAGATGTTAGGCACCACTGTGAGATATTCAACAGTTGTGTGAAAATTCAACAGTTGCGAGGAGACCATCAGAGTATTGGTCCTTAGCAATTGTGAATACCCAGATAGTCACAATTTTGTGGGTATTTGCAAACATTTTCAGTGTCTTCTGCAGCCTTATCTGCACTTCTGAACTTTCTCCTAACTATATCAGGAGTAAAGAAGGGCCATGATTATTATTTTTTTTCCAATTATTATTTGGAGCAAACAAGCACAATTTTCATTTCATCCAAATACAAAGATAATCACATCTATTTGATCAATTTCATCACTGTACACAGAATTATAATAAAGATAATAATCCAAATAAATCATCAGACAAAAAAACAGAAGAAATCAGAGGAAAAAAAGATAAAATAAGTTCATCCCTCACCTATCATATGGAGCATCATTGGATGACCACCCCATGTGTGATACTGGGTCCCCAGAGGCAGGCCAATCTTGCATTCTCATTTTTTCTCAGCCCAGTACCCCATTGATGCCCGAATCACAGCTGCTAGTTTTTGAACCCTCTTCCCCTTACAATTATAGAGGGCTTTCTCCATGTTATACATGCTCATCATCCGCGTAAACCATTGCTGCACTGTGGAGGGGGTCTTTATCTCGCTACACTGTGGTGACAAGAAAGCATGCTACCGCCATGTCAACAAAAACAAAGTCAAGCATCCACCCCCCTGTTTTTGCCAATACTTTGTTCTATCCCAATTAACATCAATGATGGAGTTATGTTGACCTTGTCATCCAAGGCTAATCTTAGGAATGCCCTAATTTCTTCCTTAAACACCTGCAGTTTAATACACCCATACAGCATATGTTCCATGTCTGCCAGGCCACCCCTGCACTGCTGACAACAATAATTTTCCCCAACGGAACAGCTTGATAGGGGTATGATATAGACGGAAGATAGTCTTATAATGATGACTCCTCAGAGGCCGTGAGCAAAGATACCATGGCAACCTCTAATGACTCCTCCAGATCTATCCCCTGGAATCCCAATTTTGCCTTCCATTTCTCACTCTGGAGTTCAAGATCATCCACCCATAAAGTTGACCAACCCTAGCCCCCTAGACAATGTGTTCAACAAGCGGTAGCCTTTCTATAAACAGTGCTCCATCCTCAAGTTTAGAAATAAAATCCCTAATCTGCAAGTACTTAAAAATGGTTTTCCAGCCCAAACCAAATCTAAGCTGCAGATCCCCAGACGAGCATAGATTGCATGACTGGAAAGTTCACCCAGTCTAGACATACCTGCTTTTTCGCAGATATTACACACACCTCCGTGAAATATAGAGGGGAGTATGGGTGATCACCACAGTGGAGTATATCTATTATATCTTGAGATTCCTCCTCTCGTCTTTATCTGCTTCCAAATCTTGTATGTAGCCCCCAGGTATAAATATGGGTTTCCAGGGAGAAACAAATGTGGTTATGATCCTCCCTAACCAAACAGCAAAACGTTTAGACTATAGCTTTGCATCTGGGTTAATTAATGAGATAGGTCTATAGCACCCCAGTTTCGTTGGGGGCTTATCCCTTTTGTTTTAAAAAACAACAACAATGTTAGTACATGAAGCTGAGGGCCCTGATTCCTGCTGCACCGCAAGAAATGTATACAGCAAATCGTTTGCCAACTCCAAGAAAAATACTTGATAAAACTCTGAAGTCAACTTATCTGGCCCTTCAGATTTCCCAGATGCTAAAGTTTTGAAGGTTTCTAGAACTTCACCGATTGTTAAAGCAGACTGCAAAGCTTCAGCTTCCTCACTAAACTGGTCTTTCCCACAAATTCCTGTATCTGAGCCAGAGAATTTCTCTTCCTCACAGAGCTCTTCGTAGCATTACTCAAAAACTTTAACTTTGGAGTCAGGGTTAACATCCAGCTTGCCATCTTTCCCTTCTATAGCTTTGATGCCCCTTTTTACTTACTGCTGTCTTACACAAAGGGCCAGCGGACTCCCCACAACTCTCCATTCTCATAGTTCTCCGTCTGCATGCCTGAAATTTCCTTGCAATAGCACTTCAGTAAAAGATATTGATTCTAGCCTTTGACACCCTGTTTTTTGCTGAATCCCCTGATCATCACGCCCACAGACAATCAGCCTCATCTGCTTTATTTCTAAGTGTAGAAGCTCTGCATGCAGCGCCCCCACCTCTTTGGCCTGTTGTTTCTGCTATATGTTGAGAAACTAGCAGTCTCGCCCCTGACTCCAGCTTTAAATGAGTCCCAAACTGCCCCTACAGAAGCACTATTGCGGTTCACTTCCAGAAATTACACTGTCCATTTTTTCATATGTTCGATGTAGGCAGTATCTAGCAGCAGTTTCCTATCAAAGGTCCAATTTCTCTTTCTAACCACTCAGAGGTTTAATAGTTCTAGCAACTATGGGTTATGGTCTGACACTACTCTCTGAAGCCTCTTGACATCAGCTTTACACACCAGTCTTGCGGATATCAAGGAATAGTCCAGCTGGACATATTTTCTGTGTGGATGAGAAAAATAAATATATCCCCGATCGGGGATCTTCAGCAGATCCCACACACCCACCAATCCATGGCTTCTTATAAAGTATTGCAGCACCTTATATAATAAAGGTCTCCTCCCAGCAACATTGCAGGCTGAGCTGCTATTGTTCCTGACCTCCATATGAATGTTGAAATCACCACACATGACCAAAGGGCTGGGCCATGATGCTAGCTCAACCCCCAACCCTTGAAAAACTGCAGATTCATCCAGATTGGAGCCATATCTAGAATAAAAGGTGAGAATCATTTATTGGTTCAACTATCACCAATCTGCCAAGCTTGTCCACTAAAGTGCGTTTCACCTGACAATTATTACTCTTAGCTAAAATTGCCACGCCCCTCATAGAGCTAGTTTGAGTGGTACTCGCAAGAATGTAATAGCACCTAATCTGTAACCAGTCCCTCTAGCCCTAATGATTGTAACACTTCGGTCACTCTTTGACTTTTATATCTATCATTAAGACAATGTACATTAACTGAACATATGTGTATACTGTCAGATTTAATCCTTGACTCCATATGAAAGACATCTTTTCACTCATATCCTTATGTGATCTCAAACATATATCATCTTCCAAATTGGATTTAATATGTTCCACTACTTCTACGTCTCTTGCCTTGCTTCTTCAATTTCCCCCGATTCCCCAAGAGAATCCTCCCTCCACCTCCTTCTTGCCCCTCCACCCTACCTCTCTTTCCCACCCCCTTCCACCACCCCCCACATCCCTCCACTCCAATGTAGCAAGTAGATGTAAGATAGGTCTGTGGATAGTGAACTGAGCTCATCATCCCTAAGCCAGAGCCACTTGCAGACCACCTCGCATCAGTACATGACCTATGACCAAATCCACTGTGCTCACTGAATGTGACCACGTGGACCCCCATCTGCATTCCCACTACCCCATATGGATAACGCACTTGATCCCTCCCAAGGCATTTAGATGAAGTATTCCTGTCCTCATTTTGCACATACTCTAGAAACCCCTTCACTTTAGCTTCAGATGTAAACAATCTAGTTTTGCCCTTCCAGACAACCTTTTGGCTATCTGGGATTATAAGAAAAGCCTGTTCTGGAAAGGGTCACTTTTTAAAAAATGATCTGCCTCAACCCGAACTAGGATGTCTCTGGGTTTCTCCACCTCAGCGTTCCTTGGCCTGATTAATGGGATTCTATGTGCTTTCTGAATTTCATGGCTCCAGTTCCAACCCTCAAGCTCATGGCAAGGAATTATTCTGAATTATATTAACTATAAACAATCTGGTGTCATCCCCTTCTTCCCCTTCCTCAACTCCTATGACTAGAAGATTGTTCTGGCGCAGTCGCTTCTCATAATGCTCAAGCTTTGGCTGTATATCAATTAGCTGGGCCTCATGCGCCTCTGTTCGCTCACAGGTGGCGGTAACATCTGCCTCTATGCAGTAGCCCTATCTTCCAGACTGGACATTCTCTCTACTATCGTAGAGCAAGTCTTGGCAAATCTGCATACTACTCCTTGCAGGTTCCTGGTCACAGTCCGAAACCTCTGACTATCAGACGGGGTCTCCTCTGAGTGCCACTATACACTGATAGCCTCCAAAGTCTGCTCTTCTTCTTCAGGTGGTAGGGCCTGGGTTACATACCCTAATGTAGCTACAAGGTCATCCCTAGGTGTTGCATTATGTTAATTGAGTAATCCTACCTTAAATCATATCCTGACCCTCCCCTGGGCCCGGCTACACAGGTCCAAATTAAATTACAAATTGCTCCAAACAAGAAGTGTGTACGCCACAGTCCACCCACCAACCAGAGCATGCTCCGTGGGAATGGCACAGTTTTCAGGCTCTGACAGGATGAAGAGCTCTTCTCAGCCACCTCACACGGCTGCCATCTTGCACCCCCTCGAGAAGGGCATTGATTAGAGTTTGGTGTATAGTGGATATCTGCCAAGGAGAGACGATTGTTCTATCCACCTTATTTGGGGTTCAGTCAGGCCCAATATGCTGTACATAGGTCAGAAGGAACAACCACTAATGTTTGGTTGATGTTCCGCATCCACAAACTCTAAAGAAGACCTTCGTCAATTAAAAAGTGAGCAAAGATTCACAAAAATAAAATGTATTCACAGAAGATGTTGGGGACGGAAAAGCTTTTATCAAAAATAATTCACCACAAATAGAAACGTGGAACACATGTTATATAAGTTCTCTAATTTTCTCATCCTGAGCTTTAATGTTAATTACAATTGAACATGGGAAATATAGATGAATCTTCTAACATATACTACATCAGTTATGAAAGTTGTCTATTTTTAAGTCAAAAAGTGCAGATAATTATGTTAAAGCCTGCAGCATAGGTCAAGAAACCTTCACATGATGATTGAAACACTAAAGCAATGTTTTGCGTATTGCACATAACTCCTCACACAACAACTACAGAAATGTCTTTTGGGGGGTCATCTCACTGTCGCATAAGTTGGATTTCTCTCATACACCACCACATCTTGTTTGGCAACAGAGGCATTGTTTAAATTATAGTGGGACGATGCCACTGGTCAGCACCCCACTATAGCAATTGTTCAAGCACATTGGAGCAGGTGGCATTGGCAACCCTCTGTTTCCCTGGCCCACTCTGTACATGCTACAGTACAATAAAATACTCCAAGTGAGCAAAAGGCTCCTCCTCTGAAAGGCAGACTTAATCTGCACACTACAGCAGGCTGCAGCAACTCCCTCCACTGTCACCAAGACATTTGTGGTCATAATTAGGGGTGTGCTGTTCAGTGTTCAGGTTTGAGAAGTTAATATAAGTCAGTGTGAATAGAGAACAGCAAAAACATTATATAATACATGGTGGGCATGGATATGTTTCTTAAGTAGTACAGATAAGACTATACTCAATAAAAGAAACAACCATAACTTCTCCCACAAACTGTGGCCTTCACTAGATCTATATCTACATAAGTTAAAACCTCCTTATGCCACACACACTGCATTATTAGCACCAACCATAGTAGCTATTCATATTACATTCATAGCACATCCACACTCTCTATCTAAGACCAGCAAAGTGTCCACACACAAAATCTATGTGTCCTGTAGAGGAAACAGTATAATTAGTTAGCAACAACAAGCAGATTTAGAAGTAATCTTAGATCCCAATAGTACACCTCCAATTTTTCTGAAGGAAAGAAGAAACCAGAACTCACAGGTAGAATGTGAGAACGAGGAGCTGGGCACAGTAGAGGTAGACCTGTTGGAATGACATAGGACAATTGAAAAACAGTTGGCAGAAATAGTTTCCAGAGGTATTTTGTGATAGGTTAGGTCATCTCACACAGTATACGCATCAGATTATTTTGAAAGAAAATGTCAAGCCTGTAGCAAGTAAGGAGAGTGGAGTCCCTTTTGCAATGAGGCAACCCATGTAGGATGAGCTAGAGAGATTAAGAAAAGAAGGGATAATAGAAGAAGTAGAAGTTTCAGAGTGGGTGTCTCCAGTGGTTCTGTCGAAGAAAGCATCAGGGATTAGGTTTTGTATGGACCTGAGGGGTGTTAAATAGAGAGCATGTGATGTACATATTTCCATTGTCCAAAATTACAGATATGCTTTCACAGCTCAATGGTGTGAAAATATTTTCCACCTTAGATTTTCAGGCGGCATACCACAAGATAGAACTGGCAGAACAGTCCAAAGATTTTATGATATTTACCACATCATTTTGGGTAGTTAAGATCACCAGGATGGCTTCAGATGCCTCTGCTTTTGAAAGGGCAATGGATAGTGTATTGGAGGGGCTGGAAGGTGTGAAGATTTATCAAGATGATGTGTTGGTATATGGTGGTACCCAGGAAGAACATGATAAGCGCTTAAGGTTGATACTTGAAAGATTTAAAAAGAGAGGTCTCACTTTGAAGGAAACTAAATGCAAGTTTGGAAAAAATAGTTAGTTTACCTGGGACATAGACTGAAGGGGGATAGTAAGAAACAAAGCCAACCCTGAGAACAAGGAGGACTTAGTTACGTTCCTAGGCATGGCTGAATATTAGCACAAATTCATACCCGAGTTTGCGGCAAGAGCTTATAACATGAGGAAATTATTGAAAAGAGGGTTGAAGTATGAGTGGACAAATTTGTGAAAAGGGGAATTCAAGAATCTCAAGGAGGCACTATCAAGGACGCCCTCCTCAGGCAGTTTTAACAAGCAGGAAAGGTCAGTACTGATCACAGATGCTAGTGCTAAATGGCTAGGAGAAATCTTAAAACAGACTGAAGGAACCGAGGAACAGGCCATAATGTTTGTATTCTGGAGTTTGAGGGTATCAGAGAATCAACATTCTGTAATCAAAAGGGAAAATGTATGCATAGTGTGGGCAATTAAGAAGTTCACAATCAGAACAGATCATAAACTTCTCTGAGAGATTTTGGGGGAAAAATGTGATATCCAGCAGAATTTGAAGATGGGTTATTTCTCTACAATATTACAACTTTAATATAGAATATATCCGATGGGTTGAAAATAGAGTAGCTGATTTTTTAGGGGGGAGTTGATAAAGACTGAAACATAATCAGAGGATTTGGAAATTGTTCATAAGATGATGATGATGAATTTAAAGTCTTTGAAATCATAGAAGGTATGGTGAGTAAAGATGAGTTGAAAAAACAGAGTGTAAGTGATGAGGAATTAATGCATCTAAGCAAACTCATCATAGACGGTTGGGGAAAATGCAAAAAAGTTGAATCCACCATACCAAGGGTACTGGGAAGTGAGAAATGAATTGTTGGTACACAATGACCTGGTGTATAGAGGTACAAAACTGATTCTGCGTGTGAGGCTGTGGTGTAAGGTGATGGAATTAGCACATCAAGGGCATTTGGGTATCAGCAAAAGAACTAAAGGATTAGGCTACACTTTTGGTGGCTAGGTCTGGACATTCAGGTGGAGCAAACGATCAATGATTGTTTGGACTGTAAGAATAGTGTGCAAGACAAAGATGCAGGCCACAACATTACGAGAACCACCTGAGAATCTATGGGAACAGGTTGCACTGGATATCTTGGGTCTGGTAAGTAGTAAGGAGCAGATTTATGAAAAAGTGGCGCCACTTTTCTTGCGCCCCATAGCACCCCCTAACACCACGTGGTAGCGCCGTATTTAAAATACGGTGCACCATGGTGGTAGTTAAGGTGACTGGCATCACAGGTTTTTACGCTAGTCTGGCGCTTTGCAGGATTAACTTAAAAAATGATGATGCTAACCCTGCAGAGCCCCCAGAGGCCCATTGTATTAAATGGGAGCCTCTGTTTAACGCCTGCACTTAGCCACATTAAAAAATGGCAATAAAAATGGCACAAAGGAATCTCATTTTTATGCCCCCCAGTGCCGGAACGTCCCCCCTTGCATACATTATGCCTGGCGCAGGCATAAAGTGGAGCAAGGGGTTACAAAGTGGCACAATGCATGCATTGCGCCACTTTGTAAATATGGCGCAGTATTTCTGACCTCATTGGTCCACATTTGTGCCACACAAAATTACACAAATGCGGCGCAAGGAGACGCTAGGGGCTCTTAAATATGCTCCTGAGTCAGGTCAATTTTATGTGGTGGTATTGATTGACGTACTCGAGATATCCTTAGATAAGAATTACCCAGGATGTGGAATCAAAGCATGTGGTGAGTTCTCTGGAGGCCTTTTTTCCAGAGAAGGAATACTGGGGTCGTGTTAACAGACAATGAAGTACAGATAGTGTCAAGAGTGATGAAGGAATTTCTTGCAGGTCGAGGCATAGAACACAAGACATGTGAACTTTATCACCCAAAATCCAATGGTATGGTACAAAAGATTTAATAGGGCACACTCAGAGAGGCCATACACATTGGTAAACAAGAGTCAAGAGCTTGGAGGGAGGAAATAAAGACAAGGGTGATAGAGTATCATCTAACACCACATACTATTATGGGAAGAGTTCCTTTCGAGCTGTTTAGAGGGAGACAGCCCAATTCATTTTTGTGTCTTGCTTGGAATAAGCAATTTAAAGAAGGGTCCAAAAAGGAAAAGGGAAATTGGAGGACTAAACAACAACAAAGCTTAATTAAAATAAAAGAAAGATATGTTGGGAGAAATGCTGTAACGGGAACAGTTGTTACAGTAGATGATTGGGTCAAAGTAAAACTCCCACAAGGTTGGTGAAATCTTCCAAGCATGGAAATCCACAAAAACTCATTAAAGTTTTTAAAAATGCAGTAAAACTAGATGATAATTGGATATTGAATTTGAGTAGGGTTTTGGTAGTACAAAGGAAAGAGGCTGAACATTGAAAAGGAAAGGAGTGTATGGAGGATTCCCATTGAGAGGACAGGGACCAAGGTGTAGCAGTAGAAGAGTAAATCTACCATGACATTTGAAGGATTATATGATGTAGGACAATAGTTGTAAAAATTCAAGCTGTAAATATTTTTATGCAAAATGCGATTTGTGTTTCAAGGTAATAAGTTCAAATTCCTCTATTTAAAATTTCTATTTTAGGAATGTTTCACTCAAAACCCCTTTCAAATATATTTTATGCAAAGTACAAGTTATTGATTCTGTTTTAGCAAGGCAATGAAATTATATTTCCTCATGTAAAACGTCTATTTCAGGAATGTGTCCTTCTAAAACCCCTTCCTAGCTTCCCTACTTTGTTCCTCCTCTACAGTTAGTTTTTTTCTTTTTTTATATAAAAGAGAAATATGCATAGTATCTAGCTCATCTAATGGAGTGTGGATTGTGAGGGCTGTAGAATGTGAGGACCAAAGGTTCCAGGGAAGGCAGTTGAGACTGAGAGAGAGCATCTGGAAGGTGAAGAGGCAGCACATAGGTTGGGTGGCTGAGGTATTTCCCTTGAACCTAAATAAATGAACATTAACTACTTAATTGTGATAGAGGTACTTTTTCACACAGAGCTAAAACCGACCAGGCACGCCTCCTTCCCTCACTTCCCTAGCGCTTGTGCAGTTTTTTCATAGCCCACCTTCCTTCTCTTCATCGCAACCAACTACTATTATCTCTCTTCTTCTCTCACCTATCTTCTCTTTCTACTGTGGAAGTAGATCAGAAAACCCTATATGTTAAATGCAGAAATTTAGTTAATTGTATACAACCATATACATCCACCTAGTCAACACTAATGTTAATATGTTCAAGCTGTTACGTACAAATTGACATCAACGTTGCTACTAGCATGCAACTGTTTCCTATGTATCTCTCTACAAAATTATTAAGATTTTTTAAACAAAAAAATAGGGGTTGCAATGTTGCTAGCCAGCAGGCTTCCTGTAGGTCAACTTTAAACAACGCTAACAACAGATTGCCAGTGATATCCCCTTTCTGTGGTAAAGGTCAGCAAGGCGAGGCCAGCAAAGCTAGCCAGAGACATTGCAACTGACCTTGAAGTAGTAGGGTGGAGTATGAACTTTCCCAGCTTGTCCATCTTGTGTTTGCCCTCCGCCCCGATGCAGAGCCTATTTGTAATTTTTTTGACTGGCTGTCTTTCATCTTTCACTTTTAGGAAACAGCTTGTTCCTTTTTGCTTAAGCACTTCATGAGAATGAATGTATTTTCCACTTTCTCCCTCATGTGCTTCTACCACTAGCCAAATAGTTGCTGCACTCGGTGTTGTTGTTTCCTTAATGTTGAAACCTCTCTCTTGTGTGCTTCTCCTCCACCAAACAAATTTCCTCCCCTGAGGCATTCTATGTTTCTTACTTGTGTGTTTGAACTCCCAGCCCCATGTTGGTGTCCCTTGTGTACGGTTTTTCCCCACACACACTCTTCCATTGCCCTCCATGCCTACCATATTTATATTATTTTTTGGTGTGGTTCAGAAGTCCAGCCACCAATTTGCTGCCGGCCTCTGCACTTTTGTACTACTTTTTTAATTTGTATTTATTGAGACATCTTGGTTGGGTAAAGTACAAATAAAATGGCGCCCACCTCACTTTAAAGGCACACAATTCACTTTGTTGCATATGAACGACCTATTGACTTGGCAAATGGTTGTTTTACTACTTCATGAGAGTCCATTATATTCCTTGCTCTCTTCCCAGCTTGTTTCTGTTCAACCTGTGGTCTCTATTTTTACTCCCCCTACCCATCATGCTTTATACTCTTTGACTATTTATTTATTTATTTATTTTATTTACAAGGGTACAGAAGCTCCTTTATTTTCATTGGCATGCACTTTCTTTCCTTTTCTTGTTTTGAGTCTCACTTCACATGCTCTATTTCTACCTAGCTTCTCTCTCTCCGATACGCTCCACCTTGCTCCCCATCCTGTTTTCATTTCTTTAAATTTCTATTTTTGTTATTAACTTTTTTCAGCGTGGGCCCGGCAACTTCAAAGTGCTTCTTGGCCACTTTCTTAGTTTTTTGTTGCCATGCACCAATTTCTATACTTTTAATTTGTTGGTCTTTCATGGCTGTCTGCAATGTTAAATCAGTAAATTAAAATTGTCGCCAATGCATCACTAAGCATTCTCTTGCATTCGCCCTGACGCATGAGTGCGAGTGCATCACAATGCATCATGGTGCATTTGCACACATCAGCAGCCATCTTGAGATGGGGTTAGCCAAAAACCTATTGCAAAATTCTCTGCCATGTATGCACATGGATCACGAATCCATGGTGGCAATTAAAAGCACTGACAAATCCAATACCTCGGCCTTGTACTTCTAAGACCCAGTGGCAGTTTCAATGTTTGTTTCACCCTGAAAAAAGTCAGCATTACTAATGAAGGTCAAAATTGTCTTCTAGTAAATTCTAAAAGGGCAAGATGGTGCCTTCTCATGTAAACTACAAAGAGCACGGGTCTCTGGTATCTAAACAATGATTGCACTCTCATGGAGGGGTGATGACAGAAGGGTAACCAGGGGAAGGCCTATTAGTTTTTGTGCTGTCCGGGCAGAAACCTACCAAGCACTTCATCTTTCACCCTCGCATGTGTAGGGTCTTGTATGGCTAGGATCTGGGGCATGATCCGGCTAGGAAATACGCAGCTGTTTCCTGTCAGCCTTTTGAAGCTCGATGAAGCCATCAGCCATGAACCTCTGCACAAAATGTTGTCCTCCATTGGTCTAGAAGGAGGACGTTTAACCAGGCTTTTTAATCACAATGTAGTTTTTGCTCATGTTGCCAAGCTGAATTTCTCTTCTACTTCTATTAACGTCCATGAGCAGTATTTGCACAGCAGTTGGCAGAATTCCTGCACACTTTAAAAATGATGTCTGATTACTGCTCATGTGACCAGCTCACATTCTCATACATTTGACATAATTGTACTCTTTTGACACGATCTCTGCCTTACCCAAGTTGCCAAATGGATTATTGGGCCTTCTCTGTTTACGCCTCTTTTTTTGGGTGCACCCTCAAACATACAAACACACAGCTCTTTTTGGCCCCTGGCTAGGCTGGAGCTGTATACCTGCCTATATGTTTTAGTCTCTTTCAATCCACAACAGATTATCTAGCATAACATAGACCACCTAGGTAAAACCCTTCCTCTTTCTCTACATCTAGTGTAGTAGAAACCATCTGGAGTAGAAGAAACCATGAAACATTAACACAGTACCTGCAGAGTAAATTATAACCAGCATCATTGGAGGTAGTGGAAGACCAAGTTATGCAGTAAAGTTGACTAAATTATGCATCAAGAAACAGGCAGAATATGTTGCATAATGCAACAAATATTGTGGTCGTATTCTTCCTTATTTTGCCATTTTTACATAGTTTAACACTATTTGGGAAAATGTTTCACATCATTTGCTCCAGCAATACAGCAATAAGCAATAGAAGGGGACCAGTCAACCTTTGCAAAGGTCTTTCACCTGCAGGGAAACAAGTGTTGTTGTGTTTTTAGTAACTTGATCCGTTTGAACTAGAAACACATGTTTTGTGTTAAAGTCTGATTATAGATCATGTGGCAACCATGTCAAAATTCACAATTACGTGGAAAAAACACTGTCCGGAAAATCACATAATATCAGTTACCACGGGTATAACCGGCAACTAATGACAATTTTTTGCATCTATCTCTCACAAGTCCTCCTCTGTCACAACACTAGGTGCTGCACCCCAAGACAAGAGTACCTCTCTGGTCACTCACAAGACCAAACTCTGCCCATATAGGATCACAACAAATACAACTCACTACCAGCCACTCACTCCTCCACAGTATACTGTGTTATCCATCTGAAAATGTCTACTATCAGGACATGTAAAGTACATGTTCTACCTGTGTCATATGTTGCACCCTGGCTTAGGACACTGTAGGCCTTCAAGAGGGGTAACTTACAAAGATGTACAGCGGAAGTAATGTCTTTGCCACTGCTGTGAATGACAAAGTAAGGCTTGAGGTGCACAACTGCTCAGACAGTCTGCGGTGACGGACTAGGGGATTTATTTTACTTGGGGAACCTCCAGGGTGGCACAACCAGTGCTTTAAGCCCTAGGGTACCCCATTAACTTACATGCCATGGATTCTAGGACAACCGAGAATAGGGTACAGCCAATTTGACATACACTTTAGAGTCAGGGCACTGGTCCTGAGGTCTGGTTAGAAGGCCTCAGTGAAAATCTTTGAGGTGGCCATATGAAAACAGGCATTTGCTTACATGTCCCCTCCAGGTGAAAGGTAATGAGCTACTAACCTTATTCCTGGAGATTCGAATAGTCTAAGTGGAATATCTTAGAAAGGCCATCTGCATTGGCATGGTCAGTGCCATGTCTGTGTTCCACTGTGAAATCCATGCCATGTAAGGAAATAGACCACCTTAACAATTTGGGGTTTTCTCTTCTCATCTGCATCAGCCATTTCAGGGGCCTATGGTCGGTTTCAGCCTTGAATAGAGTCCCAAACATGTAGGTTCTTAGCTTTTTCGGGAACCAAACCAGAGCAAAGGTTTACTTCTCAATTGCACTCCAATGCTGCTCCCTACCAAGGAGTCACCTGCTGATGAAGGCAACTAGCTGGTCCTGGCCCAGATCAATCACTTGTGACAACACTGCACCTATCCCATGTTCAGAGGTATCTGTCTGGACAACAAACTCTTTGCTGAAGTCAGGGGCCTTCAAGATAGGGGCTGAGCACAATGCTTCCTGACACTGACACGTCTATTTCCAGATAACTTTCTGGGATGCTTTTTGGAGATCAAGTCGGTTAGTGGTGCCACTATGGTACCACAACTCTTCATGAATACCCTGTAGTACCCATTCAGGCCTAGGAAAGTCTTCAGGGGCATGGCTTCTGAGAGGGTGGGGTGCATTAGGGTGCTACAGCCCCCTGATAAATGCATTTTGTGATAAATAGTTGGGCATGGGTGCTTTCAGGCGGGTATGGTTAGGTGTCTGTCTGATTTTGCCAGGAATTTTTGCACACACTGACACTCTCTCCCTCTGTCTGTGTGGAAAGACTTTAAAAAATGTTGGGTATTTCACAAAATAATATGCTTTCTTTCACTTACTACCCTTACCAATTTACATTTCTCACACTTTCCGCTACCCCTAAATCTTCTCTTGTGCAGCCTGCTTGTCATATAATTTATTTTACCACTATGTGCTAGTGTGATTTTTGGAATATCTGAAGATCACACCCCTCCAATTTTACTGACTAAGCTGTGCCCCTGTGGGTCTTAGGAGGCTTCCAAACCAGAATGGTCTGGATCTTGGGTTGGAGAGTTTGTACATGGCCTCCACCAGCTTGGTAGCCCAGGTACACAACAGAGCCTTGCTTTATCTGGTACTTACTTGCCTTGATAGTCAGGCCTAACAGTGATGGATGGAATGCTTGAATTAATCTCACCACTGGTAAACACTCAGGACGGATCCCCATCCATCGTTATTTTGCACACCATTGCACCTCAGTTTGGACTCAGCTATATGCAAATTATTGTTGACCCTGCTCAATTCGGAACAGTCCAGCCCTAACTGGCCAAGCCAGGACCTCCCAGAACCAGAACACGAGACACTCAGGCATAAAGCATGTCCTTGAAGTGGACCAGGTGATCTTCCCGGGTACAGCTAAATACAACTGTCATCCAGATAAGCCACACTGATACTCACCAATCCTGAAAGTACATGATTCACCATCTTCTGGAAGGTGATAGGGGCATTCTTCAACCCTAAGGGCAACACTGTAAATTGAAAGTGTCCCTCAGATGTGAAGAAAGGGAACCTGTCCTTCGCTCCTGGAAGGAGGGCAATCTGACAATAGTCTGATGTCAGATCAAAGATACTTAGCTGCCCCAAACTTGTCAATGACCTCATCATCTCTTCGAATGGGATGAGCATCGGTCTTAGAGACTGCATTGAGGCCTATGTAGTCCACACAGAACTGTATCTCAGGGCCCCCCTTTGGGGTTGTGTTAGGGCACTAGTACCACTGGACTGGCCCATGGATCACTGGAGTGCTCAGTCACCTCCAGCTCGAATATCATAACCACCTCAGCCTTGATGCTGGTCTTGACCTGATCAGACAACCTATCAATTTTACTTTTGACAGGCAGGCTGTCATCGGTGTCCACGTCATGGGTACACCATGCTGTCAAATCTGGGGTCAGAGAAAATAGCCTATCAAACTGCTTCAGAGGGTGATAGCAATTCCTTTGTTGCTGATCTGTCCTTGTGGGGAGAGAACTAATTCATCCACAGTTCCATCTTGGGCATTAATAGTATGAGCTCTGGGAGAGGATCATTCTCTTCTTCCTCACACCCATCTACTACCACCAACATGATGATGTCTGTCCTCTCATGGTGTAGTTTGAGCCTAAGTAGGTGACTATCCCCTTCTTCTTTAAGATGGGGCAGGGCCCTGTCCACTTGTCCTGTAAGGCCCTGAGTGCTATAGCTCTAACACCCACACCAACTGTCCTGGCTGGAATTACACCGTAGGGGATGTTTGGTCATACCAGTGCATGACAGGCTCCTGGCTAGCCACCAAATTTTTGTTTGCCTTCATCATGCAATACAGCCATTCTGGAGTGAAGACCAAGCACATAGCCCACTATGTCCTTCTTAGTTTCTTTGATGGGTCTCTCCCATCTTTCTTTAACAAAGCTGAGTGGACCTCTCACAGGGTGCCCAAAGAATAGGTCAAAGAGAATGAAGCCAACTTCTTTTTGAGGGCCCTTCTTTTAAGTGAATAACCGGCATGCAAGGAGATTGTCCTATCTCCTCCTGTGTTTTTCAGGAGGAGAGTTGTTGAACCTCTCAACTAAACCATTTCTGTGGGGATGATTTGGGGTAGTGAACTAGTAAGTCACACTACGTTCATCCCACATTGACTTCAGATAGTCGGACATGAAGCCTATCTGAGATGACCCTCTCAGGGAATACAACCCTGGTGACGATTCCAAGGAGGGCTCTAGCAACTGCAGGGGCAGTGACTGTTCTAAGTGGAATTGCCTCAGGATCTCTAGTGGCATGGTCCACTACCACTAGCATGAACCTGCTCCCTAAAGCTGTGGGTAGGTCTTGGGGACCAACAATATTTATCACTACCCTCTCAAAGGGGTCACCACCACTTCTTGTGGTATTAGGGGGGCCTTTGGCTTGCCTCTTGCCTTACTACTGGCTTGGCAGATCACACAGGAGTGACCAAACTTCTTGACCTGCTCGGACATCGGGGGCAGCAGATGTGGTTGACCTGCCTTTCCTCTGTCTTGCTCTGCCCCAGATGCCCCGCCAAAGGGATATTTTGTGCTATGCTTAGGAGAATCTCCCAGTACTGTTGAAGGACTATCATTCTCAAGGATGCCCCTGGTTTGGGGTCCCTTGGCTCACTATACAGGAGCCCCTCCCCCCAGTATACCCTATGTGTTCCACTGTTTTCCCCTTGGGTCTGTTTGACAGCCACCTGTTGCAGGTCTTCTAGAGTGGGAAATGTCACTTTTCCATTTTGTCAGGTCTTCCCTAGAGGGAACCTGTTGCAATGAATGATTGATCCTCAGTGGACAGGTAATGTAGGTCTTATGATGATGTTTATTTGAAGAATAAAGTCTTAGTTACAGGTTACAGGTGCCATCTCAATGCTATATCAACACCCCACCCGGAGCAGCACCCTGTTGTCCAGCCCACTCTCTCCAACTGATCTCTGCAGGTATTCATAAACATTCTATGGCATCGCACACCCACTGGCTGAGCAGAAGGTATCAGAGAATGCATGGGAGAGAGAATGCATTATACCTAAATCAGAATGTAACACACCCCTGCTCACTGGAGTTCTGCCAGTTTTCCAGGAGTCAATTCCTCTTCAGGCGCCAAGCCTTTCCCCTGGGACTGGGCTCCTTCTGGAGTTGTGGACCTTTAGGAGCTGGATGGCCAGCCTTCCTGCCCCTCCTCTTGGCTTTTGGGACCTGGTCCACAGTTTCATGTTCCTGGAGCCCTTGATTTTCTCTCAGAGCTTTCTGGGCTCTGCTAGCAACACATACCCATTCTTGGAGACCCAGAATAGACGCACAAGTCATCCTCTCTACTTCTGCCCAGCAAACACTGCAGTGGTACAGCAGGGGATACAGCTACCTTCTTTGGGCAGTTACTCACCCCTAATAAAAGTCAACCACAGGTATAGGGTGTGACTTTGTGACATTGTCAGTGTTGATAATCTTGTGTACCACCTCAGGCAGGGTCTAACAGGGGAAAACCTGGCTATATTGGCACCTGTGTCCCTCAGAGCCTTCACCTCTGCCCCATTGATTGTAGGTTACTGCCTACACTTCTCCATGCTTGGAGGCCAGTGGACCAAAGGTTCAATTTTCTTCCCAACCAGGGACACTGAGGTGGCCTTTGTGTACTCTCTGGGATCTCCAGGGCCAACTTCCCATCCTGTCCCTACACTGTCCAACACTTTAGAAATGTCACCAGTGTGTGACTTTTTGGTGCATGCTGCACAACCCCCCACCCCACTGTGCCTGGCTAGTTACAGTCAAAGCATACCCCAGCCTTTAAGGTGTCAAGCTTATTTTCCTGGTACCCCTTCCCTTTTGAATGGGATGTGGCTTGGGGCTCCCCTCCCCTTTGAGCTACTTGTAGGGACTCTTTGGAGCTATCTTTCTTTTTATGCTGTCCCCTGAGAGGAGGCCTGACCAATTTTCTTCTGGTCACCACCCAGGGATTTCCTGAGGGCCCGGGCTCTTCCCCACTAATCACCTTTCTTGCTCTGTTCACTGGGGCTAGACATCTTAGAGTCCACCAGAATGACAAGTTCGTAAAATGTGCTCCTTAACCAACAGATTGTAGAGCCCTTCAAATGTATCCACTGGGTTGCCTTTAATCCAACCATCCAGCGCCTTAACTTGGGTGTCAACAAAGTCTACCTGTGTTTGTGTACTGCCTTTCTGAAGGTATCTAAACTGTTACCTATACTGTTCAGGAGTTAATCTGAAAAAGCTCAACAAGGGCTGCCTTCATATAGGGGTAATACTCAGCAACGTTATCCTCTAGTGTGAGTAGCAAATCTCTTCCAACCCCCTGGTACTAACTCCCACAGAAGTGTTCCCCAGTGTTGTGTCCCCACCTTCCTCATCTTGAGAGCTCTCTCATATGTGGCTGCCACGTGTAAGTGTAATTCCCTGGAACATAACTAGGGACAATCCCTTTGGGCAACCTAACACTAATGGCACCTCCATCAGCACCTCCAAGTCTGTTACCACCATCTTCTCTGGGCCCCAAAGCCAGCTCGGCCCGCCTTGCCGCCAGGGCCAACCTTCTCTCAGCCAGAGCTATGGTCCTCTCCTCCAATGCCTGGGCTGCCATGATGCCCAGAATGGATCTCTGACTGCGTTCAGAGGCAGCCAGACTGGCTCCCCAAGGAGGGGGTAGACTCCTACCTGCTCCACTGGCTATGATTGACCTCCATTCTTCTTCATCCCCATTATCTTAGGGTAGTTCTTTCTCCAGGCATGGAGGTGCCCTCTGAGCCGCCTCTCCAGCTCTTAGGGCCTTAGCCAAAGCAGGTTACATGCTTTTAGCCCCATTGAAATTGTTCCTCTATGCACAAACTGCCCTCAAGTCATCCCTCTTGTAAGAGGATGAATGTGACCAACTGAGCTCCATGCCCCCTTGTTGAAAGAATGACTCCTGGGTTTTTGTGGAGAACTTTTTCCCCCTTTAATTGAACTTTGCAGGAAACGTTGTCAAACTTTTCACACACTCATCCATTCCTTAGGATATTTTTTGCAACCATTTTGAGACAATCTTTTGGAGAACAACAATGTCCACAGAAAATACTTTTTGGGAGCAAAGACTTATTTTCTACTTATTTTCCTATGCAGATTCTCAGATGCCTTGACTTCAACACCTACATGGTACTGCTAAACGCACCTTCTGGATCCCACTGCGAGGCACCAATGTGTGGAAATGGGGTGAATTATATGGTGTGGTTTTCCAACCTCACTCTGTAGCCCCTTTAGGGCCCTTTGGTTTCCTCTGCATAACTTTGGTACTTAACAGCAAGGCGTACAGAGAGGACCAAGTGTAAAGCATTTTAACAGCACCAAAACAATTGAAAAAGATATTGACACAACAATCAGGAAATCCAACACTAATTTATAAAAACAGACTGTATTTTTATAAGAATTGAGACTCTGGAATGGAAAAACACTGGAGGGGGCAGGAGATATGGATTTTATATGAAATAATAAATCACAACATTTTCACTCAACTGCAAACAAGCCTTGGCAAATTCAATGAATTGGACACATACTTTTTCAAAGAAAACTTAGGCGAGTGTCAGTGCGGTCGGGTAGAAGTACTTGTGGTGACAAATTATGGCAGGGACCTAGTCAAGGGAACCAGGAAAGTCCTTAAGAACAGTTACCTCCACAGAAGATGCAGTCTTCAAGCAGTTCCAGGTACTTTATCCGTGTTGCAATAGATTCCTATAGAGTGATCCTATTGAAAGGTGAACGATGCTGAAGATGCTCCAAGAATGGCGGGATGCTATGTGGTGGATGGGGGTCTCCATGCAGACAATCCTCCATCCACAAAGCTGGTTCAGGAGTCCTGGTCACAAGGTCAATGTCCCACAAGGTGCTCCCATGTCTGACCGAAGTCCAGTTGCCACTGGACCACCAGTAGCCCAGTGTCATGGTCATAGGCCAATCCTTCCTTTGTCAATACCTCGCCTTCTAAGGGTTCCAGCAGCTCTCTGACAACATTCCCTGCTCAGTAAACTGAAGCGCTACTCTGTGTGTCGGGTGTTGGTCCCAAGTGGTGCACGATGGTTAAGGCAGTAGCTCAAAGACTTTGGGCTACCAACTTGCCCCGGACGGCTTCTTCAGCAGCTGTTGTGTCCCTTTGCTGTGAACAGAAGGCCAGTCAATGGTACTTGGAGTCTCTTGGCTTGCCTGAGCTCTGGAGACAGCTTATCATTGAGCAGGATACTGCAGGCACAGTCCCTCTCTACACAAGTCACTAGATGCAGCATGTGCAGTCTTTTATGGTCCAGCTCTTTGCTGGCCCTTCAGTACATCTGTGCAGTCCTCCTTTGATCCTTCTCCCAAGTCAGTTGAGATCTTAGGTGTGGATGCCAGGGTTGCCACTCTTATGCTAGAAAAATGCCCTCAAGGTGGGATGGAGTTGGTAGCCAAATGGCTACCAAGTTCCCTCCCATCTGGTGACCACTTCCTGTGGAGTGTGGCACTTGGCTATCCCAGGATGCACCATTCTGCCCACTCACAAGATGGCAAGACCCCTCCCTCAGTGTTCAGACCTCACTAGCCCACCCCTGGGGTGTGGCTACCTCAGGGCTACATGCCCCTGGGGATACCCGTTTAGTAACTGGTTTCCCCTCTCTGCTCCCCGTGCCAGCCTGTCTACCTAAACAATGGGGCTGCCCTCCTTCCTAGTGTCACATATCTACCCTTCAAAGGCGTGCTTCTCCTACAAAGCCTGCCTTTTGAGGGTAGCACCCAAGTGGCTTCCTGCAGGAGGAAGGTAATGCCGCCCGGGCCTGCAATCCCTTATTGTTCTCCTTCCTGAGAGTCATTTCCATGTCTCCAGGAGCAGAAAGCTGTCTTGTGGACCAGGCTCCATGTGTGCCCAGGAAGGCACAGGAGTTTTAAATGCAGCAAGGTGGCAGCTTTGCAAAGACTGCACACTGCAACAAATTACATTCAGTTTGACTTGAGATACTAGTCAGACAGTATAACAAATTGTTTAATACCTTGAAGTGCCCACTTTGGTCACACCATTCAGGAGTTGTCAGAGCTGAGGGGTCAGCGTGTAATCCTGTACTCATCAATTGGGTGACAAAGTATTTCCACATTAAAACGTGTGATTTTGCGTGTTTACTGTCAGAATATGTAAAGATCATGTCCTGTCTGTGTCATATGTTGCACCTTGCCTTAAGACTCTGTAGCCATGCCAGAGTGGTGACATACTCAGATGTGCAAGGGAAGCCAGCTTAATCATTCCTGTTCATAAGGATACAATAATATAGACTTTTGTAATATCATTATTCATTTTCATGAGACTGTGGGTATTTTGAAATAACATATGAAAAACACATGAGAAACATTTGCTTTGCATTGCTTTCAGTGGCAAAGTCAGACTAGCAGTGCACAACTGATCTACCAGTCTGCAGTGGGGGGCTTATTTTACTTGGGGGGGCCTCCAGGGGGGCACAACCATTGATGCAAGCCCTTTGGTACCCCCTCTAACTTATATGCCCTGAGTAACAGGGTACCATAAACTTGCAGGTAAATTAGCCATTTCCAATGGGGGTAGAGCCAATTCTACAAACACTTTGGGGTCAGGGCACTGCCACTGAGGTCTGGTTAGCAGGCAGTGTACTCTCAATGTCGAAAACCCAGCTGCGTCATTCAAAAAACTTGGGGCATGACCATACAAAAAGGAGCATTTCCTGACAGGAATATAAAGCACTGTAAACCTGCTGTGACACGATCATAATGTTTTGGAGAACTCTGGAGACACCCCTAAACCCCAGAACCTGTTAATCCAATGCCATCTATTGGGAAATCTGCTATTGGAGGGGCCCGCGGGAAGCAGAGCAACGCTCTAGTCTTCCTGCGGGACTTTTCGGGAAGGAAGTGACGGCGAAGAGGACAGGGATTGGGGAGAAAGGTAAGTGGGGGTGGGTTTAAGGGGAGGGAATAAAAGGGGTTGGGGGTGGAGGGACCGGCCTCTTTCCGCGTTCCCATCGCGCGGTTTTAGTTTGGAGTGGCCGGTCCCTGGGGTCTTTGTATCGGCGGGACCCCTTTCTTTTCTGGGTTGCAGGTAGGGTGCCAGGTAAAGGGGAAGGGGTATACGGGTACCCCCCCCCCCTGTTTTCCTTTATGCAGTAGGTCGGGGGCGCGTTTTCAGCCCGCGCCCCCCCCCCTCCTCCTTTCCTCATGTCTACGGGAGGCGGCCAGCGCTCCCGTTCGAGCGGCTGCCCCTCCCCCTCGTTTTGGCAGGAACAGGGGCACGGGTCTTGTTGGCCAGCCGGCCGCACTTGCGGCGTCGCGGCCGCGGGAGAGGGTGGGTGGGTGTTTTTTGAGTCGCCGCGGATCCGGGGCGCCCTGCCAGCGGGCCCCTTTTTGCCTAGGGGCCAACAGGCTATTGCTGTGGCGGCGGATTGCACTGGCCCCGACCGCGTGGGGCCCAAGGGAAAGGAAGGAAAAAATGGAGAATGGATAAAATGAATGAATCCTGCTAACAATGGGGGAGTGGAAGGATATATAAACATGGAGATGGTGCTGCGCGGCGGACTCGGGCTGGGCGGCTGTGTTTGTCTAGGTGGGGGAGCCCACCTCATTACAGTGTGGGGCCCTCGCCACCGGCCCTTAAGGCCCAATTAGGTGAGCAAGGGGCAATACAGGCCCCATCCCCCCCCCCCCCAAAAAAAAAAGAAGTTTCGGCACAAGGTGGCTGTTACACAAGGCACAACCAACGCACTAGCGGGGCACCCCCCCCGTGCCAGGCTCTACGCAGGACCCGGGGAGGCACCAAGTTAGGCAGGGCCCATGCAGCTCTCTCAACGCACGTTTGGGCCCGCAGCAGGGGGGTACAGGCAGGCAAGGCCGGGTATGAACTCCGCCTCGGCGCCGCGGCAAACAGCCGCGTCATAGAGGTGGCACAAGCGGCGCTTCGCATTTGGTATGGGGCCTGAGCGGAAGGGGACAAGAAGTCGGGGAGGATAGTGGTTTAGGCAGCGTGATGGGAGCCAGTGGCGCATACGGCCATGCGGCTTGCGGAAGGTTAATGCCAACGTAAGAGGTTGGCAGAAAGGAAGCCATACCAACGGGGCGCAAGACGGCCCCAGCGCGTTGGTCAGAAGCGCTAGAGGGGCCTCCGGCGGCCTTCTCTACTCCGCAGGATCGGGGACAACACAGAGTTGGCGGACGCCATGTGGGTCACGATGACATGTCTAATAGCTACATGATGAGGAGTGGGAGTGGTAAAAAACGGATGGATGTGTGCGTAGAGGGTGTGCTGGAACTTGACTGGGAAGAGGATCTGGAAGAATGGGAAGAGGGGGAGATCAAGGAAACGGAGGGCGCGGCACAAGGGGGAGGGGAAAGGGACGCATGAGCGGCGCAACCCCTCTCTCTGTTTTTCCGTTTTTTGCAGGAGCGGGACAACACTAGTGGCCAACAGGAAAGAAAGCAAGAACAAGCATGGGGCCGAGGGGCCCGGAAGGTTTTTGCGGCCGGTGGCTACGAATGGCAGAGGTAATGGGCAAAGGTGGTCGGTTTGGGGGGGACAGTGCAAAAGGGGACGACACTCCAATTACAAGTCCATTGGGGTAAGGGAAGTTTCGATATTTGACACACTAACAGGAAAAGATAAGCAGCGAGGGGAAAATGGCACAGAGCTGCAAGCCAGAGGTACAACTGAAGGCGGGGACAAGGCTGCAGGAGAGAATTCAGGCAAAGATGAGTAGGAAGGGGGAGAACAAAGAAAAGGCTACCCTATATGGGTCTGGCTATGCCATTGGCTCACACATAGCGGATGAAGCAAAGGACAGAATATGGAGACACGAGTACGTAGACGTTTTAAACTGTTACATAGGGACAAGCAAGCCAAAGAAAGGTCATAAGGAAGAGGAGTGGGAGTTGGCCTGTAGGCCGAGGGTGCCAAGTAATATGGGCAATGGGACATCAGCGTTTTTAATCTTTGCAAGCATTTATGGCGAGAGATACCTTGACAGGGCTATAGCACTATTTAAATACAGGGGCATCATTAGGGAGGTGCAGATGCATTTTGGGGGTTTAGCCTGGCTGATTTTGGACGAGGAGTTCAGAGCTTGAGTGAGCATTAGTACAGATAAGCCATGGGGGGCCATAGACCCAGAATTAGGGATGCAGTGGATGAATTCATCACAATCTGCAGCATCGACACATACGGCCAGTGGGTTACCAGTAGTATATAAGACGTTTTCAGGCAATTCCCGCCCCAAGGGGGGCGGGTGTGGGACATAAGAACAACACCTAACACGACAGGAGCGTGCTGGAACTTCAACAGGGGTTTCTGCTCCAGACATCTTTGCAGAGGTTACCATGACTGCTTCAAGAGCGGGGGCCGTCACCTGGGCACACAATGTTTTTTCACTTTTCAGTCCCTCTGAACAAGGGAGGGCTGCTAAAGGCAGAGGGACACTGGGCGCTACGGCCTCAAAGGGGCCTACGCCAGTCGGGTTAGACTTTATTTTCCCATGGCTGAGTATATGCACGGTATAGGGCAGCTGTTTTAAGTTAACAGAAGGTTTACAAGAAGGTTGCAGGGTCAGTTACCAAGGCCCACGAGTGAGACGTTGGGTGGACAATTGCGGTCTGCAAAGGAAACACCACAGGTGGTAAAGAAAAAATTTGGACAAGGAACGGGCATTGGGCAGAATTGTGGGCCCATTTTATGAATGGCCAAGGCAGAATTGGAGGATATCTACATGGGGAGTCGTGCCGAAGAAGGCCCGGGTGATTTCAGGTTGAAACATCACCTCTCATGGCTGGAGGGCACATATGTTAACGATTTCATGGCAGCGGAAGACACCAGGGTGGTGTATGTATATGTGGAGGATGCTATAAAATTGGTCAGGGCATGTGGCCATGGGGCAGAACTGGCAAAACGCGATATACAATCAGCGTGCACGCTATTGCCGATACATCCAAGGGATTTTTGATTTGGTGGAGATGCAGTTTGGAGGAGCGAGCCATGCGGACAGGGTCCTGCCCATGGGTGTTTTGTGCGATTTCATGTGCCTGGTTCGAAGCCTTAACACCTTCATGCGGTGGGTTTTTGTTAAGAGCAGTGGGCATTTAGGTGGTGACCCACTATTTTTGAATGACGCCCCCTTTTTTGTAGGAAGTAAAGATGCAGGGGAATGCCGGACGGCTATATATAAAAAAAAAAAAAAAAACTCAGGACATGGCACAGCAGATGGGAGTGCTGGGGCACTCGGAAAGACCGAAGGACCCTCATCGTTTATCACCTTGCTGGGTATTTGAGTTAGACTCCAGTACAATGACGGCCAGATTACCGGCACAGGAAGTAACGGAGATGCTGGTTTTTCTCGGCCACGGTGCGGGAGGCATGAAAAATAGATTGGAGAACAGCCCAGAAGCTGTCGGGGCACTTTAACTTTGCTTGTAGGGCAGTTAGGGGGAGAGGACGTTTTTGCAGGCGGCTGGGTTGTTCGTTTGGGCGCAGCTTTTGACACACCACAGAATAGGAGGGTCAGTGGGACTCAGAGGAGAGGTTAAAGTTGGGAAACAGTTCTGGACCAATGCAACGGTATCCACGTGTTTCTCTGAGGAAGAGACAGTATGGCTGGTGCGCATGTTTTTTGGGGTTTTTTCTGGGAGGATAGATGGTGCGCAGAGGCGTGGCCCAAGACAGCGGACCCGGCAGACATTTGGGTATGGGGGAACGATGATCACGGGATGGGTGGAGATGTCCTTAGCGGAATCCACTCAGCAATGTTTTCGTTTGGCATGGTTGGTTTTTCAGCTTTGGAGCGGCTACAGGAAATTTTTGGGGACAGAGTGAATAACAGCTAGAGCATCAGGCATTGCATTATGGGCTGTGCATGATTCGAAGAGGTTTATCAGCGGCCAAGATCAGGGGTAAACTGGCGGGTGTATCTTTGTATGGGAAATTGTTTTGATCACGACCAGGCAAGAAATGAACGTTGAGAAGAATGTGGAATGTTTTGGGGCAGAATCAGAGCGGTAGAGGGTAGAACGGCCAGGAAACCCGTTGATTTTGATTTGTCACTAAAGTGGTTTACGCGTACGGCCGGGAAGTTGCGCAGACGAATGCGAACTAGCACTTTTCCGCGCATGCATGGGTGGAGGTTTTTTGGAGCTTTTGGAGTGTCAGATTTGTTTGGGGGGGGGGCAGCAGCTGGGATGCGATACAAGGAGGTGGTGTGCACGGCGATCGATTGGGGGGTCATGACTTAGACGGTCGGAAACCAATCAGCTAGGCAAAAGGAAGTGGCTACAGTTAGAGGAAGGGGGCAATGTATTGACTTGCCCAGTCACAGAATGGAGCAAGTTTCAATCCTCACGGATGTCAAACAAGGAAGCAGGGGTTTGTTGTACACAGATCAGGGTCCAAGCTTAATAGATTTCAGCTTTTACGAGGTTTAAGGATGGTGTTTGGGACGTGTGGGTCGCCGGGCCATTGGGTTTTTTGGTACGCATCCGTTTAGGATTGGGGTAGCTACGGCTGCGGCGCATTTTCGGGTTGGGACTGGGCTAAGATCAGGGCGATAGGCCACGGGCGATCGAAGTTTTGCGAACGTTACGTTAGACCCTGAAAGGTGGGGAGAAACAGCTGTAAGGGGTTTTTTGGTAAAAGGGGGAGAGGTTTGTTATAATAAAAAAAAAAACATGTTACAGTTGTTTTTCCATTGCAGGAGACGAGTTTGGTCCAGCGCAGGGCAAGATGGTTACATGGCTGGTCGGCCATTAAATTGTCCACGGGGCGGCGAAGTCCGCGGAGGAACAGATATTTGGTCGGGCCTGGGGACTATCCAGCAGACGGCACGAGGTGCTACGGTGGGAAAAGAGCAGAATGCGGTGGGGAAACTGCTTCTTTCATCACTGCTAACTTACTGAGCGGGGGATGTGCAGATTTGTTAATCATACATTTGGGAGAGAATTATCTTGTGAAACGGTCAGGTCTCATGCTACTGCAATACATGCAGAGGGTTTTTGGAGTTTAAAAAAAAAACAAAAAAAAACGCATAGTACATGCTTGGGGTGGACAGATTTGGTTCCACGTAGAGTGTGGAGAGGGGCAGTGAAGCATGGAGCCATGAAGCGGGCTCGAAGGAAACTTAACAGAGCCATGAGGGCTTTTTGCGGGGCGCAAGGGAGCAAAATATTGAAATATGGGAACATTACAGAGCAGGAGGTTGCACTTTTCAGGGACCATGGTGTTCACCTGTCCACAGTGGGAAATGCATACTATTTGACAGATCTGAGACTGTGTTTTTGAAGAGTTGTGGGGAGAGAAATTGTGAATTGCAAACGAGAAATGAGAAGTACTGGTTGCAGTAGCGTGGCCTTAAGGGGGGTGGGGCAGCAAAACGCCAAATGGGTTTCTGCTGGTTGGCAGTAGATGGGGGAGGGTGGTGAGTCAGATGCGGGCTTGGCCACCCTTCCAGGGAATAAACAAGCAGGTGAAGGCTCTGAGTGGGGGTACGCGCGAACCAAATGGGGCATGAAAGGAAAAGGGGAGCGCGTAGGGGAATGGAAACGAGATAAGGGTTTGAAGGGGAAGGATGAGCCAGGAGATGTTAATGGGAGGGCTTTATTAAAGTTACGGTTATGTTTAAAAGTTAATGGTTATGTAAATTATGCAATCCTGTCCTAATAAATGACCTTTTACACTTAATCAGCTGTCACTGAATTATTTCCCGATGGAGGGGCCCGCGGGAAGCAGAGCAACGCTCTAGTCTTCCCGCAGGACGTTTCGGGAAGGAAGTGACAGCGAAGAGGACAGGGATTGGGGAGAAAGGTAAGTGGGGGTGGGTTTAAGGGGAGGGAATAAAAGGGGTTGGGGGTGGAGGGACCGGCCTCTTTCCGCGTTCCCATCGCGCGGTTTTAGTTTGGCCTCCCACCCACCCGGCAATTAGGACGACGGAAGTTTAGGGTCAATTAGCTAAGGGGGAGGTTAATTGTCAGTTAGGGCAGGTTGCAAGGGCGAGCGTGCAGTAGATGGGGGAGGGTGGTGAGTCAGATGCGGGCTTGGCCACCCTTCCAGGGAATAAACAAGCAGGTGAAGGCTCTGAGTGGGGGTACGCGCGAACCAAATGGGGCATGAAAGGAAAAGGGGAGCGCATAGGGGAATGGAAACGAGATAAGGGTTTGAAGGGGAAGGATGAGCCAGGAGATGTTAATGGGAGGGCTTTATTAAAGTTACGGTTATGTTTAAAAGTTAATGGTTATGTAAATTATGCAATCCTGTCCTAATAAATGACCTTTTACACTTAATCAGCTGTCACTGAATTATTTCCCGATACATAATGTAGCATGAACACGCCTCATTAGAGTGAGCCTCTAAGCACAAACGTCTCTCCCACTACTGCGGTAAACTCCTCCCACTGCATGCAAAGCAGCGTTAGCCGCAGCTGCACATTTGTTTACGTATCTTCCTGCTGCAGACGCCTGCCAGTCACGTCTCGAGGGGTCGGGGAATGCTGCGCGTGACACACAACCACAGCAAACGTGAAACACCTGCACCAATATTTGCATAAACGACCGAGAGCATGAAAAGGGGAAGTGCCAGCTTCCTTCCCCTCCTCATGTGTGTCTTTAGCTGGCTGCATTTTGTGGAACATAATTTTTTTTAAAGAGGCACTACTGTTGTATCATGATGTCGGAGGTCTTGCTTCATCTCACTGAAGCTAAAAAAAGGCACTCCTTATTAGAAAGTGCATGCCAGATCTGGAAAGAAGTTGAGTGAGTTAAGCTTGTGCTGCTGAAACGTGGTAGTGATATTCAGATTGCCCTCTACCCACTGTCGATTAAAGGAGCACCACTTTCAGCAGAGTTCTCAAGTACCTCGTCCAATCAAAAGTTTTTGCGTTGCATTCTGGTACATGTAGTTCTGAGTTTAGAAATGGATAAAGGGACTGCAGATGCCCAGACTCGATGGCCTACTGGAGCACGCACTTGGCAAATTTAAGAACTATGTAATAAAAGGTACAAGCGTGTGGGCTGGGCTGTGTGTTATCAGGATGACTGGATTAATGCGATAGTGATGAAAATGCACAACCTTACCGTAGCCTGGCGGATCGTCAGCCTCTTGTGACGAAATTAAAAGTACTCAATACCGATGGCTGTTTGACTACAGCGACTGGTGTGTTTTAAAGTAAACTACTAGTCCCATGAGTCCCAAAGGGCCTCCTCTTCCCTTTCCTGATATTGTTTGTCCTGGCAGCTAGAGCAGGACTGGAGAGGCAAACTGTAAACGTTATTCTCGCCCACACAAAGGAGTGGCAACCATGCACTTGACAAGAAAACAGACGTTTGCTGTGTAAATATACTTCTCCAGCCCGCCACAAAATAGCGCTGAACAGACACGTATTCATAGTGTTGATCTGAGGCCTACAGGTATTCCACAGTATTTCGCAAAACTCAGCTCAGTTGGGCGCTTCCCTGAGTAGCCTGGCTTACCACAGGGCTGTTGTGGCAACAGCTATTCGGTCTGCAAAATAAACACCTGTTTAGTATTTCACAGCAGACTGATGGGCTGAAGGTTTTTTTATATGTTTATATAAACGCTGTGCGTTTAATCATACAGTCGTTCAGGGTTCATTGCGTGGACGTACCAGGCGGGATTAAAGATTCCCAATCGATGTCTATTAGCAAATACAGATTTAATTACATAATACAGATTTAATTAAATCAAAACTCCTACCTTTGTGAGAAATTCCATATGCTCTGTGTGGCAGTGCTTTAAATGAAATACAGAAATGCTTGTAGACGTGAATTGTGTGGTCTAATAATGAGCACCGTTAACAGGGCACAAGTCCTAAGAAAAATAGTGGGGGAGCATATGCAATTCACAATGATTTCATAGGAAGTGACGTCACAATAATACGTGTATGGTCATACCCATATAGTAGTTCGCATAAAACCGAACATGCCTATTTTACAAAAACATATTTACATACTCATACAGAAACAGGAAATTATAATTATTTTTAGTTTTTATACGTCAAATGTAGGTTTCCTGCATATCAATATGTAGTGAAGCTCAGATATGGGTGAAAGGGGCACTATGTTTTAACAGACGAGTGGAACTCAGTATAACCTCTTTGAACTGCTTTTAGACACTAAACAAAATGCGTTGGGTGTATTTTTTGTACAGCAACATTTTGTGGTAGTTTGTTTTTTTCTGTGGTGTTCTTTATCCAGTTTCAAAGCACAACACCCTGCATATTTACAGCACCTCATATAAGAGATTTAAAGATTAATCACAAATAAAGGGAGTGTGTGGGGCGGGGTAAAGGGGTGTTGGGGTTTGAAACACCCCGAGGCCACATTACAGGCATTTGTAAATGCAAGCAGCTGCACAGGCTGGGGCACGACCTGACACCTCACAGCCTCCCTTGAGTTTGAGGAAGGAGAACGGAGCCCATCTCCCCCAAAACAGTGTGGAAACTCCATACTCACGCATCCACCCCAACTTGTGCCCTGGCTGTGAGCAAGGAAGGGTAATTGATGTGAAGGTTGAGTTCAATGCCACTAAAAGTAGCGTTTAGAGGGGACGTCTTCTTCAGTACTGTGTTGCAGATTTAAGTGTTCGTAAAGTCACCTTGCTCCATATTAGCGTAATTTTTTTACGCTAATGTGGCCCGAGACCAAAATCTCTGCACCAACTTTATGCATTGCGCCAGTTTGTAACTCTTTGCGCTACATTATGCTTGCGCCAGGCATAATGTATGCAAAGGCGGCGTTCCCCCATTAGGGGGGCCGAAAAAATGGCCGCCAAGAAATCTAAGAGATTACCTTGAGTCATTTTTTTGGCACTTTTAAGCCTGTTCAGAGTAGGCGTTAAAAGGAGGCACCCAATTGTTTACAGCGGGCCTCAATGGGCTTTGCAGGATTAGCGCAAAAGTTTTTGATGCCAATCCTGCAAAGCTCCAAAATAGCTTAAAAAATGTTGATGCTAGTTCCAAAACTACCGCCATGGCGTGCTGTTTCTTAGATACAGCGCACAAATGGTAGTGTTGTGTAGGCTCTCATTATTCTAATGAGACTACTGGATTTGAGAGGCAGAATCGCCTGCGGTGTGAGAAACTGAGTCTTAACCCACTACAGGTGACACTTGTTGCCCCAGTCCGGGTTTTGCTCTGGCTAACTAGCAGAGCCTCATCTGCATCCAAGAGCAGGGATATTTGGGCAGCCAAGAGGATGACACAATTGTCTTCTCAAGGAAATCGTGGTTACTCAGGTCTCATCTGTTTCTCTCAGTTACATTAGTCTCACATACACAATGACAAACAGAGGCAGTATATGTTTCAATAAGGTTTTAATGAAGCAACTGCATCTTAGATAACAAAGCATGTACTTTAATAACCAGGACAATACAGCATGACAGAATTAGTATTGTGACAAGGAGAGTGAACCATAGAAATAACACTACCATATTGTCACTAGAGTCAATAGACTTATTCCTGCCTAGACTATAATAGAGCACAGCATGTTAAGCTCTAGTTCTGCCCTTCAGGTTCCCCTGGGAAGACATCATCCCCATCACTTCATCTATAAAGCAAAGTGAAGAACACTTTACCAGAAAAAAACAGGTGCCAAGCAGTCTAGCAAAGCCTGCAGGAGGAGGCAGGCCTGTAGGAGAAGTAACAGAAAGAAAACACAAGAAGTAATTAAAACGTAGATGTACTCACAAAATGAGGACAGGAAAGAATTAAAGAAGAAACAACATAAAAAAAGAAATGCACACAATTGAAATAGTTTTAGCTCTTCCCTCTGTAATAATAATTTCTAGAAACACCCCTTCACTAATCTCTTGTTTACATGCAATTTGAATGATATAACTTGCCCCCCTATTGAGCATATTAAGTGTGATTATTTTGTCATACTGTATTTGAGTTTCTATCCCCATACCACTTCCAAGAACTAGCATTAGCTGCTCACTATTGTCACTTTTGCAGAAATACGTTTAGAAAATGAGTCATAAGCCTGAAACATTATCGATAAACATCAGTAACCACTGTGGATACTACTCAGTCCGACCTACTGTCCCAAGACTCAAAAAATAGGTTTCACAATCTACATGTACCTTTTCCACATTATGTAAAAATATTGGGGGGGCTTAGAAAAATGTTCAAAACAGGCAGGGAGTGCTTTAAATAAACCTTAACCAGACCTTTTACAAGGTGAGCTGACACCAACACTAAATGTGTTTCAGCAGGTATGCTTTAAGCTGTGGGACTGAGAGGCTTGATATCTTGGCTTAACCCCTAAATATACTGGAAATTAATACCATGTTATAAATCTTGGCAGGCCTCATACACAGTGACATTTCTCTTCTTAAAGGATTTTCCCTGGGCCTTGTGAGTAGAATCCCTGCCATCCTAGTTGTAGTCTAGTGGGCTAGTTGGTAACTGCTGAACCAGAAGACATGTTTTTCAGCCCGGCATCCCCTTTGGCCAAATTGGGTGCTCTTTGGCAGTCACTTTTTTAATTTATACATTTGATTCATTTTTTGGCAAGTTTAGGTGAATTTATAATACATATTAAACCTTCTGGTAAATCTGTGGCAAAAAAAAAAACTAGACTTGGGGCTAGGAAAACAGGCCATGCCAATTCCCATAGTCTAAACACTGTAGCAAATGTGCCTTATCTGCACGTCACCACAGATTCTTTGCCATTTTTTCAGGGTTTTATTTTTGTTGTTTTTTATCCTTATGCACTTTACCCATGCTAACCAGGAGTAAAGGGCCTATTCGCCTGCTTAAAATATGTTTAAATAGACCGATCCGTGATTGACATTTTTAACTTGCCTATGATTCCCTTGTCTATGGTGTCGAAAAAACATCAAAGACCAGGAAGGTAAACGTCACCTATGGACTCTAGCATCTGTGGTACATTCCACAGGATTGGCCTGTAAAACATGGTTTCAAGCCTACCAGGTATAGCTTGATTGTAGCAGCCTAAAAACCTAATGTCAAACCTTTCTAAATAACTCTTTTTGACAGATGAGAAACACTGTTTTAAATATTAATAAATCGCCCCTAAGTACATCTTGTCACCCGCAAGATAGGGTGCCTGAGATTCAAAAGTGGAACATGTTAATAATTAAAGTCGGATGGTCCTTCCAGTTACTAGATCCCAGAAGTTATTTTCCCTGGAAGGCATGTAGCTGGATCCTTCAAAATGCCAAAGAACAGGTTATACAATTTATTCTGTAACGTTTGACAGGGAACATCTACAATTATCACTGAAAGACAATTTTTTCAAATGTATTAAAACTCCAATTTATTGGTGAAGTTAGATTTATCTTCTTCCTGCCTGACACTCCTTTCATTCCAATTTGCACTAGGCTGGCAGCAGCTATCCAGCAAGTGCTTGACTTCAATGAGAGGAGAAAACTGCCCTCAGAGAAGCACACTTGCATAGGCCTGGTGATGTGATGGACTGGATATGGACTATTTTGATCCCACAAGTCTACAAAAGACAGTTGGTGTGACCTAGGAAGTTCATTAAATTGAAAGGGGCATAGGTGAAGCTTGTCCATTTATAGGTTAGAGTAAAGAGAGTCCTGAAGAATGGAAAGACTTTGTCACCAAGGTCAACACTAGCCAGACTCGCCCTGAACCCACCAAAACTGGTTTGGAGTGCACACGGAAGAGTACTGCTAATTTTCCTGGCCACACCTCTAGGTGGACACAAGCACTGCACAAGGGAGGAAGGGTTCACTGATCGTGGGTTTTAGAAGTGAGCTACTGAAAAAGTAGAGAGATTTGCCCCGGGGAACATTTACCACATTGGTCAGGAAGTTGCTGAGAGTCCCCCCATCCACTACCTAGAGTCAATATTAGATGTGGTTTCCCAAGGTATCACTTCTCAGAACAATTTCTGGGCCTGCGGAAGATCAGAAGAGGACTGGACATACTGTCTGTGACCAGAATGGAGACCTGAATGACTGGGACTGCTCACTCTTGTACACAGAACAAAAAAAGTGGACTCCAAAGGTTAGTTGGGTACAGGGGCACAATGTGCTGCAAGAAGTCTTTTCTTCTTAAGTGAACAAATGATGAGTACCACCTGGATCTGGACTAAACCTTGCTGGTGACCACTGCCATCAGCGGTACCAGACAGCTAAGGTATACAATTTTGATACACCTTCCTTGGATACAGCTTCAGGCTGGCCCCGCAGGAGGATTTTCCACTCTGTAAACAAGACTAAGGGCCTGGTTAGGAGTTCGGCTGACGGGATGACCCATCTGCGCAACTTCAGACCGGGAGGTTGCAGCCATACTGGGTACCTCCTTGCTGGACCCATTATGACTTTCCTGCTGGACTGACAGGCGGAAACCAAGGTTTCCTCCCCTTCAACCCAGCGGGAAAGTGGTGGCTGCATTGTCACCAGCTCGTAATTGAGTCAGTGGCAATGCTGCCGCGGCAGTGGGCACCAGCACCCACGCAATTGTCACAGTTCGCACAGCAGACATTGAGCATTGCAAGGGTGCTGGGCAGTGGGACCCCGGCACTGCCCTGCCAAGCGCATGGGCAGTGCAGGGGTGCCCCTGTGGCCCCTTGCACATTCTCTCTGCCAGCCTTTTCATGGTGGTGATACTGCCATGAAAAGACTATCGGAGAACCAGGTCGTAATCAACAGGGCGGCACTGCGTGCAGGGTCGCCTTGGCTGATTCCGACCTCCGTCTCCCCATCGGGATCATTGATCCCGGCGGAGACAACGGTACCCTGGCGGTCTGAGTGCCAGAGTTGTAATGTGGCACTCATGTCTGCCACCGCGAGGATGGCAGTCTCAAGACCCCCAGCGTTGTAAGTAAGCCCATTGTCAGAAGGTAAAATCTTTGACGAGGACACACCCGCTTTGTGTATCCAAGACATGCTTCATCACAGTTGGCATGAAATCGCGCATAGGCCCAAGTCTCCATCTTACATATGTTATCATGGGTGCTTAAGGCTTTATGACTTTCACTTTAATATTTAAAAGTCCACATCTCTGATTCCCCTTAATGTATTTTTCCTCTTATGGTGTCATTTTGTCTGTTAGTGTTTACTCTAATTCTGTAATTTGGTTTGTAATTTTAATTGTTCGGTCGTTTCACTTTAATACTATGTTGGTGCTGAACAATTAATTTGCCCTACGTTAAGCCTCTCTCCTCTGTACCATAGTTACTATGGAGCTGAGCTCAGATTAGTGATTTTGGGGTCACTCTAGAAAGTTGGTTATATTATTCCTGGAGGTGGGAGATGGGCCACCCCAAATAATAATCAATTATCTCACATCGCCAATTGTAATATGAGGATAAAGTGATAGACTTTTACAGCAAGTAGCACTGCGCTGCAGTCTTGGCTTTCCTACTTCAACAAACTGTTTGCCCTTTGGCAAATAATACTCCCTTGGTACTTTTGTTTATTAATGTGATGATCAGTGAATACTTTGAAACAGGCTCAATGGAAGAAATAACCAACAAGGGCAGTATTACTTCATTGTTTTGTCATTTTTAAACTTGCTAACACTGTCTGGACATTGGGTGCACCTCATTAGAACCAGTTGAACACTCAAATATAGCCACAAGCAACAAAAAGGTGAACAGTCAACCTTTGCAAAAGGACCTCCACTCCATGACAACGGGCGTGTTGCTGTGTTTATGGTAACTTTTGAATCGTTTGAGCTAGAAACCATTTTTTGTGTTAAAATCTGAAGATTATGCTGCAGATGATGAATTATGTGGCAAATGCAGCAAATCTATAATTATGCAAAAATCACAGCGTCCGCACTATCGCATAATTCCAGTGGCCCAGCTTTAAAGAACAGAGCTATTTAAACTCTTGTGCAGTTATTTTCAGAAACAATGGGCACTTCATCTATGCCTCCCTTCTGCAGGAACATATCAGTGGGGTTTGTCGACTCTAGGAGAATGGGTTCTAGCCCTTCAAAACGTCCAGGTCTTTGCCTTCTGACACATCTGAACAAACCGCTGGTGTGGCGTAAGCCCACCTAATCAAGTTTCACACACTGTCGGCTGTTTAAGTTTAATTATGAGCTGCAAGCTGTAGTGTCCATCTTTTAACATAAGGTCAACTGCTTGTAGACAGCTCCCTAGACCTTCTAGGTTTCTGGGAGGTTGCAGGGGACGTGTATGGAAAGTGTGTGCAGACTGCACACGTTGCGTGAATGGAAGTTGCATGGATCATGTTCAGCATGCAGTGCACCTGTAGTACGTTGCTGTCCGGGTACAGAAATCCATTTTGAATCCAGTTTGTCTATGTGGTACAAATGATGGAGGATGGAGAGAGTCGTTAAGACAGGCATGTGGATTGTCCTTTGAAGTGAACCAGTCTTCTGGGAAAGGAAGGAGGGAGACATGCCCCTGTGAAGTGCAAATCCAGCCAGTGTCCACTTCCTGCATCATTAGTTACCATGATGTGTTACCTCCAGCATGTTGAGGGGTTGTTGGGGCTACGCCTCTTTTGTTCGGGGACACTAGAACACAAATACCGTGGCTTGACCAGTCTAGAAGGGATACACAAAATGTTATGAACTGTCTGAAACTGGCACAGGTAGGCAAGTAGAACATATGTCATTGTCTGCAAAACGCAGATAAAAACTGGGTTAAAAACAGGTCAGCGTGACAATAGTCTCATGGGTCAGTGACATGATCCGACCAGTAGGTTGGATGGGATTTATTTGAGAGCCAGTATCTTTGACTCCTGGCTTCCTTCTAGTTGGGGACAGCCCAGGGAAGTGAGCAGTAGACTTCCTGTAGACAAAGAGGGATCGCCTCCTGGAGAATGGGTATTATTGCACTACATCCCCAAAGGAGAAACTTGCTTGTGGAATTATCAGCCCACCTGGATGGTGACTTATGGTCCGTGCAAGGGACCTTTGCTGTACACCTGGTGAAAGAGTGAATCTGTCTTGAGAGAAGAGGCCAATCCACTATGGAATAGTGCTGCCTTGAGGGGGACTCTCGTAGCTGGAACCCATCCCCTGGCATGTAGTAGCAAAAACAGTATGCATACCTGTGCCCCGGAGACTTAGATATTGGGATTTCAGGTACTAACTCATGCAAAGCTTCTTGGCACCTGCTGCTTGTGTCTGAGAGTGCAGAGACCCTCACTGCATCATCATTTCCCAAGCAGAATTTAGACCCAGGTTTAAGAGGGCCTAGCACTGTATATTGCCACATTAGCATAATTTTTTTGACTTTAATGTGGCTATATTATGGCAAAAATGCTGCGCCATATTTACAAAGTGGCGCAATGCATGCATTACGTCACTTTGTAACCCCTTGCGCCACATTATGCCTGCGTAAGGCATAATGTATGCAAGGCGGGGCATTCCCCCATTAGGGGGACAAAAAAAAATGGCGCAATGAAATCTTTTTGGTGACGGTGTGTGGCAAAACAAATGTCTATTTCTTGCTCCCTGTGTCGGATAGCAGGATCGACCAGATTCACTGTCCATCTTTAGCAAAGAGAGTGGTGGGTGGAGGAAAAAGACAGTAAAACTGTGGGGCTCACTGAAGGCTCAGGCACAGTCCCTGTGAGTCCGTCAGTCTGACGGGGAATAATGTGGAGCCAGAGCACCTGCTTTTAAGAAAGAAAACTAACACTGACAGGGTTCATGCAGCCGATCCATCACGGCAAAGGAATGTCTCACAGGCTACTGAGGCATTTAAAAGTGTTGCATGTTGTTTGTTGTACTGCCCTGGAAGGGCATGTGCAATGTAAATAGTTTTGACAAGACTTCCGGGGCCTGCAGGGCCACTTCAGATGGCCCATAAGCTCCATGCTGGGAAAATATTTCTGCCACCTTATTTCTCACAGCAGTGAGGCTTTTAGGGCCTGATTCTGAGGCCGGCGGGTGGCGGTCACCGCCCGCCTGGCGGGAACCGCCATATGGCCGCTCCGCGGTCGAAAGACCGCGGAGGCCATTCAGGCTTTCCCGCTGGGCTGGCAGGCGACCGCCAGGAGGCCGCCCGCCAGCCCAGCGGGAAACCCCTCCCCACGAGGAAGCCGGCTCCGAATGGAGCCGGCGGAGGGGGTATGTGCGACGGGTGCAGTTTGCACCCGTCGCGTATTTCAGTGTCTGCATTGCAGACACTGAAATACTTTGTGGGGCCCTCTTACGGGGGCCCCTGCAGTGCCCATGCCACAGGCATGGGCACTGCAGGGGCCCCCAGGGGCCCCGCGGCACCCCCTACCACCATCCTGTTCCTGGCGGGAGACCCGCCAGGAACAGGATGGCGGGAGGGGGTGTCAGAATCCCCATGGCGGCGGAGCGCACTCCGCCGCCATGGAGGATTCTGTAGGGCAGTGGTAAACCGGCGGGAGACCGCCGGTTTACCCTTTCTGGCCGCGGCTGAACCGCCGCGGTCAGAATACCCTTGGGAGCACCGCCAGCCTGTTGGCGGTGCTCCCGTGGTCGGTGACCCTGGCGGTCACCGGCCGCCAGGGTCAGAATGACCCCCTTAGTGCCCTACCTGGAAACAGTAAATGCAAAAAGCTCTCAGCTCTGGTCAGCATCTTCTCTGTCGCTCCTAAGGGGACAACCCATCACCTTAGAGTTCTTGAAATATGTGTGAGTTTGTGTTGTCTAACACAGGAAGAAGTAATTCAGGACAAGCATTGCTTCTCCTGTGTAAGTCACGTCACTTCCTATGTTGCTGTGCTAAATGTTGTAGCCACTATGTAGGAAGTAAGGCTAAGAGTGGGTGGAACTCGCGGAGTTCACTCTGTGGAATTCCGTGGAATTACATAACAACTCTGTGAGATTCTGCAAGCTGGAGAATTCAGGCACGTTGTACTGATTTTTAGCACCGGAAGCTTGTTCTGTGCTGTAAAATCAGCACGAGCTCCACCATAGAGTGAGCAAGAGGGCCTGTTTCTTAGTTAGTTTTTCTACTCAAGCAGCAGCTTTCCCAATGTGAACGGTCGTGATCACCCATGTTGCGAAATCTTGCCAGGAGGCATTGTAATGCCAGAAAATCACACTAGGGGGTGCAAATTCTTGCTCACCAACTTAATGTTGGCGAGCCGCATGCAAGAAAAAACTCCTCCATACAGTGGTTGCTGTAGTTTTGCCAGGACTCACCTTATGTTGTGTTGTAAGTGTTATCATACCCCTGGGATTCATTTCATTATTCCCGTACTCAAAGGGGGTGTTTTTAGGCAAATTCGACCAGCACGTTTATATTTGCAAATGCTGCTAGGCGAGTGGGTGATTGTTAATGTGAGTAGTTTTTTTAGGAGCTGCTGTGTTTATTCAGAATACTTTAAAAGATGATTTTCAACTTTTGATGATCTGTTTCATTATCAATTTTTTAAAATTTATATGCATGTTATTATTGTATTGCATCTGCTGCTGTCTTTATGGTTTCAAATTGTAAACTGAATAAAGAAGAATTTGCCATATTTACCATTATAAAGCGCATTTCTGTCATTTCCTAGCACTGGCACACTTTTGGCTGCCTAGCGGCAACACACATCAGGTTGCAAGGATGCCTGCATTGTAGACAGGATTGTTTTTGTGTAGGAAGAGGCACCTTCCTGAATAAAAACAATCTTTAGAGGCATTTACCTTTTCTAACTATGCTCCAGAAGACAGCATACTTAGATACAGGAAATGAGAAGGAGAAATAAAGATATTTCTCTTTGTTGCGCTTCTGTTGAGGAGGCATACAATTCTGATGCATTCCCAGGGCTAGCAGTGTTGGCACATCTTGGAATGTGTCAGAATCCATGAATAGATACATGGGAACACCCAGAGTCCATCCATGGAATAACTCCCTGCTGTAGAGTAATGCAAGGCAGGGATTTGCGCTGCCTTGCATAGATCTATAAAGCCACGCAGGGGCACGCAAGGTGGCCTTGCGGGCTTGATAAATATCATTTAGGTTTTGTGTCGCCCTTGTGCCCCCTTACATGGCACAAGGACGACGCAAAACCTTGTTAAATTTTGTCCTTATTTTTTAGTTGATGATAATTGAGAGCAAGAAGAAAACACTGAGGCCACGATTTTTTCCTCAGCCTTCTCATTAGAAAAATTGGAGACATTATTCAAAGGCTAAAAATAGTTCTGAAAACACAGACAAGATAAATGCTACTCATGTGTTAAGGAAAGATACAGTACTAGGCATCAATCAATCATTCAGGATTTATAAAGCACGGCTAAACACCCAGTAAGATATCCAGGTGCTTGCTGACCCCAGAGGCTTATTCAAACAGCCAGGTCTTGAGGGCCATTGAGAATTCCATAAGTGAGGTGATGGTCCGGCGGTGCATGGGGAGGCTGTTCTTGTTTTTTTCTGCGATGTGAGAAAAAAAGCGTCCTCCACTTCTGCTTCGTTAGATGCGGGGAGTATGGGCAAGTGAAAAGGAGGCAGAGTGTCTTCTCGACAGTTGGTGGAAGTTCAGGCGTTGGTTAATGTACACAGGTCCTTGGTTGTGTACAGACTTGTGTGCATGGGTCAGAAGCTGGAATTGGCATCTCTTCTGTACGGGAAGTCAGTGGAGTTGCCTGAGGTAGGGTGTGATGTCGGTTCATTGGGGAAGGCCGAGGATGAGTTTGGCTGTGTCATTCTGTATGGTCTGAAGTCTCTGTAGGGGGTGTGCGGTGATTCCTTTGCCGTAGTCCAGTCAACTGGGATGAGGGCCTGTGTTGTGATGCGCCACATGTGTAGGAATAGCTACTTGAAGATCTTACGTAGCATGTGCAAAATGAAGAAGGAGGTGTAGGAGATGGCGTTAATCTGTTATTTGATGAGCTTGTTGTCAATGATGATTCTGAGGATTCTGGCGTGTTCGGAGACAGTGGGCTGCCGGTCCTAGCTCTGATGGCCACCTGGAGTCGTTCCATGTGTTGCTGCTGTTGCCAAAGATCAGTACTTCCGTCTTGTCAGTGTTCAGATGGAGGCAATTGTTCTTCATCCAGTCAGCGACGCTTGTCGTGCATCTGTGGAAGATGTTTGTGGTGGTGGAGGGGTCGTCGGTGAGTGAGAGAATGAGTATGTATTTACATATCACTTAAACATATGCATGCAGATAAATATTAATAAAAAGGAGATGACCATGTGGAGCCCTAGAAGCTGGACTGATAGTAAAGCAAGGCAATTCAAGGGATCTGCTTAGGTTAGTATCAAGTAGACAGTCACTGTCCCTGATCTACCCCGAGCACATGTTCATTTTGGATTTTTGTACTTTCTCATTGAGGAAGAGAGCTTGTCTTGCTCTCCTATGGAGGGGATGGTACAAGGTATCATGGTGCTGTCCACTGGTTGAACTCATTCTAGACTTTCACTCACAATTGCCCTGTTCCGAAGAGGCTGATCTGCCTACGGGATGAAGTTTAAAAAATATATATATTATATAAGGCAAACTTGGCTCAAGCGCTTAATATTATAGAAGGCCAGAGTCACTGTCTTTCTGTTTTTTTAAGGCATAGGGAGATTAAATGATTTTCATACAATCACTGAATGTTGAAGAAATACCGGGACTGGAACTTGGTTACCCAGTGTCAGTCGGTGACTCCGGCCAGTAAGCCACATCTGTTCCCCAGGTGCAGCGTTTTGATAGTGGCCTCACAGTCTAATTTAATTGCCTTCAGGACCGCAGGAGAGCAATCCGCTTTCTATCACAGTTGCTCAGCTGGGATCTATAGGGGCATGTCTTGCCAGTACCATCCATCTGTTGCTATAGGTGCACCCTAGTACAGTGAGAGAGGGAAATTAGTTCTAGGACTGGTTGAACAGCAATGGCAGCAGAATCTCTGGTTAGCCAAAAGCTCTATTATTTTTCTCACAGGGTGAAGTTGTTTTTTTTAAATTGCGGGACTGCACTCCATCCTGTGCTAGGGCTGCCTTAGGGCAGCAGAAAGATAGGCAAGCCAACAAATTGATAGGCAGAGCCGAGCCAGAGCCCTGTCAAAGACCTGGCTTTCCTTCAAGAGCCCGTGCTCAAGCCAAGCATTGAGAAGAGTTGAAATGTAAATCTTGCAAATAATCTCTTGTAAAAATTTAATAAATTCTCTTGCTTTGAACATTAAAAAAATATATTTAACATGGATCAGCATTTCACTTTAGCAACTCAGTTTGCATCACTGCATAAGGAGGCATTTAGTAAAACTAATTTTAAACATGAACTTCGAAACATGCTAGTTTCTGCTCTATGGACAATGCCATTGGTGAACTAAGAAGCAAGTCAGTTGTCACTTCTGCTGCATATGTTGTCTAGACTCTTGTTATACATGTAGCAACATCATAGTCTGTTAAATGAAATACAATGATTCACATACACATCCTGAACTCATATATTTGAAGGTGCTGTCATATATGAAAACAAAGAAAACAGAGGCTCAGTGAAATGAAATATTTGACAAGGGTCACACAGCTTGGTCAAGAAGGGAAACCAGGATTGATCCCAAGTTTTCTGATTTCAAACTAAACAATTCAGCTACTTGATGGATCTCTTGCTGTCCTTTTAGCCTCAAAGGTTTATGCTTTGTTTTTTAAGTCTTACCTGAGACAGCACATGTGCCTGCGCTTCCAAAACATTTTGTTTATTTAGAGAGGATTAAAGGACCCCTATTGGTTACCATTGGTTGGCTTCATTGTCACTCTCATTTGCATGCTTTTCATTCGTGTATGGCATTCACTTCTGTTTTTTGTGTTAGCCTAAGTACTTAGGCTAAGCTGCACTGCTCCGCTTCACACCGCAACCCTGGTCTCACCGCTGCTGTCATCCAATGCCACCACGAGCCGCTGGTTGCACCGTGACCTGTGGGCCCGCACTCTGGCATAGCCTTGCTCACCCCGCACCCTGGGGATCCCTGACGACGCTGCTCCTGCTGACACCAGCGCCTCTGCCTGCACTGTGGCCTTTGGAAACCACTCATGAGGTACACAAAGTACCGTCCCGTCCCGCACCGCAGCCGCCGTCCACTGACGCTACAGCCATTGGCTCTAGTGTCATCACCAAGCCGTGCTTTATAAATCCTGAATGATTGATTGATGCCTAGTACTGTATCTTTCCTTAACACATGAGCAGCATTTATCTTGTCTGTGTTTTCAGAACTATTTTTAGCCTTTGAATAATGTCTCCAATTTTTCTAATGAGAAGGCTGAGGAAAAAATCGTGGCCTCAGTGTTTTCTTCTTGCTCTCAATTATCATCAACTAAAAAATAAGGACCAAATTTAACAAGGTTTTGCGTCGTCCTTGTGCCATGTAAGGGGGCACAAGGGCGACACAAAACCTAAATGATATTTATCAAGCCCGCAAGGCCACCTTGCGTGCCCCTGCGTGGCTTTATAGATCTATGCAAGGCAGCGCAAATCCCTGCCTTGCATTACTCTACAGCAGGGAGTTATTCCATGGGTGGACTCTGGGTGTTCCCATGTATCTATTCATGGATTCTGACACATTCCAAGATGTGCCAACACTGGTAGCCCTGGGAAGGCATCAGAATTGTGTGCCTCCTCAACAGAGGCGCAACAAAGAGAAATATCTTTATTTCTCCTTCTCATTTCCTGTATCTAAGTATGCTGTCTTCTGAAGCACAGTTAGAAAAGGTAAATGCCTCTAAAGATTGTTTTTATTCAGTAAGGTGCCCCTTCCTACACAAAAACAATCCTGTCTACAATGCAGGCATCCTTGCAACGTGACGTGTGTTACCGCTAGGCAGCCAAAAGTGTGCCAGTGCTAGGAAATGACAGAAACGCGCAATATAATGGTAAATATGGCAAATTCTTCTTTATTCAGTTTACAATTTGAAACCATAAAGACAGCAGCAGATGCAATACAATAAAAACATGCAAATACATTTTAAAAAATTGATAATGAAACAGATCATAAAAAGTTGAAAATCATCTTCCAAAGTATTCTGAATAAACACAGCAGCTCCTAAAAAAACTACTCACATTAACAATCACCCACTCGCCTAGCAGCATTTTCAAATATAAACGTGCTGGTCGAATTTGCCTAAAAACACCCCCTTTGAGTACGGGAATAATGAAATGAATCCCAGGGGTATGATAACACTTACAACACAACATAAGGTGAGTCCTGGCAAAACTACAGCAACCACTGTATGGAGGAGTTTTTTCTTGCATGCGGCTCGCCAACATTAAGTTGGTGAGCAAGAATTTGCACCCCCTAGTGTGATTTTCTGGCATTACAATGCCTCCTGGCAAGATTTCGCAACATGGGTGATCACGACCTTTCACATTGGGAAAGCTGCTGCTTGAGTAGAAAAACTACCTAAGAAACAGGCCCTCTTTGTGTACCTCATGAGTGGTTTCCAAAGGCCACAGTGCAGGCAGAGGCGCCGGTGTCAGCAGGAGCAGCGTCGTCAGGGATCCCCAGGGTGCGGGGTGAGCAAGGCTATGCCAGAGTGCGGGCCCACAGGTCACGGTGCAACCAGCGGCTCGTGGTGGCATTGGATGACAGCAGCGGTGAGACCAGGGTTGCGGTGTGAAGCGGAGCAGTGCAGCTTAGCCTAAGTACTTAGGCTAACACAAAAAACAGAAGTGAATGCCATACACGAATGAAAAGCATGCAAATGAGAGTGACAATGAAGCCAACCAATGGTAACCAATAGGGGTCCTTTAATCCTCTCTAAATAAACAAAATGTTTTGGAAGCGCAGGCACATGTGCTGTCTCAGGTAAGACTTAAAAAACAAAGCATAAACCTTTGAGGCTAAAAGGACAGCAAGAGATCCATCAAGTAGCTGAATTGTTTAGTTTGAAATCAGAAAACTTGGGATCAATCCTGGTTTCCCTTCTTGACCAAGCTGTGTGACCCTTGTCAAATATTTCATTTCACTGAGCCTCTGTTTTCTTTGTTTTCATATATGACAGCACCTTCAAATATATGAGTTCAGGATGTGTATGTGAATCATTGTATTTCATTTAACAGACTATGATGTTGCTACATGTATAACAAGAGTCTAGACAACATATGCAGCAGAAGTGACAACTGACTTGCTTCTTAGTTCACCAATGGCATTGTCCATAGAGCAGAAACTAGCATGTTTCGAAGTTCATGTTTAAAATTAGTTTTACTAAATGCCTCCTTATGCAGTGATGCAAACTGAGTTGCTAAAGTGAAATGCTGATCCATGTTAAATATATTTTTTTAATGTTCAAAGCAAGAGAATTTATTAAATTTTTACAAGAGATTATTTGCAAGATTTACATTTCAACTCTTCTCAATGCTTGGCTTGAGCACGGGCTCTTGAAGGAAAGCCAGGTCTTTGACAGGGCTCTGGCTCGGCTCTGCCTATCAATTTGTTGGCTTGCCTATCTTTCTGCTGCCCTAAGGCAGCCCTAGCACAGGATGGAGTGCAGTCCCGCAATTTAAAAAAAACAACTTCACCCTGTGAGAAAAATAATAGAGCTTTTGGCTAACCAGAGATTCTGCTGCCATTGCTGTTCAACCAGTCCTAGAACTAATTTCCCTCTCTCACTGTACTAGGGTGCACCTATAGCAACAGATGGATGGTACTGGCAAGACATGCCCGTATAGATCCCAGCTGAGCAACTGTGATAGAAAGCGGATTGCTCTCCTGCGGTCCTGAAGGCAATTAAATTAGACTGTGAGGCCACTATCAAAACGCTGCACCTGGGGAACAGATGTGGCTTACTGGCCGGAGTCACCGACTGACACTGGGTAACCAAGTTCCAGTCCCGGTATTTCTTCAACATTCAGTGATTGTATGAAAATCATTTAATCTCCCTATGCCTTAAAAAAACAGAAAGACAGTGACTCTGGCCTTCTATAATATTAAGCGCTTGAGCCAAGTTTGCCTTATATAATATATATATTTTTTAAACTTCATCCCGTAGGCAGATCAGCCTCTTCGGAACAGGGCAATTGTGAGTGAAAGTCTAGAATGAGTTCAACCAGTGGACAGCACCATGATACCTTGTACCATCCCCTCCATAGGAGAGCAAGACAAGCTCTCTTCCTCAATTAGAAAGTACAAAAATCCAAAATGAACATGTGCTCGGGGTAGATCAGGGACAGTGACTGTCTACTTGATACTAACCTAAGCAGATCCCTTGAATTGCCTTGCTTTACTATCAGTCCAGCTTCTAGGGCTCCACATGGTCATCTCCTTTTTATTAATATTTATCTGCATGCATATGTTTAAGTGATATGTAAATACATACTCATTCTCTCACTCACCGACGACCCCTCCACCACCACAAACATCTTCCACAGATGCACGACAAGCGTCGCTGACTGGATGAAGAACAATTGCCTCCATCTGAACACTGACAAGACGGAAGTACTGATCTTTGGCAACAGCAGCAACACATGGAACGACTCCAGGTGGCCATCAGAGCTAGGACCGGCAGCCCACTGTCTCCGAACACGCCAGAATCCTCAGAATCATCATTGACAACAAGCTCATCAAATAACAGATTAACGCCATCTCCTACACCTCCTTCTTCATTTTGCACATGCTACGTAAGATCTTCAAGTAGCTATTCCTACACAAGTGGCGCATCACAACACAGGCCCTCATCCCAGTTGACTGGACTACAGCAAAGGAATCACCGCACACCCCCTACAGAGACTTCAGACCATACAGAATGACACAGCCAAACTCATCCTCGGCCTTCCCCAATGAACCGACATCACACCCTACCTCAGGCAACTCCACTGGCTTCCCGTACAGAAGAGATGCCAATTCCAGCTTCTGACCCATGCACACAAGTCTGTACACAACCAAGGACCTGTGTACATTAACCAACGCCTGAACTTCCACCAACTGTCGAGAAGACACTCTGCCTCCTTTTCACTTGCCCATACTCCCCGCATCTAACGAAGCAGAAGTGGAGGACGCTTTTTTTCTCACATCGCAGAAAAAAACAAGAACAGCCTCCCCATGCACCGCCGGACCATCACCTCACTTATGGAATTCTCAATGGCCCTCAAGACCTGGCTGTTTGAATAAGCCTCTGGGGTCAGCAAGCACCTGGATACCTTACTGGGTGTTTAGCCGTGCTGCACCGTAGCCGCCGTCCACTGACGCTACTGCCATTGGCTCTAGTGTCATCACCCAGCATCCCTGTCTGCACCGCCACCCGTGGACGCTACATGGAGCACGGCCCACGCCACACTGCCGACTTGGGCCTACTGATGACAGCTCTTCAGCAATGACAACGACGCTGCCTGCACTGTGACCTGGTGACACCACACGTCGCACTGCCCCACTTCACACCGCAGCCCTGGTCTCACTGACGTCGCTGGACGCCGTCACCTATTCTCTGCCTTCACTGTGACCTGTGGGCACCACACATCACATTGGTCTGCTTCACACCTCATCCCCGACGCCATCCACCCCAGCGCTCCTGACTTTAGCTGCCCGGAGTTCGATCCGCAATGCGAATGACTTTATAGGGCCTGACGACCCCAGCACCGACCTCTGGAACTGACACCACAACGCCAGCGACGCCGCTCTCTGGATCTATTCACAAGTATCATGACGCCCTGCCATTCCAAAGGTACTGTTTGCAGGTCTTCCAGACACCGAGGCCAGCCTGAAGTATTTGTTTTGTTGATCACGACGCCGTGATAGCTGCAGGTGGAGCTATTGACTTCAAGGAACTGTATTTTTAAGTTAGTTCTTGCAAAGTTCATACCTTTATTACTGTATGTTCATTTTTTTCTCGTTTTGGTCTTGGTTTACACAGATAAATATTGGCTATTTTTCTAAAACCGGTGTGGTGTCCTTTTGTAGCATTTTCACTGTATTACTGTGTGTTATGTGCAAATGCTTTACACATTGCTTCTGAGATGAGTCTGACTGCTCCTGCCAAGCTAGCAAGGGGGTGAACTGGGGTTATCTGAGCAGGTATCTCCCTTATCCTGACTAGTGTGGGGGTCCCTACTTGGACAGGGTGCAAACAGCTTGCTAACTAGAGACCAAATCTCTAACAGTCCGGCTGAGAATGTTACCATTCCGAAATTCTTGCAGGGGTTTTAGGCAATCCTTACACTGCGTGATCATGAGTGGCTTTGGAATGATATTTCCACGGGGCTTATAAATATTTCCAAAGGTTTTCACGTAATTTACTTTGTGGGTGTCATCAGTGTCCGTCTTGAAATGAACCTGGTAGCAGACAGTAGACATGACACTGTGTTCACATTTATTATGAACACAAAATCATTAGAGTTGCATCGGAAAATGGTTTTATAGTACACTCACATGTGCTCAGCTTTGATTTCATGTTTACCTCAGCGGCCTAAACACGTACATCTGTATAAAAACCAATCCTGTGCACTGGAAATGCAAAAACACGTGCACATTAATTGCAACATAATGAGGACATGTTTCAGATCTCAATGTAAAGATTACTTCAAATTGATTATATCCGAGTGCACCACAAAATAATTTCAGAATGAACTCTAATCAATTTGTGGTCATAATTAAATATTGAAAAGCTTGCATGATGCCCCTTTCATCCCAATAACAATCATCACATGCAGAAAGTAAGGATTGCCTGGAAACCTTTGCAGATATTCCATCATCTGGTGGAACTGGTATCCCAAAGCCGTCCATGATCATGTGGATGGTCTAAACTGTAAAAACCACTGTGTTTAAGGGCTTGGCAACAGCATTAGTAAAAAGCTGAGTGTGTTCATGAAAGCCTTTCAAAATATTAAAATGGTCATATACACATTCCTTATGAATAAATAAAACAAGAAACTGCGAACAAGGTAAACAGTCTTACTAACCAATGTATCACAAATCATGCAATTCAAAAATGCTCTACCCGCACGTGTACAATCGTGCACTACAGTTAACAAACCTTTTAAAACTTTAATTTTAGTTACAAATACAATGTTTCTTTATTCACTCTTGACAAAGCATGTACATATTGTTTAACATTACTTTTACTGTATTACTGAAGCATGTTTTACAAAAATAGAATGCTCTTTTTGTCAATGCTGCAGAGAATTGGCAACAAGAAGCATTAGCAAAGAGGTCTAAATGCTGAGACCTATTGGCTTTGCCAGTACCTGTATTCTTGGTGCATGAGCTAGCGCGGTGTGGCGGGCAGAAGCCACATGAAAGCCTGGCTCATTATGGGCTGGAGGGTCCAAATGGACCTTGAGCTGAGCCAGGCATCTGGCTCAGTTCGCAGTCACTCTCACATTTCAGCACGGTCCTATATCGCTGTAATCATTAACTAATACTGGCACATTTTCTTGACCCCTTTTTACTCAATCAGAAATTCTTGTTTATAGTTTCTCTTATGTGATTTTAGTAAAATATTTCTTATGTTTTGCTTTTTTACTAAATCGGTTAAAACATTTAATTTGGCTGTTTCTCGGCTCCACCGGGCACACATTTCGGGGGGTGAAAAGCCCGCTTCTGTGTGCCACAGATACCAGCTGTTTAACCTCCAATTTTATCAGTGAAACTGCGTTTAGATTTAACAAAATATTGCATTATTTAGTTAGTTGGATAATAATCCAAAGTCTCAAACTGAGTTAAAACTTGTTTAAGACTCGTGGGTGTAAATCCCCGAATATCATTGCACAATTATTATGCGCTTATTGCTTCCATGAGCCAAGTTGTCCGCAAAATGTCACAATTCCAGCCTGTCTAATACCAATTTGTTCCATCTTGAATGAGAGCAAAACAATATCATGGACCACACTGAAGTCCACACTTGCTTGACCTTCAAAACCTTTCTTTCTCAAATACCCCCACAACCCTGGAATCCATCTGCATACCTCACCAACAGCAAAAAGCACTCCACCCCCAATAGTACTATGTACTCATCCAATCAAAGACATCTTCGCATAGAGAGTATACACAGCAGTTCAAATGACACAAGCAATTTGGTGTATTTGTTCAATTTACCTCCTATTAAAAACCACACTGACACTAACGACCTTTACCCCTGAAAGAATCTCAAAACAACCTTTCTAGGATTTTTTGTGTAGAATTCGGTCCATAGAGTGATCCATTTCACAGAGTCTTGCTATGCGAACCCCTTCACTCATCCATAATACAGTACAGTTCCTACTGAACACTAGGCCGCCTTCTTATTTAGAGAGTGCCCCCTTGCTTGTTTCCTGGGCCTCAGTACATCTAAAAACCAATCATGTCACTAACATTACTCCAATATTTACCTAAAGAAAGGTGATGCTGACGGTCTGTGTCAGTTTGTAGGGTGCTATATGGAAGTAATAAGCACCACAATTCATTAGAATTGACCTGAGTTTTATTACGGCTTGTCCTTACTCATTATAGGGAGATCTACTTATCTCAGAGCTGTTCTCCAGCCATGTCTCTCCTTGGAAGGTTAGTCAGGGAATGAGCTGGCTCTCCACCACTCCTCCCCTTTCTCCTTCATTCAATATGCTGGGTACTTGGAGATGGAAACAGGAAGCTGGGAAGAAGATGAAAAACGACTAAAAAAAGGAACTAAGAGCCAGATGTACCAAGATAGGATTCTCACAAATTGGCTGTAGCTTGCGCACATACTTATTGTGAATCCTATGGTATTTTGGGTACTGACCTATACACTTAATGTGAAGGCATAGGGCTCGACTCCATTATATGTAGTCTGTGACTCCCTTTTCTGTATTTCTACAGAATGATCAACATATGTGCATTTGACACTGATGTTTTCTGACCTCAACTTTCCATAAACTGCGAAAGTGTCAAGTCATTTAGATATAAAACACCTGATGCGACGTCATTCTGGAGCAAGTGCCTTTTTATCTCAATTTCAAGTCAAACAAAGAATAATAGTCAAAAAAGTATAGTATGAATTGTTGTACTTTTATCTTATTTGTTCAAAGGAATGCATCTTTCACTAACCTCCTGATGCTTATTGCTTAAATCAAACATTCTGAAGGTGACATTGAAAATTCCATCTTAGGTAAGATACAGTATAAAAGCACTATCACTTGACACCCTATCACGAGAGGTCCTTTGCCCCAGATTGTCACAAGCAAGATACTGCCAGAGATGCTGCTGCAGTAGAGCACTTTCTACTGAAAGCTGATACTAAGCCCGAGGGGAACGAATGCTGATGCTGAACACTTGTTTGGCTTTTGCAGGGAACACTGACTCCCTGACTTCTGATATTTATAGCATCCTACTGTAAACAAGGTATTGAGTGCACCCATTTCATAAGAAAATCTAGCTGCAAATTAATCTGCTCCCCATGCTCTCTCAGTGTAGCGCATAGAAGTAGGTTTTAGGGTGTTAGGTTTTTTAGATGACATTTTACCCATGTTAGAAATCTTAATTTTTATTTTCGATGCTCACAAAATGCATTTGTGCTGTTTTAATCGTATTCTGTGTGGTTACGTTAGATGTGTTGAGCAATAGGGTGCACTTGTTGAAATAGACATTCTTTTTCAGTTAAAGTGTCACATCTTGTGTATATGTGATTTAAGTGAATGAAATAGGTTTGTTTCTGATCACAACAATGTCCTTGGATTCCTGTTTAGTGACAGTTAGAAATCCATAGTATTGACACCACTTCAACTATGCATTGGGTGGGATTCTGAAGGGCTAAAAAATATCCAGTCCCTTGCATTCAAGCATTGATGGATTGGATTAAGTTCACTCGGGTCACCCGTGGATCTGAAAGCAAACTTTATGGAGCTGAACTGGAGGTGCAGTTTATGCAAAATACTAATAAGTTGTTTAACAAAATACAGAATCGCAGTGGGTCGCCATTCGACCTACCTCGTGAATATTAATGAAGTAGACCATCATATCTGTGATTGCTTTAAAATAAAACAAACTTTTCCTTAAAAGAAAACAGGGTAGGGCCCATGGACCAGTGGCAACTGCATATTATTTTTTTTCATACCATTCCCAAAGGAGAAAGGGTCTTTAGGGGACCTCCTCCAGTTTGCGAACGGGTTACCACTACCCTTCAGTTGCAGGTAAAATATGATTGTTTTGTGACTGGATTTCAGTTGCAAAGCATTAATATAAACAATAAGGAATCACTATTTGGAAAGGACACCCTTAACACAACCTTTTCAATTAGTGATTCCTAGTGGGTTTTTAAATGCATTTAGCAATTCAGTAACATGTTACTAAGTCGCTATATGGGTTTAGTACATTGGAAAAACAAATGTTCTTGTCGTAGACCCTGCAATTTATTGAAATGCAAGGTTTGCTACCAGAAAATGCAGAAGCAAATCTGGTAATTAGTTTATATTATGTGCTGCAGGCAAATACTCTGGCAAATACTCATTTACCACTTCCATTTTTTGTAACTCTTTTTTGAGCATTTCAAAACACTGATGGTACAAGTAATTTTCCAAATTGTACGTGTCCTCAAATTGGAGTAATTTTGAACATCAGTCACTCCAAGACATAACATATCAAATTAAAGTACAGTTATCGCCCATTTTAAACATCACAATTATAATATAAAAAGTCAAAACTAAAGATAAATCGTGATTCATAAGAGGTAAAAAAAAAATGTGCACTTAGATGACAAAAATAGCGTTGCTTGTAGAATGGAGGGTGTAGCGATAAATACAGGTTTAAATAAAGATAATGGGGGTATATGTTTGGAGTGCCTGGGCAAAGTAGCTTATTTATGTGGCTATGATGTGATATTTTATGAGATTTTATTTAATGTTTTTGAGGCATCCTGCTCAGTTCTGTACTGCCATTCAAATGTCAGTGTCCAAAAGTACACGAAATGGGCTCCAGATCATTTCAGAAAACGTATCTCTTCTAGTAAACGTGCTTGACATGGCATCAGTTACAAATAGAGAGCCACAGGCTCATTGATTCGTCCAACAAGGAGCAGGCCCAGTAGGTCTCTCTTCTTCATGTGGTAATCAATCCTCTAGATTGCCACACACAGTCCTGGACTATATACTTTGAGCCCATCTCCTGGAGATATGCCAAGATTCTTAAAACATGTTGGACATGAGTCCCACTGGCTAAGTTGCTGATATTTTATCCCGGACACCTGTGTTCTGGTCCTGGCTTCACCACTCGCTTGGTGTCAAATAGCTCAACGATGTAATAATCCAACTGAATGTGTAATTTTGCAGTTACATGTTGTCATCCTGTGGTCCACGCCGCCCACTATCAGTCGAACCCCACACACCGTACTGTTCTACATACGTTCTGAGGTATGAGATCAGAGGTGCATTAAAATTCGAATTTCTTTTGGAAATAGAGGATCCAGGAGACATTTACTACCAAGAGGAGCAGCATCTGACCACGTTCCACTAGCCCGCCAAAGCACCACAATCCACACACCAAGCAACGTTCCAAAAGATATGCAAAACCAATATGCAAACCTCTTCGTGCCTCAGCTCTTACACACAAAAAAACTCTGTAAAACTTTCTTCTGCTTTTTGGTGCTAGGTCTATGCAAACTATCAAAGAGGTCATATAGTGATATGAGGTAATCTCTGATAACAACAGAAATGAAATCAGCCATGACAAGTGGTTAATTCCTCTAAGAACTGAGCAGAACTTAAGGGAACATTTGTAGAACACACGTTTGCCTCAAAAAGGTCTCTTGGCACTATTCACAGATGACAGATTACCCAATGCAATGGCACTCATTTAATTGAATGCAGAGCAGATAAATGGACTAGCCACCATTCCAGCCTCTGACCATGGGGGTCACACAAACATTGTCGAAGCCACACCACACCTAATGTTCAAGTTCCAATACATTTATTGTTTTTTAAAAAGCTCAGCACAGTGCCCTTTGCTTTCATAAATATTTTCAAGAAAGTGTTCACAAAGGACAACAGATATGCAGAGATGTTTTTTTGGCCTTTTGCCACCCCTAACCCTAGAGAAGGTGAATTCCTTGATCTAAAAATCCCCCTATTTTGTGTTTGTCCCAATGCACTTTCTGCAAAACATTGCCAGGCTTCATTTTGGAGCTCCTTTGGAGCTGGGGTCATAGAGGTGATTTGTGTGTGTTTTTTTTTCCTTTGCAGTTTTATGTAGTACAAACCTGACCTGAGAGCATAGGAACATCCATGCTCAAGAAAACATTACACTAGGTCAGATTCATTTGGTCTCATCTAAGAGTGATATTATTTACTACAAGAGACTTGAAACCCCCGTTGCTTACCATTTGTGGGCTACATTATCACTATATTTGCTGCCTCCTAGATGGCCAGTGTGAGCCAGTTTCACTTCCTTTTCTTTCATGTAGAGCATGCCCCAAGTACGGATTGCTCAATTTTGATTAGTGTCTTTCCATTGCTCATGCTGTGATTGAAATACTGTTTTTTTTCTTTCTTCTTCTTCCACCACACATCCCAGTTGCCCATGTTGCTTCTTCCCTCTCACCCCCTTGTCCATGTTGCTTATTCCTTCCAACCTCCCACCACAATTGTCTGTGTTGCTTTGGTACCCTCCTACATCCACGTTGTCAGTGTTGCTGTAATAACCTACCTTCTTCTGTTATCTATATTGCTTTAATACCCTCCTTTCCCATTATCCATATTGTTTTAATACCCTCCCACTGTTCCATTATCCATGTTACTTTAAAACTTTCTCACCCCCATTGTCCATGTTGCTTTAAACACCTCCCAACCCTGTTGTCAGTGTTGCTTTAAAACCCCTCCCACAACCCATTGTCAGTGTTGCTTTAAAACTCCTCCCACCCTGTTGTCCATAGTGCTTTAAAAATCCCCATCCCACCACCCCATTGTCCATGGTGCTTTAAAACCACCACACCCCATTGTCTATGGTGCTTTTAAACCCCCCCCCCACATGCCCTTTGTCTCTGGTGCTTCAAACCTCCTTCCCCACAAATTTTTCATATTCTTCAACACCCTTTCTACCCCTGTTGTCGGTGTTTCTTTAAAGCCCTTTCCATATTCTCTGTGCTACTTTCAAGGTTTTCCACCACCCATTGTCCATATTGCTTGACTGCTGCACTGCTGTACAACTTGTCTAGACAACATTGACAAAGCCAATAGCTCTAGCATAGGCAAGAACTATTGGCTTTGCCAATGCTTGAGTTTTTTAGGCAAAGAAAGATTAAGTGATTTGATCAGAATCACAGTATGTTGGGCAGACACCGGGACTGGAACCTGGTTCCACAGTTCCAAGTCGGCAGCTCTTGCCTTTCAGGCACAACTCCTCCCCCTATAGACTGAGCTCTGCTGACTTTGTTGATGTCTGACGCCTCTCTTTCTGTTTGGGCTTTACAAGCCTTTCAGAGGCAATGTAATGTCAAGAAATCTCCAGATTCTGATGAGGGTAATGTCCATCTATTTGCCAAAAGGACCTCTGAGCAGTCCAACGGCCACCTATTAATGGTATTACGATGCCTGTCACACTTTAGCTTCCGGAAGACCAACAGATGATGAAAATGAAAGTGATGAAATGCATTCCTTGCCCTGGAGCTAAGGCAATTCCAGGTGAAGGTCTTAGAAGCTTTATAACGACATAAATATTAACTATTACTAGCATATTCTGAACCTAAAAAATGCCAGAGTCAGTGAATGTAGTATCTAGCAAACTTTAACCTCCTTGATATGACAGGATTGACCTCTTATCCTAATCTTAGCACTATATTGATTGTTGTTTCTGATTTTCACAATCTCTATTCCTTTCACTGCATTCATCACTCTGAGATAAGGTTCTTCTTCCTCAGAGCTTTCTTTTACGGTGAATGACCAAAATATTATTTAAAAAATATCGAGGTGCTACAATGTTGTGTCAAAAATATGGTCAAAGCAAAAATATTCAGGGCCACACTAGAGAATATCATATTTTATATGTATATAAAATATCATTTTGTAAAACAGTGTTGTATTTAATATTGTTTAATTTAATATAGTTGTATTAAATATAATTTTTAATTACTGTAATATACATTAGTTATATTTCTGAGGTATTAGTATTAATATAGTAATATTTCTATGTTTTTAGTACATTTTGTAAGTTTTAATGTGTCTTTAAAATGTTTTTACATGTAATTACTATTTTTTAATTTACTAGCTGGCTAGTGGGTTTATAGGCAAATAGGGTGGAAAGCTATTAGCACTATGAATTGTTGTTTTTATTGAAAAATAATTTTGTATGTTAATTAAATATTTAATTGGCAATTTATTATGTCAATTATTTAATTGTCATTTTTATTTCTAAGTGTATTGTGTGATTATTAAGGTGTAGTTTTAATTTTCTACGGTCTGTTTACTTATTTTTAAATTATTTGTGCGTTACTAGGCTTGTGGGGGATTAGGGTGGGGACTATTTGAAAATATAAATTATCCTTTTATTTGTAATGAATTCTTAACATAATTAAAAGGTTACTCAAAGATTACTTTATAGAGAATTAGGTAAATTATTTAGGGATTAATTGAATTTCAACTATTAGTTGTATTTTATTTAATTTCTAATTCATTGATAAATGTTATATTATATATTTTAAGTTAATTTTGTATTATTTGTTGTCCTTTTTATTTGTTTTATTGAATGAATATTTTAATGTTATCAATGTTTTTGATAATTTATTAATTTTGGGCTTTGAGAAAGAAATCTGTTTTAAATGTATCTAATTTGTTTTAAATGTGTTTAATTGTTTTTGTATTATTTAATGGTATTACCTTCTATTCCATTTAGTTTAATTTATTTAAAATGCATATTTGTTAATGAAAATCTGCATTAATATTGTTAATCTCCTCAGAGTCCAGCACTTTCCCTAGAGTTAATTACATTGGATTTACAGTAGCTAATTTTCGATTGCTATTTTTCATTATTTTCTTTAATGTTTATATTATTTATAAAAGAAGACTAGTAGTTTTTGTTAAATAAGTGAGATATATGTGTTGCTAGTATATTAATTAGAATTTTTAAGTTAGTGTTAATATTTTAATTTAATTGTTCTAAAAGTGTTCAAATAGTGTTTATGTATATATATATATATATATATATATATGCATATATATATATATATATATATATATAGAGAGAGAGAGAGAGAGAGAGAGAGAGAGAGAGATGGAGAGCGAGAGAGAGATAATGTATGTATTTAGTTTACATTGTTAATTAAAATTATCTTTTATATTGTTTTCATTTTAATTTTTAATTTTAGATATCATATGTTTTTATTATATGTATGTTTGGTTATTTTTCCTTTTAAGTTATTGTTATTATTTTAAAGTATTTTTTAATTGATTAATGCTATTGTTTTTTAGAGATTATATATTTAAATGTATTTATTTACATTTCTAATGATAATGATTTATTCTTAATGCTATTATTTGAATTCAAATATGTTAAATAATTTACATATATTGGTATATATATGAATTTTGTGATATACTTAGTTTTTTTTTACAATGTTTTTGTCCATGATATTTTTGACTCTGTATTTTAATATTTTACCTAATGTATATGTAAACTCAACATTTTTGTAGGTGATATTTTTGACACAATATTGGGGTGTCACAATATTATTGTTCTTGATATTCTTTCATGCAGCTGCGATTAAACTGAATACGTTTAGAACCCACCCCCCTTGCACTGGCAGCAGCCTTCTGTCTGCCCCATATAGCTTATCCAGCCACGACAAGGGGACACCATTCGATGCAGTTCACTATATCATAGACACACAGAAAAATGGAAGAATTTGGTAGATGACTGCACAAGGGAGGACTGAGTGACACACAGCTACATTTACAAATAGAACTCAGAGAAATAAATGCCTACATATAAAGAAAAAATACAGCTTTATGGTGTGATTGGATGAGAAGGAATGCAGTCCTACAGCGTTAACTCTCAGTTCTCCCTGAACAAGTTTTGTGTCTTCTATCCCAGAGGGAGTCTGAGCTCACATTTGGATTCTGCACTACACTGTGTGGCTGCCAATTGTAATACTGTTGTAAATATGGACTTAACAGGTTATTAAACTACACAAGGACTGGTATAAAAGATACCAAGCGTGTTTTTTCCCAAAAGTCGGCCATGTTGGTACAAATCTAATTGTTCTACAAAAAGTTTCAGCTTGTTCACACAATTTAGATTCAGATGTTACTTTATTTGGTCACACTTTCCATCCTGAATCAACAAAAATGTCAAAATTAGGAGCAGGTCCCAAAAGGCAAGGCAGCTTCTAGATATAAACGTCAGAACCCACATATTACTGAGTTTGTTGTCTCTTGTGGAGTAAAGTTTGAAAGGTGCCATGAAGCACTTAGAAGATGCACATTCCAACACTGTGTTAAGAGGTCAGAAGTCCTGATGGTGGAAGCAGCTCTGTATGTATGAGAGATTAATCAGCTTCCCTTGCCAGGTCTGTCCTGGGAAAGGGGACTGTATTCCTGTTTGAAGGATCTTTCTCTTTGTGTGGAATCAGAAAAGGTGCCATTGCGTCATTTAAGACAACTTTCTGGTATCATGAAACTAGGGGGTGATGCTTCTCTTCTGGGCGTATTAGGGTCACTGACACACAATACCTTAGCAATGAGTTTAAAATAACAATGCACGCTTCACAAAATAATTCCACTGTCAAGCCCAATGGGGGTGCCACAGTAGGTCCTAAGAGATTATGTACGTCCTACCAGGTATCAGCAGTGTATCACTTGAGACTAACAACTTCCTTTCAAACGATGAACAACATAGCAGTTCGACTTCCAAAGCCATTGGAGTCTTATGAGATCAGAAGATCTGCTCTAACCAGGATCCAGATGTCATAAAGACAACCAAATGATTTTCTCACTCACAAAGTGTGTGAGGGGCTGGCTGAAGGTACACTTGTCTACTTTGCTAGTCAAAGGTCGAAGGAAAAGTCTGCATGGAATGGATCAGCAACGGACACTAAAGAGGAAGGAAAGGAGGGCCTGATTCATGTAGCTAACTATTACTTTATGTTGTTTACTCTTTTGAGAAAGTGTAAATTTACTTCAAAATCGTAACTGGCATGTCTCCACCAAACTGAAGGTCCTGGGGGCCATACACTCTTGAGAAAGTTACACTTTTAAGTATGAGTACTACTTTTTGGCTAGTCACTTTTGGAGTAAACGTATACTAGGATATCATGAATAACCAAAAAGTAATATACTTACTCAAAAGTGTAAAAAACAAAAATGGAAGTTACCTTTGTGAATCAGGCCCACTGCTAACCAGTACAAAAGTGCATGTGCTCTCTCCTTAAAACATGGTAAAAATGGCTCATCCCGACTTGTCATATTTAATTTACTTGTAAGTCCCTAGAAAAGTGCACTACATGTGCCCAGGGCCGGTGAATTAAATGCTTCTAGTGGGCATGCAACACTGATTATGACACCGACCTAAGTAGCCCCTTAACAATGCTTCCCATTGCCAAGCCTGTGTGTGGAGTCTCACTGCCACTTCGACTTGGCATTTAAAACTACTTGCCAAGCCTTAAAATCCTCTTTTATTACATATAAGTCACCTCTAAGGTAGGCCCTAGGTTGCCCATGTGGGTAAAAGACAGGACTGTACTTACATGTTGTTTTTCACTACTGTAAAGCTTGCTCCTCCCATTGGCTGGCATTTGAAATTCTCCTGTAGACGTTTAAGTTATAATTTCTGATCTATGAGAAGTAGCCTTGTCATATTTGTTGTGGTTGGAATGGTAGTGAGAAATCCTACTTAATGGTGAAGATGCATTTTACATTACTAATTTAGAAATTACACTTTTAGAAAGTAGGCATTTCTCTGCCACCTGTGCCTTAAACCCTGCCTTCAATCCATGTCTGGTCTGTGCTGGTTGACAGCTTCCCTTGTGCATTCCACCAAGACAGCCATAAACACATAACACTTCTGGACCTGCAACTGGACTCTGTCGGAGGGATTGCCTGGCTGCCATAAGGACTCATCTGGACCGCTTCGCTGAAGGGACTGCTCTCCAGTTTGTTGCCCTGCTGCCTGCTGGCCCCTGACCATGCTGGAAGGACTCTGCCGTCCTCCACAAGTGCTCTCCAATGGCTTGGATTGAGCTTGCTGCCTGTTCTGAAGTCTCAGGACCACAAAGACTTCACCAATGAAACGGAAATCCCTGTGCGTCGAAAAATATAGGCTACACCTGCAGAAAACGAAGCTGCACCTGCCTTGCAGCTTGAAAATGGCTGCATTGTCTCCCAGATTGACGCAGTGTCTGCTTCTTCCAACCACCGCGTTCTATATTTTCAACACATCATCCATAGACATCAAAATATCCCTGCATCGCAGTGAGAAAGCAAGGCTGCGCCCCTGAAAATCGAAGCATCGCCTTGCAGTGTGGAAAAAAACAATGCATTGTCTTTGCTGCACTGTAAAAATCCAATGCATTGCTTTACTATTCAACGCATCTCCTCCATTGCAGACCCTTTGCATCCATATCTTCGATGCATCGCAGGTACTGTGTGTTAAAAGGATACAACGACTGATTCTTAAGGATTGAGATTCATTTAAACCTTTACAAAGTGATAACTTGACTTCTGCATATTAGATTTTTTGTTGCTTTGGTCGTATTTTATTCAGCTAAATATTATTTATTTCCCTAAACTGGTTTGGAGCACTTTTTGTGGTGTTTTCACTGTGTTACTGTATCGGTTATTACACAAATACTTTACACATTGCCTTCTAAGTTAAGCCTGCCTGCTCTGTGCCAAACTACCAGAGGGTGAGCACAGGATAATTTAGGCTGTGTAATGACTTCCCCTGACTAGGTTTGTGGTCCCTACATGGACAAGGGTATATACCTCGGACAACCAGAGACCCAATTTCGAACACCCGGGGCCTCATTATGAGGTTGGCAGTTGGAAAACTCTGCCCGCAAAACTCCCTACACTGTGACCTCTCCACCAGAGCTATTATGGGTTTCCTGCTGGGTCGGTGGGCGGAAACCTAAGTTGGTGCCTGCTGGCCTAGCGGGAAACAGGCTGCAGCATTGTCTCTGGCTCATAATCTTGCTAGCGGCAGTGCTGTAGCCAGCAGGGTGGACAGGCACCATCGCAATGTTCACTGTCTGCAAAGCAGACAATGAACATTGCGATGGTGCTGGCCGGGAGGAGGCTCTGCAATGCCCATGCCAAGTGCACAGGCAGTGCAGGGACCACCCCTGTGGCCCCCTGCACCTGTTCTCCACCAGCCTTTTCATGGTGGCGCTACCGCCATGAAACCGCTGGTGGACAATGAGGTCGTAATTCGCAGGGCAGCACTGCCAGGATCCAAGATCCCTGCGGAATTGGCAGACGGCCAGGGTTGTAATATGGTGGTCGGACCACTGCATTGGCAGTGGTCCAGATCGCCACGGCAAGTGTGGCGGTCTACATAATGCCACACTTGTAATAAGGCCCCATGGGTCCTCTATCTTTCTTCCATAACCCCTATGTTGTTATTGTTCTCAGACCTGAATGAAGGTTTGCCAACCTGGTTTATCTCTAAAGACTTTACTATGTGGAATGGTTTATGGTACTGTTGCTTATTCTCCTTATAAGTGACTCAAAACATTTTTTAAACTATTTTTGTTGAGTGTCTCCACTGAGTACTTGTCACCTACTCATGTTATTCGCTTGTATAACTTAATTTATTAACAATTTATCTTTAACTGTTCGGCTCCCTCTGCTTTTTTCCATACATGGATTTATATACAAATTTTCTCATGCTCAATTCATCATTACGTGTAACCAAAAAAAAGTAAAATTAACTTATGTTGCCTATTTACTTTACCACTTCAACAACTGATTTCTTTTGTACGTTAATTTTACAGTAAATTATATCAATTTGGGATGCAAATAAGTAACTCATCTTGGAATGTTTTTATCCTTCATCAAGATTATAGATCCTTTAAGGAAGGACAATAACTGTTGGAGACTGGACAAGGGCATTCTTAAAGTCATGCTATCCACTAGAGAATGCCCACCCTCCATACTCCAATGCCATGATTATTGTGGTGTTCTTTCATTTTATTTACTTTTATTTTCTGTTTCACTCGTGTAGCTTTGTCTGTATTATTGAGCTTTCTCACCTAGCTTTTGCTGTTTCTATATTTTTGTTTCACGGCTTTATGCTTTTAGTGATGTCATTTTATGCCCTCTTTTTCTAGCTTTCCACTGGTTTTACGTAATCTCCTCTTCGCTCATTTATTTTTTCTGCCCTCTCTTTTTAAATCACCTTCTACTTTCCTCTCTTCATATTACCTTCTTGTGTGCTCTATCAGCAGTACATCTTGTGCTACCTCAGGACTGGGGCATCCAAAATGCATTCCACTTTGCTTTGTAATCTATACTGTGAGTCGCTGTTTCCTTTGAGTGCACCATAAAGGCCACGGTATTTCCCTATATATATAATCCAGCCTTACTTCTCACTTCCAACCCATGAGCTGATAAACTCACCTTGCTGGAACCGTGCTCTTTTGGTAGCCTAGCAACGCGCAGGCTGTTTACCTGATTTTAGTGCTTTCAAAAATAACTATTATAGCACTATCATCATATTCAAATACTGTTGTTTCTTTCTACCGTCTTGCATCCACAAATTGCATGCTATCTCAAAAAATGATCTCTATATTCCTAAAACTCAGCAAAAAAATTGACATTTACTTAAAACTGTTGATTTCTGTAGCTCCCTTTTCATTTCAAATTGTCGCTTCCTCCTGTCTCTGAGCACAAACTACTCTAAATCGCATGCACGTTTACCTTAATCCCTGTTATTGTAACTGCTGCCAAATACCCACAGCTCATTTACAAAATCACAAACTCTCCTTTAAAACGCATAACCTTGCAAGCTAACTATACCTAATCTCTTCTCGCTCATCTATTAATCCCACCAAATGCCCGCGTGAGCTCACATACTCCCCAGCCAATGATCGCACCTAATTCATATTAATTCAATTTACCACAAAGAAACTGAAGTGAAAGTATGGAATGATTTGCCTGAGCGCATAAGACTAACCTCTATATCCAACAATATTAAATAATGCCGGACTAGCTAGTAACCTTAGGTTCCGGAGACGTGTGTGAGATATAAATGCAATTACTATACAATACAATGTCAAAAACAGTACAAAACTGCAAGATACACAAATACACCCAGGCTTTTGCAGTGAAAGCAAAAAGTTCATTCGGTGTGGTAGAGGGAGTATTGCACAGCTGTTCACATCAGGACCTCATAAACAGGTTAAAATGAAAGAAAATGGAGGGTACTTCATAGAAAAAAAACTGTGCACAAGAGTTAGGTGCAACTTTTGCAGGAATATACATACAGCATATACATATATATACATATACATTAGATTCAAACAGGGGTCTTCCAGGATGCTTGCATTGAGACAATGGCAAATAAATTAGTTGTTATTTGGGCAACAGGGCAATGCCTGAGCTGCTCATCATAGCTCTGAATAATCTAGGAATTTAAACAATATTTAAGCCTCTCATGCAAGTCAAAATATAAGCCATGGAAAAATTGATGTGCTGCACACATGATAAGAAAAGAAACCAACAATAAAAATTGTGTCACTGACAAATGTATTAGTAAAAGCCACACATCTCGGCATCAGGATTTAGAAAGACTGCTGAGAATGTGTGCATGTAGGGGACATGTGTGGGAGACAGAGAATTTGGCATATGGAATCCCAAAGGGTAGCTGAAGAGAGATCTATGACCCTCCGTGTTGGAATTAACTTTCTTTCATTTCTTCCAGGAATGTGGTAAATAAATACCTAGATTTTAATTAAATCTGCTATTTTTTATCATTTGATCTAAAACATTAAGGGGCATATTTATACTCCGTCTGCGCCGAATGTGCGTCAAAAAGTTTGACGCTCATTCAGCACAAACCTTGCCCCATATTTAAACTTTGACGCCCGAGCCAGCGGATGTCAAAATCCCGCTGTGTGCGTAATTTTCTGGATGCGGGAAACCGCCTTGCGTTAATGATATGCAAGGTAGGCGTTCCGGTCCAAAAAATGACACAAACACCCGTGCATCGTATTTATGCTACCGCGCAAAAATCCCGCACTGCCGGGAGGTGGAGTCGGAAAATGACCCACAGCCCAATTTGCATCAAAAATTACACCTGGGTCAGGGCAGGCTTTAAAATGGGGCAAACACACCTGTATTTAATATTTAATGAAAACACACAGAAGCAACAGCAGAGCAGCAAAAGAAAGACATGGAGGTGCTTCTCATCCAGCGTGCACGCAAATGCAGAGCACAGAAACAACAACAGCAGCTTCCACAACACCAGCAGGGACCCCAAAGGCAACGCAGAAGGCAGGAGAGGATATTCCACACCAGGACAACCCTTCATGGCCTCAGGGAACATGACATCATCCAGAGGTACAGGTTGAACTGGCAAGCCATTCAGCAACTACTGCGCAACATTGAGCCACAGTTGGCACCCAGCTTGCAAACACCCCACACCATCCCACCAGAAACCAAGCTGCTAGCTGTACTACACATCTTGGCAAGGGCTCCTTTCAAACCACTGGCACCCTGGTTGCTGGGATCTCACAGCCATCATTCTCCGCCTTCCTGCCCAAGGTACTGGATGCCATCATCACACTCACACCCCACCACATCTGCTTCCCAAACACACTGCAGAAGCAGCAGGAGACCAAACTGGGGTTTTACCTCATAAATGGATTTCCACACATCCTTGGTGCCATTGACTGCACACATGTACGCCTTGTGCCACCTGCTGCAACTGAACATCTATACCGCAACAGGAAGCACACACACTCTATCAATGTGCAGGCCATTGTGGATCACCAGGGATTGATCACCAACATCGTGGCAAAGTATCCTGGGAGTGTACATGATTCATTCACCTTCCGTCATTGTACCATCAATCAACACTTCCAGGATGGACGATATGGCAATGGACTACTTGTTGGCAAGTACAGAAACCTACTTATATACACACTGCACAGCAACCCTCTAGGACAAACACATACACCACGAGCGCAACATGTGAACAGGAACACACTGAGGTTGTGACACTGCTAGGCATGTTTGATAGGTCTGCAGTGAACTTGTCGCACATGAAAATAGTGTACAGTCAAATGTTAAGATGTCAATGATCACAACGTATGGAGAAGTTTGGCTAATTGTCACCTTGCAAAATGTAAGCGTCTCACTGATGTTTAAATGAATCCATTGCATATGTCTAAAGGTATGGGATGTCCAGGGTACCTAGATGCTAACGTGTTACCACCACTGTCAATTTGAATCTGTGTATGGAACTATCATCTCACCCCCAGTGAAGACACAGGGACACCTGTAACACAAGTCACAATGATAGGGAGTACCCACTGTACTGCAACTCCCAAAATATACTGATGACAACCGGTCAGCAGGCAAACACTCGTTCAGCCAAGGAAACAACCCAATGCTGATGGTACATCCTAGAAGCCTACGAATCAGCACAATAACACAAAAGAGTCACAGACAACACAAGACAACTCCTGCTATGCAAGGTGATATTAATGGGGCAAGCTACATCAACATGATCTCAATCATTTTCTCTTTCAGCTGATCAGGGGTTTGGGATCCAGGCATGGATTATGACACCATTTGGCAACCCAATCACTACAGCAGAGCATGCCTACAATGAGGCCCATGGGAGGACACGCACCATAGTCGAGAGGACCTTTGGCATTCTGAAGTCGAGATTCAGGTGCCTCGACATCACTGGAGGCAGCCTCCTATACTCACCAGAAATGGCCTGCAAGATCATTTAACATGTGCCATCCTGCACAACATTTGTGTACGAAGGAACATTCCCCTATTAGAACCAGAGCCACAAATGCCTGAAGAGAAGGAAGAGGAGGATGCTGGCCAGCAACATGAGGGGGACCAACCAAACACAGCTGCAGGATTGCGTAGGCGCCAACATATTGTCAACAATTTCTTTTGACTCAACTCACCATCACCACTGTATCAACATATGTAAATAAACACCTATAATAATCACCATATCATGGTCTGGGTAATCATTTTTGCTCACCTTTATCTCTACCTATCAGAACAAGAGTGTTGCCTCATGGAGCATTGCTGATATACCGATCAGGAAACAGAAATTTCCAAAGCAATTGTGATGCGGATTATTCAACAGTCACATTCACACACACTGTAAATGACATATATCCTGTACATTTCACCTTTGAAGGGCAATAGCAGAGGACCTCACCTATTTCACACATACATGTTGGCAACATGATTCATTGCAGCATATGGCACACAACTAAGACAACATCAGTCAATGATGGAACAAAATGCATCGTACATGAGGCAGGGGATGTGCAACAGTAACATTAATATATGGCCACACCCTTGACAGCAGTAACTGTTACATCACCTATCTTTGCAAGGACCATGTGTGACTAGAATTCCATATAAGCAGAACATAGAGAGCACAAGTGCCACACCTATGACAAGCATTGCGCACATGACATTCCGTGTACATGTCAGCCCATGTCCTATGTCCTGACACACTCATGTTCCCGGTCTCACCCCACCCGTCTTAAGAGGTCCCTGGAATGGTAATATGTGTACCCAGATATTCCCTCCTCTACAAACACACAGACTAACAATATTAATCCAGTGTGCTTCACCCTTTAGTATGGTATGCCATAGTCATTGTACATCTGTCTGCATGAACGTCAGGTTAAATAATGCACTGGCTAGTAGTCCCTGTTCTCACCTGTAGTTTGCTTCCCAAGTGAAAGGTACTGTTGGACATTTGAACTCAAATCTCATCTACAGGACTTGTGAGAAAATGATGCAGCACACACCTGTGAGCACCTCCATGCAGACCAGTCATTTGAACATGCACTGCCTTTGCAGATGCTTGGAACAGCATATAAGCTGCCATTTTTTCGATTACACTGTTATGCATTGCTAGAAAAATAAGCTGTGCAACACAGCCCTTGGGTTTTTGTGGCACCTTCCAAAACATGGTACAAACACAGTTTTCCATGTCAACTGTCTTGTTCTTCCTCCGACCAGTCTTAGTCAGACCACTGAGTATGTACCTTGTGAAATTGCTGGATCCTGATTGACCCTGCATCCTGTCAGCCTGACTGGCACCTGTCTGTGCATTACCCTAAAGGTTCCTTGTGGCTACATATGTATCATAGTTGCTTTCCCAACCCTCACATTCCTCCAGGGGTATTTTGTCAGGTGGTTCTTCAGTGCATACTCAAATACGTTATTTAGCATAATCTGCTTATTTATCGTACCATAATTGGGAACTTATGTCCAAATACCCAAATCATGGCCTATCCCTTGTCTGGGTCTCATGTATGCATGAGCGACAAAGTGTGACAGTGCTCCATGGCCATATGCAGGGATTGGGTGTGGTGCCTCCAGCAACCTCTGATAATGTGCATGAAAAGTCCACACATGTTAGGACCCTGACAGTTCACACGCTGATTCACATCGCTCACAACATATTGATGGGCTGTGCGTGGTGAATAGGTGCAAGATTAATCAACACAGAGGCTGTGATGTTCCCAGATGCAGTGGGAACTTTACAGGCCAACCTGTGTACAAATGTTGTAATGACACCTGCCGGTACAAGACTCCTAAAATATGATCTCACTCAGCACACCAAGGTTGCCCTGTTGACAGTCTCATAACACGTCTGCAGTGACAGGGTGGGACCATCCCCATGTGGGTTCTTATATCCTCATTGGCTTTACTTCCATTGATCTCCGAAGGATACTCAGTAGATACAGGAATAGCCGCCACTGACTCATGACTAGACCTGGACGTAACTGTGACAACATAGACCCATACAAATATACAGGATCAACATTGGCCCACACACATGAACCAGACACCTCTGTGCTATTGATCACTGGAAATATGTGGCCACGTGCTGCTTGGTCTGCTGGTCCGCAACTGTCACAGGAGAGTTGTGGCTCTGTCATATGACCACAATTGTGGCATGATATTACAATTGTGGTTCACTTTTGGCTTTCCGTGTCAATAACACGGTACCCACTTAGTCAGTACATGTGCCTGACTCACAGTGGGTTCACCAACAAGTGCCTAGGAAGCAGTATCCAAAAATCCAGTACATGTGATGGGCAAGTTTTGGATCATTGACATGAACAAGTGTCTGCTATCTATCCTGTGCATGCTTTCTCATTTGTGGTGTTTACATTACCCAAAAACTACAAAGTGCACACAGCAGATGTTGCTACATGTATGACTAACACATGTCCTCTCTCATTTCCACACTGACTTGCATCTGAGGGTTGGACACATTGACTCCACATTCATACAAGCATATTTGCAATAATGCATCTTGTGAAGCTCACACAGTGGGTCAGCAACAATATTATTAGCCAATGCACACACATTGAGCCATAGGCATTGAGGTATTGTACTTATGTATGTTACCTTGCTATCCTTTCCTGACGCCAAACATGCCCAATTTGTGCAATACAGATATGTAGGCCACACGTTTAGACATCTATTGCGTCAGTCAAGAGTGAAAATCCTGTACATGAAGTAGCAGATCATGGTCCTCAGTAGTATGATGTGTCACATGTGCCCATACACCGTCATGACCAAAGTGGGTGCAATCAGCCTATCTCAGTATTGTCACAATAGAATATTACATTAAAATGGTAAAATGACACAAACCCAGTTAATGCCAGAAAAGTAGCCGCATACGCGTAAAAAAATGACGCACATGTGTTAAAAAATGACGCTCATGGCTGAAAAACTACGCATAATGCCCTGAAATAACCATTGCCCCTGAGCTGTATCTTCCACACTGTACCTCAGAAAATTGGTTAAGTGTAAAACTATTTACAAACATATGGATGCGGCCTCAAATCTACTCCTGTGCGTAGAAAAAAATGACGCACAGACTGTATGCGTCAAAATATTTTGACGCATGACAATAAATACGCCCGCCATTTTAGACAGAAAGTGATGTAATAGGATATCCTGGTTACAGATTATGTACAGTGGGTGTACTTTCACTTTGCAGTCTGTGATATTTCCTGACTTTGTGGCTGTGTCTCAATTTGTCTCTGTATATTTAGTGAATTTGTCTCCTGTGTGGTCTTTTTATTGTCTTTTTGTGAATAAAAACGTGTTGTAGTATCCTGTCTGAGTGTTTTTGTGCTCATTTGTGTTGTAAAGTATTGTCTTTGTTTTGTTGGGAGTCTGTTGTGGGTAGTTTTAGTTTGGGTATAGTTGGGCTGTGTTAGTTGTTTATTTGAATTTTTCCTGTTCTACTTTCCCCCTATTTTCCTTTGTTCCCCTTTATCCCCTATTTCTCTTTTGCTACAAAGATGTTGGGTAGGCCTCGTTTTGGCAAGGTGGGACAGGAGGAGCTGGGTGGATTCATATGGCTGGTGTGCCATTTCCTACCCCTAATGAATGAGGCAGGCAGGCGGGTGACACAGGGGTATCACACTGAGGCACAGAGGCTCAGGTGGGCAAAGGTGTTTATACAGATTTATCAGACACCAAGAAACGACCACCAGCTGAAGCACCGCTGGGCTGACCTTGTCTCCAGGGAGCAAGATCTGCTGGACCACCTGGGGATTGTGATTGGTCGCCCTGTTGGTGAGTACAAATCATGTTAATGTGCACGTTTAAATGCTCTGTAGTGACATCAGCTGATTTTTACAATATCTGCCGGCAATGTTGTTGAGTGTGTGGAATGCTACTGAAACATACAGGGTCATATATCTACTTTGTTGAGGACCACAATTGCTAGCTGTTAGGAAGCAAGAGCTCCGCAAACTTACTGAATACATTTGCATTATGTAAGTTAGTGCCACCTTTGTGTCAAACAGCAACACAAATCAGGAGCCAATTATGTATAGATATAGGCCACAGTTGCCTGTGAGGTATAGAAATTTCGAAATCATTACCATCATTTGTTGACGCAACAGCTAGACTGACTTTTGAAACACAACATGAGGCGGAAAATGAGTGTAGGCTTCACGTCAATTGATGATAGCAATGTGGCCCGAACATATGTCTCATGTGTGTCTGGTGAGTGTGTAAGGAAACCGATCATGAAAATTCCAGAAATCTTAGGGATTATTGTGTCCCTCCTTCATTTCGGATACATGTCTGTTCTGGATTTGGACACATAGGGAACAAGTTCTAGCTGTGCTCAGTTAACATCTTAGAATGGTATTTGGAGTTGTAGTGCCACATTTCGATTAGGGATGGCTGGCCAAAGGTATGCACATGGGTTCATATCTCTATGGTTGGTGCTACTCATCATAGCTGGGCCACATCAAATGAAGAAACTGTAACAATATGAGGGCTATCAACTGTCCCTGCCCCTCCGTACATTGTACCTGTGTGTCATAAATTTGTCATGGTCACAATGGCTGGTTGACTCGTAACGCAGTCCTCACGGAAAGTGGCTTTGGATGTCTCTCATGGATACACATGAAGAGATGAATACACTCCATTATTATGTTTGCTCACTAATGAAGGAGCATGTTTTCCAACACATGATAGTTAGGTCTGCTGCATGTGTGCAGATATGTGTGTATCACTCACTGGAGACCCATGGTATGCACATGTTAGCCATGCTATGTAGGATGCAGTATCATCATGTCTGAGAAGCTTTACTTTCTGATGTAATCTTACACATAGTATTTGTCTTTGGAATTGTTGTACAGTGCACAGACATTGAGCACATTTCTCCCTTCCATGCCTTACAGGTGGACCGGCACCCTACACTGTTGGCTAGGTGGCTCGATTCGAGGACCCAGACAACTCCAGTAAGTGTTGATGTGTGTGTTATGTGTTGTGTTTGCTGGTGATGTGTGATGGACTCCTGTGTGTTGGACACATAGCAAGGTGTGATGCGCTGGCCAATCATTTGTTTTGTTCCATGAGTGGAATATCATTGTATCACCATCTTTGAGTTGGCCAATCCTTATCCTATTGTTTTATTTAGGTATTCTAGGTCAGTCCTGTAGGCACGGCAATGTGAATAGGGATGAGTCATGTGGATAAAACTTGAATCAGAAAGAGTCGCACTGGACCAAATTAGTGAATTAGTCAGCCAGTCAGACCCAAATTCTCCCATAACGGGGCTGCCAAATGCTTACCCACAGACTTCTGCTTCCCAATTCACTAATGTACTTATTAAACTGTAGGTTAAACTTCCTAGCAGCATGTAGCTCCACATGTAGTGCTACGAGTATGTGGCACTTGAGTGCAATGGCCTAGGTGTGCATGCAGCTCATGGCCAGGGGTGTTCTTGCATCTCTGTGTTTGTTGTAAGTCATGGCTTACTGGTAGTAAATGATGTGGACAAAGGTCTGTATTTCCAAACATGAGTGGCGATGGGATTGGTCAAGGGTTTGCTGTCTCCTATTTGGAGATCCTCCGTACCTGTGGTGTGTGTGCTGACCCAAACACATGTCCAGCTTTCCTACGCTTCCTGGGTGTCCTTGTTGTTAAAAAATATTAGTTGTTAGTCCCCCCCCCTCAAACACAGGCATGGGTTTGTGAATAGTATACCTAGGGCTGATGATACAAGTTTGGTACACAGACATGTAAATCAGTGAATCACTTGTCTGAACCTAGTATACACACTCATGTTTAGCACATGATTACTATACTGGCAAGTCCATTTACAACTTGCAGATCATGTGGCCCTAGATTTCCATCCCGTACAATGACATTTGTAGCCCTGGCAGTGGTGGAGGATGTGCAGCATGATTGTTAGCTGACAACTGGCAGAACATAGATGGCAAATGCATGGCTGTTGTTACCCATCTTGTGGGGTTTGGATGTGCTATGTGTGATAGGACCTTTGTAGGCTGGCTTGCCATGTACTTCCTCAGGGACAATCAATGATCTGTATGATGATATGAGCTGTTACAAGTACAATAGATGTATTGTCTGATTTACTTCTTGTGCCATTTCACATAATGCAGTACCTAATGTTAGATTTTCCATTTGACTTAACAGCTGCAAATATGACACCTATCCAGGTCTGGGAGTTTCAACGGCGAGCAATGAGGTACCAACACATACTTCAATTCGAGTCTGGGCACTGAAAAATGGCACGCACATATCGCCATGAACGAGCCTCCGGATCCTGGAGGGCATTTCCACAAGGCGGACCTTCTTTGCTTACCACAACCACCACCAGCACCACCACCACCACTACCACCCAGGTGGCACCATCAGCAGCTGTGACCATTGCAGGAACATCCACAGCAACTGTTCCAGGCCCTAGCACAGCACCACCTGCAGGGCAGCCCACAGCCATGGACACTACACGGCTCCATACATCCTCAGCTGGCACCCAGACCACCCCAGCTGCAGCCATGACCCCGCTGCTTTTGGACAAATGCAGCGAAAATTGGACTGTGTCCTCAGGAAGATGAGCTGAATGCGGCAGGTGCGTTCAATCAAGAGGACCCTCCGAAGGGCCAACCTGTAGATAAATAGACGGGCATGATTCCCTCCCCTCCCTCATCTTTCCTGGTTCTTATACTTTGTGGGTTTAGGGGGCTTAGTGTTAGCTTAGTATAGGATGTTAGTTTAGTTAGTGTGAGTGGGTGGGGGGTCCTGAATATTTCTACTGTTTATTTATAAGTGTGTCGGTGGGCGGGTGGGATTGGGCAATGTTGGGGTTCTTGTGTGTTTACAATTTTTTTTATTTTTTTTATTAAAACAAAAGAATTACAACAAAAATATATATTTGTTTAGTATAGGATAGTATGTGTTTAGGTTATTATCTGTTGTCCTCCATGTGTCCCGTCTCATAAGGGGGGTGGGGGGCTGATGTTTAGAATGTTTGGTTAAATGTGATAAGTAAGTTTGGCTTAGGTTAGTTAGGGACAGTTGTGGGTAATGGCAGCTACCCCAAAGCTACTTAGCAAAGATTCGGCCATTCATTGCAACCACCAATCACAGTTTCTCTGGATCCCAAAGTGTGTTTTTTTCATGATGTATGTTTTCAATGTCACATACTGTGCTTCCACATTTAGTATTGGGGACACTGTGTTAAGTCTGACTGCAGTCTGATGTCCAAGGAAACCCTTATAAGGTGAGTGGTAGTAAGCTCTCTTGTAGTATAGTGTACATAACTCACATAGATAATTTGTTACACTGTTCAGCATGATTACTTATTTGGATGTAAACTCATACACCTCCATTCATGCAGTTTGGTGAGTGTTTGTTTATATTTGTGGGCAATGTTACATATGTTAGTTTTGCATTGAAGCAACATTTTGAAGGCACTATTTTATGGTTTAGATATCCCTTGAGGAAGCGTTATTCTGTCCAACACAACATTATGGTGTATAGTTTCTCTTTTCCGCAGAAATTACCCTCAGGAATGACAGAGTATGGTAGAATCCAGGCCACTGTGCATAGTTATCAGCCCACATTATTTCAGGACAGTTGTATTGATAATCTATGATATTTGACAGGAGGCAAAATTCAGTGATCTACTGCACGGTTGATGTGTCACATTACACAGAGACAGAGTGGTTGTGTAGGTGTTATTTATTTAAAAGTGCTGTAGTGCTGTATGTACAATGTCCATGCTTGTGAGTCCTTTATAGTGACATCTTCCATTGTGATCCTACACAAGTGCAAAAGGACATGTCATTGGACATGCTGGGGTGAAGTGTCAGACAGTGCAGAGGGACAGGACTTGCCAATGAGTTAGGGAGAGACAATCACTGGGCAGGCTGACGAGATAGACAGTGGTTTGCAGAACAGTGCTTGAGTACAGTTGTTGCAAGACTGGCATGTTACAAAGTGCAGAACCTTGGTAATAGGTGGCCATGTGACAGGGACTAGTGCTTCCGGGTACTTTTACGTGTGAAGGTGATCTGTTCCTGGTCTTCATCTTCTGATGTGTGTGTTGCCTCCTCTGCCCTTGGTGGTGGTGGTTGTGAAGGGGCAACACACACCTCAGTGTGGGTAAATGTGGAGTCAGACATCCCGGTAGCTGCTACCTGTGGGGGTCTTAAGGGCAGTACTGCTGCAAGGAGGATCTGCTGGTTCTTAAGAATAGCAGCCACATCACGATGGTAAGCAGCCAGGTCGGCCCTGAGGGGTTCAATGTTGCATTTGTGCACATGTTGACAGGATTGCTGTTGTAGGTGTTGGGTCAACTGTATTACAGCTGTGCTGATTTCCTTCAGCCTTTTTTCTACTTCCTGCAAGATAGTTGTTCGCCCTTGCATAGCTGCTGCCTGTTCTTCAGTTGACATCATGCACGAACGCACCCACTCTAGGCTGGCTGACGTAGTTTGCATCCCCACCCGCACCTCCTTGGCCAGCTCCCACTGTACTCCGACCACAGTTCTCTCAAAGCTGGTGCCAGTGTCGTCAGAGTCATCAGCTGTATTGGAGCTGGCAGGTCGTACAGTTGGGGTGGTGGGTGGATCCTCTGCGATGGCTGCTGTATCTGTGCTCCTCCTTGTGACTGAAGGTGGGGTCTGGAGGGTTCCAAGGACCTCTTGGAGCGTCTGGTGGCGGATATTTGTCAGCTCGTCATCCATGTCATCAGGGTAGTCCTGGACAGGCATATCTGCAGGAGAGCCATCATCCTCTGCAATGAAATATGGTACAATTAGTGTGTCTGTGTTGTGGCATTTGTGTTATCTGCAGGAGATCCATCGTCCTCTGCAATGAAATATGGTACAATTAGTGTGGCTGTGTTGTGGCATTTGTGATGTGACATGCCTGCCTTGTGATGCCTTACACATTGTGATCTTGGTTCCTGTTCATTGCTCCAGTCTTTTAGATGGGCATTCTCCCAGGCCTGTGCCCCACCTGCATGTCACATGTATTGTGGTCAGTTTGTGGACTTGTCAGCATCATCTCCTCTAGGTGTTGGTTCTGGCCAAATAGTGAATTGCCACCTTCTTGTCCTACTCAACCCTCCCCCTACTTCCATTCTAATGGCGAGGCCTTTCACTGGCTGTGGGTGCTCTGATGGCACTAGCAGCACACTTAACAATCTGGACCTGCCCCAGTCTCTGATCTTTCACATCCACCTATATGTTGTTGAAATGTAGCGTTTACTATGCATAGCATTGTTATGGCACGATATGGATGTTGGTATTGGTAATGTGTACAGCTGATGTTGGGGAATGTGTGGTACATTGGATTGCCCTGATAGTCGTAGCAATGCCCTATTTCCTCCTCTGACTGTGCAGGTGTATTTCAGTGACCAGTTACATGTGTCCTCCCCCTCAATGCTGTTGTCTGAGCAGTATGACATTTGACATGTTGCATTGTGACCCAGGCACAGGATGGACCCTGACATATGCAGCATGGGTGTGACATCAGTGCTGTGTACCTCCTAATGTTGATGACATTGGCTGATGTTTGCGGCAACTATGGGCATTCACATTTGACAGGACTGGAAAATTTGCCCTGTTTCAGGGCATTGTTAACGTTGTCATCCTAAACCCTCTAATTTGGGTGTGTATGATCCATGGGACGTTACTGCCATTGGCTACTTGGCCAGCACACACAGCAGAGGTGGTAGTGGCAACTGTTGTCAATATTACATTCCAGTTGTCGGTATGGCTAGAGGTTGTTAATTGGGCCCTAGTTAATGTAGGGAGTATAGTGGCTGACGTGTGACGGGATGTTAGTTTGACGTTGTGCCCTTCCCTCCTGGCGTGGCTTTACCTTTACAATATCGTTTGCATGGCAGCATACCCCAATGGAAAGGTTGTTGGTGTTGTGTAATGGTGTGCCCCAGGTTTTCTCAGAACGGGCCATGCCCCCGTGTCGTGCCCCTTTTCCCATGCCACTCCATGTATATGATGACTTCCATGCCTTGTGTAGTAGGTATTCCCACCGGTTGCAATTAACATTAGTGCATTTTCATTCCCCATGCGACTTACCCTGCATGTGCATTGTCTCCTGGTAGTCTGCGCTGTCCTGTCTTTGAATCCCTGTGACGATCTCCTCAGGGATGACGGCTGTGACCATCTCCTCCATGTGGTCCAGGGCCTCCTGCGGTGCTGGACTCCCACCTCCAGTCTGCAGTGCTGCCTTCCTGTTCCTGGCTATCTTTTCCTTGGTCCTGCGCTTGCAGTCATGCCAGCGTTTCTTGCACTCGATGACTGTTCTGCGTACTTCTGCCACACTGTTAATCTTGTCAACAATTTGTTGCCATATTGCCTCTCTCCTACTGATTGGCAACTTTGAGGTGACAAACAGTTGGTGCTGGTGTTCCGTCACCTCTTTAACCAGAATTTCCAGCTCCTCTGCACTGAAGCGACACTTTCTTTTCTTCTTCTCCCTGTCGTGGGTCTTGTGTGGGTCCTCCTGGCTGGTTCCTGGTCTGTTGTCATCTTCCTGGGGTCTGTACAGGCATCTGGGATCCATTTTGGCTCTCCTCTGCTGAAATGGCTGGGTTTGCGGCAAGTTTTGATGCTCTTGCGTAAAAAAACACAGCATATCCGGTTTGCGGTGTCATAAATTGGCTCACTGTCATTTCTGCCGCTTTAACATTGTTTTCCTTTACGATGTGACGCTGTGGTGTGCATCAAATAAAATGACTCACACCTGTGGTTTGCGCCGCTGTGCATCAAAGTATAAATTTGACGCCCGCACGGCGCACAGAAATGACATTAGCCGGCGGTAATATTTTTGACGCAAAACTGCGTCGGCGCAGTTTTGCTTCAAAAAGTATAAATATGGGCCTAATATTATTTTCAGTACTTTACCTACACATGTCTTAGATTTGCATCACTGATCTTCTATTCTTTTTTCTGTAGAATTTGTAAAATATGTCTTCAGTGTTTCACACATGTTCTTCAAAGTTGGACTACAGTTTTCTAAGGTATGCCTTGAGGGAAGGGCTGTCTGTATTCCCTGTATTTCTTCATCAGCACTAATGTAACTAATCTACCAGATTTGTCGGCTCAATGGGCCAGCGTCACTCCGACAAAATGTGGGACAGCCTGAGTGCCCAGCTCCATCCTCAAAGCCGGGGACTTTTGTGTGGTAACCTCACATGATTGCACAGTTGCTTATTTTCCCCTTATTGAAAACACTAAGCCACCTTACCATTCAAACTAAAGCTGCTCCAGTGTGCTCAAAATGGCGGAGGATGGGAGTAGTAAGGAGGACAGGCCTTCCCAGAGGACAAGGTCTAAGAAACAAAGAGGCAAAACATGCAATCTAAGAAGAAAATATCCACTGCATAACCCATATGATAGACCCTTCTAATTGCCATGCTGCCATCCTTACTATACTTTTATTATTTCCTCACTCAATTGGTAACTTAAAATGTTTATTTTTCAAGGTCAGATGTGGCATAATGGATGGTGCTCGATGGAGGGTTTTTTTCAGGAGTTGTGGTGACGACAGGGTTATACAGCCCTCAGAAGATGAAAGGGAATGTTAGGTGCTGAAAGGGGGTTGGTATATTAGGTTGAGTGCTTTTGGTACCTGAGGCACAAGTTATGTAGTTTCATTTCTTAGACCTTTTTCCTGGTTTCATGGGAGTGTGACCACGTAGATATTGTATGTGATTTTCCGTGGGGCTGCTGCCAGAATTAAAGACTCATGCATAACAGCGTACTACCGCTATATCACAGTCAAAATATCCGCCTACAAAAATAGTACTTCTGCTACGTCAGTTACCGCCATATCATCAAGGTAAAAGAATGTGCAGTTGGACCAGGGCGTGCAATAGTAGACGTTACAGTGGATGTAATATTTTCGTACCTCAATATTTTGATCACGATATAAAAGTATATTAATAGCATAATTCCATGTCTGGTCCTGATATGCAATAAATACTTGACTTTAATTCAGCTTTGAAAATCGTCGCTCATACTCACATACAGGAATGAGAGAGGGGCTCGGAGTAGAGAGCGACAGACAGAGAGAAAGGGAGCGAGATAGAGAAAGATAGAGTCTGCGAGAGAGACAAACACCCAGATTTAAGAGGGCCTAGTGCCTCCTTGTGCCACAATCATGTCAGTTTTTTTTACGCTAATGTTACCCACATTGCAAAAACCTCTGCGCCATATTTACAAACTAGCGCAATGCATGCATTGTGCCACTTTGTAACCCCTTTTGCAACATTGTGCCTGTGCCAGGCATAATGTACGCAAGGGGTGCATTCCCTCGTTTGGGGGGGGAACGAAAAAATGGCGCAAAGAAATCTAAAAGATTTCTTTGCGCCATATTTTGCTGCACTTCTTACGCCTGCACAGAGCAGGCATTAAAAGGAGGCACACCATTATTTATAATGGGCCTCAACGTGCTTTGCAGGATTAGCAACAAAATTGTTGACACTAATCCTGCAAAGCACTGAACTAGCGTCAAACATTTTGACAATAGTTCCCCAACTACCGCCATGGTGAGCCATATCTTAAATATATCGTACACATGGTGGCGCTAGGGAACACTAAGGGGCACAAGAAAAGTAGCGCTGCATTGGATGCAGCACCACTGTTCTTAAACCAGGCCCAAAGTGTGTTTTGGCACCAGGTTCAAATCCACAGACGTTGACTTTGTTTTTTTACCTGGTAGACATGGACACATTGGGCATAATAAATGTTGGTGTTGGTATCACCTGTGGTCGTCATTTTCCATTGTTCTTATTTGTAGCTGGACATTAAAAAAAGTTGCTGACGTTAGTTGTTCAACTTTAGTTATTCAACTGCCCCAGAGGACTCCTATGTGAAATTATTCCTCATTATAAAATCGCACCTGACCAAATGCCTTCAGCTAAACTTTACCAGGCTACTTACTTAAGTCCGCGCTACACGGAGGAATGGAGTGCTGGCTGTGAATGGAAAGGCATAGAATCAAGATGTAATTATTTATTTATTTTTATGACAGTGCATAATATATGTTTTGCCAGACAAAAGAGGTGAGCACAAGAAATATAGCGAAAGGGCCCAAAATCACACAATTTATTCAAATGGGCGATTTGAGATTTAAAACCAACTCTCCATGATGCACCTACAACATTTAGGTCAGGGCTGTTGGAATTAGGCGATTTCGTGGCCACAGCATTTTCCGCATGATTATGAATTTCCGGCATTTGCCACATAATCCATCACCTGCCGCATCATCTGCAAATTTCAACGAAATTTTTTTGTTTCTAGTTCAAACATTACTAAAAACGCAGACACACATTTTCGCACAGTGAAATTTCCTTCGTAAGGCTTGACTTGTCACTATTCTGTTGCTTATTGCCGTATTTGGTTGATAAACCCGTACTAATGATGTGAAACCTTTGCATATACATTGTTAACCTGTGTAAAAATGACAAAATAATGATGTAATCCGTTCACAAAATGTGCCACATTTCACCACATAATTTGCATTTTCTCGCCACATAATTTAGACAGCTCTGTCACATAATGTGATCCTCCCCACCGCATTATTGCAGTGGCCCTAACTTAGACTCCTACAAATGGAAGGAAAGACAGAATGAAGAAGATGTAATCCTCCCAGAACCGAAAGAGAAGGTAAAGGCGGAGTGAGTCGTCCCCTGGATTTCCCTCCTGAAGAGCAGCATCATTTAGCCAGCAACTTCAGTCCCAGTACCCCAGAATGTTCAAAATCACATCACGCACGGTTCATAGCACCAGCTCAATATGAATGGGATTTCACAAACCCTAACCCAGGCCTGGCCGACAACAAACCTCTGCTTCTAATTCGTCCAGATGTTATTCAGGCACAAATTCCTTTTTTGGTAGTCTGTCGGTGAGCGCATGTAAACAATACAAAGAGTTTCTCTATCAATTTATCAAGGGCTGTCAGACTTATGGAGATCTGTGTATAGGAAAGGAAAGTTGGCCGAACTCCTGCTGGAATTCTCGGGAGCCTAAAGAAACAGACACCAATGCAAGAGTCCAGAGAGTCTATCTCTGAATTTTACACGCTGCGCTGTAAACACACGTCTGCCTCCATTTCTGAGCGCTCTGTCACGTGAACTGAGACGCCTGTTCAGACTGGAACAAGAGCATTTCATTCCAGGACAAGGGATGAAACAAATGAAAATGTAAACAGCCTCTTCTTCAGCAAGCCAGAGCTCTTTGTACGGTTGATGCTGCCCTCGTCTTTCATTTCCAAATCCAGAAAGAGGCATCTAGCGGCTGCTATTATGTTAGACTTCATAAAATTCTGTCAGTGCTTCCTTTTAGCTGCTACAAATCTGGCGTCCAGGCAGTGCTTAATTTGTGCTTGTTGTTTCCAGTGCTGAGCACCGGCACTTATTTTTTAGGGCCGGGTCTTATTCTTCTGCCTCAAGCATTTGCTGCGAGCTAAAGACACGTGGAAAAGACGGAGGAAGAGAAAAACGAAAAAGCGTCACAAAGGGAGGAAGTAGAAAGCTGCTGGAGTGAGCTGAGGGGGCAGGGAGTGGCTTTATATGGTTTGAAGAGGCCCAAGATGGCTTCAGGATTAAGCCACCTCAGTATTCCTCGTTCACACATTTAACTGCAGCTGCCACATGTTTAAGAGGAGGGCTTTGAGCACACCTTTTTATTTACAAATTAAGCACTGCGTCTAGGCACTCATTGTATCACGCCTGCACTATGGTAACTCGCATTCTGTGGGACAGCCATGTTATGTTGTGAAACCTCTTCTAATTAATTAGAACACGACTGCCCACGTGCGCTCCAAGCGCCCTATCTTTGACACTGCCTCACCTTTTATCTGTAGTTCACTTTGGCTCCCAGTACAGTTATTCAAGGCACTCTGAAGCCATCGTTTTGCGATTTACACAGCTGGTCAAAATCACATCCAAAACAAGTCCGAGATTGATGCCCGGAGCGCAGACTGGGGTCCCACGGAGTTCGAATCCTTCGTCTGCTCCCGGCACCCGGTAGATTAGAGAGGGAGCCGTGATTTTTTACGTCTGGCATTAGCCAAGAAGTTTCTTTTAAATAATAAATTTTATTGATTGTGTCATTCAGATATGCATACAGTTGTAACAAATATAGTAAAGGCTGAAAACATACAACCATGTAACTCCAATAACAAATAAGCGATCTTCCCCTTCCTCCCACACCCCCACTTCAGCCCCCGCGCCCCGTTCCCTGTTTGTCGGGTATTGCCTCCCTGGATTCAATAGCGTCTCAGTGGTGTCTATCCCGGGGTTAACGTGGTTATGTTCTGATTTCTTCCTGGAGGGGGTCATTTTGCGACTTTGTTCGTGTAATTGTGATCCTTCAATATGTTGCCTATGCCTGGCAAATCTTGCCTGTGGGCAGACCGGAGCTTTGTTTAACGCTTCTTCCCAGGCCATACAGCTTTCTAATCCAACTTTTCATTCCACAAGGGAGGGGAGGGAAGTCTCTTCCCAACATCTCACTATGTCTTGTTTGGCCACCGCTAGCCCCAGTAGAAGAAAGACCTCCTGGTTTCTGTTACCCTCAATGACATCACTAATGTGCAGTAGTAATAACGTAGGGCATGCAAAGGCTTCCCATCCCAGGAGTCTACACAGGCCGGCCAAAACGGAGCCAACCCAGTGAAATCCCACATGGTATGCAACAGATCCCCGTTTGCAGTCCCACGCCTCAGAACACAACACAATTTATATCATGTGAGGTACACCCTGTGAAGGAATTTAATCAGGATGAATTTGAGTCTACCTGATACAGCCACTTTCTAGGAGACGTCCTAACCTCTGCCCAATATTCCTCATCAAGCTACCCCTACGTCCGTCTCCCATGAGGTTTTCAGTACAGGGAAGTTGTCAATTTGATATACTTTAGACTATTATCACCAGGATCACAGAGGAGGAGCTTGCCCTCCGGTAGGGCGCATTCTAGAATCTCGTCCAGGCCGTGTAGGTAGGGCACCAGTGCATGTCTGAGTTGCAAGTAGTTATGAAATTGGCTCCTATGGAGGTGATAGTCCATCTTGGATCTTCACAGATTGAAAGGCTTTAGGATCCCGTCATCAACCATATTTCCCAAGTTGTGACACCTATCAGACCTCACTAGCGGAATCCCCGTAGGTCTGCTATCTGTGCTAGCAAGACCCGTTCCAAGAGCAGAGTTTGTTACGTCAGGCTCCTTTCCCACCCCATTCAGGCAAGAATATGGATGTCCCACTTACGTAACTGGGGAAGAACCACAAACAAAGTGGGACTTCAGGAGCTGACCAGAGGAACACTAGTTGGTCTTCATTGAGAAGACTGGGTGTAATATTTGTGGTGCCTCATTGTACTTCATGTTCATATATAAATACAAAAGTTTATATGAAAGTAAGTATTGTACTGGACAATCATTTATTGAGGATTTCATTTCAGAATGTATTATGGGTGTTCACCATACATGTACCTACTCCCCAAGAAACCTTGGACTGCTCTATCCATGATACAACTGAGAGTAACATGCCAAAGGGGTACTTGTCCAGGTACTCAGAGCTCATAGTAAGTTGGATCCTAAGACACCAGGAGTAAAAGGCCTTAACAGTTGCTGTCGGGCCAATAGCTTCTGCTTGCCTCTTGGACCTCTGAAAGGGGTCCTGACTATGAAGAATAAAAATAAAATCTCTAGAGTAAAATTAAACACATCATAAAAACTGTTAGACATTTGTTGTTAAAAGATATCAAAATCAGTTTACTATAACTCAGTTTTTTTTAAAGTGCAGTAGCTAGGAATTTGGAGAAACATGCAGAAATGTTCTAACTTTTCTATAACTACATAAGGAGTGCAACAAATGAACAAGTTGTCATAAACATCTCCCGTCTGCTTCGCAGTTCACAGCTGAAAATCCAAGCATAAGAAAGAAAAGGAATGTGCAAATGGGTGCGTCACAAGCCGAAATTAGAGACAGGTTTATAAACAGATCAGAATCCCTTGTATTATAAAAAAAATAATGATTGATGGTTGTGGCCCCAGATAGCCAGTATCTGAGACTTAAGCAAACATTCAACTTATCACCTTTGTGTTTCAGTGAGATGCCCTAAGGTTACCTGGCATACTCAAATATTGATCCTGTGCTCACTGTGCCGCAGAACTGAAGTTGCCTCTCACTGATAAGGCTCATAGTTATGAAACCCGTCTGAGGATGCTTGTGTTCCTGTCTAAAGTGGCCTGAACTATTGACTCAGGTTTACTTTTCCAACTGGAGCAGTATAGAAGATGATTTGAATATTGTTGGTCCCTATCTGAAGTGATCAACTGGATAGAGCCCCAATTAATTACCCGTAACTGTGACTTTTGTAAGCATTCCACCCATCACCTTTGCTTTTCAGTAACATAGGTATCAGCATCATCATTTTGCTACTTACGTTGTTTTATTTGACATCCACTTCGTTAATTGGTAGTTATTTTTAGTTATTTTTTCGCAACATGCTTCTCTTGTTAGGGCAGACATATATTCCTTTACTGCCATTTTGAGAAATAGAGCAATTTTGGAACTGATCACGGAAATAAAAATTCTAATTCTAGTTACTGCCTGCACCAACTGTAACAAAATGTAACAACATGTGGTTTGCCAGGTATGGTATTAACGTCCAGGCAACGACTGGTTTTTATCACATATTTGTTCGCTAGGAATCTAAATGCTGCACCTGTTGCATTACTCTGTTTTTGTGCCCAAATCAAACTGAGCAGCTCAGTGTTAATATACAGCGAGGGCAACACTGATCCCTTGTACATTCATAGGCGAAAAAGTCACTTTGAAACTGGTGAAGAAAGTTTACTTGCTGTTATAATGTTGCATCATTAGGAGTTATTTTGTCCTGCCTCAAAGGGGTCTGTTTCTCGTTGTGCATGCTCTAGAGGGCTGCATTGATGCATTGAGTTTTGTACACGGAAGTTGGAATACATGTGCGTTTTTATTAATGATTAATTTAAATTATGTACTTGTTGTATCTTGCTTTGCCAAGTGATCTTGTTCTGTGAAAAGTCACGTGAATCACAAAGGCATGTTTATGGCCTACATCTTGAACAAATGCAGGGTTGGACTGGGAACCCAAAGCAACCTTGACAAGTTTTATCATCCAGCCCCCAATAGGGTCCATAGTGTGCCAGCCTGACCACTGCAATGGGGCTTGGTGCCCCCCCCCCCTCCCCACCGAGTATATCTGGGGAAAATGGCAAAAACAGGGCATCTACAACTCATTTTTCATTATATATTCAATTGTATTCGTTTTTAAAGCATAGTGCCTTATGGTGCACCAGGATATGGCACTTTTAACTGGGGCTCTTTAATGATTCCCTCACCATCACCCTCTAACAGCAGCTCTCATCTCCCCCTAGCCCCTCTCTCACAAGTGTTTCATTTGTTGTATAGCATCTCTCTTACAAGTGTAAGGTGTTGAAGTACTTTACATCACACCCACATGCAGAGACAACAAATCATACACGTGTAAGTCAGTGTATAGAAAATGTTACATAAGACAAATAGGGACTTCAGGGTTTAGGATTCACCAGCCATACTGGTAGGCATTTTTTAAGAGTGATTGATCTGGGAAAGCATAAACCCAGGATTTAGAACATAACACAGTGGTTAGGCTTGACTTTACTATATACAATTTATTTCTATCCAGACAAACCATTTTAGCAAAATTAGAATATTCAAAGACTGTGAAAAAAACATAATTTTGTAACCTGTACCATGCAGTTTCCATGCAGCTCTTTGATGGCAGTCCATAGCTCACTGTGCAAGATTAAGTAACCTTGCTGCCTTGCTCTAAGCCAGAGTGAGAGGGCAGGAATGCACCATATTTATCCAATATGGTGCATTCTTGTACTTTCCCCCTGCACTGGCACCATTTCGGCAGCCCAGCACCAACGCAGGCACCCTTGCACCATGGTGCAAGGGAGCCTGTGTTGCTGGCAAGATTGATTTTGTACAGGAAGGGGCACCTACCTGCATAAAAACAATCCTGAGAGGAGTTTTCCTCTTTCTGTGTGTGCTGCAGAATGCAAAGAGGAAACATGAGAAGAAAAAAAGTCATTTCTCCTCATTAAACCTCACCTCGGGAGGTGTAAGGTTTTGGTGCAGCCCCAGGTTTACATTAATTTGTAAATTTGGGGAAGCGTCAAAATGCATGGGTGTTGCATGGGAACACCCACAGTCACACCCATGGAACACCTCCCGAGCACAGAGTAAGGCACCGCAGCTACCTGCGCTGCCTTGTCTTACGCAGCAGGTGGCGCCAAAGGGTTTAAAAAAAAGAAATAGTTAGACAGAACGTTGCACATTGTTTGAATGGGATGTAAAACCGTTAAATTAATAAATACAAAAAGCAGATATAGACCTGGGTATCACCGTGCTAAAAACAGCGTTTACTACCAAGATATAATACTCATAAATGTAGCTTGTTAGGAGTACAATTAGATATATCCATGTCAATAACTCACCCCACCAGGATGATTTGCACACTTATTTACATCAAAACTAAATTTGCACACTTTCTAACATATATCCATCTTATCCAAAATATGCCAATAGCTGTTTATTACTTAATATTGCAATGTCTTTACCGCCAGTTCCTCATACATACCTGTCCATCTTATAGGGAATTGGCATGCCAACTTAGTCAATGGGTACGTAATTTGATAAAGCCATTGCCACGGGGCTTATGCAGCAATAAAGGGCCACATTGTACTGTAGGATTACTGAAATTAGGCAACAAGAAAAAGCAAAGTTCTATTAAAACAGCTCAGCATAACTGTGTAGGGCGTTTCGTACTTATTATGTATGTGTCTCACCAAGCGGTGCTACAAGATTCAAGACTTTATAAGGATAAACAACGTATGCGTGACTCTTTTCACGTCAGAGTGCCCTAATGATTTAACTGCTTCTTTGGGAACAGTGTCCGTGATTAGAACATGAACTTGTGCTAAATTACAAAAATCATGATACAAAAGGAATTCTATCCACTGTGCTTGAATTACATTTAAGTATTCAAGGTCTTTGTTTTTTACTGAAGATGAAGGTCCTTTCTCCAGTACATAACATGGAGAAGTTTACACTATCTGGGCAACATTATCACCTCTTTAAATGGCTCCTCACAGCCTTCAAAAGAAGGTGGCCGGTTTCGTAAACTGTCTAGTGCAGCATTGCATCCTGTGTGCAGCAACTGTGATAACTTTTGATACGTTTCAGTTAGAAACACATGTTGATGTTAACATCTACAACTTATGCATTTAGTAGTAGATGATGTGGTGAATGAAGAAAATGCAAAATATCTTTTCGGTCTTACTCATCAAACACCAAGAACATTTCTCCACAGATAATTAATAAGCATTTGCAAAGCCAATAGGTTTCGCCGATACAAGAGCTATTGGCTTTGGCAAAGTGGCTTTATCTACGTTGTACATCAGTGTGGCTGCTCTTCAGCATGGCTAACAGTTAGTGGTCTGGAGTGTCAAAGAGTGGAGTGGGGGAGTAGAGTGTTGTACAGTGGATTTGCTGGAGTGTCGGAGAGTGGCATAGAGGGTGGAGTAGAATTCAGTGATTCAGTGACAGAGAGTGTCATAGAGTGCAGTTTCGTGGGGTGAAATGTCATAGAGTGGGGTGGAGTGGGGTAGAATAGGGTGGAGTGGGTTGGAGTGGATTGAGGTAGTGAGGTGGATTGGATTGGGGCAGAGTGCGGTGAATTGAAAGCAGTGGGGTGTATTGGAGTGGGTGGACTAGATCGAATGGAATGGATAGGAGTTCGGTGGACTGAAATGGGTTGAGTGGATTGGATTGGGGTGGATTGGAGTGGTGTGGATGAGAATGCATTGAGGTGGGTAGATTGGATTGTAGTGGATGAATTGAATTGGTTGGATAAGATTGAAGTGGGGTGGATTGGATTGTGGTCGGGTGAATTGGATTGGATTGGAATGGGGGGGTTTGGAGTGGGGTGAGGTGGTGTGGAGTGGGGTGAATTATATTGAATTGGAGTGGTTGTCTTGTACTGGAGTGGATTGTATTGGGTAGATTGAATTGGAGTGTGTGGGTTGGATGGCATTGGATAGGAGTAGGGTGGATTGGATTGGATTAGATTGGATTGGGGTGGGGTGATGATGATAATGATATACATTCTTTATTTGGCTTAAAACCATAAAAGTATAAAACACAATAAACAATACAATAATTAAATAAAATCATCTATTACATAATACATTCCCATACAATATTATTTGTTCATTCCAGTTCATGTTTACCATATGCTCTTTACATAATACAATTAATTATTCTAACCCCAAATTTAAATTTCATTTTCCTACTAACTTTACAAAGTGCATTGTGCGTACTCACAATCTCGCTTGTAATTCTATTAAGTCTTTAGTTCTCATAATTTCCCTGAGGGCAAATTCTAAATAGAGTGACACCACATTTTGGGGCATATTTATACTCTGTTTGCGCCGAATGTGCGTAAAAATTTTTGACGCACAATCGGCGCAAACCCTGCCCCATATTTATACGTTGACGTCCGACCCCGCGGGCGTCAAAATTTTACCATGTGCGTCATTTTTTGGAAGGGGGAACCAGCCTTGCGTTAATTATATGCAAGGTAGGCGTTCCCTTCCAAAAAATGACTTTAAGGCCTGTGCCCCATATTTATACTCTGACGTCATTTTGACGCACAGGAGGGGGTTGGCCTTAAAAAGCTACGCACAGCCTGATGGGCGCCGTTTTTTAACGCCTGGGTCAGGGCAGGCGTTAAGGGACCTGTGGGCTCGGAAGGTGCCCAGAGGTGCCCTCCCCTGCCCCCAGGGACACCCCCTGCCACCCTTGCCCACCCCAGGAGGACACCCAAGGATGGAGGGACCCATCCCAGGGAAAGAAAGGTAAGTTCGGGTAAGTTTTTTTTCCAGATTTTTTTTGTGGCATAGGGGGGCCTGATTTGGGCCCCCCTACATGCCACTATGCCCAATGACCATGCCCAGGGGACATAGGTCCCCTGGGCATGGCCATTGGGCAAGGGGGCATGACTCCTGTCTTTGCTAAGACAGGAGTCATGTCAATGGAGGTTGGGCGTAAAAAAAAATGGCGCAAATCCGGTTTGAGGCCTGAATTTTGCCTCAGACCTGACTTGCCCCATTTTTTGACGCACAACCCCCATTTTCCCATACGCCGGCGCTGCCTGGTGTGAGTCATTTTTTTTGACGCACACCAGTCCGCAGCTCTGGCTAACGTCATTCCATAAATAAGGCGCCCGCATGGCGCGTTGGAATGGCGTTAGCCGGCGGTAAAATTTTTGACGCACAACTGCATTGGCGCAGTTGTGCGTCAAAAAGTATAAATATGGGCCTTTGTTTGAACCTCATTATAACAAAACAAATTCCCTATATTACGATCATTACACATAATTTTTAAAACAATCAATTTATAGACTCTTCATTCATCTAAAAAATGCCATCTCTTGTTCCACTTCACTTCTTACATTTTACAGGACCCTATAAGGCAAATTAAAACCTCTCGTAATCCAATAAAAAATCAGCCTAGTGCACACCTTACATTAAAAAACCTCATGTCTACTAGTAGCTTAAGCGCTTGATCCTAATTTATAATATTATATACCTTAAAAATTGGTTTTAAAAACTTTTTACGTACTTCTAAAAACCACTGGCAATCCAAATGTATATATTGGGTGCTGCATTTCTGTAATAAGCCACGTGTGCAGACGCCCTGTGCATCCTTAACCCCTTCGCTGCCAGGCCGTTTCCCCCAGAGGTGCCAAGCCTTTTTTTGGCTATTTGGGGCAGTTCACGCTTAGGCCCTCATAACGTTTTGTCCACATAAGCTATCCACACCAAATGTGTGTCCTTTTTTTCCAACATCTTAGGGATTTTAGAGGTACCCAGACTTTGTGGGTTCCCCTGAAGGAGACCAAGAAATTAGCCAAAATACAGTGAAAATTTTGTTTTTCTAAAAAAAATGGGAAAAAAGGGCTGCAGAAGAAGGCTTATGGTTTTTTCTCTGAAAATGGCATCAACAAATGGTTTACAGTGCTAAAATCATCAGCTTTCCAGCTTTCATGAACAGGGAGACATGAATCAGAAAACCCAATTTTTTAACACAATTTTTGCTTTTTACTGGGACATACCCCATTTTTACGACTTTTGTGCTTTCAGCCTCCTTCCAGTCAGTGACAGAAACGGGTGTGAAACCAATGCTGGATCCCAGAAACCTAAACATTTCTAAAAAGCAGGCAAAATTCTGATTCTGATTCAGCAATGGGTAATTTGTGTAGATCCTACAAGGGGTTCCTACAGACAATAACAACTGAAATAAAAAAATATTGAAATTGAGGTAAAAAAAACAGCCATTTTCTAAACGTTTTACTTTAACTTTTTCCTGCAATGTCAGATTTTTTAAAGCAATATACTGTTACGTCTGCTGGACTCTTCTGGTTGCAGGGATATTTAGGGCTTGCAGGTTCATCAAGAACCCTAGGTACCCAGAGCCAATAAATGAGCTGCATCTTGCAATGGGTTTTCATTGTATACCGGGTATACAGCAATTCATTTGCTGAAATATGAAGAGTGAAAAACAGGTATCAAGAAAACCTTTGTATTTCCAAAATGGGCACAAGACAAGGTGTTGAGAAGCAGTGGTAATTTGCACATCTCTGAATTCCGGGGTGCCCATACTAGCATGTGAATTACAGGGCATTTCTCAATTACACGTCTTTTTTACACACTGTCTTACATTTGGAAGGAAAAAATTAAGCAAAAGACAAGGGGCAATAACACTTGTTTTGCTATTCTGGGTTCCCCAAAGTCTCCCGATAAAAATGGTACCTCACTTGCGTGGGTAGGCCTGATGCTCGCGACAGGAAACGCAACATGGACACATCATATTTTTACGTTGAAATCTGATGTGATTTTTTGCAAAATGCCTAGATGTAGATTTTGGCCTCTAGCTCAGCCAGCACCTAGGGAAACCTAGCAAACCTGTGCATTTTTGAAAACTAAATACCTGGGGGAATCCAAGATGGGGTGACTGTGGGGCTCTCACCAGGCTTTGTTACCCAGAATCCTTTGCAAACCTCAAAATTTGGACAAAAAAACCCTTTTTCCTCACATTTCGGTGACAGAAAGTTCTGGAATCTGAGAGGAGACATAAATGTCCTTCCACCCAGTGTTACCCTAAGTCTCCTGATAAAAATTATACCTCACTTGTGTGGGCAGGCCTAGCGCCCGCAACAGGAAATGCCCCACAACACAACCTGGACACATCACATTTTCCCAAAGAAAACAGAGGTGTTTTTTGCAAAGTGCCTACCTGTGGATTTTGGCCTCTAGCTCAGCCGGCACCTAGGGAAACCTACCACACCTGTGCATTTTTCAAAACTAGACACCTAGGGGAATCCAAATTGGGGTGACCAGTGGGGCTCTGACCTGGTTCTGTTACCCAGAATCCTTTGCAAACCTCAAATTTTGGCAAAAAAACACGTTTTCCTCTCATTTCTGTGACAGAAAGTTCTGGAATCTGAGAGGAGCCACAAATTTCCTTTCACTCAGCGTTCCACCAAGTCTCCCAATAAAAATTATACCTCACTTTTGTGGGTAGGCCTAGTGCCCGCGACAGGAAATGCCCCTAAACACAGGTGTGACTTGCGTGGATCCCCCAATGATTTCTTACCCAGAATCCTCAGCAAACCTCAAATTTAGCTAAAAAATCACTTTTTTCCCCACATTTCTGTGTGGGATCACCGCACCAGTACACATTGCCTACCACCCAACGTTCCCCTCAGTCTCCCAGTACAAATGATACCTCACTTGTGTAGGTGGGCCAAGTGCCTGTGACAGGGAAGAGCCAAAAACATGTAGAAATTAATGGGGAACCAAAGCGGGTCCACAAGGGCAGTTTAAAAAAAAAAACATTTTTAGGCTGACAAGTGCAGCAGAATTTTTATCTGTATAGATGGGACAATGTTGGGTGGTAGGAATTTTGTGTATTCTTGCAGATTCCGGAAGGTTCCATCACAAAAATGTGGGGAAAATGTGTTATTTTAAGCAAAGTTGGAGATTTGCAGGGCATTGTGGGTATGAAAATGGTACGGGGTGCATGTGAAGCACAACACCCTGGAATCAACCAGATGGTTAGGTTTCAGATATGTCTGGGTCTTGTGGATTTTTCTACATGGCAGCGTCCCAAAGTAAAAAAAGTGCAGGCCTCACCATTCCAAGTTGGACGATTTTGAGAGTTACCAAGCTCTCATGGCCCAAATGTAAATCCAAAACCCAAAATAATCAATAGTCTTCTTGCTTGCCGTGGGATAAAATGTTTTATTGGGCGGTGGAGAGCTGAAACTCTGTTACCCCCTTCAGTTAGGGTGGGGGCATAACCAGGCCCATACTGGTTGGTAGCCACCTGCCCCCCTAACCCCAGGGTGTGGATCAGGGTTAATTGTCCCATCTGCCCACTGGTAGGCAGAACAACTTTGGCCCCATTTATTTGGGGTGGTGGGATGGCCATACCCCCACCCTCTTATTTTGAAAAAAAATCTTCCCTGGTCTCTGGTGGGCTTTCTACCCCCCTTGGGGGCAGATGGGCCTTCCAAAAATAGGCCGATCTTCCCCCCAGGGGGGCAGATATGGGCAACAGTAATGTGTCCACATGGGGGCAGCCCCCCCAAACAAAACACACACATACACGCACACCAATTCCTGGTGTCTAGTGGTTTCTGTACCCCCCGGGGGGCAGAAATGGCCTAAAAACAATTTGCCCCCCCAGGGAGCGACCCTTGCCAAAGGGGTTGCTGCCTACACATAAAAGAAAAAAAAATGATCCCTGGTGTCTAGGGGTTTTCTGCCCGCCCTGGGGGCAGATCGGCCTAATTAATTTAGGCTGATCTGCCCCGGGGGGGGCAGAAATGGCCTAAAAATGATTTGCCCCCCTGGAGAGCGGCCTTTGTGTTAATCCCCCCCACCCAAAAAAAAATCCCTGGTGTCTAGTGGTTTCTGCGCCCCCCCCCCCAGGAGTCGCTCCCTAAACATAAAAGAAAAAAGCAACAACAACAAAAAAATCCCTGGAGTCTAGGTTTTTTTTTTGCCCCCCCCGGTGGAAGATCGGCCTAATTATATTAGGCCGATCTGACCCCGGGGGGGGGTAGAAATGGCCTAAAAATTATTTCCCCCCCTGGGGAGCAGCCCTTGCCCAAGTGACCGCTCCCCTTATGTTCATTTCCCCCCCAAAATAAAAAAAATCCTAGTGTCTAGTGGTTTCTGCCCCCCTCGGGGGTAGATCGGCCTAATTATAGTAGGCCGATCTGCCCCGGGGGGGCAGAAATGGCCTGAAAATGATTTGCCTCCCTGGGGAGTGGCCCTTGCCCGAGGTACCGCTCCCCTTATGTTCATTTCCAAAAAAAAACAAATTCCCTGGTGTCTAGTGGTTTCTGCCCCAAGGGGGGCAGAAATGGCCTAGAAACAAATTACCCCCATAGGGAGTGACCCCTGCTGAAGGGGTCGCTCCCTAAACATAAAAGAAAGAAAAAAGAAAAAAGAAAAAAAAAATCTCTGGTGTCTAGGGGATTTTCTGCCCCTCCTGGGGGCAGATCGGCCTAATTATAGTAGGCCGATCTGCCCCCAAATGGTCTGAAAATGATTTGCTCCCCTTATTTCCATTGTCAAAAAGAAAAATTCCCTGGTGTCTAGTGGCCATTTCTGCTGCCCGATCGCATAGCGATCGGGCAGCAGAAATGCTTGCAGAGGCATGAAAGGATTCATGTCTGTGCTGGCCCCCTCCTCCAGAGCGGAAGAGAAATGCTAAGCATTTCTCTTCCACAATTGCGTGGGAAGAATGCTTCCAGTGCAATGGGAGTTGACCTCTGATGAGGTCAGCACACGAGTCATCAGAGGTCACTGGGAGGGTCAGGGGGGTCGGGAGTGGAAGGGGAAGCGAAACCCCTTCCAGCCCTGACCTGGGGGGGTGAGGGGGCGGCCCTCGGGGGGAGCACTAGCGCTTCCCCGAGGCCCAGTATATGGACTTAATGGTTACGTCCATGGCACCACACGGGAGCAGCCATGGACGAAACCATTACGTCCATGGCGCTGAAGCGGTTAAGAACAGTTTTTGCTTTGCGGTCCCTATACACTGGGTTTAACCCAATTCTAAACTGTAGCACTGCGTCCCGTAATCTTGGGTTGGGTAGGGCCTCTATATAAGGGAAACTATCAGGATTCCTCCATCCACTTACCATTAACTGGGTAGAGATTTTACATTCCAAATACTTCAAATCTACTTCTCTTGCCCTCTCCTTTACCTTTATACATAAAGTTTGCTTTGGAATTTGATTTCCACACCACTGGTTACTAAATAAGTCTAAGAGGACACACATCTTTTCTAACCGTCCTCTCACTTGTAATTCCCAGGGTAATTAACCTGTTATTATTTCTTTTGTACACATTCTTGCAATCTTACCGATTCCCTCATCTCTTATACTTAACCAAAATTTCAACAAAGCTTGTAGTCCTTGCTAGGTCCTTGCCGTCATTTGACATCCTGCTCTTATAGCTTGTATCATGCTTGAAGCGGGTAATGATAGCATACAATTTACACATGCGCTTTCTTCTGTCTCCCAATTTAATTTCCCAGGAAGTGTTAAAACTTCAACCCCATATTGCAATTGAGGACGTGGTATAGCGTTAAAGGCAGAGATAACTGGCTGAAGGGAGGGTCCCCCATATTTACAGCTAAACTGTTTCAATCCCCAGACCGATGTTAGAGCTCTATTTTTTAGAGCTTCAATAAGTTCTTTCCATCTCAGCTCCGAATCAAACCACATGTCTAAATATTTATATTTTTTTACCTGCTCTACTTTTTCTCCTCCCAAATAGTAGGAAAATACACTCTTCTTTTTCCCTATTGACATTATTTTCGTTTTATCCATGTTTACTACCATTTTTATTCCTTTGGCAATAAGAGTTAAACACATTCAATTTTCTTTGTAGCCCTAGCCCTGTCATATCCATTAGCACTAGATCGTCCGCATATAATAAGCTGGAGATATGTGCCCCATTCATTTTTGGGCATGAACCTTCAGCCTCCTTCAACAACCCTGGTAAGTCTGACAAAAATATAGTAAATAATAATGGAGCCAGAACACACCCTTGGCGTAAGCCATTCCTTATGTGGATCTTCTCTGAGAGTGAAATCCTCATGTCTAAAATTACTTGGGCCCAATTTTGTGAGTGAAACGCTGAAGGAGAAATAATAAATCGGAATCAATCCCTAGCTGTTTTAGCATGTCCCATGGAAATTTTGTATCCACCAAATCAAATGCAGCGCGGAAGTCAACAAAACAGCAAAACAGACTTCCTCGCATTTCAATTAATTTTTTTGCTAATGACCACAAGCTAAAACAGTGGTCAATTGTCGAGTAGCCTTCTTTGAAGCCACCTTGCTCTATTGGTATCAAATCCTTTCCCTTTGCCCATATTTTAATTAACCCCAGTAATAACTTCGTAAATACCTTTTCGCCTACATCCATCAAACGCATTAGCAATAGTTTTTTGGTTGTGTAGGGTCATCCTATTTATGAATTGGTCTTATAATGGCACCCTACCAATTTTCAGGAAAACAGCCATAATCAAGGACTTTATGAAACATAGCGTGAAAGAATTTAGTCCACCAGTCAATATTATTTTTTATAATTATTACTGGTAGATTATCTGGTCCCTCAGCTTTGGTTAATTTAAGTGCTACAATAGTTTCTTTTATCTTTTGTAGAGAAAAAGCGATCTCACGTCACTACCTACCTTCCTAGCAACTTCATAGTCTTCCTCTGCTTGTTTTATTTTATATACATTACACATATGTTTATTCCAGTCCTCTTCTCCAACTAAGCACTGCATGGTTCCGGTAGTTTTCCCCTCCCTTATCAACTGCCTAAAACCCATAATGTTCTGTGTTTTTGTCAGCTCAGTCATTATCTCCCAATTGCTATTTATATATGCCCATTTCCTCTGTCTTGTAATTGTTTTATTAATTCACTTTGCTTGGCAGAGCTTTTCTTTTGTACCAGTAGAGGGTCTTTTCTTATATTCCCTTTCTAATTTTTGTCCCTTGTGCTTCTGTCTCCTACAATCCTGACTAAACCGTAAATTGTTATTATTGGTCTTACATGCTTCTCCCTTCATCTTTTCCTCTTGTGTTATTTTTAACTTTACTTTTAAACAGTCAACTATTAGCGCAATTCCCCTGCTACAACCCTTAAACATGTCTTTTGGATCTTCCTCCATTCTGATGTTTGTATAATTTACTATCACTTCATTAAGTGCTTTTAAACTGCTTTCTGTGATTCGGGTAGTTGTCCTACGAGGGTACTCTGCCTGCACTATCGCGCTTTTTCTCTTTCTTTTTGGGCTTTATTTATTGACCAGATTGTTAACCGAAAGAGCCAATGATCACTGCCCTCTATGTGGTCAACTCTGAAGTCTAATACTTCTCCAAAATGCCAGGACTTATAAAGGCATAGTCAATAGGGCATGCTTGGTTGCCTATATGAAAGGTCTGTTTTGCCGGGCGATCTGTATGCATACGTCCGTTTATACAAAACATGCCTAGGGATCCTAGAGTTCTTACTAGGGACAAATCCCATGCAGAACATTCTACATTTGGAAAGTTGCTATATGGTATTTGTGCAGCTTCAAGCAGCTCCTTATGCAACTTATCACTGGATTTGATTGTGCTTTGGTGGATTGGAGTGGGATGGGTTGGATTGGAGGAATGGAGTGAGGAGGGCTGGATTGGCGTGGGGTAGATTGGATGGGAGTGGGAGTGGGGTGGATTGGATTGGAGTGATGTGGGGTGGGGATGATTGGACTGAACTGGAATAAGGTTGATTGGACTGGAGTGAGGTGCATTAAGGTGGATTGGATTGGAGTGGGATTGGCTGGAGTGGGGTGGGCGGACTGGATTGGAATGAGGTGAATTGTATTGGAATAGGGTGGAATGGACTGGAGTACGGTGGATTGGATTAGAGTGGGGTGGATTGGGTTGTGGTGAGGTAGGTTGGATTGAAATTGGGTGTTGGATTTGAATGTGAGGGTTAAATTGGAATGGGATGGGTTGGATTGGAGTAGGTGAATTTGAGTGGGATGGATTAAAGTGGCTTGGATTTCGATGAGTGGTTTGGATTGGGGTAGAGAGGGGTAGGATGGATTGGGGTGGGGTGGATTCTGGAGTTGATTGGCATGGGTTGGATTGGACTGGTGTGGGGTAGATTGGATTGGTGTGGGGTGGGTTGGGATTGATTGGATTGAGTGGAGTGGATTGGATTGAGGTGGACTGGTGTGTAGTGAGGTAGTGTGAGGTGGGGTGGATTAGTATGGGTCGGATTGAATTGGAGTGGGGTGAACTGGGGTGTATTGCAGGATTATCCATTAAAGCATAATTTAAGAAATTGCACATAAGAAAGAAACAATGTCGCTTTGCAATATTTAGTACAAGATAATTGTCATCTTTTGAGTACAGCTAGCACTCTCAAGTAAAAACAAAACACAAGTGCAAAGTGAGAAAAGAAGACTTGGCAAAATAAAAGAAAAGAGTTAACTATAGAAAATAAAACTTTGCAACTTTGTTTGTCCTTCTGGGCACATTTTTGACAGTCACATGCCTTCAGTTTGCAGGGCTCTAGAAATTAAAAAGGAGTACCTGAATCATGTCGGGAGCAGTGGAAGGGCACTGATTGAGTTGAATCAATCATTGCTTGTCACCCGCTACACAGAAAGGAATAGAAATGATGCTTGGCTTGCATTGACCAATTACGAGGCTGTAAAAGAGAGTTCCATGCAAGCCAACAAATGGTAAGCAACAGGTGGTCTCCAAGACCTTTTTGTTAACTACAGTGTCCTGCAAGTGAGACGCATGCACTAGCGCATATATTTGCAGGCTCAACCCTAAAAATTAAATACTGACTAATTGGACTCCAGCATGCAATGTTAATCATTTCTGGAACGCACCCTTCTACGATTAGCCTTGAAAGGCCATAACAATGGTGGAGGGGGAACCAGAAAACTGCCTCTATCACAAATATCATCTATTTTTTCACTTGCTACTAGCATCTCTTTACAGGAAGCTTCGTAAGCCAAGAAGAAAGGTTTGTGAAGGTCAGCAGTAGGGAATTTGTTGTCATTGGAGCGGCACTCCTTAACGCATGCATACTTTTTGAATAAAAAAAATAAACCCAATGGAAAAGTGATAATAACTACTCTTGCACATTTTGAAGTACTTTGTTCAAGTGATGAAGCTGTTAAAAAAGATCCACTCAGAAGGTTGAAGTTTTCTCCAGTGAGCGGACGGTCTGTGGAGTAAAGTAAAGTAGCTGTTTACAGTCCTTGATGTATTCTTCTGGTTACCTATGGTGGGCACCGACACTGATTTTTAGGGGACGCACGACTTATATTTCATCTTCAAAGTTTGACCCAGAGCAACAGTGAGAAAAGCAGAAAAGGGAAAATCAAAGTATAAGTTAAAGAGATGAAACAAAGATTGAAAGAAGAGATGAAACACTACTAGCAAGAGAGAGAGAAGGAGACGGAAAGTGTAGGATGATGGAAGAAAGAGGCATGAAAGTAAGTCAAGTCTAAGCAGCCTCGATGTTCTGCAGCCATGGAATTCATGACTCAGTGGCAGGCTCTTAAAAAAAAGATTTGGGCACATGCACTGTTTACTTTTTTATTTTTTAACAAATTAAGGGCCAGATTTATGAAAAAATGGTGCAGCGTGGTGCTGTGCCAAAATTTGCAGGTCAGCACTGCGTCACTTTAGAAACACAGGGATGCACCATATTTAATCAACTATGATGCAGCCCTGTGTTTCCCCGTATGCCAGTGCTAAATTTAGCTGCCAGCACCAATGCAGGCACCCTTGCACTAGTGTCTGCGTTGAAGGGATTGATTGTATTTGCAGGAAGGTGTCCCTTCCTGCACGTAAACAATATACAGTGGCGATTTGGAACTTCTATATGTGCTGCAAAATGCAGCACGCACAGAAGTAGCAAATTGTGATTTCTGAATAATTGCTTAGGTGCAGAAAGGGACACCTTCCTGCACATACACAATCATTCATTGCCTTTTTGCTCTTTCTATGTGTGCTTCAGAATGCAGCACACGTGGAAAAAGCAAAAACAAGGAGGAATAAAACTATTCCTTCCCGTTGTGCCATGCTAACTCATGGGGTGGCATTCGTTTTTTGGACTGCCACTGATTTACGCCTTCTTGAACAGGCGTACATCTGGGGCAGCTTGTAAACAAAGGGATGATTATTTATGAGAGGCTTGCACTGCCAGAGTGTCACTTTTAGTGATGCTCCGGCAGTGTAAACCTCTCAACCATATCTATTAGTCCACGCAAAGCCACTTTGTGTGGCTTTGAATGACCTCAAAGATATGGAGTAAGGCAAAGCAATGCATGTTGCTATGTTGCCTCACTCTGCGCCAGGGAGGCGTTCAATGGGCGTTGCAGTGGGTTTTCCCATGCAACACCAATGGATTTTGATGCCACCTGAGATTTACTTAATCGCGTAAACCTGGGAAAGCCAGATGAGGCTTAACGAGGTGAGGCGTAACGAGGAGAAATATTTTTATTTCTCCTACTTTTTTCCTCTTTCCATGTAGTCAGAGGAAAATGCTTCTGGGATTGTTTTTGTGCAGGGAGGTTCCTCATAACAATCCTGCATGCAACGCAGGCACCCTTGCACCAGGGTGCAAGGGTGCCTGCATTGGCACTAAGATGTCAAAACAGCATAAGCGCATGTGGAGGGACAGGAATGCTCCCTATTGCATAAATACAGTGCATTCCTTGGCGTGGGGCAGGATAGCAAGATGACTTGCGGTGCTGTGGTATGCCAAATTCCCATAAATAAGGACCAAAGGATTTTAGTAAAGATTCGCAATAGTCGAGAAGTGCTGAAACTCATGGGAACACGTTTTGTGTATTTACCATTCGATATTTAGCAACTAATCTCCCACTCTTTACATCACAGGTTACAGAATTTACAAAAAGTACTTTCAACAGCACACACGAAAGGAATTCTATCTCTTATAAGGAAAAGATGTTTCTGTTCCTCAGCTCAGTAATACTTATTATATAATTCTCCAAAGTCACCATCATTCGAGCGGGTGGCAGAGAAGCTGCAGACAGTTTTTTAGACTGGTGCATTAACCAACTTAAAAATCCATTAGAAGCTCCCACACGATGGACCTCGATGGTCCAATTTAAAAGGCCATTCTTGGACATACTCCTAGGTTTACAGTCAAAAGCAGTGCTTAATTTGTGCTTGTTGTTTCCGGTGGTGAGCACCGGCACTTATTTTTGAGGGCCGGGCTTACTCTTCTGCCTCAAGCATTTTCTGCGAGCAAAAGACAGATATGGGAAAGACAGAAGAAGGGAAAAATGAAAAAGCGTCACAAAGGGAGAAAGTAGAAAGCGGCAAGAGTGAGCTGAAGGGGCAGGGAGAGGCTTTATATGGATTAAAGAGGCCTGAGATGGCGTCAGGATTACCCACCTCAGTAATCTGTGTTCAAACAAATACAGCAGCCACGTGTTTAAGAGGGGGGCTTTGGGCACCAGCACCTTTTTATTTACAAATTAAGCACTGGTCAAAAGTAGCTTCATGTATGCCTTTCACCTCCTATGTACAAAAGGAACTATATCTCATATAAATGATTTTATTACTGCCCACCTCCCTGCCACAAGCATGTAGAGTTACACAGTAGTAACCCCCACAAATGGAGCATGGAGTGGAGAGGCCACAACAAAGTGTGGTTTGCCCTGTAAGTCTGTGAACACTCAAAGCCGAGTTTGATGCTATTTCCAAATTCCAATCTGACTCTTTTCTACCTTGGAAACAGTTGTGGCACAGGGCTGGAGTAAACTCCCCTCTAATGTGGAAAGAGGAATGAATTACCTCAAAACTAGGAGATGATGTGGGGAAATGGAGTATTAAAGGAAGGAAAATGTTTTCCCTGTACAGAAAAAAAGATGAACACAAAATGGACATGTGCGCATCCATCCGCCTGTCTAAAGAACGTGATTGCATAAATATCAACATTTTACAACGGGCAAGTGGGAGATTTTAAAAAGAAATTGGGGAATGCATTTTTCCCATTGACACACAGACAATTTTAGGCGGGAGACGTAAAATAAAGCCATTTTTTTGCTTCGAAAACCGGGAGTCTCCAGTCTGAATCGGGTATTTGGCACGTATGTGACTGTATAGTAGGTAAAAGAAAGAATCGGGGAAATGACTGTATTTTTTTTTACCTCATGGATCACTCACTTGTATGCCTGGAAAGCTGCAGCTAGGGCGTCTTTCGAGGCCTGCTACTGCTGAGCTTTGTAAATAGGGCCCAGGCGTAAAACTGCACCTCTGAGGAATGGTACTCCTACACGGGCGGATTCACAATTCGTTTTGTTAATCAGGGCCTTAGTTGGCATTTCCTTTTGTAAACCAGTTAACTTCCAACACCTAGAGAGAAGAGATAGTGAAAGACAGTAAAAAAGTGAGCAAGTTAATCGAAAATGCTTCGGTTATCATCGTCTGGTTTAATATTTCAATACAGAACAGGTTGATCTTTGCATAAATTCGAGCTCCCTTGAAGGTTCACGCGACAATGTTCCAGAATTGCATATACCCATCAACCAATCATCGTACGTTAAAGTGCTAGAAAACAGATACCCATCAACCAATCATCGTACGTTAAAGTGCCAGAAAACAGATACCCATCAACCAATCATCGTACGTTAAAGTGCTAGAAAACAGATACCCATCAACCAATCATCGTACGTTAAAGTGCCAGAAAACAGATACCCATCAACCAATCATCGTACGTTAAAGTGCTAGAAAACAGATGGCCACACAAAGGTTACTGCAGGTTGCGCCGAGAGGGTACTCAAGCAGGTGAGTGTTCAGGTCCTTTCTAAGACGCGAAAAGTGAGTGAGTGTGCTGAGGCCACGAGGGAAGCCGTTCCGGGGGTGGATGCAATATAAGGAAAAGCTCTGCACCACTTCATTCACTCTCACTGCCAGAGGATATGAGAATACGCATGCGTTCAGTTTAGTTTATAAAAATGTTCATGTGAACTCTACAATTTCTTGGTGCCTATTTATCCTGCAGGAAATAAAACAGCTACTTAACCAGGTCATGCGAGCACGCTATAAACCTATGAATAGTGTTTGTTTAAAACGTAGAGGACAATAAAAGGGAAACAAACAGAACCACAAGCTTAAGCGTGGGCATCACTTACGAGTCCCCAGGGACAGTAGCTGCTGCCATGGATTGCACTTTGCTAGCGCCCCATCTACCCTCCACCGTGACCTATAGGCCGGGTCACGAAGGCCGGGGGAGGGACGAATCAAGAACAGGGCTTTAAGAGCTACAGAGACTCCGTTTCTGTAGTGTCCGCACTTTGCCCTGCCCGAGCCCTTGAGAAGTAAACATAGGCTGCCGAGGGAAGAAGATTAGGGCAAGGGATCAGCCATGGTGTTTATGGGGGGTGGGGGCAAAAGGTGGGGGAAGTCAGCCTAACTCCATAAAAAATCACAACAGAGAAGAGAAAGCCTTGCAATGCAAAATCAAACTGCCTGGCCTTTCAGTGGTTAACGCTTATCTCGAATCAACAGATCTACAGAAATCATATGGTTGCGCTTTGGTATTTAATCACTTGAAGCGCAACTACAGACATGGACATGGTTATATGCAACTTTGAAACACAACACGACTTTTATCTGTATGGTTTTTCCAATATTCCTGTCTGTATGTATCTCCTCTTGTAGTCTGTGAATGCTGCTTTTGGCTGGGACCCTCAACCCAACCACACACGGTGGTTGGTACATGCTCCTCAGTTCCATATTTTCAAGGGGGCTGTTGTGGTGGTTTTGGCAGATGATAGCGGGGTTAAAAGGAGGCTACATGAAATAAGACAAAGAGTAACACAGTTCTTCGTTAATACATTAGGTGGGAAAGAAAAAGGCTTAGACTCCAGAAGATTGCTTGTTTCCTCACCAGAGGCAACACACAACTAAGATGGCATTTGACAAGGCACTGTTGGAGGTGCAAACTGAGTTTGTGGGCCTATTCTAGTGTGCTCTGAAAGTAGGAAGATGCACCCCACATCAAGTTTGCATGCCCGACGTCAAGGTATCTGAAGAATAAAACAAGATTCCCCGGTGAGTCAGTGACACAATGAATGCTCTTTCGTTAAACCGAGTGGAAGGATTTTAATCACATGTTCCTATAATGGCGGTGCCTTATTTAGGTTCTGCCTGGTAATCAAGGTTATTGGATGAGGCAAAGGCTAGTGCCTGACTGACAACTGCTCAAGCCTATCCTCAGATATGCGTTCTCCTGGAATTAGAGGAGGGTTGCTTCCTTTTGGAAGAAGTACAATATATCCATTACCTTAACTACTGTGGCCAGTATGGTGCCACTTAAATGTCTTGGCACCTCATGCTGTTTTTGATCTTACAAAGAAAGGACTTGCACAACGAGGAGAGTCGAGGTTGAAGCATACAGAAAACTCCAGAAGTGTCTTGTATAAACCCATCTCCTAGGGACCAACATTTGCCGACTTAGGAAGCAAAGCTTTTACATTTTCTATTCATATAGGTCACAGTTGTGGCTGTTTGTATTTGTTCCAGCACCTCAAGGATGTCTTCAAGGACTGCCTGGCTAGGAACCCAAATGTTGGATTGGTTAGAGAAACCTGTTCAGGTTCTCTTCTCTCTGGTAGAATATTCATGCAAGGAGGGAGGCAAAGGTGAGCACATCTTAGTGATACTGACCACTAAACAAGTTTATTTGTCATTTAGAAGAACTGTGGCAAGTGGGCGCCTTTCAACATTATGGCACAGACGTGAGAAATGGCATGGGTGCGTGTCATTGCTACTATGGACTTTACCACCAAGAGTTGGGATTTCAAAGCCAAGTAAATATTCTTCCACTCCAATAAGTTTATATTGAATGATGTACCTCATCTGACCCATAATGCGTTTGTGAACAATGCCCTGAAGTGGGCACTGTGCCATTTGCAGAAGAGTTTGTCATGACCAAGATCTGCAAACACTGTTAAACAACGGTCATCAAATCAAAATTCTCATACTCTCTGGGGGAAAGAAATTTTTTGTAAGATCCCTTTCCAAATGCATCATATGATTTTAAAGGAATATAAAAGTTAACATCAGAAAGGTCTACTAAACACAACTGGTACCTTTATACCACTGTTACTATCTGTACCAGACACTATTGCTTCCACCCTCTCTCCACAGAAAGTCAGTTACAATAATCACCCAGAGCAGCCACCTGCCCCCGGAAGCTTCCTCCTGTACACTGTTGGAGTCATTAGGCCGTGGTAACAGGCCTGGCCTCCACCCTGAGGGACATATTTACAGGCAGCTTGCACCACCAGTGCATCACTTTTTGTGACGCTCCGGCAGCGCAGGCTGCAGGGCCATATCTGCAAGGCCACGCAAAGCCACTTTGCGTGGCTTTTCATGGCCTTGTAGATATGAAGTAAGGCAACGAAGCGCTAGTTGCTGCATTGCCTTACTTTGAATCAAAGTGGTGTTCTATGGTTGTTTCCATGCAACACCCATGAATTTTGATGCATTCCCAGATTTACAAGAATTGGTTAACCTGGGAAGGCATCAAAAGCCTATGCCTTCCCAGGGGAGGCTTAAGGGAGGCGCAACAAGGAGAAATCATTTTATTTCTCCTTGTTGTTTCCTCTATGTGTGCTGAAATCGTCCCTTCCTGCACAAAAACAATCATACCCACAACCCATTGTGTGCCAGCACACGTGTAAAGGACAGGAATGCAACATATCTTGTAAATAAGGTGCATTCCAGTCTTTTTCTTCAGCAAGAAGGCTTATGACGCTGCCTTGCGTCAAAAGTTTGTATATATGGCCCTAGGTTTTTAGCTCCACGTGGTGTATGTGTCATATGTGCAAGGGAAGTGCGCACTGCCCCTCCTTCGTCATCTATACCTGTTCTGTTCTGCAACACATGCTGTACCTGTTCTTTTTTTTCAGGGAAGCACGCACTGCTGGTGCCTGTGAGGTATACACTTTTAGGCACAATTTATAGCTGAAGGGCGAGGTGGAGAAACAATTGGTTCAAAGTGAGGGTCATGGTCATACATATATACACACACACACACACACACATACACACTGAAAAAAACAAACGTTACAGGAATACTATAATTAGTTGATGTTTTACCCAAACAAAACCATAGAAATTCAGCAGTTATAGTTATACTTATGATAAGAAACTGTAACTCATTTCCAAAAGTTCCTTTGCTGCACGAGTTGCAGTTTATTTACGTAAGTAGAACTAGAAGTATAACTATAACTGCTGAATTTCTATAGCTTTGTATGGGTAGAACGTCAACCGAACTAAAACATCCCAGTAAGTTTTCGTTTTTTCAGAGAATTTCTATAGTTTTTGAAATGCATGTTAATATTTCTGTCAGGTTGCGGCCAGCCAATCACGACCTTGATTCGAGGAGGATCTGTGACGGATTCGAGGATCTGCAAATTGCCCCCCCAAAAAATGGGCAATTTTTTGCCCATGAGGGGTCCCTAAGGGATCCCCCCATTTGTCCTATGGGGTCAGGATACCTGTATCCTGAGCCTTTATATGTTTTCACACTGTTTTTTCCCCACCTCCCCAGGCAATGTGAGAAAAAAATGACGGTGGCAACTTTCAGGTTGCAGCCAGCCAATCAGGGCCTTGCTTTTCTGAATCCGCAGAGGATCTGTGTCCCTATATACACAAATTTGATTTTCATTTAATAAACACAAAACTACTGAACGGATTTACACCAAATCACAAAATGGGCACTTTCTGGACCAAAAGCTAGCTTTCTACAAAATTTGGTGTAAATCCATCCAGCAGTTCGGGCTGTAATCACGTTCAAAATCCCTTTGGAAATTGAAATGGGGACAGTGTGTTTTGGAACCACCCCCCTCTCTTCTTCTCAGCCCGTGCTTGACAGATCACCCCAAAACTTTCCAGACAGCAGCTGAAGTGCGTGTCACATTTTTTGGGCGAAAATTTCGCAAAGATTCACCAACCGGTGCCAAAGATATAGGCAAGTCAAAATGCTTTCTCAATGGAAACTAGGTCCTAACTATAACTCCCTACTGGAAATATATCAAAGCAAGGCCCTTTCAGGGTTAGAGTGACACATAAATTATGCAAAACAACAAGAGCGAACTCTGGGTAGTTCCCAAATTTAGGTGGAGAGCAGCTCCAGTAAGGAGCACCCTGCAACACCAGCGACACTCTAGATTTGCTCACCTCAAATATATGCTTATGAGCAACATTTTTAAGCATAGGATCAGCACAGTGCTATCCACGTCGAGGTAGATAGGGACAAAGGGCCACATGTACAAAGATCCGGTTTTGCGGCTCGCAAACTGCGAGTCTTAATGAGTCGCAATTTGCGAGTCGCAAAACCGGATGTACAACAGTATCAATGACACTGTCTGCGATTCACAATGGAGTCGCAGATAACCTACTTCATAAATATTCATGAGGTAGGTCGCAATTTACAACCCCATTGGGAATGGCTGCCCTCACAGGGATGATGGCCTGCTGGAGACAGAAGACCACCATATCTGTAACGGCTTTTAAATAAAGCAGTATTTTCTTTTAAATGCAGCCCTTTTTTCTTGAAGGAAAACGAGATGCATTTCAAAAACAAAAATGAAAAGATTTCTTTTCATTTTTTCAGAGCAGGCAGTGGTCCATGGGACTACTGCCTGCTCTGAAAACATATTCCTGCTGCCATTCACAAAGGGGAAGGGGTCCCGTGGGACCCCTTACTGTTTGCAAATGGGTTAACACCAGTTTCAAACTGGTGCTAACTGCGATTGTTTGGTGACCGCATTCACTGTCACAAAACAATGCTACATCGCACTGCGACTCGCAATTAGGAAGGGAACGCCCCTTCCTAATTGCGACTCGCAACCCTATTTTGCAATTCGGTAAATAGATTATTGAATCGCAAAATAGGGTCTGTACATACCAAAATGTTTTTTTCCTGTCACAAACGGTCCAATTCTGCCAATCGGGCCATTTGCGACAGGAAAAATGGTACGAACATGTACCCAAGAGTCTTTAGCCATTCAAACAGCAAAATCTTTAAGCATAGGACTGACACAGTGTTATCCTCCCCAAGCTGTAAAATGACAAAAGCCATTTACTACTCCAAGCACAGTATTACAGCTTTGGACAAGTCAAATATCATCCAAGGCAACCTAGTATGAGTAAAGCAAACCCTGAGTCGTGTTTCACTCTCACTAGAGCTCTTCAGAAGGGTTTAGCTTTATCCAGACACAAGGGAGCACCCATTGTAAGTCAAAGCAAGGCCTTTTCAGGGTTAGAGTGATGCATAAATTATGCAAAAAACAAGAGAGAACTCTGGGTAGCTCCCAAATTTAGGTGGAGAGCAGCTCTTTTAAGGAGCACCCTGCAACCCCAGCGACACTCTAGATTTGCTCTCCTCAAATATATGCTTATCTAGCAAAATCGTTAAGCATAGGATCAGCACCGTGCTAGTCACGCTGAGCTAGATACGGACAAATTATTTTGCCATTTGTGTAGCAAAATCTGTAAGCATAGGATTGACACAGTGTCATTCTGGCCGAGCTGTAAAATGACAAAAGCAATTTACCACTCCAGGCACAGTATTACAGCTTTGGACTGGACAAATGCCATCCAAGCCAACCTGGAGTGAATTAAGCGAGCCCTGACATGTGTTTTGCTCTCATTAGAGTTCTTCAGAATGGTTTAGCTTTGCCCAGACACAAGGGAGCACCCAGTATAAGTCAAAGCAAGACCCTTTCAGAGTTAGAGTGATGCATAAATTATACAAAAAACAAGAGAGAACTCTGGGTAGTTCCCAAATTTAGGTGCAGAGCAGTTCCAGTAAGGAGCACCTTGCAACACCAGTGACCTTCTAGATTTGCTCACCTCAAATGTCTGCTTATCTAGCAAAATGTTTAAGCATAGGATCAGCTCAGTGCTATCCTCGCCGAGCTAGAAAGTGAAAAAGTATTTTGCCATTTGTACAGCAAAGTCTTTAAGCATAGGATTGACACAGTGTCATCCTCGCCGAGCTGTAAAATGACAAAAGCCATTTACCACTCCAGGCACAGTATTACAGCTTTGGAATGGTAAAGTATCCTGCAAGCCAACCTGGAATGAATAAAGCAACCCCGCCACTTGCTTTGACTTATACTGGATTCTCCCTTGTGTCTGGACAAAGCTAAACCTCTCTGAAGAGCTCTCATGAGAGCAAAACATGAGTCAGGGGTTGCTTTACTCATTCCAGGTCGGCTTGGATGGTATTTGGCACACCAAGAATCATGGGCCACTTTTTTGTAAAATTTTGGGAAGATCCATCAAATGGTGGCAAAGATATGGGCAAGTTAAAAACACCTTTTCTATATAAATATGGGGCTAACTATAACTACCTAGTGGTGACTGCCACTAATTTATATATATATATATAAAGTGTTTTTTCCAGAATCACAGGATGATGAGCCGATGCTAGGAATTGAGCCGGCAACTGGACGATAGTTCACATCTCCTAGTTGTTCAGCTATCTTTGATCTTGCCACCATATGAACACCCCTAAATTTCATGAACTCTATCTTAACAGTATTCAGCAATCACCGTAAATGTTTTACCGGAGAGCAAGTGTTGGCTGCACATGATTTGACGTCCACCTTCCTACAAAGAAGCTGCCCGTGTTTCTGACCAGTAGGCTGACTCCAAGTTAAAAGGCTGCACTAACTAGTAATACATTTCTGCTAAATGTAATTTGGATGCATACGGTCGGAGAAATGTTCTTGAAGGTTTATTATTCCAAAAGTATAAGGTATTGATCCTTTCTACGGTTTTAATCAGGTATTATGTTTTGAAACAAATTTATCAACAGTTTTTCTGAACTTTAGCAAATATTTTTCAAATCAACATGTGATCTCCTTAAATGGGTATGAAAACACTCACTCCCTCAGACTGCAATGTGCCTTCCTTTATTTACACTTAGCACGATGACTGTATGACCCAGTGTTACTAGGAACAGAATGTTTGCAGCCCCAGGCATTCATTTTGAAAAAAAACATTGTAATCTGATGCTTTAGACAAATTGATCCAATTAGCCTAGACTGAACACAAAGACCCAGAATGCTTTTCAGTATTACGTAAAATACAAAATTGGAATTTGTGGGTTTTATGATGTGGGAACTTTAGCAGCAATACGTAACAGACCAGGTAGGGAACCATGGGCGTCTGCAGAATTTTTTTCAGGTAGGGCGTCCCAGACAGTTTTTGGCAGGGGCTGCGGTCGTACTAGTGCAGGCAGCCTAACAGTATCGTGGCCCTAGTGGTACACTGTACTCAGTGCTCAATTTGTAAATACAGAGGTGCCAGTGCTCAAAGCCCTTCTCTTAAACACGAGGCTGCAGTAATTAAATCTGCCAGCATTGAATACAGAGGCAGCTAATTCTGAAGCCATCTCGGGCCTCTTCAATCCATTTACGGCCACCCCTGCCCTTTCAGCTCATCCAGCAACTCTCTACTTTCTCCCTTTATGACGCTTTTTAGTTTTTCCTTCTTCCATCTTTCCCAAATGTGTCTTTTGCTTGCAGCAAATGCTTGAGGCATAAGAATAGCCCCGGCCCTCACAAATAAGAGCCGGTGCTCAGCACCGGAAACAACAACCACAAATTAAGCACTGACTGTACTGTGAGCCTGCACACTAAGCTGTACCTAAATCCAGGCAGGGACAAGCCCCCCTCCATCCACCCAGGACGCCCATGCAGAAACATTGGGGCTGATTTAAGAGCCCCTAGAACCTCCTTGCACCACATTAGTGTCATTTTTCTTTATGCTTGGGTGGCCCAATGAGGCCAAAGTCGCATCACCAAGTTTACAAAGTGGAGCAAGGCATGCATTGCGCCACTTTGTAACCCTTTGCACTACATTATACCTGCGCCAGGCATAATGTATGTAAAGTGGGCCAAAAAAAAGCACACAAAGAAATCTAAGAGATTTCTTTGAGTAATTTTTTCGGCACTTTTAAGGCCTGCTCAGAGCAGGCATTAAAAGGAGGCACATCATTGTTTACAATGGGCCTTGCGGGATTAGCGCCAACATTTTTACGCTGATCCTGCAAAGCACCAAACAAGCATAAAAAATTATGACGCCAGTTGTATATCAAATATGGCGCACACATGGTGGCGTTAGGGGAGTGTTGAGGGGTGCTAGAAAAGAGAGCGCCACTTTTCATAAATCTGTCCCATAGCTCTTTCTGCACTATAACGATTCACTCTCACCATTTATTGCCTATGTAGCAAAATGCACCTGTTAGGTGAATGACACTTGGGCCCATATTTATACATTTTTAGCTCCGCATTTGCAGTGGTTTTTTTGCGCAAAATCGGTGCAAACTTACAAAATACAATTTTGTAAGTTTGCACAGCTTTTGCGTAAAACAAATATCACAAATGCGGCGCTAAAATAGTATAAATATGGGCCTTGGTTTTATGGCATATGATCAGGCAATTTCACCTCTTGGCACGTTTTGTGTACCATGAAAATGTGCAGTAAATACTATCCGGTGAACACAAACTGCCTTGCCTAAGGTCAGAGAGTTTTGAGGAATGAGAAATAGGCGTCGGGCTCCCTCTCGTGGAAAAAAAAGTGAACTGAAGTATTAAGTACAGAAACATCACATTGTCGCTACTATTGTGATCTGATCTTCAATTTGTTCGTAAGAACACCGGTGAACCCAAAGGTTTTCCACCCATTGGAAATTGGCACTTTCAGATTTGCGGTCATTTAACCCTGTCATTACTGTCTGTTATTCAGTCAAATAACCGGTAGTGATCGTTGCATTTTATTATCAATGTGATGGTGCCTCACTAATGAATCAAATGAAATGTACTTTGATAAATCATATTTTTTAGCAACAGGAAGTACTAAAATGCCCCTTTTGAAGGCTTGGAAAAGTCTGACATATAGATGGCAAAAGACTAGATTCCAGTACAGGAGTTTCACGCTCACAATTCCATCCCTGATATGACATGAAAAACAAGCATTTGCAATGCAATAGGTATCGCATTTTCTTGAGTTTGAGCTACTGGCGTTGTAAATTCATAACCAGACTTTTCTTGCCACACACATTGGTCAAACCTGCCTTATAAGTCCGTCTTTCCCTGACATATAATTCCAGTGGCCCTGCATAAAACTAAAGCACTTCCATGTACTTTCTTCCTCTATCTGCAGAAAAAAATGAAAATGTTGCTATTTAGCAGCGTTTAATTTGGCAAAGCATAATTGAAGCACGCTAACTGTGTTTACTGAAGGCAAATATGCGATTACAAAATACACCATTTCCACTTAAAAACTATAGTCGAAACACGGGCACACGGAAAATAAATATTTTTTAAAAGCTAATGCCTGCATATTAATACAATTGTGTATTTTAATATTTATGTTTACATGTTGGTTTACTGGTGTGTCCCATATGGTGTTTGGCTGCAATTTACACTGTTAAGATGTGATTCACTCCAAAACGTTTTATAGCATCTGATAACATTGCTGCAGTCTACAGAGCAAGCCAGCCAGCCAGTCATTTACACTCTTTCATTTGGGTGATGCTGTTCTTATACATGCTAATGTTTCTGCTCTGAGTTTTTATTTTTCACGTTAAACTTTTGTCTCCCCAGCAGTCTTTTTTACTGCTGTATGTTTACGAGTAAAGAGTGATTCATGTCCTTGTGTTCAAAATGTTTTCTACATGATAACATCTTGCTGTTTAAACTTCCAGCCAGGCATCTTGTTTATAGTTTAGAGCGGAAGGACATTTTCACATGTTAGAGTTTGCATTTCCAATACATTATTCTTTGTTTTTCCCTCAGTAACTCAGTGAGGCATAAAAATAACTGATGGCCCTTTAACAAAAATTGTTTGTGCCCTGCATCGGAACACACTGGCTCAAATTAAGCCCTGCGAACATAATGAGTGGGCCTTCTTCAGATCCAGCTATTACTCTACACTGAAGGCTGATTTATTTTTCCTTGATAGCGAAACCATAAGCTTTATGTTTTTAGCTTACAAGACCCACAATTGCCCTGTTAGCGTACCCTAAAGGTATGTTTTTTCCTGGTTAAACTGTCACTTTACACCGCACCACGCTAATAACTGCTGCATATACTTTTATAAGTACTGAATACTGAAGCAGGCTAATTTGAAATCGCAAAGAAGCAAATTTTCCAATGTTTGTGTTGTGCTTTCATTTTGGTTTTGTTATGACTTTCCCAAGTATCTCTTTAAGTCATATTAAATTCAGCACTATAAGCTAGAGATGAAGCTAGGAATTATTATAAGGCAGTACAGAGCGTTAATATGGCTGCTGCAAAGAATGTGCTGTAGGCAGATCACAGACTGCATTCAATCTTCAAATGTTAAAATAACTCTGGTGATTAATGTTATTTCTGGAGAGATAACTTACTTTTCTCTGGTGGAAGCTTGGACCAATTATAAGGTAGCGCAGAAGGTTAATGTGCCTACTGCGAGAAACATGAACGAGGCAGATCAGACCTAGCAACTAATGTAACAGGCTCACATGACAGGCGATATTTATGGGCTGCTGGCAAGCAACAGAAACTTCACTGGAAGGACAGATGGGGATTGTTTTCGTTAAAGCTCTTTTCCCCTTCAGAGGTGTTTCTGAAAGCGATTGAAACCAGGGGCTGGCTCAGCCCCTTCGCTCCTGATACCCAGGGAGGATTTCGGTTTATGCGCCATTTCTAAGCATTACCGTAGTATCCCCATAGTGAAAAAACAAAACATGAGCTGCTCAGAATGAAATATTTAAAAAACACAGGCTGGTCAGCCTGTGCCCTTAAAACCGAGGCTCTTGTGAGAGGAAGAAAGAACATAAAATAGAAATAAGCACAACACACACCAAAGACATAATCAGTAAACAACAAATAAAAAAATGAAAGTAATACAGTTTCACATAAGCAACCCAAGGGACACCATGAGCATCAGCGTGAAGAGACACAAAAGGAAAAAGAAGTTCGATCGCAGTCAGACATATCGTCAAAAGTGTAATTAGCCATGTAACAAGGGCTATAGGCAAGGCGGAAACAAAACCGCCCTAAGGACGGGAAAACGTAAAGCATTTACCAACGAAAACAAAGGATTTTTGAAAGGCAAGCCCATGAACGAGTGATAGTGACGGGCGTGCTGTGGGCATGGGTAAAGCCCAGATACATACCAACACGTTGGAAAAGCAGCATTTGCACGCTGCTATGCTCGGCCTAAAAAACAGTATCATGAACATGCTTATTTTTTGTGGGGATGAATTCTTTTAAAGGGCCCCAAATGCCCTTGTAATGGCATCACTAGGCGGAGTATTAGAAAATGCAAAAGTCCAAAAATAGCTAAGAGGATACAATGTAATCCACCAATAACTTGCTCTGCCGAATTGTGTGCACTTTACTATTTTGAATACTTTGGGACGACTCACAAGGATTTTGCTGTGAGTAGGTGTGACTTTCACCTGGATTTCAGGAGTACTCCTGGTTTCTTTCTAGACCCCAAACACAACAGTAACATATGGAGTTCTCTTCACACTTAGAGCCCCATTTACGAGGCCCAGCAGCACACTGCGCCACCAAAGCGTCATTTTTTTTAACGCTCCAGTGGCGCAGCGTGCCAGCCCATATTTACAAGGCCTTGAAAAGCCACCTTTTGTGGCTTTTCATGACCTTGTAAATATGGACCCCTTATACACATAACACTGTGTGAAAAGGGCATTCCATGTGTGTTTCTTGGGGGGTTTCCATGCAACACCCATGGACTCATTTCCTGGCTTACAAGTCTGGGAATGAGTCAGATTCCTACGCCACCTCAGGGGGGCATTATAATGGTGCAACGGGGAGAAATATCTTTATTTCTCCCCATTGTTTCCTATTTCTATGTGTGCTGCATTCTGCAGCACACATAGAAAGAGGAAAACACCTCTTGTGATAGTTTTTGTGCAGGAAGGTGTCCCCTCCTGTACAAAAACAATGATCCCAGCAACGCAGGCATCCTTGTACCATGGTGCAAGGGTGCTTCCATTGGCGCTAGGCAGCAATTTGTGTGCTGTCGCGGGGGGAGAGAACAGAAATGTGCTGTGTCCTGTAGATAGGGCAAATTTCTTCTCTATCACGGTGGCGCAGTGTGGCGCAGGGTGGCGCAGCAAGGTACCTGCTGTGCTACCCTGCATCACTGGCTTCGTAAATGAGGCCCTTTGATTTATGGATACTTCTAAAAGTTATCTTCGCCTATGTGCAAGTCACTAACTCTGGATGAAAATTTACACACAGTAGTAGCTTGTTTGAGGGGCCGGGGGGCAAGTCCAACCCAAAATATAACCTTAAAGTTACTATTAGTAACTTTCTGGGGATAGTGTAGCTGTGCAGCACCTAAACAGCGCTCTCCACAGTGCAGGCAGACATCTCAGCCTACACTATATAGAGATACCATTTGAAAAAGAATAGGGATACGAGCATCACCTGAAGAAAATAAAACATCTGGCAATTATTACAACTGGGAGCACATACATAAAGCCTACATTCTTGGATCCGGACTCCTTTTCTTGATCTTAGAGACATTTCTCAGACAGATACTGCCTACGTTTGTGTTGAGTGTCGTTGAGTAAGCGTGAGCTTGGGACCTGCAATGTGGTATGGATTGACTTTCTGTGTGTGGAGAGTAGTGTGACGTGTGATAAAAGTTATGCTATTAAAATGTATTAAGAAGTTACATAGTTGTAATTTTCCATGTATGTGTATCTGTTATATTTCAATTTTTATAATGTGATTTGCTCTGTTACTGAAACTTCTGTTAAAGTTCCAGCAAGATCCTGACACATTTGACTACCCATTATTACAACTGCCCATCCCCTTTGCGGTGGGTTTCCCCTGAAAAGGGCATTATTGGACAGCCAGACCACTGGCTGTATGCATTGTGGTAGGTGACCTTTGTGGGTACATCCATTGCACCCACACCTCATTATACACCTCTCCCCAAGGTTTATAAAGTTTCAACACTGTCCGTGCCAGAAATTCCTCATTGTAATGTAGCCACAGATATTCCCCAAACTCTGCGTGTGCCTTCTTAATAGTATCTATGTATTATAAATTGACACAGATCTTTCTGGGAATATTTCACAATAAATACTAGCTTATATGAAAAAGCTGATGTCCACATATCTATTTAGCTTGGAACTCTCGGCCCCTTAGCCAGCTTTCAAGCTTCTTCTCTAGATCCTTCATTTGCCTAGATGTGTAGACGTATTTGTGGATGTGTATAAGTTGTTGCACAGGGAGCAACAACTTATACACGTGCAACAACTTATACACGTCCACAAACTCACCTTTCAAATTTTCTCCTTCGTTGCATTTGGCAAATAATCTCCCAAAGGCATAGACACACCCATATAGGGAAGCCTCCTAAAAATATTTGCTTTGTCTTTGTCCCCTTTAACCTCTTCAGGTTTACTGTCTTGCTCAGAAGAGTCCTTCACTTGAGGAGTTATATCATCTTTAGATGTCCCCTCAACCACAGCGCCATAGTACCTTTGTCTTTCTTTTTAGCTACCTCTTGTTCATTTAATTTAACACAGGATCCTTCTGTTTCTTCACTCCCAGCTTCTATACCCACACCTTTATCTAAACCCAATGTGCCTACCCAACCTCCACACTTTTTACCCTCGTCCCATGGCTAAAATCCCAACTTCTCCAGCACTGCCCCTCACCTGTTTGTAAGCGTTGTTTCTGGTGCACTGGACCTGTGAGCTTCCTCCACTTCTCAGAATCTCCTGGCACCTTGCTTGTAACATCTCCTAGATACTTCTTGCGTAACAACACTGATGTGGGAAATGTTAGCTTGCCCCACTCCCCCCTTTTTGGTGCCAACTTCATGCCAATGTGGAATTTCCCCCTCTTCCAGCTCCTCCTCTTCCTCTTCATAGTCAAGCTCACATTACATTTCCATATCCTCTGTAACACCACTCACACCAGGCTTCTCCCCGACACCCACTACCCCATCATAACTTCTCCAATTGATATTAGAAGGAATCAAGGATTGTGACACAGAAGGTCCATCCCTTGATGTCAGGAAGGTCACCACAGACCTATCCCTCTCTTTAGGCTGGGTTATGAAGGTCTCTCCCAACCTTCCTGCAAACTGTTCACCACAGCTCTGTAAATCCTGTGGTATTGTTCCAACTTTGCCCTCAGGTTGCCCTAACCTGTGGGATGGGTGGGGCTGGGCTCTGGCTGTAACTAGCGCACATGTGTGTTGATGTTACCTGACCCCTCATCCACCCACACCCATCTATCTTTACCACACCATTTACTTCCGACTGATATGAGCCTATTGCTTCTATTAACTGAAGGCTCTTTGGTCCCTGATCCCTCGCAGCAGTCTGACAATCTGCCTGCCTTAACTGCCCAGTCAACCTTCTCGCAGCCGTTTCTGATTCCCCTCTGTTACTATTAACAAAGGGCGCATGGATTAACACATGCTTTGGGGTTTCTTGCCTCAACGCTCCCTGCTCATCATAAATATGCTCACTCTCCTGTTATTGTGCTGTGCCTCTGTTTGCCATGATTCCTGCCCTACCACCCCCGACTGAGGAAGGGAGCTAGTCCTACCTCACTTTCCAATGCCTTCCAATCATGTGTGCTGCATCTCCCACATTAGGCGAGCACACAGCTGTCATATGTCTTACGGTCACCGCCTATGCACTAGATCAGTGATACTCAAAGTACGGCCCGGGGGCCGCATGCGGCCCTTCTGACATTTACATGCGGCCCCCAGGTCAACAGCAGCACTGTGCTGCTGTTTATTCGACTCGCACTAGCACAATTTTTTTTTATAGAAGCAGGAAAGTATGTATTTGGAGGGTATTTGAAGTTCAAGAAAGGGAGTAACTAGGGTGTCCAGGACCTCTTAACTTTAGAAACACCTTTATTATTAAAGACATTTTGCAGCAAATGTACAAAAGTATGATCTAACTGACATTTAAAAAGTGGATTTCATTAACCTGCAGAACCGCTTCACCTTAGTACACAAGATGCTATCACTGCATTGAGAAGCATTTCTTTTTAAAGTGATAGTTTTCAAACAAGAATTTAGAAACTATCATTCTCCTTCCGCTCAAGACCCTGACAACAATGTGAATTGTGAACTAAGAGGCAAGTGAGTTGTTATGTGAATTATTTGGGAGGCCTGGGTTTCTATTATACATTAACAACATTATAGTTTCTTAAATCAGACACAAAGTTTTATACAGCATACATTCTGATGAGGTATTTCAAGGTCTTTATATGTGATGATGAAGAAAAAGTAATAATGGAGGTAAAGTGAAATAAAACATTTGCCTAGGATCACACAATTTGGTTAAGTGGAGAAGCCGGAATTTATACCTGTTTCTGGTTTCATGTTGTGCAATTCAGACACTAGATGTATACGCTTCTCTACAACCACTTTACCACTACCTCTCCCCACCCCCAGCCCTCCGACCGCCACAGTGTTGGCATCAATGCGGCCCTCGGTCACATCACAGACCAAACAGTGCGGCCCCTGAGCAAATGTTTGTGAGTACCCATGCAATAGATGAAGGGGGCTCTGAAATGCCGGCTTCAGAGGCCCGGCACCTTGAACTCGCAGAAAGCTTTGCACCTTGCCCACGAGCATGTGCTCTGCCTCCCTTCACCTCTACAGATAAGTACTGGCATGCTTTCGTCCTGATTGCCTGCACTCTCTCTCAAATATTTTTCTCCATCACTGCTCACACCCTTTACTTTAACTTTTGCTTTAGGTGGGGAGCATGCTAATCCTGCGGCAGAAACCCTTCTTGCTGCAGAATGTTTCAGGCGACTCAGACCAACCCACGCCTGAGAAAGGACATAAGGTTGTAGCAAATCTGTCCTACCGGCCTCAAATAATACTTTCAAAGCCTCCCTAACTGCCTTTGATTTGTCTGCCATCTTACCTTACACTCGAAGGTGCTATCCTATTACCACTGAGCGTCCTAACAATGTTACTGGGCCTACCTTGGGACGACAACTAGCTAGCTCCTGTCATCAGGACCACCTACGATGAAAGGGGACCAACTGAGATTACAGTGATACTGACTGTCACTCTAACCCCGCCCCAAGTCAAAAGTGACCAGTTATCTTCCCCCATTGCCTGGCTCATACCATCAGCCAAAATAACACCAGGGGTGGACATCCTAGGATTTTACCACCGGGACCCGATTCTAGGAAAAGTACTGCATCTCCCATTCAATACAAACCCTTAGTGACCTGCTGTGATTTCAGCGATGCAGAATATTGAGACTCATAATATTGTGATAATATTGTGGACAACTCATAAGAATACAATAGTTACACTCAAGGGATCAATAAACACACTTCATTTGGACCAATAAAACATCAATTATTATTGTCCTAATAATATTTATTTGTTTATTTTCATGAATTCCAATATCACACTTTATGCAGCATTCACCAATCACCACTCTAAATTCTTCTTAGAAGCAATTCCCTTAACATCAACTATGGTCTCTAAAAACAAGGTATACTCTATACATAATCCTTATGTCTTAGTTCTTTGACGTCCATTATCCATGAATGTCTCACAAAATCCAGGTCCATCTGTGCAGGTAGTCCATTATACAAACATCTTTTAACGCATTCCACTGTAATTATTTATGCTGTAGAACAATTGGTGGGTTTCGTCACCTTACAGCAATCTGTAATCAATACGGACTCCTGATATTAAATAGTCGAAGCATTTCGGCCTCTTTACTTCTGGCCCTTTCAGGACTCATAAGGAGCACGTATCCCTTCACTTTCTGTAGAGTATGTATACTAATGGGGAAAATCCATTCTGCAAAATATCTCGCAAGCACGCTAGGTCTGCTCGAATAATGTAGAATTGCGTTGGAGTCGTAATACGATCTCCTGTAGTCACATCTCCTCGCGTTCCGCTACAGGAGAGCAATAATATTGTGTACAGCAGATATCGAGGGATAAAATATTAAAAGGTAAGTGCATATGGACACACACATATATATAATCAAGGGCCAGATGTAGCAAACCATTTGCGAGTCGCAAACGGTGAAAATCGCCGTTTGCGAGTCGCAAACGTGGGTTTGCTATGCAGAAATGCATATTGCGAGTCGTTACCGACTCGCAATATGCATTTCCGACTCGCAAATAGGAAGGGGTGTTCCCTTCCTATTTGCGAGTCGCAGTGGGATGCAATACCATTTGCGACCGCGTACGCGGTCGCAAATGGCATCGCAGTTACCATCCACTTCAAGTGGATGGTAACCCACTCGCAAATTGGAAGGGGTCCCCGTGGGACCCCTTCCAGTTTGTGACTGGACCCAAAAATATTTTTTCAGGGCAGGGAGTGGTCCAAGGGACCACTCCCTGCCCTGAAAAAATACCGAAACTAAAGGTTTCGGTTTTTTTTTAAGTGCAGCTCGTTTTCCTGTAAGGAAAACGGGCTACACTTAAAAAAAAAAAAACTGCTTTATTTAAAAGCAGGTCACAAACATGGAGGTCTGCTGACGTCAGCAGGCCTCCATGTTAGCGAGTGCCTATACTCGCTATGAGGCCGCAATTTGCGACCCACCTCATGAATATTCATGAGGTGGGTCATTGCGACCCCATAGCGAGTTGCAGTCGGTGTCTGAGACACCGTACTGCATACAAATTTGCGAGTTGCAAATTGCGAGTCGCATGGACTCGCACTTTGCAACTCGCAAATTCGTCAGTTGCTACATCTGGCCCCAAGGTACTTACATATGGAGTTAGGTATAGATAATTTATACTTACCTACTTTCCTGTATTGTGTGCTTTGATATGGTGGCCACAATATTTGATGGTATCAAAGTTCCTACCCTGATATTCCAAGGGAACACCAGAGAAAGTCTTCCATTCCAGACAGTAACATTACTTGGCCGATTTGCTATATGCGGATTTAGTTTCTAGTTTAGAAGCCAGTGTCTCGGAAATGAGCACAGAGAATACTCAGACTTCCTCTCTTAAACTGAGGTGAACAGTCTATTGGTAGCTGACTTCACACTGGGTGACAAAGGCCCATGAAATTGCTTCTTTGTGTGTTGCAGCTCACATGGAGCAGAGGTGGAAAATAGTTCTTAAAGGTGTTTAGCACCCCCCTCGTATTATGAAGAGTGTCAGTGGTGGAGGGTAGGGTTCTTACAGTTTTTGGGTGGGACAGTACAGTACCTTGGAGTAAACAGAGGAGCCTTAAAAGAGTGACTTTCCGTGCACATAAAATTGTTGCTCAAATGAACTAAAGACGCAGGACATGATCTTATTTACCAGATTGGAGGATTGAAGCTCAGATAGTGCATGTGGACAGACAAATATTGGGAAGAGTTTATTTTCAAAGTTTGGTGGATTTGTTCAAATGGACTTAGGATCATGTTCATGTTGGGGTTTTTTAATTTTTTTTTTTAAATTACAAACACAAGTCATCCGACATTTCGGTCACAGTCATTGCACTACCATTGCACTATGAGTGCATGCTCACCTTGACAGAAACATCACCATGAAAGAAAAACAAATACAATGGTTCCTGTTCCTCAACTAAGGCCACGTACTGCTTCCTGTCATCTGAAATAAAATTCAAGAGAACTGACCTCACATCCTCTTTTTTCCTTTCTACCGGGACAGTCACCAGTATAGGCAATTTTGAAATTTTGATTGATTGTTGCCTAAGTAGTTTTGTAGAAAGCCTGCTTTAGGAGCCTCGGGTAGAGACCCCACTGTGAGAAGTCCTGCCCCAGTGGACCCAGCGTAGGGGCACAGACAAGGATGCAAGACCTTCAGCTGAAGTGAAGCCTGTCTAAAAACACTAGTTGGGCCTGGACAGGAAAGTTCTCTTAATTGCTTTCCTCTGGCAAGCGCTTTGTTTTTTCCCTCGGCTAAGCAAGCTCAAGCAGGAAGAAGAGGCGTAGGAGAGTCGCGCAGTTATTAATGCGCATGTGCCATTTTAGCCGGTCTGTGATTCGGTTTAGAGAAGCTCAAGCAGGTGATCTTTGGGGTCCTGCAGTGACTGGATACTTGTTACCTGGCAGATTGGAGTTGCAGGAAGCGGATGAACGTTTTTCTTGGCCTGTTTTTCCTGCATTTTTGTTGGTTGCCTGCATTTTTGTTTCTGGGTAACCAGCTATTTAGGGAAATAGTACAAAAACCTCAATGTCAATGCAGACATGGAGGAAGAGGAAGGCAAGCACATAGACAAGAGGAAGAATGTGGTGCTGGAGAAGGGTGCAGAGCACTCTTAAGCGATCCCAATGATGGCTGATGTACATCTTATGACTGAGGCAGTGGTGGCAGCCGCTGTCAAGGCCAGATATGCTGCATCACCTAAAAGGCCTAGGACGGGCACTCCAGACCTAGATATTGCAGATTTGAAAGAGCAAATCAAGGGAAGATATATTCTGGGAGCAGACCTTCAAGAAGTGTTACAGCACATCATAGATAATTTGCCTCTTCCTGATGCCCCAGTGTCAGAGGGAGATGAAGGCTTTTTGGTAATTATCAAAGTAAAAGAGCCAGAGTCATTGCCTTAACACATGTCAATACAGAACCTTATGGAAGGGGAAAGTAAAGACATAGATATAGACAAGCACACGTTCCCTCATTTTCTGATGGAACGTTATCCATTACAGCAGTGGTTCCCAATCTGTGCGCCGCGGCTCGCTGGTGCGCCATCAAAACTAGCCAGGGGCGCCGCACACAGTTTGGGGACCACTGAGCTATTTATAGCCCTTGGGCCAGTTCGTACAAAATAAAACTACTCAGTTGTAGCAGCTCTTTTTTAATTTTGTCCTTGAGCGCCCTCTGGTGGTTAAACACAACTAAAGGGATTCTACATTTCACAATATTTAAACAGTTATGTTATAACTACATAAAAATGAGACCTGCCCATTTTACTAGGGTTACCTTCAACCAATATTTTCCCCTTACTAAAAAACCCTATGCATGCTGTAATTAAACAACTGTTAGATTTTTATTTTTTACAGTTATATATAGAATTACAATACCTTCATTGGCGTCATCCCAATTCTTTTCAGGGAGAAAAATGGATGTACTCCCTAGGCCAGGCTTACATCCCCCACCCGCCAACAAAAAGTAACATAATGGGGAGCCGCAGCCAGTGGCCAATAGATCAAGGGAGCCGTGGGTCGAAAATGTTTGGGAACCACTGCATTACAGGGTTTTGCTGATTCATTCCCAACCTTAGTTAAGGTGGATTCCTTGAAGGCAGAGTTATCTACCCTGGAAATTATCATTTTGGTAGAGGCAGTTTCATGTGACCCAGTGGACAAAAGAATTGAAGAATTATCTGAAGAACCCAATTGTCCTTAACAATTAAGATATGTTATGCTGCCTCACACTTAGCTATAACAACAGCGGCATATTCTAGCTGTGTGATTCAATCCCAAGTTAGAGACTGTCAGGCAACAGGAGGGTGACATTACAGATAGTCTGGCAATGTTTGAACAACATATGTGTTTTTTATTAGACTCGACATACGACTCCTTGAGTGCGTCAGCTGCAGCAGCAGGCTCTGGTGGCAGCTTGAAGACAGCTGTGGACGAGACCTTGGAAGGCAGAGACTGCACAGGAAACATTATTGATGAAGATTCCATTCACTGAGTCTAAGCTGTTTGGTAATCAGCTGGAGTAGGTAATAAAGAATTCTGCTGAGAATAAAAAACTGCCAACTCTTGTACGTCAGCCTTCTAGAAGGAGAGTCTTTGGATCTTAAAGTGCTTTTGATCTAGCCTTCCAAAATAAGATGGGAAGTCAGCCCTTTTGAAGGAGGAGACGTGACCGGGGAGTCCTTCCTACAGAAAAAGCCTTGAGTCAACAGCCAGGTTCTTTGAATCAAGATCAGCTACCTTTTGAATCCTGACTATGCTACACAAAAAAGAATCAATGCCAGTTGGTGGGGCATATCAGAGACTTTTTGAGTGGTTGGGATGAGTCAGTAAATGACAATTGGGTTCTTCAAAAAATCTAGGAGGGTTATCACATAGAATTCCAAGATTTTTCTCCAGATTTTTATTGTGTAACACCCCTGACTGCAGCTCTAGCAAAGAAAAAGGATCTTCTGACAGAAATTCAAAGACTGGCACAGAAAAGAGCTATTGTGAAAGTACCCTGATACCTATAGGAGAAAATTGACTTCTTTAACCTATTTTTTGTGGCAAAATCAAATGGGGAATTCAGTCCAGTTCTGGATCAGAAGTCGATGAATTCATTCTTACCTCAACATGGAAGATTCTTCCTTTTCTATTCAAGGGACACTTTTTAGCATCTCTGGATTTGAGAGATGCATACCTACATGTCCCAGTTCAACCAGCTATTCAGAGATTTCTGCGGTTTTGTGTAAAAGAGGAATGCTACCAGTTTCAGGTATTATAATTTGGTCTTTATTCTTTCTCATAAGGTCTTTACAAAATTGTTGGCTCTTCTGGAGGATCTCTTGCATTGTAAGGGGATACAAGTGCTTTTGTACTTGTATGACTGGTTGATATGTTCCTCTTATTATTCGAAGGCACAACTGCAAACCACAGTCGTATGCAGGATTGTGGAGAATCATGGACTGTCAAAAATTCAGGAGCAGTCTCGCCGAATCCCCTCTCAAGCTTGTCAGTTCTTTGCGGAGCATTTTAGGACAGAGCTTGGGTAACTGTTCTTGCCACAACTGAGAATAAGGTCTTTAGTACTGGAACTGACTTTGCTATTATAGAGTCAAAACCCGACTGCCAGACAATGGTTAAGAGTATAGGACCTAATGGAAATGACAATCATGATTATTCCCTGGGCAAGACTACACATGTACGAATTGGTGAATTATCTTTTAACATTTTGGAGTCTCAGTTCTGTGGATTTTGAGCAAACTATCCATTCAAATTCAGGCATTATACAGAAAATGCAGTGTTGGTTGAAGAAGCAGAACTTGGAAAAGGGGGCCCCTTTCTCCACTCAGTTTCTAATAGAATTGACAACAAATGCCAGGTAATTGGTCACCCAGGAGGCAAGGGAGTCTTCAGACTGGACGGATCTAAAAGCAGTCCAGCTAGTGTTAATTAATTTCTACCCCAGCTTTTTCAGCAAGAGGTCCAAGTTAGGTCATAAAACAGGGTTCTGTGGGAACCATCAGGGGAGTTCCCAAGTTCCCTCTTTGAATGTATTAGCGCATTAGGGCCCTGATTAATACTTTTTGCAGTAACCTGCGTTAGTGCAGGTTTGTGTCAAAAAGTTTACCACCGGCTAACGCCATTCCTGGTCGCCAGCCGGGTGTCATATTTAAGGAATGATTCTAGCCTGTGGTAAGCCCTGGTTAGTGTCAAAATAATTGATGCTTACCGGGTGCAGGAGACGTCAGGGATACAGGAGGTTGTGCGTCAAAGAACGGCGCTAGTCAGGTCAGAGTCAGAAAAATGACTCTAACCTGACTAGTGTCATTTTTTGACGCACAACCCCCATGGACATGACTCATGTCTAAGTAAAGACAGGAGTCATGCACCCCCAACCCAATGGCCATGCCGAGGGTACTAATGTCCCCTGGGCATGGCCATTGGGCACAGTGCCATGTAGAGGGCCCAAGTTAGGCCCCCCTTTGGCACTATTAAAATAAAAAATGAAAACTTACCTGGACTTACCTTGGATGGATCCCCCATCCTTAGGTGTCCTCCAGGTGTGGGTGGGGGTGTCCGTGGGGGTAGGGAAGGGCACCTGTGGACTGCTTCCATGGTCTCCAACCATGGAAATGAGCCCACAGGTTCCCTAATACCTGCCCTGACCCAGGCTTTAAATAATGGCGCTAAGCAAGCTTAGCAGCATTATTTAAGGCCCTCTTCCTCCCGTGTGTGATTCTTGCACAGGAGGATAAATGCAGCACTAAGGCATAGGAGTAATATTTTGCCCGGGAACGCATACCTTGAATCTCATTGACGCAAGGTAGTTTTCTGCAGGCAATTGGGAGCTTGGCTCTTGAAAGGCTGAACCTGGAAGCTAGGGGTTGTTCTCCAGAGATAGCATTGTTAATTCAGCAGTCTAGGCATCCTTCTACTTTAAAAAGCTTACTAGAGGCACTAGTAGTTGTTTAAAAAAAATGGTGTGTTGAGAAAGGTTAATCTGGATTAGGAATTGACACAATCAGGATTTTAGACTTTTGAAAGGAAGGTTTTTTATCAACGTTTAGCCGTTTCTACTTTGCAGGCCCAATGGGCGGCAGTGAAAGCATTTCGAGAACCAGAAGTTAGCCTTTACCCCTTTTGGTGGCTAGATTGTTGAAAAGTTTTTTTTTCTAAATAGACCAGTATTTAGATCTCGGGTCCCCTTCTTGGACTTTGCTCCAGGTATTGCGAGCTTTACAGTTCTCACCTTTTGAGCCTCTGGATCAAGTGTCATTGAAGTTTATCATGATCAAGGTTGTTTTTGTATAGTGGCAATCACTTCAGATACAAGAATAGGTGAATTAGAGGCTCTGTTATGTTCAGAACCTTATCTGATATTCTTTCCTGGTAAGGTGGTGCCTAGGGTAGGACCTAACTTTATTCTAAAGGTTCCTTATCATTTACACTGTTAAAAGGATTTGCCACTCCAGTGTTTTGTCCAGCCTGGAGTCTCAACAACTACTTCTTCAAACCTTAGATATTAGAAGGGCCCTCTAAATTTATGTGGAGAAGACAGTGTTTTCCAGAAAATTAGATGCATTGTTTGTAACTTGTGGATTGCCAGAGCAAGAATTAAAATCTTCTAATGGTAGATGGCTAAAATGGGACACTATCACTGCATATGAATCTAGAGGTGAATTGTTACCAAACAAGGTCAAGGTTCGATCAACTTGCTGAATTGCATTCATTAAAGGGACGTCAATGACAGACATTTGCAAAGCTGCAACATAGGCTTCCCCTCATACCATTGTGTCACATTACAGATTATTGGTGGGGGGAAATACATCTGCAATATTTGGGGTTCTGGTTCTAAACACAACAGAGGGTCAGTGATGAACTTAATCATGATTCACATTTTTGTTTACAATAAATGTTTCTGAGCATCAAATGCAGTGAAGTGTGTGTTTTATGAAACTTCTAAAGAGATGCTTGGGTATCCGCTCATAGGTTAATGACTTTGAGGGGGAGGTTGGACGAGGAGGAAATGGCCAGATACTTATCAATAATCTTCATTACTCCAAGTCTACAGTCTCCCCATCACAGCCCGGTTTCCCATCCCTTCCATCCCAAGGGAGAATTTAGCTTCATTTTGTGGGCTTTGGAATATACGATGTGAGGTGAGTTCTCTTAACTTTTATAACTGTGACAGGAAGTAGTATGTGGGCTGAGGGGAGGGATGGGAGCTGTTTTATTTGTTTTTATTGCTTAGTGGTCTTTCTGTCAGAGGGAGCATGTGCCCATTGCTTAATGACTGCGACAGGGAGGTCGTAGACTCGGAGTAATGGAGATTAACGGTAAGTAATTTGTAAATTTCCCTCATCCATCACCATTAATCTTCCACCCAGCTGCACAGGCCTCCCTTCTGGCCCTTTGAGTGGGCACACTAGGGTTTCAGGCTCACACCTCACTAACCTTACTGCATAAGAGAAGCCCCCTGCAACCACCAGTAAACATTTTAAGCCAGGTGATGGTAGGGTGTCCTTTTTCCTACAAAGAAGCTGCCAGTGTTTCTGACCAGCAGGCTGACTCCAAGTTAAAAGGCTGCACTAACTAGTGATACAGTTCTACTAAATGTAATTTGGACACATACACTTGCTGAAATGTTCTTGAAGGTTAATTATGTCAAAAGTAGAAATGTCTATTGGGCAGTGGCGTAATGAAACTTGAGCCCGCCCCCCCTGTTAAGTACACGAAGTAAACTCAGGATACTGGCCATGGGGGGGGGCCCTGGAGCTCGGCATCCCCCCGAAACTCCGGGGCCACAGGAGCCTTTGTTACGTCACTGCTATTGGGCCCTTCTGCAGCTGTAACCAGGCATTATGTTTGTAAAGAAATGTACCAGCGGTTTTCACGAACATTAGCAAACGCAGGCCCGTATTTATACTTTTTTTGCGCCGCATTTGCGTCGTTTTTTGACGCAAAAACGGCACAAACTTGCAAAATACCATTGTATTTTGTAGGTTTGCGCCGTTTTGCGTCAAAAAGCGGCGCAAATGCGGCGCTAAAAAAAGTATAAATACGGCCCGCAATTTTTAAATCAAGATGTGATATCCTTAAATGGAAATAAAACACACACTCCCTCAGACTGCAACGTGCCTTCATTTATTTACACTTAGCACGATCACTGCATGACCCAATGTTACTAGGAACAGAATGTTTGCAGCCCCAGGCATCTTGAAAAAACATTGTAAACTGATGATTTAGACAAATTACCCTAGACCGAACTCCAAGCCCCACAATGCTTCACAGTACAGGTAAAAAAAAACAGGACTGGAACTGGGGTGTTCTGGTGATGAGGTCACTTAAAGAGCAATATGACCTGCCAGGGAACACACTACGGCATTATAACAAGTGTTCACCACTTGTTGCTTAAGAAGTTTACATCACAAAAGTAACAGAAACCTGAGCAAATATTTTTATATACTACCCAGCACAAAACTTGTTTTTTGCTGGAAAGTTCCCTTAAAGTAACACAAAGCAACACTTAGTGCTGTTTGACATTACTCTGCATCAAGGTCATGTTCCATGGTTGGTACCTGGGCGTTCCCATGCAAGCCAATCAAGTTTTTTTGCAAATCCCTATCTACTAACAATAGTAGACAGGATTTTGCAGCAAAAATAATGACACTTTGAAGCAGGCATTAAAATGGAGAAATGCTTTTATTTCACCTTACTTTTCCCACTTTGCATGTGTGTTGCATGTACAGCACATATCCAAAATGTGAAAAAGATTTAAAGTTAGTCTAAGCATAGTATGTTGCACGTGAAGGGTACCCTACCAGTACAAAATCTAGGCTGGTCTCAAGCAGTCACCCTTACACTGTGGTACAAAGAAGTGTGCCTGGCACTCGACAGCCTAATTGTGCACTAGAGCTAGGGAGAGATTCCGGATAGAGCTATATCTTTGCAGATATGGCACTTTCCTGCACTCTCCCTCAGATGAAATGTAGCGCAGCAACTTTGGTTGCTGCACAGCATTGAGTGAGACTATTACTAATCTTGCCCTTGGTTTATGGCATACAATGGGGCACTTAAACCTCTTGACACATAATGTGCGGTAGATTTACTCCAAATGCAAAGTTGCTGTGCTGTGTTGTGTAAAAGGGAGACAGGAGAAAAGTGCCATATTAGCTAAGATATGGCTCATTTCTGCTGACTCTTAGCACCAATGCGGGTACCCTTGCAAGGGTGCCTGCATTACAGGCAGGATTCATTTTGCACAGGAAGGGATGCTTTCCGGCACAAAAACAATCCTTAAAGACATTTTTCTCTTTCTGTGTATGCTGCAGGAAGTAACAACTGAGATATTGTGTTCCTACGTGAAATGTACTAACTCTGGGCGTAGATTTAAACACAGCAACAGCTTGCTTGTGGGAATGGAGGCATGTACAACTCAAAATACAACCATACAGTTACTATTAATAACTTTCTGGGGATATTTTAGGTCTGGGTCACCTAGACAGTGCTGAGCTATGTAGAAATACTGTTTGAAAAGGATAGGGAAATAGGCATCATCGGAAGAAAAGAAAATACCTGACAATTATTACAACTGGAAACTAGAATTGTGTCAGCCAACAAATTGACAGGGAGAGCAGAGCCGAGCCCGTGGACAAGCTGAGACTGAAAATAGGATAAAGTCTCTTCAAAGGTCAAAAAAGTCTATTTCTTTAACACTTGGGAGCTTTGAAATGAATGCACCGCATTATAGCACTGCACTGAGAAGTACTTATTAAAAGTGATAGTTTTTAAATGTAAGCCATTATCCGACTAAGAAGCAAGACAGTTGTCATGTAAACACTGTATGTAGCCCAGATTGATAGAGAGCAACTTCATAGTCTATTAAATGAAACGCAATAGGTTTTTGTGCAACTGGCACACTTCGCAAAGTTGACCCGAAGGTATTGGAGCGCTTTATGACGATTACCAGTTACACTACACACGGTCACTTTCATTTTTTGTATTGGCTCAGGGCATAGGGGATGTATCTATACTTTTAGAATGTTGAGCCCATGGAGACTCTGGCCGTAACTATGAAAAGTGAGGGTGGCAGACTGAAGTCACTTGTATGCTTGGCTTGTTATGGGCTTGAGTTTCCAACAGGACCCAGAACTGACCCAGGCTTTAGGCTCGAGCTTTCAGGGGCTCCTCCAGCTCTACCGGGAACACATACACAACACATACACAAAGCCACACCATGGGATCTGCCTCTTTTCCTTCAGGTGAGAGGTCAGCAGCCAGATATTGCCTATATTTATGATGTGTGCGATTTTGAATGTGTATTTGGGACCCGCAATGTGTTATAATGTGTCCTTCAGTGCATGAAGAGTAGTGTTATATGTGAGATGAGTTGTTTTGTAAATTCATCGTAAAGTTACACAGTTGTAATTTTTCATGTATGCGCATCTGTTATGTTTACATTTTTATAATGTGACATGTGTGCCTAACTGCAATGTTTACTGTCATATGCATACTTTTTCAGTATGAACTTTAGTTTAAATTTTTTTTTTATATATGTATATACACACTATGATGTGGAATCCTTACCCTATGGCTCTCATTCAGTCTATCCTCTTCACACAGGGGGGGGGGTTTAATACCTGGGTTACCCACCCTGAACCCCCCACACAACTTCATTGATTGAGGGCCTATCTGTCCTCAATCTGTGCCAGAAGGTTCAAGACCCTTGTGATGGGTCACATGATACATTGACTCAATTTTTAACCCGTCTGAGGTTATCATTGCAGACCATCGTTGACTGTTACCTTGAACTGACCAAGCTGTTCCAGTTTCATTTCCATGCAGACAAGTCCAAATGTCCTCCTTTGTTGGCTGCAAGTCCCCTACCTACTCTTGGGCCAAACAATCTACTTAGAGTTTCTCAGTCGCCCAGGTCAAGACCACTCCTGATTTCCCCCTGGACTCCCCACTCAAGGATACATTTCCCATACTGGACGATGGGTGAACTAGGCCCTTGGCAATGTAGTTCTTGCTTCAGCAAAACAGTCTTAATAAAGTCCACGTATACAGACTCTCTCAGAGAAGCCAGATATATATGTAAGAGACTTGAACATTCCTGGAGATTGGGATATTTATTGGAAAATAAACTAGTGCTAAAAAAGATCTTCATGAATACTAACTATTCGTCCGCACACTCAAAGCACATTTTTCTGCCATCAAAATCTTGGGGGATAAAAAATCCACAAGAGAACTCTTTAAAATTGCCAGTACTCTTTTGTTTCCCAACTGCTATTCTATGAAAGTTCCTTCTTTTGAGTCTTTTTCTGATGAGCTCTTTTTCCATAAAAACAATTAAGATTTCTATAGCACCTTTTCTGAGAAACATTCTGCCTCCCATTGTCCAATGAAAAATCTCCACAGGAAAGCCAGTTCTCTCTGAATTTTCTTCGATGTTATCTGTCGATTTACATAAACTATGAGAAACACCTTCAACTCCTGCAAGGATCAAAGAATATCTAAGTAACGGGTTTCAAGCAGTATATTTGGCCCCTTTTAAAATGGCCTTTAAAGCACTGTTCACTGGTGTTCCTCAGAGATCTGATTTAAGTCCTAACCATTTTATTAAAGTATTCGCCCAGCCTTTGGCATGTATGGCACATGCCTGTGGTCTCACGTTTGTGGCCTATGTTAATAAGTCTCAGATTCCTGTTCCTTCCTGCTCAGTGTAGAACTTGGGATTCATGTAAGCTTCCTCTTGGACAGTATAAGCTTACGCTTCCGGGTCAAGCGGATCATTTTTTTCTGTCTTCCTCCTTTCTCGAAACTTTACTGAACATTCTACCTTTTCTTTCTTCTTCACGCAAGACAATAATCCAGTTTATGGTTTTAAGCAGGCTGGACTACAGCAATTCCATGTTCCCTGGTGCTCCAGCCTATATTTTTTATCAGCTGCAAATGATCCAAAATGTGTCTTAGGGTTTTGATGCAACTGCCACGCCAGGCTTCCACTGTACTGTCATTAATAAATTACACTGGCTTCCCATAGTCAGAAGAGTTCTTTTTTTAAATAACTTTTCTGCTTTTCCTGCTGGGGGCCATGAGAACATACAGAACAAATTTCCTCACTATTTTCCACCCCACCATCTTCAGTCCACTGATGTCCAGCTAGCTGTCCCCAGATTCAGGCGTACTTGGAGTGAGTGCTTTTTCTGTCCTAGCAGCAAAGACTTACAATGCTCTTCCCTTGCAACAGCACCACATTGGCCTATTTTTCCTTGTAAGGAAATGCCTCTTTTTGCAAGATCACCCCTAAAGTTTTGGACAGATGCTGCTGGTTTTTCGACTCTTAGAGTGTACTGAGGCCTGCAAATCAGATCTCAGTGCCAGGGATCTAATCCTTTACAAAATCACATGTTGAATTGACTATCCCCAATGGGCAACTAACCTACTTGCAAGTCCCTATTATGTGGCATGAACACCAATTCACCAAAATGAAAGGGGTAGCGGAAGTGACCTCACACACCTTTTAAGCTTCAATTTCAGACTCCCACATTCTTACACATAAACAAATTTACACTTACACATAACTCTCTCTCACATAAACACACACTCACCTGCAAGCATGCACGCAACATTCTTTTGAAAAGCACTTTTTTTTTTACCGGCCTCAACTGCCAGGAAAGGCTATATTCCAGTTAATTTTACCCAATTGTTATTACTCTAACAGTGAATAATGAAATGTTAGTCACTATTAGCATAATAAAAACGTTGAGAGAAAACAGAGTAGAGCCCACACCCGACGTCCATAAGGACGAACTGCCACTGTGTTCCTGGCATTGAATTCACCACACATCTACAAAAATGTCACAAGGAGAAAAGCCAATCAAGAGATATGCTACTGCAAGAAATAAAATAAAAATGAATGTAAGAGCTATAAGTACATAAATATTGAACAGTCAAAATTAGAAACCATAAAAAACTGAAATAGTCCTTCTTTCTCCAGTTTTCACTCATCTCTGCCTCTCGTGGGGCGTGTATCTGTGTCTGCTCTTGGCACAGACCTGAGCCCTGAGCAAGAAGAGCACACTAAGGGGCATATTTATACTCTGTTTACTCCGCATTTGCGTCTTTATTTTTCACGCAAATGCAGTGCAAACTTAACTCCAAATTTATATTTTGACACTAGACACGTCTAGTGTCAAAATATTAGAGTTTGCACCATTTTTTGGATGCGTGCACCTACCTTGCGTCAATGAAAAGCATGGTAGGCATTCCCATCCAAAAAATGGAGACCTCCCCATAGCGCCATATTTATCCCCTGTGCAAAAATGGTGCAGGGTGGGATGCGGCCCCAGTAATGGCTCTAAGCTTGCTTAGCGCCATTATTTAATGCCTGGGTCAGACCAGGCATTAGGGGACCGGTGGACCCATTTTCATGGTCAAACACTGTGGAATGAGCCCACAGGTGCCCACTCCAAGCCCCAGGAACACCCCGAACCACACCAGAGGGACATCAGAGGATGGGGGACCCCTATCCCAGGTAAGTAGGGTAAGTATATATTTTTTTTAATGCCATTGACGGCCCTAACACGGGGCCACCTGCATGGCACTGGGTGCAATGTCCATGCCCAGGGAACACTGGTCTCCTGTGCTGGCCTTTGGGGTGGTGGGCATGACTCCTGTCTTTTCTAAGACATGTTTTAGGATGGTTGTGCGTCTGGAAATTACGCTAGGCTGGTTAGCGGCATTAATTTTGCCCCTAACCAGCTTTGCATCATTTCCAGATGCACAACCTCCTATTCCCATACCTTCACCCCCACCCAGCTAGTGTCATTTTATTTTACGCTAGCCCAAGCTTAGCGCCGGCTTGCATCATTCCATTAAAATGGCGCCCGGCCTACGCTCAGAAATGGCGCAAGCTGACGGTAAACGTTTTGGTGCAAAACTGCATTAGTGCAGTTTTGCACCAACAAGTTTAACTATGCCCCTTAGTCATGACAAAGTTGCTTCCCCAAACATGCGTGCTATTTACACCACGCATTGCCATTTTGTCTGTCTTGTTGGTCTGTTCTGTCACTGTTCTCACCTTATTTATACTTTTTAGCGACTGATACAGCGCCTGTCTACAGCGTGTCTACTGTTGGAGACACTATAACACCATGTATTAGAAGAGCAATCTGGCTGATGCAATGAACCAGCAACATTTTATTTACTGGCTTAACATATGTGTTATTTCCTCACCCCTATTCATTTTCCTAGGTTGGACGCCAATTCTTCCTTATAGATACCAGGTATTATCTTTTAAGGGAATACTTGGACTATGCTTGAAAATTTAGCTGTGGGGTAGGGTTGCACCCCCACATTGTTTTAGTCCTGCAGAAGCACCGTGGATCTGTGATTTTTGGGTCTGCTTGGGAACATTATATCCCCATAGTAGCCACAACCACTTAATTTTTTTAATTCTGTCAAGATAGAAACTATATTAAAGGGCTCATTTGGCACTTCTTAAGGAGTGGTATTTTCCCCTCACTTGTAAATACACTATCACACCGCCCCACCCACTTAGGATACCCTCACACTTACATTTCTCATAATACAGCATAAAAATATCTCTGTTAAAGTGACCCTTCGAGGGTCCATAGGACATTGTCTCGCTAGTTCTGCGAGGATCATGTCCTATGATGAAGCATGACAACCCTATGGGATGTGTGACGGCAACATATAACAATCCCTGGAATCTCCCCTACTTGTTTCATCCTCCATTCTGCTCTCTCTTGTGACAGGAACAGTACCTTCTTTTTGTGTTGAATTCATGGGTTCGGAGCCCATGTACTGAACCTTTATTGACGCCTAGTCCCCCCTTCTATTTTGTAATAGACAGCCCCAAACCATAAACACACAGAGGCATATTTATACTCTGTTTGCGCTGAAATCGCGACATTTTTTTTTACGCTATTTCAGCACAAACTTAACTCCATATTTATATTTTTGTCTAGCATCAAAATATTGGAGGTAAAGTCATTTTTTCCTGCAGAAAACTACCTTACGTCAATGAGATGCAAGGTAGGCGTTCCCGGGCAAAAAATTACTCTAAGGCCCTTGCGCCTTATTTATCCTCTCTTGCACGGGAGGGAGGCGGGTTTAGCGCCATTATTTAACGCCTGGATCAGGGCATGCGTTAGGGTATCTGTGGGCTCATTTCCATGGTGAAACACCATGGAATTAGTCCACAGGTGCCCTCTCCAGGTCCCAGGGACACCCCCACCCACACCAGAGGGACAGCGGAGGATGGGGGGTCCCCATCCCAGGTAAGTAGGTAAGTATTTACCTTTTTTTTTAAATGCCATAGTAGGCCCAGATATGAGCCCCCATACCTTGCACAGGGTGCAATAGCCATGCCCAGGGGACCCTGGAGCCCTGTGCTGGCCACTGGGGTGGTGGGCATGACTCCTGCCTTTTCTAAGGCAGGAGTCATGTGGCATGGTAGGTTTAGCGCCATTAAATGGTGCTGATCTGGTTAGAGTCATCTTTTTTACTCTAACCAGCTGAGCGTCATTTTTTGGTGCTAAACACCCATCTCCCATACCGCCACCCCCAACCCCACCCCACCCCACCCGGCTAACGTCAATTTTTCTGACGCTAGCCCACCCTTTGTGCCGGATTGCGCCATTCCATTAATATGGCGCCCGGCTGGCATCCTGGAATGGTGCAAGCCAGCGCTATATTTTTTGACGCAAACCTGCTTTAGCACAGGTTTGAATAAACAAGTATAAATCAGGGCCACAATACGAATCCCATCATCACATGTTGGGGCCTCCTCCTGCTTCTACCAGTCCTGAACCCTTACTTGCTTTGTAAAAAGAAGTCTATTACATCAGTCTGTTGTAATACTCTGGCCGTATTTTTACAATAAAAATAGGCATTAGTACATCGGGGGCCAACAGATGGCGTCTCACTGACTACAAGCAAATAATGAATAAAAGTTCATGGACATATAAATGAAATACGCAGTTGTGCATTACTTTTTTAAAACACGCGCTTGCATCATTCTTTAGCGTCATCTGTGCACCATATTTAAGAAATGACGTACGATGGTGCTAAGGAATGGTTAGCGTAAACAAAATTATGTTAACCATTGCAAGTTGCCATAAGGAAATATGACGCTAATGCTGCAAAAGTGGTGCTAGACCGTTTTGCGGCATGGAAATATGTTGCAAAAGGGTTTGTGCCATTTTATTTACCGCATTAGCGTCAAAACAAAACGCGCAAGCAGGAAAAAGTGCAAATTGAAGAGAAGTTGGAGTTTTCAGGCCAGGAGAGACCTCAGGGAGACCCCATTCACCCAAGTACCAGCCAGGAGGATGCCGAAAAGCCCCAGGAGAAGAAGAAGAGAAAGCACATGTGTTGCTCTAGCGAGGAGGAGTATGACATCCTGGTCAGAGAGGCGACAGAGCACCAACACCAGCTCTTCTTCACCTCCAAATTGCCAGTTGGTTGGGAGAGATGCAATATGGCAGGAAATAGTAGACAAAGTCAACAACGTGGCAGAGGTGAAGAGGACTGTCACAGAGTGCAAGAAGCGCTGGCAAGATTGCAAGGGCAGGAATAAGGGGAAACTCGCAAGGAACCAAAAGGCAGCACTGCAGACTAGAGGTGGAAGTCCCACACCACAGGAGGATCTGGATGAGCTGGAGGAGATGGTTGCAGCACTCACTCTGGTGGAGTTGGTCAATGGAATCACAGGATAGGACAGCGCAGACTACCAACAACCACCACAAATGCAGGGTAAGTAGCAGGGGGGAATATCTGGAATCCCACAAATGGCAGAAGGCACATATGACACACTCCATGCATGCAAAAGGGTTGCATCGCTACACAAAAGCCCTGAATCAAGTCACGCCATCCCTACACATGCACACAAGTACTGATGTTATGGTTGTGCTATGCACTCCAACATATACACAACATCAACATAGGCCACTCACTAGGGCTATAATCCACAATGTAAATATGCAGCACATTGCCTGGAAGGGACATGCAAATAGCGTGGCTGTGACTGTGCCATGACAACACCCATTGCATATTGTCAAAGTCCTGGTACCAACACAACATAGACATCATAGACTAGGGCGGAAGTCAATACCACCCCAGGAGTGGTGTCACGGTGGTGTCTCTGGCCAAAAAGCTTCCCTTCCTTCTTGTCACATTGTCATTACTCATGTGTACTGCATCTTGCAGCACACATTGAAATGCTACTTTAGCAAAAATAGCTTGTACATGTAAAGGACGGGACACCTACCTGCACCTGAACAAAGCAAGTTTTTAGAAAGCAAGTAAGGGTTCCGGACTGGGAGAAGCCAGTGGAGGCCCCAACATATGATGGGATTCGTATTGTATGTTTATGGTTTGGGGCTGTCCTCAAGGCAGGCACCCCTCCATCATACTGCAACAATGCCTGTCTTGGTGCAGGGAGAACAAATCTGTGCAGGCGCAGGGGGAATTGCAGGGCTGTACTGTATTCAAGTAAACATGGAACATCCCTGAGTATCTAAACTGGTGTAGTGTAGTGCAACACATATTGCAGCTGCCCTGAGCCATGCCACATGAGAAAAATCTGCCTTAAAGCTTGCAACTTGTGGAACACAACCCACACTGGGTGAACCCACAACAACTCAGAGACAACCACATGCGCCATATGGGAATGCCCACAAAATAAAACACATACAACACATGGAGCATGTGTGTGAACATCATGTATGCAGCTGTATAAGTAGCTGCAATCTCACCATCTGACAAGATAGAGGCCAAAATCTAACAGAAAATGATGGTGCGTGCTGCTATGCCAAATTAGGCAGCATCATGCACCGTCAAGTTAAAAACACAGGGGTGTGCCATATTCATAAGAATACTGAGGCCCATATTTATACTTTTTGACGCAAAACTGCGCTAACGCAGTTTTGCGTCAAAAAAATTAGCGCCGGCTAACGCCATTCTGAAGCGCCATGCGGGCGCCGTATTTATTGAATGACGTTAGCCGGTGTTAGCCGCCGGCGCCGTCTGGTGTGCGTTAAAAAAAACGACGTACACCAGGCAGTGCCGGTGTAGGGGGATATAGGGCTTGGGCGTCAAGAAATGGGGCAAGTCAGGTTGAGGCAATTTTTTCGCCTCAACCCGATTTGCGCCATTTTTTTTCACTCCCAACCCCTATAGAAATGACTCCTGTCTTAGCAAAGACAGGAGTCATGCCCCCTTGCCCAATGGCCATGCCCAGGGGACTTCTGTCCCCTGGGCATGGTCATTGGGCATAGTGACATGTAGGGGGGCACAAATCAGGCCCCCCTATGCCACAAAAAAAATAAAAATAAAAACTTACCTGAACTTACCTTAATGTCCCTGGGATGGGTCCCTCCAGCCTTGGGTGTCCTCCTGGGGTGGGCAAGGGTGACAGGGGGGGTCCCAGGGGGCATGGGAGGGCACCTCTGGGCTCCTTCAGAGCCCACAGGTCCCTTAACGCCTGCCTTTTGCAGGCGCTAAAAAACGGCGCAAAATCGGCCGTACGTCATTTTTTTTGACCCGCCCACTCCCGGGCGTGAATTTTGCCCGGGAGTATAAATCCGACGCACATGCCTCGGAGTCGATTTTTTAGACGGGAACGCCTACCTTGCATATAATTAACGCAAAGTAGGTGTCCACGCAAAAAAATGACGCTAACTCCATGGACTTTGGCGCTAGACGCGTCTAACTCCAAAGTATAAATATGGAGTTAGTTTTGCGTCGAAATTGCGTAAAAAAAAACGACGCAATTCCGGCGCAAACAGAGTATAAATATGCCCCTGAGCACCCCTGTGTAGCACAAAGCAGAAATTGTAAATTAGCTGTCGTGCCCCAATGCAGCCACCCTTGCACCATAGTGCAAGGATGGCTGCGTTGAGGGGGAGATTGTTTTTGTGAAGGAAGGAACACCTTCCTGCACAACAACAAACCTAAATGGCAATTTGCTCTTTCTATGTGTGCTGCAGAATGCAGCACACATAGAAAAAGCTAAATATCTAGTAGAAATGTAAACATTACTCCTAGTTTTCCCATGCTAACGCCACCCCTGGGATGGCGTTAGATGTTGGCACAGATTCCAGTTTACAAATAGTCGTAAATATGAGGCAGTGTCAAAACGCAATGGGTGTTGCGCTGGCACGCCCACAGCAACACCCATTGCACACACCTTCCACGCAAAGTGCTGCATGTGAAGGGGCCATATATACCAGGTGCTGTTAAGGCACAAAAAGTGGCTTTATCCCACCTTGTAAATACGGCATAGGGCATTGCGTCACCTGAGCCTCACAAAAGTGACAATCAGGTGGCACTCAGGGCACCTACATATGGCCCAAAATACCTTGTGAGCTTGACCCATATGTGATGCACAATGCAACACATAAGTACAACTACAACCTTGGGTCAGTAACATGTTGTAGGAAAGTACCATCTTGCCTGGCATGTTACCCCCATTTTTCACTGTATATATGTTGTTTTAGTTGTATGTGTCACTGGGACCCTGCCAGCCAGGGCCCCAAGTGCTCATAAGTGTGCCCTGAATGTGTTACCTGTGTTATGACTAACTGTCTCACTGAGGCTCTGCTATCCAGAACCTCAGTGGTTATGCTCTCTCATTTCTTTCAAATTGTCACTAACAGGCTAGTGACCAATTTTACCAATTTACATTGGCATACTGGAACACCCTTATAATTCCCTAGTATATGGTACTGAGGTACCCAGGGTATTGGGGTTCCAGGAGATCCCTATGGGCTGCAGCATTTCTCTTGCCACCCATAGGGAGCTCTGACAATTCTTACACAGGCCTGCCACTGCAGCCTGGGTGAAATAACGTCCACGTTATTTCACAGCCATTTTACACTGCACTTAAGTAACTTATAAGTCACCTATATGTCTAACCTTTACCTGGTAAAAGTTGGGTGCTAAGTTACTTAGTGTGTGGGCACCCTGGCACTAGCCAAGGTGCCCCCACATTGTTCAGGGCCAATTCCCCAAACTTTGTGAGTGCGGGGACACCATTACACGCGTGCACTACATATAGGTCACTACCTATATGTAGCTTCACAATGGTAACTCCGAATATGGCCATGTAACATGTCTATGATCATGGAATTGCACCCTCTATGCCATCCTGGCATAGTTGGCACAATCCCATGATCCCACAGGTCTGTAGCTCAGACCTGGGTACTGCCAAGCTGCCTTTCCCGGGGTTTCACTGCAGCTGCTGCTGCTGCCAACCCCTCAGACAGGTTTCTTCCCTCCTGGGGTCCAGCCAGGCTTGGCCCAGGAAGGCAGAACAAAGGACTTCCTCAGAGAGAGGGTGTTACACCCTCTCCCTTTGGAAAATGGTGTTAGGGCTGGGGAGGAGTAGCCTCCCCCAGCCTCTGGAAATGCTTTCATGGGCACAGATGGTGCCCATTTCTGCATAAGCCAGTCTACACCGGTTCAGGGACCCCTCAGCCCTGCTCTGGCGCGAAACTGGACAAAGGAAAGGGGAGTGACCACTCCCCTGACCTGCACCTCCCCTGGGAGGTGCCCAGAGCTCTTCCAGTGTGCTCCAGACCTCTGCCATCTTGGCAACAGAGGTGCTGCTGGCACACTGGACTGCTCTGAGTGGCCAGGGCCAGCAGGTGACGTCAGAGACTCCTTCTGATAGGCTCCTTCAGGTGTTGTTAGCCTATCTTCTCTCCTAAGTAGCCAAACCCTCTTTTCTGTCTATTTAGGGTCTCTGCTTTGAAAGAACTGCATTACCGGTACCCTGGGTCTCCTCTCAGCACGACGAGCGAGGTCCCTTGAATCCAGCAACTCTGTCCAAGTGACTCCCACAGTCCAGTGACTCTTCAGTCCAAGTTTGGTGGAGGTAAGTCCTTGCCTCCCCATGCCAGACTGCATTGCTGGGAACCGCGACTTTTGCAGCTACTCCGGCCTCCGTGCACTTCCGGCGGAAATCCTTTGTGCACAGTCCAGCCTGGGTCCACGGCACTCTAACCTGCATTGCACGACCTCCTAAGTTGTCCTCCGGCGGCGTGGGACTCCTTTGTGCAACTTCGGGTGAGCACTGTTTCATTCCACTTCGTAGTGCCTGTTCCGGCACTTCTGCGGATGCTGCCTGCTTCTGAGAGGGCTCCTTGTTTTACTCGACGCCCCCTCTGTCCCCAGACGCAATTGGCGACATCCTGGTCCCTCCTGGGCCACAGCAGCATCCAAAAACCCTAACCACACGACTTGCAGCTAGCAAGGCTTGTTGGCGGTCTTTCTTCAGGAAAACACTTCTGCACAACTCTCCACGGCGTGGGGGATCCATCCTCCAAAGGGGAAGTCTCTAGCCCTTGTCGTTCCTGCAGAACCTTCAGCTTCTACTGTCCAGTAGCAGCTTCTTTGCATCCACAGCTGGCATTTCCTGGGCATCTGCCCATCTCCGACTTGCTTGTGACTTTTGGACTTGGTCCCCTTGTTCCACAGGTACCCTCGACTGGAAATCCATCGTTGTTGCATTGCTGGTTTGTGTCTTTCCAGCAGAATTCCCCTATCACGACTTCTATGTCCTTTGGGGAACTTTAGTGCACTTTGCACTCACTTTTCAGGGTCTTGGGGTGGGCTATTTTTCTAACCCTAACTGTTTTCTTACAGTCCCAGCGACCCTCTACAAGGTCACATAGGTTTGGGGTCCATTCGTGGTTCGCATTCCACTTTCGGAGTATATGGTTTGTGTTGCCCCTATCCCTATGTGTCCCCATTGCATCCTATTGTAACTATACATTGTTTGCACTGTTTTCTAATACTATTACTGCATATTTTGGTATTGTGTACATATATCTTGTGTATATTTGCTATCCTCATACTGAGGGTACTCACTGAGATACTTTTGGCATATTGTCATAAAAATAAAGTACCTTTATTTTTAGTATATCTGTGTATTGTGTTTTCTTATGATATTGAGCATATGACACTAGTGGTACTGTAGGAGCTTCACTCGTCTCCTAGTTCAGCCTAAGCTGCTCTGCTAAGCTACCATTATCTATCAGCCTAAGCTGCTAGACACCCTATACACTAATAAGGGATAACTAGGCCTGGTGCAAGGTGTAAGTACCCCTTGGTACTCACTACAAGCCAGTCCAGCCTCCTACATTGGTTGTGCAGTGGTGGGATAAGTGCTCTGTAACTACTTACCACTTCTGTCATTGTACTTTCATAAGAGAAAAATATACAAAACAAGTTCAGTGTATGTACACCTAACCAAAAAGTTTTGCATTTCTTTTCTCACTTCTTTTCTAAAGTGCTGAAAAGTACTCCTAACTTTCTAAAAAGTTCTTAAAAGTTTAAAACGTTTTTTTTTCTGTTCTTTAAAAAGTTCTAAAAACTTTTTCTCACTTTTTCTGTCACTTAAACACTTTCTAAAATGTCTGGCACAGGCCAAACTGTTGATCTGTCCAAACTTGCTTATGATCACCTTAGCTGGAAAGGAGCAAGGAGTCTCTGCATAGAAAGAGGTTTAAGTGTAGGGAAGAATCCCCCCAGAGAACTGTTGGTTAACATGCTTATAGAACAGGATAAGGCCAGAGGTGCCCCTTCTGTTGGAAAAGTAGCTAATGGTTCACAATCTGATCCAGGGACTCCCCTAGAAAAAGATTCAGGAAAGAAACTTCATAGCCTGCCCATTACCAGACAGCCTAGCATAGTTGGTACTGATGTAGAGTCAGACCATACTGATAGTGTTGCCTCACATCATAGCAAGAGTATTCCTTCACATCATAGTAGAAGTGATGTTTCTGTTAACCAAGCTGTTAGGATGCCTTCTGTTAGGGCCAGGTCTCCTTCTGTTCATTCTCACCATACTTCTGTTTCAAGGAATGTCCCACCCACCCACCCTGATGACAGAGTGTTAGAAAGGGAGCTCAATAGATTGAGAGTGGAACAAACCAGACTGAAGCTCAAGAAGCAACAGCTGGATTTGGATAGACAGTCCTTAGAAGTGGAAAGAGAAAGACAGAAATTGGGTTTAGAAACCCATGGTGGCAGCAGCAGTATTCCCCATAGTCATCCTGCAAAAGAGCATGATTCCAGGAATCTGCACAAGATAGTTCCCCCTTATAAGGAGGGGGATGACATTAACAAGTGGTTTGCTGCACTTGAGAGGGCCTGTGTTGTACAGGATGTCCCTCAAAGGCAGTGGGCTGCTATCCTATGGCTATCATTTAGTAGAAAGGGTAGAGATAGGCTCCTTACTGTGAAACAAAGTGATGCCAATAATTTTACAGTTCTTAAGAATGCACTCCTGGATGGTTATGGCTTAACCACTGAACAGTACAGGATGAAGTTCAGAGAGACCAAAAAGGAGTCTTCACAAGACTGCGTTGATTTCATTGACCATTCAGTGAAGGCCTTGGAGGGGTGGTTACATGGCAGTAAAGTTACTGATTATGAAAGCCTGTATAACTTGATCCTGAGAGAGCATATACTTAATAACTGTGTGTCTGATTTGTTGCACCAGTACCTGGTGGACTCTGATCTGACCTCTCCCCAAGAATTGGGAAAGAAGGCAGACAAATGGGTCAGAACAAGGGTGAACAGAAAAGTTCATACAGGGGGTGACAAAGATGGCAATAAGAAGAAGGATGGTAAGTCTTCTGACAAGGGTGGGGACAAATCTAAAAATGAGTCTTCATCAGGCCCACAAAAACACTCTGGTGGGGGTGGTGGGTCCAAATCCTCTTCAAATCAAAACAAAGAAAAGAAACCATGGTGCTATTTATGTAAAATAAAAGGCCATTGGACAACAGATCCCAGTTGTCCAAAGAAAAGCACCAAGCCTCCTACCACTACAACCCCTACTGCTACACCTAGTGTCCCTACTAATAGCAGTGGTGGTGGGAGCAAACCTACTAATAGCCAATCCAAGGGAGTAGCTGGGCTCACTTTTGGTAACTTAGTTGGGGTTGGTCTTGTTAGGGAGACCACAGAGGCTGTGTTAGTCTCTGAGGGGGCTATTGATTTAGCCACCTTAGTTGCTTGTCCCCTTAACATGGATAAGTACAAGCAACTACCCCTAATAAATGGTGTTGAGGTTCAGGCCTACAGGGACACTGGTGCCAGTGTTACAATGGTAATAGAGAAACTGGTCCACCCTGAACAACACCAACTTGGTCACCAGTACCAAGTAACCGATGCTCACAACAACACACTTAGCCACCCCATGGCTGTTGTAAATCTCAACTGGGGGGGGGTTACTGGTCCAAAGAAAGTTGTGGTTGCCTCAGATTTACCTGTAGACTGTCTACTTGGAAATGATTTAGAGACATCAGCTTGGTCAGATGTGGAGTTGGAGGCCCATGCAGCAATGCTGGGCATCCCAGGGCATATTTTTGCTTTAACCAGGGCTCAGGCCAAAAAGCAAAAAGGACAGGGTGACTTGGATCCTGGAACAATGGACCAAGTGCTCCCTAAAGCTAGGGCTAGTAGAAGTAAAGCACTACCTACTATCCCTCCCTCTACAGTGGATTCTTCTTCTGAGGAAGAAGAATTTCCACCCTGTGCAGAACCTACACCAGAGGAGCTGGAAGCAGACACTGCTGAGCTTTTGGGTGAAGGGGGGCCTGCCAGGGAGGAGCTGAGTGTGGCACAGCAAACCTGTCCCACACTAGAGGGTCTAAGACAGCAAGCTGTCAAACAAGCTAATGGGGATGTCAGTGACTCTCACAGAGTTTACTGGGAGGACAACCTCTTGTACACTGAAGCAAGGGATCCTAAACCTGGAACTGCCAGGAGGTTAGTGATTCCTCAGGAGTACAGAAAGTTCCTCCTAACTCTAGCCCACGACATTCCCCTAGCTGGACATTTGGGACAAATGAAAACTTGGGACAGACTTGTTCCCTTGTTTAATTGGCCTAGAATGTCAGAGGACACAAAAGAATTTTGCAAGTCCTGTGAAACCTGTCAAGCCAGTGGCAAGACAGGTGGCACCCCAAAGGCACCCCTTATTCCACTGCCTGTGGTTGGGGTTCCCTTTGAAAGGGTGGGGGTTGACATAGTTGGCCCCCTTGACCCTCCTACTGCTTCAGGCAATAGGTTTATCTTGGTGGTAGTGGAACATGCCACCAGATATCCTGAAGCAATTCCTCTAAGGACCACTACAGCCCCTGCAGTGGCAAAGGCCCTCCTGGGAATCTTTTCCAGGGTGGGCTTCCCAAAAGAGGTGGTATCAGACAGGGGAAGCAATTTCATGTCTGCTTACTTAAAGGCCATGTGGAAGGAGTGTGGTGTGACATACAAGTTCACTACACCCTATCATCCACAAACAAATGGACTGGTGGAGAGATTTAATACAACTCTCAAAGGCATGATTATGGGACTCCCTGAAAAACTCCGCAGGAGATGGGATATCCTTTTACCATGCCTCCTTTTTGCTTACAGGGAGGTACCCCAGAAAGGAGTGGGCTTCAGCCCCTTTGAACTCCTCTTTGGACACCCTGTGAGAGGTCCTCTAACACTTGTGAAGGAGGGTTGGGAACAACCTTTAAATGCTCCAAAGCAAGACATAGTGGACTATGTACTTGGCCTCAGATCAAGGATGGCTGAGTACATGAAAAAGGCCAGTAAAAACCTTCAGGCCAGCCAAGAGCTCCAAAAGCAATGGCATGACCAGAAGGCTGTTTTGGTTCAGTACCAACCAGGGCAGAAAGTGTGGGTCTTGGAGCCTGTGGCCCCAAGAGCACTCCAAGATAAATGGAGTGGACCCCACACAATTGTTGAGAAAAAGGGTGAAGTCACCTATTTAGTTGACTTAGGCACTGCCAGGAGTCCCCTTAGGGTGCTCCATGTCAATCGCCTGAAACCCTACTATGACAGGGCTGATTTCACCCTGCTCATGGCAACTGATGAGGGACAGGAAGAAGACAGTGATCCTCTACCTGATCTCTTTTCTTCCACAGAACAAGATGCTCTAGTGTAAGGTGTAGTTTTGGCTGATTGTCTTACTGCTGAGCAGAAAGACCACTGTATAAATCTCCTGGGTCAGTTTTCTGAACTCTTCTCTACTGTGCCAGGCACCACTTCTTGGTGTGAGCACACTATAGATACTGGAGACAGCTTGCCTGTCAAAAGTAAGATCTATAGGCAGCCTGACCATCTCAGAGACTGCATAAAACAAGAGGTGCAGAAAATGTTAGAACTGGGAGTGGTTAAGCACTCTGAAAGTCAATGGGCCTCTCCTGTGGTAATTGTACCAAAACCTCATTCCAAAGATGGAAAGAAGGAAATGCGGTTTTGTGTTGACTACAGTGGTCTCAACCAGGTAACCAAAACTGATGCTCACCCTATACCCAGGGCAGATGAGCTAATAGATACACTGGCATCTGCCAAGTATCTAAGCACTTTTGACTTGACTGCAGGGTATTGGCAGATCAAATTATCAGAAGATGCAAAAGCAAAAACTGCATTTTCAACCATTGGAGGCCATTACCAATTCACAGTAATGCCTTTTGGATTGAAAAATGCACCTGCCACTTTTCAGAGGTTGGTGAACACAGTCCTGCAAGGGCTGGAAGCTTTTAGTGCAGCATATCTGGACGATATAGCTGTCTTTAGCTCCAGTTGGGATGATCACCTGGTCCACCTATGGAAAGTTTTGGAGGCCCTGCAAAAGGCAGGCCTCACTATCAAGGCTTCAAAGTGCCAGACAGGGCAGGGGAAGGTGGTTTATCTGGGACACCTTGTTGGTGGAGAACAGATTGCACCACTTCAGGGGAAAATCCAAACTATTATAGATTGGGTTCCCACTACTACTCAGACTCAGGTGAGAGCCTTCCTAGGCCTCACTGGGTATTACAGGAGGTTCATTAAGAACTATGGCTCCATTGCAGCCCCTCTTAATTACCTCACATCAAAGAAAATGCCTAAAAAGGTATTATGGACAGCAAACTGTCAGAAAGCTTTTGAGGAGCTAAAGCAGGCCATGTGCTCTGCACCTGTCCTGAAAAGCCCTTGTTACTCTAAAAAATTCTATGTCCAAACTGATTCATCTGAATTAGGAGTAGGGGCAGTCCTATCACAACTTAATTCTGAGGGCCAGGATCAACCTGTTGCTTTTATTAGTAGGAGGTTGACCCCTAGAGAAAAGCGTTGGTCTGCCATAGAGAGGGAGGCCTTTGCTGTGGTCTGGGCACTGAAGAAGTTGAGGCCATACCTGTTTGGCACTCACTTCATTGTTCAGACAGACCACAAACCTCTACTTTGGCTAAAACAAATGAAAGGTGAAGATCCTAAATTGTTGAGGTGGTCCATATCCCTACAGGGAATGGACTATACAGTGGAACATAGACATGGGAGTAGCCACTCCAATGCAGATGGACTCTCCAGATATTTCCACTTAGACAATGAAGACCCATCAGGTAATGACTAGTCTTATTGTCCTTCGTTGGGGGGGGGGGGGGGGGGGTTTGTGTAGGAAAGTACCATCTTGCCTGGCATGTTACCCCCATTTTTCACTGTATATATGTTGTTTTAGTTGTATGTGTCACTGGGACCCTGCCTGCCAGGGCCCCAGTGCTCATAAGTGTGCACTGAATGTGTTACCTGTGTTATGACTAACTGTCTCACTGAGGCTCTGCTATCCAGAACCTCAGTGGTTATGCTCTCTCATTTCTTTCAAATTGTCACTAACAGGCTAGTGACCAATTTTACCAATTTACATTGGCATACTGGAACACCCTTATAATTCCCTAGTATATGGTACTGAGGTACCCAGGGTATTGGGGTTCCAGGAGATCCCTATGGGCTGCAGCATTTCTTTTGCCACCCATAGGGAGCTCTGACAATTCTTACACAGGCCTGCCACTGCAGCCTGGGTGAAATAACGTCCACGTTATTTCACAGCCATTTTACACTGCACTTAAGTAACTTATAAGTCACCTATATGTCTAACCTTTACCTGGTAAAGGTTGGGTGCTAAGTTACTTAGTGTGTGGGCACCCTGGCACTAGCCAAGGTGCCCCCACATTGTTCAGGGCCAATTCCCCAAACTTTGTGAGTGCGGGGACACCATTACACGCGTGCACTACATATAGGTCACTACCTATATGTAGCTTCACAATGGTAACTCCGAATATGGCCATGTAACATGTCTATGATCATGGAATTGCCCCCTCTATGCCATCCTGGCATAGTTGGCACAATCCCATGATCCCACAGGTCTGTAGCTCAGACCGGGGTACTGCCAAACTGCCTTTCCCGGGGTTTCACTGCAGCTGCTGCTGCTGCCAACCCCTCAGACAGGTTTCTGCCCTCCTGGGGTCCAGCCAGGCTTGGCCCAGGAAGGCAGAACAAAGGACTTCCTCAGAGAGAGGGTGTTACACCCTCTCCCTTTGGAAAATGGTGTTAGGGATGGGGAGGAGTAGCCTCCCCCAGCCTCTTGAAATGCTTTCATGGGCACAGATGGTGCCCATTTCTGCATAAGCCAGTCTACACCGGTTCAGGGACCCCTCAGCCCTGCTCTGGCGCCAAACTGGACAAAGGAAAGGGGAGTGACCACAACCCTGACCTGCACCTCCCCTGGGAGATGCCCAGAGCTCCTCCAGTGTGCTCCAGACCTCTGCCATCTTGGAAACAGAGGTGCTGCTGGCACACTGGACTGCTCTGAGTGGCCAGGGCCAGCAGGTGACGTCAGAGACGTTGCTAGCCTATCTTCTCTCGTAAGTAGCCAAACCCTCTTTTCTGGCTATTTAGGGTCTCTGCTTTGGGGATTTCCTTAGATAACGAATGCAAGAGCTCATCCGAGTTCCTCTGCATCTCTCTCTTCACCTTCTGCCAAGGAATCGACTGCTGACCGCGCTGGAAGCCTGCAAAACTGCAACAAAGTAGCGAAGACGACTACTGCAACTCTGTAACACTGATCCTGCCGCCTTCTTGACTGTTTTCCTGGTGGTGCATGCTGTGGGGGTAGTCTGCCTCCTCTCTGCAATAGAAGCTCCGAAGAAATCTCCCGTGGGTCGACGGAATCGTCCCCCTGCAACCGCAGGCACCAAAGAACTACATTACCGGTACCCTGGGTCTCCTCTCAGCACGACGAGCGAGGTCCCTTGAATCCAGCAACTCTGTCCAAGTGACTCCCACAGTCCAGTGACTCTTCAGTCCAAGTTTGGTGGAGGTAAGTCCTTGCGCCTCCCCACGCCAGACTGCATTGCTGGGAACTGCGACTTTTGCAGCTACTCCGGCCTCCGTGCACTTCCGGTGGAAATCCTTTGTGCACAGTCCAGCCTGGGTCCACGGCACTCTAACCTGCATTGCACGACCTCCTAACTTGTCCTCCGGCGGCGTGGGACTCCTTTGTGCAACTTCGGGTGAGCACCGTTTCACTCCAATTTGTAGTGCCTGTTCCGGCATTTCTGCATGTGCTGCCTGCTTCTGAGAGGGCTCCTTGTCTTGCTCGACGCCCCCTCTGTCCCCAGACGCAATTGGCGACATCCTGGTCCCTCCTGGGCCACAGCAGCATCCAAAAACCCTAACGACACGACTTGCAGCTAGCAAGGCTTTTTGGTGGTCTTTCTTCAGGAAAACACTTCTGCACGACTCTCCACGGCGTGGGGGATCCATCCTCCAAAGGGGAAGTCTCTAGCCCTTGTCGTTCCTGCAGAACCTTCAGCTTCTACTGTCCAATAGCAGCTTCTTTGCATCCACAGCTGGCATTTCCTGGGCATCTGCCCATCTCCGACTTGCTTGTGACTTTTGGACTTGGTCCCCTTGTTCCACATGTACCCTCAACTGGAAATCCATCGTTGTTGCATTGCTGGTTTGTGTCTTTCCTGCAGAATTCCCCTATCACGACTTCTATGTCCTTTGGGGAACTTTAGTGCACTTTGCACTCACTTTTCAGGGTCTTGGGGTGGGCTATTTTTCTAACCCTAATTGTTTTCTTACAGTCCCAGCGACCCTCTACAAGGTCACATAGGTTTGGGGTCCATTCGTGGTTCGCATTCCACTTTTGGAGTATATGGTTTGTGTTGCTCCTATCCCTATGTGTCCCCATTGCATCCTATTGTAACTATACATTGTTTGCACTGTTTTCTAATACTATTACTGCATATTTTGGTATTGTGTACATATATCTTGTGTATATTTGCTATCCTCATACTGAGGGTACTCACTGAGATACTTTTGGCATATTGTCATAAAAATAAAGTACCTTTATTTTTAGTATATCTGTGTATTGTGTTTTCTTATGATATTGTGCCTATGACACTAGTGGTACTGTAGGAGCTTCACTCGTCTCCTAGTTCAGCCTAAGCTGCTCTGCTAAGCTACCATTATCTATCAGCCTAAGCTGCTAGACACCCTATACACTAAGAAGGGATAACTGGGCCTGGTGCAAGGTGTAAGTACCCCTTGGTACTCACTACAAGCCAGTCCAGACTCCTACACATGTCACTGAGCCTCCAGTGGCAAATAAATGATGTGCCATTTCAACAGCTAAAACAATCCAAGATTCACTTTACACTATTTCATTGCAGAGGATGATGGCTTACCTCCTCCTGAGCTGCCTGTCCTGGTTTTTACAGATGACAGGCTGACCAGCTGCCAACCATCAATGAAAAGACTCTCCAGGATGTCCTAGGATCCCTCCAGACACCACCTCCATACACAGGGAGGTCGCACAACATTGCAAGGTCACTACATGAACCACCCAGCTACCAACACACACCACCAGCCAGTACTCACACAGCCTTCAACTCCGAGGACTCAGAGATCACCTTTCAGAGGACAGTGGTAGGAGTCCAGCGCGAGCTGGCCAAGCAGATGCGGGTGGGGATGGAGACCATGGTAGGCAGCCTAGAGGGAGTGCGGGTGTGCCTCAGTCCACATAAGGACAACTCAGCTGCCATCAGAGGCACCCACTCCCCGCTACGTGGACTCCAGCAGTCTCCGTCCGACATAGCTGCTGTCATGAGGCAGAGGCTACAACAATTGCCCTCCCAAACTAGCATAGCATAACAGACAACACGCTGGGGGCTATGCAGAATACCCTGGAGACCATATAGCGGGAAGTGGTCTCCCTCAGGAGAAACATAGCTGCTTACCACCATGATGTAGCTGCGGTGTTGAAAAATTAGCAGTTCCTCCTTGCTGCACTGATGCCTTCAGTTTTCCCACAAATGGCTTCTGCTGGGACACTTGACTCTATCCCCCTGAAGTCTGTGTGGCCCCCTCTAACTCTACAACAGCACCAGCCAAGGCACAGGAGGCACCACACACATCAGAGGATGAAGATGTGGAAGGAATAACATTCACAAGGAAAAGCACCTGGTTAGACCAGTCTGTGCCACATGGATAGTTTCTCCTTAGTTCTGCACTTAAGATCATGCCAGTAGGAAATGTCCCCTCTTCACCCAACTACTGTTGACTTGTCTGCCTTGTACTGTCATTGTCACTTTCTTACCAGTTGGCAATTTTTTACCTCCTCAATAATGCACACTAATCTTAGCCATGTCTCATGACAGGTCCCTCAACCCTGGACTCATTGTGCTACATATGGCTAATGTTCACTCATGGTGTCTGTGAACTGGACATTGTGTAGAATTCACAAATACACTTGCACCTGTAAATAAAGCACCCTGTATAGATGTATCATTTCAACGTTTACTATGATCCGTCTATTCAGCTAAATGATTACATTGTGTGAATCCATGTCAATGAGTACAGAATATCAGTACATGAGTGCATTACTGTCAGACACAAAGCTACACACTAGGATCCTAACATGAGAAAGGTGAATGACAAATATTGTACAGATATCCTTTGAAGTTGACATACAGCATGTATGGCTCTGAACCAAGTCAATGGTAATTTACCCAGATGGGAGTATCACTACATCTTAATTGTGTAGCACAGGAAAAGCTAGCCTTATCAGTGATGGGCAGCTGTCACTGTTGCAGGATATAGTTCCAATTTTGCCTGTTGTCAGATGTGCCACACTTGCCAACAATGAAACTGCAGGACCCCACCAATTGCAGTTGAAGTTCCATACTTACCTGTCCAAGACAAACTATACAGACACATTGTGAATGGCTGGAACAAATGTATGGGCTAGTTGACATTCTTTAGCAGCCAATCTGCCAGCTCCTTGGTCACAGGGGATCCACATGGTAATCCTTGGAAATCAAGACAGTATGCAAACCTTGGGCCATTCCTCCAACTTGGCCAGTGCACTCATGAGAACCCCCAGACACTCAATCAGCTTACAAAAACATTAGTCTAATAAAAACTGGATTTATTGTGAAATGTCTATCAACCATATACCTACTACTAACCTAAAAACAACCCTATTCTAAACTAACCTATACTAACTTAAATAAGAACTACACCTTTCTAACCTAATCTAAACGTAGCTTACAAATGTAACACCACAATTTAAACATTGTCCCCTGACCCCCCTTTAGAGACAAGATACAAGGAGGACAACATAAATTCTGACTAACCTATGACATAAACAAATATATATTTATATTTATTTGTATATTTTTAATTTTTTTTTTGTTTTTATTTTTTTTTACACACAAATACGCCAACGTGACCTCCCACCCAACTCCCCACCAATAAAAAAATGTAGAAAAACCCACCACGCTATACTTAAACTAACCTATGCCTAACCTACACTAACCTCATACTACCCATCTAAAACCCAAACTAAAACTATGTACAACAATAAAAGGGATGGGAAGGAACAGGGAGGCTATTGAACAAGATCATTTCATTTTTTTCTTTCTGTACTTCAGCCTCTTCCTGTTATCAGCATTCTCCTCCTCCAATTTGTTCAGTCTGGCTATTATCTTGGCCATGTCTCGTTTCATGTCAATTTTAAATTGGCTGCTTACTACCTCAGCAGGTGGATGAACAGGTGCCTGGCTCCTAACAGGTGCAGCTGATGTGGAGGAGCTTGGACCTGCAGAGACCCCATGCATCCCAGATGTTTTCCCAACACTGTCCTTCTTTTGCTGCGGTTGCTGTGGAGGTCCCCATGTGCAAACGTATGACACTCCCCAGTCACCTTTTCCTTGCGGACCCTCCTTCCCATCCTGCGGTATCCAGCATCCACCTCCATAATGTGCTGGTAGCATTTGGCCCTTTTGTGGAATGCGTGCCTTTGGTTAGGTGTCAAATTGGTAGCTGAAAAATTAGGAGAATCAAGTATCAGATTCAGCAATGGGTGGAGGTTGAACAGACATATGATGTACACTGCAACTGCAGATAACACATACAGTCCACCACACATTCCTCAACAATGGCGTACTCCTCATCTATGACTATTTCCTACCAGACATCTACAGCATCATGTACATGTCACTCGGATGACGACTATCCATTGTTGACCATCAGGGCCCAGAGGTGAGTGGGCTAAATTATTCATGATCAACATTTGTGACATCAAACTTGTGAGGATCACGTGCCCAAACAAGTCTGGATTTTCTGTGCTCTGTGCATGCAATCCACCACCTTAACACCCCAGGTGAAACATCACAGCTTGCCCAGCCATCACGGATGCAAGGTGGGGGCCATATGATTGGCGGTCTGGAAACTTCCCTTCAGCTATTCAAAGGTTTGGTAGGTCATCATTCATGTGTCCTGGTGTAAGACCTGGGCTGAGCATACATTATAAGGGGACACGACATTGCCCATGATGTGCCCACATGTACAATTAATCCAATGTCCCCAGAAAGTTTGGCTAAAGCCTGACCTGCACATCAACGCTGTCTAAACATTACAGAATTAAAGCCCCCTACCTTGTGCAATGTTGTGCCACATGTGTAAAATGGCACACATATGGTGGCTGTATGGGTGCCCTTAGGCCCACAGTGAGTTTGGCACTGCACTGGGTACTGCAACAGTATCCTGATATATTGAACATCATGTGCACATGCATGTCAGACATCATCAAAGTACCAGGTACGCTCTCAGCATTGACATCATATGCACAAGTGATGTGACCTACATCACTCACAAATATCATGGTGGCAGGACCATGTTGTGAATACTGCTGAGATCTGGATTGGGAAAATTCATAGACTTTTTCCACAACCATCTGGAGCTGAGTTGTCTCCCAAATGGTACACCACTGACTGTTGCCCAGCACAATATGAGTCCATGCAGAACTACAGCCTTAATATATATCTGAAGGGTAGTAAGGCACCTGTAGTGCATGTGTCTCCTACATAAGCCCCCTAGAGACCTCCAAAGATATAACCTACACCTGTACCGTCTTGTAAGTGTAAGCTATGTGTGGCACACAGTGCTGTCAGTAGTGCTGTGACTGAGTAGTTGTCAACAGGCATGCTAATTACATAAACAGCTGCTCTGACACCTATTATGATTGAAATCAATGAATATATGGCCAGCCATTCCATTTCCTAATGCCCACAATTCCATGCCAGCACACATTGCCCCATGTGCTATAAGCAAGCCATACTCAATGCTCAACATTCCAACAGACATGATATCAACATCCATACTCTGATGATATCATATAATTGGTCAGGCAAAATCATTATTCATAGCATTCCACACATCAGACTGACTCACACCAAACCCTGCATTGGCACATATGATGCACAAGATGACACTTACTGGCTGCATTGGGATCTTCAAATCGGCCCACCTCACCAACATTGTAGGGTGGAGGTCCACCTGCAAGATATGAAAGGAAAACATTGCTTAGTGAAATGTGTATATATCAGTTAATGGATGACATTGTTCACTATCAACTTGTTAGGCTGAATGAGCAAGTCATCTAGTGGTAGATCAGAGCAACTGACAAACATCTATGATCAGTCAATCACACATAGTCTCAGATAATGGAGACCCACGCACCTATAAACCATCACTTTCCCTTACACTCCTGTGGTGCCTTTCACTGCATCATTTATACATGGCATTGTCAGGCAGGTGTTTGTTAGCTCTACACCTCCATGACCATATGGGACTGCATGACACTGTATACTGCATCAGAGGGGCATGCAATGGCTGTTGCAGTAGCTATCCCATTGTGACACCCATAGCATTTGAGCCTGCACCAGATGTTGTAGATATCCCCCCCATTGTCACCACAAACTGACAAACAACTGCCCAGGGGTTGCGTGGGTATTGTTGAGGAATGCCGTGATACATCTTTGTGTGAAGTAACTAATATGTGTGTGCCATCACAAGGCACACACACGAGCAATAATGCAATGAGAGTTCTTAAGGTAAAATAGTTGTACCTACCTGCACATTGACTGAATGAAATAATATATTGCCAATAGTGTGTGTCCAGCCATTGTTGGCATGGTATTCCAATGTCCAGGGAGGGATAAGAACATGGGCATAGACATATGCCTCAACATAGAAACACTTGCTCTGTAGTCCAAGGATGCATTTGTTGGTGCAGGTTACTAAGTAATGTGCCAGTGATGGAGCAGATGAGGGCAGCCCCATACTGTCAGGAAGATGCTGCAGGCTTGTGGAACTAAATCAGCACATGTGTGTGTGGTAACAGACATAGTTTAGGGCGTATGTGATACACAATGTACGGGAAGAGGAAAGTGCTAGTAGTTTGGACCCAGTGCATAGTCAAGCTCCCTTACATGGCCTTGGGGCAGATTGAATGACAGTGGTGCAGCACCAAGTGCATCACTACAGTCCTTGTGGCACTCAGGGCACTCTTTACCCCCGCCATGTGTGCACCTAATGAGAATTAAGGCACAGAATGATGCAGATACGGTCCAAATGCATCTATTTATGTGTAGGAAAATGATGTACACAGTAGGAGTTGCAAAACAACAGATCATCACGACTTCTGCTCAGTACATGGGGGCCCATCACATACATTTATATGGCCCATATAACACCTGCTCTCAGCAGCCGTTCAAATTCATGCAATATGTAATTTAGGTGTTTCTCATTTTTCCCACAGGCTTTTACATCTGCCCCCAAACAGGTTTTGGGCCCCCCTCCCATAAGTGATGCATGGCGCAGGCCTCAAGTTGCGCTGCTCAAAATTGAGTTAGCCTGTGCATACATCACAACACTTTGTAATGGTTGTGCAAGGAAGATGATAATCTGCCCTGCCTCGGCTTCATTATTGTACATTGGAATGACAGCCCTAAGGTGGTGCTGGGGCTCTTCATACTGGCAGCATACGACTTGTCCAGATCCGTAACCATGACTTACTGCAGCCCAGCGGTGTTTCAGTTGGTGGTCATTCCATCCTGTGGCAAAAACGCTTGTGAAGTGGTGGAGCACCTTGCCCCACTGCAGCTTCCTGGCCTCTGTGGGGTAGCCCTGTATGACACGGCCACCCAGTACCAGCATAGGATCATGGGGAGGTAATGTTGTATCAGCCATTTGAAGCCCCCCACCCCAGCTCATCGGCTGACATCCTGGCCATCCTCCCTTTCCCTGACATAATGGACTGCAAATGCTGTTGACTTAAAAAATAAAATCCCTAAGACTACCCAAACTATCCCAAATACCCAAACAACTATACTACTCCAGACGAACACCCCACAATACAGTGACAGATACAGAAGACTGACAATAACAAAGACGGATTAAATGCCAAATAAAACACAACAGCTACAGGACACATCACAAAAAACACTCCCAGCTCTACAAAACTCCAACAGCACCAGCTCCACGCACCCTCACACAGTCAGAGACAATAAGACTGTGAAGTAAAAGTGGACACACTGTGCCATGTATGCAGGCAGGATGTCCTGTTTCATCACTTCCTCGGCCTGTGCTTCATGTTTCCAGTCATGCGTCGTTTTTTTTAAAAACACGCCAGTCATGCGTCAATTGTTTCCCTTTGAGCATGAAAAGACCTGTGGACGTGTGATAGACGTTCAGGGGCTAGGCGTCTTAGCTTAGGAGAAAAGTATGGTATATGAGTATGCACATACATTTTTGACGCATGAGGTAATGCGTCAAATTTGTCCTAACTGTGCATGAAAAGGACTGGGGGACATGCAATAGATGCCCAGGGTCCAGGTGTCTTTTACCTGTGGAGAAAGGGATGAGGTATAAGTGTTTGCGCCTATATTTTTGGTGCATGACAGTCATGCATCGATTTTGTTCATCATGGTGCGTGAAAAGGCCTGTGAATGTGTGAAATGCTAATGGGCCGGGTGTCATTTTTCTGATGTTGCAGAGTGTAGAATTGAGCCGTTTGTATCACTTTTTTGACGCATGACAGGAATATGTGGAATTTTGCAATGTAGGCTTTGAGTGCACCCATGTCACATGAGCTATGCAACAATGCTGTAATTATGGAATGGCTACATGTGTGGAACTGTCCAGTTATATCTTTACAGTGACATTGGTATGTTGAACCTATAGGTTGGTATTTAAGTTTGCTGCATGCAATTACTCAGTCCTTGTGCATGTGTAGCTACACTGTGTCCACATACATGTTAGCACACGTGTACCATGAATGTACATGTGTGTTTTAATACTAATTTGTGGGATTACTACATTGTTATGTCTGATATACAAATACACAAACCAACAACACAAAATAGATGATGGCCTATGCCCAACACATGGTAAGGCATTTGACAACCATGACAATTTGTACTCAAGAGTATGCAGGGGACTACGACTAGGTTGACATCAAGTTACCCCTGCCAATTTGTGTGTGCATGTGTGTCCACTCTGTGGTGTGTTGTTGGTTTTGCCTCCATGATGCTCTGCTACACGTGACATATAGTTCCCCATGCATCTTAGTTGCAGGAGATGGTATGCACACTTGTCACTGAGGGTTGGTAAATGTTGTGTGTGTGTGTGTGTGTAAAGAAATATGTAGTGTCATTTCAGTAACATATAACCACAGTGGTGTGTTCATGGGATGTGAAACCTCACATTACTATCTTCCTGCATGGACACATGTTGGACTTTGACAAATGCATGTGTAGTCATATCAGTGACATCTATGTTTCTGTATGTCGGAACACATGTGAATGTCATTTCTTTCAGTCACTGATATTGTGACACCTATACCCTTACATTTTTGCTAGCTTGCCTTTTGTTCAGAATCCTATACACACTACCATGCCTAAGCCACTACAGTGGTGCATGTGTGCTGAGATGTGTGGTATATGTGTGCATGCCACCAACTAGGCACTCACATTTGTCCACATCATGTTTGTTATGACGGTCACATACAATGGCATACACTGTGTAGCAGTGTTGCAGTCTGGCATAGATGGCAGCCTGCTCTTCATCACTACCGTGGGAGTTTGTACGGCAACACAAACCCATGGTTGCACTTGAAGGGGCAGGTTTACGGATTTCTAGTTTACTCAGCCCACTGTGCACATACATCAGGCACTTGCCAATGTCATACATTTATGTAGCCAGAGCAGTGGTGGTAGCGTTTTGAGTGGGGATCTAGCCTCTTCATGATTGCTACTCAGCAGAACAATGCACACTCCCCTGCAGACAGACACATGCACAATTCTGATCAAACAGACCTGGATAACACACTTTCCTCTGCAGTACTTGATATCAGCCTTTGCCTCTCATGTACAGAGGACTGGGTACTTGCACGTGCAGGACATATCTCATCATTTGATGTCCATAGCAATTTCCATGCGCAGCTTGGTTAGGGTTTGAATATCTGTTGTGACTTCTATTTTGGGAACGTGCCAGGATTCAGACGGTGTTGTCTGTCACTGCGTCCTGTCATGTTGGCATGCGATGGGCAACTACCAGGTTATGGTAGTGGCAAACATGACTGGGTTTTGTACTGACCTGGCCTCCCTCTCTGTAAATATGTTAAAATGTAGACACGGATGTGTTGGACAGTCAGTATTGGTCTATGTGTGTTCCTTGTCCATGTTTTCCCACATTACTTGTAAGAAATGTATTGTCTCCTACATTGCTCCCATTCTTTAGGCTGCTTGCATTTTGTACACATCTTCTACAGCAGCATTCTGGTCATACATGGACAGGATGCAACATGCGACTTGTGTAAATTGCAGATGTACACATCTTCTAATACTGGCTACATGATAGTTACACCTGCCACAGCACTTGTGTTGTCTCCAAGTGACCTCCCATGTTGTATTTGCAAGTATGAATGGGAATTTCTCAGCTGTCCATCCACATCCTCGGATGAACATGGGTATGCATTTCTTCCAGCATGCCACAACCTAGGTAACTCTTACCATGACTGAATGATGTTGAGGTGGGAAATAATCTTAGTGCTTTTCGTTAATCAAATGCAACACATATGGCTACTTATACTCCGATTCATTTTTTTGATGGGGTCTCTGAAATTTTTTAACATTGCTGGACATAGTTGCACATCCCACACCCAATTGCCATGTTGGTGGCCAAAACATGTATGGGATAATTTGTAATTTTTTCTACCTTGCACTTGTTCTGGCATGTGAGTGACATTGAGTGGTGTGTATTGCTATGTGCTGTGTGATGTTGTTATACAGAGCATACTAGGTAACCATGCTGACACATGTAATGCACTGTTGATACTAGCAAACCCTTTGCTACCTAGGACATACACCCGTACATCTGTCTTCACATGTTTATCTGGAATTGCTGTAAGCATGTATCAAGACAGCAGATTTGTGTGAAATTTTTGTGCATCGTATGTACATAGGGATTGTAGCACTCTGCCTCCATTCCACCCAAAGAATTACATAGAGGTGCATTGTCCCATTTGATTTTTAGATCCGGACAATGGGTCATGTTTTTGGACAGTGATTCAATTTGTTTGGCAACCCATAGCCAACATGTGTGTGTGTGTGCCATAAGTGAGGTACAGTCCACCAGGTGTCAGGGTTGTGCCCAATGTCAGTGCCAGGACATAATCCTATGGATAAACTGTGCAGGCTCTGCCTCTGACACTGGTCACAATCCCTGTACAATTACTGAAGGTCCATAGTTACCAATGATGTCCCCCACATGCACCGCGCAGGCAAAGCAGCAATCACCCTGAGATGTGACAGTGTTCAGTTCTTATATTACTTAAACACCATTTGATCACAGCTCCTACCTTATCTGTGCCCCCCTTGCATACATCATGGTAAGCATTGTGTTGATGTTAGAAAAGGGCTAGGAATTGGCACCCTGCCCACTTGACGGCACAATATATGTAGTGGTGCATGGATCTAGGCCTTCAGGAATCACAGGCCCATGAAATGTGTGTCACTGATATGTGAAATGGAGGCAGTAGACCCTCTTACGTCACAAAAGATGTTGCTACCATACTTTTAACTATTGTGTTTCTTATCTGCTCCCTGAGGTTTGAGTTATAGTCCGATGGTATATGTAGTGGAGAATGTCACAGGAGATTTAGGTGCAAAGTATTTTATTTGTGCAATTAACAATGTGATGATGATAGTCTAGTCACAATATATAAATGTTCTCTACTATGTGGAGTCTCCTGCGAACTCCTGCAACAGGGTTCTGTTGTTCCCCCCTCTAAATTAGCCGCTCCATCATCACCCTCCTCCTCGTTGGGGACGTCAACCTGTTCATCCCAGGGAACATTTGTTCTTATTCATATCTTAAGGATGGATTGCACATGCCAGTATGATTTTATATACCAGTGGTGGAGCATAGAAGAGGCTTCCTCCTGTTAGGACCAGGCACCTGAACCTTGAATTAAGAAGCCCAAATGTCCTCTCCACCACATTGCGTGTTCTTCTGTGTCCTTCATTCTATGCACATTCTTCGACCATTGTGGGATTGGCAAATAGAGTCATTGCCCATGGCTGTATGCCGTAAACTTAATCAGCTGCAAAGGAATGAGAGAAGATGTGTTAGTAAAGCTTGGCAGTGGTTTGGAATATATTGTTATGCAGTTGTTAGTTATAGGTGGAGTGGTGACTCCGACTTGCTTGTGGTATAGTGTATGTTCCTCTGCTTATTAAATGGTTTCATAGGTCTGTGTTGATGGACATGACAATCTTGGGTAACGGCTCAGGGACCTGGGGATTTTCATATTGATTCCAAACTGATGGTTATACCATTGCAAAAATGTGTTGTGTAGTCCATGTTTGAGGCAGTGTCCTATTGTTGGATGGAACGTACCACCCACTTTCACCACAATGTTGTCAGATGTAGAGACGCCATGGTAGCCCTACAAAGCCAAACTGTGTTGTCCATGTTACAATGTGGCACTACGTATGCAGTGCAACAGTTAATCTTTGTGGCAGATGATGGTTGTGCCAGCCACTAAGTGTACAAGGGTGTGTATTACACATTTGTAGGATGATCTAATTTGGTGAAGTAGTATCTCCTAGCTTACAATACATGATTTATCACAGACACTTTCAACACATGCACGGTGCAGGCTTTGGGAAGGGGCACACCTATTTTTCATGAGTCCTTATGTACGGTGCATGTAAGGTTAGGTATGTCCTCTATACCCCTGCTGAGTCCTAATACGGCATTCATGATCTTTACAATTTTGTCAAACTCTGCACCATTTCTAGTATACAGAACAGACATGGTGGTGTTAGGGGGCACTGAAGTAGCTGTTGGCCCATTTCGCATGATTCTGTCCCATGGTCTTTCATGACAGGTTAATTTGTATTCGTATGTGTGCAACACAATGCAGCAGACCGGTGTATGTGCACACTACAGGTATGCCAGGTATGTGTAGATGATATGTAGTTGGTAATGGCACTACTTGGGTGGCATTTGATATAAATGCTGCCAGAGGCTTGGACACCATGATTTATGTGGGGCTGTGCCTGTATGTGACTTTCTTTAAATGACCATGGCCTATAGCTGAGCTATTCTTTGTTTGGTGTAATGAGTGTGGGATGCGTATTTAGTTGTCAATCAGTGGACACTCGTAGTGGTTTGTGGGCAGCTTCTGTATGCAAAGAGGACATTGCTTCACCTGTCCACATGTGGTGAGCTAGTCAGGTTGTGGCTGTGTTATGTACATGTGGGTGTATGTGTTTGTAATGTTCAATGATTGCTGTGTAGTGTGTTGTACATATGTGCCCATGCGTATATCGTGTGGTGTAAGTCTTGTTTGTCCTACATGGTTGGTGTGTTGTATTGGTATGGTGGCATATGTGCCCATGCCTTATTGCTTATCCTGGAACTGCTCATTGATAGTGGAATGGCGGAATATATAGGCATCATGGATGCTGCGGGGATATTTTGCTAGAATGTTAGTGAAGAGCCCACGGTGATCCACAATGGCCTGCACATTGATTGAATGGGTGTGCTTGCGATTCCTATATAGATGTTCAGTTGCTGCTGGTGGCACCAGTTGCATATGGACGCAGTCCATTGCACCCAGCACATGCGGGAACCCAGCAATTTGGTAGAAACCTTGCTTGGACTCCAGCTGCAGTTGCTGGTGTTTGGGAAGCAGATGTGGTGGAGTGTGAGGCATATGATTGCGTCCAGGACCTTAGGTAGGACGACAAAGAAAGATGGCTGGGACATACCAGTCACTTGTGCACCTGTTATCTAAAAGATCCAGACACCAGCATATGAAGGACAGTGCAGAGTTTTGTCGTAGGTGGAATAGCTGAGGGAGTTTGCACCCTTGCATTGATGTGTGGCGCAATGTGGTGCAGCCAGCGTACAATGGACTCCTGCTTCAGCCGGCACATTGTGATGACATCTTGTTCCCTGAGGCAAAGGATGGTTGTCTGAAGATCCTCTCCTGCCTTCTGCACTACCTTTGTGGCTGCTGTGGTGGGTTTGGGTTTGCTGCGGTGGTGGCAGAGGGACCTGCTGTCTTTCCCGACATCTGCGGCATGTGCCAAGCTGAAGCAGTAACACTTCCATGATGTCCTGGAGGCTGCAAATGCTCCTTTTGTGTGTTTTCCTTGAGTGGCAGTGTGTGGGCCTCATTTTAACTCTTGGTCTGTCCAGACATTAAATTATGATGCTAAATGGACTTAGCGTCATATTTGCAGTCCACTTCCTTGGTATGCATCGTTTTTGTGTCTGGAGGTACATATTGCGCTAGAGGGCTAGCGTCATTTTTAGGAAGGGAAGGCCTACCTTGCATCTCAATACGCAATGAGACGCAAGGTGGGTTGGCGCTTTTTAAAAATGGTGCTAATACTACTATTTTGACACTAGACTGGTCTAGCATCAAAATATCAATATGGAGTTAAGTTAGCGCCACTTTTGTGTCAACAATCTTTACACAAAGGCACCACAAATTCTTCATAAATATGGTCCCTGCATTACACAGAATACGCACAGTGTCACACCATTTTTGCAAGCATTTGATACTTTGAAGACTGCAGCCGCTTCACCTACACCATAACGTTTTCAAATGCACAACGTAAACATCCACTGTAGGTCAGGTCGGTGGATCTGATAGAATAGAAGTTATAAGCCCTGCCAGAAGACTGCAGAACCGTTCTGTAGCCAAATGCTAAAAATACATTTTAACAAACTCTAAGTTTGACTTTAATAAACCTCTTCAAAACCCAAGTATAATTCAGGCATGTAAGGGAGAGCACAATAAGGGGAACAAGAAAACACAGTTGAACAGAAGAGGTTGGTGAATGGCGGTGCAGGAGGACTCAGCTAGAGAAGAGAGGTGACAGCCAAGCATGGGAGGTGGCAAGGAAAGGACTAATATGGGCAGATTGACAAACTGAGCAAAGAAAGAGTGGGGGCACACAAAGCATGGCCCAGAGGGGTTAGAAGGCATGGAAGAGGGTAGGGCAAAGGTCACAGCAATGAGGGCATAGTAAAGGGTCTCAGGATACAGCAGAAGGAGAGCAGAGAGCTGTCATGCTGTTTAGAAGATTTTGAAGAAGTTAACAATATGAAGTTGGGGCTTCCATAGCACAAGAGTGAACTTCAACGTTTGCCTGCAGGGAAATAGAAAATCCAGCATGGTCTATTGGTACTTGCGGTCTCATCATTATTAAATATGGCAGACATGCTTTAAAATATTTAAATAAATGTTGCAGCAGTGTTGTGGAGCACAGGGAATAATAATGTATATAATACTATGGCACCAGACAGGATCCTACTTACTTTTCCTTTTTTATTTTTTTACCAATCTTGAAATATGTACTTTTTGATTTACATTCTGGCATCCACTTTAGGGGTATACAGATAAGTAATACAGATGTTCCATATTCTGCCACCCATATTTATATTCTCTGTATTGTTGAACATCATCTGGTGTTTCGTAATCACCCAAGACCAAGACTTTCTTATACTTTTCAACACGTCTTTGAATGTTCTCAGTCTCAAAATCAAAATGTGATTGTGTTGCTATTGCTTTAATTCAAAGCTTGGCCATTCTTTCAGTTCATCTTCAGGGAACATCTTTTGCATGTGCTCACAAAGAAGGAAAACAAAGGACAGAATAGGCCCACTGTCAAACTCTTGCTCTTCCCTGTACAACAACATCAGATCTCTTACTATGCTGCTCCAAAAGACAGTGTCACCAAAGTTCTGTTCCTTATATTGGACAATCTTTGCTCTTGCACTGTACCGCTTCAACAATAGTCAAAGAACTTTTTTGGAACAGTTTGTACAAGCAAAGGGAAATATGGTAGTTTGAGTCAGATAGCTTATTGTAACAATATTTAGCAATTGGATCATTCTTCTTAACTTTCTCATGCTCAAAGTACTTAAGAAAAGCCTCATAATTAGGAATTAGTGCACAAACTGCAAAATGCCTTGAAAGCCATAGGGCCTCATTCAATGCCCGAAAAGAGACCACTTCACATTCAGTGACTGGTGCAATTTCATCCTGCTTGGAAGTCCTTGCAGGAGATCTTGAGAACACAGTGTAGACAGTCCTCAATAATGTCTCCATCACTTTAATCATCGGGACCCTCTTCAAGGCATCATCAACTCCCAATTCTTCTCAATTGGTGACACAATGCTGCTCAACTGGATGAGAAATTGATTATTTAAGGCGAGTAGCAACACAATTATTCCTGCATAGCACCACAGAAGCACCATCTGATATCAACCTGACCTTTTTCATAAGGTGCAGTTACACAGCAGTGGCAATTGCCTCAGCATTACACCTAGTCAGCTTTACTAAACAGTGTTTTGTGCTCTGTTGATGTTGCGGGTTGGAACTTGAAGTACAGGATGTTTTGTAATAGAAACAGCTGTGCTCTCATCAATTATCAATGTGTGATATAGAGCAGTGTGGAGTTCTGCCACAGCCTCAGAGTTTATCACTTCTCTTGATGACCTAAAGTTACTCAAAGGCATAGTTTATGCTCCTTCAGCTGTCAACCTCACAGGTTGATGTTACAGTAGGTCCTCCTTCCATCTCAGTTCAGTGTTGTCATTGCCCAAGTAATCCACTGGTTGACTGCTTTTTTACACAATGTCTTTCTTCTCAGTAGATTCAGCCATGCCTAAAGTGAAATTGCTGGTTTTCTGAAGGGCAACTGTGTGGCTGATGGTTGGATTCCCTTCCGAAACCAATGGAGTAGGGAGTTTGAAGTTTGCCTATGGTACCTTCCTAATGTCACCAGTGCAAACTCTGATAGAAGGTGGCCTTGTCTGGTGATTGCATGTTTGTGTATATATTTCAGGTAGATATAGCAAATACTCAGACCTGAAGAAGGGGGCTGCAATCATTATGGTAAAATAATAGTCTATGATAAATAACAGCCTGCATATACTTTCTCTTCCAAATTCTTCAAATGCTGAATGATCCCCACAAGCACCAGGTTTTCAAGCCGTTTGTGGTATTATTTAATTGTTCAAGTTCAACCCAAAAGTTAAAATAACCCACATTCCCATGAAGATAATTCTATGATATGTAGGGACCTATTCACAAATATAAATGTACATGTGAATAAATCTACACGTAAATTTTCCCTTAAACTTTTGAGTAGCTTTATCACTTTTTGCTATTCATCATTTACAAGTGTAAAGTTAATAAAAAAGTGTAGACCTGCATCTGCCCACTCCCTGAAACTGGAGTGGAGCCAGTAAAAACGTCATAAAAGAATGTAAATGTACTACCTAGCAGTAACCTTGCAGCTGTTTTTAACACGTTTGGTGAAGGACTCTACAATTGGGGAGGGGATCTCCCGGTGATAAAAGTACAGGCAAATTTTGAAAGAATAAAGTTAAAAGAATATTTAAAATATTTGTAAGTTAAACTTTAATGTAAATTAATGTTAGATATGTATTTTGAATGTAGAATAATTACTAGGTCATGCTACCGCATTAATAATTATTTTAAATATGTTAAAATTAAATTGTTTTGAAATATTTCCACCTAAAATAAAATGCTTATAATTATCTATTATGTATCAAAAGTTAACATTATGTAAAATAAATGTAATTTTTTTTTAATTCAAGTTACATTTATTGAACTTACATTAATTGAAAAAGTCATTAAATTATTATTTTATAAATAAAATATTTCAAATTTCCTTTTTTTTTTTACATTAAAGTAAACATATTCCTATTGTTATATATGTATTGCAAGAAGGGCCAAGGAAGAAGACCGTGAAGGTTGAAACGCGTTGCCCTATGTTTCTGCTTTATGGAATTTTGGAATAAATGAAGGCCATTGTGTTTGTAAGGAGTGCCAGACTTTGATTTATATATATTTTTTGGAGTGGTGTAAAGTAAACATATGCATACTTTTAAAAAGGTTAAATAAATGAATTTCTTTAACATTATTTAGTAGGAGATTTTAAGTCCCTGTCTCCATTAATTTCTATAGGAGAGTATTTTAATACCTGCAAATGGTGCTAGACTCAGTGCAGCACTTAGAGCTGGAGTACCTTTACGACTGTTTTGAGTGTCTTTCGACTGTAGTAACTGTAGAACTGTAGGCTGTGAACAGAAATGGTCTTACTTTTCTGTGGGTGGGCACCTGCCCCACCCTAAAACTCCACCTAGCTCTCCCTTAATTCTCCTTGCTCCCCCCCAAACCACTACCCTTTAGTATCCTCCATTTCCAGTCACTCCTAAAGACTCTCCCACATTTACTACTAAAATGTAAACCTATTTTTCCAGAGAAATTCACAGCGGAGGTGGAGATCTCTACATGTGACGAATACAGGGACGGCGAAGGAGAAGATCTCCACCAGTAAGTCTATAAATAGCAATTTGTACTACCTTGGTACTGCTACTATTTGCACTACAACATGCAGTTTCTGAATAGGCCACATCGACTCTAGAGTTAATCCCAGGCTAAGAAAATTGGCAAAATAATTGATGTTGAAATCTGGTTTTCGGAATATGATCACAAGATGTGAGACACTCAGGAAGAGAGCACATTAAATCACAAGATATTCAGAGGTTTTGTATATCCCCCATCGTAGCACAAATGTATAGATTGTTGCTACTTGCCTCTTTTCTTGTCATATTATCTTTGAAAATTTTACAGTTCACATGCATCACACTTTACAGAAGGCTTAGTCAACTTGTGAATACCAGAAATGCTTGCTCTTCAAAAGATTTGAAAAAAACAGAGGGCATGAAAGCGACAAGATAGAATTTCAACAGAATTCAAAATGTTCTTTGACAGCAAACCAGTGAATGTTGGCACGATTTATTAAAGGAAGATCGTGCAGATGCATTCTATTATCCCCCCCTCATCCATTATGAATTCAGTATCTAAATCGTCCTAGAAGTCATGAGCTACAAGAGACTAAATTGCAGGAGCCAACCTCCAAATTGGCTTCACTAAGAGTTTAAGAACCCTCAACAATGTCATAATCTCTTTCTCTAGATTTACTCTGTCAAATATGCTCCCTTTGTTTGGCTTCCTTGAACTAGAGATGAGTCTTGGTACAAAAAAGGCAACATTGAATGTAAATCTGGAAGGCATGGTGATGGAGTTAGCCCTTCTTGTAATTAACATGGGTGTACGAAGGAGGTGGAGCTTGCCAGGCCTGAAGATGGTCACCATCTAGGCGAGCTCCTTCTGCCGCCATACAAACCTCAATAATCATGTGCTGCACCATTACTAATTTGCTGCCCAGTTCACCTCGCTGTCACACGAACAGAGTAGCGCTGCAGCTGAAATGCAGCTGTGCGGAGGTGACAGGAGACCGATCTCAGCATGCCGATGTTCCCCAGAAGGCGGAAGCAGTAACTGGGCTGCAGAGCTTGCCTGCAGCTCTGGGACAGATAGATGAGCCCGTATCTCCTGATGTTGGAGGCCCTGGTGTTGCAGGGGGAAGGGTCTCAGGAATTAACATGGCTGTACCTTAAAATATTTGAGAAAAGGCTAGATTTGGACTGGTGGGAAAAAGTGCCAGTTTCATCCCAAATACATTATTTCTGTCAACGATCCCTACCTAAGGTATATTTGTTAGATTTCTAAATAGTTATGGATTATATGTATGGATGTAAAAGGAGCAGTCTCATGTATTCATATGATACTTTGTTTCTTTTAAAGACAGCTAATGGCTGCCATAGTTTGTCAGCATTTGCAAGTTATTTGGACGGACAACCACTCTTCAACCAGATCAATAAATCTAAAGTTATTCCTTTTGCATTGTGGCAGACCCAAAAGTAAAAAAAAAACACATTTTCTAAGTCAAATACTCTTGATGATGTAGATTGTTTTCGTTACTTTGGAGTAACTTTAACTATTTATTTGTCATGGCCACCACAGATAGTTAGATCGCATACATTTAAGCACAAGTGAGTGGACCTATCTTCCACTATCAAACATTTTAGGTGCAAACCGTTGCATGCTCTGTTGAAGGCCCACAGGGCACAATTCTTGGCATCTGTTGCATATGGCAGCAGACTGTGGGCTATTTACCAGTGCAAAGTAACAGATTCCTTCTGCAGATAACTAGAGATGCTGTGCTCTGCCTCAGTTTGTTTTACAAAGAGTTTGTGTGGCTTTTTAGTGAGGAACTGATTGTGAATGCACCTGTTTATTCTAGAAGCTATTTACCATATCATTCATTTTTGAGACAATACATCATTATTGATATTCAGAGCTGTGGAAATGTTGGCAGTTTTGTCTTGGCTCACATGTAGGCCAATTTGATACCCTTGAGCGTTGTCAATTAGGTTTTGCATAAGGCAGTTTTAACTGGCTACCAAAGTCCAGGTCTCCAACCTTCTAAATCAGTTGCATTAAGCCACTGGTGTATTTGAATCAGACGCACTTCAGCAGCTCTTCAATAGCCATTAAACATATATATTTTAACATGTCTACTAAAGAGTGCTTGACATTGCAGTGTGTGTATGGGGGGGGGGGGAAAAGTGTCCATGTACTGCAATAGAGGTGCATCTGTGCTTCTAAAGTGTCTCCATTCTCTTATTGATGCTGCACCAACAGTGTCTTTGCACCTTAATGTGAGACTGCACCAGAAGCTCAGCACCTAAGTGAGTTTACATCTAAATATTACTTATGTTTGTAAATGCTTTGCACACTTATGCTGACTTTGCACCAAGGCTGATATTGTACCTCAATGCACTGTCAACCAAACGTGATGCCAACGCAGATGCACAGCTTTTGCGCCAAATGCAACATCTTTTTAATGTATTGGGTCACCTTGCACGCAAATACAAAACAATACTGTTGCTCGCTTTGCACTAAGGGTGATTTTTCAACTAATTGTGTTTGTCCAACCAAATATAATTTATGCTTCTAAATGAAGTTTGGTGCCTCAAAGCGCCTCCACACTCCTTTTGATGTTGCACCAATTGTGATTTCGCACCCACTGTGTTTCCACAATATTTTGCACCGTCGTTGGTTTAATATCTGAATAGGTTATTTGTTGCACCTACAAGTGTTTTCACACTGCTTTTGATGTTGCATCTAGACTTGGTTTTAGACTTTTGTTGTTTTGGGGTGGTTGGAGAAGGGTTTAAAGAGTGATAGCATTTAAATAACCATACCTGTAGGGTTTAACAGGAACTGAAAGTGTGTTTTGGGCCAATCTACAACCCAGGGTATTGGTAGCATCAGTTCCCTTTCCCTCTGCTCACCAGTTGCAGGCTACGAGATTGGGCTGGGCCCAGAGTCACCGAACAGGCCTTCCTCCTCCCCTGGCACCTTGCACAGCCCTTTACATTTAGGGCCAACTGATCTATGCAGCTAGGATTTAAACTAGCTGGACAGCTTAGCCTCCTATTGGTTTTTTGTGTTTCTTTTGGCAATAGGGCTTGATCTCCTATTGGTTACTTGGGCTAGCATTCCACTTAGCTCAGGTCATCAGATCAGCATAGTTATTTAAACAGTGAGTTTAGGGCACCCAGGTAAAATATGTCAGGTTAAGGGTACTGTTTGTTAGGGCCGATGTAGAGGCCAGAAAAGGGCCAATGGGGAGAACCAGTCCATCTCCATGTTTAAAACTACATGCAAGCAACCAAACATTCACACTTCTACTACTATTCAAGTCATTCTTTATTGTCCACAGAGACTCCCAAAGAACAGGACAACTATACATACAAGTTCCATTTAAGCAGTACATACAAAAGAGGACACTGCTTTTCATCCTTCGTTCCTCTCATCAGCAAATGCCACCCTCAGAAGTCCTCAGCACATGCACCCTGATGATATGGTGAAGATTCAATAAAATATGGAATTGAGAGGTTCCATGCCTCAGGTTGCATAGCTCACAAGGCGACCATGACAGCTCTGTTAATCTGCCTTGGGCTACATTGTGTTTTATCCCCCTCGTGGTTACACAATCTGCTTTAAGTGGTTGATACTCCAAGTGTCATGATGCCCTCATGCTACTGTTCATGTTTTTCTAAAAAAAATAAACAAAACACCATAGTCTCAGACTGAGCTATATTCAAACTGACATTTTGTAACCAATGGCATATCTTCATGGACCAATATGATGTGCTTTTTCTAATCTCAAAAGAAAAAAAAACCCTTACAGAAAAAACAAATCTCTCTTGGAATGTCACAAATCAAAATGTGAGCTATACATCACCCTAAAAGTGTCTACTGTGGTTAAGGAAATTAATACTGCTAAAATGCCCACCATATCTACTGAGAACGCCGTCACTCTCTTCCATAATTCATGCCTTCTCTCTAACAGCCACACGTCCCTCGGGGAATGAAACCAGGTAGCACAATGGCAACATAATTAAAGTGTGGACCACAACCTAGAAAAATCCACTCCAATCCTGACTGAACTAAATACATTTATGGACCAAATCCATATTGCTCTCAAGTAGCATCCTCTACTCCATCTGCCACACACCATCCTGGTTCAGTCAGCTAACCCAAAACAAGAGGACAAAGGCTGAATCTCCACAGAATGACCTGATCACTGATAGGCATGATTTAATCAAAAGGTGTGATTACTTCCTTCACAATTTAACAAACTCACATATTAAAGACCAGAGAATAAATCTCCTATCCGCGGCGGGTGGGTAGCATCAATCAGAAGCTGGATCATCTACTTGAGATGATACAAAGTCAGCTTAACCACACTTCACACTTGAATCCCTTAAGCATCCTTCCTCCCTAGGACTGCTTTCTTACCGCTCCATGTTACAACTCACTCAACACACCTAATTCCTAAAGAGTCCAAAACCGCACTCCTAGACCTGGCGTAAGAGTAGAGGCTTCCTAATCTGTTTTGTTTGTGTTAAATTGTGTTTGGGCCAGTCGGAAATGCATGAGATTGTGAGCTCAGCAACAGCTCCCCTCTCCTCAGCATATTAGTTGTGCACTAAGAGATTGGGATGGGTCCTGAGTCACCAAATAGGCCTCACTGCTCCACGTGCACCTTAAACAGACCCCTGAGACAGAATCCAGCAAGATAATCAACTTTTCAAGTGGAGGCTACCGATTACAGGCCACAGATAAGTAACAACACAACCAGCATACTACTTCTTATATCCTGCTAGGCTAAGAAGGTATGACCTGTGGTTAGCCTGGGTGTTTTATAGTAATGTCAATTCATAAATAACCCATCTTAGCCACACAAATAGTAATGCCATGATAGTCACTTTGGCACCCAACTACCAAGGGTGTGAAATTACTATAGCCCAACGCCCAGGACATGTTGTATGGTTTCAAGGACCACACATTTTCAGGTTTATTATGTCCTTTTGGAGAAGTAGGGCCAATCCCCTGCACCACAAAACGTTTGGCTGCCAATTTACAGTACCACATTATGGAACAGGGAAGGGAATTGTCTATAGTGAGCTAATATTTGTGTCCATGTGGTAATGCTGTACAAACTTGTATTTATGGTTCATTAATGTAAAGACCTAACTATTAGGGTGAGCTCTTTAAATAAATGTTGTAAGCTTGAGCTGAACTACTGATAAGAGTTTGAGTAAAAAAAAAAAAAAAAAAAAAAAAAAAGTGTACACACGTTTGCAAAGTTTAACAATATGAGCCTATATATAATGGTCACAGAAATGCTCTCTGATGAGATTCAAATATATGCAGAAGCTTGGAAGCAAGATTGACAATTCTTTGCTTTCAAAATAAAATGTTCACAAAAGAAGGAGCTAGGAAAAAATGTTTTGCTAACTACTGTGAAACTTTAGGTAACATTTCTTTGAAGCATCATTTAGTAAAAAGTTGTTGATTCAAGCTAGTAGTTCCAAAAATATTCATAATGGAAAGTCAGTATAAACAAATTCAACAAGATTATAGGAAACATAAAAATAAATAAGCATTGTCACAGCCAATAGGTCTAACATTGGTGGTCAGTCTTTTGGTTTTGTCCATCCGTGCTTTGTTATGGAAGCTGCTGGGCGCTCACCATTGTAACAAATAATAGCAAAAAGCAAAAATACTGTTTTGATCTCAAAAAGCACACATTGTCAATGTAGTTTCTGGCACTGAACAAAACTGCATTGTGTGTTGATATGTTCCTTGTGGAAGAGCAAATTGCGATCAGTGAAGCCAGTTGATAGATTGCTAGATAATTTTAATAAAAACAAAAGGTCTTTGTTAACACCAGACCTAACAAGAAGCCCAATTCTTAAAGAAAGTCTCAAACGTGCACCATTGGTATGACTTTGTATTAGTGCAGATTTACGTATTTCATGAATTCACAAGAATTTACAGAAGACCAAAAAATTGTAATCCTAGAAAATATTTGTGAATCAATCAATCAATCAATCATTAAATTTATAGAGCGCACTACGTGAGGGTTTCAAGGCGCTGGGGGAGGGGGTGCTGATACTGATCGAAGAGCCAGGTTTTGAGGAGTCTTCTGAATGAGAGTAGGTCTTGGGTCTGGCATAGGTTGGTCGGGAGGGAGTTCCAGGTCTTGGCGGCAAGGTAGGAGAAGGATCTGCCCCCGGAGGTCTTTCGCTGGGGGCGGGGATGGCAGCCAGGGGTGTAGAAGTTGAGTCTGCTGTTTAGGTAGGTGTTGAGGGGGGGCCTTGTGTGCGTGGGTGAGTAGTTTGAAAGTGATCCTCTTGTCTACGGGGAGCCAGTGAAGGTCTCTCAGGTGGTGGGAGATGTGGTTGTGGCGGGGTACGTTGAGGATCAGTCAGGCAGAGGCATTTTGGATGCACTGGAGGCATCGTAGGTGTTTGGCAGAGATGCCTGTGTAAAGTGCGTTGCCGTAGTCCATCTTGCTGCTGACGAGGGCCTGTGTCACGGTTCTTCTTGTTTCAGTCGGGATCCACTTATAGATCCTGCGGAGCATGCAGAGGGTGTTGTAGCATGAGGAGGAGACTGCGTTGACCTGTTTGGACATGGAGAGGGAGGAGTCGAGGATGAATCCTAGATTTTGTGCATGGTTGGTGGGAGTTGGAGGGGTTCCCAGTGTGGTCGGCCACCATGAGTTGTCCCAGGCTGAGGGGGTGGGCCCGAGGATGAGGACCTCCGTCTTGTCCGAATTCAGCTTCAGCCGGCTATCCCTCATCCATTCGGCGATGGCCTTCATGCCCTTTGGAGGTTGGGTTTGGCGGTGTGCGGGTCTTTGGTGAGGGAGAGGATGAGCTGTGTGTCATCGGCGTACGAGATGGTGTTGAGGTCGTATTCGCTGGCCATGTAGATATTGAACAGTGTAGGGCTGAGGGAGGAACCCTGGGGAACGCTGCAGATGATGTCGGTGGCGTTGGATCGGAAGGGTGGGAGGCGTACACTTTGGGTTCGGCCGTGGAGGAAGGAAGCGATCCAGTTGAGGGCTTTGTCTTGTATTCCGGCTTTGAAGAGGCGAGCTATCAGGGTGCGGTGGCAGACTGTGTCGAATGCGGCAGATAGGTGCAGGAGAATGAGGGCTGATGTTTCTCCATTGTCCAGTTGGCGTCTGATGTAGTCTGTGGCGGCTAGAAGGGCGGTCTCGGTGCTGTGGTTCCGTCTGAACCCTGACTGGGAGGGGTCCAGGATGTTGTTGTCTTCGAGGTGGCGGGTCAGTTGCATGTTGGCGATTTTTTCGATGACCTTCGCAGGGAACGGGAGCAGGGAGATGGGACGGAAGTTCTTGAGTGTCAGCTTTGGGCTTCTTCAGGAGGGTGCGGATTTCGGCATGCTTCCAGCTTTCCGGGAAAGTTGCTGTTTCGAAGGAGATATTGATGCCCTTCCGTAGTTGGGGGGGGGGGGGGGTGATGATTGCATCAGCTTTGTTGTACACGTGGTGTGGGCATGGGTCCGACAGTGATCCTGAGTGGATGAAGTTCATGATCTTGAGTGTCTCTGTGTCATTGATCTTTGTCCAGGAGGTCAGGTGGTTGGTGTGGTGGGGCTTGCGGGGATGGGGTCTGAAGTGGTTGTGGTAGAGGAGCTGTTGTGGATGTCGGTGATTTTCTGGAGGAAGTAGGTGGATAGAGTCACAGAGTTCTTGGGATGGTGGGATGTCGTTGACGTTGGTGCTGGGATTGGAGAGTTCTTTCACGATGTTGAAGAGCTCTTTGCTGTTGTGTGTGTTGTTATCCAGGCGGTCTTTGAAGGAGGAGCTCTTGGTTATTCTGATGAGTTGGTGGTATCTGCGGGAGGCGTCCTTGAGGGCTGTGTGGTTGTTGGGGGTGCGTTCGTGGAGCCATTTATTTGTTAGTTTCTGGCAGTCGCGTTTGGAGGCTTGGAGCTCGTCGGTGAACCAGGTGTTTTTTTTGCAGGCTTGGTTGTTGGATGGGTTCTTGAGAGGTGCTAGGGAGTTGGCACAGTTGGTGATCCACTATTTGAGGTTGAGAGCGGCGGTGTCTGGGTCGGTGGGTTCGGCGGGTGGGTTCTGGGCGAGGGTATTGGTTGGTTGCTCTTTGGTGACTTTGCTCCAGCAGCGGCGAGGTGGTTGTTGGGGGCGGTGGTGCTTGGTTTGTTTCTTGAAGGTGAAATGGATGCAGTGGTGGTCGGTCCAGTAGAGTTCGGTGGTGTGGTTAAAGGTGACGGGGGCGCTTGTGGTGAAGATGGGATCAAGCGTGTGTCCTGCGATGTGGGTGGGTGTGGTGACGAGTTGTCGGAGTCCGAGGTTGGCGAGGTTGTCTATCAGCGTGGTGGAGTTGAGGTTGTTGTTGTTCTCTAGGTGGTAGTTGAGGTCTCCGAGGAGGATGTAGTCCGTGGAGGGGAGTGCGTGGGTGCTGGCGAGATCGGCGATGGTGTTTTTGAAGGGTGCTCGTGGGGTCGGTGTGGATCTGGAAGTGTAGGTGCTCGGCGATCTTGAGGGTGTTGTCCGTGTAGGTGGAGACTTTGAGGGTGGATTTGTGGGTGATGGCTATTCCTCCTCCGATGCCATTGGTGCGGTCTCTTCGGGTGATCTTGTAGCCGTCTGGGATGGCTATGGCGATGTCGGGTGGTGAGGAATCGTTCCACCAGATTTCGGTCAGGAAGGCTATGTCTGGGGCGGTGGTGTCGAGCAGGTCCAAGGGTGCGATGGCGTGCTTGCGAGTGGAGCGGGTGTTGAGGAGTATGCAGTGGAGGTGGTTGGATCCGGCTCTGGGGGTTTCGTTGTTTTGTCGCAGGTGAAATTGCAGGTGTGGCAGGAGAAGGGACCAAAGGTGTTCCTTGGAGAGGATCGGAAGCAGTCAGTGTTGTGGCCAGGGTTGAGGGCGTTGAGGTCGCTGGTTGTATAGCGGCGTCTGGCGGTGTGGTGGTCCCGAGGGGGGGGTGGCGCTGGGCGTGGTCCAGGCGCGGACAGGCGCAGACGGGCTTGCCTCTGGCGCACCAGCGGCGTGGACGTGCAGCGACCGCCATTAAGAAGGGAGGAGGGAGTGAGGAGCAGCTGGGAGGAGGGAGGGAGAGGCGAATGGGGGCGTGAGGTGGGGCGGGGACGCAGGGACGCAGCGGCTGGGGAGCGGTGAGCGGCTCAGAAGGAGCCGGAGCGCACAAGGGGCAAGATACAGGCACAGAGAGTGGAAAAAAAGGAGGAAATTGCACAATAGACAAGGGGCAAAGAATAGTCACAGAGAGTGGAACAGAAACGGAGGAAAAACGCACAAATAAACAAGGGGCAAAGTACAGGCACAGAGAGTGGAACAAAAACTGAGGAAATGGCACTAATAAGAACAAGGGGCAAAGTACAAGCACAAAGAGCGGAGCAAAACAGATTGACACGGCGCAATAAAAACAGAGCACAAAAAAGTAAAATTAACCAACGTAGAAGTCTAGCGACGCTTACCTGAAGCCCACTAGACACCAAGGATGAGGCGCAGGCGGGTCGATGAGGGCCTCGAACACGCAAACAGCAGCGTGGGCAGGGGTCAGGGACACGGAGGCAGCAAGGTGGTGCTGCGATCGTGGGGGAAGCGAGCTCCAGGCCAATGGTAGGTCAGAGGTCGCTCCCACTGACCTAAAACTGTATTTTAGCACAAACAAATATGTATGTGTAAATTTGCTTGTGTGAAAATCTGTGAAGCGTTTACAAGTTCACTTTCTCTCCAACCACTTTTCTCCCCAACCATGGAAGAGGTTTTAATTCTGAACCTTGGCAGGAGTAAATTTTCAACCTTTCTCAGCAGGGGAAATGATTAACAAAGAGCTGGAGAAAAGCAGTAAAATATAAAAAAGTTAGCAGGTCTGCACAGATGCAAAAGGGCATTGCAGCCCTGGAAGTATTGCTTATCGCTAGCTTCAGCCCCAGTACGTATATCTGTAGAAAAGTGGCAAAATAAGGAAATCCTTAGTATTCAAGTACTACTATTGTATTAACCCTGGATGGAATAATCAGAGAGGCTATTATCTGAGCTCCTATATAATGAGATTGCTGCCATACTTTGTTACCCCACTACATGGCACCAAAAGCACAAGTACATTTGTTTTTACAGGACAAATAGATTTATGAAGTAACCGATTCCATCGACAGGTAGATATTTCATTAAATTCCATACTCCTGAACTACAGATTAATCCTTTTATATTTTTGTAAGACAGATCTGCCATAGGTCTTGCCCATCACACAGTACTGTACCAGTCAATAAACCAGTTTCACCAAATGAACGAGCATTGAATAACTATAGACATCTGTCACTGCTGGCCAAACAGAGGACTCTAATCTACTGTAGCACTGCAGGTCCCAACTAGCTACACATAATGACCACCTCTTTAAATCTCACAAAGATATTCAGATATGGGAGGATAACAACAAAGCCAAACCCAGCAAATAGACCAACCATCTGTCCGTCCAACCCTGCCTGCTCGGGACCATGAACTTAAAAAAAATATTACGTTTGACAAAACAGTGCAGCAACCAGTTAAATGGGGTGTATTAATAAGAAATACTGTAATGGGACCTCCGGAGCTGCTCAAAGCTGCCAGCAAACTGAAAACCATAAGCTGTGTATCTACCCGTCAGACGTCTTCCTTCACAGCACTGCGAAGTGCTGCATAACATAATAACCACACCTCAGTGCTCATGCACAATATGGAAATACTTCAAATTTAGGATCAAAGACGACAACGCACTTCCAACCACAAACCGTACATTGTGTAGCTTGCGGCCCATGTATGCAAGTCCTTTAGCACCCACATAGGGGTAAGCGCTATATAAATGCTGCAATGCCATAACAACCCATTACAATGCTGAATATTACCCACCATAAAAAGTACTGGTTTATGAACATGTCTGTCATCAAGAAACACTAGATACATATCTCTAACCCTCACAAATTAGAATAGTGACACCATGGCCATATTGCTTTCAAAATCCTGGCATTAACACACTCTCTCCATTCTTAAATCGAGACAGAAATCGAAGTCTACAGAGACTAGGTTTGGGACAGCCAAAAGGTGTGGCTTTAATGCGCCAATTGCTGCAAACACGGGTACGCACAAATGTGCCCAGCCTACATGTCCAATGTCTCTTTGCAACCGGTCTCTTTCTGTACTTATATCTGTGTCCATTTTGTATTCACCAAGCTTGCACACTACTGTGCCTCTAGTTCTCCAAACTTAAGGTGCCATTTAGAAGAGCAACCTTAGGGAATAAAAACAAAATAGGGAACATACCTAGGAGACGCAGAGAGGCACGTTTCACAGCACAATCCTGTGTGCGTTTATGCATTGCCACATTGAAGCCAGACCGTGATTGTTTTTTAAAACATAAATCTATTGAAACGCAGGAAAACAAATTAAGAAAAATTGCACACACCAGTTGGCACAATGTTTATCATTGGAAGTGCAAATTAATATTTTCGCCTGTGTCCAATATTTATCTAGGTGAGGTGGATACCTTCACTAAGGTAGAATGCTCGAACTTTTTCGCACAGGTCCGCTCCAATCGTCAGGTTAATTTAACATGTCTGTGCAGACAGTAATGGACATTCTTATCTTCTGCAGTTATGAATCTGGGCTTTGGACTCTTTTAATAAAACCACTTACATGGAAGTACGGTCTTTAAGACCAGAACTATTAATGTTACAGGGCATCCCAAGCACATATGCAGAAGTCGAATATATATATATATATTCAAAGAAGCCCCAAATGTATATTAAATGATCAGTCTGGTAGGCATACTGTCCCCACGGTTTATACATACATCAAGAGGCTGCCTAACTGATCATGAATTGGGTTGTTGGTTGCTAAATGTACAACTTTTTGGGCGTTTTATTGTGCTCAAAATGTGTTTTGCCACCTGTTTTTATATACTGAGAGAGGTAAAGAGAGTTTATTTTCATTCACCTAGTGGTTTATCCGCTTTTCCACACATGGCAAAGAAGACAGGGGTTCAGCTAACACAAATTATGGTACATTCACATTCTCTCTCTCGTTTCTTGTGATTTCCAGTGTTTCATGTAAACTGATGTTATTTCCAGCTAGTTATTCATTGCTGAGTCGGTATAGCAGTCTCCTCTAAAGTGAGCAGTACATGTACTAATCCACAAGAGCCTGTAGAATTATGTGATCTTCAATATTTTGAAGTGACTAATAACCAATTTAAAGGGGTGGGACATTTGTTTATATGTACTACCGGAAGCGGCTATCCCAAGACGAAGCAACCTATTATTGCAACTTATTTTAACATTAAAGGTACACACAAAGTGGTCTACAAAAATGCTTGTCTTTATTAAAAAAACAATACACGAATAAGCGTCAAGATGTTATTATAGATACATTTTATACATTAAGGCAGATCTTTTGACATGCCGACCCCAGACTCGTTCACAAACACTTATTAACAGGAGTAAGCACTGTTCATGCCTAAAAAAAGAAAACAAATATATGTTTGGCTGCTCTCAGGGGAGTTACAGAAACAAGAACAGTTGAAAATGTAGACGATAAAGAACGGTTTTCATTCGCAGTTATTTTAACATATAGGAGCTCCAGCTCTCCCACGGACAGTACAATACTCCTGGCTGTGAGAAAAGAGTAGAAAAGCAAACAAAACACGTGCCTTTCAAGCACTTGTGCTGTGATTAGAAAAGGCACTGTAAAAATAGGACACAAGCACTGCATGACTGTGCTATAGATTCAGTGCCAAGACAGTAAGTCTGCATTAGATTTCTGTTGGTTTATTAGATGGATCCTACTGCTGAATTAGAACATGACGGTACATCAATTACACGGGTAACTGCCATTCGTTCCAAGGGAAGACCAAAATAATTAATTTCCGTCCAGTTTTGCACAGTACACTTACAATGTGCAAATAAGGAGTTTTGAGGTTAAAATCATGTACACATATGAACTGCAACTAGTATCATCTGGTGGTGGGTCACCCATAATTAATAAAGAAGATGCTCATGACTATGCAGAGTCTCAAAAAGTTAGACGTTCTGTGTTTTCCCAGCAACTGATATATCTACATCAGATATCTACACAGTGCTTTCCATTGGGTTCGGATATAACTTTCAATGGATGTTAGTTACAAGACCTGCTCCACATTTCTGGTCCAAAACAGATTTCCATAGGAAAGAAAATCATTTCGAAAGCATACTGTACATCAATCCCATCTACTTCTTATTTCGAGGCTTTAACTCTTCTGCTGCATTACGCAGAAAAATGTAGTTTTTCTTTTGAGGATTATAAAATTCATGGCCCTAGAGGAAAAAAAAACAAGTTAGCAGTTAAAAGTAGGAAATACGAACAAACAGATCTACAATTAAATACGTAAGTTACAATCAGGACCGGTTTTCAGGTTTTGGCTTTGTTTATAATACACAAACAGTGGAACTTTCAGTTCATCCCTTTCAACCATTCGCTCTCTTTGATCAGTCTCGCTTGAGACAATCACCTCGACTCTCCCCAATGGAGTTAACTCTCTCACCTAATGTTACTGGCTGTTTGGGTGTATCCGTCCATCTGCACTTTAATGCTTGCAAGGAACTGTACATGGGACTACTTTACAGGTTCCATCTGTGCGCCTTGCTCTAATTTTCTAACCTGCCTGTGTTAGCACATTAGACTAATACCTACTGTCTTTTTCAGTGATTGTTGCTCAGTGCACCTATCCTTTATAAGCATGAAAAATACAAAGGGTTATATTACGCAAATTATTAATACTTAATAGTCCAAAGCTAAAGATATGAAAGCTGGGTTGGCCTTGCAGGATTAAAACTCATCACCTGCAGTTCATATCAGTTTGTCAGTGGCCATCTTTATGTTTCAGTTTGCTGGAAATCTCCATATCTCAAAGCATTATTCTTAGCTTCTATGCCCACTCCACTATGGTAGACAGTCCCAATATACTAAGTTTATAAAAACGTGAAAGTGGGTATTTGTTCTTCTACCCAGAAATTCACAGCCTACTCTTTCATTTGTCCACACACATGCCGAAATTGGCACTGAACTACAAGAAACAAATTATAGCTAAAAGTAAACTAGCAATGGGCCGGGCTTGGCATTCTCAGGCGAAGGCTATTTTTTTGTTTTATTATTTTTTATTTCAAGTGTATACCACAAAAAGAAAAAGAAAAAACGTGCTGGCTCTATGTGGCAAGCCATATATTTGGAAGAAAAATTTCAAATGTAAAAAAGAAAAGATCTCCTCTAATTTAATAGAATAGTAGTAGTGCTTCCTTGCTGGCAGGCATATTTTGAACAGATTCAGAAACCTTTGTAGTTTTAGTACACATCATAGTAAAATGAATCATAACGGCACAATTAAAATATTATAATGGCTTTGAATTACGTGTAAACTTATTCTGTCTAAATTATCATCTCTGTGCGGCAAGTCTCTCCTGCCAATACCCCATGCACCACACAAGCAGCTGGGGGTGAGGATGCCCCTGACTTTTTACAAAAAAAAAAAAAAAAAAAAAAACTTTTCAGGATATGGGGACCAATTCCCAGGGTCCTGTAATGACCGCTGCAACATTTTGCAAATACGCTGCAGTAGCCCAATCAGATTGCGTGTTACTGCAGTGCCCCTGTGGCTCGCTCTCCTAATAGGATTTGAGTATTTTGTTCAATTATCGGTATGACGGGGTTCCTGTTCAACAAAACAGTGCACGAATTTCGTAACTTTTCTAGGAAATTAAATACTCACCCTGAGCAGCTTTTCCAACTCAAATTTTGTTGAAAACTACTGAACGGACTTATACCAGATACAAACATCACACTTTGAGTAAACTTCTAACTTTCTACCAAATTTAGTGTAATTTTGTTCTGCTGTTTTTTCAATTTCGGAGAGCAAAGTTTCCTATGGGAATAAAAATAGAAAACTGATTTTTTGGGATGTACCCATTTTTACTGAAGCCCCAGCTAAAGACTTTGACATGAAAGTTTACGTGAATTAGCCAAAGTGAGTGAACTTTTTTTGGGGAAAAATTTCAAGCAAATTCGTCTAACAGCACCAACGTTTTAAAGAAAAAAATGTCTTTCCAATAGAAAGTCAGACCTACATATTTTTACTTTGCTGAAAACGGAGGATTGAAGAGCATGTGGGTAGGAAGATGTCATGAAATCCACACAAGTGAGACGCCACACTGGACTCCACTAGGTGTCTTGTTTTCAGACATGTTTCCCTGGTGGAGGCCAATCCTAGACAATAATAGTGCAGCATTCAGCATGGCAAGTAAGAGGAAATTCGAAATAACTCCACTCTGCCAGTGCATATATGAAAACTACATGCCACAGAATCCAAATTTCCTCTTGCTTGCCAGGGGTACGGGGATGCTCTGAACTCAGGTATGCAGAAAGACCTTTGGGGCTGTAGGAGTGGGTGATAAGCCCAGAGCCAAGACAGCCCACCCACATCCCATGCTTTTTTCTTCTTTTAATAAAAACAAAAACATGTATCCCTCGGATCTAGGAAGCTCTTCTTTCCACTGGGTACAAATATGGTAAATCTCAAATCAACCCAGGGGTAGAAAGACTATTGGGCCGGTTCTGGGGTGGAGACACAGTCCAATACCCCCCCTCCCTCCTTTCTTAGGACCGTTTTAATCCCTGGTGTCTCGTGGCCTTTCTACCCATCAAGGGACAGATTAGGGGAAAACTCCCAATCAAAGCAAATATCCTACTTGCTCACTGGGGCAGAAAGACTATTGCCGCTTCTGGAATGGTGGCATAGTCCAATGCTCTGGTGTGCTGCCCACCTTTTCTTTTTCTTGCCCATTTAAAAAAACCCTGGTATCTAGTGAGCTTACTGCCTCTATCCCTCTCAAGGGATCAAATTGAGACAAACCCCTTATCTTCACCCCAAGAGGGGAAGAAAGACTTTCACCCATTTTGGGTACGGTGGGGTAAGGTCCAATGTTAGGGTGACACACCACCACCAGTTTGTTGTGCCCCACTGTAAATTCCCTGGTGTCTCGTGGGCTTTCTAATGTAAGTGAAAGTAAAATGAGCTGATCAGCTCATTTCAGTTTCAATTTTACAATAATGACATCAGTGCGCACAGAACGTGATTAAAGGGGAAAAAACAGCCTTGGGTTTCCTAGCAGCCCCACCCGAAATAAAAAAAAAAATAAAGAGAATCCCTCTAGCGACCGCCAGAGGGATATTCCTTGTCCTGGGCATGTTGTTGTGGCCTCCATGTCAATAGCGCCTGACTTGGACCACTCCTGTTGTAGATGCCACATCAATAGTGTTCAAGATGTTAAAGGGAAAAATTGTCAAGGACATTAATTGTAAAAAAATAAAAAATAAAAATCACATTAGACTGAACTAAAAACCTGGGATGCATTGAGTTTAAGAGTGCTCCAAATATGAAAGGGTAAGTTAGCACAGAGCTCATAAACCCTACGTTACTCAGTGTGAAAAGTGAACGTGATACATGTGAATCAACACAAATGGCTTTATGTGAATGATGATGATGACAGGGAAGTGGCTACCTGTTTCTTCTGGTTGTGGTAACTCAAGTACATTAGCAGGTTATTAATATGTCCATATTTTGATCCACATTGTGTAAAATTAGCGAGATAATCATCAAGACTTGAGACAAAAGAGAATGGAGTTGGGTGAGTAGGTATCCACTGATAAAAGTCTATAAGGTAGGTAGCGTAACTTGTGGCAGAGTAAGAAAGAAGGGATGTAGTTCAAGTAAGGTTGTACAAAGAATATATCTCATGCTATAAAAATAGTACTACACTTGTGTGGGTGGGCCTATCACTGGATACAGAAAAGTTTCCAAAATGCAACATGAAAACATCAAGATTTTTCCTTTTAATTTCAATTATTCTGGGAATATGGGTAGCTATGGTATTTTGTCCCCAGGTTAGCTGGCACTATTGAAAACCTACCAACCTCAGATATTTTTGAAAAACAGACACCATGGGGAATCCAGGGCGGAGTGATGAGTGTGGAGGCCACTACTGTTTCTTACATTGAATGTCTTCCAAATGTCAACCATCTACAAAAACACAAACTCCTCTCTGTGTCCTGCTCCATGGGTACTAAGACTGGACATTCTTGAAAAATAAAGACCAAGGAATATCCAGGATGTTGCGGCTTGCATGTATACTAGTATATTTTCTTACACAGAATGTCCTGCAAATGCAATGGATATGACTAAACAAATATTAATTTTCTTGCATGCAGGATGCCTGCAGTATATGGCCCAGAGTTGACTACCACCCAGACGAAGCAACCAACTCAAGACATTTTAGAAGTCTAATCACACAGGGAAGTTCAAGATAATGTGGATTAACTGGATCTCAAGACTCACTGTCCCTGCATCAAGCCCCCCTGTCACCCATTCCCTTTCCAAGGGCCCAGGACTATCTTTCTGCTCACCTCGGTGTCAGAGAACCCACTTGGCACAGATTAATGAATATAATAAAATGAAAAAGAAAAACTGATCAGGTGGTGGACTGGCGCGACCTGGCATCAGACCCTCTCACCACCACGAGGTTCAAGTTAATGTTTTTGCCGTCCTAGGGAGGAGGATTAGTGGGGGGGGGTCCGTCCATCGGTCCCTGCAGGGAGCAGATGTCCCACTAGACAACAGCCGAGATTTTTAAAGTAGTTATAAGGTTTGGATCTGGCCTGTGCAAACATCAGTATTCTCACCCTCCCTCTACACCGCCACCAAGCCCACACCATCAATCAACTCACCCCCTAAAAAGGGTTCATCGGAGTGTTTACCCCCGTATTGGTCTCTCCAAGGGGCAGGCAGCCCAATGGACACCAATATAAGGTTAAAGTAGTGGGAACTGGCCCGTCCAGACATTGAGCTGCCCTTCCACACGCCCATACCTAAGATTTTTTTCTGCCCACCCGCAGCCAAAGTCCAAATAAAGAAATCGCCCATGGCAAGAGAGGAAATTTGGATTTTGTTGGGTGCAGTTTTGACATAAGGGTAGACAAAGAAGCAGTAGACCCCCATTTTACTGTTGGGGGTCAGAAAGAGAAACAGGTGCCTCAGGGTGGGGCCCAAAGCCAAGATGGGCCAGCACCTCACATCCTTCCTTTTATGGATACTCTGCCCTTGTGTCAAGGAGGCTTTCTGCACACTTGGGGCAGAAAGACTGGAAGTTAATATTTTAATCTGCCCCCCAAAGGGGCAAAGACATTGATGCAGGAATGGAGAGGTGGAACCCAATGCCAGGCTGGATAAGCCAAGCACCCCATTCCTTTTTACATTTTTTCCAGGTTGTTTCTTCAGGCTTTCTGGCATATCCCCTGAGCTGGTCAACATGGGGCAAATGCCCCAATTTCTGCACTCTTTGGACATAAAGTACATAAGACCAACAACAACAACAAAAAAGAAAATATTAAAAAAAAGTTAGGGGATGGGGTGCGTCCATTGTCCTGGCAACAGGTACCCCTTCCTAATTCCCCATGTCCAAGACTGTTTCTGCCTCCTCTTGCGGGCAGGTTTGGGACATTAACCACAAATGTGTCCATCCCCAAGGAGACAGGAAGCATACTGTTGGGGGAAAAAAGTGAAAAAATGAATTGGCTGAGGAGCCACTGGCATGTCTTGGCATCGAGCCCCACCCTCAGGCACCCGGCAATCTTTTTCCCTCAGGGGGAGGCAAAATGGCACCTTTAACCCATCTCTGAACCTCAATATGTCAAAACTATGCCCAAATAAATCCCAGTTTCCTTTCACCTATCATTGGGGAAGGGTAGAGTATTCGGGCTCTAGGTCAGCAGGTCCCCACAAAGCACTAGCAACACTAGTCATTTCTTAATACTAAAGACACAGGGAAATCCAGGGTGGTGTGACTTATATTAATTCCACTTTGTTGTCATACCCAGAGTGCCCTGCGAATGTCAAAACATCATGTAAAAGCATTTTTCAACGTAAAGTCGGTTTGTAAGTTATCATTTTGAAAATGCCACTTCTAGAAGTTGGCATTTTTTCTCTCTAAACTGCCTTTTTGGCAGTGTCCTGGGTCACATGATTGTGAATGGAGTTTTGTGCATTTCTTCCAGATATGGTGCCACTTTGCACTGATAGCGACAGTCCACGACGACTGGCTCTTCAGGCTGCAACAGCGACCTTTCACGACATCCAACCTGCTCCTTGCGCCGCTAACAATGACGTCATTGAGGCCCCCACCAGTGCGAACAGCAGCTTCAAGCAGACTTGAGAAAGTAACTCCTCAAAAGGACGAACTCTGTCCCTGTATCTAACCTGTAATCAGCCTGAAATTGTGACTTTTTCCCAGGCCAGGGCAACCAAACAAATTTGAGTGGCATTTTGTGCTTTTTGCCCCTATTTTCACATAACAACTTAAAAACTCATATCTCCAGTTCTACTTATTGGATTTTTGTTGCGCTGGTGTCATTTTATCTTTTAAATTGGAGTCTATTTGCTATAAACTGGTTTGGGATTATTCTTCTGTTGAGGTTTTCACTTTATTACGGTTTGAGTAATGCATAAATACTTTACACATTACCTCTCAGTTAAGCCTGGCTGCTATTTGCCAATCTATGAGAGGGTTAACACAAGATTTTTTTTTTGTAAATTTTGAAGTTGGCCCTGACAAACTGAGGTTATTATTTGAGTAGGGCTTTCATACCTCTCAAGTAATAAACCAATGTCTTACACCTGGCATGTGACAAAGCTAAACCCATTAATGTGGAAGGGTATTCTACATCAGAACTGGTTATAAAAAGCAGGGAGTCTTGTCTAAATGTGCATGAGGCCAAGGATTGTTCATGTTTTTGGCCTCCACAAAAACATTTAAAGCTGAATCAAAATAATCTCCCCGACCGAGTTTTGAAAGTTGATTATGGCATTCCTAAGCATGATAAGATAGGCTGAGGAGTCTAGTATCCTTGATTGTGTTGTGAGAAGCTGAAATTCTCAAGACGTTTGCATGCAAAATAATTATTTATGAAGATGTTGTCCCGTAAGTGAAGAAAGCGTGGAACGCTTCTAAATACCGACAGAGGAGTTCTGGAAGAAATTGTTGAGGTTAGATGAGGAGGGAATTTGAGAAGTAGAGGCTTCTTTCTGAGTGGCTACCGGAGGCCTCAGAACATGGGTAAATATGAAAAGTCGAGTTTTTGCATCTTAGTTCAATACCCCCTTTCCCACTCAGAACTTGTGAGAACCTGACGATACTCAGGGGAATGCGGTCGTCTACTATTCACTTGTCATCACTAAATCGTAAAGCTAAGCAAGTGTATCCCATGTCTTAATAACATTCTTAATACGGAGACGAAAATTCAGGCTCAAATGCATGCTTTTTTTAACTAGCGTCAACATTTGGAGTGGTCCAAAGGGCAATTCATCAACCCATTATGGGAGCAAAAATGTACTTATTTCCAGGGACACAGACCAACATATTATTCCAACAAAAAGAAAACAATGTAACCTCGCTCAAGGTATAAAGGGTTTTAGAGAATTGTGGTATGCCTAGAAAAAGGGTATGTAGGCCATCAAATAAACAGGGATGGGGATGCCCCAAAGAAAATGTAAGAAAAGGTAGTTTGGTGGAACATTATTCCACATTTATCAGGAGCTTGTAGTAAGATCCTAGTGTCTACAGGTATTCTATCTTCTTCGATTTTTGTTTGATTCATTACTAAGCTGTAGTGTTGTGTCATGTGGAAGATTTTAAGAGTGGAGAAAAGTTGCATTACTACAATACACCTGGCAGGGTTGATCCCTATTGATTCCTGACCTAAGCACATACTTGCAAGATTATGCATAGCCATGAGAGGAATAGGTTTACTGTATAGTTTCAAAAGCCTTAGGTATCTGACATGAGAAAGTGGGCTAATTTAGAAAGAACTACTGTGTGTGAAGACCTTCTGGTCACAGACCTAGAAGGGATTTCATATGTGAAGTAGGATTATCTGAAATGGTTTGATGAGCGAGCAAAATAGTTTAATGCCTCTATGGGCACCTTATGCTGATGCTAGTGTTGCATTTGTAAAGTTAACACAGCATAGGAATGCTTATTTACCATTATGGTTACTGTTTAAAGTAAAGTGTTTCTAATGATATAAATGGTTAGTGGTTAATGCTACCATTTACATATACAGTATACTGAATGTATTTATATGAAAAAACTCGCTCTCTTCTGTATGACCAATAATTGCGAGCGTAGGATGTCACTTCTTACGCACAACCCAGTTTCTGTAATAGACTTGTTATATTAATTTGCGTAACTGCCAGCAAAAAATAAAATAAAAATTATAAGCTCTTGCTATATTCATGCACTTGTTCTTTAGGTTTAGTGTGAGGGCTCCCTTCATTTTTAAAGTAACTTTTATTTGACCTTCTCAAATAAACTACTGTGTACTTCCGGCTTCACCAACTATCTTTACAGGCAGTTGGAAGTCATCCTCTACAGCTATAAAATCCATGGTTTAATGTTATCGAAAAATGTGTTCGGATAAAGGTTGGTCTTACAATAATCGAATAAAGTAGGTCAGTGGTATTAACATCTAAGTCAGAATTTGAGATAACTGCAAAACTATTAGACGAATGAGCAGACCTGTGTCTTACCTTGGACCAATCGTAGCTGGATGCGTATGCAAATATGTTTCCATTATTATTAAAGGCGCAGGCAGATATTGGCTGATCTAACTGTTCAGATGTTTTCAGTTTGGTTCTTGCATCTTTATCCCAAAAGCTGAATCTTCCATCAGAACCAACTGTTGCTAGTGTACCATGTACAGGATGAAATGCAATACCATTCACCTGAGCAAGAAAACAAAACAAATGAAAGCTTGATTAGAATTGAGCAACAAATGAAAATAAAAAATAAAAACAAGCCGAAAAAATAAAATCACATTTTGTGTTAAAAAAAAATAAAAACAAATACTGAAAACGAAATCATCCCAGGTAGGACGCTGAAGTGTTTTAGTGTCCGAGGAATGTCAATGTTTGTGTAAGGGCTCAAGAAGGGGACGTGGTTCACCAGTATTACACATTGGCTCATGAAATGATCAGACTAATAAATCACCTGTGGTCAGACTTTAAAGACGTGAGCTTGCGGCAGCATTAGGTCCAGTACATTCCCTAAATCAGGTGTAGTGAAGGAACATTGTTTAAAGAGGCCTAACAAACTGTACACATTGTAAACAAAAAACAGAACCGAATGTGCTCGTCATAATGAATATTTCAAGCACTCTGAAGGCAGGATTATTCTCGTCAATTTGCAGAAGCATAAACAAGCATGTGTTAGCATACATGACTAGAAATTAACCACACACAACTTCTATCTAGGGATATAGAATGAAAAAGATTTTCAAAATTATAACCAGTCTTCCCTTCTCTCACTTGCGGAAGACCTTCAAAGACACTATCCGATTCATCCCAATGGATAACAGACTAAAATCATGTAATAAGAGACAAGATATATCTTTAAGGCATAGCGAATCACTTAAAATTAATGCCACAACAATTAACTTGCCATAGTGGAAATTCACAGGGATTTCATAGTCGAAGATCTACAGCTCTGTCCTCCAGTCAACAAGAGAAGTATCACACTTTCATAGACTAAAGGAGGGCATCTCTAAACACAGACCACCAGCACATAACCTGGGACTCCAAGGGCTACTTATTACCAGTCACTACTGGGTGTGCAGAAGTCTATGCTGCCCTATTTAATCTATTTGTCCTTTTCTGTGGCCTGACTGTCCGTGCATGAATTTTCATGGTACACTACAACAGTGACTTCTGAGGGGAGGAAAGGTATCTGGTAACGGCATGTCAAGGAGGAGTAGAGGTACAGAATTACGGGGGTTTAAAAACTTAGTCCATGCTCACCATAGGAGCGTGCTCTACCATAAAACTAGTCTATAGTTTCATACTCAGCAGAGACATAAGAAATCCTGCATCACTGAGAAGCAGGGCAATTTTTCTGTTGGCAGGTCTGGCGGGTCTGGTGGAATGAAGAAATGGTCTTGCTTTATTTTAGGCTGGCAGAAAGGCTGATGATTGGAATCTGCACCAATGTTCTGTGCCTTTGAATGGTGTAAGATAGCTACTGGTCCCCATGGTAACTTTTGGCTTTCAACTCTGGCTTCTGCTCACTGGGGCAAAGGTTGGTTGGTGCAAGCAGTGTCACAAAAAAATGCCTAACAGATTTTAGTGCTCCATCCATAAGCAGAGCATATTCCCACTAATCTACCTAGGTGGTGCCTCTTCACTGTACAAGTATAGTTGGGATTCTGTACATTTGGTTTCAGTCGAGAGTACATCATTTTGTAACAGCAGCAGAAAGCATATCAGATCATTATTTTTTACTTTTATATATATTTTTTCTTTTTTTACAGCGGACCTTGCCTACATTTCATATGAATGGTTTAACGAATATTGTAGGTGCCGCCTTTCTTCACTGGATCTGCGTTGAAGCAGTCTCCTGAAGAAGTACACAATCTGCACTAACGTGCTTCCAGCAGCAGAATAAAAAGCAAATTATTTGCATATATGAGATTCCATCTTTGCATTCTTGCGGGACGGAGTGGTGACAAATCCGTTGCTGGATATCTCAATTTTCTTGAAAATATAAAGAAACCAGAACTACATACGTGAAACACAAATATCTAAAGAAACACTTACAGCATAGATATCTTGAGGTGGTGCTGTATTAGCTCCATTTGAACGATGGCATTTAAAAGTGAAGTTATCTTTCGTGCTAAAAAGCAAACAGAGGATACCTTTAATTTTGTTTAAAATATACACAAGCAAAAGTTTATAAAACAGAGAGGTTCGCCGAAACTTACGGATTTGGCGGGTTGATGTACTGGATCGCCACTCTTCCTTCAATACTTCCCAAAGCAAATCCGGTGGGTTTATTTTGTTTGTCTTTAAATATGGCAATACAGCGGTGCTGATCAGAAAAAAATAGGAGAGGTAAGTCTGGAAATGAATTTTACACCTTCATGATGCAGATTGGAAATGATGTTATGCAGCAAATGACACGAAATTCAGACACACAATGCTTTGATGAATAGAAAGGTTCATACCATGTCTTTAATTAAGAGAGGTCCTATTTGCTTTTTTGGTATTGACTAAGTTACCTGGTGTTTGAGAGGGGAATCTATCCTCCTGAATTCCGAGGGCTGGTTCTCTAGTTGGTAAACTATAAGACCTCTATCAGCAGTTGCGACAGCAGCCATGGGGTAAACCTACAACACAGCAAGTGCACATCATGTGGTCAGAATTAAATACGATGCCTGGATCAGATACATCAAAGCAAATTACGAACAGGACCCTTTACTCTTTTCACAGTCCAAACACACTTAAACATAATATCTGTGCCATTCTTTAATTTCTTGGGACTTTAAGAGAGTTTTGACTTATTTGGGACGATCAAACTTTAATATTCTTGCACAAATTGAGACATCAATATATGAATAAAAACGGTCTCCAATTTTCTTAAGAGTGTAGTTCTGACATGGTAACTCACCTCCCAAAAAAAAAGATAACACTATTTTACAGAACAAGAAATGTAAGGTTAAGAATGAAAAGGTATGAAGAGAAAACTTTCAGCTTCTCTTCTTTTTTATTTCTCTTAAAATAGGCAGTCATCGAATGGCAAAGAGACATACATGGTGATATAGCCATTGCTAGAATTCAGTACATAATCCACCTGAATCTTATCATGCATTAAAGTCAGAGTCGATAAAGGCATACATCAAAACAATTGTTTTAATAAATTCCAAGCTGTATTGCGGTCCGTTTATTTAAACCTAGAGTTTAGATTTATTCCACATATCTGCAACCATAAGAATACTTTCATTAAAAAGACGCAAAAGAAGGATAAGTTACTTACCTGTAAATCCTAGTTTTCTTCCAGGGGATCCTCATCGAAGTCATAAGCACTGAATTATTCCCACCTGCGTGTGGGGATCCCAGAGCACGTAACACATATACATATAAATATATATAAATTAATATACATATACATTCAGACTTTGTCATAAAGGTAAAAAAAAAAAAAAAAAAAAAAAAAAAAAAATCTATTATTTTCATTAAGTTTTCTTTCAATAAATATGAAAAAGAACTCCAGAATTTCTGAAACTCAGAAATAAAGGAGACAAAGATAACAGGACTATGTTTCATTGAAGAGAAAACTGTAAAGAAGAGCACATACATTTTTAGCCAATAGGCTGCATTAATTTTAACATGGTAAAGCAAATAAATGGCACCTTTCCTTTAAAGCCTCAGAGACCTCCAGTCGCCCACCATGCCTCAGAGGTGAGACAAAGGTGACAGTTAGGTGTCTAGATGGATAGTTTCTTGCATTGTATTTACCTATTAGTGGGCTGATAAACAATTGACTGCCAAGCCCATTCTGCCAAGCCCATTCTGCCAGGAGCAAGACAGCAACAACAGCTCTTCTGAAAAATGTCCCCATCTCTGAAATCTGCAAAGCAGCGATATAGAGATCGGTACATACTTTCACAAGACACTACTGTCTCAATTCAGATACTAGTGCAGACACCCAAGTAGGACAGGCCTTGTTACCAAACCTGTTTAAATGATCTGGTCAACTGCTGTAGCTCCTTCGCTTCATCCACGGGGGTACGGGATGGGCTTGCTACTCTATTTAATGCTTATGACTATTGATGAGGATCCTGCGGAAGAGAAGGTTAAGTTACTTACCTATAATCCTAAATCTCTTCCATGGGAATCCTCATCAAAGTCATAAGTAACCCTTATGATGAACCTCGAATACAGCAGTTCACCTTTGCCTGACCTCTGAGGCATGGTGGGATACTGGCGATCTCTGGGGCCTTAAAGGCACGGACGGTGCCCTTTATTTGCTTTTCCATGTTAATCTGAATGCAGCCTATTGGCTAAAAATGTCTGTGCTTTTCATTACAGTTTTCTCTTCAATGAAACATTGAACTGTTATCTATGTCTCCTTTCTTTCTGAGTTTCAGAAATTCTGGAGTTCTTTTTAATATTTATCAAGAGAAAACTTAACGAAAATGAGACTTTTTTTTAACCTTTATGACACAGGCTGCATGTATATGTGTATCATTTATATATATGTATATTTATGTACATATATATGTGTTCTGTGCTCCGGGGTCCCTGCACGTGGGTGGGAATAATTCAGTGCTTATGACTACTGATGAGGATCCCCTGGAAGAGAACATGAATTTAGTAGGACCATGATGAGAGCAGCAAAGAAACCAAGTATCATAATGAAACGAATAACCTGTATCTATCATACGTTAAAAGGAACTAAACACAAGCCATTCTGCAGAACCACAAGACCAAAAAATAACTAAAACAGACTAGCCTTTTTAATGTTCCATCAAAACTAACATTCATAGAAACAAGTGTGATATATGGTTCTCTGTAAACGTCAGCAATGATTTGCCTGGACTGTCCTGTAGACCTCTGCCTTTCTTGAGACAAAACTTCAATTTCTGAACACATCAATAGTTATATGCTTCAACTGCTGACCATTCAAGCTAAGAGTATTTTCAAGCTAGTCTGCAATGTACACAAAAGTTCTCCACTTTGTGGACCCAAAATACCAGCCACAAACCCCATCCTTCTTAAAATACCAATGGAGTGCTGAGAAAAATCTGGAATGCTATTTCTCCTATGATCTCAATAAGATCTGCAAATGTAGTATTCCAGCATCATGTCTACCAATGAGTTACGACGTATTATTCCAGCATCACTGCTACCAATGAGTTAAGACATATGTTCCTAACTTGCCAACAGTCTATCCACATGAAACAACATGTACAATTAATATGTTTATACTGTGTCACTATAAATGTACAACGCAGATATATGTATGTGTGTATATTCTATTTCTATAGTGCAAACCTAGCTAAAACACAGTGGGGAGCTCTACAGGGTGAAAGTGTAAGTTGCAATCAAAATGTACCAAACGTGGTAGCTATGCTATAAAAGTGGAAGTTTGTCCTTAAAGAGGTGTGTTTTCTGCTTTCCTAAATGACAGCAGTGTAGAGGCAGTCGAGAGAGATAAAGGAATGATGTGCCATATATTGGTTGCATAAATGCAAAAGGCCAGTTACCTTCTTTTTAATTTTTACATTTTCTATCCTGTCTGATCGTGTCTACGTGGGTGTCAAAAGTCACTAGAGATGCTTAGCCTGTGAGCCAGACAAAAGGAGGTGCCAGTCATGAAGTCAATGTAGCGGATGCATCTGTTTTTGAAGATATTGCAGGGCAGCAAGGCGACCAAGTGGTATTGCACAAGAATGAGAGCAATGTGGTCATATTTCTTTACACCCTTGAAGAGACACCGTGCGGTGTATTTGATGCCGGAATGGGGGCGTGTGGAGACTTGTGTGCCTTAGGGAAGACCATCGACAACAGTCAGTTGAGGGAGTTTCAGGGTTTAAACAGCACTTTTAAAGTCGCTGTCTAGTATAAATGGTTTCACTTTTAGCACCAGGCCTTCTTAGTTTTCTTGGTGATGTGTTCCTTGAGGTGAGATCAGTTTCTAGTGTGAACCCAAGTGATTGGCATTAGATATGTTGTCAATGTATTTGCTGTAACACTTTCATCGCCTACTGTATCTCGATTACGCTTGTTTCTATTTTATTGAGATGGTACCACATAGTGTGTAAACTGATTGTTATTATTTTTCACTACAAATAAATATTAAATCACCCCAATGCTAGAAATGTGTGCAAAATGCAAGCACACTATTATGTCACCTCAAACTATGAAGACACTGGTCCTCCTAACATACAATAATGCGTACACCACAGTTCTAATGGCCAGGTACACAAACTCTTTTAGAAAGTATTTATTTATTGCTCCGTAATTGTGTTCTGGATCCTATGAACTCACCACATCAGCACAATAGCATCTTTCAGGCAGCGGCAATGTCAGCAAAGGGTTCGGGGATCGTGTGTCCCAAAACTAAAAAGAAAACAACATGCAACAAATTGATACAGGCTAAAAAAAAACCACTTCTTTTACTTGAGGGACTGGTCATTATCAAAACCTGCAAAAAGATTTAGAGCGAGCCATCAAAACAGCAGAAACGGCATTCTATTCCACAGAGCATACCTTTAATGTCTTATCCCAGCTGCCAGTCATTATACACGAGTAATTTGGGGCTTTTATCCAGTGGACGGTCTTGATAGGAGATTCATGCTAAAACAAACACAAAATACAAACATTTGCTTATATGATTACATTTGGTAAACTAGATGTTCCATTTTCAAATTGTGGGATGCCAAATGTTTCCTGAATAAAGAGAATATGGATGTCACAATTAGCCGCTGGACTGTAAGGGACTCAAAGTTGTCTTGAATTGCAAACTTTTCCAGGTACATCTAAAGGTGCAAAGGGCACAAACTGGAGTTGGACATGAAGCAGCGACTGCCACTTGTGTGCCAGTATCCCGTGATGCAAAGCTTCAATCAGTTTCTGAGCTTCAGCTATCCCCATCTCGATAATCTTACAGCCTTTTCATGAAGAGGTCGTCCCTTTTCTTGGCTCCTTATATATAGTCAGCAGAAGGCAAAGACATTTGATATGCTCATTCTTTTCATCTGAAGCATAAACTTTAAATATATTGGACTCAATGCATGGTTTTCTCAGTGGTAGGAAAACCGAAAATGTTAAGGGACGCATAATGTAGTACTGAGCTTAGAAACAATAAATAATACAACAGATGGCGCACATATGTGGTCTGTCGCGTCCTGCGGTAGGCCCAATTTTCAAAGAGCCTGCCACTATGGTGTCTGAGACCTTCCCTACAGATCCAGGTCATGTTCATGGCTGCATGGATCGAGGGTGACTAACACTTTGAGGGCGTATTCCCGGAAGAGACGTGCATTACGTTCGAGGAAGCACAATAAACGTACAATGTGGGGACTCGACAATTTTTACATTTTGACAAACTCAAAAAAACAGCTAGAGACATACGGCCTCGTTTTCCACAGGCCCCACGCAATACTCTGAATTGGAGGTACTCTTAGATGGGGGAAGCACTAAAGGACTCATTACAAGAATATGTGGAGCAATGAGGAGAGATAGACCAGTGGCCCTGCTGATGGCTAGACAGGGATCTAGGAGAAATCATGTCTGAAGGTTATTGGGCAAAGGCCTGTGCATTGATGAGTAGGTTTTCTAGCAATGCATGATTCAAATGAACCCATTTTTAGGGTCGAGCCTGCGTGGCATGCGCTCGCGCATGCGTATAGCAGGGAGACTCTTTTGTATTTAGAAAAGGGCTCAGAGCCCTGTCAACTTCACGTCAGTTCTTTTTTATTGGTTCGTGGGCTTCCCTAATTAAATCGGCTTGCTTTCATTAGTCGAAGGCACGCATATGTCATGCCTTTTCCAGTGGCAAGTCCTCCTCGAGCGCAGCGACCAAGTACAGAAAACATGCGAGGCTCGCTGTTTTCCATCGGGCTCATGGACTTTTTTTTAACTAATTTACGAGCCCGATCTCGCTTGGCAGAAGTCGAGAGCTTTACTACTTGATTTCACTTTTTCGGGTTAAGTGCATAAATGCACTTTTGCCCGATAGGTGAAAAGTCGGGTTAGGAGTTTACAATGCGATCGGCTCTAACACGAGGAAATGCGAGACCCGATGCATTGTAAATGCTTGTTAAGTATTGTACCAAGCCTATCTCTCACGTAAAAGACTGGGTAGGATATATATAGTACCAGATCCCTGCCCTAGGTGTGCGAGCGCTGAAGCAGACTTTCTGCATATGCCATGGGGCTAGCCAGACTTGAAGCTACTGGGGCATGGTCACCAGCCGGCTTGGGGACGTGAATGATATACATATAAAAAACACTGGTGCAACACTGTCTGTTACACCTAATACCGAGCCCAAAGGGAAGTGAAGTATTCCACAAATTTGTATTGCTGGGGCTTGTACGGGAGAATCATGGCTGTCTCCGAAGAAACCTACTTATGTACAGTGAAGCAAAGATATGGGAGTCTGGGCACTAGCGTAAGAACACAGGATGCAAGAGGTTAGGACTGATGACAAAATGGAGGAGGATTACTCTGAATGGGCGGGGACGTTGCAGGAACGAATTGCCCAGAAAAATAACTCTGGCTCAGATGTGGATCCGACTTGATGCTCGATGCTAAATTAATGAATGTGATTAAGTGTATATTTAATTTAAAATGAGTCAATATTTTCAATTAAGCTTATTACCTAAATAATTGGATAAAACTAGCTCAAATTAAATTTATTTAAAGGATACTAAGGTTAAACTCACCATTAGGCTTTTAATACAATTTCGCACCTCAATTTAATGTTATTTTACTTACAGTCCAGAATATAATTCTATATAAATAATTCAATATGATATAGATTTACATAAAATTAACTATACTGTGAAGGCCAGCATGAATAAACCAATAAGGTTATACACTTTCTCATGCAATTAGATTTCAGAATATGACTATAAAATGTGAACTGTTGCACAATAAAAGGGATATATATATTAGTTTAATTGAATTCAGGGTAGGGATTAGATTTGCAGTTGAAATATGGCATATCATTTAATTAAATAGATGCAATTTAAATGACATTTGCATGTGCTGTGTTTAAAGAAATAGTGTTAGGCTGAGTATCATGGTTAGAATAAGGTTTAAAGTTATTTTAAAATAATTCACAGTTAGAATAATATTTAACTTAACAAGTTAATTTAATGTAAATTATTCATATAAAATTAAGTATAGAATTAAGGCTATCACTAAGATTACGAAAATGTAATGATGTAAAATAAATCGAAAAATGTAGGAGATTGAAGACATATAACTGTTTGCCACCAAATCAACTAAGAGGTCACGGACAGAGGGAAAAGTACAATGTTTTAAATGGGAGTAAAAGTATTTTGTTGTGTCCAATATTCAGGCCCAGCAGCCTATGTTTGAGAAGCACGAGGGATATATTATACAACAAGAAGCTCGTGATTGCAAGCTGGCTAAAAGTAAAAAAAAAAAAAAAAAAAAGGTTTACAAACAATGTGTACACACACAGACTTCTATCCAAGAGTATACATATCTTAACAAATCAAATGCATAACCTGTTTCAACTGATATCTAAATAAATATACCAGCTTCACTATTTAACTTTTGTGCAATGTTTAAGAGTAAGAATAATATTCTTTAGAGCCAGAGTAAAAGTACGCTTTTTCACACATATATTGTTAATCAGCAGTTATCTGAAGAATACGTTTTACTTTGCAAAGTGAACCCTGGATGAAACAACAAAAGCAAACATAAGGTGCTATAAAAGAGGTACACTACACGGTACCTGTGCTACTTGTATAGCTTGATTACTATTCAGATCCCACATTTTCGCGGTTTTATCACAGGAAGCTGTAAATACTTTGGTCCCATCCTGTAAATGAAAGAGAATTAAACACATTTTAAATACAGTACTTGAACAGTTAATGGCAATTGTGTATTTCATAAAATGTCTGCAAATAATTCAAGGGAAATGTGTTCATCGTAAGATGCTAACAGCAGATGTACTTTATCGTTTAGATTTTTAGCTGAGCACATGTCCAAACCCTAATTTATTTTAAATGCTTGTAGGCTGTCTCTACACCGGTGCCTTAATTAACCATAATAAGGAAGCAGGGCAGATTTTGTGTTTCTCTTGTTTTGAAAGATAATAAAGGAAAAAATATAACTAATCTGAAAGTGAAATACCTACAAATTAAAAACATACTTCAAGGGCCACATATAGACGGTGGGAGTACATTAGCAAAAGCGAGACAAGCGGAACCAAATCAAGATAGAGGGAAATCAAAACAAGGCAGCACCGATATGAGAAGGCATGGTCAAGAAGAGACCATAGATACAACCAGGAAGAGAGAGAGACAGGTGGAAAGACTAACACGGGAGAGATATGTACTGGAAAACACTGGCCTGAGGAGACGAAGGAAACTGGGGGCAAAGAGAGTCACAGAGACTAAAGTGGCAGACACTGGAACAAGGCCAGATTGGGAAATATGGGGAGTCGAGGAAGAAATAGCATGATATCGCACAGTAATGTGCATGAAATCCCGCATACAAGCACACATGCTCCACCCAGAGCACGAACAGCTCAGAAAGGTGTTACAGAAATAGAAAGTTAAAAACACATTAACAGCATTAACTTCTGCATTGAAATCTGCACACTTTGCAAAACTTTGTGTTGGCAAGTACTTTTGAATGGGTCTAACTGTTCACTGTCTCAAACGGATAGATCTACAAGCAGATTGACAAAGCACTTAAGATGGAAATACATTTTTGGTTTTAGGTAATTAACATCAAAAGAGCCTTAATAGAGGAATGCCTCCAGCAACTTATGTTTTAGGTATTGTTTGCAATGAAAAATAATAAAAGATTGAGCTATGGCCCAATACCGGACTACATGCATACCTTCTTATAGAGTCCACGAAATGCAGGTGCACATTTCTCTTTACTAGCACCTGACACTGTTTGACTCCTTTCTTTCCATTAAAGCCCCTGGAAGGGCCTCAAATACATGACCAAGAGTCAGGTGTATGTGCGTCAGAGCTAGTCCTAGAGCATCCCCAGTTAGTGATAAAACCAACATTTTGGGGGAATCCACTGCTTGACAAAGCCAAGCAGTGGATTCCCCCAAAATGCAGGAGATAATACTGCAGCAGCTAATAGGCCAGTGTCACCTATACATGACTTATACAACTGGCATCTGCAGGCACAGAGGTCTATAAAGTTATGTGTAGTGGGCGCTAAGGAATAGGCTGTTTATTGAAGTTTGCGGTTCAGAGTTCTTCTGAGTTTTTCAAAGCACACAGGAAGAAGCTGTAGTAAAGAAATGGTTAGGTAAGAGCTGAAAGGTGGGAAAAGCTAGAGTCAAGGGAGCAGGATAGAAGCCCTCACTGTACGGAGACACAAGTGAGCCAGTGCGTTCAATATATTTCAACACAGGTACCAAGTAGGGATGGCCATGTAAGGTAAAGAACGTAAATAAAAATTGTGTTTTTTCAGATTCTTCAAGAAACTCTTAAATAGTTATTACACTATACCTCTTTGACCCCCCTTTCCGATCCCTGCAATCGCCCAAAACTATTCTAACATTTATAACATTCCACCGGTTTCGCTCTCCCGACTGGTTTGAACAATCTTGATCCATATTAACATTAACAATATGAATAAGATTAAGGGACAAGGTATGAGAAGAGTAAAATGTGGAAAAGATCTGGAGAGGCAGCCACAGACAACAGAGGCAGGCATAAGCCAGAACACCAAAGAGTGGAGATGAAGAAAGGGCAGATTCCTGTTTGCCACCATATTCATTCTTAAACTATTTGAAACCTTTGGACTATGGGTTAAAGACAAGTCAACAGTAAGCCATTGAGGAAATCTCAGTAATCTACATCAACCACAAGCACACATCCATAGGAAATTCGCCTTTCTTTAGCATGCATGGATTGTTTTATCTATGTCTGATCTAACTTGTAGACAGAAACTTGGAAACAAAAACAAAAGTTATCTAATGGTTATAAATGTCATAGCAGTCATAGTGATCAGATCCGCAGAGACAAAAGTCAAAGCAATAATCACCTACGGAGAAACTGAGTGCTCACTTTAAAACTAAGGGAATTGAAGTAACGGTGTTTGATGAGTTCCACCTTCTCACTCTGTATATAGAACAAAGACAGTCTTTGTAGCTGAACACATTTTAATGATAGCGAACTTTAAAGGGTCAATGCTCTTTTCTGGGGATGACTCACTTTTGATAAACTTTTATCATTCAGAGCATAGAGAACTGGATTGTCTCTGAATGTACTAAAAGGTGACACATCATGTTTTGTTTTCTACTCAGTGGCAAAAATCGACAAGAGTCTACTAGAGAAGAGGGTTGCCTGAAGCCTCCACATACAGCCTTACGTTTGATTTAACCAGTGTCACATGGACAAGCCACACAAGAAATGCCATTGAGAAAGTGGCTTCTCCCGCCAATACAATTGTAAGATTTGTCTGGAATAATGGCAGATTACTTCTCAAGAGGAGACGGTGGTGCGAGAGGGAGAAAAAGCGCAGAGCCTCTATGCTATGATGCACAAACGTAGGGTCTGTTGCCAAACACCTATGTAGCTATGAACAGAAATTGTAGAAGAAACTTATTACTACCTAAAGATACACCAATAGCTACCCTAAAATGCAAAGTGGGCTTTGCCTAACCGAAGATGCCATCACAATTACCCATGTGAGGAACCCTTTGTAAATAAGCCTGGCACCGAATACCTAGCTAAAATGACCTGGAAGAAAATCTTGAAGTTAGAAAAGAAACCAGTGAAATCCGTGAAGGCAGTACTTGTTAAAGAGAGCAATATTGGTCAATAGCAACTTGTTGAAGAATAAACGGAGATAACCTGGCTGAAGTTTTGAAAGGCAAATTTGTGGACCAGATGTGATCAGCCAAGATTGAACCCAGCACACAGGACCTAACTGCCAAAGCTCAACATCAATACATTGTTATACCTGACAAGTCACTTATCGGCACACAACCACACTGACAAACCATCAGGACAGAAGACTCTTTGCTCTAGTAAGAGCTGGCAACCTTCTTGAGGTTCCGGGGAAATATCGAAGAGGTTTGTTGTCATTACTGTGCAAACAAAGAAAGTCAGCAGCACCTTATGTTAATCTACCAATATATTAACAGGTCCCGAAAAATCAATTTTTTTTAATTAGATCTTCAAGTTAAGTAACTTGAATAATCTACCCGACCCAACTGCAATGCACTGGAAACTTAAAAGGGTCTCAAATTGCGTGATCATACGCAAATATTTTATTTTATGGAGTCTTTTTTTCTTTATTCTCATATGCGTGCACCTTCAACTATGTAAGTTCAGCAAATCTGTGGTACCAATAAAAAAAAAAACTTGTCTGATTAAATGTCTAAACGTTTGCTCCATGTATAACGTGGGGCCTATTTATGAGGCTGTTTGAATCCCTCTAGCACCATGCAAGCCTCAATACAGATTTTTGAAGCCACTCTGTGTGGTTCTGAGTGGCTCCAAAAATCTGGAGTGAAGCAATGCAGCGCAAATTGCTGTGTTGCATTACTCTGCCCTGGGAAGTCATTCCATGGCCGTTGCATGGGTGTTCCCACGCACCTCTCATGGATTTTAACACATCCCCACATTTACAAGAACTTGTATACCTGGGGATGCGTGAAAATCTTACACCTTCACATGGAAGGCGTAACAATAAGAAATATCTCTATTTCTCATCGTTTCTTCGTCTTTCTAGGTGTGCTGCATTATGCAGCACACACAGAAAGAGGAACATGACTTCCAGGATTGTTTTGTGCAGTAAAGTGTCCCTTCCTGCAATCCAGGCATCCTTGCACTAAGGTACAAAGGGGCCTGCATTGGTGCTAGGCAGACCATTTTGCACCAGCACATGGGAAAGGACAGGACTGCACTGTACTGTACTGCCTTAAATATGGCACATTCCTGCCCTTTCCCCATACTGCAGTGCAGCAAGATGACTTGCTGCACTGCGTGGCTCCCTCATGAATGAGGCGCTAAGAACGTAGCCCACATAGCGGTTACACATGATCCCTAAGGAATTCCCTCTTTGTTTACTAATAGCACTGCCATCAGGGCAGGGGCAGAAGCGTTCCTCGGTTTATCTTTAAACATTCACTTTTGATAAAAATAGTACTAAGGTATGATGTAGTAGCACACTGTAATTTACAGACAGTAAATTTCCAAGAAATGGCCAAAAAACCTACCCACTAACTTGCAGCTTTACTGATAAAAAATATGTAGTGTGTTAACAATAACCTGTCAAAATTGGGTTTCAGAAAACATATTTAACATTTGCACATCACCAAGTAAAGTGGTATGATTTGATTTCATCCTATCAAAATATTTTTTTCTTCCCTCAGAAGTGCACAAAATGGGATTTCACAACGACTGAAATATATTTTTAAATGTTTTTACAGTTTACTTATTAGCTATTTATATGTGTGTTAGGAAAAATCTGCCGCCCTACAGACTTTCATTTCAAGTTCTGTACAGCAGGTAAGAAAGTTCACTTTACAAAATCCTGGAACTCTGCAGTCAAAGAAGGAAAGGTAATTATAAGAAGACTAACTGATTTTTGACCTCGGTCTCTGAACACAGAGCAAATGAGTCCAGATAAAAAGATTTAAAGGTGTCTCTATTGCTCCTTAATTTTCTGACTGAACAGGACACCTGTTTATCAACTCGCAAGAATGGGCAAATAGGCCCTAAAAGTTGCTTGCCTGATAAATTATGACTCGCCATAGTGAGTGGGTGAGTAGATTTTTCTGATCAAAAATATGAAATAAGCTCACAGCACACTTATAAAACACAAGGCCTAGGGCGTTTAAAATCTGTTAAGCTATTTCTCCTTGGACGCCTCTAAAAAAGTAACCAGAGTAGTCAGTGGCTATTTGCTGGCAGCCTGGAAGATGAGTGTTATCAATCCTTGGTATAAACAAGGTTTAACAGTTCTGGTTCATATGCAGTGTTGAATGTAGGCTTTTATTTAGCCAATACAAAGGAGCAAAGAAAGAAACAAACTAAAATCTGGGTGTTTTCTTTTGCACGTCTGGAAAGAAGATGAGCCCATGATTTCCTATTGTCGCTGTGCCTTCATCACCAATGTATTTGGGACTTTTATATTCCGTTCACTCTACTCTCATATCCCACAGTCCCCAATAGCTGTAAACTGGCCTACCTTTTCACACAGGTTGCCACACAGATTAGAAGGCATAGTTATAGTGCAGGATTACATAAATCAGGGGTGCCCGACAAGTTTCATATAAAAGTTTACATATCTTTATTTAAAATAGAAGACAATACAAAAACCATTGTATCTAAACCTTCACTGACCCTGCTACTTTCTTCCACCCCATAGGGTGAACAATGTGCATGATGAGAGTCCATTATCACAGCAGAATAGCTGAGTTTTTCTAATTAAACTGGCTTTTTTTTCCGTTTGACCACTCGTCCTTGTCCGAACTAAGTTGAGGAGGACCCAGTCTAATTCCACAATGTTTCGTGTTTGCTCAAAAGGCTCCTTTGACCTCATGATACTCCATAAATAACAAAAAGGATCAAATCACCAGTATGATCCATGGTCAAGTAACTTTCAATGTCCTAAGGTGATGGAGCAAAAGCCATTCAGTAGTCCATCTCCTTCCTGTCTGACCAGTTTCATCATGCAAGATTGACAGCAATCATATCCACGTCAGTGACCACCATGTGCAACGTCCAATGAGGTTCAGCAGCCTTGGCACCCATGTTAACAGTAACATGGTTTACCACATGAATGCAAACAACATTCAGTTTCACTATCAAACCGTTTACTGAAATGATAAGGGTTGAAAATGTGGAAGGGGAATTCCACTTGCAGATGGAGCTCATCTTTTTTCATTTTACGTCGATGATATGTTGCTGTTCATAGGAGATTAAAGCTCAGGTGTGGGCCCTTAAGTACAACACTGAGTGGAGTAAGGGAGGTTATCTGATCTTAAAGCAAACTGGTCCTAAACCTGTTCACTTTCAGTAAATTCATCAATGCAACAACAACACAAGCTGCAATGCAGCAATATTGCCTGGGCGCAACATACAATCATAGATTTGGGGCTAAGAACCAACCACTAAAAGAGTAATTAATGGCAGGAAAACCAGAAACTGCCATGAGATCCCTGAAAGATATGATTGAATTTTGACAGGCAAAGTTATCGGTAATGGGACACATTCTTCGCCTAAAATAGTGATGTGCCAGAGTCGTACATTATTTCATTTGTTTTGTCTTTATGATCTGCCTTAAATGGGTTATAGAGCTAGAGGTACTCCTGAGGGGCTTTATCTGAAGAAGGTGCATGCATAGTCTCATTTGCCAGAACCAATGCCTGAAGGAGGGCTCAGGGCACCTGACCTTGACCGTAATGTTTACCAGCCCAAATCCAATGGACAGCTTAGATGGCCGGAGCAGCGGATTCACTCAATAAATGGGTACACTGGGAACTGAGCCGTATCAAGATGTACGTGTTTCCCAAATACTCCCGAATCACAAACACATGAGGTTTTTCAACTGCTATCCACAGCTGGTAGCAGTCGCAGTCTGATAACCTGGTTCAACAGATCTCTCCTGGATGCAACTAAAGAGAACTCACCGAGAAGTAAATTGAAATGGGAATTTAAAATAAGCAGAGAATTTAAATGGAATAGGGAAGGGCATTAGGGCAAGCACAGAAAGGGTCTGGAAATGTAAGGTTCAAATGCGACCTGAGAAGTGCTATGACTACTTGTTAGACTGATACCAACGAATGTTAGTAACAGGGTCATAGACATGGCTTTGTACTATTTAAAAAAGCAGAACAGTGCACTGGAAGGCGGGATGTCAGCAAATGGACGAAGAAGTGATACGTAACAGATTAATAGCCTATCAGTGGGCTGAATTAATATTGAGTTTTGAGACTCCCAGTAAAGAGGGGCAAACCATGTATGGAATGTGTAACCCATGCAGGAGAAAATGGAGAGTTCCACCAGGTGGACTCAAACCCATACGACAGGTAGGTAATAGAATTTATGATCCTATTTGCTCACAAAACCATAATCACACAGAATTGTTTTGCTTATTATTCACTGAACAATCAAAGAAATCTGTGACTTAACCTTCCTGTGACCTCTGAACATGTATACATAATCAATAACCGAGCGTGATGGCTTTAATATGTTGGTATAAAGTAAAAGCAGAAATCTGAATGTACGCAACCTGTAAAAAAAAAAAGAAACCTCATAAAAAACGATTAAAAAAATATAAAGGTTGAAGGCATCAAAACTTGTTGTCCTTAACCCCCTCTAAGACAAAGATCCTGCTACTGGAGAATGCACATCCATCACTTTGGGAGTCAATTCTGACACAATCCTGCCAGGAAGACAGTGTCAGTGAGTAATGAATTCTATCACTTATGTGACCTATGTGAAATTCTTCCTCTGTTACATCTGCACAAATGAATGTCATTCTTCAAGCTGTGGTCTAGTCCTCCAGTATTGACAACTGAAATAAAAACTATGCTGTCTATATTACCGTATAATGGTTAAACTATGAAGTCCAAAACCATGCCTTATTCCTCGATTTTGGGATAAGCACACAAACCCTAATTCTCAAAGGCGGGGTTCTCTTAACTTTCCACCCTGGGAACACTATACCATCGAGCCGATGACGCACACACATTGTGGGGAAGGGCTATCTGTATGGAAGGTACCTTCTTCCGGAAACTCACTTTCCCAATATTCGGACTCAAATAATGTTTTCTAAGAATCAGAAAACCATGAAGACACATCTGTTCCAACAGGCGTTCAGAATATAGTCTTGTCAAATTCTTAATTCCGGATTAGTTGGCTGATAGAACATGATGGCTCTGAAATTTAGATGATTCCACCATCAGCAATGTAGCCTCTCATTCCTTCTTCAAAATAGTCAGTGGATAGCAACAGTACAATATAAGTATTATATTAAAAATAGACTTTAAAACCAATTTTCACCCACTTATTTATTTTACTGTCCTGTGAAGTGTCATTGATCTTATTTCACTTCAGAGTCTTTGAGGCTCTGGAAATAGAAGACAAGGGGGTGGCATTTATATGGGAACGAAAATGGGGCGAGTGGTAGAAATAATATCAAATGAGATTAGTATTCAAAGGTGGAGCTTGTAAGAAAGGTGAAAGTGTAGAACCTTGTTATTAATCTGTAAAATGTGCCAAACCCTGGTAAAGTAAGTTAAATATTTCATCTTTGGCAATCAGTGGTGCATTGATTATGAGACCAACAATGAAAACATAGCTCACATATCACAGAGGTTTTCAGCCAACAAAAAGAAAAATTAGATACAGCAGCAAGCTTTAGCATTTTTTAAGCATGAGTCACATAAGGCAATACAAACTTCAGTTTGGCTATGCAGTAAAATACATACATCACTCCAACACACATCCAGTACTGGCCCTGTGTGCATCTGCTGAGCCTTTGGAATAGTTTGTCCATTGTCCTGCACCTCCCAACACCGCACCTGAATCAGAAAAAAGAGAAAGAATAATGTATTTGTTAAATTCTTTAAAGAGCAATTTATGAACTTATGGAAAGTAAATATTTTCAGACTGATGGTTTAACAGATTCGGGTGAAGCAAAAACAACTTGATTTGCTATTTTGAATTAGGAGGCTTTGTAGACTTGCAAGAATAGACTGAGGATCAAACACTTGTCAAGCTGGTGCATCCAGCTAGGATGTTTTTGCAGTATGTCATCCAGTGAGGGAAGAAAATGTGGTTGATTTATTTTTCTTTCTAGTTTTCAGTCAAGCTGCTGATTGAGGGTTCCTCCAAATGAGTCAGAGAAGCATTCCTGTAATCAGGAAGTACAAATGAACTACTTAGCAAACGCTAGTGGCCAGGATGAGTGAGTAAGACCAAAATAAGATAGATTTGGCGACCGCTGCAAAATGAGCTTACGTAGTTAATGCATCGTGTTAATGGCGAAACCTGTTTATCTGGCAAATGAGACTACGTTTGTAATAATACCTAGTTCGCATGCTCAAATGTTTGGGGATGAATTTCTACAGTGCCAAGTTAGGAATTCTACATTACATGCTTTTATTTCAAGGAGATGAGAGCCCCATACATTTCTAGGTTGACTAGAAAGGTGTTTAGTTTCTGACTCAGTTAGAAATGAACCCTAAGGAATAGCTAAGTGTTGAGCCATGTATCTATTGACAGATGCCAAATAGTCCACTGATTTTTTTCCCCAGCTTTATATAGCGCAATCACAGCCCAAAGGCATTGGAGCACTTTACCTGAGAACCAGTTACATTACACAAAGCCAGATTAATTTTTTATAACCACAGGAAGATTAATTGATTTGCCCACTGCTGAAAGGTCCAAGGTAGCCACTGTCCTCAAGAATCAGCATAACATCATCCTGAATTTTTAAGGCTGCAACCTCTCTACTGAAGTTAGGAAGGGATCTAGATTGGTCACTGCACAAAAGGTTGGTTTATTTGATAGGTACTTTCTCAGTAAATTTTGAGATGGGTCTCAAATTTTGAAAGACCTCCAAAGGAATTATCTCCATAAGCATCAGGAAGACTTGTTTTAATACTGATAACATTTTTAGAAAGATTTAGGATGTGGCTAGAGCCCATTACTTTAGAAGCACAGCTGGTATGCGATCCTGACCAAAATAAGTAGGCTTGCTATCAGGTATGCAGTGTTGTATGTTGTACTGTAGTTGGGCTGATTTTTTGAGACAAGCTGTAATAAAATGGAGCAAGAAGGGATGGTGATGCAGAGATTCCCTGCAACAGTGGCCAACGAAGGGGTTTCATTATGGCTACTACTGCATTTGGATTTTTTCCCAGTGCTGGTAGCTTCAGCATCAGAATGGTGGATGGGTGGATTCGTGCAGTGTTTACCTATGGCATAACGAATATGTGAGTGATTTATCATCCTGAAATGTGGATGCTTAAATAGTTTACTTCTGCATTTGTAATCCGGTTTTTATTATTATTCCTTTATACCAGAGTTTTACAAAGTCAATGTGGTCTTGTGAGATTCTCTTTTTTCTCTAATGCCCCGCATTTTTGTTTAGAGTCTAAAACTACTGGGAATTATAATGCTTGTGGCTCTTAGCTGGTTGGCAATAACATACACATTCATCACAACAGAAAGGGGAATAGTGGGCTGTGACCTATTAAGAAAAATTAGAAGCAGTGTAGCAAGTGAATATGGGGAATATGATCCCAAAGACTAGACCACGCTGCACTGAAAGCAAGAAGAAGGAAATAAGAGAGAGGAGGTACAAGGAAAAAGATGTAGCTGGTTAATGGTGTGTTTGATAAAGGCAACAGAAGGTCACAGTTGACATTAGCTCCTCTTACACCGCTACAATAAAAGCTACTCCAGTAGGGTACTACATGTCCCCACCTAGTGTATTCACCAGTAATAAGACAGAAGCAAAATAGATCCATCACAATTTCATAACTGCTATAAAAATAGAAAAAAATGAAATGGTATAGCACAAAATTTACATAACTGCCTTCTTGCCTCGAGGGCACAGCACCAACTGGCAGGCAGCAATGCACACACACTTCAGACAGGCAACGTAGATGCCTGGCCAATCAATGTAGCCTAGTTATCCGGAACTTAAAAGTGAGAAATCAGGACTTGCTCTCTTTCTTCCATGTGTTTCTCCCTTTGCTCCTGTGTTCTCTCCCTTGTGTTGCTTCTCCCCCAGCACTGCATTTTGCTTCACCCCAACCTGCTTCCAAACCCTGCTCACCATTTCTTTTTTTTTTTTTTTAAAGAGCGTTTGCGTTATCTTTTAAAAAAGCGTTTTTGCTCTTTTTTTGTTATTATTCATAGATCCATGTTGGATCTGTAAATGCAAAAAAAGGCTCTTTTGTAGGCAAACACATGCAAAAAAAATGCATGAGCACCTACAAAATGACATGGAGTTCCAGTAATGTGCATTTATTTAATTTAGTCATGTTTCATAGCAGATTCAGTACGGTACATCATGGCTCTTTGGCATTACCTATAGGCCTTGCCAAAACTTGTTCTTTGGGTGAGTGTCAGATAGAGAGACAGAGAGTTATTTATCCCAGAGGTTACATAACACTGTTCTGAAATACAGACCCCAAAATTTTAGAAGAATCACCACAAGACGAAAATGCATGCAGCACACAATGCCCGACACACAGACTGCACCGGCCACTCTTAAGTCACACATACCATTATTGTGGCAACTGATTTTTGGGGTGTTAAGAACACCTCTTTGACTTTCAGGTCTACCACTTGTATAGCTTCTACTAGCATATCTTTCTAGTCTACCCTGACTCCCATCGAGGAATATGTTTGGAATGTGAGTGTGTGAAAGGTGGCAGGAAGCTGAATGTGATGTGTCAAGGTGGTGGAAGGGAAGGATACCTGGTACGAGGTAATGGGCAATACACAATATTTAGGGGTGGTAATTAGGGGTGATGGTAAGCATGGCTAGAAGTGTATAAGATTTGAAATATTACATGTGCAATGTCGCCAGATATCTATTTTTCCAGTTCCGGGCTTTTGCTAGGAGACCACTGCATTGTAGAAGTTGTAATGTTTATTCATGTTTATCATACCAAATGCTAACTGGTAAAGAAAAGCCCAGGGCTAAATGCTTTTTGCCAGAATGACAAGGACCATATTGGTTCCCTAGATGAGACAGTGCATAGGGTGAGAGTAAATGAAAATACTTAAATGATGGCACAAAAATTGTACTGTTAGAGAAAATTATGCATTTGTATTACGCATAATTTGCTAATCCAGAAAGGTCTGAGAACACAATAAGGCCTCAAGAAAGGTATAGATCAATATTTTTCTCAATTCTTGCCAAACAAGATTTAGAGGTTGTTTTGCGTTTAGCACATAGTCATAGCTACTGATGTCTAAGAACATCAAGCAAAATGAATAGGTCAGATTGAATGAAAGCGTGCCCACACCAAAACATGACAGGCTATCTGTATTCCTTAAGATCATGGGCGACTGTGCCTGCCCTGCCCATTGTAAAGGCCAACATGTAGAAAATGCAACAATATTTAACAGCAAAAGTACCCTGCCATTTGTAGTTCTAGTCTACAAAACAGATCTAGCTTTAAAGATCGCTGTAGAGATTTTTGATTTTTTTGTTGTTGTAGTATGGCACCTAAATCAGAAGCGCTGTAGAACAGTTTGGTGTCCACTTTGGTTACATTAATCAGGATGTGAATGCAAGGTAACCAGTTTAGTGAAACCACTGAATTGTCTACTTCACAGGGCAACATCCGCATAACGCACCACCATGTTAAGTTCAAACATTTCTAACTATGATTCATTGAGTTGAAAGAACTTCAATAAAAAGGTAAGTTTTTCAATTTTTTATCCTTCAAAAATGGATTGACTTCGTCCTCGGATGTAGGATATTGAAGCACCCCATGCTAAAATGATGAGATCTACATATCATTCACTAATTCCAAATTAATGATTCTGTTCCAGTTCAGGCTGAGCCCTTGTTCAGGGGATGTGTCATTCTAAAAAACAAATAAACAAACGGAAATGGAGTATATAGGTCCAACAATGCAGGATCAAAATCCTTTGCAAGAAATATTCATTGGGCATGGACAGAGAACTCCCCCTAACACCCATCCACGTGGTGAGGCCAGTTAATAACAACAACTGTGGTGATGAAAACCGGATTCCAAAAAGTGGTTAAATAAATGACTGAACCAATGTGAATAAATCACCCTTCTTTAGCAATGCATTCAATCATTTATTTTTCTCTTTTTGAGATTAGCTCTGTCAGCGGCTCAAAGGAACACACGGATTCACAATTGATGAGAACAGCTGGGAAACTTAAGTGTAAGAAAAAGCTAAAAAGAAAGGCCAAGGGGATGGAAGCTGAGAATGGGAGGAGGTGATGATTTCTGTCCTTTGAAATGGGTCTACTCTGCGCCACAGCAGGTGTACTAGGATGATCTGGGACAGGAACCAATACTCTCCCCTTCGGAAGATAGACATTCAAATCCTTCCCTTGTAAGTGAAGTACTTTCACTGAGTCTCATTTATCAGTCTATCAAGCAGCTCCAAGAGGAAACTTGCAATGATAGCTGGAGGGTGCAGGTGGCTACTAAAAAATCTGCAAGGGACAATAAGGAAAATCAGCAAAGCATGCTGTGAGATAAGGGAAAGGGTTCCTGCAGTAGAAGACTGCACCACAGCACTAGAGTAAGACCTGGAAGCTCTAAGAGATCTAACAGAGACGTATGAATCTCAACTTGCTGATGTCTTATAGAACATAGAAGATTTTGAGAATTGTCAAAGGAGAAATAATTTGAAATTTTTAGGCATCCTAGAAGGGGTCAAAGGTAGGGGCATACAGTCCTTCATGATCTCTCTGCTGAGGGGGGTTTTCACAAGCTTTGTATCTGGAATTGGGAGGCGGAGGTCCAGAGGGTGCATCACTTTCCCCTAATGATTAAAAGGCAGAGGCCAATAAAGGATGAGGCTGCTGGATGACCAAGAGTGGTGTTAGTTTATTTTGGGAACTTTCTGCTTCAGCTAGCAATCTTCAAAAAGTCCCAACCAGAAGCTAAACGGGCTTCTTTGTAAGACCCGATTTCTGCCATGCGACAGTCAAGCTAGGATGGAGACTTCAGCAGCTGAAAGAACCTTTCCAGGATGTTGTGAGGAAGCTGATCTGATCAGCCCAGCTTGTCTGAAGGTCAAACTGCAGGGCAAATCTTGCTCACTTACCTCAGAAATCAAGGCTAGAGAGTATCTGAATGAATGGACATCTGGGCAACAGGATGGAGTCAGCGAAGATGGAGTCCTAGCAGACTGCGTCTGCTAGGAAAGGAGCTGAGGGGAAGGAGTGTATTCTATAAGCTAGTGGTTGCATCTCTACTCAGATTGAAATGTATTTTTTTCTTTTCTGTATGACTAAGATAGTGGGATATGGTTTTTGGAGAAGAAGGAATCTAAAGCAATCAAATTACCAAAGTCTATTCTATTTTTTGCTATGTCTTTAAAGTGTATTCTCTCTTGATTGCACTCAGGGGGTTTGCTGGTTTGCCCGGTGGCTGGGGAGGGGTTTGCACTGCGCATGATTTCTGGAGTTCAGGCCTGAGGAGGTCTTGGAGGGTAAGGAGGTGGGAGGAGGGATGATAAGGGTGGGGGGTGAGGGTGGAGGGGGGCTGGAGGGGTTATCGGGGTCACAACAAATGAGGAGGTTGTTTGCCCTCAGGTTGTTTTCCCTTACTCTACTCTTACTGGGTCTCACAAGATCCGAAGCGTGTAAGGTGTGGTAAACAGATTTACCTGGGAAGCAGATAAATCTGATCTTTAGAAATGGCTCAACTCTGTATAGCAACAGTTAATATGTGTGGGTTGAACAATGGTGTTAAAAGGTGTAAAGTAGCCCTTGATCTCAAAATCCTGTGGGCAGATTGCCTCTGCTTGCAGGAAACACATACTGGGGGGAAAGAAAGCTGCTTGATACTGTGGGATTTTCACTTGTAGTTTGTACCACACAGAGCACTAGGACACGGGGGTAGCGATTTTAGCACAAAAAAAAACTTAGGTTGATTTAATCGTAGGCTTGCTGATAGATATTGGCATTGGGTCATTACATCATAGCAAGATAAACAAAGCTCCTTCACTGCATGCTCAGTGGTCTTTGTTTGGCTGACCACAGAATTGTCCCAATGGTCAACTCCAATCATAATTTGCGGGGCCTTCATTAGTAATCTGATTGGTGGTCTTTTGGGTAGCAGAGCTCCCGCTTATAGTGTTAGGAAGCCTAGGGTATTTAAATCCCTACTTTTTCTTGGAAAGGACCATGGGCTGTGTGATGTGTGGGCCAGGGCGAAGAATTCAGATCCTGGCTTTACTTTCTTTTCTGTCTTCCACAAGAAACAGTTGCGGCTGGACTGTTTTCTGATCTCAGTTAATTTCCTTAAAGACTGTAAGATCGAAAAATACTCCAGGGTTATGTCTGATCACAACCAACTCGTTTTAGAAATCCAGGTGAAGGGCAAGGTTAAATTGCAGCAGGATTTGTCTTTTGTGAGAGCACTGCTTAGCAACGAGGACTAAATCCAACATATGAATGATTGGATATTACAATGCTTTTTCTAAATTTAACTGGGGAAACGTCTCACCCGGGATGGGCTGGGATGCTTTCAGGGGAGAGATGCTTAGCATCAGCCTGCACCGGCAAAAGAAGTAGAATCAACAGTTTATGGATTTGTATAGAGTGCTGTGGGAAGCAGAGGCCCAACTTACATCTGCGGTGGCTTATTTAGATGTAACTCATTACAGGGTGGTTGTTGCTAGGGCCGCTGTCACCAATATCTCATCAACAAAAGTAGCTGATAAGTTCTTAACCTGGAGATGAGAATATAGTGAATGGGTGGGCCATCTCCTGGCGGTTTGAACTAGACAGTGGGAAAGTCAAGGTGAGATCACTGAAATAAGATTTTCAGAGGGACCTGGCTACAGACCGTGATGAAATCCGAGCATTTTCGAGATACTATGAGGGGTTGTACTGGGAGAAAGAGCAGGTTCCCAGGAACAGCTGACAGTTTGTGGAGGCCCTTCCAGTGAATAAGGTAGGAAACGAGGACCGAGATCTTCAGAACACTCCTATGAGTGAGGAGGAAATTTTGACTGCTCTTAAAAGTCTGGCATCCGGGAAGGCAGTTGTCTTTTTTTCCCAGACAACTGGCCCAGACCTCGTTGATCTTTTCTTGGCACTACAAAAGGATGAAGTCGTACCAGAATCATGGTCTTCAGCAAACGTGTTTTTTTGTTTAGACCAATCACTTTAATAAACAGTGACACCAAATTATACTCCAAGGTGTTTGCCTCAAGGCTCAGCCAAAGTATAAGCAAGACTGTCTCCCTGCTGCAACACAGGTTCGTTCCGGGAAGGGGGACCATGCCAGCCAAGTGATTACTCTTTTTGACGCAGTGGCTACCTCTGGAGAACCTATGGCTTTAAAACTGCTAGACACAGAGAAAGAGTCTGAGAGGATCTCCTGGAGGTATCTGTGGCAGGTAATAAGCTGTGTTGGATTTAAGCAGGATTTTATGAAGGTCATGCAAGCAGAATACCGTAAGCCTATTGTAGGGGTACAGTTAATGTGAGGCCGGTTTGACCTGATCCAGATGCAGCAGGGTACTATGCAGGGGTGCCCAGGTTGTCAGTTGCTTATTGCCCTCTACATTGTCCCTCAGCTTAGGGAATAAGAGTCTAGTGAACTAATTTTATCCATGCATTTTCAAGGCTGGGACACAAAAGAGCTTGCAGATGATGTTCCTATTATCATGCCAGATCATGGGGCGAAAGGGGGGGAATGCAGGAGAGTGAACAAGAGACTTTCAGGGGAATTTTCTGAATAGCTGCTAAATCAAAGTAGGTCTTAGGTTGTGATTAATAGATATACTCAATTTACACACATGCGGGTCGTTGAGAACGTTGTATATCTGGGAGTCACTATTATTGCAGACTTAGACCAAATAGTGGAGGTTATGTAGCACCGCTCATCAGGAGGGCTAAGATCGAATTACAGAGACCAGACAGTCTTCACCTGTCTATTGTGGGTCAGTGCAATATTATTAAGATGCTATTTTTGCCCAAAGTTCTGTATTTCTTCGGGGCTTTCCCGCTGACATTCGAGGGCCATTGGTTTAAGATATTGGATGAGCTTGTACGTAGATTCATCTGTGCTTACGTCAAGACTAGAAGGGCCCTTATGTATCTGATATTACTTAGGGAGAGGGGAGGCTAGGCAGTGTTGAATTTTAAATTATATTACCAGTCAGCAGCTTTGAAATAGATGTACTCTTTGGTAGAGGAACAAAGTGAAGAAGAGATGACTGATTATACAGTTCCACCAGCTTATGTTCTACTGAGTGGGGAAGAAGCCCAAGAGTGTTTCTTGAGACAGGTCCAATCCAGCTATTTGAAGAAGGTCCAGTTTAAGACACTCCGGGCCGCAAGCAAGATTTGGATTGCTCTCTGAAAGAAATTAGGGATAGGGCGACTAAAACATTACAGTTTGCTTCACAGAAATCCCATACTCCCTGAGATTTTTAACAATCATCATGTACAAGCCTGGAGTGGCTGGGGGTTGTGGTGGTTAGGAGACTTTTATGATGGGAGTGGGATTATCTCCTTAGAGGAACGGCGGGGTAATTGTATGATTAGCCATAAGTATTTTTTTTTAGAGTATCTTCAAAACCTGAATTTTCTTTATAGGAAGGGCGGGGGTTCTAGTGGATTCACAAAAGTAGGGCGGATTGAGCTTCTTGGGGATGGGATGGAATGTTAAATCAGTCCAATTTATAGTAGTTTGAATTCTTTGACTTGGGATGATCAGATGTAAGAATGGCAAAAGAGATTGGGTACCTCGGATTGTTCTTTTCTTGAATCTCTCAAACTTGGCCAGACAGTGTTATGTTCAGCTGGTCCACAAGCACAGCACAATAAAAAAGTGTTTGATCTTTATGACACACCAGCAAAGATAGCTAAGTTGGGATGGGGTCAGCTGGCACTTACTGCCCGCGGTGTCAGCTCCCGGAAGAGGATCTAATCTATATGTTTTGTTCTTTCCCGAACTTAAAATAATTAAAAAAGGAGATGGTTTAATTTTTGGGGAGCTCGTTATAGCTGGATATCACTTTAACCCCTCAGTTAGTACTCCTGGGAGTTCACAATGAGCTCAGCCCTGGGCCTTGTAAGATCTTCATCTTTATATCTATGGCGGTGCTCCGGTTATGAATTGCTTCCGCCAGGTTGCATCCTGGCCCTCTACCCTTTTCACAATGGTTGTCAAGCTTGCTTGGCATTATTCAATCTAGAAAGGTCTTTGTATCGCGGAAGAACACAAAAGTGAAGAAAAAAGGTGAATGGATCTGGGCACAGCTGCAGGGCTCGGTTGTTTCTTGTAAGGTACCTTAAACTGGGAGTACAGTGATGATGGTAGAAAGCTGTCTGCTCTTTATCACTTCCTCCTTTGAGATTTTTTGCCAATACCCTAGTATTTCTGTTTCCAATTGAGACACTGGTATGGCACTGAATAGGGTGCATGTTATGGATCCTGAGCCCATTATTTAGTTAGAATTTTCTTTGGGGTAAGGTAAAGCACGAAATGCACTTCATGGATTTCACAATGACTTTGTTTTATGTTCGTGCTGCTCAGTTTTTCGATTAATTTTGGTGATGTTACATTGGAATTGGGGGCAGATCTGTATTTATGACATATTTCCTCCTCTTGTGCTTTTAAAATAAATGTTAAAAAAGCATGTTAAATTACTTTGATGTAATAAAACACTAGTTCAGTTGTACTGAAAGACAACTTCTTTAGAACGAAAAAGATTCTGGCTGCTTGGATTTGTAGTCTAAAGAATCCTTCTTCTGGTCGGCAGTGTAAGCAAAGTTACAGTAGTTTAGTCCAATCCGATGAGAAAGCTATAGCAGCTGGATGACAGTTCTCAGAAGCATGACATTAACACTTGCTTTTCTTTATCATTTTGACATGAAAGTGAAATGATTGTTTCAAATCAAACCATACTTTGAGATTAGTTTTTACTGGTTTGGTTGGAGTCAGTGATATAGCTGGTTCCTCAATGATACAGCTAATTCCTCTGACCAGACAAAAGGAAGGTATCAACAGTGGTATCTCGGAATCTGAGGATTAATGTTTTATAAATAGTTCTCTTTCGTCCAATGATAAACTTCTTTCCGACAGGTAGTGATATTTTTGTACTATTTACTTCAACTCACTGTAGAGACTCAAGATGTATATCATCTTCGACCATATGGACCTGTTTGTGTTATTTGGAAAACTGCATCAATTGATTCATTTATATGTTAACATTAAAGGAAAGAGAATGAATTCATGAGATAGCTGCATGAGAAGAGTTTCAAAGCAGACAATGAAGAGCCAATTTTGATTTGCTGAATGCAGTTTTCAACAGTGAATGACATCACTGAAGAGATAATCCGGTGATCCAGGCCCAATTCTCCAAGCATGCTGACAAAGTTTTATGCTCCATGTACCATAAGCATTCAATAGTTCAAGGAGGACTCTGGCACATTCATGCCCAGCAGATGATAAATTGTGACACAGAGGAAGATCTTCCCTGTCTGAAACTATATTACTTGCCCTGCAGAATTAAGCTAGGGATGATTAATTCTTGTGCTTTTCATTATCTTACTGATAATGATATGGCTGTTGAAAGGTCTGTAATTTGCGGATTCCAGTGGACTGGTCAATAGTTTCTTTAGTAATGGAGTACTAACAGCACGTTTTAGAGTGTTTGGTGATTATTTCTTGTTGTTAAAGAAGCAGTTAGGATGTTTACCTCTGAAGCAAGTGTGAAGGTGTGGTCTTATTTTGCTCTAGCTATGTGTGGGTAGACTGAGATTCTCAAAGATCATACCGAACCAGATCTAGGCCTATGAACTATCAGAATGCATGTAGGATTTGAGTGGATCACTGGTAGGCAAAGTGGCAACCAGATTTAATGGAAATCTCACAAAAATCTTAGTCTCAAACACTGGTATCAGGTTTTCACAGTGCCGCTCAGTGGCAACATGTGTACCCTTAACAGCTTTGAGTCCTGTTCCATTCAGGAAAATCTGTAAAAATTCTCTGGTTTTGTTAGATGGTTTATTGATTTAACAATAAAACGTGATTTTTTGCTTTCTGATTATTTTATTTGTTATTTCCTCATGTGAGCATTACACAGCTTTCTGCACTAACTGCATTCTGAATTACCGCTAAGTCTATAAGCAGTGTTCTAAAAAAAAACTAATGGGGGCTGTTTTCTTCCTATGTACTGAAAACAGGCAATAGTATCAAATATTCTCTTTGTGATGTCAACAGGTCTAACCTTTCCCCCCTCCTTCACTCATTTAAACAACTTAAAATATATGTTTTTAAGTGCTATGTGCCTGTTGAGATGCTAAGTTTGGAAACATTTCCCATTTCCAGCACAATCGTTATTATCATCTCTATAACTGAAAGTGTGACTAATCCAATTTCTCTACAAAAATAAATGTTTGTTTGTTTACTTTATTGAGGCTCAACGTCATAAAAGTATAGAAAAAAAACAGCATACATTGCACAATTAATAAATGAAGTTTCTACGTAAAAGCGCAGTGCAACAAATTTCTCAAAAGTGTGTATCTATATTAAATAAAGTTAAAAGATAAATAAATAACTATTAATAACTAAATATAAAATTGATAGCTCAACAGAGTGTACGAAGCGGTCACACATACATTTTCCTTATGCACCAAGCCAAAAATAAATATCTGGAAACAGCAAAGATGATTGATTGTTGTGTATCTGTGTTCAAAATCTTGAGTGTTGTATGGCACTGCCCTATACCTAGGTTCCTACAGAGTGTAACCAACCATTTAGATCTTGATTTCTGGTATGCCTTGTAGCAAGTACCCCCTTTTTGGCTTGGTTACCTCCACATTTTGACTGTTAGCAGTAGGTTTTGACTGTGTGCACTGGAATCCTGCAAACCAGGACCCCAGTGACTTTGCTCTCTCCTTTAAACTTGGTTGCTTGGACCGCAAACACCCCCACATTTGGCATACTGGTGCCCCCTCTTATTAATCCATAAAATATTTTACCGAGGGCATTGGGACACCAGGGGTTCCCCAGGGGCTGCAGCATGTATTATGCCTCCCATGGCAGCCCTTAAAAAATGTGTCTGCAGGCATGCCATTTCAGACTGCGTGAAAAAGTGCATGCACTCTTACTTCAGGTCACTGCACCAGGTCACTGTAAGTCACCCCCTCTACTGGGCCCTCACAGCCCAGAGAACAGGGTGCAGGTACAAACTCCAGCTCCATTTTTCTGGACTTCATGAGTGCGGTGACGCCATTTTACGCGTGTACTGAACATAGGTCACTACCTATATCTAGCTACATAATGGTAACTCTGAACCTAGGCATGTTTGTTTGGTATCAAACATGTCAGAATCAGACCCAAATACTGTTGCCAGTATTGGCTGCATGATTCCATGCACTCTGGGGGCTCTTACCAGCTTTCTGGGGTTTCCCAGGCAGCCCACGCTACTACCACCCCTCAGATGAGTTTCTGCCCTCTTGCTGCTTGACCAGCTCAAGCCCAGAAGGGCAGAACAAAGGATTTCCTTAGGGAGAGGGAGATAACACCCTCTCCCTTTGGAAATAGGTGTTACATGGTTTGGGAGGGGTAGCCTCCCCAAGCCACACTGGTTTTCTTCGAAGGGCACACTTGGTGCCCTCTTTGCATAAACCAGTCTGCACCGGTTCAGGGACCTCTAGTCCCTGCTATGGTGTGAAACTGGACAATAGAAAAGGGGAGTAACCATTCCCCTGTCCATCATCACCACCACCCCCCTCCCCCCCCCGGGGGTGGTGCCCAGAGCTTCTCCAGATGCCCCCTTGATTCTGCCATCTTGAATCCAAGGTGGGTGGAGGCCTCTGGGAGCATCTGAATGGCCAGGTCAGGTAGGTTACGTTGCAGACCCTTCTAATAGATGGTCACCTGGCTAGGTGACCAATCCCCCTTCCAGGGCTATTTAGGGTGTCCCTTTTGGGTGGGTCGCCAGATATGACGTGCAAGACTCCAGCAGGACTCCTCTGCATTGTTTATTTTGACTTTTGGCCACTGGAACGGCAAGTGGACTCCACAGGAACCTACAATCTGCAGCTACAGCGACGACTCTGCTCTGCAACATTGTTTCTCCTGCTCCTTCCACCAACTGCAACATTTCCCCAGTTCTGCATCCTCTGAGGGCAGCAAGTCTTCAGTCTGCACAAGAAGCAAGAAAGAATCTCCCATGGAGTGAAGGAGTCACTTCTTTGCATCCGAAGGCACCAACTGCAACGATGACCAGCTGCATGGATCACCTCTCATCCTGATCTGTGTGGATCCTGCATCACAAGTGGTGGCCTGGTGTGGTCCCCTTCGTCCTCTCTGCCAGCAGTCCAACTTCGGTGAAGGTAGGCCCTTGCCGCCCCACGCAGGACAGTACCCTCGTTCACCGCGTCTCCTGCAGCTACCACGGCTTGTCAGCATCTCCTCCAAGAGATCTTCAGGCTCTGTGTAGCCCCAGCACTCTTCCTTGCGACGCACAGCCCTCTGTGGGCTTCTCCTGTAACGTGGGACCTCTCTTTAGGTGTGCTACATGGGCCTGTCTTTGACTTCTTGGCTCCTTGCCTGTTGGTGTCCTGTTGGGGCTGCTTCTTCTTCTTTAGAATCTGCACTGCTGAGGGTTGCCTGGGACTCCCCCCGTGGGATAAGTCCTGCTGGACCTTGCTGGTCCCCGCCAGCTCCACTTTTCTACCAACCGCAACATTTGCCTTTGCCAAGGCTTGTGGGCAGTTTTTCCATACCACAGACCGACTGCAGTTCTTCAATCAGTATGGAACCTCGACTTCATCACCCAGGAACTCTTCATCTGCTACAGCGCTGCACTGCTGACCGTCTTCGTCTCAACCTTGAACAAATCCTGCATCCACAGATGGGTGGTTAGTGGCTCCTGCCACCACTAGACACATCAACGTGAACTGGACTTGGGACCATTCTTTTCCAGGTCTTTCTCTTCCAGGTTCCACCTTTGGTTTCTTGCAGTCTTGTCTGGGTCTTCCAATATCCTTCAATGAAGTCCTTTGAGTTGGTTTGGGTAGAACCAGTTGCTTACCTCTTTTCTCCTGGACTCTGGGGGGGCACTCTGGTATATACCTTGTGGGCTTCCTAGTTCCTCCAGCTCCTCTCTACTGATTCCACTTCCTATGGTGGGGGCCCGACTTTCACATTCCACTTTCTTAGTATATTGTTTGGTCCCCCACTACACCTTCAGTATTGCCTATTGCTTTTCACTGTTTTCTATTGCTTTTTATGCCAATTTCTGATTGCTACTGTGCAAATAATAGTGTGTTTACTTACCTCCCATTGGAGCATTGCCTATCTAGTATTTTAGTATTTGTGTCAATAAAATAAAGTGCCTTTATTTTTTTAACATTGTGTGGTTCTTTCACAAGTGTAAGTGCTGTGAGACTACAGTGGTATTGCATAAGCTTTGCATGTCTCCTAGAAATGTCTTGGCTGCCCATCCACAGCTACCTCTAGAGAGCCTGGCTTCCTAGACACCGGCAACACCTCACTAATAGGGGATACCTTGACCTGGTATAAGATGATACCATAGGTACTCACCACACACCAGGGCAGCTTCCCACAAGCCCGGCAAAAGGAGAGGAAATGCTCCACTGTCTCCTCTGCCAGGCCACAAGTAGGGCAGCAGAACCTACTACATCGCCCCGCTCTTCCAACTATTTGTGAGCATGCGCAGGGGGCAAAGAAATACGTCTAAATTGCAGGTATAGCTTCCAGGCAAGCGCTGGCTGAACATCATCCAGGTAAGGTTCTAATCTATAGGAATCCTTAAAATCTAACAATCTACAGGTCATGGAGCCTAGAGGTGGGCTTATTAAATTAGAAGACAAATTATACATTTCATAACACTTAAAGTCCTTCTTGGGCACAGACAAGCAGGTCTCCGCGGTCTGCTCCTACAGACCAGCTTGATCCAAATGTTTCTGGGTTTTCCTGATGTGCCGGAGGCAAGGCAGTTTCCCTGCATCCAGAGACCCTAAGATCTCCTCCAAACCGTGTCTGTAGGAGATTAGTTTGGATGTGACACACATTCTTCTCCAAAACAAAACAAAAGAACCAAGGGACTCAGACATGTGCCTGAGGTCCAAATCACACCTTAACAGACCGAAAGGTGTGCTGGGGAACATTCAATAATTGCCTAAAAATGCATTCTCTGAGTAATGTTACCAACTGCTTTGTGGCCCCATAACTCCACCCCATAAATGACCGCCCCCAAGGCTTGTGCTCTATAGATTTCAATCACAGGCCTGATAGGTTTAAAAAAGGACCCCCTGAACGTCTTTGCAAGCCCACCAGTAAACTGTGCCAAACTCGATCTCTGATTTTCTATACGGAACGACCAGTCTATGTGCTCATTTAACATAATTCCCAAGTACTTGAATACTGTGACCCTCTCCAGAGGTATCCCATTCAGTCGGGGGTTAGATCAAGTGGAAGAAGATGGATTAAGTACCATGAATTTAGTTTTGGTCACGTTAAACTCAAAACCCCTTATCTTTAAAAAATCATTAAGACTGTCCAAATTCCTTTGGATGTCCACTGGAGTCTTTGAAAAAAGAAGGGTGCCATCAGCGAACATCATTGTGGGCACCTTAACTGAGCATCATTATTAATACCATTCAATTAAACTAATAATGTAACAATGATTAATGTTGGTTCCAACACGCAGCATTGTCTAACACCCTTCCTAATTGGGAAGGTGCAAAGAGTTCCCCCAATTTACCATAATGTGCCTGTGCAAAGCTTCCCACATGTAGCCTTTGAATTATATTGCACAAGTATGGTGGGACCCCATGTCCATCAACACCCGCCATAGAACATCTATGGGGACCACATCAAACACCGCCTGGAAGTCCCCAAATATCACGTACAGGCTAGCACCCTCCAACACAAATGTTCCCAGTATAAAAGCTGCAATCTGAATACTTGATCAATAGTAGAGGTGCGTTGGCAGAAACCCGGCTGGAACGGGCTAAGAATTTTCTTATCCTCAATCCAATCTATGCATCATATAAATCAGGCTTATGGGTATATAAATGACAGGGAGCAAGCGGGAACCCTTTTTAAAAATAGGGATGATCTCTGCCCCAGCCCATGTGTTAGGAGTAGGCACCCCTTCCATGATAGCATTTAAAATAACCAAGAAGTATGGGCCCCAAATCTCTTATGCTGAATGATGTAGGTGCCAGGTATTTCATCAATGCTAGGGGCCTTACCAGGAGATAATTTGTTAATATCCTTAAGCACCTGTTCCTGTACTTTAAATTGGGGCTGCCCTACTGATGTTAGAACCCACTTGATCATTCCCATCAACTTGCTCACCATACAAAGAGAAAAAGAGTCATTCCATTGAGCTGCTGGGATATTACTATCCGTATTACCACTAGTTGCTGGACTCCCTCTTGCTACGATACTCCAGAAGGCCCTAAAGTCCTTGTCCCTAATAGCACTATGCACAGTCTCCCATTTAGGAGTTTCCCAATCTTTCTTGGTGATGGTAATGGTGTTTTTGAAATTGCTTCTAGCAATTCGAACCAAGCCACTACCTTTTCATTTTATGGCCTTAAGTAAGAACCTTTTAGCCAAACTACACTGTTTGTTAGGCCATGAGGAATGGTGCCTCCTGAAGCCTCCAAAGCGAGCTTCTACCATAAATAAGTCTTTAAGGGCTTCCACCAACCCTTGGTATCTAGGCTACTGTCCAAATTTCTCCTCTAAATCTATTGACTTTTCCCAACTCCTCTAAAGCGATGCTGAATGCATCATGTAACGGCCTAACATAGTTAGGAGTCTCCATGAGTTCGCTCCACTTAACACTACGTCTGTTCGGTACCAGACTTAACCTAACATGTAATTGCTTTGGATAGATGTCAGTAACTTTCCTGGTGGGGAGCCCCAATTATGGTTGCTATCACGCCTGGAAAGGACTATTATATCTACTAAGGAGGGCCTTAGCTTTTACGGCCACTACTAATCAATCAGAGAGGTCCTGCCAGTGCAATTGAACGTGTGGGATCCTAGTCTACCAGATCTGGTTCGCCCAATACAGGCATGAAGGGAGTGGTTCAATTATAATGCATTGATCTGGAGTGCCAACGGTGTCCATTTCTCAATAAGAGGTACAGTCAATAAAGGAATTGCCTACAGACTATACTGATTACATAAGATGATATCTGTATTAACTTTAAGAGGCTTGAAGTGGCAATTAAAATCACAGCACACTATCTTGTTGTTACTCTCGGATAATGTAGATAAATGAACAGATAGATTCTCCACCACAGCAGACTCTTGCCCCATGGCAATTGGTCTAGAATAAACATTAACCAGGTAGAGATCTATACAATAGGCAAAAAGTGAGCAAAATCATAAAATGTCGTCAAAGACAGTTTCTATAACCTTAACTGTACAACCTAAGTGGGGAGCTACCCAAGAGGAGAGTCCCACAGACGGCCTCCCTTCCCCCGCCAATAGCTACCTTGGAATAGACGGCATACCCTGGGTGCTGAACTTCCTTAGTCAACCAGTTTTCTTGGAATAAACAAATATATTGGCTTATGAAAGAATCCCAATCCGAATAGTCCAGTTTTCCCTTCAATCCAGCCACATCCCATGACACCACTTTAATTTCACTCAAAGACTGTTGCATGTCTAGGGATTTTACACCACTCTCCTGAACATCCTGTAGAGGAGAAGCCATAGCAACCTGATAAAACTTATAACTGGTGTCATAAGTAGGTTTGTCTGACTGTCTCTATATTACTAGGGCCTGTGGCAAGAATACCCGATTCAGCTTCTCTCCTCATTTCAGCATTATGCTCTCCAACAAAACCCTCTATGTAACAAGGGGTCATAAGTAGATTTGATAGCTCTGTCTCTATATTACTGGGGCATTTGGCAAAAGTACCAGATTCAGCTTCCCTCGCCACTTCAGCAAAAATGAGTTAAAAGGCTTCCCGGAAACCTCTTATAAAACACTGAGATGTAACCATCGGGTCTACAGTCTTGGCTCTCATTGACCATTAGATTGTTGGCAGGAGCAATCCTTTGGTACAGATGATGCTTCTTGTTCCCTTATAACCTAAAGTATCAATGCCTTGTTTACATAGGCCTTCCGTAACTTTTCTGTTTCCTTTCAATCATACAGAGATTGATAGTATTTTCTCAGCTGGCTAAATGGAACAACACCCTAAAGATCATGCCAACACATGGGGTACTGTGAAAACTGGTTAATGTAAAAAAAAAAAAAAAAAACTTTTCTTGGACTTGGACTTTTCCGACTCAATACCTGATAGTAGCATACAGAGCAAGTAAATGGTCAACTAACTTATTCTGCAAGCATAAATTGGTTTTACAGATTGCAGGACATACGTTTAGATGCAAATTCAGTGACTAAAGAGCAGATGTCATTCTGAAAGGTGTCTGGAGTTCAAAGACCACAAAGATGACACTTTCTAAATCTATATGCTGATTAGATGCAAAATGCAGCTGCTTAAGATTTCAGACTGTAAAGGAATCCTGCTCTGAATTATGAAATCCCTTTCAATCTCTACATCCACTGACAAATTTACAGATCACATTTTAGACTTTAGCAAATCGGTATGTTATGTGACTGACTGCAAATGAAAACACCCGATGACATTACAATGAGTACACCACCAATCTAATTATTACTTAAGGTACCCAAACAATACTTCAGTGGAAAGGTATACTTTGGTTTACTATTTTAAATGGAGTGCACTAATGTAGTTCAGAATTAGCTTGGAAGCAACTGAGAGCTGACCAGAATGAGAGACAAGTGCATTCATGGAACATTACCAGAGAAAGAGAGATGGAGTGTACTCAACAGTTTAAATTATGGTTTTCTATGAAGAAATGTGTATTCTACCATTCCAAACTAACCACAGAGTTACTTTACCATACATTCTGCAATAAGTTGAAACTAAGAAAAAGGTTTGTTTAGAAGTACAAGTATGCAAAATAAGCCTAGGAAGTAATGGAGGTTTTTCATTGTGAGTAATCAGGTGAAAAGCAAGACTGAAAATATGCCAGATCCATCATGGTCAGCCTCTGAGAACATTAAAATCCCTTCTAAAATCCCTCGTCAGGAATTCGTAACACTATTTTTAGATTGAAGGCCATTGTAGCCAGCCATACATGAGTTAATATAGATAAACCCGAAAAACATCAGTTTTGCCTGAACAGTTTTCTGAGAAGTGTCCCAGCAGTTCAGGCTGTGCTGCTCCTTTTGTGGCTGGCCCTCTTCAACAATGGCAGTGTGGTGTGACCTTACAACGGATACCATTCAGTGAATTCTCATCGAGTATGATCAATTCAAGCATCTCTGTCCATTATTTTTATGAGTCATCTTAATTTTGAAAGATAAACCAATAAATCACTCCATAACTCACTGTAACTAAGAGACTAACACTAAAGTTCACTAAGGACGTCCAGTGGCCATAATGCTGTTCTGGGTGGTTTAGTGTTTGGTAGGGGGATGGGAGAGAATGAGGCTTACTATTTTGACTAGGATTTTGTCTTTGGAAGCAGGAGCACAACTGATTTAATATGGCTGTCGCCTGTCTGAAATGGCACATATGTACTACAAAAATGCAAGGGAGGTGCATCTAAAAATGTGAACTGAAGGGTGCCTGAAGGCAATTGATAAAGTTTTCTGAAGAAAGGGTATATTACTGAGTATAGAGAATCGCCTTTAGTGAAGTATAACTATAAAGAGGAATTTTTGAAGAGTATTTTATTTAAAAATAGTAAAGAAGAAATGATGTCCCAGCTAATTACAAGAGTGGTAGAACCAGACAACTTCCCATCAGTGATTGATAAGGTAAATACTGACTGGTGGGCAAAAATTCTTAACCAAACATTTAAAGTGATTATAATTATGGAAGTTATGCCTGAAAGGTTTAAAGGGGCCACTCTTTAAGAACGACCACTCACTTGACCCAATAAATGTATTCATTAGCCTTACAGATATGGGTTCTAAAGTATTCTCAAGGTCTTAGTTACCTATCTCTAGAAATGGATAGAAGCGAATTATTTAATCCCAGTGGATCAGGGTTGTTTTAAGAAAGGTAATTAGCCATAATACCATTCATTCAGTCAATGGTCGATGGCTAAGAAATCGCTGAAATGATGGTCAACTTTTACTCTGCTGTTTTGTTGACTTCAAGGCAGTCTATGATTTGGTTAATTGTGAAACACTATGGAAGCAGCTTAAGAATCTAAAAAAAAAAATCAAAAACAAATCACAAGACATTAGAGATCCTGAAGCAAAGCGCAGGTGCAATTGGTCAAGAGTGTAATTAGGTCAAGAAAGTCTGTTGTCTGGAAAATATATTATGACAGGGTTGTGTACTGGACCCACTCGGTTTGCCCTTTATTTACCAGTTACCCTCACTCCCACTGAGTCTCGTCTATTCTCTCTCAGAAAGGGAGAACAACATCTAACTTGTGTTCTATATGCAGATAACTTAGTAATTATGGATGTAACACAAATAGGGTTGGAAAGGAAATTGGATGTCTTCTCAAATGCTATGGAAGGAAAAACAGCGGAACAGACAAAATAGTGATGACTAGAAATGCTTTAATTCTACTTAGAGAATAAGAATTAGCATTATTGTAGCCAGTCAGTGAAAAAATAAGTTTGAGACCTTAGTCCATTAAACTACTGCAAAATTGAAAAACTATTATAAAACTCCAATTCATCATATATGCATTAAAATTCAACAATTCTATTGCTGCACAAGACATTTCCATGAAGAGGAGAATGGAAAGATTGCCTACGATTGCTGACAGTAGCTCGCTGAAGAACCATTGTCAATACTAACCAGTATGTTTGAAGCCAACATAGACATCACAATAGACTAAAAGCTGTGGGAATAACTACAATGGTTAAGAACAACAATGAAAGTTCTCCAGACATAGATGTGAACTAGGGAGAATAGCTGGAATTGAGATTGATTAGCTACCCGTTCACTAGTGCAAGAGCTGGAAGATTAAGGGGACTAAATTGTTGGTCAGGGCTCAAAACTAACAATTTAAAGGGGAAATTTGACACGTATTTTTTTTTTAAATGTTGATCGACTGGAAACAGGAGGTGCCCGAGTAGCAAACACAACCACAGGTTATCGTCCATTTGTGTTGGAGTAAGCAAATAATGTATCTTTAGGTAATTAATCCCACATGGAATAGCAGTGAAATTTCACTGCTGCAACGTTCTGACAAAAATAAAACTGAACTTAAGGGCTTAAGCAACCACTTATCATAATGCTTCTATATTCACCAGAGAAAGCAAGATTGAGGTCAGAGGACTGGAAGGCTAGACCACAACAAAGACTGACAGGAACTGATAATTCTTCAAGTATTACGAAGGTGAACCACATGCATCAATCAAGAATTGAAACAGACAAACCTAGTCCCATCAAGAAAGAAAGCAGAGACAGACAAATATGTTGCAAAATATATCTGTGCCAGATTAGTTAAAATCAGAATTAATGTGTTGTTTAATGCAGTGGGCCAGGCACAGTTATCCCCGACTGAAGGTCATAAGATATAATGTGTAATGGAGCAGACTGTTCAGAGTTCATTTAACACAGAAACGTGCATTTTGTCTCGATTTTGCTTCAGATGTTGATGAAATCAGCACAATGGTTTATCTTAGCATGAACAAAATAAAAACAAAGCGTTACCACATTACCTTCATACCGCCGACAAACACATTCATAAAGAGGCTATCCCTTAGAGATAGATACCCCTGCACAACTTTTACATTTCTTAAATGATGTCTTCTCATTTAAGGATGGCAACTTTATACATTGCAGTTAGAACACCAATAGTCATGAATATGCTCTTTCTTCAAATCGTAAAAAGGAAGTTACTGCCTTACGTGCAGACTATTCTAAAACCATTGTACGTAATGCATTTTGGTTGCTTTAATAAAGGAAATGATTTCCCCATTTTCCATCACCACCAGCAGGGAAAGGGGAAACACTTAACAGCAATGGAAAGAAAATGTATGAACTGTTGACAGAAACCTCATGCAGAAGTGTTTATAAAAACAAACGATAACTATGTGCTTCTTCGAAGTCACAAAAGAATAGTTACCCAAAGCAAAGGAGATAATATGTGTGGTTTAATATCATATGTCTTAAACAACTTACGTCATTAGCCCAGGACCCAGCAATCAGGAAGTTGCCTGGTAATGTGGGTGGACTGAAAGAAAGGCAGCTAATACTGTCATCTGGTGGAGATGTAACTTCAATATCCTATAAAAACAAAGCACAATCATATAACACACATACAATTACACAACAAAACACATGAGAATGCGCATAACGCTCTTTCATACGGGATCTAGGTAAAGAAATACATTTTTTCTTACCATATTTTCTTTAACTTTTTCCCCTCCCTTTGGCACAGCTGAATTTCTTCATATATTTGTTTTTTTTAGTCCTGGATGTAGTCTATTTTACTTCTTTGTAAAACAAGACAAAAATAGAACTCTACACTTTCATTCAGTAATAAAGGAAAAGTAATAAAAATAATAAGGAGTAGTCGTCGCTAAACAGGCATATCCTCAAATTTAAAATCACAGGTCACTATAATGTATGCATTTCTAGTTAATGAAGTGGTTTAATGTCTATAAACTATGCCAATTTTCATGTGATGACAAAATAGAATCTAACTGCAGAAGAAAGTACTGGAAATGTTTTCGTTTTTATTGCAGTGTCACATTTGCTAAAACCTACATCAAGGTATGCTATTTGTTAAAACATTTTGCTATTGCTAAAAAACATATTTAATGCTATCAACAAATTAAAGGTAAATTATTGCAATATAATAATTTTCGTTATCCTCTACCCATGGTCCATTCACATCTGTCAATCTACTGCCATCCAACTGGCAATAGGAAAACATTGTGGCTAGTTCTAAAACTCACTTCCTCTACACAATTAAGATGAAATTCCCATGATCAATCTCTGCTGGAATCAAGTGGTCAATAAGATCAACAGAATAAGGAGGTAGCCGTTCCTAATACAAATACAAGCGAAAGGCATCCTTAATACTTATCACGGTGACACATCTGGAAAACTCCAATTGGACAGCAAGGCTCTCAATTGTCCTATAATTCAGAAGAACTTTACCACCAAAGATTTACAATGGCCAGTTAGGAACCTGCAGAAATAGTCTCCAGCAAGATGGTTTTCTTTTCAATACAGATCACCTAAAAGGAACTTTCTAGTTTGACCCTTAAAAGACAAATGAGAAAAAAAAAAGACAAATGAGACCTTGCTGGAAGAAACTGCTGCCAGGAAGAGCGAGACAGGAATGAGCCCTTCAATTAACAACGTTATTAATGAGCTAATAATAAAGTCAGAGACAAAGTTTCGTTCAATAGGAATGCAAAGTATGCTGAATAAGACATGCACGTGAGACCACTCTGATACCAGAAGAGGAGAAAGGTATAATTTTCAAATGTCAAGCTGCTGCCAGAGTGGCTAGCCAGAAGTGAACGATCGTACAGACAAGCTATGTGGAATGTTGGTGCTTCTAATTTCTCAGTTCCTTTGGTACTATTTTGGTTTCTACAAAAGCCTACATCAACCAACTCCCATAGCCAGCTGAAAACTGTGGAACACCTCAGTCTTGGACTGTCAGTTGTTCCGTAAGGCCACTCTCAACAGACAAAGTGTCCCAACTGCCACTGTCATTTAGGTAATCTATTTTCCTGAAGAAGTGAGTAAAAATGAAAGAGGCACAGCACAATGTTACTTCTTTAATGAGTATTGGAGAACTATATAAAGGAGTGTGTTCATCTTTGGGTTCTATTCAATGCACAGCTTTCCCCTCTTTAATGCCCATTACGAACATCTTGCAATGTTTGCCCCTCTTTTTTGTGAGCACAGAGAAGAAACTGAAAGCATGTAGTAGAATATACTTTAGAAGAAGACATGTATTCTGATAGAAATATCGTCAATAAAACTCATAGTCGGCTCTGGAACATGGCTTGAGGCAAGGCAGATAATACAGACATTGTGAGTGTTTGTTTTAGCCTTCTTTCTCCCACAGGCAGGGCACATGTCAAACAGAGAAGGCATAATAAATGAAAAAATGCCTCGATTGTCTGTCAGAAAAAAGCTGTAAAAGGTGAAAGAGTGATAAAAGACGTCGAGTGAAATAGTTTAAACCAAAATTCATAGGTATATTTTGAAGAAAAAAAGCCTAAAAGGCCGAGTTCAGTGCTCCAAGGTCCTGTCACAGGGTACCATAAAAACATAACTGAAGCAACTGCCACCTGCTGAGCATGATGGGACACTGGTGGTCTCTGCATTCTTAAAAGCACAGTCACTGTTTTAAACCCACATAATAGTTTGTGAAGGATAGTTGAGCTGTTTTGTAAAATACCTCAAATTATACATTTATATGGGTGCTTTTAATCTTTTCTAAGTATAATCTGAAACATTTCCCCACTGTAGCCTGTTTCTTAGGCTGCATATTATATTCTTTCTTGAGTATTTCTACAGGTCTTCCTGAAAAAAAGGCAAACATCGACCATATTCTATAAAGAAGTGCTCCGGGATTCCCGCAAGGGAGCGGAACTATTCAAATGCTTATGACTATTAATGGAGATCCCCTGCGAGAGAACAATGTTTTCAGCACTTTCAAAACCAGTTACCTTTGGACATGGTCTGAGAAGCTATTTATCAATACTGATCACTTCAGTTCTCTAACAGCATATATAACTTGGTGGCAAGAGCATTAGTAACCAAACTAACAACATGGCACGAGTTCCATCAAAGAACTAGTTTTCTTACATTTTATCTTATAATCCAGATCATAGCAGAACATGTCCCAATGGCACGCCTTCTGCCAATACGTATTCATAATGGCTTAAACAGGATAACATATTACCCTGCTATACTCACAATCAACCCTTGAACAGATAATCTTGCATACTGCACCCAGGATACTGGACTTCAGGTCTGTCAAGGAAAATGCTAAGGTAGTGAGTAACAATGCATATTCACACTGCAGTACGAAAACTCACAACTAAACTATCTCTATGAAAACTAAACTTCCTATTGTCACTTCGAAGGGTGTACAGAGCTCAACTAACAGGCAGCCACATTTAGCAGTAAGAAGAGTTTCCTTCATCAAAGGTGAATCATTAATGGAAAGGAAAGGAGGTCAGTTAGCTTCTGCTTTGGAGGAGGTCAACAAGCAATTCAAAGACCCAATCCTTGTACAACTACCAATACTAGCTTTCCAAATGCTACTGTTTCCAACTCAGCCATGTTAGGTCTTGAACTCAGACCCTTACTACAGAGGCAGCATGGTTATAGGCAAACAGATAGACGAGAAAAATGAAACTTTAAAAGATCTTTATCTTTTGTGGTCAGGTTTCCCTTCTAGTGATACCGGCATAGTTATATATATATATATATACACACATATATATACACAACTTGTAACACTCTGAGCCCAACACTAGATGGTGGGATGTGCAAATCATGTGTATCTGCAGCTACACATGCCATCGAACATATATATATATATATATATATATACACACACTTTTAAGATCCAAAAAATACAGACTAGGCTGCTATTTATAAATACCTGGTTATTGCCATGCATGATTAGAGCATGGGCGTTTTCCCTCTCAATATAATGAAAATGTCTGAGATACAATGGTATTTCATGCCAAAAGAAACAGTTGCCTAATAATGAGACGACCAGAGGACTATCTGGGGCTACAGATTTGCAAAACAAGAAACTTCACTAAGAAAAATGCTGTCTTCAGCATGGCCACAGGCCTCAGTGTGCTCTAGGATAGAAGTGTTTGTTATCAGATTATTGAAAGTATCACATCCTTACTCAAATCTCCACAACAGGTTACACATAATGTAGCATAGCCAGAGTATGAAAAAACTTGTAATAAGGTGTTTCACTCTAAAAGGAGATGCAAAGCTGCCTGCTTAAAAAAAGTTGTAAAAGAAAAGTATTTAGGTACAGGAGTTATAATCCTGCTAGTGCTGGCAGAAGCTAGGAGCACTAGAAGGGTCAGGAAATGTGCTTGGAGGGAGGCCGCTCTACCACCATCAGTAGTCATCTGGTCTTCACAGCAGCTGCCAACATTTAATTGGACTGGGCATGCCAGGAGTGCTGGCAACAGCTCCTTGATCAAAATCAAGAAGACAGACCTATATAGATGCAATCTTTATGGTCGTAGTATGGCTGTCCTCAAGCAACCTGAAGTAGGAAGCTGAACCTTTTACCAATAGAAATCATTTGAAACAATGGGGAATCCACTACCGGGGAACCCTTTAAAAGAAGCATACTGCAGATGTATCCAATGATAACAATCGCTTGGCAATACACTGGATACATGGCACCCACGCTCAAATAAATCATCCAGAAGTAGACTGCAATGACAACATAAAAACATAAAAATAGCCCTGCTCAAAAAGGGTGATTAATTGTTAAAGTGTAAACACAGTTTATGAATTTGACCAAAACCGTGAAAAATTGTATGCCAGGCCACCCAATAATTAAATAGTATTGAAGAGCTCAAATGCAGAACAGAAGTGGAAAAATAATTTTAAAACTATGAATAATTTCAATGGGTACCTTCATGGGATTGTGGTTATCGGTAGGTGTGGAGCCAAACATGCTGGTGCCGCCAGTTCCAAAGCCAGTGCTTGATCCAAACAAACTCATAGTGGCTCTGTGAATGAAAAAAAAAAAATATTTACTTCAGTACAAGACTCAAAGTCTCACACATTCTGCTGATAATAATGACAATGAAACACTGGTGGCACAGTGGGCTAATGCTTCCACTAAAAGGAACTGTGCTTGACCTCATGATCGCTGGTTAGAATTCTGGCAGATTCACTCAGCCTTTCATCATTCAGTGGTCGATGAAATAAGTACAATAAAGCTGGGTAAAAATAAGCATCTTATTTCATTTGCAAGACAGTCTTCGGGGAAAGGTGTTATTTACAAATACACCTTTGAATGTTGTGTACACAGTTTCAGCAAAACAACCCAAATTCTTAATACCAAATTTGTTCGGGTGGTGTAATACCTCCCTCAATTTCCCCATATTTGCTTGATCTTTGCTGTGATTATACTTCAAGTTTTTCCAATATGCACATTCACCCCAAAGCTGCCTTCCTGGCGTCAGGCATGAAGCAGTTTAAGAGTTGAGCATAGTTAATAATAGATTACTGCGAAAATAATCAAGTTTTAACCAGCCATGTACAATGTGGTTCTCTGCCACCCCGGTGTAGAACTTTACAGCTTAACTATGGAGATGGCGACTTTCTACTACTCCAACAAGTGCAGCACAACTAATTGCTGGTAAGAGAAGGATTTTAAAACGCATTTTAGGGAGAATACATCTGGAATGGCAATCAGAAAAGAATGGCATGTAAAATCATGACGAGGGCAATGAACATTGGCTTGAAATTGATATGACGGCTGAAAGCCAATGATAGCACAAAAGCAACAGGGAATAGTTATGACTGGATTATCTCTGGGTATCAAGAGTGTCGATACTAAAGGCATCAAATAAGATACCATGGCATCTTTAAAAATGGTGACAACTCATGCCAAAGGGCATGAGTTAGGCACAGTTATGACCTGCAGGTCGCTAGACTGAATCCCTTAAAGTTCAATTTAGCCTTCCATTCTTCCAAGGTGGGTGAATGGAGCATTTACTGACATGCGTAATAGCAAGACCTGGTAATTACAGCACTTAGAGATGCCAAACCTGCGGTTTAGAGAACAAAAACAATATTATAGTAAAGAGTAATGCAATAATAGTCCTTGCTGGTAGCTTTTTTTTGTTTTACTCAAAAAAGTGCAATGTCAATATATTCTCTTGAGCACAGTTTGTCTTAACTCGGGCCTTATGTAACGGAGAAGTATTTACTTGGAACACTGGCATTGATACTAGCACTTGTGCAAAAGTAAACTTTAAAAAAAAAGCCTGTCTGAGGGGGAAAATTGCATGATTTGATGAGGGAGGCTCTTATAGTCATGATACCCAAACCTGATAGAGATGTTAAAGAGGTCTCCTTGTACCGCCCCCTCACTATGCTCAATGTGGATGTTAAAATACTTAGCAAGCTTCTGGCAAAAAGGCTGCAGGGCCACCTGTCAGCCTAGGTATACATAGACCAATGCAGTTTCATTCCCCGCAGAAATACTCTGTGTAATTTACGAAGGCTGTCTCTGGTAATGCATGCACCCGAAACGACTCCTATGCACTGGCCCTGCTTGATATGGAGCAGGCATTTGATTCCACAGTATTGTGTTCTATCTGGTCTCTCTGCTCATAATTTTGATACCTGGGTCTCCTCCTCCTTAGATTTTGTTGCCCCTGCAAGAAATAAAATATTGTCCACAATAAAACCATCTGCACCCTGGTTCTTGGCTGAAATTAAGGAGTTCCATTTGAAATGCCAAAAGGCAGGAGCACAGATGGTTGTGTACCGCTAACACTGAGGTAAAAACTGCTTGGAAAAACTAAGCATAAGACTATGTTGGCACATTATAAATTGGCCATTAAAACTGCTGAAATTGCCTTTCTTATAGATAAAATCAGGACAGCAAGCAATTCCTCCAAGTGTCAGTTCAAAACCATTAAAAAAACCTCACCTCCCCTCCCTCACAGAATCAGGTTCCCACATCTCACGATTTCTGCGATGTATGTCCCTTCAAAAAAAAAAAAAGAAAAAAAAAAAAAAAAAAAAGATTTTAGATCTATACTCTTCTTTTGACCTTTGACTGCTACAGATCCTTTGCCTGCTGCGGTGGGCTTCTCTGGACAAAAATTGCTTGAATTTCCCATAATATCACTTGAACAGACTGAGGAGTTACTCCTGAGTATTAAATCTGGGTTTCCGTTAGAACCCTGCACCACCAAATTTTTTCACCTAGCTTCTGAGCCTATTGCAGACTTCCTGCAAAATACTTTCAGGCATAGTTTACAAGCAGGCATTTTCCTTACTTCTTGGAAAACAGCCTCTGTCACGCATTTACTTAAAAAAAAAAAAAAAAAAAAAAAACAGATGCTGACCCGGTCGATTTTAAGAATCATCACCCGATCTCTTTGCTCCCTGGTCCTGCTAAAGTCTTAGAAACAATTTTAAATCAGGAACTTGCTAAGTTTATTGAAACACAGGGCTCCTTCACAAAAAAGGTTTCAGATCAGGTCATAATACGGAGACCGCACTTGTGGCAGTAACTGACAACATCCATCGCCATATTGATTTGGGAGGGTGTTATGGCTATTCTACTTGATCTGTCCGCAGCATCTGATACAGTATGGCCTGCTCGGATGATTCAACGGCTGGAGGAGATTGGGTTTGGTGGCCTTGCTCTCAGTTTACTATCTTCCTTCCTCAATGACAGAGTCCAGGTGGTCAACTGTGGTGGACTTCATGGCAGACGCCTTCAGTCTTCCTTGTGGCGTCCCCCAAGGCTCTGCCGACTCGCTTTAACATCTATGTGGCGCCTTTGGCAGCCCTGGTTTTATCTTTTGGCTTTGAGGTTTAATCATACGCAGACGACACTCAAATAATTGTGACAGACGTGCTGGTTTTCCGTGCCTAGGACTCAATATGGTCTAATATCTGGTGACCTGAACAGTGAGGGTCTCTTCCCACCCCAGTGGCATCCACCGCAAACGTGGGTATCTTAGTTGATAATTCTTTGAGTTTTAACAATCAAGGCAGTTGTACGTCCATCACTTGTTTTTATATCATTAGAGTACTGTGGAAGATTTTTCATTCCCGAGGGCTACGACAGCCGGTTATCATTGTGCTCATCACCTCTCAATTAGATCATTTTAATTCCCTCTATCTCAACATGGATAGGAGAGGTGTCAAGTTGTAGGTGATCCAGAATGCTGCTGCCTGGCTCATTTTGAACATTCCTAGAGAAGTTATTGGGTGAGGGAAGGTTTCTGGGCTGTTCACGGACATCTCATCAGAAAGAGAACTACTTACAAAGCTCTGTGTATGGTTCCTAAAGCCCTCTATCCAAAAAGAACTGAACAGTTTAATGCCATGTTTCATTGGTATGTACCAGCAAGACCTCTTAGATCTTCCTTTCATAGACTGGCTACTGTTCATAGATTTTGCAGAGCCAAATGGGGAGGCAGGGCTTTCTCGGTGGAAGCTAAATTGTGGAACACCCTGCCACCACAGATTGCAGATGTCGAAATCTTCTCAATCTTTAAAAAACAACTGAAAACATGGCTTTTTACCCAGTATGGCTGTGAATGAATGAGTGTTCCTCTGCTTTGGTACAGGTCTCTGCTAGTGCCTTGATACCCTTGGGTTTAGTTCCCTCTATGAATGCTTATAAATATCGTGAGAGTTTTTGTGGCAGGGCCTGTCTAAAGTGGGAATGGAAGAGTTATTATCTAGTGGGTACAGCTGCTCTATCAGGAACCAGTGGTGAGGGTGCATATTGGCAGGACAGTGTTGCATTGGTTCCCCTTCAATGGGGGATTAGACAGTGGTGCCCACTGTCACCACTATTATTCGCACTGGCTATGAAACCATTGGTCTGTCGGTTGCACTCGGTGCTGCACAGCTGGGGAATGACAATAGGGAAGACAACACGTGGTCTCTTTGAATGCAGCTGATACATTCTTTTATTTAAGGCAGCCAGTGTATTCAGTCCGTATTCCGTTAGAGACCCTCATGGAGTTCGGAGAGGTCTCAGGACTCCATATCAATCGGGCCAAATGAAAACTGTTTCCATTAGGTGTTCTGGGAGAGACCCCGCAGCATCAGCTCCTGCTGCTGGACCTCCCCTAGGAAACTTCTAGCCTGAGGTATCTTGGGATATGGTTCGCAAGAGAGACAGCGACGTCTGAATCTTTGAATACTGGAAGGGTCTTGGAAGGCCTTAGACCACTGGTTAAAATCTGGAACACGCTCCACTTATCCTTAATGGCCAAGGTGGCACTTATGAAAATGATTATACTGCCCGATGTCTCTACGTCTTTCAGGATGCCTTGTTTGACATCCCAAATAAATATTTCCTCAAACTGTACAAGATCAGTGTTGAAAAGCTCTGGGTGGCTAAAAGGAAAAGAGCAAGTATGGCAACTATAAAACTCTCCTGCAGTTGAGGGTGGCTGACATTGTCCAACTTGCAGCTCTAGTACCTCGCTGCGCAGCTACACCAGGCAGTGCATTGGTTGGACGAGGGGGAAAACTGAGAGAAACGTTTACTCCACAGCACCTGTGGCAACTCACCCCTTCCCGAACTCCTGATGTTAGAGACGAGAGTCCCCAACTCGCCCCCTCAGGGGTGTGGAATTTAATAAAATAAAATATCTACTTGGCCATGGGACGGGTTGCTTCTTAAATTTACTTGTCCTGTAAATAAATCTACTTGTCACTTTGGTTCCAGGTAGTGCAGCGACAAATTATGGCAGCAATCTCATCATGTAAGAGCTCTGATGATAGCCAGGTCTACTACTATAGTAGGGCTTGAATACTTGCAATTTCAATCCCTACTATAGCAATTTCCTTATTTTGCCACCATTCTGCAGATCTAAATAGGGCTGGAGGAAGCAGTAAGCAACATTTCCAACCCTGGAATGCTTTGAGTCTGCAAACCTACTAACTTGCATGTTTTAAGGATTTTCAACAGCTCTTCTCTAATCTTTTCCCATAATGAGAAAGGTTGGAAATGTACTCCTGACAATGGCAGAAGTAGAAGGTCTTTCACGGTTGGGTAAAAAGTGGTTGGAGAGAACATGAACTTGTAAACGCTCAATATATTTTCATGAGCAAATCTACACATGCATATTTGCTCATGCTAAAATGCAGTTTACAAATATTTTCTAGGAGTACGATTTCCTGGTCTGTTTCTGTAAGTTCTTGTCACTCCATGAAAGCCACTAACTCAAAAGACATATACCATGGGTACACTTTTGTGACTTTCTTTAGGAATTAGGTCCCTAATAAGGGCTGGTGTTAACAAAGAAATCTTGGTTTTATTAAAAACTTCTATTTTTCTATCTATCGACTGGCTTTACTGTGAGTGATTGCACTCTGCTCTTCCACAAGGAGCGCATTGGCATACAAAGTAGCTTTGTTCAGTGTAAGGAACTACTGTGGCAATCAGTGGGGTAACGAACCTGGAGGGGCCTCCACTGCAAGGAACATGAAGGAGCCCCCTTCTAGCCTCACTCAGGGCAGGTGCTGTGCTGATGGGGGCTGCTGGGCCTTTGTTATGCCGCTGGTGGCAATGTGTGCTTTTGAGACCAAAAACCATTTTTTTCTTTTTGTCAGAGTTTGTTACAATGGGGAGGACCTGGCAGCTCCCACAACAATAAAGTGTTACAAAAGCCATCTAAAAAAAAGACATGCATTGACGAAACCAAAAGACTCACAGAAGAAGTCAGTTTGGTTGGCCATGCCGGTGCTTGTTTATTTTCATGCTTCCCATAATCGTGTTAAAAATAGCTACACTGATATTCCAGTACGAATATTTTTGGGAAATATTAGCATGTATCAACACATTTTACTAAATGATGCTTCAAAGAAATAGCACCTAAAATTGCATAGTAGAGAAACATTTTTTTTCTACTTGCATTTTTTGCTGAACATTTTATTTTGAAAACAAATAACCATCACTCCTGCTTACAGGCTTCTGCAAACGTGCATCTAATCGGAGAGCATTCTGGGAGCATTATACTTAAACTTTTCAAACATGTGTACATTTTTTTTACTGCAACCACTGTCAGTAAGTAATGCAGTGTGATCTTAAAACGTTATTTACAGTGCTCACCCTAATAACAAAGGCTTTTCATTAATGAACCATAAATACAAGTTCGAACCTATGGAAACACATATTATCTCAACTGCAGACAGTTCCCTTCTCTATAAACTGTCAGCCAAAGGGTTTGTGCTGCAGGGGGTGGGGCCTACTTGTGTCAAGGACAAAATAAAGATGAAAACTTGTTGCCCTTGACCCGAAACAATAATATGTGGCGGGCAATAGAAATTCCACATCCCTGCCCCTACATGATATGATAGGTGTGCAGGACATGAAAATAGGTGGTCCGCTGAGTGCTGCGGGCGCGCTCCTTATGCACAAGCCATGCCAATGTGGTCCTTGCGGCCCTTCATCCAAAAAATGCACACAGTGGTGATGGATAGGTGATGGGCAGGAAGTTGTAATACCCTACGTGATCTGTATCGAAATGGCAGATTTATCATGCTCCAAGATGCAACGGAGACCTTTAATTTTAGCCTGAGGCCATTTTTACAATTCGCTAGCGGCCACTGCCATGCGATAGATAGTGCCCTCATTCCAAGAGGTCCCCAAGGAATCTTGTGCACTGGTTACTCTGCTTGATATGGGGGTGGATGTAGATCAATCTCCATTCTATATAGGGCTCTCCACAATGATGTTCCACTGTGCACGTTGCAGGTACAAGGTAGGAGGGAAGAAGCACTGGGAGAATAACTTACAGACAAGGCATGGGAAATTGTGCAACAGCGAATGAGAGGTTGAAATGAATTCATTGTAATGATATCCATCAAGTATATCTCACTCCGGCCATGTTACATACCATTATCCAGGGCGTGCCTCTGCCTGTTCCCAGTGTCTGGTTGAACATGCAGACTTCTTACACATGTTGTGGGGATGCCATGCACTTGGTACTCTTTGGCAGACCGTGGTGGATAAGTGAACACAGCCACAGGTTGGATGGTCACAAAAGATCCCAACAAATGCCTCTTAGGCTTTCTCCCCCCGCCTGTAAGGAGAAGGGTCTGAGCAGGAAGTTCCTGGTGTTGGGGTTAATGCTAGCCAAACACAGGGTGGCCATTAACTGGCTTTCTCCGCCCCCTCCAGGGGTGCAAGAATTAGTGAGGGGCATGGCTGAATGGGCAGTGGCGGAGGAGAGCTGTATATACCTAAATGCCCAATGGATAACAAATTGGCAGATGATTTGCAGGTCTGGGACGCCATGCTCGCTGACCTACTCGAACCCCCAGATGCTAGGACATCCAAGATAGGTTGGCCATCTTGGTCTATTAGGGAAGTACGAAAATTAGGATCCTGGAATCAATGATGAATGCAGGTGCCTTGGGAATGTATGGGCTTGTGCTGCCTGAAGGATGAATCGGTGGCCCCTGATGGGTTGACACATGATGTTTTGATTATTTTCACACAACTTCTTCTCCAAGAATGTTCATGTTTACGCTATGGTACAGAGCGGGGTTGGGAAGGCGGGTGGAAATGGGCATATTATGATATGCAACTGTTATGCTAATATGCCAATAAAGACTACACAACAAAAAAGTAAACTTCAAAACGTAGGATCCAAATCTTGCACTTTAGTATAGGAAGAATGATTAGTAAGAATCAATGACTTATTGACTTATAAAGCACACTATTAACCATTAATGGGTGTCCAACTCATTACAAGCAGGCAATAGAAAAAATATATGCTACCCAGTTCCAAACACACATGGTTTAATTCGTTTTCGGAAATCAGTTTAAGACGAGGTGGCCCACAAAGATAATGTTCATAATGTTCCTGATGAAGCATGCTGCAACGTTTTGAACGATTGGAAAGGAACTGAAAGGTTTTGCTAAGAAATAGGGATATGCTGTAGTCCAAATCTAGCTGTAATAGAGGCTTGGACTATTGTTTTAAGTGTTTTAAAGGGAAAGTAACAAACCTTTTTCAGGGCTTTTACTTTGAAAAAACAACAGACAAGTTTAGAAATGCATTCTCAAATATAAGGTTGATGTCAAACATAAAAGCCAATATTTTGGCTGATGAGACCGACGGGGGTGGGGGTAAGCTGAGCCTAGTTTGCCTACCCACCAATTAGAATTGTAAACCACCGACTAATTAAAAAAAAATATATATACAAAAAGCAAAACTACAAGTTCCAAGAACAGCCAAAGGCTGCACAACATGTTGCGGCAAGAAGAATCCTATGGGAAACCAAAGACAACATGTTTAGTACAGGAAAAGAGGCCTGCTGTGCTCACCTCTCAAGACAAGCATTTGCAATGCATAACTGGACTTTTCTTGCCAAATAAATTAGTCAACCCTGCTGCATAATATGGTGCTCTCTGCCACAATATTCCAGTGGCCCTGCATGTAACTAAATCACTTCCATTTACTGCAGAGTCTTGCCCTGATGACCTTGAACATTTCTTAGATTGTTTTTAGTACTGTTTTCTTTTAATTTATTTTTAATGTGGGTGATGTGTGAGGGACCGCTACTGACATTTTCAGAGAAATGTGTTTGTTTCATGCAGCATCAATAAAATAAGGTTCTTTAATACCAAAACAGTACCTCAAATATGAGAAATAGAAGTGTGTCGCTGCTGTGTTGCCAGTAGTGAAAACACAGATCACTATCCCTGAATATTAGATGTAAACACATTAAGAATTTGGATGTGTGTGCCAGTGCTTTGTCAGTGACCCGGCTAAAGAGGGTGAGAAAGAGCTGGAACAGGATCATACAATCAAATAAATCTGTTACGAGCAGGGTCCCCCAAAATACGTTTGGCCCAAGGCCCCCAAAATCCTTAAGATGCCCCAGGAAGTACTAGGGCAAAAGTATGATAAATGTGTTTGCACAAGTAGGGAAGTGGATTAGGCTGCAGTGGTCAGTAGCTGGGATAGTACTTACAAAGTGTTTGCTAAAGTATTTATGACAGATGTGGAGCATTACAAGGGGCAAAATTGAGTCATGGTGGCTGACATCTCATTGCTGCTGTCACTAAGAAAAAGTTGGAACTGGAGGGGTGGCTTTTAATCAACGTGACAAGCGCTAGTCTGTGTAAACACATTTTTACATCCCAGGCTTTCAGTGGCTGAAGCATACTTTTATATGGTAAGCAGGGTGCACAAGAGTAGCTTAAGGGGCAGCTGAAAGAGATGCAGATTTGTAGGTGTAGTTAGTGGGATAAAGCACCTTACTTTGTTAAAAGAACAACATTTTTTCAAGTCTTTCCTAACAGAGAGAGGGAGTGAGTGTGGACACGTTTTTGCCTATGTGTAAAACTTCCTGGTGAAATCTGACAGACACCGCACCATACCAGATGGAAAGCACCTTTCCATGCCAAAAAGGATGACAGGTTATACATTTCAAAGCGACTCCAAGCGTGGCATCGATGTGAATTATTGGTGCTGGACGACTTATGGCTTAAAATCTTCTCCAAAATCAAAGAGGTTATTTTGCACTTTTTATAGAGCAAACTTGACCAGCAGGCATCGATGTGCTTTACAGGAGCAGATTAATTTTTTTTAACAAGATTAACTAAAGCATGTGAAATGTCAATCAGGAAGAACATGGTTACATTAATGCTTTTACGCTTATAATATGCTGGCTGAAAAAAAAAACCTGCAACATTTACAGATCTAATGTGCACGAAGTGAGGAAAAGGTGCACTACCACAGGCTGTCCCTAGGTGTCCCTTGGGACCGCTTTTGGCCACATAAGGTACTGCACCCTCAATCTTGAATTCCACACATCCCCAATGACTTTCAGGTGCTGTGCCGTGCTAAAAAATGAAGAGCCTGTTTTGATAAAAGTTTTACACTGTGCATTTAGGTATGGCGGGGACAAGACTAATATGCTGTTTGAAAATAATAAGTAGGAGGTCATGATATATGTCACTTCAAATGGTGATGTAAAGCGTTCTTCCGATCGATTTCGCCCTACATCAAACTTCACGTCCTCACGTAAAGCACACCACAAAGAAATAGCGACTTGCCCAAAACAAGGAACAGGAAGAAACAACATCCAGCCACGCAGCACGAAGTGGCAAGGCAAAAAAAAAATATTGCACGCCATTCTAAGCTGTATGGCCGATTATGTATTCATCCATGTAACAAGTTCAGACTGCAAGGCGGTAACATAGCAGCCTTAAGGTGGGGCAAATGTGAAGCATTTACCTACAAAATCAAGGGAACTCTGAAAGGCAGGCCAAGGAACAAATGAAAGTGATGGGCATGAGATGGGAGTGGATAAAGCCCACAGATGTAGATTACAACATGTCGAGAGGCAGTGTTTGCACGCTGCCGAGGCTCAACCTAAAAAGGAGACTGACTACCGTATGAGCTGAAAACCTGAAGCTGTCAACTGAAGAGATGTGGAAACTGGTGTTTAGAGAGCTGCCGTGAGGACTGTCTACCAAAGAAGGAGAAGCCTTCTCAAAATCAGTGCTTCTACCGCTTACTTCCCAGGCGTGCACTGCAACAGCATTCATCGCTGCAAGTTTTGCAACACCCAGGAAATAGTGTCTTCGGTCAAGGACAAATCTGCATGTTTATTTTGCCACCGCGCAAAGTAGCCTGATCTTCTACAGGGCAAAGCTTTTGGATGCCAATTTACAGTACCCTCAAATATTTACAACAAAAAAACGACAACTTTGCAGACGGCTAAAACAAAACTGTCCAAAAGGGTTTCTTGTCAAAATAAAATGATCTAAAAAAATATTTGAACTTAGAAAAAACGAGCAGGGGTTACAAATAGTTTTACTAAATAACACTGCACTCTTAAGGACTACTTTAAATACTATTTAAATAATTTTCACGCGCACAATGTAGATTTGTGACTTTTAGGAATTGAGAAAAAAATAACAGACGTAGGCGTGGAAACCTGCGACAGTTACAAGATTTTAGGCATACGAATATATATTTACATGCAGAATTCATGCAGTGCAACCTTCTATTATTGTTTACAGATTCCTTGATTACCTCTCCATTAATGCTCCTGATATATTAGACTATTCTGGTTTAGGAAAAGTCGGAACCTGCTACCCATCACAATTAGGACAGACTAGATGATAAAATAATATAGCCGCTAAATGCCCATTCATGGGGTCATGGCTTCAATTGAGATTGTATGTACATGACACTGAGGCGATATATCGTAAACACACAAAAATATAATAAATTGGATTTTTATAGCTTAAATAACTGCATGGCAATATTCGAAATAACTATTGTAAATGACTGGTCTCCACCTTGTATAAGTAAATCACTGTATGTACAGTCGAAAAACACAGTGGGAATAATCCGAAATGTAAAATTTTAAATTATAATCATTTGATATTTTTTTGCACATTATACTCAAAGAACATATGTCATATATTGTTTACAGCCTATAAAAGCCCTGAGGAAGTTGCGGGGCAACACACCCCAGATGAAACACGTGCTGGCTATGGCTGAAAAGATGTACATGGAAAGGAATAAAGAAGTTTCTTGAGAACTGTATTGGGACTGGATTTTATATGAATCAATTGATCCATAAGAAGACGTGCATAGTCTTTCATATGGCCACTAGGACTAGCCACTGCTTGTACTTACCCAAATGTGTTGTTGTGACTGAAGTCCTTTTTTATAAGACAACTAACAGGCAGGATCTAGGCCAGGCTTGCAGGGTAACCACTGTGTAAATAAGTTCCATATAAATTATTTTTATGTAATTTATCTTATGTGGGTATCAAGAACCTCTGATATGGTTTTGGACCTACCTTGAATTCCAAAACAAAAACCCACATGTTTGAATCCTTTTCATAAGCCAAAAAATGCCAATTAACCAGCCCTGTAGGGCACCACTGGTCTAGGCGAAAAAACACTATCGTCCAAACTCAGGCTTCCCGCTCTATTCTGAGGGGTCCAGATGGCAAGGCCAAGACTTCAAATTTTGAGTAGCCACCCCAACAGAGATAATTATTATTCCAAAACCATTAGCCAGTGCACAAATGTATGCACCGAAAAGGCACCATCAAGGCCCTAGAGATTCAGGTACACTTATCTTTTCTACAGAGTCCAGTCGTGAGCTGAAGGCTGTCATTAGACTATTAACCCAAGGCAGTGCTTTAATGACTACAGAGTACCAGGCCTTCTGTGTTTTCATTTAAAACACTGACTCAAGGGCACAGGTTCCCACCTTATCCTGTTGGCACATCTAACACTCAAGCTCTGTTTCACCAAATCTGCACACATTTGAAGCCTCCTGTTCAGTTAAGCTGCATCTTCTGTTATTCTCTTTACATACAGTCAGTGTTTTTAAAAGTTAGGCTGGTATTGCCAATCCAGAGGAATAATTCCTTTAAAAGTTGAACACACAGACATATATGGCTTTTCCCTTTTCTTTGCTCCTAACTCTTTTGACCCCTCATTCTCCAGGTTAAATGCCACTAAGGTGCCTCTTTGTGACTTGTTTGGTGCTATAAAAGTTTAGGTAAACAAACTAGCCAGGGTTGCATCTCTAGGGTACCATAGCCAGTCTGTAGGAATGAGGCAAAAACACTCCCAAGACGGCGGCCTCGTTGTGTTCTCTCTCCTGCAGTGACAGGCCTGGGAGAGTTGATGTGGCACCTGGCATACATCCACTCCACACCAAAACACACAGATAAAAGACACTATCATTTACAACGTCAATAGCTACAACTGTCACAAATGCGAGACCTGCTACATTGCAGAATGCTTGTTTTCTTTGTAATCAAGCTGGTTTGGCAACTGCATGTATTTTTTGTAACTGTGTTTTTTTTATTTTTTTTCGGAACACAGCCATTGTGTTTCAATGCATAAGGACTTAATGTTTTTCCCTCCCATGCTCAGCTTCAGTATTTGTCTTTTTCCTTTGCAATCAAGCTCATTTGACGACTGCGTATAATTTTTGTAGCTGTGTGTTTTCTTTTTTTTTATTTCATTCATTTGTATAGTGCTAATTCGACCTGAAGGTACTGGAGTACTTTACATGACTACCACTTTTGAATAATGTAGAAACAGCCCCGCTTTCAACCCTTTTTTCGTAGGATAGAAGACTGCCACCTACATATCATATCTGGGCATATAATATCTTGAATCAGCGCAGACTTTTATTCACCTGATAGTTACAGATAAACAGAGTCACTCATACACGCTGAGCATTAATCTCAACAAAATAAAGTCCTGTTGTTCTATTATGCACCCACCATCTTCCAAGGGTTTCTTCTCACCCCTGAAAATCCAGAGGTGCAGTATATTGAGCCCAATAGTGCCTTTGTCTTGTTTTGTTTCTTCACAAACAGAACATTGTATTGCATTGTAATAGTATTTATATAGCTCTTACTACCCCTGACGAGGCGTTGAAGCGCTTTTCGACAAGTAGCACTCTACTCCGGAACCCAAAAGGAATTAGTGGTGGATTAGTATATGTTTTGCTTTCCTTCTCTTATCTTATCACCGAGCTGACACAACTTCTCTGGCATTTACTTCTTTGTTTAAAGAAGACATTTATTATTATTACTTCACCACGAGGTTCCTGAAAGATGAGATTAGTAGGTTGGAAGCACACGTTTAAAAGTAGTCACAGCAATGTAAGCAAAATATATCAAAGTACTTCTCAATTGTACACAGCAAATACATGTGATTATATTATAGCATAACTTCAAAGCAAAGAATAAAAGTCAAAATTGCATCACCATAGGGCCTATCACTGCTCGTCATCCTTCTCATGCCTGCAAGTAGATGACTCCTGTTCAACTGCAAGAAGGAGATTTTCCACCCAAACGGGAGACCAGGCAGCTGATGTCCGCTCCTGACTGAAGTAGTGGAGAATCTCCCCCTACTGCTGCCCAGGGACACTGTTAAAAAAGCCTGGCCCCTTCCTCTCAGACCTGGGAAATAAAAAACGCCATTGAAGATTGGCCAGATCTCCTAAGCATCTCCTCTTCCTAAGGCTGAGCAGAAAGGAAAACACCAAATATACACTCTCTTATCACGTTAGGGTTCGGGTGAATTCAATTTGAAAAACACAGCTTACTCTACCATGTGGAAAAACACAGCTCATCTGCAATGTCTCAACTGCAATGTCTAACTCCACTTTAAAGCCAATAGGCAGCTAACCTAAATACCAAATGTAATGTCTAATGCCATGTTAAAGCCAATAGGCAGCTAAACTGAATATCTAATGCCACATTAAAGCAAACAGGCAGCTAAACTGAATACAGAATGTAATGTCTAATGCCATGTTGAAGCCAATAGGCAGCTAACCTAAATACCAAATGTAATGTCTAATGCCACGTTAAAGCCAGTAGGCAGCTAAACTGAATACAGAATGTAATGTGCTCCTGATGAACATTGAACAACTAATATGCACAGTGGTGAAACACAAAGTCATTGGTCAAACACAATTAATGGCATAACAGTATAGGGAAATAGGAGTACAGTTTTAGTATTATTATGAGTTAATTTGAGCCACGGATATGTGAGTTTGTTAGTTGGATTGACTGGAGTAATGGAGGGGTGTAGGAGGGAAGAATCCAGAAGTGTTTATTGGGAGTTTATGGTAATAGGATTTAGGCTTGGGATGAGTAAAGGGGGGATGGAGGAGGGAAGAGTCAGTGGAAACGGTTAGGGAGATCATAGTAGCAGGGTGAGATGAATGAGGGAGAACTTAGTAGGGTTGTTTGGGACATCATGGTAGTAAAGTGAGGTTAGTATGAGTTAGATGTGGAAGAGGAGGGAAGAGCTTAGGCAGGGTTATTTAGGAGATCAAAGTAGTAGAATGGATTTGGGATGAGTCAGAGTGGGAATGGAGGATATATTGATAGAGACATGACATATGGTGATGGGTAGACAAAGTGTGATATAAAATGAGAGCAGGGATTCATAGGTATCTAGTATAACAACTTATCTAGGAGTTATGCAATGACCTATGAACATGTTAAGCATAGAATAACATACACACACACACACATGAATACACATACATATACATATTTAAACCATGAGTAAATATACATTAGTTAAACAGGTTTAAAGCGTATGTGTGTATTTTATTCTTATGACATAGTAGCAATACATATTTTCTAAACAACTATATATAACTAGAATACACACATAATCAGATAAAAAATATTTATCATCATAGGCATATGCAGTCCATAGCTGTTTGAATATGGTGGTTTTGAAGGAAAGAGCCAACTCTTGAGTACTTTTCTGAAGACAAGATAGTTATATGTGGCTCTTATAGTTGGGGGTAATGAATTCCATAGTTTGGCTGCTTGAACGGAGAAGGATGTACCACCTATAGTCTTTTTCTTGCATGGCGGTGTTCTAAGGTGGGGTGCCAATGTTGAGCGGAGGTTTCTTTGTTGAATGTATTTGGTTATTTTGTTTCTGATAAAAAGCGGTCCTGTTCTATGTATAGCTTTGTGGGTGATACAAAGCAGCTTGAATGTGCATCTTCTGGCAACGGGTAACCAGTGTAGTGCTCTCAAGGGAGGGGAGATGTGGGCTTGTGGCTTTACATGTCATAGTAGCCTGGCTGCGGAGTTCTGAATATGTTGTAGTTTTTTCATAATAGATAGAGATGATCCATGGTAGAGGCCATTGTCATAATCCAGTTTGGATAGTACAAGCGAGATAGTAGCTTGCACCTTTTGTGGAAATCCAAGATTGGGGAAGATGCGTCGTAGAGTCTTCAAGGTGATGAAGCTTGTTCGTGCTAATTTGTCCACTTGGGAATTCGTTGTTAACTTGGAGTCCATGGTGATTACAAGGTTTTTAACTTCTTTGGATAATTGAGGTGGTGGTCTGAGATCATCAGGCTAGGCGCACAGTGGGTCATAATTTTTCCAGTCACCACATATGAGTATTTCTGTTTTGGAGGCAGTTAGTGTGAGATGGCTCCAAGTCATCCACTGATCAACGGCTCGGAGGCAACTGAAGATTTCTGAGTTTTCAATGTTTTTGAGGCATTCTAATTTAAGTAGTATTTGTGTGTCATCTGCATAGTTGGGGCATGCGAGATGAAAATCATTGATCAGTTCTGGTAATGATATCATGTAGATGTTGAAAAGCAAAGGTGAGATGATTGATCCTTGGGGGGGCCCAGCTTTTGTGCGGTAGGGTTTGGACGAGAAGGGGGACAAATAGATGATATTAGTTCTTTTTTTAAGGTAGGTTGTAATCCAGTCAATGGCAGTCCCTTCTATGCCGGCTTCGTGGAGTCTTTGAATTAGGGTGTCATGGTCAACTGTATCAAAGGCAGTCGAGAGGTCCAAGAGAAGTAGTGCAGCAACTCCATTGCGGTCGACTGTGTTTTTAAGATCATCCCAGGTTGCTATGAGTGCCGATTCAGTGCCTCTTCCTGGGCGGAATCCAGTTTGGAAGTCTTAAAGTATAGAATGGTCTTCAATGAATTGTGATGTAAACAACTGCATCACCATCTCTCCTTGTAACCAGTGATTCACCTTTCGCATTACAGTGTAGCAGGGTCCACCCGAAAGCAGGTACATTTTTCCACACTATATCAAGCATTCTTTTTTTCTCAGCATGTTCTTTATTTGTGGCTGGGCAGATGTGCTAACTTGAGTGTCTCAATACCCCCTCCCCATCTGTTCCCACAGTCTTGTAAATCAATCAGGTCTGAGGATACCCTACTCAACAAGCATTTGCAATACAATGGGACTCCTGTTTGCTCGAGTTAGAGCTATTATCATTGTAAATTCATAACTGGACTTTTCTAGCCACGAATTTGAAAATTAGAAGAAAAACAGTTTTAAATAAGTAAGCCAATTCAAAGCGCTACGGCCGCCATGAGCGTGAGCGCAAAGGACAGAAACAAAAGGAAAAAAAAAATTTCGCCCAGTCTAACGTATCAGCAATCATGCCATTATCCATGTATCAGGGTTGATAGCCAAGGTGGTAACCAAACCACCCAAGGAGGGACAAACGTAAAGAATTTACCAATGATGATAAAGGATTTTTGAAAGGCAAGCCCGTGAACGAGTGATAGTGATATGCATTTTTAAAAGCCCACAGATAGATTATAATACATCAGAGAGCCTGCGCGCTCGACCTAAAAAAATGTATTTGTCAGCTCAAAATTGCAAAGGAAAACAACTATGCTAATTTCTCTAATTACACATTTGCACAGAGAAAGGAATGTCTCCGATATATATATATATGTATATATATATATATATTTATTTCAGTAAATAACTTGCTAATTTAGGCAATTTTCCACACAGTACAAATGTAAAGTTCTCTAAATCAGAAACTTAATATGCACAACAAGGGACGATGTTAATGTCTCTAAAAAGGAATACGGGTTCTTCATTTTAGCAGAGTGAATATAGTTTTTCTGCTAAATTATTCTAAAACTGCCATATCCTAAATAGTAAATAAACAATTCTAAAGAGATAAGCGGGTTTTGGTTAGTTAAATAAAATAAAATCTGACATTCCAGGAACTGAATTCAGGGGAATAAACGTGTGGCTAATGCAGCGACACTTCAGTGAAATGTTTAGTTGTATTTAGTGGAGCATGAATTTACGCGCCTGTCTTTTGTGTATTTGTCCCACAAGTGATAGTGAACTACTATCAATCAACAGGTTACAATATCGGCACCACGGGAGAGGACCCTATTCCAGTGTAGCCTAAGACTAGAAAGAGGACAACACAATGTCATCCGTTACAAAGACCGTTGTGGTCGAAATACATCAGTAGAGTTGCAAGCTTTGGAGCAAATAAAGGAACTTGTAACGTTCACTAAGTGCAGTGCAAATTATTTTGGAACATTAAATTGTGAGGGATCGGTCTTCCCTCTTGGCACGAGGACCAGCTGTTGAGCGTGTCATCAATAATAACTGCATTGTGGATAAATTACACACACACACACATATATATACAGTTGCAGTTGGTCTATTTATAGCGACGTGCCTAACTGCCGGGGCTGTGTTAGGATTCAGACGAAAATCCTTCCAATGACCAACAAAGAAACTACACTGCACTCTCGGAGGTTATGATCTGTTCTTTAATTACAAAACGAAAGCTTTAAAGCAGACACCACAACGCGTTTCGACGACAAAGTCTTCTTCCTGGTGGTTTGCATCTGCTTTCTCCATTTCATTTTAACCATCTGATTTATAGCTGGGCACTCTAGGCTATACAGTCTACATACACCCCACACCTGGGGACCCTGGTGGTAATTAAGCTCACTGCAGCACAAGCATTTCACATCTAATTGGTATGGTAGTATGTACTTTCCTTTCACGTTAGTTCAAATTACTGGAACTAAATGTGCTTGCAAATAGTATCCATTTCATGTTTTCTCTCTCCCAGTAACACTTTCCAAAGTATATTGCTGCACAGACGACCTTTCTTACTTCTTCGAATTAAACGTGAGGTAATCACTGTCCATGTTTTACAAGCAGTTCGTGCCCCAGTGTTATTGTATATTTAGTTGTCTCCAGGGAATTTCCTGCCCTCTATGCTTTCAGATGCATATAAATAATGTGACATTTAAAGTCTCCGGACCCTCAAAGGGCCGCATCAGCAATATAAACAAGATCGGCACTGCTCACCATAATTTTTTGGAGTAGTGCCTTCATCTGAAGTTGCACCCGGCGCTTTGGAAGCCAAAATCAGTTGTTTCTTCCAGTATATGAATACACGCAAGCAATAAGTATTGCCTTGCAAACTTCAAACTCTCCAGTCCTTTATGCCGGGCACTGTCGCTTTTTGAATTCACAAACAGTTGCAGTTGGGCTATTTATACCGACGTGCCTAACTGCTGGTTCTGTGTTAGGATTCAGACCAAAATCCTTCCAATGACCATCAAAGAAATGACACTGCACTCCCGGAGGCTATGATCTGTCCTTTAATTACAAAACTAAAGCTTTAAAACAGACACCACAATGCGTTGCGATGACAAAGTCTTCTTCCTGGTGGTTTACGTCTGCTTTCTCCATTTCATTTTAACCATCTGATTTAGAGCTGGGCACTCTGGGATATAAAGTCTACCTACACCCCACACCTGGGGACCCTGGTGGTAATTAAGCTCACTGCAGCACGAGCATTTCACATCTAATTAGTATGGTAATATGTACTTTCCTTTCACGTTGATTCAATTGCTGGAAATAAATTTGCTTGCAAAAAGTATCCATTTCATTTTTTCTCTTTCCCAGTGACCCTTTCCAAAGTATATTGCCGCACAAACAACCTTTCTTTCTTCTTCAAATTAAACGTGAAGTAATCGCTGTCCATGTGTTACATGCCCAGCTTTAAATCAGATGGTTGAAACGACCCTGGAGACAGCTAAATATTCAATAACACTGAGGCACGAACTGCTTGTAACACAGTTTGCTTTGATTTCTGCCCATGTTTGCTCTTAGACTTGTCTCTTCTCAAGCTGCTACCTCCACAGTTTGAGAGAGAATTGATGTTGAATACACCTACTAGGAAGATGGACAGGATACAGCTTTGTTTAAATGCAAGGGTCTAATCAAAGAGGAAATTCGAATAGGAACATTGGTGTTTACGAAAACATTCCCAGCATATTCATAAATTTATTTGAACACGTCTGCACAAAGTTTCCTGACCCGTGGTAGTCTGAGAAAGTACTAAAGTTCATTCCCGGCAGTGTGATTTCAAACTTAACACAACATTAGCTAAACTCAGCACGTAGTCTGGGAGATTTAGCAAATAGTTACACCGTGCAGAGACCTGCATCAAGATGTTGCATCGTTGAAAATAAACTGGGTTTGCTTTGTTCTACCATGAATGCTACCAACGCATAAACTAAGCATGAAAAGGTGTGAAGGAGCTGCGATGCTGTGCCGCATAGAGGAAAGAAGGGGCGTGTTTTGAAACTTCCTGACGAAATCGAAATGTTGACAGTCTCTTTGGAAATTTGTGCTTCATGAATTGAAGGAACACATATAGAATATGCGGTGTCTACGTTTAACTTTTTGCTTGTGTTTTTTTTCTGTAAGAGAGAAAGTTTGACGGATCATGCAGATCTTCGTGCAGTCCTGATAAATGTTGAATCCCAACAGGTTTGCCTCAGTTGTTCATTCTTCTAAAGATGATACACGTGCAATTGAGATGGGGAATGCAGCTTAACAGCTTTAAAATGGCAAAATCGGTCTTACGAAAACTCCTCATTAATTATTTTTCTTTTCGAAACAAATACTCCCTGAAGTCTTTATACTCTGCTTTTGCCCGCCTCCACCCACCTTGGTTACTCACATTACGATAGGACCTATCACGATTATTGTGATTTGTGTGGGAAATCCTATGTGGTTACCATCACACGGAGTGCCAACAGAGAGATTCTATTTGTATGGCTTCAGTGCAAGTGCGGAGAGAGCTGAAACATTGAGAGATGGGGAGAAGAAAGAAAATGGCTTACAACTGTATTTTAGGCTGCAGTGATGTTCAACATAGATGTAAGAATGCTGGATCTGAGGCAGATTTTTAGGATAACTACTTAATATAAAATGTCTTTCACTTTCATTAACTGTATGTAAATGTTATATTAGGTAGATATCCTGAAAACCTCCCATGGATCTGGCCATCCTGCCCCTGCACTGGACACGTTGTCCTTAGAGGATATTTCATAGTTTTTCTCGAATGTTGGGGTCCTTTCAAAATTGTTATCTTCAGAGTTGCACTGCTGTCGTTGTGAAGATCATCAAAACCAACCAACAAACTCAACTCTAAGGAAGATAGTACAACACCGAGGGCCAGATGTAGGAAAGGAACATTTTGCGACTTGCAAATTGCGAGTCTGACCGACTCGCAAATTGCAACTCGCAAAATGGGATGCAGAAAGGTGTCTCAGACACCTTCTGCGACTCGCTATGGGGTCGCAAAGACCCACCTCATCAATATTCATGAGGTGGGTCGCAGTTAGCGACCCCATAGCGAGTCCCTGCACTCACAGGGATGGTGGCCTGCTGTAGTCAGCAGACCTCCATGTCTGTGACTGCTTTTTCAATAAAGCAGTTTTTTTTCCTTTTTACAGCCCGTTTTCCTTAAAGGAAAACGAGTTGCAAAAAGAAAAAACTTCCGAAACCATTTGGTTTCGTTTTTTTCAGAGTAGGCAGTGGTCCATAGGACAACTGCCTGCTCTGAAAAAATAATCATGTTGATATTCACAAAGTGGAAGGGGTCCCATGGGGACCCCTTCCCTTTTGCGAATGAGTTACCACCAGTGTGACACTGGTGGTAACTGCGAGTTGGTTTGCGACCGGATTCGCGGTCACAAAGCAACTCAGCATGACGATGCGGTCGCAAATAGGAAGGGAACACCCCCTCCTATTTGCGAGTCGCATCCTCAAATTGCGAGTTGATACCAACTCGCAATTTGAGGATGAGCATCGCGTTCGGCCTTTTGCATGCCGCAAACTGCGTTTTTCGCAGTTTGCGACATGCAAAAGGCTTCCTACATCTGGCCCCTAGTCACTTACACAGGTATGTGTGTTTTTAAAGCTTAATGCTGGAAAGAAAGGATAAGAGGGAGTTTCCTTTGGCTTCACGTATTCAGGATGAGGTGCGACAGGTGTTGTGGAACTGTTTTCCAAAAGGCAGCTATTGAAGTGCGATGACCCCCATTTATTTCTGCTAATGTTTCCTTTGTGTGATTTTCCTTCAGGATGTCCCGAATTGCTTCCAAAAAAGGTTTGTGCTCATCACTTCACGTTGCCACCACCACCCCACCCACCCCCAACAGGAGTCACTTGCCAGCACTTGTCCTAAATTCTTAAGAAAACAAAAAGGAAGGCAAACAAGATGTTCCGTGCCAAGAAGTATCACAGGCTACTCATTAGGATAATGAGCTGCCTGTGCTGTCTGTGAGAAGCCATGCTGGACTTCTGGGGCACCTCTGACTGAATGTGGTAGGCTATGCCCATTCCTAGGTCGGACCTAGAGATCGCTTTTTTTTTTTTTATAACTCCACATAAATGAAAATTAAGTTTGCACCATGAGCTTGGAAATACATGTCGTATAAGGTTATTTACTGCAACTGAACTAATGAATACGCCTTCACACTTACATTACTACAGTACACATGTCAAATCCAAGCTTACTACCACAGTAGAGAGGAAATGAGCTGAGAAAACACTATTTACCGATTCACAGACTGCATGTCAGTTACTTTAAGCATGGAAACAACTATTTTAATGAAGGTGCTGCGAATGTGCTTGTATCTTTCTGTATAAATTTTGCCCCTTGCATTCTGGTTTTGATGAAATATCAAACCCATTTACATGAAAATGCTATGATATAAACCATACCATGTGCACAGGGGTAATACGCTGTTAATTACCACTGTTGAGGGAAGGGAGGGGCATCGTGACCCAGTCCTAGCTTCACCTTTCGGGAGTCATGGGCCCTCCACCACTAGCTGGCATGCTTTGTGAATTACGGTTCCACTGATCACGTGCAAACCAACCTAAAATGAAGTGCATTTAAGTGCTAAAACTGGTGGGCCAAGACTTTAATTTGACAATACCTTGTACTTTCCTTATTTTAGTCAACCATGGATTTTTCCAACTATGTCTTCAGGATGTAGTAATTAAGTCAATTGTACCTTTTTGTTGACCAATACAAATTACATATTCTGTGATGTACATTCAAACTAAAAAATATTTCTTTGTTTTTTCCAAGGACACCTGCCCACTAGGAATCACCTGGACTTTTGTATTAAGATTATATACAAATATATTTTTTAATGTAACATTTTTATTACAGGTATTGCCCCACCTCACTTAGGCACATGTTTTCTTTATTTTTGTGAAAAATGCTTGCAAAATAAAATTGCAAAAGCTTGCCAGACCAATTGGCTTTGCCAGTGGTTTCTTTTAGTGAGTGTTGCTTTTCTAACCCTTGAAAGAATGACTTCTGGTCTCTTAAGTGACTTCCCCTGTCAAATAATGGAAGGAAAACACACATCCTTAGTGCAAGTGCCAGTGGAAAGATCGAGAGTTAAAAAAAAAAAGAAAAAAAAAAAAAGTGTCTAACTTGGTGATGAGGAATAACGTCAGAAAGTTTCTTTGTGACTGGTTTGGCACATTCTATTCACCTTACCACACTGTTTTTGTCATGCAGGTTCCTCCAGGTATTACTGGGGTGAATTTGCTTTTGCTAGAATTTGGGACATGTACCAACTGTATAGGAATTAGGATTTGAATTTGGGCACAATCACTGCTTATCACAAGATGTAAATGTACTGCTTCTTCAGAATTAGGCTGCGAGGCAGGATATGTGTTACTTTTAGGTTGTAATGCATGACTGTTAGGCCAAGTATACAGTTCTGCTGAAATTCCCGATGCAAAACTTCAAGCCAGTCCGACACCATTCATTCACCGGACTTCTAGAAGCTCTAAAGTTTTACAATTGTGTTTTCCGGAACCAAAATTCATTAAATTGAACTATTCCCCAGGTGAGGCTACTGTACTCTCAGATCAAATACTGAATAACCGTATCCAAGAATCTCAGAGGCTTCATTTGAGACTGTACATATTTTTGAGTTTCTGAGTTATAGGCAATTTTCTGTAGACTAGTCATACTTTTTTTTTCCTTATCCACATGCTTGTTCCTACCTGTGGGGTTCCATTTTTAGGTTGAGCACGCAAGCACTCTGGCCTGTTGTAACCTATGTGTGGGCTTTTAACCACACCCACCAAACGCCCATCACTGTCAGCTGTTCATGAGCTCGCCTTTCAAAAATCCTTTGTTATCATTGGTAAATGCTTTACATTTCTCCCTCCTTGGGGCAGTTGTGTTATTCCCTTGGCCATCAACCTTGTTACAAGGACAATTGCACTTTGCGGATACATTTGACTGCGAGTGAACTTCTTTTTCCTTTTGTGTCTCTCCTTCATGCTCATAATCATGGCAGCTGTGGCGTTTTGAATCAGCTCACTTATGTACTTATGTCAACTGTTTTACTTTTCATTTTCAATTTATATGGCAAGAACAGTCCAGTTATGATTTTACAACACTAATAGCTCTAACTCGACCAAAAGTGAGACCCCCTGCATAGCAAATACTTGTTTTTACTTGTTTCATAGCTGCTACGCAATATGTAGGGCTTAAAGGTGAAAGGAGTGCTACAACACTGTCAACCCTTGCCTCTTCATAGTGCCTTTGTTTTTACTCTATAACACGTTGCACAGCAGTTCAACTGCGCTGCAATATGTAAAATAGTGACAAAGCCAATAACGTTCAATAGGCAAAACCAATGGGCTTTGCCAATGCTTGTTGTTTTATCTCACCTATGTACAATAGACAAATCTAAATCTGTTGCTGTCCCTTTTCAGTTTGAATGGAAGTGCTTCTGTTAAATAAGACTGAAGTGATCCCAGGGAGTATGATATTAATAAAGTGCCAATGTGCTTAAAAGAGAGGCAGTCATTTGAATTCAAAATGAAGGGATTGCAATCCTCGTTGCTCATTTACAGTGAGTTTGAAATAGGGGCACCGTAGAGATGATTCTCAAACTTCCATTATTTCCTACAGGTCAATTGATCTGATCATAACACCATAATGGTATATTTTTATGACTTAATAAATCTGTAACGCACCCAGATATTCCCAGGAGTGTCCGGGCGCTTTATATTCTTATAAGTCCCATGTTCGACCCACTGGCTAGATCTTAATGAGCCCCAATCAGCATTCATGCATTTATGCCAAAAGTCTGATATGCGTGGTGCCTGGTGTAATATTTGGGGCATCAGATTGAATTCTGCACAAATCTGATGCTGGGCTCTTGAAGATGGTAAGCTGAAAAGCAGTCTAAATGATTACATAAAGCAGTGCTGAGCCATTTATTCAGCAATGCTAAGAAACACTTTGCAACCAGAGGACAGCAGTTGCATATATTTTTCTTTAATTACGCTACTGAATTAAATTAAAGGCTGTTCAGATTACTTGCCAGTTTCAAAAGAGCATTCATCAGATGTTTTGTTTGTATAGTCAATTAAGCCTGCCCTTTGGCGAAGGTTCCCCCGTTGTTGAACCATCACCCAAATATTTATATGTATCAGCCAACTTAATTTTTTGTTGTATATGTGCCAGCAGGCTTTCCCTATTTTCCTGTTTCCAAAGTATAGTACACGTTAGATTTTTCGTGATTTACCTTTAGGCAATTGTTGACACAACATAATTCGAGCAGAAAATGCGTGATGCATTCCTGTTCTAGTTTGGTTGAAGAGAACCCTGTCATCAGTGCACAAAATCACTTCCTCCTATTTCTGATGGATATGCCCTTTTGTTAATTATTTAGAGATATTGGATGCATAAAGGATGAAGGTTCTAAAACACAACCCTGTCTTAAGCCTCTGGATATACAAATTTGTTAAGTAAGGGAGACACTGTGACCTAATTTCACGTGGACACAAGCCTCTGTATCTAAGACGTGACGAGCTCTTAACAATGTGTTATCAATTTCGCAACATTGCAGTTAGAACCATAAATAGTACTGAATGCAGTTTTAAATCGATGAAGCAGGCCCAGAGATCTTAAGAAGGGATGTTTGCTGGTTAACATTGAGATATTCACTATACGATTCATAATTCTGTGATTATCTTCGACTCCTGTTTGGTACCAAGAAAACAGCTCTGAGTCCTACTCCCATGCTTATTGATCAAACAATGGTACATCCTAAACTACTGTCATCAGAGGACCACCATAATAAAAGTGCTGGCGTATTCACAGCCCTCCAATGACTGTGAAACTAGCGTAAACAGAGCTTCTGCAAATTCAGTGTCTGTGAATGACCAAAGCGCCTGAATGTTTAGAGCATCAGAGGAGGAGCAAAGCATGGAGCAACAGCAGTGAGGAGCAAGGCCAGGAAAAGCAAAATGGCACCTTTGAGTCTGCAACTATAGCTTGGCTCACCAGAAGTTGTCCAAAGCGATCCAAAAGGTGTTCAGACATTAGGACATCACAAGACATAGGCCAATCTGGTGCAGAGGCCTGTTTGCAGTAGGCGGTAAACAACAGCAGGCGGACTACAGCGTACCATTTGGGGACTGCCAGAAGCGGAGTTAGAGAAAAAGGACCTACTAGGGGTAATCAGTGCGCTCTTTATTGTTTGCCACATTGCCTTAATACCTTATTGCATTTTAAATCCAGCCAAAAGGTAACCGCCTGGAGGGCCTAGTAAGAGTGGTGCACTTTAAAAACTATAGCCCCATTGCAATAATAGCAACCATAATACTCACAGCTACTCCTGTTTGATCACTTTATCGCCCCTACCACCATATCAGCACGAGCTACAACATGCCTGGTGTGTCAAGGCTGACCCAGGACTAGGCTCTGTGGCAAATCGCTGTGGAGATGTCCAGAGTGCTCACGCCCCACGGCCCTGAGTGACCATCTCAAGCACCCCAGGCACAAAGGGGATCCTCACCCACCCTTAGCCTCTCTTCTGTTGAAAACTGCTGAGGAGCCAGTGCTACGAGGGAGAGACAGCTGGCTGGTTGTGGTCCTCTGGCACGGCAGTGGATAGAATTCAGTGTGTTGACTTGAATTGAGCAAAGGCAGTTCGTGGGCGAGGACACTTTGAGGATGCTTGCCAGGTCTCGGGATTTTTAATACTGGGAGCCTCAGTGGCTGGCGTCTCAGCATCTGGAGCTATCCACACACCAATGCACAGCCAACACAAGTCTGAGATAGAGATGCTCTGTGTTATAAAGTGGGAAATAGCAGCTCATCTTGAGAAAGGTGAAATACACCACAAACCCCGGCAACATCACTGTCTCACCTTGTAATGAATGCACCTCAGCGAGTAGTCCAATGGAATCCCCAAACGGAGCATTATCCTGTTTGCTTTTTCTTCACAAAACGCCATGCAGCAAACTTGACTCAAAAGGAACAACATTGCGGATTTCATCTGACTCTTTTCTTCTAAATGAAGAGGACTACAAGGGCATGGAATCACTTAACGATCAAGTAATTTCACTGATTCCCACGCACAACACACACACCCTAGTAATAAATACATCTGGGCTAAAATGTTCTATTGAGAATGACAAAACAAAAATTAGAACCTCAGATAAATTCGAAATACCATTCATACAATTAATATTGGGAATCATGAAAGCTGTGTGCAGAACCCTTGACATCATAACAGGAGCATTATCGGCACAGTCAATTAAATTAGATGACTAATCTCAAGTGTTATGATAATCATAAATGCCCATTTTGAACACTGATCACAGAATGGGTGCGATAGTAGAAGTTGTAGAAAGTAAACTTAGATTACCAGCAGACTAAAAAGAGGCATGCACCTGCTCACCAATCCAAAACAGTTGTCCAAATTATCAGAAGCAATCTCTATTCTATTAGACTGCAAGATGAAAATAGCAAAAGGGTTCGCATCTCGGACTGTAGATCACATGAAGTGAGCACCCAAACTGTAAACTCGTGAAATAGCTCATAAATGCTCCCCTTATGCTAGCATCAAGGTAGCAAATAACTTACCTATTTCAGCAATAACAAAGTCAAATTTACTTATATCCAAAAACTACAGGTTCCTACCTTGGGAAAAAGGACTATTATTGCAAGAAGACCGCTCAAGAAAAGGACTCAACAAGCAAATGAGAACAGCAAGACATCCAACCTGAAGTGGGAAAATTAAAACTGCCTACTACGGTGTAAATTTTGCAAGAACAAAAAGAAAACGACAGACATCCAAAGAACACATACCCCACACACTGGCTGCCATAAATAACATACTTCACTCATCAAAGCCGGCTTTCTGTGTGATAAATTGGGTATAATCCACATACGTCAAAAGACTGCCAACGGTTTACAACCAGACAAAATTGCTGCCCGAGGACAGCACAATATACTGCTTCGGGCAACCAAACCACCATGGTCCTGTAAGCTACACCTGCCAACTGTGCCACATGGGCCGCATCAACTCACTGTGAAACAAGAGGATCAGAGCTAGCCACTTGGATGGGAAGGACCTTGAGATAATCCCAAGGCCTTCTGTGGCAGAGATGCATATGTCAATAGACAATTAAGGGGCGGTGGCCTATGGAGCAAGCCTGGATTGGTTGGGACCCTAACAATCCAGTACTAGATACCAGACAATATAACAAGGGCTGTAGCCTTCCGTGACACCGACAACACTGCAAACGTATCACTAAATGACAGCGTGGTGAATTTTCATTCCAAGGTATAGTTTCGACCCAGAGTGCATCTAAACACAATAGGATCTTCAAATGCGACCCAGAGTTTAGATTCTACCACAGAAAGGCATACGTTTGACCCTAGAATGATCGTCCACTCATTCAATTTATTTATGTTTTGGAACTCAATTAAGGTCCACATAAAAAAAGACATTAAAACCATACATTTATCCCTACAACAGTTTACGCACATAAACAGATTGAACACATTTAAAAATCCATAAAATTTCTATAAAGAGTTTAACATTGATTTTTACAAATATACTATCACAAAATACAGTACTCCAATTAAAGTGCGAGGAACATTCTATATTAACAATAAAAAGTAAAAGGCAATTAGGCAGATCAAATATTAAGAAGACACATTGCTCGATTGAGGCAGAAACAACTAATAGTCACGATTCATACCCAGGATTTCATAAAAATACATTAGTGCTTCAAAGCAGAAACCATATAAAATATAAGGTAAAATATAAGCGAAAGCCATCGGATCCCTTGCTCGTCTACGTAAAAAAACAATGGTTAAAGATATGAATGAGCACATAGATACTTTGCCAAACCACTTATATCCTATAGGTGTAATAAAATGTGTTATTATAAAGAATCCACCCAATTATATTCAGCCATACAGCGTCCTTGACTCGGTTTCCAAGGGAAAAAAATGAGCCTACTTTTTAATGCATGTAGTTAGAATAAATGCAAAAAAACATTAAAAAAAATTAAAGAGTCTGAAGCAGAATAAAAAGTCTAAATTTATCAATAAGTTCCAAGCCATAAAGGAGAGATGTGGGGATTTTAGCTTGACATACTGATAAAAGGTGTGCAAAATGCCTCCTTCCTGTAGCTGTGTATAGAGCCCCAAGACCTCTTGCTTGACCCTCGGCTTACGATTTATTAGAGGATATATGAGCTACAGCACTAAAATTCCCCACAAACGATTTTCCCTAAAAAAAGGATATGATTCCACAACTTCCAGTTTTTTCAATCCTAGCGACCAAGGTAAGTTAGGAAATTTCGTCTTTCTATTGCCATGAAAGCAAAGAACCTTACTTTTTGAGGCATTAATCTTGTAAAAGTAGGACTCCGAATATTTTGACAGATACTGGAGCCGATTCTGAAGACCTTTGGGTGTTAAATCAAAAATTATAATGTTATTAGCATATAACAGGCAACAGAGTACCCACTTATTTAGGGGATAAAGTCCTTGCTCTGAGACAAAAAAAGAGGGAAAATCTGAAATGTATAGGGAAAAGAGCAAGGGTGCCCACTCGCTAAGGCAAGTCAGATTTCATGAAGGAGAGAGCTATTTTTAGGGTGTTATAGCCTGTTCTGGTCGGCTCACAAAGAAAGTGTTGTGTTCACTCAGAAAGTGAATAAGCGATAAAGATGCCTTTAAATCTTGTTTTTATTTTGTCACATTTATTCTGGGTTCAGAGAGAGATATCAAATGTCAGCTTGTGCCTTCATACAATTTGCTGCTTATTTTAGCCTGGAGGATGGGATTTACTTTTCTTTCTCTGACTAAAAAAGTTAGAGGATTTTGTAAACTGAACTAACAATTGTGCTGTACAAAGTGTGTGAAATGAAAGGCTGTAGGATCTCAGTTTTTTTTTTTAACACACAGCATTTAAATAGCTTGTAAATCAACTGTGCAAACATTTCAACATATACTTTGGTAGTTATGAATCCACATTTTTGTAACACTGTGTGATGAAAAAAGATTTCAACAGGATGAATACAAAACAGAACACTTTACTTGGTGATGCAGAAATAAATATTGTTGAAACCCAACGTTCAGATTATTGTCTATACGCTGTATAGTTTTACTAGTAAAACGGCATGTTAGTGGGAAAGGTTGTGGTCATTTCAATTGAAAATGTGTTATTTGCATATGATAATGGACTACCACACCATGCTTTAGTGATTTATTTATTACAACTGAGGTTGTAAACAAACTGAGAAATTTTCCTGCACCCACCCTACTGACAATGCTATTAGTGAAATAAGAGGCAAGTAAGTTAATCGCTTGTTAACTAGTTTAATCAATGCATCCTTAAACACATCAAAATCCTCATCCTGAATGGATCCTTGCGGTAAGGTCCTAAAGACCATTTGGCCTTCATACCCAAGTCAATGTAGCAGTATATTTTTCCCTCTCCTGTGACATTCCATCCTCATCAATGGCTCTTAAGTATGTAAAAAAACTCTTCTTTCCACCTAGCCCAGGGTTCTGCAAAGTCAGTCCTGGAGAGCTGGGTCCATGCCAGATTTTTAGCATATCCACGTTTAGAAAAAAGATGTTTGAGAAATCTACATTTTCCTAAATGTGGATATGCTAAAAACCTGGCATGGTCCCGGCGCTCCAGGACCAACTTTGCCGAACCCTTACCTAGCCCATGGCATGGGGGGGGGGGGATCCCCTTCATTTTGTAAAAACTTGGCAGGAAGTTCAAATTGCATGTTCCCTCTTCCAGATCCCAGAATCAATAAACTAATAGAATTGATATCACAGCTCAAAAATTGAAAAAACAAAACAAAAACAAAAAAAGTCTGTTATTGCGAACCACAAGCACTGTAGGACAGTAGGCGATCTCGCTGTTGTTAAAAAAAAAATTAAAAATAAAAATTCATTGTCTAGAAAGCAAATAAGTTTCCTGCCGCAGCTGCTCCATATACAGCAACAAAATCAGGGTGCAAGGTCCAGAAGAATTCTTGAGGAAATGCGGAGATCGCGTTAAACTGGATACGCAGTGCTAACAAAAAAATGTGGCAGCAACTTAGTAACGCGTCCTTGTTGCCAGGTTACAAGAAACGCAATAGTCGCGTCAAACCTTGCGTGCAGCACAGTAAAAAAAACACCTCAATAGAAATGTGTCCTTGGCAACCCTGTAGCTAGGCTGCAAGGAACGCGATAGCCGAGTACGCAATGAACTGTGTAATCAACTCGCATGTGGTGAGTGTTGCCAAGCAACAACCAAGCGAACGCGATAGACGCGATGTCTAAATGTGTCTATCGTTACACAATGACAGGTAGACCTCTCAAGGCTGCCAAAACACACACCACGTAATTGCAGTCAATAAAAACAAATAACAGTACCAGCACATCCAGCAAGCCACGTTGCAGATAACGAAGTCCACGCGGAGTCCTATGCCGTGAGAGCAGAGAAAGCAGCACCACCCCTGCGCCAAATTTGTAAAATTCAGACGTAGACGGAAGAAAATAACAGTAGCATTTATTGTGGACAGCGCAGAGCACCCAGCCTCGAAGCTTCCCCACCAACAAATAAACTTCTCACATTCTACAGTCCTCGCATTCCACATTCCAGAATACATCCCCTAGGCAACCCCACAGTTCTAATGATAAAATACAACACACGCCACACAAACCACTTCATACCTTGAATAAAAAGATGCGGAGCGCTTTAAATTAAAGCACTGGATAGCAAATGTCCTTAAAAACAGGCATGTAACAGAGAAGGATGAAATATGTCTGCTAGAAGCTTGAAAGATTTATAAATAACTTATAAAAAAAAGAAAAAGGTAGCCAACATAACAAGGCATGGAAAGCTCTGCAGGCTACAACTTACCAAAAAAACACTCCTGGAGATTATTACATGGGGGAGTGAAGGAAGGCAAAGAACTTAGAATCAAACAAACTCCGAAAGATCGATCCAGCACTTTATCGTTTTACCAGGAGGCTCCTGATGAAGGCAAAGAGGGGGCGCAAGAATAAAACATTACACAAACTGGCTAACACTCATTTATTTCACGCCCTTAAACCAAGCTTCAAGAATGTAGTCAGAAAGAGGTAGCTGGTGTTATCCAGAGACAAAAATCTTTGAAAGCTCTGGTACGACAGAGATACCGTTGATGAATTCCGAACAACCAGGACCTGTGGCCTGCTGCATTACCAACCCCCTTCAATTCAAGCTGGATGCAGGAGGTGGTACCAGTCTCACTGACAACCTCCATAATTATTTACATTCATAAGAAAAGGGAAAGCAATGACCCTTCCAACTATCACCCCATCTCTCTAACTAGATGGGGGGGGTCACAAAAAGCAAATTAAAATCTTCTATTATCAGGGCTCAAGACATAGTCAGATGACAGTCAAATTATACTGCATCTCCAGATTGGCTTTTGTAAGGGACAAAGTACAATAGATCAAGTCATTGGCTGTAACTAATCTGCTCCAAATACATTAGTTTGAGAAACTGTACAATTTATGGTCTTAATGGCTTTCCACTGTGTCAATAGACCAACACTTTAGAACATTCAAGAGAAGCAAGGCCTACTAACAAGTGGTTAAGGGTCTTGGTAGATTTGCACAGTGGCAATAAACCGGGAAATATATGGAGCCAATGAAGAGTAACTGGGGACTTCCACATGACCAGTGAAGTAAGACATCTGTATGTTAGCTCTGGCGTTGTTCATCAACTATATAAGCAGTGTAGGAAAATGAACTATCCTATTGTAGTCTCGATGCTCTGAAATTGGACAAAGAACATATACCAATCCTGTTATTCACAGACGGTGCAGTGATACTTGCATGTACGTAAAATTCAATACATTGTCTCCTACCTGGATTTCAGACTTCCTGTGGAAATGGGATGCTTAACATGAAAAAAGAAGTTCTGGAACATCAAACCAAAATCAAAGCTTATATCAACTTTTAAAATCTATGGCAAGCCACTCAAAAGCGTACAATAATATGACTATTTCGCTATATGCACTGACACAAAAGACAATTGGGAAGATCAAAGAGCAAAACAATCTTGAGCCAACAGGCCGGTGTAGTAAGAAGATTCTTGAAAAATGTTAGACCTATGCAGATGCTCAAAGGGCGAATATGAACAATCATTTCATGCTGGTATTAGAAAAATCATTAAATGTCTGGAAATATTACTGATGTCCATTTTTCTTAAACACAACACACGTCATGCATGTTCTGCTACGAGACGGACTTGAAGGATATTTCTCTGGCTGTAAAATCATACATCTATGCAGCTTGGAAAATAATAGATGTTAAAAGACTGTCCCAGAGGGAATGCCCCTTGATATAGTAAATTGTCTTCTGCAAATGTATGTTCCCTATTCTGACAATGTATTGCACGTTCCCGATAACCTACTAAAAAAAAAAACTTGCCCATGCAGACTGGTGAAGGGACACTCGATTGGTTGAAAATCACAGTGGACTTATTAAAAGGCACTTGAACTAGACACAACGCTAGTTTCAAAGTTGACATGGGTTTGGGAGTTAAGAAAGGTCTCCTCTCACTAAAATCAGAGACCTCTTCTACGTTCTGATACATGTCGTGCAAAAGAACTTGCACTATCTGTATATATGTGTCTGCGCATATTGTTTCACACTCTCATTCCACTACTTTTTCAAAGCCCTATTTATTTAAGTTTAACCATTGTAATTGTAAAGGCATATTGTTGAAAACGAAAAAGAACCCTGATTTGACGAAGAGCACTTAAATGTTCAGAATCCACATAATCAGAAAGATGCATGATCAGAGCTTTGCTACAATCCAAAGCCTAGCCAATAGGATTCCTGTATTATCACAGAGGCTAATATTATAAGTATTACATAATTAGAAAGTTGTTGCAATTTGTCGCATCTTTGCATGGGGTGAAACAGGATAAGTGGATTTTTTGCAGGACAAGTAGATTTATCAAGAATCCAGTCCTTTGGGAAAGCAGATATTTTATAAAATGCCACACCTCTGTTTCCACAAAAGAAGGAAATGGGTGTGGCTGAGCTGTAACGGTATGTTATAAGAGAAGAACTCAAGAACGAAACGAACAAACAGTTGCGCTGTGCGAGTTACCCGAGGCACTCTTTCCCATCTAACTATCTGCTACTGCTGCTCCCTTTGGGTTGGCTACTTGAATGCCACAAGTATACCCACTCTTATCAACCACAGCCAGTTGGATCATGCAACTACTACATCACTCAGTTCCCCATGCAAGGAGTCAGTTTATGGGTGTGTTCTGTCTGACAACTGGCTCCTATAAAGAACTGATAAAAATCATCCAACACAGAACTCAACCCAGAATTTGGAACAGATCACTGTCAAAGTCAAATAACTCTGCAACCCACCAGCATCTTATAAGGCTAAAGGTGCATGAAAAAGAACGTGCTTTGAGGAGCCCTCTGTGGGCAACATACTCCAAACCAAAGAACAAATAATATACACAGTGAGCAATAGCGTACAGAATACTCTGGCCTTTGTTGGAGACATGACCATATATAACCTTGGGAACACAAAAAGGCTCCTCAGTCACCAATATCTCTGTGAAAGCTACCTTGCAGATCACCTACACAGAAAGAAAGCTAAAAGAACCCTATTAATAAGCAGAAACAATTACATGTAGCACTGTTGTACTTTTGGTAGATTACTGAACTTAACAACAGAGATCTTAGTTTAATAAATTTATACAACTGACTGGAATATCAATCGGCAATTTATCCAAGTTTCTACGCCCCTATTAAGCTTCAGGATTAAGATTTGACTGTCAATCTCACCACCCCTGAAAGTCAAAGCATACTGAGAAATTAAGCTAGCTTCCAATTAGCACCTGGTTATTGTAGTTCCAGGAAAAATATGCACTATTTCTCCAAAGGATTGCCAGCGTTTCTAGTTTACAGGCCATGGAACAAAAGCCCGACGTCAAGATATCAAAACCTACTGTATTAAAATACTCGAGATGCAAGCGTTTTCTACAGATAATCAAGAAATTACAATCTGTCAGTCGTTTCGACTGCCCATCAGTGTCGATATTAATTTAAATAATAATATTGATAAATCGATTTAATTTAGCGTTTTATATGACAACTGCCACTCCCAAGTGTTATGAAGTAAGTACACTGGCTCTTCTTGTTCCTTCCGTTAAAAGTTTATTTCCAGTTATAATGTACAGACAGAGATACATGCGCTTGCCAAACCGGCACAACTCCGACCTTTCATATGAAAACATTCCAATCCCCTGTCACAGCCTGCTCCGACATTCCACTGCCCCTGATGTCATAGCATTCTTCTTTTACATTCGAACTAATACATCACTACACATCCCCTGCCCTTTAAAATAAAATAAAAAATCACAAAAAAACAATAAGAAAAATAATAATAATATATATATAAATATATTTTTATTTAATCACACAAAAATGTTTCTAATACCTTTGATTTTCTCAGAACCCTGCCGAAACAACTTTTCACTTCACCACAAGCTACATTTTTATTCTGTTCACGCTCATTCACATTACATTCAAATTCTCCCATATTAATAGGAGTCCCCTAACAGCCACTAGCTTCCAATTCCCCAATAACTCTAGAATCTTTGTTACCATCAATATCACACTCCAACCACCAATATTTGTTATTATTACCTTCCAGCAAATCAACCTGCACAAATTGTTGTTTGCAAGGCTTAAGAATAGCAATGCGACTCATGTGACATACACTGCCATCATCCAAAATGACAGTATTTCTCATCACTTTCTTAATTCTTATAGGCTCGCCAAACTTGCTCTCACCTTTAGCCACTTTCCTTACGGATTTCACTCTCACCCAATCTCCCACATTCAAATGTACTTCCTTAGTGCCATATTTATTATTAAAATACTTCTTGTTCTTTTCTTGTGAACCCTTTATGCACCTTCTTACATGTTCCTTGCTCCAAAGTACTTGTCTGCTTCTTTGCATCCAACCAGGGTTAATCTTTGAAAATGGAATTCTACCTCGCATTATATCAAGTGGACTTTAACCTATTGTCTCATGAGGTGTTATAAGCCCATAACATTTTCCTTAACTCAGAATCTATATTACTTTTGTTTCCATGCTTTGCAATTTGAATGATGCCCTTGAAAATCCAACTTATACGTTCCACTACAGCATTCCCCCTGGGATGATACAAAGCTGTAAACCTTTGTTCAATACCAGTCATTTTAGCAAACGTTTTCATTTCCTCAGATTTAAATTGAACACTATTGTCCGTCAATAAAATTCTGGGAAATCCTTCCCTCAAAAATATTTCCTCCCAAAAATGTATCACTGCCTTAGTATAAATTTTTTGTAACACAGAAAATTCAATCCCCTTGAAAACAAATCAACTAAAACCACAATAAACTTTGAAGTCCCATCATGCCATGTAATAGGACCCAGAATGTCTAAAGCAACTTCATCCCATGGTATATTAGGACAACTTGAAAAAGAAATCGGCGGGTTAAGTGTCTTTTGAGCTTTGTCGCTATTCTCACACTCCATGCAGTCACGTACAAATCTCTCAAATTCTACATCAATTTTTGGCCACCAATAAAGTACTTTAATTCCTCTTTTGGTGCGAGATATTCCTGAATGACCTTCATGTCCAATAGCGATAAGTTTATTTCTAATACCACAGGGAGGAATAATCTTCCCACCTCTACACACAAAATCACCTTCAATACTCAATTCATCTCTCACTTCCCAAAATGCTCTTAACATATCACTGCTTTTGACTTTCTTGTCATTATACCAGCCAAACATCACTTTGTTTTTAACTTCTTTCAACACTTCATCTTTCTCATACTCCATGATCCATTCTTCTTTTTGCAATGAGCTTAAAATATTCCCATCAAACACACCAGCTACACACCAGTCATTCCATGGATCTTGATCCAGCTCTCTCAAAGGTAGGGACATTCTACTTAAAAAAATCTGCAGTAACATTTTTTACCCCAGGAACATACTGCACTTCATATAAGAAATCTTGTAGTCTCATAGATAGTCTAGCTTTCTCGCAGATGCTCTACATAAACCTTCCGTAGTTAACAATTTAGTAAGGGGCTTATGGTCAGTCCGTATGATGCATTTTTGCCCCCAAACAAATTTCCGAAAGTGTTCTAATGCCCATACACATGCCAAAGTTTCTCTCTCTATCAGAGTATTTTTCCTCTGTGGGAGACAAAGAACAGGATGCAAATGCAACCACATATTCTTTACCCACATTGTCACTCTCTGTTAATACACTACCAAGGCCCTTACCACTCGCATCCGTAGTGATAATAGAACAAGCTTTTGGATCGTACCCATGCAACATTGGAGCACTCCCAATTGCATTCTTAATTTTCTGAAAAGCCTTCTGACAACTTACATTGCATTCAAATTTCACTTTGTTTTTTAGTAACAGTCTCATTTGGTAGGTTTTATCTGAAAAGTTTTCTACAAATTTTGAATAAAACTCGGCTAGACCTAAAAAGGATCTCAAAACATCTTTAGATGTGGGGCATGGGGCATTCTTAATAGCTTCCACCAACTTTTTTTTTAGGTCTTATGCCTTCATGATCAATCTCATGTCCTAAATAAGTTACTTTTCTCTGTGCAAATCTACATTTACTGCTCTCTGCGGTCAAACCTTTTTCTTGTAAGATGTTCAAAACATTCCTCAATTCCTTATCATGATGTTTCTTGCTACTTCCCATAACTAAAATATCATCCTGAAAGAATGTAACATTAGGCAAATGTCCAAATAACTGCGCCATCAACCTTTGAAAGACGGCAGCCGCCAACGCCAAACCAAATGGCATACGTTTGAAACGAAAACAACCCCATGGTGTACAAAACGTTGTAAGATGTCTGCTATGATAATCCAACCTAACCCGGTGGTAAGCAGATGACAAGTCCAAAGTGGAAAACCATTTAGCATCTCTCGTGGCAGACAACATCTCATCAATACGAGGCAAAGGAAACCGATCTACTATGATATTATTGTTCAAACCTCTCAAATCCACACACAAACGCACTTTGCCATTAGCTTTACGTGCAACAACCAAAGGTGAAACCCACTCAGAAGCTTCAACTGGTTCTATAATCTGTGAATTTTGTAACCTGTCCAACTCTTTTTTTTACCTCATCCCTGACAATAAACAGAATATCCTGTACCTTATGAATTTTTGGTTTGGCATCCTTTTTGAGTCTAATCTGATGTGTGAAGCCTTTCAGTTGACCTACTTGCCCATTGAACACTCCTGGAAACTTTTGTGTGACCCATTTTTTTGTGTCTTCTTCATCACACATTACTAAGACTTGCTCTACACTGTTAGGATCTAGCACAATATGTAGTTTCTTTTTGTCTTTCCTGCCTAATCCCGACGGACCATCTTTAGCCACATATAATTTACATACTGCTTGTCTTTGCTTAAATTTGAATACCAGCAATCTAAAACCAATAATATCTATACTATCACCAGTGTAACTTTCAGGAGAAATGTCAGAGGTTTCTAAATGTTCCCCTAAACTATGTACAAAATGCTTTTGCCATGTGCTTTCTGAAACAATAGTGTATGGGGAACCAGAGTCTGCTGCCACTTGCAGCATAACTCCCCCAAATGATACCCAACACAAGGGTTTGTTTGACATTTGTCCTGAAATATTCAAAACCAGTTTTGTGACCCCTCAGTTTATAATTCACGCCTTCATCACTGTCATCAGAACAGTCTTCCACCACCTCCTTAATGCAGGCCACTTTATTGTTCACCTTCTTCATTTGTTTCTTCCTGCACACCCTAGCAAAATGGCCTACAATTCCACATTCCAAACATTTCGCATTTTTAGCTGGACATCCATCAAATTTTGCAGAATGATAGGAACTCCCGCAACGGAAACACTCATTTCTGGATCGATCAGGCATGTTAGATTTTTGATTCTTTGCAAAAGTTTGATTTTTCTCTTTTTTAAAGTCATTATCCCGCTTCTCCATGGACCATTAGTTGTGCTTCCGATCATTAATTTTGGCAACGACTTCTTCAGAGTTCTTATCCTGTGCCAAAGTAATTTTCGCACATCTTTCAGATAACTCTGCTTTCTTCACTAAAGCAATAACATCCTTTAGACTGGATTCGCCTTCAATCCACAACCTCTCTTGAATAGATTTGTTTTTAGTATACATTACAATCTGGTCCCGTACCAGTTCATCATGTAGACCAGCAAACCTACATGAGCTAGCTAAATGTTTTAAAGCAGAAACGTAGCTCTCTATGTCCTCGTGTTTCTCTTGTTTCCTGTGGAAAAATGTGTGACGAGTAACCGCAATGCAAACAGCAGGAGAAAAATTATCATTTAAATCCAAAATAGCACTCTGAAACACATCTTCATAGTCTCTATCGTGTTTTTGTAGTTGATTGTAAATACGAAGACCTTCAGGACCTAAACAGTGCATTAAGATCCTTTTTTTTCTTTCAGCAGAGATTAAACCATTGCAATCTTCTAAATTTGCGATGTAATTCAAAAAATATTCCTTCCACTCCTTCCAATGTACAGCTGGTTCTCCAGGAGACGCTAAAAATTCCTTGGCTGTACTCAACTGCAAAGAAAGCGACGTCCCTGTACCAGAAGAATCTCCACTCGAAGACATATTGTATTAAAAATTACAGCTGTAAAATATAACTCTTTAGCTTACTTCTTCAGCAAGACATGTATCTCTGTTAATAATAATTTCTGTTAATTTTCCTTTGTGCCGGATAAACTTCAGCAATGATGTTGCTAAAAAGTTAAGAATAGTAAAAATAATACCATGTACTTGGTACTAATGAACATTAAAAGGGCGCTGTTCCTGCTCCCATGTAACTTCCAGCGCAAGAACCAGCACATTCACAAGACATTGTTATTAAGCATTATGTTGTCCAGGCAACCAGTAACCACGCGTGGTGCACGCGAGGGCCGACGCGATAAAAAATCTAACGTTTGAGCAGCAAACATGCGCCTCAAACAAAGTAAACAAACGGCAACTGTATTAGAGAAAGAGAAAAAAAATTAAAAAAACTTCCCTCACTTGCTTAAAATAAGTTGCCTTTAACAAAGCAGGTCCGAAAATAGCTGCCCTCCAATCCTCAATGTCTGTTGCCTTCCAATAATTGCAGTTTTCTAGGTCCAATGCTTGCTGCTTTACGATCCTGCTTGTCGCCATGTGAAGTAAGTACACTGGCTCTTCTTGTTCCTTCCGTTAAAAGTTTATTTCCAGTTATAATGTACAGACAGAGATACATGCGCTCGCCAAACCGGCACAACTCCGACCTTTCATATGAAAACATTCCAATCCCCCTCTCACAGCCTGCCCCGACATTCCACTGCCCCTGATGTCATAGCATTCTTCTTTTACATTCAAACTAATACATCACCACATGTTACTATGATATATCTAATGGTACTCAATTAACCACTGAAGGACAGGAGTTGTAGAAGAGAACACCGAAAACGTCACCTGCGGACTACACCCATATCAGATGGCAAGTGTTTAACTTATAGGATTTTTTACGCATCATGGTAAAACCTTAATGACATGAAACTGTCTGGGGGGCTCCAAGTCCAACTTGCTCTGTCTTTCACGTATGGAAATAAAGAATCCCATCGCTCTGAGATTGCACTGGCATCACTGTGTACGATTACTTTAGTTTCATACTGTATCCGACTTCAAACCCACTACTGCTGCCTCATTAATTTGGGAGTAACTTGTGTTGCCGAGTTGCGTGAAATAGAAAAGGCAGTCTATTATGATGTTATGTTTGTCGTGACGACATGCATGATGCGAGGTGTGGAATGTTGGCATGTAGCTGACGACAGTTGGAGAGAGCTTGAGGGATGGTTCATATTTCATGTTGGTTTAGGAATAAATGTTACGTTTATACCACAACCTGCTGGACCGTATCATTACACAGTTCTTGGACAACAATGGCTGTTCATACAACTCACACCAAATACCACCCTATGACATGGAAAAAAGTTGCGCAATACACACGATCAAATACATTATCACAAATGATTTTTTCAGCATGCATTACACAGTGATGTGTGCCTTTGAAGTTTTAACAGTGAGTGTTACCATCCAACTGAACCCTAATCATTTTATCGACCAAGGAAGGATATAAAGATGAGTCTACACAGTCTGAATAGGATGTGTCTTAAGTAAACCTACATTTCTAAAGAAGATGCATAACACGCTGGACTACAGGAGCGGAGGGAAATCTAGAAGCAGGCGTGCTAGTGATGGCTTACTCTGCAACCCGTCGTCCAAAATAAATCCCTTAAGTGAAAAAGATGGGAAGATCTGGCTACTGTCAAATCATAGGGAAATGGGCAGGGGCATTCGACCACAGCTGGCTGTCAGAATGAGAGCGGGTGGGCCCGCACACACCTGGCGCCAAGCAAGGTGAGGGTTAGTGAAAGCATGGGGCTGTCACCGAGTTTGCTGTCCCCAAAGACGTCCAGTGAGATTCTGTTCGTTTCCCAACTGTTAAGAAGACCTGCCCTGGCTCTTTCGATTTATACTCACCACACAGGGCTCACCGGCAGGCAGCAAATACACACTGAAACCGCTTGCTTGGTCAGGGACAGCACATTGACACTCTCAGACAGCTCCCTTGCACTTCCGCTTCCGGTTGGTGCCGGCGCGACAGGAAGTCTTTGTGAAAGGGATAAATCCAGCGGCCATCTTGGCATAATAATGCTCTGTGCAAAATACAACTGAACTACCGAAAATAAGCTATAGTCATATAAATGACCAGATCATTCTCATCTGAATCGATTCATATTTTATTTATTTTATGAGTGCATTGTTGTGGAAACTTCGGCTTTTCGTATCACAACAAATATCGTTTTTATAATAAAAAAAAGACTGACAGTATTGTAACATCAAAATATGTTATTCCTTGCAAAGTTTCTTGTATAGCCGTTCAGGCACTTCAATTAGATTATTTATGAGGGGGAGAATGCAGTACAAAGTTAAGCTTCCGGTGCATAATTCTCTCTAGTCCCTCACTTCCTTTCTATTGTGTTCGCGCAGTTGCTCCGCCGCCGGTGTTCTAACCGCACCGCATCTTCGCCTATGCTGGTGCCGCTACCAACGCGCTTCCCCCCCTCCCTGAAGCCGCCATGGGTAGATCAGAGAAGCCCAGGGCGCGGATGTCCCCCTTCTCCTTCTTCGTGCAGGCTTGCAAGGCAGAGATCCGCAGGAGGCACCCCGAGGCGCGGGTGAGCGTGGCCGTGCTCTCCCGGGCCTGCAGCGAGCGCTGGCGTAGCACCACAGCCCGGGAGAGGGCCATGTTCGAGCACCTGGCCCAGGGCGACAAGGAGCGCTGGGAGAGAGAACGAGGGGGCGCGATCCCCGCCCGTGCCCGGCCCCGCAAGGACCCCCGCGCGCCCAAGAAGCCGCTCACAGCCTTCTTCCTCTTCGCTTCCTCGTACCGGCCCCAGCTCCGGGCAGAGTGTCCCGGTCTGTCCGTCCCCGAGCAGGCCAAGAGGCTGGGCCAGAAGTGGTCCGAGCAAAGCCCCGAGGCGCGGCGGCCTTTCGAGCTCAGAGCCGCCGTCCTAAAGGAGAAGTACGAGGCAGAGGTGGCGGCCTATCAGAGCGTGGCCCTGGGCCAAGGGGAGCCGCTTACAATTGGGGAGGGCGACAAGAGAAACGATGTGGGCTCCCAGGACTTAAAAGGATCAAACGAAAGACAACAGAAGAACGACATAGAGTCAAACTACAGTGGAGTGGCTGACGAAGCACACGGAATTGAGGGGCCCCACGCCATACGGCCTCTGGAAAAGGGTGGGACCGAAAAGGATGGCCTGGAGACGCACCACCGTAGAGGAGCCAGGTGGGAGTTGACAGAGAAGAACCGGGCGGAGGCTCGCTGTTCTGGGTCCAGGGATATGGAGAAGCACTCGGCAGAAGACCACTGCAGCAAAGAGGTAAATGAGCGGAAACATCAGAAGACGACACCCACTATAGAGGACATTCAGGAACTCAGTGAGGAGAGTGAAGAGGATGGCGTTGACCACTGTGTGATGCGGATGGGGAATGTCACAGAGCTAGTGACGAAACAAGACCCAGAGGTGGAAGAAGATAGGGGAGAGGACGATGAAGAGATGGAGGAAGGCGGACTTGTTGAAGATGGGACTTGAGGCTTGGAACACAGCAGTGCTTTCCCATAGATCCGTTTGTTATGTTTCAGCTGTGGTATGTATACTGAAGAAACTGTCCACCTTGAAGCGATCTCGGAAGAAAAACATATCTGATTAGCTACTCTTATCAATGGCATTTGTGATATCTGCATGATAGAGGACCAGTGGTGTGATGTCGCCGTTCTTTGTCTTTGTTTGATTACATCTTTTTTACTTTTTTATAATAAAGGTGTTATAAAGTACAGTTTACTCCGTTTTTCTGCACAGAAATACCGCCAAACTACTGATTCACCCTTACTGTCAGATATCAGAGGCAGTAAAGAGTGATGAATGCAGATCCTATATTTACGACCGATCTTCACAACAAGGTAGTAATGGCGCCTCGTTTGTTTGATATCTTAGAGGTAGTTTGTAAGATAGGTCAGTCTGACGAACAGAATGGGATCCCTAAAACCTTATTAACATTTGGTCTAGGATGAGTCAGACATGACATGTAAGAGGGTCCAACATAATAACGGGTGCTACCAGCAAAACATGTTGCAGTGTTTGTATCAATATGTTTTTATTGTCCAGACTTGTGAATAGTAACCACTTTACCTTGCCAGTTGGGTGGTAGTTAATTTCACGTTACTGCCCTCTTCCCAAATTTGTGGTACGTTTACGTGGAATTAGGAAAATAATCTCTTAAATATTCTCACAGAATTACTTATAAGGCAAATGGATTAGGTTTAGAGGAGTCTGCTCCCACGGAGGTGGGTGATTCTGGTGATATCAGCAAGAGAGCAAAAGCCTCTGTTAATATAGTAGCCTTCATATTTATTTTGAAGGCAGGCATGTTAGGTTGGTGCGTATGGTATGGGTAGAGCGAGGCCCAGGAATCTCTCTCTGTGCTCCTTCTATTTGAATCACACGAGGACAGTGTGTAGCAGAAGCTTCTGTTAATAAAATCAAGAACTTGCACGTTTTGAAAAACGGAAAGAAATAGTTTAAACCTTATTCCTTGTGCCACTGAGAGTAACTACATTTTCACTGAGCCAGTTCTCAGGTTGCAAATAAGGGAAGCATTAGCAAAATTAACTACTTTACATTCCTTGTTCAGCATTTAATCTTGCCTCCTTGAAAAACCAGGCCACCCAATTATCCAGCGTGTGATGTGGTCGCCATGGTGTTAATATAACTAGTTATTGCATGTGTTCATCCATAAGCTAGTTTAAGCAAACAAACAATATTCGTGTAAGCGTACACAGGCTGTGTTCTCTTTTTAAAAATGTTTTATTTAACAATTGCTCATTTGACAGTACAGTGGCGAAGAAAACAGTGCGAAATAGTGTAGATTGACTGACTGACTGACACAAAGTACAACCATTGCATAAATATTAGGATATAATATAACAAGGAACGTACTGACAGTTTGGAAACTGCTCCTCCCACAAGAAATGTAAACACAGGGATGACAGAATATTAGGAGTCGCAACAGTCCCACCCATTAAACAAACCCCGGTAGCTGTGCTACCCACTCCACACATTTTCCCATTTGTGAGGGCAGCATCTGCTGAGGTATAAAGTGTGTTCAGGCTGCTGGCAACAATCTAGGTCTGCTTCACAGTCATCCACACATGGGTGGAGAGACGGCACCCTAAGTCAATGCAGTATTGCGTGTGGCAACAGCCGCTGCTAGCACCAGCCAGATTCTTGGCTATCTGGACCAAGACACTCCAGGCCTGTAACCCATACCATTTTTCTCAATTCCCCCGCTCCCCAAATGCCTTGGATTACAGGGCATCCCGCAGGACATGAAAGTAGGTTCCCTCCTAGCCACATTCTTTCAAGCATAAAGAAGTAGCTGCTCTCCCCATTTGGTGTAGTTGAGGTCTGGAAAAGTATGTTCTATGTAGTATCTAACTGAACTAATCTAAAATGATTGCATATTGCAACTTCTCTGGGACCGTGGCCTCTACCCAGTCATCATCCTCAAGAACTCCTAGGTCTCTTTCTCTTGAGACCTTCAGGGGCTCTAGGGGACCTGGGGAGTTGTACACTATTTTCCTGTACATAGTGGAAATGGCTTTATCCGTCAGGGGATCGGACAGTAGATGGTCTTCCAATAGGGCAGCTGAAGGCAAATGTTCTCCCTCTACGATATGACCCCACAGAGCATGACCCATCTGCTGGTGTTGGAATCGCTCAGAGTCTCCCATTTCATACTCTCATTGAAGGGTCTTAGAGGACACGTATGTCTGCTCCCTCCACACATCGACCAAAAGGTCAAGATCAATCAACACCCATTTTGTAAAATCCTCTGAGGCCTCCCACCTCACCCAAGAGTTTGCTGTCCCATAGTGCGGTCATTTCCATCAGCTTACCCTCTCAGCTCAAGTACTAAGTAGCCTCTCTCCACGCCCTCACCACTCTGAGTGTGCGGGCAAATCTCCATCTTGCCTCCTGCGAGAAAAGAGAGGGGGTAGCTTAGTGCCCACAGCCATTCCGTCTACATGTTAGGAAGGCAAAATAGAAACCTGTGACTCTACCCCACTTTTTCCTTCACGAGCTAAATGGAACTCAAAGTTTTTAACTTGACCTAAACAAGAGGTACTGAGGTTTTGTCTGGAGTTGGGGAGTGGGAAAAGCACCATGTCCTAATTCCGCTCAGACGGTCGAGGGAGTAAATAGGAGCTTTTTGGCCCATCCGTGGTGGTTGAGGCCTTTTATAACTGATGTCCTAGAGCCTGACAATGAGCTCTGAGCAACTGGGCCAAGTACCCCTTCAGTACTTGTCTCTCAGTGGTAGCACAGGCTCATGTAGTCAAAAGCTTCTTGTGGAAGCGGTAGATACAAGGTTAGCACATGCCCAAGACTCCAAGTACACCCAGCAATCCCAATACATTATTTTCCAGTCAGATAACTTGCTTATAAGTAAAAAATAGTATTTATAAATAAACACAAAGTGAAATACGGCACACCACAAATAATATATGCAGTAGGTTTAAGGAAGGTAGCCTAGCGTTATCTGGGTCAGCTCTCGAGTTTGACTTTCCTATCAGGGAATTGTGGTTATTCCCTATTCATGCGAGGCAATACTCAGACAGGGCCCTCCGAGAAAATTCTAGTCTTAGAAGTTTCACAATGGCATTTAGAAAGTCATGTGTCCCCTCACCGTAGTGCTTCTGTTCAATCAACAAGGTCCCCCAGAGGGTTGACAACCTATAAGTCTTATGTGCTGAAGTTCAGAGTCCATGTGCACGTAGTCAGCCTGTCAAGGCTGCAGACATCCATGCTGCTTCTCTGGTCCTGCAGTATGTCTCTATCCCCGAGTCTAGCGACAAGTTTCAGGTACTTTAGGTTTGGGTGGTTTAATTAATGCAACCAGCAACTTCTTTGCTGCACAATGCCTCGAGGCCAACAGTGCCTTCAGATTTCCATGCTGCACGTGGCTACAGCTCCATTCTCTGTACAGTGGCATGTCAGTTTATCCGCCATTAACCTTCTCCATAGCCCTCACCTGCATACAGGGGTTGCATACACAGCACTCAAGGTGGTGTCTATCTTCCAGTCACAACACTACACAGGGCAACATCCCTAGCCTCCTCAAAGCACTGCAATATTGGGACGGTCCTTAAAATTAACTGTGCCCCCCCCCCACCCCCCACACCTGACATATGTGGGTTTGGAATAATGCACATGTGCAAACGGGCCAATCAGTACAGCGATCCAAATGGACCAGAATCTCACACTTGACTCCCAGGATCCACTTGGCAGGAACCCCTCTGGACTTCACTCACTGCAGGCAGTCTCCTTCTCAGAGGGTCCTCTGGTCTCGGGTAAGGCAGAAGCTGGTGTTTCATGGCAAGTGACGTCCCCTCAACAAGTAGGAGACTAGCAGACCTGCAGTCCCCGGTCCTAGACATAAAAGGCAGAAGTTGTGCTGAGTTTTTCTGCGCTGATGTACAGCTTCAGTTTGGTAGTCTTGTGAGGCTCAAGCTCCCCCTTTTATAATCCATTTTCAGACATAAATGGAATTTAGCAACTGTGGCTTTGAAGTTTGTGTCATGTGGGCTGGCCACTTTGAAGCTCCCTCTCTTCTGTATTATCCATCCTCTTCAGAACAGTGTATCACAGCAGTGGTTTCTCCAAACTTAGTGGTCCCAAAACACAGGCCATTGGAGTCACTACTAGATCATACCTGGATGTCAACCTCACTGATATGTTTATCAAAAGGTTAAAAAGGCCTCCTTACAAAGTCCTACAAGCATGCTCTTCCTGTAGGCCCCCAGCATGGTAACAAACCCAAACCATGCAGCTCAGAATGCAACCCAGATTCAGCACCACCCCCTATGTAGCAGAAGTGATGCCCTCATGACCTGCACCTTCTTGGAGTCTATCCTTTCCTGCAAACTGCTTTCTTCTGGTCATTGCAAATCAGGAATGGTTACAGTATCATCCTAGGGCTAACGTGGGGGCTGTTCACTGGTCAACACACCTGATGTGGTCCGAGCCATAATGACGTCTGGTCCTGATACCAAGCAAGGGGCAATCAAATCACTGCCCAAAAGACAACCAGTACCTTGCTTTTCCTTCACCCCAACACTGACCATGGTTGCCTTGCGATTGAGCTAAATCTAAACTCTGGCAAGTAGGCCAAGGCTGAGTTAAGCATAGACTAGTGGGACTTAACATAAATTAACCAATAGGCCTAACCCCAGTGACAAGTAATGAGGCCTGTTCACTCTAATAAGCATTATTACCTAAAACACTATGCTCGTGCTTCTTCACTCCCAGTGAAGGCAATAGCCTTCCACCACGTGGCATAACCATAGTCTGTGGATAGCCCTAGGTCATGGTGCACATGTAAGATCTATGTTCACTCATGACAAAAAATCAGCACATAAGATCAAGATACCACTGCTGCTGGGGCTCTCAGGGCATGGGTAAGGGTCTATTAACTTGTGAGACACTTTTCTGTCCCTACAAAGGATAGACCTGATAAAGGCTCATTATCTTTAGGGGACCAAATTTGTCCACCTCTGATGGACAACTAGTTTTTACATGCAGTACACAGGATTCTCTTCCTCCTGTAAAAACTTAAGCTTACTCGCCATGTAATGATTATATGAGAGATAGCTTCAGGCATGAGCGATGTTGAAAAGACTCATCGTCTCAAAATGAGGCAATGAACATCTCAAAGGAAGCAGGAATACCCCATTAAACTTATATGCCTAAACTAGTTGCCTTGCAGATGTCTGAACTATAACTGTTAATAAGGCAGGGAAGACTTTGGGTACACAAATCAAAACACATCTTCGATCTTATACAGGATCAGGGCTTAGACCACTTACCGAAAAACGTCAGGTAGGGTTGTAATATTTTACCCCTTTAAGAGATACAAATGGAACCAAGCAGCCTCTCATACATGGTAAATCAGTGAAGGGTTATGGTGGCAGGTTAAAATACCCACTTTAAGTAGTAACCAGCTGTTCTTCATACTGGAATTGTTTTGTGTGTGAAAAGGAAGTTCCTGGCTGGGGTAAAACCATGTCTCCAGAAAATTTATACTTCGATTTGTTATTGGATTGTGATCTCATAAAAAGTATCACTTAAGTCTTGTAATAAGATACAGTTTTTAATTTCTGTGTGGTTGATTGGTGTTTAATTCATCCTATTTTTTTTGGCATTCCTTGAATTAATACGCAGTGGGCCAAGTAGTGTTTTTCTTGTGCAACTAAAAACTCCTCATAAACTATATAAAATATGTCAAAAAGTGTAGCAGAAGTTCAGTTGAAATTACACATCTCAATATACAAACACCTACTTTTACTGGGATTCCTGATTCTAATTTAGAAAGGGCCTATGTATATGTCCTCAATCAATCTCTGACTCATACACTTCAGATCTATGGTTTCTTAGCCTATTACATTAGCACCAAACTGCCACATCCATTCAAAGACACATTCCCTCTGAGCCATGCCTATGAATAATTGACACAAGATTCACTATTTCTATATTTAACCCAAAATCCCAGACTATTTTTCCAGAATTGAGGCTTACTGCTTCAGTCCTTCATAGCACTGGCTAATCTCTAACATAACAACTTCAACGCTCACTTTCTATTTTTGCTTCCTCTTCTGCCAGTCTCAAACTATTTAATGTTTCTACCACATATCAATAAAGAGCCTTGTCCCAAAATATTATAACACAACAGAACTAGTTTTGTTTTAAGGCACAATCACTTGGATAAAACCATCACAAAAACTCATTGCGTATCCTAGTCATCAATAGCAATGTAAGACAAGAATCCTAACTCAACAGAAAACTGTTAACCAAAGCAGTTTCACTAAGATTCTAACTACACTATTCACTTCTTCAAATTTATTCTGCATAACTGCAAAGCAGTGGGTAAATACCAACTTAAAATTTCAGATTCAATTCAGGCCAACAACACTGACCTATAACCTGAAGCGTCAAACATTTCCTTAATGGAGCAGGCTTATCCAGTAACTTGCACAACCAGCTGTTAAATGCCGTAATAATGAACCTCACTACTGACCGGAAACCATAAAATTCATATAGTGCCTTTAAAAGGAACACCATATGCAACAGCTCAATTAATTTCTGGCACCAAAAAAATCAGAACACATTTCTCCCATCCTAATTACTCTCAAATGGCTTTATATATAAACCCGGAGTTTTTAAAATGGCCTGTATACAACACAAAACTAGTACTGCAAAAAGCTACTGTCTGATAAATTCTCTACCTCAGAGCTCCCCAAACACTCAGAATTTCCTCGGTGTGAAGTGGGTCCTCGCTAAATATCTTTAACAAGATTAGTAACATCCTGAAAAACTAGGTGGCCTTTGAAGCGCAAGTGTCTGTGCTAGGGTACTGTGGGGATAATTTTGTATAGCATAGGGTGTTTTTGGGCACCATTCTTGTTAGTTCACAGATCACATCCTTCAGGAGATCTAAAAACTTTCATACCTTAGTGGACTTATGTTTTAAATGTCAGTTCATTAGTTCACAGAAATAAATGTATTGTAATAATAATAGTTTAACTGTTAGTCTAGTATTTGGTGTAGTTAATCTTTGTTTATTGAGGGCTTATGATCAGATCATTTGTGCCCATTTTATCCACAATTGCATTAAACCAGTTGTTCAGCGGATTATTAAAAAATTCCTTGCTACGATTGAGTTTTTAATATTCTTTAGAATGCATATTTTCATATTTCATTGTTATTATGGCACTTTTCTAAATACTAAAAGTAAAAAACACTTTTGAAAATGAAACTAAAGAAATAGTCTGGTAGACAGATAGAAACTCTGCGTGAGCATGAGAAAATTGTGGCTTACCCCTAGAAGATGTTATTATTTGACAGGTATCCAGGCTAAATGCTACCGTTTATTTATGTGCAGATACCTTTTTCCTGCACTTCACCACACACTTTTATTTTCTCCATTTCTTTCTTTAGAAGTTTTTCCCACGCTCTACCAACTGACAACAGAGGGGTACTTTACAAGCTCACAGAGAAAATTAATAAACATGTGCATTGCTTCGTGATGGTGAACTTCATCAACACTCTCATGAAAAAGAAGTTGGAACTCTCTAGGATTTTTTATTTTGTTTTATATTCCCATGTCAGGATAATGCAAGATGAAACATTTTGAAGCATTTTCAACTTTATTTCAAAGATAACAGGATACACATTTATTTTTTCTCATCATTTCATAAATCTGGTGAAGCAAAAATAATTCCATGCAGTTTTTGCAAAGTAAGTTTACCTCAGACCAAAATGCATGTTTAAAGCCACCCACCAAATTGTAATTTGTTTGGCAGATACACTCTAGTGAGATAATCTGATGACAGGGCGGTCAGCGCTTGTATTTCTGCCTTCGTTTTGGAAGCTGACATTAGGTCCATCTGCAAAATAGCAATCCCACAAATTAGACAATACTGTTTTTTCAAGTGTTAACACCTAACATCTAACAAGGAAATAATGACATTTAGTGATTAATTATTTCACTATAGACGTTTAAGTTACACAGTAGAATACAGGTTTAACTAACTAATATAACAAGAAATGAAAATGATTCGTAAGGCCTGTATTTCTAAACTCCTGTCGATCTTCTCTTTAAATTAGTTTCAAACCTCACCCGTAAAAGGTACAGTTAAACAGAGAAAAATAATAATAGAAACAGAAAAACACATACTTTTATGATTGCAAGAAATAATCAAAATAGAAAGGGACACATATATGAACGTCAATGTATAAATTACTCAAGTTTAGGTAGGTGACAGTAGAGAGGTTTCAAGTTTGACACCTGAAGGTGGATCTTAGTAGTGGTGATGTGGTCACACTGGTCCTCAATCCAGTTTGCAACAGCATGGGAAAGTCCATGTATTTGAGATGAATGCAGAGAAAGTATATTCCAGGTAGATTCTACGTTGGAGCCCAAATTACACTGGGTTTTAATCAGTGCTCCTGAGGATGACGTGGTACTTTTTGAAACGTTAAAGCCCCACATTTATACAAAAAACAATGTTTTAACAGAACAACAGGTTTGGAAAACTGATTTCAAATAAACTGTGTGAAAGGAGTTTGACTGCCCTTCACTCAGATTCTTTATTTAGATATATTGCGAAAGCAGTAATACACATAATTCCTTAGTCAAAGCATGCAAAGTAGTATTCATTATTGAAAGCAGCAGACAACTGGAGCATTATGACCTTAGTGGGTCCGTGGAAACAGTTTCCAACCCAACAATGTTTGTGAGTTTGGCCTTTCTCTAGCTGGTGTGAGAAGACCACCACTTGATCGCAGATAGAATAGTAACAAAGCTAAGATAGTATAACAATGGCATAACCTTTGAACATTTTTCACTATTGCAGCAATCTCCAAACCACCTCAATGCCACTGGTGATAATGGAACTTTTCTCTTTTAAACAATAAAGTATGTTTCTTTGACTTTATGAAATTTGGGAATATTTTTTCCCAAGGCAGTTTACTATGTAAATGGAGATGTGCATTATGCAAATTTGAAAATATATAAAAAAAATTTAAGACTACTAGAAAAGGAAAATATATTTACAAATAAATCTTATATTCCATAATTGTTATATTTTGGAATCCACAAGCAGTAGAACATCTCTATGTACAGATACTGGACAACATATTTGTGAATTTGGAAAATATGTTAAAATAAATAAACATTCCAAGTAAGGTATACTTTTCAGGTTTTTGTTTGCTTTTGAAAATTGCAGACACCACACTGAGTCAATAATAAAGCACATTTTACTGAAAACACCATTTGTAATCATTTTTTTAAACTGGATTTTTTAAAAGTTGAAATGTACTCTAAAGAAAGCTGTCAACATAAAGCAACACTGACACTGCACCTTTATGAATTCCAGAAGTTTCCACTTTCACACAATGCCTGAAAGTCAGTCAGACAGTTTGAAGTAAAATAGTGAGAGTATGTGAACCAACTCAAATGTACTACTATGTTTTTTAGTCCACATAATGGTGGGAGCTGGGTATCTGCAGAGTCCGAGAGAATACCCATGTTGAAGAACTAGGATTACAGGTATCTATCTTTTTGTTATCAAATGTGAGTTTCTCTCTGATAGCCATAAACAGCACAATAGAGAAGCATGCATATAAGAAACTGAGGCTGAAAGGTGGCAACCAAAACATAGAATAGAGAAACAGCCAAAACTATTTGAAAAGGTTTCAGAGGATTTACCCTCATGGTATCTGTCTTGGACTTACAAATCAGTATAATAAAGTTAATCAAAGGTATGAACCGTCCTTCAAATAGTTCCCCTACAAATATCTGGATTAGGGAAATTCTTTATGATAGCAACTGTAACTACTTTGCCTGTGGCATATTAAGCCTTTGGCTTCCCAGGCAAAAGTCTGTAGGCTTTTTCTTTAGGAAGTGCAAATATATAAAATACTATGTTAAAACGCTTAGGTGGCATGGCTGTTAACCCCATGTGGCTTATTGGCACAAGTTACTTGATCACATGTTGTCTGCACAAGATGGAATAGAAGTTAGACATGACACAAGGTATCTTTTTGAATTGCAACAAATATTTTCTCCTTTCTTCACTAACCTCCTACTGTCTAATATATGAAAACTCCTCTTCGCTAGGTAAGAAAACTTAGGAACATTTTAAAAAGAAATCACCTAATTGTAATTGAAATCTCAGATAATTTTAGGGAGATAATCAGTACCGTCATTCCGGACAGTTTTATGAATGTCTTAGACCAGTCAATCAAAAGAGGTTTCATGCTCAGATAGGGTCTCTGGAAACCTGGATGACCACTCCCAGGGTTTTGTGTGTTCTATAATGATAAACGCGTTAATGTGTTATATTCCCCAGGAAATGAAGATGTTGGACAGAAATATGTTGCTTAGCACTCAGTGTAGTTCTTCCATGAGTTGATCTGTGTTCCTTCTCTACAGGAGTGGGCTAAACCACTGTAGACACAGTTTGGCATGCCTAGCTGGCTTAACCCCTCCCCCCTCCTAAAAGGACTCTGGATTTGATTAGCCCATTTTTGTTAAGGTAATACATCACAGTAGAGTTATCTGATTCACGAAAGATGGATGCTGATGAGATCGGTGGAAGAAAGAATTTGAAAGTTCGGTGAACTGCCCTTAGTTTCAACATGTTGATGTGACAATTTTCTTCTGGCGGAGCCCACTTCCCTGTTAAGGAGCCCACATGCACTCCACAAATTTTCTATTGATGCACCATCACTAAGGTTTGCATTGAAGAAGGTTTGTAAAAAGGAACTCACTGAAGCATGTTCTCCCTCGTGCACCCACATGACTGTGAATGAATCAAGTTATTGTTTTGTTAAGTTCTATCAAGCTCTCTATGTCTGCAACCACTGATCTTCCCAGACTCTCTTGAATTTGTTGCATGTGTAATCTGACATTGGGTCCTATGACAAGGCAGGAGGCCCTGCAGCCAAGAAGAGAGGAAACTTCTCTGACTGTCAGATATAGTCTTCTTCAAAAGTTAACTAATTTCTGGTTTAATAAGTCTGCCCTCCCAAGAAAATTTGTTTTTTGATTGTGTCTACTGCCAGCCACTCCAAAGCATTGGATAATGGTTCAGTTGATCTAAAGATTAGGTCTGGTAGTCTGACAGTTGTCTGGAGGTCCCGCTGCAGCTTGAATGGTAAGTTGACAACAGTCTTCTGGATATGGGTACACGAAGATGCACTTTTGCCAGTGGGTGATCACTACAACTGTCACGTACGAAGTGAATGCTCAGGGAGCAGACTTAAGAGTGTAAGGAAGAAATTTGTTCTAGTCATGAGAGTCCCCTTATCATAATCTTACTACTGTGAATTCAGCATTTAGAGATCTTGTAGATCGATTGAGACTATCCAGTCTTCCTGGTGTAGAAAATGTGAACAAGGGCGAGCATTCTGAACTTTCTACCTTATGAGCCATTTGTTGGAATATTTTGGATGTAGAATGAGACCTGACTTGTGTTTGGTTCTTATAGAAAGTGAAGATACTCTTTTCCTCCAATGTTTCCAAACATTTTCATCGGATCAGATGCTTTCTGCACCAGTGTATTCAACAGAATCAGCTTTGATAATGTTGATGATATACTGAGTACCGGATCTAGTATCTAGTATTTTGCTTGCAGTAAACGCCTGATGAAGAAAAGTATTTGCCGGGCCTAAAAAATAACTGCAGGTGCCCCCCTCTGGAAGCCACCTGCTCAAATTCAGCACTGGTGGGAGCACTGTTGCCCACTTTTGTACCTCTTAAACTGAACCTTTGGAATCTCCTTCTGTATTTCAACTCCTTTGATTGAGTGTGTTGCCCTCGATTTTCATGCATTGTATTTACCAAAATAAAGACATAGCTAGGATCTTCTTTTGTGTTTGGTCGGCAAGAAACATAAGCCAAAGCCTGCAGAAGCAACTCTTAAGAAGACCATTCACAGTGGCCTTGAGTTGATATGACTGTTGAATCTTTTGCACACTAATGAATTGGTCTGACGTGATCATTCATTCCTTGAGCAGTTCCTTGAAATCCTGTTGTGGAAAAAGGTTCCACAAACTTGCCATGGTATTCCATTGTGCACTCTTGTAGCTACCCAAAGTGGCAGAAGAGCTGACTGAACTGATGGAGGTGGCTGATGCTTGGACCACTTTTCCTTAAATAGTTGATCTTCATGCTCTTTCTCTGCAGGACAGAATCAGTGGAACATACCCCTTGTATCTCTCCTTAGCTGACATTTTCATATGCATTCCATTGGTTTAATGGAGAAAGGGGAAGGTCAGGCATCTTTGCCTATCTGGAGGGTGATGAGACGCTGGAGATTTTCAGGAAGGCAACTCCTTTCCAGATTCCTTGTAATATTGTCACTCCTGATAGTGAAATCAGGTGTAGTGTTCTTTCATCTGTTTCTTTCAGTGATAGCCTCCCAGAATGTTACTCCAGTGCATTTTATAACTATATTCCAATCTGTCATCTCTCCTGACTGTGGAGAGGGGAGAACATTCAGTGATAAAGGAGGAACGAATAAGAGGCTGAACTCTTACAGAAAAGAGAGACCCACAGAGTACTGCAAAATCTGTGAGTCTTCTACAGGTGGACTGGGGGGGAGCACTTCAACTGTGGGAGTCTTCATGCCCTAGAGAACTAGAAATGGTCTTGATTCTTTTCCACGATTAGACACGGGGTGATGCGTTATAACCCTGAGATGCTCAGTGTTCCAAAGGCAGACTCCTACAAGACACTGAGGCAATGAGTGATTAGCCCCAAAACAACATATATATCAAATGCCTCAATGTCTAGTGTCGCAGTGTGAATATTTCAACATTTCGTGCCTTAAATTGGACTAACAATGGGAGCCTTGATTGTATGAAGGAAGGACAGTGGCTCTGCATATGGTCAAACCTGGTCACGTCTATGGCACGTATGGAAAAAACTTGCTTCCTCTCCCTGAAGGAGTTGGTCGACTGAAATGGAACGTGGCCTACCCATCTATACCTGCTTCATTCTCTCTGTTCTTTATCTTTCTATATTGCATCTCTATGTGAATCTTAGACTTCATTATGGAGTAAGAATCTGATGGGCAGATAACATGTGAAAGTTATTTTTCTAGGACTCCTCAGCTGCCCTTAACAGAAGGACATTTATCAAAGACAGCAGGTAGGGTAACTGATGAATCAGATTTAGAAAATGTAACACCTAGGGAAAAAAAGGCACCAACCTCTATAAAAATTGGAAATCTACCAAGCAGGCATATAAAATGGAGTGAAAATACGTTGCCGAGTTAGTTATAATTATTTTTCCCAGTGCTCAAAATCAAACAGTGACACCAACAACATTTTCTCCGCAACACAATCAGAAATACTGTGTATCTTTACATATAACTGTCTCAGGTAATATCACTCCACAGACGTGTTGCAGGAATATAAAAGCAGTATCAATGATTATTTATCTTGATGTACAAACTCATTTTTTGTTGTAAGAAGTTATTTACCCACTGTTGCCAAACACGCTGGTGTCTGCTTACACGAAGCATTTACTAACATTTTCACAGAATACCGTCTTAACTTATAGCAAGATTCTTTTCATTTTTAGGTCAGGCATTAGCCAAGCTACTTTGAGGTCACTAAAATCATATGTATATAGTGTATATTTACTTATGGGGGCTTTATGCCAGCCTTATTGATCTACTGATCTTTCATTGTCGTTCACATTCTGCCCACTACAGCATACAGCATGGGGCGATGTGTCAGACCGCTTCAGGCATTGACTAACTTTGCTGTGATTGAGACATTCTGCCCTTTCACACATCCACACACAAAATAGGGCTCTTCAGTGCCAAGCACTACTATTACAATGTGGGCTTTTTGAGACCCAAAAATATTTTTGATTTTAGCCATCGCTTTTTAGGGTCGAGTCTGCGTTGCATGCGTATCGCAGCAAGACGATTTAGTGTTTATAAAAGGGCTCGGAGCCCTGTCGACCTCACGTCCGTGTTTTTCATTGGTTCGTGGGCTTGCCTATTAAAATCTGCTTGCTTTCATTAGTCTAAGGCATGCCTGCGTCATGCCTTTTCCAGTGGCTAGCCCTCCTCGAGCACATCGACCAAGTACAGAAAATATGCGAGGCTCGCTGTTTTCTGTCCGGCTCGTGGGCTACTTTTTCTCTAATTTACTAGCGCGATTTCGCTTGGCAGAAGTCGAGCGCTTTACATAGTTAATTGCACTTTTCCGGGTTACGTGCATAAATGCACTTTTGCCGATAGGTGAAAAGTCAGGTTATGAGTTTACAACACTATCACTATTGTTTAAATTGAGGCGAACTCGGCAGCCTCCACAACCATGTTTTCCAAAAACCACGATAAAACAAGCAAAACCAAAAGACTGCCGGCCAACACCAGTCCACTTGTCTTTGCTAATGCTTATTTTCAAGCTAACTATAAAGTGTAACTAATTAGCCACAAAGGTATTGTGTGCGTAAATGAACCCCATTACAGACTAAACACAAGTAGTTTTAGCTGTCGAAATTGTTTCTGAAAATATTGTATTTAGAAAGTTCAAACTAGAAAAACTATATAATATCTACAAATAACGCACAAAATAATCTGCATCTGCAGTCTCATTATAGGACAATAACACAATGCGTAGGTACAGACAACCTTCAGTGAAATCATTGTAGCTCTGTTGACTTTCTACATTAAAGGCATAAAGTATTCAATGCCCGTACCAATTTTTATCATCTTACATCAAAGAATCAAATTATTTTGGTAATTTTGTCTATTAGAGGGCGTTCATCTGTTAGATGCAACAAATCTTGCATGAAAGTATACCAAGTCAACAGCCCGTTCAGCGTCAGTCCGGATAATTCACATGTGTGTTTCCTCAGCAGTTTAGGATCCCTTTACATCTGCAGCCCAATACTGTATAGTCGCCGGGTTCCCCAATAGCCAATTAATTGCTATCCCACTTATAGAAAATAATAATCTAAAACACTACAGCTTTCTTCTTTTGTCTTTTTTTTGGTTCTAAATGGTGAAACCCTGATTTAACAGATTTCCGAATCATCTATAATGTCATATCCAACTTCAAGCGCTATATCTTCCCAAAATCGGTACATCCTGTGGCAGATCTATGTTAAATGAAAAAATATATTTTCCAGAGTACATCATCTGAGATATTGTGCTGACTTATTAGGGCCTATTTTGTCCAAGGTGAGCGGGCCATTATTTTTCCACAGACATGTTTGTACATGTATAACACCTATCTCTTGTCTTGTCTTGATGAAGATCCCAGAGGTCAAAACTTTTGACTTGCATAGAGTTTAAACCATTCTTTACGATCCTTTTCAGACCACAATATCCGAGACTGCCAAGTCTACACACTATTGTTTTGCTATCATCCGAATTATGGAACCTTTATCTAAATCAAGTCTCTAGGACCTGCTGTATCTTTTACTTGTACCTTTAAATGTGTATAAAAGTGGCAAAAGGTTTCACCACAAAAAAATCAGCTCACCCACAAACCAATTGTGGGCTTTCTTCATCCGATGAGCCATCACTGGGAACAATTTTTGAATATGAGAGCAGATAATACCAGAGTTTGGGAAAATTATCCACTTCAGCAAAAGAAATACATTAGAATAACCCATCACAAAGGTGCACTAAATGCAGTTTTACAGTATATTTATTCATGGCGTGCAATGTCTTTTTTCTGAGTAAAAATATAATATGAGGACTTTCTCCAAAAGTTTACAAAGAGAACATGTGAAGAAATAAAAAAAACTGAGTAAACATAATGGAACACATAACTTCTAGAAAGTCTCTTTGACTACCTATCAGTGGCATTCACAGCGCTTCGATACAGAATTACAAAACCAACAATAGTTAATCAGGACTAAGTCAGCAGCAGCTTCTCCACTATGGCAGAGGAGCGTCGCACTTGAGCTAGCAGCATGGGAGCAACATTAGGATTGGCCACAGGGCAGACTGGGAGCCTGTGCCTGCCGTGAGTGGAGCCAGAAGAGCGGCGATGCAGAGGGCGTCGGGTAAGGTTTTTTTTTTTTCTCCTATTTTTCTTGTCTTCATGTTTTGTGCCCCCGCCCCGCCACTTTGCCCGACAGCAGCTGCCCATGGACTAGGCGGCTAGAAAAAAGTTCAAATCAAATCTTTTTGTGCTGGTATATAAAGGTTAATGGTGAATAATCCCTGCTCTGCATTCTCCTCTTGAATAGAGTAATTTTCTCTCCAAACTCACAGTTTTGCGCAAAGCATTTCAATAACAATGTATACCTGATGGTGGAAACTTCTTTAGTGACTGCTGATGCCTTCCTGATGCTCATAAGGTGCAAATTTAAATGCACAGCCTGTAAGACATTTCTAGGCCTCCAGACCTGCACTTGTATGCGTTCCTGGTTCTTGCGATTAGCTATTGTTAGATCACTTTTGTTTCCAGCCGTTTCCTTCAGGGTCCTTGAAGCATTGTTGCACACGCTTTTTGTAAAAATTCAAGACAATCTACTGTACCACAAGTTTCAGTGGAGCTCACAAACATTTACTTGTTATCTTGCCAATTCTCTAGTGCAGTGGTTCCCAACCTGTGGTCCTGGGACTCCTGAGGGTCTGCATAGCCTTCTCCGGGAGTCCCGTGACTGCTTAGAATATTTCAAGATGTTAACGGATTAATAAAGTGTATATAAATAGTGTGTCTAAATGTAAAACTGAAAATTTTAAAAACATATTGTAAATGTCAAGGACTTTGAAATTAGAGGCTAAAAATTAAATTAGTATCCTCAGATTGATATGTTGGAGGAGTGCAGGTGCATCAAACAGAAAATACTAAGCATGGACTATGTGTGGCTTCAAATGAATTTAGAAAAGCTCCAACCTTCCTATTAAAATAACATTTTTTATGCTTTTTATTTAAATTTGTTTGCTAATCAAATACAATTTGTTATTTTTTGTGTTTGTGTTTGATGGAAGGCATGTTTCTGTATTTTTGTGTATTGTTTTGCGCTTTAAAACATCAACAATGTTTTGACCGGTGTCCCAGGATTCCAGTAATTACTCAATATGTGGGGGGTCCCCAGATTCTCATAATGATTCAGTGCGGGTCCATGGGTTCCAGTAATGATAAAGTGGGGGTCCACAGAAGTCAAAAGACTAAGAACCACTGCCCTAGTAAATATGGTTTTAATCAGAACTTAACATGACCAGGGTGGGTCCCTGTGAAGTTGCCAACTATGCTATGTTGTTGGGCTTTAGTTCTTGTTTTAATCATGAATTGCCAGTGATTGTGGGGAGAAATACAGGACAGAGAACTTGGCCATATCTATGTACGAACTGGTAGCTGGGTGTTGGCACTTTCAATGCTAAGAAAGTATCCCTTTTCGAAAAGTTACTGCAAACGTGATACAGCAGTCAGCAGGCATCCTGTGGGCACATTCCTTGCTATCCCAGGCATTTGTAGCTAAACTCTCTTAGTTTCTTCTTGGTTGCTGTTATTTCAAGACCGCTGCTGGTTAATATATATCAAAATGGCAGTCTTTGTGTTTGCCAGGCCCAAACCTTCCCTTTTAATACATGTAAGGCACCACTAAGATTGGCCCTAGGTAGGGTGCAGTGCATTTAAAAGGTAGGACATATATGGGTGTGTTTTACATGTCCTGATAGTCAAATACACCCCAATTTGTTTTACAATTTTGCAAGGCCTATCTCTCCCATAGCATGGGCATTGCCTTTAAATACCTTTTAGGTGTAATTTCCCACTTGGAGCAGATGTAGATATGGAGTCTCTGGGCTGACAATTTAAAAATACATCTTTTGGTAAAGTTGGTTTTAGATTATAAGTATGAAAATGTCACTTTTAGAAAGAGGTCATTTTCTTGCTTAACCATTCTGTGACTCTGCCTGGCTGTTGAATACATGTCTGGTCAGAATGCCAGTTGGGCTGTTTGTGAATCCACTCTAGACAGTAACACAAAGGGATCTGAGGTGTGTCCTACATAACCTGATCGGTGTTCCTGGACTAGAGTGGAGGGATAAGCTGACTCTTACACCTGAATAGTGTTGTGCCTGTCCTTACAGAATACAGTCTCCAACCCCCTGGAGTGTGTCTGGGTCCAGGACAGGGCCAGGCAGCGTTTGTGTACTGCAAAGTCTTTCCTTTGAAGTTTGCCTACTTCAAAGGCAGAAATGAATATAAGTTTTGGACTGCTGACCCAACAACTTGAGAACACTTCTGGAACAATAGGAACCTCTGCCCAGGAGAAGAGCTGAAGAGCTGTGAGGAGGAGTACTGCCCCTTTGCTGTGTGTGCTTTGCAGGGTTGGCCGCTTCTGCTTTGGAGAGGACAAAGACTGGACTTTGCTGTGTATCCTGCTTGTGAAGTTTCTCCAAGAGATTGGACTGAGCTTGCCTCCTGTTAAGAAGTTTCAGGGACTTCACCTACCAGTCTCTGGGTTCTCGTGCTCAGGACCCTGACTCGCCATGTGGTACCCATCCTAGTTCCTGGGCCCTTGGGAGTGAATGCTGACCTAAAAGCATGAAGAAACAGATACACCGACTCCGAATAACTGCAGAAATGGTGCCACTGCCCAACTCCGAGCCACTGCCTGTACCAAAGCTGTGGTCCCCGCTGGAGTGCGACAAATGTGACTGACCCCGCAGGCCCAACGCCTCTGTAGCACCTCTGATTTCCCACTACATCATGGATCCACAGTGCCATGTCACTGACATTCATGACACCCGACTCAGCCGCAGCTGTAGTGACTCCTAGTCTGTTTTAATGGGATAACAGGAGTTAGATTAGCCTCTGGCTTGCAGACCCGTGCCCCCGTCACTAGTAACTTTTAACCTACTTAGCTTGCTCTGTCTTAGCCTATTTAATTATTTAACTCTTCTAAGATAACTGCCTTGTTTATAGCTAGGCCACTTGTTATGCTTTGCATTATCAGTGCCACTGCACTAAGGCGTCAAAATCAAGCAACAAAGACAAACAAACAGTAGGTGTTCACACTTAGGGATTTTCCCTCTCTATACTTTCGAGGGATTGTTTATATTAATTGCCGTTCAAAGCATGTCTGTTATCTATTGTTTGGGAACACACCTACATCAGGGGTCTTGGTAGATCTGTATAAATACATCGCACTTTAGACAGATGATCAGAGGGATTCCGACCAGAGGGCATCACCACCATCGCTGATATCGATGCTGCACGTCGTCTTGACGCTGACCCAGTCTTCGTGTCCCTGCGGTGTCTGAGATAGAGACCTCATTCCAAGGTAACAAGGGTTGGGGGCTCCTCTCATGGACATGGCATTGGCGGATTAGGTTTAGAAAACCCAGCTCTCCTTTAGGTAGGAGGTTAGGCCTCTCACATTAGGGTATTAGGGCATATTACATCTTGTATGTCTTTCTTATGTATTGCAAGATGGTGGGGGTCTTTGTAATAATGACTCTCGTCTTCACAATTCTGTTTCTTGCAATATTCATTATCCTAATCATTGCAGCCCATGCAACATATGACAAACTGCAGCTGTGTTATAAATAAAAACTATTGAAACTTTACTGCTTCTTTGTCATTGCCTGTGTTTGTATGAGACATGATATATCTGTGAGAAAGGGGTAATTTCTGTTTAACCGCGACACTCCCTGACATGTCTTATTCTCGAGTCCATGCGTAAAGGCTGCCACAAATCACCTTTTACTATTGTGTTTCTAGTGAGGTGTTGCTCGTGAGCCGGTAAGGTTGGAACAACAGTTGCGACTTGTTGTAGGATAGGCATAGTCGCCTACAAGCAAAAGTACTGTCATAGTTTAACCAGCAGTCTTGCCTAAAGCAAGAGTCCAAACTACGGTATGGCGCCACGAACGATGGTGTTTAGGCACTAATTTACGGTACCCCGACTATCACTGTATCACAGACAACAGGTACCCTAAGTACCATTATACGGAGACGTCCGTGGTCTTTGGGAAATTCCTCCTCAGCTGAAAAGGTAACACCTGTTTAAGCTATAGGTTGTTCGAGCTCAAACTAATAAAAGGACTTATACTCCCCATTTTGGTGTTCGGTTTTCTAAACAACAATGGCTGCTGCCATTGATATTCCTGAAAATGCTAGATATGCACTAACACAACATTTATTAACGCATGGCCTCACAGATGAGGGCGGGGATGTTACTCGTATAATAGAAGCTAATGAAGCATACCAAACAGAAACATTTTACTGTTGGGTCACCTTTCCTGAGGTAGACCAAAGAACACATACATTTCACACACATGAAATTGCAAACGTACCTCCACGGTACCAAGCATACCAGTATCATGAAATATCGCTCACATACCAAGAGTACCAGAACTGGTTTGAAGGCGCCCTTCCACATGTACTACAAAGAGTGATGCTATGTCCCTTAAGCAATGACAGACCAACGTGGCTTATGTTTGCCACATACACACCTCACCCATGCATACAAAATATGCCAATAGCAGATCTGCGAGATTTATATAATGAATTAGTGACATGATATAGACGATTAGCACCGCCAGCACCTGGTGGTTACCAATTGGCTACTGGGATTTAGCCCACAAACAGTGCATACTATCATGGGTAAAGTACCCGCGGAACGGGGAAAAATAGCATTCTGGATTGCCCAGAAAACTAATCAGCTGGAAGCTGTGTTTCCCCATACGAGACCACAGGAAAAACATAGTCTGCTCACTATGTGCTTGCCCTTTGGGATGGTTCCCTCGTTGGATGACTGCGCCACATGGGGTACAGTCTTCACTGCCATATACACTACCACAAATGGTACCCCGACACTTGCCAATTTACCGGAAGTGTTAAAACAAATACAGAATGAGCACGGGGCTGCACCAGCCTTGGATTTGGAGATGAAATTAATGCGGAACTTTGACACGGTCTCCTCAATAATACTCAGTAACATTAAAGGGGAAGCAGTAGCACTGGCAATATGCCAGCCTCTCCGGGAAACTCCACACCAGGAACCAAGAAAGACAGCTACCGAAAATTATTTCCGATACCTTTACTAGTATAGGGCAGGATAGTCTGGGAGCCAAGCCAAAGAAATTGGAGTTGCAAGGTACCACCCATAAGGAAAGAGGGCCCTAAGAAGCGCTGGGACAAACAAAAAGATTTTAAAGATAGAAGAAATAAGAGAGCTGATTCTCCACACCCGGAGAACTCCGAATGGAGATACAATCTCAGAAATAGGGGGAACATTAAAACTCCAGACAGATATACTGATTCACGCCCCTCTCATTCTTTTCAGGACCCACCGGATAGACGTAGCGAGAGAGGGGGCCGTCCAGATCGACGTCCTGAATACGTGAAACAAATGAAAAACTAGCCGCAGTCTACCGTTAAAAAAGAAGAAAAGACTCAGCAAAAGCCACAGTTTAAAAAGAAAAAAGTGGCAGCACTGACAGCTAAAAATGCCAGTATACTTGAGAACACTGTTGAGGAACAAGACGTGGGCAGTGACTCTGTTAGACAGCGCGCCAGAAGTCACGATATGTCGCCAGAGTCTGAAAGATCATCTGGATGCGACAGCAACTAGCGATTACGTCGCAGTTGAAATGGCGGATGGCCGCGTTCTCCCCCCGATAGGGTTTATGATTTAAAAATTCAGATAGAGAGAGACGTGGAGCGCACTATTAGTGTAATATTTGGCGATGAACTTACTAGTGATATCCTATTGGCCGAAAGAGACTGGCCACCTGAACACGTCTGCAAGCTCCTGCATGGGGAAGATGTCATTTTGCCTTCTTTCTCCAATCTTGTTCTGGAAGCAGCAAAAGAAGCCTATGCTGCTGAATGGGCCTTAGCGCAGGCACCTGCGCTATACCGCAATCATGTAGGTTGGGACAAGGAGTCTCCTTGTCATATTATTCCCGTTAGGTCTACGCCCCAACCGCAGCCACAATATCCTGTAAAACAAGAAGCAAAAGCTCCAGTGAGGGAGATCCTCACCCAACTTAAGTACCAGGGAGTAATTGCCCGTTGCAAAGCCAGACCATTCATACAGAATAGTCATGATTATAGACATTTAAATAGTCATACACGCACATATGCTATGCAAAATTCACATAGCACAGCACTAATAAACAATATAGTGCATACAAAATATAAAACAACATTAGACATATCTAATGGCTTTTTCTGCCAGAACTTAGCACACGAAAGTTGGGACCTGAGTGCATTCTAATTTGGCTCTCAGAACGCTTTTGTTGTTTACCTCAAGGCTATAAAAACAGCCAGGGGCTATTTTCAGCCCGTGTAACATCAATATTGCATGATATTGATTCCGAGGCGTTATCCTACATGGATGACATATATTTCACAGACGGCGACCTCGACATTCATCTTGCAAGGGTCGATCTGATAATTTTGGGATTTGCAGACCTCGGTTACAAATTCAACTTTAAGAAAAGCAAGATCGCCTTTCTCAGCATATTATTCCTGGGATATGAGCTATCAAACGAGGGAAAGAGCCTGGCCCGCACTTTCTAGAAAAATGTGCTCAACTGCATCCTCCTAACACACTTAAGAAATTACAGTCATTAATAGGTTTCTTTAATTTTGGCAGAACATACATTCCAGATTATGCACAATGTATCAAGCCACTTTATGACTTTGTTCTGCCCAATTTTTCTAGCAGACACTGGACAATTGAACACACCCGCATCCTTACGGAAATGCAACAGGACATGCTAGAAACTAAACATTTACACACACGTGATAATAAAACAAATTTTGTCAACAGAATAATTGCTGGTGCCATTGGATTTACTTATGTCACCTTCAATGAGGGTGACAGGGTACCTATAGCATATAAATAACATTTATACTCCAATGCAGAACAGCGTTTTGCACCTACAGAAAAGATTCTGACAGCAGTTCAGATGGCCGTCATAAAAGAGAGGCCACTTGCCGAGGGGAAACTTATTGTTGTTGTCTCCCCGGTGCCGGCCTTAGAGGCTGTCACCAAAGGAAGCGTTCCTAACGCTATAGCATTACATCCACGTTGGATTCAATGGGCAACGTCTCTTACTGCCACTGATGTCGATTACATTTTTGATCCAAAACTTCAGCCACAAGAGTTTCTCCACTACGAACAAGAGTACCCCGCTCCTCTAAATATCTTGCCACTAGACAGATACCATACTGTCACATACACTGACGGTTCAGCACAACCGGCTGTAGGTACTAAACATCAATACTCTGCAGCTTGCGCAGCCGTGAGCGGAGTGATGGAAGATGGAGTCTTCCACCCACACAATACCTACATGCAGGCCTTAGGGGACTGCACAGCCCAGTTGGCTGAACTTAAAGTCCTTATACTAGCGCTCAAACATACAGAGCCAGGAAGCCTGACTTTAATAGTCTGTGACTCATATTACAGAGTTCAGTCATACAATGATTATCTCAATCATTGGAAGCTGAACGGGTTTAGAGACTCTAAAGGGAAAACCATTAAACACAAAATATTGTGGGGGAGGGTGGCTGATCTTAAGGATAAGCTACCGCGTGTCCATGTAGTACATACATTGGGCTACCAACGTGTAGGAGTACACGTTACTGGCAATACATTGGCTGATGATGCGGCCAAAGCAGCAGCAGCTACGGCTTTTGTGGCTGCAGTGACTCGTTCGCAAACAAGATTGGATAATGAACTACTGACTGCCGTGAAAGCTTTGGCTGCAGGCAAGCCCCTTCCGAAGGGATACCCTACAAACTATACTTACCATATCAGTGCACAGAATGTTGCCTACGCAGCAATTCCTGGGGTTGGAGATCGAGTGATCCCCAACGAAGACCAGAGATTAGATCTATTAAAAGCTTGCATGAGGGTGTCGCTTCTGCACATACTGGTATATCGGCAACGATAACACTCTTACAGAAATGCTTCTGGTGGCCTGGTCCAAGCAGACGAACAAAAAACTTTGTCCTTTGCTGTCACATTTGCCAGCAGATAAAGGGCTCTGATATCAAACGCCCACCGCAGACATCCCTCTTAGCGTTCAACAGGCCACTACAGTGTGTGTACCTGGATCATTGTGGTCCCTTACAGCCTGATGGTGCATACAAATACATACTAGTTGCTGTAGATTCTTGTTCTAGATTCCTGTGGGTATGGCAACAGCGGTCGGCTGACGCTCAGACTGTTATAAAAGACTTGCTGAACATTATCGGTACATATGCGGTTGCAGCATTCCATTCGGACCAGGGCCCTGCATTTGCCTCTAAGGCATTCAGGGACACCATGGGGACGATGGGTGTTGAACTCCATTACTCCTCACCATACCATCCCGAGGAAAATTCGGTCGTGGAGAAGCGGAATCGTGATCTAAAGCAGTCCTTAACAGCTCGAGTATTAAGTTCAAGCCGCAGTTGGTTACATCACCTATATGGGGTCCAGAGAGCACTGAATAATCTGCCAAGACGGTCCTTGGGGGGACGCACTCCATATGAGGTTCTCTTTGGGATACCTATGTATGTCCCAGATCTTGATGCCTCTGGTATGTTGGCAGCAGAAACACCATTTGACATGAATGAACGTCTCACTGTTTTACAGGAGCTTCAGCAATTTTGTGATGATAAATCATCTGCAAGTGCTGCCACCTTAGGAATAAGGGATTTAGCAAAAACTTTGACTGGCTGGATTCCTAAAGTTTGGGATCTGGTTTGTGAGAAGATCGCTGTGAAGAAGGAATTCGATCCATCACACAGAGCACCTGTACCGGTCTTGGGAATTCAAGGTACCAGGACTGTCATCTTACCACCGCTGTCTGGCTCTCGAACGAACAGATTTATCTCCATCGATGACATCAAATTACACCATGTGGCCGATCCTTCACAGTAGACCAAGAGGTCCCTTGGGTGGTTCCAGATCCCCTCTCACTATCCAACAGGACATACATCTACATAGTACGATGAACAACACTACTACGGACTATGCAACAATGTCCAATGCTGTTCCAGATACCTCCTCGACCATCAGGAGGGCAGAAAATGAACTCTTGCTAGTTCCTGTCACCACTTCAGTGACCACTCCTGTCCAAGATTTGGCTGTTTTTTACACAAACACATCACAGACTAGTGACACCGTCTACCAAGAGCCTCCACATGAAGTGGACCAAAGTACAGACAGTGCACCAGCTCCCGTGTTTGCAGAGACTACCTCTGGCTATTTTGTTGACATTGATGACTTTTCTTCAGATTCATCCTCTACTGTGATTGACAATGTTTCAACAAGAAGTAAGCTGTATCAATGGCTTAAAAGGGACTATTTAATATACCCATTGAACTATTTATGGTTCTGTTTGACATTTTTTGCATTATTTTTATGGATTGGCTTTGTGACTGTTTTCTTTTTGCTCATAAATGGTCACTATATTTCTGATTGCACCTCTGTTGAGCTTGTTGATGAAGTTTTAACTCCATATCATTTCTCACATAAGGGCCAAAGAGACTTGTCCCCTGTAAATGTTACAGCAATACCAATTTCTGATGGAATTGTGTGGGACAAAGTTCCATTTGATATATACGGGCCTACAGAAATTATTCAAATACCATATGTGTTCAAATTTTCTATGACAGATGTAATTACACCTGATGTTGTCTCTGATGATTGGGATGTCCAAACAGTTGATTCCATGCTCTCCGAAATGAAGGACTATTCTGCATTTGAAAGTGATGATGTATATGAACATACAATTAATTATAGGGAAATGTTCTGCTATAATAATTGGGGACATTACTACCTACACCGTGCCACTAGATACAGGCCAGTATTAAACTACACACAGTGGGAGCACTGTTATACACCACCGGTGGGGAGCCCAAAATACTATAGTGATAAATTTACATATTTTTCTGGGCATGACACAAAAAAAAGCAGAGTTGTATTATTTTAAAATACCTCCAGCACAAATTAGAAAACTTTTCCTAACTGACACAAAATGGATTTATTCAGATCCCTTTGTTTCCCGGCTCGCAGTTGAAGGTTATGAATACTGGAAGATCACTATTGACTTGAAAAGTGTATGGGGAACGCAAGATTGGCAGATACAGGATAGGGAAGCTTTATTTCGAGCATGCCTGATTCCAGTGCAAATGATTTTCTTAAATGACACTATTCAGCAGACATCCTGTCTGGGGTTAGCAAAAGTTAGACATGAATACACCCAGTATCCCCACTCCGGCAAGGTTTAAAGATTGGCAATATTTCCTTAATATCACTGGGGAAAAGCTGGATGCAATGGTCAAGGCTGGTACCTATAATTCTTCACTTTCCAGTCCCGGCGGGTGGTTAATATGGCCCACTGACACTGAGTGTCAAATGAGTTTTTTTTAACTCTTCAGAGGGTTTTTCAATTAACAGGCCAGACCCTCGCTTTGTGTCAGGTCAACATACAGGTATAGTTACGACATACAGTGTGGGTGAACTGTGCCAGCAATGGGTACAGACCAACACGTTAGCCGCAGTTAAGAAACACTGGAACACCCTCTCTGAAGATGTAGACTTGGAGGATTTTCTGCTGGGTCCTATAAAACAGCACTCGAAAAGGTACTATATGCTATGTACAATGAAATTTGGAAACTTTCACAGATTGAGGCTGCTGCGCGTTTAAGGCAAATGGATAAGGAAAATTTAGAAAAGGCTTTAGCAGTTGTCGACAACGGCATGAATACTCTGTCCAACAGAATTTATTAACTATCAAATATAGTGTTGTCTGCTATTGATATCACTCAGACAGACTTGTCCCGGTTATATCATGGGCGAACACAGCTATGTTCCATCATGCAGCTGGGTTGGACTTTACAGACACTGAAAAATGGCCGTATTTCATGGAAGTATATTAACAGGAGTGAATTCTTCACTGCTTTTAATTTTTACAGTGAACAACAGACAATGGCTAAAAGGGAGGCTAGTTTCACCATGCTTCACGTAGAAAAGTTAGATAAGTTGCCCTTCAAGGAAGCAGAGAGTCCTTCAACTATCTGGCTCTTACATGGCTAATTATTTTACCCATTTCAACCTTTCGTTTCTCAAGCTGCCTGAAACATCTTGCATTGGGGAGGTACGAGCAACTAGGAGATAGCTATATTAAGGAAGAGTTGGAGTTGCCCTTTGACTATAAATGTATGAACGGCGACACAGAGGTCTTTCTTAGCGGAAGCGAATGTGAGACTGCTGTTAGTCATTCCATGATATGTAAGCAGGTGTCCCTTCACGGTCTTTGCAATGCGGGGGCCGCGAACCTGGCCTGTTTGCTGAACGGTACTCATGTCCCTGTGATTCGCCCAGTATTTCATGTACTTTCCAATGGAAGTTATGTGGTACTGAACGATCAAAGTTGTTGCGGCATGCGGCCAGAAACTGCTCACGCAATCTCGGTCTTGAAGGTCGTTACGTGTTGTGGACATGTTTTGGTCCCCCCAACACGAGAGATAAAAGTATCTGACATGTGGCCCCACATAGATACTATTAATGTGAACTATGACAAGCTGTGCAGGCTAAAGGTGCTATTGTTTAAAAAACAGGTCACCTTGACATCCGCAAAGGAGACGTATGCTCTCCAGATTGCGAGATCATCAGCTGAGATACAATCCCTATTAAATACCAACTTCCCCAAGCACTTTGGAGAACTGGTATCCAGAATATTCAATGCTTTAAGCACCACTGGGATTGTTCATTTCCTTAAGGCTGTCGGGTCTGGTTTCGTGTTCGTCTTCCAGACTGTCTTAGGAGTCATCCTGTCAGCCATCCACTCGCTCTTTTGAGATGTGTTTGGTGGCTTTCCTATTATTTTGGCTTTGATTGGCAGACTACTACTGCTATTTCTTCTAATTCGCAGTGGTTGTTTCTTTCCAGCTACGCAGAGCAAAGGAGCCGCTCCCACCAACTCCACTGTGCTGTCAACGCATGGTTCGGATCTTCAGTGCAGCCTTGCTGGTGGAACTGGAGCATTACTGGTCATTGTCTTTTCGGCCCCTTCTCTGGTGCGTATAACCAGTTTTCTACTGCATATGGTGCCTCTTTGAACATCTGCCTATAGTCTGCCTTGCTGTTGCACCGACATCTCCTGTGGACCACACACTGCTAATGTCCCCGATGAGGGTTCATACACGGTCATGCCCCTTGAGACTGAGGTTGCTCCGCGAGGCCACCTATGAGCCTTCCGTTTTGAGATCTACCATGGACGATGGCACTGCAACGAATTATCCACCCAGCACTCGATTTAACATCAGATGATGTTGACTCATTTTTTAGGTCCTTGGTTGGTGACTTCGATGACACTCTTCAAGCTCATGCGTACAGCAAATAATCTGATGAAATGACTTGCCATTCCCGATGAAAAATTATGCATTTAAATTGACTTGCTTTGGCACGCTGTGCTCGTCATTGTTGACATTAACATCTCTGTATGTATTTTAACTGTTTTATTCCTTTTTTAACACATTTTTATGATTTTTTAGCTAGTTTTTATGCTTTTAGCTTCTTTTTTTTTAGTTCAGAGAAATTTTAGCATTTGGGTTTCTGTACCTTCGTCATACCTATTACGGCAATGGGGAGTTTATAGTTATGCCACTTGTTATGCTTTGCATTATCAGTGCCACCACGCTAAGGCGTCAAAATCAAGCAACAAAGACAAACAAACAGTAGGTGTTCACACTTAGGGATTTTCCCTCTCTATACTTTCTAGGGATTGTTTATATTAATTGCCGTCCCTGGCATGTCTGTTATCTATTGTTTGGGAACACACCTACGTCAGGGGTCCTGGTAGATCTGTATAAATACATCGCACTTTAGACAGATTATTAGAGGGATTCCGACCAGAGGGCATCACCACCATCGCTGATATCTATGCTGCACATCGTCTTGACGCTGACCCAGTCTTCGTGTCCCTACGGAGTCTGAGATAGAGACCTCATTCCAAGGTAATGAGGGTTGGGGGCTCCTCTCATGGACATGGCATTGGCAGATTAGGTTTAGCAAACCCAGCTCTCCTTTAGGTAGGAGGTTAGGCCTCTCACATTAGGGTATTAGGGCATATTACATCTCGTATATATTTCTTATGTATTGCAAGATGGTGGGGGTCTTTGTAATAATGACTCTCATCTTCACAATTCTGTTTCTTGCAATATTCATTATCCTAATCATTGCAGCCCATGCAACATATCACAAACTGCAGTTGTGTTAAATAAAAACTTTTGAAACTTTACTGCTTCTTTGTCATTGCCTGTGTTTGTATGAGACATGATATATCTGTGAGAAAGGGGTAATCTCCGTTTAACCACGACACTCCCTGAGATGTCTTATTCTCGAGTCCATGCGTAAAAGCTGCCACAGATCACCTTTTACTATTGTGTTTCTGGTCAGGTGCTGCTAGTGAGCCGGTAAGGTTGGGACAACAGTTGCGGCTTGTTGTAGGTTTGGCATAGTCGTCTACAAGCAAAAGTACTGTCATCCTTTAACCAGCAGTCTTGCCTAAAGCAAGAGTCCAAACTACGACACAGCGCCCGTGGCCTCGTGGTGTGACCACTACCCTGAGAGGACACCCCATCATGTCTTGATCCACCAGGATTCATCAAACCCACAGGATCGTAAGGAACCAATGCCTCATCACTGACACCGCATCACATCCCCTGGTAGCATTAAGGAAACACCGCCGCACGGGCTCAGGTGATGGCTCATGTCCCTGAGTCTGTGCAACGTCTTTGTTTCTTTGTTTTCAAAGGCACTGTACCTAGGAGTCCGTGTGACTCCGTGACTGGCTCGCACTCCCTCGTGAGTGGCGTCTGACTCTTGGGAATGACTATCATCGACGTCATGATAGCCCCAGTTGAAGCTATTGTGTTTCTAAGTGTTTTTATTGGGATTTAATCTCTTAAAATTCATATTTTTGCTTGTGTTTGTTGTATTTTTGTTGTTTTGGTCTTGTTTTACTTAGATAAATATTGGCTATTTTTCTAAACTGGTGTGGTATCTATTTGTGGTGTTTTCACAGTGGTACTACTGTGTGTGCGTACAAATACTTAACACATTGCCTCTGATCTAAGACTGACTGCTCGTGCCAAGCTACCAAGGGGGTGAGCAGGGGTTATTTTAGGAGTGAGACTCCCTTACCGTGACTAGAGTGACGGTCCCTTCTTGAACAAGGTGCAAACTGACCGCCAACTAGAGACCCCATTTCTAACTGGTACACACGTGATTTGCAGTTGAAGAGAAATATTGCTTCAGTCAGCATCTAAAGTTTTAGTATTGTTCAAGAGGATCACTTCAGAACTACATGTAAAGTCACCCGTTTTTTTAGGACATAATTAGAAAATTGATGATTGGCCCTTTTTCTAAGTGGTTATTTGTACAACAGCCCAATGATCCCCTCAAATGGGTTATTCTGGGATAAGGAACTAGTCCCTATGGCAACTATTAGTTTGTCTTTGTTTTGTGATAGTTAATGTTCATCCTGTTTGCTTCAATTGAATCCCTTCTCCACACAATGCCACTGCCGGTACTCTCCTACTTGCGTATTTCTGTTTTTCTGCCTGGTCCTGAATCTGCCAACCTCGTACTGTGGGTGCAACTCTGGAATGTATTATATTCTTACAGTCCTTCATATTGTCTTCTTCATTGGCTTCAATTGACACTCAGGACGCTTGAAGGGGATTCCAAACATCTTATCCTTTCAATATTGCCAGAAGGTACCTTGCCAATTATCCCATATTAATGTTCCCTTTTATCCAATTGAAGCACATTTTTAAGAATAAGCATCTCATAGTTAAAGGATATATGCTACTCAGTCCCTGTTCTGTAAAACCTGATCTTGTTTGGAAACAGATGTCTAAAATATTTCAATAAGATGCCACGGCTATTACAAAACCTTGTACCCACTGTCACCAATGCCTGGCAGATACAAAAGAGCTTTTCACATTCCTTGTGATGAACCAGTTTGGTTAAATACGAGACCCAAGATTGCATCACATACCACCCATTGCAAGGTCCGTACCTACTTCACTAAACGAAACATTAGCAAGTAAACCTACGTAGTGGGTGCTGTTTCAGTGTGTAATGGATCCATTTAAGTTATGGTATCATTCGCTCAGTGTCAGCATTAAATCCAATTCCAAAAATGTCCAATCTTTGCTACATACTGGAACAAGGAAATATATTCAATATGAAATTGGGGAGAGCACTGAACTTGGTTACATGGGGAGGCTGGTATTAAAAAACATATTTTACTGGTTCACACTCTCCAACCTTCCCAGTACTCCACTACTGGTGCGGGGTGCATCTCATGGTGAGATTTTGTGATAGTGCTCTCAGGAAATGCCACTGTGTTCGGACCGCAGGCGTTTTAAATGCAGTGCCCGGCACCAGCCTATTTTGGAACAGTACCCCTGAACACACTCACCGGCTCGTAAAACAGCGGATACATCTGTACCCCACGTTCCATTTGCTTGTACAGCTTACGCCCGACCCCGACAGAGGTGGATAAAACCCTTATGTAAACAGCTGGGTACTTAAAGACATTCCTCTGCTCTCAGAATTATAACAACGGACTCTCGCCCTCGGTTTGCTTCCTCAGTAGCTACATTTCAGGGACGCATGTGGACCATAAGAAGAAGGCCGATCCTTTCATAGCCGAAACAAGGGCGACTTTGGACTTGCACTTTTTTGTCTCATTGCAAGACTCCTTCTGCCTCTTCCGCTACTATTTTGTCGACTTAACTATGTATGATTATCTGTTTTATGTATTTAATTATGCTTGCTTGCCCAAATGACGTAAATATTTTTTATGGTTGATTCTATGCACTTCCACCATAGGCTGTACTGTGGTTTTAGCTCTTTTAAATTTGACCAACAAGATGTTATTTTATCCTATGATTTTATTTCTTGATTTCCGAAATAAAGTTTTTTGAACTGGAACAGTAGTAAAACAAGGATTAGCTGTCACGTCATGTTGTTCCACGGCTAAAACTTTTTGTCCACTTCCCCACATGGAGTGCTTGACATGGTGCTGTCTGCTCACGCCAGGTTTTTGTATATCACTCATTACCTGAATTTAGTTTTTCCTAAATTAGCTTACTGTTTACAGCTAAAAGAGTAATGCCAGAAAGAGAGTGTGAGGGTTTCCACTGGGCCTTGGGTCAGTAGTTGGCTATGGGGCAGTTTCTTTTGTGGATAGCTGGCTCAGGCATAAGATACTATTTAATACAATGATTTAGTTACTCCTTCTGTACACTTGTCTCATAAGGGGCCGTGATAGCAAGCAGTCCAGAATTACTCCAGAGAGGTGTTAGAAGGATTTATGCACCGATACATATGAAACAGTGATCCCACACAATATACTCAGTGTCATATTCATAGATTTTAATGAGACTAGGAGAATGAACCATGAGACGGCATTGTGGAATGAAATCCCGAAAAGGCATTCAGCGACTAGCAGTCCTTACACTCCCAATACATGTATATTGATGTCTCCGCGTGTGCAAAGTGCCTCCAAATAACATAAGTGTCCCTGGGAAGTGATAATGGAAAGTTTGGCTTCACATAAGAAACTCTATCAATGCTATAATTAGTAGCTTAGTTCTGTATGGACTGGTTTTCTTCAGAGCGTTTTAGAAACTCCCCGTATTTAAATACTATCAACAATCCCAGTTGTTGTGCTCTAAAATTCTTGTTAAATGATATGATGTGATAGGTGGCATGCTCATTCTTACGCTTCTCAAGGAACAGATTCTCTACACAGATTCCATTGCGGGGCAAGGATAGCGCGGTACACTAAAATAACAGCGAATTTATTTTTCTCATAAAAGAGTAGAGGCAACCCCTGCTGATAACTGAATGCCGCGACTTTTAAAAATAAGGCTGAGATTCTCAAAGCTGTAAGGCAACACAGCTCAGCACCCAAAGATGCTGCGCTGCTGTTGTGTAACAGAGAGGGAGCAGTAGAGCGCCATCTTCACATAGAAATTGCACTCTGCTCCCTTCTCCCTAGAGCAGGCGCAGATTTGTGCTGCTGTGTGCCACGCGCACACCTTAGCGCCTTAGTGTTAGGGGGTGTGTGTGAGTCTAGAGTAGGTTTTGTACAGGAAAGATATCTTTCCTGTACAATATACTATGCTAGACAAGTTTACAGCTGTTCCTACTTTGTATGTGTGCTGTACAGAGCAGCACACATGCAAAGTCGGAAAAGCATAGAGAAATGAAAACATTTCTCTGATTAACACCTGCTTTCGAAAGGCTTTAATTGTTGGCCCTAAACCCTGTCTACTAAAGTTAGGAGCTAGGGTTCTGTGTGAAATAGCATGGGTGGTTGCATGGGAAAGCAGATGTACCACCCATGTTACGCCCTAGTTAGGCAAAGTAATGCAAAGCAGTGTTTCGCGCTGCTTTGCATTACTTTTCCATACAAACCAACACAAATACCAATTTGCACTGGTTTGCAAATCCCTGAAAAAGTCTTAGCATCGGTATAGCGTTGAAAAAGTCATGTTAACCTGACACTAAAGCTTTGCGAATCTGGCCGTTAGCCTTCAGAATGTACCTATTGTCTAGGGGTGAAGAATGGCGAATTTCAAATACAACAGCATCCTCTAGTGGGCACTGAATGAAAATACATAATTTCTACTATAGAGGCTTATGCTGGCCTATTTATTGGCTTAGAATGCTAGTCATACTAGTGTTTAATAACACTTAGGAAACGATTGTAGCAAATCTAATCATACTTTGGCATTTTTTTTCTCCAAAATTCTCGTCCTCTATGATTACATATATTTATTCATGATTTTACCACACTACCAACGATGTCTGAATGCGTATGTGCGTGTTAAATTACATTTCTAGTTGCTTTTGTAGCACAAAAAGCACTTGTTTAAAAACCCACATTACATGCAGAAAGGGTTTTCGTTCATGGCTTCGACCTTTTTACTTGAACCCTGTATTTTATCCATCAGGAGCCTTATTAGGGCATAATTTCTATTAAAGACAGATGTTGGCTCATTAACCCCTAGGTATGACAGTGCATTCAAAATAAGGACAGACCAAAACTGTTCTTAAAAAACAAAAGTTAAAGAAAAGGTAAAAATGATGAGGGATTGATGAAGCAGAAAATGAAGGTTTTGATTTATTTACGCTTAAACGTAGTGCTGCAATAATCATGTGTGACTTTAACCGAACTAATAAAGATTGTACGGGGACAAAATGTGCCCTCAGAGTAGTTTGCCATCATTTATACGCGAGCTTTATATAACGTGGTGTATTAGAATTGCACTAATCCGACATAATCATAAACGTGTGCTACGATTTGCTTGTTTGAATTGCTTTAGCTTAGCATGACTTTAGCGGAGGCTTTGGCCTAGTTGCCCGGTCTCACGGTTTAGGTGCTCGTATTTTTCCACTGTGCTAATAAACGTGTATTTTTGCTTGAAGCTGTACTTTTCCACAGAAACTGTTCACATGCTTATCTTAAGGTTTCGTGCCAGCCTGGCATATTTTCTCCTTACTTCAAGGTCGATTTGCAGGTGCGGACAATGGAGGCTCTGAAAGTGAGCTAATTGGTAGACAATGTTGCAACTTGCGTACCCATCTCCAAGGATAATGTATGCTTAAGTAAAGGCTTGAGAACTGTTGTTTTTGATTGGTCAATTTGAAGCTAACCTATGAACCCTCCAATGGAAGACCCTACTGGACTTGAACTGTTGTCTATAAAAACCAGGTGCACGAGAGGAAACTCTCTCTATCATCGGACATCCCGCCATTTTGACTTCGTAGCTATTATGGCCCACTTTGCTGCGACGCCATTTTGAAAGAGACTTTGATTCTTTCTCTAATCGAGAGAAAGAGACTTTAAATGATTCTGGCCCTAGAGACTTTAACTTTGATTTGATCCCTTTGCATGAAGTAGTAGTTTTACCTTGCCGCCGTGAGGCAACTGCCCCGTCCACCCCTGCCCCTTTTCCCCGTCCTATGCTGATTGAAACGGTACCCATGATGACCGAAGAACGGTACCTGTGAGACGAAGACTTCCTTGTATGCTGATCGTAATTGGTAAATATGAAAGGAAATTGTAAAATTGCATTGTGTTTCTTTAAGGTAACCAACTGCTGATTTTGATAAGGTCCCTAGTTAGGAGTTTTTTTTTCTAAATTAATGTTGCTAAATTGTTTTTGCATGAAGTCCCACATGCAGATGCTAATTTGAGGTTAGACGAGGATTCCATATGTCGCACGATGCAATTTGAGATCTTGTTATGCTGACTAAATGTATGCGATTAGTTCATTACAGATTATCGTATTAGTGATTTGCATTGCTACTATCGAATGCCTTGTGATTCAAATGCTTCATAGATTGCACTTGTTTCGCCGATATGGACAGCTATTAATGTTCATTTATGTTTATCATTTGGTGTTGAGACACATTTACATTGTGCTAGCTTTGTTAATATAGGGAAATAAAATTAACTAACTTTGCAATAAACTGGTGTGGTTATTCCTGACTGAAAGGTCAGGGTTCGCCGAAATGTATTCTGGATTAATTGTCAAGTGTTATGTTGAACAAGGTATTGCTTATGTTCGTTATTGATTATTTGATTTGACTCAATTAATCGATTAAGAGTACAGAGAGTTCCCACTTAGTCAAAAGATTCATCGGCCTAAAGAGCGTCCGAACACAGGTAAAATTATTAGTATGGACCGCTCTATCAGTAGATGGTAGCAGAGGACGGTTTAGTCTTTTGGGACCTTGTACTCTTAAAGTACATGGTGTTGAATTAACGGTTACGCCTTTTTGAGACCCCATTCGAGAAGTTGAATTAGATTTTTCTTGAGTAAAACAGATTGACGGAATGATGATGGGCTAGGTCCACCGCGACTTTCCCGGGATCTCGGAGCTTGCGAATGGAGAGAACGGAGGCGTGGAAACAGCGTTGGCGGTACTAGTGATGGTGTGAGTGAAGTTAGGGTTTTGCGCTTGCACAGCTTATTGCCGCAGGGTGTGTGAAAAGGCTGCGAGGATCTTTCTTTTTAGGGAATAGCGGAGGTGCGACTCCGAGTGTAGAAGTAGAGAAGTCGTCGAACTTCATAGAAATAGCGGAGGTGCGGCTCCGAGTGTGAGAGTAGGGAAGTCGTCGAACTTCATGTGCGTGTGGCGCTTTGTGCATAAAAAGGTCCACGTGGTTGTTGTTGTTGAGACGGGCCCTGCGAGGTCAAGAGACTCCGGAGTATGTTGATCCATGTTGTGGTCTGGGCGGTTTAGTAGGTTGATCGGGCGTGGTCAACGAGTCGGTACGTGTGTTAGGGAGTGAAAGGAACTTCGACTTCGGGCTTTGACAAGATTCTAAGTGCACTAGAATGGGTCATTGACAAGTTGAGAGTAGGTCTGCGGGTCAGATTTGCTTGCGAACGTGGGGACTGAGAAAGACGGAATAGCGGCCGAGGCTAGTGAAAAGTCCCTAAGGTCCTGAAGCGATTGTGTTACCCTTCCTGTAGTAAACCGACAGATCTGTTTTATTTTTTTTGGTAGCTCGCAGTATATGCAAGAAGTTGTTACGAAAAGAGGTGAATGAAGGAGGACTAGCCGCGAGGCTTTGTCAGCCGCAGTGTGTGAGTGTGACGTCACTAGGAGCCGCGCTGGGATAGGTTGGTTGCAGAGAAGGGTCGCGCACGGATTGGACGCAGTCCGTGGGACTCGATTGGAAGGGGAAAGGCAAGCGAAGAGTATTCCGGGAATTAAAGTCACCCATTGATTACAAACTTTGTGAAATGAAAGATGAGAAAATGAAATTCTTTAAAGCATTCAGGAGTGCGATGAAGGGGGAGTCTTACATTAAAGCGAGCGTAGGAGAGGAGACGCCGCCCGAGGGTACACCAGCTTACATTGTAATGGAAGAGAAGGGAGTAGCTCCGTGCCTTTGGCTAAAGCAATGGCACAAACTGACAGAGAAACATGGGAGCGTAGCGTTCCCGATACATGGGACATTCAATATAAGGATTCTAGAGAATTTGAGATTCACGATGTACGACATGAAGGTGCCTCCAAGGCCAGCCCAGTTTGAGGCTCTAGCGATTTGGGAACTAATGGCCAGACAGCAACAGCAGAAGAAGTTCGAGACCAGGATGAGAAAGGTAGAAAAGACACTAGCGGACGCTAGGTGGGATAATGCACAGAAGGTGTGGAGGTCAGATGTATTGCAGGGGATAAAATTGTTTCCAGCAATTACTAAGGAAGAAGAGGAGACAGGTAAGAAAGCTACCTGTAAGACGGACAGGAAGTGTTCCAAGGATAGAGAGGACGAGGAAAAGTTGAGAAGAGAAGAGGAGTTAGAGGATGAGGAGTTGATAATGCAATTGCTGAACGACGGTCCACCACCTTATGCGGAGGATGGACAAGGTTCAAGTACCAGTTCTGCCCCTCCGGCACCGGTACAGAACTGTGAAACTCAGAGTTCAGGAGCAGCATCGGGATCTAAGGACCCGAGTTTACTGTTCACCCCGCAGATACCGCAGGTTAGGAGAATATATCCAGATGTGCCCATGTTGAAACCAGCAGAAAATTATCAGCCGCAGATGCCAGGGTACTACAGCAGTGACAACAGTGGAGGGATGATTATAGATCCAATTGTAAGGGGAGTACAGAATGGTCACAACCCAACAATGGCACAAGCTGAATCAACTCAGTTTTTGATGCCCCAAAAGCAGATGCAGGGGGGAACAGCACATGCTCAAATGACGGGGAGTCAGATGGGCATGCCGGCAATGATGACCCATGGTGTGGGAATGAACATGCCTCAGAACATGGGAAATGGACAAAACCCAGATGCGATATCGCTACCAATTACTGTAGGTCCACCGGTACCTCTGTATAGTCAGCCTAACTTAGGTATGAGCGGTCAGGGATCAATGCTGCAGAATGGGACAGAAAGAAGGTGCATAGAAAACACTCCAGGGATAACTCCGATAGCGGCTCAGCCAAATGGATCTGGGTCCTTGATGGAGTTTAGTCCCATATGTGCTCAGTCAACACTGGTGAGGTCGAGCCCCCCACTGATAATACTTCTAACATCGAATACTGAAAAGTTGCCGCAACCATCAATGGCAGTCGATGTGAATGCTACGCTGATGGGGTTGAATGCACAACAGCTGACACAGTGGTTCAACAGTCTGAATTCCACAAAAAGCTCAGCCGGTGGGAAGGGAGAAGATTATATGAATAGGATGAGGCTGAACATGGAAGCACAAGAATTGGTGGAAGGGACTATGGGTGTGAATAGGTTAGAGTCCTACTCGGAAGAAGAGCTGAGGTATCTATGTCCAAAGATTACGAAGGAAGTGAACAAGGTACATAAAAGTTTGCAGGAAGTAGCTGACAGAAACGGGGTCGACATAGACAAGATGAAACACTTGAGCAGAAGCTACAGGTTGGATTTTGGGGCCACAGATTTTGAACACATGAGGTCAGCAGGCATGAAGGCACACCTTAGAGAACTGCTGCAGAGTGCACAAGTGTGGAGGTGCTTAGACAAGTGGGAAAGCAGGTGGGTAAAGAGGAAGGAAAAGAGGAGGGACAGTGCTACAGAGCATAATGAGAAAAGACCACAAAGCAGCGAGACAGTAACCATGTTACCAATGAGGGAGACAGCAGGGGGAAAATTAATACATGTACCATGGCACAGAAGTGATATTCAGTCTTTTACGGATGATTTTCCAAAACTGAGAGAGAAGCCGATTGAATGGTATCAGCAGACTGATAGGTTTGTGAAGCTTGCAAAATGTCTCTGGGAAGATCTGAATACTCTCTTTGAGATTGTGGTTCCGGCAGATTTGTGGGAGGATTGCAAAAGAGCTGTAGGTTGGCCGACAAGTGAACCAGAGAGAGACAAGGAGACGGGTGCACCATCACCTATGGTGATGAGCTTGTACTACAAGGTGATTGAGCATTTGAAGACGAAGGTTGCCGCGAAAAATGTGGACTGGCAGAAGATCGATCGAACGGCCCAAGAGGCTAAAGAGTCGATTCATAGTTACTATGAGAGGTTGTTGAAGGCGTTCAAGAACTACAGTGGCACAGAGACAATAGAGGCGAAGGACATGCTTCATTTTGTGTTTCGATTTGTGGAAGGGCTGAGACCAGAGATAAGTCAGATGATAAAGTCGCATTTGATTTGCTGGCATTCTAAACCGATTGACGAAGTCTTGACTTATGCGAAATACTGTAGCGACGAAATTGAAGTGAAACAGAAAAGGTTGAAAGAGAAGGTGATGATGATGCAGCTTAAGGCAGCTCAGACAGGTCTGCAAGGTTTGCAAGGGATGCAAGGGTTCCAACAGCAGGTACCGCAACCGCAGCCGCAGTTGCAGGGAAATATGGCGTTTCAGCCACAGGCCAGAGGCAGAGGCAGAGGAGGTTTTGTGAATAATGGTCCGGATTTGAACACTGTTGTGACGGGTGTGCAGGCAATGAAGAAGGTGATGCCGTGTCACGTGTGCGGAATTGTAGGTCATTGGAAACGCGAGTGCCCGATGGTGGTGCAGGAAGGTGCAGGTGCAGGTGTTGGTCAGCAAAACAATGATGTCAATGCACTTCAGACAATGAGGGGACCGAAAATGAGAGGTCCAAGCCCAAATTTTCAGACTGTAAATCAGTTGCAGGGGTTACAACCTATGCAGCCGCAGCAGATGCAGATGCCTCGTATGCAGATGCAGATGCCTCGTATGCAGATGACGCAAATGCAGCCAATGCAACAGCAGTTACCTATGGTACCTAATCAGCAAATGCAATTACCCTTGGCACCAATGAGTCGGCAGCAAGTGATGGTTCCTCCACAGGTCTCGGGTCAGGTAATGAGTGCAAATGGCACAGTACAACAGTTCCCATTACACAGTGAGAGTGGAATAAACAATGTATGGGAGAGTGAAAGTTCAGAAGAAGAAGGAGATTGTGTGCTTGCAGCATCCCTGGAAGTTGATCAAAAGGGTCCGTACGTAGAGGGAAGAGTAATGGATCATCGTGTCTCATTCTTGGTTGACATGGGAGCCACACGTTCAACTGTTAAGAGCAGTGAAGTACCAAATTTGCCACTCTCAGGGAGGACAGTTCAAGTGGTGGGAGTAGCAAACAGGCATCTGACGAACCCAATAACAGATCCGGTACCAGTCAGCATCGGTAACTATCAAGGGGTACATCAGTTTGTGGTATGTGACTCAAGCCCGATAGCACTGTTAGGAAGAGACCTATTGTGCAAATTGGGTTGTTCGATTATGTGTTCGAACGAAGGAATAACAATCCAGACGAGCAGTGATGGGGAAGAAGAGGACAGTGTAGAGGGGGATGAGATGGAAACTGTAGATGAAGAGTATCCTCTGATTTGTCTTTTCCCGATGATAACTGAAGAAGATATTCCAGCCGAATTACGGGAGACAGTCGGAAAAGAAGTGTGGGACATGACAGGGAAAGAGGTGGGATTGATGAAAGGAGTGGAACCAGTGAAAGTGACTGTAAAGCCCAATGCGATCTTTCCCCAGACCCCACAATACCACATGCCACAAGACACCCTCATGAAAGTTGCCCAACTCATTGACGAATTTGTAAAACAAGGAGTACTGAAAGAGGTGTTAAGCAGTCCATGTAATTCACCAATAATGGGACTAATAAAGCCAAGTGGGAAGGTCCGACTTGTGCAGGACTTGAGGAAAATAAATGACATCATAGTCAAATGTTGCCCAGTAGTACCGAATCCAGCTGTGATAATGTTTCAAATTCCCTGCGATGCCGAGTGGTTCTCAGTCATCGACTTGTCACAAGCATTCTTCTCTGTGCCTCTTCATGAGGACAGCCAATTCCTCTTTTGTTTCAAATTCTTAGACAGAGTGTACAGTTGGTGTCGAATTCCTCAAGGGTTTTCTGAGTCACCGTCAATATTCAATCAGATTCTAAAGAAAGATTTGGAAGCATTAGAATTGCCGTTTGAGTCAACTCTAGTACAGTACATTGATGACTTACTGGTTGCATCAAAGACAGAAAGTGGCTGCACAGCCGATACCATTGCTCTGTTGAACCATTTGGGAAGGAATGGACATAAGGTGTCTCCTTCCAAATTGCAGTTCTGTCAGAAGAAAGTGAAATACTTGGGTCACCAAATAGAGAAAGGGTCACGGAGAATAATGAAGGAAAGAATAACAAGTGTACTTCAAATGAGTCCACCAAAGACAAGGAGGGAGGTGAGGAAGTTTTTGGGAATGGTGGGCTACTGTCACCAGTGGATTCCCAACTTCTCGACTCTAGCAAAACCTTTACTGAAACTGACCCAGAAGGATGCTTTGGATCAAATTGAGTTGAAAGGAGATGAGATGGATGCTTTTGTTGAACTGAAAGAGTGCATGTGCAGGGCTCCAGCTTTAGGTATGCCTGATTACACAAAGCCTTTCACATTGTTTTGCCATGAACGTGATGCATGTTCTTTGTCTGTCTTGACTCAAGCCCATGGTGGCGTAAACAGACCAGTAGCGTATTTTTCAGCTACTTTGGATCCGGTTGCAGCAGCACTCCCAGGGTGTTTGCGCGCCGTAGCAGCAGTTGGTATCAGCCTCACTCAGAGTGAAGGAATAGTGATGGGACACCCAGTAACAGTCATGGTCACTCACTCAGTTGAGATACTTTTGACCCGCTCCCGAACGCAGCACATGACTGGAGCAAGACTCACAAGGTATGAAACGATAATTCTGGGCTCACCGAACGTGCAGCTGAAAAGGTGCACTACGTTGAATCCAGCAACCTTGCTCCCTGGAGAAAATGCTGAAATTGAGAACGCTGAAGACGTCGAGCATGACTGCCTTCAGGTGACTGAATTTTGCACAAAACCTCGACCGGACATTAAGGATACTAAGCTTGATGAAAATGACCAAATTCTTTTTGTTGATGGTTCATGTCTAAGAGACGGGATGGGGATTTTGAAAGCAGGATATGCTGTATGTACTGTAACAGGTGTCTTGGAAGCGGGATGGCTTCAAGGAGTCTATTCTGCACAAGTAGCAGAACTTGTAGCCCTTACCAGAGCATGTCAACTGTCTGCATTGATGAAAGTCACCATTTACACTGATAGTCAATACGGGTTTGGGATTGTGCATGACTTTGGACAACTATGGTCACAGAGAGGTTTCCTGACTTCTTCAGGATCCCCAGTGAAGAATGGGGAAAGGATAAGGGAATTGTTACACGCTCTTCAAGTGCCAGCAGAAGTTGCAGTGGTAAAGTGCAGTGCTCACACGAAAGGACAGGACTATGTTTCTCTGGGAAATGCATATGCGGATCAAGTCGCAAGATTTTGTGCCTTGAATTGTATATTACTCAGAGATGAATGGAATTCGATAAGTGAACCAGAACTCGAACCAGCTGAAGCATTTGCCTTGAAGGTCGTAGATACAATAGATGAACTAAAAGCATTACAGAATAATGTCAGGGAGGATGAAAGAGATTCCTGGATTAAATCACAATGTATAAAAAGACCAGATGAGTTATGGGTTTCAAATGAGGGAAAATTTGTTTTGCCAAACAGTCTCTTATCACAGCTTGCGCGGTTCTATCATGGGCAAGCTCACCTAGGGAGAGATGCCATGATAAGATTGTTCAAAACTGATTGGTTTAACCCCAGATTTCGTCAAGCTGCAGAAGCAGTTTGCCATCGATGTGTCATTTGCCAGCAGATGAACCCAGGAAAGGGAACAGTTGTGAACGCGAGCCACATTGGTAGGGCAAGCGGGCCTTTTAGTCGTATGCAGATGGACTTCATTGAGATGCCTGTGCATGGAGGTCTGAAGTACGTGTTGGTGATTGTGTGCATTTTTAGTCACTGGATTGAGGCATACCCCACACGTAGAAATGACAGCCTTACAGTTGCAAAGCTATTGTTGAGAGAGTTGATACCACGTTTCGGATTCCCGATCTCTTTAGAATCAGATAGGGGAAGTCACTTCAATAACGAGGTGATAAAGTTACTCTGCGAAGCGCTGAACATTGAGCAAAGGCTGCATTGTAGCTATCGCCCTGAAGCATCAGGACTGGTGGAGCAGATGAATGGTACACTGAAATCAAGAATGGTGAAAATATGTGCATCGACAAATTTGAAATGGCCTGACGCATTGCCCTTAGTGCTAATGTCAATGAGAAACACCCCTGATAGAAAGACTGGATTGTCTCCGCACGAAATTCTCATGGGCAGGGCTATGAGACTTCCTGCAGTTCCTGCAAACGCGCTTTTGAATATTACAGATGATATGGTGTTAGATTACTGCTAGGGTCTGGCTGACGTGGTTCGCTCTTTCTCTCACCAGGTGGAAGCGACCACCTTGCCACCGATTCAAGGTCCAGGACACGCACTGAAAGCAGGTGACTGGGTCGTGGTAAAGAAGCACGTGAGAAAGTCGTGTCTGGAACCCCGTTGGAAAGGCCCTTTCCAAGTGATCCTGACGACAACTACCGCTGTGAAGTGTGCGGGGGTTCCCAACTGGATCCACGCCAGTCACACAAAGAAGGTGTTGTGTCCCACAGATGAGGAAGTTGAAGCGCTGAAACTGCCAGTGCCTGATAAAACAGTGCTGAGTGCTGAAACAGAACAAAACAGAACTGAAAGCGAACAGGCAGAAGCAGGAGAGAGAGGGATATTATTGGAGGGCGAAGAGTCCGACTCACTTGGGGAAGACCAAGGAGAAAGTTCAGACAGCGACGAAGAAGCTGAAGGTGACAAAGAGCCTGAAGCAGCTGAAGGTGGCAAAGAACCTGAAGCAGCTGAAAGTGATACAGAGCCTGACGAAAGTAACGGTGACGAAGGGCTCGAAAAAGGTGAAAAAGCAGGAGAGCCTGATCAGAGGAGGGCTTTCCCAGAAGCAGACGATACAGAAAAAGAAAAAGAGAACGTGATTGATTCCCCAGAAGGAGGGGACAAGGCAGGACAGAACGAAAAGGTTCAAGCCTCCACAGAAAAGGTCGCAGGTCCATCAAATGGACATGGTGCAAAGAGGAGACTAAGTATATCACCAGTAAAACAAAGGACCGAAGAAGGTTTGAACGACGGAGAAAGGCCAAAAGTGAAAGAGAAAAGAAAGGAAGTGTCTGTCGTGGTACCAACCTCAAGTGAAGAAAAAGACTTGACAAAAGAGGAAAGTACCAGCGAAGCAGAATCGAAAAGAGAAGCAAAATTGAAAAGGAAAAGGATACCGAACAGGAGATATTCCGGTCCTGAATGGGCATATGCAGTCAATGATGATTGGACTGACAAGTTTGTGTCTCTAAGCATCGAGAACGAAGAAGAGGAAGAGATACCAATAGAAAAGAAAAGTTTTATGGACAGTGTTGATTGAAAGGGTGATAAATGACATTGCTTGCTACAATCTAACGTGAAACAAACAACCAGCTGAGACATTGCTAAACCGGATGAGACATTTGCTAAACTGATAAAGACTGAGTTATTGCCGAAATTGAGACAAATGCTGCTAACCGATAAGTGACTGGCCTCTTGAAGAAAACTGTGTGAACATTGTGCTCGTTCAGCTTCGTAACTGAATTGCTAAATAGTTTCATTTATAGGTGCTTCTAGCTCTCTGATTCTATACAGATCATGACGCGAAACAATAGAAAGAAATATTGTAAATATGTGTGTATAGGCTTGATAATTGCATGTGTACTAATAATAATGGCAATTGTACTCGGAATGCATGGTAAGACTGAGAATGAGAGGATTGATGCTTCTACTTTTGCTCCTGTTACTGTCACTGAACTAACCGCATTGAAGAAACTAGCATTGGATGAGAGGCTCTTGCACGATAAGAAAGAGCTTTCGTATAACGTTTTCTATCGCTTGCTAACACAATATGTTGAGACTATGGATGCGAAAGATTGTTATGTGTGTACACAGATACCGACATCAGTGAAGGAAGGGGTGACATATCACCACATGCCTCTTACATACGGGATTACATGTAGTATAGTAATGTCTAGGTTTTATGGTCAAACTAACATACAGTATTTTTATTCAAATTATGATGTTACTTTTGCTTATGTTCCTATAATAGCGCAGCTAAGCCAGATCGCTAAGGATTGGGATGCTAAGATAATGAGGGAATTTTTCGAGCCAATGCAACCTTTTGAAACGGCTCACGCTCATAGGGAAAACCTTACCTGCTCGCTCTCTGCAGTAGAGATAAGCTTTTTAGATCGCACAGATGATAGAAGGGCACAAATGAATGCGAAATTAGAAAAAGAGCTACATAAGAGGGCTTCAGTAGATAATTATGATTTTGCTGCAATAAAGACACAAGGGAAAATAGCTTTAGATGCTTGGCATGTAGGGAAATTTTGTATATATCGAGGTGAATCTTATTACGACAATATTTTTGTAGGAGCGAGTGAGTGTAAACATACGTTTATTTTTAAGGCCAAATGGACATTCATGATGAACGGACTTGACCCTGTCATTCCAGGTGTATATTACATTTGTGGGTATAATGCCTATTATCGTCTTCCAAAGGGATGGTGGGGGAGATGTTATTTGGGTATAGTATTCCCAAAGGTTTATCAACTGGATGACATATCGATGATTCAAAAGACATCTGGATCCCATCGTATCCAGAAAAGAGAGACCGCGGCTGCTGTGGTAGGAGATATATTTGGAGCCATGATTCCTTCACTGGGAGTTGTGTTGAATTCCATCAAGATAAGAAAGTTGTCTACTATAGTGGATAACATGTTGACAAAGTTTTCAGGTGCTATAATACTGATAGATGCTGAACTTGCAGCGGAAAGGGCTATGACTCTTCAAAATAGGCTTGCTTTAGACATCCTTTTAGCAAAGGATGGTGGTGTTTGCAAAATGCTTGGTGCGCGACACTGTTGTACCTATATACCTGACAATAGTGTGAAAATTAAAACTATGCTTGCTAATCTAACAAAAGAAAGTGCAGATTTGAAGGAATTGAAAGAACCAGGAGTGTGGGAGAAGGTTGGAAAGGGACTTGCTTCAGTGGGACATTGGATTGGGGGAATTTGGAATGGGATACTATTGAAAATAATAGAAGGAATATTAATAGTAATAATTTGTATATTTGGAATTTGGGGAATAAAAAGGGGAATAATAATGATTATGGAAAGAATTAAAAGAAGAAAAGAAGAGAAAATAATGAAAAGAATGGCAGAAGAATACAAAGCGAAAACTAGGGGAACCAAAAGGAAAAGAGAACTGACAGAATTTTAATGGAATAAAATTTGTGGGCATAATTTGGTGTGATGACAAGTAGTCATCAGAGGAGGGATTGATGAAGCAGAAAATGAAGGTTTTGATTTATTTACGCTTAAACGTAGTGCTGCAATAATCATGTGTGACTTTAACCGAACTAATAAAGATTGTACGGGGACAAAATGTGCCCTCAGAGTAGTTTGCCATCATTTATACGCGAGCTTTATATAACGTGGTGTATTAGAATTGCACTAATCCGACATAATCATAAACGTGTGCTACGATTTGCTTGTTTGAATTGCTTTAGCTTAGCATGACTTTAGCGGAGGCTTTGGCCTAGTTGCCCGGTCTCACGGTTTAGGTGCTCGTATTTTTCCACTGTGCTAATAAACGTGTATTTTTGCTTGAAGCTGTACTTTTCCACAGAAACTGTTCACATGCTTATCTTAAGGTTTCGTGCCAGCCTGGCATATTTTCTCCTTACTTCAAGGTCGATTTGCAGGTACGGACAATGGAGGCTCTGAAAGTGAGCTAATTGGTAGACAATGTTGCAACTTGCGTACCCATCTCCAAGGATAATGTATGCTTAAGTAAAGGCTTGAGAACTGTTGTTTTTGATTGGTCAATTTGAAGCTAACCTATGAACCCTCCAATGGAAGACCCTACTGGACTTGAACTGTTGTCTATAAAAACCAGGTGCACGAGAGGAAACTCTCTCTATCATCGGCCATCCCGCCATTTTGACTTCGTAGCTATTATGGCCCACTTCGCTGCGACGCCATTTTGAAAGAGACTTTGATTCTTTCTCTAATCGAGAGAAAGAGACTTTAAATGATTCTGGCCCTAGAGACTTTAACTTTGATTTGATCCCTTTGCATGAAGTAGTAGTTTTACCTTGCCGCCGTGAGGCAACTGCCCCGTCCACCCCTGCCCCTTTGCCCCGTCCTATGCTGATTGAAACGGTACCCATGATGACCGAAGAACGGTACCTGTGAGACGAAGACTTCCTTGTATGCTGATCGTAATTGGTAAATATGAAAGGAAATTGTAAAATTGCATTGTGTTTCTTTAAGGTAACCAACTGCTGATTTTGATAAGATCCCTAGTTAGGAGTTTTTTTTTCTAAATTAATGTTGCTAAATTGTTTTTGCATGAAGTCCCACATGCAGATGCTAATTTGAGGTTAGACGAGGATTCCATATGTCGCACGATGCAATTTGAGATCTTGTTATGCTGACTAAATGTATGCGATTAGTTCATTACAGATTATCGTATTAGTGATTTGCATTGCTACTATCGAATGCCTTGTGATTCAAATGCTTCATAGATTGCACTTGTTTCGCGGATATGGACAGCTATTAATGTTCATTTATGTTTATCATTTGGTGTTGAGACACATTTACATTGTGCTAGCTTTGTTAATATAGGGAAATAAAATTAACTAACTTTGCAATAAACTGGTGTGGTTATTCCTGACTGAAAGGTCAGGGTTCGCCGAAATGTATTCTGGATTAATTGTCAAGTGTTATGTTGAACAAGGTATTGCTTATGTTCGTTATTGATTATTTGATTTGACTCAATTAATCGATTAAGAGTACAGAGAGTTCCCACTTAGTCAAAAGATTCATCGGCCTAAAGAGCGTCCGAACACAGGTAAAATTATTAGTACGGACCGCTCTATCAGGATCTCTAGTTGCCATCTTAGTACAAAAGCCCAAAAGACCAGAATTTCAAAAGTTAAGGAGTAACAGTTACCTATTTCCCACCCCAGCTAAATTAACTACAAAAACAACACAATTTACCATGTAGCTCACAACCACCATCTCTACCACCAACGCACGCAGACCCTACAAAATGCTTTCTTAGCCTGCTGGATGAGGAACACAATATAGAAAAACAACACTATTGTGACCCTCATACAATTAATATCAACACCAATGACACACCTGCAAGTTTAAAATATACTGAAAACTCCTCTACAAAACAAAATCACACCACCACCAATACATAATCTCTAAACTGCCTCCCCATAAATGCTCAATCACTCTCTAAAACAAGAACCACATCTACAACCTACTCACTGACACATAACCTGACTTACCCTTCATAACTGAATCATGCTTGGGAGATGACATGGCCCAGTGTTGCATGGAGTCGTTCCTCCAGGCTTTCAAACCATCACACAAAACATTATAGGCAAAAAAGGAGGAGGACTAGCTGTTATAATCAAACAAGCAATACATCTCAGCAAAAACAGACGACATCTCCATACAAGGTTGTGAGGCCCGCCTCACCAGATGCAACCCAACACTAACTTCCTCCTGTAACTTCCTCTTCCTTTACAGACCACCACATAGCAATTCTAAATTCCCCTGCACATTTCTAGACACAGTTGCAAACCTTCTAACACTATACTCTAACCTATGCATCCTTGGGGACCTAAACATTTGGTTTGACAAACCAAATATTACCCATCCAATAGCTATCATCACTGGCCTCCTCACATTGAACCTACATCAGATTATACACAATCCCACTCACATCCCTGGACACATCCTAGATGTAATTTTAGCAAACCTAGAACTAGTTACTGTTCAAAGCATCACACCAGTCACATAAGCAGACCACCATTTGGTTAAATTCCAACATAAAACACCACACATCAACACACCCAAGACCTCCTTATGTACATCAACCCATCAACCATGGAACAAACTTAATTTTGAACACTTAAAAACACAATTAACAGCCAACACAGATCTCAAAACATTAAATTCTGTTAATTTTTTTGCAAGTGGCTACAGGATGCTTTCGGTATCCTAACACAACTAAGAAAAGCTAAACAGGAGAAAAGAAAACAAGCACCTTGGAGAAATACAGAACTAAAAGACATAAAAAAAAACAAATCAGAAGGCTTCAACAAACCTGGCTCAAATCAAACAACATTCAAGACAAACTTCAGGTACGCAAACTTACCAGAATATACAAATCAACAATCAAAAATGCTATAAAAAAAAAAGGCACTACTCGGACAGAATTCAAAATGCTTTATCTGCAAATAAAGAATTTTATAAAATTCTCAACGAATTTGGCAAACATGAATGCATGGAAGGAACTAATTCCATTGCTCAAGATTTGGCAGACTAACTGGCAAGTCATTATACAACCAAGGCAAATACACTGGTCTCCTATTTAAAACAAAGGAACCACCAGGTCCAACCCATTTCCCAAAATTCCCTCCAGGAATAAGCCAACCCATCCTCTGCACTGCTTCAAACAAATATCACAAAGTGAATTAATGGATCTGGTCAAAAGCAAGCAGGCCTTCTGGTTGCCCTTCTGACCCTTGTCCATCACACATCTTCAGGGAATATTTTTTTATCTACCTCTGCTGCCACTCCCAGTAAGAAGAATCATCAATATTTCTTTAACTACGGGAATTTTTCCCGAAGATCTTAAAAAGGCATACATACACCCGTAATTAAAGAAAACAAACCTGGACACGAAGGACCTCAACAACTACAGTCCGAATACAAATGGTACTTTCCTGGGCAAACTGACAGAAAGAGCAGCTTAATCCCAGATGTCACACTTCATTGAAGATAGCTCCATACTTTCAGACTACCAAACTGGATTCTGCTCAGGAAGAGGCACTAAATCTGCCCTCATCGCCGTATGGGATGACTTTAAAAACACAACAGACTGCAAAGGAGTTGCTGCACTTCTTCTCCTGGACCTCTCTGCTTCCTTTGACACAGTTGACCATGACAATCTAATACAAAGATCCTGCAAAGCTGGTATAGAGGGGACTGCTCTTGATTGGATCACACCCTACCTTCAAAACAGATCTAATGTCATCCATATTTCCCCTTTCTCATCCAAACGCAGGGGTCCCTCAAGACTCAATCATGTCACCTGTGCTTTTCAACATCTCCTTGATGTAATTACCTGCAATGATCAGTGAATTTTAACTCACATGCTACAACTTGGCAGATGACACACAAATACTCCTTAAACTGGAATACCCCAAAGTCATTGCAAACTCACAAATCTTCATTTGCCTCAGAGCCGTTGATCAGTGGATGACAAGGAGCCATCTCAAACTGAATGCTTCCAAAACAGAAACTCTGCGCCTGGCCTGCTGATCTGGGACCACCTCCTAAACTATCTAAGGAAGTAAGAAACCTTGGAATTACCATGGACTGCAAGTTAATAGTTAATATTGAATGCTCAAGTGGACAAATTAGCAAGATCAAGCTTCCTCACCATGAAAACTCTGTGACGCATCTTCTCCCACCTCGGATTTCCACACAAGTTGCAGGCTACTATCTCTCTTGAACTATCTAAACGGGACTACACACCCACAAAGCAATACATGGAACAGGACCACTTTTCATCAGGAATAAAATCACCAAATACATTGAACAAAGAAACCTCCTCTCAAGGTTGGTGCCCCGCCACAATACACCGCCATACAAGAAAAGACAATAGGTGGCACATCTTTCTGTGTTCAAGTGGCCAAACTATGGAATTCATTACCCCTCAAATATAAGATCCACTGATAACTATATTATCTGCAGAACACTACTCATGAGTTGGCTCTTTCCTACATAACCACCATGCTAAAAAAGGTAATGGACTGCATATCTCCATGCATGTAAACAGGATAAAGTCTGATTATGTGTATGTATCCAGATATGTTTATTTCTTTGTACAAATATGTATAATAATGATTTTATCTTAAAATATATACATACTCGTTTAACAAATGTATACAAATGTATACTCGTATAACAAATGTACTTTAACAAATGTATATTTTCTTTCAATTAAATGTATATATGTATGTATTTGTAGGTGTAGGTGAATGTTTGTGTGTGTGTATATATATATATTATTGCTATGTGTATGTTTCGATGTATATATATATATATATGTGTGTGTGTGTATATATATATATTATTCTACACTTGACATGTTCATAGGTCACTGCATAGTTTCTATTTAGGTTGCTCGATTAGATTCTTATGAGTCTCCGTTTTTATTTTAGCTATCACAATAGGTAAATATTATCTTAACTATTTATCTACAAGCATTTCACTATTGAAATATTAAGGAAAGATAAAATGCTGTTATAAAAGTACACAAATAAATTAACCTCAAATACTGTAACTCTTGAAAGTCTGTGTTTATACGATACAACTTTAAATCTCAATATATTATATTCCTTACACATTTATTCCCTTGATTATGTAATCATCTATCTATATGTTTACTACTCTAACCCTACTGTACAAGAGAAATTTACTCTCTCAAAAGCTTTACTCTGTCTGACCATCAATCACCCTATACCACTATCAATCTATCTTCTATCTCCACTCTCTTACTCATCCCAAACACATTCTACTACAATTATCTCCAAAATAACCCTTCCCAGGCTCTTCCCTCCTTTACCCCTCCTGGCTCACCCAAAACCGCAGTTTACGACTGTGAACTCCCAAACAACCCTACTAAATTATCCTTCATTTCTCTCTCCTTTGACTCATCACAAACACCATTTAACCTCTATGATCGCCTTACTACCTTTCTACAGACTCTTACATCCTCCACCTCTCTTTAACTCACCCCAAACCTCATTTTACTATTATGATCTCCCATTTAACACTTTTGGATTTTTCTCTCCTATATCCCTCAATTATTTTATTCAAATTAATTGGCAGATTCACGTGTACTTGGCTCAAATTAACTCTTACCTCCTCATACTAATATGAATACCATACTCATATTTCCCTATACTAATCCACCACTAGAACTTGGGTTCTGGAATAGCGTGCTACTCGCCGAAAGCCGCACTGACAAGAAAACAGGGGAGGCACCCGTCCAGGACAGCTATCGCAACTTTGGAGGCACTGAGTGAAAGACTCGGAGGTATTCAGTGGAGCAGCCCCTTCACCGAATCAACGGGGAGCGGGGCCCGCCGACACAGTGAACAGTCGGCTCCAATGACAGGAGAGCCCTCTGTGCATACTTGAGTCTTTCTCGAGTCCCCAGCCGCCTGACTGCTGCCTGTCACCCAGCTGTTGTTTGGACTCCTGGATCCGGATCCGAGGTGGGAGCCTCCACACCCCTGCCTCCCTCCAGGCTTGAGGGCAGCCTGTCTCGCTGGAATCCAGCAGAGGCCTCCCTCCCGGCACCAGCTTCCTGGCCGCTTGGGGGCCTCCTCTTCCGTGCGTTCTCCACTGGGGGCTACTCCTCGTCCCCTCCTTCCTCAGTGAGCAGAGTGTGGACCGACGTCGGAGCGGCTGCTCCCCACCCCTCATCGAACAGAGTGCGGATGGACACCGGAGCAGCTGGGGAGGGATTCGTTTTTCGCCTTGCTCTTTTCCCGCCACACATTGTTCTTCGAAGGCCTTCCAGACCGCCTTCGGAAAGCGTGCTCTCCATTGCACTAATTTACCGGAGGACACCCACCCCAAACTTACAACGGAGTGGCTGGAGGGCAGTCAATTCTGTCCTGCCCCGGCCTGCCACTCACAGACTCCAAGACACTTTCAAGGAGCGCGCCCCAACACTGGAGGACGCCCTCACGCAGGGGATCAAGTTGAGAAACGTGCCCTCCTCTGCTCCCCCTCACTGGAGGACACCCTCCCCACCTCTAACTACCCCAATTTAACATCCTCATCCTGACCCTATAATCAACACTATAGCAAGACCAATCTCTGACCAACCAACCAAAAAAAAAAAAAAAAATTCCTTTCGGAGCCCCTTACATCCCAGTCGGGCATCCACTAATCTGGTCCCTCTCATTCCTTTCTCCTTTCCCCCGCCCCCACCTCCTTATTCTGCCTCCATAGCTCCCAGACAGACACTACAAACGCATCCAACCTACCCTACCAATAACCCCCACCCCCAACTATAAAAACCTAAGATGTTGATCCCCGCAGAACCCACTAACTTACCCATCTCCAGCTTTCCAAACCCGTGGTCCAAACTCTTTCTCCATATCCCTCCCCAACAACCTCTCTCCCACGGCGCTTAAAAACTTTAAGCACAAACTGATCAGGCAACACCGTGAGCTGCTAACTGCGGACACCTACATCAATGCCCATAAAGGTCCTAAAAGGACAGATCTTATCTTCTTCACTAAACGCCCAGCTAGATGGAACACTTTCCTTACCAGCTACCTCCTCACGTCCAAATCCACCAATATCCCCTATGGCTGCAAACTCACAATCCCCAGCTCACCCACATTCCAGGGGAATGCCATTATCTCCATCTTCAGAAACTGAACCATCATGATACAAGCCAATGACACTAACCTCTGGGCTTTTGAATCCATAATTCCCCACACTAAAGCCATCTCACAACCTCTATCCCCCAACACACGAGCCCCCCTAAGATCCCCAACCTCATAGAATTACACTCTACCCCCACTACCAACTCCCCCTCCAACACAACCCTCAACACCCCCTCCCCTCCAAAGGACAATCTCTACTACCTGAACGGCTCACTCCTTGTCACAAACACTTCTCCCCCTGACCCAGCCCCCAACTCCCTATACCCAACAACCATCAATCCCAACATCCTGAAAGGCTCACAAGCCTACACCACCACAATCCACTTGCACAAAACCACCCCTCTCCCTGAACCAATCCAAGATTCCCCCAGAACAGCTCCCTTTCCCAACCCCCCTCTCCTGGCTCACACAAACAGACAAGACTCAACTAACTGTAGAGACACCCATGTTCTGCCCACATCCTATGTCACATCTAATGCAGCCCGATGCCAATACTAACTACTCTACTGCTGTCTCCTCCCACATACCACCCAAAGACTTAGAGAACCATCAACCCCAATTGCTTCAGACCCCACACAGTAGGAAGCACATCACCCGCACCCCCCCTCCAATTTCACTCTCACATCTAAAATTAACGAACCGCTCACCAACCTAGAATCCCAACTAGAGACCATCATACAGAGCATCAACATGATAGCGAGAAGCCTTAACCCGCTTCGTTTCTGCACCCCCCCGATCCAGACCCACACTGTAGTCCCTGAGATAACTTCCCCCCAGAGTCTTAACTGGCCCTCTAGGCCCTACCACCTCAACGCCCATAGGCCAAAAAGAACAATCTTTCCACTGTCACACATTGAAGCGATAAAACTTGCCCAGTCTTACAACTCGCCCTTGCCCATACCTAACCCCCCATCCAATATCCAGGTCCTCACAGGTCTAGGCCAAAATCTCACACCCTCAACCTCACCCAGGCCTCCAGCCCACCTTGTCAACATCCCCCTGATCCCTTCTACTCTAGACCGCAAGGTCTATCAGCAAACAAACTGTATGCTCATTAACTGCAGATCAGCAGTTAAACATGTTGTGGATCTAGCTGATGCCATCCTTAATCACAACATTGACATTGCCTTCATCACAGAGACTTGGCTGACCGAACACCCTCAACCGATCATGGATACCCTTGTTCCGCCAGGTTTCTCAATTACCAACAAAGATAGAAAAGACCGCCATGGGGGGAGGCATTGCCATCATTCACATAAATAATATAAAAATAGAGATAAAAGACACATTCAGCTACAACTCATGTGAACATCTCAATGCCTCCATCAGGATGAGTGACAATTCTGATGTAACCTTCCACCTACTCTACCACCCCCCAGGCAACTCCCTAACTTTTGGGGCTCACCTAGCTGACCTAATAACGCACTGCTCCCTCTCATGCCCCAATTTCATCATCCTTGGTGACCTCAACCTCCAATGGAATGACGATAATAATGCTCTTATCCAATCCTTAAATGACCTTCTACATAGCAAAGACCTTGCCCAGCACTGCAAGGGCCGAACCCACGCCAAAGGAGCTGCACTAGATGCAATTATAGCTCAAAAAGATTCACTCACGATCGACGATAATCTTCCTGTCGACTGGTCAGACCATCACATTATTCTATTCCATCTTAATAAAACTCCCCAACACACCAACCACTCACAAAATACATTCAAATGGAAAAGAAACATTGACCAAATCCCATTAACAACCCTCAAAGAAAAAAATCATCTCCCTACTACTGCCCTCATCGGCCAACCTCTCAACTACTGAGTTAACCGCCCAGTACAACACAACTATTACTAACATACGCACCAAAAGTGAGAAACACACCATCCAGAGCCTGGTTGAACAATGATCTTAATTCATAAAGAAGAAAGCTAAGAGCAGCCGAAAGACTCTGGAGATCCGACCCTTCAACAACCCCCCTTAAACAACTCAGAAGGGAACGGAGAAAATACAAAAAACACATAACCAATGAAAAAAAATCCTTCTTACGCAATGCTCTAGACAGAGCCAGAAACCATCCAAAGGAGCTCTTCAACATCATCAAACAACAAACTACCAAACCTCCCCTAACCCCCCCGCCTGCAACCAAAGACACTTGTGATAATTTTGCGAACTTCTTCAATGACAAAATCATCAAGATTGAGCTTTCCCTTGAACCAAATACTCCACCAAACACAGTCTCTCCCGCCTAGCAAAAACAAAAATATCCATTGCCTACCTCCTCTAACAACTTGCCTTTTAGAACTGAAGTCTATCACCCTAACCACAAGCAAACGTCAACTCCCACTAGCTGGGTAGCCTTCCACCCACTCCTGGCGACGGATATCTCCAAACTTTTGTCCAGGTCCAAAGCATCCTCTCATCTGGCAGACCCCCTCACATCCTCCCTGGCAAAAAAACTCCACCAGTCCCTCACCCCTATCTGGACCAAGATCATCAACAGCTCCCTGCAAACCAGTGGGATTCCTGACTGCCTCAAATTGGGTCAAATCACACCAATACTAAAGAAACCAGGAGCTGACCTGAACAACCTTCACAACTACAGACCAGTCTCCAACCTACCCTTCCTTGCCAAAACTCTTAAGAGATGTGTTCTCCATCAACTAACCCAACACACAGATAACAACAACCTTCTTAACCCTCTACAATCAAGTTTCAGGAAAGATTGTAGCACAGAAACAGCCATTCTCAACATAGTAGATGCCTTTGCAACTCCCTTGACGCTGACCGATGCTGCCTTCTGATTCTCCTAGACCCAACAGCGGCCTGCGACAATGTTGATCACAAGCTCCTTCTGGACTCCCTCTAAAAGAGATTTGGCATATAAGGTACAATCATCGGCTAGTTTTCTTCCTTCCTACAAAACCGAACGCAACAAGTAAAAATAAATAACATGACATTGCCCACCTCAATAATCACCAGAGGAGTCCCCCAAGGATCCGTCCTCTCACCCACACTCTTCAACATCTACATTGACCCACTCACTACCATCCTCAGCCGAGCCAACATCCCCTTCCATCTTTATACCGCTGATACTCAAGTTTACATGGAAATATCCTCTATAGAAGACATACACCACCTGAACAGCACCCTTAAAGAAGTTCAATGTTGGCTATCCCACAACCACCTGAAACTCAACCAGGATAAGACGGAAATACTCCTCCTCTCAAAAATGAATCAACTCCCCCAGATGCAAGAATGGCTGAAATCCATCAGTGCTCTCAAAAGCAATCTTACCCCTACGAACACAGTCAAGTCACTGGGAATCACTCTAGACACCAACCTGACTATGCAGGACCATACCAAGAAGAACGCCAACAATGTTTTCCACAACCTAAAACTGCTGAACAAAATCAAATCTTTAATTCCCCAAGACGATCTCAAACAGGCCACACAAGCACTTGTGCTCTCCACACTAGGCTATGGGATCTCCATCCTCACCGGCACGGCCAAAACCCAACTTGCCCCCATGAGGTCCACCCTCCATGCAGCCACCAGATTGGTGACTGTAATGAAAAAATATGACCTGCCCTGAAGAGTCTATAATGGCTCCCAATTGAAGCCCGCTGCTTCAAGTTCAGAACTGCCTGCCTAACTCATAAAGCCCTTCACACCGGGAAACCAGAATACCTTGCCAGTAAACTCCTGAAAGCAGGTCAAACAAGAACACTAAGAAGCTCAAATACCTTCCTCCTCATCCTGCCCAAAACCCAGAAGCATAAAACTCGGATATGCTCATTCTTAAGCAACGCCCCTAAAATTTGGAACTCCATACCAGTCGACATCAGATCCAACCCTTCCCGCCAGATCTTCAAGAAGCAACTAAAATAATTCCTCCTCAACCAACCTTCACTTCAAAAAGGATCCTGAACCCCCACCCCACCACCGCCAGTACTCTATCTCTTTTGACCCTGTGAAACCTACATGTATAACTGTCTCTTTGAACTTGTTTGCCCATTAACTATACTGTTGTAAAGCGCTCTGATACCCTCGGGTCTTGTCTAACTGTCTAAATGAATAAATAAATAAGCGCTACATAAATACAATCATAATTACAATTACAACTTAACCTTAACACTCCCCAAGATCTGGGCACAGCTTGTGAATGGCAGAAATGAGATGCAAATGGGAGATGTAATGAGGATGTTCATGTATGCGTAAAAGTGTACATGATAGTTAGTTGCTAGAGTGACACTGAGCGTAACAGTAATTGCAGAATTTATTTTTTGTTCAGTAGAAATGTATTGCCTTTTAAAGACTACACTGGTTGTTGTGTTATTATGGTCAGCAGTTGTTATCCTATGTTGTAACTTCCTATTTACATGTGTGGTATAATAGTACACTGTGTACTGCATGTAGATATTACATAGTTTAGTTCTTCCAGATTTGGTTAACATCCATATATAATGAGTATAGATTAAATTCTGATTCTAGAGTTTGTAGATTCTGTAATGTGGTATTTTCAGTTAGACATTATTTATATTGGTGTGTCTTACTGACATTTCATGATGTTGCCTTTCTGCATTTGAATTGCTTCATTTTGAATCATTACAGATATAGGCCCTCATCACAACCCACCAAGGTTTTACTGCCGAGCAGCCACCTATGCAGCTGCAATCCCGCCGGCTGCATTATGACATCCCCGCTGGGCCGGCGGGCAGAAACATGAGGTCCATAGTTTAAAAAAAAATATTTTTATTAAGGTTTCGTTCGAGAAAACAAAGCTTCCTGAGGAAAGCAACAAATAAGCATTCTCAAAAACAAAATGCAGAAGGAGACACCAAGACAAAATGCGTTTTTCTAAAGATACTCTCAATAGAATAGTCCCCTCTAGTGGCAAAAAGTATATGGAACTGGAACTTGGGAAGAGATGGGTCTGGAGACGGTGAAATGATACTACGTTCTGAGCTGTGTGGTACATGGTGAGGCAGTCACACAAGTTTAAATCGCAAGAGTGAGTGGGAGAACTGGCCCGTTGTGTGGGTATGGCGTCAGTGTGTGCAAGGGAGAGGCGTAGTGGTTGTGCACAGAAGACTAGGTGGGTCATGTATAGCGCTTGATGGTATCACAGGTGGTGGGCTTGCAGAGTATAGGTATCAAGGCTATGAATTCCGAAGGTAGATCATCTAGGGACGTAAAGTGGAGGGACTGTGCCAGGAGTGCTTCCCATTCCAAGGAATTGGGATGTCTGCAAATGTGGGGTGTCTCGTCATAACAGTTCCTTCCAGCATACCTCATTTCCGTACTGTGCCCTGCCAGGCCAACAACTGTGAAGCAGAAGTGGCACCGTTATAGATACAGTTAATGGTAGTGGACATTGTACACTATGTTATTTTGAGTGTGAAACTATGTTTGACATTGGTAAGTGTTAGACATGTCATCTTTGACGTGGGTTCCCTGTCTATTTGCCTCTTCTTCCTGTGTTTCTGACTGTGTGCTGAACGACAGTGTTTTTGCTGGTTTTTAATTCTCTGGGCAGATAACCACTGCTGACCAGTGCTAAAGTGCAAGTGCTGTCTGTCTAAACTGTATGTGTAATTGGTTTTTCCATGATTGGCATATTTTGATTTACTAGGAGATCCCTAGTAAAGTGCATTAGAGGTGCCCTGGACCTGCAAATCAAATCCTACTAGTGGGTCTGCAGCACTGATTGTGCCACCCACATGAGTAGTCCTGTAAACATGGCTCAGACCTGTCACTGCAGTGTCTGTGGGTGCAGTTTTAATCTGTCAATTCGTCCTGGTATGTGTACCCACTTGCCAGGCCCAAACCTTCCATTTTTGTACATGTAAAGCACCCCTAAGGAAGGCCCTTGAGCAGGGTACGGTGTATGTTAAAGGTAGGACATGTCCTTACAGTGAAATACTGCCAAATTCGTTTTTCACTGTTGCAAGGCCTATCTCTCTCATGGGTTACCATGAGGACTGCCTTTTAATATCTTTTAAGTGAAGTGTCTCATTGGGAGCAGATAGAGATGAGGAGTTTGGGATCTCTGAACTCACAATTTAAAAATACATCTTTTGGTAAAGTTGTTTTTTAGATTGTCAGTTTGAATATGCCACTTTTAGAAAGAGGGCATGTTAGAAATGGAGTCTCTAGCTGGCAGTCAGTTTGCTCCCTCTCAAAGTAGAGACCCTCACTCTAATCAGGATAAGAGGGATACCTGCTCAGATAACCCCTGCTCACCCCCTTGGCATGAGCAGTCAGACATCTCAGAAGCAATGTCTAAAGCACTTGTACATAACACACATTAATAAATGAAAACACTACAGAAGGACACCACACCAGTTTTAGAAAAATAGCCAATATTTCTCTATATAAAAAAAGACCAAATCCAATAAAAATCAAACATACAGCAATAAAGATATGAATTCTGCAAGATTTACTCAAAAATACAGTTCCTTTAGGTCAATAGCTCTACCTGGGGCTATCATGGCATCATGATCAACAAAACCAACAGTTCAGGCCGGCCACGGCATCGCGGGCCAGCTATGGTGTCAGGAAGACCCGCAAACAGTACCTTTGGAATTGCAGGGCGGCGTGTTCCTCGTGGTGAGTTCTGGAGAGCATTGTTGCTGGCATTGCTGTGTTGGTTCCGGAGTCAGTGCGGAAGTCATAGGGCCCTTGAGGACACATACGGTGCAGATTGAACTCCGGACTGATGAAGTCAGGAGCGCTGGCGGGGATAGCGTCTGGCTGCAGTGCAAAGCTGGACGGTGCGACGTGGGGCGCCCACAGGACATGGTGCAGGCAGCAGCTCAGTAATGGCATCCAGCGGTGTTGGTGAGACCAGGACTGCGGTGCGAAGCGGGGAGGTGCGACATGTGGTGTCACCAGGTCATGGTGCAGGCAGCTGCGTCATGGTTGCTGAAGCACTGTCGTTGGTAGGCCCAAGCCGGCGGGGAGGGATGGTGCTTCTTGACCCTCATGAGCGTGTCTACAGACCATGGTGCAGGCAGGGATGCCTCGTGATGACACTGGAGTCCATGGTGCTGGTGTTGGTGGACCTGGGCTGCAGTGCAGGACGGGACGGCGCTTTGCGTACCCCATGAGCGTGTCCACAGGCCACGGTGCAGGCAGCGGCACTGGTGTCATCAGGAGCGCCATCATTGGGGATGCCCAGGCTACGGTGTGAGCAAGGCAATGCTGGAGCACGGGGCCCACAGGTCGCAGTACGAGCAGCGACTCAGTGAAGTCGTTTAATGACAGCGTCGGTGAGTCCAGGGTCACGGTGCGAAGCGGGCAGGGTGGCTCCGTGCAACATCAGCAGGTCACGGTGCAAGCCAGCGGCGTCACAGTGGGTTCTCCTCTTGAACAGCACAAACCACACAGTTCCCAGTGCTGCAGGTCAAGGAAACTGAAGTCTTTGGTGCCTCTGAGACTTCCAACAGGATGCAAGCTCTACTCCAAGCCCTTGGAAAACTTTCTCAAGCAGGACCCACAGCAAAGTTCCCCCTTTGCACTCTTTTCAGGCAGAAGCAGCAACTGCAGGCCAGTCCAGCAAAGCAACACAGCAAAGGAACAGTATTCCTCCTTCAGCTCTTCACCTGAGCAGAGGTTGCTGTTTATTCCAGAAAGGTTCGACAAGTCTGGGGTTTTGGGTCCAATACTTATAGCCTTTTCTGCCTTTAAAGTTGGAAAACTTCAAAGCAAAGTCTCAAGTATTTGCAAGATCCTTCCTTGTCCAGGCCAGGTCCCAGACACACACCAGTGGGTAGGAGACTGCATTGTGTGAGGGCAGGCACAGTCTTTCAGGTGCAAGCGACCACTGCTCCCTCCACTCTAGCTCAGATGGCTCATCAGGCTACGCAGGCTACACCCCAGCTCCCTTTGTGTCACAGTCTAGAGGAGAGGTGTAAACAGCCCAACTGTCGAACTGACCCAGTCGGGCAATCCACAAACAGGCAGAGTCACAGAATGGTTTAAGCAAGAAAATGCCTACTTTCTAAAAGTGGCATTTTCAAACTCACAATCCAAAAACTAACCTCACTAAAAGATGTACTTTTAAATGGTGAGTTCAGAGACCCTAAACTCCATATTTCGATGTGCTCTCAAAGGGAAGTTGCACTTTAAAGTTATTTAAAGGCAGCCCCCATGTTAACCTATGAGAGAGATAGGCCCTGCAACAGTGAAACCCGAATTTGGCAGTATTTCACTTTTAGGGCCTGTAAAACACCAGTACATGCCCTACCTTTTAAATACACTGCACCCTACCCATGGGCCTACCTAGGGCCTACCTTAGGGATGCCTTAAGTGTATCAAAAGGGAAGGTTTCGGCCTGGCAAGTGGGTACACTTGCCAGGTCGAACTGGCAGTTTAAAACTAAACACACAGACATTGCAGTGGCAGGTCTTTGCCATATTTTCAGAGCTACTTATGTGAGTGGCACAATTAGTGCTGCAGGCCCACTAGTAGCATTTGATTTACAGGCCCTGGGCACATCTAGTGCACTTTACTAGGCACTTACCGGTAAATAAAATATGCCAATCCTGGATAAACCAATCAACAGTACCAGTTACATAGGGTGCACTTGCCCTTTAGCACCTCCGGAGAGGTGGAAGCTCAGCTGCGGCCCATCGGGCCCAAAGAGGAGGGTGCAGATGCAGCGAGGGGGTGAGGCGGGGTACCTGCCCTACTCGCCCCCTGAAGTCACCAGAGTATCCCAGCGGCAGCTCCACTGATGGAAGGAGGTGAGGTGCTGCCGACACAGGGACAGCGAAGAGCATGCTGCAACCCAGTTTCTGTGGATGTGTTGCGGGCATTGTGGGGTGACAAGACCGTGAGAGGAAGGTGCGGCAGAGCTGGGCGGACACCCCGCCTGTGCCTTGGCGCACCTGAGGTGATCCGGAACAGTCCCTGAGGCTGGGACTGCCGCTCCCGCCATTGGAGGCTCTAGTGGGGACCCGCCAGGGGCCTGAATGGGGCGGTGATAAAAGCGGCATTGTGCTGAAGCGGCTGAGCTGGCTCCCAGAGAATGGGCCTTGCAGACCCCACTCCTCACCCCAGGTGAAGACACGGCCTACCTGTGGGAGTGCGACGGAGTGATCGTGACACTCCTGTTGCGACCACGCGGAACGAGGGGGTCTGAGGGAGACACCCATCTGTGACTCCCGCAGACATCTGCCCAAGAGGCAGTGGGCGAGGCAGGAAGATACAGCGAACAAGGAACCGATCGCTGAGACGATGAGCAGTATTCTTTGCTGCAGGGGTGCACAATCTCACATAGGACTAGCTTATGAACTGTGAGCAGTTACGAACACTATTCTACAGGGCCACATCATGGCAATAATGAGACTGCTTACCACGGAGTTAGTTTGCTAATTCCAGAAGCGCCGGGACAGCCAAGGCCCTGGACTTAACTATCACTCTCACACTGAAGTATGAGTTCACATGGCATGATATGGCTGTTAGCCACCCAATGCCAGAGGCTACTCCCACAATAAGTGACTCGTGCCCGCATTAAGATTTCACACCACTGTAACACTGTGTAAGATCAGACGAGCCCATACTGTTACTGACATCTGGAGAAATCCTAGCTGATGGCCATACATTAGGGAACAAGAGTCTGATAAGTCTGGGCACATATGCTGAGCTGACCTCTAGGCAGTGTGTTGTTCAGAATTTTGGACCAGGGCCCATACCCTCCAGTTGGAGCCACAGCAGTGAATGTCTCCCCGCCATACTAGCTCGACCGCCACACATGCAGATCAGATGGGGAACCCTAAAAACACAAGGCCGACTGCCCTGGCGATGGACAGCTCGGCGGCAGTGTCATTGTCATTAGACGACACTACTCATGCCCTGCAGCGTCTAGATTCTACCCTTCACATCCATTCCTCCCAAGTCGAGAGAATTTTGCAGGCCACACTAGACACTAAAATATCACTGGAATCCGGATTGATGCAGTGGCGCAGGACGTTAACCTACTCCAGGCAGACCATCATAAATTATCTGATAGGGTGGAGGAAGCAGAGTCTGCGGTGGCAACACTGCACGCATCTGTCCAGGACCTACAAACACAGATGAAGCAATTAACCACGGAAGTATCAACACTACAACAGAGGGTGGAAGATGCAGAGGGGCAACAACATCTGCTTCATGGGGTTCCCAGAGAGGGTAGAGGACCCCAGTGCGGAGCTGTTTCTGGAACAATGGTTGACGTCCACAGTGCTTCAAGATAAAATCCCGAAATTCTTTTCAACAGAGCCAGCCCACAGAATTCCAGGAAGGCCACCACCACTGGGTGCCCCTCCCGGGTCAATGATAGCCCACCTCTTCAATTACCGTGATAGAGACTTGATACTCCAACGCTTTCGCACACATGGATAGTGGAAATTTGAGGATGCAACCATTACCACCTATCCAGACTTCACAGCGGAGGTTAGGAAAAAAGGAACTCATTCTTCGTAGTCAAACAACGGCTCTGGGATAATAACATAAAATATGCATTGCTTATCCTCGTGAGGCTATGCGTAATCAATGATGCAAAAACACACATCTTTGCAACTCCTGAGGATTCTTGGACATGGCTTCATGCTAAGGGCCTATCCCAGCCCTCTAACGAGGAAGAAACAGTGGTACAGTGGTTATCTCCGAGGCCCAAACAAAAGCACTGCATGGGCTCCAGAACTGGTGCTACCAGGGAGCAGGCTGTGGAAGAGCGAGCAAAGGCACTGCTCGAGGCCACACAGCTCACATCGAACCCTTTTGCTACACTTCAAATGCCGTCAGAATCTAACTCTGAACAAGGAGATCACAGTGATTCAGCGGATACCTGCAATAAACCAATTTTTACCTCCTGTTCGGCTGAGGACTTATAATCATGATCAGGTCCAACAGGAGCAAATGGAGGACTATAACGGGTGTGCAGATACCTAGGGGTATGCATTGATCATACACGACGCCTTGTATGGACCAGAATATCTGGAATGGCAGACGGTAGGGGAACCGCGCTGCTGCTCATTTGATGAAGGAACTGCCTACTCCATGCTGGGTTACCTAGGTGGGGCGACTGAAGCCCATAGGCCAGGCTTACCGCCCAGGGTCCCTCTTGGTGGCAGGGGGCTAGGATCGAACACATATCACTTTTGCAAATGAAGATGACTGCCAAATATATGCAGCACTCTACATGCCAGATAAAGGATGCAAGCCAGTTCTTGGTGCCCCCACACGAAACTTACCATATGGAATTGTTCTACTTCACATATGTTTACTGTCTGCATCACCGATACGGATCAGTGGATGATCGTTGCCATAATGTGCTCTGTTTAGGCACACTGCCACTTCTGTTTGTTTTTTATATTGTTGTTATGAGTACAAGACCACACAATGCTATGGGAAAGAGGGGCGCAAGGGCGAGATCTGAATAGGGTGGAGTTATCAGACATACCACACACACATTCAACACAGACAGCAGGGTAGAGTATTCAGTTATTTACCCATCTAAGTGGCACAATCTCACATGAGTACCCAAACCACACCATCTCTCCCTAATTATAATATCATCACATGGAATGTGCGGGGAATGGCATCCTCATCCAAGCAACACCGCATACAAACATACCTAAAGCGTCAGAAGGTACAAAGGTACAAATAGCCGTGCTCCAAGAAACACACCTAACGGAGACTGGACTCTCTAAGCTCAATAGCAACTAGAGAGGGCAGACATATGGCACCACTGTATCTGCATTTTTCCGGGGGTGATAAGATGGGTGGCACCCAGCATCCCGAATGTGCCGGAACGCACTCAAAGAGACCCTAATGGTAGGTACGTGATCACAGAAGGCTTACTAGATGGAACGCCGCTGACCCTGGTGGGTATATAGGCTCCCAATTCCAACCATGGGGAATTCTTGAGTAGGATGACACCTGGCCTGTTCTGCGACCCATCAGAGACCGTTCTTTGGGGAGGGGATTTTAACTGTGTCCCCAACATAATCACGGACAGGATGCACCCACCATTACAAGGGGCAATGTGCAGGAAGACCTCCCAGGTATTCAAAAATTGGTGTATGGTAGGGTACTTCATGACATGTGGCGAGCGGGCCAACTGCTGAACAGCAAGTACTCTTTCTACTCCCTGGTCCACGACCTACATACCAGAATAGATTTTTTTCCTAGGGCCCAAGGCGTTATTACAGAGGAGAACGGAACCCGAATAATTAGCTCGCACCATATCTGAACCTTGCCCGTTGAAGATGAATCTACAGTAGGGTAGATGACTTACACGGGTCCCGACCTCGCGATTGTAGGTAAGGTAGAGACACTGACAGACCCTCCCTTTCACCAAGAATTTGCCACATGTATTTCCACATACTTTACACAAAATCATAAATCCACACTTCTTCGGGCTACTGAATGAGATGCACATAAAGTGGTGGTGTGTGGGTAGTGCCCTACTGCATCTGCAGGAGGTCCGCCGGGAATTACACCGGGAAGTGGCTGCACTAGAGGTTAAGCTTTGTGCAGCTGAGATAGCTGTAGCTAATAAAACAGCCAACCTGGACCTCCTTCGGGGCTTACGCGAACAGCATAAGGAGGCCGATGCGAGACTGTGCAAACATGACTAGCGAGACTATATGATGCGACAATATGCCGAAGGTGATCGATAATGCCGATTATTGGCATGGCTAGTAAAGAAGGCCCCTCGTCACACTCCCATTTGGGCAATTTAGCTAGACAACGGTGATGTGCTCACTACACAGGCTGACATTAATTGAGCATTCAAAAATTACTACTTATCATTATATTCGGTTGCCGAGCCACTGTCATCAACACAGGTATCCGCTTTTTTTTACCCTATTTCCCTATCCCAAATATGCATATCCCATAAAGAGGACTTAGACGCACCAATCAGGATGGAGGAAATTCACGCTGCTATAACCCAATAGACCCATAACAAAGCCCCTGGGATCAACGGCTTGCCGGTGGAGTACTACTTGTCATACTCATCCCATCTACTACCAACTATGCTTGAGAAGTACGCCGAGGCGTACTCGTCCAGTAAACTTCCATAGACACTATGGCCCTCATTACAACATTGGCAGTAAAAAGCCGCTTACCGCTGTGCAGAAGACCGCCAACACACCGCCGCGGCCGCGGAAATCCGCCACAGCTATTATGACCCACAGCACGGAATCCGCAAAAATTCAGACACCCACAGAACTTCGCCACACCAAAGGTCAGTGATAAAATGGCGAAAACAAATCCTCCACCGTCACACCAACAGAAATACGCCCACACTATCACAACACACAAATCCACGCGGCGGTCTTTCAACCGCGGTATTCCATTGGCGGTACACTGCGCTCAAAATACACACACATATACAAAACACAGCCACATTGGACAATTCAAAATACACTCACCTGATGCACATAGACACACCACTCCCACACACCCAATACAATATAAAACACACACCCACATCACCCACAAACCCCTATGACAAAAATACCGAAAGAAGGCCAGAGAGAGACACTACAAACTACTACCAAGCATCCACAGGCACACCATACCATCACCCACATAACTTCCACGCACCTCACACAACACACCACTACATATCAGCACACTTATCACCACACACACCACCCCACACATCACCCACACCACCCCATGGCACGACAAAGACACCCCAGATTGTCGGAGGAGGAGCTCAGGGTCATCCAGAGCCACAGCTATTCGGAGCACAGGTGCAGCACACCTCCATAGCTAGGAAGATGGAGCTATGGCGAAGAATAGTGGACAGGGTCAACGCAGTGGGACAGCACCCAAGAAATCCAGATGACATCAGGAAGAGGTGGAACGACCAACGGGGGAAGGTGCGTTCCGTGGTTTCAAGACACCACCTTGCGGTTCAGCGGACTGGCGGCGGAACCCCACCTCCTCCCCCACAACTTACAACATGGGAGGAGCAGGTCTTGGCTATACTGCATCCTGAGGGCCTCGCAGGAGTAGATGGAGGAATGGACTCTGGTAAGTAAAATCTTAACTATTACATCCCCCACCCTACCTGCATCACATACCCCCACCCTCACCCCCATCACTCCAACTCCTCAAAAATGTCCCAATTTCACAAACGACCCATCCCAACACCAAGCCCTGCATGCAATCCCAAAGCACCCATCACCAAAGCATGCCCACTGCACATACACATACACCCCCCTAAACCATCATCACACAAGGTCCCACACAGGAATACAAGCACTGGAGTACACGGTCACCCACCCATTGCACACCATGGCACACAAAGATGTAATAAACATGCTTTTATACCCCTGCAGGACCCCTACCCAACGTCACCGGACAGGAGGGTCCACACATGTCCACACCACCAACAGAAGAGGCCCACAGTGATGACAGCAGCTCTGTCCAACTGGATCTAGATGACCAGCCCGGCCCATCGGGGACCTCAGGACAGTCGGTTCCCATCACACAGTCACAGGCCACTACAGGGCTTCCACCCTCTGGAAACACCAGCACCTCACCCACCCAGCTGGCCCATACCTCTGACCCAAGGACACGTCAAGCAGCAGTGTGTCCACCACTACAGGGAACCCAGGCTAACCCACCACCCCAACAACAACAGGGACCTGGGGCCAGTGGTAGTAGGCACACGGTCCAGGGGACGGAGGCCTAGGAACACACAGGAACTGGGATAGCTGCTGTGCGACAGGGGGAGGACAAGCCAAGGGAAACCACTCTACACAAGGCCCTCTCCTCCATCATGGGAGCCTACCACCACTCCCAGGAGACGATGGCAACGGTACTGGCCAAGTTTCAGGAGACCCAGCACCTGCAGGAGGAACAGTACTTGGGCTTCAGAGAGGAACTCAGAACCATCAATTCCACCCTGGGCACCATCGTAGGGGTGCTGAAGGAAGTATTTAACACCAGGAGGGACACTGTGGCACAACAACGGGCCCCTGACACTAGCATGGAAGATGAACTGCCCACCACCTCCGCCGGCGCTAGTGGACAGGACTCCCCGCCATAGGACCACCACACCAGCACCCCACCCCCTGCAAACGGAGAACCACCCCGCAAACGGTCCCTATGATCCAGGACAAAGACAGAGAACGATGCCAAGACCCCCGCCAAGAAATGAGGCCACCCTGAATGTCATCTTTCTGTCCCACTTTGTCACCCTGTCCATCCTCAAACTGCCCCAGCTCCACTTCCTATGCCCATTTGGGCAATGCACCTGTGAGACTAATAGACTGGACTCTGCCATGGACATTCCTCCACCATCACCCCTGACCATTTTACAACCCCCTCCAATATTTAGCACTTAAATAAACACCCTTGACGCACAAAACATTCTGGAGTCAGTCTGTGATTTCAAAATAGTGTATTAGCAAATACAGTGACAAAATGCTCTTACAATTGTAATGTCAACATACCTATGTCACACAGCTCTAGTCCACGAGGAAACAAAGCAGATGTCACACAGTGGGACCCACATCTGTGAAATCGTAAGGGAAAGTGACAACTCAGTTACCATACACTGGGTGAAAACGACAGACAGTAGAGAGGTAGTAGTGTTAAAGTACATGTAGTAGGCAGGTCTGTACCTTACCTATGTCTCTCTGGAAATATTGCAGGATCACTGAGTTCCTGTTGTCCATGTCCTCTTCTTCTGCTTCCTCGTCTTCACTGTCCACAGGCTCCACAGCTGCAACAACACCACCATCTGGACCATCCTCCTGCAGAAAAGGCACCTGTCGTCGCAAAGCTAAGTTGTGAAGCATACAGCAGGCCACGATGATCTGGCACACCTTCTTTGGTGAGTAGAATAGGGATCCACCTGTCATATGGAGGCACCTGAACCTGGCCTTCAGGAGGCCGAAGGTCCGTTCGATAATCCGCTGAGTTCACCCATGGGCCTCATTGTAGCGTTCCTCTGCCCTTGTCCTGGGATTCCTCACTGTGGTCAGTAGCCATGACAGGTTGGGGTAACCAGAGTCACCTGCAAATGGCGAGGGACAACTGTTAGACACACACTAACCTGTAGGGATATCCCCAGACCCAGACAACCATTCCCACTGTCTTCCTTCCAGGTGCTCACCTAATAGCCACACACAGTGCCTCTGGAGTTGCCCCATCACATAAGGGATGCTGCTATTCCGCAGTATGTAGGCGTCATGCACTGAGCCAGGGAACTTGGCATTCACATGGGAGATGTACTGGTCTGCCAAACACACCATCTGCACATTCATGGAATGATAACTCTTCCGGTTTCTGTACACCTGTTCACTCCTGCGGGGGGACCAAAGCCACATGTGTCCCATCAATGGCACCTATGATGTTGGGTATATGTCCCAGAGCATAGAAATCACCTTTCACTGTAGGCAAATCCTCCACCTGAGGGAAAACAATGTAGCTCCGCATGTGTTTCAACAGGGCAGACAACACTCTGGACAACACGTTGGAAAACATAGGCTGGGACATCCCTGATGCTTTGGCCACTGTTGTTTGAAATGACCCACTTGCAAGGAAATGGAGCATTGACAGCACCTGCACTTGAGGGGGGATTCCTGCGGGATGGCGGATAGCTGACATCAGGTCTGGCTCCAGCTGGGTACACAGTTCATGGATTGTGGCACGGTCAAGCCTGTAGGTGATGATCACGTCTTTCCTCCATTGTCGACAAATCCACCAGCGGTCTGTACACCGGAGGATGCCGCCATCTCCTCACATGTCCCAGCGGACGGTGCCTATGAAGGACAAAAGCGAGCACAGAGACAATCAACTCAGAGGTACGTACCCACAGCTTACACAGAACACAGATCCTAATCCGAAAAGTGGCCTGTATGTGTGTTGAGTCTAGGCCTAGGTATGTGTGATGCAGTTAAAAATTAAGCCATGTGGGCCCCTCAAATGGCTGCTGCCTGACCTGTAAAGTGGGACAATGGGATGTGAGATAACTGCGCTGGCGTTGTACACCGTCGCGGTAGGCTGTTGAAGACAGCGGCGCAATGCTGCATTGGTTAACATTGGACCCTAGGGGTTCCAGGAGCCAATGATGATGTACGCTGACGGTGACGGTACGCACTGCCGCGGACGTGACCGCCATTTTCTATCTGTTCAATCACTCGATACCTGATCTTCGACAGGAGAGGACCTACACTGCAAGTGCTGCTGTGACCTCAGTCTGGAAGAGACAATGGCTCGAGTGTCTGGGGAAAGGGCCCCTGCCTTCAGCATGGAGGAGTTGGAAAAACTCGTGGATGGGGTCCTCCCCCCGTACACGCTACTCTACGGTCCTCCAGACAAACAGGTAAGTACACTGGGAGCATGCTGTATGGGCTATGTCTGAGTGGAGTGGGGTGGATGAAAGATGGGGGGGGAGATTGAGGCGTGCATGAAACGACGATGAATGCATGTGCCACATGGCAAGGGTAGGGATGGGAGCCAATGACTTGACGGTGCAGTTGGTAATAAAGTTTCTCTTCCCCCTGTACGATTCATGTAGGTCAGTGTCCACCAGAAAAAAGATGTTTGGCGTGCCATCGCCAAGGACGTCCGGACCCTGGGGGTCTACCACAGACGGAGAACCTACTGCCGGAAAAGATGGGAGGACATTCGCCGCTGGAGCAAGAAGACGGCAGAGGGTCAGCTGGGGATGGCCTCCCAACGTGGGAGGGGTGCCTGTCGCACCATGACCCTGCTGATGTTCAGGATCCTGGTGGTGGCATACCCGGAGTTGGATGGGCGCTTGAGGGCATCACAGCAGCCAAAAGGGGGTGAGTACACTCATCCTGCTGATTTTGCACGCAGTGGAGGTGTCTGGGTGGGGGAGGTGGGCTGTGGGTTTTCCTAGGCCAGGGCGAGTTTAGTAGGCAAGCTCCCTCCGTAAGGCAGGCCATGTGGCAACCCACCCCACCTCTGCAGAGTGCCAAGTACACCTAGTCATGCCCCTGTGTCATCCATAATGTCATCCATAGCCTTGTAGGCCATTTCCCAGGGATTGAACAGTGGAGCCCAAAAGCGCGGCGTAGTGCAGGGGGCTTCTGTGTCTGTCGTGTCAGCCAACGGTAGCGGTAATGCATGCACTCAACATGTCTTTCTTCTGTCGTCGTCCCCCTTTTTGTGGTCTCCCTGTTCTTGTGTGCATTAGCATCATCAGGCGGAGGAGCAGTGGCACCGGAGCACGAGGGAGCTGCATCCCACATGGCCCTGGAGGGCGACACTACGGACTCAGAGTTCACCAGTGGGACGGAGGGTTAGGGGAGCTCCACGGTGGGGACAGGAGCTGACACCAGCGACACGGACGCGTCCTCTGATGGGAGCTCCCTTGTGGTGGCGGCAATATCTGTGCCCCCCGCATCTACAGGTACAGCCGCCACCCCCCCTACCAGCACCGCCCTCCCAGCAGCCCCCAGCCTTTGCCCCGTGCCCGCTCACCCAGGAGGGTGGGCATCACCTTCGCCCCAGGCACCTCAGGCCCTGTCCCAGTCACCCCTGCTGCCCTCAGTGAGGAGGCCATTGACCTCCTCAGGTCCCTCACTGTTGGGCAGTCTACCATTTCGAATGCCATCCAAGGTGTCGAAAGGCAGTTGCAACAAACAAATGCATTCCTGGAGGGCATTCATTCTGGTCAGGCGGCCCTTCACCGAGCTTTTCAGACTCTGGCCTCAGCACTGATGGCAGCCATTGTCCCCGTTTCTAGCCTCCCCCCTCCAACTTCCTCTACCCAGACCCAATCCCCTGTACCCCAGCCTATCCCAAGCACACCTTCAGACCAGCATGCACACATGTCAACACACAAGGGAAGCTCAGGCAAACATAAGCACCACACATCCCACAGGCACTCACTCAAACATCACACACATGCAGACACACCAACATCCACTGCCTCCACTGTGTCCCCCTCCTCCTCATCTCCCTCCAAGTCTCGTCTACACTCACACCTGCATGCACTACATCTACAGCCACTACTGCCATCACCAGCACACACACCACCACACCCCGCTCACGTGCAGTCACCACCCCCACTACCATTCACACGTCCCCTGTGTCCTCTCCCAGTGTGTCTGTGATGCCACCTCCCAAGATACACAAACGCAGGCACACACCCACCCAACAGCCATCCACCTCACGACAGCCTCCTGCGCATGCACCTTCCCCCAAAGTCACCAAACGAACACCTCCTACAACCACAACCTCTTCCTCCACTCCCAAACCCCCTCCAGCTACCCGTCCCAGTGTCTCCCAAAAACTTTTCCTGTCCAACCTTGACCTCTTTCCCACACCTCCCCCACCCCGTCCGTCTCCTAGGGTCCGACTCTCCAGGTCCCAACCTAGCACCTCAGCCACAACATCTCCGGGACCAGTTGTGCCTGTAGTCACTGGAATCTGGAGTGCACCGGCCACCAGGGCTGCCAGTGTGGCACGGAGCCACAGCACGGACAGTCCCCCACCTGTCAAGCATCAAAAGTTGGCCAGTGCCCGGCGGGAGAGGGAGAAGACTCCAGCCACCAAAGCTGCTCCCAGGTGTCCCGGTGGGAGTGTGGAGTCAGCTGCAACACCTTCCAAGGTGGGGAAGGGCCACAAGAAACCCAGCAAGTCTGGGAAGAGCAGGACGGCGGAGAAGACCGCCATCATAGCCGCTGCCCAGAAGGTCACTGCCAGCATCTGCCCTGCTGCCCAAGAGGCCACTGCCATCATCCCCGCTGCCCAGGAGGCCACCACCATCATCCCCGCTACCCAGGAAGCCATCGCCATCATCCCCACTGCCCAGGAGGCCACGCCGGCACAAGCCCCGCTGAGCTAGAGAGGACCGCTAGCACAAGCCCCGCTGGGCTAGAGAGGACTGCCAGCACAAGCCCCGCTGGGCTAGAGAGGACCGCCAGCACAAGCCCCGCTGGGCTAGAGAGGACTGCCAGCACAAGCCCCGCTGAACAGGGAACCGCCGCTACAAGCACTGCTGAACAGGACACCGCCGCTACAAGCACCTCTGAAAGGGCACCGCCGCCTCAAGCACCGCTGAACAGGGCACCTTCCCTACAAGCACCGCTGAACAGGGCACCGCTGCCTCAAGTACCGCTGAAAAGGGCACCGCCGCCTAAAGCTCCACTGAACAGGGCACCGCCACTGCAAGCACCGCTGAACAGGGCACCGCCACTACAAGCACCGCTGAACAGGGCACCGCCGTCTCAAGCACCGCTGAACAGGGCACCGCTGCCACAAGCACCGCTGAACAGGGCACCGCAGCTACAAGCACGGCTGAACAGGGCACCGACGCTACAAGCACGGCTGAACAGGGCACCCTGTGCCGCTACAAGCCTGGGTGAACAGGACACCCGGTGCCGCTACAAGCACGGCTGAACATGGCACCGCCGCTACAAGCACCGCTGAACAGGGCACCACCGCTACAAGCACCGCTGAACAGGGCACCGCCGCCAGAAGCACCGCTGGCCCATGAGCGGCAAGGGCACTGACACTACTGAGTCCGTCACGAGCAGGATGAAGCACTCTGTACACTGTTCGCCCTCCAGAACCAGTGGAGACTGTCATCCACTACCTCTGCCCTTAGCAGGATGAAGCACTCTGGGCACCATGCCCCCTCCAGAACCAGTGGAACCTGTCATCCACTACCTCTGTCCTTAGCAGGATGAAGCACTCTGGGCACCATGCCCCCTGCAGAACCAGTGGAGACTGTCATCCACTACCTCTGTCCTTAGCAGGATGAAGCACTCTAGGCACCATGCCCCCTTCAGAACCAGTGGAGACTGTTATCCACTTGAGAGACTGTGGCTTTGCACTCACCAGGTTGAACAGTGGGCAACCCACCCACTGTATAGACTTGAGAGACTGTGGCTTTGCACTCCCCAGGATGGAACAGTGGGCAACCCACCCATTGTATAGACTTGAGAGACTGTGGCTTTGCACTCCCCAGGATTGAACAGTGGGCAACCCACCCACTGTAAAGACTTGACAGACTGTGGCTTTGCACTCCCCAGGATGGAACAGTGGGCAACCCACCCACTGTATAGACTTGAGAGACTGTGGCTTTGCACTCCCCAGGATTGAGCAGTGGGCATGTCCCTCTCATGGATTTGGCGTCATGCACTCAACCGGTTTAGGTGCCCCCCTTTCTCTCCCACTGAGGTGCCTGTTTTCTTGCTCTCTGATACCCCTGCAGTGTTCTCTCCGTCGTGGTCGGGGATCTTGTGTGGGCTTCGCCCATACCGTGTGGGCCCTGTGTTCCACAGACTCCATTGGAGCACTACCTGGACTACTAAGCTTGGTGTATATTTTGTTTATGGTGTATATATATATTTTTGAGAACTTGATTTTAATATGTTACAATGGTTACACTCATTTCCTTTTGTCTTTGCATTCTTCCGGGGTGTGGGATTGAGGGGGTGTAACTGTAATGTATCATGCTGTATTGGTGTGTGTGTTGTCTTGGGTGAGCGTGGGGGTGTTACGTGTTGCGTGTGTCCCTGTTTTTCCCTCCCCCCTCCCCTGTGTCGTAGGTGCAGTACTCACCGTTGTCTTCGCCGCCGGCGTTCGTGCTCCTGGTAGAGGAGCAAGAAGATAAGGACTGGTAGGATGTGCAGCTCTGGTTCCATGGCGTCCGGATTCCTCGTGGGGTGTGTAGAGGTGAGCGTTTTCCCTTCGAGATCCTGTTTCCGCCTTGTTTTTGTCCGCGGTGATTCCGCCCCGGAAAAGGTGGCGGATTGGTAGGTTGTGATACTGTGGGCGGTACTTTGTCTTCCGCCTGTCTGTTGGCGGTGACCGCCAAGCTGTTTGTCTGTACCGCCATGGCGGTCGGAGTGTTAAAGTGGCAGTTTCCGCCACAGTCGTAATTCCAATTTTTTTACCGCCGGCCTGTTGGCGGTCTTACCGCCGCTTTAACACCGTCCGCCAGGGTTGTAATGACCACCTATGTGAGGACCTCATTGTAGTCAGATCAAAACCCGGCCACGACCACCTAGATGTGAAATCCTACAGACCTCTTTCCATACTAAATTTGGATTGTAAAATCCTGGGGATACTCCTGACTTGATACACTAGGGTCAATCGGGCTTTATTCCTGGACTTAACACTTTTTTCAATATTAGAAGACTGCTCCGACTTCTTCACAACATGCCTATAACAACAGCGGGAGGGTTGCTGTTTCGCTTGGTATTGAAAAAGCATTTGATACGCTCAGTTAGGATAATTTATTTACAATTCTAAGACGCATGGGATTCGGGACTGGATTTCTGACATGGGTGAGGGTCGGATACTCTGACACGATAGCTTGTGTCAAAACAGGCAACATTATATCAGACAGCTTCCCTTTCCGTAGGGGTACTCGACAGGGCTGCCTGCTCTCACCATTACTGTTCGCATTGGCGATGGAACCGTTAGCGGCCCATCTGAGATAGAAAGTGGAACACTTGGGGATTCATGAGTCCCGAAGTTTTCATATATCACTTTATGCAGACAATACCTTAATTTACTTATGAGACTATGTAATGGCTGCCCCTGAGGTAATGTCCCTATTGGACACCTTCGGAACAATATTGGGACTGAAGGTCAACTGGTCATATTCCTGCATTTTCCCCATGTCTTCTGTTCCCCCGGGCGCCCAGCTGACACTGCCCCATTATTGATTACGTTGGTGTCACACTACATTTAAATATCTTGGAGTGCAGATATATCACTCCCTGCAAGACTTGAGAGAGTGCTATCTGGATCGGGCGGTAAGAGGTATTCGTGGCTCACTCCCCTTTTGGTGCTCGCTCCCGCTTTCACCAATGGGAAGAGTGGCCATAGCCAACATGCTTGTTCTCCGTAGCCTATTATACTATTTTGCAGCATTACCAATTGTTCTTCCAAAGTCCCTTTTTCAAACGTTAAATAGTTTACAAACTGAATTACTCTGTGGGAAGAGTAGGCAAAGGGTGGCCCTGAACACGACACAGCGTCTCATTGACAGGGGAGGTCTAGGCATGCCTAATCTCGAGCTCTACTATGACGCAGCACAGCTGCAATGGCGGCTGCAGTGGCTGAGTCCCAGAACCCAGATAAAGCATATGTGACAGACTTCCATGGAACGACCCCAGTGTATACCTGGTTGACAGACATGACATGCCCTACCACGTGCGGATCTCTACTATTAAATACGGCCAGATCCTGCTGGCACAGATACATACACAATACCTCTATACACATACTCTATTCCCTATTAATACCTATAGCGCAACTACCAGGGGCTCCAGATATGTTGAGACACCATGACATGGCTCCGTGGACGACTGCTAAACTTATGATGGTGGGCGACTTTTTTGCAGAAAGTACACTGCAGATGTTTTAAGAACTTAGAGAATTTAACGGCCTCCAGGCAGGATTATTTTTTTTCATATTGTGCGATCAAGTGACTTATGGAGAAATGGCAAATCGGAACCAATAACATTGCAAGTACTTACAATGATATTGTCTGACCAGGGGACCAGTAAAGCAATCTCTATATTATACACTGCCTTAAACATAACACACTGTACGGGGGTGGAAAACGCCCTCTGCCCCAGGGCTCATGGGCATCTGCATTGGCTGGGGTTGAAGGTGTATCACGCAACCCCAGGCTTCGATTCAGCCAATTAAATTACTTATACCAAGCTTACCTGTCCCCTTCTTGCATTAAACATATGTTCCCAATGTCTGATCCTAAGTGCCCAAGATGCGGCCTGTGCGAGGCCAGCTTTTACCACATGCTATGGGAATGCCCCCGCTACAGTCGTCCTGGTGTCAGGTGACAGAGACTACAGCTGACATAACAGATCACACTTTAACACCCACACCGAATCCTGTTTAGTGGGGCTATGATACAGGAAGCGCAGAGACAAACACCTACACAGATTTATAGACATGGCGTTTACTACTTTTAAATGCCTTATTGCCATGAGCTGGAAGGCGCCTTCGCCCCGGACATCACCAGATGGCTACATTCCCTGCTACAGCTAGCACTAGCAGAGGCGGAGGCACTAAAAGCACTTCTACCTTGGGGATTAGCATTAAGGGGTAGTGACAAATGGAACACATTGATCGTCAGACTAGAAGCCAAAAACGACACTCGACCTCCATGAACAAAAAATACTACTACACCCTCATCTATAAGTGATATTCTTTCTGCCGCCCTTAAAAGAATACTGAGACTCTGACCCCCTAAAAGACCCTTATAATGGTACTCTTCGCCCAGTGGTATCATAATGGGAAACATTCTCCGCACAAGGGAGCCTCCCGCAACCAGGATCAACTCAACATATGGCCCCATGACTTTGGCTACCACATATCCGCATCCACACTGACTTATATATCATCTCTTCTGCATGTAAGCTAGGTTGGAAAATACCTCACTACTGTGGTTCCTTGATTATACATGCTAGCAATGGATCCTCACTCTATAAACTGTGTAAGATGTTTTCATGTCTATAGACGCGCCAGGGATATAATGTGTATAATAATTGGGTCATGTTCCCATGGTCATTATGTCTAACCTGCTGTGTTCCCCCATGGTCCCATCCCCCAACCCCCTTGAGTCTCACATAATTGGTTTAAGAGCGATGCAAATGTAATTGTGCGGCTTCTGTTATTTATTTTCCCAACTCGTTATTTTTCTGTTTAATTTTTCTTACTGTCTTTTGTTGTTTGCATCAAGTGCATTATAACTCTCAATAATTTTTTTTTAAAAAAACATTCTGTGCCTCTGCCTGCCTGTGGAATCCACATCTGGGTCAGACTGACAGTTGGGCTCTAGACAGTGACACAACGGGAGCTAGGGTGTTGGCTGCATATCCTGATGAGTCTCCTGGGCTTGAGTGGGGAAGGAGGAGCTGACACTTACACCTGAAAGGCTGTGCCTATCCTCATACAATGTAGTCCCCAACCCCCTGGTGTGTGTCTGAAACCAGGCCTGGGCAAGGCAGGATCTTGTGAACAACAGAGACTTTCCTCTGAAGTTTGCCTACTTCAAAAGCAGAAAAGAGTATGAGTAGTGGACCCAAAACCCTAGACTTTTAGATTACTTCTGGATCAAGAGGAACCTCTGCCAAGGAGAAGAGCTGAAGAGCTGGAGAAGGCTTACTGCCTCTGCCTGTGAGTGTGCTTTGCTGGGTTGGCCTGCAGTTGCTGCTTCTGCCTTTGAGAGGACAAAGACAGAATTTTGCTGTGCTTTCCTGCTCGTCAAGTGTTTCCAAGGCTTGAACTGAGCATGCCTCCTTGTAACAGTGGGCCAGATGATAATAAGGACTCAGATGCTTGAGTAAGTGTGAAACCGTGAGTTTATTTATAGTTCTTATACTCTTTAGTTTTGCCAATAGTGTAGGGGTGGTGTGCTTCTTCCCATAGAGTGACTCTTCTCTCTCTTTTCCCAGGTCCCCTCTTGACCGGTGAAGATGTTCTGCAGTACTCCCCAGCCATACCGGAAAGAGGAGCGAAAAGGAAGGTGAGTCAGGGTTATATAGGTTGACAGTCTTAGCTGGAGTAGATAGGAGGGGAAGAGAGAGAGAGAAAAGAAGAGAGAGAGAGAGAGAGAGATCACCCTAGTGTGCAAGTAGTATTATATAAGAGTGAGTGTGCAAAGTCACCTCCTTGTACTTCACCCAGTGAATATCTCTTGTTTCACGTGCTGTTTATAGTACTTTGTTTGTAGGACATTTTATAATTCCCTGCCTTTTCTTTTATCCCCCCTCGTCTCCTCCCTGCTCCCTCCAAGCCTCTCCCCTCGCCCCTCTCGTACCGCCCCCCCCTCCTTCTGTAACCCTCGCGTTTCTTAAGAACACTGTCCTTTAAAAAGGACCGTACCTTTGTTAGCCACGTCCCTCCTGGGGCGTGGCGGTCTGCTCGTGTATCTCCGTTCTCTTCGGTTCCCTGCTGGTCGGCTGCTTTCTTGAGAACCGCGCTGTTCCCGTTCCTGCTGCCGTCGTGGTTCGTCTTCCTTTCCTCGTCCTCCGTGCACTCTCCTTCCTCCTCTCGTCCTGTACCCTCGGCGTCTTCTTCGTCGTCCATGTACGTCCCTCTGGGATGTCCGTCCTCTCTTTTAGGTCTGTCGGGAACCCGGATATCCGGGTTCCCGAGGGAGGTTCCGGCATCTCTGTTGCCAGGCAACAGGGCAAGCCGTCTTCCTTGCTGCGAACGCCGCGCAGCAGACGCCATTCGGAGGCGTCATGAGACGGGTTCCCCGACAACCGGCTACACCCCTGTTCTGAAGTGTCAGGGTCATCAAAGACTTCCTCTGCCAGCACCTGGACTCTCTTGCTGAGACTCCTACCCTGCCAAGTGTTGCCTAACCCACTCCCTGGGCCCTTGAAAGGAGAAGCTGGTGGAACTAAGACTGAAATTCACTCACAGAAGCCATGTGGGAGAAAAATCAACGAAGCGCCTGCTTTGCATCTGAAAAATCGAATGTACCACCTGCATCGTGGCTGGAAAATCAATGCAACACCTGCTTGTGGCTGCCAAAATTGATGCATCACCCACTCAGCGCAGCTCTTCACCAGTGTGCACCAGAATTTCACACGCATTGTCGCTGGGTGTCAAAACCACAGTGACCTGCATGGACCCGAGGTTGCCCATCCAGAAATTGACGCATTGCTCTATTCTGCGGGAGAGAAAAACAACGCATCGCCTACCCGACCGGAGATGAAATGACGCACGGCCTCACGTGCGAGTAAGGAATTGATGCATTGCTGACTTTCCTGATGCATGCTCGCCCGTATGCCTTTATTTTTTTACTCAAAACAGGTACTTTGTGTAAAAAAAACACATCCATTGATTCCTATGGATTAACACTCTTTTTTATTTAAAAAAGTCATGACTTTGCTTGTATATGTTGGATCTTTGTTGTTTTGGTCTTGTTTGATTTAGATAAATATTTGCTATTTTTTTTAACTGGTGTGTGACTTTTGTGGTGTTTTCACAGTTTTACTGTGTGTGTTGGTACAAATACTGTACACATTGCCTATCACATAATCCTGATTGCTAGTGCCAAGCTATCAAGGAGGTGAGCAGGGGTTCTCTCAGGAGTATAACTCCCTTACTCTGACTAGAGTCAGGGTTCTTGCATGGACTAGGACAAACTGACTGCCATCCAGAGACCCCATTTCTAGCACTGGTGATCAGCAGAGAGGATAGAACATGAATTTGTACTTGACATTTTGGCCCTCATTACAACCCTGGCGGTTGGTGTAAAAATGGCAGTAATACCGCCAACAGGCTGGCAGTAATTACCGCCAAATTATGACCATGGCGGATAGATCTCATATAGACAGCCACTTTACCACACTGATCAACAGGGCGGAAACAACAGGCACCACTGCAGTAGCCACCTACAGCCAGGCGGAAGTCAATGTTCCGCCCACCGTATTAAGAAATGGCAATCCGCCACCTTATCCGGGGGGGTACCAACAACATCAAAAGCCTGGCGGAAACTGAGCTCAGAAGGGAAAGAACTCACCATTGGAGACACAGGGAACAACCACGCCACCATAGAGCCCGAGCTGCATGTCTTCCCCATGCTCTTCTACGTGCTGCTCCACCACGAACACCAACAATGGCGAAGACGACGGTGAGTACAGCCGCCTAGCACACAAGGGAGGAGGGGAGGAAAAAGAGAGTGTCATACATACGCACAACACACATCCGACAAACACACACCATACACACAACCAGATGCACAAGAAAACAAGTTATTCCCCCAAAATCGTCTAAATAATGCAAGGATAAAATGAATTTACTAAAGTGAGTATAATAATATCAACATAGTATAAAAATAACTTAGCCAGTGTTACAGATATTTACAATTGTACAGTTCAATGGACACTGCCCAGTCCTCAGTTTGTGTGGGCTACATGGCCACAGGTCAAAGTTCAAGGTCCCACTTGTCACCTGCATGAACACAGAGAGAACACTGCAGGGGCATCAGTTGGATAAATAGGCAGGCACCTCAGGGGACCGGGGATGGAGGGGCACCTCAGCCAGGAGAGGGGATACAAGACCACTGGTTCTGGAGGGGGCAACATGCCCTGTGCTTGGTCCTGAGGAGTTCAAGGCCACAGTCTCCGAGTGGGTGACTTGCCCACATGCTCTGGAGGGGGCAACATGCCATGTGCTTGGTCCTGGGGAGTGCAAGGCCACGGTCTCTCAAGTGGGTGACTTGCCCACATGCTCTGGAGGGGGCAATATGCCCTGTGCTTGGTCCTGGGGAGTGCAAGGCCACAGTCTCTCAAGTAGTTGACTTGCCCACATGCTCTGGAGGGGGCACTGTGCCCTGTGCTCATGATCCTGGGGTTGGTGGGTGTCTTACCCACTGGTTCTGGAGGGGGAATGTGCCCTGCTCTTGATCCTGAGGAGGCTGCGGTTGGTGGGTGTCTTACCCACTGGTTCTGGAGGGGGCATCGTGCCCTGTGCTCTAGATCCTGGGGAGGCTGGGGTTGGTGGATGTCTTACCCGATGGTTCTGGAGGGGGCATTGTGCCCTGTGCTCTTGATCCTGAGGAGGCTGCGGTTGGTGGGTGACTTGCCCACATGCTCTGGAGGGGGCAACATGCCATGTGCTTGGTCCTGGGGAGTGCAAGGCCACGGTCTCTCAAGTGGGTGACTTGCCCACATGCTCTGGAGGGGGCAATATGCCCTGTGCTTGTCCTGGGGAGTGCAAGGCCACAGTCTCTCAAGTAGTTGACTTGCCCACATGCTCTGGAGGGGGCACTGTGCCCTGTGCTCATGATCCTGGGGTTGGTGGGTGTCTTACCCACTGGTTCTGGAGGGGGCATGTGCCCTGCTCTTGATCCTGAGGAGGCTGCGGTTGGTGGGTGTCTTACCCACTGGTTCTGGAGGGGGCATCGTGCCCTGTGCTCTAGATCCTGGGGAGGCTGGGGTTGGTGGATGTCTTACCCGATGGTTCTGGAGGGGGCATTGTGCCCTGTGCTCTTGATCCCAGGAAGTACAATGTCACAGTCTCTCACACAGGTGTCATACCCACTCGATTTGCAGGGGCCAGGCCGCACAGCAACCCATGGAGGCAGGACTACATACCGTCCGCTGGCAGTGATGGCTGCTCAGTGGTGGTAGTGGTGCTGCTGCTGCTGGTGGGGGGAGGCTCTAGTCCATCCCCTGCACCCTCGGATGGCTGCCCACTGCTGTTGGTGGTGCTGCTGCTGGTGGGGGGAGGCTCCAGCCCATCCCCTGCAGCCTCGGGTGGCTGCATAACCATGGTTGGTGGAGAGGGCTCGTCAGAGTTCCTACCCCAGGCCCCTTGTCCTTCCTGCCTGCTGGTGCTGGCTCCTTGGTCTTCCTGGCAGCAGCTGGGGCAGGCTCCTTGGTCTCCTGGCAGCAGCCAGGCAGACTCCTTGGTCTTCCTAGCAGCAGCTGGGGCAGGCTCCTTGGGCTTCCTGGCAGCAGCTGGGGCAGGCTCTTTAAGCTTGAAGCTGCCTGGTGCAGGCTTCTTCACCCTCAGGACATGTGCCCTGGATCCTTTCCTACCACGAGTGGGTGTGGTGACTACTGGGCTCGTGGACTGGGTGGCTGAGGTACTTGGCTGGGTTTTTGCCACCCTGGCCAGATGTGCAGGACAAGGGGAGGGGTAGGGAAGAGGCCAAGATGGCCAAGGAAAAGCTTTTTAGGGACATTGGGGTGGGAAGAGGGAGAAGGTTTGGGAGTGGAGGAAGAGGGAGTGGTTGTAGGAGGTGTCTGTCTGCTGATTTTGGGTGCAGGTGCATGGGCTGGATGCTGTTGTGAGGTGGGTGGCTGTTGGGTGTCTGAGTGCTTGCGTTTGTGTACTTTAGGAGAGGGGGACAGACCCAGTGGTAGAGGACACACAGGACGTGTGCATGGCTGTTGTGGAGGTGTCTGCCAGTTGGGTGTGTGTTCTGCTAGGTGTGGTGGTGATGCTGGTAGTGGATGAGGGTGTAGTGCATGCAGGTGTGAGTATAGATGGAACTGGGAGAGAGGTGGATGAGGAGGAGGAGAGAGAGAGACAGTGGTATGCCTGCATCTGGATGGTGTTTGTGTGAGTGCCTGTGGGATGATGTGTGGTGCTTGTGTTTGCTTGTGCCACTCTTGTGTGTGGTCTTGTGTGCATGCTTGTCTGCCTGTGTGCTTGGGATAGGTTGGGGTTGAGGGGAATGGGATTTGGAAGAGGAAGTTGAAGGGGGGAGGGTGGAAACAGGGACAATGGCTGCCATCAGAGAGGAGGGCAGTGTCTGGATTGATCTCTATTGGGCTGCCAAGCCAGTGTGAATGCCCTCCAGGAATGCATTAGTCTGTTGCATCTGGGCTGCCAGCCCCTGGATGGCATTCACAATGGTTGACTGCCCTACAGAGATGGATTTCGGGAGGTCAATAGCCTCCTCATGCAGGGCTGCAGGGTTCATTGGGGCAGGGCCTAAGGTACCTGGGGCGAAGGAGATGCCCACCCTCCTGGGTGATCGGGCACGGACAACTCGATGAGGGGCTGCTGGGAGGGTGGTGCTGGTACGGGGTGGCTGCTGTACCTGTAGCTGGGGTGGTCACAGAGGAGTCCGCCACCACTAGGGAGCTTCCATCGGAGGAGGTATCTGTGTCTGAACTGTCCCCTCCAGTCTCCGCAGTGGTGCTCCCCTCACCCTCCGTCCCACTGGTGCCCTCAGCATCGGTGGATGCAGCTCCCTCCATCGCCGGTGCCTCTGCTCCACTGCCAGATGATGCTAATGCACATAAGGACCGGGTGACAAAACAAAAAGGGGGGGGGGGACAAAAGATACACTTGGTCAATGGCTGCACCAACACCACCGTTGGTGTACACAGCACACTCACACACAGGGTACAGGCCTACGCACTATGCATTGCACTACCAGTGATATTGCTAGCCACCAAGGCATAGGGAGAGGCACACACCGGCAAATCCAGCACACCTTGGACCCACGCAGCCTTGACCAGTAGTGGTTGCCTACGAGCTAGGTAGCAGGATTATCCCTTCTGGAGCCTTGCCACCAGGGGACCTATGCTGCAATGTCAAGCCTGGCCTAGGGGCACCCACTGACACACATCCCCCACCCGGATACCACCCTACCAGGTGTAAATTGTAATGATCGGCACTGTACTCACCCCGTTGTGGCTGCTGTGATGCCCTCAAGCGCCCATCCAGCTCAGGATAGGCAACCGCCATTATGCAGGGCATCGGGGGGTCAGGGTTCGACGGGCACCCCTTCCTCGTTGGGAGGTCATCCCCAGCTGGGCCTCCGCTGTCTTCCGTTCCCAGCGTCTCAGGTCCTCCCACCGTTTCCGACAGTGGGTGCTTTGCCTGCCATAGACCCCCAGGGTCCACACGTCCTTGGCGATAGCACGCCATATACCCTTCTTTTGATGGGCGCTGACCTGCAGATGGAATACACACAGAAAAACAGTATTAGTCAGACAGTCCTGCCTGTTACACTTATGGCCCACCATACCCCTTCACATCGCCATTTACACACACATGGCCCAGCACACAACCTGTATGCCCCCTAGGGGACATCCACCTACCCCCCCCACATGATGCCTTCACACACCACTCCATGCATTCATGCCACATGCATTGTGCCAACAGTGTACTCACCTGTTGGTCTGGAGGCCCATACAGCAGTCCATACCGGGGTAGGATCCCATCCACCAGTCTCTCCAACTCCGCCGAAGTGAAGGCAGGGGCTCTTTCCCCAGTCACACGGGCCATGGCAGGTTCCAGACACAGGTCACAGCAGCACATGCAGTGGAGGTCCTCTCCTGTTAAAGGTCAAGTAGCAAGTGAGGAATATGATAGAAAATGGCTGTCACGTCCATGGCAGTGCATACCGCCACTGACGGCGTACATCACCATTGGCCACTGTACCCCATAGGGCCCAATGTAAACAAATTAGGAGTTGCACGGCGGTTCCCGACCGCCTCCCGCAACGGTGCACAACGTAAGCGGAATTACCTCACTTCCACCTGTCCCTCCACACAGGACAGGAGGACGCCATTACGGGGGTGGGGGGGCAGGCCCTGGATAATTACTGCGTCACTGTTTAAATTTTGACATACAGGACAATTCTCACTGACCCATTACAATTTGACAGCATGCATCGTACTGTTGTTGCCCCATTGTTCAGTTTGTGACCGGCTCCTCACTCTTTTGTCCCTTAGATTGCTACCGCTGCGGATGAATAGGAGATGGAAACATACCCCTGTGTACAGAACCCTGATGGACTTAGAAACAGTGGAGGACAGGCACATCATCCTCACCTATAGACTTGACAGGGCCAAAACCACAGAGCTGTGTGCCCAATTGGAGCCTGACCTGACATCTGCTATCCGTTACCCCACTGGGATCCCCCCTCTTGTGCAAGTTCTATCAGTGCTCCATTTCCTGGCAACTGGTTCTTTCCAAGTGACAGTGGGTTTGGCAGCAGGAATGTCACAGCGAATGTTCTCAATTGTGCTGACCAGAGTGTTGTCTGCCCTGATTAAACACATGTGCATCTACATTGTATTTCCCCAGGTGGAAGATTTGGCCACAGTGAAGGCTGACTTCTATGCAATGGGACATATCCCCAACATAATTGGTGTGATTGATGGAACACATATTGCATTTGTCCCCCCGTCAAAATGAACAGGTTTACAGAAATCGTGAGAGTTTTCACTCCATTAATGTACACATGGTGTGCTTGGCGGACCAGTACATCTCCCATGTCAATGCTAAGAATCCTGGGTCGGTTTCTTTGTCCTGAGGAATAGCAGCATCCCAAATGTGATGGCCCAACTACAGAGGCACAGGGTGTGGCTAATAGGTGAGCACTGGTCCCCACCCAGTATATGTTGGTATATGGGTTTAGTGTGGGCCATATGGGATAGTGTGTGGCTAAATGTTGTCCCTCAATTTTTGGAGGTGACTCTGGTTATCCCAACTTATCATGCTTACAGACCCCTTTCATATGTGCTCATTTACTGTGCAGTTGAATTGCAATGTTTGTACATGGTTAAACGTATACATATTTAAAAAATGTGATATACTCCATACTTCTATTTTTTTCAAGGGTGTATATACTGAAGTGCTAAGATATTAAGGGGCAAGTGCAATGGGATGGGGTAATGATGGAGGAAATTCCAGGGTATAGTTCCAGTCTGTAGCACAGGTGCATTGTCCATGGGTCAATAAACAAAGGGATAGGGAGGATTATTGGTCCAGTGTATAGCCTCCCAGTAGCTATGTAAATAAAGATAATACACTGTTCCAGTTGACGAAGGAAAGGATACTAAGCAGGGAGTCCTAATCTTTAGGAGCAAAAACCTCACACACCCAAAAGGGTGTCATGCTTCATCATCGGAGTTGCTCCTCGTCAGACTGGCACTGCAATGTCTGACGGGCACCACCCCAAACGGGGGGGCTCTTTGCCGGAGATCTTAATAGATGATGCCACAACCCTACATAAGAGCGTGAGGGGAGGAGATCAAAAAAAGGTGAAAAAAATTTAAGATTGACTCTCTGAATCCAGAAAAAATTATCTATTTAATAGTCTGCACGGAGATCAGAGGCCAAGATTAAAAATAGTGAGAGTGAAACAGAGATAATGGTCAATCACTCTATGATAAAAAAGAGAAGAGAGGGCGAGGGATTTCCAAGCCATCCCTCGTCAGGGTCAACATGTTTCGCGTCGCTAGTGGCCCAGATGGGTCCGGTGACGCTTCTTCAGGACCAATTAGCTATATGTATCTCCTAATCATAAATACCATGGATAATTACACACTGAAATTGTCAGTACAAGAGTATCCAGTCACTTACACTAGTATGTGGAGGAAATACTATTCCTATCTGTTGCCCTGTAATACAGAAGTTAAAACAGGTGAAGTATCAATAAATATATATATATAGTGACATATTCATCATCATCAAAAAAAGGGAAAGGATGGTAACTGACTAACGGTGGGGGCACAGTGACAGTGGTAACACGTGACTGTGCAAGTGCATGCACAAAAGTAAGGGCAAGCTTACCATCCCCGTTTGAGGAACGCGCTACATGGGACAACTCGGACCAGTCATCAGGTTCAAAACTTGTCTGGAGTGAAAGTTTGAAAAATGGTGAAATAAAAATACACCAATTAGTAACAGGTATGTTCTACATGTATAAAGTACCCAACATCCATGTAAAAACGAGACACACATACTAGAAATGTTGCTGTAAACACATATTGAGGTTCTACATAACAGACAGCTAGTGAGCAGAGAACAGTATCCGTCACTTAGAAGTGACCCTCAAGAGGTATACAGTTAGACAAGAGTATAGCTATCATACTCAAAAAATTACACAAAATAAGGTAACAGGTGTCCTAAAAGCGGGGCTCAATAAAAACCAATGCTCGGCCAGCTCGAGTCTGAGTAGCGGAGCGTTATGTTGCCAGGATAAAACGGAGTAGGTAAAGAGGAGCACTTACTAGTTGTGGGTGCTCCTGGCTGCGAGCGACCTACCCGGGTCCGCGTCTCCCGTCAGGATGGGGAGGCGCGGGGAAGCCTGGTTAAGAGGGCGCCAGAGCCGGAAGTCGGACTTACGAGACTCGGAAAATTAAACGAGTCACGTGGTACTTCGGGATATGTGATAAAGAGTGAAAACAAACTCACGTATCGGAGCCCCAGAATAATAAACATCAAAAACTGACTCATAGATTAGGATTTACGAGACTCTGGAAAGTAAACGAGTCACGTGGTATGTCGGGATTTGTGATGAAAAGTGAAAATAGACTCGCGTATCGGAGTCCTAGAATAATAGACATCAAAAACGGACTCTTAGAGTAGTCGAGAGTCAACTTAATGAAACTAAGAAGGGGGACTTCAGGCTAATGGACAAAGCTGGTCCAAGGGATGTCATCAATAAGACCACTGATGTGAGTGCGCAATTTAAACACCCAATGTTGTTCTAACTCAAAAAGAGAATTAGTATTAATATGTGAGTTGGTTTGGAGAACGACCCACCACATGTCGTCTGGTCTGTGTTTGACCTCCAGAAAGTGCATGCTCAATTTTGTGGAAGCGCGGCCATATCTAATGTTGCTGCGATGTTCATTGATGCGTAGTTTAACCGCGCCTGTGGTCATCCCCACATATTGTAGTCCGCAGGGGCAGGTGAAGTCCCCCTTCTTAGTTTCATTAAGTTGTCTATTTCTACTCCTTCCACCCATCTGTATTTCATTGACATTTTTTGCTAATCTTTGTTGACATTGTCCTCTGATTGAGATGAGGTTGACTATACCTCTCCCTGTATTTAATTGACAGTTTTTTGTTAATCTTTGTTGACATTGCCCTTTGATTGAGATGAGGTCGACTAGACCTTTCCCTTCTCTATGTAATCATATCAGTGATGATTACTTTTGACTCTCGACTACTCTAAGAGTCTGTTTTTGATGTTTATTATTCTAGGACTCCGGTACGCGAGTCTGTTTTCACTTTTCATCACAAATCCCGATGTACCACGTGACTCGTTTACTTTCCCGAGTCTCGTAAATCCTACTCTATGAGTCAGTTTTTGATGTTTATTATTCTGGGGCTCCGATACGCGAGTCTGTTTTCACTCTTTATCACATATCCCGAAGTACCACGTGGCTCGTTTACTTTTCCGAGTCTCGTAAGTCCGACTTCTGGCTCTGGCGCCCTCTTAACCAGGCTTTCCCGCGCCTCCCCATCCTGACGGGAGACGCGGACCTGGGTAGGTCGCTCACAGCCAGGAGCACCCACAACTAGTAAGAGCTCCTCTTTACCTACTCCGTTTTATCCTGGCAACATAACGCTCCGCTACTCAGACTCGAGCTGGCCGAGCATTGGTTTTGATTGAGCCCCGCTTTTAGGACACCTGTTACCTTATTTTGTGTCGTTTTTTGAGTATGATAGCTATACTCTTGTCTAACTGTATACCTCTTGAGGGTCACTTCTAAGTGACGGACCCTGTTCTCTGCTCACTAGCTGTCTGTTATGTAGAACCTCAATATGTGTTTACAGCGACATTTCAAGTATGTGTGTCTCGTTTTTACATGGATGTTGGGTACTTTATACATGAAGAACATACCTGTTACTAATTGGTGTATTTTTATTGCACCATTTTTCAAACTTTCACTCCAGACACGTTTTGAACCTGATGACTGGTCCGAGTTGTCCCATGTAGCGCGTTCCTCAAACGGGGATGGTAAGCTTGCCCTTACTTTTGTGCATGCACTTGCACAGTCACGTGTTACCACTGTCACTGTGCCCCCACCGTTAGTCAGTTACCATCCTTTCCCTTTTTTTGATGATGATGAATATTTCACTATATATATACTGTATATTTATTGATACTTCACCTGTTTTAACTTCTGTTTTACAGGGCAACAGATAGGAATAGTATTTCCTCCACATACTAGTGTAAGTGACTGGATACTCTTGTACTGACAATTTCAGTGTGTAATTATCCATGGTATTTATGATTAGGAGATACATATAGCTAATTGGTCCTGAAGAAGCGTCACCGGACCCATCTGGGCCACTAGCGACGCGAAACATGTTGACCCTGACGAGGGATGGCTTGGAAATCCCTCACCCTCTCTTCTCTTTTTTATCATAGAGTGATTGACCATTATCTCTGTTTCACTCTCACTATTTTTAATCTTGGCCTCTGATCTCCGTGCAGACTATTAAATAGATCATTTTTTCTGGATTCAGAGAGTCAATCTTAAATCTTTTTCACCTTTTTTTTTATCTCCTCCCCTCACGCTGTTATGTAGGGTTGTGGCATCATCTATTAAGATCTCCGGCAAAGAGCCCCCCCGTTTGGGGTGGTGCCCGTCAGACATTGCAGTGCCAGTCTGATGAGGAGCAACTCCGATGATGAAGCATGACACCCTTTTGGGTGTGTGAGGTTTTTGCTCCTAAAGATTAGGACTCCCTGCTTAGTATCCTTTCCTTCGTCAACTGGAACAGTGTATTATCTTTATTTGCATTGTCCATGGGGACATAGGAAGGGGAGAAATGGCAGTTCAAAGTGGACAGAGTGACAGAGTGGGACACAACGGTGACAATCAGGGGAGTCTTATTTTCTCGCGGGGGTCGTGGCAATAGTCTCTGGCTTCTGCCTGGATCGCAGGGAACGTTTGCAGGGTGGTTCTCCTTCTGCACAGGGAGGGGTGCTGGTGGCCTGTGAGTCCTGTGGCAGGGCCTCCTGTCCACTAGCGGCAGCCGAGATGGAAGGCGGTTCAGATGTCTGGCTAAGGGCAAGGGCCTGCTGTTGTGATACTGCCTCCCTCGTAATATTGGCCATGTCTGCCAGCACCCCTGCTATGGAGACCAGGGTGGTGTTGATGGCCTGCAAATCCTCCCTGAGCCCCTGGTACTGTCCCTCCTGCAGCCACCTGTTCTCCTGCACATTGTCCAGGATCTGGTGCATCGTGTCATGGGTTTGTGATGTGCCCTGGGGCCCTGTAGAGGTGGACACACTGCTGATTGACATGTCCTGGGGACAGAGGTGTGGGTACGCTGAGTGGGTGCTGTGGTGGTGTTTCCAGATGGGGGAGGCTCTGTGGTTGTCTGTGACTGGGCTTGGGTAACCAACTGTCCAGAGGTCCCTGATGGGCCAGGTTGGTCATCCAGATCCAGGCAACCAGAATTGCTGTCATCACTGCGGGCCTCTTCAGTTGGAGGACTGGATATTGCTGGCACCTCCTCTCTCCAGTGACATTGGCTGGGATACCTGTGGGGATGTAAAAAATGTGTTATTTTTTCTGTATGTGACATATTGTGTATTGGTGGCTTGCCCTCTTTGGTTGTATTTGCCCTGGCAGCTTTCACTTGTGTAACTTGGTATGTGGTGAGCTAGCTGATTCTCTCTAGTGTCATGCTTTAGTGATAGGTTTCCATGCAGGGCTGCATGTGATGTCCATGTATTGGTAGGGCATGCATGGCTTGGCATTGGGATGAGTGAGATGTGATGGTGGGGTGTGTGGGGGTGGTAGAGTGATGGGAGTGAGGGTGAGGGTTTGTGATGGCATGCAGGTAGGGGGGGTGATAATATTAGAGAGTTGACTTACCAGAGTCCAGCCCTCCTCCTACTCCGGTCAGGCCCTCAGGATGCATGATTGCCAAGGCTTGCTCCTCCCATGCTGTGAGCTGCGGGGGAGGAGGTGGGGGTCCACCACCAGTCCTCTGTATAGCGAGTTGGTGTCTTGCTGCAATGAAACGTACCTTCCCCCGTAGATAGTTCTACCTCTTCATGATGTCATCCCTAGTTCTTGGGTGCTGTCCCACGGCATTGACCCTGTCCACGATTCGCTACCATAGCTCATCTTCCTAGCTATAGATCTCTGCTGCACCTGTGCTCCAAATATCTGTGGCTCTACCCTTCTGATTTCCTCCACCATGACCCTTAGCTCCTCCTCTGAGAATCTGGGGTGTCATTGTGGTGCCATGGGTGTTGTGTGAATTGTGTAGGTGAGGGTGTGTAGGGTGATGTGTCGGGGTGTGTGATGTGGGGTGTGTGGGTGGTGTATAGGTTTAGGTAGTGTGTGGCTCTGGTTTTGTCTGTGGTCGTGGTGTCTGTCTCGTGCCAATGGTTTGTATTCGTAAAGGGTTGTGGGTAATCTGTGTGTGTGTGTTTTATAGTGGTGTGGGTGTGGTGTGTGTATGGGTGTCAGGTGTGTGTGGTTTACTGCCTTTGAATGTCCGCCGTGTTGATTTGTGGGTCATAATGTGATGGGCGTTGTTCTGTTATCGTAACGGTGTGGGTTTGGACACACAGCCAGTTTATCACTGACCTTTAGTCTGGCGGGTTTGTGTCTGTGGCTGAATTCTGACGGACTGATGTGGGTGTGTCATAATATAGTGAACAGGTATCCGCCGCCGCAGTGGTATGTTGGCGGCAGTCAGCGTGGTGGTAAGTGGGATTTACCGCCAATGTCATAATGAGGGCCACAGTGATTGGTGTACACTACTCTTTTCAGTGCAGATCATTACGTGACCACATACTCCTTGTTTTTCCTCTCCTTGGATTTTTCTGCTTCTTTTTTGGTTCTTTTTCTTTGGAATTTCTCTGCCCTTTTGGGCCTCTTGCATCTTTATTGAATCTCACCCACAAGCAAGTCTCAATCTGGGGATGCACCAGCTGTTGCTACAAAAATTGCGTTTGAGTTGGAGAAACTGGAGGAGTATACAGTGGCTCAGCTTCAACAATTTTTGCAAAGAACTTTCCTGCCCAATCAAAAGCTCTGCAGGGAGGAGGAGCTGCAAAAGGCGCTGAGGGCCTAGTTGGCAGCTAAGGAGGATGGGTGACACACAGAGGAGGAGAATGTAAATGAGGAGGTGGAGAGCAAACATGGTGTTGTGTTGGGTAACTCTGATCTGCCTTGGGGGAAGGCCTCCAGGGCAAGCAGGAGTGTTTCTTTCAAAGGTCTGACCCCTTAGGAGTTGCAGGACAGACAAGAAGAGAGAATGCACCAATTTGAGTTTGAGAAACTTAAAGTAGGACTGGAAGAGAAAAGATTATCCATGGAAGAGAAAAATATGCTTTTGGCTCATGTGTTAAGTTTGAGAGAGCTGGACCAAATCAGCCAGTCCAGCAGAGATAGTGGCAGGAATACCACAGTGAAGCCGGACAGGGGGGTACACATCCCAAAAGATTTAGTGAAGGATTACAAAAGGTAGGATGACATATACCTGTGGTTTAAGGGGTACGAGTCAGCTCTCCACATGAACAAGGTCCCAGAGGTACACAGGGTGGAGGGTCTTTAGAAGCACTTTGAGGCAGAGGGGAGTGACACCCTGACATCCTTAAGGGATTCTCAGGGGCTCACTTATTCTATCATGAAGGATACCCTACTCACCAGGTATGGTCTCACCCCTGTGCAGTACAAAGGAAAGTTTAGCTCCTATAATAAAAAGAATCCCAAACTTGATAAGAATGTGTAGATTTGTTCTGCAGGTCACTGGGTAGTTGGGTGAAGGCCAGTAAGGTAGCAACTTATGGGGGGCTGTACAATTTGATTGCATGGGAGCAATTGTATGGTCTTTGTTTTCCAGAGCTGCACCCGCATCTAATTGACAGCAATCTGACTGACCCCAGGAAGGTTTCCCAGGAAGCAGACTGGTGGGAGAACACCAGGGTCCAAAAGAGGTATGGGGAGACTCTGCCAAGGGTGGGCAGGGTCCCCATCAGAAGAAGTCGGGGATAATGGTAAACAGGAGAGTTCTCTAAAAAGCCCAAACCTAGTTTCCAGGGTAAGGATTCCCAGCCCGCAGGTGAGAAGAAACCATGGATTTCTACTGGGAAACCTTCAGAGAAGGGTCCCTGCAAATGTTATGCATGTGATCAGGTGGGTCACATGAGGGGGGACACCAAATGTCCCAAGTGGTCACAAGCACCCACTGGTGCTCAGCAACAGGGTTTGGCCAGTGTAGCGCTTGAGGAAGAGTTGGCTCCAGGAGAAGGGTGGGAGCCAGCCGAGATGACCCTTGTCTCACTAGGGGACAGTGAGGTGGTCCAGAGGACTCTAGTGCCTGATAATACCAAGAAGTACAGGCAGTGGGTGACCATCAATGGACAGAGAGTGGAGGACCTGAGAGACACAAGAGCCAGTGTGACTAATGTGAGGTGTCACCTGGTGTCTGAAGAGCAAGTAGTTTCCATGAACGTCACCAAGTAGTTGCAGTAGACAACTCAGAGTGCCTGTGTAAGGTGGCACAGGTTCCCTTTGAGTAAATGGTAGGGTCTCAGGTTCCTTGAGTGTAGCTGTGAGTCCAACCATGCCTTTTGATTGTCTTCTAGGCAATGACCTGGAGGATTCCCTTGGAGTGAGGTGGAACGCCGGTCACACTTGGAGATGTTGGGTCTGCCTGGGTAGACGTGTGTGACCACCCAGTCTATGGCAGCCCGTCAGAGTGGCTCAGGTGTCTGCCAGAAAGAGGAAGGGCAAGGGGCATAGGAAATCTACCCCAGAACTTCCCACGGTCTTGGAGGAGGCTGAACCTGAGGGGGATGCCCAGGAGTCTAAAGGGGAACAAGTGGCTGAACTGGGGGAGGTGCCCGAGCTGACCCATAGACAGCAGGATGGGGGTCCCACCAGGGAAGAATTCTGTGAGGCACAGAAGACATGCCCTACTCTAGAGGTTCTGTGGTTACAGACTGCAGACCAGGCATCTGGCACAGTCTGGATCACAATGGATCTATTGGGAGGATCGCCTCCTGTATAGTGAGCCTAAGATTGCTGAGTCTGGGGCAGCACGTGTGCTGGTGGTACCCGAGTGCTTCAGAACCTCCCTTCTGGGTCTGGCTCATGATGTGCCTTTAGGAGGACATTCTGGGCAGGGCAAGACCTTTGAGAGGCTTGTCACCCACTTTTACTGGCCCCAAATGCGCAGACACATTGGCTATTTTTCTAAAATGGTGTTGTGTCACTTTGGTGGTGTTTTCACTGTACTACTGTGTGTATTGGTATAAATACTGTACACATTGCATTTGTGATAAGCCTGACTGCTTTTACCAAGCTACCAAGGAGGTGAGAAGGGTTTGTCATAGGAGTGCAACTTCCTTACCCTGACCAGAGTGAGGGTCCCTGCTTGGACAGAGTGCAAATTGACTGCCAAACAGAGACCCCATTTCTAACAGTAAGCTTGTGTGGAAAGGATGAGAATTAGGGAAGAGATAAGATAGGCGCCTCTGAATTTCTGGTCTTTTTAGGTTGTGTTCTGCAGTCAACATTGTCCTCTTGTCAATCTTAACTTGCCTTGATCAGAATAAAATAGCTCTGTCATTTATGACAACCCCTGGCACAAGTCTACTCTTGAATAACAATCAATAACTAAAATAAACGGTGTTATTAGTTGTGAAGTATGTGGGTCTTTCAAAAATAAGAATACTGAACCTTCCGTTTACTGGGAACCAAGTACTCAATTATAGCCCTTTACTCTTGCAAGGTAATGAGGCCGAGAAGTCCAAGACCTTCTCATGGGAGTTGGCGTGGGTTAGTACCCCAGTCTGCAGTCATGCAACAAACATCACCCAATAAATCATTGTTCAGTCGGTGCTTTTATTTATAAATATGAACAGTTCTTTATTATGCACACATTACTCAATACTACTCATAAATGAAGAAGTTACTTATCTTCATAAGGCTCTTTCTGGTTGAGATCTAACCACAGAATGCTCATCTTTTAATTTTCCCTTGGCTATCACACTGGATCTGGAAAACCTTCAACAGTACCCCTTTGTGCTGGCAAGTGGCACCAGCGTCTCCACATTGACACTGCTCCGAGCCGGACGTGACATGCACAGGCCCAAATAGGCACCACCATGATCACTTTCTGACTCTGCCACCATTGCAGAGACAGAACCAAACTCAGATAAATTGTGACCAGTGTGCAGCTCTCTAGGTTGGAATCTTACTAGGTGAAAGAGCTGAGTTCACAGAATGGGAGGATGGTATGAAAGGGTCCGTGAGGAATATGTAGTTACATACAGTCTCTACCAGAAAGAAGGTTACCAAAGTTAAGTAACTTGTTGTTGTGATAGAGACTCCTAAACATAGATTCACCACCTTTTGAATAGACACCAAAGCTTTACCTTCCTGGAGGTGAGTCTGTGAACTGACTCAAACTAAAAAGTCCTGAAGAACCGAGCAGGGAAGATGCCTTTCCCGCCAGACCTGACTGTTTAGACAATAGTGCCTCATGAACGTGTGGAGTGACACCCACTTAGCAGTCTGACAAATGTTCACCTTGCACGCCAACGCAGTGGTAGCAGCCTTGGCTCCGGTAGAATGAACAAGCAGATCTTAAGGGGGCTGCTTTTGGGCAAGTGCTTAGCACTTCTTAGTGCAGAGTGCAATCCAGTGAACAAGGGTCCTTTTCTTCACAGACTTGCCTCTCTTTTCTCCAGTGAATCTGAAAAAGAGTTGATGGTCCATTCTGCGGTCTTTGGTACAATCAATGTAAAAGACGAACACCGTTTTTGGATCCAGACTGCAATCTCACCTCCTTGCCGGAAGAGTGATGCTCTGATCAACAACCTTCGCTCAGAAGGAGACTCAAGTACACAGAACCAGATGGTCTGGGTAGCAAGTGTTTGACAGGGCTTGTAACTTGTGCACAAGACAGACTGTCTTGAGAGTAAGGCGCCAGAGAGAACAGCTGTGTAGAGGATCAAAGGGCGCATACGTGAGTAATTTAAATCTCATTAGGGCATACCAAATGGAGAAGGGAGAAACATATTGTAATCCCATATTATAATAAGGATGGATGATCCTCTATCAGCCACACATGGCCAACAGTGAGTGAGCGTGGTCCACAACTGACAGCTGGTCTGCAGGGCTCACAAGGCAAACAGTGAGTAAGCGCAGTCCACAACTGACGGCTGGTCTGCAGTTCGCACGAGGCAAACAGTGAGCGAGTGCAGTCCACAGGAGACAGGTGAGATCTCAAGAGTATTTATGCACTGGTGATCTCAGCACAATCACAAGTTTACAATAAAAGGTAGGGCAGTCTTCCAACTCCCAAATGTTCATGGGGAGTAGAGATCCTGAATCCCCAAAATAGCAGGCTGTTGAGTTGGGTGTTGAGGTCTCCGCAAGGTAATTACATTCAAAATTGGTTAATGAAGTACCAATCCTAGATGAGGTTATAGTTGCCCATCCCACCCTCATTGCCAAATGTGAAGTCCAAGAAAGAGCGTAGAGCAGTTTAGTAGAAGTACTTCCAAGTTTATTAAGTACAGCATCAGCAGAGATCTCGTCCACCTTCAAATCCCAGCAACTGACTCTGAATCACTACACGTTCCACCCTGGAAACCACCCAACATTTTAGGTCCTTAGATCACCCCTTTGATACAGGACACCACATCAGGCCCCATCTACTCCCTAAGAGAACAGGGCCACATCCCATATACGTTGACTCTCAAAACCCACTCGGTACACTGGAAGTGCTTCAGAGCAGTGTGAAGTGATTTAGGGCACGGTGGAGCCTTCACCTGACACACCCCAGCCTCAGACAACTCCAGAGTTTCCAAGTGATCAAGCTGGAGATCATCTAAGCTCTCTTAGCTCCCTCTATGAAGTTTGATAGGTCACGCTGGAGACACACATTGTTGCTTTCCTCTTTACTCAGCTCAGGAGCAGACCTTTGAAGCTGAATCAGTGCCTGGTCATCCAGGATTTTCAAGGGGGCACCAAGGCTTTCTTCCTCGACGGTGGGATACTTTCAGTATACCAGGTAGGAGTCTGCCAAGGCAGAACCCTGCACAGCCTGTATTACCAACAACCTAGTCACAATCCTGAAAAGATGTCCCTATCTCCAATTCAGTCTGATTCTCAAGTTCCCCCTGCTTTTAAAGCGAGAACCACCCAGCCAACAGGCTATGCCACTGCAGGCTCTCCTCATTATCAGGGATCTCTGCTCCTTGTCCTTAGGATCTGACTGCTTGGGGCCTCTTTCACTGGACACTTGGCTGAGCAACACCACTGCCTTCACCTAATCATCTGGCAACACAGTCTCAAGGATAACGTCCTTTAATGAACACAAGTAGTCACCTAGCCTACCTGCTGCCTCAAGGTCCACAACCAACCCATCTGAGCAATCAAAGTCCCTTCCTAACCTCCACAAGGCAAGTCAACAGCCCCCCCTAAGGAACGCACAACACTTACTAACCTCTCTCCTTACTACCTATGGGCTACAGCTACACTTCAGGGACCACTCCATCACTAAGCCTCCCATTGAGATGGGTCTTACTTGGTCAGCTCCACTCTCCAGTAGCTCACTTATGGAGAACTCTTGGCCTGCTACAATTTCTTGCACACCCCTTGTAGAAATAGTTAACCTCTAAGGTCACCACTGGACCTCTCAGGACTCCCACACCCCACTAAGCCAACCAATTCTGTGACATTGGCCTGCACCAATTGTGGGAAAATCTTGGCAAAACAATTGCACTCCCAGCTCAATTTGTCCACCACAGGTGTAATAGTTTTCTTAATTTTCTGGAAACTAGGGGATCCCACCACTGGTATCAAGGTCAGGAATTCAAGGATGATGAATGGGGGACAGCATGTAGGTACCATGGGAGGTCGCTTATTGGGCTGAAATCCATCTGGTTCAGCTGAGATTAATTCATCTGGCCTATTTTGCCCACACAGGGCTATGCACAATGAGTACAACAGACACTGGCCAGAGAGGTGACCAATGGGGCACTCTGCTACACACAATCTGGGAGTTTCTGAGACTGAAGTGGCTCTGGTCAAGCATACAGCACAGTATTTCCTTGGTAGTGGGAGACCCTCTGGTGCTCATCCTCCAGTCAATCTCCTTAATAATCTGAGGAGAAGTGGCCCTCGACAGAAACACACTCCCCCTTTAGAGCACAGCAAGATGTGACATAATACCTTACTTGGTAGAGTGGAGGCCCCGTCATTGTAGGAATGGAGGTCTAATATGGAGTGGTGCAGACAGGCTGAGGAACCTATCTACCAAGAAAGGGGATGCCCCCAACATTTGCAAAGATCTGGGGCCAATGAGAGGGCCATGAAGGGACATATCGCAGGAGACCAGACAACAGGACTCAGATGAGTGACTGGCTCTGTACTGCTGGTAGAAGATTGGGAGCGGAGTGACCCCTGACCGGTTTTGGCCAGGTGAACACTCCCCGCGCGCACAGCACCACCGAGCCGTGCCCGTGTCTCCCCCACCCCACCCTCGCTGCTCCAAGGGATCGAGGCCTTCTTGGACCCGATCCTCCCAGGTAAGCGCCTGTGTGCTTTTCTATTTTATTTTCCTTTTTCTCTCTTCCTTGTATTCTGTGCTTCTTTATTCTGTGCCTTGCTAATCTCTTTGCCTTTTGACTTTTTTCCCTGTTTTTCTTAACTCCTGGTATTTCATCTGTTGCGCCTTTCTATTTCCCCGTTTTTCCCACTCAGCTCTCCCCTCCTGCCGCTGTGTCCCTGCGGCCCGCCCCCCTCACATCCCCATTCGCCCACGCCTCCTGCCTCCCAGCTGCTCCTCCCTCACCCTCCCCTTCTTAATGGCGGTCGCTGCGCGACTGCGCAGCGGGTGCGCGCAGCGGGCGCGCCTCTGGTGCGCCGGAGGCGCTAGAGGCAAGCCCGTCGGCACCTGTCTGCGCCTTGACCGCGCCCAGCTCCAGAACCCCTGGACGCCACAACAGCCATACCACCAGATTTCACTACAGCGCCAGCACCCTCGTCGCACTCAACACCGGTCGAGGCACCACCTGCTTCCAGGCCGCCCCAAAACGAAGTCACGGACCCTTCTCCTGCCGCACCTGTAGCTTCACCTGCGACAGAGCCGCCAAACATCCCAGGACCGGATCCAACAACCTCCACTGCATACTTCTCAATTTCCGCTCTGCACGCAAGCATGCCATCGAGCTCTGGGACCTGCTCAACACCACCACCCCGACGTAACCTTCCTGACGAAACCTGGTGGAACGACTCCTCGGCGCCGGACATCGCCATAGCCATCCCGGATGACTACAAGATCTCCAGCAGGGATCGCGCCAACAGAATCGGAGGAGGCATAGCCGTCGTCCACAAGGCCACCCTCGAGGTCCACACCCACCTGGATGACACCCTCAAGTCCGCCGAACACCTGCACTTCCGAATCCACACCGACCCTAACACCACCCTCGAAGGAGCGCTCATCTACAGACCCCCCGGACCCAGAGCACCGTTCAGCAACGTTATCGCCAATCTCGCCAGCACCCACGCACTCGCCTCCACAGATTACATCCTCCTTGGTGACCTAAACTTCCACCTTGAGAACAACAACGACGCCAACTCCACCTCCCTGATCGACAACCTCACCAACCTCGGTCTCAGACAATTTGTCACCGCACCCACCCATGCCGCCGGCCACACCACCGAACTCCACTGGACCGACCACCACTGCATCCACTTCACCTTCAAGAAACATACCAAACACCACCACACCGAGCAACCACCCCGTCGACGCTGGAGCAAAATCACCGAACATCAGCTGACCAACCCCCTAGCCCAGAGACCTCCTGCCGACCCCACCGACCCTAACAACGCAGCCCACAACGTCAGGCAATGGATCAACGACTGCGCCAACCACCTCGCACCACTCAAAAAACCCTCCAACAACCAAACCAGCAAAAAAGCCACCTGGTTCACCAACGACCTCCAAGCGCAACTGCCGGAAACTCAAGAAGAAATGGCTCCATGAACGCACAGCCACACAGCACTCAAGGATGCCACACGCAAACATCACCAATTCCTCAGGCTGGCCAAGAGATCCTCCTTCAAAATCCGCCTGGAGAACAACGCACACAACAGCAAAGAGCTCTTCAACATTGTGAAGGAACTCTCCTACCCCAGCGCCATCACCAACGACATCCCACCCTCCCAAGAACTGTGCGACGTACTGGCCACCGCTTTCCACTGAAAGATCACCGACATCCACGACAGCTTCAACACCCCGACCACCCCTACAACGCCAATCTCCTCCTCCACGAACCCCACCCGCACCAACCGCCTGACCTCATGGACCACCGTCAACGACGACGAGACACGCAAGACCATAAACTCCATCCACTCAGGATCACCATCAGACCCGTGCCCACACCACATATACAACAAAGCTGATAGAGCCTTCGCACCCCAACTAAGGAATGTCATCAACATCTCCTTCGAAACAGCGAGATTCCCGGAAAGCTGGAAGCACGCCAAAATCAACACAATTTTTAAAAAACCAAAGGCGGCCCCCAAGGACCTCAAGAATTTCCAGCCCATCTCACTGCTCCCTTTCCTGGCGAAGGTCATCGAGAAAATCGTTAGCACACAACTGATCCGCCACATCAAAGACAACAATATCCTCGACCCCTCCCAGTCTGGATTCAGATGGAACCACAGCACCGAGACCGCCCTTCTCACCGCCACAGACGACATCAGAAGCTAACTCGACAATGGCGAAACATCAGCCCTCATCCTCCTAGACCTGTCAGTCGCCTACGACACGGTCTGCCACCACACTCTGAAAATTCGCCTCCACGAAGCTGGAATCCAAGGGAAAGCCCTCAACTGGACCACATCCTTCCTCTCCGGCAGAACCCAGAGACTCCGCCTCCCTCCCTTACAATCCGAAGCCACCAACATCATCTGCGGCGTACCCCAGGGTTCATCCCTCAGCCCGACGCTGTTCAATATCTACATGGCCCCACTCGCACAAGTGGCCCGCCAACACAACCTCAACATCATCTCCTACGCCGACGACACCCAACTCATCCTCTACCTCACCAAGGACCCACACACCGCCAAAACCAACCTTCACGAGGGTATGAAAGCCATCGCCGACTGGATGAGAGGAAGCCGTCTGAAACTGAACTCGGACAAGACGGAGATCCTCATCCTAGGGCCCACCCCCTCCGCCTGGGATGACTTGGGATGACTTGTGGTGGCCAACCTCACTGGGTGCCCCACCGGCACCAACCAACCACGCACGTAACCTTGGCTTCATCCTTGACTCTTCCCTCTCCATGTCAAAACAGGTCAACTCCATCTCATCCTCCTGCTACAACACCCTCCGCATGCTTCGCAGGATCTACAAGTAGATCCTGACCGAAACAAGAAAAACAGTGACACAGGCACTCGTCAGCAGCAGGCTTGACTACGGCAACGTACTCTACGCAGGCATCCCGTCCAAGCACCTGCAACGCCTCCAACGCATCCAAAACGCCTCTGCCCAACTAATCCTCAACGTATTCCGCCGCAACCACATCACCCCCCACCTGAGAAACCTCCACCGGCTCCCCGTCAACCGGAGGATCACCTCCATCTCCTCACCCACGCACACAAACCACTCCACAACACCAGGCCAGCCTACCTGAACAGCAGACTCAACTTCTACACCCGACCCGACAACTCCGCTCCTCCAACCTCGCCCTCGCCACTGTCCCCCGCATCCAACAAATTTCCTCTGGCGGCAGATCCTTCTCCTACCTCGCCGCCAAGACCTGGAACACCCTCCCGACCAACCTCAGAAAGACCCAAGACCTGCTCATCTTCAGAAGACACCTCAAGACCTGGCTCTTTGAGCAGCAGCCCCCCCCCCACCCCCAGCACTTATTGACCTTTGCGGGTATGTAGTGCGCTCTACAAGTATTATGATTGATTGATTGATAGAGTACTCATGAGCGAGGTGCCACAGGGATTTGCTATGAAGAATTGACTTTCTCCTGTTATGAGATCAGTGTATGCCATGTCCACAACTCTTTTTAAATGCTCACCCGCCGCAGCATGAGGGTTTGGTATGACTGTTGCTTTCATCACATTATTGTTGGTTAAGATAATGCTTAATTAATAGATATGAAAGAAAAACAATTTAAGAAATCTGGGTCGAAGTGTCCCACAGTGGATACTGAGCCCCAAATGCTGTAATTATCACACCCTCACAGGTTTCCACTTTTCGATTTTGGCTAGCCAGACCTGCTGAGAAAAACCTGTAAAAAAGGCAAAACATTCTGAATTTGGTGTTTTAAATATTGATTCTGCTTGTAATGCCTCATCCTGAAGTTAAAACTCAGGATAGGATGTATTTCCCACACGTGGTAAATACCTCACAATGAAGTAACAGTATTTAACAAATGCAGTAAATACCCCACTCTATTCCACCCAACTAGTAATCGCAACCTCAGTAGACAGCAACGCAACAAGCATTTCTTTAAAATTTGCTGTCCAGCCAGTGTTTTTTCTTTTAAAAAGAAAATGCACTTTATAATTAGGGCTCCCGGTTCTATGGTATCTATTTTTTTTAACATTTCTGTCTCTATTTATCCATATTTATTTTTTGGCCATTCCATTGGTATACATCCATATTTATTTTGTGTTTTGAGAATAAATGGAGTCATAAAATGGCATGTTTCCACATTTATTTAATTGATGAACATGCGCTCAAACATCAATGCCTGTCTTGTTTTAGCAAGTAAAACAGCCAAATATAACAAAACACAAGACCCACAGGTAAATCAATCAATCAGGATTCTTACAGAGTGCTGCTAATCACCGGTTCGGATCTCAAGGCGCTGGGGGTACTGCAGCTCAGTTGAAGTGCTGGATGGCCAGTTCAGTTGAAGAGCCAGGTCTTGAGGTCCTTTCTGAATGGAGGCAGAGAGGGAGATTGCCTGAGATGAAGAGGAAGAGAGTTCCAAGTCTTAGTGGCAAGGTAGGAGAGGGATTATCCTCCAGCTGTGGTTTTTCAGATCCGTGTGATGGTGGCCAGGGCCAGGTGAGTGGAGTGGGGTTGTCTGGTGGGCCTTTGGAAGGCGAGGAGGTGGTTAACATATGCAGGTCCGATGTGGTCTTGTAGGCGTGTGTGACAAGCTTGAAGGTGATTCTTTAGTTGTACGGGAGCCAGTGAAACAGTGGCATTCTGGATTCTTTGCAGCTTCTTTTGGTGCTTCTGGGAGGTTCCAGCTTAGAGTGCATTGCCGTAGTCGAGCTTGCTGCTGACGAGCGCCTGGGTGACTGTTCTTCTGGATGCGGCGAGGATCCACTTGAAGATCTTTCGGAGCAGGAGGAGCATGTGGAAACAGGAGGACGAGGCGGTCTTGACCTGGTGGTTTAAAGAGAGCGAGGAGTCGAGGATGATGCAGAGGTTGCGTGCGTGGTCGCTCGTGGGGGGGGCTCCGAGCACTGCAGGCCACCAGGAGTCACCCCAGGTGGAGAGACTGGTGCCCAAAATGAGAACTTCTGTCTTGTCAGAGTTGAGCTTAAGGCTGCTGTATTTTATCCAGCCGGCAACTGACTTCATCCCGTTGTGGAAGTAGTTCTTTGCGACTGTAGGATCATCGGTGAGGGAGAGGATCAGCTAAATGTTGTCAGCGAAGGAGACTATGTTGAGTCAGTGGTTTCTGACGATGTCTAGTGGGGCCATGTAGATGTTGAAGAGAGTGGGGCTCGGGGAGGAGTCCTAGGGGGACACCCAAGCTTATCTCTGTAGGTTCAGATGTGAATGGTGGGAACCTGACTCCCTGGGTTCGGCCAGTGAGGAAGGAAAGGATCCATTCGAGGGCTTTGCCGTGAATGCTGGCGTCGTGGAGTCTTGCGCAGAGGGTTTGGTGGGGGGCAGTGTTGAAGGCGGCCGAGCGGTCCAGGAGGATGAGGGCTGTGGTTTCACCTTGGTAAAGGAGATTGCAGATGTCGACTGTTGGGGCGAGGAGAGTTGCTTCTGAAGCCGGATTGGGAGGGATCCAGGACGTGGCTGGTCTCAATGAATTAGGTGAGTTGGATGTTGATGGCTTTCTTGATGACTTTGGCCGGGAAGGGGAGCAGAGAAATGGGTCCGTAGTTCTTGAGGTCCTTCAGGTCTGCGGAGGGTTTGATCAGCGGGGCTTGATCTCTGTGTGTTTCCAGTCTTCAGGGAAGGTGGTGGTCTTGATGGAGCAGTTGATGGTGCAGTAGAACTAGGGAATTATGGTGTCACTGGCTCAGTTGAAGATGGGATGGGGGTTCGAGGGGATTTCGGAGTGGATGGTCTTCATGGTCTGTAGGGTGTCGTCAGTGGTGAGGGTGGTCCAGTGAGTCAGGGTCGGCTGGGATCCGGAACCTTTGAGTGCAGTAGTTGCCGGTGGAGGTGGTGGGTCCAGTGTTGGGAAGCTGTCATAGATGTCGGAGATTTTGCGATAGAAGAAGGTGGCAAGGTTGTCACGAAGGGCTTCGGATGGGGGGATGTCTGTAGTGTCAGTGGTGAGTTTGTTGAATCCTTTGATCACAGTGAAGAGTTCCTTTCTGTTGTGTGCATTGGCATTGATTTGTTCTCATATCAGGGTTTTCTTCGTGGCTCTGATGAGACGATGGTGTACTGTGACTGCAGTTTTGAAGGCTGCACGGATTCACTGCTGTGGGGTAGGGCTGGGGGTGTCTGTAGACGAGGGCCACGTAGGGTGATGTTCGGGTTGGTCTGGATCTGGAAGTGGAGGTGTTCCATGTCGGGTGTGTGGTTGTCAGTGCTGTTAGTGAGGGTGTTCTTGTGTACAATGGCGATGCCCCCTGGTCGGTTGGCACAGTCCTTGTGGACGATATTGTAGCCGTCGGGGATGGCTGTGGTGAGGTCCGGTGCAGAGTTGGGGTTTAGCCAGGCTTCCGTGAGGGATGTGACGTTGGGGTGGTGGAGTCAAGCAGCTCCCAGATGTCCACAGAGTGTTTCTTGAGGGAGCGTGTATTAAGCAAGATGCAACTGAGGTGGTCTTGCCTGGTTCTTGGGTGCCATGTGGTTGGTGAGGCTGATGTGCGGTGGCAGGAGAAGGCGCAGTTGCGGCAGACGAAAGGTCTTTGGGTGTTGCTCGGTGATGCAAGGTGGCAGGCAGTGTTTCGTTTGGTGTTGTGGGAGTGGAGGAAGATGGCGTTGTAGTGTTGAGGTGTGCGGGGACCAGGGTCCCTGGCGCTGGGCAAGGTCCAGGCACGGATAGGCACAGATGGGCTTGCCTTTTGCGTGCCTTTGGCATGTCCCCTGTGCACAGCCACCATTAAGTAGTGATGGTGGAGGTGGGAGGTGCTGGTCAGCGGGTCAACTGGGATACGGGAGTCAGCAAGCAGCGCTGGGAGGGGGGCGGGCTGCAGGGGCAGGCAAGGGCGAGAAGCGCAATGGGGAGAGAGTGGCGAAAAAGAGCACAGTAGAGAAATACAAATAAGAGAAATACAAGGGAAATAGCACAGCAAGGTAAATACAGTAAAAAGATAAATACAGGAAAAATAACAGAAAGGCAGGAGAACGGAGACAGAGTCAGACAAAACTCACCACTGGACCACCAGGGATGAGGTGCAAGCAGGAGCCTACGGGTGGAGGAGGATCTCGAACTCTACAACAGGAGCGCAGGGGTGTACACATTTACCAGGTGGAGCTGCGCAGCGGGGGGCAGCACACGCTGACAAGGTCAGTGAGGTAAATATTAACATGATATACAAATATATATCACGACATGCCTGAATTTAAGGAAATTTCACCTTGTTTTGTTTTAGCTCCCCATGCTGTCTATCTGCTCAACTGTTTAGAATTCATGAAGGACAATATTGAGAGTCACTCAAAAGGAGCAACATTTTCTGTATTTACCCACTTTTGAAAATTAACACAGACAAAATATTGTTTTCTGCTTGTTTTTATCTGTAAAAATTTGTAAAAACGGAAAACTGGGAACCTTATTTATAATGCACACCCATAAATACTACAAACAAATTAATCCAAATTTAGAACAGCAGGTGAAGATACCTATGCTGACACCCACTAAAGTGCCTCAGAATCGAAAGGGGGATTCGTAAACCAAGGCACTACAGATCAGGCAGCCCCTTAGAAGTTCCCTGGACCCCTTGTGCTACTGGCACCTTTACCAGTCTGCACCCCAGCAAGCCCTGAACCCTAAAATCACATCCAGAAAATCCTCCCTCTGACACAGGTATTCCACACCTGTAAGGAAAGCAGGGTGGTGGTCTGTGCCACCTGATTTTACCTGGACACTCCACTCATCAATCTGTGCGACATGCTGGTCATCCATTAACACCCCTCTGCAGCAAGATATTGCAGAATGCGACACATGAAACTGCTTCTCCTCTGAATTGATTCTGTATGGGTTCCATAAGGTCGAACATCTCATTATGGTAAAGCTGCCGAGAACTTCCTGCTTGTTATTGCAAATTGTGCGCAGGGGGAAGATGCTAGCTGTCACATTTTCTCCAGTCTCATGTTTAAGAGTGGGGGGTAAAAGATGCCTTGAATAGCAGCCAGCTAGTCTCTCCTTTTTTGGAATTCTGAACCTTGACCCAGGTCAACTATCACCTGTCCTTTGACTTGTTCTTCCCAATGGTGCAGGGCACTGGAGGAGGGATTTAGGGGCGCTGACAACGTTCCCATCTGCCTTGTCGCTATTGTGAACAGGGTGTAGAGACATCCATATGTCTTCTTAGGCCACATATTGACTTGGGCATCAGATAATGTGACAGCTGGCTCCCTTCTCAGCCCTTTGTTCATTAACCCGAAGAGAGTGCCAAGGCAGCTGTGCACCAGCCCCAGACGTGTTCTTTGGGAGGAAGAAGGTAGTCTGGATCATCGGACAGCTGTCACCTGTCCCAGACCTACATGGCTACAAAAAAAGTACTAATCAAGGAGGACTGGGGCAGTGAAAATTCGCCCCAGATCACTGTTCAGTGCTGACTGTTCGCCTTCATGCTACATTTTTTTAGAGCTGTCTACTGACCCATTTCCTTGTTTGTCATTGCAAGTAGAACATCCAGGTACCTGTCACCTGTCTTGGGACTGACTGGGCCATGAAATGTAGCAGACTAAGGAGAAGAGGGGCAAGTGGCACCTATGACAGCTACCTTCTGACTTACCAAACAGGTTGCAGGATCCGCTGGCGTGATTGTGGACACCCGAGTACTGCAGCTCTCCCTTTTCTTTTGTTGGGCCACTTGAAAAGTGTGCTCCAGTGGCCCAGACAGTGTAATCTGCACAGATAGAAAGGTGGAAATGGACAACAGGGAGATGCAGAGAGACTAAAGGGGTTTGGGGGTCCAATTATTTTTTTTATATATTTTGTCACCCATGATATAATGCTTTATTTCTCTACCTGCGTTAATCCAGTCACTAATGTTCAAAGAGCCTGAGAGGTAGCAACGGAAGCCAGCAGTATAAATCAGAAAAATAAACTTTGAAAGAAAGGAATGCACAAGGGGGGCACTAAACAGCACTCTTTTTGGTTGGTAGCCTTTAGTATGTCCCTGGGTGTCCATTTTAACAGGCTATGTCAATGAGTATCTGTATTTCACATTATGTTCCTGAGTGTCTGAAGATGTACCTTTCTGTCTAAAGGTGTACCAAAGAGTCACAAGAAGTGTTCATGGGTTCTGATCTTGTTCAGATCAGATGCATGGATGCCTGATTGTCTGTCAAGGTCTAATAGCACTTATAGGATGTCTATTGATGTGCAGAGATGATTAATATTATGTATTAGTGCCTAAATGTCTGTGTGGGTGTTTGATGGTGTGATAAGGGCCTGACTATGGATATGGTGCACTTGGGTGTTTAGTCCCGTACACTTGTGTGCATTGGCAAGTATAGGTCATCTGATATTGTGCATAGATGTAGGATTATGTTTGTTGTTGTGTGAGAAATATGAGTGGTCAGTGACTTCTGATATTATTGGAGTATGATGGTATCCATGGATGGCTGTTGGCGCTGCTGGATGTTTGGTAGTGAGGTGGTATTTGATAGTTTGTTGTTATCTAATGGTGTGTATGGGTTTCTATACGCTCGGGTGTCTGCATGCAAACATGTCTGACAGTGAGCATGGCATCAGATGTTATGTGTGGACATCTGAAAGTGTACACACATCTGATAATGCACGTGCATGTGTGTGTGTCTAATCAGTGTGCAAGGGCATCTGGTTAGTGTGTAGTAACGTCTGACAGTGGTTGCGTGAAGGTGGGAGTGCAGGCATCTGATAGTAGAAGGTTTTTGCGTATTATGGAGTGTGTGTGTCTCGTCATATGATGGTATAATGCTGCTGGTGTGAGGTGGTATACCCATGTGTCTGTGTGCACAGGTGTCTGATGGTGTATGTGCAAGTGTTAAAGTGTGCATGAGTGTTTGGTTATGTGTGTTGGTCTGTCTCAGTGAATAATGGTATGCATCATGTTGGATTGCAAATGCAATTATACATCATTTACTACCAAGGACAAGGTGTTCAGGTGTTTATGGTGGGTAGCACACTACTCTGGAACTCCAGGTCAGTTGATAATCCAGCACTTATTAGCTATTGATGGTTATTGTTGCTTTTAGGGATTTCTCTCCTGCCCTCAAAAAACTGTTCCATGCATTCCCCCATTTACATCCTGGTAATAGGAGGTAGGTATGATCATTAGTGTGAGTTAATGCAAAAGGAAGGTGTGACAAGTAGATAGGCTACAGAGGGTTAGACCTTGTTTAATTTCAAGAAATGGTTACATAGAAAGAGAGGTATAACCAGTTTCAGAAATATAGTAGTGATTAAGACTGCCAAGGCATGCACCAGAGTGGGTGCACTCATGGACAGTATGGCATGTAGAGGTTGGATGGTAAGGAGAGGGTCACTCAATAGAAAGGAAGGACTGAGAGCTTCAGTAGTTTTAATTCAGGTTCAGTTGTCATGGAAGTTTTTCAGCATATAGTAGGAGTAGGCTTTTTTTTAGCTTACATGCGTTCTAAGGTTGTAGCAATGTAACTAAGAAGGGTTGATAGTGTTACCTGTAGGTAAGTGCTATAAGTTATTGTATCTTCGGTTGTTCTGTTTGGCAGGCAATTGTGTTTAACAGTTTATTCTTTGATAGATTCATTAATAGCAAAGATAGATTTCATTCTTTACCACTTCATATTTGGCTTGTTCTAATGTGAGGTACTGCATTATGTGGTATTTCCAGTTACCTAGTCCTTTAGGTTTGTCAGGTAACCTTTTGTGGTTTTGATAATCTCTGTGATTTGCATCAATCATTCTGCTATGTATTTGTTTGAAACAGACTCATTGGTGGTAGATTTTTAGGGGACCTGGTTCTCTCTGTAAGGGGTTTGTATTTTCTCAAATTGCTCCAATCTTTTATGTAGTCAATTAATTCCTTAATATGATATAGCTGTCATGTTTCATATTTCCTAATTCTGCCTTGCTCAAATTCATTTTGTACTTTTTATGCAAGCTTCTTGTGTAAATCTATACTAAATTATTCTGTTAAATCCTCAACCTTATCATGAGCCTCATTACACAGCTCACTGCTTAATATCTCAATTCATCTGAATTTTATGTCAGCAACCTTTTAGTGTCAATTATACCTTAACTATTTCTCCAAATTCATTTTCAAATTAGCAATTTTAATTTCTCTCTTCTCTAGTGGTTGTGTAGTAGCTACAGTTTCAATGTCAGAGACAACTGAACAGTTCCAAACCTACTAACACCAGATAAAACTTGCAATGCACTCTTAGGGCAAAGCACTTGCAGTACTAAGCGCTGTTTGTTGGGTACTAATGCCTGGTTTGCCCACAGCCTTAGTAGCTACTGGTGGTCTTTTTGTCTGAGCACCAGCTATATATAAGGAGGAGGTCTAAAACTCAGAAGATCATTTCGAAACATATCCTATTCACCTGAATCAATTTCTTCACCTCGTTTTTGATTTTCACTTTTATATTTGACAATTTCACTTTTGTCTGATTCATTATCTATTGCAGGAAACACTTTAGCACCTTGCATTGCGTCCTTTCTCCAAGCCGTTTTATGAATGCCCTACGTGAATTCTAACCCCTGACTCAAGGAATATCTAAACTGTTTTTTATTTTCTTTCCCTTCTTTTTCATGGCCACTCAATCCCATACTTTTAATACTTCAAATTGAGTACGTTTGGTTGCGGTTTTCACTCACCCACTTCATGTCTTAAGAAATCAAGCTTTCTAGTATTCAAACTACCCCTTAAAAGGCATTGCATGTCCTTATCGCCAGAAGTGAACTCCTGCCAACCTTTAACCACACACACGTATAGAGCCCAACATTTGTCATCATTTCAAATGCAGGAGAACCTTCGGGAGAAATCTTTTCACCCTCCATAACAGGAACGCCAAGAGCTTTAGGCTTTTTTCAATACAGCACGCATTTTTCTCTCTCAAAATAAATCCCCAAAACTCACAAAATAAACAAACGTACAAACAACGAATCTACGGCAAAGGTTAACCAAATACAGCACGACTCGCATCGACAACCAACCAATGGCAGTGCAACTCCTAATGACTTCTTACCAATTTCAGTGTCAAACAGCCAGTTGCGGTGTGACTCTCCCGTGAACAGAAAATCTTTCGCCACCACAGATACACAAATGAACAAACAAAGCCTTGCCTGTTCAAACTGAATAGAAGAAAGAAACTATAAATTGGTGAATAACAATTCTGCAACCAATAGACACAGAACCAGTACCTCCGTGGCACCAGTCAATCACAATATTCACACCAAGGGATATTCCAGACCTGCGGTAGGCCACCCCTGATTAGCATGTTTACTCCAGTGCACCAAAGAATAACCAAACAGTAATTCGAGTTAAACACATTCAATCAACGGTGGAAATTCTTATTAATACAGAAATATAGAAAAAAAACCTCGGTGTGTATGTGGTGCCTCATAAAACACACTATCCTGCTGACAAGTTAAACAATATATTTGAATTCTCGAACTATGACGAACCTAATCACCTTAATCCACAAAAAGTATAACATTCAACAGCTTCTTCGTTGTGTATGCAATTCAATTCTTCAAAACAGCAAAACAAATACAATGAGGAATATCAATTTCTAGCTCACAGCTACGACACAAACATAACAATAACATTTATTAAAGCAGCTAGTGAGCCACACATTAATAATGCATAACCAAGAACCTCACATGCAGTATAAGTCATAATGCTACACAAACACACATTCTCAAACTATAAATCCCATAATGCATCCCATAATGCATCAGTAACGTACCAAACCCACTCTCAATTACTCAGCATTCACTCCACCCTAATGATACTATTAATCTCTTCACTCAGGAACAGATTTGGAACACCGCAAATTAATAAACCAATTTACGGGCTCCTGGGGAATATGGACAAAATCTAGTACAGAACAATTAGCTCAGAAGAGATTGCTTATCGTATCTATTATCACTTACACCAAGATAGTTGGCATGTTGTTGCTTAGATATTCTGTATGACAGTGGTGCATATGTATTTTGCAGAGGTCTGGGATGGTGTTAACCTCAAACTGTTCCAGACACAAGATTCAAAAGAGCATTTCAAAATAAAGTCAGTAAAAAAGGACTGACTCAAAGGGGAGTTTAAGAGCAGAAAAGTAGGAAAAATCATGAAGACTTATTCAGACTTAAAGTCTAATAAAGAAAATTGAAAAACGCAAATGCAGCAGAAATCTCATTTCAGTGTAAGTGCATAGAAATCAATTGCCATGAAGGCTCAGAAATAATGCAATAATGAGCAAAAATCAGGCATATAGACCAAGTCGCAAATATACAGCAAATCAATAAAAAAAATCAGGCCACATTCCTAGTGAAGACCCAAAATATCACACTCATCCCCAGATTCAAGGGTTTATATGAACATTTTCAGGATAGGAAATATTGAAACTGGAAAGGCAGCGTGATATGAGCATTATAAGCAAAAATCACAAATACTATTTTAGATAATGGCACATAAGCCTGCCATCTAAAACCTAACCCACTATGTGAATATTAATTTGCTCCTTCTGACCTAATATCATCCTGAGCTGTTAGAACAAACTAGTTACATAAACATCAGAAAACAATCATGAATTAATGAATGCAATACAGTGTGCCAGCAGAAAGATTCTTAAAAGTAACAATAAGCATTGGCAATGCCAATATGTTTGGATTTGAATGAATGCTGTATGGTAATGTAAAGCATTACAAGTAATTAGAATGGGAACAAATCTGTATTTGTCCGGAAGCAAATAACTGTAGAATAAAATTGGTGGAGGCTAATAGGTATATTGGCAGTTTGACTGTCAAGCCAGACCTAAAAAACAATGTAGGTTGATGACTGCCCTCCCATCTGTGCTTCTGTCAGAGAATTAATAAAGACACTTTAAAAGCACTACTGTGTAATATTTGTGCCCCCTAAAAGTTCAAGATCAGGAGGCTGGATAAATGAACAGAATGATCATAGCTGTGTGGAGAGCAAGCACTTTTTTGGAGGAAGCACCCAAATGAAAGCATGTACTCCTCATTCCCAAGATGTGGACTGAGCCAAAGGCCCTCTCCTGGTGATTTTCATAATTGTCTGGCAACAGCTGCACTGTCAAGCCATACCATAAAAAGGCTTCCTCTAGGAGGTTCTCCAAGAATAATACATTATACAAAATAACAGTACGCATCTTGCTGCATGTGGTATACATCTACAAAGTATAGACACAGAATAAATATCCTGATTTGGCAAGCAGCCGTTTTAAGCAAAGATGGAGAGGAAACTTAATTGAGGCCTTGATAGACTAAGCCAGAAAACACACTAAAACAGCTCTATGTCAGTAAAAGTGTGTGACTTCAATGTATAAAATGAAAGGGTTTTATTGCACAAATACAGTGCAATATGGAAAACGTCCACACATATCTGACTAGCATTGCCACACTGGTTCATATGGAATGCTCCTTCTGGGTTCAGCGCAGGCCATTCTGACATAGGGAGCCACATGATGTAATGGCAGCAGAGAACGTTTTGACAAAAGCTCCCAGATGATATTAACAGACTCCTTCCACACAGGTGAGATGAGAAAGAGGAATTAGATTAATCCATCTTTCCAAAAGAAGGAAAAGAGGGCTGTAACAATGACTCAAACAATCAGAGACACAGTTACCTAAGAACAAGTCATGCATCATAACACACATGTCCTGTGTCAATATGTCATGCAAACGTAGCAAATAAGATTTATCAGGCAGCATTAGCAGTCCAAAACCACCTGTCTCTGCACTATAAAACAGAATAACACAGCCTCCAGTTCAAGGCATCCTATAAGTCCACGAAAGGGAATGTGGCTTCACAATCTGAATCACTACAGCAGGACCCAGACAATTGATCTTTACTATTTGAAATAAGTGTGTTGATTCCGAGTGCAATATTTCATTCAGTATTCAACTTACGAATTAATACCACAATTGCATAGGCCTACGAAAATTATAAATTCTTTTATATACTTAGGGAAGAGTGCTTCAGAGGTACCATGTACAAATACTTGTAGTTTCTATCCTGATTAGTTTAGAACTCAGCGGGACTGCAGCGAAAGACTTTGTTCTGAGCCCTTTAAAGCATTCATTACAAAATGGGGCAGAAAAGGATATGGTATTTCAAAGTTCAGTCATAGTTCCGCCTCATAAATGCAACAATCCAAGAGACCACTATAAGCTAATTGGTGTTAAAGTCTTTCTATTTAGCCAACTAGATGTTAAAGATATCATTTTAAGAGTAATGAAAATCATCTTAAACCATTCTGAGACAAGAGATCAACAACTTAAAAGGCTTGATTAGAAGCAAAATGAAACAAAATTGTATGATAAAATACTAATATACATACTTCTTTCTTCCATAGAGGTTGACAGGAAATATAAGGCCTCTTCTGCAGGCTGGCAAGCTTTTTCTCATCCAGCGGACTCAAGGGAATTAAAGCATCCTTCGGTATATTCAGCCTAAACAGCAGATACATATTCCAAACATTAATGCGGAAAAACGAAGTAAGCAACAATGATTGCACTGTTCACCCAGTTTTTTTAATGAATCTCTATAACTTTATTGTTATGAACTATTATGAGGGACACACATGGTAAGTCTACTAGGCAGCTTAAAAATGTGACATGAATATATCTATTTATGCCCTGATCATAATCAGATTTTATTACAAGATCAAAGACTCATTCTATGCTTTCTTAACCTACTAGTTTTATTATAACATCCTACTTACTACTTTTCTTACAGCAGCAACAATATCACAAACAACTACAGCCCATTTTTATACTTTTTGACGCAAACCTGCATTAGGGTATTGTGCCGGCTAGCGCCATTCCAGGACACAAGCCGGGTGCCATATTTAAGGAATGGCGCAAGCCGGTGCTAAGGCCCGGTTAGTGTCAAAATACATGACACTAACCGGCTAGGGTAGATGTGGGGAAGACTGGGGGTTGTGCAGGAAAGAATGGCGCTAGTCAGGTTAGAGTCAATAAAATGACTCTAACGTGACTAGCGTAATTGTTTTGACGCACAACCCCCCATGGACATGACTCCTGTCTTAGGGGGTGATTCTAACCCTGACGGGCGGCGGAGGCCGCCCGCCAGAGTTCCCCCCTCCAGAACACCGCTCCGCGGTCATAAGACCGCTGCGGTGATTCTGGCTTTTGCACTGGGCTGGCGGGCGGCCGCCAAAAGGCCGCCCGCCAGCCCAGTGCAAAAGAGCCTTCCCACGAGGACGCCGGCTCAGAATTGAGCCGGCGGAGTGGGAAGGTGCGACGGGTGCAGTGGCACCCGTCGCGTATTTCAGTGTCTGCAATGCAGACACTGAAATACAATGTGGGGCCCTCTTATTGGGGCCCCTGCAGTGCCCATGCCATTGCATGGGCACTGCAGGGGCCCCCAGGGGCCCCACGACAACCCATACCGCCATCCTGTTCCTGGCGGGAGAACCGCCAGGAACAGGATGGCGGTATGGGCTGTCAGAATCCCCCATGGCGGCGCAGCAAGCTGCGCCGCCATGGGGGATTCCCAGGGCAGCGGAAAACCGGCGGGAGACCGCCGGTTTTCCACTTCTGACCGCGGCAAAACCGCCGCGGTCAGAATGCCCTGCGGGGCACCGCCAGCCTGTTGGCGGTGCTCCCGCCGACCCTGGCCCCGGCGGTAAGGAACCGCCAGGGTCAGAATCAGGCCCTTAGTAAAGACAGGAGTCATGCCCCCAGCCCAAGACTTATGTCCCCTGGGCATGGCCATTGGGCACAGTGCCATGTAGGGGGGCCCAAGTTAGCCCCCCCATGGTACTTTGAAAATAAAATTAGAAATACCTACCTGGACTTACCTGGGATGCGTTCCTCCATCCTTAGGTGTACTCCAGGTGTGGGTGTGGATGGGTGGGGTGTCCCTGGGGGCAGGGAAGGCACCTGTGGGCTGTTTCCATGGTCTGTGACCATGGAAAAAGGCCCACAGGTCCCCTACCGCCTGCCCTGACCCAGGCATTAAATAATGGTGCTAAGGAGGCTAAGCGCCATTATTTAAGGCCCTCCTCCCATGCGTGATTTTTGCACGGGAGGATAAATAAGGCGCTAGGGCCTTTGAGTCATTTTTTGCCCGGCAACGCCTACCTTGAATCTCATTGATGCAAGGGAGTTTTCCGCAGGCAAAAAATGACTTTAACTCCAATATTTTGGTGCTAGACATGTCTAGTGCCAAAATATAAATATGGAGTTAAGTTTGCATCGGATTTGCATCAACAAAATAGCGCAAATCCGGCACAAACAGAGTATAAATATGCCTGTACATGTTCAGCAAGCACTGGGTCACAAGTTATAGGTTGAGGGGAAGTGAAGCCACCAATCAGTCAAGAGCTTAGTCTGCATAAAGCAGCCACCAAGAAGTAACAGACGAATTTCTTGCTGCTCACCATTAGGTATATGCCATATCACTCCTGTCTGTATTTTACTGTTACTGATTTTTTTTAATGCGTTTGTTATGCATATTGATAAAGTATTAGGCTTAATTGGGCTGCATTTCCCACAGTTTGTTTCTCATGGATTTTGTTGCTACATATTTAGATGGATTTTGAGGCCTTTCCCCACAGTGCTCGCACTACTGGCACACTATATTCAATGCACTCCCACATTGTTTTAAGGCATGACATTATCACAACAATGACCACCATTCATTGCTATTGTAGAATATATTCAGCACTGTATTATTTTACTAATTATAGGGCCCATTACTACCCTTAGGCCTTTCTGGCTTGCACCTGGGACATCTGTTCATTTCTTTCTGTTGAAGCATTGACGAACATCCTTTCAAGGGGAATGGTTGATAGTATTGTGCGTGCAGACATGAGATTGTTTGGTGCATATCATAACCAGTAAAACTGAAAACTATAGCTTGCATCGAATCTCTGAACACTGGATTAAAATATATGTAATTGTGTGAATACTGCTGCAGTTGGTTTTTGTGTAAATTTGAGATCACGAGGACAACAGTAGTTATGAAGGGCCTAGTATTTTTCACGTTTCTGAATATGAAGAGGAAGGGCTCATGAAACATAACATACATTCTTTCCTCTACATTTCTGTTTTAAAGTTCATGGGTTATTATATTGGCTCCTGGATGTGTGCAGTAACTGACAACCTGACTTTCACCTTCTACTAGAAGCAGGCTGGGCACATCCCATTCTGAAGGTGTGCACTCTTTTGGTGTGTCTGGCTGTGTAGCCAGATAAATTCAGACCTCAACCACAAGAGGTAAATATTCTTGAAATCTAAAATGTGCATTCTCATAACATTCAGGAGTCTTCTATACAATTGACTACTGGCTCTGTCGGTGTAGTGATTATTGGTTCTCCAACACTTAGGGCCTGATTACGATCTCTGCAGCATTGCCACTGAGACTGCCAAAATGGCACTGATGAGGTGCCTGTCACCCCGGGAGCCCTAGCCTCTGTTATATTACGATGTTTCCACCAGGCTGACTGGCAGAAACCGTTGCATTATGACTTTTCTGGCAGTCAGCCTGGTGGAAACAGTGCAGTGTGGCATTGGCCTCAGGTCCAAAGGTCATGGGCAGTGCAGTGGCCCTCCTTTCCCCCCAGCACTGCCCTTCCTCTAGCCTTTTCATGGCAGGTACACTTAGTCAGTCCATTGTCCCGCATATCTGGAGATAGATTTCAAAATGAAGAAAATGCCTAATGTTTTTATGGGAATTATTTCTATGCTCCAAATGTACGAAATGATGATAATCAAAATTATGATAGCACTGACTCAGATAATGATTATACAATGATTCCAATACTTTTGCTTTGGTACTGGCCTGTCAAAAAGACAAAAGATGCCCTCCTCTTCATCCCTAATGAGCTGAGTATCCAAGAACCAGTGTCCGTTGCGCCAGATGTCAAAGTTAACCATGTATTTAAGTAATCTTCTTATCAGCTCCCCAGTTCCACTGCTGCCCTTGTATTAGATACTCAAATGGTTACCATTTTCACCAAACATGGGAGGATCCACTTGTGGCCTAATGGTTAAGGTGTAAGACTCTAAATCTGCAGGTTAATAGTTTGAGTCCTGGCATCTCCATGGCATTTACTTGTTTCATTACAAAGTATGTTAAGGTTCAATTAAACAAGTAAAAGTTAATTTGTTTCAGTGGTCCAAAGAAGTGTATGGAGCTGGCCGCTGTCTCCTGCCAGCACAATAATTTAGATGTGGTGGATTCCGTTACTAAGACTTTAGAACTCGCAGAACATGCCATAGCAGACTTGGCATTCAGTAAACTGTCTTCTCTAACTGGAATCAATGATCTTTGTGTTTTGCTGTTAAGGCCAAAGTGGCTATTTTTCTGGAAAGTCGCAAAAACTAGGTGCTTAAGATTTTGATTACAAATTGAGATTACTTGCAAGTGAAGACTGGTCCCTTAAACAAGAAAAGATGATGTAGTGGCAAGACCATTTAGCTGCTTGTAATAACTACCATTTTTGTAGGCCCACAGATCTAGTCTTAGATTCATTTCAGTCTGTAGGGATAAGGTCTTTGGAGTATTCAGTTCTCAACTGTTGGGACATGATCTGTAAATGAATTATAAGTGCATGTCAATAGCTAGATGTTTTGCAGGCTCCTCTGGCATTTGATTTCACCAAGGAAAACGCACATTTCACTGTACATTTGAGGATAGACAACATTTCCATAGTCCAATACATAAACAATCATGGAGACCCCAACACTAAAACCCTGGTAGAGTTAGCAATGGCATGTTACGAATTCCCCATCAAACATTTTCAGTTAAGGTAAAATGTCTACCTACATTCAATTGGCGATAGGTTGGCACTGCATGGACATTAATGAGAGAAGACTTCATCCAGTAGTTTTACAATCAATGACTCATTATTGATGCCTGTTGCCAATAGATTTTTGTCTCATGTTTGAACTCATAATTGCCCCACCTGTACGGAATCCTCTTGCTAAAGACATGTTCTTGCAAGATTAGACACATTTACACTTTCCATTATTTCTCATGATTTCTAGGTGATTGGCTTGGATTCTTAGACAGAAGGCCCTGGTGGCTCTAGTTTCCCGCCTCTGTATAGTTTAGACCTGGTTCTAATAACTCCTCAAAATGGCCATACATATTCCTGTATAGCTCCCATTTCACCCTCACTATTTCTAAGATCCCACCAGCAAGAGTCATGATCTATTTCTGTACACAAATCTACAGTTGATGGCTTCAAAATGTTCTAGTATTCTCATTGACTGATTGGCCTTTTACTTCAGTTCATAGTCTCAAATAATCTTTCTGGGTCTAGAATACCTTCAAAATGTATAAGAAAGCTTTCTAGGCTTGGACTTGGTAGTGTGTGGAAAAGAATCACTACCTAATTTTAGCAAAGGTCCCTTCAGTTCTGAATTTCCTTCCCTCATTGGGATCTCATGGGAAGTCATTCAGGGCTTTAAATATTTACAAGTTGTAAGGAAATGCCTCCTTGGCATGGTTACCCCCTGACTTTTTGCCTTTTCTGATGCTATGTTTTGATTTGAAAGTGTGCTGAGGCCTGCTAACCAGGCCCCAGCACCAGTGTTCTTTCCCTAACCTGTACTTTTGTTTACACAATTGGCACACCCTGGCATCCAGGTAAGTCCATTGTAACTGGTACCCCTGGTACCAAGGGCCCTGATGCCAGGGAAGGTCTCTAAGGGCTGCAGCATATGTTATGCCACCCTGGGGACCCCTCACTCAGCACAGACACACTGCTTGCCAGCTTGTGTGTGCTGGTGAGGACCAAACGAGTAAGTCGACATGGCACTCCCATCAGGGTGCCATGCCAACCTCACACTGCCTATGCAGTATAGATAAGTCACCCCTCTAGCAGGCCTTACAGCCCTAAGGCAGGGTGCACTATACCATAGGTGAGGGCACCAGTGCATGAGCACTGTGCCCCTACAGTGTCTAAGCAAAACCTTAGACATTGTAAGTGCAGGGTAGCCATAAGAGTATATGGTCTGGGAGTCTGTCATACACGAACTCCACAGCACCATAATGGCTACATTGAAAACTGGGAAGTTTGGTATCAAACTTCTCAGCACAATAAATGCACACTGATGCCAGTGTACATTCTATTGTAAAATACACCCCAGAGGGCACCTTAGCCAACTACCCGTGTAGGCTGACTGGTTTTAGCAGCCTGCCACACTCGAGATGTTGTTGGCCACATGGGGAGAGTGCCTTTGTCACTCTGTGGCTAGTAACAAAGCGTGCACTGGGTGGAGATGCATATCAACTCCCCCTTGCAGGTGCTGTAACACCTGGCGGTGAGCCTCAAAGGCTCACCCCCTTTGTTCCAGCACCACAGGGCTTTCCAGCTAGTGGAGTTGCCCGCCCCCTCCGGCCACGGCCCCACTTTTGGCGGCAAGGCCGGAGGAGATAATGAGAAAAACATGGAGGAGTCACTGACCAGTCAGGACAGCCCCTAAGGCAACCTGAGCTGAAGTGACTCTGACTTTTAGGAATCCTCCATCTTGCAGATGGAGGATCCCCCCAATAGGGATAGGAATGTGACCCCCTCCCCTTGGGAGGAGGCACAAAGAGGGTGTAGCCACTCTCAGGGCTAGTAGCCATTGGCTACTGCCCTCCCTGACCTAAACACCCCCCTAAATTCTGTATTTAGGGGCTCCCCTGAACCTAGGAACTCAGATTCCTGCAACCTCAGAAGAAGAGGACTGCTGAGCTGAAAAACCCTGCAGAGAAGACGGAGACACCAACTGCTTTGGCCCCAGCTCTACCGGCCTGTCTCCCCTCTTCGGAAGAAAACTGCTCCAGCGACGCTTTCCCCAGGACCAGTGACCTCTGAATCCTCAGAGGACTGCCCTGCTCTAAAAGGACCAAGAAACTCCCGAGAACAGCGGCCCTGTTCACCCAAGACTGCAACTTTGTTTCCAAAGAAGCAACTTAAAGACAACTGCATTTCCCGCCAGAAGCGTGAGACTTGCAACTCTGCACCCGACGCCCCCGGCTCGACTTGTGGAGAAACAACACTTCAGGGAGGACTCCCCGGCGACTCCGAGACTGTGAGTAACCAAAGTTGTCCCCCCTGAGCCCCCACAGCGACGCCTGCAGAGGGAATCCCGAGGCTCCCCCTGACCGCGACTGCCTGACTCTCAGATCCCGACGCCTGGAAAAGACCCTGCACCCGCAGCCCCCAGGACCTGAAGGATCGGAACTCCAGTGCAGGAGTGACCCCCAGGAGGCCCTCTCCCTTGCCCAGGTGGTGGCTACCCCGAGGAGCACCCCCCTTGCCTGCCTGCATCGCTGAAGAGACCCCTTGGTCTCCCATTGATTCCAATTGAAAACCCGACGTGTGTTTGCACACTGCACCCGGCCGCCCCCGTGCTGCTGAGGGTGTACTTTCTGTGCTAACTTGTGTCCCCCCCAGTGCCCTACAAAACCCCCCTGGTCTGCCCTCCGAAGACGCGGGTACTTACCTGCTGGCAGACTGGAACCGGGGCACCCCTTTCTCCATTGAAGCCTATGTGTTTTGGGCACCACTTTGAACTCTGCACCTGACCGGCTCTGAGCTGCTGGTGTGGTAACTTTGGGGTTGCTCTGAGCCCCCAACGGTGGGCTACCTTGGACCCAAACTTGAACCCCGTAGGTGGTTTACTTACCTGCAAGAACTAACAATTACTTACCTCCCCTAGGAACTGTGAAAATTGCACTGTCTAGTTTTAAAATAGCTATATGTGTTTTATTTGAAAAGTATATATGCTATTGTGATTATTCAAAGTTCCTAAAGTACTTACCTGCAATACCTTTCATGCAAAGTATTACATGTAGAATTTGAACCTGTGGTTCTTAAAATAAACTAAGAAAATATATTTTTCTATACAAAAACCTATTGGCCTGGAATTGTCTCTGAGTGTGTGTTCCTCATTTATTGCCTGTGTGTATGTACAACAAATGCTTAACACTACTCCTTTGATAAGCCTACTGCTCGCCACACTACCACAAAATAGAGCATTAGTATTATCTCTTTTTGCCACTATCTTACCTCTAAGGGGAACCCTTGGACTCTGTGCATACTATTCCTTACTTTGAAATAGTGCATACAGAGCCAACTTCCTACACAAGTCATCTATTCTTCTGGTCTTGATCATTTGAGGACAAAAACAAAGGAAAACAGGCTTTAGTCTGTAAATTGCTGATGTATATCTGATATTCCACCCTCTAAACTCTGTTATTTCTCATTATGGAAGATAATCCTTATTTCCCTTTTCATCCAAGGTCCTACGTACTGTGCTTTAAATTATAAACTCAAAGCTACTGACTTAAGAAAGTCCTCTCCCTCCTCCTTTGTTAATTTGTCTAAAAAAAAGAAAAGCTTCGGTATCTACTCTTACTTTAGTTCGATGAGCTAGGGCTACGTCTTTAGCAAGGAAAGATACAAAAACCTCTGGTGCACATTCCAATTGAGCCTCTTTGGCTGAAAGTAGGTTAGAGTAGATCTGATTGGTCCAGGATATCAATATTCAGGATATTTTATTGCAACCAATGGTTGTGCCTATTTGGCAGTAGTGAAAACGTTGCTAAAGAAGCATAATATGCCCCTTCTGTCTTGTAATAAGATGCAGATTTTCCTTGTTAGAGCAGTGGAGGAAAATCATGATTTTCATAGAGGCAAATATTATCCCTCAACTGTCTATATTATGTCAGATATTTTGTTTCCCTCCCATTAACTTTTATAGTCTAAAAACGTTCTTCGTTATTTCTTTCAGCTTCAATTTCTACAACTTCTGGTTCTTCCTAAGGCTGCATCTATAGAGGACACATTTGAAACTCAGGCTTGAAGATGCTTGTAAATTCCTGACAAGTTATCTAGTGTTTCAAAAAATTACGGGTTCTAATATTTCTGTTGGATTCCTTCTGCTGTTCTTCTTTTTCATGTACGGAGTTTAAATTGTCTTTCAATTACAAAAGAGGCTGTTACCTCCTGGTGACTGTTATGTATAGCCTATGCTCATGGCTGACCGATGGGATCACCTCCCCTCAACCTGTAGTTTGTGAGGGTGTGCTGGGAAGGGATCCTATAAAAAGGTATCAAGTTAAGAAAACATAATATTTGCCTCAGTGTCTTTAACAAAATCATGCATTTCCTTCATTATTCTGGGTATGAAAAAAATGCATTAACATTTATCCCATGAGGTAGGACAGTGGTTACGGGCCCACCCCACATAAAACACATTGTTAGCTGAATTTATGAAGATGGGTGGTCAGCTTTCTTAAAACTGTGAACGCATCATAGTCCTTTGAGGAATACCACAAATGATGTATGGCTCTTGGCATTGGATTAAGTTTACAACATTGATGCTCAGAACTTAGGTCAAAAAGGTAGAGGAGGGAGTAGATGCTACCAGAAAAAGAGAGGGTGGGGGTTCTTGTTCAAATTCAAAGCAGGTGGTGCATCTCAAACTGTAGTGAGCAAATCCCAATATGTAAGTCAGGGGGAGGAAAACATATCAGCATATACTAGATCGTACCCAACAATGCGTTTGGACGATGCAAATGTTAGAATTTCATTGCTTCAAAAGGTTCAGAATCTGAATTATTCAATAAAAGGCTGTACTGTCGGTATTGGGCTGCTGTGAAATAACAACCGATAAACATGTTTACTTTGTACATACATATACCAAAGCTTTATCATTTAGCAACTTCTGCAGTGCGTGTCCAAATTCAACAGAAACATGTACCTGACTATGTCTGAGGGAAGAAGGCCAATCCATCGTATGGCTGGAACAGTGAGACTATAAGCTTCAAAGGACATCGACTAGAATATAAAGACAAAAACACACTTTGAAATTTCACTTGACTAAATTGTCCATGATTCAGTAATATAGCATTCCAAGTGACATCTAATTACAGCAAACGAACAGATCACACCAGCTTTTTTTGAGGGGAGGCAATCAGCATTGCAAAAGGGAAAAAAGCATATTTGTCGATGCTGGAAAACAACAGAACAGTAGAGCACTGTCAAAAAAGAGAAAGAATAACGGCATGTATGTGTGCAAGTGCCATCAGCGTCATGTCGCTACAGGTGCCTAACATGGTGATGTATATGTGTGCATGAATCATCACGCATGTGCAGGCATACAGATGATCTGATGCAAACAACTGTTGGGTCGCGCTATGTGCAAACGCGCCCACTGAAATAAAGACTCAGCGCCAGAGTGCGTTATAAACCGAGTCCTTTATTTCCAACTCTCTCTCACTCGAATGCCCCTTCCTGCCTTTCGCCTCCCCTCTTATGCCCTCCCCCCTGTCGTCATGGTGCAATCCATCTTGCACCTTTGGTATAGGGGTGAGTTCCAACTTTCCCCTTTCTGGTCCCTCTCTGTGGTGTTGACCGCTTCCGGCGTCAATACTACATCCCTTCCCAACGGGGAAGAGAGTGAGAACAAACGGAAAACTCTTAACAGAACTTTAAAACAGAACCTAGAACGGTGGCCACTGGTAGGCCTGAGACATCACTTGAATTGTCACCTCTGAAAATCAGTCACATGTGGAAATCAGCATACAGCCTTGATGGGTCAGGGTTGTGTTTTAGCATGTATCTTCCTCTGCCAGTCCGCCCTGACGTTTGGGCTCTTTCCTCGTTTGGGTCAGACGTTCTAGATCCTGCCCCCTGGGTCTGCCCTCGTTCCGGTGATGGCTGATCTGCCTGTCTCTCCTGGCTGCTTCCTATTCCTTCTCCTGTTGTACTTCACTCGTCGGTCTCTGTGTCTGATTCCGCCCTCTCCTCGGCACTGCTCCTGTCTCCCTCCTTGGGTGTCTCCTGGGGCAGATGTTTGAACAACGCTAAATTTCGGGTTACAGTTTCTGGTCCTCGCCGGGCTGTCACCATGGTGCCTTTCACTGCAGTCACGGTCCATGGTCGTGCCTCAAAAGGAAGACGGAACTTGCTGCCTGGGTGGCGATCTTTGACCAGAACCCTATCACCCACTTGCACCCTCGTTTCTAGTGTTCTTTTCTGGAAGGCATACTTGTTTGCTGCGCTTCTCCTTGTGTTGACGTATTGGGAGGTGGGGTTTTCGCCCTCCAGGACGGGTGATGCGGGATGGCGTCCATCACGTTCTGCCAAAACAGAGCTGACTGGGAGTGGCTCCTGTGGTGGCGTGTGGTGTTACCCTGTACTCCCTTAGAAATGTGTAAATGGCCTTTTCCGTGTTTTCTGCTTTTGCCACTGCAATTCGGATGACTTTGTTCAGTGTTCTTACAAATCTTTCCACCTCCCCATTTGCTTGCGGCCATCGGGTGTGATGCGTCTGTGTTTGGTGTTCATTGATGCTAGAAATTCGTCCCACTCATGGCTGTTGAATGGGGGCCCGTTATCTGTGCGTATCGCTCCAAAGAACCCGTGAGTAGCCATGAGCTTTTCAAATTTGGGAATGACGGTGTGTGCGGAAGTTGACTGCACTATTTCTACCTCAGGATAGCGTGAACAGTCATCGACCGCAATGATCATGTGTGAACCATCTGGCAGATGTCCAAAATCTGCGCTCACTGTTTGCCATGGTGCTGACGGTCATTGTTCTGTTATAATAGGTGCTGGGGGGTCAGGGTTGCCGCTAGCTTGGCAGACAAGGCACCTTTTCACTGTGTCTTCGACCATTTTATCAAGACCCGGGAACCAGACTTTGTTCCTGAGGCGGTCTTTTGATTTGAAGATTCCCTGGTGTGCCCCGTGGGCAAGGGACACTGCTCGGGTAGTGAGGCTGGATGACATCATGAGGCGGAGACCCCTTAGCAGACAGCCTTCTTCAGTCACGGAAAGTTCTTGGCGCACATTGAATAGGGCGTGTAGGCAGGCTTGAGCTTGTTGCGTGCGGAACGGATCTGGCCGCTGGAGTGGTCTCCATTCCCCTGTGCGGGTGGCTGTTATGGCCAGCTGTAGGCATTCGTCTTCTTCAGTCGCTGTCACTACCTCGCTGAATGGTATGGGTAGAGGCCGTGCTCGTTCTACTACCAACCTCACGTATTCTTCCATTTCCCGGGCTTCTTCTACTTCCTGTGACGTAGCCGGCCGTGCGTGTCTGGATAGGAAGTCTGCCGGGTTTTTTGTGCCGGGTTGGTAGATGAGCGTGAAATCGTACTCCTGTAGCTGCAGGATCCACTTCTCGATTCTGGGTGGGGGTTTGGAGGAAGATCCTTTGAATAGGGGCAGTAGGGGCTTGTGGTCGGTCACGACAGAAAACGGCTTGCCATATAGGTAGAGATGAAAATGGATGACGATAGCCTCACGTTCGATTTGTGAGTATCTTTGCTCTGTTGGTGTGAGCGTGCGGCTGGCAAAAGCAATGGGGGCCCACTCTCCACAGTCCTGTTTCTGTGTTAGCACTGCCCCAAGGCCAGTGGGGCTGACGTCGACCACAAGTTGTGATTGTCGCTGGGGGTCAAAAAACGCTGACGTGGTGTCAGCCGACAGTGCCTTTTTGGTGGCTTGAAAAGCCGCTTCTTGTTCCTCGCCCCACATCCATGGTTGATTCGCCTGTGTGAGTTGCCTCAAAGGTCCTGTGATGTCAGCTAAGTTTTTCATGAACCGCCCACAGTATGTGACCATGCCCAGGAAACTCCTGACTCCTGTCACCGTTGTTGGCGCTGGGGCTTCTTGGATGTCTTTGACTTTCTGGGGGTCCGGTCCTACTCCATGCTTTGAGAAGTGATATCCGAAGAAACATATTTCTTCTTTGAGGAAATCGCATTTGTCCTTGTGAAGAGTCAGTCCCTGTTTTTGTAGCCTGGCGAATACGGCTCACAGTCGTTTTAGATGTGTTTCCATGTTTGGTGCGTGAACTAAAATGTCATCACTTACATTCAGGACCCCTGGGAGTCCCTGCAGGACTTCTTTGATGACGTGTTGGAAAACTTCTGCGGCGCTTGATATGCCAAAATTAAGTCTTTTGTATCGCCACAACCTGTTATGAGTGGAAAATGTGGTTATGGGTCTGGATTCGGGGTGCAGCATGATCTGATGGTAGCCTGACCGAAGGTCCATTTTGGAAAACCAGCAGGATCCTGTCAGCTCACTGAGGATGTCGTCGATCGTAGGAGTGAGGTGCCGTTCTCGTTTTATTGCCAGATTGGGCATGCGCATGTCAACGCATATCCGGACCGCGTCAGGCTGTTTGGGTTTCTTCGCGACCACAATTGGGGATACCCATGGTGTTGGAACCGTGACCTTCTCAATGATACCCGCTTGTTCCAGCATGTGGAGTTCGCGTTCCACTTTGGGGCGAAGGTGAAACGCAACGCGGCAATGTCTGAGTGCTGTTGGGGTGATGGATTCATCGATATGAAGCTGTAGCGGGGGGCCCTTCAGGCAGCCGAAGCCTTCAAACAGGGTCCTGAATTCTTGCGTGAGTTGGTGGAGGGCATTCGCGTGGATGCTAAAAGCAAAATGCACTAACTCCAGATCTTGGACAGTTTGGCTGCCTAACAGGAATCCGGTGCCGTCTTTGGAGACGTAGATCTTTGTGGCTTTTCTGGTGTCCTCGTGGGAGATCTCTGTGGTGAATGTTCCTGCTATCACTAGAGGACGGCTGTTTCCGAAGGCGAACACCTGTACGTTGGTGGGTTTTAGCGGCGGCAGTGGCTTGGGTAGGTTTTTATATATGTCCATGGCCATCAGATGGATTGATGCTCCGGTGTCTACTAGTGCCGATATGGGTGACCCTTGGATCGTGACTGGACATGTGGGTAGGCGTCGGCCCCCAACAGCGTGTATGATGTGCACCACGTGTGAGTCGTTGTCCATGTCGCTATCCGAATCTGGATCCAGTGCAGTTTGGACCATTTTGACTGTTTTCTTCGGACCAGTGGTTGTCTGTTTGTGTGAAGACCTGCAAACTTTGGCAAAATGGTTTAATTTCCCGCATGCGCTGCATATTTTGCCCCAGGCCGGGCAGGTCATTGGGTGTGGTGCTGGGCCTCCGCACCATTTGCATGATCTGTTCTTGGGTCTCCCTTTATAGGTGTCTTTTTGTCGTGACATGTCTGTTGCTACAGCATTGGCTGCTTCCACCTTCGGTTGGGCTGCAGGGGTCTGTTCCATATGCGCTGCTCGGGCCTGTGAGAGTTCCTGTGATCACCCAAGTGTGAGGATGTCCTTCATTTGCATATTCGGTTGCTGCAGGACGCGTTCTCGAAGTTTTGATGATGAGCATCCCTGAATGAATTGTGCCCTGATTTTGTCCTCTTCATCGGGCAGTGTGCAAGTGCTGGCTAGTTCTTTAAGCCTAGCGTAGAAGACGTCCACGGACTCGTCGGTGACTTGTCTGGCTTAGCGCAGGAGGAACCTCTCATAGTCCGGATTCGCATATGGTTCGAAATGTGCTGTGATTGCTGCTTTTAGAGTTTCATATGTTCGTGGCCTCGCTTCTGTGACCGACTTGAACATTTTGTGTATGTCTGCTCCTCCGATGTGGAGAAGGAGGGGCCTCCTCCTTTCTGGTTGCACACCAAGTGCTTCGAAATATGTTTCAAGGCGCTCCACCCAGACCTTCCACCTTGCTGCTTGGGTGGGGGGTGCGCCTGTGACTGTGAAAGGCTCTAGTGGTGGAATGCCGGCCATGGATCTGGTGTAGAGAATGTCTTGCTTGGCAATGAAAAAAACCACAAGCTTCGTAGCACCTGTGTTTTATTGTGAGCCTTGCTTTCCTTGCAGTAAGTCTTTACTCACGACAGCTTCCAGACACCTTTTTTTTTGTTTGACTCCCTTGTTCTAAATCATGTGCAGGTGTTTACTTTCTGTGTTGTAGGGCTTTTCTTTTTCCCCTTTTTTTTTTTTTTTTTCTGCAGGTGTGCGCAGCGGAGTCTCCAGTGTTCTTTTGGTGTACTGTAAAGTCCAAGTATGTCCTCTTTATATATATTTTTTTTTGTTGGCTGCAGACTGTGATGTGTACTTTTATTAATTTTGTTTGTTGTTTTTTTTTTCTTTTTGCAGATTTGCGCAGCGGAGCCTACCGGTATTTAGTTTCTTTTTTCTCTCGCATGCGTTGCGAGGATTTGTTTCCTATGCAGACCTGCGCAGCGGAGCTGGTGTGCGCGCAACGGCCGTTGCGGGCGTGTCAGGTAAGGCCCTCTCAGCCGCACGTGCACGCCGGATTTCCCTTGTCCTGAGTCAAGGAGACGCTGCTGCCAGGGCTCACACGTGCGCTGGTGCAGCAGAACACCGCTTACCGTGGTCCCGGCGTGATGGTGTGGCTCGGTGGAGGTGCGGCAGGGCTTAGTGCGTGCGGCAGTGCGCCGGGACTCCAGCAGCCAAATTCGCCGCGGGAGAAGACGGCCGCAGGTGATTTCTGCCTCTTGAGAGGTAGGCTCGGGGTCAGCAGGCTCAGTCTTGGGTGGTCCGAGGTAGTCGTCACCACTCTCGTCGCCAATTGTTGGGTCGCGCTATGTGCAAACGTGCCCACTGAAATAAAGACTCAGCGCCAGAGTGCGTTATAAACTGAGTCCTTTATTTCCAACTCACTCGAATGCCCCTTCCCGCCTTTCGCCTCCCCTCTTATGCCCTCTCCCCTGTCGTCATGGTGCAATCCATCTTGCACCTTTGGTATAGGGGTGAGTTCCAACTTTCCCCTTCCTGGTCCCTCTCTGTGGTGTTGACCGCTTCCGGCGTCAACACTACAACGACAATTTGTCTTTATTGATTTACCGCTCCAAATGACAGACCTCAATCTTGGGGGGGTACATAAAAGGGAATAAGTTGAATGTGTGCTAAAGTGCGTTTTTAAAGAAGCAGCCCACCCACAAACTTTGCACGCGGGGGCCTCCAGGAGAGGGATAAAAACTGCAAAAAGGCGCAGTGGACGTGTCGGGGTGGTTTGTAGCAATGGCGCAGCAGGGGAGTGTGGAGGGAAATTGAGCTAAGCAGCAAGATTAACAGGGAAGGAGGTGGGGGTGGGCAAGGAAGGAAGTAGGGGGTTAAATTTCACAAAATTATGACAAATACGCCAAGGGAGGTGTGAAGGGAAGGAACGGACAAGCTAGTGGCTGAGAGGGCAACATTAATAGCATAGGGTGGGAATGGAACAGGGAAGCAGCACAGCAAAGAGGAAGAAAAAAAACACATGCACTCCCATGGAGTATCAAAGACAAAAAAGCATTTGCACTGCAATAGGTTTTATTTACTTGAGTTGGCGCTATTGGCATCGTCAATTTATAACTGGACTACTTTTGCCACATTAATTAGTCAACCATGACGCATATTTGAGTCCTTTCTGCAATTCTCATCAAATTTTTTTTGCTTGCTTAAGTCCTGTTCTAACCTCTGCCTCACGGCCAAAGAATTTATGGCGGTATTTCCACATCCCACTTCGCTACTGACATAGAAAGCACTGGTAACTCCACAGGTGCAGCAAACACATTGTCCCCTTGACGTGTTCCTTCTGTCAGGTCTTGAGGGCGCTAGAACTTAGGAATGCAAGCTGGACACCGCTTCCTTTGTGTGCTGGGGAAAGGCAGTTATGAGGGGGAACACAGAACACTCCAGGATAGGGCAACATACTGACCGCGTAAGTGATCTATAGGTTTATTTACAGTCGGAGTAGGTGTTTCACCTCAAAACATATGAAAAAAAAGCAACAGTGCCTTCAAGTCCCATTAAATCCAGCCGTTCAACAAGCAATGGCGAAGGGAGTATGGAAGTACTTGTGCATACCCAGGCACAATAAATGAAAAGTCTTAAATAAATTGTTCTAAAACTTCTACTGTTTTTTTTCTTCCATTCTAGCTTTGGGAGATAAACACTTCACTGGGAAAATGAACAGAATGCAGCGCTTGCTTGCTTTCGGTCGGATGTAATGCGATCACCTGCCTAGAAAATTCCTCTTCTGAATAATAGAAACCATAGTGTCACCCTCACAGGTAACCAACTACCAAACCTCCAGTGCACACGAAATAAAGCAGCCCCTTCCTAAAACGGATTTCATTGAATTTCTAAGGGCAACCCTGCCTTCTCTTTTAGGTGTGTGGTCTCCACCCTAAATCCTTAGCAATGCTGGCAGTACACTTCCACTGTGTGGGAAGGCCTGCATTTCAATGCATGTTCTTTACCTGCACTATCATGCATGCAAATACGGGTTAGTAATGAAGAGACTCCTTTGCACGTCTCCTGTGCAGTTCTGCCGAGGAGAGCAGCATGCCGGAGCCAATATAGACTGAGAACAAAACACCAAAGCTCTGCCATTTCTGTTTCAACCCGAGTGACAAAAATTCATAGCAGCATTGCTGAAATGCACAAGCCCTCATAAACTTGTCACATTTGGAAAACAAAAGCATCGTTCAATGTTCTGAATTAGATTTTTTAGTTTTGGCATGTGTTTTCGGATTTTGAAGGAGCTCCCATATTTACTAAGTTAGGATTAATCCCTGCCCACACTCAGAAACTGGAGAATCACATGGTTTGCAGCTACCACAAGCATTACATTTAGACCACCAAAGAACATCAATGCATTACAGAAAATGTGCCGAGTTGAAATAAAATATCCAATGATAGATTAAATTATGTAGCTAAATTTGAATATCTGCCCATTAACAAAGGAATCTGACAAGTCAGTTACAACTGAGCACATCGCAGACCTGACACAACATCATCAGGCAGATATGATTCACTGGACCACAACAATGTGCCATTAGGGTCTCTGCTGTACAGGAGCAACCCGAGAGCGACTTATACATGCATCACAAAATAGACTGCTCGCTAAAGGACACAAAATAGCATCTGCCACTAGGTGGGACCCTGGAGAACAACATGAAATAGAATCCTTTCTACAGGTGCATCCAAACACACCTAATAGGCTCTGCTGTGTAAGAGACAAGACTCTAATGCCTTATGAAGCACAAAAAATATCCTGCGACTGGTCCACAACAAGAAGTCCTCTCCGGTCATACAGTAACATATCATCATAGCTGAAACTCGACACAACTACATCTGAAATGTAAAGCCGGCAGCAAATAATTTTTGTATAGCAGTGATACATGTCAATACACACCCTACTCGGAGACCACATATAAGAAAGGACGATATTTGACAAGTTCCATTCTCCAACACACATGCGCATATAGTTAGTCTGAGCTCTTAGAGGAAAGTACTTAACAGCCACAGCTCCAGTCTAGGTGCAGAACAGGCCATGCCAACAATGTCATAATAAACAGTGCCACAAGCACTATAATTTGGGGTTGTTTTCACAACAAATGACTGATTTATTGTTGACTCTTTTCCCTAACCTGTTATTAACACATTCTGACTTGTCCTGGCTCCACTCTGCAACTTTTTCTTTACAGAGGGAAAAATTATACTTTTGGGTCAGAGCTTGTACCTAAAGTATTCCAACAACAATAGTATACAGTGGTATATCCTGCCTGCACCATCTGATATTACCTTCCGCAACAGATGAGAAAGACGACAAGCAACGGCAAAGGAAAAGAGACGGCCTCATCTTGACGTCACCACGCATGATGTGTGGCAGCCATTTTAAATTGGGAGACTATACATTAAATATTGTAACATAGCCATTTTCTCTACACATCGGCAGCACGTAAGAAAATTGATTTTAACATAGTGGTGGTCATGATTGTCTTTGCACTGCGGCGGTAGGGGACGGAAACAGGCGCCTTCATAAAACAGCCTCTAACATTTGACCTCGGACTTTGAGTGCACAGCACATGTGACCAGAGAAGAACATGATTTAGAGTACTGTTAACAGAAACAGACTGGAGCCAGTAAACAACATCCAGCGCTCTGGTCAAATGCTATTAGCCTAAGAAAAATGTAGTCCATAATCACATGCTACATTGGCACAAGTGGAACGGTATAAGTACTGAGGCCATGCTCCAGGGGAGTGTACAACTGTGGAAAAGGTGGGACAAAGAGCAAGGATTGACCACTAGCAAGCAAGGATTTTTTAAGGACACTGAAACAAAAAAAACAGTGAAGAAGGAGCGAGCCCATAAAGAAGTATAGAAGTATATACTAAAGTACACAGAAGAGGTCTCGAATACTCAATCTAAAAAGTGGTTTCCTGAATGTAAGCAGAGAAAGGATGCAAATTGTCAAATCAAAAGGATGGTTCAGAAGCAGTTCTCCGGGGAGGGACAAACACATCTTGAGGAAGGGAAGCCATTGAATAAAATGCAAACAAGTCAGATTCAATGGCCTAGACATAGTTTATTAGGTTCCTCCTCCACTATATCATAGCTAGCACCAGTGCGTAATTTGAGACAGTGGTTTCTGGTGCGAAGTACCAGCATTTAGTTTTGAGGGCTAGCACTTATTTTTCTGCCTCAAGCATTTACTGCGATAAAAAGCCTTAGATGGGAAAGACAGAGGAAGAGAAAAATGAAAAGGCTTCACAAAGGAAGAAAGCAGAATGCTGCAAGAGTGAGCTGAAAGGGCAGGCAGTGGTTGTACATGGATTAAAGAGGTCTGAGATGGCTTCACGATTACGCTGCCTCAGTATTCCATGCTCGCACAGTTAAATGCAGCTGCCACGTGTTTCAGAGGAGTGCTGTGGGCACCGGCATGTTTTTATTTACAAATTAAGCACTGACTAACACCCAATATTAAATACACTTAAAGGCACTGGCATGAGCCTGTTGCTGTTGTGTGGGATAAATAATGAAGGAGTCGGCCTAGCCGAATAATGGAGTGGTACGGATACTGAATTAGGATACAGGAAACAATGTTGAACCACTATTTGATTGGCTGTAAGTGAAGTGTAATCAAGAAGCATGGGAAGTTATTGATTACACTGGTTGCAGGTTCGTAACAAATCCTTCTTCACTATACAGCCAGGTGTGTCTTTTTTTAACTTCTGCCAATTTGTGTATGTGTAGGTATGTATAAGATATTTTGTATTGTGTACTTTTTTTGCTTAATGCATTTTTAGTGTGTTAGAAGAGGATTGGTGCTTTACCGGCACAGTGCTCCAGGGGCTCGTCTGCTCAACCGGGGCTTGGGGGTCCGCACGTCTGGGGTTCCTTACGGCAGCAAGTGGCGCACTCCTTTCGCAACTCAGCCCCTCTGATTGCTGTGTGAGAAGGCATTTGCCTTCAAGCTGCGTACTCCACCGGCATTCTAGCCCTTCCACCTAGAGTGTGAGAAGGCCTTTGCTTCATGATCCAGCCTCTCCTCACGGCTTTCCCACTCACACCTACGACACTGCAAGAAGTGTAAGATTGGAGTTTAGCCGGCACAGCGCACTGGGGGACGCAGCCGTCGTAGCGGAGAATTGAGTGCACAGAGGAACAGCAGGCAGCTGGAGGCTGTTGTTGGTTGTCGCTGGATGCCCATTAAGTTGGGCTAGGCTGGGTCAGCTGGTAAAGAAGTTGTTGAAATTGGTAAAGAGGGTGATGACTGTGTGAGATTGACCCTGTTTGCCTCGCTCGAGCCGCAAATCTCCTGTAGTAGCCTTTTTGTGCCCCTAGCGGGGGTAGCCTTTATGATGCCCATGAAGAAGCTCCGCTCAGGCCGTCTGCTACCAGGGAGATCCTGCTTAAAAACCAAATCCAACCCCTTACGGAATAAGGCTAATCCCGCCCTTTCGCTGAAGGGTCAGTCGCAGAAGCAACTATTTACCTTTTGGGGAAAAGAGAACATCTTAATACAGGAAACAAAAGACAAAGTCCTCCCCATCGCAATTCCGGATATTGAGGCCCCTGGAGGGCCTCCAAGGGAGCCCCCAGGGGAGCTCTCAAGGGGGTCTTATCAGGCAGAAGTCAGCCAGATAGGAGGATCTAAGACCTTGGAACAGGGCATTTTATCGTCCCTTGCGGAGACTGCAAAGACAGATCAGCCCGCCTGGAGCCTGATGGGGCCGCAGCATTGTCTCTCCTCCACATCAGCCTGGCAAGTCAGTTCTTTCACTCAAGCCGTCCTGGCTCCGATAAGTCCTCAGGAAAGTGGCGCCATTTCATCAACAGCGTCGGTTGTGATTGGTCCCTGTGACTTCACGCTGGCGGATCTGGATCCAAATCTATTTCAGAGATACGGCCCCCAAGGTTAAGGATCTCTCGCCTGCATCTGTGGTGTCCAGGTCAAAGTGCTTGCCGACTTCAACTGGCCTGGAGCTGTTTAATAGTACTCCCTTGTTACAAGACTCACTATACATCCATTCTCACTTGTCTGCAACACCAGCTTCAGAAGTAAGTGGAATTCAGTCTATCCAACCCCCTGAATCAGAGGTTAGGCTTTCAGCCTCTCTGTTTAACCTGGAAAACATTCTTGCCTCAATTTTAAAGCTCCTGGAGAAATTTGTAGGGGGTTCAGACTGCATTCTCGACTCCGTAACAGCAATTTTAGCGGAGTTGACTAAAGATAAAAAGGTGGCCGAACTTTTAGATCCTATTCAGCCCAACGCTCCTTCTTAGCAACTTTTCAAAGATCAGAGGCCTTCGTGGGTGCCCCCTAGGGCATCCCAAAGGGAGCGCACGTGCAAGGACGTTTGTACTCAAGCTGGAAACGCCCAATGCAACCAGTCTAGTGAGGCAAAGTCACTGCCAGGAAGCCAGATGGACTTTATTCGATTCATCTTTGATCCTCTTACTCTGATGGGTAATTACGCTGTACAGTGTAACCAGTCCCCTTTGAAGGTATTCCCCATCTTTGAAAGAGCTGTTCATCAAAAGAGTGGGCCTATAATTTCCCCCACAATGTTACTCTTGGGAGATGAACCTAAGATGGGAAATATTGCTCAAGGCAGAAGAAAACCTAAGAGATCGAAGAAACTAAATCGACGGATTAGTAGAAAAAAAAGAAGGAAAATACTTTTCCCCGATGTGATAACTGATGGGACTATTGCCCCCCGAGTTTGTGCAGATCAACATATGAAGCAATCCTGTCTGCCCTCTCCGCGATGGCCCAATATGTCTAAAAGGGGGCCGGAAAGTGAGCCTAAAACTGACCTCTCTATCACGCCAACCTTCAATCCAACTGCCTTTCCATTCTTGCATTCCAGACAGGAGGCCATTTCTAATGTTGCCTCCTTCCCTTTGCCTAGGGAAGGGGTACCTTTAACAGGTTATAATATGGACTCTCAGATAGTAGACTTTTTTCCCATCTTTGATGCTGATTTCATCCTAAATAGGTCCACTTTGTTAAGATGCCTCTCAGAATCCAGTTATTTGAAACACATTACTAGCTATGATATTGACCTTGTTTCTTTATTGATGATTAATGGTGGTTTCAGGGCTAGCGCCTTTCGCTCTTTGCAAGTGGCTTACCTGGTCCTCTCCCACGCTGATTTTCTACAGTGTCAGGGGATTGATGTGCTCCCGCTCTTGTCCCGTACATGTTTTGGCAGGGGAAAAGGATGTGACTAAGGGCCCTAACACCCCAATCCCCTGACCACTTTGAAGGGTCTGATTTTACTATGTACAGACCTAGATTAGATTTACAGGCACTTAAAGTCTCCCTCACAGAGAGGATAGACAGGTGTTACTGCAGGAGATACGTCCAGTATCTAATCACCCAGCCACTTATTTCGAGGAAGATTGGGGTTGGCTTCTGGGTGACCCTCCTCAAGAGCGGGGGCCCAGGGACCCACTCCATTCATCTTCCTAACAGAGGACTCAAAATAATTTCCTGGAATGCAGCTGGGGTAAAATTTAGCAGGGAAAAATTATCTTATCTTAACACCCTTAAACCGGACCTAATTTGCTTACAGGAGACTTGGTCAGACACAGACTTATTGTGGGACAATTTTTTTGTCATTGACTGTAAGGCCACTTCGTCACAAAGGGGTCATGCTAAAGGGGGGTAGCTTGCCTACTGTCTAACACACACAAATGGGATTATTCCTGCAACAAAGACCCCAGTTACCTCTTCATGGCCTTATCCATTCAATTGCAGATTACCGCTCGAGGCCCCACTACATTGTTACTAATTAATGTCTATGTGCCCCCAGAGGCAGTTTATGATTCATTGTTACATAGGGTTTTTGCCTTTATTGAGGACGCCCTAGATACTCAGCTCCCTCTATTGATTGTACTAATGGGATACCTACACTGTAAAATCTCCAACTTTGTTTTATGTCAAATGCATGAAGTTGAAAGAGAAATAGTGCTTCGTATTCCAGCTTGTGTCTTCCCCCCTTTAATTAAAACCAACAAAAGAGGTCAACTTCTCCTCAGCCTTCTTAAAAAAATTACTGTATTATCGCCAAGGGCAGGCCCACCTCGGACTCTCCCACCTCCTTTACGCATATATCCCCGGGTGGAATGGCCATTTTAGATTATTTAGTTTTTTAATATTCATCATATTGTTTATTAGAAGATTTTAGGATTATAAATACCCCCTATAGTGAACACAATTTGCTTTTTATCTCTCTTGAAACGTCCATATTGTCACTAGACTCATGGAAGTCTAATGGGTTTACCCAGAGTTTTACTAATAAGACAGGGAAGTCCCAGTGGAACTTAAAGAGAGTGACAGGTGTTTTGGCGATATTAGCACCCGTGGTTGCCAATTTGATTAGTTGGGAGGGGATGGAATTGTTATATTTCTCTATTCTCTTGAAGCAATTGGTAGTTAACACATCGTCCAGAGGGCAAAAAGTAGTTCGGAAAACCATCCCCGTGCACTGCTTGATTTAAATGGAGAAATAAATAACCTGGTTAGGGCCCAGTATTTAGTTTTCTCTGAGGAAAGGATTCAGCTCTGGGAAGCTGCTACAAAGGGCCAAGCAAGGCGCTTTTGGGCTTTAGTGGGTGAAGGTTGTGGGTCGAGAATTCGTCTCCCCCCCTGTCGTGATCACTGAAGCCCGTTGGTCTGAATTTATCGCATCCCTATACCCTTCAAATGGGGTCGTTCCATTTCAGCCCCCTGAATATTCAGCTGCATATACTCCTTTTCCTCGGTCAATAAAAGAGATCGACTGTGCTATCCGTGATATGCGCTCTTCCACTGAAATGGGCCCTGATGAAGTTCTTATATCAGTTATAAAACAAGATAGGAGTTCTTGGTGTAAGATCTTGCATGTGGTCTTTAATAGATGTTACCTTTCTAGATGTATTCCTCTCTCATGGGTTGGTAGTTTCATTGTACCCTTATTTAAAAAGGGCGACCAATCCTGTCCTGATAATTATCGTCAGATTGCCCTCCTTGATGCGGTGGGAAAATTTTTCACCAAATGTCTGCTTTCTAGACTAACGTCTTGGGCAGAAGAGAATAATATCATCCCCTTGGAACAATCTGGATTTAGGCGCAAACATAGCAACCTGGATAATATCGCTGTACTACAAAATATGTAAAACTGAGCGGTGTATACTACCTTCATAGAATTTTCCAGTGCTTTTGATAAAGTAGATAGAGAGATCTATTATGGGCTAAGCTATGCAGTCTGGGGTTACCTATATCCCTCCTTGAGTTAGTAATAGCTCTCCACTCCAATACCTGGTGTAGAATCCTCTTGGGGGTGATAGAGGTCTATCCCATAAGATATTTATGTCCAACAGGTTGAAACAGGGTTGCCTATTGGCTCCTTTGCTTTTTTCCCCTTTGTATATCAGATCTCTCCTCTGTTTTGTCCCATGGAAAGAGTTTTCCTCCGCTATTGGGTGGGCACCCAATTTGGCTGTCTACTATATGCTGACGACATTATAATTCTTGATTTAACCCCTAAAGGCCTATAGAATCGCTTGCAGTTACTATCAAAATATTCTGACTCACATTATTTAAAGATCAAAGTTACTAAAAGTAAGGTTCTCTGTTTTGTGGGGGGGGGAAAAGATGACTTTTCCAGATTACCATTGGACATTGGGTAAGCAAAACTTAGAAATTGTGAAATCTTATCCCTTCTTAGGGACAATAGTCAGCGGGAACCTTAGTGATGTTTCCCATATTGCTTCTATTGTCTGTTAATACAGCAGTTTCTGTGGCGGCTTTAAGGTTGGAAATGGGGCTTAGAAGCACATATATCCAAGGATTAGCGGGGGTTGTTCGATTGGCGGCCTCAATTCTAAAGAGCGAGGAAAACTCCATAAGATCAATATTAAAGAAAGAACTCCTTTTAGACAATGGTAAGGTCAAATATGACTTTTGTAAGAACTTTTCCAATGCCCTTGTAAGGCTGGACTTGGAGTATAGCCAGGTCCTTGAACTCTCTTCTTGGCATTTGAAAGTTATCTTGAAGAAAGCAACATGGGCTTTGAGCTTCCGTTTAGATCTTGAGAGCTGTAAAACAAAAAGTTATTTTGGGAATATAGTCAATTCTCTAGTAATAACAAAATCGCAACCTTACATCATATGGAACATTCCTCATGGTGTCAGGCATTTCTGGATGTTGCTTCGCCAGGGATTGCTCCCCTGGATACATAATATTGGCAAATGGCACGGAACATCAAAAGAGTGTAACTTTTGTTTGGCAGAATCTCAAGACCTAATCCACGTATTATTCGTTTGTCCATCCCTTACCTCTCTCTGGCGTAAATGGCTAAAACCAATCTGTCTTCAGCTCTCTTTGTTGTTGGTGCGTGAGTTCCTTCGAGCCTTGTTCGATCCTCCCAACGGAAGATTCTGTTTCAAAATATTTATTTTTTAAAATGTTTTTTAAATTTATTGTAAGAGCACTCGCTGTATAGCAAGTCGTGTGGTAAGGCCTAATAATATGTCTATTGCCTTAACTTGCCTATAATAACATTATCATTATGGGGCAGAGAAATCTATGCACCTCATGATAAAACGCGAAAAGTTGTTTTGAGTCCTTGAAAATCTTTGTTCCCCGTACATGTATACAACTGTAATATTATGGTTAGACAGGCTCTGTTGAAGTTAGTCGGCGTAGGTATCTTTGATATTCCTCTTTTCTACATATGGTGTTTTACTTATACTTAATCACTCTACACCATGCAGTTATGTATAGCGGGTATTGCTCTTGAAGCCTTAAGTATATATTTTTTCTCTTTTTTTTAAATTACTTATATCTGAAATTTTAATTGTACTGATGTGAGTATCCACATTTTCTTCTCCCTCTGTGCTATTATTTTAGTAATGTAGCATGTAATTACAAGGTTGGAAGACATCATGGAACATTGTGATACAATTTTTAACTATATACATTTTTTTTTCATGTTTTCAATTTGTTTTTAGATGAAAACAGTAATAATGACTATAGTTCTGTTGTATGATGTATTTTATGTGGACCTCAGCAGAGTTCCAAATCATAAATAAAAGTGAATTGAATAGTGTGTATTGTTGAGTGAGGTTTTCCTTTCAGTACGTATTTGTGAAGACAAATAAAACCATAGCTGAAGAGAAAAATTGCACAAAGCATTGAAGTAGGGTTACAAATATGTATTTAAAAAAAAATCTTAAACCATGACTCAAAGTACATACACTTTAATGTAACAGTCGTGAACTAAAAGCAACGTAGGGGTGAGGAGCTTAAAGAAGTGTGAAGGAAATTGGTGTAAAGCTGATGAGCAAACAATGGATGAGCAAAGCAGGGGAGGGCCATGAAAGGAAATCAAAGAAAGGTCCAAACTGGGGGGGGGGGGGGGGCGTGGGGAACAAAACTGACAACAGGGAATAGCAACTAGAGGATGAGTTCACAGGAACAAATGAGTAGGTGAAGGATATCAAAGAAATTGGTAGGAGGCAACTGAGAAGAGGAGAAGGTCAGGAGGTGTAAAGTAGAAAGAAACCGAGGAGGGAAGAAAAGATGACAGAAGGTAATGTGGCAGAGTGCAGAGCAGCAGAAGAGCGGGCAGGCAATATTAACAAAATATAGAATAAAGCGAGGCGGTTGAGCGGGAACCGAAGTAGTGTGATTAAACAAATTTGTATATCCTGGGGAGAGAAAGTAACAGAGAATTGGGGGGTAAAGATGAAAGAAAGTGAGCTATGGAACGAAAGACAATGAAAAGAAATATGGAAAAATGCAGGGCTAACAGGCAACAAAGGAGCGGAGAAGAAGATGAAAGAGACAGAAGTGTATTGAAAGATGGACGTTCTGGCAAGGAACACTTAAACAAAAATTCAACATAACCGAGGGAGCCGGGTGAAACAAGAACTGCATTGCTCTAATAGCTCGTAAGCATAACCGATTAATAGTCAATAGGGACAGTTGAAAAATATGCGCATAGTTTCAAAAGACAAAGAAATGTGCAACCGAATGGTGTAAATAGAAATATGTGCAGTAGGTGGCAATATGTGTCCAAATGAAACAAGTGTATTGATGTTTGCTATGTGTGGTTTTTACATGGCGAAGCAATAAACAACTTTCTTGCTGTTTTAGCTATAAAGTTGTTTATTTCCAAGACTTTTAGCAATGGCAACCACACATTACGCTGCTTTGAACGTAAGAACCGCTGTGAAATGAGTCATCTCGCAGATGTGTCGCACCTTGGCAGCTAATTACGAGTTATTATATGAAAGATGCCGATCTCCCAGTGTTGCGGGTATAATTATAGCCAAGCAGCCTCAGAAAGCAAGGGTGGAGCGGGGAGTAAACATTAAATAAAAGGATTGTGTGTGTGTGTGTGTGTGTGTGTATGAGGTGGGGGTGGAGACGTGGGGACCCATATTAAACGCAATGGTTTGTTCCAGTTTCAGGATGCACGAGGGGAGGAATCATTAAAGAATGGATGGAGGAGACGGAAATGAATGGAGGAATCACAGTGACGTAACAAAGGCTCCCGCGTTGTGGTGGGTGGGAGAGGTGAGCTCCAGGGGGTATGGCCCTGACTGGTTCCCGGGGAGGGGGGACCCCCTAAGGTACTTTGCAGACTGCCCCCCCCCCCCCCCCCCCCCAAGTTTCGTTACGCCTCTGAGGAGTCATGCACCAGGGAAAGGGTATGAGAGAAACCACGTTGTTGCTACAGAAAGCAAAGAGGGAGCGTGGAGTAAGCATTAAAGCGAGCACGGAGACGAGACACATGAATGGAGGAGCAGGAACAGGAGAGGGATAGGACAGAAATAATGGAAGCTGTGAGGATCGGGGAGGCTGTGTGAAAAGGGGAATACAAGTGAATTGAGCAAAATGAATGGAGAAGCAGAGAGGGAGTGAAACATTTTGCGGACAGAAAATAAGAAATGCAGTCGAGGGGAGTAAACGTGAACAAATAATACACTGTGGTACAACAACTGAGAACAGAGGGATCAAAACGCGTATATGAAAACAAACAATGAGGGAAGCAATGAAGTAATAAGCAGGTGCAAGAAAGATGTAAGAGAACAAAGAGGGGATGAGATCTGAGGGTATATCTGACATGCAACGCTAAAGATAAACTTACGTTAGAGAACGCAAGGAAACACACAGCACCGCCATGAAGTTCTGAAAATAAAATAAAACAAGCATTGGCAGAGCCAATAGGTCTCTCCTACGTAGGAGCTAGTGTGTTTGCCAATCTCTTTTAGCAATGTGTTAGAGCAGCACGGCTGCTGTGCACAGCCACAGGAGGGTTGAGGCGGCAGGGTAGAAGCAACACGGACAAGGGTCAAAGTGGGAGGGAGAGAAAAAACACAGCAAGGGGGGTGTGAGTGAGAGTACAATATGAATAACAATCATTTGCAATGCAGTGGGTCTTGTGTTTGCTCGAGTTAGAGCTCTTGGCTTTGTAAATTCCTAACTGTACTTTTCTTGCAACATAAATTGAATATGAATACTGACACACTTGACATAAGCAAGTCAATGCAAAGCGCCATGGCCGCCACCCGCATGAGTGCAAAGGAGAGACACAAAAGGGAAAAGAAGTTTGCTCACAGTCAAACTTATTGGCAAAAGTGCAATTATCCATGTAACAGGGTCAGTCCCTAAGGCGGTAACAAAACTGCCCCAAAGCAGGAAAAATGTAAAGCATTTATCAATGTCATCAAAGGATTTTTGAAATGCAAGCCCACAAACAAGTGAAAGTTATGGGTGTGATTAAAATTCCATATAGATATTAACAACATGTCGGAAAAGCAGCACTTGCACACTGTAATGCTCGACCTAAAAAGGGGTGGGAATGGAAGAAGCAACATGGGCAAGGGGGGAGCGGAAATAGCAACGTGGACAATGGGGGTGAGAAGGGAAGAAGCAACATGGACATGGGTCGGAGGGAAAGAATCAATACAGACAACGGGTGGGTGAGAGGAAGAAGAAACAACCCAAACAAGGGCAACAGGTGAAGAAGAAAAAAGGAGTACCTCAATCACAGTGCGATCAGTGGACAGACACTAAATCAAGACGAAGCAATCATTACTTGGTCCGTGCTCCCTAGAAAGAAGAGAAAGTGAAGCCGAAAAGTGCTAGCCAATTAGGAGGCAGCAAAAGAAGAGTGGCAACAAAACCACTGAATAGCAAGCAATGGGCGGACACCAACCCCTTCATAGTAGACAATGGCGGTCATTCTGACCGCGGCGGGCGGCGGTCACCGCCAAATGGCCGCTCTGCGGTCAGAAGACCGCGGATGCCATTCTGGCTTTCCCGCTAGGCCGGCGGGCGACCACCAAAAGGGCGCCCGCCGGCCCAGCGGGAAAGACCCTGCAACAAGGAAGCCGCCTCCGAATGGAGCCGGCGGAGTTGCAGGGGTGCGACGGGTGCAGTTGCACCCGTCGCGATTTTCACTGTCTGCAAAGCAGACAGTGAAAATCTTTATGGGGCCCTGTTAGGGGACCCCTGCACTGCCCATGCAAGTGGCATGGGCAGTGCAGGGGCCCCCAGGGGCCCCACGACACCCGTTCGCACCATCCTGTTTCTGGCGGTGTAAATCGCCAGAAACAGGCTGGCGGGAAGGGGGTCGGAATCCCCATGGCGGTGCTGCAAGCAGCGCCGCCATGGAGGATTCACCGGGCCAGGGGAAAACCGGCGGGAAACCGCCGGATCCCCTTTTCTGCCGCGGTCAGAATGGCCCTGGAAGCACCGCCAGCCTGTTGGCGCTGCTTCCGTGGTCCCCGGCCCTGGCGGTCATGGACCGCCAGGGTCGGAATGACTCCCAATATCTTTTGCAAGTGGCAGCGCATGCACAGTGTCTTTCTTAGGCAAGTCCTAGAAAGTAGTTCACTGAAAGTTAGCAGTTTAAGGATGCAAGTCATCAAGAGGAAGGAAGGCCTTTGAACAACAATCAATGAAATGAGATTGACAAGAAAGCCAACCAATGATAAGGAGTGGGTTAGCTGCAAGTCCATTGTAAGGTTTGGTATTGATTATAATGTGTTCAACAACAGACAGCTAAAAGCAGTTTGTGAGACCGAACAAAAGTATACATTTTTTGTACCTAAGTCCAGCGTGTTAAAATTTGTTTCTTGTTTTAAATAAAATGACAGGAACATTGCAAAATATATTAAAAATGACAAGAACAATGCAATATATGTTTGTTTTTCTAGCAAAATCGTCTATTTCGAATCAACGGAAAAAATGCAGTCAGGAAATTTCAACTAAAAACATGGAGGCTTTTCAAGTAGGTAATCTGTCAGTGAGAGTAATTTTGAAAGGCCTGGTATACTGCCTCCCCTGCTAAAGGGCAAGGCAGCAGATGTCGTTATAATTGGTGAAAAAAAACAATTATGTTACAAGGTCCTGGGGGTATTTTCATCAAGCCCCGGTTTTACACTAAGGTCAAAGCTTTCAGGGAATTGAGCGTGGAATTGCAGCACCAGTAATTATTTATTGGCTCATGCCTTATAAGAAGCATGGCATTTTTCTGGCAGGAAAATAAATGGAGACATGCCTAACCTAAATAAAGCAAGTTAAGAATAGACGTGACACCTATGGCATGTAAAATGCTCTCCTTTCAAGTGCAGTGTTGATATATAATCCCGCAATTCTATGGGACAAAGTACAAACTAACGGTTCAAACCAGGATTTAGGCATTTTCAAGTAGCACATGGAAACTCGCACAGCCTGGCCTGTAAATCTATTTTGAGGTGTGGCCATATTTTCCAGAACAAGCGACAGCAAGGAGATTTATGTAGCCAATCTTCTGTCAAATTCAAATCAGCTTAATTTTAGGGGAGGTAGAAACGGAAAAACATTTAAACGCGGTAACGTCCAAATTGGTTTATATGCAACTGGGATGTACAACCTTGTTTGTTTAGTTACAGTGAGGATGAAATCTTCGTTCACACCCCACAATTGCGCTGAGTAGAGAGGTAACACCCCTGCTTCTCGGGAGCGTAATGTAGGGGGAGGTGGCAAGGGAAGGTTCGGGGTGTCTCATCCGCCTAATAAATTAAATCTAAATTTAAAATCGAGTTATGGGCGCCCAGTCTAGTCGGGTTTCATATCGGGTGAACAGCACGGAGAAGGTTTCCTATCAAGGATGCATGCTCGGGGTGCCAATGACAACCTCCTAGGGTCACTGCACAAAAAACATGGTGCTGGCTCTGGGTTCATAGCACTGCCCTGTTTGTTATTGCACACCAAGCAGCCAAGGGTCAGGTCTGCCACGAGTCTGCATGCTGAAGGTCGGAGGCGCCAAAGAGGAGAAACAACGCGACCTCTGAAGGGATGGCAGGAATTTCCGTTTGCGAGCTGATAGGAGGATCGGATAAATTAAAACAAACTGATAAACAACACTGTTGCTGGAGATACAATAACGCATTGCCTCTGTGAACAAGAATATTGTTACTAATAAAAGTACATGGATTTATTTCTGAAAACGTACACGATTGCCGACTCTTTTACACACACACACACTCTCTCTCTCTCTCACTCACTCACTCTCTATCTCCCTCTCTCTCTCGGCCCTCATCTTGGTGAGCTGTATCAGTCAGATGGAAGCCTATAACTTGCAGGTGACAGTTTCTTATGCCTGTATTCAATACATCCATCTGTTTATTGATAACTTTTTTCAAAGGTCGTTTTCGTAACAAACTGATGCCTCAATTCTTTCGCAGGTCTGAGGGATTGGAAAATGCTGATTACATTTCAGGATAATGTCCACCCTCCTACTGATATCTCTAACACCCCCTTGAAACATTTACCTGCTTTAAATTGCTAATTTCCATCTCTTCAGCCATACGCCACTCTTTGTAACACCATCTTCTTCAATTGGGAATGCTCATGGCCACTACAATTATGCTATTCTGCGGCCGCAGTTTTTTTACGCATTATTATAGATTTGCCTGATTTGCTACATAATCCATCACGTGCTGCATAATATGCAGATTTTAACAAAACATGTTTGTTTCAATTTAAAATGGATCGAAAGTTCCCAAAAAACACGGAGACGTGTTCACACCCAGGAGAAGGCCCTTAGCCATGGTTAAGTCGTTATTTTTCAGTTATTTATTTCTGTATTTGGTTGTTAAACTGGTAGTCATGAGATTAACTGTTTGCCCAGGCAGTGCTACAATGTGTAAAAATAATGAAGTAATACTATCAAAAATATGCGGCAATATGCCACATAATTTTCCTTTTATGCTGCAGAATTTAGTCAACCTTGAGCTTAATTTGGTGCTTTCCTGCTGTATACTTATAGAAGTCCAGGGTATGCTGCTGCGTTTGTTGGGAAATCTCAGATTTACACCCACTACATCACAAGGACAAAGCTAAATCCAAGCTAATTCTTGGAGAACAGTGATGGCTGTGTCACCATTTTGTAAACCACTGTGTGGTCAATGTAACTTAATTTCTCATTATAGTGTCTTGTGCGTTAGCGATGACAGGACCCTTTTGATTCCTGATGGACTCTGTAGAACTGTGACCGATGACAGGTCCCTTCTGATTCCTGATGGACTCCGTAGAACTGTGACATAAGTGATGTTGGACTTTTTTACTTTGCAGAGTCATCTCCAATCTTTGGCCTCCTGCCTCCTATTTGATTCTGACCTGTTGTTGTTGGCTTTAGGACTCTGGGCACTTTACCACTGCTATCCAGTGCTAAAGTGCAAGTGCTTCTATGTAAAATGTATGTGTAATTGGCTCTCCATGACTGGCATATTTGATTTACTATAAGTCCCTAGTAAAGTGCACGAGAGCTGCCCAGGGCCTGCAAATCAAATGCTACTAGTGGGCCTGCAGCACTGGTTGTGCCACCCACATTAGTAGCCCTGTAAACATTGCTCAGACCTGCCACTGCAGTGTCAGTGTGTGCAGTTTTTAACTGCCAATTCAACTTGGCAAGTGTACCCGCTTACCAGGCCTAAACCTTACCTTTTCTTACATGTAAGTCACCCCTAAGCTAGGCCCTAGGTAGCCCCATGGGCAGGGTGCAGTGTATGCTTAAGGTAGGACATATACTAATGTGTTTTATATTTTCTGACATTAAAATACTGCCAAATTCGCTTTTCACTGTTGCAAGGCCTATATCTCTCATAGGTTACCATGGGGGATACCTTTAAATATGATTAAAGTGTGGATTCCCTTTGGGAGCAGATGGACATGTGGAGTTTGGGGTCTCTGAACTCACAATTTAAAAATACATCTTTTAGTAAAGTTGGTTTTGAGATTGTGTGCTTGAAAATGCCACTTTTAGAAAGTAGGCATTTTCTTGCTTAAACCATTCTGTGACTCTGCCTGTTTGTGGATTCCCTGTCTGGGTTAGTTTGACAGTGGGGCTGTTTGCATCTCTCTCTAGACAGTGACACAAAGGGAGCTGGGGTGTAGCCTTGATACCCTGATGAGCCATCTGTGCTAGGAGGGAGGGGAGGAGTGGCCACTTACACCGGAAAGGGCTGTGCCTGCCCTCACACAATGCAGTCTCCAACCCCCCAGTATGAGTCTGCGGCCTGGGCAAGGCAGGATCTCCTAAACAAGAGAGACTTTACTTTGAAGTAGGCCTGCTTCAAAGACAGAAATGGGTATGAGGAGGGCACCCAAACCCCTAAACATTAGATCACTTCTGGAAATCAAGAGGAACCTCTGCCAAGGAGAAGAGCTGAAGAGCCGAGAAGAAGTGCTGCCCTGCCTGTGACTGTGCTTTGTGGAGCTATCCTGCAGTTGCTGCTTCTGCCTGTGGAAGGGGACAAAGACAGGACTTTGCTGTCCATTCCTGCTTGTGAAGAAATCTCCAAGGGCTTGACCTGAGCTTGCCTCCTGTGAATGAAGTCTCAGGGCCATCCAAGACTTCCCCTGCCAGAACCTGGACTCTCTGCAGAGACTCCTGCCCTGCCAAGTGGTGCCCTATCCAGTTCCTGGGCCCTTGAAAGGTGAAGCTGGGAGACCAAGAGTGAAAATCCATGCACAGACTGTCCTGCAGGAAAATATTTGTGGCTGAGAAACAACACGCCACCAGCTTTGCAGCTGACATCTACGCTCCACCTGCATCGCAGCTAGAAGATCGATGCAACGCGGCTGGAGAAACGACGTGCAACACCCGCTGACGGAGGCTGTTAACATAGCAACCCTACATAGTGCGGTTTTCAAATACCATGCCACCGGATTTTTGAGGTAAACCTTGCTGGGCACGGAAAAACGAAGCAAAGCCTGCCTGGGCCCGAGGTGCTTGTCCGGATCGACACATCGCTCTCTTGCTGAGCGGAAAAATGACGCACGCCGACCCGACCAGAGGAGGAACAACGCACAGTCTCGCTTGCGAGTGAGAAATCAACGCATTGCTGGCCTTTTCTGATGCACACTCGCCCGTGCGGTGTTATTTTGATGCAACCCAGGTACTTTTTCAAGTTAACAGTGTTAGCACTGTTTTCTAAGTATTTAAGGCCCTCATTACAACCCTGGTGGTCAAAGACCGCCAGGGCTGTTTCGTCAGAAGCACCGCCAACAGGCTGGTGGTGCTTCCCATGGAATTACGACCGCGGTGGAAGCACCGCGGTCACACCGCCGGGACCGACGGTGTGAACGCCACTTTGGTCCCAGTGGTTGTAATCCCCCAGGGCAGCGCTGCTTGCAGCGCTGCCCAGGGGATTACGAGTCCCCCTCCCGCCAGCCTTCTCATGGCGGTATGAACCGCCATGAAAGGGCTGGCGGAAAGGGGAGTCGTGGGGCCCCCTGCCACGGCCCCATGGAGCTTTTCACTGTCTGCATAGCAGACAGTGAAGAGCACGACGGGTGCAACTGCACCCATCGCACCGCCGCAACACAGCTGGCTCCATTTGGAGCCGGCTCCCGTGTTGCGGCCGTCATCCCCGCTGGGGCGGCGGGCAGAAACTAGGTTTCCAGCCCAGCGGGGATCACGAAATGGCCACCGCTGGAGTGTGGCCGCATTGGCGGCGCCGCCTGCCAAATTTGTAATGAGGGCCTAAGTCTCTTTTAGTTTTTTAATTCATAACTTGGTTTGTGTATGGTGGAATTTTGTCGTTTTGTTCTTGTTTTGTTTAGATAAATATTACCTATTTTTCTAAACCTGTGTCGTGTCATTTTGTAGTGTTTTCACTGAGTTACTGTGTGTGTTTGTACAAATACTTTACACCTAGGCTCTGAAGATAAGCCTGCCTGCCTGTGCCAAGCTACCAAGTGGGTGGGTGGGGGTTAACTGAGGGTGATTCTCCTTTACCCTGACTAGAGTGAGGGTCCTTGCTTGGACAGGGGGTAACCTGACTGCCAGCCAAAGACCCAATTTTTAAGAAGTGATAAGGGGTGGTGAACAGAAGAATGTTGAGTTTGCATGCAGAGGAATAAAGACGTGTAAGATGAAGCTCCGTGTGTGGCAGTGTCATTTACGAGTACCCCAGATGGGGAGGACTCTACAACTGTCAACGAGATAGGGGATACGTATAATCCGAAGAACCAAAAGTGCTTGCCCAGAAAGTATGCTGTGGTCAAGCAAACTGCTTGTGCGTGCTACACATGCCTCAGTCAAAGTTTAGCATATGTGGAGTGAAAGCACCACTCCAGCCAGTGACAAGTTTTCAAAGAAGACAAATACCCTACAGAGAAATTTGTATATCATTTTTCAGGAACCTGCTGGTGAGGCCATGAAAGAGGTACCACGCCACAACGCAACACAGAGCTATAAGATACATTGAATAATAACTATAAATGCAGTGATCACCTGGTACAAAGAAGTGCTAGAAGCAGCGATAGTTGAATGTAAATAAATGCTAAAGGCAGGGAAAACCAGGTGGATTACATACAATACAAAGAGGCGAGAAGGATGAAGAACCCATCCAAATAACAAAGACACTACTCACTGCTAAAGAAGAAGACAGAACTTCCCAGCCAGAGAGAGGGTGCAACAAGCCAGGTGGTAACAAGGGGCTAGTGTGTGTTGAAGGTACCAATACAAGCAGACAGGAGATGGTATTGGAGAGAAGAACCCCGCTTTCAACATCAGTAAGTTCCACAAATGGTTATAATGCTTAAAAACACTACTTCCATTCAATACAGCTAAAGACAAAATATTACTGACAGCTGGACTGCCTAGACAAACCTGCCTAGACAAACCTTTTGATGATTTCACTGACGCACTGGAAGAAACAGACAACAAAAAGATTGTCAAGTACCTCAAGAATCTTGCCCAGAAGGAGTAAAAGAAGTAATAAAGAAAAATACCACATGTTGATGAAGTCTCATACAGTCAAATCAAAGGTGCTCAGAATCTCAAAATGTTGATTAAGAACGATATATTTTCACTCAAGATAGACAAAGCGCTGTTGAAACAATCAATGAATTTGTTGAGAGATTTGATACACTCATCAAACACTGTGAAGTTCAATGAATTCAATGATAAAACACACACCCACATCACCCACAAACCCCCACGACAACAAATTCAGAAAGAAGGCCAGAGAGAGACACCACCAGCAAGTACAATAGCTTCCACAGGCACATAACACCATCACCCACACAACTTTCATGCACCTCACACAACACACCACTACATATCACCACACTTATCACCACACACTCCACCCCACACATCACATACACCACCCCATGGCACGTCAAAGACACCCCTGGTTCTCGGAGGAGGAGCTCAGGGTCATGGTGGAGGAAATCGTACGGGTAGAGCCACAGCTATTCGGAGCACAGGTGCAGCACACCTCAATTGCAAGGAAGATGTATCTATGGCGAAGAATAGTGGACAGGGTCAACGCAGTGGGACAACACCCAAGAAATCGGGAGGACATCAGGAAAAGGTGGAATGACCTACGGGGGAAGGTGCGTTTCGTGATCTCAAGACACCACCTGGCGTTTCAGCGGACTGGCGGCGGAACCCCACCTCCTCCCTCACAAATAACAACATGGGAGGAGCAGGTCTTGGCGATTCTGCATCCTGAGGGCCTCGCAGGAGTAGGTGGAGGAATGGACTCTGGTAAGTCAAAGCTTTACTATTACATCCCCCACCCTACCTGCATGCTATCACATACCCCCACCCTCGCCCTCACCCCCATCACTCCAACTCCTCACAAATGTCCCAATATCACAAACCACCCATCCCAACACCAAGCCCTGCATGCAACACCAAAGCATGGACAACCATCACCAAAGCATACCCACTGCACAAACCCATACACCCCCCTAAACCATTATCACAGAAGGTCCCACACAAGAATGGAAGCACTGGGGTACAGGGTGACCCACCCATTGCAAACCATGGCACACAGAGATGCAATAATCATGCCTTTCCACCCCTGCAGGACCCCTACCCAACGTCACCAGACAGGAGGGCCCAGACATGTCCACTCCACCCACAGAAGAGGCCCACAGTGATGACAGCAGCTCTGTCCAACTGGATCTAGATGACCAGCCTGGGCCATCAGGGACCTCTGGACAGGCGGTTCCCCTCACACAGGCACAGGCCACCACACACCTTCCCCCCTCTGGAAACACCAGCACAGCACCCACCCAGCGGGCCCATACCTCCGTCCCCAGGAAACGTCAATCAGCTGTGTGTCCACCACTACAGGGAACCCAGGATAACCGACCACCCCAACAACAACAGGGACCTGGGGGCAGTGGCAGTGGGCACACGGTCCAGGGTACGGAGGCCCAGGAACACAGGGGAACTGGGAGGGCTGCCGTGTGACAGGGGGCGGACAGGCCAAGGGAACCCACTCTCCACGAGGCCCTCTCCTCCATCATGGAAGCATACCACCACTCCCAGGACACGATGGCAACGGTACTGGTAAAGTTTCAGGAGACCCAGCGCATGCAGGAAGAACAGTATATGGGCTTCAGGGAGGAACTCAGAACCATCAGCTCCACCCTGGGCACCATCGTAGGGGTGCTGAAGGAAGTACTCAACACCAGGAGGGACACTGTGGCACTACAAGGGGACCCTGACACTAGCATGGACGATGAACTGCCCACCACCTCCGCCGGCGCTAGTGGACAGGATGCCCTGCCACAGGACCACCACACCAGCACCCCACCCCCTGCAGACGGAGAATCACCCCGCAAACCGTCCCTGAGATCCAGGAACAAGACAGAGAACAATGCCAAGACCCCCGCCAAGAAATGAGACCACCCTGATTGTCATCCTACTGTCCCACTTTGTCACCCTGTCCATAATTAAACTGCCCCAGCTCCACTTCCTATGCCCATATGTGCAATGCACCTGTGAGACTAATAGACTGGACTCTGCCATGGACACTTCTCCGCCATCACCATTCACTATTTAACTTCCCCCCTCCAATATTTTGCATTTAAATAAACACACCTAAAGCACAAAATGTTCTGGAGTCTGTCTGTGATTTCGAAATACTGTATTTGCAATTACAGTGACAAAATGTTTTTGAAATAGTAATGTCAACATACCTATGTCACACAGTTCTAGTCCATGAGGAATTTAAGCAGATGTCACACAGTGGGACCCACATCTGTGAAACCGTAAGGGAAAGTGACAACTCAGTGACCATACACTGGGTGAAAACGACAGACAGGAGAGAGGAGTAGTGTAAAAGTACATGTAGTAGGCAGGATTGTATTCTTACCTGTGTTTCACTGGAAATATTGCTGGATCACTGAGTCCCTGTTCTGCATGGCTTCTTCCTCTGCTTCATCCTCATCATTGTCCACAGGCTCCACAGCTGCCACAACACCGCCATCTGGACCATCCTCCTGCAGAAAAGGCACCTGTCGTCGCAAAGCCAAGTTGTGAAGCATATAGCAGGCCACGATGATCTGGCACACCTTCTTTGGTGAGTAGAATAGGGATCCACCTGTCATGTCGAGGCACCTGAACCTGGCCTTCAGGAGGCCGAAGATCCACTGGATCACCCTCCTAGTTTGCCCATGGGCCTCATTGTAGCGTCCCTCTGCCCTGGTCCTGGGATTCCTCACTGGGGTCAGTAGCCATGACAGGTTGGGGTAACCAGAGTCACCTGCAAATGGCGAGGGACAACTGTTAGACACACACTAACCTGTAGGGATATACCCAGACAACCATTCCCACTGTCTTGATTCCAGGTGCTCACCTAATAGCCACACACGGTGCCTCTGGAGTTGACCCATCACATAAGGGATGCTGCTATTCCGCAGCATGTAGGCGTCATGCACTGAGCCAGGGAACATGGCATTGACATGGGAGATGTACTGGTCTGCCAAACATACAATCTGTACATTCATAGAATGATAACTCTTCCGGTTTCTGTACACCTGTTCACTCCTGTGTGTCGGGGACCAAAGCCACATGGGTCCCATCAATGGCACTTATGATGTTGGGGATATGTCCCAGGGCATAGAAATCACCTTTCACTGTAGGCAAATCCTCCACCTGAGGGAAAACGATGTAGCTCTGCATGTGTTTCAGAAGGGCAGACAACACTCTGGACAATAGTTGGAAAACATAGGCTGGGACATCCCTGATGCCATGGCCACAGTTCTTTGAAAAGACCCACTTGCAAGGAAATGGAGTACTGACAGCACCTGCACTTGAGGGGGGATTCCTGTGGGATGGCGGATTGCTGACATCAGGTCTGGCTCCAACTGGGTACACAGTTCCTGGACTGTGGCACGGTCAAACCTGTAGGTGATTATCAAGTGTCGCTCCTCCATTGTTGACAGGTCCACCAACGGTCAGAACACCGGAGGATGCCGCCATCTCCTCACATGTCCCAGCGGACGGTGCCTATGAAGGACAACAGCGAGCACAGAGTCAAACAACTCAGAGGTACGTACCCACAGTTTACACAGAACACCAATCATACACAAAAGGTGGCCTGTATGTGTGTTGAGACTAGGCCTAGGTATGTGTGACGCAGTTGAAAATGAGGCCATGTGGGCCCCTGAAATGGCGGCTGCCTGACCTCTAAAGTGGGACAATGGGATGTGAGGTAACTGCACTGGCGTTGTACACCGTCGCGGTAGGCGGTCGGAGACCGCGGCGCAATGCTGCATTGGTTAACATTGGACGATATGGGTCCCAGGAGCCAATGGCGATGTACGCCGGCGGTGATGGTACGCACAGCCGCGGACGTGACCGCCATTTTCTATCTGTTCAATCACTCGATACCTGATCTTCGACAGGAGAGGACCTACACTGCAAGTGCTGCTGTGACCTCGGTCTGGAAGAGACAATTGCTCGTGCGTCTGTGGAAAGGGCCCCTGCCTTCACATCGGAGGAGTTGAAGAAGCTTGTGGATGGGGTCCTACACACTACTCTACGGTCCTCCAGACAAAGAGGTAAGTACACAGGGAGCATGTTGTATGGGCTATGGCTGTGTGGAGAGGGCTGGATGTAAGAAGGAAGGGGGCAGAGTGCTGCGTGCATGAAAGACGGTGAATGCATGTGCCACATGGCAAGGGTAGGGATGGGGGCCAATCACTTTGACGGTGCAGTTCGTAATGACTTCTCTTCTTCCCCTGTACATTTCATGTAGGTCAGCGCCCACCAGAAGAAAGATATATGGCGTGCCATCGCCAAGGACGTCCGGACCCTGGGGGTCTACCACAGACGGAGCACTCACTGCCGGAAAAGATGGGAGGACATTCGCCGCTGGAGCAAGAAGACGGCGGAGGATCAGCTGGGGATAGCCTCCCAACGTGGGAGGGGTACCCGTCGCACCATGACCCCCCTGATGTTCAGGATCCTGGCGGTGGCCTACCCGGAGTTGGATGGGCGCTTGAGGGCATCACAGCAGACACAAGGGGGTGAGTATACTCTCATTCTGCTCACTTTGCGTGCAGTGGAGTTGTCTGGGTGGGGGAGGAGGGCTGTGGGTTTCCCTAGGCCAGGGCGAGTTCCGTAGGCAAGGCCCCTCCGTAAGGCAGGCCATGTGGCACCCCAGCCCACCTCTGTAGAGTGCCAAGTACAGCTATTCATGCCCCTGTGTTATCTATGTGTGCAGATGTCGTCCATACGCCTGTAGGCCATTTCCCAGTAATTGAAAAGTGGAGCCCAAGAGCGCGGCGTAGTGCAGGGGGCTTCTGTGTCTGTCTTGTCCGCCAACAGTAGCAGTAATCCATGCACTCAACATGTCTTTCTTCTGTCGTTCCCCCCCCCTTATTGTGTTCTCCCTGTTCTTGTGTGCATTAGCATCATCAGGCGGAGGAGCAGTGGCACCGGAGCACGAAGGAGCTGCATCCCACATGGCCCTGGGGGGCGAGACTCCTCTGATGGGAGCTCCCTTGTGGTGGCTGCAACATCTGTGCCCCCCGCATCTACAGGTACAGCCACCCCCCCCACCAGCACCGCCCTCCCAGCAGCCCCTATGCCTTTGCCCCGTACCCGCTCACCCAGGAGGGTGGGCAACACATTCGCCCCAGGCACCTCAGGCCCTGCCCCAGTCACCCCTGCTCCCCTCAGTGAGGAGGCTATTGACCTCCTCAGGTCCCTCACTGTTGGGCAGTCTACCATTTTGAATGCCATCCAGGGTGTAGAAAGGCAATTGCAACAAACTAATGCATTCCTGGAGTGCATTCATTCTGGTCAGGCGGCCCTTCACCGAGCTTTTCAAACTCTGGCCTCAGCACTGATGGCAGCCATTGTCCCTGTCTCTAGCCTCCCCCCTCCAACTTACTCCACCCAGACCCAATCCCCTGTACCCCAGCCTATCCCAAGCACACCTTCAGACCAGCCTGCACACACGTCAACACACAAGGGAAGCTCAGGCAAACATAAGCACCACACATCCCACAGGCACTCACGCAAGCAACACACACATGCAGACACACCAACATCCACTGCCTCCACTGTGTCCCCCTCCTCGTTGTCTCCCTCCTCCCTCCCAGTCTCGTCTACACTCACACCTGCATGCACTACCGCTACAGCCACTACGTCCCTCACCAGCACACCCACCAGCACACCCTGCTCACGTGCAGTCACCACCCCACTACCATTCACACGTCCCCTGTGTCCTCACCCAGTGTGTCTGTGACGCCCCCTCCCAAGGTACACAAACGCAGCCACACACCCACCCAACAGCCATCCACCTCACAACAGCCTCCAGCACATGCACCTGCACCCAAAGTCACCAAACGTACACCTCCTACTACCACCACCTCTTCCTCCACTCCCAAACCCCCTCCAGCTACCCATCCCAGTGTGTCCAAGAAACTGTTCCTGTCCACCCTTGACCTCTTTCCCACACCTCCGCCACCCAGTCCATCTCATAGGTCCCGAAGTAGCACCTCAGCCACAACATCTCCGGGACTAGTGGTGTCTGTAGTCATGGGTATGTGGAGTGTACCAGCCACCAGGACAGCCAGTGATGCACGGAGCCACAGCACAGCCAGTCCCCCACCTGTGAAGCATCAGAAGTTGGCCAGTGCCCGGCGGGAGAGGGGGAAGACTCCAGCCACCAAAGCCACTCCCAGGGGTCCCGTGGGAGTGTGGAGTCAGCTGTCACACCTCCCAAGGTGGTGAAGGGCCACAAGAAACCCGGCAAGTCTGGGAAGAGCTGCACGGCGGAGAAGACCGCCAAGATCCCCGCTGTCCAGGAGGCCACCGCCAGCCCCAGCCCAGCTGCCCAGATGGCCACTGCCAGCCCCAGCCCAGCTGCCCAGGAGGCCACCGCCAGCCCCAGCCCAGCTGCCCAGGAGGGCACCGCCAGCCCCAGCCCAGCTGCCCAGGAAGGCACCGCCAGCCCCAGCCCAGCTGCCCAGGAGGCCACCGCCAGCCCCAGCCTAGCTGCCCAGGAGGCCACTGCCAGCCCCAGCCCAGCTGCCCAGGAGGGCACCGCCAGCCCCAGCCAACCTGCCCAGGAGGGCACCGCCAGCCCCAGCCCAGCTGCCCAGGAGGCCACCGCCAGCCCCAGCTGATCCGTGAAGGACCGCCAGCACAAGCCCCGCTGGGCCATGAAGGACCGCCAACTCAAGCACCACTGAACAGGGCACCGCCAGCACAAGCACCGCTGAACAGGGCACTGCCAGCACAAGCCCCTCTGGGCCATGAAGGACGGCCAACTCAAGAACCGCAGAACAGGGCACTGCCAGCACAAGGACCGCTGAACAGGGCACCGCCAGCACAATCACCGCTGAACAGGGCACCGCCAGCACAAGCACCGCTGGGCCATGAAGGACCGCCAGCACAAGCACCGCTGGGCCATGAAGGACCACCAACTCAAGGACCGCTGAACAGGGCACCGCCAGCACAAGCACGGCTAGGCCATGAAGGACCGCCAGCACAAGCACCGCTGGGCCATGAAGGACCACCAACTCAAGTACCGCTAGCCCATGAGCGGCAGGGGCACTGACACAACTGGGTCCATCACGGAGTGAGTGATGCACTCTGGGCACCAGTCCCCCACCAGAACCAGTGGAGAGATCCATCCACTACCTCTGTCCTTCACAGGATGAAGCACTCTGGGCACCAGTCCCCCTCCAGAACCAGTGGAGAGATCCATCCACTACCTCTGTCCTTCACAGGATGAAGCACTCTGGGCACCAGTCCCCCTCCAGAACCAGTGGAGAAATCCATCCACTACCTCTGTCCTTCACAGGATGAATCACTCTGGGCACCAGTCCCCCTCCAGAACCAGTGGAGACATCCATCCACTACCTCAGTCCTTGGCAGGATGAAGAACTATGGGCACCAGTCCCCCTCCAGAACCAGTGGAGACTGTTATCCACTTGAGAAACTGTGGCTTTGCACTCCCCAGGATGTAACAGTGGGCAACCCACCCACTGTAGAGACTTGAGAGACTGTGGCTTTGCACTCCCCAGGAATGAACAGTGGGCAAACCACCCACTGTAGAGACTTGAGAGACTGTGGCTTTGCAAGCCCCAGGATTGAACAGTGGGCATTGAGCCCCCTCGTGGCTCTGGCGTCGTACACTCATCCGGCTGAGGTTCTCCCCCTTCCCTTCCCCCTGAGGTGCCTGTTGTATTTCTATCTGATGCCCCTGCAGTGTTCTCTCTGTTTTGATCGAGTGTCGAGTGTGGGCCTCACCCATGCATTTTGGGCCCAGTGGTCCACGGACTATAAATGGTGCAATACCTGGACTTGTATTATTGGTGTATATATTTGTTTATGGTGTATATATATTTTGGAGTACTGGATTTTAATAGATTACAATTGTTAAATCATTTCCTTTTGTCTTTGCATTCTTCCAGGGGGCTTCAGGGGTGTAAATGTAATGTATCAACATGTATTAGTGTGTGTGTTGTAGTGGGTAGGGGTGTTGCGTGTGTGTGTCCCTGTTTTTGCCTTCCCCCTCCCCTGTGTCATAGGTGCAGTACTCACCGTGGTCTTCGCCGCCGGCGTTCGTGCTCCTGGTAGAGGAGCAGGAAGACTGTTGCAGGTAGAATTTGGAGTTCCGGTTCCATGGTGTTCTCGTTCCTCGTGGGGTATGTAGAGGTGAGCTTTTTTCCTTGGGGATTCCTGTTTCCGCCGTGTTTTTATCCGCGATGAATCCGCCCCGGAAAAGGTGGTGGATTAGCCTGTCATAATAGTGTGGGCGGTACATTGTCTCTCGTCTGTCAGTTGGCGGTGACCGCCGCGCTGTTTGTTTGTACCGCGGTGGCGGTCGGAGTGTTAAAGTGGCTGTCTTTGTTGGCGGTTTCCGCCACGGTTGTAATTGCAATTTTGTTACCGCCGGCCTGTTGCTGGTCTTACCGCTGCTTTAACACCGTCCGCCAGGGTTATAATGACCACCTGAGTCCTTGTGCCCTCTTGCACATGTTGAACATCATGTGTTAAGCCCTGCAATGCCTTCGGGTCAGGATCCTGTTGTAGCTTTATATATTATTATAAAATGACACCCGACTGAGTGCATTCACATTCTGGGGGGGCATGTCCAATCAGTGACCCAAGACAGTGACAAAATGTACTAACATCATGTCACTGCTGCCAAGAAACAGCCAGCCCCACAGGAAACTCCTAGTACGGCAGATGGCATGGCAGGCTGCTCAGCAGAGTACTTTATATTGCAGCCGTGACGGTCTGGCAGTCTCACCCCCAAACTCATATTCTGACCCTTAGTCTGGAGCGAGTACTCATGACTGCCAGAGCTGAGGAATGTGCAGATCGAGAAGCTGCTGACATGGAGACCAGAGGATCCCACAGGGAGTCAGTCATGAACATGAAATGTAAGCAAAAACACAAGGCTGGAGGGCACAAGGTGATGTCTCAAGAGAAAAATAAACTGTGCTTCAGATGCAGATTTTCTTTTCTATATAAAGGTAAATGTCCCACCATTGGACACATATGCACGGGCTTTGGGAAAGAGAACCATTTTGTAATGGTTTGCAAGGTGGAAGAAAAACAAAGTGCGCCACGCTGAGAACACAAAATGGATGCCTGAACATTCCAGAAGCGACGTTCTACACAAGCCCACAATGCAAAGCAGCAACATCAGTTGAGGCAAATCGACAATATAAGTCAATCATATTCTAAATCTTCATCCAAGAGTTCTTCATTTTCAGTGTCAAGTGACAGAGAGCAAGATGGTTGTGCAATGTCATTGTTTACTTCAGAAAATGTGTGCATGTCAGATTGGCTGCATTCATTACACTAAAGATAAATGGCTGCTCCATACCTTTTACTGTTGAGAGTGGTGGGTCGATAAACATTATGCTTTCTTCTAAGGAGAAATACAATGAGCTATCTCTGTTGCCCCGTCTCACTCGAAGACCATAGGGTATACATGGGCTGCATCAATGCCATTAAAGAGTCAAGGTTCATACGTAGCTACCATGAAACAGAAAAAGACATAGGGCCAGATGTATCAAAGCTTTTTCGCATTCCCAAACGGTGCGAATGCCCGTTTGCGAATGCAAAAAGTCATTTCAGAAGGTATCAAAGGCATTCTGAAAGCAATTTGAAGGAATCTCTAAAATAGTGATTCCTTAAAATTGCGACCCTGTTTAGAGAGTCGCAAATTGCGACTCTCTAAATAAGAAATCGCAAATAAAGTATCCTTATTTGCGATTTCTAAAGCACATTTAAGAAGCAATCCCTTAATGCGAATTGGGCATTAAGGAATCGCTATTTACCACCAAGTTGAACTTGGTGGTAACCATGTGAAAATTTTAAAAATGCATTTGAAATGCATTTTTTAAATTTGCATGTAAAGCACACATGCCCTTTTGGCAGGTGTGCACCTTCCATGTTGTAAAAAAATATTTTGGGGTGCAGCAGAGGGGGTCTAAGGCCCCCAGCAACCTAGACTTTGCATTTCCAAAAATTGCGAATTCCAGTTAGGAATTAGCAATTTGGAACATGCTAAATATTTGCAAATATGGGCCAACAGGCCCATAGATGCGAATGGGGGCTGTATCGCAATTTGCGATTCGGTAATAGCATTTGCGATTGTTAGGAAATCGCTATTACCGAATTGCAAATATGATATATTGCATTTTGCGAATCAGAAATAGCGATTTCTTAAAAATCGCTATTTCCGACTCGCAAAATGCATTCTTGATGCATCTGGCCCAAAGTTACAAGCACCGTTTCACGTACTTCAAGGTACTGCGTCAAGTGCCTGTTTACTCAGTTTTAATACTTCTGCTGACATCGGACTGATATCAGTGAATTACAACATGAATGCTCATCACAAAATAGTAAAGTCAATTCCCTTCATTGTTTCATGGATTGGAAAAACTTAAGACCATGAAATTGAAACTGCATATCAATGAGGACGTTTGTCCTGCTGTCAAAGACATAGATGAATTGCATTTTATTTACAAGAAGTCATTGAGAAAGAGCTTAAAACATTACTAAAGGATGATATCATTGAGCGATCTACTGGTCCAACTCCATTGGTTTCACCCATAGTGGTACTACCCAAAAGGGACTGTGAAGGAGCTGTACTCATCTGTGTTGATATGCGTCAAGCTAACAAGGCAATTGAAAGAGAACGACATTCCGGTCCGCACGTTACTGACATGATCACAGTTAAATGGTGCCAAAGTGTTCTTTTGTCTTGGTCAGAACAAAGGATATCATCAATTGGAACTTGAAGAAAAGGGCAGGTAAATACTACCTTTTACCATGGTCTAAGACCAATGTGGTGGTCTGACTGCCAAATTTACAACCCTGGTGGTCGGACCGGCAGGGAATCGCCAGCTCCACCAGGATCTTGGATCCTGGCGGTGGCAGAGGCAAGCAGCGCTGGTCTGGGGATTATAACCTCATTCTCCACCAGCGGTTTCAGGGCTATAGCGCCGCCATGAAAAGACTGGCAGAGAACAGGTGTAGGGGGCCACATTCTTTGGCCATATTTTTTCTGATGGGGGTATGACGTAGAATGCAGCTAAAGCACAAGCCTTGTCAGCCACCAATCCCCCACAAGATGTTCCCTGTCACGTTCATTCCTTGGCATGACCAGTTTGTGTTTTAGATATATATGTGACTTTACATACGTTGCCACAATAAGTGCTCCCTTAAGAGACTTAAATAAAAAGAAATGTTCTGTTTTACTGGTCACTCAAATGCGAACAACATTTTAAGAAAATCAAACATGCAATTGAAAACACCACTGAAATTGCTTACTTTGATATGAAGCTACACCCAGAGGTTGTTGCTGATCAAGCCCGGTCGGGTTGGGTGTGATCCTTGCCTAACACCATGGGTACCTACCCAAACCCTGCTGACTACTTTCTTTGAGTGCCAGTACATTGTGGTGGTACCCCTCTGAAGCAGCTAAAGCCTACATTAACTTAATGGTAAAGCCAAACATCCCTGCTGCTACTTCTTTCAAACAAATGATTACTGCAACAAGCAAAGCCAGTGATGTGTTATTATTGAAGGACATTATTGCACATCAGTCCAGGAAACAACACACATGACCTCTCACACTTAACAGCGAACGTCAGAAGTTCAAGAATGTAAAAGATGAACTGCCCATTACTGAAGAAGGTATTGGCTTACAAGGTTCCAGAATTCTCATAACAGAGTGTTTGCAATAATAAAAAATTTGAAGTAGCCCATGAAGGATATCATGGAATTGTTGCCACTAAATAGGCTCTCCTAGACCGAGTTTGGATTCCTCATCTCGATTAGAGTTGAAAAAAATTGAAGGCCTGTCATTTGTGCAATTGTTTATCTCCCAAAGTCACTCAACATACCTTGAACATGTCAGATTTACAAAGACATGTATAGGAGAGGCTTGCTGTTGATTTCTTTGGTCCTCTTGACAATGGCTAACACCTGATGGTTATTATGGATGAATACTCCCATTTTCCACTAGTAGAAGAGCTCTCATCTATTACTCAAGAAAAAAATAATTGAGGGATTAGATGGCATTTTTGCAATATGTGGTGTTCCTCTAATCCTAAAGTCTGACAATGATCCGTCTTTCAACAGTCAAGAATTTTGAGTCTTTAATACTCATCTCAACGTGAAGCATCAGAAAATCACACCTCTTTGGCCACAAGCAAATGGTGTTGTTGAATGTTTTATCAGCACACTTAAAAAGACTGTTCAGCGTTCTAAATTGGAGAAGCTTAATCTGAAGTCAGCTCTCCATGCCACTCTTCAAGCACATCAGGTGACTCCTCATTCAACAACAGGTGAAAGTCCTGGCACACAGATGTTTTGGGAGAGCCCTGATGACCAAGTTACCACAATGGACCAAAAGGAGATCTACAAAAGATGGTAAACATCACAAAAAGACTTGGGTCATAAACAAAAGATGACAGTGTATGCTGACAAATGTTGATGGGCCAAGAACATTACTTTCAATAAAGGAGATCGAGTATCGGTGTGACAACCGAGAAAAAGTAAGTCTGATACCTCCTTTGATGCTGAACTGTTTGACGTTGTGACTAACAAGGAACAAATGGTGACTGCTGACCGTCCTGGAAAGTCAATTACGTGAAATTCTTCGCACATCAAACATGTGTCTCATCATTCATCAGTTCCCAATGTCAGAGATGAGACTGGTTGTTTGTGTCTACAGAGCGCCCTCTGCCTGCATCTGTCCTTACATCACCAGCATCAGTCATGGACTCTTCTCTGTTCTCTTCCCAGCCTTAGAGGACACAATCTGGTTGTTTAATCAGAGATACAACTCTACTTTTTGAAGAATAGTAATATATGTGTTTATGTTTATAAAATAAAAGTTGTATTTTTGTATTTAACAACGGGGGAGCTATACGGGGTCATTATGTGTTTGGCGGTCTTTTGGAAAGACCGCCATGGTGAAGGCCACCAAAAGACCGTCATGTTGTCAGTAATCCGACCGCCGTATTGAGAGTTGTACTGTGAAGTCCGCCAAAAAACAGACAAATTTCAAAACCGCCAGAACACTAGAGGACAGAAAAGATGCGGTTCCACCACCGGCTCTGCCAGCCTGACAAAATTCCACCCACCAAATTACAATCCACAAATCACCACTGCAGATCTTCCATGGCGGAAAACTATTGGCGGTCTGAAACGCGGCGGTCTCAACTCACTTCTGTCAGAACACAACACCACATTGGATAGTTTGAATACCCTACACCTGACACACATCCACACAGCAGACATACCTACTCACTGCACTATATAACACACCCCTTCACAACCCACAGTCCTTTGCATCCAGAACGCAATACACATACACTGAGGAGCCTAAAAGGTAAGATTTTGTGCTTGTACACTATAGGCACACATACACATTTCACTCCGCACACACCCCACATCAGCACAACAATCATAATACACACAAAACAGCGCACACAATCCGCTACAACCGTCACCCACTCATATCGCAGCACCCACACCTCACCATTTACCAACAACTGCACCCTTACACTCACAACACCCACACATACGGTCTACACAACCACTACTATGTCCCTACAAAAACAGGCATGTTTCACTGATGACGAGTTGAGTGTCATGGTGGATGAAATAGTAAGGGTAGAGCCACACCTATTCAGAGCACAGGCCCAACAAACATCTATTACCAGGAAAATTGAGTTGTGGCAAAGAATAGTCAACAGGGTTAATTCTGTAGGTAGTCAACCATGCACAAGGCGGGACATCAGGAAGAGGTGGAACGACCTACGGGGAAAGGTGCGTTCCATGACATCCAGGCACCAGCTGGCAGTAATGAAGACTGATGGTGGGCCCCACCTCCTCCCCCTACTTTCACATCTTGGGAGGTCAAGGTCTTGGACATACTGCATTCTGAGGGCCTGACAGGCATACCTGGGGATCTGGAGTCTGGTAAGTACCAACAACATTAATGTCACACAATTGTCTTGTCCTGCATGCTCCCTCATCACCTAAACCCACCCTAATGACCTATTTTACTCACTATGGGGGTCATTACAACCTCAGCGGTCTTTTTACAAGACCGCCGAGGGACCGATGTCCTGAAGACCGCCAGTGGTGGCGGTTTTCCGCTCGGCGTATTATGACTGTTGGCAGCTCTACGTCGTTTTTCTGACGGAGAGCCGCCAACAGCCATAGTGACGGCCGGCGGGGAAGTGGAGGTTGCTCCACCTCCACCGCCACGCCAACAGAACACCGCCCAGCGAATCACGTCCTGTTCTGTTGGCGGTGTTGTGTCGGCGGAGCTGCCCCCATGGCTCCCGTCCCCTCCCGGAGGATCGACAGAACAGGTAAGTAGCTCGTCCGTTAGGGGAGGAGGGTGGGGGGTGTTGTGTGTCGTGTGTTGTGTGGGTGCATGGGGGTGTGCATGGGTGTATGTAGAGGGGGGTGTGAGTGCGTGTATGCTTACGGGGTGTTGCGTGTTTTGGGAATGAGTGCGTGTATGTCTGTGGGTATGTCTGTATGGATATGTGCATGTATGTTTGAATGTGGGTGTGCGTGTCTGACTGTGTATGTGGATGTTGGCATGTATGTCGGTGTGTGTCCGTGTATGTGTGTTGGTGGTGCCTGCGTGCATGTTGGGTGTGTTTGTGTAAGGTAATGTCGGGGTCGGGGTGGGGAGGGGGATCCTGCCACCTTTGTGGGGTGGCAGGAGTGGTCGGGGGTGTAGGGGGGGGAGTCGGGGAGGGGGTGGGCGGTGGGGGAGCCCCCTATCAGTGCCAGTTAAGGAATTCCCTGGCACTGATAGTGCTTACCGCCATGGATTTCATGGCGGTTCCTACCGCTGGAAATCCACGGCGGTAAGCCGGGTCAAAATACCGGCGGCGGTATTGTCACGACCGCTGGGCTAGAGACCCAGGTCTCCAGCCCAGCGGTCGTCTCCGCCCTGGCGGGCGGAACGGAGAAGCGGCGGATGACCATGGCGGTAACCGCCATGGTCATAATCCTCAAAAAAAGACCGCCAGCTTGTTGGCGGTCTTACCGCCGCTTTAACACCGTCCACCAGGGTTGTAATGACCCCCTATATCTCTCTCTAAATCACCTAATGTCTCTCTCTGGCATGCCACTTCTTCACTAAGCACAACTGCCCTCACAGCACTTGGAAATGGCACATTAACATGGCCATATCTCTTCTGATGGGGGGTATGGCTAATCGTATCACTACCACTCCCAGAATGCATTAGCCCACCATTGTGAAAACCTGGAATGTGCAAAAAAAATCACATGTAATGCATGTACAACTAATTTACTAGCTACAACATCTAGATTGCTCTAGTGTGGGACAGTACATGCAATGGCAGCAATGCAATGGCTCACTCACAATAGCAACCAAAGCAAAAGACTGCTATAGCTGAGGGACCATTCATAATGGCCACGGATCAAATATCCCAAGCCAGAAAGATACTGACCTGGGCTAGAAAGTCAGATGGATGAGTCAATGCACATGCATTACATCCAGATACAGGTCTAGGTCCCTTGCATATTCACCTACTATTTTCCTACAAGGACACCATTGTGCAGAGTGCAGCTCTGATGTGTTCCAACTAACAAGCCTGACTTTTCACTAGGTAACAGAGATGAACAGTCATGTCAATAATCAGAAAATATCAGATCCCACCTGCAGTGCAATATGTACCAACCTAGTCTAACAACTCTTAACATTGAGTATGGAAATCAAGTCACAGAGTTATATGTACATCTATGGTATGCTGTGCAGCAGCTGTCAAAGTCATTGCAGTGAATCATGTTAAGGCAAAGTCTGCATCTCATACAAATGCTATAAAACACCTATTTTAACCTGAACTCTGTGTCTCATTCCCTTCAGAGGTAACCTTGCCATTGCAACCATGGAGAGGATATCAGATACTGTCACTGCCCCTTTGTATAAAGGCCCCATTGAGGACAACACATTTGAATGTCTGGACACATACAAACAACCTGGCTCATCTGGGACACCTGGTCAGTCAACAACTCACAGCCTCACCCTGCCCACATCAACTCCTACCAACCCTGTTACATCGACACCACAAGCAACCATTTGCCCCCAAACCTGGGTCATAAGGACTGTATCAGCTATTGTGTGCCCCACAGTACAGGTACCTGAGTCAAACCTTGCCACCCCTGACAATGATGGACCTGCAACCACTGGGAGTGGGCACACTAAGCCAGGGACACAGGCACAAGGGGATAGGGTATGTGGGAGGGATGCTGTGGCCCAGAGGATGGGCCCTCAAAGGGATACAACTGACCAGGAAACCATCTCCCAAGTCTTGAGAGCCTACCAAAGTTCCAAAGATAGGATGGGCAAAGTCATCACCATGTTGGGGGAAAATCAAAGACTGCAGAGGGACCACCACCAGGAAGTCATGCAGCAGTGGCAGGCACAAAATGGCCACATGGCTACCATAGCTGGGGTGCTGAGGGACATCAATCCCACCCTGATTACTTTTTCAATACAACATCTGGCCCCTTCTACTAGCAGTGAAACATCGGCCCCTTCAACATCTGCGGCTGCTAGTGGAATGGAGGCCCTGCCAGGGGAAGGTCATGCATCAGACACCCTTCCCTCTGTAGCTGAAGCACCCCCCATAAGCAAGGAAGTCCACCCAGACATCCATCAGGAGCAGATGCCAAGACCAAACCCACTGCCAGGAAGTGAACCTCTCCTGATTAGTCCCCCTTGTGTACCACAGATATATCCTGTTGACTGTTAGGAAACCTAACTCTATTTTCCCATGGTATAATGAAACTGGACTTGTGTTACCAACTAGTGAAGAAGCTACCCTGATTAAACCATCCACCATGACTTCACCCATCACTTTTATGTTCATTGATTTTACGATCATTGCTACAGATTTCCTTTTGATATGCACAATAAATCACACTTAAACACAGGTCCTGTGTATGTGTCCTTTATCATTCATGTACAATAGGTTTGCAGGCCGACTCTGGTGTAGTCATCTCCCCCTATATTAAACAGCCATTGTAATGGAAATCAAACTGGGAAGCCATCAGCAGGAGATTCATTACAACAGAAATGTTACCAGACAAATGTCAAAAAGGTTGAAATCCAGTTCTACACAAATGTATAGTTAGTATTGCAGTCAGTACATAGAGCACGTCTGAGAGTACCATCAGGATGTATGCTAAGGTGTCAGACAATTCAAATACACAGGATACAGAAGTCAGGGTTAGTGTGCCCCTGCCTCCAAGGCAGGTCCACACTGATAGGTCCTCTGTATCAGCTGGTATAGGCTCATCACATACCTATACCATAGCTTCTAAATCACATATCCCATGGAACATGCAAAGATGATAACTGAGGTACCCAGTACTGAAACAGTTCACTAACACTGGCCGCATTCCTGTAGCATTGTCACTCACTTATGTCAGTCTACAGTGACATGCACGTGGACTGAAAAGTAACAATACAATGACAGCTAGGTCCAATGTGGCTCACAAGTACTCTACCCACTGTGAAGCAAGAGGCTATGATCCAACCTTTACACATGTGCCAGACACTTGTCCAGACACACAATACACCATTTGACATCCTCCTCTACCCAAAAGGTTAAAGAAATGGTAAAAGCATTTTCCACCCCAGTGTTATGAGTGTGTAACAATCAAGGCTACAACCCACTTAAACAACCCTAGTATTACCAGGTTTCAGTCATGTGCACTTCTCATGGCTGTCAGCAATTCCTATCTGCTTCTGACACAGTATTTCTTAAGCCAAGGTTGCTTGGCCAACCAGGGTCAAAGCAAATCTGTGAGTGGATGGGAAAAAGGATTGGACATAGCACAAAACATTCCTCACATCAGAAAAGTCATTTCCAGAAGTGTAAGTTTGCATCTGCTGTATCAATACATGAGACTACAAAACACTCTGTCCTGTGCACAATACAAACTTTCAGTCTGTATTCACAACTCACTCATAGGCATTGGAGCTCACTACACCCCCACAGATGATGCAAGAAAGGAGGTGTGATGCTAGCAATCTATATCTGGTTGTACAATTACATCACAACAATAGGTCTACTTCACATACCTGTCTGTTAGTTGAAGTATAGATTGATGAGATCTGCCCTAGAGTTTCCTGCTTCATCTTCCTCTGGCTCTTCATCACTTGGTATATCAGCATTTCTACCCACAAGTTCAGGTGCCTCACCCTCTTCTGCTATCAATGGTAGGAGACGTCTCAGGGCTAGATGACAGAGAATGCAGCAGGCAACTATTGTTTGACATACCTTGTGGGGCGAATAGAGGAGGGCTCCTCCAGATACGTCCAAACACCTAAATCTTGCATTCAGGAGCTCAAACGTCTGCTGAACTACACACCTTGTCCTCCCAGGGGCCTTATTGTAGCAGACTTCCCCTGGCGTGGTTGGGTACCTCACTGGTGTCAACAGCTAAGGATGGCTTGGATAGCCCGAGTCACCTGTGAACACAATGTGAGAACAACACAAACGTATGTGTGACATGCTGTAGTGTGATGGCAGGAGACATAAATCACAATCACGCATTTCAATGATAACTTACCAACCAGCTAGGCCGTCTCTGTGTAGGATCGTGTAATTAGCAGTGGGATATGGCTGTTTCGTATAATGAAGGAATCATGCACTGCACCTGGATACTTGGCTGTGACCTGTGAGATGTACTGGTCTGCCAGACATATCTCCTGAACATTGATTGAGTTGTAGTTTTTCCTGTTCCTATACACCTGCCTGGGAGGGACCAAGGCTACATGGGTTCCATCAATGGCTCCTACCACATGTGGAATGTGTCCCATCTCATAAAAGTTTGCCTTCACACCAGCCAAATCTGCTCGATGGTGAAATGTGATGTAGCTGTCCAGGAGTTTCAACAATGCACACAGTACATCCTTCAAAACCAGACTGAACACATGGCTGATACATCCCTGCTGTTAGAGCCACTGTATTCTGAAAGGACCCTGTGGCCAGGAAGTGTAGCACTGACAAGACTTCAACGATGGGAGGTATGCAACAGGGATTGCAAATGGCAGGCATCAAATCTGGGTCCAACTGAATACAAAGATCCATGATGGTATGACGATTCAGATGATGTGTCTGAATACCATGTCTTTCCCCCATGGTGTGCAGGTCTACTAGTGGATGCTACACTGGTGGTTGTCTTACTCTCCTCATGGAAGGGTAACTATGTTAAAACATTTAAACGTAGTATGAGAAATCAGGAATGCACACATCAAGTACAGCTAATTACATTCCTGACACTTAATAGCTGTAGACGATGGCTACTACGGCTGACATATACAGTATTGCACGTAGCTATACATCTCATTACACCCTCTTTGGTGCACATTGCCTACTACAACAATGGGATAGAACTTATGAAATTAACTGTCACTGTCAATGTGTGTGAGATTAATCTGTTATACATGATTCACGCATATTGTTCGACTTCATCGACATTTCCCTAACAAATAGGAACATCTGAGTAGCTGTACATAGCTATCAACACATGTTCTCAAACAAAACAGCATTTACAGCACAGATGCACAAAAAGTTACTCAAACATAAGTGCAGTACATACAGATGTACAGCACAAAAGGGTGTTAAGTAAATGAAGCACATTAGGAAACACTTCCATGCATGAAATGTGCTCAAAATGGCAGGTGCCTGACCTACTGTAGTGGACAGGTGGTAGTGACTTAAGTCCACCGGCGGAAGTCGTCATGGCGTTAGGCGGTCAAAACCGTGGTGTAACTGGTCATTGAACAACATTGCTGCCTTTGGTGGACTTGGGCTACTGGCGATGCTAGCGGTGACAGTCATGTACATGGTGGCCGTGACCACAATCTTCTGCAGTATTGCTCACTTGACTCCTGACACTGCTGCCAGCTAGACCTCCACAACCTGAGCTGCTGTTTACTGCCTCTGGGAGCTATCATGCCACATCCTACAGGTGATAGGGCCCCTGCCTTCACCCCTGAAGAGCTGGAGAAGCTAGTGGAGGAGGTCCTACCCCTGTATGAACAGCTATATGGTGCACCAGAGGAGCAGGTGAGTCCAATGTCATACCAATGTGTGGTAGGTGTGATGTTTGATGGTGTACCGCTAATGTAAACTTGTAAAGATGTTGATGCATGCAGATAGTATATTGTGACAGCGTGTAAGCTGAGAGGATGGGAATGTGTGCCAACTTGCTGTGACGGATGTGTACTCACCACTCCTGTTAGTATGGTGCATGTGCACATGACTTCCTCCTTTTGTCTGTGTCATCAATGCAGGTTAACGCCCCTCAGAAGAGGGGGATATGGCATGCTATCACCAAGCAAGTGTGGAACCTAGGGGTCCACAGCCAGAAGAGCACCCACTGTAGGAAGCAGTGGGATGACCTGAGACGCTGGGCCCAGATGACCGCCAAGGCCCAGTTGGGGATGTCCTCCCAATGGTGGAGGGGTGCGCGTCAGACTCTAACCGTCCTAATGGCCCTCATTTTGGCAATGGCCTACCCTGAGGTTGATAGGCGTTTGAGGGCAGCCCTGCAGCCACAAAGGGTTAAGTACAGACATAACCCATGTACTTTCCCCTGATTGTTTGGCCTATTCTGTCTCAGCACTGCAGCTGTGACAATGTTGTAGGTGTTACAGGTATGTTGACTACTGGGAATACATGGTACTCCATTTGCCAAAATACAAACAGATATGTGGCCTTTAGATTGTGCATGGAAACATGTGAATCACCTGTGTCCAGCAAAATGTATGATTGCATGTGGAGATGTGTCCAGCAAAATGTATGATTGCATGTGGACATGTGTGACTCTACTCTGACGTATATGTCTGTAACCTGCTGTGTCATCCTTCTCACCTAGTGTCCCCAGGTCCAATCTTCCAAATGGTGTGTTATGTAGCTCTAAGGTGTCAGACGACTCTTATTTCAATAGATCTGCTCTGTGTGCAACATTGTGTCTGCCATATTAGTTAGAGGGCCTGATCCTGTGTCCTGAGACAGTTGAAGACGTCATGTGAGGCAGACATCCAAATCAGGCTATTGGTATGACCAATATAGTACTGTCCCTATGAAGTTTGAGGAGATGCCCCTATTGTCATGACATATTCATACAATGGGGTGTGTGAAGTTTGAAAAGGATGGACATCCCACAATGGGGGACTCATGTTGTCTATTAGCCCTTAACATTGCTTGGCATTGCATTGACATGTGGACAAATAACTTGTTTCCCAATGTGTTTGTTGGAGAGAAGGCAAGTGGCTAGGCTGATTGACCATTGCCCATCTGCATTGTCCATGCTAGACATCCCAATGCCATACCTATAAGCGTGCTACATATGGCATTTGCTGCCTACATCATGTCTCAATTGATATTTCTTGGCTGATCATATATTGTAGGCCATTTTTTTCCTAAACTTACCTTAGCTGATATGAGGCTGTTTGGACAGGTTTGGTTTTGGCTCTGCTCATATTAGCCTGATTTAATGGGGTACCAGAAGTTCCATATCACATACACCTGTTGTTGTTGTGGGATATGTTGTCAGTAAAGTAGCTGTTGTATAGGTGAATGTGTCATTAATGGGTGCATTGGTTTTCAGCGGTGTAAGTGTTTATTCAGTACTTAGCTAATCAGAATCACACCAGGACAGCTGCAAGTGATGTAGGTATACTCATGTTGTCATGTAGAGGCTCTGAATCAGCATGTCAGGTGGAATGTTAGGAGCCCTCCTAGCACATTGCATAATGTCCATAGTTGCGTTGCTGTTACTATGCTCTCTGTGATTGTTTGTGGATGAATCATGTGTGCTAGGTAGCCCCCAATTGCAGTACATAGATTTGTTGTGTATTTGACAATGTCTCTGAATAGTGACTGCAGAAAACCCTGAAAAATCTCTTACTAGTGTTTACATAGCTGTTTTCCATACATGGAATGTCAAAGTGAGATGGCCACTGTATGAGTCTGCCACATGTTGTGTATTCATCACATAATGTTACCATTGTGTGAATTATGTCCAGAATGATCAGCTAGGCATGTTATTGTAAGGCAAGGTGCTGTGTAAAATATGAAGTGAGATGACTTTCTTTTCATGAAACATGACTTTTGTTGATGGACTGGGTATGTGTGGAGTTCAAGTAGGAATGATATTGTGTTATCTGTCACCTGCATTTCCTTAGACTGGTATGATGATGGACAGTGATGAGCTGCATGAGGATGAAATCTTTGCTTTAGCCAGTACATGATGAGCATAATGGCTTAAAGTTACAGGTGATTTGACGGGATGGTCAAATAGTGCTCAAATAGTTGGCTTATAATGTCGGCGAGACAGATGACAAATGGGGTAGTTGGAAGTATCATATTTTGACATGATGTAAGCTTTGAAGGGTTTTTACCTGTGTCTTTCCTAGCAGGAAATGTATGCCTACCGTTGTGCATGTTGTAATGTGTGTGTGTGTGTGTGAAGAATGTGATGACCCTCACTCTCACTCTCTGTTTATGTGCATCAGCAGGTGAAAGAGACAGGGCACAGGCGAGTGGGGAAGATGCCGACCCTGGGACCCCCAACTGCGAGGGACCCAATTGCCGGAGGGCGAGGGGAGTGCCATGGGATACACAGGATTGACATCATCATCCTTGGAATCCTCCTCCAGTGGATACTCCCTGACAGTGGTGGACCCATCTGGGAGCACCCCAGCACTATCATTGTCCGCCATCCCCTATTTACCACTGCCCTCCCTGCAGCTCCCCACCCAGTTGGCCGTGCCCGCTCACCCAAGAGGGTGGGCATCTCCTTTGTTGCAAGCACCTCTGCACCTGTCCCTGTCAGCCCTCAATAAGGAAGCTATTGACCTCATAAGGTCGATCTCTGTGGGTCAGTCGACCACCTTGAATGTCATCCAGGGACTTGCAACTCAATTCCAACAGAGGAATGTGTTCCTGGAGGGCATTCACAGGGCACTGGCTGGCCTACAGAGAACCTTTCAGGGTCTGGTCTCCACACTGACAGCATCACATACACAACACCAGACACACAGATCCAGCCACTACACCTATCTTACCCACAGGCATTACAACAGCAGACCTTCAGACATCCACCCCAGTCACCAAATCTAAGGACACCACAACCACAGCTATGCCTACTTGCAGCACATCCACCATCCCTGCAGTCACCAACCCAACAGATAGTCACCCATCCACCATGGCATCTCCCACCACCTCCATCCCCCTCCTCCCAAGACACATAAATACCCACACTCACCCACCCAACAGACACCCACCACCCACAAGCATATCTCGCACAAATATGCACCCAAAACATCCACAACACCTCAGACAACCACCCCCTCTCCCTCCACACACAAATCTTTTTGCCATGACTGTCCCTGTGTGTCAAAGAAATCTCACCTCTCGGAGTTTGCCATTTTCCCTACACCTCTCCCACCCCATGATACCCCTAAATGTTCTGTGGCCATCCCCAAGTCTGGCCCTTTCACCTCCAAGACCTCCCTGTTACCCCCTGCAAGTACCCAAACCTCTCTACTGCCAAGAAGTCAACCCCTCCCAAGAGTACCCAACCCTCCCCTAAGCTTCGACCTAAGCTTCCCTCTCCCAAGCCAAAACCCAAAGATCCCTCTCCCAATCCAAAGCCCAACCCCCCTTCACCACCCCCAATTCCTGAGGCGCCTGCCTGCCCCCTTGATGGCCCTACTTGTGGAGGTTACATGGTAGTCTGGAGTCAAGTTGGGAGCTGGATGAAAGTACCATCTTGCCTGGCATGTTACCCCTATATTTCACTGTAAGTATGTTGTTTTAGTCCTTGTGTCACTGGGACCCTGCCAGGCAGGGCCCCAGTGCTCATAGTATGTGCCCTGTATGTGTTCCCTGTGTGGTGCCTAACTGTATCACTGAGGCTCTGCTAACCAGAACCTCAGTGTTTATGCTCTCTCTGCTTTCCAAATTTGTCACTACAGGCTAGTGACTAAATTTACCAATTCACATTGGCATACTGGTACACCCATATAATTCCCTTGTATATATACTGAGGTACCCAGGGTATTGGGGTTCCAGGAGATCCCTACGGGCTGCAGCATTTCTTTTGCCACCCATAGGGAGCTCTGACAATTCTTACACAGGGCTGCCTCTGCAGCCTGCGTGAAATAACGTCCATGTTATTTCGCAGTCATTTACCACTGCACATAAGTAACTTATAAGTCACCTATTTGTCTAACCTTCACCTGGTGAAGGTTGGGTGCAAAGTTACTTAGTGTGTGGGCACCCTGGCACTAGCCAAGGTGCCCCCACATTGTTCAGGGCAAATTCCCCGGACTTTGTGAGTGCGGGGACACCATTACACGCGTGCACTATACATAGGTCACTACCTATGTGTAGCGTCACAATGGTAACTCCGAACATGGCCATGTAACATGTCTAAGATCATGGAATTGTCACCTCAATACCATTCTGGTATTAGGGGGACAATCCCATGATCCCCCGGGTCTCTAGCACAGAACCCGGGTACTGCCAAACTGCCTTTCCGGGGTTTCCACTGCAGCTGCTACTGCTGCCAACCCCTCAGACAGGTTTCTGCCCTCCTGGGGTCCAGGCAGTCCTGGCCCAGGGAGGCAGAACAAAGGATTTAGTCTGAGAGAGGGTGTTAATAGGTGTGAGGGGTTGGGGAGGAGTAGCCTCCCCCAGCCTCTGGAAATGTTTGATGGGCACAGATGGTGCCCATCTCTGCATAAGCCAGTCTACACCGGTTCAGGGATCCCCCAGCCTTGCTCTGGCACGAAACTGGACAAAGGAAATGGGAGTGACCACTCCCCTGACCAGTAACTCCCAGGGGAGGTGCCCAAAGCTCCTCCAGTGTGTCCCAGACCTCTGCCATCTTGGAAACAGAGGTGTGGGGGCACACTGGACTGCTCTGAGTGGCCAGTGCCAGCAGTTGACGTCAGAGGCTCCTTCTGACAGGCTCTTCCCTCTCTTGGTAGCCAATCCTCTTTCCTTGGTAGCCAAACCTCCTTTTCTGGCTATTTAGGGTCTCTGCTTTGGGGCATTCTTCAGATAACGAATGCAAGAGCCCACCAGAGTTCCTCTGCATCTCCCTCTTTGACTTCTACCAAGGATCGACCGCTGACTGGTCCAGGACGCCTGCAAAACCGCAACAAAGTAGCAAGACGACTACCAGCAACATTGTAGCGCCTAATCCTGCCGGCTTTCTCGACTGTTTCCAGGTGGTGCATGCTCTGGGGGTAGCCTGCCTCCACCCTGCACCAGAAGCTCCGAAGGAATCTCCTGTGGGTCGACGGAATCTTCCCCCTGCTAACGCAGGCACCAAAAGACTGCATCACTGGTCCTCTGGGTCCCCTCTCATCCTGACGAGCGTGGTCCCTGGAACACAGCAACTCTGTCCAAGTGACTCCCACAGTCCAGTGACTCTTCAGTCCAAGTTTGGTGGAGGTAAGTTCTTGCCTCCCCACGCTAGACTGCAAAGCTGTGTACCGTGTGATTTGCAGCTGCTCCAGCTCCTGTGCATTCTTCCAGGATTTCCTTCGTGCACAGCCTAGCCTAGGTCCCCAGCACTCCGTCCTGCAGTGCTCAACCCTCTGAGTTGGCCTCCAACGTCGTGGGACCCTCTTCTGCAACTTCGTGTGGACTCCGGTTCACTATTCTTCTAAGTGCCTGTTGGGGTACTTCTGCGGGTGCTGCCTGCTTTTGTGAGGGCTCTCTGAGTTGCTGAGTGCCCCTCTATCTCCTCCTCCAAGGGGCGACATCCTGGTCCTTCCTGGTCCTCAGCAGTACCCAAAAACCTCTACCACAACCCTTGAAGCTAGCAAGGCTTGTTTGTGGTATTTCTGCGTGGGAACACCTCTGCAAGCTTCATCACAGCGTGGGACATCTGTCTTCCAAAGGAGAAGTTCCTAGTCCTCTTCTTTCTTGCAGAATTCCAAGCTTCTTCCATCCAGAGGCAGCTTCCTTGCACCTTCATCCGGGGTTTCCTGGGCTCCTGCCCCCCCTGGACACTGTCACGACTTTTGGACTTGGTCCCCTTGCAGGTCCTCAGGTGTGTAAATTCGTTGTCAGTGCACTGCTGGTGTTTGTTGTTCTTGCAGAATCCCACTTTCACGACTATTGTGCTCTCTTGGGTAGTAGGTGTACTTTACTCCTACTTTTCTGGGTCTTGGGGTGGGTTATCTTGGACACCCTGACTGTTTTCTTACAGTCCCAGCGACCCTCTACAAGCTCACATAGATCTGGGGTCCATTCGTGATTCGCATTCCACTTATGGAGTATATAGTTTGTGTTGCCCCTATACCTATGCATGCCTATTGCAACCTATTGTAATTCTACACTGTTTGCATTACTTTTCTGACTCTTACTTACCTGATTTTGGTTTGTGTACATATAACTTGTGTATATTACTTACCTTCTTACTGAGGGTACTCACTGAGATACTTGTGGCATATTGTCATAAAAATAAAGTACCTTTATTTTTAGTAACTCTAAGTATTGTGTTTTCTTATGATATTGTCCATATGATATAAGTGGTATAGTAGGAGCTTTGTATGTCTCCTAGTTCAGTCTAAGCTGCTAGAAACACCTCTATTCGATTAGTAAGGGATAACTGGACCTGGCACAAGGTGTAAGTACCTTTGGTACCCACTACAAGCCAGGCCAGCCTCCTACAGGAGCACACACATGTGCTTTGTGTGCATGTTGCACATTATTTTCTTGGACTGGCCTCTGGCCTTGGACATTTTAACAATATTTATATAAATATATATTTGGACCAACCTGTTGTTGGTTTCAAAATTGCATCTTTGTCCTGCATTTATTTTATTAGGGTAGCTTTTGTCTTGGGTGGCATTGTTGGTGTGTGAGCATTTGTGTGCCAGTGGTGGTGTGCTACCTGTTTTGTCTTGGCAGCATGTGTGGTTGTGTGCACAACATTTGTCCCCCAGTGATGGGCGTGTGTTGTGTGATGGCATGTGTATGTTGGGGACATGTTGTTGTGATGGTAGTGAGTGGTTCTTGTGTTGACATGTGTTAGTTGCAGTGTTGTGTGCCTTTGTGTGGTTGGACTGTGTGCATGAGTGTGTATGGAGATTGGTATGTCAGATATGTTGTGATGTGTGTTTGCGGGGTATGTTGTATGCTGCATTGTATCGTTGTATGATAGTGTGTGTTCGTTCCTTGGTGGTGGTACGTAGTGTTGTATGTATGATTTGTCAAGGGGTACTGTGGGTGCTTGCCAGTGCTTTGCTAGTGTTACAATTGTAGTGTAGTAGTGTCATTTGGTGGTGTTGTGTGGTGTCATGAGTGACTGTGCTGGCGCTGTGTATCGGGGTTGGTGTGTGTTTTTGACTTGTGTGTGCATGTGTGAAGGCCCTAATATGTGTACTATGTATGTGCAGTGTGTATGTGACTGTGAGTGTGTGTGTCATTGTAAGGTTATGTGTGTGTGTCGCCCTCGTTACCCGTACCTGATTTTTGTTTTCTGTGCGCGTAGGTACTTTGACATTTTACAACAGTGGCAGGTAAGTGTGTGTACTCATAGTTGGTGTCGTCATCGCTGGTTCCAAAGTCTTTGGGTGAGCAGGAACAGTGGGAAGACGTTTAGTTCTGGTTCCATGGCAGCTCCAGACGAGTATCGCTTCCTGAAGGTGAGTGTCTCCTTTTATACAGTGGGTTTCTGCCTGGGTTTCCGTGGTGGTGACCGCGGGAGAAACTATGGCGGTGTACAGCCCCGTAATCTGTCCGGCAGAAACATGGTCTCCGCCGGCCTACAGGTAGCTACCGTCGTCCGTGGCGGCCAGTCTGCACTAGTGATGGTTTGGCTGTATTCTGTTGGGAATTCCGGCATGGTCATAATTTGGCGGTCATCTCTGCCAGCCTGTTGGCGGTACGAGTCCCAAGGGGAACATTGCTGTCCTAAGACCGCCAAACTCGTAATGACCCTTATAGTGTTTTGTGAGTTAGAAATAACAGGACCCTTTTGGTTTCTGATGGACTTCGATAACTGATAGTGTGGTGGGTAGATTTAATGTTAAGAATGTTGAGCTTGCGCTTGCATGCAGAGGAATAAAGACCTGTAAGACAAAGCTCTGTGTGTGACATGTTCATTTACAAGCACCCAGCCTGGGGAGGAGGCTGCACTGATTGACCAGAGGCAGGTTTAACCTAATAGAGAAATACGTTTGGTCCAATTTATGGGCATATTTGTAAATCTGCATATACATGTTTAGGCAATCGTATGACGCAGATTTCGGAATATCGGGAATTCCCAAAAGTTTCCAGCAGAACTTCTAGAAGCCTGTGACAGTCACAGTTTTGCGGGGAAACTCCTTGAAATGTTTTGTTAATCCTATGCACAATTATAAGATTTGTACAACTGAGCATGGGGAAATGCCATCAAGCTAGTGAAACCCCTTCACCAACACTCTCACTAATTTTGTGGGAATTCCTTGCCATTCCTGTCAGGGATAGCGATTTACTTATGCCGTTCACAGAAATAAATTTCACAGTCCACTTCCAGGGTGAGAAGGAGGCATGAAATGTTTGTGAATGCCCATAACATGTAATGTTTCTCCATCGTCTGATAATATTATTCATGGGAACATGGTTTTACAAGTGCAATTCCACCTTTTATGAATTTCGTGCAGTCATAAACCAAGCCATATTCTAAGGGTAAATTGATATTACACCGACTACGTTGTTGTGGCTTCAGCCAGTCAGCTTGGAATCAAGTTGGAATTCTATTGTGGAGCGCCTATTTGTATTTGAAAGCCATTTCTGTTATCTGTGTATGTTGTATCGCTTTCACAATGATTACAAAGTGTCTGGTGGGAACATAACTACATATCAAATGTTATAATATTGTATTAGCATTAGTGAATAATCCTGCATCTCTCTTTTTTGACATCTAGTTACCAACTCTTTATTTGTTCTATATGGTTGGGTCCGGTGGGGACATACATGAACTGTAGTTTCTTTATTTTGCACATCTTTATTCTTTGGTTCCCTGTTTCTTGAAAATATGATTTATTTTTTTCCAGAACTCTACAGTCTTCCACCAAGTAAAAGGGGATCCTTTTGAGATACAGAGAATGGCTGGCTTGATGTTGTCGATCTACTGTTACGATTATCAGGATACAGCCCGAATCCAGGTTTTACAAAGAAAGAGTGCTGTCGAATCAGCTTTTTAAAATCCAGAAACAGGCTGAAAATATGGTTTATTGGCTGTTTGCAGCTCTGTTGCAGGCATTGAGTCGTAAGGGCATGCATTTACTTAAATTAATTTCGACTTTGGAAACATAGTCAACACTGAGCTTTCTGATGAACAGATTCAGATGCCTCCCATATTATATAACATAGTTACTTAACTTCAGCAATACCCTTTCTGGTGGATAATCTAGTTACATGCTCATTACTCACCTTTTGAATATTCTCCAGACGTCAGACTACAACATAAAACTTTAAATAGTTGTCCTGTAATTATAGGTGGTGGCTCAGATCTGGGCTCCAACCCTTGGATGAAACAGCACAGATATTTCAGAGAAGTAAAAGGAACCACTCATTGCACTGAAATCAGCTCCTCATCCTTTTTTCCACACCTTCGGAGGCAGAGATGAGGCCTGCAGTACACCGAAAGCCGTTTGAGACTTTATTCAATACTGAATGTACAGTTCTTGGTCTCCCCCACCCCCCACCCCCACCCCGACTCCCTCCCCTACACCCCCCACCACCCCTGCCACCCCCCAAAAGTGGCAGGGCCCCCCTCCCCAGCCGACCCCTGACATTACCTTACACATACACACCCGACACGCACGCAGGCACCACCAACACACATACACGCACACACACCGACATACATGCCAACATCCACACACACAGTCAGACACGTACACCCACATTCACACATTCACGCACACATCCACACAGACATACCTACAGACATACACGCACTCATTCCCAGAACACGCAACACCCCGCAAGCATACACGCACTCACACCCCCTACATACACAGACGCACACCCCCATGCACCCACACAACACCCCCACGCCCCCTCCCCTAACAGACGATCGACTTACCTGTTCCGTCGATCCGCCAGGAGGGGACGGGAGCCATGGGGGCAGCTCCGCCAACACCAGACCGCCAACAGAACACGCTGCGCAGAATCACAGGACGTGATCAGCTGGGCGGTGTTCTGTTGGCGTGGCGGTGGAGGTGGAGCATCCTCCACTTCCCCGCCGCCCGCAAGTATGGCTGTTGGAGGCTCTCTGTCGGAAATACGACGGAGGGCAGCCAACGGTCATAATACGCCGAGTGGTCTTCCGCACGGCAGTCCCTCGGCGGTCTTGTTAAAAGACCGCCGAGGTTGTAATGACCACCATTATTCTGATAATTTCATGCAAGTACGAGAAACAATACACTTGGCAGAGGGCTGCCAATGTTATCCTTCCGAAATACACAAATACATCTTAGAGATGTTGAGATAAAGTCATCTTAACCATAATACCACCCAAAGCACACGACATTGCATCATATTTTATCTCTAGCTAGAAAATTCCTCGAAAAACCAAAGCTTAACAGGCTAGAAAACAGGTAATTTGTCATTCAGGACAATGGAAAAGAACGGGAAAGCCTCTTGCACGCCAATCCATTGACATAATAAACAAGAAACAGCTATAAATAGATATAACTTATTTCACTCTCAAATTAACCAGCATTAACCATTAGTACACTAAGCAATTCTCAACTGTCTATGGTAACATGTAACGTACAGCTAATGAATGGGAAATCAAGAACTGTACAGTGAGGGAATAACAGTTAATAAAGTGGTATGTTGCCATACAATGTGATGACTTAGCATATGTTTCCTTGCAACACATGGCCTGAACCTCTGTACATCAGCAAGAACACTTCATTAATCCTACAAACACAAAGAGCAAGATGTATGAGATGCGAATGACATCCATCAAAGTCATCCTATATAGGTTTGTAAAAGGGGTCCTTTGACATTGAAATGCTCATCAAATCTGACCTTTCCATTAGAATTGAACTGGATATACCTTTAAGGGAGACGAAAGAGGTTAGCCATTTTGTTCTACTTGTGCATATTTTAGTCACATCGGCATGATGAATGCCTGTATACGAAGTCTAAGAAGTGGTCTGCGGGGATGGAGTGGGCTGCTACTATGGACAACGCCTACCACCGTTTACTGCTGACAATGTTGCCTCTGCATCCTTAATTAAGAGCAGGAACGCAACAAAACGTAAGAAATGGGACCCAAACAGCTGCATCTGGTATCGCCCTGCTCAGCCACTACTCTCCCCAAAATCTCCATATAAAGACAACCTCCCCCCGAAAAAATATTTATTTTCTAACAGTACAGAAAAACCCTCGGCTGCTATGCAGCTGCTCTAGGGTTACTGGTCATTTACTGGGCGCCAAAAAGGCATGTCCACAATATTTGAGCTGTCGGTTACAAGTCACTGTTAGCAGGTCTTTCGGTGAAATAAAAGCAGCGATGTCTACAACTGCCTGAAAACATTACATTTTCATACGGAAGACCAAAGGCTAAAAAAGTGTCCTAGAGCCATGGAGCCATATTGAAACAGTTGCACGAGGGAGCAGCACACACATACTACCCGCGCAACACTGGGCACTAAAGCAATCACAGAACCTTCGTAGCTTGATTAGCAAAAGTAATTCACCGCTTCTAATTCATGACACACTGTAGTGGCATCATGTGAGAAATCAGCAGGGCCTGGTAAACAAATATTGGGGTTTTACATAGGCCATTCCTTTCCACTCGAAATAATGTTGGTGTTTATATTGCACTTCGGAACCAATAAGAATTCTGAAAGTTCTAAAGACTACTGAGTTTAATTATTTTACCTGACTCGTATTAAACTGTGACAAACACAGGCACTATAACAATATTGCTAACAAGAAGGTGTATTTACAATGCATCTCACATGACTTTGGCAGTTAACACTTGCGTGCTGGTGCCTTGCCCCTCTGAACGGGCTTTAAACCATCTACATGAAGCTTCGATGTATGGTAAGTGTAAGGGTGGCAGCCCACCTCCGTCCCCCACGGAGCTCTGAGTGTGGAAGCTGAGAGACTGAAAACTGCAGAGCGGAGGGTGACGAAGGGGTCTGACTGCCAAAGCGTGACACTCACTGCCCTCTTAGCAGCCCCGGGCGGCAGTACTGCACCGAGGTAGGCTGTTGGAGCATGAGAAATCTAGACTGCCTGATCCCTTTGCATGCAAGGTGCTCTGGAGGGAGGGGGAGGGCCTGAGGGGGCAGCACAAGGCCGCGCGCAGTGGTTAGGAAATAGCCCAGGTGGCTCTAGACAGTAGAAAGCACCTCCGGAGCTGCTGCGCAGAATATTAAGACCCGTCAGACCTGGGGAGTCTTCATAACGAGTATACCTTATAGCATACATGCAGATCACAATGGTCACCAACGATATGCCGATGCCTCAGGCCTAGGAGTTGGCAAAGCCACCCAACGAGCATTTAAAATGCCAATGGGTGTCGCGTTTGCTCGAGTTGAAGCTATTATTGTTGTAAACTAGAGGACGCCAGACAATGTATATGTGCAGCGGCGGCCGCCGCAAATCTCAAGGGGAGGTTGTTGGTGGGTGTGGATGAGGACGGGGAAAATTTACAACAAGCATTTGAAATGCAATAGTCTTGTGTTTGCTCGAGTTAGAGCTCATAGCGTTTTAAATTACTGACTGGACTTTTATTGCCACACAGACTGAAAATAACAAGAGGAAGAGAGCGAGAGCGAGCTGGCCCTGGAAAAGCCCCTCTCTGATGTTGGTTTATGTTTACAGAGGGAGCTGGTGGGGAGGAGGGACTGAACACACACCCACAGTGCAAGGCAAAAAGGCCAATACTGAAAGAAAAAGTCCCCTTCAGAAGAGATAAACAGGACATAGCGTAATTACACAGTACTTTGTGCTGCTCCCAAAGTGAAAAAAAGCAGGACAAAGAGGCAGAACTGACCACTAGCAAGCAAGGATTTTTGAAGGACACTGCAACTAACAAATCAAAATGCTGGAACTCACTCTATTGTATACTTTAGTATACAGCAGGCTGAACGCTAACACTCGACCTAAAAATCATCTGGATTCTGTCACTACAAAAACACAGGCCCTATTATGATCCTAGCTGTGCAATCTCGTTTCCTCTGTATTGGAATGAGGAGATGAATAGAAGGTCAGTAGAGTGATGCACTGACAAGTAAAGCAAAGTAATGACCTTCGGAAGAAAAGAGTCTAAGGTCCAGAAAAAAAAGTAGTAAACAGAGGAAGAACAAAGCCTGCTGTCTGAGGAGAGTAACTCTGGATTCGCATTGAGGGCATGCAGAAAAAGAATTAACATCAGTAGGAAGTGTTGGTCGTTTATAGAGCTCCCTGATGTTATATCAGGACGTGTGTGTGGAACCGGCCCCAAACACCACCTAACAGTGCAAGAGAGCTACTTCTGGATCCAGTCTGTTGCCTCAGCAAGAGTCAAAAAGTGAAGGATCCATAAAAAATAAAAAATGTATACACTATTATCTGATGCTTGTAAGGGGCATGAAACAATAGGGCTTATAAGCTGTGGATCAGTGTGATATCGGGGAGTTGATAGGTCACTTAGGTGAAAGTTTCTTCGAAGTCCATAATATCAACATATTAGTTCCGGCACTTCTCGAAAGACCTCCTATACTTTTACTAACTGTACCACCCTAGTAGAGAACCCAGCTTTCAATGTCACTCTGTAGCAACAATTTTCAACATAATTTTTATTGGACATTGCCAAAAATTCTCATCACAGTTGTGTTGGGCAGCTCAGCTATTGATATCTGCACTTTTCAGTAGGAAAGACTCCCCTACAGGCTATTCATATATTTTTTTTGACATTTTTCAGTGAAGCAGCCATTTCTCGATGGGGCTACCATGTTTTCATTGGAACTTACTAATTCATTGAATGCTACATATTGCAGTGGCTGTACCAGCACTTCTCTTCAGAACTGCTATACATGAAACAATAACAGTTTTATGTAATATGTTATACTTCATTTAACCATCTTTAAGTGCTATGAAATAACAGATGTTACTATTACCTAATTTGTGTTCTGTTTGCTGTATTAGGAGGGATGGATTAACCTTCATAGAAAGGTTAAATGAGCTGAGCTATGTTTAGCACTTTAGGGCTTCAAAGTAGCTCCGGAGAGCTGTACATCACTTTTTCTAGGCACATTCATAGATACATCTGTGAAGTAAAATGCTCCTGGGTTGTGCACCATATCTGAATATTTGAGAACATGAATAATTAGCTTACATTTTAAAAAAGTTCACTTGGTTACAGTACCCCTTGAACCATTTGAGAAATATACACCTCGGATGCCACTTGTCGCCTTACTTAAACATTAGGCTCGGACTTATCATGGTCGCTATTTTACTATGGACTGTTACTTGCTCTTGCTACATTTAGTTGTGGCTGATTTCATACAAACTCATAGATATTTTAATTACAAGTTTTGTGATATTTACAACTCTTACTTAGGTAACCTTGAAAAAGGCACAAATGTGATGAAACACGTGTTGGCTGTGATTGTGGAATCATGTTCATCTTGCCACATTGACGTCCATATGAACAATAAATAGATCAGAGTACAACTGAACTCAGTTGCCTGACTTTGTCACTATGGACTGCTTGGGAGTGCTGCGGTATTTCTAGAATCACCATTTGAGGGCTAATTGGACAAGGTGGCACGACTTATTTGCTTCGAAGTATGTGGGGTCATAATTCATCATATTCTAGGTCTGCATTTAGATTCCACTCCAGCCTTGTTTGTCCTATACGTTTCACTGATGAATGTAATACACTTACACATTATGAATATAATGATAATGATTAGTATGAGAAGTAGTATTTGTATAATTACTACTTTAAAATGCTCAGATACCACTCTTAAAGTTAGTGCAGGTAGATCAGGAAAACTTCTCAAGGCCAGGCCTGGCTAGGCCAAGCCGCGATCAAGGTAGGGAAGCCGCATCCCCAAAGCAAGGGGTCACCCTACAAATAGTGCCTAGTATATCCAACAAAGAAGTTAGCTGGCGAGGGGGAAGAAAGAAGGTCAGACAAGAAGTGGAAGTGGATATGGAAGTAGTAGAAGAATCAAGAGAGCAAAGTAGTGGAGGAGAGAATATTATTAAGAGATCAGAAAGAAGGAGGGGGTGTAGAGAAGTAGTTAATACAACCTGCCCAGTGAAGAGCGGGGTCTTATTGTCTTCCATAGGCACTGTGAATAAAAAAGAGCAGGAAAGTTTTGATGGGAGTAAAGGAAGGTGGATATATTTGGCACCTTGGAAAGGAGAAACTGGGAGGAAACGCCTAACGAAGTTAAAACCATTAAATCGTTCCCGTCTGTTAGAAGTTATGGCCTTGTGCCCAAGCCTATGTGAGATTCTGTCAGATGATATAAAACAAATAGGATTTATATTAAGCCCGGAGGGGGAAGAGGTGACTAAAGCACTTTTTTATTCTGACTACACTAGGCGAGTGGTATTACAAGCAGAGGCGGAGCTGATGAAAGAGGATATAAGAGTAGTGCAGGGAAACGTGACAAAAGACGTGATACACGATAGGCGTGCCCTTAGATGCCATGCAGGTATGCTCCCAAATCAAGTCCAATGTAATCTGTCTCATAATAAAAATCGCAGTAGGCATGTGGATGGAAACAATGGTAGTTTAAGTGTAACCGTAGCTTCAGAATGTAACGACCTACAATGGAGGAATTGCTTTGAACCCTTTGTAAAGCCCCGCGATGAGTATAGTAGGGGTGAGTTGAGTGATGTGGACTAGGAATTAAGCCCCGCGCACAGCCAATTTGTTTTATCCTGGAATCTGGGAGGCTATAAAAAACATTTAAAACAAGAGCGGTTTAAAGGAGAGCTTGAAGAGTATGATGTAATGTGTTTCCAAGAAACTTGGCTGTGCGAGGATCTGGAACCAGTAGATGGTTTCATGGGGCTGTCTAGGGGAGCAATTCGGCAAGGGCCAGGACGCGCATCAGGGGGACTAATAACCCTAGCCTATACCAGAATTGCGAGTAAGTTCACAGAAATAAAAACTAAATGTCATTGGCTATTGGCAGGCCAGGTAGATCTCTACAATGTAATAGGTGGCGCTAAACAGCTTCTGATACTCAATGTTTATAAACAACCGGGGAACGTGTTCGATTATAATATACAGCGTGGGCTGTTCGAGGAAGATCTGGAACTATTATGCACCGGTAACGCTGGCTGTCTGACTTTAATGTTGGGAGATTTTAATCATAAACTTGATCCCAATGGCAGTGACAATTTATATAAGGAGTTACTGGCAGCAGAACAAATCCCTAGAAGTATCTTTCCAAATGTAGAATGTTCTGCTCGTGATTTGTCCTTAGCAAGAACATTAAGATCCTTGGGCATGTTTTGCCTAAATGGGCGTATGAAGAACGATCGTCTGGCCAAAAAGACCTTTCAAACAGGTAATCAGGAATGCCCTATTGATTATGCTTTTGTAAACACCTGGTTCTTTGGAGAAGTGCAAAATTTTGAGGTTGGGGATACAGAGGGCAGTGATCATTGGCCGCTCCAAATAACAATACGTTCAGCCGATAAAATTCAAAAAGAAAGGGAAAAGGCACTGATAGCGTTGGTTGAGTAGCCCCGTAGGGTAATAACCCGACTAACAGATAGCAGTCTAGAAGTACTTAATAATTTGATTATAAACTATCCCATTCTTAATATGGAAGGAGAGCCAAATGACATATTCAAAGGCTATAATAAGGGTATTGCGTTAATGGTCAATTGCCTTAAACGTAAATTTAAAAATACCTCAAGAGGAAGGGAGAACCATATATGATGAATAATAGTAAAATATGGTTTAATCAGGAATGTAGACAGACGTAGGAAGCAGATGATGCGAAGATTGCTAAGGGATTATAAGAATAGACCCTCCTTTGTTAAAGAAGAGAACCTTCATCAAGCAAAACAGGATTATAAGATGCTGATAAGACAGAGGAAACGAGAATATGTTAATAAAAATTGGGATGTAATGATGGAGGTGATTAAAACACGGAATATTAGGGGTTTTTGGCAATTGGTAAAGGAGGGGAAAAAGATAGGAGCAATGCAGTGTTTGGTTGGTGAAGAAGACTGGTATAAATATTTGTCTTCAGTTTATAAAGGTACTGAGGAGGTAGAAGGCTATGGTATTTCCAGGAAGCTTGGTGAGAAGATAAGATTAGCTTTTGTCCCACAGAAAATAAAATAAAATATTGCAGCTTTGAAATTAACTAAAGCAGGAGGCCCAGACATCCTCCCAGCATTAATAATAAAAAAGAATATTGATTGGTGGACAAAATTCTTCTATGTTACGTTTTGTAAAATTCTTGATCATGGCCTCTTTCCAGAGAATTGGAAGGGTGCCATGATAAGACCGATTTACAAAAAGGAGGATCCAACTAACCCAAAAAACTATCGGCTGATAAGTTTATTAGACGTATGGGAAAAGGTTTTCACAAAGCTATTGCTGGGGTCAATCAAAGAATGGGCAGACGATAAAGATAAAGATACCAGCAGAGCAAAGTGGATTCAAGGAAGGCCATTTGACAATTGACCACTGCTTCAGTCTGTGGGCCTTAGCAAAAAAATCAGTTGAATTGCGAGGAAGTCTATTTTGCTGCTTTGTGGACTTTCGTGCAGCATTTGATCTGGTAGACAGGAAATTGTTATGGGATATGTTAAAACAGCTAGGAATTGATTTGGATATACTATTTCTTCTCCAGGGCCTGCACTCACAAAATTGGGCCCAAGTAATTTTAGATACGAGTGGCTCACTTTCAAAAAGGATCCCCATAATGAATGGTCTCCGTCAAGGTTGTGTGTTGGCCCCAATTTTATTCTCATTATTCTTGGCAGATTTGCCAGGGTTGTAACAGAAGGCTAATGGGCTAAGCCCAAAAATGGATGTTGTGCATGTTTCTTGCCTACTATATGCTGATGATTTAGTGATAATGGATATGACAGAATCAGGGCTGCAAAGGAAGCTGGAGATGTTCTACTCCTACTGTCAAAGAAAATAATTGGTAGTTAATATGGAGAAAACGAAAATAATGTCAATAGGCAAAGAGAAAAGCACATTTAATTACACTCTAGGGGGAGAAAAACTAGAGAAGGTAAAAGAATATAAATATCTGGGCTTATGGTTCAACTCACAATTAAGATGGAAAGTTCATACTGAAACCTTAAAAAACAATGCCTTATCTTCAGTCTGGGGATTAAAACAAGTTAATAGTAAATATGGAGGTCCTTATCTCCAGCCGGTTATCTCTGCTTTTAATGCTATGGTTCGCCCCCAATTTCAGTATGGGGTGGAAGTTCTAACTTTCTCGGGGAAGCTAAATTGGGAAATAGAAGAAAGCATTTCCGTAAAGCGCATGCTTTCACTGCCTCCCTCTAGTATGTTACAAGCCATAAGAGCAGAATGTCAAATGACGGCGTGGACTTATCTGGGCCTACGAGCCGCACTGAAGTTCTGGTTAAGCATAACAGATGAAGGGTACTGTAAAATCGCGAGACTGTGTAAGAAAGAAATAATAATAAGTGAGTTACATTGGGCATCACAAGTGAGAGGACGGTTAAAAAATATCTGCATCCTCCTAGGTTTACCTGATAACCAATGGTGTGGTGTGCAAATTTCGAAGCACAATTTAAGAATAATACCGAAGGAAAGAGCAAGAGAATTAGACCTGAAGTACTTAGAAAGTAAAATATCAACCCAGGCTATGATAGCTGGATGGAGGAATCCGGAAAATGTCCCATATATAGAGGCCCTACCTAATTCAAGACTAAGAAATTTAATGTTACAGTTCCGAATTGGGCTGAACCCTGGATATATGGATCCCAAAGCAAAAGTGTTTCTTAAGGATAGCAAGGGTCTATGCACATGTGGCTTACAACAGAAATATACAATGCAACACTTACTTGTGGATTGTCAATGGTTTTTAGGAGTGCGCAGGAAGTTTTTAAAAACAATTTTTAAGGAATATAATATTACTAATAGGGACCAAGCGCTTAGGCTACTTATTGATATGAGATTTTTTAATGTAACTTGTGCACTGGGCCTATTTCTAAATGACTTAAGAAGGGAAATATTCAGATTCATTGGGGTTGATAGAAGGTAGGGTACGATGCGAAATGTAGTGCTTTTAATACTATAATTGATTATTATTATATTGGCTGACAGTATTTTAGAAAATTTGCCATGCTAGGTGAAGGCAAGAAATAAAATGGAGAGCACTTTATATTGGAAACAAATAAGCACTTTATGATAAAGTAAGGCATGGAGCTCTTTTAGAGCTGTATAGGGGAAAAATTGGTTGGCATGTTGCACTTTATGAAACCATAGGAACTTGAATTATGGAGGAAGTAAAAGGAAAGAAGAGCCTGATTATTCTAAAATTGCATTGGTTAATGGCATTCCAGATAACCTCGCTATGCACAACAAGGCAAGAAATAAAACGTGGAGCATTCTAAGTTGTGAAATTGCATTTAGGAGATCGCAAGGACCAGAGTCTAATCCGAACTGTATGTGGGATAATTTAAATTGGTATGCTGCACTTTTAGGAATTGTAAGAACTTGAATTTTAATCAAATGAATTATGTGACTAGAGTTGGTTATAAGAATTAGAATGGTACAAGAACTTTGTGTGCTATGTAATATGTAATTGTAATTCTATTGTTTTTATACTTTTAAGGCTTATGCCAAATAAAATAAATTTTTGACTGACACTCTTAAATTAGTTATTTAATCTAAATTATTATTTATTGTTTACATTGATCATATAACAATAAACATTACAAATACATACAGAAAGAGAAATTGCAGAATAATATGTTACTAAGAAAAAATGAATTTAACCAATGAAAAAATAATCATAACTGACAAACATGTTGTATAGGAAATTGGATGTCAAAATAATAAATTATAAAACACTTTCATACTGTATATAATGTAATGAGTAACACAAACATCAACAACAATACTAATAATAATGACAATAATAATAACAATTATTATTATTATTATTACTATTGTCTTTATATTTATCATTATAAACAGGACACATCTGTTAACTCAATGTAACAGAATAAATTAATAGAGTTGTTATATCAATAAATTAATCATGAAGTTGCAACAACATGGTTTATAATAGTTCCAATTATAGAAATGGTCCCCAACTTCGTTTTGATAGATGATCAAAAGGCTCTCCTTTGCTAAGACCTATATTGTAATTAAACAAGGGGAATATTTGCTGCTGCAGAAATATTGACTTTAAAGTGCAGAGCATGTCTTGCACTGCAGCTTGCTTTCTGTGAAATAAAGTTTGGACAGGTAAATTAAAGTGTGGCCTACCAGCTCTACTTGTTAAGGGATCTATTCATGGATGACAAATAAAATGTGTGTGGCCTGCCTTTCTAGCTCCCTAACGCCCCACCCTCCAACCAGGTCCCATGCATTACTAAAGCTGAGCACATCAAGTCTATGCTTTGACATTTGTACTGATTTCCTGTTGATTGATGTTTAAATTGTTGTTTCCTGTTCAACAAAACTCTAATCTCTTGTGGTATCACTTTAATAGCTAATCTTAAGGCAGAAGATGTGGTAGATATTATATGTTGTTTCTCTATAATATACTCTCTCCTCTTCTATATAATATACTGTCTCCTCAGCAGCAGCAAAGGTATTGTTATATTTGTTATGTCAGAGCTGGTAAATCAAATGCCTTGCTTGGCAGGTTGGATAGACAGCTCCTATGAGCAAAAGAGTCAGTAGTGATCTGCATAAGGAAGGCCTCTAGTTATTGTGACACAGTTTGTGAAGAACAATGGGATATAATGCTACTTTGAGCAACTACTAATGGTTTACACTATTTATAAGCATTCTTCCCATCACTTTCTGAGTGTTAGATTTATTGCCCCAAGTGTCTACGGGTAGACCCAGACAAAGGTCCCTGGCCCCAGGATCACTGTGTTGCTGCTTCTAAGCTGGGTAAGTGCCTATTCTGATCATTCACTAATTGTTGGCCAATATCAATCTTCATTTTGCTGTTTCGTGAACATTTTATTATTTTCTACTGCTATTGCACTACAGTCGTCTTTCTAGTACACTGCCTTGGCTTTTCCTTTCCTTCTTTTCTGGCCCACCTGCGGTTCTTCCTACATCTCTGCACCTCTGTCCTTACTTTTGAGGCTGCCTTCTTCCCTTCTTTTGCAGCTGTGTTTCTACTATGGACTTCCTTATCCTGTTTGGTTACATTTGTTTGCTTTATAGTTCAGCATCACTTGTGTCCACTTCCTGGAATGGCACCCTTGCCCTTGCTGTGCTATGTACCCAGCTTCTCTTCTATGCATCTTGCTTCTGTCCTTGACATCTCTCGCCCATCACAGCACCAGAGGCACCACGTCAAGGATAGAGCATGGAGGAAGACTTTCCTCCAATAATGGTTTCGATTTCACCAGGAAAAGCTTTACCAGCTGGCTTGAAAAGTCCGAATGAAATACCTTGAATGCTGAACTATTAGCAGAAAGGTGGGTATAGCTTCTCAAATTTAATTTTGATCTTTGCTTTTTTCCAATGTACCAGCAGAGATCCATGGAAGGGCTCTAATTGAGCCCTCAAATTAAATTAAAAAGCATCTTTGGTGTCAATGTGACCTAATTCATACACCCCCAATAAAGTGTACTAGGAGATCGGGGCTGAGAACAAGCATGTTGGAGGGTGTGCATTCCACAATATCATAAGCAGTACACCCTTCTTTATTAGGTTGCAAATGCTGCTGACATATCTGTGGCAGACTTCAGTGGTAAGTCTAGAAGTCTCCTCTTATGGGGCAAGATTCTTTCAAAGAATATTTCTATCTTTTACCACCCATGAAGACTGCTCAGAAGACCTCAATCACAAGTGTTTCACACATTGCATAATCTTGGTTTGGTCAAAGTTAGGGATTTGACCTGATTATGGACTTGAGAAAATTAATGATCAATACTATAGTCTCAAAAGTATCCAGACATCAAACATATTGTGGGACATATCAAGGATACGTGTACTGTTTGTATTTTTTAAAAATCTGGAAGTTTAAACTACTTGAATATCATTATGTGTAATGTCAGGTGTTTGTTAAAATATTTTAATTTATAGTACTATTAATTTTTCATGCATATGTTAATGATGTTACTTATTAATTTGCAAATTCATTTTCTTTTGGAATAGTTTCTTGTGCTAATTGTGGAATACATTTTGCTAATGCATAACAAGTTGTCGGGTTTGTACGGGAATTGGGTGGGAGGAGTTTCCAATTTCTGAAATTATTCTGGATAATTAAGAAATGATTAAAATTGCTTAATTAAATACATCTTAAAATGTATTTAATTTATTAAATGATAAAATATATATATATCTTGTTAATATAATGGGATGTTGGGCTTGTAAGTGAAATAGGGTATGTTTTAATTATTTAACTTAATAGATGTATTTGGGACTAATACATTTTTTAACAATAAATGTAATTATTTTATGAGTATAGTATGGAAATTAAGGTGACAGTTGTGCATTTTATAAAACATTGTTAGCAAATATAAATGGCTATTTAAACAGTAAATAAATATAATTTATTATTTATTTTAAAATGTAAACACATTTGAAAAAATAGCTTTGGCAAGAGTTGTGTGTTGGCCCCAATTTTATTCTCATTATTCTTGGCAGATTTGCCAGGGTTGTAACAGAAGGCTAATGGGCTAAGCCCAAAAATGGATGTTGTGCATGTTTCTTGCCTACTATATGCTGATGATTTAGTGATAATGGATATGACAGAATCAGGGCTGCAAAGGAAGCTGGAGATGTTCTACTCCTACTGTCAAAGAAAATAATTGGTAGTTAATATGGAGAAAACGAAAATAATGTCAATAGGCAAAGAGAAAAGCACATTTAATTACACTCTAGGGGGAGAAAATCTAGAGAAGGTAAAAGAATATAAATATCTGGGCTTATGGTTCAACTCACAATTAAGATGGAAAGTTCATACTGAAACCTTTAAAAACAAAGCCTTATCTTCAGTCTGGGGATTAAAACAATTTAATAGTAAATATGGAGGTCCTTATCTCCAGCCGGTTATCTCTGCTTTTAATGCTATGGTTCGCCCCCAATTTCAGTATGGGGTGGAAGTTCTAACTTTTCTCGGGGAAGCTAAATTGGGAAATAGAAGAAAGCATTTCCGTAAAGCGCATGCTTTCACTGCCTCCCTCTAGTATGTTACAAGCCATAAGAGCAGAATGTCAAATGACGGCGTGGACTTATCTGGGCCTACGAGCGGCACTGAAGTTCTGGTTAAGCATAACAGATGAAGGGTAAAGTAAAATCGCGAGACTGTGTAAGAAAGAAATAATAATAAGTGAGTTACATTGGGCATCACAAGTGAGAGGACGGTTAAAAAAGATCTGCATCCTCCTAGGTTTACCTGATAACCAATGGTGTGGTGTGCAAATTTCGAAGCACAATTTAAGAATAATACCGAAGGAAAGAGCAAGAGAATTAGACCTGAAGTACTTAGAAAGTAAAATATCAACCCAGGCTATGATAGCTGGATGGAGGAATCCAGAAAATTTCCCATATATAGAGGCCCTACCTAATTCAAGACTAAGAAATCTAATGTTACAGTTCCGAATTGGGCTGAACCCTGGATATATGGATCCCAAAGCAAAAGTGTTTCTTAAGGATAGCAAGGGTCTATGCACATGTGGCTTACAACAGAAATATACAATGCAACACTTACTTGTGGATTGTCAATGGATTTTAGGAGTGCGCAGGAAGTTTTCAAAACCAATTTTTAAGGAATATAATATTACTAATAGGGACCAAGCGCTTAGGCTACTTATTGATATGAGATTTTTTAATGTAACTTGTGCACTGGGCCTATTTCTAAATGACTTAAGAAGGGAAATATTCAGATTCATAGGGGTTGATAGAAGGTAGGGTACGATGCAAAATGTAGTGCTTTAAATACTATAATTGATTATTATTATATTGGCTGACAGTATTTTAGAAAATTTGCCATGCTAGGTGAAGGCAAGAAATACAATGGAGAGCACTTTATATTGGAAACAAATAAGCACTTTATGATAAAGTAAGGCATGGAGCTCTTTTAGAGCTGTATAGGGGAAAAATTGGTTGGCATGTTGCACTTTATGAAACCATAAGAACTTGAATTATGGAGGAAGTAAAAGGAAAGAAGAGCCTGATTATTCTAAAATTGCATTGGTTGATGGCATTCCAGATAACCTCGCTATGCACAACAAGGCAAGAAATAAAACGTGGAGCATTCTAAGTTGTGAAATTGCATTTAGGAGATCGCAAGGACCAGAGTCTAATCCGAACTGTATGTGGGATAATTTAAATTGGCATGCTGCACTTTTAGGAATTGTAAGAACTTGAATTTTAATCAAATGAATTATGTGACTAGAGTTGGTTATAAGAATTAGAATGGTATAAGAACTTTGTGTGCTATGTAATATGTAATTGTAATTTTATTGTTTTTATACTTTTAAGGCTTATGCCAAATAAAATAAATTTTTGACTGACACTCTTAAATTAGTTATTTAATCTAAATTATTATTTATTGTTTACATTGATCATATAACAATAAACATTACAAATACATACAGAAAGAGAAATTGTAGAATAATATGTTACTAAGAAAAAATGAATTTAACCAATGATAAAATAATCATAACTGACAAACATGTTGTATAGGAAATTGGATGTCAAAATAATAAATTATAAAACACTTTCATACTGTATATAATGTAATGAGTAACACAAACATCAACAACAACAATACTAATAATAATGACAATAATAATACCAACAATTATTATTATTATTATTACTATTGTCTTTATATTTATCATTATAAACAGGACACATCTGTTAACTCAATGTAACAGAATAAATTAATAGAGTTGTTATATCAATAAATTAATCATGAAGTTGCAACAACATGGTTTATAATAGTTCCAATTATAGAAATGGTCCCCAACTTCGTTTTGGTAGATGATCAAAAGGCTCTCCTTTGCTAAGACCTATATTGTAATTAAACAAGGGGAATATTTGCTGCTGTAGAAATATTGACTTTAAAGTGCAGAGCATGTGTTGCACTGCAGCTTGCTTTCTGTGAAATAAAGTTTGGACAGGTAAATTAAAGCGTGGCCTACCAGCTCTACTTGTTAAGGGATCTATTCATGGATGACAAATAAAATGTGTGTGGCCTGCCTTTCTAGCTCCCTAACGCCCCACCCTCCAACCAGGTCCCATGCATTACTAAAGCTGAGCACATCAAGTCTATGCTTTGACATTTGTACTGATTTCCTGTTGATTGTTGTTTAAATTGTTGTTTCCTGTTCAACAAAACTCTAATCTCTTGTGGTATCACTTTAATAGCTAATCTTAAGGCAGAAGATGTGGTAGATATTATATGTAGTTTCTCTATAATATACTCTCTCCTCTTCTATATAATAGACTGTCTCCTCAGCAGTAGCAAAGGTATTGTTATATTTGTTATGTCAGAGCTGGTAAATCAAATGCCTTGCTTGGCAGGTTGGATAGACAGCTCCTATGAGCAAAAGAGTCAGTAGTGATCTGCATAAGGAAGGCCTCTAGTTATTGTGACACAGTTTGTGAAGAACAATGGGATATAATGCTACTTTGAGCAACTACTAATGGTTTACACTATTTATAAGCATTCTTCCCATCACTTTTTGAGTGTTAGATTTATTGCCCCAAGTGTCTACGGGTAGACCCAGACAAAGGTCCCTGGCCCCAGGATCACTGTGTTGCTGCTTCTAAGCTGGGTAAGTGCCTATTCTGATCATTCACTAATTGTTGGCCAATATCAATCTTCATTTTGCTGTTTCGTGAACATTTTATTATTTTCTACTGCTATTGCACTACAATCGTCTTTCTAGTACACTGCCTTGGCTTTTCCTTTCCTTCTTTTCTGGCCCACCTGCGGTTCTTCCTACATCTCTGCACCTCTGTCCTTACTTTTGAGGCTGCCTTCTTCCATTCTTTTGCAGCTGTGTTTCTACTATGGATTTCTTTATCCTGTTTGGTTACATTTGTTTGCTTTATAGTTCAGCATCACTTGTGTCCACTTCCTGGAATGGCACCCTGTGCCCTTGCTGTGCTATGTACCCAGCTTCTCTGCTATGCATCTTGCTTCTGTCCTTGACATCTCTCGCCCATCACAGCACCAGAGGCACTACGTCAAGGATAGAGCATGGAGGAAGGCTTTCCTCCAATAATGGTTTTGATTTCACCAGGAAAAGCTTTACCAGCTGGCTTGAAAAGTCTGAATGAAATACCTTGAATGCTGAACTATTAGCAGAAAGGTGGGTATAGCTTCTCAAATTTAATTTTGATCTTTGCTTTTTTCCAATGTACCAGCAGAGATCCATGGAAGGGCTCTAATTGAGCCCTCAAATTAAATTAAAAAGCATCTTTGGTGTCAATGTGACCTAATTCATACACCCCCAATAAAGTGTACTAGGAGATCGGGGCTGAGAACAAGCATGTTGGAGGGTGTGCATTCCACAATATCATAAGCAGTACACCCTTCTTTATTAGGTTGCAAATGCTGCTGACATATCTGTGGCAGACTTCAGTGGTAAGTCTAGAAGTCTCCTCTTATGGGGCAAGATTCTTTCAAAGAATATTTCTATCTTTTACCACCCATGAAGACTGCTCAGAAGACCTCAATCACAAGTGTTTCACACATTGCATAATCTTGGTTTGGTCAAAGTTAGGGATTTGACCTGATTATGGACTTGAGAAAATTAATGATCAATACTATAGTCTCAAAAGTATCCAGACATCAAACATATTGTGGGACATATCAAGGATACGTGTACTGTTTGTATTTTCTACAAATCTGGAAGTTTAAACTACTTGAATATCATTATGTGTAATGGCAGGTGTTTGTTAAAATATTTTAATTTATAGTACTATTAATTTTTCATGCATATGTTAATGATGTTACTTATTAATTTGCAAATTCATTTTCTTTTGGAATAGTTTCTTGTGCTAATTGTGGAATAAATTTTGCTAATGCATAACAAGTTGTCGGGTTTGTACGGGAATTGGGTGGGAGGAGTTTTCAATTTTTGAAATTATTCTGGATAATTAAGAAATGATTAAAATTGATTAATTAAATACATCTTAAAATGTATTTAATTTATTAAATGATAAAATATATATATATCTTGTTAATATAATGGGATGTTGGGCTTGTAAGTGAAATAGGGTATGTTTTAATTATTTAACTTAATAGATGTATTTGGGACTAATACATTTTTTAACAATAAATTTAATTATTTTATGAGAATAGTATGGAAATTAAGGTGACAGTTGTGCATTTTATAAAAAAATGTTAGCAAATATAAATGGCTATTTAAACAGTAGATAAATATAATTTATTATTTATTTTAAAATGTAAACACATTTGAAAAAATAGCTTTGGCAAGAGTTGTGAGGTTTAGGGTAGATTTGTGTAAGTAGCGTACTTAATTATATATTTAAAAAAAAACAATTGTAATAATTCTATTTACGATACCAATATATTGTTTAAAAAGTTTTTAAACTTTGAATTCACTTAATGAAACACTAATAATACGTAGACGCCTTAAAATTACGATAGTTGCCCTGTGGGAATGGGTCCATCTCAGTAGTCCAAGGCTATGACACGATTCTAAAGTTAATAATCTTGTGGGTTTACTAAAAAATAATATATTTACAAAAACATAAAGATTAATTAATAAATCAAATCCAAACAAAAGCCCAAAAGATCACTGTCCCTCCTCCAAAATAACATGTTCATTATAATGCTTTGGGACAGAGGGCACACATATTTTTCTAGCATCACATTACAAAGAGGTGTTGAATTCAAAATGTTTCAATCATAACAACACATCAATCTATTGTTTGGTACAATACACCTAGCACCTCTAACTTTCTAAAGCATCCTATTGGTTAAAGCTATCTATATTTAATAGAGTAGATGAATTCATGCTTTAGGAAATGAAGGAATACAATAGCTTGTTCAACTACTGCGGAGCTTGGGTAAGTAATGTTGAACTTGTAACAGAAACATATCCTTCCCTTTGGAGAGAAGTACACATTATTGTACATTTGTATTGAGTCAAACCATGACTGAGGCTGTACTTTCATTTTTTGTAATGAAATTGAGAAAGACACATGCACATGGAAGGCCCAAACACCATTTTTTTCCGAAGTATTTCATGAATGATTGTCAATGCAGCCTTGTATGGCCTAATTATGCTAACCAACCCATGCCAAAGTTAATCATTATTTTCCAGAAAATTAAAACTTGTCTGCAGCCCCCCTCTGATAATTAATTACTAATTATCCCCCTATGCTACTATCACATTTCTTTCATCATTCTTGATTTTGTCAATTTATTTTCCTGTAAAGCTTTCGTGTTATCATACATTCTGGCTTTTATCTCCTATCTCATCAAGAGCAATCTTATATTTGTTCACCAGTGCTGTAGTTTTTTTCTTCTTATACCTTCCATTTTAACTAAGACCCAAAATGCAAATTGCTTCTGCACGCTTAAATATTAGGATGTTCATTATAAACATCTATTGTACTGTTTGTACAAGTGAAATCAAAACATTAACCTTTTCGGTGCGGCGTCGGCCACTGGCCGACGCCCACACACCCTCCCAGGTGCGGGTCACGACCAGTGGCCGACACCAGGAAGGGTATTAATAAATCCTCGGGTGCGTCGCACCCGAGGATTTATTTATTTTTTTAAAACTTCCCCGGGAGACACGGAAGCTTCTGTGTCTCCCCCCGCCCCCCACCCGCCCCTTTGTCGCGCTGACGTTTCAAAGGTGTTTTCCCCATCAAAGCAGGAAGCAGCCTTGCGGCCGCTTCCTGCTTTGATGGGGAAAACGGCCTTTCCCACGTTCGGGAAGGCCTCGTAAGAAAGGGGAGAGTCTCCCCTTTCTTACGAGGCCTTCCTGAAAGTGTTTCCTGGCCCCCAGTCGCAGGTTTAAAAATAAATAAATAAATAAATAAAATAAAATGACAGGGGGTCGCCCGTGGGCAGGGTGACCACCTGTGGGGGCAATATTTTTTTTATAGATGTTGTAGGGTTTCCCTGGGGGCCATTTTGGCCCCCAAGGAAACCATACAACAACTAAAAAAAATAGATGTATATATAGATCTATATATATCTATGTAGATAGATATATCTAGGTACATGGATATATCTATAGATATATCTATGTAGATATATATATATATATATAAAGGTAGATCTATATCAATCAAAGAGATTTATAAAGCGCGCTACTCACCCGTGAGGGTCTCAAGGCGCTGGGGGGGGGACGGGGGGAGTGAAAGGGGCTGGGAGGTTCACTGTTCGAAAAGCCAGGTTTTGAGGCCCTTCCTGAAAAGAAGTAGGTTTTGGGTCTTGCGAAGGTGGGTTGTGAGGGCGTTCCAGGTTTTGGGTGCAAGGTAGGAGAAGGATCTGCCCCCTGTGGTGGTGTGTTTGATGCGGGGGACAGAGGCGAGAGAGAGGTCAGCTGAGCGGACGTTTCGTGTGGGGGTGTGGAAGGTGACTCTCGTTGAGGTAGGTAGGGCCTGTGTTGTGGAGTGATTTGTGTGCGAGGATGAGGATCTTGAAGGTGATCCTTTTGTCAATGGGGAGCCAGTGGAGGGATTTGAGGTGTGGAGAGATGTGTTCGTGTCGGCGGAGGTCGAGGATGAGTCGTGCTGCTGAGTTCTGGATGCGTGTAGTTTGCGCTTGAGTTTTAGAGTGGTGCCGGCGTAGAGGGCGTTTCCGTAATCAAGCCTGCTGCTGATGAGTGCGTGAGTGACAGTTTTTCTGGTCTCTGTGGGGATCCATTTGAATGTTTTTCAGTATACGGAGTGTGTTGAAGCATGAGGAGGTAAGAGCGTTGATTTGTTGGGTCATCGAGAGGGAGGAGTCTAGGATGATGCTGAGGTTGCGTGCGTGGTTGGCGGGGGTGGGTGCAGGGCCTAGCGTGGTGGGCCACCATGAGGGGTCCCAGGTGTTTTTGTGTGGGCCAAAGAGGATTATTTCGGTTTTGCTTGAGTTGAGTTTCAGGTGGTTGGCTGTCATATATATATCACTTTTGTCAATATGTGTGTGGTTTCCCTGGGGGGAAAAGGGTCCGACTTGTCTAGTGGCAGTTTTAGTGCCATAAAGAAGCGCAGAAGGTTTATATGCCTACTGCAAAGAGCAAATCTGTATTTTATGTAAATAGCTGAGTACATTAGTAAAGTCTATGGAGAGATGAAGGGCACTTTTGCTGGGTGGTAATGAGGGAATCCGAGGAGGAGGGAGTGGGAGCACCAATAATGATTGTTGGACTGGGCGCAGGAGGTGCTAAAGACTGTGATGAATGGTATGTGACAAGGTGTTTTTTGAGTGTCTTGAAAGTACGTGCTGATTGAGGGAAGAAGCGCAGGTGAGGTGGCCTCTACTGTTGCACGTATCTCACACACACCATCGATTTTGTGACTGTCTACGTAGGCTAGTGTTTTAGAGCAACAGTTTAGCCAATAGTAGAGACGGCATCTTGATGGATGACTGCTGCCTGCACTCGGGTTATAGAGGACCGCTCTGACATAGGATCAGAGACTGAGACATCAGATACTGAGACAGCATCTGAGGGATAGGACAATGGCGCAGACTCTGGGAGTGATTTTTCAGTCAGAGGAGTCCCATTCGATAACTCCTCTTCCAGTACATTATGAGGGAGGTGATGAGGACAGTCCTGCAGGCAAGCTGTTCGTGCAACTGGGTAATAGTGGGTTAGGCCAACCCAGAGAGCAGGTGAATGCGGCGGCAAGCAGAGAGAGAGTGCTCTCTTGGGAGCTCCCCAATTTAGTACAGCCCCAAATTCCACCACCCAAATTATATTGTGGAGACATCAAAATTGTCTATGGCAAAACAAACTGGTTTTGTAAGACAGGCACCTGTGTTTTTGGTCCTGGATTCGGCGGCCATATAGAGAAACACACTAAACCCAAATATTTCTGGAAACTAGACATTCGGGGGAGTCCACAGAGGTGTGACTTGTGTGAATTCCCCAAAGTTTTCTTACCCAGAATACCCTGCAAAGCTGAAATGTTGAAAAAAAAACTCTATTTTTCTCGCATTTCTGTCACACAAACTACAGGAATATGCTGGGATCCACAACAATAAAAACACTACCCCACTTGAGTGCCTACACCTAGTGCCTGTGTCAGGAATGGATCACCCCAGGGTCAACAGCTGCCTCACGTAAGGACCAACATTGACCGTTGTGTGATCTATTCCTGTCGTAGGCACCAGGCCTAACCACACAAGTGAGGTATCATATTTATCGGGAGACTTGGGGGAACGCTGGGAGAAGGAAATTTGTGGCTCCTCTCAGATTCCAGAACTTTCTGTCACCGAAATGTGAGGAAAACGTGTTATTTTAGCCACATTTTGAGGTTTGCAAAGGATTCTGGGTAACAGAACCTGGTCCAAGCCCCACAAGTCACCTCATCTTGGATTCCCCTGGGTTTCTAGTTTTCAAAAATGTGCTGGTTTGCTAGGTTTCCCCAGGTGCCGACTGAGCTAGAGGCCAAAATCCACAGGTAGGCACTGTTTTCTATGAAAAAATGTGATGTGTCCACGTTGTGTTTTGGGGCATTTCCTGTCGCGGGCGCTAGGCCTACCCACACAAGTGAGGTATCATTTTTATCGGGAGACTTGGGGGAAGGCTGGGTGGAAGGAAATTTGTGGCTCCTCTCAGATTCCAGAACTTTCTGTCACCGAAATGTGAGGAAAACTTGTTTTTTTAGCCACTTTTTGAGGTTTGCAAAGGATTCTGCGTAACAGAACTTGGTCTGAGCCTCGCAAGTCACCCCTCCTTGGATTCCCCTAGGTCTCTAGTTTTCAGAAATGCACAGGTTTGGTAGGTTTCCCTAGGTGCCGGCTGAGCTAGAGGCCAAAATCTACAGGTAGGCACTTCGCAAAAAACACCTCTGTTTTCTTCCAAAAATTTGGATGTGTCCACGTTGCGCTTTGGGGTGTTTCCTGTCGCGGGCGCTAGGCCTACCCACACAAGTGAGGTATCATTTTTATCGGGAGACTTGGGGGAACGCTGGGTGGAAGGAAATTTGAGGCTCCTCTCAGATTCCAGAACTTTCTGTCACCGAAATGTGAGGAAAACTTGTTTTTTTAGCCACTTTTTGAGGTTTGCAAAGGATTCTGGGTAACAGAACCTGGTCCGAGGCCCGCAAGTCACCCCTCCTTGGATTCCCCTAGGTCTCTAGTTTTCAGAAATGCACAGGTTTGGTAGGTTTCCCTAGGTGCCGGCTGAGCTAGAGGCCAAAATCTACAGGTGGGCACTTCGCAAAAAACACCTCTGTTTTCTTCCAAAGATTTGGATGTGTCCACGTTGCGCTTTGGGGCGTTTCCTGTCGCAGGCGCTAGGCCTACCCACACAAGTGAGGTATCATTTTTATCGGGAGACTTGGGGGAACGCTGGGTGGAAGGAAATTTGTGGCTCCTCTCAGATTCCAGAACTTTCTGTCACCGAAATGTGAGGAAAACTTGTTTTTTTAGCCACTTTTTGAGGTTTGCAAAGGATTCTGGGTAACAGAACCTGGTCCGAGCCCCGCAAGTCACCCCTCCTTGGATTCCCCTAGGTCTCTAGTTTTCAGAAATGCACAGGTTTGCTAGGTTTCCCTAGGTGCCGGCTAAGCTAGAGGCCAAAATCTACAGGTAGGCACTTCGCAAAAAACACCTCTGTTTTCTTCCAAAAATTTGTATGTGTCCACGTTGCGCTTTGGGGCGTTTCCTGTCGCAGGCGCTAGGCCTACCCACACAAGTGAGGTATCATTTTCATCGGGAGACTTGGGGGAACGCTGGGTGGAAGAAAATTTGAGGCTCCTCTCAGATTCCAGAACTTTCTGTCACCGAAATGTGAGGAAAACTTGTTTTTTTAGCCACTTTTTGAGGTTTGCAAAGGATTCTGGGTAACAGAACCTGGTCCGAGTCCCGCAAGTCACCCCTCCTTGGATTCCCCTAGGTCTCTAGTTTTCAGAAATGCACAGGTTTGGTAGGTTTCCCTAGGTGCCGGCTGAGCTAGAGGCCAAAATCTACAGGTGGGCACTTCGCAAAAAACACCTCTGTTTTCTTCCAAAAATTTGGATGTGTCCACGTTGCGCTTTGGGGCGTTTCCTGTCGCGGGCGCTAGACCTACCCACACAAGTGAGGTATCATTTGTATCGGGAGACTTGGGGGAACACTGGGTGGAAGGAAATTTGAGGCTCCTCTCAGATTCCAGAACTTTCTGTCACCGAAATGTGAGGAAAACTTGTTTTTTTAGCCACTTTTTGAGGTTTGCAAAGGATTCTGGGTAACATAACCTGGTCAGAGCCCCACGAGTCACCCCATCTTGGATTCCCCTAGGTCTCTAGTTTTCAAAAATGCACAGGTTTGGTAGGTTTCCCTATGGGCCGGCTGAGCTAGAGGCCAAAATCTACAGGTAGGCACTTTGGAAAAAACAGCTGTGTTTTGTATAAAAAAAATAGGATGTGTCCATGTTGTGTTTTGGGGCATTTCCTGTCGCGGGCACTAGGCCTACCCACACAAGTGAGGTATCATTTTTATCGGGAGACTTGGGGGAACATAGAATAGCAAAACAAGTGCTATTGCCCCTTATCTTTCTCTACATTTTTTCCTTCCAAATATAAGAGAGTGTGTAAAAAAGACGTCTATTTGTGAAATGCCCTGCAATTCACATGCTAGTATGGGCACCTCGGAATTCAGCGATGTGCAAATAACCACTGCTCCTCAAAACCTTATCTTGATCCCATTTTGGAAATGCAAAGGTTTTCTTGATACCTCTTTTTCACTCTTCATATTTCAGCAAATGAATTGCTGCATACCCAGTATAGAATGAAAACCAACTGCAGGGTGCAGCTCATTTATTGGCTCTGGGTACCTAGGGTTCTTGATGAACCTACAAGCCCTTTATATCCCTGCAACCAGAAGAGTCCAGCAGACAAAACGGTATATTGCTTTCAGAAATCTGACATTGCAGGAAAAAGTTACAGAGTAAAACATAAAGAAAAATGGCTGTTGTTTTCAGCTCAATTTCAATATTTTTTTATTTCAGCTGTTATTTTCTGTAGGAAAACCTTGTAGGATCTACACAAATGACCCCTTGCTGAATTCAGAATTTTGTCTAGTTTTCAGAAATGTTTAGCATTCCGGGATCCAGCATTCGTTTCACACCCATTCCTGTCACTAACTGGAAGGAGGCTGAAAGCACCAAATATAGTAAAAATGGGGTATGTCCCAGTAAAAATGCCAAATTTGTGTGGAAAAATGTGGTTTTCTGATTCAAGTCTGCCCGTTCCTGAAAGGTGGGAAGATAGTGATTTCAGCACCAGAAACCCTTTGTTGATGGCATTTTCAGGGAAAAAACCACAAGCCTTCTTCGGCAGCCCTTTTGTCCCATTTTTTGGGAAAAAACTAAATTTTCACTGTATTTTGGCTATTTTCTTGGTCTCCTCCAGGGGAAACCACAAACTCTGGGTACCATTAGAATCCCTAGGATGTTGGAAAAAAAGGACGCAAATTTGGCGTGGTTAGCTTATGTGGACAAAAAGTTATGAAGCCCTAAGCGCGAACTACCCCAAATAGCCAAAAAAGGGCTCAGCACTGGGGGGGAAAAGGCCCAGCAGCTAAGGGGTTAAACACATCTAGCGCTTGTTGACATATGTTCTCTCTTTACTCTTCCATGATGCACTTCACTCAGTTCACTCAAAGTATTCATGTCATAAACAGTTGGAAACACTAATGCCAAATAACAAGAATATATCAAACCTTGTGGATGTGTAAAATAAGCAGTCTTATTGAAATGTAATAGATGCCCTTCAAATAATATTTAAACTACCTAACATGTAAAAGCTATCTATAATGTACATATGAGCAGACTCCCTATTTGCTGCTTGCTACAACTGGTTTCTCAATCTGACTTCATTTCATTTGTATTTAACCCAAATACTTCCTTCTTCCTCTTTCAAAACTCTAAGGCCAGGATGTCTTCCCTCACATTTGACCTCATTTCTTCTGATCTTTCCAATTTTTTGTTCGATTATTTCTTATATTCTAAAAGAAAACTACACTCAAATTAATTCACGTACACACAGTTTTTGAGTTACTGTTCTCAGAGTTAGTACCATACAATTTTAGAGAAATCCTAAAAAGTTCAGACATTTCAAATCTTTTAATATCCAGGTAGTCTATCTACTGACAAATTACAATCTATGTAATATTATTCTAAGTAATTGTGGTGCATGATGAATGGATAGAAGACATAACATGAATACAGTAGCTTAGAGGTAACTGTACATAAGTAACACTTTCTGAAACTGCAGTAGGCAAATGAGTACAAACATAACAATCAGACAAAATCATTATAGCTCTATACCTTTTTAGTAAATTTACATAAGAATTTTCTACAAACTCTTCACTGTAACAATCTTTATGATTAACTTATGATTTTTAGTATTATTTTCGTAGTAGAACATTGAGCTATTATTTAGGGCTGATAGATATTCAGCAGGGGCGTATAAATATACAATGTGAACAGTGTGACAGTCTTTCCCAAATGAAATGGGGTCACCACCTTTGGGAGGAAAGAGACACGGTTGCGAAGCACCACTTTGTCAAGAAACACCGTAAAATAGGGAGGATTGGATAATAAAGCCTGCAGCTCAGTCATCCTCTGGGTAGATGTTATAGCCACCAGAAAGGCTGTTTTGATGGTGAGAAGCCTGAGGGGACAATTATGAATTGGCTCAAAAGGAGCACAAGTAAAGACCAGATTCATGTCCCACTGAGGCATAATGAAGGGCGAGGGTGGGAACACATGTACAAGCTCTTTAAAGAGCCTATTTACAATAAGCAGGGCCACTGAATTTATGCTGCAGAAGAGGGCCACATTATGGGGCAGGGTCAAGTAAATTATGAATCAAGAAAAGGCAAATTATGCAGCACAATGCATCAAATTTTGGTGTAGTATTACTACATTATTTGGTCATTTTAAAACTTGGTAACACTGTCTGGGCCTTGGTTGCACCGCATTAGTACCAATTTAATGCCCAAATATAACAATAAACAACAGAATAGTGACAAGTCCAGCTTTGTGAAGGGCCTTCCACCACACAACAACATGTCACTGTATTTTTAGTAACTTCTGAACCGTTTCAGATGGAAACCATTTTTTTTGTTAAAATCTGCAGATTATGCGGCAGATGATGGATTATACAGCAAATGCAGCATATCTCTAATCATGCAAAAATCGTTGCAGACGCACAATCGCACAATATCAGTGGTCCTGACAATAGGGGACTTAAATAAAAGGGTTGGTCAGACAGCTGCAGAAAAGTGTATAGAGCCAACAGAAAGCCCTTAAGAGTGCCCAGAGCAGAGCCTTGCTGGGCAAGGGCAAGTACGAAAAGAAGAACATCAGAGAGAGAAGCAGAAAGAGGGTCAATAGATTTTTCTGTACAATATTTTACACATCTTTGCCATTGTAGGCCTATCCCGCTTTGGTGGAGGAACATCTGGCTGCCAGAATAACATTACAGGCTTTGGGAGGAAGGTCAAAGGCTGTCAACTGTCCCCGCTCAATCTCCACGCATGAAGGCGTAGAGTTGACAGGTTCGGCTGTAGGACCCTTCCCTGTTGTTGCAACATAAGATCCTCCCAAAGGGGCAGCCTGATCGAAGGGTCGATGCTCATTTTCAGAAGCTCGTGATACCAGACTCTCCATGCGTAGTCTGGAGCCACAAGGATGCCTTGGGCCAAGTCATTCCTGATCCTCCTTAGATCCCTGGGCAGAAGTGGCATGGGCTGAAAGTCATTGAGGAGGCCTAAACTCCACTCAAGACGAAAAGCATCTCGGAGTGACTGCTACCTTGGAAACTCCATTCTGCAAACCTGCTGACATTGCACTTTCTCTGTGGATGCAAACAGATCTAACCAAGGCTCTTCCTACTGCTGAAAGAGTCCCTGCGCCACCTCTGAAACGGAGATACCACTCATGATCCAATAGGCATCAACGACTGAGTTCATCCGCAATGGCATTCAGAGAACCTGCCAGGTGTTGAACCAACAGGGTTATGACCTGCTGTTCCAGCCATGTCCACAGATGCAGGGCCTCTTGACAAAGGGTACACAACCCTACACCACCCTGCTTGTTGCAGACCCACATTGCGGTGGTGTTGTCCGTGAACACCTGCACTACCTTCCCCTTGACAGAGGTTGCATATGCCATCTGGCATGATTCACCAACAGGAAGAAAGGAGGCCATGAGGCCCAGCAGCCTTAGAGTCAGTCTCACTGAAACCCAGGCTAGAAGCCAAAACATCGGTATCATAGCCTGAATATCCTGTCATCGCTGCTCAGGAGGATAAGGCCAAAACTAAACTGTGTCCAGAACAGGTCAAATGAAAGGGAAATTCTGAGCGGGAGTCAAGTGTGACTTCGGCATGCTTATAGTGAAGCCCAGCGAATGCAGACTGTTCGCCGTAGCCTGAAGGTGTGAGACGACAGCCTGGGGCAAAGTCGCTGTCAAAAACCAGTCATTGAGATAGGGAAAGACTAAAATCCCTAGCCTCAGCAGATGAGGTGAGACCATTGTCATCACGTCGGTGAATACCGAGGGGCACCAGTAAGGTCAAACGGAAGCACAGTAAACTGAAAGTGATCATGGCCTACCTGGAACTGCAAATAACTATTAAGGGGGTGAATAATGAGTATTAGGCGCTCTTACTCACAAAATCATTGGCTCCAAAAATATTATGCCACACGGTGCCAAATACCAGGGTTACACCCTCTAAATCCCCCTACATGATAACGTATGTTATCCCAGTTACTCTATGTGTATTAGCACACATAAACACAAATTGTTTGAGAATATTTATAATCTTCAAAAGTAACTAAACTCTTTTACAAGACATCTGTACATTAGCAATTATACATAATTACAAACTATGAATTTTCTCCTGATGGCAAAGTTTCAAATTATTAAATTATAAATTTTAAATAATCAAGTCCTCCACGAATTTGCAAGTCCATCATAAATCAAAGTTTAAACGATCCGAATTTACTCCATTCATCCAATATGGTCCTTTGCATAAAGTTGCCACTTCCCGTTCATCCAACTCCGTCAACACGTGTTTCATCCGTGGCGTACCCCTGGATTTCATCAGGACTTCCTTCCAAACTATAATGGGATGTTGAATATATAGATCAGTGCTCCCTGTTATTTCCAAAATCTTCCATGTATCTAGCCAATTATCTGTATCCTCAAACTTTGTTGAGGATCCAGATAATTGGCTAGATATATATTCAACATATTGGATGAATGGAGATGATGGGCTGGGCCTCCTCCAGGATCTGTGGCAGCATTTGCGCAACTGTATCCCATAAGGTGAGCGAGAAACGGCCCAATAAGCATGAGGTGTTCATTGACCTCAATGCCTGGCTGTTGGAAGAAAACATCTTCTTTCCAAGTGCATCCAGCCTCTTGGATTCCCTATCTGGGGGTCCAGAAGGGAACATGGCATGGGAAGCTGAGGCTTGGACTATCAAGCTCTCAGGGGTGGGGTTTTGGGTGGCAAAACTAAGATCACTGAGTGCTGGGTGATTGTGGCAGGCAATTGTCCTGTTTAAACTTTATAGGAGCCCCTGTACAGGGCTTGGACCAGGTCCCAACTGGACATCAGTAAGTGCCTCATTGAAGGGCAATAGGTGTTCAGAGGATGAAGCCCTAGGTTAAAGCACTTCTGTCAAGAGGTTGGTCTTGACAGCCACCGAAGGCAGTTCGAGGGCAAAGGACCTCCGCTGCCCTCTTCACCACCATTCCATACGAATCTCACTCCTCTGTAACCACGGTAGGGGCAGAGAGCAAGCTAGAAAGCTTCCCCATTTCTTTGAACACCAAGGAACATTGCAAACATATCTCCCCTAATTGGGGACATAAAACGCAATACAACTCTAAGGGAATACTATCTGGCCCTTCCGCTTTACCCAGGGCTAGAGACTTCAGTGCCTCTTTCAATTCTTTGGGGGTAGTAGGCTGATATAGCAAGTTCTGTTCTTCTTCCCCTAAGCCTGCCTTGTGAATTGTTTCCAAAAAATCTTGGAACTGTTCGGGGGAGGAGATATCTCTTCCCTGCTGGGGTCTGAACAGCATTGCTTAAAGAACCTGATGATCTCCCCAGGGTATTAACCTGGCATCCCTCTCTGTCCATTATAACCTCAATCCCTTTTTTTGTCTCTTTTTGCCTCTTAGGCCAAGAATCTACCTGTATTTCCCCTATACTCATAGCTCTTGGCCATATAGATTTGATGTTTCTGAGCTGCCTCCTTGCTGTAATACCCATAAATCTTAGCCTTTGTCACTGCAATCTTTTTTTAAACCTCTTCATTATCCTCCCCTATCTCTATCACCTTGATATGCTGTAGCTCCATAGTTGACAACCTTTTATGGAGGTCCTGAGCATCCCTGCTCAGGGTTTCGCCCCTTATCCCTGCCTTTAATGAGTCCCACACTATATTACCCATGGTGGTTTTTCTGTTTATTGCTAAAAAGTCTCTAATGCAAGCTCTCATGTGTTCGGCGTATTTGAGGCTCAAAAGTAGCTTCCTATCGAAAGTTCAGGTCCTTTCTGATTTAACCGCATCCTCCACCACAATCTGCAATACTAAAGGATTATGATCAGAGAAACCCCTCTGGTATCTTTCAGTGTCTTCCGTCGCCTGCCAAACTTGCTGAGCTCAAGAACTAATCTAGACGGAATAGCTTTCAGTGAGGATAAGACAAAAAAAAGTTTTGGATCAAGAGATTTCTCTCTGTCCCACACATCTAAAAGCCATCAGCTGTTTAACCATGTTACATACAATGTTTTCTGCCTATAGACTGTGCCTTTTGCCCCTGTTTACTCCTGACCTCCATATGCAGATTAAAGTCACCACACATTACTAGGAAAGTCAGCCAGGATGATAACTCTAAATGTAGAAAAAACACCGTGTTCAGGTTGTCCTTATTAGAACAATATAGTGTGCACAGAGTAAAAGGGCCCCCTCCCATCTGAAACTTTAGAGTTACCTACCTTTGTAGCTTACCCACAGACTTCTGAGTCACTGAACAACCATTTCTTCAAGCTAACATTGCTACCCCTTTGGTGGTAGACCCCTGTGTTGTGCAACCAGGTTGGAGTTGGAGCAAGTTGGTGACCGGGTGACCGTGTAAGGACGGTCGATTTTGGCCTTCCTCTCTGCTACAGCCTGTCCAGGGAAGTGCCTGGTTGAATGACCTCCCTCCTATCTGGAGATGATCTGGGATGCATTGCATCAGGTTGTTGGAAGATTTCAGGGGTTAGAGTGGCAGGACTATTAAGAGGGGTGAAGGTGTTGCTCTGGGTTCTCACTGCTCGAGCGGCTGGAGGAAGAAGGCAACACCAAAGGGTGGTGTTGCAGTGACAATCATGATGGGTCCAAAAGCTACTGGTATGTTGAAGTCCCAAGCAGGCAATCTAAGTAGAGGCAGGGCAGGACGAGCGGAGCCCTGTATGCGGGAGAGCACCGCAGGAGTCATAACTGTGGAAAAAACTGACAGGAAAGGCATTGTGGGTAGGCTGGAGGCCCTTGGCACAACAGCAGCAGAGTTCTTCAGGAGACCCAGCAGGGCACACGGCCTAACAGCAGCTGACAAGGCAAAGGAACTTCCTCATGGCACTCTATCTCTGAGCATCGTGACCGGCACCAGCCAACTGACTGCCCCTTATGACACCTCACAGCCACTTCAGAACACTGTAAACAAACAAAAATTAGACCAACCTAATAATAAACTCTGGTGAGAATCATCCAAACTTCATACACACATAAATATTTCGAGCCATAAACTAATAAAGCTCACAGGTTTATTAAATCAGCCAATTTGTTACCATTCATTGACAAAACACATTTTTATAAATGTTCATCTATTACAATATGATCTAGCAAATTAGAAAATGTTTTACATTCAACTAAAATAGCATGATGAACAACAGTAGTATCAGAATATCATGACACAAAGAATACAAAAAAGACAAAAAATACCCTATCACCCAAATCACTCACAGGATCTCACTCACAATCCACAACCTTACCACTCATATTAGACCCAGAATCCAAATCAATAAAACCCAATATTTGTTAGAGGCCAGCAAAAACACATTACCATCCTGACACAATAGGCAGTGCTGGGAATATTCACATACTATAACTGATGTGCTGGCAAACCCATTCAATCTACCTTTTAGGCCTCCTTCATCCCATACTCTCAGTGGGCAGAGAAAAGTCAATTTCATCTAATTTCAACAAACAAAAAATAATGATTCAAGCATTAGAGTGTTATTCAAGGATTATAGTGTTGACATCAAGGAACAAGAGAACTACAAAATAAATGTTTTCATGATAGTATGTATGGTGTGGTTTTCCACATCCTGGAGTGCAGACTCACGTTTTGATGAAGACCAAAGTTGCGGAACACCTTCTTCATTGTGCAAAAATATAAAAACAAGGGGCGGGGGGAAAAGGGGTTTATCCACCCAGCATTTAACTGAAACAAATTTGTAACAATGAAAAAAAAGCAACAAGGCTGGAATCAGAAAAAAGATAAACAAAAAAACTTGTTTTATAAACTATAATGTACTCGATAACAACCACCCTTTACCAGTTCAATCAACTAACAAAAACATGGTGCTCAGGACAAACCTCCACCAAGAAAATCAGATATCTGTGTCAGTGTCCCAGATGGACAAAGTTGCTCCAGTGAGGAAACAAACACATAAAGAAAAATACACATAATAAGAAAGAAAGAAAGTTATTCACGTACCATATTTATATTCACAACAAAACATGCATCTAATGGATTGCAGAAGTCGGTGCCATAGTCCACGTAGTCCACATAGTGGAAGCATACAGAGAGACATACTCCAAGACACCACAAGTGCTGATCTCCACAGGGGCTAACAAAAATATATTCATACCATTTATGCCAGGCACAGGGGCCTCTTGCCTCAAATGTATTTACAGTAGAAAAGCTGCTACCAACGACCCGTGGGAAGGTAAAAACCCCTGCCAGCGACAGGGATATCTGCTGCAAATATATGCAAAGAAGAATTTTTAAAAAACAATTTGAGTCCACACATACCATCAAGAATACTAAAAGAGACAGATGGACCTGCTACGGGGGACTCATTTCACAGCAAAATCAGAAAGGCCATCAGGCAAAGAAGAATAGTATCCCTCACAAAGAACTACTGGAGGAGATGACGATTGAGTCCCCCAAACTCCTCATCCAATGAGTACCAGACTAAGAGAGTCCAGACTGATAATAAGGATCGCAGAAAAAGATCTTGCAGGTTGATTTGTCCCCAGAGCACAGTAACTAATCTCTGCAAAGAGAAATGGACAATGATGCCTATAGAACTTATATCTTAATTTGCAAATCCCCTACTGCACCAAATAAGGTCTACAGTCCTTTCCCTAGGCATTCACAGGGTATAGCCCCCCAAAAAAACAGATATACATACCTATGGAGGAAACCCAGAGAGTGACACAGCCCTATCAGAAAAAAACACTTGTGATACAATCGCTCACCCCTTCTCTTACCTATCAGTTGGGCGTGCTATGTGACCAGCTAGAGACAACATCCAACATTATCCATCTAAGCCTACAGCGTGAAAAAAGCGCCATAATATACACAGTAATTTGCATATGGTACACCGAGTACAGTCGGAAATGACGTATTGGGCCTCAAGGTTGGTGGGCCAAACTTAAGAAGGTCATAGATAAGTAAAACCTTATCTACCATAGTAATTACAATGAATATGAAGCGGTTCATGTCCCAGTTAGAAAAAACTAGCGTATGGCCATACCTGCCCAGGATAGGAAGAAGCTACAGAAGAATCATGACATCATGGTTCAACCATGCAATGGAGGTAGAGGTATTGTTCTCCTCAATACTCATTCTTATGAGGAGAAAATGAAACAAATATTTAGTGTTCCCAAGCCCTATGGCTTGGTAAGAGGATACCCCGTAAAGGGAGTGGCCAATAAGATCATTTTCATCACGGAAGCGGCCTTTAGGCCCTTAGGAATATCCTTCCAAGTACATTGATGTCTTTCTCAAAACATGCCTTTATTAAGGACACAGGACATATTGGCCCTCATTCTGACCTTGGCGGTCTTTTCGCAAGACCGCCGAGTTACCGCCGCGGTGAAGACCGCCGACCGCGGCGGTATGCCGCTGTGCGCATTCTGACCGCTGGGAGCGTTCCGCCGGAAAACCGCCAGCAGCCACACTGGCGGTCGGCGGGAAAGTGGAGACTGGTCAACCTCCACCGCCACGCCAGCAGAACACCGCCCACAGAATTACGACCCACATTTCTGTGTGGCGGTCTTCTGTTGGCGGTCTTCTGTTGGCGGTCACCTCCCCATGGCTCCCGTCGCCTCCCGGAGGACCAACGCACAAGGTAAGTTGACCGTCCGTGAGGGGAGGGGGTGGGGGGGTGTTGTGTGATGTGGGCGTGCATGGGGGTGTGCGTGTGAGTGTGTAGAGGGAGTGTGTGAGTGCGTGTATGCGGGCGGGGGGTGCTGCTGTGTCTATGGGTAATGTGTGCTGTTCGGCAGGTGCGCATGTCTGCATGTATGTGTGCGGGTGTGTGTCCCCGTTGTGTATGTGTGTGTAGGGGGTGTGTATATGTGCATGTTGGGGGTGTGTGCATGTCGGGGTGCATGTATGTGCATGTCGGGGTGGGGGTGGGGAGGGGGTTCGTACCACCTCTGGGGGGTGGCAGGGGGGTGGAGGGTGTGGGGGGAGGACTCGGGTGGGTAGTGGGGGGTGGGGGAGACCCCTATCAGTGCCAGGGAAGGAATTCCCTGGCCCCGATAGTGCTTACCGCCATGGTTCGCACGGCGGTTCCCGCCCGCAAGAAACCGCGGCGGTAGGCAGGGTCATAATACCCTTGGCGGTCTTGGGACGACCGCCGGGCCGGAGTGCGCAAACTCCAGCCCCGCGGTCATGACCGCCGCGGCGGTCGGAGTGGAGAAGTGGCGGTCGGTCGCGGCGGGGACCGCCGCGGTCAGAATGCCATTTTTAATACCGCCGGTCTGTTCGCGGTCCGACCGCCGTCTCTCCGCCGACCGCCAGGGTCAGAATGAGGGCCATTATGTCAAAGCTGGAAGGAAGGAAATTTGACTCCCAGTCACAGATCTTGATTACCATGGACACAGAGGCGTTATATACCAACATCCCTCAACAGCAAGCCCTGGATGCGGTCAGAGTCATTCTTGACAGAACAGGGCATGTTGAACTTCATGAGATCATAATTCAATGCCTCAAGATAGTCCTAAATGAGAATTTCTTTGAGTTTGATGGTAACCTGTACCAACAGACAAAATTAGTTAGTATGGGTGCCACCTGTGCCCCAACTGTGGCAAATGTATATATGGGGCTATTTGACGAGAAACATATACACAAAGAAGTTGCTCTTTTCTATGAGAACATCCTGCAATGGTCTAGATGTACTGATGACATATTCTTTATATGGGAAGGTGAGGAAGGCCAATTTAATGAATTTTGTGCATGGATTAACCTGTGTGAAACCAAATTGCGGTTTACTACCAATATGAGCAGGGAGAAGGTTGAATTTCTGGACATCTAGATTGAAGATCGAAATTATCTAATTCAGGTCTGACTATACACAGAGCCTACATCGAGGAACACCCTCCTCCGCTTTGATAATTTTCACCCACGGTGCCAGAAACAGAGTGTCACATTCAGCCTGTTCCTACATTTACATAGGAACTGTACCAACATGCAAGATTTTCTTAAAAATGCTGATATCCTACAGAACAAACTACTAGCTAGCGGATACCCAAGACATTTGGTGCATGATTCCTTAAAGTGCGCTAGATGATATAGCAGAGATAGCATGTTTCAAGAAAGACATAGGAACAACAAAGAAAAACTGGTATGTGTGGTGCAACATTCAAATCTTAAACACATGATCACACAGCTAATCAACTCACAATTGAACATTTTGAATAAAGCCTCCAGCAACAAGAAGATGCCAAGACCTATGTTTGCATTCAAAAGTAATCATAATCTAACAAACATTCTAGTTAAGTCTAACCTTCCAAGGAGTGAATACTTCCTTCAGAAATCCATCAGTGGACAAAACCCTACTGTTGGCAACAATAAGTATGGCACACGTAAACCAACGTGGCACAAAGGGGAAAGTAAAAAAATATTCTCTGTGAAAAGAGATCATCAAATTTGGTCTATCTTATCTGGTGCCCTTGCCAACTGGACTATGTGGGAGAAATTGGCCAGGAATTCAAGACAAGGTACAGTGTAGATAAATCTGCTATACGCAACAAAAGAATAGGAGCACATCTTGTGGACCATTGGATACAGATGCAGCATACTGAGCTAGATATTTCTAGAATTATACTTGAAAAGATTAAACCAGCAAGAGGACAAGATGAAACTAAACTACATAAGAAGATAGGGGTATTTTGGATTTTCACCTTGGATGCACATAAACAAAGCCTTTCAGTGGGAAAATGTGATCATCCGATTTCTTGTAGCCATCGGAAGGCCTAGTTTTGGGTAAGACATGTTCTTTCTCTTGATGTACCTAAGAGGCTGGTGTTATTAACTGTTCTGTTTTTAGGTTGTTGCTGTATATTCAGGTTTGCAGATTTAGGAGTAGGGCTATTGCATCAGATTGTTGTCGGTCCAGGGGAATACCTTTCCCCCTCGTTGTTGGTCTGTCCTCTACACATGGCATTTCTTCAGAATTTGTGGCCATTTAGGGGATCCTCCTGTGTATGGTTTATATGACATGCATTTATTATTGGGATGCAGCTTATTTTATATAAGTGAATTGGCAATCAAGGGACCTTTGGGTGTCGGTACTGGATTCCATTTTTAACATACTGCTACTGTATGGCATCTCAAATGTAGTATTTTCAGCTGTGCTTCTAGAGGCTAAGGCCCTCATTATGACCCTGGCGTTCGGTGATAAAGTGGCAGTAATACCTCCAAAAGGCTGGTGGTAACTACAGCCAAATTATGACGGAAAGATCTCAGAAAGACAGCCAATGTACCACACCGACCACCAGGGCGGAAATAACAGGCACCATGGCGGTAGCCGCCTACAGCCAGGCGGAAGTCAAAGTTCTGCCCACCAAATTATGACCAGACAATCCGCCACCTTTTCCTGGGTTGTACCAACAACTTCAAAAGCCTGATTGAAACACTGCACAGAAGAGAAAGGACTCACCATTGAAGACACAGGGAAGAACCTGTCCGCCATGGCACCAGAACTGCAAGTGTTCCCGATGATATTCTACGTCCTGCTCCACCACGAACACCAACGTTGGCGAATACGACGACGGTGAGTACAGCCGCCTAGCACACAAGGGGGGGGGAGGAAAACGAGAGTAACACACACACACAACATACACACAACCAGCTGCCCAAGAAAACAAGTGAATCCCCCTAAATTGGATGAATAATGCAAGTACTACAGGAATTGACTAAAGTGACTATAATAAGATCAACACAGTATAAATAATAAATATGCCAATGCAACAGATATGTACAAATGTACAAAAAAGGGACAATGCTCAGACCTCAGTTTGCGTGGCCACATGGCGCAGGGGAAAGGCCAAGGCCCACCTGCTACCTACATCAATACGGAGAGAACACTGCAGGGGCATCAGATGGCAAATAGCCAGTCACCTCAGGGGGAGGGGGGAACCTCAGCAGGAGGCAGAAACAAGACCACGTGTTCTGGGAGAGCAACATGTCCTGTGCTTTCTCCTGGGGAGTGCAAGGCCACAGTCTCTCAGGTGGGTGACTTGCCCACTGGTTCTGGAGGGGGCAACATGCTCTGTGCTTGGTCCTGGGGAGTGCAAGGCCACAGTCTCTCAAGTGGGCGTCTTTCCCACTAGTTCTTGAGGGGCAACATTCACTGTGCTTGGTCCTGGGGAGTGCTAGGCCACAGTCTCTCAAGTGGGTGCCTTTCACACTGGTTCTGAAGGGGGCAACATGCCCTGTGCTTGGCCCTGGGGAGTGCAAGACCACAGTCTCTCAAGTGGGTGAATACCCCACTGGTTCTGGAGGGGACAGCCCGCACAGCAACCCATGGAGCTTGAACCATATTGCGTCTGCCGGTGGTGACGGCTTCACAGGGTTTGGTTGTGGAGGTAGTGGGAGGCTCCTGCTCAGCCCCTGCACCCTGCGATGCCTGCACTGTGGTGGTGGTGGAGGTGGTGGGAGGCTCCTGCTCTGCCCCTGCACCCTGCGATGCTTGCACTGTGGTGGTGGTGGAGGTAGTGGGAGGCTCCTGCTCAGCCCCTGCACCCTGCAATGTCTGCCCTGTGGTGGTGGTGGAGGTAGTGGGAGGCTCCTGCTCAACATCTGCACCCTGCGAGGGCTGCACTGTGGTGGTGTTTGAAGTAGTGGGAGGCTTCCACTCAGCCCCTGTACCCTGTGATGGCTTCACTCTGGTGGTGGTTGAAGTAGTGGGAGGCTCCTGCTCAGCCCCTGCACTCACTGATGGCTGCACAACCATGGTTGGTGGTGGGGGCTCTGTGACAGCTGCTGGTGCAGGCTCCTTCCCCTTGTTGCTTGCTGGTGCAGGCTCCTTCCCCTTGCTGCTGGCTGGTGCAGGCTCCTTTCCCTACTTGCTTGCTGGTGCAGGCGCCTTCCCATTTCTGTTTGCTGGTGCAGGCTCCTTCCCCTTTCTGCTCACTGGTGCATGCTCCTTCCCCTTCTTGCTTGCTGGTTGCGGCTCCGTCCCATTAAGGATTTGTGGCCTGGAATCCTTCCCACCATGAGTAGGTGCAGATGGAAGTGGTTCCATGGACTGTGTGGATGAGGTCCTTGGCTGGGTTCTTGATACCCTGGCACACATGTAGGACGGGGGGAGAGGGGGAGAGAAGAGGTAAATGGTGGAAAGGAAAAGCTTCTTAGCGACATTGGGGCAGGAAGAGGGAGAAGTGATGGGAGTGGAGGATGAGGGAGTGGATTGTTGGAGATGTTTGTCTGCTGGATTTGGGTGCACGTGCATGGGCTGTATGCTGTTGTGAGGTGGATGGCTGTTGGGTGTCTGAGTGCTTGCGTTTGTGTACCTTAGGAGGGGAGGGGGACAGACACGGTGGGAAAGGACACAGGGGACGTGTGCATGGATGTTGTGGAGCATTCTGCCAGTGAGATGTGTGTTCTGCTTGGTGTAGTGATGATCCAGGGTGAGTGTGGATATAGCTGGGTGGGAGGTGTAGGTGGAGGAAGAGGGGGAGACATTGGAAATAGTGGATGTTGGTGTGTCTGCAACTGGATGGTGTTTGTGTGAGTGCCTGTGGGATGAAGTGTGGTGCTTGTGTTTGCCTGTGCCACTACTGGGTGTTGTCCTGTGTGCATGCTCATCTGGCTGTGTGCTTGGGATGGGTTAGTGTTGAGGAGAATGGGACTGGGAAGTGAAAGTTGGAGGGGGGACAATGGCTTCCATCAGAGAGGATGCCAGAGCCTGATTTGATCTTTGTTGAGCCGCAAATCCAGTGTGAATGCCCTCCAGGAATGCATTAGATTGTCGCATCTGGGCTGGTAGCCCCTGGATGGTATTCTCAATGGTTGACTGCCCAACAGAGATGGATCTCAGGAGGTCACTAGCCTCCTCACTCAGGGCAGCAGGGTTCACTGGGGCACAGCCTGAGGTTCCAGGGGTGAAGGAGATGCCCACCCTCCTGGGTGAGCGGGCACGGGCAACTCGCTGAGGGGCTGCTGGGAGGGCGGTGCTGGTACTGGGAGTGGGGGCTGTACCTGTAGCTGGGGTGGTCACAGAGGTGTCAGCCACCACCAGGGAGCTGTATTGTTCCCTCCAGTTTCCGCCGTGGTGCTCCCCTCGCCCTCCGTCCCACTGGTGTCCTCAGAGTCTGTGGACTCTGCCTCCTGGGTCCTGTGGGATGCAGCTCCCTCCGTCGCCGGTGCCTCTGCTCCTCGGCCAGATGATGCTAATGAACATAAGGACAGGATGACAAAACAAGAAAGGAGGGGGAGAGAGACAAAGGAATCACTTGGTCAATGACTACACCAACACCACCGTTGGTGTACACAGCACCCTCACACACAGGGAACAGGCCTGCACAATATGAATTGCACTACCAGTGATATTGCTAGCCACCAAGGCATGAGGAGGAGCACACACCACCAACTGCAGCACACCTGGGACCCACGCAGCCCAGCCCAGTAGTGGATGCTAACAAGCTAGGTAGCTATAATTTTCTAATCAGACCCCTAGCCACCAGAGGACCTATGCTGCTATGGGCACCCAAGGACACCCACCCACCACCCGGATACCACCCCACCAGGCGTAAGCTGTAATGATAGCCACTGTACTCACCCCCTTGTGGCTGCTGTGTTGCCCTCAAGCGCTGTTTTGCTTTCACTAATGACCGAGCTGAAAACAATCTCTGGAATGCACTTCTTAGTGTAAAGAAGAGATTTATTATTACTTCACCACGAGGTTCTTGAGAGAGGAGATTAGTAGGTTGGAGGCACACTTTTAAAAGTAGCCACAGCAATGAAAGGAAAATATATCAAAGTGATTTTCAATTGTAATGTACACAGCAAATATATGTGATTATATTATAGCATAACTTCAAAGCAAATAATAAAAGTCAAAATTCATCACCGTAGTAGGGCCCACCAAATGCTTCATCTTTCTCATGCCAGCAAGAAGAACGACTCCTGTTCAACTGCAAGAAAGAGATTTTCCACCCCCACAGGACACGTCAGGCAGCTGGTACCCGCTCCTGACTGAAGTCTCGGAATTCCACGCTACTGAACAGAGTCATCTTTTTTATATCTTTGAATAGAGAACTTTCTAGAAAGCCCTCCCCCTTAGAGAAGAATTATATTACAAAAATGCTGGCTACTGTAGGTCAGAGTTGGAAAAAAAAAACAAGCGTTGAAGGTTGGCCAGGTCTCCAAGGCCCGTTCCTTTCCCAAGGCCTACTAGAGAAAAACAGAAAATATGTGCTCCGTTATCAAGCTAGGGTTCGGTGGGAGAAAAACACAAGCTTAGTTCACCATGTGGAAAAACACAGCTCATCTGCAATGTCTCAACTGCAATGTCTAACGCCTCCATAAAGCCAATAGGCAGCTAAACTGAATACAAAATGTGTAATGCCACGTTAAAGCCAATAGGCAGCTAAACTGAATACAAAATGTAATGTCTAATACCACGTTAAAGCCAATAGGCAGCTAAACCGAATATATATTGTAATGTGCTACTGGTGAACATTGAATAACTAATATGTGCAGTGGTGAAGCACAAAGTCAGTGGTCAAACATAATTAATGGCATAACAAGCACCCATCCAGCTCTGGATAGGCTGCCGCGAGTATGCAGGCCATCACGGGGGTAAGGGTTCAACGGGCACCCCTTCCTTGTTCGGAGGCCATCCCCAGCTGGGCCTCCACGGTCTTCCGTGCCCTGCGTATCAATTCCTCCCACTGTTTGCGACAGTGAGTGCTCGGCCTGTCATTTAACCCCAGGGTCTGCACCTCCTTGGCGATGGCACGCCATATACCCTTCTTTTGATGGGGGCTGACCTGCAGAGGCAAGACAGACAGGAGAACACCATTAGACAAACAGTCCAGCCTGTCACACACATGGCCCACCATAACCTTTCCATCACCATTGGCACATACATAGCCCAGCTCACAACATGTACACCGCCAACAGATAATCCCCCCTTACACAATGCATTCACACACATATCCATGCATCCATGCCACATGCATCGTTCCCACAGTGAACACACCTGTTGGTCTGGAGGCCGATACAACAATATCCTGGTCCTGGTCCTGGTCAGTGCACTGCTCCGCCTCCTGTGGCTCCACCTTGTAAGTAGAGCCCTTTCCCTGGCTCCTCTGAACTCCTGACCCCCGTAAGGAGTTCAATGTCCTCCTCCACCACCAGGCTTCTGTCTGCGCATGATCCCTGGTGTCTAGTGGGAGAGCTCGGCTTTCTTACTAGGCTATCTTCTGCCTCTCTTCTCTCTTCCTCTGCTTTCCTCTCTGTTCTGCTTTACTTCTGTCCCTTTGTGCTTCTTTTGCTTCACGGTACACTCTTCCTCATTTTTCTCTCACTCTGCTCTCTCTCTCTCACTTTCGTTCTCCCCCCTCTCTCTCTCCATCGCCGCTGCTGCCCCTGCAACCCCATCTCCTCCCCTCTCTCTCGTGCTGCACTCCCTCCGCTGGTGCACCTGTGGCCCGCCCCTTTTTGTGGCTCCGTCCCCTTTTTAGCCCCTGCTCCCACCTACCAGCTGTCCTTTCCTGTCCCCCACCTCCCCACTTAATGGTGGCCGATGTGCGGCTGTGCTGCTGGCGCACCAAAGGCAAGCCCGTCCGCGCCTGTTCTGCACCAGCACCAGAACCTCTGGCTCACATCCCCCTCACCACTGCCACGCACATCTCCATTACGACGCTGCCACCCTCCGCGTCCTCAACACCGGCAGTTGTCCCGCCTGCCTTCAAGCCTCCCCAAGGCCACCCACGGACCCTTCTCCTGCTGGAACTGCACCTTCACCAGCCTCCACGCCAACGACCCACCCACCAAGGCAGGGAGCAACCATCTCAGATGTATCCTCCTCAACTCCCGCTCTGTCCACAAGCACGCAGTAGAGCTCTGGAATCTACTCGACTCAGCCTCCCCAGACGTTGCCTTCCTGACCGAGACCTGGATGAACCCCTCCTCAGTGCCTGACATCGCCATAGCCATCCCGGACGGTTACAAGATCACCCGCAGGGACCGCTCCAACAAACCAGGAGGAGGTATCGCCATCATCCACAAGAACACCCTCAGGATCACGACCAGCCCTGAAGACACCCTCAGCACCGCCGAACACCTGCACTTCCAGTTCCACACTGACCCAAACACCACCCTCCGAGGGACCCTCGTCTACAGGCCCCCGGCCCCTGACAGCAGCTCAGCGACTCCATCACCGACATTATCAGCATGCACGCTCTTGCATCCACTGACTACATACTCCTAGGGCACTTAAACTTCCACCTCAAGAACACCAATGACAACAACACTCCAACCTCGGCCTCAAACTGCTCGTCACAACACCGACCCACTCCACAAGACACACACTCAACCCTATTTTCTCCACCAGCAATCACGTCTCCTTCAGCCACACCACTGAACTCCACTGGACAGATCACCACTGCATCCACCTCTACTTCAAGAAACCCACAACACACCACCACCCACAACGGATCGCCAACCGCAACTGGAACAAGGTCACCGAAGACCAACTTACAGCGACCCTCTCCCGGAACCCACCCATCAACACCACTGTCACTGATGTAGCTGCCCGCAGCTTCAGGCAATGGGTCGACACCTGTGCCAATACTCTTGCCCCAATCAAGAATCCCTCCAAAAGACGTACCGATAGGAAGTCCTGGTTTACCACTGAACTCCACGAATCTAAGCAAACCTGCTGAAGACTCGAAAAAAAGTGCTGCCAAGATCAGACTCTGGACAACCACACAGCCTTCAAAAACAGCAGACACCACCAACTTATCCGAGCCGCCAAGAGAACCGCCTTCAAAGACTGAATCAACAACAACGCACACAGCCACAAGGAGCTCTTCAACGCTGTAAAGTAACTCTCCAACCCCAGCTCCAATGTCAACGACATCCCGCCATCCCAAGATCTCTGCGACTCCCTAGCCTCCTACTTCCACTGTAAGATTGCAGACATCCAAAACAGCTTCAGCACCCAGACCCCCCTGGCAACCACCAACACCAAAGATTCACCTACAACCAACCTCCTGCTCTCCTGGACCCCCGTCAATGACAAAAACACCATCGAAATTATGAACACCATGCACTCCGGCTCTCCATCTGACGTCTGCCCTCAACACATCCTCAACAAATCAAACTCCGTCAACTCACCCCAACAACGGAAGATCATCAGCAGCTCCTTCGAGACCGCCACCTTCCAGGAGAGCTGAAAACACGCCGAGATCAATCCCGTCCTCAAAAAAACAAAGGTGGACCTGAAGGACTCAAGAACTTCCGGCCTATCTCCCTGCTCCCATTCCCGGCAAAAGTCATCGAGAAGGCTGTCAATAGACAACTAACCCCCTTCCTCGAGGCGAACTGCACCCTGGACACTTCCCAATCCGGATGCTGCAGCAACCACAGTACCGAAACCGCCCTCATCGCCGCCACCGACGACATCAGAACCATACTGGACAATGGCGAAACCGCAGCACTAATCCTCCAAGACCTCTTTGCCACAATCGACACCGTCTGCCACCACACCCTACGCTCATGCCTCAGCAATGCAGGAATCCGCAACAGAGCCCTGGACTGGGTCACCTCCTTTCTCACCGCCAAAACCCAGAGAGTCCGCCTCCCCCCATTTCACTAGAAGGCCACTGAAAAAATCTGCAGCGTACCCCAGGATTCTTCCCTCAGCCTAACCCTCTTCAACATCTACATGGCCTGGCTCGCTAACATCGCCCGATCCCACAACCTTAACATCATCTCATACGCCAACGGCACCCAGCTGATCCTCTCCCTCACCAAGTACTCCACCTAGACCAACCTTCATGAAGGAATGAAGGCCATCACTGAATGGATGAAGAGCAGCTGCCTCAAATTCAATTCCGACAAGACGGAAGTCCTCATCTTTGGCTCCACCCCCTCCGCATGGGATGACTTCAGGTAACCTACCACTCTCGGAGCTGCTCCAACTCCCACCGACCACGCACACAACCTAGGATTCATCATGGATGCCTCATTATCCATGACCCAGCAAGTCAATGCCATCTCCTCCTCCTGCTTCAACATCCTCCACATGCTCTGAAAGATCTACAAATGGATACCCACCAAAACCAGAAGAACAGTCACCCAAGCCCTTGTAACCAGCAAACTGGACTAAGGCAATGCTCTCTATGCAGGAACCATGGCCAAACTCCAGAAGAGGCTGCAATGCATCCAGAACGCCTCCGCACGCCTCACCCAGGACAAACCACGCTACTGCCACATCACAGACCACATGAGAAACCTGCACTGGCTCCCAGTCAACAATAGAATCACCTTCAAACTCCTCACCAACGCTCACAAAGCACTGCACAACACCGGATCAGAATACCTCAACTGATGGCTCTCCTTCTACAACCCAAACCCGGCATCTCTACTCTGTAGATCTCGCCCTCGTAACCGTCCCACGCATCCGCAGAACTACAACTGGCGGTAAATCATTCTTGCACCTCGCCGCAGAACGTGGAATACTCTTCCCACCCACTTGCGCCAAACCAAAGATCTCCTTACCTTCAGGAAACTTCTCAAGACCTGGCTGTTCGAGCAGTAGCAGCACCGCTCCCCGCCCTTCTCCCCCCAAACCACCTCTTCAGCGCCTTGAGACCCTCATGGGTGAGTAGTGTGCTTTACAAATTCCTGATTTATTGATTGATACAGAAGTCAGTACTGGGATAGGACCCCATCCTCCAGTCGCCCCAACTCCTCCGAAGTGAAGGCTGGGGTCCTTTCCCCGGTCACACGGGCCATGGTAGGTTCCAGACACAGGTCGCAGCAGCACATGCAGTGTAGGTCCTCTCTTATGGAAGGTCAGGTAACAAGTGAGGAATATGATAGAAAATGGCGCTCACGTCTGCGGCGGTGCCTACCGTCACCGCCGGCGTAGATCACAATTGGCCACTGTAACTCATAGGGCCCAATATTAACCAATGAGGATTTGCACGGCGGTTCCCGACCGCCTCCCACCAATGCACACAACGTCAGCGGAATTACTGCACTTCCAACTGTCCCTCCACACAGGACAGGTGGACGCCATTTCAGGGGATGGGGGGAGCCCTATTGAATAATGCTGCGTCACAGGAGAAATAGGCACATACTGGACAAATCACACTGACCCATTACATGTTCACAGAATGCAAACTACTCTTGTGGCTCAATTGTTCAGTTTGTGACAGGCTCCTCAGTCTTTTGTCCCATAGATTCCTACTGCTGAAGATGAATAGGAGATGGAGACATACCCCCGTGTACAGACCCCTGGTGGACTTGGCTACACTGGAGGACAGGCACATAATACTCACCTATAGACTGGACAGAGTCACAATCGCAGAGATGTGTGCCCAATTGGAGCCTGGCCTGATATCTGCTATCCGTCTCCCCGCTGGGATCCCCCCTCTTGTACAAGTGCTATCAGTACTCCATTTCCTGGTAACTGGTTCTTTCCAAGTGACAATGGGTTTGGCAGCAGGAATGTCACAGCCAATGTTCTCAATAGTGCTGACAAGAGTGTTGTCTGCCCTGATAAAACACATGTGCAGCTAGATTGCATTCCCCCAGGTTGAGGATTTGGCCATTGTGAAGGCCGGGTTTTATGCAATGGAACATATCCCCCATATAACTGGGGCGATTGATGGAACACATATTGCATTTGTCCCCCCCCTGCCAGAATGAACAGGTGTTCAGGAATCGTAAGAGTTTCTACTCCATGAATGTGCAGGTGGTGTGCTTGGCAGACCAGTACATCTCCCACGTCAATGCTAAGTATCCTGGGTCGATGCATGATGTCTTTGTCCTAAGGAATAGCAGCATTCCAAACATGATGGCCCAATGACAGAGGCACAGGGGGTGGCTTATAGGTGAGCCCTGGTTCCCACCCAGTATATGTTGGTGTATGGGTATGGTGTGGGCAATATAGGATAGTGTGTGGCTAAATTGTTGTCCTTCAATTATTGCAAGTGACTCTGGTTACCCAAACCTATCATGGCTGCTGACCCCTGTGAGGAATGCAAGACAAGGGCAGAAGAACGTTATAATGATGTGGCCTGTGAGTCCTGTGGCAGGGCCTCCTGGCCACTAGCGGAGGCAGAAGTGGATGCCTGTTCAGATGACTGGTTAGTGGCAGGGGCCCGCTGGTGTGAGACTGCCTACCTCATAATGTTGGCCATGTATACCAGCACCCCTGCTATGGAGATCAGGGTGTTGTTGATGGCCTGCAAGCCCTTCCTGATCCCCTGGTATTGACCCTCCTGCAGCCTCCCGTTCTCCTGTACATCGTCCAGGATCTGTCCCATCGTGTCCTGGGAATGTTGGTAGGCTCCCAGGATCTCAGATAGTGCCTCCTGGAGAGTCGGTTCCTTGGGCCTGTCCTTCCCCTGGCGCACAGCACTCCTCCCAGTTTCCCTGTTGGCCTGTGCCTCTGTCCCCTGAACCTGTGCCCACTGCCACTGACCCCAGGTGCCTGATTGTCTTGTGTGCAAGGTGTGGCCTGGGGTCCCTGTACAGGTAGACACCCTGCTGATTGACGTGTCCTGGGGACAGAGGTGTGGGTACTCTGGGTGGGTGCTGTGGTGGTGTTTCCTAGAGGGGGAGCCCCTGTGGTGGTGTGTGACTGGGCCTGGGCAACCAGCTGTCCAGTGGTCTCTGATGGGCCAAGTAGGTCGTCCAGTTCCTGAAGTCCAGAGTTACTGTCATCACTGACAGCCTCTTCAGTTGGGGGACTGGATAGTGCTGGTACCTCCTCGCCGGTGACATTGGCTGCGGTACCTGTGGGGATGTAAATGATGTGTTATGGTTAATGTGTATGACATATTGTATATCCCTGGCTCCCCCTCTGTGGTTAATTTTGCCCTGCCAGCTTTCACTTTTGCATGTTAGTGTATGGTGGGATTGTTAGTTCTCTATGCTGTGCAAGCTTTAGTGATGGGTGTCCATGCATGGCTGTGAGGGGTGTCCATGCATTGGTACAGCATGCAGGGCTTGGCATTGGGATGAGTGGGTTGTGATGGTGGGGTGTGTGGGATGTAGTGGAATGATGGGAGTGAGAGTGAGGGTATGTGATGGCATGCAGGTATGGGGGTGATAATAGTAGGGAGCACCCTGCCTGCAAAAAGTAAAAAGAGTCCCTGCTGATGATGGGCTAAACCCAGAAACACGTGTACAGGGATATACAGCACTTGCTGCACCTACGGAGGTGAAAGACGTTATTACTTTTTGAATGGACTACGAATTCGACTGCATTTACCATGATGCTTTGGGGTCATTCTTTGTTGCTGGAGTGTAGGCAGTATGTTCCCTTTCTTTGAAACTTTCTTTTTGATGGCTCCCTGGAGCCAACGCTGACGAGCCTTGGGAGGCACCTGTGCACCATAAGTGGTACTTAAATCCGAGAAGACACTTGGCGGCATTTCAAGCGAGCCCTTATACCATGCTGCTCCCTGCTGGATGACGGGCTAAACCCAGAAACACGTGCACAAGGATATACAGCACTTGCTGCACCTACGGATGTGAAAGACTTGATTACTTTTTGACTGGAAAATGAATTTGACTGCATTTACCATGATGCTTTGGGGTCATACTTTTTGCTGCAGTGTAGGCAGTGTGCTCCCTTTCTTTGAAACTGTCTTATTGACGGCTCCCTTGAGCCACGGCTGACGAGCCTTGGGAGGCACTTGTGCGCCATGAGTGGTACTTAAACCAGAGAAGACATTTGGCGGCAGTTCAAGCAAGCCCCTATACCATGCTGCTCCCTGTTGATCAAATCAAATCAAATCATTAGCATTTATAAAGCGCGCTACTCACCCGTGCGGGTCTCAAGGCGCTAGGGGGGAAAGGGGGGGTTATCGCTGCTCGAACAGCCAAGTCTTTAGGAGTCTCCGGAAAGCGGAGTGGTCCTGGGTGGTCCTGAGGCTGGTGGGGAGGGAGTTCCAGGTCTTGGCCGCCAGGAAGGAGAAAGATCTCCCACCCGCCGTGGAGCGGCGGGTGCGAGGGACGGCAGCAAGTGCGAGGCCAGCGGAGCGGAGGGGGCGGGTGGGGAAGTAGAAGCTGAGGCGTCTGTTGAGGTATTCCGGTCCCTTGTTGTGGAGGGCTTTGTGTGCGTGGGTGAGAAGACGGAAGGTGATCCTTTTGCTGACTGGGAGCCAATGCAGGTGTCTCAGGTGTGCGGAGATGTGGCTGTTGCGGGGTACGTCGAGGATGAGGCGGGCCGAGGCGTTTTGGATGCGTTGCAGGCGGTTTTGGAGTATGGCGGTGGTCCCGGCGTAGAGGGTGTTGCCGTAGTCCAGGCGACTCGTGACAAGGGCGTGGGTCACGGTTTTTCTGGTGTCGGCGGGGATCCAGCGGAAGATCTTGCGGAGCATGCGGAGAGTGAGGAAGCAGGCGGAGGACACGGCGTTGACTTGCTTGGTCATGGTGAGAAGAGGGTCCAAGATGAAGCCGAGGTTGCGGGCGTGGTCTGCGGGGGTCGGTGCGGTGCCGAGGGCCGTGGGCCACCAGGAGTCGTCCCAGGCGGACGGGGTGTTGCCGAGGATGAGGACTTCCGTTTTTTCAGAGTTCAGCTTTAGGCGGCTGAGCCTCATCCAATCTGCGACGTCCTTCATACCCTCTTGTAGGTTGGTCTTGGCGCTGGCGGGGTCCTTGGTGAGGGAGAGTACAAGTTGGGTGTCGTCGGCGTAGGAGGTGATGATGATGTCGTGCTTGCGTACGATGTCGGCGAGGGGGCTCATGTAGACATTGAAGAGTGTCGGGCTGAGCGATGAGCCTTGAGGTACGCCGCAGATGATCTTGGTGGGTTCTGAGCGAAACGGAGGGAGGTAAACTCTTTGGGAGCGGTTAGCGAGGACGAGGCGATCCAGTCCAGGGCCTGGCCTTGGATCCCGGTGGAGCGTAGGCGGGTGATTAGGGTGCGGTGACAGACGGTGTCAAAGGCAGCCGAGAGGTCGAGGAGAATGAGGGCGACTGTTTCACCGTTGTCCATCAGGGTTCTGATGTTGTCTGTGACTGAGATGAGGGCGGTTTCCGTGCTGTGGTTGGTTCGGAATCCGGTTTGTGAAGGGTCGAGCAGGTTGTTGTCTTCCAGGAAGGTGGTCAGCTGTTTGTTGACGGTCTTTTCTATTACCTTGGCTGGGAAAGGTAGAAGAGAGATGGGGCGGAAGTTTTTCAGGTCGCTTGGGTCAGCCGTAGGTTTCTTTAGTAGGGCGTTGACTTCAGCGTGCTTCCAGCATTCGGGGAAGGTAGCAGAAGAAAAAGAAGAGTTGATGACGGTCTGGAGGTGCGGGGCGATGATGTCGTCGGCTTTGTTAAAGATGAAGTGCGGGCAGGGGTCCGAAGGGGCGCCGGAGTGGATAGAGTTCATGATGGATTTGGTTTCTTCCGTGTTGATGTGGGTCCAGTTGTTGAGGGTGATGTCCGGGGAAGCGGGTTCAGTGGTGTATAGTTGGGTCTGGTGTCCGAAGCTGTCGTGGAGGTCGCTGATCTTGCGATGGAAGAAAGTGGCGAGGGATTCGCACAAATCCTGTGAGGGCGTGACGGCGTTGGCGCTGGCGCTGGGGTTGGAGAACTCTTTGACGATGCTGAAGAGTTCTCTGCTGTTGTGGCTGTTTTTGTCTAGTCTGTCGGTGAAAAAGTTCCTTTTGGCAGTGCGGATCAGGTGGTGGTGTTCGCGTGTAGCGTTCTTGAGGGCGGTCATGTTGTCAGCGGTGTGGTCCTTGCGCCAGGCCTTCTCAAGGGCACGACAAGTTTTCTTTGATTCTTTGAGGGTGTCAGAGAACCAGAGAGGTTTTTTGGTGTTGGTCTGTCGATGCGTGCGTTTGAGGGGAGCAAGGTTGTCAGCGCAGTTGGAGATCCAGTTTGTGAGGTTGAGAGCTGCGTCGTTGGGGTCGGTGGTGAGGGTGGGTTGGTTGGCGGCGAGAGCGGAGAAGAGTTGCTCTTCAGGGATCTTGTTCCACTGTCGACGAGGGATGGGTTGAGTGCGGAGGTGGGAGGTCTCGCGTCGGAATGTGAAGTGGACGCAGCTGTGGTCGGTCCAGTGTAGGGCAGAGGTGTGGCTGAAGAAGACGTGTTTGCTGGCGGAGAAGATAGGGTCGAGCGTGTGTCCGGCGATGTGGGTGGCGGTGTTCACCAGTTGTTTGAGGCCGAGGTTGGCGAGGTTGTCGAGCAGGGTGGTGGTGTTGGGGTCGTTGTTTTGTTCCAGATGGAAGTTGAGGTCGCCTAGGAGGATGTAGTCCGGTGAGGCGAGGGCGTGCGGGGAGATGAAGTCGGCGATGGCGTCGCTGAAAGAGGCGCGAGGTCCGGGAGGACGGTAGACGAGGGATCCTCTGAGGGTGGTCCTTGGGTCGGTGCGAATCTGAAAATGCAGGTGTTCAGCGGCGAGGGGGGGGTCTTCGGTGGAGGTGGTGACGCTGATGGAGTCTTTGAAGATGATGGCGACACCTCCTCCTACTTGGTTGGTGCGGTCTTTTCTGGAGATCTTGTAGCCTTCGGGGATGGCGGGTAGCGATGTCTGGAGCAGAGGAGGCGTTCATCCATGTCTCCGTGATGAAGGCGACGTCCGGGGCTGTGGAGTCCAGGAGGTCCCAAAGTTCAACGGTGTGCTTGTGGACGGAACGAGCGTTGACCAGGATGCACTTGAGGTGGTTGATGGCGCGTGGGCTTGTGGTCGTGGTAGTTGCGTGGTGGAAGATGCGTTTGCAGGAGTTGCAGGCGAAGGGTCCATGGGTGCGTTTGGGGTGAGCTAGGAAGCAGGTTTTGGAGCGCCCTGGGTTCAGGGCGTGGAGGGTGGTGGGGTCGTAGCGGATCAGCGGGGCTTGGGGGAGCTGGGGACCAGGGGTCGTGGCGCTGGGCGCGGGCCAGGCGCGGACGGGCGCAGACGGGCTTGCCTCTGGCGCGCCTCCGGCGCGCCAGCGGCGTGCCCGCTGCGCGCGCCCGCTGCGCAGTCGCGCAGCGGCCTCCATAAGAGGTAGGAGGGGGGGGGAGGGGTCAGCTGGGGGCGAATGGGAGCTGGGGGGCGGGGGCGTGCAGGAGGTCGCGGCGGGAAAGCGCGAGGGAGGGGGGGGACAGGTAGAGTGAGAGGAGCTGGGGGAGGGGGTATAGGGTGGAGGAGGGTGAGTGTTAGGAGGTTTGGAGATTAGGGAGAGAGATAGGAGTAGGGTTGTGAAGATAGGGGAGGGGGGTTGTAGAGGTGGGTGAGGGAGAGAGGTAGAGTGAGAGGATAGGGAGATAGGTAGTAGAGGGGGTGGCGGGAGGGGGGGAGAGATAGAGAAATAGATAGAGAAAATAGATAGAGAAGTCGATAGATAGGGAAATAGATAGATAGACAGATAGGTAGGTAGGAGGAGGTGGAGAGTGGGGGAGTTAGATAGTGAGATAGGGAGCTAGAGAGATAGGAAGATAGGAGGAGTGAGGGAGGTAGATAGCGAACGGGTTAGCTAGGGGTGAGAGAGGGGGAGGCGAGTGAGGGAGGGGGATGAGGAAGGAGCAGGAGGGCAGGCTCGGGGGAAGAAGACGGAGGAGGTAGAAGAGCCGAAGACAGGAGAACAGAAGACAGAAGAACAGAAGACAGAAGAACAGAAGACCGGAAGAGCAGAAGACAGAAGAACAGAAGAACAGAAGACAGAAGCACAGAAGATCGGAAGAGCAGAAGAACAGAGAAGAACAGAGAAGAACACAGAAGAACACAGAAGAACACAGAAGAACACAGAAGAACCGAGAAGAAGAACACAGAAGCACAGAGAAGAACAGAGAAGAAGAACACAGAAGACCGGAAGAACACAGAAGAACAGAAGGGAAGAACAGAAGAACAGAAGGGAAGAACAGAAGAACACAGAAGAAGATTGCAGAGGGGGAGCGAGGAGGAAGAGACAGAGAGGAGGAAAAGAAGCAGGAGCAGGAGAGAAGGTGAGTGGCGCGGGGCAGGGCGAGGGGCTGGGAGGAGGGGGGTACTTACAGTTAGGTGGGTCTCAGGAACACAGGAACTCGGGAACTTGGAGGAGCTGCAGCGGCAGGGGGAGCGACCTACCCTTGGGTCAAGGGTCGCTACCACTGTCGCGCAGCGGCCGCCATAAGAGGTAGGAGGGGGGGGGGAGGGGTCAGCTGGGGGCGAATGGGAGCTGGGGGGCGGGGGCGTGCAGGAGGTCGCGGCGGGAAAGCGCGAGGGAGGGGGGGGGGACAGGTAGAGTGAGAGGAGCTGGGGGAGGGGGTTTAGGGTGGAGGAGGGTGAGTGTTAGGAGGTTTGGAGATTAGGGAGAGAGATAGGAGTAGGGTTGTGAAGATAGGGGAGGGGGGGTTGTAGAGGTGGGTGAGGGAGAGAGGTAGAGTGAGAGGATAGGGAGATAGGTAGTAGAGGGGGTGGCGGGAGGGGGGGAGAGATAGAGAAATAGATAGAGAAAATAGATAGAGAAGTCGATAGATAGGGAAATAGATAGATAGACAGATAGGTAGGTAGGAGGAGGTGGAGAGTGGGGGAGTTAGATAGTGAGATAGGGAGCTAGAGAGATAGGAAGATAGGAGGAGTGAGGGAGGTAGATAGCGAACGGGTTAGCTAGGGGTGAGAGAGGGGGAGGCGAGTGAGGGAGGGGGATGAGGAAGGAGCAGGAGGGCAGGCTCGGGGGAAGAAGACGGAGGAGGTAGAAGAGCCGAAGACAGGAGAACAGAAGACAGAAGAACAGAAGACAGAAGAACAGAAGACAGAAGAACAGAAGACCGGAAGGGCAGAAGACAGAAGAACAGAAGAACAGAAGACAGAAGCACAGAAGATCGGAAGAGCAGAAGAACAGAGAAGAACAGAGAAGAACAGAGAAGAACACAGAAGAACAGAGAAGAACACAGAAGAACACAGAAGAACACAGAAGAACACAGAAGAACCGAGAAGAAGAACACAGAAGCACAGAGAAGAACAGAGAAGAAGAACACAGAAGACCGGAAGAACACAGAAGAACAGAAGGGAAGAACAGAAGAACAGAAGGGAAGAACAGAAGAACACAGAAGAAGATTGCAGAGGGGGAGCGAGGAGGAAGAGACAGAGAGGAGGAAAAGAAGCAGGAGCAGGAGAGAAGGTGAGTGGCGCGGGGCAGGGCGAGGGGCTGGGAGGAGGGGGGTACTTACAGTTAGGTGGGTCTCAGGAACACAGGAACTCGGGAACTTGGAGGAGCTGCAGCGGCAGGGGGAGCGACCTACCCTTGGGTCAAGGGTCGCTACCACTGTCGCGCAGCGGCCGCCATAAGAGGTAGGAGGGGGGGGGGAGGGGTCAGCTGGGGGCGAATGGGAGCTGGGGGGCGGGGGCGTGCAGGAGGTCGCGGCGGGAAAGCGCGAGGGAGGGGGGGGGGACAGGTAGAGTGAGAGGAGCTGGGGGAGGGGGTTTAGGGTGGAGGAGGGTGAGTGTTAGGAGGTTTGGAGATTAGGGAGAGAGATAGGAGTAGGGTTGTGAAGATAGGGGAGGGGGGGTTGTAGAGGTGGGTGAGGGAGAGAGGTAGAGTGAGAGGATAGGGAGATAGGTAGTAGAGGGGGTGGCGGGAGGGGGGGAGAGATAGAGAAATAGATAGAGAAAATAGATAGAGAAGTCGATAGATAGGGAAATAGATAGATAGACAGATAGGTAGGTAGGAGGAGGTGGAGAGTGGGGGAGTTAGATAGTGAGATAGGGAGCTAGAGAGATAGGAAGATAGGAGGAGTGAGGGAGGTAGATAGCGAACGGGTTAGCTAGGGGTGAGAGAGGGGGAGGCGAGTGAGGGAGGGGGATGAGGAAGGAGCAGGAGGGCAGGCTCGGGGGAAGAAGACGGAGGAGGTAGAAGAGCCGAAGACAGGAGAACAGAAGACAGAAGAACAGAAGACAGAAGAACAGAAGACAGAAGAACAGAAGACCGGAAGGGCAGAAGACAGAAGAACAGAAGAACAGAAGACAGAAGCACAGAAGATCGGAAGAGCAGAAGAACAGAGAAGAACAGAGAAGAACAGAGAAGAACACAGAAGAACAGAGAAGAACACAGAAGAACACAGAAGAACACAGAAGAACACAGAAGAACCGAGAAGAAGAACACAGAAGCACAGAGAAGAACAGAGAAGAAGAACACAGAAGACCGGAAGAACACAGAAGAACAGAAGGGAAGAACAGAAGAACAGAAGGGAAGAACAGAAGAACACAGAAGAAGATTGCAGAGGGGGAGCGAGGAGGAAGAGACAGAGAGGAGGAAAAGAAGCAGGAGCAGGAGAGAAGGTGAGTGGCGCGGCGCAGGGCGAGGGGCTGGGAGGAGGGGGGTACTTACAGTTAGGTGGGTCTCAGGAACACAGGAACTCGGGAACTTGGAGGAGCTGCAGCGGCAGGGGGAGCGACCTACCCTTGGGTCAAGGGTCGCTACCACTGTCGCGCAGCGGCCGCCATAAGAGGTAGGAGGGGGGGGGGGGGGGGGTCAGCTGGGGGCGAATGGGAGCTGGGGGGCGGGGGCGTGCAGGAGGTCGCGGCGGGAAAGCGCGAGGGAGGGGGGGGGACAGGTAGAGTGAGAGGAGCTGGGGGAGGGGGTTTAGGGTGGAGGAGGGTGAGTGTTAGGAGGTTTGGAGATTAGGGAGAGAGATAGGAGTAGGGTTGTGAAGATAGGGGAGGGGGGGTTGTAGAGGTGGGTGAGGGAGAGAGGTAGAGTGAGAGGATAGGGAGATAGGTAGTAGAGGGGGTGGCGGGAGGGGGGGAGAGATAGAGAAATAGATAGAGAAAATAGATAGAGAAGTCGATAGGGAAATAGATAGATAGACAGATAGGTAGGTAGGAGGAGGTGGAGAGTGGGGGAGTTAGATAGTGAGATAGGGAGCTAGAGAGATAGGAAGATAGGAGGAGTGAGGGAGGTAGATAGCGAACGGGTTAGCTAGGGGTGAGAGAGGGGGAGGCGAGTGAGGGAGGGGGATGAGGAAGGAGCAGGAGGGCAGGCTCGGGGGAAGAAGACGGAGGAGGTAGAAGAGCCGAAGACAGGAGAACAGAAGACAGAAGAACAGAAGACAGAAGAACAGAAGACAGAAGAACAGAAGACCGGAAGGGCAGAAGACAGAAGAACAGAAGAACAGAAGACAGAAGCACAGAAGATCGGAAGAGCAGAAGAACAGAGAAGAACAGAGAAGAACAGAGAAGAACACAGAAGAACAGAGAAGAACACAGAAGAACACAGAAGAACACAGAAGAACACAGAAGAACCGAGAAGAAGAACACAGAAGCACAGAGAAGAACAGAGAAGAAGAACACAGAAGACCGGAAGAACACAGAAGAACAGAAGGGAAGAACAGAAGAACAGAAGGGAAGAACAGAAGAACACAGAAGAAGATTGCAGAGGGGGAGCGAGGAGGAAGAGACAGAGAGGAGGAAAAGAAGCAGGAGCAGGAGAGAAGGTGAGTGGCGCGGGGCAGGGCGAGGGGCTGGGAGGAGGGGGGTACTTACAGTTAGGTGGGTCTCAGGAACACAGGAACTCGGGAACTTGGAGGAGCTGCAGCGGCAGGGGGAGCGACCTACCCTTGGGTCAAGGGTCGCTACCACTGTCGCGCAGCGGCCGCCATAAGAGGTAGGAGGGGGGGGGAGGGGTCAGCTGGGGGCGAATGGGAGCTGGGGGGCGGGGGCGTGCAGGAGGTCGCGGCGGGAAAGCGCGAGGGAGGGGGGGGGACAGGTAGAGTGAGAGGAGCTGGGGGAGGGGGTTTAGGGTGGAGGAGGGTGAGTGTTAGGAGGTTTGGAGATTAGGGAGAGAGATAGGAGTAGGGTTGTGAAGATAGGGGAGGGGGGGTTGTAGAGGTGGGTGAGGGAGAGAGGTAGAGTGAGAGGATAGGGAGATAGGTAGTAGAGGGGGTGGCGGGAGGGGGGGAGAGATAGAGAAATAGATAGAGAAAATAGATAGAGAAGTCGATAGATAGGGAAATAGATAGATAGACAGATAGGTAGGTAGGAGGAGGTGGAGAGTGGGGGAGTTAGATAGTGAGATAGGGAGCTAGAGAGATAGGAAGATAGGAGGAGTGAGGGAGGTAGATAGCGAACGGGTTAGCTAGGGGTGAGAGAGGGGGAGGCGAGTGAGGGAGGGGGATGAGGAAGGAGCAGGAGGGCAGGCTCGGGGGAAGAAGACGGAGGAGGTAGAAGAGCCGAAGACAGGAGAACAGAAGACAGAAGAACAGAAGACAGAAGAACAGAAGACAGAAGAACAGAAGACCAGAAGGGCAGAAGACAGAAGAACAGAAGAACAGAAGACAGAAGCACAGAAGATCGGAAGAGCAGAAGAACAGAGAAGAACAGAGAAGAACAGAGAAGAACACAGAAGAACAGAGAAGAACACAGAAGAACACAGAAGAACACAGAAGAACACAGAAGAACCGAGAAGAAGAACACAGAAGCACAGAGAAGAACAGAGAAGAAGAACACAGAAGACCGGAAGAACACAGAAGAACAGAAGGGAAGAACAGAAGAACAGAAGGGAAGAACAGAAGAACACAGAAGAAGATTGCAGAGGGGGAGCGAGGAGGAAGAGACAGAGAGGAGGAAAAGAAGCAGGAGCAGGAGAGAAGGTGAGTGGCGCGGCGCAGGGCGAGGGGCTGGGAGGAGGGGGGTACTTACAGTTAGGTGGGTCTCAGGAACACAGGAACTCGGGAACTTGGAGGAGCTGCAGCGGCAGGGGGAGCGACCTACCCTTGGGTCAAGGGTCGCTACCACTGTCGCGCAGCGGCCGCCATAAGAGGTAGGAGGGGGGGGGGAGGGGTCAGCTGGGGGCGAATGGGAGCTGGGGGGCGGGGGCGTGCAGGAGGTCGCGGCGGGAAAGCGCGAGGGAGGGGGGGGGACAGGTAGAGTGAGAGAAGCTGGGGGAGGGGGTTTAGGGTGGAGGAGGGTGAGTGTTAGGAGGTTTGGAGATTAGGGAGAGAGATAGGAGTAGGGTTGTGAAGATAGGGGAGGGGGGGTTGTAGAGCTGGGTGAGGGAGAGAGGTAGAGTGAGAGGATAGGGAGATAGGTAGTAGAGGGGGTGGCGGGAGGGGGGGAGAGATAGAGAAATAGATAGAGAAAATAGATAGAGAAGTCGATAGATAGGGAAATAGATAGATAGACAGATAGGTAGGTAGGAGGAGGTGGAGAGTGGGGGAGTTAGATAGTGAGATAGGGAGCTAGAGAGATAGGAAGATAGGAGGAGTGAGGGAGGTAGATAGCGAACGGGTTAGCTAGGGGTGAGAGAGGGGGAGGCGAGTGAGGGAGGGGGATGAGGAAGGAGCAGGAGGGCAGGCTCGGGGGAAGAAGACGGAGGAGGTAGAAGAGCCGAAGACAGGAGAACAGAAGACAGAAGAACAGAAGACAGAAGAACAGAAGACAGAAGAACAGAAGACCGGAAGGGCAGAAGACAGAAGAACAGAAGAACAGAAGACAGAAGCACAGAAGATCGGAAAAGCAGAAGAACAGAGAAGAACAGAGAAGAACAGAGAAGAACACAGAAGAACAGAGAAGAACACAGAAGAACACAGAAGAACACAGAAGAACCGAGAAGAAGAACACAGAAGCACAGAGAAGAACAGAGAAGAAGAACACAGAAGACCGGAAGAACACAGAAGAACAGAAGGGAAGAACAGAAGAACAGAAGGGAAGAACGAAGAACACAGAAGAAGATTGCAGAGGGGGAGCGAGGAGGAAGAGACAGAGAGGAGGAAAAGAAGCAGGAGCAGGAGAGAAGGTGAGTGGCGCGGGGCAGGGCGAGGGGCTGGGAGGAGGGGGGTACTTACAGTTAGGTGGGTCTCAGGAACACAGGAACTCGGGAACTTGGAGGAGCTGCAGCGGCAGGGGGAGCGACCTACCCTTGGGTCAAGGGTCGCTACCACTGTCGCGCAGCGGCCGCCATAAGAGGTAGGAGGGGGGGGGAGGGGTCAGCTGGGGGCGAATGGGAGCTGGGGGGCGGGGGCGTGCAGGAGGTCGCGGCGGGAAAGCGCGAGGGAGGGGGGGGACAGGTAGAGTGAGAGGAGCTGGGGGAGGGGGTTTAGGGTGGAGGAGGGTGAGTGTTAGGAGGTTTGGAGATTAGGGAGAGAGATAGGAGTAGGGTTGTGAAGATAGGGGAGGGGGGGTTGTAGAGGTGGGTGAGGGAGAGAGGTAGAGTGAGAGGATAGGGAGATAGGTAGTAGAGGGGGTGGCGGGAGGGGGGGAGAGATAGAGAAATAGATAGAGAAAATAGATAGAGAAGTCGATAGATAGGGAAATAGATAGATAGACAGATAGGTAGGTAGGAGGAGGTGGAGAGTGGGGGAGTTAGATAGTGAGATAGGGAGCTAGAGAGATAGGAAGATAGGAGGAGTGAGGGAGGTAGATAGCGAACGGGTTAGCTAGGGGTGAGAGAGGGGGAGGCGAGTGAGGGAGGGGGATGAGGAAGGAGCAGGAGGGAAGGCTCGGGGGAAGAAGACGGAGGAGGTAGAAGAGCCGAAGACAGGAGAACAGAAGACAGAAGAACAGAAGACAGAAGAACAGAAGACAGAAGAACAGAAGACCGGAAGGGCAGAAGACAGAAGAACAGAAGAACAGAAGACAGAAGCACAGAAGATCGGAAGAGCAGAAGAACAGAGAAGAACAGAGAAGAACAGAGAAGAACACAGAAGAACAGAGAAGAACACAGAAGAACACAGAAGAACACAGAAGAACCGAGAAGAAGAACACAGAAGCACAGAGAAGAACATAGAAGAAGAACACAGAAGACCGGAAGAACACAGAAGAACAGAAGGGAAGAACAGAAGAACAGAAGGGAAGAACAGAAGAACACAGAAGAAGATTGCAGAGGGGGAGCGAGGAGGAAGAGACAGAGAGGAGGAAAAGAAGCAGGAGCAGGAGAGAAGGTGAGTGGCGCGGGGCAGGGCGAGGGGCTGGGAGGAGGGGGGTACTTACAGTTAGGTGGGTCTCAGGAACACAGGAACTCGGGAACTTGGAGGAGCTGCAGCGGCAGGGGGAGCGACCTACCCTTGGGTCAAGGGTCGCTACCACTGTCGCGCAGCGGCCGCCATAAGAGGTAGGAGGGGGGGGGGAGGGGTCAGCTGGGGGCGAATGGGAGCTGGGGGGCGGGGGCGTGCAGGAGGTCGCGGCGGGAAAGCGCGAGGGAGGGGGGGGGGACAGGTAGAGTGAGAGGAGCTGGGGGAGGGGGTTTAGGGTGGAGGAGGGTGAGTGTTAGGAGGTTTGGAGATTAGGGAGAGAGATAGGAGTAGGGTTGTGAAGATAGGGGAGGGGGGGTTGTAGAGGTGGGTGAGGGAGAGAGGTAGAGTGAGAGGATAGGGAGATAGGTAGTAGAGGGGGTGGCGGGAGGGGGGGAGAGATAGAGAAATAGATAGAGAAAATAGATAGAGAAGTCGATAGATAGGGAAATAGATAGATAGACAGATAGGTAGGTAGGAGGAGGTGGAGAGTGGGGGAGTTAGATAGTGAGATAGGGAGCTAGAGAGATAGGAAGATAGGAGGAGTGAGGGAGGTAGATAGCGAACGGGTTAGCTAGGGGTGAGAGAGGGGGAGGCGAGTGAGGGAGGGGGATGAGGAAGGAGCAGGAGGGAAGGCTCGGGGGAAGAAGACGGAGGAGGTAGAAGAGCCGAAGACAGGAGAACAGAAGACAGAAGAACAGAAGACAGAAGAACAGAAGACAGAAGAACAGAAGACCGGAAGGGCAGAAGACAGAAGAACAGAAGAACAGAAGACAGAAGCACAGAAGATCGGAAGAGCAGAAGAACAGAGAAGAACAGAGAAGAACAGAGAAGAACACAGAAGAACAGAGAAGAACACAGAAGAACACAGAAGAACACAGAAGAACCGAGAAGAAGAACACAGAAGCACAGAGAAGAACAGAGAAGAAGAACACAGAAGACCGGAAGAACACAGAAGAACAGAAGGGAAGAACAGAAGAACAGAAGGGAAGAACAGAAGAACACAGAAGAAGATTGCAGAGGGGGAGCGAGGAGGAAGAGACAGAGAGGAGGAAAAGAAGCAGGAGCAGGAGAGAAGGTGAGTGGCGCGGGGCAGGGCGAGGGGCTGGGAGGAGGGGGGTACTTACAGTTAGGTGGGTCTCAGGAACACAGGAACTCGGGAACTTGGAGGAGCTGCAGCGGCAGGGGGAGCGACCTACCCTTGGGTCAAGGGTCGCTACCACTGTCGCGCAGCGGCCGCCATAAGAGGTAGGAGGGGGGGGGAGGGGTCAGCTGGGGGCGAATGGGAGCTGGGGGGCGGGGGCGTGCAGGAGGTCGCGGCGGGAAAGCGCGAGGGAGGGGGGGGGACAGGTAGAGTGAGAGGAGCTGGGGGAGGGGGTTTAGGGTGGAGGAGGGTGAGTGTTAGGAGGTTTGGAGATTAGGGAGAGAGATAGGAGTAGGGTTGTGAAGATAGGGGAGGGGGGGTTGTAGAGGTGGGTGAGGGAGAGAGGTAGAGTGAGAGGATAGGGAGATAGGTAGTAGAGGGGGTGGCGGGAGGGGGGGAGAGATAGAGAAATAGATAGAGAAAATAGATAGAGAAGTCGATAGATAGGGAAATAGATAGATAGACAGATAGGTAGGTAGGAGGAGGTGGAGAGTGGGGGAGTTAGATAGTGAGATAGGGAGCTAGAGAGATAGGAAGATAGGAGGAGTGAGGGAGGTAGATAGCGAACGGGTTAGCTAGGGGTGAGAGAGGGGGAGGCGAGTGAGGGAGGGGGATGAGGAAGGAGCAGGAGGGAAGGCTCGGGGGAAGAAGACGGAGGAGGTAGAAGAGCCGAAGACAGGAGAACAGAAGACAGAAGAACAGAAGACAGAAGAACAGAAGACAGAAGAACAGAAGACCGGAAGGGCAGAAGACAGAAGAACAGAAGAACAGAAGACAGAAGCACAGAAGATCGGAAGAGCAGAAGAACAGAGAAGAACAGAGAAGAACAGAGAAGAACACAGAAGAACAGAGAAGAACACAGAAGAACACAGAAGAACACAGAAGAACCGAGAAGAAGAACACAGAAGCACAGAGAAGAACAGAGAAGAAGAACACAGAAGACCGGAAGAACACAGAAGAACAGAAGGGAAGAACAGAAGAACAGAAGGGAAGAACAGAAGAACACAGAAGAAGATTGCAGAGGGGGAGCGAGGAGGAAGAGACAGAGAGGAGGAAAAGAAGCAGGAGCAGGAGAGAAGGTGAGTGGCGCGGGGCAGGGCGAGGGGCTGGGAGGAGGGGGGTACTTACAGTTAGGTGGGTCTCAGGAACACAGGAACTCGGGAACTTGGAGGAGCTGCAGCGGCAGGGGGAGCGACCTACCCTTGGGTCAAGGGTCGCTACCACTGTCGCGCAGCGGCCGCCATAAGAGGTAGGAGGGGGGGGGGAGGGGTCAGCTGGGGGCGAATGGGAGCTGGGGGGCGGGGGCGTGCAGGAGGTCGCGGCGGGAAAGCGCGAGGGAGGGGGGGGGACAGGTAGAGTGAGAGGAGCTGGGGGAGGGAGTTTAGGGTGGAGGAGGGTGAGTGTTAGGAGGTTTGGAGATTAGGGAGAGAGATAGGAGTAGGGTTGTGAAGATAGGGGAGGGGGGGTTGTAGAGGTGGGTGAGGGAGAGAGGTAGAGTGAGAGGATAGGGAGATAGGTAGTAGAGGGGGTGGCGGGAGGGGGGGAGAGATAGAGAAATAGATAGAGAAAATAGATAGAGAAGTCGATAGATAGGGAAATAGATAGATAGACAGATAGGTAGGTAGGAGGAGGTGGAGAGTGGGGGAGTTAGATAGTGAGATAGGGAGCTAGAGAGATAGGAAGATAGGAGGAGTGAGGGAGGTAGATAGCGAACGGGTTAGCTAGGGGTGAGAGAGGGGGAGGCGAGTGAGGGAGGGGGATGAGGAAGGAGCAGGAGGGCAGGCTCGGGGGAAGAAGACGGAGGAGGTAGAAGAGCCGAAGACAGGAGAACAGAAGACAGAAGAACAGAAGACAGAAGAACAGAAGACAGAAGAACAGAAGACCGGAAGGGCAGAAGACAGAAGAACAGAAGAACAGAAGACAGAAGCACAGAAGATCGGAAGAGCAGAAGAACAGAGAAGAACAGAGAAGAACAGAGAAGAACAGAGAAGAACACAGAAGAACACAGAAGAACACAGAAGAACCGAGAAGAAGAACACAGAAGCACGTAGAAGAACAGAGAAGAAGAACACAGAAGACCGGAAGAACACAGAAGAACAGAAGGGAAGAACAGAAGAACAGAAGGGAAGAACAGAAGAACACAGAAGAAGATTGCAGAGGGGGAGCGAGGAGGAAGAGACAGAGAGGAGGAAAAGAAGCAGGAGCAGGAGAGAAGGTGAGTGGCGCGGGGCAGGGCGAGGGGCTGGGAGGAGGGGGGTACTTACAGTTAGGTGGGTCTCAGGAACACAGGAACTCGGGAACTTGGAGGAGCTGCAGCGGCAGGGGGAGCGACCTACCCTTGGGTCAAGGGTCGCTACCACTGTCGCGCAGCGGCCGCCATAAGAGGTAGGAGGGGGGGGGAGGGGTCAGCTGGGGGCGAATGGGAGCTGGGGGGCGGGGGCGTGCAGGAGGTCGCGGCGGGAAAGCGCGAGGGAGGGGGGGACAGGTAGAGTGAGAGGAGCTGGGGGAGGGGGTTTAGGGTGGAGGAGGGTGAGTGTTAGGAGGTTTGGAGATTAGGGAGAGAGATAGGAGTAGGGTTGTGAAGATAGGGGAGGGGGGGTTGTAGAGGTGGGTGAGGGAGAGAGGTAGAGTGAGAGGATAGGGAGATAGGTAGTAGAGGGGGTGGCGGGAGGGGGGGAGAGATAGAGAAATAGATAGAGAAAATAGATAGAGAAGTCGATAGATAGGGAAATAGATAGATAGACAGATAGGTAGGTAGGAGGAGGTGGAGAGTGGGGGAGTTAGATAGTGAGATAGGGAGCTAGAGAGATAGGAAGATAGGAGGAGTGAGGGAGGTAGATAGCGAACGGGTTAGCTAGGGGTGAGAGAGGGGGAGGCGAGTGAGGGAGGGGGATGAGGAAGGAGCAGGAGGGCAGGCTCGGGGGAAGAAGACGGAGGAGGTAGAAGAGCCGAAGACAGGAGAACAGAAGACAGAAGAACAGAAGACAGAAGAACAGAAGACAGAAGAACAGAAGACCGGAAGGGCAGAAGACAGAAGAACAGAAGAACAGAAGACAGAAGCACAGAAGATCGGAAGAGCAGAAGAACAGAGAAGAACAGAGAAGAACAGAGAAGAACACAGAAGAACAGAGAAGAACACAGAAGAACACAGAAGAACACAGAAGAACCGAGAAGAAGAACACAGAAGCACAGAGAAGAACAGAGAAGAAGAACACAGAAGACCGGAAGAACACAGAAGAACAGAAGGGAAGAACAGAAGAACAGAAGGGAAGAACAGAAGAACACAGAAGAAGATTGCAGAGGGGGAGCGAGGAGGAAGAGACAGAGAGGAGGAAAAGAAGCAGGAGCAGGAGAGAAGGTGAGTGGCGCGGGGCAGGGCGAGGGGCTGGGAGGAGGGGGGTACTTACAGTTAGGTGGGTCTCAGGAACACAGGAACTCGGGAACTTGGAGGAGCTGCAGCGGCAGGGGGAGCGACCTACCCTTGGGTCAAGGGTCGCTACCACTGTCGCGCAGCGGCCGCCATAAGAGGTAGGAGGGGGGGGGAGGGGTCAGCTGGGGGCGAATGGGAGCTGGGGGGCGGGGGCGTGCAGGAGGTCGCGGCGGGAAAGCGCGAGGGAGGGGGGGGGACAGGTAGAGTGAGAGGAGCTGGGGGAGGGGGTTTAGGGTGGAGGAGGGTGAGTGTTAGGAGGTTTGGAGATTAGGGAGAGAGATAGGAGTAGGGTTGTGAAGATAGGGGAGGGGGGGTTGTAGAGGTGGGTGAGGGAGAGAGGTAGAGTGCGAGGATAGGGAGATAGGTAGTAGAGGGGGTGGCGGGAGGGGGGGAGAGATAGAGAAAATAGATAGAGAAGTCGATAGATAGGGAAATAGATAGATAGACAGATAGGTAGGTAGGAGGAGGTGGAGAGTGGGGGAGTTAGATAGTGAGATAGGGAGCTAGAGAGATAGGAAGATAGGAGGAGTGAGGGAGGTAGATAGCGAACGGGTTAGCTAGGGGTGAGAGAGGGGGAGGCGAGTGAGGGAGGGGGATGAGGAAGGAGCAGGAGGGCAGGCTCGGGGGAAGAAGACGGAGGAGGTAGAAGAGCCGAAGACAGGAGAACAGAAGACAGAAGAACAGAAGACAGAAGAACAGAAGACAGAAGAACAGAAGACCGGAAGGGCAGAAGACAGAAGAACAGAAGAACAGAAGACAGAAGCACAGAAGATCGGAAGAGCAGAAGAACAGAGAAGAACAGAGAAGAACACAGAAGAACAGAGAAGAACACAGAAGAACACAGAAGAACACAGAAGAACACAGAAGAACCGAGAAGAAGAACACAGAAGCACAGAGAAGAACAGAGAAGAAGAACACAGAAGACCGGAAGAACACAGAAGAACAGAAGGGAAGAACAGAAGAACAGAAGGGAAGAACAGAAGAACACAGAAGAAGATTGCAGAGGGGGAGCGAGGAGGAAGAGACAGAGAGGAGGAAAAGAAGCAGGAGCAGGAGAGAAGGTGAGTGGCGCGGGGCAGGGCGAGGGGCTGGGAGGAGGGGGGTACTTACAGTTAGGTGGGTCTCAGGAACACAGGAACTCGGGAACTTGGAGGAGCTGCAGCGGCAGGGGGAGCGACCTACCCTTGGGTCAAGGGTCGCTACCACTGTCGCGCAGCGGCCGCCATAAGAGGTAGGAGGGGGGGGGAGGGGTCAGCTGGGGGCGAATGGGAGCTGGGGGGCGGGGGCGTGCAGGAGGTCGCGGCGGGAAAGCGCGAGGGAGGGGGGGGGACAGGTAGAGTGAGAGGAGCTGGGGGAGGGGGTTTAGGGTGGAGGAGGGTGAGTGTTAGGAGGTTTGGAGATTAGGGAGAGAGATAGGAGTAGGGTTGTGAAGGGAGGGGGGGTTGTAGAGGTGGGTGAGGGAGAGAGGTAGAGTGAGAGGATAGGGAGATAGGTAGTAGAGGGGGTGGCGGGAGGGGGGGAGAGATAGAGAAATAGATAGAGAAAATAGATAGAGAAGTCGATAGATAGGGAAATAGATAGATAGACAGATAGGTAGGTAGGAGGAGGTGGAGAGTGGGGGAGTTAGATAGTGAGATAGGGAGCTAGAGAGATAGGAAGATAGGAGGAGTGAGGGAGGTAGATAGCGAACGGGTTAGCTAGGGGTGAGAGAGGGGGAGGCGAGTGAGGGAGGGGGATGAGGAAGGAGCAGGAGGGCAGGCTCGGGGGAAGAAGACGGAGGAGGTAGAAGAGCCGAAGACAGGAGAACAGAAGACAGAAGAACAGAAGACAGAAGAACAGAAGACCGGAAGGGCAGAAGACAGAAGAACAGAAGAACAGAAGACAGAAGCACAGAAGATCGGAAGAGCAGAAGAACAGAGAAGAACAGAGAAGAACAGAGAAGAACACAGAAGAACAGAGAAGAACACAGAAGAACACAGAAGAACACAGAAGAACACAGAAGAACCGAGAAGAAGAACACAGAAGCACAGAGAAGAACAGAGAAGAAGAACACAGAAGACCGGAAGAACACAGAAGAACAGAAGGGAAGAACAGAAGAACAGAAGGGAAGAACAGAAGAACACAGAAGAAGATTGCAGAGGGGGAGCGAGGAGGAAGAGACAGAGAGGAGGAAAAGAAGCAGGAGCAGGAGAGAAGGTGAGTGGCGCGGGGCAGGGCGAGGGGCTGGGAGGAGGGGGGTACTTACAGTTAGGTGGGTCTCAGGAACACAGGAACTCGGGAACTTGGAGGAGCTGCAGCGGCAGGGGGAGCGACCTACCCTTGGGTCAAGGGTCGCTCCCCTTGGGTCAAGGGTTGATGACAGGCTAAACCCAGAAACACGTGTACAGGAATATACAGCAGTTGCTGCACCTACGGAGGTGAAAGACTTTGTTACTTTTTGAATGGACTACGAATTCAACTGCTTTTACCATGATGCTTTGGGGGCCATACTTTGTTGCTGGGGTGTAGGCAGTGTGCTCCCTTTCTTTGAAACTGTCTTATTGATGGCTCCCTTGAGCCACAGCTGATAAGCCTTGGGAGGCACCTGTGCGCCATGAGTGGTACATAAACCCGAGAAGACATTTGGTGGCATTTCAAGCAAGCACCCATACCATGCAGCTCCCTGTTGATGACGGGCTAAACCCAGAAACATATGTACAGGGATATACAGCACTTGCTGCACCTACAGAGGTAAAAGACTTTATTACTTTTTGAATGGACTACGACTTCGACTGCATTTACCATGATGCTTTGGGGTCATACTTTGTTGCTGGAGTGTAGGCAGTGTGCTCCCTTTCTTTGAACCAGTTTATAGTCTGTCAGAATACACTGAATTTAAATGGAAGGTGCTTGGCAGCACAAGTTGTAAGCTATTAGATATATATTGTGGTTTGGGTGCTGAGTAATACTTTCACAAGTATTGGTGAATTCAGAACCCTAGTAGGGTGATAGACAGGGAAACAAAATGTGTGGAACAGCAATGCATTTTTCAGGATCGGGGTACAGGAGGAGGGCACACTACCATCAATGGACTGATGCAAGGTCCAATTGCTTCACAAGGGTGGTGGGTGGGTTGTGCAGGAGGTAGAGGGGGGAAAGGAGGGTGGGGGGTGAGAAAGAGGGGATGGGAAGGGAGGTGTGAGGTTGGAAAATGGATTACTGAAATCAGACACAGAAGGAAGATGGCTAATCCCTCACTGAATGATCTTTTATGGCTGAGGAGGAACTATTGAAAATATTGGGAGGGTGCGTGTACAGAAAACCTCTTAAGATACATTAGAACCATTTGGGCTAGCTCAGAGCTGAAACAATTTCCCAATAGATTGAATGCTGGGTAGCCTTGTACCAAATAACAAGCTTCGGGTCTGAATGATAAAAACAAAAGAGGAAGGGTGGAGGAGAATGCTGTTAGAAGAACTAGGGTATATTTGTTGATCTACTTGATGCAATCTCTATAGCTGAGTTTGAACGTGATAATTTATTCATGCTTTTTTTATTTTCTTTGTCAGCGCTCTCTTTTAGTGTTTCAACTAGTTTTTCACCAGCTTTTTTCTATCCTTTTTGCAACAGCCTGCTTCTTTCTTTTCCACGTTCAGGAAAATCACCTTGAATCAAACTTCTATCTTCAGTTTCATTTGCTTGATCCGCTTTAGTTTCATCCGTTTCTTGGGCTTGTACAGTTTACAAGTGGTGCACTTTGATTTGATCTTTGGGTTTTCTGAGTTATTTTTTCTTCTTCTTGAACTATTTGTACTCCACCCCTTTGTCCCCATAGATACATGCAGCAAACTTAAGTCAATGTGTCAAAGTCCGGGGGTTTGAATGTGGACTAGCAGTTGAATATTCATCTACATCATTGCTGATTTAATATCAGAAGAGATTTTCTCTCTTTCCTGCAATTTATTCTACCTCTGTTCCTTCGCTCACTATTCTAATTCCTTTGTCTCTGGTTAATTTGTCGTAAGCTAATGGTTCGCAAGGTGTTTTATTTATACAATTATAGAAGAATAAGATTGTATTGAACAATTATTAGGGGATTATTAGAGGATGATACAACAGGACCTTATTCTCTTCTCTCTCTCTCTTTTTTGTTTCTGTTTGAATATAAATAATTTTTTCTTAAGATAATTTTTTCTTATGTCGACGTTTTTATTTTTATTTTGTCTGAGTTTGGTTTTCATCTATATCACTTTCCCCCGTTTCTATCCGGGAATCAGGCACATTATAATACATAGGTTTTATTGTGATTTGCACGTAGTTGAAGGGTGGGTTAGTACACATTAAATCTGACACACTAGAGTATATACGAACTTAGATATGATCTGCTTAAGTGAGTGCGTCTGAGACATATAAAAGCATTAGATTTGAATAATAAAAATACTTATAATGCTTAAACAGTTAGGCCCTCATCATGACCCTGGCAGTTGGTGATAAAGTCGCGGTAATACCGCCAACAGGCGGGCGGTAACTACTGCCAAATTATGACCATGGCGGTGACAGCCAATGTACCACAACGACCGCCAGGGTGGAAACAGCTGTCACCATGGTGGTAGCCGCCTACAGCCAGGCGGAAGACAAAGTTCCGCCCACCATATTATGACAACACAATCTGCCACCTTTTCCGGGGCGGTACCAATACCATCAAAAGTCTGGCGGAAACAGAGCACAGAAGTCAAAGGACTCACCATTGGGGATACAGGAAAGAACCAGGCCGCCATGGAACCAGAACTGCAAGTCTTCCCGATGACCTTCTACGTCATGCTCCACCACGAACACCAACGACGGTGAGTACAGCTGCCTAGCACACAAGGGAGGGGTGGAGGAAAATGAGAGAGACACACACACGCACAACACACACACACACCCACACACACACACACACAACCAGCTGCACAAGAAAACAATTTGTCCCCGATAGTCATCTGAATAATGCAAGGACAACAGGAATTGACTAAAGTGATTGCAATAAGATTAACATCAAAATACTAAGTCGATGTGGCAATTCAACAGATATGTACAAATGTACAAAAAAGGGACACTGCCCAGTCCATAGTTCATAGGGACCACATGGCCACAGGGCAAAGTCCAAGGCCCCACTCGATTCCTCCACCAATACAGAGAGAACACTGCAAGGGCATCAGTTGGCAAATGGGCAGTCACCTCGGGGGGCACCTCAGCCTGATACGGAAACAAGACCACTGGTTCTGGAGGGGGCAACATGCCCTGTGCTTGGTCCTGGGGAGTGCAAGGCCACAGTCTCTCAGGTGGGTGTCTTTCGCACTGGTTCTGGAGGGGGCAACATGCCCTGTGCTTGGTCCTCGGGAGTGCAAGGCCTCAGTCTCTGGAGTAGGTATCTTTCCCACTTGTTCTGGAGGGGGCAACATGTCCTGTGCTTGGTCCTGGGGAGTGCAAGACCTCAGTCTCTGGAGTAGGTGTCTTTCCCACTGGTTCTGGAGGGGGCAACGTGCCCTGTGCTTGGTCTTGGGGAGTGCAAGGCCACAGTCTCTCGAGTGTATGAATTCCTATTGGTTCTGGTGGGGGTAGACTGCACAGCAGCCCATGGAGGCTGGACTATATGGTGTCCGCTGGCGGTGACGGCTACACTGTGGTGGTGGTTGTTGTAGGCTCCTGCTCAGCCCCTGCACCCTCCGATGGCTGCACTGTGGTGGTGGTTGCTTGAGGCTCCTGCTCAGCCCCTGCAACCTCCAATGGCTGCACTGTGGTGGTGGTTGTTTGAGGCTCCTGTTAGCCCCTGCACCCTCCAATGGCTGCACTGTGGTGCTGGTTGTTGGAGGCTCCTACACAGCCCCTGCATCTTCCAATAGCTGCACTGTGGTGGTGGTTGTTGGAGGCTCCTGCTCATCCCCTGCACCCTGCGATGGCTGCACTATGGTGATGGTTGTTGGAAGCTCCTGGTCAGCCCCTGCACCCTCCGGGGGCTGCACTGTGGGGGTGGTTATTGGAGGCTCCTTCTCAGCCCCTGCATTCCCTGACAGCTGTACACCCACGGCTGTTGGTGGGGGCTCTGTGACAGCTTCTGAAGCAGGCTCCTTCCCCTTCTTGGTGGCTGGTGCAGGCTCCTTCCCCTTCAGTATTAGTGGCCTGGAATCCCTTCCACCACGAGTAGGTGCTGCTGATACTGGTCCCATGGACTGTTTGGCTGAGGTGCTTGGCTGGGTCCTTGACACCCTGGCCATAGGTGAAGGACAGGGGGAGGTGTAGGGAAGAGGTCAATGGTGGAAAGGAAGGGTTTTTTAGGGACATAGGGGCAGGAAGAGGGAGGAGTAATGAAAGTGGAGAATTAGGAAGTGGTTGTTGGAGGTGTTTGTCTGTTGGATTTGGGTGCAGGTGCATGGGCTGTATGCTGTTGTGAGGTGGATGGCTGTTGGGTGTCTGAGTGCTTGCGTTTGTGTACTTTAGGAGGGGGGACAGACACGGTGGGAGAGGACACAGGGGACGTGTGCATGGATGTTGTGGAGGTGTCTGCCAGTGAGGTGTGTGTTCTGCTTGGTGTGGGGTAGATGCAGGTAGTGGCTGATGATGTAGTGCAGGCACGTGTGAGTGTGGACGTAACTGGGTGGGAGGTGGAGGAGGAGCAGGAGGGGGAGACAGTGGAAATGGTGGATGTTGTTGTGTCTGCAAATGAATGTTGTTTGTGTGAGTGCCTGTGGGATGAAGTGAGGTGCTTGTGTTTGCCTGTGACACTCTTGGGTGTTGTCTTGTGTGCATGCTTGTCTGGCTGTGTGCTTGGGATGGGTTGGGATCGAGAAGAATGGGACTGGGAAGTGGTAGTTGGAGGGGGAATGGTAGAAACAGGGACAATGGCTGCCATCACAGAGGAGGCCAGAGCCTGGATCGATCTCTGCTGGGCCGCCAATCCACCGTGAATGCCCTCCAGGAATGCATTAGATTGCTGCATTTGGGCTACCAGCCCCTGGATGGCATTCACAATGGTTGACTGCCCTACAGAGATGGATCTCAGGAGGTCAAATCCTCCTCACTCAGGGCAGCAGGACTGACTTGGGCAGGCCTGAGGTGCCTAGGGTGCTTGAGATGCCCACCCTCCTGGTTGAGCGGGCACGGGCAACCCGCTGAGGGGCTGCTGGGAGTGCAGTGCTGGTACGGGAGGTGGGGTGGTCACAGAAGTGTCCGCCACCACCAGGGAGCTCCCATCGGAGGAGGTATCAGAGTCTGTCTTATCCCCTCCAGTCTCCATCGTGGTGCCCTCCTCGCCCTCCGTCCTACTGGTGCCCTCAGCGTCTGTGGACTCTGCCTCCAGGGTCCTGTGGGATGCAGCTCCCTCTGTCACCGCAGCCTCTGCTCCTCCGCCAGATGATGCTAATGCACATAAGGACAGGATGACAAAATAAGAAAGGGGGGAAGAGAGACAAAGGATCAATGACTGCACCAACACCAAAGTTGGCGTACACAGCACCCTCGCATACAGAGTACAGGCCTACGTACTATGCATTGCACTACCAGTGATATTGCTAGCCACCAAGGCATGAGGAGGAGCACACACCGCCAACTGAAGCACACCTGGGACCCACGCAGCCCTGACCAGTAGTGGATGCTAACAAGCTAGGTAGGCAGTATTTCCCCTTCAGACCCTTATCCACCAGAGGACCTATGCTACTATGTCTGGCCTGGCCTAGGGGTACCCACTGACACACAACCACCACCCGAATACCACCCTTCCAGTCGTGAGCTTCATTGATGGCCACTCTACTCACCCCCTTGATGCTGCTGTGATGCCCTAAAGCACCCATCCAGCTCAGGATAGGCCACGGGCAGTATGCGGGCCAAGTGGGGGGGGTCAGGGTCCATTCCGACAATGGGTGCTCTGCCTGCCACAGACCCCCAGCGTCCGCACTTCCTTGGCGATGGCACGCCATGTTCCGTTCTTTTGATGGGCGCTGACCTGCAGAGTCAATACAGACAGGAGAACACCATTAGACAAACAGTCCAGTCAGTAACACGAATGGCCCGCCGTACCCGTTTCCATCACCACTGGCACACACATAGCCCAGCACACAACATGTGCCCAGCAAGGAGGACATCCCTCCCCCTTACATGATGCCTTCACACACAACTCCATGCATTCATGTCACATGCATCGTGCCCACAGTGCACTCACCTGTTGGTCTGGAGGCCCATATAGCAGTCCGTACTGGGATAGGACCCCATCCACCAGTCTCTCCAATTTCTCAGCAGTGAAGGCTGGGGCCATGGTAGGTTCCAGACACAGGTCACCGCAGCACCTCCAGTGTAGGTCCTCTCCTATAAAAAGGTCAGGAAACAAGTGAGGAATTAGATAGAAAATGGCGGTCACGTCTGCGGCGGGGCATACCGTCACCGCCGGTATAGATCACCACTGACCACTGTACCCCATAGGGCCCAATAATAACCAATGAGGATTTGCATGGTGGTTCCCGACCGCCTACCGCCATGGCGCACAACATCAGGGCATTACCTAACTTCCACCTGTCCCTCCACAAAGGACAGGCGGATGCCATTTCCGGTGGGGGGGAGCAGGCCTATAGAATAATGCTGCGTCACAGGATAAATAAACACATACTTCACTAATTACACTGTCCCATAACATGTTTACAAATTACAGACTTCTGTTTGGCTCCTTTGTTTAGTTTGTGACAGCATCCTCACTCTTTTGTCCATTAGATACGTACCGCTACGGATGAATAGGAGATGGAGACATACCCCGTATACAGACACTTGGTGGACTTGGCTACACTGGGGGACAGGCACATTACCCTCACCTATAGACTGGACAGGGGCACAATCACAGAGCTGTGTGCCCAATTAGAGCCTGACCTGATATCTGATATCCGCCACCCCACTGGGGTCCCCCCTCTTATGCAAATGCTATCAGTTCTCCAGTTCCTGGAAACTGGTTCTTTCCAAGTGACGGTGGGTTTGGCAGCAAAAATGTCACAGGCAATGTTCTCAATAGTGCTGACAAGAGTGTTGTCTGCCCTGATAAAACACATGAGCAGCTACATTTGCATTCCCCCAGGTTGAGGATTTGGTCACTGTGAAGGCCGGGGTTTATGCAATGGGACATACCCCCAATATAATTCGGGCAGGTGACGGAACACATATTGCATTTGTCCCCCCCCACCAGAATGAACAGGTGTTCAGGAATCATAAGAGTTTCCACTCAATGAATGTGCAGATGGTGTGCTTGGCGGACCAGTGCATCTCCCACGTCAATGCTAAGTACCCTGGGTTGGTGCATGATGCCTTTGTCCTGAGGAATAGCAGCACAGGGTGTGGCTAATAGGTGAGCCCCAGTTCCCGCCCAGTATATGTTGGTGTATGAATATGGTGTGGGCCATATACGATAGTGTATGGCTAAATGTTGTCCCTCAATATTTGCAGGTGGCTCTGGTTACCCAAACCTATCATGGCGGCTGACTCCTGTGAGGAATGCCAGGACAAAGGCAGAAGAACGTTATAATGAGGCACATGGGCAAACCAGAAGGATCATTGAAAGGATCTTTGGCCTCCTGAAGGCCAGGTTCTGGTGCCTCCATCTGGCAGGTGGATCCCTGTGCTACTCACCCAAGAAGGTCTGCCAGATGGTCGTGGCATGCTGCATTTTGCACAACCAGGCCCTCAGATGCCATGTACCTTTTCTGCAGGAGGAGGAGACTGGACTTGTCCCTGTGGCAGCAGTGGACCCTGTGGAGAGTGAGGATGAGGAGGCAGAGGATGAGGATGTGGACAACAGAACATCTGTGATCCGTCAGCACTTCCAATGACACACAGGTGAGACAGTGCAACATTACATTTCAATAACTTTGATTGTATTCTGTGTGGCATTGGCATGCTGGTATTTCCCACTTCTATGCCCATTTACTGTTACCGCTGGCTATTCATTTTGCAGATGGTGGTGATTTAACAAATACCCCTGGTGTGATCTCAATAGCCAGCTACAGGTCATTGATTCTATGCTCATTCTATGTGCAGTTCATTTGCAATGGTTGTACCTGTTTCAATCAATACATATTTGAAATACATGACATATTCGAAAACGATTTATATCAAAGGGTGTATACTGTAGTACTAATATTGAGAGGGGAAAGTTCAATGGGATGGGATGATGATGGAGGAAAGTCCAGGGTATTGTTCCAGTCTGTTCGTAGCACAGGTGCAGTGTCCAAGGGGACACAGGAAGGTGAGCAATGGCAGTTCAAGGTGGACAAGGTGACTGTGTAGAACACACAGGGGACAATCAGGAGAGTCTCATTTCCTGTCGGGGGTCTTGGCAAGTGTCTCTGGCTTTGTCTGGATCGCACAGAATGTTTGTGGGGTGGTTCACCTTTTGCAGGGGTCGGGGTGCTGGTGGCCTGTGGGTCCTGTGGCGGGACCTCTTGGCCACTAGCGTCAGTGGAAGTGGAAGCCTTTTCAGATGACTGGCTCGTGGCAGGGGCCCGCTGGTGTGACACTGCCTCCCTCATAATGTTGGCCATGTCTGCCAGCACCCCTGCTATGGAGATCAGGGTGTTGTTGATGGCCTACAAGTCCTCCCTGATCCCCTGATACTATCCATCCTGCAGCGGCCTGTTCTCCTGCACGTTGTCTAGGATCTGGCCCATTTGTACTGGGAATATTGATAGGCTCCCAGGATCTCAGAGAGAACCTTCTGGAGAGTCAGTTCCCTGCTCCTGTCCTCCCCCTGGTGCACAGCAGTCCTCCCAGTGTCCCTGTAGGCCTGTGCCTCTGTCCCCTAAACGGTGTTCCCACTGCCACTGACCCCCTGTCCCTGATTGTCTTGGGGCTGAGGTGTGGCCTGGGGTCCCTGTACAGATGGGCACACTGTTAATTGACGTGTCCTGGGGACAGAGGTTTGGGTACTCTGGGTGGATGTTGTGGTGTTGTGTCCTGATGGGGGAGACTCTGTGGTGGTCTGTGACTGGGCTTATCTAACTAGCTGTCTAGTGGTCCCTGATGGGCCAGCTATATCATCCAGATCCTAAAGACCAGAGTTACTGTCATCACTGTGGACCTCTTCTGTTGGGGGACTGGATAGTGCTGGCACCTCCTCTCCAGTGACATTGGCTGGGGTACCTGTGGGGATGTAAATGATGTATTATGCTTAATGTGTATGACATATTGTACATCCCTGGCTTCCCCTCTATGGTTGGTGTTGCCCTGCCAGCTTTTACTTGTGTATGTTGGTGTATGGTGTGATTGTTAGTTTCCCTATGCTGTGCATGCTTTAGTGTTGAGTGTCCACGCAGGGCTGTGAGAGGTGTCCATGCATTGGTACAGCATGCAGGGCTAGGCATTGGGATTATTCTGATGTGATGGTGGATTGTGTGGCATGGAGTGGAGTGACGGGAGTGAGGGTGAGGTATGAGATGGCATGCAGGTATGCAGGGGGATAATTGTTGAAAGTTGATCTACCAGAGTTCAGTCCTCCTCCGACTCCGGCCAGGCCCTCAGGATGCAGTATTGCCAAGACTTGCTCCTCCCATGCTGTGAGTTGTGGGGGAGGAGGTGGGGGTCCACTGCAAGTCCTCTGGAAAGCGAGCTGGTGTCTTGCTGCAATGGAACGTACCTTCCCCCGTAGGTCGTTCCACCTCTTCCTGATGTCGTCCCTTGTTCTAGGGTGCTGTCCCACCGCACTGACCCTGTCCTTGATTCTCCGCCATAGCTCCATCTTCCTGGCTATTGATATTTGCTGCACCTTTGCTCCAAATAACTGTGGCTATACCCTGACGATTTCCTCCACCATGACCCTTAATTCCTCCTCAGTGAAACGGGGGTGCCTTTGTGGTGCAATGGGTATTATGTGATGTGTGTAGGTGAGGGTGTGTTGGGTAATGTGTTGGGGTGTGTGAAGTGGGGTATGTAAGGGATGTATGGGTGTATGTGGTGTGTGTGTGTAGTGATCTTGGTGTCAGTCTCGTGCCAATGATTTGTATTCTTAAGGGGTTGTGGGTAATGTGGGTGTGTGTTTTAGAGTGGTGTGGATTTGTGGGTGTGGTGTGTGTATGGGTGTCAGGTTTATGTTGTTTAAATTGGCCAATGTGGTGTTGTTTTGTCTGTGGGTGTCCATTGTGAGCGCGGCGGTACATACCACCAATGGTTTACTGCCGTTGAATGTCCGCCGTGGTGATTCGTGGGTCATAATGTAATGGGCATTGTTCTGTTGGCGGAACGGTGTGGTTTTTTTTACCGCCACTTTAGCACTGACCTTTGGTCTGACTGATTTGCATCTGTGGCAGTATTCTGTCGGATTGGTGTCTGTGTGTCATAATATGGTGAACAGATATCCCCCGCTGCCGCTGTAAGTTGGAAGCCATCAGCGTGGTGGTAAGCGGGATTTACCTCCAGGGTCGTGTTGAGGGCCTATATATATTTTTTAAAGTAGTGAATCTTAAATATCTTAGTATATAAAATTAATATAACGTAAATTACATAAATTCCACAAATACTTAATACTGAATATAAATATACACCCCCTTCTCTGTCTAATTTTACCTATGAGCAAATGCTGGGAATAGCTGGTGTGATACAGGGGAGTGCTAAGCTGCAAAGCCATGTTTCAGTGACTACTCTAATTTGGGACCATAGGAAGAAATTAGATCCCATATTTCAATGGAGTGCTTCGCCATGGATCTAATATTGCAAACAAGGCTGTCAATCTTCGCAAAGTTGCTATTTTGAGGGGGAGCAATAGTGCTGCCATACTTCTTTGGAGCCTTCAGAGGGAGTATTATAGAGGGCCTAGGATGCAGGTGAGTTAGGCTCTTTTCCTTACTAAACCCCAATAAGTTCTCTGTAGCTGTGCAGGAAAACCTGTACTAGTTACAGGTTGCCAGCCCCTCCAAGGTTGGAAAAGGTTAAGTGCAGGAAAATGGAACGCTCGTACATCTCCTGTTAATCTGTTTTACTTGAGAGGAGGAGTATGTCAATAACGCCTTCTTGGCAATCATATCAAAGGCAGCAGCCTGAGAAAACTAAGACTAAAACACAGCAGTGGTACTGGCATCATGCAAGCCTGGATGACTCCAAACAGACTTGCCCAGCGGCACTTCAACTGCATGAGTCTGCTGCGAGTCCGTGCCTTGCCGCTGCTCAAAAAAGTGCTGGTGTTTGTGAGAGGCCCAAAAAGTCTAGACCGCTGAACTGCCTGAAATAGCGGTGGTCCAATTGCCCAAAAAACAACAGGAAGTAGGAAAAACCACAGACCAAAAACTCCCAGCAAAAAAACAGCCAAAGCCGACAGCAAACAAGCAAGGGCGCCCAAAGGAAGAATGCGGGTAAAGCGCAGAAGTGTGTGAGTAAAAGCTTCAAAGCAGCTAAAATTAATGTCAGCAGATAAAAGTTAAACAATTACAATCAGTGCATAGATAAAATCAACAAAATCGCTAATTTTGTGCAGACCTTACTGTGTGGAATCACATCTTTCTGGAATCCATTTTGGGCCTGCTAGACCCTATGACACCTGATGACAAAAAAGGCCCGTTTGGCTGAACGACTAATGACCTAGATTAATTATGTCATTTTTATTTTCTTACTTGCTCGGAACGCATTATGTTGCAAGGCTCGTTATCAGAACAGACTCCATGAAAGTAACAATGCCTGCTAGCTGAAGCAATCTTTCTTTAGAAATGTACCATCCTGTTTACGTGCAGTTCACAGTTCTGTAGAAAAATGTTCCATGCAAAGTTAGTCACGTAGGACATACTCTGTAATTTCTCATCTAAGCTTTATCTTACTGTATATGGTGCTTGATCGATAATTGACAGTGACACCTCCTTCAATGTTAAAAAAATGACCATACTTCAGTGTCTAGAACCAATGAAATGCGAGAACACGACTTGTGGTTTTCCTAGAATAATATGTAATGCATTACTTCCTTTTGACAGACTGCTCGGACTTGGCCTCTCAAGTTGTCAGTCTCCGTGTACACGTAATAAATTATTTTGTCTTTACCTCGAGAGCAGACTGATCTTGGGCTTTTGGTTCCTGAGCTGGGAATTAGCAGGCTTCTACAACTGTGCCTTAGCAGTGCTGTGTGTCCATGCCATGCTGCTGCTTAAATTCCAGTGTTTCTGAGAGGTCCAGAAATTCTAAACCTCCGATCTGGCCAAAATGGTGGCGGTCTAATGGCCCAAGAAAGAACAGGAAATAGGGAAAACCAAAGACCAGTCTCTCTCAGCAATGAAACGGCCGAAGCAGGTGGCACACTGCAGAGAGAAGGAGCCTGAAGTAAGAATTCAGGAAAATGCAGAAGTGCATGAGCAAAAGCTTCAAAACTGATAACATTATCAGCAACAAATCAAAGCTCACGTTAAACAGTTACAATCAATTCATAGATAAAATCTCTAAAATCGCTACTTTTGTGCAGCTGTTACTATGGCTAAGCAGCACAGCGAGACACCGTGCTGCTGCTTAAATGCTGGTGTTTGTGAGAGGCCCAGAAAGTCTAGGTTGCTGACCTTCCCAAAATGGCGGTTGTCTAATGGCCCAAAAAAGAACAGGACGTAAGGAAAACCAAAGACCAAGCTCTCTCCGCAACAAACCGACCGAAGCTAGCAGCAGAGCAAGGGTGCCTGAAGGATGAATGTGGGTAAAGTGCAAAAGTGTGTGAGTAAAAACTTAAAAACAGCCAAAATTATTGTTAGTAGATAAAAGATCAAGGTTAACAATTACAATCAGTTCATAGATAAAATCTCTAAAATCGCTAATTTTATGGCTGTGTTTTCAAATATCAAGGCACCGCTGCTGCAACTTTATCTAATATGGAAGCAACTACGAAATAAATTCCTTTGCATTGTCATACTGTTGCATACGAACAGAAGTGATCACCCTTCTTTTTCACAAGAGAATAAATTAAACACTTTCTCATAGTCAGACATTTCTAAAGTTGGCCTCTACGAAAAGCAAGTTTAGCTCCTCAAATGCTTGCATTCTTTCTTCATTCAAGTCACCAGATCAGAGTTATCATTGTGCATCAGTCTGTGTAGAGGCTTCGCAATCTATGAAAAGTTTGAATTCCACAGGCAACAGTATCCAACCATTCCAAGGAACATCCTCGTGTCTCTCTGTGTTGTTGCTGGTTCCATTCTCAAAACAGAAAGATACACTATTTAGACACCTCCCACATTCACTTTTAATTTTATGTCCCAAAAAAACCAACGGCTTTCTGACAAAATTGCATCTTTGTAGGGGAAACTAAATGCCCATTTTCAGCCAATTGATTCCATAATGCAATGGTGTCCAACTTGTAACCCTATTTGTTTATGCTCCAATCATCAATGTATTGAACCAACACTAAGACACAAGGCAATTTTAAAGATTCTAGTATTTATACTTTTTTAGCGCCGAATTTGCGCTGCTTTTTGACGCAAAACAGCGCAAACCTACAAAATACAATGGTATTTTGCAAGTTTGCGCCATTTTTGCGTCAAAAAACGACGCAAATGCGGTGCAAAAAAAGTATAAATACGGGCCCTAGATCTTATTTGACTATTTGGGAGAATATTGAAGGACTTTCTGTATACCTTTGCAGGATCCTGGCTCAAACTAGAACTCTTTCTTAATTTTAAATACAAAAGATATTGACTATCCTTATGAATAGGAATGGAGAAATTGCTTAGTAAAAATCAATCATTGCAAACCATTCTAAACCTAATGGAATTCATGAAATTTGCAAAACAATTACTGCTGGATTTGGTTCCACATGTCAGCATAGAACAACTATCGCATTTATTTTTCTTAAATTTGTAACTATACTTCAGTTCCCTTTCGATTTGAGCAAGTCATTGTAGGTGCATTACATGGACTCCCTAAAACCTTTTTTAAAACGCCTTGTGCACCATCTTTTAAATCACCGGTGTAATCCTTTCCTCAACTTCACAAAAAAGCCTTTATTGGGGAAGTTTGGAAACTGCATCTGGTTTTACTGTATTCTGAACTTTTAATCAGGCTAATCAGTTTTCCTGTGAAATCCCAAATTTCTCTTTTCACTGTCTTAAATCTGGAGGAAGTCCCTGTTTGTGAGAACTGGGAACATACCAATTTTTGTGTCTGTTGATTTAGGCCCTCATTTTGAACATGGCGGGTTGGTCTGCCATGCCGGCATTGGCGGCTGCCATGCCGGCATTGGCGACTGAAACCGCCAGCCGGCTTGGCGGGCCAACCCACCACATTACGAACATGGTGAGGGCTGCCATCGGCAGCCCTCACTCACCGCCAGGCTTCCACCATCAGGCAATCTGGCGGTGAGTGGAAACACAATCCGACAGGGTAGCTTGAGCTAATGTTTCCTGATCCACCAGCCTTTCTGTGGCGGGTTATCCCGCCAGGGAAAGGCTGGCGGAGGGGGTGCCCATGCACTGCCCATGCACTTTGCATGGGCAGTGCAGGGACCCCGGTGCAGTGCCCCGTCGCGCAGGTCACTGCCCGATTTTCGAGCAGTGATCTGCGCTACTGCACCCGCCGCACAGAGGCATTGTCGGCGGCTCCGTCCACCAGCCCACAGAAAGGATCATTATTTGGCCGGTGGGGATCTGGGGTCACTGGCGTTCAGTGTGTTGACCGCCAGCATGAACACGGTGGTTGTTACCGCTGTGTTCATAATGACCACCTTAATTTTGAAATCAACAGACATCAGATCATTTGTTGCAATTCAATAAATTACACAATTCGACTTGCGTAACAGATCCCAACTATATTGATTTACTGGTCTTTTTCACTAATAATAAATTGATGCTTATTTGTATCTATGTCTGTTTGTACAGAAACATTTGCTGACAACTTATTTATCACTTGTTTCTTTGAAATGCCTACTGCTTGCACTTGTTTTCCTGAGAGTGGTATGTTTGGACCTTCCATTGGTGTAGCACCTGTATCATCTTAAAATTATACTGGACGTCGATTCACTTCTCTTTCTAGAAATGAGCATTAGGGTCTACCTCTAGGACTACACCAAGCATACAATATTCCTCCCTCCTCAAGCACTGTCATTGTGTCTGATTCAGTCCGTAAGGAACTCCATGTGTCTCTGCAAATTGAGTAAAGCGTTACTAACTACTGATTGTTGTATTTGGGGTTGAGCTAGAGTTTTGCTGAAATTTAAAGTTCTGTGGAAATCCCATTACATTAGTCTGTATCTGAGGTTGTAGAACTGCAGTTGAAGGCATAATTCCATTTAACTGCTTTGTATTTTGCAAGTTTTGCATAGGTGCCGGGTTGGGTTCAGACTACTGAATGTGTCAATCTGTGCCATTGGATTCATATTCTGCTGCATGGGATTAATTTGAGGGCACCATTTATTTTCAGTTCACAATTGTTTTAGAGTAAATCTACAATTTCTTTTCCAATGGTTTTCTTTACCACAACAGTGACAAACTCCAGATTTCATCTATTATTCCCATTGTTATTAAAACATCTACCTATATCTCAAAAACCATTTTATCCACCTCCAGGAGAATCATGAAATTGTATATCAGGAGCCTGAAAATGTCTTGACAACCTTTCTGAAAGAACTGAGTCTGTGTCAGCATTAACTTCTCTTTAGTTGACTTGTTTTTCAAATCAACATTTCACATATGTAAGTATTTCGTTCAACTACTTTGCTTACTAAAACATCTTACTCTGCTGAATCTGGGAACGCAACTCCGGGTGCAAACCCAGCACAAAAATTGAAAACAAATCCCATTGGTCCTTCCTTTGATGGGTCATCTATTCCACTGTGCCCCCTGTAAATCTGCATGAATCATCATAATATGCATGAACTGACTTATCTGCTTTTTGTGTTGATCTCATATTTTTTGACCAATTAACCATTTTTTCTAGTACCTTTCCTTTTAAATGCTCAATTACTTGAACAAATCTTGGCATGGTAATTGGTGAGGGCTTGTAACTTGGACTATCTTTATGATGTTCTTCCTCTGGACATATTACAACATTTTTACATTCATTCTATAAATCTTAAGGCACAATAACTAAAAGCAGTACATCCAAATCACTGCACAGCACTTTTGAAAACAGCCATAATGCTATCCATTTCTGTGTACCATCCTATCCATTTCTGTGTACCATTTTCAGGTTCCTCTCTAAGTTTTGGAAAGAAGTTTGTAAAATTCATAAGATTCTGTCTCTTGGAAGTGACGGGTACATGAGCCCCTCCATTCACTTGTCTCAATGGGAACTCTCTTTCAACAATCCCACATCCAGAAGCACTCATGACTTTTCAAATTTTGTATTTCTGTCCCATTTCTCACTGCAGTCATCATTGTGCTTTTTCATATTCTCCCATTCTGTAATTAAATATATAATTTCTCAATTTTTTCTTCTCATTCTTATTTCATAAGTTTCTCGAATTCTCCTTTTAGTAAGACTCACACCCATTTCCTTGGTCATTCTTGCAAGTTTTTCATATTCACGACAAGTTTGTTTACCTCTTTCCCTGTTTGCAACTTCAAAAATACCATTTCAACAAAAGTCAATTTTACAATTTTACAATAATTAAATATCTCAATCTACAAATTCTTTTAATTCTACTCTATGTTTTGAAGCATTAGTTTTCAAACCCTTGTCTCACTGTTTGAAGATTCATTAGCCTAAATCAGCTTCCTTTTCACTTTATTAACTCAACTCAGGATCTTGAATCAGAACTTGGTTCTCATTACAAGGTGGTGGTCTTGACACAATCAATAAATCATCCATAAATGCATCTTCTTCCTCAAACTCACTCTCTCATGCATCAATCTGACATTTTAACAAGCTCTTATGTGCTTTATCATTAGCTAGATAATCCCATTCATTCAGTGTGCTAAACTGTGCAGGTTTAGGTTAAGATTTTATTTAAAACCAAAACTTACCTCATATAATCAAGTTTCTTCACTTCAAACATACTATGTTCAAGAAATTGCAGATTTTATTTAATCATATGCAGTAGTTTTGTGCTATTCTTTAAGCTACAAAGAAGTATGCAGTTCCCTAATGTATGCACCATATGCACATGTCAAAAATAAAAACTATGTTTGTCACTGTCAGAAATGAAAATAAGTTAATGTTACGCATGTTTGCTCAATAAGTTTGTCAGCAATCAATTACTAATCATTTAAAAATGATGCCAGGACAAAGTTAGTGAAAATAAATGATATTTAATCAAAGAATAAGATATGTCTCTCATGAGTAAATCAGATAAATTAAAAAGGGGAATCGTCCATGAACCTGGGGACTTCGGGCCCAGAACATGCCTCCTAAGTAACCTGCCTACTACAACCTCCTCAGTATGGGGCATCTAGTGGAAGGGGCAGGGTAGCCACCTGAACAATGTTTCTTGGGAGGGGCAGGTTTGGATTTCTTTGGGGGTCAGGGCCAGTTACTCAGTAAAGGAGGGTAGAGGAGTGTAAGGGGTGGGAGAGGATGGAGTTTGGGAGGTAGAGGGAGCTGGAGTGGGTTTGTTTGTCTGTCTGTTGTGCAGGTGCATGTGGGTCTTGTGTATGTGGTGCATGTATGGGTGTGTGTCTTGGAAGTTGTGTGGTGTTTGGGTGAGTGTGTGCGTTTGTGTGTGGTGGATGTTGGGGTGTGTGTACTTTTGTGTGATTGTGCATGTTTGAATGTGTGTGATTTTGTAGGTGTTCTGTATTCAGCTGATTGTGAACGTGTGCGTCTGGTGGGTGTTGTTTTGCGTGTAGGTGTGTATCACTGTATGTGTGGATGAGTGTGATGTAGATGTGGATGTTGTTGTTGTGAATGTGGGTGTGCTGGTAGTTGTGGATGTGCTGGTGGTTGGGGTTGTTGTGGTAGTGGTGGGGTGCATGTGTCTGTGGTGGTGGGTGCTGTGGTTGTAAGTGTGAGGGTAGTGCCTGTGGTGGTGTGTACTGTGGTTGTGGTGGTGGGTGTTGTGGTGCCTGTGGGTAGAATGTTAGAAGTACGTGTCTGTTGGATGAGTGTATGCTTGTGTTTCATGGTGTATTTATGTGTAGGTGTGCTGCTTTTGTCTGTTGGAGGGGGTGCATGCAAGGAAGTGAGTGAGCTTAGGATTGGGGTTGGAGGTGGATTTTGGGATGTGGAAGGAACAGGCGTAGGGGCACAAGGTGGGGCCGGTTGGGGCCGGTTGGGGAGCTGCAGTCAGTGCAGAGGCTAACTCTGCAAGCAATCCCTGTAAGCCAGACATGGACTATGAAGGACATACAGGAATACAACCATCTATTGCATTTGGGAACTAAGCCCCTGGATGCCATTCACAATCACTGTCTGGCTTACAGAGATGCTGCATAAGAGGTCAATAGTCTCTTCACGAGCGCAGCTGGGGAGTCAGGGCAGGGTGGGAGGTATCTGCGGCAAAGGAGACCCCAAACCGTTTGGTGGGGGGGGGGGTTGGCCAACTGGACAGGGGAGGAGCAAGAAGGAGGGTGGAGGTTTGAATGTGGGTGGCGGAAAAGAAAGCGGATGGGACAGGTCCTGTTGGGTCCACCACCACCAGGAACTTGTGTTCTTGGGGGCATCTTAAGAAGATGTAGAGGTGGTGGCATCTGTGGCAATCCCCTCACTCTCCGTGCCACTGTGTCTGTCTGTGTCTGATGATTCTGTGCCTGAAGCACAGCGGCCAGCTGCTTTCCTGCCTTCATGGCCAATATCTCCTTCGCCTGCTCCTGATGATGCTGAAAAGACATAGTCAACATTTTAGTATATCTGGGCAATTAACATTGTTTCCGAAATTCATTAAGACAACATTTCACAATTCCATTGTTCCACCTGCTGGAAGGTGTTAAAACTTAGGGATACTTCACCATTACCCCATGCATGTGGGGAACAGAACTTGGACCCATCTGCCCACAGCTTTGCAAATTACCTTCATTACTCCCATCGCACTTAGATCATTTCTATTAAACACTTTAAATTTCTCATGGAATTGTACATTACCTCTGAATGGGTCAGATAGGTTGTTTTGAATAGTGAAGTCATGTCACAAAATTAAAAATCAAGCAAGAAAGCTTTGTAACATGCACATTGTCCATCTGCAGAAGTCTCTTTCAATAATTCATTTCCTTTAATGTTAATTCATCATCTGGACAAAACAAAGAACACAAAAATGTTGTTTGGGGTACAGGTAACTCTGTCACCACTGTGTGCACATTCCTGTCTGTTTCAATTAAGAATATTTGCCTACTAAACTCATGATTGTTGAAATAGACTGGCTCACAAGCACATTTGTGAAGGAGAAAGGCTTCATGCCAATCTGTTACTGCCAACTTCTTGAAGTTTATCAAATGTCTTTGCTAAAAAATGTTGCCATTGTACTCATGTTCCTAGTCGTTTTTGACCAGAGCTCAATATTGTTTGAACAACTCACCAATGTGAAGTCAGAAACAAACACTATATCATAAGTACTTTGCATGGCATGTTACCTATTATAAGGGCAATATTACCTGCTCAGAATTGTTGTGGAGCATAACACCTTACAGAATCCTCAGTTGGGGTCTGTGTGGTACAACTGTCCCTCATAACAAAGACAAAAACCAGGTACCTTTTTGTTCTTAGGCAGCCATGTGTCTGTTCAAAACAGTCCTTTGGTTGTGAAAAGGAATCTAGTTGCATCCTTTAACACAAGATAGAAAACACATCATCATACACCTTGTGCAAAACTTTCAGCTTCCTCTTGTGCCTTAGATGTGTGTCATCCTTTATTTTGATCCCATGAATCACTGCTGTAACAAAAAATAGTTAAATAACAATAAGAACTCAATAACTAACCTACCCACTTGCTGCTGCTGTTGGGTTCTCAACTGCCCATCAGGGTCCAGATAGGCCACCGTAAGTATGCGGGCCATTAGAGGGTCAGGGTGCAAAGCATGCACTTCCCACTTTGGGAAGACTGGATGAGCTGGACTTCAGTTGACTTGCAGATCTAGCATTGTAGTTCCTCCCACCTTTTGCAACAGTGAATGCTGTGTGGCTTGTAGCCCCCCATGGCCTGCACCTTCTTGGAGATGGCCTTCCATATCTCCCTCTTCTGATGGGTGTTGACCTGTATGGATATGAAAAAAGAAATACAAATATGTTTTGTAAGGTTTAGTCTGTATTGATGTGACACAATTTTGTAACATCTCTCACAAGCATTTCTAAAAAGTTAGTACAGATTATTTACCATCATTTTAATTTTCCTTGGAAATACTAATTTATAGTGACCTGTTGGGTACCCTCAATATTTCCAATGTCCTCATGTTACAAATCCAGGCCACAAACATCATCTAGGCCAGAGGTCTATAACATGTCCTTTAGTGGGAGCTACTTCTTAGCAGTGCAACTCATTGTGAGCTTCTGAAGTCTTAACAACTTGTACACAATTAGCGCACACACCTATGCACAGCTACATTGGCTTAATGCCTAATGTTTTAGAGCCAGATACTATGGGTTGAACCACATACAACGACCAAGAGCAGTATGAAAGGGCTGCCCTGTGTGTCAGTGATAGCATGGTTTTTGGTGATGTTTGAACAAGTGTGTATAGGAAAGGGACATACTTGCATGGGTGACTGACAGCCTGTGTCATATGTCCTTGCAGCTCAGAATACTACTTTCCCTATATGTGGCACCATTAAAGGAGTACAACATACAGATACTAATTTTTTTGAAAATGGGAAAAATTTAAAGCGAAAAAATACAATATCCATAACTTGAAAAGTTTTTCTTGCACTTTACGTTTCTCTCATTTCATCATAGAACCGTGTTTTCACATATACATATGGTACAGTGTCTACTGGCCACTGGAAGTAAGGGACATGCAATTTGTAAATTATGAAAATATGTTTCCTGCCAATTTATTGAACCTGACTACACTCCAATCACAACATTTCACTTAGGAACTAAAAGGGACACATTAGCATGTGTATTTGTTTAAAAAAAAAGTTATTTAGAAATGAATTTCCCATTCAAATATGTACCTGTTCCTCTGGGTTCCCATACAGCTGACTGCACAGGGACAGGACCTCATTGGTGAGGTGTTACAACTCAGATGAGACGTTAGGGGCCCGTCACCTGCTTTGCCCTGCATCCTGGCTCCCAGTGATCGATAACAGCAGCAAAAGTGGAGTAGGTCATGTTGGCTGCAGGGTCAGGAGTAAAGTACTTGTACATGAAGTAAGCGGTAGTCGACAGAGATGGACTCACAAATGTTATCCCATGGCTCTGTCCGTCATGGAGTGTTACACCTACTACGCTGTCAACGTCTGTTGGCGGCCATCAGATTACAAATGCCCTGACGGCAAAGTCAGGTGGCCACAATTTTAGGTTGTGAACCAGTGTATTTCTAAGTGTTAAGTGCGTCACCACCACTCAAAATGGTGGCTAGTTTGTTTACCAATGTAAAATTCACACAACAATGTTTTTTTGATACATTGAACACATTATACTGTAATGTGTTACTGTTTTTAAAATCGATAGTGAAGCAGTATATTTTGTACTTCAGTTGATGGAATTTTAGATTATTTTTTTAAAAATATCGTGTAAATAATACATTTGAAATTTTAAAAATAGACATGTAAAAACTGTTATTCTAAGTTGCAACATCAATACAAAATTGATGTGACTATATATGTCACAAAAACATATGTAATTTTACAGTGATATGAGATGTGTGTTGATTATCAAAGTATTGCATGACCACTTTAAGTAAAAATGTATTTTTCTTAAATGCAGATTTATGAACCCAGGGAGGGGTAGAAGATGACAGCCTCAAGTGTTCAGACCTTTTCCATACCTTGCCATCATGGAAGAAACAGACATTATAAAAAAATCAGATTGAATAGGCAAACTATTCTGGTGTTCTGGTTGTATGTCATAAGCTGGAGCCGGATCTTCTGCCTCACAATAGGAATCCCGCAGCAATAACATCAATAGTGAAACTCATGACAGTACTCCACATTGTGGCCACAGGATCCTTCCAATACACTGTGGCAGTATCTGGAGAAATGTCACAACCAACTTTCAGTAGTGTGCTACAAGTATACCTTTTTTCAGCGATGAGACACATCAATAGCTTAATCCAGATTCCACGACATGAAGATTTTGCAAATGTGAAGGGACATTTTTATGCTTTGGGTGGCATCCCACATGTAATTGGAGCCATTGATGGCACACATATTGGCTTGGTGCTACCACACACTGGGAAAAAGGTCTACCGCAATCTAAAGAACTCTGATTCAATCAATGTGCAAGTTGTCTCCTTACCAGATTTCTACATCACATGCATTTGTGCCCATTTCCCAGAGTCAACACATTATGCCTATGTACTAAGGAACAGCACCATACCCCTACAAATGTCACAACTTGAACCTGAGAGGGCCTGACTTGTTGTTAAGTACAATTTGACAAGAGGATAATTTGCTTTATTTATAGTTTAGGAATGTTCAATGGGATTATAATTTACTGCTCAATGTATTTTATATTTCATATAGGAGGCGCAGCTTATCCTAACTGACCATGGTTGTTGGCACTGCTGAGGAATAATTCCACTTTAATGAGATTCATGGAAAAACACAGATGCCAGTGGAGGGGACTTTTGGGTTCCTGAAGGCCAGATTTTGCTGTCTGGATAAGACTGGTTGCATGACATAGCCCTGTGATGGAACATCTCGTACATCGCAGAGGATGGAGATCATGAAGATCCACCAGGAGAGGATATTGAAATGGCAAATTAAGATGACAGCGGTGAGGAGAAATCAATTGGAGTATGTCAACATGTCATTGGCCACTTCTTCACATGAGTGTAAGTATCTTTTTACATAATGATACATTCACTGTCAGAACAACTGACAGTTGATGAGCATACTAGTCTGTGCTGAAAATATTGTAGGAATGGGTGAGTCTGGAGAATTCTTGAGAAAGGATACATTGACTACTGTGATCATGTACATTGGTTTATCTTTGACTGATCAAAGATATTGTGTTCTCATATATTACCATTTGCAAGGTGTCTATTTTGTCAGGAAAATAGATTATTAGTTTTTGCTCTTTTGTTTTAGGATTCTTCACCTTCATACTATTTGTACATTTCAAGGTTGTGACATTTGCTGTTATATGCTGCTGTTGCAAAGTACAAAAGGAAAATGTCTTGATCCTGTGAAAGACGCACATTCTTTGGATGTACATATCTTGTACAAAGACAACTAGCACATTGATTTTTCAGAAGTTGTTGGTATTGCATTAGCCTTGTTTTCTGTTGTATGTTGCCACCAAAGCAGTATTGTATTCTCATCTCCATGCACATTTGCTAAATCCTCATTCAGTGTTACATGTATGAGACTGTTGATGTTCCTCATCATTGTCGGATGAACGTCTTGTAGCACACCACTTTATGTTGGTTGTGACATTTCACCAGATACTGCCACGGTGTATTGGATTGATCCAGTGTCAACAAAGGGTAGTCCTGCCATGATTTTACTATTGGTGTTGTTGATGTGGGATTCCTCTTGTGAGTCACGATTTCTGGGTCTAGCTGATTATATGAATCAAGATTAGTTTGCCTATTGAATATTTTTTGTTGTGTCAAATTCCTTTCTTCCATGGTGTCAAGATATGGAACTGTACTTGTAATGATGGCACTGACGATTTGGTTCATGCCAAAATTGTACGTTATTTTCCTTAAGTTTGACCAACAGATCTATTGGAAAAGGATGGAACTGATACATCAAGATTTGTGCTGATACTAATTATGTTACATGTTTAGAAAGGGAGAAGTATGACCTAAATGGAGCAATTTGTTACAAAGTATCTTTCTGTTTTTTAAAGTAAAAATAATTTACAAATTATACCACAAGAAACACAACACCAGTCTTTGAATTTGTGTGCTAAATTTTAATTTTACAAACACACATCAACTCAAACAGGATGCAAACAATATACACATGATAACCAAAAACAGTCAGTCAAGGTAAATAAAACTATTTTTGTAGAAGCGAAATTGTTTGAAGTCCAATTTAAAGAATACTACTGTCCTCAAAAAGGTAAATGTGTTCAGAAATAGTGTACAGAGTGAATGGTAGACACATTGGAGGAAATTAGGTTCTATGGCCCTCATTACAACGTTGGCGGTAAAACCCGCTTACTGCCGTGCAGAAGACCGCCAACACACCGCTGCGACGGCGGAATTCCACTACAGATATTACGACCCTCAGCTTGGAATCCGCCAAAATCCAGACACCCACACAAGTCCGCCACACCAAAGGTCAGTGATAAACTGGCGATAACAAAACCTCCACCATCACGCCAACAGGAATACGCCCACACTATCACGACCCACGAATCCACGCGGCGGTCTTTCAACTGCGATATTCCATTGGCGGTACACACCGCCGTGCTCAAAATAAACACACATTTACAAAACACAACCACATTGGACCAATTGAAATACACACACCTAATACACATTCACACACCACTCCCACACACCCAATCCAATATGAAACACACACCCACATCACCCACAAACCCTTACTACCAAAATTTAGAAAGAAGGCCAGAGAGAGACACCACCGGAAACAACACTATCATCCACAGGCACACAACACCATCACTCACGCACCATCCACGCACCTCAGACAACACACACAAACACATCCCCTCACACATCACAACCGACACCATCTCACACATCACCCACACCACATCATGGCACCTCAACAACACCCCAGGTTCTCTGAGGGGGAGCTCAGGGTCATGGTGGAGGAAATCGTCCGGGTAGAGCCACAGCTATTTGGATCACAGGTGCAGCACACCTCCATTGCTAGGAAGATGGAGCTATGGCGCAGAATCGATGACAGGGTCAATGCAGTGGAACAGCATCCAAGAACACGGAATGACATCAGGAAGAGGTGGAACAACCTACGGGGGAAGGTGCGTTCCGCGGTCTCAAGACACCAGATTGCAGTACAGAGGACTGGCGGCGGACCCCCACCTCCTCCCCCACAACTAACAAAATGGGAGGAGCAAGTCTTGGCTATACTGCATCCTGAGAGCCTCGCGGGAGTAGCAGGAGAAATGGACTCTGGTAAGTCAACTCTTAACTATTACCTCCCCCACCCTACCTGTATGCTATCACATACCTCCACCCTCACCCCCATCACCTCACAAATGTCCCACTATCACAACCCACCCATCCCAACACCAAGCCCTGCATGCAACACCAAAGCATGGACACCCATCACCAAAGAATGTCCACAACAGATACCCACACAGACCCCAAACCAATTATCACACAAGGTCCTAGACAAGAATGCAAGCACTGGAGAACAGGGTCACTCACCCATTGCACACAATGGCACACACAGATGCAATAATCATGCCTTTACACCCCTGCAGGACCCCAACCCAACATCACCGGACAGAAGGTTCCAGACATGTCCACTACCCCACAGAAGAGGCCCACAGTGATGACAGCAGCTCTCTCCAACTGGATCAAGATGACCAGCCCGGCCCATCCGGGACCTCGGGACAGTCAGTTCCCCTGACACTGGCACATTCCACCACAGAGCCTCCCCCCTCAGGAAACACCAGCACAGCACCCACCCAGCGGGCCCATCCCTCTGTCCCCAGAACACGTCAATCAGCAGTGTTTCCACCACTACAGGGAACCCAGGCAAACCCACCACCCCAAGAAAATCAGGGACCTGGGGACAGTGGCAGTGGGCACACGGTTCAGGGGACAGAGGCACAGGAAAACAGGGGAACTGGGAGGACAGCTGTGCGACAGGAGGAGGACAGGCCCAGGGAACCCACTCTCCACGAGGCCCTCTCCAACATCATGGGAGCGTACCATCATTCCCAGGAGACGATGGCAACGGTACTGGCCAACTTTCAGGAGAGACAGAGGCTGCAGGAGGAACACTATCTGGGGATTAGGGAGGAACTAAAGTCCATCAACACCACCCTGGTCACCATTGTAGGGGTGCTGAAGGACCTTGTCAACACCAGGAGGGACACTGTGGCACAACAAGGGGCCCCTGACACTAGCCTGGATGATGAACAGCCCACCACCCCCGCCGGTGCTAGTGGACAGGAGGCACCGCCACAGGACCACGACACCAGCACCCCACCCCCTGCAGATGGAGAACCACCCCGCAAACGGTCCCTGAGATCCAGGAACAAGACAGAGAACAATGCCAAGACCCCCGCCAGGAAATGAGACCCCCTTGAATGTCATCCTTCTGTCCCACTTTGTCACCTTGTCCATCTTTAAACTGCCCTAGCTCCACTTCCTATGCCCCTTTGGACAATGCACCTGTGAAACAAATAGACTGGACTCTGCCATGAATATTCCTCCACCATCACCCCAGCCCATTTTACAACCCCCTCCACTTATTAGCACAGGAATAAACACCCTTGAATCACAAAACAATCTGAAGTCAGTCTGTGCTTTCACAAATGTGTATTTGCAATAACTATGGAATATAGCAATGTCAATTTTCTTGTCAACATACCGATGTAACACAGCTCTAGTCCATGAGCTAATATAGCAGAGGTCACACAGTGGGACCCACATCTGTTAAATGGAAAGGCAAAGTGACAAGTCAGGGCCCATACACTGGGTAAAAGTGACAGACTTATGATAGGTCAAACAATTGTATGAGATGTGTGAGGCAGTGATATCTTCTTACCTGTGTCTCACTGGAAGTATTGCTGGATAACGTTGTCTCTGTTGTCGATATCGTCTTCTTCTGCCTCCTCTTCTTAAAAGTCCACAGGCTTCATAGCTGCCACAAGACCTCCATCTGGACCAGCCTCCTGCAGAAAAGGCACCTGTCGTCGCAAAGCCAGGTTATGCAGCATACAGCTGGCCATGATGATCTGGCACACCTTCTTTGGTTAGTAGTAGAGAGAACCACCTGTCATATGGAGGCACCGTAACCTGACCTTCAGGAGGCCGAAGGTCCGTTCGATCGCCCTCCTAGTTCGCCCATGTGCCTCATTGTAGCGTTCCTCTGCCCTTGTCCTGGGATTTCTCACTGGGGTCAGTAGCCATGACAGGTTGGGGTACCCAGACTCACCTTCAAATGTCGAGCGACAACTGTTAGACACACACTAACCCGTAGGGACAACCACAGACCCAGACAACTATTCACAGGGTATAGAGTCCTTGTCCTCACCTATTAGCCACACACGGTGCCTCTGGAGTTGCCCCATCACATAAGGGATGCTGCTATTCCTCATAATGTAAGCGTCATGCACTGAGCCAGGAAATTTGGCATTCACATGCGAGATGTACTGGTCGGCCAAACACACCATCTGCACATTCATAGAATGGTAACTCTTCCGGTTTCTGTACACCTGTTCACTCCTGTGAGGGGGTACCAAGGACACATGTGTCCCATCAATGGCACCTATGATGTTGGGGATATGTCCCAGGGCATAGAAGTCACCTTTCACTGTAGGCAAATCCTCCACCTGAGGGAAAACAATGTAGCTGCGCATGTGTTTCAGCAGGGCAGACAACACTCTGGACAACACGTTTGAGAACATTGGCTGGGACATCCCTGATGCAATGGCCACTGTAGTTTGAAAAGATCCACTTGCCAGGAAATGGAGTACTGACAGGACCTGCACTAGAGGGGGGATCCCTGTGGGATGGCAGATTGCTGACATCAGGTCTGGCTCCAACTGGGCACACAGTTCATGGATTATTGCACAATCAAGTATGTAGGTGACTATTACATGTCTCTCTTCCATTGTCGACAGGTCCACCAGTGGTCTGTACACCGGAGGATGCCGCCATCTCATCACCTGCCCAGGTGGACGTGCCCTATGGAGGAGAACATCGAGCATAGAGTCAGCCAACACTGAGGTATTGCAAAATGTCATTTGCACACATTTGTTAATCCGCAATGTGCCTGTTACTGTGTGTATGCAAGTCCTAGATAGGTGTGGCGCAGTTATTATTAATGCCATGTGGCCCCCCTGAAATGGCGGCTGCCTGACCTGTAAGGTGGGACAAGGGGATATGAGGTAACTGCGCAGGCGTTCTACACCGTTGCGGTAGGTGGTCGAAGACCGCGGCGCAATCCTGCATTGGTTAACATTGGACCCTATGGGTCCCAGGAGCCAATGACGATGTACGCCGGCAGTGACGGTACACACCGCCGCGGACATGACTGCCATTTTCTATCTGTACACTCACTTGATACCTGACCTTCAACAGGAGAGGACCTACACTGCAAGTGCTCCTGTGACCTCTGGAAGCTACGATGGTTCATGTGTCTGGGGAAAGCGCCCCTGCCTTCCCTTCGGAGGAGTTGGAGAAGTTAGTGGATGGGGTCCTCCCCCAGTACACGCTACTCTACGGTGCTCCAGACACCCAGGTGAGTACACTGTGAGCATGCTGCATGGGCAATGCCTGTTTGGAGTGGTGTGGATGGAAGATACATGGGGGGGACTGAGCCCTGCATGAGTAGACGGTGAGTGTATGTGCATCAGGGCAAGTGTGGGAACGTGGGCCAATGACTGTGACGGTCCGGACGGTTAGAATTTTTCCTTTTCCCCTGTACTGTTCCTGTAGCTCAGCGCCCACCTGAAGAAGGATATTTGGCGTGCCATCGCCAAGGACGTCTGGACCCTGGGGGTCCACCACAGACAGAGCACCCACTGTCGGAAAAGATGGGAGGACATTCACCACTGGAGCAAGAAGACGGCGGAGGCCCAGCTGGGGATGGCCTCCCAACGTGGGAGGGGTGCCCGTCGCACCATGACCCCCTCCGATGTTTCTGGTTCCTGGCGGTGGCGTATCCGGAGTTGGATGGACGCTTGAGGGCATCACAGCAGCCACAAGGGGGTGAGTAGAGTCACATCCATCTGATTCTGCATGCATTACGAGGTGTCTGGGTGGTGGAGGTGGGCAGTGGGTTACCCTAGGCCAGGGTGAGCTTTGTAGGCAAGGTCCCTTTGTGAGACAGGCTATGTGGCACCCCAAGCACACCAGTGGTAAGAGCCATCTACACCTAGTCAGGCTCCTGTGAATTCCATGTGTGCAGCAATCGGGCATAGGCCTTGTACCCCATGGCCCTGTGAATAATCTAGGAACTATAAGTGCATAGCGTAGTGCAGAGGGCTGCTGTGTCTGTAGTGTCCGCCAACGGTAGTGGTATTGCATGCACTGAACATGTCTTTCTTCTGTCTCCTCCCCCTTTTCTTTGTGGTCTCCCTGTTCTTGTGTGCAATAGCATCATCAGGCGGAGGAGCAGTGACACCCGAGCAGGAGGGAGCTGCATCCCACTTGGCCCTGGAGGGCGAGACAACTGAGTCTGAAGCCATCAGTGGGAAGGAGGGCGAGGGGAGCTCCACAGCGGGGACAGGAGGTGACAGCAGCGACAGCGACTCCTCCTCTAATGGGAGCTCCGTTGCGGTGGCGGGCCCCTCTGTGCCCCCTGCATCAACAGGTACAGCCGCCACCCCCCCTACCAGCATCGCCCTCCCAGCAGCCCCTCAGCGTGTGTCCTGTGGCCGCTCACCCAGGAGAGTGTACATCTACTTCGACCCAGGCACCTCCGGCCCTGCCCCAGTCAGCCCTGCAGCCCTCAGTAAGGAGGCTATTGACCTCCTGAGATCCCTCACTGTTGGGCAAGCTACCATTCTGAATGCCATCAAGGGTGTCGAGAGGCATTTGCAACAAACAAATGCATACCTGGAGAACATTCATTCTGGCCAGGCAGCCCAATAGAGAACATTTCAGGCTCTGGCCTCAGCACTGATGGCAACCATTGTCCCTGTGTCCAGCCTCCCCCCTCCAACCTCCTCCACCCAGACCCAATCCCCTGTACCTCAGCCTATCCCAAGCACACCATTAGACCAGCATGCACACACATCAACACACAAGGGTGGCTCAGGCAAACATAAGCACCACACATCCCACAGGCACTCACACAAGCATCATACCCATGCAGACATACCAACATCCACTGCCTCCACTGTGTCCCCCTCCTCTACGTCCTCCTCCTCCCTCCCTGTCTCGTCTCCATTCACACCTGCATGCACTACATCTTCAGCCACTACCTCCATCACCAGCACGCCCATCACCACACAGCGCTCACGTGCACTCACCACCCCCACTACCATTCACACATCCCCTGTGTCCTCTACCAGTGTGTCTGTGAGTCCTCCTCTCAAAGTTCACAAGCGCAGGCACACACCCACCCAACAGCCATCCACCTCACAACAGCCTCCAGCCCATGCACCTTCACCCAAATTCAGCAAACGTACACCTCCTACAACCACTACCTCTTCCTCCACTCCCAAACCCACTCCATCTACCCGTCCCAGTGTGTCTAAAAAACGTTTTGGCTAATATTGACCTCTTCCCTACACCTCCCCCCTCTCCGTCCCCTAGGGCCAGGCTTTCCAGGTCCCAACCCAGCACCTCGGCCACCACATCACCAGGCACAGTGGTGCCAGCAACTGCGGGCTATTGGAGTGCACCAACCAACAGGGCTGCCAGTGTGCCACTGAGCGAGGGCAAGGACATTCCGCCACCTGAAAAAGTTAAAAAGTTGCCCACATCCCGGAGGGAGAGGCAGAAAACACCTGCCACCTAGGGTTCAGGGAAAACGAAAGGGGATAGTGGCAAGACAGCTGCGCCACCATCCAAGGTGGGTAAGGGCCAGAAAATAAAGGGCAGGTCAGAAGAGGGCATGGAGGCACCGACAATGGGACCAGTGTCACACTTTCTGTCCATGTCGATGCCAACCTGTACGGCGGAGAAGACCGCCACCTGCACTGCCACCTGCACCGCCACTAGCACCGCTGTCATTGAGGCCGCCGCCAGCACTGCAGTCACTGAGCCCGCCACCACAGAGCCCGCCGCCAGCACTGCAGTCACTGAGCCCGCCACCAGCACCGTCGCCACAGAGCCCGCCACCAGCACCGCAGTCACTGAGCCCACCACCAGCACCACTGTCACTGAGCCCGACACCAGCACCACCGCCACAGAGGCCGCTACCAGCACCGCCGGCACCGATGCCACAGAGCCCTCCGCCAGTACCGCTGCCACAGAGCCCGCCACCAGCACCGCTGTCACAGAGCCCGCCGCAAGCACCACTGCCAAAGAGGGCACTGCAAGCACCGCTGCCACAGAGGCCGCCACCTGCACCGCTGCCACAGAGGCCGCCACCTGCACTGCCACAACTGACCCCACCGCAAGCACCGCCAGTAACCCCGCGACATCTTGAGCCAGTGGCATCACCGCAGACATCCCCAGTGGTCAGTCGTCCGAGGCTGGTGGTCAGTTCCAGGAGCCTGGGCAGCTTCCATGATGCACCACCTTCAGTGGAGAAAGGCATCCACTACCTCAGTCCTTGGCAGGATGAAGCACTCTGGGCACAAATCCCCCTCCAGAACCAGTGGAGTATCACATCCACTACCTCAGTCCTTGGCAGGATGAAGCACTATGGGCACAAAGCCCCCTCCAGAACCAGTGGAGAAAGGCATCCACTACCTCAGTCCTTGGCAGGATGAAGCACTCTGGGCACAAAGCCCCCTCCAGAACTAGTGGAGACTGTTATCCACTTGAGAGACTGTGGCTTTGCACTCCCCAGGATGAAGCAGTGGGCAAACCACCCACTGGAGAGACTTGAGAGACTGTGGCTTTGCAATCCCCAGGATAAAGCAGTGGGCAAACCACCCACTGGAGAGACTTGAGAGACTGTGGCTTTGCACTCCCCAGGATAAAGCAGTGGGCAAACCACCCACTGTAGAGACTTGAGAGACTGTGGCGTTGCACTCCCCAGGATGCAGCAGTGGGCAAACCACCCACTGGAGAGACATGAGAGACTGTGGCTTTGCACTCCCCAGGATAAAGCAGTGGGCAAACCACCCACTGGAGAGACTTGAGAGACTGCGTCTTTGCATTCTCCAGGATACAGCATGGGCATGGAGCCACCTCGTGGAGCAGTGGTGTCGTGCATTCATCAGGCTGAGGTGCCCCCCCTCTCCCCCTCCCCCTGAGGTGCCTGTTTCATTTCGATCGGATGCCCCGCAGTGTTCTCTCCGTTTGAAGTCTGGTATCATGTGTGGGCCGCGCCCATGCATTTTGGGCCCAGTTGTCCACGGACAATAATTGGTGCACTATCCGGACTTGTGTAGTTGGTGTACATAATTGTATATACTGTATTTCGAGTTTTGACTACTGGATTTTTCATGATTACAATCGTTCAACTCATTTCCTTTTGTCCTTGCGTTCTTCCAGGGCGGTGGGGGGGCTTGTATATGTAATGTTGCGCCATGTAGTTGTGTGTATGTTGTAGTGGGTGAGGGTGGGGGTGTTGCGTGTTGCTTATGTGTGGCACTCTCTTTTCCCTCCCCCTCCCCTGTGTTGTAGGTGCAGTACTCACCGTGGTCGTCGGCGCTGTCTTTGGTGCTCCTGATGGAGGAGCAGGAAGACCATCGCAGGGAGTATCTGGAGTTCTGGCTCCATGGCGTCCTGGTTCCTCGTGGGGTGTGGACAGGTGAGTGTTTTCCCTTCCAAGTCCTGTTTCCGCCGTGTTTTTGTTCGCGTTGGTTCCGCCCCGGAAAAGGTGGCGGATTGGCATCTTGTGATAGGGTAGGCGGTACATTGTCGTCTGCCTGTCTGTTGGCGGTGACCGCAGCAGTGTTTGTTTCTACAGTCGTGGCAGTCGGAGTGTTAAAGTGGCTGTCTATGTTGGCGGGTTCCACCGTGGTCATGATTCCATTTTTTTTACTGCCGGCCTGTTGGTGGTCTTACCGCCACTTTAACACCGACCGCCAGGGTTGTAATGAGGGCCTATGCCTCTTTGTGGCGGTGGCGGAGGTCTTGCCATCCTCTCCTGGTGGTCTGGGTGAGCGTCCCCTCCTGGTGGGGGGGAAGAGGAGTGATCCACAGTTGCCGGGACTAAGTTAGTTGCAGGTGTTTCTGCATGTGTCAGGGCCTCCCCTTCTATGATTGAGGAAGTTGTAGTGAAGCCAGATGTTGTAGGGCAACAGGTAGGGGTAGATGTTGCTAGGAAAGCCCTGCACATATGGTGGTAAATGTCAAACAGCACCACAGTCAGGGAGCTCATATTGGAATTGTGATTCTGCATTTCTAAAATGTTCTCCCTCCACAACTGCTCTATGTCCCGGAACTCTGTAAGGAGCTGGGCCATTATGTTTTGGACTGATGTATGGCTCCTAAGACTTGGTCAGTGGTGATCTGGGTGACAGTGTACCCAGTGGCCTAACTATGCTGACCTACAGATTCTTCCCCCACCCCACTGAACTGTTCCCTTGACCCAGTGTGGCCCTTCCCACTGGGTCCTGGCTGAAATGAAGGCGTGGTGTTGGTGTTGCCTCAAAAGCAGCCAAGAGGGGGAGGGTTTCAAGATTGGTGTGATATTACTTTGGACACAGGAAGTTAAGGTATCCATTGGCGGAGATGTTGTATCAGCTGGGGTGAGAGGTGTAGGTGTGGGCCGAGTGAGACTAACTGGAGCTATCTGCCCAGACAGACCAGATGGACCAGGCAGCTCACCATCATCTGGACTTAAAGGAGTGCAATCCTCACTGCAGGCTTCATCCTGGTCTGGAGTCGTGGTATTCTCTGTGGCTGATGATTGGCCACGTACTCTGGGTGGAGGTTCTAATATGAATCACAAGAAAATCATATTGTAAGAGTCCGGATTATCAATTAAATGACTCTTGAGCTACATATGAAGCAACCTGAAAGGAAATAATTTTACAAATAATGGTATATTTAGACCTTTCAGTGTTGTGCTGTGGCAGTTTACAAACAAATTAGAAATTACACTCATGCAAACTTAAAGTAAAACACCTCCAAAGAAATGTCCTGGAAAGTAATGCTTACACTGAAAGGGTATGTGTGATATACCACACAGTCAACCCACCTCAGCGAAAAGTAGAAATGTGAAGGAAACCATTCCAAGGCCTAGATGCTAAAATCAGACTATCATATGACTTGGTAAGATTTCTGACATTAGTCATCATATCAACTTTGCTAGGCACATTTAATATCATTACAAAGCAGGTTCTGCATGCAACATGACTTGTAAGAAAACTCTTACATCAACATACTTTGATTTGTGAGTACAATTGCACCAATTCAATGTTCTAACAAGCAAGAGGTAGGGAATGTGCCAGAAGATGATGAAGCCTGTATGACAAGGCTCTCAGGCGAAGGGTGTTGGGTAAGGAAATTTGGGTCATTTGGGGCCGGCCGATGGCGGTGGGCAATCATCCTATTTACAGGAACCCCTGTGCTGGGTTTGGACCAGGTCCCCAGTAGGACGTCCGTAAGGTCTTCATTGAAGGAAAGAAGGGGTTCCAAGTTGGAAGCCCCAGGCTGAAACATTTCGGTCAGAAGGTTAGGCCTGACCTCCATAGAAGGAAGCTCTAGGTTTAAAACCTCATCAGCCCTTCTCACCACCATAGAATATGACGCTCCCTACGGGGAGAAAACATGCCAGTGTCAGTGGAGGTGTCCAACCCACTGGCATCACCCAACTCCGGTACCCAGTCCAGTTCAAGCTGGTCTTCTATAGGGTCCAGTAACCCCTCTGCACTATCCCCCTATCCATACCCATAGGAATAGAGTTCAGGATCAACCCTGGGCACAGTAGAAAACGGAATCGGCGTCAAGTGACGTTGTTCCAGCTCGGGGTTGTCTGGAATTAATATAGGGTCGATGTCGATTGTGGGCCCAATTGGCACCCGGGAGTGTCGATGTCTGACCCGATGCCGGGAAAGGTCGTGTTGGCAAGACCGGCGTTGGGGCGGATGCGGAAGCAGATCCTGAGGTGCCTTCCAGAGTCGGGACCGAAGTTGCCGACTTGGAATCCGAGGGGGGCCTCACCGACTCCCCTGGACCTGGCGCATGGCCTCATAGAACTCTTTAAGTTGGGCAGAGGTAGCACGGGCTCCTTGAAATTTGGGGAGGCGCAGAGCGGACCCAGACTGAGGCTCCGTAGATGGAGGCCTAGAGCGTCAACGCTCTTAGCGTGTTGTGCTGTGCGAGCGACGGGGCAAAGTCGAAGAACGTTTCGCCTTCTTCATCTTCTTCTTCTTACCCAAATGTCCAGATGACTCGGACGACGATGAATGGTGGTGACTCTGCGACTTGTCTCCTGACCTTCATCAACGACGCGGAGTCGAGTGTCGGGCCACCATGAGCTTCAGGGACCACTCGCTCAAACCTTTCGGGTTCATGGACCAACACTCGGAGCACGACTTTGGGTCATGGTCACGCTTCAAACACCAGAGGCACACAAGGTGCGGATCCGTCACCAACATCATGTGGTGACAGGAGTTGTAGGGTTTAAATCCGGTTTTACTGGACATCTTGTGACGCAAACCAAAAATCGCCAAAAATGAATTCGACAAAATGTCGTAGTTAGTCAAAAAATGACTGGGGTAGCTCTGCATATGCTGTTGCGGAAAGAAAATAACTGACATCAGCACGCCAGAGTGTCGCCTATATATGACCGCAACGTCATCATGGCGACCACAACACCAAAGATACCCATGGAGTCGACCGACGCCACTTAACGGCGCATAGGGGTACTGCTCGAAGAAAAATTCTCCAGATCCAGTCTGACGCCTCGTGAAATTCTAAAGTAAGGAATCTGCAACCAGAAGTCTCTATCAGAAATTACCAACACTTTGAATGTTGTTTAGACGTACACATATATACAAAAGAATACCATTTGTGAAATAAGGTGATAGCTGAAGAAACACTTACAATCACCATACCTTCATGTTCTGATGTACGGAAGTTGGAACATGTTTTCTTAAGTAGAACAAAATACATTCAGTCAAACAAGCAAATGCAAAAACTTATCAATGAGGAACAACACACATACTGACTATCCATATTGCCCAGTAGTGAAACAAGAGATAGTACCGTACTGCTAGTATTTTGATGATGACATTAGATTTGTACATTTTAAATTTTGTTTTACAAAGGTGGAAGTCAAGTTCAAGTTTATTTCGGTTAAAATTTTCATCCATAAAACCACACAATGAAACAGCTACATTGTTAAATGCAAAATCCACATGATTAAAAACTACAATAAAAACAATCAACATACTCCAGAAGCCACAGTAGCCCCCCTCTATGCAAAGCCTGGGACTTCACACTAAACATGTATAACCATAAAACACCAAAAACTCATCCTCATTCTTCTCCCTTTTGCTTGTGCATATTGTTCTAAGTCACAAAATTACTGAAAATTGTAGCGACTGTAAATGCAGCAAGGTCAGTTTTGCCTGCACAAAACCCTTTTTTCTAATCAGAGCCCAAATATACTATTTCCTTAAAGTGCTATAATGCTCACAGAAAACGGTAAAGTGCAAAGTATCCTGGCTGTAAAAGTTATCACAGGAGCATGGCCTCTGCTCATCCCTATCAATTTGCCTATCTTATTCTGCCAGAAGCCAATACAGCCCATCTAGCCTAAAAGGAGTCCATAAAAAGCGATAGTGGACTTAGGTCACTCCCTATAAAAAAGACTGTATACCATTCACAGTCATAATAAGGCTATATTACATAATCGTGGGTTTTTGCAATTCATCCCCTTCTCATTTTATCCTTGCCATGGTCAAAAACAGTTTTTTTTATCCACAGGCCTTCCTATTTATAAATTCGCTCCGGGGCCGCAAAGAACGTTGGGAAACCTTTACATTCCAAAGATTCTTTAATGTAACATAGCCATGGTATGCTAAGACCATTTTGCAAAGCAAGTCAACGTTTAATAAAGGCTCGATTTAACTCTAACTTGGAGCTAGCCCATACTTTTAACCACATTACTACTGGAGAGACAGCTAACATATCTGTGATGTAAACCAGACCCAATTCCTCATGTGAGGCAAATGTAGGAGCCGATAGTCTTTTTATGAAGGCATTCTCTACCCTCAATAAATCACTGTAGTCCTCATAACCCCATATCCCATTGCCATAGCGAGCTATCGCCAGGCATTTAGCAATGTACGCCTTCCTCATGACTTGCGGAAGTCTGGACCCCAGCTTGGCTGCAAAATCAAAGATGGGGGACATCGATCTAGGAAGATAATTTCTTCTCATCCTTCTTTGAGGGGTCCACATCCTCTGATCGCCAAAGATGACCCCCAGGGAAGGGAAGGTGGAGACTCTAGTTATCTCCTCATTGCCCCCAAAATAACACTTATAAGATTTTTGGTGTTTACAAAGGACCATTGTATGAGGCTTGGAAAATTTAGTCTCTATGTCGAGAGATGCCATGAAAGAAATACGGGAGTCCAAAATTGTTTCAAGCTCCACCACAGTCCGTGCTATAAGGGCCTTGGCATCGGCGTACTTTAGAGCGGGGATGTACCTTACCCCAACCTGAGGATTACTAGGGGTGGCTGTAAGAAAATGGCTCCCTGTTGCAGTTACCCCCCACTTTTTGCCTGATACTGATGCTGAATTGACTGAGAAGTGTGCTGGGACCCTGCTAACCAGGCCCCAGCACCAGTGTTCTTTCACCTAAAATGTACCATTGTTTCCACAATTGGCACACCCCTGGCACACAGATAAGTCCCTTGTAAAAGGTACCAGTGGTACCAAGGGCCCTGTGACCAGGGAAGGTCCCTAAGGGCTGCAGCATATGTTGTGCCACCCTAACGGACCCCTCACCTAACACATGCACACTGCCATTGCAGATTGTGTGTGTTGGTGGGGAGAAAAAGGCAAAGTCGACATGGCATCCCCCTCAGGATGCCATGCACACAAAATACTGCCTGTGGCATAGGTAAGTCACCCCTTTAGCAGGCCTTACAGCCCAAAGGCAGGGTGCACTATACCACAGGTGAGGGCATAGCTGCATGAGCAATATGCCCCTACAGTGTCTAAGTCTATTCTTAGACATTGTAAGTACAGTTGTGGCCATATTAAGTATATGGTCTGGGAGTTTGTCAAAAACGAACTCCACAGCTCCATAATGGCTACACTGAATACTGGGAAGTTTGGTATCAAACTTCTCAGAATAATAAACCCACACTGATGCCAGTGTTGGATTTATTTAAAAAATGCACACAGAGGGCATCTTAGAGATGCCCCCTGTATTTTACCCAATTGTTCAGTGCAGGACTGACTGGTCTGTGCCAGCCTGCTGCTGAGAGACGAGTTTCTGACCCCATGTGGTGAGGGCCTTTGTGCTCTCTGAGGACAGAAACAAAAGCCTGCTCTGGGTGGAGTTGCTTCACACTTCACCCCTGCAGGAACTGTAACACCTAGCAGTGAGCCTCAAAGGATCAGGCTTCGTGTTACAATGCCCCAGGGCACTCCAGCTAGTGGAGATGCCCGCCCCCTGGACACAGCCCCCACTTTTGGCGGCAAGTCCGGGGGAGATAATGAGAAAAACAAGGAGGAGTCACCCACCAGTCAGGACAGCCCCTAAGGTGTCCTGAGCTGAGATGAGCCCTGCCTTTAGAAATCCTCCATCTTGACTTTGGAAGATTCCCCCAATAGGAGTAGGGATGTTCCCCCCTCCCCTCAGGGAGGAGACACAAAGAGGGTGTAGCCACCCTCAAGGACAGTAGACATTGGCTACTGCCCTCCCAGACCTAAACACACCTCTAAATTCAGTATTTAGGTGCTCACCAGAACCTAGGAAACTAGATTCCTGCAACCTGAAGACGAAGAAGGACTGCTGACCTGAAAGCCCTGCAGAGAAGACGGAGACACCAACTGCTTTGGCCCCAGCCCTTACAGCCTGTCTCCCCACTTCAAGAAAAACTGCAACAGCGACATGTCCCCCAGGGTCCAGCGACCTCTGAGGCCTCAGAGGACTACCCTGCATCTAAATGGACCAAGAACTCCAGAGGACAGCAGCCCTGTTCCAAAGAAACCAAAGCGTGCAACAAAGAAACAACTTTAAAAGGACTCCACGTTTCCCGCCGGAAGCGTGAGACCTTCCACTCTGCACCCGACGCCCCCGGCTCGACCTGCGGAGAAACAACACTACAGGGAGGACTCCCCAGCAGCTGCGAGCCCGTGAGTAGCCAGAGTTGACCCCCTGAGCTCCCACAGTGACGTCTGCAGAGGGAATCCAGAGGCTCCCCCTGACCACAACTGCCTGCTTCCAAGAATCCGACGCCTGGTAAAGGCACTGCACCCGCAGCCCCCAGGACCTGAAGGATCCGACCTCCAGTGCAGAAGCGGCCCCCAGGTGGCCCTCTCCCTTGCTCAGGAGGTGGCTACCCCGAGGAGCCCCCCCCACCCCCCTTGCCTGCCTGCTTCGCTGAAGAGACCCCTGGGTCTCCCTTTGAAACCTATTGCAAACCCGACGCCTGTTTGCACTCTGCACCCGGCCGCCCCGTGCCGCTGAGGGTGTACTTTCTGTGCTGACTTGTGTCCCCCCCGGTGCCCTACAAAACCCCCCTGGTCTGCCCTCCGATGTCGCGTGTACTTACCTGCTGGCAGACTAGAACCGGGGCACCCCCTTCTCCATTGAAGCCTATGCGTTTTGGGCACCACTTTGACCTCTGCACCTGACCGGCCCTGAGCTGCTGGTGTGGTAACTTTGGGGTTGCCCTGAACCCCCAACGGTGGGCTACCTTGGACCCAACTTTGAACCCTGTAGGTGGTTTACTTACCTGCAAAACTAACAAATACTTACCTCCCCCAGGAACTGTTGAAATGTGCACTGTGTCTAGTTTTAAAATAGCTTATTGCCATTTTTGCCAAAACTGTACATGCTATTTTGCTGATTCAAAGTTCCTATGATACCTAAGTGAAGTACCTTTCATTTGAAGTATTGATTGTAAATCTTGAACCTGTGGTTCTTAAAATAAACTAAGGAAATATATTTTTCTAGATAAAAACCTATTGTCTTGGAATTGTCTTTGAGTGTGTGTTCCTCATTTATTGCCTGTGTGTATGTACAACAAATGCTTAACACTACCCTCTGATAAGCCTACTGCTCGACCACACTACCACAAAATAGAGCATTAGAATTACCTCTTTTTGCCACTATCTTACCTCTAAGGGGAACCCTTGGACTCTGTGCATGCTATTTCTTACTTTGAAATAGTACATACAGAGCCAACTTCCTACAGTGGCTAAACACAAATTTAGGCACAGTTTATAATATATTGGGTGAACAAAAAGAGGGCCAAAATGCAACCCTGACTAACACCTTTGTGAATTCCAACTGGCGAAGTCCCAATGTCTTACCTTCATCCCTGCCCTTGGCTTTTGTTCCCATATCGGTTGATAAAAAAAACCGAAAGGGAGGGCAATGATGCCAGGCCGTTTCGGCCCCCCTATCAGGTACAGGTGTTTCTCAGTAATTGAATGTCTGAAATTCAGGACTACACAAACTCTTGCAAAGGACTTCTCCCCCATCCCTACCCAACCCACCCGTCTGGTCATGTCTTCACGTACACCCCCCAGCATGCCCCCCTTGTGGAACACCAATGCACAGCTTTTTTAATTAGTTCACAAGTAGACTCCTGCCCACCACTTGGCATGGGAGGAACCTTCGTCAATACAGCCACATAAGGAATAGAGTCTGGTGGGAGATGGAGTCTAACAACTGACGGGCTAGGTTGGACATCAGTTGGCGGTTGTATCGCCCCATTCTTCGGCCCTTGGCTACTGGAACCTCCAACCTGATTGGGCACTGCTGATATTGGAGGTTCCCCAAGGGTAAAGGTTGGGAGGATCTCACCCTGTTTCGAGATAGGGGCTGTCCCCTGTGATAGCCTCTATTATAGAGTGCGATTTCTCACCCACATTTGAATTTGGCCCTGAGGACCCTAGAATCCTTGAATCCCCCACTTGGCTCAACCTGGGTTCAGCATCAGTCAAAGTAGAAAAAGTGTTTGGAGCTTCAATGACCCTCCCCTCTCTTTTAGTAGCCCACAAACATATTTTATAGATGAGCTCCAACCGTGACTCAATACAAGCCAATTTGGCTTATATAGGATTCAAATGAGACTTAGGGGGTCATTCTAACCCTGGCAGTCCGCGACCGCCAGGGTTAAAATGACGGAAGCACCGCCAACAGGTTGGCGATGCTTCCCTGCCCATTCTGACCGCAGCGGTAAAGCCGCGGTCAGAAAAGGGGATCCGGCGGTTTCCCACCGGATTTCCCCTGTCTGGGCTGAATCTCCATGGCGGCGCTGCAAGCAGCGCCGCCATGGAGATTCCGACCCCCTTCCCGCCACCCTGTTTCTGGCGGTTTTTACCCCCAGCAACAGGATGGCGGGAACGGGTGTCGTGGGGCCCCCTAACAGGGCCCCAGCATGATTTTCACTGTCTGCTTAGCAGACAGTGAAAATCGCGGCGGGTGCAACTGCACCCGTCGCACCCCTGCAATACCGCCGGCTCCATTCGGAGCCGGCTTCTGGGTTGCAGGGCCTTTCCCTCTGGGCCGGCGGGCGCTCCCTTGGCGGCCGCCCGCCGGCCCAGCGGGAAAGCCAGAATGGCCTCCACGGTCTTTTGACCGCGGAGTGGCCAAGTGGCGGTTCCCGCTTGGCGGGCGGCGACCGCCGCCCGTCAATGTAGGAATGACCCCCTTAATTGCTAAATCGAGCCAATGAGTCTGTTCTTCAACATCCAACCTCCCAGCTGACCATCTATCCCTGTCTTTGATTTTTTCCCTCCGTTTTGGTGGAAAACATATTATCAACCAATAACAAGAGCAAACAATACATTTGTGTGTCTTGTGCCATTGAGAAGTGTAACTTACTAGTCTCCACTACACCAGAGATTCCAGGCAAGACTTCAAGATGTAGGTTGTAGGTTCTGCAAGACCTTCTTCACCCAGGGAAAAAGAATTGTAATGGGGGGCTAGAAGAACCACCAGTAGTCCTCTCGGCCTCCAGGTGACGGCTGGAGGTGAGGGAATGCACTCTCCTCAGCAAGTCAATCCACCACTTACTAATTTCCTCCCGTGTGCACATTGTTTCAACTATTCTGGCAAACACTTGCTTTTTCTGAGATATGGATGCATTTTGTACTTGGGCTCCAAACATTTGAGGCTCTACTCTGATAATTTAATCCACAATGGCTGACAATTCCTGCTCTGTAAAATGTGGATTCCTCCTCTCAGCCATAGTGAGAAACTAGAAATAAATGAAATAGTGGTCAAAAAGTTGATTAAAGACTTAAAAATTAAACCAACGAAAAACGAACAGAGGGAGAAAAAAAACCTGACTCCTCAGTGGCAACTTCTGCAGCAAAATGGTGTTCTGCAGTGGAATAGCAAAGGACAATGATCTGAAATGGAGTGTGTTTCATAGTGCGGTATCTAGGTGTGCACAGTTAGCCAATATAGATCAGGTGTGTGCTACTAGCATTCATCCAATAGCCACAGCCATTGTGCAATGTTGAGTGGGTCCCTCGATGGACTCCCCCCATCAGGAATCTGCCGCCAGGACAACGCCAGCACAGATGTTAAACCTAAATATGCTAGGTGCAATCTCGCCTCCCTAACGGCGACGGAGCACTGATAGCCCGCTTACACTGTAGACTCAACTTCAGCTGTCAAAGATCTAAATACAGGGGTCAGAGGTGTGCCAGCTCGATGGAGTACTTGGAACCGCTGGGACGAGGGGATTCCAGTCAAGATCTAAGCCAGGCCCTTATTCTATTTACTTGATTTCTGCTTAATATTATGTTATTTATGATCCTTCATGGCAATTCACTGCTAAGTATTCATTCCGGTTCAGTGGGATTGGTCCTAGTTTAGCATTTTTGTATTTTCTGGACTTTAAACTGTAATAAATCTTCATGGATTTCCTACAGTTTCTAAACTTGAGCTCTCTTTTTGAGTTTGTCTTTTGTTATTGACTGTATTCTGAAATGCTGTTCTGAATTTTCTCTTTAGAATGCATTATCTCATAGACTTTGAGGTTAAGACCGCCCTGACGCCCACAACTTGAGAATGCCACTGACATGCAGATTATCTAAGTAGTAGCGTGCCCACATAAGCAATCACCAAACAAAACACACGTCACAAAACACACACCGGAAGTACCTATTACAAATTCACAAAATCAAAGTTTTGGACTACCTCTACATGGACTTTGGATATACTCCAAATGTCTCCAGACTTCTGCAACTCGACAACCAAAAATTTCCACTAATTAGCTCCTTTAAATAAAGAGCTCAATCCCCACACGGGCCAACAAAAACTGCTGATGCTTTAATTAAGAATGAAAGAGTCATTATGTGGGACTGGGACTATCTGAGTCTCTCATAGACTTAGTCCAATGCTATTACTAAATCTTGTACATGACAAGATTCTAAAGTTGATAACTTCATGGGTTTATTGAAAAATAGTATTATTACAGAAAGCAAATGATTGATAAATAAATAAATAAATCTTCAAAATTGACTTTCCTTCTAAGTAACACGTCTTTTATAATGTTTTAGGGATAGTAGGCTCAAACATTCATAGCATGATATCACATAGAAGGGTTTGATTAAACTTTTTCATTAAGAACAATCAATTATTGTTTTTAGTTGGAACATCACAACTAGACACTCCTACTTCCTAAAGCTTTTTATTAGTTAAAGTGGTACATGTTTAATTAAGGAGATGAAATCATACATTTTGAAACAGGAATACAATAACTATTCAACTACAAACAGTGTTAATTGACCGTGAACGTGGAACAGAAACACATCCTTCTCTCTAGAGAGAGGAACAAATTAGTATACATTTGCTTAACACAGAGACCTGGGTTGAAGCTGATTCTCTGAAATAGAGAAAGACACATGCATGTTGAAAGCTCATACACATAAAATAAACATGCACTTTTCTGCAGCATTTCTTTAATGATTGTCACTGTGGACTGGTGCAACCTAGTTATGCTAGCTGAGGCATGCTTAAATTAATCTTTATTTTCAAGCACATCAAACCCACTAACATAAGAATATTAAATTTGCCCTCCTCCTCATAAAATATACTTCCTCAATGAAAGAGGGGTTGGGATAGTAAAAATGAACCTACACCACCCCAATATACACGCCTTTTTCCAATTGAAATTGTGATTGGAGTTAGAATACTTAATCTACATCACCCAAATATATGCATTTTTCCTAAATGTGTGGGTTTGAAGTTAGAATACTAAATCTACATGCCCCACCACCGCTGGGACAAAGCATTTCTCAATAAATGTGTGGTATGAGTTACAATATTACAATATTAGATCTGACCTTCATAAATGTATGCATTTTCCCTATTGAAAGAAAGTTTGGAGTTAGAATTATACATCTGACTCCACCACCACCCAAAAACACTTTCCACAATGAAAGAACGATTGGAGTTAGAATAGTAAATCTAGCCTCCATAATTATATTTCATAAGACAATGAGGCAGTATAATATGCAACATCCCTTTAATCACTGTCATGCAGTAGCGTTGACAGGTGACATAATAAAGGCAACAAATGCCACTGGTATTATATAAGACTCTGTGAGGGGACCTTCACTCTCTCATTGCTGTTCCTGGCTACAGATAAGAGGTGTCATCAGCTCTATCCCTTGAAGCCTCTTTCTCTGTTTCATACTTCATTTTGTCATGCTCTTTATTTATCCTTTTTGTTCTTAACCTTTCACGACTAACTAAACTTAATAATGTGTTTCATTACTTCTTCAATCATTTTGTTTTCTCTACCCAGTTTATCCCTCTGCTTTTGCCATCCGATAATCTTTCTTTCTTACTCCTTTACTGTTGCAAATCCATAACATTTTCATTACTTGCTTGAGGCTTTTTTATTTCACTACCCTTATTGCACTTCAATAACTCCCAACGTTCCCCCCTGAGCCACTGTGCCCTTTGAATTTTATACTTACCTTTGCCTGGATTAAGTGAAATTACAAGCCATTGTCCCCCTCTACACATGTGCCAGAGAGTGTGTTTAGCCACTCATTGCAACATTCTGCCTCCTTCTTTTTTGGCCAATGTACAGCCATCTGCATCTATGACACATGGCATGCAGGCTATCTTATTACTTTGTGTTGTTTACAACCTATTGAGAAATAACTCGGAGCAGTTTCTTTGCTGGAAGCACAACTTCCATCATGTCTTTCAATTCATCCTGTATTTCACTAATTTCTTAGAGTCAGTAGGGCATTCCTACCACCTCCCATGTAGGTACTCCACCTCTGACCTGACTAGCTCCAGCCTTACACTATTTCACCTGTTCACCTGGGTAATTTATGAGACATCTGGCCTTATTATTATAGACTATATATATATATATATATATATATATATATATGTATATATGTATATATATATATATATATATATATATATATCAATCACCAAAATGCCAGAAACCCGAAGCTGCTTAACTAATGGCGGTCCAGACGTGGATCCAGCTCTCCACCAATATACACGCAATTCCTCCAAAATTGTAGACGAATGCCCGGACAACAAGTAGAGGTCAAAAAGTCACTTTAATTCAAAATTGCCTCCTCTCAATACAACACGTTTCAGCCGAAGCCTTTCCTTTTCTATCTCCTTTGCCTGATCTATCTTTGTGCCTTTCTGACCTGCTCTGCTGCCATTATTTCTCTGTGCTGTGTTACTTAAAAGGCTTTGCTGCAGTTTTTCCGTTAAATCATTCATTTGCGTAGTCAATTAAGGTATAATATACCAGTATAGCTTACACTCTAGAGGAAACTCAATGACCTCCACATGTTTTGTGACATGCTCTGTTGCTGCACTTGCATATTGTCATGCTTACCTGGGCGGCTTTTCAGCAAGGACTCTATTACATCACATAACCATATCTGAAACCACGTCGCTGGCCAGACTTATTTGGACTTCCCTTAGTTAATGACAGAAGGCCCTCTGTGACATCAATATGCTTAAATCAATAAATCATGAGAATGATAAAATCACAATTGCAGTGGCAGTTGGTGGTCAATTACATTCGAGGGGTGCAAAACACATACACAAAAAAATAATCATAACACACTACTATAACTACACATAACACTACTATAACTACACATAACACCCTACTATAACTACACATACACACTGATATAAATATATAAAAAAAATCACTTACCTTAATTGATGTCCTACAACATGTCCCCATTGTTCTGCAGCATGTCCTCTGGGTGCGAAGCCCACTGCCAACTCTCTCTTCCAATCAAGACGCTGTTTTCATGTGCTTAATTAGCATGAAAAAAGCGTCTTGATTGGTTGGAGCAGGTCGGCTCCTGGTTCTAAAAGGCACTGTAGGCCTGTGCCAGCTCTCCAACCAGCTGCCCAAGACAGTTGGGTTGGAGAGGTTTGATTTGCCCATGTTGGTTTGCCGTAGCAAGGAAGCTGGCCAAACCAAAATGAGCATTTCAAACTGAAGTGGCCACTCCTCACTGATGCCAATCATTGGCAGCAGTGACGCACTGGCCCTGCCCTGCCTTCGCACTCCGTTTGCTGGCAGAAAGCATTAAAAAAAATGGTAATAAAATCATTTTCTTACCATTTTATTTTTGATGCTTTCTGCACAGCAGTCAGGGAGGGGGAGAGACGCTCCTCTGCTCCCACAAAGGAACCACCTCTGCACATTTGTATGTTTATAGAATTTACCACCATTGGTGCTATACTAGTGAACCAAATCAATTCAACTTAATTGCCACCGCTTTAATCTGTTTATAAAAATGTCTCTTGCATTTGCTGCCAACGACTGTAGAAGTAGGAGAGGACTCTCATATAATGTGTTTAGGCCCGCATTACAACCCTGGTGGTAAATGCCGCCTACCACCGTGCCAACGGCCACCAAGATACCGTGACCGCGGCGGTAATCCGCCACCATGACCCACACAGAGAATACCGCCACAATACAGACACCAACACAAGTCCGCAACACAAAAGGTCAGTGATAAACTGGCAATAGCAAAACCCACACCATTACGCCAACAGTAATACGCCCACAGTATCACGACACACGAATCATTGTGGCAGTCTTTCAACCGTGGCAAAACATTGGCGGTACACACCACCGCACTCAAAATGCACACACACTTACAAAACCCCACCACATTGGACAATTCAAAATACACACACACCACACCGTCACACTCATACCACTATAAAACACCCACCCACAACCCCTTACAACGAAAAAAAAGAGACCAAGCATAGATAGACAAGCAAAGAGCACCCACTCAATCAGAGGCACAGAACACCATCACCCATACACCATCCATGCACATCAGAGTATAATCCCCAACACATCACCCCACACATCACCACGCACATCCACACACATATCACTCACACCACATCCATGGCACCCCAAAGACACCCCAGGTTTTCAGAGGATGAGCTAAGGGTAATAGTGGAGGAAATCATCCGGGTAGAGCCACAGCTATTCGGATCACAGGTGCGGCAGACGTCCATTGCAAGGAAGATGGAGCTATGGCAGTGAATCTTCGACAGGGTCAACGCCGTGGGACAGCACCCCAGAACAAGGGATGACATCAGGACCTGGGGTCAGTGGCAGTGGGCACATGGTTCAGGGGACAGAGGCACAGGAAATCAGGAAATCTGGGAGGACTGCTGTGTGACAAGGGGAGGACAGGCCCCGGGAAACGACCCTCCACGAGGCACTCTCAAACATCATGGGAGCATACCACCATTCCCAGGAGACCATGGCACGGTACTGGCCAAGTTACAGGAGACCCAGTGGCTGCAGGAGGGACAGTACCTGGGGATCAGGGAGGACCTAACTAAAATATACACCATCCTGGTCACCATTGCAGATGTGCTGGCTGACATGGGCAAGACCATGAGGCAGGCAGTGGCACAACAAAGGGCCCCTGACACTAGCCAAACCGAGGAACAGCCTTCCACCTCCTCCCGCACCAGTGGACAGGAGGCACAGCCACAGGAACAACAGGCCACCAGCTCCCCTCCCCCTGCAGAAGGATAACCACCCCGCCAACGGTCCCTGCGATCCAGGCAGAAGACAAAGAATATTGCCAAGACCCCCACCAGGAAATAAGACTCTCCTGATTGTCACCCTTCTGTCCCAGTATATCACCCTGTCCACCTTGAACTGCCATTGCTCCACTTCCAATGCCCCATTGGACAATTTATACCAATAGACTGGACTCTACCCTGGACCTTCCTCCACCATCACCCCAGCCCCTTGCACTTACCCCATACTAATTTGCACAAAAAATAAACACCCTTGAACTATAAACCATACTGGAGTCAGTGTAATGATTAGAAAGATGTATTCTTACAACATTCTCAAACCATTGCAACGTCTATGTTCAGTGAAATATACCACAGGATGACAGTTGGTGGGCAGCAGTACATATAGCAGTAGCCAGAATGGGGTACACAGATCTGAAAATAGAGAATCCAAAGGGAACAGTCAGTGTCAATAGACAGAGGGTAAGAGGCTGCCATGTACAATGTCCAAAAGTTGACTGAAATGTAAAGTTGAGTTACAGTCTCTTACCTGTGTATCACTGGAAGTACTGCTGTATAATTGTTCTGTTGTCTACATCTACTTCATCTGCCCCCTCTTCCTCACTGTCCACAGGATCCACCACTGCCACAAGACAATCTCCAGGCTCATCCTCCTGCAGAAAAGGCACCTGGCGTCTCAAGGCCAGGTTGTGCAACATACAGCATGCCACGATGATCTGGCCCACCTTCTTGGGTGAGTAGTACAGGGATCCACCAGTCAGATGGAGGCACCAGAACCTGGCCTCAATGTAACGTCCCTCTGCCCTTGTCCATGGATTCCTCACTGGGGTCAGTAGCCATGAGAGGTTGGGGTAACCAGAGTCACCTGTAAATATCGAGGGACAACTGTTAGACACACACTACCCCTTAGGGACAACCCCATACTCAGACCCCAAATTATACTGTGTGGGGACCATGGGCTCACCTATTAGCCACACCCGGTGCCTCTGGAGTTGCCCCATCACATAAGGGATGCTGCTATTCCTCAAGATATAGGTGTCATGCACTGAGCCAGGATATTTGGCATTCACATGGGAGATGTACTGGTCCGCAAAACACACCATTTGCACATTCATCGAATGATACCCTTTTCTATTCCTGTAGACCTGTTCATTTCTACGGGGGGAACAAATGCCACATGTGTACCATCAATGGTACCAATGATGTTGGGGATATGTCCAAGGGCATAGAAGGATAAGTTACTTACCTGTAAATCCTAGTTCTCTTCCAGGGGTATCCTCATCAATGTCATAAACATTGGATATTCCCGCCCTTGTGCGGGGACCCCGGAGCATATATAAAATACACACATATTATACATGTGTAAAACAGCAATGCAGACTATAATCATAAACAGGCTAAAATGCTTTATTTCTATGAAGTTTTTTTTTTTTTTAATATAATCACAATAGAGAATAAATATCTACCCAAGCCCCCAAAACTGGGCTTAGGAAAGTAAGCAGCAGTAAACACTAGAGAAAAAGAGAAAAAACTACATTGAAAAACAATGGAGCATTCTTAGCCAATAGGCTGCATGCAGGTTAACACAGGAGAACCATAAAAACTTTGGCACCGTGCCTTTAAGACCCTGAGCACCTCCAGTATCCCACCATGCCTCAGGGGTGAAGGAAAGGTGGCAGTTGGTTCACAGTTAGGTCAGTACTTTTTTACGGTGACAATCTGTGTAACTGATTCGAAAGACAGTCTGTCCTGCACTTCTAGGAGACGTGAGTCCGGGGAGGAGGGTGGGTTGTTTATGACTTTGATGAGGATACCCCTGGAAGAGAACTAGGATTTACAGGTAAGTAACTTATCCTTCTCTTCCAGGGGATCCTCATCAATAGTCATAAACATTGAATAGATTAGCAAGCCCATCCCTAAACTCTGCGGACTGTCTAATAGAAGTGCAGGAATAGATACATATTATGCAAATAAATTTCTCAGAGAGGTCTGCCCCACTTGGGCATCCGCTCTTGCATCTGAGTCCAAACAGTAATGTCTAGTAAACGTATGTACAGACTTCCATGTAGCAGCCTTACAAATCTCAGATATTGGAACATTGTTAAGGAGGGCAGCAGTAGCCGCTTTTCCCCTTGTGGAATGCGCTTTAGGCCTAGCTAGTAATTGTTTATTAGCCAGCTGGTAAGTATTAACAATACAAGACACTATCCATCTTGATATAGTTCGTTTAGATGCTGCCTCTCCTGTCCTCAAATGACCATAATTCACAAACAAGCGGTTGGAATGTCTAATCGATTTTGTTTTATCCAAATAAAATTTCAGCACTCTTTTCAAGTCTAAGGAGTGCAATGCTTTCTCTGCCAGAGTCTCCGGATTGGGAAAGAAAGTCGGTAAAGACATAGTCTGATTGATATGGAATTCTGACACCACTTTCGGAAGGAAAGATGGGTGAGTTCGCAGAACCACTCTATTGTCGTGAAAAACCGTGTACGGTTCTTTGGAAGACAAAGCCTGAATTTCGCTGACCCTCCTCGCTGAAGTAATGGCCACCAAAAAAGCCGTCTTCCACGTAAGGTGTTGTTAAGAGGCCTTGTGTATAGGTTCAAAAGGAGGGCCCATAAGTTTTGCCAATACTATGTTCAGTTCCCATGGAGGAGATGGTCTCCGAATGGGCGGAAAAACTTTTTTCAAACCTTCTAAGAAATCCTTGACTACAGGTTTCGTAAAGAAGGATTCCTGAGAAGGTGACTTACGATAGGCTGTAATGGCAGACAAATGTACCTTAATAGATGATACCTGCAGACCGGACTTTGCCAGATGAAGTAAATAGGACAGTATGACATCCTCCTGAGCCCGTATGGGATTCTGACCTTGTTGACAGCACCATATGTAGAATCTCTTCCACTTAAAAGCGTAAGAACGCCGCGTGGAAGGTCGTTTGGACTCTATCAAGATGTTCATGCACTCCTGTGAGAGCCCTAGGTGCCCATACTGTAGGAATTCAGGAGCCATGCTGTTAAGCTCAGAGAGGGTAGGTTGGGATGTAGAATCCTGCCCTCCATTCTGCTCAGAAGATCCGGTCTGCACGGCAGCCTCCTGTGAGGTTTTTCCGATAGGTTGAGGAGATCTGTGTACCAGAATTGACGGGGCCATTGTGGAGCTATGAGAATCATTCTGGTTCTGGATCTGTAAAGTTTGTTGATCACTGCCGATATGAGGGGAATCGGTGGAAAGGCGTAGAGAAATATCCCTGACCAGTCGATCAACAGGGCATTCCCTCGAGATCCCGGACGATAGAACCTGGATGCGAAGTCTGGGCATTTCTTGTTTACTTCGTCTGCGAAGAGATCCAATTGAGGTCGACCCCATTGAGCGAAGATGTATTCGACGACTTCGCCGTGTAGGACCCAATCGTGTGCGTCCTCTAGGTGTCTGCTCAGGAAATCTGCTTCCACGTTTTGTTGTCCTGGCAGGTGAACCGCTGTAAGTGACATTCCTCTGGCCAGGAGCCAATGCCATATCGTTTGGAACTCTCGAGAAAGGGGTAGGGATCTCGTTCCCCCCTGTTTGTTCAAATAATACATCGTGGTTGTATTGTCCGTTTGTATCAGGAGAGTTTTCCCCTGAATTAATGGTGTGAAAGACTTGAGAGCCAGATGGACCGCTCTGAGTTCCAGCAGATTGATGTGGTACTGCTTTTCCTTGTCTGACCACAGGCCCTGAGCTTGAAGGGGACCCAGATGAGCCCCCCATCCCTGAAGAGACGCATCCGTTACCAGAGTGTCGGATGGAACTACCTGGTGAAACGGAGCACCTACTGACAGGTGAGGTCTGTGCATCCACCATTTCAACGACTGAAGTGCCGCTGTCGGTAGTCGCACTCTGTCCTCCCAGCGACCTGTCCTTTGGCTCCATTTGCTCTCCAATGCCTCTTGGAGGGCCTCATGTGCAGTCTGGCATTTGGGACAATGAAAATGCATGATGCCATGGAGCCCAGCAGCGATGTCACCTGACGTGCCGTAGGTGCGTTGGCTTTCAACAGGTCCTGACACTTCCTGTCTATTGAGGATAGTCATTCCACTGAAGGATACACTCTTTGGAGTTCTGTGTTTAATATAGCTCCCAGGTAGTGGAGGTTCTGTGCTGGAATCAAGGTTGACTTTTGGTAATTGACCTGAAGACCTAGAGACTCGCAAACCCTGAGCACAGAAGAAGCCTTCAGTAACCAGTCGTCTAGGTATGGGTAGATGAATATCTTTTGTTTCGAAGATGTGCCGCTATCACCGCCATACATTTCGAGAAGACGCATGGGGCAGATTTCAGGCCAAATGGTAGAACTCTGAACTGATAGTGCTGTGACGCTACTTGGAAGCGCAAGAATTTCCGATGCTTGGGAGCTATAGGGATGTGAAAATATGCATCCTGCAGGTCGATGGAGCACATCCAGTCTCCCTGATGTAGTTGAGGGAAAATCTGGTGAAGCGCTAGCATCCTGAACTTCTGTTTTCTTATGTATTTGTTCAGCAGCCCTAAGTCCAGAATTGGTCTGAAAACGCCCTCTCGGCCCTTTTTCGCCACCAGAAAATAACGGGAGTAAACCCCCTTTCCTCTGTGCGCAGGTGGAACCCTTTCTATAGAATTCTTTTGTAAGAGGGCGAGAGCCTCTTTGCGCAGCAGGCTGAGATGAGATGGATTGCATTTGGTTGGTGGCAAGTGTGGTGGAGGCTGTTTGAAAAGAAGATAGTAGCCATTTTCGACAATATTGAGCACCCATTTGTCTCTTGTGATAGAGTGCCACTCGTGAAAATAACCTGCAATACTTCCCCCCACCGGAGTGGTGTACAGTGTCGAGGGAAGCGAGATCTCATTGTTTGGCCGGCGCTTTCGGTGTGGACTGCTGAGGTCTACTTGACCCTCGCTCCCTTGTGTTCCTTCGCTGAAAAAGAGGGCGTCCCTGCCGTTGTTGTGGCCTTTGGGACCAGTGAGGGGTTTGAACCCTCTGCTGGAAAGGGCGCCTGTCATAAGGCCTATACCTTCTCCTGAAATCTTTCTTCCTTTCCAGGCCTACTGCCCTCATGGTGTCCACCTCGGTCTTCATGCGGGCCATTTCCTCGTCTGCATGGGTACCGAACAGCGAGTTCCCGGCGAATGGGAGATTCAGGATGCGCTGTTGTGCTTCTTGCTTCAAACCAGTCAGTCTCAGCCAGGAAGACCTTCTTGCACAGATTCCATGTGCGTACCCATGTGCAGCTAAATCCGCACCATCTGCCGCCGCGCTGATAACCTGGTTGGATACCAGGCATCCCTCCTGCAGGATCTCTTGAAAATCTTGTCTGTCTTCTCTGGGCAATTTCTCTGTGAATCTATTGAGGGAGTCCCACAGAGAACGGTCATACCTGCCCAGGAGTGCAGAAGCACTGGAGACTTTCATTGCCGAAGCCGCCGTACCGCACATCTTTCTCCCCAGAAACTCTAGATGCCTGCTCTCTTTATCCGGGGGGACGGTGGAGGATGATGCCACCGAGTGGGTTTTTCGGGCTGCGGCCAATATTACAGAGTCCGGTGGCGGATCCTTTCTTAGGAACAAAGGGTCTTGTTCGGGAGCCTTATATTTTTTCAGAATCCTAGCCGGGGCAGATTTGAGTGTGGCTGGGGCCAGAAAGGTGTCCATGGTTGGCTGCAACAAACCAGGCACTAGAGGCAGTAGCTTTTTTGATGCTGATCTATAATGCAGAGTCTCAAAGATGACTGACGAGGAGGTAGATGGCTCTGGAACCTCTATGTTTAATTTCTGCGCTCCCCTTAACAGCACCTCGTTAAACGTGGTAATGTCATCCACTGGTGAGACCCTAGCAGGTGGAGAATCTGTTAGGGTGGGGGAGTAACGCCCGACAGATGATCCTGACGACGACCAAGAGGGTGATCTTCTTCGTGAACGAGACCTGGATCGCCGTTGAGAACGAGACCTGCTGCGAGACGCTGTAGCAGAGCGCCCAGGCCTCGCGGTCGGTTGACGAGGAGCAGAACGAACCCGTCCTGCCCTTGCTGTCGGTGATGGCGTTCTTGGAAGGGAGGCAGTAGGCGAGTACATTCGCGAATACTGCGAATCCGGGGAGGCCGCTGGTCTGTTAAGGCTCTCTAGCCATCTTGGAGATAGGTTGATGGGCGAAACATGCCCAGATGATGCCGCTCTTGAACGAGATGAGTCGCTCGGTATGGAGACCACGGGAGATGGTGCGGCCTTGTCTGCTGGCGGGGGGCGATGTTCTACTCCCTGCGGGACAGGTAAAACTTGTGTCGACGTCGACGGCTGTGTCGACGTCGAAGGGCGCCCCATCGGTTGCTCTTGCCTCGACGTTGAGTGTCTTGACGTTGAGTGTCTCGACGTTGAGTGTCTCGACATCGAACGGCGATCTTTGGACCTCGACCTACTCGCCGTCGTGTGCCTCAACGTGGAGCGGTGGGAGGTCGACGGCTTATGTCTCTCATGCCGTTGTGGCAATAGCGACGTCGTGTCTCTTGACGTCGGGGGGCGAACGGCCTTTGGGGGCGACCGGGCACGCCGGCGATGTCTCGACGTCGATCGGCTGGCTGCCGTCGACGGAGATCTGCCCCTGCGATGTTGTTCCCTCAACACCGTCTCCTTCGACGTCGGGTGGGTCGCCGTCGACGGCGATCTATGCCGGTGAGACGGTGGGACCGACGACGTCGACGGGGAACAAACAGGTACTTTCCTACCTGCTGACGTCGACCTAGCCATTCTCTCCTGAGAATGGCCTGCTGGATGCCTGGGAAGTGAAGAGGACGATGTTTTCTGCCTCTCATGAAGCCCATGTAGCCTGGTCTTTTCTCTGTCCTTCAGAGTCCTCTTTGACATATTCTTGCAGTGCTTACAAGTGTCAGGGCAGTGAATCTGAGGCAGGCACACAATACAAAGAGAGTGTGGGTCTGACTGGGCCTTCTTCTTCCCACAAGAAGGGCATTTGACAAAAAGTGAAGGCATTTTTCTGTCAGGAAAAAACTGCCAAACACAGACAAAGATGTTATCTGTCGAATGAAACAGGAAAAAACGCTTTTTAAAGGATTTTTCTGAGAAAAAACTCAGAAAAACTGAGAGCTCAATGCTCCAGGATCCTCTCAGAAGAAGCCGGAAAAAAGAACTGACCTAACTGTGAACCAACTGCCACCTTTCCTTCACCCCTGAGGCATGGTGGGATACTGGAGGTGCTCAGGGTCTTAAAGGCACGGTGCCAAAGTTTTTATGGTTCTCCTGTGTTAACCTGCATGCAGCCTATTGGCTAAGAATGCTCCATTGTTTTTCAATGTAGTTTTTTCTCTTTTTCTCTAGTGTTTACTGCTGCTTACTTTCCTAAGCCCAGTTTTGGGGGCTTGGGTAGATATTTATTCTCTATTGTGATTATATATAAAAAAAAAAAAAAAAAAACCTTCATAGAAATAAAGCATTTTAGCCTGTTTATGATTATAGTCTGCATTGCAGTTTTACACATGTATAATATGTGTGTATTTCATATATGCTCCGGGGTCCCCGCACAAGGGCGGGAATATTCAATGTTTATGACTATTGATGAGGATCCCCTGGAAGAGAAGTCAGCTTTCACTGTGGCCAAATCATCCACCTGGGGGAACACGATGTAGCTGCGCATGTGCTTCAGCAGGGCAGACAACACTCTGGCCAACACGTTGGAGAACATTGGCTGAGACATCCCTGATGCAATGGCCACTGTTGTTTGAAAGGAACCACTTGCCAGGAAATGGAGCACTGACAGAACCTGCACTAGAGGGGGTATTCCTGTGGGCTGACGGATAGCTGACATCAGGTCTGGATCCAATTGAGCACACAGTTCTTGGATTGTGGCACGATCAAGTCTGTATGTGATGATAATGTGTCTGTCCTCCATTGTCGACATGTCCACCAGGGGTCTGTACACCGGAGGGTGCCGCCATCTCATCATCTGCCTCAGGGGTTGTAGCCGTTGGAGGAGAACGGTGAGCAGAAGTTCATATTTCCACATAGATGGCACAACTGTTTTTGAATGTATGTCACAGAAGCAGTGTGTGAAGTCGAGAGTCAGTAGATGTGCCAATATGTGTTGTGACGCAGCTAGGTGCCATGCCATGTGCCCCCCTGAAATGGCAGCTGCCTGACCTGTGAGGAGGGACAAGGGGAAATGAGGTAAGTGCGCTGGCGTTGTGCTGCGACGCGGCAGGCGGACAATAACCGCCACGCAACTTCGCATTGGTTATCATTGGGCCCTATGGCTCCCAGAAGCCAATGGCGATGTACGCCGGCGGTGACGGTACGCACCGTTGCGGACATCACTGCCATTTTCTAGCTATTGACTCACTTGCTACCTGACCTTCAACAGGCGAGGACCTACACTGCCTGTGCTGCTTTGACCTGGGTCTGGAAGCGACAATGGCTCATATGTCTTGGGAAAGGGCCCTGACTTCACTGCGGAGGAGTTGGAGAAAGTGGTGGATGGGGTCCTCCCCCAGTACACGTTACTCTACGGTCCTCCAGACAAACACGTGAGTACACTGTGAGCATGATATGTGGGCAATGCCTGTTTGGAGTGGTGTGGATGTAAGCCACATGTTGGGGGTTGCTAAGGCGCCCTGGCCTGAGTGCTCCATGAGAGGTGGTCAGTGTATGTGTGTCAGGGCATGGATGGGAACTGGTGGGCAATGAGTATGACCGTCCGGATGGGTGAGTAATTACAATTTCCGCACAGCAGCCACAAGGGGGTGAGTACAGAGTCTCAAAACTGACTTTGCGCGCTTTAGGAGCTAGCAGGGTAGGGGATGGGTGCAGTGGGCGCCCCTAGGCCAGGGCGACCATGGCAGGGTAGGTCCCTTGTGTGCAGGCTCTGAAGCACTCCTACCCCAATGGTACAAGTGGCTAACTACTACTGGGTAGGGTCCTGTGGGTGTCAGGTGTGCAGATGCTGGCGTTAGGCATTGTACCCCATGGGCTGGTGACTACCTTAGTGACTGGTTGGGCATGGCATAGTGCATAGGGCTGCTCCCTGTGTGTTGTGTCCGCCAACTGTGGTGTTGTTGCTGGCATTAATCAAGTGTATGCTCTGTCTCCCCCCCTTTTTGTCAGCCTGTCCTTGTGTGCATTAGCATCATCTGGAGGAGGAGCAGAGGCATGGCGACATAGGGAGCTGCATCCCACATGGGCCTGGAAGCCGAATCCAACGAGGGTGAAGGCACCAGTGGGATGGAGGGCGAGGGGAGCTCCACGACGGCGACAGGAGGGGGAGACCAGTGACAGCGACTCCTCCTCCGATGGAAGCTCGCTGGCGGTGGCGGACACCTCTGTGCCCACCCCAACAACAGGTACAGCCGCTACCCCCCACCAGTACCGCTCCCCCAACAGCCCCTCAGCGTGTTTCCCATGCCCGCTCACCCAGGAAGGTGGGCATTTCCTTTGCCCCAGGCACCTCAGGCCCTGCCCCAGTCAGCCCTGCTGCCCTCAGTGAGGAGACTATTAACCTCCTGAGTTCCCTCTCTGTTGGGCAGTCAACCATTCTGAATGCCATCCAGGGTGTCAAGAGGCATTTGCAACAAACAAATGCATACCTAGAGGGCATTCATTCTGGCGTGGCGGCCCAACAGAGAGCATTTCAGGCTCTGGCCTCAGCACTGATGGCAGCCATTGTCCCTGTGTCCAGCCTCCCCCCTCCAACTTCCACTACCCAGTCCCAATCCCCTCTACCTCACCCTATCCCAAGCACACTTTCAGACCAGCATGCACACAAATCAACACATAAAAGTGTCTCAGGAAAACAGAAGCACCACACATCATCACACAGGCACTCACACAAGCACCAAACCCATTCAAACATACCAACATCCACTTCCTCCACTGTGTCCCCCTTCTCCTCCTCGTCCACCTCCCTCCCAGTAGTGTCTCCACTCACACCTGCATGCACTAGATCATCAGCCACTACCTCCATCACCAGCACACCAATCACAACATACCCCTCACAAGCAGTCACCACCGACACAACCATGCACACGTCCCCTGTGTCCTCTCCCAGTGTGTCTGTGAGTCCTCCTCCCAAAGTACACAAACGCAGGCACACACCCACTCAACAGCCATCCATCTCAAAACAGCATCCAGCTCATCCACCTTCACCCAAACTCAGCAGACGTACACCTCCTACAACCACTACCTCTTCCTCCACTCCCAAACCCCCTCCATCTTCCCGTCCCAGTGTGTCTAAAAAACGTTTCCTGGCTAACATTGACCTTTACCCTACACCTCCCCTCCCCCGTCCTTCCCCTAGGGCCAGGTGTCAAGATCCCTGGCCAGCACCTCAGCCACTAACTCGGCGTCCGCTGTGGTACCTGCAAGTCCCAGAGGATCAAAGGGGGCACCCGTCAGGGCTGGCAGTGTGCCACCGACAAATGCAAAGGACCAACCGATTCTGCCACCTGCCAAGGTGAAGACGAGACCAGCATGCAGCGTGGACAAGACGCACGACCCACCCAGCAAGGCCTCATCCAAAAAACAAGAGGACACTGCCAAGGTCCCAACAGTGTCTGCCAAAGTGGGGAAGGGAATAAAAACCCAAAGACAAGGCAATTCAGGGCTTGGAGCCTCCAGGTCAGGGACTAGTGACCACCATTAGTCCTGACAGCCCAGCAACCTGTACTGCGGAAAGCACCGCCGGAAGCACTGCCACCTGCACCGCCATCTGCACCGCCATCTGCACCGCCACCTGCACCGCCACTGCCACAACAACAGTCAGCAGCATCATTCCCAGTGGGCAGCCGTCCGAGGCTGCTGAAGACGGCCTGGTGCCTCCCTCTACTACTAGCAGCACCTGCACCACAGCCAGCACCGGCAGCATCTCTGCTGCAGACACCGCCACAGGCACCGCCACCATATGCACCACCACATGCCCAGCCGGTACCACTACATCGGTCCTCAGTAGCATCCCCAGTGGGCAGCCGTCCGAGGCTGCAGGAGATGGCCTGGACCCTGCACCCACCACTTGAAGCAACCCCACCAGCACTGGCACTACCAGCAGATTGCAGCCTAAGTCGCCGCAGGATGGAGTCTGGCTCTGCCTCCATGGAGTATCATGCTACCTGTTCCATGCACATCTCGTGCCTCAGCCACTCAGGTGAGGGAATGTGACCTGCCACACCCCAGGTGCAGCATCACTGGGTACAAGGTCCACTCCAGAACTAGTGGAGATATGCATCCACTCCCCCTATCCTTGGCAGGATGAAGCAGAATGGGCACAAGGCCCCATCCAGAACCAGTGGAGATATGCATCCATTGCCCCCTCCAGGAGCAGTGGTGTAGTACCCTCTTCCGTCTGAGGTGCCCCCCCTCCCCTTCTCCCTGAGGTGCCTGTGTGGTTTCGACCTGATGCCCCTGCAGTGTTCTCTCCGTTTTGAGGCAGGAGTCAAGTGTGGGCTTCGCCCATGTTTTTTTGGTACACTGGTCCACGGACATTTGCATTGGACAGAGTACGGCCCTCTATACATATTGTAAATAGTTGTATATACTGTTGTTTACAATCGTTAACTTTATCTGCATTTTCTAAATATCACTTATTTCACTCAATTCCTTTTGTCCTTGCGTTCTTCCAGGGTGTTACAGGGTGTAAATGTAATGTTGCTGCATGTGTTTGTGTGTATGGTGTTGTGGGTGTGGGTGTTGCGTGTTGTGTGTGTGTGTGTGTCACTCTCTTTCCCCCCCCCCCCGTCCCCTGTGTGCTAGGTGCAGTACTCACCGTGGTCGTTGCCGCCGCCTTCTTTGATATTCCTGGTGTATTAGCAGATACACTAGCATCTGCAGGATCTGTAGTTCGGGGTCCATGGCATCCTGGTTCTTCATTGAGTGTCGAAAGGTGAGTGTTTCTCCTTCAGTGTAGTGTTTCCACTGTGCTTTTGATGTCATTTGTACCGCCCCGGAAAAGCTGGCAGATTGGTGCCTTTTAATACGGTGGGCGGTACATTGTCTTCCGCCTGTCTGTTGGCGGTGTTTCCGCAGTGTTTGTTGCTACCGCCCTGGCTTTCGGTGTGTTAAAGTGGCTGTCTATGTTGGCAGTTCCCGCTGTGGTCGTGATCCCATTTTTTTTTACCACCGGCCTGTTGGCGGTATTACCGCCACTTTATCACAAACCGCCAGGGTTGTAATGAGGGCCTTAGTTTTTTATTTGTGAGTTTAGTCATAAAGATTTAATGGGTGTTTGATTCGCCGCACAATAGGCAAATGTACTATTTAATGGTCACATATTACTTGTCACAAATGGCAATGTGGGTGTGCTATACCCTTAATAGTTTTCAGGTCGGTGGTTGGGCCAGGAGTTGGACAGATCTGTGTGGTGTTAACTTCCAGTCACGAGGCAATGTGACCCAGAGACAAGGTTCAAAACAGCATTTCCGAATGCAGTGAAATAAAAAAAAGATTGACTCAAAAATTGAGTTCTAGAGTGGCATTTAGACATTTTTATAAGATTTATTACAAAATTAAAAAGAGTACAATATAGAGATGGTAAAGTGCAGATGCACCCAATCTCATTTAAATGCATGAAATCATTGCCACGACGGCTCTCAGTAATAAAAAAAAGTCTCAAATGTGCAGAACAATCTGTAAGAAATTGGGTGACATCCCTAGTAGAGACCAAAACAATCAGGCTCATTCCCAAATGCAAGGGTTTATATAGCCATTTTCTTCATAGGGGCGCGTTAGCTCTGCAAACTCATCTGGTTGTGAGCAAAGAATGACATTTTCAACAAATTAGTTTACAGAATTGTAAATCATCACATAACTCTACCACTCTAGCACCAACACGTTATATGAATATTGATTCAGCCACTCAGACTTAATGTTATCCAGAAATGTCAGCACAAATTAGTTACATAAATAACAGTGAACCACTGTGAATAAATGCAATAGAGTGTGCTAGTGGAAGATCTGTGAAAAACTGTAACCGAGCTAGAGGCCCTTCTTTAAGAACAGTGTCATTGGAAATAAACAAACATACATCTTATTTGACTGTGCAGCAGAAATATGAATAGAGAATAAACATAATACGGTGACATCCATTTTGAATAAGATGACTTTGAGGCCCAACTGAGGCCTCGTTAGCATAAAACAGGATAACACACTAACTGGTAGTAGCAAATTAATTTCAACTGCAAATGTTTTTGAGTGTAAATGAATTTCTCTGAACACTATTAATAATGAACCTTTTAAATAAAAAAGCAAAAATTTGTCATCAACTTCCCCCCTCTAATTATTTTATCATTACTAAAACACCAAATTATTACAATACAGTCTGCATCACTTTCTGTTTCTTGTCTCTCAATTCGTCTTCCATCTTAAGCTGATTATAGATTTAAGGCCTGATTTAGAGTGTGGCGGACAGGTTACTTTGTCACAAACTTGATGGATATCCCGTTCGCCTTATTACAATTTTCATAGCATATTATGGAATCATAATAAAGGGGACAGGATATTCGTCATGTTTGTGATGGAGTAACCCCGTTCGCCAAACTCTAAATCGGGCCCTATGTCTCTGGTGTCTCCTTCCACCGCTATCTCACACCTTTTTCTCTTGATGGTCTCCTTCTTTTTACACCCACAATCTAGACTCAATTTATTAATGATTAATTGAGACAATTAAACAAAAGAAATAGATGCATTGCAAAATTTAATACAATCATTATAGGGGGTTAGTTGGACCCTCAGCATGCCCCCTCCAAAACTGTTAAATCACTCAACAAACATCCTAAAGACCTTTCCAATATCACCAACTTAGGAATCCTTGATTCCCATGACCCATACTCATTAGAAGCTTTGACTTCTAAAAAATATTAGTTATCTTATATAAATATTTTTTCTTTTCTTGTTTATTTTTATTTTTTAGTCTTCATATCACCAAAGACGGTACCAGCATTCAAAGAGACTTAAACTCATGTATTCATCCATCACTTATATCCTCAAATGGGGTTACTTACAATGGACGTGGGTGTAATCAACCCACCTCCCATGCAGTTCGAGAATTTCTAGGTTCTAATCAATGAAAAGATTTACTTGGCGTTACCAAAGATCATTGCGCTATTGGGCCATTTTTCAACAGCTGCCATATCTTAGCCACTTTCTTATTGGAACATTTCTAACCACTCAGAGTATATTGGAGGAGTCTTCCTTATCCAGTCTTACAAATTCCCTTCCAAACCAGCAGAGTCAGATAGAACAACAGACAGAGTCCGTGGTTCAATGATGAGGGAACCTCCACATCTTCATTTTCAAGTGTAACAGATATAATCAGAGAAGGGGTTACCTTAATTTCCTGGTGCATGATTTGTGTTATTGTCTTTCCCACATTGTTATAGAACCTTTCTATCCTAGGGCACTCCACAAATATTTTAGCAAAGAGACTAAGGGCCTGATTTAGTGTTTGGCGAATGGGTTACTCCATCACAAGTGTGACAGATATGCTGTCCGCTGTATTACGATTTCTATAGGTTAAAATGGAATTGTAGTACAGCGGACAAGATATCCGTCACGTTTGTGATGGAGTAATCCAATCCGACAAACTCTAAATCACGTCCTAACTATGGTAATGGGGACACTGATTCATGAAGACCCAGAAAGGCTTTCTTCCGGGGGAACTATGCATGAATTAACACACAGACTATTTGGCACAATAAACCTAGTGACAATGTATAAGAGGCCTCTTCCTGCAATAATGACAGATGCAACAAAAACCTTTGAAGGAGTGAATTGGAACTTTCCTGAGACAGTTCTCATGCATAATATAGGGAGGATTTCTGTAGGTTAGTACAATTAATATACAGCTTCCCCAAAGGAAAATGTTTTACTTAATGCTAGCCTTACTGAGTATGTTATATCTAGGGTAGGAGACAGGTGCGGCAGGTGTGCCCACTATCCAATTTGTATATAGAACCACTAGCAAAAAAACTGAGAAGGATGAAAAACATCGTAGTAAGCTGGGTTCTGATTGTAGCACCACCCCATTTTTTGGCCTGGTGTTAGTATGTTTTGGACTGTAGTGCACTGCGATCCTGCTAACCAGGACCCAAGTGCCAGTGTTCTCACCCCTAAATATGATTACTGGTAAATATTTTACCCCCACAATTTGCATACTGGTGCACCAATGTAAATCTCTAGTATATGGTACTTAGGTACCCAGGGTATTGGTACACCAGGGGCCACCCATGGGCTGTAGCATGTATTGTGCCACCCATGGGGGCCCATGTAAACTGAGTCTGCAGCCCTGCCATTGCAGCCTGTTTGAAATGGCGCATACACCCTTTCACCACCAAACCTGGTCAATGCACTTAGACATTATAAATCACCCCTCTAGTAGGCTCTTCAGCACAAGGGCAGGGTGCATGTCTCTAGGTGCGAGGGTACCGCTGCATGAGCAGGGTGCCCCTACAGACCGTAGCCTCATTCCTGGACTCTGTAAGTGCGGGTAAGCCATCTTAAGGTATGTAGTGGACACTGGCCAACACAAGTGGTCCAACTACATAATGGCTTCTCCAAACCTAGGCATGTTTGGTTTCAAACATGTTGGATTCCAGTAACTACACTGATTCTAGTGTTAATTGCATGATACCATGTACTCTGGGGGTTCCTTAGAGGATCCCCCAGTTCTGCCTGTGCAGACTTACGGGGTCCAGCTGCCAGCACACACTGCTGCTGACCCCAGACACTGCTCTGCCCTCCTGATGGTGATCCAGGCTCAAGGCAGAGAGGCAGACCACATGATTTCCTGCAAGGGAGAGGTGTGGCCACCTCCCCCTGTATATTAGGTGTCTAAGGGCTGGTGTGAGGTGGCCTCTGAGCACCACCAGACTTCTTTGAAGGGCACATTTGGTGCACCCCTTGCATAATCCTGTTTGTACCAGTTCAGGAACCCCTGTATCCCGCTCTGGTGCGAAATTGCACAAAGGACAGGGGAGTGACTACCCCCCTGTCCAGCTCCTCCCCTAGAGAGGTGCACAGAGGTTTGCAAGGTGGCCACTTGATTCTGTTATCTTGGAAACAGGATGTGCAGATGCCCCAGGGAGCGTCTGACTGGTTAGGCCAGGTGGCTGATGTCCCTGACACCCTCTGATAGGTGGGTCACTTCAGAGAGTAACCAACCCCCTTTTAGGGTTACTTAAGGGCTCTCCGTGGGTGGGTCCTCAGATTCATTGAGCAAAACTCTCCAAGGAACTCTCTGCAAGACATCTTCTGCTCCTGGCCTCTGGAACTGCTGCTGGTCTGCTTTAGAACCGAAACACGTCTGCTTCTGGTGGGAAGGCTCCTATTGCAACATTGTTTCTCTGGATCCTGCAAGAATTCTGCAACATCCAAGGCTGTGCATCCTCCATGGTCAAAAGGACTCTGTCTGCACCTGGAAGCACAAAGGAGTCTTACTTAGAGTAATGGAGTCACTCTCCTGTATCCGCGGGCACCTCAAGACAACGTCAACCGGCTGGTGGGGGTCTGCTGTCCACGGCATCTGAAGATCCTGCTTCACAGGTGGTGAGTCTGTGGCCTCATCTCGGTCTTGCTTGTCTTCTGACCAACTTGGGAGACTGTGGGCCCCTGCTCCTGCCACTAGACTGAAACCCCTGTGCACCACGACTGTTGCAATTGCCAAGGCATGTTAACTCTTCCTCAAGTAGATCTTCAGGCGCCAACAGCACTCTGCAACTCGAAGATCAGCCCCTGTCCTTCAACTCCAGCGATGTGGAACTTCTGTTTTGTCGTGCTTGTACGGCCTCCCTATGACTCCCTGTATCCATCGCCTGTGGGTCACTTGTGGGGGTTCCATTGACCTCTGTTGGCCTTCCTGCGCGCTAAGGGCAAGCCCTGATTCCACCTCAGTGGTACAGTCTCCTGAAACTTGCTTGTCCCCAAAACTTTGCAAACACTTTTTCAGCTCCTGCTTGCACTTCCCTGTGCTTGTTGATAACCTGGTTGGTCACTGACCCTCCTGCAATCCGGCAACTGTCGAGGGACAGATCATAGGTGACTTGTGGGATCTTTTGCAGCTCATGGACCCTGCAGCTGGATTATTTTCCTTCACTGACTTGCAGGAACTTCACTTTCAGGAGGGTTGGTGTTGTCACCTGCACCACCTGGGCACCTCCAATGGTGCTGGACTCTGTCCCCTTCCTCTGCAGGTCCTCCACACTGGAATACATCCCTGGGTTCCCCCTGCCTGGTCCACAAGTCATGACAGTAGCTGGACAGTCTGAGGCATCCACTGACTTTAGAGAGAGTTCTTTCTCCTCTCTGCATCCTGATCCCTGGTGTAGGTACTCCGGTCTTCAGGATATCCTGATGCGGGGGCACTCTCCAACCTTCCTCTTGTCTACTGGTTCCTCGGACCCACTGGAAAGGGTCCTGAATCCCACAAACTCCAACCACAACTCTCTGTGTTGACCTATGGGACGACTGGGTGCATAACTACCTAGCACCAGATCGCTAGGGACACTTACCGTACTTACCTCTAGTGTTTCTATCTACCCGTAGCTAACTACCACACTTACCTTGGTTGGGTTCACTATTTCACATTCCACTTTTTAAGTATATGGTTTGGCCCTCGCATAGGGCCTTGTATATTTGTATGCAATTTCTGTTGGTTAATTTGTGTATCTATTGTGTGCATATATCTCCAAAGGCACATTTACCAATGCTAGTCTAGTAGGAGTGCTATAATAAAGTATCCTTTATTTTTGCAAAACTTGTGTGTTTCTTTCTTGTGAGTGAGTTACTGTCTGACTACTGTGGTATTGAAAGTGCTTTACATTCCTAATGGAGAAGTGTGGAACAATGGTTAGAGCAGCAGATCCTGGTGTAGAGATCTGGTCCGGGACCATGGTTCAATTCCCGCCTTGGTGGGTCTTGGGCTCAATTCCCTTGGACCAGATACCTCTCGCCTTGGTGCCTAATTAATAGGTCCCACTCTGAGTAATATCTTTCTTAATCTCCACAATGGCCCTGACAGCACTTGGATGCCTGGCTTCACCCTATGGGTTCCCCAGGAGTGGGCGCCTCACAGGGAAAAGCCAGGAGGTGTTCCACAGCAGTATGTGTACAGCACCACGAGACCCTAACGGGTGGGTAGTGCGCTATACAAGTGCAAAGTTTACATTTATTCCTCCTTCAGTTGCTCACCTCAGCTATCCCTAGAGAGCTTTTGCTATCTGGACACCTTTTCACTATCACTAAGGGTTGCCTGGATTCTGTAGATGGTGCCACACTAAAGGTGTACACCATGGACTAAGCCAGCCTCCTACAAGCATCATACCATTTTCTTGTCAAGGAAGGGATGGAAAAATAGCTTTACATGCAGACAATCTGATGATACACTCAGCAGATTTGGGAAAGTCTAAGCTTGTCATAGAATATGTGGTTTGAATGTTTGGGAAATTGTCAGGATATTCTTTAACCAAATCTAAGACAGAGATAATGACCTGTAATATGAATCTGGGTAGTGCTCTAATACAGAAAGAGATGAGATACTTAGACATCGGACTAGATCAGGTCATAAATGAGACAGAACTAAATTTTAACAAAGATATGGCAGAATCTGAGAAATGTTTGAAAAAATGACAGGATCTCTTATTGATAGCAGAGTAAATTTGATTAAAAAAGTGGCAATCTTGCTGAAATTCACTTTTCTGTTTAATTGCATCTCCTTGACGCTTAAATAAACATCTAATTAGGAAAATGCATGGTAAAATCAATTCAGTTTTGAGGGCCTCTAAAGAAGCAAGAATATCTTGGAGGAAATTGCAGAGGAAAAGGGATAAATGAGGTATAGCGGTACCTGATTTTCAAATCTACTGTTGGGCACTCCAGTTTAAGCAATATAGAATGCTACCTGGAGACCTGAACGATAGAGATAGGATGTCTGATGCTAGTGAAATTAAGACATCTAAAGAACAGTGGCTTTCATTTCCTCTATAAGTTTGGATCACTCCAGCTTTTTTCAGGAAATAAGGTTAAAGATTATTTGAGCTACTGCCAAGCTATGGTTTGTGGCATTCAATATTAAAGTGATCTGGTTCTAATCTGAAACTTACCAGACACACCAGAGTATATGAAGGACAAACTTGCAGTACCTCTGAAACAAATAGGGGTGCGGGGTTGGCACAGGGGTGGTACGGTGCATGCTCAGGAGGACCTGATCATTAAAGCCTGTGGAAGACTATTGAAATATAAGTATCATCAATTGAGCAAATGGTGTAATGTAAAAGAGCACATAGGAAAACAGGCCAGCAGAATTGAATTGGAGCTACAATATACCACTACAAGGAAAAAAGGTAACCAAATAGTAATGGTTAATAATGGAAGCAGCAGAAGGTGATGATTATTACACTACCTCATGAACTGTGGGAAACGTACTTGCCAACATTTGATATAGAGAATAATTGGCAAGTATTTATGTGCACTCTAGATAAGGCAGTTAAAGCTGGGAGCTTACTGGACGCTGCTGAAGTTGCAGAAAATTGCAAACAATAAAAATACCAAGTGTTACAAATGCCAGGTTGGGAAAGCAGGGGGCTTGATTAGGCACTAATAACAGTACTTTTATCCAGGCTGAAAGTACAGCACTCTATCACATTTAAAACCCTAAAGACTCCGCCCTCCTTTGCAAAAAGGATATGTAGCACATGCCGTTTCTGCATAATTATCGCACACATAGCAATTAATTCATTATTTATCTAGGTTAATGTATTAGCAGTGTTAGAAGCAAAGATGTCTATAAGCATAGATAATCTAATTTTCACATCATTCATAGCCACTCCAAAAGATGAAATCATAGCTCCTTAACACATCCAGCAAAATTTGTTCAAATCCATGTTTCCCTCTCTTCAAACCACGAGCATCATTCATCTCATTAACATTGTAAATTTTTAGGAAGACCGAAGATGAGTAACAACTGCCCATCCAGTTTCGTGACAGACTAATATAGGCAGTCTTTCCACATACATAATAAATTTGTCTATTTATTGGTTCTTCCCCAACTAGAAATTCACCACTAACAGCATAACTCCTTTTCACATTCAATATTTCTAACAAACTCCATTCACCTAACTCTTACAGGTTCATGACACTTTCATTATTTCTGTCATGCTCCATGCTCAGTCCTGGATGGAAATTCTAATTTCTAAATATCTATTTAATCTCAATTTATTTTCTAATCTTGTTCTCATCAATCAATGTTCTCTAATCGTCCACTTTCCTCTCATTATATTCTTTAAAAAATTGAAATTCCTCTTTACTTATACCACAAACATATTTAATTTTAGTTTATTTAGTATTTAAGATAGGTTGTGCAACAATTTTAGGTATTTAGAATAGGTCACCGAATACCCAGAATTTTTTAAAACAGGAAGTTCATCCTGTGAAATGTTGATGTACTTAAGATATGACAATGGAAAGTCTTGCCTATTAAATGTAGTAACAAAACATTACAAGCCTAACTGTATGAGAACAGCAGTTGAAAGTATGCTGCTCGCCAGCAGAAGAGGGAAGAAAAGTACACCCAAAACAACTCCCTATACCCATGACAAATCCCTCCAATAAATTACCATAGATATTTTCTCTGTTACTATTCACTAATCTATCACGACATTTTAATGTCGTGTTCTACTTTGTTATGTGCATATGTTAATTCAACCTGTCAAGGGGAGTCATTTCTAAACTGAGAAATTAGACACAACATTAGGCTAATTAACACTGTAAATATTACTATTAGTTTAACCACGCTACACTTTGTACATCATTTTCTGCATGCCATCTTCTACAGAAATCAAAAACAAAAATTAAAAAAATCAAAATCAGGAATCTAAAATCATAATATAGGACAATAAAATCAATATTGGACTTTTAAGACCTCTTTTTGTGATTCAGTTCATATAGATTCAACATTCTGTTGTTGTCTGGATACTTTCAAAAACAACAGCAGTTTCTTGCAATGTTCAAATTCTCAGTTTCAAAATCATCAGGATTTTTGCAAAATTCAAGGTGGCTCCTCTTCATTTTTAGGTTTGTCTTAGAAGATGCATTAATAACAGTACATTGGACAGAATATTTCCACATCTGATTCTTCTTCTTTGCCGTGGATTAAATATAGGTCCACTCAGGTGATGTGTACTTTCTATTCTGGATTCTTCTTCTTGTTGGGCTCTTTGCAATTGTCAATTCACTGTCACTATTCTCTGAATCGATTTTAATTGTCTCTGGTTCTTCTTTGGCTGATTCTAACTCTGATTCTTCTAGTGTTATACTTTACTGGTTCTTTTCATTGCTTCAGTCCACTTATCTTCTTGAAGCAATCTCTCGGCTATTGTAAGTTCACTTGTGAATCACTGTGGGTTCAAGAGTTCCATATTTTCAGTTTGACTTCCTTCACATACTGGATCAGAGATTCTTTTTTTTGTTCATGACTTTGCAACAATTCTTCACTCTGATTCCTAAACTGAACCCGAGTCCCAGTACCTTCACTTCTCTCCCCTCTGAATCTACACAGTGAACTTGACCTTGACTCTGTGAATTATTTGTTGTTGTCACCACTTCTTCATCCACATTCTTCACTTTTGTCTTGTGAGCTACATAGATCCACTGAAGGGTTCAGGCACACTTAATAGCAGTGTTTTCTGCAAGCACAACTGGATGTGGCCCCTTCCATCTCAACTCCAAATAATTTTCTTGATCAGCATCCAGACTCCGGGTTGCAGTGCTTGGCCATGAGTTTCATCTGTCAGTGGATTTCCCAAATTCACCTGATGAGAGACATTTCACCACATCAGCCAGACATTTGTAGCAATCCAAAGCAATATCATCATTTATTGATCCAAGTGTTGAGGAATAGATATATGCAACTCTCATGGACGAGAAAATCATTTTTCCTGGTGTACTTCTAATGCTCATAATAACAAGAGAAAGAGCATCAGGCCACTTACGACTTGTGGCAACACACCTTGGCCAGCATAGATTTGATTGATTGTGAATGATGTAACTAAAATAGAACCTTTGCTAAACATGGGGAGCAGAGCCAAATTTATAAAAAGAGTTCCACAATCTGTCTCAGTGGCAGTAGGCAGGCCAAACTGTGGTATTAACTCCCTCACCAGGAGTTTGGCAACAGTCATGCTGTCACTTCACCTGGTTGGATAGGCTTCAACCCATTTAGAAAACAAGCAGACAGTCATAAGAATGTATTTGAGCAAATTGTAAATGGGCACCTCTATGAAGTCTACTTCAAGGCCCTGATTGCCAGATGGGCGGTTAATTTCGACCCATGCATAAACACCTGTTGATGCATGGGTTGGAATTGGGAGTTGTTAGGTATTTAACGCATCCGATAATTATAGGATGACTTAAATAACTCAACTATTGATAAAAGGGGCAAACCATACAGTATTTACTGTATCATATGGATTTTGGTGTGTTAAGCACCAAAATCTGCATGTTATTCCCCAACAACACATAATAGGTGGTACTTATCAAACTGGATAAATAAGGTGCCCCGTGCTATCATTATTTATCATGTGAGATAAATACCACCTATACTTGTAATATGGACCTAAGTCTAGTAAACAGGCCTTATGATTCACCTATGTGACTCGTGACAACAACTGTTCGCTTCCCTGATTATTCTGCTGACAAGTAATGAATCTCTGGCATAAATCTTTTGCTACACTTCTGAATGTTGTATCTTGCTAGTTTTGTCTGAAAGTCTTGGCCTTGCCATCTCTTTCCCACGTAACTCCAGCCATTCAAATACTCTGTCATGGACTGTAACATATAATCTTGAAAGACCTATTGATGATTTGAGGATACACATATATTGTTACGTTTTTTCTTACAACCAGTCAATTTCTATCTTTTCTTGCTATCCTCTGGTACTTCCTCCTGCTGCTCTTGTAGCTCTCTCAATGCTATCAGCATTGGATACACGAAGAAACAACTGACATTATTTACATCACTATCAGTCTTTACATCAGGCTCACATTCACGTTGTTCAGGTTCTTGTACTTGTTTCTGCTCATTTGAACTTACAGATGCGCCTTCCACTGCACAATACTTAGCCACCTGATCTGAATAACTGTTTTCATATTCAGACGTATGGACTATACACTTCACTGTTCAAATTTGTCTACTTTGTTGAATTGTTTCAAATAAAACTAAAATATATGAACAGTTCCTAATGGGAGTACCAGAGGTTCCCATAAAGCCCTTTGTGACTACAACTTCTCAAAATTATGCACCACTCCGAATCCATATTAGCTTTCTGTGTAAATTGTTACACTCAATTCAATTGCTATACAGCAAACTCTTGTCATAACAGTCAACTGTGACATTTGTGTTGACGTTACGTCAGACAAGTATGATGCTTCAATGATTTTGGATATGGAGCAAACTGCATAGGTGGATTTCAGCATTTATTGATGAGACAAGAACCACCCACAAACAAAGTTAGATCAGCCATTTCAGGAGGAACATCTGTGATATTTGATCTTGACTTAGTACATAACTCTGTTACATTAACACAATTGCAGTGTTTATCATCATCTTCCCCATTGTCTAGAATCTGCAGCTGTCACAAGATTTAAGGTATTGCATCTCTTAATCAAAATGTTTTCCACTGCCAGTATTGTTTGCTAATACTTTGAGAGGCGCTGACAAATGCTGAGTTTTTATAAAGATTTATTTTCAAAATAAGGCATTCTGAGTGGAGGTGCACTGCAAAGATTTTCTCTGAGTTCTCGGAAGGCCTTCATGCATTTACCATCAAATGGTATCGGATCCTTGATATTACTCTGAGCAAGCCTCACTTAAGGCTTCTCAATGAGGAAAACTTTGGGATCTACTGACAACAGTGTTGGCTGCTTCTCCTGTCCATCCTGTAGGCCAGTTCATCTCCTGGAAGGTGCATCCAGTGATTGACCAAAATTAGCTGGGATACCCATTAATATTTCCATTTGTCAGGAAAAGCTATTCCCCCATCATACCAACCCCTTGTCAACTTCTAGAGCACTATGCAATGGGTCCCCCCTCCCAAAGGTGCTTATATGCTTTACTAGCTATGGCTTTGAAGTGGGACTTTGCCACCGGTACGGTGTGTTTTGAAACGTGGTAGGGCCATTATTTTAAAGAGGGCCACTTTGGCTATCAAGGAGAGAGGTAGGGTTTTCCAATGTGTCACATCTCTTCGCAGACACTGTAGCAAGGGTTCGAGGTTATGGGCATAAAACACATCTGGGTCTCTTGTGACAAATATGCCCAAGTAGCAGAACGCCTCCACCACCACTTGAGCCTTGCAGCTATCAGGGAGGGTCAGAGGCTCTCCAGGGAGGAGGAGGACATAGATCAGAGATTTATATCAATTAATTGTGTACCTGGAGTATCTAAGATATGTTGCCAGTATATGCATTATTTTATTAAGTGTGGATGGGGGATCAGCCACATAGAGCAGGATGTCATCTGCATAAAGGGAGATCCGGTCCTTTCAGTCAGCGGTCCGTCTCAGTACCCTAACCAAGGCATCTCTATGAACCCATGCCACCAGCAGGTCCAATATCAAGGCTGAGTACCTCTCTGAAGAGGTGCAAAAAAAAGGGATCACACTACCTCACACTTGAGAAAAATGTTATCTTGGTAAATGCAGTCAGATTCGTTTTACATTAACAAAAGTAATCAAAGTCTTTCACCTTATTAGGTGCAGCAAGTGCTGTGTATCTCTGGACACGTGTTTCTGGGTTTCGCCCATCATTAGCAGAAAGCAGCATACTTTGTGGGGTTGCTTGAAATGCCTCCAAAAGTCTTCTCATGTATATGTACCACTCTGGCACACAGGTGCCTCACCGAAGCTCATCAGCCCGTTAGCTAACAGAAGCCGTCATTTGACAGAGTGCAAAAAAAAGGGAGCACAATGCCTCACACTCCAGCAAAAAGTTAACCGTAGGGCATCTTGGTAAGGGCAGTCATATTCGTTTTACATTAACAAAAGTAATCAAATTCTTTCACCTTAGTAGATGCAGCAAGTGCTGTGTATCTCTGGACACGTGTTTCTGGGTTTCGCCCATCATTAGCAGAAAGCAGCATACTTTGTGGGGTTGCTTGAAATGCCTCCAAAAGTCTTCTCATGTATATGTACCACTCTGGCACACAGGTGCCTCAACGAAGCTCATCAGCCCGTTAGCTAACAGAAGCCGTCATTCGACAGAGTGCAGAAAAAAGGGAGCACACTGCCTCACACTCCAGCAAAAAGTTAACCGTAGGGCATCTTGGTAAGGGCAGTGATATTCGTTTTACATTAACAAAAGTAATCAAAGTCTTTCACCTTAGTAGATGCAGCAAGTGCTGTGTATCTCTGGACACATGTTTCTAGGTTTCGCCCGTCATCAGCAGAGAGTGGGGTTGCTTGAAATGCCACCAAATGTCTTCTCAGGTTTATGAGCCACTTTGGCACACAGGTGCCTCACCAAAGCTCATCAGCCTATTAGCTTAAAGGAGCCGTCATTCGACAGTGCAAAAAAATGGGGGCACACTGCTTCACACTCCAGCAAAAAGTAAGCCCGAATGCATCTTGGTAAATGCAATCAGAATCGTTTTACATTAACAAAAGCAATCAAAGTCTTTCACCTTAGTAGGTACAGCAAGTGCTGTATATCTCTGGACACGTGTTTCTGGGCTTCGTCATCATCAGCAGAGAGCAGCATACTTTGTGGGGTTGCTTGAAATGTCACCAAAAGTCTTCTCAGGTTTATGTACCACTCTGGTGCACAGGTGCCTCAACAAAGCTCGTCACCCGGCTAGCTCAAGGGAGCCGTCATTCGAACCAGTGCAAAAAAAAAGGGAGCACACTCCCTCACATTCCAGAAAAAAGTTAGCCCCAATGCATCTTGCTAAATGCAGTCAGATTTGTTTTACATTAACAAAAGTAATCAAAGTTTTTCACCATAGTAGGTGCAGCAAGTGCTGTTTATCACTGGACACGTGTTTTTGGGTTTCACCCGTCATCAGCAGAGACCAAACTCCCTTGAGCTAACAGGCTGACGAGCATTTACCAAGATGCATTGGGGTTAACATTTTGCTGGAGTGTGAGGCATTGTGCTCCTTTTGTTTTGCACCTGTCTGAAGAGAAAACTGTGATGATATGCCCCCATTCACTGTCACTTGCGCCAGGGGACCGGAGTATAACAACTGGATCCAAGCAACAAAACTGGGGCCAAAACCCATCTTTTCTACGACTGCATACATAAAGAGCCATTCCACTGTGTCAAATGCCATTCGCCCGTCTACTGACAGTACGAGTGCGTTTTCACGGATCTCTGAAGCGCATCCCAGTATTCATCTTGAATTAAGCGCTGTGTTCCTACCTGGCATAAATCCAGACTGGTCCAGGTAAAACAGAGATCTGATCACCCCTCCAGCCTTGTGGCCAGCAGCTTCTCCAGAATTTTAACTTCTGCATTCAGCAGTGATATTGCGTTGCAGTCATCAGGCGGTTTATTTCCTTTGGGAATAACCACTATGCTCCCTAATTGCTGATCTTGGGGAAGCTGGCCGTTTTTGCGGCTTTTGAGAAACACATGCAAAGGGGGTGGGGCCATGCTGTCAGCTGTCAATTTAAAGATCTATTGGAAGGCCATGGGCCCATTGCCTTGCCCAATGCCAAGTTACAGATTGCCTGCACTCTCTGAGTCCATCAAGTCCTCTTCCAGGGCTTGTCTATCGTCTTGGGAGAGTTCGGGAATGCCAATGTTTGCGAGGAGTTCACAGCACTCCTCATTCATGGCTGTTTGTGTTGGGGAGTAGAGATGTGCATAACAATCTGCAAACACGTCTGCTATGCCTTGTCGTCTCTAATTGGTTCATCCCGTATGTCTCGAATTTTCAGGATTCAATGTTAAATGTGAAAAGCCTGAGAGGACAATTGGGAAGAGACTCAAAATGAACACACATGAGAAATGTCAGAACCAAATTCAAATTCCACTGGTGCATGATAAATGGTGATGGAGGAAACATGTGGGTAAGACCCTTAAGAAACCTACTAACAATAGGAGTTTTAAACAAAGACGGTTGGTCAGGTAACCTCAGAAATGCAAGAATAGAAGACAAATAACCTTTGATGATGCCCAAAGCAGAGCCCTGCTGCCCCAAAGAAAGAGGACCAGAGAGGGGGGTCAGCAGGCTTGTCATTGCACCATGCCACAGATTTATGTCAATGACAGGCATTTACCGTTTTGGTGGAGGGACGCCTAGCTGCCAAGATAACATTACATACTTTTAGTGGAAGATCAAAATCTGTCAAATGCCGCCAGTCAATCTCCACGCAAGAAGGCAGAGACTGGACAGGTTCTGGTAGAGAGTTCTCCCCTGCTGCTGCGACAGAAGATCCTCCTGAAGGGTCAGTCAGATCGGAGGATCGATGGCCATGCTCAATAGCTCTGAATACCAGATTCTTCCTGCCCAATCTGGAGACACTGGGGCACCCAAAGGAAGCGGGAACAACAACCACAACCTACTTCTTACTTCTAGCATAGGGATCTTCTCTATGGCTCCCTTGGCCAAAGGAACTGTAATAACCTTGCAGATTTGTGCCAGGTGATCCTCTGTCATCTGATTGGAGGATGGTGGCATTGATGGAGGGGTAGTCTCGGAGGGGAGGGAGTAGTCCCTTTGGACTATATTTATAACCCACGTGTCTGTTGTGATGGACTGCCAGTAGGGCAGGTGATGGTGATGGTGGATCTTGCCTCCAACTTGTCCCTTGTGGGAAAGGGTAAGACTAAGAAGGTTTGGAGACCTCTGAAAAGGGTGAGTTGGTGGACTGCCTAGACCACTGGTCCCTGATCCACAAGGACATTGAATTCCACTTCCCCGGCCAAACAGACGCTGGGATGCATGTGCAGCACAGAGGCCGGAGTGGAACGGATGTGGTTAGGCACCCCTTCTGTAGCCACGAATGGGGTGAAAAGCAGACTGAGGAGGGTGAGGGACAGCTGAGAGACCCAGAGACCTGGCCGTAGCCTGGGACTCCTTAAAGCGCTCTAATACTAAGGCTGCTTTGTCTCCGGAGAACCAGGTACCATCAAACGGCAGGTCCATAAGGGTGGATTGGACATCACCGGAAAAATCAGACGTCCTCAGCCAGATGTGGGACCTCATGGCCACTGTCAATGCAACTGATCTGCCTAGTGGGTTGGTCATTTCCAGCCTACATTGTGCTGTGATCTTTGTTGGATCTCTCCAATCAGCAACAGCATGGAATAGAATTGCCCGGGCCTTCTCTGGGACTTATGGCAGCACCTGCACACAACTGTGTCCCATAAAACATGGTTGTAGCAGCCAAAAATGCATGCAGTGTTCACAGACCGCAATGCCAGGCTGGAGGAAGAAAACAAATTCTTCCTAAGCTGATCCAGCCTCTTGGATTCCTGTTCGGGTTTGTGGAAGGGTGTGCACTCCGGAACACGGAGGCTTGAATAACTAAGCTCTGGGGGATTGAATGTTGCATCAGGAAAACAGGGTCATTTGTAGCGGGTCTATGGCGGCGGGCGATTGTCCAGTTCACTGGAGCCCCTGTGCTGGGTTTTGACCAGGTGCCAGAAGGACATCTGTTAAGGGCTTCAAAAAAGGGCAAAAGGGGTTCAGAGGGGGAAGCTCTAGGCTGAAGCACCTCCATCAGGAGGTTAGTCCTGACTGCCACCAAAGGCAGCTCGAGGCCCAGGACCTCAGCCGCTCTTTGCACCACCATTGAGAAGGACGCTCTCTCTTCCATAGCCATGGGAGTGGGAGAAAGCATGCCAGTGCCAGGGAAAGTATCCAGACCACTGGCCTCACCCAGGTCCGTTCACCAGTCCATGGGATCTTCTAGCTGGTATTCCAAAGGGTCCAGTGACCCTTCCCAATCCTCACCGTAAGATTAAGGATCAGGATCTGACCTAGGGAGCAAGGTCTCTGTCAAAGTCAGGTTCATCGTCCGCAATGAGGATGGGGTTGACAGCACCCAAGGGCACGGGAGGCGTCAGAAACGTTAACGTCGGAACTGGCATCAGGGAAATTCGAGGTGGTACGACAAATGCCGGTTCAGATCCAGGAACGGATACATGCGGGCCCCCTGGAGCCTAGGCCGAAGCCTCCGGTGCGAAACCAGAGGGGGCCCCTGCCAACCCTGCAGGGTCAGAGGGCACTTCAACCGAATCATACTCCCCAAATATGAGGTGCACGGCCTAATAAAACTTTTGGAGTTGGGCATGGTTCACTCTGGGGAACTCTATGCAGTGTGGAGCCGACCCAGGCGCAGGCACCCATGACAGAGGCCTGGAATGACGACACTCCTTTGACCTCATCTCATCGGCAGACGGACTGACTGAAGTCAAAGAACGCTTATTCTTCTTCAACTTGTTTTTGTGCCTTGACTTACCCGACCGTCCTGAGGACTTGGAGTAGGGAGATGAAGAATAGGGGCTGCAAACCTGTTCTGAGGACCTTCCACTTGACTGAGATCGGGAGTGACAAGGAGCCGAGCACATCAATGAGCCTTAGGGACCTCTCTTTCTCAAAGCTTTCGGATTCAGGGCCCGGCACTTGGAGCACGACTTTGGGTCATGGACGCACTCCTGGCACCAGGGTACAGATCTGTCATGAACATCACCTGATGATAGGATCCGTAGGGCTTGAATCCAGTCATATGTTACGACGTCCCGACGCACAGGGAGTGTAGACACTCAAAAATCTTCTACATAAAGTCGAAAAAGGCCAGTCAAAAAGTGACTGAGGGGTTTTGGATCTGTGTTAGCTGGCACAGAAGGAAAAGAACTGATGTCAGAGCATCAGGGTGGCACCTATATTGGTCCCATGACGTCATATTCGGCGCACACAATGCCAACAAAGGATGCAGAGCCGACTGATGCCACCAGATGGCAGGCAGGGGTAATGCTGAAGAAAAATCTTCAGATCTAGACTGATGCCAGTGGGAAATTTTAAGGTAAGGAATCTACAACTAGAAGTCTCTATCTGATAACAGAATTTAATGGTGAAGTCAGATTTTTTAAAATAAATGTTAAGGAAATGTCGCGCCGCTGTGCGCGGTATGAGCCGAACATTCGGCTCGGGCTGCGCTACGTGGGTTAAAGACACGCCGCGTCCCCAGCCTGCTCTGCACCTTACGAGGCCCCAAATTGGGCATGGGGCCTCGTTCTTTTTTAGCGCACCGTGCTCCCAGGCAGGTCTGACCCCCCACTCACCTGTTCTCTTCTTCTTCTTCTTTTTCTGTCATCTTGTTGTGCCTTCCTTTATGTTTTTCTACCTTTCCCATATTACCTTTCTCTTCCCAGCATTCCTTGTTCCCTACTCTCTATGGCTCCTAGTCCATTCTGTTCTATGTGTTTTTCCCTATCTAAGATGGTGTCTTTGTACTTCCTGTTGGTCGCTTCCTGTTTGTTGGTATTTAAAGGCTGTGATTCTTTCTCTCCTTGCGCTGCAACACTTTCTGCTTGGATGGTGTCTTCGCTCCTGCTTCCTTATATTCCTGTGCTGATTCTCGTTGGTTCCAGTGTATTTTCCTGCATTTTGCTCCTGCTGTTACCTATTCTTTTTGTTCCTGTTGCAGGAACCTATCTTTTGGAGGTTTTTTCCCCTTTCAGGGTTTTTACCCTCTGGCACTTCTTCTGAGGGACACTGCCTGCTCTTGGCATACTCATTGCCTGCAGCACCGGGGCTACCAGAAAGAGTCGCCCCTACCTGGGCCAAGGCTGAACATTTAAGAACAAGATCCACGCCACTCGTTCTGCGGACTCCAGGTTAAAGCAGCACGTAAGTCGTGACAGGAAAGGTAACTTTTAGAAATATTGTGCAATGCCAAACTGCTCTGTCGTAGGTCTTCAAAAGAATTCACTACCCACCAAAGTCAGCCATAAAAACAATTATACCCTCCAAAAATTCCAAAATTAATTCCAGCTTCTTCCTAAGAAAAATATGTACTAATTTGGCTCCTGGTGAGATAAGTAAGTGAATCTTGGTTTCAGGAAAATTAAGAAGTGGTTTGTTTACTGGAACCTGGGAATATGTGTACACTGAGATTTACAGCCACTCTGCTTGACTTCAATTTTCATATCATCAAATTAGGAATTCTTTCCGTAACTTTATTCCCAGTGAGACTGATCACTTTTTCATATAGCCCTCACTGTGAATTGGCCGATGGACCAAATACATGAGAAAGATTAAATACAATAATACTACATTGGTCAAAACATGCAATCATAATCACAGGTCTTTGACAGATGCAAACTTTAGGAAAATTCATCAATTTGCATAGTGGATGGTCTATCATATCCCTGCATATCTTCAGATATGTAATCAAAGAATCTCAGACTGTTGGTCTAGATGACAAGGTTATGGAGATTGAATATTTATGATTTAGGCCTCCTCAGCTCCCCAAGAATACTGTATTGGCATTTTCAGCCTTGCTGCGTATATAAAAGCAAAGCTGACACAAACAAACCCTTTCAGACCTTGCTACATGTCGCTGAATGTGATTGTCAGTTTGCCCCTTGCTATGCTACAGGATCATTTGAGGAGAAGGAGGAGGAGGAGGAGGAGGAAGATCTTTAGACAAAGGATAAACCTCTTTGGGATGTTCAGCCAAGATGTCTTGATCAGATACCATTTTCTCACTGATGTTATCTCAGAGATGGTTTGTGAGTGGAAGCAGGATCTTGAGTGAGTGACCTCCCGCTCCCACGCCATCCCAGCCTTTGTCAAGATCTTAGCTACAGGGTCATTCCAGAGGGTCACAGGTGACCTTGTGGGCATCTCTCAGGTAACCCAGTCCCCATGCCTGCACCAGGTACTGAGCTGCATCAATAGGAATGGCCATCAACACATACGAATGCCCTATACACTGGCCAGAAGGCAAAGGGTAGCTAGGGATTGCTCCCTCATTTCCCGCTTCCCATGTGTGATGGGTGCAATTTATTGCACTCATGTTATGTTATGTCTTTTATAAAGCGCATGGCTACCCAAAGGCCTCCTAGTGCTGATAGCAGACCTCAGAGAGATAGTCTAGTGGTTATACTCTGAATAGCCAAGTTTTAAGTAGTCGACGAAAGGAAGATTTATGGCTAGTAAGGCGGACGGGGAGAGGCAGTAAGTTCCATAACTTGGCTCCAAGGTAGGCCATGGAACTTCTGCCCCATCTGTTTTTTATTACTCTGGGAACTAAGGCTAAAGCTGCTGATGAGGACCTAAGCTGTCTGTTGGGCCTATAGAAGGAAGCCAATGCCCTTAGAAGAGGGGGGCTTCTATTATGTAAGGCCCTATGGACACAACACAAGGTTTTAAACTTTATGCATTGTTCCACAGGTAGCCAATGGAGGGAGGATATAGCTGCTTTGGCTGAGATATGTCTCTGTTTGGTTAAATGAAGACACACAGAGGCATTTTGCACAACCTGCAGCTTTCTAGTCACATATTTCGGGGAGCTGAGATATAATGCATTGCCATAATCTGATCTGGAAATGATAAGGGCCTGAATAATGAGTCTTTTTGTAACAAATGGAAGAACTTTAAAAACCTTCCTTAAGAGCCTAAGACAAGACAAGTGGAAGAGATCTTATCAACATGATGCTCTATGGTAAGTCGTGGGTTGAGCAAGACTCCTGGGCTCTTAATATTATCCTTGGGGGAGGCAGATTTTCCAAGGATTCCAAAATAGAAGGATTGAACCCCAATCCAGGGCTGTATCCTACCCCACCACCGCCAAAAATAAAATTCCACGCTGCTCTCCTCGACACCGCCAACTGGATGACAACTAACCACCTCAAGCTTAACTCCAACAAAACCGAGATCATCATCTTCGGCCCCAACAAAACCATATGGGACGACTCCTGGTGGCCCACCGCCCTAGGCCCCGCACCCACTCCCGCAAACCACGCACGCAACCTCGGCATCATACTGGACCCCTCCCTCTCCATAACACAACAAATCAATGCACTAACCTCCTCCTGCTTCCACACACTCCGCACTCTAAAAAAATCAGAGACCAGGAAGACAGTCACCCATGCACTCATCAGCAGCAGACTTGACTACGGCAACGCCCTCTACGCCGGCACCACACTCAAACTCAAACGCAAACTCCAGAGAATCCAGAACACAGCCGCACGCCTCGTCCTTGGCCTCCCCTGCCACAAACGAATCTCACCACACCTCAAATCTCTTCACTGGCTCCCCATTGACAAGAGAATCACTTTCAAGATCCTCATCCACGCACACAAATCCCTCCACAACACCGGCCCGACCTACCTCAACGAAAGAGTGAACTTCCACACTCCCACCCGTAACCTCCGATCAGCTGACCTCACACTAGCTACAGTCCCCCGCATCCATCGAACCACCACAGGAGGCAGGTCCTTCTCCTACCACGCCCCCACAACCTGGAACTCCCTCCCCACCAACCTCCGCAAAACCAAAGACCTCCTACTCTTCAGAAAAAACCTCAAGACATGGCTGTTCGAACATTACCCCCCCTTCTCCCACCCCACTAGCGCCTTGAGACCTTCACGGGTGAGTAGCGCGCTCTATAATTTGTTTTGATTGATTGATTGATTAATATCATTACTTCGGTCTTGTCTTCATTAAGCATAAGCTTACATTCTGACATCCATCCTGCTCACCGCCTGGAAACATAAGGCGAGCGACGAACAGTTGGGGCTAGAGTTGGTGAACAATGATACTACAAGCTGACTGTCGTCTGCATAGGACACCACCGAAATACCAAAAGGCTTCACTATCTCTGCAAGAGGGGACGTATAAATGTTGAATAGTGTCGGACTAAGCGACGAACCTTGTGGCACTTCACAACTTCTCCTAACATACCTGGAGAGAAAAGACAGGTCCAGTACCTGAAACGATCTGCCCTCCAAAAAAGAGCCGATCCATCCAAAAGCCCTTCCCGAGATTCCGACCTCCCTCAATCTCAGGAGTAATATATCATGATCAACAGTGTCAAAGGCGGCACTAAGGTCAAGAAGAATAAAAGCCATTGCAATCCCATGATCGAGCCACCTTCTGGCCTCGCCCGTGACTGCAATCAGGGCCGATTCTGTGCTGTGAAGGGATGTAAATCCCATCTGAGTGGGATGAAGGATATTATCTTCAAGAAAACTTGAAAGTTGGGAGTCAACATGCTTTTTGATTATTTTAGAGAAGGCTGGCAGCAGAGAAATATGCCTGTAGTTGTTTAAATGAGCTACATCCAAGATAGGCTTTCTAAGCAGGGGTATAACTATGGCATGTTTCCATTGTTTCGGCTCTCCAGCCACCTCACCACATTGCACACATCTTCTGCAACAGACACCACTGGCACTCCATCAACATGCAGGGTGTCTGTGACGCCAGGGGTAGCTTCATTGATGTGCGTGCAGTATTCCCAGGCAGTATCCATGACAGCTATGTATTCCACAGGTCACCTCTTGCCCGGCGGATGGCAGCGGGAGAATTTGGCAACATATGGCTACTGGGTAAGTACCAAGCACCACACAAGTATGAGATGTGTAATTGTGTCTGACAGACAGCTGATCCCATCCCACATTCATGTCCCAAACAGAAACAGCATGAACCACCTCATTCAGCATGTCCTATATGGATTCATGAGGGACATTTTTCAAATATCACTCCTTTTCCTTCCTCAGGTGATGCTGCAACCACTGTACCTCAGCAGAGGTACAATAAGGCACACAGACGAAAACAAGCCATCACTGAACACAGTTTTGAGCTCATGAAGTCAAGATTCAGAAGTCTTGACTGTACAAGGGGGTGCTGCTGTACTCTCCTCAAGCTGTGTGCAAGATTATAGTAGCCTGTTCTGTATTGCACAAAATAGCATTAAATCGTGGCTTACACATACCTCGGGACTCTCAGCTATGTCAGAATCCGAGCAAGAGGGGCATTGAACAAAACAGAGGGCAGGGTATGCAGGTGTGTGACCAGCTAGTTGACACTTTTTTCACCTGAGCAACATGTCTTGTCATGGTCTTTATGTGGGTTGCAGACTGCTGTCAATGATGACTGGTGGACATTAAACATTCTGTCTGCATATGCCATCCTGAGACTACTTTGTGAATCATACTTGATGTCTGTATAGAACAGCTGTCCCCAAGAGTCAGAAGATTGTCTGTACATGTTATCATGTGCACATGTCATGGACTAGCGTGTCAAACTTCAATTAAGGCCTCACGGGCTCTGGGGATCAAAGCTCAGCATGTGTGAGACCTCCCTGAATCGTGTCACAAGAGGCCCCTGATTCATAAAGAGCATTGTCCATTGGGGTGAAGGTGCCACATCAGAGGGTGTGTCCCTGTAACCAAAGTGGGTCTTCCTGCCATGAGAGACTGCAGTGTAGTGATTGTAACCCAGTTGCAATGATTGAGGGGCCACTGCCAGTAGTGCATATGTGGTGGTCATGTTCTGACAGGCCAGGGTGGCACTGGGCCTTTGTCTCAGGCAGTGGAGGGGAGGGGGCAGGTCTCGTTATGGTGTTTTGTTTCAGAACTGGCATGCCAATATGTGAAACCAGTTCAAAATTGGCAATCCTGCATGATCCACATACTTGAACTTACAGTTTCTGTATTGGGGCGGGGGTGACAAAGTCAGGGCTGCAATGGCTTCCCAGTCGTTCACTGTACATCTGCCCCTTGGGGTACTTAGTACTGTGTATCCAGGGATTGACATCTCAACCTGAGCCTGGATTGGTGGTACAGCAGAGTTTCCCAAGATGTAAGATTTGTTTACCACAAGCAGCATAATGAAATGCAAAGTGCAAAACTGTGCTGGGAAGTCCTCTAGTGTAAAGTGTAACCACAAAACATTCCATTCCTGCCTCAGTATACATGCCCTTCCTACACGCTTGCAGGTGCCTCAATTGATATTCACATGTTTTTTTTTTTGGGAAGATTACCATTCTTATTACAGTGCCAAGGCCCGGAAGTAGATCCTACACTCCGTATGTGAAGCGTGTGTTCCGGGTGCTGATGATCTCCTCTTGAGGCATAGAATCTGTCTCTGGACCAGAACCCAATGATACTCAACAGGAAGTTACACAGAGGAAACGCAAGGCAGAAACTCCCCGACAGGAACTTGCAGGCAGCCATTTTCTAGTCATTCTGAGTCATCCTCCGCTACAGACAGGATCCTCTTCCTTCCCGCTGCTCAGTCCACCCTTACTGCCCCCAACATGGCTGAGGGAGTTGAGGAGAGGGCATCCTCCTTTCGGTGAAAGGGAAATTGACATCTTTGTGGGGGGTGCTAGACAACTACTCTCAGCTTTATTGGGGCCCTGAGGACCAGCTGAGCAATGCAGTACACACCAGGATCTGGGAGCAGATTGTGCAGCGCTGCAGTGCAGTGCAGTGGGCATATACCACTGGTGGGCCAGACTGTGCCACAAGTGCTGGGAGGACCTGAACTGTTGGGCCCAAGAACTTTTTGGGCAGTCCTCCCAGCCCGACGTGCACTGGTCCACCTCACACCAATGTACCAAGAAGGTCCTGAGCACAGCCTGGCAGACCCTCTATGCTCAGTTGAAGGAGTTAGAGCAGCAGAGATCTGGTCAGTGCATTTCCTCCATGCTGTGTCTGGAAGCATGATGTGAGTGGTAAAAAAAGCTGTACAAACATGTCTTACACTTCACCATGTACAGAATATGGGCATTTGCTGCAGCAGTCATAATGTCAATGCCCCATGGAATCACATTGGAAGCACTGACCAAAGTGCATTCTAGGACTTCTAGTGTGATGGACAACACAGGGATAATAGCCATCATTCATGCTTTCATGTGAAGAAATGCAATGCATCCACCAGGACTGGTGAAGCAAAGGCCTTATCACTGCTGGGTGCAATGCCAAAAGTATGGTCCAGACAATGCTCCCATCATTGATTTGGCTGGACCCAGTGCAGGATGCCTAACCAGGGGTTGGAGGTGGGATGGTGCAGGTAGATGTGTTTGGCTCCTCTCCATGCATTAACTGTGAAGGATTTTGCATCATTTTGAGTATCCCCTCCATCATCTTCATAGCCAATCCATGGTGTCTTGCACTCTCATCCCTCTGTATGACCACGATGTCATTCAGCCTCTTCCGCATGTCTTGCCAGGCTCTATCCATTGTCTCCAACACCTGGGTCATTTTGTGCACCATCTGTGGGAGTTGCCGCATGTCCTGCAATAAGGGAGACATGTCAGACAGTGTAGCCCCTATGTCACAAAGATCCTGCTTCACATCTGACTGCTGCAGGAAACAAATCTCCCCCCCACTCTCCGACATGTATATCTGCCAGCCCTCTCTGCCTGAGACGCCCTCGGATACAAACAGCAGGTTCACATGCGGGGGTGGTGCCAAGTGGGAGGTTGTGAGGAGTAGATTTGTGCCTAGGGGCTCTCTGCTCCTCTCCAGGGCTGGCGTGTCCCTCAGATGTTGGAGAGAAGGCCTGGGAGACACTGTCAGAGTAGGAGTGTGTAGGGGAACCAACATGTCTGACCTGGATGTGAGGGCTGTTAAAAGGGGAGCTATTGGTTGGGGTTTGTGGTGATGGGCAATCCTCTGGGTTTAGAATGAGGCACCATGCCAAACACAGCAAATGTGGGCTTTGTTTGTGAGCTGCATGGGCCAAATGGAATGGTTAGGGTATTGGTCTTCACATTAATAGGATTCAGCCCCTGATCTCACTCCTTCTCTACTTCCTCCTCCTCCTCCCCCTCCTGTTCTGTCCTGGAAGGTGACAAGGCAACTTGGAAGAGGAGTGGGTTTGTTAGTCAGATTTCCCGGCGCCCATCACTATTAGTTGCTCCATCATCTGTACTCAGATCTTCGTCATGACTACCTGTGAGACAGAGGGCCTGATTCTAACTTTGGAGGACGGTGTTAAACCGTCCCAAAAGTGGCGGATATACCACCTACCGTATTACGAGTTCCATAGGATATAATGGACTCGTAATACGGTAGGTGGTATATCCGCCACTTTTGGGACGGTTTAACACCGTCCTCCAAAGTTAGAATCAGGCCCAGAGTTTGCAACAGGCTAAGTATGTGGCTTACAACATGATGCGGTGCAACACAGGTATTGGTCATAATATGTCTTCAATTAAATGGATGATCCACATGTGACCTGGTTTGTGTGCCCCTACATGTGATAGCTCACACTGTGGCATTGAGGTGTTCAATGCAGATGTGAAATGCCTAAGCAAACTCACCAGCTCCAACCACAGGTATGTGTGGTACTGAGATCCCCCTACATGTCAGCTTCTGGACCGGGCTCCTTGAGTGCGTAGCAGAAGAACTGGTCTATGATCCAGGAGCTTTGGAGAGAGGTGACACTATGATTACTATTCTCCATGTATTAAATGTGATTATGCACCCCTGACATAAGCATCACTAATCTTTTAGGGTACATTTTGCACCTCAACTACAGGAGAGATCCAAAAATGGCAATATCTGCTCATCTGCTTCCACAAGGAATTGGTTCCTGTTCAAGGGTGGAGAATCAATAGGTTACCGCTCCATATGGCACACTTACCTGATGGACGGATGCAGTGAGTTTGACTGCTGCAGCCAGGATGTCTGCTCATCCCCTGGATGGTATCATCCTTATCACTGATGTTGTCCTGGCAGCAGCTGCAATGTAACATACATATCCATTACTGATAGCAAAGGATGATGGTGATGACTTCACATGTAAATGTAAGAGATATGGACCAGTGATCTACAAGCTACACCAAGGCCCAGATCAACCATGTTTCTCACTTATAGGCAAACATGTAATTGGACTTCACTGAGGGCTGTAGGACGGGAATGCTTTGGATACCTCTGGACACACCTACATCTTCATTAGCATCATGCATCCTAAGTATGATAGGTGCAAATTTGTAAAGGAGTCTTCCAAAACATTAAGAGCTGGGCAATGTTTTCGCATCAGATTTTGTAATTACATTCACAGACATGTTTGATATATACAATTATCACCCAAGGTATGGGTAACATTTATTTATCCCCCCCAACAGGACAACGTTGCCAATTATGGACTGTGAGGGCAGCTATCTCTGCTGTGCACTTTCCCTTTGGCTTGTGATTCAAATGTACGTGTACAACCTCATGTTCTGTTACCTGACACTGTACACAGTCGTGTCAGCACAAATCCTGTGGTCCTTTACACAGAGGTTTAATCATTTGTGATATTGTTGACAAAGAGAGATTGACAGTATTTAAGGTGTCCACATCTTGCTTAAGTGGATAATCTGGGCTGTGCCCCAGCTTTACTGTTTTCACGATTTGCTGTTCAACCACTAGAGTCACCCCTCACCAACAACATCACTTTATCAGTTGTTTCCTGGCCTCTTGTCAGCAAATATACATGTCAGAAAATTAGGAACAGTTTGTGACTCCACCTCTTCTTGATGGACTTGGGGAAAACTTAATGAGCCCCTCAAGGCCCTGGAGGATAACTCTTTGTGGAACTCAAGCTGCACACACCAGTAAATCATGTCTATGAGGCCACAGCAGGCCAATTTGCATGGTTTGAAGTGGCCTACGTGGAGTGTGTCAGGGGTGGACCAATCACTGTGTTGCCTCACTTTCCACTTGAATGACATCCCATGAACAACAGGAACATTTGTGACAGGTCCCCAGAGTGACATAGCCATGTATACCTGGGAGGGCACATACACCTTACACCCTGTGAGGTGAGTCATTGTGACTTGTCATATGTAGAACTTCAGCACTGACCCACGCAAAAATCAACCTACATGAGAGTCCATATGAACCCTTAGGCAGGTAATGTACACAATCATATTCAGTAGACATATCATTTGCCAACATGTCAGGTTGGCTTGTGGCATTCTGTTATGAGCCATATATGAGCATATGGAGATGAGTGACAACAGTGGCACTGAAAAGACACCATATACCTCTGACATTTACGACACAGTTAAGGAGCAAAAGCTTTTTGTGAAGCCATTTTCATGTATCCTTACCAGTGTCTCACATCCGCCCAGTGTGTGGTGCCTGACCAGAAGTCACACCCATACATGTTGCAAAGGTCACTGCAGATTGCACCTTTCTGGACAACGTCACAGGGCCTAAATGATATGTGTGTGTTCAGTTAACATAGTAGTTGACACATGATACACAAGCAAACATAGGGGCTGATTCTAACCCCGGCGGTCTTCGACCGCCGGGGCGAGGGTCGGCGGGAGCACCGCCGACAGGCCGGCGGTGCCCCGCAGGGCATTCTGACCGCGGCACTTTGGCCGCGGTCAGAAAGGGTAAACCTGCGGTCTCCCGCCGGTTTACCGCTGCCCTCAGAATCCCCCATGGCGGCGCAGCTTGCTGCGCCGCCATGAGGGATTCTGACCCCCCCTACCGCCATCCTGTTCATGGCTGGAAAGCCGCCATGAACAGGATGGCGGTAGGGGGGGTCGCGGGGCCCCTGGGGGCCCCTGCCGTGCCCATGCCAATGGCATGGGCACGGCAGGGGCCCCCGTAAGAGGGCCCCGCAAGGTATTTCAGTGTCTGCCTTGCAGACACTGAAATACGCGACGGGTGCTACTGCACCCGTCGCACCTTCCCACTCCGCCGGCTCGATTACGAGCCGGCATCCTCGTGGGAAGGGAGTTTTTCCCTGGGCTGGCGGGCGGTCTTTTGGAGACCGCCCGCCAGCCCAGGGAAAAACTCATAATACCCTCCGCGGTCTTCTGACCGCGGAGCGGTATTATGGGGGCGGAATTCTGGCGGGCGGCCTCCGCCGCCCGCCAGAATTAGAATCACCCCCATAATGTACTTGACAGGTTTGACACAGTTCATGCATTTCATGTACATTAACTATGAATTTGGACGGTAACCATGTACGGGAGAATGCCCTCTCCTAGCCATATTTATGTACCAGTTTGTGCTGATGATATAGGATGTTGTGCTTTATGAAGTTGCCTCCCTAATGGTGCAAGGACCTTTGCTCCAGTGTGTGATTGTTCTTTGGCTGTATGTGAGAACAGAGCAGAAAGGATATTTGATTATGTGCAACCTGTGACATGACTACATATTTGCATCTACATGCCAACATCATTGGTAAATGTATGAGCGACCTTATCTATTACCATTCACCAGTGTGAGGAGTATGAGGCAGCAGTGATTGGCTCACTGTTTGGGACTGAGGTACTGTACATGTCTATTGCCACCACAACGGATTCTGGTACTTGTAGTGTAATGGACTAGCTGAGACGCATGAGGGGCAGAGTCACCATGCAGATAGCACTTATTTGGGACACCATTCATGGTTACAGTTAGTGAGTATCAGAAACATTAGTCATTCGGTGCCATTGTTAGTTACATTGAAAAATACCTGGCACCACACTGTGGTCATCAGTCACAAGTGGGGTGAGTCGGAGGCAGGCTCCAGTTTGTGCACCTTGGAGAGCCCTGGCCACCTCTATCCTGGTGTACTTCTCTTTCACCCTCCTCTTCTCATCCTGCCACTTCTTCTTGATGTCATTCACAGTTCGAATGTCCTCTCCCAATGCAGTGACTACCATGGCCAACTGCTGCTATAAAGCTGCCTTCTGTGAGGAACTACTGCTGTAGGGTTGGAGGCCATGCAGTCTCTTGAAGTTCCTCACAATAAATTTCAGGATTATGGTGGTCTCCTCCTCTATGTAGTTTTGTTTTCCCACATAGTGGGCAGCATGGCTTTACGATATGCAGCATAGACAGGCACAGTATGTTTCTTGGGAAACCCGAGCCTTGCTTGAGTGCTGCTTTTACCTGGTTTTTGGATCTGGGTTGCAGGTGGGTTTGATTTTGTGCAAGTGCATGTGATTACACTGATTACGGCTGTGGTCCGGATGATCTGGCCCAAGTGCGGATGATCCAGCCCGAATGCGCATGACACGCTCCGTGTGCGGATGATCCGGCCCGAGAGCAGATGATCTGCCCCAGGTGCAGATGATCCGCCTCAAGTGCGGACGTAAAGTTACTACTCGTAACTTACCTTTGTGAATACCAAGAAGTCGTAAAGTTACACTTTTGGTCTTAACTTAGACCAAAAGTGTAAGTTTACCTTTGTGAATCTGGCCCATGCTTTCTATTAGCACGGATCATCCATGGGAATTGTGCATTTTTATTGAGATGTCTTTATCTTCTATAAGCCATTTCTTGATACTTTGAAATTGAATTGTTAGTATCTTAAATATTACATTACATAGTGTGTATACCACTAGGAAGTCTAATAAAAATAAATAAAAAGGATCATAAAGTGGGATTGGAGTTAGAATATTTACTTTAAATACAAAAAACATGTTTTGTTATCTAAACAACTGTTTTGGATTTTGTAGTATTTTAAATATACAGGTTTAGTATTGTCTTCCAAATTGACAGGCCTTCAAGTCAAATCCCTGGGCCAGTTGAGCATACAGACACTGATAGTTCTCCAGCAACTGATTATTTAGCTCCTGTAGGTACTCTGACACCTCACCGTCCAATCTAAAGAAGCTAATTTCAGCATACACAGCACAATGGACTTGACCAACAATAAAGAAAAGTCCTCAAGTCTCAGGAGACAAAAAATGCAGAACGGTCACTACACATTCCCTTTTTAGCTCCATAGGTCGGCTGGCAAGATCAGAAAGGCTACCTGACAGTGGATTCCACCAAGGGGCTTCCTCAGGCTCAAGCGATACTTTCCATGGCCTGAAGGCTGCGGCTCCTGATGTCGTGTAGGATAAATGAAGACAAGCCAGCTGTTCCTATATTATCTTCACAAATTCAATATGCCACCAATGCCCTGAGCCTAGGTAATCAGTGTGCCAGCCTTCATCAGCTCAGAACCTGTCCAAATCCTTATAGTGTATTGGCAGTTTTTTAACAGTCAAGATGGCTCAAAGGCTCAAATAATAGAGGGCTCATGAGCTAAAATTCGGGTACCTGCCCTTCAGCCTGAAGGAGGGCTGGGCTCTGTATCAGAAAAATACATTCAAGCGAAATCCTGCAGTTCTCAGGTATCCTCGGTGTCAACTTCTTCAACCAAGGCCAAGTCTACCACAGTTTCCCATAGCAACACTGTTAAACATATGGGGGCAAACTTAAAAGAATCTGGCGCATGAGTACTGATGCGTCAGACTTCTTGCGCACTCCAACCGTCACCCAACGACACCATGGATGAGTCATATTTACAATACGGTGCACCATGGCACAAGTTAGGCCAATAGAGTCAAATTTTGTTATACTATTGTGGCGCTTTGCTGCATTAGTGTCAAAAATGTCGCCACTAGTGCAGCAAAGGGCAAGGAGGCCCATTGATTAAAATAGGTGTGTCACTTTAATGTCTGCTTTGTAAATATGGTGCTGCGATTTTTGCCTTGTTGAGCCACATCAGCATAAAAAAGTACACTAATGTGGTGCAAGGGGGTGCCAGGACCTTGTAAATCTGGCACCTGATATTTGAGGCAGAATGTGAACAATGAATAGAGAAACTTGAGGCAGACTTTCTGGTCAAGGCAGATCGTAAATTCCCCTATTTCTATATTCTCCCAAACATTCATAAATGGACTAGAACACTGACAGACCATCCCATTGTGTTTGGCATTGGTCCCATGCTTGAGCCCCTTTTCACTTTTTGAGACCACATTTTATGACCCTTGGTAGTGAAAATGCTATCCTTTGTAAAGTTTACAAAGGAAGTATACAACTTCTCCCACCATCAGTATTATCTAAGACTTATTGACCTTCTGGAAAGCCGTTAAAACCAGGCTCTTCAATTAACTTTAATCCTCAGATCTTATCCTTTAATTGCATCAGGGGCCAGTTCCAGGAGACTGTGCATTGACAGTGCGTTGCCAACAAATAGCCTAAAATTTAAAATAAAGGGTAAATAAAAATAAATGTACTGAATATCCTTACAGATGTGCAATTTGTCAGTTTGACTGACTTATTGATCACTTAACTTGTAGCAGCCCTATATACTTGCATGTCCAAAGATGCTACCCTGACAGGTATTGAAGAACTTCCTAAATTAGAAAGTTGGGTCCACATAACTCCCAATCACTTTGGCATGGAATGTGCTACATTGGCCCTTAAAATATTTTTTTTTCATTTGTGCAGACTTTATAATATCGAATACAGTGAATTTCAATGGGTAGCACAATAGTCCTCAGCTTGGAATCTTGTATATTTATATTTTGAGATCAAATGAACAAGTTACTTACCTTCTGTAGTGCCTTATCTGGAACAGACTCAAGCCACAGCATACTGTACTGTAGAATACTCCCAAGGTATCAGACTGGATCCAGAAAATCTTGAGCATTACAACTGCATGCCAGTAGGTGGTGTAGTTGGACTCTATGTCAGCTTTGTCCATGCCAGAAGTGTAATGCGCGGTGCCTATAGAGGTGCCACACCAGCCTGCAGACATCGGTTTCTTTTTGCAACTTTCTATGCCAGAAGCACAGAGCCACAAAGAACGCTGATGCACTGGTATGCAGTGCTGAGGGCTTCAGAAGGGTAGCTCTATACAGACATCGGTTTGCAAAGCAGGCTTGATGGAAGGGTAGGTAAAGAGCCTGAGCCTAGATAGAGTATTAACCAGATAAGGCGTTACCAAAGATGAGTAAGTTTTTCCTCTGATAGAGGCTTCTAGCCACAGATTACTTACCTTAGAAAAGATGCCTAAGCAGAGGTGGATCTGCAAGTAGATTACACCAAAATGTCCTGCAGGACTGAACGAGAAAAATGCAAATCACAACAGACCTGACTGTCCAGACAGTAATCTTTGGTAAATGTGCGCAGTGATGCCCATGTTGCTCCCTGACAGATGTCCAGGACAGGGACTCCGCAAGCTGCGGAAGTGGTTGCATTATTTGCTCTGGTGAAATAAGCATGCAAGCGCTCAGGGTGGTTGCTTTTGATCAGTCCGTAACGGATTTTTATGCAGATCACTATCTATTGTGAGGTGGTTCATTTCTGCACAGCCTTTCCCTTCTTCTCCAGTCATACCCAACGAACAGCTGATTGTCCACTAAGAACTCTTTGGTACAATCAAGGTAGAATGACAATGCTCTTTTCAGATGCAGGTGGTGGAGTCTCTTCCCTTCTTTAGAAGAGTGAGGCAGAGTAAAGAAAGTAGGCAAGGTGATTTTCTGGCGCAGGTCATCAGAACCCATTTTTTTGGATAGAAAGTTGTGTAATGAGGGTGCACTGGCAGTGCTTGTAGTTCAATGACCCTCCTAGCCGATGTTATGGCCACCAGAAAAGCCATTTTGATGGTGAGTAGGTGAATCGGGCAGTTGGCTGACAACCTTTAGAAGTGCTGAGAGCAGTGCCCTGCTGGGCCAGAGAAACAGAAAACAATAAAACATAGGAGATAGGTGCAGAAAGAAGGTCAGTTTCTTGGATGCACACCATATCACAAATGTGTCCCAATGGCAGGTGTATACTATCTTGGTGGAGAGATGCCTGCCAGCCAGAATAACATCAGAGACTTCAGGAGGAAGGTCATAAGCTGTCACCCTCACACTGTCCAGGTCTGTGCCAACTCACACTGTCTAGGCCTGCACCACCCAACAATGGTTTCCTCTTATTTAAGGGGAAGGCTTGGTCACCAACCCAGAATTATTAGGGAAGTATAGTCTAAAAGCTATGGATTATTTACTGGTGTATCCTTTTGACAATGTAAGTAATAGCAGTTATCCTTGTTGGGACTACACTGCTTTCAAGTTGTGATTCTCCGCTGCAGAGTTTAATTGCAGGATAGTACAGCCTTGTTTTAGATGGGGTCTTCCTTCCCAGGGTTAGGGTAAGCCAAGCGAAAGTGCTTGTGTGTGCATTCCTTTTTAACTCATAAGTGTGCTGTGTTGCATGATGTGCTATATCCAGATATGGAGATTCTTAGGGTTTGAAATGGAATAATGTTCCTCTGAGCATATTGCATGGAATGTCCTGCTGTTTGTTTAGCAAAACAGTTTGCTCAAGTGCACAAAGGGAAGCTCCTAGATTTAAAACCAGCTCTAGAAATGGACTCATGGCAATGACTAGGCTTACCTAATAGACTATAATAGACTAGTCATTTGCTCTTGCAGCAATGGACTTTACATCTGATCTGATATGTTTCAATTCTCCTTTTCACTTGGGGTTTACCTTTTTTTTTCCCCTTCACATTGAGATCCTGTGTTGCTTTTCCTGGGTGATGGAGCAACTTGTGGGGGACAAGGGGTTGGGGATGCAGCTCTTCTCTAACCATTTTCTAGAAGGAATTACAACGCATACATTTGAAGAAGGGTTTACAGACTCCATCCACCAGTGAGCTGGAGTGTTGAAACAGAAGCAGCACAGGACAAAATGTGCTGTAAAGTTAGCAGTGAACAATTATGACTGACAATTTAGAATTGTCACCCTTAAAATTAAGGGTCTTAACGCTCGTCGTAAGCAGCCAACAGTTAAGTCAGAAATAAGACACCTAAAGCCGTACTTTGTCTGCTTACAGGAGATCAGAATTTTGTCCAAAGAAAGATGTATCCTAACATATCTCAAGTAAAAAACATCCTTTTTACCTATCAAAATGCTTCAGTTAAGGGTTTAGCCATACATCAACCCAAGCATGAGTTCCAAATAATTTTGAATACGATTGACCCAGGTGGTTATTGAAGGTTGCTTAAAATAAGAACTAGTCCTGATTTGTGCTCAAGATAAAACTGCATCACACATACACCTGAAAGGCCTGGGGTTTGCTAGCAAGCCTCTTTTCTTTGATTTGCCTGTGCATTATTGCCTGGTATTTGAACCGCATTACTTGCCTGATTCTGAATACTACCAACACACAATGACTCCCAAGGATGTACCATGTTTGACAAGCTGTAGCAGCACCTATTGAGGAATCTGGCCTGGTTGATCCTTTGTGGGACAAAAACCCACAAAAAATCAATTTACATATCTCATGAATGTCACCTAATAAAGCCAAAATCGTTCTGAGATGGCTTGTGGTTGCTTCTGGAGGGGACCTCACTTGGCAGTCCAAGATGGGCTGTTCCATGAAGAGCTGGGGAAGTACTTCATTGTATAATGCGGGCCCCTGTCTAGAGTGGCACAGGGGCCAAAACCAAAAGGTTGGAATGCTGCTCAGAGCAATTGCCAATGGTTTAGACTACTTGTAAGCATTCCTTCTATCATCTTTGGTGTGTTTGATGCAGCATCCTATGTGGCCGAGGATATGCCTAGACCTGGGACCTCGCTATGCCAAAGGATCCAAGCTGTATGTCACTGATAGGGCCAAACCAGTTGCTTGTGGACCCTACTGGAAAGGACGTGCCTGGCAGTTCAGGATTGTCTGTTCCCATTATGGAAAGGAGCAGTACTGGTTGCATAAAGAAGGATTCCATCTAGAGTGGGCAGTGGAGGAAAAACAATGAGTTGGAAAGCTACCCAGAGTGACTGGCAGTTGCTTAGACTTTTTTGCAAACATTCCTCAATCACTTCAGTGTCTGCCAACAAAATTGCCCAGCGTTTTCCACTCATTCAGATACTAATTCCTTCATGCAACCTTTGAGAAGTGAATATAACAGTTTTGCAGAGTTTGGATGTTGTTTTTGTATGTAGAACATATGAGCAACCATGGACTTGGTGACATGAAGGAGAATCGTGAAAGGCTTGCAGATCTCTATGCTCTGAACAGTCTAGTGATAGGCAGTAGTGTATTCCCACACAAAAAAATACACAAGGCAACACAGGTGTTACTAGACCATTCAAGAGATAATTAGATCAAATATATCTGCAGTGTCAGAAAGTTTCTGAGGTCCACGCAGGAACGTGAGAGTGATGAGAGGGATGGACGTGGCATCAGTCCATCAGCTGGTTGTGGCCAGGCTAAAGCTAAAGCTGAAGAAATCATGGATAGAAGCGACACACCAACACCACCCTACTCCAAGCTACACAGAAACAGAGTGAATACTATGTCACTCTCAGTAACAAGTTTTGAACCCTGAAGGAATTAGAGGATGTTAGAAATGGGGTCTTTGGTTGGCAATCAGGTTACCCCCTGTCCAAGCAAGGACTCTCACTCTAGTCAGGATAAGTCACACACAATCCAAATTATCCTGTGCCCACCCTAGGGCTGATTGGTACTGAGCAGTCAGGCTTAACTTAGAAGACAATGTGTAAAGTATTTGTGCAATAACTCATGCAATAACAAAGTAGAACACCACAAAAATACACCACACAGGGTTTAGAAAAATATATAATATTTATCTGATAAGATGCAGGTCAAAATGATCAAGATGCAATAGGTATATGTTTAAATATCACTGAAAAAAATGATGTAAAGTGTCTTCAGTCTCTTAAAAAGCAACAAGTATCTCTTGCAAGCACAAAGTACCAGGTTTGCGTTCAAATTCTCCAGAAGGGACCGAAGAGGAGGCAATGCGTGGAAAACAGGGAGGTGTGCGTCAATTTCTCCGGCCACACACAGACGATGTGTTGTTTATTTCCCACGCAGGGAAGTCTTTGCGTCGATTTCAAGAGCTCTGAATTGGATCCTTTTCGGGTTGCGGGGTTTCAGACTCCCCGGGGACGGTGCGTTGAAATCCGGTGCTTGCAGGATGAAGTCACAGGGGCTGCGTCGATCCGGTGGGCGATGCGTGGAAATTTCTATTGCTCGGCAGGCGCTGCATCGATTCCTTTCAGGAAGTCGGGCTGCGTTGTTCCAGCTTGGCTTTGCGTCGATCAAGTGGGCCGCGCGTCAAATTTACAGTTGCTACGCTGGCACTGCGTTGATCTTCTCCTTGCGACGTCAGTCTGCTTCGTTCGGGTTCAGTAATTTTCTCACCTCGATGCAGGCTGTGCGTCGTTTCTTACAGGTTGTGCATCGATTTTTGCCACACAAGGAGTTCTTTTGCAGGAATGAAGTCTTTTTGGTCCTGAGACTTCAGGGAACAGGAGGCAAGCTCTATCCAAGCCCTTGGAGAGCACTTCTCAGCACAACCAGAGAGCAGCAAGGCAGCAGGGCAACAGCAGGGCAGCAGTCCTTTCATAAAAGCAGTCAGGTGAGTCCTTTGGGCAGCCAGGCACTTCTTCTTGCAGGTTCTGGTTCAGGCTCTCTTCTCCAGGAAGTGTCTGAGTTGCTAGGGACAGAGACCCTTCTTAAATACCCAAATGTGCCTTTGAAGTGGGGGAGACTTCAAAGAGTGGATTAGAAGTGCACAAGGTCCCCTTTCAGTTCCATCTTGTCTGCCAGGGTCCCAGTAGGGGGTATGGCAGCCCTTTGTGTGAGGGCAGACTACTGTCCTTTGACATGTAAGTGTCAGGCCCTACCAGCCCAGGAAAACACATTCAATATGCAGATGTGTGCAATTGTGACTGAGCATCCTGTGTTTGGGGTTTGTCTGAGTGAATGCACATGGGAGCTGTCAACTAAACCTAGCCAGGCGTGGATTGTTAGGCACAGAAGGATTTAAGTGCAGAGAAATGCTCACTTTCTAAAAGTGGCATTTCTAAAATAGTAATATTAAATCCAACTTCACCAGTCAGCAGGATTTTATATTACCATTCTGGCCATACTAAATATGACCTTGTTACTCCTTTCAGATCAGAAGCTACCACTCAAACAGTATATGAGGGTAGCCCTAATGTTAGCCTATGAAAGGAGCAGGCCTCACAGCTGTGTAAATCGAATTTAGGAGCTTTACAATACCAGGACATGTACACTACACAGGTACATGTCCTGCATTTTGTCTACACAGCATCCTGCCCTATGGGATACCTAGGGCCTACCTTAATGATGACTTATATGTAGAAAAAGGGGATTTTTAGGCTTGGTATGTACTTTTAAATGCCAAGCCGAATTGGCAGTAAAACTGCACACACAGGCCTTGCAATGGCACGTCTGGGACATGGTTAAGGGGCTACTTTAGTGGGTGGCACAATCGGTGCTGCATGGCCACTAGTAGCATTGAATCTACAGGCCCTGGGCACATATAGTGCACTTTACTAGGAACTTATAAGTAAATTAAATAAGCCAATTGGGTATGATCCAATGTCACCATGTTTTAAGGGAGAGAGCACATGCACTTTAGCACTGGTTAGCAGTGGTAATGTGCGCAGAGTCCTAAAACCTGCAAAGACAGTGTCCAAAAAGTAAAGGGAGGCAGGCAAAAAGTTAGAGGTGACCAACCTAAGGCTGTCAGCTCTAACATGTGTCCCACCTAGCTGAAAGTGGGGAGAGTTACCCAACCTCCTGGGAGCTCTCATCGCTAAGGCGGAAGTATCTGGAGACACCATCAGCATTGGTGTGATCAATCCCCGGGTGATGCTCCACCATAAAGTCCATCCCCTGTAAGGAATTGGACCACCTCAAAAGTTTAGGATTCTCGCCCCTCATCTGCATGAGCCATCTGAGGGGCCTGTGGTCTGTCTGAACCCGGACGTGAGTTCCAAACAGGAATGGTCTCAGCTTCTTCAGTGTGCAGACCACAGCAAATGCTTCTCTCTCAAAAGCACTCCACCTCTGTTCCCGTGATAATAGTCTTCTGCTAATAAAGACTACTGGTTGGTCTAAGCCCTCCTCATTTAGCTGTGCTAGAACAGCCCCTATGCCATGCTCTGAAGCGTCTGTCTGCACAATAAATTCCTAGGAGTAGTCAGGGGCTTGAGCACAGGGGCCGTGCACATGGCTTCCTTCAGGGAGTCAAAGGCTTTCTTACAAGCCTCTGCCCAATTCACCAACCTAGGTTGCTTTTTGTTTGTGAGTTCTGTCAAGGGTGACACAATGGTTCCACAGCCCTTGACAAATCTATTGTAATATCCTGTGAGCCCTAAGAAGGGTCTCACCTCTGTTTGGGGTCCAGGTGGTTGCCAGGCCTTGATAGTTTCAATTTTGGCCGGCCCGGAGGGGCTTCACCTTGCCACCACCTACTAGGTGTCCCAAGTACACCATGGAACCCTGCCCAATCTGACAATTACTGGCCTTGATGGTCAGGCCTGCCTGTTACAGGGCCTGAAGCACCTCCTTGAGGTGGAGCAGGTGTTCCTCCCAGCTGGAACTATAGATGGCTATGTCGTCTAGGCAGGCTGCGCAGAAGGCATCATTGCCAGCCAGGACCCCGTTAACCAACTGTTGAAAGGTAGCAGGGGCATTTTTCAATCCAAAGGGCATTACCCTGAACTGGTTATGGCCCGTAGAAGTGGAGAAAGCGGATCTCTCTCTTGAGACACTTTAGTCAAGATCATCTGCCATTCCCCTGACGAGAGGTCAAAGGCACTGAGGAACTTGGCAGCGCTGAGCCTGTCTACAAGCTCATCAGCTCTGGAGATGGGGTGAGCATCTGTCTTCGTGACAGAGTTTAGACCCCGGTATTCCACACAGAACCTAAGTTCTGGCTTGGCACAGGGAACAGCAGCCTTGGGAACCAACACCACTGGGCTGGACCAGGGACTGCTGGACTTCTCTATCACCCCAAGAGCCAGCATCTTGGAAACTTCATCCTAGATACTGGACCTCACTTTGTCTGACACCTTGTAAATTTTATTCTTCACAGGTGGACTGGCTCCTGTGTCAATTTCATGGACCAACAAGTGTGTGAGTCCAGTAGTGAGGGAGAACAGGGAAGAGAACTGCTCCAACAACTCGTAGCAGTCTCCCCTCTGATCTAGAGTCAGGGAGTCAGATAGATTGGCACCGTCCACTGACCCATCACCTTCTTCGGCAGAGAGGAGGTTGGGGAGAGGCTCTCTCTCCTCCTCCATGCCCACATCTGTCACAAGGAGCATACTGACCTCATACCTCTCAAAATAAGGCTTCCGCCGGTTGTGGTGGAGAACCCTGTGGGGGTGCCTAGGGGTCTTGAGGTCCACTAGGTAAGTGGCCTCCCCCTTCCACTTCTTAATTTCAAATGGGCAAGTCCAGAGGTCCTGGAGAGCTATAGGCTCTACTGGCTCCATCACCCAAACTTTGTCACCAGGTGAGAATTCAACCCGAGTGGTCTTCCGGTCATACCACTCATTCATCACCTCTTGATTGGCCTCGAGGTTGCTCTTGGCCTGCTTCCAGAAGCGCTGTGTCTGGTTACGGAGGGCCAGCATGTAACTGACCACATCCTGGGGAGGTTTCATGGGAGCTTTCTCCCATCCCTCCTTCACTATGCCTAGTGGTCCCCTAACAGGGTGGCCATAGAGAAGTTCAAAGGGGCTGAACCCCACCCGTTTCTGGGGCACCTCCCTATAAGCAAAGAGAAGCCATGGCAAGAGGACGTCCCACTTATGCCTCATGGCCTCAGGTAGGCCAGTGATCAGGCCTTTTAGGGTCTTGTGAATCTCTCATCAAGCCCACTGGATTGAGGATGGTAAGGGTTGGTAAACCGGTAGGTTACCCCACACTCATCCCACATGGACTTCATGCATGCTGACATGAAGTTTGTGCCTCTGTCAGACACAACCTCCTTTGGGAACCCCACACGGGTAAATATTCCCATCAGAGCTCTTGTCACCACTGGTGCAGTCACTGTCCTTAGAGGGCTTGCCTCTGGATAGCGAGTGGTATGGTCCAACAACACCAGGATAAACCTGTTGCCTAAGGCGGTTTTGCGGTCCAAGGGACCAATTACATCGATGCCCACTCTTTCAAAGGGGGTGCCAACAACGGGGAGTGGGATCAGGGGTGCCTTAAGCCTTTTCCCTGTCTTCCCACTAGCCTGGCAGGTGGGTAAGCCTTACAGAAGCTATCTGATGCTACCCGCATTCTAGGCCAATGGAAGTGGGTGACAAGCCTGGCAAAGGTCTTGTCTTGGCCCAAATGTCCAGCCAGGGGGAGGTCGTGAGCCAGACCCAGTAGGAAGAACCGGTGACACTGGGGGATCACCAGCACATGTGCTGCCCCAGCGGCTGGTACCTTAGGCTCACTGTATAGAAGATCATTCTGCCAATACGTGTGGTGATCGCCAGAGGCTTCACCTGCTGCTTGGGCTGAGGCCTGTTGCCTCAGACCCTCAAGAGTGGGGCACTCCTTATGCGCTTTGCAGAAGTCCTCCCTGGTTGGCCCACCCTCTACTTGCCAGCCAGCAAGTTCAGGAAGGTTACCCAGGTCGGCAAAATCCTCCCCAGTTGGCTCAGGGGCCTCCTCTTCTGGGACCCCGTCCACCACCGTGGGAATATTTGGGGCTCGTTTCCCGCGCCCCTTGCCCTTTCTATGGGCAGCTGTCTGGGCCATTGTTCCAGGCTCCTGACGCCCTTGACTCCCTTCCCGGGCAGCCATGGACCCTGTGGTCATGCAGACCCACTCAGGCAAACCTAACATCTCCAGGTGGGATCTGAGCTCTATCTACTTCCAGACAGTATGCTCAAGATCATTGTCTAACAGACATTCTACAGGCATGGCAGGACTCACAGCTACCTTTAGAGTACCAGAGACCCCCCCACTCAAAGGGAACCAGAGCCACCGACAGGTGACTCTCGCGATTGTCAGCGATTATGACCTGGTGAAATGTATTACGGATGATTTGCTCTGCTGACACCAGCTGACCCTTGACTGTAGTCATACTGGCTCCTGTGTCACGCACAGCCTCCACCCTTTTCCCATCAATGGTGACCCACTGCCTATACTTGGAAGTATTAGCAGCCACATGGGCTTTTGGCACCATTTTCTTATCTCCCAGGGAGACCAGTGACACCTCTATCTGCTCCGCAAAGCTAACTGGGACTGTCTCTCCCCCAAGCGCTACACTAGCCAACCTGGGTGTCTGCCGTCCAGTGGGGGCTATGCCCTCTTGAGACACTGGGAGTCGTCCTTAGAGTGTCCATGTTTGAAGCACTCTAAGCATTTGGAGATAAGTTTCCCTTGCTTTTTATCAAAGTATCCTGCCTTTTTCTCAAACTCAGATTGGGACTGGGTACTGGGGAATTGTTTTGGGGACCTTTGGAGAACTCCTTATGTTTAAGTTTTCCCCCCTCTTTCTTTTTTTGGGAACCCTGACCACCTTTGTGAGTGTCCCCCAGGTACCTTTTGTGGACACTCTGGTGCTGACCCAGAGGTCAGCCTCCTCAGCAAGCTTCCTAGGATCAGTCAGCTTACTGTCTATTAAGTGCTGGTGCAACTCTGTAAAACAGATACTGAGCATATCAGAATCAAATCATACAATCCTGTGTAATCATTTACTTTGCTGCCCTGTACCCATCCATTCAGTGCCTTATTGGAGAAATCAAAAACAGTCTACCCAAGTTTGTGTGGAGAGTTTGGTGCTGGCCCTGAACCTCGGACGGTATTTCTCAAGAGTCAGCTCAAACTTGGCAAGTAAAGCAGCTTTCATGGGTGCATATACATTTTGTTCTTTTGGATCTAGTGTAAGAAGTGTGTCCCTCCCCACTACTGGTATATAAAACCACAAGGCCGCCCCCCATTGCTCCTCAGAGACCACATGAGCCCTTAATGCAACTTCATAAGCAGCCAATCACTAATCAATGTCATCTCCCACCACATAACTTGGCACTACACTTTTGGGTATACAAACCTTCTTTTCCTCAACAGATCATGCATGTATGCTGCCACCATCACTGCTGGACTCAGACTGCCTCACCTTGATATCGAGCTCTTTGAGACTCAGTTCATGAGCCAACAAAAGTTTATTTTCAGCTGCAGCATCACATCTTCTTTCCTCTGCTGCTCTTTCTTTAGCTTTCCTTTCCTCTGCCTCCATGTTTAACTTTGTCAGTTGCAATTGAAATTCTCGCTTCTCCTTCCTTCCCTCTGTGGTCAGGCCATGGCTAGAGATGCTTCTCCCTGGTTTGGCAGGGGGCACCATCACAGTGGTAACATCCTCCACTACTGGCAAAAAATCCTCTGAGGGGCCATCCTTTGGATCCTCCGCTTCAACATTCTCATCAGAATGGGCTTTTGCCTGGGCCCTCAGCGCCTTTTGGTATTCCTTCTTTCTGGAGGCACCTGGGTAGGTACTCCCATGTCCATAATTGATTATATATTAGCCTCCTATAATATTGCTCAGTCAGTAGAGGATATGAGAGTCATGAATACATCCTTTAGTGATCACAAAATTCGTATTCTTTCGTTAAAAGTGCAGTTTTCCCCTATAGATTCTTGGAATTCCCTGGGCAAAACTATTAGCTTTTGTGGGAAAACAGGTAGAATTTTTTGTACTCTTGCTAAAATGTCTTCTATAAAAAAAAAGCTGTTGAATCTGTAGTAAGAGATGGAGTCGTATGGAAAGTCGATCCCCTAAATTATTTCTCTAAATTTATTGAATATATAACCCGAAGTGTTAAATATCATTGTCCAAAGCTGCGACAAAAGAAAGTAAGCCAATCCATTTTATTATTAAATAGAGAAATTAATAAATTGGTAAGAAGACAGAATGAAGGGGAGTCTACGGATAGGAGCAAGAGACTATCTTTATTAAAAAGAAGAAGAGCATGCGTGAAGTTAGGCATAAAGAGGAAAAAGGAGGATCAGATGGGGATAGCAGTGAGGGAAGCAGCGATGACAAAAAATCCACGCAAATGTTTGGATACCATTGCTAAAGCCTGTGGAAGGTGTAAATCGTCCAGCGCCCTTCCTATAGCCTAGGTGGATTGGAAGAATTATATATTGGCTCTATATGCAGAAAATGAGGTGAGAGAGCCATGGGAAATGGATTGGAGTAAAAAAAATAGCTCTGATGAGAATTGTTGGGGTCCCCCCTCTGTGTCTGAAATTGAAGTGTTCATTAGGACAATGAGGAATTCCAGAGCTATGGGCCCAGATGAGGTCCCGATGGCTTTAATTAAACTTGAATCTCTGGGCAAAAATCCTCCATCCGGTTTTCCGTGCCTGCTACCTAAAAAGTGGAGTTCCAGACTCCTGGACAGGGAGTGTTATTGTCCCATTATATAAAAAGGGTGATAAATCCCTGCCCGGAAATTATCGTCAAATTGCAATACTGGATGCAACTGGCAAGATTTTTGCAAAAAGTATTTTAGTACATTTAACTTCCTGGGTCGAGGACAATGAAATGCTTGCCCTGGAACAAGCAGGTTTTAGAAAGGAACATAGTACCCTGGACAATATTTTATTGTTGCATACGATAAATTAAAAATATGTTCAGATAAGGGAGGGAACAGTATATGCAGCGTTTACTGATTTCTCTATGGCGTTCGACAGAGTGGACAGGAAAATACTGTGGAAAAAACTATATGAGCTGGGAGTCCCCCAAACCTGCTATGCTTGATTATAGCTTTGCACTCCTCTACCTGGTGTACTCCCATATCCTTGCAGAACCCTTTCAGCTGGTTGACAGTATATGTCTTCAGCTTGGCTTGGTGAAAATTTTCAGCTCCTGCTTGAGACCCAGCCACAGACATGTTGAACTGAGGATTTAGTGAAACTCAGGCTGAATTCGAAATTGCAGAAAAAGATAAAAAAATCAACTTGACCTTAAACTGTGGGTAGATAGTGAACACTTAGCTATTTTATGTCACTGCACAAATACAAGTCCTATCCCACCGCTGCCACCAATTTTAGAAATGGGGTCTTTGGTTGGCAGTCAGGTTACCCCCTGTCCAAGCAAGGACCCTCACTCTAGTCAGGGTAAGTCACACACAATCCAAATTATCCAGTGCCCACCCTCAGGTAGCTTGGCACTGATCAGCCAGGCTTAACTTAGAAGGCAATGTGTAAAGTATTTGTGCAATAAATCATGCAATAACACAGTAGAACACCACAAAAATACACCACACAGCGTTTTGAAAAATATGTAATATTTATCTGATAAGATACAGGTCAAAACGATCAAGATGCAATAAGTATACGTTGAAATATCACTGTAAAAAATGATATAAAGTGTCTTTAGTCTCTTAAATAGCAACAAGTGTCTCTTGCAAGCACAAAGTACCTGGTTTGCATTGAAATTCTCCGCAAGGGACCGCAGAGGAGGAGATGCGTGGAAAACGGGGAGGTGTGTGCTTATTTCTCCGGCCGTACACAGACGATGTGTCATTTATTTTCCATGCAGGGAAGACTTTGCGTTGATTTCTGGCATGTGGACTTGGATCCTCTCTTTGGATTGTGGGATTTTTGGACACCCCGCGGACGATGCGTTGAAATCTGGCGCTTGCAGGACAAAGTCACAGGGGCTGCGCCAATCCTGTGGACGATGCATGGAAATTTCTACCGCACCTCAGGCTCTGCGTCGATTCCTTCAGGAAGTAAGGCTGTGGCGTTCTGGCTCGGCTTTTTGTCGATCCATTGGCCCGTGCGTCAAATTTACGGTCGCTTCGCTGGCGCTTCGTCGATCCTCTCCTTGTGAAGTCGGGCAGCGTCGTTCCTGTTTAGCATGCAGTGATTTTCTCACCGCAATGCAGGCTGTGCGTCATTTCTTGCATGCTGTGCGTCGATTTTTGCCACACAAGGAGTTCTTTTGCAGGAATGAAGTCTTTTTAGTCCTGAAACTTCAGGGAACAGGAGGCAAGCTCTATCCAAGCACTTGGAGACACTTCTCAGCACAGCCAGAGAGCAGCAAGGCAGCAGGGCAACAGCAGGGCAGCAGTCCTTTGCAGAAAAGCAGTCAGGTGAGTCCTTTGGGCTGCCAGGCAGTTCTTTTTGGAAGGTTACAGGTTCTGGTTCAGGTTCTCTTCTCCAGGTGGTGTCTGAGTTGGTAGGGTCAGAGACCCTGCTTAAACACCCAAATGTGCCTTTGAAGTGGGGGAGACTTCAAAGAGTGGCTTAGAAGTGCACAAGGTCCCCCTTCAGTTCTGTCCTGTCTGGCAAGGTCCCAGTAGGGGGTGTGCCGGTCCTTTGTGTGAGGGCAGGCTACTGTCCTTTGACATGTAAGTGTCAGGCCCTCCACCCTCCCAGCCCAGGAAAACCCATGCAATATGCAGATGTATGAAAGTGTGACTGGACATCCTGTGTTTGGGGTTTGTCTGAGTGAATGCACAAGGGGGCTGTCAACTAAACCTAGCCAGACGTGGACTGTAAGGCACAGAAGGATTTAAGTGCAGAGAAATGCTCACTTTCTAAAAGTGGCATTACTAAAATAGTAATATTAAATCCAACTTCGCCTGTCAGCAGGATTTTGTATTACCATTCCGGCCATACTAAATATGACCTTGTTACTCCTTTCAGATCAGAGGCTACCACTCAAACAGTGTATGAGGGTAGCCCTAATGTTAGCCTATGAAAGGAGCAGGCCTCACAGCAGTGTAAAACGAATTTATGAGTTGTACACTACCAGGGCATGTAAACTACATAGGTACATGTCCTGCCTTTTGTCTACACAGCACCTTTCCCTATTGGATATCTAGGGCCTACCTCAGGGGTGACTTATATGTAGAAAAAGGGGAGATTTAGGGCTTGGCAAGTACTTTTAAATGCCAAGTCAAATTGGCAATGAAACCTCACACACAGGCCTTGCAATGGCAGGCCTGAGACATGGTTAAGGGGCTACTTAAGTGGGTGGCACAATCAGTGCTGCAGGCCCACTAGTACCATTTAATCTACAGGACCTGGGCACATATAGTGCACTTTACTAGGGACTTATAAGTAAATTAATTAAGCCAATTGGGTATGATCCAATGTCACCATGTTTTAAGGGATAGAGTTTATGCACTTTAGCACTGGTTAGCAGTGGTAAAGTGAGCAGAGTCCTAAAACCAGCAAAAACAGTGTCCACAAAATGGAGGGTGGCAAGCAAAAAGTTAGGGGTGACCACCCTAAGGCTGTAAGGTCTAACAGAGGACAATAGATATCCAGTAGAAAGTCAATGGGAGAAGATCAAAGAAACAGTGTTATCAACCTCTCAGAAGGTACTGGGTCCCAAGAAGGAAAGGATTTCCACCAGCTCTGTCTGTAAATTCCAAGCAAGAAAGGAAAAGAAATATGCAGTCAACACCAGCCGAACAAGAGAAGAGAAAGCAAAAGCTCAAGTCAAATACACCGAAACCAACAAGGAAGCAAAGAGAAGCTTAAGAGCAGACAATTGAAAAATTATCAATGGTCTTGCCACAGAAGCTCAGAAAACAGGAAGCCTTGGAAACTTGAAAGAACTCTACAACATAACAAGGACACTTTCTGGCAGATACAGAAAGCCAGAAAGACCTGTTAAAGACAAAGCTGGGAAGACAATCATAGTTAATGAAGGCCAACAACTAAGATAAGTGGAGCATATTGAAGACCTCCTGAACCACCCCATGCTGCATTCTCCATCAGACATATAGCCAGCTGACAAGGACTCTCCAATCAACTACAGCAGACCATCCAAGGGAGAAATAAGGCAAGCCATGAAGCATCTGAGAAATGGGAAGACAGCAGGACCTGACAACATTCAAGCAGAGGCATTGAAGGCAGACTTGGAAACATCAGTACACATGCTTTATCCAAAGTTTGGAAAAATATGGGAAGAGGAAGAAAATTAGGGCCAGATGTAGCAAAAAAGCAATTTGCGACTTGCAAATTGCGAGTCCTTGAGACTCGCAATTTGCAAGTCGCAAATTGCTATGCAGTACGGTGTCTCAGACACCGTCTGCAACTCGCAATGGGGTCGCAATGACCCACCTCATGAATATTCATGAGGTGGGTCGCAAATTGCGGCCCCATTGCGAGTATAGGCACTCGCTAACATGGAGGCCTGCTGACGTCAGCAGGCCTCCATGTTAGCGACCTGCCTTTTCAATAAAGCATTTTTTTTTTTTTTAAATGTAGCCCGTTTTCCCTAAGGGAAAACGAGCTGCATTTAAAAAAAATCCGAAACCTTTTGTTTCGTTTTTTTCAGGGCAGGGAGTGGTCCCTTGGACCACTCCCTGCCCTGAAAAAATATTTTGGGGTCCAGTCTCAAACTGGAAGGGGTCCCATGGGGACCCCTTCCAATTTGCGAGTGGGTTACCATCCACTTGAAGTGGATGGTAACTGCGACTCCATTTGCGAATTGCATACCACTGCGACTCGCAAATAGGAAGGGAACACCCCTTCCTATTTGCGATTCGGAAATGCATTTTGCGAGTCAGTAACGACTCACAAAATGCATTTCTGCATAGGAAACACGCATTTGCGAGTCGCAAACGGCAGATTTTGCCGTTTGCGACTCGCAAAGTGTTTCCTACATCTGGCCCTTAGTTACTTACCTGTAACTGCAGTTCTCCAGTATTGGTATCTTTCATAGATTCACATGCTTGAATCATCCCCATCGTCGATGGTGGGAGCCTCACGGTAAACTTAAATACATAAAGCAGTAAGTCAGTAAAAGTAAAACCAGTAGGCCCCAGTAGGCCTCATAGGGTATTTTACAGTCTATCCACTTTGTTTTGTGAAAAGACCCAAACTTCCGTATCAACCAATCAGGATTCAGCCCCTCCCAAACACTCCCAACAGAGGCTGTATTCCCTCAGATTTTCTAGTAGGAGTGTGAAGTTTAATATCTGTATAATAGGGGAGCCTCTGAGGGGAGGAGGGTGGGTCGCATGTGAATCTATGAAAGATACCAATACTGGAGAACTGCAGTTACAGGTAAGTAACTAATTTTCTTCTCCAGCATTGGATCTTTCATAGATTTACATGCTTGAATCAGAATAACGAGCAGTAATGTCTTCTTAATTAGTGAATTACACTGACTGTAATTTTATCGTAATTTTATAAGTGATCTGAGTCACATTAGTTCAGCTTTGTACATCCACTTATATATCTATCTATCTATCTATATATATATATATATATATATATATATATATATATATATATATATATATATATATATATATATATATATATATATATATAAATAACCATAGATATCTCAATAGAAGAGCAAAAGAAAAGCTGCGTGGCAGAAAGTTTTGACACAATCTGTTTTGTTATTGTTTTGAGGTCTAGGACCTGTTAACACAATATAACAAAAGCGAATAATCTGAAGCACATCATTAGAGTAAAACACACTGATATAAAATTAGATATTAACTAGACTAAGAACCGATATCGAACATACCTTGAGTGTGGTGGTGGGATGTGTAAGAGGCTCACCTTAACGAAATAGATGCCTCAGCACTGCCTGTCCCACTGCTGTATCGACGTTGTTAGTTTCCTCGAGGCAGTAATGCCTCGTAAATGTATGTTGGCTGGACAATGTTGCTGCTCTACAGATGCTATGTAGTGGTACACCTGCAAAGAGTGCAGCCGAAGTGGCTACCGATCTTGTAGAGTGGGCTCTCACCTTGGTGTGGAGCGGTTTTCCTGCTTTTGAATGGCAGAATTGAATTGCCAGGCCAATCCATCTTGCTATAGTCTGTTTGGACACCGCGTGCCCCTTTCTTGTTCTGCCAAATGCTATAAATAATTGATCAGACTGGCGGATGGCCTGAGTTTTCTGTAGATAAAATTTTAAACATCTTTTAATATCAAGGGAATGTAATTTATTTTCGGCTACTGTTTGCGGATTTGGAAAAAAGGTTTTTAGGATGACTGGTTCATTCAAGTGAAACGTTGAGGGAACTTTCGGGATGAATTTAGGATTTGTTCGCAGGATCACACCTGAGTTTGTGAATTGGAGGAAAGGCTGTTTGACAGTGAAAGCCTGAATGTCGCTGACTCTTTTGGCGGAAGTAAGAGCTATTAGTAACGCTGTCTTCCATGAAATGAATTTTAGATCAGCTTTGTGGATCGGCTCAAAAGGAGCTTTCATGAGCTGCATCAACACAACATTCAGGGACCATAATGGCGGAGGTTTTCTAACTGGCGGGAAGACCCGAAAAAGGCCCTTCATGAATTGCTTGACAATTCTTGTGGAACACAATGAGACTCTGTGTGGTGATCTGCGGTATCTGGAGATTGCTGCCAGATGTACCCGAATGGAGGAATATGCAAGTCCTGATTTTGCCAGGAGCAGGAGATATGGAAGTACCTGTTCTGGAGGAGAGGACAAAGGATGTATATCTTCTGCTGCACACCATATACAAAAACGTTTCCATTTAAGTTTATAGGTTTTGTTGGTAGTGTCAGCCCTAGCTTTTGCCAAGATGTCTCTACACTCCGGGGAAATTTTGAGATTCAAGTATTCATTGTATTCAGGAGCCAAGCTGACAAAAGAAGAGACGACAGATCTGGGTGTCTGACTTGTCCCTGGTGCATCGTTAAAAGAGTCGGACTCTGTCTGAGTCGTAGATGTGGCCGTTCGGAGAGCATGAGGAGCTCCGTGTACCAGACTTCTCTGGGCCATCTGGGAGCTATGAGCAGAAGGCGACACCCCTCTGACTTCAGTTTGTTGATGACTCTCGGGATGAGCGGGATCGGAGGAAAAGCGTAGGCATAGACTCCGGACCATCTCATCGAAAACGCATTCCCCCACGAATATTTTTGGGGAAGCCAACTTGCGCAGAACTGGCATTTCTTGTTCTCAAGAGTGGCAAATAGGTCTAGGTTCGGTTTGCCCCATAGTAGAAAAAGGCTGTTGAGAGTTTTTTGGTCTAGCTCCCACTCGTGTAAGGAATCACTGTCCTGCTCAGGGTGTCTGCTAGAACATTGGTTTGTCCTGGCACATGCTCCGCTTTGAATGAAATATTGTGCTTGATGGCCCATGTCCAGATTTGCTGTGCTAGCTGCAAGAGTTGTAGGGATCTCGTGCCTCCTTGCTTGTTTAGATAAAACATGCTGGTTGTGTTGTATGTCCTGATTAATATGCTTGAATTTTGTATCTTTGGCAAGAAAGCTTTTAGAGCTAAGAGTATTGCCTTGAGTTCTAGGTAATTGATGTGGAGCTGACCCTCTTTCGCATTCCAGGTTCCGCTGATTTGCAGGTCCTGGCAGTGTGCACCCCATCCTTCGAGAGAGGCATCCGTTGTTACTATGTAACCTGGTGCTTGAAGAAGGAATGACAGTCTGTTTGACAAATTGTTTAGAGTCGCCCACCACCTCATGGTGTTCTTCATTAGAGGCGTTATGCGAATCTTGTCTTCGAAGGAACCGTTGATCTGGGTCCATTGTATGTCCAATTGCTCTTGCAGGGGTCGCATATGGAGCCTGCAATCTGGGACTAGCGGAATGCATGATGATATCATCCCGAACAATGATTTGTAGATGCAGACTGAAACAAACTTTTTTCTGGAGAGCCTGTCTGCCAAGGAGGTTAACTTTTGTTTCCTCTCGTGAGATGGGTACGCTTTGTTGCGGACTGTGTCTAGTATTGCTCCCAAGAAACTTAATACCTGTTTGGGGTGGAGCTGAGATTTCTGGTAGTTGACTACAAACCCCAGGCTGTGTAACAATTGAAGGCAATAGGAGATATGACTTGTTACTTGCGACTTTGAGGGTGCCTTTATAAGCCAGTCGTCCAGGTAAGGGAATACCTGGATACCTGACTGGCGGAGATGTGCTGCCACCGGAGCCAACATTTTTGTGAAGATTCTGGGGGCTGATTTGAGACCGAATGGGAGAACCCGGAATTGGAGGTGCATACTTCCCAATCTGAACCTTAGGAATTTGCGATGGTTGCGATATATGGGGATATGAAAATAAGCATCCTGGAGGTCTAGGGATGCCATCAGATCTCCAGCATTTAACAGACGCAGGATGTCTTGCAGTGTTACCATCCTGAACGACTGTTTCTTTAGAAACTTGTTTAGTGCTCTCAAGTCCAGGATGGGGCGCCAGTCTCCTGAGGGTTTCATTAGAAGGAAAAAACAGGAGTAGAATCCTCTGTTCTTTTGAGATAAAGGGACTGGTTCTATCGCTCCTTTTCTCAGCATCACTCTTACTTCCTTGAGGAGTTGGTTCATCCTCGGAGGCGGTGGGCCCGATGGAGGAACAATTGGTGGTGTTTGTGTGAATTCCAGAGTATGACCTCTGGCCACTACATCGAGTACCCATCTGTCCGATGTTATAGCCTTCCATTGGCAGAAATAGGAAGTGATGCGACCTCCGACCCTCGATGTAGGTGGGTGGGGAAGCGTTGAGATGACCGGCGGGTCATTGTTTTCTGCCTGTATCTCTTCCTCAGGCAGCTCCTCTTCCTCTAGCTGGATGTTTGTAAGTTGCGGCTGGTGGTAATCTATAATGCTGCTGTTGCTGGTGGTACAGATGTCGTGATCCTGTGGAGGAAGACTGATATTGGGATCTGTATTGTTGGTATCCGCCTCGAAAAGAATAATTTCCTCTACCCCTTGCACCACGAAAAGGTTGTTTTTTATATTGCAGGGTACCTAAGGATTTTGCCGTATCGGTATCCGTTTTGATAGCCTGCAGCATGTAGTCGACATGTTTACCAAACAAACTTTCTCCATCAAAAGGCATGTCGAGAACACGACTCTGGACTTCCGGTCTGAATGAAGTAGCCTTAAGCCATCCTTGCCTGAGCAGGACTGCTGCGCCAGCTAATTGTCTGAAGCCAGTGAGAGAAATGTCTATTGCGCTGTCTATAATCTCCGCGGAGACCCTTTCTCCCTCCTGCAAGACCTTTTTTGCTTCCACCATGACATCTTCTGGCAGTAGATATAAAAAGGCAGACATGTCTGCCCACATCTGGCGATCGTACCTTCCCAGGATGGCGAGGGAGTTAGCCGCCTTAACTGTGACCGCTGCAACAGAGGAAAATTTCTTGCCGATATTGTCTAATCTCCTCCCTTCCTTGTCTGGGGGAGACGCTATAGGTGCGGAGGGGTTTTTGGAACGTCGCTGAGCCGCCTGTGATATAACAGAATCAGGTTTTGGCTGCGAGACTAGACAGGCCGGAGAATCATCTGGGGCCTTGTACTTTTTCTCCAGCCTTGGCATTTGTGAAGGCACTGTTGCCGGATTTTTCATTGCCTTCAAACCCTCCTGCCATAAGAAATCTACAATGGGTATAGCTCTTACCGATCTCTTTGATGGCTCTTTGAAGTCGTCCAAAAAACATTCGGTTTCATGAGAAACAATTGCAAGGCCAAAACGTTTTGCCGCTCTCTCTATTAAATTATGGAAACCTCCTATGTCCTCCGGAGGAGAATCTACCGGACCTGCTGGTGGTGGAGATGGTGTGGGGACGAGATAATCATCCCATTCACTAGCCGCCGAATCTCTTAGCTCACCCTCTTCCCTTTCGTCGTCTGACGAGGGGTGAGCTTCCTGAGTTTGGCTAGTTACCGATATGCTAGCCTGTGGTGTTTCCGAAAGATTAGTAGCCTGAGTTTGCCGAGGTGTCTGGTAGCTCTCAGGTCTAGGTGGCGTGGACTGAGTTGATGGTGGAAACCTTTTATAGTAGTCATTCAACATATATTGTAGATCTGCTACTAGTGTGCTAGGCATAGCGAGGGGCGATGGTTGTTCTGCCTGTGGATAGGATGGTGAGGCATAACTAGGCTGGTAATTCTGATCCTCCTCATCATCAAACTCTTTGCATTTGACATTGAGTTGGGACGGGCTACTAGCTGCCCCAAAACATTCCGTCATTTTGAGAGTATGCATCATCGTCATCATCATCTAAAAGATGCTGTGGTGGGTATGGCAACACTTTACTTGGTGAGGTATGCATTCGCAGAATATTAGACTCCTTGTCCCCCATGTTAATAAGTGAAAGGGGTAAGAACCTGGTGGAGTCGTCCTGATGATAGGAGGAATGGTGCGGCGAAGTATCCAGGTAGGTGGATGGCTTATACACTGTTAGTGCTGTGGACGATATGATCGTCGACAGTTCCCTCGTCGACGGTTCCCTCGTCGTCCGTTCCCTCATCTATGGTTCTCTCGTCGATGACTCTCTCGTCGACGGTTCCGTCATTGACGGCGTCTTCGCTGACGGGTCCTTCGTCGACGGGTCCTTCGTCGATGGTCCCTTCGTCGACAGGCCCTTTATGGACGACGGTTGTTTCGTCGACGTATCTTTTGTAGGTGCCGTCGTCAGCGGTGCCTTTTTAAACCTCAATGAGAGGTGCTTCATAGATGGGAGTGCCCTAGTCGATTGGTGAACCCAGGAGGTCTCCGTCGTCGACAATGTGGTTGCTGACGAAGCTTTCTTAAAAAATTTTGCCGTAATTATCGTCGTCGATGATAACGGCGACGACGTCATAATCATCGGCGAGACCGGTGTTGTGAACGTCGACGACACTGTAGTAGATGTTACCGTAGACACCGTCGTCGACGGGGTGGTCGTCGACGGTTGTTTTTTCGCTGAAGAGACTTTTTCTGGCTCTTTTTGCGGTGACAGAGACAGGGATGCCTTTTTTGAGGTGCTTTTTCGATGCAAAGGCGTAGTAGGTTCTGAATGAACCTTTTTTGGCAAATGTTTCAATGTCTCTGAGTGGGAAACATCCTTTTTTGCCTCAGTAGAGACTTGTTTTGCCTTTTTGGGCACCTTCCTTGGTGGTTCATCAGACACTCTACTTCTCTCACCTGTTCTTTTCTGAGGGCGAGAAGTCTGTGATGACGCTTTGCTGTCGTCTGAGGAAGGATGTTCTATGGCTTTCTGTTTTTGCAGCCATAAGAGAAGTCTAACCTCACGGTCCTTGAGGGTTTTTTGACTAAAGGTGCAACAGATTTTGCAGTCTCTCACCTTGTGGTCTGGATGGAGGCAGTAGATACACTTCTTGTGGGGGTCATCAACATGCAGTCTCTTCTTCCCACAATTGTCACAGTCTCTGAACAGACGCTTCTTTGTCTTTTCAGACATGGTAAAGCTGTGGAGCTAGTTTCCTGAGAGAAAACAATCTTCAGTCAGAAATAAGGAAAAAACTGAGCAGAGCTCAGGGAGACTCCCTTCACACGACGTGCGGTAGAAAATCTGAGGGAATTCAGCCTCTGTTGGGAGTGTTTGGGAGGGGCTGAATCCTGATTGGTTGATACGGAAGTTTGGGTCTTTTCACAAAACAAAGTGGATAGACTGTAAAATACCCTTTGAGGCCTACTGGGGCCTACTGGTTTTACTTTTACTGACTTACTGCTTTATATATTCAAGTTTACCGTGAGGCTCCCACCTCGACGACGGGGATGATTCAAGCATGTGAATCTATGAAAGATCCAATGCTGGAGAGAATGTGCTATCAGACTGAAAGGAGGGTTACCTCATCAAGATCACCAAGAAAGATGACCTAAGTAACTACACTAACTACAGAGGTGTAACTATCAACCCCAGGCAAACCGTTCATCAGACTCATCCCGAACAGAAAGAAGATCCTAGTTGATCAGCAAGTTGGCTTCTGCAAAGAGAGATCCTGCACAGACCAGATTGCAACACTGTGCATCATCATTGAGCAGTTGATGGAATGGAACTCCCTCTTCTACGTCAAATTCATTGACTATGAGAATGCATTCAGCAACGTTATCCTGATCCTGAAGGCTAACATGGCCAGCACAACTACAATCACTCTTGAAGATGATTCACTGGAAGAGTTTAAGGCTGTCACCTCACTGGGCAGTGTAAAGCAACCTTTGACCTGCTATTGAGGTCAGGAGAAGCTCCCCGTGCCGCACAGCTCCACCAGTTGTGCCTGCGTCCCTCTCCCCGCCCTCGCAACTTCTACTGCAAGTTGGAGGTCATCCTCCACCCGCAAGCTCCCACCTGCGCCTCATCTCTGGTGGTTAGTGGTGCCGTAAGTATTGTCTGTCTGTTTGCCTTGTGTCTGTTTTTCACAGCTTTTACTGTTTCACTGTTTTCTTGCTCTCTTTCTCTGTTGTGCATTTTTGTGCCTATTTTGCTGCTTTTCCTGCATCTCTCACCTTCTCCCCCTGTGGTTTTCCCACCGCTGCGTCCTCTGCGGCCCGCCCCCTTGCGCACCTATTTGTGCTTCCCTCCCGCTTCCTAGCTGCTCTTCCCTCCCACCTCCCCCTCTCAATGGTGGCACCCAGCACCAGACCCCCTGGCCTACGCGACCCCCCCCTGCACCCGATGCCACTACGACACCAATGCCCTCCACGCCCTCAACACCGGCTGTTCTACCACCTGCTTCCAGGTCTCACTAAGGCTCACCCACGGACCCTTCTCCTGCTGTAGCTGCAGCTTCTCCACTCTCCGAGCCACCACCTCACCCGCCAGAACAGGACACAACCACCTCAGATGCATCCTCCTCAACACCCGCTCCGTCCACAAGCATGCCATCGAACTCTGGGACCTTCTCGTCTCCTCCTCCCCGGACATCGCCTTCCTGACAGAGACCTGGTTGAACCCATCCTCAGCACCCGACATCGCCATAGCCATCCCAGACGGTCACAAGATCACCCGCAGAGACGGTACCAACAGACCGGGAGGAGAGATCGCCATCATCCACAGGAACACAATCAGAATCTCACCCAACACCGAAGACACCCTCAGCACTGCCGAACAAATGCACTTCCAAATCCACATCGATCCCAAGACCACCCTCAGGGGTACCCTCATCTACAAACCCACCGGAACTCGACCTCAGTACAGTGACTCCATTGCCGACATCATCAGGACTCAGGCCGTTGCATCTACAGACTACATCCTCCTCGGAGACCTGACCTTCCACCTCGAAAACACCAATGACAGCAATTCCACTGCCCTACTTGACAACCTCGCTAACCTCAGACTCAATCACCCACTCCGCCGGACACACGCTTGACCCCATCTTCTCTGCCAGCAGCCACATCGCCTTCAGCCACACCACCGAACTCCAGTGGACCAACCACCGTTGCGTCCACTTCACCTTCATTAAACCCAGTACTCACTACCACCCGCAACCAATCCCCCGCCTCAGCTGGAACAACATCACCAACGACCGGCTGATCTCCACCCTCACCCGAGCCCCACCAGCTTACACCACTGATGCCGACACAGCCGCCCGCAACCTCAGGCAATAGATCGACGACTGCGCCAACACTCTCGGCCCGATCAAGAAACCCTCTTACAACCGTGCCATCAGAAAAGCCACCTGGTTCACCACCGACCTCCAGACCTCCAAACAGGCCTGCCGAAAACTCGAGAGGAAGTTGCACCAGGAACAGACAGGAATAGACACCAGCCACCCACACTGCCCTCAAGAACACCATCTGCAAGCACCACCAGCTCATCCGGACCACCAAGAGATCCTCCTTCAAGGAACGTATCGACAACAACGCACACAACAGCAAAGAGTTCATCAACATCGTGAAGGAACTCTCCAACCGCAGCTCCAGCACCAACGACATCCCACCTTCGCAAGACCTCTGCGACTCCCTCGCCACCCCTCTTTCTACGCAAGAGCACAGACATCCATGACAGCTTCAACAACAAGACCCCACAAGCAGCCACCAACACCTCCGACTCATTGCACTCCAACCACACCAACCTCCTGCTCTCCTGGACACACGTCACTGACGCTGACACCACCAAAGTAATGAACAACATTCATTCCGGCTCTCCATCTGACCCCTGCCCGCACTACATCGAAAACAGAGTGAGCTCCATCATCGCCCCCCCACCACTCCGTATGATCATCAATAGCTCCTTCGAGACCGCCACCTTCCCGGAAAGCTAGAAGCAAGCCGAGATCAACACCTTACTCAAGAAACCCAAGGCGGACCTTAAGGACCTCAAAACTATCGGCCCATCTCCCTGCTTCCGTTCCCGGCAAAGGTTCTCTAGAAGATCGTCAACAGGCAACTAACCCACCACCTGGAGGCAAACAACACCCTGGACCTGTCCCAATCTGGCTTTCGCAGCAATCACAACACCGAGACCGCCCTCATCGCTGCCACCGATGACATCCGGACCCTACTGGACAAAGGCGAAACCGCAGCCCTCATCCTCCTTGACCTCTCAGCCGCCTTTGACACCGTCTGCCACCACACCCTGCGCACACGTCTCCACGACGCAGGGATCCGCGACAAGGCCTTGGACTGGATCACCTCCTTCCTCTCCGACAGAACACAGAGAGTCCGCCTCCCTCCATTCCTATCTGAAGCCACCAAGACCATCTGCGGCGTACCACAGGGCTCCTCCCTCAGCCAGACACTCCTCAACGTCTACAAGGGACCGCTCGCCAAAATCATCCAATCTCACAACCTCAACATCTTCTCTTACGGCGACGACACCCAGCTGATCCTCTCCCTCACCAAGGACCCCGCCACCGCCAAAACCAACCTCCTCGAAGGTATGAAGCCCATCGCCAAATGGATGAAGAACAGTTGCTGAAAACTAAGCTCAGGAAAGACAGAGGTCCTCATCCTCGGCCCCACCCCCCTCCGCTTGGGATGCCTCCTGGTGGCCGCCCATGCTGGGAGCCACACCAATGCCCACCAACCACGCCCGCAACCTGGGTTTCATCCTTGACTCATCGCTCTCCATGACCCAACAAGTCAACGCCGTCTCCTCCTCCTGCTTCAACACCCTCCGCATGCTCTGCAAAATCTACATGTGGATCCCTACCGAAACCAGAAGAACGGCTACCCAGGCCCTCATCAGCAACGCTCTCTACGCGGGAACCACGGCGGCTCTCCAGAAAAGACTGCAACGGATTCAGATTGCCCCTGCACGCCTCATCCTCAACATCCCCCACCACAGCCACATCAAGGCCCACCTGAGAGACCTGCACTGGCTCCCTGTCAACAAAAGGATCACATTCGAACTCCTAACCCACACCCACAAAGCACTCCACAACGCTGGCCCAGCATACCTCAATGATCGTCTCACCTTCTACACCCCAAACCGTCAGCTCCGGTCCGCCGACCTCACCCTCGCCACTGTCCCACACATCCACAAGACAACAACCGGCAGCAGATCTTTCTCCTAACTCGCTGCCAAGACCTGGAACACCCTCCTCATCTGCCTACGTCAGACCAAGGACCTACTGACCTTCAGGACACCTGGCTGTTCAAGCAGTAGCAGCTCCCCCCTCTCCACAAGTGCCTTGAGACCCTCAAGTGTGAGTAGCGCTCTGTACAAATGCAATGATTGATTGATTGATATACAAGCAGGGTGGAACAGACTCCGAAATCCAGGAAAAAAATCTGCAAAGCAAAGGCTGCCTTCATTCAGCTAAAGAAGAGCTGGAGCTACAAGGACCTAGCACTCCAACCCAAGATCAGGCTTTTGAACACCAAAGTAAAATTGGTCCTTCTGTATGGAGCAGAAACATGGAGGACAACAGTGACCACCGCCAACAAAGTCCAGACCTTAATCAACACTTGTCTAAGGAAAATGCTCTAAATCCACTAGCCAAACACCATCAGCAACCTTGACCTATGGCAGCAGACTTTCCAGGTCCCTGCTCCTGATGAAATCATGAGCTGGGTAGGTCACACGCTCTGCAAGCCTGCATTAAACACCACCAGGCAAGCCCTCACCTGGAACCCTCAAGGAAGAAGGCCAAAAAACACCTGGCATTGAGGCCTCGAGGCTGACTGCCAGCACGTGGGTTACACCTGGAATCAGACTGAATGAAAAGCTCAGGACAGAGATGGCTTGAGAGTTCTGGTTGATGGCCTACACCCCAGGAGGGGTAGTGGGCATAAGCAAGTAAGTGAGTGTTTTTTTACAAAAAGATCTCCAACAATCTTGAATTTTGTTTTCTGATCGCAGCGTTGAGCGAATGTCTTGATGGCTTGTCTACAATTTATAGCTCCAACTAATGTACTGTTAGGAATCTGCATTGCTTCATATTTAAAAGTGGATCTTTCACTTACAGTATATACACTTATACATATATTGTAATGAAATGGTGATATTATGCAATTTGTTAATCTTCCTAATGCTCTTTCAAAAATAAAATCAGTACTAAGAGGAGAACAAGGTGGCACAATCTTGCTGACTTCAGCTTGGTTATCTACTTTAGGTCTCTCACCAAAGTACTCCCAGCGCTCTTCAAAATTTCCAAACCAAAGGGTGAATCATGAATCTGTTCAGCATTCTCTTAATGCACCAATGCCCTGTTAAACTAGCTCAGCTCTTCAAACCAACTACTGAAGTTCTCCACAGTCTCAGATTCCTGATGAACTTTGAGAAGATCTTATGGACTCAAACTCAGGTCATGGAGTTCTTGGGGCTATCAACAAACTTGCTTTCCTTCACACTCAAACCCAGGTAGATGAAGGTCACTCAGATTATGAGAGAACTAAGTAGTCTCTTGGTATTTCCATGAACATCTAAATAAAGCTGGGCAAAATGGCCACAGCACACAGATAGTATAGTCCAATAGTGTGGCAGGGATGAGTGTCCCTTATCTTATGTTGCTATGATGCAAAGTTGAAAGGAGTCTCAAGTCCTGTTTGTAGAGGGTGTCTTTTATTTGTAGATACTGGAAATCATTGTGTCATCAGCGTGATACAGCCAACACGTGTTTCGTCACACCAGTGACTTTATCAAGGCTGGGCCAGCCGGCCAGGAAGGTGCGTAACGAAGGTAAGTAATGAGGGAGCCGCGTGATCAGTTGAATGGGCTCAGGGACGTCAGTGGTGACTTCTTAGAGTAGAACTAATGAGAATATGGTTGAGTGAGAGAACCTGAATGCAGACCCTGGTAAGCCTGTGGTCGGAACCTGAAATGGCGAGGAGACGTGTGTCAACAAGCTATCTTGGACGCGGCTCCCTCATTACTTACCTTCGTTACGCACCTTCCTGGCCGGCTGGCCCAGCCTTGATAAAGTCACTGGTGTGACGAAACACGTGTTGGCTGTATCACGCTGATGACACAATGATTTCCAGTATCTACAAATAAAAGACACCCTCTACAAACAGGACTTGAGACTCCTTTCAACTTTGCATCATAGCAACATAAGATAAGGGACACTCATCCCTGCCACACTATTGGACTATACTATCTGTGTGCTGTGGCCATTTTGCCCAATTTTGTCTTCGGGTATTCCAATACCCTTCTTGGTGCCTACCGGGTAGTAAGGCACTGGGCCAGTTTGCACCTGATCTTGCGGTTACTTTGATACTTGTCTAAAGTTATTGTTTTACTGCCTAGATGTGCGGCGCCTTTCACCCTTACTACCCTATTGTGCGTTGCCTAAGGCATCTAAATAAAGCTGACTTGATCAAGCTGACCTGGGTGCCTCGATTCAAGTGATCGTTCAAGTGCCCATTTAAGTATCAACTCCTACATAGCTGGAAGATGGATCATCTCTGCAGAAGGTCTTTCTGCTTGGCCCTATTTACCTAAACTAGGATTGCAAGCATGAGTCACCTTACAGTTAGCTAATATGGAAGCCAGGGACAGCAAACCAATGTTGGGACCACGCCACACTTCCTCATAGAGTCCAATGTGAGCAGGGCAGGTTGGGGTACAAGTATGAACAGCATAAATATAAGAGGTATTGGGTGATGCAGAATGATAGCTGTAGGTCAACTCCCTGGAGGATTTAGCCAGCATATTTGTTTTTTAGAGGCTAGCCAAAAGACATCCCACCACAGCATCTATCTCAGGACTGACAATGTGTCTTCCATGAAATATATATCAGCTTGGCGGCAAAGTGAAACATCTTGACAGATCTCTCAAAGGACCACTATCTGAACAACAACGTAGCTGTCTTCTCTAAATACCCTTCTGTTGTTCCAACTCGACAGCAGAGTAGCTCCTTAAACACCTGAGGGTCTACAATTGACTGAATAGTGGACCTTCCAGTATTCCAGGAGGTCAGTTTGCTTTTTTGTCCCCTGGAGATATGCCTTGATCTCTGCCTTTGAAAGTAACTAATGGAGGTCACGGACTACAGGGTGATAAGGTCAAATTGTCTATATGTGATGATCGGTTCTGGCTCTTTAGTGAAATATTGCTTTGAGGAGTAAAGCACTGATTGAAGAGCACCCACTAATATTACATTTTCAAAGTATAGCCTGGAAACAGTGAGAACGTGAATTGCTATATTTGGATGTTCAGCACACAAACAAGTTTTTTTTTGTGGGGGGGAGTGCAGTTAGAAATGTGCAGGTTTTCCAATATAGAAGTGAGGTACAGGAACTAGAGAGGGCCTGGATGAAGGCCACTGAATTTTAGAGTGAATTATAGGATGAAGTTTACAGCTCTGTGAAGGCGTAACGAGAAGAAACTCTGATTTGTGGGTTGGACAGCAGGTAATGTTCTGATGTCATGTTCTAGAAATTTTTCGTGCAATGGTAAAAAGATAGGCATAAAAATAATGACAAAATGATAGTGCCTAAAAATTAGTATACTTTATTTAGGACTGGAAACGTTCAATGACATTTACAGAGGCAAATGAAATTGACTACTGTATAATATGCGAATCTGTTCCCTGAAAAATATTTTTTATTATTTTCAAACAACACCCTTAAACAGTATTAGCAATGGTTACTTTGTAGTGCCTGTCTTAGAAATGTTTCATAAGTTAACACTGCTCAAGATAACATAAATCGTTCTACTTACCAAAGATCCATACTTGTAAATGCACATGATTTCTATACCTAGTTTGAAAAACAAAACATAGAATATTTTTGTTGTACACCTGCATGTCATCTCCAACTTTCTAAGTGTCTCATTCAAGGCACTCTCATTTAAGTGAACAATACTGATTTAAAATCACATTAAAACAATCAGCTTGATACATTTTGAAAACTAATAAATGCATTTAATAGGCAAGTAATTGAATAGTCCAGAAACCTTTACCTTTCCCCTTGCCTAATGTAATGTCATCATCATTGCTGAAAACCCACACAAATAAATGGATCAGTATGGCCACACAAATATAGACGCAGACATAGTATAAAAATTACATTACATTTCGATTGAACCTTTTGCACAAATTGGATTGCAGTTAAGGTTGAGGAGTCACTACCCTATAGGAAAGACCTTTGGAAGGCTTATAACTCTTTGCCCAGTGACCTTGGAGCATCATATCTCCCAAAGGGCAAGATTACCCAATTTAAATTTCTTTACAATATTTGAGGACGATTGACCCCAGGGGGTTGGATGGGAGGGAATTTGTATTGGGAGAACCAAGGGCGTGTTTGTCTTTTCAATAAGCCAGTGTTTTTCTGCCAGGTAGATTACACTCTGTTTGATTTGCCAGTACAAGATGGTGTCAAACAGCCTTCTTCACGATTGCTGACATCTCTCAACAATATTCAATGCACTTTACATCGCCTTTTTTCCAGACAAGCAGGTTCTTTGAACATCTACATCTTCCTTTCCTAAAATTGTGATGCAGTTTCACGTTGGACAGATCATTCCCTAGCCAGTGTTCTATTCTCCACCTCACCCCTCTACGGAGGAGGAAAGACCACCATTTAGACCCCAAAAGAGCACTGAGTTCCTACATCCATCGTACCCAAAAACAATGTGTGGGTGATCAGCTCTTGGTGGGATTCACTAAAGTGAAAAAAGGCAAGGCCATGCAGAAGAGAACTATCTCCCTGTGGATCATGCCCTGATTAGGTTGGAACAAAAAGTAGCTACAGATAAACTGCATGCTCATTCTGCCAGGGCCAAAGCTGCTTGGCACATGAGCCTCCCGCAATATGTTTACGAAGCACTATTGCCTAGACAGCAGGTCATCTGCTCAAAGGGGAATTTTGCTTGCTCAGGTAGCACAGGTCTTTCGGGTTTTTGAATCCAGTCACAAAACCCTCCAGCAAATAGGTACTGCTTTGGGATCAATTCGAAAGGTGAGGAATCTGCGTCTAGAAGTCTCTATCAGAAGAACAGGTCTTTCTGGTAGAGATTCTATCTAAACCCAGATTTCTCACCAACACTCCCATCATCCCTGTTTTGTTATTGGACTCTATCCGTTAATAAGATCCCAATTAGGAATCTGCACAGTAATCACAATCAATTTGCCACTGGGCTTCTGTGTCTCAGGGAGTGGACAGCCTCGAAAGCAACTGATATCACTATGCAGGGGTGGTGCCTTTATAGGCTTGCAAGTCATTTCCGGAGCAGGCCAGTGTCAGTGTAGTGCCACACAGCGCCACCTACCAGCACAGCAAGGTACTACTGAAAAGTTTGATGCATGTGAAATATACAAAAGGTGAGGAATCTGCAGCTAGAAGTCGCTATCAGAAGTTACATTTGTTTACACATACTATTATTATTTTATTTTAATTTCAAAAGAGCCATACAGTTCGAGAAGGATAATGTCAAGTTATGGTGTGTCTGTAATAATTGTTAGTGATGTACTATAACAGTTATCATACTGTGTACACGATATTGCCAGGTCTCACAATAACATGAAGCATTCTGTGATCTCTCTGGATCGCAGGAATAACCTATTTCTTACTCATTATAGAGCAAATTCCACGATGAAGGATAATACGGGCCAAGCACACCAGAACTTCATGTATTAGAGAAAATGTGGGCAACACGTGCAGCAATCATATTCCCAGAACACCATTTAAAACAAGTTTTATGTGATTGATCCAGTGCACAGTACTTCATCAAATTAATCAGTTACAGAGCTTTATGCAGTTTCGAAATGTTCAGTATGAAGATAAGTGGTGCCTGAGGCGTGTGCGGCCGGAGGGATTTGGTTGGACTCATGTTCCCCCCAAATATTTAAACGCAAATCAGCCCAAACATTCAGATTTTTTAATTATTAACCAGGACCAACAATCGTTTGTACGAATCTCATCATTCAGAATGTAAACGTCCCGAATTCTGTGGGTTTTTTTCAAATCAAAGCTCACAACGCCAGAAAAATTCGTCCATTATTTAAGCCCAGCTTGAAAGAAAATCCTGCCCCTAAACAAAATTTTGTAGTCAGGTCTGAAAATTACATATGTTTGTACCGAATCTATTCACAGACGTCAGCTTCACAAATGCTGCACAAGGACTGTATTGTGGAATTTGAAAGATGAAATCGTGCATGTTTTCAACAAATATAAAACACATGGCTTTAAAAGAAATCAGGCTTCTCTTCCCCGGACAGACAATGCAATGTTAAAATGTCAATTAGAGCACTGGTTAAATCAAAGGCAAGCTGTTCCATCCTCAAGATCCTGACAATGAGAGGTTATGGCAACGCTATTTGGCTTTGAATTATGCAACGCACTAATGCGTTTAAACATTTGTTTTGCTTTTTTTGAAGAAGTGCTGGGGGGGAGAGGGGGGGGGGTAGTAGTGATACCCTGGAGCGAAGTCTACAAAGTGAGAAGGCATGTTAGCCTGCGCGAGTTTCGAGCTAGGCCAGAACACTTGGCTGGAAATGGATCGCCCTCTGTTTCATCTCAGTCTATGCTAGACATACCGATAAGGCTCTGTTCTTCTCGATAATGGGAGGAAAACTGTTTTCGTTGATTGCACCTATTTTCGCCCTAGATTAGATTAAAAACTGTCACTCGGTAGTACATGCTTTGCATTGTTTGAATTTTCTAAATGTGCTTCATCAGACACCAGGGAACAAGGTTTTGGCAAGATGTCCAGTTCTCAATAGAATCATGTATTATTTTGACTAGCTTTCAAAGTTGCAATCAGATGCTTAGTCCTTTGCACTAGTAGATATACCTTTTCTATTTCTGTGCAAATTAAAGTGCCAATTTAAGGCCTGGCTTCTGCTCTAGTTTTCAGTGGACATATGTCTTAAATAGTTGACGAACATGGGTAATGGTATTTTACCACGTTCAACAGTTAAAGTGCCTCTTTTTCTGAAAACGTAGCAGCATTTGTTGCATCTCTAAAGCAATTAAGAAGGAGAATAAAATAACATACCACAGAATAAAAGGGTCTCTAGGTGCCTGACGTATTAATTTTAGTCTGCACTGTACAGCACGTTTGAGAGCAGTAGATGAGATGTTGAATAAAAATGAACATCTTGTATAAGACAGTGAAATTTGATTTGGAATTATGATGCAAATTCTTTAAAAAGGATAACCTAAAGCAAATCTGTAATATATAATGTGGAATTATGTTGCAAACTGACTTAATTTTTTTTATACATAACAGCTATTAAGTAATCTAAAGTATTTTTGAATTCAGGCACAAGGATGTGTTCAAATTTATATGTGTTGTCCAACCTCCCAAAGTCAAACTATGCATTTCTGAGGGCCATAAAGGACAAACTGAATGAATTGTAGAGATGAATATGCATAAAACACGCTGGACTCCAGCACTTTATAAAACCCCATGCATTGAAATACAGCACTTTGGGTCTCATGTATGGGGAAGTCATGCAGTGCAGCATAGCAAGTCACCTTGCTGCACTGCACTGTGAGACGAAAGGGCAGGAATGCATCGTATTTAAAGCACTGCAGCACATCCCTGTTCCTTCCCATGCGCTGGCGCGCAATGGGCCGCCTGGCACCAGCACAGGCACCCTTGCACTATGGGATGGTTGTGAAGTCACACAGAACCGGGATGTATATAAAGGGGTTGCAGCATACAAGGGAGAGAGGTAAAAATCAATTACGCTTTTATGGAGTCGAATGGAGTGGCTACAAGTTAGCCAATCAAAAGGATTATAAATAGTGTAACTCCAGGGGACGGACAAACAGAAGAAAAGGAAGGCAATACATCCAAACAATCAAATGACAATGACAATAAATTCAACCAATAATAAGCATTGGGAGGTCTGTAAACCACATTTACTTACTGCTTATCACTTTTTCCTTTTAGAAAAACATATCAGAAGAAGGGAAAGTTAGTTCTCGTTTTCCTTGTTCAAACTGCCCTCATGCTTGGTGACTGCCTTTCACCCTGGCCATAAGTTAACTGTGATAACTTATTACAGTTGAGCACCTATGTAATTTATTACAGGCGACTAGGTCCATTACAAATCGTATGTAATAAGGAAATTAGAGGCACACTTTTATACAAGTATTGTAGGCTTCCAACTATTACACTTCCATACCACTGAACTCCGTTGTTCCAGTCCTGAGCTAATCAGACTTGCTAACTCACAAGGTACTCTTCACATCCGCATATGGTGAAGAGTCAATATCGCATGGTGAAGGTGATCTGGAAACCTTACAGATTTTAAGAGGAACCCATACACTCTAATAAAATTCCTTGTACGTTTGTCAACCTTCCTAAAACATGGCAGGCGGCATCATAAGCCTTTGAATATTTACGGAAGCCTCTAAATTCGCTCACTTTCAATGGCTGCCCCTCCCCCATTTACCATCATGACTCTTTAGTGACAGGTTCAAAGCACACTACAAGGTCCCACCGTCTCTCTGACACGGTAACCTTTTTTATAAGGACAACAGGTGCATATGTTTCCTTTTACAAATCCTTGTTTTCAAAAAGGTCAATCGGTGAAATGTGTCTACATCAAGATTAGCACTCCTAGAAAGAAACGATTTGTCCCATAAAAGCAAAAGATTTTAATGGAGATGTTCCAGTGACATGGGGTCATCTCTTGCCTCGAGGAATAGTGATCACATCGTGAGGTTGCTACCAGCATCTGTGAACTGCAGGGATGTTGACCACACCAGTATTTCAGGCGCAGTACTCATCGGCCTGAGGCAAACCAGGTAAAGAAGAATGGAGAGAACCAGTCAGCGAGCAGCTAAGAAGCATGTGGCGATACATCCCAAGAAACTTGCTCTAATGAGCAATGCAGACAAATAGCAGCTTTGTGCTGCCAAAAGATTCTGGCAGTGTTAGAGCAGAAGGGTCGTGGTGGAGGTTTTCGAAGCTGAAAAATTCCTCGGTGGAACAGAACATGTGTCTTTTGACATACGTGTGTCTTGTGATCAAGGGCTGTGTCACAAGTTTTGGCAGCAGAGAGGAGTGGTGTTGTTTTCTTTCATTTGACACACACTGCCCCAGCTAACGTTCATCTGATGGGCTGGAGGACACATGGAGACACCAGGACTGTAGTGCCCTGAGTGCACATACAACAAATAGTAACCACACTCTTTATTAGTGTTCTGGTACAGAGTAAAGCTCATGGGCATTTGAGTGTGAAATGGGTCATCTACCTGCTCGCAGACTACTAGGCTTTTGAATTGTGTGGAGCAAATTGGTTGCTCTGTGCCTTTAAAGCCACATAGACTGCAGCATCCATCTTGGGTGGCAGAGCGGTTGTTCACATACGGGGTTTTGACAGGGGTTTAGCTATGAGTGGGGCAGCTAGTGCAGTGGCACCGGGCCCAGAGGGGCAAGCTGAGGTTATTTTGTAAAACCGACTGCTCTGATTTTTTGGGAGAGTCTGCCCAGGAGCCTTGCTCAATGCTTACTCTTTTTAGGTCGATCCCGCAAGCCCTCTGACGCGTTGTAATCTATCTCTGGGCTTTTAACCACGTTCACCACACTGTAGCATTATCCAATCACAAAGCAACTGATGTGCCTGCAGGTAGAATATTGTCGGTATGAACAGCGTTTTGGATCAAATTGTAACCATGGTGGACCTGGAAAGGAAAGAGATGCTTGTCTAGTGAAAAAGCGAGAGAGACAGTGGCTCATAGCTTGGCTGCCTCTCCGAACTTAGCCGCCTTCGAACCAGACCCAGGCTGCGCATGTTACTTAGGTCCATGCCCGAGAGTGATGGGGCTGCAGTAACTTCTAATTTTATGGCATTACAGTTAAAGCATACAACAGAGGTTTTGTGTTTGGTCTAAGTGGGTCTTAGCACACAGAGCCGTTATAAAATAACTGGCTCAGTTTTCTCTGTAGGAAATAAGGACATTTCGAAAGAGTATTTAAAAATGACTTTCATTCACTATGACTGTAGTTTAAAATACATTTATTTATGATAACTGATAGGAAGAGGACCTACGAGACGAGTGCTATTGTAAAAAGAAGGGGCCGAAGGACAGCAGAAGAGGAAAGTGACGGGGTGTGAGGGAAACATGGAACTGGTGGGTGTGAGAGAGGAAGAGTATAGAGTGAAAGTGTTTGAGAATTGATAAAACTGAGTCAGGATAAGGGAAACAAGCATTTGCAATGCAACTGGTCTCACATTTGCTCGAGTTAGAGCTATTAGCATCGTAAACTCCTAACCGGACATTTCTGGCCACACAAATTAAAAGAAAAAACGAAGCGCGATCGCACTATGGAAAATGCGGTGCAATCGCGCTGAAATTGAAAACGGAAAAACAGAGTACGATCGCGCTATGTAAACCCCAGCACGATCATGCTGCGTGGAAAATAAAAGGATAAAGTAGTCTGGAAACCATGCTGAAAACATGGAGCCTCGTATGTTTTCAGTAGTTTGCCGGTGCTGTGTAGGTGGGCTAAACACTGGAAAAGGTATGACATATGCATTCCTTTCACAAATGAAAGCAAGCGGATTTTAAAAGGCAAGCCCACGAACCAATGAAAGTGACTGACGTGACATGGGCGTGGTTAGAAGCCCAAAGAGAAATTACTGCAGGGGACGGAGTGCTTTGCGCTCGCCCCTGAAAAACACAAAACAAAGTGATAGGCTGAGAGCTAAGAAATTAAATGAAAGTTTGAGAGAGTTAAACAACTGAGTTAAAGGTGAGAGAGGTTAGGAGTACAGAGTGATGAGGTGAGAAAAAAGGAGAGACCTGAGAGGTAGTTTTCAAACAGCTAGCAGATGAAGATCATAAGGTAGAAGGATGGGATGAGAGAGACAGAGTATAGGTGGATGAGGTGAGAGACAATGTGGCAACTGATAGGGTGAGAGTGAGGAAAATAAATGAGTTAAAGTACACGAATGAAGGGAAGTACTGAGTGATAGATGAGAGAGAGATAGACGAACAGAGACATAGGATGAAGGGAATCCCACTGAGTAATAATGCGAGCGAGAATGAGAAGGGAAGAGATCATTGATAGAGAGTAAGCTTATGAGATGGGAAGAATGAGAAAAGAGAACAAAACACTTTAAGAAGGGTGAAAGAGCTGAGAAGATCACACATAGTTACACTGACATAAGGATGCTATAATTGCAAAAAAAGGAAAATAATGCAGTAAGAGCAAAAAGGGAAGCATACATGCAGTGATGAGTGGAGGAGTCAACGTTTGCAGGTAGAAGGCAGGAATGAGAGTGGCATCATGGGTGAAAAAGGATGACGAAGTCGTGGAAGAAATGTGAACGTATGGAGATAGGCATGAGAAGAGAATGGTGAGAAGAAAGGATGTGATGGGAAGTAAAAGAGGAGATAGGTGAAGATGAGAGCAGACCAAAGCTAGATGAAGACGTTTGTGAGTTAAAGATAGAAGCTGGGGGTGTTATGAGACTGAGGGAAGAGGAGGACGAAAGTAAGCGTGCAGTGTGTTGTAAGCCGGAAGGGCCAGATGTTCCTGAGAGAGGATGAACAATCTGTTTGAAGGTGATGATACTTTTTATTGAACTAACTCAAGTGATACATTTTTGGCAGAGTTGCACCTGTAATCAGTGTAGTGGGCACAGTGGCCCAGGGGTGTGTGAGTAGCCCATGGCACCAAAATGTTGGCTGTTTTTTACTAGGTAGTTGCAGAGTGTAGGAGAGCCTATTTCCCTTGCTTGCAACAGGGCCTGAGAGAGCTTTTGTGTGTTAAAACCAAAATGTGCATTAACATCAGTCGCCCAGCATCTCACTTCACAGGTATATTCTGAAATAGAGTCACTTTAATTGAAACAAAATTATTACGATATGTTAAAGTGTTTTTTCCTGGCTTAGGCTTTCTAAGCCTCAGTTACGCCTTCATGCCATCTTGTTCATAATGGTTGTTGTATTCACATGATGTTCATTGTTTGTTTATATTTATCGCATGACACTACATGCAGCAAGATGTGTATTTTTAATTTCTGTATTTGATTTCTCTAAGAGCTCGATAGAGGAAGCTTTTTGTTACATTCTTCATGATTGTTGCTGCATGCATAATGTATTGCATTCATTCACAACTGTTCTCTGTTGATTATGTAACTAGTTTATTATAACATCTCCAGATGAAATTAGGTCAGAAGGGCCACAACCAATTCATGTGTTGGGTTAGTGCTAAGGTGATAAGTTTATGTGATTTTTTTAAATGTGAAAACGTGATTTGTTGAAGCAATGATCATGCTGACTTTGCAGATCCTGTAATAATCTATGCAAGAAAACTGTACATACACCATTGCCTTTGGGAGTGGGCCAGACCTTTTCAAGATCTTTCCTGAGCCTCTAGGATTGCTGTACTAGTTCTTACTGATTTTGTTGCACACTTGAGACACTTGATTTTTGCCCATTATATTATTATCTGTGTTTGGTCTTGTTCATATCAGATTACTTCTATGGGATTCAATGAGTTACTGATACATCCGCATTTCATATTTTCTGTATTGTACATTTAAATTTTGTAATAAACCTTCATTGCTTGATAATTTCAGAAACTGCTTCTTCAAGTCTGCCATTTCTTATTGATTGTATTTTGAAAATACTGTTTTGCATCTGGTCTGTAGGGACACATTGCTTCACAGTCTTTGAAGTTAACACAGTCCCAGATCCCCCAATGATAGTCTGCACCACTGTCATGCAGCTCTCCTAGGACCCTAAATACCCACGGAACCTTGGCAACCTTGCTACACCAGTGGTTTCTGCTAGGCCAGGAATCATTGGCTATGATGTTGACTGAACCAAACAGGGCATCATTTTCTTTCTTGATTGTCCTCTTGATCAGAGTTAGCTCCATTTTAAATGCATGACTATGTGAAAGATCATTGGAGTTTGCATTGAGGCTCACTCTTGACTCATGCTGGATGAGGCGGCACACCACTTAAAATATGAAGCCTCCGATAATCTGCATCCCCACCTCCTTGTTGTGGTGACTGACAGTGCATGTGAAAGCTATTTCCCATAATCTAGGTTGTAGGTTGTGGACTCATCTTCATGGTGGTAGGCCTGGCACAGTTCAAGGCACTTACACATATGTTTTTTTGCTGGGGGTTGAAATGCACCTACTGTGCTACTGCTGCTTTTTCATAGTTTTCTTTATCACCTGTCTCAAGGAGGTTGAGGAATATTTTATAGATCTCAGTTACATAGTGTTGTAACAATGATCATTCCACACACTCATTTCAGTTGTTGCTTTGAAGAAGTTCTTGAGGGGTCTTTTAATGGATGCACCAATGCAAGGCCCCACTTGTGTTGAAGAAGGAGCAGACATGATGTGGCATTTGAGTGACCTTCCTTGTGGCTGAGCACCATGCCTTGGGTCACATCACCTGTTATGGCAATGCAGGGGCAAAGCATCATGGAGCCAGCAGTGGTCATCCCTTGCTACTGAGTTATCTTGAGTACCCTCTCTGGTAAGGCCATCGGGATGCTATGCTTGGCAAGCATTTTGCAAATACAACACAAAGTAACCACAATAGTTCTGATGTGAACGGAAGCCTGTGCATGCCCAATCCTCATGTTATTTGCCTCTATCCTGGCTATTGCTTCAGAGCAGTGCTGCAAAGCAGTGTCACCTTGCTGTTTATTTTCAGGCAGTTGCACCCTGACAGTGGTGTAATGTAAAATCGTAGGACCCGCCCACCCTCCTCCCTAGCAAATGTGAAGAGTGACACAGGAGTCTAACATATCTTACATATTCATTGGTTTTGGGCAGAATGGAGGCACTTGAAATATTGGAATGTCCCTGATTCGTTCAGGACCCCCTGAATGGCAGGGGGTGCAAGGGACTGCTGAGGGGCCAAGTTTGATTTTGTTGCCCTACGGCTTAAAAAAGCTTATCTTCTGTATAGGCCAGTGAATGATCCATTCTTTTGTCACCCAAGAATCATGAGTACAGGAGGCCATATATTCTGGGTTATTGATTGAGGGGAAGCTACCATAGATGATAAGGCTACGTGCAGGTATGCCATGCTTTGCCTAACACGCACACAGACTTACTTCAGCATTCAGCATTCAGATTCCAATGCCAATACCTAAAGCAGATCGAAAAGACAAGATGGTTGGTGAAGTTGCTGAGTGGAATTGGGATATGACTTTTGGAGAAGTGAGGCTGTTAAAATAGGTATATTGCTTGAATGGTTTTACAGAAATACGCCTGTGCTATCAGTTTTATCTATATCCACCATGACATGCCTGGACTTTGTGCATATATCCATGATTGAGTGGTCTATGAACTGAGTACAAATGGGTCTCTCAGCCACCCTCACTTAAACCATAACAGACATGATCTGCCAACTAAGCTGTAGAAGAGCATGCCTATGTCCACGGTCTCCAAAAACTCTGCCTACTCTTGATGTCCTTTGCTGGCTCTGCCAGGAGAATCGCTGAAAAATTGAGAATAACTAGCATCAAGGGATGTGCTTGTCACTTACTTGGGGAGTGGAGCATTTGTTAGGACTTGTCCCCCACTGCGGACTGCAGCCCCACCTGTTGACCTGCTGCAGTGTGCACAGACACCCTGAGCAACACTGGAGGAAGGCAGGGTAGGTGCATGTGTACACAAGAGTGACAGCCTCAAGCTGGAGCACCTACTGCCACTTCTATCAGGTAACCCCTGCACCTTTGAAATAGTGCTCATCAGACATTGGGACACTTTTGGCTTTAGGACAAGCTTTGAGTTTTATGTTTTTCCTCTAGTACCTGTCACAGAACCCTTTACCCTTGGGCACATTCAGTTTTGTGATATAAAGTTTTGGTACAAGAAATACTCTCTTGTTTTTATAAATGATAAGCACTGGGTTGGATAATTATTAGATAATCGTTATTGAAGGTTATTTGGTACCAGTTGAGTTCTGAGACTCTTCCCCACTACACTACCTTCCTGAAAAGCACTGGACTGCTTGCCCCACTACTTTAGAGGTCATGTACTGAAAGGGTGTGCCTGCAGTTCTGGTTGCTGTCTTACAGTGGGACAATAGTGCTAAAAGGCTGCAGTTGTGGCCCAGAAGACCCTGTTAGTCCCAAGGCCTCTGAACAGACAATGAAAGAGGCAAACGAAAAGGATTTTGCAGTGGTTAATAACAAGCAAGGTGGGTTGTTGACAAGACCATCAAGCTGCTGTTAAGGCCCTGGTGCCTATAAGGAATGTGAGGTGCAAGGGAACACAGGCTATAGTATACCCAAGCAATCCTAAAGGGGCCTGTTGCCAGGCAGAAGGAAAGACAGATACAAGAGGACAGAATTAATTGTGACAGCACAACTATCCGCCATGACAACAGTTGGTTGATGCCGAGTTTAAACATTCCAAAGGTCTGCTAGAAAAGCAAACTGGCCTGCGCACATGATCCCTTTTGGAGATATTCTAGTCACACAGGGAAATCTGTGGTAAGCCACCAGGCTATTGAGGTAACAAGGGTTGTACATCTTAACGTTATGATATATGCCAGTAGGATATCGATAAAATGATAATGAGAAAGTTACAGGGGCAATGTAATTTTAGGGAGCAGTGTATTACTCTTGGGGTGTTACCAATAGACCACTAGCATAACTGGGCATAAGGCTGGTGGAGCGAAAAATGATTTTTCTGGACAATGCAGGATGTTTGGAAGGGGGAACAGAGTGTCCAGAAAGCCGGCTAAGTGCTACTGTGTTGAAGACAGCACACACGGGGGAATGTATGAGGCAAGATAACAGGTACTTGTGTGATTTGTAACCCCATCAACTGTAGCAAAGGGTTGGAGTATAGTAAGGGCAAGGAGGTGTTAGAGGAATCTGAGGAATAGGGCAATATTGTGAGTGATTAGACGTACGAACAGGTTACACAGGGAATATGATAGTTAGATAAAAGAAAAGAGGTTAAGGACTCTGAGAGTACCAGACCACAGCAAGCGGATAAAGCAGTTTGAAAAGGGAAGGCATGAGATGGGGATAAAGAAAGGGGACTCCAAAGAGTTTGGGGTCGAATGAGGTAAACCATTGAAGGTAGGTAAGGGAGTGAAGAAAGCATACAGGTTACGATGGAGCGAGATGGAGAAAAGATAGAAAAGCAAGGACCTAAGAGAATATGAAACAGGGGAGGAATAAATGGAGGAGAACAGAGGTTGATGTAGCTCTCCTAAAAAGTATAATGGAAAAGATTAAAGCAAGTAGTATGATTAAACATCAGGATGGTAAATGAAGTAAGGAAAAGATGTCCAGGAAGACTGTCAGAAGTTACACTAGGATGTGGTACTACAAAAAAGACCCAAGAACATGAAAACGAAGGCAAGTAATAAGAGACATAAGAATTAGAGTGATAGGGAAGAGAGAGAGAGCAGTACTTTGGGTTGGATTTCACAAGTGGACAAGGAAGAAGAAGGAACAAAGAAGGTGAGGTAAGTGTTATTATAATAGATGAAGTAGCAGTTGGAAGGGTTCACGGAGAACAAACAGACAAAGAAAAAGTAGAGGCAAGCACATTAAGATGGATAAAGAGGATATAGGCAAGTGGGGACATACTTGGACAAAGGGCAATATGTAAAGTGAAATTGCTGCAATAGTTAACAATGTTTGGCACCACTGTTATAATTTGATGAGGGGGAAGAAGATATACTTGAACATGTCTAAAAGTAATTTAGGAATAAGGTCCTCAAACTGCAATACTTTTTCTAATTTTATTATTGTCTGGAAGAGAGAGGAGAAATGAGCGTCACAGTCTAGTAAACATTGTACGAACCCTCAAAAAGAAACCAACCAGAGAAAGTTGCAAAGGAACTTTATGAAATGAAGACCTTGTCAGGGCATCATAACATATTTTGCAGGGTGAAAGACTTTACCTGACTGCTGGTTTACAACAGATTGTGGAAGAGATTAAGCCGCTCTCAGAACATGAAGCTTGCAACGAATTCTATGTCAATGACAAAAGAATAAGGAAATGGGGGAATTAACCCAACCATAACCTTGGCCACGGTTTACTAGCTGAACTGTATGGCAAGAGAGGTAGTCCCTATGCAACCTGCTCTGTGTATGGAGGCGCAGGGAGGATCATACAGAAGAAGAAGGGACATCACTTGGACCTTAACACATGCCAGTGCAGTGTAAGAGCTGGAAATCGTTTACTTCACCAATATAGCCAGAGAGGAGTTTCCCATGCTGGGACAAGATGCAACAATTCAACGTCTGAGTCAAAGCAATTTGGGCAAGATGAATAGCGTTTAAAAAAGAAAAACGGAGAAGGGCACAAAGCTTGGAACACGGCAGGAGGCAAAGAAATGACAGCAACAAGTATCAGTGAGTGAGGTCCAAGGACTATATACTTCAATACCTAGTACAGTGGATAGAGAAAGCTTTGGAAAGGTACTTGGCAAACGAGGGGCCAGATTTTCAGTTATAATGGTTTATGGCTGGCCTTTGTATCCCTTGTAAGTGCATTTTAGAATCCTATTAGTCAAGAAACTTACACTTGGGAAAGAGCAACCAATGGCATTGGTTGGGAAGATAGAAGGATACTTTTTTTAAGCATTGAGAGCATTTCGAGGAAAGACCAGTGCAGCTTTTCAAAGTGTTGCCTTTAACAACTTTGTTAAATAATTGTTTTGCATTCTTACAGATTCTTGTAAGGATGGTAAAAGTCCCTCCTTTCACCTATATAATCTTGTGGATTTTACCGCTACAGGGTGGCGATGCGCCTTTAGGAAAACTGCTTACCCATGAGTTGCACAGTTAAGTAGGCAGTGATGGGACGCTTAAAATGCACCTGGAGTGGTTAAGTAATAATCAGGGTGTAATAGGGAGAAGTTGCACATCATCTGCACGATCCTTTTTATGGATTTCCACTAGGAACGCCCTTTTCATGCTGTTTGGCTACAGAGTGGTAAAGCGAGGTGCAATAAAAATTTCACGCGATTCTCCATGGGCGGTAGGCAGGATCTAGAGGTTTCTAATAACTTCCTGAGGGGTCGTAACAGGATCTTTTGTGGAGCGGCGATAAGAGCAGCCGCAATGACTTCAAAAAGTACAAAGATGTAGCTGGTAGCATTGACGTAGGATCAGTTTTGGGCAGGCGGTAGTGCACCACGAAATGATACGAACCAAGGAAGGGTGGTGAGGGTCTGATAAGCAACATTCATTTCATGGAGATGTTCCTCTCTTTAAGTGTTAGTGCTGAACTGGGAAAACAGAACACTCTATGGAGACATTTCCCACTGGTTGGAAATATTCCTCATCTGTTTTTATTGGATGAAAATACTGTTAATCAGCAGTGATATCAGGCCTGTAATTTTTGTGAATAAGGTAATTTATATATAAAAACTTAAGTGAACGTGAAAACATACATTTACACACGTTTATGGCAGTTAGGGCCTGATTTTTGAAACGTTTATCAAAAAAATGATGCAAAGGTGGCGCTAACTTTTCATAAATCAGGCCCTTAGTGCAAAGGATGCAGTGCTTGCTGTTGTGCAGTGTAATATGTACATTATTTATAAGATAAACAGAACGGAAAGCTAAAAAACAGCAACAGGTTGCTATATAAACCGTTTACAGCATTACAATCTGCTAGCACTGCATGCCTACGTTTTGACCCTCTGGGGTCAAAAATAGGACAGAATCTTCTTCAGAAAACTCATCTATTAATAGGCATAATTATTTATGTAACCGAGCGTTCCTGAACGCAGTGCCATTATTGTGCTTTACAGGGAACTTAACAAGAGTTACATAAGTATGAGAAGTGAGCAACATATCAGTGCACACAAGGATGCAACAATGTAGAATGATGAATAGGAGATAATACAATTGTTGCAGGTGATTAAAAATACATTGATCTGCCACTCCAAGGTCACTCCAAGGCAGGCTCTGTGTTGCCTTGGAGATTTATTTTTGGTTCGAGTCTGAAGAGATGCCTTTCTCCCATTGGAACCACAGCCTGGCGCCTAAAGAGCAATTCTTGAGAAGTAGTGACATTTCGAGCACCAGCAGGGGAAGCTTATTTGCTTTCAGCAGCATCTCTTTGAACAAGAACACTCGCTGCAAGTGAGTGAAACCGTGTTTAGGACCAAATACATATTTCAAGACCAACGTTCACTCTAAAAGATTTTATTTTTTGGGTTATGTGCTGGAACCAAAGGCATGGCTGCCATACAGCGAAGCATCCTAAAGGTACTATTATACTTTATATTTGTCCAAAAAGTGCTTTAGGAGTGAAAAAGGTCCTCAAATCATTTTTTGCGCCACTCCTGCTTCATACAACAGATTGGTTTCATTTTTGTGCCATTTTGATTATTCAGGTGGGAATTTTATTGTGTTGATTTCCTGACATTAATTTTAGTTTGGGTGCCACCATTCACACCCCACTAGCTCATTCTCTGTAAAAAGCTGCCTAAACTTGGACACCGTTTAAGGTTCGCCATGGGTCGCAGCTCTAAATGGAGTATAACGAGCTGGAATATGACCATATCTGGTAGATAAGATAAGTAAAAAACTGCTTTCAAATGTATGTTCTACGCATGCTTGAGGGTGAGAGTGTGTTTATGTGAGAGAGTGTGCTTATCTAAATGTCTGTGTACGTGTAAACGTGTGTATGAGTCAAAGTGAAGGTCAAAGGGCATGGCGTGCGATGTCACTTTCGGTACCCCTGGCATTTGGTGAATTGGCATCTATGAGCATGCATATGCCAAGCTACCAAGGTTAAACCCAGGATTACTTAAAGAAACCTGCTTTTATTTTTAGGCACTATATTGTTTAGTTATGGCGAGATGGCCAAAGCGCACATCCAAACTAACGTTGCTCTCAAGCCTAGTGAGCATCCTATATTAGTGATTTAACTTGGTGTACTGAGGGTCGGCAAACTAGTAGTGGCTAGAAGGAACAGCTGTAGAGAATCTGGTTTGAAAACTGAGGAAGGTTACCTTCTGTTACACCTTATTTGGTAGAGAAATATCTAGTTGTAGATTCTTTACTTTAGAATTTCCCCCCAGGCGTTTGTCAGGATCCGTAGATTTTTCTTGAGAAATATCCCTGCACGCCGTTAGGTGGTGTCGATCGGCTCCGCATTCGTCTTCGTCTGTGCCGGATAAGAATGACTTCAAGGGTCCTATATAGGCACTACCCAGACACGCTGGCGTCAGTTTCTTTTCACGACTTTTCATACCAGAAGCACAGAGCAATGAAGAACACTGACTACTGGTGCATCAAAACTAGGGCCCTGATAGGGAAGTCCCTGTTCCTAGAAATCAGTTCACAGAGCGAGTAGGTTGGGTGGGTCGGTGAGAAATCAGCAACTAAAAATTGTCTCAACCAGATAAGGCGTTATCGAAGGTAAGTAACTTGTTCATCTGACAGAGACATCTAGTTGCAGATTCCTTACCTCAGAACAGATACCCAAGCAATACCATTCCCCAAGGAGGGTCTGCGAACCAAGATCACCCCAGAAAGTCCTGCATGACCGAACGGACAGAGTGCCCATTCCTCCAGACCTGACTGTCCAGGAAGCAGTGTTTGGTAAATGTGTGTAGGGAAGTCCACGTTGCTGCCTCACAGATGTCCAGGACTGGAACTCTGCATGCTAACGCAGTGATTGTAGCTTTAGCTCTGGTAGAATGAGCAAGCAAGTCCTGAGGGGGATGCTACTTTGCCAATGCATAGTACATTTTAATGCAGAGTACGAACCATCTGGAGATGGCTCTCTTCTGCACTGCCCAACATTTCTTCGCACCCACATAATCAACAAAGAGTTGATCATCCACCTGGAAATCTTTGGTATGATCAAGGTAGGGCCCAAACGCTCTTTTTGGGTCCAGGCGGTAGAGTCTTTCCTCTACCTTAGAAAGATGTGGGGTGCATAAAAAGAAAGCAAGGTGATGGAGTGGCCTACATGAAAGGGCGTAACCACTTTCGGAAGAAAAAATGCCTGTGTGCGAAGCACCAATTTGTCAGGATAGATGGAAACGTAGGGTGGCTTATTTGATAATGCCTGCAGCTCACTAATCTTGGGGGCAGATGTAATGGCCACAAAGAAGGCTGTTTTCAAAGTGAGAAGACTTAGAGGACAACTATGAGAGGCTCGAAAGGAGCACACATCAGGAATATCAGAACCAAATTCAAGTCCCATTGGGGCACAATGAAGGGGTAAGGAGGAAACATATGAGTAAGGCCCTTAAGGACCCTATTTACAATAGGGGATTTAAACAAAGAAGGCAGATCAGGCAGCCGTAAGAAAGCAGAGATTGCAGATAAATCACCTTTGAGAGTGCCTAAAAGCAGAGCCCTACAGACTTGCCTGTGCACCATGCCACAAATTTCTTCCAATGATAGGTGAATACCATTTTGGTGGAGGGATGCCTGGCTGCTAAGATAGTGTTACAGACTTCGAGGGGAAGGTCAAAAGCTGTCAACTGCTGCCGATTAATATCCACGCAAGAAGGCAGAGACTGGATAGGTTCGGGTGAAGAAACCCTCCCCTGCTGCTGCGACAGAGATCCTCTAGAAAGGGCAGTCTGATCGGAGGATCGATGGCCAGACTCAATAGCTCGGGATACCAGACTCTTTGTGCCCAATCTAGAGCCATAAGGTTTACTTAGGCCATGTCATTCTCGATTTTCTTGAGAGCTTTGGGCACAAGTGGTGTGGGTGGAAAGGCCTGAGCTCCACTCAAGACGAAAAGCGTTGATGAGCTGGAGCCACCTTGGAAACTCCAACACGCAATATTGCTCACATTGCATGTTCTCTGTGGAGGCAAACAGATCTAACCAAGGCTCTCCCCACTTCTAAAAGATACTTTCACCTCCTCTGGATGGAGACACCATTTGTGATCGACTAAGCATTGTCAGTTGAGTTCGCCTAATCTGACATTCAGAGAGCCCTCCAGATCTTGAACCAGGAGAGATATGCCCTGCTGTTCCAGCTGCGTACAAAGGCGCATAGCCTCTTGGCAAAGGGTCCACAACCTCATTCTCACTGCTTGTTACTTGTTTCAGTGCCATATGGCTGTTGGGTTGTCCGTGAACACCAGCACTACCTTCCCTTTGAGAGGGAGAAGAAATGCTTTCAATGCTAGTCTGATCGCCCAGAGCACCAATAGATTGATAGAAGTCTAGACTCCGCTGGAGACCAGATACCTCTGATGTCTGCTTCTCCCAGGTGGGCGTCCTATCCCAGGAGTGACATATTTGTCACTACTGTCATATCTGGATGAGGAAGGGAGAGGGATATGCCTCTGTCCCAATCGCAGTTTGTTAGCCACCACTACAGAGCTCACACAGTTCCCTCTGCGATTGTGATCATGTTGGAAAGATTCCTCTGATGCTGCACCCAGTGGAACTTCAGGTCCCACTGAAGAGCCCACATATGCCACCTGGCATCGGTCACCAGCAGGATGCAGGAGGGCATGCGGCCCAGCAGCCTCAGAGTCAATTTTACCGAAATCCAGGATAGAGGTGGAACCATCAGTATCATAGCCTGAATAACCTGGACTCGCTGCTTAGGAGGATAAGCCCGAAACTGCACTGTGTCCAGGAAAGCTCAAATGAAAAGGTGCATCTCAGAGGGAGTCAGGTGTGAGTTTAGCATGTTTATAGTGAAACCTAGTAAATGCAGGGAGGTAGCTGTAGTCTGGAGGTAGGAGACAACAGTGTGGGCCGAGCCTGCCTTCCACAGCCAGTCATTGATAACTGGAACTTCTGATCTGCGCAGATGAGTTGTGATCATCGCAGTCACCGAGGTGAACACCCGTGTGGTGCTGGTAAGGCCAGAAGGGAGCACGGTGAACTGAAAGTGCTTGTGGCCCACTGTGAACCACAAGTAACATCTGTGGGCAGGCAGGGCGGGAAGTGTCCTGCAAGTCCAACCCTACCATCCATTCTCCTGGAACCAGGGCAGATAGAACCTGAGCCAGAGTGAGCATTTTGAACTTCTCCTTCTTGAGGAAGAGATTGGGGGACCGGAGGTCTAGGATACGGCAGCCGCCCTTGTCCTTTTTAGGCACCAGAAAGCAGTGGGAATAACAACCACAACCTACTTTTGGCACCTGCACCCTTTTTATGGCTCCCCTGGCCAAGAAAGCCATAATCTGCACATGGAGAAGCAACAAGTGATCCTCCGCCATACGATCGTAGCATGGTGGCATGGATGGAGGGATAGTCTCAAAGGGGATGGGATAGTCCCTTCGGACTCTCTGCAAAGCCCACCTGTCTGAGGTGATGGATTGCCAGCGAAGCAGGTAATAGAAAATCCTGCCTCCGACTGGTCCTTGGTGGGGAATCGTCAGATTAGGGAGGTTTGGAGGCAGCTGCAGAGGGGCAGGCGGGCAGGGAGCTGGCTGGACCAGATAACCAAGCTCTCGGGGAAGTGTGCTGCATCCGTAATGCTGGGTCAAATAGGGCAGGTAGATGGTGGCGGGCAATAGTTCAGTTCACAGGAGTCCCTGTGCTGGATTTGGAACTGGTACCCAGCAGGACATCAGTAAGGGCTTCATTAAAGGGCAGCAGGGATTCAGAGGATGAAGACTCTGTGAGGAGGTTAGTCCTGACTGCCACTGAAGGCAGCTTAAGGTCTAGAACCTCAACTGTTCTTCACACCACCAAGGGATAGGACGCTCCCTCCTCTGTAGCCACGGTAGGGGAAGAAGGCATGCTAGTATCAGGGGAAGTATCCAGTCCACTGGCTTCACCCAGATCCGTACACCAGTCCATAGGGTTTACCTGTAGCTGGTATTCTAGAGGGTCCTGCGACCCCTCCCATTCCTCACCGTACCCCAACCCATAAGAATGAGGGTCAGGATCCAACACGAGGGTTATGCCCCTGTCAAAATCGGAATCGGCGTTTCACTACACCTGCCCATCCTGTATTAGAGTCGACAGTGAGGATGGGGTCAACGCCACCTGGGAGCACGAGTGTCGTTGGGAGCGTCAGCGTTGGAACCGGCGTTGGGGAAGGTCAAAGTAGTACCACCGACACCAGTTCGGATCCAGGAATGGATCCATGGGTGCCCACCAGAGCCAAGGCCAAAGCTGCCAGCACAAACCCAAGGGGGCCCTTCCCGACACCATGGGGCCTGAGGGCGCTTTAGCAGGGTCAGACTGCCCAAAAATGAGGTGTCTGGTACCATAAATCTCTCTGAGTTTGGCAGGGGTCGCTCTGGCTCCCAGACACTCAGGGTGGTGCAGAGTTGACCCAGACGCAGGCTCTGAGGATGGAGGCCTAGAACACCGAAGCACCTTTTCCCTCGTTCATCGGTCGACGGGGGGAAATTGAAGAACCTTTGTTCTTCTTCAACTTCTTCTTGTGCCTTGATTTACCCAACCGTCCCGGGGACTTGGAGTGGGACGATGATGAATGGAGGCTCTGCACTGTTCTCGGGACTTTCCTAGCGAATTAGATCAGGAGCGATGCAGAGCAGAGCCTTGGGCCGCAAGGAGCTTTAGGGACCATTCCCTCAAAGCTTTCGGATTCATGGCCAGGCACTCAGAACACCACTTCGGGTTGTGGTCGCACTCCAGACACCACAGGCACTTGAGGTGCTGATCCGTCATGGACATTGCCCAACGACAGGATCCTCAGGGCTTGACCCCGGTCTTTTCAGAAGACACCCTCAACGCACCAGGAATATCAACACTCATAAAACTTCGAAAAAAAGTAAAAAAATATCAGTCAAAAAACTACTGAGGGGTAGCTCTTTTTTAGATCAGCACTAGGCTAGTGTCAAACGAAAAGAACTGACGTCAGCGTGCCGGTGCCACCGATATAGGACCCACAACATCATATCCGGTGCAAACGATGCCGTACGCAGAGCAGATAGACGCCACCTAGCAGTGTGCAGGTGTACAGCTCGAGAAAATTCTCTGGATCCAGACTGGTGCCTAGGGGGAAATTCTAAGGTAAGGAACATGCAACTAGATCTCTCTATCAGATGAGAGGATGTTTGTCAGCAATATAAAAACTGTTTTGTCAGGATTGTATCATATAAAACTGATCAGTCAGGTAAAGGGCTATAGTGGTCTTTGACACTTTTCTAGAATCTGAATCAATACATCAGTGTCTTGTACAGGTGTAACAGACCTTCAGGTTGCTCCTTTGCTAATTTCAGAAACTGGAGTATTCCTCAGATTTGAAGCAGTCCCCTCTTTCCCCTTGGTGGATGAGTCTTGGGTCTACCGAGTAATGCTTCATTAGAGTTGTGATAGCAAAGGAAAATGACACAAGAAACTATCCACCTGGCCAGTGATTGTTTTGATTTGCCAAATCAAGTCAACAATGGACCCAAGTTGACAAATAATTGCTTGGACTATTAGAAGTCTTTGGTCATACCTAGATGAAACTTTAATACTCTTCTCTTGTTAATTGTGTGGAGGGACCTTTCTGCCAGAGAAGAGAGATTCTTGAAAAACATTGGTAAAGTAATGATCTGATTATCCTAAAAATTCAAAGCCACCTCAGGGAGGAATTTTGGGTGAGTCCTTATTCTCCAGAATTGGATCTTTCATAGATTCATATGCTTGAATCATTCCCTGTCGTCAAATTGGGAGTCCCTTGGTATCCTTGTAAGCAGTATGCATTAGTATAATATGCTGTAACGGGAATGCAAAGTTAAACCTAATACCTATCTATGCTCTTTTTAAAAAAAGGATCAAAGTTCACCAATGACCAATCAGGCGACAGCACCCTTTAGAACCATCACTACAGAGGCTCTAGTTCCTCATATTTTCTACTGCACGTCGTGTGATGGGAGTCTCCCTGAGTTCTGCTCAGTTTTCTCTTCAAAACAGTTATTTTCAGGAAGATTCTTCTCAGGTCAGATTTAAATTTTATCGTGTTTCAAACTCAAATTCTCTGACCGTGTCAGAATATCCAAAAAAGGGCCCATTTAAGTCTTGTAAAACCTTTGGCAAAAAGAGATTTCACTCAAAGGACCTTCATAGAGAGTGTATTTACTGTCTCTATTCAGAGCATAAAGTCAAAAATTGTAAGATCTGTTGCACATTCTCCCAGAAACCCCGAAGGACAGGGAGAGAAGACTACTGCTGTGGTTACAGAGACTTAAATCTAAGGAACACCCAGTCTCTAAGGAAGATAGTGATGGATTTTCAAAGACTGAAAGATACCACAAGAGAGGCAGATCACAGGAAGACGAGCCTTCAGAACACACGGGAAAGGCCCTTAAAAAGTTTCACCATCTGCAGTCTAAAAAATCTGAGATATTCCTCTAAGATCTCTTCAGAGCCCTCCACATCAGCAGTAAAGGGAGTTTCCCTTAGAAAAATATCAAAATCACTTCCTTTGTCAAAAGAGGTTACGTCTGTCAAAAAATCAAGAAATGTTACTACCATCAACGACATCCACCACGACAACATTGACTTTTACCAAGGCGGCATGATAATCTCCTCATTGCCACTAGCATCGACGACCATCATCTCCTACAAAATAACATAAACGGGACCGTCCATGAAGAAAGCACCTGTGCCTCCAATGTACAAAAGCCCATCTAAAAAGTAAATGACCTCGATGATGCCAAAACCACTGACGTCAACTCACTTGTAAACAAGCAAACAGACAACACTTCTACCACTGCCGTCAACAACAGCCCAGTCAACAACAGCATAGTCGAGGACACCACAGTTGGCAATAGTATTGCTGACGACCACAACATCAACACCGATTTCCTAAATGAAAATCACTGTTACTGCTGGCAAAATAAACAATCATTGTTGGTGACAAAACCATCTAAATCACTGTTGACAGAGACACTAAAGACACCTCTAAGATTCTTAATTCCTACGTCAAGCATGTCACTCTCTGGCGTATCCCCTGAGGAGGTTATAATTCCGGAACGCACGTCACCAAGCAAAATTACTCTGTTCCTACCAGCTCATCTCTTAGAAGAGGATTTAGATGATGAAGGGCCTTTCACATTGGTACACAGCCCATCAGAATTATAGGTTAAATACCAAGATGATGAGTAGAATGATGACCACCATTCTCAGGATGATTCATATATGGGTGAACACACACAAAAGCAACATTAAGGTTACTCTCTGTAAGGTCACCAGGAGCTAACAGTCCAAATGCCACAATACTTGAAATTCAATCTTCAAGCCACGTTCCAAGATTATTACAACCGCTTCCTTGAACCTGCTCCATCTGCACCTCCATCGCACTTTCAAACACCCATAAGGTCACCGCCTCAAGCGCCACTCACTTGGCCTACAACACTGCCTTTATCAGTGCCCCCATTGTCTATGCTACAATTGGCAGGTCCACCAGCAGATGACCATAATAACTCAGAAGAGGAACAAGAAGAAGAAGGTGAAATAAGAGATCAAACATCAACTACTACTGACTATGATGATTACATTATGCTTCCACCATCACCAACTCTACCACCTCCAGTAGACTCACCACCAGACAATGTAGGTGTTTTTCATAATATAATGGAACGTGCAGTGAAGAGATTCCAATTTACCTTAACCTCCAAGCAGTCAGTCTACTTCTTATATGATTTTAAGGAGCCCATAAAAAAGTCAGTAAAGGCAATACCCATAATAGATTTAATCTGGCAAGAGGGTATTCGCACAATGAAAAATCCAGCCACTATGTCAGCAGTCATGCCGAGACTGGACAAAAAATACAAAGCACCAGACGATGCACCAGCATGCTTAGTGGGTCCCCCCAAGCCATACTCTATTATAAGTCAAGCAGCTCAAAGGCACTCCAAAAACCCTTCCACACCTATCAATACACCATCAGATAAAAGTGGGCGCCGCCTTGATTCCATCGGGATCAATTCTCAAGTATGGCAGGACTCACAGTTTGTGCACCTAATTCACTGGCAATTCTAGCAAAATCCAACAGACAAATGTGGTTGAATATGTCACAATTTATAGATCCTCTGCCAGATGTCATAGCCCGGGAACACACCCTCAAATTCATTAACAAGCCACCAAATCTCACACCCAAAGACCACCAGCTCTACGTCTAAAACAGCTACTGATGGAGGTTTCTCTTATGTGAAGAAAGGGACAATAGAAAGGGTTCCAAAGTCTCAAAAGGGAATGGGCTTCTCATCAAGAAGTCAAGAGACTGCACCTGATCTTGGATCTTTGGAAACTAACAAAGTATGTAAAAAAGCAATAATTTCAAATAGTCACCTTACAAGATATCTTACACCTTTTAAACCATGGGGACCACATGACATCTTTTGACCTTCAGGATGCATATTTCCACATCCCCATTCATCCCAAGCATCGAAAGTACTTACGATTCCAGGTATGCAGCACCCACTTCCAGTTCAAAGTACTCCCTTTCGTGTTAAAGTCAGCTCCACGAATATTCACCAAATGTCTTGTGCTGGTGGCAGTCCATCTAAGAGAAAGAGGAGTCCAAATATTCCCATATTTGGTGACTGGTTAACAAAAACCACAACATCTCACAAAGCCACAGCACATACGAACATACGTCTTGCGTTGTTCAAGAAATTAGGTCTCACAACGAACATTCAGAAGTCATCTCTCACTCCGGAGACAAAGTTAACCTTCCTCGGTGTAGTTCTAAACACCAACACAAACAAAGCTTCTGCCTTCTTGGAAAGACTGCAGATTATCCGGCAATTGCCCAAAAACTCACCAAAAGAAGGTCCATTTCAGTTTGGATGTACAAGTTGCTCCTGGGGAGGCTATCCCCCTGCATACCCCTACTCCCAAATTGAAGACTTCACATGCAGCCACTGCAGGAAGAACTACACAAGCAGTGGAAACAATCACAGGGATCTTTCAACTACATAATTAAAATTACCCCGATTATGGTTTCGTCCATGCAACAGTGGGCTCAGAAGGGCACTATCTCAAAAGGACTAGCAATTCTACCACCAGTAGCAGACTTTGTTATTACAACAGACGTGTCCCATCAGGGATGGGGCACTCATCTCCAGGATCTCCCAAACAGTGGAAAATGTTCATCCTCCAAAAAGAGGATGCACATAAATCATCTGAAACTAAAGGCCATAGCTCAAGCACTGTGCTCGTTCCTTCCAAGAGTCGCAGGGTCATCAGTACTCATCAGAATGAACATCACCACCAGCATGCACTATTAAAACAAACAGGGAGGAACAAGATCATCCGTCCTGACACACCAGGCTCAGGAAATCTGGAAGTGGGCCATACAGATCAAGATATCATTGAGAGCGGAGCATTTGCCAGGGGCATCAAATGTGCTAGCAGACACATTAAGCAAGTTGACTTCAACTTGCCACGATTGGGAGTTAGACCCCCAACTTCTGCAAAACATCTTCAGTCAATGGGGCACACCTTGGCTTGACCTATTTGCAACCAGCAGCAACCGCAAATGCCAGTTTATGCAAGCTGGCATCACCAGAAAGGATCATGAGGGAATGCATTTTTGATTTGATGGTTGAAAATATTTTCTTATGCTTTACCCAATTCCTCTAATCCAGCAGATAATAAGAAAAATTAAGCGAGAACCATGCAGCATCATCCTCATTGCTCCCAGATAGCCTAGACAAGTCTGGTACACAGAACTACTCCTACTGTCGGAGCAATCCCACATACAACTGTCACCCAGTATGACATTGTTAACAATGAACAAGCGCCAGATCTCACATCCCAATACGACGTCTCAACTTTTATTGGCCTGGCTCCTGAATTTCATGAGTTCGAACACCTAAACTTTTCCACTGTTTGCAGAAAAATTCTGGCTAAGGCAAGAACGGACTCCACCAACAAGTCATATAAGCTGAAGTGGAAGCATTTCTGTATTTGGTGCCAAATAAGTTTACACCCATTCTCTTTAACTCCTGAGCAGATTTTACCATATCTACTGCATCTAGCCAACTCTGGTCATGCACATTCATCCATAAAAGTACATCTAGCAGCAATGTCCGGCAAATCACACTCTCTTTGGTCCTCAAGGAGCATCAAACAGTTCATGAAAAGGCTTTTGAGGGTTTTCCCTCTGATGAAAGAACCACTGCATGCTTGGCATTTCAATATTGTATTGAGCCAGTTAAATGAAAGCCCATTCGAACCAGCCCACAGGGAAGACTTAAAATATCTCACTTGGAAAACGGCATTACTACTAGCACTTACATCAGTTAGAAGGGTTTGGTAACTACAAGCCTTTACTAACAAAGAACCTTTCATTCAGTTCAAGAAAGACAGTGTTGTCCTCAGAACTAAGCCTAAATTCATACCTAAAATACCAGTGGATTGTCATCCTGAGGAACCCATTATCCTAAAGACATTTTTTCCAAATCCACAAACAATGGCAGAACAACCTCTGCCCACACTAGATATAAAAAGGTGCATCAACTTCTATTTACACAGAACACAACAATTTTACAAATCAGAACAGTTATTTGTAACATTTGGTAATTTAAGAAAGGGATTTTCAGCCTCCAAGTCCACTATCACAAAGTGGTTTGCACACACCATGCTATTCTGCCACGTACAAGCAGGAATATTGTTGATGCATAGAGTGAAGGCCCATCCTACAAGTGTTATATCTACATCCACAGCCCTTTGCCATTGTATCCATTCCGCAGATCTGCAGAGCAGCATCATGGTCCAGCAGACACACCTTCACCCAGCATTCCTGTCTAGTCGAGGCTAGCAAGTCAGATGCTGCAGAGGGGCAAGCTGTTTTACGTCAACTCTTCCAATAAGGTGAGCCATATTATAATTCTTTTTTCCCACCAAACCCGATTCCTGTTGATATCACTGTTATTTACATTGCACACTGCTAACTATTCTGATTCAAGCATTTGAATCTATGAAAGATCAAATTCTGGAGAAGAAAATAAGTTACTTACCTGTAATTGTAGCTCTCCAGTAGTGGTACCTTTCATAGATTCATATGCGCCTCAACCTTCTTCCCATAGAGGCTCCCCTTATTGCTCTTTGCTTCTACCTCACCACTGTGTGGGAAAATCTGAGGTACTGGAGCCTCTGTGGTGAGGGTTCTGAAGGGTGCTGTCGTCTGATTAGTCATTTGCTAACTTTTTTGAAAAAGGACATAGATTGGTTATTAAGCTGAACTTTGAATTCCCTTTACAGCCTATTATAATAATGCATACCGCTTATTAGGATAACGTGGGACTCCCACGTCGATGACGGTGAATTATTCAAGCATGTGAATCAATGAAAGATATCAATACTGGAGAACTCCATTTACAGGTAAGTAACTTATTTTCTTCCTGCCCTTCAAAGATGGCCTTGAAGTAAGATTACATTTCTCGCCCTGATGCTTTATGTATGTAATATTAAATATTCTCCTGCCACTCCAGATCAGTGTGTTCTTAGAATTTTAATTCTTGGCGCTGTTTTTAGATCATACCTGGCTTAATCACCATTTTAAAATTGCACTTGATTTTACCTGCATCTTGCACTTTATTCCTTTTCGGCACAGAGTACAACTGTTGCGTATCTAGTTGTTTTTCCAGTCCATGCTCTAACTGCATGGGGATATTCTTATTGCCATCTTGTTGGGATATAGTGAGGCATCATTTTTAGTTGTGCTCTTGTCCATTTGTCCAGCCATACTTTTCAATGAAGGCTGGCACCCAGATGCACCTTCAAAGAAGGATAGTATTCAGATTACAGTTTTCACCCCAATGCTTTAAGTTGATTTTCCATTATCAGCTTAGTTATGTATGAAATCCTCTCCTGCCACTCGAGATCAGTACTTTCTTAGATTTTGTATTCTAGGCACTGTTAGTATATCATACTTAGGCACCGTTTGCTTTTAAACTGCATTTAGCACTTTATGTAACCTCCATCTTGCACTTTGTTCCTGTTCTGCACAGAGTACAATTGTTGTATATCTAGTTGCTCCCCGACCCAAGCTCCAATTGCAGGGGGAGATTCTGTTCCCATCTTGTTGGGACATTGTGAAGTACCACTGTCAATTACGTTCTAGTTTATTTGTCCAGTCACACTGTTTATTGAAGGCAGGGGCGTAGATGTATTCAGCAGGCGCAGCACTGGCACACTGAGAGCACACCAAATGCAAGCCCATCTTTTCCTGTCTGCTCCAGGAGTCAGGAACCCTGGTTCTCCTCGACAAGGTGGCATCACCTACTCTCTTCAAGTGTAACTTCACTCTTATAGATGATATGAATATTCATTTGGGTGATATGCATTGTTCACAAGTTGCTAATTTACTACAAAACGTAGCCACAATCCAATTGACACAAATAGTGAAATCTTTCACATTTAAGAAGTGTCATCTCCTAAATCTGAATGTACCTCAGATTTATACCTGCTATAGTCAGACCATTTTGTGGTCCCGATCTTGGAATCTTTCTCAAATTCCTTTCAGCCCCTCCATGTCTAGTATTGGTAGACACTGATTCAAAGTGGATCCTAGTGAATTTAATTGTCTATTAACTCACGAGGCCAGAATCTGGAAGAATGCAATAGAAACTAGTTGGATTGGATCACTTCTGTGTTATTTTACTTGTGATCATCTGGGCCTTGCGGTCAGGAGGCTTGGCCATTGGTTTGACATCCTTAAGCAAAAGAAGGAATGCAAAATCCTAGACCAAAAGTGGAGGAAGACCTATGACTCTTGCAGTAAACATGAATATAGAAAAGCAACCTAAAAGTATCACTACGCCATTAGCAAAATGTGAGCAACATTTCTGGCCAAAAAATTGACAATGCAGGTAACTCAGTATGAGAAGTGTTTACAGTCATTAAATCTTTGACCAACAGATGGAGCGGCTAAAAATCTGGTAGTGAAGCATTCACTGTCTCACTGATATGGCTATATTTTTTCCCAAGACAATATAGGATATATACGCCTCCTTTCTTGGTCAATCTATAAAATTCTTGCCTTGTCTTCAAACTTTTCCAGCAGCCTCTATCTTGCACCCTGCAGACCTAAAGACTGCATTGCAGCATAGGGATATGCACTTCAGTAAAACCTTCTCCTTATTTAGCTTTTTGGGGGCTTCCATCAATTGTCCAAAAAAGAGGATAACTATGTCTTGTGTGTAATTCAGTTGGATGTGGCCTGTGTCATAGATGACCTTTTCTTAACTAAGTAAATAGCCTCTTGCTTGTCCTCTTCATATTTGACTTGTCAGTGGCCTCCGGCACAATACTCCAAAGGGCTTTGGTAGTTTGCTTGAGCCCTGTGAGATTAGTGAAGAGGGCTAGCCCCTTCATTCATGTATGTTATTATTTTCATAGCACAAATATAACCACACAGAGTCATTGTGACAAATACACCTACTTCCACACAGTTTTCACCACACCACAGAAAGCAATAGTTTAACATGTTCTTTAATGAAATTATTTAATTCGTGAATGTAGGAGGCTGGACTGGCTTGTAGTGAGTACCAAGGGGTACTTACACCTTGCACCAGGCCCAATTATCCCTTATTGGTGTATAGGGTGTCTAGCAGCATAGGCTGATAGATAATGGTAGCTTAGCAGAGCAGCTTAGGCTGAACTAGGAGACAAGTGAAGCTCCTTCATTACCACTAGTGTCATATGCACAATATCATAAGAAAACACAATACACAGATGTACTAAAAATAAAGGTACTTTATTTTTATGACAATATGCCAAAAGTATCTCAGTGAGTACCCTCAGTATGAGGCTAGCAAATATACACAAGATATATGTACACAATACCAAAATATGCAGTAATAGTATTAGAAAACAGTGCAAACAATGTATGGTTACAATAGGATGCAATGGGGACACATAGGGATAGGGGCAACACAAACCATATACTCCAAAAGTGGAATGCGAACCACGAATGGACCCCAAACCTATGTGACCTTGTAGAGGGTCGCTGGGACTATTAGAAAATAGTAAGGGTTAGAAAAATAGCCCACCCCAAGACCCTGAAAAGTGAGTGCAAAGTGCACTAAAGTTCCCCAAAGGACATAGAAGTCGTGATAGGGGAATTCTGCAGGAAAGACACAAACCAGCAATGCAACAACGATGGATTTCCAGTCGAGGGTACCTGTAGAACAAGGGGACCAAGTCCAAAAGTCACAAGCAAGTCGGAGATGGGCAGATGCCCAGGAAATGCCAGCTGTGGGTGCAAAGAAGCTGCTACTGGACAGTAGAAGCTGAAGGTTCTGCAGGAACGACAAGGGCTAGAGACTTCCCCTTTGGAGGATGGAAAAACAGCCACAACAGCAGAGAACTCTTCAGCATCGTCAAGGAGTTCTCCAACCACAGCGCCAACACCAACGCCGTCACGCCCTCACAGGATCTGTGCGAATCCCTCGCCACTTTCTTCCATCGCAAGATCAGCGACCTCCACGACAGCTTCGGACACCAGACCCAACCAAACACCACAGAACCCACATCCCCGACCATCACCCTCAACAACTGGACCAACATCAGCACGGAAGAAACCAAATCCATCATGAACTCTATCCACTCCGGCGCCCCTTCGGACCCCTGCCCGCACTTCATCTTTAACAAAGCCGACGACATCATCGCCCCGCACCTCCAGACCGTCATCAACTCTTCTTTTTCTTCTGCTACCTTCCCCGAATGCTGGAAACACGCCGAAGTCAACGCCCTACTAAAGAAACCTACGGCTGACCCGAGCGACCTGAAAAACTTCCGCCCCATCTCCCTTCTGCCTTTCCCAGCCAAAGTAATAGAGAAGACCGTCAACAAACAGCTGACCACCTTCCTGGAAGACAACAACCTGCTCGACCCCTCACAGACCGGATTCCGAACCAACCACAGCACTGAAACCGCCCTCATCTCAGTCACGGACGACATCAGAACCCTGATGGACAACGGTGAAACAGTCGCCCTCATTCTTCTCGACCTCTCGGCTGCCTTTGACACCGTCTGTCACCGCACCCTAATCACCCGCCTCTGCTCCACCAGGATCCAAGACCAGGCCCTGGACTGGATCGCCTCCTTCCTCGCAAACCGCTCCCAAAGAGTCTACCTCCCTCCGTTTCGCTCAGAACCCACTGAGATCATCTGCGGCGTACCTCAAGGCTCATCACTCAGCCCGACACTCTTCAATGTCTACATGAGCCCCCTCGCCAACATCGTACGCAAGCACGACATCATCATCACCTCCTACGCCGACGACACCCAACTTATACTCTCCCTCACCAAGGACCCCGCCAGCGCCAAGACCAACCTACAAGAGGGTATGAAGGACATCGCAGATTGGATGAGGCTCAGCCGCCTAAAGCTGAACTCTGAAAAAACGGAAGTCCTCATCCTCGGCAACACCCCGTCCGCCTGGGACGACTCCTGGTGGCCCATGGCCCTCGGCACCGCACCAACCCCCGCAGACCACGCCCGCAACCTCGGCTTCATCTTGGACCCTCTTCTCACCATGACCAAGCAAGTCAACACCGTGTCCTCCGCCTGCTTCCTCACCCTCCGCATGCTCCGCAAGATCTTCCGCTGGATCCCCGCCGACACCAGAAAAACCGTGACCCACGCCCTCGTCGCGAGCCGCCTGGACTACGGCAACACCCTCTACGCTGGGACCACAGCCAAACTCCAAAATCGCCTACAACGCATTCAAAACGCCTCGGCCCGCCTCATCCTCGACGTACCCCGCAGCAGCCACATCTCCGCACACCTGAGACACCTGCATTGGCTCCCAGTCAGCAAAAGGATCACCTTCCGACTTCTCACCCACGCACACAAAGCCCTCCACGACAAGGGACCGGAATACCTCAACAGACGCCTCAACTTCTACGTCCCCACCCGCCCCCTCCGCTCCTCTGGCTTCGCACTCGCCGCCGTCCCTCGCATCCGACGCTCCACGGCGGGTGGGAGATCTTTCTCCTTCCTGGCGGCCAAGACCTGGAACTCCCTCCCCACCAGCCTCAGGACCACCCAGGACCACTCCGCTTTCCGGAGACTCCTAAAGACCTGGCTGTTCGAGCAGCGATAACCACCCCCTTTGTCCCTAGCACCTTGAGACCCGCACGGGTGAGTAGCGCGCTTTATAAATGCTAATGATTTGATTTGATTTGATCCCCCATGCCGTGGAGAGTCGTGCAGAAGTGTTTTCCTGAAGAAAGACCGCCAACAAGCCTTGCTAGCTGCAAATCGTGCGGTTAGGGTTTTTGGATGCTGCTGTGGCCCAGGAGGGACCAGGATGTCGCCAATTGCGTCTGGGGACAGAGGGGGCGTCGAGCAAGACAAGGAGCCCTCTCAAAAGCAGGTAGCACCCGCAGAAGTGCCAGAACAGGCACTACAAAGTGGAGAGAAACAGTGCTCACCCGAAGTCGCACAAAGGAGTCCCACGTCGCCGGAGGACTACTTAGGAGGTCGTGCAATGCAGATTAGAGTGCCGTGGACCCAGGCTGGACTGTGCACAAAGGATTTCTGCCGGAAGTGCACAGAGGCCGGAGTAGCTGCAAAAGTCGCGGTTCCCAGCACTGCAGTCTGGCGTGGGGAGGCAAGGACTTACCTCCACCAAACTTGGACTGAAGAGTCACTGGACTGTGGGAGTCACTTGGACACAGTTGCTGGATTCAAGGGACCTCGCTCGTTGTGCTGAGAGGAGACCCAGGGTACCGGTGATGCAGTTCTTTGGTGCCTGCGGTTGCAGGGGGACGATTCCGTCGACCCACGGGAGATTTCTTCGGAGCTTCTAGTGCAGAGAGGAGGCAGACTACCTCCACAGCATGCACCACCAGGAAAACAGTCGAGAAGGCGGCAGGATCAGCGTTACAGAGTTGCAGTAATCGTCTTTGCTACTTTGTTGCAGTATTGCAGGCTTCCAGCGCGGTCAGCAGTCGATTCCTTGGCAGAAGGTGAAGAGAGAGATGCAGTGGAACTCGGATGAGCTCTTGCATTCGTTATCTAAGGAATCCCCAGAGACAGAGACCCTAAATAGCCTGAAAAGAGGGTTTGGCTACCTAGGAGAGAGGATAGGCTAGCAACACCTGAAGGAGCCTATCAGAAGGAGTCTCTGACGTCACCTGGTGGCACTGGCCACTCAGAGCAGTCCAGTGTGCCAGCAGCACCTCTGTTTCCAAGTTGGCAGAGGTCTAGAGCACACTGGAGGAGCTCTGGGCACCTCCCAGGGGAGGTGCAGGTCAGGGGAGTGGTCACTCCCCTTTCCTTTGTCCAGTTTCGCGCCAGAGCAGGGCTAAGGGGTCCCTGAACCGGTGTAGACTGGCTTATGCAGAAATGGGCACCATGTGTGCCCATGAAAGCATTTCCAGAGGCTGGGGGAGGCTACTCCTTCCCTGCCTTCACACCATTTTCCAAAGGGAGAGGGTGTAACACCCTCTCTCAGAGGAAGTCCTTTGTTCTGCCATCCTGGGCCAAGCCTGGCTGGACCCCAGGAGGGCAGAAACCTGTCTGAGGGGTTGGCAGCAGCAGCAGCTGCAGCGAAACCCCAGGAAAGGCAGTTTGGCAGTACCAGGGTCTGTGCTACAGACCACTGGGATAATGGGATTGTGCCAACTATGCCAGGATGGCATAGAGGGGGCAATTCCATGATCATAGACATGTTACATGGCAATATTCGGAGTTACCGTTGTGAAGCTACATATAGGTAGTGACCTATATGTAGTGCACCCGTGTAAGGGTGTCCCCGCACTCACAAAGTCCGGGGAATTGGCCCTGAACAATGTGGGGGCACCTTGGCTAGTGCCAGGGTGCCCTCACACTAAGTAACTTTGCACCTAACCTTTACCAGGTAAAGGTTAGACATATAGGTGACTTATAAGTTACTTAAGTGCAGTGTAAAATGGCTGTGAAATAACGTGGATGTTATTTCACTCAGGCTGCAGTGGCAGGCCTGTGTAAGAATTGTCAGAGCTCCCTATGGGTGGCAAAAGAAATGCTGCAGCCCATAGGGATCTCCTGTAACCCCAAATACCCTGGGTACCTTAGTACCATATATTAGGGGATTATAAGGGTGTTCCAGTAAGCCAATGTAAATTGGTAAAATTGGTCACTAGCCTGTTAGTGAAAATTTGAAAGAAATGAGAGAGCATAACCACTGAGGTTCTGGTTAGCAGAGCCTCAGTGAGACAGTTAGTCATAACACAGGTAACACATTCAGGCACACTTATGAGCACTGGGGCCCTGGCTGGCAGGGTCCCAGTGACACATACAACTAAAACAACATATATACAGTGAAAAATGGGGGTAACATGCCAGGCAAGATGGTACTTTCCTACAGTGAATCAGTTATTTTGACCTTAAAATAAAGGATGCTATACTTGGAAAACGTGCAAGTTCACACACGATGCTCGACAAGAACTTACCATGTGGATCGGCATCCACAAGTGTGAAAATTGGTGTGTGGAACGTGTCCCAGAGCTTTCTAATTAACAGTCTTGTGTTTAGATCCGGCACTCCTTTCCCCTGGCAAAATAAATAACAATATATACTCATGACTCGAATTAAAATGAAAACTAGATCACTGAAAATAAAGGCGAGTTACATGCAATAGTTGCTGGGAAGAGAGTAACTGATAGCCTGGGTGGTGGCTCAACAATCCGTGGGGACGGTGAAACCTGCCCTTCCAATTGCCCCTCAGTGAACCATCTGACATACATAACGATCCTTGCCAGGTTAGTAGGGATTTTTGTCAAAAGTGTGCTGACCAGCACTGATGAAACACTTTCCGAAAAGCATAAGCCCCCTTTGCCAGCGTGGATTTGGTTTTGGAAAAAACAATATCCCTGCCACGGAACACATCGGAACATTCTTTTCTCGTCCCAGAACAGCCATTCTTCGCGGCACTGCCCAGCGTAAATAAAAGCAGAAATGGAAGCCGCTGCATGTACAGGACGGGAAATCAGACACATAGGTCCTGCAGCCGCTGGCCCACCACAAAAGAGCTTTCATCAGCTGAAAATGTCAGCCTGTAACCTCTCACAAAGATCAGCATAAAACAGGAGAATGCAGCTGTCTTTTAAAGACAAGCACTGGCAAAGCCAATAGGACTTGTGTTGGAAGCTGGCCCTCTGCTTTGTCAATGCTTGTTTTGTTTTGTCATGGTCTTAGCAAAACCTTATTAATGAGGAAGTCGCAGGGCCCTCATAAAGCTAAAGAAATACCTAAAAGCAAAAATAGTTCCCATAAGTTCATGGCACTTAAGGAAACTACGTTGTGTGTGAATGTGTTTCTTGTGAAAAGGCAGAAGGCAGCCACTCACAGTGAACTTAGCCAATGGCTAAAGTAGGTTGACCCACTGCACCATACTGCATGGGTAGTGGGTGAAATTCAATGTGAATTTCACGACAGCAGATGAATGGATGAAAACGTCTGGTTGCAAACCACTATAAGTATGCCATATATGTGTAATATTAGTAAAAGCAGGAGGTATTGACAACACCTCCCTGCACAACACGAGAGAACTCTTCACTGTAATCAACAAATTCACCAATCTTCCCTCTGAAGCCACGAACATCCCCCCAGCGCAAGACCATCCACAGCTGGTCCACGCTCACCACAGAAGAGACTGAAATCATCATGAACAGCATTCACTCCGGAGCTCCAACAGACCCTGTCCTCACCACATCTACAACAGAGCCAGTGCATTCATTGCCCCCGAACTCTGCAAGATGCTAAACTGCTCCATCACAACAGCCACCTTCCTCGAAGGAAACACGCCAAAGTCCGCCCCTCCTGAAGAGACCCACAGCCAACCCATCAGAACTTCCGACCCATCTCGCTGCTACCATACCCAGCCAAAGTCCTGGAAAAAGCCTTAAACTTGCAACAGCTCCTCGAGGACAACAACTCTCTGGATACCTCTCAGTCTGGATTCCGCCGCAACCACAGCACGGAGATAGTACTTCTTGAAGCCACCAATGACATCCGCACATACCTCGACCGCAGACACACAGCAGCACTCATACTCCTCGACCTCTTAGCAGCCTTTGACATGGTCTCCCACAGCACTTTATGCACCAAACGCCATGACACAGGAATCAGAAGAAAATCCTTGCAATGAATCCACTCCTTCCTCACCAGAACACAGAGAGTCAGGCTCCTACCCTTCATATCCAAACCAACAGAAGCCAGCTGCGGAGTTCCTCAGGGATCCTCCCTGAGCCCAACACTCTTCAACATAGACAAGGCTCCGCTGGCAGCTATCGTCAGAGACCACGAAATGAACATCGTGTCATACGCAGATGACACACAACTCCTCATATCCCCCCCTGAAGACCCGGACAGAGCTAAGAGGAACTTTCACACCGGAATGAAAGCCGTCGCTGCCTGGCTGAGGGGAGCTACCTCAACCTCAACTCAGACAAGACTGAGCTCATCATCTTTAGAAACTCCACCTCAGCCTGGGACGACTCCTGGGGGTTCACATCACTCAGCGCACCACCTACTCTGACTGACCATGCCCAGAACCTAGGAATCATCCTCGACTCCTCCCTATCAATGACCGACAGGTAAACGCAGTCACCTCTTCCTGCTGGCATGCCCTCCAACAACTCCACAAAATCTTCAACTGGATCCGGGTCGACCGCCACAAAGCAATCACCCACGCCCTAGTTACTAGCAAGCTCGACTACGGCAACGCACTCTATGCCAGCACCACACCAAAGAACATCAGGAAACTACAACTCATCCAAAATGCTGCCGCAAGACTCGTTCTGAACCTCCCTTCCAAGAACACATCTCCCAAAACCTGAGAACCCTCCACTGGCTCCCAGTAGCAAAGCGAATCAACTTCAAATTACTCAACCACACCTACAAGGCCCTGCACAACATTGGACCGGCCTACCTGAACCATCGCATCTCCTTCCATAACCCCGCCAGACCCCTCCATTCTGCCCATTAGGGCCTAGCTACCATCCCACGCAACCGGAATACCACAGCTGGAGGAAGATCTTTCGCATACCTCGCAGCCAAGAGCTGGAACAACCTGCCCACACACCTCAGACAAAGCTCATCTCTCACCATCTTCAGGAAGAACCTCAAAACATGGCTCTTCGAATGAGGCCCAGACGCACCACCAGCGCCTTGAGACCCTCACGGGTGAGTAGTTGCGCTTTACAAAAACTGATTGATTGATTGATAGTGACTAACCGCAAACCTAACAAAAATCAGAAACTTCAGAAGAAGGACTGCTTCTGTAAGCAACACCATCCTTCATTTGAAATGGGAAATACAAACATTTATTTACTCGAACACATGGTGACCTATTCACAAAACGCATTTTATAGAATGTTTAGCATTACTAAAGTAGTACTACTAAAGTACCACAAAATGCTGTTTCCAAATCTACCAGCGTAAATCCCCACCTCCACCTCTCCTACCTTGGGGATATTCTCACACATGTAAGTTGACTAATTAATTGTAAATGTGGAAGGGACCAGAAGGAGTGGCTGAGAAAAAGGAGCATGTTTGCTATTAAATAGGGAAAGAATTGGGCAGGTGTAAGGTAAGGAGCGGCTTGGAGGTTTAAGGAGGGGTTAGGGAAGAATTAACATCCACCAATAAAATATTATGTCAATTTCTGTCCACAAGCTGAATATCTAAAGTTACTACAACTAAAAAGGGACCTAAAACAGCTGTAAATTATTCCAGTTTCAGAGCCTGAGTAAGTCTAGCTAACTACCAGTACTGCAACACCATCCGCTAGAAAATGATGGGGGTATCTAAAACCCTACAGGAAATAATGTTAAATTAAATTATTTAAAATAGTTAAACATATAGGCCCTCATTACAACCTCTCTGCCGCCCGCCAAGGTTGAACCGCCGAGCGGCCGCCTATGCGGCTGCAAACCTGCCGGCTGCATTACAACATCCCCGCTGGGCCGGTGGACAGAAACAGAGTTTCCGCCCTCCAGCCCAGCAGGGATGTCGGCCGTAACATTGCAGCCGGCTCCTGATGTGTTGCTGTGCAGACAGTGAAAAGCAGGGTGGGGCTGTGCCTGGGGGCCCCTGCACTGCCCATGCCAAGTGCATGTGCAGTGCAGGGGCCCCCAGGGGCCCCACGACTCCCCTTCCAGCCAGCCTTTCCATGGCGGTCTCTACCGCCATGGACAGGCTGGCGGGAAGGGGAGTCATAATCCCCAGGGCAGCGCTGCCCTGGCGGATTATAACCGCCGGGACAACGATGGCGGGAAACCGCCGGTCCCGGCGGTGTGACCGCGGTGCTACCGCCGCAGTCATAATATGGCAATTTGTACCGCCAGTCTGTTGGCGGTACGATCGCCAAAACAACCCTGGCGGTCTTTGACCCCCAGGGTTGTAATGAGGGCCATAGATATATATTAAATAAATATTATTGGATTTTAAAAGAGCCTAAACATAAAACATTCATTATTTAATTATAAAATATTGAAATAGCCTTTCCTAATATAAAGCAAACTTTTTTACTTTTGCCTACATTTTACCATAGGGAGACTCTATAGTCAGGATGGAGAACCCCCTATGGTAAAGTATAAGGACAATTAAAAAAAGTACATAACATTTTATAATAATTTAGGGCCTGATTACAATTTTGGTGGCCAGACCGCCATGTTAGCGGTCCCAAAAAGAGCTCTTCGGTTGCGGTCCCTAGTACGACATAAAACGATGTACACAGGAAGAACCGCTGCCCGACAAGCAAAAAAAGGCAAACCGCCAGCTGCGCGGTGTTCTGCTATGTAGGTGGTCCGACCTCCAGAGCTGTCAGTGCCATGGGTAACCACAGAGCTTATTACGAACAAACATTTGTCGCAGCGGCCCCCTTGAGCTGGCTGACTGCCGCAGTCAGTGCTCAGCAATGTAACAGAAAAGTGCCTATTGGCTGGATACAAAAACAACACAGCTGACACACGTTGGCCCAGAGCACACACCTGCAAAGCACACTATATAACACACCCCTTCACAGACCACAATCCTTTGCATTTCCCCTGCACTCTGAAGAACACTGACCACCATTTCATCATTTTAAAATAGATCAGGCACCCTGTTATTTTTTTCCAACATCCCATTTAAGACCCTGCACACTTTTGTCCATCCACTTCTATTTCACTTCCCCTGTTAAGTAAGACCCTGTCACCCACTTTAGTTATCCACCATGTCACATGCCAGAAATCCCAATTTTTCTGAAGCTGGGTTAAAAGTCATGGTGGAAGAAATCATAAGAGTAGAGCCACAATTGTTTGGAGCCCAAGTCCAGCATACTCCTCTCAGCAGGAAAATCGCCAGAGTGATTGCTCTAGGCACCACCCTGAACATAAATGAGGACATTAGGAAGAGGTGGAACGACCTGAGGTCAAAGGTCCGTTCCCTGGCCTCCAGGCAGCGGTTGGAGGTCAACAAAACTGGCAGTGGTCCTCACAGTGCCCCATTAAGACTCTTCCTCAGGAAGGAGAAGGTCTTGGCCATCCTGCACCCTGAGGGCTTGGAAAGAAAACCTGAGGGAGTGGAGTCTGGTAAGTTACAACACAAAACCTGTTGCAAAACTGCAATGGCCTGCATGCTCACAGCTCAGCTTTTGCCACTGTCTTGTTCATGTATTGGCCAACATCCAATACTCAGAGTATCTGATATGTAACACTGTCAGTGTGTATAGTTGGACTCAACATCACGGCTACCAAGGCCCATCACATGCGGTAAGTCGAAATGGTGCCTGTAAGTCTTATAATATCAAAACAAATTCATGTTATGTCTCAACATGTAAATGTATGCTCAAACCCAAATGCAGTCCGCACACAGCTATGTAATACCCAAAATATGGCTGGTGTGTGTGTGTGTAGTAGCAGGAGTGTCCTGACTGCAACTCCCAGCAGGCCTTGTGTCTGTAAAACCACAAGCCCAATGTTCACTTACCCAATTACTCCTGTTTGTTATCTCTCAATTGAAGTGCACTCACCTGGGAAGATACCATTTGTATAGTGTGTGTAGTAGAGGAAGTGACCTGACTGCAACTCACAGGAGGCCCTGTTTCAGTAACTTCAACCACCAGCCCACTGTACACTTGCCCAAACATCCCTGTTTGTTAACTCTCAAATGAAGTGTACTCACCTGGGAGAATACCATTTGTCAAGTGTGGGAAGTAGAGGGAGTGATCTGACTGCTAAGGCCAGGAGGCCCTGTTTCTGTACCTCCAACCACCAGCCCAGTATTCACTTGCCCAATTACCCCTGTGTATTAACTCTCAATTTCTACCCACCTGTGAGTGAGCAATATACAGATCATGTTTAACTAAGACATGTGCCAGTCTAGCTAGCTCCTTCGTGACCTGATACCCAGGATTACCCTATTGGGACAGGAATGACACCTTACCATGTGTGTATACCATGTGTTCCTAAGGCCTTAAACTGCATCACCAGATTAGTAGAGGCAGCAAACACATTGACACAACACTGCACACATGATGACTGCAGATACAGATACAACAAAGTTCTATGTTTGCCTCTATCTCACTGAACTAGGCCTCAAAATGGACAAAGGCACATGTGGATTCTACACTGTGTTGGCTTCACTGTTGGTAAGTTGTCATTTACAGTCCCTCATCCAAAGTGCAACTGATCTGCACATCTCATGAGCTGGTTGAGTCTAATAGTTTAGGCAAGCTTTGCATGTCATGTCAAATACTTCAATGGCATAGTATCATTGCACAAAAGGCTATCCTACAACTTACGAATGTGAAATGCCTCTGCTTACTGTAACACAAAAGCTGTGGAGGTTGATGTCACACCAGTAACAATGTACTTACTTCATCAGCGGGTTGAGCTAACACTGGGCACACTGAGGCCACCCAACAGACTCCCACTCGCCCTATGTCCTCCCGGATGAAGCCCTCAGTGATGACAACACTCCTGGACTTGTGGATGTAACGGACAGTCCTGAGCCACCCAACCTGTGTACCTAGCATAGTTTCCACCATCTTGTGCCCCCACCCAGTCCTGGATCCTGAGGTTGAACTTGACACTGACGCTGAGGTTCCGAGACCCATTTTGAAAGGGCATTCCAGTGCCAAAGGCAGAGGCTCGTGGGGGCAGGGTGCGTGGGAGGGATATTGTGAGACAGTGTGGTGAGGCCACTGGGGCTGCCGTCGGCCAGACACCATCAGCCACATCCTGTGGGTCTACCAGGAGTCCCAAGGAGTGATGGATGGGCCAGGTTCTGACTGAATTCCGGGATATTAAGCAGCTGCAGAGGGTCATGGATGGCAGACAAAATGGATGTCCTCAATGACAACAGGGGCAACGTAACAGGGGTGCTGATGGAAATCAACACCACCCTGAGCAGGGCTCTCCTCCCACCATCTACTCCTTGCTGTGTGACAACTACATCACAGCCAAGTACATCTGCAGCACCCACAGGAAGAGAGGCCCTGCCAGAGGCACAACCAGCCTCAGACACCTCTTCTTGTGCAGCACCTGACCCCCTGACTCGCAAACAGGGATGTCCAGCAAAGAATCAAGGACATGTGGATGGCAAAACACCCAACACTGCCAGCAAGTGACCTCTTCCATAAAGTCCTGCTTTGTGTGCCACACATTCACTCTGTTGACTTATCCTGAACAACTTTCCACTTCCAATGGAGGAGTACTCTGGACTTTGGACTTCCAATGGTGTGGCATCTACTCCAATGATTTTATCCACCATGACTGACCCCTTCAATTCACTTTTGTTTTCACTTATGTCCAAAAATTCAAAATGTTTGTGCACTGAAATAAATACATCCATCATAGAACTCATTGTCTGCTGCCTTTAATTTCACATTTAACTATGTGATATCTAAGACCATATGAACCATAAGATGCAGACACAAACTACTTGTGTAAGCTGGGGCATGGAGCATGTACACAACTTCAGGATTACAACCATTACACACCAGCACATAAAAACAAGTGTCTTGTTGCAGAAGAGATCTTGTCACTCTGTTCAGCACATAGACTGTTAAGATGTCAATAACTATGAAAGTGGAACATTACCATAGCAGACTGTGTAGACCACAAAATATAATGGTACAGACATCCATGACAATGTAGTAATGGAGTTATCAGACAGTGTCCTGTTACATAGGTAAAAATTGGAAATGGTTGATGTTATCAGCTGGGGCCAGATGACCTGTCTCTCAAAAAGAACACCCAACAGATGGCAGTACGACAGTATATGATGAAAGGGGCATTACACTCCAGTGCTTCTGCTTCTGGTGGTATGACATAATGAACTATCAGTGATGTTCCACAGGCACTTTGGCCAACAATGATCAAACACATGAACAGCTACACACAGGTCATAACAAAAGACTGCTTAGCCAATGTGAAGGGGGACTGACATGAGAGTGTCCTATCACAACATTTTCACTCACCACATGATGGCACACATGATGCATCATGGCCACCACATAACAATAAACAAGTCCAACTGAGTCTTTTGCACTACCATCTCATCAATGTGCTAACTGTCTTGACACAAGTCGTCTAGACCCAAAGTCTGTGAGAATTATTCCCAGGGAAAACCCATGTCCACTTTATATGTCCCAACAGCACGATGTACCTGTCAATGGCACAACTCGGAAATACCCAAATGAAGATCTCAGGTTGAAGGTACCTGAACAAAGAACAAATAAAGGAGTAGAGTCATGAAAGCACACACATGACACACGTCACATAGCAAACATCTGGACAACAACGTAATTCAGAAAAATCAGGCACAAACAATGCAAAAGCATCAAAATGTGATTGCGTCAAAAGCTTGCTCATCAAACATACCTTTGCATATTTTGCATGAGATCCATAGATACTTCACACGTCATCACAACTACAGTTCATTGTACTGTCAAAGTCATGACATCTCATAAAATACTTACACTCATGAGAAGAAGCTGTTGATAAGATCTTATTCCAAGTCAGTTCCTTCCTCTTCACCTCTTCATCTTCATTTGGCATTGCAGGATTCTGGCCCGGTGGCACCTCAGGCTCCCCCTCTTCTGGGATGTAAGGGATATTAATCCACAGAGCAATGTTAAGGAACATGCAGCAAGCCAGAATGATGTGACACATATACCATGGTGAGTAGAGAAGGGCTCCCCCAGTCTTGTCCAAACAGCAAAGTCAAACCATCAGGAGCCTAAAAACCTGCTCCACTGCCAGTCATGTTCTTCCATAGGCCTCATTGAAGCAGACTTCCCCTGGCGTAGCTGGATTCCTCAGCGATGTTAACAACTGAGGACGGTTTGCGTATGCTGAGCACCTGACATTACTCACCCAAAATCAGGGCAGATGTGACTTCCCAACCAGCCAGGCCCTTTCTGGTTGCAGTTGAGACATCAGCTAAAGTATGGTGCTATTCTGCATTACAAAGGAATCATGGGCTGATCCAGGGAACTGGGCGGAAACATTTGAGATATAGAGATCTGACAAACAGACAACTTGCACATTCATAGAATGGAAGTTCTTCCTGTTTCAATAGACTTGTTGACTGGCTTGCGGTGGCACCAATGGCCACTGTATTTTGGAAGGATCCTGTGGCCAGGAAGTGTAATAAATCCATGAATCTCACAATGGGCGGTAAGCATGTTAGATCAGTGTTTTTAGCCATTATATCGGGTTCCAACAGATGACATAAATTCACAATAGTTTGCCAATTCAGATGGAACAGTTTTATTATTTGACGTCCTTACATTGTTTGAAGGTCTCTAGCAGTGGATGGTAGACTGGAGTTTGTCACCTCCTCCCGCTCCCAGGGTACCTATTTTTGCCATCAGATGAGTTGGAGCATTACTAAATGTGTAAACACATACATACATGAAGTATACAACAAAAGTCCATGTGACAATGCAGAAATGACTGGAATAGAATAATTCCCATTAAACATCCAAACTGTGTACTACTCAAGGCCCAAATGTGACCCTCATGGCTATCTTCACATGTGTGCACAACATGGATTTTGGCATCATTCAACTATCTGCTTCTTATGTGCCCCTCTAAATTTGATGGTCCATTCATACCTTCAGATATACCGTCACCAGTGGTGAACCAGGAACTGCAGTTTTATGCCATCTGTGACCAGCAACACACTACACTGTTGATTGTGCAGTAGAAACCAACACATCAAGGCTGCTTTGGGATGTTGGTGCTGATCATACACATATATTTGTGTTGGGATGCATTTTTCAAGGCCCACAACTGTATTTCAAATTGCCAAAATGGTGGATGTCTGACCTATTGCACTGGCAGTAGAAACTGCCGGCGGCGTAAGTCATCCGTGCAGTCGGCATTTTCATCAGCAGCACACACAGACATAGTCTAACGTTGTTGCCTGTGGCAGTCGTGGGCCAATGGCTGTGACCGTCGGCAGTGATGGCCACTTATGTGGCGTACAGTTACGCCACATTTTGCAAATTCACTCACTTGACTCCTGACTGCCATCAACAGCTCCACCACTTCAGCTGCTGTGTGCTGCATCTGGGAGCAATCATGCCATAGCCAACAGGTGAAAGAGTCCCTGCCTTCTCTCCAGGCGACCTGGAGGAGCTTGTGGATGAGGTCCTTCCCCAGTATGGTCAGCTCTGTGGCTCACCAGAAGAGCAGGAAAGAACTTCATAGGCACGTTTGACTCTGTTCAACACCATTCTTTCCCTCCTCACAGGCTACAATGTGCTCCTGTGTGCCAGTTAGACTTCTTGTGTGCCTGTTGTCACATTTTGTGTGGCATCAATGGGATGTACGTGGTGCAGGTAGTGGATGAAATTACTCTATGTATTGCATATTCACACTGTGTTGTATGATGTGTTTTGAGGCCTAGATCATCCTTGTGTTACATTCATATATCTACAGTCATATACGGACACATCAATGAATATGATCGTTGTAAATGTCAAATGACATTTATGTGCATGACAGGATGAGCTGTGCGTGTATACTGGTGAATCATTTGAGGATCTTGTAAGCAATGTGTATAGTGCCACAGATCATTCATCCCCCCTCTGGCCTTGCACACTGTTGTAAGAGAGGCATATAATAACTGACTGTGCCCCTCAGAATGCCACACAAGCCACAGGCCACATTAATGATGGCTACATGATGTACTGTCATGCATGGAAGTGTTGGAAATGTGAGTGCCATGTAGGCGCTGTACGCTTATCCTGCAGAGACCTGGGCAGAGACTAGGGCCTGTCAAATGTATATCCCAGTAAGGGACATAGTCCAGGCTGGGATAGAGGTACTCTGGCAATGCAACTGTGGCACTGTGACCACTCCCTGTAGACCTGCAGATCCTGGCATGTGGCCAATCTGAGGCTCCAGTGGCAAAATGTGCCCTGAATGCACCTGTCCATTGACTAGATTAAGAATGGGGTAAATCCCTGAACCAGTGTATATGTGCATTCTGCATGATTGTCAATGTGTGCCATTGACTTATGACAGGTTCCTTACTCCCACAGCTCTGTTGCCACCTTCACATAAGCCATATTTGTCCAGTACAGGTGTACTGCACAATTGACAAACTTACAATGCAGATAGAGTGTAGATTCCAGGGAGGCCATGACATGTGACTCAGTAGCTTGGTTACATGGCAGAAATTAGACCAAACATACCTTTGTATGTTGGATGCCATCTTTGTAGGTTTGCCACATATGGTCAAAAGTGTGTTCTGTGGTACAGGTGCATGTCACACAAACCCACCATGAAGTGGCATGTGTCTTCATTGGGTAGGCCACTTGTCCACACATGCACAGGGAAGAGAGTCACAGTGCCCACCATAGCAGCCATTGCAGGGTCACTCAAATATTAGGGAGAAGTCTGTACTATGGTAGTTGCCCACAGGGACTGTATGCAGTGAGTCAATGCTGCAGAATGTAAATGGGTCTGTCCAGTCAGCCCAACCAGTTTACCCTTCAGAAGGCCACAATGGTATGTAGTATCTCATTGTGACTCACTCACAGTACATGTTGCTTGAGCCTGGGTTACCTGATGTCAGTAGGTATGCTTAGTCAGTGTAGGCCATGAGAAGGGTAGTGGGTTAGTCTGCAGGTGACTCCAAAAGTGTGTAGTCATGTCCCAATAATTATCAGCATGTGAGTTTTACACGTGTGGTGTGTTGACCAGTTTAAAATTTTGTGCTTGATGTTTCTGACATGTGTGTGACACAACATTTGAGCACAAACCTGTGTTTGTAACCTTTTGATTTGTCTCTTGCATCCATCAACGCCCATGAGAAGAAGGGGATTTGGAGAGCCATCGCCCAGAAGGTGCAGACCCTGGGGGCTTCGTAGTCAACAGAGCATCCACTGTCGGAAGAGGTGGAAGGACCTGGAATGCTGGGCCTGGAAGATCGCTGATGTCTAGCTGGGGCTGTCCTCCCAATGTGGGCGGGGCGCACAACAGAACCTGACCCCATAATAGCCTGCATTCTGGTGGTGGCCTACCTGGAGCTTGATGGGAATTTGAAGGGAGCATATTGCTGCAAGGGGGTGAGTCTAGAGCATATTCCTGCCTGTAACATTGCCAGGTTTGTGTGTTAGGTTCTGCCATTTCCCCCCTCAAGACTGGGGATGGGTCATGTGTGACATACAAGATGAGTAACTGTTTGTGTAGACAAGAACGATGGTGCATGCTGATGTGCCTTGCCTATTAGCTGAGTGACCGAGGAAACAACAGAGTACAGTCGACAACAAATTTACTCCCAGGGCCAACACATGGCTGAGCACAGTGATCAATCAGGTCATGTTGTTTGTTGCTGTGAGTGTAATTTGTACACAACAGTCCACTACTCTTCAGTGTGACAGTCCAAACAAAATTAAGTAATAAGTCACTGCCCTCAGCCATGTGTTTGCTCAATTGAGTATATTGGCAACTGTTCCCCAGAGGCCACATGTCTTCAGTGTGTCACGAGTGCTGGTGCCTCACTACTGTCTGTCAAATGAATGCGACCATCATACATGTGACAGCATACATTGCTCTTTGGGTGCAATCACAGAACAATACTTTCCTTTGGTAAGTGAGGAATGTCCATTGACTTGATTTTAGTGACATCACTGTTGCCATCATTCCTTGTGCCTACATGTTAGCATGTGTTCCTTTCACTTTTGCCAAATCATTTTCATTGATGTTTCATGCATGGTCTACCCATCGTCATGGGATGACGTCTGAATTCCCTCACATATGTGTGCATGCCAACATGTGCTTGGAATTGGACATATGTCATGGGGCTACAGTTGATTTGGTGCCGCAGACAGGAGTGTGCCACCATTGGTTGATGGCTCACACATACCCTCACCAGTCTTTGCATGTTATTGGGTATGTACAACCACAGTAGCAATGAAAGACATGACAGATAGGACTACAATATTTGCACACAATGTGCATTTTGATGCCATTGATGTGGAATCATGAAGCAAAGTGCTCTGTACATGCGAAGCGGGAGAGGTTCATTACCTAAGTGTTGGCATGCATTACGAAGAGACTTGTAGTTATGTGGGAGTCATATGTGGTTGTATACAACAATTAATCTGTGTTTGCATGACAAAAACGTAGACAGGGCTTTCGCTTCCCATTGGGCAACATGTTGAGGGCCTTCTACAAGTATTTGAGAATCCCTGGAGCTCTCCAACATTCAAACGACTATTGGCTTCTACTGATGCAATCAGAGTATGTTATTGTCAGGAGTTGTAATCACTGGGGCTACCTGATTCATTGTGTTGTGGATTTTGTAGACATAAATCCCTGCCATTTACACAATTTGGCAGCATTGCCAGCAACACAAGAAAAAAAGCCTGCTGCTCTCCACTGATGAAGGCCTAAACCCAGAAACATGTGTCTAGAGCTATACAGAACTAACTGCACCCACTAAGGTGAAAAACTACAGAATACAGATGAAGTAAGCACACATTTGTACTGAATTTACCATATTGCAATGGGGCAAACGGCATGCTGGAGTTTGAGGCAGCGTGCTCCCAACTGTTTCCTGTTTAAAAGGGCTCCCTTGAGCCAGCAACCTGAGGAGCTTTGGTTGATGCACCTGTGTGCCAGTGAGTGGTACTGAGACCTGAGAGGACTTTGGCAGCATTTCCAGCAACCCCAGAAAAAAAGCCTGCTGCTCTCTACCGATGAAGGACTAAACCCAGAAACACGTGACTAGAGAAATACAACACTAGCTGCACCCTCTACGGTGAAAAACTACAGATAACTGATGAAGTAAGCACACATTTGTACTGCATTTACCATAGTGCAATGGTGCAAACTACATGCTGGTGTGGGAGGCAGTGTGCTCCCAACTGTTTCCTGTTTAAAAAGGTTCCCTTGAGCCAGCAAGCTGACAAGCTTTGGTTGATGCACCTGTGTGCCAGTGAGTGGTACTGAGACCTGAGAGGACTTTGACAGCATTTCCAGCAACCCCAGAAAAAAAGCCTGCTGCTCTCTACTGATGAAGGACTAAATCCAGAAACACGTCTAGAGAAATACAGCACTAGCTGCACCCACTAAGGTAAAAACTACAGACTACATATGAAGTAAGCACACATTTTTACTGCATTTACATAAAGCAATGGGGCAAACTGCATGCTCGAGTGTGAGACAGTGTGCTCTCAATTGTTTCCTGTTTTGCACAATTTGTCTCAAGTGTAAATTTCCATGCAATATGTGTTTTCTATCTGAGCAACATTAGTACAACCTCCATGACTCCATTAGAACTTTACACATAGTGAAGTGAGCATTGCTGATTTGTTTCCAGTGTGGCATGGGTATTTCCATGTCACCTTCTTGAGGCAACTGTACTTCTGTCAGCAACATGGCTCGAGTTTTTACCATCATTTCTTCATGATGTTTATATTGGGTATGTGAAGATTAGCTGGATGCATGACCTTGTGTGGGATCTGTTTAAATCCACTTAATATTGCACTACTATTGTATGACAACATGTAACTGAGGAATGCTACATGAGGGAAACCATTGAAGGTGATAAGGTCTCCTACTTGTTCAATGGGTACTGTGATTGCACAACTTTCACTTGTGCAATTGGAGTTGTCTGTGACTCCTAAATTCCTAATTTCCTGTGGCCAACTGTTGACAGTTCATGTAGCATGCATGCATATGGTGTTGCAAATGTTGGAGCTACTTTGGCAAAGCTTGTTGCTGGGGGGTACTATACGTCATGGTAATGTTTGTGAATCACAGTTGTTCAAGTGGGATCAGGAAAATGCAGTGACCCTATTTCTCTTTGTAACTTCAGCATCACCCCAGGTTAGCGAAGGAGACAGGGCGGAACCAAGTGGGGAAGCATCTGGCCATGGCACCTCCAGTAATGACACCACTGACATGGAGGAACCAGGTGGTCGGGAGGGTGAGGGGAGTGCCATGGAAGACATAGGATTGACCGCATCATCTTCTGATTCTACCTCCAGTGGTCACTCCCTAGTGGTGGCGGACGCATCACAACCTGCTCCTGGTCCATCCTTCCCCGGTTCCATTGGCACCCACTTTGTTTCTCCCCACCCAGTTGTCCATGCCCGCTCACCCAAGAGGGTGGACGTCTCCCTTGCCCCACGTACCACACCCGCTGCCCCGGTTACCCCTGCTGCCCTGAGTGAGGAGGCTATTGACCTCCTGAAGAGTGTATCTGTGGGTCAGACTGCCATTCTGAGTGCATCCAGGTGCAGGACAGCCAGATGGTTGTGTACCTGGAAGGTATTCATAGTGCCATGTCTGGCATACAGAGATCTTTTCAGGCTCTGGCCTTCTCACTGATGGCAGCCATCCACCCCTCACAATCCCCCCCACCAACTCTATCTTCCCAATTCAAATTCACTGTTCCCCCCACTATCCCAAGCACACAGACACATCTCCACGTACCAACCTCAACACACACAAGCAGCACACATAAACTCAAGCACCACAAGACCCAACAGTCACTCACAGACACCACAACAACCACTATTCCCACAGACACCCCCACCCACCAACACCCCGCAACCACCAAACCAACAGACAACACCCAGTAAAACACCCACCCCACCCACCATATACCCAGATAACACCTTACAACCCACAGACCCATACACCGCAGACACCATAGCCCCAGACACCGCCCCAACACAGACAGGCACAGCCACCACATCCACCATGCCCCCAGATACCACCCTAACACCTACAAACACAGCCACCACATCTACCATACCCCCAGACACCACCCCAACACCCGCACACATCCACCACTCCCACATCTCACAGCACCTCCATCTCACAGTCCCCTAAGACATACAAACAACCACGCTCACATACGTAACAGACACCACCCAAACTCAAGCATACTTCACACATGCACACACTAAAAGCATCAACACCAACAGGCAAGATGACCACCCCCTCAACCTCCAACCCTTTCTGAAGACCCTATCCATTTTCCAAAGGAAAGTTTCCTTTTTGGCCTTGCCCTTTCCCCTGTGCCCTCCACCTCTTCCAAAACCAAAAGGACCCCACCCACATTCCAACCCATCCCTTCCACATCCAAGTCCTCCCCTGTCACACCTGCCCCCCTGCAAGCACCCACACCCCTCCCACCCCAAAGAAGAAGATCACCACTCCTAAGAAGACCACCTCTCCTAATAAAAAGCCCAGCCCTAACCCAATCCCACCCATCCCAAATCTGACCCCACCCAAGCATGATCCCTGAGGTGTCTGCATGCCCATTTGATGCGCCTTCCTGTGGAGGTTTCTGGCACTGGTTGAAGTCAAGCTGGAGCACAATACTGTGATTGGACAATCATTTGGACTGGCCAACAGCCTTTGCTCTTCAGCATTTACTATTAATAAACCCAAGTCATTGTCTTTTGGGTACGCATTTATACTGCCGTTACTTTTTTACCTTTTTGTTGTTCCTGAGTAATTTGTGTTGTATGTTTCCAGTAGTGTGTGTGCACCCTGATTGCTGTTTCATTGTGTTGCCATGTGAATGATATGTGTGGGTCCATTACAGGGATGTTGCATGGAAGGGGTGTTTATGTTAAATGACGCATCCATAAATATGTGTCTTCAGTCTCTTGACAGTCCTTGGCATGTGTGCAATGTGAGGGTGTTACTCTAATTTTGTGTGATGTTGATGTGATGCTGATGTTGTGTGACACAATGTTCTGTACACTTCACTGTCCCTGACACTGTGATGAGCAGATATGTGTCTTTGTGCCACATCTCTTCACTGGTTCTGGAGGGGGCCTTGTGCCCAGTCTGCTTCATCCTGCCAAGGAAAGTGATAGTGGATGCATCTCTCCACTGGTTCTGGAGGGGGCTGTGTGCCCAGTGATGCTGCACCTGTGGTGTGGCAGTTCACATTCCCTCACCTGGGTGTCTGAGGCACGAGATGTGCAGGGTACAGGTAGCATGATACTCCATGCAGGCAGAGCCAGACTCCATCCTGCGGCGACGTAGGCTGCAAAATACTGGTAGTGCCAGTACTGGTGGTGGTGCCTCAAGTGGTGGGTGCAGGGTCCAGGACGTCTCCTGCAGCCTCGGACGGCTGCCCACTGTGGTTGCTGCTGATGTCTGATGTCTGATGTAGTGGCACCGTCTGGGCATGTGGTGGTGCATATGTCGGTGCAGGTGGCAGTGCCTGCGGTGGTGTCTGCAGCAGAGATGCTGCCGGTGCTGGCCGTGGTGCAGGTGCTGGTAGTTGTGGAGGGAGACACCAGGCTGTCTTCAGCAGCCTCAGACGGCTGCCCACTGGAGATAATACTGCTGACTGTCGTTGTGGCAGCGGCGGTGCAGGGGGCGGTGCAGATGGCGGTGCAGATGGTGGTGCAGATGGCGGTGCAGGTGGCGGTGGTTGCGGCGGTGCTTACCGTGGTACAGGTTGCTGGCCTGTCAGTACAAATGGTGGTCACCAGTCCCTCACCTGGAGGCTCCGAGCCCTGAAGTGCCTTGCCATTGCTTTTTTTTTACCTTCCCCACCTTGGCAGACGCTGCTGGGACCTTGCCACTGTCCTCTTGTTGTTTTGATGAGGCCTTGCTGGGTGGGTCGTGCGTCTTCTCTGTGCTGCATACTGGGCCCTTCTTAACCTTGGCAGGTGGCAGAGTCGGAAGCTCTTTTGCAGTGGTAGGTGGCACACTTCCAGCCCTGACTGGTGCCCCCTTCGATCCTCTTGGACTTGCAGGGACCACAGCGGATGCCGAGTTGGTGGCTGAGGTGCTAGCCTGGGATACAGACATCCTGGCCCTAGGGGAAGGATGGGTGGGGGGAGGCGTAGGGAAGAGGTCAACGTTAGCCAGGAAAAGTTTTATAGACACACTGGAACGGGAAGATGGAAGGGGTGTGGGAGTGGAGGAAGAGGTAGTGGTTGTAGGAGGTGTACGCCTGCTGAGTTTGGGTGAAGGTGCATGGGCTGGAGGCTGTTGTGAGGTGGATGGCTGTTGGGCAGGTGGATGCTTGCATTTGTGTACTTTGGGAGGAGGGCTGACAGACACACTTAGAGAGGACACAGGGGACGTGTGCATGGTTGTGGGGGTGGTGACTGCTCGTGAGGGGTGTGTTGTGATGGGCGTGCTGGTGATGGAGGTAGTGGATGAAGATGTAGTGCATGCAGGTGTGAGTGGAGACGAGACTGGGAGGGGGTGGATTCAGAGAAGGAGGGGGACACGGTGGAGGCAGTGGATGTTGCTGTATCTGCATGGGCATGGTGCTTGTGTGAGGGCCTGTGAGATGAGGTGTGGTGCTTTTGTTTGCCTGAGCCACTTTTGTGTGTTGATTTTGGTGAATGTTGGTCTGGAGGTGTGCTTGTTATGGCTGGGGTTGAGGGGATTGGGACTGGGTAGAGGAAGTTGGAGGGGGGAGGCTAGACAAAGGGACAATGGCTGCCATCAGTGGTGAGGCCAGAGCCTGAAATGCTCTCTGTTGGGCTGCCACGCCAGAGTGAATGCCCTCCAGGTATGCATTTGTTTGTTGCAAATGCCTCTCGACACCCTGGATGGCATTCAGAATGGCTGATTGCCCAAAAGTGAGGCATCTCAGGAGGTTAATAGCCTCCTCACTGAGGGCAGCAGGGCTGACTGGGGCAGGGCCTGAGGTGCCTGGGACAAAGGAGATACCCACCCTACTGGGTGAGCGGGCACGGGAAACACGCTGAGAGGATGCTGGGAGGGCGGTGCTGGTGGGGGGGTGGCAGCGGTACCTGTTGTTGGGGTGGGCGCAGGGGTGTCCGCCACCACCAGGGAGCTTCCATTGAAGGAGGAATTGCTGTCACTGGTATCCCCTCCTGTCCCTGTCGTGGAGCTCCCCTCGCCCTCAGTCCCACTGGTGCCTTCACCCTCAGTGGAATCGCCCTCATGGGCCATATGGGATACAGCTCCCTCCGTCGCCGGTGCCTCTGCTCCTCCGCCAGATGATGCTAATGCACACAAGGACAGGGTGACAAAACAAAAAGGAGGGGGGGGAGACAGAGGACCACACACAGGGAGCAGCCCTATGCACTAGGCAATGCCCAACCAGTCACTAAGGTAGTCACCAGCCCATGGGGTACAATGCCTAAAGCCAGCATCTGCACACCTGACACCCACAGGACCCTGCCCAGAAGTAGTTGGCCACTTGGGCCATTGGGGTAGGAGTGCTTCAGAGCCTGCACACAAGGGACCTACCCTGCCATGATAGTCCTGGTCTTGGGGCACCCACAGCCCACATCCCCCACCCAGCTAGAGCCTAAAGCACGCAAAGTCAGGATTCAGAATCTGCACTCACCCCCTTGTGGCTGCTGTGATGCCCTCAAGCGCCCATCCAAAACCGGGTAGGCCACCGCTAGGATGCGTAACATCAGTGGGGTCATGGTGCGACGGGCACCCTTTCCACGTTGGGAGGCCAGCCCCAGCTGGGCCTCCACCGCCTTCTTGGTCCAGCGGCGCAGGTCCTCCCTTCTCTTGCGGCAGTGGGTGCTCTGCCTGTGATAGACCCCCTGGGTCCGCACCTCCTTGGCGATGGCACACCGAATACCCTTTTTCTGGTGGGCGCTGACCTAGAGGGAATAGACAGCGGAAAATGTAACTACCCACCCGTCCGGACCATCATACTCATTGCCCACCAGTTCCCACCTATGCCCTGACGCACATACACTGACCACCTCTCATGCAGCATTCTGCTCAGGACATCTTAGCACCCCCCATCATGTGGCTTACATTCACACCACTCCAAACAGGCACTGCCCACAAATCATGCTCACAGTGTATTCACTTGTTTGTCTGGAGGACCGTAGAGTAACGTGTACTGGGGGAGGACCCCATCCACCAGTTTCTCCAACTCCTGCGCAGTGAAGGCAGGGGCCCTTTTCCCAGACACTCTAGCTATTGTCTCTTCCAGACTCAGGTCACAGCAGCACTTGCATTGTAGGTCCTTTCCTGTTGATGGTCAGGTAGCAAGTGAGTGAATAGCTAGAAAATGGCAGTGACGTCCGCGGCGGTGGGTACCGTCACTGCCAGCATACATCGCCATTGGCTCCTGGGACACATAGGGCCCAATGATAACCAATGTGGAGTTGCGCAGCGGTCATCAACCGCCTACCGCGATGCAGCACAATACCAGCGCAGTTACCTAATTTCCCCTTGTCCCTCCTCACAGGTCAGGCATCCGCCATTTCAGGGGGGCACATGGCATGGCACCTAGCTGCGTCACAGCACATATTGGCACATCTATTGACTCTCAAATTCACACACTGCTTCTGTGACATTGAATCAAACACAGTTGTGCCATCTCCATGGAACATGGCCTTCTGCTCACCGTTCTCCTCCATAGGCTACAACCGCTGAGGCAGATGATGAGATGGCGGCATCCTCCGGTGACAGACCCCTGGTGGACCTGTCGACAATGGAGGACAGACACATTATCATCACATACAGACTTGATCGTGCCCCAATCCAAGAACTGTGTGCCCAATTGGAGCCAGACCTGATGTCAGCTATCCGCCAGCCCACAGGTATCCCCCCTCTAGTGCAGGTCGTGTCAGTGCTCCATTTCCTGGCAAGTGGTTCCTTTCAAACAACAGTGCCCATGGCATCAGGGATGTCTCAGCCAATGTTCTCCAACTTGCTGACCAGAGTGTTGTCAGCCCTGCTGAAACACATGCACAGCTACATCGTCTTCCTCCAGGTGGAGGATTTGGCCACAGTGAAAGCTGACTTCTATGCCCTGGGACATATCCCCAACATCATTGGTGCTACTGGTGGTACACATGTGGCATTTGTCCCCCCGCAGAAATGAACAGATCTACAGGAATAGAAAAAGCTATCATTCGATGAATGTGCAAATGGTGTGTTTGGCAGACCAGTACATCTCCCATGTGAAAGCCAAATACCCTGGCTCAGTGCATGACGCCTATGTCTTGAGGAATAGCAGCATTCCTTATGTGATGGGGCAACTCCAGAGGCACGGGTGTGGCTATTAGGTGAGCCCATGGTCCCCACGCAGTATAAGTTGGGGTCTGAGTATGGGGTTGTCCCTAAGGTGTGTATCTAACAGTTGTCCCTCGATATTTACAGGTGACTCTGGTTACCCCAACCTCTCATGGCTCCTGACCCCAGTGAGGAATCCATTGACAAGGGCAGAGGAACATTACAATCAGGCACATGGGCGAACATGGAGGATTATTGAGAGGACCTTCGGCCTCCTGAAGGCCAGGTTCCGGTGCCTCCATCTGACTGGTGGATCCCTGTACTACTCACCCAAGAAGGTGTGCCAGATCATTGTGGAATGCTGTACGTTGCACAACCTGGCCTTGAGACGCCAGGTGCCTTTTCAGCTGGAGGATAAGCCTGGTGATGGTCTTGTGGCAGCGGTGGTTCCTGTGGACAGTGAGGAAGAGGAGGCAGATGAAGAAGATGTGCACAACAGAACAAACATTATACAGCACTACTTCCTGTGACACACAGGTAAGAGACTGTAACTCAACTTCACATTTCAGTATACTTTTGGACATTGTACATGGCTGCCTCTTACCCTCTGACACTGACTGTTCCCTTTGGATTCCCTTTTTTCATGTATGTGTACCCCATTCTGTAGCCTGCTATTGTACTGCTGCCCACCAACTGTCATCCTCTGGTATAATTATTTGAATTTAGACGATGCAATGCTTTGAGAATGTTGTAAGAATACATCTTTCCAATCATTACACTGACTCCAGTATGGTTTATAATTCAAGGGTGTTTATTTTTTGTGCTAAATAGTATGGGGGTAAGTGCAAGGGGATGGGGTGATGGTGGAGGAAGGGCCAGGGTAGAGTCCAGTCTCTTGGTATCACAGGTGCATTGTCCAATGGGGGATAGGAAGGGGCATAATTGCAGTTCAAGGTGGGCAGGGCGACAGAGTGGGACAGAAGGGTAACAATCAGGAGAGTCTTATTTCCTGGCGGGGTCTTGGCAATGTTCTCTGTCTTGTGCCTGGATCGCAGGGACCGTTTGCGGGGTGGTTCTCCTTCTGCAGGGGGTGGGGTGTGTCGGGGCCTCCTGTCTACTAGCACCAGCGGAGGTGGAAGGCTGTTCCTCGGTTTGGCTAGTGTCAGGGGCCCTTTGTTGTGCCACTGCCTCCCTCATGGTCTTGCCCATGTCAGCCAACACCCCTGCTATGGTGACCAGGATGGTGTAGATTTTGGTGAGGTCCTCCCTGATCCCCAGGTACTGCCCCTCCTGCAGCCGCTGGGTCTCCTGTAACTTGGCCAGTACCGTGCCTATGGTCTCCTGGGAATGGTGGTACACTCCCATGATGTTTGTGAATGCCTCGTGGAGGGTCGGTTCCCTGGGCCTGTCCTCCACCTGTCGCACAGCAGTCCTCCCAGCTTCCCTGTTGTGCTGTGCCTCTGTCCCCTGAACCGTGTGCCCACTGCAACTGACCCCAGGTCCCTGATCATCCTGGGTTTGTAGGGTTGCCTGGGGTCCCTGTAGTGGTGGACACACTGCTGATTGACGTGTCCTGGGTACAGAGGTATCGGCCCACTAAGTGGGTGCTGTGCTGGTGTTTCCTGAGGGGGGAGGCTCTGTGGTGGTTTGGAACTGTGGCAGGGGAACCGACTGTCAAGGGGTCCCTGATGGGCCAGGTTGGTCATCGTGATCCAGGCGTGCAGAGCTGCTGTCATCACTGTAGGCCTCTTCTGGGGGGGGCGTCCTCTCCGGTGACGTTGGGTAGGGGTCCTGTTGGGATGCAAATGCATTGTTATTGTATCTGTGTGTGCCATCTTGTGCAATGGGTGTGTTTCCCTGTATAATTGTGCTTTCCCTGTTGCTTTGGCCTTGTGTGAGTTGTGATTATGTGGCCTGGGTGAGTCTCTCTACTGGGCATGCTGTGGTGATGGGTGTCCATGCATGTCTGTGATGGGTGTCCATGCATTGCTGTTGCATGCAGGGCTTGGTATTGGGATGGGTGGGTTGTGATAGTGGAATATATGTGAGTTGGTGGAGTGATGTGTGTGAGGGAAAGGGTGGGGGTATGTGATGGCATGCAGGTAGAGTGGGGGGATAAAGTAGTTAAGGCTTGACTTACCAGAGTCCAGTCCTGCTGCTACTCCTGCGGGGCCCTCAGGATGCATGATCGCCAAGACTTGCTCCTCCCATGTAGTTCGTTGTGGGGGGGGAGATGGGGATCCACCGCCAGTCCTCTGTACAGCAATCTGATGTCTTGAAACCACGGAATACACCTTCCCCCTTAGGTTGTTCCATCTCTTCCTGATGTCATCCCTGGTTCTTGGGTGCTGTCCCACAGCGTTGGCCCTGTCGACGATTCTCCGCCATAGCTCCATCTTCCTTGCAATGAATGTCTGCTGCACCTGTGATCCGAATAGTTGTGGCTCTACCGGATGATTTCCTCCACCATGACCCTTAACTCCTCCTCAGAAAACCTCCGGTGTCTTTGGGGTGCCATGGATGTGGTGTGAGTGATATATGTGTGGATGTGCGAGGTGATGCGTGGGGTGATGTGTCAGGCTGTATACTGTGATGTGTGGAGGGTGTAGGGGTGATGGTGTTCCGTGCCTCTGATTGAGTGCGTACTCTTTGCTTGTCTCTCTGTGCTTGGTCTCTTTTTTTTGTTGTAAGGGATTGTGGGTAATGTGGGTGTGTGTTTTAGAGTGGTATGAGTGTGAAGGGGTGGTGTGTGTAAATGTGTCAGGTGTGTGTAGTTTGAATTGTCCAATGTGGTGGTGTCTTGTAAGTGTGTGTGTATTTTGAGTGCGGCGGTGTGTACCGCCAATGGTTTACCGCGGTTGAAAGACCGCTGCGTTGATTCGTAGGTCGTGATACTGTGGGCATATTCCTGTTGGCATAACGGTGGGTTTTGCTATCAACAGTTTATCACTGACCTTTGGTCTGGCGGACCTGTGTGGGTGTCTGTACAGTAGCGGTATTCTATGTGAGGGTCATAATACCTGTGGCAGATTACCGCCGCGGTAACCGTATGTTGGCGGCCGTCAGCACAGCGGTAGGCGGCATTTACCGCCAGGGTTGTAATGAGGGCCATAATGTAGAAAATACAAAAAGACTACAACACTATTAATTTAATTTTGAATTAAATCTTTAAGTAAGTGTAAATAAAAAAATAACCTAAAGTGAAAAATATTTACTAAAAGTGATGAATAGAAGTAATCAAGAATAATCAAAAATATTTTAATAAAAAAGAATATTACATTATTTATAAATGCAAAACAAATTGTTAATTCTTTTTAGAATTCAATTATAAATCAGTTTTTTTTAGAAATGTTTTACATTAATTTATATTTCAGTGATATTTGCCGTATAATCCAACAAGAACACAGGCACTCCAGATCTGCTCGTTCAGTGATGCTTTAATCAAAAATGTGATTTGGCCACAACTCAGACTTGATCACGGGTTGGTTTGTAATACACACCAGGCAGTTGACTAATGCAGGCATAAACATAAACAATGCCAGTGAGTATGGCGATGTAATCCTGAGAGACATTTTTCCATCCCACAGTGGTTCAGGAGGTAGATTTAGCTTGTAGACAATGTCAAAGGTACTTCACACGCTACTCGTGTTTATAATTGCATGAAATTATAAGATAATTAACTATATATTATTTCACAATTTTATCCATGATCAAGGTCAGCTGGCTTATACAGCAAATATCATTGATTTATATTATGAGGGTTCCTCACACTCTGGACACGCACAGGCAATCTAAGGGACAAACGCCTACTTGGGCACCTTTGTTGATGTATTTATATTCTTAACTATTTCAAATAAATCAATTTAATGTAACATTATCTCCTATGGGGTTTTATTTGAATCCCCAACCTCCATTATTTATTATGGGAGGGTGTTCTAGTAGCAGCTGGTGGCAATGCATGGCGCAGGACTTACTGCTTTTTTTTTGGCAGTATTACCTTCCATTTGTACATTTAGCTCCACACTCTTTTTCAGGGGGTGAAGACATGCAAGTCTACACTTTTGAGTATTCTGATAGTCTGATTTCGGGAAAAGCTCAAAGTTGTAAGGTTATTCAAAAGTGGAAGAATAACTAGCACATGTAAATTACTCACAGGTGTTAATTACCTTTGTGAACAGTCCCGGGTCTGTCAATTTATATTGGTTGAGAGCTCCATTGAAGACAATTGAGCTGCACCACCATATGTGAACTGGTATGTGCCCGCTGTTCTCAACATTTCAATATCCTAACACAGAGCATCTGCATTTCTTTTTTCCCTGCCTCTCGAAAATACATTATTTAGGCAGAGGAAAGTGAAAGTCAGAGGCCGTGCAGGAGGACACACACAGCTTTCACCCTTCCTGCCTCCTGTAGTTCAGTATCACTAGGGCTTCAGAAGGAGGAAAGGGTGTTCCTCAGTTTACAGATGGGACCCTGCACACTCTGTTAGTTGTAGAACATTTACAGTAAAAGCTGCAAACAAAGGCTTCAGAGCCCAAGGGGAATTTCAACCCCCTCGGGCTCCATGGGGCCTCTGCTTTACTAATTAGAACATTCTGCCGTTATGGGATGGAATGTTCTGAAAGCTTTATAGCCTGCCATAGCTGGGCTAAACCAGCCATTAAAGTCCCACTCCGTGTACAAGCCTTTTACTGGAGTGGGCCTTTAACAGCTGGTACAGCACACTATGGCGGTCTATAAAGCTAGATTCTCTGAGCATTTTCAAGGAGAGCACACACCCAATGCCATATTTTTATTCATGCATTATCCGGTAATATCTTGGTGAGAAAGTAAAGGTTGCATGAATTATAATTCTAGCTATAAAACAATGCTACAGAAAACAGGTGCATAAGCAATTAATCAATATGTGTTGTAAGTCTAAAAATATGGGAATTTGGGAACAGTAAGTCAGAATTTACTATTGCTATTGACATAGAGCAGTGTTCAGTTCAATGACAATAGAAGCCCAACTCAAATGAACCAAAGATGGAATCATATTTCTGAAAGCCATGCAGTCAGGCTGCTCAAGAACATGCAACATAGGGATCACTTAAAGGGTTAACTCAATGTGGCAGATGCAGGGTGGGGAGGTGTAAAGTAGTCACTATTATCTAATAAAACAACCTCTCACCCCTTGGACTGTCTAGCTCCTTCCATACTTGTTATTCTCCATCGTTTTTCTCTGCCAAACCTAATGCTGAAAAGTAACTTATGCCAAAAAGTATCTTGACCCTCAGAAAGTTTAGAAGAAAAAAACACAATCTGGAGTAAAAGAGTAATAAAAAAGTTACTTACCTAGAGTAATGCTATTTCTGGTGTATACTTTATCTTTCTGCACGTTCCCAACCTTACGAATATACTTCAGGCGCCAGACTGGATCTGAAAACTCTTGACCCCTGCTCTAGCCCTCCAGCATCGACAGGCGGTGCCTCGCGGTTCCAACTATGGCTGTATTCACCCGTGACATTGGCTTACATAAGGTGCCAACTAGCATGCTAGCATCTACTTCTTAAACTTTTCCAATGCCCTATCAATGCATGCAAAGAAGATTCAAGAGAGCTTCTGAAAGAGCCAAATACAGCAATGACAAATCTGCATATGCTGTAACTTTATTATGGTGAGGAATCAGTGTGAAGATGTAGTACCCACTAGAAATAGTGTACCCTAAGGTAAGTAACTTGTTCTAATGAAGAATACTTCTTCCAGCACAGTTCCAAAGCAATGCCTCTCAGGGGGGTGGGCCAGAGCCAGCTCGTCCCTACACGTGATTTCACACTATAGCCATCTGATGTCCTTCCAGTGACACCTGCAATTTAGCCCAGGGGGCCGCACTACCACTTCTAGTAACCCAAGTGGCAGGGTAGCTGCTCAGCGCCATTTTCATGCCTGGAGGCACATTTAAAGAACGCAGTGATCCCGCTGCCTGGGACAGCTGCAATTCAGCCCAGAGGGCTGCACTATCACTTCCGGCAGCCCAAGAGGCAAGGGAGCCGTTCACTGTCATTTCCGCACCCAAAGGAGCATTTAAATTACGCCCCGATCCCGCTGTGTGGAGGAAGGCTGGGCCAAGAGCGGGCCCATCTGCGCCCGTCCGCGTCCGTACAAGGCCGGGCTGTGCCTGCTCTCTTAGCCTGTAGACTTGGATGCTGTTACCTTTCTGGTAAGATTTTTTGTGTAGAATATCCATAGGGGAAAAGAAAGCAGAACCAAACAGGGACTGGCACGAACATTAAACACCCCAGCACTGCTAATGTGATTACAAACTATATCACTTATGCAATGGGAAAATTAAATTAAGAGATTGTTAATTCTGAAGCAAGACTTGTGGCCACCAAAAGTGCTCTGCAAGGAGCCTTTGTAGAAACAAGTACAGAAGTTGCCAATTTGATTAACTGAACCAGAATTGCTAGAGGATGGTACTTCTGGTGCAGACTGTATACCAATTTTACATCCACCTACATCAATAGATCTAACAGGGAGAACAGAACCACTGATTAGTGGAGATGATTTGACTCCTCCCCACACAAGAAGAAGAGAAGTAGGCAGATAATGAAACCCAACCTAGCAAACTTATCAAAGTCCTCCAACTCTAGTGGAGGGAAGACAATAACTGGAGAGGATGGAGCGTCGATTACACCAACCATTCATCACTGTCCAGTACCAAAGAGTATGAAGACTCTGCTCAAGAGGTTACATAATAAGTTAGATAATACAGAATCTAAAATATTGTTAGAAATCAAAGAAATAAAAGATAGTGTGAGCAAGATCGAAGAATCCGTCAATGTAGTGATTGGTGATAAAAGTATTGCCTTTGGGGTTTATACAGCTCCGAACAAGAATCTAGCAGATAAAGGCATTCAGAACACCACTATGGTTGGGAATTCAAACTTAAAAACACTAGAAACTTAAAAAATAGGCAATAGAAATGACCGAATACCACACAAGGGAATTTCTTCAATTTACTGCACCAATAAGAAATCAAGAGACACAAAATAGATCTAAATCATGGATGGGAGAGTGTGAACAGAGGGATACCCCCAAAGGATCTCTTAAATCTACCTTCAGATGCAACCCAATACATAATCGTATTTATAAACGTACCTAAACTAAGATCAAATACTGTGGAGTCCTGGTTAGACTTGCGTAATATAGTTGTACACTGGATGTCGATGAAAATATGTGCGTCTAATGTCCTGTACCAGGAGATTTTATTCGCGAGACAAGTCCAGTGGGTGGGGTATTTGAAAAAAGAAGAGGAAGATTGCATTGTGGTTAATTTTTGTTATACCCCATTTGTGAAAAACCTTCTACTAGATCTACTTAAAATGCAACAAATTTGCCTAGCTATAAAGAGAAAGATTATGGCTGTTCCCCTAGGGTTTTTTTTACAGACCATTGAGCAACGCCAGCGTGAGACAGCCAGGCGGTATAAGAGAATCAGCTAGTAATCTGGATGATTCTGATAACCTAGAATGCTTCAATTGATATACCACCTGAGCAAAAGCAAGGAATTGTACTGACAGAAGGGGGCATAAAGAGAAAGAGGGTGTCCTCCCTAGATGAAATCTCTTACACGACAGAAGAACTGACAACTAATATTTCTTTGTATGACAGTCCTGTTGATAGTTCCTGGAGGGCCCCAACAAGTGATGTAATTACTCTTATGTCATGGAATATAGCAGGGGTAAAAAGTAAACTAGGTAATAAAGAATGGCATACAATTTTTGCCTCTTCACATATAATTTGCCTACAAAAGACATGGGACCCTTTTATGTTGAAGGATACTCCACATTTGCCACATCAGCTTCTCCCTCACCTAGTGGGAGAGCTAAAGGGAGACTAGCCGTGTTGGTTTCAACATTAACACTGTCCATTTTGGTAAAATCCTTCTCTAGTTTTACATGTGTTTTTAAGCAACATCACACCTTTGTATACCCTGTTATGGGTAGGAGATTTTAATATTGGGGTATGTCAGATTCCTATTGAGAAAGCATGTGGATATATGGATGATCGGGGAAACACTCAATCTCGTTTCCCACATGACAATTATGGAGCTGCCTTGAACAAAATGATATTTAAACATGAGTTGGAATTGATAGATCAAGAGGGGTCCTCAGAAAAAGAGAGAATTCCAACGTTTAGGGCGGAGGGCATTCTTCAATTATTGATCATATATTAATTTTAAAGAAAAGTGTCCCCACGATTGACCTACTTAGGATTGTGCCCACTATTTTTAGTGATCACCATCCTTGCAAATTACATAGAGACCAGGTGAATCATATAAACCAGGTGAACGATTAGCAACAAAGGAAAAATTGAGTTAGTTTAAGGTGGACTGGCATAAATGAAGAAAAATGTATGCAGAAAATTGTTACTGGGCATTAAAAATCAATCTTAGTATGTACTGAATTCAACCAGTGTCCACAGGAAATTCTAGTGTCTTTCTGTAAGATCAGTAAGGCCATCTCAGGAAGCTTGAAATTGAGGCCTAAAAATACAGGGAAAAAAACAGGGCTGGTTCAACCGTAATTGCTCACAACCAAGTCAAGAACGTAAGCAAGCGCTCCAGACCAAGCCCAGAAATAAAGAGGTAGTCATCATTAAGCGCTCCAATTCTAAACTTGCATTGGAGAATAGAAAGGCCTAATTGAGGGCAAGGGCATGGGAAAATCTTGAGCAAGCAGCGTTTTTGTGGGATAATACTTTATTTTGGAAAACTGTTAACCAGCCATTCCTGAAAGACACAGATATCCCTGAAATTGCTGCACATGTACAATTGTCTGACTGGCTTTCTCATTTTGGTATGATTTTTAATCCCGATAACCTGGCTATGCATTCTTTGAACACTGAAGTAATTGAGATTAGGCCACCCTACCTAAAAGCAATTAGCTTAGGAGAAGTAAGATCTGCCCTTAAGAAAATGGTTATAAGGGAAGGTACCTGGCCTTGATGGGGTCCCAGTAGACGCCTATATGACATATATTGATCTATGGTGTTCTATACTGACCCAAGTATATGTGGCAGCGGTAAAAGGGTATATATTAACCTTATAGATGGAAAGTATAATCGTGCCTATTTTCAAAAAGGGAAATAGGGGCGACCCTAAAAGTTATCAACCTATCTCCCTTCTAGATTCTTCGGTTAAATTACTAGGGAGAACACTCCTAGAAAGGCTGAAGGTTTGGGTAACCGATAACCAGATACTCACAGAGACACAACTTGCATTGAGGCCTGAGGTTGGCACCCTAGAACAATGTATTAACCTCAACTTAATAGTAAGTAAATATACAATAGCTAAAAAAGGTCACGTATTTTTATGTTTTGCAGACCTTAGCAGTGCTTTTGATCTGGTCAATCATGCAAAATTGTGGAAAGTCTTGACAGACCTGGGTGCTCCCTTAGACATAATAATATTTTTGCCACAATTATATAGCTACCTAACAGCTCGGGTGCAGCAAGGGACAAATAGAGAATGTACACCAGGCTTTAGGATTGGTGAGAGGTATTCAACAGGGGTGTGTACTAGCTCCACTTTTATTCTCTCTTTACATAAAATCAATGGATGCCTATTTTTGACAGTCAGTAACTGATGTACCAAAAATAGGAAACCGCCCGGTCACAGTCCTCCTGTACGCAGATGATGCGGTCCCATTATCACAGACCGCTAGTGGTCTTCAACGACTGATTGAGGGCTTTATAGAATTTATGGAGAATTGAGATATGCACTTGAATCTAGGTAAAACTGTTGTAAAGACCTGTGGATCAGGAAAGGCTAGCAAGAAAACATATACCAATAAAGGTCAAAAATGTGAGTAGGTGAATGGCTTTACATATCTGGGTGTACATTTCTCTAATTTGGGCCTTTGGAATCGGCACCTAGAAATAGTAAAAATGAAATATGTAAGAGCAATGGAGGCCATATTTAGGTTCTCAAAGAAAATTGGTAATAAGCCCAACAGGGAAATTTAGCAGATCTATAGAAGCGAAGCAGTAAATAGCGTCATGTATGGCTCTGTCCTGTAGGGCTCATTACTTGAGATGCAATCTCTACAAGCAATGGAGATTAAATCTCTGCAGACTACTTGTTGTGCCAAATACAACCTCATCATATATGGTACACAAGGAACTGGGATGTTTCTATTTAGAAGATTCCGTGCGCATAAATGCATTATTGGCATTGCACGGCGTTTGGTCTAAAGAATGGACTAGGTTCACAAAGGTGATTATTATAGATTGTCTAGCTCTAGAACATAGAGATAAAGGGCCAGATGTATGAAGCACAAATCGGCACATTTGCGACTTGAAAAATGCTTTTTGGGATGTACAAAGCACAAACTGCAATTCGGTAACTTGTTACCGAATCTCAGTTTGGGTTTTGCGATTCGGTATTAGGAAGGGGCGTGTCAAGGGCGTCCCTTCCTAATATCGAATCCAAATGGTAAGTATGATTGTTTTGTGACTGCGAATGCGGTCACAAAACAATCGCAGTTAGCACCAGTTTCAAACTGGTGCTAACCCATTCGCAAACGGGAAGAGGTCCCCATGGGAATGGCAGTGAAAATGAAGCTTTTAATTATTTATGTAAACTGGACACCGAAGACATTTGCTGTGCAGTTACAAAATGTATTGCCTGTGCTATAAAACGTAGGAAAATGTATATGCATTTGGAAAATCTATGCTATGAGAATGAGTAATGGCTCATTTGCACAAATTAGGAACTCATATCTGTTTATTGTCAGTGTCTGTTTTTAATGCAGTTTTTCTTTTAATTATTGTCTATATTGGGTATCGAAAGTATTTTGGATAAGCCACGGTATACGGACATGCAGTACAAAGATACCTGGCGAATGGACTTTTTATTGCATTGTACTCTTTTAATTGTATATCTTTTATGGATTGATATCCGAATAAAGATTGATTTGATTTGAATAGTACAGAAGAACAAAGGAAATCATGTGACAAAGCTCTGGCAAAGTACTCGTCACTGTATATTTGGGAATTTGTGATGTGAGGAAACATAGCTTTGTAAATGTGTGCAGGGATGATGAAGTTGCCATAAAGCTGATGTAAACCAACCGGACGCCTCCGGAGAGAGCTGAGGGAGTTACCCTGGCTCTGATGAATTTGACACAAATACCATCCGGAGATTCTTTCTTTGCTAAGGCACAGTAGATGTTAATACAAATGGGGATCCAACGCAAAATTGTGCCATTTGTCACCTAAATGCCCTTCTTGGCTGCAGCTAAACTGACAAATAATTGGTTGCCCACTGTGTCTTATTGAGTATGGTTGATGTAGTAAGATACCCCATGCCAGGGTTCCAGTCTGTGTAGTCGATCCTCTTCAAGGGCTGCGATAAGAAGGAGAGAAGATCAATGGGTAGACAATGGATTGACTGAAACTACTTCCGGTAAGAAGAAAGGACAAGTAAGTAGAACAAGTTTTTCCATGTCGAAAACTGTCAAAAGTCGTCATAACAAATGTGCCTGAAGTTCACAGATCTTTTTGACTTAAGTTATTGCTACCAAGGAGGCAATTGTTAACGTCAGATTGAGTAACTGTTCATTAGCTCGATTGGGGAAGCAATAAAGAGAACAAAACTGGCCTGGTGTTGCTTTTTTATGTCCCAATATAAAACCTAGCTTTTAGAGACATGTTGCCCAAGCAACAATCGTTATACGGCATGAACATCCAGGATTTTAAGGCTATTGCTTGGGCTGTGTTATTCACTGGCCATCATTTGAATTTCATCAAGTACACATGTACATCTGTTCCATCAGTCTTGAACTTTGAAAGGTCCTTTCCTGTTTTACCTCAGTTGTTCACAGAAAAAATCTATGCATTTTAAAAATAACCGAAGACAGAATAAATAAATGCCTTGACATTTTGGCTCATCAACACCTAGTGTGTAAGAAGAATCATCAATAACTTTTTAACTACAGGAACTTTTCCTGAAGACCTGAAAAAGGAATACATACGTCCGTTATTAAAGAAAACAAACCTTGTCCCGCAGGACCCCAACAACTATAGACACAATCACAAATGGACTTTTCCTGAGCAAACTGATAGAAAGAGCAGCATTCGCTCAGGAGTCACAATTCATTGAAGACAATTCCATACTTTCAGACTACCAAACTGGATTCCGCCCAGGAAGAGGCACTGAATCGACACTCATAGCAATCTGGGATGATCTTAAAAACACAGTTGACTGCAAATGAGTTGCTGCACTACTTCTCTCGGACCTCTCGGATGCCTTTGATACTGTTGACCATGACACTCTAATTCAAAGACACCACGAAGCCGGCGTAGAAGGGACTGCTCTCGACTGGATTACATCCTACATTAAAAACAGGACTAATATTATCTATTCTCCCCCCTTCTCATCTAAACCCTACATCACAAAAGCAGGGGTCCCCCAACGATCAATCATCTCACCTTTGCTTTTCAACATCTACATGATGTCATTACCAGAACTGATCAATGCTTTTCAACTCACATGCTGAAACTCTGCAGATGACATACAAATACTACTTAAATTGGAAAGCCCCAAGACATTGAAAACTCACAAATCTTCAGTTGCCTCTAAGCCGTTGATCCGTGGATGACTTGGAGCCATCTCAAACTAAATGCTTCCAAAACGGAAATACTCACATGTGGTGACTGGAAAAATTATGCCCAACTATGCGCCTGGCCTGATGATCTCAGACCACCTCCTCAAGTATCCAAAGAAGTTAAAAATCTTGGAATTACCATGGACTCCAAGTTAACAATGAATGCCCAAGTGGACAAATTAGAACGATCATGCTTCATCACCTGAAAGACTCTGTGATGCATCTTTCCCCACCTCAGACTTTCCACACAAGGTGCAGGCTACTATCTCTCTTGCACTATCTCTTGTACTATCCAAACTGGATTATAATAATGGCATCTACCATGGATCATCTCTATCTATTATGAAAAAACTACAACGTATTCAAAACTCCACTGCCAGGCTACTATTACATGTAAAGCCACAAGCCCACATCTCCCCTGCCTTGAGAGCACGACACTGCCTACCCGTTGCCAGAAGACCCACCTTCAAGCTGCTTTGTATCACCCCCAAAGCTATACATGGAAGAGGACCGCTTTTTATAAGAAACGAAATGACCAAATACATTCAACAAAGAAACTTCCACTCAAGATTGGCACCCCGCCTTAGAACACCACCATACAAGAAAAATACAGTAGGTGGGACATCCTTCTATGTTCAAGCAGCCAAACTATTGAATTCATTACCCCAAAATATAAGATCAATAGATAACTATCTTCCCTTCAGAAGACTACTCAAGAGTTGTCTCTTTCCTTCATAAGCACCACATTCAAAAAGCAATGGACTGCATATTCCTGTATTCTAGGTATGTATAGTTCTTTAGGAAATATGTATTGTTACTATGTCATAATAATACATTATAAACATAGGCCCTCATTACAACATTGGCGGTAAATCCCGCTTACCGCCGGTCAGAAGACCGCCAACACACAGCCGCGGAATTCCGCCACAGCTATTACGACCCACAGCTTGGAATCCTCCAAAATCTCGACACCCACACAAGTCCGCCACACCAAAGGTCAGTGATAAACTGGCGATAACAAAACCTCTACCGTAATGCCAACAGGAATACACCCACACTATCACGACCCACGAATCCACGCGACGGTCTTTCAACCGCGGTAAACCATTGATGGTACACACTGCAGCGCTCAAAATACACACACATTTACAAAACACAACTACATTGGACAAATCGAAATACACACACATCACCCACAAACCCTTACTACCAAAAATGTTGACGAAGGCCAGAAAGACAGCACAGCAAAGACAACACCACCATACAGAGGCACACGACACCATCACACATACATATCCACGCACAAAACACCACACACCCCTAAACATCACCCCACACATCACAAAACACACCACTCACACCTCACCACCCCATGGCACCGCAAAGACACCCCAGATTTTCTGAGGAGGAGCTCAGGGTCATGGTGGAGGATATCATCCGGGTAGAGCCACAGCTATTCGGATCACAGGTGCAGCACACCACCATAGCTAGGAAGATGGAGCTATGGCGCAGAATCGTGGACAGGGTCAACGCAGTGGGACAGCACCCAAGAACACGGGATGACATCAAGAAGAGGTGGAACGACCTACAGGGGAAGGTACGTTCTGTGGTCTCAAGACACCACATCGCGGTTCAGACGACTGGCGGCGGACCTCCACCTCCTCCCCCACAACTTACAACATGGGAGGAGTAGGTCTTGACTATACTGCATCCTGAGGGCCTCGCAGGAGTAGCTGGAGGAATGGACTCTGGTAAGTATAATCTTGCACTACTTCATCCCCCACCCTACCTGCATGCTATCACATACCCCCACCCTCGCTCTCACCCCCATCACTCCAACTCCTCACAGATGTCCCATTAACACAAACCACACATCCCAACACCAAGCCCTGCATGTAACAACAAAGCATGGACACCCATCACAAATGCATGTCCACTGCACATACCCACACAGACCCCTAAACAATTAGCACACAAGGTCCTACACAGGAATGCAAGCACTGGGGTACAGGGTCACCCACTCATTGCACACCATGGCACACACAGATACTAAAACTATGCCTTTATACCCCTGCAGGACCCCTACCCAACGTCACCGGACAGGAGGTTCCAGACATGCCCACTCCACCCACAGAAGAGGCCCACAGTGATGACAGCAGCTCTGTCCAACTGGATCTAGATGACCAGCCCGGCCCATCTGGGACCCCGGGACAGTCGGTTCCCCTCACACTGGCACAAGCCACAACAGAGCCTCCCCCCTCAAGAAACACCAGCACAGCACCCACCCAGCGGGCCCATACCTCTGTCCCCAGGACACGTCAATCAGCAGTGTGTCCACCACTACAGGGAACCCAGGCTAACCCACCACCCCAAGAACAGCAGGGACCTGGGGGCAGTAGCAGTGGGCACATGGTTCAGGGGACAGAGGCCCAGGAACACAGGGGAACTGGGAGGTCTGCTGTGCGACAGGGGGAGGACAGGCCCAGGGAACCCACTCTCCACAAGGCCCTCTCCAACATCATGGGAGCCTACCACCATTCCCAGGAGACTATGGCAACGGTACTCGCCAAGTTTCAGGAGACCCAGCGGCTGCAGGAGGAACAGTATATGGGGTTCAGGGAGGAACTCAAATTAATCAATACCACCCTGGACACCATTGTAGGGGTGCTGAAGGAACTCGTGAACACCAGGAAGGACACTGTGGCACAACAAAGGGGCCCTGACACTGGCCTGGACCATGAACTGCCCACCACCTCTGCCGGCGCTAGTGGACAGCGGTCCCTGAGATCCAGGACAAAGACAGAGAACAATGGCAAGACCCCCGCCAAGAAATGAAACCACCCTGAATGTCATCCTCTGTCCCCCTTTGTCACACTGTCCATCCTTAAACTGCCCCAGCTCCACTACCTATGCCCCTTTGGACAATGCACCTCTGAAACAAATAGACTGGACTCTGCCATGGACATTCCTCCACCATCACCCCTGACCATTTTACAACCCCCTCCACTATTGAGCACGTAAATAAACACCCTTAAAGCACAAAACTATCTGGAGTCAGTCTGTGTTTTCACAAATGTGTATTTGCAATAACTGAGGAAAACAGCAATATCCATTGTATTGTCAACATACCTATGTCACACAGCTCTAGTCCATGAGGAAACATAGCAGAGGTCACACAGTGGGACCCACATCCGTGAAAGGGAAAGTGACAAATCAGTTCCCATACACTGGGTGAAAGTGACAGACAGATGAGAGGTAGAACAAGTGTATCAGATGTAGCAGGCAGTGATGTCTTCTTACCTGTGTCTCACTGGAAGTATTGATGAATCACTGTGTTTCTGTTGTCGATATCCACTTCTTCTGCTTCCTCGTCTTCACTGTCCACAGGCTCCATAGCTGCCACAAGACCTCCTTCAGGACCATCCTCCTGCAGAAAAGGCACCTGTCGTCGCAAAGCTCAGTTGTGCAGCATACAGCAGGCCACGATGATCTGGCACACCTTCTTTGGTGAGTAGTAGAGGGAACCACCCGTCAGGAGGCACCTGAACCTGGCCTTCAGGAGGCCGAAGGTCCTCTCTATAACCCTCCTAGTTCGCCCATGTGACTCATTGTAGTGTTCCTCTGCCCTTGTCCTAGGATTCCTCACTGGGGTCAGTAGCCATGACAGGTTGGGGTAGCCAGAGTCACCTGCAAATGTCGAGGGACAACTGTTAGACACACACTAACCCTTAGGGACAACCCCAGACCCAGATACCTAGTCACACTGTATAGGGTCCATGTCCTCACCTAATAGCCACACACAGTGCCTCTGGAGTTGCTACATCACATAAGGGATGCTGCTATTCCTCAGAATGTAAGCGTCATGCACTGAGCCAGGAAACCTGGTGTTCACATGGGAGATGTACTTGTCTGCCAAACACACCATCTACACATTCATTGAATGGTAACTCTTCCGGTTTCTGTACACCTGTTCACTCCTGCGGGTGGGTACCAAGGCCACATGTGTCCCATCAATGGCACCTATGATGTTGGGGATATGTCCAAGGGCAAAGAAGTCGCCTTTCACTGTAGGCAAATCCTCCACCTGAGGGAACATGATGTAGCTGCGCATGTGTTTCAGCAGGGCAGACAACACTCTGTACAACACGTTTGAGAACATTGGCTGGGACATCCCTAATGCTATGGCCACTGTCGTCTGAAAAGACCCACTTGCCAGGAAATGGAGTACTGATAGCACCTGCACTAGAGGGGTGATACCTGTGGGATGGCGGATAGCTGACATCAGGTCAGGCTACAACTGGTCACACAGTTCATGGATTGTGGCACGGTCCAGTCTGTAGGTGACAATTCCATGTCGCTCTTCCATTGTCGACAGGTCCACCAGCGGTCTGTACACCGGAGGATGCCGCCATCTCCCCACCTGCCCCAGCAGACATGCTCTATGGAGGAGAAAAGCGAGCAGAGGGTCAGCCAACAATGAGGTACGAAAACATAACTTTTTGCACACATTTTTCAATCCGTTATGTGCCTGTTTTAGTGTGTATGCAAGGCCTAGATATGTGTGACGCATTTAAAAATAATGCCATGTGGCCCCCTGAAATGGCAGATGCCTGACCTGTGAGGTGGGACAATGGGATATGAGGTAACTGCGCTGGGGTTGTACATCGTCGCGGTAGGCAGTTGAAGACCGCAGCGCAATCCAGCATTGGTTAACATTGGGCCCTATGGGTCCCAGGAGCAAATGACGATGTACGCCGGCGGTGACGGTACGCACCGCTGCGGACGTGACCGCCATTTTCTGTCTGTTCACTCACTTGATACCTGATCTTCGACAGGAGAGGACCTACACTGCAAGTGATGCTGTGACCTCAGTCTGGAAGCGACGATGGCTCATGTGTCTGGGGAAAGGGCCCCTGCCTTCACCACGGAGGAGTTGGAGAAACTAGTGGATGGGGTCCTCCCCCAGTACACGCTACTCTACGGTCCTCCAGACATACAGGTAAGTACACTGTGAGCATGCTGTATGGGCAATGCCTGTGTGGAGTGGTGTGGATGGAAGATAGGGGGGGGAGAATGAGGCGTGCATGAAACGACGGTGAGTGCATGTGCCTCATGGCACGGATAGGAACGCGGGCCAATGACTGTGACGGTCCAGACGGTTACATCTTCTCCTTTTCCCCTGTACTATTCCTGTAGGTCAGCGCCCAGCAGAGGAAGGATATTTGGCGTGCCATCGCCAAGGACGTCCGGACCCTGGGGGTCCACCACAGACGGAGCACCGACTGCCGGAAAAGATGGGAGGACATTCGCCGCTGGAGCAAGAAGACGGCGGAGGCCCAGCTGGGGATGGCCTCCCAACGTGGGAGGGGTGCCCGTCGCACCATGACCCCAATGATGTTCCGGATCCTGGCAGTGGCCTATCCGGAGTTGGATGAGCGCTTGAGGGCATCACAGCAGCCACAAGGGGGTGAGTACACTCTCATTCAGCTGACTCTGCACGCATTATGAGGTGTCTGGGTGGGGGAGGTGGGCAGTGGGTTCCCCTAGGCCAGGACAAGCTTGGTAGGCAAGGTCCCTTGAGAGGCAGGTTCAGTGGAACCCCAACCCCACTAGTGGTTAGTGCCATCTACACCTAGTCAGGCTCCTGTGACTTCCATGTGTGCAGCACTCGGGCTTAGGCCTTGTACCCCATGTCCCTGTGATTAATTAGGGAACTGTCAGTGCATGGCGTAGTGCAGAGGGCTGCTGTGTCTGTAGTGTCCGCCAATGGTAGTGGTATTGCATGCACTGAAAATGTCTTTCTTCTTTCCTTCCCCCCCTTTTTGTGGTCTCCCCGTTCTTGTGTGCATTAGCATCATCAGGCTGAGGAGCTGTGCCACTGGAGCAGGAGGGAGCTGCATCCCACATGGCCCTGGAGGGCGAGACAACGGAGTCTGAAGCCACCAGTGGGACGGAGGGCGAGGGGAGCTCCACGGCGGGGAGAGGAGCTGAGACCAGCGACACAGACTCCTCCTCTGATGGGAGCTCCCTTGTGGTGGTGGGCCCCTCTGTGCCCCTCGCATCTACAGGTACAGCCGCCACCCCCCCCCCAACCAGCACCGTCCTCCCAGCAGCCCCTCAGCATGTGCCCCGTGGCCGCTCACCCAGGAGGGTGGGCATCTCCTTCGACCCCAGGCACCTCAGCCCCTGCCCCTGTCAGACCTGCTGCCCTCAGTGAGGAGGCCATTGACCTCCTCAGATCCCTCACTGTTGGGCAGTCTACCATTCTGAATGCCATCCAGGGTGTAGAGAGGCAGTTGCAACAGACAAATGCATACCTGGAGGGCATTTATTCTGGTCAGGCAGCACAACAGCAAGCTTTTCAGACTCTGGCCTCAGCACTGATGGCAGCCATTGTCCCTGTGGCCAGCCTCCCCCCTCCAACTTCCTCCACCCAGCCCCAATCCCCAGTACCTCAGCCTATCCCAAGCACACCATCACACCAGCATGCACACACCTCACCTCACCACACAAGGGTAGCTCTGGCAAACATAAGCACCACACATCCCACAAGCACTCACACAAGCATCATCCCCCTGCACACATACCAACATCCACTGCCTCCACTGTGTCCCCCTCCTCCACATCTCCCTCCTCCCTCCCTGTGACGTCTCCACTCACACCTGCATGCACTACATCTTCAGCCACTACGTCCATCACCAGCACACCCATCACCACACACCGCTCACGTGCACTCACCACCCCCACTACCATTCACACATCCCCTGTGTCCTCTCCCAGTGTGTCTGTGAGCCCACCTCCCAAGGTACACAAACGCAGTCATACACCCACCCAACAGCCATCCGCCTCACGACAGCCTCCAGCCCATGCACCTTTACCCAAAGTCAGCAAACGTACACCTCCTACAACCACTACCTCTTCCTCCACTCCCAAACCCCCTCCATCTACCCGTCCCAGTGTGTCTAAAAAACTTTTCCTGTCAAACCTTGACCTCTTCCCCTCACCTCCCCCACCCCTTCCGTCCCCTAGGGCACGCATTTCCAGGTCCCAACCCAGCACCTCAGCCACCACATCACCGGGAACAGTGGTGCCAGCATTAAGCGGCTTCTGGAGTGCGCCAAGCAGCAGGGCAGCCAGTGTGCCAAGGAGCCAGACCACGGACAGTCCCCCACCTCAGAAACATAAGAAGTTGGCCACTGCCCGGAGGGAGAAGGGCAAAACACCTGCCACCAAGGCCTCTCCCAGGACTACAGTTGGGAGTGGGAAGACAGCTGCGCCACCATCCAAGCTGGGGAAGGGGCACAGGAAGAAAGGGAGGTCGCCGCCAACCTGCACGGCAGACAAGACCGCCACCAGCCCCGCTGCCAAGGACACCGCCGCCACCAGCCTCGCGTCCCAGGACACCGCCGCCACCAGCACCGTGTTCCAGGACACCGCCTCCACCAGCCCCGCTGCCAAGGACACCGCCGCCACCTGCACACCGCATCCCAGGACACCACCGCCACCAGCCCCGCTGCCAAGGACACCGCCGCCACCAGCACCACTGCCAAGGACACCGCCGCCACCAGCCCTGCTGCCAAGGGCACAGCCGCCACCAGCCCTGCTGACAAGGACACCGCCACCACCAGCACCGCGTCCCAGGACACCGCCTCCACCAGCACGCTCACTGAGCCACCCACCTGCACCGCAGGCCAATGAGCGCCGCAGGCACCACCGCTACTGAGGCCGCCACAAGCAGGATGAAGAACTCTGGGCACCAAGCCCCCTCCAGAACCAGTGGAGATTCACATTCACTACCTCAGTCCTGGATGAAGCACTCTGGGCACAAGGCCCCCTCCAGTACCAGTGGAGATTCACATCCACTACCTTAGTCCTTGGCAGGATGAAGCACTCTGGGCACAAAGCCCCCTCCAAAACCAGTGGACACTGTTATTCACTTGTGAGACTGTGGCTTTGCACTCCCCAGGAAGCAGCAGTGGGCAAACCACCCACTGTAAAGACTTGTGAGACTGTGGCTTTGCACTCCCCAGGATAGACCAGCGGGCAAACCACCCACTGGAAAGACTTGTCAGACTGTGGCTTTGCACTCCCCAGGAATCATCAATGGGCATGGAGCCCCCTCGTGGATTTGGCGTCATGCACTTGTCCGGCTGAGGTGCCCCCCGTTCCCTTCCTCCTGAGGTGCCTGTTTTATTTCTATCTGATGCCCCTGCAGTGATCTCTCCATTTTGATTGGGTATGGAGTGTGGGCTTCGCCCATGCTTTTTGGGCCCAGTGGTCCACGGACTATGTATGTGCAGTACATGGACTTCAATTCTTGGTGTATATATTTGTTAATAGTTGTATACATATTTTTAAGTATTGGATTTTTATTGATTACAATCGTTCAACTCATTTCCTTTTGTCCTTGCATTCTTCCGGGGTGTTTGGGGGTGTAAATCTAATGTGTCAACATGTATTTGTGTGTGTGTAGTAGTGGGTGAGGGTGGGGGTGTTGCGGGTGCGTGTGTGTGTCACTCTCTTTTCCCTCCCCCCCTCTCCTGTGTCGTAGGTGCAGTACTCACCGTGGTCTTCGCCGCCGGTGTTTGTGCTCCTGGTAGAGGAGCAGGAAGACAATGGCAGGGAGAATATGGAGCTCTAGCTCCATGCGTCCTGGTTCCTCGTGGGGTGTTTAGAGGTGAGCGTTTTCCCTTCCAAGTCCTGTTTCCGCCGTGTTTTTGTTCGCGGTGAATCCGCCCCGGAAAAGGTGGCAGATTGGCCTGTCAAGATACAGTGGGCGGTACATTGTCTTCTGCCTGACTGTTGGCGGTGACCGCCATGCTGTTTGTTTTTACCGCCGTGGCGGTCGGAGTGTTATAGTGGCTGTCTATGTTGGCAGTTTCCGCCACGATCGTGATTCAGTTTTTTTTTCTGCTGGCCTGTTGGTGGTTTTACCGCTGCTTTAACACTGACCGCCAGGGTTGTAATGAGGGCCATACTCTTTAAGCCTGTTTAACCAATGTATATTTAGTCATGGTTTTGACATTGAAGCTCTTACTGTCATACAGATTCTTCCTCCCAACACGTTTCAGCCGTAGCCTTGTTCACAGATATATATATATATATATATATATATATATATAAAACTCTCAAACAAGTACCGGAAAGCAGGTGCTTCATACAGCGGTCCTGGAAGGGCTCCGAGAGGCCCTAATATATCCTCCAACACTCCCTTAGATATCAGGAGAACCAGGACACCTCCAATGTGAAAATTTAAATTTATTTCAGCACAAACATCCAACGCGTTTCGGCAACAGCCTTACTCATAATTATGTGTATATTATTCAATGCTTAACATTGTTATACTAGATACTTATGAATCCCTGCTTTCGTTTTTATATCACACTGATCAAATGTTTTATTATCATAAGCGATTTGCTATTAAAAAATTGAGGAAAGATAATTAAATGTAAGATAAGTACACTTTTTAACTAACTTCAAATATTACAACTCTTGAAAGTTTGAGTTTATACAATACTACTTTTCTTCTCATATTATTATACCCATTATTGTATTCCCTTACTATGTATTTACATATCCATTTATTTATTACTCTAGTCCTACTGTACTAGAGAAAAATTAAATAAAAATAAATACAAATAAATCTATAAATAAAATTCAAATTATAAATAAATTAAAGTAAACAAATAATGATAAAGAAAGAAAAGAAAAATTAAAAGAAAATAATAAAAGAAAATGATATATATATATATATATATATATAAAATAATAAATATAAATTTACTCTCTTGTAAGTTTCACTCCTTTGACTCATCCAAAACCCCTCCTGCTACTTTGATCTCCTTAACCCTTTCCAAAGGCTCTTTCTTCCTCCATCTCTCCTTTACTCATCCCAAGCCCCATCCTATTATTATAAACTCCCAATAACACTTCTGGATCCTCTATCCCTTCATTACTCTAGTCAATGCAACTAACAAACCCACATATCCTCTGCTCAAATAACTCATAATAATACTAATACTGTACTCATATTTCCCTATACTAATCCACCACTAATAAATACCTCTTGGGTTCCAGAGTAGCGCACTTCGACACCTCATCAGGGGTAGTAGGTGCTATCTAAATTCTATTACAATTACAATCACAATATCCAGGATACCTTGACATCAGCAGTTACATGAAAAGAAGATTTAGACAATCACAGTCAGCGAAAGCATCTGCTCCTTCACTATCAAAGGTGCACTCTAAGGCAGACACTAAACCATTTACAACCAGAGTTTATGCCATGCACTTTGGCCATCATTATGAGTGGCCCAATGGGGGATATGTTATTTTTCAGCCTGATAAAAACTGATACCCCGAGCATCAGTTTTTATCGGACAGATAATATACCTCCTATCACAAGCTTTCCCCACTGAAATGGGGAAAAACATGCAGATTTTGCTGCTTTCCATACTAAAATATGAATATACCGGTATTTACCATGCATTTCCATCTGCTAAGTTCTAACACTTTGAACCTGTCAGATTCACCTGGAGAAAATATGCAGGGAATGAGGTAATAAAGCAAATTTCAAAGCTGAGCTCTATGCAAAATCTGCCACTCATTTTGAGAATCAGATTGTGATGAATTTCCTGACCAAGGTTATTTCTAATGCAGTAAATGAGAAAAATATACACACTTGTTATAAAATTCATGTTTCATAAAATTTCATGCATGTCCTGGATAAATACCCAAGTATTCAGTTTCTAGCTATTATTCGGTCTCTCAGCTACATGAAAAGCATCTCTGGGTGAGAGCCGCCTTGGAAACTCCAGAACTGCTGACATTGCCTGTTCTCAGTGGTGGAGAACAGATTCAACCAAGGCTCTCTCCACTACCAAAACAGACCTTGGACAACCTTTGGATGCAGACGCCATTAGTAATCCTCTAGGCATCTTTGGCTGAGTTTGTCCACCCTGGTATTCAGGAAGCCCACCAGGTTCTGATCCACCAGGGAAATGACCGAATGAAGGGTCCACTGCCCCATCCTGCCCTGTTTGTGGCAGAACCACATGGCAGTGGTGTTCTCCGTGAACACCTGCACCAGTCTTCTCTTGATGAAAGGAAGAAAGGCTTTTAATGTCAAGGGGATCGCCAAAGCTCCATCAGGTTATGTGAACCTTGGATTATGCCAGAGACCAGAGTTGTCTGAGCTCCACCTCTCCCAGATGGCCACCCCAACCCAGATGTTACGCATAAATCACTACAGTTAACTCTGACTGAGGAAGGTAGAGAGATCTGCCACTGACCCAATCGCGGTACGTTAGCCACCACTGCAAGTCCTTTGCTGTTAACTCTGTGATCCGAACCATGTCGGAGAGATTCCTCTGATGCTGCGCCCACTGGGCCTTCAGGTTCTACTGCAGAGCCCGCAAATGCCAGCGGGCATGTGTCCCTGGGAGGCTATGATGCCAAAAAGCCTCAAAGTCAGTCTCACCAAAATCCAGGATACAGGCTGAAACATTGGTATCATAGCCTGAATATCCTGGACTCGCCACTTGGGAGGATAGGCCAGAAACTGCACCGTGTCCAGAACAACTCTGATAAAAGGGAGTGTCTGAGAGGGAGTCAGGTGTGACTTCAACCTGTTGATAGGGAACCCTAGTGAGTGCAGGAGGTTCCCCATAGTCTAAAGGTGGGAGACCGCTACCTGGGATGTGCCCTCCTTCAACAACCAGTTGTCAAGGTAGGGAAAGATAGAAATCCCTGATCTTCGCCGATGAGCTGCAGCCACTGCCACCACCTTGGTGAACAACCAAGGGGTGCTGCTAAGGCCAACAGGGAGCACAGTGAACTGAAAATGCACATGGCTCACTGTGAACTGCAGATAGCATCTGTTGACAGGCAGGGCAGTTATGTGGGAAAAAGTGTCCTACAATTTCAATGCGACCATCCAGTCACCCGGAGGCAGGGCAGGCAAAATTTGGGCAAGCCTGATCATTCTGAATTTCTCCTTCTTCAAGAAGCGGTTGAGAAGACGCAGATCTAGCATAGAAGGAAGTCCTTCTTTAGCATCAGAAAGTATCAGAAATAGCAGGCACAGCCTACTTCTGATGCAGGAACCCTGTCTATAGCTCACTTGGCCAAGGAGCCTGCACTTTTTGATGGAGCAAGGAGAGATGGTCCTCCATCAGCTAATCGTAAGTCAGTGCAATGGGTGGGCTGGATGTTATAAAGGGGAGGGAGAAGCCCCTCTGCGCTATCTAGAGTACCCAATTGTCTGATGTTAATGACCGCTAGTGGGCATGGGGATGAAATATCCTGCCTCCCACTCGGTGCCCATAATGGTCTGAGGGTGGACTAAAGAGATTTTGAGGCCAAAGCTGTCGGAGAGAGAGGTGGACTGACCTGACCACTGGCTGTCTGTCCTACATGGTATGTGGGTTCAGCACCCTAGACCACGAAAAGGCTGGGAAGCCTGCTGGCCGTGGTGGCTGGGAGGGTATAGGCGCTGTTGGAGACCACTTCCATAGCCACAAAAGGGGCGGAAGGCAGATTGGTGTTGATGAGGGGCATAAACAAGCCAAAGGGCCTGGCTGTATATCTGCTGTCTTTGAAGCATACCAGTGCCGAATTCGCCTTGTCTCCAAATAGGCGCGAGTCATCAAAGGGCATGTCCATCAGGGAAGTCTGGACATCTCCCAAAAAACTAGATGTTCTCAGCCTGGCTTGGTGCCGCAAGGCCACCGATGATGAAATTGCTCTGCCTATTGAGTTGACTGTGTGAAGTCCACATCTGATGGAAAACTTTTTGGCATCTCTCCAGTCGGCAACTGCCCGAGAAAGTATGGCCCGTGCCTCCTACGAGACCATAGGCAGCACTTGCGCAACCATACCCCATAGTGTATGGGACTAATGGCCCAATAGACATGCAGTGCTCACCAATGGCAGTGCCAGGCTGGTGAAAGAGAACATTTACTTACTGAAGGTGTCCAGCCTTTTGGATTCCACTGTCCGTGGAGTGCTAGGGAACACACAAGTTTGAATGCAGGTTGAAGATGGTTGGACATCCAGGCTCTCCAGGGTAGGGTGCTGGGTAAGGAAACTGAGATCCTAAGGAGGGGGTGATAGTAGCAGGTAATCGTCCTATTCACAGGATCCCCTATGCAGGGCTTGACCTGGCCCCCAAGTAGGACATCTGTAAGGGCTTGATTAAAAGGGAGTAAGAGTTCTGAGGGGAAGACTCCTAACTTAAGTACCTCAGGCAAAATTTTAGTTTTGACTTCCATTGAGGGAAGGTTAAGGTTGTGAACCTCAGCCTCCCTGTGCACCACCATAGCAAAAGAGGCTCCATCCTCTATAGCCAGAGAAGGAGGGCAAAACAGGTAAAGTGTCTGATCCACTGGCCTCACCCAGTTCCTCAAATCAGCTCTCGTCCTCAACTGAGTTCTGTCCATACGGGCCCACAGACCCCTCCAAAACGTCTCACTATCCTGGCCTATCCATGTTTTTTCATCTATCCATGAAATAAGGCACTGGCTCCACTCCAGGGAGGGTCCGCGGTAAGCCCATCCAGCTCCTTGTCGAGTCAGATATGGCAATGGAGGTAGTGCCGCCTAGATAGGGGGTGCCAAGGAAGGTCTCGGTTGCGCCAGCAGCTCCGCTCCAGATTCAGTGATGGAGCATTGTGGCCCGACTGGCACCAAGGGCGATCTCTTTGGCATTGCTAAGTTGGTCGTAACTATCATACTGTGTTGAAAATTGCCACTATATAAATATGCAAATGATTTAACTAGACCCAATAGATATAAAAGGGTATTATGAACCCAGCTCACATAGTGCTAGATGCAGCCCAAATGGCTTTCTATAATCTTTATAATTAAATTGGAATAGAAGGTGGACAGCATTACGTTACAGGTAGCTATCTCTTTGCTTGCATCACAGACTACCCACATAACCCAATACTTTAAGTGATTTTCCAGTCTTGAAATGTTTATGGAAAATCGGTTACCTCAGAGGGGTAGTGTACACTAAACAAGGTATTTTCATTGAAGTCTCATCTGTAAACCTATCTTGAACACTTCAAGGCAGTTTTGGTAAAATACTTTAAGCACAGTTGTATTCAAGATGTGAAGTTCAGCTATCACTTGCTATGTTCCTGAACTAATGTCTTCAATTACAGGTGGGAATCTGGGAAAGGTTATCTAGAACAAGTGACCCTATGCTTCATGATGTGACAGGTATAAGATGCTTCTCTAATTATGGCTGCAATGATTTGTTTTGGCCCTGGCAGAGCCTAAATAACAAGTTACTTACCTTTAGAATAACTCTTTTTGGTGGCTACTATATCTAATTGCTTATCCCTCATTGCTCTATTGTGCGGCTCTGTGTTCGTTCTATGCTGCCCGGAAGTGATAGAGTAGAGCTGCGAAAATATGTGCCATCCCTGCATGCTGACATCAGTTTCTAGTAAGTCTTTTCATTTTCTGTGCCCTCAGCTCCATAGTGCAAACAATCATTGGTTACAGTGTAATGAGAACTAACTTTGGATTTTCTAGATGTTAAACAGAGGTTACTTCACAGAATGGTGAGGTAGGAGGGTAGTGATATATTTGAAATTAGAGTATGGAAGAGAAAGCACACTACCAAATATAAGGAACTTGTTCTTTCGATGGATACTTCTAATTGCAGATTTCTTGCCTTAGAATAACAACAAACCAGTACCATCCCAAAGTGTAGGTTCTGTGGACAGGGCTCAACACAAAATGTCTTGGACCACCAAGCCAGCAAAGTGTCCTTCCCACTCGGCCTGGCTGTGAAGGCCATAGCGCTTCATGAAGTATGCACAGACACCCACATAGTGGCATAGCAGATATAATATAAAAAATATGCACTCCTTACATCAACTCAGTGATAGAGGCCTACGCCCTGCTAGAATTGGCACTCAGAACTTTCAGATACTGCTTTTAAGTCAGCGTGTGGTAGAGGACTAGTCACCTCATAAAAGGTCCTCCCTGCGCTGCATTCCCCTTCTTTTCTCAAGAGAACCCTATAAAAGTTTTTCACCCACTTTGTGATCTTTGGGAAGCTCAATGTAAAAGCTTAAAGTCCTTTTGGGATCCCATCGACAGAGCTTCTCCTCCCCCTTCAAGTGGTAAGGAGGCACAAAGGACACTGGTAGAGTAATGGATTGTGCACCAGTTAAGGGAGTCACAAATTTTTATAAGAAAGTTGCCTGAACCGTCAGCACCAACTTGCCCCAAAAAATCATGGTGTAGGGGGGTCGCACCAACAGTGCCTATAGTTCACTCACATGATCAGCCTATGTAATCACAATGAGGATGACAGTCTTCAAGGTCAGGGGATACAGAGAGCAGCTTTTCATGGATTCATGACACATGAGGAGTGTTCAGACGAATTTAAGGTCTTGCTGTGGGATAACAAACTACTTGGAAGGGAACATGTCTGCCAAAGCTGTAATAAATCTCCTCACAGCAAGTGACCTAAACAAGAATGGTTGGTCTAGCAAATATAAAAAGGTCAGAAGGACCAACCAAAAAAACCTTTACAATGCCCACTGCAAGGCCTGGCTGGGCTAAAGACAAAACAAAGAAAAGGAAACCCAACTACTTTCTCTGTAACTGGTCGGTGTCCCAGGCATCAAACCAGGTTACAAGCTTGTTCCATCTCACTTATAAACTGAGGGGTGCCTGGCAGCAATAATGACATCCACCACTTCAGGTGGCAAATCAAACGCAGTCAATTGCTCACACTCAATCTCCTTGCATGGAGGTGTAAACTTCATAGGTTTGGATAGAGTATCATGCCCTATTGCTGAGAAAATGAGGTCCACCCAAAGCAGTAGCCTGATAAGAGACCAGATGCTCGTGCTCAGGAGTTTTGGATACCTCACTATCCCTGCTTAATACGGGGGTTTTAGGGCCTAGTCATTTTTGGCCTTCAGATCTCGGGGAGACATAGGGGGTCATTCTGACTTTGCCAAAGTTCCACCGTCAGAATACCGCTGCGCGGTCAAAAGACCGCCGTGGTAATTCTGAGTTTCCCGCTGGGCGGGCGGGCGACCGCCAGAAGGCCGCCCGCCCAGCGGGAAATCCCCTTCCACGAGGATGCCGGCTCCGAATGGAGCCGGCGGAGTGGAAAGGGTGCGACGGGTGCAGTTTCACCCGTCGCGATTTTCAGTGTCTGCTATGCAGACACTGAAAATCTTGGAGGGGCCCTGATAGGGGGCCCCTGCAGTGCCCATGCCATTGGCATGGGCACTGCAGGGGCCTCCAGGGGCCCCACGACACCCGTTACCGCCAGCCAGGTTCTGGCGGTCAAAACCGCCAGAACCAGGCTGGCGGTAAGGGGGTCGGAATCCCCATGGCGGCGCTGCCTGCAGCGCCGCCATGGAGGATTCCTCAGGCCAGGGGAAAACCGGCGGGAAACCGCCTGTTTCCCTTTTCTGACCGCGGCTTTACCGCCGCGGTCAGAATTGGCCTGGATGCACCGCCAGCCTGTTGGCGGTGCATCCGCGGTCCCCGGCCCTGGCGGTCCATGACCGCCAGGGTCGGAATGACCCCCATAGTGGCAGGAAGGCGTATTTGAGTCCTTTGTTCCATTCCAACCAAAATGAACCTCCTAATAAGGGTTATTGCAGAAACTCAAATGTGCACAGCTATGCACCCTGTGCATTCTCGGCAGAGGTAAGCAGATCTAGCCAGGGTTCCCCCACAGGTAAAAGACATGCTATGCCACCTTGGGATGTAAACACCAGTCATGAACTGTCAGATGATATCTACTCAGTTTTTTCACTCTGGAATTCGGGACCTTGCCAGTTGCTAGTGACCCAAAAGTTGCCCTGGCTCTCCAGCCACCCCCAGAGACAAAAAGCATCCTAGCACTGGAACCAGGACCCCACTCCACCCTACTTTTTGCAGAACCTCATGGTGGTGGTGGTGTTGTCCATGAGTACCTACACCAGCTTGCCCTTGATGGATGTCAGAAACGCCTTCAGTGCCAGATGAATGCCCTACAGCTCCAGTAGGCTGGAGAGGTCACCCTGTACTAAAGACTAGGGTCCTCGGATCACCACCTTGCCCAGGTGTCCCCCCAACCCAGTAGTTATGAGTCTGTCACCACCATCAGCTCTAGGAGGGAAAGGGAAAGGGGTCTGCAGCAGGACACATGGTGCTTGACTAGCCACTGCAGAGCTTAAATCGTCTCCTCCAAGACCTAAATGGTGTAGGAAAGGATACCTTGATGCTGGAACCACTGGAATTATTGGTTCAACCATGGAGCTTGCATGTTCATGATATACTGTATAAACATTTTGGCCCATATTTATACCTTTTTAGCACCGCATTGGCGTAATGTTTTGACGCAAAAGCAGCGCAAACTTACAAAATACAATTACATTTTGTAAGTTTGCACCACTTTTGCGTAAATAAATGATGCAAATGCGGCGCTAAAAAATTATAAAAATGGGCCTTAACTTACAGAGAGGCAGTTGACCCAAGCCTCACCCATAAAATGTCAAAGTTTACCACCAAACTAAAGTAATTATAGGAAACTTACACAAAGTAGAAAGGGGAATAACAGGGTTTAGCAGGGCCTCCATGTGCCAGTTGCCAAAGTTAACAAGGAAGAGTGCATGACGGTAAGAGGCCAAGAAGACTCAGATCAGCCCTCACCTTGATCCAGAAGTAGGTCTGAAAGATCAGGATGATAGAAAATTGTCCTGGACATGTGCTGTTGGGGAAAAGCCCTGAACTCCACTGTGTCCAAGATCACATCGATAAATGGAAGCTACTGTGAGGACCTCTGTTAGGATTTTGACTTGTTTGCACAGAAAATCAACAATGTCAAGAGTTCTGCCATCGCCTGCATTTCACACATTTCACCCTGTCCTTATTTTGATATATTTTTGGAACAAATACTTTGCAATGTGGTCTCTTTTCCTAAGTATTTATTTCTACAACTAGAATTTTGGGAGTGTTATATATGTGAATTCCTAATTATAGGAATGTTTCTATAACTAGATTTCTTTGGTGTTGCACCTGTCTTTTGCAGTTTCATGGGAGACTTCAAGTATGGTCTTTAACCTGTTCTGTGCCTTGGACGAGATGATCTCGTCCAAGGCTACAGTTCCCCTGTGCCTTGGACGAGATCATCTTGTCCATGGCACAGGGGAACTTGGGGGAGCGCTACCTCGCCCCCACGTGCACCCCTCTTCCCCCACCCCTACCACCCCCCCTGTGACGTCAGCGCGCGAGCGCGCGCTGATTAGTCACAGGGGCCTCCCCCATCACGCTGGAAGCAGAGCTTCCAGCGCGATTGAAAGAGAAATGCTAAGCATTTCTCTTTCAATCACGTGGGGGAGGCCCGGAGGGGCTTCAAAGGGAAGGAAATGTATTTCCTTCCCTTTGAAGTCTCTCCGAGGGTTTCAAAAGCCGGATTGCTTGCAATTAGGCCTATTATTAGGCCGATCTGCCCCCAGGGGGGGCAGAAACCTATAGGCGCCAGGGCAAATTTTTTTTATGTGTTTTTTTTTTTGTTTGTTTGTTTTTTTCGAGATGGGGAGCGACCCATCAGGCAAGGGTCGCTCCCCTGGGGGGCAAATTGTATTTAGGCCATTTCTACCCCCCTTGGGGGCAGATTGGCCGAATTTAGGTCAAGGGGGCAGAAACCACTAGGCACCTGGGATTTGTTTTTTGGCGCCAATGTCACGCAGGGGGAGCGACCCCGTAGGCAGGGGTCTCTCCCGGAGGGGGGTTGGGGGGGCAAATTTAATTTAGGCCATTTCTGCCCCCCCCTGGGGGCAGATAGGTCTATTATTAGGCCGATCTGCCCCGGGGGGGGCAGAAACCTCTAGGCGCCAGGGCAATTTTTTTTTTGTTTGTTTGTTTTTTTAGAGATGGGTAGCGACCAATCAGGCAAGGGTTGCTGCCCTCGGTGGCAAATTGTATTTAGGCCATTTCTGCCCCCCTTGGGAGCAGATTGGCTGATTGTAGGTCAATCTGCCCCCAAGGGGGCAGAAACCACTAGGCACCTAGGATTTGTTTTTTGGCGCCAATGTCACGCAGGGGGAGCGACCCCGTAGGCAAGGGTCGCTCCCGGGGGGGGGGTCGGGGGGGCAAATTTATTTTAGGCCATTTCTGCCCCCCCTGGGGGGGCAGAAACCTCTAGGCGCCAAGGGAATTTTTTTTTAAATGTTTTTTTTTTTTGTTTGTTTGTTTTTTTAGAGATGGGGAGCGACCCATCAGGCAGGGGTCGCTCCCCTGGGGGGCAAATTGTATTTAGACCATTTCTGCCCCCCTTGGGGCAGATTGACCGATTTTAGGGCCCAAGGGGGCAGAAACCACTAGGCACCGGGGATTTGTTTTTTGGCGCCAATGTCACGCAGGGGGAGCGACCCCGTAGGCAAGGGTCGTTCCCGGGGAGGGGGGGTATGGGGGGGATCAAATTTATTTTAGGGCATTTCTGCCCCCCCCCCCTCCCGGGGCCAGCTGAGCTAGCGGCCAAACTCCACAGGTAGGCACTTTGCAAAAAACACCTCTGTTTTCTGTGAAAAAATATGTTGTGTCCACGTTGTGTTTTGGGCCATTTCCTTTTGTGGGTGCTAGGCCTACCCACAGAAGTGAGGTACCATTTTTATCGAGAGACTTAGGGGAACACTGGGTGGAAGGAAATTTGTGGCTCCTCTCAGATTCCAGAACTTTCTGCCACAGAAATGTGAGGAACATGTGTTTTTTTAGCCAAATTTTGAGGTTTGCAAAGGATTCTGGGTAACAGAACCTGGTCCGAGCCCCACAAGTCACCCCATCTTGGATTCCCCTAGGTCTCTAGTTTTCAAAAATGCACAGGGTTGGTAGGTTTCCCTAGGTGCCGGCTGAGCTACAGACCAAAATCCACAGGTAGGCACTGTTTTCTTTCAAAAATTTGGATGTGTCCACGTTGCGCTTTGGGGCGTTTCCTGTTGCGGGCGCTAGGCCTACCCACACAAGTGAGGTATCATTTTTATCGGGAGACTTGGGGGAACGCTGGGTGGAAGGAAATTTGTGGCTCCTCTCAGATTCCAGAACTTTCTGCCACAGAAATGTGAGGAACATGTGTTTTTTTAGCCAAATTTTGAGGTTTGCAAAGGATTCTGGGTAACAGAACCTGGTCCGAGCACCACGAGTCACCCCATCTTGGATTCCCCTAGGTCTCTAGTTTTCAGAAATGCACAGGTTTGGTAGGTTTCCCTAGGTGCCGGCTGAGCTAGAGGCCCAAATCTACAGGTAGGCACTTCGCAAAAAACACCTCGGTTTTCTTTAAAAAATTTGGATGTGTCCACGTTGCGCTTTGGGGCGTTTCCTGTCGCGGGCGCTAGGCCTCCCCACACAAGTGAGGTATCATTTTTATCGGGAGACTTGGGGGAACGCTGGGTGGAAGGAAATTTGTGGCTCCTCTCAGATTCCAGAACTTTCTGCCACAGAAATGTGTGGAACATGTGTTTTTTTAGCCAAATTTTGAGGTTTGCAAAGGATTCTGGGTAACAGAACCTGGTCCGAGCCCCGCAAGTCACCCCATCTTGGATTCCCCTAGGTCTCTAGTTTTCAGAAATGCACAGGTTTGGTAGGTTTCCCTGGGTGCCGGCTGAGCTAGAGGCCAAAATCTACAGGTAGGCACTTCGCAAAAAACACCTCTGTTTTCTTTCAAAAAATGTGGATGTGTCCACGTTGCGCTTCGGGGCGTTTCCTGTCGCGGGCGGTAGGCCTACCCACACAAGTGAAGTATAATTTTTATCGGGAGACTTGGGGGAACGCTGGGTAGAAGGAAATTTGTGGCTCCTCTTCAGATTCCAGAACTTTCTGCCACAGAAACGTGAGGAACATGTGTTTTTTTAGCCAAATTTTGAGGTTTGCAAAGGATTCTGGGTAACAGAACCTGGTCCGAGCCCCGCAAGTCCCCCCTCCTTGGATTCCCCTAGGTCTCTAGTTTTCAGAAATGCACAGGTTTGGTAGGTTTCCCTAGGTGCCGGCTGAGCTAGAGGCCAAAATCTACAGGTAGGCACTTCGCAAAAAACACCTCTGTTTTCTTTCAAAAATGCTGATGTGTCCACGTTGCGCTTTGGGGCGTTTCCTGTCGCGGGCGCTAGGCCTACCCACACAAGTGAGGTATCATTTTTATCGGGAGACTTGGGGGAACGCTGGGTGGAAGGAAATTTGTGGCTCCTCTCAGATTCCAGAACTTTCTGCCACAGAAATGTGAGGAACTTGTGTTTTTTTAGCCAAATTTTGAGGTTTGCAAAGGATTCTGGGTAACAGAACCTGGTCCGAGCCCCACAAGTCACCCCATCTTGGATTCCCCTAGGTCTCTAGTTTTCAAAAATGCACAGGGTTGGTAGGTTTCCCTAGGTGCCGGCTGAGCTACAGGCCAAAATCCACAGGTAGGCACTGTTTTCTTTCAAAAATTTGGATGTGTCCACGTTGCGCTTTGGGGCGTTTCCTGTCGCGGGCGCTAGGCCTACCCACACAAGTGAGGTATCATTTTTATCGGGAGACTTGGGGGAACGCTGGGTGGAAGGAAATTTGTGGCTCCTCTCAGATTCCAGAACTTTCTGCCACAGAAATGTGAGGAACATGTGTTTTTTTAGCCAAATTTTGAGGTTTGCAAAGGATTCTGGGTAACAGAACCTGGTCCGAGCACCACAAGTCACCCCATCTTGGATTCCCCTAGGTCTCTAGTTTTCAGAAATGCACAGGTTTGGTAGGTTTCCCTAGGTGCCGGCTGAGCTAGAGGCCCAAATCTACAGGTAGGCACTTCGCAAAAAACACCTCGGTTTTCTTTAAAAAATTTGGATGTGTCCACGTTGCGCTTTGGGGCGATTCCTGTCGCGGGCGCTAGGCCTACCCACACAAGTGAGGTATCATTTTTATCGGGAGACTTGGGGGAACGCTGGGTGGAAGGAAATTTGTGGCTCCTCTCAGATTCCAGAACTTTCTGCCACAGAAATGTGAGGAACATGTGTTTTTTTAGCCAAATTTTGAGGTTTGCAAAGGATTCTGGGTAACAGAACCTGGTCCGAGCCCCGCAAGTCACCCCATCTTGGATTCCCCTAGGTCTCTAGTTTTCAGAAATGCACAGGTTTGGTAGGTTTCCCTGGGTGCCGGCTGAGCTAGAGGCCAAAATCTACAGGTAGGCACTTCGCAAAAAACACCTCTGTTTTCTTTAAAAAAATTTGGATGTGTCCACGTTGCGCTTTGGGGCGTTTCCTGTCGCGGGCGGTAGGCCTACCCACACAAGTGAGGTATCATTTTTATCGGGAGACTTGGGGGAACGCTGGGTAGAAGGAAATTTGTGGCTCCTCTTCAGATTCCAGAACTTTCTGCCACAGAAATGTGAGGAACATGTGTTTTTTTTGCCAAATTTTGAGGTTTGCAAAGGATTCTGGGTAACAGAACCTGGTCCGAGCACCACAAGTCACCCCATCTTGGATTCCCCTAGGTCTCTAGTTTTCAGAAATGCACAGGTTTGGTAGGTTTCCCTAGGTGCCGGCTGAGCTAGAGGCCCAAATCTACAGGTAGGCACTTCGCAAAAAACACCTCGGTTTTCTTTAAAAAATTTGGATGTGTCCACGTTGCGCTTTGGGGTGTTTCCTGTCGCGGGCGCTAGGCCTACCCACACAAGTGAGGTATCATTTTTATCGGGAGACTTGGGGGAACGCTGGGTGGAAGGAAATTTGTGGCTCCTCTCATATTCCAGAACTTTCTGCCACAGAAATGTGAGGAACATGTGTTTTTTTAGCCAAATTTTGAGGTTTGCAAAGGATTCTGGGTAACAGAACCTGGTCCGAGCCCCGCAAGTCACCCCATCTTGGATTCCCCTAGGTCTCTAGTTTTCAGAAATGCACAGGTTTGGTAGGTTTCCCTGGGTGCCGGCTGAGCTAGAGGCCAAAATCTACAGGTAGGCACTTCGCAAAAAACACCTCTGTTTTCTTTAAAAAAATGTGGATGTGTCCACGTTGCGCTTTGGGGCGTTTCCTGTCGCGGGCGCTAGGCCTACCCACACAAGTGAGGTATCATTTTTATCGGGAGACTTGGGGGAACGCTGGGTAGAAGGAAATTTGTGGCTCCTCTTCAGATTCCAGAACTTTCTGCCACAGAAATGTGAGGAACATGTGTTTTTTTAGCCAAATTTTGAGGTTTGCAAAGGATTCTGGGTAACAGAACCTGGTCCAAGCCCCGCAAGTCACCCCTCCTTGTATTCCCCTAGGTCTCTACGTTTCAGAAATGCACAGGTGTGATAGGTTTCCCTAGGTGCCGGCTGAGCTAGAGGCCAAAATCTACAGGTAGGCACTTCGCAAAAAACACCTCTGTTTTCTTTCAAAAAATTGGATGTGTCCACGTTGTGCTTTGGGGCGTTTCCTGTCACGGGCGCTAGGCCTACCCACACAAGTGAGGTATCATTTTTATCGGGAGACTTGGGGGAACGCTGGGTGGAAGGAAATTTGTGGCTCCTCTCAGATTCCAGAACTTTCTGCCACAGAAATGTGAGGAACGTGTTTTTTTAGCCAAATTTTGAGGTTTGCAAAGGATTCTGGGTAACAGAACCTGGTCCGAGCCCCGCAAGTCACCCCATCTTGGATTCCCCTAGGTCTCTAGTTTTCAGAAATGCACAGGTTTGGTAGGTTTCCCTAGGTGCCGTCTGAGCTAGAGGCCAAAATCTACAGATAGGCACTTCGCAAAAAACACCTCTGTTTTCTTTCAAAAATTTGGATGTGTCCACGTTGCGCTTTGGGGAGTTTTCTGTCGCGGGCGCTAGGCCTACCCACACAAGTGAGGTATCATTTTTATCGGGAGACTTGGGGGAACATAGATTAGCAAAACAAGTGTTATTGCCCCTTGTCTTTCTCTACATTTTTTCGTTCCAAATATAGGAGAGTGTGTAAAAAAGACATCTATTTGAGAAATGCCCTGTAATTCACATGCTAGTATGGTCACCCCGGAATTCAGAGATGTGCAAATAACCACTGCTCCTCAACACTTTATCTTGTGCCCTTTTTGGAAATACAAAGGTTTTCTTGATAGCAATTTTTTACTCTTTATATTTCAGCAAATGAATTGCTGTATACCCGGTATAGAATGAAAACGCACTGCAGGGTGCAGCTCATTTATTGGCTCTGGGTTCCTCGGGTTCTTGATGAACCTACAAGCCCTATATATCCCCGCAACCAGAGGAGTCCAGCAGACGTAACGGTATATTGCTTTCGATAATCTGACATTGCAGGGAAAAGTTACAGAGTAAAACGTAGAGAAACATTTATGTTTTTTTCACCTCAATTTCAATATTTTTCTTTTTCAGTTGTTATTTTCTGTAGGAAACCCTTGTAGGATCTACACAAATGACCCCTTGCTGAATTCAGAATTTTGTCTACTTTACAGAAATGTTTAGGTTTCTGGGATCCAGCATTGGTTTCATGCCCATTTCTGTCACTGACTGGAAGGAGGCTGAAAGCACAAAAAATTGCAAAAATGGGGTATGTCCCAGTAAAATGCCAAAATTGTGTTGAAAAATTGGGTTTTCTGATTCAAGTCTGCCTGTTCCTGAAAGCTGGGAAGCTGCTGAGTTTAGCACCGCAAACCCTTTGTTGATGCCATTTTCAGGGGAAAAACCACAAGCCTTCTTCTGCAGCCACTTTTCCCAATTGTTTTGAAAAAAACGAAATTTTCCCTGTATTTTGGCCAATTTCTTGGCCTCTTTCAGGGGAACCCACAAAGTCTGGGTACCTCTAGAATCCCTAGGATGTTGGAAAACAAGGACGCAAATTTGGCTTGGTTAGCTTATGTGGACAAAAAGTTATGAGGGCCTAAGCGCGAACTGCCCCAAATAGGCAAAAAAAGGCCTGGCACAGGAGGGGGAAAAGGCCTGGCAGCGAAGGGGTTAAAGGATCAGATATGTCGAATTTTGTTATAAATCTATTTGAGCTATGAAGGACAACAAGGGCCTGTAAGAAAAATGGTTACCTACCTGTAACTGTAGTTCTCCAGTATTTGTATCTTTTATAGATTTACATGCTTGAATCATTCTTTCTAACCTTGAACTGAAAAAATGCTTTTTGGCATCTCAGATATGCTAACTAGATGTGTATGTACATAGTTTAGTTTTTTCTCCAAAATTGGATCTTTTATAGATTCATGTGCTTGAACCATTAATTATATAGCCTATCTATGTCCTTTTAAAAAAAGGATCAAAGTGAAAACCATAGCCAGTCAGGCGACAACACCCTCTAGAAAACTCTCAAGAGAGGCAGATTCCCTCAGATTATTTAGCACAAGTGTACGATTGTAGTAATAAAGAAAAGTGGAGCGTGGGTAGCATGTGAATCTATAAAAGATACCAATACTGGAGAACTACAGTTACAGGTAAGTAGCCAATTTTCTTCTCCAGTATGGGATCTTTTGAGATTTACATGTTTGAATCAGAATACTCAGCAGTAAATCACAGTTAATAAGGAGAAATTCAGACATGCATATATATGTGTGTGTGTGGGTATATATATATATATATATATATATATATATATATATATATAAAATATTATATATTAATATTATATATAAAATATAAAAACACACATGTGCATAACTATACAGCAATATATAGTGGATGGTGGGAAACAGAGGTATTAGAGGCTTAACCTATCAGAACAGGTTCCGCAGTACTGCTTGTCCCACAGCCGCATCCGTCTTGTGCAGACTCATCAAGGCAATAAGGTTTTGTAAAAGAATGCCTGTTAGACCATGTTGCTGCTCAGCAGATGTGTTGGATAGACATACCGGCAAACAGAGCAGTGGAAGTTGAAAGAACCCTGGTGGAATGGGCCTTAAATTTGCTTCTCAGTGGTTTTTCTGCTTGTTTGTGACAAAATTGAATGGTGGATGAAAACCATCTGGCATTGGTCTGTTTAGAAACTGGGTGACCCTGTCTGAGGTTACTGTATGCCACAAATAATTGATCCCCTGTGCAAATGTGGTGGGTTCTGTGCATATAGGATTTGAGACATATTTTGATGCCCAAAGAGTGTAATGACTTCTACACAATGGTTTGTGTATTTGTGGAGAATGTTCGTAGCACTACAGGCTCATTTAAGTAGAAGTTCAAAGGTGTCTTTGGTATAAACCTGGGATTGGTCCGAAGAATTACTTTATCAGATTTAAATTGAAGGAAAGGTTCTTTTATGCTGAAAGCCTGGATGTCACTAACTCTTTTGGCAGATGCGAGAGCTAGAAGAAGTGCTGTTTTCAAAGTGAGGTATTGCATATTAGTTTTGCAAATGGGCTCAAATGGACCTTTCATGAGTTGCCCTAAAACCACATTCAGTTGCCATGATGGTGGAGGTGTCTTAACCGGGGAATATGTTCTGAATTGACCTTTTAGGAATTGTTTTATGCTTCTAGTGGACCACAAAGGCTGAGCATCACTGGAACAACTAAATCTGGAAATTGCTGCCAGATGTACTCTGATGGAGAAATGGGTTAGTTTGGATTTTGCTAGATGTAGTAAATACAGCAGAATTTGTTTGGGTAATGAAGACAAAGGATGGATGTTGTGATCTGCACACCAGATCCAAAAGCGCTTCCATTTGCATTTGTATGTTATCAGAGTGGTCTCTGTCCTTGCTTTCATCAGTATTTACCTACAGTCTGTAGAAATGTGTAGCCTGTCAAACTCATTGAACTCAGGAGGCAGGCTGATAAGTGTAGCAATGTCGGGTTGGGATGACGGACCTGGCCCTGGCTGATTGTCAGCAGTGTTGGTATTGGTTTCAGCTGAACGTGAGGTTGTTCGCACAGGAGCAGGAGGTCCATGAACCAAAACTGTCTGGGCCACCATGGAGCAATGAAGAGGACTCAGCAGGGTTCTCTCTTCATTTTCCTGAGAAAACTTTGGATCAATGGGACTGGGGAAAAAGCATAAGCATAGATTCCTGGCCATCTCATAGAAAATGTGTTCCCCCACCATCCTTCCTGGTAATGCCAACTTGTGAAGAATAAGCATTCTGTCAGAGTCACCAGATCCTCGGGGTCTGTGCACATTCCCAAGACAGCTCCAATACTCTGATTAGATTTACAGAGTCTAGGAGAGTTCAAGTGAGAAAAAGGGGATTAGGAAGGGAACAGCTGGGAAGGAGACCTGTGGGTGGCAAAAGGTTAAAACACACATCATCAAAATTACATCTCAAGAAATCAGTACTCAGCTATGACGCTAGCATTGTCATTCTGAAAACATGAACAACCTAAGAATAGACTTAGGATGACTAGACTTCAAGATGACTGAATACCTGTAAAGGAATCAAGACAGGTTAAATGAAACTTTCAAATTCAAGTACTTCTTTTAGCATAAGTATCAGGAAACAATCTGCATAAGTTCTGAACCATCATATAATTCTTATTTAAAGAATACACATCAGGAACACACAACATTTCATCTAGAACTCTGGCCTTTCTTTTGCTCTCTCAAAATGAATATCACAACATAGATTCAAGGAATAAATCATGCGACTTGTCAACTCGAATACTTCCAAATAAATGCCTTAGAATGGTAGCGCACAATGAATAACATGAATTAAGCATGAGGAAAGAATTGCGCGTCTTGTAGATTTGAAAACCACCATATAACTGTCAAGGAATGGTAGCGCACTATGAATAACATGAATTAAGCACGAGGAAAGGAATTGCACGTCTTGCCGATGTAACTGCCAAGGAATGGTGGCGCACAATGAATATCATGAATTAAAACACAAGGTAAGAATCGCACGTCTTGCCGATTCAAATGCCACCATGAAACTGCCAAGAAATGGAAGCGCACAAGGAATATCATGAATTAGATACAAGGAAAGAATCGCACGTCTTGCCGATTCGAATGCCACCATGAAACTGCCAAGGAATGGTAGCGCACAATGAATAACAGGAGTTAAACACAAGGAAAGAATTGCGCGTCTTGCCAATTCGAATTCCACCATGAAACTGCCAAGGAATGGTAGCGTACAATGAATATCAAAGGTTAAATCACCAGGAAGCGAATCGCACGTCTTGCCGATTCGAGGAACAGCATGCAAATGCCAAGAAAAATCCAAACGCACATTCACACGCGCTAAAGTCCCATTACTTATCATGCAAAGATTAAGGCCAAAAACTCGAGCGTAATTAATAACGGAGTCGGGGGCCCAGCCTGACCTCCGTCTTACCGCCCTAACCAAGAATCACCCAGCCGAGTGAAAGGGCGAGGCCTGGAAGATCAAAGTAGGTCACCGGAACAGGAGCTCATGAAGTTGCTGCTGCTCAGCACCAGGACCTCTGAATAGTGAGCACGTGGAGCTGGGCTGGCTCCCTTTTATAGAGTCTTGGCCCAGCCCACAACCACACCCAGGCATTCTGCAGGGAAAACTTCTAGAAGGCCCTGGAAAGGGACCACACCCTGACACACTCTGAAAGCCTGCAGCAATACATTGCAAATGAACAGTATTTATAAACAGCTTAAAAATAAGTCTTCAGGATTGAACTCTGCAATGCAAAAGGTTAAACAACAACATATCAGCACAATGCATAAATTACATTATCTTGAGAGTGCTGGGTTTTTGCATTCCAGTCGCCCATAGAGCGCACACTGTCCTGGTGTTGACACATTCCTTGTTCTCCCTAGTCGCAAACAGGTCTAAGTCTGGTTTGCCCCAACAATGGAATAAGTTGTCCAGAGTGCGTTGGTTGAGCTCCCACTCATGGGAAGTAACGTTGGTCCTGCTTAACAAGTCTGCAAGGATGTTGGCTACGCGGGGTACATGTTCCGCTTTGAGTATTACGTGAAGTTGTAGAGCCCAGTTCCAGATCTCTATGCTTGAAGAGATAGCACTGGCAAGTGAGTTCCTACCTGCTTATTGATATGGAATATGCTGGTGGTATTGTCTGTTCGAATGAGCACTGATGAGTGTGCTATCTTAGGGAGAAAAGATCTTAACACCAAAGCCATGGCCCTCAGCTCCAGCAGATTTATGTGCAGTTTAATTTTGTTGGAATCCCATTTGCTGCTGATCATAACATCTTGCAGATGGGCCCCCCAACCTTCCAGCGACACATCTGTCATTATCACATTTTCAGGAACTAGTGCCAAAAAAGAGAGACCGTCGGTTAAGTTGGATGGTTGCGTTCACCACATCATGGCTTGTGCGATTGTTGGAGTGATGTGAATGTAGTCCTCAAATGATCCTTGAGTCTATAGCCACTGCTTGTCCAACTCCTCTTAGTGTGGCTGCATTCGCAGATGACAATTCGGAATGAGATGAATGCACGAAGAAAGCGTTCTGAGGAGCGATTTGCATTTGCTGACAGAGAATGACTTTCTTGTGGATTAAGTTCTTCACTAGCTGCTGAATATGTATGTGTCTGTCCTGTGAGGTGAATGTCTTGTTTTGGAGTGTGTCCAAAAATGCTCTTAGAAATGTCAAAGTTGTTGTCGGGGTCAAGTGAGATTTTTGAAAGTTGATTGCAAGGCCTAGTCTGTGGAATATGGTTGGAGAGGTTAATGTGTCCTGTACTGTCTGCTGGTATGTCAGTGCTTTTATCAGCCAGTCATCCAGGTATGGAAAGACCTGAACACCACTCTGTCTGAGATAAGCCAACACTGGAGCTAATACTTTGTTGATGATGCGAGCTGCTGATTTCAGCCTGAATGGAAGGAAAGTAAAGTGGTAGTGTGTGCCGGCTACCCTGAATTGCATAAATCTGTGGTGTCTTGGGTGGATTGATACATGAAAATATGCATCCTGAAGGTCTAAGGCTGTCATATGGTCCCTGGACTGGGAGGCTGAAGGATATCCTGGAGCGTCACCAAGCGGAAAGATTGTTTCTCTAGGAATTTGTTTAACTTGCGGACATCTAGAATAGGGCACCAATCTTCTGAATTCTTGAGAATGAGGAAGATACAAGTGTGAAACCCCATTCCCCTCTTTGGTTTGGGGACTATTTCTATCACCCCTTTCTGTAGCATAGTGGATACCTCCATGAGGAGTTGCTTCAAGTGTGGAGGGTGTATTCCCTTTGGTGGGGTATTGGGTGGCATTTTGATGAATTCTATGGTATGCGATGAGATTGAGTACCCACTTCTATGATGTTATGAGGGACCATTGATGGAAATTGTGTGAAATCTGACCCGCCAATGGGGAGGGCGAGTTCAGTAGGGTACATAGCATTTTGGATGGGTCACTCCTTTCTGTTGGAATCCCTGCCTCTGGAAGAACGCTTTCCTCTGGTTGTGTGTTTCTATGCAGCTATTGATGGCTGCCTATAAGTTTGTTGTTGTGGATATTGTTGACAGTACTGTGACTGGCCAGTTTGGTATTGGTTTCTGTAGGGTTGATAAGCACACTTTTAGCAATATGTTCCTCTTTCCATAGCTTCTCGAAATGGCTGTTTCCGAAACTGAAGAATTCCCAGGGAATAAGCAGTGTCTGTATCAGTTTTGATGGGCTGGAGTGCCTCGTCCACATGCTTACCAGACAAAGGCTCACCATCAAAGTGTAAGTCTAATATTTTGCTTTGGACCTCCAGGCAAAAAATACGTGGTTTTTAGCCATCCCTGTCTACGTAAGGCCACCGCACCAGCTAGTTGTCTGAATCCTGTCGCTGAGATATCAGTGGCACAATCTAGGATCTCAGCTGACGTTCTTTCTCCTTCTTAGAGGGTCTTACAGGCATCTACCATGGCATCTTGAGGTAACAGCTCAATGAATGTTGATAAGTCTGCCCACATCTGGCGGTCGTAGCAGCCTAATATTGACAGAGAGTTTTCCACCCTAACTGTCTTGGCTGCCATGGAAGAGAACCGTTTCCTGATATTATCGAGCCTTCGACCATCCCTGTCAGGAGGTGCTAATAGAAGTAAATTTTAAAAACTGAGCTGAATTCAGGGAGACGCCGATCACACTGCGTGTGGTAGAAAATCTGAGGGAATCTGCCTCTCTTAGAAGCATTCTAGAGGGTGCTGTTGCCTGACTGGCTAAGGTTTTCACTTCGGTCATTTTTAAAAAGGACATAGAAAGGCTATACATTTCCATTTGTTTTATTTTTATTTTATTATCATGACATGGAACTCCTAATAGATCCACATGAATACAAATTCAAATACAAAACCCTAAAAATTCCCCATAATAAATTACATATTTCATAAAAGAGCGATAAGAAAATAAATAAAAACATAATACACTAGTTCATTAATTAAAACACCAAATTCAGAATATCTGCAAAAATGATTGAAAGAATTTAAAAATCTTATAACAAAATCTTTCATTGTGGGGGGAGTAACATAAATTAAATGCCTCTCTATGAGTTCTAATATTAAGCTGCAAAAAAGGGGTTTCAACCAAAATTTCCTACGAACTGTGAGAGCCGGGCAAACAAATAAGACATGTGTAAGAGACTGTACCCCTCCTTGACATAGATCACAAATGCTACTGGAGCCATCCCACCGTGAAGAGAGATCTTTCAATGGTAATCTATTTAATCTAAGCAACATACACTACACTTCACCCCATGGTTTAAATTCCAGGTCAAGTAGGGTTGCACCATTTTCATGGTTACTGAGGAAGTTAATTTCTCTAAACCTCTTCTCCATATCCATCAAAAAGCCTTTAGACCATGATGCTTCCTTCAGATTTTTTTTAATGATACATAGGGAATTGAAGGGCAGAGCTCCAAGTGTAACTCTAGTAGTTGAGTAGCTTTGATGTAATTTCCCAGTTGCAGTTGCAGTTGCAGTTGCGGCAGGAATGAACCAAAATGAAAAGGGGAGACCGGCACCAGGTGGGCAGAAGCGGGAATCCCGACCGACTCTTAATCCTCTCCCCTCCTGCTGCGAGCTTCAGTTCAAGGATTTCAGGGCTTCCGCTGCTAAGCCGATTCCAGCCCGACAATAGTAAATAGTCAATAGTCAATAATCAATAGTCACAATAATTACGGTGCCTTCGTAGGTAAAAGACCACAGACGACGATGAAGTCAGTTAGAGACACTGGAGATCGTTGAAGGGAAAAGCACCTTTTAGGACTCCTGTGAGTCAATAGGAGTCAGTAGGGGTCAAAAGAAGTGCAGGGTAGTTAGAGCACGATGAGCACTATGAGGCAGTTCGATAGGTAAGTGACCGAAGGGGGGTGGGAGAGAGACCCCTCTCCCCTTCTCCCTTTTACCCCCTTACCTCAGCCACAAAAGTAGTTGAGTAGCTTTGATGTAATTTCTAAAAAAACAAACAGATTTTTCCCTCAGACTGCTAAAAATCTCACTATATGCCAGATTTCTCAATGTACCATCTTCACTGTGCATGAGGTCGTGCGCACTTCTTATTACTGCCACAAGGCCTTGCACAAAGAAGTTCCTAATGCTAAATTCAAGGTGTAATGCAGCCCTTGAGACTGCATGATTACAAGAGACCATGCGTTTCAGAATGCGGCCTTCCGTCTTGTCCAAAAATCCCATTTAGTTGTATCAATACACTCTATTGCATATAATAGTCGCTGGGATCTTAACCCTGCAGGCTGATAGTAAATGGGCAAAATGGCGCTTACCATTTGCCTTATAAAAAGCTGAAAGGCCTTAGGCTAATGACAGGGCCTTGTTGGTATTCTGACGTATGTGATCAGAATCTTTTATTGAAGCCGAAAAGATCTTACCTAAAAACTGGTATGCTGTTTGCTGTCCCAGTTTATGTTGACCTATTACCCAGGGAAACAAGACTTTTCTTCTACAAATCTTCCCGGAGAAGCAGACCACCTGTGACTTAGCTGTAATAATTTTCAGGTAGTGCATCTCTGAGTAACTTTTCAAAGCAGCCAGACAATGGTTTAGGCCTTTTGGGGGTAAGGTCATACACTACTAGATCATCCGCATACATCAGACACACAATTGGCCGGCCCCCCACTGCAGGGGCATCTCTGGAGGAGTTCCTGAAGCTTAGAGGTAAGTCATGGATATAAAGGGAGAAAAGTAATGGGGCCAGTATGCAACCTTGTTTTAAGCCATTTTTTGTTAATACCTTTGAAGATAGTCCCTGTTCTCCGCCCATTAAGATTTTACACCAGGTTGATGAGTATAGGGCAATCACCAATTGCAGGAGGCCAGATGGGACTCCTAGATCTTGGAGTTTTTTCCACAGTATTCCCCTCTCCACTCTGTCAAATGCTGTGGAGTAATTGATAAATGCTGCATACAATATAACTCCCCTAGTCTGGACATACTTATCAATTATAGTTTGCATAATCAAGATATTATCTAGGGTATTATGGGCTTTTCTAAAGCCTTCCTGTTCCACTGGTAAAATACCCTTTTCCTCTACCCAATCCGTCAATTGTATGAGGATACTTTTTGCAAATATCTTTCCTGTAGCGTCTAATAAAGCAATTTATCTATAATTTGACGGGATTGATCTATCTCCCTTTTTATGTAAAGGGATTATTATACTACCTGTCCATAATTCTGGGACGGTGCCATAGGCATAATTTAGTCCAAAAACCAGTTGAAGTAATTTTGCCCAGAGCAAGGGCTCCCTTTTAATTAGGGTCATTGGGATCTCATCAGGGCCCATGGCGCCTGAAGAACGCATTGATATTATGATCCCTTCTAGTTCTATCACTGTTGGTGTCCCTGTATCACCCCTTTCTCCACCTCTATTTAATACTATCTCCTTTCTCCCCATATCAGCACCCTGATGTTCAGCGAATAGTTCTTGGACATAGAATTTCCATACTTCCTCTGCTATGGGGGCGGCCGCTAAGTTTTTGCGATTTCCGCACCCCTCCGATATGATAGTCCAGAATAATCTGGTGTTTCTCTTTACGGCCGCTTCCTTCAATGCCACCCAATTCTGGTCCTCTTTTTCTTTTTCAAATTGTCAGTTTCAGCCTCGAACTTCTTCTCTTTAATTTTGTTATTTCCCTACTCATCTCCTTAGACTTGTACTCCAGAGGTTGACGTATTAACTTGTTAATTACTCGATTGAAGTTCAAAATAGGGAGCTGATCATTATCTACTCTTGTTAAATTACGCTCCGGCTTCTTATGCGCTGTTCCTTATCAACTTGGGAAATTGTATTAGTGCATCTTTCCCCCACACCTCCAGATTTCCTGTGATATTCTCCAGCAGTGGCTTAATCGATGGTATTTTTACTGTCGACCAAGACATTCTCCTATTTCTTCCCATACTACTTACGTTTACACCTTTTAAAGACCACAAATCTGTTGCCCCTAGCTTCAGGCATAAGGAGAGCCTTAAGATTCACTATATGGAGTGTCAAATACCTCCATACCCCCCACCTTTTGAGCCAGGTTATATGAAGCACAGATGTAGTTTATTATAGAGTTATTCTTAAATGACTTATGGGTGTGAGCTGCGGGAGAACCAATACTATAGCGCCCATTAAGAATGATACAGCTGCAAGCCCTTAGGCCTTTCAACAAGGAAATGCATCTTTTATCTGTCCTAATTCTAGGAGGGAACTTAATAGCTGGGATATTAAGCAATTTTTCTCTGTCTTGGTTACTAAAAGCGTAAACCGTAGTGTTAGAAACTTTGCAGTTTAAGTCCCCCATCATAATTAAATTGACGGGATTTCCTATAGCGCAAATTTGTACAAAGAGTTGTTGAAGTGAAACGTCCCATTCTTTTTCAGGAGGGATATACACATTTATAATAGTTACAGGTATTTTCTCACTCTTCTCCCCTCTAAGATGTACTTGTACTATTTGGCAAAAAGTTGTAGACTCGGGAAGACTGACATATTCCCAGTTATATCTGTTAGTTAGAAGCACGGCTATTCCCCCTTTAGCATGCCCTTTTTTTTAAGGGAGTCCTTTTTTGCTTAAGACCTTGTAACCTGGACAGATAAAATCATTTAGACACCAAGTTTCTTGAATACAAATCAAATCAACCCTTATGGAACACACAACTTGTACTTTACATTGATCTTTCCCTAGACCTGCAATATTCCAGGAAGCCAGGGTAGGGCCAGAGCTAAAAACAAGGCTGATTCAACTTCTCCCTCGGCTTAGGTCTGTTCAATACCCCCACTAGCCAATTCCAATTTTCTTGAATGGCACCATAGCCCTGCGATTTGGGCCCTTCCACCACGTTCACTATCCTTATACCTTGGTGTAAAGAAACTTGGACACTTTCTCCTAAGGTGGAAAAAGATTTCCCCCCCCCCATTCATGGCTAAATTTATAGGATCAGATCCTCGAGTCTTAGACGGCCCACCCAAAAACAATGACTTCTCTCTGACTGGGATCACATCTATTCCTCTACGTTGTAACTGGACACTATTATCCAATAGTAATTTCACAGTAGTTTTGGAATAAAACCAAACCTTTACCTGGCTCCTACCTTTACTGTGGTCAGGAAAGACCCTCACAATATCAGAACTTTCAATTAATTGAGCTCATCTATTTCCAAGAAACATGATAGTATGAATGATCGATTTATGCACACATTTGAGTCAAATATAGCCAAGAATTCCAAATAGTCAGGTAAGTCGGTCTGCCCATCAGGGGCCATATCCCCTCTGAGTTTTCTCCCATACTCTGAAAACTGGCTCCCGGTTGAGGCCCCTTATGCACGTTATAGGCCAATTCAGTCAGGAACATGATGGAAGAGTCGGGTCTTACACGTGAGATCACTGGAGTCACTGGTTCATCCGTCTGAGCCAGGACTTGTGCTTGTCCAACTACAAACGCACCCTCAGTCTTATTCAGAGAATTCTTCAAAGGGAGGCCCAGTTTCATAGTGTCCGTATATTCCAACTGTTCTCTCTCTTCGAACTTAACCTTCCGTTCTTTTTTTTTGTTGTAATTCTCCGATTTCTTTTCTTTCCTGACTTTTTCCCTCTTATTTTGGATATAGTACTGGCCTGCCCCACATCGGTCTATTTGATCACTTTGCTCTACTCGCTCCACCTGTTTTATAAGTAGGAGATCTTTGGGAAGAAAGATTGGGAATGGTACTGTACTGGGGGTAGGGACCATTTCCTTGGACTGGGCGATGTGGTCCAGTGGAATAGTATTTTGAATTGAAAGAGAATTAGTAAACAAATGGTCCAAAGAATATATCTCGTTCTCTTCCCAGGCATGATTTACTATCTTAGAGTCTCCTTTGTCCACCTGTGGTGTCCCAGTTTGAGTTCCTCTATCGAGGAGAGCGGGTCTCTCACCTTCAATCTTCAGATCCTCAGTACTTGTATACTGCTGGTTAATACCATTTACGTTCAGACCCAAGCTTTTAGTTGCTTCTTTTTTAGATGACGTAATCCACTATGTCAGGGAATAGCTCATATTTTGATTTACTAGTAAAGCTTTTAAAATAGAAACCAGAATATATTGAATTTTTTACCAATTTCTCCAAAAGTTCCAGGATGGATGATAATATTCTTTCAAGGCACTTGAGAGACTCGGAGAAAACTACGTGTTGTGAAAGTGGACACCCTAGATCAGTGGTAGCAGATGGAGTTAAATATGGAGTTAAATCAGAAAGAAAATGATCCGAAGGTTTACTACTGAATAGTTTTAGCAAGGGTGAGACAATATTAGAGTGTGCTTCTGCGGGAGTCATTGGTATAATTTAGGGTGCTACTCTACAGCTAAGGCCCTCATCCTCATCCAGAACTATATCAGGGAGGGTAAAATCTGTAACTTTAACCTGACTTATCCCCCCCACAATAGGCCCCGCAGGCCCGTCCTTAGCAGTAGAGCCCTCACCTTCCAAAACATTCAAATCATTATTCTGAGTAGGGCCTAAAGGAGACAGAATAATGACGCCAGGTGTGTTTTCTTCCATAACCACTATTTTCTCCCAAGGCTCCTTCGACAGGAATAGTAGGATGGAATTCAGACTTTTTATATTTACTTGTTGCGCCCCTTTGTTTCTCAGGAGGTTTGATTTAGTTTTTTAACATGCCCGGTTAAGGAAGGACCTACTCCTCCTTGTGTGTTTAGACGTCATTCTGTTGGTGCTGTTCTCAATCACCCTCTTGCTACAAAATGTCTCTGATACACCGTTCTCTCACAATATAGGTGATGTCCAGTAAAGTAAAGTAGTACCACCAGTATACCACCAGATGTACCACCCGATCCCAGTTGCAGTTGCAGTTGCAGTTGCGGCAGGAATGAACCAAAATGAAAAGGGGAGACCGGCACCAGGTGGGCAGAAGCGGGAATCCCGACCGACTCTTAATCCTCTCCCCTCCTGCTGCGAGCTTCAGTTCAAGGATTTCAGGGCTTCCGCTGCTAAGCCGATTCCAGCCCAACAATAGTAAATAGTCAATAGTCAATAATCAATAGTCACAATAATTACGGTGCCTTCGTAGGTAAAAGACCACAGACGACGATGAAGTCAGTTAGAGACACTGGAGATCGTTGAAGGGAAAAGCACCTTTTAGGACTCCTGTGAGTCAATAGGAGTCAGTAGGGGTCAGTAGGGCTCAGTAGGGGTCAAAAGAAGTGCAGGGTAGTTAGAGCACGATGAGCACTATGAGGCAGTTCGATAGGTAAGTGACCGAAGGGGGGTGGGAGAGAGACCCCTCTCCCCTTCTCCCTTTTACCCCCTTACCTCAGCCATAAAAGTCAAGCCAGCTTCCACGCTCCCTCACTTGTTCCTTCAAGCCCAATGGCCTCCAAACGATCTCCTCCTCCCTCCTTCCTTTTCCTTCTCCTTTCTCCTTCAGTCTTCTGCTCCCCCGCACTGCAGCACTGCCGGACTGCTCACCTCGCTTCACCAATGTGCGCAGGTTTCACGACCCCCAACTCGGCTTACTCGGCTCAGCTCCTGAGCTCCAACACACAACGCACCCCAAATTCAAGGCCCGCAGCCTCTCCCGGCTCGGGACTCAGGGTCTCAGGACTCAGAGCTCAGGCCCAAAGTCCAAGATAAGGGGGGACCGTCCTGAAAACTTTGTCCGCCGTCAAGCACCAGGTAGCCCAGCGGGATCCACAACAAGGGGGGAGAGACTCCAGAAAAGCCTCGTCCGCCGTCCGCCTTCAGGGACCCTAACCCGGCACCTGGATCCCAGCACCCGGCCGCAGGAGAAACCCAGTGGGGCCCAACAGCAACAGCAAATCCCCAATGGTGGCAGCGGCTGTGGCGCACGCCGTCGAGGACGAAACGAACCAGAAACCGGAATAAGGGAGAGCAACGTACTGCACATCTAATGCACCTCAAGTTTGATGTGCAGCCCAGATTGGGCAATTTGTAGTCTATACAGTCAATGGTTCATCGCCTTTGGGGCCTATTCTAGTAATACACATTGTTTTATTATAGTACTGTGGGACTCTCACTTCGACGGCAGGGAATGATTCAAGTATGTGAATCTATTAAAGATCCAATACTGGAGAAATAAACTGTGTACATACACATCTAGCTAGTGTATCTGAGATGCCAAATAGCAATTTTTCAGTTCAAGGTTAGAAAGACCAATTTTCGAAACCTTATCAATCAGCTTTCTTGATAATATCTTAGCCAATTCACATTTCAAGCTTCATAAAGACGCTCTACAAAACAGATAATTTATTCGAAAAACTGCAATAATGTAAATGAACCAAATTAACCAAATGTTCTGTTGATTATGGAAGTCATTATTTCAGGTTTTTTCAGTGTCATGTGTACACCTGGAGAGCATGGAAAGAGTGCAGACATCCATGCCTAGCTCCTCTCTTAGTGGAGATTAATCAGTTTACAAATGATTCCAGATTATGGTAGCATTCAGGCTTTCATACAGAGACAGTACTGCTTGTACAATTTCTATTATGATTGTTTTAGGTATATTATGATCTAAAGATATTCAAACTGTGCAAAACAAAAGATCTTTTCTACATTAAAAAGGATCGCCATGAAGGGATGGAGACAAGTCAAATCAAATTCAAGGAAAGCTATGGAAGTTCAAATATTTTTCAATAGCCCTGCAAAAAACACTTTGCTGATCGATATGTATGAGAGCTGGTTAGTTTATCTGTAGCTGTGGAAAATGATTTTTAAGATATTTTGCTGCCTGTATTTAGAAGTGATACTGGCATGCATAATTTATACATAATTTAAAAAGAGTAGGGTAGTTCTCAGGTTCAGTAAATATAATAATTACTGCATCTTGTCTTCTCTCAGGGGTACAACCTTTCCCATTATTTCGGATTAAAATTGATACCACCTTTTCAGAGCTATACCTGCAGGCTCGAAATAAAGCAGAATGGTAAATTCTAAATGTTTTTATGCTCTCATGGGACTTGCAGATAATTCTATGTTATAAAATATGGTGACGTTGATTATTTTGTGTAATGCAAAAGTTTATGCAAGGAGATCACCGGTTTTGCTAAATTAATTTATTTCCTCATGAAAAGGAGTTAATTTAAACGATAAATTATCACAAACACTTTGAGCATTTCTAATTCTTTCAATAGTTCTTTCTTGATGCACATCTATTTGTGTCGTAAAATTTATTTTTTTCCTTCAAGTGGTCCAAATACAGACTCAGTTCCTCCTTTTCCTTATGGTCTTTGTGGCTGCTGCGTATAGCGTACTCCATTATAATTCCCCTCAAGAAGGCTTTATGTGCAACCCCTTCTTGAACACATGCATAGTTTCCAACTTCCCTTAAATAATTTTGACAAATATTACTTTATGTAAACTATGAAGTAGGCATCCACCAATAGTGCCCTGTCCTCAGTCCAGGATCTAACACTGTACTTTCTGCAGCAATCCTACTTTAATGGTTATCATCATGTGATCCCCTAGGCTTCTAGGAAAACCCTTGATCTGGCACAGTTTCTGGTCCAATTCTTTTTAAATAAAAAAATAGCTAATCTTCTAATACAAGTGACATGTAGATAGAAAGTCTGAGCTCAGAAGCATTTAGGAACATTTCTTCCTCCAAAGTTCTACCCCAGGTAAAGTGATGCTTGTAGAACACGTTACTTACCATTGGTAACATCTGTATCTAGCCAGAGATTCCTCACCTTAGAATATTCCCCAGGAATCATAATGGATCCAGAAAATCTTGAGCAGTACCTCTGCATGCCATTAGGCGACATCTGAGGCTCAGTTCTGACACTGGCCACTCCAAATTTGATGTGCACAGTGCCTATTGAGGCACCACCTCAGCATGCACACTTAGTTTATTTTGTGATTATCTCCACCACCAACAATGTAGAGTTACGTCAGAAGGTGTCTTACCAGTGCTGCAGAGTCTAGAGGGATCTTTCAGGTGAAAAGCCCAGTTTACAGAACTGGGTGGATAGGAGGGACAGTGAAGAATCTTCAGTTAGATAGAGTCTCTACCGGAAAAAACTTTACCAACAATAAATAACTTGTTCTTCTGAAACAAACTTCTAACAGCAGTTTCCTCACCTTAGAGAATAGATACCAAACCAATATCATCCCAGAAGCAGATCAGCGGGATGGTTGAAGCCAAAAAGTCCTGGAGGAGCGAATGGACCAAAATGCCCTTCTCAACCAACCTTATTGTCCAGACAGTAGTGTTTAGTAATTGTATGGTGTTATGCCCATGTAGCAGCCCAAACGATATCCAGGATAGGCACTTTGGCCCTTATCATGAGTTTGGCGGAAACCGGACCACCACGCCGGTGGTGCAGACCGCCATATTACGACTAGGGCGGTGAACCTAACGCAACACAACTAACTTTCCGCCAGTGCAGTAGGATCACCGTTGTTGGCGGTAGCCATCTCCAGGCCAGTGGGAAACAATTCACTGCCCACCATATTACGAGTCAGCAGATTGCCAGGATTTCCGAGGCGGTCCAACCACCACGAAAAGCCTGGCGGAAACCAAAAGTATAAAAGGAGACACTCACCTTCAGGTTCACAGATGCGTCTGCGGCTGCCTTGGAAAATGAACTGCAAGTCTTCCCAGAGATGTATCTGACCATACACCTTCAGGACCAGCAACGTCGATGAAGACAACAACCGTAAGTACCCCCGCCTAGAACACGCTGGAGGGAAAGGCAGCATTGCACAATCACACACAACACACTCACCCAGCATTGACAGCAAAAGCCACACACAAACAAACGTACTGTACCAGCACACACATCTACACACACGCACACACAAAATACATAAATGCAATCGCTAAATACACACACCACCCAAACACACACATGCTATACACACAGCACAATGCACACGCACATCACCAACACAGTCATACACATCCATACACAAGCATGATGGGGTGGCATGGTGAGCAAAAGAACAATGGATTAAACCCAGATCTGTGACTGGGGGTGAGTGTTTGCATTGTTCAGCACTCCGTCCATCATCCTTTTGTGTTGCTAAAGTTGCCCTAAGTGGGAAGGGTATGCCTAGACGTGGGTCCCTTGCTCACTGTGCCACTGGATTCAAGCTAGCCTGGCTGATGAAGGGTGATACCCTGAAACCGGTCCCAGGATGCTTGTTTCCAGTCCAGGGAGGACCTGGCTTGGCAGTTCTGGTGGACTGTTTCCATGAGGAACAGGGTCAAGACTGATTTGCGTATGGCTGGGTCCAAACTGGGGTTGCATAGAGAGCAAAAGAATGATGGATTAAACCCAGATCTGGGACTGGGGGTGAGTGTTTGCATTGTTCAGCACTCTGTCTGTCATCCTTTTGTGTTGCTAAAGTTGCCCTAAGTGGGAAGGGTATGCCAAGACGTGGGTCCCTTGCTCACTGTGCCACTGGATTCAAGCTAGCCTCACTGATGAAGGGTGATACCCTGAAACCGGTCCCAGGGTGCTTGTTTCCGGTCCAGGGAGGACCTGGCCTGGCAGTTTTGGGCTGGACTGTTCCCATGAGGAACAGGGTCAAGACTGATTTGCATATGGCTGGGTCCAAACTGGAGTGGCATGGTGAGCAAAAGAACAATGGATTAAACTCAGATCTGTGACTGGGGGTGAGTGTTTGCATTGTTCAGCAATCCGTCCATCATCCTTTTGTGTTGCTAATTTTGGTAGGCTCCCAGGATCTCGGAGAGAGCCTCGTGGAGAGTTGGTTCCCTGGTCTTGTCCTCCCCCTGGCGCAGTGTCCCTGTTGATCTGTGTCTCTGTCCCCTGAATGGTGTGCCCACTGCCACTGACCCAAGGTCCCTGGCTGTCTTGGGTATGAAGTGTGTCCTGGGGTCCCTGTACAGGTGGACGCACTGCTGATTGACATGTCCTGGGGACAGAGGTGTGGGTACACTGGGTGGGTGCGGTGGTGTTGGATCCTGATGGGGCTGGCTCTGTGCTGGACTGTGAGTGGGCTGGGGTGACCAGCTGTCCAGTGGTCTCTGATGGGCCAGTTAGGTCCTCCAAATCCTGAAGTCCAGAGTTCCTGTCATCACTGGGGGCATCTTCTGTTGGGGGCCTGGATAGTTGTGGCACCTCCTCTCCTCTGACATTGGCTGGGGTACCTGTGGGGATGTAAGTGCTGTATTATGCTTCATGTCTGTGACATATTGTAAATCCCTGGCTTCCGCTCTATCGTTGGTGTTGCCCTGCCACCTTTTGCTTGTGTATGGTGATGTATTGTGTCATTGTTAGTTCCCCTATGCTGTGCATGCTTGGGTGATGGGTGTCCATGCAGGGCTGGGAGGGCTGTCCATGCACTGGTATAGCATGCAGGGCTTGGCATTGGGGTTAGTCATATGGGTAGGTGCAGGATGTGGAATGGAGTGGAGTGATGGGATTGAGGGTGAGGGTGTGAGATGGCATGCAGGTATGGGAGGTGATAAGTGGTAATTGTTGACTTACCAGTGTCCAGTCCTCTGGCTACTCCAGTGAGTCCCTCAGGATGCAGTAATGGCAAGACTTTGTCCTCCCATGCTGTGAGCTGTGGGGGAGGAGGTAGGGGTCCACCACCAGTCATCTGTATGATGTTGCCGGTGCCTTGCTGCTATGGAACGCCCCTCCCCCCGTAGGTCCTTCCACCTCTTCCTGATATGGTTCCTTGTTCTTGGATGCTGTCCCACAGCGTTCACCCTGTCCACGATTCTCCGCCATAGCTCCATCTTCCTTGCAATGGATATCTGCTGAACCTGGGCTCCAAACATCTGTGGCTCTACCCTGACAATTTCCTCCACCATAACCCTTAACTCCTCATCAGTGAAACGAGGGTGCGTTTATGGGGACATGGGTTGGGAGTTGGGTGGTGTGTGTTGGGGAGAGTGTGTTGAGTAATGTGGTGGGTGTGTGATGTGGGGTGCGGAGGGATGTATGGGTGTAAGAGGTGTGTGTCTAGTTGTCTCTGTACTGTTTGTGTCAATCTTCTAGCAGTAATTGTTGTTCGTAAAGGGTTGTGGGTAATGTGGGTGTGTGTTTTATGTGGTGTGGGTGTGTGTGTGTGTGGTGGTGTGTGTCTGGGTGTCTGGTGTGTGTCTTTAGTATTGGCCAATGTGGTGTTGTTTTGTATGTGGGTGTCCATTCTGAGCGCGGAGGTATGTACCGCCAATGGTTTACCGCTGTTGGATGTCCACTGTTGTGATTCGTGGGTCATAATGTGATGGGCGTTGTTCTGTTGGCGTAACGGTGTGGGTGTTGGGACCGCCACTTTATCACTGACATTTGGGATGGCGGATTTGTGTATGTGGCTGTATTCTGTCGGATTGGTGTGTGTGTGTCATATTATGGCGAACGGATATTCACCACCGTGGCGGTATGTTGGCAGCCGTCACCACGGCAGTAAGCAGGACTTATTGCCAATGTCATAATGAGGGCCATAGTGTTTGTTGGTTGCCCAAACACAAGCAAAATCCAGAGCCAATAACTGAGCTGCAACTTACAATGATTTTTCATTGTGTACTGACCATGATTGACTGGCACCATTGGAAACCTACACCCCCCATGCTTTTCCGGAAACTAGACAACCATGGCATTGCTTAAGTTTTCTTGAGCTGAATGCCAGGAAAACTTCAAACTTTGACTAAAAAAGGGGACTTTCTTCAGATTTCCGTAAGGTACAGTTCCAGAATCCGCAGGGATTCACAACATTTCTACCCTCCAGCCTTCCCACATTTCGGATAAAAACATTTGTGTGGGTGGACCAATCACCAGCGTGAGGAACCGGACAAAACATTTGGTTATAGTTTTGGTTTGTACCATGCGTACGTTAGGTCTATCCAAACATGGGAGGCAGCATTTCAATAGCGAGGAATGGGAACGCTTGGTAGGATGACTTTGGACTTTGACTGTAAGGGCCTGCATTTCGGTAACATACATTTTGACCCATACTTTGACATTCATAGAACCATGCTGAGATTCAGCACACCACACCACCTTGGCTTCCCCTGGGTCTCTAGGGTTCAGACATACCAAGGAATGGTAGGGTTCCATGGTTGCTGGCTGATCCAGAACCCAAACAGGGATATCAATAGACCATAAAAGCGATAGGGAAATAGGGATTTCTCTGGACTTAGATTTGGCTTATGGGCTACTGGAGAAGTGTCAATCTCCCCCTCCCCCGCTCATTCTTGATCTCCCTGGAAGCAGAAATACTGTCTGGTGCAGAGGTGTGGGGACTGATGCCAAGATGATCCAGCCACCCCCCCAAAACCACCCCGAACACAATTACTTTACTCACATTTTTCCCAGCAAGTATAGTGGGCTTTCACCCCTCTGGAGGGGTAGAATAGGATGTTTAGCACCTACCTGCTCATGGGGGTTAGAATGACCACTAGCCCCTCAAGAAAACAAAGTGAGAAACAGATTTGGTGTGTGGTTTGCCCTTCTTGGTACTGCACCTCATCGCCCACCCAAGCAGCAGGTAGTTTTTCTCCCACCTGGGGAAAGTAGAATGGTGTATTAACCCCCTTTGCTAGTTCTTATGTTAAAACAACACCCCAAATCATCCAAATGTTCTCTCACTTACCACGGTGAGGCTCAAGGCCCCTGGGTGGAAGAACGATTGCTGGGTCCTGATGCCTGATGCCTGGTTGAATAGGTGGAGACAAGACCCAGTGCTAAGATGGGATGTCCCATCATATTTATCGCTGGTGTCCAGTGGTGGTGCCCTCTCCAAAGGGCAAGGGTAAATTGAGGGTTACCTCACCATCGGCCCTCCGGAAGCAGACTGGTGGTGACTTTAAGGTTTTAAGATAAACCTTAGTGTCTAATGGTCTATCTGTCCCCTTGTGAAGGGCAGATTGAGAGTTAGCCACCTAATGTGCCCCGAGTGTTAGAAAGACTGTTGTTTCCTTTAGGGATGAGGCCAGATGAGATGCCAGGGCGAGCCACTCCAAACAACTGTTTTTCTTTTTTTAAAGATAATCTCTGGTGTCTACTGGGCTACCTGCCCCCACCCCTCTTTGAAGGGCATATGTGGGACAAACCCTCAATCTGCATTTTAGTGGGAACAAAATGACTGTTGGGGCTGGTAGGGGATAGGGGCATGGACCGACCAATGCCAGGACAAGCTATCCATACCCCAATGTTTGTAAATGTTTATTTGGCTTTAGTGCAATTTATGTCCATCTGAGGGGCGGACTAGGGTAAACCACCGCTCACCCTCTTCAGGGATGCAGTAAACCTGAATTTCTTTTTTTTTAGAGGGGTACTTGAGCATGCCATAGGGGCAGCTTCACTTACCTGATGCCTAGTGGGTGGATCCCTGCTTGAGGATGACCCTCCTGCTGCGAACACCAAGTAGGGATCCACTAGGTAGAGGTAAAGCTAGAAAAGGGACAGTGTCCCATTTTCCACTGTACCTTTCCCACTTTGATTGGCACTTGTGGGGCTGAGTCCTTATCTAATGACACCGACTGCATGCACTTTCATCCTGAATGACATCAGCATGTGATGTACACTGATGATGCACAGAGTGGGGAAAAAGTTATCTCGAGATTAGAGAGCTCTTGAATTTTAAGATTATTTTTTAGAAAGAAAATACTTCAGGTGTGAACACCTGAGGAATTTTTACTCCTTACTCCGAGAGTAGGACGTTCACTTTCTCTACATTAGAGAGACACTGTGTAGGAAAGAAAATCTTCTGCAGTAGAACGTCATGAGTGGCTGCACTCACCTCTTCAATGGATATCCTATTTCCTTTAAACATACGATATGGAATGGGGTAATTGAGAAAACAGCTACCCTGAAATACAGGTTTTTTGAGTCGATGAAGATACTCTGGAGATATCAATAGTGCTTATTTTATTATATGTGACATAGGTTTCTTGTGGGAAGAAATATCTATATTGGAATCATGAACTATGTAAAATGGCCACACTAGTTTTTAGGGTCGAGCCTGCGTTGCATGCGCTCGCGCATGCGTATTGCAGTAAGACACTTTAGTGTTTAGAAAAGGGCTCGGAGCCCTGTCAACGTCACGTCCGTGTTTTTCATTGGTTCGTGGGCTTGCCTATTAAAATCTGCTTGCTTTCATTAGTCTAAGGCATGCATACGTCATGACTTTTCCGGTGGCTAGCCCTCCTCGAGCACATCGACCAAGTACAGAAAACATGCGAGGCTCGCTGTTTTCTGTCCGGCTCGTGGACTACTTTTTCTCTAATTTACTAGCGCGATTTCGCTTGGCAGAAGTCGAGCGATTTACATAGTTAATTGCACTTTTGCCGATAGGTGAAAAGTCGGGTTAGGAGTTTACAACGCTATCAGCTCTAACATGAGCAAACGCGAGACCCGTTGCATTGCAAATGCTTGTTTTTGTTTACTTTAATGGCAAAAGCCAGGCACATTCCAAGAAACCATGAATCTTTTAGCCATTTTGTGGCATGATCAATCTTGATCATCTAGGATCTGCGTAGTGGGTGATAATGCCTATACAGAATTGACTTATTAATATGTAAAAGAGATGTTTTGACCTAACTGAATTGTTTGACAGATCGAATTACATTTTTTACACTGGACTTCTACGGGCTGTGGATTTTCTATCAAGAATTGAATACATCAGTTCACATTCTGCTACAACAAAAAATAAAATAAAAGACAGGACGTTGTTGTCTATCATCTTCTTGGTCTTGTACCAGAACTGCCCAAATGCTATCCCTGTAAGTGTCTATCAGCAAGTCCATATTGATACTTTTGCCAACTTCAACGTGTTCAACCATGATTGAGATAGACATTGATGCAAGAGGCAGTGGTGACATTTTTGCTTTTCTTCCCTCCCTAATTTCCTCTTCCTGGATATATCCTCTGAACTAACAGGCACTATAACAATGGTAACTGAGGCCCAGACTTATACTTTTTGAGGCAAAACTGCGCTAACGCAGTTTTGCATCAAAATGTTTAGCGTCGGCTTGCGGCATTCTACAGCGCCAGCCGGGTGCCATATTTAAGGAATGGCGCAAGCTGGGATGAAGCTTGGGCTAGCGTAAAAAACAAAAAAGAGACGCTAGCTGGGGGGAGGTGGCAGTATGGGAAATGAGACTGTGCGACAGAAAATGACGGGAAGCTGGTTAATGGCTAAAATAACACCAGTAACCAGCCTAACGTCATTTCCTGACGCACAACCTCCCAAAAATGACTCCTGTCTTAGTAAAGACAGAAGCCATGCCCAAGACCCCAATGGACAGCGCAGGAGACCAGTGTCCCCTGGGCATGGCCTTTTCACCCAGTGTCAGGCCCCATGTAAGGCACTTAAAAAAATATATTTAAGAACACTTACCTTACTCACCTGGGATGGGGTCCCCCTTCCTTTGGTGTCTCTCTGGTGTGGGTGCGGGTGTTCCTGGAGCTTGGGTGGGTACCTGTGGGCCCATTCCATGGTGCTTGGCCATGGAAATAGGTCCACATGTACCCTAAAGCCTGGTCGGACCCAGGCATTAAATAATGACGTTAAGCAGGCTTAGCGTAATTATTTGGGTCTGACTCCTACCCGTGCATCATTTTTGCACGGGGATAAATATGGCGCTAAGGACTTAGCACAATTTTTTGGATCGGAATGCCTACCTTTCATCTCATTGACGAAAGGTAGGTTCACGCATCCTATAAATTATGCAAACTCCAATATTTTGACGCTAGACGTGTCTAGCGTGAAAATATAAATATGGAGTTAAGTTTGCAACATTTTAGCATCAAACAATATGATGTTAAAACAGCGCAACCACAGTATAAATATGCCCCAGAGTGTTTACTGGCAGCCTTACCAGTCTTTTTCATCTCCTTCGCTTTGAGCACTTATATCTTGCCATAAAGACTGATACATTCCCTATCTTTTTTGGACATTTTTAATAGGAAAATCACATTCTTTCACACAGCAATAAGCAGGTGTGAGATCACACAGACTTATGTGGATCAGTAGCAGCCTTCTTTCTTTCACAGGATTCGTGCTTCATGAATAGTGAAGGCCTGATGACAGGAAGAATCCTTGAAAATTGCCAAAACAACTCACACAACTTGTAAAGAGAAAAATATGTTAAGTGAAGTTAAAATTAAACGAATTCTGATCGAAACGCTGCATAAAAAGTGTAAAAGACTGGCAGGGAGTTCGACTAGCCCACTCACAAGAACCCTAAAAAAGAACTCACTTTGTCAGACAATTACCAGTAAAAGGCACCATGGTAATTGGAAGTCTCTGGACTCTTAAAGGTGCAAGGTGCTTTTTCACTCTTACAATGTATACCTATCAGCATGCTAAGTTCCTCTTTATTAAGACATGTTAGAGCAAAGGTTGTTGCAAGTGATGCAATGTGGCTTTGAGAGAAGGATTACTTATTTTTGTATTCATTAGACAGCCTATAAATGCATAACATTTTGCAAGAATAGATGTCTGTGATTTTTGGTCACACCAGCTTTTTGCCATGTCACAGTCTGATATATTGGAGGAAAGGTGCCCCAGATCCACCCTAGCAGGAAGTAGTTATTCAAACATTTATGACAATCCTGCAGAATAACCTATTATAGACTCTGATTGGGTAGGCACACTGTTAGGTATTTGATACTAAACTATGTTAACTGTCAAGAGATTGGTCATTGGAATCCTGGCACACCAGCCTCCCAATTCAGTAGAGGTCATGGTCTCCATTCCCCCTGGCAGAAGACTGCCTGCTGAATTTAAAGATCTCTTCCATTCAGGTAGGAGCAACATGCCTTCAATGAAGTCATCAGTGAGGCCGCTTTAAGCTGTTTCTTGAAAAGAGAAACTATTACCATGACGTGCAGGGTGCTTTCTTCTTGCGGGTGGGCGCTTGTACGAGTTTTCTCGACCCGGACCTGCTATGCGTCCCACAGCAGTTCTCTGTGGGGAAAACAACTCCACAGTGCCTCCTCCTCCTCCCTCTAAATATAGCAGGATTGCCATGGCTTTGACCTGAGACTCTTTGGCTAAAGCACTCAGATCACAGATTTATACCAGTGGAGCCAGCTGAGACTGCCCAGTGATCCTGCGACTCTAAGCAGAGAGTTAAAACTTCAGGTTTGGCTCAGCAGAAGCATGGCCAATTCATGGCAGTGCTCCCGTTCCACCAAACTCTGAATGACCCCACAGAGTCACAGTCTGGTGAGGTAATGTGACAGCTTCTGAAATGCCAGGTGAGTAAACTGGAAAAAATATTTGTGATACCAGTATATGAACAACAACCAGGTGTTCCTATCTAAAATATTAGCTCAACTCGTATTCTGTCACAGAAACGTGACTTCATAGATTTATTGTTTATTGCATCTTCCATTTGTCCTATGTATTAATTTACAGTATTAAATGAATACATAGTGTTCAGTGTGCTCCAAAGACCTCAATCTTTCAAAACTATGAAAACGTGATTTTTTACTGTCAAATGCATACATTGTTTTGGATAGATTACTCTAAAAGATATTTCATGGGGCAAAACGAAAGTGTTACGAAATATACCTCTTTTGCAATAGAATATATGTATTTAGATTGTTAATTGTGACATCTCCAAAGATTTGAGAAACGTACCGTTATGATTAAGCATGGAGATAATTTACTGCAGAAATCATCATCTAGAAGGCGCTGGAATGTAGCATCCTTTTCTATGATTAGTATAAACTTTGCATTAGAAGTCATATCTTTCACGTTAAGGTTTTGTGCAATAATAATTTCAGTCAATTCATATGTTAAGACATTGTCTTTTGTGCATCTAAATTTTGAACGTGAATTTTGCTAGACAATAGGTATGTAAGTCATTATTATGGTCAATTTAAACCATTGGTGAGGTTGACGGTCACCAAGAGTTTCACATTTGCCGAGATTTAGTGACTGTTTACATAGCAACAACAGACAGCGCAATATCAGACTTTCAATATCTTGGCCACAGGTTGTTTTATTTTCACATCATCTAATAACTAAAAATCTGTGGATGGTTTTACAGCCCTTCAGATGAGATCACATGCAATGTTGCTCCAGATGTTGCTTACATATTGAAATATTTGAAAGAGTGGGGAGGCAGAGAGTAGCCTTTCAAAGCACTACTTCACCCCCCTGAAGCCCTTATTACCATATTCTTCAAAACTATGTTGACATATCCCCTCTACCCAAAAGTGGCTGTGAACTTTTCTCCTACAGATATTACTGCAATGTTTTATTTCCCAATAAGAACATAAGTTACTTATCTGTAATTTAGTTCTTCAGTATTGGATCTTTTCATAGATTCTCATGCTTGAATCATGCCCCGTTGTCAAAGTGGGAGTCCCACGGTATAATTATAAAGCAGTACAGTATAATACACATAGCCTATAATGGCTAGAAAACACTCACTTCAGCAACTTTTCTACATTCAATTTTTAGAAATCACACTTCAGTCAATCAGGCAACAGCACTCTCTCGATCACTACCCATAGAGTCTTCATTCCTTCAGATTTTCAAGCACTAGTGTGAAAGATAATCCCTTAAGAATATGGGGAGCCTCTACGGAGAGGAGTGTAGATCACATGTGAATCTATGAAAGATGCCATTACTGGGAAACTACAGTTACAGGTAAGTAACATATTTTCTTCTCCGGTATTGGATCTATCATAGATTTACACGTTTGAATCAGGATAGCTAGCACATAGTAAACACAAACAATCATAAGTACAATGGCACAATTACGAATTGTGGTGTAATGGAATAGGAAAAGACTCATCTCATTCGAACTAATGGCGCAACACAGCTTGTCCCACAGCCGCATCACTCTGCTCTGACGACTCCAGGCAGTATTGTTGGGTGAATGTATGCGTGTTCTTCCATGTTGCTGTTCAACATATTTCCTCTAGAGACACAGCAGGGAATAGAGTGATCTTTGTAGAAACAACTCTAGTACAGTGTGCTTTTACTTTGTCTGTCAAATGTCTTCCAGCATAATTGTGACAAACCTGGATAGTAGATGAAACCCATCAGGCTACGATCGACTTAAAAACTGGAAAACCCTTGAAATGATTTCCACATGCTCTTCTAATTTTGTTTTGTCCAGTGCATATAGAATTTCGGGCATCTTTTAATGTTCAACATATATAATGATCTTTCAGATGCACTTTGAGGATTTGGAAAGAATATATTTAGGACAATATCTTTATTTAAATGAAAATCCATTGGGACTTTAGGAATAAATTTGTGATTGGTTTGGAGAACCACACTATTATCCTTGAACTACGTAAAAGGCTTTTTAATTGTGAAGGCCTGTATCTCGCTAACTTTGCTTAATAATGTCAGAGCCAATAAAATGCAATTTTCCATGTTAAAAATGTCCTATCTGTTTTGTGAATCAGTTTGAGCGGAGCCTTCACCAGATGTGCAAGCACTGTATTTAGCTGTCAAGATGGAGGAGGTTTCTTTATTGGAGGGAAGACTCTGAAAAACCTTTTAAGAAATTCTTTGATCACCCTACTATACCACAGGAAGGTTAATCAGTTGACCTTCTAAATCTTGAAATTGCAATTAACTGTACTTTATTTGAAGCACGGACCTGTTTTTGCCAAAAGTAACAGATAGGGTAGAATCTGTTCTGGTGGTATTAATATAGGGTGAATGTTCAATTTTTGGCACAATAAACAGAAACGCTTCCATTTCGGCTTATATATCCGATTTGTAGTATCATCTCTGGCTTTCGCAAGAATTTCTCTACAATCTTGAGGAATGTTCATACTCACAAACTAGTAATGAGGAACGCGGCCAACAAGTTCAAGGATGTTGGGTCCGGATGGGGTACTTGGTTGTGGTTCATTGTCTGTAATGTAGGTAGAGGTTTCAGTTGAATGTGGGTATTCTCCAATAGTGATAAAATCCACAGCAATTTGTACAAGTCTGAATCACTAATCTGGGTCATTTATATCAATATGGTGTCTAATGCTGAAGCTGTGGGAGGTGCCATTCCAGTTACTTGGCGAGGGGCAGAAATTATCCCTGTTTACAAGAAGAGCGACCCGAGTATTCCCTCAAATTATAGACTAATCAGCTTGATGTATAACCTGCAAAACGTTTTCGCATAGCAGGTTCTTGACAAGCTGCTAGCCTGGGTCCACTCTAATCGTTTAATAACTCCCTTCCAGGCTGGTTTTAGATCTAAGACCAGTACTTCTGACCAAGCATTTCATTTGGCTCTTCTTTATTTGAAATATGTGTTTCTCTCTAAACAGAACTTGTATGTGGCTTTCGTTGGTTTATGGACTGCTTTCTATCTTGTCCCTACGGAAAAGCTGCATGAGGTCTTATGTAGCATGGGAGCCCCAAGAAATGTGGTGCGTCTATTAGCACGGTTACCTGAGGACACTCAGGTGGGGCACCAAGGAGAAACGTACTGATCGCATTCCCATTCAACGTGGCGTCAGACAAGGTCGTGTTCTGGCGCCAACCTTGTTCACATTGTATATTAAGGAGGTGGTTAAATTTGTACTCACCTGTCAGAATGATGCACCCATTTTAAATAATAGGAAGACCCCCCATTTTACTTTTTGCCAATGATTCTTTTTTGATTTCCAAAACATCCAGTGGCTTTTAGACTCATTTAGGTAGGTTCTTAATGTCTTGTAGGTCTAGAGGGTTGGACCTGAATGTTGCTGAAACCAAGTTTATGGTTTTGAGTTTAGGTCATGTTAAAAACTGTTCTACTACTGTTAACAATGTTCCGCTTGAATGAGTCCGCTCCCTCGATTATTTGGGTGTTAGGGTATCTGACCAATTTTGCTGGGATAACCAGCTTTCTAAGAGTTCCCTTCTTATCCACCATAGGTCCCATGCTATTCTGCGCTTCTGCAGAGGCACAAGCTCAAGAGTTGTCTCCCTTTCATTGAAAGTTTACCAGGCAAAAGCTCAGAATGCAGCAATATTTGGAGCTGAAATATGGGGACACTATAATACTCAGTAAGCGACAGCAGCAGAAAGTTATTTTGTTAGATCGCTGCTTGCTTGCCCAGTCAGTACCCCATTGACCCCTATTTATTTCGAGCTAGGCTTAAATTAGATTTCTCATCTGGCTGTCTTGAGACCATTGGCATTTCGATTCCGGCTTTGGTCCACTGCAGAGTTATCTGACTACAGGGATTGTCTCAAGGATTTGTTGGAAAGACACAATGCACTAAGTTCCCTTGCTGCGGCACATCTTTCAGTGGCTAGACAAGGAAGGGCTAAGGTGCTGCTGGAATAATCGAAATGATATAACTAAAGTATTAGCTGTCACACTAAAGACTCGAGACTGGGCAGCAGTATGGGAAAACGATGTTTTATATACTAATCATGGGCGTCTTACTAAACAGTTTCTTGAATTTCAGCTGTTTCCCAATTTTGAGCATTTTTTTGGACTTTATTTCAAAGCCCTTTCTCAGGAGTCTCTATGTATGGTTTTGGCTGGGTAGTCTGCCTCTAATGTCTTTACAGTCTGCCTCTAATGTATTTTACTAATCTAACCATTGGGGAAATGGCTCAATGTCAGATAAATGTCCTGCTTGTGCTTCAGCATCTGAGACTATCAAGCATGTTTTGTTCTTTTGTCCTGCATATGCTGCCCCTCGCCATAGGTGGATTCATCCAATCTGTTTGAATTTGGGAGTGAGGCAGTATAAGGTAGCCTCCAGGATTTTGAAGAGTGACACTTCTAATGTTATTGTATTTGCTGTCTGCAAATTCCTTGAAGCTGTTTGGTATAGTTGGAAATTCTTTTTGGGGAATGATTGATATTCATCTGAACAAATTACCATAGATGTGTTTGTATTTAGCAATTTAACTGAATGATTTTAAAGATTTGCACGCGAGTTTTTGGGAAATATTTTTTATCTATTTATTATGATTTTAAGTGTGTTTTATCTTGTACACTTTGATGGTTTATTAATGACCGAATAAAGCTTGTTTGATGATGATGTTAGTTTTGTTGAAGAATTGATCAACGATTTCTACTGATTGATGGTAAGGCCTAGGCTGTTAAATAGTGTTAGACAGGCTCTAGTTGCTTTTATTGCCTGACAAGAAGATGGTGGTTTTATCATCCAATCGTCGAGCTATGGGAATACCTAAAAGCCCATCTGTCTTAAATTAGCTTCCACTGCGTCTAAACATTTTGTAAAAATAAAGGGAGCGGATTTCAGCCCAAAATGGAGAACCTTGAATTGGTAGTGAGTGCCAGCTACCCTGAATCCCAAGAACTTCTGAAGTTGTGGGGGAATGGGGATATGAAAGTACTCCTCCTATAGATCCAAAGGTGACATGTAATCCACGTGATTGAGTCGATGTAGGATGTCTTAAAGTGTAATCATGCAAAAGGATTGTTCTTAGGTATTCGTTTAGCTTCTGCAGATCCAAAATGAGTGACCATTCTTCTGTTTCCTTTTTAATTAATTAGAATTATGAATAGAAATCCATTCCTTTCTGAGAGTGAGGTACTCTTTCTATCGCTCCTTTGCTGAGCATGGTTAGTTTTTCCCGTTGGAGCAGATGTAGATGAGGCGAGGGTGCACCCTTCGAAGGAGAATTTGGTAGTCTTTGAGTGAATTCCAAAGTATGACCAGAGGTTATTAAATCCAAAACTACCTGTCTGATATTATCAATTACTACTGTTGTAAATTATTCGAGATGTTGGTTTCAACTGGTTGGTAGGTTAGAGAAGGTATAACTGGCACCATCAATTAATCACTGTTTTCGACCAGTGTCCCTTTCTTGAGAAGTTTGCTTCCTCCTCGGACCTTGTTTATTATAAACTGCTGTTGGCGGTTATCTAATTTGCAGTTGAGGATGTGAAGGCCGATAATGCTGTTAAAAGGGCTGATGTTGATATCTATATGGTTGATATCATCATCTGTATGAAAATAACCCTCTGCCTCTTGATCCTTGAAAAGGTATATTCCTCATCTGCAAGGTACCTGAAGAGTTTGTGGTATCCGTGTCTCCTTTAATCCCATGTAAGGATTCATCCATGTGCTTGCCAAGCACTGCTTCCCCATCATATGAATGTCCAATATTTTAATATGGATTTTCGGTTTCAACAATGTGTGGCTTTTAACCATGCTTGACTTCTGAGAACAGCAGCTCCTGCTGGCGAATACCTGTCAAAGTGATATTTATAGCACATTCTGTCATTTCTGAGGAAGTTCTTTCCCCTTCTTGCAGGATCTTTTTGCTTCTTCTTTTATGTCTTCCGGCAAGAGAGCTATGTATGCATCAATGATTGATTACCTTTGCCATAATGGTCAAAACTAGCTAATGAATTGGCGGCATGAACAGTTGTTGCTGACATAGTGGAAAAGCATTTTCCCATGTTGTCCAAGCGCAGGCCTTCTCTGTCAGGTGGAGTTGAGATGGGCGTGGACGGATTCTCGGATCAACGTGGAGCTACTTATGTTACTACAGAATCTGGTTTAGGATGACCAATCAAGCATGGCAGTGAGTTTTCTGGAACTTTATATTTTTTATCGAATCTAGGTAAAACCGAATAGTCTGTATCTGGGTTCTTCATAATTTTAACAGCTTCCTCCTAAATAAAATCTACTATAGGGGTTGCCTTTACTGATTTTTTAGCAGGTTCCTTAAAGTCATATAAAAAACAATTTGTTTGACAGTCAGTTGTAATTGAAACCTATTTGCAGCACTTTCCATCAAATTATGAAATCCTCTGATGTCATCAGGTGGAGAATCCACCTGTTGTGGTGCCAGCGAAGATGGTGCTGGAATTAGGTAATCATCCCCACTAATCGGGTATTGATTGATAGTCAAGGATTTCCCCGTCTTCTTTATCCTTATCCTCTGCCTCAGGTGGCACTGTAATTTTCAAAGTTGGTGTTCTTTTGGGAGAGGCATAGGTAATGCACATGGATTGCACAGAGTAGGGTCTGTATTTGAGGGGATTTCGGTGGTTGCATTGGCTGTGATGGAGATGCAGCCTTTGTAGGTTATCTCCTGTAATAATCTTGCAGCATACCTTGGAGTTCTTGTACTAAAGTTAATGCCACTTGAACCATGCTCGCTTGATGTTGATGGTAATCTTAATGTTGGAATTGGTCTATATATTGAGGAGATTTCTCAATATATTGTCATGGTACTGAGGAATAATAATCGTCATAGTATTCATCCCCTTCCTGGTACTTAACATTCAGTTCAAAAGGACTATGGGCCGTTCTAATTGATCCTCCATCATCCAAGCTCTCTTCATCTTGTAAATGGCTTGGCAGGAGAGGAGAAACTTTGCTCAGGATGGATGCCCCACATATAAAGTGTCTGGATGTAGTTTTTCTCTCATCAACGATGTTGTCTATGATCCAACTGTATTTTTTTATCATCGGCGGAGACTTATTTCCTGTTGCCAGGAGCATTGTTGATGGTTTCTTCATCGACAGTGCTACTATTGTGAACAGTGTCATCGGCAGCAGTGCCATCGTTGATGGTGTCATTATTTGTTGACAAAGTTGTTGTCATCTGTGTGGATAGCGGCGTCTTCATTGTCAGTGTTAATGACAGAGTTGTTGTCAACGATGATGTCAATAACATTGTTGTTGTCATTAACGGCAACAATTTTGAGGTGATTTACCAGTCACCATCGACAGCACTGAGAATGGTTTCTTCCAATGAAATGCCAAACTAGGGGAGGGAGGGAGCGGTAGGCTGTTTGTATTTTTTCTGAGGAGCCTTTCTCCTTTTTCTGTATGGAAGGGTGCTCTCCCGATGTCCTTTGTTGTCTTGAAGACTCATGATGGGTTTTTTAATGCTGTGTTTGGTGACTCTGAAGACCTCTGATAATGTGAGCTTTCTCTATTTCATGACTTCATTTTGTTTAGGAATCCTCACTATCCTCCTCAAAAAATCAAAGCTTCCTTACATTTTAATTTGTGGAGCCATGGGAATAGCTTCCCCTCTCTATCTTTAGGAGTCTCAGAAGAAAAAGTATAGCATATTTTACTGTCCTTTACTTTCTGTGAAGGATGTAGGCAATAAATACACTCCTTATGTGGGTCTTCTGAGTGAAGTCTTTCTTCCCATAAGTTCCACAAGGTCTGAAAAGTCCTTTCTTTGTTGATTCTGACATTGTGAGTAGTCAGATCTTTGCAGGTGCAGGTTAGAACTGTCTTTTCTGATGAATAATCCTCTAGAATGAGAAAAAAACTGGTATTAGACTGAACAGAGCTTGGGTAGACTCCTATCACACGACGTGAAGTAGAAATTTTGAGGGGATGAAGCCCTTATGTATAGTGTTCTAGAAGTTGCTGTCATCTGATTAGCTGAAGTTTGTTTTTTAATAAATGAATGTGGATAAGTTACTAAAGTGAATTTTTCTAGCAAGTATAGGCTATCTGTATGAGAAACATCCGGAACAACAACTCCGAAACCACGAAGTCGTGAAAAACGAAAGTGAAACAACGCTTTCGTTTTCCACGACTTCCTGGTTTTCGTACCTTAACCACGCATGTCTGAACCACGTCCATGCGTGGTTAAGGTACAGAAGAAGGGAGTCAGAGTCGACATGATGAAGGAGGAGGTAAGTTGGGCTGGGACTGGGGCTAGTTTTTTTGGGGGGGTGGGGGGCTCGGGTGGTTAGGGTTTAGGGGGAGTGGGGTCAGGGTTTAGGTTTAAGGGGTGGGTTGGGGATTGGGGTGTTTAGGTTTTAGGGGAGGGGGTTGGGGTTGAGGTAATTTTGGGGGTGGGGTTTAGGGTAGTTGTGGGGATGGGGGGTCGTGCTAATTTTTGGGGGTGGGAGGCTAGGGGGGAAGCATGCTGGAACCGTGCATGCTGATCACTAATGCCTTTACCAGGAATGCGTTTACAATGAGAATTTGTTGTAAAGGCATTCGTGCTAAAGGCATTAGTGATAAGAACAAGGTCGTTGTTCGGACCTCCATGTTGAGCCATGGGTGCTTGAAGCACTCGTGGTTCCGACATATAACCATCTGTAGTGTACTGTACTGATTTATAATTATACCGTGGGACTCCTACATCGATGATGGGGAATGATTCAAGCATGTTAATTCTGTGAAAGATGCCAGTAAGGAGAACTACAGTTACAGGTAAGTAACTTATTTCCTTATTGGGAAATAAAACATTGCATCAAAATCTGTAAATGAAAAGTTCACGACCACTGGTCAGGTAAAGGGTAGACGTCAACCTAGTTTGGAGGAATGTGGTATGAGGGCTTCAGGGGTGTGAAGTAGTGCTTTCAAACGCCTATGAAAGATCCAATACTGCAAAAATCATTTACATTGCTCTTTTTATTCCACAGTCAAATAGCCAGCATCTCCTCTTCGTAAATGGCTTCATTCAGCCCCCTCTTTGGATGGTGGGAGGTATGCTGAAGCTAAAAAAAATTGTTTAGATTGTTTTATATTATACATTTTAGAGACTTGAAACTTAATATCCATTTATATTCACTCAGCAGTTTTTGTATCTTATTTCAATATTCAGTAACTCAACTACCCCATATCAAAATCAGATATTAGAGTAGAGCTAGATTAACATCAAAGACATGGGTCCTTCTCATTCAAGCCCTTAAATTCAACAAGTTGCTGTGAGGCTTGAAAATTCAACGGTTTAGCATCTGTACGTGTTATTAAAAACACACAACTGAAGTGTACTTGAAGGATTGCGTACTAAAGTTCACTGTTGTCTTAAACCATATTTTCATAGGAAACACCCGGATATGGCTTTGCTTCTTGGATGAATCCCCAAAGCGTACACAATATGTTCCATTGGCAATATGTTCTATATTTTCATATACCATTTCCTATACATGGTGGTCTGACATTTCTCATGCCATTCATTATCGTCTATTGCTAGCATTTTTATACACAACATTCCTTTTCTAAATCCCCATAAAGAGGTTTGTATCTCCCACTTCACCCCCGCAAATAAATTGCTCAAAGGGTCATCTCAAAAGTCTGTTCTAAAATATTCCTGAAATCGGGTTCCTCAGCTGCTGACGGAAGTGTTTTATTTTTAGACACTTATCAAATGTGCAGCAAGTCACCTTTTCCTAGCATTGGATCCAACATTGTCAGTTTCATTATGTTTTGAGTGCAATACCAACTATGAAGGATGTTAAGAAATTACTTTATGGCACACATACACAGCTGAGAAAGAATCCTATTGTGCATGCTGTCCCATTCTGGGAGGAATATAATCCTACTCACATCTGGCTCCCAACTATTTATACAGTTCCCTCTAGTTTTTCAGCGCTAGTCAGTGGAAGGTAAGGGGCCAGTAGTAAAGGCAAAGTAAGTTATCTAGTTCATTCCCTTCTTCTGAGATGAGTGTGAGACCAATTATCACTGATTTTTCGGTAATTAGTTTAAAAAGTGATACCATGGAAGAGCACTGGATTTCCATAGGCAACGACTGGGAGAAAGGGTTTGGTTAAAGGAGTATGTTGCCGGCAAATAACACATCACATATGATAATTTGTTCTTCTTTCCCTATTTCTATACTCTTTCTGAGTGTGTTGTTCTTAATCTTAATATTTGCTGCCTCTACTGCCATTGCAAACAGCAGAGGGGATAAGTAGCGCCCTGGCTTGGTGTCCCTCACTAAACAGAAGGGGCGTGTAAGCATACAGAATACTAGTGCTCTTGCCAGGGCAGATACATCATTTTCCAGACTCTATTTGCTGATATCGAGCCCCACCCCCTTCTGATCATAATGTTCAGCACGAAAGTCAAAATGAAAGGCCTTTTTTTAGGCCAGGAAGATAAGCACCACAGACCACGATAGTCATCTGGTGGCAATGTATATCAAATGAGCATTTTTCTACTTTTAATGTAAGCAAGCCTGTTTTTGATGACGCCTACTTGATCTTGATAAGTTATGGAAGGATTGATTGTAGTCGGAAATTCAGACTTTTTGGTAAAAAATATTCACATCTACATTAATCAGGTCTGTAGGTCTAAATGATGTGCACTGACAAAGACAACAGGTCTCCCCAATAAGGCCTTTAGGATTTGGCAATGATTTTTAGTCATGCTGTACAGTCAGATCTGTGTGACACAAGTGAGGTTCTACATTTGCCCCACCAAAGTAAATCACTATATTGTGCTTGGAAAAATGTTCAGCTTTAATATTTCTTTCACCCTTTCTATCATTAGGCCACGTGATGTCTCAGGCCCTTAGGTTGGTATCCGGCTTGTCAGGTCTAATTCTGTTTGGGGCATGAGATGCCTAAGGAACGCCAGCTCACGCATCCAGTGCAACAGGCGCTATCTTGGAATCTTCCTTTAATATATTTTTAAATAGTATGTCAGGAGATCTGACAGGCAAAGCACAGTTCCGTCCAAAGATTAGAAATATAATTTGTACACGGACTACACCTAACCCCACCTGAGCCAAGTATGGACCATCCCCATACAAGACTATTGGTTCTAGACAGATATAAGATGGAAGAGGTTTCCTGTAACAATACCTCCTGACTAAAGGCAGCAAACCTGCTTTCCCAGGTCAAAACGAATTCAGTCTTCATAATGTCCCTGCTCAAAAACAATGCTTTGTTATAATGCAGTGGAATCTGCTTGTACTTTGGCTGGCATGACCTACTGCTCGTGCTCTTAAAGTAGGATAAGGACTGAAAACCTCAAGCCTGTGACTTGTTTTCGTAAGAGGATATTTGCCAGGGACAGGACCTTACCAGAATATGAATTTCCCATGTGATCAGTTTTAGCTTCTGGAAGAAACACTGCAGTGACTCCAATAATAACAGCCTAGATAGAGGTGGCCTCAAGTATTTAAATCACCCAGGGCCATGGACACCCTGCATCCCAGCTACAGAGAACTTCCCCAGAAGTGAATGTGCATCAGAGGTAACATAGATGCAGAACCAAACTCCAGTCATCTACCTTTTGCCCCTAGAAGGTGCCTTGTTTCCATTTGCCCCACCAGCAACTGAAAGTCTTCATTGTGATTAGAAGGATCCAAAGTAAGGGTTCCTAATGCTTGCCACCTGAAAGAGAGTGTGCCCCTGTAACCCACAAAAACAAACAACCAGTCATATAGCAAAAGACTGGAACATGTGTGCCCCTAACTGGTGTTCTGTCCAGTGATTGTACCCAGTGCACCTTTATGCCCAACTTCCACACCCTCCTGGTCCCATTAAAAAGCTCAACAAAATAATTGCTATGACACAGAGTGGGAGGCTTAACTTAGTGTAATGTGTAAAGTATTTATGCAGTACCACAACTGAACGTGATAGAGTGTGAGTCATATCCATCAGTCAGGGTCATCCCAGTAAAAGATTTTACCTTCCAACTTTGGCCTTAATTTAAGACACCCAGGATCACAGGAGAGACACTTAGAGGCTCAGCAGGCCAACATCAGGGTCCAATCAAGGTACAGTTGTCACTGGAGAGCTGGGCACTTCCAGAGAAAGGCCTCTTGCAGCGTGATATTGTCCTGTACCCACAAAGGAGGTCAGCCAACTGACCCTCTGAGTCTATTTCTTTGCCCAGAGTAGAAGAGGGAGCACGTACAGTTCTCTTTTGATCTTACGCCAGTTGAGAAACTGTTCTGAAGAGGGTGCATGCGGGTGCCACATTTATGCCTGGCACTAAGTAGGTAGTGGGTGGGGATGACTCCTGGCCCCTCCCTAATCATTGGGGTAACATTTCCCAGGCCCTGACCTACCTACTTTTGGAGTAGTTCCAGTCTGCCTTATTGATATCATACCCAAAATGCAATCTGTAAGATACATTCTAAGATGGCAGATGTCTTCTGCCTCACTAAACTTGGGATCTGAGGCTGGAGGTCTGAGTAGATGGTATAGTGTGGTAATTCTAGTGCCCTCCAACACAAAACTAAATCCAGTTAGAAGCAAGCACCGTACCACAAAAAAACATAGACAGAAGTCCAGTAGCACAAAAGCAGGGTCCTTCAAAAACCAGTTGCCTCGGCATCCTGTTCTCTCCCTTTCAAGTGACAAGTCAGATTTGACACTGGGTTGCCAAAAGGAGGCCCACAACCACCGCCCTGCACAATCTGTGGAGCTCAGAGGAGTCAGCTCTGCTAATTCACAACAGTCAGCCTATTGTTTGTGCCTGAGAAGCATTCCACACCTATTTAAGGCTGAGCACAGGGTGAGAGCTGGCAGAGGCTTCTTCTAATTAGCCATCTGATAGTTCCGGCAGGTAAATGACAACTTTTTAAAACTTACTTTTCCGCTATCTTTACTAAGAATCTGACTTCACCGTTGAGTTGTAGTTTTAATAACTGTTAAAAATAGTAGCTTTATTTTTTTCTGTCTGTTCCCTTTCCTGAGTTATCAGTATTAGTATTGCCTACGTAGGGCAGTTAGGCTTGCCACAGTGAAAAAGCACCTAGGTCCTGTCTATGCAAGGACATGATAACATCTGTTTCTACATATCCCATTTTGAATACCATGCACTCTGCCTTGAGGGCTACAAGGCCTACATGGGATAACTTACTAATATTTAAAAGGGACGTTTTTACCTGTCAAAAAAGTGTTATTTGAACAGGTCACACTGTAGCTCCTGAAATCATGTTTGCCCTGCTACTCTATTGGATGGCACATTAGGTGCTGTAGTACACATTTAACTTCCAATCTTCCTGGCTGCACTTTCTATTAATGCAACCATTTTAATAGGGGGAGCACAGACACTCTACTCCTGTTGAGTAGGGGCAAAGTGTACAGAGTTCGAAAGGGAGTAAAAATATAATGTCCAGCAAAAGGTGAAAAATCTGACTTGACCATGCACAAAAGGCAAAACTCCTACAGGCTCAACCCGTTGCCTTACAGTATGCAACACAGTCACTAAGGGCCTGATTTAGGGATTTGGCAGAAGGGTTATTCCATCATAATGTTTATAATGGGATTTAGATTTCGGCGGACAGGATATCCATCACTGTTGTGACGGAGTAACCCTTCCGCCAATATCTAAATCAGGCCCTAAGTGCTAACTGTTGCTGTTAGCAGCTGTGTAGCAGATATCACATCAAACTGTCGTAGAGAACTGGCTTTCGCTTTAAAAGGGTATGTAAATGGTCTTCCTGGCCCTGAGGTCGTGCTAGTGGTAACTCACAAGAGTAGGTGCAATCCTCTCTGTCATTGGAGCTCTCAGGCACCCCTCTTGGACTGGGTGCAAGTACATAGATCCTGCACCACTAACTACAATGAAAGAATTACCACACAAACCTTCTAAGTCATTTTAGAAGGGGCCGGGTATATCCACTCTCCACAAGATAGATATTTGCGCTTTTTGTCAACGGATGTAATTTTATAAGAAAAAATAAATAATAATTGCTCATTCATACATAGTGCATGAATTATTTCTTAGGCTACTTTAGACCATGTTTTGACCACATTCAAAGTGCATCAAAAAGAAAGATAGCAACAGCACTTCCATTCAATCCGTGGAACCATATATATTTTTTAAGGAGACTACCAGATAGGCTTGCAATTGTGATGCGTGTTTCGAAAAACGACAACCCCGGTTCTTATCTTTGATAAATACAAATGAACGCCTGGTTATTAAAAGCCTTCTCTGTATGTCATACTCCATATTACATTTCACAAATCAACTGAAGGGCACATATTCCAAGATACATTTGATCTTAAGCCAAAGTCAGTATTTATAATTCAGTGATCCTGCAGAGCTATTTTAAACGAATAGGAAACGATTAAGACAATATTGTTCAGCATTGAATTTTCGTTGTTTTTATACTTCCCTTCCAAGCACAACCAGACACCAGTCAAAGGATACTTTTAATTCCATTAACATTGGATGGCACAAGTACTGCCTAAAACAACAAATCAAAACATGTGGAATTAGTAGAGGTACATCAACTGATTTATTTAAAAATAGCAGAATTAAGCAATTATTCCTAAACAGTCGTTAATCTTCCTGAGAGGCATCCACCCACACTCCACAGCCGCGATTCTATCCACCCAAGCAGCAATACTGTATCGCTGGGTTGAAATACACAGAATGCAGTAAATACGTTTTTTAAATGTTCTTAACGTATGATATTTATCAGTTATACAACACGAATGAATCTAAAATTTAACTAACAGTTTGGACTTTTAATACGTGTGTACACTGAAAGAAAGTTGATGTTTCTTTTTTTTTTTACTATTGTGTATCGCACGTTTTACCATTCAGCACAGGCAGTGAGGCCGAGCTGAGTAGAGGATAATTTTGAAGGCTTTGTTAAAATGTGCACCGACGTTGATATTATGTACATCAAATGGAATGTTTTAGATTGAAATTGATTGATATTGATGCAAAAGAATATATACTTCACAAAAATGGCCCAAAGTCTGAGGGAAAAAAGTTTCTGAGGACACATTTTTGGGGAGCGTCTCTCAAGAAAATAAAAAAGGTGAGTTTGATGCTACTGTTTTGTTTTTCTGTTCGAACGTGCTTCAATAAATATATCTAAAACTGTACCATACGTGACACAAGGAGTGGCTATACAGAGAATAAGTATTTTAAATGGTATAAGGAAGGATTACAAATAAATGGCAGTTTAATAAATATTGAATAAAGCAATGGAAAAAACTATGGTGATCTGTAAGTACGACCATTAACTATGCTCTTCTGTGCGAAAAGGAAACATGAAAAACTAGGAAGGTTAAAACATATATAGCTGATGAAGGTACACATAAATCAACATGGCATGTTATCCCTGTTAGGGCCAGGTGACTAAAAAGCAAAAAATCACAACTTTTGCAAAGATAACTCTAACCCACAATGGATTTGAGGATAAACCCGATACGGACTTTCAAATAGATGTAGCAGACGTAATCCCTGATGCAATTAGATAAGAAAAAAGTTTACGTTCATTAGGAGAGAGAGAGATTTAATCCATTCTACCACTGTGCCTACAGGTTAGATTAAATGAAGATAAACTTTGCTTTGCAGGAAGAATTCCACAAATCTTCCCGGAATTCAAACCACAAAATAGTTACGTATCCAGGGTTGAGGTAAATAATTATCAACCTCGTTGCATCTCCAACATATGGGTGAATCTAATAACTTATCTTTAAATTCATGTTAAGGGGTTCAAAGTGTAAGATTAATCAGGGAAAAGTTGGTTTGTGGTATAGTGGTGAAAAGAAGTAGTCTAATATTGGAACAAAATACCATACTAAATTCATCAACAGATTGGTTGGCATAAGTGAGTGACGACCACTTAGATTGTATATTGTAATTACTAACAGTGTTCGGATCTCTACCAAATCTGTAAACCATTGAAGAGATTTGACCAGTTAAATCAGAAGCTGATAACTTCCCCATTACCAGCACAGAATTTCAAATCTGAACAATACTTGAAATGAAAACAGATGCTTCCAACTGCAAAAAATTAAAGCAGTACACAGGGAACACATAAAATCCTGCACTTATTTTATAAAAGTCGAAAAAGTAGGATTGATTTCATGTTCACAACTCAGAAAATGCTCCATGAGGTGCCAGTCTTGCCAATATAAAGCCTGATTTACAAAGGAAAGTGTCACTTTTGAGTAAGTTTACACTTTTGAGTAAGTTCATTACTTTTCAGTATTCACAAACTGCACTTCTGCAGTAACTTATACTTCTGTAGTATCTTACACTTTGATAGTAAGTCCAGCTCTACACATGGCCAACTACCAGTGCTGCAGGCAGCACCCTCCCATAGAAAGTATTGAAGGTAGGGACTTAAAATAAAACCCGATAAGAAATAGAGTTAAACATTATATTAAAAAAGAGTACATTTTATTATTTAATTAAATAATAAATATGTGCTACGTATATATTTTTAACAGTACTTTATAATTTTTTTAATAATTTAATTTAAACAATATTATAATCAGTGATGCATCACTTTTTCCTATTTTGTAAGTGTCAACATGATAGTATATGTTCAGGCTTTGATAACATGTATGTTTACATGTACAAACATATAAAAAACTCAATGTATTCTTACTGGTAGGGAGCTATTGCAAAAACATAAATATCACACATCGATGTAAAATTTCTATAAATTATATTTAATTATGGTTTATCAAAAGTTTTATCTTCACATTCTTATTTCGGATCATAGTACGATTATTCTTCAATTAAATTGAATAAACAGTTGTCAAAATTACAAGAACTTACAGCAAGATAATTGAGTTAGCAGATGTCCAGTTCACTTTAGTTAGCAGTTGTCAGGATTAGAAAAACTTTTAGCCAACACATGTTTTGCGGCAACACAAGCTGCATCTTCAGAGCATTTTCTTAGGCAAAATTTAAGTGATATATGGTTGCAAACATGGTTGTCTGCTCATGGTGAATGTAAGGGTACATAAAATGTTTCATAGTTTCTTGACTCTTGCACTCATGATTTCTTGAGGTTTTTTTTAGAGCTTCCTACCGTGATATATAGTACTCTGCGTTGTGGCTGCAGCAACCTCAGTTTGCATCCGAGTCATGGCATCTTCCAGCTGTAGGAAACTCTCAAGAAATCATAAGAGCAATAATCAAGAAATTGTGGACCCATCCAGGAGGCAAAAATGTATCTGTTTTTATCGACGCAGCAGATCTGCGTAAGATGATAAAAAAAAACACTGCTCCCACTTGTTTTAAAAGTCAGCTCCTAGAAGAGCCCATGGCTCAGGGGCTTAAGTGGAGAGAGCATGTGGCCTCCCTCCGAGCCTTCTTTAGGCCCCAGGCACCCCATCCCCAGGACCGCTTTTTAATTACATTAGGAGAGGACATGCAACACACTCCCTGAGCCCTTCCTCCAGGGCCTTTGTGTTAAAGTGGAAGGGGGACATGTGACCACCCCTGCCCCCTTCTGAGTCTTTTTACGTTCTGGGGACACCACCAACTATGGAAAATTATTTTATTTTGGGTGATGGCCCCAGGCATCTCATCCCCCTTTTTTTGTGGGGACGGGGACTTGTCAGGCCAACATCAGCAGATGTCCACACAAGATCAAATAATCCGAAAGCTTTTTTTTTTACGCAGGACTTCTGCAGGAGACCCATTGGATTCAGCTGCACTAGATTGTGATATTTATTAAATATTAGTTTCACTAATGAATATACAACTAGCTTTCTGCCAAATGAGGAGTAATTCTGGTCAGCACTTTTTCCTGTATGTAATTTTTCCTACGGAAATTGCATGTGGAAAAGTATTCTGGGACCACCCCCTTTTCTCCACCCCTGCTTGACAGACCACCCCAAAACTTCCAGAAAGGAGCTGAGGTGGCTGTTTGGTTTTGTGAAAGTGCCACATCTATTAGCCAAACAAAAATCGCTATTCCTATTGTCAACACTAAATCATGAATAACTATACAGTGGCTATTGCCACAATGCAAAATATGTCTGCATGGGGTTGTGGGTGTGTGTGTGGGTGTAAATATGTTCTATTCTACATCAATAAATTCAACAGTGTCAGTCATAAATCAGGCACAAAGTGAATTGACGGCACAGGCAAATGAAAGTGATGACTTAAACATGCACTTGGCATGAACGTAACCTTACAGCATACTGCACAACTGAAAAACAGATGCCCAGATGTTGACAAAACAAGGATTTGTGCACATGCACTGTGCAAGCAGCCCCATAAAATTGTTCCTGCCAATTACATGGACATGGCAGTTGGCCTACTTTTCATTATTTCTAATGTTGAACAGATAGTTTAAATGATGGGGCCAACAGGCACTTTGTGCTGTTGGGTGACCCAGAGCTAGGCCATCCTCCAACCGTTTATCTGATGGATCTTTTTTTTGTCAAAATGAGAAGTGAAGGTGGTTAGCATTAGACAAACAATTGTATTAATAGTGTAACTTGATTGGTTACACAATGAGGACTAAGAATCAGAATTACAGTTAAGGAGTTTTATAACAAGTTGACAGCCACATTAATATAAGCCCATCTCAATAACATGCTGTAAACGTACAAGATAACAACAGGATAGCCAAACCACCTGAAGAGGTTTAGGCAAATCAGCAGGAGGCAAACCAGAAGTTCAGTTACAGCAATACTGAAAATTAGCCATACAAACTGGTGCTCAGAGAAGAGTCTCCAATCCTCTCTCCTAAACATTAGTAATGTCTAAAATCATCTAATTTAGTATCTAAATCAATCAAGAGTAACTAATAAAAAAAATCTTAAAAAATAGGAAATGCTGAAAAAGTAGAAAAATATATATATGCGCATGCATAAACAGGAAGGTGTCAGCGTTTCAGAAGCGCGGTCAAGAGCCTTCTGGAAAGGGATAAGTGTTAGCCTAAGCCACACTTAGCAAAGGGTAACTATAAACAGGACAAGGGGGAAAGCATAGAGGTCTGCACCTCTCAACGTCCAAAGAATTAGTGGCCCATATCAACTTTTAAGAACACTAGTTAATGCCACATGAATCTTCTAAGTAACACCCCTCGTTCACGCCTTAAGGGGTTCAATTGTCTTTCCATTCTCATGTTATAAGATGCAAAATTTTCAGATTCTCCCAGACCGGTCCTAAGAACAATGTCGACCTTGAGTATCTGAAAATCCTTGATACATTACTGAATGGGGACTGACAGTTAACATTCTGTCTCTCCGTGTTCTTTGTCGAGGTCCTTTCCTAAGGCTCTCTATCGCTAGTACAGTGTTAAATCTATTCTCAAGCTAACAATCTATGTGAATGCACCAACAAAGAAAAGACACACAAGCAGAAATGGAAAACAATATTTAATGCCAAAAGAAATACTGGCCTAGTCATATGAAGTTTAAATGTATAATTCAATGGTGTACATCTAATATGTGTCATTGGTGCACATATAACTACAAATAAATGAACATGTCAGTACATAAACTCAAATTAAATTCATGCTACAGTTTTAGGTAAATGCAATGCAACTTTGAATACCTGAAAATAAATGCAACTAAGAAATACACTACAATATTCAAATGTAAGCCATTAGTACACATGTTTACATAAATCATTCTCTTTTCTGAAGTAAATATATTTCAACAGAGTAAGGCTGATCTTATTTATTCAATCCTTGAAGACCATATTTCTTGTAAGAAGGTTAAGGCACACAGAATATGTGAATTTCTAGTTCTACAGTGAATACACTTCAGTACTAGGGTCAAGTGCAGCACTTTACATAAATAACTTTAGAACACACAAATATGTAGTGGTAAGTACACATATATATTGCATATTTATAACTTCTAAGGATGGAGCCAAAATCACGTTGTTCCATTGGTGAGGGGTAGTTTTAACATCTGCCGTACACACGGGTTAGGATAATAGGCAGGATCATTTCACAGAGGGTGTGGTTCATATTCTAGCCATGCAGGAAGAGTCTGCATGCTGTCCTATTTTGATACCTGGGCTTGACTTAAACAAAACCATTTGCAGTGAAATTCTGGAGGTTAGTACAACAATTGAGACCCCTGCTTTCAGGAAAATTCCCTCTTGAAAAGTAATTAGTGAGAGACTAATTTTAAAAAAGTATTGCTACTCAGTTAGTTCACGTACTTAAGCCAAGTATTGCTATGCTCTAGGGAATTCAGCTTCTTAGGAATCAATGTAAATTTGTAGGCTTTGACAAATATATAGTAGAATCATATGCAGCATACATAAGGGCATCCACAGGTGTGTACACATATGCACATAAAGTTATGCCATTTGTGTGACAATGCTGTGTGCTTGCATTCCTCCAAGGCTCAAAGTTGGGGTTCTGGTCGAGATAAGTGCATTGCTGGTGGAGGTTCCCAGAATTTGCCTTTTGGTAGATGGGGGCTTTCATGATGTTATGAACACTGAGAAAGAAAGGTAAGGTGTGCATTCACACCCTGAAACTTTTCCCAGAACTCTAGCTAAGTTTGCCACTGCCATAACTTGGATATTTGATGTTTTAATCATATGGCAGAGAAGGATAAGTTACTTACCTGTAAATCCTAGTTCTCTTCCAGGGGTATCCTCATCAAAGTCATAAACATTGAATATTCCCACCCTTGTGCGGGGACCCCGGAGCATATATAAAATATATACACATTATACATGTGTAACAAACAGTCATGCAGGCTATCATGTTAAAAACAGGCTAAAATGCTTTATTTCTATGAAGTTTTTTTTTATTTTTTTTATTAAATACTACAATAGAGCCTAAATAAGTACCCAAGCTCCTAAAACTAGGCTTGGGGAAGTAAGCAGTAGCAAACTCTAGTTAAAAAAGTAGAGAAAACTGCATTGAAAAACAATGAAGCATTCTTAGCCAATAGGCTGCATGTAGGTTAACACAGGAGAACCATAAAAACTTTGGCACTGTGCCTTTAAGACCCTGAGCACCTCCAGTATCCCACCATGCCTCAGGGGTGAAGGAAAGGTGACAGTTGGTTCACAGTTAGGTCAGTTCTTTTTACGGTGACAATTTGTATAATTGAATCAAAATACTGTCTGTCCTGCACTTCCAGTAGACGTGTGTCCGGGGAGGAGGGTGGGTTGTTTATGACTTTGATGAGGATACCCCTGGAAAAGAACTAGGATTTACAGGTAAGTAGCTTATCCTTCTCTTCCAGGGGATCCTCATCAATAGTCATAAACATTGAATAGATTAGCAAGCCCATCCCTAAACCCAGCGGACTGTCCGATAGAAGTGCAGGAATAGACATGTCTTACGCAAATAAATTCCTTAGAGAGGCCTGCCCCACTTGGGCATCCGCTCTTGCATCTGAGTCTAAACAATAATGTCTTGTAAAAGTATGGACAGACTTCCATGTAGCAGCCTTACAAATCTCAGATATAGGAACATTGTTAAGGAGAGCAGCAGTAGCCGCTTTTCCCCTTGTGGAATGCGCTCTAGGCCGCGCTAGCAATTGTCTATTAGCTAGCTGGTAAGTATTAACAATACAAGAAACTATCCATCTTGATATTGTTCGCTTAGATGCTGCTTCTCCTGTCCTTAAATGACCATAGTTCACAAACAAGCGGTTAGAGTGTCTAATCGATTTTGTCTTGTCCAGATAAAATTTCAGCACTCTTTTAAAGTCTAATGAGTGCAATGCTTTCTCAGCCGGAGTTTCCGGATTGGGAAAGAACGTCGGTAAAGTTATGGTCTGATTAATATGGAATTCTGACACCACCTTAGGAAGGAAAGATGGGTGAGTTCGTAGAACTACTCTATTGTCATGAAAAACCGTGTACGGTTCTTTTGCAGACAAGGCCCGGATCTCACTGACCCTCCTCGCTGAAGTAATGGCCACCAGAAAAGCCGTTTTCCACGTAAGGTGTTGTAAGGAGGCCTTATGGATAGGCTCGAAAGGAGGGCCCATAAGTTTTGCTAGGACTATGGGGGTCATTCTGACCCTGGCGGCCGGTGGCCGCCAGGGCCACCAACCACGGGAGCACCGCCAACAGGCTGGCGGTGCTCCCACGAGCATTCTGACCGCGGCGGTTCAGCCGCGGTCAGAAACGGAAAGTCGGCGGTCTCCCGCCGACTTCCCGCTGCTCGGGGGAATCCTCCATGGCTGCGGAGCGCGCTCCGCAGCCATGGGGATTCTGACACCCCCTACCGCCATCCTGTTCCTGGGGGGTCTCCCGCCAGGAACAGGATGGCGGTAGGGGGTGCCGCAGGGCCCCTGGGGGCACCTGCAGTGCCCATGCCAATGGCATGGGCACTGCAGGGGCCCCCGTAAGAGGGCCCCACTGTGTATTTCAGTGTCTGCAATGCAGACACTGAAATACGCGACGGGTGCAAACTGCACCCGTCGCACCCCTGCAACTACGCCGGCTCAATTCTGAGCCGGCGTCCTCGTTGCAGGGGCATTTCCTCTGGGCCGGCGGGCGCTCTTTTGGAGAGCGCCCGCCGGCCCAGAGGAAATGTCTGAATGGCCGCCGCGGTCTTATGACCGCGGTGCGGTCATTTGGCGGCTCCCTCCAGGCGGGCGGCGCCTGCCGCCCGCCAGGCTCAGAATGAGCCCCTATGTTCAGTTCCCACGGAGGAGAAGGCCTCCGAATTGGCGGAAAAACTTTCTTCAAACCTTCTAAGAAATCCTTGACTACAGGTTTCGTAAAGAAGGATTCCTGAGAAGGTGACTTGCGATAGGCAGTAATAGCAGACAAATGTACCTTAATAGATGGTACCTGCAGACCGGATTTTGCTAGGTGAAGCAAATAGGACAGTATGACGTCCTCCTGCGCCCGTATGGGATTATGGCCTTGCTGACAGCACCATATGTAGAATCTCTTCCACTTAAAAGCGTAGGAACGCCGCGTGGAAGGCCGTTTGGACTCTTTCAAGATGTTCATGCACTCCTGCGAGAGTCCTAGGTGCCCATACTGCAGGAATTCAGGAGCCATGCTGTTAAGCTCAGAGAGGGTAGGTTGGGATGCAGAATCCTGCCCTCCATTCTGCTCAGAAGATCCGGTCTGCACGGCAGCCTCCTGTGAGGTTTTTCCGACAGGTTGAGGAGATCCGTGTACCAGAATTGTCGAGGCCATTGTGGCGCTATAAGAATCATTCTGGTCCTGGATCCGTAAAGTTTGCTGATCACTGGCGGAATGAGGGGAATCGGCGGAAAAGCGTAAAGAAATGTCCCTGACCAGTCGATCAACAGGGCATTCCCTCGAGATCCCGGACGGTAGAACCTGGATGCGAAGTCTGGGCATTTCCTGTTTACATCGTCTGCAAAGAGGTCCAGTTGAGGCCAACCCCATTGCGCGAAGATGTATTCTGCGACTTCGTCGTGCAGGACCCAATCGTGAACGTCCTCCAGGTGTCTGCTTAGAAAGTCTGCTTCTACGTTCTGCTGACCTGGCAGGTGAACTGCTGTGATTGACATTCCTCTGGCCAGGAGCCAATGCCATATCGCTGACTCTTGTGAAAGGGGTAGGGATCTCGTTCCCCCTTGTTTGTTCAAGTAATACATCGTGGTTGTATTGTCCGACTGTATCAATAGAGTTTTCCCCTGAATTAGCGGTGTGAAAGACTTGAGAGCCAGATGGACCGCTCTGAGTTCTAGCAGATTGATGTGGTACTGCTTCTCCTTGTCTGACCACAGACCCTGCGCTTGAAAAGGACCCAGATGAGCCCCCCATCCCTGAAGAGACGCATCCGTTACCAGAGTGTCGGATGGAAGTACCTGGTGAAACGGAGCGCCCAATGACAGGTGAGGTCTGTGCATCCACCATCTCAATGACTGAAGTGCTACCTCCGGTAGCCGCATTGTGTCTTCCCAGCGACCTGTTCTTTGGCTCCAATTGGCCTCCAATGCCTCTTGGAGGGGTCTCATGTGGAGTCTGGCATTTGGGACAATAAAGATGCACGATGCCATGGAGCCCAGTAGTGATGTCACCTGACGTGCCGTAGGTGCGCTGGCTCTCAACAGGTCCTGGCACTTCTTGTTTATTGAGGACAGTCGTTCCTCCGAAGGATACACTTTTTGTAGTTCTGTGTTTATGATAGCTCCTAGGTAGTGAAGACTCTGCGTTGGAGTCAAGGTTGACTTCTGGTAATTGACCTGAAAACCTAGAGCTTCGCAAACTCCTAGTACAATGTCCTGATGGCTTCTCGCCTGCTCCGGAGAAGAAGCCTTTAGTAGCCAGTCGTCTAGGTATGGATATATGTATATCCTTTGTCTTCGTAGATGCGCCGCCACCACTGCCATACATTTCGAGAAAACTCTTGGAGCAGATTTCAGGCCAAAGGGTAGAACCCTGAACTGGTAATGCTGTAACGCTACTCGAAAGCGCAGGAATTTTCGATGCTTTGGAGCTATTGGGATGTGGAAATACGCATCCTGCAGGTCGATGGAGCACATCCAGTCTCCCTGATGCAGTTGAGGGAAAATTTGGTGAAGCGCTAGCATTCTGAACTTCTGCTTTCTTAGGTGTTTGTTCAGCAGTCTTAGATCCAGGATTGGCCTGAAAACGCCCTCTTGACCCTTCTTTGCTACTAGAAAGTAACGGGAGTAGACCCCCTTTCCTCTGTGGAGGCTGCTTGAAAAGGAGAGAATAGCCATGTTCGACAATATTGAGCACCCATTTGTCTCTTGTGATAGAGTGCCACTCGTGAAGATGAGCAATAATACTTCCCCCCACCGGAGTGGTGTACAGTGTCGAGGGAAGCGAGACTTCATTGCTTAGTGGGTGCTTTTGGAGTGGACTGTTGAGGTCTGCTTGACCCTCGCTCCCTTGTGTTTCTTTGCTGAAACAGAGGGCGTCCCTGTCGTTGCTGAGACCTTTGCGACCAATGAGGGGTTTGAACCCTCTGTTGGAAAGGGCGTCTATCGTACGGTCTGTACCTCCGCCTGAAATCTTTCCTTCTTTCGAGGCCTACCGCCTTCATGGTATCCACCTCGGTCTTCATGCGGGCCATCTCTTCGTCTGCATGGGCACCGAATAGAGAATTCCTGGCAAATGGGAGATTCAGGATACGTTGTTGTGCCTCCTGTTTCAAGCCAGTGAGCCTCAGCCAGGAAGATCTCCTCGCACAGATACCATGTGCGTACCCATGAGCCGCCAAATCCGCCCCATCCGCTGCCGCGCTGATAACTTGGTTAGATACCAGGCATCCTTCCTGTAGAATCTCTTGGAAATCTTGCCTGTCTTCTCTGGGCAGTTTTTCTGTAAATCTACTGAGGGAATCCCACAGAGAACGATCGTACCTGCCCAGGAGCGCAGACGCACTAGAGACCTTCATTGCTGAAGCCGCTGTCCCGCACGTCTTTCTTCCCAGAGAGTCTAAATGTCTGCTCTCTTTATCCGGGGGTACCGTGGATGAAGATGCCACCGAGTGGGTCTTTCGGGCGGCAGCTATGATCACTGAGTCTGGTGGCGGATCCTTCCTAAGGAACAAAGGGTCTTGCTCTGGAGCCTTGTACTTTTTAAGAATCCGAGCCGGGGCAGACTTAAGCGAGGCTGGGGCCAGAAAAGTGTCCATGGTCGGCTGCAACAAACCAGGCACTAGAGGCAGCAACTTTTTCGACGCTGATCTCTGTTGTAGCGTCTCAAAGATGATTGATGAGGAGGTAGACGGTTCTGGAACCTCTATATTGAGTTTCTGCGCTCCTCTTAGCAACACCTCGTTGAAAGTGGTTATGTCATCCACTGGTGAGACTCTAGCAGGTGGTGAATCTGTAAGAGTAGGTGAGTAACGCCCGACAGAAGAACCTGATGAAGACCAAGAGGGTGATCTTCTTGAGCGCGACCTGGATCTCCGTTGAGAGCGAGATCTGCTGCGGGACGCTGTAGCCGAGCGCCTAGACCTCGCGGTCGGCTGTCGAGGAGCTGAACGAGCCCGTTCTGCCCCGGCTGTCGGCGATGGCGTTCTTGGCGGGGAGGCAGTGGGTGAATACATTCGCGAATATTGCGAATCTGGGGAGGCCGCTGGTCTGTTGAGGCTCTCCAGCCATCTCGGAGATAGGTTGATGGGCGAGACATGCCCAGGAGATGCTCTTGACCGAGAAGAGTCGCTCGGTATGGAGACCACTGGAGACGGAGCCTTGTCTGGCGAGGGGCGATGTTCTGCTCCCTGTTGGACAGGTAAAACCTGCGTCGACGTCGATGGCTGTTTCGACGTCGAAGGACGCCCAGTCGGTCGGTCCTGCCTCGACGTTGATTGCCTCGACGTTGATTGCCTTGACGTCGAATGGCGTTCCTTGGACCTCGACCTGCTCGCCGTCGTGTGCCTCGACGTGGAGCGATGGGAGGTTGACGGCGGATGTTTCTCGTGCCGTCGTGGAGATCTCGACGCCGTGTGTCCTGACGTCGGGGGGCACACAGCCTTTGCCGGCGACCGGGCATGCCGGCGATGGCTCGACGTCGATCGGCGGGCTGCCGTCGACGGAGACCTGCCCCTGCTCTGATGTTCCCTCGACGCCGTTCCCTTCGACGTCGGGAGCGTCGCCGTCGACGGCGATCTATGCCGGTGAGGCGGTGGTAGCGACGACGTCGACGGTGAACAAACAGGTATTTTCCTACCTGTCGACGTCGACCGGGCCATTCTCTCCTGAGAATGGCCTTCTGGATGCCTGGGGAGTGAGGAGGATGTGTTCTTTTCCTCTCCTGAAGCCCATGAAGTCGGATCTTCTCTCTGTTCTTACAGTACTTACAAGTGTCAGGGCAGTGACTCTGAGGCAGGCACACTATGCACAGAGAGTGGGGATCTGACTGGGCCTTCTTCTTCCCACAAGCAGGGCATTTGACAAAAAGAGAAGGCATTTTTCTGTCAGAAAAAACCTTCCCTGCTCAGACAAAGATGTTACTTGTCGAGTGAAAAGTGAAAAAACGCTTTTTTAAAGAATTTTTCTGAGGAAAACTCAGAAAAACTGAGAGCTCAATGCTCCAGGATCCTCTCAGAAGAAGCCGGAAAAAAGAACTGACCTAACTGTGAACCAACTGTCACCTTTCCTTCACCCCTGAGGCATGGTGGGATACTGGAGGTGCTCAGGGTCTTAAAGGCACAGTGCCAAAGTGTTTATGGTTCTCCTGTGTTAAACTACATGCAGCCTATTGGCTAAGAATGCTTCATTGTTTTTCAATGCAGTTTCCTCTATTTTTTCACTAGAGTTTGCTACTGCTTACTTCCCCAAGCCTAGTTTTAGGAGCTTGGGTACTTATTTAGGCTCTATTGTAGTATTTAATAAAAAAAATAAAAAAAATAAAAAACTTCATAGAAATAAAGCATTTTAGCCGGTTTTTAACATGATAGCCTGCATGACTGTTTGTTACACATGTATAATGTGTATATATTTTATATATGCTCCGGGGTCCCCGCACAAGGGCGGGAATATTCAATGTTTATGACTATTGATGAGGATCCCCTGGAAGAGAAAGAATATTAAGCCTTCAGGAGTGTATGGCACCTTGTTTCAGAATATATTACTTATTTACTTTCAGACCACTTACCACTGTTCTTGGTCAGGGAGACCTACATAAAGAAAGGAATGAAATATGCAGGCAAGATTCATGAGACCTTAAATATCATAAGGTTTTTTCTTGCTGCAGTGACTACTCTAATAAAGGCTATGGAGACTCGTCATTCTCCCTCAAAGAAGCATATTGGAGGGTCAATTGGGCCAAGTCAGATCCACAAGAAAATCATGAGAGAGTGCTCAATCAGGTATCTGTGGTATGTAGAACTAGTGGAGAAAATGGTGAGGCCAATGACTGCAAGCCTAAATGAATGGTGACTGCTGAAGAAACTCATTAAAAAACAGAGAGACTGTTCCAGAAGCTTCCAGGGGGCACTGTATGGAACATATAAGGTGTAGTAAACAGGAATGCAATCCCATGAAACTGATAGTATGGGAGATGAATCCGTTCAATGCATAAGAAAATTACAGCGCACACACTGCCAGAAAGTTAATGCCAAAATGCATAGAACATGAAAGTTCAGAACTTACTATAAGACTCTACACAGTTCAGTGAATGGGCTGATAATTCAGTCGTACAGGTGGCAGGAAAACTCCGCCCCAAATTGCTTCAACCTTTTAATGGAGTTCTGCGTATCCTGACATGAATATACCACTACTGTTCTCATAAACGAAAAGGCAAAGCCGAAGACCAAGACCAGTCATATCACCTCACCTCCCTTCTAAATGTGGAGACCAAGATATTAGCCAAAATACAGGTGAACAGGCAGCTCTCTCCCTAGCCTCATCACTAGTACACCAAGATCAACCAGGTTTATATCTCACAAAGCCATCTGGTTGAATAAATGAAGACTTAGTAACAGACTGCCTGGACTTTTCACATTCCTGGAGGACCCCTCACAATATGGTCTCTGGATGGCAAAAGTCCTTTGACTTCATTGAGAGTAGTTGGGACTTGAAAATGATGGGTGTTGGGCCTTTTTTGTTTCCTGTCTTACCCTACTGTATAGCAGCCCAACTGACACAGATAGTGTAACTAAGCACACCACTGCCAGTCTGATCCAATTTGGAGAAGGAGACCCAGTCAAGACTGCCCTCTCTCTTCCCACTGCTGTTGCCTTAATATTAGAGCCACTGGACTCCTGGGTGACAGCAGATTTACGGATGAAGGAATTCCTGTGAGTGCATGGCTGTGTGGACTTAAATCACCATATGTGGACAATATTGTTTAAGTCATAGAAAACCTAAATATCTCCATTATGGTGTAGCTGGAGATATTTAATCTTTATGGCAGATACTCAGGAATGGACATTGAGTACAAAGCTCCACTCTTTTGCCAGAAAAATGCAGGGCATGAGACCCCCCAAAGAAAATATACCAGAATGGTTATTTCTGTATTTAGGAGTCGAGATCACCAAAGACTAGACTAGCTTTTAGGAATGTAACCTGTCTCCACTACAGTAGGCATTATGTGGTGATGCAGAATACTGGGGGAAACTCCATTGGTCAACTCCTGGCAAGACTACACTGTTCAAAGTGATTTGCGTACCAGTATTTTTAGTTATGCTACAGAATACTACATTTGGGATCCTGCAACCTTCTTCCACCAGGTAGAAACTATGCTTGGAACGTTGTCTTTTGAACCCAGAAACCCACACTTTCCACGCTTTTAACTATATTACTTGACTTCATTCTAGGTGGCTTCTCTAGCAGTTCTGACTGACTAGTTATATTAAACACTGGAGGAACCTTCCATAAAAGGTTACACAGCCTTGGCCTTGCCTCAAACAACAGCCACAGTGGCTAGCGCACCAGCCATCATGCATGACAAGATCAGTTGGATGGAGGGACAAAAATGAAAAAAAAAACTACAGTCTGTGTGGGAATTGATCTGGGTGAGGTGGTAGAAAAGAAGACGCAGAGAGATTGTGACATTATACACATTTAAGCTGCCGACTTCGGAGTTAGATGAACCAGGTTCGAGTCTCAGCGTTGATTCTGGGCAAATCACTTAGGCCCTCATTACGACTTTGTCGGTCTCATCATAACACCGCCGTGGTGGCGGCTGCCAAAAGACCGCCATGTTGGCGATCATCCAACCGCCGTATTAACAGTAAAACAGTGATGACTGCCAAAATACAGAAAAAAATCCGACACCGCCAGGACACTGGAGGATGGGAAAGAGGCTGTTCCACCACCAGCTCTGCCAGCCTGACAACTTTTCACCCACCACATTATGATCCACAAATCGCCAAAGCAGTCCTTCCATGGCAGAAAACCATTGGCAGAGCAAACTGCCGCGTTCAGACACTCACCTCAAACAGAACACCACACCATATTGGGTGGTTTGAATACCTCACACCTGACACGCATACACACACCAGACACACCTACTCACTGCACTATATAACACCCCCCACAAACCCACAATCCTTTGTAACAAAAACGACATTCACATACACTGAGGAACCAAAACCTAGTGAGTAAGCACTTGTACACCATGGGCACATATACACTACCCACTCAGCACACACCACACAACTGCACAAACAACACAATACACACATCACGACTACACACAAACACCACAACCAAACATCACACAACCAAACACCCCCACCCCACCAAGCACCCTTACACACACAGCACCCACACTCACCTAGAACACAACCACCACCATGTCCTGCCAAAGCACCCATGCTTCACAGATGATGAGTTAAGGGTCATGGTCGATGAAATTGTCAGGGTAGAGCCACAACTATTTGGAGCACAGGTCCAGCAAACATCCATTGCCAGGAAAATTGAGTCATTGCAGAGAATTGTCAACAGGGTCAACTCAGCAGGCAGCCAACCACGCACAAGGGGCAACATAAGGAAGAGGTGGAACGACCTACAGGGAAGGTGCATTCCATGACATCGGGACACCAAACTGCCGTGCAAAAGACCGGCGGTGGGCCCCCACCTCCTCCACCCGAGTTCACATCGTGGGAGGAGAAGGTCCTGGACATACTGTTTTCAGAGGGCCTGACTGGAAAACCCAGAGGACTGGACTCTGGTAAGTAACTACCACTTCCGCTGGCACTATTTACTCCTGTCCAGCATGCTTCCTCACCACCCAAACAATCCCCAATTCACTCTATCTCCCACTACACCTCCCACCTAATCACCTAATGCCCCTCTCCTGCCTGCCACATTAGCATCCAGCCTCAGTGCCCACATAGTCCCTGGCAAGTGCATGGATAGCAGTGCCAATATCAATCACTATGACTCCCATAATGCACTAGCCCATCTACAGGAAAACCTGCTAGGTACACTTCACAGCACAATTTTTGCATGTATGATTACTGCACTAGCTACACCAACTGGATGCTTCGACTGAGGACCACTGCACGGTAATAACAGCAATGCAATGGCACAACACAATGGCAAACAAGGCCAGGCACAGCCACAGCACTGCACTAAACCAAATGGCCACTTAACCAGATGTGCAACCCTGAAATGGGCTGAGCATGGGCTAAAAAGTAAGAAGGTAAATCCCATGCACCAAATGCACAACAGGACAAGTTACCATGCATACACACATACCCTCCTCCCACTTGGATCCCATGCTGTAATGTACAACCATCCCCACTCACATCTAGCAAGCCTGATTTACCAAGAGCAAACAGGGCACACCTGCCATGTGAACCATCGCACACGACCTGATCCCACCCACCAAAAGCTACCAATCTAGATTGACACCAATCCCCAATAGAGCAGTGTACACATGTCTCATTTCACTATCCACAAACAATGTATGCAGTGCTGCATCTTTCATTGCCATTGCTAGGAATCATGTCAAAACACTGTATGCATCAGACAAAGAGACCACCAATCACACCTCACCAATCACTCTCTCACTCCATCCACAGGTACCCCTACCACTGCCACCTTGAAGAGGATGCCAGAGACAGACAGCCCTCCTCAGGATGAAGGCCCCAGTGAGGACAACGCCTCGGGATGTCTAGACATTGACAATTTTCCTGGCCCATCTAGGATACCTGGTCAGTCCACCACTCCCTGCCTCACCCTGCCCACATCAACCCCCCCACTACCCTGTGGCATCAACAGCACAGGCAACCCTTCGTCCCCAAGCCTGCGTCCCAAGGACAGTTCAATCAATAGTGTGCCCCACAGTACAGGGACCTGAGTTGACCCCTCACACCCAAGACAACGAAGTACCTGGTGACACTGGGAGTGGGCACACCATGCCAGGGGCACAGGGGGATAGGACGCATGGGAGGGAACCTGTGGGCCAGAGGATGGGGTCCCCAAGGGAATCAACTGACCAGGAAACCATCTCCCAAGTCCTGGGAGCATACCAACACTCCCAGGGCAGGATGGGCCAGCTAATCACCATGGTGGAGGAAAACCAAAGGCTGCAGAGGGAATACCACCAGGAGGTCATGCAGCAGTGGCAGGCCCACAATGCCACCATGGCCTCAATTGCTCAGGGACCTGAATATCATCCTGCTGCTTCTTCCTCCCACCAGCAGGCCTCTTCCACTAGCCACATAGCAACTGAGCCATCCACTTATGCCGCAGGTAGTAGAATGGAGGCCCTGCCAGGGGAACCACTGGCCTGGCACTCCTCCCTCTGTAGCTGAAGCCCCCCGCAAATGTGTACATCCATCCAGACATCTGGCTGGAGAAGATGCCTAGACAAAACCCACTGCCAGGAAGTGAAACTCTCATGATTTGTCTCCCTTGTGTGCCACTGTGACACCCTGTTGACTGTTCAATGACATTACTCCATTTTTCCTTGGCCCTTGGCCCAGGCACTACCTACAGCTGTGTCACCTACTCTGATTATTAAAACTATCATGACCCCACTCATCACCTGTTTGTCACTGTATGCACCATTTATTGGATTCTCAAATGTCCCCTGTATGCCCAATAAACACTACTGTTCACAGCAACTGCTTATGGGTCTTTAATTGAACATGTACAATTGTTATGACAGCAGCAATGTGATGTGAATATACCCCACTAAACCAACAGGCAGTGTAATGGACAGCAGAAGAAGGCCTCCTCTGCAGGAGACACAGTACAACAGATATGTCCCTGGGCATATGTAAGGAATTCATAGTCCAGGCACACACTACAGTAAAATCACTCATCCAACCTGCAAAATAGACCATGACACAGAGTTACATCAGGATAGAAGGCATGGTGCCACACAAAGCGCATATGCAGTACACAGTTGTCCAGCCCAGTGTAGATAGCCACTAAAGCAGTGCAGAACAGATGATACTTCTACATCCCCAGTCACAGGAAACACATGACAATACAATGTAACTGCCATCTGTCATGTGCAAATCACCATTCTGTATACAGTTGCCAAAAGCTAATGAGCATGAATGTGTCAAGCCATAGGTAGCAAAGGCAATGATAAACAGATCACAGTCAGTGGGTAGAAATACATTAGGAATGGATAATGCAGGACACATAGCTCAACACAGGTCTGTCCATAGGAGATGCGAAACTGGCAACCTGCAGTGAGAACACATGTTAGATAAGTTACATGTCAACTCAGTACCTTACATTCAAGCACTCACCTCCAACAACAGACACACATAGGAATAGGGACACAATACAATACCTCTGATAAAACTAATCAGGAGGACCATTGTCAGCAATCAATGTGGACACAACAAAACTTCCTCATATGCCACAACATCACTACCCATGTCTGCATCACCAGCCACTGGTCCAAATGGGGGAATCCGATGTAGCTGTCTAGGTGTTTCAAGAAAGCACACAGTACATCCTTCAACACAAGACTGAACATGGAATGTGACATCCCTGCTGTCAAGCCCACTGTATTCTGACAGCTCTGACAGGATGTGTACCGTTGGAGGAATGGCATAGGGATTGCGTATGGCAGGTATGAGATCAGGCTCCAACTGGCCACATAGATCCATGATAGTCTAACAAATCAGACAATAGGTCTGGATGATATTCCTGTCCTCCAGGGTTGCGAGGTCAACTAGTGGTCAGTACACAGGTGCATGTCTCAATCTCCTCATGGCACGGTTCCTAGGATAGAGAGGAGAAAATGTACATAATAATGAGTACTTCACACATGTAAGCAGTACATGGCATCGTCATACATACCGAATACTTCAGACATGCGTCACGCTGCTGACACATACCATTATGGGCAAGCTGAAGTGTCACAGTAACATGTATGTCACATGTACAGGCTAAACTATGATGGCACAACCGAGGCCTACTCCGCACTTTGCATTTAAAATGTGTATGACACTCTTATTTAGGGACTGCAAGGCATGATATGTGCACAAAATGGCATCCGCCTAGCCTGTTGCACAGGACAGTTGGAAGTGACCTAAGTCCACCGGCGTATGTCATCATTGAGGTAGGCGATTGCAACCGCCGTATAACTTCTCATTGGTTAACATTGCTGCCTCTGGGGAACTGGGGGCAATGGTGATCACCGCCGGTGGTGACCGTTCCTGTACTCGGCGGTCGTGACCGCCATTTTTTGCAGCCTTGCTCACTTGACTCCTGACACTCTTGCAAGCAAGACCTCCACGAGCTGAGCTGCTGTGTCTTGTCTCTGGGAGCCATAATGTCACCTCCTCCAGGTGATAGGGCCCAAGCCTTCACCACAGAAAAGCTGGTGAATCTCATGGACGGGGTCCTAACCCTTTATGGACAGCTGTATGGGGCACCAGAGGAACAGGTGAGCCCAATGCCATAGTCATGTGTGATGAGGGTGTGTGTGATGGTGTAAGGGGTAAGTGTACTGGGGAGAGAGTACATGCTTGCAGGGGGCATGGGTTAGAGGCCTGTGAGCTGAGAAGGAGGGTATGTGTGTGCACTTGGTGAGTCAGATATGTTTTGTCCACTGCTGTTGGTATGGAGCATGTGTACCTGACTTTTTCCTTCTGTCTGTGTCATCCATGGAGGTGAACGCCCATCAGAAAAAAAGGGATCTGGCGACCCATCGTCAAGCAAGTGCAGACCTGGGGGTCCACAGCTGGTGGAGCACCCACTGCAGAAAGCGGTGGGAGGACCTGAGAAGCTGGGCCCGGAAGACCACGGGCTGTGGATGTCCTCCCAGCGAGGAAGGGGTGTCTGTCAGAGCCTGATCCCCCCCAATGGTACGCATATTGGCAGTGGCCTACCCTATGGTGGATGGGTGTTTGAGGGCAGCCTGGCAGATACAAGGGGGTGAGTACAGCCTGGATCCTGGCACTTGGTTGGGCTTAAAAAAGATACTGTGCCTCATTGCAGGCAAAGTGACATTGTTGTAATGACATCCTGTGTATCATCTATTGGAAATGGGTTTTATGCATAGGTAGATAGTAGATGTGTTGGCATGCATTACTGGAAGTGGTTGTACATCTCCCATTAAAATACCTCTCCATGTCTGAAATGTGCAGATGCTCATATGACATTGCCACATGTGTGAAACCATCTTGCCTATGCAAAGGATATCTGTATTTGTATCACCCTAAGCTTTGAGTACCACTAGCTTCAACTGACTTCATTAGTAGCTCTGAGGTGTCACTCCACTCTCGTCTGTGTAGCATACCTGTATATGCTACTGTGTGACTCTAGTTTTCTCACAGGGACTGACTACATCATGTACCGGGAATGTTTTTGACTGATTGCCGGGCTGCCATCTAAGTTCCGCTACAGATATGGCCTTCATGGGGCAAGATCATTGATTTGATAGTTGATTTGTCATATATAGGTGAACTGCTGACTATAGGGAATGTGGAGTTAGGCTAACTGGGAAACTGATACATGTACCATTGATGAGGTCTGGTTACAGACATAATGCATTCCTAGATGCAATACTTACGGGGGAAATCATTGTTATACCAATGGAATGGTAGTAGAGGTGGTTGGTGCCTTGACAGGTCTCCTGTATGTCAGCATGGTGTGAGATGGATGACAATGGCCTAGCAATTGATCTGCTACATTGCCGAGTTACTGCCCACATCATGTCCTAATGGCGAGATGGGAGCACATCTGATGGACTGGGACTTTTCTGCTTGCTTTGGCCAAGCTGCAGTGGCAGATTAGGAGTGGCTGGCCTATTGCATGTCACAGGGCATGCAGATGTGATTCTAATATTGCAGTAAGTCTCCCCCGGCTGAGTCACGTAGTAGTGGGATGTGTAAGTGGTGTACAGGCAGTGGTGCTGGTCCATTTATGCTTAATGAATCCTGACATTTACCCTCTAAGATGTGGGTTGTCTTACCTCTGTGACAGGTTTTGTTATTTTTTTGCACAGTCTGACAGGAATGACTGCATGTGTGGTTGTATTGTAGGTGTACCATGATGTAACATGTGTGTACCTGAAGCAGATCTGGTGTGACACTGCACTCAGTAATTGAGTACGGATGTGTCATATGTGCTGTAAGGGACTTATTAGATCCACTTTGCAGTATGATCAGTTGTGATATATATGTGTTTGGTGTCTGCTGATCTGGCTGTATGATTTGGTCAGACAATTCTAATATCTATACCACAGACTCTCACTTTACACAAGATGTCAACTGTTTGGTTGTCTGACTTGAAATGGACAAATAAGTGTTGATTTTCATATTGGCATCACAGTACATAGTGTTTGGTCTTGCATATAATGTGACAGGCTGGTGCAGTGTAGCCTGTGAGAGGAGTAGTCTTTAATGTTATGGATATGTAACATAGGGCATGGTCTGACCATGTGTTGTTATAGTAGTGGTCAGAAGTGTTTCGTTCAGACAGCTGGATAGCCAGTGGGTGATAGGGGCATGGTGAAGTCTGATGTGTATTCAGGCATACTTTTTATCGTGCATCCAGAGCATGCTGTGCCAGCAGAAATGGCTTTGGTAGTCATCATGTGGATGACTCCAGTTGTGCTGTCCAACTTAGGTATTGATGCAGGAGTGAGGGTTGCAATATAGGTGTGGATAGTAGGGACATGTTGTGACATGATGAGGGTAATGTATAATGGCACCTGTGATGGCCTAGCCAGGATAAATATTGTCACAGAAGCGCTTGTTGACCAGTGTGTATGAGAGCTATATGTTAACCCATTTTCCCCTATCTCTCTCCCTGTCTCTCCCTCCCTAACTCTCTATTTGTGTGCAACAGCATCGTCAGGAGAAGGGGCCCAGGCGAGTGGGGAAGCAGCAGCCCACGGGACCCACGAAGCTGGAACCAGTGAGACCGAGGGACCCAGTGAGACGGAGGGCGAGGGAGTGCCATGGGGGAGACTGTGTCTACCACCTCTTCTTTGGAAATCTTCCTCCAGCGGACACTCCCTGGTGGTGGCATACCCATCTGCGACCACCCCAGCACCATCATTTTCCGCCACCCTGCTTACTAGCACCGCCCTCCCTGTAGCTCCCCACCCAGTTGCCAGTGCCCGCACAACCAGGAGGGTGCACATCTCCTTTGCCACAGGCACCTCTGACCCTGTCCCAGTCAGCCCTGCAGCCCTCAGTGAGGAGATTTTTGACCTCCTGAGGTCAATCTCTGTGGGTCTGTCTACCATCGCGATTGCCATCCAGGGACTAGCACCTCCAGTCAACATAATCAACTCCTCTTTTGACTCCGCTACCTACCCAAACCCCTGGAAGCACGCAGAAATCACTGCTCTCCTAAAAAAACACAAAGACGACCCAGAGGTCCTCTCCAACTATCGCCCCATCTCCCTCCTCCCTTTCCCCGCCAAGGTCGCCGAGAAACTAGACAAACGCCCGCCTATCCCACTTTCTCGAGGAAAACAACACTCTTGACCCCTCACAATCCGGGTTCCGCAAGAACCACAGCACGGAAACCACCCGCATCACATGTACTGACGACATCAGGACCAGAGTCGACAAAGGCGAGACCGTCGCACTCATCCTCCTGGACCTCTCCGCAGCCTTTGACACTGTCTGTCACCACACACTCCCCACACGTCTCCACAACACAGGAATTCACCACAAAGCCTTAGACTGGCTCACCTCCTTCCTCACCGACCGGACCCAAAGAGTCCGCCTTCCACCTTTCCACTCCACCGCTACCAAATTATCTGTGGAGTCCCCCAAGGGTCCTCCCGCAGCCCCACACTCTTCAACATTTACATGATCCACCTAGCCAACTTCCTCTAACCACACGGAATCACTATCCTCTCCTACGCAGATGACACCCAACTCATCCTCTCCCTCATGCTGCTCTCCTCAACACCGCCAACTGGATGACAACTAACTACCTCAAGCTTGACTCCAACAAAACCGAAATCATCATCTTCGGCCCCAACAAAACCATATGGGACGACTCCTGGTGGCCCACCGCCCTAGGCCCCGCACCCACCCCCGCAAACCACGCACGCAACCTCAGCATCATCCTGGACCCCTCCCTCTCCATGACAAAGCAAATCAATGCACTAACCTCCTCCTGCTTCCACACACTCCGCACACTGAAAAAACCTTCAAATGGATTCCCCCAGAGACCAGGAAGACAGTCACCCATGCACTCATCAGGAGCAGACTAGACTACAGTAACACCCTCTACGCCGGCACCACACTCAAACTCAAACACAAACTCCAGAGAATCCAGAACAAAGCTGCACGCCTCGTCCTTGGCCTCCCCTGCCACAAACGAATCTCACCGCACCTCAAATCGCTTCACTGGCTCCCCATAGACAAGAGAATCACTTTCAAGATCCTCATCCACGCACACAAATCCCTCCACAACACCAGCCCAACCTACCTCAATGAAAGAGTGAACTTCCACACTCCCACCCGCAACCTCTGATCAGCTGACCTCGCACTAGCTACAGTCCCCCGCATCCAACAAACCACCACAGGAGGCAGGGCCTTCTGTTACCTCGCCCCATAACCTGGAACTCCCTCCCCACCAACCTCCGCAAAGCCAAAGACCTCCTGCTCTTCAGAAAAAACCTCAAGACATGGCTGTTCAAATAGTAACCCCCCCTCACCACCCCCACAAGCGCCTTGAGACCCTCACGGGTAAGTAGCGCGCTCTATACATTTTTTTGATTGATTGATTGAAGTCCAACAGAGCAATGCATTCCTGGAAGGCATTCACAGTGCCCTGGTTGTCCTCCAGAGGTTCTTTCAGGCTCTGGTCTCCTCACTGATGGCAGCCAGTGTCCCTTTGTCAACCGTCCCCCCTTCACCTACCTCTTCCCAATCCCAAACCCCTCTCCCCAAATCCATGAAAAACACACACACACTTGTCTGTGCATCTACCTCAACAGACAAGCTTACCATTGACAAACACAAAACCCACAACTGGCATGCACACAAACAACACCCAGCTGCAGACACGACAATATCCACTACATACACTGACACTCCCATCACCCCCTCCTTCACAGACACTACACCTGACACAACTGCAGCCACCACACCATCATTTGCGGATCCAACCACAACACCTGTCTTACTCACAGTCACCACAATATTAGACCCGTAGACATCTAGCCCAGTCACCATATCCGCACCCACCACAAACACTGATACCCCCACACGCAGCACATGTACCACACCTGCAGACAGCACCCCAACAAACAGTCACCCATCTGGCATGGCATCTCCCTGCACCTCCTCCCCTTCGCCTCCCAAAACAACGAAATGCCCGCAGTCACCCACCCAACAGACATCCAGCACCCACATTCATGCCACACATTTGCACCCAAACCAACACATATTACTACCACTCCCTCTCCCTCCAATTCCAAACCCTTTAGCCATGACCGCCCTGTGTGTAAAAAAAACTTTCCTCTCAGAGTTTTCCTTGTTCCCTACTCCTCTCCCACCCCGTGATACCCCCAAGCATTCTCTTCCCTTTCCATGTCCGGCCCTTCCACTTCCAAGTCCTCCCTTGCCCACCTCCCCTTCTAGTGCCCATGCCCCTCCCCCAGCCAAAAAGTCGACCCCTCCCAAGCTCAGTCCCAAGGACCCCCCTCCCAAACCCAGGCCCAAGGACCCACCTCCCAAACACAAGCCCAAACCCCCCAACCCCCCAACCCCCACACACACCAACCCTAATCTCTGAAGTGCCTGCCTGCCCCCTTGATGCCCCTACCATGTGGAGGTCATTATGCAGTCAGGAGTCAAGTTGGGGCTGTATTTGGTGCCATCTGTGCCTTTGGCACTTCGGACTGGCCATTGGCCTCTTATTTGTTTATCATTTTATATGATATATAATTATTTATTAATACATCTGGACCAACATTTGTTGGATTCGATGTTTACATAGTGGTCCTGCTTTTCTTTCTACATGGCAGTTTGGTGTTTGCAGACTTTGGTTTGTGCATATGTGACATGTGTGTGTTGGTTTTGCCAGCTGTTGTGCCTGGGCTGCATGTGTGGGTGTGGCCCTTCCATTTGTCCCGCTGTCATTTCTGTGTAATGTGTTTCAGATATGATTGTGTTGTTACATGCACGTGTGTGTATTGCCGTCGCCTGCTGTCCCGGATGTGTATGTTGTATATGCGTTTGTAGTTTGGCTCTATCCTCCAGTGTGAGGTAGGTGTGTGTACTCACGGTTGTTGTCTTCGTTGCCGACCTGGTTCAGGAGTCGTTGTACGAGCAGAAGCAGTGGGAGGACTTCCAGTTCAGGTTCCATGTGGTTCCAGTCAGGTATGTATTACAGAAGGTGAGTGTCTCCTTTTATAGAGTTTGCCTTCACCAGGGTTTTTGTGGTGGTGCGACCGCGGCAGAAACCTTGGTGGTGTGCACCCTCATCATATGTCAGGTGAAAACATGGTCCCCGCCGGCCAGAAGGTGCATCTTACAGTACGTGACAGCATGTCCGCACTGGCAGTACTGGCAGTTGTTTGGCTGTGCTCTGTTGGGATGACAGACCGCCATGCTCTTAGTTTGGTGGTCTTCACTGCCGGGCCGTTGGCGATATGACCGCTGCCACCAACATGGTGGTCCTGGGACCACCAAACTCGTAATGATCGCCTAATGTCTTTCTTGCCTACAATTCAGTGCCTTGAGACCCTCACAGGTGATTTGCTGTGCTTTACAAATTCTGGATGTATTTATTTATTTATAGTTCTGGTGGTATAAAATCCTTTTCTTTGAACCCCAGATAGCATTTGAATCAGTCTATATGATTCAGCTTAATACTTAGCGGTCCGACACGCCCAGAATAGCCATAAACTAGTCTGGTCCAACATCCAGGATCACTCACTAGTGGAGCCCAATTACTCAGTGGGATGGGACTGTGTCCGCAATATGCAGAATCATTTATAATAATAATGTACAGCAGGGTCTGTTGAGATTTCTAAAGTCTTAGGACACATGCAGTCAATTATTGGGATGAGGTAGTACGACATCCAAGGGAAGTAATCACTCATTCTAATTTTAGAGTCACCCAACTCAATGTCCTATACAAAATATACTAGCACAGGCCAAGACTCCACTGGAATGGGTGAGGTGGGTAGCCCAAACGACATGCAGTATAGGACGGGTCAGAGTACTGACGTCTAGAAAATTTAGGAATGATCTAATATTCACACATTTTAGACAAGTGAGGTTTAAAGATGGTGCCGTTCTGCAAACTTCACTACTGCGAAGGAAACCACTAAAATGGTAGCTCTGTTCAAATCAGAGAGGTCTCCAATCCCCTCCAGCCAGGCGAGTAACTTTTAATACAACAAATGGTCCCTCGCCCCACAGGAGGGTGAGCAAAACATTTGCCAAGGCCTAAATAACATGGTCTAGTGGAAGGTCATAAAAAAATCAATATTCAAAGGGCTGTAATATCTCAAAAGGTTGGAACTGGTAGGGCTCTTTTGGGGGATGCCTGAAGTACACTAGTGATTGAGATTTTCTGTTAGAGAACATTGATAGGCTGGATGAGAAGGACATTCTGCTAAAAATAGTTAAATTTGTGCTATAAAATCTCTTATCTGATATGTTTTCGTTAGGATAGGATGGAAGTATTGTATTGGACTCTGCATTCTAATGCCATTGTAAATGGGTGAATATTTTGTAACCAATCTTTTTGTGACCTTACCAGGCATTTCCGGAACTCTTTCCCCTATCTTTTAGTATCTTTATCAGTTATTCTTTCATTTTTGAAGTGCCTTAACGTTTTGCTGTTTATTTGCCCTTCAGAGCCTTTCAGAGCCCGATCTCATTTTAGGTCATGCTGACTGCCATTTGTCTGTTCTTTGGGTTGTAGTAGTTCATTTTTTAGATTTATGTAAATTTTAACCCTAGGTGTTTTTCCTGGCTACGATTTTCTAATGACTATTTTAGATTAACATGAAATGTTCAATGCTAGGATGGATTTGTGGGTACGTTCTGCGTTTTAATAAGGAAGTCAATGCCAGGTCATATTTTGACTTAAGAGAAAGTGATAAAAATCAGGGTCGCAGGAGAAAATGCAGTGGACAGCTCTTACCGTTAATGTAAGCCTATCTCCAGCTTGCAGGATAAATACATGTTGCTTACAATTCCTGATGGCTCAAAAACATATGTTGCTAGGGCTAGCGCAGAACATGTGTGACACACCAGAAAGGGAATACTAACCATCTGAAATGTCAATGTAAATGGTAAGCCAGGGACAATCAGTAGAAGTCCCCGGGCTGGCATTCATCTAATCCCTGTAGCAACAAGCAGTGGCAAAGGCAATAGGTCTTGGCAATCCGAAATCTATTTGCTCTTTCAATGTCAGTGTCTATTAGCCATGTTGAATAGCAGCATGACTGCTGCTCAGCATGGCTGAAAATCATTTTAGAAAGCGCTATGACCAGCCTGTGCTGTATAAAGCAAATAGAGTGTGAAAGAATATGGTCTGCAATATTATGTTTTCGGATGCTAGAGGGGACCGCTACACTACAATGCTGCTCTAAAAAAAAAGCAGGACTGAAGGCCACGAGAAGCAACAAACAAGAAGAAAATGTTACTTAACTGTAACTACAGTACTCCAGTATCCTTCATAGATTCACAAGCTTGAATCATCCCCCTCATCGTAGAGGGAGTCCCATGGTATCTTTAATAAAGCAGTAGATGAACTACCACAGGCTATAAGGCAATGGATAGTCACTGCTATAGCCTATCTGTGTTCTACTTAAAAAAGGACCAAACTTGAAATATGACCAATCAAGTGACAGCACCTTCTAGAAAATACCCAAGAGAGGCTGTGTACCTCAGATTTTCAAGCACAAGTGCGACAAGCAGTATCTCTAGCGATATGAAGGAAGCTTCTAAGGGAAGGAGGGTGGGTAGCATGTGAATCTATGATAGATACCAATACTGGAGAACTGTAGTTACAGGTAAGTAACTCATTTTATTCTCCAGTATTGCATCTTTCATAGGTTCACATGCTTGAATCAGAATAGCAAGCAGCTATTGTAAGTAAACATTGCAGTAATATAATTACCCTTAGAGGATAGTGGGTAACAATTTAACAGATTTCTACACAATTAAAGAATATTACTGTATGCAAATAATGCAACCATAATTTACACAGGAACATAATGCAAAGTAACATATGAAAGTAATAAAACACCTCTTTGAACAGAGGTCTACCTTATTGGAAGAGATGACGTAACTCTGCCTATCCTACCACTGCATCACTACGGTGTGCAGATTCCAGGCAGTAGTGCTATGTGAAAGTGTGAGTGCTCTTCCATTGACGAGTCGGGAGCGGTTTCCGGATCACCTTGCGAGACTGCGCAGAGTTTTGCCATCTTCTATGCGAGGCTATATGAGGAGCGCCCCAGGTGGAGAAGGAGGCCCCTGTGCTATAAGAAGTGTCCTTCCCAAGAATCTAGGTGACAGACAGGCGGGACCTCGATGAGCCCATAAACCTCGAGGAAATTGGAGCCGCTATATCCGAGTTGGCCGCGGGTAAGACCCCAGGCCCTGATGGGTTCCCAGCTGAGTTCTACAGCAAGTTTCGTGATACTCTTGCCCCTCATTTGCTTGCCATGTTTGAGGAGGCGGAGAGGACAAGGGGTTTCCCCCCCGGGGCTCGACCAGGCCACCATTGTGGTGATTCCCAAGACGAATCCCCCATCGAAGAGTTGCTCCGCGTACCGCCCCATCTCACTTCTGAAAACAGAGATTAAGATACTGTCCACAGTTCTAGCCGCTAGGTTGAGGAGAGTGTTGACCTCACTGATACACCAGGATCAATGTGGTTTTATGCCAGCTAGGAGTACTAGGCATTGTATTAGGCGACTGCATGTGGCTCAGGCCAACCGGGCCCTCTTGACCTCTCCAGTGGCACTCCTTCTTGTGGACTTTGAAAAGGCGTTCGACATGGTGGACTGGTCCTACCTTCAAGGGGTGCTGACAAGTGCTGGGTTTGGTTGCGGCTCTGTGCGCTGGTGAAGCTCCTCTGCTCTAATCCTATGGCCCGGGTGCAGGTGAACAGGGTGGTATCGGATCAGTTTCCGATCTGCAGGGGAACCCGCCAGGGCTGTCCCCTGTCTCTGCTTCTGTTCACGCTAGCGATGGAATTGTTGGCGAAGCGAAAAAGGGAAGACCCCTGATTGATGGGTGGGCTTGGCCCACTGGGAGGGAAGACTGCATTGTGTTATATGCAGACAATGTACTCGTGTTCTTAGCTAATCCGGCTAACAGTGGACCTCGGGTGATGCAGCTCTTGGGACTGTTTGCTGAGAACTCAGGTCTAATAGTTAACCCCAGTAAATCTCTCTCTTGGTTCCGCTGAGCCCCGCCAGGGACTACTATGATTGGCCGCACGATATTCTCATCCGACGCAGTAGTTTCCGGTATCTCGGGGTGCACATAGTGCTATTACCCGAGTTGGCATGGTCTCTTAACGTGATGCCCTTAACTCGAAGAGTCAGGGAGGACCTCCAGTGTTAGCGGTCACTGCCTCTCAACATCCTGGGCCGGATTGCGTTATATATGCTTCAGAACTTTCCCTACTGTATTCCCAGGTGGTGATTCAGGGAGATGGAGGCAGCTGCGCTGCGGTTCCTCTGGCACAGCTCACGCCCCCGGCTAGCTCTCTGTACCTGTCAGGGTGATGTATATGAGGAGGGTTTAGGGATGTCTAACCTCTGTCTTCACTACCTCGCGATGCATCTATTGGTTGTCAACGACTGGTTGGCGGGGGTTGGTCGGATCCCGCGTATCAGTTGGAACTCTTAATGATAGGCTTTCCTGGTCTAATGGGGATGCTGTACGGTGACCCCCTGCCACGTAAAATCCCGGAAGTGACTAGGGTGGTGCTGACTGGGTGGGGGGCCGCACTGCGGGCGACGGGGTGGTGGTGCCGCCTCACTCAACAGACGCTGCTGTGGCAGTGACTATGGCTATGGGAGGTCTTGGTGCTCCAGGGGTTCCATCAATGGGATCTCATAGATATTTCCCAGCTGGGTGATGTCTGGGCGGGTTCCCATATGCTGTCCTTCCAGGAGCTTCAGCAGCAGTTCGAGCTTAATCAGTCCCAGTTTCATAAGTATCGGCAACTCCAACATGCCTTGCAGGCGCACATTCGGCGGGGACTGTTCTCCCTGAGTTTAGCCATGTAGAAGCCAAGATAATGATGGGCGCACTGTGTAAAGGGGGGGTGTCGTGTATCTATCGCTCATTAGTCACTAACACAACTCAGATGCTTGATAAGCTCCAAGAGCGATGGGAGCAGTGGGTGGGTCCGATGGAGGATGGGGACTGGAGAAACGCGTTAATGGCCCCACGGACACTGACCATGACCTCCCGTCTCTGGGTGGTGCAGACCTACTTTCTCCATACGGCATACCTCACTCCTGGCAGGATGCATTGTGCGGGCCTCCGGCCCGAGGCTAATTGCCCTTGTTGTGCAAGCCCTAGTGCAGACTTTTTTCACATGGTGTGGACTTGCCTCCATATAGCCACTTACTGGCGGGCGGTGGTAAAAGAGATCTCAGGAGTTGTACAGGTGGAGGTTGAGGTTGCTCCGCTCCCTATTTTACTGGGAGTTCTTGAAGGGGTGGGCTCCAGCAGAGCACACCGGTCATTTGTGGGGACGGCCTGCTTGGTGGCCAAAAGAGACATTGCAGCGAACTGGAAGATGGAGACTGCCCCCGCGATGGCGAAGTGGCGCCAAGGGGTAGACTGGTGCACCCAGCAAGAGAAGTTAGTTTACGAAGCGAGAGGCTTTCCTGCCAAGTATAAAAGAGTGTGGGGGAGGTGGATGGGGACTTGGGAGGACTGTGCAACGGGCATTGCTTCATTATAGGGAGAATCTGCGCTGTGTCTATGACGATCACAATGGTTCCTGAACGTATACCAGTGTTATAAGCTTTGGATGTGTGCAGTTTGTTCTCCTGATTGTACTAGTGACCTGTTGGGTTTTTCGCTGTTCTATATAAAACTAATAAAAATGGTTTATAGAAGAAAAAAAAAATCACCCAGGCAGGGGGATCAATTTGTAATCAGGATCATCATGAACGATTTCCCTTATGTCTTCATAGCAGTTTATGTTTTGGCATAACTATTTCTCTTACAACAGAAGCTGTACGTGATATTTGAATTATTATGTAATATTTGGTCTTGTTGAGTCTATTGCTTTAACAGATGATTCTTTATTTTGTAATCAAGTATACAAAACATTGTCAAAAATGGTTAAATCTGGCATGGATTAGAGGAGCCAAGAGATTTAGAATTATTCTGCAAGCCCAAAATATCGGTGTGCAGCACTTGTGTCATCAAAAGGATTGCTGCTTATAAAAGATAGATGCTAAGCCATTGTCACATACTTTAGGAGTCACTTGTGTCTTTGTTGGTAAAAAGTCTTGGCCTTCTGTGGCTGACAATTCACAATCAGGATAATACGAATTTCAACGTTTTCAATTTAAGAAAATATTATTTACAGAAGTATAGGCCATGCCATTTGGCTATGTCATTGCTTAAGCTTCTCAGCAAAAAAAACGCAATTACCAATAATGGCAAGCATAAGGCTAAGATGGTAACACTACAGAAAGTGTTACCTCGCGGTCAGCTTCCCTGCGTGTGGTTTAAAGCAATGGACAGGTTACTGGGGGACGTGATTTGGGACAGTGAGCCCCGTCAGGTGTCCCTTGAGTCCCTCAGGTGGCCCACACAGAGGCCGGGGCACATAGCGCTCCAGACATGAAGGTGTACTATCTGGCAGCCCAGTTTCAATGGGTGGGCAGGTGCTTGACCATGCCTAGTCTGGTGTTCGGACCTGCTGCAACTGCTTCAGAAGGCTCTGATCCATTTTCTCTAGCAGAAAGGCCTGTTCTTGGAGGGGCTGTAGTGCTGCAATCCATTGCACATGATAAAACACAATGTTTCTGAGGTTTTAATATTTGCAGAACTTGGCCGCTCTTAAGGGAACCTAGATGTCTTGGAGCGGCTGGGAAGTCAGTCATAGTAGCTAATTACATGAGCAAATATCTTATGTACTGCCACCGGGCAGTAGAGAAGAACACAAACCCACTCACTTGTTCAGTGGATGATGATGTCTTTTTGTATCACTTGGTCAAGACTGTTGTGCAGGTGCACGTTTGTAAAATGTTTCTCGTGTAACTATGACCTTTCATAAAAGATTGGTGAAGGCCTCCTCCAAGGCCAATGATGTGGTCAATAGAGACCAGGCTTAAAATTATACAAAGTTATTTCATAACACTGGCCACAACATCGACTAGACACATTAGTGAGATTCAGTCTCTTTAAGTGTCAGACCCATTCTGATGAACCAGTGAGACAATCAGATCAGATGCATTAGCGAGGTGCCCTCTCCTCTCGTGTCAGACCCATTCATCTGGCTCCAACAGCAAAATGTGATTTTGAGACCCAATTTGACCTTAGTTCTAAAAGCGTTCCCATTGTTCCAAATGAACGTGTATATTTTTCTCTCAAAATTTGTTGCATATTGCCATGTCTCCTCAGTCACAACCTTGTTGTCACATAGGTTTTGTGGTAGTCAGAACTCAGGAGCTGTGTCACAAAGATCAACTGTTTCTGACTTGTGAAGGCAATGATGCTGTTTGATTATAAGGTTTAGGCATCATAGGTAGATGCATAATGTCAGGAAGCAGACACTGCAACATTGTACATTTCTGCTTTGTCATTTTTAGACTGTACTTGAACTTGAACTGCACTACCTTAGATTGCCAAAACTCTGCTACCAATGTGAACTACTGAAGTATTGCAAAGTCTTCTTAAGGGAGTTCTGTACAACCTTAATGCCCAGGTCTAAGGCACCCAATGCTGCTCCCCTTCCACTCCATAAATGAGTCTAGATGTCTCTAGGATCTACCCACAAAGATAAGAACCCAATTTTTTCAATGAACGGAGCTGGAGAGACAATACATATGCGTATTGGAGGTTAATATTCCACATATGATGCTCATACATGTAAGTGCAGATCAGCTGCACAAATATTTGAATGAACAACTCTAGATTCCGTGTTCTGTTTAGTACTCAGATGACAGGCGGTGGCCTACCTAAGGGTGCTCTTGTTCCCCTTGTTTGGGCAGTAAAAGACTACAAGCGGCTGCATGGTACAAACAAGGCCTGGAATGGGGAAGAGGTGCAGTGTGTATAAATCAAACACAATTATTATTCTAACAAAACTTTCTTTCGCTCTTGTGTAGACATCCACATTGTAAAGCTTTGTCCCAATGAACATTGATCTTACACACACAGAGAGATGAGAGGTCTAACCTCCACAATTCCTCCCAAAGTCACAACAGTGAGAACAACAGGTGTGGAGATAAAAAGAGAAAACTGTCAACCACAACCTCTTTGCTTGTGGTCCTATCAGGATCCTCTAGGGTAATTCATGAATACAGTCATATTGGAGCATATGTTGGGGATTCCTCCTTATGGAATAGGTGGTATCATACACATAATAGTGTCAGGCTTCATCATCGGACATCTGTCCCCACCTTGGTAGGAGAATGCCACCCGGGCGGTCTCAACCTCGTGGTTAGATACACCTAGAGGGAGTTCTTAGGTAAAGTTATTCTGTATAATACAGGGATCCAGTCATCTTTTAAAATTACCTAACTGATAACCAGTGTTGATTACACCTTTAAAAGTGGTGCCCGTTGGTTAGGATATCAACAAAAATTGGGTGGTTTGTGTGAGTATAATGACTCACTCCGTCAAAACAATTACTTAGACAACATGTTTCAGCCCTCACGCTGAGCTATAACTGGTCAGAGGCATTCTTCAGGGCCAAAGATCCCTATCTGTACATCACTGAGGTGGATCCTATTCTATCCTACTACTAAAAAAATATACTTCACATCCAAAATACTCAAGTCCTACCTGAGTGTTATTGAAAGGTTGAAGTTACCTATACATAAAGGGAAACAAAATACATTAAACCTGCTCCTTCATAGGAAGTGCTCTATTTCTAGCATGCACTAGTGATTAATTACGTAAACACATCTAGTGATAGAACACAGCAACCCACTGCAAACAAAGGTGCCAAATTGCATGCCACATGCAGGTCTTCATTCTTGCGGATGTGGTGCCTATCACTGTTACTCATTACATCCACTCATCCTTATAGTATATGGGGATGCTCATACTCTTACCCTAAACTTAAGGGCTTCCGGTCCCTGTTTTCACATTTAGACACTTGAAAAAGACTAGTAACCACTAACCATGGCAGAAGGGATGTCATATGATGACGAGGAGGTTTTGGCCATCTTGTCAGCACCCTCACTATTAGGAGACATCACACTATCTAAAACAATGTCCCAACTGGGAGATTGGAATGCCCTGGTGAAATTAAAAAGAGGACAGGTGAACACTGTTCTGCACTGGGCAGTACTGACTGAATACCTACAAAGCAATGTGGCTCTAAATGGGATCATTGTTACCAATGAACCCCACATTTTCTTAGATGACACAGAATTCAGGAAAGATTGGTCGATTATCACATGGAAATGTACACAGGATTGGTTGATCCTTATTATAAAAACGTCAAAAAGACTCTGAATCCCTATTGATCGAAATAAAAACCAGTGAGAACAATTTAAAGTAAGGATTAACCACGCAGTCCTATCAGAAGAAATTACAAGAAACTAGCAGAACTATAAATGAATTTAGGGACTATTTGACCCAGCAAAAAATCTCCAAGTTTCAAAAAGATCTTCACAAGTTCTCCCATGAAAAGCTCTACCCTTATACTAAGAATGACTACGTGCCTAAATCAACTGCCTCCTCTGATTTATTATCAGGGAAGAGCACAATGTCAGACTCTGACAGTGATTCCTATCAGGTCACCTGACAAAGAAGAGGGCGAAGAGGCTCCCAGTGGATCCGCTGGAACCAGCTACCCATGAAGGGGCCATTTCCCCCAATAAATAAGAAAAACTGGGGGTGGACACCACACTATGGGCCACCACCCCAACACAACACAGCTATGCAACCCCCATCCCTTGGACATACACCAATAACCCTTTTTTAGAAAGAGGCCGGGGAAGGGACACAGTGAAAATTAAAGGGGTGAGTTGGAAATCCAGAGAGGATACACACAAAGACGACCTGACAAAAGAGAATGCTCCCTGCACAAGCAAGATGTGACAATTAGAGAGAACATTGTCATGCATCTGAGTAATCGGAGCTTAGGTGATGTAGAAATGGTGGTATTAAACAAGGGATTAGACTTTGTCCCAACCCCCAAAATAGACGTTTTTGATTTAAGAACCGAAGTATCTGAGTTCTTTAAGAAAGTCTGACTCAAACATTCTTCTGGGAACATCCGATGGCTATCGCTGATGATTGCAAGAACACTGGCCTGCGTCTCAAGTCTACCTTTTTCCCCCGAATAGTCTAATAAGATTGACAACCTACAAAGTACACAATTAAAACATTTTCACAACACCAGCACAAAGGAAATGGCAGGCTTACAACGCCTAACACTAGACAAAGATATTGCCATTAAACCAGCAGATAAAGGTGTGGCAACTGTTGTAATGCCACGATTAATGTATCGGGACGAATGCTAACGATTATTCAAAGACTCCTGCAACTATAAGAAGTTAGCTAGAGATCCTACCCCTGAGATTCAGGAAGAGATTGCATTCTTGGTCTCGAAAGGCCGTGACAATGAATGGATCACCAAACACGAATCAGCCTTTCTTGTCCAAACTAATCCTAAAACACCATGGCCTATGTTTATACTTGAATCTTAGGGAGAATGTAAAAATATGGGCCCATATTTATACTTTTGTGTGCCGCAATTGCGTAATTTTTAGATGCAAAAGAGGTGCAAACTTACCAAATACAATTATATTTTGTAGGTGTGCACCGCTTTAGCGTTACAAAATGATGCAACACATAAAAGTATAAATATGGGCCCATATTTTTACATTCTCCCTAAGATTCACAAATGAAGAACCCCTACCCCGGGCAGACCCATTGTCTCAGGTATACGGTCTGTTTTAGAACCACTGTCACAGTTTTCTGACTTTTTCCTCCAACCCTTTATCAAGATGATGCCAACCTATTTACAGGATACTAAAGGAGTCCTGAAACTTCTACAGGGGATGTACTATGATAAAGAAACAGAACTACCTTTTACCTTGGATTTAGAATCCCTGGATACCTCAGGAAGCTACCCTTGGAGTTATAGAGGAACTCCTGGAGAACACAAAGTGGGAATCAATAACCCCTCCAAAGTTTATACTGGATCTGGCTTGCCTGACACTGACTAGTAATTACTTTGAATTTGAGGAGGAATACTTCCTGCGGGTGCATGGAACATCGATGGGCACTACATTTGTCCCAAGCTTGGCATGTCTCTATGTCAAGTCCTTTGAGAGACAGTACGTGTTCCACCCTTCCAATCCGTTCCTGAAACTAATCAAACTACGGAAACATTACATTGATGACATACTACTCATATGGGTGGGCATGGGAAATGAGGCATTGTTATTCACCAAGTGGCTCAATGCCCTGAATCAATGCCTACGATTCACCATGACCATAGAGGGCACAGATCTACCCTACCTTGATCTTCTTATTCAGGAAAAGGTGGGTATCTGGAAACACGAGTTTACTACAAACCAACAGATGGGAACAACCTACTCCAACTTGACAGTTTCCACCCATAAACCCTAAAAGAGAATTTACCAGTTGGTCAGTTCCTACGACTAAGACGGAACTGTTCCAACCTAACGGACTATACCAAACATGCCAAAAGACTTTCCAACAAACTGATCGAAAAGAACAACCCTAATCACCTTGTAAGGAAAGCTGATATGAGGGCATGTAATAATTACAGGCAGCAACAATTGGAATCCTTTCAAAAACCCAAGAAGAAAAGATTAATTTGTGTCTCAACTTGTCTCAATCCTTTGTCCAATAAAGTACAAAAGGTTATCAGGGATGACTGGAAAATACTGTCATCGGGAGGACTTCCTTTCCAGCAACCAATACTTGCCTTTAGGAAAGCAAAAAGCATCCGAGACAGAATAGTCCACACACGACCTCGGGACAAGGCACCAACGGTCACGCAATCTACATTATGGCATTTACCACCACCACCATGCCACCACCCATGTGGGAAAGGCAGTGTATGCCAATTCACAAAAAAGAAGACAAACCGAGACCTGGGTTTATATACCCCCTGGGATTTGAGGACATTTACTAACTGTAATAGCAAGAACATGGTCTGTCATTAGCTGTTCTTGCAAACTAAAGTACATCGGCATGACAACTAAAAGGGTGGGTACACACATCTGTGAGCATAGGAACACGATACAATGTAGATGAGACTCAAGTAAACTAACCAGCCACTACATCATGAATAATCACACGGCAGACGATATGGAATGGTATATCATTGACGAATTAAGAGAAACAAGAGCTGATGTGAGCCAACTGCTTCTACGACACAAGCAGAGATGGGCATGGCGTTTACAAACACACAGATATTGGTTGAACGACAAAATACAATGGTCAATGTTACAGCAGTAGGTTCAGAGTCACTAAAAAAAATAATGACTAAGTTGGGCCTATTAGCACATCTAGCAGAGAACATAGGGCAACAATACAGCAATTTTTCTTATCATCAAGACTATTATAGAAATGTGCCATAGCCCAATTCTTCCCACCCTCTCAAGATAAAAACACACAAATACCAACTCCCACCCGCACCCCCCAATAATATATATAAAAAACCCTAACCCCCAACAACCTTATCACTGAGCAGACTAAGGTCCCAGAACAAGGTCCAGGGGCCTGTTACTAAGATGCGGTTCCAAGTGTGGTCATGCCTGCTAAAAGATGGGATGTTCTAGTGATTCCCAGTGAAATTAATGGATGTAAGCAGATCATTGACATACCCGCAACACAATGGGACGAATTGCGGCCAGCGCGCATGCGCATGGTAAATGAGGACTGAAATGGGACCACAAATCCCATCAGCCCTTATGCCGACTATGCGCGGGTGATGCACATGCCGTGTGTCTGGGAGAAACGCCACAGATGAACTAAGTGCAGGGAACACGGGGGACCAGATCTCGGCGTGTTTTGCCCACAGTAGGGATGGGAGGAGATTGTAAAAGGTGCTAACACGATGATGCACCATTTTACGAAATAAGTATGTGTGGGTGGGCCAGCTTGGGGACCAAATTTCAACATGCTTGCCCACAGCAGGGATCCTGTACACACCGACACGCTGCCAGTAGTAGCCGGGTGTAGTTTATGTTATTTCCGCAAGAGTTACACAGTGGACAGGCATTTCTGCCCCTCCCATTTTGGTACTATTCTCTGGATAGACAGTTGGAAATAGAATATGAGACATACCTCCTATGAGCCAACGGAGGGATGCATGGCAAAATACCCGATAGCCCATAACGTATATCTCTAGTATAGGTAGACTGAATAGCTTGAGAGTTTCTCTATTCACACAATCAAGCAATGAGCTGATTGCTTACTCCTGGGCTTCACAGGGGACAGAGTGGGGTGGATCAGCTCCTGAGGATCTGTTATTCTTCCCTCCACAGTGTGTGCCTACAAGGGGCATCACCCCCACCCCAGACCAGGGGCCTGCAGCCCTTAAGTTTAGGGTAAGAGTACGAACATCCTCATAAGCTATGAGGATGAGTGGACGTAATGAGTAACAACGATGGGCACCGCATACGCAATAATGAAGACCTGCATGTTTTGCAAAATCACTTGTAGCATGCAATTTAGGACCTTTGTTTGCAGTGGGTTGCTGTGTTCTTTCATTAGACGGGTTTACGTAATCAATCACTAGTGCATGCTAGAAATAGAGCACTTCCTATGAAGGAACTGGTTTAATGTATTCTGTTTCCCTTTCCCTTTATGTATAGGTAACTTCAACCTTTCAATAGCACTCGGATAGGCCTTGAGTTTTTTGGATGTGAAGTATATTTTCTCAGTAGTAGGACAGAATAGGATCCACCTCACTGATGTACAGATAAGTTTCTCTAGCCCTGAAGAATGCCCCTGACCAGTTATGGCTCAGCGTGAGGGTTGAAACACGTTGGCCTAAATGATTGTTTTGACAGACTGAGTCATTCTACTCACACAAACTGTCCAATTTTGTTTTTATCCTTACCAACAGACACCACTATTAAAGGTGTGATCAGAAAATAAGTTACTTACCTGTAACTATAGTTCTCCAGTATTGGAATCTTTCATAGATTCATTTGCTTGAATCATTCCCCGTCGCGAGATGGGAGTCCCCGATACCTTAAAAAAGACAATGTCCCAAAGACATAACATCTATAACAAAGAAATTCTCTTCATTTTAACAACCCATCCAAGTCTTTATGTAAAAAGAATTAAACTTGAACCTCAGCCAATCAGAGAATACCACCCTTTAGAACCCTCCTGAGAGAAGCTCCAGCACCTCAGATTTTCTAAGCACTAGTGTACCAATCGATGATTAAACATATGATATGCAAAGGTGAGCTTCTCCTGGGAGGCGGATGGGTCGCATGTGAATCTATGAAAGATTCCAATACTGGAGAACTATAGTTACAAGTAAGTAACTTATTTTCTTACTCCATTATTGCAACTTTCATAGATTCACATGCTTGAATCAGACTAAAAAGCAGTATCCTAAGCACATTGCATTAAACGTACATCCACAAACCCCTCAATCAGAGATTGTAGAACTGATCTTAATAGCATGAAAACATTATGGGGGTCATTACAACATTGGCGGTAAAAGCCGCTTACCGCTGTGCAGAAGACCGCCAACACACCGCCACGGCCGCGGAATTCCGCCACGGTCATTATGACCCATAGCTCGGAATCCGCCAAAATCCAGACACCCACACAAGTCCGCCACACCAAAGGTCAGTGATAAACTGGCGAAAACAAAACCTCCACTGTCATGCCAACAGGAATACGCCCACACTATCACGACCCACGAATCCACGCAGCGGTCTTTCAACCGGAGTATTCCATTGGCGGTACACACCGCAGTGCTCAAAATACACACACTCTGACAAAACACATTGGACAAATCGAAATACACACACCTGATACACATACACACACCACTCCCACACACTCAATACAATATAAACACACACCCACATCACCCACAAACCCTTACGTCAACAACTGCGACAGAAGGCCAGAGAGAGCCACCACCAGAAAGAACAATAGCATCCACAGGCACCCTACACCATCACTCACACAACATCCAAGCACCTCACACAACACACCTCTAAATATCACCCCACACATCACAACACACACCACCCTCACATCACCCACACTACCCCATGGCCCCGCAAAGACACCCCAGGTTCTCTGAGGAGGAGCTCAGGGTCTTGGTGGAGAAAATCATCCGGGTAGAGCCATAGCTATTCGGATCACAGATGCAGCACACCACCATAGCTAGGAAGATGGTGCTATGGCGAAGAATCGTGGACAGGGTCAAAGCAGTGGGACAGCACCCAAGAACTAGGGATGACATCAGGAAGAGGTGGAACGACCTACGGGGGAAGGTGCGTTCCGTTGTCTCAAGACACCACATCGCGGTTCAGAGGACTGCCGGCGGACCCCCACCTCCTCTCCCAGAACTCACTACATGGGAGGAGCAGGTCTTGGCTATACTGCATCCTGAGGGCCTCACAGGAGTAGCTGGAGGAATGGACTCTGGTAAGTCAAACCCTTAACTACTTCACCCCACACCCACCTGCATGCTATCACATGCCCCCACCCTCGCCCTCACCCACATCACTCCAACTCCTCACATATGTCCCAATATCACAAACCACACATCCCAAACCCAAGCCCTGCATGTAACACCAAAGCATGGACACCCATCACCAAAGCAAGTCCACTGCACATACCCATACACCCCCTTAAACCATTATCACACAAGGTCCTACACAGCGATGCAAGCACTGGGGTACAAGGTCACCCACCCATTGCACACCATGGTACACACACATGCAATAATCATGCCTTTACACCCCTGCAGGACCCCTACCTAACGTCACCGGACAGAAGGGTCAAGGATTGTCCACTCCACCCACAGAAGAGGCCCAAAGTGATGACAGCTGCTAAGTCCAACGGGATCAAGATGACCAGCCCGGCCCATCTGGGACCTTGGGACAGTCGGTTCCCCTCACAATGGCACAGGCCACTACAGAGCTTCCCCCCTCTGGAAACACCAGCACAGCACCCACCCAGCGGGCCATACCTCTGTCCCCAGGAGACGTCAATCAGCAGTGTGTCCACCACTACAGGGAACCCAGGCTAACCAACCACCCCAACAACACCAGGGACCTGGGGGCAGTGGCAGTGGGCACATGGTTCAGGGGACAGAGGCCCAGGGACACAGGGGAACTGGGAGGGCTGCAGTGCGACAGGGGGAGGACAGGCCCAGGGAACCCACTCTCCACGAGGCCCTCTACAACATCATGGGAGCCTACCACCGTTCCCAGGAGACGATGGCAACGGTACTGGCCAAGTTTCAGGAGACCCAGCGGCTGCAGGAGGAACAGTATTTAGGCTTCAGGGAGGAACTCAAATCCATCAATTCTACCCTGGGCACCATTGTAGGGGTGCTGAAGGAACTCATCAACACCAGGAGGGACACTGTGGCACAACAAGGGGTCCCTGACACTAGCCTGGACGATGAACAGCCCACCACCTCCGCCGGCGCTAGTGGAGAGGAGGCACTGCCACAGGACCACGACACCAGCACCCCACCCCCTGCAGATGGAGAACCACCCCGCAAGCGGTCCCTGAGATCCAGGACAAAGACAGAGAACAATGCCAAGACCCTCCAGAAATGAGACCACCCTGATTGTCATCCTTCTGTCCCACTTTGTCACCCTGTCCATACTTAAACTGACCCAGCTCCACTTCATATGCCCCTTTGGACAATACACCTGTGAGACTAATAGACAGGACTCTGTCATGGACATTCCTCCACCATCACCCCTGACCATTTTACAACCCCCTCAACTATTTAGAACTTAAATAAACACCCTTATATCACAAAACAATCAGGAGTCTATCTGTGCTCCCGAAAATGTGTATTAGCAATAACAGTGGCAAAATGCTATATCAACTGTAATGTCAACATACCTATGTCACACAGCTCTAGTCCATGCGGAAACAAAGCAGATGTCACACAGTGGGACCCACATCTGTGAAATCGTAAGGGAAAGTGACAACTCAGTGACCATACACTGGGTGAAAATGACAGACAGATGAGAGGTAGTAGAATTAAATCAGATGTAGCAGGCAGTGTTATCTTCTTACCTGTGTCTCACTGGAAGTATTGCTGGATCACCGTGTTCCTGTTGTCTATGTCCTCTTCTTCTGTTTCCTCGTCTTCTCTGTCCACAGGCTCCACAGCTGCCACAACACCTCCATCTGCAGAAAAGGCACCTGTCATAGCAAAGCCAAGTTGTGAAGCATACAGCAGGCCACGATGATCTGGCATACCTTCTTTGGTGAGTAGAATAGGGAACCACCTGTCATATGAAGGCACCGGAACCTGGCCTTCAGGAGGCCGGAGGTCTGCTCTATAATCCTCCTAGTTCGCCCACGGGCCTCATTATAGCGTTCCTCTGCCCTTGTCCTGGGATTCCTCACAGGGGTCAGTAGCCATGACAGGTTGGGGTAACCAGAGTCACCTGCAAATGGCGAGGGACAACTGTTAGACACACACTAACTCATAGGGACATCCCCAGACCCAGACACCTAGTCACACTGTATTGGGTCCATGTCCTCACCTAATAGCCACACATGGTGCCTCTGGAGTTGCCCTATCACATAAGGGATGCTGCTATTCCGTAGATTATAAGCATCATGCACTGAGCCAGGAAATTTGGCATTCACATGGGAGATGTACTGGTCGGCCAAACACACCATCTGAACATTCATAGATTGGTAACTCTTCCGGATTCTGTACACCTGTTCACTCCTGCGGGGGGGACCAAGGCCACATGTGTCCCATCAATGGCACCTATGATGTTGGGGATATGTCCTAGGGCATAGAAGTCACCTTTTACTGTAGGCAAATCCTCCACCTGAGGAAAAACGATTTAGCTCCACATGTGTTTCAGCAGGGCAGATAACACTCTGGACAGCACGTTGGAAAACATAGGCTGGGTCATTCCTGATGCTATGGCCACTGTAGTTTGAAAAGACCAACTTGCTAGGAAATGGAGTACTGACAGCACCTGCACGTTAGGGGAGATTCCTGTGGGATGGAGGATGGCTGACATCAGGTCTGGCTCCCACTGGGCACACTGTTCCAGGATTGTGGTACGATCAAGTCTGTAGGTGATGATCACATGTTGCTCCTCCATTGTCGACAGGTCCACCAGCAGTATGTACACCGGAGGATGCCGCCATCTCCTCACCTGCCCCAGCGGACGTTGCCTATGGAGGAGAACAGCAAGAAGAGAGTCAACCAACTCTGAGGTACGTAAACACAGCTTAATGGGAAAATATTTGCTAATCGACATATAGCTGTATTAGTGTTTAAGCAAAGCCTAGATATGTGTGACGCAGTACAAAATAATGCCATGTGGGCCCTTGAAATGGCGGCTGCCTGACCTGTAAAGTGGGACAAGGGGATATTAGGTAACTGCGCTGGCGTTGTACACCGTCGCGGTAGGCGGTCAAAGACCGCGGCACTATCCTGCATTGGTTAACATTGGACCCTATGGGTCCCAGGAGCCAATGACGATGTACGCCGGCGGTGACAGTACGCACCGCCGCGGACGTGACCGCCATTTTCTCTCTTTTCAATCACTTGATACCTGATCCCCGACAGGAGGGGACCTACACTGCAAGTGCTGCTGTGACCTCAGTCTGGAAGAGACAATGGCTCGTGTGTCTGGGGAAAGGGCCCCTGCCTTCAGCACGGAGGAGTTGGAGAAACTAGTGGATGGGGTCCTTCCCCAGTACACGCTACTCTACGTCCTCCAGACAAACAGGTGAGTACACTGCGAGCATGCTGTATGGGCAATGCCTGTTTGGAGTGGTGTGGATGAAAGATAGGGGGGAATGAGGTGTGCATGAAACGACGGTGAGTGCATGTGCGTCATGGCTAGGGTAGGGATATGGGCCAATGACTGTGAAGGTGCGGACGGTTATATCTTCTCCTTTTCCCCTGTACTATTCCTGTAGGTCAGCGCCCACCAGAAGAAGGACATTTGGCGTGCCATCGCCAAGGAAGTCCGGACCCTGGGGGTCTACCACAGACGGAGCACCCACTGCTGGAAAAGATGGGAGGACATTCGCCGCTGGAGCAAGAAGACGGCGGAGGCCCAGCTAGGGATGGCCTCCCAACGTGGGAGAGGCGCCCGTCGCACCATGACCCCACTGATGTTCAGGATCCTGGCGGTGGCGTACCCGGAGTTGGATGGGCGCTTGAGGGCATCACAGCAGCCACAAGCGGGTGAGTACACTCTCATTTTGCTGATTCAGCGCGCATTGTAGGTGTCTGGGTGGGGATGGTGGGCTGTGGGTTCCCCTAGGACAGGTCGAGTTTAGTAGGCAAGGTCCCTTCTTAAGGCAGGCCCTGTGGCACTCCACCCCACCTGTGTACAAAGCCAACTACACCTAGTCAGGCTCCTGTGACATCCATGTGTGCAGCAATTGGCATAGCATTGTAACCCATGTCCCTGGGATTGATTAGGGAACTTCAAGTGCACAGCGTAGTGCAGGGGGCTTCTGTGTCTGTAGTGTCCACCAACGGTAGCGGTATTGCATGCACTCAACATGTCTTTCTTCTGTCTCCCCCCCCCCTTTTTGTGGTCTCCCTGTTCTTGTGTGCATTAGCATCATCAGGCGGAGGAGCAGTGGCACCGGAGCAGGAGGGAGCTGCATCTCACATGGCCCTAGAGGGCGACACAACGGAGTCTGAATTCACCAGTGGGACAGAGGGCGAGGGGAGATCCACGGCGGGGACAGGAGCTGAGACCAGCGATACGGACTCCTCCTCTGATGTGAGCTCCCTTGGGGTGGTGGGCCCATCTGTGCCCCCCGCATCTACAGGTACAGCCGCCACTCCCCCCCTACCAGCAGCCCCTCAGCGTGTTTCCTGTGCCCGCTCACCCAGGAGGGTGGGCATCTCCTTCGCCCGAGGCACCTCAGCCCCTGCCCCTGTCACCCCTGCTGCCCTCAGTGAGGAATCTACCATTTTGAATGTCAACCAGGGTGTAGAGAGGCAGTTGCAACAAACCAATGCATACCTGGAGGGCATTCATTCTGGTCAGGCAGCCCAACAGCAAGCTTTTCAGACTCTGGCCTCAGCACTGATGGCAGCCATTGTCCCTGTCTGTAGCCCCCCCCCCCAACTTCCTCCACCCAGACCCAAACCCCTGTACCTCAAGCACACCATCAGACCAGCATGCACACACCTCAACACACAAGGGAAGTTCTGGCACACATAAGCACCACACATCCCACAGGCACTCACGCAAGCATCATAGACATGCAGACACACCAACAGCCACTGCCTCCACTGTGTCCCCCTCCTCCTCGTCTCCCTCCTCCCTCCCTGTCTCGTCTCCACTCACACCTGCATGCACTACATCGTCAGCCACTACGTCCATCACCAGCACACCCACCACCACACCCCGCTCACGTGCACTCACCACCCCCACTACCATTCACACATCCCCTGTGTCCTCTCCCAGTGTGTCTGTGGGACCACCTCCCAAGGTACACAAACGCAGCCACACACCCACCCAACAGCCATCTACCTCACGACAGCATCCAGCCCATGCACCTTCACCCAAAGTCACCAAACGTACACCTCCTACAACCACTACCTCTTCCTCCACTCCCAAACCCCCTCAATCTACCCACCCCAGTGTTCCCCAAAACGTTTCCTGTGCAACCTTGACCTCTTTCCCTCACCTCCCCTACCCCTTCAGTCTCCTATGGCCCGCCTCTCCAGGTCCAAACCCAGCATCTCAGCCACAACATCTGCGGGACCAGTGGTGCCAGTAGTAACCGGTTTCTGCAGTGTGCCAGGCAGCAGGGCAGCCAGTGTGGCAAGGAGCCAGAGCACGGACAGTCCCCCACCTGTAAAGCACAAAAAGTTGGCCAGTGACCGGCAGGAGAGAGGAAAGAAATCTGCCACCAAAGCCGCTCCCAGGGGCACAGTTGGGAGTGTGGCGACAGCTGCGCCACCATCCAAGGTGGGGAAGGGGCACAGTAAAACCGGCAAGTTTGGGAAAACCTGCACGGCGGACAAGACCGCCACCAGCACCACTGCCCAGGACACCGCCGCCACCATCACCGCTGCCCAGGACACCGCCGCCACCAGCACCGCTGCCAAGGACACCGTCGCCACCAGCACCGCTGCCCAGGACACCGCCGCCACCAGCACCGCTGATCAGGACACCGCCGCAACAAGCACCGCCGGCCAGTGAGCGCCAATGATTCTGACGCTGCTGAGGCCACCACGAGCAGGATGAAGCACTCTGGGCACCAAGCCCCCTCCAGAACCAGTGGAGAATGACATCCACTACCTCTGTCCTTGTCAGGATGAAGCACTCTGGGCACCAAGCCCCCTCCAGAACCAGTGGAGAATGACATCCACTACCTCTGTCCTTGGCAGGATGAAGCACTCTGGGCACAAAGCTGGATAAAGGCATCCACTTGAGAGACTGTGGCTTTGCACTCCCCAGGACTGAACAGTGGGCAAACCACCCACTGTAGAGACTTGGGAGACTGTGGCTTTGCACTCCCCAGGATGGAACAGTGAGCAAACCACCCACTGGAGAGATTTGAGAGACTGTGGCTTTGCACTCCCCAGGATTGAACAGTGGGCAAACCACCCACTGGAGAGACTTGAGAGACTGTGGCTTTGCACTCCCCAGGATGGAACAGTGGGCAGCCCTCCCACTGTAGAGACTTGAGAGACTGTGGCTTTGCACTCCCCAGGATGGAACAGTGGGCAACCCACCCACTGTAGAGACTTGAGAGACTGTGGCTTTGCACTCCCCAGGATTGCACAGTGGGCAACCCACCCACTGTAGAGACTTGTGAGACTGTGGCTTTGCACTCCCCAGGATGGAACAGTGGGCAACCCACTCACTGTAGAGACTTGAGAGACTGTGGCTTTGCACTCCCCAGGATTGCACAGTGGGCAACCCACCCACTGTAGAGACTTGAGAGACTGTGGCTTTGCACTCCCCAGGATGGAACAGTGGGAAACCCACCGACTGTAGAGACTTGAGAGACTGTGGCTTTGCACTCCCCAGGATTGCACAGTGGGCAACCCACCCACTGTAGAGACTTGAGAGACTGTGGCTTTGCACTCCCCAGGATGGAACAGTGGGCAACCCACCCACTGTAGAGACTTGAGAGACTGTGGCTTTGCACTCCCCAGGATTGCAGGGTGGGCAACCCACCCACTGTAGAGACTTGAGAGACTGTGGATTTGCACTCCCCAGGATGGAACAGTGGGCATGTGGCTCTCTCGTGGATTTAGTGTCGTGCACTCAACCGGCTGAGGTGCCCCCCCTTTCCCTCCCCCTGAGGTGCCTGTTTTATTGGTATCTGATGCCCCTGCAGTGTTCTCTCCGTCATGGTCGGGGATCATGTGTGGGCCTCGCCCATACCGTGGGGGCCCAGTGTTCCACGGACTTAATTGGAGCACTACTATGCTTGGTATATATTTTGTACATGGTGTGTATATATATATATATATATATATATATATATATATATATATATATATATATATATTGGCCTACTTGATTTTAATATATTACAATGGTTACACTCATTTTCTATTGTCTTTGCATTCTTCCGGGGGGGTTGGGAGGTGTAACTGTGATGTATCAATATGTATTAGTGTGTGTTGTAGTGGGTGAGGGTGGGGGTGTTGCGTGCGTGTGTCCCTGTTTTTTCCCTCCCCCCTCCCCTGTGTCGTAGGTGCAGTACTCACCGTGGTCTTCGCCGCCGCTGTTCGTGCTCCTGGTAGAGGGGCAGGAAGACAATCGCAGGGAGAATTTGGAGTTCCGGGTCCATGGTGTCCTCGTTCCTCGTGGGGTGTGTAGAGGTGAGCGTTTTCCCTTTGAAATCCTGTTTCGGCTGTGTTTTTATCCGCGGTGAATCCACCCCGGAAAAGGTGGCGGATTGGCCTGTTGTGATACTGTGGGCGGTACTTTGTCCTCCGCCTGTCTGTTGGCGGTGACCGCCGCGCTGTCTGTTTGTACCACTGTGGCGGTCGGAGTGTTAAAGTGGCTGTCTTTGTTGGCGGTTTCCACCACGGTCGTAATTGAAATTTTTTTACCACCGGCCTGTTGGCGGTCTTACCGCCGCTTTAACACCGACCGCCAGGGTTGTAATGACCACCATAATCCCCTAAATTTTGATAAACACTCATATCCTATGGTATAAGGAAAACATGTAAATATAGCAAAGCAAATGCAAAACATGCAATGTGCGAAGAAGAAAAATGGATGGAGGGAGGCAATATGAGCTCACTGTTACTGGAACAGATGCCGCAGGACCGCCTGACCAACCGCTGCATCTCCCTTAGGAATGGCATCCAGACAATAGTGTCTGGTAAAGGTGTGAGTTGTCTTCCAGGTGGCTGCTCTGCAAATGTCCTACGGGTGTACACCTGCAAACAGTGCCATGGACGCCAAGAGAGTCCTCTTCGAATGCAAACTCACTGAGGATTCTAAAGGTTTTCCAGCTGCTTGGTGGCAAACGTTTATAGCTGCTACTATCCATCTGGCTATACTTCGTTTAGAAAGGGCCTGCTCCGAGGTTCCGCTGACTTTTCCATCAGTGGAGAGCCTGGATCATCCGAGGAGTCACACTAATCAGATCCTCAAATGAGTTGTCTCTCTGTATCCACTGTAGATCTAACTCTTCCTGCAGTGGACGCATTGTTAGGCGACAAATTGGGGCTAACTGTATGCAAGAAGACATCATCCCCAGAAGCGACTTGTAAGTGCGTACAGAAAGAGACTTTTTTCTTTGCACCTTGTCTGCCAAGGAAAGAAGTTTCATCTGTCTCTCTATTGACGGAAAAGCTTTGTCTCTTATGGTGTCAATCTTCACACCTAGGAAGGTTGTTACCCTCATAGGTAAGATGTTTGACTTGTTGTGATTCAGAGTGAGACCCAGCTCGTCGAATAATGCTATGCAAGCTGTTGTTGACTCGTGAGCTGCTTGAAACAACCGCGCCTTGATGAGGCAATCGTCTAAGTAGGGAAACATTTGAATTTTTTTCTTTCTTAGGAAAGCCGCTACCGGAGCCAGGCACTTTGTAAAGATCCTGGGGGCGGACTTAAGCCGAATGGAAGGACTTTGAATTGGAAATGGCTGCCGGCTACCACAAAACGTAGATACTTCCTGTGGGCAAGTAAAATTGGAATATGGAAGTATGCGTCCTGGAGATCCAGAGACGTCATATAATCTCTGTGGTTCATGCGGAGAAGAATATCTTGTAATGTGACCATGCAAACGGTTTGGCGTTTGAGGTACTTGTTTAGGCCCCTGAGATCTAGAATGGGACACCAAGATTCCCAGTTCTTGCGAACCGGGAAAAATTGGGAGTAAAAACTGTTGCCCTTCTCTGAAGAAGGAACTCTCTCTCTATTGCCCCCTTTCTGAGCATGGACACAACCTCCAGCCGGAATTGTTTTAGATGCTTTTGCACAAAGGTCTGAGGAGAACAAGAAGGTTGGCGTTGAACAAATTCTAAAGTATGGCCAAATCGAACAATGTTTAAAACCTACTGGTCTGATGTAATCTGGTGCCACTTCTTGGAAAAGTGAAATATCCTTCCTCCTGCCTTCCTGCTGTGAGGCAAAGGTGTAGCTGGAGCCTGGAAGTTGTCACTGATGTCTGGTTGTCTCCTTACCCTGACGCGATCTTCCTCTAGGAATATAACGCCTGAGGTGGTTGCCTTTGAGTATATTGCGGCCAAAAGTGTTGTGTAGCGTCAGAGGGGTAGAGAAAGGACTGGTAACCCCCTCGATAAGTCGAGACTCCCCGACCTCTGGCAGCGCGAAATGGAACCTTTTTAAATTGAAGGGTCCCTAAAGACTTTGCGGTATCAGTATCTGTTTGAATAGCCTGCAAGGCTTCATCTACATGCTTACCAAATAAAGCTTCTCCGTCAAAAGGGAGGTCCAACACCTTGTTCTGAACCTCCGGACGGAAGGATGTTGCTCTTAACCAGCCCTGACATCTCAGAACTGCTCCGCCAGCTAGTTGTCGAAAAGCTGTTGTTGCAATGTCCATAGCACAGTCAATCACTTCAGCCGAGGTGCGCTCACCCTCCAAGAGAATCTTTTTTATCTCTGCCTTACATTCCTCCGAGACGTGATCCATGTATGGGGCAATATCCACCCACAATTGTCTGTCGTACCTCCCCAGGATTGCTAGCGAATTTGCTGCCCTCACTATGAGGCCAGACATAGAAGAAAAAAGTTTGCCACTGTTGTCTAACCTTCTACCCTCTCTGTCCAGGTCGGCTGAGAGTGGCGTTGATGGATTTTTAGACCGCCTCTGCGCTGCCTGGGTTATAACTGAGTCTGGTTTTGGGTGACCGACAAGACACGCTGGAGCGTCTTCCGAGGCCTTATACTTTTTGTCTAACCTGGGCAAGACTGCCTTTACCGTAGCCGGGTTTTTCATCACCTTTAGACCTTCCTCCCAGATGTAACCAACAATAAGTATGGAACAAACACTCTTCTGGTACGGCTCTTTGAAGTCATATAAAAAACGGTCCATCTGTTTGGACGACATGGGTATGCCAAATCTCTATGCCGCCCTCTCAAGCAAATTGTGGAAACCTCCAATATCTCCAGGGGAGAGTCCACAGGGGTAGGCAACGGAGACGATGTTGTCGGCAATATATAATTGTCCCAATCCGAGTTGTCTTGCAATTCCCCTTCTTCCCTTTCTTCATCCGAAGAGTCCGCTACTTGTATGAAGGACCTTTGTGGGGTACTTCTGGCTGATCTAGGGGATGCTCTAGGCTGTGGCAGAGTAGTGGCTGGTATGGATGGAGGAGGTGCCGTCTGTATGTCAGGTTGCGGCACTGACGGGGAATCTCTGTTTGTAATCTGACAGCATAGACTGCAGGTCAGATATAAGGGAAGTCAGAACACAAACCATGTCCTCTGGAATATAGGTCTGCTGCCGCTGAGGAGAATAATACTGGTGATAATATTCCTCATCATCCTCCTGGTATTTTACGTTCAGCTGCGAGGGAGTATGGGCTGTCCTGAATGGCCCATCATCATCTGAATCCTCTTCTAAGAGATGGGTCGGGACTAATGGAGTGATCTTACTTGGGGATGTAGCTCCTGGAGTAATATTTCCCCACAGAGACGCAGACTGCTTCTTTTTGTGCTTTGTCGACGGTGTCAACGACGGCACCATCGACGGTGTCGACGACAGTACCACCAACAAGGTCGTCGACGGGGTCGTCTCCGACAATCCAAGTTCTCCCGTCGACGATGTTGTTGACAACGCCATAGATGAAGGTATCTTGTCCGTCGACGGGGTCGTCGTCGGAACCATCGTCGTCGATGTTCTGATCTTCAGCGTCGACATTCCTGATTTTGTTATCATCGTCGTGGACGTCGTCGACGATGAGGAAGAAGTCACCATTCCCAGAGAGGTTACCGTCGTCGTTGTCACCGCCGACGAGGCTAACCCTGTACGTACTCGTCGACGACAGAGTCGACGACGATGATCTCGTCGATGGTGGAATCGTCACCAACGGTCTATCTTCAGAGGTTGAGGACGGTTCTCTAAACATTGTCAACACCTTTGGAGGGGGTGTGGAAGGCCCTGAGGAGGATTTTGAGACCTCCTTTTAATGTTGAAGGCCGATGACTGGAGTTAGAAGAGAATCTTTTCTCCTTAGGTGAAGATGATAGACTGCGGCCTTCACCAGACCCCTGTGAGGTCTTTTTCAAAGTCTTTGAGGGTTTTCTTGAACCCTTTTCAGATTGAGGTGATCTATGCCTCTTTTGAGACTTCCTTTAAGACCATGAAGACTCTTTATTGTCAGAGTCTGAGACAGTGTTTTTTCTTGTCTTCAGTTTTTGGAGCCAAAGCAACAGCCTCCCCTATCTATCTTTCAAAGTCTTTGAAGAAAAGGTACGACATACCTTACAATCAGCAGCAGAGTGTTCAGGGTAAAGGCAATATATACACTCTGTATGAGGGTCCTCTGAATGGAGCCTTTTCTTTCCACAAGCACTGCAGGCTCTGAAGATACTTTTCCTCTCTCTGTCTGACATCCTGCTGTTATATCAGGTTCCAGAAGGTAGAAGTGTGTATCAGAGACACCCTATAGCAAAAGGAATTCCAATAAATTCAGAAAATCTTCTCTCACAAGAATAAACTGAGCAGAGCTCAGAGGAGACTCCCGGGCACAACGTGCAGTAGAAAATCTGAGGTGCTGGAGCTTCTCCCAGGAGGGTTCTAAAGGGTGGTACTCTCTGATTGGCTGAGGTTCAAGTTTGGTTCTTTTTACATAAAGACTTGGATTGGTTGTTAAAATGAAGAGAATGTCTTAGTTATAGATGTTATGTCTTTGGGACATTGGGGGTCATTCTGACCCTGGTGGTAATTACCGCCATGGCGGAGGTTGGCGGTAGCACCGCCAACAGGCTGGCGGTGCTCCGCCGGGCATTCTGACCGCCGCGGCCAGAAGCAGAAAGCCGGCGGTGTACCGCCGACTTTCCGCTGCCCATGGGAATCCGCCATGGCGGCGCAGCTTGCTGCGCCGCCATGGGGATTCTGACACCCCATACCGCCATCCTGTTCCTGGCGGTTCGCCCGCCAGGAACAGGATGGCGGTATGGGGTGTTGTGGGGCCCCTGGGGGCCCCTGCAGTGCCCATGCCACAAAGAATTTCAGTGTCTGCTTTGCAGACACTGAAATTCGCGACGGGTGCAATTGCACCCGTCGCACCTTCCCACTCCGCCGGCTCCATTCTGAGCCAGCTTCCTCGTGGGAAGGGTGTTTCCCGCTGGGCTGGCGGGCGGACTTTCGGCGGTCGCCCGCCAGCCCAGTGGGAAAGCCAGAATGACCGCCGCGGCCTTTTGACCGCGGAGCGGTCTTTCGGCGGGAACCGCTTGGCGGGCGGCGACCGCCGACCGCCGCGGTCAGAATCACCCCCATTGTCTTTTTTAAGGTACCGGGGACTCCCATCTCGACAACGGGGAATGAATCTATGAAAGTTCCAATACTGGAGTACAAAATGGTTATCCATGTTAGGTCATTTTAAAAGATGACTGGATCCCTATATTATCCAGAATAACTTTATCTAAGAACTCCCTCTGGGTGTATCTACCCACGAGGTTGAGACCACCTGGGTGGCATTGTCCTGCCAAGGTGAGGACAGATGTCCGATGATGAAGCCTGACACTATTATGTGGATGATACCATCTATTCCATAAGGAGGGATCCCCAACATAGGTTCCAATCTGACAGTCTTCGCGATTTACCCTGAAAGGATGGATACTGATAGGATCACAACCTAAGAGGTTGTGGTTGACAGTTTTCTCTTTTTTCCTCCACACCTGTTGTGTTCACCAATGAACTTTCAGACACCAGTTCACTTTTTTTATGTAATTTTCTCTATAAGGTCGGAAAAGTTGTGTTTTTATGGTGTACATGGGTATAAAAAAGGAAGACCAAATTGTGATGCACTTATCTGCAGGCTGATCTCTGATAAAATCTGATTAGTCTGTTTCATCAACAACCTTTGTCTTTAAGAATTTTAAGAATTATAATTGTATTCACCTATGAAGTGAATCAACTACAACAGTGTACAAGACAGAGAGAATTGCACTGAGCAGAACCACAGATGTATCCCATCCCAAGCATGCCAGGCTCCCATGCCATGGATAGGACCAACAATTTTGCTTGCCACTCTTTCTTGTTAACGCATAGTACCTAAGACATTGGTACAAGGCTGGTGCATGGTTGCCCATCCCCATTTCCTGCTTTCTTGTTTTGCATCCGCCATGTGAATGAGAACTTTACTGAAACATGCTGTGCACTTGGATCTCACCTGACTCTTCCAAATGAGCTTCCACTTATACTTTCATAATATTTGTAATCCAATATGTCTTTTATATTGTGCCATGAAAAACGGAATAGATGTATGTTATTTGGGTTTTTACAAACTTTACTATCCAGAGTTTATGCATAGACACACAAGGATGGCCATTTTTAAACCTGTTATTGAACTTGTATGGCCAGGTTGTAGTGCCATGAACTCTGCAGTTAATACTGCATCTCTTAGCAGTAATGGTACACTTACATCTCCAGGGCCGTGGTAGCATGCACAACGTAAACCAACTCAGATGTTAATAACACTTTAAAACAGCAGGATGTCAGCAGACTTCTTTAGTCATAAAGCTGAGACTAGGACGATCATTACGACCCTGGCGGTCAGAGACCACCAGGGATAATGTGGCATCCGTACTGCCAACAGGCTGGCGGTACGGGGAGCCGTATTACGACCGCGGCGGTAGTGCCGCGGTCGCACCGCCGGGGCCGGCGGTTTCCCGCCGTTTTAGCCCCAGCGGTGATAATCCGCCAGGGCAGCGCTGCCCTGGGGATTATGACCACCCTACCGCCAGCCTGTTTCTGCCGGTTTGCACCGCCAGGAAGAGGCTGGCGGTAAGGGGTGTCCTGTGGCCCCTGGGGCCCCCTGCACTGCCCATGCCACTGGCATGGGCAGTGCAGGGGCCCCCTAACAGGGCCCCGGGCAGCTTTTCACTGTCTGCATAGCCGGCTCCTATGTTGCGACCTCATCCCCGCTGGGCCGGCGGGCATAAACTTGGTTTGCGCCCGCCGGCCCAGCGGGGATGTAGTAATGGGGTCCGTAGGAGTGTGGCCGCATTGGCGGCCGCACGGCAGTTACCGCTTGGCGGGCGGCTACTGCCGCCCGCCAAGCTCGTAATGACCCCCTATATCTATAGATCGAGTGGCTGGATACCAGGTAAATAGGTTTATGGGAACTGCTAGGAAAGTAAACATCGAGAGTAAGATACAACCTATCTACTGTTTTAAATACATATTTCCTTTTTTCTTTCAGGGACTGTAAAATGTTGATGTGCTCTAAAAACTTAAATGCTGGCATGTGGAACAAAATGTATTAGTGCACTCAGCTTCACATCTCAGGGTCTGATTTAGGTGTTGGTGGTTGCACCACCAAGCCACGTCGGGCGGGGACCAGAAAATACTGCCATGGTGATGGTCTTCCAAGCGCCGCATATAGATGTAACAGTTCTGCTGGCAGTCTGAATGGTGGCAGTTCACTGACAGTGGGAGATGGCAGCAGGACTCTATGGACTTCATACAATGGCAGGGGCTATGGAAGAGAGGTAAGGGATACACACACACAGGTGTAAAATAACTGTAACATGTATATGTCTCCAGTGCTCCCCACCTCTTGTGTAGTGCCCACCCAAAGTACATTGGCAATGCAATGTCCCCACCTTGGAGTTCGTCAACGTGGGGGGGAGCGGTCTTGTTTTCTCTGTGGGTCGGTGGCAGCAGCGATGACAGGTGTTACCCGGTCCGGTCCAGTCAAAGACTGTGGGTGAAATGGAAATAATTGGAGTTTTCACCCCCTTCCCCTCCAGTCCGACAAGTAAGAAGTTGAGGTCAGACCCCCACTTTTTTCTTGGCAGTAAGGCACATCTGAATCTGCATGGCGGGAAGGCTGCCAGAGGTCCCGCAAGCATCCCCTTTTCCCACCATTCGCGCTGGTGGTGTTTCTTGGCAAAGACGGCAGTTTGAATGCGGGTTTTAATCTATGGGACCGCCAGTATTTAAATACAGTGATGAGACCGTTGTTGCAGGGGGATGAGTTTCAAGTCAAAAAGTCGACTGACGGCAGGACCGTTACCACCAACATCTAAATTAGGTCCTTATTCAAGAACACATTTCTACACTATATAAGAGAAAGATTACATTTTTAAGGCATCTTACCGTTGAATAACAGTTACAATTTACTTTAGTCCCATCTTCCTCAGAATAGCACAAATCTCCCGCAATGCAACCTTTGGAGGTAGACAGCTGGTGGAAAAAAAATAAAAGTTGCAATGGTGAAGAAAAATGTAAATGGAAAGCAGGGAGAACTAGTCAATTTAAGTATTTTGTAGATCAGTCAACATCATACTTATTCTGACTGGACTATCCTTTTATTTCATTTGTGAGTTACACATACTCATCTGTTCTTCAGGAAACTCCCACAAAAGGCAGTGTCTGAGCAACCTGCTCCCTGATTGGCTACTGTGCAGAACAATTTTTTTTTACTGTAAATGGGTTTTCAGATATTTTGACTCCTTTGCAAACATCTTTGATAATTCAATGGGAGGCACATCTGTAATACATGGAGAAGGACCAGTAATATCACCAATCTCCCTTTAGTGATCTGTAATGCATTGCTGCATGAAAATACATGAGTTAATGGGTGGCAGAAATTATGTTTCCACTCGTTAATCATTGAGTCACTGATCCAATAACGAATATAGTGGGCTACTCAGATTCTGGAAATGGTATAAAAGTTGCAAACTTTCCAAGAAAGTTGAAGTTATTGATCCACCACAGCCTCTATAAGTTTAGCAATGTTATCACTTTGGAAATCAGGTAAATTGTACCCAGCTCAGAAGGATTCAGAAAGGGTTTCCTCAAGAGAGATGGTATTGGAGTCTTTTCACAGAGTAACTGCAAATAGCTTGTTGTTCCTGATACGACCATTAAAGAGAGTGTTTGGCAGGAATTTACCCTGTGTGGCTCTGCAAGCATCCCTACTATAAGTTACCCAACTGCAAATGTCCATGATAATCCTGCTCTTTGTACAAAAAAGATGAGGAAAAGAGGACAGTGTAGCCCCACAGGCTCCCATTAAGTGATTGTACAAGCAGCGTCTGCTCCTTTAAGGGCCCAGAGATCACCAGTATCCCATCATGCCCAGCAGGTGGCAGCTACTTCAGCTCTTTATGACAAGATGTGGCAATATTAATTAGGTCCAATTATCGTCTCTGTCGTCTCCACCGAGGGGCAAGAGGGTTGATATGACTTTGAGATTCTCCCTGAAACAGAAGTTGGATTACAGGTAAGAAATCATTCCTTCTCTCTCTCTCTCAAGGGATCTCCATTGATAGTCATAAAAAATGAATAGAATAGCAAAACCATCCTCACCAAGAGCGGTGGAACAGACTGAGGAGACCAATCGACTGAGGAGACCAATCGACCAAATCAAGCAAATACATTCCTTAGGTAGGCCTAACGAACTCGAGCATCTGTTTTAGCATCTCACTCCAAACAGTAATGTTTGGTAAGTGTATGAACAGATCTTTATTTAGATGCTTTACAGATTTCAGCTATAGGGACATTTCTCATTACAGAAGCAGTAGTCGCTTTCCCTCTTGTGGAGTGAGCGTTAGGTCTACTGGACAGAACCGTTTTTGCTTCATGATAACATCAGATAATACAAAGTACTATTCATTGGTACTGACTAGTCCATAGTTTACAAACAATTAGCCCAACTTTTATATATCTCTTGTCTTGTCCTGTCTAGACAAAACTTTAAAACTCACCCAACATCTAGTGAGTGGAAAGCCTTTTCAGCAGGTGTTGGAGAATGCTGGAAGAAAGTTAGCAAGGAAACCGTCTGATTGACCTGAAAGTCCCAAATGTCTTTGGGTAGGAATTTTGGGTGAGTCCTCATCACTACGTTACTGGAATGAAAAATGATATATAGTTGGTGGGAACACAGTGTCTGAATTTTGCTAATCCTATGTTCTGATGTGATCGGTACAAGGAAAACAGTCTTCAAAGAGAGATGTAATGACAATTTGTGAACGGGCTCAAAATGGGCCTGCATGAGAGAACTGTATTGAGCTTCCAGGGAGAAGATGGACGCATTTTGGGAGGGAAAACCTTCTTCAACCCTTCTAAAAAATCCTTGATAATAGGGATTTAAAGAAAAGGAGGGTTGTGAAGTACATTTCTGTAAGTAGTAAGAGCTACCAAATAAACTTTTATGGAAGAAAATTGTAAGCCAGATTTGGCTAAATGAAGTAAGTATGGAGGGATGACATCTTCTTAGCAGGTTGGTGGATCCAAGTTCTTTTTGGTACACCAAGGGCCAGATGTAACAAGCTTCCAGTTTGCATTTCTTAAATAGCGAACTTTAAGAAATCGCTATTTGAGAAATGGGATGTAGGAAAACTACGATTTGGTAATAGCAATTTCTTAAAAATCGCAATCGCTATTAGCGAATTGTAATTAGGAATGGGATTCTAAGGGCCTGTAGGCCCATAGGTGTGAATGGTTTTGCATTTCCAAATTTGTGACTTCCTGTTAGGAATTTGCAAATTAGGTAATGCAAATCCCAGGGTGCTGGGGGCCTAAGGCCCCCTCTGATGCACTCCTAAAAATATTTGTGGACATGTAAAGCCCTAGGGTCATGTGTGCGCTACATGTCATTTTTAAAAATGCATTTTTAATGCATTTTTAAAATTTGCACATGCTTACCACCAAACTTCCATTTGTGGTAATTGCATTTCCTATATGCCAAATTCGCATTTAGGAAATGCATGATACATGTGCACTGGTAATCACAAATAGGTATTTCCTATTTGCAATTACCTATCCCTAAATGGAGTCGCCATTGCAGGGAATCGCTATTTTAGTGATTCCTTGAAATTGCACTGCGAATACCTTTCATACATTCTGAAAGACATTTTTGCATTCGCAAATGGTGGAATTTTGTGATTCGCACCATTTGTGAACGCAAAAAGCTTTGATACGTCTGGCCCCAAATGCTAAGTCTCGTCCATTAGAATTAATAGGCTGAACGCATTGACAGTTGTTTTGCCTCTTTTAGAATGTTCATTAATTCTTGTGGAAGGTTCAGATGCCCATACCGAACTAGCTCAGGAGCCATGCTGCCAAACTCAAGGAGGAAAGATTGGAGGGAACCATCTGACCTCTGAATTTTGTGAGAAGATCTGGTCTGCACAGCAGCTTGAGATGTGGATGCTCCGGTGATGAGGGTCCGTGAACCAGCTCTGACGTAACCGCTCTGGAGCAATCAAGATCATTCTGGCCCTCGAGTAAGACAGTTTGATGAAAACTGACAAGGGCAATCGGAGGAAAGGCATATAGAAATTTGCTGGACCACTGGTTCCATAGGGCATTCCCCAGTGTTCCTGGTTCACAGTACCTCGAGGTGAAGCCTGTGCATTTTATTTTTCTGTGTTGGCGAATAAGTAGATGTGAGGAGATCCTCACATTCTAAAGATGGTGTGCATGACTTTCTTGAGAATGACCCATTTATGGTTTTCTTGTCAGACTCTGCTAAGGGAGTTTCCTTGAACATTTCAGAAACCTGGGAGATAAGTTACAGTTCTCTGCAAGTCTCTGGCTATTAGCCACTTCCAAATTGTTGGGACTTCAAGAGATAAAGCTCTGGACCTCGTTCCGCCCCGCTTGTTTTGGAAGTACATAGTTGTCGTGTTGTCTCTCTGAACAAGCAGGGATTGCATCTTGAAAGACAGAAGAAAAGTCTTCAACACTAGATGGACTGTGCAGAGCTTGAGGAGGTTGATGTGATAGGTCATCTCTCTCTGAGACCTTTTTCCTCGGATTTGTAGGTGATCTATGTTTGCTCCCCAACCGAGTAACAAGTCATCTGTTATTATGACTTGGGAAGGAATATCCTAATGAAATGGCATCCCTTGAAGCAGATTTGTCAGAGAGCACCACCATTTTAGGGCCTGCTTTGCTTTGGGGAGGACTGTAATCTTGTCCACCCAATTGCTCGTAAGTTGGTCCCACAGATCTTAGAGGCATTCCTGGAGAGGACGCATGTATTCAGAGTCAGAAAGATACACAACGACATTGAGCTAGGAAGAGAGGACACTGTTCTCACTGTGGGGTGGAATACTTTCATGAGAGAGTGATGCTTTGGACAGATTGATAACAGTCTCTCTTCCGAAGGACACACTCTTGCCTGGATGGTGTCGATGGAGGCCCCAAAGCAATGCAGTCTTTGGACTGGAGTAGAGATTGATTTGGCGTGATAGATATGCAGCCTCAATTGTTAGAGAAGATTGCTGGTCAACTGGCAATGATGCCTGGAGTAGCGCAAATGATGGCAAAATCTGGATCAAGATTGTAGCGGAGAAGGCAGAGGCCTCAGAAAAGTAGCTTCCACAGGCTGTGGTATTGGACGAGGCATTGGCACTGTTGGTGGAGAAGATGCAGGAGGAGAAATTGGAGGAGGCCGAAGAGGTATGGAGGTGGAGATAAAGGCAGAGGAGTAGGAGAGTAATAAGTAGGAGAGTCTGGCAGTAGTATAGGAGAGGACAGAGAATACACCCTGGAGTAATCAGAGTCCATGGATGTTGGTTTGCATCTCTGCCTTGATTTGTTAGCCTTTTCTGCAGATTTAGATGGTCTCAATGTCGACACACTCCCTGACTTCGACTTTCGCCTATGTCTCATCATCGATCTTCCTTGATGTCGAGACACTCCACGACTTTGAAGTCCTTCTGTGCTTCGACGGTGTAGTAACCTTCAATGTCAACCTACCACTTCTAGATGTCGACCCTCATCTCCTTTTCGACGTGGACCCAGCCCTCAATGATGAACAAGTTGGTATGGTACCTTGCCTCGACTTTGAACCTATGAATGTTGACCTGGAACAACATCGTATTTGGGCTGTGCTACTCTTTTTGGATCTCCCACACCTACTGTCCTAGTTGGAATGTGGCAGATCCCCGGTAGAAGACTGACCCTCTCCTCGCTCTCTCGATGTCCCACCTCCAGACTGCGCTTCCTGGTCCTTGCGTCGCTTCTATGTGCCATGGAGGCAAATCTTCTCCCTTTCCCTCAAGGTACATATGGAAAGCTTTCTGCAGCATGGACATCTGCCAGGAACATGGCTCTCAGGAAGGCAGATGATGCAGGTGCCATGAGGGTCTGACATGCCCTTTTTTCTTCCACAGACAGGGCACTTTTCAAATAAAAATGGCATTCTATTTGACTAAGGAAAAAAATGTTCTGTCAAAAAAAGCAGTAAATCAAATGGACTATTTGGTAAAAGAAAAAGCCAAAAAGACTGAGCTCACTGCTCTAAACGCCTGTCACCAAAGAACTGAAGCGAATGCCACCTGCTGGGCATGATGGGGTACTGGTGGAAAGATATTTAAGCATTATATATATATATATATATATATATATATATATATATATATATATATATATATATATATATATATATATATATATATAAAATTACTTTTTTTAAATCAATCTGAAGAAATTGGCCATTATAGCCTTCCGTATGGGCTACACAATGCTCTTGTCTCAAGCTTATCTACAGGCCTTCCTGAAGAAAGGCAAGCATCCACATTTAAGAAGATATATTGTAAAGAAGTCCTCCGGGATCCCTGCAAGTGGGACGGAACTATTCAGTGCTTATGACTCTCAATGGAGATCCCCTGAGAGTGGAATGTCTATGTATCGTGACTGAAATTCCTGCAATGATTATTCATAAAATATTCCATATTTTGATGATCAAATACAAAATGGTCCTCTAGTGTCAGTCAAAACAGGTCTCAGTGTAGTTGAAGACATCTCCATGGCTAAGAGCTAAGAGTTTTCTTTAAAACACTGAGTAATTTAATTCAGACTCTGACAAAACACAAAAACAAAGAATACACATATTTGAAATATCAGGAGGACATAAAGGTGGTCAATACAACCCTGGCGGTCGGTGTTAAAGCGGAATCATGACCGTGGTGGAAACCGCCAACATAGACAGCCACTTTAACACTCCGACCGCCACAGCGGTACAAACAAACAGCATGGCGGTCACTGCCAACAGACAGGCGGAGGACAACGTACCGCCCACAGTATCACAACCTACCAATCCGCCACCTTTTCCGGGGCGGATTCACCGCGAACAAAAACACGGCGGAAACAGGACTTCGAAGGGAAAACACTCACCTCAACACACCCCACGAGGAATCCGGACGCCATGGAACCCAAGCTCCAGATCCTGCCAGCCCTTATCTTCTTCCTCCTCTACCAGGAACACGAATGCCGGCGGCGAAGACGACGGTGAGTACTGCACCTATGACACAGGGAAGGGGGAGGGAAAAAACAGGGACACACACACGCAACACCCCCACCCTCACCCACTACAACACACACACTAATACAGCATGATACATTACAGTTACACCCCCCAAACTCCCCAGAAGAATGCAAAGACAAAAGGAAATGAGTGTAACCATTGTAATATATTAAAATCCAGTACGCAAAAAATATATATACACCATAAACAAATATATACACCAAGAATAGTAGTCCAGGTAGTGCTCCATTGAAGTCCGTGGAACACTGGGCCCACACGGCATGGGCGAGGCCCACACTCAAATCCCCGAACGCTGCAGGGGCATCAGATAGCAATAAAACAGGCACCTCAGGGGGAAGAGAAAGGGAGGATACCTCAGCCAGTTGAGTGCACGATGCCAAATCCACGAGGGGGCCACATGCCCACTGTTCAATCCTGGGGAGTGCAAAGCCACAGTCTCTCAAGTCCCTACAGTGGGTGGGTTGCCCACTGTTCCATCCTGGGGAGTCCAAAGCCACAGTCTCTCAAGTCTCTACAGTAGGTGGGTTGCCCACTGTTCAATCATGGGGAGTGTAAAGCCACAGTCTCTCAAGTGGATAACAGTCTCCACTGGTTCTGGAGCGGGCCTTGTGCCCAGAGTGCTTCATCCTGCCAAGGACTGAGGTAGTGGATGTCAATCTCCACTGGTTCTGGAGGGGGCCTTGTGCCCAGAGTGCTTCATCCTGCCAAGGACTGAGGTAGTGGATGTCATTCTCCACTGGTTCTGGAGGGGGCCTTGTGCCCAGAGTGCTTCATCCTGCCAAGGACTGAGGTAGTGTATGTATCTCTCCACTGGTTCTGGAGGGGGCTTGTGCCCAGAGTGCTTCATCCTGCCAGGGACTGAGGTACTGGATGTATCTCTCCGCTGGTTCTGGAGGGGGGCCTTGTGCCCAGAGTGCTTCATCCTACTCGTGACGAACTCAGTAGCGTCAGTGCCCTTGGCGCTCATGGGCCAGCGGTGCTTGTTGCGGCGGTGTCCTTGGCAGCGTTGCTTGTGGCTGCAGTGTCCTGTTCAGCAGTGCTTGTTGCGGCGGTGCAATTGGCAGCGGTGCTCTTGGCGGCAGTGTCCTGTTCAGCTGTGCTTGTTGCGGCGGTGTCCTGGGCAGCAGTGCTTGTGGCGGTAGTGTCCTGTTCAGCGGTGCTTGTGGCGGCGGGGTCCTTGGCAGTGACTCAGCTGCTGGCGGTCCTTTATGGCCCTGCGGGGCTGGTGCTGGCGGTCCTGTCCTGGGCAGCTGGGCTGGTGCCGGCGGTCATGTCCTGGGCAGCTGAGCTGGTGCTGGCGGTCCTGTCCTGGGCAGCTGGGCTGGTGCTGGCGGTGGCCTCCTGGGCTGCCGGAATGATGACGGTGGCCTTCTGGGCAGCGGAATGATGGCGGTGGCCTCCTGGGTAGCGGGGATGATAGCGGTGGCCTCCTGTACAGCAGGACTGGTGCTGGCGGTGGCCTCCTGGGCAGCGGGGATTATGGCGGTGGCCTCCTGGGCAGCGGGAATGATGGCGGTGGCCTCTTGGGCAGCGGGGATGATGGCGGTCTTCTCCGCCATGCTGCTCTTCCCAGACTTGCTGAGTTTCTTGTGCCCCTTCCCCACCTTGGAAGGTGTCGCAGCTGACTCCACACTCCCACCTGTACCCCTGGGAGCGGCTTTGGTGGCTGGAGTCTTCCCCTTCTCCCGCCGGGCACTGGCCAAATATTGATGCTTGACAGGTGGGTGACTGTCCGTGCTGTGGCTCCATGCCACACTGGCTGCCCTGCTGCCCGGTGCACTCCAGATTCCGGTGACTTCAGACACCACTGGTCCCGGAGATGTTGTGGCTGAGGTGCTAGGTTGGGACCCGGAGAGTCGGGCCCTAGGAGACTGACGGGGTGGGGGAGGTGAGGGAAAGAGGTCAAGGGTGGACAGGAAAAGTTTCTTGGGAACACTGGGACGGGTAGCTGGAGGGGGTTTGGGAGTGGAGGAAGAGGTTGTGGTTGTAGGAGGTGTTCGTTTGGTGACTTTGGGTAAAGGTGCATGCGCTGGAGGCTGTCGTGAGGTGGATGGCTGTTGGGTGGGTGTGTGGCTGCGTTTGTGTATCTTGGGAGGTGGCGTCACAGACACACTGGGAGAGGACACAGGGGATGTGTGAATGGTAGTGGGGGTGGTGACTACACATGAGCGGGTGTGGTGGTGGGTGTGCTGGTGATGGAAGTAGTGGCTGTAGATGTAGTGCATGCAGGTGTGAGTGTAGACGAGACTGGGAGGGAGGAGGGAGACGAGGAGGAAGGGGACACAGTGGAGGCAGTGGATGTTGGTGTGTCTGCATGTGTGTGATGCTTGCGTGAGTGCCTGTGGGATGTGTGGTGCTTATGTTTGCCAGAGCTTCCCTTGTGTGTTGACGTGTGTGCATGCTGGTTTGAAGGTGTGCTTGGGATAGGCTGAGGTAGAGGGGATTGGGTCTGGGTGGAGGAAGTTGGAGGGGGAGGCTAGAGACAGGGACAATAGCTGCAATCAGTGCTGAGGCCAGAGTCTGAAAAGCTCGCTGAAGGGCCGCCTGACTAGAATGAATGCCCTCCCGGAATGCATTTGTTTCTTGCAACTGCCCTTCTCCACCCTGGATGGCATTCAAAATGGTAGACTGCCCAACAGTGAGGGGCCAGAGGAGGTCAATGGCCTCCTCACTGAGGGCAGCAGGTCTGACTGTGGCAGGGCCTGAGGTGCCTGGGGCGAAGGTGATGCCCACCCTCCTGTATGAGCGGGCACGGGGCAAAGGCTGAGGGGCTGCTGGGAGGGCGGTGCTGGTAGGATAGGTGGCGTCTATACCTGTAGATGCGGGGGGCACAGATGTGGCCGCCACCACAAGGGAGCTCCCATCAGAGGACGAGTCCGTATCACTGGTCTCAGCTCCTGTCCCCTCCGTGGAGCTCCCCTCACCCTCCGTCCCGCTGGTGAAATCGGAGTCCATAGTCTCACCCTCCAGGGCCATGTGGGATGCAGCTCCCTCCTGCTCCGGTGCCACTGCTCCTCCGCCTTATGATGCTAATGCACACAAGAACAGGGAGACCACAAAAAAGGGGGGAAGAAAGAAGAAAGACATGTTGAGTGCATGCATTACCGCTACCATCGGCGGACAAGACAAACACAGAAGCCCCCTGCACTACGCCGCGCACTTGGGGACCACTGTTCAATCCCTGGGACATGTACTACAAGGCTATGGCCAACATCTGCATACATGGATGCCACAGGAGCCTGACTAGGTGTACTTGGCACTGTAACCGGGTGGGGTGCCACAGGGTCTGCCAGAACAAGGGGACCTACCTAGCACACTCACCCTGGCCTAGGGAAATGCACAGCCCACCTCCCCACCCAGACACCTCCACTGTGTGCAAAATCAGCAGAATGAGAGTGTACTCACACCCTTGTGGCTGCTGTGATGCCCTCAAGCGCCCATCCAACTCCGGGTACGCCACCACCAGGATCCTGAACATCAGGGGGGGTCATGGTGCGACGGGCACCCCTCCCACGTTGGGAGGCCATCCCCAGCTGGGCCTCCGCCGTCTTCTTGCTCCAGCGGCGAATGTCCTCCCATCTTTTCCGGCAGTGGGTGCTCCGTCTGTGGTAGACCACCAGGGTCCGGACTTCCTTGGCGATGGCACGCCAAATATCCTTCTTCTGGTGGGTGCTGACCTACAGGAATAGTCCAGGGGAAAAGGAGAAGATATAACCGTCTGCACCGTCACAGTCATTGGCCCCCTTCCCTAGCCTTGCCATGTGGCACATGCACTCACCGTCGTTTCATGCACGCCTCAATCTCCCCCCCATCTTTCATCCACCCCACTCCACATAGGCATAGCCCATACAGCATGCTCCCAGTGTACTTACCTGTTTGTCTGGAGGACCGTAGAGTAGCGTGTACTGGGGGAGGACCCCATCCACGAGTTTCTCCAACTCCTCCGATGTGAAGGCAGGGGCCCTTTCCCCAGACGCACGAGCCATTGTCTCTTCCAGACCGAGGTCACAGCAGCACTTGCAGTGTAGGTCCTCTCCTGTCGAAGATCAGGTATTGAGTGATTGAACGGATAGAAAATGGCAGTCACGTCCGCGGCGGTGCGTACCTTCACCGCCGGCGTACATCTTCATTGGCTCCTGGGATCCATAGGGTCCAATGTTAACCAATGAAGAATTGCGCTGCAGTCTTCAACCGCCTACCGCGACGGTGTACAACGCCAGCGCAGTTACCTCACATCCCATTGTCCCACTTTACAGGTCAGGCAGCTGCCATTTCAGGGGCCCACATGGCTTAATTTTTAACTGCGTCACACATACCTAGGCCTTGCCTCAACACTCATACAGGCCAAATTTCGGATTATGATTCGTGTTCTGTGTAAACTGTGGGTACATACCTCTGAGTTGCTTGACTCTGTGCTCGTTGTTGTCCTTCATAGGCACCGTCCGTTGGGACATGTGAGGAGATGGCAACATCCTTCGGTGTACAGACGGCTGGTGGACCTGTCGACAATTGAGGAAAGATATGTGATCATCACCTTCAGGCTTGATCGTGCCACAATCCTGGAACTGTGTGCCCAGCTGGAGCCAGACCTGATGTCAGCTATCCGCCATCCCACAGGAATCCCCCCTCTAGTGCAGGTGCTGTCAGTACTCCATTTCTTTGCAAGTGGGTCATTTCAAACAACAGTGGCAATAGCATCAGGGATGTCCCAGCCTATGGCCCTCATTACAACATTGGCAGTAAAAGCCGGCTACCGCCGTGCAGATGACCGCCAACACACCGCCGCGGCCACGGAAAACCGCCACAGCTATTATGACCCACATTTCGGAATCCGCCAAAATTCAGACACCCACACAAGTCCGCCACACCAAAGGTCAGTGATAAACTGGCGATAGCAAAACCTCCACCGTCACGCCAACAGAAATACACCTACACTATCACGACACACGAATCCACGCGGCGGTCTTTCAACCGTGGTATTCCATTGGCGGTACACACCGCCGCGCTCAAAATACACACACTCTTACAAAACACAGCCACATTGGACAATTCCAAATACATACACCTGATACACACAGCACACCACTCCCACACACCCATTACAATATAAAACACACACCCACATCACCCACAAACCCATACGACAAACATTCCTGAAAGAAGGCCAGAGAGAGACATCACCAGCAAGAACAACAGCATCCACAGGCACACAACACCATCACCCACACAACTTTCACGCACCTCACACAACACACCACTACATCTCACCACACTTATCACCACACACTCCACCCCACACATCACCTACACCACCCCATGGCACGGCAAAGACACCCCAGGTTCTCGGAGGAGGAGCTCAGGGTCATGGTGGAGGAAATCGTCCGGGTAGAGCCACAGCTATTCGCAGCAGAGGTGCAGCACACATCCATAGCTAGGAAGAGGGAGCTATGGCGCAGAATAGTGGACAGGGTCAACGCAGTGGGACAGCACCCAAGAAATCGGGAGGACATCAGGAAGAGGTGGAACGACCTACGGGTGAAAGTGCGTTCCGTGGTCTCAAGACACCACCTGGCGGTTCAGCGGACTGGCAGCGGACCCCCACCTCCTCACCCACAACTAACAACAGGTCTTGGTGATTCTGCATCCTGAGGGCCTCGCAGGAGTAGGTGGAGGAATGGACTCTGGTAAAACAAAGACAAAGATTTGCTATTACACCCCCCACCCTACCTGCATGCTATCACATACCCCCACCCTCACCCCCAGCACCCCAACTCCTCACATATGTCCCAACATCACAACCCACACATCCCAACACCAAGCCCTGCATGCAACAACAAAGCATGGACACCCATCACCAAAGCATGCCCACTGCACATACCCATACACCCCCCTAAACCATCATCACACAAGGTCCCACACAGGAATGCTAGCACTGAGGTACACGGTCACCCACCCATTGCACACCATTACACACACAGATTTAATAAACATCCTTTCATACCCCTGCAGGACCCCTAACCAACGTCACTGGACAGGAGGGTCCACACATGTCCACACCACCAACAGAAGAGGCCCACAGTGATGACAGCACCTCTGTCCAACTGGATCTAGATGACCAGCCCGGACCATCGGGGACCTCTGGACAGTCGGTTCCACAGGCCAGGCCACCACAGACCTTCCCCCCTCTGGAAACACCAGCAAAGCACTCACCCAGCGGGGCCATACCTCCGTTCCCAGGACACGTCAATCAGCTGTGTGTCCACCACTACAGGGAACCCAGGATAACCTACCACCCCAACAACAACTGGGACCTGGGGGCAGTGGTAGTGGGCACACGGTCCAGGGGACGGAGGCCCAGGAACACAGGGGAACTGGGAGGGCTGCTGTGCGACAGGGGGCGGTGAGGCCAAGGGAACTCACTCTCCACGAGGCCCTCTCCTCCATCATGGAGCCTACCACCACTCCCAGGAGACGATGGCAACGGTACTGGCCAAGTTTCAGGAGACCCAGCGTATGCAGGAGGAACAGTATTTGGGCTTCAGGGAGGAACTCAGAACCATCAGCTCCACCCTGGGCACCATCGTAGGGGTGCTGAAGGAAGTACTCAACACCAGGAGGGACACTGTGGCACTACAAGGGGCCCCTGACACTAGCATGGACGATGAACTGCCCACCACCTCCGCAAGCGCTAGTGGACAGGACGCCCCGCCACAGGACCACCACACCAGCACCCCACCCCCTGCAGAGGGAGAACCACCTCGCAAACGGTCCCTGAGATCCAGGAACAAGACAGAGAACGATGCCAAGACCCCCGCCAAGAAATGAGACCACCCTGATTGTTATCCTACTGTCCCACTTTGTCACCCTGTCCATAATTAAACTGCCCCAGCTCCACTTCCTATGCCCATATGGGCAATGCACCTGTGAGACTAATAGACTGGACTCTGCCATGGACACTTCTCCGCCATCACCCCTCACCATTTCACTACCCCCTCCAATATTGAGCATTTAAATAAACACACCTAAAGCACAAAATGATCTGGAGTCTGTCTGTGATTTCGAAATAGTGTATTAGCAATTACAGTGACAAAATGTTTTTGAAATAGTAATGTCAACATACCTATGTCACACAGCTCTAGTCCATGAGGAATCTAAGCAGATGTCACACAGTGGGACCCACATCTGTGAAATCGTAAGTGAAAGTGAAAACTCAGTGACCATTCACTGGGTGAAAACGACAGGAGAGAGGTAGTAGTGTCTAAGTACATGTAGTAGGCAGGTTTGTATTCCTACCTGTGTCTCACTGGAAATATTGCAGGATCACTGAGTCCCTGTTGTGAATGTCTTCTTCCTCTGCTTCCTCCTCATCACTGTCCACAGGCTCCACAGCCGCAACAACACCGCCATCTGGACCATCCTCCTGCAGAAAAGGCACCTGGCGTCGCAAAGCCAAGTTATGAAGCATACAGCAGGCCACGATGATCTGGCACACCTTCTTTGGTGAGTAGAATAGGGATCCACCTGTCATATGGAGGCACCTGAACCTGGCCTTCAGGAGGCCGAAGGTCCGCTCGATCACCGTCCTAGTTCGCCCATGAGCCTCATTGTAGCGTTCCTCTGCCCTTGTCCTGGGATTCCTCACTGGTGTCAGTAGCCATGACAGGTTGGGGTAACCAGAGTCACCTGCAAATGGCGAGGGGCAACTGTTAGACACACACTAACCTGAAGGGATAACCCCAGACCCAGACAACCATTCCCACTGACTTGCTTCCAGGTGCTCACCTAATAGCCACACACGGTGCCTCTGGAGTTGACCCATCACATAAGGGATGCTGCTATTCCGCAGGATGTAGGCGTCATGCACTAAGCCAGGGAAAATGGCATTCACATGGGAGATGTACTGGTCTGCCAAACATACCATCTGCACATTCATAGAATGATAACTCTTCCGGTTTCTGTACACCTGTTCACTCCTGTGGGGGGGACCAAAGCCACATGGGTCCCATCAATGGCACATATGATGTTGGGGATATGTCCCAGGGCATAGAAATCACTTTTCACTGTAGGCAAATCCTCCACCTGAGGGAAAACGATGTAGCTCCGCATGTGTTTCAGAAGGGCAGACAACACTCTGGACAATACGTTGGAAAACAAAGGCTCGGACATCCCTGATGCCATGGCCACAGTTGTTTGAAATGACCCACTTGCAAGGAAATGGAGCACTGACAGCACCTGCACTTGAGGGGGGATTCCTGTGGGATGGCGGATTGCTGACATCAGGTCTGGCTCCAACTGGGTACACAGTTCCTGCATTGTGGCACGGTCAAGCCTGTAGGTGATTATCAAATGTCGCTCCTCCATTGTCGACAGGTCCACCAACGGTCGGTACACCGGAGGATGCCACCCTCTCCTCACATGTCCCAGCGGACGGTGCCTATGAAGGACAACAGCGAGCACAGAGTCAAACAACTCAGAGGTACGTACCCACAGTTTTTGCCCAGAACACCAATCATACCCAAAAGGTGGCCTGTATGTGTGTTAAGTCTAGGCCTAGGTATGTGTGATGCAGTTGAAAATGAAGCCATGTGGGCCACTGAAATGGCAGCTGCCTGACCTCTAAAGTGGGACAATGGGATGTGAGGTAACTGCGCTGGCGTTGTACACCGTCGCGGTATGCGGTCCAGGACCGCGGCACAATGCTGCATTGGTTAACATTGGACCCTATGGGTCCCAGGAGCCAATGACGATGTACGCCGGCGGTGACGGTACGCACTGCCGCGGACGTGACCGCCATTTTCTATCTGTTCAATCACTCAATACCTGATCTTCGACAGGAGAGGACCTACACTGCAAGTGCTGCTGTGACCTCGGTCTGGAAGAGACAATGGCTCGTGCGTCTGGGGAAAGGGCCCCTGCCTTCACATCGGAGGAGTTGGAGAAGCTCGTGGATGGGGTCCTCCCCCAGTACACGCTACTCTACGGTCCTCCAGACAAACAGGTAAGTACACAGGGAGCATGTTGTATGGGCTATGCCTGTGTGGAGAGGGCTGGATGTAAGAAGGAAGGGGGCAGAGTGCTGCGTGCATGAAAGACGGTGAATGCAAGTGCCACATGGCAAGGGAAGGGATGGGGGCCAATCACTTTGATGGTGCAGTTGGTAATGACTTCTCTTCTTCCCCTGTACATTTCATATAGGTCAGCGCCCACCAGAAGAAAGATATTTGGCGTGCCATCGTCAAGGACGTCCGAACCCTCTGGGTCTACCACAGACGGAGCACCAACTGCCGGAAAAGATGAGAGGACATTCGCCGCTGGAGCAAGAAGACGGCGGAGGCTCAGCTGGGGATGGCCTCCCAACGTGGGAGGGGTGCCCGTCGCACCATGACCCCCCTGATGTTCAGGATCCTGGCGGTGGCCTACCAGGAGTTGGATGGGCGCTTGAGGGCATCACAGCAGACACAAGGGGGTGAGTACACTCTCATTCTGCTGAGTTTACGCGCAATGGAGGTGTCTGGGGGGAGGGGGGCTGGGCGTTTCCGTAGGCCAGGGCGAGTTTCGTAGGCAAGGCCCTTCCGTAAGGCAGGCCATGTGGCACCCCACCCCACCTCTGTAGAGTGCCAAGTACAGCTATTCATGCCCCTGTGTCATCTATGTGTGCAGATGTCGTCCATAGGCTTGTAGGCCATTTCCCAGGAATTGAACAGTGGAGCCCAAGAGCACGGCGTAGTGCAGGGGGCTTCTGTGTCTGTCGTGTCCGCCAACGGTAGCGGTAATCCATGCACTCAACATGTCTTTCTTCTGTTGCCCCCCCACTTTTTGTGGTCTCCCTGTTGTTGTGTGCATTAGCATCATCAGGTGGAGGAGCAGTGGCACCGAAGCACAAGGAAGCTGCATCCCACATGGCCCTGGAGGGCGAGACTACGGATTCGGAAATCACCAGTGGGACGGAGGGCGAGGGGAGCTCCACGGCGGGGACAGGAGCTGACACCAGCGACACGGACTCGTCCTCTGATGGTAGCTCCCTTGTGGTGGCGGCAACATCTGTGCCCCCGCATCTACAGGTACAGCTGCCACCCCCCCTACCAGCACCGCCCTCCCAGCAGCCCCTCAGCCTTCGCCCCGTGCCCGCTCACCCAGGACGGTGGGCATCACCTTCCCCCCAGGCACTTCAGGCCCTGCCCCAGTCACCCCTGCTGCCCTCAGTGAGGAGGCCATTGACCTCCTCAGGTCCCTCCCTGTTGGGCAGCCTACCATTTTGAATGCCATCCAGGGTGTAGAAAGGCAGTTGCAACAAACTAATGCATTCCTGGAGGGCATTCATTCTGGTCAGGCGGCCCTTCACCGAGCTTTTCAAACTCTGGCCTCAGCACTGATGGCAGCCATTGTCCCCGTCTCTAGCATCCCCCCTCCAACTTCTTCCATCCAGACCCAATCCCCTGTACCTCTGCCTATCCCAAGCACACCATCAGACCAGCCTGCACACACCTCAACACACAAGGGAAGCTCAGGCAAACATAAGCACCACACATCCCACAGGCACTCACACAAGCAACACACACATGCAGACACACCAACATCCACTGCCTCCACTGTGTCCCCCTCCTCCTCGTCTCCCTCCTCCCTCCCAGTCTTGTCCACACTCACACCTGCATGCACTACCTCTACAGCCACTACGTCCCTCTCCAGCACACCCACCACCACACTCCGCTCACGTGCAGTCACCACCCCCACTACCATTCACACGTCCCCTGTGTCCTCTCCCAGTGTGTCTGTGACGCCCCCTCCCACGATACACAAACGCAGGCACACACCCACCCCACAGCCGTCCACCTCACGACAGCCTCCAGCGCATGCACCTTCACCCAAAGTCAGCAAACGAACACCTCCTACAACCACCACCTCTTCCTCCACTCCCAAACCCCCTCCAGCTACCCGTCCCAGTGTGTCCAAAAAACTTTTCCTGTCCACCCTTGACCTTTTTCCCACACCTCCCCCACCCCGTCCATCTCATAGGTCCCGAAGTAGCACCTCAGCCAAAACATCTCCGGGACCAGTGGTGCCTGTAGTCACCGGTATGTGGAGTGCACCGGCCACCAGGACAGCCAGTGTGGCACGGAGCCACAGCACAGACAGTCCCCCACCTGTGAAGCATCAGAAGTTGGCCAGTGCCCGGCAGGAGAGGGGCAAGACTCCACCCACCAAATCCGCTCCCAGGGGTCCTGGTGGGAGTGTGGAGTCAGCTGTGACACCTTCCAAGGTGGGGAAGGGCCACAAGAAACCCGGCAAGTCTGGGAAGAGCTGCACGGCGGAGAAGACCGCCATCATCCCCGCTGCCCAGGAGGCCACCGTCAGCCCCAGGCCAGCTGCCCAGGAGGCCACCGCCAGCACCAGCCCTGCTGCCCAGGAGACCACCGCGAGCCCCAGCCCAGCTGCCCAGGAGGCCACCACCAGCCCCAGCCCTGCTGCCCAGGAGGCCACCGCAAGCCCCGCTGCCCAGGAGGCCACCGCCAGCCCCAGCACAGCTGCACAGGAGGCCACCGCCAGCCCCAGAACAGCTGCAGAGGAGGCCACCGCCAGCACAAGCCCCGCTTGGCCATGAAGGACCGCCAGCACCAGCCCCGCTGGGCCATGAAGGACCGCCAGCAAAAGCCCTGCTGGGCCATGAAGGACCGCCGTCTCAAGCCCCGCTGAACAGGGCACCGCCAACTCAAGCACCGCTGAACAGGGCACCGCCAACTCAAGCACCGCTAGCCAATGAGTGGCAGGGGCACTGAAGCAACTGGGTCCGTCACGGGGTGAGTGATGCACATCCATCCACTACCTCTGTCCTTCACAGGATGAAGCACTCTGGGCACCAGTCCCCCTCCAGAACCAGTGGAGACATCCATCCACTACCTCTGTCCTTCACAGGATGAAGCACTCTGGGCACCAGTCCCCCGCCAGAACCAGTGGAGAGATCCATCCACTACCTCTGTCCTTCAGAGGATGAAGCACTCTGGGCACCAGTCCCCCTCCAGAACCAGTGGAGACATCCATCCACTACCTCTGTCCTTCACAGGATGAAGCACTCTGGGCACCAGTCCCCCTCCAGAACCAGTGGAGAGATCCATCCACTACCTCTGTCCTAAACAGGATGAAGCACTCTGGGCACCAGTCCTCCTCCAGAACCAGTGGAGACATCCATCCACTACCCCTGTCCTAAACAGGATGAAGCACTCTGGGCACCAGTCCCCCTCCAGAACCAGTGGAGAGATCCATCCACTACCTCTGTCCTTCACAGGATGAAGCACTCTGGGCACCAGTCCCCCTCCAGAACCAGTGGAGACATCCCCCTTTCCCTCCCCCTGAGGTGCCTGTTTAGTTGCTGTCTGATGCCCCTGCAGTGTTCTCTCCGTCATGGTCGGGGATCTTGTGTGGGCCTCGCCCATACCGTGTGGTCCCTGTGTTCCACTGACTTTCTTTGTGCAGTACCTGGACTACTATGCCCGGTATATATTTTGTACATGGTGTATATATATATATATATTTCTGCCTACTTGTTTGTAATATATTCTGATGGTTACACTCATTTTCTTTGGTCTTTGCATTCTTCCGGGGGGCTTGGGGGGTGTAACTGTGATGTATTGATATGCATTAGTGTGTGTGTTGTAGTGGGTGAGGGTGGGGGTGTTGTTTGTGTGTGTCCCTGTTTTTTGCCTCTCCCCTCCCCTGTGTCGTAGGTGCAGTACTCACCGTGGTCTTCGCCGCCGGCGTTCGTGCTCCTGGTAGAGGAGCAGGAAGACTATCGCAGGTAGGATTTGGAGTTCCGGTTCCATGGTGCCCTCGTTCCTCGTGGAGTGTGTAGAGGTGAGCGTTTTCCCTTCGAAATTCCTGTTTCTGCCGTGTTTTTATCCGCAGTGAATCCGCCCCGGAAAAGGTGGCGGATTGCCCTGTCATAATAGTGTGGGTGGTACTTTGTCCTCCGCCTGTCTGTTGGCGGTGTCCGCCGCGCTGTTTGCTTGTACCGCCGTGGCGGTCGGAGTGTTTAAGTGGCTGTCTTTGTTGCCGGTTTCTGCCACGGTAGTAATTGCAATTTTTTTACAGCCGGCCTGTTGGCGATCTTACCGCTGCTTTAACACCGTCCGCCAGGGTTGTAATGACCACCTATGTTTTCCAACGTGTCGTCCAGAGTGTTGTCTGCCCTGCTGAAACACATGCGGAGCTACATCGTTTTCCCTCAGGTAGAGGATTTGCCTACAGTGAAAGGTGACTTCTATGCCCTGGGACATATCCCCAACATCATAGGTGCCATTGATTGGACACATGTGGCTTTGGTACCCCCCGCAGGAGTGAACAGGTGAACAGAAACCGGAAGAGTTATCATTCCATGAATGTGCAGATGGTGTGTTTGGCAGACCAGTACATCTCCCATGTGAATGCCAAATTCCCTGGCTCAGTGCATGACGCTTACATCCTGCGGAATAGCAGCATCCCTTATGTGATGGGTCAACTCCAGAGGCACTGTGTGTAGCTATTAGGTGAGGACCTGGAAGCAAGTCAGTGGGAATGGTTGTCTGGGTCTCGGGATATCCCTACAGGTTCGTGTGTGTCTAATAGTTGCCCTCGCCATTTGCAGGTGACTCTGGTTAACCCAACCTGTCATGGCTACTGACCCCAGTGAGGAATCCCAGGACAAGGGCAGAGGAACGCTACAATGAGGCCCATGGGCGAACTCAGCGGATTATAGAGCGGACCTTCAGCCTCCTGAAGGCCAGGTTCTGGTGCCGCCATATGACAGGTAGATCCCTATTCTACTCACCAAAGAAGCTGTGCCAGATCATCGTGGCCTGCTGTATGCTTCACAACTTAGCTTTGCGACGACAGGTGCCTTTTCTGCAGGAGGATGGTCCAGATGGCGGTGTTGTGGCAGCTGTGGAGCCTGTGGACAGTGAAGACGAGGAAGCAGAAGAAGAGGACATAGACAACAGGAAGTCGGTTATCCTGCAATACTTCCAGTGAGGCACAGGTAAGAATACAAACCTGCCTACTACATGTACTTTAACACTACTACCTCTCTACTGTCTGTTGTTTTCACCCAGTGTATGGTCACTGAGTTTTCATTTTCCCTTACGATTTCACAGATGTGGGTCCCACTGTGTGACATCTGCTTTGTTTCCTCATGGACTAGAGCTGTGTGACGTAGGTATGTTGACATTACATTTGAAAGAGCATTTTGTCACTGTAATTGCTAATACACTATTTCGTAATCACAGACAGACTCCAGATTGTTTTGTGCTTTAAGGGTGTTTATTTAAGTGCTCAAGATTGGGGGAGGTTGTAAAATGGTGAGGGGTGATGGTGGAGGAATGTCCACGGCAGAGTCCAGTCTATTAGTCTCACAGGTGCATTGCCCAAATGGGCATAGGAAGTGGAGCTGGGGCAGTTTGAGGATGGACAGGGTGACAAAGTGGGACAGTAGAATGACATTCAGGGTGGTCTCATTTCTTGGTGGGGGTCTTGGCATCGTTCTCTGTCTTTGTCCTGGATCTCAGGGACCGTTTTCGGGGTGGTTCTCCCTCTGCAGGGGGTGGGGTGCTGGTGTGGTGGTCCTGTGGCGGTGCCTACTGTCCACTAGCGCCGGCGGAGGTGGTGGGCAGTTCATCGTCCAGGCTAGTGTTGGGGGCCCCTTGTTGTGCCACAGTGTCCCTCCTGGTGTGGAGAACTTCCTTCAGCACCCCTACGATGGTGCCCAGGGTGGAATTGATGGATCTGAGTTCCTCCCTGAAGCCCAAATACTGTTCCTCCTGCAGGCGCTGGGTCTCCTGAAACTTGGCCAGTACCGTTGCCACCGTCTCCTGGGAATGGTGGTAGGATCCCATGATATTGGAGAGGGCCTCGTGGAGAGTGGGTTCCCTTGGCCTGTCCTCCCCCTGTCGCACAGCAGCCCTCCCAGTTCCCCTGTGTTCCTGTGCCTTCGTCCCCTGGACTGTGTGCCCACTACCACTGCCCCCAGGTCCCTGTTGTTGTTGGGGTGGTGGGTTAGCCTGGGTTCCCTGTAGTGGTGGACACACTGCTGATTGACGTGTCCTAGGGACAGAGGTATGGGCACGGTGGGTGGGTGCTGTGCTGGTGTTTCCAGAGGGGGGAAGCACTGTGGTGGCCTGTGACTGTGTGAGGGGAACCGACTGTCCAGAGGTCCCCGATGGGCCGGGCTGGTCATCTAGATCCAGTTGGACAGAGGTGCTGTCATCACTGTGGGCCTCTTCTGTTGGTGGTGTGGACATGTGTGGAGCCTCCTGTCCGGTGACGTTGTGTAGGGGTCCTGCAGGGGTATAAAAGGATGTTTATTACATCTGTGTGTGCCATGGTGTGCAATGGGTGGGTGACCGTGTACCCCAGTGCTTGCATTCCTGTGTGGGTCCTTGTTTGATGGTGGTTCAGGGGGGTGTATGGGTGTGTGCAGTGGCCATGCTTTGGTGATGGGTGTCCATGCTTTGTTGTTGCATGCAGGGCTTGGTGTTAGGGTGTGTGGTTTGTGATGTTGGCACATTTGTGAGGAGTTGGAGTGATGGGGGTGAAGGTGAGGGTGGGGGTATGTGATAGCATGCAAGTAGGGTGGGGGATGTAATAGTTAAGATTTGAATTACAGAGTCCATTCCTCCATCTACTCCTGCGAGGCCCTCAGGATGCAGAATCGTCAAGACTTGCTCCTCCCATGTTGTTAGTTGTGGGGGAGGAGGTGGGGGTCCGCTGCCAGTCCTATGAACCGCAAGGTGGTGTCTTGAGACCACGGAACGCACCTTCCCCCGTAGGTCGCTCCACCTCTTCCTGATGTCATCCCTATTTCTTGGGTGCTGTCCCACTGCGTTGACCCTCTCCACTATTCTTCGCCATAGCTCCATCTCCCTAGCTATGGAGGTGTGCTGCACCTGTGATCCGAATAGCTGTGGCTCTACCCGGACAATTTCCTCCACCATGACCCTGAGCTCCTCCTCAGAGAACATGGGGTGTCTTTGCCGTGCCATGGGGTGGTGTGGGTGATGTTTGGGGTGGTGTGTGTAGTGATAAGTGGGGTGATATTTAGTGGTGTGCTGTGTGAGGTGGGTGGAAGTTATGTGGGTGATGGTATTGTGTGCCTGTGGATGCTTGGTAGTTGTTTGTAGTGTCTCTCTCTGGCCTTCTCTCGGTAATTTGGTAGTAGGGGTTTGTGGGTGATGTGGGTGTGTGTTTTATATTGTATTGGGTGTGTGGGAGTGGTGTGTGTATGTGTATCAGGTGTGTGTATTTTGAATTGTCCAATGTTGTTGTGTTTTGTAAATGTGTGTGTATTTTGAGCGCGGCGATGTGTACCGCCAATGGAATACCGCGGTTGAAAGACATCCGCGTGGATTCGTGTGTCGTGATAGTGTGGGCGTATTTCTGTTGGCGTGACGGTGGAGGTTTTGTTTTCGCCAGTTTATCACTGACCTTTGGTGTGGCGGACTTGTGTGGGTGTCTCAATTTTGGTGGATTCCGAGCAGTGGGTCATAATGACCGTGGCGGAATTCCGCTGCCGCGGCGGTGTGTTGGCAGTCTTCTGCACAGCGGTAAGCAGCTTTTACCGCCAATGTTGTAATGAGGGCCAAAATTGGTAAATGAATGTACTAAACACTCCTTTGGCAATGTCACTGGTTATCTTTGCTAATACTTGATGTATCGATATTAAATGTTTGTAAATCCAAGGAAACCTGGAGCCTCTTTAACATTAGTAGGTGATGTCAAGTCCATAGTAGCTGAAATCATATTGGACTCCATATAGGCCAAAAGAATTCAATCTAAATCCATGATACGTAACTTCCTGCTTCTCAAATTCAATTTAGTCAGGTTTGCAAGGCCAATTATGTTGCTGAAGACTTGACAACACCACGTTTACATGCCCTTGATGTTCTCCAAAGGTTTTTGAAAGCACTGGAATATCATTCTAAAAGCACAGTATACGGCGAGTAAAGAAATCAAAGATTATTGAATCCATGAAGCACTGAAAGATGGCAGGAGCTTTGCCCACACTCCATATGATATTCAAAATGTCTGAATGGGGGGCTGAAAGCCATTTTTGATTCATCACCTATCTTTATGTGTAACAAATGACAGGCACCTTCTAAATCTAGACTTATCATCTAAGATGTCCTTTATTACAGGCAAAGAATATTTACTGTTGACTGTGATCTGAAGTAAACTTCTAAAATCAATACACGGTTGAAAATCGTGATCTTTCTAGGGTACAAAGAACACAGTTGCCACAGGAGGTGATAGAAGATTGCAAAATTTAATGATCATGCAAAATCTCCTGCAAATGAGCCTTTAGTACCTGTTTTTTTGTTAGGAATACGTCAGTCCAAAAGGAAAGATAGAGGTAAGTTCAAATGGTATGACACAACCATTTTACCTATGAGGGAGCTAAGACAAACCATAAGCTTAGCAAAAACTGGAGAAACACGCATTTACAATGCATCAGGTCTCGCGTTTGCTCGTGTTAGAGCCGATCGCGTTGTAAACTCCTAACCCGACTTTTCACCTATCGGGCAAAAGTGCATTTATGCACGTAACCCGAAAAAGTGAAATCAAGTAGGTAAAGTGCTCGACTTCTGCCAAGCGAGATCGGGCTCGTAAATTAGTTTAAAAAAAAGTCCACCAGCCCGATGGAAAACAGCAAGCCTCGCATGTTTTCTGTACTTGGTCGCTGCGCTCGAGGAGGGCTAGCCACCGGAAAAGGCATGACCTATGCGTGCCTTCGACTAATGAAAGCAAGCCGATTTAATTAGGGAAGCCCACGAACCAATAAAAAGCACTGACGTGAAGTTGACAGGGCTCAGAGCCCTTTTCTAAATACTAAAGAGTCTCCCTGCTATACGCATGCGCGAGCACATGCAAAGCAGGCTCGACCCTAAAAAGGCTAGCCACTAGTTATTTGGATGTGGTGTTCTTTTTCTCATTACTTGATCAGGAATAACATCCAGAGCATAACACTATAACAATGACCATAACAAAGCTGTGTTGACAAAAATAGTTTTAAAGCTGACCAACTTATATGTGGATTATGCCTCTTTAGCCAAGGAATTCCAAATTTGAAATGTAAATGAGAGGGGCAATAATGTCAAAGGAAACCACTTCTATATGATCCCAAATTAAAATTGCACAGCAATAGAGACCTTCTCAATCAGACCTGAAGTTCCTGGCGAGCCATACACATCTGCAATCACTTTAACCACTGATGTGCAGGTGTTGGCCAATGGGCGACACCTGCACACCCTACCCCGGTGCATCTGTCAGGCAGCGTCCGACACTGGGGAGGGCTAAAAGGGATTTTCCATTGCTTGCACCGGAAGGTTGCTTTTTTTTTTTAAGTGCCTGGAAGAAGTTGAATGGCTTCTGCATCTGTCCCCGCCCCCCTCCAGCCCAACTGTGATGACATAACACTTTTCCCACCGGAGCAGTCAGAAGACAAATGTAGGTGTTCTCTCCTTCTTCAATGGGGGAAAACGGCCCAAAAAGGCCTCCCCATGTTTGAGGGAGGACTTATTTAAAAGCAGAGTCTCTCCTTTTCACTGATGCCTTCCTGAAACAGTTTCCTGTAGACCCACTAGACACCAGGGACAGCATTTGCCTGGTCGGCCCTTGTAGTGCACGGGCTGACTTCCCTTGAGTGTATAATACTTCTATAAAAATAAAAGTATGTGGTTTTGCGTCAGAGGCACGATTTTGCCCCCTAGAAATAAGGAAACAATGAAACTGACCAGGGCGTCTGCCCTCGTGGTAGCCCATCCCCGGCTCAGACCATATTATAAAAAATTAAAAGGTGCTATTCTCGTGGGGGCTTGATGTGCTTCCAGGGGAATAAATATTTATGAAATAAATGTAATTGTCAAGGATTCAGCCATCCTTGTTCACGGGCCGAACCCCTTGAGCCTCAATATTTTTTTTTAAAGTGTGGATTTTTTTTGGAGCCACATATTTTAAATAAAAAAGAAGGTAGAGGGTTGACCCCATCACATAGTTCGAACCCCTTATGGGTCAACATGAATATTGATAGTGCCCCCCACATGGTGATAACATATTTCTAAAACACAAATGTATACTGCATATGCCACATAAGTCTACTATCTGCAGATTATGCAGCAGATAGTAGATTTGTGTGGCATATGCAGTATTTATGTCTTCACGCAGTGAAAGGGACTGCGCAAAGGTTGATTGCTCATCTTTCACTTACTTATTTCTGCATTTGGTTGTTATTCTGGTGCTAATGAGTCAAAATGAGATAATATTAACATGTTTACAAATCATATAAATAATCAATACTTTTTTTAAAAAGTGCTGCATTATGCCACATACTTTAATCAACTCTTTCTGATAATTTGGTGCTCTTTGCATAATTCCAGTGACCTGGGTGATAGCAATGTGAGGATTCACAAGGAGCACGCCTGCACACAAAGTTGCACAGGCTACTATGTGGACGTGTGTTTTTTTAGATCAGAGGTAGATTTGTAGCTTCCGGAAATTACTTTTATACCAGCAGTGGCCAAGCATATCGGCCAACAATAAAGTGTTGCACAATGCATGAGAAAAGTATGCTGTGGAATTTAGTATGTGGTATTGTGAAGTAATACTTTGTCTTCTTTGTCTTTTTTAGTGCCTTTGGAGAATCTGCAGGTTCAGGAATGAAGATAAGGTAAGTTACTTTGTCTTTAGTTACTGTTGCTCACCTCTCTCACGTGCACACCCACCAACTGTTTTAGAACAACAATTCTGCCTTCTACGTAGGATAGTGTTTTAGAAGGACTGTTTTAGCCAGTAGCACGCATTATATCTTGGTGGATGACTGCTGCCCGGGCCCCAACTCGGGTTATGGAGGAAAGCTCTGAGGCAAGATCTGAGACAGCAGATATTGAGACTGCACCTGAGGGACAGGAAAATGATTTTTCAGTCGCCAGAGTTCCATCTGACGACTAATCCTCCAGTGATTTTGAAGAACATGATGACGACATTAGTGCTGTCCCTGTGCAGGGGGACGACCGTAGCAGGTTAGACCATCCCAGACAGCAGGCACATGCTGCAGCATGCACAGTCGCAGTGCTCTCTTAGTAGCCCCCCAATTGAGGTCAGTCCCAAATTCCACCTTCTATTGGTGGCGCTGGATGTAAAGTCGATACTACCAATTTCTTGCCAAATCACTATGTCCATCTCTTTTTGGATCTTGACTTCCTTGAGCGAATTGTGCAGCAAACAAATTTGCATCTGGAACAATTTCTGAGGGAGCATGGAGGCACTCTAGAGCCTCGTTCTAGGGTACACCAGTGGACTTCCAATTCGCTTGAGGAGTTGAAGGTATTTTTGGGCCTTGCACTCAAAATGGAAACCTACCTTGCAGTCATACTGGTCTACTTGCATGATTTGGGTAAGCCCCATCTTCGCACCTTACATGTGCAGAGATAGATTTTTGGTATTGCAACATATGCTGCATTTTAATTACAATTATACTACATTGCCCCAAGACCATACAGACCATGAGAGGTTGTAGAAAATTCATCTTTTCATGGAACATTTGTCTCCCAGGTCTCCAGAGATTTATGCTTCTGGAAAAAATATAGCCACTGATGAGTCCTTGATCCTTTACAAAGGCCGGCTGCTATTCAGGCAATACATTTGCGAGCAAAAGAGCTTGCCACGGCATCAAGTTGTACATGCTGTGTTAGAGCTCTACAGGCCGTGTGTACAGCTTGAGAAAGTATATAGGGAAGGACTCCACTCTAAACCCTGTAGGTTGCCCCCCCATGCTAAGAGTCACAGGAACAATTCTATGGCAGCTTGTTCAGCCACTCATTCACAAAGGTTTTAACCTTTATGTGGACAATCTCTATACAGGAGTAGAGCTTTTCAGTGAGCTGTACAAAGCTGGCACTCTGGCACATGGTACATTTTTTTGTGGCTGCAAAGAATTCCTGCAGGAGCTTATTTGTAAGAAGCTCCACAGCACTGCATTGTGTTCCAGCAAATGTTTTGTAGTCAAGTTCTATGATAGGCATGATGTGTATGCGATCACTATAGTTCATGATGAGAGCACTAACCCGTCACGGTTTGAGGTCAGATGGCAGCCTCTACTCCATATGCTCTGGAGGACGTAGCAAGGCTGCAGGATCAACACTTTGCATATTGCATTTATGAAACAGCTAAAAAAACTAAACTGTGTTGTCATTGTTGAGTCTACTAATAAGCAGGGAAAGAGGCAGGAGAGTCTTGTTTATTGTCTCCACTGCCCATCTCAGCCACTTCTGTGTTTTCCTACTTGATTTATGTTGTACCATACAAAAGTGAAGTATTGGGTGAATGACTGAGGTGGAGCTGCCGTTAGGTAAACCTTTTAATGGCTGAACATGGATACCTACCTTCCGTAGGCCACTACTTCACTGGGCAAGCAGCTGCAGAATTCTAGTTCCTCTACTTGAGGAAATCATGGACTTCCCTATGGCCTGCTCAACACTTTTATCCATCGTCAGAATGTTATAGGTATTCTGTTTGCTGATTAACAAGTGCATTATAGTCCCCACAATGCACATGATGGTGGATGAAATATAAGCCATGTTGTCGCTGAGTACCCAGTGTGGCAAATTTTTAAAGCTTGACTAGATTTTGAAGTACTTTTTGGAGAATTTATGTATACAGTCTAAGGACCACCCTTATTACCCACGAGAACCAGAGTAAGTGTAATAAGTAATACAAATGTGGCAGTGGCATGACATAATGCAAAGGTGCACTTTTCCTGAGTAATCCACTTACCTCTACGAGATTGTCTAAGGAACCAAGCGGCCCGTTTTGCATTGTTGACTTCGCCTAGGAATACTTTTGTATGTGCAAATGTGACCACTTTCTCCACCCAATCCAAAGGTGTACTTTTTCTGATTAATTTGTTTAACCCACCCGCATTGTCTGACTAACCGAGTGCCCTGGTATACACTGTAGACTCTGACTTGAAGTATTCTAGCACGAATTGCTTAGAAGATGCCTCATTGAAGGTCCCAAGAATCCACCATTTCTAGGGATGTTTAGTCAGACAATTTGTGTTCTCATGAGACCTGCAGACTACCTACAGGTCGAAATGTCAACATCGGCTTCCTAAGTTCTTTTCAACACATGTTATGTTTCACCAGCAGAGAACATATATGAACAGGCAGGATCTTCCCTCCTGTTTGTTTGATATAAAATCCTAGTACACCTTGGGATCTGTTCAGCATCTTGTTCTATTTTTTTGTATAAATACTTGTCCACCTTTTGAGCATTGCGTCGTCTGCAGTAATTTGGATATATAAGAAAATGTATATTATCCTTATATTAAAGATGTTAAAACAATCCTCATAGAAGATATTGGCCCTCATTACAACATTGGCGGAAAATCCCGCTTACCGCCGTGCAGAAGTCTGCCAACACAACGCTGAGGCGGTGAAATTCGGCTACAGCTATTACAACCCACAGCTCGGAATCTGCCAAAATCCAGACACCCACACAAGTCCGCCACACCAAAGGTCAGTGATAAACTGGTGATAACAAAACCTCCACCTTCACACCAACAGGAATACGCTCACACTAGCACAACCCACGAATCCACGCGGATGTCTTTCAATCATGGTATTCCATTGGCGGTACACACCGCCGTGCTCAAAATACACACATATTTACAACACACAACCACATTGGACAATTCGAAATACACACACCTGATACACATACACACACCACTCCCACACACCCAATACAATGTAAAACACACACCCACATCACCCACAAACCCTTACTACCAAAATTGAGAAAGAAGGCCAGAGAGAGACACCACCATCAACAACAATAGCATCCACAGGCACGCAACGCCATCACTCACACTCCATCCACGCACCTCAGACAACACACACAAACACATCCCCTCACACATCACAACCGACACCACCTTACACATCACCCACACCACATCATGGCACCTCAACGACACACCAGGTTCTCTGAGGAGGAGCTCAGGGTCATGGTGGAGGAAATCGTCCAGGTAGAGCCACAGCTATTCGGATCACAGGTGTAGCACACCTCCAATGCTAGGAAGATGGAGATATGGCGCAGAATCGTCGACAGGGTCAACGTAGTGGGACAGCATCCAAGAACTAGGGATGACATAAGGAAGAGGTGGAATGACCTACGGGGGAAGGTGTGTTCCGTGGTCTCAAGATACCAGATTGCAGTACAGAGGACTGGCGGCGGACCCCCACCTCCTCCCCCACAACTAACAACATGGGAGAAGCAAGTCTTGGCTATACTGCATCCTATGGACCTTGCAGGAGTAGCAGGAGGAATGGACTCTGGTAAGGCAAATCTTTACTACCTCATCCCCCCCACCCTACCTGCATGCTATCACATACCCCCACCCTCACCCTCACCCCCATCACTCCAACACCTCACAAATGTCCCACTATCACAACCCACACATCCCAACACCAAGCCCTGCATGCAACACCAAAGCATGGACACTCATCACCAAAGCATGTCCACAACAGATACCCACACAGACCCCAAACCAATTATCACACAAGGTCCTAGACAAGAATGTAAGCACTGGAGTATAGGGTCACTCACCCGTTGCACACGATGGCACACACAGATGCAATAATTATGCCTTTACACCCCTGTGGGACCCCTACCCAACGTCACCGGACAGGAGGTTCCAGACATGTCCACTCCCCCCACAGAAGAGGCCCACAGTGATGACAGCAGCTCTGTCCAACTGGATCAAGATGACCAGCCCAGCCCATCTGGGACTTCCGGACAGTCGGTTCCCCTGACACTGGCAAAAGCCACCACAGAGCCTCCCCCCTCAGGAAACACCAGCACAGCACCCACCCAGCGGGCCCATCCCTCAGTCCCCAGGACACGTCAAGCAGCAGTGTGACCACCAATACAGGGAACCCAGGCAAACCCACCACCCCAAAAAAATCAGGGACCGGGGGGCAGTGGCAGTGGGAACACGGTTCAGGGGACAGAGGCACAGGAAAACAGGGGAACTGGGAGGACTGCTGTGAGACAGGGGGAGGACCGGCCCAGGGAACCCACTCTCCATGAGGCACTCCCCAACATCATGGGAGCGTGCCATCATTCCCAGGAGATGATAGCAACGGTACTGGCCAACTTTCAGGAGAACCAGCGGCTGCAGGAGGAACACTATCTGGGGATCAGGGAGGAACTCAAGTCCATCAACACCACCCTGGTCACCATTGTAGGGGTGTTGAAGGAGTTTGTCAACACCAGGAGGGACAATGTGGCCCAACAAGGGACCCCTGACACTAGCCTGGATGATGAACAGCCCACCACCTCCGCCGGCACTAGTGGACAGGAGGCACCGCCACAGGACAAAGACACTAGCACCCCACCCCCTGCAGATGGAGAACCACCCCGCAAACAGTCCCTGAGATCCAGGACAAGACAGAGAACAATGCCAAGACCGCTGCCAGGAAATGAGACCCCCCTAATGTCATCCTTCTGTCCCACTTTGTCACACTGTCCATCCATCAACTGCCCTAGCTCCACTTCCTATGCCCCTTTGGACAATGCACCTGTGAAATGAATAGACTGGACTCTGCCATGGACATTCCTCCATCATCACCCCTGCCCATTTTACAACCCCCTCCACTTATTTGCACAGAAATAAACATCCTTGAATCACAAAACAATCTGGAGTCAGTCTGTGCTTTCACAAATGTGTATTTACAATAACTATGGAACATAGCAATGTCAATTTTATTGTCAACATACCGATGTAACACAGCTCTAGTCCATGAGGTAATATAGCAGAGGTCACACAGTGGGACCCACATCTGTTAAATGTAAAGGCAAAGTGACAAGTCAGGGTCCATACACTAGGTAAAAGTGACAGATTTATGATAGGTCAAACAATTGTATGAGATGTGTGAGGCAGTGATATCTTCTTACATCTGTCTCACTGGAAGTATTGCTGGATAACGACGTTTCTGTTGTTGATATCATCTTCTTCTGCCTCCTCTTCTTCACAGTCCACAGGCTCCACAGCTGCCACAAGACCTACAGCTGGACCATCCTCCTGCAGAAAAGGCACCTGTCGCTGCAAAGCCAGGTTGTGCAGCATACAGCAGGCCACGATGATCTGGCACACCTTCTTTGGTGAGTAGTAGAGAGAACCACCTGTCATATGGAGGCACTGGAACCTGGCCTTCAGGAGGCCGAAGGTTCTTTCTATAATCCTCCTAGTTCGCCCATGTGCCTCATTGTAGCGTTCCTCTGCCCTTGTCCTGGGATTCCTCACTGGGGTCAGTAGCCATGACAGATTGGGGTACCCAGAGTCACCTGCAAATGTCGAGGGACACTGTTAAACACACACTAATCCGTAGGAACAACCCCAGACAACTATTCACAGGGTATAGGGTCCTTGTCCTCACCTATTAGCCACACATGGTGCCTCTGGAGTTTCCCCATCACATAAGGGATGCTGCTATTCCTCAGAATGTAAGCGTCATGCACTAAGCCAGGAAACTTGGCATTCACATGGGAAATGTACTGGTCGGCCAAACACACCATCTGCACATTCATAGAATGGTAGCTCTTCCAGTTTCTGTACACCTGTTTACTACTGCGGGGGGCCACCAAGGCCACATGTGTCCCATCAATGGCACCTATGATGTTGGGGATATGTCCCAGGGCATGGAAGTCACCTTTCACTGTAGGCAATTCCTCCACCTGAGGGAAAACTATGTAGCTGCGCATGTGTTTCAGCAGGGCAGACAACACTCTGGACAAGACGTTAGAGAACGTTGGCTGGGACATCCCTGATGCAATGGCCACTGTAGTTTGAAAAGACCCACTTGCCAGGAAATGGAGTACTGACAGGACCTGTACTAGAGGGGGGATTCCTGTGGGATGGCGGATAGCTGACATCAGGTCTGGCTCCAACTGGGCACACAGTTCATGGATTGTTGCACGATCAAGTCTGTAGGTGACTATTACGTGTCTCTCTTCCATTGTCGACAGGTCCACCAGCGGCCTCTACACCGGAGGATGCTGCCATCTCATCACCTGCCCCAGCAGACGTGCCCTATGTAGGAGAACAGCGAGCAGAAAGTCAGCCAACACTGAGGTATTGCAAAATGTCATTTGCACAAATTTCTAAATCGGCAATGTGCCTGTTACTGTGTGTGTGCAAGGCCTAGATAGGTATGACGCAGTTATTATTAATGCCATGTGGCCCCCTGAAATGGCGGCTGCCTGACCTGTAAGGTGGGACAAGGGGATATGAGGTAACTGTGCTGGCGTTCTACACTGTCGCGGTAGGCGGTCGAAGGCCACGGCGCAATCCTGTATTGTTTAACATTGGACCCTATGGGTCCCAGGAGCCATTGACGATGTACGCCGGCCGTGACGGTACGCACTGCCACAGACGTGACCGCCATTTTCTATCTGTACACTCACTTGATACCTGACCTGCAACAGGAGAGGACCTACACTGCAAGTGCTGCTGTGACCTCAGTCTGGAAGCGACGATGGCTCATGTGTCTGGGGAAAGGGCCCCTGCCTTCACTTTTGAGGAGTTGGAGAAGTTAGTGGATGGGGTCTTCCCCTAGTACACGCTACTCTACGGTCCTCCAGACAAACAGGTGAGTACACTGAGAGCATACTGCATGGGCAATGCCTGTTTGGAGTGGTGTGGATGGAAGATACATGGGGGGGAACTGAGCCCTGCATGAGCGGACCGTGAGTGTATGTGCGTCAGGGCAACGGTGGGAAGGTGGGCCAATGACGGTGACGGTCCGGATGGTTAAAGTTTTTCCTTGTCCCCTGCACTATTCCTGTAGGTCAGCACCCACCAGAAGAAGGATATTTGGTGTGCCATTGCCGAGGACGTCCGGGGGTCCACACAGACGGAGCACCCACTGTCGGTAAAGATGGGAGGGCATTCGCCGCTGGAGCAAGAAGACGGCGGAGGCCCAGTTGGGGATGGCCTCCCAACGTAGGAGGGGTGCCCGTCGCACCATGACCCCCCTGATGTTCCGGATCCTGGCGGTGGCGTATTCAGAGTTAGATGGGCACTTGAGGGCATCACAGCAGCCACAAGGGGGTGAGTACAGTCACATCCATCTGACTCTGCACGCATTACGAGGTGTCTGGGTGGGGGAGGTGGGCAGTGGGTTCCCCTAGGCCAGGGCGAGCTTTGTTGGCAAGGTCGCTTTGTGGGGCAACCTATGTGGCACCCCAACCCCACCAGTGGTAAGAGCCATCTACACCTAGTCAGGCTCCTGTGACTTCCATGTGTGCAGCAATCGGGCATAGGCCTTGTACCCCATGGCCCTGTGAATAATCTAGGAACTATAAGTGCATGGCGTAGTGCAGAGGGCTGCTGTGTCTGTAGTGTCTGCCAACTGTAGTGGTATTGCATGCACTGAACATGTCTTTCTTCTGTCTTTCTCCCCCCCTTTTTGTGGTCTCCCTGTTCTTGTGTGCAATAGCATCATCAGGGCCGCCAGTGTGCCACGGAGCGAGGGCAAGGACATTCCGCCACCTGCAATAGTAAAAAAGTTGCCCACATCCCAGAGGGAGAAGCAGAAAACACCTTCCACCAAGGGCTCAGGGAAAACGAAAGGGGATGGTGGCAAGAGAGCTGCGCCACCATCCAAGGTGGGGAAGGGCCAGAAAATAAAGGGCAGGTCAGGAGAGGGCATGGTGGCACGACAATTGGACCAGTGTCACACCTTCTGTCCACGCTGACGCCAACCTGTACGGCAGAGAAGACCGCCACCTGCACAGCCACCCGCACTGCCACCAGCACCGCTGTCATTGAGCCCGCCACCAGCACCGCAGTCACTGAGCCCGCCACCAGCACCGCCGCCACAGAGCCCGCCGCCAGCCCCGATGCCACAGTGGCCGCCGCCAGCCCCGATGTCACAGAGCCCACCGCCAGCACCACTGCCACAGAGCCCGCTGCCAGCACTGCCGCGACTGACCCCGCCGCAGGCACCGCCAGCGGGCCCGCGACATCCTGAGCCTGTGGCACCACCTCAGATATGGCTACCATCCCCAGTCGTCAGTCTTCCGAGGCTGGTGGTCAGTTCCAGGAGCCTGGGCAGCTTCCATGATGCACAACTTTCAGTGGAGAAAGGCATTCACTGCCTCAGTCCTTGGCAGGATGAAGCACTCTGGGCGTCAAGCCCCCTCCAGAACTAGTGGAGTATCACATCCACTACCTCAGTCCTTGGCAGGATGAAGCACTCTGGGCACAAAGCCCCCTCCAGAACCAGTGGAGAAAGGCATCAACTACCTCAGTCCTTGGCAGGATGAAGCACTCTGGGCACAATGCCCCCTCCAGAACCAGTGGAGAAAGACATACACTACCTCAGTCCTTGGCAGGATGAAGCACTCTGGGCACCAAGCCCCCTCCAGAACCAGTGGAGTATCACATACACTACTTCAGTCCTTGGCAGGATGAAGCACTCTGGGCACAAAGCCCCCTCCAGAACCAGTGGGGAAAGGCAACCACTACCTCAGTCATTGGCAGGATGAAGCACTCTGGGCACAATGCCCCCTCCAGAACCAGTGGAGAAAGGCATTCACTACATCAGTCCTTGGCAGGATGAAGCACTCTGGGCACCAAGCCCCCTCCAGAACCAGTGGAGAAAGGCATCCACTACCTCAGTCCTTGGCAGGATGAAGCACTCTGGGCACAATGCCCACTCCAGAACCAGTGGAGAAAGACATCCACTATCCACGTCCTTGGCAGGATGAAGCACTCTGGGCACAATGCCCACTCCAGAACCAGTGGAGAAAGACATCCACTATCCACGTCCTTGGCAGGATGAAGCACTCTGGGCACAAAGCCCTCTCCAGAACCAGTGGAGAAAGGCATCCACTACCTCAGTCCTTGGCAGGATGAAGCACTCTGGGCACAAAGCCCCCTTCAAAACCAGTGGAGACTGTTATCCACTTGAGAGACTGTGGCTTTGCACTCCCCAGGATAAAGCAGTGGGCAAACCACCCACTGGAGAGACTTGAGAGACTGTGGCTTTGCACTCCCCGGGATAAAGCAGTGGGCAAACCACCCACTGGAGAGACTTGAGAGACTGTGGCTTTGCACTCCCCAGGATAAAGCAGTGGGCAAACCACCCACTCGAGAGACTTGAGATACTGTGGCTTTGCACTTCCCCAGGATAAAGCTGTGGGCAAACCACCCACTGGAGAGACTTGAGAGACTGTGGCTTTGCACTCCCCATGATACAGCAGTGGGCAACCCACCCACTGGAGAGACTTGAGAGACTGTGGCTTTGCACTCCCCAGGATAAAGCAGTGGGCAAATCACCCACTGGAGAGACTTGAGAGACTGTGGCTTTGCACTCCCCAGGATACAGCAGTGGGCATGGATCCCCCTCGTGGAGTAGTGGCGTCGTGCATTCATCAGGCTGAGGTGCCCCCCCTCCCCTGAGGTGCCTGTTTCATTTTGATCTGATGCCCCTGCAGTGTTCTCTCCGTTTGAAGTCTGGTGTCATATGTGGGCCTCACCCATGCATTTTGGGACTCTGATCCAAGGTCGATGTTTGAGTAATATCCGGACATGTGTAGTTGGTGTACATATTTGTATATACTGATTTTTGAAATTGCACTATCTGATTTTTATTGATTACATTTGTTCAAATCAATTCCTTTTGTCCTTGCGTTATTGAAGGGGGGTCTGGGGGTAAATGTAATGTTGCTGCATGTATTTGTGTGTATGTTGTAGTGGGTGAGGGTGGGGGTGTTGCTTGTTGCGTGTGTGTGTCACTCTCTTTTCCCTCCCCCCTCCCCTGTGTTGTAGGTGCAGTACTCACAGTGGTCGTCGCCGCCGTCCTTGGTGCTCCTGATAGAGGAGCAGGAAGAACATCGCAGGGAGTATCTGGAGTTCTGGCTCCATGGCGTCCTAGTTCCTCGTGGTGTGTGGAGAGGTGAGTGTTTTCCCTTCCAAGTCCTGTTTCCGCCGTATTTTTGTTTGCGTTGGTTCCACCGCGGAAAAGGTGGCGGATTGCCGGGTTCTGATAGGGTGGGCGGTACATTGTCTTCCGCCTGTCTGTTGGTGGTGACCGCTGCGCTGTTTGTTTCTACCGCCGTGGCGGTCGGAGTGTTAAAGTGGCTGTCTATGTTGGCGGTTTCCGCCATGGTCGTGATTCAATTTTTTTTACCACCGGCCTGTTGGCGGTCTTACCGCTGCTTTAACACTGACCACCAGGGATGTAATGAGGGCCATTGTGTCTTGTATCATACCAAGTGTTTTTGAAACAGAGTACACGTGAGTAATTGAGTTTTCACACTTTCAAAGCAAAAGAGGAAGTGTCAGTAAGTGAGTTCCACAGGACATTTGTTTAGCTTATTACTGAAGGGAACTTAGGCAGTATTCCCCAGCATGTTTGCCTTAGTTTCAACAGTAGATATGGTCACTGGGGTTTAGGAATGAGGCCTCGAAAGGCATACTCAGACACCCCCAACTCGAAGGACTGGAAGGAGTTTGATTTAGCACAGTGAGTACACTAAAGGCTGATGAAAGACACATTTCCTTGAGCTTCAAGTAGCTGGGGACGAAAGGCCTTAATATAGGTTAATTTGGCAAGTATGCAGGATTAGTAAGGACTCTGATGAGGAGACAGAGGCATGACCAGGTAAGAAAATCCTATGGTAGGTGTGCTTTTACAAGGATATTGCATAGGTACAAGGTAAATAGTAAAGGTAGTACTGAAACACATGCCATCACTTCATCTTCACCTACAAATTAAAACCCAGTGGGGCCACACTCGCCCCAATACTAAATTACTCCCTCACTCATCTAAGCAGATGACTCCAAACCATACAAAACACAGCAGACAGCCTCCTTCCCCAACCTCCCAACATGCAGCACCTGAAACAGCTTTATTGACTCCCAATCCAAAGCTCTTTTAAAAATCTTGACACACACATTCAAAGTCTTACACAGCACTGGTCAGCATACCTCAATAGGGCCTTAGATTTCGGAAACCTTCCAGACACCTTTGCTCAGCGTAGGCTGAACCAGAGCAAGGAGAACAGACTTCTGCTAATTGGCCCTAAAAGGGTAGATTATTGCATTCTGCACAAAGCTCAACAAATGGCTCTTCTACTAGGTTACTCCATAGATCACCCCTGACTGCTCTTGCATTGGCGACGGGAAACCCTCTTGGGTAATGGGGCATGTTACAAAAAATTCATACTATTACAGGGAACTCTGCACCCAACGCTTCACATATGTGCAAAATGTTTGTCCTGCTTGCCATGTTCATCCTCCGTAGATGTTCAGTCTGCTGTATGATAAGTGCAGAACAGTCACAGCACTGCACATAACGGTGGATGGGAAATATGCTACTTTCTCAAAGACTACTGTGTATGTTAAAAACTACAGTTCTTCATAGTTTATGATGTTCTCTTTAGGGAACATTGACAGTATTCTACAGCATGTTTGCCTTAGTTTAAAAAGGTAGATATGCTAACTCAGTTTGAGGAATGAAGCCTTGGAGGCATACACGGGCACTCCCAACTTGCATCCACAGACTCAAAAGATTGGATTTACCACAGTGAGTGTGCTAAAGACCATGCAAGACATGTCTTTCTGAGCCTCATTAGTAAAGGTTCACAAGGCATGTGTTCGGTAATGTTCATAATGAAGAGGTGGTAAAAATGTAGGCTTACCATTTTTTCATTTGTGAAAGTTGTGGATGCATCAACTGTCAACATGTTTGAACATAAATGGGGATTCCGTCCTGTGGCATATGAGTGTGATCGACCCATGCATGGCGGCAGTATGTTGATGTGACTGCACTAATCTGTTGGATTGGGCTCACGGACAGTTGTATGAAAGTCTTGTGTGTGGTGCTTGAAAGGCATGTGAATGGATGATAAAGGGCTTGGTGCCTTGACATTGAATTACGGCTCACCTTCACAAGTCTTGGTTTTAATATTCAGATACTTTTTAAAGTATTTTTTTAAGCTAACATTTCTGGAGGTGCTAAAACCATCAAGGTTAAGTGATAGATTAACTTTAAAAAATGAGCACCAGATTTATATCTTTGGTGGTAAGTATTCTCTGTCGCAATGGCAACAGAGTATCTTTAACCATGAAGATAATGGTCTGGCCACTGATATATATGTGGACAGTGCACTGGTGTAACCATGGGAAAGACTACTTCATTTTTGTCATGGCTGCATCCCTCCCATGTCCCGACTGAGTCAGGGCTTTCTGCAGCTGACCTCTGTGTGCACCCACCTAATTAGACAAGCAGACATCAAGGTCAGTTATTACTGCCCATCACCACCATAACTGTCTAATGCCCCCTTTGCCATGGGAGATAACTCCCAAGGTATGAGGGGCTTTTGTTTAAAAAAAAAAAATACAACTTCCAAATCCTTCTTTTTTAAATATAAAAAACAAAAATTGATGGATGGTTCCGCCATATTGATGAGTAGTACGACAAACATAAAAGGCATTGATAGAAAACTTCTCTTTCTGCAGCTCCTGACAATGTTTTTGAATTGACCGCCAGCTTGGTGGTCATTTATAGATTTGGCAGGTGGAGTAGTCTCAGCATGGCAGACGTTAGTTTCTCCACCCGGCTGACGGAGTCTTCTTTATCAGCCAAAAAATGTAAATATGTCTGTTACTAGGAACTTCTTGTTCCATTGTGGGTAGCTGTGGACTTTGGGCCCGAGCTCAGTCGGCACCTAGGCGAACCTGTACATTTTTGAAAACTAGACAACCAGGGAAGTCCAGGGGTGCATGACTTGCATGGCTCTCACCAAGTAATATTACCTAGAATCCCTTTCAAATGTCAAACATTGATAAGGAACATACCTTTTCATCACATTTCTATAAAAGAAAGTCATGGAATCTATGGGAAGCCACAGTTTTCCTACCACCCCGAGTTCCCACATGTGTCCTGATAAGAACTGTGCCCCACATGTGTGGGTGGCCCAAAAGAAAACAACACAAAAGACCCTAAATCACTATGTTGAGAGATAAGCAATAGGGGTAGGTGCTGTATTTGGGACCGTGACATGTCGCCACCCATGAAAACCTACAAACCACACACATTTTTTAAAACAGGACAAACAAGGGAGTCTTGGTTGGTGTGCCACAAGGTGTTCTTACCCACAATGATCTGCAAACTTCAAACTCTGACTGAAATCACACACTTTTCTTCCATTTCTGTGATGGAAACTTCCGGAATCCACAGAAATCGACGAAATCCTACCATTCCGCATTACCCCACTTGTGCCAAAATAAATAGTGCCCCACTTGTGTGGCTGGGCTTAGTGCCCTCAATAGGAACATCTCAAACCATGGTTAACAGGAGCCCTCACCAGGGGACTCACATTGGCCTTGGTCTGATCCATTTCTGTCACATACTCTAGGCCTTCCACTCACCTGCGGTACCATTCTTATCAGGAGACTTGGAGGAATGCAGGTGGAAGGAAGTTTATGGTCCCTGCAGATTCCAGAACATTTCATCAGAGAAATTTGAAAAAAATATGTTTTATAGTTAAAGTTTGAGGTCTGCAGGGGATTCTGAGTCAAAAAGCCTGGTGAGAGCGATACAAGTCAGCCAATTCTGGATACCCCTAGTTGTCTAGTTTTCAAAAATGTACAGGTTTCATAGGTTTCCAGAGGTGACGGCTGAGCTAGGGTGCAAAATCTACAGCTACCCACATTGGCAAAAAAGATCAGTTTTTAGTTGAAAAATGTGAGCTTTGGGCAGTTTCCTGTTGTGGGCACAAGGCCTAACCACACAAGTGAGGTATAATTTTTATTGGGAGACTTGGGAGGAGGCTAGGTTGATTGGAAGTTTGTGGCTTCCCGCAGATTGTGGAACTTTCCATCAGAGAAATGTGAGGAATATATGTTCTTTTTAGTCAAAGTTAGAGGTTTGCAAGACATTCTAGGTCATAAAACTTGATGAGAGCCACGCAAGTCAGCCACGTTGGATACCCCTATATGTCTAGTTTTCAAGAATGTATGGATTTGGTGAGTATCCCTAGGTGCCGGCGGAGCTACGGTGAAAATCTACAGCACTCACATTGGAAAAAAGGGACAGATTTCAGTGGAAAAATCTGATGGTCCATGTTGCGGTTAGGGCTATTTCCTGTTGTGGGCAATAGGCCCCAAGTCTCCCAATAAAAGCGAGGTACTATTTTTATCAGGAGACGTAGGGGAATACTGGGTGGACAGAGTTTGTGGCTCCCTACAGATTTCAGAACTTTCCATCACAGAAATGTGAGGAAAATGTGTTTTTAGTCAAAGTTTGAGGTTTGCAAGGGATTCTGGGTCATAAAACCTGGTGAGAGCCAACCAGAGTCACCACCTATGGGTCTACGTTTCAAAAATGTACTTTTGCTAGGTTTCCCTTGGTGAGGGCTGAGTTAGGGCTCAAAATCTAGAGCTACCCACATTGGAAAAAAGTGTAGGAACAGATTAGACTATGGTGGGTACCTTGACACGCATATTTATATGGAACATTAGGGGGTTAAACTCGTATGTGAAGCCCTATAGAGTGCATACATACCTTCGGCGGCTTGGCGTAAATATTGCTCTCCTGCAGGAGACTCATTTGGTTGAGAATGAAGCACAAAAAGTGCAGAAAAAGTGGAGGGGGCAACTATATTCCGCAACGTATTCCTCCTACGCTAGAGGGGTTTCCGTCTTGGTGGCCCCTGGGACTCCCTTTGTACTACAAAGTCTAAAAGCAGGTGTGCAAGGACGTTACATATTTCTTCATGGCTTACTTGACGGCCGTGAGATCTGTCTGTTGAATATCTACGCCCCTAACACGGGTGATGCGGGATTCTATCATCAGATACAACAGGAATTAATATAATTTACAGGGATACCCATTCTGTGGGCGGAGGACTTTAATTGGGTCCTCGATGGAGAGCTAGATAGAGACCCCCCAAAGTTGAATACGAAAGCGCATATGACTGCCAAACTGAGAAACGTTATGCGGAATCTCCACTTTGTGGATGTGTGTAGAGAAATGCACCCCTCGGCTAGAGTGTTTTCGTGTTACGCGCACACCCATGGGGCTTACAGCCGTCTGGACAGAGTTCTTCTAGCCAATGATGGCTCCCTAGACATTTGCTGAGTTGTTTATCAGGCCTGGTTTTTGTCAGACCATGCCCCCCTCCTTCTAGAGTGTGAGACGCACATGCCCAGGCCAGCGATCCTCCTATGGCATTTGCGCCCAGACTTACTAAGTGATCCGGAATATATAAAAGATCTCCAGGATGTGCTAGCTGGATACTTTCATACGAACTGGGGTACGGCAGGGAGCCGAGGCTTAGAGTGGGAGGCACTGAAAGTTGTTATTAGAGGGGAAAGCCTTAGTAAAACATATGGAATTAGGCAGCGTCTGGAGCGGGAGCTCACGAGGCAAGAGGAGGAGTTGACTACTCTACAGCTTTAAGTTGATAATGGCGACACTTCGGAGGCGGATTTCCAGGAGGTGAGAGGTAGAATTGTGGACCTCTAGGATAGGCTAGAGAATTATGTCTGCCGGAACTATAGGCAGCGACTATTCCGGGAAGGAGACCGTTCTGGGCATATGCTGGCTTGGCTTCTCCAGCGAGAGAGGCCAGTCCCCGTTATTCAGTTGCTCCGCTGCTCCTTTGGGGAAAGGATTTAAGGGCAGCTAAGGGTGAATGTGCACCAGCGTGAGCACTTGCAAGTTATTATGCCGCACCACGGAGTGCGGGTGAGACCCAGATTCAGATGTACCTGAATGGTCTCCGGTTACCTCGCCTTACGACAGCCCAGGCGGAGGAATTGGAGGGAGAGGTTTCATTGGACGAGGTGTTGAGTGGTATGGCGACTGGGAAAGCACCCGGTCTGGACGGGCTGCTGGTCGAATTTTATCATACATATTCTGCTGTGCTTCTTCCTTGACTGTTGGAAATACTCCATGAGGCATGAGGGGAGGGTCTGCTACCGGTGCGTATGCGAGAAGTTATGCTACCAAAGCCAGGAAAGGAGGTTGACAACCCCAGCTCATATAGGCCGTTATCCATGCTGAATGTTGATGTTAAACTACTCGCTAAAGTGTTGGCCTCTCGGTTGAGTAGAGTGGTGACGCATTTAGTGCAGAGGGATCAATGCAGTTTTGTGCCGGGGAGGGGAACTCATATGAACATATGGCGCTCATTGCATGTGCTTCATGAGACTCGAGGCTCTGCGTTCCCCGCAGCACTTGTGGCTTTAGATATGGAAAAAGCATTTGACACCCTGTCATGGGACTACCTATGGGAGGTGTTGCACAGGATGGGCATCGGTCCTGTCTTCTTATCCTGGGTGTGTCTTTTGTACTCGGCGCTCCAGGCGAGAGTGCGTACAGGGGCGATTGTGTCAGACTCCTTTTTGATTGAACGCAGCACACAGCAAGGTTGCCCCCTGTCGCCGCTGCTGTTCGCGTTGGCCATAGGACCACTAGCTATTCAACTACAGACTGGCTTGGATGGTTAGGGTATCCAGGTGGGGGCGAGCATGCACATAATCTCATTGTACGCAGATGATGCGCCAGTGTACGTATTGGAGCCTGAACAGGCGGTCCCCCTCTTGTTGGGAATGATGGATGATTCAGGCAGTTGTTGGGTTTACGCGTTAACAGACACAAAACAGTGTTGTTCAGTTGCCCCAATTGGGCTTAACCTGGGAGACTGAGTCCTTTTCATATTTAGGCATCCGAGTTGCTCATTGTAGTAGTATGTTCTTTCTAAACTCCTACCTTTTCCCTAAAACCCTGCAGTTTTTGTAGATATTTCCCCATCAACCCGTGGTCTCTCCAACATTTCCTCGCATAGCCCTCACATCAAGCTACCCAGTAATTTGAGTGATCTTTAGTGTACCTAATAAAATCCACTGAGTCTAAGTTTATCTGGTGCTATTAACACCACTCAGTTATGCATTTTTGTGGAATAACATGCAGAATTTGGTGTTCTTCGCTCAAAAATCGGTCTGTTCAGGTAAAGAAAGCATTATTTTTTACTGATTAATATTGACATGTTTGACCTGGCAATAATTAGCATAAAACACATAACTGGAATATGTGTGGTAACAGTAGTGTCTGTACAAATTGTAATGAACCAGGCTGCTCATAACGACAGCCTGAATAGTAAATGTATATATGTGGAGATCTCCCCGTAGAAAAGATAGGGGAGTTGGCGGGAGAGATATCCACATGTAAGGTTGTGGATTGCATTTTGTAGAAAGTAGTACTACCGTGGTACTACTTTACATACAACAAAATTCAGTTTGTGAACTGGACCCACAGACATTTATTTGAGGATTGTGAAGCAAACCCCTACTGAGAGACAGAAGAATATAGGGTGCAGGAGACTATTAAGGCCAAGGGAACCATGGAAGATCTTGAGGGGAAGATTCAACATTTAATTGGTCTTGTCTCCACACGAGTAGGCCATATTGGATTCTGTTAAAACTCTCATGTTTCAATTATCTTCCCTATCCAACATGGGTACCATTTGCATTCACTTTCTGTTCTGGGATAGGGGTAGTTGTGACAGAATAAGAGGGTTCCAGTCAGTGTGTGCTTGGCAAATTTGACTGTTGTTTTTTTTTTCTTGCTTATGTTTGCAACTGATCTTCCTCTGTGCACTGTATGTGTTTTCCTCTACTTCCACCATGCGCTCCTCCAGTGTTTGAGTTTGTGTACTGCCTGTTTTGTTATAATGCATTTGCCTTCTACCATTACTTTGCTACTTAGGTTGTCTGAGCCTGAAACTGCCTCTGCTTCCTTCATTACCCTTTGGGAGAAGAGGAGAGCTGAGTACATGTGCTGATCGTGTCTACAACTCTGTGCTCCAAAATGCTATATCATTATATCACCAGTAACCACATTTTTTAACCTTCTGCTCTTTTCTTGTTATAGCTTTCCTACTTCAGTGGCTGGCATCTAATTGCCTCTCCTTTTCTATTGTTTTGTTCCTTTCTTTTCCTGAAGTCCCTACATCAGAGTTTGTTTATATCAGTCCCAGCCTAAAGCACAACTGGTGCAAAGGGTAAGCAGAGGGGGCCTGTCTGTCCTCTTGGTTTGTCTGATTCGTGACAGCTAGTCCTGATCAATCATACCACAGGTGACACAATTCATCGATGCAGTTATTAACAAACTTTTCTTCTTTTATTCTCATGACAATCTGTAAAAAGAACAAATGGTTATCAGTAATATTCATAGGATATCTAATTAAGAGAAGTCAAGGTACTCCTGTCTTCTCAGAAGACTGAGCCCTTCCAGCATTCATATGAGATCCTTTAGCATAGGCTGAATCATATGTCCAGCACTATTACAATACAGACACAGCCGAGCCTTTCACCAGTGCTCATTTTTACTTTCGGTCAAAGGTCCCAACAAAGCTCCTTCTTTGCAGGCTTGTCTCTAGCAAATTAGTCCAATAAAATCTCGGTTTGAACAGACAGGGCTACTCTGGAGAAATTAGAATAACTTTCTCTGAGCGTACTTATTTAACTTAATTCCTCTTGTAATCTTTGTTCAATCAACAGCACTAGCTCAATAAGTTCAGGAAATTAAGAGGATTTTCAAACGGATAGATTCACTCTTAATTTCTCCATTCAACCCACATCAAAAGAGTCACCTGAGCTCTTTCAACCCACATAGTTTCAGCTGACAACTGATGAATACAACTCACTGTTGCTGTCCCCTTACTACTTACCAATACCTGCGGAAGTGAAAGCAGTCCACCCAGGTCCCAGTCTACCACCCCCCAACACTCGACCAATCTCACAAGTGTGAGAGAGTGTCATCCTGGGCAAGAGGAGGCTGGAGAGAGAGAGTTCAACGAGGTATAGGGTGCTAAAGAATAGGAAAGCGAGAGGAAAGTAAAGGGTGCTGAGGAATAGGAAATAAGGAGGTAAAGGACGAGATGTGGGCAGGGATACTATACCACAACAGCAGGGCAAACAACTTTCTCTAACCACCTGAAGAGTTAGAAGCCAAGCAAGGATTTGAAGGAGAGATGCGAAATATTCTGCTGCTTCTCACACTACCTGCTAGTCCCTGTGAGTCTTCCGAGTACTGCAGAACTACCGCCTCGTTCCGTTTCAGGAACAAGGAAACATCCAGACTGTCATCCACAGAATGAGTTGCGCTGAGTTTCCAGAAATGTGCCTACGCGGTTATGTACCACCGCTGAAGGTTTGTCTTTTATATTAGCATGCAAGCAGCATGATTCCCAATAGTCACATAAATCAATATTTCTATACTGTCTCGTTGGACAATGCTTTTCAGGAGAACACTTCAAAGTCAGAATGTTCAACATTTTGTTGAATGCTAATAAGAAGGTGTCAGTCAGGAATCACTGGCAGAAATTCTTGAGAATAGCTTGATTCAAAGACATTTTGATCTCCTGAGGTCCACAGGGTGTTATAGAAAATACAATAAGAAGTGTGGTAAATGGAGATGATAATGGGTGGCATGACACTGGAGCTGGGGCACAGAGGGATTAGGCAAGACTTCTGAGTCATTTCAGTCATGGGTCCAATCAGTGCAAGGGTTGGAGAGATCGTCAGAACTTACAGGGAAATATGAAGAGCCACGTTGTAAGTTGCCAGTTGTCTTGCAACTGCTTAGTCTTTTGGTTCCTGAGTCGTCCACTCACCCTGTGCTGCACTTTTGTTTTGTTTTCCCTTGTAAATTATGAACTTACCTACTTTTTTGCATTGCTTTGCTTTCAGACTCAGCAGTTCCCAATGGAGCAGGCTCAAGACTGATTTCCATATGACTGGGTCCAAACAGAGGTGGCATGGTGTGCAAAATAACAACAGACTGGGAGGAGGCACTAAGTAATTAGCAGCGACTGAGATTAATTCAAGTATTTCAGCCATCATTTTTTTGTACACACAACTACCAGAACTAGTTACTTGCCTGGGCATCCTCCAGTTCTACCTGGCTGTCTCCTCAAGTGTTCAGAGTTCTCTGAGTTGCAGAAGGGATTCCTGGTACTCTTTTGGCTCGTTACTGGCAATCTTCTTGCAAGACCTGGAGCTCTGCGTCATACCTGGGGTCAGTGGATCTTGGCCTAAAAAGGTTTACCTGTTAATCGCACTTACCTGAGACAGCTTAGTCACCACAAAGAGTCACAACCTGTGTTCTTTTTTCTCAATCGTACCCCCCATTTTCATCAAAAGAGAACACTGACTTCTGAGTCAAATTCCAAACTCCCTTTAGGTAGGGAGATTTGGGGAATAGCATCAAGATTCCACACCTTGTTTCTTTTAAACATGCACAGCGCGCACAGTGTCATAAGACTGCAAACAAGCACTTGAATGTAGAACTAGAGAGTTGTCTAAGCCAATGCAGTTAGAGTAAAGGAACTAATCAGGCAACCCACTTTGACAAGATTTTGACTGAACAGTGAAGGGTGAGAGGGAACCTTAAGAGAAACTCAAAATTCGCTGAACTTCACTATACCTCAAGACAAACATAGAGCACTTGAGTAGACTACTTGGGAGATGCTTTAGCCCAGAATTCTTAAGGAGCAGTTCTTTTAACTCTTGAACTTGGCCTTGAATGGGTCAAAGCTAAGAAGTGGCACTTTGTCTATTAGTAGCAGTGTCTACTGGTGGCACAATCTATCAAAGACTGAATGTTAACAAGTTTTGTTGAGTCCACTTTTGGAAGGCCAAAGGAAAGGGCAACTCCCCACATTAGCCTTGGAGCCATCATGCACAGAATAATGTATGTGAATGATATCAAGTGTCTCAGTTAGGAAAAACAATTAAAAGGGTAAAAATGGGTAAAAAAACTGCTTGGCAATCACTGTAGCTCTTTACTGAAAATGAAGATTAATAATGAAGTAGTCTGAAAAAATAAACTATTACTCACATCACGAAAGAGAAAAAGAGCCAAGCATAATATCCTAAACTAGAATCCAGTATAAAGCTCTGACTGCTAGAAGCCAAAATCAGGTCCAAAATAGTTATTAAGGGTGAAGAAGATGAAAAATAAGGGAACAAGGGCCATATGTACAAAAGCATTTTGCCATAGACACAGAATGGGTAAAACCCTTTGATACCCCTTGTCCCAAATGATTTGTGACACACCAATGAAATACCTCTTTATACACCATTCAAACACTACATCACAGGCAAAGACTCAACTTCATCTTGGACTGGCAACCTTGCATAACATTGGGGGACAGACCACCACCTTGGAAATGGTAGTTTATAAAGTATGTCTACAACACCCTGTCCTGGAAGTCATGATGACTTGTTTGACAAATGAATAACCCAAGTAAGCCATCCTTTGCCAAGCGCTGAATTATGCAGTCCACCATCCCTGAAGTTCCAGGCAGGTCGCTGAACAATCCTCTGGGTGACCACGAGGGCAGCAACAAGGATACATGTTGTAAGGGTACAAACATGTGCTGCCAAACAGCATGGTGCGTTCCTTCCTCGCCAGAAAGCGTGGTCGTCTATTGTAAGGTTGTGTCACAAATGCAACAGGAATACACTCTGGATTCTCCCTCATAAAAAGTTGTTAGACCTGACAGCCTTAGTGTGGTCATCCCCCAACTTTTTGCCTGCCTCCGTCCACTTTTCTGACACTGCTTTTGCTGGTTTTAAAACTCTGCGCACTTTACCACTGCTAACCAGTGCTAAAGTGCACATGCTCTCTCCCTTAAACATGGTAATGTTGGTTCATTCCCAACTGGGATATTTGATTTACTTGTAAGTCCCTAGTAAAGCGAACTACAAGTGCACAGGGCCTGTAAATTGAATGCTACTAGTGGGCCTGCAGCACTGATTGTGCCTCCCACATGAGTAGCCCCGTAACCATGTCTCAGGCCTGCCATTGCAAGGCCTGTGGGTTCAGTTTCACTGCCACTTCGACTTGACTTGGCATTTAAAAGTAATTGCTAAGCCTTTAACTCCCCTTTTTCTACATATAGGTCACCACTAAGGTAGGCCCTAGGTACCCCATATGGCAGGGTGCTATGTAGATAAAAGGCAGAACATGTACCTTTGTGTTTAATATGTGCTGGTAGTGGAAAACCCCTAAATTTGTTTTCCCCGGTTGTGAGGCCTACTTCTTTTACAGGACAGCATTAGGGCTACCCTCATATACTATGTGAGTGGTAGATTCTGATCAGAAAGGGGTAACCAGGTTATATTTGGTATGGTCAGAATGGAAATGCAAAACCCTGCTTATTGGTGAAGTTGGATTTTATATTACTATTTTAGAAATGCACTTTTAGAAAGTAAGCATTTCTCTGCACTTAAACTCCATCTGTGCCATACAGCCTGTCTCCAATCCACGTCTGGGCTGGGCTGGTTGACAGCTCCCTTGTGTATTTCATCCAGACGACCACAAACACAGGTTACTCAATCACACCTGCACTCATCTGCATAGTGAAAGGGTCTTCCTGGGCTGGAAGGGTGGAGGGCCTGACACATTACAACTTGTACTTATTGAATCTTTATCGTTTTGACCTTAATTTAACCAGATAAATATCTTATATTTTACTAAACCTGTGTGGTGTATTTTTGTGGTGTTTTCACTGTGTTACTGTATGATTTATTGCACAAAATAGAAATAAGAATGTGAGAGAAAGACTAATTGCTTACGACAGTTATGATCACTTGCTGGGTTGGTAGCTTTGATCACTCACTCAATATCATTCAGGATATGGTTCAAAGGGGGGAATTTTATTTTTGTGGCTTCCACCCTAGTTGAAAGTCCCACATTGATAACAGTGTGCTTAAAAGTAGGCAAAGCGCTCTGTCCCTGATGTAATCTCTCTGTGGCCTTGTAACCACGCCCATGTCAAGCCCATTAGTTTGGTTGGTTTGTGGGCTTGCCTTTTAAAATTCACTTGATTTAATTAGTGAAAGGTATGCATTCGTCCGGCCAACTACTGAAAACATATGAGGCTCGATGTTTTCAGTATGGTTTCTGGACTAGTTTTTCTCTTTATTTCATAGGCAGCGCAATCTTGCTGGGCAGTAGTCGAGCGCTCTGCATGACATCGACCCTTTTTACATGGATATTTGCACTTTTGACGGTTATATGGATAGTTGCACTTTTGCCAGTTACATGGATAATTGCATTTTTGCCAATATATTTCACTGCGAGCGAACTTCTGTTTCCTTTTGTGTGTTTGCTTCGCTCTCATGGTGGCTGTCGGCTCGCTTATGTGAAACTGTTTTACTTTTCAGTTTATGTGGCAAGAAAAGTCCGGTTAGGAGTTTACAATGCTAATAACTTTAACTCAAGCAAACGCGAGATCCATTGCATTGCAAATGCTTGTTTAATTTAGTTGCCACCTATTGCTGGAGAGTACCACGGTTATAGTTGGGGTGGCTGTGTATGCACAATTCTATTCAGTATTGCACAATTAGGCCCGAATTTAAGAAAGGTGGTGCTGCATCCAATGCAGCACCACTTTTCTTGCGCCCCTTTAATATAAGGTGCACCATGGTGCAGGGTTGGGGAAATAACATCAACATTTTTGACGCTATTGATGTACTGCGCAGGATTAGCACCAAAATGTTGGCATGAATCCTGCAGAGTATATAGGGAACCATTGAAAACAATGGTATGCCCCCTTTTAATGCCTGCTCTGTGCAGGCGTTAAAGATAGCTGCTAAAAACTGTGCAGTGGAATCTCTGAGATTCCACTGCGCCATTTTTGCAGTCCCCCTATCAGGGGAATGTCCACCTTACATACATTATGCCTGGCGCAGGCATAATGTGGTGCAAGGGCTTACAAAGTGGGGCAAGGCATGCATTGTCCCACTTTGTAAATAGGAAGCAGTGAATTTGGCCTCGTTGGGCCACATTAGTGCCATTGAAAATTATGCTAAGGTGACGCAAGGATACAAGGATGGGTGGGCCCCAGTTTCCAAGGCAAACAGCTTGTGACTTGTACTAAAAGCACTGCAGAAAAACTGTGTTAGCTACTCAGTATCTCCATGTGGCGTGATGAGCTGTTATATCGTTCACAATGAAGTGTGTAGCCTAGTGGTTCTGCTGCAAGAGGAATGTGGCCAAGCTCACTATTGGCTCTAAATAAAAACGTCTGGCTGGGAGGCTGCTGATAAAAGATGAATCGTCTCTGCTCACGTCAGATGGCGGGCAGGGGCCATGATGATAGGTAGATTTGGCAGCAAGATCTAGTAGTATCTGTAAAGTTATATTGACTATCACTGTTGTCTTGTCAGCGCCAAAAGGGCTCTTGGAAAAATATGATGAGGTATACAAAAATCTGTTGGCATGAAATACCATATTACCGCATTTAATACTACTCACAATATCAGCCTCAAAAGAATGAAAATCTGAATTAGCCCGGAAGAAAGTGAGAACTGCCACCTTTAGGTTATAAGCCAATTGATAGGGTCCTCTCGTAGTTCTGAGTCAGACAGAATTCCTTACTCACTACCATTCTTCCATCCTTTCAATAACCTTAGGGATGTGACATAGAAGTTTCAATGAGAGACTGAAAACATGAGATATCTTCTTTCCAAATATACCTTTCATATTTTGTCAACTAACAAATAACGTTGGTAGCCAACCATATGTGTATCGCATTATGGATCATATATTTCAGCCTATAGGGAATATGAATCTTTCAGTTTAATTTGTATCTATCACTGTTTGAAATGATCCTGTATTAGTAAGAGTTTTGCAACAATTATTAGTAACTAAAGTCACAAAGTGTATTTAAGTGATTAGTTTGAAATGTGTTTTTGGAGCAGTACGTAATTTCCTTTGAGTGCACCACCTTTTACATTTGTAGGAAAAATATGGGAGCGCGTGAACGTGTTTATTGTATTGCACACCTTTTCAAAACTGTCATGTCCGAGGACCCTAGTGGCTAATACATTTCTTCAGAGGAATCCAAAATATGTGGAGGGGAAACAACCCTTGTTTCTTCCAGCTCTATGGATCTTCATGGAATGTCAACTGATAACAACCGAATATCCATGTGTTAAACACGGCCACACACCTCTAACCTGTATTGTGGAATTACATTTTCTCTGTGCCCAATGGCTCAACTTCTATCTACTCTCCTTTGATTCTTCAGTCGTCTTCACCTGTTTCCCAAGCTCATGTTTCCCTTTTAACCACCTCTTTATTTCTCTTTGTATTGCTTTTTACCTTTCTCTCATCCCTCTCTCTAGCTCACCACAATCTATCTGACATCGCTCATTTCTCTCTCTGCATCACAACCCTCTCTACCCCTCCTCTTTCTTAATGCATAACCTATCAGTTTACCTTAACTCTCCCCCTGCCCTCTCTTTCTCCTCTGTTCATTCTTCCTCGCATCTCTTCATACTTTACTACTTCCATGTTGCTTCTCTTTCACTACCTCTGCCTCTTTGTCTCTATAATGATTTCCTCTCTCTCCTATCATTCCGTACCTCACCCTTTTTTATCTCTCCCTGTCTACCTCATTTCCCTCTCTACATCACCTCTCTTAACCACTGTCTTTATATATTTCTTTATCTTACCGCTATCTCTACCTCATCACTCTCTCTTCCTACCTCAGTATCAGTCTCACTGACCTTTCTCTACGTCAGCTGTGGCTCTATGTTACATTTTTGTGCCTACACCTCACCTCTCTTTCTGTACCTGATTTGTTATTTCACCCTTCTCCCTATTCATAACTCTCTCTCTACCTTGCCTCTCTCTGTTCTTCTCCTGCTACCTCTCGTCTCTCCTTCCACCTCTCTTTTTCTACTTCTCACGTTCCTCGCCTCTCTTTCTACATTACCTCCAGGTCTACTTCACACTTCAGTATACCCCTTTCGTCCCTCTCTCTCCTTTACAATTACTTCTCCCTATCTGTATCCATATTGACGACACTTAGAAGCTTACCTATCTTTTTATATCTCTTTGTTTACCTGTCACTTCCAATTTCTTCCTCTTTTTGCCTTTATTTCTGGTTACCTCACCTTTCACTCTTTAGCTTACATCTCTCCGTTTATCTCCTATCGCTCATCTCTAACTCCCTTCTCCCTCTGCATCACCTCTCTTGCCATACCATTGTCTTAATCAGTGTGTCCTTCTCATGTTTCCTGCCATTCCATTTCTCTTACTAAGCAAAGGAATACGCCATTTCTTAGTCTTACAACAAAGAGGAGAGCAGCAAGAAGGCAAGAGAAGAAAACTATCAAATTTAGATCAAAGGAACAACGAGAAAATCCTTGGAGCAGCGCCCTCATTTTTGCTGCTGCTGCGAGAATGCCACTTGTGATGAGGATTTATCTGTGATTATGAATATCAAGCGATTAATGCTACAATTCAATATTTTTGCATCATGAAGGCTTACATTAGCCAGAAATAGGTAATATATTTGAAAGTGGTTCCAAACTGGGGCCCCCAAAATACGTTTTGCGCAGAGCTCCAGTAACCCTTCAGATGTCACTAAGACTGACCCTGCTCTGAAGAGAAGGGATACACTATTGGAGCAAACGACGTCAGGCTAGTTCCAGAAATGTGTCAGTGCAATCAACATTCACTGTTTGGAAACTGATTATATGAGAGGGACTGAAACGTTCCAAAGATGTTCCTTTCAGAAATTCGCACAGACCGAAGAGGTGGCATTCTGCAGAGTGTCTGGGAATTATTGTGAGGCAGGCCTAGTGTACCTGACAACCAGTATCCCAGGAATGAGGAGATATTACCTGGAAGCCTGCATCTATCACTGAAGAAGAGCAGTGGAACAGAGCCTTGGTATGGAGCGCACAAGACTGGCTGACAGCAGGGATTGAAGGGCATACCACCGGGAAGAAGACTGCCTAGAGAAGAAGCCCAGCTGCGATGTCCAAGAGGAGGGTACAGCCCAGGAGTATAGATTGACAAGGGGGCATCTGAGGAGCCGACCACAGTGCCAGGGTGGGTCTCCTTGCATCCCCTTAATTGAATTTGGTGTGCTGCACCAAAGAGACTCACAACACCGTGACCATTGCCCGTGGTCACCCTGACAAGGGGAACAGCACAAACCAAGTGTATTGCTGAATAGACCCTCCCTGCATCCCCATAATCAAATCTGGCACACTACACCAAAGCGAAGAGAGTGTGGCCCTTGCTCATGCCACCATGACAAGGGGGTTCTCAGAAGTTGCTCTGAGTGGTAAAGTGGGTCCCCCTGTATCTCTATTAGAGCATCTGGTGCACTGCATAGATGAGAAGCAAGAGAGCATGCAATACAGAGTAACCATATTGCCCATGGTCGCCCTCCACTAGTAGGCCATCACAGGAGCCGACCTGAGTGATGGAGGCTCATCTTCCTTTGACCCACCGTGGACTGGTGCGGCGCAGCAACAAAGAAGAACTCTGTTGTGGTCTCCTTGTGCCTGAGAATTGGTGACTCAAGCTGATAATACCTATGACCTCAGACCCCCAAAACCGATGACCTCACTGAGAATTTGAGGGTGGGTCTTAACATTTGAGTGGGAGGGTTTTGCACTTAGTTTGTCTGCACTTTTTAGGGTTCCTGGTGCAGCTGTAGTTCGGCTGCAACATCTGGACCTTCCCCAGCATCTTCAGAAAAGAGACAGAGCTGGTCTGCCTAGAATACACCAAGGCCAGTACATCAGCCAGATCCCTCTATCACAAGAGCAGGTGAACCAGAACTGATTTGGGTACGAAAACCTACAAAGGAGACAGAAGCCTAATTGATGAATGAACTGAAATTGAATGCACTGCCCAAAAGGCTCTCCCCACGGTCATAGATACATCATTAATTTGTACACTTTGTAAGTTAGAGCTTTTTTGCTGTGGAACCTTGTGACCCTATTTATATCCTATTTCTGTTGTAAAAGTAAGCTGTAGTGAATCCTAGTTTGTTTTAATGGGATAACAGGAGTTAGCTTAGCCTCTGGCTTGCAGACTCGTACCCCCATCAACTAGTGACTTTTAACCTACTTAGCTTGCTCTGTCTTAGCCCATTTAATTATTTAATTCATACAAGATGGCTGCCTTGTTTATAGTTATGCCACTTGTTATGCTTTGCATTATCAGTGCCACCGCGCTAAGGCGTCAAGATCAAGCAATAAAGACAAACAAACAGTAGGTGTTCACACTTAGGGATTTTCCCTCTCTATACTTTCGAGGGATTGTTTATAATAATTGCCGTCCCAAGCATGTCTGTTAGCTATTGTTTGGGAACACACCTACGAGAGGGGTCCTGGTAGATCTGTATAAATACATCGCACTTTAGACAGATAATCAGAGGGATTCCGACCAGAGGGCATCGCCACCATCGCTGATATCGATGCTGCACGTCGTCTTGATGCTGACGCAGTCTTCGTGTCCCTGCGGAGTCCGAGATAGAGACCTCATTCCAAGGTAACGAGCGTTGGGGGCTCCTCTCATGGACATGGCATTGGCAGATTAGGTTTAGCAAACCCAGCTCTCCTTTAGGTAGGAAGTTAGGCCTCTCACATTAGGACATTAGGGCATATCACATCTCGTATGTCTTTTACATGCATTGCAAGATGGTGGGGGTCTTTATAATAATGACTCTCCTCTTCACAATTCTGTTTCTTGCATTATTCGTTATCCTAATCATTGCAGCCCATGCAACATATCGCAAATTGCAGTTGTGTTAAATAAAAACTATTGAAACTTTACTGCATCTTTGTCATTGCCTGTGTTTATATGAGACATGATGTAGGAAAGTACCATCTTGACTGACATGTTACCCCCATATTTCACTGTATATATGTTGTTTTAGTCTATGTTTCACTGGGACCCTGCCAGACAAGGCCCCAGTGCTCATAAGTATGTGCCCTGTATGTGTTCCCTATGTGATGCCTAACTGTCTCACTGAGGCTCTGCTAACCAGAACCTCAGTGGTTATGCTCTCTCTGTTTTCCAAATTTGTCACTAACAGGCTAGTGACTAAATGTATCAATTCACATTGGCATACTGGTACACCCATATAATTCCCTTGTATATGGTACTGAGGTACCCAGGGTATTGGGGTTCCAGGAGATCCCCATGGGCTGCAGCATTTCTTTTGCCACCCATAGGGAGCTCTGAGAATTCTTACACAGGCCAGCCACTGCAGCCTGAGTGAAATAACGTCCACGTTATTTCACAGCCATTTACCACTGCACATAAGTAACTTGTAAGTCACCTATATGTCTAACCTTCACTTAGTGAAGGTTGGGTGCCAAGTTACTTAGTGTGTGGGCACCCTGGCACTAGCCAAGGTGCCCCCACATCATTCAGGGCAAATTCCCCGGACTTTGTGAGTGCGGGGACACCATTACACATGAACACTATACAAAGGTCACTACCTATGTATAGCGTCACAATGGTAACTCCGAATATGGCCAGGTAACATGTCTAAGATCATGAAATTGTCACCCCAATACCCTTCTGGTATTGGGGGGACAATTCCATGGTCCCCCGGGTCTCTATCACAGAACCCCGGGTACTTCCAAACAGCCTTTCGGGGGTTTCCACTGCAACTGCTTCTGCTGCCAACCCCTCAGACAGGTTTCTGCTCTCCTGGGGTCCAGGCAGCCCTGGCCCAGGAAGGCAGAATAAAGGATTTCCTCTGAGAGAGGGTGTTACACCCTCTCCCTTTGGAAATAGGTGTGAAGGGCTGGGGGGGAGTAGCCTCCCCCAGCCTCTGGTAATGCTTTGATGCACACAGATGGTGCCTATCTCTGCATAAGCCAGTCTACACCGGCTCAGGGATCCCCCAACCCTGCTCTGGCGCGAAACTGGACAAAGGAAAGGGGAGTGACTACTCCCCTGACCAGTACCTCCCAGGGGAGGTGCCCAGAGCTCCTCCAGTGTGTCCCAGACCTCTGCCATCTTGGAAACAGAGGTGTTGGGGGCACACTGGACTGCTCTGAGTGGCCAGTGCCAGCAGGTGACGTCAGAGGCTCCTTCTGATAGGCTCTTACCTCTCTTGGTAGCCAGTCCTCCTAACCTGATAGCCAAAACTCCTTTTCTGGCTATTTAGGGTCTCTGCTTTGGGGAATTCTTCAGATAACGAATGCAAGAGCTCACCAGAGTTCCTCTGCATCTCCCTCTTCACCTTCTACCATGGATTGACCGCTGACTGCTACAGGACGCCTGAAAAACCGCAACAAAGTCGCAAGACGACTACCAGGAACATTGTAGCGCCTAATCCTGCCGGCTTTCTCGATTGTTTCCTGGTGGTGCATGCTCTGGGGGTAGCCTGCCTTCACCCTGCACCAGAAGCTCCGAAGAAATCTCCCGTGGGTCGACGGAATCTTGCCCCTGCTAACGCAGTCACCAAAAGACTGCAACACTGGTCCTCTGGTTTCCCTCTCATTCTGACGAGCGTGGTCCCTGGAACATAGCAACTCTGTTCAAGTGACTCCCACAGTCCTGTGACTCTTCAGTCCAAGTTTGGTAGAGGTAAGTGCATATGATATAAGTGGTATAGTAGGAGCTTTGCATGTCTCCTAGTTCAGCCTAAGCTGCTTTGCCATAGCTACCTTCTATCAGTCTAAGCTGCTAGAAACACCTCTTCTACACTAATAAGGGATAACTGGACCTGGCACAAGGTGTAAGTACCTCTGGTACCCACTACAAGCCAGGCCAGCCTCCTACATTGGTTGTGCAGCGGTGGGATAAGTACTTGTAACTACTTACCACTTTATCATTGTGTACTTTTCATAAGAGAATCATATACAAAACAGTTCAGTGTATGTACACTTAAACCAAAAAGTTATGCTTTTCTCCTCTAAAACGTTTTACAAAGTTCTGAAAAGTTTCCTAAAACTTCTAAAAGTTTTCTAAAAGTTAGAAAAAGGTTTTTTCTCTGTTCTTTAAAAAAGTTCTGAAACTTTTTCTTCCTTCTCACTATCTCTAAACCTTTTGCTATCATGTCTGTGGTAGATTCAGCTCTTAAAACTGTCAATACAACTTATGACAATTTGAATTACAAGAGCCTAAGGAGTCTCTGCTTAGATAGAGGTTTAGTTATAGGAAAGAACCCTACAAAAGAGTTTCTGTTTAACATGCTTATTTTAAATGATGAGTCCCAAGCAGGCCCATCAGATGAGAGGTTAATAGAGGCTTCCCAGTCTGACTCAGAGGAACACCTTGAGGAGGGTGGGGAGGGTTCTGAAGAGGGTCTGCCCTTTAGCAGGACACCCAGTAATGTTGGTAGTAATGGAGGCTCCCATCACAGTAGGGCAGTCTTTATTCCTAGAGGCCAAGCTTCTAGGGTTCAGTCAGTTAGGGACAGATCACCCTCTGTAGTTTCCAACTTGTCTTCTGTGTCAAAGCATTCCCAAACCACCCACCCTCCCTGAGGATAACTTGTTAGAAAGGGAACTCAAAACGTTGAGGGTTGAAGAGACCAGACTGAAACTTAAACAGCAACAGCTGGCCTTAGATAGGGAATCCCTAGACATTGAGAAGGAAAGACAGAGGTTGGGGTTAGGACCCCATGGTGGCAGCTGCAGTATTCCTGATAGTAATCCTGTTAGAGAGCATGATTCCAGGAATCTGCACAAGATAGTCCCCCCCTACAAGGAGGGGGATGACATCAATAAGTGGTTTGCTGCACTTGAGAGGGCCTGTATGGTACAGGGGGTCCCTCAAAGGCAGTGGGCTGCTATTTTGTGGCTATCTTTCACTGGAAAGGGTAGGGATAGGCTCCTTACTGTTAGAGAAAGTAAAGCTAACAAATTTTACAGTTTTGAAGGATGCACTCTTGGATGGATTTGGCTTAACCACTAAACAATACAGGATGAAGTTCAGAGACACCAGACAAGAGTCCTCACAAGACTGGACAGACTTTGTGGACTGTTCAGTGAAGGCCTTGGAGGGGTGGTTACATGGCAGTAAAGTATCTGACTATGAAAGCCTGTATAATCTTGTTCTGAGAGAGCATATTCTGAATAACTGTGTGTCTGACTTGTTACACCAATACCTAGTGGACCCGGATCTGACCTCTCCCCAAGAATTGGGAAAGAAGGCAGACAAGTGGGTCAGAACAAGCGTGAACAGAAAAGTTCATACAGGGGGTGACAAGGATGGCAAGAAGAAGGATGGTAAGTCTTCTGACAAGGGTGGGGACAAAAGTAAAACTGAGTCTTCATCAGGCCCACAAAAATCCTCTGATGGGGGTGGTGGGTCCAAATCCTCTTCCAATAATCAACCTAAAAAGCCTTGGTGTTATTTGTGTAAAGTCAAAGGCCATTGGGCAACTGATTCCAGTTGTCCAAAGAAAAACACCAAACCTCCCACTACCACAACCCCTGCTGCAAATTCTAGTACCCCTAGTAATAGCAGTGGTGGTGGGAAACCTACAAATAGCCAATCCAAGAGTGTAGCTGGGCTCACTATTGACAATGTAGTTGGGGTTGGTCTTGTTGGGGAGACCACAGAGGCTGTTTTAGTCTCTGAAGGTGCCATTGATTTGGCCACCTTGGTTGCTTGTCCCCTTAATATGGATATGTATAAGCAACTTCCCCTAATAAATGGTGTTGAGGTTCAGGCCTACCGGGACACAGGTGCCAGTGTTCCTATGGTCATAGAGAAACTACTCCACCCTGAACAACACCTACTTGGTCAGCAGTACCAAGTGACAGAGGGTTATAACAACACTCTTAGCCAACATGGCTGTTGTGAATCTCAACTGGGGGGGTTACTGTAGGAGGCTGGCCTGGCTTGTAGTGGGTACCAGAGGTACTTACACCTTGTACCAGGTCTAGTTATCCCTTATTAGTGTAGAAGAGGTGTCTCTAGCAGCTTAGGCTGATAGAAGGTAGCTATGGCAAAGCAGCGTAGGCTAAACTAGGAGACACGTAAAGCTCCTACTATACCACTGGTGTCATATGCACAATATCATAAGAAAACACAATACACAGAAGTACTAAAAATAAAGGTACTTTATTTTTATGACAATATGCCAAAAGTATCTCAGTGAGCACCCTCAGTATGAGGATAATATACACAAGATATATCTACACAAACCAAAATTAGGGAAGTAATAGCAAGAAAAGTAATGCAAACAGTGTAGAATTACAGTAGATTGCAATAGGAGCACATAGGTATAGGGGCAACACAAACCATATACTCCAAAAGTGGAATGCGAACCACGAATGGACCCCAAACCTATGTGAGCTTGTAGAGGGTCGCTGGGACTGTAAGAAAACAGTGAGGGTTAGAAAAATAGCCCACCCCAAGACCCTGAAAGGTAGGTGTAAAGTGCACCTACTACCCCCAGAGAGCACAGAAGTCGTGATAGGGGGTTTCTGCAGGAAGAACAAACACCAGCAATGCAACAACAGTGGATTTCCAGGCCTGAGTACCTGTAAGACAAGGGGACCAAGTCCAATAGTCGCGACAGTGTCGAGAGTGGGCAGGAGCCCAGGAAATGCCAGCTGAGGGTGCAAGGAAGCTGCCACCAGATGGAAGAAGCTTGGTGTTCTGCAAGAAAGAAGAGAGCTAGGGACTTCTCCTTTGGAAGACGGATGTCCCACGTCGCGATGCAGCTTGCAGAGGTGTTCCCACACAGAAAGACAGCAAACAAGCCTTCCTAGCTGCAAGGGTTGCGGTACAGGTTTTTGGGTGCCGCTGTGGCCCAGGAGGGACCGGGATGTCACCGCTTGGAGGAGGAGACAGAGGGTGCGCCCAGCAACTCAGGGAGCCCTCACAGAAGCAGGCAGCACCCGCAGAAGTACCTGAACAGGCCCTGGGAAGTAAAGTGAACCGGAGTCCATGCGGAGTCACAAAAGGGAGTCCCACGACGCCGGAGGACAACTCAGAAGGTTGTGCACTGCAGGATAGAGTGTCGGGACCCAGGCTTGGCTGTGCACGAAGGAAATCCTGGAAGAGTGCCCAGGAGCCAGAGTAGCTCCAAATCACGTGGTACCCAGCAATGCAGTCTAGCGTGGGGAGGCAAGGATTTACCACCACCAAACTTGGACTGAAGAGTCACTGGACTGTGGGAGTCACTTGGACAGAATTGCTGAGTTCCAGGGACCACGCTCGTCATGCTGAGAGGGGACCCAGAGGACCAGTGATGCAGTCTTTTGGTGCCTGCGGTTGCAGGGGGAAGATTCCGTCGACCTACGGGAGATTTCTTCAGAGCTCCTGGTGCAGAGAGGAGGCAGGCTACCCCCAGAGCATGCACCACCTGGAAACAGTCGAGAAAGCCGGCAGGATGAAGCAATACAAGGTTGCTAGTAGTCGTCTTGCTACTTTGTTGCAGTTTTGCAGGCGTCCTGAGCAGTCAGCGGTCGATCCTTTGGTAGAAGGTGAAAAGGGAGATGCAGAGGAACTCTGATGAGCTCTTGCATTTGTTATCTCCAGAATTCCCCAAAGCAGAGACCCTAAATATCCAGAAAAGGAGGTTTGGCTACCAAGGAAGGAGGATTGGCTACCAAGAGAGGTAAGAGCCTATCAGAAGGAGCCTCTGACGTCACCTGCTGGCACTGGCCACTCAGAGCAGTCCAGTGTGCCACAGACACCTCTGTTTCCAAGATGGCAGAGGTCTGGGACACACTGGAGGAGCTCTGGGCACCTCCCCTGGGAGGTGCAGGTCAGGGGGGTGGTCACTCCCCTTTTCTTTGTCCAGTTTTGCGCCAGAGCAGGGCTGGGGGATCCCTAAACCGGTGTAGACTGGCTTATGCAGAGATGGGCACCATCTGTGCCCATCAAAGCATTTCCAGAGGCTGGGGGAGGCTACTCCTCCCCAGCCTTCACACCTATTTCCAAAGGGAGAGGGTGTTACACCCTCTCTCAGAGGAAATCCTTTGTTCTGCCTTCCTGGGCCAGGGCTGCCTGGACACCAGGAGGGCAGAAACCTGTCTGAGGGGTTGGCAGCAGCAGCAGCTGCAGTCGAGACCCCGGAAAGGCAGTTTGGCAGTACCCGAGTACTATGCTAGAGACCCAGGGGATCATGGAATTGTCCCCCCAATGCAGAACCCGGGTACTGCCAAACTGCCTTTCCGGGGTTTCCACTGCAGCTGCTGCTGCTGCCAACCCCTCAGACAGGTTTCTGCTCTCCTGGGGTCCAGGCAGCCCTGGCCCAGGAAGGCAGAACAAAGGATTTCCTCTGAGAGAGGGTGTTACACCCTCTCCCTTTGGAAATAGGTGTGAAGGGCTGGGAGGAGTAGCCTCCCCCAGCCTCTGGAAATGCTTTGATGGGCACAGATGGTGCCCATCTCTGCATAAGCCAGTCTACACCGTTTCAGGGATCCCCCAGCCCTGCTCTGGCGTGAAACTGGACAAAGGAAAGGGGAGTGACCACTTCCCTGACCAGTACCTCCCAGGGGAGGTGCCAAGAGCTCCTCCTGTGTGTCCCAGACGTCTGCCATCTTGGAAACAGAGGTGTTGGGGGCACACTGGTCTGCTCTGAGTGGCCAGTGCCAGCAGGTGATGTCAGAGGCTCCTTCTGATCGGCTCTTACCTCTCTTGGTAGCCAATCCTCCTAACCTGGTAGCCAAACCTCCTTTTCTGGCTATTTAGGGTCTCTGCTTTGGGGAATTCTTCAGATAATGAATGCAAGAGCTCACCAGAGTTCCTCTGCATCTCCCTCTTCACCTTCTACCAAGGATCGACCGCTGACTGCTCCAGGACGCCTGCAAAACCGCAACAAAGTAGCAAGACGACTACCAGCAACATTGTAGCGCCTAATCCTGCCGGCTTTCTCGACTGTTTCCTGGTGGTGCATGCTCTGGGTGTAGCCTGCCTTCACCCTGCACCAGAAGCTCCGAAGAAATCTCCCGTGGGTCGACGGAATCTTCCCCCTGCTAACGCAGGCACCAAAAGACTGCAACACTAGTCCTCTGGGTCCCCTCTCATCCTGACGAGCGTGGTCCCTGCAACACAGCAACTCTGTCCAAGTGACTCCCACAGTCCAGTGACTCTTCAGTCCAAGTTTGGTAGAGGTAAGTCCTTGCCTCCCCACACTAGACTGCAAAGCTGTGTACCGCGTGATTTGCAGCTGCTCCGGCTCCTGTGCACTCATCCAGGACTTCCTTCATGCACTGCCAAGCATGGGTCCCTAGCACCCCGTCCTGCAGTGCACAACCTTCTGAGTTGTCCTCTGGCATTGTGGAGCTCCCTTTTGTAACTTTGCGTGGACTCTGGTTCACTCTTCTTCCAAGTGCCTGTTGGGGTACTTCTGTGGGTGCTGTCTGCTTCTGTGAGGGCTCTCTGAGTTGCTGAGTGCCCCCTAAGTCTCCTCCTGCAAAAGGCGACATCCTGGTCCTTCCTGGTCCTCAGCAGCACCCACAAATCTCAACCGTGACCCTTGCAGCTAGCAAGGCTTGTTTGCGGTCTTTCTGCGTGGGAACACCTCTGCAAGCTTCATCGCGACGTGGGAAATCTGTCTTCCAAAGGAGAAGTTCCTAGTCCTCTTCTTTCTTGCAGAACTCCAAGCTTCTTCTAACCGGTGGCAGCTTCCTTGCACCTTCAGCTGGCATTTCCTGGGCTCCTGCCCCCCCATGACACTGTTGCGACAATGGTACTTGGTCCCCTTGTCTTACAGGTACTCAGGTCCGGAAATCCATTGTCAGTGCACTGCTGGTGTGTGTTCTTCTTGCAGAATCCCCCTATCACGACTTCTGTGCTCTCTGGGGGTAGTAGGTGTACTTTACTCCTACTTTTCAAGGTCTTGGGGTGGGGTATTTTTCTAACCCTCACTGTTTTCTTACAGTCCCAGCGACCCTCTACAACCTTGCATAGGTCTGGGGTCCATTCGTGGTTCGCATTCCACTTTTGGAGTATATGGTTTGTGTTGCCCCTATCCCTATGTGCTCCTATTGCAACCTATTGTAATTCTACACTGTTTGCATTACTTTTCTTGCTCTTACTTACCTAATTTTGGTTTGTGTACATATAACTTGTGTATCGTACTTACCTTCTACCTGAGGGTACTCACTGAGATTCTTTTGGCATATTGTCATAAAAATAAAGTACCTTTATTTTTAGTAACTCTGTGTCTTATGTTTTCTTATGATATTGTGCATATGATATAAGTGGTATAGTAGGAGCTTTGCATGTCTCCTAGTTCAGCCTAAGCTGCTTTGCCATAGCTACCTTTTATCAGTCTAAGCTGCTAGAAACACCTCTTCTACACTAATAAGGGATAACTGGACCTGGCACAAGGTGTAAGTACCTCTGGTACCCACTACAAGCCAGGCCAGCCTCCTACACATGATATATCTGTGAGAAAGGGGTAATCTCCGTTTAACCACAACACTCCCTGAGATGTCTTATTCTTGAGTCCACGTGTAGAGGCTGCCACAAATCACCTTTTACTATTGTGTTTCTGGTGAGATGCTGCTAGTGAGCCAGTAAGGTTGCGACTTGTTGTAGGATAGGCATAGTCACCTAGAAACAAAAGTACTGTCATCCTTAAACCAGCAGTCTTGCCTACAGCAAGAGTCCAACCTACGACATGGCGCCACCAATGATGGTGTTTAGGCACTCATTTACAGATACCCCGACTATCACTGTCTCACAGACACCAGGTACCCTAAGTACCTTTATACGTAGACGTCTGTGGTCCTTGGGAAATTCCTCCTCAGCTGATTAAGCTGTAGGTTGTTCGCGCTCGAACTCATAAAAGGACTTCTACTCCCCATTTTGGTGTTCTGTTTTTCTAAACAAAAATGGCTGCCGCCATTGACATTCCTGAAAATGCAAGACAAGCTCTAACGCAACATTTATTAACGCATGGACTTACAGATGAGGGCGGGGATGTTACTCTTATAATAGAAGCTAATGAAGTATACCAAACAGAAACATTTTATTGTTGGGTCACCTTTCCTGAGGTGGACCAGAGAACACATACGTTCCACACATATGAAATTGCGAACGTACCTCCACGGTACCGAGCATACCAGTATCATGAAATATCACTCACATACCAAGAGCACCAAAACTGGTTTGAAGGCACCCTACCACATGTATTACAATGAGTGAGGCTAGGTCCCTTAAGTAATGACGGACCAACATGGCCTTTGTTTGCCACATACACACCTCACCCAGACATACAAAATATGACGATAGCAGATCTGCGAGATTTATATAATGAATTAGTGACATTATATAGACGACTAGTTCAGTTCGTAACTTTGAACACCGTACCAGCGCATCCAGCACTGCCAGCACCTGGTGGTTACCAATTGCCTACTGGGATTAATCCACAAACAGTGCATACTATCATGGGTAAAATACCCACAGAACGGGAAAAAATACTGTTCTGGATTGCCCAGAAAACTAATCAGCTGGAAGCTGTGTTTCCCCATATGGGACCACAGGAAAAATATAGACTGCTCACTATGTGCTTGCCCTTTGGGATGGTTCCCTCAGTGGATGACTGTGCCACATGGGGTACAGTCTTCGCTGCTATATACACTACTGCACATTGTACTCCGACACTTGCTAATTTACCTGAAGTGTTAAAACAAATACAGAAAGAGCACGGGGCTGCACCAGCCTTGGATTTGGGGATGAAATTAATGCGTAACTTTGACGCGGTTTCTTCAATAATACTCAGTAATATTAAAGGGGAAGCGGTAGCACTGGCAATACGCCAGCGTCTCTGGGAAACTCCACACCAGAAACAGGAGAGACAGCTACCGAAAATTATTTCCGATACCTATACGAGTATAGGGCAGGATAGTTTGGGAGCCAAGCCAAATAAATTGGAGTTACAAGGTACCACCCATAAGGAGGGTACAAAGCAGGCACAAGTAGGCCCTAAGAAGTGCTGGGGCAAACAAAAAGATTTCAAAGGTAGAAGAAATAAGAGAGCTGATTCGCCACACCCGGAGAACTCCGAAAGGATATACAATCTCAGAAATAGGGAGAACATTAAAACTCCAGACAGATATACTGATTCACGTCCCTCTCGTTCCTTTCAGGACGCACCGGATAGACGTAGCGAGAGAGGGGGCCGTCCAGATCGACGTCCTGAATAAGTAAAACAAAAGAAAGACTCGGCACAGTCTACCATTAAAAAAGAAGAGAAGACTCCTCAGCAAAAGCCACAGTTTAAAAAGAAAAAGGTGTCAGCACTGACAGCTAAAATTGCCAGTATACTTGAGAACACTGTTGAGGAACAAGGCGTGGGCAGTTACTCTGTTAGACAGCGCAGCAGAGGTCACAATATGTCACCAGAGTCTGAAAGATCATCTGGATGCGACAGCAACTAACGATTTTATCGCAGCTGAAACTGCGGACGGCCACGTTCTCCCACCCGACAGGGTTTATGATTTAAAAATTCAGATAGAGGGAGACGTGTGATATTTTGGGATTAACTTACTAGTGATATCCTACTGGCCAAAAGAGACTGGCCACCGGAGCACGTCCGTAAGCTCCCGCATGGGGAAGATGTCATTTTGCCTTCTTTCTCCGATCTTGTTCCGGAAGGAGAAAAGGAAGCCTATGCAGCTGAATGGGCTTTAGCGCAGGCACCCACGTTATATCACAATCATGTAGGTTGGGACAAGGAGTCTCCTTGTCATTTTATTTCCGTTAGGTCTATACCCCAACCGCAGCCACAATATCCTGTCAAACATGAAGCGAAAGCTCCGGTGAGGGAAATTCTCACCCAGCTTGAGTACCAGGGAGTAATAGAGCCCTGTACATCTGCAATGAATAACCTGTTATTCCCCGTTGCAAAGCCAGACCATTCATACAGAATAGTCATTGATTATAGACATTTAAATAGTCATACATGCACATATGCTATACAAAACTCACATAGCACCGCACTAATAAACAATATAGTGCGTAAAAAATATAAAAGAACATTAGACATATCTAATGGCTTTTGCTGCCAGAACTTAGCACACGAAAGTCGGGACCTGAGTGCATTCTCATTTGGCTCTCAGAAACGCTTTTGTCGTTTACCTCCAGGCTATAAAAACAGCCCGGGGTTATTTTCAGCCCGTGTAACGTCAATATTACATGATATTGATTCTGAGGCATTATCCTACGTGGATGACATAAATCTCACAGATGACGACCTCGACATTCATCTTGCAAGGGTCGATCGGATTATTTTGGGATTTGCAGACCTCGGTTACAAATTTAACTTTAAAAAAAGCAAGATCGCCTTTCTCAGTGTACTGTTCCTGAGATATGAGCTATCAAATAAGGGGAAGAGCCTGGCCCACACTTTCTAGAGAAATGTGCTCAACTGCACCCTCCTAACACACTTAAGAAACTACAGTCATTACTAGGTTTCTTTAATTTTGTCAGAACATACATTCCAGATTATGCACAACGTATCCAGCCACTTTATGACTTGGTTCAGCCCAAATTTTCTAGCAGAAACTGGACAGTCAAACACACATGCATCCTTAGGGAAATGCAACAGGACATGCTAGAAGCCAAACACTTCCACACATGTGACAATAAAACAAATTTGGTCATCAGAATAATTGCTGGTGCCATTGGACTTACTTATGTCACCTTCAATGAGGGTGACACGGTTCCCATAGCATATAAATCACATTTATACTCTAATGCAAAACAGCGTTTTGCACCTACAGAAAAGATTCTGACGGCAGTTCAGATGGCCGTCATAAGAGAGAGGCCACTTGCCCAGGGGAAACATATTATTGTTGTATCCCCGGTGCCGGCCTTAGCTGCTGTCACCAAAGCAAGCGTTCCTAACGCTAAAGCATTACATCCGCGTTGGATTCAATGGGCAACGTCTCTGACCGCCACTTATGTTGATTACATTTTTGATCCAAAACTTCAGACACAAGAGTTTCTCCAGTACATACAAAAGTACCCTGCTCCTCTAAATATCTTGCCACTAGACAGATACCATACTGTCATATACACTGATGGTTCAGCACAACCGGCTGTAGGTACTAAACATCAATACTCAGCAGCTAGCGCAGCCGTGAGCCGAGTGATGGAAGATGGAGTCTTCCTCCCTAACAATACCTACACGCAGATCTTAGGGGACTGCACAGCTCAGTTGGCTGAACTTAAAGCTCTTATACTAGCGCTCGAACACACAGATCCAGGAAGCCTGACTTTAATAGTCTGCGACTCATACTACTGCGTCCATTCATACAATGATTACCTTAATCATTGGAAGCTGAACGGGTTTAGAGATTCAAAAGGGAACACCATTAAACACAAAATATTGTGGGGGAGGGTGGCTGATCTTAAGGAGAAGCTACCGTGTGTCCATGTAGTATATTCATTGGGCCAACAATGTGTAGGAATACACGTTACTGGCAATATATTGGCTGACGAAGCGGCCAAAGCAGCAGTAGCTACAGCTTCTGTGGCTGCAGTGACTTATTCACAAACGAGATTGGATAATGAAATACTGACTACCGTGAAAGCTTTGGCTGCAGGCAAGGCCCTGTCAAAGGGATACCCTACAAATTATACTTACCATATCAGTGCACCAAATGTTGCTTATGCAACAATTCCTGGGGTTGGAGATTGTGTGATCCCCAACGAAGACCAGAGATTAGATCTAGTAAAAGCAGCGCATGAGGGTGTCGCTTCTGCACATGCTGGTATATCGGCCACGATAACACTCTTACAGAAATGCTTCTGGTGGCCTGGTCTATGCAGACAGACAAAGAAATATGTCCTTTGTTGTGACATTTGCCAGCAGATAAAGGGCCCTAATTTCAAACACCCACTGCAGACATCCCTCTTAGTGTGCAACAGGCCACTACAGTGTGTGTACCTGGACCATTGTGGTCCCTTACAGCCGGATGGTGCATACAAATATATTCTAGTCGCTGTAGATTCTTGTTCTAGATTCCTGTGGGTATGACAACAGCGGTCGGCTGACGCTCAAACGGTTATAAAAGACTTGCTGATCTTTATCGGTACATATGCGGTTGCAGCATTCCATTCGGACCAGGGTCCTGCATTTGCCTCTAAGGCATTCAGGGACACCAAGGGGAAGATAGGTGTTGAACTCCATTACTCCTCACCCTACCATCCAGAGGGAAATTCGGTCATGGAGAGGCAGAATCGTGATCTAAAGCAGTCCTTAACAGCTTGAGTATTAGGTTCAGGCCGCAGTTGGTTACATCACCTATATGGGGTCCAGAGAGCACTGAATAATCTGCCAAGACGGTCCTTGGGGGGACGCCCTCCTTATCAGGTTCACTTTGGGATAACGATGTATGTCCCAGATCTTTATGCCTCTGGTATGGTGGCAGCAGAAAAACCACTTGACATAAATGAACGTCTCACTGTCTTACAGGAGCTTCAGCAATTTCGTGATGATAAATAATCTACAAGTGCTGCCACCATAGGAATAAGGGATTTAGCGAAAACTTCGACTGGTTGGATTCCTAAAGTTGGGGATCTGGTTCGCTGTGAAGAAGGAATTCGGTCCATCGTACAGAGCACCTGTACCGGTCTTGGGAATTCAAGGTACCAGGACTGTCGTCTTACCACCACTGTCTGGCTCTCGAACAAACAGATTTATCTCCATTGATGACATCAAACTACACCATTGCGGCCGATCCTTCACAGTAGACCAAGAGGTCCCTTGGGTGGTTCCCGATCCCCTCTCACTACCCAACAGAACATACGTCTACACAGTAGGATGAACAACACCACTACGGACTATGCAACAATGTCCAGCGCTGTTCCGGATACCTCCTCGACCATGGGGAAGGCGGAAAAGGAACTCTTGCCAGTTCCAGTCACCACTTCAGTGACCACTCCTGTCCAAGATTTGGCTGTTTTTTACACAAACACCTCACAGACTGTTGATACTGTCTACCAAGAGCCTCCACGTTAAGTGGACCTAAGTACAGATAATGCACCGGCTCCCGTGTTTGCAGAGACTACCTCTGGCTATTTCATTGATATTGATGACTTTTCTTCAGACTCATCTACTACTGTGATTGACAATGTTTCAACAAGAAGTAATCTATATCAATGGCTTAAAAACAACTATTTGATATACCCATGGAACCATTTATGGTTCTGTTTGACATTTTCAGTATTATTTTTATGGATTGCTTTTGTGACTGTTTTCTTTTTGCTCATAAATTGTCACTATATTCCTGATCGCTCCTCTGTTGAGCCTGTTGTTGAAGTTTTAACTCCATATCATTCTTCACATAAGGTCCGAAGAGACTTGTCCCTTGTAAAAGTTACAGCAATACCGATTTCTGATGGGATTGTGTGGGACAAAGTTCCCTTTCATATATACGGGCCTACAGAGAGTATACAAATACCATACGTTTTCAAAATATCTATGACAGATGTAATTACACCTGATGTTGTCTCTGATGATTGGGATGTCCAAACAGTTGATTCCATGCTAACTGAAATGAAGGACTATTCCGCTTTTGAAAGTGATGATGTACATGAACATACAATGAATTATGGGGAAATGTTCTGCTATAACAATTGAGGACATTACTACCTACACCGTGCCACTAGATACAGGCCAGTATTAAACTACACACAGTGGGAACACTGTTCTATGCCACCAGTGAGGAGCCCAAAATATTATAGTGATAAATTTACATATTTCTCTGGGCATGACACAAAAAAAGCAGAGTCATATTATTTTAAAATACCTCCAGCACAAATTAGGAAAAGTTTGCTAACTGACACAAAACTGATTTATTCAGATCCCTTTGTTTCCCGGCTCGCAGTTGAAGGTTACGAATACTGGAAGAGCACTATTGACTTGAAAAGTGTATGGGGAACACAAGATTGGCAGATACAGGGTAGGGAAGTTTTATTTCGAGCATGCCTGATTCCTGTGCAAATGATTTACTTAAATTATACTATTCAGCAGACGTCATGTCTGGGGTTAGCAATAATTAAAGACATGAATACGCCCAGTATCCCCACTCCGGCAAGGTTTAAAGATTGGCAATATTTCCTTAATATCACCGGGGAAAGGCTAGATGCAATGGTTAAGGCTGGAACCTATAATTCTTCACTTTCCAGTCCCGGCGGGTGGTTAATATGGCCCACTTACACTAATGAGTGTCAAGCACTTTTCTTAAACACTTCAGGTTTTTTTTCAAATAACAGGCCAGACCCTCGCTTTATATCAGGTCAACATACAGGTAAAATTACGACAGACAGTGTGGGTAAACTGTGCCAGCAATAGGTACAGACTAACACATTAGCTGCAGTTAAGAAACATCTGAACACTCTTTCTGAAGATGTAGACTTGCAGGATTTTCTGCTGGGTCCTAGAAAACAGCGCTCGAAAAGGTTCCTATATGTTATGTACAATTTACAATGTGCATTACAATGTAAATTTGGAAACTTTCACAGATTGAGGCAGCTGCGCGTTTAAGGCAATTGGATAAGGAAAATTTAGAGAAGGCTTTAGCAGTTGCCGACAACGGCATGAATACTTTGTCCAACAGGATCTATTCACTATCAAATATGGTGTTGTCTGCTATTGATATCACTCAGACAGACTTGTCCCGGTTATATCATGGACAGACACAGCTACATTCCATCATGAAGCTGGGTTGAACTTTACAGACACTGAAAAATGGCCGTATTCCATGGAAGTACATTAACAGGAGTGAACTCTTCACTGCTTTTAATTTTTCCAGAGAACAACAGACAATGGCTAAAAGAGATGCTAGTTTCACCATGCTTCACGTAGAAAAACTAGATAAGTTGCCCTTCACAGTAGCAGAGAGTCCTTCAACTATCTGGCTCTTACATGGCATAATTAATTTACCCATTTCGACCTTTCGTTTCTCAAACTGCCTGAAACATCTTGCAGTGGGAAAGTACGAGCAACTAGGAGATAGCTATATTAAGGAAGAATGGGAGTTGCCCTTTGATTATAAATGTTTGAATGGCGAAACAGAGGTCTTTCTTAGCGGAAGCGAATGTGAGACTGCTGTTAGTCATTCAATGATATGTAAGCAGGTGTCCCTTCACGGTCTTTGCAATGCGGGGGGTCGCAAACTTGGCCTGTTTACTGAAGGGTACTCCCGTCCCTTTGATTCACCTTGTATTTCATGTACTTTCCAATGGAAGTTATGTGGTACTGAACAATCGAAGTTGTTGCGGCATGTGACCAGGAATTGCCTACTCAATCTCGGTCTTGAAGGTCGTTATGTGTTGTGGACATGTTTTATTCCCCCCCACACGAGAGATAAAAGTATCTGACATGTGGCCCCACATAGATACTAATAACGTGAACTATGACCTAGCTGAGTAGGCTAAAGGCGCTATTGTTTCAAAAACAGGTCGCCTTGACATCCGCAAAAGAGATGTATGCTCTCCAGATTGCGAGATCATCAGCCGAGATACAATCCCTATTAAATACCAACTTCCCCAAGCACTTTGGAGAGCTGGTATCCAGAATATTCAATGCTTCGAGCACTACCGGGATTGTCCATTTCTTTAAGGCTGTCGGTCTGGTTTCGTGTCCACCTTCCAGACTGTCTTCGGAGTCACCCTGACGGCCATCCATTCGCTCTTTTCAAGTGTGTTTGGTGGCTTTCCAATTATTTTGGCTTTGTTTGACGGACTACTACTGCTATTTCTTCTGATTCACAGTGGTTGTTTCTTTCCAGCTACGCAGAGCAATGGAGGCGCTCCCACCAACTCCGCTGTGCCGTGAACTTATGGTTCGGATCGTCGGTGCACCCCTGCTGGTGGAACTGGAGCATGACTGGTCGTTGTCATTTCGGCCCCTTCTCTGGTACGTACAACCAGTTTTCCGCTGCATATGGTGCATCTTTGAACATCTGCCTATGGTCTGTCTTGCTGTTGTACCGACATCTCCTGTGGACCACGAACTGCTGATGTCCCCGATGAGGGTTCATACACGGTCATGCCCCTTGACACTGAGGTTGCTCCGCGAGGCCACCTATGTGCCTTCTGTTTTGAGATCTACCATGGATGACGGCACTGCAACGGATTACTTTACACCAGAAAGTACGGCTCACTACTGCTCTGTGGATCCATTTGTCCGCCCAGCACTCGACTTAACATTAGATGATGTGGACTCATTTTTGAGGTCCTTGGTTGGTGACTTTGATGACACTCTTCGAGATCACGCGTACAGCAAATAATTTGATGAATTGGCTTGTCATTCCCGATTAAAATTATGCATTTAAATTAACTTGCTTTGGAACGCTGTGCTTGTCGTGGTTGACATTAACATCTCTGTATGTATTTTAGCTGAACTGGTTTTATTCCTTTTTTAACATATTTTAAAGAGTTTTTTTAGCTAGTTTTTATGCTTTTAGCTTTTTATTCAGTGCAATTTTAGCATTTGGGTTCCTATACCTTCGTCATACCTGTTACGGCAATGGGGAGGGTGTAGTGAATCCTAGTTTGTTTTAATGGGATAACAGGAGTTAGCTTAGCCTCTGCTTGCAGACTCGTGCCCCTATCACCTAGTGACTTTTAACCTATTTAGCTTGCTCTGTATTAGACCATTTAATTATTTAATTCATCCAAGATGGCTTCCTTATTTATAGTTAGGCCACTTGTTATGCTTTTCATTATCAGTGCCACTGCGCTAAGGCGTCAAGATCAAGCAATAAAGACAAACAAACAGTAGGTGTTCACACTTAGGGATTTTCCCTCTCTATACTTTCAAGGGATTGTTTATAATAATTGCCGTCCCAAGCATGTCTGTTATCTATTGTTTGGGAACACACCTACGTCAGGGGTCTTGGTAGATCTGTATAAATACATTGCACTTTAGACAGATTATCAGAGGGATTCTGACCAGATGGCATCACCACCATCACTGATATCAATGCTGTACGTCGTCTTGACGCAGACCCAGTCTTCGTGTCCCTGCGGAGTCTGAGATAGAGACCTCATTCCAAGGTAACGAGGGTTGGGGGCTCCTCTCATGGACATGGCATTGGCAGATTAGGTTTAACAAACCCAGCTCTCCTTTAGGTAGGAGGTTAGGCCTATCACATTAGGGTATTAGGGCATATTACACCTCGTATGTCTGTTACACGCATTGCAAGATGGTGGGGGCCTTTGTAATAATGACTCTCGTCTTCACAATTCTGTTTCTTGCATTATTCATTATCCTAATCATTGCAGCCCATGCAACATATCGCAAATTGCAGTTGTGTTAAATAAAAACTATTGAAACTTTACTGCATCTTTGTCATTGCCTGTGTTTGTATGAGACATGATATATCTGTGAGAAAGGGGTAATCTCCGTTTAACCACGACACTCCCTGAGATGTCTTATTCTTGAGTCCATGCGTAAAGGCTGCCACAAATCACCTTTTACTATTTTGTTTCTGGTGAGGTGCTGCTAGTGAGCCAGTAAGGTTGGGACAACAGTTGCGACTTGTTGTAGGATAGGCATAGTCGCCTACAAACAAAAGTACGGTCATCCTTAAACCAGCAGTCTTGCCTAGAGCAAGAGTCCAAACTACGACAAAGCTTTAGATTGGACAGTCTTTTTATTAATTGGGTGATTAGGTCCTGAGTCTCCAGCCCTCACACTACCTTCTTGAGAAGTCTTAGACTGCGCGTCCCGCTACCCTGAGAATGCAGCACCAAAAGGATATAGCTAGTATTCAGTTTCAGTGCTGCAGTAGATTAGGTAACACAGTAATAAAAGGCCCCTCCCACCTCATCCGTAGGCCCAGTAGCCCCTGCCTAAGTTGCCCAAGGACTCGAGAGGAAGGTAGCAATAGAAGCATTGCAAGTATCTTGAAACTCCAGAGTTTTTAAAACCATATATTTCACCAGTTAACAGAGGTCAAAAGTGACCTGCTGAATAACATGCAAGAATCAGCGTGAGATCATCGATTCCTGCATGTTATTCCCTATTTTTCAGGGCAACCTTGTAATGGCCAGATGTTCCTGTAATCTACAAGTAGGGATACTCGGGTATATATGCAGTTCCATATGCGGGAACACCAGTGCCCAGCTCCTCTGCAATGGCAGGGGAGCGGCGCCCACTGGCTAAGAGCAAGCAGCTAATAAATAAAAAAATATTTCGTTTTATTTTTCAGCTGCTGGCTCAGTTGTTCCAAACCTTGCCTGGAAGGTATTGAGCTGACCGGCAGAGACTTAGACAGCCCCTGATCAAGATATTGGGTAACTTATAAACTCCGCATATCTGCATCTCCTCTATCAACCACCGGAGGGTCATCAACCACCATCCCAGGGCTCGGGAGCAGGGAACGACTGCTGTGACCACCCAGTCTTTCTCAATCACCATCTTCACACAAACTGGGCAACGACAAGTCCGGATCCATTTACAATTACATTTCCAGTTCCATTTCCCTTTCCCCAACAGCCATGCAGAATGCTTTAAAAAATGAAATGTTTCTCGTTATGGTCTCCTGTTTCCTTTTTGCAGTAACCATAGTGCCCTTCACGGCACTCACCACCCATGGGTCTTTTTCAAAAGGCAGCAGAAACTTGTTTCCACTTCTTCTATTGCGCACTTGAACATAGTCCCCCACACAGATGTCCCGCTTCTTTACTCTTCACTTTCTTGACATCCTGTCATTTTCGCATTCCCGATTGGACAGTGCCTCTTTTACTCGATCATGAAGTTCAGAGGGTGCTTGCACATGAGGAATAGTTTCTCGAACTTGTCGATTCATGCACAATGAGCTAGGAGTCTTTCCCGACGATAGTCCCTCAAAAATCCATATATCGCACAGTCAACATTATGACCACCAGCTACTGTAAACCGCAACACCTTGTTGAGAGTTCTCATGAAGTGTTCTACTTCTCCATTGGCCTGAGGCCAACAAGGAGTGATTGTTTTGTGAATGATTCCTCGTGATCGTACGTACTCAGCAAACTCCTACTAAAGAATGGCAGTCCATTATCTGTGCGTATTTCCTGGATCAACCCATGGGTGGCCATGATGTTTTTGAATGAAGGGATGATCTGAGAAGCAGTAAGGGACTCTACAATTTCCACTTCCGGATATTTGGAGAAATCGTCCATCACTACCAGCATGTGACGACCATCTGACAAACTTCCAAAACTAGCGTTGGCCTGAAACCACAGGATTGTATTTATGACCTCAGTAATGACAGGTGGGGGACTCTCAGCGGGAACAACTGCTTGACACATCGCACACTGCCAAACTGCATGTTCCACTTAATCGTCAAGCCCAGGAAACCATACCTTGCTTCTCAACTTTGACTCTGTCTTGACCATTCCTTGGTGCGATCAGTGTTCCAGCTCCACTACTGACTTCTGCAAAGAGACAGGAATTACCAATCTGGGTCCTCTCAACAAACATCCTTCGGGAGATATGGCCAGCTCAGTCCGGAATTCATGCAATGAGGACAACATCATTCGAGCCTGCCCCATCCTAAGAGCCACATTTTGAAGAACAGTGTGCCACTTTCCAGACTCCACGGCTGACCTCACGATCTGTAAATACTCATCACCATCTGTAGCCACTATGATTTGATCAATGGAAATAGGTAAGGGACGAGATCTTTCTACCACCAGCCTCACATACTCTTCAACTTCATTCGCATCAGCAATCTCTCGAGGAGTAGCTGGTCGGGCATGTCTTGACAGGTAATCGACCGGGTTAAGAGAGCCATGTCAGTATACCACTTGAAAACGATAATCCTACAACTGCAGAATCCACTTTTCTATTTGTGGAGGGGCTTTGGAGGAAGATCCATTAAACAATGGTATTAATGGCTTATAATTAGTATGCACTATGAACGACTGTCCATATAGGTAGAGATGGAAACGCCTGCAGCCCCAATGCACCGCAATGGCCTCCTTCTCAAATTGACAATAGCACTGTTCAGTCTCTGTCAACGCATGGCTGGCATAAGCCACCAGAGCCCACTCTCCATCTGATTGTCTCTGCGCCAACACTGCTCCCAAACCAGTGGGGCTGGCATCAACAAATAACTCCGACTCTTTATGGGGATCAAAATACACCAGCGTAGTGTAATCTGACAATGGTGACTTGGTGGCTTGGAACGAAGCATCTTGTTCAGGTCCCCACTCCCATACCCCATTGGCCTTTATCAGGTCTCTGGGCAGGGATCTCAGGGCTGTTAATCTTTTGATGAAATGCCCGCAATAGTTTATTATGCCCAGATAACTACGAACGCCAGACACATTGGTGGGAGCTGCTGATTGAATGTCTTAGCTCCTGTCTTAACTCCTTTCCCAGAGAAAAGATACTCAAAACTGCCCCTTCAGTTTGTAAGAAGGCACACTTGTCTCTGTGAAGTGTAAGACCATTTTCTTGAAGCCTTTGGAATGTCACTCGAAGACAGTGCAGATGTAGTTCTATGGTGGGAGCGTGCACTAGAATGTCATCACTTGCGTTGAATACTCCGGGTAGACCAGCAAGCACCCCCCAAATAGTGTCCTGAAAAACTTCCACTGCGCTGGAGATTCCAAAACTCAAACGCTTGTACCTTCTGAGACCCACATGAGTGGAGAAAGTAGTTATGCCTCTAAAGTCAGGATGTAGCATGGGATGATAGTATCCAGTGTGCAGATCCATCTTCAAGAACCATTGTGATCCTGCCATCTCCGCAACGATGTCATCCACGGTAGGTGTCAAACGACGTTCTCCCTTAATGATGACATTCTGCAGGTGCATGTCGACACAGATCCTCACCTCTCCTGGCTGTTTGGGTTTCCGTGCAATTACGATTGGTAATACCCAGGGCATGGGACCATCAACCTTCTCAATTATGTCAGCCTGCTCAAGCTTTCTGAGCTCTTCTTCCACCTTCGGACGCAGATGGAATGCTACGCGGCGGTGTTTTAATGCCACCGGCTGGATGGATTTATCAATATGCAACCGTATCACACGGTCTTTTAGGCAACCAATCCCCTCAAAAAGATGCCCAAATTCGGTTAGTAAGCTCTCCACCATTCCGAGGTGCACACTGAAAGCAAATAATACAAGGTTGAGTTGCTCAGCCGTTCTGCAGCTCAATACCATGTCAGATCCAGTCTTTGCCACAAACACCCTGGTGTGCACTGAACTCTCCTCATGGGACAAAGTGGTTGTGAAAACCCCCGCTAATAGCAGCGGTTGCGACGACCCAAATGCATATACTGGAGTCAATGTTGGCTGTAGCTGAAGTTGAATGGAAAGAGTTTTCAATAGTGACTGCGCCAGTATGTTAATTGAGGCACCAGCATCAATTAGTGCCTGAATTTTATGTCCTGCAAGAGAGATGGAACATTGTGGTATTCGCTTTCGAGGATACGCTTCAGGCTGCAGAGCATGTATCACATGGACAGTCCCTTCTTCCTCTTCATCGTCATCCAGATCGTCGTCTGGATGACACTACATGAACAGTTTTAGATTTCTGGGACTTTGAACATACCGCTGAACGACAAACCTTGGCAAAATGATTCATCTTATTGCAGCTTGAACATTTCTTGCCTTGGGCCGGACATACACCTTGATGAAGGAAAGGGCCACCACACAAAAAGCAAGTTTGTGAGCTTGTGGCCACCTTTTGCCGACTTTTCTTCTTCTCCCTGGCTGTTGTGGTGATAGCATTCACATGTTCAACCTTGACCAGAGTCTGCAGCGCTGCTTCCATATGGGCTGCCCGTACTTTTGACAGTCCTTTGGATCAGCCCATTGTGAGAATATTTGCCATAGACATACCAGGTACTTGTAGCTGCTGTTGGGACTCAGTGCTTCCTTCCAGGAACAGAAACAGCAGGTAAGGGCGCGAGGGAACAGGCACCTGCTTGTCGCCAATTTGTTGAGTTCCTGTTATATTATTCTCAGGCCTAACAGTGATTGTACCAGCAGGATTGGACACAACACACAGACAGCGGTAATAGAATACTGGCCACAAGCGAAGCTCCCTTGGCCTCTTTATTACTGCTGGTTCACTTCACCGGACGGACCATATATTAATACACTTGCGTGCATAATGGCCTGACCCACGGCAAACGTAACAGAGTGCAAGGCGGATAGCAGCGTTGGGAAAGGTAAGGTTTTTTTTTGTTTTTTTAATTTAACCTCCCTCCCCTCAGGTTCTCCCCTCTTGAAATTGACGGTGGCCGCTCCTGCTAGTGCCTTAAACAGGCTTCAAGAACCTCACATAAACGCTCGGAAAAGTTGATGAGTAACTTTTTCTTTGTTGATCAGTACCGACTTTGCTCATTAACGGAGACTACAAAACAAATATGGCTCAATTTAGATTGCACACAATAATTTAGTTAGCATAGCAGAGGTACCAACAAGAAAGAAAAGAGGGCACTGAAGGAAACAACTATCTAAACAAAACTGAGAACATAAACAATATCAAAGATGTGTGTATAAACTAGTCTGGAAGAACGTCCGTCTTTTTTAACTGTTATACCATCCCATTGGTTTTATTTCTGCCGCACGCCATTTACATCAAAAGTTTCAAAAAAGATAAAAAGAAACATTTATCTTTTTATAGGCAATAACCACGGGGTGACACTACTCCACCTCTGGCTCACCATATAATAAGTAGACATTAAGTTACGTAATGCAGAGGTTTATGTAAGTGCTGCAAGAGTCAGGTCATTCTTAGCCAGGTCAAACAATAACTCACACGGTGGAATGAAATAAGCAGATGGCCCACCCCCATGCCTACCCAAATGAAAATATTCTTAACTTTTATTATAATGTACCACTGCTCCTTGCCTTAAGGTGAAAAAAAGCTTTTCTATTTAAGAGAGAAACACTTTGGAGATTTAGATGACATAGCAGAACACAGCCATTTTACAAATAGAATGCAGCAACTTACAACGTGCAGACTTCTCCTGGGTATTTTCAACATACAAGAAATGTCATTGACAATGTTGTCCACAACACTTTGGGTGCCAAATAACTGCACATCCCTGTAATAAATGTCTCTGTTGGGAAACAAGTACATAACGATTCATTTGCTTTATTTTTCTCATAAACAGAGTAACAATTTCATATTTTTTTGGAATACATCAAAGTGCAAGCGACTTCAGAAAATGTCACCAATAAACTATCAACAAGATGAAATAAGACCTTTTTCGCAATGTGCACCTAGGCGTGTGGTCATCTTGGTTTTAACCGAGCATGCTATTTATGTATATAGTTATAGAGGCCTGCAGTCTGCCCATTACTGAGCCAAAACTAAAACAAACAACAATGCACTATTTATTAAGGGGTGAAACATAGTGTGCTAAATGACAGTATTCTCTTCTCCCTAAGACACAGCTTAAATATGAAAGGACATGGAACAAGCTATGACAATCACTGCTCATGCTGCTGCAGAACGAGGATCACGGTATGTGGCAATCAATTCACCCCAATTGCGACTGTTACAACACTCTGGGAATCAGGGTAGGGTACCGATATTCCGTGTTTGAATTATGGCCAATGCCATGCTTCTTTGCCATTGGCTAAGATCCACACTGTTCTGCGGTTTCTTTCTTCCAAATATATTGTAACTTTAGTGAACATGTTTCTACCTCCTTTCGTGTTTCCTCTTACTCCTGCTTAATAAGAGCCTACTGCCAGAACCAATAGCTGAGGAGAAACTGAACTCCCATAAATAGTCTGACCAGGATCACACCCAGTGCGCAGCAATGTTAGGAACATATGATCTGATTGAGCTCAAAGCTGTTTCTGGGTAAGATTCTCCAAATTATGCAGTAGATAACGGAGCACACTGCAAATGTGGCAAATTCAAATGTGTGCAGAAAAACTCTGCAGCTCCACAATTACATTTCCAGTGTAATATTTGTAGTGTCTCTTTGCTAGTGGGAGCTTACAAGTGGAATTGTGTTTATTTTCATAAATAATTTTCACGAGTTGCTTTTATTGTTTTCTGCACTCTGAATCAAATTTTTCGTGTTTCACTGATCAATTATTTTGTTGGTTCCAACTATCAAGCTGGACACGAGGGACTGGGATCGTTCGAAACCTGTGAGGTTTTCTCTTCTGAATCTCAACAGCATCTATATTAATAATAAAAAGTGTTTCTTTCATGAGTAGTGAGCAGGAAAATGTCACGATCTGGCTGGGGCAAGTGACATGGAAGACTTTACATAAAATGCGAAATGTCTTAATACCGAATGCAGGTGCTTCCCTATTTTCTCTCTATAACACTTGTTCCCGTTTTTTTGTGAAAATAATGTTTTTCTAAAGTTTCTGTTGTAGTTTACAGCTTTATGGAACATTATTAGATCATAAGTTCCACTGTCACCAAGGAGGACCGCGTCAGTTGGATCTCTATTGGCTGGCTGAGAAGACTCTCTGTATGTCTGGTGCAAGAAGATTAAACTCACATAAACTGCTGACAAGTGAGCGTCATCCTTAACAATAATTTGGCAACGAGTGCCAGCTTCAGTAGACAGCAGGCCACTACTACAGGGGATGTTGGAGAGTACCTGTGTGTGAAAATAAAAAGAAGGAACTGTGTGCTATTACTTCAACAATTCCACAGAAAGTCAGAAGAAAGCATCATATAATATTGTGCTGATGTTAGGATTGTGGAAATGCTGATTACTCCCGGGGACGTTTTTCATTGCTGGTTTATTCCAATAAAGCAGAGGACCGGTCATTGTTATAGTTACACTTATCTGAAGAAACTGTAACTCGTGCTGTAGTAACTTTAGGTCGGGGGCAGCTCCTCAGCTAAGGCAGAGGAGTGTCACCCCACTGGATTGTCGGGAGAGGAAAAATAAAATTATAATAACGCAATGTTATTATAATATTATTTTTCCTGGGTAAGGGGTGTGACTGGGCTGGAGGGAGGGGGCCGGAGGAGGGCTTTTGCTGCACATGTCTGTTTGGCCTGTCCTGTTGGCCTGGCCAAACAGACATGCACACTTTGCATGTTCTCTACCCGGCTGTATTGCACAGCCGAGTGGAAAACATGCCCAGGCTTCCACTCCCAGTCTGAGCAGCGACGCAACTGCTCAGACCAATCACAACGCTGCTGTCATCCTGGTGACAGCTGCATCAGGATGGGCTGGGATCCTGTGTAAACCATGAAGAGGACGAGGACGGAGGGGAGACAAACACGTCTCCTCAGAAGGTAAGTTCTTTTTAAAAAAATGTATTCCCCTGCACCCAGTCTGCCCTGCCACCGCCCGCTGAGTGTCAGCCACCACTGCTTTAGGCCACAAGTTATAGCTTCCTAATATATAAATGCAACTGTGGGGAAATAACTTGGACTCATCCTGTCATTTACCATCAGTTTACATCAACGCAAGAACTCATTCATGAGCCAAAGTGCAAGTACAGACAACAGCATGGCAATTGTAAGCATGGCCAACAGCGTCACGAACACAGAACTCTTCAGAAACTGCTGAGGCTATACAAACTTTGAGCACATATAAATGAAATTACTCACCTTCATGTGAATGACACTGCCGCTGGTGATTGATGCAATACAGATGATCAGTTAGAGCTTACTCACAGTCAGACCGGCTGTCCCACAGACTAACTCCACCCAATGTTTGTTGAAATAAAGAAAAGGCCAACATAATCTTACTAGTTTACATTGTACCTAATACTGTTACCTGGTGATTAATACAATTCCTATAAAATGTAGAACTTGCATTGCACTAATATCCATAGTCCATTATGGATAGTAACCATTCTGTCAATCACCCTCCACACTTTTATCTAATCATGGTCCTCCCTCAATTGAGTGGGAGGAGTGGATTGAACATCCTGAAAACTACCTAGCAGGCTTGAATGGTCAGAACATCAGTCAATAAAGGAAAATGACTTTGTTATGAAATGCCTTGGGCAAGGAGGGGCGGCACATACTTAACCATCTACCTACAACGTTTGATAACTAAGGACAGACTACTCAGGATGTGTATAAAATAGACAAAAAACAGCTTGAAACAATATTTGCCAATGCTGTAAATATTGCATTGACTAGCCACAAATTGTTTACAAAGCCTCAAAGACTGAATGAATGAGAGTGGGAATTTGTTTCACCTAAGAGAATTGGCAATAAATGACAATGTAGCGTCAATTTGTTGCAGTTACAGAGGTACTTTGACAGATCAATACATAGTTCAATGTTTTGGTAATATGATACAAGAAAGATTGAGGGCAGTGAAAAACTGAACATTAAAAGAGGTCACAGAAATTCACAAAATATTTGAAGAGTCAAGTGTATGCATGAAAAAAATGACACTGGTGCATGCAGTAAAGAAGGCTAAGCTGCTGTAACTGGTCATAGTTGTGATGATAGTATAGAAATGCTGTAGCTGTTGTGTAAAAGAAAATGCAGGTGGGGGTAGGGTAGAAATAACAAGACAAGGGGAGTTGAAAGGGGTTTCAAATTTGCAAAATTCTGCAATAGGTGTGGAAGTACGTATCACAATTTGGAATCAAAAAAAAGTTTTTCATTGAACAAGGATTGTAGGGAAATACGTGAAAAGGGGTAATTTTGCAAGAATGTGTAGTTTAAAAAACAAAAGTAATGTAGGATTTATTGACAAAGGCAAATATACAAAAATAGTATTAATTATAAGCAGGTTTGAAGAACATCCTGGAAGAAAGAGTAGAACAAAGGCTAAATTAATCTGCAATGGTCAAAGTAGGAATTTTGCAGTAGGCAGTAGAAGAGTTGTGGTGAGGATATAGAGAAGGTCCATTGCAGAACCTAAAGGCAATAGTCCCATGGCTTATCAAGGTAGTAATATCAATGTGTTGGCACACATTTGGGCTGAGACAGAATTTAACAACAGGAAAGTAAAAAGGAAAATATATGTGGGAAAATCAGGACCTCCAAAACTTGATTGGGTTAATCACTATGACCTCAATATAATTATAAATCCAAGGGCTAAAGATCAAATAAGGGTGATGGTGGCACAGATGTCGAAGAGATTGAGAATAATGGCAAAGATGTTTTTGAATGGAAATTAGGAACATTAAGAGAATATGTTCACAAAATCATACTGAATGAATGGGCTCTATGGTAAATCATTGTAATGGGACTAGGAGAATCCTCCTCATAATCAGGAAAAAGAAGAGACAGATGTTGAAAAACACGGTGAAGGAGTACATAACTGTCCCTGCAGTATCTACTCACTGGGTATTTCCAATAGTTATAATGAAATAATCAGATGGAAAACTAAAGATCGCATTATTAATCAAAATATTGTTGTTGTCAGTTTTCCACTGCCTAACATTGAGGAAATGGTCCTAATGTTAAAAGGAGAAAAGTACTTTTCTATAGCTAGATCAAGAAAACTCACAGCCTTTGTAACAACCGAAGATGTTTATCAATTTGAGCATTACCATTTGCATTTGCCTCAACTATAAGTATATTCCACTGTACGATGACTGCCATAATTAAAGATCAGGAACAAATTGTTTTATACCAAGATGACATATTAATTTTTTGGAAGACAGTGGAGGAACACAATTTGATACTGAAACAAGTTTTGGACACATTGAGTAGAGGATTGATGACATTGCGGGAAGGTAAATGTCAAGTTTTTAAAGGTAGAAGTAGAGTACCTAGGATACACCATTTGTGAAAAAGTTATCAGATCTAAACATTATTTTCCAGAAGCCAGAAAAGGGTGCTCATGGACTCCAAGACAAAGATGAACTCAGGTCATTTATTGGCCTTGTGCAATATTATGCAAAGCCTGTAAAGATTTTTTCATGATTGAGTTTTTAAAAACTCTATTGAGGAATGAAAAACATTTAAATGGTAAGACAACTCATTTGAATTAGTGAAAGGAGAAATAGTTAATGCAAAAATGTTGCCTGTCTGCTTTTGATGACAAAAAAAGAACGTGTGTAACAGTGGATGCAACTAGGGAGGAAATTGTGGTGGTTTTGTCTCAGTTCAAAGGTAGTTTGGAAAAGACTGTTGCTTTTGCCTGTTCTTCTCTGACAGAATCTGAACGTACTTACTCCACCACAGGGAGGGAAGCATTAGCTACATCATAGGCTATTGATTATTTCAGGATATATGAGCGTGGGATGTTGAAGTGGTTATCACACAGATCACAATACTCTATTCCGAGTGTTACTGCCAGAAACAACCAGCAATGTGCCAGCTCGATTATCTACACCAATGTCACAGTTGGAAATCTGACAATATAAGATGATATATGTTGTTGGATGGAATAACAAGCAAGTGGATTGCTTATGGAGGTTACCTTTGACATATGTATTAGACACAATTAATGATGACTTTGGTGAGGTGGTAACTAGTGTGGAATATGTGGTAGTGGAGTGTAATTTGTCAATTACCAAGGAAGTTAAATGTTTGTTGAAGAATGGATATTCAATAGAGAAAAATGTAAGAGTAGGGGTCAGACCATTTTGTAAAGTATTAGATGACTTGTCCCTAAAAGGGGGAAAAATATGCTAATGCTTGGATGAAGGTTTATAACCTCTTATATTTTGAGGTAGAGAGTCTATGAGCCTGTGCATCAAAGACATTCACGCACAAAGGACATTTGGGGCAACCTATTCAAAATGGGGTGACCTAGAATATGTCATGAAGTTACAAAATAGATGCGGGAGTGTAGTGCATGTAAGGAACGAGAGAAAGGTTAAGGGTTGGTGAAGGTTTTGATGTTCACACACGATTTGGTTCAACCCTGAAAAAACGTGAATGAACTTTATAGGTCCTATATATGCTTTTCTGCATAATTTGAGATTTGTCTTAATCCTGGTGGATGTGCATACTAGATAGCTAGCAGTTGAGTTCATGAATGACATAACCACTGCTAGCACTATCAAAGTGAATAGAATCTTTTTTTGCCAGCGATGGTATACCATCATATGGAATGGTTTCTTACCTGTAACTCCAGTTCTCTCGTAGGGCTATTTCCATGATAGTCATAAGCACTGAATAGTTCTGCGCGCCTGCGGGGACCCCGGAGCACTGATGTGAAGCATATTCTTAAGTGCAGATACCAGCCCTTTGAAAAAGGTCTGTCAAAAACCACTTAAGAATAACACTGTGCAGCCTATGTGAACAGCTACACAGGCCAAATTGTTGAAAAGAAAGCAGCTGCAGTGTAAATTCACGTTCAAACACCTATTTATTGTAGAAATGTAATAAAAAATACATTCTCATACTTTATTTACACCTCTCATGAGAATAAAACAATGCAGGGCAGTGTAGCCCGTAGGCTGCCATTATACAGAATGTAAATAGAGCTGTGCCTTTAAGAAAGTAAAGTCTTCCTGTATCCCATCATGCACAGCAAAAGGCAGTTGCCTCAGTTCTTTTTGAAGGCTTGTAACCTGATATGAAGGAAAAAAACATTTGCTGGAGTACCAACCTCGATACTACTATGGCAACTTTTTCTATGTCAACTCCACCGGGGAGGAGGGAGGCTTGCTTATGACTATCATGGAAATACCCCTACGAGAGAACTGGAGTTACAGGTAACTTTCTCTCCTTCTCTCGCAGGGGATTTCCATGTATAGTCATAAGCACTGAATAGACTAGCAAGCCCATCCCCATAACCGCGGTGGAGTAGACAGAATAATACTGAAAAAACATGAATCATGCAAATCAATTCTTAAGCGAGGCCTGTCCAACCTGCGCATCTGCCCTAGGGCCTGTATCAAGGCAGTAATGCTGTGTAAAGGTATGGACCGATTTCCAAGTGGCTGCCTTGCATATCACTGCCAAAGGGATATTTCTCATTAAGGCAGCAGTAGCTGCCTTCCCTCCAGTAGAATGGGCTTTTGGCTTGCCACCAAGAGATTTGTTCGCTAACTGATAACACAACAGTATACATGAAACAATCCACCTGGATAATGATTGCTTAGGCGTGCCCAACCCTGTTCTAACCATAGTTAACAAAGAGCTTCTGTGATTTACGCAAGCATTTTGTCCCGTCCAAGTAAAATTTCAAAACCCTCTTTACATCCAGAGAATTCAGAGTTCTCTCGGCAGGGGTAGTTGGATTTTGAAAGAAAGTCGGTAATGAAATGGTTTGGTTCACATGAAAGTCGGAAACGACTTTTGGTAAAAATGTTGGATGTATCCTCATCACTACTTTCACAGAATGAAAGGCCGTGTAGTTTTCTTGAGCGCAAAGGGCCTGGATTTCGCTGACCCTACGCGCTGATGTGATTGCAAACAGAAAGGCAGTTTTCCACGTGAGATGTTGAAGTGATGCTTTATGTATTGGCTCGAACGGAGGTAGCATGAGACGCGATAGGACAACATTCAGTTCCCATGGAGGAGATGGCCTCCTAATGGGAGGGAAAACCTTTTTTAAGCCCTCCAGGAAGTCCTTGATAATTGGGATCCTAAAAAAGGAGGTTTGAGAGGGGCTCTTTCTATATGCCGTTAGAGCCGCCAAGTGCACTTTTAGTGATGTCAATTGTAAACCAGATTTTGCCAAACTTAGCAAGTATGGCAGGATAGCTTCCTCTCCACAGGATACCGGGTCAACGTTGTTGTCCAAACACCACACACAGAATCTTTTCCACTTGCATGCATAAGCCGATCGTGTGGAAGGGCGCTTTGCTTCTCTTAGGATTTCCATACAGTCCTGAGGTAGGTTCAAGTGTCCATATTGCACTAACTCAGGAGCCATGCTGCCAAACTCAACGATGAGAGGTTGGGATGAGATATCTGCCCTCTGAACTTCGTGAGAAGGTCCAGACGATGAGGCAGTCTGAGTGACCGGTGCAGAAGGTCTGGAAACCACCATTGGCGTGGCCATTCTGGAGCAATTAGAATCATTTTGGATTGAGCATTGGATAGATTCTGGAGGACTGCCGGTATCAGGGGAAGCGGTGGAAAGGCGTAAAGAAATGCTCCTGACCAGCTTATCCACAGGGCATTCCCCAGTGTCCCTGGATGGTAATATCTGGAGGCGAAGCTTTGGCATTTTTTGTTTTCTGGGGTTGCGAATAGGTCTATAGAGGGGGTACCCCATAGTGCGAAAATGGAACGAACAACGTCGTCGTGTAATACCCATTCGTGGTTCTCGTCCATTACGCGGCTGAGAGCATCCGCTTGAACATTCTGCCTGCCCGGCAGATGCGTTGCCACTAGCGACAGGTTCCTGGCTAGAAGCCAATGCCAGATTGTCTGAGCCTCTCTGGATAATATCCTGGACCTGGTGCCTCCTTGTTTGTTTACGTAATCCATGGTGGCCACGTTGTCTGTCTGGAGGAGGAGAGTTTCAGTTTTCAGAGAAGGTAGGAAGGCCTTGAGCGCAAGATGGACTGCGCGAAGCTCCAGCAGGTTGATATGATAGAGACTCTCTCTCTGTGACCACTTGCCTTGGACTCGAAGATGATCCATGTGCGCTCCCCATCTGAGCAGCGATGCATCTGTTACGATGGTTTGAGCTGGAGGCTGTTGATGGAAAGGAATCCCCACCAAGAGATTGTTGGGTGAACACCACCACTTGAGGGACTGTAAGGCGTGGGGGGAAAGAAGGACTCTGCTCTCCCAATCGTCCATCAGTTGACACCATTGGTCCTCCAGGCACTCCTGTAAGGGTCTCATATGGAGGCGAGCATTGGGAAAGAGGTGGATACACAACGCCATCGAGCCCAGTAGAGAGGCTATTACTCTTGCAGTGGTCTGTGGTGTTCTCTCTAGTTGCTTGCACTTTTGGAGAATCGATAATCGTTGTTCCTCCGAAGGAAACATCTTTCCTTGATTGGTATCTATAATGGCCCCTAAGTAATGCAGCCTCTGAACAGGCGTTGCTGTGGACTTGAGAAGATTGACTTGAAGACCGAGATTCTAGAGCAGTTGTTGAGTCCAGTTGAAATGTTGTTGGGCCTCTAGATAGTTGGAGGCCTTTATGAGCCAATCGTCTAGATAGGGGTAGACAAATATTCGATGCTTCCTCAAATGGGCGGCTACCACCGCCCTGCATTTGGAAAAAGTTCTTGGCGCTGATTTGAGGCCAAAGGGTAGAACCACAAATAGGTAATGGCTTTTGCCGACGTTGAACCTTAGGAATTTTAGATGTTTCTTGCTCACCGGAATGTGAAAATAAGCGTTGCGAAGGTCTATCGCACAGAGCCAGTCGCCCTGATGAAGTTGCGGGTAAATTTGGTGCAAGGATAGCATCCTGAATTTCTCTTTGCGAATCCACTTGTTTGCTGTCCATAGGTCTAGAATGGGACGAAACTCTTGTTTGTCCTTCTTTGGCACTAAAAAATACCTCAAATAAATCCCTTTCCCGCGTTGGTTGATCGGGACGGGCTCTATTGCTCTTTTTTGTAATAGAATATCTACTTCTAACTGAAGAGCTTCGAGGTGGTGGCTGGCTGGTTTGGGTGGAACAGATGGAGGAGGATTGATGAATCTGAGAGCGTAACCATTTCGCACAATATTCAATACCCAGGCGTCTGATGTGATGCATAGCCACTCGTCCAGATGACTTGAGATACTTCCCCCTACCGGAGTGGGTAACGGAGGAGGGGGAAGCGAAGATTCAGGGCTTAGACGCGGGAGCCTGGCGAGTTGCCTGAGTTTGCGGCGTGGAACGACCCCTTGTCGACTTTCGCCGTGTCGAGAAGGCCCTTGGCTGCTGCTGTTGCTGCTGGGGACGTGAGGACATCCAGTGTGGTGCCTGATACCTGTGGGTGAATAGCCTTCGCTGGTAGGGACGGAATACTTTTCGTTGTTCCTTTGGGCGTTCGATGCCTACCGCTTTTAAAGTGTCTAGCTCAGAGTTCATTCTTGACATTTCGTCATCGGCATGAGAGCCGAACAAGGTGGAGCCTGAGAATGGTAAATTCTGAATCCTCTGTTGTGCCTCTGGTTTGAGAGATGTCAATCGCAACCATGCGTGTCGTCTTAAAGCTACTCCATGAGCGTAGTTATGTGCCGACAGCACCAAAGAATCAGCAGCAGCGCTTATCACCTGGTTGGAAACCATGGCACCCTCACCCACGACCTCCAAGAAATCTTCCCTTTTGTCCTTGAGTAAGTGCTCCGCAAACTGCAGCATAGAGTCCCAAAGAGCACGATCATATCTTCCTAATAAAGCAGTGGCACTGGCTGCTTTCATTGTGATGGCTGCGGTAGAGCATACTTTTCGGCCTGCAGCATTGATCTTTCTGCTCTCCTTATCCGGAGGCGAGGAGGAAGACAGTGATGTAGAGTGTAACTTCTTTGCCGCTACTATAACCACCGAGTCCGGCACCGGGTCCGATCTTAGGAATAGAGGGTCTTGCTCCGGTGGGCAATACTTTTTAATAAGTCTGGAAGGAGCAGATTTCGTTGTGGCCGGTGTCAGAAAAATATCCATTGCCGGTTCAAGAAGACCCGGAACCAGTGGAAGTAAAGGTCTTGAAGATGTCCTCTGGTGTAAAGTCTCAAAAATCACTGAGGTCGATGGGGCGGGTACCGCAAGCAGGATATTTAGTTTGGTCACCCTGCGCACTAGGGCCTCTTGGAAGGTACTCACGTCATCTATGGGGGACACTCTCGGGGACGGTGAGTCCGACAGGGTTGGAGAGTAGTCCCTTGTAGACGAAGAAGAATGTCTATGACGTGAATGCGAGGATCTCTGAATTGACTCATGTCGTTGGTGCCGAGAGGAAGACGAACGTCTACAGGAATGTCTGGAATGTCTTATGGATTCCGCTGGAGTCATCGGAACAGACTCTGAAGGGCGGCCGGAAGAGGAGCCGCAGGTGTTACTGGTGTCTGCGGCGACGGCGGCTGTTGAGGAGAGAGCTGAGGCGAAGCCGGAAGTAGGATGAGTGAGGCCGAGGATTCTGAAGTGGTATAAACCCTTCTAGGCCTCTTTGACTGTCGCCTCGACGTCGACACACTCCTCGACGTCGAAGTACGGTGACGGCGGGTGCCTCTTGACGTTGATTCCTCTCGACAACGACCTTTCTCGACGTCGATGTGATGACGGCGACCGTCTTTGACGGCGAGCACTCTCCCTCGACGCCGTTCGTCCTCGTCGCGTCGACGGCGACCCAGACCAAGATCTTCTCGACGGCGAGCGTCCACACCGTCTCGACGGCGAAACAGCTGCCGACGTCGAGCGATGCCTCTTTCTCGACGGTGAGCCGGTCCTCGACGGCGAGCATGTCGGCGCCGTTCCAGGCCTCGACGTCGATGCCCTCGACGTCGTCGGAGACCTATGCCGTTTATGAGCAGGTCTGGCAGAAGTAGCAGAGGAAACAGGGTGAGCCCTGGTACAAGACTGACCTTCTCCTCGCTCTGTGGCAGATTGACCACTTCTTCTCCTGTCCTCTCTTGCCTGAAGTCGAATTTTCTCCCTGTCATGAAGGGTTCTTCTGGAGAAAGTTCTACAGATGTCACAGGAGTCAGGCTTGTGGCTGGATGGAAGGCAAATTATACAGACCTGGTGTGGATCTGTTTTAGCCTTTTTTCTGCCACAAGAAGGACATTTATCAAAAAGTGAAGGCATTCTAAAATAGAAAAACCTTAAATTTCTGTCAGAATTTGACAGAAAAGGTTAGCAAATGTTCACTCAATATTAAAAACGTCGAGTGAAATTGAAATCCAAAAGGTTTTAATTGAATTTTCTGTCAAAAAAGCTTTGTGAAGTAGAGCTCAATGCTTCAGGGTCCTGTCAGAAGGAGCCGGAAAAAAGAACTGAGGCAACTGCCTTTTGCTGTGCATGATGGGATACAGGAAGACTTTACTTTCTTAAAGGCACAGCTCTATTTACATTCTGTATAATGGCAGCCTATGGGCTACACTGCCCTGCATTGTTTTATTCTCATGAGAGGTGTAAATAAAGTATGAGAATGTATTTTTTATTACATTTCTACAATAAATAGGTGTTTGAACGTGAATTTACACTGCAGCTGCTTTCTTTTCAACAATTTGGCCTGTGTAGCTGTTCACATAGGCTGCACAGTGTTATTCTTAAGTGGTTTTTGACAGACCTTTTTCAAAGGGCTGGTATCTGCACTTAAGAATATGCTTCACATCAGTGCTCTGGGGTCCCCGCAGGCGCGCAGAACTATTCAGTGCTTATGACTATACATGGAAATCCCCTACGAGAGAACTAGTTCCAGACAATGGGACACACTGAACTTCAAAAGATATTAAATAGTTTTTGAAGCAAGCGGGTGAGAGACTTTCTAAAACTGCAATATACTTTTCATAATCGAATGGTATTCCTATGCTCAAAGGTGTTATTGAAATGATGTGAAGAGTGGGTTGAATGCGGAAACAGTTACAGAAACGAACTGTTTGTATATGGCCATGGGTCAGACATCCTTCTTTATGATGAGGGGTCCAGAAGGTCAGACCAAGTTGACCTCCCCATGGTTGAAAGAAATTGCTGAAAGGAGATTTCGAGTGAGGCCAATGGAATTTACAATGATGGGGGTTGGGCGCAGGTAGGAGATTGGGTGAATGTGAAGTCTGGACAGATTGGTATGGGCTGATCTAAATTTAAAGCCCCGTTTAAGGTTGTGTAACTGAGTGAAAATTACATTAAGCTACAAAATGGTCTGTGGTAGAATAGGTAGAAAGTAACTTTTTATCAAATATGACATTTGAATGATGAAATTCAAGGTAATGGAAAGAATACTGAAAGTTGTGAAGGAGCCAGTATGATAACTTATGATGAGTGTTTCAGGAGAGTGGCAGAGCTCTAAGACATGCAAATTTGTGCTGGAGATGGGCAGTAAACTAGGACTGATTATCTTACGTGTCGGTCTGAGAGTGACCTGAAGAGGTACAAACAAGCAAGAGTGAAGAGGGCTGTAATAGGATTACTGACTATGGCCCTCATTATGACCCTGGCGGACTGCGGTATTATGGAGAAAAGTACTGCCAACAGGCTGGCAGTACTTCTCCCCATAATATGACATTGGCGGTTTGGCTCCAGCCAAATCACCAATGTACCACTCTATCTGCAACGGTAGTAACAGGTGCCGGGCTGGAGACTTTGGTCTCCAGCCCGGCAGCCGTCACTAGTCCGCTCGCAGGAATATGACACCCCCTACAGCCATGGCTTCTGTGGCCTCCTTATCGCCACGAAACCATGGCGGTAGGCACTATCAGTGACAGGGAATTCCTTCCCTTTCACTGTTAGGGGTCTTCCCCACCCCCCCAGATGTTTCCCCACCCCTCCTCCCTCTCCAGAGCCACCCCCTCAAAATACATGCACCTTCATGCACCATCACACACACTCATTCACACTTATACCCTCATGCTCCCGCGCATGCATTAATCCATTCACACACACATCCAAACACACTGACATACAAACAAGCACACACGCATTCACACAACACAACATACATGCACTCACACATCCACACATGCACACACATACCACATGCATCGCACACCCGTATTCACTCACACACAGACATACAAACAACACCCCCCTCCCCTTTCAGAGCACCCGACTTACCTGATTTCAGGGATTCCTCTGGCAGGAGACGGGACGGGGCCCTGCTGCCAGCAGCCGCGTCCACCAGCAGAACGCCGCCAGGCTGTATCGTCTGCGGGGGTCTACTGGCATGGCGTTGCTGCTGGCAGCAGCGCCACCTTACCGCCGTCCGCGACCATGACCGTAGCCGGAATTTCACCATCCTTCTATCGTATTCCAGCTACGGTCATAATATGGCGGTCAGCTGGTAGCCACCGCGACGGTCTTTTGGCAGCCGTCGCCATGGCGGCAGGTGGTTTTTACCGCCACCATCATAACGAGGGCCTATGTGTGGTATGGTAGTTATTGAGGGTGGAAGTATTTAAGATAAAATGTCATCATTACATGACATACATATTCTTTACCATCTCGTTATGTTTTTATAGTTTTGTTGCTCCATACTATATTCGGTTTATCGTTAGGTTAACAAGTGTTCTGATAAATTTTCGTAATTTTTTTTTCTCCATATATTTCAATTATATAGATTTGAAGGGAGAAAATATATCTATTGCAATTGATACCTTTAGAAAACATGATTACATCAGGAGTTCCACTGTTTTCAAAGTGGGCCTCTTCAGTTGGAGGTCTGCTGGCTGGCTGAGGAGACTCCCTGTGCGGCTGGTCCAAGAAGAATAAACTCTCATAAACTACTGATACGTGAGCGTCTTCCTTATAAAAGTTTCACAGGTTCTGCTTTCGTGGAAAGAAATTCACCAATGGTACAAATTCAGTACAGCTTCATGGTCTGCTAGCTGAACAACATCCAATGTTTGTATTAGACGGCCTGAAACACGACTTATCTTGGTAGATCTGCCTCAGACTTTTCAAATAACTTCTGTCTTTCAGTTAGAGTGTATGTACAGGTTCACTAAGCTTAAGTCAAGTATAGGAAATTAGAGTCTGGCAATAGAGAACCAAAAATGTAATGGATTCTTTCCATTCAAATTTCAGTAATGGAAAAAAAACAATCTTCAACAAGTTTGCAAAGTTGCCAGATCTGATTAAATGATTGTTAAAGAATAAGTCATATTCTGTTCAACAGATTTCAAATATATTTATTGTAAGCTATCTACTTAAACCACAAAAAGAAAACAGTCCTACTTAAAGTATGGACACAACATTACAAATCCATAAGCTCAATAAAACATTATAAATGAAAGTAAATAACAAATCTCAAAGTTTGGAAACCTGCCAGTTCAAGTAATGAAGCAACTTTAAATCCTTCCCCATACAACACACACACCACACAGCATTTCAATTCTGAACTTCTATATTGATGCAGGAATAAACATTAATGTATGCATTAACATTTATTTATAAATACCATTTTGCATTACAGACTAAATATGATAAAGTTCCCACAGTCTGTGATAGATAAAACATAATATTTAAGTCATTATTATTACAAATATTTCAAATAATGAGAGCAATATTTTAGAAATGCGTTAACAATGGGGGTGTTGCCGGCAGGATGCCCGATCACAGAACTAAACTGAATCTCCCGGCCTGTGAAATTTCTCCTTCATAATCCTGGCACTTTGCCACAACAGTTTGCCATAGTTTGGATGGTGTTAGCACGTCAGACTTTAATAAGTAAACTTACAAGGGAGACGTGAATAGGCCGATGGACCTTTTGACTGCGCTTCGGGTTTTTCCCACCATGAACCCTGTACTAATACAAATCAATAGCCATAACAGTCAATGATATTCAACAATCAATAGAAGTCAGCTATTTCCACACACCATGACCTTGCGGCCATAAATAACCACACCTTTATGTAAAAGTTAAAATGTTTATTTCCCTATATTAACAATGCTAATGTCATGTAACTAAATCTCAAAATCAAATGATAAACATACAGAAACAACACTGGCTGACCAAAGCGGTGAAAGAATCGAAATCTAATCAAAGCTTGAGCTACTACACATTCTAAAGTTACAGTACAAATTATTAGCGAGAATAACTGCGCAAATGAAATAACGTACATTTAGATTCAGCAAAGAAAAGACATCAACTGTTATTACATGTAGCGAACTTCATCAGTTTAGAACAGCATGTTTGGACTTCATGCAAAAGAATTTAGTCATCACAAATTTGGAAAAACATCTAACTATGACTCTATCAAAATAGCGGTTGGTACCTAGAAACAAAAGCAAGTAGACATGACAATCAGTACATCGTATACCTCTCCTCAATATGGTTCAGCAAGCTGTGACAGTATTCATCAATAGTACATCAGTTCGGTCAGCAAGGCATCAGGATTCAGCATTAAATTTCAGGAAAAGCAAAGTCTCTTTAAGTCGTAAAGTTGGGCACGTTTCTTGTCAGGAAAAATTGGACAAAAATGAGGTGTCTCCTCCCAGTGCAGTCCGGCTAAGTTAGATTTCCTAAAACTATTTCCTATGTCCCTATTGGTTAAAGAATCACATGTTTGCATTCATCTAATAAAACTAAAACCCTAAATCTAAACTTCTACTAGCATATGGTTCACATGTCGATAATTGGCTCCTGTTCCCATCGTTTGGCTCGTCAGGTATCAATATTGTTGCAGCTCATGCTCCAGTCAGTGCAACCATTGTCTTCTGTCGTACACACTATTTTAAAAATTGTTTCACTAGCAAGTACATCATCTTCTTGCAAGCAGTTCTCATGAGAAAGACTATCAGCTACGAGAACTTGGTCAGCACAGTGGAAAACCACAATTGAATTCTTTAGACAGACATTTTATAAGTCGATTAAGAAATGCAGTTTGACATTAGGCCGTGCAACTAGGCCAAGACCTCGCTAAGTAGAGGCCTACGATTAATAGAGCTAATACATAATGCATAACCCTTAATATGACATATTACTACATTAATCAAACATAAGCTCAACATTTTACATGAATAAGCCATTAATAAGTACACTTTGTGAACACTGACGGCCACTCTGGTGGGTGCATCTTCAAATGCGTGCATTATTTTTCCGTACATTAATTCTTTTCTTTGGAAATCTCCAGAATACATGAATAATCATTAGTTAATTCAGGGTTAACAATGGCCTTGCCAGCGGGAGGTGTCACAGCATCATTGGAGCCTCTTTGGAGGAGGCTCAGAGTTCTAGAACTGCTGAAGGCACAGAGTGCGCACACCACAACAGAAAAGCAAACAAAAAAGATAATGGCTGCACTGAGGTGTGTGAGCGCTGACCGCGGGACTCCTGTAATAGAGACTAGATTGTTGGGGATGAGGTTGGAGTGAGGAGTGCCTCCCCCGTGAGCTGTCCGTGGCCTGGCAAATGAGCCCAGGGTGTAGTGGCAGTAGGCGGTGTGGCTGCTGTGCCACTCGATCTGCGGTTGACTGCAGCACCCTGGCTAGCATAATGCCAGGGAGCGAGAAGGTGGTAGAGTGTCAGAAAAGTACTGGTGTAATTGGAGACCAGCAGGAGATTGATAGGTATGGGCGGATGAGCTGGCAATGCCTGCTGATCAGTGAGGACGTATGGGAGCCTCCTGATTGGATGCACTGGGGGACACTGTGAGTCAGCAATGTCCTGACTGGAGTTGACTTAGGTGGAATGTGGTTGATGTTGTCCTCTGTGGAGCCAGGACACACTGAAGCACCAGACATGAGTAAATAGATGCATGATTGTATGAGGCGGAAGATCTGCTTGGAGGCTGGTGATGAAGGAATCCTTCCGATCGGCAAGGCAGATACTGTTGAGGGGTCTGTATATGGAGGTGGGGGACCCTCTATCCCCAGGGGACCTATGGTGAAAAGTTCAGCAGTGGGAGCATTTGTTGGGACCCTGAGGTGGGTAACACAACGTACCAGTGAGAGGGCGCATGCCTGCTCTATCTGTGTGAAGCTGGGCCCCACTTAGTGCATTGTGACGCCCAGTTTCTAGAGCACAGGGAGGAGTTGTACCCCTCTTGCCCTAGAATGTGCCTCACTGTGTGATTATTGTGAAAGTTGGTGAACAGCACTGGGGAAGGGCAGGATTGCACAAGCTCTTAGCCTGACCCACTCCTGTGAAGTGGAAAGAAGGATTACTTTTGTCTTGACGGTGAACATGGTGCAGAGGGGCACCCAACAAACAAAAATTGACCAATACACAGCCTTTAGACCAGAGAGTGTCTAAGCGGCAAAGCAAGCAAGGGGGGGCTCCAGGACCAACAGGGCCCCACAGGCGCTAAGACCCTGGCATCTGGCGATGGATGCATCAAGCACTAACATGCAGGCTACAATCAACTCAATATCACTAGATGTGAACTTATTGCATGTTGACTTGAGAAAAGTAGCGACTGAACAACACATGAATATTCTGCAGCAGTAGATTATGACCCTCAGAACAACGGTTGCCAGTCTTTGTATGTGAACTGCTGACTTGCAAAAAGTAGCCAAGCGGTCCTTGGCAACTGAACAGCAAGTGAATACACTGCAGCACAATGGTTGCCAGTCTCACGTTGTAAACACTGAAACTAGAAACTCAAGTCGAGGACGTGGGAGCAATCTTGGCAATGCAATCTCCATTTCTTGGAGTTTCCTGAGGGTACAGAGGGAAAGCTTCCAGAGCTCCACCTTGAAGACTAGGTCAGGACGAAGCTGCCCGTGGCCCACATGTCCCTGTCTTTGACGATGAGCAAGCCCCCAGGGGTCTGGCACCAGTTCCTCCGCGTGGAGGGTTACCAAGAACAATGATTGCAAAAATTCTCAACTACAGAGATAGGGATGCTTTCATGAAGGAAGTCCAGCAGTCTAGGGACCCTGCCTTTGAGGACCGCACTATCTGGATCTTTCCGGATTACAAACTACGAGTGCAGCAGCTGCAACAAAAATTTGGGAGAGTCAAACAAAAGCTAAAGGCAATGGGCCTAAACTACATGCTTCTGTATCCAGCAAAGCTGAAAATACTATTCGAGGGGCACTCTCACTTTTTCACTAAAGAAAAAGACATATGGGAATGGTTGAAGATTTGGGGAAACGGTCAGCTCCCAACGCCTGCCCCTGGTGAGTCTCCCGCTTGGTCAAATAGGAAACGGCTGAACAGATGGTCAGGGAGATGACGTGGCAGGGTTCACCAAGAATAATTATTGCAAACATTCTCAACTACAGGGATTGGGACGCTATATTGAAGGAAGTCCGTCAGTCTGAGGGCCCTGCCTTTAAGGACCGTACTATCTGGATCTTTCCAGAATACACACAGCGAGTGCAGTAGCTGCAACAAATATTTGGGAGTGTCAAACGAAAGCTATAGGCAATAAGCCTAAACTACATGATACTACCGAGTGACGCTCTCACATTTTCACTAAAGCAGAAGACATGTGGGAATGGTTGGAGATTTGGGGAGAAGGTCAGCTCCCAACACCGGTCCCTGGGCAGTCTCACGCTTGTTCATATAGGAAATGGCTGAACAGATCCTTAGGGATACAACGTGGCAAAGGTAGAAGAGTGTTGCACACTGAAACCTGCATTGTGGCATGTCAGGATGGCAAATTAGACTTGGAGAGCCAACAGTCTGGACGGGAGGAAGGAAGGGACTTGATGGGGGGTGCTCACAACCACAAACTTTGGTCAAAGTGGATCAAATGCAGTGGAAGATACACCGGAGCTGAGCTGGGACATAAGGATAGGCCCTGTATGTGAATAAAACCTTATACTGCAGGGGCAGCTGGAGACTGTGGACCCAATTTATTGCACGGACTGTAAGTACTACACTGTTGCTGATGCAGATGGTGCTGTGGACGTCATGGCTCAAGATGGGTAATCTGATGTAACAGTATATATGATGTGATCTACTGTGACAAAAGCCATGTTGTGATAATGTTTGATCTGCGGAGCAGATTGCTGTGAGAGGGTGAGTGAAGGAACTGCCCGTCTCCCTTTTTTGTTGTGTGTTTTTTGGGAGAGAGTTAAGTGAGGTGTCTATTTGGGGGTGTGAGGTGTGCAGTGACCCCACTGGGCGAGTATGTGGAGACTGCAGCAGAGGGTCAATCGGGGTCAGAATATGCCACGAGCCGATCACCTGATGGTTTGATCTGCAGCATATCTCGTCCCCATAATACAATTTAAGTTACTAAGGGGAAGAAGGTCAATTAGTTCCTTCTACATGCTGCAAGTGACATGCACACAGTATCATAAGCTGAGGAAGGCTGCTGGGGTGTCAGAGTTCGCCGGGACACTCGGGCGTGGGGAGTAGGGGGTTGCTCTGAGATGGTAGGAAGGCGGGGACTCGTGTTAAAATAACATAGGAGGGCACATTTGTATGGTTACTTGTAATGTACGAGGCTTGAACACTTGTTAAACGATGCAGAGTGAATTCATACTTGGGAGAATTGGGTATAAAAAAGCGAAGTAACAAGAAATGCATTTATTGGGGTACTAAGCGCTGAAACTGTAGAAGAAATGAGGGGCCAGTTTACTCCTCCCCTTATTTGAGCTATGCTAGGGAGGCCCTGATTTGAATGGCACCACATATCTCTTTCCAACTTCACTGTTTAAAAGCAGACATAGAGGGGAGGTGAGTCTTGGTGTATAGTACATTGGATGGGGTGGAAATGTGTCTTCTCAAGGTGTATGTACATAATGTTGAAGATGGGGAATTATTAGGTACACTGGAGGGGGTGGTGTTCCCATAAGTGGGGTCTACCAATCATCCGGGCTGGAGACTTCAACTATATATTAGATGGCCGTTGGATAGTCACCCCCATAAAATGAGTACAAAGGCCATCATGACAGCCAAAGTCCAAGAGACAACTGAACGGGTGAACTGAAGGGACATACGGAGGGAGCTCCACCGAAGCGTCAGAGAATTTTCCTGTTATACCCCACCTTGGTGGCAGTGGACATCGCATTTAAAGTACAGAGTGCACAATACCTGGTGCGGTCCCTACTGGCCCATGTGCCACTGATGTTGGAATATGGGCTGGGAGGGTAGCGACCTAGAATACCCTTATGACGACTGTGTCCTGAAGTGTTGCAGGACCCCGTTTCCAGAGAGGAGATCCAGGAGGTGCTGACAGGCTTTTGTGAGAACAACTGGAACTCAACAGCACTTCATAGTATGGAGTGGGTGCACTGAAGGTGGTGAAGGGGAGAGATCCTCTAGAAGTGTTGGGTTACTAAGTGCAGGCTGGAACAGGACATGCTAAAGGGGGAAGGAGGGCTGACCTGACTGCAACAGCATGCATGTGAATTGGGGGATAGGAGTATGGAACAAATTGCTTTTCAGTGCAGGGTGGGAGAGACGTGAGATCGGCTGGACTGCCATATGAGGCGGGAGCATAGACAACGTCACAGGGAAAGGAACAAGTCAGGAGAGGCCCCCTCGTTGGTTTTGACCATACTTTGATCAGACAGAAACACTGTAGGTGTCCAATGTGGAATAAACATTGTTAAGGGACCAACTGGTGGGTGTGTACAAGGAGCGTGTTGCAGATTCATTGAATGTAATTATGGGCTGCCTGGACCAGGTTTACATTCCCAGACTTGCGGGTGGAGGAATTGTCAGCTGCCATACAAGATGAACGAGTTACTTACCTTCGGTAGCGACTTTTCTGGTGGATACATTTGGGCTTTCATTTGGCCCAGACAATTACTCTGTCCACATTTTATCCTCCGCCTCATCCTTCAAAGGAAGAAGAGAGACTACATCGCTTGGACCCCACGAGGGCGTTAAGTTTTTACATAGACAGTACGAAGGATTTCAGGCTGGAGGATCAGCTTTTCATCGGATACGTGGGAAAGAGGAGAGGAAAGGCAGTCCACAAGAGAACACTCTCCAGGTGGGTTGTTCTTTGCATTAAAATGTGTTACTCTTTGGCAAAGAAGGATCCTCCTGATGGTATTAGAGCTCATTCCACCAGAGCTAAGTCGGCCACTTCGGCCTTGGCCAGAGGTGTTCCTGTGGTCGACATCTGCAAGGCCGCAACTTGGTCGTCCCTTCACACTTTTGCGAAACATTACTGTTTGGACTCTGAGGTCAGAAGGGACGCCCATTTTGCACGGTCAGTGCTGCAGGATTTCTTGGTTTGACCATTCAGGCACCCACCACCGAGCGCGGTACTGCTTTGGGACTCTATTCATTAGGTGAGGAATCCACAGGTAGTTGTATCCATCAGAAGAACGAGTTACTTACCTTCGGTAGCGACTTTTCTGGTGGATACATTAGCTACCTGTGGATTCCTCACGTTCCCACCCGCCTCCCTTTACCTGTTTGGTCTAACCAAGTAATTCTTGAGTGTGCTCCTCTTGGCTTTGAGGATTGGTATAGATTATGTATATATGTGCATTTGTATATATCTATATATATATATATATATATATATATTTAGTTTATATATTTATTTACTTGTTTAAAAAAAAAAAAAAGAAAAAAAAAAAAAAGAATTTTATTAAATTAGTGGTCCATCTTCTCGAAATGATGTGTTGTTTACAATGTCATGAAATATTGCTATTGTCTTTCATCTCATTGGATTATTGTTCTCAGGCACGTAAAAAATGTTGGTACTGACGTCGGCACGTCGGCGAGGACCTCTTATTGCCTGTATGATGTCAGATGGTGTCGCGTGGGCAAATGTGACGTCCTCGTCGACGTGCAGAAGCTAGGAAGAAGATTTCCGTTGAATGCTGGCGCAGTGGGAGTATTCATTAGGTGGGGAATCCACAGGTAGTTGTATCCATCAGAAATGGCTTGTGGCAAGATCTCTGGCCCTGAAGGACTCGCAGGGGACTATTATCGGACCTAGTCTGCTTCATTCAACTATTGGAGACGTTACCTCAGTCTATGCAAGAAACCATGACTGTAATGAACCCTAAGCACAACAAAGACCTGAAGGACCCGGGATCCCATAGACTACTGTCAATGCAGGACTTGACACAAAAATATTTTCAAAACTATTGATGAGTTGTGACTGATCTGGTTGATGAAGACCAATGTGGGTTCATGCTGGGTCAGGGAACACCCCTCTGTACTGTGTGTGATGCACACACAGTACAGAAGGATGATATGGAAGAAACCCTTGTTGAGTTGGACACTGAAAAAAGTTTGATACTCTGAGCTCGGAATATCTGTGGGAGGTACTGAAACGAATGGGGCAGGGGCTGTTTTTTTTGTCCTGGGTGTTCTACACTGGACGCACCATGAGGGTTCGAACTGGGGACTTGGGGCAGATTTATGAAAAGTGGTGCTGCACCTAGTACTGTGCAGCTTTTCTTGCGCCCCTTAGTGCCCCACTAACGACACCATGGTAGTGCCGTATTTAAAATACGATGCACCATGGCTGTAGTTAGGGTGACTAGCGTCATAATTTTTTACGCTAGTCTCCCGCTTGGCAGGATTAGCATACAAAATGATTAGGCTAATCCTGCAAAGCACCCAGAGGCCCATTGTAATCAATGTTTAATGCCTGCACTTAGCAGGCATTAAAAAATGCAGATAAAAGGGGTGCAAAGGAATCTTTACGGACCCCCAAGTGAAAGAACGGCCCCCTGGCAAACATTATGTTAGGCGCAGGTATAATGTGACGCAAGGGGTTACAAAGTGGCGCAATGCAAGCATTGCGCCAATTTGTAAACTTGGTGCTGTGTTTTTTCCCTTCCGACACCACATTAGCGGAAAAAATATGACGCTAATGTGGCAATGGAACGGCGTAAGGCTAGCATAAATCTGGCCCTTAGTGTCAGAAATCAACCACAAAGGGAGAGGCACACGACAGGGCCGCCCCTTGTCCTCAATCCTCTTCTCATGGGGCGATGGAACCACTGGTTATAAGTCAGCGACAAGGAGAATGGAGTGTACAGGTAGGAAATAGCATGCATATTATTTCGAGGTATGCTACCATCACACTCATTTATTTGAACCATCCTGAGCACTCGGCGATGGTGCTGCTGAAGATTAAAGAGGAATTGGAAATGGCATCCAAGCACAAGACAGTTTTATTCACTCTGGCTGGGTTGGCAGATGAGGCACCAATAGATATTCCTAAGACTTAGCTCCCTTCGAAAACTCAAAAGTTCGGGTACTTTGGTAGTCAAATATTGCACACTCTGAGTCACCAATACGAATTTAATACGGGTTGAGTCATCGAAACTTTGAGCTCTTCCTTTAGATTTTGTTATACTCTGCTGGTTTTAGTGATGGGTGGCCTTGAATAAAATGGTGATCCAGTCCACATGTCTCTATGTACTACAGAATTCCTTTTGTGGAATACCAAGATCCACGTTTGCAGAACTGAATAGCCTCCTGGTGTCTTTGGTCTGAGCGGGCAAGAGAAGTAGGGTTCAACTGGATATCCTAAAGCTGGAAACTCGCAAAGGCTGGTTGGGCCTCTTGATCTGCAGTTGCACTATAAGGCTGTGTTACGATAATATGCTGTGTTATAGTGTGCAAAAGGCAATATTGGGGAAAAAAGCTGCTGGCAGGGGAGGTGGAACAGGATGACCTTCTAACATTTCTAATGAGCAGCACTGGGGTGCCCATGTGTAGTGCGACCGGTGGCAGACGTTTGGGAATTTGTGGACCCCCGAATGCTAGACTGCTCCCTATCTGGGGCTGAAACCCTTTCAATGTTTACAGTCATTGAAGAACATGGTTCAATGGAAGGAGGGTGGTTCCAACACGGTATAGGATCTCTATCTAAATAATGCTGTCATTGCTATGTGTGAGGTGAGGACTCTATTCCAGGTAGAACTGGGAAAGGTTTGCCAATATGCCAAACTTTCCCATACTGTCTGGGAGATCTGGACCGCTTTCCGGACACAGCCAGATGACTCGAAAACCCTAATTTTATTATTAGACACTGGATCCAGCAGAGGCCTTATATCCCCTCTTTATGTGGTGCTGAAAACAGACAGACGTCTAGATATGGTAGAAGTTCATAACAGATGGAATACGGACTTGGACGAACAGCTTACAGATGATGATTGGAAATGAGCATGCGCCAAAGTAAAAGAAACTGCTATCAATGCGTGGTGTAAGCCTACGCAGTTCTACTATCTTACTCCGCAGTACATACATGGAATATTTCAGCTCGGTCTGAGGTCTTCCCCAGGTTTAGCGGGATCTTGGGACGCATTTTACATATGACTTGGAGCTGCCAAGGGTTAGGAGCCTATTGGGCACAGATAGTACAGTAACTAAGTCAGTAATATTTTATCTACAGTGCAGTAACTTCAAGGAATCACTAGTACACAGATAGAGCTAGCAGTCCGACACTGTCTACTTGGTCATCTGCCGCACCGGAAAAAAAGGAGGAAGATGGGGCATAGGTTTGCTTTACTGGGGTTGGGATTAGCAAAAAGGTGTATAGCTATCCATTTGTAGTGACGGTTTTCACATTCTTGAATGCCTCACGCTATGGTTCTTCTCGCGTATGTGAGGATGACGGAGTGGCATTCGAGAATGGAGAGATCGGCGGTTAGCACGTTGGCTAGCACTGCACGTCTCCTTATGTAAATGTAATAAATACAGATAAAATCCACCAAGTCTCTACGTCGCATCTCTACAGAATTGGCGACGAGCTTGGAACTCACCTGCGACGTTAGAGAAACAGTGTGGACGCTGACTTGAAGATCGCCTTCTGACGAGGATCAAGGTTCGGTGAGGATCGGCTTCCGGGGAAGTACGAAAGAATCCAACTGGTGGGGACACCTTGTGGTGAGCATTGGGACACACAACATCCTGCTCCTGTGGAAAGGCCTTTCACAACAATTGTTGTGTATGCGTCTGTGTTTCCTTGACATCCAGTATTGCTACGTCAATCTGACGTGCATCGCGTCACCAATTTGGATTGGGCATCGCGCCGCCATTTTGGATCGGGCAAAAAGGCACGTCAATTCGTCATTTTGAATCTGATATCGTCGTTTTAAACACTGGATCTTGGAAACTCAACATTTTCTAATATTGAGTACCTACTGAAAAAAAATAAAAAAAGAAAAAAAGAAATATAACCTATAACAACGTATAAATATATATTTTAGTAAGGAGACTTAAGGAGACTGTGCAGTGACAACATGGCTTCGGGCAATCTATGGAATCTTACACCTCCCCAACCATTTATATCTGTTTCTGGCACACCTACTTTGAAATGGGAGGAGTGGTGTGAATACTTCAAGAATTATATTTCTGCAATTGATGACGAAGAAGAACTTTCTGCGGAGAAAAAGTACAAAATTCTTCTATATTGTTTAGGGCCTGGAGGTCTGAAGGTTTTCAAAAACATCAATAAAAAACCAAGACAAGAAGGACAAGGAGACTTGTATAGTAACGCGCTTGAGGATTTGGATAATTACTACAGGCCCAGGGTCTGCGTGGCACTGGATCATTATAAATTCTTCCATGTTAAACAAGGGAAGGACGAACCTGTGGAGGATTATGTTGCTGCCTTAAAAAATTTAGCAATCAATTGCAAATTCGGCATTTTGCACAATGAGCTAATTCGAGATCAGATTGTCATGCAGGCGTCCAACTTGAGTATTCAAGACAACCTATGGGATAAAGGAGAGAGCTTGTTGCAAGAAGTTATAGATATTGTGAAAAGGGCAGAATTGACTGGAAGGTGTGCCAAGGAAGTTCTAAATTAAAATAAAAGTGATGAGAGTATCGTTGCAAGAGTGAAACGGAAAAGAACATCTTTTGAGCATAAAAATAAATGGCTAGGGAAACCAGAAGCAGAACAGAAGAATCATAAACCAGATGAAAGAAAGAAGTGTTACAGATGCGGCAGTTATGACCATTTGGCAAACGACAAGTTGTGCCCAGCTAAGAAGCAGAAGTGTTCGAGATGCGGTGTCATGGGACATTTTCAAAGAGTTTGTCAGAAGAAAATGGCAAGCAACAGCAGGGTGTTAGAATTGGAAGACTCCAACTCATCTGATGAAGAAGTTTTGAATATGTGTGTTTTATGTGCAGACACTGCTGATGAACACACAAATGAACACACCGTTTTGTGCATAAGAGAAGAAGAAAAGAAAAGGAATAAAAGACCAACGTGTGAAATAAATTTGGGGAGGGTGACCTTATGTATTGTTGTAGATTCAGGGTCTCCCTATACTATTGTTAATAGGAATGTTTGGGAAAATAATTTTAAACACATTGTGGGTGAGCAGTTATGTGCGCCAGACATAACAATTAAGACATTTACTAGCAAAGTAATTGAATTGTTGGGGTTCAAGGAGTTGAAATTTCAATACAAAGATAGAGTGACAGTAGGAAAATATTATGTGGCTGCAACAGGTCCCTCTGTTTTGGGTTGGTTTGACCAAGGTAAATTAGGCATTGTTTTAGATCCTAACAATCCGGAACCGGTTTTAACTGTACAAACGGAAATGGATATTAGCAAGTTAGTTTTGAAAAAATATCCGAGAGTATTTTCTGGGCGAATTGGTAAGATGAAGGGGTTCATGCAGCTTATTCATTTGAAAGACAATGTTGCGCCACAGGTGCACAAAGTGAGAAACATTCCTGTTCCTCTGAAAGAGAGTGTTAAGGTGAAATTGGATAAACTACAGGAAGAGAAAATCCTAGAACCCATAGAATCGTCTGAGTGGGTTGCTCCATTGGTGGTAGTAAGAAAGGCTAATGGAAATTTACGACTATGCATAGACTTGAGGGATCTTAATAAGAATATACTAGTGGATCAATTTCCTTTGCCTCATATTAATGAGATGCTGGCTCGCACAAGGGGCATGAAATGGTTTTCTTCCATTGATTTGAAAGCGCCCTATCATCAGGTACGATTGCATCCAAACAGCAGGAATTTGACTGCTTTTGTTACACCCTTCAGGTGTTAGAGGTTCAGACGGGTGCCATTTGGCGTCAGCGGCTGCAATGTTCCAAAGACTAATGAACTCAATTTTGGAAGGAATTGATAATGTCATGGTGTTTCAAGATGAAATTCTCATACTGGGAAAATCGAAAGAAAATCATGATTAAACGCTATTACAGGTTTGCAATGTTTTAGATGAGAAAGGTTTGACAGCGGAATTCAGCAAGTGCAAATTTTCATGTGATCATGTCAATTATTTGGGACATGTAGTGTCTGCTGATGGCATTAAACCTAAGGAGGCTTTAGTATCAGCAATAAGTAAGGGGCCCAATCCCCAAAACAAGGATGAGGTTCGTGCTTTTCTAGGGTTAGTAGAATTCTACTCAAAATTTGTTACAAAATTCTCGACTAAAACGTATTGTTTAAGACAATTGCTCAAAATAAGGAACAAATTTGAGTGGACGGAAATGTGTCAGAATGCTTTTGAGGTGTTAAAATATGATATTTGTAATGCACCTCCATTACGAGGTTTTGATTTGAATCTTAAGTGTATTATCACCACAGATGCTAGCTGTAAAGGCATTGGAGCAGTTCTGGCACAGGTAAACATGGAGGGTAATGAGGATACTATTGCTTTCGCGTCACGCTCATTGACTCCGACTGAAGAGAAGTATTCAGTTATTGAGCGTGAGGCACTTGCATGTGTGTGGGCGTTGGAATATTTCAGACAGTATGTGTGGGGCACTACGGTCACTTTAAGATGTGACCACAAACCGTTAGTGAAGGTTTTAACCATGAAGGGGTTGTACAAAGCTTCTCCTAGGTTGGCAAGATTATCAGTTTGTTTGTTTGAATATAATTGCATTGTACAATATTTGCCTGGTGTTAAAAACATTGTTGCAGATTTTCTAAGCCGCATGCCTTTACCAACCAAAAATAAGGAAGATTACATAAATGAAGATGTGTGGGTGGCTATTGTGGAAGAAGGTGTGTGCCGAGGCATTACACGCAATGATTGGAAATTAGCACAAGAGGGTGATGAGGTGCTAAGAGATTTGAGTGTTGCAATTACGAAGGGATGGCCATTAAAAAAAATGATTAAGGCAGCCTTGCTACCTTTCTGGGAAGTAATGGATGAGCTGTCCAGGGAAGATGGTTTGATTCTCAGAAGTGGGAAAGTTATACCTCCCGTTGCATTAAGAGAGAAAATCCTTGAAATATGTCATGAAGGCATAGATAAGGATGCAGAGAGAATTGTTAGAAACTGTCTTTCTTGTGAGAATGCTGATAAGACGCAAGTAGTTTTGAGCCCATCTTTACATCCCATTCCTTGTCCCAATATGGCTTGGGAAAGAGTAGGTATAGATATCATGGGGCCTATTGGTGAGAATGAAAGGTTCCTACTTGTTATGGTGGATCATTTTTCAAAATGGCCGGAGGTGAGTATTGTACAAAAAGCTGATGCAGTTAGTATCATTAGATTTATGGATGAAATATTTGTGAGAGAAGGCTTACCGAAATGTATTGTGTCGGACAATGGTTCGCAATTCGTATCTTCTATTTTCCAAGATTATATTAGAAGGAATGGTATTCAGCATAGGACTAATTCGTTATATCATCACGCGGGTAATGGGTCTGTGGAGAGATTCAACCGAGTACTTAAAGGTATGATTCAATTGTCTAGTTGTAACCAATTAGTGTGGGAAACATAATTGTGGAAAACCCTATGGGCATTTAGGGTTACCACATGTATGAGTACTAATGCTAGCCCGTTTGAGCTCATGAGAGGAAGGACACCTATGTCGAAGGAAAATGTGGGATGGCTAAAAGTTGCCAAAAGAGTGGAATTGAGTCCGGAAGAGGTGAAGAAGAATATTGAAAGGGCTCAGGATAAATACAAAAGATATTTTGATGACGTCCACAAGAGTAAAGAAATCAAATTATGTGTTGGAGATGTAGCGAGGGTTAAAACCAGTAAGCACACAGGTAAATGTCAAAGTAGATTTTTATCTCCCCTGAGAGTAGAGGCAGTGTATAATAATTCTGTAAAGTTAAGTGATGGCAAAATACGGCACTTGGCCGTGTTGTCGTTGTGTAAAAGGACAAGTGTCAACACGAGAAAAGGGGGTGTTCGGGATGGTCAGAATTGCAAGGAATGGTTGGAAGATGAGAGGAATGAGGAGGAATGTTTGAATCAAGGTGAGAGGAGTGAGCAGGAATGTTTGAATCAACATAAGAACGTTCCTAGTGGTCCTAGTAATGCAGACGACTTGCCTGCGTCTACGTCTTCTTATAATGCCTGTGGATCACAGGGTGTTCTTAGTAGGAATGAGAAATGGAGTAGTTCTGGCAGAAGAATCATTAAACCTAAAAGATTGGAAGATTATTATTCTTAAAGATATGTTTTAATAACTTATGTTTTAAATGATCTTTTATTTTATTGTTCGAAGTGAAGTACTTTCATATGTATGATATGTTTGGTTTTATTGGTGTTACTGTTTTTTTATATATTGTAAAAGCTGAAGATATGTAGTGACGGTTTTCACATTCTTGAATGCCTCACGCTATGGTTCTTCTCGCGTATGTGAGGATGACGGAGTGGCATTCGAGAATGGAGAGATCGGCGGTTAGCCCGTTGGCTAGCACTGCGCGTCTCCTTATGTAAATGTAATAAATACAGATAAAATACACCAAGTCTCTACGTCGCATCTTTACACCATTGGACTAGACCTGAGCCTCCGACGGTACAAAAATGGCTAGCAGATCTGCAGAAATGGCTTGTAGCAGAAGAGCGCAGGCTGAAAATGGTGAGAACTTACGTGAATTAGGAACTAGATCTAGAGCTATGGGGAGAGATGGTGGAGCAGAGGAAGATAGTGGAACTGACAGTGATCACTAGCCTGTGCCCTCTGGAGGTGGATTGAGGGCCTTTTGAGTGGCGGTATACCCATGATGTCATCTGTGTAGAAAGTTGGGGCACAGTGAGGGAGTGTTTCGGCAGGAACTTATGTTGCAGGAGAGGTCTGCCGGGCCTGCAGTTCTGGACATGATGGGGTATGTACGTTTACAGTATAAGTATGTAGTGTGAGTGAATAACAGCTCTCTGTGCCGGCTGGAAAGGGAAGCTGATGGAACTGTGTACTCCAACTGTAAAGAAATGCTGTTATGTTTACACTTTTAGCATGTTGCTGTTGTGTATGTTTTTCTGAAAACTGAATTAAAAAGTTTAAAAAAATGAAATGCATTAACAACTAAAATCCAATTTGTTAACACAAACATTTAAAAAGGGGTCCACACGGGGCTAACTACCACTTCTGATCATGGCTCGAGGGGCCTTGTTCAACACTGTGGTTTTACCATTCTTTTTATATGTAATAAATGTCTCAATTTCCAGAGATTAGAGTTTTAGTATATTTTTAGGGTCTGGCCTTTGGCTAAATGTACACAGTCAGTGATTGGATCTTCAAAGACTTGGTTACCCAGCGTATAGCCACATTAGTATGTTGACGCCATGCTCTCAAAAATATCACATGGCTCTAACGTATTACCAATAGCAGGGCTTATAGGTCCCCGGGTGTTGGGTCTCGAGGGCTTGGAATCTGACACACATCTCCAAGGTCGGGATATATGGTCTGGAGGGCATATTACATTCTTCAATCATTTAGCAACTAAGTTCCTTCCACACAGATCCCAGTTTTTTTTAGGTATGTACAACCACACCATGCACTCTCAAAATATGGACATGCACTGAAGAAATCCACAAATGTAATCCAATTTAAGCTAAGGTAGTGACTGGAACAGTTAACTGAGAAGGGACTTTCACACATATGTAGATCCTTGGTGGGGGATTCTCCAGCACCCTTTTAAACCTTGCAGGCTAGATGGCAATATGACACAGGCCCCCTTGATGACGACTAGTAGGAAGCCAAAATGGAAGCTAGATGCCTGATTATATATGCTAAACTACAACTAATTCCGTTTAAATATTTCAGCCCGGTATACTCTAACCCAGTCAAACTTTCGAACATGGGTTGATGGAGAGATCATAATTCTCCCAGGAGCTAGGCAGTGCAGATTACTTCCTTTCATATGATGTGGGCCTGCCCAGTCATCACCATATATTGGGCTAACATAGACAGTGCTCTGAGTGAAACTGTAGGATACACCATAACATCATACCCTAAGCATACTGTTCTGGGCATTGACGGGAAGAAGCTGACACCATATTGGCCGCTGGCTAGCGGCTGTTGGCTTGATGGTAGCAAAACAAGATGTTGCTAGGAAATGGATTGCTTCCATTCCCCCTGCTGTGGAGAAATAGACTCGGGGAATGGGCATTTGTGCAGCAGCTGTAAAAACTTTTTTATGCAGCAAACGGCTGTCCACGCAAGCACCATAAAATATAGGATACCTGGCGGTATCACTAGTCAGTGTACTACTGGCTGGGAGAAATGAGGAGAGGGCTGAGGTGGTGTGAACTAAGTATGGCTTTCTTGCTAGTCTTTGCTTACGGTATTAGGACTGAGCTGGGAGGAACAGTGTTCGTAGTTTTGTAAAAAAACAATAAAAACGAATTATAATAAAGCAATGAGCATCCAAGCTAAAAACAGGAAGACTTCACACCCTTTCTAAAGAGATAGGAGGCATGGGTTCCCAATCCTCTGGCACGTGCTCCAGAGTTTAGAAGCGATACAAAACCCCAGAGGGCTTGATCATATACACTCTGATATGGACATGGACGTGCGGGATTATGGTGCCCAGATAAAAGGCAAGGAGCTAAACATTTAGGTAACTTGCAAGATGCACTGGAGAAATTACATAGCCATCATTAAATATTGGTATGAAAAAAATGGAGTCTCCTACTTCAGGTCCTCTGTATGACGGGAGAGGTGGCAACAGGAAGGACATTGAACGGCAGCGGCTGTTGGCAGCACAGACGTTTTTTAGCTTTATGGAACAAACGGACTCTCCATCTCAATGGAATGCTGAGGGTTAGCATTTTGTATAGGGTACAAGGAGGTCCGAGAAGAAATCAAAGGCTAAAGCTGAAAGAGACGGGAATACAACTAATGTAAAAAGCTGAACGGATGTAGATCATTTAATTATCACTTCACATCCACAAATAAAACGTTATGCTGTTTTATCTCAATTTAATAGTTGGTGCACTTGTAAACGCTCAGACCCATTCACAAACTGCATTTTGTAGTGTCTTTTGTATTGCCACACTAGTACTGTAAGTGCACTAAAAATACTATAAACAAACCTCCATGCGGAGTTTCAGTTTCCTGCTCTCCTTTCTTTTATCTCTACGGAGACCTAAGCCAACAAGCATTGGCAAAGCCAATAGGTTTCACCTATGCCAAATTATTAACGTTGTCAATGTTTTTACATATCGCACAGCAGTTGAGCTGCTGTCCAACACTGCTTAAAAGAAAAACAACTCGCACAACAGTTGAGCTGCTGTACAAAATTGCTTAAAATAAAAAAATGCTATAACGCGTAGAACATTGTCAGTGTCAAAGCGCATTGTTCTTTTTTTTTTACTTGAAAATAAAATAGGAAGGAAACGAGGCGCCTAGCAATAAATGCGTTATCAATTAAAGTGATGGGCTCGGAGCTTATTTAAAAACCACTCAGTGCGTGTAAGTTACGGTGTGAGAGGGCGACCTGCCTGCACGCCCTGCATTACATTTTAAGTGCGCTGGCAATGCCTGCTAATGCATGGACACGCTGTACACAATAATATAGCACTTCTGCCTGGGAAGGCTGTTTATTATGATGGATGGGGGCTGTAACTCTGCATACATCTTAACCACTTCGCTACCAGGCCTTTTCCCCCTCAGGTGCTGATCCTTTTTTTGCTATTTGAGGTAGTTGGTGTCTAGGGCCTCATACCTTTTTGTCCACATAAGCTATCCACGACAAATTTGCATCCTTTTTTCCTACATCCTAGGGATTCTAAAGATACCCAGAGTTTGTGGGGTCCCCTGGAGAAGACCAAGAAATCAGCCAAATTACAGCAAATTTGTTTTTTTTCTTCAGAAAAATGGGAAAAAGTGCTGCAGAAGAAATCATGTGTTTTTTCCCTGTAAATGACATCAACAAATTGTTAGCAGTGCTAAAATTACCATCTTCCCAGCTTTCAGGAACAGGCAGACTTGAATCAGAAAACCACATTTTTCAATGCAATTTTGGCATTTTACTGAGACATACCCCATTATTACTATTTTTTGTGCTTTCAACCTCCTTCCAGTTAGTGACAGAAATGGTGGATCCTGGACAGCTAAACATTTCTGAAAAGTAGACAAAATTCTGAATTCAGCAAGGGGTCATTTGTGTTGATCCTTCAAGGTTTTCCTATAGAAGGTAACAACTAAAATAAAAAAATATTCGAATTGGAGTAAAAAAAGAGCTATTTCTGTCCATGTTTTCTTATATAACTTTTTCCATTTGTGGCACATATTTGAAGGCAATATACGTCTGCTGGACTCTTTTGGTTGCAGGGATATATAGGGCTTGTAGGTTCATTAAGAACCCTAGGTACCTAGAGCCAATAAATGAGCTGCGCCTTGCAATTCGTTTTTATAGTATACCGGGTATACAGCACTTCATTTGGTGAAATATAAAGAATGAAAAATAGGTATTAAGGAAACCTTTGTATTTTCAAAATGGGCACAAGATAAGGTGTTGAGAAGCAGTGGTTATTTGCACATCTCTGAAATCCGGGGTCCCCATACTAGCATGTGAATTACAGGGCTTTTCTCAAATAGACTTTTTTTTTTTACACACTGTCTTACATTTGGAAGGAAAAATGTAGAGAAAGAAAAGGGGCAATAACCCTTGTTCTTCTATTCTGTGTTCCCCCAAGGCTCCCGATAAAAATGGTACATCACTTGTGTGGGTAGGCTTAGTGCATGTGACAGGAAATGCAACATGGACACATCACATTTTTACATTGAAATCTGACGTGTTTTTCAGAAAGTGCCTGACTGTGGATTTTGGCCTATGACTCAGCAGGTACCTAGGGAAACCTAGCAAACCTGTGCATTTTTGCAAACAAGACACCTAGGGAAACCTAGGATGGGGTGACTTGTAGGGCTCTCACCAGGTTCTGTTACCCAGAATCATTTGCAAACCTCGAAATTTGGCAAAAAACACCCTTTCCCCACATTTTGGTGATGGAGAGTTCTGAAATCTGAGGGGAGGCACAAACTTCCTTCAACTCAGCATTCCCCCAAGTCTACTGATAAAAATTGTACCTCACTTGTGTGGGTAAGCCTTGTGCAAGCGACAGGAAATGCCCCAAAAAACAACGTGGACACATCACAGTTTCCCAAAGACAACTGACCTGTTATCTGCAAAGTGCCTAGCTGTGAATTTTGGCTTGTAGCTCAGCCAGCACCTAGGGAAACCTAGGAAACCTATAAAATTTTAAAAACTAGACACCTAGGGCAATTCACAAGGGGGTGACCTGTGGGGGTCTCACCAGGTTCGTTTGCAGACCTCAAAATGTGTCTAAAAAAACACTTTTCCCTCACATTTCGGTGCTGCAAAGTTCTGGAATCTAAGAGGAGCAACAAACTTCCTTCCACCGAACATTCCCCTAAGTCTCCCGATAAAAATGGTACGTCACTTGTGATGGTAGGCCTAGTGCCCGTGACAGGAAATGCCCCAAAACGCAACATGGACACATCAAATTTTTACATTGAAAACCGATGTGTTTTTTGGAAAGTGCCTAGCTGTGGATTTTGGCCTCTAGCTCAGCCGGCACCTAAGAAAACCTACTAAACCTGTGCATTTTTTAAAACTAGACACCTAGGGCAACCCAGGAAGGGTTAACTTGTGGCGCTCTCACCAGGTTCTGTTACCAAGAATACTTTGCAATCCTCAAAATGTGGCAAACAGAACCACTTTTTCCTCTCATGTCGGTAATAGAAGGTTCTGGAATCCGAGAGGAGACACAAATTTCCTTTCACCCAGCATTCCCATAGGTCTCCCAATAAAAATGGTACCTCACGTGTGTGGGTAGGCCTAGTTTCCCCGATAGGAACTGCCCCAAAACACAACATGGACACATCAAAATGATCTATTACAAAACTACCTGTTTTTGCAAGGGGGGCACCTGTGCTTTTCGTCCTGGGCTCAGCAGCCATCTAGGGAAACCTACCAAACGCAGACATTTCTGAAAACTAGACACCTGAGGGAGTCCAGGGAGGTGTGACTTGCGCGGATCTCCCAGTGTTTTCTTATCCAGAATCCTCAGCAAGCCTCAAATTTAGCTAAAAAAATCAAATTTTCCTTACATTTCTGTGTGAGGTCACCGCACCAGCACAAATTTCCACCACCCATGGTTCCCCTCAGTCTCCCGATAAAAATGATACCTCAATTGTGTAGGTGGGCCAAGTGCCTGTGACAGGGAAGGGCCAAAAACATGTGGACATTGAGAGGGAACCAAAGCGGGTCCAAAAGGGCAGTTTGGAAAAAAATGTTTTAAGGCTGACAAGTGGGTAAGAATTTTTATTGGTATAGCTGCGACTATGCTGGGTGGTAGGAATTTTGTGGATTCCATCAGATTCTGGATGGCTCCATCACAAAAATGTAGGGAAAATGCATGATTTCAAACAAAGTTGGAGGTTTGAATGGCATTGTGGGTAAGAAAATGGTGTGGGGTGCATGTGAAGCACACCACCCTGGACTCACCCAGATGTTTAGTTTTCAGATGTGTATAGGTCTGGTAGATTTTTCTAGGTGGCACTGTCCCAAAGTCCAAAAAGAGCAGCTGCTCACCATTCCAAGTGGGATGAGATTGAGAGGTAGCCATGCTCCCTTGGCCCAAATGTAAAATCAAGCTCCCAAATAGTCAAATATCTTCTTGCTTGCCGTTGGGATGAGATCCTTTAGTTTACAAGGGGGGGCTGAAAGACTGTAACCCGCTTCAGTTGGGGTGGGGGGGCATAACTATGTGCATACTGGTTGGCAGCTCCTACCCCTATATTTTTTTAAAAATTCCCTGGCATCTAGTAGGCTTTCTGCCCCCCGGGGAGTAGAACAGGAGTAATTGTCCCATCTGCGCACCGGTAGGCAGGACAACTTTTTACCCATTTATTTGGGGAGGGGTTTGCCATACCCCCAACCCTCTATTTAAAAAAAAATACATTCTTCCCTGGTGTCCAGTGGGCTTACTGCCCCCTTTGGGGGTAGAAGGATCTAATAAAAATAGGTAGACCTTTTCCCAAGGGGGGCAGAAATGGCCAACAGTAATGTGCCCCCATTGGGAGCGATCCTTGCCCAAGGGGCTGTCCCCCCAAACAAAACACACACACACACCAATCCCTGGTGCGTAAGTGGTTTCTGCCTCCCTTGGGGGCAGATTGGCCTAATAAAAGGAGTCCGATCTGCCCCAAGGGGGACAGAAATGGCCTAATGTAATAAGCCCCCCCGGGGAGTGACCCTTGTCTAAGGGGTCACTCCCCTTATGAAATTATTTATATAAAAAAAATCCTGGTGTCTAGTGATTTCTGCCTCCCCTTGGGGACAGATTGGCCTAATAAAAATAGGTTGATATGCCCCCAATGGGGGCAGAAATGGCATAAAAAAATACCCCCCCCCCTTGGGCAGCAACCCTTGCCAAAGGGGCTGCTCCTCTCATGTCATAAACAAACAAAAAACTCCCTGGTGTCTATGGGCATTCCTGTAGCACAATTGCTTTATGATCGTGCTCTAGGAATGCTCAGAGCGACATAAAAGGAAAGGAAAAGCCTTTCCTTTCCTTTCATGCCTCTCTGACCTGCCTCCTTCCCCCATCCAAGGAGAAACAAATCATTTTCTTCTTGGTCGCGATGGAAGCGACCTCTGATGAGGTCAGCACGCAATCGTGTGCTGTTGTCATCAGATGGCACTGGGTGTCAGGGGGTGCAGGGAAAGCACTTCCCCTGCCATCCTTCCCCATGGGAAGGGGGCTGAAGGCCCACAGGGGGAGGGCTAGTGATAAACTGAAGGAACTACCACCCATACCGTTATGCTACCAAAACAACGCTCTCCAAATAATGACCCACGAATCATCACAGCGGACACTCAACAATGGTAAACCAATGGCGGTGAACACCAACGCAGCGGAAATGGCCACCCAAAAACAAAACAAGACAACATTGGCCAGAACAAAAACCCACACCTGACACAAATAAAAACACCCCACACACCCACCAACCGCACTATAAAACACACACCCACATCACCCACAAACCTCTGCAAACACGACAGGACGGCTACACTTTGCGAGGACAATCCAAAAGAGAACTGCACACACATCACAACTACGAATTCCACCAACAGGCACCACACACCCCTCCACATCACACATCACCCCTGCACAACCTGCACACCCCACCAAACAACACCCATGTCTCCACAAAGTCATCCCTGTTTCACCGATGAGGAGTTGCGGGTCATGGTTGTGGAAATAGTCAGGGTTGATCCACGGCTGTTTGGAGCATAGGTCCAGCAGATATCCATTGTCAGGAAGATGGAGCTTTGGCGGAAGATCGTGGACAGGGTGAATGCAGTGAGACAGCATCCATGAACAAGGGACGACATAGGGAAAAGGTGGAACAGGAGATACAGCACAGGCAGCAGTGCAAGCACCCTCACAGAGAAGGTACAATGCAAGTTTCCCTTACACACCGCAGATCCAGTACAGGCAGCAGTGCAATCTTCACTCACATATAATAGCATAGGCAGCAGCACTAGGCGAGACCTAAAAATGTGCTTTGTACAAAGTGTATCCATGGTTTAAGAGTAAATCTGAGACAGTACTAAAGTCACTAAAAATAAACCTACAGTCTACATATTAATTTGTGGCATGAACATTGAAATAAAATACTGCACGGTGGGCAGCAGTCAAACATTTGCATGAATATGGCTGCTAGGTACGTTATCAATTCCAGGTAAACACCTCACCTCCAAATGTCCCCTGAAGTGGACATCTGCTGGCTCTGCATAAAAAAGTATTGACATATTACTTCTGCTTCTACAACCACCTATCTGAGCGTAGGAATCAACTAGTCACATGCACAGAGAACTCGCAGGGGTCAGTCTTGGTGCCATGATCTGACAACAAAGTCAGCTCATAAACACAGATATAAGTGCACAAGAAATGGTGGTCTTGGGAAAAAAAGACTAAAACAGATCCACGCATACTCTGGTCAGAAACCCGAATCTGAAGGATAGTATGTTCCTTACTAAATTTAAACAAAAAAGCCATCTAATACAAACACAGGTAAGTTCTTAACACTGCAGAGCATTCGCGTGTCATGAATTCCTACACTTAATACCATGACAAGAAAATGGCCAAAGGCAAACTGTCAGAAACAGACACAGTAGAACTAACGGAAAGAAGAGAAATAACAGCACATGCAAGTAAATAAGATTAATCGCGCTAAAATAGGATGCATCGCCTTTCTGTGTGATTACGAGATGTAATTGTAATTGGGCTACTCAGCACTCTGGTACTGAAAATATAAGAGGGTTGAGTGCAGTGCTACTAGAACCTTTCTAACGAATATAAAATCCAAAGTAATCATACATTAAATATGTAGGCGCCACAAAGCCAAAAATACTCTGCCAATGGTAAGATGCCAAAGTGGAAAGACACAGTGACACATGATCTGCCCTAGAGAAAGGTAAGGTTCGCACCTCCGTGCAAAACTTGAGCATCCTCAGACAACTCCCTATTTAGATTGCAGATAAAAAAAAAAAAACTTTTTTTAAAAACACTGTTTCCTTTACTGGATTACAAAAACATATTTTGCCACAAAGCGTGTGAAAGACTTGAGTGCCATTTCTGGAATATCTTTTGACATCAATACAGTACCATCAAAAATATATAGTCAATTTACATAAACTCCACAAGCAAATTATGATGGAAAACATTAAAAACGCCCTAGAACTGCCAAACTTTTGAATCAGAGTCCAAAGAAAAGTTAAAAACAAGGACCCCGGTTTCTCACAGCCGTCTAGAATTTGACGGAGGAGTAACTTATGCTCCCACATCCTCAGATGGCGTACAAAGGTGGATGAACTAAAACCACTGACTCTATGTTTCGGCCAGAGCTGAGGACTCTGGAGCTATGGAACGCAGGTTCAAATCTTGGCGCTGGCTCAACATCCTGTGATTCCAGGCTAATTACTTAATCCAGACTTGCTACCAAAAATAAAAAAGTGTCCTTGTATAATGTTATCGGGAATCATATAATGCTCTGTAATACCTTTGTGTCAAGGTTATGCTCTTAAAAGTGACAATAAAAATACCTCCATGAGTGCTAACAAACAAAAGCGTTCAAATCAAGCATGGCAGTGAGTGAAGTGGCTGCTGTTGTGACACAAACTTAAAAAAATAGCGTGCACAAAGGAACCTAAATTAAACAAGCTTTTGGGGGCAGGGATACACGAGCACCCTAAAGCGCTGATACCCCTACAGTTTCCAAAGGGAAGTTTAGACAGCACTACAGCCAAAACAGTTGAATGGAAATATATCAAATTTGGTTGAAGGTAAGATCTTTATCCAGAAAGTGCATTATGGGTAAGAAAACCTCATAGGATCCACATAAGGCACACCACCATGGACTCCCCTGGTTGTCTAGTTTTTTAAAATGTCAGTGGTTCGTAGGTTTGCATCGGTGGCGCACCAGCACAGCCCCAAATACAGCAGCTACTCCTATTGCTTATCGCTCAATGTATCGCTTTAGAGTCTACTGTGTCCTTCTCGCTTGGCCCTCTCATACACACAGTGGGGTGCCATTCTTATCGAGAGACATGTGGGAACTCAGGGTGGTAGGAAATGTGTGGCTCCCTGCAGATTCCAGATTTTTTCCATTACAGAAATGTGAGGAAATGTGTGTTTCATTTCAAAGTTTGATATTTGCAAGGGCTTCTGCGTAAAATTACCTGATCAGAGCCACACAATTCATGCCCCTTCGACTTCCCTAGTTGTCTAGTTTTAAAAAATGTGCAGGTTTTCTAGGTTTACCTAGGTGCCAGCTGAGCTAGGGCCCAAAATCCACAGCCACCCACACTGCCAAAAAAAAAGATGTTTTTGACTGCATAAATGTGATGTGTCTATGTTACGGTTTTAGCATTTTGCAATTGTGGGCGCTAGGGCCACCCACAAAAATTGGGTTTAGCTGTTTATGTGGAGATACGTAGAAATGTTGGTTGGTTGTCAATTTGTGGATCTCAACAGTTTCTAAAAATGTCAACACAAAATATACATAAATGAGTAATCTTAGCCATGTTTGCACTTTATGTTTTTTGTCTGGCATTTTGGGAAAGTGAACAGAATCAATACAAGTTACACCATGCTGGGAACCTCTGCGTGTTTAGATTGCAAAAAAAAGCGAGGAGTTCTTAATAAGGGCATGATTTTCATTTTGGCTGACAGAGAAGATTCCGTCCCCCTAGCAGAGGACTTAACGTCTGTCATACTGAGCCTACTCTGCCCGCCAAATTTATAAATGACTGCCAAGCTGTTGGTCAGTTCAAAAACACTTGCAGGAGCCAACATCATGGCAGTTGCTGTCAATGCCTTTTTATGTTTGACGCACTGCTCCATCAATATGATAAAGCCATTCATTGATTTTTTGTATTTTCAAAACCAAAATCCTCAAGTCCGATGTTGTTTTTGAAAAAAAAAAATCCCCTCTCACCATAGGAGTTGTCTGTCAAGGCAAGGGTGGGCATTAGACAGTTTTCACTGCCTCATACCACCATGGTTTTACAGGTGGTGAGAGGCAATGAAAACTGACTTAAATGTCCGCATATCTAATTCTGACATAGAGGTCAGCCACAGCTGGCCCTTACTCAGTCGGGATGTGGCAGGGGTGCAACCATGCAGGAGATGGCATAATCTTTCCCTTGTTTACAACAATGATCCATTTGCATATATATCTGGGCATGCAGACCATTATCTTCATAGTAAGTATCCTTATCGCACAGATATAAATCTGGTACTCATTTTTTAAGGTTTGGTTGGTTTTAGCACCTCCAGAAGTGCTAGCTTCAAGGCACCAATAAGTATCACAGTATCTGAATACTGAAACCAAGACTAATGAAGGTGAGCCATAAAGCAACATCAAGGCACCAACCGCTTTATGGTCCAATCCACACCACTCACGCACCACACACAAGAGTTTCTTACCGCTGGCCGTGGGCCTTGTCAAACAGATCAGTGCACTCATACCAACATACCACCGCTATTTACTGGCCCATCACATTCATATGCCACTGGACTGGATTCTCCATTCAAGACAACCTCTCAACAAGTAATCAACCACATTTCACACAAACACACCACAAACAAACCTCTATAAACTAATTTCCAGACATCTTGATGGTTGGTGCATTCACAACCTTCACAAATGAAGAAACAGTTTGACTACATTTTTACCACCTGTTAAATACCTGCCCCCATTCTGAGCATTAGCAAACAAAGGCCAAATTAACTTTAAAGTAATGGCTCCCATTCATCCACAAGAGGCACAGAAAGACATGTTTTAAATGAGTCTACCACCCATTCACTGTGGTATATCTAACTCCGTCCAATTTGTGGATTCAACTTGGGGGTGCCTGAAAATGTCTTTGAGGCCTACGCTCATTGAACTGAGTGAATATACCTAACTTTGAAACTAAAACAAACATGCTTGGGAATATTGCTTAAGTTCCCTAAAGTAATAAACCAAACAAATGGTAGGAGTGGGAATCATCCACACTTCTATTTTTGCTTTGAAAGTGTGAAAATTCAGTTAGTAACTTGTGTCCTAACAAAGAGTTTTGCAAAAGGGTACAAGACGCAATATCTTTTCTGATGATGATTTTCACATTTTTAGTAAAAGGAAAACTACATTTCAATATGTATCAAACCTAGTGCAGACAATGCAGTGCTCAGACAGTGAACACATATATATACAACAAAATACAACAAGACACTGAACGTATCCCAAGATTGTATAGAATTTATATCAAACAAACATAGGAGGAGATCCTGTCTGTTCATATATGGTATCGCCTGGCAAATTATAACACGTTGTGAAAGAAAGTTGGGGGATGTCAATGTTTCCACCCATAGTTACTTTTCTGATCTCATCAGGACAGCTGTCACCTTAGTAGACTTCCCTAGAAACTGTGTAATCTTGGGACAATCAATAAGGAATCCTCCAAGCAATAGGTCCAAGAATACTTCAAATCAGAGTCTACAATGTATCCTGGGCTGCTCAGTTAGTTGGACAGTCCAGGTGGGTAAACAAATTATTCTAGAGAAGTACTCCTTTGTATTGGTGGAAAAAGTGATCACACATACACAAACAAGAGTATTCCGAGACAAAGCCAACAATGCAAAACAGAGCCGCTCAGTTCCTTAGACAGCCCCACAGAGGTAATTGAATTACTCAGGCAACGCACACGGCATTGTGTCATGCCGCTGCCATGATCTGCAATAATGTTGGTGGCATGACATAACACCAAAGTGTGCTTTTCCTGATTTAGGTTGCATGTAACAAGTTTAGAATCAAAAATGTTCATGCCAGGTGGCAAAGAAAACAATCCCACACTGTGGAGTCCTTCAATTTTATCCTCCAAGCCATCTCTCTTCTTCTTCCTCTTACAAAGGCTCAGGGTCAACTTCTTCAGTCGCTGCAGTTCTCCAACACCTAGAAGGTGGCTTTTGAACCGAAGATTTTCTCTCTTGCAAAGAGCACAACCTTTACCTTTGAATTGGAATCGGGATAGAGGGCATAAACTAAGCCAATGACAAGCTGTTTTACAAAAGCTAAAGGACTGCTATACTCAATACAACATCAGTACCCATATGCAAACACAACCTACAGTTACAATATTAACACATTAAAACACATAACTAGCTATCAAACCCCGGATCCATATTTTAATTACAAAATACATTTTTGGTGTAGTTTAAAAACTTTATGGAGGTACTGGGGTAATATTGATGACCTGCTATTGAAAGCGGCATGGGAGCCGAGGTAAGTTTGAAAAAATTTAAATTAATTTTTTATTATTATGCAACCCCACCATACTCCTCATCCTCCCCACCATGCGCGTCGCCCCGCCCCCAGGAATCGCCACAAGCCGCGATTGCCCTGCATGCCAGTAGATGCTGTTGTTCAGTTCCGAGTCAGCATTGTCGGAGTCAACCGGAAGTGACTTGTGTTTGACGTCACTTACTTTTGCGATTTTCCATGGCAGGAGCATCGAGCCACGATGAGAACTGACTACTGATGTGAAAAGGACACCTTTTCTTCACTTCTCTTGCAGGGGTGCCTTCCCTCTGGGGCCTGATGCCTCAGACAAGAACACAGAAATGACCAGTTAGTAGGTGCTCTATCTGTATGTGAGACCCTCTATCTGTATGTGAGACCCTCTCTTTCACTTCCTTCTCTTTCCTTCTGACAGTTCTTCTGTTCTTTTCGTTTTCCTTAGTACTTCAGCTCTCCTTGCTATCTTTGGCCCCTGCGTAATTATACCTCCAGCCGTCCTTTCTTTTCTATCTGTTTCCTCTCACTTGCTCAACTAACTTAAATAGTCGTCAATAAATAACACAACTTAAATTTATGTTCCACAGCTTTAATAGAACCCTCCACCCTCTGCCAAGACGCCTTTGCCACTCCCATATGTCGGAAACCACCTGGTCAAGCCACACTCCCGGGTGAGTGTGGCTGGGGTCAGGGGCCTCTCCAGTCTCACTGGCACATGGGAGACACTGCTGCTGAAGTAGGTGCCTTCTGGCGCTGGAATCCCCTGCTATCTCAGGCACTTTTGGGTCCTTCGACCATCAGCTCGACCTTCTGCTCCCTTGGTTTCCACTTCTCGATGGAGACTGCAACTCCTTGACCGTCTCCTTCTTCCACCAAAAGCGGTTGGGGATTTGGTCGGCTTGCTTCCTCTCTGGCAGCATCTCTTCCATTTCTCTTTGGTTCTCTCCTCCTCCTCTCAGCACTGACATTTTTCAATTCCATTCTCTGTGCCTGACTTCTGTATTTCTTTCTCGCGTACCACCTCCTGTTGAGAAAATGTGAGTCTGTTGTCTGTGTTTACTATTTATCCTGTCTTAGTGTCAGTCTTTTGTTACCTCCAACATGGCTTTGTTTTCTTTCTTTTGCCCAGGGAGGAGCGGGACAGACTCTGAGCAGGCTGTTGATGGGTCAACCGGTAAGTACATAATCCCATTGGGTTCCTGTATCCCAACCACCTCACATGCTGCAAGACCAATTACATAAGAAAGTGCTTCAGGACCGAACAGGCAAAGTGTTCGTCACTGCAGACCTGACCGTTCAGGCTGTAGTGCTGGTGAACATATGCAGTGAAGCCCACATTGCTACATGTCAGATATCAAGCACCAGGCGCAGTGGTTGCAGCCTTGACTCTGGTGGAGTGAGCCCGCAGACCCTCAGGGAGGTGCTTCTTGGTCAATGTGTAGCAGATCCTAGTGCATAGAACGATCCATCTCAAGATGGTTAGTTTCTGCAACACCTTCCCTACATAGCTCATGAAGAGTTGATCATACACCCAGAATTCTTATGTGTAGATCAGGCAGAACAACAATGCTTTTTTTGGGTCGAGATGGTGGAGTCTCTCCTCCTCTTTAGAGGGATGAGGCATAGCAAAGGAGGTAGGCAGGATGATGTTCTGTCTTACATGGAAGGGAGTCACAACATTTGGAAGGAAGGAAGCATGTGTCCAGAGAACCAGCTTGTCTGGGTAAAAAGTGGCATTACAAAGGATGTGCATAGAGGGCTTGCAATTCACTGTCCCTCCTGGCTGATGTTATGGTAACTAAAAAAGGCAGTTTGATGGTTAATAGCCGAAAAGGGCAATTGCACAGGGGTTCAAATGGTGCACATATGAAAAGGGTGAGGAACAGGTTTAGGTCCTACTGAGGCATGATGAATGCCATTGAGTGAAACACTGCTGAAGGCCTTTAAGGAACCTAGCCACAACTGGTGGCATAAAGAGAGAAGGTTGGGCCGGCATCCGCAAAAATGCTGAGATAGCAGAGAAATAACTTTTAACTGTGCCCATAGCAAAGCCCTGCTGGGCCAAAGATAAAGTAAACAAGAGAACCTTGGATAAAGGTGCAATAAAGGGGTCAATGCTGGGATAAGCACACCATTCCACAAACTTATCCCAACATCAGGCATATACCAACTTGGTGGTGGGCCACCTGGCTGCCAGAATAACATTACAGACTTTGGGAGGAAGGTCGAAAGCTGTCAACTATTGCCGCTCAATCTCCAAACATGAAGGTTGAGAATGGGCAGGTTCATTTGTAGGATCCTCTCCTGTTGCGGCGACAGAAGGTCCTCTCGAAGAGCTCAGAATACGAGACTTCCTGTGCCTAAACTGGGCCCACAAGGATTACTTAGACCCGGTTGTTCCTGATCTTCTAGAGATCTCTGGGCAGGAGTGGTATTGGCAGAAAGGCATACAAGAGGCTGGAGCTCCACTCGAGACGAAAAGCATTTCTTAGCCAGAGTTGCCTTGGACACTCCAGCACACAAAACTAGTGACATTGCACGCTCTCAGCAGTGGCGAACAGATCTAACTAAAGTTCTCCCCACTGTTGAAAGAGACCTTGCACCACCTCTGGATGTAGACGCCTTTTGAGATCCGCTTGGAATCATCAGCTGAGTTTGTCCACTCTGGCATTCAGAGATCCCGTCCGGTGCTGAACCACCAGGGAAATGTCCTGACATTCCTGCCATGCCCAGAGGCCAGGGCCTCTTGACAGAGGGTCCATGAACCCATCCTGCACCGTTTGTTGCAGTACCACATGGCAGTGGTGTTGTGAATGGAAATCTTCACCAGTCTTTCCTCTGATTGAAGGAAGAGAGGCTTTCAATGCCAAGCAAATTGCCCAAAGCTCTGACCAGAGTCTTCTGATCTCCACCTCTCTCATATGGCAGCCCCAGCCTAGAAGTGTCGCATCTGTCACTATAGTCAGCTGTGGTTGAGTTAGGGAGAGGGGTCTTTCACTGACCCAGTCAAGGTTTGTTAGCCACCACTGTGGATCCTTTGCAGTTCTCTCTGAGATCTGGACCATGTCAGAGAGATTGCCCTGATGATGTGCTCACTAGGACTTGAGGTTCCATTGTAGAGCCCGCATATTCTAAGGAACATGTATCACAAGCAGGAGGCCATGAGGCCCAGCCTCAGGGTCATTCTCACTGAATTACAAAATAGAGGCTAAAAAATCAGTAGCATAGCCTGAATATCCTGGACTCACAATTCTGGAGGATAAGCCCGAAACCACACAGTGTCCAGAACAGCTCCAATAAAAGGGAGTGTCTAAGAGGGAGTTAGGTATGACTTTGACACACAGAAAGTGAACCCCAGTAATTGCAGAAGATTTTTCATAGTCTGGAGAGGGGAGACGACTCTCTGAGCCCGCCTTCAACAACCGATTATCGAGGTAGAGAAAGACTGAAACCTCTGACCTCTGCAGTTGAGCAGCAAGTATCGCCATCACTTCTGTGAACACCCGCTGGGCGCTAGTAAAGCCAAAAGGCAGCATGGCAAATTGAAAGTGCTCTTGGCCCACCGCGAACCGCAAGTAACTTCTGTAAGCAGACAGGATGGGGATGTGGAAATATGTGTCCTGCAAGTCCAACGTCACCACCCAGTCTCCCAGGCAGACGGAATGTGGATAAGCATGAGCATTTTGAAATTCTCCTTTTTCAAGAAGAGGTTGAGAAGACACGGGTCTAGGGCCGGATAAAGTCCTTTGTCCTTCTTCTGCATCAGAAAGTAGTGGAAATAGCAACCATGACCTACCTCTGATGCAAGCATTCTCTCTATGGCTCCCTGGGCAAAGAGGGCCTGTACTTTGTGACGGAGTAAGGAGAGATGATCTTCTATAAGCCAATTGTAAGTGGGTGACATGAGTGGTAGGTAGTTACAGAGGGGATGGAGTAGCCCCTTTGGATAATCTGTAGGACCCAGTGGCCTAATGTCACTGTCTGCCAGTGGGGCAGGTGATGGCATATTCCGCCTCCCACAGGGTGCCCACGATGGTCGGAGTGTAAAATAAGGAGGCTTGGAAGCAGCGGCTGCTGGCAGGGGGGACAGGAGGTGGTGGACTGACCTGACCACAGGTCAGTTGTCCAATGTTGTCTATGGGACCCGCACCCTTGTCCACAAGAGGCTGGGAAGCCTTTTGGCCGTGGTGGCATGAAGGTAATGGGCATGGCTGGAGAGCCTCTCCATGGCCATGAAAGAGGCAGAAGGTGGATTGGGTTCAGCGAGGGGCTGTAGACAAACACAAGGAACTGGCCTTAGCTATGCTCTCCTTAAAGTGCTCCAGCGCTGAATCTGACTTTTCTCTAAAAAAGGAGACAGCCACCAAAGAGCATGTCCATGAGGGAAGCCTGGACATCTCCTGAAAAGCCAGTCATTCTCAGCCAGGCGTTCTGCCATAAGGGTACACCTATGACATCACTCTGCTCAACGAGTCGGCCGTTCCAAATCCACCCATTATGGTGTACCTGTGCTGCATTTTGTCCATCAACAATAGCCTGGTAAGTATAGCTCGGGCCTCCCCCAAGACCATAGGCAGCACTTACGCAGCCGGGTCCCATACCGTATGGGAATAATGGCGCAATAGGCATGCAATATTTCTCTGAGCGCAGTGCTAGGCTGGCTGAAGAGAACATTCTCTTGCTGAAGTTATCCCCATCTGGTGGAGTGGTAGGGAAAGCGCCAGGATTCATTCTGGACATGGAAGTTTGGACCACCAAGCTTTCCTCAGTGGGATGCTCGGTAAGGAAAAGGGGCTATGACTGTGGGCAAGGGCTTGTATCAGACACCGAGCAGTATGTCTGTAAGGGCTGCATTGAAGAGCATAGAGAAATAGGGGTTCTTAAGGAGAGATTCTTGGTTGAAGGCCCTCTGTCAAGACACTTGTCTTGACTGCCTGTGTGGGCAACTGAATGCCCAAGATCTTAGCCGCCCTACGCACTTCCATCGCAAAAGAAGCTCCCTCATTCATAGCCATGGTAAGGAGGAGAAACCAGACCAATGTAAAGTGAGTGGTCTAACCCACTGGCCTCTGCCAGTTCCTTCTACCAGTTGTTATGTTCTTCAGCTGGGAGCTGGTAACCTTAAGAGTCCATAGATCTCCCCTATTAGTGTTCCTCTCCAGACCTATCAAACAAATAAGGTACTGGCTCTGCTCCGGGAAGCATAAACCCAGGTCTGCGTTGAAGTCGGCGTCAGATGACGCCCATCTGGCTCCATGTCGGAATCAGGAATGGCAATGGAGATGGCACCCTTTAGGGGTGTCAGAGGCACGAGGGGCATCAGCACTGAAACGGACGCTGAGCAAGGCTCAATCTCTTCAATGGCTCCGGTCTGGGTTTGGCAAAGGATCCATGGGGCCTGTCTGTCACTGACATTTCACTGTGACAAGCTCCACATTCTTTGAAACCAGCTAGTTTTATGGGTGACGTACCCTCTCACCAGGAGGAAACTTCTCAAAAAACAGTCTGACAAAATATTGGGGAAAAACTGTCAAAAAGTGACTAAGGGTTAGCTCAGACCGGATTAGTGTTATCTGGCGTGGAAAGGAAACAACTGATTTCAGCACGCCGGGGTGAAAACTAAATGGGTACCATGCATGTCACTTCTGGCACAGGCGGCGCAGAGCCAAACAACGCCATCTACCGGCATGCAGAAGTACTGCTTGAAAATCTTCCGAAACCAGTCTGACGCATGGGGATATTCTAAGGCAAGGAATGATGATTCTTATAGGTTACTGCATAAAGAATCACGATTTAAATAACTGCAAGGAGACTAGCTTTATTCATAAATATTTTATTCGCTCCCTCGGAGCAGCACTTTAAAAATTCCAAAGTAGAACACAACTACATCGTAATAAGAATAGAATTCTGAAGTCCATAAATCCTTCTGTCCTCCATATTTTTCCTTTTTTGTTTCTGTTCATCAACATTATACTTTTCTACATGTCTCACTCGTTATTTTTCTACTGATCTGAAAAACAAAACACTTAAATGTATCTTTTTTTCGTTTATGAAATAAAGCACAAACCACTTTCCACCAAGTAAAACCTTGGAGGGTGTGGTGGGAAAAAGCTAGCCCCCTTGTCTTAAATAAAATTGTGATTCTCTATGCAGCAAACATATAAGAATTGTAATTTTGTGGCAAGACAGGAGGCTAACAATAAACATGTTCAACATTTCTCAAAGCACAATGAGAGACAGCTCTATAGGCTTAAAATAAAAGTTAATTTTCTAAATCTGTCAGCATCAGATCAATCTGCTGCTTTTATAATTTCATCCAATCTTCCACGAGTCATAAATGCTTTACTTACCATATGCACCCCTTGCCAACGGAGCTGAAAATTTTGTCAAATCAATCCTTGCTTCCTTCATAGTACACTCAACCTACCTTGCAGTAGTTGCATTCATAGCAGCTTGAAAAATGGTTTCACATATGACTTCAATAACTGAGCTACTCGAGCACTTCTCTTCTCCAGCATTCTGCACTCATACTCCGTAATACATTTCACAACTCACTATTTAAGTGAAATATCCAAAAATGGGTAGAAAATGGAACTGGACACAGTCTTTGTTCTCTTCCATGTCTTGAACAATACCCCTAGTGGCTGATAAAAACTGTTTGAAATCTCCAAAGCTCATACATCTGAAACTTTTCTAAAAGATGTTAAACACAGGAGAGCTGCCAATTTCCAAGAACGTTCTGTTACCTATAAAATGTAGTAAATGCCCATTATTGAAACAGTTTCAAAGTCAAATCCACATCTCAAAGGTATTGCTACCTAGGCCTCGAACATCTCTTTAATTTTAGCCCTTTCATCATTCTACAAACGAGGAGACTTCTTCCAATCCAAAGCCCCTGAACCAAAGAATTTCCTGTCGCTACTGCTGAATAATAACAATTTACAGTTTTGTATGAAAGAAACTTATCAAAAAGCTCATCCAAATAATTGCCATCTCTATTTTATCAGCCTCCACGGGATCCAAATCCCTAGCCACGCATCAAAGTAACCATACTCCCCAAGCACTTCTGTATCTCTTCTTAGTTCCTGGGGCCCATGACTCATTGAGTACCTGAAGCACATTCCGAAATCTTTGTGAATCTTCCAGATTTACCCTAAAACTTTCCAAATTTAGAAGGTTGAGCAAACGCAATAGAATTAGTGGGTGCTCTCCCTCTTCTGCTCCTTCTTTCCTTGATAATTCCAAATAAGGTCTCTCTATCACCATCTCCAAAGCTGTCAGGAACCATGCCAGCGTTTTCCAAAAAGGTGTCATCAACACTATCTGACATTTCTGTTTCCTGCAATGGAGCAAACCTATCTGAACCAATGAAAAAGGAGGAATCGCATACCCTTTTTTCCCTGTCCAGGCCTCATAAATGCATCTACAGCCATTGCTCCTGGATCCGGTCTCCAGCTGTAATAGTCTTTCAAGTGAAACGTCAACTTGGATGCAAAATGATACACATCTAACAGGCCAAACAAATGCACTGTTTTCCAGAATCAATTTCCTCCTACTTCCAGTCACTGAAATCTGTCTGGTTCCTCAAATTCCAATGTGCCATAAAACTGTGATGTCCTGGAAAATATTCTGCTCTCAAAAAATGTTGTGTTCCAAGCAAAACTTCCACAATTCTACGGCTAAGTCTGCCAGTCTTTTTGATCTGCTCTTACCTAGTTTGTTGATGTAAGTCATAGCTGTTATGCTGTCTATTTTCAATAACACAGACATTCCCTGCAGTTGCTTGAGATTGAAAAGTGCAAAGAAACCTGCCTTCATTTCTAAACAATTGATGTTCCTTCCTCTCCAACATACTCCTCACTCCACCTGTTTCTTGACTTAAGCAAATTGCCCCTAGCTGGACAAACTGGCCTCTGTCTCTAGAACAAAATCTCACTTTGTTCCAAAAATTGCACAACCATTCCATGCTTCCAAATTCTTCAGCCATCACTGCATCTCTTCCATTGCCTCCACACTTAGCTGAATTTTGTTTCCATACCTAAGCGTCTCGCTAGAGCAGATCTCTTTAGTCTCTGCAAAGCCCTATAATACAATTGACCTGGGAAAACAGCCTGAATTGAAGAAGAAAGTAGACCAATCACATGTGCCAAATCTCTCTTAGAATTATAAACTCTTCCTTTAGAACTTTCATTATCTCTCCTCTTACCTTCTTTATTCTCCTCACTGGAAGTTGCAGCTGGCACTTAACTGTATTCACAACAAAACATAAGAGTTCTAAAGCCCAGCTTGGAATAAATACAGACTTTTCCACATTCACTATAAATTCTAGTGATTCCAGAAGATCCCTTACTATACTCCAATCTTTCTTAAAAATGTCCAAACATTGGTCCAATACTAGAATATTGTCTAGATATATGTTCAGCCTTGTACCCCACTGTCTTAAATAACCTGCTACTGGTCGCATTACATTTGTAAAATACTAAGGGGCTGAATATAGACCAAATGGAAGACACTGAATTGGAACAACTGTCCCTTCCATCTGAACTGTAATAACCTTTGGCTTTCCGAATGATTGGAATAGTGAACTATGCATCGTTGACATCCTATTACACCATCTAATCGCCTTCCAACAACATGTCTCTTAAAGGATGGACACCCTCAATCTTCAAATGACTGTAAATTACAAATTGATTCAAGTATCTCACACTTATTACTAGTCTCCATCCTTTGACCTTTTTTTTACTAAAAAAGGATACTTACATAACCTATTTTGTTTTCCGCTATCTGTACAATTGCTTCACCTCTTCTGTTTCAATATCTTCCAATTTTCTTTGAAAAATAAATTCCCTTGGTTCTTTCCTCTGATGAGGCTCTAAATCTGATGATGCTTTAAATCAATCTGATAACCTTTCACCATAGATATGACCTATGGATCGTTAGTAATCTCTCTCCACTTTTCTACAAACCATCTCAGTCTTTCCCGAACTCTTTGTTGGATAGAACCAAAAACTGTCCTCATACTCACCCATGTTTGTGGATGAACTTTGGCCTTGACCTCCTGCTCTAGTAACTCAAGATCCACCTTCTCTCCCTTTGCGATGATGGAAATCTGAGAATTGCTATAAAATTCTCGACTTTGGAAACCACCTTGGTAATCCTGAAATGAGGGAATTATAATATCAACAGCCAGGAGGTTGCCCTCTCTTCCCTGCCCTACCATAAAAAATGTTCCCTGAGAATACTTTCTTCATAGAAAATTGCGCCTTGTCTAGGCTTGTGAAAGTTTGTAACTACTTTCCAATATTTTAAACTATTCCTTCACCGAATGGAAGGCCTTTTGGCTCCTCTGATATTTCTTTAACTGCAAACCCCCCTCAATTTGGGGTTTATACGCATCAAAATGGTTTTCCTCCTTTCAGCTAGCAAACTACCATTGGCATTGCCTATTAAACACAGCTCTTTGACACCAACCTCTTAACAAATGTGTATTTACATCTGTTCCCTTGATATATGCTTCTTCAACTAAGTCACAAATTCTTGCCACTGGGCCAACAATATGCAAGACTTTGGGGGTGATTCTGACCTTGGCGGTCTTTTCGCAAGACCGCCGAGTTACCGCTGCGGTAAAGACCGCCGTCCGCGGCGGTATGCCGCGGCGCGTATTCCGACCGCTGGGAGCGTTCCGCCGGAAAACCGCCAGCAGCCACACTGGCGGTCGGCGGGAAAGTGGAGACTGGTCAACCTCCACCGCCACGCCAGCAGAACACCGCCCACAGAATTACGACCCACATTTCTGTGTGGCGGTCTTCTGTTGGCGGTCACGTCCCTATGGCTCCTGTCGCCTCCCGGAGGACCAACGCAAGGTAAGTTGATCGTCCGTGAGGGGAGGGGGGGGGGTGTTGTGTGCGTGCATGGGGGTGTGTAGAGGGGGTGTGTGAGTGCGTGCATGCGGGCGGGGGGTGCTGCTGTGCCTATGGGCAATGTGTGTAGTTCGGCGGGTGCGCATGTTGGCATGTATGTGTGCGGGTATGTGCCCCCGTTGTGTATTTGTGTGTTTAGGGGGTGTGCATATGTGCATGTTGGGGGTGCGTGCATGTCGGGGTGCGTGTATGTGCATGTCGGGGTGGGGGGGGCAGGGGTTTTGTAACATCTCTGGGGGGTGGCAGGGGGTGGAGGGTGTGGGGGGGGGACTCGTGGGGAGTAGTGGGGGGTGGGGGAGACCCCTATCAGTGCCAGGGATGGAATTCCCTGGCCCCGATAGTGCCTACCGCCATGGTTCGCATGGCGGTTCCCGACCGCCAAAAACCGCGGCGGTAAGCAGGGTCATGATGCGGTTGGCGGTCTTGGGTCGACCGCCGGGCCGGAGTGCGCAAACTCCAGCCCGTCGGTCATGACCGCCGTGGCGGTCGGAGTGGGAAAGTGGCGGTCGATCGCGGCGGTGACCGCCGCGGTCAGAATGCCATTTTTTGGACCGCCGGTCTGTTCGCGGTCCGACCGCCGCCTCTCCGCCGACCGCCGGGGTTAGAATCACCCCCTTTGTCCGGATAGGACACAAGGGTCTTCTTCAAACCCTTCCTTGGGCCTTTAGCAATTTAAAATAAATAAGTAATGATTTCTGGGTCTATATTGTGACTCATAGTAACCTTATCATCTATAATGGGGCGAACATTCTGATCTCATTACATTTCATTCTTCTTTCTGTAATGGCTTTCTCAGACATAATTTTTTTTAATTTGCCACAAGACCAAGTAGCCACCACTCTTTACTTCTAGGGTGTCTCAATTCTATGGGATCAAACAACTTTTCACCCATTGCATCTAAAACCATACTTTTTTTTCTTTCTGTCTGTAATTCTCACTGATATCCTCATCCATCCCATCTTTATAATTCAAATCTAAAATATATTCATCATCATCTTATCTATCATCAGAGTTTTCAAAATCATAAAGTTTCTTTTGGCTCACACAATGCGTCGCCCGCACCAAAAATGGCAGTGCATCGCATGAAGCATCTTAGTGTTTAATAAAGCACTTAGAAAAAGGAGCTTGAGCTCTGCAATGAGCCTTTGATGTCAAAACGGCTCAAAAGGCAAGTACGCCAGTTTCCAAATAACGGTTCAAAAACCTTTAATTCAAGAATGTTTAAAAGGAATCTTATCATTTAAACTTTTATACCCACAATTAAAACCTAAAACTATATCTAGCTATACACACAATAAAATAAATTAGACGATTTAGGACAAACACATCTCCTACATTTAAAAAGTAATGCCTATAAACCCATAAATTAGGTTTGATCAAACACAAATATACAAATATAAACTGTAAATAGTACTGTTTAAAATTAGAATGCTATTGTTCAAACAATACTGTAGAGTACTTATCTGCTCAGAAGCAGCAAACAAAAGAGGAAGAATATAGAGGACAGGTGGATTTAAAGCACTTGAGAGTTCTATTTTTATTATGATGTAGTTATGTTCTACTTTGGAACATTTAAATTGCTGCCCAGCGGGAGTGAATCAAAGATTTATGCATAATGCTAGCCTCCTGGCTTGCCATAAAATATACAGCTAGAAGCCTCTATCAGATATAGGAAATTATTCTAGCTAGCACGTTCACAAAAATGGGTACAAAGGTGCACAAGTTATAGTAAGTTTTGGGTGGCACATTAATTATTCGAACGTTAAGTTTTGAACCCCTCTATCTCTCATATAGGGTCAAGATACTTGTATCCTATCCTCTTATGTCATTTTTTTAATTGTTTTTCCTCCACCCCAACCTGATACGAGAAAGAAAATGGCAGCTGCAACTCTTCTCTTAGGTTGCAGCCAGCCAATCATGACCTTGCTTTTCGCCAGGATCCAAGGATCCCCCACAGGTGGGTCAAAGGATCTACATCCCTGGATATTTATAATATTTTTTTCTTTAATAACTCCAAGATCACTGAATGGATTTTCACCAAGTGACTAAAAGAGGTCTTTCTTGACTAAGATCTAGCTTTCTGCCAAATTTGGTGTAATTCTGTTCAGTGGTTCGGGCTGTAGTCGTGTCTAAAATCCCTATGGGAAATTGAATGGTGAAACGTGTTTGGGACCCTCCCTTTTTCTTGGCCCGGCTTGACGGATCACTCTCAAACTGAAGTGACCAGGACACTAGTTTTGAAAATGTCATGAAGAGCCTTCCAACGATAGATAGATAGATAGATAGATAGATAGATAGATAGATAGATAGATAGATAGATAGATAGATAGATAGATAGATAGATAGATAGATAGATAGATAGATAGATAGATAGATAAACACAGCAGGCAACAGCATCTTGAAAGCTAATAGCTTTATTAATTTTTTAGTGACAGAAAACATACCATACAATGTGACCCTAAGAACTCATAAAATATGCAGTAATGAGGACTTGTTTTATAAAGAACAGTGGTAAAAATGTTGAAAGATTGTAGGCTAGAGGTTAAAGACAATCCATAGTAAACACTGCAGTAGAAAAGGCTAAGAGAAGTAACAGGGAGAAGTTATTATTTGGGCCGAAACAGACTAAGAAATAAAAGTCAGTGGGAGTAATTCTATGTAAAGGCCACAGGTGATGGTTTTGCTTTTCTTTCCTCCCTTAATTTCTCCTCCAACAGCCATGCCAAGTTCAAATTTTTCACAAACTACATTTCCCATAACCTTTTCGGAACTATACAAAAACAAGGCAATAACAGACAATATAAATAATAGTCCTTTTCCCCTCTTTCCTCGCGGCCCCTGCAGCCACAGATAAGTGTTCCCAGTATATCTTGCTTGGGGACTGGGTTATTTGATTTTACTGGCACTGTTTTTCCTATTTGCATATCCATTAGCATTTGGTACTGTTGATGACGAGTGGCGCGGGAATGCTCCTTACAAGCAGGGACACTCCTTACAAGCCAGTGTCAGGTAGGTTTCCGTCATTGCATGCTGTGTGTGTGGATCGGTCTTCTGGCTGATCAAGGGCACTCTTGCTCCTAATTGGAGTTTCTCACAGAACGACACGCAAATTCTCTGGGACTGGCATATGTACGACTCAGCAGGATTTCCTCTTTGCCTCACAGCAACGTGCTGACCATGAAGCCTTGATCCCTAGTCCTCTTGTCCCAGAGTCTGATGCCCTGAACAAGGATCTGTATCACGTATCCTTCTCCAAGCCTCACATGCACCGCACAGGTTATATAAAATAGCACACAGGAGATACACCGACTCAGGAGCTATTTAACCCTCCAGAGCTATATAGGGTGTAGTGTGTCCCTGCGCTGGAACCCAGATAGCATCCATTGGCCCCCCGTACTAGCTTGTGGCACAGCCAACCTGCATTCCTGATGCACAAGTCTCAGGAGTCCTACATCGAAGAGGAATTCATGCAGTACCTCTTATGGAGTGATTACTTTTTTAAGGAGGTGCATGCCTCTACGTATAAGTTTGAAGCAGTTGCATCCCGTTGAGAAGTAACTCATGCACCTAGCTCGAGGCTGCCAAGAACCCCTCTTCACAAGGAAGGGCCTTCCTAGGTCAGATGCGACCCCACCACCTTAAGGGATTTCAAGGCCCACCCCACCATATAAGGCGTAGGGCTGGAGGAAGCGTTCTTAAGGCATCGACCTAGATGCCTCTGATAAGCTAAAATGTTCTTTCCTCTCCTGCCAGGACCCTAAAGTTGGGCTACCTTCTGCGTCCCTTAACCTAGACACACCGGTGAGCCTTCCAAGAGAAACGTCCACTCAATTACGCTGATTCCCAGGGATGGTGACAACTCTCTGCCAGACTTGTATGGTGACACCGGGCATGCCCGGCCCTGTCGCTCCTCACCGGCATTCCCATGAAGTGTGATGCCTTGGGCAAAAACCCTGAAAACCCTAACTCTGATATGCTAAACCGATATGATATCCTTCACCCTCGTTTTTTAGATTGTATTCCAGGGAGAAGGTAGCTGCGTATGTAGCAGCTCAGCTGCATACGACGCTTGATAGGAAAATTCACAACCGATTGAGAGTGAGGTGTTCCCGCCCATCCCAGGAAGCCAAAGTGATGCTCATGCCCAAGATCGATGCAAAAATGGCCACCTTCCTGGCCAAATAAATCCATGACCCAAAGAAAGGCATTGACCACTTCTGGTGGTCATATAAGTATGAATTTCTTGATATCTCCAGTCTGCTAACAAAAATCCTAGACATGACAGAAGAGGCAAAAAAATCAGGCTCCTTGATACTCCCAGACATCTTTTCCAGATGGGCACAGATGGTAGTTATTTTCCTTGGCAACTCCAATTAGGCTAAGTTAAGTTAATATCTCATCAAGGTTGACACCAAGCTGGGAACCTGTCCACTTCACAAGCGGGTTCAATAGCAGAAGGGGGTCTCTTCATAAAAACTATAGCTACAGAAGTTTGTGGTGCCCTTTACCAGCTTTGACGAGGCTTAAGGCTCAATGAAAAGGATTTTCACCCAGAAGGTTTTCGCACGGACAGGCCAATGTAAGGGTGCTCAGCCATTTGCTTCCCTCATTTAGCCCCTGTCAGAGGTCAAGGTGCATGTTAAAGTCAGTGGCAGGATCCTGCCAGGTGCGGAGGCTTCTTCCCCTCCAGAGGATTCTGGGGTTCCTAAGCCACTTCTGTGGTGGCTCCAACCAAACCACCTCTTCTGGTGACTGTCCTTTCTTCTTCCCACAAAGATGGAAAGTCGTCTGTCAAACTTCCTTCCCAGCTAAGGGGCCCTGACATTCGAAACCTGGGTGTTACAAACACTACAAGGTTTCACAGGTTTCAAAGTTTCATAGGAAAGGTTTCCACACAGAGTTCTGTGGGTCCCCACCCATCCCCCTCATCATAGGTTCCTGCAATTTTCTTGGTGTCTCCAAACCTATGAGCTCACAACACTGCTGTTTGCCCTGTCCTCGACCCCGTAGTGCTTCAGCACAGTACTTTGGTCAGTGATGGAGTACCTCCGCTCACACAGGACACACCTTATCGTCTACCTGGACAATAGTCTACTGTTGCACCAAGGTTCCCAGACGCTTACAGAACATCTTCAGTGACGGTATCCCTCCTGGAGCATCTGGGTTTCGTCATCAAGAGACCATGGGCTCAGAACAGTGCGGACAGGTTACTACATCACAACGGTGATGGATATCCCATCTGCCGAAATCTAAATCCCATAGAATATAATGGGATTTATTTTTCGGCAGATGGGATAGCTGTCACCGTTGGGATGCAGTAACCCGTCTGCCGAGTTCTAAATCAGGGACCAAGTCGCTTCTGTCTCTTCACCAACAAGTGACTTTCCTAGGGTTTGTGGCAGACTCACTACAAGCAACTCTCAGTCTTCTGCCCAGGAAAATGAGGAAGACCAGACAAGAATTGCACAAATCTCTGGCCAGGAAGCAGACCTCTCTACACCAGATCAACTGACTCATTGGACTCCTGTCGTCATCCATTCAGACCTTATTTTGAGGTCCAGTTGATACAGGGCCCTCCAACACCTAAAAGTGCACCATCTCAGGAAGGGCCTCACTCAATCCCAGAAAGTAAACTTGTCGGCGGAAGCCACAGAAGATGGGCTGGTGGCTGTCGAACGTAGACAATGGAACTGCAGGGTCATATTCTGGTCCAGTCCAGATTTGGACCAGATGTACAAACCTTTTTTCATTTGCAAATGGACAAATTTGCAGAATCGGGCCTTTAGCGAACATAAAAAGTCATTTTTATATGTACAACAAGACCAAATTGCAATTGGGTAACCTGTCACCCAATCACAATTTGGGATTGCAAATTGGTATTTAGATGGGAAGTGTTTAGGGCATGCCTTCCTAATAACGATTCACACTGGTATGTACAAACCTTTTTGCCACCGAAATGCAGTCGAAAACATTCCCATTTTACTACCAATTCAAACTTAATGGCAACCCACTTGGAAATGGCAAGGGGTCCCTAAGCAACCCCTTCCTCTTTGAGCATTGTGGTAAAAATATTTTTTAACAGCAGGCAGTGGCCCGCAGACCACTGCCTAGTCTTAAACAATGTAAAGAAAACTTTTCATTTTTTCTCTGAAACACATCTGGTTTTCCATCAAAGAAAACAGACTGCTTTTCAAAAAAAGAAAGATTGCTTTTTTAAAAAGCAATCACAGACACTGTGGTCTCCTGACCCCACCAGGCCACCATTCCTGTGATTTTTGCGATTCACAATTGATTGCAAACTCCGATCCACCTCATTACTATTCTTGAGGCAGGTCTATTTGCAGCACACTGAGAATTGCGAAGAGTGTGAAACACAATTTAGTACATTTGTGTTTGTGATCACTAAATAGTGATTCACAAAAATGTGCTATTTGGAAATCACAAACACAAATGTTAGTAAACATGGACCTTAGTTATCAAATCTGATGCCATCAAAGAAGGTTGGGGAGCGTGGTGTGTAGACTTGTCCACAGGAGGAAAATGGTTGTGTCCAAAAAGACGTCTATACATAATTTGTCTCGAACTCCTGATGGGTTTAATAATGGTCTAATGTTAGACCGAGGACAGAATGCAATCAAAGGTACTTTTCTTTTGAAAACTGACAATATTGCGAAGGTGCGATATATCAACGACCTGGGGGGCACAAAATCCAAAGCCCTTATGGACCTATCCAGAAATGTCTGGGAATTCTGCCTCAAGAAGAATTTTTGGGTGAGGGTGGAGTACCTGCCAGCAGTCTCCAACGAAGTAGAGGACAGGCTGTCAGGTCTTCTGTGGGACACGAGTGCATAGAAATTACACCCAACAGTGTTCAGTTAGCTGGTCGCCTGCTGTGGTCTGTCCACGACGGACCTGTTTGTGTTGAGGCTGGACCATCTACTTCCCAGATTCTTCAGCAATAAGATGGACCCACATATGGGGGCAACAGACGCCTTCCTTCAGGACTGGACCAAGGATATGTATATAGCCCCTTCTCAATGCTGACATGTCTATCAGCACAGGAGAGGAGATCTAGTGGTGGTGACTGATCTGCAGATCACAGGTATGCTATCCAGTTCCGATGGAACTTTCCTGTGATTCTACACTCTGTCTATCCCATCTCCCATATCTTCTCTGGGATCTGTTAGGCAACACGCACCACCTGGTGATGGGGAGCATGTCACATTTTATGGCCAGATAGCAAGTCCCTAGCTTTTTTGGACATGCTCAGTCATTCCCCCCAAAAACATGCGACAACACAACTAAATATTATAAGTCAGCAAGGCTGCGATGATTGGTTTGGTGCGTGCAGAGGGACTTGGATCCTATGGAGTTGGGCATTGTCCATATCCTGAATTTTCTTGCCAGAGTCGCAGGTCAGGGCATGGCTTACCAGCTGGTAAATAATTTTCACTCAGGTATATCGACGGGCCACTGCCCAATTGATGGTCACCCAGAGGGATATCTTCCACTGGTTCGAAAGCTCAAGGGGAGTCCGCCTCTCCCCCAAGATACCTAGAACCAAGATACTTGCTTTGTAACTTATTCCTGTCTTGTTAGAGCAATACATATTTGTCACAAAATGAACTGTCTGCCATGATCTTATGTTTGGTGTCATGCAGAAGGGTTTCAGATGTTAGAGCCCTGGAAACAGGTAGAGTTTTTACACCTGAAGGAGCTACTTTCAATATTTATAAATGGATAAAATGTGATTTCAGAGTGATTTCTTATTCAGCTTTTAGGGCTTTCATGAAGCTGTGTGTGGTGAGGTGTAGTAAGGCGTACAAAAGTATGATGGAAGATATTCGGCCAGTGGGCGAGAAACAATTGATGCTCTCCATCAGGAAGTCTTACAGTCTTGTTCCCTACAATTACTGGTTAGGTATCATGGTTTATGCATGAAGTATGGATTAACACAAAGACATTTGGGGCATATTCAGCAAGAGGTGCCATAGCATGGATTTTGCAACATTAGTGGTCAGTAAACTATGAACTCGATAATCCTCACCTGTGATACTGCTATATAATTAAACATTCCCTAATTGATGTACCAGAAGGATTCCATGTTATTAAGGACATAGAGGCGAGGATTATCCCTCCCAGCCAAAACTGACCTTTTCCATTCTGGATGATATGAAGATATACTGCTGGTAATCAGTAAGTAATTCTGTGATGATTGCTTACGAGAATTGCACTGTGTTGGGTAAAATGTATGATGTAACAAGTTCATACAGTGTTTTCTGTGACACAATTTACGATGTTGGATATGTTACCTGATAGTTCATTATGTGCACTGTATTCGGTCTACACAGAGAAATAACAGGAGTTGTAATGGTTCACTTTAAGACACAAATCTGCTAAACAGGACTAGACAGGGACGAAGCATTGGCACTGAGAAGGACTATTATGGACATTGCCTAGTGTGATTAGCTACTGTGCTGGTTTATTCATAGTTCCCAAACATTTCTGTGAAATGTAGTTTGAACATGACTTGGCTGGTCTAGGAGAAATTAACCCATTGGGTGCCATGGAAGTAATGGTTATGTCCTCATTTGCACCGCTCGGGTGCCGAGGATGTAACCATTACATCCTGCTGTGGGCCCTCTGTGGAAGCGCTAGCGCTCCTCCGATGGCCTGGCACCCCTTCCCATGGGTAGGGATAGAAGGGGAATTGCTTCCCCTTCCACTCCTGACACCCACAGTGACGTCTGATGACGTCAGCGTGCGATCGCTCGCTGACCTCATCAGAGGCCGCCCCCAACACAGCAGATTGGAAGAAAAATGCAAAAGCATTTCTCTTCCGATCACATGCTGGCGGGAGAGGCATCAAAGGAAAGGAAAGGCTGTGATGGTGAAGCGATCGGGCTGCAAAAATGCCCACTAGACACCAGGGATGCTATTTTTTTATTTATTTATGCACAAGGGGAGCGGCCCCTTGGGCAAGGACCGCTCCCCAGGGTGGCAATTTTTAATTAGGCCTTTTCTGCCCCGTCTGGGGGGCCGATTTGCCCCCGGGGGGGGCAGAAACCCATAGACACCAGGGATCAATTTTTATTCTTTTCTTTTATGGTTTACCGGTGGGAAGCGACCCCTTAGGCAGGGGGGCGCTCAGGTGGGGGGGGAGGGCAAATCGTAGATCAGCCTGTTTTTATTAGGACAATCTGCCCCCAAGGGCAGAAACCACTAGACACCAGTGATTTTTTTTGTTTTAGGTCAGTTTCACGCAAGGGGAGTGACCCCTTATGCAAGAGTCACTCCCCTGGGGGATGGGCAAATTTATTTTATGCCATCTGTCCCCCCTTGGGGACAGATCTGTCTATTTCAATTAGGCCAATCTGTCCCCAGAGGTAGCAGAAACCACTAGGCACCAGGGATTTTCTTATTTTTTTTGTACAGATAGGGAGCGACCCCTTATGCAAGGGTCGCCCCCCTGGGGAGCAATTTTATTTTAGGCCATTTCTGCCCCCCCCCCCCCCCCCCCCCAACTCATTAGACACCACGGATTTTTTTTTGCACCAATTTCAAACAAGGGGAGCGACTCCTCAGGCAAGGGTCGTTCCCCTATGGGGCAAATTTATGTTAGGCCATTTCTGCCCCCAGCCTATTTCTATTAGGCCAATTTGCCCCAAGGGGGGCAGAAACCACGTAGGCACCACGGATTGGTGTGTGTGTTTTGTTTGGGAGGGCAGCCCCTTGGGCAAGGGTCGCTCCCCATGGGGGCACATTACAGGTGGCCGGTAGATCAGCCTATATTTGTAAGGCCCATCTGCCCCCAAGTGGAACAGAAAGCCCACCAGAGACCAGGGAAGATTTATTTTTCAAGAAAAGAGGGTACAAATGAATGGGGACAAAGTTGTTCTGCCCACCGGTGGGCAGATGGGGCAAGTACCCCCGATCCACTTCCCTTGGGGGGGGTGGTAGAAAGCTTACTAGGTGCCAGGGAATTAAAAAAAACAGTAGGGTGGTGGCTACCAAACAGTATGGGATGGTTATGCTGTGATTCCACGCAGAAATATGTGGAAATTGCGATTTTTTAGCTAAATTTGGGGTTTGCTGAATATTCTGGGTAAGGAAACACTGGGGGATCCACGCAAGTCACACCTCCCTCGGGTGTCTAGTTTTCTGAAATGTTTGGGTTTAGTAGGTTTCCCTAGATGGCTGCTAAGCCTAGGACCAAAAACGCAGGTGCCCCCTGCAAAAACTGGTAGTTTTGTGTCTGATCATTTTGATGTGTCCACATAGTGTTTTGGGGCATTTCATGTCGCGGGCACTAGGCCTACCCACACAAGTGAGGTACCATTTTTATCAGGAGACCTGGGGGAAGGCTGGGTAGACAGACGTTTGGGACTCCCCTCAGGTTCCAGAAGTTTGCAGCACCGAAATGTGAGGAAAAGGTGGGTTTTTTTTGCCAAATATTGAGGTTTGCTAAAGATCCTGGGTAACAGAACCTGGTGAGAGCACCACACGTTACCCCATCATGGGATCCCGTAGGTGTCTACTTTTAGGAAATGTCCAGGTTTCCTAGGTTTTCCTAGGAGCTGGCTGAGCTAAAGGCCAAAATCCACTTTGCAAAAAACAGGTCAATTTTCTCAGGGAAAATGTGATGTGTCCATGTTGTGTTTTGGGGCACTTCCTGTTGTGGCCACTAGGCCTACCCACACAAGTGAGGTACCTCTTTCATCGGGAGACTTGGGGGAATGTTGGGTGGAAGGAAATTTGTGGCTCCTCTCAGATTCCAGAACTTTCTGTCACCGACATGTGTGGAAAAAGTGTTTTTTTCCCAAATGTTGAGGTTTGCAAAGGATTCTGGGTGAATCTGGTGAGAGCCCAACAAGTCACCCCATCTTGGATTCCCTAAGGTGTCTAGTTTTCAAAAGTGCACAGGTTTGGTAGGTTTCCTTAGGTGCTGGCAGAGCTGGAGGCCAAAATTCACAGCTAGGCACTTTGCAAAAAAAAAGGTCTGTTTTCTTTGGGAAAATGTGATGTGTCCATGTTGTGTTTTGGGGCATTTCTTGTCGCGGGCACTAGGTATACCCACACAAGAGAGTTACCATTTTGATCAGGAGAGTGGGGGGATGCTGGGTGGAAGGAAATTTGTGGCTCCTCTCAGATTCCAGAGCTTTCTGTCACCATAGTGTGAGGAAAAAATGATTTCTGTGCCGCATTTTGAGGTTTGCAAAGGATTCTGGACAACAGAAACTGGTGAGAGCCCAACAGGTCATCCCATCCTGGATTCCCCTATGTGTCTAGGTTTGAAAAATGCAGATGTTTGGTAGGTTTCCCTAGGTGCCGGTTGAGCTACAGGCCAAAATCCACAGCTAGGCACTTTCCAAAAAACATATCAGATTTCTATGTAAAAATGTGATGTGTCCATGTTGCATTTCCTGTCGTGGGCATTAGGTCTACCCACACAAGTGAGGTACAGTTTTTATCGGGAAACTTGGGGGAACACAGAATAGCAGAACAAGTGTTATTGCCCCTCGTCATTCTCTACATTTTTTCCTTCCAAAGGTAAGACAGTGTGTAAAAAAGACGTCTAGTTGATAAATGCTCTGTAATTCACATGCTAGTATGGGGACCCCGGAATTCAGAGATGTGCAAATAACCAGTGCTTCTCAACACCTTACCTATTTTCACTCTTTATATTTCAGCAAATGAATTGCTGTAAACCCGTTATACAATGAAAACCCATTGCAAGGTGCAGCTCCTTATTGGCCAAGGGTACCTAGAGTTCTTGATGAACCCACAAGCTCTATATATCCCTGCAGCCACATGAATCCAGCAAACGGAACGGTATATTGCTTTTGAAAATTTGACTTTGCAGGAAAAAGTTACAGAGTAAAACGTCGTGAAAAATGGCTGTTTTTTTCACATCAATTTTAATCTTTTTTTATTTCAGCTGTTATTTTCTGTAGGAAAACCTTGTAGGATCAACACAAATGACCCCTTGCTGAATTCAGAATGTTGTCTACTTTTTAGAAATGTTTAGCTGTCCGGGAGCCAGCATTGGTTTCACGCCTATTGCTGTCACTAACTAGAAAGAGGCTAAAAGCACAAAAAAAGCAAAAATGGGGTATGTCCCAGTAAAATGCAAAAATTGTGTTGAAAAATGTGGTTTTCTGATTCAAGTCTGCCTGTTCCTGAGAGCTGGGAAGATGGTGATTTTAGCACTGCAATCCCCTTGTTGATGCCATTTTCAGGGAAAATACCACAAGCCTTCTTCTGCAGCCCTTTTCCCATTTTTCTTTTAAAAAACGAAATGTTCGCTGTATTTTGGCTAATTTTTTGGTCTCCTCCAGGGGCACCCACAAACTCTGGGTACCTCTAGAATCCCTAGGATGTTGGAAAAAAAAAATTGCCGTGGGTAGCTTATGTGGACAAAACTTTTTGAGGGCCAAAGTGCAAACCGCCCTGAATAGCCAAAAAAAGGCCTGGCACCTGAGGGGGAAATGGCCTGGCGGCTAAGGAGTTAAAGGAGAAAGAAAAGCATAACCCCTGCCTTAGTGTCCTTAGTGTCCTTAGTAGAATTGAAATTTTCCGCTATGTTAGCTAGGAAACTTTTCATTATTGCCAATTGTACTCAGCATCAAAATGTAAGAACAATCATGGACAGGCACTGGCAATGTCACAGCCAGTGAAAGGACCAGAACACCAACAATAACAAATAGTAAAGTACTATTGTTAAAAGACAGAGTGGAGCATAGTGATCTTGCAACAAAAAGACCAGAATATCCAAAGGGGATGTATGGTTTCATGTGTTACAAAAGCTTGTAAACATAGTGTAGACGGCAAAGAATATTTAATAGCTTTCTCGAACAATTAGAAAAATGAAAATCTAACATGTAATACCAATCATGATGCATATATTGATATGCCCATGTTCAAAGAGGTACATACAGAGAACTATTTTGCAGGCACACAAAAGAATTTTCCAACATATACGGGCAAAAAGAAATCAAGATACAAATTACCCTGTAGCATGCCACCTTGAAAACAGGCATGATGGTCTATTATTTGTACAGGCAATGAACCGATGAATGTTTATGAGATACCTAATTACAATAGTTGCCAATTCTTTTGTAACAGATTTTTGGTAACAATTTTAATAATAACTGTGAATGTGTGTTTGTTGAAATTCATTCAGGGATGTTACTTCTTGAATGATGAGACATATAATTCATAAAGAAATATTTTTAGATGTAATTTGATGATTATAAAACAATGAGTTACATAGGTGTAACACAAAAAAGACTTGTGTGTGGTAACACTAAAGATGTTTTCTATGTCTATAGGATGATGACACTGGTTGAATAGTATAAATAATGCAAGTGAAAACGTGGCTACTCACTGTGGACAGGGCTTAGTGTTGCCAGAAGGCACAGAGTTATTTAAGAATAAAAATATTTGCAGCACATATATGCAGCATGAGCAGAGTACTTGACCTGCACCAGGCCCTGCTCCAAACTGCAGGTTGATCTGCACCCACGCCGTACACCAAACCAGCTGTGGGCAGCTAATCACCACTGTGAATGGCATTCAGCTGTGTGTATGCAGACCCTGCTACTAAACTATCACTGGGTGTCAACTCCTACCAAACAAGCCTTTCGGCTGTGCGTAGCATGTGTTATCATTTTTTGTTTTTAATATAAAATAATGTTTTCCTATTTTCATTAATTCAATTCAACTAAATTAATTCATTTAGTTTTTTCCTGCCCCTAAAATTACTACTGGTAGATTTGTGCACCTAAAATAACAGCTGGTGGTTCCAAATGTTCATGAAAATCACTATTCCTGTGCTTAGAACCTTCTTTAAGTTGAAGCCTACTAGACAGAGCATCTGTCTGGTCTTCTAAAGACTTCTTGGACACATTCTGAAAGCTTCCCTGGGAATGCATTATACCCACTGCTACCCACTGGCTTTGTTTCTTTGTAAATCAACGTTGCTGAATTTATGTGTTTTAAACCTTCAAACTTGAGTTAGTCCCTCCCATGGAGACTAGCCTGTTCACCACTGCTCCTTGCACTCTTCCATGGGTGCTTGCTTTCTGTGAACAGGCCTTTACATTTTGTTCTTATCTTGTTACATTTGCTGTGCATTCAAAAACAGAGGTCAAATGTCAGGCTCTGTCTTCTGAGTGAGCTTGGTGTTTAGTTTTTCTTCTCTGGCTTAAAAATGAGAGGATTTATGTGACAATAAATAAACTGTGAAGACATTTCAGAATACATCATAATTAGGAAAGCACAATTTAAGCACTTTTTTTGTAATTCTGATGTGTGGTGGTAACAAATATTTGAATACGATTTATACACGAGTTGATGCCATTTCCACACATTATCGTTGGTGCTCTGCATAATTTTATCAGTAAAACTGTGTGTCTGCGCAAATGTAATGGTCATTTCAATTGAAAATGAATGGTCTGTATTGGTAGTGCACTACCACACTGTGCATATTTCACGCCACGCCACTCTACACCACTCCACTCTAAAACACTCTACTCAACTCTATGCCACCCTCACCCCTCCAGTATATGCCACTGTATGACATGCCACTCCATGACACTTCTCTCTGCAACATGCCCCTTCACGTCACTCCACTCCATTCAATGCCACTCCACTCTACAACATGCCACTCCATTTTACTCTGAGCCACTCCACTCTATGACGCACCACTCTACTCTGTCACATGCCACTCCACTCTGCCCTTGAGAATCCTCCATGGCGGAGGGGATTCTGACACCCCCTACCGCCATCCTGTTCCTGGCGGGTCTCCCGCCAGGAACAGGATGGCAGTAGGGGGTGCCGCGGGGCCCCCGTAAGAGGGCCCCATGAAGAATTTCAGTGTCTGCTTTGCAGACACTGAAATTCGCGACGGGTGCAACTGCACCCGTCGCACCTTCCCACTCCGCCGGCTCCATTCTGAGCCGGCGTCCTTGTGGGAAGGGTGTTTCCCGCTGGGCTGGCGGGCGGACTTTCGGCGGTCGCCCGCCAGCCCAGTGGGAAACCCAGAATGACCGCCGCGGTCTTTTGACCGCGGTACGGTCTTCTGCCGGTTCCCGGTGGCGGGCGGCTACCGCCACCCGCCAAGCTTAGAATCACCCCCTCTATCTCTTGACACTCTGACACTCTATTCACTCAATGCCTCACCACTCTATGACACCTTAGTCCAGTATACGCTACGCGACTCCACTCTACTCCATTCCACTCCACTCAAAAGTATGACACTTTATGCCACTCTGACACTCCACTCTACGCCCATCCACTCTATAATGCTAATCTGCTCTATGCCACTCCACTATACAACACTTTGCTATACTTTAAAACACTCTTAGACACTTTACCCCACTCCATGCAACTGTCTCTGTACCACTGCACACCACTTCACCCCATGCTACGCTACAACACATTACTCACTCTACTCCACTGATCCACTCTACGCTACTCCACTCTAAGCCACTCTACACCACTCCACTCTACAACACTATTCCCCACTCTGTCGCTCCATTCTATGACACTACTCCACTCTATGCCACTCTACAACAGTTCATTCTACGACACTCCATTCTATGCCACTCTACTCCACTCTATGCCACTACACTCTACAGCACAGCACTCTACTCCACTTTATGGCACTTTATGTCACTTCACTCTATGAAACTCCTCCACTCTACACCACTTCACTCTACGACACTTTACTCCACTCTACTCCCTTCCATTCTACTGCACTATATGACACTCTACTCCTTCCACAATACTATATGGCACTCCATTCTACACCACACCGGGACACTTTACGCCACTCCAGACACTCAATGTCACTCCACTCCACTCCATGCCATTCTATGCCACTCCACGACACTCAATGCCATTCCATGACACTCTACACCACTCCACACAATTCCACTCTACTCCATTCAACGACACTGCACTTCACTCCACTCTCCTCTATGCCACTAACTATTAGCTAAACTGAACAGCAGCTACTCTGGTTAATAACAAGGCTAAAACACATTGGCTAAACCGATAGCTATTGCATAGGTGAGACTTACTGGCATCGTCAATGCTTGTTTGGGTTTCTGGGTGTGTGTTCCATGTTGTCTCCTCTGTGTGCTTCTCAGTCAGGCACCACTCATTGTACAAAATGGCTGTGAAACTTTTTTTCCTTTATCAAAACTTTTGGGCCAGTGCTGAAATTTAATATGGTTAAAAACAATTTCAGCCCCGTCCCACAAATCACATTTGTGAAAAAATTCAAAATGTTGTTGATACGAGTTAGGAGTCATGATTTGCGATTTAAAACGGCAGAGAGATACAAAAGTGTTAACCCTTTTAAGCAGTGCTTAATTTGTAAATAAAGAGATGCGGGTGCTCAAAGCCCTTCTCTTAAACACGAGGCTGATGTAATTAAATCTGCCAGCACTGAATACTGAGGCAGCGTAATCCTGAAGCCATCTCGGACCTCTTCAATGCATTACGGCCACCCCTGCCCCTTCAGCTCATCCTGCAACTTTCTACTTTCTCCCTTTATGACGCTTTTTAGTTTTTCCTTCTTCCGTCTTTCCCATATGTGTCTTTTGCTCGTAGCAAATGCTTGAGGCAGAAGAATAAGCCCCGGCCCTCACAAATAAGTGCCGGTGCTCAGCACCGGAAACAACAAGCACAAATTCAGCACTGCTTTTAAGACAGCATTTAATCACGTAAATAAATGCATTAATATTCCGTAAAGCTTAATGATTACAAAACAATTACCTCTTAGTTGCGTAGGTATTTTTCTGCACCATCTTGTAAATTATGGATAGCATTTTAAGAATGAGAGCTGTAACACAAAACATGCCAGTCCCATGAATTATGGCACGAGAGAAACATTAAGCTCACCAGACACTGATTTTGGAAGTAATTTAGATTTATGTTGGCATTGTATGCAATGCATTCTTTAGTGCTATGAACCTCGATAATAAATGTGTCTAAAATAGTGTGTTTGGAATAAATGATTTGTTCACCTAAAATGTATTAGCTTGCCAAATCGCATTTCCCACTAAATTATTACAGCATGGGTAAAAGATGAAGCAAAGTCTCAGTGTATTTTATACATCCATCGTAAATCACTTAATGGTGAAGCTGATTTATTTTACAGATCTTTATTGTAATCTCATGTCCATGTAAAAAGTAAAGGCTATTTAGAACATTCAAGACTAAACGCTACCTACGTGCAATTCAAGTTCCCAATCATGGTATTTTAACCGCCATGGCCGGAGCAGCAAGTAACCGCAGTGTCCGATACAGCTGTGTAGAAACCAGTGAAATGTAGAATATTTGCCACGTAAGGAAGGGGGCCCTGTGGGGTTATTCTCATTACACCACAGGTATACCTCTCATCGAGGGTAAAAGTATGTTTCTTGTAAACTAGCCAGAGCCATTGACAAACCAAGAAGTAAGGCCATCTTCCTAACAAAAGTAGACTGTTTACTGACCATAGCGCTTAGATGATACCTTACTGGGGGAGGGGCCACTTTAGTGGCGCTGGAAGACCAGAGAGGGGCGGGCACGAGAAGGGAGGAGTAAAGTGGGTAGTGATGATAGTCCAACACATCATAGGGAGACAGTCTCTGAAGTCAAAGGTCTTGTTCAGCCTCTGCCCGATTCTCCACCGTAACTGTCTTATCTACAATCCATTCACCATGGATATAGAACCAGTGACATGGAATGTAGATAGCAGATCGCATCCCCAAAACATCTTTCCCCTCATATAATGGAGGCAATACATGAATCTCACATTTTTCATAAATCATATAAGAGTTTTTCATTATAAAAATGCAAACTTTACATAACACTTTAACCTCAGAAAACATAACATAAACACAATACATAGATAACAACAGTGTTTCCTAAACAATGTATATCCTATACCTTTTCACCCTGGTAAAATGGACAGGTCACCATACTCCTCAACAACATACTCATATCGTACTTTGTCCATTACACATCTCGATATCTAGCTGGCTTTACCACCACTTGTTTGATTCTGCGTGGTGTTGACTAGGTGGCCTTTATTCTACTTGATTCATTCTCTTGGAGCTCAACACCTTCATTTCTTAGTTCCACATCAAGACCTCCATCTCTTGGCTTCACTTTCACAACTCTGTTCCTGTTCCGCCATTCAAGTCCTTTTATGAAAACAGCTTTTTTAGAGACTGCGTCAACCTTTTCTGGGGACCTAAATTTAGACTTCCCTTTACAGGCATGAATGGGATCTTTCACTCCCACCAAATCACCAACTTTGATCACACATCTTTCTTCTTAAACCCCGTGCCGGAGGTCATACTCTTTTTTCCTGAAACATCCTTAATCGGGCCGTATCAAATCAAATCAAATCATTAACATTTATAAAGCGCGCTACTCAACCGTGCGGGTCTCAAGGCGCTAGGGGAAAAGGGGGGGGGTTACTGCTGCTCGAAAAGCCAGGTTTTTAGGAGTCTCCGGAATGCGGAGTGGTCCTGGGTGGTCCTGAGGCTGGTAGGGAGGGAGTTCCAGGTCTTGGCTGCCAGGAAGGAGAAAGACCTCCCACCCGCCGTGGAGCGGCGGATGCGAGGGACGGCAGCGAGCGCGAGGCCAGAGGAACGGAGGAGGCGGGTGGGGACGTAGAAGCTGAGGCGTCGGTTGAGGTATTCCGGTCACTTGTTGTGGAGGGCTTTGTGTGTGTCGGTGAGAAGTCGAAAGGTGATCCTTTTGCTGACTGGGAGCCAATGCAGGTGTCTCAGGTGTGAGGAGATGTGGCTGTTGCGGGGTACGTCGAGGATGAGGCGGGCCGAAGCGTTTTGAATGCGTTGCAGGTGATTTTGGAGTTTGGCGGTGGTCCCAGCGGAGAGGGTGTTGCCGTAGTCCAGGCGGCTCGTGACGAGGGCGTGGGTCACGGTTTTTCTAGTGTCGGCAGGGATCCAGCGGAAGATCTTGCGGAGCTTGCGGAGGGTGAGGAAGCAGGCGGAGGACACGGCGTTGACTTGCTTGGTCATGGTAAGAAGGGGGTCCAAGATGAAGCCGAGGTTGTGGGCGTGGTCTGTGGGGGTCGGTGCGGTGCTGAGGGCCGTGGGCCACCAGGAGTCGTCCCAGGTGGACGGGGTGTTGCCGAGGATGAGGACTTCCGTTTTGTCAGAGTTCAGCTTTAGGCGGCTGAGCCTCATCCAATCTGCGACGTCCTTCATCCCCTCTTGTAGGTTGGTCTTCAATCAATCAATCATAGTATTTATAAAGCGCGCTATGTACCCGTTAGGGTTTCGAGGCGCTGAGGTGGGGGGGGGGGTGGAGAGGCTGTTTAGCGGTCGAAGAGCCAGGTCTTGAGGAGCCTTCTGAATGTGACAGGAGAAAGGTCCTTTAGTGAGCTTCGGGGATGCCCGGAAGCATTCAGTGGAGGGCCCGGGGTTGAGGGCGCGGAGCTCTTCGGCCGAGAAGTGGGCGCGGGAGGCGCGAGGACCAGGGGGGGTGGCGCTGGGCGCGGTCCAGGTCTTGGCGCTGGCGGGGTCCTTTGTGAGGGAGAGTATAAGTTGGGTGTCGTCGGCGTAGGAGGTGATGATGATGTCGTGCTTGCGTACGATGTTGGCGAGGGGGCTCATGTAGACATTGAAGAGTGTCGGGCTGAGCGATGAGCCTTGAGGTACGCCGCAGATGATCTCGGTGGGGTCGGAGCGAAACGGTGGGAGATAAACTCTTTGGGAACGGTTTGAGAGGAAGGAGGCGATCCAGTCCAGGGCCTGGCCTTGGATCCCGGTGGAGCGGAGGCGGGTGATTAGGGTGCGGTGACAGACGGTGTCGAAGGCAGCCGAGAGGTCGAGGAGGATGAGGGCGACTGTTTCACCGTTGTCCATCAGGGTTCTGATGTCATCTGTGACTGAGATGAGGGCGGTTTCCGTGCTGTGGTTGGTTCGGAATCCGGTTTGTGAAGGGTCGAGCAGGTTGTTGTTTTCCAGGAAGGTGGTCAGCTGTTTGTTGACGGTCTTCTCTATTACCTTGGCTGGGAAAGGCAGGAGAGAGATGGGGCGGAATCTTGGCGTATGATCTTGTCAAGCGGACTGCACTTGGTCAGATCTCTGTTGGTATTCCTTCAACCATGCGGGACACAATAAAGATGCTGGAGCTCTCCCTCTTATAACTTCAAAGGGACTTTTTCCTGTAACAGCACTGGGACGTGCCTGATAGGACCAAAGCATACTATAACTGCTTTGAGCACACCAATCTTAAACTGCTCACTGTATATATTCTACTAATGTGTGATTAATTTTCTCTACTAGACCAGGGGTGATACAACGCTATGCGTTTGTGTTCAATAGCATTGTTCTGTAAAAACTCTCTCATTTCCCTTGAAATTAATTGTACCCCATTATCTGAAACAATTTCCTTTGGGAATCCTTCTTTCAAAAATAATTTTTAGGAACTTTATAAGTGCAGATGTGTTGGGCCCATCCATAAAATTTGCTTCCCACCACTTACTTTAGTAATCTACTACGACGATGGCAAACTTTCTTTTCCAAGGTAAAATGTTGAACAGGCCTATAAAATCTATTGGCAACTTTGTCCATGGACCCTCCGGTAAGCTCCATGGCTGAAGAGGCATGGTTTCTGTCTTTATACATTTGTCACTGTTAGCACATTTCACACATGCATTTCCACTTGTGACAATTTCTGTGTCCATGCTCGGCCACCATTAGCCTTCCCTAAATTTCCTTTTAGTGATGGTCTGTCCTAGGTGTCCCTCATTACCACTCAAAATTATTTTAGCCCTTATTCCACTGCGGGGGAACAAACTTATCACCCCTCATTAACATTCCATTCCTTTCCACCGATAACGCATCTGCTGCCTTGGCATATGCTTGGATCCCTTTAAGCAAGGCTTTCTCCTTGGGCCATCCTCTTTAATATACTTCTAACAAGTTCGATATCCACATCTTCAAACATTCTTGCATTCCACTCAACTTCAGAGAATGCATTTCCTTGGCAAATATCTATAGTAGCTATAAAGCATTTTTCATCCTCCTCCTCCCAATCTAATGATCTTTTGTCAATATTGATAGGAGAGCATGATAAATAATCTGCTCTGATATTTTTACCACCCAGTATATATTCAGTGTTGAAATCATATTATAACAGTTTTAAGCTTATTCTGGCTAACTTGGGTGTGTGGTCCTTGATAACTGTACCACTAAGTATATTCACCAATGGTTTGTGATCTGTTTTAAGAGTAAATCTCCTTCCCGATATGAAACATTTAAAACATTTCACCGCTCAACAACACACCAATAATTATTTTTCTACAACAGATGAAGCAAAACCTAGGGGTCACCTCATTTCCAATCTTGTTTTTTTGGGCAAGAGTGGCCCCCAAACCACCGTTACTCGCATCTACAGTTATGATGCATTCTTCTGCAGGATCAAATGGCGCCAATATTCCTGCTGACACAATGTCATCTTTAAGGGCAACAAATTCTGTGTGGCATGAGTCATTCCATACAAATGTCTTCCTTTTCTTTAGAAGTTCTCTCAAACATGCAGTTTTGGTGGAAAATGTTGTATACGTTTGCTGTAAAACTCACAGAGTCAAGGAATGATGCCACCTCGCCCTTACATTTGACTTCAAGAGCTTTGCTTCCTTTAGCGATCACATTTTTTCAAATTGGCTGCCATTACATGTTTTTAACCTCTTTAGTACACAATGCATAGGTTTATCATGACTTACTAAGGTGGTCATTATGAACATAGCGGTGTGGTCTGCCATGCCGGTGGTGGTGGGAAATTCCGCCTGCCAGCATGGCGGGCCACACCGCCACATAATGAACTGATGGAGGGCCGCTATAGGCGGCCCTCACTCACCCCCAGGCAGCCTGACGGCGGTCGGCATCATCATCCGACAGGGCAGCGGTGCTGCCCCTTGGATAATGATCCCTCAGGCACCATCCTTTCCCTGGTAAGTTTCCCTGCCTGGGAAAGGCTGGCGGAAGGGTTGCACCGGGGCAACCCTGGGAGCCCCTGCACTGCCCATGCACTTGGCATGGGCAGTGCAGAGGCCCCTGTGAAGTGTCCCATCGCGTAGGTCACTGCCCAATTTTCGGGCAGTGATCTGCGCTACGGGTGCAGCTGCACCCACCGCACAGAGGCATTGGCGGCAGCTCTATGTGGAGCCGCTGTCAATGTCCCGGCCAGGCATTCCTGTGGGCTGGCGGGCGGAAACAATGTTTCCGCCCGCCAGCCCACAGGAGGGTTCTTTATACGGCCGGCAGGGTTCCGGGGGTGCTGGCGGTCAGTAGTAAGACCGCCAGCATGAACACAGCAGTTTTGACCACCATGTTCAAAATAAGGGCCTAAGTCTTCACTGCCCAAAAGATTGTCATCTTGGAACGTTAACACCCCTCTGATTCCCTTGAGAACATTTTCCAGAACTCCTTGGAACACAGAAGCAGCAGATGCCAAACCAAAAGGCATCCTTTTGAATTGGAGCGTTCCAATTGGTGATACAAATGTCGTGATATGCTTAGAAGACTCATCCAATTCAATCTGATGATATGCAGACACCAAGTCAATTTTACTAAATACTACTGTCCGATCTACATTCCATTCACAATGGAGATAGAACTAGTGACATTGAATGTAGACAGCAGATCACATCACCACATGAAGCTATGTGGATATCAGGTGTGTATGTATATATTTTGGTATGGTTTGTAGGCATGTGAATGTGTACATCATGGTGTGCATTTTTAGGTGTATGGTTTTGCATATGTTCACAAGTATGCATGATGATTTATATATGTAACATTATATACATGCAACATTGTGATGTGCACCTGCATCTATGAGGGTCAGACCTGCCATTCACATGGTGCCACCATTTAAAAAACTGTTTCATAATTCATCAGAAGGCCATCCGGTTAAGACTCACATTCACACAGTGACCAGCAGCATGGGTTGGAAAGCCTTGCACAAACTAGGGGCCTGATTGAGAAGTCGGCAGATGCAGAGGGGAATACTCTGTCACAAACATGACGGATATCCCGTCCGCCGTATTATGATCCCATTCTATTCTATGGGGATCGTAATACAGCAGGCAGGGTATCTGTCACATTTGTGATGGAGTATTCCCTCTGCCGACTTCTAAATTAGGACCTAAGTTTCAAGTGATGAATGCTCTGCAGGGCTTAGCTTCACTTAAAACCTCTCCATAACAGGGAAGGAGGCTCCAGATGAGCTCCTTTCTTCTGTGGGGGAGAGTTAGTGTGGTTGTTTAGGCAGTGCAGCGGTCAACGCCACTCTCTCTATTTCCCAATTAATCAGAGGTAGAAGTGGTTGAGATTAGAGGGGCACAACTTTCCCATACTTATGAAAACCCATTCCCCTACATTTTATACAAAGACAATCGTCCCAGGGCGATTAATTCCGAATGACATTCTGTGAATCATCGGTGCTGTGAAACTGAAGCCTGGGAAGACAACTAAACAAGTCTTCCTGCCAGGGTGCCTGCTGCCTGAAAATTGTTTAAATGTGCCCTATGGGTTAATCTGCAAATACAAAGGGTGCTTGGGAACTGGCTTTAACTGATCGAATCACTGGAAGCTTTGTGATGACAACGATTTATTATTTTTGAGTGGTAGTGCAAAGAGTTACTAACTGAGCTGAGAAGTATGTGCTTTTAATAGTAATTGTATTTATATAGTGCTTACTACTCCTGGAGGTGTTGAAAGGACACTATTGTAAAAACAATTGCATTATGTACAATCTTGGTATTACTAATATTTATATTTTGGAAAGACCCTTTTAATTTAAACCCTTTTGCACATTTTGTAGCAGTCTATCTTATACTACATATTAACAGTGCTTTTGTCACAGGCTGTGAGTTCATATCACTAAAAATACACAAGTCACTACTCTCAACTGCACCAACAGAGGTTAACTTCTGTGGCTTTCTGGTTACACACAGACCTCTGCAGTGTACTATAGTGTATTTCCGACAGCTTTTTAATCTACTTTTCATTTAAACTGCACATTATTTTATACATAGCTTCCTGACAGTGAAAGACCAAAAAAACTTTACAGAATATTTTGTTTTTGTAGCCACACCTTTGACCCCCACCCCTACTGTCACTGACCCTGCACCCCACTGCATGCAGCATCACAGTTCCCATACTTTTTATGTCACACCCTACAAGACCAGATCAATTAATCAATCAATTGAACACTGCATTCAACTGGATCTTGTCAGCCGCCGATACCATAGGCCCCCTCAAGTTCACCACCAACAGGAAACCCATGAAGCAAGCCAAGTGGTTCACCACAGACCTCCTAACCCTCAAACACCACTGCAGGAAACTAGAGCGACACTGGTGCAGCCAGAAGACCTGCACCAACCTCGACTCTTTCAGGTCCGCCCTCAAAAGTTATCATCACAGTATCAGAGAGACCAAGAAAGAAGCTTTTACAACCCGCATTGAGGCCAGCACCAATCACGCTTAAGAATTATTCAGGGTCGTCAGAGATTTCTCCTGCCCATTTCCCACAGAGAACACAATCCAACCCTCCAAAGCCCTCTGCAACACACTCTGACTTCATTCACCAAAAGATCGCCTACATCTACAGCAACTTTGAGCCCCAGCCCACTGACCTCGACCACCCCTGCACCCCAACCCACACCTCCCTTCCTTACCCACCGGATCTCCGAATGGAAATAGTTCTCCACTGAAGACATCATGGCCTCCATCCACTCTGGATACTCCACTGACCCCTGCCCACACTGCCTCAACAACCTAGAAAGAGTAGTAATTGGAGCCTCCCTCACAGAAATCCTCAACTCCTCCATCGTGGAGACGTTGGGAGCACGCTGAGGTCAAGCCCCTCCTTAAGAAGCCCTAAGCTGACCCTAACGAGCTCAAGAACTACCACCCTATCTCGCTACTTCCTTTCCCCGTCAAAGTCTTGGAAAAGGCCATCACCCAACTTCTAACAGACTTCCTGGAAGAAAACAGCCTGCTCGACCCATCCCAATCCGGTTTCCGGCGCAACCACAGTACTGAGACTGCACCGATCACAGCAATCGATGACATCAGACACCTCCTCGACCTAGAAGAAACAGTGGTCCTCAGCCTCCTTGTTCTATCGGCAACCTTCAACACTGTCTCCCACCACACCCTCAGCAGAATACTCCACAGCATTGGCATCCAACACAACGCACTCCACCGGCTCACCTCCCACCTATCTGGCCGAATGCAGGGGATCCTCCTTCCCCCCTTCATCTCCACACCCAAAAATATCATCTGCGGTATTCCCCAGGGCTCCTGCCTCAGCCCCACCCTCTTCAACACCTACATGACTCCACTGGCCCACATTGCACGCAACCACAGCTTTAATATCATCAGGAGATGACATCCAGCTCATCCTTACCCCTCACTGACGATGCCTCCACCACACAAATACATTTCCAAAATACCATGACTGAAGTCGCTGCCTGGATGAGGACCAACTGCCTGAAGCTAAATTCTGACAAGACAGAGATCCTCATCTTCAGAAACAAGGCCTCCCTGTGGGACAACCCATGGTGGCCCACCGCTCTAGGCCCCCTCCCACTCTACCAACCAAGCACGCAACCTCGGCATCACCCTGAGCATCCTGCTCACCATGAAACAACAGATCAATGCTGTCTCCTCTTCCTGCTTTCACATTATCCGCATGCTCCGGAAGATCTTCTGATGGATCTGCATCGCAAACAGGAAGACAGTCACCAAGGCCCTCTTCTCCAGCACCTCGACCACAGCAATGCACTCTATGCAGGAACCCCGACGCAGCTCTTGAACTGCCTCCAGACCGTCCAGAACGCAGCAGCAGGACTCGTTTTTGAACTCCCCAGAAGAACAAGCATCTCTCCCCACCTCAGAGCCCTCTAATGGCTCCCTGTCCAGCAAAGGTGCCACTTCAAGCTCCTCCTAAAAGGCTCTCCACGACGTTGGACCGGTCTAAATCAACAAACGGATCAAATTCCACTGACATACAAGAGAGCTCCACTCAGCCAACTTCGCCCTAGCCTATGTCCCCCGCATCCATTGGGAACGCGTGGGAGGCCACTCCTTCTCCCACATTGCTACCAAGTCCTGGAACAACCTCACTCTCCATCTGTACACCTCCCATTCCCAAGAAGACTTCAGAAGACAGCTCAAGACATTGCTTTTCGACCTCCATCACCAGCCGGCCAACGCTTGAGGATTCCCCCCAGCACCTGGAGACCCCCCAGGTTGACATGTTTGTGCTCTAAAAATATCCATGATCGATTGATAAACCATTCTTCCATGAGCCCCCTATCTGTTAACAGGCCTTTACATATTGTTCTTATCTTGTCACATTTGCTGTGCATTCAAACACCGAGGTCAAATGTAAGGCACTGTCTTCCAAGGGCGCTTATTTACTTTTCTTTCTCTGACTTCAAAGGGAGGGGATTTTGTGTGCCAATCTTGCTGGATACTGGGGGTAGGAAAGAGTTTTTTTTCTTGCACATGACAACATTTAAAGTAACTGTGTACATATTCCACGATATATAAGAATTAGGAACACAAATTAAGCACGTATTTGTTATTTCTGAAGTGTGTTGGAAACAACTACTTTAATATGATCAAAATAAATCATTACATTAAGTGATGCAACTTCCTCACATTTTTGTTGGTGCACTGTATAGTTTTATTGGTATAACTGTATGTTTGTGCAAATGTAATTGTCATTTCAATTGAAAATCTGTTCTCTGTAATGGCAGTGCAGCCCCATACTAAGCATACTCTTCTCCATGCCACTCCACTCTACTCTACATCACTGCACTCTACTATGCACCACTCCACTTTACACCATTCCATGCCACTGCACTATGCACCACTCCACTCTACGCCAGTGCACTCTATGCCACTTCATGCTGTGCATCTCTACTCTACCCTGTACCACTCTACTCTATGCCAATGCACACCACCAATCTACTCTGCACAACTGCACTCTTTGCCACAGTACTATACGGCACTTTGCAACACTGCACTCTGCGTCACTGCACTTTACTCTGTAACGCTCAACTCTATACCCCTGCACTGTACGCCCATCCACTGTATACCGCTCAAATCTATTCTGATTCACTGCACATTTTGCCACTGAATTCTACACCACTTTACCCTATGCCATTACACTCTTTGCCACTCTATGTAAATGCATTCTACCATGCACCACTCCACTCTACATACTTCACTCTTCTCTGAAACAGTCTACTTTATGCCACTGCACTCTACGCCACTCTACTTCACTCTATGTCACTCTACTCTATGCCACTGCACTCTACGTCACTCTACTCTCAACCACTGCACTCTACAAAACTGCACTCTATGCCACTGTACTCTACTCTGCATCACTGTACTATACACCACTGCTCTCTATGGCACTCTACTCCACTCTATGCCACTGCACTCTGACACTCTACTCTGCAACACTGCATTCTCCGCTACTGGACTCATCGCCTCTCTACTCTGCACTAATCCACTCTGCGCTTCTCCACTCTACACTACTGCACTCTACGGCTCTATACTCTACTCTGCACCACTCTATGGTACTCTACTCTGCACCACTCTACGCCACTGCACTCTATGCCGCTCAACTCCACTCTGCACTCTACACCACAGCACTCTATGCCACTCAACTATACTCTGCACTACTGCCTCTATCCTCAGCATCACTCTACTCTATGCCACTGCACTCTATGTCACTCTTCTCTGCGCCACTCTACTCTACGCCACTCCACTCTGCACCATTTAACTCTGCACCACTCTAGTCTGCAACACTCCACTCTGCACCACTGCACTCTACTATGCACTACTCTAATTTACACCACTGCATTCTATGACAAAGTATTATATGCCACTGTATTCAATGCCACTACACTCACTGCCACTGCACTCTACACCACTAAACTCTGCAACATTCTACAGCGATGCACTCTACACCAGTCCACTCTACTCTATGCCACTCAAGTGTATGCCACTCTACGTGACTTCACACTATGCTACCCCAAAACATGACACTCTCTGCCATTCCTCGTTATAACACTCTACTCTTCACTGTTCCACTCTACAACTCTCCACACCACTCTACTCTATGTCACTAACTTTTAGCCATGCCGAACAGCACCCACACTGTGTACAACATGGCTGAAACATATTGAAAAGTCAATAGCTCTTGCATAGACGAGACTTATTAGCTTTTCCAATGCTTGTTGTTTATACACTTTGAACGCTGTATACAACCGTAGGGTGAAAATTATTCTAAGGTTGGTGTCAGGAGATGATTGTGTCATTGCTTGTGGCTAGCCAGTTCAGTAAGAAGAGAGAAAGACCTGCTAGTAGAGTATCACATAAAAAGACATCATTGACTAGGAGGAAAAAGGCAAGACCTGGGCAGGGTTGGAGGAGATATAGGATAGAACTATGGAAGGTGGAGCTGAGAGGGACCGTTGGCAGTATAACCTGAGACAAAGAACTAATCAGATATGTCCTCTCAGTCGGCGGGTTAGAGCGGGTTCTTCCTGCTGACTTTAAATAGCAGCAGCGGGAAACAGTCATTGACCTGCTGTGTTGTAGAGATCCTTCTCCGCTTTGTTTGTTCACCATTAGCATTTCTGCAACTTTGTTATTTTTTTCCTTTCCTTTTCATGTTTCTAATCTGTTGGACTGTGAATTTTACAAACTCACTAAAAGTATCTGGTGATTTTGCTTTGCTGTACTGGCGGCTGCCTCCTGTGCTCCTGAATTCAGAGATGGTCTCTTGATAATCTCTGGTTCTCTTACATGCCCTGACAGAGAGATTAGTGGAATATTGTCAGGAACTATCTTTCAAATCTTACCCCTTGGTTTGAGCCAGCTTCCCATTCCAAAGCTAAGATCAAGTCATGTTCAAGCTTTGGTAGCCCAAATCTCTCTTGTGGAAACTGAGGAGGTTGTGAAATCATTGGCTAATGGGAAGGCCTGCAGTGAAGATGGCCTGTCACCTGAGATCCATAAGAAATTTTCACTAGTTTTAAACCCTAAGTTATTAAAATTTGGCAACTATATTATAGAAGGGGGCAAGGTTCCAGCTTAGTTTTGTACTGCAATAGTGGTCAGCTTCCTGAAAAAGGATACAAATAAGGAAAATGTAAATTTGTATAGACCCCTTTGCCTTTTGAACGTTGACTATAAGTTCATCTACAAAAATTCTGGCAAATCGTATGAGTAGGATTATAGGTTCTATTGTGCATTCGGATCAGGGTGGTTTTGTCTCTGGCACACAGCTTTTATCCATTACAAACTTTCGGATTGACGCCCTAGTTATCCACAATAACGAGTTCCTGTTCAGGTTCTTTTATTAGATGCATAAAATGCATTTGCCTTTCTGTGTTGGGAAAACCTCTGTTATTCTTAGGGAGTTTGGATTCCCTAACAAATGTGTTCATATTTTATCTCGACTATAAAAATAGGCAACAGCCCAAATAATTATCAACTGTAGCAATACTGGCTCTTGGTAGGTAGAAGAGGAACGTGGCAAGGATGTCCCCTGTCACCTATACTTTTCACCCTTTTTATAGAGCCCTTAGCTATAGCTGTTCCAACTGATACAAGCCTAGTGCAATCCATAAGTGGGATGTCTAACATCAAGTTATATACTGATGATATAGCTTTATTTTTAAAACCAGATGCAGAAGGGTTTTTCAAGGGTACCAAATATTGGGTGGGCATTTTATTATGTAACTGCACACTCAACACTTTACTTTTAGAATTTCACCACCTAGTCGATCCGAGGCCTATGCGATATTTATGTGTATATGTCATGGAGAACATCAATGATTTATATAGACTGAATTACTCCCCTTTGATTAGTAAGATCAAGGTGCTTTTTGCAAAATGGACTAACCTACTTCTCTCAATAATGGGTAGTGTTGCTTTGATTCAAATGTCAATCTTACCTTTGTGCAATTTCTTGTTTGCCGCTATCCATTGTGCTCTTCAGATTAAGTTCTTCAAAGAATTGGAGGGGATGTTTTCCTCCTTTATTTGGGTCGATAAATGCCTAGATAGACGCCAGATACATTATGTAGGCTAGTGAAAGAGAATATTACTTTGTGAATTTTGCACATGCTTCCCATAAGACCTCAGAAATGAATTGGATGGATAACCTTTTTTTAAACCTGATTTTTCCCCGAGTATGAGATTGATGATTTTCAACGCCTCACATCAACACCTATAAGATTAGATTTAAGACTCTAGATGGTCCCTAAAATGCACTATCTGATAGAGACTTCTAGTTGCAGATTCCATACCTTAGGATCTCCCCCTGGTGTCAGACTGGATCCAGAGATTTTTCTTGGAGCAGTACCCTTGCTCGCCGTCAGGTGGCGTTGGTCAACTCTGCATTCGTCATTGGTGTTGTGGTCGCTGTAATGATGTCTCAGTCGTACATAGGCATCACCCCAGTGCGCTAACAACAGTTCGTTTTCTTTCAGCGCCACGAGCAGATCCGTAGAAGAGCTACCCTTAGTACATTTTTGACTAGCTTCGACCTTTTTGTCATTATTTTTTTATTTTTGGTGCGTCGAGGATGTCACAGAAGACTGGGTTAAAACCGTGTGACTCCTGACACTGAATGATGTCGGTGATGGATCCACACATTGTGTGTTTGTGGTGTCTGGAGCGTGACCACGACCTGAAGTCGTACTCCAAGTGCCAGGCCATGAAGCTGAAGGCTTTAAGGGAGCAGTCCCTGAAGCTCATGGCAGCCCGGCGCTCAACCCCACATTGCTACCGGTCTCATTTGAGAGGAAGGTCTGGAGACAGCTCGCGGAGTCATCACCACTCTTCGTCGATCCCATTCTAAATCTTCGGGACACTTGGGTCATAAGAAGAAGTCAAAGAAGGTCAAACGTTCTTTGACTTCGCCCCGTCGTTCGGCCGATGCCATGCGGGAGGAGCGTCAACGCTCTAGACCTCCATCTGCGGAGCCTACTTCAATTTCGATGGGGTCTTCTCACCCCAGTTTAGATTCTGACCCATTTTACTATGGGTATGAATATGGGGAAGGTTTGGAGAGGTCATTCGACGCTCTGGAACACCAATTTGACAATCCTGACATGGACTGGGCACATGAATTGGGCAAGGCTAGTGGTCTGGATACTTCTCCAAATGCTGACATGCCTTCTCCCTCTACTGTGGATATGGCAGAGGTCTTATTCTATGGTGATCAGAAGGGCAGCCGAGGTCCTTGGCCTCGAGCTCCCTTCTGTGGTGGTCAGGACTAACCTCCTGACTGAGGTGCTTCAGCCTGGGGCTTCCACTTCAGAACCACTTTTACTCTTCAATGAAGCCCTCACAGATGTCTTTTTGGGTACCTGATCCAGATCCACCACAGGTGCTCCTGTGAATAGGACAGCCGCCCGCTGCCATCGGCCTGCGCTAAACGACCCTAAATTCCTGTCCCAACATCCTGCGCCTGAGAGCCTTGTCATCCAGGCTTTTTCTTCCTCTGGGGCATTCCTATCCACTTCCCCAGATCAAAAAGACTGGATCAACTTGGGAAGAGTCTGGCATTGCAGTCCGTGAACACCGCATTCCTTTTTGGCTGCTACACCCATTCATTGTGGGTTGCGGTCAGACAGGTATTGCAGCAGGTCCCGGAGGAGGCCCGGCCCATCATCTCCCAAGCTGTTGCTGATGGGAGGGATGCGGCTAAGTTCACGATTTGTTGTGGGCTGGACACAACCGACTCACTGGTCAGATCGGTTGCATCAATGTTGGCCTTGAGGCGCCATGCCTGGTTGAGAACGTCTGGTTTTACGGGAGATGTCCAGCAGTCTCTCATGGACATGCCCTTTGATGGCACATGTCTCTTCGGAGACAAAGTGGACTCGGCGCTTGAGAGGTTGAAGGAGTCCCGGGCTACAGTTCGGTCCCTTGGCCTCACGGCTGCCCCTTGCCCAACACAGCCTCTAAACCCTCCTAGTCCGTTACACCACCTCAGACCAGTTAGGGGCAGAATACACTCTCACCTGCCCCACTGGGAATCCATCACGACGGACAGGTGGGTTTTGCAAACCGACGATAGGGGCAACTCCCTCCCTTTCGGCCATGCCTCCATCATACGGGCACTTACCAGAGCAAAATCTGGCACTTCTCCACAAGGAATTTGCGGCTCTCTTGGCCAAGGGGTCCGTGCTCCAGAAATAGGTTGTGGTTGTTATTCCCGCTACTTTCTGGTGCCCAAAAATGACAAGGACCTACGTCCTATCTTAGACCTTCAGCCCCACAATCTCTTCCTCAAGAAGGAGAAGTTCAAAATGCTCACTCTGGCTCAGGTCCTGTCTGCCTTGGACCCAGGAGACTGGATGGTAACGTTGGACTTGCAGGACGCTTACTTCCATATACCCGTCTTGCCTGCCTACAGACGATACTTGCGATTTGTGATTGTTCACAAGCACTTTCAATTTACTATGCTCATCTTCGGCCTTAACAGCGCCCCCGCGGGTCTTCACGAAAGTGATGGCTGTGGTTGCAGCTCATCTGCACAGGTCAGGGGTTTCAGTCTTCCCCTATCTCAACAACTGGCTGTTGAAGCCATACATACCCCAGAAAGTCGTCTCCCACCTTCAGACTACCGCAAACCTTTTGCACTCACGGAGGTTCACTATAACCATGTCGGAATCACACATGACTCCTTCTCTGACGTTCCCTTTTATCGGAGCTGTTCTGGACACAGTGCAGGTTTGGGTCTATCCTACCAAAAAACGAGTCCAGGATATTTAGGCTATGATTCAGATGTTTGCGCCTCTATCTTAGTTTTTGGTGAGAATGACTCTGAAGTTTCTGGGTCTCATGCCCTCCTGTATCCTGCCGGTGACACATGCCACCTGGCATATGCGAGCTCTACAGTGGGACCCGAAGTTCCAGTGGGCGCAGCAACAGGGAAATCTCTCCAACATGGTCCAGATCCCAGAGGGAACTGTGAAAGACCTGCAGTGGTGGCTGTGGAATCATGATTAGGTCATCAGCAGATCCTTCTCCCTTTCCCAACCAGATCTTATGGTAATGACAGATGCATCACTCCTGGGATGGGGCGGTCACATGGGCGAGGCGGAGATCAGAGGTCTCTGGTCTCCTGCGGAGTACGGACTTCACATCAATCTTTTGGAGCTCCAGGCAATCAGGCTTGTATTGAAAGCATTTCTTCCCTCTATAAAAGGGAAAGTTGTGCAAGTGTTCACAGACAACACTACCACCATTTGGTACTGCAACAAGCAGGGCGGATTGGGGTCATGGACTCTGTCAAGAGGCTCTGCGCCTCTGGATGTGGCTGGAACATCAGGGCATAATCCTGGTAGTTTAACATTTGGTGGGCTCTTTAAACACCAGAGCAGACAAACTCAGCCATCGATGCACAGCCTATCACGAATAGTGTCTCCATCTGGAGGTGGCGCAAGGCCTCTTTCAGCAGGGGGGAGAGCTTTGGTTAGATCTGTTTGCCTCTGCAGAGATCACGCAATGTCAACTGTTTTGCAAGTTGGAGTTTCCAAGGCGGCACTCACTCGACAACGCTTTTCATCTCAAGTGAAACTCAGGCTTCCTTTATGCCTTCCAGCCTATACCACTTCTTTCCAGAGTTCTGAAGAAGATCAAAAGTGTCCAGGTCCAAGTAATCTTGCGGCTCCGGACTGGATACGAAGAGTATGGTATCCAAAGCTACTGAGCAAGGCTACATATCCTCCGATCAGACTGCCCCTTTGAGGGGACCTTCTGTCGCAGCAGCAAGGGACAGTTCTCCACCCGAACCTGTCCAGGCTTCACCTTTTTGATTGAGCGGCGGCAGCTGACAGCTTTCAACCTGCCGACCGAAGTCTGTGATGTTATTCTGGCAGCTAGGAGTCCCTCCGCCAAAACAGTATACGCCTGTCGTTGGCAAAAATTTGTGGCATAGTGTACGAATAAGTCAGTTGATCCCCTTTCTGCACCTCTTTCTGATGTTCTCTTGTTCATTCTTTCTTTGGCCCAGCAGGGCTCTGCTTTGGGCACCCTTAAAGGTTACTTTTCGGCTATTTCAGCCTTTCTTAGATTGCCAGATCAACCTTCCCTATTCAAGTCTCCCATTGTTCGAAGGTTCCTTAAGGGACTCACCCATTTGTTTCCTCTGACCCCGTTCAGTATGCCCCAGTGGGACATGAAAATGGTCCTAACTTACTTTATGTGTGCCCCTTTTGAGCCGCTGCACAATTGTCCCTTCATCTCCTAACAATCAAGACTGCTATTTTTATTGCCATCACCTCTGCTCGCAGAGTAAGTGAGCTTCCAGGTCTTTCTTCCAAGCAACCATTTTTGTCTGTCCACCCTGACAAAGTGGTGCTCTGTACAAGGGCCTCCTTCCTTCCTAAGGTTCAAAAGACAAACGCAATAGTGACTTCATTTAGCTGCACATCCCTCCAGTTCCTTCAAATTAAAATGTACCTATTTGTGGTGCTCAAACACTATAGCAAATCTGTTGCCACCATGTGTAAACTGGAATCAGTACAGTTTAATCAGGAGTGTAACAACTACAAGGTATGAAGAAAAAATATATCCATCTAGAAAATCTTCGCAAACAAGAATTGTCAGGCTGGTGGGATTTCACAGTACTTAGGAAATACATAACAGATAAAAAAGTACCACGGGGATTGAGAGTAGTCATATTTCCTTCATTTCATGACTTATCACCAAAACATATGTCAGATTGGGAACAATTAATCTTCGAGGCGTCCAAGGGTATGATGTTAATATTAATAGAACATGCAGAAGAAAGGAGAGAAAATCTGTTGAAAGAAATATGAGATTTGGAATTAGAGATCCTAGCTCTAAATTTACCAGTGGTGAAAGTTAAAAATGACAAGATCCTAAAAGAGGACTTGGATAAACATCAACTATATATAAAGAGCTAAAAAATTTCAAAAATACAAAGGTATGACAGGGATTATGAAAATGAACGAATTTACACCTTTGCAAGGAAATTTGATGGTACTGCAACTATATTTTCTAATAGTGATAACGCAAAGCCAAAGACGTATTGGGGAGTGAGTACGAATTTTTCATTACGTCAGGTGAATCAGAGGGGATGGTCAATCAAGTGATAATGTAAGTGTGACCTCAAAAAGTGATCAAATGGCTTCTTCAAGTTTCTCACAAGAGGCCAAATGATAGCGATTGGGAAACAAAGAAAACTTTCACAGCAGATCGCTCCAAAACAAAAAGGAGAACACGTAGGGGCAAAACGAAAGGGAGACATCGAGGGAAATTCAGCTATAGGGGTACAAACCAGGTCTGCCAAGACCAAAATTCAGAGCAATTGACAACAATGTGTCTTCAGGATGGGAAAGCAAGTGGTAACATTATCCAAGATGAGAATATTTCTACTGTGAACTTATATGATTGTACATTATCAGAGGAACAAATGTATTGGGCAAAGGATTAGGATTTTGTTTTTCACGTTACTGCAATACAACAGAAGTCCAGATAGATCTGTTTAAATTTCTGCGACAACTAAAGCTTAAAAAATGCTTTTGTGAAAAGACCAATAGACATACATAGACTCTATGGAAACACTACCTACTAGAGACATTGAGGCTATTCAGATCTTGCTTTCTTTGGACAGTACAGACAATAGCGATTTAGACAGACAACTGATAGAAGATCTAAGATTTAGACAAGATCTAACCCGTAATAGTGGATTTAAACCCAAATTCAAATTTACACCTGTTTTGCCCACTGATAATTTCATAGATACTTTTGGCAAGTTGGTTAAGGAGGACCTAAATGGATTAGACAAAAAGATCAGAAAGGGTAGATCATACATAACATAACTCAAAAAGAAGAACTAGCTTTAAAAGACTTATGTCATAATCAGATGTTGGCCGTAAAGGAGGCGGATAAGAGAGGTAACATAGTCATTTTAAATAGATCTGACTGTAAACTAAATCAATCGGAAATTGGCAGATACAACATCTTATATAAAATTGAAAGATAATCCAATGAACATAATTGTTCAAAAACTGGGCACCCTTCTACACATATGGCAGGAACAATGTTTAATTTCTGATCTAGAATGCAGGTATATATTAATCATAAACTCCAAAGCACCATGTCTATATACAATACCTAAGATACATAAGAACAATACATCACCTCCTGGAAGACCTATTATATCAGGTATTGGTGCACCCACTGAAAGGCGTTCTGAGTATATTGACAGCTACTTACAACCAATTGTCAAAAATGTACCTTCATATTTCACTTTCATGTGAAACTAGAAGCTATAGCATGTCCTCAAACTTTATACATGTATACCTAAAATCAAGGGTTTGGAAGCAGTACGTCATTTCCTCTCCAATCGTTCAGCTTCACATCTGGAACATACAGATATGCTGTTACAAATGATTGACTTCATATTGGAACATACAGATATGCTGTTACAAATGATTGACTTCATATTGGAAAACAATGTTTTCATCCATGAAGGCAAATGGTTTCGTCAAGCCCAAGGAGTAGCTATGGTCTCACGATTTTCCCCGTTGTATGCAAACTTGTATATGGGTTTATTTGAAGGGACACATATCTGGCAAAAAGGCCCTCCGAATCTGACTGAGCATATCTTCTTTTGGGTGAGATATATTGGTGATATATTATTGATTTGGACGGGATCAGAGTCATTACTGTTGGAATTCTGTAATTATTTTAACAGAAATGATTTTAACATACAGATGATGTATGAATATAGCAAAGGTTGTATACCTTTTTTGAATTTGGAATTTTTTAATAAAGGAAATACAGTCCAAACAAAAGTTTACCGCAAACCTCCTGCATGCAAACAGTTCCCATTCTAAGACTCAGATATCGGCCATTCCTTTTGGCAACATGACTAGGATGAAAAGGAACTGTAGTGAAACAGAATCATGTGAGACTGAGTCGAATCATTTGGAGAATAGATTTCTTCAAAGAGGCTACTCGAAACAAATTTAAGCAGCAGCCAGGAATAAGATCAACAAAATATCAAGAGCACCACTATTGAGAGCACATATTAAGTCAAAAGCTAAATTATCACAGAAATCAGTATGGTTTTGTACACCTTATAGTCAAAATAGTCAAGATATGTATACAATTCTGTGTAAACATTGGAACATCCTACGTACAGACTGTACCTTGTCACACATATTACCCTCTAAACCTAAAATGATTCATAGGAGGGGTAGAACAATTAGAGATTTGGTCTGTAACAGCTATTAACCTCCAATTAAGGAGAGCACAGAAACTTGGATCCCAATCAAACCTTGTGGATTTTATAAATGCATCCACTCTAACATGTGTAACATAGCTCTACACAAAACTCTTGATTTCAGTTTCAATGGGAGCAATAGATATAAAGTTGAGACTTTCATAAACTGCAACACAAAATATGTTGTCTGCATACTGCTATGAGAATGTCGTGAACTTTATGTGGGTAGTACCATCAGGCCCCTCAAAGAGAGAATTCAGGAGCACATGCGATCATTACGGAACAATGACCTCTCTTCCCCCATAGTATGCCACATTAGGAGATTCAAGTGATAAAATATGTGGGCATTAGTCATACTCCTGTACACCCTAGAGGTGGCGATAGAACGATGGAATTGAGGAGAAACGAGGCAAGATGGATAATCAGACTCAAAACTATAGAATTTGGCATGAATATAGATGATGAAATGCATCATTTTTTATAAATGTGTATCAAATAATAAAAAATATGATATGGGTGTACCATATGGATATATACTTGAGTTAACAAAACATGGTTGTTATAACCAATGAATGGATGCACATAATGGTTACCAGTGATTATATCTCAATTGTCTCTAGTCATTTAGAATGTTTAGATGGTTTTAATTTAAAATTAGAGATTATTAGATAAGTACAATTAATTCAGAATATAGTTTTGATTCTTCATGTCATGAAATTATAGACTTCTACATGTCAGCATCTTCCTCTATATGTATTTATAGGATGATATCCTTAATTCACTTTTTCCATTTCTTTCTACAGTATATGCACTGGGTGATACATTTTCATTCTTTATCCACCTCTTCAGTTTTTAAGTAACAATTAATACAAAAATTAAATACAACTTACATATTTAATTTAAACATATGTAGCAGTTTCTATGAACAGGTATTGATCAATTATTGTATAATTAGAATATAGGGTGGATAACATAATGGACGGAGATTTGAACTGCGAATATTACCTAATTATTGCCTTCTTGAATATGGCGATCGATTACATGGTGAAATTGTTTGAGCTCTTGTTTTGATAGGCAAGCTTGCGAAGATTAACGGTACGTGTTAAAATTGATATCTCAGCCATGCAACTAAATCAAGTGAGTTATGCCTTGTTGTGGCTGTTTTTCTTTTGTTTGGTTTTGGGTCTCACGTAACATGAGGGACTTGCAGGGGAATGAAAATTTGGAGAAATTACTCCAAAAAATCAGAGTCTACATTCTATGAGCCACATACTTTTTTTTATTAAAAAGGAGGAATATTATAATATTCCTTTGATTTGAAAGTGTTTTTGCAACATATTAGACAAAGAATTCTGATCTCTCTTCACATGATAGAATATCTCTATGTGAGATGTGCCTCTAACAAGGTGGCTGCCGTTTTTACCGTAGTAGTGCTTGGGTTATTTGACTATTTGATAGTTCACGAACCGCGCTTGGATTGGTCAGTTTGCCCTTTAAATGGCCTTGTCTGAATTGATTTGAGTATGTTTGCATGTACTGTGTACTTTTTGTGGGGCATCAGACGAAACACAGGTAAGAATATTGCAATAACAGTGCAAAACAGTTGTTAAAAAGTTTTCAGTCTCCCCAGCGGATTAAAGAGTGCTTGGCTAAGTTTACTAAAATGTACGATACGGGATTTCGCTAAACATCATCCATTCTTAACTGAACATAAGTGAGATCGTCTTTTATTCATGCTTGAAATTCTTCGCTTTGCAAGATGATATAATCAATTTAGGGTGGCCGACCCTCTATGGGTATGCTATGAAGAGACACATGCATAGCGAGATGTTGAATGGACATGGGCTTTGTCGTAAAATTAAAAATGATATAGCAGGTGTAGCTTGCAGTGGAGACTCATATATGATATCAATATACAGAGATAGCTTTGATCTTGTTTTCTGGGATACTAAAATATATTGGACCGAAGCATGTATTTTGGACACAGCTCAGTTGGATAAACTATGAACAAACACGTTATTATCTATTAACCTTCCAGAATTTAGCATTTACAACCTCTGGTGTTTTGCTATAATATTTATTTGGGTGTTCTTTGTCGTTTACTTTGTTTAGATGTGCACAAGCTAAGCACTTATAATGTAGATCACTATTGGAGTCTGAAAACCCCTGTTTGGGTAAATATGGAACTCAACGTTGTGTCAAATTAGGATATTGAAAAAAAAAATTGAGAAAACTCAAAAGTTTTTTTCATGTGCAATGTGTGGGCACTTATTCTGTGACACATATAGCTTGGAATATGCAAAATTTTGAATAATTCTCGTCTTTTCCTTTTAGCTTTGGGTTCTACTGAAATTGAGATACATTAATGAATAGAAAAAAGGTAAATCTAGAATTATTATTACATGGGATACTATAGTTTCACTACAGCTTTTCTCTCTCACGCCAGTATATTAACATTAACAAAGCATGTTTTATGTAATATGGGATCACTAAGGGTTGCTTTTCTAATTATTATCTATATCTTTCCTATATGGACACATGGGTGTTGGAGCATTTCTCTACATATGTCTTTTTCACATCTGTTTCTCACTGTGATCTTGGGACACAAAGGTATTATAGGATAATAAATAGGATAATGGATTGCAATGTGATTTTCACATTTGGGAATCTAAATATCAAAGGTCTTAGTAACTATTTGTGAGTTAGTAGGTACATGGAACAGGTGGTGTAATTTCATTCTCTTCTTATGTTGATACCCCATCAGCCTTGATAAAGTCCTGGAATGTGACAAAACATGTGTCGGCTGAAATTTTATAGACTGAAGATATACATTCATTGCCTGAGAATCTACAATGATTGAATATCTAAGTTCTACTGTTGAATGGAATTCTATACAAACGGATATTTATTTTCCAAACTTTGAAAAATCATGTATGAAATTGTATAAATTATGGATCTGACAACTCATTCAATGCGTTTTTGTAAAAAATAAACATTGTCAAAGATGGTAACAACTAAAAAAGTTATACACCCATTTGTCTTTGCATTTGACTCTTTTACCAATTCTCCTATCTAATATACTTACTCAATGTAACTAGCCAAGTGGCTATAACTACTATTATATTTTGAAGTAAAAGAATGGAGTTATCGTGTGCTCCACTATTTTTTGTTTCTTCCTTCCTAAGGTTGTTATGCCTTTTCACGTAGGCCAATCCATCACTTTGCTAACTTTTTACGCACCCCACATCCCTCTCATGAAGAGGAGAGAGTCCACCGTTTGTATCCAAAAAGAACGTTGGCGTTCTTCCTCAATTGTTCTAGTGATTTCCAGGTGGACGATCAACTCTTTCTTGGATATGTGGGTGCAAAGAAAGGGAAGGCAGTGCAGAAGCGTACAATCTCCCAAATGGTCCTGCTCTGCATCAAATTGTGCTATGCTTTGGCAAAGAAGCAACCTCCTGAGGGCTTGCGTCCTCACTCCACCAGAGCAACTGCTGCCACCACAGCGTTAGCACGTAGAGTTCCTGTCCTGCATACCTATCAGGCAACAACTTGGGCATACCTGCACACGTTAACTAATCATTACTGCCTGGAACGTCAGGTCTGCAGAGATGCCTACTTTGGCCATTCGTCCTGCAGGACTTTCTAGTATGATCTTGGTTCGTAGCCCACCACTTCTATGGTGAAGAATCTGCAACCAGAAGCCTCTATCAGATGAACAAGTTACTTACCTCCGGTAAGGATTTATCTGGTAGAGATATATTCTAGTTGCAGAGTTCTTACCGACCCACCCACCCTCCCCTCAATTTGAATTGATTTCTAGGGACAGGGATTCCCTTTTTAGGGCCAAAGTTCTGGCACACCATTCTCAGTGTTCTTCTTGGCTCTGCTCTACTAGCATGAAAGGTTGTGAAAAGAAGCTGACAGTGCACTGGGGTGGCACCTACGTACAACCGCAACATCATCACACCAACCACAAAGCATGCGGAGTTGACCAATGCCACCTGATGGCGCCCAAGGGTACTGCTCGAAGAAAAATCTCCAGATCCAGTCTGAAACCGGGGGCAAATTCTAAGGTAAGGAATCTGCAACCAGATAAATCGTTGCTGAGCGTAAATAACGTGTTTGTTCAAACATAACGGTATTCTTGTATTTATGGAGTTACTTATCTGGCAGATATCTACATTGGGGATCAGCCGCTGTTAGATAAGAATGACGTTTCTAGATCGGAGAGTAATGGGTTTCGAAAGATTTTTGACTTTCTTAACATTGATGTTTGGAAGGAGTGGACTAAAGTGGAATATTCTATTAGACATTTTGAATTATGGATACACTGGTCCTTTATTAGGATAAGACATTTTCATAATCATTTAGTTCCTAACAGAATTTTGACAGTTCTTGATCTGGTGGAGTATCTGAAGAAACCAGAACCTGAAGATCCATTAGTTGCTGGGTTTCTATCCTTAGACAAAAGAAGGCCAATGAGCTATACCTGAAGGCCCGGGATAAGTGGCAGTCTGAGGAAGAACTTCATATCTCACCAGAGACCTGGATTAAGATAAATTGTGTTAATTTTTCGCTAATGAAAGAAGGGAATTTTCGTTGAATGCAATTTTATGCAAAATGACTACTTTATAGAACCCATGCTTTTTTGCATAAAATCAACCCTCACATACCAGAAAGTTGTTTTAGGTGTTCATTGGAGAGGGGGGAAGGGTGAGGCTGATTGTACCCACATCATTCTGGGCTCTTCAAAAATAGATAATTTCTGGGCAGAGACCCAGAAGTAATGCTGTCGCACATTAGCGTTAGAAAGGTCAATAGATGGCCAGACAGAGGTTTTGGGGTATTCGCCTGACGTTGATATTGCACCCGATAAAAAAACAAAAAAAACAATTGTTTATTATGGTATTATTAGCTAGATCAATAATTCTCCAATATTGGCGCTCAGAAGTGATTCCGACATGCCAACAATAGTGATCTCAAATGTTAAAAATTAGGAGCTAGAACATTGTTATGCGTTAAGGTCAGGATCTCACAACAAATGCCAGAGTTTGGTGGGGTGCTTGGATCGATGTAGTGATAAAGGCAGATTTCCCCCCTTTAAGGTGCAAAAGATATAATATTGATGAAGAAATGTGGGATTCTGGCAAATATGCAATATGAGATTATTTATTATTTTTTGGATGCATCTTTCATATGTTTTTTGTGGAAATTGTTTTTTTACCCTGATGCATTGTTTTATTGAGTATCTCATTTGAAGGTGGTATAAACTCTTCCAATAAAAAAAGGTCTGACTCTTGGACAAATCTTGACAGTTGTTTGAGCATTTGTGTATGGCAAGTGAAATGCAAATACATTTCTGCTGTTTTCTAGGGTCGGAGTGAGGATGAATGGGTGAATGGGGCGGAGGGGGGTGAGCGTCATTAAGGGTAGTACACTTACTTCCAGTCTACTGATAGGGGGTGTCTGAGGTGTATACAGTAGGTTGTGGTGATGGTTCAGCTGCTCTGCATAATGTAGTGTTAGGTAGGAGTGGTAAGGGGATGTGAAGTGATGCTAATAAACCACTGCTGGGCAAAAAAAATTGTACTGTCACATTTTCCTGTTTCACATGCTACCTACAAATCGCGTCATGTTACCCACACTGTACACTGAGGCCTGTGGTCAAACACATCCTACTACAAAATTAGGACTACAAGTAACAAAATGGAAAGAAAAAACTCAGATGAAGGAGCCAGTCACACATGGAGCCGAGGAAGAGTGAACAGGAGAGGGCAGCTAGTTGGTGATGGGTAAAAATAGTGCAGCCACACCTCCCATTTTATTCACAAGAATGGATAAAAGGGGCAGAGAGAAGTGGGGACAATGTGGAGTCTGTGCATGTTAGACAAAATACAGTCACAATTCGGCTTCTTTGCTAGACTGAAGGAACGAGGGAGATGCAAACGACAGGAGAGCGGGGAGTGATTGAGTGTGCAGTCATATCATCTGCCCAATCAAACAGGAGAAAGGTGGGAATGTTGGTGTGGCATGTATGTATCTGTTTATTGGTACGGTGTATGTGTAGTTGTATACGTGCCTGTTAGCTTATATGTATATTTGTACATCATGGATGCAAAGGAAAAAACAATTCATACTCGAAGCAGGCAGTACAACGGAAGCAGAGTTTAAGCTACTCTGCTAGGCCTTCACTTCGTATTTACTGTACCTTACCAGATGTATGCAGTATGCTTCTGCAGACTTGCAAAGCTGGGGCAGGCGGGGATTGCGATGGTTGCACCTGCGAACCTCAACCACAATCTCATAGTGTGAGGAAGTGGTGGGGACTTGGAGGGGGATGGCCTCGAGGTGAGAAGCATCTGAGAGGTACTTTTGCCCTACCTCGGCCCGAAACCCCTCCTCTTGAAAAGAAAAACAAAAGCTTGCTGAAGCTTTTGCGATGTCCTGGGATGTTTTCACATCCATTAATGGACATCGGCAGTTGAAAGCATGTACATCAGTTCACCATAATGCCAGGAGTAGCGGAAGTGAAATCACATGCCATTTTACCTTTTCTTTCATTCATACATGCTTACACATACACACACATTCACACATACACACACTTTCTCTCACTTAAACACTCTCACCCACAATCATGCACACAACATATATTTAAAAAACATGTTTTGCTTACCTTAGCTGCTAAGGAGGAACATATTCCAGCTAACTGTAATCCATTCTTATTACAGTAATAATGAATGGTCAAATATTATTCACTATTACAGTAATACATAAAAATTGACAGAAAATAGGGAACGTGGAGACGCAACCAATGTCCAAAGGGACAAGCTGCACTTGCATTCCCGGGACGGATTTTGCCATCTCTGAGCCCGGGGTTACAAAAGCAGTGTCAGGAATCGCAAGGAGAAAGCCAGAGGTCACAGCTGCGACCCCTGGCAACCCCTAAATTATATCAATGGTTAAAAGCCTCCGAAAATGAGCCAAAAGCCATTGTTTACAGTAGTTTTCAGCTTGTTTCCCCTGCCACAGTTTGATATTGATGGGAGCCAATATCGTATGTCACACAGTGGCACCGTGTGAAAGGCCAGATGGAGTTTGGACTGAAGCCAGCACCATGATATGTTAATGGCAGAACAGAAGGGAGAATTCTGTGATCTGCCATATGCCAGAATGTGGAAATGAAAGCAAAGATATGGATTTATGTTTTTCGCTAGCTCATGTTTGAAGGTGAGTGTTTCAAACCACAGCAGCTCTCAGCACAGTAGTAGGGACTGTTATGAGCCAAGTTTAGAAGTTCGGTGGGCAGGGCAATGATGCCACAGAGCAAAGCTGCAGCAGCAGACAGACACCATCTTTAGTGTGTTTTTTTAACCTTGTTTCACATTTTCAGTTTCATCTCCTAGTTCCGCACTGATGAGAGACAGCAACACTGCAGATGCCAGAAAGGGAGACGAGCAAGTGGGAAGGAGATTGAGCGCATTTACACACCTCTAGCCTGCACTCTACTGCCCACAGCCTCTCTTTGTCTGTGCGTGTTGGAAGATGGCAGTGGAGGACGGAGAAGTCTCCTGATGCCCCAGAGAGACTATATTACATTGGGGGGACCCGCGGAGAAAGAGACTCGCTCTAGTCTCTCCGCGGGTCTTTTTGGGACTGCAGGAAGTGGCGCGGGTGCGCCAGGATTGGAGGACAGGTAAGTAGGGGTGTGGTTTTAGGTTTAAGTTAAAAGGGGGTGGAGGGGTGGGGTCGGCCTCTTTCCAGGCCGACTATAGAGGGAGAAGGGTTCTTAAGGGAGCAGCGAGGCTAGGGATCCAGCGTGAGCCTAGGCCTAGTCAGGTACGAGTTAGCGTGGAGGCGGGGACTGGTTCTTCACTTCCCCGGTTGGGTTATTACGGGTGGGGAAGGTGGACGCCTCCCAGTGCCGGAGCGCAGGGGCCGGGCAGGGAGAATAGTGGGCGGCGGCCCAGCAACAATTTTGCCGGCATACTCGGACTCGGCCGCGCCCCCCGGGTGCGCCCTCTTTATGTCTCTGGGGACACGGAGGCTGTTTCTAGCCCCAACGCGGAGCAGGATCGGGCAGGCGCGCAGAGGCCTGCTTGAAAGGCCGCGGTTCCCCCGGCGCAGTACGCCGGAGCTGTTTTAACACGTGGCCGCGAGGCGGCAGAAAACTCGGGGGATTTTAGTGCCCCCCCCCGGTACACAATTACCGGCACAGGCACCGGAGGAGCCACGCGATTAGGCGCACAGGGGCAGGGCACAACCAAGCTAGGCCCCAGGGCCACACAGCCTGCAGCGCCTGGGCGGGCCCTGCTTATATCGTAAGGGGATCAAGAAGACATCAGGTAGGGGGGTTTGACGCATGGGGAAAAGGGGCGAGGGGGCCACAAGTGAGGTTTTAGGCCCACAACAGAGGGGGCCCACACACATATATATATATATAAAAAAATAAAAAAAATCAGGGTTTTCAACTAGGGAGGCGGCAAGGGCGGGGTATTTAAGGGAAATGGCTAACATTCACGATGCGGAGGCTGTCAGGGCAGCGCTCCGGGTACTGGGCGAGGCCGGACAGGTGGACTTGCTCAGGCCCGGGGTATTAGACCAGGCCTGGGTGGGCATGACACGTCCAACGCGGCCCGCATCAAGCGGTGTAGCGGCGGCAATTGCAGCATGCGAATCGCAGGATTCAGAGGGGGACAAAGATGAAGTCCCAGTGAGACAAGAACAGGCTTCAGAGGTGCGGCCAGGGACTCCTAACACTTTTAGCCCACTAATGTTTGGAGGGGAGACTCAGGGCACACAGGACCCGGGCACAGGTGACGCAGGAATGGGCTGCACAGGCCCGCCAAGCGGGAGGCCCTCAGGCAGAGTTGGGGATGGCATGGCAGGGCAAGCCCTTGGGCAACAAGGGGACGGGACCGAGCAGCCAGTGCCGGGGCCCAGTGGGATACAGACCCCATTGGACTTGTCATGCCCCAAGAACGGGTCTACATTACTGTAGGAAAGTACCATCTTGCCTGGCATGTTACCCCCACTTTTCACTGTATATATGTTGTTTTAGTTGTATGTGTCACTGGGACCCTGGCAGCCAGGGCCCCAGTGCTCATAAGTGTGCCTGAATGTGTTACCTGTGTAGTGACTAACTGTCTCACTGAGGCTCTGCTAATCAGAACCTCAGTGGTTATGCTCTCTCATTTCTTTCAAATTGTCACTAACAGGCTAGTGACCAATTTTACCAATTTACATTGGCTTACTGGAACACCCTTATAATTCCCTAGTATATGGTACTGAGGTACCCAGGGTATTGGGGTTCCAGGAGATCCCTATGGGCTGCAGCATTTCTTTTGCCACCCATAGGGAGCTCTGACAATTCTTACACAGGCCTGCCACTGCAGCCTGAGTGAAATAACGTCCACGTTATTTCACAGCCATTTTACACTGCACTTAAGTAACTTATAAGTCACCTATCTTTCCAACCTTTACCTGGTAAAGGTTAGGTGCAAAGTTACTTAGTGTGAGGGCACCCTGGCACTAGCCAAGGTGCCCCCACATTGTTCAGGGCCAATTCCCCGGACTTTGTGAGTGCTGTGACACCATTACACGTGTGCACTACATTTAGGTCACTATCTATATGTAGCTTCACAATGGTAACTCCGAATATGGCCATGTAACATGTCTATGATCATGGAATTGCACCCTCTATGCCATCCTGGCATAGTTGGCGCAATCCCATGATCCCAGTGGTCTGTAGCACAGACCCTGGTACTGCCAAACTGCCTTTCCTGGGGTTTCACTGCAGCTGCTGCTGCTGCCAACCCCTCAGACAGGTTTCTGCCCTCCTGGGGTCCAGCCAGGCCTGGCCCAGGATGGCAGAACAAAGGACTTCCTCTGAGAGAGGGTGTTACACCCTCTCCCTTTGGAAAATGGTGTGAAGGCAGGGGAGGAGTAGCCTCCCCCAGCCTCTGGAAATGCTTTCATGGGCACATTTGGTGCCCATTTCTGCATAAGCCAGTCTACACCGGTTCAGGGACCCCTTAGCCCTGCTCTGGCGCGAAACTGGACAAAGGAAAGGGGAGTGACCACTCCCCTGACCTGCACCTCCCCTGGGAGGTGTCCAGAGCTCCTCCAGTGTGCTCCAGACCTCTGCCATCTTGGAAACAGAGGTGCTGCTGGCACACTGGACTGCTCTGAGTGGCCAGTGCCACCAGGTGACGTCAGAGACTCCTTCTGATAGGCTCCTTCAGGTGTTGCTAGCCTATCCTCTCTCCTAGGTAGCCAAACCCTCTTTTCTGGCTATTTAGGGTCTCTGTCTCTGGGGAAACTTTAGATAACGAATGCAAGAGCTCATCCGAGTTCCTCTGCATCTCTCTCTTCACCTTCTGCCAAGGAATCGACTGCTGACCGCGCTGGAAGCCTGCAAAACTGCAACATAGTAGCAAAGACGACTACTGCAACTCTGTAACGCTGATCCTGCCGCCTTCTCGACTGTTTTCCTGGTGGTGCATGCTGTGGGGGTAGTCTGCCTCCTCTCTGCACTAGAAGCTCCAAAGAAATCTCCAGTGGGTCGACGGAATCGTCCCCCTGCAACCGCAGGCACCAAAGAACTGCATCACCGGTCCCCTGGGTCTCCTCTCAGCACGACGAGCGAGGTCCCTTGAATCCAGCAACTCTGTCCAAGTGACTCCCACAGTCCAGTGACTCTTCAGTCCAAGTTTGGTGGAGGTGAGTCCTTGCCTCCCCACGCCAGACTGCATTGCTGGGAACCGCGACTTTTGCAGCTACTCCGGCCTCCGTGCACTCCCGGCGGAAATCCTTTGTGCACAGTCCAGCCTGGGTCCACGGCACTCTAACCTGCATTGCACGACCTCCTAAGTTGTTCTCCGGCGACGTGGGACTCCTTTGTGCGACTTCGGGTGAGCACCGTTTCACGCATCTTCGTAGTGCCTGTTTCTGGCACTTCGGTGGGTGCTGCCTGCTGCTGAGAGGGCTCCTTGTCTTGCTCGATGCCCCCTCTGTCCCCTGACTCAATTGGCGACATCCTGGTCCCTCCTGGGCCACAGCAGCATCCAAAAACCCTTACCGCACGATTTGCAGCCAGCAAGGCTTGTTGGCAGTCTTTCGGCGGGAAAACACTTCTGCACGACTCTCCACGGTGTGAGGGATCCGTCCTCCAAAGGGGAAGTCTCTAGCCCTTGTCGTTCCTGCAGAAACCTAAGCTTCTACTGTCCAGTAGCAGCTTCTTTGCACCCACAGCTGGCATTTCCTGGGCATCTGCCCATCTCCGACTTGCTTGTGACTTTTGGACTTGGTCCCCTTGTTCCAGCGACCCTCTACAAGGTCACATAGGTTTGGGGTTCATTCGTGGTTCGCATTCCACTTTTGGAGTATATGGTTTGTGTTGCCCCTATCCCTATGTGTCTCCATTGCATCCTATTGTAACTATACATTGTTTGCACTGTTTTCTAATACTATTACTGCATATTTTGGTATTGTGTATATATATCTTGTGTATATTTGCTATCCTCATACTGAGGGTACACTCTGAGATACTTTGGCATATTGTCATAAAAATAAAGTACCTTTATTTTTAGTATAACTGTGTATTGTGTTTTCTTATGATATTGTGCATATGACACTAGGTGGTACTGTAGGAGCTTCACTCGTCTCCTAGTTCAGCCTAAGCTGCTCTGCTAAGCTACCATTATCTATCAGCCTATGCTGCTAGACACCCTATACACTAATAAGGGATAACTGGGCCTGGTGCAAGGTGCAAGTACCCCTAGGTACTCACTACAAGCCAGTCCAGCCTCCTACAATTACCCAGGGGTCACGGGCCACCAGCCAAGAAAAGAGGCAAATACATTGGGAGACCCAGAGGAGGGGCAGGCCGGGCCAAACCTGCACCGCGCCAGGTGAAGTTAACCAAGCAGCAGGCCAGGGATGAGGCCTCGGCGGGGGGGTTGCCCGGACCCATCACACAGGCAACATGGGACCAGACAGAATCATGGGACCTGGAAGAGAGAATTCGCGAGCAGCACAGGGCCGTGGCGGAAACGGAGGCCAGGTGGGCGCAATTATGCAAGGACAGGGAGGAGCGGGGGAGGCGCCACGAGGATAACATGAAGGCCAGAGAAGTCATGGACATGAGGGGGGTACAGACAGCAGGGGCCAGAGCAGAAAGCTGGGTTTGGATACCGCAGACAGGAGAGGGTAGGGTTCAGGAGGCCGGTGCGGCCGAAGGGCAGTTTGGCTTGGAAAGCCCAAGTGGTTCAGGCGGCCACGTGGGGAGAAGCAGTACAATGTCAACGTCAGAGGTTGGCAAGAAAAAGGGGGCACCAACGGGGCGCAATACGGCCCAAGCGCGTTGGTACGAAGCAATAGAGGGGTCTGCGGCGGCCTTCTCTACACCGCGGGAGCGGGGGCACCATCAAGATGGCGGACGCCATGTGGGGCAAAGTACAACAGAACCGCCGGCAACCAAAGCACAAGGGTATATGGAAAACAAAGGAGGTTGGGTAGGCGAAGAGGAGTTGGAATTGGATTATGACGAGGATGAGGGAGATTGGGAAGATGGAGAAATACGTGACGAAGAAGTGAGCGGGGTCAAGAAGGGGGGGGGTTGGGGGGTGCAAGTGCTTTTGTTTTTCAGGATGACGTCATGGCCGAAGGGCCGTCAGGTTTAAGGCTAACAAGGCCATGACAATGACAAGGCGAACACCGCGCTATGTGGAGGAACCAATTGGAGGTAAGGGGAGATGGTGGTCAGTCTGGGGTGATGGGGGAGTGGCTAACAAGGTGACACGCACGAGCAGATCCATAGGCGTGGGAGATGGGTCAGTGTTAGATAGCCCGGGGGAGGTCGTAGCACAGAAGGGCGACATGAACAAGGACAAGGAGACGGCATCCACCAGTGTCACAACGGCGGTTAGCTCGCCCGCAGGGGAGGGCAAGAACGCAGAGGATAAAGAAGGGGGAGCTCACAAAAAGCGTCTTCCGTACATGGTTTTGGCCATGCCTTTAGGGTCACATATTGCGGAGAAAACCAAGGCGAGGATATGGAAGCACGAATACGTAGATGTTTTCAAATTACTACGAGGGGCGGGATATACTACAAAAACACAGGCAGGTAACACAGGGGCTTGTTGGAATTTCTACAAGGGTTTCTGTTCAAGGGCTCGGTGTAGGTTCAAACATGATTGCTCCAAGTGCGGGGGCCGTCATCTGGTCATACAATGTTTCTCCCTCAATAGCCCAGCGGAGCAATGGAGGGCGACAAGAGGAAGAGGCTCACAAGGAGCTCCTGCGCCAAAAGGGGCCTACGCCAGTTAGATTAGAAGTTTTGTTGCCATGGCTGCACAGGTACCCGGACAAGAATAGGGCCAGACAATTGGAATGGGGTTTTCGAGAAGGTTTTAGGGTAGGGTATCAAGGTCCTCGGCAGAGGCGATGGGCAGACAATTTGCGGTCTGCAAAAGAACAGCCGCAAGTAATACATGACAAGATAGACAAAGAGGTAGCACTTGGGAGAATAGCGGGTCCATTCCTTGACTGGCCAACGGATCATTTGATGATATCCCCATTAGGGGTAGTACCCAAAAAAGCGCCAGGCGAGTTTCGTCTTATACATCATCTGTCATGGCCAGAGGGGGCGTCAGTAAACGATTTTATCGCGCAAGAAGATACCCAGGTAATTTACGCGTCAGTGGATGATGCAGTGAAATTGGTATTGAGGTGCGGGTTCAAAGCGGAGATGGCAAAATGTGACATACAGTCAGCCTTTCGTCTGTTACCAATTCATCCAGCAGATTTTGACCTGCTAGGCATGCAGTTAGATGGGGTCATATATGTGGACAGGGTTCTACCTATGGGTTGCGCGGTATCATGCGCGCTATTCGAAACTTTCAGTACCTTTCTACAGTGGGTCTTTGTGAAAACAAGTGGCCACAAGGCGGTGACACACTATCTGGATGATTTTTTGTTTGTGGGGGAAGCCGCATCTGGGACATGTGGGCAGGCCTTGGCAGCCTTTCAGAGACTAATGCAGCAGACAGGAGTGCCATTGGCAACGGAAAAGACAGAGGGCCCGCTGTCAATCATGACCTTTTTGGGCATAGAACTAGATGCGGAGCTAATGGTGGCAAGATTGCCAGCGTCAAAAGTGAAGGAAATACTAGAATGCCTAGCATCTGTGCGAACTCTGCACAAAATGGAGTTACGGACTGCACAAAACTATTAGGCTATCTCAACTTTGCGTGTAGAGTAGTGAGGGGAGGACGTGCCTTTTGTAGACGACTCGGACTGTCCATGTCAGGGGCAGTGTTACCTCACCGTAGGATAAGAGTTTCTGTGGCCCTGAGGGAGGATATCAGGGTATGGGAAGTGTTCCTAAAGAAATTTAATGGGGTACCCATGTCTTTTGGAGATGCGGACACAGTATGGCAAGTTCAAATATTTTCAGATGCGGCAGGTGCGTCTGGTTTTGGCATTTACTGGGACGGGAGGTGGTGCGCAGAGACATGGCCCCGGCAGTGGTTACAACAGGGGAGGAGCATTGCGTTCCTAGAGTTCTTTCCATTGTTGGTGGCACTGGCAGTCTGGGGACGGGAACTGGCCAACAGGACGGTGGTTTTTCCAGGTGGACAATATGACGGTAGTAGAATTGGTAAACAGACAGAGAGCCAGAGACCTAAGAGTTTTGCGTTTGTTACGTCAATTTATGCGTCAATGTTTATCTCTCAATGTTATCTTTAAAGCTGCACACATACCAGGGGTATACAACGAGATTGCAGACTCCCTATCTCGTTCACAGTGGCAGCGTTTTCGTGACCTGGCGCCAGGAGCGGAGCAGACCAAGACTACGGTCCCGGCAGACATTTGGTAGTGGGGGGGCGTGATGATCTCGGGGCTGGTGGAGATGTCTTTAGCAGTCTCTACGCGGCGAAGTTACAGGCTTGCATGGTTGGATTTTCAATCTTTTGAAGAGTTTAAGGGCAATTTCTGGGCCCAGGGGTCTGAGCTTTTGGAAGCACGGGCCTTACGCTTCGTGCTGTTTTTGATTAAGGAAGGGCTATCCCCGGCCACGATAGGCGGGAAACTAGCAGGTGTCTCATTTTATGGGAAGCTCTTCTTTGGTACGGACCCGGCACGGAATGATTTATTAGGGAAAATGTTGAAAAGATGGGGCAGGGTCAGGGCCGGGGAGGGAAGTAAGGCAAGAGAGCCCATTACTTTCGAGATACTGAAAGAACTGTTGCATGTTTTGCCGGTATGTTGCACGGATGAGCACGAATTAGGACTGTTTAGGTTGTGCATGGTCTGGAGGTTTTTCGGGGCATTCAGGGTATTTGAATTGTTGGGCATAGGCAGGGAGTGCGGTGTGAAGGAGAGGGAAGTCTGCATGCAGCAAGGGAGGTTGGGCATATGGCTCAGAAAGTCCAAGACGGACCAGTTAGGAAAAGGAAAGTGGGTATGGTTGGAGGAAGGAGGCGATGATCTAGCATGCCCAGTGAAAGAGTGGAGGATTTTCAAACAGAGGTGGGGAAAGGCTGGGGAAGCAGGGGTGTTTGTGCATGCCTCAGGCAAGAAACTCAATAGCTATCAGTTGTTGCAGGTTTTGAGGATGGCTCTGGGCCGGACTGGTCGGCAGGCAGGGGATTTTGGAACGCATTCCTTTAGGGTCAGGGCAGCAACAGCAGCAGCTCATTTAGGTGGGTTGGGCTAAGATTAAAGCAATAGGAAGATGGAAATCCAGATGCTGCGAGCGCTATGTTAGGCCCTAATGGAACCCAGGTTGGGGGGGGGGGGTGTTAGAAGTGTATCACAGTTGTTATAGTGTTTTTTCTTTACAGGGTGCGTGGCCGGACCAAGGAACGATAAGACGGTGACTTGGCTGGTCGACCTTTCATTTGTACATTGGGCGGCAAAATTCGCTGAAAAACAGATCTACAGTAGATCAATGTGACTGCCCAGCAGACACCACGAAGTGCGTTGGTGGGGAAAGAGCGGAATGAGGTGGGGGAGTTTACTCCCATTCATCACAGGGAATTTGCCGCAGTGGGGATGCCCGGATTTGTTGCTGATACACTTGGGAGAAAATGATCTGGTGAGTCAATCAGGGCTCACATTGATACAATTTACGCAGAAAGATTTGGAGCTATTGAAGCGGAAACTGTGCGGGACATGTCTGGTATGGACAGAATTTATACCCAGGCGGGTATGGAGAGGGGCAATCAATCACGGAGCCATTGAACGGGCTCGGAAAAAGTTGAATAGGGCAATGAGGGTATTTTGCTGGGCCCAAGGGATTAAGGTGCTGAGGCACCAGGATATTAAGGAGCAAGAGGGGACATTGTTCAGAGATGATGGAGTACATTTATCGCAATTGAGAAATGCGTATTATTTGATGGGTTTGAGGCTGATGCTAGAGAATTTATGGGGGGAGAATCTGTGGATCAGGGAATGAGAAGGAATCAGTGCGGCAAACGGGGGTTTGCCGGGTGGGGCAGCAAAACGCCACATGGGTTTTCCTGGGTGGCAGGAAATGGGGGAGGGGGGAGAGCCAGATGCGGGCTTGTTCCCCCCTTCCAAGGGGAAAAATGAGGTGAAGGATCAGAATGGGGGGGTGGAGTGTTAACAAACAAGGAGGGCATGAAAGGAATAGGGGAGTGTCTAGGGGAGGGGATTTGAAGAGAGCTATTGGAAGAGAAGGAAGGGCATAAGGAAGCTTTTAAGTTAAAGTTGGGCAAGAGGGATTTCATACAGTTCAAAGTTGTTGATGTTTGATGTTAAATCCTGTCCTAAATAAATGACCTTTTATACTAGACATGAGTGTCAATGTATGTTTGTCCCAATGGGGGGGCCCGCAGAGAGAGAGACTCGCTCTAGTCTCTCCGCGGGTCTTTTCGGGACTGCAGGAAGTGGCGCGGGTGCGCCAGGATTGGAGGACAGGTAAGTAGGGGTGGGGTTTTAGGTTTAGGTTAAAAGGGGGTGGAGGGGTGGGGTCGGCCTCTTTCCAGGCCGACTATAGAGGGAGAAGGGTTCTTGACCACCCGCCCGCCCTGCAGAGAACGAAGGCAGCAGGGAAAGGGTTGTTAGGGATAGGGTGTGACTAAGTAGGCAGGGATAGTTTTGACGTCAGTTAGGACAGGTGTGGTTCACAGGGGTCGGCAGGAAATGGGGGAGGGGGGAGAGCCAGATGCAGGCTTGTTCCCCCCTTCCAAGGGGAAAATGAGGTGAAGGATCAGAATGGGGGGGTGGAGTGTTTACAAACAAGGAGGGCATGAAAGGAATAGGGGAGTGTCTAGGGGAGGGGATTTGAAGAGAGCTATTGGAAGAGAAGGAAGGGCATAAGGAAGCTTTTAAGTTAAAGTTGGGCAAGAGAGATTTCATACAGTTCAAAGTTGTTGATGTTTGATGTTAAATCCTGTCCTAAATAAATGACCTTTTACACTAGACATGAGTGTCAATGTATATTTGTCCCGATTGAGTGCGTCCCAGTGGAGATTCTTCGGGAGACGGGAACAACAGCCCTCATTAGCATCGACTGCAGGGAGTATTGAAACAGGCCATATAAACACATTGTTGCAGGTGGGGTTTCCGTAGGTCAGCTCCCTCGCTCATTGGTGCTAGAGGCCATGTTACATACCAGTTGATAGCAGAGCAGAGGAAGTGGAACCACTTTTAAGCAGACAAACACAAATGCAGCCCAATCAAGTCCTGTTTTAAGGAAACCAACAAATAAGCAGAATGAAAGCCCCTTTCACAGTAGTACTTTTACATTTCTTTTTATGGTGATCGCATAAGATATGGGGACAGCTGCACTTTCAAGACACACATAACAAGCATAGGTAAATGCACTAGGTTTTGCAATGTGATTAATATTATTTTTTTTGTTGTAAGATTTAGCTTGGTGAGCAGTTGTGCAAAATAAGTTACTCAACTCCATAAAAGTGTTATGACTTGTTTTCTGAGAAAGCCAATATATTGTGCAGTAACTAGTGGTAATGTAATGAGGGAGATAAGGTAAAGGGCGGAGGACAAAGAAAAAAACATGCGGCAGAGAAGCACGCTAGATATTAGTTTCCTTCCCAAAAAAGAACAGCTGGTATTATGCAACACGTAAAAAAACAAATTGACAAAGCCAATAGATCTCGCATTCGTAAAAAATATTGGCTTTGCCAATCATTGAATTAAAATGTTGAGAACACAAGGCCAAGACAGCTCTTAGTATTCACACTGATGAGTGCCAGATCACCTAGATGGCTGCGTATGCTTACCTCACTAAGCTAGCTTAATATTGCTTTATAAGACGATTAAGCCTACGCATGTTGGAGAGCTACATCCAGCTGCTTTAAGCTGGTTTCATCGCAGCATTCTTATGGTGATATTGAACCCTGGTCATTATTGTGTATTATAAGCGCCACCCAACAACAATATACACATTTCACAATTTCCTCCAAAAGGTATTTAACTAGCATTACATGTCTTAAAAGTGGTGTGGGTGCTCTCTTAAGTTTGGCAACAGAATGAATGAAGAAGGAGGCCTCCCATTTAGTCGGTGTGGTCTGGGGTGGAGGGCACAAGTGGGTTTGATATTTATGGGGTATAAGGAGGGTGTAATGGAGGTGGGATCCCAACTGCTCCACTTTGCTGTTACCACTGTCTACCACTTGTCTCCTAGTCTTCCACCCAGAGCGGACAGACTGTACACCCATCCTTGTTTTATGGTTTTGAAGCTCGAATGAAATATCAAACAGGGGCTGAAATAAAAACACATCCCAGCGGGAAGAAATATAGTCTGTGTAGCTGTACAATAGCGGTGCTCACCTCCCCACACATCTGGACCTTGTTGATGTCAGCAGAAATGCCATGTCCTTAAGTCAGGCCTGAGCACGGACCTACTCCAAGAACTGCCATTCCTAACAGAAAACCTTGGGAAGGTGTCACATGAAAACAGTTTCTTTTCCTGCCTGTGGCTAAGCAGCGGCAGGGCAGCTATTTAAAAATATGACAATTTCACAGTATTAAGGCACTTATAGATCCCAACATCCTTGGCTTGTGAAATGCACACATGCTTACTTTTGTTGACCCGTAACCAATTCGAGCTTCGTCATGTTATTAAGTGGGACGCCTGATAAGAGCAGGCTTCCGCTTCACGGCATTGAGGATCGCAGAACAAAGTCATAAAAACAGCAATCCCTTTGGCACGAGGATTTCAAAACAACCAGCAACATGTCTTCAGGTTAATTGCAAGATGAGAGTGTCAGTACCTCGGACTAAACCATCTAGCTGAACTGCTACAGTTAACACCTCTTGTGTGTAGTAGGGCTATACGGGTAATACATTCATGTTACAGACAATAAATACAGACGTGATTGCCAGCTTGAGAAAAGTAGCTCTTTAAAGTGTGTGTCCATGACACACTTAGGGCTTAGAAAGCTAATGTTTTGAATGGTTATGTTAACAGTGTGGTCAAGATAGCCATATTATTTTCAGACCTAATTTTCTGAGTTGTACCTTGACATCAGTCATGCTAATAATATAGAGAATTGAAATGAAATGTTCCTTTCTCCGAAAAGGTGCAGGACTATGTGCGTTGATCAGATCTAGAAGTCATCCACCCTCAGACAAATCAGGCTTGGAAAGAAATAAAATGACAACGTTTGCCTTTGTTCAAAGAGCATCTATTGCAGAAGCATTGCTTGTGTTTTGGAGTGATGATATTAGAAGATAGGAGTTCCCCCTCCCCTTTCCCTAGAAAATCATTGGAAGAGGAATTTTAAAAATACAAATGATGTGGGACAGACAAGATGACTTATTGTTAAAGGGACATGCCAAGGTACCCCTCTCTGACTGCAGACCTCATGGCTTTCTGAGTCTGGAGTGATATTACATGGCTTTGCATGTAAATGTAAGTGTAAATGTAAATAAGGAATTCTAATAACTGGTAACCAAATACAGTAACCATAACACTGATAACGTGTAGTTAGTGGTTAGGGACTGGGCTGATATAACGGAAAGATTGGAATGTGTGATGTAAAATGTTTGAGGTATTTGTAATGCTCACCTTGTTTTATATTATGACTTAACGATCATGTCATCTTACTCATACATTACATTTATGTATGAATAGTGCATGATAAATAACCTTTTTTTGTAAAATGCCAACACGTGTGTGTCTGATATTTCTGTGGGCCAGGGTTGTATCACTCCTAACACTCTTTATATGACCTTAATTCGTGGTGGTGAGGAGAAGGTAAACCATTGTTATTCTTCTTGGGGCTTAGGTGTGCCCTCCAGAGACATTGGGTTCACAACTATTGCTTTGTAATACATTTAAACATTCGTGCCTCCTGCAGTAGATCCATCAAAAGCCAGTTAGTATTAGGTAGATGGCAGCTGACAGAGGTTAGGAGGTAGGTCTCACACCATGGTGTGGACTCTTCTGCATGTTCAACTTTAGTATGACCCACCATGCAGTGACCCAAACAAACAAACTTCACTTTCATCTGAGATAGAAGTTGACAAATTCCCTAAATCATTGGGACAGCCCCAACGGGACACTTCAGTAGGAATTACCATCCACCAACACCAAACGTGGTTCAGGAATCCAATCCCTCTTTGAAGTATCTCCAGTAGGAAGAAGCAGACCTGCGGATTAAAGTCTATACAAACACTGAGTACTTTCTTTCAAGAGTTTGAAAAATACTAATACTGTTTTCACACACCGGGAATTACCAATAATGGGTGTTTTGGTCATTCAGGAATGGGATTCTAGAGTATGCCAGCATGCACCCTCAGATTCCCTAAGAACTTACCTGGAAATTTCTTCCAGAATTGCCATCACCACACCTGATTACTTAAGGTGGTATCCAATTTTTTTGTCACTTTTCCACCTGGTAATTTCACCACCTTTCAGCTTGCGAAACGGTTAAGGGGATCCTGAGAGTGGTATTCCTGCATTTTCTGTAATATCTGATTCATCCAGTAAAACTGTTGCACGCCAAAAAAGGAATTAAATCAAAGTAGTAAAGGCCCCAATTAAATGGTAACCAAAGCTAAATATATGGTCTTCATCTCTGAAATGCATATTTTTTCATTGCTCATAATGGGTAGGATACAGGGAGTTCCTGAAATTCAGGATTGCCAGCAAACACAGCCAATACAGCATGTTTTCCTTCACTCCAAAGTGAGACCTCAGAGCATTTTTAAAATTCATCAATCTGGTTGCAGCTATTTTAGAGGGTATATGTTTAACCTGCTCAGTGAAAGCTTCATTGAGATGTGCAGGTGACCTCAGGTCTTTCACAATATCCATGACTTCAAATCCTGGAATGTAAAGAACCAGTCATGTGTACTCAATGAATTCAATGCCTAGGAGCATTGCAACACAAAGTATGCAACAGGGTCTCATTTGCAAGACAGACTATTGTTCATGTAGCTCAAGTGCCATCACCTCTAAACAGTGCTTCATGTAACAGCTGATAGACATCCTCTGTACTAGGCTTGATGCCACTGTACATGTTCCTCATAGCAGACTTCAGGGTAAAGATGAAACCTCTCCATAGGTCATTGGTGCAAGACCTCTGGAGGATTAGGATGGCATGATTCTGATAAGCTGGATACATGTGCAGTGCCTATTGTGGTGTATGAAAATAGAAACCTGCTGAAGGGGTTATTCTTATGCCATCCTTCTATGAGAGAAAATAGAATACCAGACTCATTGTTAGAAGTCTGAAGTGCCAATAAGAATGATCCTAAGATATTAGGGTGATTAGTTTCCAAGGACTAATAGTCTCTTATCTACATATGGGAGTTAAGAGCAAGCCATCTCACTTTCAAACCCTTCCTTTTAGTGATCAAATTAAGTTCCCTCTTCCTCTATAAAGGCACTACCACCGACATCAATGTTATGAACACACATGGAAAAATAAGAGCCAGGGTCTTTTCTGGGAAAACTAACTCTTCTGGCTGTTAGTGAGTACAATCATCATATTTGCAGATGTTCAGAACTCAAAGGAGGACACCCTTGGCAGATACCCACTAAAACATCACTAGCGGACGGTCAATGATTAAATTCTCTCTGATGTATTCTAAGCATGAGTCATCCAGCTACTGAGCCATATACTACAGTTATAGTTCAAGGTTTCCAGAAACTCAGACCCTTGGGAATGCTTTTTTGGCAAACTGGTCAAAGGCCTTATTTTTCTTATCCTATTACTTCTGAGGCTAACATGATCCTGATTCTCCAACAATGGTCCTTCCAGAAGTGGTACCGGAACCTTTTGTAGTTGCTCACTCATCTGTGCAAATGTTATGCACGGCACATCTTGTCACCAGAATGTCAAGTAAAATTTTCCATATCAGCCTTTCTCCACTAAATTTAGCCACCAATTTACACTACGTCCCTGTGAGCCTTTCAGATGACTGCTTAGCCATTGTGACAGAACACAAACATCGTTACACAAGATGCTTGTACACTTTTAAGAGGAAGAGGTTCTACATCTGGTATGGAGGCAATAGGCAGACCTGAGAATTAACTACGATGAAAACAGTGATAACTTGCCTTTTTACCTGGCTGAAATTCGGACTACAGTTTACTCTACTAAGATACATTTAACGGCCAATAATGAGTATCATTTGTATACTGAGGCACCTTTTCGCTGGGTTCCAGTGGGTAAAGATTTTCTAGAAGGTCTCAGGAAACTTTGTCCTCCTGTTAGAAAACCTTCTTCTTCATAGACATGTCAAAGTTAATTGGTCTTCCTTTTGAGCCGAAGAAAAAAGACAGATCTATAATTTATGCATCACTTATCTTTTCTTCCCCAAATAATTCATGATTTCAGCATCAATCTGATGATTTTTCCACCGACCTTCTTACCAACCTTTTCCTCTGTCGGAACCTTCTTTGCACACATTGACTATGCAGAGAGTTATCCTTTATTACTTATAACCAAAGATATCTGCAAGGTCAACCTGTTTTCATTATTTGTAGAGCTGTCCAGATGTAGCTAACATAATCTAACCAATTATAGTTAGATGGCATAGTCTGTTGCATCATAATCTCCTTTAAAAAGGCCAATAGGACCTAACATGGTGGACCTATGAGCAAGTCCACAAGAGGAAAAGCAGTAATATATTGTCAGGGCATGGAGACAAGTTCATATGGTTGCTAAGCATTGTTTATGTATTCATCAAGGATTTTATATAGCAGTATGTGTAACCGTCAGTAACAGAGTGCTCGCAGATGCAAATTACAGTTAATTGTTCGGGTAGGGTAAGTAGCCATGTACAATATTATTCAACAACATACTTTTCCACGTCAATACCAAGTGAAAGGGAAGTTTGAAAAGTTCACTTTTTATTACTGTCTAGAATCTCAACTGTTAATGCTCTGAAGTTTGAGTTGTTTGTTCTTCTAGCCTACTTTTTTTAAATATCAAAAAGAAACCTGTGATGGAGAAGAACAAGTTACTTACTTGTTTTCTTAATACCCCATCTTTAGTATTCTCTCTAAAGTCCCATTTTCAGATCTTTTTCAATCGGTCCTCCTTCATAAAAGAATAGTCAAACAATGATAGGGCAGCAACACGAGTTCTTAATTTGTAATGCTGAGCTTTTCATGTTTGTGCACCCTAAATATAGGAGTATTTTTCCTGCTTTCTTTAAAAAAAAAAAAAAAAAAAGGCATGTTCTCAGTCATGTAATCAGTTATATCAGAAATTTGGTTGATTATGTTTTTAGGTTTCGCGTGCATTGCACTTGCACTGTGCTTGTGAAATCTATTGGTAATGCACATCCCACCGCCTTGCTTTTCATTGGATCCTGTCCTTGTCACTTACTTTTTCCCCGTTTCTATTGGCTGTAGCATGAGATTTCCTGTCCTTCCTTGTGTATTTGCTTTTATTTAGTGTCCCGAAACCCAAGTACTATTTTCATCTGCTTCGTGGGACTTTTTTTAAAGCTTTTGTCTGCACAGCGCTTGAGCTCTGCTTGTTCACATACTCTCCCCGGCTGCATGCATTTCAAGTGACCTTGTTTTCAATTTTGTATTGTTTCTCCTCCTTCCTTTACCGTATCTCCCCGTGCATTTAAAGCGTGCTTGTCGGCTGTGTTAACGGTCACATGACCATCGGCGGTGGGGACCCTTATGTGGCGGCAGCTTCAAGTGCTCATTTCAATTCAGTAGCAGCCAAAACTGAACTTATAGACACGCCCTTCTTTCGAGCATCTCTTACATGCACCCATTAGTACAGGAGAAGGACAAACATTCAACGCATGCCATCTGCGCTCTCACCCTCCTCCCACTCCTTGGCTAGTCTAACTCCCTTCCTAATTAAACCAGCACTGTTCGTTTGCCAAGATGGCATCCTTGGCTTATACGCTCCCTTATTTAATTACTACTAGCCGTGCTCGATCATAGTATGATGTCTGGTGGTTTATTATTTCCTCAGCTCATGTCACAGTCCCTCCCCTTGTAAACGGCAATCTCGCGATGGCCACCCTCGCTTGTATTTTAATTTCCGGCGTATGGATTTCCCACAGCAGATTTCGGACCGTATGTGTATCATGAAATACAGTGAGGCCTACCTTCTGCGCAGGCTCTGGGCAGACTGAACACTGGCATTCACTTTTGCAAAAATGTCTTTCCCCTCGCAGTTGTTATACTAAAATCCAAATCGTAAGTAGTTGCTTGTTTTTTTAACTTTTGCAGTCCCAGCCCCTTTCCCTCTCTCCAGCATTCCGCTCTGATATTTCATCAGTCCCCACTCTTCTAATGCTGTCTCGTTTCCCCACCCCCTCCTCCCACTATATGTAGTTTATTGTCTCCCACACCTCTGTTGTTTCCCCAACCCTCACTCTCTTCCCGCTGTTCGTTGTCTCCACACTCCCTGCCCTCATCCTTCTGTCTGTTGTCCCACACCCCACTCTTGTGTTGCTTGCCCCCTTCCTGGCCCCCTCCGCTGTTTGTATGTTTGTTTTTTTACATATCCTCTTGTCTTGCACAAACAGCTGCTATGGTGTCAGTGAAGCTGCACTGTGTTTTGCCCCAGTGTTGTCCTCCATGAACATGGGCCATAGGCTTCAGTACCAAGTCACAATGTTTCATTTCCGAAATTCCCCACTCTGGACAGTGCAGAGAATCCCCTAGACCACTTTCTACAGTATCTTGTTATTTTTGGAGCCTATAATAATTCTGCTAAAGAATTTAGAAGTCGCACGAAGTAGAGACCTCATGGGTTCCTTTTATGGAGTTGTTGTCTAGTACCTCATATCAGTGATGGTGTCAAACATATCAAATGGAGTTTTGGGGAATTCGAAGGTGACTGACCATAACTCTCATTAGACTTCAAACTCACTACAGATTGAAATTCTTCAAAATACAGATACGTTGGAGGCACTGTAAGAGTAAGCAACCAATATGTCTCTTTTGTTTGGTAATTGGTAAGATTTACAAAACTAGAAAAGTAAGCGTATGACAGAAATGTATAGTCATAGGAAAACATTATCCAGGTGACATTAACAGGGCTAGTCTTCTATAACAAAACTAGGGACTCCATTTGTCAATCCCTAATGTGACATTTGTACATGGGCTCAAATGGTGAGTTAAAGAAGAGAAATAGTGCCGTATTTATGTAGCAGATTGGCAAAAGGGCTCTAGTAGCCCATATGGTTCCTTTAGGTCTTCTCCGTGTAATGCACATTCTCTACACATTTGCCCTGACGCAGAGAGATTCACAGAGAAAACAAAAAGCATGCATCCGATGCAATGCTTGCATTAATCTCAGCTACTGGTAATTATTCTGGGTAAAAAAAAAAAAAAACAATGGCCTTCTTCACATGATAGTTCGTGGGCCAGGGAATGCAGAGGTCCTCTAACAAATTTGATTTTTGTGTCAGTTAAACTTTAAATAGCATACATGGAGGTATAAATAGCAAAGTGGACGTAGCGTAGTTAGTCTTTCAGATACAATCTAAACAAATGGATACATTGTTTTTCAGGTTTTTACGTGAATGAGAGAAGGTTGGAATACGTGTTGAGATATTCAAATAGATGGTTCAGGAGCCTTGGAGCTAAGTATGAAAATGCTTGAGCTAAGGTCTCTGATGTATTTACTTTCTTCTGGGAAGTCTTTTCCCTCCCATTATGAGTGGCTTATCTATCAAATAGCTAAGGTGACTTTAATCTAATGCTCTGTAGGTGATGCATCCCATTTGAAAGCGAATTCTGGTGGAGAGATTGAGCCAATGTAGCTACTTCATAGAAGGTATGACGGTCAGATATCCTGCCACTTTTGACAAGTCGGGTTGCATTATTTGGAATGGCTTTGGGAGGACCAGAACTGTTTTAGGAAGGGGGCCAGCATTACATTTCTACCATCTATATGTTAGAGAACATGGGTCTTGTTTTTTTCTCTAGTCTGCGGGAGGATTGGAAGTTTGCATTTTCTGAGACGTTCATGATGGAATGAGGCAGTTTTGGTAACATTGATGAGTTATGCCATGGACACTTTATGGTCAACACTGAATAAGCAGGGGTTTAGTTGTTAGGACTAAGGTATTTGAGAATCCTTGGCAAATGAGATTTAAAAGCCACGTTTGGACTACAAGCGATGGTTCATGGTAATAGAAGAGAATGGATTCACATTTTTAGGTACTAAGCTTTAGAGTGAATTAGCTCACCCATTCATATTTTCCATGATGTCTTTTAGGTAAGGACAGAGGTTGTCTCCTCCATTCAAATTTTCCATTAAATCTTTTAGGTAAGGACTGCCAGAAGGTTTTGGTATTTTAAGACAAAGTTGGGTGTCATTACTGAACTTATGTATGGTAAGCACATGGGTATGCTGCTTTGTGCCAAGTGGGACTATGCAAACATTACACAGAATAATGTAGACAATTGGGTCTTGTGGTGCGCTGCAGCTGAGCGGCAGGAGATAAGCTCTGTGGGAGTCATTTTTTATGAATTTTGATACTGTTGTGATGGAGAATGAGAACCATTTCACCTGGTCTTAATTCCTATTCTGGTGAAAGGATGTCTAGTATGGTGTTATGCTCAAAAGATTAAAATACTTCTGATCCATCTAATAGTACGAAAAGACAGACAGTCCATTGCATCAGCATGCTTAAGGAATCATGAAGTATTTGGTAGATAGCCATCCAAGTGTTACATTTTGGTCAATATCCAAATTGGTAAGACTGCAGAAGGATAGTAGTGGATGTATGGGAGGTTAATTGTAGAGGAGTAGCTTTTTCCAAGAGTTGAGAGACTAGTCTTCCCCTATTTTAAAGGAAGACAGCATGTCTTCTTCTAGAGATTAATTTGTCATTTTGATGACTAGGAAAGAAATAACATAGGCACCCAGTCTGTTTAAGTTTGCTGGAATGTGGTGTAGAAAGCTGGCTATCTATGTAGTCTACCCATGTAAGGGGATACTATGCAGGGTGACCCTTATTGTCTGACAGAGGTTCAAATAATAACAATAAAAGAGAACAGTGTAAAGCGTTTATTGCACACACAGATCCAATAAGCGTGACCCACACTCAATAAACAAATCCAACATTAATTTATAAAAATAACTCTTATGTTTACATTAATTTAGATACCAAGATCATCAGAATCTCGTAAGTACTTGTCAAGATATGAATTTTTATATGTTTCAAAAGTTGCAATAGTGCAACTTAAGAGCAGTAAAGTTATCCTATAGGGGAAAAAACATGTATTGCATTTGGCCACTTGTCAGGACTGTTCTTCAGGACTTAAGGTGAGTACAGGGCAAGGTCTAAGGCCACACCGACAGATCACCTCAGGGGGCTCTAGTGCTTTTGGTTGCAGAGGCGTGTCACATCGTTGGGCGTCCAATTCACTTCAATGGTGATCCAGTTGAAAAGAGCTGCAAACGTGGACCAGTGGACAGGCTGGGGGAACCTACAGGGGGGCTCAACCCTTAAGATGCTCAGGCACATAGGAACACCATCGATCCACGTTGCCTTGGGTTGGTGGCTTGGGTACAGTGGTGTCTTTTGGCATCCGGTTTGTGTGCTGGAGTCACTTGCAGTAGGAGGGGGGGCCTGCAGAAAGAGGATGCAGGCAGCGACTGGAAGTCCAGTCTGGCCAGCCCCAAGACTGGGGTCAGATCTTGTGGGTTTCAGGACCCCATGGGCACCGTCACCTACCTCAGGCTCCGGCTGTGGGGGCGCATGTACAGAGGCATTTTGAGGTGTGGGTTGGCGGCAGTTAAGGTCTCACTCTTAGTCTTGGGTTCTGCAGAAGGGGGGCAAGCAGGTCAGCTGGACTACTTTTGATGTGGGTTTAACTGCCCAGGAAGACCATTGATGTGCAGGTTGGTTTTCCTCAGCGTTGGTGCAGTTCTGCTGTGGGCTCCCGCAGGGTGCTCTGCTCAAGCCACGGTGCGAGCTGCGGGCATTTTCCGGACCGCAGGGCTCGCCGTGGCCCTTTTTCCCATCTGTGGACCACATTATTGCCCGGGGAGTGGTCGTAGGCCCAGGGTTTTGCATCAGCCCTCGCCATGTTCAACGCACGGCATTGGTGTTCGTCACAGGATGTCTGTGCCCCCCCCCCTTCACTTACCTAGTGTCCTGTTCTAGGGCTCTTTTCTTTCTTTCCTTTTTTTTTTTTCTTTTTCCTAGTGGGGCCATATTCTCTCCTTCCCAGCATGCCATTCTTCTTGTCTTTTCCCTGCATGCATCTGTTTCCCTTTCTAATATGGTGCCTTCTTCTGCCTTATTCAATAGCCCCGGCTGGTTTTTCTCTGATTCCAGTTTTTGTTAATGTTTGTTTCCAGCTTTTTCAACCTCGGCCAGAGCAGGACCTGCAAGAATCGAGGTCCCACTTAAGCTCCATCTGTCAAAGTAAGTAAGCGAAAGGTGGACCGTGACAGATTGCAACGCCCAAAACCCCAGTTTTGGTCAAGAATCATAGAAGACACTTTGAAGGTTGCTGAGGAAACAAGCCAAACGTTACTCCTGACCATCCAACAACAAGCCCAGGAACTGCAACAGTTGTGAACTCAAAATCCAGCTTTACGACAAGCCTTGGTCTCCAGAACCACAGATGTCCCCACCATCTCTGCAACTATACCTCGTTTTTGGGGGATCCCAACAAATTACAAGAATTCCTTAATTCCCTGACAGTTTATTTTGCATTTCGAACTTCGCAATTTGTGCAAGATAAGACTGAAGGAGCTTGGGCGACGCTTTTGGTAGCCACAAATGATTCCCGATTGTCTGACTATATCGCCTTTGTTGCTGCCTTTAAGGAAATGTTTGAACGTCCTGGACTTGAGTCCTCCAGAAGAAGCCTTATGTGACATCCAGCAGGGCAGTCAGGACGTCTTACAATATATCATACGTTTCAGACAATTGGCAGCTGAAACCACTTGGGTAGAATATACACTTGTTACCCTTTTTCAGAGGGTTCTTTGGGATGCAATAAAGGACAAACTAGTACACTCCGCTAGAGTGCAAGACATCAAGGGTTTAATGGACTTAGCACTCTCCATAGAATATCGCCTTAATGAACGTAGGATCGAGAAAAAAATTAGTTGTGTACCATCCCATTCAGGAACCCCACGTACCATCACTCACCGACTCGATCTGAGTCTCCAGGAATTATCGGCACAGCTCGTGGACCCTTAACTGCTAGTGAATGTGAAACCAGACGACAGAAAGGACTGAAGCCCTCATTATGACATTGGCGGTAAATCCCGCTTACCACCTCGCTGACGGCCACCAACTTACCGCCGCGGTGGCGGATATCCGTTCACCATATTATGACACACACACACACCAATCCGACTGACCAAAGATCAGTGCAAAAGTGTTGTTCCCAAAACCCATACCGTTACGCCAACAAAACAACGCCCATCACATTATGACCCACGGATCACCATGGCGGACATTCAGTGGCGGTAAACCATTTGCTGTACATACCGCCGCGCTCAGAATGAACACCCACATACAAAACAACACCACATTGGCCAATACTAAAAACACACACCTGACACCCATACATACACCACACCCATACCACTATAAAACACACACCCACAGTACTCACAACCCCTTACGAACAACAATTGCCACCCGGAGACTGAGAAGAAGAGCACAGAGACAACTAGACACACATACCACTTACACTCATACATCCCTCATGCACTCCATATCACACACCCCACCACATTACCCAACACACCCTCACCAACACACATCACACAACACCCATGGCACCACAAAGACACACCTGTTTCACTGAGTAATAGTTAAGGGTCATGGTGGAGGAAATTGTCAGGGTAGAGCCACAGCTGTGCAGAGCACAGGTACAGCAGATATCCATTGCAAGGAAAGTGGAGCTATGGCAAAGAATTGTGCACAGGGTCAACAACGTGGGACAGCACCCAAGAACAAGGGACGACATCAGGAAGAGGTGGAACGACCTGCGGGGAAAGGTACGTTTCATAGCAGCAAGACACCAGCTTGCCATGTAGAGGACTGGCGGTGGAGCCCCATCTCCTCCCCACAGCTCACTTCATGGGAGGAGCAAGTACTGGCAATAGTGCATCCTGAGGGACTCACTGGAGTAGCCGGAGGACTGGACACTGGTAAGTCAATGTTTACTACCTATCACCCCCAATACCTGCATGCCATCTCACACCCACACCCTCCCTCCCATCACTCCACTCCATCCCATACACTGCACCTACACATCTCACTATCGCCAATGCCAAGCCCTGCATGCCATACCAATGCATGGACACCCCTCCCAGGCCTGCATGGACACCCGTCACTAATGCGTGCACAGCATAGGGAAACTAACAATCCCACAATACATCACCATACACAAACAAAAGCTGGCAGGGTAACACCAAACATAGAGGGGAAGCTAGGGAAGTACAAATGTCATACACTTGAAGCATAATACATAATTTACATACCCACAGGTACACCAGCCAATGTCAGTCGACAGGAGGTGCTACCACTATCCAGTCCCCCAACAGAAGAGGCCCCCAGTGATGACAGCAACTCTGGACTTCAGGATCTGGAGGACGTACCTGGCCCATCAGGGACCACTGGACAGTCGGTCACCCAAGCCCATCCACAGACCACCACAGAGCCTCCCCCATTTGGAACCAACACCACAGCACCCACCCAGCGTACCCACACCTCTGTCCCCAGGATACATCAATCAGCAGTGTGCCCACCTGTACAGGGACCCCAGGCCACACCCTCGCCCACAAGTCAATCGGGGACCTAGGGTCAGTGGCAGTGGGCACACCATTTAGGGGACAGAGGCACTGGCGAATAGGAACACTGGGAGGACTTCTATGTAACCAGGGGGAGGACAGGACAATGGAACTGACTCTCCAGGAGGCACTCTCCGACATCCTGGGAGCCTACCAACATTCCCAGGACACGATGGGCCAGATCCTTGACAACATGCAGGGGAACAGGCTGCAGGAGGGACAGTATCAGGGGATCAGGGAGGACTTGCAGGCCATTAACAACACCCTGATTTCCATAGCAGGGGTGCTGGCAGACATGGCCAACATCATGAGGGAGGCAACAGCACACCAGCGGGCCCCTACCACTAGCCAGTCAAGTGAACAGCCCTCCACTTCCGCTGCCGCTAGCGGCCAGGAGGCCACAGGACCCACAGGCCACCAGCACCCCTCCCCCTACAGAAGGTTAACCACCCTCCAAACGTTCCCTGGGACCCAGACAGAAGCCAGAAACACTTGCCAAGATCACCACCAGGAAATGAGGCTCTCTTGATTGTCCCCCTTGTGTCCCACACCGTCACCTTGTCCACCTTAAACTGCCATTACTCCCCACCTGTGCTACAAACAGACTGGAACAATACCCTGGACTTTCCTCCTTAATCACCCCATTCCATTGCACTTTCCCCTCAATATCTTAGTACTACAATAAACACCCTTGGACAAACTTCGACTTCTAGTATTTCACGTATTGCAAACTTGTATTCATTGAAACAGCTACATCCATTGCAAATTAACTGTACATAGTGAGAGCGTAGAATGAATGACCTGTTGCTGGCTGTTGTGATCACATCAAGACATTGTTGTTATATCACCAACATCTGTAAAATGACAATACATAGGTGACAGTAAGTAGAGGAAACAAGTGGGTAATGCCAGCATGCCAATGCCACACAGAATACAACAATATTCAAAGAAATGTGAAGTTTCACTGTCTCAGCTGTGTGTCATTGGAAGTACTGACGGATTACTAATGTTCTGTTGTCCACATCCTCCTCTTCCTCCTCATCCTCACTGTCCTCAGGGTCCACTGCTGCCACAGGGGCATCTCCAGTCTCCTCCTCCTGCAGAAAAGGTGCATGGCGTCTGAGGGCCAGGTTGTGCAACATGCAGCATGCCAGTACTATCTGGCAGACCTTTTTAGGTGAGTAGCACAGGGATCCAACTGTCAGATGGAGGCACCTGAACCTGGCCTTCAGGAGGCTGAAGGTTCTCTCAATTATCCTTCTAGTTCACCCATCTGCCTCATTATAACATTCTTCTTCCCTTTTCCTGGCATTCCTCACAGGGGTCAGCAGCCACAATAGGTTTGGGTAATCAGAGTCACCTGCAAAAATTGCGGGACAACATCTAGCCATACACTATCCTGTTTGGCCAACAACATAAACATACAACAACATGCACCAGATGGGGATCAAGGCTCACCGGTAAGCCACACCCTGTGCCTCTGTAGTTGGGCCATCACATTTGGGATGCTGCTATTCCTAAGGACAAAGGCATCATGCACCTACCCAGGATACTCGGCATTGACGTGGGAGATGTACTGGTCCGCCAGGCACACCATCTGCACATTCATGGAGTGGAAACTCTTACGATTTCTGTACACCTGTTCATTCTGCCGGGGGAGGGCAAACGCAATATGTGTACCGTCAATCGCCCCAATTATATTTGGGACTATGTCCCATTGCATAAAATCCGGCCTTCACCGTGACCAAATCTTCCACATGGGGGAAAGCAATGTAGCTGCACACATGTTTTACCAGGGCAGACAACACTCTTGCCAGCACGATTGAGAACATTGGCTGTGACATTCCTGCTGCCAAACCCACTGTCACTTGGAAAGAACCAGTTGCCAGGAAATGGAGCACTGCTAGAACCTGCACAAGAAGGGGGATCCCAGTGGGATGACGGATAGCTAAGATCAGGTCAGGCTCCAGTTGGGCACACAGCTCTGTGATTGTGTCCCTGTCCAGTCTATAGTTGAGTATTATGTGCCTGTCCTTCAGTGTAGCTAAGTCCACGAGTGGTCGGTACACAGGGGTATGTCTCCATCTCCTATTCATCTGCAGCGGTAGGTATCTAAGGGACACAAGAGTGAGTAGGCTGTCACAATTTGAACAACTATACCACAACAGCAGTCCACATCGTGCAATCATGTTTTGGGTCATGTTATGTGCCTATTCATCCTGTGAACAGCAATTATCAATAGGCCTGTCCCCCCTGAAATGGCAACCGCCTGTCCCGTGTGTAGGGACAGGTGGAAGTGAGGTAATTCAGCCAACGTTGTGCGCCGTGGCAGTAGGCGGTCGTGAACCACCGTACAATTCCTCATTGGATAATATTGGGCCCTACGGGGTACAGTGGCCAATGGGGATGTACACCGGCGGTGACAGTATACACCGCCGCGAACGTGATCGCCATTTTATTTCTCAATCATCACTTGTTTCCTGACCTTCCACAGAAGAATACCTACACTGCATGTACTGCTGTGACCTGTGTCTGGAACCTACCATGGCCTGTGTGACTGGGGAAAGGGCCCAAGCCTTCACTTCTGAGGAGTTGGAGCGACTGCTCGATGGGGTCCTACCCCAGAACGGACTGCTGTATGGGCCTCCAGACCAACAGGTGAGCACACTGTGGGCACGATGCATGTGGCATGAATGCATGGAGATGTGTGTGAAGGCATTGTGTAAGGGTAGGCGGGGTAGGGTATTTTATCTTGGTGGTGTACATGCTGTGAGCTGGCCTATGTGTGTTGCAATGGTGACGGGATCGGGTATGTTAGGCCATGTGTGATACAGGCTGGACTGTTTGTTTAATGGAGTTCTCCTGTATGTATTACCTCTGCAGGTCTGCGCCCATCAAAAGAAGGGATTATAGCATGCCATCGCTAAGGAGGTGCGGACTCCGGGGGACTATGGCAGGCGGAGCACCCACAGTCGCAAACGGTGGTAGGACCTGAGACGCTGGGCACGGAAGACCGCGGAGACCTAGCTCGGGATGGCCTTCCAACGAGGAAGGGGTGGCCGTTGGACCCTGACCCCCCTGATGGCCCGCATACTGGCGGTGGCCTACCCTGAGCTGGATGGGCATTTGAGGGCATCACAGCAGCCACAAGGGGGTGAGTACAGTGGGTATAATTACAACTTATGACTGGTGGGGTGGTATCCTGGTGGTGGTTGTGTGTTAGTGGGTGCCCCTAAGGCCAGGCCAAACATAGTGGCATGGTTCCTGTCAACGGTAATGGTTGCCTGGCAAATACAGGTAACCTAGCTTGTTAGTATTCACTTCTAGGCAGGGCTGCGTGGGTCCCAGGTGTGCTGCAGTTGGCGGTGTGTGCTCCTTTCCATGCCTTGGTGACTAGCCATTTCAATGGTAGTGCAATTCATAGTGCGTAGGCCTGTTTCCTGTGTGTGAGGGTGCTGTGTACACCAAGGGTGGTGTTGGTGTAGTCATTGACCCAGAGTATCCTTTGTCTCTCTCCCCCCTTTCTTGTTTTGTCATCCTGTCCTCATGTGCATTAGCATCATCTGGTGGAGGAGCAGAGGCACCAGCGACAGAGGGAGGTGCATCACACAGGACCCTGGAGGCACAGTCCACCGACGCCGAGGGAACCAGTGGGACGGAGGGTGAGGGGAGCACCACGACGGAGACTTGAGGGGACAACACATACTCAGATACCTCCTCTGATGGGAGCTCCCTTGTGGTGACGGACACCTCTGTGACAACCCGAGCAGCAGGTAGAGCCACCACCCCTGTACCAGCACCGCCCTCCCAGTAGCCCCTCAGCGAGTTGCCTGTGCTAGGTCACCCAGGAGAGTGGGCATTTCCTTCACCCCAGGCACCTCAGGCCCTGCCCCAGTGAGCCCTGCTGCCCTGAGTGAGGAGGCTCTTGACCTCCTGAGATCCATCTCTGTAGGGCAGTCAACCATTGTGAATGCCAACCAGGGGCTGGCATCCCAGATGCAGCAATGCAATGCATTCCTGGAGGGCATTCATGGTGGATTGGCGGCCCAGCAGAGATCGATTCAGACTATGGCCTCTTCTCTGATGGCAGCCATTGACCCTGTTTCAAGCGTCCCCACTCCAACTCCCACTTCCCAGTCCCACTCCCCTCAGCCCCAACCCATCCCAGGCACACAGACAGATGAGCATGTACACAAGGCAACACACAAGAGTGGCACAGGCAAACACAAGAACCACGCTTCATCACACAGGCACTCACACAAACACCATTCAGATGCAGACACGACAACATTCACTGTCTCCACTGTCTCCACCTCCTCCTCCACATCCCACCCAGTTACGTCCACACTCACACCTGCATGCACTACATCAACATCCACTACCAGAATCACCACACCAAGCAGAACACACACCTCACTGGCAGACACCTCCGCAACATCCATGCATGCGTCCCATGTGTCCTCTCCCACCGTGTCTGTCCCCCCTCCTAAAGGACACAAACGCAAGCACTCAGCCATCCACCTCACATCAGCATACAGCCCATGCACCTTCACTGAAATCCAGCAGACAAACACCTCCAACAACCACTTCCTCATCCTCCACTCCCATTACTCCTCCCTCCTCCCGCCCCAATGACCCGAAAAAGCTTTTCCTTTCCCAAATTGACCTCTTCCCTACTCCCTGTCCTACACTTATGGGCAGGGTATCAAGGACACAGCCCAGCACCTCAGCCAAAGAGTCCACGAGGACAGTGGTAGCACCACCTACTCATGGTGGTAAGGATACAAGGCCTACGACACTGAAGGGTAAGGAGCCAGCACCACCAGGGATGAAAGGGAAGAGTCCTGCACCAACTGTGAGGAAGGGGAAGGAGCCTACACCAGCTGTGAAGAAGGGGAAGGAGCTTGCACCAGCTGTGAGGATGGGGAAGGAGACTACACCAGCTGTGAGGAAAGGGGAAGGAGCCTACTCCAGCTGTGAGGAAGGAGAAGGAGCCTTCATCAGCTGTGAAGAAGGGGAAGGAGCCTGCACCACCAGGCAGAGAGTGGTAGAGCCCATCCACCCCTGCCAGGAGGGGGAAGGGATCCCTGAGCCATGAACAGGAGGAGAAGAGGCACTCTACGCCAGCAGAAACTGTCAGGCTAACACCGCCACCACCACCACCACCTGTCACAGGGCCCCCACTGCCAGCTGTGAATGTGCAGCCATCAGTGAATGCAGGGGCTGCCCAGGAGCCTCAAGGCCAACCACCACCACCATGCAGCCATCAGTGAGTGCAGGGGCTGCCCAGGAGCCTTCCCCAACCACCACCACCACGCAGCCATCACCACCGACGAACGCTATGTAGTCCACCCTCCAGGGGCTACTGTGCAGGCTGCCCCCTCCAGAACAAGTGGACAAGTCACCCACTTGAGAGACTGTGGCCTTGCACTCCCCAGGACAAAGCAATGGGCATGTTGCCCCCTCCAGAACCAGTGGGCAAGTCACCCACTTGAGAGACTGTGGCCTTGCACTCCCCAGGACAAAGCAATGGGCATGTTGCCCCCTCCAGAACCAGTGGGCAAGTCACCCACTTGAGAGACTGTGGCCTTGCACTCCCCAGGACAAAGCAATGGGCATGTTGCCCCCTCCAGAACCAGTGGGCAAGTCACCCACTTGAGAGACTGTGGCCTTGCACTCCCCAGGACAAAGCAATGGGCATGTTGCCCCCTCCAGAACCAGTGGGCAAGTCACCCACTTAAGAGACTGTGGCCTTGCACTCCCCAGGACAAAGCAATGGGCATGTTGCCCCCTCCAGAACCAGTGGGCAAGACACCCACTTGAGAGACTGTGGCCTTTCACTTTCCAGGAAAAAGCAATGGGCATGTTGCCCCCTTAAGAACCAGTGGGCAAGTCACCCACTTGAGAGACTGTGGCCTTGCACTTCTTAGGACAAAGCAATGGGCATGTTGCCCCCTCCAGAACCAGTGGGCAAGTCACCCACTTGAAAGACTGTGGCCTTGCACTCCCCAGGACACAGCAATGGGCATGTTGCCCCCTCCAGAACCAGTGGGCAAGACACCCACTTGAGAGACTGTGGCCTTGCACTCCCCAGGACAAAGCAATAGGCATGTTGCCCCTTCCAGAACCAGTGGGCTTGTTCCCGCATCTGGCTGAGGTGCCTGCCTATTTGCAAACTGATGCCCCTGCAGTGTTCTATCTGGATGTGCTCAGGATTCGAACTGAGCCTTAGACTGTTCCCTGTGGCCATGTGGGCCCTTTGAACTTTGGACTGGTAAGTGTCCCTTTTTGTACGTTTGTATATATCTCTTTCATTGCCAAATCGAATTATTAATTTTGATGTTGATCTGATTACAATCACTTTAGTCAATTCCTGTTGTCCTTGCATTATTCTGCTGATTTTCGGGGACAAATTGTTTTTGTAGTGCAGCTGGTTGTGTGTATGGTGTGTCGCGTGTGTGTCATGCGTGTGTGTGTGTGTCACTCTCGTTTTTCTCCCTCCCTCCCTTGTGTGCTAGGCGGCTCTACATACCGTCATCGTCTTCGTCGGCGTTGGTGCTCCAGGTGGAGCATAACGTTAAAGATCATCGGGAAAACTTGCAGTTCGGGATCCATGGCGGCGTGGTACTTCCCTGCGTCTCCAATGGTGAGTCCTTTCACTTCTGAGCTCTGTTTCTGCCAGACTTCTGTTGGTGTTGGTACCACCCCGGAAAAGGTGGCAGTTTGCAGGGTCAAAATATGCTGGGCGGTTCTTTGTCTCCCGCCTGGCTGTGGGTGGCTACCACGGTGGTGACTATTGTTTCCGCTGTGGCAGTTGGTGTGGCACATTGAGTGTCTATGGGAGATATCACCGCCATGGTCATAATTTGCCAGTACTTACCGCCAGCCTGTTGGCGGTAGTACCGCCACTTTATCACCCACCACCAGGGTCGTAATGCGGGCCTGTGTCTTTACTGTGGTGCTCCTGGTCATTTGATTTGTACATGTCCCATTCGTCCTTCGAAGTCTTCGGGAAACACCAACGCCTGTCCTCTGTGAGCAGGAAAGGGATGGGATTTTCTGAGATACCTTCTATTTGCTCATCCAAAGAAGAAATAACATCCCTCTTTCTTTTGCTCATAACAATGCAGTTACCTGACGGTCGGGATGAGAGAGCATTAGCATTGTTGGATTGTGGAGCCAGTGGACTATACCTTGATGAGACATGGGCTATGGAAAAGAAAATCCCTTGGATACCTAAGGACATACCGGAGCAGGTTCATACAGTTGATGGATCCCTTCTAGCTTCTGGACCTGTCACTAATACTACTCCTACCTTATGTTTACGTTTTGGGAAACATCAGGAATATGTTTCCTTTGATCTGATTTCTTCACTGAATCATGTCCTAATTTTAGGTATACCCTGGTTAACACAACACAATCCCTATATCAATTGGGAAACCCAAACTATTTCGCTTTCTTCCCAATTATGTCAACATCATTGCTTTTCATCAGGAACATACTGGTCACCAAAGGGAATGCTTTTGACACCACAAGAAGTGGGTTGTTCCATCATCTCTATCCAAGGGATACCCAGTCATTACCTGGAATATGAAGACGTATTTCAGAAACCCGAAAGACCAGTGCTGCCACCACTCAGAGAATATGATTGTGCCATTCCCTTAGAAACTGGTACGGTAGTACCCTTTTGGAGAATGTACTCACTTACTGAGCCCGAAAAGAAGATACTCAAGGAATTTCTGGAAGAAAACCTACAGAGCGGGTTGATTGCTCCTTATTTTTCACCCGCTGGGGCTCCCTTCTTTTTCGTGCCAAAGAAGACGATGGATCTAAGTCCCTGTATAGACTTTCGCAGGCTCAATAAGATCACCATAAATGACCGGTATCTTCTGCCCCTCATAAAAGATATTCTAGAAGCAGTAATAGGAGCAAAAAATGTACTTTAAGTTAGATCTTAGGGGAGCCTACCATCTTCTAAGAATACAAGAAAGTGACGAACGGAAAAACGCTTTTCACACCCCTTTTCGTCATTATGAATATTGTGTAATGCCCTCTGGCCTAACCAACACTCCCTCTGTTTTTCAAAGGTTTATGGACTCAGTGTTTTCTGACCTTTTAAATCAAACAGTGGTTATATACCTAGATGATATCTTAATATATTCCAATCATCCAGAACATCATACTATGCATGTACCTCAAGTTCTAGAAAGACTACAACACCAACTATTTTGAAAACAAGAGAAATGTGAATTTGACAAAACTGAGGTGAAATATTTGGGGTACCATATCAACCAAGTTGGTATTGCCATGGACCCAGACAAGGTTCAAGCCATTCTATACTGGCCTCCCCCTCTTCTATCAAAGAAACCCAGTGTTTTTTAGTATTGGCCAATTTTTATTGTCAATTCATAGCAGATTTCGCCCAGCAGACTAGTCATATCACGTGAACTCTTAAGAAATAGAGTCTATGGAACGGCGTTTGTTGGACAGAAGTTGCAGAAACCGCATTTCAAGGCCTAAAGCATGCCTTTAAGCAAGCGCCAATATTACAGCACCCTGATACCACCAAGCAATTTATGGTTATCACTGATGCTTCAGAGAGTGCAATAGGGACCGCACTACTACAAAAGCAAAGTGATGATGGATTAGAACATCCATTTTTTTATCTATCCCATACATTATCTGATTCAGAGCGTAATTACTGTGTTTTGGAATGAGAACTGCTTGCCTTAAAGACAGACTGTAATGAATGAAGACAATTCCTCATGGGTTCAAGGGAAACCTTTGAGGTAAGAACAGACCATCGAAACTTACAGTGTCTATGTAATTTCTAATGCCGGAACAGTCGCCAAGCCTGATTGGCCTTCTTTTTTTGTCAATTTGACTTTTACATAACTTACATACCTGGTTCCCAAAATATTTTGGCAGACACCTTGTCACGACGTTATCCTGAAAGTATCGATCCTCTACTTGAACCAGATAGAATTACTGGACTAGTACAATCTTTTCTTGATAATGTGAAGTCTGAGTATTCAACCCTCTCTAGAATTGAAATGAATAACTTACATCCAAATCTACGTAAAGTTAAAGGATACTACTATCATAAGGGATGCATTGTTCCTCCCTACTATGATGGTCCCAACAGAAGCACTACAGATTTGAAACAATTCTCCTATTGCCGGTCATCGTGGTATCAAAGCCACCCAAGAACTATTCCTTCGCTCCTCTTGGTGGCACACGCTTAAGACAGACACTGAAAGCTATGTGTCTTCTTGTTCCATCTGTGCAAAAAACAAGATACCTCATACCAAACCAGCAGGACAGCTTCGGCCTTTACCCGTTCCACCAGCTCCTTGGCATACTGTGTCCACCGATTTCATGTGTTTCTTACCTCCCTCAGCAGGAAATCGAGTTATAATGGTGACAGTTGACTCATTTAGTAAGATGGCTCATTTTACTACATTAAAGAAACTACCCACTGCAAAAGAGTTGAGTCAAATCTTTATACAGGAGATCTTTCGCCTTGGCGGTCTCCCTTAAGTCATTGTCTCAGACCGCAGCCCCAATACATTTCAGGCTTTTGGAAGCATTTTTGCAAAACACTACATATCGATGTGGCCTTGTCATCTGGTTATCATCCACAAACTAATGGACAAACATAACGCCTGAACGAAGGACCTGAACAATATTTTTTGCAATGCTACAGAAAGCAACTGGTCTATGTACTTACCACTCGTGGAATTCTCATATAATAACGCAGTACATAGTGCTTCAAAGGTCACTCTTTTTTTTGTTGCTCTTATGGTTTTCATCCTAAATCCTTTCCTGCTACCGTCATCTACACTTCCTGCTATCACATCATTTACTGGAAGACTACCTACTATCCAAAGTATTATACATTCCAATCTCCTAGCTACCAAACTACAAATGAAAAAGATGGCTGATAAGCGACAATGTGATGGCCTGTCTTATCAAGTTAGAGACAAGGTCTGGCTTTCTTCCAAATTTTTGCCTCTTCGTCTGTCACAAAACAAGATCAAGGCCCGTTAGAATGGACCATTCCTGATTCTTCAAGAAGTCAATCCAGCGTCATTCCGTCTTTGTTTACCTCAAACTTGGAGGATACATCCTATGTTTCATGTGTCTCAGTTGAAGCCCTAAGTGCCTGATCCTTTTCATAGACAATTCTCCTGCCCCCCTCCTCATTTGGTGGATGACGTGCCCGAATACGAGGTCCAGGAAATATGTGACTCTCAGATTTTCTGAAGACGTCTCCAGTTTCTCATTCACTGGAAGGGCTATCCTCTTAGCGAATGTTCCTGGGAAGACGCCTCTTCTGTTCATGCGCCTCTCTTGGTTTGTCATTTTTTCTGTCTTTTTCCGGGCAATCCATGGGCTTCGGGGGAGGGGGCCTACTGTCATGCTGCTGGCTCCTGCAGCATCCTCTGCTCGAGCTGTGGTGGGACCCTTTTTCCCAGCCGCGGCCCACATTTTTGCCCGCGGCGCGGTCGGAGGCCCAGGGTTGTGCGTCAGGTTTTGCCACGTTCAATGCGCGGCATGGGTGTTTGCCACGGGATGTCTGTGCCCCCTCTCCCCGGCCCTTCACTTACCTGGTGCCCTGTTCTAGGGCTCTTTTCTTTCTTTCCTTTTTTCTTTTTTCCTTTTTCCTAGTGGGGCCATAGTCTCTCCTTCCCAGCTTGCCATTCTTCTTGTCTTTTTCCTGATTGCATCTGTTTCCCTTTCTAATATGGTGCCTTCTTCTGCCTTGTTCGATTGTCTCGTTCCCAATCCAAGATAGCGTTCTTGCTTCTTCCTGCATGTCACTTCCTTCTAAAGGGTATATAAGGGGTCAGATTCTTATTCTCTTTGCGTTGCAACACTTCCTTTGGTGGTGATCACGCTCTATGGTTTTACTCTGATTCCAGTTTTTGTTCCTGTTTTTTCCAGCTTTTCCAGTTATTCTGTTCTTGGCGTTGGAATTCTGATTTTTCATGTGTCCTTTTTTCTTCTGTTCCAGGGAGTTCCTGTTAAAGGGGTTTTTCTTCTGGGACTCCTTCTGGAGGGCACGGACTGTTGTGGCATACCACTGCCAGCAGCACCGTAGCTACCAGAAAGGATCGCCCCTACCTCGGCCAGAGCAGGACCTGCAAGAATCGAGGTCGCACTTTAGCTCCATCTGACAAAGGCAGTAAGTGAAAGGTAGGCCGTGACAGGTGCCCAGACTGGACACAAGCAGCCTTGGCTGTTACAAGGGGTCCAGTACATTGGGTGTTGGTGCTGTGCAGCTCAGGTCGGTCCTGGCATCCCCACACTTGGAGGCAGGGTGGATCTGACCTGTAGGAGCATGGTAACCTCCTCCTCGGCGGCTACTGCATCAGTAGTGCCAGTAAGTGGCAGGAAGGTGAACCAGACTTTACCTCTTTGGTGCCTGCAGCTGCAGAGGAGTAGCTCCTCTACTCCAAGGGAGATTCTCTGGTGATTAACGAACACTGGCAGACCTCTGGGTTTATTGAAGTTTGCGCAGCAACAGGACAATTCTGTTTCTTCTACGACTGGTGGGGGCAGCAGACAGGCTGGCAAGGTTGGAGCCAAGTCAGTTGTTGCTCCTTTGTTCTCAGGTCAGCACTCTTTTTTGTCCACACCTTCTCTTTGTCTGTTGAAATCTGAAGTCCTGGTATCGAGGGGATGGTCCCTAAATATTCAATTTAGGGGCGTTAAGGGGTGTGAAGGCTACTAGCCAATGGGCTACTTACCCTGGGGTCACTACACCCTCTAGATGACCACTTCCTTTGGAAAGTGGACATCACCATGTCCCAGAATTCCTAATCCTGCCACACACAGGATGGTGGAATTCCTAACTTCGTGTTCACCTCAGGCTAGTCACCCTAGAAGTGTGTCCAGCCTGGCAGTGCAACAAGCATTACCGCTTAGCTAACTTTCCCACCTGTCCTGGTGCCAAATGGGCCTCAGAGCAGGGGATTGCCTCTCCCAGGTCTAGAGGAAGCTGGGGATTGCATACCAAAGGAGGCAGGGACTTTGAAGACCCTGGCCTAGGTATGCAGATTTACTAACCATTCTGTTGGCGAAGGTGATAAGCACCCCTGCCAGAGCAGGCATTGTTTCTGACCTCAAAGAGCAAAGACTCTTACCTCCAGGAGTCAGAAACTTGTCTGTGGTGGCCAGCTGGTCAATACTAGTCAGCCAGCATACCAGAGGACTAGTAGATTTCAGGGGGCACCTCTAAGGTGTCCTCTGGGTGCATGTCATAATAAATCCAATACTGTCATCAGTACTGTATGGATTTATTGGGACAAGGTATTTGATAGCAAACACCACTATTTTTTCCATGTAGCCATCATGTAGTTGAGTCACTCGTGCTGACCAGTGTCTAGTACATGCTTTTAAGATGGCCTTTCACTTGCAATGTCTAGGAATAGAACTAGACATCACAGGGGCATATCTGTTCAGGCAGATATGTCCTCATATTTATTATAATGCACCCTACCTTAGGGCTCTTGAGGCCAGCTGTAGGGGTGACTTACATATAATGCATGCTGTGACTTTGGTATTGTACCCAATGTGTGTCCAATGTTGGGTTTTCACTCAGGGTTTGCACCCTGAGACGCAGTCTGCGATGGCAGGCTGGGTGGGGTCCATTACGGTGAAATAAGATATGGTGCAGCCCTTAGGGAGCCACTTCAATACCTATGTGCTAAGTACCAAGGGTACCATTTACTAGGGACTTACAGAGTACTAAAGTCATGTGCCAATTGTGAAACAATCAGACATACTTTTTTTTAAGGAAAGAGCACTGGCACTGAGGTCTGATTAGCAGGCCTCAGTGCACTGTCAGAGACGAAAATCAGCATCAAGTAGTTCTAAAAGGTGGCTTAAAGTGGGGGCATCTGCCCAGAAGAGCAGTTTCCTACATCGTTTTATCAAAAGATGGTGAATTAAGTGAGGCTATAATTCATGAGAGGAAGCCAGTTTCAAGTTACTTGATAGCCATTTTAGAATGGTTCTCTAAGGGCTAAAAAGTGCTGAGAGGGTGGATTGGAAGTCTCTTCTGAGTTCTAAGTACTTTTGGATCTTTCCCGAAAGAAGTTGGTAATGTTGATGACTATTGTGCACAAACTAGTTATTTGTGTATCTTGAGTAGGGCTGAAACAGTGTGTTATAGTTTGGAAGAGTGCCCCTGGATTATTCAGAGCTACCATAATCTATTTTATAAGTAGTTGGTCTTTCTGTGGCTAACCATGTCTTTGTGGGTTTACTTGCTTGCTAGATCTTGAGGTGAGTAAGAGGTTTGGTGTATTCTCCAAATAATTACTTTCTTGTTGTTCCTTTGCTGGTGCTGAGTTTCTTGTTTTATCTGGATGATGATGGATTTTCCCTGATATGTATTTTTATGTTGATCAAAGCGTCTCCGATAGTAATTAGAGTGGCTTCACTTTAATAAATGATAAGATCTTTAGTGGAAAAAGGGATGTTCCAGGATGTAAATCAATGTTTAACATCAGACAGTCAGACATGTTTCTTAGAGGCAGTACTGTAGTAGTATAAAATCTTTTTTCAGTTGTGAAATCATAAAAGCAAACAGAACAATACATTGTATTAAAAATAAAAATAAAAATAAAATATGTATATACAGATTTACAAATCAGCGTTTAAAAGAACAATTTGCCACTTGCGTGAACAGTCTCAGCACATTACAAAATCATACTTATTGGGACATACCAATGCCAGGTATAGCAAGGTGGTAGTGATGAAGCAAAGTGCATATATGCATTAAAACTAGTATTTCCAACTTTTTTTAATAAATATAGCATACCCTAAACCTATGCACTATAAAATGCTGTGACCCTATTCAGTCAGGGACTAATGTGGCTCCAAGAAAAAGGTTGTATGAAACCAAATACAACAAATTAAAATGGCAGTAAAAAGAAACAAAATAACAGTGGAGAGGGCTGTATAAGTTACAGTAAAACTAATATCCCAGGGCCAGATGTAGCAAAGGGTTTTACCCATTTTGTGTCTATGGGAAAATGTGTTCGTACACATGGCCCCCAGTCATGTGGTTCGTACTTACAGTTATGTTCAGGTTCAACTGTAGCTATATACAGTTGTGGGCTGCAGATAACATATTTTTTAATGATATAATATCCAAGTCAGACTCAAAAGGGTACCATAGTGTCATCATATGTACATCTTTCACAATCAGTATGGGGAAGAACATTCAAACTAATCACTGCCAAAGTAACCAGAGTTTATACCTGGTAATTATTACTTATCCACAACTTTGCGCAGCCTAACTGAAGCTGAAATTAACCTATAAACTGTATGTAATACCAATTCAGTTTGTAGTTACTGGACATACAATAGTGCTGGCCTACACAATCTAATATTAAGGGTTCTAAGCAAAGGGGCCAGTATGGTTTTTCCTTGGAACCTTATATAAATCACAAAAAAGATAAAATGAAACTGTGACTTGGTTGTTTTAGAATCACAAGTGTTAGGAAAACAGCTTTTCCAACCCTCCTCAGAGTGACACAAAGAAAACACAAACACCAGGCAAGGTTCCAGAAGAGATGAAGGGGGTCATTCTGACTCCCGCCGGCCGCGGTAACCGCGGTGCCTGCGGGAGCCGCCAGAATACCGCTGCGCGGTCAGAAGACCGCCGCGGTTATTCTGTGTTTCCCGCTGGGCTGGCGGGCGACCGCCAGAAGGCCGCCCGCCAGCCCAGCGGGAAACCCCTTCCCACGAGGAAGCCGGCTCCGAATGCAGCAGGCGGAGTGGGAAGGGTGCGACGGGTGCAGTAGCACCCGTCGCGATTTTCAGTGTCTGCATGGCAGACACTGAAAATCTTTTAGGGGCCCTCTTACGGGGACCCCTGCAGTGCCCATGCCATTGGCATGGGCACTGCAGGGGCCCCCAGGGGCCCCACGACACCCCTCACCGCCATCCTGTTCCTGGCGGTCAAAACCGCCAGGAACAGGATGGCGTGAGGGGGTCGGAATCCCAATGGCGGCGCAGCAAGCTGCGCCGCCATGGTGGATTCCACAGGGCAGCGGAAAACCGGCGGGAGACCGCCGGTTTTCCGTCTCTGACCGCGGCGGTATGGCCTGTTGGCGGTGCTCCCGCGGTCCCCGGCCCTGGCGGTCATGCAGAATGACCGCCGAAGTGTTTGTTGAGATACCAGTGTTTATTCACAGGCCAAAGGCAGAACGCAGACAGACATTCCAGTGTTAAGACTTTGAAACATACTTCTTCTGCCCTGAGTTATTCTTGTAGGACCTCTATATATGTTGCAGAAAGTTCTGTCACAACAAACCCCTTGAAAGGGGACATGGTCCAAACACAGGCAAGCATATACAAAATAGAACAGGTGAACTGTCTGTAGGCAAAAGTAAGCTGTGACCTTGCTTGTGGGTTGGCCTGACGGGCTGAAGACAGTGCTAAACTTAACATGGCTTGATGAGATTTGTTTGCACAGCAAGGGAAGGTGTCAGAGAGTCCTGTGGGGAAGCCTTGGTGCAGAGCTGAAAATAGTAACTGAAGGATGGAGAACCCCTTTGTGAAGGAGAGGGGAGCAAATGAGTAAGCAGCTTGGCCAGGGACAGTAATAAATAGCTTAGTGGGATTCAGATAATACAGGAGAGAATTGGAACTTAAGTATGCTACCTATGCGGTATATACATATGAATATATATTTTTTCTCAATAAAACCCCCGTTTTGATATTATCATACACCATTGTAAAAATGTTGCAGATATCGAAAGGATGCTCTTACTATAGAATTGCTGGAGCACGGAGCAACAATAATGATTCAACACAAAAGTACCACTATTGCTATAAAGATACCAAATAGTGCTAGAACTAAACTCTTTAACCATCCTGTTGGTAGTGATGACCACAGCCGGGGTGAATCATCAGAATCTGTAATTGTCTCTGCTCCATGAAATATTTTAACTGCTTTCTTAATTTGGACCACATCCCTTGGTATGTTTCCACTTTCATTTAAAAAATAAAAGCAAGAGGAATTCAATAAAACGCCCAGTCCTACTTGTTGTAGTGTCAGGAGGTCAAGGGCAATTTTATGCTGAATAGTCATGTCAGCCACTGAATTTATTTACACCTCCAACTCTTGAAGTGCACCTCTTATGGCATAGAATACAATGGCTAGCTCTGCAGACATGTTAACAAGGGCCAATTCCAAATTACATACACCATATCCAGGAAATAATATACGTATTAGCTCAAAAATAAACCTTGTCTACCCTCCGGAATCGGTGTATGTATACCTCTTTTATACCTATGAGCGAAACTCCCCAAATTTAATGGCTCATGTGCTGCAATATGCGGCACAACTGAGATATTTGGTGTAAGATAAGAAATAGCACACATGCCTTTCTAATGTCTGGGAAGCACCTTGTATGCCTTAGTTCCACAAATGAAATACATACCATCCTGTAACTGTGTGTTCTCTGTGTGATATTTACTGGGAGAAGACCAACCCCCTCATGGAGAGAGTTCTTAAATTCATCACACCATTTGTATTCAATCCATGCAGAATTTTAGGAATAACCTTTGCCCTCAGTGCCATGTAAGAGCAGCGAGCTGACCATAAAGAATATTCAAATATTTTAGAAATTACATTTGGTGCAATGACGCAATAATTGTCTCACTCACTTAATAGATCATATAGAAGACCATCAGGTGTTATCAACAGTGGCTCTCCATGTATAGTGGTGTTCCAGTAATATAAAGTGTAGTTAAATTGTTTCCCTGGTACCTTGGGTGTCCAGATCCTACTTATTAACTGTCTGTCCCTCATATTCCAATTACCTATGGTATCATCAAATTCTCTTATGTTAGAGCACTTGCTACTTGCTAGATATCCTAAGTATCGGGAAGCTGGGTTACATCCTGAAACTTGATGTTTTATACAAACAGGAAATGCACTGTCCTTTGCATTGTTTTCCACCATAGGTAACACTGGGTATTCAGCTTGAATATTTGGCAGTATGGTACAATGTGGGTATCATCCAATCCTTCCTTCTCCACAATCTTAAGTTTCTTTTAATATAAGGCATCCTTTTCTTTGCTTGTAATTCTGTATAGGCACATGTGTCCTATGTAAGCCAATGGGGCCATTGGCGTGTTTGGATAATTCTTTACAAATCCAGCAATTTTCAAGACCTAAGACTTAGGCTACTTACTCATGTACTGCAATGAGGGGATGGTCAGTTGGTTGTCTAAATACAGGTAGTACTGTCAGGAATAAGGCGAGGCGCGGTCCAGGTCTCACCCGAAACTCCACTGCGCGACTCTGCAGCGCTTTATGCGCACTACTTGTTATCCCCTCTTGTTCCAAAGGTGACCATCAGCGTCGTCTGCCCTGTGGCAAAGCTCATAGAGCTGCAGGTTCAGGACATTGGTGGACAAGATGCACTTATCAGTGCTATTCTATGAAGGGACTATAATTCCTATGTTTTGTTGAGGCAGCAGCCATCTTGGGTTGTGGCAGGCCTATAAAGCCCAGCCACACCCAAGCATGTTGCTCACTATTTTGAAGACTTAGATGCAGCCAGACCTTGTGGGGGTTTCTCTGGAGAAGAGCAGAGTTCCTGAATGGCAGAGTGTCGTCCAACCAAAGTATCCTTGTTTCTATGGTGCATTCAAAAATGAGTAGGGCGTACTCGTAGCGGTAAGGCATTGCTGAATCCAAGTTTGGAGGAAGTCATTACTTCCAAAAAGGTAAAGCACCCCTTAGCATAACGAGCAAAGCGTTTCCAGTTAGTAGAGTACAGCAGCCTTGGCGCAACGATCAAAGGCATTTTAGAGCATAGATGTAAAGTGCTCTTTTGCACAGCTATTAAAAGTGTTTCATTCACAGATGTAAATCGCTCTTGGCACGACAATTCAGGCACTTCAGTTCATAGATGTAAAGTGCTCTTGGCACAGCAATTCAAGCACTTCAGTTCACAGATGCAAAGCTCTCTTGGCACAGCAATTAAACTGCTTCAGTTCATAGAGATAAAGGGATCTTGGCATGACAATTCAGGCACTTTGGTTCATAAATGTAAAGCGCTCTTGGCACGGCAATTAGGCTCTTCAGTTCACAGATGTAAAGCTCTCTTGGCACGACAATTCTGGCGCTTCAGTTCACAGATGTAAAGCGCTCTTGGCACAACAATTCAAGCCCTTCAGTTCACAGATGTAAAGCACTCTTGGCATAGCAATTCAAGTGCTTCAGTCCTCAGGTTTAAAGTGCTCTTGGCACGACAATCAAGGCGCTTCAATTCACAGGAGTAAAAGGTTCTTGGCACAACAATCTAAGTGATTCAGGCTACTTGAGTAAAAGCGCTTCCTGGTATTATTAAGTAAAGCGCTTCAAGTTCAATGAGTAAAACTTTTGGCATTTATTGTTGTGAATGTTAAAGTGTTTCTGGAGAAAAGCAAATAATAGTTTTCATTGTTCTTTAAAAAGCTTAAGATGTGAAAAGCATATTTAATTCTTTGAGATTTTCTAGGTCATGATCAAAGTCTTATGTTGTGAATTCAGAGATGTTACAGGATTGATATTCTGAGTGTAATCACAGTCCAAAGCTCTTGCCATCTCTTGTTTCTGAGGTCGTAGTTTATTCTTGTTCCATGTTTCAAAGAAGGGGCTTTGCCCTCATTTTAGGAGGGGTCTCCATCTGATATCTCGGAGACGCATTTAGACAAGAGTCTATTGATAAATTGCATTTCTATGAATGAGTAAATGCATATTTGTTTTAACCTTTTTCTTTTCAGATCTCTCTCCCCGCAGTTCCCTACCCTAATTCCCTTCCCCCCCACTGGCTTCACAATAACTCTGTGCTATAATAGCTTTCTGATGCCGGAAGGTGGGCCTTTTGTTCAGCGACGTGCAGATCCAGAGGAAAGCACACTGTGACAGAATAGTGAGCCCATGAGTTTTATACTTTCCTCTTGGTCTGTACGGGAGCTGCGCAAATGGCCACCCTAGATACCCTTATGCAAGTAGTCACTCAGATGCAAAGGGATTTGACAGACTCCAAACATGTTACAGCTTATTTAGTGAATAAAGTAACTCAGTTACAGAGTAAGGTAGATGGTTCTGAATCTGAGTCTGACCTACGCCTCCCGACCTACTAACATAGCTGTGAATTTTCTGACACAGATTCACTTAGCTGCACCAGAGAGGTTTTCTGGGGACCCCAATAAGGTTCCAATTTTTCTTACACAGGTCGAACTACATTTTACGTGTCGGCCTAGTGCCTTTCCGGACGCAGAATCTAGAATTGCATTCCTTATATAATATCTAAATGGTAATGCAGCTACTTGGGCAGTGCCATTAGTCCGATTAGACAGTCCTCTTTTATATAACTGGCGTCGTTTTGTAGAAGAATTCATAAAGGTTTTTGACAGACGAGCAATCCCTATGTCTGCAGACAAAGAACTACTAGAATACGTCAAGGAAATAAAGACCTGATAACGTATTTGTCACACTTCAACCGGTTAGTGGTGGAAACCGCTTGGCCTGAGGAAAAAAGGTCAGCAGTATTTTATCAAGGGCTACAAGACGAACTAAAAGATGTATTGGCCCAAGTTGAACCACAACCAGAAACTTGAACTGATTTAATTAATCTAACCCTACGGATAGATCACAGACTTTCTGAAAGAAAAGGAGTAAGGAAAAAATGGGAAAAAACAAACTGGCGAATGGAAAGATCCAGACACTTTCAGTTGTCTTCAGATTCTATGATAGAACCGATGGATATCGGAACTGTTCGCCCACCACTGACCAAAGAGGAGAAAGAAATGCGACAAAAAAATGGTCAGTGTCTGTATTGTGGGAAAAAGGGTCATTTTGTAAAAGAATGCCAAAAGAAACCCAAAGGCAAAATTGATCCAACAGTTGTGACAAAGAAAAAGTTAGCGGTTGCTTGGAAAATTAACAGGAAAACTAAAGTGCTCAAGAAGAAATGAAGGGGATCTCTTGGGCAAATTGAGAATCCCTTCAGTGTGCTCATGCACAAATCGTTATGTCAAACATTTCCGAATCTTAGTACAAATGACTGGGCGAGGCAAAAGACATAGGGTGTCATTCCAACCCTGGCGGTCGGTGTTAAAGCGGCGGCCAACCCGCCAACAGGCAGGCGGTCAAAAAAATTGAATTCTGACCCTGGCGGAAACCGCCAACACAGACCGCCACTTTAACACTCCGACCGCCGCGGCGGGACAAACAAACAGCGCGGCGGTGACCGCCAACAGACAGGCGGGAGACAATGTACCGCCCACCCTATCACAACTCACCAATCCGCCACCTTTTCCGGGGCGGGAGCCCCGCCAATAAAAACACGGCGGAAACAGATTACGAACGGGAAAACGCTCACCTCTACACACTCCACGAGGAATCTGGACAGCATGGAACCAGAACTACACATCCTACCAGCTATTGTCTACCTGCTCCTCCACCAGGAGCACGAACGCCGGCGCAGAAGACAACGGTGAGTACTGCACCTACGACACAGGGGAGGGGGGAGGAGAAAAGATTACGGGCACACACATACACGACACACCCACCCTCACCCACAACTACCTACACATCAATGCAGAGCAACAACTCAGAGTGACACCCCCCAAACCCCCGGAAGAATGCCAAGACAAAATAAAATGATCATGAAATTCAAATATATTGTAAGGCTAAGTAAAAAATTATTTCCAACATCTATAACTATATACACATATGTAAATTGTCCTGTCCAAATTGGGTTTCAGTCATTGTACGTGGGCCAATGGGCCTCAACACATGGGCAAAGCCCACATAGGAGACCCGAAACCATTGGAGAGAACACTGCAGGGGCATCAGATAGAAAAACTACAGGCACCTCAGGGGGAAGGGAAGGGGAGGCACCTCAGCCACATGAGTCCACAACGCCAGATCCACGAGGGGCCTCCATGGCCACTGTCCCATCCTGGGGAGTGCAAAGCCACAGTCTCACAAGTCTCTACAGTGGGTGGCTTGCCCACTGTTACATCCTGGGGAGTGCAAAGCCACAGTCTCACAAGTCTCTACGGTGGGTGGCTTGCCCACTGTTACATCCTGGGGAGTGCAAAGCCACAGTCTCACAAGTCTCTACAGTGGGTGGCTTGCCCACTGTGCCATCCTGGGGAGTGCAAAGCCACAGTCTCACAAGTCTCTACAGTGGGTGGCTTGCCCACTGTTACATCCTGGGGAGTGCAAAGCCACAGTCTCACAAGTCTCTACAGTGGGTGGGTTGCCCACTGTGCAATCCTGGGGAGTGCAAAGCCACAGTCTCACAAGTCTCTACAGTGGGTGGCTTGCCCACTGTTACATCCTGGGGAGTGCAAAGCCACAGTCTCTCAAGTGGATTACAGACTCCACTGGTACTGGAGGAGGCATGGTGCCCAGAGTGCATCGTGCAGCCCTGCCCGACACAGATCCGGGCCTGCCCCTTCTGCCAATGGGCCAGCGGTGCTTGACTTGAAGGGCCCAGCGGAGCGGTGCTTGAGATGAAGGGCCCAGCGGAGCGGTGCTTGTCTTGAAGGGCCCTGTTCTGCGGTTCTTGAGACGGCGGTGCCCTGTTCAGCGGTGCTTGTCTTGAAGGGCCCTGTTCAGCGGTGCTTGTCTTGAATGGCCCTGTTCAGCGGTTCTTGAGACGGCGGTGCCCTGTTCAGCGGTGCTTGTCTTGAAGGGCCCTGTTCAGCGGTTCTTGAGACGGTGGTGCCCTGTTCAGCGGTGCTTGTCTTGAAGGGTCCTGTTCAGCGGTTCTTGAGACGGCGGTGCCCTGTTCAGCGGTGCTTGTCTTGAAGGGCCCTGTTCAGCGGTGCTTGTCTTGAAGGGCCCTGTTCAGCGGTGCCTGTCTTCAAGGGCCCTGTTCAGCGGTTCTTGACGTGTCTCCAGGGCACCATATCCGGCCAATATATGGAGTTCACTCGCCATCCGACTTCTCGCTTGCGGGGCCCTCCTGTGCTGGAGTCCCGGGCCCGTGGGTGTCCTCCTTCACACCCGGAATGGGGCTGGTGGGGCCCTCCTGGGCAGCTCACCTGCTGCCGGACTTGTCGGCCGTGCTGCCCTTGCCATCCTTCCGTGATTCTCTGTGGCCCTTGCCTCCCTTTGTAGATGTGCCAGGTGGCACCCCATTTCCTGACGGTGCCAGGGTAGTGCCTTTGGAGGCTGCCGTCTCTGGCCTCTCACGCCGGGCCTTGCCTTTCTTGGATTTTTTCCCAGGGGGTGGGCTGGCTGTCCCTTTACTGCTGGCCGATGTAGCTGCCCTTGAAGGTGGTGGACTCCAATATCCTTGTACTATGGTCCTTGTAGGTCCAGGGGTTGTGGTGGCTGAGGTGCTGATTGGACTCTTACAAGATGGAGGGGGTGGGTCAGGTGATGGAAAGAGGTTAATTTTGGACAGGAAAAACTTTTTAGGAGCAGTGGGAAGGGTAGGTGCAGTGAGTATGGGAGTGGAGGAAGAGGATGTGGTTGTAGGAGAGTCAAGTGTGGTGTCTTTGGGTGCAGGTGCTTGTGACGGAGGCTGTTGTGAGGTGGATGGCTGTTGGGTGGGTGGCTGCCTGCGTTTGTGTGGTTTGGAAGAGGGGGTGACAGACACACTGGGAGAGGACACAGGGGACGTGTAAATGGCAGTGGGGGTGGTGACTGCACGTGTGCGGAGTGTTCTGGTGGATGTGCTGGTGATGGACGTAGTGGCTGATGATGTTATGCATGCAAGTGTGAGTGGAGACGTCACAGGGAGAGAGGAGGGAGACGAGGAGGAGGGGGACACAGAGGAGGCAGTGGCTGTTGGTATGTCTGCATGTGGCTGTTGCTTGTGTGAATGCTTGTGTGATGTGTGGTGCTTATGTCTGGATGAGCTGCCCTTGGGTGTTGAGGTGTGTGCAGGCTGGTCTGTAGGTGTGTCTGGCATAGGCAGAGGAACAGGGGAGTGGGACTGGGTGGAGGAAGTTGGAGGAGGGAGGCAGGAGACAGGGACAATGGCTGCCGTCAGTGCTGAGGCCAGAGCGTTGAACGATCGCTGATGGGCAGCCTGACCCGAATGAATGCCCTCCAGGTATGCATTGCTCCGGTGCACCTCCCTTTCTACCCCCTGGATGGCATTCAAAAGGGTAGACTGCCCAACAATGAACGTCCTGAGGGCAGCAGGGGTAACTGGGGCAGGGCCTGAGGTGCCTGGGGCGAAGGAGATGCCCGCCTTCGTGTGCGAGCGGGCACGGGGCGAACGCTGAGGGGCTGCTTGGAGGGCGGAGCTGGTGCGCTGGGTGGCGGCTGTACCTGTTGTTGCGGTGGGCACGGATGTTGCCGCCACCACAAGGGAGCTCCCTTCCGAGGACGTGTCTGTGTCGCTGATGTCTCCACGTGTCCCCGTTGTGGAGCTCCCCTCGCCCTCCGTCTCACTGGTGAACTCCGAGTCGGTTGCATGGCCCTCCAGGGCCATGTGAGATGCAGCTCTCTCGTGCTCCGATGCCACTTCTCCTCTGCCTGATGATGCTAATGCACACATGAACAGGAAGAGCAGCAAAAAAGGGGGGGGGGAAATAAAGACATGTTGAGTACATGCATTGGCAACACAGTTGGCGGAGAGGACAGACACAGAAGCCCCCTGCACTACGCTGCGCACTTGGGGTACACTACTCAATCATTGGGACTTGGCCTACAAGCCTATGGACGACAACTGCACACATAGGTGACACAGGGCGATGGATAGCTGTACTTGGCACCCTACAGAGGTGGGGGGCGGGGGCACAGGGCCATGCCTTACGGAGGGGCCTAGCCTACAGAAATCGCCCTGGCCTAGGGATACCCACAGCCCTCCTCCCCCACCCAGACACCTCCAATGCGCGCTAAGATAGCAGAATGTGCTGGTACTCACCCCCTTGTGTCTGCTGTGATGTCCTCACACGCCCATCCAAATCTGGGTAGGCCACCGCCAGGATCCGAGACATCAGGGGGGGTCAATTGACGAGTGGCACCCCTCCTACGTTGGGAGGCCATCCCCAGCAGAGCCTCCGCGGTCTTCCTGGTCCCGCGGCAGATGTCCTCCCACCTCTTGCGGCAGTGGGTGCCCCGTCTGTTGTGGACCCCCAGGGTCCGGACGTCCTTGGCGATGGCACGCCAAATGTCGATTTTCTGATGGGCGCTGACCTATGTCACATGTACAGGGGGAGAAATAACATTGTCATAATTTTCTGCATGCTCGATGTGAGTGGCCCCCCATCCCCACCCTTGCCATGTGGCACATGATCTCATCCGTCGTTTGATGCATGCCTCAATCGCTCCCCTCCCCACCATCTTTCATCCACCCGACTCAACACAGGCATTGCCCCCAAAGCATGCTCCCAGTGTACTTACCTGTTGGTCTGGAGGACCGTAGAGTAGCGCATACTGGGGGAGGACCCCATCCACGAGTTTCTCCAATTCTTCAGAAGTGAAGGCAGGGGCCCTTTTCCCCAGTCGCAGCAGCCATTGTATCTTCCAGACCGAGGTCACAGCAGCACTTTCAGTATAGGTCTTCTCCTGTGGATGATCAGGTCTCGAGTGATTAAGCAGATAGAAAATGGCGGTCACGTCCGCGGCGGTGCGTACCGCGACTGCCGGCGCACTTCGTCATTGGCTCCTGAAACGCATAGGGTTCAATGTTAACCAATGCGGCTTTGCGCCGTGGTCTTCGACCGCCTACCGCCACGGTGTGCCACGCCAGCGCATTGACCTCACATCCCATTGTCGCACTTCACAGGTCAGGCAGCCGCCATTTCAAGGGCCCACATGGCTTAATTTCTACTGCGTCACACATGCCTAGGCCTTGCATCGACACTCATACAAGCCATTCAATGCATAGAGAATCGTGTACTGTGCAAGCTGTGGGAACGTACCTGTGGGTTGATTGACTCTGTGCTCGCTGTTGTCCTTCCTAGGCACCGTCCGCTGGGACTTGCGAGGAGATGGATGAATGTTCCCGTGTACAGACCGCTGGTGGACCTGTCGACAATGGAGGAACGACATGTCATTCTGACATACAGGCTTGACCGAGCCACTATACAGGAACTGTGTGCCCAGCTGGAGCCAGACCTGATGTCATCCATCCGCCAACCCACAGGGATCCCCCCTCTAGTGCAGGTGCTGTCAGTACTCCATTTTTTGGCAAGTGGGTCATTTCAAACAACAGTGGCCATTTCATCAGGGATGTCTCAGCCTATGTTTTCAAAGGTGTTGTCCAGAGTGTTGTCTGCCCTGCTCAAACACATGCGGAGATACATCGTTTTCCCTGAGGTGGGGGATTTGCCTACAGTGAAGGGTGATTTCTATGCCCTTGGACATATTCCCAACATCATTGGTGCCATTGATGGGACACATGTGGCTTTGGTACCCCCCAGAGAAAGTGAACAGGTGTACAGGAACAGAAAAAGTTATCATTCCATGAATGTCCAGGTGGTCTGTTTGGCTGACCAGTACATCTCCCATGTAAATGCCAAGTTCCCTGGGTCAGTGCATGACGCGTACATCATGCGAAATAGCAGCATCCCTTATGTGATGGAACAACTACAGAGACACCGTGTGTGGCTAATTGGTGACTCAGGTTACCCCAACCTGTCGTGGTTACTGACCCAGTGAGGAATCCCAGGACAAGGGCAGAGGAACGGTACAATGAGGCACATGGGCGTACTAGGAGGGTGATCAAGCGGACCTTCGGCTTCCTGAAGGCCAGGTTTAGGTGCCTGCATATGACAGGTGGATCACTAATGTACTCACCAAAGAAGGTGTGCCAGATCATCGTGGCCTGCTGTATGCTTCACAACCTGGCTTTGCAACGCCAGGTGCCTTTTCTGCAGGAGGATGGTCCAGATGGTGGTGTTGTGGCAGCTGTGGAGCCTGCGGAGAGTGAAGAGGAGGAAGACGAAGAGGACAACACAGACAACAGGGACACAGTGATACAGCAGTATTTTCAATAACACACAGGTAAGAATCAACACCGGCATTTTACATTTACTTACATTCTCCTGCCTCTCTACTGTCTGTCCTTTTCACCCAGTGTATGCTAACAGAGTTGTGACTTTCCCTTCCAATTTCTGAGATGTGGGCCCACTGCGTGACCTCTGCTTTGTTTGCCCATGGACTACAGCTGTGTGACAGTGGTATGTTGTCATCACAATGTAACTGGTCATTTTGGCACGTTTATGTCTAATACATATTTTCAAAAATACAGGCAGACTCCAGATTATTTGTGTGCAATAAGTGTGTTTATTAAAGTGCTCAATTTTGGGACATGGTTGAAAATCGGTGATGGGTGATGGTGGAGGAATGTCCATGGCAGAGTCCAGATTCTCAGTCTCACAGGTGCATTGTCCATATGCCTGTGGAAGGTGGAGCAGGGGCAGTTTAAGGTTGGACAGGGTGACAATGTGGGACAGTGGGATGACATCAGGGGGTATCCTTTCCTGGCGGGGGTCTTGGCATCCTACTCTGTCTTCTTCCTAGATCTCAGGCCCCGCTTGCGGGGTGGTTCTTCTTCTGCAGGAGGTGGGGTTCTGGTGGCCGGTTGTTCCTGTGTCGGGGCCTCCTGTCCACTAGCGCCGGCGGAGGTAGTAGCCTGTTCCTGGTCCATGCTAGTGACAGGGGCACTTTGTGGTGCCACATGGTCCCGCAATGTGGTGACAATCTGGTTGAGAGCCACAACGATGGTGCCCATTGCGGAACTAATGTTTCTCAGTTCTTCCTTGAACCCCATAAACTGTTCCTCCTGCAGTACCTGGATCTCCTGGAACCTGGCCAGGACCGTCGCCATCGTCTCCTGGGAGTGGTGGTATGCTCCCATGATGGAGGTGAGGGCCTCGTGGAGAGTGGGTTCCCTGGGCCTGTCCCCCCCCCTGTCGCACAGCAGCCCTCCCAGTTCCCCTGTTTCCCTGGGCCTCTGTCCCATGGACCGTGTGCCCACTACCACTGCCCCCAGGTCCCTGTTGTTGTTGGGGTGGTGGGTTAACCTGGGTGCCCTGTAGTGGTGGACACACCGCTGACTGACGTGTCCTGGAGACAGAGGCATGGGCCCGCTGGGTGGGTGCTGTGCTGGTGTTCCCAGAGGGGGGTAGGTCTGCTGTAGCCTGTGGCTGTCTGAGGGAAACCGACTGTCCCGAGGTCCCCGATGGGCCAGGCTGGTCATCTGGGTCCAGGGAGACAGAGCTACTGTCATCACTGGGGGCCTCTTCTGGGGGTGGGATGGACATTTCTGGACCCTCCTGGGCGGTGTGGTGGCGTTCGGGTCCTGCAGGGGTATAAGAGTATGGTTATTGCTTCTGTGTGTGCCATAGCGTGCAATGGGTGGGTGCCCGTGTACCCCAGTGCTGGCATTCCTTTGTGGGGGCTGCTGTGACGGCGGTTTGCGGGGGAGATGAGTATGTGCAGTAGGCATGCTTAGGTGATGGCTATCGATGGTTTGCGGTGGCATGCAGGGTTTGGTGTTGGGATGGGTGGGTTGTGATGGTGAGACATTAGCAAGGAGGATGTGTGATGGTGGTGGGGGGGAGGGTGGGGGTATGAGTTGGCATGCTGGTGGGTGGGGGGGATGAAGTAGTTGAGATTAGACTTACCAGAGTCCATTCCTCCAGATACTCCTGCGAGGCCCTCAGGATGCAGGATGTTCAAGACCTGTTCCTCCCATGTTGTAAATTCTGGGGGTTGAGGTGGGGGTCCGCCGCCAGTCCTCTGCACCGCGATGTTGTGCCTGGATACCATGGAACGCACCTTCCCCCGTAGGTCGTTCCACCGCTCCTGATGTCGTCCCGATTTCGTGGATGCTGTCCCACAGCGTTGACCGTCCACTATTCTTTGCCATAGCTCCATCTTCCTGGCAATGGTGGTGTGCTGCACCTGTGTCCCGAAGAGCTGGGGCTCTACCCGAACTATTTCCTCCACCATGACCCTGAGTTCTGCGTCTGAGAACCTGGGGTGTCTTGGGGGTGCCATGGGGTGGTGTGGATGAGGTGTGGGGTGGTGTTTGCGGTGATGAGTGTGGTGAGAGTAGTGGTGTGTGGTGTTTTGTGCATGGTTGTTGTGTGGGTGATGGTGTAGTGTGCCTCTGTGTGATGGTGTTCTCTATTCTGTGCTGTCTCTCTCTGGGCTTCGTCTCTGATTTGTGGTCGTAGGGGTTTGTGGGTGATGTGGGTGTGTGTTTTATAGTTAATTGGGTGTGTGGGAGTGTTGTGTGTATGTGTCTCAGGTGTGTGTATTTCAAATTGTCCAATGTGGCTGTGTTTTGGAGCTGTATGTGTATTTTGAGCGCAGCGGTGTGTACCGCCAATGGAATACCGCGGTTGAAAGACCGCCACGTGGATTCGTGGGTCGTAATGGCATGGGCGTATTTCTGTTGGCGGGACGGTGGAGGTTTGGTCTTCGCCAGTTTAACGCTGGCCGTTGGTGTGGCGGACTTTTGTGGATGTCGGGTTTTTGGCGGTTTGCCTCTTGAGGGTCAGAATGACCGTGGCGGTTTACCGCGACCGCGGCGGTGTTGTGGCGACCTTCTGACCGGCGGTAAGCGCCTTTTACCGCCGAGGTCAGAATGACCCCCATAATGTTCAAGTTCTAATTGATTCGGGGGTAACAGGAAATTTTGGTCACCAACAAACTGCACTAAACCTGCATATACCGAGTGTCAAGAAAAAGGTTCCAGAAGTGGTGTATGCAGTTGATGGAAGTGAGTTGGCAGGAGGCCCCGTTACTAAACAAACCTCACGAATACAAATGATTTGCAAAGATGAAGAGAATCAGAACCACTGTGAGATAATTTGCTTTGATATAATCCAAGCACCTCAATATGGTTTTATTTTAGGAATGACGTGGTTAATGTTACAGAATCCATGCATAGACTGGCGCAAACAGGTTTTGCGTTTTTCTTCTTCTTCTTGTGCAAAGAAATGTTTTCAATCAAGACGAACCAAAGAAGGAAATCTTCAACACTCCATAGCTACTGCAGTTGAGAAGGAAATTGATTTACCATCATAGTATTCAGAATATACTGAAAAGAAAGCGAGCTCATTACCACCTCACAGGCCATACGATTGTCAGATCGACCTTGTACATGGCACCAATATACCAAATTGTAGGATTTATGCACTATCAGAAAAAGAAAATCAAGTCCTACGAGAATACCTTGATCAATGTTTAGCTAACAAGCTAATTCGGCCACCACGATCTCCAGCGGCTTCTCCACTGTTTTTCGTACCTAAAGCAAATGGCGATTTGAGGCCTTGTATTGACTTTAGAGCGATAAATAAGGTCACAGTTAAAAATAAATATCCACTACCTCTCATACCAGTCTTGTTAGATCAGATAAAATCCGCTGTCATTTATACTAAACTTGACTTACGAGGTGCTTATCACCTAGTTCGAATTTGAGTGGGTGATGAGTGGAAAACGGCTTTCAAGCCTCGTTATGGCCTCTTTGAGTATTTAGTGATGCCGTTTGGTCTGTGTAATGCCCCAGCAGACTTTCAATATTTCCTAAACGATGTTTTGAAAGAATATCTAGACATCTTTGTCATCGTTTATATTGATGATATTTTGATTTATTCAAACTCTGAAGATACACATGAAGCCCATGTTAAAAAAGTATTAAAAACTCTACAAAAACACAATGGCGGTCATTCTGACCGCGGCGGGCGGCGGTCACTGCCATTTGGCCGCTCCGCGGTCAAAAGACCGCGGAGGCCATTCTGGCTTTCCAGCTGGGCCGGCGGGCACCCGCCAAAGGAGCGCCCGCCGGCCCAGCGGGAAAGTCCCTGCAACAAAGAAGCCGGCTCCGAATGGAGCCGGCGGTGCTGGAGGGGTGCGACAGGTGCAGTTGCACCCGTCGCGATTTTCACAGTCTGCTAAGCAGACAGTGAAAATCATGCTGGGGCCCTGTTAGGGGGCTCCTGCACTGCCCATGTCAGTGGCATGGGCAGTGCAGGGGCCCCCAGGGGCCCCACGACACCCGTTCCCACCATCCTGTTCCTGGCCCGCCATGGAGATTCAGCCCAGACAGGCGAAATCTGGCGGGAAACCGCCGGATCCCCTTTTCTGACCGCGGCGGTCAGAATGGGCAGGAAAGCATCGCCAGCCTGTTGGCGGTGCTTTCCGTCGTTCACGCCCCTGGCGGATTTTACCGCCAGGGTCGGAATGACCCCCAATGTGTTTTGTAAGCTAAGTAAATGCGAATTCCATACCAAAGAAGTTGAATTTCTAGGAGTCATTTTAACACCTGACGGCATGCAGATGACTGAAAGAAAAATTCAAGCTGTTTCCGAATGGCCCACACCGAAATCACTACGTGATATTAATTGTTTTTTGGGTTTTGCAAATTTTTATCGATGCTTCATCCATCACTTCTCTCAAAAAGTGGCACCAATCACCAAATTGCTATGAAAAAAGTTCATCTTCAACTGGTCCCAAGGGACAGAGTAAGCATTTCAATATTTAAAAAAGGCTTTTACTACCGCTCCAATTATAGCTCACCCTAATATGGAAGAACCATTCATTGTGGAAGCTGATGCATCTGATGTTGCCGTTGGGGCCAACCTGTCTCAACATCATCGAGAAACTGGACAATTGCACCCCATAGCACATGCGTCAAGAAAATTGAATGAAGTAGAACAGAATTACACCATAGCAGAAAAAGAATTACTAGCAATTCGTAATGCTTTTAAAGAATGAAGACATTATCTGTGGGGAGCAAAACACACCCTAACTGTGTATTCTGATCATAGAAATTTACAATTTATGAGTTCTGCCAGACTTCTAACTCCAAGACAACTAAGATGGATGCTATTCTTTGCAGAATTTGATTTCATAGTGACTTTTATACCAGGAATAGATAATCGTAAGGCGATGCATTATCTATACAAGATTCTTCAATCACGCCTACTGAACAAAAATCCATGCCTATCATAACGCCTTCAAAAGTGTTGTGTTTAGTTGCTGCCGATTTTTTTTTTTATCTCATTCGTAATCATTTTCACATCACTAAGTGGCAAGAGTGGTTACAGCAAGACACCAAGAGATCTATTCAACAAGGCTTACCTCTACATGTATCTCGAGTATTTCTGCCTACTGAGGAGTTAAGAGAGACAGCTTTTAATTGGTTACACAAGCATCCTCTGGCAGGTCACCCAGGTCCTCAAAAAACCAAAGAACTCATGAAAAGGTTTTTTGATGGCCTACATTCGTTCACGACCGTAAGCAAATGCTACAATCAAGTGAAGTATGTGCAAGGTGCAAAAGCGAACATAACAAGCCCAGAGGTCTACTGATACCTCTACCCGTTCCCAAGCATCCATGGGAATACATCTCTATGGATTTTATTACTGGTCTTCTTCAAATAAAACAATTTACAACCATTTTAGTGGTAATAGACAGTCTTACCAACTATGCTAATTTCATTGCCTATAAAGGACTCCCAACTTCCGACACCTTAGCGACTATCATCTTAAAAGATATAAGCCCTCATTACGACCTTGACGGGCGGCTGAAGCCGCCCGCCAAGATCGGACCGCCGGGCGGCCGCCAATGCAGCTGCACCCCAGCCGCGGCCATTTGGAGAACCCCGCCGGCCCAGCGGGGATCTCGGCCGCAACACAGGAGCCGGCTCCAAATGGAGCCGGCGGTGTTGCGGCCGTGCGACGGGTGCAGTTGCAGCCGTCACGCTTTTCACTGTCTGCTATGCAGACAGTGAAAAGCTGCACGGGCCCTGTCAGGGGGCCCCTGCACTGCCCATGCCAGGTGAGGTGAACGTGAAAGTATTTCTGGAGATAAGCAAATCATAGTTTTCATTGTTCTTTGAACAGCTTAAGATGTGAAAAGCATATTTAATTCTTTGAGATTTTCTAGGTCATGATCAAAGTTTTATGTTGTGAATTCAGAGATGTTACAGGATTGATATTATGAGTGTAATCACAGTCCAAAGCTCTTGCCATCTCTTGTTTCTGAGGTCGTAGTTTATTCTTGTTCCATGTTTCAAAGAAGGGGCTTTGCCCTCATTTCAGAAGGGTTCTCCATCTGATATCTCGGAGACGCATTTAGTCAAGAGTCTATTGATAAGTTGCATTTCTATGAATGAGTAAATGCATATTTGTTTTAACCTTTTTCTTTTCAGATCTCTCTCCCTGCTGTTCCCTACTCTAATTCCTTTCCCCCGACTGGCTTCACCATAACTCTGTGCTATAAGAGCTTTCTGAGTTGGTGATGCCGGAAGGTGGGCCTTTTGTTCAGCGACATGCAGATCCCGAGGAAAGGATACTGTGAGGGTACACACAAAATTAAGGTGCTAAAAAATATTGTTTGTACTATGCGATGCATATTTTTCAAGAGTTATAGATATAGATATAAAGTCTTTCTGTTACTCAATTCTAAGACACCTTCTGTTAGTGTCAGTAAGGCAATGGCACACAGTGTGCTGTCCTCTGCTTCTCCTCCTGGTCCACAGTCATCCTATTCGGGAGTGGTTTCACGGACCTGCCATGTGGTGTCCTCTTCAATGTACTTTTTTGCAGGTACAACAATCACCTTTCTTTGAGACTACGTTGTGTGCTTCACTCAACAGCATCAGTTGGTGTCACTCTCCCTGCGACACTTGATGAGGGGCCCTCAGTGTGGCTCTTAGGAATGGTCTGGTTTGTCTACCCCTTTTATGGGATGTTGTGCTGCTCTACGGGTGGCAGGTGCTTATCCGTTACAGGCACTTCTATCTCAGTCGTTGTTGGTGCGGATCTGCACCTAGTGCAGTGAATACACTCAGGACGTCCCTGCACCTTGACCGCCTTCTGCGTCATCAGGAGCACGATGTGTGGTCCAGTCTACTAGAACTAAGAGGAACATCTTTTATGTTTCTCACCATGAACATGTCACCAGCTTTAAAAGGGTGTGTGGGTTCTGAAGACGGATGGGGCAAAGCTTCCTTCACCTGGAGACGGTGATATCTCAAGTCTGCTGACAAATTTATAGCATAGTCAGAAATGTTTTCATCTGTCTACAGCAGTGCTGCTTGAGATGCAGAGAAAGGCAACCTCAACCCCAAGGACATAGGCCACCCTATCAGTACCTCATTGGGGGACAAAAGAGTTCCTCTAGATGGAGTTGCCCTCATGGCATGCAGCACTAAAGGCAGAGCATCAGGCCATTTCAGGCCTGTTGCATCAATTGTCCTTGCTAATCTATCTTTTATTGTGGAGTTCATCCTCTCCACCTGTCCTGAACTTTGGGGGTGGTAAAGGGGCATGCAGTATTCATTCTATTCCTAAACATCCCCACATCATTTGCACAACTGCAGCCACAAATTCACCTTCTCTGTCGCTATTTATGCCCTGGGGGACCCCAAATCAGGGTATCTTTCATCAAGCATCGCACAACAGTTGCCGCCTCACTCTTCCTTGTAGGAAACACCTCCACCCATTTTGAAAATTGATCCATACACACCAGCAAATATTTGAATCCATTCACTGGGGGCATATAGACAAAATCAATGTGGACCCTGTGGTACTGGCAAGTAATCATGTGTAGTAGGGGATCGGCCTTTAGCATATTGGGCACAGACAAGACATTGGGAGCAGAATTGTGCAGTGAAAGCTGTTATCCCTGGTGCAAACCATTCCTGTTTAATTAACTTATTCATCCCTCCTCGTGCCATGTGAGTGGGTCCATGACAAGCCTTGAAAGGAACATAATGTGTGGAGCCCCAGGCCTCCCATCCTGGTGGACCCACAATCCCCTCAACATGTTGTTCACCTCCAGCATTCATCCACACTCTCCCCTCACCTGGTGTTGCAGACCCTTGTGCATCCTTCACATCAGCTAGCAAAAATTGTCTCTGATTGAGCTGAATTTTTGGAATGCTTTTTGCCATTTGGGGCACCATCTGTTCTAGCTGTGACGTGCTCTCTCTTGCAGCTGTCTTGGTATTAGCTCCTGTATGGTCCTCACACTTGATGACCGCTACGCTGTTAGGTAGTAGTATTGCTTTTAACAAGTTCTTTACTAAAGGGCCATTTTGAATGTGGCGCACTGCTGCTGTTATGAAACCATGATACTGCCACAGCTGGCCAAAATCATGGACAACTTCAAAGGCATAACGTGAGTTAGTGTAAATGTTAACAGTTTTCCCCTCAGCCAGAATGCATGCTCTTGTTACAGCATATGGCTCAGTTCACTAGGCAGATGTGCCAGGTGGCAGAGCTACACTTTCAATTATGGTGTCTACTGTTGTTATAGCATACCTGCTCTGTAATGAGTGTCTGTTAGTCTGCTGGAGGAACCAACAGTGTACCACTCTCTAACAGTGTCTGCTGTTAATCTGGTCTGGGTGTGGCATATGTTTCTACAACCTGAACACAATCACGGTCAGGAATCTCATCAGAATCATCTAGTGCAGGAAATAATGTTGCCAAATTAACAGGTGGGCATCTTTTAATGATGATATTAGTGTTAGACAACAACGTAACCTCATAACTTGTGCACCTGGCTGCCGAAAAATGCTGTGTTGCTGCTGACAACAACAACTGTACTGAATGTGGCATATAAGCATCACAATTGGAGCCATCCTCTCTGCCATCACAGTTGCTGCGGCTACTGCTCTCAAACAAGCCGGATGCCCAGTCACCCCTGAATGCAAAGCCACAGAGTAATATGCCACAAGCCTTTTTCCAGAGCCATGCTGCTATGTCAGCACACCATTTGCAATGCTATTTTGCTCGGACATATAGAGATGGAAGGGCAGTTTGTAATCAGGCAGCCCCAATGCTGGCACAGTACACAATGTCCCTTTCAGTTTATTGGAACAGTCTGCAAGTTCATTAGTCCATACATGTTGGGTGCATCTTGTAGTGTGCATTCCCTCAAAATCGCATCATAGACTCTGTACTCAGGGATCCACTGGTGGCAGTAGTTCGTCATCCCTAGGAAGGACATTATTTCTTTCTTGGTGGAAGGGAGGGGTTGCATGCTTTGAATCATTTATATTCTTATCAGGTGATATGCAGAGTGTACCTTTGGATAACACATAACGCAGGAAAGTCACCATTTTTTGGCAGAAATTTTGACAATGAGGCTTTGCATCCTCTGTCCTGGAGGTGGTTTAGCAGAGCTACAGTGTCTTTTTCACAGGCCTCAAGTGATGGAGATGCCATGAGGAGATCATCAGCGTACTGCAAGATGAAACTACCGCCTTCCAGGTGTAGGCTGTTCAGGTCTCTCTTTACTGCCTGTGCATAGACAGCGGGACTCTCTGTGAAGCCTTGGGCATGCCTTGTAAAAGTGTACTGGGTATCTTTTATTGTGATGGCAAAGAAGTACTCACTGTTTGGATGGACTCTAATACTGAAAAATGCAGAGGCGAGATATTATAACAGAAAAGTACTCTGCTTCTACAGGTATAGATCATAATATAGTATTGGTGTCAGCCACAACAGGTGCCAAGGGAACTACAATTTTGTTTATCTGGCATAAATCCTGTATGGATCTATACTGCCCTGTACTGCCCATGGAATTATTGGGCTATTACAGGGGCTTGTAGTCTTTTTAATTATACCCTGTCGTAAGAGAGACTCAATCACGTTTTATTCCCTCCTCTGCCTGAGGTGACAGTCTATACTGACGCACATAAGGTAGCTATGCATTTCCCTTAAGTGTCATTTTATGGGGAGGGCATGCTTTCAACAATTCTGCCTCATTTTTGTGTTTTGCCCAAACCTCTGAGTTCACTTGTTTTAGAAACTTAAAAACTGCAGCCCTGTCATTTCTGAGCAAACAAAACGTCCAACACCATCCTTCTCCATCGCCCAACACAGACACAACTCCCAAAGAAAATGTAAAATCCTTAGTTCTTGGTAAGTCCCTGAGATGTTTGACCATGGGGCTCAAATCTGTAGGGTTGAATCCTGGTGCTACAGCTATAGACATGTGTGGTTCCGAAGCTGGCACTTGAAATAACCTCTCCTCCTGTGGTCCCAGCTCAATGCCCACAGCACACTATTCTTTGTCTATACACACTGTATCCTCATGCAACTCCATTGCCCAGTAAAAATATTTGTCTGCCATGTAAGCATGCCATTCAGGCACCGGCCCTGTAAAAACTTATGCAGTACAGTGTACAGACCCAGGTACTAATTCCAACTGCACTAAATTAATCACAAAGTCACTCTCAATGTCAGAGGAGTATTTAAACAACTCTTGAAACATGTCATTGTAGAAATCTCCCTGTAACGGAGTCCATTGGTAGCATGTTGGAGAGAAAGACAAGACAGGGTTTGTACACAACACAGAACCCTCACTTAATTTGCAAGCAGTAAGAGCTCTATTAGCCAATTCTAACCTGTTCTCAGATACTTTTAAGTAAATCAAATTTTTTGAAAAATTAAATGTTGCATGCATTTTACTGAGGAGGTCTCTTCCTCGCACATTGATGGGTGCATCTGGTGACAGGAGAAACTGATGGGTCGTTGTGAAGAACAGAAACTGGTAGGGGTTCTGATAACTCTTCATGCATGAGCATTCCATTTACAGCTACAGTAGTTACCGTTTTGCCACTACTGGGACCAAACTTGTTTCTTACTGCTGATAGAGTTGCATCACTGTCTATGAGGAAATCAATATTCTTACCTCCTACCTTAATTGGGTACATGGGATTCCCCTCAGGTGTGTCTGATACCTTCATCATAAAGCACTGGGCTCATTGATTTTCTGCCGCTTGGGTCATGTCTAGCTCCGCGTGGTCCTAAGCTGATCCATGTTCCTGAAAAGGGTTCCTCAGGGAGTGCTGTGTTTGCTTGATGTCTCTAGGCATGGGTGGTGCTGATGGCTCGACCTCATCCCTGCCAAACCTGCCCATCCTGTTGTTTCTATAATTTCTCTCATATGTGTTATTTTTATTTCTTTTACCTCTATAACTTTTACAATTTTGGCACAGGTGCCCGTACCTTCAGTAAACATAACACTGATCCCTACTCTTGTCCCTTCTTTGGTATCCTTGTCCTTCATGCTGCATCCCCTGACAGTACATTCCCTCTGGCTCCTCCTCTCTTTGTACTTGCAGCAAGATCATCCCTTAATCATTTTTAGCTGTGTCCTTTTTACCTTGAAAATACCACCCCTTTCCATAGTTACCAGAAGCATGCACAACTCCTAATATCCTTTAGCAGATCAATCAGGGTGGCCCAGTTTACAACTATGGCCCACAGATGCTAAGAATCCATTCATAAGTGTCTGAGTAGCTAATACTTTATATGCCTCTGGCGTGCACTGTACCCCTGCACTATTATCCCATGCTTCATTGAACCTTACGATGTATCAGCCACGGACTCACCTGACGTCTGCAACGTGGCTGTGACTTGAGAAAATTCACCATGTTTCACTGCTAAGACATTGTGTCCCTGACAGACTCTAACCAATTCATCAATCTATTTTCTGTGACATTGGTATTATTAGTCAGTATTCTCCAATCTCTATCCTGTAGAATTTGGAACACACTCTTTACCAAAGACCATCTGCTACCATATCCCATTCTACATGTCTGGGAAGGGGGACATAGGCAATGCATATTTTATGAAGCTATACATAATATTTCACACTGGCTGTGAATGGGTCTAGCAAAACACAAACGCTGTGGGATAGCGTAACTAGATGGACGGAATGCGGAACCAATCAAACATTCACCCCCAGTCACAGATCTGGGTTTAATCCATCCATTATTTTGCTCACCATGCCACCCCAGTTTGAACCCAGCCATATGTAAATCAGTCTTGACCCTGTTCCTCGTGGGAACAGTCCAGCCCGAACTGCCAGGCCAGGTTCTCCCTGGACCGGAAACAAGCATCCTGCGACCAGTTTCAGGGTTTCATCCCTCATCAGCCAAGCTAGCTTGAATCCAGTGGCACAGTGAGCCCGGGACCCACGTCTAGGGCATCCTTAGTCATCTAAGCTGCTTCAGGGGGGTACATGGTTTTAACATTGCTGTCCCACGAACACTATTTTTGGTGCAGTTATTTTAGTGATTAATAGCACATCATCAATATATGAATTCCCCCCCTTTCCCTTTAGCTCAAGTGTGCCTGACCATATAATTATCAGCCGTTCTCTGTATTCTAACTTATCCAGAAGTTTATTAATGAAGCGTTGTACTTTCTCCCTATCAGTGTGCACCTCCTCCTGGAACATATCTGCCTCCCTCCTTAGGTGAGCTAACTGCTCACATTCCTCCTCATTGTTTTTCTTTTCTACACAACCTTAAATCCTCCCTTAGAACAAAAGTTGAAGTTGGGGCAGGGGTTTCAAAAGCAAAAAGCATGTCTCATCCAAATGATAGGTGTCTATTCAGGACTGGTGTTGTGTTACCATCTTCTCTGGGACTAGTTGGCATCTCAGATATCCTAGTTAAATCACCTTCTGGGAACATATGAAATAAGGGACACATGGTAAGGCTGGTTTTGGACCCAGTGCCTGCTTGTGTGTTTTATTTTTTGTACAGTGTATGTATGGGCCTGAAAGTGATGGGTAAATTGAAGCTGTTTGAGGAAGGGCTGAGAAATGAAGTGCAGGTAGAACAGGTCTGTGACTGGGGGTGAGTGTTTGAAAAGGTTTCAACACTCCGTCCATCATCCTTTTGTGTTGTTAAAGTTGCCCTAAGTGGGAAGGGTATGCCCAGACGTGGGTCCCTTGCTCACTGTGCCACTGGATTCAAGCTGATAAAGGATGATACCCTGAAACCGGTCCTAGGATGCTTGTTTCCGGTCCAGGGAGGACCTGGCCTGGCAGTTCGGGCAGGACTGTTCCCATGGGGAGCAGGGTCAAGACTGATTTGCATATGGCTGGGTCCAAATTGGGGTGGCATGGTCAGCAAATGAACAATGGATTAAACCCAGATCTGTGACTGGGGGTGAGTGTTTGAAAAGTTTCAACACTCTGTCCATCATCCTTTTGTGTTGCAGGCAGAACAGGCCCTGCAGATTGGATGCTTTGCTCCAGTGTCAGGGGACTGCTATTATTATTGTCTCTGCCTATGATCCAGGAATTGAATTCACTATTCACATCCAATCTCTGTATTTTTCTTTCTTCTTCCGTTAACAACAGGATGTCCTACTCAGTTAATGTACTACCAGCTATTTGCTCACTTGCTGCTCCTTCCTAAAGGCTTGGAGGCGTTAAACAGTTTCGTCAATTTATTTATGTCAATATACACTTTACTGTGAGTTCAAATACAAAGCAGAGCAGCTGCCCTTCTAGAAGTAGTGGCATTTGGTATTGCTTTAACTCTGTCTACATCAGCTGTCGTCAAGCTACAGTGGTTATGTAGTGACACAAAATGCTGCTCTGTTTGCTTATAGTTACTTAATTCTAGTAAACATTGGCTATGTGTTGTGGATCAATCCTTTCCTAGTTCTAGCTCATTTTTATTATTATATTTTTCGCACTCCCTGTTCACCACTGCTACTGCAGAACAGTCTCTGGCCTCTGTGGAGACATTTTCATGGCCTTTCCTTTTTGAAAGGAGACCATTCTTTTTAGCAATTGAAAGCCACTGCTGCAAGCAATCGCTTAAATAGTGTGAATCCCATGATGGGTCACCCCATAATTCTATAGTCTCTGTCAAGTGTTCAATATCATCCATCGGCAAAGAACCAAATCTAGGACACCTCACATTATTCCCTTTCCAAGTCCTGACTGGCATGCAGAAAGGTGTTACATGTTCCAAACAATTTGTATCTTCTAGAACGTGAGCTGCCGGGGTATCTGGTGGTAAGTTAAAACCTTTATTTCCTGTTAGCTGTTTAAAAACGTTTTAGTCTATTTCAACTTTCCGCTTCCCACAATAGCACCAAAGGCATTAGCCACTATCGATCTAACTTATTGATACATAAAAAAACTCTCTGTTTTCTTCTCAGTCCCCTGTTTAGTCACCAGCGACATTTGTATTTATACCTCAGTCCACCAGTTTTACTACCAGCTATATCCTAAGTGTTGAAAGGCCATGACAACAAGGTATTTAGTTCTCTTACCGTTGGTGACATCTCATGCATCCCACTTCTGATGCCATTTGTTAGGGAAGCTACTTTTCCATCCCCCCCCACCCACCTCAGAGTGATGGAAAGAAAAGAAAAACACCAGGCAAGGCTCTGGAACAGATGAAAGGTTTCAGGGGTACCAGTGTTTATTGGCATGCCAAGGTAGACACACATTCCAGTGTTACACCTTTGAAACAATCTTCTTCTGCATTGAGTTATTCTTGAAGGGCCTATATATATGTTAGAAAGTGTGATCACAGCAAAACCCCGAAAAGTGGCACAGTCCAAATATGGGTAAGCATATACAAAATAGAATTGCTACGTACACACAAACTACAAGACCACAAAGTAAAAGTATACATAATGGAGTGAGTGCAAAAGCAAGAGAACAGACAACAGGTGGACTATTTGTAGACAAAAGGAAACTGTGACCTTGCTTGTGGGTTGGCCTGATGGGCTAAACGTAATGTGTGAGACAGAACTAAACTTAATATGGCTTGGAGAGGTTTGTTTGCACAGCTGGCAGAGGTGTCAGAGAGGTCAGCGGGGAAGCCTTGGTGCGGAGCTGAAATAGTAATGTGAAGGAGGGGGTACCACTCTGTGAAGAAGAGAGGAGCACATGAGCAAGCAGCTTGGTCAGGGACAGGAATAGATAGCTTAGTGGGATTCAGATAATGCAGGAAAGAATTGGAACTTAAGTGTGGTATCTATATGGTACATACGTATGGATATACAATGTTTCCCAACAACAAGGGCAGCCAGTGAGATCTTTGTCACAGCAGGCATGTGATGGATAGGAGACCAGCAGATGGGCCATCCTGAGGTGAAATTTTACCAAGTAATATCTTTGTTTGATAGGAATGATAAGCAGATAGGTTTCTATACTGATGGTCATTCTCAATGGGGCTTAAGCCTCTAGTAGCCTTTTGCCACGCCTCGTACCTCTTTATTGGTTGCCATACAAGCAAGGAGTTCCCTTTTAATGAGTGCTTTAAAGTGGCTCGCTAAAGTCTGAGGGCTGTAAAATAAATCATGGCGACCAGTTAAATACAGCTGCTACTTTACATGCTGTAACCACTGAATATGGCATGCCTTATCTAGGGACAGGCAGTCTGTAATCACTGCTTTGTTGAGTGTGGTTTCTGGTCTGCACCAGATGTAAAACCAAAGTATTGTTGGGTTATCTTGCTTATGTCCTTCAGGTGTTTTAGGCCCAATTCGTCATGACATATAATGGCAGGTACACTCTGAGGTAGACTGAAAAGTTTCCACACAAAGTTATTTTCGTCAGTTTCTAGTGATGTCTGTTTGCAATAATCGCAAATGGCTACCCCATAGGAGGCAGTCATAATGCCTCTGGCTTTATTGATGTTAAGTATTGCCTCAAGCGGGGAAGATCCCAATTTCTTAGCAAACTTAAATATTGACGCCCTATTTTGATCAAGGTGTGTGCATCTTACTTCTATAAGGTGTTTCCATGTGCACTTATTATTATCAAAAGGGATCCCGAGATATGTGAAGGTCGATACTGTCTGTAATTTGGTACCGCTGATCTGTAATGCCCTCACCTTTCTTTTGGGTCGAACACATATCATATTGTGTGGAGTTTCCTTAGCTCAGGGCAGTCTGCAGGGCAGTCCCCTTGTAATATTTGTAGGCACAGGCAAAGTTTAAATTACACCAGTGTAATTTGTGTCATTTGGGAAATTTACGTCATGTTGCATAACTACGCCACCGTTCATAGCAAAATTATAGCACAGAAGTGTGGGAGTAACAAACAACCTGAACATAAGAGGCTATTATGTACTGCAATTGTGTTTAACACTCTGTTTGTGCACAAAATGTGTCCTCACATGCAAAATTGACACAGTAGCTCATTTGAATCTAAACTATTGCACTAAATGAGGCATACTTTCCTGAAATTTCACGTAATTATGCAAAAGCAAAACTGCACAAATTTCACACACTCCTATATTTTTGGCGATTTGGACTGACCCTCGTTATGGAGCATTGGTGTAATGAGGTGGAAGAGAAGTGAATAATGATGCATCACATTGAATCCGAAGGACTGCTTTAATGTAGTGATAATTTTAGGGGAGATTATAAGGTTTGTTGTAGTTCTGTAGAGAACATAGTTTTATAGGAAGGTCCAGCAGAGAGCAAATTTGTTTTTGATGGAGTACTGCATTCAATGGAATGAAGGACGTGAGATCATTTAAATGTTTACCGAAAACAAAATCATGAACATGTAAATGGTATGAAAGCCAGTTTTATTTCAGTCTGTTTTGTTTGTTCTATCCGTGTGCAATAGACAGTAATCTTCTGGAACATGGATATCAGGCGAAGTGGAAGTATTTATACACATTTCGATGAAAAAAAGAAAAGGCCTCGGGCATGAACATCAATTCACCAAAATGCCAGGGGTAGCGGAAGTGATGTCACACATGATCTTCAAATCCACTCATGCACACATGCTTATACATTCACAATTGCACACACTCTATAATCTAAACGCACTCACCCTGAAGCACGCACACAGCATACATTTAAAAGCATTTTTTGCTTACCTCACCTGTGTTAGCGCTTCTGACCTTACTAAGTAAACTTACAAGTGGACGCGAATAGGTCGATAAACCTTTTCACTCGCAATTATGATGTTCTTACCATAGCTCCAGTACATAATCAATAATCAATGCACAGTAGTCAATAGTCATTAGCAAGCAACAAACATCAATAAGCAATGAAGTCAGTAATTGTCACGCACCATGACCTATCAGTCATGAATAACCACACCTTTAGTAAACGTTAGAGTAGTTATTTCCCTATATTAACAATGCTAAAGTCATGTAGATTAAGCTCAATATCAAATGAAACACATACAGAAACAATACTGGCTGTCCAAAGCGGCAAAAGAAACATAATCTAATCAAAGGTTGAACTACAACACATTCTAAAGTTATGGTGCAAATCAGTAACAAAGTCAACTGCGTCAATGTGATTACATACATTACGTTTAGCAGATACATTCATCAACCATTAATCCCAGTTATCATGATTTCATTAGTAAGGATCCTTAACTAACATCAGATTAGCATCAGCATGTTGGGCTTCATGCAAAACAATTTAGGAACACAAATTTGGAAAAACATCTAACTATGGCTATATCAAAACAGTGCATTTGGTACCTGAAAATAAAAAGCAAATGGATAATAATCAACAGTCTGAGTTATAATACCTATCCTCAGTGGGGATCAGCAAGCAGAGTCAGTCTTCAACCTCAGGACATCAGCCGATCAGCAAGGCATCAGGATTCAGCATCAAAGTTCAGAGAGCGCAAAGTCTCTATGCATTAAAGTTAAGCATGTCTCTTGTCAAGGCACATAATGTACAAGAATAAGCTTTTCGACCAGCAAGGAAATGGGCAACGGCAAAATGCAAGAGCAGAATGTCTGGCTAAATAAAAATGCTGCTTTCTTCTCAGTGTAGTCCTGTTAAGTCAAAACTACTAAAATTATTTCCCAACTCCCTATTGGTCAGTTAATCACATGTTAACACTTTGTCCAATAAAACTAAAACTTCAAATCTATGAATTCTAATATTACTCCGGTCACATGTGTTTGATTGGTTTGTCTTGCAATGTCCTCATCATCCAGCTTGTCAGGTAAAAATATTGTTGCAGCTTCCACTCTAGTTAGTATCTCCATTGTTCTCCTCCTGAGAAAATCAGTCTCACACACATTACACATAAAATGTTACATCTAGCAGGAACAACATCTTCTAGCAGTCGGTTCTCATGCGAAAGCTTCAGTTCTGAGCACATTTATACAATACAATAGAAATCACAGTTTAACTCTCTACGACAGTCATTTTATTAAACGTAAAGAAATACAGCTTTGACATGAGGCCTGGCAAGTAGGCCATGACACTCACTAAGTTAAGGCCTACAATTAATAAAACTAAAGTTTACTGCATAACCCTTAATATGATGCACTACTACATTAATATATGCTCAATATTTTCATATTATGAAATCATTGATTAGTACATTTCGTTGACATTGGTGGCCATTCATTGTGATCACATTTTCAAGGGCGGGCATTATTTTTATACATTATTATATTTTTTACACAAACGTATTATTCAGAATACATCAATACTCACTAATAATTTTTAATAAAACACCTGCGCTAGCACCTGTGAGGGAGGGTCTAATTCAGTTAATTGTACTCCTTTTTTATTACAGTAATAGCGAATAATTAAACATTATTCACTATCAGTGTAATGAAAAAAATTTGAGAAAAAAAAGACAAAAAGAAGCCCCAACCAATGTTCATAAGAACGTACTGCCACTGTGTTTCTGATGCTGCTTTTGCAACCTCTGAAGCCCAGTGGTCGCGAGAGGCAAGCCAGGGGTTGCAGTAATAATATTGCAATTTTACACTTGTGCTCTAGAGCTGACCAAACATTTTTTAAAGTACTTTAGACAGGTGCCTAACTCGAACAGATTGTCACTGGGTGAGAGACGAGGTGGAGTATTAGAGAGGGAGGGACCTCAAAAGAGGTGAAGCTAAGAGTTTATAAATGCCTTGGTAGCTATAAACAGGCATTAGCGCTTTGACAACCTCTGGTTTGGTGCGCTCCACCAAGTTTCGAATACATAAATCCCCAAAAAAGCTGCTACTCATATCCTGGGGAGATTTTAAAAACATGAAATGCAGCATACCTCTGCAGAACCTCCAGCCATGAGCTGAGAACTCTGTTTGGGGATTTCTAGCTCACTCTGGGTGCACTGTGTGATATCAGCACTTCAGCGGCTGACAGTGTGAAGAGGGCCAATATTATGTGACACAAACTTCAGTGAGTAAGAGTGTAATTAAGTGTGACACACACTGTCACATGAGTGAGTTAGCAGGCTTGATTTTAATGAGGTGGGGTAAGAGTAATTGGTTTTAAATTGGACCAAGTTATCAGAATGGATGTCCTGTTATGGTTTTCATGAAGCGTGTGTACATCTTTGTATGGTCTGAATGACAGGATTGGGTGGTTTATGGTTTTAGTGATGCACAACTTGCTGAATAAAAAAACTAAAAGGTAGTAGTACAGTGAGCATAAACAAGGGTTGGAAAAAGGTGCAGCAAGCATAACAAAGCGTTGTTTTTGGGTCAGATATGGTGCAATTAAACTGAGGAAGTTCAGGGAAATATCTGAGCATAAGCAACATAAAACAAATGTTTTACATTTTAAGAGAATCATAAAGCCTTGTAGTTGCTCGTCATATATCACTTAGGGACCGATTTAATATTTGGAGGACGTAATGATCTCCGTTGGCTTGGTGGAGGAATTAACGTCCGCCAGGTTGAGACTACCCCACCTGCCAAATTTGCAGGTGGTCATTTCTAAATCATCGTCTGGAACCACTGTCAAGACGGTTCCGGTCAATGCTTAGAACGTTTAGTGGACGGTTCCATCAACATGGTGGAGCCACCCAGCAAACCTATTTTTATTTCATTTTTTAAAATAAAATCCCGAAATGGGATTGTCTTTCCTGTGGCCTATGCCCTTTTATTTTGTTACATGCTTCATTTCAATTATCCATTTGAATTCAATTTAACATAACTGGCTTTTTAGCAGGGATGTTTTATTTTTCTTATCATCTGGTATTCTGCGAAAGTGTTGTTATTGCTTTTCTTGCACAGCATTTAACTGAGTACCTCTGCCCAAGGCTGCTCAAGGACTGTACATGATAATCTACCACAAGAGCATGCAGCAAGTCGCAACATTCAGACACATGAGCAAGCTAGGCCTGTTTCTCAGAACACAACATGTTTTATTATAAAAACATCACACAGGCCAAAGAAGGTTAGAGAGGTAATTCCAGCCAGAGGATCCATCCTCTGCTGTATGCCATTTCATTGCCATGTTGCTGACCTCAGCCCCATCTCTACAACCAACCGTGGGCAGACCCCTGCTTTTCAGGTATGGGGGCAGGTGTTGCTTCCATGGACAAAGTACGGGCAGGGAAAACGGCTAACACTGCCATGATATTGTGAAGTTGCTAGGAAGTGTTGGTAAGAATTCCAATACGCTGGGATTGTTTATCTGCTTTTCACTCTTGGTAACAATTCTGATTGTGCTATGATTCATCTTTCTAATAATAGCAACACATGCTTTTTATCATAGATTGCAGTCTTTTCAATAAATGCACTGAAACCTGTCATGAATCTCTTTGTCTGCCTTTGTATGTGTGTGAGACCTATGCTAATGAGAGAAAAGGGCAGAATCTGCCAACCACAACTTCCCTGAGGAGTCATAGAGTGTCATGTCTCAGGCTGCTACAAATCACCTTTACTTCTAGGTTTGGGTGAGGTGGTGTAAGCAAGCTGAAAGGGCTAGGCCGAAAGCTACCAGATGGTGTGGGACAGTCCCTACACGCGGTGGTGCGGCAGTCTTGCCCCCATGACAAGAGGCCATACGACATTGCGCCACCAACGTTGGAAAGGCACTAATTTTACAGGTCATCTGAGAATCTCTTTCTCACACATTACCTGATACGGAGGCGTCAGTGGTGTTAGGGAAAAAACCTCCTCAGCTAAAAAGGGAGTACCTATCTTAGGCTGTAGGTTGTTCAAGCTTGAATCTTAAAAGGCTCCCCCACATTGGTGTTCCCAACTTTGATCCCTATATTTTGATATGGAACAACCAGTAAACATTCCCAAAAAATTGTAGACAACCCATCACATAGTTTCTTTTAGCTAATGGTGGGAATCAGGGTGTGTAAGATACGTTCATGGTTGAGGCACACAACGGATACAGACAGAAATATTCTAGGCATGGGTCACCTTTCCTGCAATTAGCCAAGAACACCATGATTGATTTGAATACGCCCTCCCACATGTTATATAGCCAGTTAGGCTAGGTCCCCTAAGCAATGATGGATCTACATGACCAACATGGCTACATATACACCACATCCTAATGTGCAAGCTATGCAAGCAACTAATGATCTCATAGCTATGTATAGACATGTAATACATTTTGTAATGCGCACTTTAAATATCACCCCAGTGAGGGCTGCTCCAGGTATAAACCAATTTGCCGTTACAGGGCTAAATCCACAAACCGCCCATTCTATAATGGAAAACGCGCCCACTGATCCGGAGAAGATTCCATTCTGGATTGAACAAAAACCAAATCAGCTGGAATCCCAAGATAAACATAAAATTCTCACAACGTGCTTGCCTTTTGGAATGGTTCCCTCAATAGATTGTGCCACTCGGGGAACAGTCTTTGCTGCAATATATACCAGTACACATGGTACATTGACACTTGCAAATCTTTCGAAAGTGTTGAAGCTAATACAAAATGAACATGGGCAGCTCCGGCCCTAGACTTGGGGATGAAATGGATGTGCAATTTTGACACAGTCTGCTCAGTTATTTTAAGTAACATTAGAGGGAAGGCAGCAGCATGGGCAATATGCCAGCGGCTCCAGGAGATTCCTCAACGGGATCAGGACGCAAGCTGCCAAAGATTATTTCTGAAACTTATACTAGTACAGGTTAATTAAGGCCAGACCAACTAAACCACAACTACAAAGTACTTCCGGAAAGGAAGGTACTAAGAAGGCACAAGACAGCTCTAAAAAATGCAGGGATAAACAAAAATAAAATAAAGAAGAAGAAGCCAAAGAGGAGAATCACCACAACCGCAGACCTCAGAGAAAAGATACAATCTTAGAAATAGGAAAACTTTAAAAACACTTGCCAGATACCAATATACTGACAGTCGCTCATCTAGTTCCTTCTAGGACACATTGGATTAACAGAGTGAGAGAGGAGGGCGGCCTGAAAATCAAAGTAAGTGAAGCCCAAAAAAAACTCACAATGTTCTTCAGAAACATTTACTAAAAAGGAAGAGAAACTTTCACACCAAAAGCCACAAAAACGGCTGCAGCTCTTTCAGTCAAACATGGCAAAAATATTGAGAACACTAATGAAGAACAGGACGTGGGCAGATCTAGACAGTGCAGCAGAAGTCATGACATGTCACCAAAATCTTATAGATCTTATGTATGTGACACCGACTAACAACTTCTAGGATGTCAAAACAGCGGATAGGCGCAACTCCCTATTCTCAGAGTTTACAAACTAAACATACTGAATGAGGGGGACATAGAGCGCACTATTAAAGTTATCATCTTCTAGAGAAGATTAGCGCTAAATTATTACATTTTATTGGCAGAAAAAGAATGGCAACCTGAACTTGCCTGCGTGCTCCAACATGGGGAAGATCCCATTTTGTCTTCTTTCTTGGTCCTTGTTCCAGATACCGTCAAAGAGGCTCATGCCACAGACTGGGAATTGGTGTACGCACATCGCTGTACCACAACTATGTAGGGTGGGATAGACATTTCCCCTACCACTTTAGTTCTACAAGATCTACACCACAGATCCAACTTTCATACACGGATAAACATGAGGGTAAGGCACCAGTGAGAGAAATTCTCACACAACTTGAGTACCAAGGAGTAATCAAACACTACGTCTCTTCAATGATTAAGCCTTTATTTTCCCTAGGAAACCTGACCATTCATATAGAATAGTGGTAGACTATAGACACTTAAGCATTCACACACATTTGCAATACAGAATGCACATTGCACAGCATTTATTAACAACATAGTGTGCAAAAAAATGCAAAACAACCTTGAATATTTCCACTGTTTTTTTTCTGTCCAAATCTAGCGCCTGAAAGTCCGGATTTAAGCACCTTTACAATGCTTGGCTACCAAAGGAAACTTTGCTGTTTGCGAAAAGGGTATCAGAACATTCCAGGATTGTTTTTTACCTGTGTGACATCAGCATTACATGATAATGATTCTGAGGCGTTGTCCCATGTGGTTGATATCTATCTTACAGATGACAACCACTATGCCAACATAGCAGAGTTGATTGCATTGTTTTGGGATTTGCCACCCAGGGCTATAAATTTACCTTTAGGAAAACCAAAATTGCTTGTCTTAGTTTCCTATTTTTAGATTATGAATTATCAAATGAGGGCATTCATTAATGGGCTTTTTTAACCTTGGCAGAACTTAAAATCCTGAATATGTGCAACGCATAAAACTTCTTTATGACTTAATGAGTCCAGATTTCTCAAGCTAACATTGTACACTTGAAAAAAACACACATTCTCAGAGCATTACAACAAGACATGCTTGGAGCAAAACATTTACACACACATAACAACAGAAAAAACTTGCCCATCAAAGTCATTCCTGGTGCCATGGGCTTCACGGTGTCACCCGCATGAGGATGACACAGTATCCATAACATGCAAATCATAATTGTACTCCAATGCAGATGTTAATTATGTTTTTGACCCAAGAATTCTTTCAATATGAACTTGAGTATCCCATGTCCACTAAGCAGGCCCTAGGGAACTGCAGACACAACTTGCAAAGCTTAAGGCTATAATTTTGGCACTGGAGCACATGGATACTGAACTTTATACTTGGAATGTGTGTGATTTGTACTACTGTTTCTAGTCCTTGAATGAATACTTACACTACTGGCACCTAAACGGGTTCAAAAGGGAACACAATCAAACGTAAAGTCTTGTCGGGGAGGGTAGCGGATCTTAAAGATAGACTACCAAAAGTTAATGCATTGGGCCATCAAAGTGTAGGAATACATATTGTAGGAAAAACTTTGGCAGATGAAGCTGCTAAATCTGCAGTTGATGCTACTGCAATTACTTATTCTCAGACGAGAAAGGATGATGAAACACTAGCTGCTGTGAAAGCCTCAACTGAGGGCAGGCCTTTTCCAAAAGCATACCCTGCAAAATATTCCTACTACTAAAGTGCCCAAAACATCGCATTTATGACAAATCTAGGGATGGGTGATCGTGTGATCCCCAACCAAGACCCGAGATTAGATCTTATCAAAGCAGCTCATGAGGGTGTTGCTTCAGCCCATGCTGGTGTGGCGGCTACCATCACTCATTTGCAAAATCGCTATTGGTAGCCAAATCTATACAAGCAGACCAAACAGTATGTCCTTTGCTGTGACCTCTGCCAACAAATTAAAGGGACCACCATAAAATGCCCAGAGCAGACATCCCTCTTAGTTTCAAACAAACAACTACAATGTATGTACCTGGACCATTGTGGTCCCTTACAACCTAATGGTGCATACAAATACATCTTAGTCACTGTAGATTCATGCTCTAGATTGCTGTGGGTATTGCCACAACGATCAGCTGACTCTCAAACTGCATTAAGGATTTGCAAGTCTTCATCGGCACATATGCAGATGCAGCATTCCACTCAGATCATGGCCCTGCTTTTGCTTCCAGAGCATTCAGGGACACTGTTGGACCTGGCTTTTTTGACAGGGTCATCCCCAAACTTTTTGCCTCCTTCCTCCTATTTTGTCTGACCTGTTCTTGTTGGCTTTTGAACTCTGGGCACTTTACCACTGCTGACCAGTGCTAAAGTGCATATGCTCTCTGTATAAATTGTACTGTTGATTGGTTTATCCATGATTGGCTATTTGATCTACTTGTAAGACCCTAGTAGAGTGCACTATATGTGCCTAGCGCCTGTAGATTAAATGCTACTAGCGGGCCTGCAGCACTGGTTGTGCCACCCACTTAAGTAGCCCCTTCACCTTGTCTCAGGCCTACCATTGCAAGGCGTGTGTGCAGTTTCACTGCCACTTCGACTTGGCATTTAAAAGTACTTGCCAAGCCTAGAACTCCCCTTTTTCTGCATATAAGTCACCCCTAATGTGTGCCCTAGGTAACCCCTGGAGCAGGGTGCTGTGTGGGTAAAAGGCAGGACATGTACCTGTGTAGTTTATATGTCCTGGTAGTGTAAAACTCCTAAATTTGTTTTTACAGTACTGTGAGGCCTGCTCCTTTCATAGGCTAACATTGGGGCTGCCCTCATACATTGTTGAAGTGGCAGCTGCTGATCTGAAAGGAGCAGGAAGGTCATATTTAGTATAGCCAGAATGGTAATACAAAATCCTGCTAACTGGTGAAGTCGGATTTAATATTACTATTCTAGAAATGCCACTTTTAGAAAGTGAGCATTTCTTTGCACTTAAATCTTTCTGTGCCTTCAATCCACGTCTGGCTAGGTTTAGTTGACAGCTCCTTGTGCATTCACTCAGACACACCCCAAACACAGGGTACTCAGCCTCACTTGCATACATCTGCATTTTGAAGGGGTCTTCCTGGGCTGGGAGGGTGGAGGGCCTACCCTCACACAAAGGACTGCCACACCCCCTACTGGGACCCTGGCAGACAGGATTGAACTGAAAGGGGACCTGGTGCATTTCTTAGTCACTCTTTGAAGTCGCCCCACTTCAAAGGCACAATTTAGTATAAAACAGGGCCTCTGCCCTACCTCATCAGACACTTGCTGGAGAAGAAACCTGAACCAGAAACTACATCCTGCCAAGAAGAACTGCCTGGCTGCTCAAAGGACTCACCTGTCTGCTTTCTACAATGGACTGCTGCCTTGCTGTTGGCCTGCTGCCTTGCTGAACTCGTCTGGCTGTAAAAGTGCTCTCCAAGGGCTTGGATAGAGCTTGCCTCCTGTTCCCTGAAGTCTCAGGACCAAAAAGACTTCTCTTTTTCATTTGGACTCTTCGTGCGCCGGAAAATTTCGACGCACAGCTTGCTCCACGGCGAGAAAATCGCTACACACCGACGCTGCTCGACGCGACGCCTACGGGACGGCCAGAACTTTGACGCACGGGCTCGCATGGACAACGCCGCCCGACTTCCAGAGGGGAAATCGACGCAACGCCTGTGTGAGAAAGACAATTCCATGCACAGCCTTGCGGAACAACGCGCAGCCGGAAAACAAGCCGAAGAATCCACGCACAGACCCTGGGACATCTGGTAATCCCGCGATCTATAGAAGGAGACGGTCCGCGTGCTGGAAAACGACTCACGTCTTCCCCGTGTGAAAAATAACGACGCAAGTCCGTGTGTGAAGGGGCGCAACCGACGCACACACCATTTTTCCTCCTGTAGAAAAACGCATGTCTCCCCGCGTGAAAAATAATGATGCAAGTCAGTGTGTGAAGGGGCGTAACCGACGCACACACCATTTTTCCACTCATCTCCTCTTCTGCGGCCCTCTGCAGAGATTTTCCACTCCAAACCAGGTACTTTGTGCTTGAAAGAGACTTTGTTTGCTTTTTAAAGACTTAAGACACTTCATATCACTTTTTAGTGATATCTTTACAAATTCATATTGCATCTTTGATCGTTTTGACCTGCAAATACCCAGATAAATATTATATATTTTTCTAAACACTGTGTGGTGTATGTTTGTGGTGCTATTTTATGTTATTGTATGATTTATTGCACAAATGCTTTACACTTTCCCTTCTAAGTTAAGCCTGACTGCTCGTGCCAAGCTACAAGAGAGTGGGCACAGGATAATTTGGATTGTGTGTGACTTACCCTGACTATAGTGAGGGTTCTTGCTTGGACAGAGGGTAACCTGACTGCCAACCAAAAACCCCATTTCTAACATGGCAAGGATGGGTGTTCAACTCCATTTCTCGTCTCCATACCATCCCAAGGGAAATTCAGTTGTGGAGCGGCAGAACTGAAACATAAAGCAATCCTTAACAGTAAGAGTATTAGAATCTGGTAATAGTTGGTTTTACCACCTCTAAACAACCTGCCCAGAAGTTCCTTGGGACAACATACCCCTTATTTGGGATGCCTATGCATGTCTTAGATCTCAATGGCCCTGGTGTGGTGGCAGCAGAAACACCTGTTGACATAAATAGATGTGACACTGTTTTACAGGAAACACAACAATTCTGTTATGAAAATTAATCTGCATATTCAGCCACCTTGGGAATGAGGGATTTACCAACAACATCTACCAGTTGGATTCATTCCTAACGTTGGGGATCTAGTGCTTGAAAAAAATTGATGTAAAGAAGAAATTTGGCCCATCATATCATGCACCAGTTCCAGGCCTGGGAATACACAGTACCAGAACTGTCATTCTACCAACGCTGCCTGGTTCTAAAGAAAACCACTTTGCTTCAACTGACAACATCAAATTGCATCATGTGGCCTATCCTGCACAGTAGCCCAAGAGGATTCCTGGGCAGTTCCCTTGCCTCTTGTCATAGTTGGGCTCTCGCTCCTTAGCGAGGCTGCTGGTTTAGGGGTGACAGCACTTTTGTTTGTAGGTGACTCAGTCACTCCTAAAACAAGTTGCAAATGTCAGCCCAACTCCCAGCTCAGAAGCAGCACCTCACTGAAACTCAGACAGTGAAGGTGTTTTCTGGAGCCTTACGCATGGATTCTCGACTGCGACTTCTCAGAGGAGTCGTGGTGGAATGGAAGTTACCCTTTTCTCTCCTTAGCAACAAGTCTCATACACACAAAGACAATGAAAGAAATGCAGGATAGTTTTCAATATAGTTACTGAAAAGACTGCAATCTACGATAAAATGCAAGTGCTGCAATGATTAGGATAATGAACAGTAACTGAAGCAGAATTGTGAAGATGAGTGTTATGAATATAAACTCCCCCACAATAAACATGAGATATTAAATTTCTAACCAGGAAAGCCTAATTCTGTACCCAGCATGAGTTCAAAATCTACATAAAAACAAAGCTAAAAATATACCAAGATGTATAATGTCAACCATGACAAGCAAGGCAGACCAAATACAAGACAAATTTCTAAAAGGCGATTTGGTGTTACATTTTATATTTTTCAAAAAGCCATTGGTCAAATTCATTCAACAATAGGTATGGTTGTGTAGAAGGTCTCAGAAGTCATAAAATGGAAGTGCATCCAGGAAGGACTCCACATCCGCAGATGTCAGATTGATTACAGGAGTGGCTAGAAGGATCCATGGAACTGAAGTGTGCAGATGCCTCAGATGCAGGATCAACCGTGTAGGCAGCACCATCCATAGTGCCAGATGCCGTCAGAGCCACGTAGTTCCCAAGTGGTGGCTCATAAGTGGCCTCGCGAATCAACCTCATTTTCACGGGGCACAACTGTGAATGTCCCCTCATCGGGAACATCAGCAGTTCCTTGACCACAGCAGGCACTGACTATATAACAAGACACACCAAAGGTAGACAATCGAAGAGGCACCAGGTGCAATTAAAGATTGGTTGCAAGCACGACAGGACTGGTTGAAATGACAATGACCAATCATGCTCCAGTCCTTGCAGCAACAGAGTGCCAAAGTACTGCATCATGCAATCACGACACAGCTGGGCTGCTGGCAGCCCTATCACTCCACTTACCTGAGAAAGCATAAGCACAATCAGCACCAAAGTTATAGGAAATCCGCAAAACACCCTCGAAAAGAGTGAATGGATAGCTTAAGGAATGACTCCGAAGATGGTCTGGATGGTGGTAACAAATCCAGACCCACCAGCCTTAAAGAAGTCTACAATCCCTGCAATGCTTGAGGCGTTGAAAATTCAGCAGAAAATCTCTCCAAAGTGCTTGGGGAAGTTGGTATTTAACAAGGATTGTATCTCAGCTGATGATCTCACAATCTGGAGAGCATACGTCTCTTGTTTTTGGAACAGTACAGCCTTTAGTCTGCTCAGCTTGTCAACATTTACATTAGTAGTATCAATGTGAGACCACATTGTTGCTACTTTTATCTCCTGTGGGGGCGGGGAATAAAACATGTCCACAATAAGTTACAATTTGAGAAACTTAAATTGCGCTGGCAATTTCTGGTCTCATTCTGCAGGATCTCTGATTGTTCAGGACCATATAACTTCCATTAGAAAGTGTATGAAATGCTGGAGGAATCAAGGGCACAGGAGTAACCTGAAAGCATGCCAAGTTTGCGACTTCCGCATCGCAGAAAACATAAAGTGACACCTGCTTGCAAATCATTAAATGACTAACAGTAGTCTCACATTCGCTTCTGCTCAGAAAGACCTCTGTTTCTTTGTTCAGACATTTGAACTCAAAAGGCAACTCCCACTCTTCTTTTATATAGCTATCTCCTAGCCACTCGTATCTGCCCACAGCAAAATGTTTCAAACACTTTGTGAAACGAAAGGTGGAAATTGCCAGATTTATAACCCTACGTATTAATCATACTGTTGATGGCATCTCTGCTACAGTGAAAGGCAGCTTTTCTAACTTTCATATGTTAAGCATGGTGTAACTTGCTTCCTGTTTATCCATTATTAGTTGCTCCCTGGAAAAAATTAAAAGCAGCAAACAAGTTACTACTGTTTATGGGTCTCCAAGGGATGGGGCCATTTTTCAGAATCAGCAATGTCCAACCCAACTGCATGATGTCACGCAGCTGATTTTGCCCATGTTGTAAGAGGGACATGTCATTCTGAATGATATCAATCGCAGAAGACACAATATTATTAAGTGTGTATATTCTGTTAGACAGAGTATTCATACCATTATCGACAACAGCTAAAGCATTTTCCATATTTTCCTTATATATCTGCCTTAAATGTGCAGTCGCTTCCATTTGAGAAAGCTTCTAGAACTCATTGATTATGGCATACAATAATTGTTTAGAGCGGAGCTTTCTTGGGCCTAGCAAGAAATCCTGGAAGTCTACTTCCTATGATAGGAGCCTAAGATGATCTTTAAGCTGCTAAGGTGTTAGTGCATAACAATTGTTGGCACAGTTTTCCCACACTGTGTGTAGTAACTATACCAGAGTGTTGACCCGAGACATAGCAAGGACCTGGCTGGCTAATCTTGAAACCCCCTGAAGAATTAACAAAACATGCCTGAGACCCATTTGTATCCAAAGGCCACAATAACCACCTGTGGGTATTTGATAGTGTAGAACTAAATGTACCATTCTGAACCCAAACATTTAGTTCTTCCTATGTGATATTTAGGAATGTTTGCCAATCTGTGAATTTGGCTGGTGTGGGGATACTGGTTGCATTAAATTCCTTTATTTTTGCTAACCCTAAACAGGATGTTTGTTGAATATAAAAATATCAATTGGACAGGAATAATGCATGCTCTAAACAAAGCTTCCCTACCCTGAATTTGCCAATCTTGTGTTCCCCATACACTTTTCACATCAATAGTGCTCTTCCAGTATTCATAACCTTCAACAGCAAGCTGCGAAACAAAGGAATCTGAATCGATTAATTTGGTATTGGTTAGCAAAATCTTCAGCATTTTAGAAGGTGATAATTTAAAATAACATGACCTTACATTTATAGTGTCATGCCCAGAAAAATATGCAAACGTATCTACATATGTTTTGGGGCTCCCCACAAGTGTAGTTGAACAGTGATTCCATTTCGTATAAATAAATACTGCTCTATGTCTAGTTACTCGGTGCAGAAAGTAATGTTCCCAGTGATGATAACAGAACAATTCCAATAATTTTCTGTGTTCATCACTTTGAAACACAGTATAGTACGGACAGTATAGAATCAATTGTTTCAACATCCCAGTCATCAGAAACAACACTAGGTGTAATTACATCAATCATTGACATTTTAAATACATAAGGAATTTGGATAACTTCAGTAGGCCCATATATATATCACATGGTACTTATCCCAAACAATCTCATAAGGAATTGGTATTGCTGAAATGTTCACAAGGGACAAGTCTCTTCGGGCCTTATGTGAGGAAAGATATGCCGTTAGAACTACATCCACTGGCTCGACAGAAGAGCGTTCAGGAAGATAATGACCATTTATCAAGACCACAAAACCACCCATAACAGAAAGGCAAGCAATGTCAACAGTATCCACAGATAATGCCATGGATAAATCAAATAGTTCTTTTTAAGCCATATGTACAGATTACATGTCTTTGAAACAGTTTCAGTTGCATACGTAGATGAAGTCGTAGAAAAGTCATCTTGGACGATGAAGTAACCAGAAGCAGTCTGTGTAAACACAGGAGCTGGTGCATTGCTGGTAAATGGATCCACTTCGCGTGGAGGTTCATAGTAAAAGATGTTGTCAGTTTGTGTTGAATTGAGGTAATAAACAGCCACATCTTGGACAGTTCTTGTTGGTGAAGTGGTAACAGGTATCAGCCGAAGCTCATTCTCTACCCTCCCCATGCTCAAGGAGGCATTTGTAGCATTATTGTATATGCTGGTGTATTCAGAAGTGTTGTTGTTTCTTCTTTGAAGGGGTATTTCCTGTTGGGTAGTGAGAGGGGACTAGGAGCTACGCAAGGGACCTTGGGGTCTCCTGTGCAGGATCGGACACATGGTGCAATTTGATGTTGTCAATGGAGACAAATCTGTTCCGTTTGGAACCTGGCAGCAGTGGTGGAATGACAGTTCTGGTTCCTTGAATCCTCAGGACTGGAATCGGTGCTCTGTAAGATGGGCCAAATTCCTTCTTAACAGCAATCTTCTCACGAACCAGATCCCCATCTTCAGGAATCAAGGCTGTAGAAGTTGTTGGCAAATTATTCCTAAGGTTGAGGCACTGGCAGATGAATTATCATCACAAAATTGTTAAAGCTCCTGCAAGACAGTGAGACGTTCATTTATGTCAAAAGGTGTGCCTGCCGCCACCATAATGGAGCCATCTACCTCTGGGATGTATACAGGTATCCCAAAGAGGACCTCATCAGGAGTGCCACCCCCCAAGGAACTTCTTGGCAGATTATCTGGTGTTCTCTGGACCACATATAGATGAAGTCAACTGCAGCCTGAACCTTATACTCTTGCTGTTAAGTACTACTTTAGGTCACAATTCCTCCTCTCCACAATAAAATTGCCCTTGGGATGATACGGAGAGAGTAATGGAGTTGAACACCCATCGTCCTCATCATGTCCTTGAATCCCCCAGAGGCAAAAGCAGGGCCCAGTCCGAGTGGAATGGTGCAACCGCATCTGTACTGATAAAGACCAGCAAGTCTTTTATAACAGTTTGAGCATCAGCGGACCACTGTGGCCATACCCACAGGAATCTAGAACAAGAATCAACAGCGACAAAGATGTATTTGTATGCACCATCAAGTTGTAAGAGAACACAATGGTCCAGGTACACACATTGTAGTGGTCTATTGGACACTAAGGGGGTCATTCTAACTCTGGCGGGCGGCGGAGGCCACCCGCCAGAGTTCCCCCCTCCAGAATACCGCACCGCGGTCAGGAGACCGCTGCGGTTATTCTGTGTTTCCCGCTGGGCTGGCGGGCGACCGCCAGAAGGCCGCCCGCCAGCCCAGCGGGAAACCCCCTTCCCACGAGGAAGCCGGCTCCGAATGGAGCCGGCGGAGTGGGAAGGTGCGACGGGTGCAGTTGCACCCGTCGCCTATTTCAGTGTCTGCTGAGCAGACACTGAAATACTTTGTGGGGCCCTCTTACGGGGGCCCCTGCAGTGCCCATGCCATTGGCATGGGCATTGCAGGGGCCCCCAGGGGCCCCACGACACCCCTTACCGCCATCCTGTTCCTGGCGGGTGAACCGCCAGGAACAGGATGGCGGTATGGGGTGTCTGAATCCCCATGGCGGCGCAGCAAGCTGCGCCGCCATGGAGGATTCAGCAGGGCAGCGGAAAACCGGCGGGAGACCGCCGGTTTTCCTGTTCTGACCGCGGCCAAACCGCCGCGGTCAGAATGCCCTGCGGGGCACCGCCAGCCTGTTGGCAGTGCTCCTGCCGACCCTGGCCCCAGCGGTCAAGGACCGCCGGGGTCAGAATGACCCCCTAAGAGTGATGTCTGCGGTGGGTGTTTGATGTTGGAGCCCTTTGTTTGCTGGCAAATGTCGCAACAAAGGACATGTTGCTTGGTCTGCCTGTATAGACCCGGCCACCAGAAGCGTTTCTGTATAAGGGATATTGTTGCCGCGATACCAGCATGAGCAGATGCGACACCCTCATGCACTACTTTGATGAAATCTAATCTCTGATCTTAGTTGGGTATCACTTGATCTCCCAGCCCAGGAATTGTCACAAAGGCAACATTGTGTGCACTGATATGGTAGGAATATTCTGTAGGGTATGCTTTTGGAAGAGGTTTGCCCTCAGTTTAAGCTTTCACAGCAGCCAGGGTCTCATAATCCAATCTTGTGTGAGAACAAGTCACTGCAGTAACAAAAGCCGTAGCTACTACGTATTTGGCCCCTTTATCAGCCAAAGTGTTTCCTACAACCGGTACTTCTACACACTGATGGTCCAGTGTATGTACTACATGAGCATCTGGTAGCTTATCTCTTAGACCAGTCACCCTCGCCCACAGAGTTCTGTGTTTTATGGTGCTCCCCTTTGAGTCTCTGAACCTGTTCAACATCAATGATTGAGATAATCATTGTAGGACTGGACACTGAACTACGAATCACACACAATCAATGTGAGCTTTTCTGGATCCATATGTTCCAGTGCCAAGATTAGAGCTTTAAGCTCAGCTAGCTGAGCTATGCAGTCCCCAGGGTCTGCATGTAGGTATGGTGAGGGTCGAATACACCATCCTTCATCACTCTGCTAACAGCTGTGCAAGTGGTGGAGAATTGATGTTTTTGTACCTACAGCTGGCTGTGCTGAACCATCAGTGTAAATGGCAATTTGGTATCTGTCAAGTGGCAAGATGTTATTAGGTGAGGGGTGCTCCTGTTCATACTCGAGAAATTTTAGTGTTTGAAGTTTTGGGTCAAAGATGTCAACATCAGTGGCAGTCAGGGAGGTTGTCCACTGAATTCAACGTGGATGTAATTCTTTAGCGTTGGAAACACTTGCTTTGGTGACAGCCTCTAAGGCTGGCACCGGGGTAACAACAATAATGCGTTTCCCTTGGGTAAGTGGCCTCTCCTTAATGACATCCACCTGTACAGCAGTTAGAATCTTTTCTGTTGCTGAAAAGCGTTGTTCTGCGTTAGAGTATCAATGTGATTTGTATGCTATGTGCACCGTGTCGCCTTCATTAAAGGTGATATAGGTGAACCCAATGGCACCAGCAATTATTCTGATGACCAAATTTGTTTTGTAAACCCAGATCTGTGACTGGGGATGAATGTTTGATTGGTTCCACATTCCATCCATCATTGTGTTGTAAAATGTTTTGCTCCTAGCATGTCTTGCTGCAATCCTCTAAGGATGCACGTGTGTTCAACTGTCAAGTGTCTGCTTGAGAACTCTGGGTAAATTAAATCATAGAGTAGTTTTATGCGTTGTGCACAATCTGGAATGTAAGTTCTGCCAAATTAAAGAAACCAAGTAATGACTATAGTTTCTTGATGGTATTTGGTGGTTGAAGTTGAGCACATTTTTCTAAGAAGTGCGGAGCCAAGCTCTTGCCTTCATCTGATAGCTCATATCCCAGGACCAATACACTGAGAAAGGCTATTCTAGTTTTTTTTAAATTAAATTTGTAGCAAAGGGCTGCAAACCCTAAAACGATCCGATCAACCCTGGCAAGATCAATGTTGAGGTCCTCATCTGTGACATTGATGTTTCAACTGAGGACAATGTCTCTGGATCAGTATCATGCAATATTGATGCTACACGGGCTGAGAACAAACCGGGGCTCTTCTTATAGTCCTGGGGCAAATGGAAAAAATGTTTTTGTGAGCCAAATGAGAATACACTTAGGTCCTGACTCACATGCTCTAAGTTTAGGCAGAAAAACCCATTGGAAATATCCAAGGTTGTTTTGTATTTCTTACATACTATGTTGTTAATTAGTGCAGTGCTGTGTGCATTTTGTATTGCGTATGTGCGTGTATAATTGTTTAGGTGTCTGTTATGTAAGACTATTCCAGATGAATGGTCTGGTTTTGCAACAGGGAGTAACAGGTTATTCATTGCAGAGACACAGGGCTCAATTACTCCCTGGTACTCGAGCTGAGTGAGGATTTTGTTCACTGGTGCTTTAGCCCCGTGTTTAAAAGGATATTGTGGCTGAGGTGTAGACCTGATAGGTATTATATGGCCAGAGGAATCCTTGTCCCACCCTACGTTGTTGAGGTACAGCAGGGCACCTGCACCAAAGCCCAGTCAACAGCATAGGCTTCTTTTATTGCAAATGGAACAAGATCTCAGAAAGAAGGCCAAATGACAACTTTTCCATGTGAGAGCTTACGAACACACTCAGGTGGCCAGTCTCTTTCTGCCAATAGCATATCACAATTAAGTTCTTCCCAAAAAATTACACTAATAGTGCACCCTATATCTCCCTCAATTTGGATATTTAAATCATTAACCCTGTCGGGTGGGAGAATGCACCCGTCCGAAGTCTCGGCTACAAGAAAGTCGTCAGTTGCTGTCACATACAGATGATCTTCCAGACACTTGCACCATATTGTGACTTCTGTCATGCTGTCCAGCAGGGTCACTGACCAAATCTTCCTCAGCATTGTTCTCAAGTTAGCTGGCATGTTTTATTGAAATGGCTGGCATTTATTTCTTTTTAAATTGTGGCTTTTGTGTTGGGGATTTGTCTTCTTTCTTGTCTGAAGACCGCTGTGAGCCTTTCTTCTGTTTCACGTACTCAGTGCATTGCTCTGACCGGCCCACTCTCTCACTCCGTCCATCTGGCGTGTCCTGAAAGTAACAAGAGGGACGTGTATCCGTTTATCTGTCAGGAGCCTTTAAAGTTTCTCTATTATGCGTGGTAGTATAAATTGCAGTGAAAACTATACCCCATGTGGTGCAGTTGTCCACTGAGGGAACCATTCGAATGGCAAGCACTTTGTGAGAATTCTATGTGTATCTTGGGCTCCCGTATGGGAAAACATTACTTCCATCTGGTTAGTTTTTTGTGCTATCCAGACCAGAATCTTCACACGTTCCAGTTTGTGGGTTAATCCCAGTAACGGCCAATTGGTGACCAGCTGATGCAGCCCGTGCTGGGGCGGTATTCAAAGTTTGCATAGAGAACTGTACCAGTCTTCTGTAAAGTGCTACTAGTTCATCATAAAGTGTGAGTACATCAGCTATTTGCATTGCCTGTACGCCAGGATGCGGTGTATATGTGGCAAACATGGGCCACGTTGGTCCGTCATTAGTTAAGGGGCCTAATCTCACGGATTGTATTACTTGTGGAGGGCGCCACTGAACCAATTTTGATGTTCTTGATAGGAAAGCGGTATCTCTAAATACCAGTAAGCCTGGTACCGCTGCGGTACATGCGCTATTTTATATGTGTGAAATGTATGTGTTGTGTCATCTTCTTCAGGAAAGGTGACCCAGGAATAGAATGTTTCTGTTTGGTAAGCTTCATGAGCTTCCACTATAAATGTGGCATCTCCGCACTCATCTGTTAATCCATGGGCTTCTAAATGTAGTTTTAATGTGTGTCTGACATTCTCTGAAATGTCTATGGCATTAGCCATGTTGAATAATGTGTACAGAGAAGGAACACCAGATGGGGAAAAATCCTTTAAGGGTTAAAGCTTGAACATCCTACAGCCTAATTAGGTGCTCCCTATTCAGCTGAGGATTACCCCTAAGACCGTGGACGTCTCTGTATAATGGTACTTAGGGTACCATGTGAGAGACACAGATACTCAGATATACGTAAATTAGTGCCAAAACACTATCGCTGGTCGTGCCATGTCATAGTTGGACTCTTGCTCCTTCCTCAGATTTCTGTTTTAGGGGTGACAGCACTTTTGTTTGTAGGTGACTGAGTCACTCCTACAAAAAGTCGCAACTGTTGGCTCAACCCTCCCAGCTCACAAGCAGTACCTCACCGCAGCTCAGACAGCAAAGGTGATTTCTGGCAGCCTTACGCTTCGACTTTGGATTGCGACTTTTCAGGGGAGTCGTGGTGGAATGGAAGTTACCCTTTTCTCTCGTTAGCAACAAGTCTCGTACACAGAAAGGCAATGAAAGAGATGCAGGCGAGTTTTCAATATATTAATTGAAAAAACTTCAATCTACGATAAAATGCATGTGCTGCAATGAGTAGGATAATGAATAGTAATAGAAGCAGAATTGTGAAGATGAGAGTTGTGAATATAAAAAACCCCATCATCTTACAATAACCATGAGATACAAAATTCTTAACCAAGAAAGCCTAATTCTCTACCCTAGTGAGAGCTAGGTATGATAAACCTAATCTGTCAGTCTCATGTCCTTGAGAAGTGCCCCCCAGCCCTCGTTACCTTGGAATGAGGTTTCTAGGTCACACTCCGTGGTGCCACAAAGATTGAGTTCTGCAACAAGGTGACATGCAGCATAGATGGCATCTGGAAGGAACCCCTCTAATGACCTTATCCATGTGAGGTGTATTTATACAGATCATGTAGGATCCCTGACGCAGGTATGTTCCTAAACAACTGATAATGTGGCAAACGTATTGTCAGCAATTGCATAAACAATCCCTAACAAGTGTGCATGATGTTACCATCACAGGTAAGTTGGAAAGGGACATGATGACAATAACTATGTGTATCACTGTTAGTGACACAGATAATAACACCTTCTCAGAATGGCACTGATAATGAAAATCAAAACATTTCTTATAAAATAGTGAAAGCTAAAAGAAATAATCAAATAAATGAAATAAAACAGCGCATGCTAAATAGGTAAAAGGTCACTAGGTGAGGAGGCATAGGCCTGCAAGCCAAAGGGAGGGCGGAAAATTAACTTTTGTTATTCCAGTTGTTATTCCAGTCACCGCTTCATCAACAAGAAATGTCCAAGATGTAGATTTCGACTATGCCAATGCAACATAAATGGATGGCATTGTTTATTATGAACCACCACCATTGGGTACATTTACAAGTTCTGCACCGGCTCCAGATTTTGCACAGACTGAGTCTGGTTATTTTGCTGACATTGATGATTTTTCTTCGAATTCTTCAGCATCAGCAACTACACTTGTATCAAGAGCTTGTAAGCTTTACAACTGTCTTAAAAACAATTACTTAGTTTGTCCATGGTACTATCAATGGATACTATTGACATTGCTTGCTTTTCTACTTTGGATTGATTTTGTCATTGTTTTCTTTCCACTGATAAAGGGTCACTATCTTCCTGAACGCTCTGTTGTTGAACTGATGGATGCGCTTTTAATACTTTAACTTTCATGCTTAACGTCCAAAAGAGTCTTGTCCCTTGTGAACATTTCAGCTGTTCCAATTCCTGATGGGATTGTTTGGGATAAATTATCATATGCTATCTGTGACCCAGCTGAAGAGTTTGAAATTCCATATGTTTTCAAAGTATCTATGAATAATATTATTACACCCGGGGTTGTATCTGATGACTGGGGTGTAAAAACTGTTGATTCTATGCTTTCTGAGCTTGAATATTACACTGTATTTGAAAGTGAAGATGTCTGCATGACAACAGCGAATTATGAGGAAATGTTCCGTTATCATTATGGAGATTACTTTCTGCACCGAGCTGGTACCCCAAGTTTAGTTTACAATTAAACACAGTGGGAACATTGTCCAATTCCACCGGTGGGGAGTTCTAAAACATATGTAGACAAGTTTGCATATTTTTCTGGGCATGATGGTGAGAATGCTGAGTCATATTATTTCAAAATAATTCTAAAGCAAGAAAAATATTGGTAACTGACACCAACTTAATTTATTCAGATTCTTTTGTCTCCCAGCTGGTTACTGAAGGTTATACATTTTAGAAGAGAACAATTGATTTAACAAGTGTTTGGGTGAGCATGAGCTTGGCAAATACAGAGTAAGAAAGCTTTAATTAGAGCATGCCAAATCCTTTGCAAATTATATTTTTAAATAACACCGTTCAGCAAACAACTTGCCTTGGGTTAGCAAAAATAAAGGAGCTGAATGTGCCCAGTATTCTTAACACTGCAAAATTTGACAATTGGCAAAAAGCTTTAAATGTCACAGAAGAATAGCTCAATAATTGGGTTCAAAATGGTACCTTTAATTCCTCACTTTCATGTCCGAAGGGTGGTTTTTGTGTCCAGAGGACACAAATGGTTGTCATGCGTGTTTTGTAAACTCCACACAGGGTTTTAGAGCAAATCAAACAAACCCTTGTTACATTGCAGCTCAATACTCAGGGATCGTCACAACACATAGGGCCTCATTTTGACCCTGGCAGTCTGAAGACCACCAGGACCACGGTGGCGGTCTCACCGCCAACGGTGAAGACCGCCACATTACGAGTGTGGCGGGTTGGCCTCTGCCAACCCGCCACTTCCCCACTTGTATCGCCAGGGCAGTTAGACAGCCAGGCCGGAGATCAGCATCTCTGAACTGGCAGTCCACTGAAGACTGCTGGTGGCCTCACAAGTCACCTTTCCGCCAGTGTTTCTGCAGCAGTAGCACCACCACGAAAACCCTGGCAGAAAGGCTACCAGTGACAGGAAATTTGTTTCCTGTCACCGGCAGACGACTCTCCCAACCACCCCCTGCTATCCCAATAACATCCCTACCCCACCCTTCCATACCAGCACCCCCCCCACTCCATACTATCACCCCCTACCCCCCCTCCAGAGCAGCACCCCCCTCCCCGGATACACACACACAACCACACACACCCCGCATCCACTCATTCACCAACACTTACATACATGCATTCACACACACACATCCGTACACATATTCACTCACACGCATCCATACACACATTCACTTACATGCATCCATACACGCATTCACTCACACGCATCCATACACACATTCACACACACGCATCCATACACGCATTCACACACACGCATTCACACAAACATTCCAACATGCACTCACTTCTATAATCATACATGCATTCAAACACCCATACACACATGCATACACACACATTCAAACACCCATACACACATGCATACACACACGCATGCACACTTCCATTCACACACGCACCCAACACCCCTCACCCACGCACACACACACAACACCCCCCCTCCCCTGTCGGACAATCGGTATACCTTGTCCGACGAGGAGGTCGTCTGGCAGAGAACGGGAACAGGCACTTCCACCACTGGCAGTGCCTTGCCATCTGGACTCCGCCAGGCCGTATTACAGGTAGTAATACGGCTGGTGGAGTCCTTTTGGCAGGGCGGGCCGGTGGTGGAACCGCCCCTGCGCCTCCAACCACCAGCACGACTACTGGAGGATTTCCGCCCAAATTGTGGCCGAAATCCTTCAGTACTTGTAACATGGCGGTCGGAAGATGTGTGAGAGTTACCTTTCAATTACAAATATTTGAATGGCGGGACGGAGCTATTTCTTAGCGGAAGAGAATGCAAAACTTCTGTTAGTCATTCTATGATTTGTATATAGGTGTCCTTGCACAGCACATACAATGCAGCTTCACTTTCTGAAGGGTACTTCTGTTTCTTTGATTCTCCTACTTTTTTAGATACTTTTAAATGGAAGATATTTGATATTGAGTGATGAAGGCTGCTGTGGGTTTAAACCTGGAATCGCCTATGTGATTTTGGCTTCCCAAATTGTAATTTGCTGTGTCGATTTGTTATTTCCTCTCACACAAAATATAAAAGTAGCAGAATTGTGGCCTCACATTGCTACTTCAAATGCAAATTTTCACAAGCTGAGCAGACTGAAGGCTCTTTTGTTTCAAAAACATATGGCTCTGATATCAGCCAAAGAGATCTATGACCTCCAAATAGCAAACTCATCTGCAGAAATACAGTCTCTATTAAATACCAACCTCCCCAAAAATGTTGCGGAATTGGTAAGCAGGATTTTTAAAGCATCTAATACTGCTGGAATTGTGCACTTTGTTAAGGCTTTTGGTTCTGGATTGGTTAGCACCTTCCAGATTGTATTTATAGTTATAGCTTCAGCCATCCACTCATTTTTTTGTGTGTCTTTGGTGGATTCCCTATAACTTTGGCACTGATTGGCAGTATCCTGCTGTTGCTATTTTTGATTTGCAATGGCTGTCCCACCTCAACAAAGCGGAGTGAAGGAGCTCCCACCAGCCCACCTGTGTCGTGATCACATGATGCAGTATTTCGGCTTCACTGTTGGAGGAACTGGAATTCAATTGGTCATTGTCATTCAGCCCAAATCTCCCTTCAGTGTGCCAATTTTCCGTTGCCTGTGGTGCTTCTTCTAATGCGCACCAAAGGTGTGTCTTGCAGTGCAGCCTGTGCTTTCTTTGGACATGTATCAGTTAATGTTCCCGATGAGGGTTCATGTCCATTGAGTCAGCGTTTGTTACGCAAGGTATCCTATGAGGCACCCCTTGTGGATATCATGGCTCCTTCTACATCTGGCACTGCATTGAATACAGCCACCTCAGCTGGGTCTATGGCTGAGGCACCTGTATGTGTGCTCCATGGATCTGTCATCTAATGAGATGGTCAACTTATCGCCTGCCAAAGTGGGGTCCTAACTGGCTTCAATCTCCATTGATGACATTGAAGATTTCCTGCAGGACCATCACTATTGCTGAATTAGTCCTTTTGCATTGTTTTATTTTCAAATTCTAAATTGCCTTTTTAATTTGGTCTGTCTATTGGCCTGTCATGCTTGTCAACTTCGACATTTTATCTCTTTTACTGTACATTTAGGCCCGTATTTATACTTTTTGACGCTAAACTGCGCTAACGCAGTTTAGCGTCAAAAAATTTTGCGCCGGCTAACGCCATTCTGAAGCACCATGCGGGCGCCGTATTTATTGAATGGCGTTAGCCGGCGCAAGCAGACCGGCGCTGCCTGGTGTGCGTGGAAAAAAACCACGTACACCAGGCAGCGCCGGCGTTGGGAAAAATGGCGCTAGGGCGTCTTAAAAATGGTGCAAGTCAGGTTGACGCAAAAAATCGCCTCCACCCGATTTGCGCCATTTTTAACGACGCCCAGACGCCATTTACATGACTCCTGTCTTAGTAGAGACAGGAGTCATGCCCCCTTGCCCAATGGCCATGCCCAGGGGACTTATGTCCCCTGGGCATGGTCATTGGGCATTGAGGCATGTAGGGGGGCACAAATCAGGCCCCCCTATGCCAAAAAAAAATATTTAAAAAATATATATATATACTTACCTGAACTTACCTGAATGTCCCTGGGGTGGGTCCCTCCAGCCTTGGGTGTCCTCCTGGGGTGGGCAAGGGTGGCAGGGGGGGTCCCTGGGGGCATGGGAGGGCAGCTGTGGGCTCATTTTGAGCCCACAGGTCCCTTAACGCCTGCCCTGACCCAGGCGTTAAAAAGTGGCGCAAATGCGGGGTTTTCTGCCCCGCCAACTCCCGGGCGTGATTTTTGCCCGGGAGTATAAATACGACGCATTTGTGTCGCAGTCATTTTTTTGGACGGGAACGACTACCTTGCATCTCATTAACGCAAGGAAGGCGTTCACGCTAAAAAATGACGCTCTTTCCTCATACTTTGGCGCTAGACGCGTCTAGCGCCAAAGTATAAATATGGCGTTAGTTTTGCGCCGAATTTGCGTCGAAAAAAAAGACGCTAATTCGGCACAAACGGAGTATAAATATGCCCCTTAGTATGCTTTTAGTATTATAGTTTTAGAGTATAGTTATTTTTTGGACCTGAGCCCTGCACCTTTGTCCCAACAACAGGGAGGGTGTTGTGAGTTCATTTTAGAGCCTTGCACACATATTTCAGCTATGCCCTTTTACCTAGCTACATGCTTCATTTCAAAACTGGATTTTTAGTGGGGATGTTTCTGCAAACGTTTTGTTATTGCTTTTCTTGCACAACATTTCACTGTGTACCTCTGCCCAAGGCTGCTCAAGGAATGTATATGGTAATCTATCCTGTAGTGGTGCCACAAGAGTGCCCAGCAAGCCCTGACATGCAGACACATGATCACGTCAGGCTGTTTCTCAGAAAACACGTTTTAATATAAAAGCATCGCACAGTGCAAAGAAGATAAGAGAGATCATTCCAACCAGAGGATCCATCTTATGCTACATGCCACTTCATTGCCACGTTGCTGACCTCAGACCTGCCTCTATAGCTAACTGACGAGACGGCCGGCAGGCCCCTGCTTTTCAGGTATAGGGGTAGGTGTTCCTTCCATGAATTAAGTGGGGGTGGAGAAAAGGATTAACATTGCCATGTTCTTGCGTAGATGCTAGGAAGTGTGGGTAGGGATTTTTAGGCACATGTTTATTCCAATATGCTGGGGTTGTATATCTACTTTTCACTTTTGGTAACAATTCTGGTAGTGCTATGATTAATCTTTCTAATAATAATAGAAACTAATGCCTGTTATCATAGATTGCACTCTTTTCGATAAATGCATTTAAAACTGTCCTGCATCTCTTTGTCTGCCTATGTTTGTGTGAGAAATCCCACACAAAAGGGGTCCCTGCCACAATTAGGAGAGTGATTCAGGGATAAACGTCCAAAAGAGCAAAACACTCTCCTTTTAGAATACCAAAAACAAAAATGAAAACAGATACAATCCAAAATCTATAACAACCACCTTTAATGGAAAAAAATAATATTCAAAACAAACAAAACATACCCTCCTACAATCAATTCATGAACAAATCGATTCTATTCACTGTAAATTATACAAAAATCATCAACAACACAACATCGATATACAAATACACAGACTAAGATCAAGACAAACATTCAACGCCACACTCTAGGCAAACCCTGACATACAAATATAACAAATATTCAACATACAACATAAATGTTTTGATAAATATAACATATATCACTTATTACTACAATATAACAATCCATATGTGGCAGATATATATTTATGCATTATATTAACAGAATCAAAAATCTCTGTCTATAATAAATCCTTCATATAGATCTTAAACAAGTTCTTTTAGAAATCAAAAAAACTCCTTAGTTCTTGAAGGTAGCACAAGATGCCAGTGCTGCCAGTTCTCCAAATGACTGGAATTCAATGTTCTATCAAAGGTTCAATATACATAACGTTCTCCATAATCAATTTTGGTAATCCAATGCCATAATCAACTTTGGTATTCCATTGCCAGTGCTGCCAGTTCTCCAAATGATTGGAATTCAATGTTCTATCAAAGGATCAATATACATAACATTCTCCATAATCAACTTTGGTACAACAATGCCATAATCAACTTTGGTATTCCATTGTCTTGAAGTTCAATAACTTAATCCAATCATCTTTCAAGTTATTGGAGAGACTGAATCCCTGTCCACCACTCGCAGTAGTTCCGACAATCTTGGAAAACTCTACCTCGGAGAAACTAAGGGCCAGATGTAGGTAGGTTTCATTTTGCGAGTTGCAAATTGCGAGTCCCAGCAACTCACAATTTGCAACTCGCAAAATGAATTGCAGAAAGGTGTCTCAGACTCTGAATATTAATGAGGTGGGTCGCAGTTTGCGACCCCATAGCGAGTCTAGGCCCTCACAGGGATGGTGGCCTGCTGGAGACAGCAGACCACCATGTCTGTGACTGCTTTTAAATAAAGCAGTTTCTTTTTTTTCTTTTTGCAGCCCGTTTTCCTTAAAGGAAAACGAGCTGCAAAAAGAAAAAATACCGAAACCATTTAGTTTCGTTTTTTTCAGAGTAGGCAGTGGTCCATAGGACCACTGCCTGGTCTGAAAAAGTTCTTTTTTTTGCATTCACAAAGGGGAAAGGGTCCCATGGGGGCCCCTTCCCTTTTGCGAATGAGTTACCATCCACTTCACTTTCGCGGTCACACATCAACTCTACATCGCGATGCGGTCGCAAATAGGAAGGGAACACCCCTTCCTATTTGCGAGTCGGAATCACATTTTGAAAGTCGGTACCGACTCGCAAAATGTGACTCTGCATCGCGGAAGGCCTTTTGCGCCTCGTGAACTGCGTTTTTAGCCGTTTGCGAGGCGCAAAAGGCTACCTACATCTGGCCCTTAAGGTCTTGATGCTCTCCATAGGCACACAAATCAAACAAATACAAAATCAAAATGTGAAAAAAGATAAATATACAGGTGAAAATGCCCACACCCAAGAAGGAAATAGGTATGCACATCAACTAATAAAGTCAATTCGAGCAAAACAATATTCCCCTCCAGTAAATTACTGTAAATTGAAGAAAACACACACAAAAGGGGTCCCTGCCACAATTAGGAGAGTGATTCAGGGATATAAGTCCAAAAAGATCAAAACACTCTCCTTTTAGAATACCAAAAACAAAAATGAAAACAGATACAATCCAAAAAAATGTTTGTGTGAGACCGATGCTAAGGAGAGAAACGGGCAGGATCTGCCAACCACTACTTCCCTGAGGAGTCATAGAGTGTCATGCGTGAGGCTGTGCAAATCACCTTTACTTCTAGGTTTGGGTGAGGTGCTGCTAGCAAGCTGAAAAGGTTAAGTCGATAGCTACCAGATGGCGTAGGATTGACTCAGTCCCCAACACGCGGTGGTGCTGCTGCCCGAAAACAGCAGTCTTGTCCCCATCACAAGAGTCCTGTGACAGGAGCGCTTTGTCCTGAAATGTACTGTGTTATGTACTTTCAGTTTACTATATGGTGCAAAGACTATTTTATCAGTTGAGAACACAAGGACTGTCATACCCATGTCGGGCAATCAAATCCTTCTATGCATGTCTTGTACATCTACCTAATCACTTGGCACGTTAGTGGTATTGATATAAAACAGTGTGCTAATGTCTTATATCAACTCAGAGAGATTGGCATCTATGCACATCTGCCGTTTGTGTGACCTAGTAAGAGCTTACGAGTGTAAGAAGTACATGTCTCGTGAGTATTCTACATGTGAGGCATATGCTGTCATATGAGAGGGGCAAAGATATGCTCAGTTTGTGTCAATGAGGTATTGGTGGTGCTGCATAAGCATTATAGAGTACAGCATGTAGGATGATAAGCAGATTCAGCTGATACTCATGGATAATATGGATACCATTGGAAAACACTAATTCCCTTTTACGTAACTTTACTTTTTTTTTAAGATTTGGAAAATGGCCACTCCCTTATTGCTTTTTTCTTTACTAATTCTTATCTTTGCCCCATTATAGCATTTGTTCATTTTAGATTAATGATTATATTTCTAAATTATGGTTTCTGCATGTACACAAATTAACAGTGTGTTCCAAGGAGGAAAGTCTCAAGTGCTCTACCACTATCACTGGAGACTACTCGCAGGAGTGGGATAGAAGTTGCCTCAGTGACCTGCTTCTAATAATAGATTTAATAAGTTTTTAGAGGCGCAGAACCATTTTGATATATGCCATGGTCAATTCTTGAAATATAAAAGAATTATTAAAGCAATGAAAAATACATGGTTTACATTCCTCAGATACCTTTTGTTCCCTATATGCTCTGTGGTGTACTCGATTTGCCATCTGCCTGTAAATTCAGTTCTCAATAATACAGAGCACTTAGAACAGACAATTCAAACATCCTCTTAAACCTGCAGAGCGCTTAGAAAAAAGTTTGAGCTGCAGAGACAAAATTTAAGGTTTGGGCTGAATCTTTCACACAGATCAGGAATCGACTTATATGTGCTATGTTCGTTATTAACCGATTCAGCATTCTACACTGCACATACAAGAACCCCACAATGCCACCCAATACTGACCCTATTAAAAGCAGAGTAGATCCTAAAGTTGGAGCACCACAAGCAACGTTACTGCGTGTGACTGGATTGCCCCAGGGTATTCTCTTTCTGAGGGTGTCAAACGTGGCCCTGAAAGAACTACTCGTTGGTAATAGTACCCTTTAAAAAAAAATAATTTCACAAGAAAACAGATTCCTTATCACTCTTACTGCATAAGAGAGCAGCCATAATGTTGAGGCAAAGTGGCCTGAGTGTGGATGCACTGCTGAGATATTGAGGAAAGGATGGCGGCAGAGGAACTACATTTGTGGTTTCCTAGGAAGGATGACAAGATTATGGATATTCAGGTGGACAGGAAGATGCTTTTTCTCATTTACTGTACCATGTGGACCAATTGCTTCCTTGATCCACAGTGGATAGATTGCAGTTGCGACTGGCGACTGGGCAAAGTGGGGGGGCATGGCCGGGGAATAAAACAATCAAATACAAAAATGTAAAAAAACTTACCTGAACCTCGCCGCCACACCGCTGCTCTCTGTCACACTCCAGGCACAGGCTCCCAGCCTGCCCTGCGGCCAATCATGATGTAGCTCAGAGCAGCATTACGATTGGCTGGAGCACCCTGGCTGAGCACTCCAATCAGGCTAAGAGCCTGGGCCTGCTCTCTCAAACCCGGCTTCACAGTGCTGGGTCTCCCTCAGTGCTAGTAACCCACATGGCCCCGCCCGTTTAAAAATAAAACGATAATAAACATTGTTTATTATTGTTTTTTTTCTTAAAGTTTGCAGCTCCTGCTTCTGGTGGGGATGAGGGGTGGGCGACGCTCCTCTGCCATAGCGGAGGAGCCGTCCCCGATAGATTGAAAGATATGATGGCTTCTTCAAAATTCAACTTATGTCCCCCTTGTTAAAGACACACTTCAGGACTCTCTGATATACAGACTTATTGCAAGCCAGTTAATCTGCACAAATAATCATTGAAAGTCTCAAAAAAGCATTGGGTCCATTTGAAGAAGGCCCTGATGGAACACACTATTTGGGACCTTTTGTGGCTCCTAAGGAAAGGCAGACCACCAGTAGCCTATGTATCTGAGGTCACACATCAATACGAGAGATTTGGAATGAGACATTATGCATGGAGATTCCAACATTTCCTCATGCAACTAGTAAAACAAACATGGAATCTTGGCTATGTTTATTCATTATGGTGCGATGCCGCCTGTACAGGGCTGTAGTACAGAGGGAGCTATCTGTGCTGCTTTATATACTACAACACCTGGCCCACCCTCTTTGGCAGTATTATCATATATTTTAAAACAAGTATAAAATAAACATGGCACCACAGTGCAGGTTCATTTTAGTGTTATGTTAAAAGGTAACTTTCAAATTATGTATTCGACAGTTCTTTGTAACGCTTGGGGGAGGCAGTTTTTTTTGGCCATTTATCAGCGTCTGGCTATTGTTCTTGAAACACGATTCTAAACGTGAACTGCCTAAAATTATTTTAGAACTATACATATTCATAGGTGGAAATACTGCAGCTACTTACTGTCAAAGTCAAAACTCAAATCTAAGACTGAGTCTAGCAATCAAGCGGGGGGGGGGGGGGGGGGGGAGGTGATAAAGTCTCGCCACAACATGTGATTCCTCATCTGAGTGAACCAAAGGTACCGGCTCAATATCCATTAAACCAGAGTTGGAGTGCGATCTACAGGCAATCCTGGATCATTTCAGTGTCAGGGTGTAACAGCGGCATGTCAGTCAATTATGAACAAGCCTCTTTTCCGGATTTGAAACTAGAAACGTCTGATAGATTCATACTGGCCTATAGAAATTTGAACTCACACCCATGTTCACATGTGGTACAAAATGTAGACAGCACTGGAATAATGACCATTTTAATTAGGAAAAAAACAAATAAACTTGAACATTCCTAACAAATTATTTACCCACAAGCTGTAAATGATTGTGGCATATCCTTTCCCAAGTTAAAGGCTCTAATAGATATGATCCCCCCTTTGAGCCAACTGGATGCCTGTGATTTCTATGAACATCCAGCAGCAGATACCTCGACAGGGCTGGCGCCCCCTCACTTGTCTGGACCCTGAAGTTTATAGGGTGGGTGCCATGCTGGATAATACAGGGGCAGAAATACTTTTGCTTAGTTGGAATATAGCAGGACTTTCCTCTAAATTTAAGAAGGGCACCTGGTAAAGTTTTTAAAACGGTTACCATTTGATTTGTCTTCAAGAAACTTGAGAGTGGGAGAATGTTTTCCATCTTGAAGGCTATAAAATATATTTTACTCCAGCAATTCAGTCAGCTACAGGTTGTGCCAAAGGGAGCATGATTATTTTTGTACCTGTTAGGATTAATCGGTGGGTTATCGCAGCAATACACTGTCTTTGGCTCGCATTTCTGGGGTCCCTGAGTTAGGTGATGATACATTTTTATAATGCAAAAACTTGGTCCCTGAATATCTCTTGCATTCACAGCTTGTCCATATTTATGGTTTCTTTAAGACGTCAGCTGAAGGGGAGGCCCACAAATTTGATGTTGGTTGGGACCTTTAATGTATATACATGTAGGTTGGGGAACCTTGGTGGTTTGGCCCCCGATTAGCAGGTTTTGACTAAGGAATAGTTTCTTACCTGTAACTCCAGTTCTCTTGTAGGGATATTTCTATGATAATCATAAGTGCTGAATAGTACCGCCAGCCTGCGGTGACCCCGAGGCACTTTTTCCAATACAACTTCTCAAGTGTCCATGTTCGCCTTACTTCAGGAAGGCCTGCCAAGTCACTTACGAATGTCCATATGCAGGCTTATAGGAAAGGCTACAGTGTCCAAAATTCTTCATCCAGTTTGCTTTTAAAAGGGACACATTTGAGACACATGCCTTCAAATGCCTGAATGAGATGAAAAATTTGCCGGAAAAATTCCTTCACAAACCTTTTTACATTTCAAAACAATGATGAAGGAGTGCAGGGCAATGTAGCCCATAGGCTGCCATTATTAATGAAGAAAAAGGAGACTGTGACTTTAAAAACAGCCAGTCCTCCAGTATCCCATCATGCCTATAGAGAGGCAGTTACCTCAGTTCTTTTTGTAGGCAGTCCTAGCTGAGAGTAATGATAAACCTGAGATATTAATCTGTCTACTCCACCAGGGAGGAGGGAGGGTTGCTTATCACTATCATGGAAATACCCCTACAAGAGAACTGGAGTTACAGGTAAGAAACTATTCCTTCTCTCGTAGGGGATTTCCATCTATAGTCATAAGCGTTGAATAGAATAGCAAGCCCATCCCATAAACCGTGAAGGAGTAGACAGAACAATAATGAAATACACTTTCAAGCAAAGAGGTTCCTGAGAGAAGCCTGTCCTACTTGAGCATCTGCCCTGGCATCGGAGTCAAGACAATAATGCTTAGTGAAGGCGTGAATAGACATCCAAGTAGCAGCTCTACAGGTGTCTGCTAAGGGAACATTCCTCATTGATGCTTTCGTTGCAGACTTTCCTCTGGTAGAATGTGCTTTTGGTCTGCCAGCTAGGGTTTTGCTAGCTAGTCGGTAGCAAAATAGGATACAGGACACAATCCATCTAGATACTGATTGTTTCGAGGTGGCCAGATCGGTGTGAACCGGTCCATAATTAGCAAACAATTGTGGAGATTTTCAAAGAGAACTGGTCTTAAATTTACATCTAGAGAATGGAGAGCCCTCTCTGCTGGAGTAGATGGGTTTTGAAAGAAATTTGGCAAGTAAATCGATTGGTTGACATGAAAGTCAGATATAACCTTAGGCAAGAATTTAGGATGTGTTTCCATCACTACCTTGGAGGAGTGGAATACTGTGTAAGGCTCGTGGGCACAGAGAACCTGAATCTCGCTAACCCTTCGTGTTGATGTGATTGCCACAAAGATAGCAGTTTTCCAAGTTAGTTGTTGAAGCGATGCTTTGTGTATCGGCTCAAAAGAATTTTGCACAAGGCGCGAAAGGACCACATTAAGCTCCCATCGTGGAGAAGCGAGCCTAACTGGAGGAAAGACCTTCTTTAACCATTCTAGGAAATCTTTGATGACTGGAATCCTAAAGAAAGAGGTTTGCGAAGGACCTTTTCTGTATGCAGTCAGTGCTGCCAGAGGGACCTTAATTGAAGAGAGTTGCAGACCAGATTGAGCCAAATGTATGGAAGAATGACATCTTCCTGGCAAGATGTAGGGTCTATCCTTTTAGAGGAACACAAGATGCAGAATCTCTTCCATTTGAAGGAATATGCCATACGGGTAGATGGACGCTTTGCCTCTTTTAGGATTTCCATATAATCCTGTGGAAGATTCAGGTGTCTATACTGTACTAAATCAGGAGCCATGCTGCCAAATTCAAGAAGGAGAGATTGGGGTATCTCATCTGCCCTCCGAACTTTGTCAAGAGGTCCAGCCTGCATGGCAGTCTGAGATGTGGACGGAGTCACCGGTGAAGAAGGTCCAGGAACCACCACTGCCTCTGCCTCTCTGGTGCAATGAGGATCATTCTGGCTGAAGTCATGGAGATTTGGAGAAGGACTGCTGGGCTCAGTGGAATTGGTGGAAAGGCGTACAGATATTTGTTTTGACCAGTCTAGCCACAGAGCATTCCCCAACGATTTTGGATGGTAAAACCTGGCGGCGAAGTTGCTGCATTTTCTGTTTTCCTCTATGGCGAAGTGGTCGATAGAAGGTGTGCCCCACAAACGGACGATATCCTGAATGACATCTTTGTTGAGCACCCACTCGTGGTTCTCTTCGAGAACTCTGCTGAGGGCATCTGCTTGTACATTCTGAGCGCCTGGAAGGTGAGTTGACACTATGTTCAACCTCCTGGCTAGGAGCCAGTGCCATATTGTCTGGGACTCTTGAGACAAGACTCTGGATCTGGTGCCCCCCTGCTTGTTCAGGTAATACATGGTGGTTGTATTGTCTGTCTGGACAAGCAAGGTGTCGGTGGTGAATGACAGGAGAAATGCCTTGAGAGCTAGGTGCACCGCACGAAGCTCGAGGAGACTGATGTGGTATGACGACTCTTTGGGAGACCAGAGGCCTTGTGTTTGTAGGTGACCCATATGGGCTCCCCATCCGAGGAGAGAGGCATCTGTCACGATTGTCTGTGCTGGAGGCTGTGGATGGAAAGGCATCCCTTTTAGGAGATTGGTTGGAGAACACCACCAAGCGAGGGATCTTATTGCGTGGGTGGACAGAAGAATTCAGTCTTCCCAGTTTCCAGACAGTTGATTCCATTGGTCCTCCAGGCACTTCTAAAGAGGTCGCATGTGGAGGCAAACGTTGGGTGCAGGAGGGCATGGAGCTGAGAAGTGAGGAGACTGTGCGCACTGCTAGGCGATGCATAGTTTGGAGTGCACGACACTTCTGGAGAATGGATAAGCATTGTTCCTTCATAGGACACACGTTTGCCTGTAGTGTGTCTATGGTAGCTCCCAAGTAGTGCAACTTCTGGACAGGATCTGTGGTAGACTTGAGATAGTTGACATGAAGCCCTGGCCGATAAAGGAGATCGCATGTCCACTCAAAATGCAGTTGGGCTTCTGCACGGGTGGGTGCTTTGATTAGTCAGTCTTCCAGATATAGATAGATGAAGATCCGATGTCTTCGGAGATGTGCTGCCACCTCAGCCATGCATATGGAAAAAGTTTTGGGTGCTGACTTGAGACTGAATGGTAGGACGGTGTATTGGAAGTGATCTTGTCCCACAACAAACCTCAGGAACTTCCGATGCTTTTTCACGATGGGGATATGAAAGTAGGCATTGTGTAGGTCTACTGAGCAAAGCCAGTCCCCTTGATGAATCTGGGGGTATATCTGGTGTAAGGCCAGCATAATGAAATTTTCCTTTCAGATCCATTAGTTGGCAATCTTCAGGTCTAGAATGGGTGTGAACTCTTTCATGTCCTTTTTTGGAACGAGAAAATACGTCGAGTAAATGTCTTTTCCCCGCTGGTTGAGGGGAACGGGTTCCACTGCTTTCTTTTCGAAGAGGATGGAAACTTCCGCCTTTAGAAGGCCGAGATGAGAAGTGGTGGATTTCGGCAGAATGCATGGGGGCGGAGTGGAAAACCTGAGACAATATCCATTCTGTACAATGTTCAAGACCCAAGCGTCTGTTGTAATTCGTTGCCACTCTGCCAGGCAATTGGTGACGCTTCCCCCCACCGGAGTGGGTAAAGGACTCGGGGGAAGGAACTTTCAGGGTTTTGAGGCTGAAGGTTGTCAAGAACTCTGATTGGGCTGATGTGTCATTCGTCCTCTCTGTGGTTTTTGAGGAGGCTGGTAAGATCTTTGGAACTGCTGGTGAGGTCTTGCAGGGAGCTACTGAGGGGTTTGAACCCTCTGTGTAGAATAGCGAGGTTGGAAAGGTCGGAAGGGCCTTTGTTGTTCTTTGGGTTTTTCAAGACCCACTGCCTTCAATGTGTCCACCTCAGCCTTCATCCTTGCCATCTCATCGTCGGAGTGAAAGCCAAATAGAGTGGACCTCGAAAATGTCAGGTTCAGAATGCGCTGCTGAGCATCTGGCTTCAGTGATGTTAGACGCAGCCATGAATGTCTCCTTAGCGTTACTCTGTGGCAGTATGTATGCGCAGAGAGCAAGGAAGAGTCTGCTGCTGCACTAATGATCTGGTTAGAGACCATGGCACCCTCTTAGACGATCTCCAATAAATCCTCCCTATGATCTCTCAGGAGGTGTTCTGCAAACTGAAGTAGGGAATACCACAAGGCCCTATCATATCTGCCCAAGAGGGCTGTTGCGCTTGCCATCTTCATGGAGGACGTGGCCGAACTACAGACTTTGCGGCCTGTTGGATCCAGTTTCTTACTCTTTTTATCAGGAGGAGAGGTAGCGTGGATTTGCGGGCAGCCAGTATTACCACTGAATCAGGTGGAGGGTCGGAATGCAAAAACAAAGGTTCTTCCTCTGGAGGACAATACTTTTTCCGTAGTCTGGAGGGAGCAGACTTAGTCGTAGCCAGCATAAAGAAGACTTCCATAGCAGGTTCTAGAAGGCCAGGTACCAGAGGTAGCAAAGGGCTGGCGGCTATGTGCTGTTGGAGAGTCTCAAATATAATCGAAGTAGATGGAGTAGGGACAGCCATCGGAATGTTGAGTTTTGTTGCACCTCGTACCAGAATTTCATGAAAGGTATTGATATCATCAACTGGTGAGCAACGAGGAGGAGGTAAATCTGGTAATGTAGGTGAGTAATCTCTGGTAGAGGACGAGGAATCTCTCTGATGGGCACATAATCTTGATCTATGTCTAGATCTGTGGCGGGTATGTCTTGACCTTGAGCAGCCTGATGACTGATGGCCATGACGAGAACGGTGGCGCAATGTTGAGCGTGGTCTGGGAGCTGGGGCACTGATAGGCACTTGAGGCACCAGAAGTGGCTTGGGTGGCGCGAGGAACCAGAGCAGCCGACCGACCGCAGCCGACTTCGTGAAGGTTGAAGAGGAGGCATAGCAGCTGGTGGAAGAGAGGTATGAGGAGAAGGCGAAGAAAGGAAGAAGCACCAGAGAAGGGGAATGGTGCGAATCTGATGATGAACAGATCCTTCTCCGTTTCTGTCTCCTCGACATCGAGGGACTCATCGACGTCGATCTTTCTCTCTGACGTCTAGGTGTCGACGTTGAGTGGGACCTCGACGTCGAACTGCGACGTCCGCATTTTCACCTCAACATCGATTCCAACGACGTTGATATGCTCCTCGACGTCGTGTGTCGTGGAGTCTGCGACGTCGTGCGGTGTCTTGACGTCGAGCGGCGATGCTAGTGCGATGGCGAACCAGAATTCGACAGCAAGCATGTCGGCACTGTACCTCCTCTCGACGTCCGTTTCCTCAATGTCGACCGGGACCGTAAGCATTTTCTAACAGAAGAACGCCTCTCAGACCTCCCACATCCACTGGAGGCTGAGGGAAGAGCTCTGGTGGAAGACTGACCTTCCCCTCGCTCAGAGGTCCCACTGGCTTCCTGGCGTCGCCTCTCTGCTCTCCCTTGAAGGTGAATCTTCTCCTTGTCTCGCAGGGTATGTCTGGTACAAGATTTGCAGATGTTACAGGAGGCAGGAATGTGTGTAGACAACAGCCTGATGATATAGACCTCGTGAGAGTCTGTTTTGGCCTTTTTTCTGCTACATCGTGGACATTTGTCAAAAAAAGAAGGCATTTTTACTGGAAAAAAAGGGCTTAATTCCAGTCAGGAAAAGACAAAAGTCAAGAAAGAAAGTCAAAAGACGTAGAGAGAAGTAGTTGTCACTGAAATATTCACTGTATTTTAGAAGAAAAAACCTTAATAGGTCAAGCTCAATACTCCAGGGTCCTGTCAGCAGGAGCCAGAAAAAAGAACTGAGGTAACTGCCTCTCTCTAGGTATGATGGGGTACTGGAGGACTGGCTGTTCTTAAGGTCACAGTCTCCTTTTTCTTCATTAATAATGGCAGCCTATGGGCTACACTGCCCTGCACTCCTTCATCACTGTTTTGCAATATAGAAAGGTTTGTGAAGGATTTTTTCTGCAACATTTTTCAACTCATTCAGTCATTTGAAGGCATGTGTCTCAAATTTGTCCCTTTTTAAAGCAAACTGGATGAAGAATTTTGGACACTGTAGCCTTTCCTCTAGGCTGCATATGGACATTCTTAAGTGACTTGGCAGGCCTTCATGAAGTAAGGCGAACATGGACACTTAAGAAGTTATATTGGAAAAAGTGCTCCGGGGTCCCCGCAGGCGGGCGGAACTATTTAATGCTTATGACTATACATGGAAATCCCCTACAAGAGAACAACATTTTGTGGCGGTGTTGTACGATACAAGGGCTCCATTTGGAACACACTCATGAAAGCACAGAATTAATGTCACTGTTGAATGATTATACTCTTGTGCATGCCCTAGATATGCTTACAGTGCCTCGGGGAGGGACATTTGTTCCAACCGACAAAGGGAAAGGTTGCTTCTCTATTATTGATTATATTTTTGTTTCACAAATGATATTTCACGTAATCATCAACTTTGACATTCTTCGTCATCCTCTCAGCGACCCCAAACCCCAGTGCTGAAGATGAGGGGCCCCAGGTCGGCAGTAAAAAATATTCTATTCCAGCAAGTTGCCCCCCAAATTCAGATTCAGAACCAGGGGAGACACTTAAAGTGGTCTTTAGTGGAGCCAGATTATTTCATATCATCTCTATTTCACAGCTGTATAAATGATGTGGCAACTTGTTTTGTGCCAATATCCGCCGACGAAGACCTCTTAACCGCTTTTTCAGCTACTGCAGCCCAGGCCAGCGCCCTTCTCACTGTTGATTGTACTAGACCTCTTAACTAGTCCCCGAAATGGCTTGACCCCAGTTCCTCGCAGGCCTTGTGTAATTTGAAAAATGCTCTTAAAGCATCGCCCAGAGATAGGGATAATGTGAGAATATGTCAGCGTATATATATATAAAAATGAGCTTAAAAGCAGGAAGTCGGATTTAAGGGGCAGGAATTGCTACAATTTAGCACAATTAAAAACAGTGCAATGTTTTGGGGAATCCTCAAACAACCCAGCTCTGACCAGGAGAATGCACCTAGTATATATTTTCCTTTGACAATACTGCTATTTCATTGAGGAAAAAAGATGAGACAGCTACACCTGTTATTGAAAATCTTGGTGAGGAAATCGAAGAAGGGAGTCTCAACCCAGACTCGGGTAAGTCCTAAATAGTTGCCCTTCTTGTGTTGGACAATGTGCAGTTGTTTCAGAGTAACCCCTTTTTGGGTGATCATCCCCAGTTGTTAATTTTTTTTGCAATTCACCTGCTGGTGTCCTTGAACTCTTACAGTGGGACACTCCTATCTGGTGCCCAGTGTACGCACTCTGAGCCCTAAAGTATATAAAAAGTGGCTGTAAACCTAATGGCACTTATAACTTTCATGTGAGATCAAATTATATGCTGCAGAAATACACATTAATGGCATGGAAAGTTAAATGTCACTTCTGAATTGCTGCACTTGTTGTGCCATCCATTACAGTGGAAGTGAACTCTACCTTTAGTCCTACCCTGTGTAGCATCAACGCAAAAGCCTGAACCCTTTCTGTAGACCTGTCAAAATCACTTTTTTGACCTGTAGGAAAAACTAATAAATAAGTCACTTCTAAGCGGGCCTTGCTGCTAACAAGGAAGGGGGCATGATATGTAAGAGTTGAACATGTGTGACATAGGAAATGGCATGTTTGCTCAACGACTGGGCACACTGTCACAGATCAGACTATAGGGGTCATTACAACATTGGCGTTAAAAGCTGCTTACCGCCGTGCGGAATTCCGCCACGGTCATTATGACCCACAGCTCGGAATCCACCAAAATTTAGAAACCCATACAAGTCCGCCACACCAAAGGTCAGTGATAAACTGGCGAAAACAAAACCTCCACTGTCACACCAACAGGAATACGCGAACACTATCATGACCCACGAATCCACGCGGCGGTCTTTCAACCGTGGTATTTCATTGGCGGTACACACCGCCACGCTCAAAATACACACACATTTACAAAACACTACCACATTGGACAAATCGAAATACACACACCTGATACACATAAACACACCACTCCCACACACCCAATACAATATAAAACACACACCCACATCACCCACAAACCCCTACGACCAAAATCCCGATAGAAGGCCAGAGAGAGACACCACAATCTACAACCAAACATCCACCGGCACACAATACCATCACCCACATAACATCCACGCACCTCACACAACACACCACTAAACATCACCCCACATATCACAACACACACCACACATCACCCACACCACCCCATGGCACAGCAAAGACACCCCAGGTTCTCTGAGGAGGAGTTCAGGGTCATGGTGGAGGAAATCAACCGGGTAGAGCCACAGCTATTCGGATCACAGGTGCAGCACACCTCCATAGCTAGGAAGATGGAGCTATGGCAAAAAATCGTGGACAGGGCCAACGCAGTGGGACAGCACCCAAGAAATAGGGATGACATCAGCAAGAGGTGGAACGACCTACGGGAGAAGGTGCATTCCGTGGTCTCAAGACACCAACTTGCAGTTCAGAGGACTGGCAGCGGACCCCCATCTCTTCCCCCACAACTAACAACATGGGAGGAGCAAGTCTTGGCTATTCTGCATCCTGAGGGCCTCGCAGGAGTAGCTGGAGGAATGGACTCTGGTAAGTCAAAGCTTTACTACTATATCCCCCACCCTACCTGCATGCCATCACATACCCCCACCCTCGCGCTCACCCCCATCACTCCAACTCCTCACAAATGTCCCAATATCACAAACCACACATCCCAACACCAAGCCCTGCATGCAACAACAAAGCATGGACACCCATCACCAATGCATGGCCACTGCACATACCCATACACCTCCCTAAACCATCATCACAGAAGGTCCCACACAGGAATGCAAGCACTGGGGTACACGGTCACCCACCCATTGCACACCATGGCACACACATATGCAATAACCATGCTTTTACACCCCTGCAGGACCCCTACCCAACGTCACCGCAGAGGAGGGTCCAGACATGTCCACACCACCAACAGAAAAGGCCCACAGTGATGACAGCAGCTCTGTCCAACTGGATCTAGACGACCAGCCCGGCCCATCTGGGACCTCAGGACAGTCGGTTCCCTCCTCTGGAAACACCAGCACAGCACCCACCCATCGGGCCCATACCTCTGTCCCCAGGACACGTCAAGCAGCAGTGTGTCCACCACTACAGGGAACCCAGGCTAACCCACCACCCCAACAACAACAGGGACCTGGGGGCAGTGGCAGTGGGCACACCGTTCAGGAGACAGAATTCCAGGGAAACAGGGGAACTAGGAGGGCTGCTGTGCGACAGGGGGAGGACAGGCCCAGGGAACCCACTCTCCACGAGGCCCTCTCCAACATCATGGGAGCCTACCATCATTCCCAGGAGACGATGGCAACGGTACTGGCCAAGTTTCAGGAGACCCAGCGGCTGCAGGAGGAACAGTATTTGGGCTTCATATATATACACCAATAATATTAGTCCAAGATATTCCACCCTTAAAGTCCATGGACCACTGGGCCCACAATGCATTGGCGAGGCCCACACAAGATACCCGAACAAGACGGAGAGAACACTGCAGGGGCATCAGATAGAAATAAAATAGGAACCTCAGGGGGAAGGGAAAGGGTGGGCACCTCAGACGGTTGACGGCACAACACCAAATCCACAAGGGGGCCCCATGCCCACTGTTCAATCCTGTGGAGTGCAAAGCCACAGTCTCTCAAGTCTCTACAGTGGGTGGCTTGCCCACTGTTACATCCTGGGGAGTGCAAAGCCACAGTCTCTCAAGTCTAACAAGTGGGTGGCTTGCCCACTGTTACATCCTGGGGAGTGCAAAGCCACAGTCTCTCAACTCTCTACAGTGGGTGGGTTGCCCACTGTGCCATCCTGGGGAGTGCAAAGACACATCTTCGCAAGTAGATGCAGTTCTCTACTGGTACTGGGTGGGACTGGTGCCCAGACTGGATGAGTCTCCCCGTGAAAGTACATGTCCTATCACAGTCCCAGCGGCACATGGGAGAACGATGCCTGATGTGCCGGACTATTCATACCCACACGAACAGTTAGGAGCGCACCTGCCTGACATCCCAGCAATTAATCTGCCCCATTGCATCATGGTAGATGTAGTATCTTCAAAAAATGAACTCCATTAATTTTTAAATATTTCACCTTTAAGTAGGTACAGCCTTTACTGTGCATCTCTGGACACATGTGTTTCTGGGTTAGTCCCTTCTTCAGCCGAGAACATATTTGCGGGGTGCTGGGACTGCTGCCATAAATCCCCCGGTTTCAGTACCTCTTTCCTGGCATGCTGGTGCCTGCTCCAGAGCTCGTCAGCCCAGTAGCTCAAGGGAGCCTTTAAAGTCACAAACAGTTAGGAGCGCACCTGCCTGACATCCCAGCAATTAATCTGCCCCATTGCATCATGGTAGATGTAGTATCTTCAAAAAACGAACTCCATTAATTTTTAAATATTTCACCTTTAAGTAGGTACAGCCTTTACTGTGCATCTCTGGACACATGTGTTTCTGGGTTAGTCCCTTCTTCAGCAGAGAACATATTTGCGGGGTGCTGGGAATGCTGCCATAAATCCCCCGGTTTCAGTACCTCTTTCCTGGCATGCTGGTGCCTGCTCCAGAGCTCGTCAGCCCAGTAGCTCAAGGGAGCCTTTAAAGTCACAAACAGTTAGGAGCGCACCTGCCTGACATCCCAGCAATTAATCTGCCCCATTGCATCATGGTAGATGTAGTATCTTCAAAAAACGAACTCCATTAATTTTTAAATATTTCACCTTTAAGTAGGTACAGCCTTTACTGTGCATCTCTGGACACATGTGTTTCTGGGTTAGTCCCTTCTTCAGCAGAGAACATATTTGCGGGGTGCTGGGAATGCTGCCATAAATCCCCCGGTTTCAGTACCTCTTTCCTGGCATGCTGGTGCCTGCTCCAGAGCTCGTCAGCCCAGTAGCTCAAGGGAGCCTTTAAAGTCACAAACAGTTAGGAGCGCACCTGCCTGACATCCCAGCAATTAATCTGCCCCATTGCATCATGGTAGATGTAGTATCTTCAAAAAACGAACTCCATTAATTTTTAAATATTTCACCTTTAAGTAGGTACAGCCTTTACTGTGCATCTCTGGACACATGTGTTTCTGGGTTAGTCCCTTCTTCAGCAGAGAACATATTTGCGGGGTGCTGGGAATGCTGCCATAAATCCCCCGGTTTCAGTACCTCTTTCCTGGCATGCTGGTGCCTGCTCCAGAGCTCGTCAGCCCAGTAGCTCAAGGGAGCCTTTAAAGTCACAAACAGTTAGGAGCGCACCTGCCTGACATCCAGCTCTGGAGCAGGCACCAGCATGCCAGGGAAGAGGTACTGAAACCGGGGGATTTATGGCAGCATTCCCAGCACCCCGCAAATATGTTCTCTGCTGAAGAAGGGATTAACCCAGAAACACATGTGTCCAGAGATGCACAGTAAAGGCTGTACCTACTTAAAGGTGAAATATTTAAAAATTAATGGAGTTCGTTTTTTGAAGATACTACATCTACCATGATGCAATGGGGCAGATTAATTGCTGGGATGTCAGGCAGGTGCGCTCCTAACTGTTTGTGACTTTAAAGGCTCCCTTGAGCTACTGGGCTGACGAGCTCTGGAGCAGGCACCAGCATGCCAGGGAAGAGGTACTGAAACCGGGGGATTTATGGCAGCATTCCCAGCACCCCGCAAATATGTTCTCTGCTGAAGAAGGGATTAACCCAGAAACACATGTGTCCAGAGATGCACAGTAAAGGCTGTACCTACTTAAAGGTGAAATATTTAAAAATTAATGGAGTTCGTTTTTTGAAGATACTACATCTACCATGATGCAATGGGGCAGATTAATTGCTGGGATGTCAGGCAGGTGCGCTCCTAACTGTTTGTGACTTTAAAGGCTCCCTTGAGCTACTGGGCTGACGAGCTCTGGAGCAGGCACCAGCATGCCAGGGAAGAGGTACTGAAACCGGGGGATTTATGGCAGCATTCCCAGCACCCCGCAAATATGTTCTCTGCTGAAGAAGGGATTAACCCAGAAACACATGTGTCCAGAGATGCACAGTAAAGGCTGTACCTACTTAAAGGTGAAATATTTAAAAATTAATGGAGTTCGTTTTTTGAAGATACTACATCTACCATGATGCAATGGGGCAGATTAATTGCTGGGATGTCAGGCAGGTGCGCTCCTAACTGTTTGTGACTTTAAAGGCTCCCTTGAGCTACTGGGCTGACGAGCTCTGGAGCAGGCACCAGCATGCCAGGGAAGAGGTACTGAAACCGGGGGATTTATGGCAGCATTCCCAGCACCCCGCAAATATGTTCTCTGCTGAAGAAGGGATTAACCCAGAAACACATGTGTCCAGAGATGCACAGTAAAGGCTGTACCTACTTAAAGGTGAAATATTTAAAAATTAATGGAGTTCGTTTTTTGAAGATACTACATCTACCATGATGCAATGGGGCAGATTAATTGCTGGGATGTCAGGCAGGTGCGCTCCTAACTGTTTGTGACTTTAAAGGCTCCCTTGAGCTACTGGGCTGACGAGCTCTGGAGCAGGCACCAGCATGCCAGGGAAGAGGTACTGAAACCGGGGGATTTATGGCAGCATTCCCAGCACCCCGCAAATATGTTCTCTGCTGAAGAAGGGATTAACCCAGAAACACATGTGTCCAGAGATCACAGTAAAGGCTGTACCTACTTAAAGGTGAAATATTTAAAAATTAATGGAGTTCGTTTTTTGAAGATACTACATCTACCATGATGCAATGGGGCAGATTAATTGCTGGGATGTCAGGCAGGTGCGCTCCTAACTGTTTGTGACTTTAAAGGCTCCCTTGAGCTACTGGGCTGACGAGCTCTGGAGCAGGCACCAGCATGCCAGGGAAGAGGTACTGAAACCGGGGGATTTATGGCAGCATTCCCAGCACCCCGCAAATATGTTCTCTGCTGAAGAAGGGATTAACCCAGAAACACATGTGTCCAGAGATGCACAGTAAAGGCTGTACCTACTTAAAGGTGAAATATTTAAAAATTAATGGAGTTCGTTTTTTGAAGATACTACATCTACCATGATGCAATGGGGCAGATTAATTGCTGGGATGTCAGGCAGGTGCGCTCCTAACTGTTTGTGACTTTAAAGGCTCCCTTGAGCTACTGGGCTGACGAGCTCTGGAGCAGGCACCAGCATGCCAGGGAAGAGGTACTGAAACCGGGGGATTTATGGCAGCATTCCCAGCACCCCGCAAATATGTTCTCTGCTGAAGAAGGGATTAACCCAGAAACACATGTGTCCAGAGATGCACAGTAAAGGCTGTACCTACTTAAAGGTGAAATATTTAAAAATTAATGGAGTTCGTTTTTTGAAGATACTACATCTACCATGATGCAATGGGGCAGATTAATTGCTGGGATGTCAGGCAGGTGCGCTCCTAACTGTTTGTGACTTTAAAGGCTCCCTTGAGCTACTGGGCTGACGAGCTCTGGAGCAGGCACCAGCATGCCAGGGAAGAGGTACTGAAACCGGGGGATTTATGGCAGCATTCCCAGCACCCCGCAAATATGTTCTCTGCTGAAGAAGGGATTAACCCAGAAACACATGTGTCCAGAGATGCACAGTAAAGGCTGTACCTACTTAAAGGTGAAATATTTAAAAATTAATGGAGTTCGTTTTTTGAAGATACTACATCTACCATGATGCAATGGGGCAGATTAATTGCTGGGATGTCAGGCAGGTGCGCTCCTAACTGTTTGTGACTTTAAAGGCTCCCTTGAGCTACTGGGCTGACGAGCTCTGGAGCAGGCACCAGCATGCCAGGGAAGAGGTACTGAAACCGGGGGATTTATGGCAGCATTCCCAGCACCCCGCAAATATGTTCTCTGCTGAAGAAGGGATTAACCCAGAAACACATGTGTCCAGAGATGCACAGTAAAGGCTGTACCTACTTAAAGGTGAAATATTTAAAAATTAATGGAGTTCGTTTTTTGAAGATACTACATCTACCATGATGCAATGGGGCAGATTAATTGCTGGGATGTCAGGCAGGTGCGCTCCTAACTGTTTGTGACTTTAAAGGCTCCCTTGAGCTACTGGGCTGACGAGCTCTGGAGCAGGCACCAGCATGCCAGGGAAGAGGTACTGAAACCGGGGGATTTATGGCAGCATTCCCAGCACCCCGCAAATATGTTCTCTGCTGAAGAAGGGATTAACCCAGAAACACATGTGTCCAGAGATGCACAGTAAAGGCTGTACCTACTTAAAGGTGAAATATTTAAAAATTAATGGAGTTCGTTTTTTGAAGATACTACATCTACCATGATGCAATGGGGCAGATTAATTGCTGGGAAGTCAGGCATGTGCGCTCCTATCTGTTTGTGACTTTAAAGGCTCCCTTGAGCTACTGGGCTGACGAGCTCTGGAGCAGGCACCAGCATGCCAGGGAAGAGGTACTGAAACCGGGGGATTTATGGCAGCATTCCCAGCACCCCGCAAATATGTTCTCTGCTGAAGAAGGGATTAACCCAGAAACACATGTGTCCAGAGATGCACAGTAAAGGCTGTACCTACTTAAAGGTGAAATATTTAAAAATTAATGGAGTTTGTTTTTTGAAGATACTACATCTACCATGATGCAATGGGGCAGATTAATTGCTGGGATGTCAGGCAGGTGCGCTCCTAACTGTTTGTGACTTTAAAGGCTCCCTTGAGCTACTGGGCTGACGAGCTCTGGAGCAGGCACCAGCATGCCAGGGAAGAGGTACTGAAACCGGGGGATTTATGGCAGCATTCCCAGCACCCCGCAAATATGTTCTCTGCTGAAGAAGGGATTAACCCAGAAACACATGTGTCCAGAGATGCACAGTAAAGGCTGTACCTACTTAAAGGTGAAATATTTAAAAATTAATGGAGTTCGTTTTTTGAAGATACTACATCTACCATGATGCAATGGGGCAGATTAATTGCTGGGATGTCAGGCAGGTGCGCTCCTAACTGTTTGTGACTTTAAAGGCTCCCTTGAGCTACTGGGCTGACGAGCTCTGGAGCAGGCACCAGCATGCCAGGGAAGAGGTACTGAAACCGGGGGATTTATGGCAGCATTCCCAGCACCCCGCAAATATGTTCTCTGCTGAAGAAGGGATTAACCCAGAAACACATGTGTCCAGAGATGCACAGTAAAGGCTGTACCTACTTAAAGGTGAAATATTTAAAAATTAATGGAGTTCGTTTTTTGAAGATACTACATCTACCATGATGCAATGGGGCAGATTAATTGCTGGGATGTCAGGCAGGTGCGCTCCTAACTGTTTGTGACTTTAAAGGCTCCCTTGAGCTACTGGGCTGACGAGCTCTGGAGCAGGCACCAGCATGCCAGGGAAGAGGTACTGAAACCGGGGGATTTATGGCAGCATTCCCAGCACCCCGCAAATATGTTCTCTGCTGAAGAAGGGATTAACCCAGAAACACATGTGTCCAGAGATGCACAGTAAAGGCTGTACCTACTTAAAGGTGAAATATTTAAAAATTAATGGAGTTCGTTTTTTGAAGATACTACATCTACCATGATGCAATGGGGCAGATTAATTGCTGGGATGTCAGGCAGGTGCGCTCCTAACTGTTTGTGACTTTAAAGGCTCCCTTGAGCTACTGGGCTGACGAGCTCTGGAGCAGGCACCAGCATGCCAGGGAAGAGGTACTGAAACCGGGGGATTTATGGCAGCATTCCCAGCACCCCGCAAATATGTTCTCTGCTGAAGAAGGGATTAACCCAGAAACCCATGTGTCCACAGATGCACAGTAAAGGCTGTACCTACTTAAAGGTGAAATATTTAAAAATTAATGGAGTTCGTTTTTTGAAGATACTACATCTACCATGATGCAATGGGGCAGATTAATTGCTGGGATGTCAGGCAGGTGCGCTCCTAACTGTTTGTGACTTTAAAGGCTCCCTTGAGCTACTGGGCTGACGAGCTCTGGAGCAGGCACCAGCATGCCAGGGAAGAGGTACTGAAACCGGGGGATTTATGGCAGCATTCCCAGCACCCCGCAAATATGTTCTCTGCTGAAGAAGGGATTAACCCAGAAACACATGTGTCCAGAGATGCACAGTAAAGGCTGTACCTACTTAAAGGTGAAATATTTAAAAATTAATGGAGTTCGTTTTTTGAAGATACTACATCTACCATGATGCAATGGGGCAGATTAATTGCTGGGAAGTCAGGCAGGTGCGCTCCTATCTGTTTGTGACTTTAAAGGCTCCCTTGAGCTACTGGGCTGACGAGCTCTGGAGCAGGCACCAGCATGCCAGGGAAGAGGTACTGAAACCGGGGGATTTATGGCAGCATTCCCAGCACCCCGCAAATATGTTCTCTGCTGAAGAAGGGATTAACCCAGAAACACATGTGTCCAGAGATGCACAGTAAAGGCTGTACCTACTTAAAGGTGAAATATTTAAAAATTAATGGAGTTTGTTTTTTGAAGATACTACATCTACCATGATGCAATGGGGCAGATTAATTGCTGGGATGTCAGGCAGGTGCGCTCCTAACTGTTTGTGACTTTAAAGGCTCCCTTGAGCTACTGGGCTGACGAGCTCTGGAGCAGGCACCAGCATGCCAGGGAAGAGGTACTGAAACCGGGGGATTTATGGCAGCATTCCCAGCACCCCGCAAATATGTTCTCTGCTGAAGAAGGGATTAACCCAGAAACACATGTGTCCAGAGATGCACAGTAAAGGCTGTACCTACTTAAAGGTGAAATATTTAAAAATTAATGGAGTTCGTTTTTTGAAGATACTACATCTACCATGATGCAATGGGGCAGATTAATTGCTGGGATGTCAGGCAGGTGCGCTCCTAACTGTTTGTGACTTTAAAGGCTCCCTTGAGCTACTGGGCTGACGAGCTCTGGAGCAGGCACCAGCATGCCAGGGAAGAGGTACTGAAACCGGGGGATTTATGGCAGCATTCCCAGCACCCCGCAAATATGTTCTCTGCTGAAGAAGGGATTAACCCAGAAACACATGTGTCCAGAGATGCACAGTAAAGGCTGTACCTACTTAAAGGTGAAATATTTAAAAATTAATGGAGTTCGTTTTTTGAAGATACTACATCTACCATGATGCAATGGGGCAGATTAATTGCTGGGATGTCAGGCAGGTGCGCTCCTAACTGTTTGTGACTTTAAAGGCTCCCTTGAGCTACTGGGCTGACGAGCTCTGGAGCAGGCACCAGCATGCCAGGGAAGAGGTACTGAAACCGGGGGATTTATGGCAGCATTCCCAGCACCCCGCAAATATGTTCTCTGCTGAAGAAGGGATTAACCCAGAAACACATGTGTCCAGAGATGCACAGTAAAGGCTGTACCTACTTAAAGGTGAAATATTTAAAAATTAATGGAGTTCGTTTTTTGAAGATACTACATCTACCATGATGCAATGGGGCAGATTAATTGCTGGGATGTCAGGCAGGTGCGCTCCTAACTGTTTGTGACTTTAAAGGCTCCCTTGAGCTACTGGGCTGACGAGCTCTGGAGCAGGCACCAGCATGCCAGGGAAGAGGTACTGAAACCGGGGGATTTATGGCAGCATTCCCAGCACCCCGCAAATATGTTCTCTGCTGAAGAAGGGATTAACCCAGAAACACATGTGTCCAGAGATGCACAGTAAAGGCTGTACCTACTTAAAGGTGAAATATTTAAAAATTAATGGCGTTCGTTTTTTGAAGATACTACATCTACCATGATGCAATGGGGCAGATTAATTGCTGGGATGTCAGGCAGGTGCGCTCCTAACTGTTTGTGACTTTAAAGGCTCCCTTGAGCTACTGGGCTGACGAGCTCTGGAGCAGGCACCAGCATGCCAGGGAAGAGGTACTGAAACCGGGGGATTTATGGCAGCATTCCCAGCACCCCGCAAATATGTTCTCTGCTGAAGAAGGGATTAACCCAGAAACACATGTGTCCAGAGATGCACAGTAAAGGCTGTACCTACTTAAAGGTGAAATATTTAAAAATTAATGGAGTTCGTTTTTTGAAGATACTACATCTACCATGATGCAATGGGGCAGATTAATTGCTGGGATGTCAGGCAGGTGCGCTCCTAACTGTTTGTGACTTTAAAGGCTCCCTTGAGCTACTGGGCTGACGAGCTCTGGAGCAGGCACCAGCATGCCAGGGAAGAGGTACTGAAACCGGGGGATTTATGGCAGCATTCCCAGCACCCCGCAAATATGTTCTCTGCTGAAGAAGGGATTAACCCAGAAACACATGTGTCCAGAGATGCACAGTAAAGGCTGTACCTACTTAAAGGTGAAATATTTAAAAATTAATGGAGTTCGTTTTTTGAAGATACTACATCTACCATGATGCAATGGGGCAGATTAATTGCTGGGATGTCAGGCAGGTGCGCTCCTAACTGTTTGTGACTTTAAAGGCTCCCTTAAGCTACTGGGCTGACGAGCTCTGGAGCAGGCACCAGCATGCCAGGGAAGAGGTACTGAAACCGGGGGATTTATGGCAGCATTCCCAGCACCCCGCAAATATGTTCTCTGCTGAAGAAGGGATTAACCCAGAAACACATGTGTCCAGAGATGCACAGTAAAGGCTGTACCTACTTAAAGGTGAAATATTTAAAAATTAATGGAGTTCGTTTTTTGAAGATACTACATCTACCATGATGCAATGGGGCAGATTAATTGCTGGGATGTCAGGCAGGTGCGCTCCTAACTGTTTGTGACTTTAAAGGCTCCCTTGAGCTACTGGGCTGACGAGCTCTGGAGCAGGCACCAGCATGCCAGGGAAGAGGTACTGAAACCGGGGGATTTATGGCAGCATTCCCAGCACCCCGCAAATATGTTCTCTGCTGAAGAAGGGATTAACCCAGAAACACATGTGTCCAGAGATGCACAGTAAAGGCTGTACCTACTTAAAGGTGAAATATTTAAAAATTAATGGAGTTCGTTTTTTGAAGATACTACATCTACCATGATGCAATGGGGCAGATTAATTGCTGGGATGTCAGGCAGGTGCGCTCCTAACTGTTTGTGACTTTAAAGGCTCCCTTGAGCTACTGGGCTGACGAGCTCTGGAGCAGGCACCAGCATGCCAGGGAAGAGGTACTGAAACCGGGGGATTTATGGCAGCATTCCCAGCACCCCGCAAATATGTTCTCTGCTGAAGAAGGGATTAACCCAGAAACACATGTGTCCAGAGATGCACAGTAAAGGCTGTACCTACTTAAAGGTGAAATATTTAAAAATTAATGGAGTTCGTTTTTTGAAGATACTACATCTACCATGATGCAATGGGGCAGATTAATTGCTGGGATGTCAGGCAGGTGCGCTCCTAACTGTTTGTGACTTTAAAGGCTCCCTTGAGCTACTGGGCTGACGAGCTCTGGAGCAGGCACCAGCATGCCAGGGAAGAGGTACTGAAACCGGGGGATTTATGGCAGCATTCCCAGCACCCCGCAAATATGTTCTCTGCTGAAGAAGGGATTAACCCAGAAACACATGTGTCCAGAGATGCACAGTAAAGGCTGTACCTACTTAAAGGTGAAATATTTAAAAATTAATGGAGTTCGTTTTTTGAAGATACTACATCTACCATGATGCAATGGGGCAGATTAATTGCTGGGATGTCAGGCAGGTGCGCTCCTAACTGTTTATTCATACCCACACGGTCTTTGCCCTGTTCAGCTGTGCTTTGCCATGGCAGTCTTTGCCCTGTTCAGCGGTCTTCACCATGGCAGTCTTGGTCTTGTTCAGCGGTGCTTTGCCATGGCGGTCTTTGCCCTGTTCAGCGGTCTTGACCATGGCAATCTTGGCCTTGTTCAGCGGTGCTTTGCCATGGCGGTCTTTGCCCTGTTCAGCGGTCTTCACCATGGCGGTCTTGGCCTTGTTCAGCGGTGCTTTGCCATGGCTGGCTATGGACTGTTCAGCGGTCTTCACCATGGCGGTCTTTGCCCTGTTCAGCGGTCTTCCCCATGGCGGTCTTGGCCTTGTTCAGCGGTGCTTTGCCATGGCTGGCTATGGACTGTTCAGCGGTGCTTTGCCATGGCAGTCTTTGCCCTGTTCAGTGGTCTTCACCATGGCAGTCTTGGCCTTGTTCAGCGGTGCTTTGCCATGGCTGGCTATGGACAGTTCAGCGGTCTTCACCATGGCGGTCTTTGCCCTGTTCAGCGGTCTTCACCATGGCGGTCTTGGCCTTGTTCAGCGGTGCTTTGCCATGGCGGTTCTGGTACGGATATTGGTGTGTGGCATGACGATCTCCACAATGGACATTGGTGTGTGGCATGACGATCTCCACACTGGACATTGTTGTGTGGCATGACGATCTCCAAACTGGACGTTGGTGTGTGGCTTGACGTTCCATCATTGCCCAGCGGGGCTGTGGGATTCTGGACCCTCATGGGCTGTGACTCCGGCGGTGGCGGTGGTCTCCTGACCAGTAACGATACTTGGGCCCTCCTGGGCTATGACTCTGGCGGTGGTCTCCTGACCAGTTACGATACTTGAGCCCTCCTGGGCTGTGACTCCGGCGGTGGCGGTGGTCTCCTGACCAGTAACGATACTTGGGCCCTCCTGGGCTATGACTCTGGCGGTGGCGGTGGTCTCCTGACCAGTAACGATACTTGGGCCCTCCTGGGCTATGACTCTGGCGGTTGTCTCCTGACCAGTTACGATACTTGAACCCTCCTGGGCTGTGACTCCGGCGGTGGCGGTGGTCTCCTGACCAGTAACGATACTTGAGCCCTCCTGGGCTATGACTCTGGCCGTGGCGGTGGTCTCCTGACCAGTAACGATACTTGGGCCCTCCTGGGCTATGACTCTGGCGGTGGTCTCCTGACCAGTTACGATACTTGAGCCCTCCTGGGCTATGACTCTGGCGGTGGCGGTGGTCTCCTGACCAATTACGATACTTGAGCCCTCCTGGGCTATGACTCTGGCGGAGGTCTCTGGACCAGTGACGACGGTGCTGGCGGTTGTGTCTGGACCGCCGGAAATGATGGCGCACTTCTCCGCTGTGACACTCACAACAGGTTGGGGAGACTTCCTCGGGACCTTCCCCACCTTCTTTTGAGTTACAGATGACTCACCAATCGCCTTGGATCCCATTTCACTGTTTGTCCCACCAGGAGTCTTGACCCGGTCCCGTCGTCCACGCTCCAATTTCAGAGCCTTTACAGGGGGTGGGCTGACAGTGCCTTGGCTTCGGGTCCTACTGCCTGCCCTGGTGGACGGGGCACTCCAAAAACCTGGTACACGCACCACTGGTACTGGAGGCTTTTTGGCTGAGGCGCTACGACGGGACTGATGAATTGGAGGGGGGGGTGGGGGCAAAAAGGTCAATTTGACATAGGGACAGTTTCTGACGTACACTGGGATGGGTAGCTGGAGGGGCTCTGGGAGTGGAGGGGAAGAGGAGGTGGTTGTAGGAGGTGTCACTTTAGCTGTTTTGGGTGCAGGTGCAGGTACTGGAGGCTGTCGTGAGGTGGATGGATGTTGGGTGAGTGATTGCCGGCGTTTGTGTACTTTGGGAGGGGGCGTCACAGACACACTGGGAGAGGACACAGGGGATGTGTATATGGCAGTGGAGGTGGTGAGTGCAGGTGAGCGGCTTGTGGTGCTGGGTGTCCGGCTGCGAGTCCTAGTGCCTGTAGATGTGGTGCATGCAGGTGTGTGTGTAGACGACACTGGGAGGGAGGAGGGAGAAGAGGAGGAGGGGGACACAGTGGAGACAGTGGATGTTGCTGTGTCTGTATGGGTCTGATGCTTGTGTGAGTGCCTGTGGTGTGTGTGGTGCCTATGTTCGCTTGAGCTACTTGAGTGTGTTGACTTGTGTGCATGCTGGTCTGTAGGTGTGCTTGGGATGGGCTGGGGTACAGGGGATTGGGTCTGGGTGGAGGAAGCTGGAGGGGGGAGGCTGGACACAGGGACAATGGCTGCCATCAGTGCTGTGGCCAGAGATTGCAGGGTTCGCTGAAGGACAGCCTGACCAGAATGAATGCCTTCCAGGAATGCATTACCATGTTTCAACTCTCGTTCTACACCCTGGATGGCATTCACAATGGTAGACTGCCCAACAGTGAGTGACCTGAGGAGGTCAATGGCCTCCTCACTGAGGGCAACAGGGGTGACTGGGGCAGGGCCTGAGGTGCCTGGGGCGAAGGTGATGCCCACCCTCCTGGGTGAGCGGGCACGGGGCGAACGCTGAGGGGCTGCTGGGAGGGTGGTGCTGGTAGGGGAGGTGGCGGCTGTACCTGTAGAAGTGGGGCGCACAGATGGTGCCGCCACCACAGGGGAGCTCCCATCGGCGGACGAGTCCGTGTCGCTGTTTGGTGATCCTGTGGCCGTCGTGAAGCTCCCCTCGCCCTCCGTCCCACTGGTGAATTCAGAGTCTGTGGTGTGGCCCTCCATGGCCATGTGGGATGCAGCTCCCTCGTGCTCCGGTGCCACTGTACCTCCGCCTGTTGATGCTGATGTACAGAAGGACAGGGAGAGCAGAAAAAGGGTGGAGACAGAAGAAAGAGAGTTTTAGTGCATGGCATACCGCTACCGTTGGCGGACAAGACAAACGCAGAAGCCCCCTGCATTACGCCGTGCTCCTGCCCTCTGCACATGCAATTTCTAGGATATGGCCTACATGGCAATGGTAGGAATTTGCCCACATGGATGGCAAAGGGGCAACTATACATCAATTTGCCTTTTTTTTGAGCTGGGGTAGAGTGCCACATGGCCTACATAACGGAGGGGCCTTGCCTACCTAACTCGCCCTGGCCTAGGGACACCCACAGCCCACCACCCCCACCCAGACAGCTCCACTGCACGCAAAGTCCATAGGATGAGGTTGTACTCACCCCCTTGTGTCTGCTGTGATGTCCTTAAGTGCCCATCCAACTCCAGGTAGGCCACCGCCAGGATCCGGAACATCAGGGGGGTCATGGTGCGACGGGCACCCCTCCCACATTGGGAGGCCATCCCCAGCTGAGCCTCCGCCGTCTTCTTGCTGCAGCGGCGAATGTCCTCCCATCTCTTCCGGCAGTGGGTGCCCCGTCTCTGGTGGGCCCCCAGGGTCCGGACTTCCTTGGCGATGGCACGCCAAATGTCCCTCTTCTGGTGGGCGCTGACCTACATGACATGCACAAGGAAAGAGGAACAGTCATTACCTACAGCACCGTCGTTGTAATTGGCCCCCTCCCAACTCTATCCCTGTGGCCCATTCATCCCCATGCATGTTCTATGTACTCTTCCCCCTTCCCTCATCCACCCAGCCCTGTCCACCCAGGCCTAGCCCATACAATGTGCTCCCTGAGTACTAACCTGTTGGTCTGGAGGACCGTAGAGTAGCGTATACTGGGGGAGGACCCCATCCACAAGTTTCTCCAACTCCTGTGCAGTGAAGGCAGGGGCCCTTTCCCCAGACGCAGCAGCCATCGTCGCTTCCAGACCGAGGTCACAGCAGCACTAGCAGTGTAGGTCCTCTCCTGTCGAAGGTCAGGTATCTAGTGATGGAAGAGATAGAAAATGGTGGTGACGTCCACGGCGGTGACGTCCGCAGCGGTGCGCATCATCACCGCCAGCGCACCTGTTCATTGGCTCCTAGGACCCATATGGTCCAATGCTAACCAATGCAGCATTGCGCCACGCTCCGCGACCGCCTACCGCAACGGTGTCCAACGCCAGCGCAGTTACCCCACAATTCCATTGTCCCAGTTTAGAGGTCAGGCAGCCACCATTTCAGGGGCCCACATGGCTTCAATTACTACTGCGTCACACATACCGAGGCCTACACTCAAAACCTTTCCCGGATGGGTTAATTGTCTGGTGTAGTCTTGTGTGTGACTGTGGGTACATACCTGGAGGAATGCTGACAGTTTTTTCGCTGTTGCCCTTCTTAGGCACCGTCAGTTGGGACATATTGGAAGATGGCAGAATCCGCCGGTGTACCGACCGCTGGTGGACCTGTTGACAATGGAAGAGCGACATGTCATCGTGACCTACCGGTTTGACCGTTCCACAATCCGGGAACTATGTAGCCAGTTGGAGCCAGACCTGAAGTCACCAATCAGCCATCCGACTGGAATCCCCCCTCTAGTGCAGGTGCTGTCAGTGTTCCATTTCTTTGCAAGTGGGTCTTTTCAGACAACAGTGGCCATGGCATCAGGGATGTCCCAGCCTATGTTTTCCAACGTGTTGTCCAGAGTGTTGTCTGCCCTGCTGAAACACGTAAGGAGATACATCATTTTCCCTGAGGTGGCGGATTTGCCTACAGTGAAAGGTGACTTCTATGCCCTTGGACATATCCCCAACGTCATAGGTGCCATTGATGGGACCCATGTAGCTCTGGTTCCCCCCCACAGGAATGAACAGGTGTACAGGAACCGGAAGAGTTATCATTCCATGAATGTCCAGATGGTCTGTTTGGCAGACCAGTACATCTCGCAGGTAAATGCAATGTTCCCTGGCTCAGTGCATGATGCCTACATCCTGCGGAATAGCAGCATCCCTGATATGATGGGTGAACTCTAGAGGCACCGTGTATGGCTATTGGGGGACTCTGGTTACCCCAACCTGTCCTGGCTACTGACCCCTGTGAGGAATCCCAGGACCAGAGCAGAGGAACGGTACAATGAGGCCCATGGGCGGACTAGGAGGGTGATCGAGCGTACCTTCGGCCTCCTGTAGGCCCGGTTCAGGTGCCTCCATATGACAGGTGGGTCCCTATTCTACTCACCGAAGAAGGTGTGCGACATCATCATCGCCTGCTCCATGCTCCATAACTTGGCATTGTGACGCCAGGTGCCTTTTCTGCAGGAGGATGATCCAGATGACGGTGTTGTTGCAGCGGGTGAGCCTGTGAAGCCTGTGGACAGTGATAAGGAGGAAGCTGATGAAGATGAAAACGACAACAGGGAGTCAGTCATACAGCAATATTTTCAATGAGACACAGGTGAGTACAATTTCATGTTTCACATTATATTACATTTCACACGTCTACCTCTATCCTCTACCTACATATCACTCCCTATTTGGTAACTGAGTTGTTCCCTTCCATTTCAGTTTCAGTAATGTGGTAACCTACGTGTCAACAGCTTGCACCCTTGAAAGGTTTGTGATGTGTGACACTGGTATGTTGACCTTCCAATGGGTAACCTTTTTTAACACTGTAATTGACAATACAAAGTTCACAATCATTGACTGACTCCAATATTATTGAGGTTTCAACGGTGTTTATTGAAGTGCATAAAAATATAGGGGGGTTGTGAAATGGGGAGAGGTCATGGTGGAAGAATGTCCATGGCAGAGTCCTGTCTATTAGTCTCACAGGTACATTGCACATCTGGCCATTGGAAGTGGAGCTGGGGCAGTTCCAATCTGGACAGGGTAACAAAGTGGGACAGTGGGGGGACAATCAGGGTGGTCTTATTTCCTGGCGGGGGTCTTGCCATCTTGCTCTGTCCTGTTCCTGGATCTCAGGGCCCGCTTTCGTGGTGGTTGTCCGTCTGCAGGGGGTGGGGTGCTGGTGTGGTGGTCCTGTGGCGGGCATCCTGTCCACTAGCGCCGGCGGAGGTGGTGGGCATTTCATCATCCTGGCTAGTGTCAGGGGCCCCTTGGAGTGCCACGGTGTCCCTCAATGTCTTTTGAATGTCCATCAGCACCCCTACGATGGTGCCCAGGGCGGAGGCGATGGTCCTGAGCTCCTCCCTGAACCCCAAATACTGCTCCTCCTGCAGATGCAGGGTCTCCTGCAACTTGTCCAGGACTGTTGCCATCGTCTCCTGGGAGTGGTGGTATGCTCCCATGATGGAGGATAGGGCCTCGTGGAGAGTGGGTTCCCTCGGCCTGTCCTCCCTCTGTCGCACAGCAGCCCACCCAGTTCCCCGGTGTTCCTGTGCCTCCGTCCCCTGGACCATGTGCCCACTACCACTGCCCCCAGGTCCCTGTTGTTGTTGGGGTGGTGGGTTACCCTGGGTGCCCTGTAGTGGTGGACACACCGCTGATTGACCTGTCCTGGGTAGGGAGGTATGGGCCCGCTGGGTGGGTGCTGTGCTGGTGTTCCCAGAGGGTGGAAGCTCGGTGTTGGGCTGTGGCTGGGCAAGGGGAACCGACTGTCCTGAGGCCCACGATGGTCATCAAGATCCAGTAGGGCAGAGCTGCTGTCGTCACTGTGGGCCTCTTCTGGGGGTGGAGTGGTGTTGTCTGGACCCTCTGGTGTGGTGACGTTCCTTCGGGTTCCTGCGGGGGTATAAGTACATGATTATTGCATGTGAGTGTTTCATGGTGTGCAATGGTTGGATGTGCGTGAACCCCAGTGCAGGCATTCCTGTGTGGGGGCTTGTGTGGTGATGGTTGGGGGGTGTTGTGGGTCTGTGCAGTGGGCATGCTTTAGTGATGGGTGTCCATGCTTAGTTGTGTCATGCAGGTCTTGGGGTTGGGATGGGTGGTTGGTGTTATGGGTAGATTAGTGAGGAGTTAGGGTGATAGGGGAGGGTGTGAGGGTGGGGGTGTGTGATAGCATGCAGGTAGGGTGGGGGATATGATAGTGAAGATTTGACTTACCAGTGTCCGTTCCTCCAACGACTCCTGCAAGGCCCTCAGGATGCAAGATGGACAAGACTTGCTCCTCCCATGTTGTTAGTTGTGGGGGAGGAGGTGGGGGTCCGCCGCCAGTCCGCTGTACCGCGATGTGGTGCCTGGATACCGTGGAACGCACCTTCCCCCGTAGGTCGTTCCACCTCTTCCTGATGTCCTCCCTATTTCTTGGATGCTGTCCCACAGCGTTGACCCTGTTGACTATTCTTTGCCATAGCTCCATCTTCCTGGCTATGGATGTGTACTGTACCTGTGAGCCAAATAGCTGTGGCTCTACCCTGATGATTTCCTCCACCATGACCCTGAGCTCCTCCTCGGAGAAGCGGGGGTGTCTTTGGCGTGACATGGGGTGGTGTGTGTGATGTGTGGGGTGGTGTATGTGTTGATGAGTGTGGGTGAGTGTAGTGGTATGTGGTGTTTTGTGCGTGGATGTTGTGTGGGTGATGGTGTAGTGTGCCTCTGTGTGATGGTGTTATCTATTCTGTGCTGTCTCTCTCTGGCCTTCGTCTCTAATTTGTGGTCGTAGGGGTTTGTGGGTGATGTGGGTGTGTGTTTTATATTGTGTTGGGTGTGTGGGAGTGGTGTGTGTATGTGTATCAGGTGTGTGTATTTGGAATTGTCCAATGTGGCTGTGTTTTGGAGATGTGTGTGTATTTTGAGCGCGGCGGTGAGTACCGCCAATGGAATACCGCGGTTGAAAGACCGCCGCGTGGATTCGTGGGTCGTAATAGCATGGGCGTGTTTCTGTTGGCGTGGAGGTGGAGGATTTGTTTCCGCATATTTATCGCTGACCTTTGGTGTGGCGGACTTGTGTGGGTGTCTGAATTTCGGCGGATTCCGTGATGTGTGTCATAATAGCTGTGGCGGTCTCCCGCCGCCGCCGCGGTGTATTGGCGGTCTTCTGCACTGCGGTAAGCGGCTTTTACCGCCAATGTTGTAATGACCACCTATGTCATTGCACCTCAGGCTCCGGTTTAGATCTTCCCTTGTGTTGGACAGTGTGTCACTGCCCCTCAGAGAGGGTTCAGATCTACCTTCAGTTGGACAGTGTGTCACTGACCCTTAGAGAGGGTTCAGGTCTACCCTTGTGTTGGATAATGTGTCACTGCCCCTCAGAGAGGATTCAGGGCTGCTCTTGTGTTGGACAGTGTGTCACTGCCCCTCAGACAGGGTTCAAGTCTAACCATGTGTTGGACAGTGTGCACTGCACCACAGGCTCAGAGACAGATCAGGGCTACTGTTGCGTTGGTCCGTGTGCCATTGTGCCTCAGAGAGGGTCAACTCTAATCTTGTGTTGGACAGTGTGTCACTGCCCCTTGTGTCACTGCCCCTCAGAGAGGGTTCAGGGCTGCCCCTGTGTTGGATGGGGTGTCACTGCCCCTCAGAGTGGGTTCAAGTCTATCTTTGTGTAGATAGTGTGCCACTGCCTCTCAGAGAGGGTTCAGATCTAGCCATGTGTTGGACAGTGTGTCACTGCCCCCTCAGACTCAGAGAGGGTTCAGGTCTGCCCATGTGTTGGACCGTGTGTCACTGCACGTACAACTCAGAGAGGGGTCAGGTGTACCCTTAGTTTGGACAGAGTGTCACTGCCCCTCAGAGAGGGTTCAGGTCTACCCTTGTGTTGGGCGGTGTGTCATTGCACCTGAGGCTTAGAGAAGGGTCAGGTGTAGCGTTGTGTTGGACAGTGTCATTCTACCTCTAGATTTGAGAGGTTCAGATCTGATTTACTGCACCATTACTTAAAATCATTACAATCTATAAAAAGCCTTCCTATGCTGATAAAAAAAACACTAGAGTAAAGGTAAAAACACATACATGATAAATCATACTATAAAAACAGAAGTAACGTCCATTTGAGCTTTAAAACCTGACATCGCGAGAGGAGTCGTAACTAAGTGGGCAGTCATTGTGAAAGTTCTATCCACGAGCAGTCCCTTAGTGGTTGTTGAGGGGTTAGCAATGTTACTGCTGCTTTCATGAACTTCATGGAGCGAGCTGCCACTTGCACCAATTCCTCTTTAGCAGCATCCAGGGCTCATTGGCAAGCCAGAACATTTAAAATACCCCAAAGAGGCCGCAGTAGGAACTTTCTTAGTGGAATAATTTCCTCGTAAATGCATTGCACTTGGGTCAAAGACTCTTCACTCTTAGCTCAAAGGTGACATTGCCTATCCTCCTTCGCCGAGTTCCTCTGCACATACCAATATGCTTTCAAGGGGACAGCCCAAAGTGCCAGTACATTATTTGTCATTTTATAGTTGGATTAATGGGCAAGGACAAATAGAGCAGCAGAGACCCTGGCTCATACAACATCGAAGCCAGTCTACCATGCCTCAAGTTTTTCACTGCATATGCATCTTGCTCTGCTGAGATTAGTCTAGCTTGTTTGATCAACAGTTTGGCTGCCATGGGTGCCAGAATCCTGCTTGTCCAAACTGTGCATGCTTCTTAACCATTCAGGGCTTGGATGAGAAACCTATGCCAGTTTGTTTGCGGCTTACTTATTCATTTCCAGATGGACTTTTTGAGCATGTGGTCCCTCGCCTGCGTGGCTTTTGAACTGTAAACTAGAAACTGGCTTTTAATAGCCGTTGCTGTGAGATTAATCCAAACTATAGCCGGATCTGAACTTGCGAAATGCAGTTTGGGAGCAAAAACAAATTCTTCAGTAGCAAGATGAATGTGCTCTATCTAGTTTTTCCCACGACACGCTGTCAAGTGCTGTCTCGAAGTCAATAAACCCCGCATTGAGGGCCCTTCCCTTAGCTGTCATTTCATCTTAAATCAAATGGGCAACACAAATTAAATTGTCTTTAATATAGCAGCCCTTTTGGAACCCCGTTTGAGAAAGGGGTATCAACTTCCTTTCTTCTGCCGAAGCCTTAAGGTCTCAGTTTAATATACTGCCATAGCATTTCTCTTCAACATCCAATAGTGTGATCAGTCGAAAGTTGCCCGGGCATGCACATAAATCTTTTTTAATGAACTGGTACCAGGAGTGCACCTCTCCAAGTGCGGAGGCTGAGGTGGAGTGTGAAAAATCGAACTTGGTTTTTACTTTAGATGAAGTAAGACAGGGTATTAAGGGCCCCACAAGGAATAAGGCACCAAGCCCTGACAGGATCCCTACAAATTTGTTTGTTTCACACAATGAGTTCTGGGCGCCTTTGTTAACATTGGTGATGAATATAGTGGTGAGGATGGGCTCACCGCCTTCCTGGTCTTTATCCACCATCGTTCCAGTATTCAAGAGGTGCGACAAGAGCAGGTCAAAGTGTTACAGGCCTATTTCCCGCCTCAACTCAGTAGTAGGAGAACTGGGGAGAGTGATACTGGACAGGATGCATTCGTGGGTGGAAGAAAACAATATAATGTAAGGGTGCCGATACAGATTCCACCAGGGGACGTCTACCACGCACCAGTGTTTGAATCTTTTTATGGTAGCTACTACATACAATATAACTCATTCAGAGACCATGTATCTTACATTCATTGACTTAACGGCCAAGTAAATCAGGACTAACTGTGGAATATCTTGCATGAAATGGGGGTTGACCCAAATATTGTCTATTTTCTGTCAGATCTTCACTCAGATACTGGGGCTTGATGAGATACCCAGCGGGTTTGGCTTGCTTTGCAAGTTTCAAAATGAGACGTGGGGTGAGACAGGGGTGCATCCTCGCCCCATTCCTGTTTTCTTTATACTTGAACGGGCTGGAAAAGGCATTAGTGGATGCTAAATCGGATTGCCCACTAATTGGCCGCCATCCCCTGCTGGCATTGTTACACGCGGATGATGCAGTCGTGATGACAACAACCGTAAATGGTCTGCAAACGTTATTGAATGCTTTTGATAAATTTATGGGGGACTTGAATTTAACAAACCTTCAAAAGATAAAACCTTCACTTTAAAAGGTTCCCCTTTAGCTAAAATTGAGAGTTTCCCCTATTTGGGAGTCCAGTTTGATTCCAAACTATGCAGAAAACCTTTGAGGGAGGCAAAGACAAAGGGTTTTAGAAAGTCTATAGGGGCCATCTTCAGTTTTGCGGCAAGGTTGGGCAGCAGACCGTTAAAAGCATTAACAAAAATCTACGAAGCTAAGTGTATATCAAAGTTTTTGTATGGGAGTGATATATGAGGGTATCTTCACTCTTGGGGACTACAGATTGAGGAGAACACATTTTTAAGCTGTATATTATGTGTTACCCAATGTATGTCAATATTTGCTCTACATGAGGAGTTATGGGTCAAGTACCTGAGCGATTTTATCATGCTGCGCCAGCTGATGCCCTGGATTAGGTGTGGTCCAAGGGTTGGCCATAAACAGCTTAATAATGCAATACTGTGTACAGATGAACTATGCCCTCAAGATTCCATGGTTAAAGTATGTGAAGGAAATCTTTACAAAGTTAGGAAGGGCACGGATTTCCCTTCATCAAGAAGGTATTGTTAAGGAAGTTCTGAAGTGGGCCAAAGGCTCCCCTAGGGAAAGGGCATTATCGCTCAGGGAAGAGGCTGAGTTGGTTAAACCCTCTGTTCGCTGTTATGTTTTGATATCCACTACATGGGATATCGAGCCTTACCTAATGATGGTGAAAACAATAGGGACAGACGACTATTAACTTGCCTAAGGTTAAACCTGTTGCATTTGCCTTTAGCTTCCCCAAGGGGATGTTATGATTTTAACCAGTTGGGGCCTGGTAGTTGTGATGATAAGTCACCCCAGGACACTTTACATTTTATGCAGTGTTACAAATTTTCTCCAAAGGATTAGATACATTGTTTCCCTGCTTAAGGGGTGTGATTTTAGGCAAGTCGGGACAGATCTTTTATATTTACAAATGTTCTTAGGGGCTTGGGTGATTGCTAATGTGAGCAAATCACATTGTTAATCACTGCTAAGCTCATTAAGCACACTACGGAAGATGTTAGCTAATAGTTTTTATAATTGTTTTTATATTTTATTGTTTCTAATAATCTGTATTAATTATATTTACTATATATTGTATTTACTGCTGTCTTTTATGGTTTCAAATTTGTAACCGAATAAAGAAAGAAAGAAAGAATTAGGAAAAATCAAATACACTTGGACATTTCTAATAGATTATTTAGCCAAAATATATCTTCCGCACACAGTTTTCTGACTGCCTTTACATTCAGTGGTCCTCAGTATAATCAGACAAGACTCACACAGGGGTATAGAAATAGCCTGGGATTATCTACAACATAGAATAATGGAGCTCTTACAAGAATATCATGAAGTGTTGCAGTATAGTGGTGACCTATGCATAAAAGGAGACCTGAATGTGCATCTACAGATGTTGAATTTCATAGTAATTATCCTAAATAGACTTGGATATAAAATAAACTATCACAAATCAAATAATGCATACTTTGATGTAATCTTTTTTAGAATTTAAATTATCCATTGAAGGCAAAGATTGGTACTCCATTTCTTTCAGAAATGTGATACCTTAAAGTTGCCAAATACTCTAAGAAAGTTAGACTCCCTTATGGAGTTCTTGAATCTTGGAAGAGATTATTTGCAACACTGTTCTAACTGAGTGAATCCCTTATATGATTTGATGATGGTCACCATTTCAGGAAAGAATTGGGTGGGCAAGCAAACAGCTATTTCACACACACTTTAAAAGGACATGCTAGAGACAAAGGTTTTTCAAACAGGACAACAAGAGAAACCTAGTCATTATTGTTGATCCTAACATTTCAACCAACATCTATGTTGTTTATAATGAACGACAAATGACCTCCATAGTGTACAATTAATATTTATAATCAACTACAGAGAAATAATTCACACAAAAGAACAAATGCTCCCTGGCTGTGCAAACACCCATTTTGAAGGGGTGTCCTCTTGCACAGGGAACATTATCATAGTTTCCCCTATACCTATACTTGAGGAAGCTATAAAAGCAAGTATCTCTAACACGTGTGCACCACATCTGACTTGATGCAATATGCCTCAATGCAAAATTAATAATTTCAGTATGATCCCACAGTCAGAACACAGGCATTACTACAATATCAACAGACTAACCTGCAAAATCCACAAATATCACTACACATGAGCATAAGAGTGTGTTCTATACTGACTGCTCTGGACAGCTCGTGTGTAGTACTACATAAAAATATTCTGCGGCTTGTGTTGCATTGCAGGTAGTCCATCAGGATGGCAACTTCAAAGCCCTACATACTCACATTAAACTGTGTTGTACTGCAGGTATTCTATTAAGATGACGACTTCAAAGCCCTACATACTCATATTAAGACTTTAGGTGACTCAACCGCACAACAACAGCTGAGATAAATACCCCTGTTCCTAGCAATCTAAAGGCAGATCTATTAGGTCTTACACTCTTTGCGGATTCAACATTCTGGGTTTGATTCACAAAGGTAAACCTAGACCTGAAGTCTACCTTTAGATATGAAGTCTAACTTTAGACCTAAAGTCTAGCTTTAAACCTGGAGTCTAACTTTACACCTGAAGTCTACGTTTAGGTCTAAACTTAGACTTTAGGTTTAAATTTAGATTTCAGGTCTAAAGTTAGACTTCATATCTAAACTTAGATGTCAGGTTCAAACTTAGAATTTAGGTCTAAACTTAGGCTTTATGTCCAAGTTTACCTTTGTGAATCGACCCTGTGTTTTTTTAACCCTTATGATGATTTCCACTTGTGTGTTCTTCAGGAAACGCCTGAAGGCCTTCTTTGTTCTACATCTTCTGGGTCCCCTGGAGCCAGATAGTGAGCACCTACAAGTAATTTGATTATATTGGAGCATACAACAAATTCAATATTCATTCAACTTACCAAATCTATGTGCTGACTTTGGACAATCACTTCTTACTCTTCTAGTAGTGCAATGAGGGATCATATGAAGACCCACGGACTCTGTAAACCTGGTATACAAACATGTTAATGGTTATAATCATAACCCAGTATAGGGGAATTATTGGTAAAATAATGGTAATAAAGCCCTTCCTGTAATACTGCTGTGCTATCATTCAGAAAAAAGGCAACAGAGACACATACTGTTTCTAATTTAAATTAGGCTGATAAATCTGGCAGTAGTTTCTTTGCACATGATGTTAAGTTGGTGATTTATGGTGTGGTAGAAAAGCTAGAGAATTAGGAAAAAAGTTAGTTACCTGTAACTACAGTCCCCCAGCACTGATATCTTTCACAGAACCACATGCCTGAAGCATTTCGCTCTGTCCAGGTGGGAGTCCCACAGTGATTACTCATTAGCATTACAGTCTGTTTTCCTTGTAAGTACACTAAAAACTGTTTTGTGTCACAAACTACAACAACTCACTTGAAAAGAGCCAAAGGTGAGAGAAAACTGAGCTCCATTGCCACTAAAGGCCACCGTACCTCAAATTATCAGCAGTTAAAGCATGAATGGAGAACAATACCTCTGATTGGAATGGGGGTTGAACATGTTTGCAGGATTTCCCTTGATCTTGCTGATTAATGTGGGGCGAGGGAAAGCAATGAACAAATGTATGCAAAAGCCTTGTACTATAAGATTGAAAATGAATCACCTTTCGATTTCGGATACCACTGTCTTTTTATAAAGTATTAACATTTTTTGTTCTGCTTTAATGCCGAAGAGATGTGTGTCGGTAGACCACATTTCCGGAATATCACCTATGACAGGTACTGGTAAAACTTTCACTTGTGACTGACATTGGGCGTTCTGTCAAGTGTGTCCACCCACATGTTATTGATTCTAGGCAAATATTCTACAGTCAATAAAAATGCAGTGACATCGCTCAGATTTTAAATTGTGGTGACTCCTCCAAGAGTGTTGTTAGCTTGTTGTAATGCTATCTGTATTTAACCACCGATTCGATCTTGACCACTGACTCCATTTTGTTCTTCGCTTAGCTTCAAATGCCGTCACATCCATGGCACAGGTATTTTTCCATGCACAGTTTGTTTTCTACATTGAACGTGTTTTCGCTCTTCTCACCCGAGAAGGGAACACATAGTGATAAGAGTGTAGCAGGATGAGAATGGTTATAGCAGAGAAAGGTACAGCTCTGTCTTAAGAATGCACATTGGGATCTGGTAAGTTCTTTTGTGTGTTTTCAACACAGACCAAGTACAGCCAGCGCCTGAATTTCACAACTTACTCGATGGGAGGGGGAAGGTTACCAGAATCTGTTTTACGGTATATAAGGTAAGGAAGGTTGGCACTGAGGTAGAAGGAACTCACTGTGAGGGTGGATGCACTGCTCATGAGTCCCACTGGGGAATGTTTCTCCTGTCTCAGCTGTCCAGGGTTCCACAGCTTGACGCTGGTAAGGACAAGGATGATGTTGGATTCGATCCCAATGGTATTGCATTTTTAATTCTTAATTATCTAGCTTTGCTGTGTGCATGCATAAATATATATATTCACTGTATACATTTAAATTTTTGATGTATTGCACTTTTTTCTGCTTATTATTAAACTGCTGTGATGATTTTAGTACCTGCACGTGTTTTGCTGCGTTCAAGGTAAATGCTCACATTAATATTTTTGTATGTTCTCATTTGAGATATGGGAAGTTCCTCAATAAATTAATTACTCAGTCTAATAGTGCTGCATTCTTTGCATTATTTAGCTTAGTTTCCTCTTAGTTTGAAGCTAAGCAGAACACTTTTACAAAACGCTACTTCCATATTGTCTATCCTCAGGGCACTGAAGAGTTGGCCAGCCCTGTGAGGAATGACTGTAACCCCCTCCTGACAGCTTTGAAGTTGAGAATATTGATGTGGAGCAGCCATTCTCTTTGAGAACAATGTCCTCTTGCCTCTAAGTCCAGTAACTGGATGCCCCACTCCCCCAGTGATGCACAGGTTCTCATTACAAAGTGAACTGGGAGATGCTGCAAATACAAGCTTGAATCTGTATTGTACTGTATTATATTGGAATGTTTCCTCAGTGGCCATATATTTTGTGAATATCACAGATACTGACTTGAGGTTGAAGGGCAGCTAATTACTTGCAGGATCTGGAGTGCTTGGGGTGTGTGGGAATGGGGAAATATGTGTCCTGATAATCCAGTGCTAAGTAACTACTCAACATGCTGGAACTGCTCCAACACCTTCTGCCGAGTGACCATAAGTGTGGACTGCCTTATAGGTATTGGTCAAGCTATCTTCGATCCAATATGGGATGTCACACTTCTGATCTCTTTTGCACAAGGGATAATTTGAAAAATAAGCCTGAACAGCTCTTCTTTGTCAAACACTGAAATGATTTCTGTTTGTAACAACTGCAAATGTTGGGAAGCAATTTCTGTGCCCAGACCAGGTGGAGGTCTTTGAACACATCTGAAGCTTTCCCATGACAAACTACATACAGAAATGACTTGTGTGACTTAAATTCCACCCACTGTCAATAAAAAATGACATTTTCTCACTACTTGGCCTGGAGGAGAGGACAAGGCAGAAGGAGAAGTCGGAGTCTGCAGGCTGTCACTGTTGTCTCGAAAATTCCTCATAGATTGATAGTACGCAAGTTGCCTGCAGGACTGCTGCTTGGACTATGATGTGTAAGTGGTAGATAGTTGTTGAAGTATGTATTCAGAAAGGAAATGCTGGTTTCTGTGACTGTTATTTTTAAAACCTATGCAGTTTTTAAGTGCTTTTCTAGGTAGGAAAACCTCTGCCTTCAGCATAATAAAAGGAAGGTTGCCTTCTGTGCTGCAGGGTATCATGAGATGAACAATAGGATTTTACAATTTATTGGTGTTACAGACTTGTTGACATGCCTTCTGAAACAGGTGTTCTCTATTGAAAGCCTGATGTACCAGCCATTTATCAAAACTCTGTTGTAAAATGGCTTTTACCTTTAGTTTCTTATTTTCTGCTACCAGATCTAAATATAGAGCCATGGTTATGCACATCTACGTGTCAGGGCGTCTAACAATCACTAAGGCATCAGTCACTTTGATGAGAGTAGCCAACCTTGTGAATATCTACTGTCCAGAGGAATCCATCATCCTTCCTCTTCTATTATGTGAATCTGTACATGAAAAAGTAAGGTTGTGCTTGCGTAAGTGGCGCTAAATTATCCCCAGGTGTCAGAATGGATCCGGAAGATTACTTGTGAGCAGTGCCTCTTTGCATCCGGAGGGGGCATAGTTCGGATCCCCATGGCGTTGTCGGCATCATCTGCATAGGAAGTGCTCTTCACCATGCCTATAACGACACCACCTAGGTGCGCTGACATCAGTTTCTTTTTGCAACTTTCCACGTCTGGAGTGCAGAGCCACAAAGAACTCTGACCACTGGTGTGGTAAACTAGTGCCCTAATAGGATAATAGCCCTGTACCTGGTAATCCATTTTTAGAGTGGGGAGGATGGGAAGGTCATTCAGGAATCCAAAGCTAGATATAGGCGGTCATTATGAACATGGCGGGAACCTGCCATATAATGGACAAAAGACCCAACCCCGCCAAACATTCCCACACCACCACTCCCCGCCAGGAACCTGTCAGCTGGAATACTGTCCCACCCTACCCCGCCACCGCCAAACACACCCACATCCCGCCCTCCAAATAATAATGCACAAATCACCTCAGCGGACAGTGGAGGCCGGACGACCATTGGCGGCTGCGACCGCCACGGGCGGCAAGTGGGCCCAACAGCAACCAGTGCACACATTAGCTAGGCTAAGCACCCACACACCTGACACACATCCCGAACACCATAAAACACTCCCAGACACACCCCACAATCCCTTGCAAGGAAACCAGGACCAGAAGACGGAGAGCACCAGAGCCAGACAGAGAATGCCAGCAGACAGGACACGCATAGCGACCCACACAGGAGCACCCAAACACCGTCCCCAGTCCCAACGCCATCCACCACCCTCACCATGTCCCCCCCAAAAAATCCACGCTTCACCGAAAGGGAGCTAAGGACCATGGTGGACGAGATCCTAAAAGTGGAGCCACAAATATTCGGGTCCGAGGTGCAGCACACACCCATCGCCCGGAAAATGGAGCTGTGGCAGACCATTGTCAACAGGGTGAATGCAGTGGGACATCATCCACGCACCAGGGACGACATCCGCAAGAGATGGAACGACCTGCGGGGGAAGGTCCGGGCCATGGCATCCAGGCACCACATCGCTGTGCAGAAGACTGGGGGAGGACCGCCACCCACACCACCCGGCTAGACCGACTGGGAGGAGAAGGTACTCGCCATCCTGCACCCAGAGGGACTCACTGGACTCACTGGCGGAATGGACTCCGGTAAGTCGTCTACATTTACCCCATATACACCATACCTGTAATGCATGCACCACCCCACCCACACCCACCTAGACCCACATCCCTCCCAGCCATTACCCACCACATCCACCACCCTGCATCACCCACAACTCACTAACAGGCCCACATCACTCCCGCTGTGCACAGCCACCCACCCCTGCACGTACCCACAATGGAATAATAACCCCCACCACAATGTAACGCCACCACTGCCATTAAATGCAATTTCCACCTCACAAAGGCACCCCTGAAGGCCACTGAAAGGCACACTAGCACTAAATTGCACAGTAGAGTCCACCTCTAACCCTCCTGCATATGTAACGAACATTCCTATGTCCCCCAACAGGCACCACCACCCATGCAACTCCAATGGAGGGGACAAGGAGTGCCACAGCATTCCAGGGAGACAGAGGCATATCACAGGACACTGGTGAAGGATCCCTGGACACTGATGAGCAGGTAGGCCCCTCACACAGCTCTGGATGCTCACCATGCAGCAGCCTGACCCAGGAAAACACTGTCACCCCTAACACCCAGTCAAGACTAGCAGGCCAGGGGAGGCGTGCCCACATCAGTGGACCCAGGGCACAAACAGGTGGAACACAGCAACAGAGGCCAGTCTCCCACCCCCAACATGAAGGAAGACGAGGGCCCCAGTACTAGTGGCACATCAAGACCTGCGCAGGGGACACAGGCACAGGGGCCCAGGCCAAGGTCAAGTGCCCCAGTGGGTCAGGGGGTAGGGCACCGGATAGATGCAGCAGCCCAGGACGTCATTGCAGAGGTATTGGGGGCATCAAACATACCCAAGACAGGTTGGCACAGATTGTAACCACCCTGGAGCAAAGTCAGAGGATGCAGCTGGAACACCACCAACAGGCCATGGAGTAGTGGAAAGAACACAATGCCACAATGGCTACCATTGCTGAAGCACTGCTGCAGTTGGTCAACAAACCCTCAGACACCCACACCGGACAACAGGCCCCCACAACAGCCCAGGACAACCAGCAACAGTTGTCCCAAGCAGCTGAAACAGCACAAGAAATACCCTCCCAGGAATCACAAGGGCCAACCATGTCACCCCAAGTAGCTCCACAGCAGGTGCCCAAAATTAGTCTCAGGCCAAGATATGGCACTGGAAACCCAGCTAAGAACAAGCCCCCTTCCAACAATTGACACTGCTACTACTGCCAAACAACCATCCCACCCATTCACCAACTGCACTTAGCTGAGGGCTAAATAAAGTACTAAACAACAAATAGGACCCACCTATGTTATCAACCAGGCCTGCCACCAAGTCGGTTTTGAGGACACCCAACCATTACGACTTCCATCACTGTACATAGCACATTTCACTGTATTCCACCAATAAACAACATATCTCACCTGTAACACTGTCCCCTGTCTTCAATGTTGAACAAAGTGGAGTAATGATGCCACAGGCAGGGATAAACTTTATTGTCAAATTGTGCATGGTGGTGGTACAGTGTGTTTCAAAATAGCCAACAAGGGAATGCATATATTGTCTGTCTGTCCCATGCTGAAGAGGTCCATGACTTGCATATTATGACCAATTCCCCCTAGCTGACATGGCACACTTACAGTCTCAGTCACTAACCACATATACAGGCTGAAGTCCCAGACAGGTATTGGAAGTAGAGTTGTATCAGTTGGTTTCTGGAATTGACATCTTCCCCTTCCTCATCCTCACCATCACTCTCCTCACCTCTCTAAGGTAACAGATCAGGACCTATAGCACTCTCCACCTCCAAAAGGGGGATTGAATGTCTCACTGCCATGTTGTGCAGCATGCAGCACGCCACGACTATCCTACACACCTTTTCAGGCCCATAGGCCAGGGAACCCCCAGAGATGTGTAGGCACCTGAATCTAGCCTTCAGGAGACCTATAGTACGCTCTATCACCCGCCTAGTATGTCCATGGGCCTCATTGTATCTCCTCTCTGCATCCGTCCTGGGATTCCTCACTGGTGTCAGGAGCCAACGCAAGTTTGGATTGCCAGAATCACCTAGAGAAATGGTCAATACAGAGTCGTCATTGGAATGTCCTTAGTCTGACAGGCTGTTTTTCTGCAATGTGTCAGTTAGTGACAGACACACTTACCTATGATCCACCCTCTGCCCTCTTGGAGTTGGTCCATCTTTTGTGGCACAATACTGTTCCTCAAAACAAATGAATCATGGACTGAACCCGGAAACATGGCATTCGCATGGGATATGTAGTGGTCTGCAGTACATACCATTTGGATGTTCATGGAGTGAAAGTTCTTCCTGTTTCTGTACACCTGTTCACTCACTCTTGGGGGGGATGATCAGTATGTGGGTTCCATCGATGGCACCAATAACATGGGGAATGTTTGCAAAGGCATAGAAGTCTGACTTGATGGCATGGAGCTCAGCACTTTGTGGGAATCGCACATAGGATTTCAGATGTTGTACAAATGTATTCAGAAATCTTGTCAGTACCTGGCTGAACATTGGTTGTGAGAGACCAGCACCCATGCCCACTGTCACTTGAAAAGAGCCTGTGGCCAGAAAATGTAGTGTGGAGAGCACCTGCACCTCAGTTGGAATGGCATGCTGATTACAATTTCCAGGAGTCAGTGCAGGATCCAGTAATGCACATAGGTCCTGAATAGTTGCACGTGTGAGTCTGTAAGTGATAATGATCTGACGCTCCACCATGGTCCCCAAATCCACAAGTGGTCGGTACACAGATGGTGCCCTTCCTCGCCACAAGGGTCGGTACCTGTGAGGGGTAAGAACAAGGAATCATGTGCACACATACACTGGCATATTTGCCAAACACATTCACTGCATTCTTCATAGTAGTGTCTGCACAATAACTGCAACCTGACAGATGTACATTGACATGACTAAGAGGGAACGGAGTAAATCATGTGTGATTATATACTCTATAGATATAGATATAGGTGCTTCATATGGCTAGTAGGCCCAGCATTGTGAGTAATTTGAATTTCAAGATGCGTAGGTGATAGCAAAATGTCTGCCCAATGTAGTTCTGCCCCCTTCGTTGTGGAAGTGACCTAAGACCGCTAGTGGTTGACGTCACAGCGTACAGCGGTGTTGACTGCTGTTCGCACCCTCATAGGCTAACATGGATGCCAATTGGGGAATCCTGGCGTATCATGATCGCCGCCGGCGGTGACAGTGCATTCTGCCGCGGAACGTACGCGCGTTCGTCATCGTGTGATCACTTGACTCCCTGATCCTGTGCGGACAAGTACTCCACTCTGTGTACTGCTGTAGCCTGCCTCTGGCTATGGATGTTCCACGCGGTGCAGTGGAAAGGGCCCTGGCCTTCACCCAGGAAGAACTGGAGAAACTGGTGGAAGGGGTCCTGCCCCTGTACGGGAGACTCTACGGCCGGTCAGAGGTACAGGTGAGTCCGGGTTTGGGGGGCACTGTGTGTGTAATGGATGGAGTGGATTGCTCAGATGTTCGCTCCTGTGAGCCAGGATGGGGCTTGGTGCATGGAATGATGCATGCCACTGTCCCGCATGTGTGGGAGTACTGTCTGTCCTATGTCTAACAATCAGCCAGCTATTGCCATTGTGCAGGTGCCTGACCTCTGTGTTTCTTCTCTGTGTCTCCCTACTAGGTCAGCGCCCACCAGAAGAGGGCACATTGGCATGCCATCACCAAGGAGGTACGGACCCTGGGGGTCTACAACCGGCGGAGCACCCACTGTCGAAAGAGGTGGGAGGACCTGCGGTGCTGGGCGCGGAAGATCAGTGAGGCCCAGCTGGGGAAGTCCTCCCAACGTGGTAGGGGTGCCCGTCGGGCACTGACCCCCCTCATGCGAAGGATCCTGACGGTGGCTTACCCAGACCTGGATGGGCGCTTGAAGGCTGCACAGCAGTCACAAGGGGGTGAGTACTCACAGCCCATACTTCAGCCTGGAAGGATGAGTGTGTGTGCGATAGGGCTCATGGTGCTTAGAGAAGGGTTTTTGACTGGTGTCCAGCCACTGTCTGCTCCCCAAAGGGTGTAGGGGTGTCCCTGTCAGGTTTCACCTACCTCAGCTTCAATGCAATGACAGGATATGGGTGTAGGTCTGTATACTGCTCTGTAGTCAGAGCCATGGTCATGGTCCTAGTGCATGGTGCTGCCTGTTGGGTGTGTCTGCTGGGTAGGTGTATGTCTGGCCATTGTGTATCAGCATTCAGCTACTTACAAGTGTCTCTCCTGTTTTGTCTTCCCATCCCTGTTCTCTTTTGTCTGTCTGGTACAGCATCAACATCAGGCGAGGGAGCTGAGGCACCGGATAGTGGGTAGACAGCAGCCCACGGATCTTCTGAGGCAGAGACAACGGATGCCTAGGGGACCAGTGGGTGGGAGGGCGAGGGGACTTCCACGGTGAGGCTACTACCACAGGGGTTAGTGGCTCTGAAACCTCCTCCGATGGGGGGTCCTCTGGCGGTGGCAGACACCAGTGGACAAATCACGACCGTGAGATCTTCCGCCACCACCCATACCATCAGTGCCCTCCCTTCTGCTCCCCACCGAGTTGCACGTGCCCGCCCACCCAGAAAGGTGGGCGTCTCCTTCGACCCAATCACCTCTTCCCCTGCCCCAGTCAGCCCTGCTGCACTCACAGAGGAGGCTATTGACCTCCTGCGAACCATCTCTGTAGGGCAGACAACCATCGTCAATGCCATCCAGGGGCTAGCATCAGAGGTGCAGCAGACTAATGCCTATCTGGATGGCATTCACGGTGCCATGTCTGCCTTACAGAGATCTTTTCAGGCTCTGGCCTCCTCATGGACGGCAGCCAGTTTCCCTGGCCATTCCGTCCCCCCTCCACCCTCCTCTACCCCTTCCAGCACCCCACTCACTTCACCCGTCCAAGGCACACATTCAGACACGCAGTCAAGCACATCAAAACACAAGAAACACACTTCCAAACACAAGCACCACACATCCCACCACAAGAATTCACACAGCCAACAGACACCTGCACACACAACAACGTTCACTTCCCCGAGTGTCCCCGCCTCTTCCGCATCCCTGTCTGTCCTTTCTACATGCACACCCTCATGCACTGCACCTTCACTCACTGTCACTGCTCCTCTTCCGGCACTCACCACAATAGCAGACAGCCGTACATGCACCCCATACACCACACAGGCACTCACCACCTCCACTGTAGTTGACACATGCAGCACACTCACCCGACTTGCAGACACCCACCCAACATACATCCACACTTGCTGTCTGTCTTCTCCCACTGTGTCCACCCCCCACCTCCCAAAACATTAAAACGCACCAAGACACCCACCCATCAGACATCCACCACACCACAGCATACTGAGCAGTCACCGGCACCCACCTCACGCACACCTACACCCCATACATCAACTCCCTCTGCCTCCACGCCCATGCCCTCATCCACACCCACCCCAATTGCTCCCCAAAAACTTTTCCTCTCCCGCATAGACCTGTTTGAACCCACTGGCCCACCCCGTCTTGTCCTGAAACATGCCCACCTCCTTGCCCTTTCCGCTCCTTCCACATCGCAGCCCACCCGGTCCAGCCTTCCCATTCCTGTGCCCCTTCTCCAGTTAAGAAGAAGGCCCGCTCAGAGCCTAAAGCATCCTGCTCCGCCCGAGCCAAACAGCCCCCACCCCCTTCAAAGGAGAAGCCCACCCCCTCCAACCTCCTCACGCAAGTCTAAGTCCCACCCCGTCGTAAATCCCCACCCCGCCCCCATTCCGTGAGGTGCCTGGATCCCCCTATGGTGCCCTGTTGAATGGAGTACCCAGCACTTGTGGGAGTCAGGTGTGGCCAGTTGTGACCAAGGACAACTGACTGTTTATGGACTGGCCATTGGCCCTGTTAGCATCATTTAGCTCACTGAGCTACTGAATAAAGTTTCTGTGTGGCCTGTGTTTGGGCTGCACACCCTGGTGTTTGTTTAAATAATTTATGGCTGTGGTGCTATTGTAAAACCACACAAAGCACCTATTACGTGGCCAAGTTCCAGTGGCCTTCAGTTGGGTACGTCTCTCTTGGTGTGGGGTGTCTGACTATTGCTGCTGGGAAGGGTTGGGGGGAATTGCGGGGTGGGTGGAGTAGGTGGGTATGTAACTTTGCCCTTTCTTCCCTTGTTTTGTAGGTTGCGGTACTTACCATCGTCGTCTCCGTGTATATATATGGCAAGGAGCAAGGAGCAAGGCTGGCATGATCTGCAGCTCTCTGTCCATGGCTGCCGCTGCACGTTTTGTTGACCTCCGGTGGGTGTTTCCTTCTATTTCTTTCTTTTACGCCTGGCTTTGTGTGGCGGTGGTTCCCGCCCCGGAACTAGCGGCGGAATGGTGGTTCATAATTTGATGGGCGGGTTGGGCCTTTCCGACGGCCTGTGGGCGGTCTCTGCCGTCGTCAGCGGGACTCCTTTCCTGGCGGTGGGTTGTGCGCGGGATGCGTGAGTTTCATGTGGTTCATTATTTGGCGGTCTGGACCGCGCCTCTGTTGGCGGTTTCTACCGCCACTGCCGGTGGTGCAGAACGGACCGCCATGTTCATAATAAGGGCCATAGTCTCAACAGATAAGGCATTAAATAACTTGTTCATCTGAAAGAGACTGCTAGTCACATATTTGTTACCTTAGAATCGATACCCAAACAATACCACCCCCAGAGGTGGTTCCGGGGATCAATTACAGATGAAGAATTCCCTCAGGGCCTAATGGGGCAAAATGCCCATCCCGAAAGACCTGGCTGTCCAGGCAGTAGTTTTTGGTGAATGTGTGCAATGAGGCCCACATTGATGTATGGAACTCTGCGTGGTAACGCAGTGGTCGCAGTTATTTCTCTGGTGGAATGAGCTTGCAGGCTACCTTTTGGCCAGTGTGTAGCAGATTATAATGCAGTGTAAGACCCACCTGGAGATGGTCCATTTCTGCACTGCCCATCCTTTCTTCCCTCTGACATACCTCTCAAAGAGTTGGTCATCCACCCGGAATTCTTTTGTGGGGTCAATGTAGAATAGCAACCCTCTTTTTAGGTCCAGACGGTGGAGTCGCTCCTCTAATTTAGAGGGATGTGGAGGAGCATAAAAAGGCAAAGTTATAGACTGGCCTACGTGAAATGAAGTGACCACTTTAGGTAGAAAGGAGGACCTTGTGGAAAGCACTAGGATTTCAGGATGGATGCTTGGATGATAAAGTCTGAAGCTTGCTGACTCTTCGGGCAGATGTTATCACGAGGAAGCCAGTATTGATATTAAGGAGCCAGAGGGGACAATTATGAAGTGGCTCAAAGGGAGCACACATAAAATAAGTTAACACAAGATTAAGGTCCCATCGAAGCATGATAAATGGCAAAGGAGGAAAGAGATAAAAGAGACGTTTTAGAAACCTATGTACAATAGGGGACTTGAAGAGGGATGGCTAGCCAGGCAACCGCAAAGAAGCATAGATAGCAGAGGGATAGCCTTTAAGAGTGCTCAGGGCAGACCTCCACTGAGCAAGTGAAAGAAGAAAATGAAGGACTTGACAAAGAGTGGCAGAAAGGAAATCAATTTGTTTTTCTGCACACCTTGCCACACATTTTTTCCAATGGCAGGCATATACCGTCATGGTAGAGGGAAGCCTGGCTGCCACAATGACATCACGTGCTTTGAGAGGAACGCTGAAAGCTGTCAACTGTCGCTGCTCAATGTCAATGCAAGAAGGCATAGACTGGACAGGTTCGGGTAGAGAACTTGTGGCTTTGCTCAAGAGCTTGGGATACCAAATTCTACGTGTCCAGTCCAGAGCCCCACAGATGACTTGGGCCCGGTCATGCTCGATCTTGAAAAATCTGGCCAGGTGCGGTATTGGAAGCAAGGCATATAGAAGCCCTGAGCTGAATTCGAGATGAAAAGCATCTCCAATGCAAGAGCTGCCCTGGATACTCCAGCGTGCAAACCTGCTGACATTGCACTTTTCAGTAGAGGAAAACAGATCTAACCAAGGCTCTCCCAATTGCTGAAAAAGGCCCGTGCCACCTCTTGGTGAAGATGGTATTCAATACCCGTCAGGCGTCATCAGCTGAGTTTGTCCGCCCTGGCATTCCGTGAACCCGCCAGGTGATGAACCACAAGGGATATGCCCTGATGTTCCAGCCATGTCCAGAGATATAGGGCCTCTTGACAAAGAGTCCATGACCTCACCTGGCACTGTTTATTGAAGTACAAAATGGCAGTGGTGCTGTACATGAACACCTGCACTAACTTTCCCTTGATGGAAGGTAGACTTTCATTGCCACCCGGATCGCTTGGAGTTGATGTGTAGCCCAGATTCCTCTGGAGACAAGAGGGCTCTGATGCTCACCTCTCCCAGATGGCCACCCCAACCAAGGAGTGATCCAACTGTCACTACTGTCAGATCGTTTTGGGAAAGGGAGAAGCGTCTGCCACTGACCAAAGAGTGGTTCGTTAGCCACCACTGCAGATCTTTCGCAGCTTCCTCTGAGATCTGGATCATGTCAAAGAGAGTCCCAACTGGAACTTCAAGTCCCACTGTAGAGCCAACATATACCAACATGCATGTGCTACTAGGAGAATGTAGGAGGCGAGGAGTCCCAAAAGCATCAAGGTTTGTCTCACCCTAATCCAAGACAGAAGCTAAAACATCAGTATCACAGCCTAAATATCCTGAACTTGCCACTTTGAAGGACAGGCCCGAAACTGCACCGTGTTCAGAACTGCTCTGATTAAAGGGAGAGTCTGAGAGGGAGTCAGGTGTGACTTTGGCACAACGAAAGGGAACCCCAGCAAATGCAAGAGGTCCACCATAGAGTGGAAGTGCGAGACAATAGCCTGGGGCAAGCACGTCTTGAACAACCAGTTGTCAAAATAGGAGAAGACCGGCACCACTGATCTCTGCAGATGAGCTGCAACCACTGCTATCATCTTGGTGAACACCTGAGGGGCACTGGTAAGGCCAAAAGGGAGCACAGTGAATTGAAAATGCTCTTGGCTTACAGTGAACCGCAGGTAAGGCCTGTGGGCATGCTGGATGGGAATGTGGAAGTAGGTATCCTGCAAGTCCAACACTAACATCCAGTCTCCTAGGTCCAGTGCCGGCTAGACCTGAGCTAATGTGAGCATTTTGAAATTCTCCATCTTGAGAAAGTGAGGGGGCATAAGTCTAAGACAAAGGCATATATCCTTTTTTCTGCACCAAAATGTCGCAGGAATAGCAACCATAACATACTTCTGGCTTTTGCACCCTCTTTATGGCCCCCTTGGCCAAGACAGCTGTGACTTCCTGGCAGAGGTGCCTTAATGCCACTGCCGATTAAACTACTCTGCCTATTGAGTCGGTTGTATCAAGTCAACAACACATGGTAACTTAATTTGATATCTCCCGTCCGTGACAGCATGTGAGAGTACAGCTGGGCCTCTTACAGGACCATTGGCTGCACCTGTGTAACCGTGTCTCACTAAGCATGAGAGTAGCAGACCAAAAGGCATGCAATGTTCAACAACCACAATGCCAGGCTGGTGAAGAAAACATCTTCTTCTCCGAAGTGTCCAGCTTCTTGGATTCCCTATCCAGGGATGCAGTAGGGAATGTGCCAGGATTCACATGGGATGTACAGGCTTGGACCAACAATCTCTTTAGAGTAGGGTGTTGGGTGAGAATGTTTGGGTCACCTGGAGCAGGGAGGTAGCTGAGGGCAATCGTTTTGCTCACAGGAGCCCCTGTGCTGGGTTTGGACCATACTCCCAAAAGGACATCGGAGAGGGCTTAGTTGAACAGAAATAGTGATTCCGAGGGGGAGACTCCTGGTTGCAGTACCTCCGTCAAGAGATTAGTCTTGACTTCCACAGAGGGTAGGCTGAGGTTCAGGACCAAGATCCTCGCACCAGTCCATGTTAGGGTCATCAAGGTGCTGGTATTCCTCAGGGTCCAGCGACCCTTCCCAGTCTTCACTGAGTCCTAGCCAGTAGGAATGAGACCAATGCTCTGGCCTGGAGGATATGGCTCCACTCTGCCCCATAGGTGGCATTGGTCAATGCTCTTTCGGCTCTGTGTCAGAGTCGAGAATGAGAAATGGGGTGGTAGAGAAGGTCGACATGGTACAACCAGCATCAGCCCGGATTCAGGAATGGATCCAAGGGGCTCTATTGGTGTTGAGGCCGGTGCCATTGCTGCAGAACCAGAAGGGGCCACTTCCGAACCCTTGGAACCCAAAGGTGCGCAGGAGGGAACAGGCCACCCAAATATGTGGCGTATGGCCTCAATTAATTCTTCTAACTGGGTAGAGGTTACTCCGGCTCCCGGACATTTGGTGAGATGTGAAGACGACCGAGGTGCTGGCTCAACTGTGGAGCCAGACCTTGATGCACGACGCTGTCTTGTCTTGTCGTTCGACAGATGAAGAAAGTCTCTTTTCAACTACTTCTTTTGTTCTGGTAGTGCGACTTACCCAAGTGGCCCGATGACTTTCAGTGCAACAGAGATCTTGCTCTCGACCAGGATCTGGATCATCGCAGTGCTGCACCTCGAGCAGCCAGGAGGTTGAAGGATTGCTTTCTCAAGGCCTTGAGGTTCATGGCGCGGCAATGGGCGCTGGCCTTCAGGTTGTGGTTGCACTAGAGGCACCAAAAGCAAAAAGGTGAGGATCCATCACCAACACTGATTTTTGACAGCTGTGGCAGGGCTTGAAGGTGGCCTTTCTGGAGGACATCCCTGCCACACTAGGTGGAAAACACCTCAAAAAGAGTCAACAAACTGTAAAACAAAAGTTAGTCAAAAAATGACTAGGGGTAGCTCTTCCCCAGATCTGCGCTGACTGGCGCAGAAAGAAAAGAACTATCATCACTGAGTTTGGGTGGCACCTATATAGGCACCACATACATCATTTCCAGCTTGGACAATGCCACCTGGTGCTGAAGTACGCACCTACTGGTGCACAGGGATATTGTTCATGAAAAATGCCCACTTCCACATTCCAATTGCAAGAAAACATTGGAAGTTTCTCTACGAGCGAAATCTACACTGACAGCAGCAGGGGACAGCTCTTAGGTTAGCCTTGTGAAAGGGACATTATTCTCTATTTTGGGTGCCTTGTCACGCTTATTTTATTGTTTTTATTGTCTATGTATTGTTATTAGAGACTTTGCACCACTGGTCCGTGTTTAGTGGCCGTGAGTGCAAAGACACTTAAGTGTTTTAATTATACCCTCTTCTCCCTTTGGGATTATTAGAGGGCATTCCTTTTGTTTCTTGCCTGAATTAGATCGCACTGTTTTTTTTAATGGTTGCCATTTCTACTCCTTATCTCTGGCATGGTCACGGCCGCCATTTTGGAGGTCAGTGGTTTAGCTGCTAACCCTCTGGATTAACATAAACCCGGCGATGCGGCGGATGGGCAAGCCCGTCTGCGCCCGTCCGCACCAGACCGGGTCTGGGGCCAGTATCCCTGCCCATTTTAGCACCGATAATATAGTATATGATGCCAAATTTCTTCACTTATGCAGATTAGCCCAGCCAGATAGTGAAAGACATCTACAGGAAGACCCACAGAATATTTCCACACCCGCTCAGCCTCAGAAAGAGTCGGTAAACACGCTGTTTTTGGCAAATTGCAGATCCTTAATGGCCCATAAATTAGATATCAATCTTCTGCTAAGCACGCAGAGACCCACAGTATTGTTCTTGACAGAGACTTGGCTCCATGAAGGCTCAGGGCCAGATGTGGCGCTGGCCCTGCCTAGCGATTATATAATAACAGGGCTAGACAGAGCTTCAGGGAAAGGGGTGGGATTGCCATTATTTTTAGGGACAGGTCAGGGTTTCCACTAGCCCCCTATTCTCCCTTATTGTGAGAGCGTGTCCTTTTCTATTCTCTTAAATCTGCATTACACCTTCTCCGGGGGCCCTAATATACCGTCCCCCTGGCCCAGCACAACACTTATTAGAGGCCCTCCCTGAGAAAGTTGCTGAATTAATTTGCACTAGACCTAATTTTACAATCCTTGGGGATTTTAATATTCATGCAGAAATTCCAGACAACGCAGCAGCCAAAGGCCTTCTAGCTGATATGAAGGCCTTAGATTCAGTCAATTGATTAGTGGACCCACCCATAATATAGCGCATACGATCGAACTTGTCTTTAGTAACATAACTGATCTAACTGCCTTACCCCCACCCCCTTAGCCTGGTCAGACAATATGCTAATCACTCTGAATCTCAGCACCAAATATCCAGCCAATCCATCCCAAATTACAGCCCAACCATATAGGCGCTGGCATTCGCTAAACGCGAGGAATGGATTGGCGTCTTAGAGAATTCCAAACCAGTCCTAAACGGAAATATAGCTGACTCAGTAGAAGTTTTCAATAAATGTATCATTAATAGTTTGGACGTTACGCTCCCTTGTACATCAAGGCGGGCCGGCAGTCGGAAAAAAGGGCCCCCTGGTTTTCCACGCATCTTCATTCACTAAAAAGAGACTGCAGACGCTTAGAAAGGAAATGGAGGAAATCCTTGACATCCCGCTGAAAGACTATTATAGGGAGGCCATCAAACAGTTTCATGTGGTAATTAAAACCACACAACGCACCGATTATGCGGCCAAAATAGAGCAGACAGCTAATTCCCCTAAAGAAATCTTCAGCATACTAAAAGAAATTGTATGCCCTCATGTTCAAATCATAGACATAGAAGCTTCCTCCAAACAGAGGTGGTCATTATGTACATGGTGGTGTGGCCCACCATGCCGGCGGTGGTGGGTAAAACCACCAGCTGGCATGGCAGGCCACACTGCCACATAATGAACACTATGAGGGCTGCTGGAGGTCAGTAGTTTGACCGCCAGCATGAACACGGCGGTTTTGACCGCTGTGTTCATAATGAGGGCCATAGTAATGAGCTAGGCACCTTTTTCCCCCAAAAAATATCAGACATCTACTCAGGCTTTCCTACAGAGCCATCCAGCCCTCAGGAGGTTAGCCTGCAAAATACTGGGGATACAGTGAATCTGGCAAAGATTCCTCCTCTCTCTTCAGCAACAACTTCATCATTATTGAGCATGCTGAAATCTGGATCACCTTTAGATCCTGCGCCCCTGTCTATCCTAGTCCAAGGAGCGCCAACAATAGTCCCCATTCTGACCGATCTACTGAATCTGTCATTGACCACTAGCTCCTTTCCCCCTCAGTGGAAGCACGCAATTATTAAGCCGCTGCTCAAGAAACCCAATCTGGATCTGTATGTTTTAAACAATTACAGACCCATCTCAATGCTGCCAACCTTCACTAAGACCCTTGAAAAACATGTCAACACTTATCTTTCCACCTTTTTGGAAGACAACCATATTCTTCATCCTTCTCAGATGGGATTTAGGCCCGCTCACAGTACAGAGCCAGCCCTGATAGAAGCTACGGAAGAAATCAGGAGGCGACTAGACCAGGGAATGGTCTCTGCAATTGTGCTCCTTGATCTCAGTTCCGCCTTTGATACAGTAGACCACATTATTTTACTCCGTAGAATGAGAGAAATTGGAGTTACAGGGCATGACTTAAACTGGTTCACTGAGTTCTTAGATGCAAGATCCTTCCAGGCCTTTGAACGGGCCTTCTACTCAGATACTTTCAAGAGCCTCCGGGGAGTCCCACAGGGCTCATCTTTAAGCCCTATGCTATTTAACATGTATATGCTACCACTGGCTAGGATAGTAGAACCATATGGCCTCTTGCTGATATCTTATGCAGATGATACTCTGCTGATAGTTTAATTCTCCACCTCTTACGAATCTGTTGCTAAAAAATAATACTTCAGAGTGGCATTCAGGCACTACCAGTACAAAGGGTGCCCAAAACATTTTGGAAATGTATGGCGGTAGTTGCTGCGCACCTGAGGAGAAAGAACATATTCGTCTACCCATACTTGGACAACTGGATGAATAAAAGCACCTCCGCAGCACTTACGCAACAGCATTATCAGTCCTGCCTCGAAACTCTACAAAGGCTGGGTCTACAGGTCGATGAAAAAAAAGTCTACACAACTACTGACTCAAAGAATACATCACCTGGGAGAGGCTCTGAATACAAACCACGCAAAAGTGTATCCTTTAAGTTATCCTCAATCAACATGAAATTCTGCTCTCTCCTCCGCACCCCTAGTTCATCAGCCAGACAAGTAGCATCACTACTGGGGTCAATGGCCTCTTGCATCTTTATCGTACCCAATGCTAGACTGCACATGAGACCGCTACAACAAGCACTGGAAGATCAGTGGTCTCAGTGTTCCAACCTATGGGACAGCAGAGTAGTCAACACAAAAGAAGCCAAGCAGTCACTCAAATGGTGGATGCAGAGCCAGCACTTGCAGATAGGACTGCCTTTTCACCAGGAACTCCCTACACAGACTCTGGTCACTGACTCTTCCCTAGAGGGTCTGGAGAGCTCACATGGGGTCTCTGCAAGTTCAAGACTTGTGGTCAGACAAGGAACAGCTATATCACATAAACATGCTGAAACTCAGGGCAGTCCATCTAGCGCTAAATTCTTTCTATCCATCCATAAAGATGAGCTCTATGTTCATTCAAACAGACAACACGACCACAATGCCTTACCTAAACAAACAGGGAGGGACTCCCTCATGTCCCCTATCACTGTAGGCACAAGCCATCTGAAAATGGCTACTAGCCAGAGACATAAGAATTCTGGCTGTTCACCTACCAGGATCTTTGAACACCCAAGCAGACTCCTGAAGTTGCACCTTCACAGAGGCTCACAAATGGGTTCTAAACGAGGACTTTGCTAAAGCTTTTTTTCAAGCATGAGAACAACCACAAATAGACCTGTTTGCAGACAAAACAAACACAAAATGCCCAGATTTCAGATCCAGGTTCTACTGACCAGGAAAAAATGGGAATGCCCTTTTGATAAGCTGGTCACGGACTTTTCTGTATGCATTTTCCCCATTTCTCTGATATCGACGGTCATCTACAAGTTCTACAAAGCAGGGACCAGAATGATCCTAATAGCTCCAGAATGGCCCCAAAAGTGGTGGTACACAGACCTTCTCCATCTGTCGGAAAGACCACACAGGAGACTGCTGTGCAGACTGAATTTCATCCACAAGCTCAAAGGGAAGATATTCTATCCCAACCTTCCCTTGCTGAGCTTGACAGCATGGCTCCTGAATTCCTGCACTACGGTCATCTAGGACTCTCTCAGGGATGCATTAACATTCTAAAAGGATCAAAACGACCATCTACTAGATGTTCTTATTCCTTTAAATGGAAAAGATTTTACATGTGGTGTCTACAGAATGATTACCATCCAATTCTGAGTCAAGAGGATGTTATATTACCCCACCTCCTCCATCTAGCAAAATTGGGGTTACAGTTCTCTTCTATTAAGGCACACTTGTCAGCAATTACTGCTTATAGAAATCCTTCCTCCCAAATGGCATTCTTTGAAGTATCTGTAGTGAAAGATTTTCTAGAGGGTCCAAAGAAGGTGTTCCCTCCTGTACGTTCCCACTCTCCTCCTTGGGAATTGAAAGTGGTACCTACTCAAAACTTATGGGTCTACCTTTTGAACCAATACATAAGGCTTCCTTACACCATCTCACTTGAAAAACTGCTTTTCTAGTAGCAATTACTTCGGCGCGCAGAGTCAGTGAGATTCAGTCTCTCTGTGCCAAAGAATTCCTACACTGTTTTGACTCATCCCAGATTCCTCAAGGTGGTATCAGAATTCCACATTAACCAGACAATTTTACTTCCTACGTTCATTCCTAATCCGTACACTCCTGTGGAAGGAGCATTAACTCTCTGGATCTCAAAAGAGTACTGAATTTTACCTGGATAAAACTAAAGACATTACACAGCCTGATCGTCTGTTCGTAAACTATGGCCATATGAGGATGGGCACTGCCTCCTCTAAACCAACCATCTGCAGATGGATAGTTTCTTGCATTATGATTACTTACCAGTTGGCCAACAACCAATTGCTTGCCAGGCCAAAGCCCACCCTATAAGGGGCAAGCGGGCAACAGCAGCCTTACTAAATAATGTCTCTATTTCTGACATTTGCAAAGCTGCTACTTGGAGATTGGTGCATACCTTCACAAGGATTACTGTCTAGATTCAGATACTAAGACAGACACCCAAATAGGGCAAGCCTCCTTAAGATCTTAAAATCTGCTTTGTTCATTAAAGTATATATTGGTGTTCGCCCTTGATTCGTGTTTGGGAGGGACTTGCTATTCTATTCAGTGCTTATGACTATCAATGAGGGTCCCCTGGAAGAGAAGGATAAATTGCTTAACTGTAATCCTAGTTCTCTTCCAGGGGAATCCTCATCAAAGTCATAAGCAACCCGCCCTCCTCCCTGGACGAATCTTACATGCAGCACTATATACTTACCTATAGCTTAGTCTTCATGTCACTGTAAAAAAGTACTGACATAAATGTCACCTAACAGTCACCTCTGGGGGATGATGGGATACAGGAGGTCCTGGAGGTCTTAAAGACATGGTGCCATTTTTCTTTGTTATGCTTTTAAATAAAGCCTATTGGCATTTGGATTTCTTTGCAGTTTTGGCTTTAATAAAAGTTCTGGCTTTTGCACGCTATACTCTCTCTCTTCTGTTTCACAGAAATGCTTAAGTCTGGTAAGAGATTAAAGAAAAATCTAATGTAAGTGGCATTTGTAGCCTTTACAGTAGGCTGCATAGATGTTATCTATATATATGTGTGTGTGTGTATATATATATATATATATATATATATATATATATCATATGTATTTATATATATATTTGATATACTTTCAGGGGGCCTTGCACGTGGGTGGGAATATTCAGTGCATATGACACAATTGCTAACTTCAAAAAGATTTATTCCATGTGACTAACAGAATTTTTGGGCTTCATTTTGTCACCTCAAGGAGCTGCTGTTGGTCGGATGGGCGTGCAGTAACAGGCAGGCTTATTCCTACTTGGAAAAATGTTATTATAATCTTTATTTAATTTGTAAAGGTAATTAATTAAATATTTACTCAGTTGGCTGACTAAATGTTTGGCAGGGAACACTTTGGTCCATTGGAGAGGTAAATACCTTTCTATTTCTAAAATATTTGTTTATTGCTCTCCGATCCTATTGAATGATGATGATAGTTAATCTTTTAGTCTCAATCTCAATACATCCAATCAAGCATTAGGCAGAGTATTGTCCCAAGGTCACCAATGAAAGGGACATATGAATTCAGTAGAGTACTACTAGAGGAAATGAACTAAAACTGAATGCAACTTGCAATATGAGTCGCTTTCATGAAATAGCATCATCATCTCCTTGTTATCAAATATCCCATGACATGGGGCCTGATTAATATGCTGGTGGTAAGGACACTTTGTGGCAATGGCACAGGAGCATCTGTACTGCCCACATAATGGTCGGCCTGCCTAATTAAAATGCAAGCATAACATAGGTTTGGCTACAGCACTGGCTACTCCATCAATGTCACAGCCAAACCTTTCACATGGCCCGACGGAATAAGGGCTGTCAGAGAAATGGCTATAGTTCCGCCCACCCAATAAGGATTGGTGGTGAGGGACAGTAAAATGCTAAAAATGCTCCCCCGCCACGGGAGAGGAATACCTTGGCAAGGGGGACATTGCATTTTTAATTTTCAAAAAGAAAGTTCTGTTTCAGGATTTTCTTGGTGAAAAAAAAATAGTTTGTTGAAGGGCTGTGTCATGCTGACGCAGCCCTCAACCAAACAGTGAAATGCATTGGCGGGCACTGCCATGACAGGAACCACCGTGAAGGAGGTTCCTGCCAATGCATTATAATTGACCAACTGCTTGGAGATCATTTATAAATTTGGCAGCCAGACCCTCTGCCTTGGGGATGGAGTATTTACTATGTTCTATTGAAAAAATTACGAGCCATCCTCCAAATAATAAATAAGGCACTGAGTTTGTAACTACCAGCCCTAGATCAGTCCTTCCATTGCTTACTGAGAAAGTTTCCAGACAGGAATCTTGTTAGAGTCTAGGTGACCGTATGGAGACTGGCTGTCACTTCTTATTCAGATTCAGATTCAGATTTCCTACTTATAATTTATTGCTTTTGAAATTCAAATCCATATACTGTAAGAGCTTCTGTTATTCTAATCACAATAAGTTGCACAGTGAAGCTGGCAATGTGGCAGGCTGTAGGTTTCCAAGCCATCGTTAGACAAATTCAATACATTGTTATACATCTCCTACATGCACATACTAACATACTGCATTTACTGTGCACAAAATCACTCTACCAGCACTTGGGGATGGTGTGGTTTTGATTCTAAGAAACAACTGTAGTAAATGAGGAGTATGGTTGTAAAGAAACATGGTCACTATTATTATTATATTGAACATAGCTGTCCCTAATTCAACATGATATACAGTGCTAGATGTCCAAACAAGAAGACTTAACATTTTGAGCAAGAGGGAGAGAAAAAAATGAAGTCAGCAATAATGAAAAGTTCTTACTCAACATTTCCCCAGTTCGATCGGTTAAACAAGGTGAGGCAGGGCGCTTCGTTTCGGGACAAGCTTGCGACAACATCCAAGATTAAATTTTCTATTGCCAGAAGAACCTGAGAACTAAAACACAGATATTTTTAAAGCTGTGAAATTTGGAGCTTTCCATCAGCCAGCATAGGTAAACCAGATTTGACAAGATAATGTCAATTTTGTTGTTTTCATATTTTGCATATAAATGGATTCTCCACTGACCGCACAATAATCAAATCATATCAATTCAAAGTGCTTCATTTGAATGATATACACTACATTAACATACATTCTACTTCAACAAGTAAATAAAATACAGACATCTTTCAATTACTCTCAAAACATAATAAGCCAGTCAAGAGGACTTAATTTCCCATCATCCAGTTGCATACAAAGTGACACAAATGCATTTCCTGTCTCCCATCTGCATAGAATGTGACATCACTGGATTTGCCATCATCCATCTGCACAGGAAGTGGCATCACTGGTTTCCCGCCAAAACAGTCTTTAAAAGAAGCCAAGCAAGGGAGCTTCATTTCCCATTATCCATCTGCATAGGAAATCACACCACTGCACTTTCCTTCATCTATCTGCACAGTTAGTGACATCACCGGATTCCTGTCTTCTCCTTACTTCAATCAACCCTTCAGGAAGTCCCTTCACTAGGGCATTCCCAGCAAAGTATGGATACTGTCAAGAGAAATGCCTTTTTGGGCCTGTTAGGGCCTGGAAACGCCTTGAGACAGAACCTCTGTTCCAGAGAAACTTACATGGTAACATAAATGTATGTGCATCACCAGAACCTCATACTGCCAATCCCCACAGTTACACCTAGATGTAGATGACCCAAACACTCACACATCATTTGCACAACACATAAACCCAACCTTGTATACACCCTCCTAATTACCATACAACATCAAACTACAGAATACAGATCACAATTCATTCTTATCAGTGCCCACTATGCAGTGCTCCACACACCAGACATCGTACAACTTATCACCTATTACAAGCTTGACACTCTCTTCAAAACAGAAGAAACATGGTTCATACCCACATCTTCGCACATCCTACACGCCTTTCTTCCCACAAGCTACAGCATCCATCCTGTGAACTGCACACATAAGAAGAAATTAGGCCTCAACCAGTTACTGCACTCTAGGCTAGCAAGTAACTCAACTCCATGGAGCTGCTGATATGCAATTTCCCTCTACCTATAATGCAGATCCCCTCCTTTATTTCATCTACAGGCTTCCCGGAGAGAACAAGGACTTCATTGATGAAATTTCAGATCTCCTCGCCACTTCATCCATTTACACAGGCCTACACCACCCTCTTGGGTAACTTCTACCTCTCAGAAAACACAACCTGAAAAAAACACAAGAGATACCCTCCCCATCAATACACTCCATAACTCAAAGTGTTACAGCATATCACACAACCAACGCACTCCAAAAGCCATATTCTGAACTATGTCTCAAAATAGGAGTGAAGTTAGGGCTGAATAAATTGGATCCGTCACTCCGGAGGTCAGGAAGATTTTTCTGTGGGAGCATCTATAGCAGATTCAGGGATACACACTCCCTATATCAATCACTGTCAACCTAAAGTATCCCTAGACCATTCAACAAACCTTACGGGCAATAATGTCAGAGGCCTAACCTCGATTGTTCTTTTCCAGAAAAGATTTATTTTCTTTTTTGTGTCCCTCACCCACTCTAGTAGTGGCATGCTTTATCATTTGGTTCACGGGAGCCCCTAAAAGCCAGGATGAGCGCTACTGACTTGCAGGAGCTCTTACAAAGAACCTAACCTAACAGGACTAACCTAACAGGACTAAAGATTAAAAATACCTTTCTGTTCACAAAGGTATCCTTTAATTATGGTGACAGTAGGTATGGTTTAATCAAAAAGTGATCTGGGGTACTCTAGGATATTATGGTCCTATGACCTTTAAATAAATGCCTCAACATGTTTTAGCCCATGCAAAGGCCTATAGGGTCCAGGGCTTTCATCGGGACATCTACTTCAATATTGACCCCTGCCAGTGATGTAAAACCACTTAAGTGAGTAACAGACCATGCATAATGTATTAAAAGTAAATGTAATGAGTTAATTCTTCACTCGCCTGTAAATCAAGAGAAGCACGATTGTGGTCCCTGTCTATGGTAACCGCTGGGCTTTTCTGGGAGAACAAGGGGGCGTGTCTCTGTAGTCACACAGTCATCAAGGGGAAACACAGCTATTTGCATCTATCTGGACCTCACACCCCACCGCCTCACTGCCGCTGCTAATGAGCGCCCCCTTAGGGGAAAGCTACATGCTGCACCATGTCCCATCCAGGGCCTGAAGATATATGATCACATCACTCCCACCCTGATGGAACTCCATTAACTCCTGTTTACAAAGCTATCACAACCAGAACCCTCCCTTATCTGGCAGGGAAGCTTAGCATCCTCAGTGGATCTAAAGAGACCTGCAGCCAGGGCACCATCAGGCTGCAGACTAAGAAATGTAAAAAAAAAAAAAAAGACTGAAGACCTTTTCCATCTATGCACCTAGGATCCATCACCGTACACATCAAGACTGCCCCAATGTTTCTCCAGTTTAAAAAAGAGTTGAAGAGTCACCTCTTTAAAGAAAACTACATCACAGTGCATTAAACATCCTGAACCCACATCTATCTCCTCTTACTTGCTAACTTTATGCTTTGTTTTTGTACAGCACTCCGCTATCTTTTGGCTAGCTTTGAGATAGAGAAATACCATATTCACACATACATACATACATATCACTGCACACAACCTCTTCCAATCCAAAAAAAAGGGCCTGCACTCCAAGTTGGAAGGTAATCCATATCTTCAATGCACCAGGTTGCATAGCACAAAATCCATAAATTCATATGCCGAGCGACATAACAAATATCCAAACTTGTGAAAGAGACGCGTTTTGGCTGGTAGAACAGACTTTCTCAATCTTAACATCGCCACTTTGGTTGCTCTTAAATGCCTGATAATCACTAGTCACAGAAGAAATGTTGTTACAATTACCACATTGCAGTCATTAAAAATACCAGTCTTTCCCAAACGCCGCTTTTTCTTAGAAGTTTTTCTAAACATTTTACTTTTAATAGGAAATGTCAACTAGTTTATCTAAAGAATCTTGTTTTACCACCTTTATTTTTTCAATGACTGCAGCAAAATGTTCAAATATGACTCTAACTGGACTAGAAGGGAATGTTGCAATATATTGTTTGTAACCGGGGTACAGTAAGAAGCATTTAGGGCCTGATTTATACTTTTTGGTGCCGCTTTTGTGTCATTTTTTTTACTCAAAAGCAGCGCAAACTTACAAAATGCAATTCAGGGACATATTTATACTCTGTTTGCCCCAAATTAGCGTCATTTTTATTTACTCTAATTCGGTGCAAAACCACCTCTATATTTATACTTTGGCGCTAGACCCATCTAGCGCCACATTTATGGAGTTAAAGTCATTTTTTGGACGTGGAAATCTACCTTGCCTTAATGAGATGCAAGGTAGGCGTTCCTGTGCAAAAAATTATTCTATGGCCTTAATGCCATATTTATACCGCTGTGCAAAAATGGTGCACGTGAGGGAGGAGTGGTCAAAAGCTTGCTTTGCCCCATTATTTAACGCCTGGGGCAGGGCAGGCATTAGGGGACCTGTGGGCCTATTTCCATGGTGGAGCACCATGGAATAAGCCCACAGGTGCTCTCCCCAGGCCCCAGGGACACCTACACCAGAAAGACTGCGGAGGATGGGGGACCCCAACCCAGTTAAGTACAGGTAGGTATTTAATTTTATTTTTTGAAGTGCCACAAGGGGCCCTGAAATGGGACATACATGGCACAGGGTGCAATGGCCATGCCCAGGGGACCCTTGTCCCCTGTGCTGGCCACTGGGATGGTGGGCATGACTCCTGTCTTTCCTAAGGTAGTAGTCATGTGGCATGGTAGGTTTAGCACCCTAAAATGACACTAATCTGGTTACAGTCTCTAACCTGCCTAACATCATTTTTTGGTGCAAAATCCCCTTCTTCCATACCACCAGCCTCACCCGACTAACATCATTTTTATTGACACTAGCCTACCCTTTGCACCGGCTTGCACCATTCCATAAATATAGTGGTACAAGCCGGTGCTAAACTTTTTGGTGCAAAACTGCGTTAGTGCAGTTTTGCACCAAAAAGTATAAATCAGGGCCTGAATTTTGTAAGTTTGTGCCGCTTTTGTGTAAAAAAATGACGCAAATGCAGCGCTAAAAAAGTATAAATCAGGCCCTTAATCTTTCCACTGCCATCCACAATGGAGCTCGTGTAGCAGGTGCTTTATAACACCCTCCGCTGGGATAGTATTCATTTTTGTCTGCAGTCAACATTCTTTTTCATATTTAATTCAACATCCTAACTGTATTCCTACTTAATTCATTTTTCTTTCATATTTTCATAGAAGGAAAATTTTGCTAGGAAGTGCTATCCTCTCCATCAACAGTGATTAGAGAGTCAGAGTTAAAATGTGAGCCAAAACCTTTGTTCTGTACTTCTAAGTCAGTAGGTGTATAAAGGGATTCTACTAATTCCTTAGAAGATTTTACCCAGCCATGCCCCTCCCCCAAAACCTGATGACAACCAATGACAATTCTAAACGCAACTCTGTTTAACGTGCCCCGTTTTCAAACGATATATTACAACATTCCCTTCTAGTCCAGTTAGAAGTAACAGCTGCACATTACAGTCAGAAAGTTGGAAACCAGTAAATCTAAATTGGGGTTGATTCACTATACTTTCAAAGACGCTTTAAATGGTAACTCTGCCCACTGGCAGGATTTAAAAAAATCCAATGCAGATTATTTTCCACTCAGGTGAATGTATTTTATGGGGTTAGACGCTACATACTAGTTTGTATACAACACATTCTTTATATTATAAAATCGTGTAACCTTTCGCTGCCACAAAACAATGTGCTTCACCAGCATCTGGCTATCGCTGATTTATGATTTCGTAGATAACAGGCAACAATTTAAGACAAGTATGTTCATACGTTTTCTGCATGACTGCATGGCCGCATAACACCACTCAAAAGTAAAAGATTGGCAATAACTCTTCAGTGACACCATCAGATATGAAAGCAGCTGCGCTTTTAAATCAAATAGTTGATCTGTTTCCCAGGTGATTCATTATTTCACCAGATGATGTAATATTGGCTTTGGCTGTATAGGGTTACAAGTAAGGAGTGCAAACACTTCCTGCTGCTGCAAATCAACCTTCTTGAGCCCTGATAGATTAAATGAATGCAGACGAGGCTTAAGGGGAGGAATCCGAACGCTTGTTCATCTGAAAAAGATAACCGCGCCGCAGAAGGTAGCCCTGGTAAAACTGCTGACTTCCCCAGTTTGACTGAGTTATCTAGCAGGAAGAGTGGGTCACCAAAGGCCTGGCCTACAGGCGTGCGACAGACTTCCGCCACTCCTGTGATAGTACACCACAGTCCTGTCAACAAGGACATCTGATGAAGGACTGTAATGCCTCTGCTTCTATTTTAAGTTCTGTCTAGATTTGTTTCAGGAAGAGGAATGTATAAAAAGGCCCACTTTCCTTCAACTAAGAACACAAAACTATTCATCTTCGAAAAGGGAGCCAGACCTCTTTGGATGTTCTCTGGCCAGTAATGATGCAACATTTCTCATCTTTTTTAGGTCGAGCCTAGCAGGCACAAGTGCTGCTTTTCGATCTTATCTAATTTATTCTGTGTGCTTTAACCACCCCCATTGTAGGAAACTGCCCTCTTTCTTGGCATAGTTACCCCCACTTTCTGCCTGTTGTAAGTGTGCTTGACTATGTGTTCACTGGCATCCTGCTAACCAGGACCCCAGTGATTATGCTCTCTCCTCTAAATTTGGTTGATACAAATTTTTCTTCCCACAATTGGCATACTGGTACCCCCTTGAAAGTCCCTAGTATATGGTACCTAGGGTACTCAGGGCATTGGGGTTCAGGGGATCCCTATGGGCTGCAGCAGTTATTCTGCCACCCATAGGGAGCCCATGCAAAGGGTTCTGCACACCTGCCATTGCGTTCTGCATGAAATGGGTGCATACACACGTTTTCACTAGAGGTCACTACACCAGGGGCCAGATGTACGAACCGTTTTTGCATGGCGCAAACTGCGAAAATCGCAGTTTACGCCATGCAAAACGGCCATTGCGATGCACATACCCATTTTGCGAGTCGGTACCGACTCGGAAAATGGGAATGCGTCTTGCAAATAAGAAGGGGGTTCCCTTCCTATTTGCACTCGCACCGCGATGCAGAATTGCTTTGTGACCGCGAAAGCGGTCGCAAAGCAATTTGCAGTCGCACCCACTTGAAGTGGGTGCTAACTCATTCACAAAAGGGAAGGGGTGTTTTTTCAGAGCAGGCAGTGGTCCAATGGACCACTGCCTACTCTGAAAAAACAAAAAGAAATGGTTTAATTTTTTCTTTTGTAATGCAACTAGATTTCCTTTAAGGAAAACGGGCTGCATTAAAAAAAAAAAGCTTTATTGAAAAAGCAGTCACAGACATGGAGGTCTGCTGTCTTCAGCAGGCCACCATCCCTGTGAGTGCAGGGAATCACAAGGGGGTCCCAAATTGCTATTCGTAGAAGGTGTCTGAGACACGATTCTGCATACGAATTTGCAAATCGGGAATTGTGAGTCTCACCGACTCGCAATTTCCAATTCGCAAATTCGTATATTGCTACATCTGGCCCCAGGTCACTATAAGTCACCCCTTTGGTAGGCCCCCTCAGACCAGAGGGCAGGGTGCAGGTACGTATGTGTGAGGGCACCCCTGCACTAGCAGAGGTGCCCCCAAAATCTCCAGATCCATTTTCTTGGACTTTGGGAGTGTGGGGATGCCATTTTACATGTGTACTGGACCATAGGTCCCTACTTATATCCAGCTACATAATGGTAACTCCAAACCTGGGCATGTTTAGTATCAAACATGTCGGAATCATACGTCAATACTGTTGCACGTATTGGAAGTATGATCCCATGCACTCTGGGGGCTCCTTAGAGGACCACCAGCATTGTTATCACCAGTCTTACAGGGTTTTCCGGGCAGTCCAACTGCTGCCACCCCTCAGACAGGTTTTAGCACTCCTGCTGCTTGATATGATCAAGCCCTGGAAGGCAGAACAAAGGATTTCCTTTGGGAGAGGGAGGTAACACCCTCTCCCTTTGGAAACAGGTGTGACTGGCTTGGGAGGGGTAGCCTCCCCAAGCCACTGGTTTGCTTTGAAGGGCCCATTTGGTGCCCTCTGTGCATAAACCAGTCCACAACGGTTCAGGGACCCCCAGCTCCTGCTCTGGTACAAAACTGGACAATAGAAAGGAGAGTGACCACCCCCCTGTCCATCACCACCCCAGGGGTGGTGCCCAGAGCTCCTCCAGAGGGTCCCTGGGATCTGCCATCTTGTTTCCAAGGTTGGCAGGGACCTCTGGGAGCAGCTGAGTGGCCAGGACAGGCAGGTGAGGTCAGAGCCCCGTCCTGATAGGTGCTTACCTAGTTAGGTGACAAATCCACCTTTCAGGGCTATTTAGGGACTCTCTCTGGGGTGGGTCCTCAGATTCTGCTTGCATGATTCCAGCAGGACTCGTCTGCAACCTCTGCTTCAACGTCTGGCCTCCAGAACTGTGACTGGAACCTCCAGGACCTGACAAGCTGCTTCCAAGAAGAAAGGACTCTTCAGCAACATTGTTTCTAGGGCTCCTGCCAGCTTCGCAACAATTTAATCACTGCGGGTCCTCAGATGACTGCAACTCTTTAGCCTGGACAAGAAGAAGGAATTTTCCTTGGAGTGCAGGAGTCACTCCCTTGCAACCGCAGGCACCTATGAGAAGCAACGACTGACCTGGTGGATCCCCTCTACTGCTGAGCTGCGTGGATCCTGCATCACGGGTGGTGGTCTGGAGTGGTCCTCTTGGTCCTCTCTGCCAGCTGTCCAACTTTGGTGGAGGTAAGCCTTTGCCTTCCCCTGCAGGACAGTACCCCACATTTACAGCATCTCTTGCAGCTGCCAAGGCTTGTTTGCAACTCCTCCAAGGGATCTTCACGTGATGTGTAGCTCCTGCCTCCAGCACTCCATCCTGCAATTCACAGCCTCCTGCATGGTTCTCCTGCGGCGTGGGATACACTTTTGTAGTGCTGCGTGTGCTCCTTCTGCGACTCCTGTGTCCCCGTTCTGTGGGACTCTTGTGGGTGCTGCCTTTGCTCCTGGGGACTCCCCCTCCTGGGTTGAGTCCTCCTGGGCCTTGCTGGTTCCTGGCAGCACCTCTTTTCCACGAATCACAAATTTGCCTTTGCCAAGGCTTGTTGGTGGAAATCTTGCACCACCCCTCTCCCGCACCTCTGCAATCTTCCTTCCAGCATGGGACATCTTCTGCATCCTACAGGAACTCTTTATCGGCTCCAGTGCTGCAGTGCTGACCTGTTCTTCATCACTGTAGACCAACTCCTGCATCCACAGCTGGGTGGGTAGTTCCTCCTACCCCTCCTGGACTCCACTGTGACTCTTGGACTTGGTCCCCTCTCTCCACAGGTTTTCTTTCTTCAGGAATCCAACGCTGGTTTTCTTGCAGTCTTCTCTGGGTGTCTTCTTTTTCTTCTTTTCACCTTTTTGTGTGGTTTGGGGAAAATCCAGTGATTTACTCCTGCATTCCTGGTCGCTGGGGGGTACGGTGTTACTTACCTTTGTAGTTTTCTAGTACTCCCCTCTACACATTTTACTTACCTAGGTGGGGTACCTTGTTCACATTCCATTTTTTTAGTATATGGTTTGTGCTCCCCCTAGGGTCACTATTGGTTTTTACTATTTGCACTGTTTTCTAACCTTTTCTATGCCTGTTTCTGATTACTTGTGTATATATTCAGTTTATTACTTACCTTCTAAGGATGGGTTACCTGTCTAGTATTTTGTGGTGATTTGTTCAAAAAATAAAGTACCTTTTTTGTACAACTGAGTGTTTTCTTTCATGTATGTAAGTGCTGTGTGACTACAGTGGCATTCATGAGCTTTGCATGTTTCCTAAATAAGCTTTGGCTGCTCATCCACAGCTACCGCTAGAGAGCCTGGCTTCTAGACACTGCCTACACTTCACTAAAAGGGGATACCTGGACCTGGTATAAGGTGTAAGTACCATAGGAACCCATCACACATCAGGCCACCTTCCTACACCCAGCATTTTAATTTGTTCCTGCGCATGCCTTTCGAAAATCCCTTGATGTCGTTGGTAAATGCTTTACATTTGTCCTGCCTTGAGGCTGTTTTGTTACCGCCATGGAGACTGACCCTGTTACATATATTACTGCAAGATCGGCCAAAGAGCTTCAGGTTTGTGCACTATTTTTTCTTTTGCCTCACCGTTTTGCTCATGGTGGTATTTCGTTTCTTTGTCTTCCTTGGTTTCGGGCATCTTGACATCTCTTTGCAATGTCTGCGGGGTCTTTTTTTGTTGTTGCAGTTTTATGTAGTGCAAACTCAACACAACAGTATTGGAGCCCTTTATCTTTTTTGCAGTTTTATATAGCGGGAACTCAATACAAAGGTATTACAATGCTTTACATGAGCACAGGATACATTACACAAGAACACATTCATTTTTAGCAGCAAGGGGAGATTAAGTGATTTGGCTAGAATCACAGGATGTTGAGCCGGCACAGAGACTCGAACAGTGTTCCCCATCTCCAAAGTCGACAGCTCTGGCCCTTACACCATATTCTCTTCCCTAGGGTTCTTTGTCTGGTGTGTGTTGGGGCAGTGTAGGAATAACACATTTTTTTATATAGTGCTTGGTAATACACGTTCTGCCATTTCATAGCACTGCAAAGCAGGTGCCATTCCTAAAAGAATTGCTATAATTTATTTGCACCAAGCAGAAATGAAGAGATGAAAAAACTGTCAGGATTGTAATCTGTCACATTCTCCGTCTGTCAAGACCTCTGCAGTGGGTGCATTAACCAACTGACTTAAGGAGAGCTTAAACTAGGTGATAGCTTGTGATCTTGATAACCTCCGGAGGGTCACCAACCAAGCACATAGATTAGTTCTAGGCAAGAAGATAGCTAAAGGTGTTGTCTCCAAAATGGTGCAAAACGAGTTGTGACTCCAGACCCAAGCACTCCCCGGCCTCAAGCTTGATGACAAAAAACACCCAGCCTTTGGTTGTAAATTGGGCCTCTTCAAATAGAGTTCAGTTACGCAAACTCGATACAAAGGTATTACAGCACTTTACATGAGCACTGTGTTTCCCAGCTCCAAGGATGGTAGCTCTGGCCCTTATTCCACATCCTCTCCCCTAGGGTCCTTTGCTTGGTGCGTGTTGGGGCAGTCTGGGAAAAACTCATTTTCTTTAAATATAGCACTTGGTAATAGAGTTGCTGCCATTTCATAGTGCTGCAAAGCAGGTGCCATTCTTAACAAAATCTCTGTAATTCATTTGCAGTTAAGCTGCCTCTTCTGTTATTCTCTTTTGTATACAGTCAATGTTTTTAAAAGTTAGGCTGGTATTGCCAATGTAGAGGAATCATTTATTTAAAACTTTAACACAGAAAAAATATGAGTCTGCCCCCTTTTCTTTGCTCCTAACTCTTTTGACTCCCTCATTCTCCGGGTTAAATGCCACAAAGGTGCCTCCTTGTGGCTTGTTTGGTGCCACAGAAGTTTGGGTAAACACACTAAAAAGGGTTGCATCTCTAGGGTATCACAGCCAGTCTGTAAGAATGAGGCAAAAACACTCCCAATATGTTGGCCTTGCTGTGTCCTTTCTTCTGCATCGACAGGCCTAGGAGGGTTACTGTGGCACCTGGCATATATCCACTACACTCCAAACTAAAACACATTGGTAAAAGACATTGGCCACCTTTATAAAATTGGACCACCAGATTATGACCACAGTCGGTGAACAGGCTGCAAAGCGGCCCGTTCACCGCCTGTACCGCCAGGGCGGTCGGACCACCAGGGCGAAGATGGACCACCTTCACCCCGGTGATCCACCATAGACCGCCAACGGTATTTAGAGCCTCCTTTCCACCAGGGATTCCCTTGCAGCAACACCGCCAGGAAATCCCTTGCAGAAAGGATACTGGCAACAGGAATTTATATTTCCTGTTCCTAGTATGCAACTCCCCCAGCCCCTACCACATAGCCATGGCCCCCCTATGCCCCTAGAGACCCCCACCCCCCACCCCATCCAAGCATGCAAATACCACACACACAAACACACACATGCAATGACAAATTCACACACTCATACATACACACACATACACTCGCACACACCCCTACCACCCCTGCATCCATTCACGCACCCACACAGACACTCACAATCACACACATACACAAGCACAAACAACACCCCCCCAATCACACAAACACACACCCCCATGCACGCGCACACCACTCATCACCTCCTCTCCCCTATCGGGCGGGCACTTACCTTTTCACAGTGGTCATCCGGGAAGAGACGGGATCCTTGAGGCCTGCTCCGCCACCAGCGCCCCATCACCACAACACCGCCACCACCTGTTTCCAACCCATAACAGGCGTGGTAGTGTTGTGATGACATCACGGTGCAAGCGGAGCAGCCTCCACTGCACCGCCGACCGCCAGTAAGGCTGCTGGCAGCTCTCCACCCAAATTCTGAGCAGTCTTGTGGCTGGTGGGACTTCGTGGAAGTCATAATGAGGGCCATTGCCAATTACAACACCAACAGCTCTAAGGCTCACAAATGTGAGACCTATTGCATTGCAAATGCTTGTTGTTCTTTGAAGGGTGTCTTGGATGACAAAAAGTATTCTGAATCAATGTAGACTACTAAACTAACAAATGTTGTGTTTTGGCCAGACAAGCATTAACACTAGGCTGTCTCTTTAGTGAGTTATGTTCTCAGTCCACTTTTCCAGTCACTTCCCTTCAGGTTTATTTAGTGTTAACCATGATTTTCGGATACCCAAACAGTCAGTGCAGCAATGCCACATTAATGGTAAGACAGAGGTAACCAAACCTTGGGTAGCATAACAGCAACGAAATAGGGATATGCACGATGGATTAAACAGGTTTGTTTGGACAACGCCAGGAGCAAACTCCTCTATATCAATGGGATAAAAGATATTTCAAAAGACGTACATCAATGTTTCTTCTGGCCTCGAGTGACAAGCTACATCATGCTTGCGGTCTTGACTTCCATATATCTATATTTGCTTTCCTGAGTTGTGTTGTGCATTCCATCCACTGCACATCTCTTCTGCTCTGTTTGTCACTCAGCGTATGTTTGTGTAACATACGCTGCTTTAATGTGAATGCATCTCTTTGCATATCTCATTTCTTATTTGTGTCTGCATTTACAGCGGAATATCTTGAATATTGTTGCACAACTCTCTGAGAGAGAAGAAAGAACTGGGCTTAGCTAACAGAGAAATCAAGCAGATATATTTTAGAAGTGGTTATTCACCAAAGCTGACACAAATCTGAAGTGGACTGATAACCTCTTTAGAAGTGATATTCAAGATTTGACAGGGCCTACAGTTGTTCATGAATTAATCCTAAAACACTGTCATGGTTGTGACTGCTGGCATTCACACCAGAGGCTGCTTTGTGTGTTCATGATCTGCCCCTTGTAGCACTGTCTTTGTTTGATGCAGAGAGAAATAACAACAGTTTATCACAATACTTTCCACAACCAGGAGAGAGGCTTCTCAAGGCGTGGAGGCAGAGGTGCAAGTGTAAAGAACAGGAGAATTACAAGGAGACTTGAGCCTTTCCCTGCCCAGAGGAAATCTCCTACTTCCCTCCATTTTGTAATACAAAGACAGATAAAGTTGTCTTTAAGGGGTTTAAGTGGATAAACCACATCCAATCCAGGGGCTGTAACAAAAGGGAAAAAAGTTACATTTTTAGAAACAGTAGTGCTCACCAGTGGTCACATGTGAAGAAATTCCATAACAAAGAGCCAGAAAGTGACAAGGCTTGAACACAATTTACTGCCAGGGATGGATACTTGTGGACGGCTACAGAAAATGAGACATCCAAGTATGAACACAGCAAAACAATCCACAGACGTCCCAATACCAATGGATTTAAAGAACAAGTTACTTACCCAGGGTAACAAATTATCTGGTGGAGACATATTCTAGTTTCAGATTCCTTACCTTAGAATTTTCCCCATGGGTCAGACTGGATCTGGAGATTTTTCTTCAAGCAGTACCCTTGTGCGCCGTCATGTGGTGTTGGTTGACTCTGCGTTTGTCGTTTGCGTTGTGGTCACCGTGATGATGTTGAGGTCGTATATAGGCACCACACCAGCGCGCTGATGTCAGTTTCTTTTCACAACTTTCCATGCCAGAATTGCAGAGCCATGAAGAACACTGATCCTGGTGCATCAGAACTAGGGCCCTGAAGAGGGAGATGTCCCTGTACCTAGAAATCAGTTCGCAGAGCGTAGGAGGATGGGTCGGTCGGTATGGAGTGTGCAATTAGAATATGTCTATAGCAGGTAATTCGTTACCGAAGGTAAGTAACTTGTTCATCTGACAGAGACTTCTAGTTGTAGATCCATTATCTTAGCATAAATACCCAAGCAATACCACCCCCGGAGGAGGGTCTGCAAACTAAGATTATACTAAAAAGTCCTGAAGGACCGAATGATCAAAGTAGCTGTCCCTGCGGACCTGACCTTCCAGGCAGTAGTGTTTAGTGAACATATGTAGGGACACCCTCATTGCTGCCTGGCAGTGGTTGTTGCAGTTGCTCAAGAGCACTGAAACCCTAAGGGGGTTGCTTCTTAGCCAAAGCGCAGCACATTTTGATGCAGAGAACAACCTATCTAGAGATGGTCCTTCCGGCCTTTCTTTACACCTACGTAACCAAGAGTTGATTGTTCACCTGAAAGTCTTTGGTACAATTAAGGTAGAACGCCAATGCTCTCTTTGGATCCAGGCGGTGGAGTCTCTCCTCCTCACAAGAAGGATGTGGGGGTGACTAAACTGGTCAAGCCCTACATGAGAGAACTTCACCACTATTGGTAGGAAAGAGGCCCTGGTACGAAGCACCACTTTGTCAGGATGCACAGTGATAAAGGATGTCTTTGAAGACAGAGCATGCAGATCACTCAGTCTACGTGCAGAGGTGATGGCTACAAGAAAGGCTGTTTTTCAAGAGATAAGGCAAAGAGGACAATTATGAATGTGCTCAAAAGGAGCACACAGGAGGAAAGTGAGTACCAGGTTCAAATCCCACTGGAGCATTATGAACTGGGTAGGTGGATACATGTGGGTAAAGCCTTTGAGGAATCTCCAAACAATAGGAGATTTAAACAAGGATTGCTAATCAGGTAGCCTAAAGAAAGCAGAGATGGCAGAGAGATAACCCTTAAGGGTGCCCAAAGCAGAGCCCTGTTGGGCACAATAGAGTACAAACAAAAGAACCGCAGACAGGGAATCACCAGACAAACAAGTTACTTACCTTCGATAACGCCTTTCCTGGTGGATACACTAGCTACCTGTGGATTCCTCACCTAAAGAATTTTCCCCATGCGCCAGCATCCGATGGAAATTTTTCTTCTAGCTCTGCACGTCAACGATGACGTCACAATTGTCCGACTCCCACGCGACGCCGTATGACGTCATCCAGGCAATAAGAGGTCCTCGTTGACGTGCAGACGTCAGTTATCACCATTTTTTACGTGGATTTGAGGCGAACAGGTGAACATTGACACTACATATGTGACATGAACACATCAATCAAACTTATATACCATCATTTAATTCATCGAATAAGAAACATAACGAGTAGAAATAAACATCCTACTGTATACAGTTCTACACTATGAAACATATCTATATTTCTACATATAAATATACAAATATATATATATATATATATATATATATATATACATAAACAAATATATACACATATATAAATCATTGCATCAGTATATACATATCAACAACATACAGATGCTCACCCAAGGATATCTTGGTAAGACCAACCAGGAAACGGGGAGGCAGGTGGGACTGTGAGGAATCCACAGGTAGCTAGTGCATCCACCAGAAAAGGCATTACCGAAGGTAAGTAACTTGTTCTTCTTTTGGATACAACTACCTGTGGATTCCTCACCTAAAGAATAGAGTCCCAAAGCAGTACCGCACTCGGTGGTGGGTGCCTGAATGGTCAAACTAAGAAATCCTGCAGCACTGACCGTGCAAAATGGCCATCCCTCCGGACTTCAGAATCCAAAGAATAATGTTTAGCAAACGTGTGGAGGGATGCCCAAGTTGCGGCCTAGCAGATGTCAACCACAGGAACACCTCTAGCTAAGGCCGAGGAGGCCGCCTTAGCCCTGGTGGAAAAGGCTCTTAACCCTACAGGAGGTTCCTTCTTTGCTAGAGAATAACACAATTTGATGCAAAGAACGATCCACCTGGAAAGCGTTCTCTTGTGGACAGCTTTGCCTTTCCTCTTCCCCACGTAACCGACGAAGAGCTGATCGACCTGTCTGAACTCTCTTGTCCTGTCGATGAAGAAGCTCAATGCTCTTCTTGGATCTAGTTGGTGTAGTCTCTCTTCCTCCTTCGATGGATGAGGTGGAGGATAGAAGGAAGAAAGTGTGATGGACTGTCCTAAATGAAAGGGTGTAACAAACTTCAGGAAGAAAGCCGCCTTGGTCCTTAACACCACCTTGCCCCTATAAAAGGAAGTATATGGGGGTTCCACACTAAGAGCCTGGAGTTCACTCACCCTCCTAGCTGACGTAATGGCAACTAGAAAAACAGTTTTTAAAACTAAAAACCTCAAGGGACATGAATGTATCGGTTCAAACGGTGAGGCCATCAGAAAAGCTAATACTAAGTTCAAATCCCACTGCGGCATAAGGAATGGAGTGGGCGGAAACTTGTTAATGAGGCCCTTAATGAACCTCAAAACTATTGGGGACTTAAACAAAGAGCGTTGGTCTGGAAGGCACAGAAAGGGTGACAGCGCAGACAAATAACCCTTAACAGTTGCAACTGTACAACCCCTCTACGCTAAGGATAACGCAAATGACAAAATGTCAGATAAGTGGGCACGTAAGGGATCAATTTGATTCTCTCCACACCAAGTCACAAATTTAGCCCACCTGTTTGCATAGATAGATTTGGTGGAGTGTCGCCTGGCCGATAATATAACGTCCACCACCTCAGGTGGGAGAGAAAAAGTACTCAGATTGCCCCGTTCAATCTCCAGGCATGTAGGTGCAGGCTCTGGAGGTGGGGGTGTAGAACCTGCCCTTGTGACTGAGAGAGGAGGTCTGCCCTGTGAGGGAGACGGAGCGGAAGGCACAGAGAGAGTTGAAGAAGGTCTGAATACCACACCCTTCTTGGCCAATCCGGAACTATTAAGATGACTTGGGCCCGGTCTTGGCGAATCTTCCTCAGGACCCGAGGAATCAAGGGTATGGGGGGAAACGCGTAAAGCAACTGACTTTTCCAGGACATCTGAAACGCGTCCCCCAAAGCTCCTTGCACCGGACCCTGGAGGCTGCAGAACGACAGGCTGTGCGTGTTATCCCGAGTAGCAAACAGATCCACCTGAGGAAACCTCCACATCCGGAAGATGCAAAGGACCAGGTCTAGATGAACGCGCCACTCGTGATCAGTCGAGATGCGCCGACTGAGACTGTCCGCAATCACGTTGAACACTCCGGCCAAATGATTTGCTACCAAGCAAATCCGATGGTCCTGTGCCCAGGACCAGAGTCGCAGAGCTTCTCTGCAGAGAAGGTACGACCCCACTCCTCCCTGCTTGTTTATATACCACATCGCGGCAGTGTTGTCTGTTAGGACTTGAACCGACCGACCACGAAGGGAGGGGAGGAAGACCTTGAGAGCCAGACGTATCGGCCGCAATTCCAACAGATTGATGTAAAACCTCTGTTCCACTGGAGACCAATGACCTTTGACCTCCAGGTCCCCCAGATGAGCTCCCCACCCTAGAGTGGGGGCATCCGTTATCACTGTGGCCACTGGAGGTGGCAACGAGAACGGCTTTCCTTGAGAAAGGTTGCCGACCGCAGCCCACCATTGAAGATCTGCTGCAGCGTCTCTGGAGATGCTTATCGATTCCTCGAGATCCCCTTTGTGTTGAAACCACTGCCTGCGGAGGCACCACTGAAGAGCCCGCATGTGCCAGTGTGCATGAGTGACCAACAGAATGCAAGAAGCAAACAGACCGAGCAGACGAAGGACCGTGAGGACTGGAACGACCGCCCCATTCTGGAACATTTTAATCAGTGCCTGAATGTCTTGTATCCGCTGCGGCGGAGGAAAGGCCCGATTCAATGTTGTGTCCAGTACTGCCCCTATGAACAGGAGGCGTTGAAAGGGCTCCAGGTGAGATTTGGGCACGTTCACCGAAAAGCCCAGATCAAACAACATCTGAGTTGTCAACTGCAGGTGACGCCGCAGGAGCTCCGGAGACTTGGCTTTGATCAACCAATCATCCAGGTAAGGGAATACTGCTATCCCCCTCCTTCTGAGCTCTGCTGCAACCACCGCCATCACCTTCGTGAAGGCTCGAGGTGCCGAAGTAAGACCAAACAGAAGGACCGCAAAATGATAGTGTTGCGACCCCACCTCAAACCGGAGATACTTCCTGTGCAACTTGAGGATCGGAATATGAAAGTAAGCATCCTGCAAGTCGACAGACACCATCCAATCCCCTTCATTCAATGCCAAAAGAACCTGTGCTAGGGTCAGCATTTTGAACTTTTCCAGCTTGAGGAACCAATTCAAAATCCTCAGGTCCAGGATTGGCCTCAATCGACCATCCTTTCTGGGGATCAGGAAATATCTTTAATAACAGCCCTGACCCCTCTCCTGCTCTGAAACCAACTCTACTGCACCTTTCGACAAAAGGACTAGAACTTCTTGTTGTAATAAAAGAAGATGGTCTTCCGAACAGAAGGATGGGCAGGGAGGGATGGGAGGGTGAAACTCCTAAAAGGGAAGAGTATAACCTTTCCCCACAATATTGGTGACCCAGGAGTCCGATGTTATTGACTCCCACATGTAGAGAAACTGAGACAGTCCCCCCCTACAGGAGATGCACGCAAAGGGAGTGATGGAGGACTAAGGCTGCTTTCCCTGCTGCACCCCTCTGGAGGAAGAGGAAGAGGCAGAGTGCTGCTGCTGGGTGGACCCTCTGGTACGAACCCTACCCCTGCCCCTAAATGATCTATAGGGGTGAGCAGAAGTAGGTTGCTGTCCTGCTGCCTGGAATCTCCCCCGAAAGGAAGAGCCACGCCCAAACCCCCTAAACCTTCTAAACGATCTCAAGGGAGTAGAGGTGGAAGCTTGCAAGCCCAAGGATCTTGCCGTGGCCCTACTCTCTTTGAACCGCTCCAAGGCGGAGTCAGCTTTTGTCCCAAACAGTTTATCCCCATCAAAGGGCAGATTGAGTAGGGTTGTCTGCACATCTGGAGAGAATCCTGAAGACCTTAGCCAGGCATGCCGTCTTGTCGCTATGGATGTGCCCATAGCCCTGGCCACAGAGTCCGATGTGTCAAGCCCAGATTGGATAACCTGGGTCGCCGTTGCCTGAGCGTCCGCCAAAAGGCTAAGAACCTCCTGAGGCAATCCAGAGGGTGTCTTGGGCTTGTCCATCAGAGCATAGATGCACCTGCCCAGGACAGAGGTAGCATTTGTTGACTTAAGGGCCATGCTGCATGAAGAGAACGCCTTTTTAGCAGATTGGTCCATTCTCTTGGATTCCCTGTCCGAAGGAACCCCTGGAAAAGATCCTGGAGCATAACGGGAGGAGCATGAAGCCTGCATCACCAAACTCTCTGGAGTCAGATGTCTGGACAAGAACGCTGGATCTCCAGGAGCCCCACGATACCTCCTCGCAACAGACCTATTTACTGCTGTTGAAGTCACAGGCTTCTTCCACACCTCCATTGTTGGGTCAATGAGCGCCTCATTAAAAGGAAGAAGCAGCTCTGCCACTGCTGAAGAAGGGTGTAAAACCTCTGTAAGAATGTTAGTCTTTACATCAGCAGCTGGAAGAGGAAGGTCAAGAAAATCCGCTGCCTTCCTGACCACTAAATGGAAAGAGGCAGCCTCTTCGGTGTACTCCCCCGGAGATGCCAATTCCCAAACCACTAGCAGTGTCCAAGCCCTGCAGGTCTCCCAGGGGCTCCACAATCTCACCCTCTTCCAAGAGCTGCTTCTCATACTCCTGCTCCTCAAGCAGCCTCAGAGCCAATCTCCTGGAGCGGAGCCTGGCCTCTATCCTTGGCGTCGGTAAGCTGTCCGCCAATGCCGAAGACCTCGAACGGCATTGATCCTCGGATTCATCCGACACCGGATCCATCGGCGCCATGGGCTTCTTCAGCGTCGATGGAGGTTGTGGCAAACTCATCGGCGCCGGGGCAGCAGATTTTGTCGGCGTTACAGGCCTTCTAGGCGACGCCATTGGTACCGGCGCCGAACCAGCACTTCCCGTAGGAAGGAAAGGCATGAAGGGCGTCGGCCTGTACAGAGCCGGAACACCCATGTCAAACGCCAAAGGGCCCGAAGGTCCCGAGTGACCACCTCCCGGAGCCATGGTGGCGAAGATGTTAAACATCGCATTAAGAAATGCGTCAGGGTCTGTGCCTGGTGCCGGAAACACCGGATATCCCTGCGGAGCCAGCGCCTGAGGCGACGCCGGCGTCGGTTCGGGCATCTCCGTCTGCGCCGGTGAGACTGCCGGATCCTGGTGAGGATCGACTTCAAAGACAGACAGCGGAGACGTCCGTAGAAGTATGAGTCGTCCGAAGCGGAGGTGTTACAGTCGGACTAACTTCCCATGTTGGTCGGCGTCAATCTGACGGCGACCTCGGGTGGGACCGGTCCTTACTTGATCGACGTTGTGAATCATGCCGGCGTTGGGAGTCTCGATGACGCCTGTGCGATTTCGACGACTTAGAAGAAGACCTACGACGATGATGCCTCTCCTTCTTCTTTGATTTTGCCAAGAATAACCTGGCCTCCCGCTCCTTGAGAGCCTTCGGATTCATGCGCTGGCATGAACCGCACGCTTTGACCTCATGGTCAGAGCTCAGACACCACAAACAATTTTCATGTGGGTCTGTGACCGACATTCGGCCGCCACACTCCCTACAAGGTTTAAAACCCGACTTTTGTGGCTGAGACATTGTAACACATAAAGTGAAACAGTAGCTCCCTGGTAGCCTCGAAGAAAAAAACGTTACTCGAAGGCACGGAAAAAAGGGAACTGACGTCTGCACGTCAAAGAGGACCTCCTATTGCCTGGATGATGTCATACAGCGTTGCGTGGGAGTCGGGCAATTGTGATGTCATCGTCGACGTGCAGAGCTAGAAGAAAAATTTCCGCCGGATACTGGCGCATGGGGAAAATTCTTTAGTTGAGGAATCCACAGGTAGTTGTTTCCATCAGAATTGTTGGTACATCATGCCACAAATGTATTCCAACGACAGGCATATAGCGTTTTGGTGGAGGAAGGCCTGGCTGCCAAGATAACATCACAGACTTTAGGCGGAAGGTCAAAGGCTGTCAATTGCCCCTGCTCAATCTCCACACTATTCGGCAAGAAGGTACAAACTGGACAGGTTCAGGTGGACAACCATTCCCTGCTGCTGCGACAGAAGATCCTCCAAAGAGGCAGTCTGAGTGGAGAAACAATGGCCATGCTCCGAAGGTCGGAATACCTTGCTCTTCGTGCCCAGTCCGGAGCCACAAGAATGACTTGGGCCCGGTCGTTCTTGATCTTCTTGAGAACTCTGGGAAGAAGTGGTATTGGCAGAAAGACGTACAGGAGGCCTGAGTACTACTCAAGATGAAAAATATTGGAGAGTGAGTGCCACTTTGGAAACTCCAATACGCAAAACAGCTGACATTGCTCGTTCTCTGCGGAGGCAAACAAATCTAACCAAGGCTCTCCCCACTGCTGAAAATACGTTGTGCCACTTCTGGATGGAGATGCTATTTGTGATCGACCATGCATTGACAGCTGAGTTCCTCTGCTCTGGCATTCAGAGAGCCCGCCAGATGTTGAACCACCAGGGATATGCCCTGATGTACACCCACGTCCAGAGACGCAGGGAATCTTGACAAAAGGTCCATGACCCCACCATACCCTGTCTGTTGCAGTACCACATGGTGATGGTGATGTCCGTGAACACCTTTATCACTTGCCCTTTTAGAGAGGGAAGGAACGCTTTCAATGCAAGTCTGATTGCCCTGAGCTCCAGTGGAGCCCAGTCTCTGCCACAGACCAGATACCTCTCATCTCCGTCTCACACATGTGGCCGGCCCATCCCAAGAGTGACACATCTTTGACTACTGTTAGATCTGGTTAGGGAAGGGAGAAGGATCTGCCTTTGACCCAATTATGGTTCGAAAGCCACCACTGTAGATCTTGTGCAGTTCCCACTGAGATCTGTACCATGTTGGAGATATTCCCCTGAATCTGCGCCCACTGCAACTTGAGGTCCCACTGCAAAGCCTGTATATGCCATCTGACATGAGTGACAAACAGGATGCAGGAGGCCATGAGGCCCAGCAGCCTCAGAGTCAATCTCTCCGAAACCCAGGACACGGGCTGAAACATCGGTATCATAGCCTGTTTATCTTCGATACGCCACTCGGGAGGATAGGCCCGAAACTGCACTGTGTCCAAACAGCTTTGATGAAAGATAGCATCTGAGAGGGAGTCAGGTGTGACTCTGACACGTTTATAATGAACGCCAGTGAATGCAGGAGATTCCCCAAGGTCTGGAGGTGGGAGACGATAGCCTGGGGCGAGCCCGCCTTCAACAGCCGGTCATTGAGGTAGGGGAAGAATGAAACCCCTAGCCAGCGCAGATGAGCTGCGACCACTGCCATCACTTTCATGAACACCCGAGGGGCCAAGGGGGAGCACTGTGAACTGAAAGTACTCGTGACCTACCACAAACCCCAAGTAACATCTGTGGGCAGGCAGGACGGGAATATGAAAATAGGCGTCCTGGAAGTCCAATGCTACCATCCAGTCTCCAGGGTCCAGGGCAGATAGGATCTAAGCCAGAGTGAGCATTTTGAACTTCTGCTTCCTGAGGAAGAGATTTAGGGACTGGAGGTCAAGGATAAGGCAGAGGTTCTTGCCCTTTTTTGGCACCAGAAAGTAGTGGGTATAACAACCACGACCTACTTCTTTCACAGGGGCCATCTCTGTGGCTCCCCTGGCCAAGAGAGCTGTAACTTCATTGCAGAGAAGAGCCAAGTGATCCTCTGTCATCCAATTGTAGGATGGTGGCATGGCTAAAGGGGTAGTCTTAAAGGGAAGGAGTAGCTCCTTTGGACAATTTGCAAAACCTACCTGTCTTTCATGATGGATTCCCAGTGGGGCAGGTGACGGAGAATCCTGTGTCCAACTGGTCTGTGATGTAGCGACAGACTAATACGTTTTGGATGCTGCAACATGGGGGAGTTGGGTGGGTTACTGAGCTGACCGCTGGCTCACTGATCCATGGGAGTTTGGATCCTGCATCCTCATCCACACTGAGGCTGGGTAGCATGCGCGGCACGGTGGGACGAAGAAAATGGACGTGGTTGGGTGCCCCTTCTGTAACAACTAAAGGGGCAAAAAGCAGACTGAAGGGGACGAGGAACAGCTGCAAGGCCAAGGGACTGAGCCGTAGACCGTGTCTCCTTAAAGCGCTTGAACGCTGAGTCCAATTTGTCTCTGAAGAGACAGGTGCCACTGATGAGCATGTTCATAAGTGATTTCTGGACATCCCCTGAGAAGCCAGATATCCTCAACCAAGCACAGTGCCATAGGGCCATTGTCAAGGCAACCAATCTCTGCCTAGTCAATCGGTTGTGTCCAGCCTACAACGAATCGTGAACTTGGCTGCAACCCTGCCGTCAGAAACAACTTGGGAAAGAATAGCTCTGTGCTCCTCCGGGACCTGTGGTAGCACCTGCGTGGCCATATCCCATGAAGTATGGGCATAGCGGCCCAAAAGGCATGCAGTGTTCACAGACCACAATGCCAGACTGGAGGAAGAGAACATTTGCTTCCCAAGTTGGTCCATTCGTTTTGATTCCCTGTCCGGGGGTGAGGAAAGAATGCGCTACAAGAGGAAGAAGCCTGAATGACCAAAATCTCAGGCATAGGACGTTGGATCAGGAATTTAGGGTCATTAGGTGCAGGCCTATAGTGGCGGGCGATTGTCCTTTTAACAGCAGCCCCTGTGCTTGGTTTAGACCACGCACCCAGCAGGACATAATTGAGGGCTTCAATGAAGGGCAAAAGGGGTTCCGACGTGGAAGCCCCAGGCTGAGCACGTCAGTCAGGAGATTAGTCCTGATAGCCACGGAAAGGCAACTTGAGGTCCAGGACCTCAGCTGCTCTTATCACCACCTTTGAATATGAGGCTCTCTCCTCTGTTGCCATGGTAGAGGGAGAAAGCATGACAGTGTCAGGGGAGGTGTCAAGACCACTGGCTTCACCTAACTCCTGAGAGCAGTCTACATCAGGGCCAACTAGACAGTAATCCAAACGGTCAAGCAACCCTGCCATACTCTCACTGTACCCATACCCATAGGAATAAGGGTCAGGATCCAATCTGGAGAATGAGATCCCCATCGAAGTTGGAATCGGCGTTGGGCAATGTCATTCCAGTTCCGGGTCAGAGTCGGGAATCAGAATGACGTTTACATCGATTAGGGGCCCGACCAACGTCGGAAGCGCCGACTTCAGTACCGGCGTCAGAGAAGGTTGCAAAGGCACAACCAGCATCGGCTCAGATCTGGCAATGGATCCTGGGGTGCCCTCCCGAGCCAAGGCGAAGCCACCGGCTGCAGAACTTGAGCGGGACCTCGTTGACTCTACTGGGCCTTAAGGCATCACAAGAGGGTAGGACTGCCCAAAGATGAGATGCTTGGCCTCATAAAACTTTGAGAGTTGGACAGGAGTGACTCCGGCTCCCAGAAACTCTGGGAGGTGCGGAGCCGACCCAGAAACAGGCTCTGAGGACAGAGGCCTAGAACGAAGACACTCCTCCTACGTCACATCGTCCAAGTGACGGGATGAAGTAAAAAAACATTTGTTCTTCTTCGACTTCTTTTTCTTGTGACCCGAATGTCTCAACAATTTGGAGTGGGACGAGGACGAGTGGTGATGGCTTCGCGAATGGTGTTATGACCTTCTTCTCGAGTGAGACTGGGAACGATGCAGAGCCACACACCGGATGTCATTGAGCTTTAGGGACCACTCTCTCAAAGCCTTTGGGTTCATGGCTCAGCACTTGGAGCATGAATTCGGGTCATGATCGCACTGCTGGCATCACAAGCACATAAGGTGCGAATCCATCACCAACATCATGCGGTGACAGCAGACACACGGCTTGAATCCGGTCTTCCGGGACAACATGTTGAGGCACAGGTGGTCAAAAAAGTTCGACAAAACCTCAAAAAGTCAGTCAAAAAATGACTGAGGGTAGCTTTTCTCTGGATCTGCGCATAGGCTAGCGTGGAAAGAAAAGAAATAGAGTCAGCGCGCTGGGGTGGCGCCTATATACAACTGTTACATCATCACCACCACGCCAACAACGGATGTGGAGTCGACCAACCCCACTTGACGGCATGGAAGGGCACTGCTCAAAGAAAAATCTCCGGATCCAGTCTGACGCCTGGTATGAATTGTAAGGTAAGGAATCTGCAAGTAGAAGTCTCTATCAGATTTATCCTTACACGTGCTCAGTTTCAAAGGTACCAAATGCACTCTTCTTCCTCTGCCGGTGCACACTGACTAACTAAAATCATTTCTTTCATATTAAAATTTGTTCTAACTAAGTGGTTTAGAAAAACAATTAGTGAGAAAGCAAACATCTAAAAAGGAAACAGGTGAGAAAAACTAGAGCAGAGTTTGGTATAGGGATACCCTTACACCAAGATTTAGAGTTGGGATTAGAGTTGTAAAAAATGTATCTTATGTAGATTCAAGCCAGTTGATACAGGTTAATGTACTATTTAGAGACACTGGTATTTTAAAACAATTTGCATTGAACTAGTTCATGAATCTACTAAAATAATCTAAAGTTGCAGTCTTCTAATGTGCAGGAATCTATCCAATGTGCCCTCCATAGTGTCCAAGTTATCAATGTTCAACTGATTCTCTTATTAAAATATTGAAGCCTTCTTGATTCCGGGAGCCCATAGGTGTTGTTCCCTGAGATAGGGAGGTGGAAGTCACAGTGGGTGCAACATGCAGAACAGTAGCAAGTTTAAATGTTTTTGTCTTGTGAGAAGTCCTCCTTTGAACCTGTTGAGACATGATTGAGAGATGTTGTATAGCACCTGACACAACAAAAATGTGTTTTTAGATCACTGCTCAAACTTCAAGGGGAAGGGGTGGAACACTTTGAACAATGGGGGGCATTTTCAGAACCTGGATCAAACTGTCTTGTAAAGGGTTCTCTTTGCTGTTGTTATATGCTGAATACTATGGGGAGCATTTTTATAGACAATATATAGTCAGTCGTGCATTTTAAGGCATACTCAATAACACTGATCTCAATTGAATATCCTTTAGTGGGATTTAAGGATTCTCCATCAAGAAATTTTAGCAGAATGATCAGTAAAATCTACATTTAAATGCATATTGGGCCAGCAGACCAAGTAGGATGTGGAATTTCAGAACAATAAATGACAAATAGTGCATTTCAAAATGCACTGGGCCAGTAGAATTGGTCTTAATATATTGGGACTTAAAAAATACAATATATTTAGGCATATTTCCACAAAGCTGATTTTTCAAAATTTGTAGAAAAATGGTACAGTTTAAATGCACTTGTTTTGTCATTGTTCCATTCACAACGTTTTTCTCAGTATACAACTGGGATATGTTAGACTACAAGCAACCACTCTCTTGCCTTCCTTTGGAGGATGCCTTATGCCCAGGAACTGCAACTCACAAAACAGTGAACCTAAATTAAGAGGTACTACATGATAATCCTGAGCTCCATTTCCCCTCAAATACTCAATGTTTTGAGACACTCGGTTCTACTTCTTTGAAATGCTTCTGTAATTTGGAAATACTTTGGTGTTAACTTCACATGGAGTGTTGGAACTGAGCCTTGTTTGGCCATTTCCTAGTGTGGCACTGTCCTGCCAGCTGCTGATTCTGGGGCCCATCAATACAGTGGCAAGATCAGAAATCAACCCTAGTTCAAAGGCGCTTTGGTTCATACACATTTTCTTCCAGCTAGATTATGAGGATTTAATGGAAGTCTGTTGAGGAACACAAGGTGGATGAGGGGGTTCAACTGTGAATTGCCATTTGTGGTGAAAGACTGTGAGAAGTCTCTTTCACTTTGACATTTGAAGTATATAGCAGCACAGAATCAATAACCAAGTGTGTAATGTATACATACATACATATTGTTATCAGGAGAGTTTTGAAAAATAATACTTTCTAGAAATATGCACCAACAGTTCATGGGAGAAAAAATGTTTTAACTTAAAATTTTACATCTGTGGGATGTAACTTAATATTTTACAGATGGTGTTGTGCATATTTTTAATTGGAATCCTTGCATCGGGCGAAAGGATCAGGAAATATTTCATCTTGGGGTAATGTTCGGTAGAAGCATAAAAATGTATTCATAGAACAACGGTAAGCTTGCTTCCAATAGGTTGATGTGTGCTAAGTCAGAACATTTAAGAAAACAATTTTGGGTAAACAATACTAAGGAGCACCTAGTTGATTCACTCCCACTCCCTAAACAACAGTAAAGAGACCTAATGCCTAACCTTGATGCCCTCTCTGCTCTCCTAGGATCTCAATGATTCCTTGAAGACTCCATCTTCAGCAGAGGGCACAAGGTGAAAGGTTAGTGCGCACACTGCATCATATTTTGGGACACGACCCAGGCTGCGTCCAGACATGTCTATTAAAATCAATCCCTACTGAAAATCATAAGGGAGTTTGGTGTCCAGGCTTTCTTCCTACTATCATTCCGCAAATCCTAGAGGACAGCATTAAAAAAGTTACTGGTTGCCCTCCCAGCTTACTCTCTGCCCTCTTGATCCCTCGATCTGTATTAGACCTATACCATGGTCACGCAGGAACCTAATGAATAAGTGGAGGAAGAACAAATTACGTACTTCCCAACTGATGAGAATTTTTTCCATATTATGGATGCATCTATATATAAGGTAGTGTCTCAACTGGTGGCGCCCTTGGAGAAGAAAGTCCTCCAGAGAGCCTCTCAGGGCCAACAACCCCTCACTCCGGGGGACGACACCTCTGGGCCTCTGGCCACCCCACCACTAGGGAAGCCGTCTCCCAACACAGACGCCAAACATGCAGACGACCTTGGTGTCGATCTTGACACATTTGCTCACCTTAAGGCTTTCCTGGACTCCCATAATCCCGGCCAGGCTTCTCTCCTGCCCGGTACTTCTGGGGACCCTCCCTTTTTCCCCTTCTCCTGACCTCTTGGACCCAAAATGCCAAAGATGGTGATGGCGAAACCACTAGACTTTGGCCTCCTTCAGGCAAATCCCCTGCTCCTGTGGGAGACCCCAAACAGGATAAGGTCCCAAACTCAGACATGCTGGACCCAGATGCCTTATTGTATCAGTTTTTCATGAAATGGTTCTAAGCACCCAAAGTAGGCTTCTTACATGGCGGGCCGGCTATGTAAACCTCTGGATAAAGAGGTCTGTAACTGCCCCAGGGCAGAGTGCCCTTGGTCTCCATTGCAGGGCAAAGTTGCCTTGACCCCTGAAATCGATGGCAGAATGGCCACCTTCTTGGCAAACTTTGTAAGGGCTCCTAAAAAAGGGATAGATTGTTCCTGGCGCTCATGTCAGGATAAGCTATTGGATGCTGTAGGGCGTCTATATAAAATCTTTGCTTTGGCCGAGGACGCTAAGTCAGCCAGCTACCTTATCTCATCAGAGGCACAGTCAGGTTGGGCTCAATGAGCCATAATTTTCCTGGGGAACGCCAATTGTGCAATTTCCATGAAACGTCATATTTACCTTTGATAAAAATAGATCCTAAGTTGGGGGAACTGGCAATGTCTAAGGCAGGTCCCATACCTTCAGTTCTCTGGATAAGGCCCAAACATCTATCAAGAGAATTTCTACAAGCTTTGGGGGTACAGCAGAGCAGTGGCAGGACCCCTCAAATTTCACCAATTTCTACCTCACCAGGAACTAACATTCCCAATGAGGTTCCAGAGGCAACAATTTCTTTAATTCTGCCCATGAGTGTACAACCCCTCTCGGGGGTCAAACTTGGGGGCAAACTATCAGAATTCTTTCACAAGTGGGAAACCCTGACGTCAGACAACTAGGTTTACTAGTCAGTAAGGGGCTTTCTGATAGAATTTTATGGCTCGCAGTTTCAACTACAGAGGCCCTAAACCCTAAAAAAAATTCCCAGCCCAAACAGCTCTGGTGGACTCGAGATCACTCAGCTACTAGGGAAAGGAGCGATTGTCCATTACGGACAACATACTTTGGATTTCTCCGCAATTTCTTTTAAGTGGAAAAGAAGGATGGGGGCCAATGGAAATTCAACCAAAGGAAATTCAACCAATGGCTAGTCTTTCACCACTTCAAAATGGAGGGCATCCACCTCCGCTACGGTTTACTACAACCAAACAACTGGATGGTGCACCTGGATTTAAAGGAGTTCCCATCTTCCCTCCCCACAGATGTTTCCTTCAATTTCAATGGCAGTCTCAGATCTTCGAGTTCACATCCCTTCTTTTCAGCATATCTTCCGCACCTTGGTGTTTCACCAAGCTATTGTAACCGGTGGTCGAAAACCTGCGAGCCCGAAGAATTCTGCTTGTTGTCTACCTGGATGAAATCCTTCTTATGGACCAATGCCCAGGATGACTATCAAACCACCTCCAGACAACTATCAGTCTTCTGGAGTCGCTTGGTTTTGTGGTCAATGAGACAAAGTCGTCCCTGGTGCCATTTCAAACCTTACAGTTTCTAGGTATCATGGTGATCTCCATCAAGGCCACGCTGAGTCTCCCGTCCCCGAAACTCTCCAAGATCAGACATGAACTAGGACCCTGGCCAGACCCACCATCACTCTCTGACACCTTTCCCAAATTGCATGTCTTCTGTCCTTGTCATACAGGCCATATTTCCAGGCCCCCGCACTATCTCGCCTTACAACACCTCAATACCTCCCATTTGCAACAAGGTCTCACATTTTCACAGTCCGTTCCAACCTCTGAGGAGGCCAAAGAGGAATTGCAGTGGTGGATTTCCCATAATGAAGCGTGGAATGGCAGAGGCATCTTTGGCTCCCAGCCCGACTTTGTGACAGAGATGTAGAGATTCAGGCTGGGGAGCCCGATGTGGGGAATTCTACACAGGAGGAAAATAGTCTTCCGCAGAGCAACCTTTTGTTTATGGCTGGTTCTTTTTCCATGAAATGTTGGACCAAGAAAAAGGCGCAATGCTGCATCCTCCTCAAGATGGACAATGTGGCTGCAGTCCGCTACATCAACCACTTCATAGGGACGAGATCGAAATCCCTTTCCGACCTCACCCAGAGTTTTTGGTCCTAATTCCTGGCCCATCAAATTGCAGTGATGGCGGGGCACCTGCCGGGCGTTCCAATCAAGTAGCGATTGGCAATCAGAACACTAACAAGATGCAAGCCTGTGAAAACTACACTCTCCTGTGTTTCGCAATATTGAATCCTTATGGGGTCATTTTAAAAAGGATCTATTTGCCTCCCGGCTAGACCATCAACTGGACCGGTACTGCAGCTGGAGACCGGATCCCAGTGCAGTGGCGACAGATGCGTTTCTCCAAGATTGCAGTCGAGAGAAGGGGTATGCATTTCCCCCTTTGCTATGATCATGAGAGTTTCCACACAGGTTCGGAGACAACAGGCAAACCTGGTAACTGTCACTCTGGTCTGGAGGTCTCAAGATTGATTTCCAGTTCTGATGGTATTTCTTGGGATTTTCCAATCCATCTACCCCGGCTTCCCTATCTCCTCCTGGATCCCCAGAAGAACCCTCATTGCCTGGTCCTGGAGGACTCCCTCCATTTCATGGCATGGAGTATTACCGGGAATGCTGGAAAGTCCCAGGCATTTCAGGAGAAGCTGCTTCCCTGCTCGCCAAGGCCAGGTCGGAGGGCACCAATAAACGATACCGCTCACCCTGGGTTCGATGGATGGGTGGGTGTGATCAATGACAGGCTGACCCCATGGGGGAAGACCTTGTCCATATCCTGAATTTCTTAGCTTCATTAGCCTCAGCCGTTTTGGCATATAGGTCTATTAATACCCTCCGATCTGCCATCTTGGCAGGCAACTCTCCGGTGGATGGCAATTGGGTAGGAGAACATCCTTTAGTATGTAAACTTTTTGGGAGCATCAGGCTGTCCCCTCCTCCCGAACCATGATATACTACACTTTGGGATGTTAATAAGATCTCACGCTTCTTTAAATCTTGGTCTTCGAATACGTATCTGTCAAGGAAACGGATGTCGCCGAAATTAGCTACCCGGCTGTGTCATGTATCTTGCCACAGAGACTCGGATGTGAGAGCCCTGGACTTAACAGGTAGGGTATTCACTCCAGAGGGAGTGACTTTTCATTTCTCTAGAAGAACAAAATGCAACTCAAGAATTGTGTTAGACCTGGCATCCTTGGTGTAGTTTCCCCTGTCTTTTTGCCTCTGCTTCCTTATTTCTGACTGTGCTGGATTTAATTTTTGCTGGTTTTTGGTATTCTGGGCACTTTACCACTGGTGACCAGTGCTAAAGTACAAGCGGTCTCTGTGTAAAATATGATTATGATTAGTTATCCTGACTGTCCTATTTGATTTACTAGTAAGTCCCTAGTTAAGTGCGCTGGAGGTGCCCAGGGCCTGGAAATCAAATGCTACTAGTGGGCCTGCAGCACTGATTGTGCCATCCACATGAGTAGCCCTGTAAACATGTCTCAGACGTGCTATTGCACTATCCGTGTGTGCAGTTCTGCACTGCCAATTCGACCTGAAAAGAGTACCCACTTGCCAGGCCCAAAGCTTCCCTTTTACTACATGTACTTCACCCCTAAGGAAGGCCCAAGGTAGCCCCAAGGGCAGGTTGCAGTGTATTTAAAAAGCAGGGCATGCGCTGGGGTGTTTTACAAGTCCTTGTCGTGAAATACTGCCAAATCCGGTTTTCGCTATAGCAAAGCCTACTTCTCCCGTAGGTAACATGGGGACTGCCTTTAAATATCTTTTAAGTTAAGTTTTCCATTGGGAGCAGAGAGAGATATGGAGTGTGGTGTCTCTGAATTCACAATTTAAAAATACATCCTTTGGAAAGTTGTTTTTTAGATTGTCTATTTCAAAATGCCACTTTTAGAAAGTGGCTATTTTCTTGCTTAACCATTCTCTGTTATGAGCACCCCTTTTTGAGCGGGTGGAAATTGACATTGTTGGGTCTCTGGACCCCTAGACTGCCATGGGCAACAGTTTTATCCTGGTCTTAGTGGACCATACCACCGTACCCGGAGGCCAGCTCTCTGAGGTCAGTGACAGCCACCATGGTGGGCCGGGCATTGATGGGGATTTTTACTCAAATGGGATTTACCTAGGAGCTGGTATCTAACCGGGGTACAAACTTCATATCTATATATATTATGTCTCATGGGAAGGAATGTGGGGTAACCTACAAGTTCACTACTCATTACCAATGGGTTGGTTAAAAGGTTCAACAGCACCCTGAAAGGCATGATTATGGGTCTGTCAGAACCCATGAGGAGTAAGTGGGACGTCCTGTTGCCATGCCTTCTCTTTTCTTAAAGGGGGGAACCACATAAGGAACTTGGTTTTAGCCCCTTTGTGCTGCTGTATAGGCACCCTTTGAGAGGACCTCTGAGGCTGGTGAAAGAAGGCTTTCTTCCAGTAGGCTATCCCAGCACGTATTTAGCTATATGCTGGTCTTCAGAAACAGACTGCACGCTTCAGGAAACTCTCTCAGGTGAACCTAGAAGCAAGCCAGGAGGATATGAAACAATGGTATGTCCAGAATACCACTCAGATTGTGTTCCAGCCTGGCCAGAAAGTGTGGGTCATGGCCCCAGTGGAGCCTCGTGCTCTCCAGGACAAGTGGACTGGGCCTTTTGAGGTAGTGGAGTGCGACAGTAATGTCACCTATCTGGTGGACTTGCAAACTCCCAGGAACCTTTTGAGGCTCCTACATGTGAACCTCCTCAAACCACATTTTGAGAGGTCTGGACTGACTATGCTCTTGGCAACAGATGATGGAAAGGAGGAGAAGAGTGAACCTCTTCCTGACCTCCTGTCTGCCCAAAAGAAAAATGGGTCTGTGGAGGGTGTAAACCTCTCCTCAACACTGACCCTGGATCAGCAGAGGGTCTGTCACCAGTTACTGGGAAAGTTTGCCTCTCTGTTTTCCTCGACCCCTGGCATCACCAATCTGTGTACCCATGATGTGGACACTGGGGCAGTCCACCCGTGAAACATAAAATCTACAGGGTGACTGACAAGGTCAGAGCCAGCATCAAGGATGAGGTCTCCAAGATGCTAGCATTAATGGTGATAGAATTCTCAAGCAGTCCTTGGGCGAGCCCAGTGTTCTTTGTCCCAAAGGCTGCTGCCACAGGTGCCACTCTGGAACTTAGGTTCAGTGTGGACTACCGTGGACTCAACGCCATCACTAAGAATGACACCACCCCATCCCCAGAGCTGATGACCTCATAGATCGGCTAAGAACTGCCAAGTTCCTCAGCACGTTTGACTTAACGTCTGGGTTCTGGCAGATTGCCTTGACCGATGGGGCCAAAGAGAGGTCAGCATTTTCAACACCAGAGGGGTACTACCAGTTCCCCTGGGTTGGGTTGAAGAATACCCCTGCCACCTTTCAGAAGTTGGTCAGCCAGGTTTTGGCTGGGCTGTAGGATTTCAGCACCACCTACATGGATGACACTGCAGTGCTCAGCTCCAGTTGGGAGGATCACCTGAATCACCTCTGCAAAGTGTTGGAACCCCTGCAGAAGGAAGGCCTCACTATTAAGGCCAGTAAGGGCCAAATAGGGCAGGGTCCTGTGGTTTACCTGGAACACCCGGTGGGGAGTGGCCATGTGGCACCCCTACAACCCATAATTAATGCTATTCTGGCTTGGGAACCCACCAAGACCCAGACAGAGGTGAGAGCCTTCCTAGGTCTCACCGGTTACTACAGGAGATTTGTCAAGGGGTATAGCACCATTTTTGCCCCCTTGACAGAGCTAACTTCCAGGAAGCAGCCCAAGAAAGTGATCAGGTGTGAGGCTTGTCAGACAGCTTTTGATGCCCCGAAGAGAGCCATGTGCACTGCTCCTGTGCTGAAGGTACCCGACTTCTCCAAGGAATTAGTTGAGCAGACTGACGCTTGAGAAGATAGGTGTGGGGGCATTTCTAGCACAGCTAAACAAAGAGGGCCTAGACCACCCTGTGGCCCTTATTAGTAGGAGGTTACTCCCCTGGGAACAAAAGTGGAGCTCAATTGATTGAGAAGCTTTTGCCGTGGTCTGGGCACTGAAGAAGCTAAGACCCTACTTGTTTGGGACTCAATTCAGAGTTCAGACAGACCACTGCCCACTCAGATGTGAGGGGGACAACCCAAAACTGTTGAGGTGGTCCATCTCCCTACAGGGAATGGAGTTTGTTCTGGAACGCCGCCCTGGGCCAATGCTGATGGTCTGTCCAGATTCTTCCACCTTAGTGATGAGAACTCCCAAGAGGTTGGGTAGTTCTCCCTACTTTCAGCTAGGTGGGGACATGTGTTAGACCTGACATCCTTGGCGTGGTTTCCCCTGTGTTTTTGCCTCTGCTTTCTGGATTTAGTTTTTGCTGGTTTTTGGTACTTTGGGCACTTTACCATTGCAAGTGCAAGTGCTCCCTGTGTATATTGTGACTATGATCGGTTATCCCTGCTTGGCCTATTTAATTTACTAGTAGGTGCCTACTAAAGTGCACTAGAGGTACCCAGGGCCTGTAAATCAAATGCTACTACTGGGCCTCCAGCACTGATTGTGCTACCCACACAAGTAACCCTGTAAACATGTCTCAGACCAGGCAACGTAGTGTCTGTATTTGCAGTTCTGCACTGCCAGTTTGACCTGGCAAGCATAACCACTTGCCGGGCCCGAACCTTTCCTTTTACTCCATGTAAGTAACCCCTAAAGTAGGCCTTGGGTAGCCCCTTGGTCAGTATGCAGTGTATTTCAAAACCAGGAAATGTACTGGTGTGTTTGTTGTACATATCCTGGTAACGAATTACTGCCAAATGCAGCGTTCACCATAGCAGGGCCTATCTCTCCCCTAGGATAACATGGGGATTGCCTTTAAATATCTTTTAAGTGCAGTTTCCCATTGGGAACAGATAGAGATTTGGAGTTTGGGGTCTCTGAACTCACGATTTAAAAATACATCTTTTGGTAAAGTTGGTTTTAAGATTGACTGTTTGAAAATGCCACAGTCAGAAAGCGGGCATTTTCTCACTTAACCATTCTGTGCCTCTGCTTGGCTGCTGAATCCATGTCTGGTTCAGACTGACAGTTGGGCTGTTTGTGAATTCCCTCTGGACAGTGACACAAAGGGAGATGAGGTATGTCCGGCATATCCTAGTGAATCTTCCTGGGCTAGAGTGGGAGGGAGGAGCTCTCATTTGCACTTGAAAGGGCTGTGTCTATCCCCACATAAGATATTCTCCAACCCCCTAGAGTGTGGCTGGGGCAGGGCAAGGAAGAGGCAGGGTCTTGTGCACTATGAGATGTCCTTTGAAGTTTGCCTACTTCAAAGCAGAAATGAGTATACGGCTTAGACTGCTGAACCCACAACTTTAAAACACTTCTGGATCAAGAGGAGCCTCTGCCAAGGAGAAGAGCTGAAGAGCTTTGAGGAGGAGTACTGCTGCTTTGCTGTGTGTGCTTTCCTGGGTTGGCCTGCAGTTGCTGCTTCTGCCTTAGAGAGGACAAAGACTGGACTTTGCTGTGTATCCTGCTTATGAAGATTCTCCAAGGGCTTGGAGTGAGCTTGCCTCCTGTTAAGAAGTCTCAGGGAGATCAAAGACTTAGGCCCTCATTCCGAGTAAGACGGTAACCTGACCATCACACCTGATCACGAGTGTGGCAGTTTGGCCTGTGCCAAACCCCTACTTACCCGTTCCTACCGCCAGGGCGGTTGGACCAGCCGGGCCGGAGATGAGTATCTCCGACCCGGCAGGCCACCCAATACTGCCGGACGTTTCATGAGTCCCCTACCACCAGGGATTTCGTGGCAGTAGCACTGCCACGAAATCCCTGGTGGAAAGGCTACTGGCGACAGGAATTTGCATTCCTGTTGCCGGTAGATGACTCCCCCACCCCCAATCACAGAAGTGAACCCCCCTGCTCCCCATACTTACCCCCACCTGGCATACATGCATGCACCCACATGCACCCACACCCTGACACACACTCACTCGCACTCACAACACCCCCACTAACACACACTCACTACATTCACCCCCCATTGACACGCATACACACTCCATCCCCACCCCCTCCTTTTCTCTACATACATACACAACCAACCCCCACCTGTGTCTACATGCATGCACACTCGCACCCTGTCCCTACATTCACATTCACCCACACACACATCACCATCACCACATTCACACACAGACACCCATCCCAACCCCCCATTCAGGACACGAATACACACACTCACACACTCACACCTCCCTCCCCTTCCGGAGGACACTTAACTCATCCGACGAGGTGCTCCTTCCTTGAGGGATCGGGACCTGGTGCTCCCACTGTTGGCAGCATCCCCGCCATCAGGACACCGTCAGGCCGTATTATAGATATTAAAGGTGTAATACGGTGGCCAGCGTCCTACTGGAGGGGCCGGGCCAGTGGTGGAACCACCCCTGCGCCTCTGACCGCCAGCACGACTACTGAAGGATTTCCGCCCAAATTGTGGTGGAAATCCTGCAGTACTCGTAATATGGCATTCGGAAGACCACCAGCACTGGTGGTCTTCTGGCACCCCGACTTCGGCAGTATTAGGAAAAGACTGCAGAAGTCGGAATGACCACCTTAATCTGCCAGCACCCGACTTGCCCAGTGGTGCCACATCTAGTCCTTAGGCTGCTAGAAAGAGAAGCTGGCAGAACATGAGGGACAATCCACACACCGGAGCTGAGCTGCAGAAAAATCCACACAGCGCCTGCATGGCAGCTGAAAAATCGACACAGCGCAGTAAAATCGATGTATTGCCAGCTCAGTGCTGATTCATTGCTGCCAAGCATCAGAATTTTCCACGCATCTTCCCTGGGCATCAAAATCTTCAACATTATTTAACAGTCCCGAAGCTGCTTGACTGGAAACCAACACTTTGTCTACCCAGCGGAGAAAGGATTGACGCACTGTCTCACTTGCAAGTACGGAAAGGACAATTTGCATGCTTTTTGATGCACGCTCGCCTGTGCAGCTTAATTTTTGACGCCTACCAGGTACTTCATGCTGAAACAACACATAAATTGATTCTTATGTATTAAGACTCTTTTTACTTTGAAATTTGATATCTTTACTTATGTATGTTGGATTTTTGTAATTTTGGTCTTGTTTGATTTAGATAAATATTGTCTATTCTTCTAAACTGCTGTGGAGTCCTTTTGTGGTGCTTTCACTGTGTTACTGTATGTGTTTGTGCAAATACTTTACAAATTGCCTCTGAGATAAGCCTGACCGCTTATGCCAAGCTACCAAGGGGGTGATCAGTGGTTATTTGAACTGAGTATCTCCATTACCCTGACTAGAGTGAGGTTCCATTTTGGACAGGGTGTAAACTGACTGCTAACTAGAGACTCCATTTCTAACAAATTGATTCCTATCCTGTGTTTGCAAATACCCCGAAGTTGTGTGTTGTCAGGGTAATAAAAGTCTCAGAGAATATAATGGTAGAGCTCCGTCCCCCAGGGAAAAGACAGCTGCTAATTGCTCCCACAAAACCCTATAAGGAAGTTTCCTCTCCTACCCTTGCCACGTGAGTTCGCTGGGCCACACAGGTCCTGGCATCACCATTTCGACCTTCGGAGCTCATTCAGTCAGGGGGGCCGTGGCATCCAAGGCTTTTTCTGCAAGAGCCCATTTACAGGATATTCTTAATGCAGCAGACTGGTCTTCGGACTCTACATTCAAGAAGTTATATTTTAAATCAGTCCAATACCTGGCATCAATGGTGATGAAAAAGCTTTAAACTACTCTAATCACCAACATCAGTCCAGACATGGAATGGAAAATTTCCTAGCTATAGTAACATAAAGTTTCAAGTCTATTAAGGTGACAGAGGCGAGGAGTAGCGTATCAGAGTATATATCTCACCCACCCTATATAGAATGTTTACATAATGTTATGGTCCTGGTCAGACATTCAATGAATTACAAGTAGATATGGATTATTTGTTAATGGACCTTTTACCCTTAAGCTGACACTTGCATCTTTCTTTTCAATGAGCAATGTTATGCCTAAGATGTCTACATACACCTCTTAGGAGTCAGGATGTTCATCTCGTTCTGTTTCTCAGGGACGAATTCCAATAAACAAGAATGAATCACACTTACATCGGTTGTGTTCGCAGGAAGAAAGAGGGTGAAAGAGAGTCCACAGAGGATCGTGAAGGGCACGCTGATCAGGGATTGGTTGACCTGTTGAACCTTTGATATCTTTCCCAAAGCTTCATGGGAAATGATGTTTAATGTTAAAGTATGTTATATGTGCTTTCTAATGGCTGCTGGTGAATGAAAGTGAAGGGAGAAAAGCCTAATCCTCACCTCTGTAGAATTAAAACTTTCTGTTATGATAGCTAGAAAATTTGTAATGAATTGGGACTACGTTCCATTACATTGTATTTTTTTGTCACCCACCATGCCATCAAAGACAAGAATGAGAAATATGTATTCCTTAGTCCTGCTGAAATAGGAATATTCTAGGCCACACAATGCCAGGAACCCTATGAATGGGAGCACAAGTATACGTAAACCAGTTTTGTCTTATGTGGGCCTCAGCAGTAGTCTGCAGATTGAGTCCTATAGCAAATTGAGCATAGTACCCAGGTGTGGGCACACCCATCGCTCTTTGAGCGTCACACCAAAGAAAGCAAAAACGTGATGGATGGAAAGCTTAAATTAATCTCAGCCACTGGTTAGAGCCACATTCTAGTCCATTAGTTTTGCCCACCATGTGCCCTCAGACAGAAACCAGCAATATGCAAATCAGCATTGGTGCTGGTCCAATTTTGCATTGCTGCAAATGACGGGTGCTGTACTTAACTAATTGATATCCATTTTTTCAATCTAAGAAAGATGACAGTTTGAGACACTCCTACTGGAATTCAACATTTTTGCTGGTTGTGTGTAGATGTCTGCAGTTCGTTCAATAATGCTCCAAATTACTAATATATGCAGTTGCCTTTTATAAGCATTAAACAGAATGGAACATTATTTTTCCTTGATGTCAAAATTCAATATATCCTTTGTGCATTTTGGGCCTCATGTTTTGGAGATTGTACCGCCAACAGGCTGGCGGTACAATCTCGCAGATTACGACGGGACCTGCGGTTTACCGCCATGGTTGTCCTGGCGGTTTTAATCCGCCAGGGCAGCGCTGCTTGCAGCGCATCCCAGGGGATTACGAGTCCCCTTCCCCCCATCCTGACCATGGCGGTAGAGACCGCCATGGAAAGGCTGGCGGGAAGGGGAGTCGCAGGCCCCTGGGGGCCCCTGCACTGCCCATGCACTTGGCATGGGCAGTGCAGGGGCCCCCAGGCACAGCCCCACACTGCTTTTCAAGCACGACAGGTGCAACTGCACCCGTCGCACGGCCGCAACACCGCCGGCTCCATTAGGAGCCGGCTCCCATGTTGCGGCCAACATCCCCGCTGGGCCGGCGGGGATGTCAAAATGGGCACGGCGGTTACACCTTGGCAGGCGGCAAGGTTGTAATGAGGCCCTTTACGTTTAAATAGTGTTGAACAATATCTATGTCATTACAACACTGAGAAAATATAAGAAAAAATGCTATTAAAATGCATGTTATACGCTAATATACTACATTAACTTTATAGACTTTTATGGAGGTCAAAATCCTTCTGGGATGGCACTGTCTATCTTTTAACTCCCATTTGATGGGTACGTATTGTAACTCTTTGGTCAGAGAGAAAGTGTTGCTTGGAACCCTGCTGTTATTTGTTGGTGAGTGTGGGCTGCGATATTGTCATTGTATTTATATAGCGCTTACTATCCCTGCCCAGGTATAGTTTCAGCTTTGACTCATTTAGCCTTTTCACTATGAATAGTGAGTCACATCTCTGTATTACTGACACAAAACAATTATGTAATACAATAATAACATGCATTTGTAATTCCTGAGACAAGAAGGCAGCAGAGTTTGTATTAGGCAAATGAGAAACACAGAGTAATGTCAGGGCTGCAACTGTCCTTGTAGGAATACTTTGTTGTTGTGGCTGAAGGTCAGGGCAGCAACCCCAGCCCTGTCAGTCCAGCCCACACAACAAGACGTGAGTAGAGGAGGCTTCCTCAATTCCCTGGGCAAAATGGCTCCTTTTTTGCAGAGACCCTTTTTGTTTATACGTCCAAGGAGTACTGTGGCTTACAAATATTACTAGACCTACCAACAAAGTCTTAAAATTAAAAAACTATTTTTTGATGTATTCAGCACCTTCCACATCAAAACAAGGTTGTGTGGAAAGGACCTTTCCCAAATGCAAAAGCATCACTAGCAACAATTAAATAAAAATGTTTGAGTCCAGCTTTCATACTGTAGTGTAGCCATTTTTAATGTATCTTTCTGCGCGTTTGCTTAAAGTATTAGGCCTCTGTGCACTTTGTCCTAGATGCATTTTATTTAGCCTCGCACTGTTATTTTACAATAACCAGTTTCACTGTCTTGTTTTATTTTCTTCTGTCACACTGTTTAGCTTACATCAGCACTGGAGTTCTCAAACAATACATTCTTGCTCGCTTTGTGCTTCAGTCAAGGATACAGTCTGGTACATTGCCGATAGACGTGGTAGAAGTTTAGTCTTTAGGGTTCGTAGAAAGTACACATTCTTACGTAGGGACGTTTCTTAGAACACCGGCGTGTTAGTTATAAAAACATTTCCTAGTCCTGGTACACGTAAGAGGGAGATTCCGACCAGGAACCCACAACTAGACGCTGACTGCCCTGTTGCAGATGCTGATCCCGATCACAGGCCTTTGCTCAGGTATGAGGGTCGATGTCCTCCCGGGGGAACCCGAAAGGCAGGCTTAGAGCTTAACATGCTGTGCTCAAAATAGAACTTAGAAGAGAGAACGTAATCTAGTTGCACTATGATAGCATTATTCTTATGTTTCACTCTCCTCGTTACTATTTCAATCCTACTGTGTTGTATGGTTCTGGTTATAGCGGCTCACGCCTTGTTATCTATAATGCAGTCGTTTTATTAAACCAATCTTTAAAACTCAAACTGCCTTTGTCAATTATATATGAGACCACATTGTGTATGAGAGAACTGGTTGGGATCTGAGTGACCACGACTTCCCTGGGAAGCACTAAGATGTCATGTGCTCGGCTGCCCAATTGTCTCTTCCTTTTGGGAGAGATAAGGCACTGCTAGTTAGCCGGAGCTCAACCCGGATTTGGGGTGGCAAGGGTCCTTCACCGTGGGTTAGACTTAGTCCCACACACTGTGAACGATCTTGCCGCCCAAAAATCCAGTAGTCTCATTAGGATAATGAGAGCCTACGTGACATGGCGCCGCCAACGATTGGTCTGGCTCTAATTTTCGGGTCCACCAGTCTCTCTTGGTCTCATATATTATAATGATCCCTCAGTTCCTTTAACAGAGACGTCCATGGCACTGAGGACTTCCACCACCGCGATATAGGTAAGCCTAAATATAGCGGATGGTTGTTCAAGCTTGAACTTTAAAAGGAAAGACCCTGTTTTGGTGTGCCTTCTCTGAACCATCACTGTTTTTCTAATGGCAAACCCCCAGGTAAAACAAATAGCTCTTAATATGAGACAGCCGCTCACAGCACATTTGCTTGCACATGGTCTTACGATCCAGGGTGGCCCAGTCACGTTTGTGGTGGCTGCCCATGCAGCCTATAGAACGGAACTTTTCTACTCCTGGGTCACATTTCCAGCAGTTGATAGGAATACAAATACATTTCATACATATACGGTTGCGAACGCGCCTGGCCAGTACAGGGCGTACGCATACCTAGAGATACCTCTATCTTATCAAGAACATAATAATTGGCTTGATGGCGCCCTACCCCATACAATATTGCCAGTAAGGTTAGGTCCACTGAGTAATGATGGTCCGACCTGGCCTTTAGTGGCCCCATTTACACCACATCCTTCGGTTGCAAATATGCCGGTGGCTGAAGTTCGTCGTTTATATACAGACATAACGGCTACATATAGACGCTTAGTACAATTTGTGATGCAGACACTAAATACAAACCCAGCGCGTGCTGCTCCAGCACAACGACATGCAGTAGCTCCAGGTATAAACCCACCGACTGTATACTCTATAGTGGGTAAAGTTCCAGCAAAGCGGGAGGAGACTCCATTTTGGCCGGCACAAAAAATTAATACATTGGAGGCGGTATTTCCCCATGCGGGACCTCAGGACAAACATAGAATATTAACTATGTGTTTACCATTCAGCATGGTTCCCACAGTGGAACATTGTAATACATGGGGCACGGTGTTTGCCGCGCTCTATACAACGGCACACCAACCTTGGCCAACCTACCGGAAGTGCTTAAACAGATTCAGGATGAATATTGGGCTGCCCCAGCTTTAGATTTAGGAATGCAACTGATGGGCAATTTTGCCAAGGTCTCTTCAATAATACTATGTAATCTTAAAGGGGAGGCAGTTGCGCTTGCAGTGCGTATGCGTCTTCGTGACGTCCCGCAAATAGATCAGGAACAGGAACTGCCTAAAATAATAGTGGAAACATATTCCAGTATCGGTCGAGATAGCCTAGGGGCTGGACCGTAAAAACCACAGTTTCAAGGAAAAATTCGTAAAGACAATGCTAAACAGCAACCTGAGGGTAATAAGAAGCGCTGGGAGAAAAAACAACAGACACCTAAAAAAGAAAGGGGAGAATCTCCGCGTACGGAGACCCCGCAGAATAGGTATAATCTCAGAAACAGGGATAATTTGAAGACACCTGATAGATATCAATACACTGATACAGGCCAATCTCGTTCCTTTCAGGACTCATCGGAAAAGAGAAATGAGAGAGGTGGCCGGTCAGAGCGGAGAACAGAGTACGTGAAACCAAGACAGGAATCACAACGCTCTTCGGAGGTTTCTGTCAAGAAGGAAGAGAAACCGATACAACAAAAACAACAGTTTAAAAAGAAAAAGGTGGCGGCAGTCTCAGTTAGACATGCCACACAGGAAGAGAGTTCTCTTGAAGAACAAGACATGGGCACTAGCACTGCTAGACAGCACGGCAGAGGTCACAATAGTTCGCCGGAATCTTCTAGAGCATCTAGATGTGAAAGCAACTGATGACTTCATACAAATTGAAACAGCAGATATGCGTGTCTCTGAACCCGATAGGGTGTATACAGTGACTTACAATTGGAAGGAGACATTGAACGCACTATAAACGCAATCTTTTGGGATCGTGTAGTCAAGATATATGACATTTTGCTGGCTGAACAGGTTTGGCCGCCTGACTTTGCTCGCACCTGCCCAGTTGGGGAGGAGGTTATTAAACCTTCGTTCACACCACTTGTTCCAGGGGAACTCGCAGAGTCCTATTGCATCAAATGGGCTCTAGCACAAGCACCTGCCCTATATAGAATTCACATAGGGTAGGATAGGGATTCTCCATATCATGTAATTCCGATTAAAGGTGAACCTCAGCCACAACCGCAGTATCCAATAAAACATGAAGCAAGGGCACCGGTGAGGGAAATACTTACACAACTAGAATACCAGGGAGTAATTGAACCCTGTGTCTCACCAATGAATAATCCCTTATTTCCTGTAGCTAAACCGGACCATTCATATAGAATAGTGTTAGACTACAGACATTTGAACGGACATACACATACATATGTTATACAAAATTCACATAGCGCCGCACTGATGAACAACATTGTGCGAAAAAAATATAAAACGACTTTAGACATCTCGAATGGATTCTTCTGCCAGAATATAGCACCCGAAAGCAGGGATCTCACAAGCTTTAGTGCGTTAGGCTCCCAGGAAAAATTCTGTTGTTTGCCTCAGGGGTATAAGAATAGCCCGGGACTGTTTGCGGCTCGTGTGATTGCAATTTTACACGAGTTGGACCCTGAAGCATTGTCATATGTAGATGATATATCTCATGGATGACGAGTTACTACAACATTTAAGACGGGTAGCCCGCATTGTTGTAGGGTTTGCCAAAATTGGCTACAAATTTAATTCCCAAAAATCTAAAATTGCCTTCCTTAGCATCATATTCCTGGGATATGAGTTGTCGAATGAAGGTAAGAGCCTAGCACCACAATTTTTAGAAAAGTGTGCACAATTGCAACCACCTAATACGATTAAGAAACTCCAATCATTGTTGGGCTTTCTAAATTTTGGCAGAACTTACATTCCTGATTATGCTACACGCATAAAACCTTTATACGAATTAATTTGTCCTGATTTTTCAGGCAAATTCTGGACAATTGAACATACACATACTCTTCGGGAGTTACAAGCAGATCTCCTAGCTGCAAAACATTTACATACACGGGACTATAAGACGCATTTGGTCATCATGGTGATAGCTGGGGCCATTGGGTTTACGTATGTCACATTTAACGAAGGTGAGACAGTCCCGATTGGATACAAGTCCCACTTGTATTCGGCTGCTGAACAACAATTCGCACCAACAGAGAAAATTCTCACTGCTGTACAGATGGCTGTTATTAAGGAACGACCTCTTGCCCAGGGTAAACGCATTATAGTCATTTCCCCTATTCCGGCCCTAGAGGCTGTTACAAAAGCGAGCGTTGCTAACGCAAAAGCACTACACCCTCGATGGATACAATGGGCTACATCTTTAACAGCCACTGATGTAGATTACATTTTTTACCCAAAGTTACAAACTCAGGAACTTCTGCAATATGAAGTTGAATATCCAGTTCCCGCTGACACGTTGCCTATTGATCAATATCAAGTAGTCATGTATACCGATGGCTCTGCGCAACCGGCGGTGGGGACAAAACACCAATATTCTGCTGCATGTGCAGTAGTGGCGGCCATATGGAGGGGGAGAAATTCTGCCCCCAACATACTTATACACATACATTAGGGGATTGTACGGCACAATTGGCTGAGCTGAAAGCTCTATTGATGGCATTAGAACATACGGATCGGACACAGTTCACACTGATTGTTTGTGATTCGTATTATTGTGTCCAGTCTTTTAATGAATACCTACATTACTGGCGCTTGAATGGGTTCACAGATTCAAAAGGTAACACCATAAAACACAGACTGCTGTGGGGGGAAGGTAGCAGACCTGAAGGAGACGCTACCGAAAGTCCATGTTGTACATACTCTTGGACACCAGCGCGTTGGAATACACGTTGCTGGGAATACTTTGGCTGATGAAGCCGCAAAGTCGGCAGTGGCAGTTGCCACTGTAGTCGCAGTGACTCGTTCGAGTTCCAAACCAGACACAGAGATTCTGGCTGCCATAAAAGCTATGGTTGATGGCACGCCTTATCCTAAAGGATTTCCTAATAAATACCAATACTATATGGGAAGTATGCTGAACGCTGAAGTTAAAATTCCAGGCATAGGCGTACGCAAGATCCCCAATAAAGTCGTAAGACCACAAGTGATAAATGCAGCGCATGAAGGAGTGGCATCTGCACATGCTGGCGTGGCCGCCACAATTTCGCTATTACAGGCCCGTTAATGGTGGCCTGGTCTCTATAAAGAGACAAAGCAGTATTTCCTTTGTTGTGACATCTGTCAACAAATTAAAGTTTCAACTGCCAGGCGCCCGCCGCAGACACCCCTCTTAATATCAAACAGACCATTACAATGTGTGTACTTGGATCATTGTGGTCCGCTAACACCGGATAGTGCATACAAATATATACTAGTCGCTGTTGATTCTTGCTCCAGATTTGTGTGGGTGTGGCCACAGCGCTCGGCTGACGCTCGAACTGTTATTAAAGATTTGCGTGTCTTTGTCGGTACATATGCAGTTGTGGCATTCTATTCAGACCAGGGCCCTGCTTTTGCCTCAAGGGCATTCAGGGACACCATGGCTTCATTGGGGGTGCAGCTCCAGTTCTCGTCTCCATTTCATCCAGAGGGAAATTCTGTTGTGGAGCGATTAAACTGCGATTTAAAGCAATCCTTAACAGCCAGAGTATTAGGTACGGGTCGTAGTTGGCTAACCCACCTGTATGGAGTTCAGAGAGCACTAAATAACTTGCCTAGAAGGTCCCTGGGGGGTCGTACTTCATATGAGTGCCTGTTCAGAACATGAATGTTTGTTCCGGATCTTGATGGTCCTGGTGTGGAGGCAGCGGAAACGCCTTTTGACATAAATGATCGTGTTCCGTGAAGATAACTCTTCTAAAAGTGCTGCCTCCACAGGAATTAAGGATGTACCAGTAACACCTACTGGTTGGATCCCCTGAGTTGGGGATCTTGTGCGTGAAAAGGTCGCAGTGAAAAAAGAATTTGGCCCTTCTTATCGAGCACCAGTCCCTGTGTTGGGGATACACGGAACGAGAACTGTAATTTTACCACCGTTGCCAGGGGCCAAAGAAAATCGCTTTGTTTCTATTGACAATGTCAAGTTACAACATGTGGCCGATTCTGCACAGCAGACCAAGAGGAACGTCCAGTAGTTCCCAAATCCCTCTCACTACTGGGGAAGATGTTTCGCTTCAAGTTATATATACCAACACTGTTGCCTCTCTGAGCTTGGGGAGGGTGGATGAAGATCTCGCTTTAGTTCCACTGACAAGTAACTTAGAAACATTTGATCGAGTCACCATGACTACTGACGTTGCGGATGGTGATATCTACAGTGTACCACCGCGAGAAACACCGACTCCTCCTTTGATTACGGCGACACCTTTTGCACGAACTACCTCTGGGTACTTTGCCAACAACAACTATGGTCTATCGGACTTGTTTGACTCTTCGATTACTGACCCAGGTCCACGTAAGCTGATGTGTTGGCTTAAAGATACGTATTTTGTTTTTCCTTGGAACTATCTGTGGCTCTTATTGACTATGTCAGCATTTTTTCTCTGGATAGGGTTTGTCATTACCTTTTTTCTGTTAATGCATGGTCATTTTCTTCCTGAGAGATCAGCGGTTGAAAAGGTGGAGGAGGTGTTAAAGCCACATTTTTCATCACATAAGGTTCGAAGAGACTTGTCCTTTGTGAACATTTCTGCAGTGCCAATTCCGGATGGGATTGTGTGGGATAAAGTAATGTTTGATATATACGGTCCCACTGAGATAATTCAAATACCATATGTCCTAAAGTAATCTATGAATGATATAGTAATACCAGGCATTGTATCTGATGATTGGGATGTGAAGACAGTTGATTCCATGATGACTGAATTACAATATTATACTGTCTATGAAAATGAAGATGTTTACCAGTTTAAAGACAATTATGGTGACATGTTTTGCTTTCATTATTATGGGCACCATTTTATACATAAAGCAAGTAGTCCAAAAACGATATTTGACTATACGCAATGGGAGCATTGCCCAACTCCCCCGCAAGGGAGTTCCAAAACTTATTCTGACAAGTTTACGTATTTTTCTGGGCATCATCAAATGAATGCTAAGTCATATTATTTTAAGTTAACTCCGTCTAAAGATAAGCAAATGTTGTTGACTAATAAGAAAATCATATACTCAGATTCCTTTGTTTCCCGACTGTCGATTGAAGGTTATGAATATTGGTCAAATAATATTGATTTGAAAAGTGTTTGGGGAACAAAACATTGGCAGACTGTCAGAGTCACCGGATCCTCGGGGTCTGTGCACGTTCCCAACATGTCCACGACTGAACAGCTCCAAGCCTCTGATAGATAAATCACAGACACTGAGAGTTCAAGAGGGGAAGAGGGGATTTCATCTTTCTTCCTTTTTCCTTGTCTCTACCTATCCGCTTTGCCTTCTCCTATCAGTTGTCACCTTCTCTATTTCCTTCTCCCCCTATTTTGTTGCTCTGCCCTTGTGTGGGTATTTATTTTGCACATTACACTCTGCCCCCGTTGTTCCCTCTCTCCGTCTCTCCACCTCTACCCCTTTCTGCCATTCCCTCCCCTCTTTTTTTCTTTTTTCTTTTTCTCCCCCTCTGTCTCCGCATTCCCATTCCCATTTTTTGTTTCCCCCTGTTGTTTTCCTTTTTCTTTTTTCCCTCCCCCCCTTTCTCCTTCAGGCTCCAGCCAGCCTCCCCCTCCCCTCTCCCCTTCCCACTCCTTCCCTCCCCCTTGTTTCTTTCCCCCTTCTTCTTCTTTTTTCTTTTTTCCCCCGCCCAGTATTTCCCCAGCATAGTTCCCCGCGTAACCAGCGGAGCGCTGGGTCTCTTCAATGGGACTCTCTTTCCCAGAGTCCCCCGGCCTTGCCTGGCGCGCCGCACCTCTGCGACGCGTCATAACTAGGCGCCCGACCGCGCCCACCACACAGGGCGTGGTCGGAGCCCCTACCTCGCACCACTTTTGACACGTCCGTCCTTTGGACGCGGCCTTCTCGAGCTGCGGGACTCTCTTTCCCATGAGTCCCGCGGCCCAGCACTACGCACCACACATCCAATGGCGCGTCACCTGCAGGCGCCCGACCGAGCCCTCCCCGGAGGACGCGGTCGGAACACTGGTCGTCTCACCATTCTGACGCATGGGTCCCTCGGGGCTAGCCACACCGGAACCTCGTTTTCTTAATTACGATCTTGATTGCATGCCGACACCTGCCCTGCACTCATTGGCTCTGACCTCTCTCACCACCATAAATACCGGGCCAGCCATCCACTCAATACCAGAGTGGTCTGGCACCGGCATGCAGGTACTCTCCACGGTAATCCCTTTGGAGTGGTAAGTTTGTTTCTTCATGGTGTTTTGGATTTTTTCCTTGTTCCTGCCCCAGAGACATCCTCTCTGGCCAACAGCCCTTGTCTCCACCTTTCCTTATTTTTGTTCCAATACAACCAAACCCCTCATCTTTCTCCCCCCCCCTTTTTTCTCACTTTACTTATATCTTTTCTTCCTTTCATTTCCTTTCCTTTCTTCTTCCTTTTTTCTTTTCCCCTTTTCTTCTTTTCTTTTTTTCTCTCTTTTTTATTTTCCCATTCTTTAGCTTTTCCTGGTTTTATTCCGCCCTTTTTTTCTTCTTTCTCTTTTTTCTTTTCTCTCTTCCCCTTCCCCCATTCTTCTTTTTTTTCCCCTCCCTCCCTTCTTCCTTGATCTTCCTCTTTGTTTCCCCCTGTTAACTCTTCATCTCCTCAGAGTGTGACTACAAGGGAATACCCCTCCCCCGGCGCTACCCAGACCAGAGGCTAGTCGCCCTTTACCCCGGGGTAAGTCACTAGTGCATGTGTGTGTGATTGTGTCTTCACCTTTCCCATATATTTTCACTTTATGTTTGCTGTGTTGTGTGCAGTGGTGTGCCACCTCTCACCCTTATTAATGTGTGGTTTATTTATCAGCCATTACAGTCCTACCACACCAAGAACCACCTGTTCAGGTAGGCCCTTTATGATTCAATTTGAGCACCTCACTTATTGTTAGTGCTCCGGTATCCTAGACCCTGACGAATGCCCCTGACCTACCAGCACTTTGAGAGGGCAGAAACATGTTGGTCATACGTATTCCTTTTTAGACTCTAAGAGACATTATTCTCCAGTGAGCCTCCTCCCCTGTTATTAATCTTACCAACATGCATCCCCATTAAAACTTAACTAGCAGCAATTGGTGACATGTATGGTAATTTTATCTCCACCTCATCTGGATCCCTGTAATTTATCCAGCCAGTTTAATTTCAGCACTCCCTCTGGTTCTTTTAACCAAGAGGTTGAGTCCGCCCAAGTAGTACCATTTTACTTGGGTGGGGCTAGGTGGTCAAATGATGAAGCAAGACACTATTATGTGTGTGAGACCACCTAGTCCGTAAGGGAACTCCCCCTTCTGCCTCCCCCCCCCCAGGACAACACAGCTCTACGTCCCTGAGACACTCTCCATTCATGCTTTCTCCATTTCGTATTTCAAAGCGACCAAGTTGATACCGCTTATTGAGGGAACACTGATCCAGCTCCACCCTCAACCCCTACTACCCCGCACCCTTAGTGGTTATAGGGATTAGGAAGGGAACAGCTGGGAAGGAGACCTGTAGTAAGAAAAAGGTTAGAACACACAATATGAAAACTATGGCCCTCATTCGGACCTTGGCGGGCGGCGGAGGCCGCCTGCCAAAGTCCCGCCGTCAGGTTACCGTTCCGCGGTCGAAAGACCGGGGCGGTAATTCTGACTTTCCCGCTGGGCTGGCGGGCGGCCGCCTTCAGGCCGCCCGCCAGCCCAGCGGGAAAGAGGCTTCCACGATGAAGCCGGCTCGGAATCGAGCCGGCGGAGTGGAAGCTGTGCGACGGGTGCAGTTGCACCCGTCGCGTATTTCACTGTCTGCGCAGCAGACAGTGAAATACATTTAGGGGCCCTCTTACGGGGGCCCCTGCAGTGCCCATGCCATTGGCATGGGCACTGCTGGGGCCCCCAGGGGCCCTGCGACCCCCCCTACCGCCATCCGGTTCCCGGCGGGAGAACCGCCGGGAACTGGATGGCGGTAGGGGGGGGTCGGAATCCCCTCGGCGGCGCAGCTAGCTGCGCCGCCTTGGAGGATTCCAATGGGCGGCGGTACACTGGCGGGAGACCGCCAGTGTTGCCGGTCCGACCGCGGCTTTACCGCCGCGGTCGGAATGCACATTGGAGCACCGCCGGCCTGTCGGCGGTGCTCCCGCGGTCCTCCAACCCGGCGGTCATGGACCGCCAGGGTTGGAATGACCACCTATATCTCCTGAAATCAATCCTAGAGTATGATTCTAAGGCTAGTCACTCTGAAAACATGAACAATCTAAGAGTTAAGTTTAAAATGACTAAGTTTCAAGATGGCCGGATACCTGTAGGGGAATCAAGAGGAATTAAATGAAAACTTTCTTATTCGAGTACTTTCCTTTACATCAGAATCAGAAAAAACATTCGGACTAAATTTTAAACCAGTCATATAAATCCTGTTTTGAGAATGTATACTAGGACCATACAATATTGCATCTAGAAACTCTGGCCTTCTGTGTACTCTTAAAATGTTTCAACACAAATTGTGCATATTGCAGATATATATATATATATATATATATATATATATATATATATATATATATATATATATATTAAACACCATAAAAGGATTATGCACCATGAATAGCACAATATGGATTCAGGAAACAAATCACATAACTTGTCAACTCGAATATTACATAATAACAACATGAATTAAACTCAAGGAGAGAATCGTGCGTCTTGCCAATTCGAGTGCTACCATGTAAAATAGCAAGAAATGGTAGCATGCAATGAATATCAAAGTCAAATCATCATTAATCGAATCGAGCATCTTGCCGATTCCTAAAACACAATGTAAATGTCAAGGAATAACAGCTCACAATAAATAACAAGATCAAAGTACAATGAAACGAATCGCGCTTCTTTTGCCGATGTAAGCCACCATGTAAAATGTCAAGAAATGGTAGCACGCAATGAACAACAAAGTTAAACGCTCATGAAACGAGTTGTGCGTCTTGCCAATTCGTAAAACATCATGTAAATGTCAAGAAATAGTAGCGCGCAATGGACAACAATGTTTAAACACCATAAAACGAATTGCGTGTCTTGCCGATTCTTAAGCCACCATGTAAATGTCAAGAAATAGTAGCGCGCAATGAATAACAAAGTCAAACCTTTATGAAATAAATCACGCGTCTTGCCTATTTGTAAACTACCATATAAATGTCAAGAAATGGTAGCGCGCAAGTAATCTGTTACTCATTTAAGAATTTAAACCAAGAATATGAAAATTCTAAATAACGGTGTCGGGACAGTCCAACCACCATCTTACCACCTGGAACAATAATCACCAATCAAGGATTAGGGCAGAAGACTGGAAGATCCAAATAGGCCGCCGGGACAGGAGCTCAGGAAGAAGCTGCTGCTTAGCACCGGGACCTCTGAATAGTGAGCACTGGGAGTTGGGCTGGCTCTCTTTTATAGAGTCTTGGCCCAGCCCAGAACCACGCTCAGGCATGTTGCAGGGAAAGTCTCTGGAAGGCCCTGGAAAGGGGCCACACCCTAACACACTCTGAAAACCTGCAGCAATACATTGCAAAGGAACAGTATTTGTAAGCATATTAAAAATAAGTTTTCAGGATTGAACTCTGCAATGCAAAAGGTTAAACCACAACATATCAGCACAATGCATAAATTACTTTGTTTTGAGAGTGTTGGTTTTTTGCATTTTAGTCGCCAATAGAGTGCGTACTGCTCTGGTGTTGACACAGACAAAGGGTAGAGAATGAAAATGTCACTTACCCAGTGTACATCTGTTCGTGGCATCAGTCGCTGAGATTCACATGGTATGCATGAGCTCGCCATCTGGTGTTGGGTCGGAGTGTTACAAGTTGTTTTTCTTCGAAGAAGTGTTTTCGAGTCACGGGACCGAGTGACTCCTCCTTCTGTGCTCATTGCGCATGGGCGTCGACTCCATCTTCGATTGTTTTCCCCGCAGAGGGTGAGGTAGGAGTTGTACTATAGTAATAGTGCCCGCGCAATGAAAAATGTAAGTATGTACCTATTAAAGGATTAAATAATATATATACAAATGTACAAAATTGAAGGTAACTTCTGAACTGCTACAGGCTTCCGGGGAGGTGGGTGGGTCCATGTGAATCTCAGCGACTGATGCCACGAACAGATGTACACTGGGTAAGTGACATTTTCAGTTCGATGGCATCTGTCGATGTAGATACACATGGTATGCATAGACTAGTAAGCAGTTAGTTCCCCATAAGCGGTGGTTTAGCCTGTAGGAGTAGAAGTTGTCTGAAATAGAGTTCTTAATACAGCTTGACCTACTGTAGCTTGTTGTGCGGATAGCACATCTATACAGTAGTGTTTGGTGAATGTGTGAGGCGTAGACCAAGTGGCTGCCTTACATATTTCCTGCATTGGGATGTTTCCTAAAAAGGCCATTGAAGCACCTTTTTTCCTTGTTGAATGTGCCCTGGGAGTAATGGGCAGTTGTCTTTTTGCTTTAAGGTAGCAGATTTGGATGCATTTAACTATCCATCTGGCTATACCTTGTTTTGATATTGGGTTACCTGCATGAGGTTTTTGGAATGCAATAAATAGCTGTTTAGTTTTTCTGATGTTTTTTGTTCTGTCAATGTAGTACATTAATGCTCTTTTGACATCTAATGTATGTAGTGCTCTTTCAGCCACAGAATCTGGCTGTGGGAAAAAAACTGGTAGTTCTACCGTTTGATTTAGATGGAATGGTGAAATAACTTTGGGTAAAAATTTTGGATTAGGTCGTAGGACGACCTTATTTTTATGTATTTGTATAAAAGGCTCTTGTGTTGTGAACGCTTGAATTTCACTTACTCTTCTTAGAGATGTAATGGCGATGAGAAAGGCAACTTTCCAGGTTAGGAATTGTATTCCGCAAGAGTGCATGGGTTCGAAAGGTGGGCCCATGAGTCTTGTTAGAACCACGTTTAGGTTCCATGAAGGAACAGGTGGTATTCTTGGTGGTATAATTCTTTTAAGCCCTTCTATGAATGCTTTGATAACTGGTATCCTATACAAGGAAGTTGAATATGTAGTTTGCAGGTATGCAGATATTGCTGCAAGGTGTATTTTAATAGAAGAGAAGGCTAGCTTTGCTTTTTGTAAATGGAGCAAGTAATTTACTATATGTTTTGGAGTTGCGTGTAGTGGTTGTATCTGATTATGATGGCAGTACCAAACAAATCTTTTCCACTTACTTGCGTAGCAGTGTCTAGTGGATGGCCTTCTGGCCTGCTTTATGACTTCCATACACTCTTGGCTAAGTTGTAAGTGTCCGAATTCTAGGATTTCAGGAGCCAGATTGCTAGATTCAGCGATGCTGGGTCCGGGTGTCTGATCTGTTGGTTGTGTTGCGTTAACAGATCTGGTTTGTTGGGCAGTTTGATGTGTGGTACTACAGACAGATCTAGCAGTGTTGTGTACCAGGGTTGTCTTGCCCACGTTGGTGCTATTAAAATGAGTTTGAGTTTGTTTTGACTCAATTTGTTTACTAGGTAAGGAAGGAGAGGGAGAGGAGGAAAAGCGTAAGCAAATATTCCTGACCAGTTCATCCATAGGGCATTGCCTTGGGATTGCTTGTGTGGGTATCTGGACGCGAAGTTTTGGCATTTTGCGTTCTCTTTTGTTGCAAATAAGTCTATTTGTGGTGTTCCCCAGAGTGTGAAGTAGGTGTTCAGAATCTGTGGGTGGATTTCCCATTCGTGGACTTGCTGGTGATCTCGAGAGAGATTGTCTGCTAGCTGATTCTGGATCCCCAGAATAAACTGTGCTATTAGACCAATTTGATGGTGGATTGCCCACTTCCATATTTTTTGAGCTAACAAGCTTAACTGCGTTGAATGTGTTCCTCCTTGTTTGTTTAGATAATACATCGTTGTCATGTTGTCTGTTTTGACAAGGATGTATTTGTGGGTTATGATTGGTTGGAAAGCTTTTAGTGCTTGAAAAACTGCTAATAATTCTAGATGATTTATATGCAGTTTTGTTTGATGTATGTTCCATTGTCCTCTTATGTTGTGTTGATTGAGATGTGCTCCCCACCCTGTCATGGAAGCATCTGTTGTTATTACGTACTGTGGCACTGGGTCTTGGAAAGGCCGCCCTATGTTTAAATTTATACTGTTCCACCATAGAAGCGAGAGGTAAGTTTGGCGGTCTAGCAACACCAGATCTAGAAGGTGACCCTGTGCTTGAGACCACTGTGAGGCTAGGCACTGTTGTAAGGGCCTCATGTGCAGTCTTGCGTTTGGGACAATGGCTATGCATGAGGACATCATGCCTAGGAGCTGTAGTATTGTTCTTGCTTGTATTGTTCGGTTTGGAGACATGTGTTGAATGACTCTGTTGAAATTGTGGATCCTTTGTGGAGTTGGCGTTGCTACTCCTTTTGTCGTGTCTATTATGGCTCCTAGATATTGCTGTACTTTGCTTGGCAGAATGTTTGATTTTGCAAAGTTGACGGTGAACCCTAGTTTGTAGAGGGTTTGTATGACTTGATTTGTGTGGTTTGAGCATTGTGTGAGCGAACTGGTTTTGATTAGCCAGTCGTCTAGATACGGGAACACATGTATTTGCTGCCTTCTGATGTGTGCAGCGACTACTGCTAGGCATTTTGTGAATACTCTTGGAGCGGTTGTTAAACCAAAAGGCAATACTTTGAATTGGTAATGTATTCCTTTGAATACAAACCTTAGATATTTCCTGTGTGATTGATGTATTGGTATATGGAAATATGCGTCCTTGAGGTCTAGGGTTGTCATGTAGTTGTGTTTTTTGAGCAATGGTAACACTTCTTGTAGTGTGACCATGTGAAAGTGGTCTGATTTGATGAATGTGTTTACTACTCTGAGGTCTAGAATCGGTCTCAGTGTTTCGTCCTTTTTTGGTATCAAGAAGTACAGTGAATAAACTCCTGTGTTTATTTGTGTGCTTGGTACTAATTCTATTGCATTTTTTTGCAGTAGTGCTTGAACTTCTATCTCTAGAAGCTGTGAATGGTATTTTGATAAATTTTGTGATTTTGGTGGTATGTCTGGAGGGAATTGCAGGAATTCTATGCAATAACCATGTTGGATAATTGCTAGGACCCATGTGTCTGTAGTTATTTTGTCCCATGCTTCGTAATATTGACGTATCCTCCCCCCCACTGGTGTTGTGTGGGAGGGGTGAGTGACGTGTGAGTCACTGCTTGTTGGTAGTGGTTTTGGGGCTTTGAAATCTTCCTCTATTCCTAGGGAATTGCCCCCCTCTATACTGGCCCCGAAAACCTCCCCTGTACTGTCCCTGGTAGGTGGGCGGTGCGGACTGTGAGGTGCTAGCTTGTGTGGCCTGACCCCGAAACCCTCCTCTAAAAGGTGTTTTGCGGAAGGTGTTATAAGATCCTCTGCTCTGCGGGGAGTAGAGTGCGCCCATGGCCTTGGCAGTGTCAGTGTCCTTCTTGAGCTTTTCTATGGCTGTGTCGACCTCCGGACCGAACAGAAGTTTTTCGTTTACTGGCATGTTAAGCACTGCCTGCTGAATTTCTGGCTTGAATCCAGACGTTCTGAGCCATGCGTGCCTAAGGATGGTAACCGACGTATTAATGGTCCTTGCGGCCGTGTCTGCTGCATCCATGGAGGAGCGTATTTGATTGTTGGAAATGTTTTGACCCTCCTCAACAACCTGTTTTGCTCTTTTTTGCAGATCTTTTGGGAGATGTTCAATGAGATGCTGCATCTCATCCCAGTGGGCTCTGTCGTATCGCACTAGCAGCGCTTGTGAATTTGCGATGCGCCACTGGTTTGCTGCTTGGACAGCAACCCTCTTCCCGGCTGCATCGAACTTCCTGCTTTCTTTATCTGGGGGAGGTGCATCCCCAGAAGTGTGTGAATTTGCCCGTTTTCTGGCAGCCCCTACCACCACAGAATCTGGTGGCAACTGAGAGGTGATGAATACAGGGTCCGTAGGAGGCGCCTTATACTTTTTGTCCACCCTAGGCGTCACTGCCCTACTTTTAACTGGCTCCTTGAAAATGTCCTTTGCATGGCGTAGCATGCCTGGGAGCATCGGCAGGCTTTGGTAGGAGCTGTGGGTTGAAGAGAGGGTGTTAAATAAAAAATCATCCTCTACTTGTTCCGAGTGTAGTTCTACATTATCGAATAGTGCTGCTCTAGCCACCACTTGTGAGTAGGCTGTGCTGTCTTCCGGTGGTGATGGCCTAGTTGGGTATGTGTCTGGGCTGTTATCAGACACTGGTGCGTCGTACAAGTCCCACGCATCCTGATCTTGGTCATCGTGGCTCATGGCGGTGTGAGCTGGCGAATGTGACGGGGTGTAAGTTGGCGAAGCAGGAGTTACAGGTGGAGGCGAGGGAGGAGGTGTTACCTTTTGTGCTGTTTGTTGCTGAGGAGTAAACTGAGGCGTTCTCTTTCGTTTGACAGGTGGAAGGGTACTGATCTTCCCAGTCCCCTGCTGAATAAAGATACGCTTTTGCGTGTGATCCACGTCAGTGGATTGCAGTTCTTGTTCAAATCTATGTTTCTTCATTTGTGAAGACATAGAATGCTCTTCAGTATAGGAGCCTGAAACAGGGTCTGATGTCGCTTTTTTCGGCTCCGAAAACCCTGTTGATTGTTTTTTCGGCTCCGAGGTAACCTTCCTCTTTTTCTGGGCCGAAAATTCTTGGCCTCTATGGTCTTCGGCGCCACTGTCTCGGCGTCGATCTGTGTCGACACCGAACTCTCGGTGTCGATGCTTTTGTTTAGCACTCTCTCGGTCCCGAGGAGGCTGCGTGCCGGTGTCTCGACCGAAGTCGGACGATCTCGACACTGAATGGGCCTTTTTCGGTGCCGATTTTTGGTCACCGAGAATTTGGGTGGAGCCATGGCCGGTTGGCAGTGGCGTCCCCTGGGCCTTCTTTCCTTTTTTAAGTTCTGATCTCGACGTCTTACTCACAGTTTTTTTAGAGTGTAGCTCGTCGGAGTCTGAATCCTGGATGGAAAAGGATTCCTCCTGTTCCTCTTCTGTCTCGAACTGTCGACGCTCCTTTGGCGTGGACGCCATCTGCAGTCTCCTCGCTCGACAGTCGCGCAGAGTTTTTCGGGACCGGAACGCCCGACAGGCCTCACAGGATTCTTCGCTGTGCTCGGGTGACAGGCACAGGTTACAGACCGAGTGTAGGTCCGTATAAGGATATTTGTTGTGGCATTCGGGGCAGAATCGAAACGGGGTCCGTTCCATCGGCGTTGTTCTCCACGCGGTCGGGCCGACTAGGCCCCGACGGGGTGCCGAAATCTACCCCGAAGGGCACCGAAGCGCTTCGATGTTCAACGCGTCGTCGTATGTGTCTATCTTGAACCGGATCGCAACGATACCGTCGAAAATCTTCCGTTTTCAGCTATCTTTCCGTTCCGAAACCCGGAGCGACAGGAACACGTCCGAACCCGATGGCGGAAAGAAAACAATCGAAGATGGAGTCGACGCCCATGCGCAATGAGCACAGAAGGAGGAGTCACTCGGTCCCGTGACTCGAAAACACTTCTTCGAAGAAAAACAACTTGTAACACTCCGACCCAACACCAGATGGCGAGCTCATGCATACCATGTGTATCTACAGCGACAGATGCCATCGAACACATTGTTTAGAGCATGTCTAATTTCCGTCCAAATGATTTTTTTTTATGAAACAGTACAACCGACTAGCTGTTTGGGCTTAGCAACGATTAGAGAATTGAACATGCCTGTCCCTACAAAGATTGATAACTGGCAGAAATACATAAATGCCACTTTTAGTGAGCTTACAGACTGGGTCCAGAATGGTACATTTAACACTACATTGACACGTCCGGGCGGGTGGTTATTGTGGCCTATAGACACCAATGGATGTCATCAACGTTTTGTCACCTCCTCGGGAGGTTTCAGGACAAGTCGGGCAGACCCTCGCTATATATCACCAGAACATGCTGAATTACTACATATAGTGTGGGAAAATTGTGCCAACAATGGTTAAAATCATCCTCACTAGATGCAGTCAAGACACATCTCACTCTCCTGTCTAATAATACTGACTTGCAAGATTTTTTGTCAGGCCCGAAGACACCAAGTAGGAAGCGTTTCTTGTACGAAGTGTGCAATGAAATATGGAAACTTTCCCAGCAGGAGGCTGCAGCCCGGTTAAGGCAGATAGATCAGGAAATTTTAAAAAGGCATTAGCTGTTGTGGATAATGGAATTCACACCTTGTCTGACCGAATATATACGATTAACAACATTGTTTCTTCTGCTATAGACATTATACGATCTGATATGTCTACTTTATATCATGGACAAAGTCAGACCCAGTCCATTATGCAGTTGGGTTGGACGCTTCAGACATTGAAGGTGGGTCGCGTTCCGTGGCAGCACATCAGTGCCAGGGAGATATTTTTTTCCTTTAATTTAACGTGACAACAACAACTAATGGCTAAAAAGGAGGCGACTTATGTCATGCTTAACATTGAAAAATTAGAAAGATTGCCTTTTACCGTGGCCAAGATTCCCTCAGCAGAGTGGTTGATACACTGGGTTATTAATCTGCCTATTTCTCCATTACAATTCACTTCTTGTTTGAGACATGTTCCGGTAGGCAGATATGAAAAGCTAGGTGATAGTTACATCCATGAGGTGTGGGAGCTTCCCTTCTTGCACAAATGCCTCAATGGCATGAAAGAGGTCTTTCTTAGCGGTAGTGAATGTGAGACTTCAGTCAGCCATTCGATGATTTGTAAGTAGCTGTCCCTGCATGGGGCGTGTAATGCCTCAGTTGCAAATTTGGCTTGCTATTTGAAGGTAGTTCCAGTCCCCTTGATTAAACCCAAGTTCCAGGTGCTTTCAAACAGCAGCTACGTCCTCCTCAATAGTGAAGACTGTTGTGGCATGCGGGCCGGAATAGTTTACGTTGTTTCGGTCACCAAGGTCGTTACTTGCTGCGGGAATGTGTTGGTTCCCCCCACTAAATTAAGGGAGGTAGCGGATATATGGCCTCACATTGCTACTTCCAAGGTGAAGTTCGACAAGTTAAGTAGACTAAAGGCTTTATTGTTTCAAAAGCATGTGGCCCTTACATCTGCACGCGAGACCTACGCACTTCAGGTGGCAAGGTCATCAGCAGAAATACAGACCCTGTTAAATACAAGCTTTCCGAGCCACTTTGGTGAACTCGTGGGATGTATATTTAATGCGTACAGCACGGCTGGATTAGCACATTTTTTCAAAGCCGTTGGTGTTTGTTTCGTTCACACCTTCTCTTCCATATTCGGTGTAATACCTTCGGCTATTCATTCAATTTTCGGAAGCATTTTTGGGTGATTTCTGATAACTTTGGCTTTATTAGCCGGCATTTTGCTGTTGCTGTTGTTTTTCCGCAATGGCTGTCCCACCGCAATAAGGACGAATGTGGGCGCTCCGATCAGTGCAGCTGTGTCGTGAACGCATGATGCAGCACTTTGGAGCAACACTCCTGGAACATTTGGGGTGTGACTGGTCTCTGTCATTCAGACCCATTTTGGATTGTGTGCAGTCCGTGTTTTGGTGCCGTTGGTACTCTTTTGAACATGCACTAGACGTCTGTCTCTCACAGCGACGCCCCCCAGTGGTTGATGCTGATCTGTTGATGTTCCCGATGAGGGCTCATTCCCAGACATGCGCGCTGCGGCTGTGTTTGCTTTGTGAGGCTGATTACGAGATACCCTTCCTGGAGGAAGTTGATATGAACTTGTTCACGGACTCTGTATGGGATGCCGCCTTGGTTGATACTGGGGCTTTGGAATACACCTGCTCTTTGATAGTCTTTGGCGTGGATTTTCCGGTCTTGTCATCTGCCGAAGTGGAGAACCTCCTGCTTTCCATGACCACTGCTTAAATTAGATCTGGTCTAAATTAACACTGTCACATGAATTTGGCTCTTAGCCGCATTCTTATTTCTAAATTGAGGATTAATGTGCTTTGGTGTCCTCTTGACTTGTTGAAATTCTGTAGGGTTTTAATTATTTTTTAGCTTAGGGCATTTTTAGCTTCAGCTTAAACCACTTTCTACTGACAAGGGGAGGGTGTAGTGTAGCCATTTTTAATGTAGCTTTCTGTGCGTTTGCTTAAAGTATTAGGCCTCTGTGCACTTTGTCCAGATGCATTTTATTTAGCCTTGCACTGTTATTTTACAATAACCAGTTTCACTGTCTTGTTTTATATTCTTCCATCACACTGTTTAGCTTACTTCAGCACTGGAGTTCTCAAACAATACATTCTTACTCGCTTTGTGCTTCAGTCAAGGATACAGTCTGGTACATTGCCGATAGACGTGGTAGAAGTTTAGTCTTTAGGGTTGCAGAAAGTACACATTCTTACGTAGGGACGTTTCTTAGAACACTGGCGTGTTAGTTATAAAAACACTTCCTAGTCCTAGTACACGTAAGAGGTAGATTCTGACCAGAAACCCACAACTAGACGCTGACTGCCCTGTTGCAGATGCTGATCCCGATCACAGGCCGTTGCTCAGGTATGAGAGTCGATGTCCTCCCGGGGGAACCTGAAAGGCAGGCTTAGAGCTTAACATGCTGTGCTCAAAATAGAACTTAGAAGAGAGAATGTAATCTAGTTGCACTATGATAGCATTATTCTTATGTTTCACTCTCCTCGTTACTATTTCAATCCTACTGTGTTGTATGGTTCTGGTTATTGCGGCTCACGCCTTGTTATATAAAATGCAGTCGTTTTATTAAACCGATCTTTAAAACTCAAACTGCCTTTGTCATTTATATATGAGACCACATTGTGTATGAGAGAACTGGTTGGGATCTGAGGGACCACGACTTCCCTGTGAAGCACTAAGAAGTCATGCGCTCAGCTGCCCAATTGTCTCTTCCCTTTGGGAGAGATAAGGCACTGCTAGTTAGCCAGAGCTCAACCCGGATTTGGGGTGGTCCTTCACCGTGGGTTAGACTTAGTCCCCCACACTGTGAACGATCTTGCCGCCCAAAAATCCAGTAGTCTCATTAGGACAATGAGAGCCTACGGGACAATACTATGTACTGTCATCCGACAATCGGTATAAAACAGGCCATTACTATAATCACATCGTCTTCTGCTCCTGCAGTATGGCTATCTAATAGCATGATAAAATTGGTCTCTGAAAGTATATATTTTTGGATGGTGAAGGGAAATTGCATAAAAGCCCATTCATGCTACACTTCATAGATATCATCAAACTGAAAATACCATAACAATGTAAGGGTCTGAAAGTAACGCTCTAGATGTTGGATGATGGATCCTGTTCTATGATAAATAGATTGGACATGTTAGGCCTGCAATATGAACATCTTCAGATTCTGTTATGACTGACACAAACATGTTTCCTTTGTTCTTTGCAGAAGACAAGCACTATCAGAACCAGTTTCTCCCAACAGGTTAAAAAGATCAGCACTCAAAGTGCACCCTACCTGCCTAACAGAGCAGCTGCTCATTTGAAATCAGATAGAATATATGTTTCACTAGCCCTCCTTTGGCAATGTCAGCAAGATCTGTGGTGCCAAAGATGGGAAGTTTACTGCTTCTAGCATAGACTTATTTAGATGGCTAATGCTATTGTTAGTTGGTTTCCTAGCTAAAAGGGCTGACCGCAAGCGCAGGTCAGATACACCAACCAGGTTTGTTCTGGTCAAGTATTTTGCCTTCTGACTGTCCTTAAGTCTATAGCATCAGTATAGCATCAGACAGCTCCAGACCCTCCACATTTTTCACTCAACAACACTGTCATTTCAGCATTGGCTGTATGTGTCAGATATACTATTGGTACACTGTCTACTGGCTACTGGTAGTCAGTGGCCTGTAGTTTGTGATGAAATAGGATTTGTGTGTTACATAGACACACATTACAGATTTTAGTGTGAGGTGACTTAACATTGCCATGCACAGACATTTCAGACATTCGTCATAAAAATCTGTCTCAGCTACATCATTCTGTCAATTCCAAGCCCAACACCACCCACATTACCATAAAGGCACCACAGATCCTGTGAACCAGAAAGGAAGAGGATACTCAGTTAGATGTTCAACAATCACACATGTACCTGTTCCTCTGGGGTTCCATAGAGTTGAGAGAACAGAATCTCGCTGGCAAAGAGCTGCAGCTCCTCTGGCGAGAAGGCAGGGGACCTGTCACTTGCTTTGCCCAGCATCCTGCCTCCCAGAGGTCAGTAACAGCAGCAAAAAACTTGGAGGCTGCAGTGTTAGGGAGACATGAGTGTTTTTTCACAATGCGGTGTACCAGTACACGGCGGACACAATCCGTGACAGAGACGGACACAGTCATTATCTTTTGTGCGTAGCCGTCACACAAGGTTAGCGTTACCACCTACTACGCGGTCAACTTCCACTGACAGCCACCGGGTAGCCAATGTATTGTGCGCATGGTTATGCAGCTGCAATTTTACGGTGTGAAGCAACAAATATATTATTTGCACATGATGACCGAAAAAGTCTAAATATGTATTTTGTAAGAGCTTAGTGGACCAAATATTTTATATCAATGTGTGTACATGTTTTACCTAATGACATTTCTAATGTTACCCAGAATTCTGATGTGTATTGACATTAAAAGTATGGAGTGACCATTTCACCTTCTCTTTTGTATTCCATACATACAGACGTCTGACCCGGCCCTGGGTAGGAAGCGACAGCTTCAGGTGTCCCGACCCTTCCCATACCTTGCCACCATGGAGAAAAGGAATGTCATCGAGCAAAATCATCTGAATAGGCTAACTATCTTGGTTTGTGTTCGCAGTTGGAGCCTGATCTCCTGCCTCACAATAGGAATCCAACAGCCATAACACCAATAGTAAAACTCATGGCAGTACTGCATTTTGTAGCCGCAGGCAGCTTTCAATACACTCTGGCAGTATCTGGGAGCATGTCCCAGCCAACATTCAGTGGTGTGCTACAGGAAGTCCTTGCTTACCTGGTGAAAAACATCAACAGCTACATCCAATTAGCTGCAGGATTTGGCCACCATGAAGGGAGAAAATTATGCTTTAGGTGAAATACCATACATTGGTGCCACCACACAACAGAGAACAGGTATACCATAAGCGGAAGAACTTCCATTTCATTAATTTGCAAGTTGTCTGCTTACCAGACGTGTACATCTCTACTTTGTGTGCCCTCTTTCCTGGGTCAACCCATGATTCATGCATACTACGGAACAGCAAAATACCCAAGAAGATGTCACAACTTGGACCAGAGAGGGCCTGGCTTGTTGGTAAATACAACATGACTTGCTGATCTTTTGCCTGATTCCTAGTTTAGGAAGGGACAATGGGTTGATATCTGACTGATCTGTTGATGTGCTGCTTCCGTGTAGGAGACGCAGCATATCCTAACCAACCGTGGTTACTGGCACTGCTGAGGAATCCAACAACACCAGAGTAAGTCTGCTTCAAAGAGGCCCATGGAAGAACACAGAGGCCAGTGGAGCGGGTTTTCGGGCTCCTGAAAGCTGGGTTTAGCTGCCTAGACAAGACCGGTAGAGTCTTCCTCTTCTCATCCGATAAGGTGTGCTAAATAACGGTTGCCTGCTGCCTCCATAACATCACCCTGAGGACAGACTTCCCTATAATTAAAGAGGGTGGCGCCCGTGATGAGCCCCTGGGTGAGGATGTTGAAATTCCCTATGAAGATGACAGTGGTGAAGAAGAAGGAGTTGACTTACGTCAAGATGTGATTGCCCACTTCTTCACCTGAGTGTAAGTATCTCTTTACAAATATTAAGCTTGAATGCCAGTACAACTTGTGCCCTGTGGTACATATCTGTTTGCTATGGTAATTTGTTAGGAATGGTCAGTGCAGGAAAGTTAACAGCTAAAATGATAGTGGATTAGTTTCCCTACACTGAGTTATGTGGTCATTGACATAGATGAACTGTGCTTGTGCTAAGTATGTGTGTCTTCGTGACTTTGCAAGTGATTTAAATTTATTATGTGGTAAAATTAATTTTGCCTTGTTATTTTGTTTCAGGGTCGTTCACCATGTCATCTACATTTGAACATTTCAACATTGTGACATTTGCTGTGATATGATGCTGTTTTGAAATACAAAGTGTACATGTGTTTATCCTGGGACAGACACCCACTTGAGATAGGCAGATCTTTTCCAAAGACAACGTGCACTCTGATAGCATGGAATTTCTTAAGATTGTATCTGACCTGTTTCCTGTGTGATGGTGCCATTAAGGCAATATGTGCCACTTGAGTTGCTTAAACCATGTGTGTATGTCAAGTGCTAGCATAATGTTCTCCCTTCACATTGGTTAAATCTTCACTTTACCTCAGAGGTAGGTGTTGATGTGTTTTATCATAGGTGATAGGACATTTTGTTAGCACATCACTGAATTGTGGATGTGTCATTGCACTAGATACTGCAACAGTGTCCTGTACTGGTCATGTGACCTCAAATGTTGTCACTGCCATGCTGTGGGCTATTGGTGTTATTGATCTAGGATTCCTTTTGTAAGGGCAGGATGTATGGCTCCAATTGAGGTCATGCATTAGTGATAGTTTGCCTATTTAATTTGTTCCCATTACATGTTCCCTTTCATCCATGATATCAAGGTAGTGAAGCAAATAAATCTGAATGTCACAGATATTGGGTTTAGGAGTGTTTTTTGTATCCCAGACTTAATTTCTAGAAGGACCTGTTTGTAACATTATTATGTTCCACATACATTCTCAGTCGAGCTGGTTTACTTTCAATAAATGTGTTGACACGTTTCCTCTTTGTAATTGCAACCTTTTTTCCTAAATGGTGGTTTAATAGTTTTCCCAGTCTGATGGTGGAAGATGGACACGACAAGGAAAAAACACAAGAGTGAGGTGAAATGAAATAAGATGAAATAAACTAAGAAGAGTCTATCATGGTAGATGGAAACACGGTAGTAGGGCCAAATATAGTTTGAAGTGCAATGTCCAAAATACTACTGTCCTTTGAAAAAGTACAGTCCACTGAGTGAATGCTAGGCACACAAGGAGGAAATTAGGTTTGGCGTCTCTTGGAGGTGGTGGTGTTGGTCTTGCCATCCTCTGCTGCTGGTCCAGATGACTGTTCCCCCTGGGGAGGAGGGGGCAGGTGCAGGGACTGGGGTGATAGGGGCAGGGTCATCCTGTGGCAGGGCCCTCGTCTGTGGCTGGCAGTAGTGTACTTCAGACCTCGCCCTTTACATTTTGGGATTGTTGGACTGATCCCAAGACTTGGTCAAGGGTGGTCTGGCTAACTAACACCCTAGTGGCTCCCTTGACTGGCTCACAGATTCCCTCGCACAACCCCTACCCCAACTAGCCTGTGCACTTGAAGTGCCCCCAAACCACTGCGTCCTGGCAGAACTGGAGGCTAAGTTGCTGGTGACTCAACAGTAGCCATGACTGGGGGGGCACAGGATTTGTGTGCTGGTTTTTGGTGCACAGGAAGTGGAGCAGTCCCTATGTTGAGGGCTTGTTCAAGATGTGGTGGGAAGTGTATCTGTGGCCTGGGTGTGACTCCCTGGAGCTGTGTGGCCAGACAGACCAGATGGATCAGCTTGCCCCTCATCATCGGGATTTGCAGCATTGGAGTCCTCACTGAAAGCTTTCTCCTCGGCTGGAGGGGAGGTGTCTTGGCTGGCAGATAATACTGCACTGGGCCGGGTGGCTGGGCTTGTGAAGGATACAGAGGATATGTGTTTAAAATATTGTTTGTGCATTTCATGTGTCTTTGTCTACAAAATGGCCAACCTAAAACCTACGGAGCGTGAGATTGACTGATTGGGCCTTTGTGTTACTTTAATTGTTTTACCCATGCAGCCTGACTTACACAGATGACAACTCCAGTACTGACCTTGTAGATATGTCCTGAAATGCCAAAGTGTTTGTTCAGAAATGCAGGTTACATGTGACAGACATTGAACCCAACACAGTGGTGAGTAGACTGGAGTACTGGACCATCCAAGGCCCACAGAGCTGCAAAACACTGGGTACAAAGTGGTTCATAAGGAGCATGATACTGTAATTGGTCATCATATGGACAGTGAATTTTAAATTGTGTGTGGCTACTGATTCTGTTCAGCATGCCACAAAACATTTTTGGATATCTTAGATTCAACAGATAATGATGTAAGCATTTTCATCAATTCAATGTAGCTATGAGCAGGTATCAACATGAGAAGTGATATTTTAATCCAGGGCATGACACGGTGACTGACTAATGCATTTGTTTTTTAAATGTGTGTGCATATGGAAGTAAAGAACAGTGGAACAACATTACATTCCATTATTGGTTTTCAGAGCCTCATGGTAGTTGTAGTCATCTGTTGACACCGTTGACTATACTTGTTTGAGCAATACATTAAACATTTCACTTTCAAAGGCTATCTTTTAGAGATGAAAACAGGTTTGCACCTGGTACACACAAATGGAAATAATGTCACTAGGAGAAAATGCAACTTAGGTACATCATATTCTCCTGTGAAAATGGATGTAGATTTGGACCTGTTTTTGTAAACACAACAACATACACTGATAGACAATAATGGGCAGAGCCCATGCGAGTGATGGTCCATGAGGATCTACGCACAATCTAACTATCCATATTGCATTATGTTAGAAGGAGAGCTACAGCTACACCCATGCTGCTGGTAATTGGCATAACACAACAGATTTTGTTTATTCAAATTTAATTATATCCATGTTGCTACAGTTGTTGCAGCATTCTAAAAGTCTACCTTAAAGGCAGGACTCCATTGGTGATTAGGGAGACATACATAGGACTGACTTACAAGTCTGCACTCCACCAGGCATTCCAGTTGAGCCTTCAGGATGGAGGATTTGCAGGACCTTCTCCTCCAAGGGAAAAAGTTGTAATGGGGAAGGGGGTAGGAGAACCACCATCAGTCCTCTGGGCCTCCAGCTAACACTTGGAGGCCAGTGAATGATCCTTCCCCTGCAGGTCGTTCCATCACTTCCTTATCTCCTCCTGTGTGCTCAGGTTGTTGGCCACTGCATTCCCCCTTCAAGTATTCTGGTCCATATCTGCCTTTTCTGGGAAATGGTAATATTTTGGACTTGTGCTCCAAATAGTTGTGGCTCTACTGATTTCATTCACCATGACAGACAATTCTCCCTCTGTAAAATGGGGATTTCTTCTCCCTCCCATTGTGAAATATAGCTTAACAAAACTAGTGCTAAAAAAATGAACGGTACTGCTAAAAATTTGATTTAACAAAAAAGACACAGAGGGAGAGGTAAACAGATTCAGAATACCTGACTCCTATGTTGTGGATTTGATGTATGTCTGGTCTTCTACAGAGGAATGGCAAAGGATCATGGTCTGAAATGGAGTGTGTCCTACAGTGTGTTTTACAGGTGTTCACAATTGTCCAGTTTGCAACATGTGTGGGCTAGTGGCATCCAACCAATGGCCAAGGCTGTGGTACTATACTGACAGGGTCCTGCGACTCCCGCTGAGAGGGACCTGCGGCTGACACATAGGCTGCACAATTGTGTGAACTGGATAGGCGGGATGCTGCCGTCAGGATGGCAGCAGAGTGTTGATCCTAGTCATTGGTGCCCGCCGCGTCGGCTACGGGATGCAGCTGACGTTACGGAATACACTCCGTCGTGGAGGTCTTTGGCTTAGCCACAATGCAGCTAAATACAACAGGTGGAAGACTGCCGATGTGACAGTCTTTTCAGGCCCGCTGACAACCAGGTTTGACGGTAAGGCCGCCAACATCGATCGAAATCAGACCCTTGGTACTTAGGGCTTCCTTCATGGGGCAGATGTCATCTGGTCAACATCATCAAGGGCCAATAAGGTATTCTTCCAGGAATGGGCATGTGATTCCACAGACTGTCCCCCCATTCCTCTCCTGGACTCAGTGCATACGTGTAGGGGTACGTTATAAGTTGCAAACCACTTAACTGTGAAATACCCCACACACAGCTACGCACTCGGTCTTCTGGCATGTGGACTCTTTAATGTGTCCTAAGCATGTCACAGTAGCTGCCACCATTTTCAATGGACTCAAAGGCCTTCTTGTCTCTCAGGCACAACTGTAGCTGGTTCCCCTCATGGGCCAGCATTCCTTTTTTCCTTCTCTAGAGTCAGGGTCAATTTCCTCCCCTCAGCAGCCATTTTTTTTTATCTTTCAAGGCTCAGGCAGCCAGCTGCCATGCCAGATTCCTCTCCATCTGTCTGATCTCCAGCTCTGATGGAGACAAGCTGTGGGAAGATACTCTGCTCCCTGTTCTGGACAATGAAGGTGAGGTTGTTCCCTGGAACACACAGCATACTGGCTATGAGGCCTCAACAGTGTCATTCACATTTTCCTCATCCATCTCGTCCTCCTCCTCCTGCTCCTGGGAGGTGGAATCCAACAGGCATATTTGCTCCCCAGCTATGAAGGCAATCTGAGAGGCTTCATCCTTGGATTTCACTGTCCAGCATTAGCCCACTGCTGAACTCCATAGTGAAAAATTGGATTATCCTTTGGGGTGGGTGACCTCAATGATTACCCACAATCTTTGTTGGGATGAACCCTTAAAGTCAACAAATTAACCTGAGCTCAACCCCTTATACCTATGGCAGAGAGCAGGCATGCTTAACTTTTGGCAATGTGTAAAGTATTTATGATGTTCAAAAACAGTTATAAAGCCGAAATGCAAAACAATAAAAGCCCCAGAAGGGATTCGAAAAATAAGTAACATTTAATCAACAAAATTATAAAACTCAAATAAGTGGAACAAAAGATATGAAGTTTTAAGTAGGAATAACACCAATAATCAAAGTATAAATTATAGTCAATGTTGCAGTAGACTGGTACACAGGCTCAATGAGACACATACCACCAACCACGATCATCCTGGTCAAAGGTTTGGCCTTTTGACCTTGTCCTTAAAGTGCCAATCCACCACAGGTGTAAACTTCTGAAGTTCATATGGACCTGAGAGGGACACAGCTTCTAATAAATCACACTCTTACAAGTGTAACAATTTAGAATATTCTATGCTATCCAAAAATATCATAGTGGTCTGGATGCGTTAGTTTTGCAATTTTTTTATATGTTTTGCAATGATAAATAATCTGGTACAATCACCTCAGAAATAGACAAGCAGCGCCACCCTGCGGGCGACTTTCACATGTGGTGGTGTTGAGAATTAAGTGCCAGTGCTGAGCACCAGCAAACATCGGTTTAAATTAAACATGGGGTGTTTAGTAGAAAAGAGACATTGCTCTTATAATAAATATCCTTGTCTTTAGAACAGCAATAACGTTGCTGAGACCTTGTCAACTGGTTCTCAAGGACATGTTGGTGCTAGTACAGACAATACAAATAAGCACTTTCCGAGAATGCAATGAAGGACTAACACTGTCTAGATAGGCGTAGATGAGTTGATTTTGGATTCTTTGACAGGATACATTTGGCAGACAAGTGCCGTCCATGATTTGAAAAGGTGCCCCTCCAGCCTCTGGAGGCTCTGGGGACCCCACACCTTGGACCAGCATAAATATTAAGGAGGAGGAAGGTGTGTGGCCCTTGCCTTGAGTCTCTAAAGCCCCTGGGAACCCCATCTCCTGGGGTGGTATAGCTATTAATGGGGTGGGGTGCAGCCTCCTATGTGAGTCTTTTTTTTAAGGGCATGGGAACCCCATCCCCAGAGCCGAATTATTGTTCTTGAGGAGGAGGCCATCTGCAACCCCCAAAGCTTTCGCAGGCCAAGGAACCCCGGGGCTTTTTTTTAAATTTTAGGTGAGGGGGGCATCTGGCCTCCCTCTTCAAGCACAAAAGCAGCCCCATTCCCTATCCCAGAGGCTCTGATTAAAGCAATGTCCCAGGGACCCCATCCACCAGGACACTGCTGTGTTCCCTGGCCGGGAGAGTGACAGGCAGGAATGTAAACTTTACTTAGAAAGAACAGAAGCAAATTTATGGAGCCAGCTCCTGCCAGGATCCACTATGTGTGCTAGCTGGGTAGCCAGCAGGGGCTGAGAGGGCCTTGGGACTCCCGTCACTGCCCCCATTGATTAGGCTGTTGTGGTTGCTCTGGGTAGGCACAAGGGCACCCTCTTTCATATAATACCCTCTTTCACATAATGGCCTGCTCCTGCTGACATCCCCTACGGCTGTTGGCTGAGGAGCCAGTAGGGGCTGCTGAGGCTTTGGGGCTCCCCTTGCGGCCCTCAACTTAAAAAAAAGGTGAGTGCCCTGGAGGAGCCTCAGTAGAAAAAAATGGCTGACTCCCACCATCATGTTGGCTGGGGAGCCGGAACTTAAAAAAACAAAGCCGTGGGTGCCCCATAAAAAGTATATATCTGAAAAAAAAAGAATTAGCAATGTGAGGAGGATCCACTCGTCTATGGCTTACTGCTCCATTCAAGGAGTGCCCCATTATGTCCTTCAAGGGTTTTTTATAATTATATCTTTCTGCCTGGTGGTGCCCTAAAACAGGCTGGGGCACCAGCGACCATTTCTTTAATGTTTTGGAGGGATGCAGTGAGTGCAGCAACCCACAGCAACATTTAAAATTGTAAGTCCCCTGGGTCATTGAATCCACAACCAGAGGAAAGCTTATTTTTTTAAAGCACTCCGAGCTGGGGCTCCATTTTCTTCAGCTGGAGTGCAGGAGCTGGAATGCAGGAACCTCTTGTGGTTGGTTCTATGGCTATACTTTGTGGGCAGTAAAATGTTCAAAAAAGACTCAAAGGCTTATGTAATGTTTTTTACAACAATGCCTTGTTGAAAGTATTTTGTGGCAATCACTATTGTTAAACATTGCAATGTGTGAATTTATGAAATATACGTTTGATTATAGATTATAGCTATTCTGGACTTTTTTGTCCAAGTCATCGGGTCTGTCTTATCTATGTTGATGTGCTGACCTCCTGATAAAGCCAAAAGGCCCATTGGTTTTTAAATTTTGATCATTTGACAAAGTCAGTAGTTCTGCCTTACTTAAGATGACACCCTTTATAAGGTTACATGACATAGTCAGCTGTGCGTGGTGGTGGGGGGGTACAGGCACTCACTGGGGACTGAGTGTAGGGCCTGGCCACATGCTAGGCCCTTTGACCAATGTCAGGCACACAACGTTGGACATCTTATTTTACATTAAACAAAATATAGAAATTCACTGAAAAAAACTAAGGTTAAAGTGACGTTATAGTTAGGAGTTGTACTAATATCTTACTTTACATTTTATAAGAACCTTAGATATTCACTGAAAAAATGAAAGGTAAAAGAGACGTTATATTTAGGTAAAATGTCATCTAAAACATACCATTTAAACAAACAAAACACTGGAATTCACCAGTTAGAGATTACTCAAGTAACTACAACTTGTGCCTCAAAATAAATGACTTGCTCTCTTGTCCTGCACTGCTAAATACCTCACATATTGCATCACTTATCACATGCTCTATGACATCATTATTAACATTACTATAACATCTGAAATGACATCATTGATAGCAACACTGCGCCTGACAAAGGGAGCAAGTTATAATTACCCGTAAAGCACTTGTTATAGTTAGTTGCGATAACTGTAACTGGGGCTGGTAAATTTCATTGGTTTTGTTTGTTTATAATGGTATATTTTAACTGACATTTTCACCTAATTATAACAATTCCATAAACTTTGGGGCATATTTATACTCTGTTTTCACCAAATTTGCGTATTTTTTTTTACGCACATTAGCGCACATCTAACTCCGTATTTATGTTTTGATGTCAGACACGTCTTGTGTCAAAATATTGGAGTTTGCACCATTATTTGGATGCGTGAACCTACCTTGCATCAATGAGATGCAAGGTAGGCGTTCCCATCCAAAAAATGGTGCTATCCCTATAGCCCTATATTTATCCCTCTGTGATAAAAAGACGCACGGGTGTCAGGAGGGGCTAAATAATGGTGCAAAGCTTGATTTGCACCATTATTTAATGCCTGGGTCAGACCACGCATTAGGGGACCTGTGGACCCATTTCCATGGTTAAAAACCATGGAAAGGGTCCACAGGTGCCATCCCCAAGCCCCAGCAACACCCCCACCCACACCAGAAGGACACCAGAGGATGGGGCACCCCATCCCAGGTAAGCAGGGTAAGTATTGGTAAGTTTTTTTTTATTTAATTTTTAAGTGCCATTGTGGGCTCTAACTTGGGGCCCCCTGCGTGGCCCAGGGTGCAATGACCAGGCCCAGGGCGACACTTGTCCCCTGTGCTGGCCATTGGGGTGGTGGGTATGACTCCTGTGTTTCCTAAGACAGGAGACCTGTTTTTGGTGGTTGTGCGACAGGAAATGGAAGTAGTCTGGTTAGAGGCACTTTTTTGCCTCTAACCAGACTAGCGTAATTTCCCAACGAACAACCCTCTCCTTCCCTACCGCCACCGCCACCCGGCTAGCATCTTTCTTGAAGACGCTAGCCCAAGTTTAGCGCTGGCTTGCACTATTCAATAAATGCGGTGCTCGGCTGGCGTTGTCAAATGACGCAAGCCGGCGCTAAACTTTTTGCTGCATAACTGCGTTAAAGTAGTTTTGCAGCAAAAACTATAAATATGAGCCTTTATCTTTTTTCTGTGAAATACATATATATATATATATATATATATATATGTATATATATATATATATATATTTATATCGATATATACATATTCAATGAAAAAAAACAAAGGTTACAAGGACATTATAGCTAGGAGATAGAATTAAAAAAACATAGAAATTCACTGAAAAAAACAACAACAAACAAGAGGGATGTTAGGCTCACATTTCACACATACAAAACCAGTGAAATTCAGCAGTTATAATGACCTCAACTACCTATAACTTGCACCTACGTAATGCACTGCTTATGACCTCACATATTACATAACTCATGGCATGGTCAGTGACATCACTGATGACATCACTGATGCATGGCTCACCCGCAAACCATATTACATCAGCTCCCGGGAAGGTAGCGGACCCCGGGGTTGGCGTGGGGTCATGTGCCCCCCCCCCCCATACATCTAAATATTCACCCCAGGGAGGTGGCGGTGCCCAGGGCTTTGACAAGCCCAGGAGGGGGGCCCCGTGCACCCCTCTCATTTTTTTAACAAATGCTCCTGGGACTTGGCCCACCCAGGAGCTTCATGAAAAGGGTGGGAAAACACATTTTTTTTGTTTTAAAACATCTGAAAATTCAAAGGATCCAGATCCACAGATTTTTCTGATGTTTAAAAAAAAATGTTTTTAAGCCCTGGTGCAGTCCCTCTGCGACCCCAGCACCTCTCGGACTTTTGTTTATGGAACGTGGCTGAAGCCGAGTCCCAAGATGGCTGCCAACATTTCCTGGTTGAAGTGTTGACAGCCAATCAGATATCTGCACTGGGACAGTCAGATCCGTGGAGGATCTGTGACCCTATATATCTATATTTTCAAAACTCTAATTTCTCCAATACTACCAAGCAGATTTACACCAATTCACAGAAAGCGTGCTTTCACAACCAAGATCTCGCTTTCTGCCAAATTTAGTGTAATTCCGTTCAGTGGTTTGGGCTGTAGTGCTATTCAAAATTTTGAAAAATCACATTGACATAGAATGGGGGAAAAGTGGTTTGCCCCCCACTTTTTCTCAGCCCCCACTTTTTCAGATCCCCCCGAAACTTTCAAGACAGCAGCTGAACTGACCAAAGTATAAGTTTTGAAAAATTCAAGTTATTGGTAAAACAAAAAAATGGTCCTAACTATAAATATCTAGTGGCAACGGTTTTTTTCAGAGAATATAAACCAATGGGTAAGTAAGGCACCATTATAGTTAGGTGAATATGTCATTGATAACATTAAAGTTTTGAACTAAAAAATGCACAGAAATTCACCAGTTATACTTAGCACCCACCATGCACTGCTTATGATCTCACATTTTACATCACTCATGACATGTTTTATGACATCAATGATGACATCTCAAATTACATCAGCCAATGAGTGCATTAGCTCACCTAACTATTATGTTACTTTAAATATTGATTTTTTTCAGGGAATTCCTATGTTTTTTAACAAGCAGTAATATTTTATCATACATAAAACCAAATGCCTGCTGCACATGGCCTTTAGTCGTGCACAGTAGGGGGTTGGCTAAAGCATCTATACAGGCCCTGATGCCAACCTACCCAGAGGCAGCAAAACCCCTCCCCACCCAAAAGGTAGCCAAACCAAAGCTGCACATGGCAGGTTTTTGGCCCTGAAGATCCTATTCTATGGCGCCCAATTTACTTATTTAGGGGAGGAGAGCATGTGGCCTCCCTCCACAAGGCATATTTAGACCGGGGACCCCATACCCTGGGATCCAATGTATTCATAAGAGGAGGGGGCTGGGTGGCCCGCTCCTGTGCTGTTGTCAGCCCTGAGTACCCTATCCCTGGAACCAAATTTAAATATTATAGGGAAGGGGAGTTCCTCGTGTCCACCTAACCACACTTAGCACCGGGGACCCATTCTACAGGTGCAAAATATTTTTGGAGAGGGCGGGCCACTTGAAAAGGCCCTGGAGTCCCCTTCCTTCTGGGCCACTACTTACATTTAAAGGGAGAGGGGGCTGCACACCTCCACCTCCTCGAGCTATTATAGACCCTTGGAAGCCCACCCCGAGGCCGAATTCAATTAGGGGAGGGGGGGTGCAGACCCCCTCGCAGAGTCATCATAGGCCCAAGGGAGATCACCCCTGGGACACAGCAGTTTCCTTGCCCGCACCAGAGCAGAGAGGCGAAACGTGTTTGCTTCCACTCGACTGGAGCATTTTCGAAACTCCAGCCAAATGGGAGTCCACAAAAAGTCTGCTCCCAACAGGCGGGAACGTTGAAAATGCTTGAAATTACTCGAAGTAGACTTCTGATCTGTTGTGATGTGGGCAGGGAAATATATCACAAAGAGAGCAGCCTAAATAGCTAGTCCCTCCAGGCGGTAGCAATATGTGGGCAGGGAAACAGAATACAAGTCAGCTCTCAGCCGAGGGGAGCACTTTTAAAGCTACTACCCTGTTTAAAGGTCATTTTAAAACCTGCCAGAGAGGGAGCAAACACAGGTTTCAAAACTCCTGTTTCCCAGGAATGGACTCCTGAGGACACAGCAAGTGAGCCAGCTCCAGATGATAGGGTCTCAGGGCATTTTCAAAGCATGCCACCAATACCCTTTCCGAAGAATTTTAGCCCCAGGGTGGCCTCCCCAAGGCTTATAATAACTCAGAGAGGTGGCAGCACAGCCTCCCTCCGCTTTTATGGTAAAGTTTGGCCCTCGTGTGGGGCTCCAGGGGCCTATAATGGCTGGAAGTTTCAGGGTGATTCATGAAGCAGGGGGCGAGAAAAGGGGATGGGTCTCAAAACACATTTTCGCTAAGCAATTTCCCATAGGGATTTTGAATAGACTACAGTCCGAATTTGGCAGAAGGCTAGATCTTGGTACAGAAAAACTCTTTTTGTATTTGGTGTAAATTCATTTAGTAGTTTAAAGAAATAATAAATTTGTATACCTAGGGATGAGGAGGGTCCGTGGAGATCTGAATGTCTCCCACCACTTCAACCAGGAAGTGGTGGTAGCCATCTTGGAGCTCTGGATCGTCCGAGTCCCAAGAAAAAAGACAAAAAAAGAAGAGGGCAGGGAAGGAACCCACCCAGGGCCAAAAACATTTTTTCTTTAATTTTGTCAGGAAACCACGGAGGATGTGTGAATGCCAGGAAAACTGGAAAAAAAGAGCAAGGGCAGTTGCCTACGCTTGCTTCTCCTTGTCTCCCCCTTTCCCCCCCTCCCCCGGTGGGCCCGGTCCCTAGGAGGGAAAGGGGAAGAATATGTTTTATATAAAGGGGGTGTGCACCACCATCCCTTCCCAGGCTGACAGGCCCCCATCCCCGGGGGCCCAGAGTTAAAATGGGATGGGAACTGCAAGGATGCCCTCCTGGGCCAATTTCAGCCCCGGGGACCCCTTCCCACAGGCCCTGGGGAAGGGAGGCCACGCAGCCCATCCCCCTGGGCCTGGCACGGATAGGAAGGAGAGAGGGGCCACGCCCCCTCCCAGAGCGGCCGGGCTCCTGCTATGCCCAGGGTGCCTACCCCGGGGACAAGGCGTGTCTGCTCATTCTTGGCTGGAGCGGTTTTAAAGCTGTAAATGTAAAGTGCTTCTGGCCTCTGGGAGCAGATTTTTTATCTTTTTTCCTGCCCACTGTGAAGTGGGCAAGGAAACAGATGAAAGGAAAGATTGCTCCCACCTTGAGTGAGCAGCATGTTTAGCTGCTCCCTGAGGGTGGGAGCATATCGGCTGCAGCTGGAAGTAGGGAGCTAGCTAAGGCCAAGAGGACATTCGGGCTCCACCTCCAGCCTCCATCAAAAAGGAAGCGGTTTCCCTGGGTGGCTCCAGGGCTCCCATCTGTTACTGGCTAGGCCACAAGGGCTGGAGTCCCTGGGGCCCACGGATCATGTGGCCATGCCCCAGAAGATAGCGTCCCTAGGTGGCGTGGGACCCTGTGGCCACCACCCCAAACATGAATTATATAGGCGCAGGGGGATGGTGACCTTGGGACTAATATTGGCCTGGGGAGGGGGGCTGCATGCCCCCCCCCTTTTTGATTATGTAGGAGGTGCCCTGGATTGGCAACAGGGAACATACCATTTACTGGATAGAATGCAGGGGATGGAGCATTGGGATCAATATTGGTCTGGGGAGGGGGATGCATGCCCTGTCCCCTTTTAAATATGCAGTGGGTGTCCTGGGTGGGATCCAGGGCACCCACCATTTATTGGCCGGGTCCCAGGGGAAAAAGTCCCTAGGCTGCTTGCCTCCCTCCTCATAAATATGCCCAGGAACTGGGAGATGGGGCCCTGGGGCCAAAATACGGCCCGGGGAGGGGACCACGTACTTCTGCCCTAAAAAATGTGGTGGGCCCTAGAGGATGGGTCCCTGAGGCTGGTATAGCCCCAGGTAGGGGAGCCGTGTCCCCCTCTCACAGGTTGGCTGCATGCAGTGGTTGGCCACATGCAAAACTGTCAAAATTCACTAAAAAAACAGGGACATTATACTCAGAAAATAGAATTAAAAAACCTTAGCAATTCACTAAAAAAAACTAAAGTTACAGGGACATTAGATAGAGAGATAGACAGACAGATAGATGGATAGATAGATAGATAGATAGATAGATAGATAGATAGATAGATAGATAGATAGATAGATAGATAGATAGATAGATAGATAGATAGATAGATAGATAGATAGATAGATAGATCGGTCTTCTAGTTACTGTTTTTGGGATTGCTGTATGCTCTTTGGATTCAACACGCAAGACAGAAGCAACCACTATTCAAGAACAAATCTACATCCTATATATACACTATTCATCTGAGAGACAATTTTACAATAGCATATTTAGAAATGTATAAAAAAAATTAACATCAACCCCTTGCTGTTGGAGATTAAAGTCTAAGCTACCATTCTAACTATTCTAAATAACTTTGTGTCCTCATGGAATATTTTGCTTAATGAACTCATCAATGGCACTACTATCAGCATCTGTTAGAGTAATCATTCAAAAAATGCAGATGCTTAAAACCAAGTTACAAAGAGAACTGAACTTTTAAAGAATAAAAAAAATTATTTTCAGATGGCACAATTACTACTTAGGATTGCAAAATGAGCCAGGTTATATAACTCATCTTTACCAATGCCACTTCATAAATCATTCTATTTTTTGAGATATTTTGACAATGTAAGTCTTGTGAGTAAACAGCATAAAAAGGGGTTTAGGTCAAGTTGTTTGGAGAGAGGAGCTTTTGTTAGTATGCAACTAAACTGCATTTGGTGGATCACAATTCTCCATAGTGTTCTTGCTAATTAAAGGATTATTTGAAATACAAAACATTACTTGGATAACATATAAGTGCAGTTTTATCTTTACCATTTTAACCCGAAATTGAATGGTACTGGTGGGTGGTAACTCCACACCCATAAACATGGTACAATGCAGTAGCACCAGCAAGTTCAAGGCAATTGAGTTACTAACCATGGAATGGGGATTAACTGTACAGACATATTTCTACCTTGTAATTCTGTCCTGAAGAAGATCAGTTTTTTTGTAGCTCTCCTCCCCCTTCTCTGAATCTTCCATTCCAGCCATAGAGTACATTAGCGCCACCTTGTGGTGGTCTATGAAACTGAAGAAATCCTTGCATATCCCAAAAGATGACATTCCTGAAAACATGAGAAGATTTAGAACAGAAGCAAACATGACAGACTATGTAAAAACATGTTTGCATCACACTACTAAACCAAGACTTGTACCTCATTTGTTTGCATATAAAGAAGGCCTACCTAAAAGGCGTCCTTGCATAATTTAATATGTTAGGTCCTACAGAAGCTTGAAAATGTACTGGTACAGGTGATGTGCCAATCATCACAATGAATGTATGGTCCCAAATCAAATGTGATGCACACTAGGAGTACTTCTAGAGTGAATGAAAAATCAGATCCTTAAAGCAGTTCAAGAATTATGATAGTCAAACAGTTGAATTATTTGGTATTCAAACCACTTTTTACTTTTGGAAACCCTTACTGGAAGTTCAACAACTGTACACAGGCCCATTCACAAGATGCTATCACTAAAATACTGAGTGCTGAAGAGTTTCAAAAGAAGACAAACTATAATAGTGATTACACAAAGAAATCAGATGGCTTATCAGTACCAAATAATGTCAAAATTTGCTTAGTTTTCACAAAATATTACAGAAAGAACACGATTGGCATAAAGTTGGGAGAGTCAAATTCATCCACTGTATCTCCCTTCCTTAATCTGAGTTACCTATATCAATAAAGAGCTCTTAAGGACACATATTGAGCTACCAATGTAACGCTTCATCATCATTCTTTACAGCCAGCCAATAGAAACTGAGCATTTCCACTTGGCTACTTTAAAGAAAATTGTCATCACGGAGGACTTGGCTGTCACAGATTACATCTCCTTCAAATTACCTGTGAAATCTTTTGCCAGCAGATTCAAGGTAGCCTGGATGATGAGGGGTGATACCCCGAAACCGGTCCCAGAATGCTTGTTTCTGGTCCATGGAGAACCAGGTTTGGCAGTTTGGGCTGGACTGTTTCCTTAGGTAGCTGGGTCAAGACTGATTTGAAAATGACTGGATCAAAACTGGGTGGCATGGTGGTAAAAAAAAATGATGGATTGGGATATGGCCCTGAGTGTTTGCCTGTGGCAGATATTATTTCAAGCATTACATACATCACCTTGTTGATTTTGCATTTGCTGGATTAAAAGAAAGGCATCACAGAAAAGAGGTGAAAATATATAGCTCTCCGTCCCTGAGGCAGCCAGTGCCCTAAAGAGGAGGTGCAGGTACGCAACAGACCACCAGTACAGCTATAGCAGAAACTTTTGCTAGCTACTGCGAGAGATTGTATTCGTCCTCTACAGCCATGTAAAGCACAAAGTGCTCAGACTTGCTGAAGGATACCTCTCTTCCAACATTATCAATGGAGGATCGTGAAGCCCTGGACCAGGACCTGATGGTGGAGGAACTGACCGGGGCTGCTCGCTCCCTTCAGTCGGGAAAGACACTGGGCCCAATGGCCTACCGGAATAGTTATACAATTGTTTTCTGGATAAAATTGAGAAGCATTTACTGTTTATGTCCCACGCAGCTAGAAAAGAAGGGATTCTCATCAAGGATCAACGTCTGGCCACGGTCATACTAGTTCCCAAACTCAGTAAGCCTTCCAAGGACTGCGGCTCATCCAGGCCTATCTCACTACTTAAATTTGAAGCCAAGGTCCTCGCTAAGGTGTTGGCCACCAGAGAGAGAGCAGTTATCTCTAAAATTGGGCACCCAAACCAGTCTGGATTTGTGCCTCACAGGGGGGTGAGACTCAACCTTTGTTGCCTTTATGACATACTGCACATCACCAAGGACCGTGGCCATGACGGGGCTGCACTACTATCCTTGGATGCCAGGATGGCATTCAACATTGTGGAATGGCCCTGCTTGTTTGCGGTGCTGGCCAGTAATGGCTTTGGCCTGAAGGTTCCTTGGGTGGGTCAAACTTCTGTATAATGACCGCTGGCCCAGTTGCGTGTTAATAATACCATGTCACGGACATTCACCCTGCAGAAGGGCATGAGTCAGGGCTGCTCACTGTTGCCCCAGATTTTTGCACTGGCTGTGTGGGTTCGGCAGGACCTGCTCATAGAAGGTATCCGGGTGGGCCAGGAGTGAGACGAATGAATATCCCTTTATGCAGACGATGTGAGGCTCTATGTCACCAAGCCGGAAAGGTCCACAGACTGAATCCTCCATATTTTTGGGATCTTCAGAGAGTACCGTGGATACTACATTAATTAGGAGAAATCACTGGTCTTCCCTTTATCGGATACAATGTTGAAACTGCCTCTTTGGTGTGAGGTGCCACTGACAATACAGGGCTTTAAACACCTGGGCATTTACATCGCCAGGGACCCGGATGTATTTCTTGAGAGGAATATCCTTTCACAGTTAGAGCATCTAAGTCGAGCCCAGCACTGCCGGACCCTCCTGCTGACCATAATGAGGCGGGCAGCCCTGTTTAAAATCATGTCCCTACTGCAGCAGCTGTGCATAATGTAAAACACACCGTACAAGTTCCCCTTTAATATTTTCATAAGATAGATACCAAACTACTTTAGGATGGGGCCGCTCGCGTATTGCCTTATGTAAGTTGCAAAGAGGTGTTTATGGGGGGCGGTTTGGAGTTCCCAAATATATTGCATTATTACTGGGCCTCACAGATAGTGACGATTAATGAGTGGACGTTTGCGAACTGAGAGGAACTGGCCTACAAACTCGACAGGTTGACAATGGGACGGGCTGGTTATCTAGCCACCCTATACCAAAAAAGACGGACCCGCACAATAGTGAGCACTTGGAGGGAGGCTACCAGGTTTCTCAGGAGGGAAGGTAAACTCTCAGACCTTACCCCACTCTGGACTAGTGATCTGCGGAGTGAGGTGGGGGCCTGAAGGGCTTCAGGAGATAGGCTCTGATCAGCATTGAGCACTTGGGTGATATTTGGAGGTACCAGACGTTCGTTACATTGGAAGCCTTGCAAGCAGAATTTAGCATGAGCAACATGGAGAAATTTCGCTATTTGCAGTTGGGACACATGCTGAAATGTCACATTGTAGAAGGGGAGCATTTATAACCAGCGGCCCCCTTGAGGATAGGTTGCTGACTGAGAGAGATGTGGACCTGCTGAAGGATGAGGAGTGGATTGAGGTGCTGCAGAATCCTAGGGAGGTGGCTATATTCACCTGCTTCGGGCTAATTCAACAGAAAGTTCTCCATTGAACATATTACTCATGCATGCTACTGCACCATATAGCAAGAGCCCAATCCCCATAGTTCCTTTAGGTCTGTGGACAGGAAGGGACCTTTTCTACATCCTATGGAGATGCTCATATATCTACTGGGCTGGAGGTCCCACTAGAAGCAAAAGGGGTCTTACTAAACATAAAAGAGGGGGTGTCATAGCCTAGGTGGCAGCGAATCTGATTGACATTAGTAGCAGCAGTGGCGAAGCGCAACATGGCTAGGGCCTCGGGGTTCTCCTACAACACCGCGAGTCCGGGACTGGGAGGAAGATATGGACTAGTGTCAGAGACCGGAACATGTTGTGTACACCAATAGGAACAGTCTGCAAAAATGGGAGAAGATCGGGGACATGAGAGAGCTGCAGGAAAGAGGGAGATTGCCAGGAATGGGGACAGTGTCCAATGGTCTCTTATGACGATGTCTTTAATAGTCAAGGATGATGATAACGATATTTGCTGTGGAATATTCGATCAACCTGTATTGTTACTGTATGTCATGTGGTGGCTCACTATTTTGTGCAACAGTCTAATATCCTACTGCTTACTGAGCGTTTCATTTATAAAAAGTTTTTTTTTTAAAAGAAAATATTTTTGTGTATTCTCACGTTTTGCCTCAAAACAACTGGGGTTAATTAATGTAAAAATATCAAATGTAAAAACAAATAAAATGTTTCTCATTTGATTTATTTGAGTGTAATCATTGTAGTTTGGCTGAATTGCACCAAAAAGTGCAAAAGACAATAAATACGGTCAGGGAAAGGTGTTGTCTTAAAGGTAATGCCTGCAAGAAAAGTGAAAGAGTAGAGGAAGGATGTAGGTGACTAGAAGAATATAGCAGACCTATTCTCCACCTCGCCCTCATGAAAAAATGAATTCTAATTTACAGAGAAATGTGGCACACATTCCCTCCACTCTTTAACCGGCTGTTGACCAGGCAGGAACATGACCGCTCCTTGATCCTAATAGACATATTGTTCACACCATTCTGCCACAGGGCCATTTCTAGTGTTTGTGGGGCCCAGGCAGATTAGGAACAAGCACGACCCCTATAATTTACATAAGATTTTTTTTTAATTTGTTTATTGCAACAAACATACAAATTAACATCCCAAATGCCACATTATGCCGCATACATTTATACACACAATAATAGATGAGTAAAGTGACTATACTCTCCTTCCCCGCTGCTACTATTGTTTGTACCTGGGTCTGTAACGACAAATAGTTGTATACTGGTGCCTATTCACCTTCCCACTGAGTCTTGATTTGCTTCTCTTCACTCTTTCCTATCTGTGGGACTCATCCCCACAGACTCGCAGCCCTGGGGAGCATACAAACTTCCCCCTCTGGTCCCACAGTTGGTCCCAAGGTTGACCCTTTAAGTAGATGCAAATGGTGTGCCCACTGGATTCAGGAGCAGATATGTATTTAGTGGCCCCAATATAAATCTTTAGGGCGGGAGCTGGAAGGCAATAACTTGGCATAGGTCTCCAGCTGATCTTTACAGTATAGCAAGGAAGATACCCAATCTTTAAATTTGGGCGGTAGTCCTGTTCCCCACCTACATGCCAATCTTTTTTTTTTGCCAGCAGGAGACTTAAGTCTGTGTATCTAAGATGTGTAACCTCCAGTACTCCCATGTAACCCAGCAGAGCTATCTGCAGTGTGAGCATTAGTGGTGTAGATATCATGAGGGACAGAGAAGTGCAGCACCTGGTGACATAGCCAAGCCAGGTGCAGGAACTCCGCACACTCTGCTCCACACCTCGCACAGCTGTCGTCTGGCCATAGGCCATATTTATGGAGATTCATAGATGTATAGATTAACCTGTGTCGGAATTTATAGTGTATGCTTCTCAATCTGCTGCATGTCTGTTGGCATCAATATACCCATTGTTTATCCGATAGTGGCATCTGTAACTCTCTATCCCATCCCTCCTGCACTCCCCCACTAGTTATTGGCTGTTCTTGCTGCACAGATTGGTAGAGCATTGACATTTATAATTTGCCTAAGATTTAACCTCACAGGAAGTGACATCACAGGAAGCAATATCAATTTACCATTTATTATTTGGCATTGTTGAAGCCACCTTGCAAGAAGCTATTTACCTAGTTTGGATATCAGTAAAATACTTAAAAATATAATTAAGTAGCCTAATAAAACATGTACATAAATTCAAAATCTCTATTAAGTGGAAATACATTAAATGAATTAAACTTAGTTATTGTTCTAGTGAATGGGCTGAATGAATATGTTATGCTAACCAGTCATCCTGGCACTAAGGGATTTCCAAAGTTGAGGTGCAGACTTTACTAATGTGGGGAATGCATAGTTTTAAGTGTTTTCCTAAAGGATTGGAGTTACACAGCTTAGGAGAGAGAGAGAGAGAGAGAGAGAGAGAGAGAGAGAGCTCCAGTCTTGCACAGCCAGAAAGGAGAAGGATCTGCTTCCACTCTGGGCCATCTAAACTTTTGTTGACACAGAGTATAGGATTCTTGAATGAACTTAAGAATTGTTGTAGATAGAACATTCTTAAAGAAATGTAAATGACAAATAGATAGTGTCTTACGGATAGAGGGTTTCAAACCAAAAATCCATCAGACAACAGAAACGAGGGAAGAAATGGCACACTGATGCAGAAGTCTCAGATGAGGAGCCTAGCACTGTTCTGAATGATTTGAAAGGTACTGAATGCAAGAAAGCCAAAATAGAGGGTATTTTAATAATCTAGTGAGAAGATAATTCGCAGTACAACAGCCTCTATGTAGTGAGAGGGGAGAAAAGGGACGATTTGGTATTGCTTATGGATGTAGTAAAAGCAAGTGGATGAAACTTAGTTAATCTCTTCTGAAAAAAAGAGAAGAGACTAGAAATTAATCCAAGTTTGTTTTGCTGACTCCACCAATGTGGGCAATTGACCCAGCTCCACTGCCACCAAAAAGAACACCATATGGTATGAGATGCTTTAAAAATGAGGACCCTTGTTTTGTCACTATAAGGTTTTAATGAGTGTGTTTTCATTCAGAAATCAACTGCCAGCATGAAAATCCAGCTACTTTCTTGGGCAGAGACTAGATTGTCCCTGAGGGAAATTATCATTTGGGTATCAATATGTACAAGATATCAGCAAGAAAACAAAGGACTGTATGAGTAGGGTTAACCGGGAATGATAAAGATTAAACAGCTCAAATGCAATAACTTCCACAAGTCAGAGGTTTAGTGCGTAACAGAAATAGGTGGTGAATAGATCATTTTAGATTTTCTAAAAATGACAGAGATAAGTCACACCGGAGGAATACCTTAAATTCCAGGTTGTACTAATTGATTTATAAGCACTGACTGGGAAACGTTCAAGTGTGGCACTAAGCTTTAGTAATATTAAAACTGGTCTAACTCCTTGATCAAGAGTCAACCCCTAATCATCTGACACAGCAGGAAATGCTACTTCAAACTCCTAGAGTTCTCAGAAGCCCACCAGCATGTTGTTAATGAGTAAATTACTTTTTATGAAAGAGATCTTGAAGTTGACTCCTTTTTTCTAGAATGTTTTAGACACAAAGATGTCCGACTAAATTGATAAGTTTTGAGCCTGCTAAAGATTTTTAGAGCATTTGTACCTACCTTAAAGACTCTTACTTTTTTGCTTTAACTTTCTTTTGTTCTGCCCATCTAACTTCAACCTCTCCCCTCCAGTCTCCCTCTGCCTTAACCTCTTACCGTATTTCCATGGTTCTGCTTTCCTCCATCCACCTCTCATCATTACTTTTCTCCCCAGTCTGTTTATGTTCCCTCGCTGGTTCTGTCTCTCATATCCACAAACTGTATCCATACACAGCTGTAAACTCGCCTTTCTCCCCCAGTCTCATAACTTCTTTCCTTGTTCTACTTCATTTGCATCCTCCTCTCCCCTTCCATCCTCCCAAAGCATCTTATCTTTTCTTGTTGGTTCTGACCCTCTTAAATCTACTTTCTCCTCCATGCTCTACTCTTTTTCTCACCTTTCCCTCAGACTCTTACTTCACAATATATATTCTGTCGCTCTTACATACATCTCTACATGTCCCCAGGTTCGTACTGTTTCTTACTGGTTCTGTCTTTTATATCTACTTCTCTTCTCAATGCTTTCTTTACACTACATTTCATTTCCTCGCCTGACCCTTAGAGTGCCCGTTGATTTTACTCCTCTTTCCACCACCTCTCACTAGTCGCTCTCTCTTCACCCTCCACTTAAGTCCTCTGCTGGTTCTGACTCTTAACTTCTCCCCATCATGTGTCAGCTTTCAGCCTTTCCTCTTCAGCTCTCACCTCTCACTCCAGCCTTGTACCTTTTTTGCTGGTCTGTCCCCATTAAATACATCTTTCACCTTTCACCACAAGTCTTTTAGCATGAGTCTCTGTTTCTGAAATCTTTTACATCCATCTTTTTCTTCCACAATCTACACTTCATCCTCCTCTCACCTCTTAATTTTCTCACAGATTTTGCTCAATTTTCAACCCCATCCCTCTTCCCTGCTGACACTTCATCTCTCATCCCTCCACAGCAGGGATGTGGAATTAAAATAGCCAAACACCCAGGACATATTGTTTGGGGTCCAGGACAACAAGTTTTCATGTTTATTTTGTTCTTGGGACACGCAGGCCCAACCTCTTGCAGTTCAAACCTTTTGGCTGCCAGTTTGCAGTACCACATTATGGATCAGGGAAGGGCACTGTCTGCAGTTATGCTAATGTTTTTGTCCACATGTTAATGCTGTTTGAACTTGTATTTGTGGTTCATTAATGGAAAGCCTTTATTATTAGGATCAGCAGTCTAAGAAAATGTTGTAAGCTAGGACTGCACGGCTGACAATGCTCCTAATATAAACATGTGTACACACATTTGCAAGGTTTAACAATATGAGGCTGCGTATATTGCTCCCAGAATGTTCACTGAAAAAATGCTAATATTTGCAGAAGCAAGATTGCTGTTTCTTTGCTTAAAAAAACATGTTCACAAAAAATGCAACTAGGAAAAAAACATTTAGCTAAACTACTGTGAAATTTTAGGTGCAATTTCTTTGAAGTAATATTTAGTAAAATGTGTTGATGAATGCTAGTATCTCCCCAAAAAAATATAATGGAAACAATGTAACCATTTTTAGCAAAGTTATGGGAAACGTGAAAATAAATCAACAGGCCAATAGGTCTAAAATTGGTGGTCAGCCTTTTGGTTTTGTCAAGGTGTATCTTGTTTTGACATGGTTTTTGCAAAACTTTATTGCTGTGTGACTATCATAACAAACATTGGCAAAAAGCTGAAATATTTTTAGTCCTCAAAAATCACATATTGCCACAGTTGTTCCTGACACCAACAAAGCTACCTTTTGCCAATATGCTCCTGGTGAAAGAGCAGAATGATGTCACTTATAGGGAAGCCAGCCAATACACAGAGACAAAGAATGTTATTTTAAAAACGGTCTTGGATAACCAATTAGGGGCAATATCCTTAAAGAAAATATATGTATATGTCCATCCAATAGTGCAGATATATGTCTTTCATGAATTCACAAGAATTTACAGAAGTAGACCAGGAAATCGCACTCCTACAACATATTTGTGAACACCATTTTAGCAGGAGAAAATCTGCATATGTAGATCTGTTGAGCTTCTACAAGTTCAGTTCCCCTCCAACCACTTTCCCCTAACATTTGAAGATGTTTTACTTCGGCCCTTGTCAGGAGTTAATTTCCAGCCTTTCTCAATATGGGTAAAGATTAGAGAAAAGCTGAGGGAAAGCCCTAAACCACGCAAGTTAGTGGATTTGCATGGACTCCAAAGGGCTTTACAGCTCTGGAACTATTGCTTGCCCCTATATCCAGCCTGAGAATTTAGATCTTCTGAAAGCTGGCAAAATGAGGGAATTGCAAGTTTTAGGATGCGCCCGGCATAATTAGAGAGGCTATTATTAGAGCTCTTGTACAATGAGATTGCTGCCATTATATGTTGCCTCACTACATGGCACCGAAGGGACAAGTGGATTTTTTTTACAGGACAATTTGATTTAGGCCGCAACATGTTCTATGGACAAGTAGATATTTTATCAAATTCAACACCAGTTTCTTTTCTCTGCTCTTTTCTCACTGATTCTGCTAAACAGCTACACCTCCCCTGCCTCTCTACCCAGCCTTTTACCTGTTCTTGTTGATTGTGCACTCTTACATCCACCTCTTACCCTTCCCTCTTTGAGCCACTTAAGTTCTGATGATTTTCCTTCTTTGTATTTCTACTGCTCCCATTCATGCACTACCTTGCACCTTTTATCTTTCCCTCCAGCCTCAATTTATTTAGCTGGTTCTGCACCCTTTAAATATACCTCTTGCTATCCTGTTTTATTCTTCATGTTTCATCTCTCCCCTACCTTTACCCTCCTCAACTGATTCTGACCCATAACATTCACCTTTTGTCTCCACATGCTAACCTTCACCACTCTTCTCCTCAGTATCTCATCTTGTTTTGCTTGTTCTCCTCCTTTACATGCACCTCTAACCTTCCACCGCCCCACTCTCCCCAATCCTTTTACAAGTGGTGGCTGGTGCTTGGGGATGCTAGACCACCAATGCCTAGTATCAGCAGGCACAAAAAGTAGCTGCTTTGAATAGCTTTGAAAGGCAAAAAGTATAAACACCCAAACTAACAGTCAGTCTGGGTATTTACTTTAATCAGTGCTATGATCCTTCCCGTACCCTTCACACATTCACAAGTCATAGAGAAGCTGTGCATGCCTATGAAACAAATGCATGTGAAACACAGAAACATACCTGGTCACTGAAACATAAAAGCATGCTTGGTCAGTGATGCATTTTAGCAGTGTCGCTAAAAGCTCTATCAGATGCCATGATTGAGTGCGGCTGTCTCAGTATCAGTTGGTCAGTTGGACTGTTTCCAGTGTGGTTCCTCTTGTCCATTTTACCCACCACAGGCCAGTTTGCCAGTTTTTTTTCCACACAAAAACCTTGGCATGCTGTGCAGGTGGTTACACAGTGTTTCAGCTTTCTTAGTCCACGACCACACTGTGTGAAAAATCCTAGAGCCAAGAATCACCTAGGATCATACAGTGTCACATTCCAGAGGAGACTGTCACAGCATGTTGGCTTTTTGAGTGTCCAATAACCCAGCCTTTTTGCAATTGCAAATAAAGCGTTATTCTCCATGTAGTAACCATGATAGCACATTGAGTTTATTTTAAAAGCTAGGACAATGGATCCGTGTGGTGTATTGGCACTTGTAGGAGACCGGGTAGGAAATAAGGTTTCAGAGGCTTGATATGGTGTGAAATGTTGGCTGTTTTTGTTTCAAGTTGTGCAAAAATAATGGACAAGTATACTGCAGGATTTTCTTCGCACGGGTACTGGTAGTGGCAGTAATGTAAGCTCCTGGATTTGTTCTGATCCTTAAAGTTCTAATCTTTCTCTTCTTTCTATTTCTGTTTTAGGCATACAGGTGCAGGCCAGGAGTAGTTACTACTGCCGGAGTCTTGTCACATGGGAACCAAAATAGAAAAGGAAAAATAAGTCCTGTGCTCAATATACCAGGAACGATTATGGGCATTCCCAGTTCACCCAGACAGCAGAAGTGAATACCTCAGTGAGTTGAAGTGATCCTATAGTCTCATTCAACAGATGGGAGTGGGAACAAACCTCACAAAGTAGAAGAGGTGCTTGTGACATCCCTCAAAGAACCTTTACAAATAAAGGACTGTTCACTCACCTGCCCACCTTAACAAACTATTCTCAAGGTGGGTAAGATTTGCTGAGTGCTTCTCTTCACTATAGAGATTTCAGTCTCCTCACTCATATGGAAAGAAAAATGTATCGAATTGAATTGAGGCTGGCAGCCCTATTTTCCCACCTTTTGTTGTTCTTTATCCGTATTGTGCACAAAAAACCTCATTAAGATAGTGCTCTCTTGTTTTTATGCCCCCCCTTTTTTCCTTTTCCAGCCCGGGTCACTCACCACGAGTGTCACGGTTCTCCAGAACCGTGGTGGGTGCCTTGGCTTCTCTGGCGGAGTCCCAGGCCTCTGCTTCAAACCACTCTTCTTGCTCCTCGTCTTCTTCCTCCTCTCTGCTCTGGTCATCTGCATCTTGTCCTGGCGCCGCCCTCCTCTCGTCTGCTTCTCCTCCTCGCTCTGCTCTTCCTTCATCTTCTTCTCGTCCTCGCTCTTTCTTTCCTGTGTTTCAGGTTCCTCCTTTCCCTTCTTTTATCTTGCAAGTTTTTTCTTCTTGCTCCTCTTTCCTGACGCCTTTGGCTTCTCCTTCTTCTCTACCCTTTGCTGCTCCCTGTCTTTATTGCTCTCTGTCCATCCTCTCTTTTTTTCTTCCGGGTCTTCCTTAGAGCTGGTCTTGTTATGAAAAATAGCATCCAGGGTCAGGGCTGATGTTTCCTCTAATTTATGTTTCATTTTGTTTTACAGATGTGGTGCCATGGATCCCTCCCCGGAAGTCTTAGGTATGTGTTGGGGATGGGTGGGGGTGACACCACAGCACTATTCTCCCATGTACCTCCTGTGCTGCAGTATTTCCTAATTCCGAGTTCGACCATAAATGTGTATTTTGCGCAGAACAGTGAGAGATGTCAGGATAATGTATTAATTTGATTGAACTACCTTAGACTGGCAATGTCTACCCTTGAGTAGGAACACATTTCTTGATCTAGGAATGCTTCAATTTCAAAGAAAAGTAAATGGGACAATTCCCATGAATTTTGAAATAAGCATTATATGCAAAGCAGGAATTTGACCCAAAAATAAATGTGTATCCAGGGGCTGGCATCCCAGATGAAGCAATGCAATGCATTCCTGGAGGGCATTCACAGTGGATTGGCGGCCCAACAGAGATTGATTCAGGATCTGGCCTCCTCTATGATGACAGCCATTGACCCTGTTTCTACCATCCCCCCTCCAACTACTACTTCCCAGTCCCACTCCCCTCAACCCCAACCCATCCCAGGCACACATACAGATGAGCATGCACACAAGGCAAAACACAAGAGTGGCACAGGCAAACACAAGCACCACACTTCATCACACAGGCACTCACACAGACACCATACAGTTGCAGACACGACAGCATCGACTGCCTCCACCTGCCTCCCAGTCATGTCCACACTCACACCTGCATGCACTACATCTACATCCACTAATCCACTATCAGCATCAACACACCAAGCAGAACACACACCTCACTGGCAGACACCTCCACAACAACCATGCATGCGTTCCCTGTGTCCTCTCCCACCGTGTCTGTCCCCCCCCCAAAGGGCACAAACGAAAGCACTCAGACACCCAACAGCCATCCACCTCACATCAGCATACAGCCCATGCACCTGCACCCAAATCCAGCAGACATACACCTCCAACAACCACTCCCTCATCCTCCACTCCCATTACTCATCCCTCCTCCCGTCCCAACATCCCTAAAAAGCTTTTCCTTTCCCAAATTGACCTCTTCCCTACCCCTACCCCCATCCTGCACAGATGGGCAGGGTAGCAAGAACACAGCCCAGCACCTCAGCCAAACAGTCTACGGGGACAGTGGTAGCACCACCTACTCGTGGTGGTAAGGATACCAGACCTACAACATAGAAGGGGAAGGAGCCAAGACCGCCAGGGAAGAAAGGGAAGAGTCCTGCAACACCAGAGAAGAGTGTGAAGAGTCCTGCAAAAGCTGTGAAGAAGGGCCTGCACCAGCTGTGAAGAAGGAGAAGGAGCCTGCACCAGCTGCGAAGAAGGGGAAGGAGCCTGCACCACCAGGCAGAGAGGGAAAGAGCCCATCCACCCTTGTCAGGAAGGATAAGGGATCCACAACCCATGGACAGGAGGAGATGAGGCACTCTATGCCAGCGGAAGCTGTAAGACTAACACCGCTGCCACCACCAGCTGTCACAGGGCCCCCACCGCCAGCTGTGGAGTGCAGCCATCAGGGAGTGGAGGGGCTGGCCAGGAGGCTCCTCCAACCACCACCACAACGCAGCCATCAGTGAGTGCAGGGGCTGCCCAAGAGGCTCCTCCAACCACCACCACAATGCAGATATGGGACAGTGCAGGGGCTTCCCACAGTGCAGCCGTCACCACCGGTGGACGCCATGTAGGCCACCCTCCAGGGGCTGCTGTGCAGGCTGCCCCCTCCAGAACCAGTGGGAAAGCCACCCAGTCCAGAGACTGTGGCCTTGTACTCCGCAGGACAAATAATTGCCATGTTGCCCCCTCCAGAACCAGTGGGGAAAGTCACTCACTCCAGAGACTGTGGCTTTGCACTCCCCATGACAAAGCAATGGGCATGTGCCCCCTCCAGAACCAGTGGGAAAGTCACCCACTCCAGAGACTGTGGCCTTGCACTCCCCAGGACAAAGCAATGGGCATGTGCCCCCTCCAGAACCAGTGGGAAAGTCACCCACTCCAGAGACTGTGGCCTTGCACTCCCCAGGACAAAGCAATGGGCATGTTGCCCCTTCCAGAACCAGTGGACAAGTCATCCACTCCAGAGACTGTCGACTTGCACTCCCCAGGAGAAAGCAATGGGCATGCTGCCCCCTACAGAACCAGTGGGCAAGTCACCCACTCCAGAGACTGTGGCCTTGCACTCCCTAGGACAAAGCAATGGGCATGTTGCCCCCTTTACAACCAGCGGGCCAGTCACCCACTCCAGAGACTGTGGCCTTGCACTCCCCAGGACAAAGCAATGGGCATGTTGCCCCATCCAGAACCAATGGGGACGTTCCTGTATTCAGCTGAGGCGTCTCCCCACCCCCTGAGGTGCCTTCCAACTTGCAAAATGATGCCCCTGCAATGTTCTCTCTGACTGTGTCAGCAAACAGGTTTGACCTTGGATTGTGCCCTGTGGCCTTGTGTGCCCTCATGACTTTGGACTGGGCATTGGCCCTTTATGGACATTTGTATATATTTGGTTCGTGTGATGGATTTTGCTATGCTAATACATTGTCATTACTCCAGCATTATGGCCCGTGTTTTATTATGCTGTGTGGCTTGTGCGATTGGTTTACGTGTGCAGCTGGTTGTGTGTATGGTGTGTGTCACTCTTGTTGAGGGATTGTGGCCTTGCACTCCCCAGGACAACGCACACAGCATATTGCCCCCTCCAGAACCAGTGGGCAAGACACCCACTTGAGAGACTGTGGCCTTGCACTCCCCAGGACAAAGCAATGGGCACGTTGCCCCCTCCAGAACCAGTGGGTTTGTTCCCGCATCCAGCTGATGTGCCCCCACCTCCCCAGAGGTGCCTGACTTTTTGACAACTGATGCCCTTGCAGATGCCCCTGCAGTGTTCTATCCGGATTGGTGCAGGATTCGAGCTGGGCCTTGGACTGTGCCCTGTGGCCTATGAACTCGGCATTGTCCCTTTTTCATACAAGTGTACATTTCTGTTTCATGGCCAAATCAGATTGTTTTTATTGTTGGACTGATTACAATCACTTTCATAAATTCCTGTTGTCCTTGCATTATTCTGCAGATTTTCGCGGTCAAATTGTTTTTGTAATGCATTGGTTGTGTGTATGTCGGGTGTGTATGGTGCGTGTGTGTGTCACTCTCGTTTTCCTCCCACCCTCCCTGTGTGCTAGGCGCCTGTACTAACCATCGTCGTCTTCGTCAGCATTGGTGTTCCAGGTGGAGCATGACGTAGAAGATCATCGGGAAGACTTAAAGTTCGGGTTCCATGGCGGCGCGGTTCTTCCCTGTGTCTCCAATGGTGTGTCCTTTCACTTCTGAGCTCTGGTTACGCCAGAGTTTTGTTGTCGTTGATACCACCCCGGAAAAGGTGGCATTTGCAGTGTCTTCATATGGTGGGTGTTACTCTGTCTCCTGCCTGGCTGTCGACGGCTACCACCGCGCTGACTGTTGTTTCCGCCCTGGCGGTTGGTGTGGTACATTGGCTCTCTATGGGAGTTATCACCGCCATGGTCATAATTTAGCGGTACTTAACGCCAGCCTGTTGGCGGTATTACCGCCACTTCATCACTCACCGCCAGGGTTGTATTGAGGGCCATAATCTAAATTACTGTGATTCTCATAATGTTACACCTGACTGGGAATTTGGTTAAACTCTGTGCTTTCTGTAATTGAATCCAGAAATATAGCACAACAACTGACATATAACTAAAAACTGCCAGGAGTATTGGTGTTGTGAGTGGTTGCTTGATGTTTAACATAAATGAGTAACAACAATAAATTCTTCTACTTTCACCTCTCCAATATTTTGACCAATCCTTCACACTCTTTTGCACAGAATCACAACTTCAGCTAGAAAACTTGGGCGGTGATCTGTGTGCACTGCAGAGAGGCCATATATTGAAAGATCATGTATTCTGAACACCTTTTTGACCCACAGACAGGCAAAGTGAGAAAGTCGTACTGCCTTCAGCCTGAACTACAAAATGCTCATCCATAGCCTGTTATAAACTCCTGGAGGCATCTCAGTGCAAAGGGTACACCATACAAGAGCAATATACTACCAAACGAAATACAGAAAGACACATCCTGAAAATAGCTAACATTCCTAAGTAATTCAAGATTAAGTAAAGCATGTGAAATATAAACAGGAACTAAATTGTTCCCATGGATTACCCTAACATGCAGCATCGTACTGGGAGAGAAAATAGGCCCTTGCACGAAAAATAAAAGTGGCCCCCATTAGTGAATTAGATGCTGTACACGATTTTTACAAGGCATTGACGACTACATATATCAGTTTGGTGCAGGCAATGTTTGTATTAATCTACATCAACAGTAAAAACAGGTTCGCCAGACCATAAAGCTGGCAAACAAACAGATGAAGAGGCCTACATACTGAACTGGCAGATTAGCCCATCGGACGCTGCCTGACTGCCCTATAGACCAGACTGACTCTGATCATGTGCTACACGTTTATTTTTGAGACACTGGATCAGTGTTTTTGCAGGTAAAGTTAACGAGATGAGTATAAGGTCCTAAAGGGGCCTGTTTCAACGTCTGTTTAAATGACTGCCGGGTCCAAGTCTCGAGGGATCTAGCCCACTTAAAGCCGTGCTCCAGCCACTTCCCTGCTTCTGCTTCTCTGTCTACACCTCTTGTCTCATTGCTGTACTCACACCTATGTGCTCTCCAACCCTTCTCACTTTATTCTGATTCCCGTACCCATTTTATCCACCTCTCTGCTTCCTATTCCCTCATCCTAGGTGAGCAGTTTCCATTGTGATGCGATGTTATTCTTTTGTTGTGCGCCGTGCAGGATATTCTGCTTTTCATTCCTACGGAGAAGGGTGCACTTAAGACAAAAAAGGCACTTTAAGTACCTGCTTAATTGCTGTCGTCATCATGCAGATGCAGCGATTCGACCAAGAGAAAGAGAGCCAGCAGGGGAAACTGATAAAAAAAAGCAAATAAACCCTGAGTCGGGCCCCTGGGCCTCCAAACTCTGGAGTCGTTAAAGGTGCGGGGCCCGATGGCTGCCTGCAGGAGCGGGGCCTGGGAAGCTGCCCATGCCTTGGGCTGGTCTTGTGCTGTCGTGCTTCTGCCCACCATAACTGTCAACATCAGTGCTCCTTTATTGTTCTCTGCCATGTTTACAATTGTGGTCTCAATCCATGGAGTCTGGAAAGTCGAAATAAGGACCTGATGTCGATATTGGCAGACGAGTTGCTCTGTCACAACCATGACGGATCTCCCGTCCGTCAAAATCTAAATCCCATAGGATGTTATGGGATTTAGATTTCAACGGACGGGATATCCGGCACCGTTGTGATGGATTAACTAATCCACCAATATCTAAACCAGGCCCTAAACTGGAGCGGGTGGTAATACTGGTGTTGCCAAAACTGAAGCTATAGCGGCAGCAGTGGTGCTGCTTGGCCAGGCGGCAGCTGATTGCACCACAGTTGATTACGCTGCACCGACATTTAAAACAGAGAGAGATGGTGAGTGGTCAGAAGCGGTGCCTAAAGTCTGGAGCATTGTGGGACGGCTGCACTGCTACTGTGCCTGCTCAGCTCAGGGAGCCTAAACGAGCTTGGACTGCAGCAGAGCGTACTTGCTGGTCACAAAGAAGTATGGGCCTCTAGAGAACTGAAATTTTCAGGCACCACATGGTAGAAGGCAGATAAGGAACTGTACGAAAGAAGGGTGGAGACAGCGACATCAACATAGTTGGATAAGAAGGAAGGAAGATCTAAGTTCGGTGGAAGTCTGTAAAGCTTGTGGGAAATTAGTCATCTCGATGCCCTTACACTGACCACCTCAATTTAACGTTATATATAAGAAAGGGGTGTATAAGCTTTAAGAATGGGCCCTACTAAAGTTAAAATACAAAATGCACAAACACAAAAACAGAGAAGAGCGAGAGCAAAAGGGGTAGAGAACCAGAAATATACTGGGGAGTCAATGGAGCCGTATGGTACTGCAATTAATGACTCAATAAAGGGTTTAAAGAAGATCTTAAGTAGGCCCATCCCTTGAGCAATTCTGGTGGTTCCAACATTGTGTCAGTAAAAAAAATCCCTAAAAGATTTTGGGGAGAAGCATTTTAAAAAAGGCAGATACAAATGTACCTACCTCCATCAAGTGATATCAAAAATGAAGAAGAAACTTTAATGAGAGTATGGCATGTTTAGACCATGCACAAGATCAGATATCTATAAATGATCTAGTACTGAAAGGCAGCAATACATCCCTGACTGAACCACGATTGTCCTCCTCACCCTGGTTATGTTCACTAGTGACTAACATATTGAGACAGGAAAGGTTGATAGGGAATATGGGGCAGAAATGGGTTAGCATAGGGAAAAACTATGATTAGGGGGCAAAAACCAGTGATTTACTGGAGCAACGTTTTCATTTGGATAGGAATCGAACAGGAACATCTAAACAGCATTCTCCTATAAACTTGGAAATGTAATCTTCGCCAACATATTCAATGCTGGACATAATAAAAATAATGCAAAAACGCTGCATGATATCTGTGAAATTATAGTACTGAATAATTTATTTTAAATTCTTAGAAGATACAGCTGCAAGGTATAGCAGCAGAACTAAAACAAAAAATTATCATATGCTGACTTTAGAAAGACCAGTGGAAGAAAGCAAGAAAGGCATATTACAGGAAGACCAAGTGAGGGACATTGAAAGTACGTAAAAAAGGGAAGACATCTTTTCAGTATTGATTTTTCAATACAGGATATTGATCAAAAAACAAGTGGGAGACCACTATGTATAGAAAATATATACCACGTACACAGATGTTAAGTAGGGACCCAGTGAGAAATGTAAAAAAAAGGAATGGAGAGTGTAAACATCCTAAGGAAGGTGGCATAACATGTTAAAGTTCCGATAAGACAAAAGCATAGGATAGGGAACAGCATCTGAAAAGTAAAGCACCAAGTGGGATATGGGGATAAACAAACAGAAGACCCATTTACCAACAATAGATAAAATACAAGGTAAGCTTGGAAGAGAGGTAATAAGTGCAGAACAACAGGCCCAAAGTTTGCATGACTGGCCAAGCCAAAAGATATAGACTAAGCAGAGGCTAAGAAATACAGAGGAAAAGGATGTGAGGAAAGAGTAACTTCTAGAACAAAAGAAAAAGAGAGTTGGATAGAAAATGAATTATGAGAATACCTTGAGCCACTGGAAAGGGAAAAACATGTAAATTAGCTAGAAACGTAAACCATTTGAATTATATTCCCTCCCAAAATGCCCAAGCTTCAAAAGCAGTATCTTCAAAAGACATTAAACAAGTAGAATTTATGAGCAATAAAGCAGGAAAATAAATAAGAAAGGTATTATTCTTCGAAGATCTTGAAAAAAAAGAAGAAGAGATTTTAAAAGAAGGCAATAAGTTTGTGTCAGAAAGGGAAACAGCAAGAGTGCACTACAATTTGTGTAAAGCTTTATGAAGCATCATGCTGGCCTGGGGAAATATTTAGTGAAATTGAAAAAATGTGAAAATATGAGCAAGACTGGTGGGGAGCCGTAATAAAGGTTCAATGAGGGTGACCATTCCACCGGATAGCCTAGATGAATAAAGAAGTGTATGTGGAGAAGGGAACAATTATGTGAGCTTAGGATCACCTGTCTTAAGGGAATCTGGGGGTCTGAGTGATCTAGACTAGGATAAACGTTACTCACAGTGCCTGTTATTCAATTCTGAAATGTTTCTGGCTTTATAAAAATTTAGCATTTAGAAGTTTTAAAGAAAATTATAGAACCATAGGAGATTATAGTGGTCATTACAACCCTGGCGGGCGGTGATAAAGCAGTGGTAAGACCGCCAACAGGCCGGCGGCAAAACATTTGCTATTATGACCGTGGCGGAAATCGCCAACAAAGACAGCCACTTTAACACTCTGACCGCCACGGCGGTACAAACAAACAGCATGGCGGTCACCGCCAACAGACAGGCGGAGGACAATGTACCGCCCACACTATTATGACAGGCCAATCCGCCACCTTTCCGGGGTGGATTCACCGCGGATAAAAACACGGCGGAAACAGGAATTCCGAAGGAAAAACGCTCACCTCTACACACCCCACGAGGAACGAGGACACCATGGAGCTGGAACTCCAAATTCTACCTGCAATAGTCTTCCTGCTCCTCTACCAGGAGCACGAACGCCAGTGGCGAAGACCACGGTGAGTACTGCACCTGCGACACAAGGGAGGGCGAGGGAAAAAACAGTGAAACTCATACGCAGCACGCAACACCCCCACCCCCACCCACTACAACACACACACTAATGCATATCAATACATCACAGTTACACCTCCCAAGCCCCCCGGAAGAATGCAAAGACAATAGAAAATTAGTGTAACCATTGTAATATATTAAAAGCAAGTAGGCAGAAATATATATATACACCATGTACAAAATATATACCAAGCATAGTAGTCCAGGTAGTGCTCTCATTAAGTCCGTGGAACACTGGGACCACACAGTATGTGCGAGGCCCACACAAGATCCCCGACCATGACAGAGAGAACACTGCAGGGGCATCAGAGAGCAACTTAACAGGCACCTCAGGGGGAAGGAAAGGGAGGGCACCTCAGCCAGTTGAGTGCACGACGCCAAATCCACGATGGGGCCACATGCCCACTGTTCCATCCTGGGGAGTGCAAAGCCATAGTCTCTCAAGTCTATACAGTGGGTGGTTTGCTCACTGTTCCATCCTGGGGAGTGCAAAGCCACAGTCTCTCAAGTCTATACAGTGGGTGGTTTGCCCACTGTTCCATCCTGGGGAGTGCAAAGCCACAGTCTCTCAAGTGGATGACTGGTTCTGGGGGGCGGGGGGGCTTGTGCCCAGAGTGCTTCATCCTGCTAAGGACAGAGGTAGTGGATGGATCTCTCCACTGGTTCTGGAGGGGGCCTTGTGCCCAGAGTGCTTCATCCTGCTAAGGACAGAGGTAGTGGATGGATCTCTCCACTGGTTCTGGAGGGGGCATGGTGCCCAGAGTGGTTCATCCTGCTAAGGACAGAGGTAGTGGATGACATTCTCCACTGGTTCTGGAGGGGGCATGGTGCCCAGAGTGCTTCATTCACCCCGTGACGGACTCAGTAGCGTCAGTGCCCTTGCCGCTCATGGGCCAGCGGTGCTTGAGACGGCGGTGCCCTGTTCAGCGGTGCTTGAGACGGCGGTGCCCTGTTCAGCGGTGCTTGAGACGGCGGTCTCCATTGCAGGGACTCAGCTGCTGGCGGTCCTCAATGGCCCAGCAGGGCTTTTGCTGGCAGTCCTTCATGGCCCAGCGGGGCTTTTGCTGGCGGTCCTTCATGGCCCAGCCGGGCTTGTGCTGGCAGTCCTTCATGGCCCAGCGGGGCTTGTGCTGGAGGTCCTTCATGGCCCAGCTGGGCTGGTGCTGGCGGTGGCCTCCTGGGAAGCTGGGCTTGTGCTGGCGGTGGCCTCCTGGGCAGCTAGGCTGGTGCTGGCAGTGGCCTCCTGGGCAGCTGGGCTGGTGCTGGCGGTCCTGTCCTGGGCAGCTGGGCTGGTGCTGGCGGTCCTGTCCTGGGCAGCTGGGCTGGTGCTGGCGGTCCTGTCCTGGGCAGGTGGGCTTGTGCTGGCGGTCCTGTCCTGGGCAGCTGGGCTGGTGCTGGAGGTGGCCTCCTGGGCAGCTGGGATGATGGCGGTGGCCTCCTGGGCAGCGGGGATGATGGCCGTCTTCTCCGCCGTGCTGCTCCTCCCAGACTTGCCGGGCTTCCCCACCTTGGAAGGTGTCACAGCTGACTCCACACTCCCACCGGGACCCCTGGGAGCGGCTTTGGTGGCTGGAGTCTTCTCCCTCTCCCGCCGGACACTGGCCAACTTCTGATGCTTCACAGGTGGGGGACTGTCTGTGCTGTGGCTCCGTGCCACACTGGCTGCCCTGGTGGCCGGTGCACTCCAGATTCCAGTGACTACAGGCACCACTGGTCCCGGAGATCTTGTGGCTGAGGTGCTAGTTCGGGACCTAGGAGACAGACGGGGTGGGGGAGGTGTGGGAAAGAGGTCAAGGTTGGACAGGAAAAGTTTTTTCGACACACTGGGACGGGTAGCTGGAGGGGGTTTGGGAGTGGAGGAAGCTGTGGTGGTTGTAGGAGGTGTTATTTTGCTGACTTTGGGTGAAGGTGCAAGCGCTGGAGGCTGTCGTGAGGTGGATGGCTGTTGGGTAGGTGTGTGCCTGCGTTTGTGTATCTTGGGAGGGGGAGTCACAGACACACTGGGAGAGGACACAGGGGATGTGTGAATGGTAGTGGGGGTGGTGACTGCATGTGAGCGGGGCGTGGTGGTGGCTGTGCTGGAGAGGGACGTAGTGGCTGTAGAGGTAGTGCATGCAGGTGTGAGTGTAGACGAGGGAGGGAGGGAGGAGGGAGACGAGGAGGAGGAGGACAAAGTGGAGGCAGTGGATGTTGGTGTGTCTGCCTGTGTGTGATGCTTGCGTGAGTGCCTGTGGGATGTGTGGTGCTTATGTTTGCCTGAGCTTCCCTTGTGTGCTGACGTGTGTGCATGCTGGTCTGTAAGTGTGCGTGGGATAGGCTAAGGTAGAGGGGATTGGGTCTGGGTGGAGGAAGTTGGAGGGGGGAGGCTAGAGACAGGGACAATGGCTGCCATCAGTGCTGAGGCCAGAGTCTGAAAAGCTCGCTGAAGGGCCGCCTGACCAGAATGAATGCCCTCCAGGAATGCATTTTTTTGTTGCAACTACCTTTCTACACCCTGGATGGCATTCAAAATGGTAGACTGCCCAACAGTGAGGGACCTGAGGAGGTCAATGGCCTCCTCACCGAGGGCAGCAGGGGTGACTGGGGCAGGGCCTGAGGTGCCTGGGGCAAAGGTGATGCCCACCCTCCCGGGTGAGAGGGCACGGGGCGAAGGCTGAGGGGCTGCTGGGAGGGCAGTGCTGGAAGGGGGGATGGCGGCTGTACCTGTAGATGGGGGTGACACAGATGTTGCCGCCAACACAAGGGAGCTCCCATCAGAGGACGAGTCTGTGTCACTGGTCTCAGCTCCTGTCCCCGCCGTGGAGCTCCCCTCGCCCTCCGTTCCACTGGTGAAGTCCGATTCCGTAGTGTGGCCCTCCATGGCCATGTGGGATGCAGCCCCCTCGTACTCCGGTGCCACTGCTCCTCTGCCTGATGATGCTAATGCACACAAAATCAGGGAGCCCACAAATAGGGGGGGGGGAACGACAGAAGAAAGACATGTTGAGTGCATGCATTACCGCTACCGTTGGCAGACACGAGAGACACAGAAGCCCCCTGAACTACGCCGCGCTCTTGGGTTCCACTGTTCAATTCCTGGGAAATGGCCTACAAGGCTATGGATGACATCTGCACACACAGATGACACAGGGGCATGACTAGGTGTACTTGGCACTCTACAGAGGTGGGGTGCCACATGGCCTGCCTTACGGAGGGACCTTGCCTACGGAACTTGCCCTGGCCTAGGGAAACCCACAGCCCACCTCCCCCATCCAGACCCCTCCACTGCACGCATAGTCAGCAGAATGAGAGTGTACTCACCCCCTTGTTGCTGCTGTGATGCCCTCATGCGCCCATCCAGCTCCGGGTAGGCCACTGCCAGGATCCTGAACATCAGGGGGGTCATGGTGCGACGGGCACCCCTCCCACGTTGGGAGGCCATCCCCAGCTGAGCCTCCGCCGTCTTCTTGCTCCAGTGGCGAATGTCCTCCCAGCTTTTCCGGCAGTGGGTGCTCCGCCTGTGGTAGACCCCCAGGGTCCGGACGTCCTTGGCGATGGCACGCCAAATATGTTTTTTCTGGTGGGCGCTGACCTACATGAATTGTACAGGGGGAAGAGAAAGTTATTACCAACTGCACCGTCAAAGTGATTGGCCCCCATCCCTACCCTTGCCATGTGGCACATGCATTCACCGTTGTTTCATGCACACCGCACTCTCCCCCCTTCCTTCTTACATCCAGCCCTCTCCACACAGGCATAGCCCATACATCATGCTCCCAGTGTTCTTTATCTGTTTGTCTGGAGGACCGTAGAGTAGCGTGTACTGGGGGAGGACCCCATCCACGAGTTTCTCCAACTCCTCCGATGTGAAGGCAGGGGCCTTTTCCCCAGACACTCGAGCCATTGTCTCTTCCAGACCGAGGTCACAGCGGCACTTTCAGTGTAGGTCCTCTCCTGTCGAAGATCAGGTATCGAGTGATTGAACAGATAGAAATGGCGGTCACCTCCACGGCGGTGCGTACCGTCACCGCCGGCATACATCGTCATTGGCTCATGGGACCCATAGGGTCCAATATTAACCAATGCAGCATTGCGCCGCGGTCTTTGACCGCCTACCGCAACGATGTACAACGCCAGCACAGTTACCTCACATCCCATTGTCCCACTTTAGAGGTCAGGCAGCCGCCATTTCAGGGGCCCACATGGCTTCATTTTTAACTGCGTCACACATACCTAGGCCTAGACTCAACACACATACAGGCCACTTTTTGTGTATGAATGGTGTTCTGTGTAAACTGTGGGAACGTACCTCTGAGTTGTTTGACTCTGTGCTCGCTGTTGTCCTTCATAGGCACTGTCCGCTGGGACATGTGAGGAGATGGCGGCATCCTCCGGTGTACCGACTGTTGGTGGACCTGTCGACAACGGAGAAAAGACATGTGATTATCACATACAGGCTTGACCGTGCCACAATCCAGGAACTGTGTACCCAGTTGGAGCCAGACCTGATGTCAGCAATCCGCCATCCCACAGGAATCCCCCCTCAAGTGCAGGTGCTGTCAGTGCTCCATTTCCTTGAAAGTGGGTCATTTCAAACAACAGTGGCCATAGCATCAGGGATGTCCCAGCCTATGTTTTCCAACGTGTTGTCCAGAGTGTTGTCTGCCCTTCTGAAACACATGCGGAGCTACATCATTTTCCCTCAGGTGGAGGATTTGCCTACAGTGAAAGGTGATTTCTATGCTCTGGGACATATCCCCAAAATCATAGGTGCCATTGATGGGACCCATGTGGCTTTGGTCCCCCCCACAGGAGTGAACAGGTGTACAGAAACCGGAAGAGTTATCATTCGATGAATGTACAGATGGTATGTTTGGCCGACCAGTACATCTCCCATGTGAATGCCATGTTCCCTGGCTCAGTGCATGACGCCTACATCCTGCGGAATAGCAGCATCCCTTATGTGATGGTTCAACTCCAGAGGCACCGTGTGTGGCTATTAGGTGAGCACCTGGAAGCTAGTCAGTGGGAATGGTTGTCTGGGTCTGGGGATATCCCTACAGGTTAGTGCGTGTCTAACAGTTGTCCCTCGCCATTTTCAGGTGACTCTGGTTACCCCAACCTGTCATGGCTACTGACCCCAGTGAGGAATCCCAGGAAAAGGGCAGAGGAATGCTACAATGAGGCCCATGGGCGAACTAGGAGGGTGATCCAGCAGACCTTCGGCCTCCTGAAGGCCAGGTTCCGGTGCCTCCATATGATAGGTGGATCCCTATTCTACTCACCAAAGAAGGTGTGCCAGATCATCGTGGCCTGCTGTATGCTTCACAACTTGACTTTGAGACAACAGGTGCCTTTTCTGCAGGAGGATGGTCCAGATGGCGGTGTTGTGGCAGCTGTGGAGCCTGTGGACAGTGAAGACGAGGAAGCAGAGGAAGAAGACATGAACAACAGGGACTCAGTGATCCAGCAATATTTCCAGTGAGACACAAGTAAGAGTACAGACCTGCCTACTACATTTACTTAAACACTACTGCCTCTCTACTGTCTGTCGTTTTCACCCAGTGTATGGTCACTGAGTTGTCACTTTTCCTTATGATTTCACAGATGTGGGTCCCACTGTGTGACATCTGCTTTGATTCCTCATGGACTAGAGCTGTGTGACATAGGTATGTTGACATTACATTTGAATTAACATTTTGCCACTGTAATTGCTAATACACTATTTCAAAATCACAGACAGACTCCAGATTGTTTTGTGCTTTAAGTGTGTTTATTTAAGTGCTCAATATTGGAGGGAGTAGTAAAATGGTGAGGGGTGATGGTGGAGGAATGCCATGGCAGAGTCCAATCTATTAGTCTCACAGGTGCATTGTCCAAAGGGGCATAGGAAGTGGAGCTGGGGCAGCTTAAGTATGGACAGGGTGACAAAGTGGGACAGTAGGATGACAAACAGGGTGGTCTAATTTATTGGCGGGGTCTTGGCATCGTGCTCTATCTTGTTCCTGGATCTCAGGGACCATTTGCGAGGTGGTTCTCCCTCTGAAGGGGGTGGGGTGCTGGTCCTGTGGCAGGGCGTCCTGTCCACTAGCGCCGGCGGAGGTGGTGGGCAGTTCATCGTCCATGCTAGTGTCAGGGGACCCTTGTAGTGCCACAGTGTCCCTCCTGGTGTTGAGTACTTCCTTCAGCTCCCCTACGATGGTGCCCAAGGGTGGAGTTGATGGTTCTGAGTTCCTCCCTAAAGCCCATATACTGTTCCTCCTGCAGGCGCTGGGTCTCCTGAAACTTGGCCTGTACCGTTGCCATTGTCTCCTGGGAATGATGGTAAGCTCACATGATGGAGGAGAGGGGCTTGTGGAGAGTGGGTTCTCTTGGCCTGTCTGCCCCCAGTCGCACAGCAGCCCTCCCAGTTCCCCTGTGTTCTTGGGCCTCCGTCCCCTGGACCGTGTGCCCACTACCACTGCCCCCAGGTCCCTGTTGTTGTTGGGGTGGTGGGTTAGCCTTGGTTCCCTGTAGTGGTGGACACACAGCTGATTGACGTGTCCTGGGGACGGAGGTATGGTCCCGCTGGGTGGGTGTTGTGCTGGTGTTTCTTTGCAGCTGGTGCAGGCTCCATCCCCTTCAGTATTGTTGGTCTGGAATCCCTACCACCACGAGTAGGTGGTGCTACCAATGGGCCAGTGGACTATTTGGCTAAGGTGCTGGGCTGGGTCCTTGCTACCCTGCCTATACGTGCAGGACGGGGGGAGGTGTAGGGAAGAGGTCAATCGTGGAATGAAAAAGCTTTTTAGGTATGTTGGGGTGGGAAGAGGGAGGAGTAATGGGAGTGGAGGATGAGGGAGTGGTTGTTGGAGGTGTCTGTCTGATGGATTTGGGTGCAGGTGCATGGGCTGTATGCTGTTGTGAGGTGGATGGCTGTGGGGATCTGAGTGCTTGCATTTGTGTCCTTTTGGGGGGGACAGGCACGTTGGGAGAAGACACAGGGGATGCATGCATGTTGCGGAGGTGGCTGCCAGTGAGGTGTGTGTTCTGCTTGGTGTGGTGATGATGCTGGTAGTGGATATTGATGTAGTTCATGCAGGTGTGAGTGTAGACGTAACTGGGTGGGAGTTGGAGGAGGCCCTCCGTCCCACTGGTGCCCTCAGCGTCGGTATACTCTGCCTCCAGGGTCCTTTGGGATGCAGCTCCCTCTGTCACCGGTGCCTCTGCTCCTCTTCCAGATGATGCTAATGCATATAAGGGCAGGATGACAAAACAAGAAAGGGGGGGAGAGACAAAGCATACATAGTGTCAATGACTGCACCAACACCACCGTTGATGTACACAACCCTCACACATAGGGATCAGGCCTACACACTAGGCATGGCGCTACTTGTGAAATGGCTAGTCACCAAGGAATGAGGAGGGGCACACCGACAACTGCAGCACACCTGGGACCCACACAGCACTGCCCAGGAGTGAATACTAACAAGCTAGGTAAGCAGTATTTCACATTCAAATCCTTAGCCACCAGAGGACCTACGCTGCTATGTCTGGTCTGGTCTAGGGGCACCCAAGGACACACAACCACCACCCGGATACCACCACACCAGCAGTAAGTTGTAATGATAGCCACTGTGCTCACCCACTTGTGGCTGCTGTGATGCCCTCAAGTGCACAACCAGCCAGTATGCGGGCCATCGGGGGGAGGGTCAGGGTCCGACGTGCACCCCTTCCTGGTTGGGAGGCCATCCCCAGCTAGGCCTCCCCAGTCTTCCGTGCCCAGCGTCTCAGGTCCTCCCTCCTTTTCTGACAGTGGGTACTCCACCTGCCATAGATCCCCAGGGTATGCACCTCCTTGGCGATGGCACGCCATGTTCCGTTCTTTTGATGGGCGCTGACCTGCAGAGGCAATACAGACAGGGGTACACCATTAGACAAACTTTCCAGCTGGTCACACAAATGTCCCACCATACCCGTTTGCATCACCATTGGCACACACATAGCCCAGCCCACAAAATGTACACCGCCAAGAGGACATCCACCCACCACCCTTACACGAGGTCTTCACACATAACTCCAAGTATTCATGCCACATGTAACGTGCCCAAGGTGTACTCACCTGTTGGTCTGGAGGCCCATACAGCAGTTGCTAATGGGGAAGGACCCCATCCAGCAGTCGCTCCAAATCCTCAGGAGTGAAGCCTGGGGCCCTTTCCCCAGTCACACAGGCCATGGTAGGTTCCAGACACAGGTCACAGCAGCACATGCAGTGTAGGTCCTCTCCAATGGAAGGTCAGTAAACAAGTGAGGAATCAGATAGAAAATGGTAGTCACGTCTGCGGCGGTGCATACCGTCACCGCCGGCGTAGATCACCATTGGCCACTATACACAATAGGGCCCAATATTAACCAATGAGGAATTGCACGGCGGTTCACAACCGCCTACAGCCACAGCGCACAACATCAGCGGCATTACCTCACTTCCACCTGTCCCTACACACAGGACAGGCAGTCGCCATTTCAATGAACAGGCCTATCGATTATTGCTGCGTCACAGGATAAATAGGCACATATTTCACTAATTACACTGTAACCATAACATGTTTGCACATTGCAGACTGCTGTTGTGGCTCCATTGTTCAGTTTGTGACAGCCTACTCACCCTTGTGTCCCTTAGATACCTACCGCTGCGGCTGAATAGGAGATGGAGACATACCCCGGTGTACAGACCCCCGGTGGACTTGGCTACACTGGAGGACAGGCACATAATACCCACCTATTGACTGGACAGGGCCACAATCACAGAGCTGTGTGCCCAATTGGAGCCTGACCTGATATCTGCTATCCGTCACCCCACTGGGATCCCCCCTCTTCTGCAAGTTCTCCATTTCCTGGCAACTGGTTCTTTCCAAGTGACAGTGGGCTTGGCAGCAGGAATGTCACAGCCAATGTTCTCAAACGTGCTAACAAGAGTGTTGTTTGTCCTGATAGAACACATGTGCAGCTACACTGCTTTCCCCCAGGTTGAGGATTTGGCCACTGTGAAGGCCGGATTCTATGAAATGGGACATATCCCCAATATAATTGATGCGACTGACAGAACACATATTGCATTTGTACCTCCCCCCGCCAGATTGAACAGGTGTTCAGGAATCGTAAGGGATGTTCTCCCTCAATATTTGCAGGTGACTCTGGTTACCCAAACCTATCATGGCTGCTGACCCCTGTGAGGAATGCCAGGACAAGTTATAATGAGGCACATTGGAGAGCCAGAAGAATTGTTGAAAGGACCATTGGCCTCCTGAAGGCCAGGTTCAGGTGCCCCCAACTGACAGGTGGATCCCTGTGCTACTCACCCAAGAAGGTATGCCAGATAGTAGGGGCATGCTGCATGTTGTACAACCTGGCCCTCAGGCGCCATATACCTTTTCTGCAGGAGGAGGAGACTGGAGATGCCCCTGTGGCAGAAGTGGACAGTGAGGATGAGGAGGCAGATGTGGACAACAGAACATCAGTGATACGTCAGTACTTCCAATGACACACAGGTGAGACAGCGCAACTTCACATTTCTATGACTATTGGTGTATTCTGTGTGGCATTGCCATGCTGGCATTACCCACTTCTTTGCCCTACTAACTGTTACCTCTGGATATTCATTTTGTAGATGTTGGTGATATGACACATCCTCCTGATGTGATCACAACAGCCAGCTACAGGTCATTAATTCTATGCTCATTCTATGTACAGTTCACTAGCAATGGTTGTAGCTGTTGCAATCAATACAAATTTACAATATATGAAATACTAGTAGTCGAGTTTTATCCAAGGGTTTTTATTATAGTACTAAAGTATAGAGAGAAAAGTGCAATGGAATGGGATGATGATGGAGAATAGTCCAGGGTATTGTTCCAGTCTGTTTGTAGCACAGGTGCACTGTCCATGGGGACATAGGAAGAGGAGCACTGGCAGTTCAAGGTTGACAAGGTGACTGCATGGGACACAAGGGGGACAATCAGGAGATTCTCATTTCCTGGCAGTGGTCTTGGCAAGTGCCTCTGGCTTCTGTCTGGGCCGCAGGGAATGTTTGCAGGGTGGTTCACCTTCTGCAGGGAGAGGGGAGCTGGTGGCCTGTCGGTCCTGTGGCGGCGCCACCTGGCCACTAGCGGCAGTGGAAGTGGAGGGCAGTTCAGATGACTGGCTAATGGTAGGGGCCCACTGGTGTGCTGTTGTCTCCCTCATGATGTTGGCCATGTATGCCAGCACCCCTGCTATAGAGACCAGGGTGGTGTTAATGGCCTGCAAGTCCTCCCTGATCCCCTGATACTGTCCCTCCTGCAGCCGCCTATTCTCCTGCATGCAGTCTAGGATCTGGCCCATCGTGCCCTGGGAATGTTGGTAGGCTCCCAGGATCTCAGAGAGTGCCTCTTGGAGAGTCGGTTCCCTGGTCCTGTCCTGCTCCTGGTGCACAGCAGTCCTCCCAGTGTTCCTGTTGGCCTGTGCCTCTGTCCCCTGCACGGTGTGCCCACTGCCACTGACCCCAGGTCCCTGATTGTCTTGCATATGAGGTGTGGCCTGGGGTACCTGTTGATTGATGTATCCTGGGAGTGCTGGGTGGGTGCTGTGGTGTTGGGTCCTGATGGGGGAGGCTCTGTGGTAGTCTGTGACTGGGCTTGGGTCACCGACTGTCCAGTGGTCCCTGATGGGCCAGGTAGATTGTCCAGATCCTGAAGTCCAGATTTACTGTCATCACTGTGGGCTTCTTCTGTTGGGGGGCTGGATAGTGGTGGTACCTCCTCTCCAGTGACACTGGCTGGGGTACCTGTGGGGATGTAAATGATGTATTATGCTTCAGGTTTCAGACATTTGTACTTCTGTAGCTTCCCATCCATGGTTGTTGTTCCCCTGCCAGCATTTGCTTGTGTATGTTGGTGTATAGTGGTTATGATAGTTTCCCTCTGCTGTGCATGCTTTGGTGCTGAGTGTCCATGCAGGGCTGGGAGGGGTGTCCATGCATTGGTACAGCATGTAGGGCTAGTCATTGGAATTAGTGTGATGTGATGGTGGAGTGTGTGGGATGGAGTGGAGTGATGGGAGTGAGGGTGTGGGTGTGTGATGGCATGCAGGTGTGGGAGGTTGATAATTGTTAAAAATTGACTTACCAGTGTCCAGTCCTCCTCCAACTCCAGCCAGACCCTCAGGATGCAGTAATGCCAAGACTTGCTCCTCCCATGCAGTGCTATCGGGGAGGAGGTTGGGGTCCACCGCCAGTCCTCTGTATAGCGAGCGGGTGTCTTGCTGCTATGGAACGTACCTTGCCCCGTAGGTCGTTCCACCTCTTCCTGATGTCGTCCATTGTTCTTGGGTGCAGTCCCACAGCTTTGACCCTGTCCACAATTTTCCACCATAGCTCCATCTTCCATCTCGTATCTTCCTTGCTATTTATATCTGCTGCACCTGCGCTCCAAATAGCTGTGGCTCTACCCTGATGATTTCCTCCACCATGACCCCTAACTCCTCCTCAGTAAAACGGGGGTGCCTTTGTGGTGCCATGGTTGTTATGTGATGTGTGTTGGTGAGGGTGTGTTGGGTAGTGTTGGGTTATGTGATGTGGAGTGCATGAGGGGTGTATGGGTGTGAGTGGTGTGTGTTTCTAGCTGTCTCTGTGCTCTTCTTCTCACTCTAATGGTGGCAATAGTTGTTGGTAAAGGGCGGTGGGTAAGGTGGGTGTGTGTTTTATAGTGGTGTGGGTGTGGTGTGTGTATGGGTGTCAGGTGTGTGTTGTTTGAATTGGCCAATGTGGTGTTGTTTTGTCTGTGGGTGTCCATTCTGAGCATGGTGGTATGTACCGCCAATGGTTTACCACAGTTGAATGACTGCCGTTGTGATTCGTGGGTCATAGTGTGATGGGCATTGTTCTGTTGGCGTAACGGTGTGGGTTTTGGTACCGGCACTTTATCACTGACCCTTGGGCTGGAGAATTTGTGTATGTGGCTTTATTCTGTCAGATTGGTGTGTGTGTGTCATAATATGGTGAACGGATATTCGACAGTGCAGCGGTAAGTTGGCGGCCGTCAGTACGACGGTAAGCGGCATTTACTGCCAATGTCATAATGAGGGCCTAAGATCCAAATAAACAAATCTTTCGAACTTTGAAATACGGACAGCAAATAATACGAACATGAAAAGAAATCGAAAGTTAAAACAGTGTAAATTGTAATGTAACAATCAAAAGCATCTCCAATCAGAGAAAATCACACTTATAGTGGTTGCGATGAACTGCAATTCCCAAGAAGCGCTAGAACCTGAACTCTCAATGCAAAGCTCTTATGCAGGTGACTCCAACCAGTCATTCATGAGCTACCAGTAGCTCGCAGACACCATCAGAGTTCTCAACCATGAATTCATTTTTAAATAGGCACAGGGTCACATTTTCCTTTTAAAGTTAAGGGAAGGCTGTGTTTATTTTACATTATTACCATAAGGCTGCCGATTGCAGGTCCTGATTTTGAGCAGTGCTCAGTCACATTTATGACCCAGGAGGGTGGTGGCCTGGCAAGATGAAGGGTGATACCCTGAAACCGGTCGTAGGATGCTTCTTTCCGGTCCGGGGAGGACCTGGCTTGGCAGTTCGGGCAGGACGGTTCCCATGAGGAACAGGGTCAAGACTGATTTGCAAATGGCTGGGTCCAACCTGGGGTGGCATGGTGAGCAAAAGAACAATGGATTAAACCCAGATCTGTGACTGGGAGTGAGTGTTTGCATTGTTCAGCACTCAGTCCATCATCCTTTTGTGTTGCTAAGGCCTGGCAAGATGGCCGCAGGCCGTAGAGCTCACTATTCCTGGTAAGCCCCTCATTTATTCTTACTGATCCTGTGCTCTGGATCCTTAAATCGATCAGTGGAGGTGCAGGGGAGTGCAGCCCAGCAGTCCGGTTGCCTTGGACTGCTTGTTGCCATGTGCGGGCTGAGAAGCAGTGTAACGAATGAGGGGATTTAGTAGGCCGTAGCTGGCGTGGTCGTTTAATGCATCCAGGCCCTCCCTTGGACCGAGATGAGAGCGGGTGTCCCGGGTTGTGGGGGCAGACAGATAAGGTCCGCTGGAGTGGAGGATCACGCAGGTTTTGTGGTGACACCCCCTGAGGAAATAGGTGGGCCACAGAGAGATGCTGCTTGCTCACTGAGACAGGGCCGAGATGCGGTGACCGAGCCCTGTACTGCCATCTTTGGCAAGGCTGTGTGCCTTTTGAGATCCCTGCGGCAGCCAAGCATGGAGAGAGTTGCTGACAAGACCATGTCCACTCACCTGAATTCCAGGTTCCGCAGGAGCAAAGAGAATAAAACCCTCACCCCTAAACATTATTCTCTCGTATCTGAAATTAACAGGGAACGAGCGAATAGCCTCTGGGGGAAAGGAATAGGGAACAGGGATTTGGGAAGGGAAGAGAAACAAAACACTGGTTCACAAAGGAGCGTCACTGTTATTCTAAGAAAGTTGTCTCAGGGCTTGGCGCAGGAATTCTAAGACCAAAAAAAAAATCTAAAACAAAAGAACAAAAAATATCACAGCATCTTTCAGCAAAATAACAATAATTATTATCATTCGAATGGGCAAGCACTGAGTCTTTCAGAAAGTTACAATAATTATTAGTGCTCGATTACTCACAACAAAATCATTATAAATTCAAACGTATGAATTTGTCTTTTGTTATTCGGTTTCACACAATAGACTTGCTCCACAACAATCAGAATAAGTTCCCTCATTATGAACACGGTGGTGTTAACTGCCGTGTTCATGCTGGTGGTCATTTAACTGACCGCCAGCCCCCCTGTGACCCTGTGGCCGTTTAATGTACATTCTGCTGGTCCGGCAGGCGGAAACATTGTTTCTGTCTGCTGGCCCAGCGTAATGCATGGCCAGGACATTGCCGGCAGCTCCACATGGAGCTGCCGGCAAGGCCTCTGTGCGGCTGGTGCAGCTGCACCCGTCGCACATATCACTGCCCGATTTCCTGCGCGATGGGGCACTGCACAGGGGCCCCTGCACTGCGCATGACAAATGCATGGGCAGTGCAGGGGCCCCGGAGCCCCCCTTCCGCCATCTCCCAGCCAGGGAAAGGCTGGTGGCAGTAGGGATCATTATCCGAGGGGCAGCAGCGCTGCCCTGTCGGATAATGATTCCCTCCTCCGTCAGGCTGCCTGGCAGAGGCAGCCTGGCGGTGGAGGAGGGCAGCCTATGTTGGCCCTCCATGTGCTCTTTATATGGCGGTTCAGCCCGTCATGCGGGTGGCGGTCTTTGCACCCGCCGCCGGCATGGCGGGCTGAACCGCCGGGGATCATAATGACCCCCTAAATGTTTACGTTTACGTAGATATCGAGCAATGCTTTCAGGAGTTCACAACACTTAACTTCAATGGTACTTTTAAAAATACTTCTCAAGATGTCTTTGGAAAATAGTCCTGTATCACAAGTTTCTCAGCATCGACAAATGTCTTTCATAATGCACCAAAAGGTCACTAACCTCAAGATGGCGAAAACAGGGAGACGAGAGGGGAATTACTCACAAACCGACTTCTTCTGGAATGTTTTGATTATATGAGGAAGATGGAATACTGCTTATAAATTTTCCAGCCGCTGCAAAAGTAATCCGCTCCAGAGAGGGAAGCTCTGATGAAGCCTCACACTGAAAAGACGACTCCTGAAAGAATCACGGAACTCCAGCTAAACCGAGAACACCTGCGAACGAAGGAAGACTCGAAGCCAAGCACAGGAAACATGTTGACAGTTCTATTTATAGAGTGGTGTGCTGATGATGAGTCATCAGACACATGCTGGTGATGTGTCATCGATCATGAGGGTTGTGGATGCTGTGCTGGTGATGAGTCATCAGACACATGCTGGTGATGAGTCATCACACACTTCTGATGATTCATATGAAGGAATTCGATGTCTCCATAAACCGCTTGGCACACAGTTCACAAATGGGACAAAACTTGCTTTATATATATAAATATCAATTATATTATTATCAATATAAAAACATGCAATGTAATATTCGGTCTTTAGACGGAAGATCATTTTCCTCACAAGTTACAGGGAAGTGATGTGCTGTAAACACATTCATGACATGTTTCATCTTTTTTCATACATGCTGATTTATTTTGTGAGGAAGCAGCAAGAAGCGTGCATGTGTGAGCCCTAACAGTTGCCTCACTGTGGGATTGCCTGCATCGGCTGTGGGGGGTGGCGGAGACAAAGCTGGATGCCTGGAGCTGGCTGGGACCAGAGGGATTCCTCTGTGGGAGAGCTGCCTCCCTTTGAGGGCTGCGTCTGATGCCGGTGGCCATGTGCAGCTCTACTCAGGCTGCGGGAGCTGCTAGAGGATACTTGTGCTGTTCCAGCAGAGCCCAAGTTGCATCAAGAACTGGTGGACATGTTGGATGGGCGCTGCAGCCTTGTGTACCGGCACTGTGGTAGTTCATGGTGAAGGTGCACAGATGCCTAGACGCTGCTTTTCAGTAGGTCTCCACTGGCTGACAAGTATAGGGATGCCTAGGTGGACCTGCCTTTGCTAATTGCACACTTCTGGAATTGGTGCCTGGGGGTAGAGGAGCCTGTTCTTGCTTTTGTGCCTGCCTTTGTCTATTTCAGAGACCGATTGCGGGGGCCATGATGAGTGGTGTTCTTCTAGATTCGCACACAGTTACGATTCAGGAGGATGGCACTCTGCGGGTGGTAGCCACGCCTGCACGACAGTCTGATGGGGAGGTGTCTACAGTTAAGGAACTGCCTCCCACATTAACTGAGTTCCAGCTGCAGTTGACTGACATTGTGTCGGACACTAAACTTTCAGCTGTGTGACACTTGGTTGTTTTATGTCATCTTCGTTGGTGAATGGATCCAGTGTTCTATGGACTGTAACAGGAGCGGGGTCAACGCTGGGTACATGAGCTTGTCTATTCTGTTTAGGACTGACTGCTTTGGGATTAGGCTCCTATTAGCTGCTTCTGTGGGGGAATTATTGGGAGTGTTGGGATGATGTTCACCTTTTTGGTATTCTGTTATGTTGTGTTATGGTTTTTGGCCTACTCCAGGGCTCGCTGCTTGTCCACTGGGGCCCAGTGGGGTGTTGGTGGCTGCACTGGGACACTAAGTGGGGTATACTGGACAGGAGCTGGGACGGTGGGTGGTAGCTGGATTTCTTATCCCTACGAGGTAAGTGGGTTGTAGAGTGTTTCCTGGCACCCGGTGTGGGGTGGCTTATGTAACATGACTGTTCTACTATGTCTGTCCTGGGGTGGGGGTTATTTTATTGTTTTTCTTTGCTTTCTTGTTGGTTGAGCAGTATTCTATGCAGCACTTTGGGAAGATCATTCGGGTAATGCGGGCGAGGATTCAAGAGCTTTGAGCTATTGCAAGCATGGGTGGGAAGTTTCAGATATTTACCTGGAATGTCAGGAGTCTGAGGACATATGTTAAGAGGTATAGAGTCCTTTCATTTTTGAAACAGCATAGAGTAGACATAGCCTGCCTACAGCAGACACACCTCACAGATGGGGAGGGTGTAAATATGGCCAAGAAGTGGAAGGGAAAGCTGTTTTATTCTTCTTATTCGTCTAATGCCTCGTGGGTACTGCTGTTGGTGGCCCTTTGTGCCTAGCTACATGGCAGCTGTTCTACAGGGGGGGTACATACTGTTATACAGTAAATGGGATGGGAGTGCTCTTTCTGTCCTTAACATTTATGCACCTAACATCGATGATTCTTGATTTTACTTTAGGCTACAGGACTTGATGGGTTCTGAGGTTGATGGCCCTTTTATTTGGTTGGGAGACGTCAATGGTGCCTTGGATGGGGAGAGGGGCAGGTTCCCTCCTAGGGCTGACACAAAGCCACGTATGACTGCGTCATTAGGTGAAGTCATGTCCAATCTGGGATTGCTACATGCTTGGAGGGTTCAGAACATGGTTCAGAGATTATTTACTTGTCAATCACTTTCTCACCATACGTACAGTTGGCTGGATAGTATCCTGGTGGCTGAGTTCACGGTTGAGGAAGTTCTTGGAGTACTGAATTTGAACCATTTTATGTCAGATCATACCCCCGTGCTTGGTGTACTGGACTGGAGGGGTAGTGGTGTCCAGATGTACTGCCAGATACGGTTCGCAGGGATGCCTTAGTCCAGTCTGCTGCAGAATATTTTCAGTCTAACTGGGGCTCTGCCTTCTTCAAGATGGGTTGAGTGGGATGCCATGAAGGCTGTGATTCATGGGCATTGCTTGGGATTGAGATGTGGGGTGCGTAGGCAGCTAGTACGAGTTGCAAGTGGAGGATGGGGACCTGGTGGAATTACGGAAGGACGATTTGAATGATTCAGAGATCCACAGGGAGGAGTAGCGGATACACAGAAGTACAGCGAATAAATGGGATTGGTTGGATATGCATACGCTTACATAGCATAAGCAGTGGCTCCATGGAGAGGGTGATAAATCAGGCAGGATGCTCGCATGGTTACTCAAGAGGGAGAGGTCACTGCCCCTGGTGCTCCATTTGGAGGAACCTGATGGGGAGATTGTGTCTTTGAGTTCAGGATTGGTAGCAGCATTTCTCAGACATCTTGCGTGAGGGCTACATCTGCATGCTGTTGAAAATGAGGGGCGGGACTCTTCTAATCCTGCATCATACCGGCCTCTTACGATGATAGACACTGATATTAACATACTCTGTAAGCTGCTGGCCTGTTGTCTGAGACCAGTGGAGTTGGGCTTAGTACACGTTGATCAGTGTGGGTTCATTCCCAGGACATTGCACAATGATGAACTTGAAGTGCCTAGCACATGTCATGCATGAGGTTGAGGTACGGGAGGAGGAATTGGTGTTGGATTCCATTGATATTGAGAAGACATCTAACACTGTGGATTGGGGGTATCCTTTGGAGGTTATGAAGAACATGGGGGTTGGAACTCAGTTTAGAGCATGGATAAAATTGTTGTACAGTGGTCCTGGGGCAAGGGTGGGGGGTCAAAACAGATCCAAAGTGTTGAGAAACTGGACGTGGCACATGACAGGGGTGCCCTTTGTTGCCCTTGCTGGTTGCATTAGCTATGGAGACCTTGGCAGTAAAAAATTGCACGATGTTGGGTGATTGGGGGATCAAGGTGGGTCAATTCGATTTATGCTGATGATGCGATGTTTTACCTCAGTGAGCCTAATACGTCGGTTGCAACTTTGTTAGGGCTCCTTTTCGGAGTTTGGGGAGGTTTCGAGCTTCCATGTTAACAAGTAAAAGTTATTAGTATTTTCCCTGGCAGCTCTGGCTAGGGTGCCCCAGGGATTGGTTGCATGTCTTGAAGTTGCGATGGGAGGTGGAGAAGTTGCGTTATCTTGGTGTGATGGTGGTACCTATGCGTAAACAGTAGTTACGGTACAACGTTGAGAGGATTATTGTCTCCCTGTAGGCTTCTTTCCAGTTCAAGAACATACTACCATTGTTGTTGATAGGCAGGGTGGCGGTTTCTAAAAAAGTGTTTTCACCTCAAAGCCTCTATGTGATCCAGAATTCACTGTGCCCTCTGCCCAGGGTTTTTTTCTGCCATTTGAATTCACTTCTCACCTCGCTTATCTGGGCAGTAAAGCGATCTAGAGTGGCACAACTGACTCTGATGAGGGGGTAAGAGGATGGGGGACTTGGACACTGTGTCATATTTATAACTGAAAAATACAATTGTTTTTTATATGGAAGAATTTTAAAGTGAGGAAAAATATATCTATGAAACAATATGTCTTAATGTTGTTCTCCACGTTGAATTAAGTGAATTGCATCCTAATGCTTTATGAAACATGTTTCTTCACTTTAAATTCCCCCCATGTAAACAAATGGCTATATTTTTCTGTTATAAATATGAAACAGTTTCTCTGGCCACTGGGAGTAAGATGCCTCCTGTTTGTAAATGTAACACTTGGAAATAGGAGAAAATTTGAATGATGAGTTTTATGGAATCCATATCAGCATAAAGTTAATTCCTCAGTTAAATTTTCTCCCATTAAAAAGTTCACATTTACACAAGCAGGTCATTGTTGTTGAGGCTCACGCAACACTTCTTATATTCTTCCCAGAGCCTCTCTTAATGCCAGTCGATGGCTTACTGTAGACAAATTGGAGACTCTACGAGGGGGTGAGGCGGAGGGGTCCCTGGATAATTGAGGAGTCACTTAACTACATATGACTGCGTGCGATTTTGGATTCTTGGCAATTGTGGCTTTAAAAACGAATAAGATTATAGCATATTTGTGTTCTCCCAGACCTCATGGACTCTCTTTACCACTCTCATGGTGCTCAATCTCTGTAGTTGTTATTGTGGGGGTTTGGCCAGTAGAGGTAGCTGAACTCATTAAGCCCAATTCATTAGAGGTTCTCTTCGAAAGCTAAAGCCTAAATCCCTGTCTGAGTTTACAAACAAGAAACATTTAGCAATTTCAGGGATATTAAATCACAAGTAAGGCTCTATGATATGAATCTCACACTTGTGTTTCAAAACTGAGGAGGACACTTTGGAAGATATGGATGCAGGTTCTGATGCCTTCATCCTAAGGGGTGCATTGATAACTGCAACCCAGACTGCTTTAGGGAGGAGTTGAATGAGGTATTTACATTGTCACAGTACAGGAAGCTTGGGGGCCCCTCCAATAAGTAGCACAATATCAGGCATAGGTGTGACCCTGGGAGACTGAGGAAAATAGTGGGGTAAATCATGTGCATAACTGCCCAACGTTCAACCCTTTACAACAGCGCCAAGAAATGGGCATGTACCTCAATAAGGGGCATGTAGGTATAGGAGTGCCCCGTAGTGAGGAAGACACCCAGCGAACATCTCTCAGCCTAGATAGCAGCCAAAAGTCAAGGCAGCTAAGTAGGGCTGAGTCCAGGGTCGAATCATGGTCATAAATGAATAGGGGCTTGCTTTTGAACCACTGGAAACCTTCCCTTCTCCCTAATTGATGTTGCAGCTATCTAAGACAGACTACAAATCCCCCTCGAAGGATTTCTTTGCTAATAATGGGTTTGCAATCCTTTAGCAGAAATTAGGGATCTTACAAGCTCACAAGTACTGGCTATTACATCTTTACAAGAGCAGATGCCCAAGATAGATGATAAGATATCTCTCTTTTCGGAGCAGCTTGGAGAAGTTGAGCAAAAGGGCCCCGGATCTAGAGCATAATATGAGCAAGCAACTGAAATCAGCAGAGGTTGTGGGAAAGGAACGCTTCTCTCTTAGATGAATAAGAGAATCATTCATGACGGTCAAAGCTAAGATTTGTTGGCATTTCGGAGGGTGAAAAGGTCAGAAAGGGAGGGGTCAGTACTCTAGTCAAAACTCTGATTAAAAGGTATGTACTCACTGACTGCCCTACGATTAGTCTATTATGTGGGATCATCAGGTCCCGTTCCACATACCTCTGAATCCAAGCAGGTCTTATTGAATGCAATTCAACGGAAGGTGTTTGTATTAGAGGACTGTGTCAAGCTTCGGATATTTTCAGATATGCCCATGGCAGCAGCTCATCGTAGGACAGAATTCAAGGACATGATTGGTTTGTTTGAAGCGGTGGGGGCAAAAGCGGCTCTCTATCAGCAATCTAAGTTAAAAGTACTTTTCAAAGGCTGCTTTTGGGTATTCTTCTCCAGTATAGAGGCAAATGATTTATTAAATCAGATCCAAAATGGAGGAGGCCCTAGGGGTTGCTGACGTACCTTGATCTGTTTTGACAATGGTACACTACTATATTCTATGCATTGTCATAAGTCTGTCCAGTTGCTGAGCCCCCACTTTTTTTGGACAAGGGTGGGTGGAGGAGGAAGTGAGGGGGAGCGCTGGCAGACTCTAGGTGCTATTCCAGGGCACCCATATAGTGGGGGGCACAGGGAACTAGAGGGATTTGGTGGGGAAACTTCCCTCTAGCAGAAGGGGCCTCAAAGGTCTTTGGTTGTGTGATGGTGCTGGGTTTAAGGTATCTAGAAGGGTGGGGCAGGTCAGGGTCACAAGGAGAGGGGTAGGTAGTTTCATTAGGAAGGAGTATGGATAAAAATGGTAGTACTATGGTACAATATGAACTATCTGTCACAAACAGTATTAGAATTTTCCCTTTGGTGAGTTAAGAATGGTAAGGTCTTTTAAGATGATTTCTTACAACACAAAGGCCCCTATTTATTCTTTATGACGCAAAACTGTACAAATGCAGTTCTGTGTCAAAAAGTATAGCGCCGGCTTGCGTCATGCCAGAGCACCAGCCGGTTGCCAATTGTATGGAATCCCGCAAGCCGGTGCAAAGGGTGGGCAAGCATTAAAAAAAATTACGTTAGCCGGGTGAGGGTGGCGGTATGGGAGAAGGGGGGTTTGCACCAAAAAATTGCATTAGGTTGGTTAGAGTAAAAAGAAAAAACTTTAACCAGCCTAGCGTCATTTTCTGACGCAAAACCCTCCATACCACATGACTCAAGATTAGAAAAGACAGGAGTCATGCCCACCACCCCAGGTGCCAGCACAGGGACAAGGGTCCCCTGGGCATGGCCTTTGCACCCTGTGCCATGTAGGGGGCCCATACCGCGCCCCCAATGGCACTTTAGAAAAGTTTGAAAAATACTTACCTCTACTTACCCTACTTTCCTGGGATGGGGTCCCCCATCCTCTGGTGTCCTTCTGGTGTGGGTGGGGTGTTACTGGGGCTTGGGGAGGGCACCTGTGGACCTGTTCTATGGTGTCTGACCATGGAAATGGGTCCACAGATCCCCTAAGGCCTGGTCTGACCCAGGTGTTAAATAATTGTGTAAAGCGAGCTTTGCAGCATTATTTGGCCCCTCCTCAAACCCGTGCGTCATTTTAGCATGTGGATAAATATGGGGTTAGCATCATTTTTTAGATGGGAACGCCTACCTTGCATCTCATTGATGCAAGGTAGGTTCACGTATCTAAAAAATTATGCAAACTCCAATATTTTGACATTAGACATGTCTAATGTCAAAATATAAATATGGAGTAAAGTTTGCGCTGCATTTCCGTTAAAAAAAAATTACGCAAATGCGGCACAAAAAAGTATAAACATGGGCCAAAGTGGCTAGGCAATAGACGAATTTATGTGGCTACTGTCAGCTGGTTAAAATCGTTTAGTCCTAGTGTTATTTTCTGGAAAGAAACTTCCTTGAAATCAAACACTCCTAAACTGCCTATTCCTTTGTGGTTTTCTCATGCCTTTTTGTTCAAAGGTTCTGGGCTGGAGTGTACAGGGGTAACTTTTTTTCTAGATCCCTTATTTGGGTAATTGATATTATCAGGAGGGATAGCCAAAATCGTTGGCTATGAGTTGTTGCACGTTTAGATTACCAACGTATTAATTTTAATAACTATTATGGTCAAATTGAGGATGAGGTTCAGCCTCTTAAAGAAATATACTCAACTTTGATGGACATAAGAGGGCTAATTATTTTGGGAGGTGATTTTAATCTGCTGCAGAATCCTCTCCTGCATGCTTCCAGTAGGGATTAGAAACAAATAAAACACAAATCTGCGCTATCGGCCCGCACAATGGTGGGCCTCTGTAACATGGCTGCTAAGAGGGACATAGCACGTCACTGGAGCTCCCCGACTCCACCCTCAATGGCAGCGTGGCGTACAGCCATGGACTGGTGCACAAAAATTAAATAATCTATATATGAAGGACAGGATTGTCCTCAAAACATGGTAAAATGTGCGGTAAATTAAATTACCCTGGACTGATGTTGTAGTAGGATTGGATGGACATCTTGATCATAATTGTGTTAATACCATTTTGCACTTTACACATATATGGCTTCCATTAGCATGTTTGCTGTAAAAGTTTTAAAACTAATAAAATTGTTTTACATAAAAAACGCTCTGCTTCAGTACAACCATTCACTTGCCAGGAAAGAACTGCAGCTTGTCAGTGCCTTGAACTGGACATAGCAAAGCTTCTGGGGCGTAGCTATCAATGGTGCAGCAGATGCAGTGGCATTGGGCCCATGATGTGTGGGGTCTACTTTGCTTGGAGGCCTGAGGCAGACTTGCTTAACAAATGCAAATGTTTTGGATTGTGCATGTTTTCAGTGGAATAGTGTGAGATGCTTGCACCGCTGCTGCCTGGGTAGCACATTTTCCACATGAGAGGGGAAAACTTTCACTGCTCATTCTGTGTACATAAGAAAAGCTTTCACTACTGGTAGCTGTGCTGTACCCACTGAATGAGAGCAAAACCTGTACAATTAAGTGTCCTGTAAATATTTTCTGTGAGGCTTGTCGGTGTCTGTGCTGGGCTTGTTTTGTGAGCCAAAGAACTCTATACGGCTGTTGACTGGCTTGTAATGTTGTGAAGGGAGCTCCTAATTCTATCTCCTATTCTGTGCCTCAGGTTTCGCCTGTGACAACCTATGCACTACCACATACGCTCTACCTTACGAGAGCTATAGAGGCATATTTACACAGAAGTAGCGCAGCGCCAAAACTGTCAGCACAGCGCTGCGTCACTTCTGAAGTGCAGGGATATGACGTATTTACACCATATTGCAAGGGTGTCTGCTTTGAAGGGAATAATTGTTTATGTATAGGAATGTGTACCTTCCGGTGGAACACCCACAGCAACACACACTGCATGCCTCACTGTTGCAGAAAACTGTATCGGAGGGACCCATATTTTCAAGGCGGCATAAAGCCACAAAAAGTGGCTTAGCACCGCCTTGTAAATATGGCACACTACACAGAGTCACAAAAAGTGATGCTCCGATGGTGTTTGGAGGATGTAAATATGCTCCATAGTTTTCTATAGGGGCTTGGAGTCCGCCCACTGCTTATCATTTATGGGCTTTATTGTCACTCTGCTTGCTAATTGGGCAGCATTTCACTTCCTCTTCTTTAGTCTGCTGCATGGACCAAGTATTGTTTGCATCATACTGAGTAGGGTCCTTTCCTTCCACTGCTGATTCCTTGATTGCGGCATTATTTTCTTCTTTATAGCTAGCGCAGTCGGCCTTATCGCCTTTTCCCTTTCATCCCTCTTGTCTGCATGTAGCAGTGACTTTCTATAAACACTTGGGATCCATGTCTGCACACACTGGCCGATGTATTTAAAAAACACATTGAATGCATTGGTTTAATGCAGGACTGTACATTTCATAAATACCTGGGACTTCTGTCTACTAGCAGTAATGGCTGTTTTCCGTAAAGATGTGGGAACAAAGGATTTACAAAGCAGTTTTGTTTCAGTCCTCACCTATTGTACACTGAGCATTCAACAATGGACATGATGTTATAAACGCCAGGGCTCCCTGGCTGCATGCATCAGTTGTTTAGCATAAATACTTAGACCCAGCTTTATACTTTTTTATGCAAAACTGCTCTAACTCAGTTTTGCATGAAAAAGCATACCGCTGGCTAGCGCCAGTCCAAGATGCCGGCTGGGCATCATATTTATGGAATGACGGTAGCCAGCGGTAAGGCCCAGGTAGCATCATAAAAAAGGACGCTAGCTAGGTGGGGTAGGCGTAGGGGGAACAGGAAGTTGTGCGTCAAAGGATGACGCTAGTCTGGTTAGAGGCAAAAAAATGCCTCTAACCAGACTAGCGTTATTTTTTGATGTACAACCCCCATGGACATGACCCCTGTCTTAGTAAAGTCATGCCCACCACCCCAAAGTATAAATATGGAGCTAGGTTTGCGCCGAATTTGTGTAAAAAAAAAGGACACAAATTCAGCACAAACAGAGTATAAATCTGGGCCTTGAAATCTACAGATGCATGCTGTGTCTGATGTGTTTCCATAAACACCTGAGATCCATGAATACATCCATCAGTCATGTCTTTCCATTAACACATGGAATTTATTGCTGAACGCAAGTATTATCATAACCAGGTGGGTTATGCTGCTGGGTACAGTGGTGGTAGGGTTTCCATGAACACCTAAAATAAGTTGCAGTATGTTGCAGACACACCCATGGGCTCAAGTATGCAGTGGTGGATGTGTTTCAATAAACACTGTGAATCCATGGTTGTATGTGCATGCATGCAGCTGTGAGTGTATTTCACACACAGCTGTGAAGCTTGTTTGCATGTAGCAGTAGTTATGGTACCATACACACTTGGAAGACATCCCTCAAGCAGGGGTGTGTTTTCATAAGTGCAAAGGATCCCTGGCTGCATACAGCAGCGTGTTTCCACATGCATTTGAGATCTGTGGCTGTGTACTGTGGCATGTTCCTATAAATATTTCAAGGAATGATGTGAAGTGGACTACTGCCCTTCTGTTGTCAGTGTCCGCTTTGTCTCTTCCCTAATCCAGTTGTTTGTGTTATCCCTCACCCCAACCTGCGCTGCCAAAAGAAAAGAAAAGAAAAGTTCTATGCCGCGTTTTGTGCTTTTTAAATCGAGTGTAAGCGTATGGCCTCTTGTCTACTTTTAGTATACTTACTGTGGGTTTAAAGCCATTTCATTTGTTCGTTTCAGTCTCATTTAAAAATCCTTGCTTGCTAGTGGTCAGTCATGCCTCACTGTCCCTACTGTTTCTCTGTGGGAGCAGGGACCAACTATTGTACAATTACACTTTGTCCTATTTATCTCTTCTTTAGGAGATTTCTTTTTTGTTGTTTCCTACTCATGTTTGGTGAAGCTTCAGTTTTCATTTGAAGAGCATTCTTGCTCCTAGCTTATCTTCGCTGTAAACAAGGCTGTTATCTTGGTTACATTTACCCTTTTAGCCGAGTGTGTGGTCCCCAAGTCGTGGGAGGGAGAAGGCCCGCTTGTTTATTTAATTATTTGTTTTAACTTTCAAGGAATTACATGAATACTAGCTACATTACACAATGACATATTCATTTTTTGTAGGTACGGGGAGATTAAGAGATGTTGAGCGATGCCGTGACTTGAACCCGAGTCCTCAGTTCCAAAGTCAGCAGCTCTAGTCCTGGCGCCACACCTTCTCCCTGTTGAAGCATATGAGGCAATCCAGCCTCTTTAATTGTTGCAGCATGGCACACCACGCTTTATGTTTATAGATGGCGGCCACACCATTCGAATGTGCCCAAACCATGGGCTCCGGTCCATGGTTGCATACAAAAAAAAACACAAGTAAAAAAACATGCCAATTGCAACGCCAAGAACTCTAACTTTTAAAAAAGCGAGACCGCAGGATTCCGCATATTCGTCTTGGGATCACTGGGTTCGTCCGACCTCCAGTGCGATATTTGCGCTATTATACGGCACCGGAGGTCAGACGATCCCGGCAGTCACGGGAAGAATACCGCGGCCTTCCGCCATGGTGCTCTGCGAGAGTCAATCAATCAATCAATCATTAGATTTAAAAAGCGCGCTATGTACCCGTTAGGGTTTCAAGGCGCTGGGGGGGGGGGGGGCAGCTGCTATTGGTCGAAGAGCCAGGTCTTGAGGAGTCTCCTGAAGGTGAGGAGGTCCTGGGTCTGGCACAGGGGGGTCGGGAGGGAGTTCCAGGTCTTGGCGGCGAGGTAGGAGAAGGATCTGCCGCCGGAGGTCTTGCGTTAGAATCGGGGAACGATGGCGAGGGCGAGGTTGGCAGAGCGGAGTTGGCGGGAGGGGACGTAGAAGTTGAGTCTGTTGTTCAGGTAGGCGGGTCCGGCGTTGTGTAGTGCTTTGTGCACGTGGGTGAGGAATTTAAAGGTGATCCTCTTGTCCACGGGGAGCCAGTGGAGGTCCTTCAGGTGGTGGGAGATGTGGCATCGGCGGGGTATGTCGAGGATCAGGCGGGCGGATGCGTTCTGGATGCGTTGGAGTCGTTGGATGTCTTTTGCTGGGATGCCTGTGTAGAGTGCGTTGCCGTAGTCAAGTCTGCTACTGATGAGGGCCTGGGTCACCATTTTTCTGGTTTCCGTAGGGATCCACTTGTAGATTCTACAGAGCATGCGAAGGGTGTTGAAGCAGGAGGAGGAGACTGCGTTGACCTGTTTGGACATGGTGAGGGCAGAGTCGAGGATGAAGCCGAGGTTGCGTGCATGGTTGGCTGGAGTAGGGGGGGTCCCAGCACGGTGGGCCACCAGGAGTCGTCCCAGGCCGACGGGGTGTGTCCGAGGACGAGGACTTCCGTCTTGTCGGAGTTTAATTTCAGGCGGCTGTTTCTCATCCACTCGGCGCTGGAGTAGAGCAGCTGCTTTATTGGCATTGGAAGTATGACAATCCCAGCGGTTGCAAGTGTATTTTTTTTCAAATTAAAGCCTTATAGTTGCGGCTGCCGATACCACCTTGCCCACAATTGGCTGCTCGAAATTTAATTTAAAGCAGAGCTACCGCTCTCACATCTGGACGTTAATTACACTTCCGAGGTGACAGAAATGAAAAGTCCAATCCTAGCTCAGCAGACCGGGGCGACGGTGCTGAACACACATCAGGGTTGTACATAGTCTACACCAAGGTCCTGAGTGGGACAAGTGAACAAAGCCAGCTTGTGTTTCCTGGAAGAGTAATACTGCCAACACTTTGTAAGGGGGAAATTCAGCCCCGCAGACTTCTACATTTCTCTTTCACCAGATGACCAGCAAGGAAAACATGAAGCACTGGCTATGTTGGAACTTGCAGGCCTGTCAACAGTAAATACATAGGTGACCAGGCATTCTGGATTTGCCGGGACAGTCCAGATTTGTCACCAGCTGTCCCTGCAGATTTTAGTTAATTTAGCTTATGTCCCGGTTTAAAAAAAATGGTAAGAAGTGATTTTTTTTGTTTGTTTTCCAAACCAGAGATACTAAGCAGATGGTATCAGAAAGCAATTAAAATAACAGGCATTTCACTGGCTTTTAAAAAGTACCATTGATTTAAGTTCTTAGTGCATCTTCTGTAATTCTGTACTGATGAAAGCTGTGACTCCGTGTGCTCGGTTGAAGAAAACTTGCTGTCCTTTTTCTATTTTTGTTGAATGTTTTTGGCTTTGAAATTCTGGTCTCCCTATAAATACAGCAACCATATGTCGTGCTTGGGTCTTCACTCTGAGCATGCGTTAAAAGTGCCATAAAAAATGGCGCAAGGAAATCTCAGAGACTTCCTTGCGCCATTCCCCCCCCCCCAACGGGGGAACGTCCCCTTTGCATACATTATGCTTGGGCGCATGCATTGTGCCACTCTATAAATACGGCGCAGGGATTTCTGCCTTGTTGGGTCACATTAACATAAAACATTATAAAATAATGACACTACTGTGGTGCAAGGTGGCGCTAGGGGATTATAAATATGCCCCTAAGTGCCTTGCAAACCGTAGGGAGTCTCTGCCTCAATGTGGAGTTTTGTTATTACACTATTACTGTATGGGTTATTATGCCATTTTTTACATCTTATATTTGATAGGTTATGGTATACTGTCCGATAGTTTTTGAGTTGGGCTTGGGCTGCACTGTGGAGTGCTAAGGTTTTTCTTGTTTATTTTCAGACATGTTTTTTGGATAGCACGCTGCATCCCTGAACTGTTCAAATAGGGTATGTTCAGTTGTATGATGCCAAGGTTTGATAGGTTATGCTTGCCTTCTCTAATAAATAATGGGAATATTTAAATTTTTTGCTGCAGATAGAGGAAGAAGGTAAATGAAAGTGATTTAGTTATCTGCAGGGCCACTTGAATTATGTGGCAGAGAGGACCAAATTATGCTGCAGGGCTGACCAATTTATGTGGCAAGAAAAGTTCAGTTATGTATTTACATTTACAATGCCAATAGCGCTAACTCAAGCAAATGTGAGACCTACTGCATTGAAATTGCTTGTTTACCTTCTCATTCCCTGGACACTTTTTTAAATAACTTTTAGCCACACTGCTCAGCAGCCACACTTCTCTCCAACATGGCTGTAAGACTTGGCTTAGCCAATAGCTCTCACACAGGTTAGATCTATTGGCTTTGATAACTCTTGTTATGTACGTGACTGATGCTTGCGTTGCTGCCACCTATGCTGTGCTTCTTTTGAGTGCTAAGGAAGTTTGCAGCTCTCCCTTCTGCGCAGTAAATGCTTAGGGCGTGAGGGAAGCTTGCTGTGTTAGTGTTTTGGGTATGTTAGTGAAACTGGTCTCCTTGTGCCTACAATGTACTTGCTGTGGCTTTTACAGTAAAGCATGCATTGGATGTAGATGTAGGTGGGAGTATGTGTCACCCTTGTTTAAACAATCAATAAAACACATTTGAACTATAAAGTGTGTTGCATGACATGCTGAAATACAGCTGCAGCGGATGTAGATCCAAATGGCATCCGGAGGAACCATTATCCCCCAAAAGGCATTATGAATGATTTGAGACTTTTAGAATCAAGATAGAGAGCTACCTGGTGGTATGCTAATGAAAGGTAAAATACCTAAAAATCTTAGTGTTTTCTGTGAACCTGTCCCGGGTTCGTCTTAGGGCCTAGATCGGGTACCCATATTTTAACTCTTGGGCATATGGTGCGTGCCTTTAAGAAAAAAGCATACATATTTTATTTGCTTTTATTAATTTTATTACATTTGCTGATCTTGATCTTGACTTTCCAACCAACTGGGAGGACTGCCAGCAGAACAATAGGCAGACCCTTGCCTTCTTTTAGGTATGGTGTTGGGGCGCCTTTCATAGACCAGGAGGGGCAGAAGGGCTAACACTGCTATACTCTCATGTTAATTATTAAGGTGTAGGTAGGAATTCTTAGACTCACGTTTGTGTCAGGATGTTGGGACAGTTTATATGTTTCACTCTAATGGTCATAATCATCACTGTATTATGTTTCATCTTCCTAATCATCGCAGCTCATGTTTTTTGTCATAGAATACATTTTCTTCAATAAATACATTAAAACTTATTCTGCATTTCTTCATCTGCCTTCGCAAGTGTGAGATTTTGTGCAGCTCAGAGAAAGGGGTATGATCTGTTCCACCACGACTTCCATGAGGAGTCAGTGTCATGTCTCTAGGCTGCCACAAATCACCTTTGCTTTCTAGGTATGGGTGAGGTGTTGGTAGTTAGCCGGCGAGGTCAGGCTGACAGCTTCCACTGAGTCATGGGGGACTGACTCAGTTGCCCACACGTGGTGGCGCTGACTCCATAAACTTAGCAGTCTTAACCATATGATAAGAGTCCTACGACATGGCACCTCCAATGTTGGTCAGACACTAGTTTAACACATCTCCTGAGTAGCTCTATCTCTCGCATGCTAAATGCACCCTAATTACCTTATACTGAGATGTTCGTGGTATTAGAGAAATATCTTCCTAAGCTAAATAGGTAGTACCTATCTAAGGCTGTAGGTTGTTCAAGCTTGAGCTTTAAAAGCATTCCCCTAATTGGCGTTTTTATTTCTGAACTTATCATTCTACAATACGGCGTACCCTCAACAGCCAGAAAATCCAGTAACTATCAGACAACCTCTCACAAAACATCTATTAGTTCATGGACTCAATGAAGTGGGTGGGAATGTTACCATCATGGTAGAAGCACACAATATGTAGACAGCAGAAACATTCTATTCCTGGGTCACCTTTGCAGCAGTGGATGGACCAGAAACAAGTATCCTGGAACAGGTTTTGGGTTGTCACCCCACATCAGCCATGCTAGCTTGAATTCAGTGGTGCAGTAAGAATAGGACCTATGTCTGGGCATACCTTTCCCACTTAGGGTGACAAAAGCAAAAAGAACAGATTATGGACAGAAAGCTTAACAATGCAAACAATCACCCTCACTCACAGAGATCTGGGTTTAATCCATCATTTTTTGCCCACCACGCCACCCCAGTTTTGACCCAGTTATATACAAATCAGTCTTGAACCAGGTCCCCGTGGGAACAGTCTAGCTCGAAATGCCAGGCCAGGTCCTCCCTGGACCAGAAACACGCATCCTGGGACCGGCTTTGGGTATCACCCCTCACTGGCCAGGTTAGCTTGAATCCAGTGGAGCAGTGAACGCGGGACCCATGTCTGGGTATACCCTTCCCTCTCAGGGCAACAAAGACAACAGAACAGATGATGGACGGAATGCTTAACAATGCAAACAATCACCCCCAGTCACAGAGATCTGGGTTTAATCCATTGTTTTTTTTGCCCACCTTGCCACCCCAGTTTGGACCCAGCCATATGGAAATCAGTCTTGATTGATTGATGAGCCTCCTGCCTCGGTCCCCTGACCACGCTGCTGTTTGCGTATTCGAGGCCCTCCTCCACCCGCAGGCATCCTCCTGCGCCTCATCCCTGGGGTCTAGTGGGCTCTGACTAGCTTCACTTGACCCGTGTGCCGCTTTCCGCCGTCCCGTAAGTGTTTTTCGTTTTTCTCGCTTTTTTCAGCGCCTCGCCGCCGGCGCTTCTGCCCCCTTTGTGCCCCCCTGATTGCTGTCTCCCCGATCGTATATTGTGCCATTTTATTTTTTCTGATTGTGTGCTTTTCTTACTGTAACTGCTGTTTTTTGCTCGTTTTCAGTGTTTTTGCCCCTTGTGCGCTCCCCGCTCCCTGCCGCTGCCTCCCTGCGGCCCCGCCCCCCTCGCGGCCCCATTTGCCGCTCCCTCCCGCCTCCCGCCTCCCAGCTGCTCCTCCCTCCCCCCTCCCTTCTTAATGGCTGGCGCTGCGCGTCGCGAGTGAGCAACCTCTGACCTGTTTCAGGTCCTGAGCTCGCCCCCCACGATCGCAGCACCAACCTGCTGCCTCCTGCCTCGGTCCCCTAACCACGCTGCTGTTTGCGTGTTCGAGGCCCTCCTCCACCCGCAGGCATCCTCCTGCGCCTCATCCCTGGGGTCTAGTGGGCTCTGACTAGCTTCACTTGACCCGTGTGCCGCTTTCCGCCGTCCCGTAAGTGTTTTTCGTTTTTCTCGCTTTTTTCAGCGCCTCGCCGCCGGCGCTTCTGCCCCCTTTGTGCCCCCCTGATTGCTGTCTCCCCGATCGTATATTGTGCCATTTTGTTTTTTCTGATTGTGTGCTTTTCTTATTGTAACTGCTGTTTTTTGCTCGTTTTCAGTGTTTTTGCCCCTTGTGCGCTCCCCGCTCCCTGCCGCTGCCTCCCTGCGGCCCCGCCCCCCTCGCGACCCCATTTGCCGCTCCCTCCCGCCTCCCAGCTGCTCCTCCCTCCCCCCTCCCTTCTTAATGGCTGGCGCTGCGCGTCGCGAGTGAGTGACCTCTGACCTGTTTCAGGTCCTGAGCTCGCCCCCCACGACCGCAGCACCAACCTGCTGCCTCCTGCCTCGGTCCCCTGACCACGCTGCTGTTTGCGTGTTCGAGGCCCTCCTCCACCCGCAGGCACCCTCCTGCGCCTCATCCCTGGGGTCTAGTGGGCTCTGACTAGCTTCACTTGACCCGTGTGCCGCTTTCCGCCGTCCCGTAAGTGTTTTTCGTTTTTCTCGCTTTTTTCAGCACCTCGCCGCCGGCGCTTCTGCCCCCTTTGTGCCCCCCTGATTGCTGTCTCCCCGATCGTATATTGTGCCATTTTGTTTTTTCTGATTGTGTGCTTTTCTTATTGTAACTGCTGTTTTTTGCTCGTTTTCAGTGTTTTTGCCCCTTGTGCGCTCCCCGCTCCCTGCCGCTGCCTCCCTGCGGCCCCGCCCCCCTCACGCCCCCATTTGCCGCTCCCTCCCGCCTCCCAGCTGCTCCTCCCTCCCCCCTCCCTTCTTAATGGCTGGCGCTGCGCGTCGCGAGTGAGCGACCTCTGACCTGTTTCAGGTCCTGAGCTCGCCCCCCACGACCGCAGCACCAACCTGCTGCCTCCTGCCTCGGTCCCCTGACCACGCTGCTGTTTGCGTGTTCGAGGCCCTCCTCCACCCGCAGGCATCCTCCTGCGCCTCATCCCTGGGGTCTAGTGGGCTCTGACTAGCTTCACTTGACCCGTGTGCCGCTTTCCGCCGTCCCGTAAGTGTTTTTCGTTTTTCTCGCTTTTTTCAGCGCCTCGCCGCCGGCGCTTCTGCCCCCTTTGTGCCCCCCTGATTGCTGTCTCCCCGATCGTATATTGTGCCATTTTGTTTTTTCTGATTGTGTGCTTTTCTTATTGTAACTGCTGTTTTTTGCTCGTTTTCAGTGTTTTTGCCCCTTGTGCGCTCCCCGCTCCCTGCCGCTGCCTCCCTGCGGCCCCGCCCCCCTCGCGCCCCCATTTGCCGCTCCCTCCCGCCTCCCGCCTCCCAGCTGCTCCTCCCTCCCCCCTCCCTTCTTAATGGCTGGCGCTGCGCGTCCGCGCCGCTGGCGCGCCAGAGGCAAGCCCGTCTGCGCCCGTCCGCGCCTGGACCGCTCCCAGCGCCACACCCCCTGGCCCTTGCGCCCCCCGCATCCGCTACTCGATCAACGAACTCCGCGCCTTCAACCCCGGCCCCTCCACTGAATGCTACTGGGCATCCCCGAAGCACACTAAAGGACCTTTTTCCTGCCGTACCTGCAACTTCTCCTGCATCAGAACGACCAATCCAACTACGAAAACATCCAACCCCAACCACCTGAACTGCATCCTCATCAACACCCGCTCCGCACGGAAACACGCCATCGAGCTCTGGGATTTGCTCGACACCACTGCTCCTGACGTGGCTTTCCTGACCGAAACCTGGTGGAACGACTCCTCGTCTCCGGACATCGCCATCGCCATACCGGACGGATACAAAATCACCAGACGAGATCGAACCAACGGAATCGGCGGCGGAATAGCCATCGCTCACAAAGCTACCCTCAAAATCCACACCCACTCGGACGACACCCTCAGGACAGCCGAACACCTCCACTTCCAGATCCACACGGACCCCAACACGACCCTCAGAGGAACCCTCATTTACCGCCCTCCAGGACCAAGACCCCCCTTCAACGACACCATCGCCGACCTTGCAAGCACCCACGCCCTCGCTTCCCCGGATTACATCCTCCTGGGAGATCTGAACTACCATCTGGAAAATGCCAACGACGTCAACTCCGCGTCACTGACCTCCAACCTCCTCAACCTCGGTCTCCGCCAGCTAGTCAACACACCTACCCACATCGCCGGACACACCCTTGACCCCCTCTTCACCTCTAGCAACCACATTTCCTTCAGCCACACCTCCGAACTCCACTGGACTGACCATCACTGTGTCCATTTCACCTATAAGAAAACCACAGAGCAACACCGCATCCAGCTTCCTCCCCACCGCCGCTGGGGCAAAATCACCCAAGAACAACTGACCAACACCCTCGTCAACAACCTTCCACCCGACGCAATCGACCCGAGCACAGCCGCCATCAACCTCCATCAATGGATCCTCGACTGCGCCAACACTCTTGCCCCTCTCAAGAAACCCACCACCACCCAAGGAAAGAGAAAACCAGCCTGGTTCACAGACGATCTCACCACCTCCAAAAGCAACTGCCAGAAACTCAAAAAGAAATGGATCCAAGAACGCACACCCGACAACCTCGCCGCCCTCAAAAACGCCAACCGCGAACACCACCAACGGATCCGCACCGCCAAGCGCGCCCACTTCACCGAACGCATCAACAACAACGCCCACGACTGCAAAGAACTCTTCGGCATCGTGAAGGAACTCTCCAACCCGAAAGCCAACTCTAACGACATCCCGCCCTCCCAGAAACTCTGCGACGACCTCTCCACCTTCTTCCACCAGAAAATCACCACCATCCACGACAGCTTCATCACCGGTCCACCGCCAGACCCCACCCCCGACATCTCCTCCCGCGACTGCCGCCTCACCGCCTGGACCCACGTGGACGAGGCAGAAACCATAGCAACCATGAACACCATCCACTCAGGCTCCCCCACGGACCCCTGCCCCCATCATGTTTTCAACTCAGCAAACGCCACCATCGCTCCCGAACTCCGCAAGATCATCAACCTCTCCTTCACTTCTGCCACCTTCCCGGACAGCTGGAAACATGCAGAAATCCAACCCCTCCTCAAAAAACCCAAGGCTGACCCCAACGACCTCAAAAACTTCCGTCCGATCTCTCTCCTCCCTTTTCCAGCGAAAGTCATCGAGAAGATCGTCAACACTCAGCTCACCCACTTCCTCGAAGACAATTCCATCCTGGACCCCTCACAATCCGGATTCAGACGAAACCACAGCACTGAGACCGCCCTCCTCGCCACCACAGATGACATCAGACATCAAATGGACAACGGCGAAACCTCAGCCCTCATCCTCCTCGACCTATCAGCCGCTTTTGACACCGTCTGCCACCGCACCCTACTGACCCGCCTCCAGGAAGCCGACATCCAAGATAAAGCCCTCCACTGGATCTCATCCTTCCTCTCCGACAGAACGCAGAGAGTCCGTCTCTCCCCTTTCCGCTCCAAAGCCACCAACCTCATCTGCGGCGTCCCCCAAGGATCCTCCCTCAGCCCCACGTTGTTCAACATCTACATGGCCCCCCTCGCTCAACTGGCCCGCCAACATCATCTCAGCATCATCTCCTACGCCGACGATACCCAGCTCGTCCTCTCCCTGACCAAAGACCCGCTCACCGCCAAAACAAACCTCCACGAGGGACTAAAATCCATCGCCGATTGGATGAACAACAGTCGCCTGAAACTCAACTCCGACAAGACGGAAGTCCTCATCCTCGGACGCACTCCCTCGGCCTGGAACGACTCATGGTGGCCCTCCGTCCTCGGACCCCCACCCACCCCTGCCAGCCACGCAAGAAACCTCGGCTTCATCCTGGACTCCGCCCTCACCATGTCCAAACAGGTCAGCGCCGTCTCCTCCTCCTGTTTCAACACCCTCCGAATGCTCCGCAGAATTTTCAAGTGGATTCCAACAGAAACCAGAAAGACGGTGACCCAGGCCCTCGTCAGCAGCAGACTTGACTACGGCAACGCACTCTACACAGGCATCCCAACCAAAGACATCAAACGCCTCCAACGTATCCAAAATGCCTCCGCCCGACTGATCCTCAACATACCCCGCCGAAGTCACATCTCCCCTCACCTAAAGGAACTCCACTGGCTCCCGGTAGACAAGAGGATCACCTTCAAACTCCTGACCCACGCTCACAAGGCACTTCACAACACCGGACCCTCCTACCTCAACACCAGACTTCACTTCTACACCCCAACACGTCAACTCCGATCCGCCAACCTCGCCCTCGCCATCGTACCCCGAATCCAGCGCAAGACATCCGGCGGCAGATCCTTCTCCTTCCTCGCCGCCAAGACCTGGAACTCTCTCCCCACATCCCTTCACCAGACCCAGGACCTCCTCGCATTCAGAAGGCTCCTCAAGACCTGGCTCTTCGACCGATAAACCAGCAGCACTCCTCTCCCCCCCCCCCCCCCTCAGCGCCTCGAAACCCTGACGGGTACATAGCGCGCTTTATAAATACTATGATTGATTGATTGATTGATTGATTGAGTCTTGACCCTGCTCCCCATAGCAACAGTCCAGCCAGAAATGCCAGACCCGGTCCTACCTGAACCAGAAACAAGTCTCCTGGGATTGGTTTTGAGGTATCACCCCTCATCAGCCAGGCTAGCTTGTATCCAGAGAAGTAGTGAGCATGGGACCCATTTCTGGGCATAACCTTCCCACTTAGGGCTACAAAAGCAAAAAGAACAGATGATGAACAGAATGCTGAACAATGCAAACATTCACTCCCAGTCACAGAGATCTGGGTTTAATAATTTGTTTTCTTGCCCACCACGCCACCCCAATTTCGACCCAGCTATATGCAAATCAGTCTTGACTCTGCTCCTTAGGGGAACAATCCAGCTGGAATTTCCAGGCCCGGCTAGGTCCTAACCGTAGGAGAAACAAGTATCCTGCAACCGGTTTCAGAGTATCCCTTCTCATCAGCAAGGCTAGCTTGAATTCAGTAGCACAATGAGCATGGGACCAGTGTCTCAGCATACCCTTCCCACCTAGCGTGACAAAACCAAAAAGAACAGATGAGGGACGGAATGCTGAACAATGCAAACATTCAACCTCAGTTATAGAGATCTGAGTTTAGTCCATAGTTCTTTTGCCTAACAAAACGCCCTAATTTGAACCCAGACATGCAAATAAGTCTTGACTCTGCTCCTCATAGGAACACTGTAGGAAAGTACCATCTTGCCTGGCATGTTACCCCCATTTTTCACTGTATATATGTTGTTTTAGTTGTATGTGTCACTGGGACCCTGGTAACCCAGGGCCCCAGTGCTCATAAGTGTGCCTGTATGTGTTACCTGTGTAGTGACTAACTGTCTCACTGAGGCTCTGCTAATCAGAACCTCAGTGGTTATGCTCTCTCATTTCTTTCCAAATTGTCACTGACAGGCTAGTGACCATTTTTACCAATTTACATTGGCTTACTGGAACACCCTTATAATCCCCTAGTATATGGTACTGAGGTACCCAGGGTATTGGGGTTCCAGGAGATCCCTATGGGCTGCAGCATTTCTTTTGCCACCCATAGGGAGCTCTGACAATTCTTACACAGGCCTGCCACTGCAGCCTGAGTGAAATAACGTCCACGTTATTTCACAGCCATTTTACACTGCACTTAAGTAACTTATAAGTCACCTATATGTCTAACCTTTACCTGGTAAAGGTTAGGTGCAAAGTTACTTAGTGTGAGGGCACCCTGGCACTAGCCAAGGTGCCCCCACATTGTTCAGAGCCAACTCACTGAACTTTGTGAGTACGGGGACACCATTACACGCGTGCACTACATATAGGTCACTACCTATATGTAGCTTCACCATGGTAACTCCGAATATGGCCATGTAACATGTCTATGATCATGGAATTGCCCCCTCTATGCCATCCTGGCATTGTTGGTACAATTCCATAATCCCAGTGGTCTGTAGCACAGACCCTGGTACTGCCAAACTGCCCTTCCTGGGGTTTCTCTGCAGCTGCTGCTGCTGCCAACCCCTCAGACAGGCATCTGCCCTCCTGGGGTCCAGCCAGGCCTGGCCCAGGATGGCAGAACAAAGAACTTCCTCTGAGAGAGGGTGTGACACCCTCTCCCTTTGGAAAATGGTGTGAAGGCAGGGGAGGAGTAGCCTCCCCCAGCCTCTGGAAATGCTTTGTTGGGCACAGAGGTGCCCAATTCTGCATAAGCCAGTCTACACCGGTTCAGGGACCCCTTAGCCCCTGCTCTGGCGCGAAACTGGACAAAGGAAAGGGGAGTGACCACTCCCCTGACCTGCACCTCCCCTGGGAGGTGTCCAGAGCTCCTCCAGTGTGCTCCAGACCTCTGCCATCTTGGAAACAGAGGTGCTGCTGGCACACTGGACTGCTCTGAGTGGCCAGTGCCACCAGGTGACGTCAGAGACTCCTTGTGATAGGCTCCTTCAGGTGTTAGTAGCCTTTCCTCTCTCCTAGGTAGCCAAACCCTCTTTTCTGGCTATTTAGGGTCTCTGTCTCTGGGGAAACTTTAGATAACGAATGCATGAGCTCAGCCGAGTTCCTCTGCATCTCCCTCTTCACCTTCTGATAAGGAATCGACCGCTGACCGCGCTGGAAGCCTGCAAACCTGCAACATAGTAGCAAAGACGACTACTGCAACTCTGTAACGCTGATCCTGCCGCCTTCTCGACTGTTTTCCTGCTTGTGCATGCTGTGGGGGTAGTCTGCCTCCTCTCTGCACCAGAAGCTCCGAAGAAATCTCCCGTGGGTCGACGGAATCTACCCCCTGCAACCGCAGGCACCAAAAAGCTGCATTACCGGTCCCTTGGGTCTCCTCTCAGCACGACGAGCGAGGTCCCTCGAATCCAGCGACACCGTCCAAGTGACCCCCACAGTCCAGTGACTCTTCAGCCCAAGTTTGGTGGAGGTAAGTCCTTGCCTCACCTCGCTGGGCTGCATTGCTGGGAACCGCGACTTTGCAAGCTACTCCGGCCCCTGTGCACTTCCGGCGGAAATCCTTCGTGCACAGCCAAGCCTGGGTCCACGGCACTCTAACCTGCATTGCACGACTTTCTAAGTTGGTCTCCGGCGACGTGGGACTCCTTTGTGCAACTTCGGCAAGCACCGTGTCACGCATCCTCGTAGTGCCTGTTTCTGGCACTTCTCCGGGTGCTACCTGCTTCAGTGAGGGCTCCTTGTCTTGCTCGACGTCCCTTCTCTCTGCAGGTCCAATTTGCGACCTCCTGGTCCCTCCTGGGCCCCAGCAGCGTCCAAAAACGCCAAACGCACGATTTGCGTGTAGCAAGGCTTGTTGGCGTCCATCCGGCGGGAAAACACTTCTGCACGACTCTCCAAGGCGTGGGGGATCCATCCTCCAAAGGGGAAGTCTCTAGCCCTTGTCGTTCCTGCAGTATTCCCAGTTCTTCAGCCTAGTAAGAGCTTCTTTGCACCAACCGCTGGCATTTCTTGGGCATCTGCCCATCTCCGAGCTGCTTGTGACTTTTGGACTTGGTCCCCTTGTTCCACAGGTACCTTCAGACAGGAATCCATCGTTGTTGCATTGCTGATTTGTGTTTTCCTTGCATTCTCCCTCTAACACGACTATTTGGTCCTTAGGGGAACTTTGGTGCACTTTGCACTCACTTGTCAGGGTCTTGGGGAGGGTTATTTTTCTAACTCTCACTATTTTCTAATAGTCCCAGCGACCCTCTACAAGGTCACATAGGTTTGGGGTCCATTCGTGGTTCGCATTCCACTTCTGGAGTATATGGTTTGTGTTGCCCCTATCCCTATGTTTCCCCATTGCATCCTATTGTAACTATACATTGTTTGCACTGTTTTCTAAGACTATACTGCATATTTTTGCTATTGTGTATATATATCTTGTGTATATTTCCTATCCTCTTACTGAGGGTACACTCTAAGATACTTTGGCATATTGTCATAAAAATAAAGTACCTTTATTTTTAGTATAACTGTGTATTGTGTTTTCTTATGATATTGTGCATATGACACTAAGTGGTACTGTAGTAGCTTCACACGTCTCCTAGTTCAGCCTGAGCTGCTTTGCTAAGCTACCATTATCTATCAGCCTAAGCTGCTAGACACCCTATACACTAATAAGGGATAACTGGGCCTGGTGCAAGGTGCAAGTACCCCCTGGTACTCACTACAAGCCAGTCCAGCCTCCTACATTGGTTGTGCAGTGGTGGGATAAGTGCTTTGAGACTACTTACCACTCTTGTCATTGTACTTTTCATAAGAGAAAAATATACAAAACAAGGTCAGTGTATATACACATAGCCAAAAAGTTTTGCATTTCCTCTTTTCACTCTTTTCTAAGTGCTGAAAAGTACTTCTAAACTTTCAAAAAGTTCTTAAAAGTTTAAAAAGTTTTTTCTGTCTTTCCAAAAAGTTCTGAAAACTTTTTTCTCTTTGTCTATCACTTTAACTCTCTCTAAAAATGTCTGGCACAGGCCAAAAAGTTGAACTGTCCAAACTTGCATATGATCACCTTAGCTGGAAAGGAGCAAGGAGTCTCTGCATAGAGAGAGGTTTGAGTGTAGGGAAGAATCCTTCCTTAGAACTGTTAATTAATATGCTTAGAGTACAGGATAAGGCCATAAGTGCCCAATCTGTAGAAAAAGTAGCTAATGGTTCTCAATCTGATCCAGGGACTCCCCCAGGAAAAGGTTCAGGAAAGAAACTTCTCAGCCTGCCCATTACTAGACAGTCTAGCCTAGTTGGTACAGAGGTTGAATCACATCATACTGATGATGTGCTCTCACATTATACTGGTAGCCAAGCTGTTAGGGTGCCCTCTGTAAGGGACAGGTCTCCTTCTGTTCATTCCCATCATACCTCTGTATCTAGAAATGTCCCTCCCACCCACCCTGATGACAGATTGTTGGAAAGGGAGCTCAATAGATTGAGAGTGGAGCAAACCAGACTGAAGCTCAAGAAGCAACAGCTGGATTTGGATAGACAGTCTTTAGAAATAGAGAGGGAAAGACAGAAAATGGGTTTAGATACCCATGGTGGCAGCAGCAGTATTCCCCATAGTCATCCTGCAAAAGAGCATGATTCCAGGAATCTGCATAAGATAGTTCCCCCTTACAAGGAGGGGGATGACATTAACAAGTGGTTTGCTGCACTTGAGAGGGCCTGTGCTGTACAGGATGTCCCTCAAAGGCAGTGGGCTGCTATCCTATGGCTATCATTTACTGGAAAAGGTAGGGATAGGCTCCTTACTGTAAAAGAAAATGATGCTAACAATTTCCAAGTTCTTAAGAATGCACTCCTGGATGGTTATGGCTTAACCACTGAACAGTACAGGATCAAGTTCAGAGATACCAAAAAGGAGTCTTCACAAGACTGGGTTGATTTCATTGACCAGGCAGTGAAGGCCTTGGAGGGGTGGTTACATGGCAGTAAAGTTACTGATTATGACAGCCTGTATAACTTAATCCTGAGAGAGCATATTCTTAATAATTGTGTGTCTGATTTGTTGCACCAGTACTTGGTGGACTCTGATCTGACCTCTCCCCAAGAATTGGGAAAGAAGGCAGACAAATGGGTCAGAACAAGAGTGAACAGAAAAGTTCATACAGGGGGTGACAAAGATGGCAACAAAAAGAAGGATGGTAAGTCTTCTGACAAGGGTGGGGACAAATCTAAAAATGAGTCTTCATCAGGCCCACAAAAACACTCTGGTGGGGGTGGTGGGCCCAAACCCTCCTCTAATCAGAACAAGGAAAAGAAACCATGGTGCTATTTATGTAAGATAAAAGGCCATTGGACAACAGATCCCAGTTGTCCAAAGAAAGGCACCACAGCTCCTACCACTACAACCCCTACTGCTACACCTAGTGTCCCTACTAATAGCAGTGGTGGTGGGAGCAAACCTACTAATAGCCAATCCAAGGGAGTAGCTGGGCTCACTTTTGGTAATTTAGTTGGGGTTGGTCTGATTAGGGAGACCACAGAGGCTACTTTAGTCTCTGAAGGGGCTATTGACTTAGCCACTTTGGTTGCTTGCCCCCATAACTTGGAGAAGTACAAGCAACTAACCCTAATAAATGGTGTTGAGGTCCAGGCCTACAGGGACACAGGTGCCAGTGTCACAATGGTGATTGAGAAACTGGTGCACCCTGAACAACACATACTTGGACACCAGTACCAAGTAACCGATGCTCACAACATAACACAAAGCCACCCCATGGCTGTTGTAAATCTCAACTGGGGGGGGGTATCTGGTCCAAAGAAAGTTGTGGTAGCTTCAGATTTACCTGTAGACTGTCTATTAGGGAACGATTTGGAGACATCAGCTTGGTCAGATGTGGAGTTGGAGGCCCATGCAGCAATGCTGGGCATCCCAGGGCATATTTTTGCTTTGACAAGGGCTCAGGCCAAAAAGCAAAAAGGACAGGGAAGCTTGGATCCTGGAACAATGGACCAAGTGCTCCCTAAAGCTAGGGCTAGTAGAAGCAAACCACTTCCTACTATCCCTCCCTCTACAGTGGATTCTAATTCTGAGGAAGAAGAATTCCCTCCCTGTGCAGAACCTACACCAGAGGAGCTGGAAGCAGACACTGCTGAGCTTTTGGGTGAAGGGGGGCCTGCCAGAGAGGAGCTGAGTGTGGCACAGCAAACCTGTCCCACATTAGAGGGTCTCAGACAGCAAGCTGTCAAACAGGCTAATGGGGATATCAGTGACTCACACAGAGTTTACTGGGAGGACAACCTCTTGTACACTGAGCATAGGGATCCTAAACCTGGAGCTGCCAGGAGATTAGTGATTCCTCAGGAGTACAGAAAGTTCCTCCTAACACTGGCACATGACATTCCCTTAGCTGGGCACCTGGGTCAAATGAAAACTTGGGACAGATTGGTACCACTGTTTCATTGGCCTAGGATGTCTGAGGACACAAAAGAATTTTGTAAGTCCTGTGAAACCTGTCAAGCCAGTGGCAAGACAGGTGGCACTCCAAAGGCACCCCTTATCCCACTGCCTGTGGTTGGGGTTCCCTTTGAAAGGGTAGGGGTTGACATAGTTGGCCCCCTTGACCCTCCTACTGCTTCAGGCAATAGGTTTATCTTAGTGGTAGTGGACCATGCCACAAGGTATCCTGAAGCAATTCCTTTAAGGACCACTACAGCTCCTGCAGTGGCAAAGGCCCTCCTGGGAATATTTTCCAGGGTGGGCTTCCCAAAGGAAGTAGTATCAGACAGAGGAAGCAATTTCATGTCTGCATACTTAAAGGCCATGTGGAAGGAGTGTGGTGTAACTTACAAGTTCACAACACCCTATCATCCACAAACAAATGGACTGGTGGAGAGATTTAATAAAACTCTCAAAGGCATGATTATGGGACTCCCTGAAAAACTCCGCAGGAGATGGGATATCCTTCTACCATGCCTCCTTTTTGCCTACAGGGAGGTACCCCAGAAAGGAGTGGGCTTCAGCCCCTTTGAACTTCTTTTTGGACACCCTGTTAGGGGTCCACTCACACTTGTAAAGGAGGGTTGGGAACAACCTTTAAAAGCTCCTAAGCAGGATATTGTGGACTATGTACTTGGCCTCAGATCAAGGATGGCTGAGTACATGAAAAAGGCCAGTAAAAACCTTCAGGCCAGCCAAGAGCTCCAGAAGCAATGGCATGATCAGAAGGCTGTTTTGGTTCAGTACCAACCAGGGCAGAAAGTGTGGGTCTTGGAGCCTGTGGCCCCAAGAGCACTCCAAGATAAATGGAGTGGTCCACACACAATTGTTGAAAAGAAGGGTGAAGTCACCTATTTGGTTGACTTAGGCACTGCCAGGAGTCCCCTTAGGGTGCTCCATGTCAACCGCCTGAAACCCTACTATGACAGGGCTGATCTCACCCTGCTCATGGCAACAGATGAGGGACAGGAAGAAGACAGTGACCCTCTACCTGATCTCTTCTCTTCCACAGAACAAGATGCTCTTGTGGAAAGGGTAGTTTTGGCTGATTGTCTTACTGCTGAGCAGAAAGATAATTGCATAAATCTCCTAGGACAATTTTCAGAACTCTTCTCCATTGTGCCAGGCACCACTTCTTGGTGTGAGCACACTATAGATACTGGAGACAGTTTACCTGTCAAAAGTAAGATCTATAGGCAGCCTGACCATGTCAGGGACTGCATAAAGCAAGAAGTTCAGAAGATGTTGGAACTAGGAGTGGTTGAGCACTCTGACAGTCCATGGGCTTCTCCTGTGGTACTGGTACCAAAACCCAATTCTAAAGATGGAAAGAAGGAAATGAGGTTTTGTGTAGACTATAGAGGTCTCAACTTGGTAACCAAAACAGATGCTCACCCTATACCCAGGGCAGATGAGCTAATAGATACACTGGCATCTGCCAAGTATCTAAGCACTTTTGATTTGACTGCAGGGTATTGGCAGATCAAAATGTCAGAAGATGCTAAACCTAAGACTGCATTTTCTACCATTGGAGGACATTACCAGTTTACTGTAATGCCTTTTGGTTTGAAAAATGCACCTGCCACTTTTCAGAGGTTGGTGAACACAGTCCTGCAAGGGCTGGAAGCTTTCAGTGCAGCATATTTGGATGATATAGCTGTCTTTAGCTCCAGCTGGGATGATCACCTGGTCCACCTTTGGAAAGTTTTGGAGGCCCTGCAAAAGGCAGGCCTCACTATCAAGGCTTCAAAGTGCCAGATAGGGCAGGGAAAGGTGGTTTATCTGGGACACCTTGTTGGTGGGGAACAGATTGCACCACTTCAGGGGAAAATCCAAACTATTATTGATTGGATTCCCCCTACCACTCAGACTCAGGTGAGAGCCTTCCTAGGCCTCACTGGGTATTACAGGAGGTTCATTAAGAACTATGGCTCCATTGCAGCCCCTCTTAATGACCTCACATCCAAGAAAATGCCTAAAAAGGTATTATGGACAGCAAACTGTCAGAAAGCTTTTGAGGAGCTGAAGCAGGCCATGTGCTCTGCACCTGTCCTGAAAAGCCCTTGTTACTCTAAAAAATTCTATGTCCAAACTGATGCATCTGAATTAGGAGTAGGGGCAGTCCTATCACAACTTAATTCTGAGGGCCAGGATCAACCTGTTGCTTTTATTAGTAGAAGGTTGACCCCTAGAGAAAAGCGTTGGTCTGCCATTGAGAGGGAGGCCTTTGCTGTGGTCTGGGCTCTGAAGAAGTTGAGGCCATACCTGTTTGGCACTCACTTCATTGTTCAGACAGACCACAAACCTCTACTTTGGCTAAAACAAATGAAAGGTGAAAATCCTAAATTGTTGAGGTGGTCCATATCCCTACAGGGAATGGACTATACAGTGGAACATAGACCTGGGAGTAGCCACTCCAATGCAGATGGACTCTCCAGATATTTCCACTTAGACAATGAAGACTCATCAGGGAATGGCTAGTCTTATTGTCCTTCGTTTGGGGGGGGGTTGTGTAGGAAAGTACCATCTTGCCTGGCATGTTACCCCCATTTTTCACTGTATATATGTTGTTTTAGTTGTATGTGTCACTGGGACCCTGGTAACCCAGGGCCCCAGTGCTCATAAGTGTGCCTGTATGTGTTACCTGTGTAGTGACTAACTGTCTCACTGAGGCTCTGCTAATCAGAACCTCAGTGGTTATGCTCTCTCATTTCTTTCCAAATTGTCACTGACAGGCTAGTGACCATTTTTACCAATTTACATTGGCTTACTGGAACACCCTTATAATCCCCTAGTATATGGTACTGAGGTACCCAGGGTATTGGGGTTCCAGGAGATCCCTATGGGCTGCAGCATTTCTTTTGCCACCCATAGGGAGCTCTGACAATTCTTACACAGGCCTGCCACTGCAGCCTGAGTGAAATAACGTCCACGTTATTTCACAGCCATTTTACACTGCACTTAAGTAACTTATAAGTCACCTATATGTCTAACCTTTACCTGGTAAAGGTTAGGTGCAAAGTTACTTAGTGTGAGGGCACCCTGGCACTAGCCAAGGTGCCCCCACATTGTTCAGAGCCAACTCACTGAACTTTGTGAGTACGGGGACACCATTACACGCGTGCACTACATATAGGTCACTACCTATATGTAGCTTCACCATGGTAACTCCGAATATGGCCATGTAACATGTCTATGATCATGGAATTGCCCCCTCTATGCCATCCTGGCATTGTTGGTACAATTCCATAATCCCAGTGGTCTGTAGCACAGACCCTGGTACTGCCAAACTGCCCTTCCTGGGGTTTCTCTGCAGCTGCTGCTGCTGCCAACCCCTCAGACAGGCATCTGCCCTCCTGGGGTCCAGCCAGGCCTGGCCCAGGATGGCAGAACAAAGAACTTCCTCTGAGAGAGGGTGTGACACCCTCTCCCTTTGGAAAATGGTGTGAAGGCAGGGGAGGAGTAGCCTCCCCCAGCCTCTGGAAATGCTTTGTTGGGCACAGAGGTGCCCAATTCTGCATAAGCCAGTCTACACCGGTTCAGGGACCCCTTAGCCCCTGCTCTGGCGCGAAACTGGACAAAGGAAAGGGGAGTGACCACTCCCCTGACCTGCACCTCCCCTGGGAGGTGTCCAGAGCTCCTCCAGTGTGCTCCAGACCTCTGCCATCTTGGAAACAGAGGTGCTGCTGGCACACTGGACTGCTCTGAGTGGCCAGTGCCACCAGGTGACGTCAGAGACTCCTTGTGATAGGCTCCTTCAGGTGTTAGTAGCCTTTCCTCTCTCCTAGGTAGCCAAACCCTCTTTTCTGGCTATTTAGGGTCTCTGTCTCTGGGGAAACTTTAGATAACGAATGCATGAGCTCAGCCGAGTTCCTCTGCATCTCCCTCTTCACCTTCTGATAAGGAATCGACCGCTGACCGCGCTGGAAGCCTGCAAACCTGCAACATAGTAGCAAAGACGACTACTGCAACTCTGTAACGCTGATCCTGCCGCCTTCTCGACTGTTTTCCTGCTTGTGCATGCTGTGGGGGTAGTCTGCCTCCTCTCTGCACCAGAAGCTCCGAAGAAATCTCCCGTGGGTCGACGGAATCTACCCCCTGCAACCGCAGGCACCAAAAAGCTGCATTACCGGTCCCTTGGGTCTCCTCTCAGCACGACGAGCGAGGTCCCTCGAATCCAGCGACACCGTCCAAGTGACCCCCACAGTCCAGTGACTCTTCAGCCCAAGTTTGGTGGAGGTAAGTCCTTGCCTCACCTCGCTGGGCTGCATTGCTGGGAACCGCGACTTTGCAAGCTACTCCGGCCCCTGTGCACTTCCGGCGGAAATCCTTCGTGCACAGCCAAGCCTGGGTCCACGGCACTCTAACCTGCATTGCACGACTTTCTAAGTTGGTCTCCGGCGACGTGGGACTCCTTTGTGCAACTTCGGCAAGCACCGTGTCACGCATCCTCGTAGTGCCTGTTTCTGGCACTTCTCCGGGTGCTACCTGCTTCAGTGAGGGCTCCTTGTCTTGCTCGACGTCCCTTCTCTCTGCAGGTCCAATTTGCGACCTCCTGGTCCCTCCTGGGCCCCAGCAGCGTCCAAAAACGCCAAACGCACGATTTGCGTGTAGCAAGGCTTGTTGGCGTCCATCCGGCGGGAAAACACTTCTGCACGACTCTCCAAGGCGTGGGGGATCCATCCTCCAAAGGGGAAGTCTCTAGCCCTTGTCGTTCCTGCAGTATTCCCAGTTCTTCAGCCTAGTAAGAGCTTCTTTGCACCAACCGCTGGCATTTCTTGGGCATCTGCCCATCTCCGAGCTGCTTGTGACTTTTGGACTTGGTCCCCTTGTTCCACAGGTACCTTCAGACAGGAATCCATCGTTGTTGCATTGCTGATTTGTGTTTTCCTTGCATTCTCCCTCTAACACGACTATTTGGTCCTTAGGGGAACTTTGGTGCACTTTGCACTCACTTGTCAGGGTCTTGGGGAGGGTTATTTTTCTAACTCTCACTATTTTCTAATAGTCCCAGCGACCCTCTACAAGGTCACATAGGTTTGGGGTCCATTCGTGGTTCGCATTCCACTTCTGGAGTATATGGTTTGTGTTGCCCCTATCCCTATGTTTCCCCATTGCATCCTATTGTAACTATACATTGTTTGCACTGTTTTCTAAGACTATACTGCATATTTTTGCTATTGTGTATATATATCTTGTGTATATTTCCTATCCTCTTACTGAGGGTACACTCTAAGATACTTTGGCATATTGTCATAAAAATAAAGTACCTTTATTTTTAGTATAACTGTGTATTGTGTTTTCTTATGATATTGTGCATATGACACTAAGTGGTACTGTAGTAGCTTCACACGTCTCCTAGTTCAGCCTGAGCTGCTTTGCTAAGCTACCATTATCTATCAGCCTAAGCTGCTAGACACCCTATACACTAATAAGGGATAACTGGGCCTGGTGCAAGGTGCAAGTACCCCCTGGTACTCACTACAAGCCAGTCCAGCCTCCTACAAACACTCCTGCCCAAACTACCAAAACAGGTACTCCCTGGACTGGAAACAAGCACCCTGGGACCAGTTTTGGGGTATCACTCCTCATCAACCCGGCTAGCTTGAATCCAGTGGCTCAATAAGCAAGGACCCACATCTGGCATACCCTTCCCACTTAGGGCGACAAACACAAAAAGAAGAGATTGTGGACAGAATGCTGAACAATGCAAACATTCACCCCCTTTCACAGAGATATGGGACTAATCCATTGTTTTTTTGCCTACCTCATCAACCTAGCTCGGACCTAACCATATGCAAATTAGCCTTCACCCTGCTCCCCATGGGAGCAGTCCAGCCTGAATTGACAGGCCAGGTCCTCCCTGGACCAGCAACAAGCATCCTTGGACAGGTTTCAAGGTATCACCCCTCATCAGCCAGGCTAGCTTAAATACAGTGGCATAATGAGGACAGGGCACACGTCTGGGCCTACCCTTCCCACTTAGGGTGACAAAAACAAAAAGAATACATGATGGACAGAATGCTGAACAATGAAAACATTCATCCCCAGGCACAGAGATCTGGCTTTAATCAATTGTTTTTTTTGGCCATCATGGCACCCCAGTTTGGACCCAGCTATATGCAAATCAGTCTTGACCCTGCACCCCATTGGAACAGTCCAGCCTGAACTAACAGGCCAGGTCCTCCCTGGACCTGAAACAAGCATCCTGGGACTGGTTTCAGGGTATCACCCCTCATCAGCCAGGCAAGCTTGAATCCAGTGGTGCAGTGGGCAAGGGACCCATGTATGCACATACCTTTCCCACTTATGGCGACAAAAGCACAAAAAACAGATGATAGACAGAATGCTGAACAATGCAAACATTCACGCCCAGTCAGAGATCTGGGTTTAATTTATTGTTTTTATGCCCGCCCCATGACACAAATTTGGAGCTGGCCATATGAAAACCAGTATTTACCCTGCTCCCCATGGCAACAGTGCAGCCTGAACTGCCAGGCCAGGTCCTTCCTGGACCATAATAAAGCCTCCTGGTACTGGTTTCAGGGTAACACCCATCATCAGCCAGGCTAGCTTGAATCCAGAGACGCAGTGGGCAAGGGACCCATGTCTGGGCATCCCACTTAGAACAACAGAAGCAAAAAGAACAGATGATGAACAAAATGCTGAACAATGTAAACATTCACCCCCAATCACAGACATATGGGTTTAATACATTGTTTTTTTTGCCCACAACTCTACCACAGCTTGGACCCAGTCATATGCAAATCAGTCTTGACACTGCACCCCATGGGAACAGTCCAGCCCGAGCTGCCAGGCCAAGTCCTCCATGGACCGGAAACAATTATCCTTGAACCGGTTTCAGGGTATCACCCCTCATCAGTCAGGCTAGCTTGAATCCAGTGGTGCAGGTAGCACAAGATCCACGTCTGGGCATACCCTTCCCACTTAGGGTGACAAAAGCAAAAAGAACAGATGATGGAAAGAATGCTGAGCAATGCAAACATTCCCCCTCAGTCAAAGAGATCTGGATATAACTAATCATTTTTTTGCCCAATACGCAACCCAAGTTTGGACCCAGCAATATGTAAACCAGTCTTGACCCTGTTCCCCATGGCAAAAGCCCAGCCTGAACTGCCAGGCTAGGTCCTCCCAGGACTGGAAATAAGCCTCCTGTGGCTGGTTTCAGAGTATCACCACTCATCAGCCAGGCTAGCTTAAATCCATTAGCGCAGTTGAACATCAGACCCACGTCTGGGCATACCCTTCCCACTTAGGGTTACAAAAGCAAAAAGGACAGATAATGAACGCATTGCTGAACAATGCAAACATTCGCCTCCAGTCACAGAGATCTGGGTTTAATCCATAGTTTTTTTTTCCCACCAGTCCACCCCAGTTTGGACCCCGCAAATCAGTCTTGATCCTGCTCCCCATGGAGACAGTCCAGCACGAGCTACCAAGCCAGGTCCTCCATGTACCAGAAACAAGCATCCTGGAACCAGTTTCAGGATATCATCCCTCATCAGCCAGGAGCCTTGAATCCAGGGGTGCAGCGAGGACAGAATCCACTCTGGCCGTACTCTTCTCACTTAGGGCGACGAATGCAAAAAGAACAGATGATGGACAGAATGGTGAACAATGCAAACATTCACCCCCTTCCACAGAGATCTGAGTTTAACCCATTATTTTTTTCCCCACCTTGGTATCCCAGTTCGGACCTACCGATATGCAAATCAGACATGACCCTGCTTTCCACGGGAACAGTCCAGTCTGAAGTGCTAGGCCAGGTCCTCCCTGGATCAGAAACAAGCATCCTAGGACCGGTTTGGGTGTATCACCCCTCATCAGCCAGGCTAGCTTGAATACAGTGGTACATGGAGAGCAGGACAATGTCTGGGCACACCTTCCCCACTTAGGATGACAAAAGTAAAAAGAACGGATGACAGACGGAATGCAGAACAATACAAACATTCACCCCCATTCATAGATATCTGTGTTTAATCCATCGTTTTTTACCCACCACGGCACCCCAAATTGGACCCAGCCACAGTGAAATCAGTCTTGACGCTGTTCCGCATAGGAACAGTCCTGCCAGAACCGCCAGGGCAGGTCTTCCGTAGACCGGAAACAAGCATCCTGGGACTGGATTCATTGTATCACACCTCATCAGCCAGGCTACCTTGAATGTAGTGGCGCAGAGAGCATGGGACCAACGTCTGGGCATATCCTTCCCACTTAGGACCACAAAAGCAAAAAGAGCAGATGATGGACGGAATGCTGAAGAATGCAAACATTCACCCCCAGTCACAGAGATCTGTCTTTAAGCCGGTGTTTTTTTCCCACAAAGGCACCCCAGTTTGGACCCAGCATACGCCAATCAGTCTTGACCCTGCTACCTATGGGAACATTACAGTCTGAACGGACAGGCCAGGACTTCCTGGGACCAGAAACAAGCACCCTGGGACCAGTTTCGGGGTATCATCTCTCATCAGCCAGGCTAGCTTGACTGAAGTGGCGCAACAAGCACTGGACCCTCATCTGGGCAAACCATTCCCACTTAGGGCAACAAAAGTAAAAAGAACAGATGATGGACAGAATGCTGAATAAAGCAAATATTCATCCCCAGTCACAGAGATTTGGGTTTAATATGTTGTGTTTTTGCCCACCACCCCACCCCTCCCCAGTTTGGACACAGCCATATGTGAATCAGTCTTGACCCTGCTCTTCATGGGAACACTCCACCCCAAACTGACATACCAGGTCCTCCCTGGAATGGACACTAGCTTCCTGGGGCTGGCTTCGGGGTATCACACCTCATCAGCCTGGCTAACTTGAATCCACTGGCGTACAGCACACGGGACCCATGTCTGGGCATACCCTTCCCAGTTAGGGTGACAAAAGCATAAAGAACAGATGATGTACAGAATGCTGAACAATACAAACATTCACCCACTGTCACAGAGATCTGGCTTTAATCCATTGTTTTTTTCCCACAAAGCCACCCCAGTTTGGAGCCAGCTATATGCCAATCACTTTTGACCTTACACACCATTGGAACAGTCCAGCCCGCAATAACTGGACAGGTCCTCGCTGGACCAAAAACAAGCATCCTGGGACCAGTTTTGGCATATCATCCCGCATCAGCAGGCTAGCTTGAATCCAGTCACGCAGTGAGCACAGGACCCACGTCTGGGCATATCCTTCCCACTTAGGGTGACATAGGCAAAAAGAACAGATGATGGCCGGAATGCTAAACAATGCAAACATTCACCCCAGTCTTAGAGATCTGGGTTTAATCCATAGGGTTTTTACCCACCACATGAACCAAGATTGGACCCAGCCATATGCAAATCAGTCTTGAACCTGGTGCACATGGGAACAGTCCAGCCTGAACTGCCAGGCAAGGTCCTCCCTGGACTGGAAACCACCCTCCTGGTACTGGTTTTGAGCTATCACCCCTCATCAGCCAATCTCACTTAAATCCAGTGGCATATGGAGCACGGGAACCACATCTGGGAATACTCTTCCCATTTAGAGCGACCACTTAAAAAAAGAACAGATGATGGACGGAATGCTGATCAATGCAACAATGTATCCCATGTTGCAGAGAGCCGGGTTTAATCCATTGTTTTTTTGCCCACCTCGCCACCCCAGTTCGGACCTAACCATATGCAAATCAGTCTTGACCCTGCTCCCCATGGGAACAGTCGAGTCTGAACTGCCAGGCCAGGTCCACCCTGGACAAGAAACAAGCATCCTGGAACTACATTTGGGGTATTCCCCTCATCAACCAGGCTAGCATGAATACAGTGGCACAGTGAGCACAGGACCAATGTTTGGGTACGCCCTTCCCACTTAGGGCGACAAAAGCAAAAAGAACAGATGATGCACAAAATGTTGAAGAATGCAAACATTTACGACCAGTCACAGAGACCTGGGTTTTATCCATCATTTTTTTGCCCACCACGGCACCACAGTTTGGACCCAGCCATATGTAAATTAGTCTTGACCCTGCTAAAAAGGGAACAGTCCAGCCCAAACTGCCAGGCCAGGTCCTCCCTGTATCGGAAACAAGCATCCTTGGACCTGTTTCATGGTATCACCTCCTCATCCTCCATGCTAGCTTGAATCCAATAGTGCAGTGAGCACGGGACCCAAGTCTGGGTATTCTCTTCCCACTTAGCGCTATAAAAGCAAAAAGAACAGATGATGGATGGAATGCTGAACAATGCAAACATTCACCTCCAGTCACAGAGATCTGGGTTTAATCCATTGTTTTTTTTGCCAGCGATGGCACCCCAGTTTGGATCCACCCATTTGCAAATTAGTCCTGACCCTGCTTCCCATGGGAACAGTCCAGCCCGAACTGCCAAGCCAGGTCCTCCCTGGACTGGAAAGAAGCATCCTGGAACCAGTTTCAGGGTATCACGCTCATCAGCCAGTCTAGCTTGAATCCAGTGGCGCAGTGAGCAAAGGACCCACACCAGGGCATACCTTTCCCACTTAGGGCGACAAAAGCAAAAAGAACAGATGATGGACAGAACACTGAACAACACAAACATTCATCCCAAGTCACAGATATCTGGGTTTAACCCATAGTTTTTCTGCCCACTACGCCACCCAAGTTTGGATGAATTGAACCCAGATCTTTGTGAGTGGGGTTGAATATTTGCATTGTTCAGCACTGCTTCCATCATCTGTTCTTTTTGCAATTTACACATTGACCTCAATTCTATTAAGTAATCTTGAAGGGGAAGCAGTAGCTTTGTCAGTACGCCAGTGGCTACGGGATGTTCCTCAACAGGAAAAGGAACACAAGCTGCATAAAATTATCCCCCAGACTTATACTAGTTAAGTCGAGATAGTCTGGGAGCCAGACCAGGTAATCCACAATCACAAGGTAAATCAAGTAAGGATAATACCAACTAAGCATAAAAGGGGTCTAAAAATGCTGGGATAAACAGAAAACTAACAAGGAATAACAAAAGCTACGAGGAGAAACTGCGTTCGCAGACCTCAGAAAAACCTTATAACCTTAGAAATAAAGAAATTTTAAAAACTCCTGACAAGATATCAGTATACTGATAGTCACCCATATCGTTCCTTTCAGGACTCACTCGACAAACGCAGTGATAGCTGCGGGTAAATCAGGACTTTCTGCCAATTACCTTGCCTGTATTTTGGAGTCATTAGTGCATAAGATCTGCTAATCTCTAATGACAGTCTGTTAATGCCCGATCTGACACACAGCAGCTAAACCTCTCAAAGCAGCTATGTAGTTTACTACCTTTTCATTCATTTTGTGATCTTGAGAAACATTTGTGCATGTCAAACACAATGATGATTTTTTTCACAAAATTGTTTTCCATTTTTTAAAGTCTTTTGAGAGACATCTAAATGGCCATCATCATCTTAACATCCTTAACCCCCACTCAAGTAAGGCAAACCATAGAAAACCTTCCTATCTTGTACTGCTTTACGCAACCAAATAAATAATGGTCAGAAACAGAAATGGCTCAGATATATTTGATGGAGCCATTGCAAGACAAACAGAGACAAAACGTAAAGCAAAAAAGGAAAATGGTGACCAATATAAGTAGTAAAGAACAGTTACAGAGAGCAGATATACTTCTAGATAGACTTCATCAAAATATATACAATATAAATGTAATACTCAAAGTGGATGAGATAAGAGACATCTATTTACAATAAATCCAAGAATATGAGGTTATACAGTACTGACAACAGTGTTGACAATAATGACTTCCTCCAAAGAATGCTTATGTGTGAGTACACACGAGGATTGTAAATACTCTATTTCCGAATCAACTAGGGCAGACTGAGGTGGTGCGCTTACAGAATGTGCATATAGTAACCTATGTGCTGACAGATACATGTGCTTACAAATGACACGTAAACTAAATTACCTCTGTGTAGATCAATCACGGTTCCTCAGCGTTCCTCAGATTTAAATTTGCTGTCGCTTGAGGAGTGACTTCCACCCAGCGAGACAAAAATAGTAGGAACTCCCACCTCCCTACATCCCCCACACACAGGAACAGATGGGACTGCCAATTTACCTCAATACACTCTCTGACTCAGCAACCCGCATGATTGAGAGCGGTTGCCCATTCAGAAGATACGGAAGCTTAGGTTGACGGTGTGTGTACTCGAACCCCACGTCCCACAAAGGAAGAGCTGACAGGGCATGCAAGTTGTCTTACCGACCCCAATTCCAGGAAAGTTGGGAGCTATAACTGGTTCCTGGTCCACAAAGTCTACACAGTTGCTAGGGCAGGCAATATCACCCCACCTCCAGTGACAAAATTACCTCCTCAGAAGAACAGCATCTCCCACTACAGGGAGGAAGCTTCCTACACCTCCTTTCTGCTTTCCTGTTGACTACTTCTCAGCAGCAGCAAAAGTATTATGAAAGCTGCCTCCTGCCTTCATGATCTGCTGCTAGCTCTTACTAAATCACCTCAATTGTGGCAGAACATGTGGATTATTTGCCCCAGTACTCCAGCCGCACACTTAAGGCAACAACAGATTTGGTACGAACTCGAAGAACTCAGAATTAGCAGCAATAACCTTCACCATCTACCACAAAGAAAAGCATTATACAGGTAGACAGTGGTGCATCTGAGGTAGCAACATAGGCTGTTCCCTACATAGCATTCTATCCTCGTTGTCATTAAAGTAAATACAATAAAAACAGGTAGGAAGTTGAAATAATGTGCCTCCTGCTCTATTCTTCAGTCATCATTTACCAAACTCCATCTCACACCAACACTCTAAACGGGCTTCCCTACAACATTCTAAACAGCATTATTGGCACGGAACAACCCAAAGGCCCGATATAGGTAAACTTAAACTTTTGCTCTAGGTTTAGGCCAAAAGACTAAATTTATGACTTTTCGGTATTCACAAAGATAATTTACGAGTATTAACTTTACGTCTGCACTCTGGGCGGAATCTCTGCAATTGGTGCAGAATCTCCGACTCGAGTGTAATCTCCGCACCCGTAGTGTACTCCACACTAAGAGTGGAATCTCTGCAGTCAGAGCGGAAATTTTGCCACAAGTGCAGACATAAAGATATTACTTGTAACTTACCTTCGTGAATACCCAAAAGTCATGAACTTAGACTTTTTTGGCCTAAACGTAGACCAAAATTCTAAGTTTACTTTTGAGAAATGGGCCCCACATGTATAAGCAAAAGGGGAATGAGGATTGGTATGATATCACTTATTCTTATAATTTGTATATTTTTTTTTACCTCTGATAATTAACAATTTAATATAAAAGAGATGTGGCCACACCAGATGGCCGACAGGACACGTTCCTAAGAGGCTCCTGTCCGACCCCAGCATTATCCTTCATAATCCTGGCCTAATTACAGCTGCTGGCCACCGATAACTGCTGGGCACGGTCGTGCAACATCCCTGCACCCCGGTATTCAGCTGTAAGAGGCGGTGGGATGCCCCAGAGTGTGGCGGTGCAAGATGCCTTGTGGCAGGTCTGGGGCCTCCGGGTAGTGAGATCCAGAGCCTCCGGAGCCACGACTTGTTGGGCCCGCTGTGGTCCCTCACCTCTGGGGGATCCCTCTGTCAGATTGTCAGTGCCCTTCGATGCTGGAAGTGTGGGACATCAAGCTCCAGGCATGTTAATCTACAGAGGCAGGTGCATAGCCAAGGCTCCGTTGAAGACCAAGCCTCTCTTCCCTGCATGGCCCCACTATCAGCCGCGGTGGTCTGGGCTATGCGGTGAGGCTCAAGGGAAATCCACGGAGTGAGGTGCCTGTGAGGATATGGGTGATCACTAGCTGAGCTGGGGTTGAGTCGGTGGCCCCCTCTGCATCGACGGTCAGATCCAGGCAAGAAGGGCTACACTTGTGCTTGTTGACAGGCCTAAAAAAAAAATCATAAAAATATTACTGGACCTACAGGTCAAGTAACTTGAATAACTTACTCAACCTCACTGTAATATACTTCACCCTTAAATGGTTCTCAAATTGTGATCCTATGCAAATATTTTTCTTCATTCTCACATATGAATGCACCTTCAAATATGTGAGCTCAGCATTTCTGCCGTACAAAAAGACTCTTTTGCTTGATTAAATAGACTAAATGTTTGCTTAATGCATAATACAAATCTAGCCAACATATAGAGGACACATCATCCATCACTTGCCTCTTACTTAACTAATACCATTACCATCAGGGCAGGTGTGTTTCTCAATTTATGCTTAAACACTCACTTTTAATAAATATATTGCTGCAGCATGATGTGGTAGCCCACTGCCTTTATAGACAATACATTTCCAAGAAATGTCCAAAAACATTCCCACCAATTTGCAGCTTTACTGATAAAAGTATATAGTATATTAACATTAATCTGGGAAAACTGAGTTTCAGAAAACGTATTTATCCTCTGCACATCATCAAGTAAAGTGTTTGGATGTGTTTTCATTCTATTAAAATATTTTTCATCACACAGAAGTATACAAAATGGGCTTTCACAACTACTGAAATATATTTTGAAGTGTTTGTATAGTTGACATATTCATTTTTAGTTATAGTAGTTGTGTGTTAGGAAAAACATGACACCATACAGCATCTCCAAGAAGGGTGGGCATTGCCCCCCTGGACCACCTGGGCACCTCCGGTTGGTCTGGACTCTGTCCCCTCTTTCCTTAGGTCCTCTTCTTCAGGAATCCATGCCTGGGTTCCACCGACCTGGTCCACGGGTCACAACAACAGCTGGACAACTGAGGTCCCCATTGCCTTCAATGCGAGGTTCTGGCACAATTTCACCCCTATGCACCTTGGCTCCCTAGTGTAGATACTCCACAGTTCTGGGTATCCACGGGGGGACTATCCAACCTCCTTTATCCGAAGGGGTTTTCTCAGGGTCCTCTGGGAAGGTTCCTAAATCGCAAAAACTCCAACCGCAACTCCTACCTGCTTGCCTCTGGTGTTTTAATACTTCCCCAGTCCTAAGGATCATTGGGTGGTAGTGGGGGTTGGGAGTGATTCTCACATTCCATCTTTTAATATATGGTTTGGCCCCCCATGGGAGTCCATGGTATTTTATGCCTTTACTTGCCTGTTCTTAAGCATATTTATGTATGTTCATATCTCCAGTTAGGAGATATACCAAAGTTAGATCTAGAATGTGTTTTGAAATAAATATAACATAATTTTTTAAACACTGGTGAGGTTCTTTTCTGTGTGTATATCACTGACTAACCTGTGTGGCATTTGCAACTGCTTTACCACCTCCTGGATAAGCCTTTGCTGCTCTCCGCAGCCACCCTTTTGAGAACTCTGGTTATCTAGAACCTCCTACATTATTACTAAGGGTTGCCTGGGCTCAGTACAGGGTGCCTCACCTATAGGTGTACACCATATACTGAGCCAACCTTCTACAGGCCCCATGGACATCGGAGCCTCGACAGACAGTCCCTGGTGAGCAGCAGCAGTGTTGATAACTGCTAATCCCCCAAACATATGCCCCTTGGATTTCGCTGGCTTTGCTGGCACACCAAATCTCACATTCTGGGTAATACCATACACATCTGGACACTAGTAAAACTATTTGTGGCATTGGAGATGCGCTGTCTTTTCTATTTTGGACCATCCATGTTCTGGATGGGACTGCATCGTCGTTAGACTGCATTCTGCCCACTTTCATTTCGGCTCCGCCCTCGACTTTTAAAGACTCCTGCTTTGGTACTTGATAGAGGAGGGTTCCACAGAGGGCCATCATTGCATTCCGCTGGGTACGCAGATGGCTTCTTCACTTGGGGTGATATACTGCTGGATGAGGCCTGCTGTGGGGAAAGCACTTTACCTATTCAGCACTTAACTTAGTTGGCGGCCCAAGAGTTCTGATGCAAGGTACTGCTGAACCACTTTAAAACCCAGATGGAGAGGAACAAACAACCCGGGCCCCCACAGGGGAACACCATGGAGCAGTACACTACTCCAGTGACTGCCTTGCAGTGGCACACACCGCAGGCCACCGGCAGTGGGGACCAGTACCCAGGAGCTCTCCGCAGACAAACCCACAAAGGCAGAGATACTGGTGGCCATTCAGGGCTATAAGGTAGCCCTGGAGAACAAAATTGAAACTGTGGCCCTCGTGGTCAACCTGCTTGGTAGGGACCTCTGCAAGGTATCTGATACGGTCAGTGTACCAGAGGGTTCTACAGAGAAACACCAAGCTGGGGAGGCTACCTTGAGGAAGCAGATGGCCTCAGTCACATCCAAATTGGATGCACTGGGTGTGCAAATGGAAGACGCAGAGGGAAGGACATGCTGTTACAACGTGCACCTCCCGGGGTTCCCGGAATGGGTAGAGGGGGTGCTGCTGCACAATCTGGTGAACAATAGATCTGAAAAATCCTGAAACCCTGTGGATTGTCTCCTATGTTCACCATCAAGAGAGCGCATTAGGCGCTAGTGGCTCTGCCACACCCTGGGGCGCCACCATGGGCCATAATAGCCAGCAAATTGAATTACAAAGACAGGGACTGCATTCTCCGCATAGCCAGGGATACTGACATTGCCAGGTATGAGAACCAAAAGATTTCTATTTACCAAGACTAGACCACTAAAGTGCAGGGGGGCCGAAAAACATTCCTACAGGTCTAGACCAAGCTTTGTTCTATCAGCCTCAGCTACATGTTGTTGTATCCTGTCAGACTGAGGGTGTTGTTGGGGGGTAACTTTCACGATAATCCAGAAAATGTGTGGCGGTGGTTGGACTTACCCAGGGATAGAACAGGATCCTGGAGGTCTGGGACCCAGAGGTTCTGGTGGCGCCGGTGGTCCCACCTGGAGGGCAAGAGAGGAGATTGTGACTGGGAGTGGACAATCCTCTGGGAAGAGTAGTCCCATCAATGTGGTAATTCAGGATGATGGCATCATGGCTTTGGCCCCCTCGGAACAGCACCTGATGCCAGGAGAGACTATGGCCTTCATTATGACATTGACAGTAAATGCCACTTACCACCACGGTGACGGCCGCCAACATACCGCCGGGGTGGTGAATATCCGTTCGCCATATTATGATACACACACACACCCAATCGACACAATACTGCTACATACACAAATCCGCCAGCCCAAAGGTCAGTGGTAAAGTGTTGAGATGAACACCCATACTGTTACGCTAACAAAACAATGCCCACCACATTATGACCCACAAATCACCACAGAGGACATTCAATGGCAGTAAACCATTGGCGGTAAACACCGGCACACTCAGAATGGCCACCCAAATACAAAACAACACAACATTCGCCTAAACGAAAATCACACACCTGACACTGATACACACACCACACATACACACCCACAGCACTATAAAACACACACCCACATTACCCACAACCCTCTACGAACACCAATAATTGCCACAAGACTAACACAAAGACCAATGAGACAACTATACACACACACCACAAACACCCATCCATCCGTCACGCACCCCACATCCCACACCCCACCACTTCACTCAATACCCTCTGCACAACACACACCACACAACACCCATGTCCCCACTAAGGCACCCCCGTTTCACTAATGAGGAGTTGCGGGTCATGGTGGAGGAAATAGTCAGGGGAGAGCCACAGCTGTTTGGGGCACAGGTACAGCAAATATCCATTGCCAGGAAGATGGAGTTATGGCGGAGAATCGTGGACATTGTGAATGCCGTGGGACAGCATCCAAGAAGAAGGGACGACATCAGAAAAAGGTGGAACGATCTACAGGGGAAGGTACGTTCCATAGCAGCAAAGCACCAGCTCGCCATCCAGAGGACTAGCGGTGGACCCCCACCTCCTTTCCCACAGCTCACAGCATGGGAGGAGCAAGTCTTGGCAATACTGAATCCCGAGGGACTCACTGGAGTAGCCGGAGGACTGGACACTGGTGAGTCAATATTTTACTACTTATCACCCCCCATTCCTGCATGCCATCACAACCTCTCACCCTCACTCCCATCACTCCACTCCATTCCACACACTGCACCTACTCATCTGACTAACCCCAATGCCAAGACCTGCATGCTATACCAATGCATGGACAGCCCTCCCAGCCCTCCATGAACACCGTCACCAAAGTATGCACAAACTGGAGAACTAACAATGCCATAGCACATCACCATACACAAACAAAGGTGGCACGGCAACAGCAACTATGGAGGGGAAGGTAGGGATGTACAGTATGTCACAAACAAGAAGCATAATACATCCCTTACATTCCCACAGGTGCCCCAGCCTATGTCAGCAGCGAGGAGGTGCCACAACTATACAGTCCCCCAACAGAAGATGCCCCCAGTGATGACATTAACTCTGGACTTCAAGATCTGGATGAACTACCTGGCCCATCAGGAACCACAGGTCAGTCAGCCACCCCAGCCCACTCACAGTCTACCACAGAGCCTCCCCCATCAGTATCCAACACCACAGCACCCACCCAACGTCCCCACACCTCTGTCCCCAGGACATGTCAATCAGTAGTGTGCCCACGAGACAGGGAACCCAGTCCACACCTTACCACCAAGACAATCAGGGACCTAGGGTCGGTGGCAGTGGGCATACAGTTCAGGGGGGCAGAGGCACAGGGGAACAGGTACACTCGGAGGACCGCTGTGCGCCAGCGGGAGGACAGGCCCAGGGAACACTCTCACTAATGTCCTGGGTGCTTACCAACAATCCCAGGACAAGATGGGCCAGATCCTTACCAACATGCAGGGGAACAAGCGGCTGCAGGAGGAACACCATCAGGAGCTCAGGGACGATTTACAGGCCCTCAAACCACCATGGTCTCCATAGCAGGGGTGCTGGCAGATACAGCCAACATCATAAGGGAATGGACAGCACACCAGCGGGCCCCTACCACTAGCCAGTCTACTGACCAGCCCTCCACTTCCACTGCAGCTGGTGGGCAGGATGCTCTGCCACAGGACACACAGGCCACCAGCACCCCTCCTCCTGCAGAAGGTGAACCACCCCGCAAATGTTCCCTGCGACCCAGACAGAAGCCAGAGGCACTTGCCAAGACCAAGACCACCACCAGGAAATGAGATCCTCCTGAATGCCCCCTTGTGTCCCACTCTGTCACCTTGTCCACTTTGAACTGCCTTGGCTCCCCTTCCTATGGCCCCTTGGACACTGCAACTGTGCTACAAACAGACTGGAACAATACCCTGGACTTTCCTCTACCATCACCCCATTACACTGCACTTTTCCATCAATTATTTGCACTACAATTAACACCATTGAACACAACATAAGTGATGGTGTTTTATGTGAAGAAAATGTGAATTTATGGAAACTGTCACATCTTGTGCAAATTATCTGAACACTGTGATAACATACAATTAATTACCTGTAGCTGTCTGTAGTCATCACATCAGTACACAGTTGTCATATCACCAACATCTCCAAAATGAGAAGCCATAGGTGACAGTAGGTTGAGATTCAAAAGAAGCGAATGCCATCCTGCTACAACCACAAAGAAAACATCAATATTCAGAGGAATGGTCAGTTCCACTGTCTCACCTGTGTGTCATTGGAAGTATTGACGTGTAACTGATGTTCTGTTGCCCACATCCTGATTCTCTGCCTCCTCATCCTCACTGTCCTCAGGCTCCAATTGGGCACACAGCTCTGTGACTGTGGCCCTGCCCGGTCTCTAGGTGAGTATTATGTGCCTGTCCTCCAGTGTAGCCAAGTCCACAAAGGGTCTGTATACTGTGGCTTGTCTCCTCCTATTCATCCACAGTGGTAGGTATCTAAAGGACACAAGAGTGAGTAGGCTATAACAATTTGAACAATTACACTATCACCAGTGTACATTGAGCATTGATGTGATGGGAGAATGGGAATGTCAATGTGTGTGCAAATTTAGCAATGACGCAGTTACGGATTATCTGAATGTTGTCCACCAGCATTAAATGGCGACTGCCTGTCCTGTATCTAAGGACAGGTAGAAGTGAGGTAACTCCGCCGACGGTGGGCGTCATAGCAGAATGCAGTCTTGCACAGCAGTGCAATTCCTCATTGGCTAATATGGGGCTCTATTGAGTACAGTGGCCAATGGGGATCAGCCGTGGACATGACCACCATTTTCTATCTAAATCCTCACTAGATTCCTGACTTTCCACAGGACAACACCTGGATGTCTGGATCCTGCCATGACCTATGTCTGGATCCTGCCATGGCCCGTGTGACCAGGGAAAGGAGCCCAGTATGGACAGCTGTATGGGCCACCAGACCAACAGGTGAGTACACCTTGGGCATTTTTGGGGGGTGGAATGTCTGGTGGTAGTGTACATGGTGGGCACTGGGTGATGTGTGTGCCAATGGAGATGGAAATGGGATTTGTGGGCCATATGTGTGACAGGCTGGATTGTATGTGTAATGGTGTCCTCCTGTCTGTGTTTCCTCTGTAGGTTAGCGCCAATCAGAAGAAGGGGTTGTGCTGTGCCATCGCCAAGGCGGACCATGGGGGTCTACAGCAGGCGAAGCACCCACTGTAGGGTAAGGTGGAAGGACCTGAGCCGCTGGGCCCGGAAGACCACGGAGGCCCAACTGGGGATGGACTCCCAATGAGAACCTGACCCCCATGATGGCCCGTATACTGGTGGTGGCCTACTCAGAGCTGGATGGGCGTTTGAGGGCATCACAGGAGCCACAAGGGGGTGAGTACAGTGGGCGTTACAACTATAATTGGTAGGTGGCATGGGATCCTGGTGCTGGGTGTCAGTTAGTGGGTGCCCCTTAATCCCAGCTCAGACATTACAGCGGGATCCAGCTCAATGGTAATGGGTGTATTGCAAAATAAGGTAGCCTAGCTAGGTTGCATTCTATGTCTGACAGGGCTTAGTGGATCCCAGGAGGGGTGCAGTTGGCAGTGGTTGGCTCTCATCTTGCTGTGGTACCTAGACAATGGAATGCCAGTGCGATGCATGGTGCTCAATCCTGATCCCTGCATGTGGCGGTAATGTGTATGCCATCTGTGTTGTTGGTGCTGTAATTGACCCAGTGCTCCCTTTCTCTAACCCCTTTTTTCTTCTGTCATCCTGTCCATGTGTGCATTAGCATAATCTGGCGGAGGAGCAGAGGCACTGGCGACAGAGAGAGCACATCCCACAGAACCCAGGAGGCAGAGTCCTCCAACGCTGAGGCAACCAGTGGGACGGAGGGCGAGGGGAGCACCACGGCGGAGACAGGAGGTGACAACACTGACTCTGATTCCTCCTCCGATGGAAGGTCCCTGGTGGTGGCGGACACTTCTGGGACCACCCCAGCTACAGGTACAGACGCCACCCCCGTACCAGCATTGTACAAGCACCGCCCTCCCAGTAGCCCCTCAGTGAGTTGCCCGTGCCACTCACCCACGAGGGTGGGCATCTCCTTCGCGCCAGGCACCTCAGGCCCTGTCCCACTCAGCCCTGCTATCCTCAGTGAGGAGGCTATTGACCTCCTGAGATCCATCTCTGTAGGGCAGTCAACCATTGTGAATGCGATCCATGGGCTGGCATCCCAGATGCAGCAAAGCAATGCATTCCTGAAGGCATTCACGGTGGATTGGTGGCCCAACAGAGATCGTTCCAGGCTCAAGCCTCCTCTCTGATGGCAGCCATTGTCCCTGTTCCTACCGTCCCCCCTCCAACTACCACTTCTTAGTCCTAGTCTCCTCAACCCAAACCCATTCCATGCACACATACAGACAAGCCTACACACAAAACATCACAAAAGAGTGGCACAGACAATTACAGGCAGCACACTTCAGGCCACAAGCACTCACACAAACAGACAGTTGCACACACACAACAACATCCACTGCCTCCACTGTCTCCCCCTCCTCCACCCTCACAGTCACATCCGCACTCACACCTGCATGCACTACATCAACAGCCACCACAACCTGTTGGCGGTGTTACGTCCACTTCAACAGTCACCGCCATTGTCATAATGACAACCTATGCCTGCTCTTGAGGCTATGTTTATGCTGGATTATTCTGTGATCTGATATAATACTTCAGGATATGCTTATGTGTTGTGGCACTGCCTAACCACCCTTCCTTCCTAGTGCAGGGGGAGTTCTTCTTCCTTATGTTGTGAGTCAATGTGGATGAACACAATAGGGATTGATGAATCGGGGGGCTGCTTGGTTATGGTTTGGTATATCACACGGTGCCGGTCATGGAGTCATATGGACCCCTAGGTACATGACCTTTTGAAAACGAACATCGCACGGAGTCGGAAAGAGGCGCTGCTGTATTGCGTGCGGTGTCAGCCCCTTATGGCTTCCGCGGAAAGTGCCGTTGGTTCTGCGCTGTGAAGCAGGTGGAGGTGAGTCGTCGGTTATTTCCAGATGCAGCGGGAGATGATGTGGTGGCATCTGTGATGGGTCGATTCCATGTGAACAGGCGAGGTCGCTGGTCCATCAGGACGTGATGTGTCGATTTTACAGTCTCGGGATGATCCTGAGTGACATCAATGGAGTTGCAGCAACGTCGGACTTATGTTGCAGACTGCAGTCGTTGCATGCAGCGAGGTCCACAGAGCGGGAGGAGGCTGCAGTGTCGCTGGCATCGCTAACGTCGTTCCGGAGTCGCTGGAGTCGCAAACTAGTGAAAAGCTGGCAGTTGAAGTCTTTACTGTCTGTGAGACTTCAGAACAGGAGGCAACCTCAATCCAAGCCCTTAGAGAGCATTTTTTGGGGAAGGTAGAGTCCTTCCAGCACAGTCAGAGGCCAGCCAGGCAGCAGGGCAACAGCAGGCCAGCAGCCCTTTTCAACAAAGCAGTCCAGAGAGTCCTTTGGGCAGCCAGGCAGGTCTTCTGACAGAGTTCAGGTGCAGGTCCAGAAGTGTCTGGGTTGATGGGGTCAGAGACCCAGTTTATACACGCAAAATGCCTTTGAAGAGGAGGAGACTTCAAGGAGTGGTTTTGAAGTGCACAAGTTCCCCTTTCAGCCCAGTCCTGTCTGCCAGGGTCCCTCCGGGAGGCTATCAGACCTTTGTGTGATGGCAGGTGTAGGAAAGTACCATCTTGCCTGGCATGTTACCCCCATATTTCACTGTATATATGTTGTTTTAGTTGTATGTGTCACTGGGACCCTGCCAGCCATGGCCCCAGTGCTCATAAGTGTGCCCTGTATGTGCTACCTGTGTTATGACTAACTGTCTCACTGAGGCTCTGCTATCCAGAACCTCAGTGGTTATGCTCTCTCATTTCTTTCCAAATTGTCACTAACAGGCTAGTGACCAATTTCACCAATTTACATTGGCATACTGGAACACCCTTATAATTCCCTAGTATATGGTACTGAGGTACCCAGGGTATTGGGGTTCCAGGAGATCCCTATGGGCTGCAGCATTTCCTGTGCCACCCATAGGGAGATCTGACAATTCTTACACAGGCCTGCCAGTGCAGCCTGAGTGAAATAACGTCCACGTTATTTCACAGCCATTTACCACTGCACATAAGTAACTTATAAGTCACCTATATGTCTAACCTTTACCTGGTAAAGGTTGGGTGCTAAGTTACTTAGTGTGTGGGCACCCTGGCACTAGCCAAGGTGCTCCCACATTGTTCAGGGCAAATTCCCCAGACTTTGTGAGTGCGGGGACATCATTACACGCGTGCACTATACATATGTCACGACATATGTGTAGCGTCACAATGGTAACTCCGAACATGGCCATGTAACATGTCTAAGATCATGGAATTGTCACACCAATGCCATTCTGGCATTGGGGAGACAATTCCATGATCCCCTGAGTCTCTAGCTCAGACCCGGGTACTGACAAACTGCCTTTCCCGGGGTTTCACTGCAGCTGCTGCTGCTGCCAACCCCTCAGACAGGTTTCTGCCCTCCTGGGGTCCAGTCAGGCTTGGCCCAGGAAGGCAGAACAAAGGACTTCCTCAGAGAGAGGATGTTACACCCTCTCCCTTTGGAAAAAGGTGTCAGGGCTGGGGAGGAGTAGCCTCCCCCAGCTTCTGGAAATGCTTTGATAGGCACAGATGGTGCCCATCTCTGCATAAGCCAGTCTGCACCGGTTCAGGGATCCCTCAGCCCTGCTCTGGCGCGAAACTGGACAAAGGAAAGGGGAGTGACCACTCCCCTGACCTGCACCTCCCCTGGGAGGTGCCCAGAGCTCCTCCAGTGTGCTCCAGACCTCTGCCATCTTGGAAACAGAGGTGATGCTGGCACACTGGACTGCTCTGAGTGGCCAGTGCCAGCAGGTGACGTCAGAGACTCCTTCTGATAGGCTCCTTCAGGTGTTGCTAGCCTATCCTCTCTCCTAGGTAGCCAAACCTCCTTTTCTGGCTATTTAGGGTCTCTGCTTTGGGGAATTCCTTAGATAACGAATGCAAGAGCTCATCAGAGTTCCTCTGCATCTCTCTCTTCACCTTCTGCCAAGGAATCGACTGCTGACCGCGCTGGAAGCCTGCAAAACAGCAACAAAGTAGCAAAGACGACTACTGCGACCTTGTAACGCTGATCCTGCCGCCTTCTCGACTGTTTTCCTGGTGGTGCATGCTGTGGGGGTAGTCTGCCTCCTCTCTGCACTAGAAGCTCCGAAGAAATCTCCCGTGGGTCGACGGAATCTTCCCCCTGCAACCGCAGGCACCAAAGAACTGCATCACCGGTCCTCTGGGTCTCCTCTCAGCACGACGAGCGAGGTCCCTTGAACTCAGCAACTCTGTCCAAGTGACTCCCACAGTCCAGTGACTCTTCAGTCCAAGTTTGGTGGAGGTAAGTCCTTGCCTCCCCACGCTAGACTGCATTGCTGGGAACCGCGTGTTTTGCAGCTACTCCGGCTCCTGTGCACTCTTCCAGGATTTCCTTTGTGCACAGCCGAGCCTGAGTTGTCCTCCGGCGTTGTGGGACTCTCATTTGTGACTTCGGGTGAGCTCCGGTTCACTCCACTTCGTAGTGCCTGTTCCGGCACTTCTGCGGGTGCTGCTTTCTTCTGAGTGGGCTCTTTGTCTTGCTGGACGCCCCCTCTCTCTCCTCACGCCATTGGCGACATCCAAGTACCTCCTGGGCCACAGCAGCATCCAAAAACCCTTACTGCGACCCTTGCAGCTAGCAAGGCTTGTTTGCGGTCTTTCTGCACAGAAACACCTCTGCACGACTCTTCACGACGTGGGACATCCATCCTACAATGGGGAGGGTTTTCTAGCTCTTGTCGTTCTTGCAGAATCCACAGCTTCTACCTTCCGGTGGCAGCTTCTTTGCACCCACAGCTGGCATTTCCTGGGCATCTGCCCACTCCTGACTTGATCGTGACTTTTGGACTTGGTCCCCTTGTTCCACAGGTACTCTCGTCAGGAAATCCATCATTGTTGCATTGCTGGTGTTGGTCTTCCTTGCAGAATTCCCCTATCACGACTTCTGTGCTCTTTGGGGAACTTAGGTGCACTTTGCATCTACTTTTCAGGGTCTTGGGGTGGGCTATTTTTCTAACCCTCACTGTTTTCTTACAGTCCCAGCGACCCTCTACAAGGTCACATAGGTTTGGGGTCCATTCGTGATTCGCATTCCACTTCTAGAGTATATGGGTTGTGTTGCCCCTATCCCTATGTGCCCCCATTGCATTCTATTGTGACTATACATTGTTTGCACTGTTTTCTATTGCTATTACTGCATATTTTGGTATTGTGTACATATATCTTGTGTATATTTGCTATCCTCATACTGAGGGTACTCACTGAGATACTTTGGCATATTGTCATAAAAATAAAGTACCTTTATATTTAGTATATCTGTGTATTGGGTTTTCTTATGATATTGTGCATATGACACTAGTGGTACTGTAGGAGCTTCACTCGTCTCCTAGTTCAGCCTAAGCTGCTCTGCTAAGCTACCTTTTCTATCAGCCTAAGCTGCTAGACACCCCTCTACACTAATAAGGGATACCTGGGCCTGGTGTAAGGTGTAAGTACCCCTTGGTACTCACTACAAGCCAGTCCAGCCTCCTACATTGGTTGTGCAGCGGTGGGATAAGTACTTGCAACTACTTACCACTTTGCCATATTGTACTTTTCATAAGAGAAAAATATACAAAACAAGTTCAGTGTATGTACACCTAACCAAAATGTTTTGCTTTTCTTCTCTCACTTCTTTGCTAAGTGCTGAAAAGTACCTCTAAACTTTCAAAAAGTGCTTAAAAAGGTTTTTTTCTGTCCTTTAAAAAGTTCTGAAAAGTTTTTTTCCCACTTTTTCTGTCCCTTAAACACTTTCTATAATGTCTGGCACAGGTCAAACTGTTGATCTGACAAACTTGCTTATGATCACCTTAGCTGGAAAGGAGCAAGGAGTCTCTGCATTGAAAGAGGTTTAGGGGTAGGGAAGAATCCCTCTAGAGAACTATTGGTTAATATGCTCATTGAACAAGATAAGACCTTAGTTGGCACTTCTGTTGAGAAATTAGCTGATGGTTCCCAATCTGACCCTGGGGCACCCCTAGCAAAAGATTTAGAAGGGAACCTTCCCAACCTGCCCATTAGCAGGCCACCTAGCAATGCTGGTACTAATGTGAGTTCTCATCACAGTAGGAGTATTACTTCTGTTAGCCAGGTTGTTAGAGTGCCATCTGTTAGGGCCAGGTCTCCCTCTGTTCATTCTCACCATACTTCTGTGTCAAGGCATGCCCCTCCCACCCACCCTGATGACACAGTGTTAGAAAGGGAGCTCAATAGATTGAAAGTGGAAGAATCCAGACTGAAGCTCAAGAAGCAACAGCTGGATTTAGATAGGCAGTCCTTTGATTTAGAAAGAGAAAGACAGAGGTTGGGGTTAGGACCCCATGGTGGCAGCAGCAGTATTCCAAATAGTCATCCTGTAAAAGAGCATGATTCTAGGAATCTGCATAAGATAGTTCCCCCTTACAAGGAGGGGGATGACATTAACAAGTGGTTTGCTGCACTTGAGAGGGCCTGTGTTGTTCAGGAGGTCCCTCAAAGGCAGTGGGCGGCTATCCTATGGCTATCTTTCAGTGGAAAGGGTAGGGATAGGCTCCTTACTGTAAAGGAAAGTGATGCCAATAATTTCGCAGTTCTTAAGAATGCACTCCTTGATGGTTATGGCTTAACCACTGAACAGTACAGGATCAAGTTCAGAGAAACCAAAAAGGAGTCTTCACAAGACTGGGTAGACTTTGTTGACCATTCAGTGAAGGCCTTGGAGGGGTGGTTACATGGCAGTAAAGTTTCTGACTATGAAAGCCTGTATAACTTAATCCTGAGAGAGCATATTCTTAATAATTGTGTGTCTGATTTGTTACACCAGTACCTGGTAGACTCTGATCTGACCTCTCCCCAAGAATTGGGAAAGAAGGCAGACAAATGGGTCAGAACAAGGGTGAACAGAAAAGTTCATACAGGGAGTGACAAGGATGGCAAGAAGAAGGATGGTAAGTCTTCTGACAAGGGTGGGGACAAATCTAAAAATGAGTCTTCATCAGGCCCACAAAAACACTCTGGTGGGGGTGGTGGGCCCAAATCCTCTTCAAATCAAAACAAAGAAAATAAACGATGGTGCTATTTATGTAAAATAAAAGGCCATTGGACAACAGATCCCAGTTGTCCAAAGAAAAGCACCAAGCCTCCTACCACTACAACCCCTGCTGCTACACCTAGTGCCCCTAGTAATAGCAGTGGTGGTGAGAGCAAACCTACTAATAGCCAATCCAAGGGAGTAGCTGGGCTCACTTTTGGTAATTTAGTTGGGGTTGGTCTTGTTAGGGAGACCACAGAGGCTGTGTTAGTCTCTGAAGGGGCCATTGATTTGGCCACCTTGGTTGCTTGTCCCCTTAACATGGATAAGTACAAGCAACTTCCCCTAATAAATGGTGTTGAGGTTCAAGCCTACAGGGACACAGGTGCCAGTGTTACCATGATAATAGAGAAACTGGTCCACCCTGAACAACACCTACTTGGTCACCAGTACCAAGTGACTGATGCTCATAAAAACACTCTTAGCCACCCCATGGCTGTTGTGAATCTCAATTGGGGGGGGTTACTGGTCCAAAGAAAGTTGTGGTTTCCTCAGATTTACCTGTAGACTGTCTACTAGGGAACGATTTAGAGACATCAGCTTGGGCAGAAGTGGAGTTGGAGGCTCATGCAGCAATGCTTGGCATTCCAGGGCATATGTTTGCTTTGACCAGGGCTCAGGCCAAAAAGCAAAAAGGACAGGGTGGCTTGGATCCTGGAAGAATGGACCAAGTGCTCCCTAAAGCTAGGGTTAGTAAAGGTAAAAAACACTACCTACTATCCCTCCCTCTACAGTGGATTCAACTTCTGAGGAAGAAGAATTTCCACCCTGTGCAGAACCTACACCAGAGGAGCTGGAAGCAGACACTGCTGAGCTTTTTGGTGAAGGGGAGCCTGCCGGGGAGGAGCTGAGTGTGGCACAGCATACCTGTCCCACACTAGAGGGTCTAAGGCAGCAAGCTGTCAAACAAGCAAATGGGGATGTCAGTGACTCTCACAGAGTTTACTGGGAGGACAACCTCTTGTATATTGAAGCAAGGGATCCAAAACCTGGAGCTGCCAGGAGATTGGTGATTCCTCAGCAATACAGAGAGTTCCTCCTAACTCTAGCCCACGACATTCCCTTAGCTGGACATTTGGGGCAAATGAAAACTTGGGACAGGCTTGTCCCCTTGTTTCATTGGCCTAGAATGTCAGAGGAAACAAAGGAATTTGGTAAGTCCTGTGAAACCTGTCAAGCCAGTGGCAAAACAGGTGGCACTCCAAAGGCACCCCTTATTCCACTGCCTGTGGTTGGGGTTCCCTTTGAAAGGGTAGGGGTTGACATAGTTGGCCCCCTTGACCCTCCTACTGCTTCAGGCAATAGGTTTATCTTGGTGGTAGTGGACCATGCCACCAGATATCCTGAAGCAATTCCTCTAAGGACCACTACAGCTCCTGCAGTGGAAAAGGCCCTCCTGGGAATCTTTTCCAGGGTGGGCTTCCCAAAAGAGGTGGTATCAGACAGGGGAAGCAATTTCATGTCTGCTTACTTAAAGGCCATGTGGAAGGAATGCGGTGTGACATACAAGTTCACCACACCCTATCATCCACAAACAAATGGACTGGTTGAGAGGTTTAATAAAACTCTCAAAGGAATGATAATGGGACTCCCTGACAAGCTCCGCAGGAGATGGGATGTCCTGTTACCTTGCCTCCTTTTTGCTTACAGGGAGGTACCCCAAAAAGGAGTGGGCTTCAGCCCCTTTGAACTCCTATTTGGACACCCTGTAAGAGGTCCTCTAACACTTGTGAAGGAGGGTTGGGAACAACCTTTAAAAGATCCAAAGCAAGACATAGTGGACTATGTACTTGGCCTAAGATCTAGGATGGCTGAGCACATGAAAAAGGCCAGTAAAAACCTTCAGGCCAACCAAGAGCTCCAAAAGCAATGGCATGACCAGAAGGCTGTTTTGGTTCAGTACCACCCAGGGCAGAAAGTGTGGGTCTTGGAGCCTGTGGCCCCAAGAGCACTCCAAGACAAATGTAGTGGACCCCACATTATTGTTGAGAAAAAGGGTGAAGTCACCTACTTAGTTGACTTAGGCACTGCCAGGAGTCCCCTTAGGGTGCTCCATGTCAATCGCCTGAAACCCTACTATGACAGGGCTGATCTCACCCTGCTCATGGCAACAGATGAGGGATAGGAAGAAGAGAGTGACCCTCTCCCTGATCTCTTCTCTCCCACAGAACAAGATGCTCTAGTGGAAGGTGTAGTTTTGGCAGATTGTCTTACTGCTGAGCAGAAAGACCACTGCATAAATCTCCTAGGTCAGTTTTCTGAACTCTTTTCTACTGTGCCAGGCACCACTTCTTGGTGTGAGCACACTATAGATACTGGAGACAGCTTGCCTGTCAAAGTAAGATCTATAGGCAGCCTGACCATGTCAGAGACTGCATAAAACAAGAGGTGCAGAACATGCTTGAACTGGGAGTGGTTGAGCATTCTGAAAGTGCACGGGCTTCACCTGTGGTACTTGTACCAAAACCTCATTCCAAAGATGGTAAAAGGGAAATTAGATTTTGTGTTGACTATAGAGGTCTGAACCAGGTAACCAAAACTGATGCTCACCCTATACCCAGGGCAGATGAGCTAATAGATACACTGGCATCTGCCAAGTATCTAAGCACCTTTGATTTGACTGCAGGGTATTGGCAGATCAAGTTATCAGAGGATGCAAAAGCAAAAACTGCATTTTCAACCATTGGAGGCCATTACCAATTCACAGTAATGCCTTTTGGATTGAAAAAAGCACCTGCCACTTTTCAAAGGTTGGTGAACACAGTCCTGCAAGGGCTGGAAGCTTTTAGTGCAGCATATCTAGATGATATAGCTGTCTTTAGCTCCAGCTGGGATGATCACCTGGTCCACCTATGGAAAGTTTTGGAGGCCCTGCAAAAGGCAGGCCTCACTATCAAGGCTTCAAAGTGTCAGATAGGGCAGGGGAAAGTGGTTTACCTGGGACACCTGGTAGGTGGAGAACAGATTGCACCACTTCAGGGGAAAATCCAAACTATTATAGATTGGGTTCCCCCTACAACTCAGACTCAGGTGAGAGCCTTTTTAGGCCTCGCTGGGTACTACAGGAGGTTCATAAAGAACTATGGCTCCATTGCAGCCCCTCTTAATGACCTCACATCTAAGAAAATGCCTAAAAAGGTATTATGGACAGCAAACTGTCAGAAAGCTTTTGAGGAGCTGAAGCAGGCCATGTGCTCTGCACCTGTCCTGAAAAGCCCGTTAGTCCCAAAAATTCATTGTCCAAACTGATGCATCTGAATTAGGGGTAGGGGCAGTCTTATCACAACTTAATTCTGAGGGCCAGGATCAACCTGTTGCTTTTATCAGCAGGAGGTTGACCACTAGAGAGAAGCGTTGGTCTGCCATAGTGAGGGAGGCCTTTGCTGTGGTCTGGGCACTGAAGAAGTTGAGGCCATACCTGTTTGGCACTCACTTCATTGTTCAGACAGACCACAAACCTCTACTTTGGCTAAAACAAATGAAAGGTGAAAACCCTAAATTGTTGAGGTGGTCCATATCCCTACAGGGAATGGACTATACAGTGGAACATAGACCTGGGAGTACCCACTCCAATGCAGATGGACTCTCAGATATTTCCACTTAGACAATGAAGACTCATCAGGTCATGGCTAGTCTTATTGACCTTCATTTGGGGGGGGGCTGTGTAGGAAAGTACCATCTTGCCTGGCATGTTACCCCCATATTTCACTGTATATATGTTGTTTTAGTTGTATGTGTCACTGGGACCCTGCCAGCCAGGGCCCCAGTGCTCATAAGTGTGCCCTGTATGTGTTACCTGTGTTATGACTAACTGTCTCACTGAGGCTCTGCTATCCAGAACCTCAGTGGTTATGCTCTCTCATTTCTTTCCAAATTGTCACTAATAGGCTAGTGACCAATTTCACCAATTTACATTGGCATACTGGAACACCCTTATAATTCCCTAGTATATGGTACTGAGGTACCCAGGGTATTGGGGTTCCAGGAGATCCCTATGGGCTGCAGCATTTCCTGTGCCACCCATAGGGAGATCTGACAATTCTTACACAGGCCTGCCAGTGCAGCCTGAGTGAAATAACGTCCACGTTATTTCACAGCCATTTACCACTGCACATACGTAACTTATAAGTCACCTATATGTCTAACCTTTACCTGGTAAAGGTTGGGTGCTAAGTTACTTAGTGTGTGGGCACCCTGGCACTAGCCAAGGTGCCCCCACATGGTTCAGGGCCAATTCCCCGGACTTTGTGAGTGCGGGGACACCATTACACGCGTGCACTACATATAGGTCACTACCTATGTGTAGCTTCACAATGGTAACTCCGAATATGGCCATGTAACATGTCTAAGATCATGGAATTGCCCCACCAATGCCATCCTGGTATTGGGGAGACAATCCCATGATTCCCCTGGTCTCTAGCACAGACCCGGGTACTGCCAAACTGCCTTTCCCGGGGTTTCACTGCAGCTGCAGCTGCTGCCAACCCCTCAGACAGGTTTCTGCCCTCCTGGGGTCCAGCCAGGCTTGGCCCAGGAAGGCAGAACAAAGGACTTCCTCAGAGAGAGGGTGTTACACCCTCTCCCTTTGGAAAAAGGTGTCAGGGCTGGGGAGGAGTAGCCTCCCCCAGCCACTGGAAATGCTTTGATGGGCACAGATGGTGCCTATCTCTGCATAAGCCAGTCTGCACCGGTTCAGGGATCCCTCAGCCCTGCTCTGGCGCGAAACTGGACAAAGGAAAGGGGAGTGACCACTCCCCTGACCTGCACCTCCCTGGGAGGTGCCCAGAGCTCCTCCAGTGTGCTCCAGACCTCTGCCATCTTGGAAACAGAGGTGATGCTGGCACACTGGACTGCTCTGAGTGGCCAGTGCCAGCAGGTGACATCAGAGACTCCTTCTGACAGGCTCCTTCAGGTGTTGCTAGCCTATCCTCTCTCCTAGGTAGCCAAACCTCCTTTTCTGGCTATTTAGGGTCTCTGCTTTGTGGAATTCCTTAGATAACGAATGCAAGAGCTCATCAGAGTTCCTCTGCATCTCTCTCTTCACCTTCTGCCAAGGAATCGACTGCTGACCATGCTGGAAGCCAGCAAAACTGCAACAAAGTAGCAAAGATGACTATTGCGACCTTGTAACGCTGATCCTGCCGCCTTCTCGACTGTTTTCCTGGTGGTGCATGCTGTGGGGGTAGTCTGCCTCCTCTCTGCACTAGAAGCTCCGAAGAAATCTCCTGTGGGTCGACGGAATCTTCCCCCTGCAACCGCAGGCACCAAAGAACTGCATCACCGGTCCTCTGGGTCTCCTCTCAGCACGACGAGCGAGGTCCCTTGAACTCAGCAACTCTGTCCAAGTGACTCCCACAGTCCAGTGACTCTTCAGTCCAAGTTTGGTGGAGGTAAGTCCTTGCCTCCCCACGCTAGACTGCATTGCTGGGAACTGCGTGTTTTGCAGCTACTCTGGCTCCTGTGCACTCTTCCAGGATTTCCTTTGTGCACAGCCAAGCCTGGGTCCCCGGCACTGTAACCTGCAGTGCACAACCTCCTGAGTTGTTCTCCGGCGTTGTGGGACTCTCATTTGTGACTTCGGGTGAGCTCCGGTTCACTCCACTTCGTAGTGCCTGTTCCGGCACTTCTGCAGGTGCTGCTCGCTTCTGAGTGGGCTCTCTGTCTTGCTGGACGCCCCCTCTGTCTCCTCACGCAATTGGCGACATCCTGGTTCCTCCTGGGCCACAGCAGCATCCAAAAACCCTAACCGCGACCCTTGCAGCTAGCAAGGCTTGTTTGCGGTCTTTCTGCACGGCAACACCTCTGCACGACTCTTCACGACGTGGGACATCCATCCTCCAAAGGGGAAGTTTCCAGCCCTTGTCGTTCTTGCAGAATCCACAGCTTCTACCATCCAGTGGCAGCTTCTTTGCACCCACAGCTGGCATTTCCTGGGCATCTGCCCACTCCCGACTTGATCGTGACTTTTGGACTTGGTCCCCTTGTTCCACAGGTACTCTCGTCAGGAAATCCATCGTTGTTGCATTGCTGGTGTTGGTCTTCCTTGCAGAAATCCCTTATCACGACTTCTGTGCTCTTTGGGGAACTTAGGTGCACTTTGCACCCACTTTTCAGGGTCTTGGGGTGGGCTATTTTTCTAACCCTCACTGTTTTCTTACAGTCCCAGCGACCCTCTACAAGGTCACATAATTTTGGGGTTCATTCGTGATTCGCATTCCACTTCTAGAGTATATGGGTTGTGTTGCCCCTATCCCTATGTGCCCCCATTGCATTCTATTGTGACTATACATTGTTTGCACTGTTTTCTATTGCTATTACTGCATATTTTGGTATTGTGTACATATATCTTGTGTATATTTGTTATCCTCATACTGAGGGTACTCACTGAGATACTTTGGCATATTGTCATAAAAATAAAGTACCTTTATTTTTAGTATATCTGTGTATTGTGTTTTCTTATGATATTGTGCATATGACACTAGTGGTACTGTAGGAGCTTCACTCGTCTCCTAGTTCAGCCTAAGCTGCTCTGATAAGCTACCTTTTCTATCAGCCTAAGCTGCTAGACACCCCTCTACACTAATAAGGGATACCTGTGCAAGGTGTAAGTACCCCTTGGTACTCACTACAAGCCAGTCCAGCCTCCTACAGGAGGCCTCTGCCCTTTGAAATGTAAATATCCACCTTTCCAGCCCAGGAAGACCTATTCAGTATGCAGATGAATGCAGATGTGACTGAGTGTCCTGTGTTTGTGGGTGTCTGGGTGAAATGCACAAGAGAACTGTCAACCAGCACAGACCAGGCGTTGATTAGAGACAGGTTGTAAGGCACAGATGGTTTTAAAGCAGAGAAATGCCCACTTTCTAAAAGTGGCATTTCTAAAATAGTGATATACAATCCAACCTCTCCAATAAGTAGGATTTTGTATTACCATTCTGGCCATACTAAAAATAACCTGGTTACCCCTTTCAGATCAGAATCTACCCCTCACAAAGTATATACGAGCAGTGCTAATGCTACTCTATGAAAGGAGCAGGCCTCACAGTAGTGGAAAATAAATGTAGGAGTTTTTTGACTACCAGGACATATAAAACAATGTACATGCTTTGCCTTTTACCTACATAGCACCCTGCCCTATGGGTTACCTAGGGCCTGCCTTATGACATGTTTAGAAAAAGGGGAGGGTAAGGCTTGACAAGTACTTTTAAATGCCAAGACGAAGTGGCAGGGAAACTGCACACACAGGTCATGCAATGGCAGGTCTGAGACATGGTTAAAGGGCTACTTATGTGGGTGGCACAATCAGTGCTGCAGGCCCACTAGTAGCATATAATGTACAGGCCCGGGGCACATGCAGTGCACTTTTCTAGGGACTTTTAAGTAAATCAAATATGCTTATTGGTTATGAGCCAATGTTACCATGTTTAGGCGAGAGACCATATGCACTTTAGCACTGGTTAGAAGTGATAAAGTGTGCAGCATCCTAAAACCAGCAGAAAAAGTGTCAGAAAAGTGGAGGGAGGCAGACAAAAGGTTGGGGGATGACCACCCTAAGACTGTCAGGTCTAACATGTGTCCCCCCCAGATGAAAGTGGGGAAATCTACCAAACCCCTTTGGAGCTCTCATCACGAAGGATGAAGAATCAGGAGAGACCATCAGCATTGGCATGGTTAGTCCCCGATCGATGCTCCATCATAAAGTCTATTCCCTGTAGGGAGATGGAACACCTCAAGAGTTTAGGACTTTCAGCCCTCACCTGCATGAGCCGTTTGAGGGTCCTGTGGTCGGTCTGTGAGTCCCAAACAGGTATGGTCTCAGCTTCTTCAGTGCTCAGACCACAGCAAAAAATTCTGTTTCTATGGCACTCCACCTCTGTTCCCATTGTAATAACTTCCTACTAATGAAGGCTACTGGTTGGTCTAGGCCCTCCTCCTTTAGCTGTGCTAAGACCGCCCCTATGTCTGTCTGCATGCTGAACTCCTTGGAGTAATCAGGGGCCCTGAGCACGGGTGCTGTGCACATGGCTTTTTGACAAGCCTCTGTCCAGATCACCAACCTAGGCTGCTTTTTAGAAGTCAGATCAGTTAAGGGGACCACCATGGTGCCATAGACCTTAACAAATCTGCAGTAGTAACCGGTGAGGCCTAAGAAGGCTCTCACTTCTGTCTGAGTTCTAGGTGGTTGCTGGCCGTGATTGTGTCAATCTTGGCTTGGAAGTGCTGCACCTTGCCACCACCTAGTAGGTGTCCCACGTACACAACGGGACCCTGCCCAATGAACGAGTTACTTACCTTCGGTAACGACTTTTCTGGTGGATACATTAGCTACCCGTGGATTCCTCACCTAATGAATACTCGCATGGCGCCAGCATTCGACGGAAATCTTCTGCCTAGCTTCTGCACGTCGACGAGGACGTCACTTTTGCCCACGCGACGCCGTCTGACGTCATACAGGCAATAAGAGGTCCTCGCCGACGTGCCGACGTCAGTACCAACATTTTTTACGTGCCTGAGAACAATAATCCAATGCAATGAAAGATAAAGGCAACATCTCATAACATTGTAAACTACACATCTTTGCAAGAAGATGGCTATAGATTTAATAAAACCTCTTTTTATTTTTTTATTTTTTTTAAAACAATACATATATACACTAAATATGTTTATACAAAAATAAATATATACAAATATCCATATATACATAATCTATTGCAGTCCTAAAGACCAAGAGGAGCACACCCAAGGATTACTTGGTAAGACCAAAAAGGCAACAGGGAGGCGGGTGGGACCGTGAGGAATCCACAGGTAGCTAATGTATCCACCAGAAAAGTAGTTACCGAAGGTAAGTAACTCGTTCTTCTGATGGATACAACTACCTGTGGAATCCTCACCTAATGAATAGAGTCCCAAAGCAGTACCGCGCCCGGAGGTGGGTGCCTGAATGGTCAAACCAAGAAATCCTGCAGCACTGACCGTGCAAAATGGCCGTCCCTTCTAACCTCAGAGTCCAAGCAATAATGTTTCGCAAAAGTGTGAAGGGACGACCAAGTTGCGGCCTTGCAGATGTCGACCACAGGAACACCCCTAGCCAAGGCCGAAGTGGCCGACTTAGCCCTGGTGGAATGAGCTCTAATACCATCAGGAGGATCCTTCTTTGCTAAAGAGTAACAAATTTTAATGCAAAGAACAACCCACCTGGAGAGTGTTCTCTTGTGGACTGCCTTTCCTCTCCTCTTGCCCACGTATCCGATGAAAAGCTGATCATCCAGCCTGAAATCCTTCGTTCTGTCTATGAAGAAGCTTAACGCCCTCTTTGGGTCCAAGCGATGAAGTCTTTCTTCTTCCTTTGAAGGATGAGGCGGAGGATAGAACGTGGACAGAGTAATTGTCTGGGCCAAATGAAAGGGTGAAACAACCTTCAGAAGGAAAGCAGCCTTGGTCCTCAATACCACCTTATCCCCATAAAAAGTTGTATAAGGGGGTTTTACCGATAAAGCCTGCAACTCACTCACTCTCCTTGCAGATGTTATGGCCACCAGGAAAACTGTTTTAATAACTAAGAACCTTAAGGGGCAAGAAAGCATAGGCTCAAAAGGGGACCCCATAAGGAAAGTCAGGACCAAGGACAAATCCCATTGGGGCATAACGAAGGGTTTTGGAGGGTATTTATTCATAAGGCCCTTCAAGAATCTAAGTACTATAGGAGATTTAAATAACGATGGTTGGTCTGGAAGACAAATGAAGGCTGACAAGGCAGACAAGTAACCTTTAATAGTAGCCACTGAACAACCTTTCTGCCCTAAAGACAAAGCAAAAGATAAAACATCTGACATATGAGCACGTAAGGGATCAATCTGTCTCTCCCCACACCATACCACAAATTTAGACCACCTATTAGCGTAGATAGTTTTAGTGGAGTGTCGCCTGGCCGCTAAGAAAACATCCACTACATCAGGTGGGAGAGAGAAGGAACTCAGGTTGCCCCGTTCAATCTCCAGGCATGAAGGTGCAGGCTCTGGAGGTTGGGGTGTAAAACCTGCCCCTGCGACTGCGAGAGGAGGTCTGCCCTGAGAGGGAGACGGAGCGGAGGTCACATTGAGAGTTGAAGAAGGTCGGAATACCACACCCTCCTTGGCCAATCCGGAGCTATTAAAATGACTTGGGCCCGGTCTTGGCGAATTTTCCTCAATACTCGAGGAATCAAGGGTATGGGGGGAAACGCGTAAAGCAACTGGTCGCACCAGGTTCTCTGAAACGCATCCCCCAACGCCCCTTGCACCGGATACTGGAGGCTGCAGAATAACGGACAGTGCGAGTTCTCCCGGGTGGCAAACAGATCTATCCGAGGAACCCCCCACAACTGGAAGATCAGACAGACTTGATCTGGATGGAGACGCCACTCGTGGTCGGCCGAGAAATGGCGACTGAGACTGTCCGCACGTACATTCAAGACTTCGGCCAGATGATTTGCTACCAAGCAAATCTGATGGTCCTTTACCCAGGACCATAGTCGAAGAGCTTCTCTGCAGAGAAGGTACGACCCTACTCCTCCCTGCTTGTTTATATACCACATCGCGGTAGTATTGTCCGTCAGGACCTGAACCGACTGACCGCAAAGGGATGGGAGGAAGGCCTTGAGAGCCAGACGTACAGCCCGCAACTCCAACAGATTGATATGAAAAATCTGTTCCTCTGGAGACCAAAGCCCTTTGATCTCCAGATCCCCCAGATGAGCTCCCCACCCTAGAGTGGAAGCATCCGTTATGACCGTGATCACTGGTGGCGACTGCGTGAACGGCCTTCCTTGAGAAAGATTGTCGTCCGCAATCCACCACTTCAATTCCGTAGCAGCATCTCTGGAGATCTTGACAGAGCCTTCGAGATCTCCTTTGTGTTGAGACCACTGCCTTCGGAGGCATCACTGAAGAGCCCTCATGTGCCAGCGAGCATGCGTGACCAACAGTATGCAGGAGGCAAACAGGCCGAGCAGACGAAGGACCTTGAGGACTGGAACGACCGCTCCACTTCGAAACATTGGAACCAACTCCTGAATATCTTGAATCCGCTGAGGCGGAGGAAAGGCTTGATCCAATGTTGTATCCAGTACTGCCCCTATGAACAGGAGGCGTTGAGAGGGCTCTAGGTGAGACTTGGGCACATTCACCGAAAAGCCCAGATCGAACAACAACTGGGTTGTCTACTGTAGATGGTGCAACACAAGCTCCGGGGACTTGGCTTTGATCAACCAGTCATCTAGGTAAGGAAATACTGCTATCCCCTTCCTCCTGAGCTCTGCCGCAACCACCAACATCACCTTCGTGAAGACTCGAGGTGCTGAAGTAAGACCAAACGGGAGGACCGCAAACTGATAGTGCTGCGACCCCACCACAAAATGGAGATACTTCCTGTGCGACTTGAGAATCGGGATGTGAAAGTAAGCATCCTGCAAGTCGACAGACACCATCCAATCTCCCTTGTTCAACGCCAAAAGCACCTGAGCTAGGGTCAGCATCTTGAACTTTTCCTGTTTGAGGAACCAATTCAAAATCCTCAGGTCCAGGATTGGTCGCAATCAACCATCCTTCTTGGGAATCAGGAAGTACCTTGAGTAACAACCTTGACCCTTTTCCTGCTCTGGAACCAACTCCACCGCGCCCTTTGAAAGGAGGACTTGAACCTCCTACTCTAACAACAGGAGGTGTTCTTTCAAACAATAAGATGGGCGGGGCGGGATGGGGGGCGGAAACTCCCGAAAGGGAAGGGTGTAGCCTTTTCCCATAATGCTGGTAACCCAGGTGTCTGATGTGATAACTTCCCACTTGTGAAGAAAATGCAGTAACCTTAACCCTACAGGAGAGGAGTGAGTGGGAATTGGTGGAAGCCTAAGGCTGCTTCCCCTGCTGCTCCCCTCCAGAGGACGAGGAAGAGGCAGAGTGCTGCTGAGAGGCTCCCCTGGTACGGACCCTACCCCTCCCTCTAATTGATCTAAAGGTGAGAGAGGAGGTAGGTTGTTGGAATCTCCCCCGAAAGGAAGAGGAGGATGAGCCACGACCAAATCCTCGAAACCTCCTAAAAAACCTGGAGGAGGCAGAAGAAGCGGCTTGCAGTCCTAATGACTTGGCCGTGGCCCTGCTTTCTTTAAACCTCTCCAAGGCCGAATCCGCTTTGGCACCAAAAAGTTTGTCCCCATCAAACGGGAGGTCCAACAGGGTCGACTGCACGTCCGAAGAAAACCCTGAGTTGCGAAGCCAAGCCTGTCTCCTCGCAACCACCGCCGTGCCCATTGCTCTAGCCACTGAGTCAGTTGTATCCAACCCAGATTGGATAACCTGGGTTGCAGCAGCCTGAGCATCCGACACGATATTCAAGAGTCCTTGAGGAAGCTCCGTATGCGATGATGTTATCTCGTCCATAAGAGCATAGACGTACCTCCCCAAGATACATGTAGCGTTGGTGGACTTCAGCGCCATGCTACAAGATGAAAATATTTTCTTCGACTGTGAGTCCAACTTTTTGGAGTCTCTGTCCCCCGGCACTGTTGGAAAAGATCCAGGCGCAGATCTAGCAGAGCAGGAAGCCTGGACCACCAAGCTCTCCGGCGTAGGGTGTCTGGACAGAAAGCCAGGGTCAGATGGTGCAGCCCGATACCTCCTGGCCACAGATCTATTAACAGCAGAGGAAGATACCGGCTTCTTCCAGACCTCCAATACCGGTTCAAGCAAAGCCTCGTTGAATGGTAAAAGAGGCTCTGCCGCAGTAGAGGCCGGATGCAGGACCTCAGTTAGTAAATTTTGTTTCGCCTCAGCCACCGGCAAAGGCAGTTCAAGGAAGTTAGCCGCCTTCCTTACTACAGCATGAAAAGTGGCTGCCTCCTCAGTATACTCCCCTGGAGATAACAAGTCCCACTCAGGGGAAGTATCAAGGCCACTAGCTGTATCCAGTCCATGAAGACCTTCAGAATCCTCAATCTCACCTTCTTCCAGGACCCGTTGATATTCCTGTTCCTCCAAGAGACGGAGAGCACGTCTCCTAGAATGTAACCTTTTCTCAATACGCGACGTCGACATGGCGTCTGCCGAAGTTGAGGAACGGCGCCGATCGCCGGATCCATCCGACGCCATGTCAGGCGCCACAGGAAGCTTCGACGCCGAGCTAGGAGCCGGATGAAGAGAGGTGCGTCTCGGAGTCTCAGATGGTCCTGACGGGGTCACTGGTCGAAACCCCGAAGTCGATGGAGCTGAAGCCTCCGGGGCCAAAACCTCTGGAGCCACCGGAGCCGACACCGGCACCGAGCCCACATTCCCCAAGGGGAGAAAGGGCATGAAGGGTGCGGGCCGTAGCGGCGCCGGAGCACCCAAACTGAAAGCCAACGGGCCCGAAGGACCAGTCGGAGCTCTGCCTGGAGCCATCTGTTGGAAGATGGTGAACATCGCATTTAAAAATGCGGTATTATCGGCTCCAGGGGCCGGGAAAGCCGGATACTGGGGTGCCTGGATCGAAGGCAACCCCGATGCCGGCCTCGACGTCTGCGACGCCGGAGAGAACAGCTGAGGCTGTGGCACCTCAACCACTGAAGACGACTGCCCAGGCGAAGTCGGCGAAGCCGGAGAAGGCAACGGCGTCGATGGATGTGGAGTGACTGTGAGACTGACCTCCCAAGTCTTCCGACGCCGAGCCGACGGCGACCTCGATCGAGACCTCTCCTTGCTCGAATGGCGTTGTGAGTCCCGACGGCGCCGGGAGTCTCGATGACGCCGATGAGACCTCGGCGAGGAGGACTTTCTATGATGCCTCTTCTCCTTTCTCTTCGACTTCGCCATGAAGAGTTTGGCTTCACGCTCCTTCAGGGCTTTCGGATTCATGTGTTGGCATGAATCACATGTAGCTACGTCGTGGTCGGAACTTAAGCACCACAAGCAGTCCGAATGTGGGTCAGTAACAGATATCTTGCCCCCACACTCCCGACAGGGCTTGAAACCTGACTTCCTCTGAGACATAGTAACCTCAGAGAAAAAACACGCAGCAGAAAAACACACTGTAACTTCGAAAGCAACAGTAGCTCCCTCGAAGATAACCGTTTCGAATGGCACGGAAAAAAGGGAACTGACGTCGGCACGTCGTCGAGGACCTCTTATTGCCTGTATGACGTCAGACGGCGTCGCGTGGGCAAATGTGACGTCCTCGTCGACGTGCAGAAGCTAGGAAGAAGATTTCCGTCGAATGCTGGCGCCATGGGAGTATTCATTAGGTGAGGAATCCACAGGTAGTTGTATCCATCAGAACTGGCACTTACTGGCCTTGATTGTCAGGCATACCTGTTTTAGGGCCTGGAGTACCTCTTGGAGGTGAAGCAGGTATTCCCCCCTATCTGGCACTGTAGATGGCAAAGTCATCTAGATATGAGGCGCAGAACGTAACCTTAACAACTCAGACCCTGTTAACAAACCGTTGGAATGTAGCGGGGGCATTTTTCAAGCCAAAGGGCATTACCAGGAACTGGTAATGTCGCTTAGGTGTTGAAAATGTAGATCTCTCTTTGGCCCCCTCAGTCAAGGTGATCTTCAAGTATCCTGATGTTCAATCAGAGGTACTGAGGAATGTGGCAGCGCCTAGCCTGTCAACGAGCTCATCAGCTCGGGGATGGGTGAGCGTCAGTCTTAGTGACACAATTAAGATCCCGATATTCCACACAGAACCGAAGTTCTGGCTTGGTGCCCGGTGGGGCAACCTTTGGTACCAGCACCACAGGGTTGGAACAGGGACTGCTGGATGTCTCAATTACCCCTAGGAACTAGCATCTTAGCAATTTCACCCTTAGGGGATTCCTAGGGGACTGGATGTCTACTACGTAAGTGGCCATCCCTTACGTTCCTTGATCTCATATGGCCAGTCCAGCGATCCTGGAGAGGTCTAGACTCTACTAGCTCCATAACCCATACTTTGTCTCCAGGCTGAAACGCCACCAGGGTGGCCTTCTGCTTGTACCAGTGTTTCATAACCTCTTGACTGGCCTTGAGGTTGCTCTTGGCCTTTTTTCCAGAAGCGGTGCATCTGGTTGCGCAGGGCCAGCATGCAGCTGACCACACCCTAGGGGGGTTTCTTGGGAGCTTTCTCCAACCCCTCTTTGACAATGCTTAGGGGTCCCCTGGAAAGGGTACCCACAGAGAAGCTAAAAGGGACTGAACCCTACTCCTTTCTGAGGTACCTCCCTATAAGCAAAGAGAAGTCACGGCAAGAGAATTTCCCACTTACACCTCATGGCCTCAGGCAGGCCTGTGATCATGCCCTTCAAGGTCTTGTTGAATCTCTCAACGAGACCATTAGATTGAGGAATTATAGGGTGTGTTGAACTTGTAGGTCACCCTACACGCTTCCCACATGGACTTCATGTATGCAGAAATGAAGTTAATGCCTCTGTCAGACTCTGGCCCTCATTATGAACATGGCGGTCCGTTCCGCACCGCCGGCGGTGGCGGGAGAAACTCACCAACAGAGGAGCGGTCCGGACTGCCAAATAATGAACCAAACGAAACTCACGCATCCCGCACACCACCCACCACCAGGAAAGGAGTCCCGCTGACGACGGCAGAGACTGCCCATAGGCCGTTGGAAAGGCCCAACCCACCCATCAAATAATGAACCACCATTCCGCCGCCAGTTCCGGGGCGGGAACCACCGCCACACAAAGCCAGGCGGAAAAGAATCAAACAGAAGGAAACACTCACCGGAGGTAGACAAAACGTGCAGCGGCAGCCATGGACAGAGAGCTGCAGATCATGCCAGCCTTGCTCCTTGCCATATATCTACACGACTGAGTCCGCCGCCGACGGTAAGTACAACAATCTACAACTCAAGGGAGGAAAGGGCAAAGTTACATACCCACCCACACCACCCACCCCGCAAAGCCCCCCCAACCCTTCCCAGCAGCAATAGTCAGACACCACACACCAAGAGGTACATACCCGACCGAAGGCCACTGCAACTTGGCCATAGGACATACAATAGCACCACAGCCATAAATTATTTAAACAAACACCAGGTTGGAACTGCGTGCAGACCAAACACAGGCCACACAGAAACTTTATTCAGTAGCTCACTGAGCTAAATGATGATAACAGGGCCAATGGCCAGTCCATAAAAAGTCAATTTTCCTTGGCCACAACTGGCCACACCTGACTCCCACAAGTGCTGGGTACTCCACTCAACAGGGCACAATAGGGGGATCCAGGCACCTCACGGAATGGGGGCGGGGGTGGGGATTTACGATGTGGGTGGTACTTTGACTTGCGTGAGGTGGTTGGAGGGGGTGGGCTTCTCCTTTGAAGGGGGTGGGGGCTGTTTGGCTCGGCCGGAGCAGGATGCCTTAGGCTCTGAGCAGGCCTTCTTCTTAACTGGAGAAGGGGCACGGGAATGGGAAGGCTGGACCGGGGTGGGCTGCGATGTGGAAGGAGCGGAAAGGGCAAGGAGGTGGGCACGTTTCGGGACAAGATGGGGTGGGCCAGTGGGTTCGAACAGGTCTACACAGGAGAGGAAAAGTTTCTTGGGTGCAATTGGGGAGGGCGTGGATGAGGGCGTGGGAGTGGAGGCAGAGGGAGTTGATATATGGGTTGTAGGTGTGCGTGTAGTGGGTGCCGGCGACAGCTCAGTATGCTGTGGTGTGGTGGATGTCTGATGGGTGGGTGTTTTGGTGCGTTTGAGTGTTTTGGGAGGTGGGGGGTGGACAGAGTGGGAGAAGACAGACAGCTAATGTGGATGTATGTTGGGTGGGTGTCTGCAAGTCGGGTGAATGTGCTGCATGTGTCAACTACAGTGGAGGTGGTGAATGCAGGTGTGGTGTATGGGGTGCATGTATGGCTGTCTGCTATTGTGGTGAGTGCAGGAAGAGGAGCAGTAACAGTGAGTGAAGGTGCAGTGCATGAGGGTGTGCATGTAGAGGGGACAGACAGAGATGCGGAAGAGGCGGGCACACTGGAGGAAGTGGACATTGTTGTGTGTGCAGGTATCTGTTGGCTGTGTGAATGCTTGTGGTGGGAGGTGTGGTGCTTGTGTTTGGAAGTGTGTTTTTTGTGTGTTGATGTGCTTGACTGCGTGTCTGAATGTGTGCCTTCGACGGGTTGAAGGAAGTGGGCTGCTGGAAGGGGTAAAGGAGGTTGGGGGGGACGGAATGGCCAGGGAAACTGGCTACCATCCAAGAGGAGGCAAAGCCTGAAAAGATCTCTGTAGGGCAGACACAGCACCGTGAATGCCATCCAGATAGGCATTAGTCTGCTGCACCTCTGATGCTAGACCTTGGACGGCATTGACAATGGTTGTCTGCCCTACAGAGATGGTTCTCAGGAGGTCAATAGCCTCCTCTGTGAGGGCAGCAGGGCTGACTGGGGTAGCGGAGGAGGTGCCTGGGGCGAAGGAGACGCCCACCTTTCTGGGTGGGCGGGCACGGCCAACTCGGTGGGGAGCAGAAAGGAGGGTGCTGATGGTATGGGTGGTGGCGCAAGATCTCACGGTCGTCATTTGTCCACTAGTGTCCGCCACCGTCAGAGGACCCCCATCGGAGGAGGTTTCAGAGTCACTACCCCCTGTGGAAGTCCCCTCGCCCTCCCACCCACTGGTCCCCTGGGCGTCCGTTGTCTCTGCCTCCGAGGATCCGTGGGCCACTGTCTCCCCACTAACCGGTGCCTAAGCTCCCTTGCCTGATGTTTATGCTGTACCAGACACACAAAAGAGAACAGGGATGGGGAGACAAAACAGGAGAGACACTTGTAAGTAGCTGAATGCTGATACACAATGGCCAGACATACACCTACCCAGCAGACACACCCAACAGGCAGCACCGTGCACTAGGCCCATGACCATGGCCCTGACCGATGAACAGTATAGTGACCTACACCCATATCCTGTCATTGCATTGAAGCTGAGGTAGGTGAAACCTGAGAAGGACACCCCTACACCCTTTGGGGAGCAGACAGTAGCTGGACACCAGTCAAAAACCCTGCTCTAAGCACCATGAGCCCTATCGCACACACACTCATCCTTCCAGGCTGAAGTATAGGCTGTGAGTACTCACCCCCTTGTGACTGCTGTGCAGCCTTCAAGCGCCCATCCATCCTGGGTACGCCACCACCAGGATCCTTCGCATGGGGGGTGGGTCAGTGCCCGACAGCCACCCCTACCACGTTGGGAGGACTTCCCCAGCTGGGCCTCACTGATCTTCCGCGCCGCAGGTCCTCCCATCTCTTACGACAGTGGGTGTTCCGCCGATTGTAGACCCCCAGGGTCCGTACCTCCTTGGCAATGGCATGCCAATGTGCCCTCTTCTGGTGGGCGCTGACCTAGTAGGGAGACACAGAGAAGAAACACAGAGGTCAGGCGCCTGCACGATGGCAATAGCTGGCTGATTGTTAGACATAGGACAGACAGTACTCCCAGACACAGTGGCACGCAGCATTCCATGCACCAAGCCCGATCCTGGCTCACAGGAGCACACATCAGAGCAATCCACTCCATCCATTACACACACAGTGCCCCCCAAACCCGGACTCACCTGTACCTCTGGCCAGCCGTAGAGTCTGCCATACAGGGGCAGGACCCCTTCCACCAGTTTCTCCAGTCCTTCCTGGGTGAAGGCCAGGGCCCTTTACTCCTGCACCACGTGGAACATCCATAGCCAGAGGCAGGACACAGCAGTACACGGAGTAGAGTACTTGTCCGCACAGGATCAGGGAGTCAAGTGATCACACGATGGCGAACGCGGCGGAATGTACCGTCACTGCCGGCGGCGATCATGATACGCCAGGATTTCCCATTGGCATCCATGTTATCCAATGAGGGTGCAAACAGCGGTCAACACCGCTGTACACTGTGACGTCAACCGCTAGCAGTCTTAGGTCACTTCCACAATGAAGGGGCAGAACTACATTGGGCAGACATTTTGCCATCACCTACGCATCTTGAAATTCAATTTAGTCACAATGCTGGGCCTACTAGCCATATGAAGCACCTATGTGTCTATCCATAGAGTATATAAGCACACGTAATTTACTCCGTTCCCTCTTAGTGATGTCAATGTACATCTGTCAGGTTGCAGTTATTGTACAGACACTACTATGAAGAATGCAGTGAATGTGTTTAGAAAATATGCCAGTGTATGTGTGCACATGACTCCTTGTTCTTAACCCTCACAGGTACCGACCCATGTGGCGAGGAAGGGCACCATCTCTGTAAAGACCACTTGTGGATATGGGGACCATGGTGGAGAGTCAGATCATTATCACTTACAGACTCACACGTGCAACTATTCAGGACCTATGTGCATTTCTGGATCCTGCACTGACTCCCAGAAATCGTAATCAGCATGCCATTCCAACTGAGGTGCAGGTGCTCGCCGCACTCCATTTGCTGGCCACAGGCTCATTTCAAGTGACAGTGGGCATGGGTGCTGGTTTCTCACAGCCAATGTTCAGTCAGGTACTTACAAGATTTCTGAATGCAATTGTATAACATCTGCAATCCTATGTGCAATTCTCCCAAAGTGCTGAGCTCCCTGCCATCAAGTCAGACTTCTATGCCTTTGCAAACATTCCCCATGTTATTGGTGCCATCGATGGAACCCACATACCCATCATCCCCCCAAGAGTGAGTGAACAGGTGTACAGAAACAGGAAGAACTTTCACTCCATGAACATCCAATTGGTATGTACAGCAGACCAGTACATATTCCATGTGAATGCCATGTTTCCGGGTTCAGTCCATGATTCATTTGTTTGGAGGAACAGTAGTGTGCCACAAACGATGGAACAACTCCAAGAGGACAGAGGGTGGATCATAGGTAAGTGTGCCTGTCACTAACTGACACATTGCAGAAAAACAGCCTGTCAGACTAAGGACATTCTAATGATGACTCTGTATTGACCATTTCTCTAGGTGATTCTGGCTATCCAAACTTGCGTTGGCTCCTGACACCAGTGAGGAATCCCAGGACGGATGCAGAGAGGAAATACATATGGGGCCCATGGACGTACTAGGAGGGTGATAGAGCGTACTATAGGTCTCCTGAAGGCTAGATTCCGGCGCCTACATATCTCTGGGGGTTCCCTGGCCTATGGGCCTGATAAGGTGTGTAGGATAGTCATGGCGTGCTGCATGCTGCACAACGTGGCAGTGAGACATTCAATCCCCCTTTTGGAGGTGGAGGGTGCTATAGGTCCTGATCTGTTACCTCAGAGAGGTGAGGAGAGTGATGGTGAGGATGAGGAAGGGGAAGATGTCAATTCCAGAAACCAACTGATACAACTCTACTTCCAATAACTGTCTGTGACTTCAGCCTGTATATATGGTTAGTGACTGATACTGTCAGTGTGCCATGTCAACTAGGGGGAATTGGTCATGATATGCGAGTCATGGACCTCTTCAGCATGGTACAGACAGACAATATAAGCATTCCCTTCTTGACTATTTTGAAACACACTGTACCACCAGCATGCACAATTTGACAATAAAGTTTATCCCTGCCTTTTGCATCATTACTCCACTTTGTTCAACATTGAAGACAGGGGACAGTGTTACAGGTGAGATATGTTGTTTATATAGTGAAATGTGCTATGTACAGTGATGGAAGTCGTTATGGTTGGGTGTCATCAAAATCGACTTGGTGGCAGGCCTGTTTGATATCATAGATGGGTCCTATTTGTAGTTTAGTACATTATTTAGCCCTCAGCTATGTGCAGTTGGTGAATGGGTTGGATGGTTGCTTGGCAGTAGTAGCAGTGTCAATTACTGGAAGGGGGCTTGTTCTTAGCTGGGTTTCCAGTGGCATATCTTGGCCTGAGACTACCTTTGGGCGCCTGCTGTGGAGCTACTTGGGGTGACATGGTTGGCCCTTGTGATTCCTGGGAGGGTATTTCCTGTGCTGTTTCAGATGCTTGGGACAACTGCTGCTGGTTGTCCAGGGCTGTTGTGGGGGCCTCTTGTCCGGTGTGGGTGTCTGAGGGTTTGTTGGCCAATTGTAGCAATGCTCCAGCAATGGTGGCCATTGTGGCATCGTGTTCTTTCCACGGCTCCATGGCCTGTTGGTGGTGTTCCAGCTGCATCCTCTGACTTTGTTCCAGGGTGGTTACAATCTGTGCCAACCTGTCTTGGGTATGTTGGTATGCCCCCAATACCTCTGCAATGACGTCCTGGGCTGCTGCATCTATCTAGTGCCCTACCCCCTGACCCACTGGAGCACATGACCTTGCCCTGGCCCCCTGTGCCTGTGTCCCCTGCGCAGGTCTTGACGTGCCCCTAGTACTGGGGCCCTCGTCTTCCTGCATGTTTGGGGTGGGAGACTTTGGCCTCTGTTGCTGAGTTCCACCTGTTTGTGCCCTGGGTCCACTGGTGTGGGCATGCCTCCCCTGTTCTGCTGGTCTTGACTGGGTGTTCGGGGTGACAGTGTTTTCCTGGGTGGGGCTGCTGCATGGTGAGCATCCAGGGCTGTGTGAGGGGCCTGCCTTCTCATCAGTGTCCAGGGATCCTTCACCAGTGTCCTGTGATGTGCCTCTGTCTCCCTGGAATGTTGTGGCACTCCTTGTCCCCTCCATTAGGGTTGCATGGGTGGTGGTGCCTGTTGGGGGGCATAGAAATGATTGTTACATATGCAGGAGGGTTTGAGGTGGGCTATACTGTGCAATTTAGTGCTGGTGTGCCTTTCAGTGGCCTTCAGGGGTGCCTTTGTGAGGTGGACATTGCATTTAGTGGCAGTAGTGGGGTTACATTGTGGTGGGGGTTATTATTCCATTGTGGGTACGTGCAGGGGTGGGTGGCTGTGCACATCAGGAGTGATGTGGGCCAGGTAGTGAGTTGTGGGTGATGCAGGGTGGTGGATGTGGTGGGTAATGGCTAGGAGGGGTGTGGGTCTAGGTGGGTGTGGGTGGGGGGTGTGGTACATGCATTACAGGTATGGTGTATATGGGGTAAATGTAGACGACTTACCCGAGTCCGTTCCTCCACTGAGTTCAGTGAGTCCCTCTGTGTGCAGGATGGCGAGTACTTTCTCCTCCCAGTCGGTGTAGTCAGTGGTGTTGGTGGCGGTCCTCCCCCAGCCTTCTGCACTGCGATGTGGTGCCTGGATGCCATGGCCCGGACTTTCCCCCGCAGGTCATTCCATCTCTTGCGTATGTCATCCCTGGTGCAGGGATGGTGTCCCACTGCATTCACCCTGTTGACAATGGTCTGCCACAGCTCCATTTTCCGGGCGATGGGTGTGTGCTGCACCTCGGACCCGAATATTTGTGGCTCCACTTTTAGGATCTTGTCCACAATGGTCCTTAGCTCCATTTCGGTGAAGTGTGGATTTTTGGGGGGGGACATGGTGAGGGTGGTGCATAGAGTCGGGACTGGGGACGGTGTTTGGGTTCTCCTGTGTGGGTCGCTATGCGTGTCCTGTCTGCTGGCGTTCGCTGTCTGGCTCTGGTGCTCTCCGTCTTCTGGTCCTGGTTTCCTTGCAAGGCATTGTGGGGTGTGTCTGGGGATGTTTTATGGTGTTCTGGATGTGTGTCAGGTGTGTGGGTGCTAAGCCTAGCCAATGTGTGCACTGGTTGCTGTTGGGCCCAGTTGCCGCCCCTGGCGGTTGCAGCCGCCAATGGTCGTCTGGCCTCCATTGTCCGCTGAGGTGATTTGTGCATCATTATTTGGAGGGCGGGATGTGGGTGTGCTTGGCGGTGGTGGGTGGGGTGGGCTGGGATTCCCGCCGACAGGGTCCTGACGGGGAGTGGTGGTGTGGAAATGTGTGGAGGGTTGTGTTTTTTGTTCATTATATGGCGGGCTTCCATTCGCCGGCGGGATTCTGTTCACCGCCGCCACGGCGGTCGGCGGTCTTTCCCGCCATGTTCATAATGACCATCTCTATCTCCTAGTTCTAGTCACCACTGGTGCAGTCACCGTCCCCAGAGGACTGCCTCTGGGTAGCGGGTGGCATGGTCCACCAAAACCAGGATAAACCTGTTGCCTAGGGCAGTTTTGGGGTCCAATGGACCAATGACGTTGATGCCCACCCTTTCAAAGGGGGTGCCAACTATGGGAAATGGGATCAGGGGAGCCTTGAGCTTTTTCCCTGACGTTTCACTGGCCTGGCAAGTGGGGCAGGACCTACAGAATGTACCTGAGGCTGTTTATTTGTTTATTTGTGGCCAATAAAAGTGGGCAATAAGCCTGGCAAAGGTCTTGTCTTGCCCTAAATGTCTTGCCAGAGGTATGTCATGAGCCAGGCCGAGTAGGAAAGCCCGGCAACACTGGGGAACCACCAGCACACGTGCTGCACCAATACCCTGAACATAAGGCTCATTGTAAAGGAGATCATTCTCCCAGCAGATAAGGTGATCCCCAGAGGCTTCACCTGGTGCTTGGACTGAGGCCTGTTGCTTCAAGCCCTTAAGAGTAGGACACTTTTTCTGCGCCTTGCAGAATTCCTCCCTGGTTGGCCCACCTTCAACTTGCCAGCCTGCAAGCTCAGGTAAGTCACCCAGGACAGTAATGTCTTCCCCGGTTGGCTCAGGGGCCTCCTCCTCAGTGACGCAGTTAACCTCCACAGCAGGAATTTCTGGGACCTGTTTTCACGGACCCCTTCACAACGCTCTGGGCCATTCTTCTAGGCACCATACGCCATTGACTTCCCTCCCAGGCAGCCATGGACCTTATGGTCATGCAGACCTACTCAAGCAATCCCATCATCTCCAAGTGAGACCTTAGCTCTACCTCCCTCCAGATATTGAGCTCAAGGTCATTGCCTAACAGACAATCTACAGGCATGGCAGGAGTCACAGCTACTTTCAGAGTACCCCTCCCCCTACTCAAAAGGAACCAGTGCCACTGGTCGATGACGCTTGCGATTGTCGGCCACTATGACTTGGTGAAATGTGTCTGGCAGGACCTGCTCTGGCTGACACCAGCTGACCCCTGACAGTGATCATGCTGATTCCTGTGTCACGCAGAGCCTCCACCTGTTGTCCATTAATGGTGACCCACTGTCTATACTTGAAAGTATTAGCAGAAATGTGGGCTTTTGGCACCATCTCTGCATCCCCCATGGACACTAGGGTTACCTCTGTCTGTTCCTCAAAACTAACTGGGACTACCTTCTTGCCAAGCGCCATACTAGCCAACCCAGGTGTCTGCCCACCAATGGGGGCTGTGCCTTCTTTGGACATTTGGAGTCGCCCTTAGCATGACCATACTTGGAGCACTCTGCACATTGGGGTACAAACCTCCCTATCTTATGGTCAAAGAACCCCTTCTTTTTAGAATCAGACTGGGACTGGTTACACCTATTCCCGTGGGAATTATTTTGGGGGCTTTAGAGAACTCCTTATTTTTACGTTTTTCTCACCCCTCTTTCTTCTATTGGGAACCATGACCACCTTTGTAGGTGTCCTCCCAGATACCTTTTTGGACACTCTGGTGCTAGCCCAGAGGTCCGCCTCCTCAGCAAACTTCCTGGGATCAGTGAGCATACTGTCAACTAGGTGCTGGTGCAACTCTGTAAAAGAAATACTGAGCATATTTTCTCTCAGGATCAACCCCATGTAATCATGGACTTTACTTCCAGCACCCAACCATTCAGTGCCTTATTGGAAAAATCAATAAGATATAGTTGGAGAGCTTGCTACTGTCCCTGAATATTTGGCAATACTTTTCAGGGGTCAGTTAAAATTTGGGAATTAAACTGGCCTTCACAGGGGCATACTTGGTCTGGTCCCCTACCTCTAGTGTAAGAAGTGTTGGCACGTGTTTCCACAAGCCCCCCCCCATTGCTCTTCAGGAACCCCATGTGCCCTTAGTGCAACTTCATAAGCAGAAAAACATTTGTTAATGGCATCTCGTACCACATAACTTGGCACCAAATCTATGGGCATTCAAACCTTTTTGCCCCCAGAAGGTCCTGTATGTATGCTGCCACCATCACTGCTGGATTCAGACTGCCTACACTTGAACTCCAGCTCTTTTATACTCATTTCATGAGCTAGAAATAGTTTCTTTTCTGCCAAGGTTCTTTCAGCCTTCGTCTCCGCTCCTCCATTTGTAATCTGGAAAACTGCAGCCTGAATTCTCTCTCCTCTCTCCTTTCCTCTGCAGTCAGGCGGTGATTTGAGACACTGCTCTCTGGTTCCTCAGGGGGCACAAATTCAAGGGGGTCACCCCCCCCACTACTATTGATAGATCCTCAGGAGAGTCATCCACTTGCTCTTGTGAGCGGGCTTCTGCCTGGACCCTCAGCGCCTTTTGGTACTTCTCCTTCTTGGAGGCTCCATGGGTAGCTACCCCCATCCCTTTGCAGAAACCCTTCAGCTGGTTAACAGTATACGCCTCCAGGTTGGCTAGGTCGAACTCTCCAGCTCCACTTCTGGACTCAACCAGAGACATGATGTATAGGATACTAATTTAAAAAATCAAGCAGAAAATAATTGTAGAAAAAAGAAACAAACCATATTTATCTTTGACTGTGGATGGGTAGTGTACTGCTATGGCACTGGACAAACACAAGTCCTATCCTCACCGCTGATCACCAATGTTAGAAACATGGGCCCTCATTCCAAGTCTGGCGGGTGGCGGCCGCTACGTGGCAAAAAGACCGCTGCCGGCATTACAACCTTCCCGCTGGGCCGGAGGGCGCTAACCATGTTAGCGCCGGCCGGCCCAGCGGGAAGGAGGCCTGCAACACAGAAGCCGGCTCCGAATGGAGCTGGCGGTGTTGCGGCCGTGCGACGGGTGCAGTTGCACCCGTCGCGCTTTTCACTGTCTGCTAGGCAGACAGTGAAAAGCCGGCCGGAGCCCTGTTCGGGGGCCCCTGCACTGCCCATGCCAGTGGCCCCAAGACACCCGTTACCGCCAGCCTCTTCCTGGCGGTGACAACCGCCAGAAACAGGCTTGCGGTAAGGGGGTCAGAATCCCCATGGCAGCGCTGCTTGCAGCGCTGCCATGGTGGATTCGCCCAGCCGAGGCAAAAACGTCAGCCCCGGTTTTCTGACCCCGGCTTTACCGCCGCGGTCAGAATGGCCAATGAAGCACCGCCAGCCTGTTGGCGGTGCTTCCGTCATCCGCGACCCTGGCGGTCTACAGAATGACCGCCATGGTCTCTAGTTGGCAAAGGCATACATCCTTGTCCAAGTAGGGACCACAATCCTAGTCAGGGTAAGTCACAACACAATCCAAATTATCCTTTGCCCACCTTCCAGTAGCTTGGCACTGAGCAGTCAGGCTTAATTTAGAAGGCAACGTGTAAGGTATTTGTGCAGAACTTATACAATAGCACAGTGAAAACACCACAAAAAGACACCACATAGGTTTAGTAAAATATAGATTATTTATCTGAATAAAATCCTGTTGAAACAATGAAAATATAATATACACAAGCCAAAGTATGAATTTTTAAAGATTAAATCCAACTAATACGCCAAGAAAACACAATAGCTCCAACAATCCAACACCACCAGAGTTGGTCACAGAGTCACACTGCCCCCCCCCCCCCAGGCACAGTACTGTGAGAAAGTAGCCTCTTTCTAGCCTTGTTACCCCCACTTTTGGCCTGTTTGTGAGTATATGTCAGGGTGTTTTCACTGTCTCACTGGCATCCTGCTAGCCAGGGCCCAGTGCTCATAGTGAAAACCCTATGGTTTCAGTATGTTTGTTATGTGTCACTGGGACCCTGCTAGTCAGGATCCCAGTGCTCATAAGTTTGTGACCTATAGGTATGTGTTCCCTGTGTGATGCCTAACTGTCTCACTGAGGCTCTGCTAATCAGAACCTCAGTGGTTATGCTCTCTCTGTACAAATTGTCACTAACAGGCTAGTGACCAATTTTACCAATTTACATTGGCTTACTGGAACACCCTTATAATTCCCTAGTATATGGTACTGAGGTACCCAGGGTATTGGGGTTCCAGGAGATCCCTATGGGCTGCAGCATTTCTTTTGCCACCCATAGGGAGCTCTGACAATTCTTACACAGGCCTGCCACTGCAGCCTGAGTGAAATAACGTCCACGTTATTTCACAGCCATTTTACACTGCACTTAAGTAACTTATAAGTCACCTATATGTCTAACCTTTACCTGGTAAAGGTTGGGTGCTAAGTTACTTAGTGTGTGGGCACCCTGGCACTAGCCAAGGTGCCCCCACATTGTTCAGGGCCAATTCCCCGGACGTTGTGAGTGCGGGGACACCATTACACACGCGCACTACATATAGGTCACTACCTATATGTAGCTTCACAATGGTAACTCCGAATATGGCCATGTAATATGTCTATGATAATGGAATTGCCCCCTCTATACCATCCTGGCATAGTTGGCACAATCCCATGATCCCAGTGGCCTGTAGCACAGACCCTGGTACTGCCAAACTGCCTTTCCCGGGGTTTCACTGCAGCTGCTGCCAACCCCTCAGACAGGCATCTGCCCTCCTGGGGTCCAGCCAGGCCTGGCCCAGGATGGCAGAACAAAGGACTTCCTCTGAGAGAGGGTGTTACACCCTCTCCCTTTGGAAAATGGTGTGAAGGCAGGGGAGGAGTAGCCTCCCCCAGCCTCTGGAAATGCTTTCATGGGCACTTTTGGTGCCCATTTCTGCATAAGCCAGTCTACACCGGTTCAGGGACCCCTTAGCCCTGCTCTGGCGCGAAACTGGACAAAGGAAAGGGGAGTGACCACTCCCCTGACCTGCACCTCCCCTGGGAGGTGTCCAGAGCTCCTCCAGTGTGCTCCAGACCTCTGCCATCTTGGAAACAGAGGTGCTGCTGGCACACTGGACTGCTCTGAGTGGCCAGTGCCACCAGGTGACGTCAGAGACTCCTTCTGATAGGCTCCTTCAGGTGTTGCTAGCCTATCCTCTCTCCTAGGTAGCCAAACCCTCTTTTCTGGCTATTTAGGGTCTCTGTCTCTGGGGAAACTTTAGATAACGAATGCAAGAGCTCATCCGAGTTCCTCTGCATCTCTCTCTTCACTTTCTGCCAAGGAATCGACTGCTGACCGTGCTGGAAGCCTGCAAAACTGCAACATAGTAGCTAAGACGACTACTGCAACTCTGTAACGCTGATCCTGCCGCCTTCTCGACTGCATGCTGTGGGGGTAGTCTGCCTCCTCTCTGCACTAGAAGCTCCGAAGAAATCTCCTGTGGGTCGACGGAATCTTCCCCCTGCAACCGCAGGCACCAAAAAGCTGCATTACCGGTCCCTTGGGTCTCCTCTCAGCACGACGAGCGAGGTCCCTCGAATCCAGCAACTCTGTCCAAGGGACTCCCACAGTCCAGTGACTCTTCAGTCCAAGTTTGGTGGAGGTAAGTCCTTGCCTCCCCACGCCAGACTGCATTGCTGGGAACCGTGACTTTTGCAGCTACTCCGGCCTCCGTGCACTTCCGGCGGAAATCCTTTGTGCACAGTCCAGCCTGGGTCCACAGCACTCTAACCTGCATTGCACGACCTCCTAAGTTGTTCTCCGGCGACGTGGGACTCCTTTGTGCGACTTCGGGTGAGCACCGTTTCACGCATCCTCGTAGTGCCTGTTTCTGGCACTTCTCCGGGTGGTACGTGCTGCTGAGAGGCTCCTTGTCTTGCTCGACATCCCCTCTCTCTCCTGACGCAATTTGCGACATCCTGGTCCTTCCTGGGCCACAGCAGCATCCAAAAACGCTTACCGCACGATTTGCAGCTAGCAACGCTTGTTGGCGGTCTTTCGCCTGGAAAACACTTCTGCACGACTCTCCACGGCGTGAGGGATCCGTCCTCTAAAGGGGAAGTCTCTAGCCCTTGTCGTTCCTGCAGAAACCTAAGCTTCTACAGTCCAGTAGCAGCTTCTTTGCCCCCGCAGCTGGCATTTCCTGGGCATCTGCCCATCTCCGACTTGTTTGTGACTTTTGGACTTGGTCCCCTTGTTCCACAGGTACGCTCGACTGGAAATCCATCGTTGTTGCATTGCTGGTTTGTGTCTTTCCTGCAGTATTCCCCTATCACGACTTCTTTGTCCTTTGGGGAACTTTAGTGCACTTTGCACTCACTTTTCAGGGTCTTGGGGTGGGCTATTTTTCTAACCCTTACTATTTTCTAATAGTCCCAGCGACCCTCTACAAGGTCACATAGGTTTGGGGTCCATTCGTGGTTCGCATTCCACTTTTGGAGTATATGGTTTTTATTGCCCCTATCCCTATGTGTCTCCATTGCATCCTATTGTAACTATACATTGTTTGCACTGTTTTCTAAGACTATTACTGCATATTTTGGTATTGTGTATATATATCTTGTGTATATTTCCTATCCTCTCACTGAGGGTACACTCTGAGATACTTTGGCATATTGTCATAAAAATAAAGTACCTTTATTTTTAGTATAACTGTGTATTGTGTTTTCCTTATGATATTGTGCATATGACACTAAGTGGTACTGTAGGAGCTTCACTCGTCTCCTAGTTCAGCCTAAGCTGCTCTGCTAAGCTACCATTATCTATCAGCCTATGCTGCTAGACACCCTATACACTAATAAGGGATAACTGGGCCTGGTGCAAGGTGCAAGTACCCCTAGGTACTCACTACAAGCCAGTCCAGCCTCCTACATTGGTTGTGCAGCGGTGGGATAAGTGCTTTGAGACTACTTACCACTCTTGTCATTGTACTTTTCATAAGAGAAAAATATACAAAACAAGTTCAGTGTATATAAACAAAACCAAAAAGTTTTGCATTTCCTCTTTTCACTCTTTTCTAAGTGCTGAAAAGTACTTCTAACTTTCTAAAAAGTTCTAAAAAGTTTAAAAAGTTTTTTTCTGTCTTTCTAAAAGTCATGAAAACTTTTTTCTCTTTTTCTATCACTTTAACTCTCTCTAAAAATGTCTGGCACAGGCCAAAATGTTGATCTGTCCAAACTTGCATATGATCACCTTAGCTGGAAAGGAGCAAGGAGTCTCTGCATAGAGAGAGGTTTGAGTGTAGGGAAGAATCCTTCCTTGGAATTATTGCCTAACATGCTTAGAGAACAAGATAAGGCCAAAAGGGCCCCATCTGTTGAAAAAGTAGCTAATGGTTCCCAATCTGATCCAGGGACACCCCTAGGAAAAGATTCAGGAAAGAAACTTCAGAGCCTGCCCATTACTAGACAGTCTAGCATAGTTGGTACTGATGTTGAGTCACACCATACAGATAGTGTTGTCTCACATCATAGCAAGAGCATTCATTCTCACCACAGTAGAAGTGATGTTTCTGTTAACCAAGCTGTTAGGGTGCCCTCTGTAAGGGACAGGTCTCCTTCTGTCCATTCTCACCATACTTCTGTTTCAAGACATGTCCCTCCCACCCACCCTGATGACAGATTGTTAGAAAGGGAGCTCAAAAGATTGAGAGTGGAACAAACCAGACTGAAGCTCAAGAAGCAACAGCTGGATTTGGAGAGACAGACTTTAGAAGTAGAGAAGGAGAGACAGAAACTGGGTTTAGAAACCCATGGTGGCAGCAGCAGTATTCCCCATAGTCATCCTGCAAAAGAGCATGATTCCAGGAATCTGCATAAGATAGTTCCCCCTTATAAGGAGGGGGATGACATTAACAAGTGGTTTGCTGCACTTGAGAGGGCCTGTGCTGTACAGGATGTCCCTCAAAGGCAGTGGGCTGCTATCCTATGGCTATCATTTAGTGGAAAAGGTAGGGATAGGCTCCTTACTGTGAAAGAAAATGAAGCTAATGAATACAAAGTTCTTAAGAATGCACTCCTGGATGGTTATGGCTTAACCACTGAACAATACAGGATAAAGTTCAGAGAGACGAAAAAGGAGTCTTCACAAGACTGGGTTGATTTCATTGACCATTCAGTGAAGGCCTTGGAGGGGTGGTTACATGGCAGTAAAGTTACTGATTATGACAGCCTGTATAACTTAATCCTGAGAGAGCATATTCTTAATAATTGTGTGTCTGATTTGTTGCACCAGTACTTGGTGGACTCTGATCTGACCTCTCCCCAAGAATTGGGAAAGAAGGCAGACAAATGGGTCAGAACAAGGGTGAACAGAAAAGTTCATACAGGGGGTGACAAAGTGAACAATAAGAAGAAAGATGGTGAAAAATCTCAAGATAAGCATGGGGATAAGGGTAAAACCAAAGATCCCACTTCAAAACTTAAACACTCTTCAGGGGGTGGGGATAAAACTAATTCTTCCTCTTCTTCTCAACCTACACAATTTAAAAAGCCTTGGTGCTTTGTGTGTAAAAACAGAGGCCATAGGCCAGGGGATAAGTCCTGTCCAGGTAAACCCCCTGAGCCTACCACCACTAATACATCAAGCTCTAGTGCCCCTAGCAGTAGTGGTACTAGTGGTGGGACTGCTGGCAACAGTCAAGTTAAGGGTGTAGTTGGGTTCACTTATGGGTCCATAGTAGAAACTGGGGTAGTCAGTCCCAAGACAGTTTCTGTCACACCTAGTGGCATTGGCCTTGCCACACTGGCTGCTTGTCCCCTTACAATGGATAAGTACAGGCAGACAGTTTCAATAAATGGTGTTGAGGCCTTGGCCTACAGGGACACAGGTGCCAGTATCACTTTGGTGACTGAAAACCTAGTGCACCCTGATCAACACATCATTGGACAACAGTATAAGATTATTGATGTCCATAACTCCACTAACTTTCTTCCCTTAGCTATAATTCAGTTTAGTTGGGGTGGAGTTACTGGCCCTAAGCAGGTGGTGGTATCACCTAGCTTACCTGTAGACTGTCTCTTAGGTAATGACCTAGAGGCCTCAGGTTGGGCTGATGTAGTTTTATGCCCATGCAGCCATGCTGGGCATCCCAGAGGAATTGTTCCCTCTCATTTCTACTGAAATGAAAAAGCAAAGGAGAGAAGGCCTGAAAACTCAGGATCCCTCTCCATCAACAGGGTAAAAAGGGTATCACAGTATCCCCTAACCACCCTGCCATTCAGGATACCATTCCTGTGGTGGGAGAAACCTCTCCTGGGGTGGCACCTGTTCCAAGGGAAGCATCTGCTGGCAAAGCTGTACTACCTGAGGAAGAAGTACCTCTCTGTGGGATAACTAACATTGGTGAGAAAAAGAGCACCATTTTAGTTAACATGGAGCATCCCTCCAACCCTCCCAGAGAAAGTTTAGTGCAGAAACTCTGCACTGCCTCACAACACTTAGGACAGCATCCCTGCCCTAGTGTGGAGCTCATAGGACAGCATCCCTGCCCTGCTCCAACCCAAGAGAAACAGCATCCCTGTTCTCTCTTCCAGCCATATGGACAAAGTTTTTGCCCAGCTATGGCTTTTCTGAGACAGCATCCCTGTCTGGCATTTCCATCACTACAAATAGGTTCAGTGGACAATTCCCACTGCTCTAAACTAAAACTTACTGATAGAAACTCTGAAAATACATCTTCACATTGTTGCTTAGCTAAAAAACTTCAAACAGGGTGGTTTACATCCCCACAAGGAAGTAACCATATAGTGGATGATAAAGGGAGTAACCAGTCTATTGCAGAGCTACTCTCTACTTATCACCACTTAGACAATAAAGTCTCAACTGGCCAAGGTTAGCCTTATTGTCCTTCGTTTGGGGGGGGGGGGTTGTGTGAGAAAGTACCCTCTTTCTAGCCTTGTTACCCCCACTTTTGGCCTGTTTGTGAGTATATGTCAGGGTGTTTTCACTGTCTCACTGGTATCCTGCTAGCCAGGGCCCAGTGCTCATAGTGAAAACCCTATGGTTTCAGTATGTTTGTTATGTGTCACTGGGACCCTGCTAGTCAGGACCCCAGTGCTCATAAGTTTGTGACCTATAGGTATGTGTTCCCTGTGTGATGCCTAACTGTCTCACTGAGGCTCTGCTAATCAGAACCTCAGTGGTTATGCTCTCTCTGTACAAATTGTCACTAACAGGCTAGTGACCAATTTTACCAATTTACATTGGCTTACTGGAACACCCTTATAATTCCCTAGTATATGGTACTGAGGTACCCAGGGTATTGGGGTTCCAGGAGATCCCTATGGGCTGCAGCATTTCTTTTGCCACCCATAGGGAGCTCTGACAATTCTTACACAGGCCTGCCACTGCAGCCTGAGTGAAATAACGTCCACGTTATTTCACAGCCATTTTACACTGCACTTAAGTAACTTATAAGTCACCTATATGTCTAACCTTTACCTGGTAAAGGTTGGGTGCTAAGTTACTTAGTGTGTGGGCACCCTGGCACTAGCCAAGGTGCCCCCACATTGTTCAGGGCCAATTCCCCGGACGTTGTGAGTGCGGGGACACCATTACACGCGTGCAATACATATAGGTCACTACCTATATGTAGCTTCACAATGGTAACTCCGAATATGGCCATGTAATATGTCTATGATCATGGAATTGCCCCCTCTATACCATCCTGGCATAGTTGGCACAATCCCATGATCCCAGTGGCCTGTAGCACAGACCCTGGTACTGCCAAACTGCCTTTCCCGGGGTTTCACTGCAGCTGCTGCTGCTGCCAACCCCTCAGACAGGCATCTGCCCTCCTGGGGTCCAGCCAGGCCTGGCCCAGGATGGCAGAACAAAGGACTTCCTCTGAGAGAGGGTGTTACACCCTCTCCCTTTGGAAAATGGTGTGAAGGCAGGGGAGGAGTAGCCTCCCCCAGCCTCTGGAAATGCTTTCATGGGCACTTTTGGTGCCCATTTCTGCATAAGCCAGTCTACACCGGTTCAGGGACCCCTTAGCCCTGCTCTGGCGCGAAACTGGACAAAGGAAAGGGGAGTGACCACTCCCCTGACCTGCACCTCCCCTGGGAGGTGTCCAGAGCTCCTCCAGTGTGCTCCAGACCTCTGCCATCTTGGAAACAGAGGTGCTGCTGGCACACTGGACTGCTCTGAGTGGCCAGTGCCACCAGGTGACGTCAGAGACTCCTTCTGATAGGCTCCTTCAGGTGTTGCTAGCCTATCCTCTCTCCTAGGTAGCCAAACCCTCTTTTCTGGCTATTTAGGGTCTCTGTCTCTGGGGAAACTTTAGATAACGAATGCAAGAGCTCATCCGAGTTCCTCTGCATCTCTCTCTTCACCTTCTGCCAAGGAATCGACTGCTGACCGCGCTGGAAGCCTGCAAAACTGCAACATAGTAGCTAAGACGACTACTGCAACTCTGTAACGCTGATCCTGCCGCCTTCTCAACTGTTTTCCTGGTGGTGCATGCTGTGGGGGTAGTCTGCCTCCTCTCTGCACTAGAAGCTCCGAAGAAATCTCCCGTGGGTCGACGGAATCTTCCCCCTGCAACCGCAGGCACCAAAAAGCTGCATTACCGGTCCCTTGGGTCTCCTAACAGCACGACGAGCGAGGTCCCTCGAATCCAGCAACTCTGTCCAAGTGACTCCCACAGTCCAGTGACTCTTCAGTCCAAGTTTGGTGGAGGTAAGTCCTTGCCTCCCCACGCCAGACTGCATTGCTGGGAACCGCGACTTTTGCAGCTACTCCGGCCTCCGTGCACTTCTGGCGGAAATCCTTTGTGCACAGTCCAGCCTGGGTCCACGGCACTCTAACCTGCATTGCACGACCTCCTAAGTTGTTCTCCGGCGACGTGGGACTCCTTTGTGCGACTTCGGGTGAGCACTGTTTCACGCATCCTCGTAGTGCCTTTTTCTGGCACTTCTCCGGGTGCTACCTGCTGCTGAGAGGGCTCCTTGTCTTGCTCGACATCCCCTCTCTCTCCTGACGCAATTTGCGACATCCTGGTCCTTCCTGGGCCACAGCAGCATCCAAAAATGCTTACCGCACGATTTGCAGCTAGCAAGGCTTGTTGGCGGTCTTTCGGCGGGAAAACACTTCTGCACGACTCTCCACGGCGTGAGGGATCCGTCCTCTAAAGGGGAAGTCTCTAGCCCTTGTCGTTCCTGCAGAAACCTAAGCTTCTACAGTCCAGTAGCAGCTTCTTTGCACCCGCAGCTGGCATTTCCTGGGTATCTGCCCATCGCCGACTTGCTTGTGACTTTTGGACTTGGTCCCCTTGTTCCACAGGTACCCTCGACTGGAAATCCATCGTTGTTGCATTGCTGGTTTGTGTCTTTCCTGCAGTATTCCCCTATCATGACTTCTTTGTCCTTTGGGGAACTTTAGTGCACTTTGCACTCACTTTTCAGGGTCTTGGGGTGGGCTATTTTTCTAACCCTTACTATTTTCTAATAGTCCCAGCGACCCTCTACAAGGTTACATAGGTTTGGGGTCCATTCGTGGTTCGCATTCCACTTTTGGAGTATATGGTTTGTGTTGCCCCTATCCCTATGTGTCGCCATTGCATCCTATTGTAACTATACATTGTTTGCACTGTTTTCTAAGACTATTACTGCATATTTTTGTATTGTGTATATATATCTTGTGTATATTTCCTATCCTCTCACTGAGGGTACACTCTGAGATACTTTGGCATATTGTCATAAAAATAAAGTACCTTTATTTTTAGTATAACTGTGTATTGTGTTTTCTTATGATATTGTGCATATGACACTAAGTGGTACTGTAGGAGCTTCACTCGTCTCCTAGTTCAGCCTAAGCTGCTCTGCTAAGCTACCATTATCTATCAGCCTATGCTGCTAGACACCCTATACACTAATAAGGGATAACTGGGCCTGGTGCAAGGTGCAAGTACCCCTAGGTACTCACTACAAGCCAGTCCAGCCTCCTACAAGTACCTTTTGAAACTAAGAACAAGGACATCGTACAGAGTCGGAAAGAGGCATAGCTGGTGTTGGTGTGCCATCAGTCCCTTACGGCTTCCGAGGAAAGAGGCGTCAGTTCCGCACTGCATAGCAGGAGGAGGTTAGGCATCAGTTCCATCTGGATGCAAGGGGAGATGATGCGGCATTGTCTGTGATGCGTCGACTCCGTTCTACCCAGGGGGGTCGCTGATCTCAGTCCACCAGTATGTGATGTGTCAACTTCACAGTGTTGTGATGATCCTGAGTGACATCAGGAGAGTTGAGGCAACGTCGGACTTGCGTTGCAGGCCACAGCCATTGCGTACAGCGAGGTCCACAGAGCAGGAACAGGCTGTGGCATCACTGGCGTTGCTGAAGTCATTCCGGAGTTGGAAACTAGCAAAAACCTAGCACCTGAAGTCTTTGCTGTCCCTGAGACTTCACAACAGGAGGCAAGCTCAATCCAAGCTCTTGGAGAGCACTTTTTGGGGAAGGCAGAGTCCTTCCAGCACAGTCAGAGGCCAGCAAGGCAGGAGGGCAACATCAGGGCAGCAGTCCTTCTCAGCAAAGCAGTTCAGAGAGTCCTTTGAGCAGCCCGCACGGTCTTCTGGCAGATTTCAGCTGCAGGTCCAGAAGTGTCTGGTGTCGGTGGGATCAGAGACCCAGTTTATATACCACAAAATGCCTTTGAAGTGGAGGAGACTTCAAGGAGTGGTTTTGAAGTGCACAAGTTCCCCTTTCGGCCTAGTTCTGTCTGCCAGGATTCCTGTGGGGGGGGTTATAAGTCCTTTGTGTGAGGGCAGGCCACTGGCCTGTGAAATGTGTGTGTCAGGCCCTCCACCCTTCCAGCCCAGGAAGACCCATTCAGTATGCAGATGAATACAGATGTGACTGAGTGTCCTGTGTTTGTGGTTGTCTGGGTGAAATGCACAACGGATCTGTCAACCAGCACAGACCAGATGTAGATTTGCGACATGCTGTAAGGCACAGATGGTTTTTAAACGCAGAGAAATGCCCACTATCTAAAAGTGGAATCTAAATAAGTAATATAAAATCCAACCTCACCATGAAATAGGATTTTGTTTTACCATTCTGCCCATACTAAATATGACCTGGTTACGCCTTTCAGAACAGAATCTACCACTCACAAAGTATATGAGGGCAGTCCTAATGCTACTCTATGAAAGGAACAGGCCTCACAGTAATGGAAAACAAATTTAGGAGTTTTTTCACTACCAGGACATGTAAACCACATGTGGACATGCCCTGCCTTTTACCTACATAGCACCCTGCTTTTTGGGTTACCTAGGACACACCTTAGGAGTGACTTATATGTAGTAAAGGAGAGTTTAAGGCTTGGCGAGTACTTTTTGAAAGCCAAGTCGAAGTGGCAGTGAAACTGCACACACAGGCCTTGCAATGGCAGGCCGGAGACATAGTTAAGGGGCTACTTATGTGGGTGGCACAATCAGTGCTGCCCGCCCACTAGTAACATTTAATTTAAATGCCCTGGGCACACATAGTGCACTTTAATAGGGACTTATAAGTAAATCAAATATGCCAATTGGGTATGAGCCAATGTTGCAATGTTTAAGGGAGAGAGCATATGCACTTTAGTACTGGTTAGCAGTGGTAAAGTGTACCCTGAGTGAATCCTGAAACCAGCAAAAACAGTATCAGGTAAAAGTGGGGGCAGGGAAAAATTTGGGGGATCACCACCCTAAGGCTTTCAGGTCTAGTAATCGGTATCTACCCAAAAGGGATACTAAACCCAAGATGGTGGGTTTCCTTCAGGCAGTAATGCGTAATCTAGGTGTGCTGGATGGCTGGCATGCACTACATGCAGGAGGTCGCAAGTACACATGTCACCCACAGATGCTTAATACCTATCGTCGTCTACACCACTTTTCGGTGGTAGGACTTGATCATTCACAGTTAACTTTGGTGCACATTTGAAGTGGTTCCTCTGGGACATGCTCCTGTATCCTTGACTCTGTCCTGGGGAGTCACGCCTCACAGGATTAGAGCTGGCAAATACCCTCTGACCTCCTAACAGACTTAGGCCCTCATTATGACATTGGCGGTAAATTCCGCTTACTGCCACGGTGACGGCAGCCAACATACCACTGCCCAAAGGTCAGTGTTGAACTATTGGTAACAATACCCATACTGTTACGCCAACAAAACAACGTCTACTACATCATGACTCACGAATCACCACAGAGGACATTCAATGGCGGTAAACCATTGGCGGTACATACTGGCGCGCTCAGAATGGACACCCAAATACTAAACTGCACAACATTGGCCAATACCAAAAACACACACCTGACACTCATTCACACACAACACCCACCCGCTACAGCACTATAAAACACACACCGACATCACACACAACCCTTTACGAATACAAATTATTGCCAACAGACTGACACCAAGACCACTGCGACAACTAGACACACACACACCACATACACCCATATATCTCTCACGCTCCCCATTACGCAAACCCCACCACAATACCCAACACTCACACATTTACACACACCACACAGCACCTATGTCCCCATAAACGCACCCCCTGTTTCACAGATGAGGAGTTGAGGGTCATGGTGGAGGAAATAGTCAGGGTAGACCCACAGCTGTTTGGAGCACAGGTACAGCAAATATCCATTGCCAGGAAGATAGAGCTATGGCGGAGAATCGTGGACAGGGTAACGCTGTGGGACAGCATCCAAGAACAAGGGACAACATCAGGAAGAGGTGGAACGACCTACAGGGGAAGGTACGTTCCATAGCAACAAGCCACCAGCTCACCATACAGAGGACTGGACACTGGTGAGTCAACATTTACTACTTATCAACCTTCATACCTGCATGCCATCTCACACCCTCACTCCCATCGCTCTACTCCATCCCACATACTGCACCTACACCTATGACTAACCCCAAAGCCCAGCCCTGCATGTTGTACCAATGCATGAATAGCCCTCCCAGCCCTGCATGGACACCCATCACTAAAGCATGCACAGCATAGGGGAACTAGCAATCCCACAATACATCAATATACACAATCCTTGGTGGCAGGACAACAGCAATGATAGCGGGTAAGCTAGGGATATACAATATGTCACAGGCATGAAGCATAATACATCACTTACATCCCCACTGGTGCCCCAGCCAATGTCAGCGGAGAGGAGGTGCCACAACAAACCAGTCCCCCAACAGAAGATGCCCCCAGTGATGACAGTAACTCTGGAGTTTGATCTGGATCAACAACCTGGCCCATCAGGGACCACTGGACAGTTGGTCACCCCAGCCCACTCACAGTCCACCACAGAGCCTCCCCCACCCTTATCCAACACCACAGCACCCACCCAGCATCAATCAGCAGTGTGCCCACCTGTACAGGGACCCCAGTCCACACCTCTCCCCCAAGACTACCAGGGACCTGGAGTCAGTGGCAGGGAGCACGCCGTTCAGGGGACAGAGGCACAGGGGAACAGAGACACTGGGAGGACCGCTGTGCGCCAGGGGGAGGACAGGCCCAGGGAACCGACTCTCCAGGAGGCACTCACCAAGATCCTGGGGCCCTACCAACAATCCCAGGACACAGTGGGTCAGATCCTTGACAACATGCAGGCAAACAAGCAGCTGCAGGTGGAACACCATCAGGAGATCAGGGAGGACTTGCAGGCTCTCAACACCCCCATGATCTCCATAGCAGGGTTGCTGGCAGACATGGCCAACATCATGAGGGAATCAACAGCACACCAGTGGGCCCCTACCACTAGCCAGTCTATTGACCAGTCCACCACTTCCGCTGCAGCTAGTGGGCAGGAGACCCCGCACAGGACCCTATGTCATTGGAAGTACTGAGGTATAACTGATGTTCTGGTGTCCACATCCTCATCCTCTGCCTCCTCATCCTCACTGTCCTCAGGGTCCACTGCTGCCACAGGGACATCTCCAGTCTCCTCCTCCTACAGATAAGGCACATTTCGTCTGAGGGCCAGGTTGTGCAACATGCCCACTATGGACTTCTGTATGGGCCTCCAGACCAACAGGTGAGTAAACACTGGGCACAATGCATGTGGGAAGGATGCATGGAGATGTATGTGCAAGCACTGTGTAATGGAGAGGGGGGGATGTCTGGTGGTTGTATACATAGTGGGCGCCGGACGATGTGTGTGCCAATGGTGATGGAAACGAGATTGGTGGGCTATATGTGTGACGGGCTGAATTGCATGTGTAATGGTGTCCTGCTGTCTGCATTCCCTCTGCAGGTCAGCGCCCATCAAAAGACAGGGTTCTGGCGTGCCATCGCCAAGGACGTGTGGTCCCTGGGGGTCTACAGCAGGCGGAGCAGTCACGGCAGGAAACGGTGGGAGGACCTGAGACGGTGGTCACGGAAGACCGCAGAGACCCAGCTGGGGATGGCCTCAGAACGACAAAGGGGTGCCTGTCGGAACCTGACCTCACTGATGGCCCACATACTGGTGGTGGCCTACCTAGACCTGGATGGGCGCTTGAGGGCATCGCAGCAGCCACAATGGGTGAGTACAGTGGGCGTTACTACAATAAGTGGTAGGTGGCATGGGATCCGGGTGGTGCGTGTGAGTTAGTGGGTGCCCCTTAATGCCAGGTCAGACATTGCAGCGTGATCTAGCTCAAGGGTAATGGGTGTATGGAAAATGCAGGTAACCTAGCTCGTTTGCATTCCAAGTCAGTCAGGGCTTTGTGGGTCCCAGGAGGTGTGCAGTTGGTGGTGTGTGGCCCTCATCTTGGTGTGGCATTTAGCCAAATCAATGCCAGTGCAATGCATAGTGCTCAATCCTGATCCCTGTGTGTGACAGTGCGGTGTATGCCAACTGTGGTGTTGGTGTTGTAATTTACCCAGTGTTCCCTTTCTCTCTCACCCCCCCTTGTTTCTTCTGTCATCCTGTCCATGTGTGCATTAGCATCATCTGGCAGAGGAGCAGGGGCACTGGCAACAGAGGGAGCTGCATCCCACAGGACCCAGGAGGCACAGTCCATTGATGCCGAGGGAACCAGTGGGACGGAGGGCATGGGGAGCACCAAGGTGGGGACAGGAGGTAACAACACTGACTCAGATACCTCCTCTGATGGAAGCTCCCTGGTGGTGGCGGACACCTCTGTGACCACTCCAGCTGCAGGTACAGCTGCTACCCCGTACCAGCACCACCTACCCAGTAGCCCCTCACCACCGAGGAGGGTGGGCATCTCCTTCGTCCCAGGCACCTCAGGCCCTGCCCCAGTTAGCCCTGTCGCCCTGAGTGAGGAGCCTATTGACCTCCTGAGATCCATCTCTGTATGGCAGTCAACTATTGTGAATGCCATCCAAGGGCTGGCATCCCAGATGCAGCAATACAATGCATTCCTGGAGGGCATCCACAGTGGACTGGCGGCCCAACAGAGATCGATTAAGGCTCCGGCCTCCTCTCTTATGGCAGCCATTGTCCCTGTTCCTACCGTTCCCCCCTCCAACTACCACTTCCAGTCCCAGTCTCCCCAACCCCAACCCATCCCGTGCACACATACAGATGAGCATGCACACAAGACGACACACAAGAGTGGCACAGTCAAACACAGGCACCACACTTCAGTCCACAAGCACTCATGCAAACACCAGACAGTTGCACACACAACCACATCCACTGCCTCCACCTCCCTCACAGTCATGTCCACACTCACATCTGCATGCACTGCTTCAACAGCCACCACCAGCATCACCACACCAAGCAGCACACACACCTCAATGGCAGACACCTCCACAACATCCATGCATGGGCCCCCTGTGTCCCCTCCCACCCTGTCTGTCTCCCCCTTCTAAAGTCCACAAACGCAGACACCCAACAGCCATCCACCTCACATCAGCACACTATCCATGCACCCTCACCGAAGTCCAGCAGACGTCCTCCTCCAATAACCACTCCCTCAACCTCTACTCCCATCTCTCCTCCCTCATCCCGCCCCACCGTCCCTAAGAAGCTTTTCCTTGCCTAGCTTGACCTTTTCCCTACCCCTCCTTCCCCCATCCTGCCCGTAAGAGCAGGGTCCCAACGACCCAGCCCAGCACCTCAGCCAAACAGTGCATGGGGATAATGGAGGCACCTCCTAGTCATGGAGGCAAGACAGTGAAGGATCCCAATCCACCAGCCAGGAAAGGTAAAGATCCCACTCCAGCAGCCAGGAAGGGTAAGGATCCTACTCCACCAGCCAGGAAGGGTAAGGATCCCACTCCAGCAGCCAAGAAGGGTAAGGATCCCACTCTACCAGCCAGGAAGGTGAAGGATCCCACTCCATCAGCCAGGAAGGGGAAGGATCCCACTCCACCAGCCAGGAAGGGGAAGGAACCCTCACCTCCTGCCATGAAAGGGAAGAAGCCCTCACCTCCAGCTGAGACACCGCAGCCATCGCCTCCTGCAGAGGCTGGCAGGGTACCAACACCACCGCCAGTGGGCACGGGGCCCTCATCCCCTGCTGAGACATAATAGCCCTCACCTCCAGCAGAGGCTGCCCAGGAGGCACCTTTCACAGCTGAGACACAGCAGTCCTCACCTCCTGCAGAGGCTGCCCAGGAGACACCTTCACCAGTTGAGACACTGCAGCCCTCACCTCCAGCCGAGGCTTGCCAGGTACCACCACCACCACAACCAGTGGTCATGGAGCCCTCACCTCCAGCTGAGAGGGTGCAGCCCTCACCTCCAGCAGCAGAAGACATGAAGGCCACCTTCAAGGGACTGCTGTACAAGGAGCCCCCTCCAAAACCAGTGGGCAAGTTCCCCATCTCAGAGACTGCGACCTTGCACTCCCCAGGAAGGAGGAATGGGCATGGAGCCCCCTCCAGAACCAGTGGGCAAGTTCCCCACCTCAGTGACTGTGACCTTGCACTCCCCAGCAAGGAGAAATGGACATGAAGCCCCTTCCAGAACAAGTGGGCAAGTCCCCGACTTTGGCTGAGGTGACCCCCCCCCACCCTTCCCACTGAGGTGCCTGCCCACTTCAATGATGATGCCACTACACAGTTCTGTGAGGATGTTGTCAGGTAACAAGTTGGACATTGGACTGTGCCCTGTGAGCCTTAGTACTTTGGACTGGACATTGGCCCTTTGTGGACAATTGTACATATCTTTTTTGTTTTCAAATTGGTTTATATGGTGCTTTTGCCTTGCAAATACATTTTCAGTACTTCCGTCCTCTAGACCTTGTATTATTATGCCGTGCGTTGTGTGCCACTGGTTTACGTCTGCAGCTGGTTGTGTTTATGGTGTGCGTGTCTGGTGTGTGTCGTGCGTGTGTGTGTCACTCTCCTTTTCCTCCCTCCCTCCCTTGTGTGCTAGGCGGCTGTACTCACCGTCATTGTCTTTGTCGGCGTTGGTGTTCCAGGTGGAGCATGGCACGGAAGAGCATCAGGAGGACTTTCAGTTCTGGTTCCATGGCGGCATTGTTCTTCACTGTGTCTCTGATGGTGAGTCTTTGGGCTTCTGTGCAGTGTTTCCCCCAGGCTTTTGCTGGTGTTGGTTCCGTTGGAAATCGTGACGGACTGCAGTGTCATGATATGGTGGGCGGTACCTTGTCTTCCGCCTGGCTGTTGATGGCTACCACCGTGGTACGTGGTGTTAACGCCCTGCTGGATGGTGTGGTACATTGGCTGTCTATGGGAATTCTCATCGCCACGGTCTTAATTTGGCAGTAATTACCGCCAGCCTGTTGGCGGCATTTCTGCCACTTTATCACTCACCACCAAATTCATAATGACCACTTTAATGTGTCAGGACACACTGGAAACGTATTTGGAGAGCTAGCTAGAGCACCCTGTGCCATATCTTTAGACCACGGCTGCGATCTGGGAAAGGTGGTTCAGAAGGTTCTCTGCAGAGCCCCATTTGGCGGGGACCTTCAGTTGTGGGATCTTGTACCCTTTCGAGCCATAGAAACCGACATGTCAACAGAACAATGGAAGGCAGAGGGGTGTCACGTGTAGGGGGATCTATATCCTGCTGCGATTTTTATCACCTTCCAAGATTCTCAGGGCTCCTATGCGGTCAGCCCTGGCCAGTTTTAACATTAAGCCAAATTAAAGAGAGTTGCGAAGGAGTTGTGGACTGATTTCCCTGTGGCTCTCAGAAGTGGTAACTGTGTCGGGGGACAACACTTAATCACTCTATTTTATAGGGCTCTCAGGGGTGACGTGTGTAAGCAGCCACTTACAGCGCAAAGGGCCTGGGGAGCCCAATGCAGACACTGATTGGGCTCGCTCACTTACTCTGGTAGGCAAGGTGTTGTATAATAACAGGTTCAAGTTGCTTCACTTTCATTTTTTTCACTGCACCTCTAAAACACCTTATAAACTAAATAGAATGCATCCCTCTAGAAGCGCTAAATGTATGTGCCGTAGGGCAGTAAGTGCCAACCTTCCACATCAGGCTTGGGAATGTGTTGGGGTCCAAACCTTCTGGGGCAGGCAATACAGTTTATTGTGGAAGCCATCGGAATGGCGATTCCTCTAACATCGATCGCCTGTCTATTGGGTGTCATGGACAGACCTAGAGGACAGAAAATTCCCAACAAACCAGCCCAACTAGCTTTTTTTCTGCCAATACTTCATGTGGCCACCGGAGACCACTAGTAGCCCAGTGGCTGAGAGACCTAATGGAATGGGGGTAGTGGAAGAGCACCACTTTCGGCTGGCCCGCACTGAGGTGACCTCGGAAGAGATAATACTCTGGGCCCAACTACTTGAGAAGTTCATTGAGGATTGGGACTCAAGCACAGGTGCTAGCTCTGAGGCAGCGTGGTAAATGACATGTTTGATGTTTGCTGTGTTATGTATATGACGACCAGGCAAGTTTCTGTTGTAATTCTTTATTAATGTTTTGCTCAAGGACTTGGCTCATTTACCAAATTGTACTTACCATTGTATGCACCTCTCTGATGCTGTAACACCTGACATGTGGAAGGCACCACATTTGTGGTCATCAATACTTTGCACCTTTGGGATATTGTGTGTGATACTAAAACTCTTGCACTGTCTGTTTCTATTTTCTTGCTTTATCAAAACCAATAAAATACAGTTTAAAAAACAACTATTTAATATAAAAAAAAGATTTCCCAACTTGTGTTTATCTGCATGTATATGTAGTTTGAAGGGCATCTCTTTACAGAACTACTAGAACTTCTTAGCTGTTAAGAAGGCCATTGCAACTAGAAGTCTGGTGCGCCTCCTGCCTCCCCGTTCATCCATCAACCCCAATAATACCAGTTTGGGCTCTGCTACAATCCTCCTTCACACAACCTGCATTAGTGTATTGCTTATGTCCTGCCAGTTGGTTTGTAGTATGGGACAATCCCACATGGAGTGATAAAACGTACACACTGTGGATTTCATCTGAAGCAGTAAGGGTCAAGACACTTCTTCATTTTATTCAGTAATGTAGAGCTGTAGTAGACTCTTTAGAGGTATTTAGGTTACATAAGCCTTAGCCTAGAAGCCATTTCAACTCCGTCCCGTAGTTTTCCTCTAATGTGTCCACATTCGCACCATTTCTTCAATGCCTTCATGTGGTCTAATGTGTTCTTTACCAGTGTGTGGTAAATAGGAGTAATTCCATTTCTGTGCTATTCTTGTTTGGGTGACCTGTGCTTCTAGGCCATTTTGTTGGAGGGTCTGTGTTAAGGATAGAGATGCCTCTAGCGCATTAGCTGAGCAGTAGGTAGTGATAGAATTTTCTTGTGTGCATCTTGTGGGTGTCTCTTAGGTGATGAAATGTGCATAGGGTGTGCCCCCGCTGTAGCACAGACATTGACTAGCCGATAGAGATGTTTCCACTGTTTGCACGCCATGCCATTTTATCCACTGCAGTGCCAGATGTCAACATGATAGGGATGTGTGGGTTGCAGGGGAGAGATATGTGTACAATCTAGGTCCACAGAGTAAGTGGATTCTACCACGTTGCTCCACGATACGCACATACATGGCTATTGCTGGGTTGTTGTTTTTCAGGTGCAGTCAGTTGTTTATTTGATACTGTCTGACTGGCCCAGTAATAGAGATTTATATCCCCAATTCCTAGAACCCCCCATCACAAGGGCTGAAGTTGCATTTTGCAGAAGCAGATGCATGGTTGGTTTCCTGTCCAGAGGATCTTGAATAAGGCACTCTACCCACTATATTTAAAGGGAGAGCTTCTCTTGCATCTGTGTCATTTCATGTCCGGTTATGCAGCGTGGTGGTGATCAGGTCTTAAGCTTGCTGTTTTCCCTGGGCTATGTGCTAGCCTAAGTACCTACAGTGCTGATCTGCCCATTGTAATTGGGTTGTTGCCCGTATGTTCCTGTCAGTGGGACATAAGTGGATTTAGTCCAGTGGACAGTGAGACAAGGGGCATCGTCCTACAGCTGGAGCATGTTCATCCATCTAGGAAGGGAAGTCTCAGGGTCACTGATGTAGACCAGGATGTCGTCCACATACAATGATATCCTATTCTCAAGGCAGTTAGGCCCTCTAAAGCCACTAAGCAGTACTTCACATCTAATCCACTACTCTAGCGTTTCGATTATGTGGCCAAAAAGGAGAAGTAACAGTGGGCAACCCTGTCTGGTCCTGCGTTCAATCTGAAAGACTTGGAAGAGTTCTCTGTTCATTCTCATCCATGCCGATGGTCTGGAGTAGAGAACTGAAACATTTCTAAGGAAGATGAAGTTCATTTGCTCTAGCAAGTAGAACATGAACCAACGTCAGACGGAATCAAATGCCTTCTTGAGGTCTATTGAGACCAGCACTCTGAGATCCATGGCCTCTCTGGCCAGCAACAAAGCATTGTTCAGCTGTCTCAGGCAATGCTATGTACTGCCTCCAGGCATAAATCCACTCTGGTCTAGGTGGACCAGTCTTGAGCATTCTGACCAGTCAATTTGATAGGGCCTTGGTCTCTATATTAAGAAGGGAAATGGGCCTCAATGATTTGCATTGGTCAGGTGGTTTCTGTGGTTTAAGGATGACGGAGGCTCCTCAAACATCGTAATGCAGTTCTCCAAGCTCTAAGGCTTCAGTGTAGCTGTGGACCTCATGAAGAAATACTGAGTGTAGCCATTGGAGCCAGGTGTTTTCCCTGTGGGAAGTGAGTGGATTTGGACCGCTGTAAATGACTCCTCAAAGCTCTATCTATTTCAGTGATGTGTAGTAGGATCAGGTCCTCTACCATCAGGTGGATTCATTCCTGGTGCAGTTTTTGCTGCTCTGCGTAAAGGCAAGGGTAGTATAATGTAAATTCTCAGGCAATCGATTGGTTGTCTGTGATAGTGTGGCAACTGCGGAGTGTAATGCTGGGGACCAGCCCGAAGGCTTGTTCTCTGTTTGCCAAGCAGTGCAGTAGTTTCCCTGCCTTGTTTCTAACTTTGCATATTTTGTAATGCATCGCCACATGTACCCTCATGGCTGTGTATAGCAATTTATGTTGGAATGTCAGTCTCATCAGCTCTCGTTTGTGCTATTGTGTTTGTCTGGGGGTCTCATCAGTTCCCCTTCAGCCTCTGCTATCTCTATTTCTAGCATAACTATTTTGCACGCCTTTTGTGCTTTGCTGCCATTTGAAAAGATATAGCGTGTCCCCTCAGGACTGCCTTTAGTGCTTCGCTTAGGATAGTCAGGCTTATGATTTTGCTTTTGGTAATGTCTAGATAGTTCTCAATATGCTGTCACAGAAAGTCTGCAAATAGAGCATTTTGCAGCCACAAGGAGTTCAGCATCCACTACCCGAATTGCCCTTAGGTTGCTTGAGCGTTACTGTTATTGGGGCATGGTCAGACAGGGCCCAGGAGAGTATATATATGGAGCAGTTTATGTGTTAAAGCAAGTGTGTAGGTGTCAGTAGAAAGCATAAATAGGTCGTCAATCCTGAAGAAGGAACTATAGGGGTGGGAACAGAATGCAAATTCAATGGCTTAGACATATAGCAGACGTCAGGTGTCAGTAAGTCCCATCGAGTTGGCCCAGGTGTTCAGTATTGTGGATTTAGGGGTGCCTTTGGAGTTGGTGTAAGCCTCTGGGACCATTACTTAGTTGAATGCTCCTTCGACAATCGTGCATCCAGAGGTAGATTGTAACAAAATGTGTGCACCTGCATGGAGGGTGCTTTCTATTACTGTGTGGGAGGTGGGGCATAGACTGAGACAATGGTCCAGTGTGTCTCTCCCATGCGGCCTTTAATTATGGTGATTCTTCTGGGGGGTTAATGTGGTAAGTATTTGTGAGACGTAGTGCTAATTGTTTGTGAAGATGATTAGCGGTACCACTGGTTGTGTTTGTATTTCCGGTGTGGTATACTCTAGTGTATCTGCCTTAATAGAAGCCCGCAACATAGAAAGACAACGTAGTATTGATGATATCCAATGGACTGTTATTGCAATGGTCACCCTAGATCTCAGACAGCTTTCTATTGAATCCTATCTTGTACGGTGTGAGGCAAAATTCATTAAAAAATTTGATACAGCTAAGAGTGAACTGAATGATCATGATGAAGTTCTTGAGTTTTACTTGTCAGGTAGGTCTGGAGTATTCATGATGTTGTACAGTAAGAATTTTTGCAAAATTCCCAAAAACAATAATGATGTCTGTCAAAAAGATTGCTTGTGGAAACCTGGTTGTAGGAAATGTGTGGAGGCAGATCAGCACCTTTTGTAAGTAAAAGATAGGACTTACCCACACATTAAGAGCTGTGATATAATATATATTTCTTGAAAATGTTACCATATGGACAATGAAATAAGTGGAATGTATACAACTGTATCATAATTCAAATTTGAGGTCCTTTGCATGAACGTTTGTACAAACTTTTATCAAGCAGTACACAGAGACTATGCATGTAGCTAAAATTAAGTTGACCAAATAAGCGGAATGTGAAATAAGGCACACAGAAAGCCTTCTTTTTCAAAGTGTAAATACACTCTGGCATAGTATTTCTCTATGTTAGCGTCCTAATTTTAGAACATCGCCACTTACAAGTTTCAACTGAGAGAGGAAAAATGCAGGTTTATTAACATTTTTAGTGAGAGGAACAAATTCTATGTCAGGATCAGGCGCTTCGGATTATGCTTCTCTTTCATTTCACTACAAACACGGTCGTCAATAACAAAGTTAAAAAGTAAATGCTACAATATCCATGAGGCATGAACACCCTCTATACGACCTACCATTCAGGACCCATCAGTTCCTATGAGGTACACAAATCAGACAGTACTTCCTCTCTTTCTTTGCTGCTTACACAGCCAGCGATAAGTGCCACTCCCTCATTTTACAATGATATCTTTTATGATATATGTGATTTGTGTGGTGCGGAGTTTATTACACTCCGTAACATTGCCTTGTAGATTTCTTTTTCATTGTTTTGGTTTCGGTGCAGCACTCCTTGCCTTCAGGCACCCTTGTTTTTCTGTGACGTGTTTTCCTGTTGCCCTCCAAAGGTTTAATTAGCCCTTTCAGGATCAGCACGAGCACTAATGTTAGGTTCGGGACTGCTTGCCCTCTTTGATGTTAATTTAATTACCAGCGTAGAGCAGGAGCATGAATAGGGTGAGCGCTGCCTAGTGAGGAATAGTCCTTCTTTCCCTCTCGGCACTCCTGCATGTGCACAGCCTCTTAATTCCTTTTCGCTGTGGGTGTGCAAGCCTGGCTACCAGAAAGTTTATTGTCTGGAGCTCTTTGTGCTTCACACCCGGTTTTCCCCTCTTGTGCCTGACGGGGATGACATAATACTGCAGAACCTGCTCTAGGGGGTTATTGTAGGTGCCTCCCTCCACTGTGATTAGCTGGTTGGTGCAATTTGTGCTCCCTTTTGCACCTGGGGCCCCCACCTAAACATCACTGTGACCTCTACATAATGTACCTTTGCGCAAGAGCTCTGCGTTAGAAATATGATTCATCGTTATCCAGAGGATGATCAATATGAGGAATATGCTGAGGGGTCCTATAACCAACATATGGAAGAGCGCCTAGTGGAAGCTTTAGACTTCCATGTGCAAGAGTGGGTTAAGAAGGTGTTTGTAAGAGCTCTTCGTCCCTTTGTTCAACCCATTTTAAATTTTGGCATAAGGAAGTTTGGTGCAGGCCCAGGGTCCCCAGCCCCTGTAGCGGTTAATACATCAGAGCCTGCCCCCCCCTAAGGGAGCCCTTTGAAAAAACTATTGAGCCTGTCCTTCTTGATCACAGATACAGATCTTTCACGAACCAGGGAGCTACCACATCTAGTGAAGATCCTCAGAATACGAAAGACAATTCAACTTCATCTGACTCTGATGGCGATCCAGTAACTATACAAGCCAGTGGCAAATGAAAACTGAAATCTCGCAACACAGGGGGAGGGCCCTCCTCTGCTCAGAGTAAGAATTTGCATCTCAACCGTGATAATATGGTGCATCCTAGATCATCGGAATTGAACCCTTGTCAAGAGGTGGTCAACTATGTCCAGACACGACAAAGAAAAGGGTTTGAAAAAGAGGTATGCAATACTCTGCGATCAGAATGTCCTTAACCTTTGCTGCCTGGAAAGGTAACTGATACCCAGGAACTGGATCCAAGCATGGCCACCTTTCTTAAAACTATATGCTAGAGATTCAAAAAAAGGGCACTGACAGGTCTGTCGTGGTTGCCAGGACAAACTGCTGGATTTATCAGGACTTCTCACTAAAATCCTACATTTAGCATACCAAGCAAAAGAATCTCATGCAGCGGTAAACCCTGATGTTCTCCTGGGTGGTCTCAACAGGCTGTATGCCTTCCGGAGAACAGCAACTGCACCATTTTCATGTAACGGCGTAAGTCTCGACTTTTTCGGATTGATCCCAAATTGGCATTCTTCTGACGCTCAGCAATCTGCTAATGGGATTGCTCTGGGTGGCAGAGTGGGTTTGTTTGCTCACAATTGGCATCAAATCACGCAAGACGGTTTCCCCTACAATACAGTATCTTTATAGATCAGAAGATAACATCTCTTCTTCAAAAGAGGGTGATTGCCCAATCTCATCCTCACCCTGGGTGGCTTCATAAGTACAATATTTCTAGTTTAGGAGAAAGGCGGGGGCTATCACAAAGTACTCAATCTGCATCACTTCAATTCTTGGATTGTCTACAGACATTTTAAGATAGTGGGTATTCACCTTATAAGAGATTTATTGCAAGAAGGAGATTGGATGGTGGGTCTAGATCTCAAAGACGCATACCTGAAAATCCCTATTTTTGCCCCTCATTGCAGATTTCTTCAGTTTTTCTGGTGTAGCTAGTGCTACAAATTCGGTCTATCATCAGCCCTTCGGTGTTACACCAAGGTTATGCGCCCTGTAATCCAATGGCTCAGGGGGAAGGAAGTTTGTCTGATTGTTTAGCTGGACAACATCCTCATCATGGCCCAACAGCGACAGTTGGTTCTTCTCCATCTTTCTTGGACAATTCAGCTCCTTCAGGACTTCAGATTAAGGACTCAGATGAAAAATGTCATCTGATTCTTACCCAAAACTTAGATTTTCTGGGCTTTCAGATAGACTCTGTTTCAGTGCCACTCAAACTCCTGGTGACAGACTAGCCATTAAGAATGAGTTGAAGAAAGAATTGTCTGCTCCTTCGACTCTTCCATCCAGGCCATATTTCCGGGAACCTTACATTATTGGGCTCTACATCATCTGAAAATTCTTCATCTTCGTAGGGGTCTTTTATATTTGAAACAGATCTCTCTGTCTCAGGAGATCAGAGTGGAAATTCCATTGGTGGTTGACTCATATGGACGCTTTGAACGTGACAGGCGCCTTGGTTCCAGAGGTGGTCATAGAGTTGGACGCCTACAGATTGGGCTGGAATGCGAGATGTGGACAGGTGGAGACGGGGGGCAGATGGTCTTCGGAGGAAACCCAATATCATATTGACCGCCTGTAACTTCTTGCTGGTTTGTTTTCAGTGAAAACACTTTCTCCTCACAAGGTGAAAGTCTGTATCCTTCTGAAGATAGACAACCTTTCGGCAGTGAGATATATCAACAAGTTGGGAGATACCCGTTCCCGACTTTTGGCATAGACAGCCAAGGATTTCGGGTATTTATGCCTAAATCATCAGATTTCCGTAACAGCGGAATATATTCCAGACAAGGTGAATGCCATGGCAGGGTAGAGCTCTCTATTTCTTTGAGATTTAAGTGCCTGAAGACTACACCCATGTGTTTTACAGTTTCTGAATCATCTCTGGGGTCCCTGCACAATGGACATCTTTGCATCATGCCTGAACACTAATTTACCCGGTTTTACTGTTGGTGACCAGACCCTCTGGCAGAGAGCTCAAATGCTATTCTGCAATCCTGGATGGGCGATCTGAAGTATGCATTTCCCCCGTTCTTGATGATTCATAGAGTTCTTCCCTAAGTCCGTCAACAGTCGACGGAAATGATCTTAGTAACCCCATATTGGAAGGCACAATCATGGTTTCTTGTAGCGATGGCTCTGTGTTGTGCCTCGCCGGTTCAGATCATGTCAACCCTGGACCTTCTGTTAGATCTGATGAGGTTCCCCCATTTGCTGATTCAGGAGGGACAACTGTTGTTCATTGCATGGAGACTCTTGGGGGTTCTGAACAAGTCTCAGATTTTTTTGGGCCACACTAGGTTCTTTCTCTATCAATCCCTGACCTCTAGTACGCATAAGTGATATGCCTCAGCCTGGAAACAATGGATTGATTGGTGCAATTAACGGTGTGTGGATCCCGTGGGGACCACAGTGCAAACGATAGCCAGTTTTTTATCCCTATTAGCCTCTCAGGGTTTAGCATATAGAACAGTTAATAATTTTCGCTCTGCCATCTCAGCAAAGCATCCTTAGATGGATGGTAAACCAGTGAGTGAACACCCCATGATATGTCAACTTTTACGGGCGTATGCATGGTAAGACCTCCTCTTCCCAAAGACTCCACCCTTTGGGATGTTAATGTGGTACTAAAAATTTTGCAATCTGGGCCTGCAAATGAAGATCTTTCCAGAAAGACTTTATCGGTCAATCTGACTCTCTTGCTTTGTTTAAATTCTTGTCAAAGAGTGTCTAATGTAAGGGCCTGGGATATTGAAGGTAGAGTATTTTCTCCCACCGGAGTTTCTTTCTGAATTTCCAAGCGTACAAAATCCAATTCAAAATGTATCAGTCACCCAAGTTTTGTGGACAATTCCAAAATGTGTGTTGTCAAAAGTATTCAAGTTTATTAAGATGTAACTCATGTGTTGAATAGATAACAAGGTGGTCAATTGTTAATTTTGCCGCAAAAGCCTTTTGGTCCAGTTTCTTCTACTACTCTAGTGCATTGGGTCAGATGGATTTTAGGAGAGGCTAGTACTAATACTTCTGTTTTAGGGCTTATTCCATGAGAGGTTCTATAGCTTCTAAGGCCTTTTCTTTTGGGGTCTAGATCGGAAGATATCATGATTGCTTCTGAATGTTCATTGGATTCTACGTTCAAATAGTTATCATAAACCCATTGTTAATGTCGCATCTGGAGTGAATGCACAGCTTTCAACAAGCATAATCCAAAGCCTCCAGTCCTGACACAGAATTAAAAAAAAATTCTAGCATTCGTGTCAAAAATCTCCAATTCTAATAAGGACATGGAGGTGAAGATTATCTCACCCAGAGAGGTCAACCAATGTTTGTGCATTTCATGATAGTTACTATTAAACTGTAATGATTCTGATTTTCCCGCCTTCTGAATTGATGATTTGGAGTCATGAAGTCAGAATGTTACGACGATTCTTTCTCTTTTCAGACACAAAACCAGCTTAAGCTTTGGAGATTCGTCCTTTGAAGTGCTATGACAAGGGACACAGAGGTGTGCTTCGGAAGCTGTGCACCTGTTGCGCCAGTTATCTGGTTTTGGACTACAGTGGATGATGCGAGGACTATGGTTGCAAGTGTTTTGGACAATTGTTGTTCTTTAGTCAAGTTTATTCCAGAATATGATTTGTGGCCTTCCTAAGAACTGATAGGTCCTGATTGGTGGGTTATATAGAGGGTGTTTATGTCTCATGGGTAACGTAGTGTTTACTTTTTCACATTGTTATTGGCTGCTCCGTTTGCAGTAAAATGATTGAGAAGCATAATCCTCACCTCTGTGTCCTTAATAAAATTGAAAATTCTTGATGCGAATGCTAGAACATTTTTTATTCAAGGACCAGAAAGGCGCACAGAAAGAGCCTGACTGGAACTTTTCGTGTTCAGTATGGTATTCCCCTCATTCTCACCATATCTTACAATAATGGCAGGTTATTTAACCCATATAGCACGGTGAACACCACAACCACTGCACACCTAGTGAGCGTTTTCAAGATAAACAGATTCAAGCTGCAGGTCACACTGTCAAAACAGTGTGTCTCGAGAATTTTCTTTCCCTGACGTGTACTGCAAACAGGTTGGCTTCCACAAACCTGCAGAATCTGGTTGGACGAAAATGTGCTTTTGTGCAGCACATAAATGAAAAAATAATATGAGTGATTAGCAGGATACCATACTAATAAAATGGTAATTGACATCGAAATGATGTACTAAAATATAATTAGCTCATTAAAATTTTTAATTAGCTCAGAATTTAGAACGAGAATTTGGAATAAGAAATTTATAGTACATATGTGTCTTTATAGGGCATCTCAAGCCCCTGTGCTTTGTCCTGAGGAGGCCGGGGTTAATGAGCTAAAGCACGTTGATCACTATGGGGGTCATTCTTACTTTGGCGGGCGGCGGAGGCCGCCCGCCAAAGTAACCCCGTCAGAACACCGCACCGCGGTCGAAAGACCGCTGCGGTGATTCTGAGATTTGCCCTGGGCTGGCGGGCGGCCGCCAAAAGGCCGCCTGCCAGCCCAGGGCAAATCAACCTTCCCACGAGGACACCGGCTCAGAATTGAGCCGGCGTAGTGGGAAGGTGCGACGGGTGCTGTTGCACCCGTCGCGTATTTCAGTGTCTGCATAGCAGACACTGAAATACTTTGCGGGGCCCTCTTACGGGGGCCCCTGCAGTGCCCATGCCATTGGCATGGGCACTGCAGGGGCCCCGCGGCACCCCCTACCGCCATCCTGTTCATGGCGGGTTTCCCGCCATGAACAGGATGGCGGTAGGGGGTGTCTGAATCCCCATGGCGGCGGAGCGCGCTCCGCCGCCATGGAGGATTCAGAAGGGCAGCGGTAAACCGGCGGGTGACCGCCGGTTTACCCTTTCTGACCGCGGCTGAACCGCAGCGGTCAGAATGCCCTTCGGAGCACCGCCGGTCTGTCGGCGGTGCTCCCGTGGCCGGTGACCCTGGCGGTCACCGGCCGCCAGGGTCAGAATCAGGCCTTATATAACGAGGAGTTCCTAATTCCTTTATGACAAGGAACACTTTGATTGGTTCTAAATGTTGTTTTTTCACTGAAAATCAACACAACATTCCTCGACTTTGACCTGTCCTAGGAATTACAGGAACTACCTCCGGGTGAACTGTGAATTTTAAATGTTGTATGAAGACATCCCTTTTGGAAAAAAATAACAAGGAGTGCAATAGAAATGTAAACATAAGATGTCATAATAGTTTTGGAAATGTATTATATTATGATACCTACATGTTGATTTATGCAGACTGAGTTTGTGGAAGAATTATAGTGCGTTTCATCAATAGTGAGCAATGACATTATTTTTGTGCTCAAGTAAAATATAGTATCCTAGAAGGGACCCTTTTTCTTTTGTGGCAGACTGATGTCTATCGAGGCATTGTGTTTGTCAGGAGCGTATAGGTATGGTATGTGATGAGGATATCAAACCAAGAACTGAAAGCTGCCCTTGGCTTTCCCCCATTATCTACGGCTGCCTGCTGCCCTGCACGAGGTAAAGGAAACAGTAATGAATGTGCTTACAGCTTCGTTGACAAGGAACGGGCTCCCAGACTCCCTTGAAGGCGGAGGTTTGCGTTCGGAAGCTGTGGTACAATGAGACGGTCACCTCAGGCTTCCAGCCGTGGCCGCTGCTGCGCTAGACCTCGGGAGAAACCACTGCGGCGTGCACGGGGAGGCGACATGCACCTTTCCTTTTACCAGTTACATTATGATGGCAAGTTTATCTTTTACGTGCTTCAAAGCACAGGGCGTGCACGCAGTTTCGCAATGTGCTATTCTGGAAAGCTCTCACAACTCCACATACACACTTCTACAGCTGCATTTCGCCTAGTCCCAGTATGTAGAGTTGAGCGGATTATTTATTTTCAAGTCAGACGGCCTGGCTTGACGGTGGACGTTGCGTGTCTTAAAATCACGAGCTGCACTTTCGTGGCACGGATGTTACCTCACGTTACAAATATTTTCGTTTGACGTGGCAGGTGGAAACAACGAGAGGCAGAATTCGCCGAGGGTAAGATAGCAAGGGCTGTGTTTGGCACTTTGTTCACGATAAAGTTTGCTATACAAGCAGTTTGTTATTTATGCAACATTTTTAAATGTTTTGCGCATCTGTGAGCACTGAAATTATTACTAATAAATATTTTATGTAACGCGTCTGTCTATGTTAATTTATACACATCAGGACTTGTTTTAGGTCAATGAATCTTTGGGCCCAGTGGTAAGACACCGTAGGACGAGATAACTGATCGAAATATCAATCAATATGTCAATAACATTGTCAACATTTAACTCCAAAAGATCTCTTACTTTAAGCATTTAATAAACATTCCATGACCTTTCAGTCATGAATAACCACACTTTAATGAAGTTTTATGAGTTTTATTCCCTATTGATTACAATCTAGTAGCAAAGGCATCAATGAAGCCAGGAAGCATATAAGCACAGTCACAAGATGACAACCATAATAAGCTTTCAATAATGCATAGATCAGTAGCATAGATAATCAGATGGATATAAGCGAATCATAATATATTGAATGTTCTAAGATACTAGTTCAGCATAGCATCACGTCAGTCACATCGGTTTGTCAGTCAAAATGAATACCTCGTCTAACCTCTAATTAGCATTAGCATGTTGGGCTTCATGCAAAACAATTTGAACACAAATTTGGAAAACATCTAACTAAGGTCTCTAATCAAAACATACAGCAGTTGGTACCTAGAAAGAAAAGGCAAATAGATTCCGTTAGCATTATAATTACCCTCCTCGAGATAGGTCAGCATGCAGGATTAGTCTTCGTCCTCAGGACATCAGTTAGTTCACCATCAGTCTATCTAAATGAGAGGCAAGGGACACTCTCCTCATAAGGAGGAAAGTGTAATGGGGCAGTCTATGGGCTAGGATGATTTTGTCTAAGTCTCGAATCACCAAATAAAGTGACAGAGGTTCTGGATGCAATCGATATTATTCCCTACCTAATGCGTCTCGTCTCTCGTGTCATGAGTTTTTATCCCTTTTTCGTAATACATTCCCCCTAAATTCTATTGGTTAATAACTACACCCCACTATTGGTAAACAATCAAATTATACATTAAGTAATGCATTTGTCATTTCTTGATATTAGCTCGTCTTCTAATTGGTCTTCATAATCAACATCTCGTAGGTGGCATGTCCGGGGTTACTTCACCATCTTGGCACACGTCTCAGGTTAAAAGTTCTCTTCCCCTCGTCTCATTGTCCTTGGAAGTGTCCATGTTTGTTTCAAATCACATAATTGTGAGCTAAAAGCTACTAGCATACCAATGAGAACATTCCTTCATGTTACTAACAAGTACAGAAAGAACAATAGCTGAGTCATGGTCGTTTGCAAGTCTGCATACTGGAAAAGCAGAAAAGTACGCCTTTAAAATGAGAGTCTCACAGCTAGTTCGCGACTCATGCTAACTTAAGACATACGAGTTCTAGTGAATACAGTTTTGATCGTAATAATACATATAATCGAAGGATTATTATTATTAATTCAGCATTAGTGTTCACAAATGAGTAAATCACCATTTTTATTAATACATTTCAATTATTAGTTATTAATATTGCATTGTCAAATGTAAGTGTTTCACGTCTATAATATATATTATTTAAACTACGCTCTCTCACTGTGTTTTGAATCTGTATAGAAAATGAATTAACAGAGAAAATAAACTGTAACTTGGAAATGAGCCCACTTGAATGGCTATCATCTAATATGAAATGTTTTAATAAAAACGTATTGATGTTTATTCAGAACATATATAGATGTTGGATTTGTAAAAGTGTGTCATACTTACAATTAACCCCTTCGCTGCCAGACATTTTTCCCCTCCTGTGCCAAGCCTTTTTTTGGCTATTTGGGGCAGTTTGTGCTTAGGCCCTCATAACTTTTTGTTCACATAAGCTACCCACAGCCTTTTTTTTACCCAACATCCTAGGGATTCTAGAGGTACCCAGACTTTGTGTGTTCCCCTGAAGGAGACCAAGTAATTAGCCAAAATACAGCAAAAATTTCGTTTTTTTCAAAAAATAGGAAAAAAGGGCTGCAGATGAAGGCTCGTGGTTTTTCCCCTGAAAATGGCATCTACAAAGGGTTTGCGGTTGTAAAATCACCTTCTTCCCAGCTTTCAGGAACAGGCAGACTTGAATTAGAAAACCCAATTTTTCAACACAATTTTGACATTTTACTGGGACATACCCCATTTTTACTATTTTTTTGTGCTTTCAGCCTTCTTCCAGTTAGTGACAGAAATGGGTGAGAAACCAATGCCGGATCCCAGAAAGCTAAACATTTCTGACAAGTAGATACAATTCTGAATTCAGCAAGGGGTCAGTTGTGTAGATCCTACAAGTGTTTCCTACAGAAAATAACAGCTGAAATAAAAGAATATTGAAATTGAGGTAAAAAAAACAGCCATTTTTCTCCACGCTTTACTCTGTAACTTTTTCCTGTGATGCCAGATTTTTGAAAGCAATATACTGTTACGTCAGCTGGACTCCTCTGTTTGCGCGCATATATAGGGCTTGTAGGTTCATCAAGAACCCTAGGCACCCAGAGCCAATAAATGAGCTGCACCTTGCAATGGGTTTTCATTCTATACCGGGTATACAGCAATTCATTTGCTGAAATATAAAAAATTAAAAATAGGTATCAAGAAAACCTTTGTATTTCCAAAATGGCCACAAGATAAGGTGTTGAGAAGCAGTGGCTATTTGCACATCTCTGAATTCCGGGGTGCCCATACTAGCATGTGAATTACAGGGCATTTCTCAAATAGACGTCTTTTTTACACACTGTCTTACATTTGAAGGACAAAATGTAGAGAAAGACAAGGGGCAATAACACTTGTTTTGCTATTCTGTGTTCCCCCACGTCTGCCGATAAAAATGGTACCTCACTTGTGGGGGTAGGCCTTGCGCACGCGACAGGAAAAGCCCTAAAACACAACATGGACACATCACATTTTCACAAAGAAAACAGAGCTGTTTTTTGCAAAGTACCTAGCTGTGGATTTTGGCCTCTAGCTCAGCTGGCACCCAGGGAAACCTAGCAAACCTGCGCAGTTTTGAAAACTAGACACCTAGGGGAATCCAAGATGGGGTGACTTCTGGGGCTCTGACCAGATTCTGTTACCCAGAATCCCTTGCAAACCTCAAAATGTGGCCAAAAAAACACTTTTCCCTCTCATTTCGGTGACAGAAAGTTCTGGAATCAAAGAAGAGCCACAAATATCCTTCCACCCAGCATTCCCCCATGTCTCCCGATAAAAATGGTACCTCAAGTAGCCACACATTTCCTTCCACCCAGCGTTCCCCCAAGTCTCCCGATAAAAATGGTACCTCAAGTAGCCACACATTTCCTTCCACCCAGCGTTCCCCCAAGTCTCCCGATAAAAATGGTACCTCAAGTAGCCACAAATATCCTTCCACCCAGCATTCCCCCATGTCTCCCGATAAAAATGGTACCTCAAGTAGCCACACATTTCCTTCCACCCAGCGTTCCCCCAAGTCTCCCGATAAAAATGGTACCTCACTTGTGGGGGTAGGCCTAGCGCCCCCGACAGGAAAAGCCCCAAAACACAACATGGACACATCACATTTTCACAAAGAAATCAGAGCTGTTTTTTGCAAAGCGCCTAGCTGTGGATTTTGGCCTCTAGCTCAGCCGGCGCCTAGAGTTTTCTGCCCCCCCTCGGGGCAGATCGGCCTAATAACAATAGGCCAATCTGCCCCCAGGGGGGGACAGAAATGGCCTAAAATAAATGTGCCCCCCCCCCCGGGGAGCAACCCTTGCCTAAGGGGACGCTCCCCTTCCGTGAATTTGGGGTAAAAAATAAAACTCCCTGTTGTCTAGTGGTTTCTGCCCCCCTTGGCCTAAATATAATTTGCCCCCTAGGGAGCGACCGTTGCCTAAGGGGTCGCTCCCCAACTAAAAAACAAAACAAAAGAAACACACAAAAAAAAAAGATCCCTGGCGCCTAGTGGATTCTGCCTCCCCAGGGGCAGAAAAGGCCTTGAGAAATATTGCCCCCCTGGGGAGTGACCCTTGCCCAAGGGATCGCTCCCCTTATGCCAATTTCAAAGAAAAAATAAATCCCTGGTGTCTAGTGGGCATTTCAAAAGCCGATCGCTTTACAATTCAGCTTTTGAAATGCTCTGAGAGACTTCAAAGAGAAGGAAATTCCTTTCCTTCCCTTTGAAGCCTCTCAGGGCCCCATCACATGATCGGAAGAGAAATGCCTGGCATTTCTCTTCCGATCGTGGGGAAGTGGCCTCTGATGAGGTCAGCGCGCATTTGCTAGCTGATGTCATCGGACGTCACTGGGGCAGTCGGGGGGGGTCGGGGTGGAAGGGGAAGGGCTTCTCCTTCTATCCCTGCCTTGGGGGGTGGGATGGAAGCCCACAGAGGGAGCGCTAGCGCTCCCTCTGAGCTCAGTACCCAGGACGTAATGGGTACGTCCTCGGCACATGAGCACTGTGATGCGGGACGTAACCATTACGTCCGCGGCACAGAAGGGGTTAAGTGTAATGTATTTGCACCAATTAACTGTAGGCCTCAAGCTAGGGAGGTGTAGGCCTTAGTATTGCCAGGCCTCATATTAAAAATGCAATGTCAGACTAAAGTATGATCTCATGTTCAGAGAATAAAATAAATGTATTGTTCTAACTGAAGGTTGACCAAATCATAGCAGTAGCAAAATGTTTTCTTGTGAGGAAGTGTGTGTAGAAACCTGATGTTCTAAATTGTTACAAATGTTAACTGAAGTGTGCGAAAGCGATGTTCCCAGGAACTAACAATGAATGTACTGACGGAAGGACGAATGGATACTAAAAAGTTTTCTGACTAGTCGGATGATGTGCTTTGAAGGAGAGGAGCCAATCATCAACGTGTGAAAGACTGTTTAGTTTTATCTTAGATTTTAAATACTAATTTTATTGGACTAATGGCTATCGTGCGATTCTTTAACCAATGACAACGTGGGACAACTTTAACTTAACTTGACTGTACCGAGAGGTGTGAGCCATTCATCATTATTCATTCCTATACTACTGATGATGTGTACACGCCTTTGATTCTCTTACTTAGAGAATTTTGGGCCAGATGTATTAAGCGATTTTGCATTCGCAAACGGTGCGAATTGCAAAATTCGTCCGTTTGCGAATGCAAAAATGCCTTTCAGAATGTATGAAAGACATTCGCAGTGCAATTTTAAGGAATCGCTAAAATAGCGATTCCTTAAAATTGCGACCCCATTTAGAGAATCGCAAATTGCGATTCTCTAAATAGGAAATCGCAAATAAGGAATCCTTATTTGCGATTTCTTAAGCACATGTATCAAGCATTTCCTAAATGCGAATTGGGCATTTAGGAAATGCAACTACCACCAACAAAAGTTTGGTGGTAACCATGTGCAAATTTGAAAAATGCATTTTAAAGGCATGTGTGTGCTTCACATGTCCGTAAAAATATTTTTGGGGTGCAGCAGAGGGGGCCTTAGGCCCCTAGCACCCTGGGATTTGCATTTCCTAAATTGCTAATTCCTAACTGGAATTCGCAATTTAGGAAATGCAAAACCATTTGCAGCAGGCCCATAGGTGCAAATGGAGTTGGATTCTCTATTTGCGATTCGGTAATAGCATTTGCGAATTTTAAGAAATCGCTATTACCGAATTGCAAAAATCATACATATCATTTTGCATTTCGTAAATAGCGATTTCTTAAAATTTGCTATTTAAGAAATGCAATTTGGTTTTTTGATACATCTGGCCCTTTGATCTTTAATTTGTTTAGACTTCTGATGCTAAATGCTGCTTATCCTTAGACATCGCTTTCTAATGGTTCGGAGAGCTTAGAGTCCCCGATTCTGAACTATTCCCCTTCATATGTCCCCTTACCGATGCTGATCGAACTGATTTCCACCTGACGAAGATTATCACATCTTGGTAATCCATCCGGAAAGGTATAACAAATGCTAATGTCTTCCTTGTTGATTTGTCTTTTGTTTCTAGGTACCAACTGCTGCTTTTTAATAGAGCCATAGAGCTGTTTTCCAAATTAATGTTGACTAAAACATTTGCATGAAGCCTAATCATGCTGATGCTAATCTGAAGTTGTTGAGGACTCCTCCATCAAAGTAATCTGCTATTTGATGTTGCTCAATTGCTGAATTCAAATGTATGACAATCCCATTGCACAATTATTGCTATTGTTGGTTTGTACTTTGGCTTTTTGAGGGATTAGTTATTAATTCTTTAGTCAAGTTGAGATTCTTTAGAACATTTGGTCAACCCGTGTAGTTTTTATACAAAAATCATGAGGTTTTGAGATTAATTTACATGATGCTAGCATTGTTAATCTAGGGAAATAAAAATTCTAATTTATACTAAAGGTGTGGTTATTCATGGCCAAATGGGTCAGGGTGTGTGAAAGCTACAGACACCAAAGAATTTTATTGTTTGTTTTGATGATATTTATGACATGTATGGGCTTAGGGTATGAACATCTTAAACAAGTCAAAGGCCCATCGAACCTCTAACACGTCCCCTTATAATCTAACATTAATAAACCAAATAAGGTCAGATGCGCTCCCAGAAATGGTAGCAGTGTAGGATGGTTTGTCTCTTTAGGAGCACATAATTATGTTTACCAAATGGTTTGTCTCTTTAAGAGCACATCCTTAAGAACAGTTCATGGTTTGTGTCCTTAAGAGATCACCATAAGGTCCCCGTGCAAAGGATTAAGAAGTCAAAATTGATTTGCAGATTTGGGTGGGATTTTTAGACTGAATGATTCAAAGTGGTGAAAAGATGTGCCTCTAAAAGCCTAGGATAACTTTCCTGGAACCTTGGAGCTTGCCTATGCTTGTTTGAGGATACTCTCGGCATTCTAGTGACTGCGTGAATGGAATAGGGTTTTCGCGCTTGCACAGCTTAAGTATATTGCAGGTGAATTGTGATGTTTGTGAGGTTTGAGGGAGTTTGCATACCTCAAATGAAGCTGTTGAGGGAGTTTGCGTACTCCAAAGTGTGAGGGTAGGGAAGTCTTCGAACTTCATATGTGTGTGCTGCTTTGTGCAAAAAAATTGTCCATGTGGTTGTTGGTATACGGTCCCTGCGAGGTCTAAGACTCCGGAGTATTGAAAAAGTGTATGAGTCACTTGTTTTATGTTTTAATTTGCCTGTTTAGTAGGTCAATCGGGCGTGGTTGACAAACTCGAGAGTGTGTGTCGAAGTGAGTGAAAGGTCTTTTTGACTGAGATCTGGCAAGTCCTATATGCACCAGGACAGGCCCACTGATTAGATGAGAGTATAATTTGCTGTTCGAAATTTACTTGAGAATCTGGGAAACTGAGAAAGAAGGAGTAGCTGCTAGAGCGAAAAGGGGCCAGTGAAAAATCAGTAAGATTTCTGATGCGATTGTGCTACCTACATATAGAAAACAGACAAATTGGGTTTTGATTTTGTTTAGTGCTTGCAATAATTTTACATTTGTTTGGTGTGAATACGAGTTTAGGAGGACAAGCCGCAAGACTTTGTCCGCTGTTGGACATGTGAATGTGACGTAATTGGAGCCGCACTGGGATAGGTTAGTTAGTGAGAAGGGTTGCACATGGACTGGTGGACAACTGTGAAGTGCAAGTGGTTGAGAAGGTCGGCGAAAAGGATTTTGGGAACAAAAGTAACTCCCTGATTTGATTGAAAGTAGCGTAAATCTACAAAGATGAAATGTTATAAAGCTTTAAAGAGTCCCCTAAGGGGAGATGTTTATATTCCAGCGACAATAGGGGAAGTTACTCCACCAGAAGGTACACCCACATATGTTGTTTTCCAAGAGCAGGGTGCTGCGCCATGCCTTTGGTTAACACAGTGGTGCACAGTGACAGAAAAAGATGGGAGCCTAGCATTTCCTACACATGGAACATTTAATCTAAGGAGTTTAGAGAATTTGAGGAGGGTATTGTTCGATCTGAAACCCCCTTCACAACAATCACAGTTCCAAGCGTTAGCAACTTGGGAACTATTGTCTAGACAACACTAGCAGTTAAGATTTGAGAGAAGGATGAGAAAGGCTGAAAAGACACTGAGGATAGATGGGATAGTGATCTGAAATTTTGGAGATCAAATACTTTATAATGAATTAAGTTTTTGCCCGCAATTACACAAGACAATGAGAATGAAGTGAGAAGAAGGACAAGAAAGAGGGATAGAGGTCCTTCTGAGGGCAAACAGCAGAAATCAACAGGGTCTAGAAAGTGTTTGACTCTCAACAAAGACTCAGATGATGATGAGTGCTTTTTACAGTTATTGAGAAATCGTCCCCCACCATATGCAGTACACGAGAAAGGTTCAAACACTAGTGTAGACTCTACAGCACCAACACCAGTTGAACAGACTCAGAGTCAGAAACAGGGCAGTCCTAGTGGACCCACTACTCCAGCAATTCAAAATCCAATGCTACAGTCGAATATTCCCAGAATTTACGGGGATGTACCAATTATAGGTACTGCAACAAACCTGATAGTGCCGAGAGGACAAGTTCACCTGAAACCAACATTGGTTCAGATAGAGTCAACTCTGAACTTAATGCCTTCAATGCAGTCACAAACGATTCCAAGATATACTCCCATAACAGGATCACAGACAGAGATGTCTACACTGATTAGTCAGAGTACAGAAATAATGCACCCACAAGACTCCAACGTCATACCAAGACCAGATGCAGTATCAGTACCTATTACCATTGGTCCAGTCATACCATTGTTCTCACAGGGAAACAGTGACACTTGCGGACAGAGAGTCATGAACCAGAGCCTATCGGGAGAGAGGCTTGAAGAGATTGCCAGATAAATGTCCCCCATGAGACCGACACTTGATGGAGCAGGACTTAAGTCCTTACAGAGCCCCTCCAAATACTGAGGTGAGGTCATACTTAAGTCCTAACCTGAAATTAGTGACAACAGAGACTCCAAACCTAACTTTACAGCAGTTGCCAAATGCAAAGCCCAATATCATTTCATTACAAGGTTTGACGGCTCAACAATTAACTGAATGGTTGAAAAAGCTGAGTAGCTCTCGAGGTGACTCTAGTGGAGGGAACTACCTAAACTATACTAGGCTTGGGATGGAAGCAGAATAATTATTTGAAGGAACGATGGGGTAAACAGACTTGAGTCGTACACAGAAGATGGGCTGCGTTACTTGTGCCCATTAATTACAAAAAGAGTGGGCATGGTACATCAAAAATTGGCAGATATAGCAGATAAATATGATCTAGATATTGAGAAAACTAATCATTTGAAGAGAAGTAACAGGTTGAAATTTGACGCAAAATATTTGGAACACATGAGAACTCCAGGAATGAAAACACACCTTAGAGAATTGCTTCAAAGCATTCAAACATGGGGAGCATTAGAAAAGTGGGAAGGTAGATGGATGAAGAAAAGAGATAAAAGGAAATGGGCTTCTGAAAATCTACCTGCAAATATGCCACAGGCTGAGGAGCCAGTAAAAAATATTATCAATGAGAGAAATTCCCAGAGGGAACTTTGTCCATGTTCCTTGGAGCAGGAATGACATTCTGGGCCTGATTCTGAACCTGGCGGCCGGTGACCGCCAGGGTCACCGGCCACGGGAGCACCGCCGACAGACCGGCGGTGCTCCGAAGGGCATTCTGACCGCGGCGGTTCAGCCGCGGTCAGAAAGGGTAAACCGGCGGTCACCTGCCGGTTTACCGATGCCCTTCTGAATCCTCCATGGCGGCGGAGCGCGCTCCGCCGCCATGGGGATTCAGACACCCCCTACCGCCATCCTGTTCATGGCGGGAAAGCCGCCATGAACAGAATGGCGGTAGGGGGTGCCGCGGGGCCCCTGGGGGCCCCTGCAGTGCCCATGCCAATGGCATGGGCACTGCAGGGGCCCCCGTAAGAGGGCCCCGCAAAGTATTTCAGTGTCTGCTATGCAGACACTGAAATACGCGACGGGTGCAACAGCACCCGTCGCACCTTCCCACTACGCCGGCTCAATTCTGAGCCGGCGTCCTCGTGGGAAGGTTGATTTGCCCTGGGCTGGCGGGCGGCCTTTTGGCGGCCGCCCGCCAGCCCAGGGCAAATCTCAGAATCACCGCAGTGGTCTTTCGACCGCGGTGCGGTGTTCTGACGGGGTTACTTTGGCGGGCGGCCTCCGCCGCCCGCCAAAGTAAGAATTACCCCCTCTGTCATTTAACGATGATTACCCCAGACTGAGAGAGAAACCTGTAAAATGATACCAACAGGCATATATTCGTAAAGCTTGCAAAATTCCTATGGGAATACTTAAACACTCTTTTAGAGATAGTAGTCCCAGCATACTTATGGGTGGAATGCAAGAGGAGTGTAGATTGGCTGACAAAGGAGCCAGAGAGAGATCCAGCAACTGGTGCACCATCTCCTGAAGTAATGAAATATTACTATAAGGTGATCAAATTTTTGAAAACAAGTATTTTGCCCAAAAACATTGACTGACAGTGCATAGATAGGACAGCTCAGGAGGCCAAATAATCCATTAATGCCTATTATGAGAGATTGTTACAGGCGTTCAAACATTACAGTGGTACAGAAACAATTGAGCCGAAAGACACAATTCATTTTGTGTTTAAATTTGTTGAAGGACTGAGATTTGAAATTAGCCAGATGAGTAAGAGTCATTTGATTTGCTGGCAAGCAAAGCCGATTGATGAGGTGTTGCAATATGCAAAGTACTGTAGTGACGAGATTGAGGTGAAGCAGAGGAAGTTGAAAGAGAAGGTGATGGTGATTCAGATTAAAGCAGCACAAACAGGGTTACAGGGAAGTTTTCTACAACAGCAACAACAGGGAGATGTGCTGTTTCAAAATCAAGGCATAGTTAGAGGTTGTGGAGGAATGGGAAGTGTAAATCGTGGTCCTTATTTGAGCACGGTAGTAGTACAAGGCGAAGTGCAAGGAATGAAGAGAATGTTTCTGTGTCACGCTTGCAGAGGCCTCGGGCATTGGAAACTGGAATGCCCAATGGTAAGCCAGGGAGGTGCTATTCAGCAAATGAGTGATGTCAATTCTTTCCAAAATATGAGAGTACCAAGAATGAAGGGTCCAAATCCAAATGTCCAAAATAATATGAATCAGATGCAAGGTTTCCAGCCCATGCAGCAGGTGCAGTTGCCACAATTACAGCTACCCCAGATGCAACAGATGCAACCTCAAGTCCCAATGGTACCCAGACAGCAAATTCAAATACCTCAGGCCCCAATGGAGCAGCAGCAAGTGGTGCTTTCTCAGCTGGTGACAGGTCAAAGGATTAAACAGAATAACAACTAGGTACCCTAATTTCCTCTAAACAGTGAGAGTGGAATAAACAATGATTGGTTGAGTAACAGTTCGGATGATGAATAATGCGTGGTGGATGCATCACTAGAGGTAGATCAGAAAGGTTCTTATGTTAAAGGGAAGGAGATGGGTCACAAAGTCTCATTGAGCTACACGGTCTACAGTAAGAACTGCAGAGGTTCCAAACCTGCCTCTTTCACGAAAAACAGTCAGAATTGTAGGAGTTGCCAACCAATATTTGACCAACCCAATTACAGAACTAGTCCCAGTCAGAATTGGCAACTTTAGGGGATTACACAAATTTGTAGTTTGTGACTCAAGTCCTGTGTTCCTACTGGGAAGGGATTTGTTGTGCAAAACGAAATGTTGGATCACTTGCACAAACAATGGGATGGAAATTAAGACAAACAGTGATGATGAAGATGATTTACTCCCAGAAACAAATTGTGACACAGTGAATGAGGAGTACCCTCTGATTAGCTTCTTTCCATTTTTCAATGTGAGAGATCTTCCTTTCGATTTATAGGGAACTGTCAAGATGAAAGTTTGGGATTTTTCCAGAAAACATATTGGACTGATAAAAGCAGTCAAGCCAGTTAAAGTTACAGTCAAACCAAATGCAGTGTTTCCCCAGATTCTTCAGTGCCACATGACACAAGAGACAATTGAAGGTCTGGCACCAGTAATTGCAGAATTTGTAGACCAAGAAGTTTTGAAGGAGGTGTTAAGCAGCCCATGTAATTCACCAATAATGGGAATGTGCAAGCCATGTGGGAAGGAAATTTCAAATTGTTCAAGATTTGAGAAAAGTAAATGACATAGGCTTTTTCACCGCCATTTGGCCGCTCCCATTCTGGCTTTCCCGCTGGGCCGGCGGGTGCCCGCCAAAGGAGCGCCCGCTGGCCCAGCGGGAAAGGCCCTGCAACATAGAAGCCGGCTCCGAATGGAGCCGGCGGTGTTGCAGGGGTGCGACAGATGCAGTTGCACCCGTCGCGATTTTCACTGTCTGCTAAGCAGACAGTGAAAATCATGCTGGGGCCCTGTTAGGGGTCCCCTGCACTGCCCATGCCTTTGGCATGGGCAGTGCAGGGGCCCCCAGGGGCCCCATGACACCCGTTCCCGCCATCCTGTTCCTGGCGGTAAAAACCGCCAGAAACAGGGTGGCGGGAAGGGGGTCGGAATCTCCATGGCGGCGCTGCTTGCAGCGCCGCCATGGAGATTCAGCCCAGACAGGGGAAATCCGGCGGGAAACCGCCGGATCCCCTTTTCTGACCGCGGCTTTACCGCCGCGGTCAGAATGGGCAGGGAAGCACCGCCAGCCTGTTGGCGGTGCTTCCGTGGTCCTCCACCCTGGCGGTCGATGAAGGGTTGGAATGACCCCCATAGTGGTTAAGTGTTGCCTGGTGGTGCCCAACCCCGCAGTGATTATGTTTCAGATGCCGTGCAATGCTGAATGTTTCTCCGTAGTTGACCTGTCACAAGCATTCTTTTCTGTTCCTCTTCATGAGGATAGCCAATTTCTCTACTGTTTCAAATTCTTAAATCAAGTCTACTGTTGGTGTAGAATTCCTCAAGGGTTCTCAGAATCACCCTCCATTTTCAACCAGATCTTGAAAAGGAATCTAGAGCCACTGGAAATGCCTTTCCAAACGACATCAGTACAGTGCATTGATAACTTGTTAATTGCATCCAAAACAAAAGACTCATGCACGTACGATACTATTGCCTTGCTAAATCACTTATGGAAGAATGGTCATAATGTGTTCCCAGCTAAACTGCAGTGCTGCCAAAAAGAAGTGAGATACTTAGGACACCCAACTGAGAAAGGAATTCAGAAAATATCCAGAGAGAGGGCTGCAGCTATATTGCAAATGAATCCCCCAGCCACTCAGAGAGATGTTAGGATTTTCTTGGGAATGGTGATCTACTGCCACCAATGGATTCCAAAATTTTCAGTCATTTCAAAACTGTTGCAGAAGCTAACTCACAAAGAGGTTACTGATCCACTAGTGTTGGACCAAGCCTGTATGAAAGCCTTTACGGATTTGAAAGAGAGTCTGTGTCAAACCCAAGCTTTGGGTATGACTGATTACACGAAACCCTTTATGTTGGTTCTGTCATGAGCGTGATGCATGTTCTTTGTCTGTCTTGACTCAAGTACATGGCGGTGTAAATCGCCCAGTAGCATATTTTTCAGCTACTTTAATATCAGTTGCAGCAGCTTTACCAGGCTATCTGAGGTTGGTCGCAGCAGTTGAACAGAGCCTCACTCAGACTGAGAGCATTGTGATGGGACACCCTTTAACTATCATGGTCCCTCACTCAATTGCTCAATTGAAGTCTTACTCACTCGATCCAAGACCCAACACTTGACAAATGCCAGGTTGACTAGATAAGAAATGGCCATCCTGGGATCCCGAAATGAATCAACCAAAAGGTGTACATTGCTTAACCCAGCAACTTTGCTTTGAAACGAAAATGTTGAAATTGACACAATAGAGGAAATTGAACATGAATGTCTAGAAGTAACTGAATTGAGCACAAAACCAATGCCCAATATCAGAGATACTTTTTAGGAAGAGAATTACCAAATTGTCTTTGTTGATTTGTTGATGGCTCCTGCCTAAGAGATAACACTGGAGTATTGAGAGCAGGATATGCCGTGTGCACTATCTCTGGTATACTTGAAGCGTCCTGGCTTCAAGGAGTGTATTCCGTGCAAGTGGCAGAGTTGGTAGCTCTTTCTAGAGCGAGCCATGTTTCCGCACAGCTTAAAGTCACAATTTATACAGACAGTCAGTAAAGATTTGGAATAGTCCATGATTTTGGCCAATTGTGGGAAGTTTCCTGACCTTGTCGTGTTCACCAGTAAGGAATGGTTCGAGAATTTATGAGTTGTTACAAGCTATTCAGTTGCCCTAAAAGATTGCTTTGGTGAAATGCAATGCACACCTGAAATCTCAAGATTTCGTTCCAGTGGGAAATGGATATGCGGATCAAGTCGTAAGCTTTTGCGCTTTGAACTGTGTCTCGTTCAAAGATAAATGGGAACTGTTACCTGATGACAATGAAATGCACCCTAACAATGCTTTAAATGATGTAGATACCTTGGAAGAATTAAAAACGTTACAGGACAATGTCCCTAAAGATGAGAAAAGGGAACGGGTTAAAATGAAGTGCGTCAAGAGGGATGATGACATGTGGATCTCAGAAGAGGGAAGGGTGGTCTTGCCAAATAGTTTGCTAACCCCCATGGCTAGATATTATCATGGTCAACCTCATGTGGGAAGGGATGCGACGGTTCGCATTTTTAAACAATCATGGGTCAATCCAAAGTTTAGACAGGTTGCCGAGGCAATTTGCCATAGGTGTATTATTTGTCACAGATGAATGTGGGAAAAGGAACAGCGGTCAACATGGGCCACATTGGAAAAGCGGGAGGTCCATTTAGCAGAATGCAGATGGATTTCATTGAGATGCCTGTGTGCGGAGAATTGAGATATGTGTTGGTGATTGTGTGTATCCTTAGTCACTGGAATGAAGCTTATCCTACATGAAGAAATGACAGCTTCACAAGCAAAGTTATTGCTTAGGGAGATTATTCCACTTTTTGGGTTTCCGGTCTCTTTAGAATCAGATAGAGGAAGTCACTTCAACAATGAAATAATCAAATTGCTATGTTCAGCTTCAAACATCGAGCAGAAGCTGCACTGTAGTTACCGCCCTGAAGCCTCTGGACTTGCGAAACAAATAAATAGTACCTTGAAATCAAGAATGGCAAAAATGTGTTCGACCACGAATCTGAAATGGCCTGACGCACTACTGTTAGTTCTGATGTCAACGAGAAATACACCCGACAAGAAAACAGGACTGTCGCTGCATGAGATCCTCATTGGCAGAGCAGTGAGTTTGCAGGCGGTCCCTGCAACTGCTCTTGTGAACATTACAAATGATATGGTGTTGGACTACTGCAAAGGCCTGTCTGATGTGGTTCTCCCTTTCTCTCAACAGGTAGAAGCCACCACCCTGCAACCGTCTCAGGACCAAGGACACAACCTGAGAGCAGCGGACTGGGTTGTGATCAGAATGCACGTGAGGAAGTCGTGCTGGGAGCCTCGGTGGAAAGGCCTCTACCAGATAGTATTGATCACAACAACAGCTGTAAAGTGCGCTGGACTTCTGAACTGGATCCAAGCCAGCCACACCATGAATTTTTGTCTTTTTGTTTTGAGCGAGATAACCCCGGTCAATATTTTGGCACGTGAAGAAAACTGATGAACTGAATTGTTGCAAACTTGTAAACTGAGAAAAAAGAAGAGACTGTTGAAAATAACCAGAAAAGACTTTTTGATAACCTGTTTCGACAAGGTGCTAAACTGATGTTGGCAAACCTGCCTATTATTGACAAGGGTTCCGGGATAAAAACTGAAAGCTGTATAAAGTTGACGATTTTTGTTTTGATTTTTGCTGCATAGTTACACATTTTTCCCCACTTCTACTTTCTTATTCTTTACAGATCATGAGTAAGCATAGCAAGCAGGGTAGAAAGAATAGGTGCTGTAAATATATGGGCATTGGTTTGACAATTGTATGCATGATATAGTGTTTAGTGATGATTATAGGTTTGACTGTTCTTGATAGGAATGTGGCCACCATACCTCAGCTGTAGAGACAACTACAACGCTCTCAGAAATAGATAAGTTTAGGTTAGATGAGGAATATCTACATGTAGATGACACCCAAGGAAAGCTTTCTTCTAATATTTTCTATCGCTTATTGCGTGAGTATGTTGATACGATGGATGCAAGAGTGTACACATATTACTGCATCAGTCGAGGAAGAAGTTACCTATCATAGTTTACCCCTTACTTATGGCACAAGTTGTAGCCTGTTATTAACAAGATTTTATAACCAGGATTTTATACAATATTTCTATTCCAAATATGACATTGTGTTTTCGTTTCTCCCCGTAATTAGATACCTAATTAAATAGCTAAGGACAGTGACACAGTAATAGTGAGAGGTTTCTTTGAACCTACGTTAACATTTGGAAGGGTTTTTGCGCACCGCAATAATCTCACCTGCTTGCTGACACCAGTAGAGCACACAGAGGATAGAAGAAGGGCATTAAAGGTGAAAATAGACAAAGGGTTAGTGATAAAGACACCAGGAAATGATCATGCATTTAGTGCCATAAATACACAAGGAAAATGATCTTTAAATGCACAACACGTAGGAAAGCTTTGTGTATATAGACCTAAATCTAGAGTTGACAAGTTGTTTATGGGAACGAGTGAATGCAGGCATGTGTTTCTGTTTCAGGATAAATAGACATTCATGTTAAATGGACAAGATCCAGCGATTCTAGGACATTATTACGTATGTGGAACAAGGGCATATTACCGTCTTCCTAGAGGATGGTATGGCACATGTTATTTGGGAATAGTTTTCCCAAAGATGTAGCAACTTGAAGACATGAGCAAGATACCTAAAATGACCGAATTACATCATAAGAGACAAAGCGAGAATCCCATAGTCACAGCAATGATTCCTTCATTTGGGAGTTGCTTTGAATTCTATAAAGATTAGAAAGTTATCTACTATTGTTGATAACATGCTGACAGAGCATTCAGGAGAAATTATCCTAATGGATACAGAGATGGCTGCGGTAAGAGCTATGTCTCTTCAGAACCGCCTTGCGTTAGACATCATTTTAGCAAAGGAGGGCTGAGTTTGTAAATTGCTGAGCACACAGAATTGTTGCTCATATGTACATGATAACAGTAAAGAAATTAGAGGCCACATTAACAATCTAACCAAAGATAAAGCTGGCTTAAAAGTACTAACCGAACCAGGGTTATGGGAAAATATTGGCAAAGGAATTGCATCTATGAGGAATTGGCTTGGTAACCTGGGAAGAGGGATAATAATGAAAATAATACAAGTGATATTGATTGTTGTGATTTGCCTAATTGGGAGTATGGGGAATATGTAAATTATATCATGTGATTAAAATGAAGAAGATGAAGAATACTCAAAGGAGGTAAGAAATTAGAATGGGACAATTGTTTAGGGAAAATTTGAAAAGGGAAAGAAGAAAGAAAAATATAAAAGAGACCAAATTATGAAAAGAAAAAAAACATTTTTTTGGGGGGGGGGAAATGTAAGCGTGATGACATATTTAGTAATCAGAGGAGGAATTGTGAGCGCTGAAATTATTTCTAATAAATATTTCATATTCTGTATTTTGAATCTGCACAGAAAATGAATTAACATAGAAAATAACATGCATCTCGAAAATGTGTCCACTCGAATGGACGGCATCATATATGAAATGTTTTACTAAAAACGTATTAATGTTTATTCAGAACAAATATAAATGTAAAATTGGTAGTAGTGTGTCATACGTACAATGTAAATGCTATGTATTTGCTTAAATTAACTGTAGGCTTCAAGTTAGCGAGATCTGGCCTTAGTACTGCACAGCCTAATATTAAAAATATAATGACAGAATAAAGTATTATCTCATGTTCAGAGAATAATATAGATGTATTGTTCCACCTGAAGGTTGACCAAATCATAGCAGTAGCAAAATGTTTTCTCGAGAAGAAGTGTGTGTAGATACCTGATGTTCTAAACTGTTACAAATGTTAACTTGAAGTGTGAGAAAGGGATATTCCCAGGAACTAGCAATGGATGTACTAACGGAAAGACAGATGGATCCTAAAATGTTTCCTGACAAGTCAGACGATGTGCGCAGATTGTTTAGTTATATATTAGATTTGAAATACTAATTTCTTTTGACTAGTGGCTAACATACGATTCTTTGACCAGTGACAATGTGGGACAACTTTAACTTAAACTGACAGCACCAAGAGGTGTGAGTCAATAATCATTATTCATTCCTACACTACTGATGAGGTGTACGCGCCTTTGAATCTCTTACTTAGAGAATTTTGATCTTTACCTTTAATTTGTTTAGACGTCTGATACTAAATGCTGCTTATTCATAGACATTGCTTTCTGATGGTTTGGAGAGCTTAGAGTCCCTGATTCCCCTTCAAATGTCCCGTTGCCGATGCTGATCGAACTGATGTCCGCCTGGCGAAGATTATCACAGCTTGCTGATCCTTAAGGAAAGGTATAACAAATGCCAGTGTCTTTATTGTTTATTTGCCTTTTGTTTCTAGGTACCAATTGCTGCTTTTGATAAATGTTTTCCAAATTCATGTTGACTAAAACTTTTGCATGAAGACCAAACATGCTGATGACAATCTGAAGTTAGTAAGGACTCCTCCATCAAACTAATCTGCTATTTGATGTTACTCACTTGCTGGATTCAAATGTATGTAATTTCCATTGCGCAGTTATTACTATTGTTGGTTTGTAGTTTGGCTTTAGAGGGATTAGTTATTAATGCTTAAATCAAGTTGAGATTCTTTAGAAGATTTGGTCAACCAGGGTTGTTTTTATACATACATCATGTGGTTTTGAGATTAATTGACGTGATACTAGCATTGTTAATCTAGGGAAATAAAAATTCTAATTTATACTAAAGTTGTGGTTATTCGTGGCCAAATGGGTCATGGTGTGTGAGAGTTACTGATTCCAAAGAATTGTATTGTTTTTTTGATGATATTTATGGTATAGGGTGTGAACATCTTAAACGAGTCAAAAGGTCCATCGAACCTCTAACGCATCCCCTTATAATATAACATTAATAAACCAAATAAGGTCAGACGCGCTCTCAGAAACCCTCATAACAAATATAAAATTAACAATAGGTCTAAGAGGATCAAGAGAGTGCTACATTGAGTAACAATAAATATTCTACCAATTTAATTGTGAACTTGGGGTTAGCAATGAGTGAGGCGTGCCTGCGGATTGCTGGTGGCTTTACCAGTTCATAAACTGTAGCGCGTACATTCAAACTGTTCGAGGTGCACGGTGTGTCGCAAAGCTTTTATAAGCTAAAGCTGGGTCAGACTGGTCTACAGAGCGCTGGTCCGACAGTGTGTGTGCCGGTTTTTGGGCTGTGTTTGTGGGCCTTTTTTAAGGTCTGATGCAACACTTTGCAAAACACTTATACAGAGCGTATTTAAACATTAAAAACTGTGAAATTTCAAATGTTGGCCACTTTTTTTTACTTATTATTTTGGTGCCTGGGCTTGTTTTCTGTCTCAACTCCCGGTCCAACCCTGCATCATAAAGGTATATATTAACATAAATTTAGACTTTTTTCAACTTTAACCCAAGGGTATTAGAGCCCTTTACATGCACATCTGATTTGACGAGGGTGGATTCTTTTTTTGCTGTTTGTAGGCATTGGTTGATTAGGTGATTTGCACAGAATGTTGACAGCTTGGACTGAACATGATTTACCAATAAAAGATTGATGTGGACATTAGAGAACATATATCTCTTCTCTTTCCTGACAGCTTGCAGAACTCTCAACTTTCTCGAATTAGAAGTTCAGCTAGCCCGGGTGTTTAGGTGTTTGCTTTGCATTCTTAATATTTTAATCTACTTACTAAAAATCTTAGAAAGACAAACAAAGAAAAGACTTGGTGAGCTCCTAATGGAAAACCTAGGAGCACAGAGCTTGCAACTGCAATTGCAGAGTAACTTTTAGGATTTTAAAATAGGTTTACACCAGTTGTGGTATCAAGAGAATATAACTACTGTTATGCGCAAAAAAGGTTTGGTAGCAATATCAATGAAAAACAATTTAATACTTTTGTTTATGTTAAGTTCGACATACATCAAAACGGAGATGGATGTCAGTCGAGGTGACATAAGTAGTCTCCCTTAAACAAACAAGCCAAAGAAAAACCAAAGGAACTAAAGAAGAAAGGGGATATAAAAGGAAAGGTTAGAACTAACTACCCAGTATAACACGTGACATACCAATTTTTCACCAAAACTTAAGTCATAAGGGTCATATGTGAAAGTAAACTATTCAATAGCAAGTGTCATTAATGCATTGTATTTGAAGATCAAACTACAAAATGCAACATGTTTAGTAGAATTTACCCAGTGGGACTCCAAAGATGTATGGTTCTATGACATATTAATGCCCAATGTGTCAAGAGCAATAACATAGCAAGAAGTTGAAAACATTGCAGCCTTTATAGTAATCATATATTACCCACAACCACTGTTCTGTGAAACCACAAACTATCAAACTAATGAAGGTACTCACTTTCATCAGCTTAGAGTTGCTGTAAATTTAAGCGCCCAGATATTCAGTGGACCAATCAATCATAAGGTCACTGTAGAGCCACACATTTACTGTATATTAATAAAGTATTTACAGATTAAACTCAGCAAGAACACAGCAAGACTTACCAAAATCATCTATGTGGACATTCATCCCATCATAGAGTGGGTCAAAGCGGTGTCCTACACTGGTACCATATTTCAGTCAGGCTACACGTAGAAATAGTAGCACATAAATATATCGCAAAGGAAAGATCCGAGGGTCGCTAAAATGCCAAATGGGGTAGGGAGGAAAGCCTAGGATATGTCCTCCTATCTTGAACAAATATCACAACAAGGGATCCTAAGTAAAATGGGAGATTAGTTAGCACAACTCCACAACCATTTTTGTTTGTTTGTTAGATCCTTACACACACTATTAGTGTCATGCTTTATCATCGGATCTCATCCTGGTCCCTAAAAACCAGGGTGGGCTCAACCATATTCCAGGGGGCACTTTGAATCCTGCCGGGGTGTTTACAATTAGAAATACCTCAGAACACCTAGGTATCCTTTTATTTTTAGTGTTCCAGATATGATTAAAAAAGTAAGAGAGGGATGCCTGTGGAAATAATGGCCCTACACCCTAGATAAAAGTCGGCATATGTCAGCCCTAAGCAATAAGGCCAAAGGTACCAGGGCTTTCATTAGGACTAAATACATTTGGTGCCCTAGTATAATATCAATTTGAATATTCATTCAACCTTACCTTAATTCAGTCAGGACACACATGACACAGAAACAAATATAGCAAGCAAAGGACCGGATCATCATTCCCTAGGACATACTTGTCTTGGAGCCCTGAATTTACTTGATGTTATGCTGCATGGGAGGAGTGAGGGACATGTCAATGTAGTCACACAGTCCTTAAGGGTGACATGATACTGTTAGCACCTATTTGGGCCTTCTCTTCTCCTCGCTGTTTTTTGACCTTATGGTGATATTAACACGTAGAAATTGAGGACTTGGAACATTTCCCAGGTAAAACAACAGTGTAAGCAAGCTAATCACCACATATAAGTGGTCACCATATTTAGAGGGTCAAAGTCCATATGTATGTATTTCCTAACCCCTCCTATCACAAATTGTGATGTATGCTGACACCTACATTCTAACAGGCCTGCAAATTGAATCTTAGCACTATACGCAAAAAGTTGTTATTCAATGATCACAAATCCTGATGGGGCAGTCAATCCCCATTTGTATGGAGTCAGTGTAAAGGTAGATTTTAAAAAGGATATTTCACAAAAACAGTTTTTGTTTCCATATGCACCGCCAATATCAAATCAACTGAGTCCAACCATCAACCCAAGAGGGAAAGTTTATATTTCTCATACTGAATATTCTTAATGTGAAGTAGAGTTTTCAGATGAACAAAAACAAGTCATCATTTACACAAAACCAAGGGTGTTTCTTCACACATCCATTAATCATCAACCCAGTAAGGAGATATAATTATTATCCTACTGACTAGACCCTAGATAAAATATTCGATTTCAATGTATTCAGTTTTTCAGACATTGTCATACTCAATTCCAACAGCTCCTCTGGCTTTTTAGGTCCTCGAGATTCCAACCCAGAAGCAAAACAAATAAAGAAGGAGAGGTGGGGCCATCTGTGTCACCTCCCAGAGCTTTTATAGGCAGAGAGGACCCCATCCTTTTGGGCCATTTTTGTTTGAAAGGGGAGGGGGCTGCACATCACCACCTTGTGTCTTATCAGGTCCTGGGGACTCCATCCCCTTGGGCCAAAGCCAATTAAATAAGCAAAGGGTATGTGGCCTCCTTCCCTAAGCCTTTTTGGGCTCTGAGGACCTCATCCAGAGGCCAAATTCCATAAAAAGGGGAGCAGGTGCATTGTCTCCCTCTTTGAGCCTATCATGGCCCCGTGGACCCCATCCCCCAGGGCCTGCCCTTAATTTAGGTCAGTTTCAAGCTATACAGTGCTTCCACCGGGCAATAGCAATCTGTTGTTCTTTTTTCCTTGGCGGATCAGTGTGGGCAGGGAAACAGATCACAAGTCTGCTTCCAGCTAGGGGGAGCATTTTTAAAGCTTCTGCCCGCTGCAAGCGGACTTTGTGTGTGATCCTGTTAAGAAGGACATTTGAAAATGCTCCTGCCTGCTAGTAGTAAACATAAGGTCCTCTGCTAGCGCTGGTGCAGGCAGGGAAACCACTGTGTCCCAGGGATTGGCTCCCTAGTAAACAGCAAGTGAGTCGGCCCCAGGGGATGGGGTCACTGGGTTCATTAAAGACTCAGGGAGGAAGACCGCGTGGCACCCCTCCCCTTTAAATACTGTCACATCCTGGGGGTATGTGGTCTCTGTGTTTTTTAAGGCTGTGGGGGGACACAAGGCTCCCCCTTCCCTTAAAAATACTTTGGGCCCCAGGTGATGGCATCCCTAGAGCCAAAAAAGGCTGGAGGGAGGGGCACACGCCTTATCCCTTAAAAAATACTTTGACCCCTTCAGAATGGAGTCCCCAGTGCCGAAAATGTTGCGGGGGAGGGGAACTGCATGCCACTCACAGTAAAAAAATAGATTTGGCCCTGGGGAATAGAGTCCATGAAGTTGAAAACAGCAGTGAGAGGGTAGCCACGTGCCCCCATCCAGTTAAACATACCTGACCCTGGGGGATGGTGTCCTGGGGCCATAAATGGCCTGAGGAGGGGAGCCCTAGTGCAACCACTGTCCCCATATATATGTAAATAATGCTGACCTCCATTATTTTATTTATTTATTTTTGCACAATCCCGCGGGATCGCAGCAAAATTTGCTGTCTTTTTAAATTATTATTTTGGCCTAAGGGGTTCCTTCTGAGTCCCCCTCATCGGGCCTAGAGTGGCAGACTATCCTTACTTTTCCCCCTTACATTTTTATTTTTAAGTTCAGGATGGCAGACTAAGGCCGTCATTATGACCCTGGTGGTCTGAAGACCGCCAGGGCCACAGTAGCGGTCTCACCGCCGACAGGCCGGTGTGAAGACTACCACATTACGAATGTGGCGGGTTGGCCTCTGCCAACCCATCACATCCCCCACTTGTACGGCCAGGGTGGTTGGACAGCCGGGCCTGAGATTAGCATCGGCTTTCCACCAGGGTTTCCGCAACGGTAGCACCGGCATAAAAGCCCTGGCGGAAAGGCTACCGGTGACAGGAAATTTCTTTCGTGTCACAGGCATACGACTCCCCTAATCACCCCCTGCAATCCCAATACCCTCCATCCCCCTCCATACCAGCACCCCCTCACCTGCCCCCCTTCTAAAACAGCGCCCCCACCCCTTCCAGTACAGCGCCCACACTTCCCTACCCACATACGCGCACGCACACACCCACATGCACCCCGCATACACTCATTCACTCATGAGTGTATGCAGGGTGTGTGAACGAGTGTATGTGGGGTGTCCACATACACTCGTTCACACACCCTGCATACACTCATTCACCAACACATCCATACACGCATTCACACAAACATCCATACACGCATTCACACAAACATATCCATACACACATTCACACAAACATATCCATACCCGCATTCACACAGCCATTCCAACGTGCATAGACACATACATACACATATTCAAACACGTATGCATGCACGCATTCAAACATGCATACACACATACATTCAACCATGCATACACACATGCATAAACACATACATTGACGTGTGCAGACAACACCAGACAAAACCTACTCACACATGCGCACACAGCACCCCCCATCCCCCTCCCTTGTCGGACGATCGACTTCCCTTACCAGCAGGGAACGGGAACAGGTGCTTTCGCCACCAGCAGAGCCCCACCATCAGGACACCGCCAGGCCGTATTACAGGTCATAATACGGCAGATGGAGTCCTTTTGGTGGGGCAGGGCCAGTGGTGAAACCGTCCCGCTGCGCCTCCAACCGCCAGAATGACTACTGAAGGATTTCCACCCAAACTGTGGCGGAATTCCTTCAGTACTCGTAATATGGTGGTCGGACGACCACCAACACTGGCGGACTTCTGGCGCCCGATGCTTCGCCAGTCTTCTGAAAAGACTGTCGCAGTCATAATGAGAGCTTAAGTCCTGAGTCTTGTAATGGCTATCAGCAACATTTTTCTCAGGTTGCTGTCAGACAGACAGAGTGCTCGCTCCTGCTGGAGTCTAACTTCTGCTGGAGCGAGATGGTCCAAGGGGAAAAAAGCTCCGTCAGCCAATGAGAACAATCGATTTTTAAATTGGGAGACCCTCCAGACCCTTGTGGACCCAACCACCAGATACACAAGTATGTTTAAACCTAAATTTCTGAAAAAATACTGAACAGATTTACACCAAATCACAAAAGCCCAAAATCTGAGTACCAAGTCTAGCTTCCTACCAAGTTTGGTGTAATTTAGTTTTTGCTGTAGCGATTGTTAAAGAAGTCCATGAAATTTGATTGGGATTTAGGGACCCCTCTTGTTTCTTGGCCCCCGCTCTACTTGGCAAAAATATCACTTTTTTGGAAAGTTTTATGGAGGTTCGCCAAACGGTGTCAACGTTATTACCGACACAAACAACCCATTTCCTATAGAAATGCTCACCTAACTATACCTAGTGGTGACTGCCACTGGTGTGTGTGTGTGTGTGTGTATGTGTATGTATATATATATACAGGGAGTGCAGAATTATTAGGCAAATGAGTATTTTGACCACATCATCCTCTTTATGCATGTTGTCTTACTCCAAGCTGTATAGGCTCGAAAGCCTATTACCAATTAAGCATATTAGGTGATGTGCATCTCTGTAATGAGAAGGGGTGTGGTCTAATGACATCAACACCCTATATCAGGTGTGCATAATTATTAGGCAACTTCCTTTCCTTTGGCAAAATGGGTCAAAAGAAGGACTTGACAGGCTCAGAAAAGTCAAAAATAGTGAGATATCTTGCAGAGGGATGCAGCACTCTTAAAATTGCAAAGCTTCTGAAGCGTGATCATCGAACAATCAAGCATTTCATTCAAAATAGTCAACAGGGTCGCAAGAAGCGTGTGGAAAAACCAAGGCGCAAAATAACTGCCCATGAACTGAGAAAAGTCAAGCGTGCAGCTGCCACAATGCCACTTGCCACCAGTTTGGCCATATTTCAGAGCTGCAACATCACTGGAGTGCCCAAAAGCACAAGGTGTGCAATACTCAGAGACATGGCCAAGGTAAGAAAGGCTGAAAGACGACCACCACGGAACAAGACACACAAGCTGAAACGTCAAGACTGGGCCAAGAAATATCTCAAGACTGATTTTTCTAAGGTTTTATGGACTGATGAAATGAGAGTGATTCTTGATGGGCCAGATGGATGGGCCCGTGGCTGGATTGGTAAAGGGCAGAGAGCTCCAGTCCGACTCAGACGCCAGCAAGGTGGAGGTGGAGTACTGGTTTGGGCTGGTATCATCAAAGATGAGCTTGTGGGGCCTTTTCGGGTTGAGGATGGAGTCAAGCTCAACTCCCAGTCCTACTGCCAGTTCCTGGAAGACACCTACTTCAAGCAGTGGTACAGGAAGAAGTCTGCATCCTTCAAGAAAAACATGATTTTCATGCAGGACAATGCTCCATCACACGCGTCCAAGTACTCCACAGCGTGGCTGGCAAGAAAGGGTATAAAAGAAGGAAATCTAATGACATGGCCTCCTTGTTCACCTGATCTGTACCCCATTGAGAACCTGTGGTCCATCATCAAATGTGAGATTTACAAGGAGGGAAAACAGTACACCTCTCTGAACAGTGTCTGGGAGGCTGTGGTTGCTGCTGCACGCAATGTTGATGGTGAACAGATCAAAACACTGACAGAATCCATGGATGGCAGGCTTTTGAGTGTCCTTGCAAAGAAAGGTGGCTATATTGGTCACTGATTTGTTTTTGTTTTGTTTTTGAATGTCAGAAATGTATATTTGTGAATGTTGAGATGTTATATTGGTTTCACTGGTAATAATAAATAATTGAAATGGGTATATATTTGTTTTTTGTTAAGTTGCCTAATAATTATGCACAGTAATAGTCACCTGCACACACAGATATCCCCCTAACATAGCTAAAACTAAAAACAAACTAAAAACTACTTCCAAAAATATTCAGCTTTGATATTAATGAGTTTTTTGGGTTCATTGAGAACATGGTTGTTGTTCAATAATAAAATTAATCCTCAAAAATATATATATATATATATATATATATATATATATATATATATATATATATATATATATATATATATATATATATATATATGTGTATTTAATATACACACACACATATAGTTATAGAAAGGATTAACTTTTCCCATAGGCAAAGCATTTTTTGTTTTCCTAATAACCTTGGCGCAATTTTACGAATCTTGACAAAATTTTCAAACCTAGTATGCAGATTAGTTCAGTTGCTCTCTGGAAAGGTCTGCTTCTCTCTGGAAAGTTTGAAGGTGATTCATAAAGCAGGGGCTGAGAAAAAGGGGGTGGGGGTTCCAAAACACCTTTTCCCCATTTATTGTCTATGGGGATTTTGCAGTTTTTAAAAACATGGCTACAGCCCGACCCGCTGAACTGATTTACATCAAATTTGTCAGAAAGATAGATCTTGGTCTAGAAAGAGTGCTTTTTTGTAATTTCGTGTAAATCTGTTCAGTAGTTTCAAAGTAAAATATAGATATCTATGGATGTGGACCCTTTGTGGATCCTCCCTGGTGGTATCCGTGGATTCAAGGAAAAAGTAAGGCCCTGATTGGCGGGCCGGATCCTAAAAGGAAAGTTGAGACCGCCATTTTCTTTCTTGCTTGGCATGGGGGAGGGAAAAGTAAGTGGTAAAACATATAAGGCCCTCAAAGCAACCCCCAGTGTATTTTCGCGACGGGTCCGCGTATCTCAAGCACCATGAAAAAAAATACATCCACTAACACACCAAACCCTGCGGTGGTTGTATTAACGTATGCTAATTCTATTTTACTTTAAGTTTAAAAACCCATAGAATTTCACTCGAACAAACAGGTTACAGGGATGTTATAGTTAGGTTCACGTTTTACCCATACAGAGCTACTGATATTCAGCAGTTATCAATACACTTTTAGTTATACTTGTCTGAAAAAACTGTAAGTCATGCCTCAAGTAACTTTAGGCCACGAGTTATAGTGAATATTTTTGAAGCAGGCATTTCTCGATACCTTGTGGGGGGATTCTAGCGTGCTCAGCCATTCAGAATCATGCAGGGGCCCTTCTAAGCACTGATACCGTTTTATGACGCTTTGCCTCTATTTTAATGGTTTGGAGGCAGCCCACGTGTATACCTTTTTGTTTGACGGGTTGAGGCATGGCACAGGAGACATGGTATTAAACCTCTTGGCTGGTAATATGTTGATCAATGCACCACTGTTTATGATAAAGGTTACCGTTGACTTTTGGGACAATCAATGGATTTTATTACAATCTTGAGGCGGTGTCTAAATTAATTCAGTTGTTTAGTTTGATCATTTGGCCAAACGAACATGCACCTTGGTTGACATTATCACATTCATCTTCTTCACTAGTGCTTTATAATGAAATTGAGGTGCCTGTGTATTCTCACTTGGGTCATCACGCCTGAAATGAAATTGTGTGTCATTGTCTTCTGTCTTGACAGTGTGTAGATGCTCAGTTTCTTGTATTTGATCATCATTGTGTTTGGCTTTTTGCATCGCACCTGGTTGTCACTGCCTTTAGCTTTTCATTTTGTGTTGATGATGACTCTGTGTTATGGCGCGGTGCAGTATTTCTTCTTTCAGCTTTACCAACGGATTCCGGTGTGCTGTTCGAGTGATCTCCTCTGCAGGTCCACCCACTTCTTAGAGGGCTGTATTTGGGCTGAAGTGGGACTTTGACTCTACACCCACCAACTTTGAATTGCTTTTCATCGATATAGGTAAACGTGGCACGCAGAAGTATTGTTCTGTGTATTTGCAAACTCTGATGGAGAGCAGTCTCTGTTCTCCAGGGCACGTATCTCTTACTCATCCTCTTCAGCCTGGGAGCATGTAAAGGACCACACCACACAGGGAGCTCTATAACAGACGTCCTTATTTCTCAGCATCTGATCACACACTACTCTCAGATCACGTCCTAACCGTTAATAACCACACCCTCTGTGCAAGTTACGTAATTCCCCTCTGGAGTCTGTCTAAAACCGCAAGGGTCCTTTCGCACATAGTCTCACATACTTACATAGAGAATGGACTGTTATTTCTTTAAAACAAATTATATGTTCCCACGATAAAGCTGAAGAAGATGTTTTGTAGGGGTCCAGTGCAACTGATGGAAGGATTACAAGAAACCAAATTTCAACTGTATTTCCCTGTCCTGCAGTCCAGTGCTTCCAGTAATTCAGCCCAGCCTTCATGCTCACACGCCACCTGTAGGCGTGTTTGCCACTTGATACAGAGGCTTTCCACCACTGGTTGGGTGTAGAGGTGACGCATCAATTGGCAGTAGAGCCCAGACATCACACTTCGGAAACGGCCCCAGGTCCTGAGGTAAGCGACCGCAGGGGAGGGCTGGAGAGTCCGGGCATTGTGCCAAGGTGCCAGGTGAGGCAGTGACGCAGCTGAAGGTAGCGCCTCTACTGGGTGAAAGGGTGGTGAAGGGAGTGGATCCCTGCAGTGTGTCACTCTCCTCAGTTAAGCACTACTACACCAACGCACAGGCCAGTATTTTCCCATAGTGGTGTGTGGTCTTGCAAGCGGTAGTCAACTGAAAAGAGGCGGTGGGCTCTTGAACAGGATTTATCCATCGCCTGGAGCATCGGGTTCTGCAGTCCAGCTGTCGAGGTTTTATACCTGTAGAGTGGTTGAAAGTCTCATTGGCACCCAAGAATAGTGCATTCGATCATGACCCATAGCGGTGGGTCCAGGACATTGGGAAGCACGTAGACCAGTTGTGCCAAATGCAGCACCAGGGCATTGTGCTTCACAGTTGGGAGACCCCGTCCCTCGCATGAGCTATGGGCCATGATTCTATTGCCTGCTATCCAGGGTTAGGTCAAACTCCAAATAAAGGATCTGGTACCCTTGTCCACAGTGCTTAGGAGTGAGAGAGAGCTATGGGCAGTGGGAGCATGCCCAGGACATAGGTAAAACATGGGAGGATTACCACCCTGACCACCTGCATTCTGTCCCATAACGAGAGGCCCAGGTTGGACCACTTATTTTAGTCAGTCTGTCGACTTCTGTCTGCTTGTAACATTTGGCCACAAGCCAAGAGAAGTCATAAAAAGTGCATAGGTATGTTAAGACCCTTGACTACAGCTCAATGATCATGGAATATTATTTCAATGGACTTCATTGTTGATTTACCAGCTTCTGAGTCATGCAGCATTTTTCGGGAAGTAGTGGACTCATTCACCATATTAGAGCACTTCATTCCATTACCCACACGCCCAACATCTCAATAGCTGCAAAAACATTTCATAAAGAATATATTTTGTTTACATGGCCTGCCTAATACCATAATTTCAGATTGAAGCTCTCAGTTTACATCAAAGTTTAGGACAGCTAAAGTGCCATTTTTAGGTATCACAATTAATATCTCCAGTAGCTACCATCTGCAAACTGACGGACCGAGAGAGTGACTCAAACCATTGAACAATAGCTAAAGTGTTTTATCACTCAATATCAGACAATTGGGCACATTGGATTCCACAGGCCAGGTTCATGTACAATAGTTCTTTACATAGTTCTTTAAAGATGTTCCTCATTTTGTGTACCTATGGATTCTGTGTGCAAGCTCAAGTATCAGGTCACTCATCCAATTCCTTAATCCAAACCATAGGACAAATCTGTAGAGACACTGTGAACACCTAAAAAAAGCAAAAGGAACTTATAAAAAGTTTTCAGATGCACTTTGCTTGCCCACCCCTTATTATAAACAAGGAATCATACCTTGTATTTATCCCCACAATTCCTTCTTTTGTCTGAAGACTATGGAAAATTTAAACCCTGTTTTGTAGGTCCTTTTCCCATTTCGAAAATAATTAATCCAGTAGCTAACTGTACACCGCCACAAACAGCATTGTACCAGGTGAGGGTACCATCATGCTAAGGACACCTGCGTTCAAGAATTACCACTGTTGTGCGATGGCCAATACTGCGGTGTGCACATTTGAGACTTTTTTTGTATCTGCCTGCCAAGGCTTTGAAACATCCCGCTCTTGCTTTCTACCACACTTCTCCCAAATGCTTCTCCACTTAGTTCATGGTTCTCACAGCATGACAAGCCTGATCCAGGACTTGTAATGCTGTTAATCGCTATGTAACTGTCAGTCACCTTATAAGTGTGACAGAGGGTATGTCACTAGTTTTGGAGTGCTAACAGATATGCCCGGTATTAACTTAAATCCAGCAGTTCTACCACTAGAGGAGTACTGCAGTCACAAGCGAGCCTGTACTGGCAAACTCTATTAGGAACTTCAGTACCTTTCTCTTCCATATTGTGTCAGGAGCCTGCAGAAAGGTTTTTAGGATTGAAGCAAGTTAAACATTGTAGATTACATTGCTTAGGTGGAGAGGATTTCAGACAACTCAAACACAGCAGTTGAAGGCTGGAAAGGTGGAATATTGGTCTGCAGACACTGAGGGCAGACAATCAGGCTTGCAGAACCTGATACTTCAGCCGCTGCAAGAAACATCAGTGGTAGAACCGCAGTGTAGTGCAATTTCATTACAAGACCAGAGGCTACCATTATGCATTAAATTTAATTGCCACTCCTGCAGCACCTTTAAAGGATCTTCAAGCAAAACAATTCCAAACTAGACTCAATACACCGTAGTACAAAAATAGTCCAGTCACAGAACTCTCTCCTCTTTTAAATGCTGCTCCTGACGAGATACACATTCCTTGCAGTACTATTTTTTTACACTTAATTTTGAGTGCTTTAGGTAATATTGATTGTGTTTACTGTGATTTGGTGTATATTAAGGCTTCTAATTTATAGACGCTTGAGTAGTAGGTTAAAAATGTTAACAACTCAATGTTAAGAAGTAGATTATTCATTTGTTATACATTAAGATGAATGTTTGCCAATAATAGGATCGTAAGTAGGGGCGCTGGGGTAAAGTGTTTTACTAGCGTGTTTATTTTGGCAAGGTGATAAGTCTTGAACCCATCACTTCTAGTGCTGTGCAGTTTCCTCGCACATGCAGATAGTGATTTATTGCAGAGGCTTTTGATCTGGAGGATTCCACTGCTGGTTGCAGTGTGGCACTAGGTTGACGCTTGCTGTGATGTGTGCGTGAGCCTAAACGGCCTTTGGCTCAGGAGCGTATCGGTACAGCATTCTGACTGCAGGCTCACTGACTGGAGTAGTATAAAGACAAATTGGCTACTGAGATCTCATAAGATCATGGTGATCATACTGAATTGGGCATTTTTATATTGTTTACAATGGGAAATGATATTCCTTACTGAATAATACAGTTTGAGCTAACAGTGAATAATGATCATCAATCTAAGGCGAAAGAAGAGTTATACAAAGTGGTAGTGCATTATAGTATTTTAATAGAACAGGATTGTTTAATTAATTATTAGAGTTAGTATTACTAATTAGAGTGTTTTAAAGTTGTTAGAGTAGGATATTAGAATTATAGTTAGTTGTTATTATAGAAGCAGGACAAGGGTGTAGTTTTGAAATCTCGGGCTAAAGTGAATGAGGAAATTATCAAGACGCTCATTCAACAGGAAATGAGAGCACAAATAGGGAAACTGGACGGTATTCTTAAAGAAAAAAGAGGAAAGAGATGGCATCTTGTGAGGAGTGTTTCTGCTTGTCAGAGGAGATGAGACAGAAAGGTGGTAAAAACTGAGGAAATCAAAGCACTTGGAAAAGAGTGAGATAAATTAAAAACAGAGTGATGGTTTAAAATCTATAAAAAAGAAAGGTGTCCTTAGCGGCACACAGAGGAAAGGTGTCCGTCTCATCACCCAGAAAGTAAGTGTCCTTAGTGACACAAAAAAATGTAATTGTCTGATATAAAAAATGAGGTGAATGAATATGTCTTGGACATAACTCAAGATGATGATTTTGACATGGAATATAAGGAAATTGAGGGTTCACCTTCAAAAGAAGTTTTAAGAAATCCTCTAGGGGAAGAGATGTTTTCTCCTTTCAATATTACACATCCTCGTAGTAGTGTTTGTTGGTGAATGGAACATGTTGGAAAGTTTATCAAAAAATGGTTGAGGAAGGGAGACAGATATGGAAGGCAGAATGCTCAAGGCCTGTTATAGATTATAAAGTGTGTGTAACACCTAAATTAGATCCTGAAATAATCATTTTTTTATTCAGGATGGGTAGAGATCCACTTCAATGGCTGGAAAGTTCTCTAAAACAATGAAAGAATAAAGTTTTAGTCATTTTAGGTACATTAGCTCGCATTTTTGACTTGACAGAAGAGGCACATATCAACGAAACTGAGATGGATTTAGAATTATTACAAAGATGATGCCAATCAGCAATAATCCTATTGGGCAATGCAAATGCCAGAATAATGATTGCACAAAGTAAGTCTGTGCTAATGAAAATAAGTCCTAAGCGGGGTGACTTGGCAGACAGAAGTCCTAGCGAAGACGCCAAAGGTTTATTGTTCGGTGAAGGTTTAGTAAAAAGTTTAGGGAAATATGTGTCAACCTTCACAGCATTAGGCAAGGCTCAATTGAATATGATAAAGGCCTTTAGTAGAGGTGGTTTTGGAAGGGCCAGTATAGGCAGACTTTCCACTAGCTGGGGAATGCAAAGGTCCAAATATAACAGACAGTAAAAAAGATATGGTAAAGTTTATCATGTCTCAGCAGGATTCTGTCCAAGTAGAGGCAGAGATAGTCACACTGGATGAGCAAAAGGTTCGAGACAACATCAGAATTACCAAGGAAACCAAGGTAAGTATGGGGACTATAATTGGTTCTTTCCAAGAAAGGGTTGGAGGATGGTTAAACATTTTTGTGAATGAGTGGAAAAATATAACAAGGAATCCTTGGGTCCTAGAAACAGTTCAAGGTTTCGAAATAGAGTTTGTGGATCAACCATAGCAGGTGAATGAACAAAGAAAGATATGTATGAAAGAGGAGCAAATGCTAATAATAGATGCAAAAGTAGACTGTTGCAGAAAAAGGCGCAATAAAACAAGTAGAAGATTGTATGAAAGGTTTCTTAGGCACTCTGTTTTTGGTACAAACAAGAACAAAGGATGGAGACCAATCATAAATCTAAGGGAGTTGAACAAGTATTTGACAAGTCATTTAAAAAAGGAGGGATTCCATTGTTTGAGAGATATTTTAATGAAGGACGATTGGATAGTGAAGTTGGATTTGAAGCATGTATACTTCACTATTCGAATAGGGGTGAACAGTCAGAGGTTTCTGCAGTTCCGTTGAAGGAAAAGATTATATCCGTTCCTTTTTGATTGCCATCTGCCCCATGGTGCTTCATGAAGGTAATGAAAGTAGTGATGGCCTATGTGAGGAAAAAAGGAGTAAGGTTAGTAGTATATCTAGACGACATTTTGATTATGTGTCAAGACAAAGAACAGTTGAGAAAAGAGTTGAATATGGTGAAAGATATATTGGAAATTCTGTGTTTCTTTATAAATTCAGAGAAGACACATTTAGTTCCAGTGTAGAAGATGGAATTTTTAAGATTCAAAGTACACACTGTGAAAGTTATGCTTCAACTTCCAGAAGGGAAGATGAGAATGATTTGAAAGGAAATCTTGCATGGGTTAAAAAAGGATTTGTTTTCTTTGATAGACTTACCATGGATGATAGGCTTTGTTGTCTTCGTCTATTCAGCCAATTTTTCCAGGACCTTTACATTACCATGTGCTACAGAGAATAAAAAGAGAGGCATTAAGGAAAGGTTTGTGTTATGGATGTGAATTTGTACTTAACATTGTTTCAGTCCTGTTCTGGGAATAGGTATCTGGATTTGAAAAGACTTTCAGTTAAGATGGCTTCTTTACTCTGTTTAATATCCTGTAGAAGGGTCTCCAATGTGAGGGCTTTAGAGTTGAGTAACAAAATAATGGTCCAGACGGAGGATATTTTGAAATATGGAAAAGAGTGAGGACAATGTCAAAATTATGAACAATGTAAAAAATTGTGTGTAATTGAATGTTTGAACGAATACGAAAACAGAATGATGGAATATAGGAAAGATGGAGAGAATCAATTGTTGATCTTGTATGCAAAACCATATGGAGCTGTGAGTAACGTTACTATAGCGAGATGGATTAAATGAGCTATGGAGCAAGCAGGTATTGATATTCAACAATTTAATCCACACTCTGTAAGAGGTGCAATGGGTATTTTTATTGTGGTAATTTGTAAGAAATGTTGAAAGCTGCTGACTAGTCATACACAAGTACGTTTGCAAAACACTACATTAGACCAGTGAGGCACATGGCACATTTGGTGTTGAAGGTCTTTCAACATGCATAATGGTAGCCTCTGGTCTTGTAATGAAATAGCGATTGTGTATTGAACAGAGAATTTAGATTTCATTAAAGAAATGGAGGTTAATCTTATCCCTCCGGCCACTTCCCTTGTTAAAAAAAAATATATATATATATATCTATATATATATATATATATATATATATTGTGTCCAAAAATATAATTAACCGCATTCCAAAGTCAAGACTCCAGTGGAGTTGAAACGTGTTGGTGGTTGCTATTCTTATCAATAAATCTGCCTAAAGGAACTTTGGAGTCCGGTAAATTACTTTTTGGACACAAAATATCTTTTGAGGGTGGTCTCCTTTGTTACCAGCACCGGCAGCTGTGTGTGCCTTTAAGAAAATGACTCTGACCATTTGGATTATATATATATATATATATATATATATATATATATATATATATATATATATATATATATATAGTCAAAAAGTATGCACTGTAAATAATATTAACTAACCTCTTCCCCTTCACGTATATATATATATTCTGGGAGTCAGTGGAGCATCCGGTAGGACCTTTGCTGAGCAAATGGATCTCTGAATAGGGTTTTCAAAGTATTCCAGAGAGCACATATAATACTATGTTATTGTGTTTTTATTACGTATGTATCTACTTTCAGATTATCCACTTCACGAAGAACGATTGCAAGTGTCTTCCACTATGATCCTCTGATCTTGAGTATCAAGTGTCTTTCTCTTCATCCCGTCTCTTTACATCCATTTTCCATTAGGATGAGTGTGTTGACTGCAGCAAGCTTTTTTCAAGAGTCCAAGTTATTAGTCTCCATTGAGAGGAGCATTGGATAATTATAATCAGAGATCCAGTCATCCTGTTTCCCACTGGTTGATGGTGTTGACTGATTTTGACGCTCACCCAATGATATAGACTTAGATGTTAACCCTCAAAAGACACTGCAAAGATTCAGTGTAATCTTAGGGTCGCTAGACAGGAAATATTTATTTTAATCACTAACATAACAGAACTAGTAGCACAATGTGAAATACCAGTGCAGAAGACTTCTAATGTTGATTTTGGTTCCATTATTATGCATCCTATCACATAGGGACAAGTGCTTCTGCTACGGCTAGAGACATGGCCGCTCTTTTCTAAGGTGCCTTGGGCTACACCTTTACTTTACAATAATAGTTATAAACTTGCCAACTTACAGGAATTCATTAATCTTTTTTCTAAGATCTTTGACCGGAGGCAGACTGCACCTACAGCCCATATGAGCTTTTTGTCCTCATGCCCAGAGCAACAGAGAAATGGTAAGTTATAAGTAATTTCAGAAAGTTAGAGCAGAGGCTAACAATGTCTGAGGCAACAGCTATCGCTTTTTATAACAGACTTGAGTATGAACTCAAGATACTCTCTTCTGGTTGTTAATCAGCCCACCAAGTGTGGATTGTGAATTAGCACTCCAAATTCAGGCTCAACCGTGGTCAAGGCTTACTGAGAAGAAATTGGACTCTCAACAAGTTTTTCCTGCATAAACAAAGGAATCACAAAAGTGTGAAAGGCCTGGAAAGGAACCTGTGTTGTTTGGGTTCATAAGAAAGCCACAATGCAGAGAAGAAAGTGAGATTTGAAGGAGCTTTAAAGAAGAGAGGTCAAATGCTTGTATTATACAAAGGGGGGCACTTTGTGAAAAACTGTCCAGCGTTCCATGAAAATTAGAGTGTTTATCTGTGAAACCCCAGGTGAGATTCTGTAAGGGAACATTTTTGCTAGTAAGGGCTGATTTAGATTTTGTTGGACAGGTTAGTCCATCGCAACGGTGACGGATATCTCATCCACCGAAATCTAAATCCTATAGGAAATAATGTCATTTATATTTCGGCACACAGGATTTCTGTCTCCGTTGTTATGGAGTAACCCGTCCACCGAAATCTAAATCAGGCCCCAAGATGGCTGACTTTCATATTCTGTCAACTATTAGTATGTCCTTGGGGTCCTCAGAGACAGCAGCAGTGATTGACGGTGGTGCCATGGGTTGTTTCTCAGACACAGCACTTTTAGACTCAAAGTAGTCCCTTTTCAGGCAAACACTTGGGCCTGATTTAAGCTCTTGGCATGCCCATGTTCTTTCAGCGGTGCCACCATTGGTTCTGTTGGCAGAAAGTTTCCTCCAGCAGCCTGACAAAGTATTGGCTGTGAGAGTAGGCCACCACCCTGCCGACCCTATTTAAGAGGGATGGTCTGATACCCTTTCTTTCTGCCTGTCACTGCCAGGACAAACGGAATTTGTTTCCTATAAATAAATTTTCACTTTACAAGTTTTTAGAAAACAAAACGTTTGGTGAATGGACGTCAAAATCGATGGAGGCTGCTGCTGAACTGGCAGTAATCTCCAAATATGGCAATCCTCTGTCTATTAAAGTGGCGGACAGATGCAAACGACGAAACCCTAAATCAGGCCCTTAGGTTAAGTTAATTGTTTGCACTGATGAATGTCCTTAGTGTAACAACTCGGTAAGGATGCGGGAGGTGATAGGAACAGGCTCATACAAAACTATCACTTTACACCACTTAAGAGGTGTTGGCTGAGATGTGAGCGATCTCATTTACACTTCTCTGTTAAATATGATAAAGCAACAGCACACACCAATGGATCAGGCAATCTAACTATAATCACAAATGTACACAACAAGAGCAATCGCTATTCCTCTTTAACTCACCTGATGCTAGGTAGTAGGAGTTAGCAAACCCAGGAAGTGCCTGAGTCCTGCCTCAAGCTCAGGAGCACCTAGAGATGTTGAGTAATGAGCAAAAGTCTGAAATCTGGTGTGAAAGGTTGAAGGTACAAGCGGGAGCCTTCTGTGAAAGTAAAAATCGAGAAAGATAAAACTAGGTAATTTGGGAAAAACAAAACAAAAATGCAGGAAAGGCAAAATACAATGATAGAACTGAGCATAAGGAAACTGTGCAGCCTGTGCACTTGCCAGGTAACTAGTTCCTGCTAGCTGGCAGCTTAAATTGTTCTGGATGTAGTCTTCTGTTCTTGGAATCCGGGCGCCTCAGGTACATCAGCCCCAGTTGCTACAGGTCTTCCACAGCCTCCATTACTTTGGCCTCAATTTTTGTCCGTGTGTATTTGTATATTGTTCTTTCACCTGGTCTGTTCTGACCTCTGGTGTTAACCTGGCGAATCATGACAGTTTTTCCAACCCTGCACAGTCCAACAACTGTACTACTGGGTGGTTGGGAATCTGTTGTGGAACTTTTTGACCAATCAGAGAGTATGCACAAATATAGGTAGTCTTCTACGATCTATTTGTGGCATCATAACCACTCGACATTTTATAGATATAGAAGAAGACCCTTTCTGATTCATGAATCTAGGATTGCCTCAAACTTCCTCTTCTTGTTGACCTTGGTCCATGATTAATGGAGGAAGTCTGATCTTTTGATTTCCCTGATTTTAATCTAGACATATGAAATCATCATTTTTTCCAATAGCTGAAGCAGAATAGCTGCTGGACTCATCACTTTGACAACAGGAAAGGGACCTACAAAACTAGGAACAATTTTACAGGTCTCATGATACTGCTAGCACGCCTGGTCCTTAGTAAGTAAACTTACAAGGGGACGCGTATTGGCCGATTAACCTTTTGGATCGCATGGAGTATCCTAGCTATGTAGTAATCGATGAACATCAATTATCCATGTAATCAATCAACACCCACTAAGAGAATCATTAAGCATGAGACAATATATCGACTTTTGATGAATAACCACAACTTAATTATGTGTCTTATCAGTTTTATTTCCCCATTAGTTACAATACTAAGTCATGAGGTTAATTCAAACCTTATTCAATCAGCTCAGAATTAGTTCGTTAATGACCACCAATAACATAATCTAATCAGAACTTGAGAAAACATATGCTTGAATGCTTCAGCATAAGCCAACAAGGATGAATATAAAAGCATTAATAGCAGAGTTCAACAATCAGTTTGTCAACCATTTGTCACTGTCAACGTCACCCAAAGGAAAACCCTACCTAACCCAAATTAGCATTTAGCATGTGGGACTTCATGCAAAGACAATTTAGAACATGAATTTGGAAAATATTCAGCTAAGAGGAAAACTATTAATAGCGCAGTTGGTACCTTAAAGGAAAGGCACAAAAAGTTAATCAGTAACATTGTCATAGCTACCGATCCACAAAATGGATCAGCAACAAGTCAGTCTTTGACTTTAGGTCATCAATCGATCAGCAACACATCAAGCTCTCATGAGCATGAGCCCAATGACAGATTCTCGAATCTCGTCTTCTGACATCATCAATTAACTCCTCGCATCTGAAGTTTTAGCCCCTTGTGATGACTTTTTATTAGAATTTTCCAGTCTATCCCCCTAATTCCTAATTGGTCAGTCAATCAGCAGTTATGACTCTAACCTATAATATTAATCTTACAAGTCTATGAATTCTAATATTTCTCAGTTCCCAATTCGTTGATTGGTTCACTGTGGGTTGTCCTCATCATCCGGCTCATCAAGTATCAAAAAATGTTGCATCTTCTTCTCTAGTCAGTGTCTCTATTGTTTGAGTCCTGGGAAAGTACATCAAGTCTGCCTTACACCAAACTGTAACAATTTTAGTTTCATCATCTCCTGTCCATCGGTACATTGCAGAAAAATCTAGCTAAGCAGATTTTATTAATGTATGTAGTTCAGGGACAGTTCAATGCACCAGCTTCTCTGCAGTGCACTAGAAATTCAGCTTCTGTATGAGACCTGGCAACCAGGCCAGAACTTCAGCTAAGTTAACTCTACAATATCATGCAAAACGTAGGTTATACATCTTAATATGACGTACTACATTATTATTATTATACATTTTTATTATTTCGCACATTTTTTGTCATTTTAGTACAAGTTCGTATAAGTGGCTGCCATTCCCTGTGGGCACATTTTCAAACGTGCACATTAATTTTTCCCTACGATGAATTTCTCTATGAACTTTTATAAACCATATCATATAAGCATTTATTAATAATTTCTAATTCGCCTATCTGCGTCATCAGACCCTCCTCTGATGACTAAATATGTCATCACATCATTCTTTACCAACATTTGACAATTCAGTTTCTGCTGTATTTTGTCTCCCTCTCAAATCTTCCCTATAAATTATTTCCCTGTTTCGTTCTTCCCTCCACTGATTATTTTTAGATCTTTTCAGTTTTATATTTTGACATCATTTCCATGAACCCCATATTCCTAATATGCAAGCAATCACAATTAATATTCCCCGTATGATTTTTAATAATACCCAATTCCAAATTTGACTATGCCAATTTCCCACTGAAGCAAATCCTTTTCCAACCTTTTCCCAAACACCTGGTTCCTTTAATTCTTTCAAATCCTTACTTGAGTTAGTCAGGTTAGTGAGTAAGTTTCATATCTCTCTATCATTGTCCGGAATATAGGAGCAACAATGCCTAGCATTAATCATCTTACAGACTCTGCCGTCTTTCGCTAACAGAATGCCCAAAGCAAGCCTATTTTGAAGTGTCATAGCTCTGTCTGCGGCTAATTCAGTATCTATCAAAAGTATTGCCCCTGTAAAATTTGTCAGCATGTTATCCCCAATAGTAGACAACTTTTGTATATTGATCAAATTCAGAATGACTCCTACTGAAGGAATCACTGCACCAAAGATATCTCCCACAATTTCAGAAGAGGTTTCCCTCCTCTGCTTATGATGTAATACAGTCAATTTCGGAAACTTCTTTAAGTCATCTATCTGGTAAATTTTAGAGAAAACTATTCCCAAATAACATGTCCCATACCATCCTCTTGGAAGACGGTAATAAGCATTTAGTCCACATATATAATAGATCCCAGGAATCTCAGGGTCCTGACCATTCAGCATAAAAGTCCACTTACTCTGAAACAAAAACACATGCCTACATTCACTTGTTCCCACAAATAAAGTGTTGGTACGTGATTTTGGCCTATATATACAAAGCTTCCCTACATGTAGTGCATCTAAGGCTAATTTCTCTTGCGTTTTAATAGCAGCTTAAGAATAATCATTCTTGTAAGCCCTTTTCTCTAAGCCTTTTTCTAATTTTTCTTTTAGGGCCTTTTCCTGTCATCAACATGCCCTACAAAGCTCTTTTCTAAAGGTGTAAGCTAGCATGTGAGGTTATTTCCATGCGCATAGACTGTTCCAAATGTTAGTGTAGGCTCAAAGAATCCTCTAACTAAGACTATGTCATGCTTTTTAGCTACTCTACTCAGATATCTAATAACAGGACCAAACGAAAACACCAATTCATAATTTGAGTAAAAACACTGTATATACTCTTGATTATAGAACCTTGTTAGTAGCAGACTACAGCTTATTCGATAAGTTAGTGGCAGACTATGGTACATAACACCTTCTTCTACTGATGAAGGAATTTGCGTACAACAAGACAGTTCCTCACATCCATCGTTTCAACATACTCACTCAACAAGCAATAGAAAACGTTACAAGAAAGCGCTCCTTCAACATTAGTATAGTCATGCAAATATTTCTCATCTAACTAAAACCTTTCTAAAGCTGTTAGTGTAGTAGTTTCAAGATCAGACGTAATAGTAGCTCTTTTCATATCGTGAACAGACATTCCCACAATCATCACTATAAACATTATTCCGCACATAACTGCCAATCCAACACTCATGTATCTACAGGGCCTAGCAATTCTATCCTCATTATTTAGCTCAGCCATGATCTGTAAAGAATAAAAAAACAGAAGTATCTCTTATATAAAGTGCAGTAAAATAAAGTAAAAATAAAAATTCTTCTCTCACAGTTCAGTTTCACATCCAGGGACCCTTTTCCTTTGTCAAATCGATTAGCAGCTTGTCACATCCGGTCTTCAGTGTCAAATCAGGTTGTCAATGTCTCTTTCAGTTTTATTTTCAAACAGTCTCCATCTTAGGTTTTTCAGATTAGCTCAACAATTCAGCTTCCTCAATTACCTTTAGGTTACATCAAAGTACTGACTCGGAACCTCTCTATCAAAAGAAAAGGACATAAATTCGTGTTGCTATTCATTAGTAGTTGCATATGCCTATTCAAGACCTACGTAGCATCGACTTGCTATTCTCTTTCTTTTCAACTTTTGATCACCATTTAGTTCTCCTTCACTCAATTCTTCTTTTCTCATAGTATCCACTTCTTCCTCTATTGTTTCATTTATAACCAGTTCCTTTTTCTTCCCTATTTGCGATTCAGGCCAATTATCTCCTTTTCTTGTTCCTTCTGTTAATACTCTTCTCAAAATTGGACTCTTCTCCTTTTCTCTCTCTATGGTGTTTTCTCTTGATGGACCTGGAACGTCTTCAGGAGGAGTCGGATCACTTTGACTTTGATCCGTCTCAACCCTTTCCCCCTCCTGGTCTGACACTTGCTCTGTCTACTTTTCAGCACTGTCTGCTTCTGGGAGAACCTCTGATGAGCTAAGCTCTCCTGCTGTATCCGTCGAGATCGGTTCTTGCTGACTCTCCTGTAATTCTTCACTTTCGTCTCTTACAGGAGTAATAGAACCATCTTCCACAAGCTCTGGTTCAATTTCAGGCTCTATTGGTTCTATTTCTGTTCCGGGTGCGGCAACCTGTTTCGCTGTTGTTGGTGCATTCATCAACGCCTCTTCATGATCTGGTGGACACACCACTCTCTTTGTATGGCTCGCGTGTATCCAGTTCGGAAGTCCTGCACACTTCATAGCTGTCATAGTTGTTAACACCACCTGATAAGGACCCCTCCAACGCGGTTCCAAACAGGTCTTGCGAACATGCTTTCTGACAACGACCCAGTCACCGGCTCTCAGGTTGTGCCTTAGATCGTGGATAGGAGGCAGGGTGGTGGCCTGCATCTGCTGAGAGAAAGAGCAAACCACATCAGCCTGACCCTTGCAGTAGTCCAACACCATATCATCTGTAATGTTTACAAGTCCATTGGCTGGAACTGCTGGTAATCTCATTGCTCTGCCCATGAGGATCTCATGGGGCGACAGCCCTGTCTTCCTGTCAGGTATGTTTCTCATCGACTTCAACACCAAAGGCAATGCATCTGGCCATTTCAGATTCATAGCTGTACACATCTTTGCAATTCTTGATTTGAAGGTACCATTTATCTGTTCCACCAGTCCTGATGCTTCAGGGTGGTAACTACAATGCAACTTTTGCTCAATATTTAGTGCTGCACATAAAAGTTTAATCACCTCGTTATTGAAGTGAGTCCCCCTATCTGATTCTAAAGAGATCGGGAAACCGAAACGTGGTATCAACTCTCTAAGCAACAACTTTGCTACTGTTAGACTGTCATTCTTTCCTATAGGATATGCTTCAATCGAGTGACTAAAAACACACCCAATCACCAACATGTACTTCAAACCTCCACACGCAGGCATCTCAATAAAATCCAATTGCATTCTGGTGAACGGACCTCCTGCTCTTCCAATGTGGCTCAAATTCACCACTGTCCCTTTTCCCATATTTAGCTGCTGGCAAATTATACTGCGATTTCATACTGCCTCTGCTGCCTGCCTGAACTTAGGGTTAAACAAGTCGCTCTTGAACAATCTAACCATGGCATCCCTTCCAATGTGTGCCTGGCCATGATAATATCTGGCCATTTGTGACAATAAACTATTTGGCAGGACCATCTGACCCTCCTCAGAAACCCAAATCTCATCAGGACGTTGGACACATTTCAATTTGTCCCAAAGACATTTCTCTTCCTTGTCAACAGTACTTTGCAATGTTTTCAACTCTTCCAGAGTATCAATCACTTTCAGTGCAAAACTTGTACATGTGTTGTCTTCTTCTGACATCAATTCCCATTTGTCTTTGAACAATATACAGTTCAATGACCAAAACCTTGCTACTGGATCTGCATATCCACTTCCCAGTGGGATGTAATCCTGTGCCTTTTATGTGCACTGCATTTCACCACAGCAATTTATTTCAGTAACTGTATCGCATACAACAACTCTTTAATCTTGTCGCCATTTCTTACTGGTGTACCAGTAGAGTTCAGGAAACCTCTTCGCGACCACAGTTGACCAAAATCATGACCAGTTCCAAATCCATATTGGCTGTCAGTATAGATTGTGACCCTCAGTCTTGCAAAAACACAGCATGCTCTGGCAAGAGCTACCAATTCTGCTACATGTGCAGAATATACACCTCGAAGCCAGGAAGCTTCTAATGTACCTGTGATTGTGCATACATCATATCCTGCTCTCAATGTCCCTGTACCATCTCTGAGACAGGAGCCATCAACAAAAACAATTTGGTTATTTTCATCCAATCGAGTATCTCTGATATCAGGCCTTGGTTTTGTACACAGTTCAGTTACCTCAAGACAATCATGCTCAATGTCTTCCTCTTTTTCAATTTCAACAGTATCACTTGGAAGTAATGTTGCCGGGTTCAACACTGAACATCTTTTCAATGTTACATTTGGAGCACCTAGAATGCTCGTCTCATACCTTGTCAATCTTGCACCAGTCAAATACGGTGTTTTCGTCCTTGTCAGTAAAATCTCAACAGAATGAGGAACCATTACCGTCAAAAGGTATCCCATCAGTACTCCGTCACATTGTGAAAGGCTTTGACCAACTGTGGCAACAGCACGCAGACAACCTGGCAGAGCTGCGGCGACTGGGTCCAAGGTAGTTGAAAAATAGGCTACTGGGCAGTGAGCACCTGCATGGATCTGTGTCAAGATAGATAAAGAACAAGCATCACGTTCATGACAAAACAGTGTGAATGGATTAGTTTAATCAGGCATTCCCAACGCTAGAGCTCTGCACAAACTCTCTCTCAGCTCTGTGAATTATTTCATCTGATCCTCATCTAAAGTAATGGGATCCGTAAAATCTGTGTGTGTCAGCTGCTGCAGTGGTTTGGCAATCTCAGCAAAATTTGAAATCCACTGATGACAATAACCTACCATTCCCAGAAACATTCTGACATCTCTCTGTGAAGTCTGAGGACTTCTCTGCAGTATCATTGTAATCCTTTCTCTGGAGATTCTCCTTGACCCTTTCTCAATCTGGTATCCCAAGTATTTCACTGACTTCTGACAATACTGCAATTTCAAAGGTGACACTTTGGCCCTCATTCTGACCCTGGCGGTCGGTGATAAAGCGGCGGCCAAGCCGCCAACAGGCCGGCGGTCTAAAATATGCAATTCTGACCCTGGCGGGAACCGCCAACACAGCCCGCCAACTTAACACTCCGACCGCCACAGCGGTACAAACAAACAGCGCGGCGGTTCCCGCCAACAGCCCGGCGGCAGACAATGTACCGCCCACCCTATTACGACCCACCAATCTGCCACCTTTTCCGGGGCGGGAGCACCGCCAATAAGAACACGGCGGAAACAGACTACGAACGGGAAAACGCTCACCTCTACGCACTCCACGCGAGATTCCGGCAGTATGGAGCCAGAGTTGCAGGTCATCCCCGCACTCCTATTCCTGCTCATATACCAGGAGCACGCCCGGCGGCGCGGAAGACATCGGTGAGTACTGCACCTACGACACAGGGGAGGGAAAAGATTACCGGCACACACCCACCCACCCACACCCACTACAACACACACATCAATGCATTCCCACAGATCACTGTCACAACCCACAAACCACCCCCCTCCGAAATAATGCAAAGACCAAAAGAAGAGATCATAAACGGGCAGATATATTGAAATATGGACACCAGTAATCCCAATAAATAAATAAACTATGTACAAAATATATACAGCTACTAAATGTAGTCCAACCACTGTCCGTGGATCACAGGGGTCCTGTGCAAAGGGGCAAGGCCCAGTCCCACGACAAGAACTCCACGGAGAGAACACTGCAGGGGCATCAGAAAGAAAATAGGACAGGCACCTCAGGGGGAAGGGAAGGGGGGGCACCTCAGCCACTTGAGTACACGACGCCAGATCCACGAGGGGACTCCATGACCACTGGCCCATCCTGGGGAGAGCAAAGCCACAGTCCAAACAGTCCATACAGTGGGTGGCCTGCCCACTGGGCCATCCTGGGGAGAGCAAAGCCACAGTCCAAACAGTCCATACAGTGGATGGCCTGCCCACTGGGCCATCCTGGGGAGAGCAAAGCCACAGTCCGTACAGTGGGTGGCCTGCCCAATGGGCCATCCTGGGGAGAGCAAAGCCACAGTCCATACAGTCCATACAGTGGGTGGCCTGCCCACTGGGCCATCCTGGGGAGAGCAAAGCCACAGTCCATACAGTCCATACAGTGGGTGGCCTGCCCACTGGGCCATCCTGGGGAGAGCAAAGCCACAGTCCATACAGTCCATACAGTGGGTGGCCTGCCCACTGGGCCATCCTGGGGAGAGCAAAGCCACAGTCCATACAGTCCATAACAGACCCCACTGCCACTGGAGGAGGCAAGTTGGCCAGAGGACATCCTGCAGCCCTGCCCGAGATAGATCCTGCCCTGCCACGTCTGCCAAAGGGCCAGCGGTTCTTGCCCTGAAGGGCCCAGTTCAGCGGTTCTTGAGACGGCGGGGCCCAGTTCAGCGCTCCTTGCCTTGAAGGGCCCAGTTCAGCGCTCCTTGCCTTGTAGGGCCCAGTTCAGCGGTCCTTGCCCTGAAGGGCCCAGTTCAGCGGTTCTTGAGACGGCGGGGCCCACTTCAGCGCTCCTTGCCTTGAAGGGCCCAGTTCAGCGGTTCTTGCCCTGAAGGGCCCAGTTCAGCGGTTCTTGAGACGGCGGGGCCCAGTTCAGCGGTTCTTGAGACGGCGGGGCCCAGTTCAGCGGTTCTTGCCCTGAAGGGCCCAGTTCAGCGGTTCTTGAGACGGCGGGCCCAGTTCAGCGGTTCTTGCCCTGAAGGGCCCAGTTCAGCGGTTCTTGAGACGGCGGGGCCCAGTTCAGCGCTCCTTGCCTTGAAGGGCCCAGTTCAGCGCTCCTTGCAGGGCCCAGTTCAGCGGTTCTTGCGACGGCGGGGCCCAGTTCAGCGGTTCTTGAGACGGCGGACGGTCTATGGCCAACTGCTAATTGCCTGGTGGTGCCCTCCTGGGCAGCGGGGATGGTGCTCCTTCACTGCCCACCTGGGCTGTGGGTGGTGGGGCCCTCCTGGCCAGCTGGGCTGGGTCCTCCCTGGGCAGCGGCTATGGGGGTGGTGGGCTCTCCCGGGGCAGCTGTGCCGGTTCCTCCCGGGGCAGCGGCTATGGGGGTTGTGGGCTCCTCCTGGGCAGCAGGCCTGCTGCCTGACCTCTCCGACTTGCTGCCCTTGCCCTCCTTAGTCGTGGGCCTGTGGCCCTTTCCTCCCTTTGGAGCTGTGGCTGGTGACTGTCTCTGGGTGGTGTCCGGGGGGGATGTAGAAGGCGGGCTCCTGCGGCGACCCTTCCGCCTTCTGCTCCTCTTCCCAGGGGGTGGGCTGGCTGTCCCCTTGCTGCTGGGCGAAGATCCAGACATGCGGGCTGGCGGGCTCCAATACCCCTGCACCCTTGTCAAGGGGGCTGCAGGGCTGGTGGTGGCTGAGGTGCTCTTCTTACCCCGACGAGAAGGAGGGGGGGGCTCAGGGTCAGGAAAGAAGTTAGTAGTGGCGAGGAAGAGCTTCTTGGGACAATGGAGAGTGGTAGGTACAGTGGGAATGGGAGTGGAGGGAGAGGATGTGGTTGTAGGTGAGGCACGTTTGCTGTCTTTGGGTGCAGGTGCAGGAGGGATAGGCTGTCGTGAGGTGGATGGCTGTTGGGTGGGTGGGTGGCTGCGTTTGTGTGGTGTGGAAGAGGGGGTGACAGACACAGTGGGAGAGGACACAGGGGACGTGTAAATGGCAGTGGGGGTGGTGACTGCACGTGTGCGGACTGGAGTGGAGGGTGTGCTGGTGATGGAAACACTGGCTGATGGTGAGGTGAATGGAGGTGTGAGTGTAGACGTCACAGGGAGGGAGGAGGGAGACGAGGAGGTGGGGGTCACAGAGGTGGTAGTGACTGTTGGCATGTCTGCATCGGAATGTTGCGTGTGTGAATGTCTGCGTGATCTGTGGTGCTTATGTTTGGATGAGCTTCTCTTGGGTGTTGAGGTGTGTGCAGGCTGGTCTGATGGTGTGGGTGGGACAGGCAGAGGAACAGGAGACTGGGAGGAGGGAGTTAGTAGAGGCAGGCAGGAGACAGGGACAATGGCTGCCGTCAGTGCTGAGGCCAGAGCCTGGAACGATCGCTGATGGGCAGCCTGACCCGAATGAATGCCCTCCAGGTACGCATTGCTGCGATGAACCTCCCTCTCCACCCCCTGGATGGCATTCAAAAGGGTAGTCTGCCCAACAATGAGCGTTCGGAGGAGGTCAATGACCTCCTCACTGAGGGCAGCGGGGGTAACAGGGGCAGGGCCTGAGGTGCCTGGGGCGAAGGAGATGCCCGGCTTCCTGGCAGAGCGGGCACGGGGCGAACGCTGAGGGGCTGCTGGGAGGGCGGAGATGGTGCGCTGGGTGGCGGCTGTACCTGTAATGGCGGGGGGCACGGATGGTGCCACCCCCGCAAGGGAGCCCCCTTCCGAGGATGTGTCCGTGTCGCTGCAGGGTCCAGTCGTCCCCGTCGTGGAGCTCCCCTCGCCCTCCGTCTCACTGGTCCAGTCTGACTCTGTGGCATGGCCCTCCTGGGCCATGTGAGATGCAGCTCCCTCCTGCCCCGATGCCACTTCTCCTCCGCCTGATGATGCTGATGCACACAAGCACAGAAAGACAAACAAAAAGGGGGGGGGGGAGAGAGAAATAAAGGGATATTGAGTACATGGATCTCCGGTACAGTTAGCGGACATGACAGACACAGATGCCCCCTGCACTAAGTTGCGCACTTGGGGTCCGCTACGCATTCCGTGGAACATGCCCTACACGCCTAGAGTTGACAACTGCACGCATGGATGACACGGCCCAGGGATGGCTGTACTGACAAACTACTGAGGGTGGTGGCTGGGGACACAGGGGCTTACGGGGGTGCCCAGCCTACAGATATCGCCCTGGCCTAGGGGGACCCCCAGCCCTCCTCCCCCACCCAGACACCTCCACTGCGCGACAACAGAGTAGATAATGCTTGTACTCACCCCCTTGTGTCTGCTGTGCTGCCCTCACGCGCCCATCCAATTCAGGGTAGGCCACCGCCAGGATCCGGAACATCAGGGGGCTCAGTTGACGGCAGGCACCCCGCCTACGTTGGGAGGCCATCCCCAGCAGAGACTCGGCGGTCTTCTTGGTCCCGCGGCGGATGTCCTCCCACCTCTTGCGGCAGTGGGTGCCCCGTCGATGGTGGACCCCCAGGGTCCGGACTTCCTTGGCGATGGCACGCCAAATCCCGATCTTCTCATGGGCGCGGACCTATGTGACACGTACAGGGAGGGAGAAATACCACGTTCAAGTTTCTCAGCATTTTCCTTTCCAGTGGCCCAACGCCCCCCATCCCCGCCAGGCCCCCCGCCATGCCCCCCGACAGGCCCAACATGCCCCCCATCCCCGCCAGGCCCCCCGCCATGCCCCCCGCCAGGCCCAACATGCCCCCCATCCCCGCCATGCCCCCGCCAGGCCCAACATGCCCCCCATCCCCGCCAGGCCCCCCGCCAGGCCCCCAAGCCAGCCAGTGGCCCCAAATCCATATTGAATTAAACTCACTTGTTGGTCTGGAGGACCGTAGAGTAGCGCATACTGGGGGAGGACCCCATCCACAAGTTTCTCCAACTCCTCTCCAGTGAAGGCAGGGGCCCTTTCCCCAGGCGCAGCAGCCATTGTCCCTTCCAGACCGAGGTCACAGCAACACTTGCAGTATAGGTCCTCTCCTGTGAAAGTTCAAGTCGCAAGTGGATAAGTAGATAGAAAATGGCGGTCACGTCCGCGGCGGTGCGTACCGCGGCGGTGCGTCCCGCCACCGCCGGCGCACTTCGCCATTGGCTCCTGAAACCCATAGGCTTCAATGTTAACCAATGCGGCTTCGCGCCGCGGTCTTCGCCCGCCGCCCGCCGCGGTGTGCCACGCCAGCGCATTGACCTCACATCCCATTGTCACACTTCACAGGTCAGGCAGCCGCCATTTCCAGGGCCCACATGGCTCAATTTCAACTGCGTCACACAGGCCTAGGCCTTGCATAGCCACTCAGACACGCCATTCACTGCATAGAGAATCGTATACTGTGCTAGCTGTGAGTACGTACCTGTGGGTTGCTTGACTGTGTGCTCCATGTTGTCCTTCCTAGGCACCGTCCGCTGGGTTGGGCGAGGAGACGGATGAATCCTCCCGTGTACCGACCGCTGGTGGACCTGTCGACAATGGAAGAACGCCACATTATCCTGACCTACCGTCTTAACCGTGCCACTATCCATGAACTGTGTGCCCAGCTGGAGCCCGACCTGATGTCCCCCATCCGCCAACCCACAGGGATTCCCCCTCTGGTGCAGGTCATGTCAGTACTCCATTTCTTGGCAAGTGGGTCATTTCAGACAACCGTGGGAATTGCTTCTGGGATGTCTCAGCCCATGTTTTCGAAGGTGTTATCCAGAGTGTTGTCTGCCCTGATGAAATCCGTGAGGAGCTACATCATTTTCCCTGAGGTGGGCGAATTGGCTACAGTGAAGGGTGATTTCTACGCCCTTGGACATATTCCCAACGTAATTGGTGCCATTGATGGGACCCATGTGGCTTTGGTTCCCCCAAGAGACAGGGAGCAGGTGTACAGGAACAGAAAAAATTACCATTCAATGAACATCCAGGTGGTGTGTTTGGCTGACCAGTACATCTCGCATGTAAATGCCAAATTCCCAGGGTCAGTGCATGACGCCTACATCCTCAGGAATAGCAGCATCCCTTACGTGATGGAACAGCTACAGAGACACCGTGTATGGCTAGTGGGGGACTCTGGGTACCCCAACCTGTCGTGGCTACTGACCCCAGTAAGGAATCCCCGGACCAGGGCAGAGGAACGGTACAATGAGGCCCATGGGCGTACTAGGAGGGTGATCGAACGCACCTTTGGCCTCCTAAAGGCCAGGTTTCGCTGCCTGCATATGACAGGTGGATCCCTAATGTACTCACCTAAGAAGGTGTGTCACATCATCGTGGCCTGCTGCATGCTTCACAACCTGGCTTTGCGCCGCCAGGTGCCTTTCCTGCAGGAGGATGGTCGAGACGGTGGTGTTGTGGCAGCGGTGGAACCTGAGGAGAGTGACGAGGAGGAAGACGACGGGGCTGAAACAGACAACAGGGACAGAATCATTGAACAGTACTTCCAATAGGACACAGGTAACATTTCAAAGATAATTTAGTAAATGTTAACTACTCTCCAGCATCTCTGCTGCCTGTCTATTTGCCCCAGTGTATGATGACTGAGTTTTGGCTTTTCCCTCCCTATTTCAGATCTGGGGTCCCCACTACGAGTCCTGTGCTTCGTTTCCCCATGGACTACAGCTTTGTGGCAGCTGTTTGTTGACTTCACCATGTACAAGGACATATTTGCACTGTCATGTCAATTACAATCTATTGAAATCACAGCCAGACTCCTGATATTTTGGTGCAAAATAGGTGTTTATTTAAGTGCTCAAAATGGGATGGGTGGTTTCAAGTGGGTGGGGGCTATGGTGAAGGAATGTCCATGGCAGAGTCCAGAGTAACAGTCACACAGGTGCATTGTCCAGAGGCCTGTGGAGAGATGGAGCATGGGCAGTTCAAGGATGGACAGGGTGACAATGTGGGACAGTGGGATGACATCAGGTGGTATCCATTGCTGGCGGGGGTCTTGACATCCTACTCTGTCTTCTTGCGAGATCTCAGGGCCCTCTTGCGGGGTGGTTCTTCTCCTGCAGGAGGTGGGGGTCTGGTGGGCTGCTGCTGTGCGGGGGCCTCCTGTCCACTAGCGCCGGCGGAGGTGGTTGGCTGTTCTTGGTCCAGGCTAGTGGCAGGGGCCCTTGGGTGTTGTTCAGTGTCCGCCCTGTTGTTGACGAGGTCCTGCAGCAGCCCTACCATGGTAACCAGGGTGGTGTTGATGGCTCTGATGTCCTCCCTGTACCCCCGATAGTGTTCCTCCTGCAGCACCTGGATCTCCTGGAACCGGGCCAGTACCGTCGCCATCGTCTCCTGGGAGCGGTTGTATGCTCCCATGATGGTGGTGAGGACCTCGTGGAGAGTGGGTTCCCTGGGCCTCTCCTCCCCCCCCTGTCGCACAGCTGCCCTCCGAGTTCCCCTGTTTCCCTGGGCCTCTGCCCCCTGGCCGGTGTGCCCACTACCACTGCCCCCAGGTCCCTGTTGTTGTTGGGGTGGTGGGTTATCCTGGGTGCCCTGTAGTGGTAGACACACCGCAGATTGACGCGCCCTGGAGACAGAGGCATGGGCCCGCTGGGTGGGAGCTGTGCTGGTGTTCCCAGAGGGGTTTGGGTCTGTAGTGGCCTGGGCCTGTGTGAGGGGAACCGACTGTCCAGAGGTCCCCGATGGTCCGGGCTGGTCATCGGTGTCCAGGTCGACAGAGCTGCTGTCATCGCTGACGGCCTCTTGGGTGGGGGGTGTGGAGAATTCTGGCCCCTCCGCCGCGGTGTGTTGACGGTCGGGTCCTGCAGGGGTATAGAGGTATGGTTATAGTTTCAATGTGTGGCATATGGGTGTATCTGTGGGTTCTCGTGTCCCCAAGTGCTGGCATTCGTGTGTGGGGGCTTTGGTGAGGGTGGCTTGTGGGGGGGATGTGTATATGCATTGGGCATGCTTTGGTGATGGGTGTCCATGCTTAGTGGACGCATGCAGGCCTAGGTTTTGGGATGTGTGGGTTGTGATGGTGAGACATTGGCGGGGAATAGGTGTGCTGGGGGTGGGGGTGAGGATGGTGGTGGGGGTGAGGATGGTGGTGGGGGTGAGGGTGGGGGTGACGATGGGGGTGGGGGTGAGGGTGGGGTTCGAGGATGGGGGTGAGGTTTGGGGTCTGATTTGGCATGCAGGTGGGGGGGAAGCAGTATTGAAGCTTCAACTTACCAGTATCCATTCCTCCGCCGACTCCTGCGAGGCCGTCAGGATGCAGGATGTTCAAGACTTCCTCCTCCCATGATGTGAATTGTGGGGGTTGAGGTGGGGGTCCTCCGCCAGTCTTCTGCACGGCGATGTTGTGCCTGGATACCATGGAACGCACCTTCCCCCGTAGGTCGTTCCATCGCTTCCTGATGTCTTCCCGATTTCTGGGGTGCTGTCCCACTGCGTTCACCCTGTCGACAATCCTCTGCCATAGCTCCGTCCTCCGGGCAATGCTGGTGTATTGTATCTGTGTGCCGAACAGCTGGGGCTCTACCCGAACGATTTCCTCCACCATGACCCTGAGTTCTTCGTCTGTGAAGCGGGGTTGTCTTTGGGGTGCCATGGGGTGGTGTGTATGATGTGTGGGGTGGAGTATGTGTATTTAAGTGAGTTGAGTGTGGTGGTGTGTGTTGTTTTGTGTGTGGATAGTGTGTGGGTGATGGTGTTGAGTGGCTGTGGCTGTTATTTTTTGGATGCTGGTGTCTCGCTCTTGCCTTCTTGACGAATTTTTTAGCGTAGGGGTTTGTGGGTGATGTGGGTGTGTGTTTTATATTGTATTGTGTGTGTGGGAGTGGTGTGTGTATGTGTATCAGGTGTGTGGGATTCAAATCGTCCAATGTGGCTGAGTTTTGTTCGTTTGTGTGTATTCTGACCGCGGCGGTGTGTCCCGCCAATGGAATACCGCGTTTGAATGACCGCCGCGTGGATTCGTGGGTCGTAATGGGATGGGCGTATTTCTGTTGGCGTGACGGTGGAGGTTTGGTCACCTCCACCTTTCCGCCGACCGCTGGTCTGGCGGTCTGTTGTGGCGGTCGGATTTTCGGAGGTTTGCCTTCTGCGGGTCAGAATGACCGTGGCGGGTTTCCGCGACCGCGGCGGGATTATGGAGGATTTCTGACCGGCGGTAGGCGCCTTTTACCGCCGAGGTCAGAATGACCCCCTTTATGTCCAAATGTTCCAAAGTGATTTAACAGGGCAATCGAGTCGTACTTACACTTGTCCCTTGTCTTAGACACGATCAGCAAATCATCAATGTACTGCACTAGAGTCGATTTGTACGATAGTTCCAATTATTCCAAATTCTTTTTCAAGATCTGATTGATCAGAGACGGTGACTCCGCATACCCTTGTGGAAGCCTGCACCTGCTGTAGACTCTGTCTGGGAATTTGAAACTAAAAAGAAACTGACTATCCTCGTGAAAAGGCACAGAAAAGAAAGCTTGTGACAAGTCAACTACTGTCAACCATTCAGCATTGCAAGGAATTTGAAACAGTATCACTGCTGGGTTTGGCACTACAGGGCAACACTTGACCACCATGCCATTCACTTTTCGCAAGTCCTGCACAATGCGTACTTTCCCACACTGCTTCTTCAAGCCCATTATCGGTGAATTACATGGACTGCTCAACACCTCTTTCAAAACCCCTAGTTTTAGAAAATCTCCAATTATCTGTGCCACTTTCATCAGAACATCTTGTGCCATGTTATACTGTGGAAGCTGCGGAAACACTACGTTCGGCTTCAAAGTCATCTTAATCGGTTCCACTCCCTTGATCAGGCCCACTTCTTTACCTGTCAGGTCCCACACATTTTCTTTTACTGTTCCCTGCAAATCTGCATGCAATTCTTTCACAGTAAACATCGGGAAAAACTCAATCAATGGGTACTCCTTGTTAATGGTTTCATTCTCAGTTTCAGGAGCTTGTTCTTCCTCATCATCACTATTCGTCTGAACTTCTATTCCAGCATTTGAACAAGTAATCGAACATCTAGTCTTCACAACAAGGGCCACATGTACGTAGGTTCAGATTTGCGACTCGCGAATTGCGAGTCAGAGCGACTCGCAATTTGCGACTCGCAAATCCGAATGTAGGATGGTGTCCTTGACACCATTTGCGATTCGCAAGGGGGTCGCAAATGCCCACCTCATGAATATTCATGAGGTGGGTCGAAATTTACGACCCCTTGAGAATGGCGGCCCTCACAGGGATGGTGGCCTGCTGTGGACAGCAGACCACCATGTCTGTGACTGCTTTTCAATAAAGCATTTTTATTTATTTTTGTAATGCAGCCCGTTTTCCTTAAAGGAAAACGAGATGCATTACAAAAAAAAAAATTAAATGTTTTCGTTTCATTTTTTCAGAGCAGGCAGTGGTCCTTAGGACCACTACCTGCTCTGAAAAAATGTTTCCAGTGACATTCACAATGGGGAAGGGGTCCATTGAAATGGGTGCTAACTGCGATTGTTTTGCGACCACGTTCGTGGTCACAAAACAATCTTACATTGCACTGCCAGTCGCAATTAGGAAGGGAACACCCCTTCCTAATTGCGAGTCGCAAACCCGTTTTGCGATTCGGTAACCAGGTTACCGAATCGCAAAACTGTGTTTGTGCATCGCAGTGTGCTTTTTGCACGTTGCAAACAGCCAAATTCTCTGTTTGCGACATGCAAAAAGCTACCTACATGTGGCCCAGAAAGTCTAAAATCTCTAAACTGCTAAAGCATCTTCTAAAAGATTTGCAGGTAGAAAGAGTGCTTAAGCCGCCAAATATCCCAAAGAACAAATGTGGGTATTGTTGACGCAGATCTGCTTATTAGAAATTGTTAATAAATGAATATTCATGAGGTGGGCATTTGCAACCCCCTTGCGAATCGCTAACAGTGTCAAGGACACTGTTGTGCATAAGGTTTTGTGACTCGCAAATTGCGAGTCGCAAAAACAAACGTACATACATGTGGCCCTCTGTCTCTTCAGGGCACGGTATAGGGATTTCCCCTTAATCTACCCTCCCCGAAGGACAGGAGGAGAGAGCAGAAAGGTGACTAGAGTCCAGAGACTTTTTCATCTATGAAAAAAATAAATGAGGTAGGAAACTGCAGACCCATGGAGTGTGCTTTACCCCACCTCTAAAGTCCCCAAAAGTATTTATGCTCCCGCAAGGCATATCGGAGGTGGGGGAGGTCATATCCTAATTCAGAAACCAGTAATAGGTTCACAAAACACTGAGCAGAGTGTATGGCCTATTGCCACGTCGGGCCAGCCCCCAACAGTTTTATATGCATGTCCAGTGGAAAGAAGTTGTGTGTTTTACAACAAATCCACCTCACGGGAGGGTCAGAAGAGCCTAAGGAATGCCAGGGAAACATTTAAAAATAATCTGTATGGGTTAGGTCCGTTCTGGCATTAGGCTGCTCCATCACCCTCATAGCTCTTGCAGTCTTTCTGCAATATGGAGCTTAGAGTATACCCAATCCCATGGAAATCAGTAGGACATTTGGATACTTTGGGTGTAGTTTTGACACATGACCCAGCAGAAAGGAGGTTAACCCTCCCATTTTACCTCCTTTACCTGAGTCCGTCGGGTCCCCTTCATGTGAAGAGGATGGGGCAGGTCCCATGGCCTCCCCAAATCCTAGTGCAGCCCGTCAGCCTTCCCAAACTTGTTCCGATGTGGGAACTGCCTCCTCTGTGGGGGTTGGGGGAGGAACCAGCCTGACTCTGGTGGAGGTCCTGCAAGGCCCACACTCGTTAGGTTATGTGGATTTGTATGGCCGTGAATATCCAGGTGCTAGAGCAGGACCGTAGGCCTGCTGGTGCTCCTAATTGAACAGCCAAGACTACAGTTTCTTGTGGAAGTTGAGAATTGTAGTAGCAGACCTGGTGTTTTGATGAGATGGAGATAAAGGAGAGTGTGCATCCTTCTGACTCCCTTCTGTGGATGCGGGCATTCTTGCGAGAGAGAGAGGTCGTGCCTAGCTGTCTAGAGGGTTGGTAAAATTGTAGTCAGTCTTTGAGGTAGGCTGGTCCGGTGTTGTGGAGGTTTTTGAAGCCTTGGATGAGCAGATTAAATGTGCATCGTTTGTTGATGGGTAGGCAGCGTAGTTTGATTGTGAAAGGAGTGATGTAAGGGCTCCTGGGGCCATCTAGGATGAGTCTCGCAGCAATGTTTTGCATGATTTGGAGTGTTTGTGCAAGTTGATTAGAAATGCGTACGTAGAGTGCGTTGCCATAGTCCAGCCTGCTGGTGACGAGGGCCTGGGTGACAGCACCTCATGTGTGTGGAGAGCCATTGTAAAATATTGCGAAGGATTCTGAGGATGTAGCAGCAAGATGCAACCACAGCTTTATCCTGTATGTTTATTGTGAGTTTGTCACCATGGATAATGCCAAGGTTTCTGGTGTGGGCTGTGGTGTTGGGACCCAGGTCAGGTGGCCACCAGGATTCGTCCCAGGGGGAGCTCTTACTTCCAAGAAGTTCTGTTCTGTTCTATACATGTTGAGTTTGAAGTAGTTCTTTTGCATCCAATTGGACCGCTGGGTATGCATGTGGTTAAGTTGCTCCTGGTGGTGTTGTTCGTGTTGGTGAGGAAGAGGATGAGTTGAGTGTTGTTACAGTAGGAGACAGTGTTGATGCTGTGGATTTGTATGATGCGGGCAAGAGGTGCCATGTAAATGTTGAATAGTGTAGAGTCTGACTCGTTGTGGTGTGTTGGAGAGGAAGGAAATGATCTAGCTCAGAATGGGCCCTTGGATTCCTGAGTCCTGAAGTCTGGCGATGAGGGTGCCATGGAAGACAGTGTCAAATGCCTCTGAGAGGTTGAGCAGGATGAGAGCAGCAATTTCTCCTCTGTCCATGATGGACCGGATGTCGTCTGTTGTTGCCAGGAGGTCCTTCTTTCTGAAATGTTTGGGGTTGTTGGAGATTCCTAGGTGCTGGCCAAGATGGGGCTCAAATTCAGCAGCTATCGACATGGCCCATTTGGTCAATTTGAAAGCAAAAATATGATGCTTCTGAGTATTTTGGGACCTTTCCTGTTGTAAGCGATAGGTTCACCACAGAAATGGGGTACCATTTTTTGGGGAGTTGTCTCACAGAAGGGTGAGTAAAAGCTACGAATTTATCCAAAGTTTGACGTGTCCAAGATATTCTGTGTAAGAAAACCTAGTGTGATCCATGCAAGAGGCACCACTCGGAACTCTCCTGTGTCTAGTTTTAAGAAATATCTGAAGTTGGTAGGTGTCCAACCCCAAGGCCAAGTACGTCTGGTTCCCCAGAATGCAAAATCACAGAAATTCAAAGGAAAATGTTGATGTTTCCATGTTGCTCTTCGGTGCTTCTCATATTTCGGGCAACAAGCACCAGAACTCTGAGTGGTAGGATTTTCATTGATTCTCCCAGGTACCAGAACTTACTGTCACATAAATATGAGAAACTAATGAGATTCAGCCAAAGTTAGCATTTTGCAGATCTTTCTGGGTAAGAAAATGCAAAGCAATCCACACTGCCCTAGACACCCACCAGAACTATAGTTTTAAGAAATATTGAGTATTAGTGGGATTCTCACAGTAAAGGCCAACCAAGGGCCAAATACAGCAGTTATTTTCAGAAGCAAAATGGTTAAAATTCCAAAGAAAAAATCTTGATGTTTCCTCATTGCATTTTGAAGCCTTTTCTGTTGCTGACAAAAGAATTATCCACACAAGTGGGGTTCCATTTTCACTTGGCAAAGAGTGAAAACACTGGGTGGTAGGACTTTTGTCAATCCTCATGGATACTGGAACTTTTCACCACAAAAATGTGAGGAAAAACTGAGATTCAACCAAAGTTTACCCTTTTGCAGGACATTCTGTTTAGGAAAATGTCATGAGAAGCAACCATGCCATTATACCTTAGACTCTGCTGGTTGACAAATTTTCAGAAATGTTTCGGACTGGTAGGCTTTCTTGGGTATTGGCAGACCCCAGTCCCAAATACTGGCATGATCCCCAATTACAAAATGGTTGCATTTAAGAAGTAAAATGTTGATGTTTTCACATTGCATTTTGGAGACTTTTCTGTAGCAGAAAAAAGACTCACTCACGCCACTAAGATAACATTTTCATCTGGAGAATAGTGGGAACGCTGGTTGAGAACTGTCCAACACCTAAATGCGAAGATGATTAGTGATTTATTCGAAAGTTTGCACTTTGCAGGACCTTCTAGGTAAGAAATGTTGTGGGAGACACACAAGCCACACCAACATGTTTTCCCTGGGTGTCTATTTATTAGAAATGTCTAGGGTTGGTAGGTTACCCTGGGTCCCAGCTAACCCTTTGCCCAAGTACCACAGCTACTCCCATAACCAATATTGTAATTCAAAATCATGATGTTTCCATTTTGTTTTTTGGAGCTTTTCCTGTTGTAGACAGAAGACTCACTTGCAAGTGGGTTAAAGTTTTCATCAGAAGAAGTGTGAGAATGCCAGATGGTAGGACTTTACGTGAGCCCTGCAGATATCAGAACTTTCCATTACTTATATGTGAAGAAAATACGCAAGTTTATCTACCATAGCCCTTGGAAGATTAAAATTCCAAGGAAAAACATTGATGACCCAACCTTGCATTTTGGAGCCTTGCCTGTCACTGGTGATAGACCCACCAACACACGTGGGATACTGTCTTGATTGGAAGAAGTGTTGGAATGCTGGGTTGCAATACTTTTGTCATTCCTCGTACATATGTAGAACTTTCCACTGCATTAGTCTAAGTACATACTGTGAGTCCATGCACATTTTGCTGTTTGCAGAGCATTATAAATACAGTGGCAATCATGTATTGCCACACCCTATTGGCCCCCCGGTTGTCTAGATTGCAAAACTTTCTTGGATTGGTAGGTTTGCTTGAGTACTTGCAGGTCTTGGGCCTACAAACATAGCCCCTGCCAGATTGATATTCCAGAGAAAAATCTTGATATCTCCACATTGTATTTTGGGGCCTTGCCTGTCATTGGTGGTAGACCCACCACCGCAAGTGCGGTACCATTTTTTGGGAAAACGTTTGAATACGCTAGATGGTAGGACAGCAGTCAGTACTCGCAGAATCTGGGATCTCATCACACGCACGAAATGAAATCTGATCTGCAACTTCAACCAGTTTTTGCTATTTGCAGGACCTTCTGGTTAAGCAGACTTTTGGCCTGATTTAGAGCCTGGTGGTAATGGCCCCGCCGTCGGTTTTCCGTCTGAAAACACACCCGCCATCATGACGGTCCACCCAGCCTTCCTAGATGTTAGCTTGAGCATAGGCGAAAGACAGCTGACTGTCTGCTGTCACTGCCAAGAATCTTTACCCATGTCAATGGCGCAATAGGCTAAAACAGCTGGCGAAGGACTCCAGCCGCTTTTCCTGCCAAGCCAATCACGATGTGTATTCCATCTGTGGTGGCTAAACCTCCACACCTGAGTTGGTGGATTTGGAGGAATAAAATTACAAAACTAACCCTTTTTCCACTTTTTCCATTTCCTGCCGCCATGAACCCGGCCATACAAGTCCTGCTGTTGTTGCTGTTTCTGGAGCAAGAGAAAATCGACCCCGTAGTCGCTGGAACAGAAGGTAAGTCACTGTTATACCTGTCATCCTCAGAATTGTTGCTGTACAGTATCACTGGACTTGTGCATGTGTAAATAAATGTTTGCTAATAACACCATAATGGTGCACAATGCATATGTGGGTGATGTCATACTTAGAAAATTGTATCATACCACACCTCGAGATATAGGAGTGTTCAATAATTTCCCAGTGAATTTAAAACAATAAACGTAAACAGTATACCCTATAGGAACTACTCATTCCCATGATAATGGTGCAATTGCACTACAACATGCTACAAGTGGGTGTTCACAGAATGTACTACCAAACTTAACTCTAAACTGCAAACATGGCAGAGATGCATGAATGTCACATGTCCCCTCAGTGTGTGCAATAAATGCCAAACATTAAATGTCATTTAACTGTAAAGTGCCAGATTCCCTATGTATGTGTATATTATTGATATATTGGGCCTGATTACAACTTTGGAGGAGGGTGTTAATCCGTTCAAATGTGACGGATATACCACCAGCCGTATTACCATAGGATATAATGGACTTGTAATACGGCTGGTGGTATATCCGTCACATTTGGGACAGATTACCACCTTCGGGCAAAGTTGTAATCAGGCCCATTATGTCAAAATAAACACACATGCATTCTCCAGTCACAATAACAGAAACGCATATAATTTGGGTGTAAGTGTCCAGTAACAAGATGAATGCTTGCACCAAAGTTGACATGTTCATCACAAATGTACAACACTAATGTATGCATTTTAAAATTCTCTAAAATATTCAACCTGTGCTTGTCACTGTCACAAATGAGAGTAAATGCATAGGACACACATTAGCAGAAATAAGATCTGCAAACAATTAGTAGCTATCATAAAATAATGCCAGTTCAAAGGAATTGTCAAAATATAAAAAAATATTATAAATGAGATAACACTCTCATAAGTAAAAGCCAGAATACATCAAAGAAAAAAGAAAGGCATTAGGCCATTCATCTGTAGTATGGGTGGCATGCCCACAACTTGCCTTCTCATGTCACTGCCAAAATAAACCTTCTCTGGAAGTGGCTTCTAGGGGGCAGAGAGCAGGCAGCTCAGTGATGTTATGGGGGTCCTTGGGTTTGGGGGCGTGGTTTGGGGTTTGGGACGGGTATTTTTTGGGAGGGGTGGGTTGGGATTTGAAAGGAGGGAGTTGGGATTTGGAAGGGGTGGTTTGGGATTTGGAAGGGGGTTGGGATTTAGAAGGGGTACGAAGACATTTGGGTGGGGTGGTCTGGGCTGAAGAAGGGATGAGGGACATGGCACATATAGGCCCTCATTATGATATTGGCGGCAAATGCTGCCTACCGCCACGACGACAGGCGCCAACATACCGTCCCCGTGGCTACCGACCGTCCATGCCATTATGTCCATATTCCGCTAGAAGGCTGGCGGAAATCTGTTGACGGTCATGGCGGCGGACGGTGGTAAGGTGGCGCTGCTGCCAGCATCAGCGCCACAGCAGCAAAACACCACCTACCGTATCATGTTCCATGATATGGCCTTGTGGTGTTTTGTTGGCGGACGCTGCTGCTGGCAGCAGCGCCGCGTCCCTTCTCCTGCCGGAGGACCGCCTGCATACAGGTAAGTTCGGTTGTCCAACAGGAGAGGTGTGCATGTGTGGGGGGGTGTGTGACTGTGTGTGAATGCGTGCATGTTGTGTTGTGAGATTGCGTGTGTGCCTGTATGTATGTTCGTGAGTGTTGTTGTGAATGTGTATGAATGTGTGGTTGAATGTGTGTATGGGTGTGTATGTATGTGCGTGTATGTGTGTAAATGTGCGGGAGAGGGAGGGAGAGGGCTGCGGAGTACTCTGGGGAGGGGGCGAGGGAGACCCCTATCAGTGACAGGGAAGGGATTCCCTGGCACTGATAGTGCCTACCGCCATGGTTTCAGTGGCGGCACACAAACCACTGAAACCATGGTGGTGGGTGGGGTCAAAATGCCATGGGCGGCCTACGTGGCAGTCGTTGTGGTACATTGGTGGTTTGGCGTTGGCCAAACCGCCAGTGTCATAATAGTGGAGGTAGGAACCACCTGCCTGTTGGCGATAATACCTCCACTATACCACCGACCGCCGGGGTCGTAATGACCCCTATAATGTCTACTTTGGGGAAAGGGATAGGTTGACTGGGAGGGAGTTAGGGTTGGGAGGTAGAGGGAGTATCAGTGACTGTTGTGCCTGTGTCTGTTGATGATGGGGGTACCTGAGGGTCTGGTGTATGTGGTGTATATTTTGCTTTATATTTTTAACTGGGTGCCTGTTGTGTGGGTGAGTGTGGGTGTTGTGTTGTGTTCAATATGCGTATGTATGGATGTGTGTGTGTTGTGTAGGTGGTGTGTGGGGTTGTGGTGTCTATGGGTCTGTGGGTATTGTGGGTGTAATGACTGCAGGTGTGCTGTGCTTTTTATGAGTGTTTGTGTAGTGGTAGATGTGGTACCTGTGGATGTGCTGGTGCTGATGCTGATTGTGGGTGTTTGTGTCATGGTGGATGTGGTGTCTGTGGGTATGCTTGTAGTTGTGGTGGTGGTCAGGTGTGTGGTGTCGGCATGTGTGTATCTGTGTTTCTTGTTTTTTTGGTGTTAGGATGTGCTGCTCGTGGGTGTTGGAGTGGCTGCCTGTAAAGGAGTCTGTGTACTGTAGATAGGACTGGGAAGAGGGATTTGGGATGGGAGAGGGGTGGGAGTTGGGGCACTAGGTTGGGGTGGGTGGGAGGCTGAGGTCAATGAGGAGGCCAGACCCTGGAATGACCACTGTAGGCCAGACTGGACACTGTGAATGACATCCAGGTAAGCCAGCATCTGGGTATTCTAACCAGCAAGCCCCTGGGTGGCATTTAATAGTGCGGTCTGGCCTACAAGGATAGTCCTCAAAAGATAAATGGCCTTCTGATTGAACGGAGCCTGAGACACCAGGGCAGGAGGGGGAGGTGCCTGCAGTAAGGTTATGCCCCGCTGTTCAGGGGAGTGGCTATGGCCAACTAAGGGTGGAGCAAGAGGGAAGTGGGGAAATTGGAACGTGGGTAGCGGACAACAATGCAGATGAGTAGTTGCACTAGGGTCCTCCACCACTAGGGACTGGTCCTCTGTGGAGACCTCCGAAGAAGATGATGAGTCACTTGTGTTCTCCGAGCCAGTCCCCTCACTGGCACTGTGTCCCTCAGTGTGAGTGCCCCTCAGTGTCAGTGGTGTCTGCGCCAAAGCCACAGTGCCCAGCTCCTTCTCCGCCATTGTGGCCACTGTCACTTTTAGCTTACCCTTATGATGCTGTATACAAATACAACAGTTTGAGGACATCTGTGTAAATGGAGTTCAACATCAACTTTGCTCAGAAAACATTTGCCCAGTCTACAGATTACACCACCTTCAAGGCACTCACGCTTCTTTATCATCAGTATCTGATTCATCTGGTAAGAATTCCACAAACCATCTACTCACAGTCTAGAAATTCCCCTTGCTAGCTCCCATACCATGTATGCCCTTTGTCCCTTACCCAAGTTACATTTTTCTGCATGACAAATGGCTTTGGCAGTATTAGTAAATACATAAGCCTGGATACATTCCTTTACCACTGGAGTACAGAGCAAAAATATTTCCAATTGTCTAAAAGAGACATGTTTTGGGCTGGATATTAACTCATCAAGATGGTGTACACCAACATCTATGTGATGGAACCTTCCATCTGAAATTGCCATTGTAAGTATCACTTTCTTCACCATCATTGCTTTCCCATCTGGACAAACTAAGGACACCTACATGTCATTTGGGGTATGTGTAACACTCACCAATGTGGAAACATTCCTCTCTGTTTCACTCAATACATTCTTGCATGAAAAGTCATGTTGGTTCACACAGACTGGCTCACATGCATATTTGGGAAGGAATGAGGTTTCATGACAACCTGCTACTGTCTACATGAAATGAATTGATTTTTGCTATTGAAGCATTTCTCACACATGTTTCAGATGTAGAATGATGCCATTGCATGCATGTTTCCAGTAATTTTGGTACAGTTGCTCATGATCCTATTTTCATTGTACTAGCTTACCAATGTAAAGCTTGAAACTGCAACTGTCTCACAAGTGCTTACTTTGCCATGCCATCAGTAATAGGGCCTACATTACCTACTCACATCTGTGATGCAGCATCACCCCTGACCAATCCTCAAACGGGGCATGTTTGGTACAAATGTCCCTCATAACATGGATAAAATCCATGGGTCCTGTTGGCTGCAGTGTTAGGAGGTAAGTGAGCTTTTTTGAATATGCCGCATACACGTACACACTGGACACAATGTGTGACAGAGATGGACACAGCCATTGGCTTTCGTGTATAGCCGTCACACACGTTAGCCTAGGGCAGGGTCTGTTAGAGACTGTTCCACCTACTACACTGTCAACTTCCGGCAATGGGCGTCTTATTTTTGCCAATGTCCTGACGGCTCAGTCAGGCAGCCGCCATTTTAGTGTGTGAAGCTGTGTATTTGTAAATGGTTAGTGCGTCATAGCACTCAAGGTGGAGGCTAGTTTCTATACAAATGTCAGATATGAACAACACTGTTTTTTGCATGACATGACACATTAAAAGGTGAACCGTGACTATGTTTGACATGCAGCGGGAAAGTAATATCTCAGTTAACGGTGTTTAAAAAAAAAAAATAAGTGCAAAAAATGCACTATTTGCTCCAGCTGCAGCCTGATCTCCTGCCTCATAATAGGAATATAACAGCAATGACACAATTAGTGAAACTCAGGGCAGTACTTCATTTGTTGGCCACTGGCTCTCTTCAGTGCACTGTGCCTGTATCTGGGGGCATCTCCCAGCCAACTTTCAGTGGTGTGCTACAAGAAGTCCTTTCTTCAGTGCTAAGACACATCAACAACTACATCCAGTTCCCATTACAACAGGATTTGGCCACGGTGAAGGGAGTATTTAATGCTTTGGGTGGAATACGACATGTGGTTGGAGCAATAGATGGCCTTGGCGTCACCACACGCAAGTGAAGAAGTCTACTGCAGTCGGAAGAACTTCCATTCTATCAATGTGCAAGTTGTCTGGTTGCAGGATTTGTACATCACATGTGTGGGTGCCCACTTTCTTGGGTCAAAGCATAACTCATTTGAACTACAGAACAGCATCCCTGCAAACGTCACCTGTGAGAGCCTGGCTTGTTGATAACTACAATATGACTTGAGGAGCATTTGCTTGAATCCTAGATTAAGAAGGTGTAATGGCTTGATGTAATATGATTATACTGATATATTGCTTCCATGCAGGAGACTCAGTTTATCCTAGCACATCATAGTTGTTAGCATCGCTGAGGAATCCAACAAAGCTAGGGGAAGTCTGCTTCAATGGGGCCCATGGACGAACACGGAGGCAATGAAGCAGGCTTTTGGGCTTTTCAGCATCAGGTTTAGGTGTCTGGACAAGACCTGTGGAGCCTTCCTCTACTCACCTAATAAGGTTTGGCAAATCACAGTTTTTTAGGGTCGAGTCTGTGTCGCATGCGTTTGCGCATGCGTTTCGCTTGCAAGACACTTTAGGAGTTAGAAAAGAGCTCGGAGCCCTGTTCACGTTACGTCAGCTGTTTTTCATTGGTCCGTGGGCTTGCCTGTTGAAATCTGCTTGCTTTCATTAGTTGAAGGCATGCATACATCATGCCTTTTTCAGTGGTTAGCCCTCCTCGATCGCAGTCACCAAGTACTGAAAATACTGAAAACATGCAAGGCTCGCTGTTTCCTGTCAGGTTTGGGGACTATTTTTTATCTCTAGTTCGCAGCGCAATCTCGCTTGTTTTAATTGCAGTAAGGTGGCTTCCTTTCTGCTAGCTTGAGGCCCTTGGTGTACAACATAGTATAGGGTCAAAGGGGGCTGTGTCCGACCTGTGTTCTAGTTTGGCAAAAGGTTTACTGTTTAGTTACAATCTAGCATTTAAACTAGGGGGTGTTCAAAATGGGATATTTTTTCCAAAACAAATCTATGAAACATTTCACAAATTACGTTTCCAGACTGAAAGGTTTGCTGGTATGGAGCCTAATTTTTATGCGTGGCTTGCACATTGCATAAAAAAGCCTTACAAGATACTGATTAGAGATTGGTTCAAGCAGGAGATGTCTCTTTTGTGATATATTTTCTGCACAAACCGGTCTTTCTCGGGCCAAACATTACATGAAAAGGTGTAATATAAAAATCAGGAATTTCGCTAGAGGAATTAAAATTATGCCGAGGCCTAGTTTTGGCAAAATAAATGTTTAACAACATTATAAAATCGGGGCGGTCTGTGTGAAACTGCAACTGTGACATGGTCACAATGTCATAAAATATTTTTTTAACTATGTGAGGTTCCCAAAGCAAAAACACAAAATAAAAGAACAAAAATGGCAACTAAAATAGGGTTCTGGCTAGGCCAAGAACTTCCTCATTGCCTTGCAGGACTGGCAACGTCAGCCACCCTCGTCGTCAGCCTCACTCCCTGTCGCCCGTCCCCTGTGTTGGAAACTCTCTCTAGAAATCAGGGAAAGGAGATGGCAGGGTCGAGTAACGACCCTCGTGTTTCCCAACTGTCACTCCTGTGAGAGAGGGAAAATAAACCTGTGTAAACTTATGACCATGGCTTCTGAATTCTGCAGCAGAAAAGCCTCAACCTGTGCTGCAGGGCTGAATAAATTGTGTGGCAAGAAAGGTAAATTATGCGACATAACGTGGCACATTCCCCTGTCAGGCATCTAGAATTATGTGGCAGAAAATTACCAAATAATGCAGCATATACCACAGGGCTGAATAAATTGTGTGGCAAGAAAGGTAAATTATGCGACATAACGTGGAACAACCCCCTGACAGGCATCTAGAATTATGTGGCAGAAAATGACCAAATAATGCAGCAGGGATGAATCATTTATGTTGCAAGAAAAGGCAAACAATGCAACATTTTGTGTTATCATGTCACTTCTATATTTTGTCACTTTTACACATATTACACTACCTGGGCAAGGGTTTCACATTATTAGTATCAGTTTAACACCAACAACATAAATAAACAACAGAAAGAGGAACAGACAACCTTTGCAAATGGCCTCCACCCGCACACCAAGATGTGTTACTGTGAACAAAAAAAGGGGGGTTAGTAGTGGTATTATTGGTTGAACCTCCTTTGAGTATCCAATAGTATACAGGGTCAAGTCTGGAGATAAATGAACAGGATGTATGGGCAGTGCTGAATGGTAAATTATTTATGCCCCACTACCCGAAGGCATATCAATGTATCTGGCGTGGTACACTGTAATATTGGGTACAAGAAAACCCCAACACTCAACTCCAATGATCCAGTCCAATTGCAAAAAGAGAGTTCATAGAGGTTAAAATTTGATTTGATCTCTTTTATTGACAGGTAAGTATCTGTTCATTCCATATTCAATATCATCATCAACCAATACATGTTTCATCACAACCTGTGACTTTTTCAAGGCTCCAAAGTTAAATACATGAAACAGGACATCCACAGGGAATGACATCATAGCCTATCTCCAAGAGGTGGGTTGAGCATAAATTCTCAAGAGTCCTGAAAGGAGGACATAATCTCACAGAAGGTGGGTGAAGTTGATAGTTGTGGCCACATAAATGACAAAGTTGGAAGCCAGGAATTTGTGAGAAGATGAAAACAAATTAAGACAGCACCCACACTTGTGCTCAGAATGGAAACTTCAAATGAACTAGTGACACTCCAGAGGTAAGGTGTAGAAGTGCGTGAAAAACTTACTAATGCAAAGCAGTCAGGTAAAGTCGGTGAGTAAGACTGGTTTCCCAAGAGTTGCTAGATCTCACTTACAAAGACAAGTAGGGCAGTGGGCATCAGCTCCTGCCCTCAAAACTACAGAACTGCTGCCACTGGCTAAGCCAACTGTAGGGGATCGAGAAGTTTATCATTCGTGACTGCAGTGTTAAGAAACCAGTTTACGATCGACCTATTAATAGGATACACCAAGGATGCCCATAGGGAGCACTAGATTTACAGTTTTGGAGGAGGTCTTTTGCAGTGACCCACCCCAACACCCTCAGCATAGGTGACAGAATACAAGGAAAATTTAGGAACAAAGTGAAAGATGCAGGATTGAAACAGTGGCCTAAGCAGTTGGAAGCTTTCTTCCATATGGATGGACTTTGCCATGGCTCACCGAAGTTCCAGTCAACATATTATGGGGGTCATTACAACATTGGCGGTAAAAGCCGCTTACCGCCGTGCAGAAGACCGCTAACACACCGCCTCGGCCGCGGAATCCCGCCACCGCTTTTATGACCCACATCTCGAAATCTGCCAAAACTCAGACACCCACACAAGTCCGCCACACTAAAGGTCAGTGATAAACTGGCGGAAAAAAAAACTCCACCGTCACGCCAAACAGAAATACGCCCACGCTATCACAACCCACGTATCCACGCGGCGGTCTTTCAACCGTGGTATTCCATTGGCGGTACACACCGCCGCGCTAAAAATACACACACTTCTACAAAACACCGCCACATTGGACAATTCGAAATACACACACCTGATACACATACACACACCACTCCCACACACCCATTACAATATAAAACACACACCCACATCACCCACAAACCCTTACGACCACTATTACAGAGAGAAGGCCAGAGAGAGACACCACCATCCACAAAGTAGCATCCACAGGCACTCAACACCATCACCCACAAAACTTCCACGTACAAAACACCACACACCACTACATATCACCACACTTATCACCACACACACCACCCCACACATCACCCACACCACCCCATGGCACGGCAAAGACACCCCAGGTTCTCTTAGGAGGAGCTTAGGGTCATGGTGGAGGAAATCGTCCGGGTAGAGCCACAGCTATTTGGAGCACAGGTGCAGCACACCTCAATTGTAAGGAAGATGGAGCTATGGCGAAGAATAGTCGACAGGGTCAACGCAGTGGGACAGCACCCAAGAAATCGTGACGACATCAGGAAGAGGTGGAACGACCTACGGGGGAAGGTGCGTTCCGTGGTCTCCACCACCCCAACAACAACAGGGACCTGGGGGCAGTGGTAGTGGGCACACTGTCCAGGGGACGGAGGCACAGGAACACAGGGGAACTGGGAGGGCTGCTGTGCGTCAGTGGGCGGACAGGCCAAGGGAACCCACTCTCCACGAGGCCCTCTCCTCCATCATGGGAGCCTACCACCACTCCCAGGAGACAATGGCAACGGTCCTGGCCAAGTTTCAGGAGACCCAGCGCATGCAGGAGGAACAGTATTTGGGGTTCAGGGAGGAACTCAGAACCATCAGCTCCGCCCTGGGCACCATTGTAGGGGTGCTGAAGGAAATACTTAGCACCAGGAGGGACACTGTGGCACTCCAAGTGGCCCCTGACACTAGCATGGACGATGAACTGCCCACCACCTCCGCCGGCACTAGTGGACAGGAAGCACCGCCACAGGACCACAACACCAGCACCCCACCCCCTGCAGATGGAGAACCACCCCGCAAGCGGTCCCTGAGATCCAGGAACAAGACAGAGCACGATGCCAAGACCCCCGCCAAGAAATGAGACCACCCTGATTGTCAAACCACTGACCCACTTTGTAACCCTGTCTATATTGGAACTGCCCCAGCTCCACTTCCTATGCCCATATGGGCAATGCACCTGTGAGACTAATAGACTGGACTCTGCCATGGACACTCCTCCGCCATCACCCCTCACCATTTAACTCCCCCCACCAATATTTTGTATGTAAATAAACACACCTAAAGCACCAAAAGATCTGGAGTCTGTCTGTGATTTAGAAATAGTGTATTTGCAATTACAGTGACAACATTTCCAGGAAATAGTAATGTCAACATACCAATGTCAGACAGCTCTAGTCCATGAGGAATCTAAGCAGATGACACACGTTGGAAACCACACCTGTGAAACCGTAAGGGAAAATGACAACTCTGTGACCATACACTGGGTGAAATCGACAGACAGGATAGAGGTAGAAGTGTTAAAGTACTTCTAGTAGGCAGGAATGTATTCTCACCTGTGTGTCACTGGAAATATTGCTGGATGACTGAGTCCCTGTTGTCAATGTCTTCTTCCTCTGCTTCCTCCTCATCACTGTCCACAGGATCCACAGCTGCCACAACACCGCCATCTGGACCATCCTCCTGCAGAAAAGGCACCTGTCGTCGCAAAGCCAAGTTGTGAAGCATACAGCAGGCCACGATGATCTGGCACACCTTCTTTGGTGAGTAGAATAGGGATCCACCTGTCATATTGAGGCACCTGAACCTCGCCTTCAGGAGGCCGAAGGTCCGCTCGATCACCCTCCTAGCCTGCCCATGGGCCTCATTGTAGCATTCTTCTGCCCTGGTCCTGGGATTCCTCACTAGGGTCAGTAGCGATGACAGGTTGGGGTAACCAGAGTCCCCTAATAGCCACACCCGGTGCCTCGGGAGTTGACCCATCACATAAGGGATGCTGCTATTCCGCAGGATGTAGGCATCATGCACAGTGCCAGGGAACATAGCATTTACCTGTGAGATGTACTGGTCTGCCAAACATACCATCTGTACATTCATGGAATGATAACTCTTCTGGTACCTGTACACCTGTTCACTCCTGTGGGGGGGGACCAAAGCTACATGGGTCCCATCAATGGCACCTATGATGTTGGGGATATGTCCCATGGAATAGAAGTCACCTTTCACTTTAGGCAAGTCCTCCACCTGAGGGAAAACGATATAGCTCCACATGTGTTTCAGCAGGGCAGACAACACTCTGGAAAACACGTTGGAAAACATAGGCTGGGACATTCCTGATGCCATGGCCACAGTTGTTTGAAAAGACCCACTTGCAAGGAAATGGAGCACAGATAGCACCTGCACTTGAGGGGGGATTCCTGTGGGATGGAGGATTGCTGACATCAGGTCAGGCTCCAACTGTGTACACAGTTCCTGGATTGTGGCACGGTCAAACCTGTAGGTGATGATCAAACTTCTTTCCTCCATTGTCGACAGGTCCACCAGCGGTCGGTACACCGGAGGATGCCACCATCTCCTCACATGTCCCAGCAGACAGTGCCTATGAAGGACAACAGCGACCACAGAGTCAAACAACTCAGAGGTATGTACCCACAGTCTACACAGAACACCATTCATACACAAAATGTGGCCTGTATGTGTGTTGTGAGACAAGGCCTAGGTATGTGTGACGCAGTTGGTAATTAGGCCACGTGGGCCCCTGAAATGGCAGCTGCCTGACCTCTAAAGTGGGACAATGGGATGTGAGGTAACTGCACTGGCGTTGTACACCGGCGCGGTAGGCGGTCGAAAGACCGCAGCGAAATGCTGCATTGGTTAACATTGGACCCTATGGGTCCCAGGAGCCAATGGCTATGTACACCGGCGGTGATGGTACGCACCGCCGCGGACGTGAACGCCATTTTCTGACTGTTGAATCACTCAATACCTGATCTTCGACATGAGAGGACGTACACTGCAAGTGCTGCTGTGACCTCGGTCTGGAAGAGACAATGGCTTGTGCGTCTGGGGAAAGGGCCCCTGCCTTCACTGCAGAGGAGTTGGAGAAGCTCGTCGACGGGGTCCTCCCCCCGTACACGCTTCTCTACGGTCCTCCAGACCAACAGGTAAGTACACAGGGAGCATGTTGTATGGGCTATGCCTGTGTGGAGAGGGCTGGTTGTAGGAAGGAAGGGGGCACAGTTCTGCGTGCATGAAAAAATGTGAATGCATGTGCCACATGGCAAGGGTAGGGATGTGGGCCACTCACTTTGACGGTGCAGTTGGTAATGACTTTTCTTCTTCCCCTGTACATTTCATGTAGGTCAGCGCCCACCAGAAGAAGGATATTTGGCGTGCCGTCGCTAAGGACGTCCGGACCCTGGGGGTCCACCACAGATGGAGCACCCACTGCCAGAAAAGATGGGAGGACATTCGCCGCTGGAGCAAGAAGACGGCAGAGGCTCAGCTGGGGATGGCCTCCCAACGTGGGAGGGGTGCCCGTCGAACCATGACCCCCCTGATGTTCCGGATCCTGGCGGTGGCCTACCCTGAGTTGGATGGGCGCTTGAGGGCATCACAGCAGACACAAGGGAGTGAGTACACTATCATTCAGCGGACTTTGCACGCAGTGAAGGTGTCTGGGTGGGGGAGGAGGGCTGTGGGTTCCCCTAGGCCAGGGCGAGTTCCGGCGGCTAAGCCCATTCATAAGGCATGGCCCTGTGGCCGCCCTGCCCACCTCTGTAGAGTGCCAAGTACAGGTATTCATGTCCCTGTGTCATCTATGTGTGCAGATGTCATCCATAGCCTTGTAGGCCATTTCCCAGGAATTGCACTGTAGAGCCCAACAGCGCGACATAGTGCAGGGGGCTGCTGTGTCTGTATTGTCCGCCAACGGTAGCGGTAAGCCATGCACTCAACCTGTCTTTCTTTTGTCTCCCCCCCCTTTTTGTGGTCTCCCTGTTCTTGTGTGCATTATGATCATCAGGCGGAGGTACAGTGGCACCGGAGCACGAGGGAGCTGCATTCCACATGGGCATGGAGGCCCACACTACGGACACAGAATACACCAGTGGGAAGGAGGGCGAGGGGAGCACCACGGCAGTCACAGGATCTGCAACCAGCAACACGGACTCATCCTCCGATGGGAGCTCCCTTGTGGTGGCGGCAACATCTGTGCACCCCACTTCTACAGGTACAGCCGCCACCCCCCCTACCAGCACCGCCCTCCCAGCAGCCCCTCTGCCTTCGCTCAGTGCCCGCTCGCCCAGGAGGGGGGACACCACCTTCGCCCCAGGCACCTCAGCCCCTGTCACCTCTGCTGCCCTCAGTGAGGAGGCCATTGACCTCCTCAGGTCCCTCACTGTTGGGCAGTCTACCATTTTGAATGCCATCCTGGGTGTAGAAAGGGAGTTGCAACACACAAATGCATTCCTGGAGGGCATTTATTCTGGTCAGGCTGCCCTTCATCGAACCGTTCAGACTCTGGCCTCAGCACTGATGGCAGCCATTGTCCCTGTGTCTAGCCTCCCCCCTCCAACTTCCTCCACCCAGACCCAATCCCCTGTACCTCTGCCTATCCCAAGCACACCATCAGACCAGCCTGCACACACCTCAACACACAAGGGAAGCTCAGGCAAACATAAGCACCACACATCCCACAGGCACTCACGCAAGCATCACACACATACAGACACACCAACATCCACTGCCTCCACTGTGTCCCCCTCCTCCTCGTCTCCCTCCTCCCTCCCAGTCTCGTCTACACTCACACCTGCATGCACTACCACTACAGCCACTACGTCCCGCACCAGCACACCCACCACCACACCCCGCTCACGTGCACTCACCACCCCCACTACCATTTACATGTCCCCTGTGTCCTCTCCCAGTGTGTCTGAGATGCCCCCTCCGAAGATACACAAACGCAGGCACACACCCACCCAACAGCCATCCACCTCACAACAGCCTCCAGCCCATGCATCTGCACCCAAATCCATAAAAGTTACACCTCCTACAACCACCACCTCTTCCTCCACTCCCAAACCCCCTCAAGCTACCCGTCCCAGTGTCTCCCAAAAACTTTTCCTGTCCACCCTTAACCGATTTCCCCCCACCCCCGTCCAACTCATAGGTCCCGTACTAGCACCTCAGCCAAAAAATCTCCGGGACCAGTGGTGCCTGTTGTTGCATGTATGTGGAGTGCACCGGCCACCAGGGCAGCCAGTGTGGCACGGAGCCACAGCACAGCCAGTCCCCCCCCTGTGAAGCACCAGAAATTGGACAGTGCCTGGCGGGAGAGGGGGAAAACTCCAGCCAGCCAAGCCGCTCACAGGGGTCCCGGGGGGAGTGTGGACTCAGCTGTGACTCCTCCCAAGGTGGGGAAGGGGCAGAAGAAATCTCCAAAGTCTGGGAGGAGCAGCACGGCGGAGAAGATCGCCATCATCCCCGCTGCCCAGGAGGCCACCGCCAGCCCCATCGTCACTGCCCAGGAGGCCACTGCCAGCCCCATCATCACTGTCCAGGAGGCCACCACCAGCCCCATCGTCACTGCCCAGGAGGCTACCGCCAGCCCCATCGTCACTGCCCAGGAGGCCTCCGCCAGCCCCATCGTCACTGCCCAGGAGGCCACCGCCAGCCCCATCGTCACTGCCCAAGAGGCCACCGCCAGCCCCATCATCCCTGCCCAGGAGGGCCCGGCAAGCCACAGCCCATCTGGCCAGGAGGGCCCCGCAAGCCACAGCCCAGCTGGGCAATGACGGACCGCCTTGGCAAGGACCGCTGAACAGGTCAGACACTGGCAACTCAAGCACCACTGAACAGGCCAAGGACCGCTGAACAGGGCAAATACCGCCATGGCAAGGACCGCTGAACAGGGCAAAGACCGCCATGGAAAGCACCGCTGAACAGGTCAGACACTGGCAACTCAAGCACCGCCGAACAGGCCAAGGACCGCTGAACAGGGCAAAGGGCGCCATGGCAAGGACCGCTGAACAGGGCAAAGACCGCCATAGAAAGCACCGCTGAACAGGTCAGACACTGGCAACTCAAGCACCGCTGAACAGGCCAAGGACCGCTGAACAGGGCAAAGACCGCCATGGCAAGGACCGCTGAACAGGGTAAAGACTGCCATGGAAAGCACCGCTGAACAGGTCAGACACTGGCAACTCAAGCACCGCTGAACAGGGCATAGACCGCCATGGAAAGCACCGCTAGCCCATTTGCGGCAGGGGCAGTGACGCAACTGGGACCGTCACGGGGTGAGTGCTGCACTCTGGGCACCAGTCCCCCTCCAGAACCAGTGGAGACCTGCATCCACTCCGTCTGTCCTGCACAGGATGAAGCACTCTGGGCACCAGTCCCCTTCCAGAACCAGTGGAGACCTGCATCCAGTCCGTCTGTCCTGCACAGGATGAAGCACTCTGGGCACCAGTCCCCCTCCAGAACCAGTGGAGACATGCATCCACTTGTGAGACTGTGGCTTTGCACTCCCCAGGATGGTACAGTGGGTAACCCACCCACTGTAGAGACTTGAGAGACTGTGGCTTTGCACTCCCCAGGATGGTACAGTGGGCAACCCACCCACTGTAGAGACTTGTGAGACTGTGGCTTTGCACTCCCCAGGATGGTACAGTACCCACCCACTGTAGAGACTTGAGAGACTGTGGCTTTGCACTCCCCAGGATGGTACAGTGGGCAACCCACCCACTGTAGAGACTTGAGAGACTGTGGCTTTGCACTCCCCAGGATGGAACAATGGGCAACCCACCCACTGTAGAGACTTGAGAGACTGTGGCTTTGCACTCCCCACGATGGAACAGTGGGCAACCCACCCACTGTAGAGACTTGAGAGACCCACTGTAGAGACTTGAGAGACTGTGGCTTTGCACTCCCCAGGATGGTACAGTGGGCAACCCACCCACTGTAGAGACTTGAGAGACTGTGACTTTGCACTCCCCAGGATACATCAATTGGCATGGAGCCCCCTCGTGGATCTGGCATGGTGCACTCATCCGGCTGAGGTGCCCCCCTTCCCTTCCCCCTGAGGTGCCTGTTGTATTTCTATCTGATGCCCCTGCAGTGTTCTCTCCGTCATGTTCGGGTATCGTGTGTGGGCCTTGCCCATGCATTTTGGGCCCAGTGGTCCACAGACTATGAATGGTGCAAAACCTGCACTACTAATAGTGGTGTATATTTTGTTTATTGTGTATATATATATATATATATATATGTATATATTTGCTTACTGTATTTTGATATATTACAATGGTTCCACTCATTTCCTTTTGTCTTTGCATTCTTCCGGGGGGGTTGGGGAGTGTTACTGTAATGTATAGATAAGCATTGGTGTGTGTGTTGTAGTAGGTGAGGGTCGGGGTGGGGGTTGGGGTGTTGAGTGTGTGTGTCCCTGTGTTTTTGCCTCCCCCCTCCCCTATGTCGTAGGTGCAGTACTCACCGAGGTCTTCGCCGCCGGCGTTGATGCTCCTCGTAGAAGAGCAGGAAGACTAGCGCTGGGAGAATATGAAGTTCCGTCTCCATGGTGCCCTCCCTCCTCGTGTAGTGTGTAGAGGTGAGCGAATTCCCTTCGAAATTCCTGTTTCTGCCGTGTTTTTATCTGCGGTGAATCCGCCCCGGAAAAGGTGGCGGATTGGTAGGTTGTGATACTGTGGGCGGTACATTGTCTCCCGCCTGTCTTTTGGCGGTGACCGCCGCGCAGTTTGTTTGTACCGCCGTGGCGGTCGGAGTGTTAACGCGGCTGTCTTTGTTGCCGGTTTCCACCACAGTCATAATTGCAAAAAGTTTATCGCCGGCCTGTTGGCGGACTTACCGCCGCTTTAACACCGTCCGCCAGGGTTGTAATGACCACCTATGTGTCTTACTGCACATACTCTGGACTCATAGTCAAGCATGCTTTATTCATACCATATATGTCTGCTTTTAATCTTGGCTTCTCAGGAGACTATTTTTTAGGGTAAAGCCTACATAGCATGCACTTGTGCATGAGTATCGCTTGCGAGATGTTGTAGTAGTTAGTAAAGGGCTCCGCCCATGTCATGTCAGTGTCTTTCATTGGTTCGTGGGCTTGCCTTTTAAAATCTGCTTGCTTTCATTAGTTGAAGGCATGCATATGTCATGCCTATTCCGGTGGATTGCCCTCCTTGAGCGCAGCGACCAAATACTGAAAACATACGAAGCTCGCTGTTTTCCATCCGGTTTGTGGACTACGTTTTCTCTTTTTTCGCAGCGCGATCTCACTTGTTTAATAGCGAGATCGCGCAAGTTTTTTTTCGATTTAATGAGGCAAGAGAAGTCCGGTTGGGAGTTTACTACTGCTAATAGCTCTAACTCGCAGAAATGCGAGACCCGTTGCATTGCAAATGCTTGTTTTTTTTTGTAAACAGATTTTATTAATGAAAAGCAGTGATGATAAATACAGACATCAACGAGCAGAATAGACCATGAATTCTCATTATGCATAGTAATATTATTAATAGTTATTCACTCCTTAACAGAGTTAATAACACAACTGGCTTTAGCATCTTCGTTTAAGTATAACATTTTCCATCTACCTCATTAGGTTCCATTAGCGTTAGTATCTCTTGAGCCAGTGTGAGGGTCAGGTTGGCCTAGTACGCTCGAGTGAGTTGATGTGCAAGTAATGGCAAAATTGAGATGCGCCTGGTAACTGCGACTAGGCGTATCTATTGAAAGTGTATAGAGATCAACCAATATGTAACTAATCCCCTCCCTCCCCCCTCAGATTGTGTCCTGTGGTGAGTATATATCCTGCCTGGTCATGCCTAAACCTCCCTGGCCATGTTAGTGACGCAGAGTGTCCCGATTGGCCCGCTTGGAGGCCCGCTCTATTCATGTTGTGTGCCGTGTGGTTTGACCCCTGTTAGGGCATCAGTCCGCAAGGGTGTCGGCCTGTGAGGAGGCATCCCTGCCCGGGTCCGAGTGCTCCCTCTGCAATGATATAACAATCTGATCCCAAGCCTCCTTCATCTCAGGGGGGCCCAGACCCCTTCTTAGCTCCGTGGATAGCGCTGTTCCCTCACTTTCAGCCCATTTCCTAAGCTCCCTTTGCCAGTTCCGAAGCCGCGACCCCCCAGGGACTTCCAGTTCCTCGTCAGCTCTCTTTTGGCTAAGATAAACGCAAGGTCTTGAGATCTACTAGTGGCCTTAGTCCTGTGTGTATGAGGGAACCAATGAAGTATGCATCTAGCAGGTGTGTGGGTAATTTCAGTCTCTGTGATGTTAAAGGTTTGCCAAATCACAGTTGCCTGCTGTAAGCTCCACAACATCGCCCTGCGACGGACCATCCCATTATATGCAGAGGATGGAGACCATGAAAAGCCCGTGGTGAGGATGTTGAAATGCCCAATGAAGATGACAGTGGTGAAGAAGAAGAAACTGACCTACATCAAGATGCCATTGATCACTTATTTACCTGAGTGTAAGTTTACCTTTGCATATTGTAACTTCTAATAGCAGAACAACTTGTGAAATAGGGAACATATCAGTCTGCAATGGTAATTTTGGTAGGAATGGTCAGTTCAGTAAAGTCCAAAGCAAAGATGTTAATAGATCAGAGTTTTCCAACATTTACTACTGTGTTCATTGACATAGATTAACTTTGCTTGTGTTAAGTATGTGTGGCCTCCTAACTTGTCATTTGAGTCAAATTTAATATGTGAAATTATTAATTATCTCTTTTTATTCTGTTTCGGGGACCTTCACCATTTCATCTTCATTTGGACATTTCAAAGTTGTGTCATTTGTGCTGGAAAGTACAAAGTGAACATGTGTTGATCCTGGGACAAATACCCACTTGGGATGGACAGATCTTGTACAGAGACACCTTGCACTGTGATTGAATGGAAGTTCAGGAGATTGTATCAGACATGTTTTCTGTGTGATGTTGCCATCAAGGGAATACGTACCACTTAACTTGCTTTGTGTTCATTGGAGGCAGCTGTTGATGTGTCTCCTCATAGTTGATTGAACTTTTTTTAGCACACCACTGAATGGTGGTTGTGACATTGCATCAGATTCCTCCACAGTGTCTTGTAATGGTCATGTGGCCTCAAATTGTGTTACTGCCATGATGTAGAGTATTGTTGTTATTGATGTAGGATGCCTATTGTGAGGGCAGGATTTATGGCGCCAGCTGCGGTCATGCATCATTGATAATTGGCTATTTAATTTGATCCCATGCAATATTCCCTTTCTTACACTGTGTCAAGGTCATGGAGTGTCCACCTCTAAATGGCACAGACTATTGAGGTTTTGAATGGTTTGTAAAACTCAGCTCCGATTTCATGTTAAGACTAATTACCTATATATATGTTACCAATACATTGGGATTTTGATTTGTTTTGCTTGAATGAAATAGGTAACACAGTATCTCTTTGTCATTTCTAATTTTCTTTTGCAAATTAATGTTCCAAAGATTTGACAAAATGATGGTGGAAGACAGACATGAAAGATGAAATGGCACAATAAATGCAACAACAGTTCTGTACTTAGTGTCTATATCATTTATTTGCATGACACAAAGGAAAAGAAAGGTGTATCAAACAATTACAAAGTAAACTAAAAAAGTCTGTCATGGTGGATCAAAGTATAGTAGTAGAGACAAAACAGTTTGGAGTCAAATGTGCAAAATGCACCTGCCCTCAAAAAAGTTAAATGTGTACCTGAAATCATCCACAGAGTGAATGGTAAACACACACTGAAGGAAATTTGGATCTGCATCTCTTGGTGGTCCGTGTGTCCATATGCTCCAGGGAGGGTGAGAGGGTGGGGGCACAGGGGCTGGTGTGGGAGGAGCAGGCTTCTCATGTGGAAGGGCTTCCCTATCTGTGGATGGCAGTGGTGTACTTGGTCCAGATGCAGAAGTACCACAGACTGGGGCATGTGGTATGGGAAAATCCCTACACATGTGGTGATACATGACGAAAAGCACCCTAGTCAGGGAGCTCATTTGGTCATTGTTGTGCCGTAATTCCAGCATGAGCTCCCTCTGCACCTCCTTGATCTCCTGGAACTCAGTTACGACCTGGCCCATCACGTCTTGGGACACATGTACTGCTCCTAAGACTCGGTCAATGGTGGTCTTGCTGATAAAGACACCAGTAGCCTCACTATCCTGGCCCACTGATTTCCTTCCACGAAACCGACCCCCACTACCCTGTGCCCTGGAGGTAGTTTGTCCTACTCCACTAGGTCCTGGCACAACTGGAGGCAGTGTTGGTGTTGTCTCAACAGCATCCAGGACTGGGTGGCACAAGGTTGGTGTGTAGTTCCTTGGTACACAGAAAGTGGAGATATCCTGATGCTGAGATGTGGTTGCAGCTGTCGTGGGAGGTGTAGGTGCATGTCAAGTGCGACTCACTGAAGCTGTCCAGATGGACCAGGCTGCTCCTGATCATCCTAACTGGCAGGAATGGAGTCTTCACTGATGGCTTGATCCTGGCCTGGAGTGGAGGTGCCTTGAGTGGCAGACAGTGGTACATTGGCCTGGGGGTTGGATCAGAGAAAAAAGCAGACAATATGAAATTAATTTCTGGTTTTTACCTCATATGTGTATTTATGTACAAATGGAGCAACCTAAAAAAATACAATCAGACTGATGGAATGATTAAGCCTTTGTGTGATTTTCATTGTTTTACATATGCAGGCTGATTTACATAGATGCAAACTCCAGCGATGATGTTGTAGAGTTGTCTTGAAATGTTATACCATAATTGTACATTGCATGTACCAGACATTCAACCTAACACAGTGGTGAGTAGATTAGAGTACTGGACCATTCCAAGGTCTAGCAGGCTACAAAACATTGAACAAATTGTGATTCAACTTAATAGTTAAACTGCCATTTGTCATCATATGGACAATGTAAAGGAAATCGTGTGTGGATACTACTTCTCTTCAGCATGCCACATCACATGGTAGGAAATCCAGGATTTAACAGACTATAAATTATGTGAGTGTATATCTTACTTCAATGTAGATTTGAGAAGTTGTTAACATGCTTGAGGTACACAGCAACTGACATTTTCATCCATAGCATTTGATGGTGACTGTCAAATGCACAGCTTTTTTAGATGTGTGCACACATAGAAGTAAAGGAAGGTAGAGCAACATTACATTGCACTATTGTTTTGCTTGTTTTGCAGACACAAAAAACGGGCATCATGGTAGCTGTAGTCATCTGTTGACACAATAGACAATAGTCGTTAAAAAGTGAGTGACACATATCTATTTCAATAACTACAGTGGAGATGAACACATATTTACAACAGGTACATACATATGGATATGATGTGAGTTGGTGAAAATACCACTTACAAACAGCATACCTTCATGTGCAGATGGATGGAGTTTTAGACCTGTTTTTGGGAGAACAACAACATACATTGAAAGAAAGCAAGGGACTAAGCAAATGCAAGGGATGATCCATGGGGAACAACACACAATGGGGGTCATTCTGACCTCGGCGGTAAAAGGCCCTTACTGCCGGTCAGAAGTCTGCCATACTACCGCCGCGGCCGCGGTCGACCGCCACGGTCATTCTGACCACCAACTGTGAAACCGCCAAAAATCCGACATCCAAGGAAGGCCGCCACATCAGCGGGCCGCGGAAAACTGGAGATGACCAAACCTCCACCGTCACGCCAACACAAACACGCCCATGCCATTCTGACCCACGAATCCACGCGGCGGTCTTTCAACCGCGGTATTCCATTGGCGGTACACACCGCCGCCCTCAAAATACACACACAGCTCCTAAACACTGCCACATTGGACAATTTGAAATACGCACACCTGACACACATACAAACAACGCTCCCACACATCCAATCAACTATAAAACACACATCCACATCACCCACAAACCCCCACTAGTTGGAAATCGGAGCGAAGGCGAGAGCGAGAGCGAGAGATAGCGATAGCGAGCACAGCATTAGAAAACCCCAACACACACAGGAACACAACTTCATCACCCACACCACATCTACGCACACATCACCACATATCACCACGCACATCACCACAAACACCACCCCACACCTCATCCACACCACCCCATGGCACCCCAAAGACACCCAAGGTTTTCGGACCAAGAACTCCGGGTCATGGTTGAGGAAATCATGAGGGTTGAGCCCCAGCTCTTCGGCACACAGGTGCAGCACACCACCATAGCAAGGAAGGCTGAATTATGGCAAAGGATCGTAGACAGGGTCAACGCTGTGGGACAGCATCCCAGAAATCGGGAAGATATAAGAAAGCGATGGAACGACCTACGGGGGAAGGTGCGCTCGATGATCTCCAGGCACAACATCGCTGTGCCGAAGAGTGGCGGCGGACCCCCACCCACCCCACCCCAATTCACAGCATGGGAGCAAGAGGTGGTAAACATCCTGCATCCTGATGGCCTCGCTGGAGTACAAGGAGGAATGGACTCTGGTAAGTAGAATCTCAACCACTTCACCCCCCCCCCCAAACACCAGCATGCCAACCCCCCCCCCTCACCCCCAATCTCACCCCCCAGCACATAACCTCCCTGCCAATGTCTCACCAGCACAACCCACCCTAAACAACACCAACCCCTGAATGCCAACACAAACCATAGACAGCCACCACCAAAGCATGACCATTGCACATACCCATACACCCCCCCCAAACCCTCACAACACCTCCCACAAGGGAATGCCAGCACTGGGGGACAAGGGCACCCAAAATGCACGCCATGGCACACACAGAAACAATAACCATACTCCTTTACCCCTGCAGGGCCCAAACGACAACACACCGCCACGGAGGGTCCAGAGATGTCCATCCCACCCCCAGAACAGGCCCCCAGCGAGGACAGCAGCTCTGTCGACCTAGAACCTGATGACCAGCCCGGACCATCGGGGACCTCTGGACAGTCGGTTCCCCACACACAGGCCACAGCAGACCCAAACCCCCCTGGGAACACCAGCACAGCTCCCACCCAGCGGGCCCATGCCTCTGTCCCGCGGACGCGTCAATCAGCGGTGTGTCCGCCACTACAGGGCACCCAGGCTGACCCAACACCCCAACAACAACAGGGACCTGGGGGCAGTGGTAGTGGGCACACCGTCCAGGGGACAGAGGCCCGGGGAAACAGGGCAACTGGGAGGGCTGCTGTGCGACAGGGGGGGAGGACAGGCCCAGGGAACCGACTCTCCAAGAGGCCATCACCACCATCATGGGAGCGTATCATCACTCCCAGGAGACGATGGCAACGGTACTGGCCAGGTTCACCGAGATCCAGGCACAGCGGGAGGAACGGAACATGGGGTTCAGCAATGAACTCCGGGCCATCGCTACCGCAATGGGGACCATAGTCCAGGCCCTAAACCGCATTGAAACCACATTGCGGGACCATGTGGCACCGCAAAGGGCCCCTGTCACTAGCCAGGAACAGCCTACCACCTCCGCCGGCGCTAGTGGTCAGGAGGCCCCCACAGAACGACGGGCCACCAGAACCCCACCTCCTGCTGAAGAACAACCACCCCGCAAGAGGAACCTGAGATCTCAAATGAAGACAGAGTAGGATGCCAGGACCCCCGCCAGTCTAATATACCCCCGGATGTCATTCCACTGTCCCACAGTGTCACCCTGTCCAACCTTGAACTGCCCCTGCTCCATCCTTCCACTGCCATATGAACAATGCACCTGTGCGACCGAGAACTGGACTCTGCCATGGACATAACTCTACCCTCACCCTTCACCGTTTAATTTCATGTACCAAAATATAGCACTAAAAATAAATCACTCATTGCACATAAATCATTCTGGAGTCAGCCTGTATTATTTACAAATGTATAACACATTACTTATCAATAATGTTCTGTTATATATGTGTGGACAACATACCGATGTCAATAAGCATTAGTCCATGGGCTAACCAGGCAGAAGTCACGCAGTGGGTCATACAGCACTGAAAAGGGAAGGGAAAAGTAAACTTCAGGTCAAAAGAACTGGGGGGCAATACACAAAGTAAAGATGCAGGGGGCATTCACTAAATGGTAAATGGCGTGGGAGATTCCTACCTGTGTGCTACTGAAAATACTGTAGGATAACTCTGTCCCTGTTGTCTGGGTCGTCCTCTTCGTCTTCCTCCTCTTCACTCTCCGCAGGCTCCACAGCTGCTTTAACACCACCATCTGGACCATCCTCCTGCAGGAAGGGCACCTGACGTCGCAATGCCAGATTGTGAAGCATACAGCAGGCCACGATGATCTGGCACACCTTCTTTGGTGAGTACATCAGGGATCCCCCTGTCACATGTAGGCACCTAAACCTGGCCTTCAGGACGCCAAAGGTTCTTTCAATGACCCTCCTAGTTCGCCCATGGGCCTCATTGTACCGTTCTTCTGCCCTGGTCCGGGGATTCCTCACTGGGGTCAATAGCCAAGGCAGGTTGGGGTAACCAGAGTCACCAATTAGCCACACACGTTGTCTCTGTAGCTGTTCCATCACATAAGGGATGCTGCTATTTCGCATCACATACGCGTCATGCACTGACCCAGGGAACATGGCATTCACATGGGAGATGTACTGGTCAGCCAAACAGACCACCTGGACGTTCATCGAATGGTAACTTTTCCTGTTTCTGTACACCTGCTCATCGTCTTTTGGGGGTACTAAAGCCACATGGGTCCCATCAATGGCACCAATTATGTTGGGGATATGTCCAAGGGCATAAAAATCACCCTTCACAGTGGCCAAATCAACCTCCTCAGGGAATACAATGTAGCGCCGCATGTGTTTCGTCAGGGCAGACAACACTCTAGACAAGATTTTTGAAAACATAGGCTGAGACATTCCAGATGACATGGCCACTGTTGTCTGGAATGAGCCACTTGCCAAAAAATGGAGGACTGACAGAACCTGCACTAGAGGGGGAATTCCTGTGGGTTGGCGGATGAGGGACATCAGGTCTGGCTCCAGCTGGGCACACAGTTCATGTATAGTGGTTCGGTCAAGCCGGTATCGTAGTATGATGTGGCGTTCTTCCATTGTCGACAGGTCCACCAGCGGGCGGTACACGCGAGGATTCATCCTTCTCCTCGCAAGTCCCAGCAGACGGTGCCTAGGAAGGACAACATGGAGCACAGAGTCAAGCAAGTCACAGGTACGTTCACCACTGCATGCACAGTACACGAAAAGGTATGGATGGCTATGTTTGGATGTGTGGCAATGCAAGGCCTAGGCCTGTGTGACGCAGTTGAAATTAAGCCATGTGGGCCCTTGAAATGGCGGCTGCCTGACCGGTGAAGTGGGACAATGGGATGTGAGGTCAATGCGCTGGTGTGGCACACCGTGGCGGGAGGCGGTCGAAGACCGCTATACGAACCCGCATTGGTTAACATTGAACCCTATGGGATTCAGGAGCCAATGACGATGTGCGCCGGCGGTCGCGGTACGCACAGCCGCGGCCGTGACCGCCATTTTCTATCTGCCTAATCACTCGATACCTGATCATCCACAGGAGAGGACCTATACTGCAAGTGCTGCTGTAACCTCGGTCTGGAAGTGACAATGGCTGCTGCGACTGGGGAAAGGGCCCCTGCCTTCACGTCTGAAGAGTTGGAGAAACTAGTGGATGGGGTCCTCCCCCAGTATGCGCTACTCTACGGTCCTCCAGACCAACAGGTGAGTACACTGAGTGCACATTGAATGGGTTATGGCTGTGTGGAGTGGGGTGGATGTAAGTTGTTGGGGTGGGGAGAAAATGAGGACTGCAACACACGACAGATGAGAGAATGGGCCACATGGCAAGGTTGGGGAGGGGGGGGCATGTACTCCAAACATGCCGAAAATTCACGTTTTCTCTTTCCCACCCTGTACATGTCTAACAGGTGAGCGCCCATCAGAAAATCGACATTTGGCGTGCCATCGCCAAGGAAGTCCGGGCCCTGGGGGTCTACACCAGACGGGGCACCCACTGCCGCAAGAGGTGGGAGGACATCCGCCGCGGAACCCGAAAGACCGCCGAGTCACTGCTGGGGATGGCCTCCCGACCTAGGAGGGGTGCCAGTCGTACCCTGACCCCTCTGATGTCCCGGATCCTGGCGGTGGCCTACCCTGATTTGGATGGGCGCTTGAGGACATCACAGCAGACACAAGGGGGTGAGTACCTGCACATTCTGCTATCCTTAAGCGCAGTTGAGGCGTCTGGGTGGGGGAGGAGGGCCGTGGGTGACACTAGGCCAGGGCGCTTTCTGTAGTGTAGTCCCCTCCCTTAGACATGGCCCTGTGCCCCCGCCCCCCACCTCTGTAGGGTGCCAAGTACAGCTATCCATGGTCCTGCATCACCCATGTGCGCGTCTGTTGTCCCTAGACCTGTTGGCCTAGTCAGAAGTACTGAGTAGTGTACCCCAATTTCGCGGCTTAGTGCATGAGGCACCTGTGTCTGTCCTCTCCGCCAACGGTATTGACAAGGCATACACTCAACTTTGTATTATTTCTCCCCCCACCCTTATTCTTTGTCTTCTTGTGCATCAGCATCATCAGGCGGAGGAGAATTGGCGTCGGAGCACGAGGGAGCTGCAAGTCGCAATGCCCCGGTGGGCACTGGAACAGACACCGAGGGCACCAGTGATCCGGAGGGCGAGGGGAGCACAACAACGGGGACCGGTGAAGACACCAGCGACACGGACACGTCCTCGTTTGGGAGCTCCCTAGCGGGGGCGGCAACATCCGGGCCCCCCGCCTCCACAGGTACAGCCGACACCCAGCGCTCCAGCTCCGCCCTCCCAGCAGCCCCTCAGCCTTCGCTCCGTGCCCGCTCGCCCAGGAAGGCGGGCGTCTCCTTCGCCCCAGGCACCTCAGCCCCTGCCCCAGTTACCCCTGCTGCCCTCAGTGCGGAGCTCATTGACCTCGTGAGGACGCTCATTGTTGGGCAGACTACCCTTTTGAATGCCATCCAGGGGGTGGAAAGGGAGGTGCATCGGAGCAATGCCTACCTGGAGGGCATTCATTCGGGTCAGGCTGCCCATCAACAATCGTTCACTGCTCTGGCCTCAGCACTGACGGCAGCCATTGTCCCTGTCTCCAGCCTCCCTCTTCTAACTGCCTCCACCCTTTCTCTGTCTCCTGTCCCTCAGCCTATCCCATCCACACCATCAGACCAGCCTGCACACACCTCAACACCCAAGGCCAGATCATCCAGACACAAGCACCACAGGACACATAAGCATTCACCCAGCAACACCCAGATGCAGACATTCCAACAGTCACTACCACCTCTGTGTCCCCCTTCTCCTCGTCTCCCTCCTCCCTCCCTGTGACGTCTACACTCACACCTGCATGCACACCACCATCAGCCAGTGCTTCCATCACCAGCACACCCTCCACTACAGTCCTCACACGTGCAGTCACCACCCCCACTGCCATCTACACGTCCCCTGTGTCCTCTCCCACTGTGTCTGTCACCCCCTCTTCCAAGACACATAAACGCAGGCAGACACCCAAACAACAGCCAACCACCTCACGACAGCCTACGCCTCAGTCACCTGCACCCAAAGACAGCACACCTGACTCTCCTACAACCACATCCTCTTCCTCCACTTCCATCACCACTACTCCTACCCTTTACCTTGGTCCTAAGAAATGTTACCTCTCTAATCTTAACCTCTTTCCCTCCCCTGACCCACCCCCTCCATCGGTTAAGAGTCCCAAGAGCACCTCAGCCACCACCAGCCCAGCATCGAGGGTCCAAGTGGTGCATGGCTTCTGGAGTCCACCCTTTGGCGGCAGTGACACTTCACTGAGCAGCAAGGGGACATCCAGCCCACCCCTAGCCAAGAGGACACGTAAAGTGAAGGGCCGCCGTGAGAGGACTGAGACGGCTGCCCCCAAGGAGCCAACAACGGCCACTTCACCTGCCACAACAGCCAGGGGAGGCAAGGGCTCGAGAGCCCCATCTAAGGAGCGAAAGGGCAGCAGGGTGGAGAGGTCATCCATCAGGGGCGCGGAGCTGGAGGGCCCCGCAAGCCCCATCCCGCCTGCAAGGGACGACAGCAAAGGGCCCAGGACTCTATCCCCGAAGGGGCCTGCCACTGCACATTCGGAGGGCGAGTGATCAGGGTGTCCAGCCCAGGTCTGGCTCCCTAGACTTCCTGGAAGAGGACCGCTGAAGAGGGCACCGCCGTGCAGAAGAGCACTGCTGAACAGGGCCCCGCCGTGAAGACAGGCACCGCTGAAGAGGGCCCCGCTGTGCAGAAGAGCACCGCTGAACAGGGCCCCGCCGTGCAGACAGGCACCGCTGAACAGGGCCCCGCCGTGAAGACAGGCACCGCTGAACAGGGCCCCGCCGTGAAGACAGGCACCGCTGAAGAGGGCCCCGCCGTGCAGAAGAGCACCGCTGAAGAGGGCCCCGCCGTGCAGAAGAGCACCGCTGAAGAGGGCCCCGCCGTGCAGAAGAGCACCGCTGAAGAGGACCCCGCCGTGAAGATAGGCACCGCTGAACAGGGCCCCGCCGTGCAGAAGAGCACCGCTGAAGAGGGCCCCGCCGTGCAGAAGAGCACCGCTGAACAGGGCCCCGCCGTGAAGACAGGCACCGCTGAACAGGGCCCCGCCGTGAAGACAGGCACCGCTGAACAGGGCCACGCCGTGCAGAAGAGCACCGCTGAAGAGGGCCCCGCCGTGCAGAAGAGCACCGCTGAACAGGGCCCTTCCTGTCAAGCACCGCTCCGCTGGGCCCCTCCTGTCAAGCACTGCTCCGCTGGGCCCCTCCTGTCAAGTACCGCTCCGCTGGGCCCTTCCTGTCAAGCACCGCTCCGCTGGGCCCCTCCTGTCAAGCACCGCTCCGCTGGTCCCCGCCGTCTCAAGCACCGCTCCGCTGGGCCCCGCCGTCTCAAGCACCGCTCCGCTGGGCCCCTCCTGTCAAGCACCGCTCCGCTGGGCCCTTCCTGTCAAGCACCGCTCCGCTGGGCCCCTCCTGTCAAGCACCGCTCCGCTGGGCCCCTCCTGTCAAGCACCGCTCCTCTGGGCCCCGCCGTCTCAAGCACCGCTCCGCTGGGCCCCGCCGTCTCAAGCAACGCTCCGCTGGTCCCCTCCTGTCAAGCACCGCTCCACTGGGCCCTTCCTGTCAAGCACCGCTCCGCTGGGCCCCGCCGTCTCATGCACCGCTCCGCTGGGCCCCTCCTGTCAAGCACCGCTCCGCTGGGCCCTTCCTGTCAAGCACCGCTCCGCTGGGCCCCTCCTGTCAAGCACCGCTCCGCTGGGCCCTTCCTGTCAAGCACCGCTCCGGTGGGCCCCGCCGTCTCAAGCACCGCTCCGCTGGGCCCTTCCTGTCAAGCACCGCTCAGCTGGGCCCCACCGTCTCAAGCACCGCTCCGCTGGGCCCCGCCGTCTCAAGCACCGCTCCGCTGGGCCCCTCCTGTCAAGCACCGCTCCGCTGGGCCCTTCCTGTCAAGCACCGCTCCGCTGGGCCCCGCTGTCTCAAGCACCGCTCCGCTGGGCCCCGCCGTCTCAAGCAACGCTCCGCTGGTCCCCTCCTGTCAAGCACCGCTCCGCTGGGCCCTTTCTGTCAAGCACCGCTCCGCTGGGCCCCTCCTGTCAAGCACCGCTCTGCTGGGCCCTTCCTGTCAAGCACCGCTCCGCTGGGCCCCGCCGTCTCAAGCACCGCTCCGCAGGGCCCTTCCTGTCAAGCACCGCTCCGCTGGGCCCCGCCGTCTCAAGCACCGCTCCGCTGGGCCCCGCCGTCTCAAGCACCGCTCCGCTGGGCCCCTCCTGTCAAGCACCGCTCCGCTGGGCCCTTCCTGTCAAGCACCGCTCCGCTGGGCCCCGCCGTCTCAAGCACCGCTCCGCTGGGCCCCGCCGTCTCAAGCACCGCTCCGCTGGGCCCCTCCTGTCAAGCACCGCTCCGCTGGGCCCCTCCTGTCAAGCACCGCTCCGCTGGGCCCTTCCTGTCAAGCACCGCTCCGCTGGGCCCCGCCGTCTCAAGCACCGCTCCGCTGGGCCCGCCGTCTCAAGCACCGCTCCGCTGGGCCCCTCCTGTCAAGCACCGCTCCGCTGGGCCACTCCTGTCAAGCACCGCTCCGCTGGGCCCCTCCTGTCAAGCACTCCCCAGGATATGGCAGTGGGCATAGTGGCCCCTTCGTGGGTCTTGCGTCGTGGACTCATGTGGCTGAGGTGCCCCCCCTTCCCTTCCCCCTGAGGTGCCTGTAGTTTTGTCATCAGATGCCCCTGCAGTGTTCTCTCCAAAGGACTCAGGTCTCGTGTGTGGGCTTTGCCCTTGTGTTGCTACACTTTGGCCCACGGACAAATCGTTACTACGTAAAATGTGCAGGACTGATTTCTGCAGTTGTCCACTGCTGTGTATATTGACTTTATAAATGTAAATATTCTGGCTAGTTGACCACTACTTATCGGAGGCTATTTTGGACATAAATATTTATTGACAATTTTGAAATGTCATTGCATTTTTTACGGGGGTTTGGTTGGTGTCACTGTGACTTGTTGCTCTGCATTGGTGTGTACATATTGGGGGGGGCGTGGGGGTTGCATATGTGTGTGCCCGTAACCTTTCGTCCTCCCCCCTCCTGTGTGTCGTAGGTGCTGTACTCACCGTTGACGTCTGCGCCGGAGTTCGTACTCGTGGTAGATGAGCAGGTAGACGAGAGCAGGTATGATGTTCAATTTGGGTTCCATGCTGTCCTCCGTACTCGTGGAGGGCGTAGAGGTGAGCGTTTTCACATTCGTAGTCTGTTTCCGCCGTGTTTTTATCGGCGGGGCTCCCGCCCCGGAAAAGGTGGCGGATTGGTGGGTCATGATAGTGTGGGCGGTACATTGTCTGCCGCCTGCCTGTTGGCGGTGACCGCCGCGCTGTTTGTCGGTCCCGCCGTGGCGGTCGGAGTGGTAAAGTGGCGGGCTGTGTTGGCGGTTCCCGCCAGGGTCAGAATTCCATTTTTTGGACCGCCGGCCTGTTGGCGGTTTGGCCGCCGCTTTATCAAGGACCGCAAGTGTTAGAATCACCCCCAATGTGACTAAACATAATGCACATTGTTAAAAAGAGAGAAACAACCATGATGTTCGTAATTGGTATGAAACAAGAGATTTTGTGGAGTCAAGTTTAGATATATCTGTTTTGATAAAGGTGTTGAACCATTCTAGACCTCTAACTTAAGGGCAGAACTCCATTTGTGATTATTGAGACATTGCTAAGTGCAAGTTACCAATCTCCACTCCACAAGGGAATCCTGTCAAGCCTTCAGGATGTAGGATCTGCAGACCTTCTCTTCCCAGGGAAAGAGTTTTAAGGGGGGACTCGGAGAACCACCACTAGTCCTCTGGGCCTCCAAGTGACAATGGAGGCCAGGAAACACACTCTCCTCTGCAGGTCATTTCACCTCTTCCTAACCTCCTTCTGTGTGCCCAGGTTGATCACCGTTCAACTAGTCTGGCCCACATTTGCCTTTTCTGAGATATGGTTGTATTTTGTACTTGTGCTCCAAATAATTGTGGCTCTACTCTAATGATTTCACCCACCATGACAGACAACTCTCCCTCTGTGAAACATTGATTTCTCCTCCCTGCCATTGTGAATATTCATTAAATAAAATAGTGCCCAAACAGATGTGGAATAATCAAAACAAAATATCATCAAAAACACAGGGAAAAAAACTGCCTTCTGTGTGGCAAATTCTGTTGGGAAAATTGTCTGCTGCAGTATGATGGCAAATAATCATGGTCTGAAATGGAGTGTGTTTTATAGTGTGTTTTGCAGGTGTTCACAATAGTCTAATATACCACAAGTTCGGGCTCCTAGCATCCAGCCAATCGCCACAGCCATAGTACTATATTGAATGGGTTCCGCAATGCACCTCCACCATCATGGGACCACCACTGATACACCGCAAGCACGACTGTGTTATCATTAGAGGCCACCAGATTGGCTACGGGATGCAGGTGGTGCAACGGACTAGACTGTTGTGTTGTTCTTTGGCTCAACCACAATTTGACTTTCTGGTCTTTTCGGGTCCACCGCCAACATGGTTTGGTAGTAAAATCATAAAGATGAAAATTAGATCTTGATGGGAACAAAGCAAGCCACACCACTCTGGACACCCCTCAAGTGTCTTGATTTCAGAAATGTTTGGGGTTGGTAGTTTTCATTCTGTACCGGTCGACCCCAGATCCAATGACTGCAGGCCCATCCTAATAAACATTTTGATGTTTCCACTTTGCATTTTGAGCACATCTTGACATAGACAATAGACCATCCCCTACCAGTTGGGGTATTGGTTTCGTTAGGAGAAGTGTAGGTGTGAGTACTTTTGTCGATCCTCGCAAATACCAAAACCCTATCACATACCTGTGAAGAAAACTGTGATTTTACTCAAACATTGCATTAGCAGGGCATTCTGGGTAAGATAGCCGGTTGGACCCATGCGAGCTACACCACCCTGCACTTCTCTGGGTGTCTAACTGTCAGGAATGCCAGATGTTGGTAGACTTTTCCTTGTATGCCGGCCAACACCAGACTCAAATACTGCAGCTGCACCAACCCCAACACTATTCAAATTTGAAAAAAAATTGTGATGTTTCCACTGCGTTTTTTGGAGCCATTCCTGATGGGTGCACATTTTAGAAACATTCAACATATTTTTCCTAAGAGTATGCCATTCTCTTATGTCTGACCCAAAGATTAACTTTCATCACAATTAGAAGACTGCAGTTCTCAGACTACTCTAGGTAAAGAATGAGATGGGATAAAGCAGACATACTTCCTATCACAGACAACGCTGATTCAGTTTGAAAATACAAACCTTGTAATTTCATCTCCAACACATTGCTTAATTTGGGGTTAAAAATTGGCAGGGATACCCATGGATGGCTTTCTGAGAGTTTGTGAAGAGCTTCCTATGAAACTAAGATTCAAATTAGAGAGCTAATTTAAACGTTTATTGTCAATATGAGGAAAGATTTAGGGCCTGATTTAGATCTCGGTGGAGGGGGTTATTCCATCGCCATGTTGATGGACATCCCGCCTTCCGAAATCTAAATACCATAGAAAACAATGGTATTCAGATTTCGGCGGACAAGATATCTGTCACCGTTGTGACAGAGTAACCCCTTCGACGAGATCTAAATCAGGCGCTTAGTGTCTCAAAACTCTGAGGCAAGCCGATTTTGTTCATCATCAGAATCTGCTTTTAGAGGCACTTAGAACAAAAATAGCAGATATAAGAAAAGTGAGGCTGCATCCAATTCAGTGCCACATTTTGTGCGCTCCTCTAACGCCACCATGTGTGCGCTGTATTTAAGTTACGGTGCACCATGGCAGTAATTAGGGCACTAGCGTCACAAATGTTTGACGCTAGTTTGGCGTTTTTGCAGGATTACAATAAAAAAAATTGACACTAATCCTGCAAAGCTATTGAGGCCCATTATAAATAATGGTGTGCTTCCTTTTAACACCTGCTTAGTGCAGGCTTTAAAAAAGCAGCAAAAAATATCGCGAATAAATCTTTTAAGTTTCTTCATGCCATCTTGTAAGCTCCCCTAATGGGGGAACATCCTCCTTGCATACATTATGCCTGGCGCATGCATAATGTGGCGCAAGAGATTACAAAGTGGCGCAGTGCATGCTTTGAGCCACTTTGTAAATCTGGCGCTGAGATTTTGGCCTCGTTGGGCCACATTAGCGTAAAAAAAAAAATGGCTCTAATGTGGCGGAAGAAGGTGCTAGGCCCTCTTAAATCTGGCCCTAAGTTTCACAGTTCAGATGTTATTTTGAGTCATTCACTTGGGGAAATACACTGCCCTGCCTTAGTATAGAAGTGCTGAAATACTTATATCAACTAGAAGCTTTAGTGATTTTGGACACAGAATTGTACTGCTCAGCAGCACAAAAGATCCCATTTTTCATCTCCTGAATCATAACCGTGTTGTAAAGCTTGAGCATACGGCATGGGCTTCAAAGGACATTGGGGCTCAGATTTAAGAGGGCCTAGCACCTTCTTGCACCACATTAGCTTTTTTTCTTTCTTTTTTTCTTTTTAAAACCTTTATGAATTTTATGTTGTAACATCTTAAAACATAAACACTGGTCACAATTAAACACCTTTATAATGCTGTATTTGTGCTATTTCATACTGGGCTGCAACAGAACACGCCCTTAACTCATTATACATTATACACTCAACGGTCCACATTCCCGGGGGACTCCACATTTAGGGCCTGATTACAACTTTGGAGGAAGGTGTTAATCCGTCCCAAAAGTGGCGGATATACCACCAGCCGTATTACGAGTCCATTATATCCTATTGAACTCGTAATACGGCTGGTGGTATATCCGTCACATTTGGGACGGATTAACACCTCCTCCAAAGTTGTAATCAGGCCCTTAATCATCAATGTCATGCACCCGGGACAACTCATTGTCAAACATCATTAAACCCTTTCCATTTACCACACACTTTGTAATATTTAGCTAGACACCCCCGCATTTCATAAACCAGTTTTTCCTGCTGAGCACATCAGTCCACCCCCCGCCTCCACAGGGAGAGCATTTGTGCTGCTTCCGAACTCCAGTTGGCAGCTATGTCATGCTTTGCAATTAGGAACGCCAACCCAAAGAAGGCATGATCTGCCCTACAACTTCCCCCTCCCTTGAGGACACCTAGAAGCACAGGTAGTGGGGCCATCTCCACCTCCATATGCAGCGGTCACCACCTGCCAATTGTTCTCTATGTGTGGGCAGGGCCACACCATGTGGTATAAATCTGCGTCGGGTCGGGAACAACAGGGGCATGTGGAGTGGGGTTGAAGATCCACCTTTTGCATTCTGTCTTGGGTAAGGTATGCAACATGCAGGTAATATGTTTGTACCAGAGAGAGGTGGGAGGCTATGGTCAGGCGCCTCGGGCCATCAAGGCATCCCGCCGGTCCTCCTGCTCCATCATCCCCAGCCAACCCTCCCATCACTCTCTGAGATTCATAATTGGTTTTGGTCTGTTAATTCTCAAGGTACAATATATTTGGGATACTCCGCCCCTGCCCAAGTCACCCATCAGAACCTTCGCCTCCACCAGGCTGAACTCAGCGAGGACCATGCCAGCCCGGACGTATGTGCTCAGTGCGAGCAGCAGCTGCAAGTGTTTATGGGACTGGGTTTTTGAGAGAGAGTATTGCTGTTGTAGGTCTTGGAAGGACAGCATGTGAGAGCCCATCCAGACATCCCCCAGCAGTGAGATGCCAATGTTATACCACCTGGTGAACCCCTCCAAAGTGGGGACCTCGTGGAGCCATGTAAGCATCTTTTTTTTACGCAGATGTGGCCCAACGAGGCCAAAATCGCCATGCCAGATTTACAAAGTGGTGCAATGCATAAATTGTGCCACCTTGTAACCCCTTGCACCACATTATACCTGCACCAAGCATGATATACGCAAGTGGGCATCCCAGGTTAGGCGTGCCCAAAAAATTGCTCAAATAAATCTTTTAGATATCTTTGTGCCATTTTTTGCCCCATTTTTAATGCCTGCACAGAGTAGTCGTTTAAAGGAGCCACACAATTATTTATAATTGGACTCAATGTGCTTTGCAGGATTAGCGTCAACATTTTTTACACTAACCCTGTCAAGTGCTAAACTAGCGTCAAAAACTCCCTAACTAACACCATGCTGTGCCGTATCTTGAATTGGGCGCACACATGGTGGCGTTAAGGGGGTGCTCAGGGGCGCAAGAAATGTGGTGCTGCATGGCTGCAGCGCCACTGTTCTTAAATGTGTGCCCCGGGTGTTTTTATTAACTGCATTGTAAGACATATGGTAGTCATAAGCAGGCTATTTTTATGAGCTAGATTATATGTGCTTTAGAGGACAACGCTATCTTTCTCGCTAGAAGGTCAAACTTGGAGTAATTTTAGAATAAACTGAAGGTGAACATGAGCGTGCTGTATAACATACCTGGAATAGAGGTATAGTCTATACAGTTCTCTGCCATGGGGGGGTCTCTCTTGTCCATAAACAATAGAATATTTAGGGATATGCAGGAACATGGATCCTGTTATTCATTCTTAAGAAAAAAACATTAAATAAGATGTGCATGTGCACACAGTAGACTACATTTTGTGAGCTCTTTTCTTTTGTTTATAGTTAATATATACAATCAGACAAATAATACAAGTAGTATATTTGACTAAAAAGGGCAATGTTTGTAAAAAAAATTAAAACAAACTAAATTAAAATCAAGCCTCAAAATAATATGTAAATGCACACAGAGTATCAAATGGTGCTTTTTTGTATTTTGTTTTCTGTCCTTAATTGATGTCTGTAGAGGTCTGATATCACTTACAAAAACATTTCTTTAGGGAAGGGCCTGTGTTCTCCTCGCTCTGTTGGGAGAGGCCCACTCCAGGTGCATTGCACCTTGCACCGATCATAATATGCATATGTCAAAGCGCTACTTGGGTGGCACGTGATACGTGGCAGTTTTGCATTGGATCTCACCTGCGGGGTGGGTAATGGGGTGTGTAAGGGCAGGCTGGGAGTGTCTGTAGTGGTGGTGCAAGATGCACCATTCTTGCAGAGTTTCTCAGCGTCCTGAACATGTGGTGCCATCTTTGTTTTCCATTATGCCAAATCAAAGATGGCACCTTTCCCATTACTTTCTTTGGGCTAATCCCTAACCCAAGATGGCGGTCATTTGCTTGACTAAAGTTTGTTTCCTGGTCATTACACAGTATGTAAGGCAGTAAGACCTTGTCAAAAGTGTGCTTTGTAATCATCGTTCTCTGTTCATGCTCCTAGTTGGTTCCTTGAGTTGACTAATTTTTTGCTTGGATGCTTTTGCTTGGTTCCTTATTCCAGGTTGGTCTTGTCTCCAGCCCTTCTGAATCCTTCTTGGACGTTTTCGCGCCTTTGCCTTTTCCTCCTCCAGAAGTGGTTTCTTTTCATGGTCATCATTTGGCTTGGGATATCTCTCTGTTGGCAGGGTGATTTTGAGAAGGGATTGGCCTTTCTTCAACACCAAGGTCTCCAGGATCTGAAGCCACCCACCATGCCCGGTGATTTACATGTTCTTCCTTGAGGTTCTGCCTTTGCAACCTTAGTTCACTACAATCCTTACACCTTCATTCTGGTTCTTTAATAAACCAATCTTGGGGGTACAGAAGTCCTGGAAAGATGTGCTTGATGTCTGTGTCATCAGCCCTCCAGACTCTGTTAAAAAGTGAATATTTCTAAAGATGACTGGTACGAGGCTCTGAGACAAGGAGGTAGGCCCACAGGTTTTTCCTGACATCATCAGCCACCCAATGGCAGTTGCTGTCATAACATTCTATATTGTGGTATTCTGTCCCTTTGTACCCAACATCAAGTGTATTGAGGTGTTCCAATTCAGCACCGATTTACTCACTCAGCATTGAGATCCATTCCAGCATTGTAAGCTTTAACTTCTAAAGTTGCTTCGCTGTTGGAAGCTCTCTGACATCTATTGTTAAGGCTAATACATCAACAGTATATCTACAAGGCCAGGCTTATGTGGCGCCGATACCACAGTGGCGGCTCCAGTCTGGTGACTTATGTGACCAAGTGTTCTGAGAGGAAATCGAGTACACAGTAAGGCCATGTTTTGATGTAAGTGAAGGAACTGTGGCCTCTGCTGGGGTAGTATGGGAAGCCTTTAAGGTGACCATTTGAGGGAAATGTATGACCACATCATATGGGTTACGTAGGTCGTTGGAGCACACAGTTATCACATTGAAACGGCAGATAGAGAATATAGATAAGCAGGCCATGACTACGGAATGTACACTGAAATCCATCATAAGCAAGGGGATAAATTAGGACACCTGCTAGCATGAGTAATCAATCAAGAAAAAGGTGGGAGTGCTGTTGTGTCTCTTAAGGTCGCCACTGGAGAGGTACTGACGGCTCAAACTGATATATTAAACCAGTTTGCAGAATTTTACAAGCTGCTGTATACATAGTGCAATGACGGTGATGAGGCAGGTATAGATGCCATATTGGATGAAGCATGTTTACCTATGGAAGATGAGGATACTGGGGCTCTTCAGAATGCTCCAAAAGAAGAAACAGATATCACCACTGGTGCAAATTATATGTATCTGACATGCAAATGATTTTATAGTGGTGGGTAGTAAGAGGGAAATCACCTCATTATACACTGGCAATATACTGTTAACACTGAGAAATACAATGACCACATGGTCGGCTGTACCCTGTACATTAGCGATGGTGGGGGCACACTCAGACTTCCAGCTAAATGTAGACAAAATGGTGGTGTATCCTACACAGTCATCTGTAGCATGGAAAGCACGTCTAGAAAACATTAAGATCAAGACTACCCCAATAAAGTACCTACGAGTGTATTTGAGTTCAGATTGCAATGAAGCATATGACACTAATGTGGCCAAATTAATGACATCACTTAATCGAAGTGTACACAAGTGGCTGAAGTTCCTGATGTCCTTAATGGGGTGTATCACAATTAGCAAAATGATCATGCTCCCTCAAGTACTATATCTATTGCAACACATGCCAATGCATATTTCCGTATTTAACTTCTGCAAACTGGATGAATTGCTTTGATTGCTCTACTGAGGGAGAGGAAAGGCACTGATAAGTTTGGAGGTACTGAAACTATTGTGGGATGGTCAGGGGTTACAGGCAACACATTTCAAGGCCTATTATTGGGCAGCTCATATTCAACTTACAGTGATGTGGTTTCAGGAGGGGGGGCATTGATCTAGTGGCAAGGATGTTGGCACGTTTGGTACAACCATGGCCATTACTGGCATTGCCCCTAGTCCCTTTCAAGAAATGGACAGCGATACTGTTACATGTTAAGACTCTACTAGATATATGAGGACAAAGAACTAAAAGAAAAGAGGATGAGTACCTTTAAATGCAGCAGTTGATTCCCTGGCGCCCTGTGAGTAGCCCAGTAATGCTATCTTTCCTAAGACAAAGAGGTGAGATTGATACTCCATGTGACATAGGAGACCTTTTTGAGGGTGGCCGGATGATGAGTTATGCAGATTTTTGTAATAAATGGGGAATAGCTGGTGGTTTATGCTGGTTTGGCAGAGGCTGTTTGCAAGATTGGGGCAGGGTTTTGTTCTACAATAGCTGGAAGCACATGTTAAACCAGACCCTCCTGGACATGGGAGGTGAGGGCAAACTCATCACTTGAATGTCATCATTGTTGATACCACGCACAACTACCCCTATAAGTACACTGAAGACACAGTGGGATGGTGATATGGGCATGGAGTTAAGAGAAAGGGACTGGTTGTCTATACTGGGTAACTGCAGGAGAGTTACTCGTAATGCAAGATTGATACGTATACATTATTAATACGTGCATATGGATTAAATCACAGCACAGTGGCTGCACAGACCAGATCCCTCCAGATCAGAACAGTGCCCCAAATGCAGAATAACAGAGGTAACCTATATTCACATGTGGTGTACATGCCCAGGTATGAGTGTTTTTTGAGGTGAAGTAATTCAGACTTTAGGAATGCTAACTGAATTGCAAAATCAGCCGGGGATACAGATGTGCTTACTGGGACTGATCGCCCATAATAAATATACTAAATATTGGAACTAGGCCTCACTGTGGCAAAGAAGTGTATAGTATTAAGATGAATGTCCAGTTGACGGCCCACATGAAAGCAGTTGTTATTGGAATTTGGAAAGTGGGTACGAGCTGAAAGTGGTTACGCCGCAGGTTGGTTTACAATGGAATGGAACACAGTGATAGGATGGAATGGAACTTAGTGGAGGTCTGGATACAACAGGAAATGTGAGATCCTGAACTGGGACAAGATGTGGAGGAGAGAGTTGATTAATACTCTTTCAATATGTCTGTGATGCTGATCTGCTGTAATTTGATGCAATAATACCAAATCTGTTGTTTGAGTGATCCAATGTTATATATGGATTTATATGTATTTGACCATGGTGTGACTCACAACTCTCTCCTTGTTTATGGAGTGGGAGAGGGGGTTGGGGCAGGTTAATGAAGTGTATTGTTATTTTGTCATTAAAATTAATAAAAAAAGGCTAGAACATGAAGGAGGGTGATTACTGTCACACTTTCTCTTGTGCCAGTACCCTTGGCTGGGTGCCTCCTCCATTCTCGGCAATGGAGGTAACTCCCTAACTCCATTGTTTCGAATAGATACTGCCACCTCCTCCACCACCTTCACTTGCAAGGGCAGTAGGGAGAAACCCAATAAACACTGGAGACATGAAAGCAATCAGAAACCCAATGAGGCAAAAATAGAAGGAGTTTAAACCACTCTCACCATTCAAACTGTAGGATGCCAGAGTTAAGACCTACATCTGCAACCCCTTTTCCTCCAGTTTAAAACAGGATGATTCTCCTAGGAGACAAGAATGCTTGTCTTCTACATTATTATGCGTACCATCTTGTGTACAACCCTGGATTCCCCCGCACATAGGTTGTTTCCAGTTGATATTATAATATTCCAGGAGGTCATAGACAGGGCTACTAAGAGGATCAACATAGCAGCAAAGTCGTTTGTGTTTGGGACAGTTATTATTTTTATAACATTATTGCCAAAGAAGCAAACAATATGTATTGCAGCATTTGGGTCTGGATCCAGTACAACCTACCTCATTTCATCAGGTGAAATAACCAGTGGAAAGGCGACTTGAGAAGAGGTACAGACCACTATTTTTTCCATAGGCAAAGCCCTCCTGACTCAACATAGTCTCTAGCTGAAAACCACTAGAGCACCCCAGCTCTATGGTACCCTTAGAAAAGATTAAACAGATGGGTGCCATTGGGAAGCAAACTTTTATGACATTCTCTACTTCTAGAAGGGTCACTAGTTCTATTGCCCTCTTAAATAGATACAGCAACAGGCTAAGGAAAATTCAAGATCAATTCACTGAGTTTCTTCACAGAGAGAACAAAGATTTTAAGGACATGATTACGACCTCGGACAAGATCATCAGTGCTGCCATAGACTTTCGGTACATCTATCTTGGGCTCTGTATGAGACATTTCTCTTGCAGGGATTCATATTGTTATTTCCCCAGTCTCTGCTGAAAACTGTGGACATGCCTCTCTCAGGAATGCCTATTTTTAGAACTCAAGCCAATGAACAATTCATAAAATAAAAGGGCTTGGTGATATAACATGCTGAAGACAAAAGACATACAAAGCAGCTTTATTTGAATTATGGAGATGTGTGTTGTGGTAGGCCTTCTACGAAACACACTGTAACAAGATGGATAGTTCCTATTATCATTACATGCTAACAGAAAAAAGCAAAGACAAAAGGCAATGAATGTAAAAGTAGAACTATATTATTGCAACAATAAAGTATAGCGACCTTAGCAATATATGAAGAATTAATACACATCTAGAACTATATCCATACAAGTAGCAAAAGTCCTGCCCAGTCTTTCAAAGTCCAAATGTCCGTGGGCCAATGTGCAGCAACACATGGGCAAAGCCCACACACAAGATCGAGTCCATTGGAGAGAACACTGCAGGGGCATCACAAAAATAAAAAACAGGCACCTCAGGGGGAAGGGAAGGGGGGGCACCTCAGCCACATGAGTCCACGACGCCAGATCCACGAAGGCCCTCCATGCCCACTGTGCCATCCTGGGGAGTGCAAAGCCACAGTCTCACAAGTCTCTACAGTGGGTGGATTGCCCACTGTGCCATCCTGGGGAGTGCAAAGCCACAGTCTCACAAGTCTCTACAGTGGGTGGATTGCCCACTGTTACATCCTGGGGAGTGCAAAGCCACAGTCTCACAAGTCTCTACAGTGGGTGGATTGCCCACTGTGCCATCCTGGGGAGTGCAAAGCCACAGTCTCACAAGTCTCTACAGTTGGTGGATTGCCCACTGTGCCATCCTGGGGAGTGCAAAGCCACAGTCTCACAAGTCTCTACAGTGGGTGGATTGCCCACTGTGCCATCCTGGGGAGTGCAAAGCCACAGTCTCACAAGTCTCTACAGTGGGTGGATTGCCCACTGTTACATCCTGGGGAGTGCAAAGCCACAGTCCATCAGGTGGATTACAGAGACCACTGGTCATGGAGGAGGCATGGTGGGCAGAGTGCGTCGTGAAGGCCTGCCCGACACAGAACCGGGACTGCCAATGGGCCAGCGGTGCTTGACAGGAAGGGCCCAGAGGAGCGGTGCTTGAGACGGCGGTGCCCAGCGGAGCGGTGCTTGACAGGAAGGGCCCAGCGGAGCGGTGCTTGACAGGAAGGGCCCAGCGGAGCGGTGCTTGAGACGGTGGTGCCCAGCGGAGCGGTGCTTGACAGGAAGGGCCCAGCGGAGCGATGCTTGACAGGAAGGGCCCAGCGGAGCGGTGCTTGACAGGAAGGGCCCAGCGGAGCGGTGCTTGAGACGGCGGGGCCCTGTTCAGCGGTGCCTGTCTTGGCTGGCCTCTGTTCAGCGGTGCTTCTCACGGCGGGGCCCTGTTCAGCGGTGCTTGAGACGCGGGGCCCTGTTCAGCGGTGCTTCTCACGGCGGGCCCTGTTCAGCAGTGCTTCTCACGGCGGGGCCCTGTTCAGCGGTGCCTGTCTTGGCTGGCCCTTGTTCAGCGGTGCTTCTCACGGCGGGGCCCTGTTCAGCGGTGCTTGAGAAGGCGGGGCCCTGTTCAGCGGTGCTTCTCACGGCGGGGCCCTGTTCAGCGGTGCCTGTCTTGGCTGGCCCTTGTTCAGCGGTGCTTCTCACGGCGGGGCCCTGTTCAGCGGTGCTTCTCACGGCGGGGCCCTGTTCAGCAGTGCCTGTCTTGGCTGGCCCTTGTTCAGCGGTGCTTCTCACGGCGGGGCCCTGTTCAGCGGTGCTTGGGACGGCGGGGCCCTGTTCAGAGGTGCCTGTCTTGTGTTTCCAGTGAACCACACCTGGCCAATACTTGCCGCTCAGTCTGCATCGGACCTTTCCGTTGCGGGGCCCTCCTGTGATGGAGTCCTGGGGCCCTGGGTCTCCTCCGATACCCCCGGAATGGGGCTGGTGGGGCCCTCATGGCCAGGTCGGCTGCTCCCTGCCTTTTGCTCCTTGCTGCCCTTGCCCTCCTTGGCAGACTGTCCGTGGCCCTTGGCTCCCTTACCCGATGTGGCAGGTGACGGTGCAAGGCTCCCCTCCTTGGGGGCAGGCGTATCAGGCCTGTCGCGCCTGCCCTTCAGTTTTTTGCTCCTCTTCCCAGGGGCGGGGCTGGCTGTGCCTTTGCTGCTGGACGATGTCCCAGCCCAAGGAAAGGGCGGACTCCAAAAACCAGGCACGACGTTCTTGGGAGTTGCTGGGCTGGTGGTGGCTGAGGTGTTTGTGGAACTCTTACGGGATGGAGGGGGTGGGTCAGGTGAGGAAAAGAGGTCAAGTTTAGAGAGGAAAATGTTCTTTGGAGCCATGGGAAGGGTAGCGGGTATGGGAGTGGAGGAAGAGGATGTGGTTGTAGGAGAGTCAAGTGTGCTGTCTTTGGGTGCAGGTGCTTGGGCAGGAGGCTGACGTGAGGTGGATGGCTGTTGTTTGGGTGCCTGCCTGCGTTTGTGTGGTTGGGAAGCGGGGGTGACAGACACACTGGGAGAGGACACAGGGGACGTGTACATGGCAGTGGGGGTGGTGACTGCACGTGTGCGGACTGGTCTGGAGGGTGTGCTGGTGATGGGTGCAATGGCTGATGGTGGTGTGCTTGCAGGTGTGTGTGGAGACGTCACAGGGAGGGAGGAGGGAGACGAGGAGGTGGGGGACACAGAGGAGGTAGTGACTGTTGGCATGTCTGCATCTGGATGTTGCTTGGGTGAATGCTTGTGTGTCCTGTGGTGCTTATGTCTGGATGAGCTGCCCTTGGGTGTTGAGGTGTGTGCAGGCTGGTCTGTAGGTGTGGATGGGATAGGCAGAGGAACAGGGGAGTGGGACTGGGTGGAGGGAGTCAGAAGAGGGAGGCTGGAGACAGGGACAATCGCTGCCGTCAGTGCTGAGGCCAGAGCGTTGAACGATCGTTGATGGGCAGCCTGACCCGAATGAAGGCCCTCCAGGTATGCATTGCTTTGATGCACCTCCCTCTCCACACCCTGGATGGCATTCAAAAGGGTAGACTGCCCAACAATGATGGTCCTCAGGAGGTCAATGACCTCCTCACTGAGGGCAGCAGGGGTGACTGGGGCAGGGCCTGAGGTGCCTGGGGCGAAGGAGATGGCCGGCTTCCTGGCCTTGCGGGCACGGGCCGAAGGCCGAGGGGCTGCTGGGAAGGCGGAGCTGGTGCGCTGGGTGGAGGCTGTACCTGTAGGATCGGTGGGCACGGATGTTGCCGCCACCGCAAGTGAGCTCCCTTCCGAGGACGTGTCGGTGTCGCTGACGTCTCCACGGGTCCCCGTGGTGGAGCCCTCCTCGCCCTCCGTCTCACTGGTCATGTCGGAGTCCGTTGCATGGCCCTCCGGGGCCATGTGAGATGCAGCTCCCTCTTGCGCCGATGCCACTTCTCCTCCGCCTGATGATGCTAATGCACACATTAACAGAAAAACAAAGAAAATGGGGGGGGTGGAAAACATAAAGACAAGTTGAGTGCATGCATTGGGGACACCGTTGGCGGAGAGGACAGACACAAAAGCCCCCTGCACTACGCTGCGCACTTGGGGTACACTACTCATTCACTGGGACATGCCCTACAAGCCTATGGGCGACAACTGCCCACACAGTATACACTGGTCCATGAATCGCGTTACTAGGCACCCTACAGAGGTGGGGGGCGGGGGCACAGGACCATACCTCACGGACGGGCCTATCCTACAATCGCCTTGGCCTAGACATACCCACAGCCCTCCTCCCCACCCAGGCATCTCCACTGCGCGCAAAATAGCTGAATGTGCTGGTACTCACCCCCTTGTGTCTGCTGTGATGTCCTCAAGCGCCCATCTAAATCGGGGTAGGCCACCGCCAGGATCCGGGACATCAGGGGGGTCAAGGTACGACTGGCACCCCTCCTAGGTTGGGAGGCCATCCCCAGCAGAGCCTCTGCGGTCTTCCTGCTCCCGCGGCGGATGTCCTCCCACCTCTTGCGGCAGTGGGTGCCCCTTCTGTTGGGGACCCCCAGGGCCCGGACGTCCTTGGCGATGGCACGCCAAATATCAATCTTCTGATGGGCGCTGACCTATGTGACATGTACAGGGGGGGAAGAGAAACATCATCACTTTTCAGCATGCTCGATGTGAGTGGCCCCCCCTCCCCAACCTTGCCATGTGGCACATGCTCTCATCTGTCGTGCCATGCATTCGTCATTCGCTGCCCTCCCCTCCATCGTACATCCTCCCCACTCAACCCAGGCATTGGGAACTATGCATTGCCCCCCGTGTACTCACCTGTTGGTCTGGAGGCCCGTAGAGTAGCGCATACTGGGGGAGGACCCCATCCACGAGCTTCTCCAACTCCTCGGAACTGAAGGCGGGGGCCCTTTCCCCAGTCGCAGCAGCCATTGTCACTTCCAGACCGAGGTCACAGCAGCACTTGCAGTATAGGTCCTCTCCTGTGGATCCTCAGGTCTCGTGTGATCAAGCAGAGAGAAAATGGCGGTTACGGCCGCGGAGGTGCGTACCGCGGCGGTGCGTACCGCGACCGCCGGCGCTCACCGCCATTGGCTCCTGAAACCCATAGGGTTCAATGTTGTCCAATGCGCCTTTGCGCCGCGGACTGCGACCGCCTACCGCCACGGTGTGCCACTCTTGCGCAATGACCTCACTTCACATTGTCACACTTCACAGGTCAGGCAGCCGCCATTTCAAGGGCCCACATGGCTTAATTCCTACTGCGTCACACATGGCTAGGCCTTGCACCGACAATCATACTAGCCATTCAATCCCGAGAGATTCGTGTACTGTGCATGCTGTGGGCACTTACCTGTGGGTTGCTTGACTCTGTGCTCCATGTTGTCCTTCTTAGGCATCGTCCGCTGGGACTTGCGAGGAGACGGAGGAATCTTCCCGTGTACAGACCGCTGGTGGACCTGTCGACAATGGAAGAAAGACACGTCATACTCACCTACAGACTCAACCGTGCCACTATCCTGGAACTGTGTGCCCAGCTGGAGCCAGACCTGATGTCACCAATCCGCCAACCCACAGGGATTCCGCCTCTAGTGCAGGTGCTGTCAGTACTGCATTTTTTTGCAGTGGATCATTTCAAACTACCATGGCCATTTCATCTGGGATGTCTCAGCCTATGTTTTCAAAGGTGTTGTCCAGAGTGTTGTCTGCCCTGATGAAATACATGCGGAGCTACATCATTTTCCCTGAGGTGGGTGACTTGCCTACAGTGAAGGGTGATTTCTATGCCCTTGGACACATTCCCAATATCATTGGTGCCATTGATGGTACCCATGTGGCTTTGGTTCCCCCAAAAGACGATGAGCAGGTGTACAGGAACCGAAAAAACTATCATTCGATGAATGTCCAGGTAGTCTGTTTGGCTGACCAGTACATCTCCCATTTAAATGCCAAGTTCCCAGGGTCAGTGCATGACGCGTACATCATGCGAAATAGCAGCATCCCTTATGTGATGGAACAGCTACAGAGACAGCGTGTGTGGCTAATTGGTGACTCTGGTTACCCAAACCTGCCTTGGCTATTGACCCCAGTGAGGAATCCCAGGACCAGGGCAGAGGAACGGTACAATGAGGCCCATGGGCGTACCAGGAGGGTGATTGAGCGGACCTTCGGCCTCCTGAAGGCCAGGTTTAGGTGCCTGCATATGACTGGTGGATCCCTAATGTACTCACCAAGGAAGGTGTGTCATATCATCGTGGCCTGCTGCATGCTTCACAACCTGGCTTTGTGACGCCAGGTGCCTTTCCTGCAGGAGGATGGTCCAGATGGTGGTGTTGTGGCTGCTGTGGAGCCTGCGGAGAGTGAAGAGGAGGAAGACGAAGAGGACGACACAGACAACAGGGACAGAGTGATACTGCAGTATTTCCAGTGACACACAGGTAATAATCTACTCCTGCATTGTATTATATCTGTAACTGTAGTGGCTCTCTACTGTCTGACCTTTCACCCCAATATATGGTAACTTAGTTGTGTATATCACTTCCTATTACAGTGATCTGATCCCCACGGAGTGCCTTCTGGTTTTTTTCCCCATGGACTACCGCTGTGTGACACTGGTATGTTGTCATCACAATGTAACTAGAAATGTTTTGTTGGTTATATCGAATACATTTGGTTTAAATAAATAGATAGCAGAATCCAGTTGGTTTTTGTGCAATAATTGTGTTTATTGAAGTTTTCAAATAGGTGTATAGTTCAAAAAGGGTGATGGGTGATGGTGGAGGCATGTCCATGGCAGAGTCCAGACTGTCGTTCCTACAGGTCCATTGTCCATATGCCTGTGGAAGGTGGAGCAGGGGCGGTTCAAGGTTGGACAGGGTGAACAAGTGGGACAGTGGATGGCATCCGTGGGTTTCCGTGCATGGCGGGGGTCTTGACATCCTACTCTGTCTTCTTCCTAGATCTCAGGCCTTTCTTGCGGGGTGGTTCTTGTTCTGCAGGGGGTGGGGTCCGGGTAGGCCGTTGCTGTTGTGTCGGGCCTCCTGACCACTTGCGCCGGCGGAGGTGGTGGGCTGTTCTTCCTCCATGCTAGTGGCAGGGGCCCTTTGGGGGCCACATGGTCCCGCAATGTGGTGACAATCTGGTTGAGTGCCACCACGATTGTACCCATTGCGGAACTGATGCTGCGCAGTTCTTCCCGGAACCCCATGTACTGGCCCTCCTGCATGGCCTGGATCTCCTGGAACCTGGCCAGGACCGTCGCCATCGTCTCTTGTGAGTGGTGGTACGCTCCCATGATGGTGGTGAGGGCCTCTTGGACAGTGGGTTCCCTAGGCCTGTCCTCACTCTGTCGCACAGCAGCCCTCCCAGTTCCTCTTTGTTCCTGGGCCTCTGTCCCCTGGACGGTGTGCCCACTACCAGTGCCCCCAGGTCCCTGTTGTTGTTGGGGTTGTGGGTTACCCTGGGTGCCCTGTACTGGTAGACACACCGCTGCTTGACCTGTCCTGGAGACAGAAGCATGGGCCCGCTGGGTGGGTGCTGTGCTGGTGTTTCCAGAGGGGGGTAGGTCTGCTGTGGCCTGTGGCTGACTGAGGGTAACCGACTGTCCAGAGGTCCCCGATGGTCCGGGCTGGTCATCAGGTTCTAGGTCGACAGAGCTGCTGTCATCACTGGGGGCCTGTTCTGGGAGTGGCATGGACAAATCTGGACCCTCCTGGCCGGTGTGTTGGCATTCGGGCCCTGCAGGGGTAAAATAGTATGGTTATTGATTTTGTGTGTGCCATGGCGTGCGATTTGTGGGTGCCCTTGTCCCCCAGTGCTGGCAGTCCCATGTGGGAGGAGTTGTGAGGGTGGTTTGTGGGGGGGGATGGGTATGTGCAGTGGTCATGCTTAGGTGATGGGTGTCCATGGTTTGTGTTGGCATTCAGGGGTTGGGGTTGGGTTGGGTGGGTTGTGCTGGTGAGACATTAACAGGGAGTATGTGTGCTGGGGGGTTAGGGGTGAGGGTGGGGGTGTGGGTTGGCATGCTGGTGGTTGGGGGGGTGAAGTAGTTGAGATTAGACTTACCAGAGTCCATTCCTCCGCCTACTCCAGCGAGGCCCTCAGGATGCAGGATGTTCAAGACCTCTTGCTCCCATGCTGTGAATTCGGGTGGAGTGGGTGGGGGTCCGCCGCCAGTCTTCTGCACAGCGATGTTGTGTCTTGACACCATCGACCGCACCTTCCCCCGTAGGTCGTTCCAGCGCTTTCGGATGTCTTCCCGATTTCTGGGATGCTGTCCCACAGCGTTGACCCTGTCGACGATCCTTTGCCATAGCTCCGCCTTCCTGGCTATTGTGGTGTGCTGCACCTGTGTGCCGAAGAGCTGGGGCTCTACCCTAATTATTTCCTCCACCATGACCCTGAGTTCTTGGTCCGAGAACCTGGGGTGTCTTTGGGGTGCCATGGGGTGGTGTGGATGAGGTGTGGGGTGGTGTTTGTGGTGATGAGTGTGGTGGTGTGTGGTGTTTTGTGCGTAGATGTGGTGTGGGTGATGATGTTGGGTTCCTGTGTGTGTTGTGGTTTGCGTTCCCTGTGCTCTCTCTCTGTGTATTGCGCCTTGTCTCTGAATTTCGATTTGTGGGGGTTTGTGGGTCATGTGGGTGTGTGTTTTATATGGTGATGGGTGTGTGGGTGTGTTGTTTGTATGTGTATCAGGTGTGTGTATTTCGAATTGTCCAATGTGGCTGTGTTTTGTAAAGATGTGTGTATTTTGAGCGTGGCGGTGTGTCCCGCCAATGGAATACCGCGGTTGAAAGACCGCCGCGTGGATTCGTGGGTCGTAATGGCATGGGCGTGTTTGTGTTGGCGTGACGGTGGAGGTTTGGTCATCTCCAGTTTATCGCTGACCGCTGATGAGGCGGCCTTCAGTGGATGTCGGGTTTTTGGCGGTTTGGCAGTTGTGGGTCAGAATGACCGTGGCGGTTTACCGCGGCCGCGGCGGAATGATGGCGGTCTTCTGACCGGCGGTAAGAGCCTTTTACCGCCGAGGTCAGAATGACCCCCACAGTCTTTATTTAGCTTGCTCTCTCTTCCAGTCCACTCCCAGAGTCTCAGTACCTAGTATGAAAAACTACTTACCTGTAATCCGAACTCTCCCTCTTGGGTATTCTCTGTATCCCTAACTACCCCTCACCCTTCCCATTTTCCAAAAGCGCATAGAGATTTCTTATTTATGCTAAGTTTGATGTGTGTAGGTGTGCGTGTGGGTGTGCAAGTGTATTGTACATTCTCAAACCAAGGACCACTATTATGAAAATCCCTGCCCCATAACATCAGGCACACTCCTGTGCATCTGGCAAAAGCTGAACACTTACATGTTTGCCTAGGCAGTTTTGAGACGTATGCCATAGATTCCTTGGGGTAGTAGGCACTTTATAAGTGTCTCACACTCAAGAGCTTACGCAATATGCAGCGGCATTATTGATACTGACAGTGTATATGGCCACAGCTTAAGAAACACAGCAGAAAATCCAATCCCATTTTAGTGAGTTTTACAAAATGTATTTATAATGACACAAAGGCAAGGATAATCCGCTAGATATTCAGTATATATTTGCATGGGTAGTGAGTGTCTACCAGTTAACTGGTGTACAACTACAAAAAACTCTTCAAAATATGATATACTTTATAGTCGGTACAGTAATAATGGGAGGTCGAGCTTGCAGAGGTTCCACTAAGATTTCTGAACAACACAAGCATTGGAAAAGCCAATAGGTCTCACCTATGCAAGAGTTATTCACTTTGCCAATGTGTTATAGCCATATTGTACACCAGTGGGGCTGTTGATCAGCATGGCTAAAGGTTGGTGGCATAGATGTGAGTGGCATGGAATGTTGTAGAGTGGAATAGCGAAGAGTGGAGTAAACAGTCGTGGACTTGAGTGGCATATAGGGCCTGATTACAACTTTGGAGGAGGTGTTGATCCGTCCCAAAAGTGGCGGATAAACCACCAGCCGTATTTCGAGTTCCATAGGATATAATGGACTCGTAATACGGCTGGTGGTATATCCGTCACTTTTGGGACGGATTAACACCTTCCTCCAAAATTGTAATCAGGCCCATAGTGTTGTGTATTAGAGTGGCGTAGAGGGACGTAGTGTAGAGTGGACGGGTATAGAGCGCATTGGCGTAGAGTGTTGCAGAGTATATTGGTGTAGAGTGCAGTGGCATAGAATTCATCAGTGTATAATGCAGCTTCACAGACTTCAGTAATATAGATTAGAGCGTTACATAGTAGGGTGCAGTGTTGTAGGCTAGTGGTGCAGATTAGAATGCTGCGGAGTATAGCAAAGAGGCAAAGAATAGAGTGGGGCAATAGAGTGCAATGACGCAGAGTGCAGTGGCATATAGGTGGTCATTCCAACCTCGGCGGTAAAAGGCGCTTACCGCCGTTCAGAAGACTGCCATAACAACGCCGCGGCCGCAGTAAACCGCCACGGTCATTCTGACCCACAACAGTCAAACCGCCAAAATACAGACATCCACAAAAGTCTGCCTGCCACACCAAAGGCCAGCGAGAAACTGGCGATGACCAAACCTCCACCGTCACGCCAACAGAAATACGCCCACACTATCACGACACACGAATCCACGCGGCGGTCTTTCAACCGCGTTATTCTATTGGCGGTACACACCGCCGCGCTCAAAATACACACACACTTACAAAATACAACCACATTGGACAATTCAAAATACACACACCTGATACACATACACACACCACTCCCACACACCCATTGCAATATAAAATACACACCCACATCACCCACAAACCTCCACTCCTAGAGATTCGTGAACACGCACCGAGAAAAGACATCCGAGCACCCAGACGCCCAATTCACTGTCACCCAGCAATATTTGCACGCACTTCACACAACACAACAATACACATCACCACACTTAGCACCACACAATCCACCCTACACATCACCCACACCACCCCATGGCACCGCAAAGACACCCCAGGTTCTCTGATGATGAACTCAGGGTCATGGTGGAGGAAATTGTACGAGTAGAGCCACAGCTGTTCGGGGCACAGGTGCAGCACACCACCATTGCCAGGAAGATGGAGCTATGGAGCAGAATAGTGGACAGGGTCAACGCAGTGGGACAGCACCCAAGAAATCGGGACGACATCAGGAAGAGGTGGAACGACCTACGGGGGAAGGTGCGTTCCATGGTATCCAGGCACAACATCGCGGTGCAGCGGACTGGCGGCGGACCCCCACCTCCTCCCCCAGAATTTACAACATGGGAGGAGCAGGTCTTGAACATCCTGCATCCTGAGGGCCTCGCTGGAGTAGCTGGAGGTATGGACTCTGGTAAGTCTCATCTTCACTACTATTTTCCCCCCACCCCACCTGCATGCCAACTCATACCCCCACCCTCACCCCATCACACCTACTCCTTGCAAATGTCTCACCATCACAACCCACCCATCCCAACACCTAGCCCTGCATGCGTCCACAAAGCATGGACACCCATCACCTAAGCATGCCCACTGCACATACACATACAACCCCCCCCCAACCACCGTCACAACAGCCCCCACAAAGGAATGCCAGCACTGGGGTACACGGGCACCCACCCATTGCACGCTATGGCACACACAGAAGCAATAACCATACTTTTATACCCCTGCAGGACCCGAACGCCAGGTCATCGCGCAGGAGGGTCCACAAATGTCCACTCCACCCCCAGAAGAGGCCCACAGTGAGGACAGCAGCGCTGTCTCCCTGGATCTAGATGACCAGCCCGGTCCATCGGGGACCTCGGGACAGTCGGTTCCCCTCACACAGCCACAGGCCACAGCAGACCTTCCCCCCTCTGGAAACACCAGCACAGCACCCACCCAGCGGGCCCATACCTTTGTCCCCAGGACACGTCAATCAGCTGTGTGTCCACCACTACAGGGAACCCAGGCTAACCCAACGCCCCAACAACAACAGGGACCTGGGGGCAGTGGTAGTGGGAACACGGTCCAGGGGACAGAGGCCCATGGAAACAGGGGAACTGGGAGGGCTGCTGTGCGACAGGGGGGGGACAGGCCTAGGGAACCCACTCTCCACGAGGCCCTCTCCTCCATCATGGGAGCATACCACCACTCCCAGGAGACGATGGCGACGGTCCTGGCCAGGTTTCAGGAGATCCAGCTTCTGCAGGAGCAACAGTATATGGGGTTCAGGGAGGAACTAAGAAACATAAGTTCTGCCATGGGTACCATCGTAGTGGCCCTGAATGAGGTAGTCACCACATTGCGGGACACCGTGGCACCTCAAAGGGCCCCTGACACTAGCATGCACCAAGAACTGCCTACCACCTCCGCCGGCGCTAGTGGACAGGAGGCCCCGACACAAGACCAACAGGCCACCAGAACCCCACCCCCTGCAGAAGGAGAACCACAACGCACGCGGGCCCTGAGATCCAGGAAGAAGACAGAGTAAGATGTCAAGACCCCCGCCAGCAAAGGATACCGCCCTGATTGTCATCCCACTGTCCCACATTGTCACGCTGTCCAACCTTAAACTGCCCCTGCTCCACTTCCCACAGGCATTTGGACAATGCACCTGTGATACTGATAGTCTGGACTCTGCCATGGACAATCCTCCACCATCACCCCTCACCGATTTGCAACCACCCATCCAATTTAGAGCACTTGAATAAAAACACTTATTGCACAAAACAATCTGGAGTCTGGCTGTGATTTAGAACAAATGTATTAGACATGACCGTGCCAAAATGTTCATTCACATTGTGATGCCAACAAACCGCTGTCACACAGCTGTAGTCCATGGGGAAACAAAGCAGATGTCACGCAGTGGGGCCCACATCTCTGAAAACGGAAGGGAAAGTCACAACTCAGTTACCACACACTGGGGGAAAAAGTCAGACAGTAGAGAGGTAGGAGTCTTTAAGTAAATGTAATATGCCGGTGTGTACTCTTACCTGTGTGTCATTGAAAATACTGCTGTATTACTGTGTTCCTGTTCTCTATGTCGTCCTCTTCGGCTTCCTCCTCTTCACTCTCCACAGGCTCCACAGCTGCTACAACACCACCATTTGGACCATCCTCCTGCAGAAAAGGCACCTGGCGGCGCAAAGCCAGGTTGTGAAGCATACAGCAGGCCACGATGATCTGGCACACCTTCTTTGGTGAGTACATTAGGGATCCACCTGTCATATGGAGGCACCTGAACCTGGTCTTCAGGAGGCCAAAGGTGCGTTGGATTACCCTCCTAGTCCGCCCATGGGCCTCATTGTACCGTTCCTCTGCCCTTGTCCTGGGATTCCTCACTGGGGTCAGTAGCCATGACAGGTTGGGGTAACCAGAGTCCCCTAATAGCCACACCCGGTGCCTCTGGAGTTGACCCATCACATACGGGATGCTGCTATTCCGCAGGATGTACACGTCATGCACTGAGCCAGGGAACTTGGCATTAACATGGGAGATGTACTGGTCAGCCAAACACACCATCTGTACATTCATGGAATGATAACTCTTCCGGTTCCTGTACACCTGTTCACTCCTGCTGGGGGGGACCAAAGCAACATGTGTCCCATCAATGGCACCAATGATGTTGGGAATATGTCCAAGGGCATAGAAGTCTCCTTTCACTGTAACCAAATCCCCCACCTCAGGGAAAATGATGTAGCTCCGCATGTGTTTGAGCAGGGCAGACAACACTCTGGACAACACCTTGGAAAACATGGGCTGGGACATCCCTGATGATATGGCCACTGTTGTTTGAAATGACCCACTTGCTAAGAAATGGAGTACTGACAGCACCTGCACTAGACGGGGGATCCCTGTGGGTTGGCGGATGGGTGACATCAGGTCTGGCTCCAGCTGGGCACACAGTTCCTGTATAGTGGCTCGGTCAAGCCTGTATGTCAGTATGACATGTTGTTCCTCCATTGTCGACAGGTCCACCAGCGGTCTGTCGACGGGAAGATTCCTCCATCTCCTCGCATGTCCCAGCGGACGGTGCCTATGAAGGACAACAGCGAGCACAGAGTCAATCAACCCACAGGTACGTAACCACAGCTTGCACATAACACGATTCCCAATTCATTGAAAGGTTTGTATGAGTGTTGGTGCAAGGCCTAGGTATGTGTGACGCAGTAAAAATTAAGCCATGTGGGCCTTGAAATGGCGGCTGCCTGACCTGTGAAGTGCGACAGTGGGATGTGAGGTCAATGCGCTGGCGTGGCACACCGCGGCGGTAGGCGGTCGAAGACCGCGGCGCAAAGCCGCATTGGTTAACATTAAACCCTATGGGTTTCAGGAGCCAATGACGATGTGCGCCGGCGGACGCGGTACGCACCGCCGCGGTACGCACCGCCGCGGGCGTGACCGCCATTTTCTATCTGCTTAATCACTCGATACCTGATCTTCCACAGGAGAGGACCTACACTGCAAGTGCTGCTGTGACCTCGGTCTGGAAGAGACAATGGCTCATGCGACTGGGGAAAGGGTCCCTGCCTTCACTGCGGAGGAGTTGGAGAAACTTGTGGATGGGGTCCTCCCCCAGTATGCGCTACTCTACGGTCCTCCAGACCAACAGGTAAGTACACAGGGACCATGCTTAGTGGGCAAAGCCTGGGTTGAGTGGGGTGGATGAAAGATGGTGGGGAGGGGTGCGATTGAGGCATGCATCAAACGACAGATGAGTGCATGTGCCACATGGCAAGGGTGGGGATGGGGGGCCACTCACATCGAGCATTATTCTCTCCCTGTACATGTCACATAGGTCAGCGCCCACCAGAAAGTCGCGATTTGGCGTGCCATCGCCAAGGACGTCCGGACCCTGGGGGTCCACAACAGACAGGGCACCCACTGCCGGAAGAGGTGGGAGGACATCTGACGCTGGAGCAGGAAGACGGCGGAGGCTCAGCCGGGGATGGCCTCCCAACGTAGGAGGGGTGCCAGTCGTCATTTGAACCCCCTGATGTCCCGGATCCTGGCGGTGGCCTACCCCGATTTGGATGGGCGCGTGAGGACATCACAGCAGACACAAATACATTCTGCTGACATTGCGCGCAGTGGAGGTATCTGGGTGGGGGAGGAAGGCTGTGGGTATCCCTAGGCCAGGGCGATTTCTGTAGGCTAGGCCCCTCCGTAAGGCATGGCCCTGTGCCCCCGCCCCCCACCTCTGTAGGGTGCCAAGTACAGGTATCCATGGCCCTGTGTCATCTATGTGTGCAGTTGTCGTCCATAGGCTTGTAGGCCATGTCCCACGGATTGCGTAGTGGACCCCAAGTGCACGGCGTGGTGCAGGGGGTTTCTGTGTCTGTCCTCTCCGCCAACGGTGTCGCCAATGCATGCACTCAACATGCCTTTATTTTCCCCCCCCCCCTTTTTGTGGTCTTCCTGTTCATGTGTTCATTAGCATCATCAGGCGGAGGAGAAGGTGCATCGGAGCACGAGGGAGCTGCATCCCACATGGCCCTGGAGGGCCATGCAACGGAGTCCGAATACACCAGTGGGACGGAGGGCGAGGGGAGCTCCACAGCGGGGACTCGTGCTGATGTCAGTGACAGCGACTCGTCCTCTGAAGGGAGCTCCCTTGTGGTGGCGGCAACATCCGTGCCCCCGCAACAACAGGTACAGCCGCTACCCAGCGCACCAGCACCGCCCTCCCAGCAGCCCCTCAGCGTTTGCCCCGTGCCCGCTCACCCAGGAAGGTGGGCATCTCCTTCGCCCCAGGCACCTCAGGCCCTGCCCCTGTCGCCCCTGCTGCCCTCAGTGAGGAGGTCATTGACCTCCTGAGGACCATCATTGTTGGGCAGTCTACCCTTTTGAATGCCATTCAGGGTGTAGAAAGGGAGGTGCACCGGAGTAATGCATACCTGGAGGGCATTCATTCGGGTCAGGCTGCCCATCAGCGATCGTTCAACGCTCTGGCCTCAGCACTGACGGCAGCAATTGTCCCTGTCTCTAGCCTCCCCCCTCCAACTTCCTCCACCCAGACCCAATCCCCTGTACCTCTGCCTATCCCAGACACACCATCAGACCAGCCTGCACACACCTCAACACCCAAGGGAAGCTAATCCAGACATAAGCACCACACATCACACAAGCATTCACACAAGCAACATCCACATGCAGACATACCAATAGCCACTGCCTCCACTGTGTCCCCCTCCTCCTCGTCTCCCTCCTCCCTCCCTGTCACATCTCCACTCACACTTGCATGCACAACATCTTCAGCCACTACGTCCATCACCAGCACACCCACCAGAACACTCTGCACACGTGCAGCCACCACCCCCACTACCATTTACACGTCCCCTGTGTCCTCTCCCAGTGTGTCTGTCACCCCCTCTTCAAACTACACAAACGCAGGCAGCCACCCACCCAACAGCCATCCACCTCACGACAGCCTCCAGCCCAAGCACCTGCACCCAAAGACACCAGACTTCACACTCCTACAACCACATCCTCTTCCTCCACTCCCATACCCACTACACCTACCCATCCCTCTCTTTCCAAATTGCTTTTCTTTTCCAAACTTGACCTCTTTCCAACAACTCCCCCACTCCGTCCATCTCATAAGACTCCAATCAGCACCTCAGCCACCACAAAACCGGGACCTGTAAAGACTGTTTGCCATGGACTGTGGAGTCCCCCACCCTCAAGGGCATCCAGCTCAGCTAGGTGCCAAGGCACGGCCAGCCCACCCCCGGAAAAGCATCCGAAGATTGCCAGTGCCCGGCGCGAGAGACCAAAGACGCCAGGGACCAAAATCCCTACATTGGCTCCGGCAGGGAGTCGGGTGCCACCTGGCACACCGCCAAAGGTGGGAAAGGGCCACAGGCGTACAGGGAAGGGTGGGAAGGGCAGCACGCCCAACAAGTCCGGCAGCAGGCCAGCTGGCCAGGAGGGCCCCGCCAGCCCCATCCCAGGTGTGCAGGAGGACACCCACAGGCCCGGTACTGCAGCCCAGCAGGGCCCGCAAGCCACGTCCCAGGTGGGCAGGAGGACACCCACAGGCCGGGTACTGCAGCCCAGGAGGGCCCCGCAAGCCACCAGACAGATGGGCAGGAAGGCCCCGCCAGCCACATGTCAGGTGGCGAGTGACATCCATGCCTGGGCCGGATCCGCTGACCAGGACACTCATCTCAAGCACCGCTCCGCTGGGCACCGCCGAATCAAGAACCGCTGAAAAGAGCCCTTCATCTCAAGCACCGCTGAACTGGGCCCTTCATCTCAAGAACCGCTGAACAGGGCACCGCCATCTCAAGCACCGCTGAACAGGGCCCTTCATCTCAAGAATCGCTGAACAGGGCACCGCCGTCTCAAGCACCTCTGAACAGGGCACCGCCGTCTCAAGAACCGCTGAACAGGGCACCGCCGTCTCAAGCACCGCTGAACAGGGCCCTTCATCTCAAGCACCGCTGAACTGGGCCCTTCATCTCAAGAACCGCTGAACTGGGCCCTTCATCTCAAGCACCGCTGAACTGGGCCCTTCATCTCAAGAACCGCTGAACAGGGCACCGCCGTCTCAAGCACCGCTGAACAGGGCACCGCCGTCTCAAGAACCGCTGAACAGGGCACTGCCGTCTCAAGCACCGCTGAACTGGGCCCTTCATCTCAAGCACCGCTGAACTGGGCCCTTCATCTCAAGAACCGCTGAACAGGGCACCGCCGTCTCAAGCACCGCTGAACAGGGCCCTTCATCTCAAGAACCGCTGAACAGGGCACCGCCGTCTCAAGCACCGCTGAACAGGGCACCGCCGTATCAAGAACCGCTGAACAGGGCACCGCCGTCTCAAGCACTGCTGAACAGGGCCCTTCATCTCAAGCACCGCTGAACAGGGCACCGCCGTCTCATGAACCGCTGAACAGGGCCCTTTATCTCAAGAACCGCTGAACAGGGCACCGCCGTCTCCAGAACCGCTGAACAGGGCCCTTCATCTCAAGAACCGCTGAACAGGGCACTGCCGTCTCAAGAACCGCTGAACAGGGCACCGCCGTCTCAAGCACCGCTGAACCGGGCACCGCCGTCTCAAGAACCGCTGAACAGGGCACCGCCGTCTCAAGCACCGCTGAACAGGGCCCTTCATCTCAAGCACCGCTGAACTGGACCCTTCATCTCAAGCACTGCTCCGCTGGGCACCGCCGTCTCAAGAACCGCTGAACAGGGCCCTTCATCTCAAGAACCGCTGAACAGGGCACCGCCGTCTCCAGAACCGCTGAACAGGGCCCTTCATCTCAAGAACCGCTGAACAGGGCCCTTCATCTCAAGAACCGCTGAACAGGGCACCGCCGTCTCAAGCACCGCTGAACAGGGCACCGCCGTCTCAAGAACTGCTGAACAGGGCACCGCCGTCTCAAGCACCGCTGAACAGGGCCCTTCATCTCAAGCACCGCTGAACTGGGCCCTTCATCTCAAGCACCACTGAACAGGGCCCTTCATCTCAAGCACCGCTGAACAGGGCACCGCCGTCTCAAGAACCGCTGAACAGGGCCCTTCATCTCAAGAACCGCTGAACAGGGCACGCCGTCTCCAGAACCGCTGAACAGGGCCCTTCATCTCAAGAACCGCTGAACAGGGCACCGCCGTCTCAAGAACCGCTGAACAGGGCACCGCCGTCTCAAGCACCGCTGAACAGGGCACCGCCGTCTCAAGAACCGCTGAACAGGGCACCGCCGTCTCAAGCACCGCTGAACAGGGCCCTTCATCTCAAGCACCGCTGAACTGGGCCCTTCATCTCAAGCACTGCTCCGCTGGGCCCTTCATCTCAAGCACTGCTCCGCTGGGCACCGCCGTCTCAAGCACCGCTGAACTGTGCCCTTCATCTCAAGCACTGTTCCGCTGGGCACCGCCGTCTCAAGCACCGCTCCGCTGGGCACCGCCGTCTCAAGAACCGCTGAACTGGGCCCTTCATCTCAAGCACTGCTCCGCTGGGCCCTTCATCTCAAGCACTGCTCCGCTGGGCACCGCCGTCTCAAGCACCGCTGAACTGAGCCCTTCATCTCAAGCACTGCTCCGCTGGGCACTGCCGTCTTAAGCACCGCTCCGCTGGGCACCGCCTTCCCAAGAACCGCTGAACTGGGCCCTTCATCTCAAGCACTGCTCCGCTGGGCACCGCCGTCTCAAGCACCGCTGAACTGGGCCCTTCATCTCAAGCACTGCTCCGCTGGGCACCGCCGTCTCAAGCACCGCTCCGCTGGGCACCGCCGTCTCAAGCACTGCTCCGCTGGGCACCGCCGTCTCAAGAACCGCTGTACTGGGCCCTTCATCTCAAGCACTGCTCCGCTGGGCCCTTCATCTCAAGCACTGCTCCGCTGGGCACCGCCGTCTCAAGCACCGCTCCGCTGGGCACCGCCGTCTCAAGAACCTCTGAACTGGGCCCTTCATCTCAAGAACCGCTGGCCCATTGGCGGAAGGGGCAGGCCCGCATCTGTGTCGGGCAGGGCTGCACGAAGCACTCTGGGCACTAGTCCCCCTCCAGTAGCAGTGGAGAATCCACCCACTGTAGAGACTTGTGAGACTGTGGCTTTGCACTCCCCAGGATGGCACAGTGGGCAATCCACCCACTGTAGAGACTTGTGAGACTGTGGCTTTGCACTCCCCAGGATGGCACAGTGGGCAACCCACCCACTGTAGAGACTTGTGAGACTGTGGCGTTGCACACCCCAGGATGGCACAGTGGGCAACCCACCCACTGTAGAGACTTGAGAGACTGTGGCTTTGCACTCCCCAGGATGGCACAGTGGGAAACCCACCCACTGTAGAGACTTGAGAGACTGTGGCTTTGCACTCCCCAGGATGGCACAGTGGGCAACCCACCCACTGTCTGGACTTGAGAGACTGTGGCTTTGCACTCCCCAGGATGGCACAGTGGCCATGGAGGCCCCTCGTGGATCTGGCGTCGTGGACTCATCTGGCTGAGGTGCCCCCCCTTCCCTTCTCCCTGAGGTGCCTGTAGTTTTCCTATCTGATGCCCCTGCAGTGTTCTCTCCGTTGGAGGCAGGTATCCTGTGTGGGCTCTGCCCATGTGTTTTGGCCCAGTGGCCCACGAACAATGGCTGATAGACATATAGGACTGGACAATTTATGTATATAAAGTTATAGATGTGTGATATATTTTATACTCAGTCTTACAATATAATTCTAAATTTATAATCATTTCCTTTTGCCTTTGCATTCTTCCGGGGGGTTTGGGGGGGTAACTGTGATGTGTTGCTATGCATTGATGTGTGTGTTGTAGTGGGTGAGGGTGAGGGTGGGTGTGTTGCATATGTGTGTCCCCGTAATATTTTCTCCTCCCCCCTCCCCTGTGTCGTAGGTGCAGTACTCACTGTTGTCTTCTGCGCCGGCGTTCGTGCTCCTGATAGAGGAGCAGGAAGACAATGGCTGGTAGAATGTGGAGTTCGGGTTCCATGCTGTCCAGATTCCTCGTGGGGTGTATGGAGGTGAGCGTTTTCCGTTTGAAATGGCTGTTTCCGCTGTGTTTTTATCGGCGGGGCTACCACCCCGGAAAAGGTGGCGGATAGGTGGGTTGTGATAGGGTGGGCGGTACATTGTCTCCCGCCTGTCTGTTGGCGGTGACCGCAGCACTGTTTGTTTGTCCCGCCGTGGCGGGCGGTGTGTTGAAGTGGCGGTCTCTGTTGGCGGTTTCTGCCAGGGTCGGAATTGCATTTTTTTTACCGCCAGCCTGTTGGCGGTTTTGCCGCCGCTTTAACACCGACCGCCAGGGTTGAAATGACCCCCATAGTGTTATAACGTGGATTTGTGCAGAGTAGAGTGCATTGGCGTGGAGTTATGTAGAGTAAAGTGCATTGTTGTAAAGTCGAGTGTGCGTGGTGTGGTAGTACACTGCCATTATAGACAACACATATTCAATTGAAATGACTATTACATTTACACAGACATGCAGTTTTACAAATAAAACTACACAGCACACAAACAATAATGTGTGGAAATAGCATCACCCAGTGTACTGATTTGTTTTTGTCATATTAAAGTATTTGTTTCCAACACACTTAATAATTAATGAAATTGTGCTTTATATGTGCTTTCCTAATTCTGATATATTCTGGAATATTTACACTGTTATTTAAATATTGTGTGGTGGAAAAGACCCTTCCTTCCCACAGTATCCATCAGAATTGTCACATAAATTGTCTCACTTTAAAGTCAGAGAAAACAAAGTGAACACCAAGCTCCACCAGAAAACAGAGCCTCTGTTTTGAATGCACAGCAAATGTGACAAGATAAGAATAGGATTTATAGTCCTGTTTACAGAAAGGAACACTCCTAGAAGAATACAAGGAGAGGTAGTTTGAAAAGGTGTTGCACCTTGGGAGGGACAAGCTCACACTGGCGAGCCTAAATCAAATAAAGCCAGCAAATAGAAAGCCAAAAAATGTCAGTTACAACCCACAAAGCCAGTGGTAAGCCTTGGTCAGAATGCATTTCCAGGAAATCCTTCTGAACGTCTCCAAGATGTCTTTAGCAAACCAGACAGCTGCTTCAACTTAAAAAGTGTGCCCTAAAGCCACAGTGTCCATGGTTTATATCAACTGCTTATAAAGAACACTGAGGCTTTGGTCTCCGCACACTCTATGGATTTCATGGGAACACTTCCTGAGAAGGTCATTTACAGTTTTAGAGCCAAACGTTAACTGAACAGCTAATAACATGAATGGTCTTTCCCTGCCATATCCTTTGAAAGCTGTTGCACAGTTTGTTAGCCAGAGTGCATGCCCACAGCCCTCAGAGGCAGCTGCACCAATGCTTACAAAATTCTGTGATTCTAAATCATGCTGCCTTAATGTTGGAGTAACACATAATAAGAATAAATCTAGTACTTAGGAACAGGACATTCTTAGGTGAGGTTGTTTTAATGATTGAAATGTACATGGAAGAATTCTATGTGGGAATGTACAACTTGTTACAGTCAGTTGGGCGGTCGCACTGTGGGGTCCAGTTATACTTTGCTTCTCAACCTGTCAAAATTAACTCTACTACTGCTACTACTACTACCGTTGATGAGGCTTCTTCATTGATGACACGTGGTTATTACTGCTGCTGGAACCTGTCTATGTGAATTGATCATGGGTCACGTCTTGTGTGACGGTGTGCAATTTCAGGTGAAGTGAACTCATCTCAATCTGGGAAGGTCTGACTCCTCCAAAGCTTTGAATCGTGAGTCTGCCTAAAAGATTATTAGCAAAATGCTATTGCTGCATAAGCATATTGCAGCGTTTTTATATTTCAGCATTAGTAATGTTGCCCTTGAATCTCTATTCTAAAATAAACTACGGACCTAACTTGCAATAGTTTGAGCAGCTAAAAGTCACCACATGGCCCGGGCATTGTTATCAAACTTTCCGGGAGGACGCTGCACTCAAAAATTGCCCTGCATGTGGAATAATTACAAAGAGAAAGAGGGTAAGTCCAACATGGTTGAAGGACTATGGGCCGGATTTAGATTTCAGCGGATGAGTTATCCCATCTGCCAAAATATGAATCCCATTATTTCCTTTGGGATTTATATTTTGACGGACAGGATGTCCGTCACCATTGTGATGGAGTAACCCTTGCGCCGAAATCTAAATAAGGCCCTACATTAGGTAACTAATGTTAACTCAAGATAATAAGATGTACTATTATCAGAGGTCGTTTGTTACCTGAATTTATACTGTGAGGTGGCTTGAGCCACTAAGATGGGAATATATTGTGACCCTGATGGTCCAGTTGGGGGTGTGCGTCTAGCTGCGTCTTTAGCTGCCCAGTCTACTAATGGAATTTATCTCATGACACAAAGGCCCTCATTCCGTCTTTGGCAGTCAGCTGACCGCCTCGCCGGCGGTGGTGAAGTCCGCCATATTACGACCACAGGAGAGATCCCACCCAAATACAGCCAATGCCCTGCCAGAACCGCCAGTGCGGTCCAACCTGCGATGATGGCAGTTGCCATCTTCAGGCCGGCGGAAGACTATTCACCATCCCTCATATTACAACTTAGCAGACCGCCAGGATTTCCGGAGTGGTACCTCCACCACCACAAAGAGCCTGGCAGAAACAAGGAGACACTCACCTCCAGGGACACAAAGGAGTCCACAGCCTCCATGGACCCCAGACTAGAAGTCTTCCCAATGCTGTAGCATGCAATGGAAGTTCAGGAGCAGCGACGTCGACGAAGATGACAACCGTGAGTACACCGTGTAGCACACAAGGGAGGGAAGAGAGAGTGACACACCCACATGCAACACACACACACGCCACGGACTGCAATGCATACATACACCCCTGTATTGAGCTGGGTATTTTAACTTTAAAAAGGCAATAATTAAAATAATAACTATAAACAAAGGGCCATGGGCCAGTCCAAATGACCATATATATCTCAGGGCACGAATGGCCTGTAAATAGGCCCAACTTGAGTCCTGACAGCATAATTGACTCTACTGGACAGGGACATCCATGTGGGAGGAAGGCACCTCAGGGGGAAGGGGGTTTGGGTGGTGGTGGTGCGGTTTGTCTTGGAAGGGGTATTCTTGGACTTTGGTTTGGGAGGGGTTTGGTTTTCGGTTTAGGGGTTTAGGGGGCAGGGAGTGGGTTTGGAGCGGTGGTGGGAGTGGCTTCCTTTTGCTTCTTAGAGGGTTTTTTTTGAGGGGAGGGCCTTTGGAAACACTGGGGGGGCCATGGGAGGACTGGGAGCTGGAGGGACTGGGCTGGGAGAGGAACCTGACATTTATAGACAACACAGGGTGGGTCTAGAGGAGGGAACAGGTCAAGGCGGGCAAGGAAAAGTTTTTTAGGTACAGTGGGGCGGACTGTGGGAGCTGGTTTGGGAGTGGAGGTAGAGGGAGTGGTTGTGTCAGAGTCACCAGATCCTCGGGGTCTGCGCACATTCCCAACTCGTCCACCACTGAACAGCTCCAAGACTCTGATACGAATCGCGCGTCTTGCCGATTCTTAAGCCACCATGTAAATGTCAAGAAATGGTAGCGTGCAATGAATAACAAAGTTAAAGCACCATGAAACGAATCATGCGTTTTGCCGATTCTTAAGCCACCATGCAAATGTCAAGAAATGATAGCACGCAATGAATAACAAAGTCAAATCATCATGAAAACGAATTGTGCATCTTGCTGATTCGCAAGCCACCATACAAATGTCAAGAAATGTTAGCGTGCAATGAATAACAAGATCAAATCAGCATGAAACTAATTGCGCGTCTTGCCGATTCGCAAGCCACCATGCAAATGTCAAGAAATGGTAGCGCGCGAAGTAATCTGTTAATCATTAAAGAATTAGGGCAAGAATATGAAAGTTCTCGATAACGGCGTCGGAAGGCCAGCCCAACCACCGTCTTACCGCCCAGAACAAGGATCACCAATGAAGAATGAAGGGCAGAGGCCTGGAAGATCAACTAGGCCACGGGACAGGAGCTCAGGAAGTAGCTGCTGCTCTGCACCGGGACCTCTGAATAGTGAGGACTTGGAGCTGGGCTGGCTCCCTTTTATAGAGTTTTGGCCCGGCCAACAACCACACCCAGGCATGCTGCAGGGAAAGTCTCTGGAAGGCCCTGGAAAGGGACCACATCCTAACACACTCTGAAAGCCTGCAGCAATACATTGCAAATTAACAGTATTTGTAAACACATTAAAAATAAGTCTTCAGGATTAAACTCTGCAATACAAAAGGTTAAACAACATATCAGCACAATGCATAAATTATGTTGTTTTGAGAGTGCTGGGTTTTTGCATTCTAGTCGCCAATAGAGCGCGCACTGCCCTGGTGTTGACAGGTTGTAGGTCATGTAGGTGTGCTGGACTTGGAATTAGGTGCATGCAAAGTGTGCTTGTGTGAGGTGGATGACTGTTGGGTGGATTAGTGGGGGCGTTTATATGTTTTGGGAGGAGGGAGGAGAGAGGGTGGGAGAGGATAGGCAGGTAGTGTGTATGTATGTTGGGGTAGTGTCTGCAAGTAAAGTGGGTGTGCTGCATGTGGTTGTGATGGTGGACGTGGTGACTGCACATGTGGTATATGGGGTGCTAGTATGCGTGTCTGCTGTTCTGGTGACTGTGGGTAAGGCTGAACAGGTTGCAGGATCTGGTACTGAGGATGCAGTGCTTGCCAGTGGGAGTGCTGATGTGACTGTGAGGGAGGAGTTGGAGGGGTCGACAGTGGAGGCAGTGGCTGTTGTTGTGTGTGCCTCTGTGTGTTAACTGTGTGTATACTTGTGGTGTGATCTGTGGTGCCTGTGCTTGACTTTGTGAGTCCTGCCTGTTGTTTTTGGGTGCATGCTCGTTTGATTGTATGCTTGGGATGGATGAGGGGAGATGGATCTGGGACTGGGTACAGGTAGTTGGAGGGGGGGACAGAAGAACTAGAGACACTGGCTGCCGTCAAAGAAGAGGCCAGAGCCTGAAACGATCTCTCTAGGCCAGCCAAGCCAACACGAATGCCCTCCAGGTAGGCATTGCTTCGTCTAGGAATCCAGCCCCTGGAGATGGTACTCAGGAGGTCAATAGCCTTCTCATTGAGGGCATCAGAGCTGACTGGGGCAGGGACTGAGGTGCATGTGGCGTAGGAGACGCCCACCCTCCTGGGTGAGCGGGCACGGGCAACTGGGCGGGAAGCTACAAGGAGGGTGGTGCTGGACCGAGGGTGGTGCTGGACCGGGGGTGGTGGAAGATGATGTTGTTGGGGTGGTCCCAGAAGGGTCCGCCACCATCAGGGAGTTCTCATCGGAGGAGGAATAAGAGTCAGATGTAGCAACTCCTGTCTCCCCTGTGGTGCTCCCCTCGCCCTCCAACCCACTGGTCCCCTCGGTGTCGGTGGACACTGCCTCCTGGGTACAGTGGGCTGTGGATCCTCCACTTGCCAGTGCCCCTGCTCCTTTGCCAGATGATGCTAATGCACACAAGGACAGAAGGAGGGAGGGTGGGGGAGAAAGAAAGGGAGCACAGTGTAAATGACAGCAATGACAGTACATATGATATACACATCATAATAACTCGCTGGTAATTTACTCTATGCAGTGACAACCACAAGATCGCACCATTGCCTGGGAACAGCAACTGAACGTGAAATCCGAAGAAACTACCATCCTCCAAAAGCAACTTTGTACTTTGATATCTGCACACCTATTAAGACTCACTAATCCATTTCTGCCTGTTGACAAAGGTACAGCTTCACTAACTTGTTACAATATCTGAACAACTTGCAATTGCCAGAAAATACGACTTAGATAGTGGACGTGAGAGTTTCACTCCTACCACCGGAGAGTCAGGATATAGGCCCTTACTTATGTAGAAATCTCAGCAAATAACTAATACCTATTGTAAATACCACTCACCCTTGCTATGCAGAACTGTATAACATTACCAACAATGCCTTACTTAGGGATACACTGACTAGTACACCTTGGTATCCAAAGACTATGCCAGTCTTAAGGAAAAAAAAGAATAGTGTGAGGACTCACCCAATTGTGGCTGCTGTGCTGCCCTCAAACCCTCATACAGCTCTGGGTTTGTCACCGCTAGTATGTAGGCCATTAGGGGGTTCAGGGTCCGACGGGCACCCCTCCCTCGTTAGATGACGTCCCCAGCTGGGCCTCCGCAGCCTTCAGTGCCCAGCGTCTCAGGTCTTCCCACTGCTTTCTGCAGTGGATTCTCCACTGGCTATGGACCCCCAGGGTCTGTACGTCCTTGGCGATGGCATGCTATAACCCTTTATTTTGATGGGCGCTGACCTGCATAGGAGACACAGACAGAAGGGCAAGATTAACTACACACTTCAGTCAATTACAGTAAAGGACTACATACTGTATCAATCTCACAATCATCATACAAATCACTTGTATCTCTGTGTACATTTTGTATGCACCAGACAATACTCCCTAAAGGACACACTGCATGCACACACATACATCAGCTTACAGCTGTGTCACATTTGATATACCAAAATGGTGCTCACCTGTTGATCTGGAACCTCATACAACTGTCCATACAGGGGTAGGACCCCATCCACAAGCTTCTCGAGTTTTTCAGATGTGAAGGCTGGTGCCATATCCCCTGCAGCATGGGCCATTCCAGACACAGGATACAGCAGCTCACGCGGTGGAGGTCTTGAGAGGGTGAGAGTCAGGAGTCAAGTGAAATGGGCTTCAGAAAATGGTGGTCATATCCACGCTGGTAATCACCGTCACCGCTGGTGGTGATCATCATTGGCCCTGTTCTCCATAGACATCAATGTTATCCAATGGGGAGTTGAACAGCGGTTATGATCGTCCTCTGCCAAGACGACTAACGCCGGCGGAGTGAGGTGACTTCCATCTGTCCTCTGCTTGCAGGACAGGCGGATATCATTTTCTGAAGATTGTTATCATTGTAGTCAATGATATGTGCGTCATAGGTACTGATAGTACACACCAAGGCGATTCCTACATGTTAACATTGCACATTTAGTGGCAAATTTCTGCCTTACAATATTAGTGCCAATACCAGTGCACTGCTTGAATGAAGAGCAGTTGAAGAACATTGTAAATGTTATGATATAACGTTTTACTGCTTAGACCACAACTGTGAAGCAGTATTACCATTTAATAATATTGGATAGTATTAGAAGGTTGTTTGCATGTTGAGGCAACCAGAGCATATTTCAAACATTGATTGTCTGAGATGTATTAGAAAGCTCTAATTTCTGTAATGTTTTATCCTTTATGCTTTCTCACACTTGTGATGTTTGGCTGTTTAGATACCAATCACTGCAGAGGAGGATGAATGCACTCATGTACAGACCCCTAATTGACATGGCTACAATGGAGGAACGCCATATAATTCTGACCTGTTGCCTGAACAGCGTGACAATCATTGAACTGTGTGCACAATTGGAGCCAGATCTCATTCCTGTTCTTTGTAGTCCTACTGCAATACCTCGTACAGTACAGGTGCTGTCAGTGCTCCACTTCTTGGCCAGTGGTTCATTTCAGGTGACAGTGGGCTTGGCAGCAGGTATGTCTCAGCCATTGTTTATTACAGTGCTGAAAATCTTTCTGAATGCCTTGCTGAGACACATGAATAGCTATATCACATTCCCCCAAAGTGATTATTGCCCACTGTTAAGTCTGCTTTCTATACAATGGAACATATTTCATATGTGATTGGGGCCACTAATGAGACCCATATTGCTTTGTTTCCTCCCAGGATAAATGAGCAGGTGTTTAGAAATAGGAAGAATTACCGTTCCATAAATGTGCAGATGGTGTGCCTTACTGGTCAGTATATTTCTCATGTTACTGCCAAGTTTCCAGGAGCTGTACATGATGCCTACGTAATTGTCAGAGTCACCAGATCCTCGCGGTCTGTGCACGTTCCCAACATGTCCACCACTGAACAGCTCCAAGACTCTGATAGATAAATCACAGAGACTGAGAAAGTTCAAGAGGGGACGAGGGGATTAGGAAGGGAACAGCTGGGAAGGAGACCTGTAGTAAGAAAAAGGTTAGAACACACAATAAGAAAATTATATCTCCTGAAATCAATACTAGACTATAATTCTAAGCCTAGTCACTCTGAAAACATGAACAATCTAAGAGTTAAGTTTAAAATGACTAAGTTTCAAGATGGCCGGATACCTGTAGGGGAATCCAGGTGAATTAAATGAAAACTTTCTTATTCAAGTACTTTCCTTAACATGAGAGTCAGAAAAACATTCTGACTAAATTTTAAACCAGTCATATAAATCCTGTTTTGAGAATGTATACTAGGACCATACAATATTGCATCTAGAAACTCTGGCCTTCTGTGTACTCTTAAAATGTTTCAACACAAACTGCGTAAACACCATAAAAGGATTGTGCACCATGAATAACACAATATGGATTCAGGAAACAAATCACATAACTTGTCAACTCAAATATTATATAATAAATATCTTAGAATAGTGGCATACAATAAGCAACATGAATTAAACTCGAGGAGAGAATCGTGCGTCTTGCTGATTCGAGTGTCACCATGTAAAATACCAAGAAATGGTAGCACGCAATGAATATCAAAGTCAAATCATCATTAATCGAATCGCGCATCTTGCTGATTCGTAAAACACGATTTAAATGTCAAGAAATAACAGCTCACAATAAATAACAAGATCAAAGTACAATGAAACAAATTGCGCTTCTTTTGCCGATTCTTAAGCCACCATGTAAATGTCAAGAAATGGTAGTGCGCAATAAACAACAAAGTTAAATCCTCATGAAACGAATTGCGCGTCTTGCCAATTCGTAAAACATCATGTAAATGTCAAGAAATAGTAGCGCGCAATGGACAACAATGTTTAAACACCATAAAACGAATTGCGCGTCTTGCCGATTCTTAAGCCACCATGCCAATGTCAAGAAATGGTAGCACGCAATGAATAACAAAGTCAGACCTTGATGAAACAAATCGCGTTTCTTGCCTATTTGTAAACTACCATATAAATGTCAAGAAATTGTAGCGCGCAAGTAATCTGTTACTCATTTAAGAATTAAACCAAGAATATGAAAATTCTAAATAACGGTGTCGGGATAGTCCAACAACCGTCTTACCGCCTGGAACAATGATCACCAATGAAGGATGAAGGGCAGAAGACTGGAAGATCCAAATAGGCCACCGGGACAGGAGCTCAGGAAGAAGCTGCTGCTCTGCACCGGGACCTCTGAATAGTGAGCACTGGGAGTTGGGCTGGCTCTCTTTTATAGAGTCTTGGCCCAGCCCAGAACCACGCCCAGGCATGTTGCAGGGAGAGTCTCTGGAAGGCCCTGGAAAGGGACCACACCCTAACACACTCTGAAAACCTGCAGCAATACATTGCAAAGGAACAGTATTTGTAAGCATATTAAAAATAAGTTTTCAGGATTGAACTCTGCAATGCAAAAGGTTAAACCACAACATATCAGCACAATGCATAAAATACTTTGTTTTGAGAGTGCTGGGTTTTTGCATTTTTGTCGCCAATAGAGCGCGTACTGCTCTGGTGTTGACAGTATTCCCCTCTCCCAGACGCGCTCTAGGGCCTGGTTTGCTTGGATTAAGACGATGAAAGCTTCGCACAAGTACTGGAGCATGAACATCGGATGCGGAAACCCATGAGTTACTTTCAGGACCATAACCTTTCCATGAGATTAAGTACCATAGATTACGCCCTCTCAGTTTAGAATCCAACACTTTCTTGACTTCGTATTCTTTTTCCCCTTGTACTAGAACAGGAGCTGGATGAGGGTGGACCTTTTGGACTGCCTTTTTCAAGAGGGAAGTGTGGAACACTGGATGAATCCGTAAGGATCTGGGCAATTGTAGTTTATAGGTCACCGGATTGATTTGCTGAAGGACAGTATAAGGACCTATGAATTTGGGGTTAAACATGTGCTTCTTCTTGAAGTCTATATGTTTTGTGGAAAGCCACACTTTGTCACCTGGTTGATATTGCGGTCCCTCACAATGTTTCTTGTCATAATGCCTTTTATATTTTTGTTTGGCTTTTTCTAAATGTTGTTGAATCAGTTTCTGGGTTTGATGTAAATGCTGAATGGTTTCTGACACAGCTGTAAGAGAACTTTCTTGAGGAATTGTGATGGGCAAGGTGTCAGGATGATAGCCAAATAAACCAAAAAAGGGTGTAACGCCAAGAGAAGTGTGGAATGAGTTATTGTAAGCTAACTCAGCTAACCAGAGCATAGATGTCCAAGAATGAAGTGTCTTTTCAGCGTAGGCACGTAGATATTGTTTCAAAGTCTGATTTAATCTCTCCGTTTGACCATCTGTTTGAGGATGGTGACTAGTAGATAGCGTTGATGTCACTTGGAGTTTTTTACACCATGTCTTCCAGAAATTGGAGGAAAATTGTGACCCCCGATCGGAGAGGATAACCTTTGGCAGTCCATGATAACGAACCACTCTGTTCAGTAAAATAGTTGCCAATTCACTAGAAGTGGGCAATTTTTTACAGGCGATGAAATGTCCATATTTCGTGAGACTATCTACTACCACCAGAATTACTGAATGCTGTTGAACCACTGGCAGACCGGTAATAAAGTCTAAAGAAATGTGCTCCCATGGACGACTTGGGGTTGGAAGTGGATGTAACAACCCTTTTGGTTTTGAATGACTTGTTTTAATGCGAGCACAAACTTCACAGTTGTTTACCATTGCTTTTACATCTTTTGTTAGGGTAGGCCACCAAAAATAGCGTTGGATCAGTTCAAGAGTTTTAGGAGTACCTGGGTGACCTGCCGTAGGTATAACATGCAACCAATGAAACACTATCTTGCGAAGTTTGGTAGTGGGTACGAACAAACGAGCGTCATGAAAGGGTAAACCTTGCTTGATTGACCTTTTGGGATCTACTTGGGCCCATGTTTGCCATTTTTCAACAGTGAAAGAGTTGCGAATTTCTTCAAAGAAATCTTCAGTTTTTATGATACATAGAACCTTGTCAGTAGCAATGATAGCTCTGGAGGCTTGAAATGCAGGCAACGTGGTAGACTCTTGACGGGACAAGGCGTCAGCCTTGCGATTATCTTTACCAGGCCGGAAGGTTACTACACAATCAAATTCGGCAAAAAAAAGCATCCAGCGTAATTGCTGAGGGGTCAAAAGTCTGGCGGAACTCATGAATTGAAGATTACGATGATCAGTATATACTGTGACAGTGTATTTGGCACCCAACAAATGATGTCTCCATTCTTTAAAGGTGTCACGAATCAGCAGAAGTTCTTTTTCAGCAATGACATAGTTCTGTTCGGCTTCGTTCAACTTCCGAGACATATAAGCTACAGGATGAAGTTGACCAGTGTCTTTATTTCGTTGTGATAAGACGGCTCCTATTGCTACATCTGAAGCATCAGCTTCCACTATGAAAGGTTGATTTGCATCAGGATGAGTCAAGACTGGGGCAGTGGAGAACGCTTCCTTCAAAGTCGAGAAGGCTTGATCAGCTTCTGGGGACCATACAAACTTTTCTTTCTTTCTTAGTAGCTTAGTAATTGGAGCCACTGTCTGGGAGAAATGATTTATGAACCTCCGTAAAAATGTGCAAATCCCAGCAAACATTGTACATCACGAACACTCTTTGGGGTGGGCCAATCAGATACGGCTTTTACTTTCTTTCCTGCCATCACCATACCTTGAGGGGTAAGAATAACCCCGAAAAACTCAACTGTGGTAACATGAAACTCACACTTGGTTAGTTTGCAGTATAAATGGTGTTTTCGAAGGGCTGCAAGAATTTTCTTGACATGTTGGACATGTTTGTTTTCATTGTCTGAGTAGATCAAAATGTCATCGATGTAGACTATGTCAAATATGTCGAGGTACTCTCTAAGAACGTCATTCAAGAAAAATTGAAATGCTGCTGGAGCATTACACAGACCAAAAGGCATGACGGTGTATTCAAAAAGGCCATATCTTGTCTTGAACGCTGTTTTCCATTCGTCACCCTCTCTCATTCTGACCAAATGATAAGCAACTCGAAGGTCAAGCTTCGTGTAGATTTTTGCTCTCTTTACTTGTTCCAATAAGACCGGAATTAGGGGTAAAGAATATTTATTCTTGATGGTGACTTTGTTCAAACCCCTATAGTCGATGCAAGCTCGAAGTTCTCCATTAGCTTTTGAAACAAAAAACAAAGGCGAAGCTGCAGGAGACTTAGAGGGGCGAATTAAGCCATTCTCCAAAAATGTATCTAGGTATTTTCGTAAATGTTGATTTTCATGTTCTGATAGGGCATATACACGACAGTTGGGAAGTACGCACCTGGGGCTAGATCAATTTGACAGTCATAAGATCTATGAGGAGGTAGAGTCTCTGCTCCTTTCTCATCAAATACATCTTTGTAAGATGAATACTGTTTGGGCAGCTGAATTTCTTTCTCCGCGGCAGTAACTATGTAAGAGTTGCAAACTTTTGGTACTTGAATCTTTTGGAGACATTGTTCATTACATAGCGCAGATGAGAACAAGATTTTTCATTCTGCCTAATTGATCTCCGGATTGTTATGAGTTAACCATGGCAAGCCGAGGATAATCCCATATTGGGGAGCATGGATCACGTCAAGGATGATTTTCTCTTTATGTTTCTTTCTTTGATTCTTATCTTCACAAATCATCGACAAGGGGATAGTCTGAAGAGTTACCGGACCTCCAGTCAAGAGTTTTCCATCGACTGCCTGGATGATTTCTGGGGTCTTCTTTTCAATTCATGGGATCCCCCATGCACAAACCAATTGGACATAAACAAAGTTCCCAGTAGCCCCAGAATCGACTAGAGCCTTTTTGAAATAGATCTTTTTCTTGACCTGAACCCTTATTTCCAGTTTAAGATGTCTAGATTGTGAAGGGTCCACGGTGACACCCAAGAGCAACCCTTCTCTGCATCTTGGGTATTTTAGTTTTCCAACTCGACTGGTGCAATGGCTGCAACCTTCTGAACTGGACCTTGCTTGTTCTTTGGTTTGATTGGACATTTGGCAAAATGACCTTTTCGCCCACAATAAAGACATTGTCCATTTTTTCTGCGTAGGTCCTTTTCATCTTTGGTCAAAGGTTTTCTGATGGTTCCAATTTCCATCGGTTCCGGCGTTCTTTCTTTCGGAGTTCTTGAGTCTCTGTTATCATGAACGCGCCATGAATATTTTTCAATCTTTTTGCGCGTTCCTTTACGTTCTGCTAAACGATGATCAAGTCTCAAGACAAGATTTATTCATTCTTGACAGTCTGTAGGTTGTGGGTCGATTTGCGCTAAGATATCTTTTAGTTCCTTTTTGAGTCCCTTGTAAAACAAGACCGCTTGTTTTTCTTCAGGCCAGGTTGTCTCTGCAACCAACTGGTTAAAGTTGCCTAAATACGACACTAGGTCTTGATTCCCTTGGCGTAAATCTAATAATTCACGATCTGCTGACTGTGTTACAGTTCTACAATCAAAAACTCTCTCAAATTCACGAACACAATTTCTCCAGTTGTACAATAAGGGACTGTTTTTACGCACAAGGGGAATTGCCCAAGTAGCTGCATCCCCAGACAGATATGATAACAAGAAAGCTACTTTGGACTGGGCATCGGGGAAAGTATTTGGTCTGCAAGTGAAGTGTAGTTCCACTTGAACCAGGAAAGATTGCGCTTTCAAAGGGTCACCTGAGAAACGTTCTGGGGGAGCTAAAGGAATTGCAGAAGGAACATTTAGGGAAATCGGATTACTTCCAGAAGCCTGAGAAGAAGTACCTGGCCAAGACACACCTGTGGGGCTTTGTTCCTTCTTCTCTACCTTATCTTGCAACTAACTCACTCTCTCTGCAAAGCTAGTTGTCAATTCTTTGGATGATACCACCTCTGCTTGGAGCTGGGTGATAGCCTTGACTAACTCGTCTAGCGTGGCCATGCTGAGAACATACACAAGCCAGGGTGATAATAATTTGTGGGCTCACTATTCTGTCAGAGTCACCAGATCCTCTGGGTCTGTGCACGTCCCCAGCACGTCCACCACTGAACAGCTCCAAGACTCTGATAGATAAATCATAGAGACTGAGAGAGTTCAAGAGGGGATTAGGAAGGGAACAGCTGGGAAGGAGACCTGTAGTAAGAAAAAGGTTAGAACACACAATAAGAAAATTATATCTCCTGAAATCAATACTAGACTATGATTCTAAGCCTAGTCACTCTGAAAACATGAACAATCTAAGAGTTAAGTTTAAAATGACTAAGTTTCAAGATGGCCGCATACCTGTAGGGGAATCAAGGTGAATTAAATGAAAACTCTCTTATTCAAGTACTTTCCTTTACAGGAGAATCAGAAAAACATTCTGACTAAATTTTAAACCAGTCATATAAATCCTGTTTTGATAATGTATACTAGGACCATACAATATTGCATCTAGAAACTCTAGCCTTCTGTGTACTCTTAAAATGTTTCAACACAAATTGCGCATATTGCAGGTATATATATATATATATATATATATATATATATATATGTATATATATATATATATATAGTAAACACCATAAAAGGATTGTGCACCATGAATAACACAATATGGATTCAGGAAACAAATCACATAACTTGTCAACTCGAATATTATATAATAAATATCTTAGAATAGTGGCATACAATAAGCAACATGAATTAAATTCGAGGAGAGAATTGTGCGTCTTGCTGATTCGAGTGTCACCCTGTAAGATACCAAGAAATGGTAGCACGCAATGAATATCAAAGTCAAATCATCATTAATCGAATTGCGCGTCTTGCTGATTCGTAAAACATGATGTAAATGTCAAGAAATAACAGCTCACAATAAATAACAAGATCAAAGTACAATTAAACAAATCGCGCTTCTTTTGCCGATTCTTAAGCCACCATGTAAATGTCAAGAAATGGTAGCGCGCAATAAACAACAAAGTTAAATCCTCATGAAACGAGTTGCGCGTCTTGCCAATTCGTAAAACATCATGTAAATGTCAAGAAATAGTAGTGCGCAATGGACAACAATGTTTAAACACTATAAAACGAATCGCGCGTCTTGCCGATACTTAAGCCACCATGCCAATGTCAAGAAATGGTAGCACGCAATGAATAACAAAGTCAGACCTTTATGAAACAAATCGCGCGTCTTGCCTATTTGTAAACTGCCATATAAATGTCAAGAAATGGTAGCGCGCAAGTAATCTGTTACTCATTTAAGAATTAAACCAAGAATATGAAAATTCTAAATACCGGTATCGGGATAGTCCAACCACCGTCTTACCGCCTGGAACAATGATCACCAATGAAGGATGAAGGTCAGAAGACTGGAAGATCCAAATAGGCCGCCGGGACAGGCGCTCAGGAAGAAGCTGCTGCTCTGCACTGGGACCTCTGAATAGTGAGCACTAGGATTTGGGCTGACTCTTTATAGAGTCTTGGCCCAGCCCAGAACCACGCCCAGGCATGTTGCAGGGAAAGTCTCTGGAAGGCCCCGGAAAGGGACCACACCCTAACACACTCTGAAAACCTGCAGCAATACATTGCAAAGGAACAGTATTTGTAAGCATATTAAAAATAAGTTTTCAGGATTGAACTCTGCAATGCAAAAGGTTAAACCACAACATATCAGCACAATGCATAAATTACGTTGTTTTGAGAGTGCTGGGGTTTTGCATTTTTGTCGCCAATAGAGCGCGTACTGCTCTGGTGTTGACAGTAATGAGGAACAGCAGTGTCCCACAGATGATGACACAACTACAGAGAGAGAGAGTCTGGCTCATTGGTGAGTATGTTGTTTTCATTCAATGTATGCCACAGTATATTACCTTTAAGTTGTCTTCTGTAGTATTGTGAGATTTTCACTATTTCCAGGTGACTCCGGCTACCCGAACCTAAACTGGCTGTTGAGACCAGTGAGGAATCCGAGGACAGAGCTGAAAATCGGAACAATGAGGCACATGGACGGACAAGAGGAGTGATAGAAAGAACATTTGGCCTTCTGAAAGCCAGGTTTTGGTGCCTACATATTTCTGTTGGATCCCTACTCTACTCCCCTGTAAAGGTCTGCCAGATAGTCATTGCTTGCTGCACGCTTCGCAATTTGGCCCTCAGAAGGCCTGTGCCATTAGTGCAGGAGGAGAGGGGAGACAATGCACCTGTGCCAGCAGAGAAAACTCAGGACAGTGATGAAGATGGGGAGGTGGAGGATTATGTGGACAACAGGACACATCATATACACCAGTACTTTCAATGACAGTCAGGTAATTGTGTAGTTCTGTTCATATCACTATTTTAATGAAGAGCTGTGTGGCAGCTATAATGTACAAATCTGTAATGTGTGCATTTTGAAACCTAAATCAGTGGTAAGTGTTCCCACAGGTATGATATATGGAGAAAGGCTTATTCTGCCTATGCTGTGTATCAGCTGTTTGGCAGTTTCAAATACATGCCCACATCAAACTCATTTTATACAATACTTAGAATTTGTTGCTGGGAATGTAATGTGAGTGTCAATGTGCTCACACAACTGTTCTGTGATTTCATTGTCCCTGACAGTTTGGTCTGGACTAGGTGTTATAGAGGAGGGATTGGCATACTGACAAAATGGCATAGCTAAAACCGTATTAGCTTTCTAAGGCCCTTACATAAGTTGAATATTGTCATTACTAGTGTTTGGAGTTAATTGCAGTGCATAATATTAAGTTAATGTGACCAGGTGAATGTAGGCTGATAAGTTACAGGGGTTCATGTTGCTTTGCTTCCCTTTACTTCTAATTTGAATATCACTAAAGATTTCCCTTTTTCTGATGTTGGTGTGGTCACTACTGTGTACCGTTGGAATGCCTACAGACTGCTTCCAAACAGTTTTGTGGATGGTGACTTGTGGCAAGCACTTACACTGGTAATGTGTACCCCAAACTGACTGTACATTGGATGCATTCACAATTTACATTACATTTGCACAGGAAAATAAAGGTCAACACATTGCAGATTGATAACATAAAAGCACAAATCCTTCAGTTGTGTTTTAATGTGTTTAATTAAATTACAAAAAGGAAGAGATAGTGCAATAGAGTGGGGTGATGGTGGACGAAATCTTCAGTAGAGTGGCCCAGTTAGTTTGTAGCACATAGTATCCATGGGACCATAGGAAAAAGGAGCAATGGTAGTCCAAAGTAAACAAGGTGTCTCAGTGGCACACAAGGGAGAAGTAGGAGAGGCTCACTTCCTGGCAATGATTTTTGTCTTGACTATAGCCTCTGTAGGATGTCTGGCTTGTTGGGAATGTTTGCGGGGTGGTTCCTCTGCAACAGAGGGAGGGGTGCTGGTGGGCTGTGAGTCCTGTGGCAGGGCCTCCAGTCCACTAGCTGCAGCAGATATAGAAGGCTGGTCAGTACTCTGGCTAGTGGAAGGGACCCAATGGTGTGTTGAGTACTCATGCATGATGGTGGCAATTTCCCTAAGCACCCCTGCAATGGAGCCCATTTTGGCCTTGTGGGCCTGTAACTGCTGCATGACCTCCTGGTGGTATTCCCTCTGCAGCCTCTGGTTCCCCTGCAAGGTGGTGAGTACCTGGACTACCTGTCCTGGGATTTCTTGTAGGCTCCCCAGACTTGTGACAGTGCCTCATGGCCAGACTGTTCCCTGGGTTGGCCCACCCCTTGGCGCACAGATGCCCTCCCACTGGCCCTGGCCCCCTGTGCCTGTGTCCCCTGAACTGTGTGCCCACTTACACCGGGACCTTCTTTGTCTTGCCTGTTAGGTGTTGACTCTGGTCCCTGTACAGGTGGGCACACTGTTGATTGAGGTGTTCTGGGGACAGAGGTTTGGGGACGTTGGGTGGCTGCTGTTGTAGTGGAGTCCGATGTGGGGTATCTTGGGGTGGGCTGGGTGATGCTTGTGGTGTCTGAGCGACCAGAGGTGCCAGATGGCCCAGGGAGATCTTCCCAATCCCGACATCCAGAGTAGCTGTCATCACTAGGGCCTTCTTCTGGTGGAGGACTGGGTAGACGTGGCACATGCTGGTGGCTGACATTAGCTGGGGTACCAGTAGACATGTATGATAGTTGTTCATATCATCCTCAGATATTAATATAGCTAAAACAGGGAATTAGTGCAGGGTGCTTTCTCCCCAGGTATGGCATTAGCAGTTGACAATGATTTTTTACTGTATTGGCGAAAGCATTTTCATATTACTATTTTAATTAAATAAGTCCTGTCATATATATATATATATATATATATATATATATATATATATATATATGTATGTATATATATATATATGTATATATATACATATATGTATATATATATATATATATATATATATATATATATATATATTTATATATATATACATATATATATATATATATATATATATATATATAAGATAGATATAGATATATATATTTATTTAGCAGTACGTGTCATTGCCATATCCTGGTTTGCTATTGCCACCTCAGGTTTTCCAGGTGTAAGTATGTTCAGCATTGATTTCCCTATGGGATGGGTTGCATGATTTAATCATTTGGTTTGTGTATGGTGATGCATTTTAGGATTGGTAGTGCTTCATGCTGAGCATGCATTAAGTTTGTGTGTGAATGGTGACGTTGGAAAGGTGTTATTTTAGAGGGTTGGGCATGCAGGGGAAATTGATAAGGGTGGTTAAGAGGGTGGATATGAGTTTGGGATGGAGTGGGTTGAAGGGAGATCGGGTGATAGGGAGACATGCCATGCAGGTGTACATGGTGGTAGAGAAGCATGGGTGTCTTACCAGGGTCCAGTGAGGCCCTCAGGATGCAAGATAGCCAAAACTTTCTCATCCCATGATGTCAACTCTGGGGGAGGAGGTGAGGGTCCATCGCCAGTCTTCATAACGGCAACCTGGTGCCTGGATGCCAATGCACACACCTTCCCCCGTAGGTTATTCTACTTCTTCCTTATATCGTCCCTTGTGCGTGGATGGGTTCCCACAGAGTTCACCTTGTCTACGATTCTCCGCCATTACTCTATTTCCCTGGCAATGGATATCTGCTGAACCTGTACACTGAACAGCTGTGGCTCTACCCTAACGATTTCATCTACCACGACCCACAACTCATAATCAGTGAAACGGCGGTGCTTTTGTGGGGACATGCCGATTGTGTAGTGGGTGGAGGGTGGGGTGTCTAGTTGGGGTGCAGGGTGTGTGGATATGTGGCACGCTTTGAAATAGTGATTGAGTGCAGTGGTGATGTGTGTGGTATGAGGTATGATCTGTGGGGAGTGATGCTTTAAGGGTGTATAGAGTGGCTGTGGTTTGTGTGTGGGCTGGCAACGTGTATCAGAATTTGTGAATTTGTGGGTTGTGCGGGGTTGTGTTTTATAGTGCTATTGGTGGGTATATACAGTGTGTGTATGTTTATCAGGTGTGGGTTTTTCAATTTGGCCAATGTTGGCCTCTGTTGTTCTGTAGTGGCAAAATCGACAGCAGTGGTCTGCACCGCCCGTGGATTACCGCTGGCGATAGACCACTGAGGTGATTCGTGGGTCGTAATTTGGAGGGCGGTTTTTGTTGTTAGTGTAGCGGTAAGGGTGGCGGTTTGTTGTTACTATAGTGGTAAGGGTGGTGGGACCGCCTCTCTTCCGCAGACGTTAGATCTGGCGGTGTAGATTTTGTGGCTGCTTTCTGGCAGTTTTGTGTTTCTAACTCATAATACGGCAGGCAGGTTACTATGTCCGCGCGGTCTTTTGGTGGCCGTCACCACAGCGGCCTTCGGAAAAGACTGCCCAAGTCATAATAGGGGGCCAAAGTCTTGTCTGTTTTTATGTGCTGCACACTTTCCAACTACCACTGCTTGTGGCAGGGCAATTGCTTTTCTTAAAGCCTCTAAGAAATTCCTATGCACAACAGGGCTCCCGTTTGATTTAATAAAGCCTCTTTTACTCCTTCTCATAACTGAGTGTACTGTAGTAGTTACATAAGCTGAATCTAAATAGATTGTGATCTGTATTTCTTACTTCTGTGTCTTGATCGGTAGAGGAGGGTAAATCATCAAAATATACAATACTACCAAGAATGGGATCCTCTGCTGCTTTGCTAGAATCATCATCATGTGCATCATTCTCGGAGTCCAGCGTAGGGTGAACAGAAAATGTTGCGGGGTTCACAATATGAAATTTTACAACTTTCAAGGATGGAAGTGACAATATTACCTAATACCCTGATACTCTTTCTGTGGTAGGGTAGTCTTAGCCTTTTGAATGATAGGAAACATCACATGTTCCGCATAGAGCATCAGAGGTGCCCCCATAATTTGTGGGGGGGGTCTTCTTTTTTACTGCACAGGCTGCAATGTTGAGAGCTTGTTCACAGGGGTAATGTCTCTTCATTACCAAGTCCATCAAGCACTTAAGTATGCATTGAGTTTGTTTCCCACAGGATACTTTTGTGTGAGGACAGCTGTCATCACTTGACCATTGCAGTGACAAAAAAGTAAAACTCTTTAGTCTATTTAGGGGTCCCTAAACATGGGGTGTTTGTATTTTTAGTTTTCAATCTTTGGAAATGTTCCCACATTGCTGGTGTCCATGTTATTTTGTCGTTTGCTTGCTTAATTGAGGTCAGAAGGGGTGCTATTAAAGTGCTGTAGTCAAAGACTCATTGTCTCACATAATTGCAGAGACCGAGGAACTTCTGCATTCCTTTGAACCAGTCAGTTGGCATCTAAGTGCTCTCTCTTGAGTCACTTGTCAACCAAAAGCTGACAGTTTTTGCCCTAGAGAGTGGACCTCATCCTGACAATACTGAACTTTGTCTTTCTCCACTTTCTATCCTCTCTGTGCAAGAGTGACAAGAAGAGATATAGGCCCTCATTACGACCCTGGCGGTGGGTGATAAAGTGGTGGTAATACCACCAACACGCTGGCAGTAACTACTGCCAAATTATTACCATGGCGGTGATATCTCCGAATGACAGCCAATGTACCACACCGACCGCCAGGGCAGAAACAACAGGCACCACGGCGGTAGCCGCCTACAGTCAGGCGGAAGACAAAGTACCGCCCACCATATTAAGACACAGGAAACTGCCACCTTTTCTGGGGCGGTACGAAAGCCATCAAAAGCCTGGCGGTAACAGAACACAAAAGTCAAAGGACTCACCATTGCAGACACAGGGAAGAACCACGCCTCCATGGAACGAGAACTGCATGTTTTCCCGATGATCATCTACGTCATGCTCCACCACGAACACCAACGCCGGCGAAGACGACGACAGTGAGTACAGCCGCCTAGCACACAAGGGAGGGGTGGGGGAAAAGGAGAGTGACACATACACTCACAACACACACCCCTCACACACACACACACCATGCACACAACCAGCTGCACAAGATAATCAATTTGTCCACGATAATCTGCAAAATAATGCAAGGACAACAGGAAATGCCTACAGTGATTGTAATAAGATCAACATCAAAAATCATAAGTCGATGTGGCAATGCTACAGATATGTACAAATGTACAAAAAAGGGACACTGCCTAGTTCATAGTTTGCACGGGCCACATGACCACAGGGCACAGACCAAGGCCCCACTCGAATCCTGCACCAATCCGGAGAGAACACTGCAGGGGATCAGTTGGCAAATAGGCAGGCATCTCAGGGGGGGGCACCTCAGCCGGAGCTAGAAACAAGACCACTGGTTCTAGAGGGGGCAACATGCCCTGTGCTCTTTGTCCTTGAGAGTGCAAAGCCACAGTCTCTCGAGTGGGTGACTTGCCCACTGGTTCTGGAGGGGTCAACATGCCCTGTGCTCTTTGTCCTCGGGAGTGCAAGGTCAGTATCTCGAGTGGGTGACTTGCCCACTGGTTCTGGAGGGGGCAACATGCCCTGTGCTCTTTGTCCTGGGGAGTGCAAGACCACAGTCTCTCGAGTGGGTGACTTACCCACTGGTTCTGGAGGGGGCAACATGCCCTGTGCTCTTTGTCCTGGGGAGTTCAGGACCACAGTCCCTCTAGTGGGTGAGTGCCCAGTGGTTCTGGAGGGGGCAACATGCCCTGTGCTCTTTGCCCTGGGTAGTGCAAGGCCACAGTTTCTCAGGTGGGTGACTTGCCCACTGGTTCTGGTGGTGGCAGGCCGCCCAGCAGCCCCTGGAGGGTGGACTATACAGCACCCGCCGGCGGTGACGGCTGCACTGTGGTGGTGGTTGTGGGAGGCTCCTGCTCAGCCCCTGCAACCTCCAATGGCTGCCCTGTGGTGATGGTTGTGGAAGGCCCCTGCTCAGCCCCTGCACCCTCCGATGGCTACACTGTGGTGGTGGTTGTGGAGGGCTCCTGCTCAGTCCCTGCAACCCCGATGGCTGCACTGTGGTGGTGGTTGTGGGAGGCTCCTGCTCAGCCCCTCCACCCACCGATGGCTGCACTTTGGTGGTGGTTGTGGGAGGCTCCTGCTCAGCCCCTACACCCTCCGATGGCTGCACTGTGGTGGTGGTTGTGGGAGGCTGCTGCTCAGCCCCTGCATTCTCTAATGGCTGCACAACCACGACTGGCGGTGGAGGATCTGTGACAGCTGCTGGTGCAGGCTCCTTCCTCTTCTTGCTGGCTGGTGCAGGCTCCTTCCCCTTCCTGGTGACTGGTGCAGGCTCCTTCCCCTTCTTGGTGGCTGGTGCAGGCTCCTTCCCTTTCCTGGTGGCTGGTGCAGGCTCCTTCCCCTCCTGGTGCAGACTCCTTCCCCTTCCTAGTGGCTGGTGGAGGCTCCTACCCCTTCTTGGTGGCTGGTGCAGGCTCCTTCCCCTTCAGTATTTGTGGTGTGGAAACCTTTCCACCACGAGTAGATGCTGCTGAAACTGGGCTCATGGACTGTTTAGATGAGGTGCTTGGCTGGGTCCTTGATACCCTGGCCATATGTGCAGGACGGGAGGGGGCAAGGGGTAGGGAAGAGGGCAGTCTGGGAAAGGAAAAGCTTTTTAGGGACATTGGTGCGGGAAGTTGGAGATGTAATGGGGGTGGAGGATGAAGGAGTGGTTGTTGGAGATGTTTGCTGGATTTGGGTGCAGGTGCATGGGTTATATGCTGTTGTGAGGTGGATGGCTGTTGGGTGTCTCAGTGCTTGCGTTTTGGCACTTTAAGAGGGGGGACAGACACGGTGGGAGAGGACACAGGGGCTGTGTGCATGGATGTTGTAGCGGTGTCTGCCAGTGAGGTGTGTGTTCTGCTTGGTGTGGTGATGATGCTGGTAGAGGATGATGATGTAGTGCATGCAGGTGTGAGTGTGGACGTAACTGGGTGGGAGGTAGAGGAGGAGGAGGAGGGGGAGACAGTGGAAATAGTGGATGTTGTGTGTGCAACTGGATGGTGTTTGTGTGAGTGCCTGTGAGATGGTGTGGTGCTTCTGTTTGCCAGTGACACTCTTGGGTGTTGTCTTGTGTGCATGCTCGTCTGCCTATGTGCTTGGGATGGGTTGGGGATGAGGTGAATGGGACTGGGAAGTGGTAGTTGGAGGGGGGACGGTAGAAACAGGTACAATGGCTGCCATCAGAGAGGAGGCCAGAGCCTGAATCGATCTCTGTTTGGCCGCCAGTCCACCGTGTATGCCCTCCAGGAATGCATTAGATTGCTGCATCTGGGCTGCCAGCCCCTGGATGGCATTCACAATGGCTGACTGCCCTACAGAGGTGGATCTCAGGAGGCCAATAGCCTCCTCACTCAGGGCAGCAGGGCTCACTGGGGCAGGGCCTGAGGTGCCTGGGGTGAAGGAGATGCCCACCCTCCTGGGTGAGCGGGCACAGGCAACTCGCTGAGGTGCTGCTGGGAGGGTGGTTCTGGTACAGGGATGGCGGCTGTACCTGTAGCTGGGGTGGTCACAGAAGTGTCCGCCACCACCAGGGAGCTTCCATCGGAGGAGGTATCAAAGTCTGTGTTGTCTCCTCCAGTCTCCGCCGTGGTGCTCCCCTCGCCTTCCGTCCCACTGGAGGCCCTCAGCGTTGGTGGACTCTGCCTCCAGGGTCCTGTGGGATGCAGCTCCCTCTGTCACTGGTTCCTCTGCTCCTCTTCCAGATGATGCAAATGCACATAAGGACAGGATAACAAAACAAGAAAGGGGGGAGAGAGACAAATGATACACTGGGTCAATCACTGCACCAACACCACTGTTGGCGTACACTGCACCCTCACACACAGGGAACCGGCCTACGCATTAGTGATATTGCTAGCCACCAAGGCATGAGGAGCAGCACACACCGCCAACTGCAGCTCACCTGGGACCCACTCAACCCTGAAAAGTAGTGGATGCTAACAAGCTACGTAGGAAGTATTTCCCCTTCAGACCCTTAGCCACCAGAGGACCTACACTGCTATGTCTGGTCTGGCTTGGGGGCACCCACTGACACACAACCACCACCCAGATACCACCCTTCCAGCCGTGAGCTTCAGTGATGGCCACTGTACTCACCCCCTTGTGGATGCTGTGCTTCCCTCAAGCGCCCATCCAGCTCTGGGTAGTCCACCGCCAGTATGTGGGCCATTAGGGAGGTCAGGGTCCGACGGGCACCCCTTCCTCGTTGGGAGGCCATCCCCAGCTGGGCCTCTGCGGTCTTCCGTGCCCAGCGTCTCAGGTCCTCCCACCGTTTGCGACAGTGGGTGCTCCACCTGCCGTAGACCCAAAGGGTCCGCAACTCCTTGGCAATGGGATGCCATATACCCTTCTTTTGATTGGCGCTGACCTGCAGAGGCAATACAGACAGGAGAACACCATTAGACAAACAGTCCAGCCAGTAACACGAATGGCCCTCCATACCAGTTTCCATCACCACTGCCACACACATAGCCCAGCACACAATGTGTAGCCAGCCAAGAGTATATCCCTCCCCCCTTACACAATCCCTTCACACACTAGTCCATGCATTCATACTGCATGCTTCGTGCCCACAGTGTACTCACCTGTTGGTCTGGAGGCCCATACAGTAGTCCATACTGGGGTAGGACCGCATCCACCAGTCTCTTCAACTCCTCCGAAGTGAAGGCTGGTCACACCGGCCATGGTAGGTTCCAGACACAGGTCACAGCAGCACATGCAGTGTAGGTCCTCTCCTATGGAAGGCTAGGAAACAAGTGAGGAATATAATCGAAATTGGCGGTCAAGTCCGCGGTGGCATTACCTCACTTCCACCTGTCCCTACACACAGGACAGGCAGATGCCATTTCAGGGGGGGACATGCCTATGGAATAATGCTGCGTCACAGGATAAATAGGAGCATACATGACAAATTGCACTGTCCCATTACATGTATATAGATTGCGGACTACTGTTGTGGCTCCATTGTTGTTTGTGACAGACTCCTCACTCTTCTGTCCCTAAATACCTACCGTTGCGTATGAATAGGTGATGGAGACATACCCCCGTGTACAGACCCCTGGTGGACTTAGCTACACTGGAGGACAGGCACATTATCCTCACCTATAGACTGGAAAGGGTCACAATTAAAGAGATGTGTGCCCATTGGAGCCTGACCTGATATCGGCTATCTGTCATCCCACTGGGATCCCCCCTCTTGTGCAAGTGCTACCAGTTCTTTATTTCCTGGCAACTGGTTCATTCCAAGTGACAGTGGGCTTGGCAGCAGGAATGTCACAGCCAATGTTCCCAATAGTGCTGATAAGAGTGTTGTCTGCCCTGATAAAACACATGTGCAGCTACATTGCATTCCCCCAGGTTGAGGATTTGGCCACTGTGAAGGCCGGGTTTTATTCAGTGGGACATATCCCCGATATCATTGGGGTGATTGACAGAACACATATAGCATTTGTCACCCCCCTGCCAGAACGAACAGGTGTTCAGGAATCGTAAGAGTTTCCACTCCATGAATGTGTAGATGGTGTGCTTGGCGGACCAGTACATCTTCCGCGTCAGTGCTAAGAATCCTGGGTCGGTGCATGATGCCTTTATCCTAAGGAATAGCAGCATCCCGAATGTGATGGGCCAACTACAGATGCACCGGGTGTATCTAATAGGTGAGCCCTGGTTCCCACAGAGTATATGTTGGTGTATGCATATAGTGTGGGCCATATAGTATAGTGTGTGGCCAAATGTTGTCCCTCAGTATTTGCAGGTGACTCTGGTTACCCAAACCTATCATGTCTGCTGACCCCTGTGAAGAATGCCAGGACAAGGGCAGAAGAAAGTTATAATAAGGCACATGGGAGAACCAGAAGGATCATTGAAAGGACCTTTGGCCTCCTGAAGGCCAGGTTCCGGTGCCTCCATCTAACAGGTTCTACTGTTCCCTGTGCTACTCACCCAAGAAGGTTTGCCAGAATGTAGTGGCATGCTGCATGTTGCACAAACTGGCCCTCAGACGACATGTGCCATTTCTGAAGGAGGAGCAGACTGGAGATGCCCCTGTGGCAGCAGTGGACCCTGTGGACAGTGAGGATGAGGAGGATGAGGATGTGGACAACAGAACATCTGTGATCCGTCAGTACTTCCAATGACACACAGGTGAGACAGTGCAACTTTACATTTCTATATCTTGGGTTGTATTCTGTGTGGCATTGGCATGCTGGTATTTACCACTTCTATGCCCACTTACTGTTACCTCTGGCTATTCATTTTGCAGATGTTAGTGATTTGATAAATACTGCTGGTGTGATCACAACAGCCAGCTACAGGTCATTGATTCTGTGCTCATTCTATGTACAGTTCATTTGCAATGGTTGCACCTGTTTCAATCAATACATATTTGAAATACATTTCATACTCAAAATCGATTAATATCAAAGGGTGTTTATTGTAGTGCTGATGTATAGAGGGGAAAGTGCAATGGGATGGGGTGATGATGGAGAAAAGTCCAGGGTATTGTTCCAGTCTGTTGTTAGAACATGTGCATTGTCCAAGGGGACATAGGAAGGGGAGCAATGGCAGTTCAAGGTGGACAAGTTGACTTAGTGGGACACAGGGGGACAATCAGGAGAGTTCCATTTCCCGGTGTGGGTCTTGGCAAGTGTCTCTGGCTTCTGTCTGATTGCAGGGAACTTTTACGGGGTGGTTAATCTTCTGCAGTGGGAGGGGTGCTGGTGGCCTGTGGATCCTGTGGCGGGGCCTTCCGGCCTGGCCACTAGCGACAGCGGAAGTGGAAGGCTGTTCAGATGACTGGCTAGGGGGCCCCTTGGTGTGACACTGCCTCCCTCATAATGTTGGCCATGTCTGCCAGCACCCCTGCTATGGAGATCAGGGTGTTGTTGATGGCCTGCAAGTCCTCCCTGATCCCCTGATACTGTCCTTCCTGCAGCCGCCTGTTCTCCTGCACATTGTCTAGGATCTGGCCAGTCGTATCCTGGAAACTCCTCACTCTTGTGTCCCTTAAATACCTACCGTTGCGTATGAATAGATGATGGAGACATACCCCCGTGTACAGACCCCTGGTGGACTTAGCTACACTGAAGGACAGGCACATTATCCTCACCTATAGACTGGAAAGGGTCACAATTAAAGAGCTGTGTGCCCATTGGAGCCTGACCTGATATCGGCTATCCGTCATCCCACTGGGATCCCCCCTCTTGTGCAAGTGCTACCAGTTCTTTATTTCCTGGCAACTGGTTCATTCCAAGTGACAGTGGGCTTGGCAGCAGGAATGTCACAGCCAATGTTCTCAATAGTGCTGATAAGAGTGTTGTCTGCCCTGATAAAACACATGTGCAGCTACATTGCATTCCCCCAGGTTGAGGATTTGGCCACTGTGAAGGCCGGGTTTTATTCAGTGGGACATATCCCCGATATAATTGGGGTGATTGACAGAACACATATAGCATTTGTCACCCCCCTGCCAGAACGAACAGGTGTTCAGGAATCGTAAGAGTTTCCACTCCATGAATGTGTAGATGGTGTGCTTGGCAGACCAGTACATCTTCCGCGTCAATGCTAAGAATCCTGGGTCGGTGCATGATGCCTTTATCCTAAGGAATAGTAGCATCCCGAATGTGATGGGCCAACTACAGAGGCACAGGGTGTATCTAATAGGTGAGCCCTGGTTCCCGCAGAGTATATGTTGGTGTATGCATATAGTGTGGGCCATATATTATAGTGTGTGGCCAAATGTTGTCCCTCAGTATTTGCAGGTGACTCTGGCTACCCAAACCTATCATGTCTGCTGACCCCTGTGAAGAATGCCAGGACAAGGGCAGAAGAACGTTATAATGAGGCACATGGGAGAACCAGAAGGATCATTGAAAGGACCTTTGGCCTCCTGAAGGCCAGGTTCCGGTGCCTCCATCTAACAGGTTCTACTGTTCCCTGTGCTACTCACCCAAGAAGGTCTGCCGGAATATAGTGGCATGCTGAATGTTGCACAAACTGGCCCTCAGACGACATGTGCCATTTCTGCAGGAGGAGCAGACTGGAGATGCCCCCGTGGCAGCAGTGGACCCTGTGGACAGTGAGGATGAGGAGGATGAGGATGTGGACAACAGAACATCTGTGATCCGTCAGTACTTCCAATGACACACAGGTGAGACAGTGCAACTTTACATTTCTATAACTTGGGTTGTATTCTGTGTGGCATTGGCATGCTGGTATTTACCACTTCTATGCCCACTTACTGTTACCTCTGGCTATTCATTTTGCAGATGTTGGTGATTTGATAAATACTGCTGGTGTGATCACAACAGCCAGCTACAGGTCATTGATTCTGTGCTCATTCTATGTACAGTTCATTTGCAATTGTTGTACCTGTTTCAATCAATACATATTTGAAATACATTTCATACTCAAAATCGATTAATATCAAAGGGTGTTTATTGTAGTGCTGATATATAGAGGGGAAAGTGCAATGGGATGGGGTGATGATGGAGAAAAGTCCAGGGTATTGTTCCAGTCTGTTGTTAGCACATGTGCATTGTCCAAGGGGACATAGGAAGGGGAGCAATGGCAGTTCAAGGTGGACAGGTTGACTGAGTGGGACACAGGGGACAATCAGGAGAGTTCCATTTCCCGGTGGGGGTCTTGGCAAGTGTCTCTGGCTTCTGTCTGACTGCAGGGAACTTTTACGGGGTGGTTAATCTTCTGCAGAGGGAGGGGTGCTGGTAGCCTGTGGACCCTGTGGCGGGGCCTTCCGGCCTGGCCACTAGCGACAGCGGAAGTGGAAGGCTGTTCAGATGACTGGCTAGGGGGCCCCTTGGTGTGACACTGCCTCCCTCATAATGTTGGCCATGTCTGCCAGCACCCCTGCTATGGAGATCAGGGTGTTGTTGATGGCCTGCAAGTCCTCCCTGATCCCCTGATACTGTCCCTCCTGCAGCCGCCTGTTCTCCTGCACATTGTCTAGGATCTGGCCCTTTGTATCCTGAGAACTCCTCACTCTTGTGTCCCTTAAATACCTACTGTTGCGTATGAATAGGTGATGGAGACATACCCCCGTGTACAGACCCCTGGTGGACTTAGCTACACTGGAGGACAGGCACATTATCCTCACCTATAGACTGGAAAGGGTCACAATTAAAGAGATGTGTGCCCATTGGAGCCTGACCTGATATCGGCTATCTGTCATCCCACTGGGATCCCCCCTCTTGTGCAAGTGCTACCAGTTCTTTATTTCCTGGCAACTGGTTCATTCCAAGTGACAGTGGGCTTGGCAGCAGGAATGTCACAGCCAATGTTCTCAATAGTGCTGATAAGAGTGTTGTCTGCCCTGATAAAACACATGTGCAGCTACATTGCATTCCCCCAGGTTGAGGATTTGGCCACTGTGAAGGCCGGGTTTTATTCAGTGGGACATATCCCCGATATGATTGGGGTGATTGACAGAACACATATAGCATTTGTCACCCCCCTGCCAGAACGAACAGGTGTTCAGGAATCGTAAGAGTTTCCACTCCATGAATGTGTAGATGGTGTGCTTGGCGGACCAGTACATCTTCCGCGTCAGTGCTAAGAATCCTGGGTCGGTGCATGATGCCTTTATCCTAAGGAAAGCAGCATCCCGAATGTGATGGGCCAACTACAGATGCACAGGGTGTATCTAATAGGTGAGCCCTGGTTCCCACAGAGTATATGTTGGTGTATGCATATAGTGTGGGCCATATAGTATAGTGTGTGGCCAAATGTTGTCCCTCAGTATTTGCAGGTGACTCTGGTTACCCAAACCTATCATGTCTGCTGACCCCTGTGAAGAATGCCAGGACAAGGGCAGAAGAACGTTATAATAAGGCACATGGGAGAACCAGAAGGATCATTGAAAGGACCTTTGGCCTCCTGAAGGCCAGGTTCCGGTGCCTCCATCTAACAGGTTCTACTGTTCCCTGTGCTACTCACCCAAGAAGGTTTGACAGAATGTAGTGGCATGCTGCATGTTGCACAAACTGGCCCTCAGACGACATGTGCCATTTCTGAAGGAGGAGCAGACTGGAGATGCCCCTGTGGCAGCAGTGGACCCCGTGGACAGTGAGGATGAGGAGGATGAGGATGTGGACAACAGAACATCTGTGATCCGTCAGTACTTCCAATGACACACAGGTGAGACAGTGCAACTTTACATTTCTATAACTTGGGTTGTATTCTGTGTGGCATTGGCATGCTGGTATTTACCACTTCTATGCCCACTTACTGTTACCTCTGGCTATTCATTTTGCAGATGTTGGTGATTTGATAAATACTGCTGGTGTGATCACAACAGCCAGCTACAGGTCATTGATTCTGTGCTCATTCTATGTACAGTTCATTTGCAATGGTTGCACCTGTTTCAATCAATACATATTTGAAATACATTTCATACTCAAAATCGATTAATATCAAAGGGTGTTTATTGTAGTGCTGATGTATAGAGGGGAAAGTGCAATGGGATGGGGTGATGATGGAGAAAAGTCCAGGGTATTGTTCCAGTCTGTTGTTAGCACATGTGCATTGTCCAAGGGGACATAGGAAGGGGAGCAATGGCAGTTCAAGGTGGACAAGTTGACTTAGTGGGACACAGGGGGACAATCAGGAGAGTTCCATTTCCCGGTGTGGGTCTTGGCAAGTGTCTCTGGCTTCTGTCTGATTGCAGGGAACTTTTACGGGGTGGTTAATCTTCTGCAGTGGGAGGGGTGCTGGTGGCCTGTGGATCCTGTGGCGGGGCCTTCCGGCCTGGCCACTAGCGAAAGCGGAAGTGGAAGGCTGTTCAGATGACTGGCTAGGGGGCCCCTTGGTGTGACACTGCCTCCCTCATAATGTTGGCCATGTCTGCCAGCACCCCTGCTATGGAGATCAGGGTGTTGTTGATGGCCTGCAAGTCCTCCCTGATCCCCTGATACTGTCCTTCCTGCAGCCGCCTGTTCTCCTGCACATTGTCTAGGATCTGGCCAGTCGTATCCTGGAAACTCCTCACTCTTGTGTCCCTTAAATACCTACCGTTGCGTATGAATAGATGATGGAGACATACCCCCGTGTACAGACCCCTGGTGGACTTAGCTACACTGAAGGACAGGCACATTATCCTCACCTATAGACTGGAAAGGGTCACAATTAAAGAGCTGTGTGCCCATTGGAGCCTGACCTGATATCGGCTATCCGTCATCCCACTGGGATCCCCCCTCTTGTGCAAGTGCTACCAGTTCTTTATTTCCTGGCAACTGGTTCATTCCAAGTGACAGTGGGCTTGGCAGCAGGAATGTCACAGCCAATGTTCTCAATAGTGCTGATAAGAGTGTTGTCTGCCCTGATAAAACACATGTGCAGCTACATTGCATTCCCCCAGGTTGAGGATTTGGCCACTGTGAAGGCCGGGTTTTATTCAGTGGGACATAATCCCGATATAATTGGGGTGATTGACAGAACACATATAGCATTTGTCACCCCCCTGCCAGAACGAACAGGTGTTCAGGAATCGTAAGAGTTTCCACTCCATGAATGTGTAGATGGTGTGCTTGGCAGACCAGTACATCTTCCGCGTCAATGCTAAGAATCCTGGGTCGGTGCATGATGCCTTTATCCTAAGGAATAGCAGCATCCCGAATGTGATGGGCCAACTACAGAGGCACAGGGTGTATCTAATAGGTGAGCCCTGGTTCCCGCAGAGTATATGTTGGTGTATGCATATAGTGTGGGCCATATATTATAGTGTGTGGCCAAATGTTGTCCCTCAGTATTTGCAGGTGACTCTGGCTACCCAAACCTATCATGTCTGCTGACCCCTGTGAAGAATGCCAGGACAAGGGCAGAAGAACGTTATAATGAGGCACATGGGAGAACCAGAAGGATCATTGAAAGGACCTTTGGCCTCCTGAAGGCCAGGTTCCGGTGCCTCCATCTAACAGGTTCTACTGTTCCCTGTGCTACTCACCCAAGAAGGTCTGCCGGAATATAGTGGCATGCTGAATGTTGCACAAACTGGCCCTCAGACGACATGTGCCATTTCTGCAGGAGGAGCAGACTGGAGATGCCCCTGTAGCAGCAGTGGACCCTGTGGACAGTGAGGATGAGGAGGATGAGGATGTGGACAACAGAACATCTGTGATCCGTCAGTACTTCCAATGACACACAGGTGAGACAGTGCAACTTTACATTTCTATAACTTGGGTTGTATTCTGTGTGGCATTGGCATGCTGGTATTTACCACTTCTATGCCCACTTACTGTTACCTCTGGCTATTCATTTTGCAGATGTTGGTGATTTGATAAATACTGCTGGTGTGATCACAACAGCCAGCTACAGGTCATTGATTCTGTGCTCATTCTATGTACAGTTCATTTGCAATTGTTGTACCTGTTTCAATCAATACATATTTGAAATACATTTCATACTCAAAATCGATTAATATCAAAGGGTGTTTATTGTAGTGCTGATATATAGAGGGGAAAGTGCAATGGGATGGGGTGATGATGGAGAAAAGTCCAGGGTATTGTTCCAGTCTGTTGTTAGCACATGTGCATTGTCCAAGGGGACATAGGAAGGGGAGCAATGGCAGTTCAAGGTGGACAGGTTGACTGATTGGGACACAGGGGACAATCAGGAGAGTTCCATTTCCCGGTGGGGGTCTTGGCAAGTGTCTCTGGCTTCTGTCTGACTGCAGGGAACTTTTACGGGGTGGTTAATCTTCTGCAGAGGGAGGGGTGCTGGTAGCCTGTGGACCCTGTGGCGGGGCCTTCCGGCCTGGCCACTAGCGACAGCGGAAGTGGAAGGCTGTTCAGATGACTGGCTAGGGGGCCCCTTGGTGTGACACTGCCTCCCTCATAATGTTGGCCATGTCTGCCAGCACCCCTGCTATGGAGATCAGGGTGTTGTTGATGGCCTGCAAGTCCTCCCTGATCCCCTGATACTGTCCCTCCTGCAGCCGCCTGTTCTCCTGCACATTGTCTAGGATCTGGCCCTTTGTTTCCTGAGAACTCCTCACTCTTGTGTCCCTTAAATACCTACCGTTGCGTATGAATAGGTGATGGAGACATACCCCCGTGTACAGACCCCTGGTGGACTTAGCTACACTGGAGGACAGGCACATTATCCTCACCTATAGACTGGAAAGGGTCACAATTAAAGAGATGTGTGCCCATTGGAGCCTGACCTGATATCGGCTATCTGTCATCCCACTGGGATCCCCCCTCTTGTGCAAGTGCTACCAGTTCTTTATTTCCTGGCAACTGGTTCATTCCAAGTGACAGTGGGCTTGGCAGCAGGAATGTCACAGCCAATGTTCTCAATAGTGCTGATAAGAGTGTTGTCTGCCCTGATAAAACACATGTGCAGCTACATTGCATTCCCCCAGGTTGAGGATTTGGCCACTGTGAAGGCCGGGTTTTATTCAGTGGGACATATCCCCGATATGATTGGGGTGATTGACAGAACACATATAGCATTTGTCACCCCCCTGCCAGAACGAACAGGTGTTCAGGAATCGTAAGAGTTTCCACTCCATGAATGTGTAGATGGTGTGCTTGGCGGACCAGTACATCTTCCGCGTCAGTGCTAAGAATCCTGGGTCGGTGCATGATGCCTTTATCCTAAGGAATAGCAGCATCCCGAATGTGATGGGCCAACTACAGATGCACAGGGTGTATCTAATAGGTGAGCCCTTGTTCCCACAGAGTATATGTTGGTGTATGCATATAGTGTGGGCCATATAGTATAGTGTGTGGCCAAATGTTGTCCCTCAGTATTTGCAGGTGACTCTGGTTACCCAAACCTATCATGTCTGCTGACCCCTGTGAAGAATGCCAGGACAAGGGCAGAAGAACGTTATAATAAGGCACATGGGAGAACCAGAAGGATCATTGAAAGGACCTTTGGCCTCCTGAAGGCCAGGTTCCGGTGCCTCCATCTAACAGGTTCTACTGTTCCCTGTGCTACTCACCCAAGAAGGTTTGCCAGAATGTAGTGGCATGCTGCATGTTGCACAAACTGGCCCTCAGACGACATGTGCCATTTCTGAAGGAGGAGCAGACTGGAGATGCCCCTGTGGCAGCAGTGGACCCTGTGGACAGTGAGGATGAGGAGGATGAGGATGTGGACAACAGAACATCTGTGATCGGTCAGTACTTCCAATGACACACAGGTGAGACAGTGCAACTTTACATTTCTATAACTTGGGTTGTATTCTGTGTGGCATTGGCATGCTGGTATTTACCACTTCTATGCCCACTTACTGTTACCTCTGGCTATTCATTTTGCAGATGTTGGTGATTTGATAAATACTGCTGGTGTGATCACAACAGCCAGCTACAGGTCATTGATTCTGTGCTCATTCTATGTACAGTTCATTTGCAATGGTTGCACCTGTTTCAATCAATACGTATTTGAAATACATTTCATACTCAAAATCGATTAATATCAAAGGGTGTTTATTGTAGTGCTGATGTATAGAGGGGAAAGTGCAATGGGATGGGGTGATGATGGAGAAAAGTCCAGGGTATTGTTCCAGTCTGTTGTTAGCACATGTGCATTGTCCAAGGGGACATAGGAAGGGGAGCAATGGCAGTTCAAGGTGGACAGGTTGACTGAGTGGGACACAGGGGGACAATCAGGAGAGTTCCATTTCCCGGTGGGGGTCTTGGCAAGTGTCTCTGGCTTCTGTCTGATTGCAGGGAACATTTACGGGGTGGTTAATCTTCTGCAGTGGGAGGGGTGCTGGTGGCCTGTGGATCCTGTGGCGGGGCCTTCCGGCCTGGCCACTAGCGATAGCGGAAGTGGAAGGCTGTTCAGATGACTGGCTAGGGGGCCCCTTGGTGTGACACTGCCTCCCTCATAATGTTGCCCATGTCTGCCAGCACCCCTGCTATGGAGATCAGGGTGTTGTTGATGGCCTGCAAGTCCTCCCTGATCCCCTGATACTGTCCCTCCTGCAGCCGCCTGTTCTCCTGCACATTGTCTAGGATCTGGCCAGTCGTATCCTGGAAACTCCTCACTCTTGTGTCCCTTAAATACCTACCGTTGCATATGAATAGATGATGGAGACATACCCCCTTGTACAGACCCCTGGTGGACTTAGCTACACTGAAGGACAGGCACATTATCCTCACCTATAGACTGGAAAGGGTCACAATTAAAGAGCTGTGTGCCCATTGGAGCCTGACCTGATATCGGCTATCCGTCATCCCACTGGGATCCCCCCTCTTGTGCAAGTGCTACCAGTTCTTTATTTCCTGGCAACTGGTTCATTTCAAGTGACAGTGGGCTTGGCAGCAGGAATGTCACAGCCAATGTTCTCAATAGTGCTGATAAGAGTGTTGTCTGCCCCGATAAAACACATGTGCAGCTACATTGCATTCCCCCAGGTTGAGGATTTGGCCACTGTGAAGGCCGGGTTTTATTCAGTGGAACATATCCCCGATATAATTGGGGTGATTGACAGAACACATATAGCATTTGTCACCCCCCTGCCAGAACGAACAGGTGTTCAGGAATCGTAAGAGTTTCCACTCCATGAATGTGTAGATGGTGTGCTTGGCAGACCAGTACATCTTCCGCGTCAATGCTAAGAATCCTGGGTCGGTGCATGATGCCTTTATCCTAAGGAATAGCAGCATCCCGAATGTGATGGGCCAACTACAGAGGCACAGGGTGTATCTAATAGGTGAGCCCTGGTTCCCGCAGAGTATATGTTGGTGTATACATATAGTGTGGGCCATATATTATAGTGTGTGGCCAAATGTTGTCCCTCAGTATTTGCAGGTGACTCTGGTTACCCAAACCTATCATGTCTGCTGACCCCTGTGAAGAATGCCAGGACAAGGGCAGAAGAACGTTATAATGAGGCACATGGGAGAACCAGAAGGATCATTGAAAGGACCTTTAGCCTCCTGAAGGCCAGGTTCCGGTGCCTCCATCTAACAGGTTCTACTGTTCCCTGTGCTACTCACCCAAGAAGGTCTGCCAGAATATAGTGGCATGCTGAATGTTGCACAAACTGGCCCTCAGACGACATGTGCCATTTCTGCAGGAGGAGCAGACTGGAGATGCCCCTGTGGCAGCAGTGGACCCTGTGGACAGTGAGGATGAGGAGGATGAGGATGTGGACAACAGAACATCTGTGATCCGTCAGTACTTCCAATGACACACAGGTGAGACAGTGCAACTTTACATTTCTATAACTTGGGTTGTATTCTGTGTGGCATTGGCATGCTGGTATTTACCACTTCTATGCCCACTTACTGTTACCTCTGGCTATTCATTTTGCAGATGTTGGTGATTTGATAAATACTGCTGGTGTGATCACAACAGCCAGCTACAGGTCATTGATTCTGTGCTCATTCTATGTACAGTTCATTTGCAATGGTTGTACCTGTTTCAATCAATACATATTTGAAATACATTTCATACTCAAAATCGATTAATATCAAAGGGTGTTTATTGTAGTGCTGATATATAGAGGGGAAAGTGCAATGGGATGGGGTGATGATGGAGAAAGGTCCAGGGTATTGTTCCAGTCTGTTGTTAGCACATGTGCATTGCCCAAGGGGACATAGGAAGGGGAGCAATGGCAGTTCAAGGTGGACAGGTTGACTGAGTGGGACACAGGGGACAATCAGGAGAGTTCCATTTCCCGGTGGGGGTCTTGGCAAGTGTCTCTGGCTTCTGTCTGACTGCAGGGAACTTTTACAGGGTGGTTAATCTTCTGCAGAGGGAGGGCTGCTGGTAGCCTGTGGATCCTGTGGCGGGGCCTTCCGGCCTGGCTACTAGCGACAGCGGAAGTGGAAGGCTGTTCAGATGACTGGCTAGGGGGCCCCTTGGTGTGACACTGCCTCCCTCATAATGTTGGCCATGTCTGCCAGCACCCCTGCTATGGAGATCAGGGTGTTGTTGATGGCCTGCAAGTCCTCCCTGATCCCCTGATACTGTCCCTCCTGCAGCCACCTGTTCTCCTGCACATTGTCTAGGATCTGGCCCTTCGTATCCTGAGAACTCCTCACTTTTGTGTCCCTTAAATACCTACCGTTGCGTATGAATAGGTGATGGAGACATACCCCCGTGTACAGACCCCTGGTGGACTTAGCTACACTGGAGGACAGGCACATTATCCTCACCTATAGACTGGAAAGGGTCACAATTAAAGAGCTGTGTGCCCATTGGAGCCTGACCTGATATCGGCTATCTGTCATCCCACTGGGATCCACCCTCTTGTGCATGTGCTACCAGTTCTTTATTTCCTGGCAACTGGTTCATTCCAAGTGACAGTGGGCTTGGCAGCAGGAATGTCACAGCCAATGTCCTCAATAGTGCTGACAAGAGTGTTGTCTGCCCTGATAAAACACATGTGCAGCTACATTGCATTCCCTCAGGTTGAGGTTTTCGCCACTGTGAAGGCTGGGTTTTATTCAGTGGGACATATCCCCGATATAATTGAGGTGATTGACAGAACACATATAGCATTTGTCACCCCCCTGCCAGAACGAACAGGTGTTCAGGAATCGTAAGAGTTTCCACTCCATGAATGTGTAGATGGTGTGCTTGGCAGACCAGTACATCTTCCGCGTCAATGCTAAGAATCCTGGGTCAGTGCATGATGCCTTTATCCTAAGGAATAGCAGCATCCCGGATGTGATGGGCCAACTACAGAGGCACAGGGTGTATCTAATAGGTGAGCCCTGGTTCCCACAGAGTATATGTTGGTGTATGCATATAGTGTGGGCCATATAGTATAGTGTGTGGCCAAATGTTGTCCCTCAGTATTTGCAGGTGACTCTGGTTACCCAAACCTATCATGTCTGCCGACCCCTGTGAAGAATGCCAGGACAAGGGCAGAAGAACGTTATAATGAGGCACATGGGAGAACCAGAAGGATCATTGAAAGGACCTTTGGCCTCCTGAAGGCCAGGTTCCGGTGCCTCCATCTAACAGGTTCTACTGTTCCCTGTGCTACTCACCCAAGAAGGTCTGCCAGAATGTAGTGGCATGCTGCATGTTGCACAAACTGGCCCTCAGACGACATGTGCCATTTCTGCAGGAGGAGCAGACTGGAGATGCCCCTGTGGCAGCAGTGGACCCTGTGGACAGTGAGGATGAGGAGGATGAGGATGTGGACAACAGAACATCTGTGATCCGTCAGTACTTCCAATGACACACAGGTGAGACAGTGCAACTTTACATTTCTATAACTTGGGTTGTATTCTGTGTGGCATTGGCATGCTGGTATTTACCACTTCTATGCCCACTTACTGTTACTTCTGGCTATTCATTTTGCAGATGTTGGTGATTTGATAAATACTGCTGGTGTGATCACAACAGCCAGCTACAGGTCATTGATTCTGTGCTCATTCTATGTACAGTTCATTTGCAATGGTTGTACCTGTTTCAATCAGTACATATTTTAAATACATTTGATACTCAAAATCGATTAATATCAAAGGGTGTTTATTGTTGTGCTGATATATAGAGGGGAAGGTGCAATGGGATGGGGTGATGATGGAGAAAAGTCCAGGGTATTGTTCCAGTCTGTTGTTAGCACATGTGCATTGTCCAAGGGGACATAGGAAGGGGAGCAATGGCAGTTCAAGGTGGACAGGTTGACTGAGTGGGACACGGGGGGACAATCAGGAGAGTTCCATTTCCCGGTGGGGGTCTGGGCAAGTGTCTCTGGCTTCTGTCTGATTGCAGGGAACTTTTACGGGGTGGTTAATCTTCTGCAGATGGAGGGGTGCTGGTGGCCTGTGGATCCTGTAGCGGGCCTTCTGGCCTGGCCACTAGCGACAGCGGAAGTGGAAGGCTGTTTAGATGACTGGCTAGGGGGCCCCTTGGTGTGACACTGCCTCCCTCATAATGTTGGCCATGTCTGCCAGTACCCCTGCTATGGAGATCCGGTGTTGTTGATGGCCTGCAAGTCCTCCCTGATCCCCTGATACTGTCCCTCCTGCAGCCGCCTGTTCTCCTGCACATTGTCTAGGATCTGGCCCTTCGTATCCTGGGAATGTTGATAGGCTTCCAGGATCTCAGAGGGTGCCTCCTGGAGAGTTGGTTCCCTGGTCCTGTCCTCCCCCTGGCACACAGCACCCCTCCCATTTTCCCTGTTGGCCTGTGCCTCTGTCCCCTGCACCGTGTGCCCACTGCCACTGACCCCAGGTCCCTGATTGTCTTGTGGGTGAGGTGTGGCCTGGGGTCCCTGTACAGGTGGGCACACTGCTGATTGATGCGCCCTGGGGACAGATGTTTGGGTACTCTGGGTGGGTGCTGCGGTGTTGTTTCCTGATGGTAGAGGCTCTGTGGTGGTCCTTGACTGGGCTTGGGTTACCGGCTGTCCAGTGGTCCCTGATGGGCCAGGTAGATCATCCAGATCCTGAAGACCAGAGTTACTGTCATCACTGTGGGCCTCTTCTGTTGGGGGACTGGATAGTGCTGGCACCTCCTCCTGTGACATTGGCAGGGATACCTGTGTGGATGTAAATGATGTGTTATGGTTAATGTGTATGACATATTGTACATCCTTGGCTTTCCCTAAATGGTTGGTGTTGCCCTGCCAGCTTTTACTTGTGTATGTTGTTGTATGGTGGGATTACTAGTTTCCCTATGCTGTGCATGCTTTAGTGATGAGTGTCCATGCAGGGCTATGAGGGGTGTCCATGAATTGGTAGGGCTTGGCATTGGGATTAGTGGGATGCGATGGTTGAGTGTGTGGGATGGAGTGAAGTGATGGGAGTGAGGGTGAGGGTATGTGAGGGCATGTGGGTATGGGGGGTGATAATTGATTGAATTTGACTTTCCAGAGTTTAGTCCTCCGTTGACTCCGGCCAGGCCCTCAGGATGCAGTATTGCCAAGACTTGCTCCTCCTATGCTGTGAGTTGTGGGGGAGGCGGTGGGGGTCCACCGCCAGTCCTCCGGATAGAGAGCTAGTGTCTTGCTGCTATGGAACGTACCTTCCACCGTAGGTCGTTCCACCTCTTCCTGATGTCGTCCCTTGTTCTGGGGTGCTGTACCACGGCGTTGATCCTGTCCACGATTCTCCGCCATAGCTCCATCTTCCTGGCTATTGATATTTGCTGCACCTATGCTCCAAATAGCTGTGGCTCTACCCTGCGATTTCCTCCACCATGACTCTTAACTCCTCCTCAGTGAAACGGGGGTGCCTTTGTGGTGCCAGGGTTGTTCTGTGATGTGTGTTGGTGAGGGTGTGTTGGGTAATGTGTTGGAATGTGTGAAGTGGTATGCGTGAGGGATGTATGGGTGTATGTGGTGTGTGTGTCTAGTTGACGCAGTGGTCTTGGTGTCAGTCTGGTGATGCTTATTGTTATTCGTAAAGGATTGTGCATTATGTGGGGGGGTGTTTTATAGTGGTGTGGGTGTGGTGTGTGTATTGGTGTCAGGTGTGTGTTGTTTGAATTGTCCAATGTGGTGTTGGTTTGTTTGTGGGTTTGCATTTTGATTGCAGCGGTATGTACCGCCAATGGTTTACTGTTGAATGTCTGCCGTGGTGATTTGTGGGTCATAATGTAGTGGGTGTTGTTCTGTTGGCGTAACTGTGTGGGTTTTGAGAATGCCAGTTTCTCACTTACCTTTAGGCTGGCGGATTTGTGTATGTGACTGAATTCTGTTGGATTGGTGTGTGTGTGTCATAATATGCTGAACGGATATCCACCACCGTGGCGGTAAGTCGGCAGCCGCCAGCGTGGCAGTTACGCGGAATTTACCGCAAGTGTGATAATTAGGGCCATAGTATCCTTTCTGCACTGTTGCTCTGTGGGACTACAGAGACTAATATATTGCCTATGTTTTGCTCAGAGTACTATTACACTGAAAGTTTGACAGGTCATTTTGTCACCACCACCCTGTGAAAAAAAACGTGAGGATTCACAATACCCTTGAGGAAAACGAGAGTACCAATACTTAGGCCCTAATTTATACTTTAACGCATTTTTGCACCAAAAAGTTTAGCACCGGCCTGCACCATTTCTGTGCATAATTATGGAATGGTGCAAGCCGGTGAAAAGGGTAGGCTAGCGTAAAAGAAAATGATGTTAGTCGGGTGGGGCTGGTGGTATGGAAGAAGGGGGTTTGGCACACAAAAAATTACGTTAGGCAGGTTAGAGTAAAAAAAACAACTCTAACTTGCCTAGAGTCCTTTTCTGATGCAAAACCATCCATACCACATGACCTCTGAGAAAAGACAGGAGTCATGCCTACCACCCCAATGGCCAGCACAGGGGACCAGGGTCATGTTCCTAATAGTGCTGATAATGGCAGTGCCATGTAGGGGTGCCCACTTAAGGGCCCCCATTGGCACTTACAAAAAAAATACTTACCTTTACTTACCTATACTTACCTGGGATGAGGTTCCCCCATCCTCCACTGTCCCTCTGGTGTGGGTGGAAGTGTCCCTGAGGCCTGGGGAGGGCACCTGTGGGCTTATTCTATGATGTTCCACCATGGAAATAGGCCCACTGGTCCCCTATCGCCTGCCCTTACCCAGCAGTTAAATAATGGTGCAAAGCAAGCTTTGCACCATTATATGACCCCTCCTCCCCCCCAGTGCATGATTTTAGCATGGGGGTATAAATATGGCGATGTCTGTAGGGCAGCACTAGGGGGTACCCTCGGAGGTAGTGGAGGGCCACAATCTCTGGATTCTCAAATCCCACTGCAGCTTCCTGTAACTGCACTAAAGGATAGAAACTGGGATACTTGTAGAATCATACGGGGTGGGAGAGCGGACAAGGGTCAAGATGTGTCAGTATTTCAAGAGTTTTTAGGCTTCTCACAAAAGACTGGCCACAAGGCTAAGGCAGCTTGTCATTTTTGTAATTTAACTCCTGTATATTTACTTTTCAAATATGGGGTGGTATGTTCTAGGGAGTCTCCATAGTCCCCGTGTTTTTAGCCACTCGTTTTGTAATCATTTTTTAACTTTTTATATATTCACTTGATGTTTTACCTATTTAAAACATACTTTCCTGAAGTTTTACACTATCCTTCACAAGATAGGCTACCGTCAATTTATTTCTTAGTTATACATTAACATCATATCATTATAAAAAATTACTTTGTGGCAACATTTCTATTTACATGTACATACACACATTCCTCACCAGCATATTTAAAATATAAACACTTTATTTCTAAAATCAATCACAGTTTTTTACTCTAAACTATATACTAGGTTGATAGCCATTGGTCACTTCCCTCCGTGCTCAAGAGACGCTAACTCTCAAATCATGTGCCTCACAGGCCATGAAGTGACTGTCATACATTAACCCCTTCGCTGCCAGGCCTTTTCCCCCTCCTGTGCCGAGCCTTTTTTTGGCTATTTGGAGCAGTTCGCGCTTAGGCCCTCATAACTTTTTGTTCACGTAAGCTACCCACGCCAAATTTGCGTCCTTTTTTTCCAACATCCTAGGGATTCTAGAGGTACCCAGACTTTGTGGGTTCCCCAGAAGGAGGCCAAGAAATTAGCCAAAAAACAGTGAAAATTTCATTTTTTTCAAAACAATTGGAAAAATGGGCTGCAGAAGAAGGCTTGTGTTTTTTTCCCTGAAAAGGGCATCAACAAAGGGTTTGCAGTGATAAAATCACCAGCTTCCCAGCTTTCAGGAACAGGCAGACTTGAATCAGAAAACCCAATTTTTCAACACAATTTTGGCATTTTACTGGGACATACCCCATTTTTACGATTTTTTGTGCTTTCAGCGTCCTTCCAATCAGTGACAGAAATGGGCATGAAACCAACGCTGGATCCCAGAAACCACAACATTTCTGAAAAGTAGACAAAAATCTGAATTCAGCAAGGGGTCAGTTGTGTAGATCCTACAAGGGTTTCCTACAGAAAATAACAACTGAAAAAGAAAAATATTGAAATTGAGGTGAAAAAAACATCAATTTTTCACTACGTTTTACTCTGTAACTTTTTCCAGCAATGTCAGATTTTCAAAAGCAATATACCGTTACGTCTGCTGGACTCTTCTGGTTGCGGGGATATATAGGGCTTATAGGTTCATCAAGAACTCTAGGTACCCAGAGCCAATAAATGACCTGCACCCTGCAGTGGGTTTTCAATCTATGCCGGGTATACAGCAATTCATTTGCTGAAATATAAAGAGTAAGAAATAGCTATCAAGAAAACCTTTGTATTTCCAAAATGGGCACAAGATAAGGTGTTGAGAAGCAGTGGTTATTTGCACATCTCTGAATTCCGGGGTGCCCATACTAGCATGTGAATTACAGGGCATTTCTCAAATAGACGTCTTTTTTACACACTGTCTTACATTTGGAAGGAAAAAATGTAGAGAAAGACAAGGGGCAATAACACTTGTTTTGCTATTCTATGTTCCCCCAAGTCTCCCGATAAAAATGATACCTCACTTGTGTGGGTAGGCCTAGCGCCCGCGACAGGATATGCCCCAAAACACAACGTGGACATATCACAGAAAACAGAGGTGTTTTTTGCAAAGTGCCTACCTGTAGATTTTGGCCTGTAGCTCAGCCGCCACCTAGGGAAACCTACCAAACCTGTGCATTTCTGAAAACTAGAGACCTAGGGGAATCCAAGATGGGGAGACTTGTGTGGCTCGGACCATGTTCTGTTACCCAGAATCCTTTGCAAACCTCAAAATTTGGCTAAAAATACACATGTTCCTCACATTTCTGTGGCAGAAAGTTGTGGAATCTGAGAGGAGCCACGAATTTCCTTCCACCCAGCGTTCCCCCACGTCTCCCGATAAAAATGATACCTCACTTGTGTGGGTGGGCCTAGCGCCCGCGACAGGAAACGCCCCAAAGCGCAACGTGGACACAGCCAAATTGGTGAAGGAAAACAGAGGTGTTTTTTGCAAAGTGCCTACCTGTAGATTTTGGCCTGTAGCTCAGCCGCCACCTAGGGAAACCTACCAAACCTGTACATTTCTGAAAACTAGAGACCTAGGGGAATCCAAGATGGGGTGACTTGTGTGGCTCGAACCAGGTTCTGTTACCCAGAATCCTTTGCAAACCTCAAAATTTGGCTAAAAATACACATGTTCCTCACATTTCTGTGGCAGAAAGTTCTGGAATCTGAGAGGAGCCACGAATTTCCTTCCACCCAGCGTTCCCCCACGTCTCCCGATAAAAATGATACCTCACTTGTGTGGGTAGGCCTAGCGCCCGCGACAGGAAACGCCCCAAAGCGCAACGTGGACACAGCCAAATTGGTGAAGGAAAACAGAGGTGTTTTTTGCAAAGTGCCTACCTGTAGATTTTGGCCTGTAGCTCAGCCGCCACCTAGGGAAACCTACCAAACCTGTGCATTTCTTAAAACTAGAGACCTAGGGGAATCCAAGATGGGGTGACTTGTGTGGCTCGGACCAGGTTCTGTTACCCAGAATCCTTTGCAAACCTCAAAATTTGGCTAAAAATACACATGTTCCTCACATTTCTGTGGCAGAAAGTTCTGGAATCTGAGAGGAGCCACGAATTTCCTTCCACCCAGCGTTCCCCCACGTCTTCCGATAAAAATGATACCTCACTTGTGTGGGTAGGCCTAGCGCCCGCGACAGGAAACGCCCCAAAGCGCAACGTGGACACAGCCAAATTGGTGAAGGAAAACAGAGGTGTTTTTTGCAAAGTGCCTACCTGTAGATTTTGGCCTGTAGCTCAGCCGCCACCTAGGGAAACCTACCAAACCTGTGCATTTCTGAAAACTAGAGACCTAGGGGAATCCAAGATGGGGTGACTTGTGTGGCTCGGACCAGGATCTGTTACCCAGAATCCTTTGCAAACCTCAAAATTTGGCTAAAAATACACATGTTCCTCACATTTGTGTGGCAGAAAGTTCTGGAATCTGAGAGGAGCCACGAATTTCCTTCCACCCAGTGTTCCCCCATGTCTCCCGATAAAAATGATACCTCACTTGTGTGGGTAGGCCTAGCGCCCGCGACAGGAAACGCCCCAAAGCGCAACGTGGACACAGCCAAATTGGTGAAGGAAAACAGAGGTGTTTTTTGCAAAGTGCCTACCTGTAGATTTTGGCCTGTAGCTCAGCCGCCACCTAGGGAAACCTACCAAACCTGTGCATTTCTGAAAACTAGAGACCGAGGGGAATCCAAGATGGGGTGACTTGTGTGGCTCGGACCAGGTTCTGTTACCCAGAATCCTTTGCAAACCTCAAAATTTGGCTAAAAATACACATGTTCCTCACATTTCTGTGGCAGAAAGTTCTGGAATCTGAGAGGAGCCACGAATTTCCTTCCACCCAGCGTTCCCCCACGTCTCCCGATAAAAATGATACCTCACTTGTGTGGGTAGGCCTAGCGCCCGCGACAGGAAACGCCCCAAAGCGCAACGTGGACACAGCCAAATTGGTGAAGGAAAACAGAGGTGTTTTTTGCAAAGTGCCTACCTGTAGATTTTGGCCTGTAGCTCAGCCGCCACCTAGGGAAACCTACCAAACCTGTGCATTTCTGAAAACTAGAGACCTAGGGGAATCCAAGATGGGGTGACTTGTGTGGCTCGGACCAGGTTCTGTTACCCAGAATCCTTTGCAAACCTCAAAATTTAGCTAAAAATACACATGTTCCTCACATTTCTGTGGCAGAAAGTTCTGGAATCTGAGAGGAGCCACGAATTTCCTTCCACCCAGCGTTCCCCCACGTCTCCCGATAAAAATGATACCTCACTTGTGTGGGTAGGCATAGCGCCCGCGACAGGAAACGCCCCAAAGCGCAACGTGGACACAGCCAAATTGGTGAAGGAAAACAGAGGTGTTTTTAGCAAAGTGCCTACCTGTAGATTTTGGCCTGTAGCTCGGCCGCCACCTAGGGAAACCTACCAAACCTGTGCATTTCTGAAAACTAGAGACCTAGGGGAATCCAAGATGGGGTGACTTGTGTGGCTCGGACCATGTTCTGTTACCCAGAATCCTTTGCAAACCTCAAAATTTGGCTAAAAATACACATGTTCCTCACATTTCTGTGGCAGAAAGTTGTGGAATCTGAGAGGAGCCACGAATTTCCTTCCACCCAGCGTTCCCCCACGTCTCCCGATAAAAATGATACCTCACTTGTGTGGGTGGGCCTAGCGCCCGCGACAGGAAACGCCCCAAAGCGCAACGTGGACACAGCCAAATTGGTGAAGGAAAACAGAGGTGTTTTTTGCAAAGTGCCTACCTGTAGATTTTGGCCTGTAGCTCAGCCGCCACCTAGGGAAACCTACCAAACCTGTGCATTTCTGAAAACTAGAGACCTAGGGGAATCCAAGATGGGGTGACTTGTGTGGCTCGGACCAGGATCTGTTACCCAGAATCCTTTGCAAACCTCAAAATTTGGCTAAAAATACACATGTTCCTCACATTTGTGTGGCAGAAAGTTCTGGAATCTGAGAGGAGCCACGAATTTCCTTCCACCCAGTGTTCCCCCATGTCTCCCGATAAAAATGATACCTCACTTGTGTGGGTAGGCCTAGCGCCCGCGACAGGAAACGCCCCAAAGCGCAACGTGGACACAGCCAAATTGGTGAAGGAAAACAGAGGTGTTTTTTGCAAAGTGCCTACCTGTAGATTTTGGCCTGTAGCTCAGCCGCCACCTAGGGAAACCTACCAAACCTGTGCATTTCTGAAAACTAGAGACCGAGGGGAATCCAAGATGGGGTGACTTGTGTGGCTCGGACCAGGTTCTGTTACCCAGAATCCTTTGCAAACCTCAAAATTTGGCTAAAAATACACATGTTCCTCACATTTCTGTGGCAGAAAGTTCTGGAATCTGAGAGGAGCCACGAATTTCCTTCCACCCAGCGTTCCCCCACGTCTCCCGATAAAAATGATACCTCACTTGTGTGGGTAGGCCTAGCGCCCGCGACAGGAAACGCCCCAAAGCGCAACGTGGACACAGCCAAATTGGTGAAGGAAAACAGAGGTGTTTTTTGCAAAGTGCCTACCTGTAGATTTTGACCTGTAGCTCAGCCGCCACCTAGGGAAACCTACCAAACCTGTGCATTTCTGAAAACTAGAGACCTAGGGGAATCCAAGATGGGGTGACTTGTGTGGCTCGGACCAGGTTCTGTTACCCAGAATCCTTTGCAAACCTCAAAATTTAGCTAAAAATACACATGTTCCTCACATTTCTGTGGCAGAAAGTTCTGGAATCTGAGAGGAGCCACGAATTTCCTTCCACCCAGCGTTCCCCCACGTCTCCCGATAAAAATGATACCTCACTTGTGTGGGTAGGCATAGCGCCCGCGACAGGAAACGCCCCAAAGCGCAACGTGGACACAGCCAAATTGGTGAAGGAAAACAGAGGTGTTTTTAGCAAAGTGCCTACCTGTAGATTTTGGCCTGTAGCTCGGCCGCCACCTAGGGAAACCTACCAAACCTGTGCATTTCTGAAAACTAGAGACCTAGGGGAATCCAAGATGGGGTGACTTGTGTGGCTCGGACCATGTTCTGTTACCCAGAATCCTTTGCAAACCTCAAAATTTGGCTAAAAATACACATGTTCCTCACATTTCTGTGGCAGAAAGTTGTGGAATCTGAGAGGAGCCACGAATTTCCTTCCACCCAGCGTTCCCCCACGTCTCCCGATAAAAATGATACCTCACTTGTGTGGGTGGGCCTAGCGCCCGCGACAGGAAACGCCCCAAAGCGCAACGTGGACACAGCCAAATTGGTGAAGGAAAACAGAGGTGTTTTTTGCAAAGTGCCTACCTGTAGATTTTGGCCTGTAGCTCAGCCGCCACCTAGGGAAACCTACCAAACCTGTACATTTCTGAAAACTAGAGACCTAGGGGAATCCAAGATGGGGTGACTTGTGTGGCTCGAACCAGGTTCTGTTACCCAGAATCCTTTGCAAACCTCAAAATTTGGCTAAAAATACACATGTTCCTCACATTTCTGTGGCAGAAAGTTCTGGAATCTGAGAGGAGCCACGAATTTCCTTCCACCCAGCGTTCCCCCACGTCTCCCGATAAAAATGATACCTCACTTGTGTGGGTAGGCCTAGCGCCCGCGACAGGAAACGCCCCAAAGCGCAACGTGGACACAGCCAAATTGGTGAAGGAAAACAGAGGTGTTTTTTGCAAAGTGCCTACCTGTAGATTTTGGCCTGTAGCTCAGCCGCCACCTAGGGAAACCTACCAAACCTGTGCATTTCTTAAAACTAGAGACCTAGGGGAATCCAAGATGGGGTGACTTGTGTGGCTCGGACCAGGTTCTGTTACCCAGAATCCTTTGCAAACCTCAAAATTTGGCTAAAAATACACATGTTCCTCACATTTCTGTGGCAGAAAGTTCTGGAATCTGAGAGGAGCCACGAATTTCCTTCCACCCAGCGTTCCCCCACGTCTTCCGGTAAAAATGATACCTCACTTGTGTGGGTAGGCCTAGCGCCCGCGACAGGAAACGCCCCAAAGCGCAACGTGGACACAGCCAAATTGGTGAAGGAAAACAGAGGTGTTTTTTGCAAAGTGCCTACCTGTAGATTTTGGCCTGTAGCTCAGCCGCCACCTAGGGAAACCTACCAAACCTGTGCATTTCTGAAAACTAGAGACCTAGGGGAATCCAAGATGGGGTGACTTGTGTGGCTCGGACCAGGATCTGTTACCCAGAATCCTTTGCAAACCTCAAAATTTGGCTAAAAATACACATGTTCCTCACATTTGTGTGGCAGAAAGTTCTGGAATCTGAGAGGAGCCACGAATTTCCTTCCACCCAGTGTTCCCCCATGTCTCCCGATAAAAATGATACCTCACTTGTGTGGGTAGGCCTAGCGCCCGCGACAGGAAACGCCCCAAAGCGCAACGTGGACACAGCCAAATTGGTGAAGGAAAACAGAGGTGTTTTTTGCAAAGTGCCTACCTGTAGATTTTGGCCTGTAGCTCAGCCGCCACCTAGGGAAACCTACCAAACCTGTGCATTTCTGAAAACTAGAGACCGAGGGGAATCCAAGATGGGGTGACTTGTGTGGCTCGGACCAGGTTCTGTTACCCAGAATCCTTTGCAAACCTCAAAATTTGGCTAAAAATACACATGTTCCTCACATTTCTGTGGCAGAAAGTTCTGGAATCTGAGAGGAGCCACGAATTTCCTTCCACCCAGCGTTCCCCCACGTCTCCCGATAAAAATGATACCTCACTTGTGTGGGTAGGCCTAGCGCCCGCGACAGGAAACGCCCCAAAGCGCAACGTGGACACAGCCAAATTGGTGAAGGAAAACAGAGGTGTTTTTTGCAAAGTGCCTACCTGTAGATTTTGGCCTGTAGCTCAGCCGCCACCTAGGGAAACCTACCAAACCTGTGCATTTCTGAAAACTAGAGACCTAGGGGAATCCAAGATGGGGTGACTTGTGTGGCTCGGACCAGGTTCTGTTACCCAGAATCCTTTGCAAACCTCAAAATTTAGCTAAAAATACACATGTTCCTCACATTTCTGTGGCAGAAAGTTCTGGAATCTGAGAGGAGCCACGAATTTCCTTCCACCCAGCGTTCCCCCACGTCTCCCGATAAAAATGATACCTCACTTGTGTGGGTAGGCCTAGCGCCCGCGACAGGAAACGCCCCAAAGCGCAACGTGGACACAGCCAAATTGGTGAAGGAAAACAGAGGTGTTTTTTGCAAAGTGCCTACCTGTAGATTTTGGCCTGTAGCTCGGCCGCCACCTAGGGAAACCTACCAAACCTGTGCATTTCTGAAAACTAGAGACCTAGGGGAATCCAAGATGGGGTGACTTGTGTGGCTCGGACCAGGTTCTGTTACCCAGAATCCTTTGCAAACCTCAAAATTTGGCTACAAATACACATGTTCCTCACATTTCTGTGGCAGAAAGTTCTGGAATCTGAGAGGAGCCACGAATTTCCTTCCATCCAGCGTTCCCCCACGTCTCCCGATAAAAATGATACCTCACTTGTGTGTTGGTAGGCCTAGCACCCGCGACAGGAAACGCCCCAAAGCGCAACGTGGACACAGCCAAATTGGTGAAGGAAAACAGAGGTGTTTTTTGCAAAGTGCCTACCTGTAGATTTTGGCCTGTAGCTCAGCCGCCACCTAGAGAAACCTACCAAACCTGTGCATTTCTGAAAACTAGAGACCTAGGGGAATCCAAGATGGGGTGACTTGTGTGGCTCGGGCCAGGTTCTGTTACCCAGAATCCTTTGCAAACCTCAAAATTTGGCTAAAAATACACATGTTCCTCACATTTCTGTGGCAGAAAGTTCTGGAATCTGAGAGGAGCCACGAATTTCCTTCCACCCAGCGTTCCCCCACGTCTCCCGATAAAAATGATACCTCACTTGTGTGGGTAGGCCTAGCGCCCGCGACAGGAAACGCCCCAAAGCGCAACGTGGACACAGCCAAATTGGTGAAGGAAAACAGAGGTGTTTTTTGCAAAGTGCCTACCTGTAGATTTTGGCCTGTAGCTCAGCCGCCACCTAGGTAAACCTACCAAACCTGTGCATTTCTGAAAACTAGAGACCTAGGGGAATCCAAGATGGGGTGACTTGTGTGGCTCGGACCAGGTTCTGTTACCCAGAATCCTTTGCAAACCTCAAAATTTGGCTAAAAATACACATGTTCCTCACATTTCTGTGGCAGAAAGTTCTGGAATCTGAGAGGAGCCACGAATTTCCTTCCACCCAGCGTTCCCCCATGTCTCCCGATAAAAATGATACCTCACTTGTGTGGGTAGGCCTAGCGCCCGCGACAGGAAACGCCCCAAAGCGCAACGTGGACACAGCCAAATTGGTGAAGGAAAACAGAGGTGTTTTTTGCAAAGTGCCTACCTGTAGATTTTGGCCTGTAGCTCAGCCGCCACCTAGGGAAACCTACCAAACCTGTGCATTTCTGAAAACTAGAGACCTAGGGGAATCCAAGATGGGGTGACTTGCGTGGCTCGGACCAGGTTCTGTTACCCAGAATCCTTTGCAAACCTCAAAATTTGGCTAAAAATACACATGTTCCTCACATTTCTGTGGCAGAAAGTTCTGGAATCTGAGAGGAGCCACGAATTTCCTTCCACCCAGCGTTCCCCCACGTCTCCCGATAAAAATGATACCTCACTTGTGTGGGTAGGCCTAGCGCCCGCGACAGGAAACGCCCCAAAGCGCAACGTGGACACAGCCAAATTGGTGAAGGAAAACAGAGGTGTTTTTTGCAGAGTGCCTACCTGTAGATTTTGGCCTGTAGCTCAGCCGCCACCTAGGGAAACATACCAAACCTGTGCATTTCTGAAAACTAGAGACCTAGGGGAATCCAAGATGGGGTGACTTGTGTGGCTCGGACCAGGTTCTGTTACCCAGAATCCTTTGCAAACCTCAAAATTTGGCTAAACATACACATGTTCCTCACATTTCTGTGGCAGAAAGTTCTGGAATCTGAGAGGAGCCACGAATTTCCTTCCACCCAGCGTTCCCCCACGTCTCCCGATAAAAATGATACCTCACTTGTGTGGGTAGGCCTAGCGCCCGCGACAGGAAACGCCCCAAATCGCAACGTGGACACAGCCAAATTGGTGAAGGAAAACAGAGGTGTTTTTTGCAAAGTGCCTACCTGTAGATTTTGGCCTGTAGCTCAGCCGCCACCTAGGGAAACCTACCAAACCTGTGCATTTCTGAAAACTAGAGACCTAGGGGAATCCAAGATGGGGTGACTTGTGTGGCTCGGACCAGGTTCTGTTACCCAAAATCCTTTGCAAACCTCAAAATTTGGCTAAAAATACACATGTTCCTCACATTTCTGTGGCAGAAAGTTCTGGAATCTGAGAGGAGCCACGAATTTCCTTCCACCCAGCGTTCCCCCACGTCTCCCGATAAAAATGATACCTCACTTGTGTGGGTAGGCCTAGCGCCCGCGACAGGAAACGCCCCAAAGCGCAACGTGGACACAGCCAAATTGGTGAAGGAAAACAGAGGTGTTTTTTGCAAAGTGCCTACCTGTAGATTTTGGCCTGTAGCTCAGCCGCCACCTAGGGAAACCTACCAAACCTGTGCATTTCTGAAAACTAGAGACCTAGGGGAATCCAAGATGGGGTGACTTGCGTGGTTCGGACCAGGTTCTGTTACCCAGAATCCTTTGCAAACCTCAAAATTTGGCTAAAAATACACATGTTCCTCACATTTCTGTGGCAGAAAGTTCTGGAATCTGAGAGGAGCCACGAATTTCCTTCCACCCAGCGTTCCCCCACGTCTCCCGATAAAAATGATACCTCACTTGTGTGGGTAGGCCTAGCGCCCGCGACAGGAAACGCCCCAAAGCGCAACGTGGACACAGCCAAATTGGTGAAGGAAAACAGAGGTGTTTTTTGCAAAGTGCCTACCTGTAGATTTAGGCCTGTAGCTCAGCCGCCACCTAGAGAAACCTACCAAACCTGTGCATTTCTGAAAACTAGAGACCTAGGGGAATCCAAGATGGGGTGACTTGTGTGGCTCGGACCAGGTTCTGTTACCCAGAATCCTTTGCAAACCTCAAAATTTGGCTAAAAATACACATGTTCCTCACATTTCTGTGGCAGAAAGTTCTGGAATCTGAGAGGAGCCACGAATTTCCTTCCACCCAGCGTTCCCCCACGTCTCCCGATAAAAATGATACCTCACTTGTGTGGGTAGGCCTAGCGCCCGCGACAGGAAACGCCCCAAAGCGCAACGTGGACACAGCCAAATTGGTGAAGGAAAACAGAGGTGTTTTTTGCAAAGTGCCTACCTGTAGATTTTGGCCTGTAGCTCAGCCGCCACCTAGGTAAACCTACCAAACCTGTGCATTTCTGAAAACTAGAGACCTAGGGGAATCCAAGATGGGGTGACTTGTGTGGCTCGGACCAGGTTCTGTTACCCAGAATCCTTTGCAAACCTCAAAATTTGGCTAAAAATACACATGTTCCTCACATTTCTGTGGCAGAAAGTTCTGGAATCTGAGAGGAGCCACGAATTTCCTTCCACCCAGCGTTCCCCCATGTCTCCCGATAAAAATGATACCTCACTTGTGTGGGTAGGCCTAGCGCCCGCGACAGGAAACGCCCCAAAGCGCAACGTGGACACAGCCAAATTGGTGAAGGAAAACAGAGGTGTTTTTTGCAAAGTGCCTACCTGTAGATTTTGGCCTGTAGCTCAGCCGCCACCTAGGGAAACCTACCAAACCTGTGCATTTCTGAAAACTAGAGACCTAGGGGAATCCAAGATGGGGTGACTTGCGTGGTTCGGACCAGGTTCTGTTACCCAGAATCCTTTGCAAACCTCAAAATTTGGCTAAAAATACACATGTTCCTCACATTTCTGTGGCAGAAAGTTCTGGAATCTGAGAGGAGCCACGAATTTCCTTCCACCCAGCGTTCCCCCACGTCTCCCGATAAAAATGATACCTCACTTGTGTGGGTAGGCCTAGCGCCCGCGACAGGAAACGCCCCAAAGCGCAACGTGGACACAGCCAAATTGGTGAAGGAAAACAGAGGTGTTTTTTGCAAAGTGCCTACCAGTAGATTTTGGCCTGTAGCTCAGCCGCCACCTAGGGAAACCTACCAAACCTGTGCATTTCTGAAAACTAGAGACCTAGGGGAATCCAAGATGGGGTGACTTGTGTGGCTCGGACCAGGTTCTGTTACCCAAAATCCTTTGCAAACCTCAAAATTTGGCTAAAAATACACATGTTCCTCACATTTCTGTGGCAGAAAGTTCTGGAATCTGAGAGGAGCCACGAACTTCCTTCCACCCAGCGTTCCCCCACGTCTCCCGATAAAAATGATACCTCACTTGTGTGGGTAGGCCTAGCGCCCGCGACAGGAAACGCCCCAAAGCGCAACGTGGACACAGCCAAATTGGTGAAGGAAAACAGAGGTGTTTTTTGCAAAGTGCCTACCTGTAGATTTAGGCCTGTAGCTCAGCCGCCACCTAGGGAAACCTACCAAACCTGTGCATTTCTGAAAACTAGAGACCTAGGGGAATCCAAGATGGGGTGACTTGTGTGGCTCGGACCAGGTTCTGTTACCCAGAATCCTTTGCAAACCTCAAAATTTGGCTAAAAATACACATGTTCCTCACATTTCTGTGGCAGAAAGTTCTGGAATCTGAGAGGAGCCACGAATTTCCTTCCACCCAGCGTTCCCCCACGTCTCCCGATAAAAATGATACCTCACTTGTGTGGGTAGGCCTAGCGCCCGCGACAGGAAACGCCCCAAAGCGCAACGTGGACACAGCCAAATTGGTGAAGGAAAACAGAGGTGTTTTTTGCAAAGTGCCTACCTGTAGATTTTGGCCTGTAGCTCAGCCGCCACCTAGGGAAACCTACCAAACCTGTGCATTTCTGAAAACTAGAGACCTAGGGGAATCCAAGATGGGGTGACTTGCGTGGTTCGGACCAGGTTCTGTTACCCAGAATCCTTTGCAAACCTCAAAATTTGGCTAAAAATACACATGTTCCTCACATTTCTGTGGCAGAAAGTTCTGGAATCTGAGAGGAGCCACGAATTTCCTTCCACCCAGCGTTCCCCCACGTCTCCCGATAAAAATGATACCTCACTTGTGTGGGTAGGCCTAGCGCCCGCGACAGGAAACGCCCCAAAGCGCAACGTGGACACAGCCAAATTGGTGAAGGAAAACAGAGGTGTTTTTTGCAAAGTGCCTACCAGTAGATTTTGGCCTGTAGCTCAGCCGCCACCTAGGGAAACCTACCAAACCTGTGCATTTCTGAAAACTAGAGACCTAGGGGAATCCAAGATGGGGTGACTTGTGTGGCTCGGACCAGGTTCTGTTACCCAGAATCCTTTGCAAACCTCAAAATTTGGCTAAAAATACACATGTTCCTCACATTTCTGTGGCAGAAAGTTCTGGAATCTGAGAGGAGCCACGAATTTCCTTCCACCCAGCGTTCCCCCACGTCTCCCGATAAAAATGATACCTCACTTGTGTGGGTAGGCCTAGCGCCCGCGACAGGAAACGCCCCAAAGCGCAACGTGGACACAGCCAAATTGGTGAAGGAAAACAGAGGTGTTTTTTGCAAAGTGCCTACCTGTAGATTTTGGCCTGTAGCTCAGCCGCCACCTAGGGAAACCTACCAAACCTGTGCATTTCTGAAAACTAGAGACCTAGGGGAATCCAAGATGGGGTGACTTGTGTGGCTCGGACCAGGTTCTGTTACCCAGAATCCTTTGCAAACCTCAAAATTTAGCTAAAAATACACATGTTCCTCACATTTCTGTGGCAGAAAGTTCTGGAATCTGAGAGGAGCCACGAATTTCCTTCCACCCAGCGTTCCCCCACGTCTCCCGATAAAAATGATACCTCACTTGTGTGGGTAGGCCTAGCGCCCGCGACAGGAAACGCCCCAAAGCGCAACGTGGACACAGCCAAATTGGTGAAGGAAAACAGAGGTGTTTTTTGCAAAGTGCCTACCTGTAGATTTTGGCCTGTAGCTCGGCCGCCACCTAGGGAAACCTACCAAACCTGTGCATTTCTGAAAACTAGAGACCTAGGGGAATCCAAGATGGGGTGACTTGTGTGGCTCGGACCAGGTTCTGTTACCCAGAATCCTTTGCAAACCTCAAAATTTGGCTACAAATACACATGTTCCTCACATTTCTGTGGCAGAAAGTTCTGGAATCTGAGAGGAGCCACGAATTTCCTTCCATCCAGCGTTCCCCCACGTCTCCCGATAAAAATGATACCTCACTTGTGTGTTGGTAGGCCTAGCACCCGCGACAGGAAACGCCCCAAAGCGCAACGTGGACACAGCCAAATTGGTGAAGGAAAACAGAGGTGTTTTTTGCAAAGTGCCTACCTGTAGATTTTGGCCTGTAGCTCAGCCGCCACCTAGAGAAACCTACCAAACCTGTGCATTTCTGAAAACTAGAGACCTAGGGGAATCCAAGATGGGGTGACTTGTGTGGCTCGGACCAGGTTCTGTTACCCAGAATCCTTTGCAAACCTCAAAATTTGGCTAAAAATACACATGTTCCTCACATTTCTGTGGCAGAAAGTTCTGGAATCTGAGAGGAGCCACGAATTTCCTTCCACCCAGCGTTCCCCCACGTCTCCCGATAAAAATGATACCTCACTTGTGTGGGTAGGCCTAGCGCCCGCGACAGGAAACGCCCCAAAGCGCAACGTGGACACAGCCAAATTGGTGAAGGAAAACAGAGGTGTTTTTTGCAAAGTGCCTACCTGTAGATTTTGGCCTGTAGCTCAGCCGCCACCTAGGTAAACCTACCAAACCTGTGCATTTCTGAAAACTAGAGACCTAGGGGAATCCAAGATGGGGTGACTTGTGTGGCTCGGACCAGGTTCTGTTACCCAGAATCCTTTGCAAACCTCAAAATTTGGCTAAAAATACACATGTTCCTCACATTTCTGTGGCAGAAAGTTCTGGAATCTGAGAGGAGCCACGAATTTCCTTCCACCCAGCGTTCCCCCATGTCTCCCGATAAAAATGATACCTCACTTGTGTGGGTAGGCCTAGCGCCCGCGACAGGAAACGCCCCAAAGCGCAACGTGGACACAGCCAAATTGGTGAAGGAAAACAGAGGTGTTTTTTGCAAAGTGCCTACCTGTAGATTTTGGCCTGTAGCTCAGCCGCCACCTAGGGAAACCTACCAAACCTGTGCATTTCTGAAAACTAGAGACCTAGGGGAATCCAAGATGGGGTGACTTGCGTGGCTCGGACCAGGTTCTGTTACCCAGAATCCTTTGCAAACCTCAAAATTTGGCTAAAAATACACATGTTCCTCACATTTCTGTGGCAGAAAGTTCTGGAATCTGAGAGGAGCCACGAATTTCCTTCCACCCAGCGTTCCCCCACGTCTCCCGATAAAAATGATACCTCACTTGTGTGGGTAGGCCTAGCGCCCGCGACAGGAAACGCCCCAAAGCGCAACGTGGACACAGCCAAATTGGTGAAGGAAAACAGAGGTGTTTTTTGCAGAGTGCCTACCTGTAGATTTTGGCCTGTAGCTCAGCCGCCACCTAGGGAAACATACCAAACCTGTGCATTTCTGAAAACTAGAGACCTAGGGGAATCCAAGATGGGGTGACTTGTGTGGCTCGGACCAGGTTCTGTTACCCAGAATCCTTTGCAAACCTCAAAATTTGGCTAAACATACACATGTTCCTCACATTTCTGTGGCAGAAAGTTCTGGAATCTGAGAGGAGCCACGAATTTCCTTCCACCCAGCGTTCCCCCACGTCTCCCGATAAAAATGATACCTCACTTGTGTGGGTAGGCCTAGCGCCCGCGACAGGAAACGCCCCAAAGCGCAACGTGGACACAGCCAAATTGGTGAAGGAAAACAGAGGTGTTTTTTGCAAAGTGCCTACCTGTAGATTTTGGCCTGTAGCTCAGCCGCCACCTAGGGAAACCTACCAAACCTGTGCATTTCTGAAAACTAGAGACCTAGGGGAATCCAAGATGGGGTGACTTGTGTGGCTCGGACCAGGTTCTGTTACCCAAAATCCTTTGCAAACCTCAAAATTTGGCTAAAAATACACATGTTCCTCACATTTCTGTGGCAGAAAGTTCTGGAATCTGAGAGGAGCCACGAATTTCCTTCCACCCAGCGTTCCCCCACGTCTCCCGATAAAAATGATACCTCACTTGTGTGGGTAGGCCTAGCGCCCGCGACAGGAAACGCCCCAAAGCGCAACGTGGACACAGCCAAATTGGTGAAGGAAAACAGAGGTGTTTTTTGCAAAGTGCCTACCTGTAGATTTTGGCCTGTAGCTCAGCCGCCACCTAGGGAAACCTACCAAACCTGTGCATTTCTGAAAACTAGAGACCTAGGGGAATCCAAGATGGGGTGACTTGCGTGGTTCGGACCAGGTTCTGTTACCCAGAATCCTTTGCAAACCTCAAAATTTGGCTAAAAATACACATGTTCCTCACATTTCTGTGGCAGAAAGTTCTGGAATCTGAGAGGAGCCACGAATTTCCTTCCACCCAGCGTTCCCCCACGTCTCCCGATAAAAATGATACCTCACTTGTGTGGGTAGGCCTAGCGCCCGCGACAGGAAACGCCCCAAAGCGCAACGTGGACACAGCCAAATTGGTGAAGGAAAACAGAGGTGTTTTTTGCAAAGTGCCTACCAGTAGATTTTGGCCTGTAGCTCAGCCGCCACCTAGGGAAACCTACCAAACCTGTGCATTTCTGAAAACTAGAGACCTAGGGGAATCCAAGATGGGGTGACTTGTGTGGCTCGGACCAGGTTCTGTTACCCAGAATCCTTTGCAAACCTCAAAATTTGGCTAAAAATACACATGTTCCTCACATTTCTGTGGCAGAAAGTTCTGGAATCTGAGAGGAGCCACGAATTTCCTTCCACCCAGCGTTCCCCCACGTCTCCCGATAAAAATGATACCTCACTTGTGTGGGTAGGCCTAGCGCCCGCGACAGGAAACGCCCCAAAGCGCAACGTGGACACAGCCAAATTGGTGAAGGAAAACAGAGGTGTTTTTTGCAAAGTGCCTACCAGTAGATTTTGGCCTGTAGCTCAGCCGCCACCTAGGGAAACCTACCAAACCTGTGCATTTCTGAAAACTAGAGACCTAGGGGAATCCAAGATGGGGTGACTTGTGTGGCTCGGACCAGGTTCTGTTACCCAAAATCCTTTGCAAACCTCAAAATTTGGCTAAAAATACACATGTTCCTCACATTTCTGTGGCAGAAAGTTCTGGAATCTGAGAGGAGCCACGAATTTCCTTCCACCCAGCGTTCCCCCACGTCTCCCGATAAAAATGATACCTCACTTGTGTGGGTAGGCCTAGCGCCCGCGACAGGAAACGCCCCAAAGCGCAACGTGGACACAGCCAAATTGGTGAAGGAAAACAGAGGTGTTTTTTGCAAAGTGCCTACCTGTAGATTTAGGCCTGTAGCTCAGCCGCCACCTAGGGAAACCTACCAAACCTGTGCATTTCTGAAAACTAGAGACCTAGGGGAATCCAAGATGGGGTGACTTGTGTGGCTCGGACCAGGTTCTGTTACCCAGAATCCTTTGCAAACCTCAAAATTTGGCTAAAAATACACATGTTCCTCACATTTCTGTGGCAGAAAGTTCTGGAATCTGAGAGGAGCCACGAATTTCCTTCCACCCAGCGTTCCCCCACGTCTCCCGATAAAAATGATACCTCACTTGTGTGGGTAGGCCTAGCGCCCGCGACAGGAAACGCCCCAAAGCGCAACGTGGACACAGCCAAATTGGTGAAGGAAAACAGAGGTGTTTTTTGCAAAGTGCCTACCTGTAGATTTTGGCCTGTAGCTCAGCCGCCACCTAGGGAAACCTACCAAACCTGTGCATTTCTGAAAACTAGAGACCTAGGGGAATCCAAGATGGGGTGACTTGCGTGGTTCGGACCAGGTTCTGTTACCCAGAATCCTTTGCAAACCTCAAAATTTGGCTAAAAATACACATGTTCCTCACATTTCTGTGGCAGAAAGTTCTGGAATCTGAGAGGAGCCACGAATTTCCTTCCACCCAGCGTTCCCCCACGTCTCCCGATAAAAATGATACCTCACTTGTGTGGGTAGGCCTAGCGCCCGCGACAGGAAACGCCCCAAAGCGCAACGTGGACACAGCCAAATTGGTGAAGGAAAACAGAGGTGTTTTTTGCAAAGTGCCTACCAGTAGATTTTGGCCTGTAGCTCAGCCGCCACCTAGGGAAACCTACCAAACCTGTGCATTTCTGAAAACTAGAGACCTAGGGGAATCCAAGATGGGGTGACTTGTGTGGCTCGGACCAGGTTCTGTTACCCAGAATCCTTTGCAAACCTCAAAATTTGGCTAAAAATACACATGTTCCTCACATTTCTGTGGCAGAAAGTTCTGGAATCTGAGAGGAGCCACGAATTTCCTTCCACCCAGCGTTCCCCCACGTCTCCCGATAAAAATGATACCTCACTTGTGTGGGTAGGCCTAGCGCCCGCGACAGGAAACGCCCCAAAGCGCAACGTGGACACAGCCAAATTGGTGAAGGAAAACAGAGGTGTTTTTTGCAAAGTGCCTACCTGTAGATTTTGGCCTGTAGCTCAGCCGCCACCTAGGGAAACCTACCAAACCTGTGCATTTCTGAAAACTAGAGACCTAGGGGAATCCAAGATGGGGTGACTTGTGTGGCTCGGACCAGGTTCTGTTACCCAGAATCCTTTGCAAACCTCAAAATTTAGCTAAAAATACACATGTTCCTCACATTTCTGTGGCAGAAAGTTCTGGAATCTGAGAGGAGCCACGAATTTCCTTCCACCCAGCGTTCCCCCACGTCTCCCGATAAAAATGATACCTCACTTGTGTGGGTAGGCCTAGCGCCCGCGACAGGAAACGCCCCAAAGCGCAACGTGGACACAGCCAAATTGGTGAAGGAAAACAGAGGTGTTTTTTGCAAAGTGCCTACCTGTAGATTTTGGCCTGTAGCTCGGCCGCCACCTAGGGAAACCTACCAAACCTGTGCATTTCTGAAAACTAGAGACCTAGGGGAATCCAAGATGGGGTGACTTGTGTGGCTCGGACCAGGTTCTGTTACCCAGAATCCTTTGCAAACCTCAAAATTTGGCTACAAATACACATGTTCCTCACATTTCTGTGGCAGAAAGTTCTGGAATCTGAGAGGAGCCACGAATTTCCTTCCATCCAGCGTTCCCCCACGTCTCCCGATAAAAATGATACCTCACTTGTGTGTTGGTAGGCCTAGCACCCGCGACAGGAAACGCCCCAAAGCGCAACGTGGACACAGCCAAATTGGTGAAGGAAAACAGAGGTGTTTTTTGCAAAGTGCCTACCTGTAGATTTTGGCCTGTAGCTCAGCCGCCACCTAGAGAAACCTACCAAACCTGTGCATTTCTGAAAACTAGAGACCTAGGGGAATCCAAGATGGGGTGACTTGTGTGGCTCGGACCAGGTTCTGTTACCCAGAATCCTTTGCAAACCTCAAAATTTGGCTAAAAATACACATGTTCCTCACATTTCTGTGGCAGAAAGTTCTGGAATCTGAGAGGAGCCACGAATTTCCTTCCACCCAGCGTTCCCCCACGTCTCCCGATAAAAATGATACCTCACTTGTGTGGGTAGGCCTAGCGCCCGCGACAGGAAACGCCCCAAAGCGCAACGTGGACACAGCCAAATTGGTGAAGGAAAACAGAGGTGTTTTTTGCAAAGTGCCTACCTGTAGATTTTGGCCTGTAGCTCAGCCGCCACCTAGGTAAACCTACCAAACCTGTGCATTTCTGAAAACTAGAGACCTAGGGGAATCCAAGATGGGGTGACTTGTGTGGCTCGGACCAGGTTCTGTTACCCAGAATCCTTTGCAAACCTCAAAATTTGGCTAAAAATACACATGTTCCTCACATTTCTGTGGCAGAAAGTTCTGGAATCTGAGAGGAGCCACGAATTTCCTTCCACCCAGCGTTCCCCCATGTCTCCCGATAAAAATGATACCTCACTTGTGTGGGTAGGCCTAGCGCCCGCGACAGGAAACGCCCCAAAGCGCAACGTGGACACAGCCAAATTGGTGAAGGAAAACAGAGGTGTTTTTTGCAAAGTGCCTACCTGTAGATTTTGGCCTGTAGCTCAGCCGCCACCTAGGGAAACCTACCAAACCTGTGCATTTCTGAAAACTAGAGACCTAGGGGAATCCAAGATGGGGTGACTTGCGTGGCTCGGACCAGGTTCTGTTACCCAGAATCCTTTGCAAACCTCAAAATTTGGCTAAAAATACACATGTTCCTCACATTTCTGTGGCAGAAAGTTCTGGAATCTGAGAGGAGCCACGAATTTCCTTCCACCCAGCGTTCCCCCACGTCTCCCGATAAAAATGATACCTCACTTGTGTGGGTAGGCCTAGCGCCCGCGACAGGAAACGCCCCAAAGCGCAACGTGGACACAGCCAAATTGGTGAAGGAAAACAGAGGTGTTTTTTGCAGAGTGCCTACCTGTAGATTTTGGCCTGTAGCTCAGCCGCCACCTAGGGAAACATACCAAACCTGTGCATTTCTGAAAACTAGAGACCTAGGGGAATCCAAGATGGGGTGACTTGTGTGGCTCGGACCAGGTTCTGTTACCCAGAATCCTTTGCAAACCTCAAAATTTGGCTAAACATACACATGTTCCTCACATTTCTGTGGCAGAAAGTTCTGGAATCTGAGAGGAGCCACGAATTTCCTTCCACCCAGCGTTCCCCCACGTCTCCCGATAAAAATGATACCTCACTTGTGTGGGTAGGCCTAGCGCCCGCGACAGGAAACGCCCCAAAGCGCAACGTGGACACAGCCAAATTGGTGAAGGAAAACAGAGGTGTTTTTTGCAAAGTGCCTACCTGTAGATTTTGGCCTGTAGCTCAGCCGCCACCTAGGGAAACCTACCAAACCTGTGCATTTCTGAAAACTAGAGACCTAGGGGAATCCAAGATGGGGTGACTTGTGTGGCTCGGACCAGGTTCTGTTACCCAAAATCCTTTGCAAACCTCAAAATTTGGCTAAAAATACACATGTTCCTCACATTTCTGTGGCAGAAAGTTCTGGAATCTGAGAGGAGCCACGAATTTCCTTCCACCCAGCGTTCCCCCACGTCTCCCGATAAAAATGATACCTCACTTGTGTGGGTAGGCCTAGCGCCCGCGACAGGAAACGCCCCAAAGCGCAACGTGGACACAGCCAAATTGGTGAAGGAAAACAGAGGTGTTTTTTGCAAAGTGCCTACCTGTAGATTTTGGCCTGTAGCTCAGCCGCCACCTAGGGAAACCTACCAAACCTGTGCATTTCTGAAAACTAGAGACCTAGGGGAATCCAAGATGGGGTGACTTGCGTGGTTCGGACCAGGTTCTGTTACCCAGAATCCTTTGCAAACCTCAAAATTTGGCTAAAAATACACATGTTCCTCACATTTCTGTGGCAGAAAGTTCTGGAATCTGAGAGGAGCCACGAATTTCCTTCCACCCAGCGTTCCCCCACGTCTCCCGATAAAAATGATACCTCACTTGTGTGGGTAGGCCTAGCGCCCGCGACAGGAAACGCCCCAAAGCGCAACGTGGACACAGCCAAATTGGTGAAGGAAAACAGAGGTGTTTTTTGCAAAGTGCCTACCAGTAGATTTTGGCCTGTAGCTCAGCCGCCACCTAGGGAAACCTACCAAACCTGTGCATTTCTGAAAACTAGAGACCTAGGGGAATCCAAGATGGGGTGACTTGTGTGGCTCGGACCAGGTTCTGTTACCCAGAATCCTTTGCAAACCTCAAAATTTGGCTAAAAATACACATGTTCCTCACATTTCTGTGGCAGAAAGTTCTGGAATCTGAGAGGAGCCACGAATTTCCTTCCACCCAGCGTTCCCCCACGTCTCCCGATAAAAATGATACCTCACTTGTGTGGGTAGGCCTAGCGCCCGCGACAGGAAACGCCCCAAAGCGCAACGTGGACACAGCCAAATTGGTGAAGGAAAACAGAGGTGTTTTTTGCAAAGTGCCTACCTGTAGATTTAGGCCTGTAGCTCAGCCGCCACCTAGAGAAACCTACCAAACCTGTGCATTTCTGAAAACTAGAGACCTAGGGGAATCCAAGATGGGGTGACTTGTGTGGCTCGGACCAGGTTCTGTTACCCAGAATCCTTTGCAAACCTCAAAATTTGGCTAAAAATACACATGTTCCTCACATTTCTGTGGCAGAAAGTTCTGGAATCTGAGAGGAGCCACGAATTTCCTTCCACCCAGCGTTCCCCCACGTCTCCCGATAAAAATGATACCTCACTTGTGTGGGTAGGCCTAGCGCCCGCGACAGGAAACGCCCCAAAGCGCAACGTGGACACAGCCAAATTGGTGAAGGAAAACAGAGGTGTTTTTTGCAAAGTGCCTACCTGTAGATTTTGGCCTGTAGCTCAGCCGCCACCTAGGTAAACCTACCAAACCTGTGCATTTCTGAAAACTAGAGACCTAGGGGAATCCAAGATGGGGTGACTTGTGTGGCTCGGACCAGGTTCTGTTACCCAGAATCCTTTGCAAACCTCAAAATTTGGCTAAAAATACACATGTTCCTCACATTTCTGTGGCAGAAAGTTCTGGAATCTGAGAGGAGCCACGAATTTCCTTCCACCCAGCGTTCCCCCATGTCTCCCGATAAAAATGATACCTCACTTGTGTGGGTAGGCCTAGCGCCCGCGACAGGAAACGCCCCAAAGCGCAACGTGGACACAGCCAAATTGGTGAAGGAAAACAGAGGTGTTTTTTGCAAAGTGCCTACCTGTAGATTTTGGCCTGTAGCTCAGCCGCCACCTAGGGAAACCTACCAAACCTGTGCATTTCTGAAAACTAGAGACCTAGGGGAATCCAAGATGGGGTGACTTGCGTGGCTCGGACCAGGTTCTGTTACCCAGAATCCTTTGCAAACCTCAAAATTTGGCTAAAAATACACATGTTCCTCACATTTCTGTGGCAGAAAGTTCTGGAATCTGAGAGGAGCCACGAATTTCCTTCCACCCAGCGTTCCCCCACGTCTCCCGATAAAAATGATACCTCACTTGTGTGGGTAGGCCTAGCGCCCGCGACAGGAAACGCCCCAAAGCGCAACGTGGACACAGCCAAATTGGTGAAGGAAAACAGAGGTGTTTTTTGCAAAGTGCCTACCTGTAGATTTTGGCCTGTAGCTCAGCCGCCACCTAGGTAAACCTACCAAACCTGTGCATTTCTGAAAACTAGAGACCTAGGGGAATCCAAGATGGGGTGACTTGTGTGGCTCGGACCAGGTTCTGTTACCCAGAATCCTTTGCAAACCTCAAAATTTGGCTAAAAATACACATGTTCCTCACATTTCTGTGGCAGAAAGTTCTGGAATCTGAGAGGAGCCACGAATTTCCTTCCACCCAGCGTTCCCCCATGTCTCCCGATAAAAATGATACCTCACTTGTGTGGGTAGGCCTAGCGCCCGCGACAGGAAACGCCCCAAAGCGCAACGTGGACACAGCCAAATTGGTGAAGGAAAACAGAGGTGTTTTTTGCAAAGTGCCTACCTGTAGATTTTGGCCTGTAGCTCAGCCGCCACCTAGGGAAACCTACCAAACCTGTGCATTTCTGAAAACTAGAGACCTAGGGGAATCCAAGATGGGGTGACTTGCGTGGTTCGGACCAGGTTCTGTTACCCAGAATCCTTTGCAAACCTCAAAATTTGGCTAAAAATACACATGTTCCTCACATTTCTGTGGCAGAAAGTTCTGGAATCTGAGAGGAGCCACGAATTTCCTTCCACCCAGCGTTCCCCCACGTCTCCCGATAAAAATGATACCTCACTTGTGTGGGTAGGCCTAGCGCCCGCGACAGGAAACGCCCCAAAGCGCAACGTGGACACAGCCAAATTGGTGAAGGAAAACAGAGGTGTTTTTTGCAAAGTGCCTACCAGTAGATTTTGGCCTGTAGCTCAGCCGCCACCTAGGGAAACCTACCAAACCTGTGCATTTCTGAAAACTAGAGACCTAGGGGAATCCAAGATGGGGTGACTTGTGTGGCTCGGACCAGGTTCTGTTACCCAAAATCCTTTGCAAACCTCAAAATTTGGCTAAAAATACACATGTTCCTCACATTTCTGTGGCAGAAAGTTCTGGAATCTGAGAGGAGCCACGAATTTCCTTCCACCCAGCGTTCCCCCACGTCTCCCGATAAAAATGATACCTCACTTGTGTGGGTAGGCCTAGCGCCCGCGACAGGAAACGCCCCAAAGCGCAACGTGGACACAGCCAAATTGGTGAAGGAAAACAGAGGTGTTTTTTGCAAAGTGCCTACCTGTAGATTTAGGCCTGTAGCTCAGCCGCCACCTAGGGAAACCTACCAAACCTGTGCATTTCTGAAAACTAGAGACCTAGGGGAATCCAAGATGGGGTGACTTGTGTGGCTCGGACCAGGTTCTGTTACCCAGAATCCTTTGCAAACCTCAAAATTTGGCTAAAAATACACATGTTCCTCACATTTCTGTGGCAGAAAGTTCTGGAATCTGAGAGGAGCCACGAATTTCCTTCCACCCAGCGTTCCCCCACGTCTCCCGATAAAAATGATACCTCACTTGTGTGGGTAGGCCTAGCGCCCGCGACAGGAAACGCCCCAAAGCGCAACGTGGACACAGCCAAATTGGTGAAGGAAAACAGAGGTGTTTTTTGCAAAGTGCCTACCTGTAGATTTTGGCCTGTAGCTCAGCCGCCACCTAGGGAAACCTACCAAACCTGTGCATTTCTGAAAACTAGAGACCTAGGGGAATCCAAGATGGGGTGACTTGCGTGGTTCGGACCAGGTTCTGTTACCCAGAATCCTTTGCAAACCTCAAAATTTGGCTAAAAATACACATGTTCCTCACATTTCTGTGGCAGAAAGTTCTGGAATCTGAGAGGAGCCACGAATTTCCTTCCACCCAGCGTTCCCCCACGTCTCCCGATAAAAATGATACCTCACTTGTGTGGGTAGGCCTAGCGCCCGCGACAGGAAACGCCCCAAAGCGCAACGTGGACACAGCCAAATTGGTGAAGGAAAACAGAGGTGTTTTTTGCAAAGTGCCTACCAGTAGATTTTGGCCTGTAGCTCAGCCGCCACCTAGGGAAACCTACCAAACCTGTGCATTTCTGAAAACTAGAGACCTAGGGGAATCCAAGATGGGGTGACTTGTGTGGCTCGGACCAGGTTCTGTTACCCAGAATCCTTTGCAAACCTCAAAATTTGGCTAAAAATACACATGTTCCTCACATTTCTGTGGCAGAAAGTTCTGGAATCTGAGAGGAGCCACGAATTTCCTTCCACCCAGCGTTCCCCCACGTCTCCCGATAAAAATGATACCTCACTTGTGTGGGTAGGCCTAGCGCCCGCGACAGGAAACGCCCCAAAGCGCAACGTGGACACAGCCAAATTGGTGAAGGAAAACAGAGGTGTTTTTTGCAAAGTGCCTACCTGTAGATTTTGGCCTGTAGCTCAGCCGCCACCTAGGTAAACCTACCAAACCTGTGCATTTCTGAAAACTAGAGACCTAGGGGAATCCAAGATGGGGTGACTTGTGTGGCTCGGACCAGGTTCTGTTACCCAGAATCCTTTGCAAACCTCAAAATTTGGCTAAAAATACACATGTTCCTCACATTTCTGTGGCAGAAAGTTCTGGAATCTGAGAGGAGCCACGAATTTCCTTCCACCCAGCGTTCCCCCATGTCTCCCGATAAAAATGATACCTCACTTGTGTGGGTAGGCCTAGCGCCCGCGACAGGAAACGCCCCAAAGCGCAACGTGGACACAGCCAAATTGGTGAAGGAAAACAGAGGTGTTTTTTGCAAAGTGCCTACCTGTAGATTTTGGCCTGTAGCTCAGCCGCCACCTAGGGAAACCTACCAAACCTGTGCATTTCTGAAAACTAGAGACCTAGGGGAATCCAAGATGGGGTGACTTGCGTGGCTCGGACCAGGTTCTGTTACCCAGAATCCTTTGCAAACCTCAAAATTTGGCTAAAAATACACATGTTCCTCACATTTCTGTGGCAGAAAGTTCTGGAATCTGAGAGGAGCCACGAATTTCCTTCCACCCAGCGTTCCCCCACGTCTCCCGATAAAAATGATACCTCACTTGTGTGGGTAGACCTAGCGCCCGCGACAGGAAACGCCCCAAAGCGCAACGTGGACACAGCCAAATTGGTGAAGGAAAACAGAGGTGTTTTTTGCAGAGTGCCTACCTGTAGATTTTGGCCTGTAGCTCAGCCGCCACCTAGGGAAACATACCAAACCTGTGCATTTCTGAAAACTAGAGACCTAGGGGAATCCAAGATGGGGTGACTTGTGTGGCTCGGACCAGGTTCTGTTACCCAGAATCCTTTGCAAACCTCAAAATTTGGCTAAACATACACATGTTCCTCACATTTCTGTGGCAGAAAGTTCTGGAATCTGAGAGGAGCCACGAATTTCCTTCCACCCAGCGTTCCCCCACGTCTCCCGATAAAAATGATACCTCACTTGTGTGGGTAGGCCTAGCGCCCGCGACAGGAAACGCCCCAAAGCGCAACGTGGACACAGCCAAATTGGTGAAGGAAAACAGAGGTGTTTTTTGCAAAGTGCCTACCTGTAGATTTTGGCCTGTAGCTCAGCCGCCACCTAGGGAAACCTACCAAACCTGTGCATTTCTGAAAACTAGAGACCTAGGGGAATCCAAGATGGGGTGACTTGTGTGGCTCGGACCAGGTTCTGTTACCCAAAATCCTTTGCAAACCTCAAAATTTGGCTAAAAATACACATGTTCCTCACATTTCTGTGGCAGAAAGTTCTGGAATCTGAGAGGAGCCACGAATTTCCTTCCACCCAGCGTTCCCCCACGTCTCCCGATAAAAATGATACCTCACTTGTGTGGGTAGGCCTAGCGCCCGCGACAGGAAACGCCCCAAAGCGCAACGTGGACACAGCCAAATTGGTGAAGGAAAACAGAGGTGTTTTTTGCAAAGTGCCTACCTGTAGATTTTGGCCTGTAGCTCAGCCGCCACCTAGGGAAACCTACCAAACCTGTGCATTTCTGAAAACTAGAGACCTAGGGGAATCCAAGATGGGGTGACTTGCGTGGTTCGGACCAGGTTCTGTTACCCAGAATCCTTTGCAAACCTCAAAATTTGGCTAAAAATACACATGTTCCTCACATTTCTGTGGCAGAAAGTTCTGGAATCTGAGAGGAGCCACGAATTTCCTTCCACCCAGCGTTCCCCCACGTCTCCCGATAAAAATGATACCTCACTTGTGTGGGTAGGCCTAGCGCCCGCGACAGGAAACGCCCCAAAGCGCAACGTGGACACAGCCAAATTGGTGAAGGAAAACAGAGGTGTTTTTTGCAAAGTGCCTACCAGTAGATTTTGGCCTGTAGCTCAGCCGCCACCTAGGGAAACCTACCAAACCTGTGCATTTCTGAAAACTAGAGACCTAGGGGAATCCAAGATGGGGTGACTTGTGTGGCTCGGACCAGGTTCTGTTACCCAGAATCCTTTGCAAACCTCAAAATTTGGCTAAAAATACACATGTTCCTCACATTTCTGTGGCAGAAAGTTCTGGAATCTGAGAGGAGCCACGAATTTCCTTCCACCCAGCGTTCCCCCACGTCTCCCGATAAAAATGATACCTCACTTGTGTGGGTAGGCCTAGCGCCCGCGACAGGAAACGCCCCAAAGCGCAACGTGGACACAGCCAAATTGGTGAAGGAAAACAGAGGTGTTTTTTGCAAAGTGCCTACCTGTAGATTTAGGCCTGTAGCTCAGCCGCCACCTAGAGAAACCTACCAAACCTGTGCATTTCTGAAAACTAGAGACCTAGGGGAATCCAAGATGGGGTGACTTGTGTGGCTCGGACCAGGTTCTGTTACCCAGAATCCTTTGCAAACCTCAAAATTTGGCTAAAAATACACATGTTCCTCACATTTCTGTGGCAGAAAGTTCTGGAATCTGAGAGGAGCCACGAATTTCCTTCCACCCAGCGTTCCCCCACGTCTCCCGATAAAAATGATACCTCACTTGTGTGGGTAGGCCTAGCGCCCGCGACAGGAAACGCCCCAAAGCGCAACGTGGACACAGCCAAATTGGTGAAGGAAAACAGAGGTGTTTTTTGCAAAGTGCCTACCTGTAGATTTTGGCCTGTAGCTCAGCCGCCACCTAGGTAAACCTACCAAACCTGTGCATTTCTGAAAACTAGAGACCTAGGGGAATCCAAGATGGGGTGACTTGTGTGGCTCGGACCAGGTTCTGTTACCCAGAATCCTTTGCAAACCTCAAAATTTGGCTAAAAATACACATGTTCCTCACATTTCTGTGGCAGAAAGTTCTGGAATCTGAGAGGAGCCACGAATTTCCTTCCACCCAGCGTTCCCCCATGTCTCCCGATAAAAATGATACCTCACTTGTGTGGGTAGGCCTAGCGCCCGCGACAGGAAACGCCCCAAAGCGCAACGTGGACACAGCCAAATTGGTGAAGGAAAACAGAGGTGTTTTTTGCAAAGTGCCTACCTGTAGATTTTGGCCTGTAGCTCAGCCGCCACCTAGGGAAACCTACCAAACCTGTGCATTTCTGAAAACTAGAGACCTAGGGGAATCCAAGATGGGGTGACTTGCGTGGCTCGGACCAGGTTCTGTTACCCAGAATCCTTTGCAAACCTCAAAATTTGGCTAAAAATACACATGTTCCTCACATTTCTGTGGCAGAAAGTTCTGGAATCTGAGAGGAGCCACGAATTTCCTTCCACCCAGCGTTCCCCCACGTCTCCCGATAAAAATGATACCTCACTTGTGTGGGTAGGCCTAGCGCCCGCGACAGGAAACGCCCCAAAGCGCAACGTGGACACAGCCAAATTGGTGAAGGAAAACAGAGGTGTTTTTTGCAAAGTGCCTACCTGTAGATTTTGGCCTGTAGCTCAGCCGCCACCTAGGTAAACCTACCAAACCTGTGCATTTCTGAAAACTAGAGACCTAGGGGAATCCAAGATGGGGTGACTTGTGTGGCTCGGACCAGGTTCTGTTACCCAGAATCCTTTGCAAACCTCAAAATTTGGCTAAAAATACACATGTTCCTCACATTTCTGTGGCAGAAAGTTCTGGAATCTGAGAGGAGCCACGAATTTCCTTCCACCCAGCGTTCCCCCATGTCTCCCGATAAAAATGATACCTCACTTGTGTGGGTAGGCCTAGCGCCCGCGACAGGAAACGCCCCAAAGCGCAACGTGGACACAGCCAAATTGGTGAAGGAAAACAGAGGTGTTTTTTGCAAAGTGCCTACCTGTAGATTTTGGCCTGTAGCTCAGCCGCCACCTAGGGAAACCTACCAAACCTGTGCATTTCTGAAAACTAGAGACCTAGGGGAATCCAAGATGGGGTGACTTGCGTGGTTCGGACCAGGTTCTGTTACCCAGAATCCTTTGCAAACCTCAAAATTTGGCTAAAAATACACATGTTCCTCACATTTCTGTGGCAGAAAGTTCTGGAATCTGAGAGGAGCCACGAATTTCCTTCCACCCAGCGTTCCCCCACGTCTCCCGATAAAAATGATACCTCACTTGTGTGGGTAGGCCTAGCGCCCGCGACAGGAAACGCCCCAAAGCGCAACGTGGACACAGCCAAATTGGTGAAGGAAAACAGAGGTGTTTTTTGCAAAGTGCCTACCAGTAGATTTTGGCCTGTAGCTCAGCCGCCACCTAGGGAAACCTACCAAACCTGTGCATTTCTGAAAACTAGAGACCTAGGGGAATCCAAGATGGGGTGACTTGTGTGGCTCGGACCAGGTTCTGTTACCCAAAATCCTTTGCAAACCTCAAAATTTGGCTAAAAATACACATGTTCCTCACATTTCTGTGGCAGAAAGTTCTGGAATCTGAGAGGAGCCACGAATTTCCTTCCACCCAGCGTTCCCCCACGTCTCCCGATAAAAATGATACCTCACTTGTGTGGGTAGGCCTAGCGCCCGCGACAGGAAACGCCCCAAAGCGCAACGTGGACACAGCCAAATTGGTGAAGGAAAACAGAGGTGTTTTTTGCAAAGTGCCTACCTGTAGATTTAGGCCTGTAGCTCAGCCGCCACCTAGGGAAACCTACCAAACCTGTGCATTTCTGAAAACTAGAGACCTAGGGGAATCCAAGATGGGGTGACTTGTGTGGCTCGGACCAGGTTCTGTTACCCAGAATCCTTTGCAAACCTCAAAATTTGGCTAAAAATACACATGTTCCTCACATTTCTGTGGCAGAAAGTTCTGGAATCTGAGAGGAGCCACGAATTTCCTTCCACCCAGCGTTCCCCCACGTCTCCCGATAAAAATGATACCTCACTTGTGTGGGTAGGCCTAGCGCCCGCGACAGGAAACGCCCCAAAGCGCAACGTGGACACAGCCAAATTGGTGAAGGAAAACAGAGGTGTTTTTTGCAAAGTGCCTACCTGTAGATTTTGGCCTGTAGCTCAGCCGCCACCTAGGGAAACCTACCAAACCTGTGCATTTCTGAAAACTAGAGACCTAGGGGAATCCAAGATGGGGTGACTTGCGTGGTTCGGACCAGGTTCTGTTACCCAGAATCCTTTGCAAACCTCAAAATTTGGCTAAAAATACACATGTTCCTCACATTTCTGTGGCAGAAAGTTCTGGAATCTGAGAGGAGCCACGAATTTCCTTCCACCCAGCGTTCCCCCACGTCTCCCGATAAAAATGATACCTCACTTGTGTGGGTAGGCCTAGCGCCCGCGACAGGAAACGCCCCAAAGCGCAACGTGGACACAGCCAAATTGGTGAAGGAAAACAGAGGTGTTTTTTGCAAAGTGCCTACCAGTAGATTTTGGCCTGTAGCTCAGCCGCCACCTAGGGAAACCTACCAAACCTGTGCATTTCTGAAAACTAGAGACCTAGGGGAATCCAAGATGGGGTGACTTGTGTGGCTCGGACCAGGTTCTGTTACCCAGAATCCTTTGCAAACCTCAAAATTTGGCTAAAAATACACATGTTCCTCACATTTCTGTGGCAGAAAGTTCTGGAATCTGAGAGGAGCCACGAATTTCCTTCCACCCAGCGTTCCCCCACGTCTCCCGATAAAAATGATACCTCACTTGTGTGGGTAGGCCTAGCGCCCGCGACAGGAAACGCCCCAAAGCGCAACGTGGACACAGCCAAATTGGTGAAGGAAAACAGAGGTGTTTTTTGCAAAGTGCCTACCTGTAGATTTTGGCCTGTAGCTCAGCCGCCACCTAGGGAAACCTACCAAACCTGTGCATTTCTGAAAACTAGAGACCTAGGGGAATCCAAGATGGGGTGACTTGTGTGGCTCGGACCAGGTTCTGTTACCCAGAATCCTTTGCAAACCTCAAAATTTAGCTAAAAATACACATGTTCCTCACATTTCTGTGGCAGAAAGTTCTGGAATCTGAGAGGAGCCACGAATTTCCTTCCACCCAGCGTTCCCCCACGTCTCCCGATAAAAATGATACCTCACTTGTGTGGGTAGGCCTAGCGCCCGCGACAGGAAACGCCCCAAAGCGCAACGTGGACACAGCCAAATTGGTGAAGGAAAACAGAGGTGTTTTTTGCAAAGTGCCTACCTGTAGATTTTGGCCTGTAGCTCGGCCGCCACCTAGGGAAACCTACCAAACCTGTGCATTTCTGAAAACTAGAGACCTAGGGGAATCCAAGATGGGGTGACTTGTGTGGCTCGGACCAGGTTCTGTTACCCAGAATCCTTTGCAAACCTCAAAATTTGGCTACAAATACACATGTTCCTCACATTTCTGTGGCAGAAAGTTCTGGAATCTGAGAGGAGCCACGAATTTCCTTCCATCCAGCGTTCCCCCACGTCTCCCGATAAAAATGATACCTCACTTGTGTGTTGGTAGGCCTAGCACCCGCGACAGGAAACGCCCCAAAGCGCAACGTGGACACAGCCAAATTGGTGAAGGAAAACAGAGGTGTTTTTTGCAAAGTGCCTACCTGTAGATTTTGGCCTGTAGCTCAGCCGCCACCTAGAGAAACCTACCAAACCTGTGCATTTCTGAAAACTAGAGACCTAGGGGAATCCAAGATGGGGTGACTTGTGTGGCTCGGACCAGGTTCTGTTACCCAGAATCCTTTGCAAACCTCAAAATTTGGCTAAAAATACACATGTTCCTCACATTTCTGTGGCAGAAAGTTCTGGAATCTGAGAGGAGCCACGAATTTCCTTCCACCCAGCGTTCCCCCACGTCTCCCGATAAAAATGATACCTCACTTGTGTGGGTAGGCCTAGCGCCCGCGACAGGAAACGCCCCAAAGCGCAACGTGGACACAGCCAAATTGGTGAAGGAAAACAGAGGTGTTTTTTGCAAAGTGCCTACCTGTAGATTTTGGCCTGTAGCTCAGCCGCCACCTAGGTAAACCTACCAAACCTGTGCATTTCTGAAAACTAGAGACCTAGGGGAATCCAAGATGGGGTGACTTGTGTGGCTCGGACCAGGTTCTGTTACCCAGAATCCTTTGCAAACCTCAAAATTTGGCTAAAAATACACATGTTCCTCACATTTCTGTGGCAGAAAGTTCTGGAATCTGAGAGGAGCCACGAATTTCCTTCCACCCAGCGTTCCCCCATGTCTCCCGATAAAAATGATACCTCACTTGTGTGGGTAGGCCTAGCGCCCGCGACAGGAAACGCCCCAAAGCGCAACGTGGACACAGCCAAATTGGTGAAGGAAAACAGAGGTGTTTTTTGCAAAGTGCCTACCTGTAGATTTTGGCCTGTAGCTCAGCCGCCACCTAGGGAAACCTACCAAACCTGTGCATTTCTGAAAACTAGAGACCTAGGGGAATCCAAGATGGGGTGACTTGCGTGGCTCGGACCAGGTTCTGTTACCCAGAATCCTTTGCAAACCTCAAAATTTGGCTAAAAATACACATGTTCCTCACATTTCTGTGGCAGAAAGTTCTGGAATCTGAGAGGAGCCACGAATTTCCTTCCACCCAGCGTTCCCCCACGTCTCCCGATAAAAATGATACCTCACTTGTGTGGGTAGGCCTAGCGCCCGCGACAGGAAACGCCCCAAAGCGCAACGTGGACACAGCCAAATTGGTGAAGGAAAACAGAGGTGTTTTTTGCAGAGTGCCTACCTGTAGATTTTGGCCTGTAGCTCAGCCGCCACCTAGGGAAACATACCAAACCTGTGCATTTCTGAAAACTAGAGACCTAGGGGAATCCAAGATGGGGTGACTTGTGTGGCTCGGACCAGGTTCTGTTACCCAGAATCCTTTGCAAACCTCAAAATTTGGCTAAACATACACATGTTCCTCACATTTCTGTGGCAGAAAGTTCTGGAATCTGAGAGGAGCCACGAATTTCCTTCCACCCAGCGTTCCCCCACGTCTCCCGATAAAAATGATACCTCACTTGTGTGGGTAGGCCTAGCGCCCGCGACAGGAAACGCCCCAAAGCGCAACGTGGACACAGCCAAATTGGTGAAGGAAAACAGAGGTGTTTTTTGCAAAGTGCCTACCTGTAGATTTTGGCCTGTAGCTCAGCCGCCACCTAGGGAAACCTACCAAACCTGTGCATTTCTGAAAACTAGAGACCTAGGGGAATCCAAGATGGGGTGACTTGTGTGGCTCGGACCAGGTTCTGTTACCCAAAATCCTTTGCAAACCTCAAAATTTGGCTAAAAATACACATGTTCCTCACATTTCTGTGGCAGAAAGTTCTGGAATCTGAGAGGAGCCACGAATTTCCTTCCACCCAGCGTTCCCCCACGTCTCCCGATAAAAATGATACCTCACTTGTGTGGGTAGGCCTAGCGCCCGCGACAGGAAACGCCCCAAAGCGCAACGTGGACACAGCCAAATTGGTGAAGGAAAACAGAGGTGTTTTTTGCAAAGTGCCTACCTGTAGATTTTGGCCTGTAGCTCAGCCGCCACCTAGGGAAACCTACCAAACCTGTGCATTTCTGAAAACTAGAGACCTAGGGGAATCCAAGATGGGGTGACTTGCGTGGTTCGGACCAGGTTCTGTTACCCAGAATCCTTTGCAAACCTCAAAATTTGGCTAAAAATACACATGTTCCTCACATTTCTGTGGCAGAAAGTTCTGGAATCTGAGAGGAGCCACGAATTTCCTTCCACCCAGCGTTCCCCCACGTCTCCCGATAAAAATGATACCTCACTTGTGTGGGTAGGCCTAGCGCCCGCGACAGGAAACGCCCCAAAGCGCAACGTGGACACAGCCAAATTGGTGAAGGAAAACAGAGGTGTTTTTTGCAAAGTGCCTACCAGTAGATTTTGGCCTGTAGCTCAGCCGCCACCTAGGGAAACCTACCAAACCTGTGCATTTCTGAAAACTAGAGACCTAGGGGAATCCAAGATGGGGTGACTTGTGTGGCTCGGACCAGGTTCTGTTACCCAGAATCCTTTGCAAACCTCAAAATTTGGCTAAAAATACACATGTTCCTCACATTTCTGTGGCAGAAAGTTCTGGAATCTGAGAGGAGCCACGAATTTCCTTCCACCCAGCGTTCCCCCACGTCTCCCGATAAAAATGATACCTCACTTGTGTGGGTAGGCCTAGCGCCCGCGACAGGAAACGCCCCAAAGCGCAACGTGGACACAGCCAAATTGGTGAAGGAAAACAGAGGTGTTTTTTGCAAAGTGCCTACCAGTAGATTTTGGCCTGTAGCTCAGCCGCCACCTAGGGAAACCTACCAAACCTGTGCATTTCTGAAAACTAGAGACCTAGGGGAATCCAAGATGGGGTGACTTGTGTGGCTCGGACCAGGTTCTGTTACCCAAAATCCTTTGCAAACCTCAAAATTTGGCTAAAAATACACATGTTCCTCACATTTCTGTGGCAGAAAGTTCTGGAATCTGAGAGGAGCCACGAATTTCCTTCCACCCAGCGTTCCCCCACGTCTCCCGATAAAAATGATACCTCACTTGTGTGGGTAGGCCTAGCGCCCGCGACAGGAAACGCCCCAAAGCGCAACGTGGACACAGCCAAATTGGTGAAGGAAAACAGAGGTGTTTTTTGCAAAGTGCCTACCTGTAGATTTAGGCCTGTAGCTCAGCCGCCACCTAGGGAAACCTACCAAACCTGTGCATTTCTGAAAACTAGAGACCTAGGGGAATCCAAGATGGGGTGACTTGTGTGGCTCGGACCAGGTTCTGTTACCCAGAATCCTTTGCAAACCTCAAAATTTGGCTAAAAATACACATGTTCCTCACATTTCTGTGGCAGAAAGTTCTGGAATCTGAGAGGAGCCACGAATTTCCTTCCACCCAGCGTTCCCCCACGTCTCCCGATAAAAATGATACCTCACTTGTGTGGGTAGGCCTAGCGCCCGCGACAGGAAACGCCCCAAAGCGCAACGTGGACACAGCCAAATTGGTGAAGGAAAACAGAGGTGTTTTTTGCAAAGTGCCTACCAGTAGATTTTGGCCTGTAGCTCAGCCGCCACCTAGGGAAACCTACCAAACCTGTGCATTTCTGAAAACTAGAGACCTAGGGGAATCCAAGATGGGGTGACTTGTGTGGCTCGGACCAGGTTCTGTTACCCAGAATCCTTTGCAAACCTCAAAATTTGGCTAAAAATACACATGTTCCTCACATTTCTGTGGCAGAAAGTTCTGGAATCTGAGAGGAGCCACGAATTTCCTTCCACCCAGCGTTCCCCCACGTCTCCCGATAAAAATGATACCTCACTTGTGTGGGTAGGCCTAGCGCCCGCGACAGGAAACGCCCCAAAGCGCAACGTGGACACAGCCAAATTGGTGAAGGAAAACAGAGGTGTTTTTTGCAAAGTGCCTACCTGTAGATTTAGGCCTGTAGCTCAGCCGCCACCTAGAGAAACCTACCAAACCTGTGCATTTCTGAAAACTAGAGACCTAGGGGAATCCAAGATGGGGTGACTTGTGTGGCTCGGACCAGGTTCTGTTACCCAGAATCCTTTGCAAACCTCAAAATTTGGCTAAAAATACACATGTTCCTCACATTTCTGTGGCAGAAAGTTCTGGAATCTGAGAGGAGCCACGAATTTCCTTCCACCCAGCGTTCCCCCACGTCTCCCGATAAAAATGATACCTCACTTGTGTGGGTAGGCCTAGCGCCCGCGACAGGAAACGCCCCAAAGCGCAACGTGGACACAGCCAAATTGGTGAAGGAAAACAGAGGTGTTTTTTGCAAAGTGCCTACCTGTAGATTTTGGCCTGTAGCTCAGCCGCCACCTAGGTAAACCTACCAAACCTGTGCATTTCTGAAAACTAGAGACCTAGGGGAATCCAAGATGGGGTGACTTGTGTGGCTCGGACCAGGTTCTGTTACCCAGAATCCTTTGCAAACCTCAAAATTTGGCTAAAAATACACATGTTCCTCACATTTCTGTGGCAGAAAGTTCTGGAATCTGAGAGGAGCCACGAATTTCCTTCCACCCAGCGTTCCCCCATGTCTCCCGATAAAAATGATACCTCACTTGTGTGGGTAGGCCTAGCGCCCGCGACAGGAAACGCCCCAAAGCGCAACGTGGACACAGCCAAATTGGTGAAGGAAAACAGAGGTGTTTTTTGCAAAGTGCCTACCTGTAGATTTTGGCCTGTAGCTCAGCCGCCACCTAGGGAAACCTACCAAACCTGTGCATTTCTGAAAACTAGAGACCTAGGGGAATCCAAGATGGGGTGACTTGCGTGGCTCGGACCAGGTTCTGTTACCCAGAATCCTTTGCAAACCTCAAAATTTGGCTAAAAATACACATGTTCCTCACATTTCTGTGGCAGAAAGTTCTGGAATCTGAGAGGAGCCACGAATTTCCTTCCACCCAGCGTTCCCCCACGTCTCCCGATAAAAATGATACCTCACTTGTGTGGGTAGGCCTAGCGCCCGCGACAGGAAACGCCCCAAAGCGCAACGTGGACACAGCCAAATTGGTGAAGGAAAACAGAGGTGTTTTTTGCAAAGTGCCTACCTGTAGATTTTGGCCTGTAGCTCAGCCGCCACCTAGGGAAACATACCAAACCTGTGCATTTCTGAAAACTAGAGACCTAGGGGAATCCAAGATGGGGTGACTTGTGTGGCTCGGACCAGGTTCTGTTACCCAGAATCCTTTGCAAACCTCAAAATTTGGCTAAACATACACATGTTCCTCACATTTCTGTGGCAGAAAGTTCTGGAATCTGAGAGGAGCCACGAATTTCCTTCCACCCAGCGTTCCCCCACGTCTCCCGATAAAAATGATACCTCACTTGTGTGGGTAGGCCTAGCGCCCGCGACAGGAAACGCCCCAAAGCGCAACGTGGACACAGCCAAATTGGTGAAGGAAAACAGAGGTGTTTTTTGCAAAGTGCCTACCTGTAGATTTTGGCCTGTAGCTCAGCCGCCACCTAGGGAAACCTACCAAACCTGTGCATTTCTGAAAACTAGAGACCTAGGGGAATCCAAGATGGGGTGACTTGTGTGGCTCGGACCAGGTTCTGTTACCCAAAATCCTTTGCAAACCTCAAAATTTGGCTAAAAATACACATGTTCCTCACATTTCTGTGGCAGAAAGTTCTGGAATCTGAGAGGAGCCACGAATTTCCTTCCACCCAGCGTTCCCCCACGTCTCCCGATAAAAATGATACCTCACTTGTGTGGGTAGGCCTAGCGCCCGCGACAGGAAACGCCCCAAAGCGCAACGTGGACACAGCCAAATTGGTGAAGGAAAACAGAGGTGTTTTTTGCAAAGTGCCTACCTGTAGATTTTGGCCTGTAGCTCAGCCGCCACCTAGGGAAACCTACCAAACCTGTGCATTTCTGAAAACTAGAGACCTAGGGGAATCCAAGATGGGGTGACTTGTGTGGCTCGGACCAGGTTCTGTTACCCAAAATCCTTTGCAAACCTCAAAATTTGGCTAAAAATACACATGTTCCTCACATTTCTGTGGCAGAAAGTTCTGGAATCTGAGAGGAGCCACGAATTTCCTTCCACCCAGCGTTCCCCCACGTCTCCCGATAAAAATGATACCTCACTTGTGTGGGTAGGCCTAGCGCCCGCGACAGGAAACGCCCCAAAGCGCAACGTGGACACAGCCAAATTGGTGAAGGAAAACAGAGGTGTTTTTTGCAAAGTGCCTACCTGTAGATTTTGGCCTGTAGCTCAGCCGCCACCTAGGGAAACCTACCAAACCTGTGCATTTCTGAAAACTAGAGACCTAGGGGAATCCAAGATGGGGTGACTTGCGTGGTTCGGACCAGGTTCTGTTACCCAGAATCCTTTGCAAACCTCAAAATTTGGCTAAAAATACACATGTTCCTCACATTTCTGTGGCAGAAAGTTCTGGAATCTGAGAGGAGCCACGAATTTCCTTCCACCCAGCGTTCCCCCACGTCTCCCGATAAAAATGATACCTCACTTGTGTGGGTAGGCCTAGCGCCCGCGACAGGAAACGCCCCAAAGCGCAACGTGGACACAGCCAAATTGGTGAAGGAAAACAGAGGTGTTTTTTGCAAAGTGCCTACCAGTAGATTTTGGCCTGTAGCTCAGCCGCCACCTAGGGAAACCTACCAAACCTGTGCATTTCTGAAAACTAGAGACCTAGGGGAATCCAAGATGGGGTGACTTGTGTGGCTCGGACCAGGTTCTGTTACCCAAAATCCTTTGCAAACCTCAAAATTTGGCTAAAAATACACATGTTCCTCACATTTCTGTGGCAGAAAGTTCTGGAATCTGAGAGGAGCCACGAATTTCCTTCCACCCAGCGTTCCCCCACGTCTCCCGATAAAAATGATACCTCACTTGTGTGGGTAGGCCTAGCGCCCGCGACAGGAAACGCCCCAAAGCGCAACGTGGACACAGCCAAATTGGTGAAGGAAAACAGAGGTGTTTTTTGCAAAGTGCCTACCTGTAGATTTAGGCCTGTAGCTCAGCCGCCACCTAGGGAAACCTACCAAACCTGTGCATTTCTGAAAACTAGAGACCTAGGGGAATCCAAGATGGGGTGACTTGTGTGGCTCGGACCAGGTTCTGTTACCCAGAATCCTTTGCAAACCTCAAAATTTGGCTAAAAATACACATGTTCCTCACATTTCTGTGGCAGAAAGTTCTGGAATCTGAGAGGAGCCACGAATTTCCTTCCACCCAGCGTTCCCCCACGTCTCCCGATAAAAATGATACCTCACTTGTGTGGGTAGGCCTAGCGCCCGCGACAGGAAACGCCCCAAAGCGCAACGTGGACACAGCCAAATTGGTGAAGGAAAACAGAGGTGTTTTTTGCAAAGTGCCTACCTGTAGATTTTGGCCTGTAGCTCAGCCGCCACCTAGGGAAACCTACCAAACCTGTGCATTTCTGAAAACTAGAGACCTAGGGGAATCCAAGATGGGGTGACTTGCGTGGTTCGGACCAGGTTCTGTTACCCAGAATCCTTTGCAAACCTCAAAATTTGGCTAAAAATACACATGTTCCTCACATTTCTGTGGCAGAAAGTTCTGGAATCTGAGAGGAGCCACGAATTTCCTTCCACCCAGCGTTCCCCCACGTCTCCCGATAAAAATGATACCTCACTTGTGTGGGTAGGCCTAGCGCCCGCGACAGGAAACGCCCCAAAGCGCAACGTGGACACAGCCAAATTGGTGAAGGAAAACAGAGGTGTTTTTTGCAAAGTGCCTACCAGTAGATTTTGGCCTGTAGCTCAGCCGCCACCTAGGGAAACCTACCAAACCTGTGCATTTCTGAAAACTAGAGACCTAGGGGAATCCAAGATGGGGTGACTTGTGTGGCTCGGACCAGGTTCTGTTACCCAGAATCCTTTGCAAACCTCAAAATTTGGCTAAAAATACACATGTTCCTCACATTTCTGTGGCAGAAAGTTCTGGAATCTGAGAGGAGCCACGAATTTCCTTCCACCCAGCGTTCCCCCACGTCTCCCGATAAAAATGATACCTCACTTGTGTGGGTAGGCCTAGCGCCCGCGACAGGAAACGCCCCAAAGCGCAACGTGGACACAGCCAAATTGGTGAAGGAAAACAGAGGTGTTTTTTGCAAAGTGCCTACCTGTAGATTTAGGCCTGTAGCTCAGCCGCCACCTAGAGAAACCTACCAAACCTGTGCATTTCTGAAAACTAGAGACCTAGGGGAATCCAAGATGGGGTGACTTGTGTGGCTCGGACCAGGTTCTGTTACCCAGAATCCTTTGCAAACCTCAAAATTTGGCAAAAAATACACATGTTCCTCACATTTCTGTGGCAGAAAGTTCTGGAATCTGAGAGGAGCCACGAATTTCCTTCCACCCAGCGTTCCCCCACGTCTCCCGATAAAAATGATACCTCACTTGTGTGGGTAGGCCTAGCGCCCGCGACAGGAAACGCCCCAAAGCGCAACGTGGACACAGCCAAATTGGTGAAGGAAAACAGAGGTGTTTTTTGCAAAGTGCCTACCTGTAGATTTTGGCCTGTAGCTCAGCCGCCACCTAGGTAAACCTACCAAACCTGTGCATTTCTGAAAACTAGAGACCTAGGGGAATCCAAGATGGGGTGACTTGTGTGGCTCGGACCAGGTTCTGTTACCCAGAATCCTTTGCAAACCTCAAAATTTGGCTAAAAATACACATGTTCCTCACATTTCTGTGGCAGAAAGTTCTGGAATCTGAGAGGAGCCACGAATTTCCTTCCACCCAGCGTTCCCCCATGTCTCCCGATAAAAATGATACCTCACTTGTGTGGGTAGGCCTAGCGCCCGCGACAGGAAACGCCCCAAAGCGCAACGTGGACACAGCCAAATTGGTGAAGGAAAACAGAGGTGTTTTTTGCAAAGTGCCTACCTGTAGATTTTGGCCTGTAGCTCAGCCGCCACCTAGGGAAACCTACCAAACCTGTGCATTTCTGAAAACTAGAGACCTAGGGGAATCCAAGATGGGGTGACTTGCGTGGCTCGGACCAGGTTCTGTTACCCAGAATCCTTTGCAAACCTCAAAATTTGGCTAAAAATACACATGTTCCTCACATTTCTGTGGCAGAAAGTTCTGGAATCTGAGAGGAGCCACGAATTTCCTTCCACCCAGCGTTCCCCCACGTCTCCCGATAAAAATGATACCTCACTTGTGTGGGTAGGCCTAGCGCCCGCGACAGGAAACGCCCCAAAGCGCAACGTGGACACAGCCAAATTGGTGAAGGAAAACAGAGGTGTTTTTTGCAAAGTGCCTACCTGTAGATTTTGGCCTGTAGCTCAGCCGCCACCTAGGGAAACATACCAAACCTGTGCATTTCTGAAAACTAGAGACCTAGGGGAATCCAAGATGGGGTGACTTGTGTGGCTCGGACCAGGTTCTGTTACCCAGAATCCTTTGCAAACCTCAAAATTTGGCTAAACATACACATGTTCCTCACATTTCTGTGGCAGAAAGTTCTGGAATCTGAGAGGAGCCACGAATTTCCTTCCACCCAGCGTTCCCCCACGTCTCCCGATAAAAATGATACCTCACTTGTGTGGGTAGGCCTAGCGCCCGCGACAGGAAACGCCCCAAAGCGCAACGTGGACACAGCCAAATTGGTGAAGGAAAACAGAGGTGTTTTTTGCAAAGTGCCTACCTGTAGATTTTGGCCTGTAGCTCAGCCGCCACCTAGGGAAACCTACCAAACCTGTGCATTTCTGAAAACTAGAGACCTAGGGGAATCCAAGATGGGGTGACTTGTGTGGCTCGGACCAGGTTCTGTTACCCAAAATCCTTTGCAAACCTCAAAATTTGGCTAAAAATACACATGTTCCTCACATTTCTGTGGCAGAAAGTTCTGGAATCTGAGAGGAGCCACGAATTTCCTTCCACCCAGCGTTCCCCCACGTCTCCCGATAAAAATGATACCTCACTTGTGTGGGTAGGCCTAGCGCCCGCGACAGGAAACGCCCCAAAGCGCAACGTGGACACAGCCAAATTGGTGAAGGAAAACAGAGGTGTTTTTTGCAAAGTGCCTACCTGTAGATTTTGGCCTGTAGCTCAGCCGCCACCTAGGGAAACCTACCAAACCTGTGCATTTCTGAAAACTAGAGACCTAGGGGAATCCAAGATGGGGTGACTTGTGTGGCTCGGACCAGGTTCTGTTACCCAAAATCCTTTGCAAACCTCAAAATTTGGCTAAAAATACACATGTTCCTCACATTTCTGTGGCAGAAAGTTCTGGAATCTGAGAGGAGCCACGAATTTCCTTCCACCCAGCGTTCCCCCACGTCTCCCGATAAAAATGATACCTCACTTGTGTGGGTAGGCCTAGCGCCCGCGACAGGAAACGCCCCAAAGCGCAACGTGGACACAGCCAAATTGGTGAAGGAAAACAGAGGTGTTTTTTGCAAAGTGCCTACCTGTAGATTTTGGCCTGTAGCTCAGCCGCCACCTAGGGAAACCTACCAAACCTGTGCATTTCTGAAAACTAGAGACCTAGGGGAATCCAAGATGGGGTGACTTGCGTGGTTCGGACCAGGTTCTGTTACCCAGAATCCTTTGCAAACCTCAAAATTTGGCTAAAAATACACATGTTCCTCACATTTCTGTGGCAGAAAGTTCTGGAATCTGAGAGGAGCCACGAATTTCCTTCCACCCAGCGTTCCCCCACGTCTCCCGATAAAAATGATACCTCACTTGTGTGGGTAGGCCTAGCGCCCGCGACAGGAAACGCCCCAAAGCGCAACGTGGACACAGCCAAATTGGTGAAGGAAAACAGAGGTGTTTTTTGCAAAGTGCCTACCAGTAGATTTTGGCCTGTAGCTCAGCCGCCACCTAGGGAAACCTACCAAACCTGTGCATTTCTGAAAACTAGAGACCTAGGGGAATCCAAGATGGGGTGACTTGTGTGGCTCGGACCAGGTTCTGTTACCCAAAATCCTTTGCAAACCTCAAAATTTGGCTAAAAATACACATGTTCCTCACATTTCTGTGGCAGAAAGTTCTGGAATCTGAGAGGAGCCACGAATTTCCTTCCACCCAGCGTTCCCCCACGTCTCCCGATAAAAATGATACCTCACTTGTGTGGGTAGGCCTAGCGCCCGCGACAGGAAACGCCCCAAAGCGCAACGTGGACACAGCCAAATTGGTGAAGGAAAACAGAGGTGTTTTTTGCAAAGTGCCTACCTGTAGATTTAGGCCTGTAGCTCAGCCGCCACCTAGGGAAACCTACCAAACCTGTGCATTTCTGAAAACTAGAGACCTAGGGGAATCCAAGATGGGGTGACTTGTGTGGCTCGGACCAGGTTCTGTTACCCAGAATCCTTTGCAAACCTCAAAATTTGGCTAAAAATACACATGTTCCTCACATTTCTGTGGCAGAAAGTTCTGGAATCTGAGAGGAGCCACGAATTTCCTTCCACCCAGCGTTCCCCCACGTCTCCCGATAAAAATGATACCTCACTTGTGTGGGTAGGCCTAGCGCCCGCGACAGGAAACGCCCCAAAGCGCAACGTGGACACAGCCAAATTGGTGAAGGAAAACAGAGGTGTTTTTTGCAAAGTGCCTACCTGTAGATTTTGGCCTGTAGCTCAGCCGCCACCTAGGGAAACCTACCAAACCTGTGCATTTCTGAAAACTAGAGACCTAGGGGAATCCAAGATGGGGTGACTTGCGTGGTTCGGACCAGGTTCTGTTACCCAGAATCCTTTGCAAACCTCAAAATTTGGCTAAAAATACACATGTTCCTCACATTTCTGTGGCAGAAAGTTCTGGAATCTGAGAGGAGCCACGAATTTCCTTCCACCCAGCGTTCCCCCACGTCTCCCGATAAAAATGATACCTCACTTGTGTGGGTAGGCCTAGCGCCCGCGACAGGAAACGCCCCAAAGCGCAACGTGGACACAGCCAAATTGGTGAAGGAAAACAGAGGTGTTTTTTGCAAAGTGCCTACCAGTAGATTTTGGCCTGTAGCTCAGCCGCCACCTAGGGAAACCTACCAAACCTGTGCATTTCTGAAAACTAGAGACCTAGGGGAATCCAAGATGGGGTGACTTGTGTGGCTCGGACCAGGTTCTGTTACCCAGAATCCTTTGCAAACCTCAAAATTTGGCTAAAAATACACATGTTCCTCACATTTCTGTGGCAGAAAGTTCTGGAATCTGAGAGGAGCCACGAATTTCCTTCCACCCAGCGTTCCCCCACGTCTCCCGATAAAAATGATACCTCACTTGTGTGGGTAGGCCTAGCGCCCGCGACAGGAAACGCCCCAAAGCGCAACGTGGACACAGCCAAATTGGTGAAGGAAAACAGAGGTGTTTTTTGCAAAGTGCCTACCTGTAGATTTAGGCCTGTAGCTCAGCCGCCACCTAGAGAAACCTACCAAACCTGTGCATTTCTGAAAACTAGAGACCTAGGGGAATCCAAGATGGGGTGACTTGTGTGGCTCGGACCAGGTTCTGTTACCCAGAATCCTTTGCAAACCTCAAAATTTGGCTAAAAATACACATGTTCCTCACATTTCTGTGGCAGAAAGTTCTGGAATCTGAGAGGAGCCACGAATTTCCTTCCACCCAGCGTTCCCCCATGTCTCCCGATAAAAATGATACCTCACTTGTGTGGGTAGGCCTAGCGCCCGCGACAGGAAACGCCCCAAAGCGCAACGTGGACACAGCCAAATTGGTGAAGGAAAACAGAGGTGTTTTTTGCAAAGTGCCTACCTGTAGATTTTGGCCTGTAGCTCAGCCGCCACCTAGGGAAACCTACCAAACCTGTGCATTTCTGAAAACTAGAGACCTAGGGGAATCCAAGATGGGGTGACTTGCGTGGCTCGGACCAGGTTCTGTTACCCAGAATCCTTTGCAAACCTCAAAATTTGGCTAAAAATACACATGTTCCTCACATTTCTGTGGCAGAAAGTTCTGGAATCTGAGAGGAGCCACGAATTTCCTTCCACCCAGCGTTCCCCCACGTCTCCCGATAAAAATGATACCTCACTTGTGTGGGTAGGCCTAGCGCCCGCGACAGGAAACGCCCCAAAGCGCAACGTGGACACAGCCAAATTGGTGAAGGAAAACAGAGGTGTTTTTTGCAAAGTGCCTACCTGTAGATTTTGGCCTGTAGCTCAGCCGCCACCTAGGGAAACCTACCAAACCTGTGCATTTCTGAAAACTAGAGACCTAGGGGAATCCAAGATGGGGTGACTTGTGTGGCTCGGACCAGGTTCTGTTACCCAGAATCCTTTGCAAACCTCAAAATTTGGCTAAACATACACATGTTCCTCACATTTCTGTGGCAGAAAGTTCTGGAATCTGAGAGGAGCCACGAATTTCCTTCCACCCAGCGTTCCCCCACGTCTCCCGATAAAAATGATACCTCACTTGTGTGGGTAGGCCTAGCGCCCGCGACAGGAAACGCCCCAAAGCGCAACGTGGACACAGCCAAATTGGTGAAGGAAAACAGAGGTGTTTTTTGCAAAGTGCCTACCTGTAGATTTTGGCCTGTAGCTCAGCCGCCACCTAGGGAAACCTACCAAACCTGTGCATTTCTGAAAACTAGAGACCTAGGGGAATCCAAGATGGGGTGACTTGTGTGGCTCGGACCAGGTTCTGTTACCCAAAATCCTTTGCAAACCTCAAAATTTGGCTAAAAATACACATGTTCCTCACATTTCTGTGGCAGAAAGTTCTGGAATCTGAGAGGAGCCACGAATTTCCTTCCACCCAGCGTTCCCCCACGTCTCCCGATAAAAATGATACCTCACTTGTGTGGGTAGGCCTAGCGCCCGCGACAGGAAACGCCCCAAAGCGCAACGTGGACACAGCCAAATTGGTGAAGGAAAACAGAGGTGTTTTTTGCAAAGTGCCTACCTGTAGATTTTGGCCTGTAGCTCAGCCGCCACCTAGGGAAACCTACCAAACCTGTGCATTTCTGAAAACTAGAGACCTAGGGGAATCCAAGATGGGGTGACTTGTGTGGCTCGGACCAGGTTCTGTTACCCAGAATCCTTTGCAAACCTCAAAATTTGGCTAAAAATACACATGTTCCTCACATTTCTGTGGCAGAAAGTTCTGGAATCTGAGAGGAGCCACGAATTTCCTTCCACCCAGCGTTCCCCCACGTCTCCCGATAAAAATGATACCTCACTTGTGTGGGTAGGCCTAGCGCCCGCGACAGGAAACGCCCCAAAGCGCAACGTGGACACAGCCAAATTGGTGAAGGAAAACAGAGGTGTTTTTTGCAAAGTGCCTACCTGTAGATTTTGGCCTGTAGCTCAGCCGCCACCTAGGGAAACCTACCAAACCTGTGCATTTCTGAAAACTAGAGACCTAGGGGAATCCAAGATGGGGTGACTTGCGTGGTTCGGACCAGGTTCTGTTACCCAGAATCCTTTGCAAACCTCAAAATTTGGCTAAAAATACACATGTTCCTCACATTTCTGTGGCAGAAAGTTCTGGAATCTGAGAGGAGCCACGAATTTCCTTCCACCCAGCGTTCCCCCACGTCTCCCGATAAAAATGATACCTCACTTGTGTGGGTAGGCCTAGCGCCCGCGACAGGAAACGCCCCAAAGCGCAACGTGGACACAGCCAAATTGGTGAAGGAAAACAGAGGTGTTTTTTGCAAAGTGCCTACCAGTAGATTTTGGCCTGTAGCTCAGCCGCCACCTAGGGAAACCTACCAAACCTGTGCATTTCTGAAAACTAGAGACCTAGGGGAATCCAAGATGGGGTGACTTGTGTGGCTCGGACCAGGTTCTGTTACCCAGAATCCTTTGCAAACCTCAAAATTTGGCTAAAAATACACATGTTCCTCACATTTCTGTGGCAGAAAGTTCTGGAATCTGAGAGGAGCCACGAATTTCCTTCCACCCAGCGTTCCCCCACGTCTCCCGATAAAAATGATACCTCACTTGTGTGGGTAGGCCTAGCGCCCGCGACAGGAAACGCCCCAAAGCGCAACGTGGACACAGCCAAATTGGTGAAGGAAAACAGAGGTGTTTTTTGCAAAGTGCCTACCTGTAGATTTAGGCCTGTAGCTCAGCCGCCACCTAGGGAAACCTACCAAACCTGTGCATTTCTGAAAACTAGAGACCTAGGGGAATCCAAGATGGGGTGACTTGTGTGGCTCGGACCAGGTTCTGTTACCCAGAATCCTTTGCAAACCTCAAAATTTGGCTAAAAATACACATGTTCCTCACATTTCTGTGGCAGAAAGTTCTGAAATCTGAGAGGAGCCACGAATTTCCTTCCACCCAGCGTTCCCCCACGTCTCCCGATAAAAATGATACCTCACTTGTGTGGGTAGGCCTAGCGCCCGCGACAGGAAACGCCCCAAAGCGCAACGTGGACACATCACATTTTTTCATTGAAAACAGTGCCTACCTGTAGATTTTGGCCTCTAGCTCAGCCGGCACCTAGGGAAACCTACCAAACCTGTGCATTTCTGAAAACTAGAGACCTAGGGGAATCCAAGATGGGGTGACTTGTGTGGCTCGGACCAGGTTATGTTACCCAGAATCCTTTGCAAACCTCAACTTCTGTCCAAAAAAACACATTCTCCACACATTTCGGTGACAGAAAGTTCTGGAATCTGAGTGGAGCCACAAATTTCCTTCCACCCAGCGTTCCCCCAAGTTTCCCGATAAAAATGATACCTCACTTGTGTGGGTGGGCCAGGTGCCTGCAACAGAATAAGGCCCAAAACTTGTAGAGATAGAGGGGATAGCACAGCAAGTTTATAAGGACATATTCTTTTATACATCTTTAGACTAACTCCGCTTTGGGGACCCACATAAGTGAGGTGTCATTTTACTTGGGAGGCTGAGGGGAACACTGGGGAGTAGGAATTTTGTGCTGGAGTGGTGATCCTACGAAGAAAAGTCAGGAAAATATGCTTTTTTTAAGCACATTGAGGTTTACAGAGGAGTCTGGGTAAGAAAATGTTGGGGGATCCACGCAAGCCACACCTCCCTGGACTCCTTGGGGTGTCTAGTTTTATAAAATGTCTGGGTTTGGTAGGTTTCCCTAGTTGAAGGCCGCACACAGGACCAAAAACATAGGTGCCCTCTCCCCCGCAAACACAGATAGTTTTGTAATATATCGTTTTGATGTGCCCACATACGTCCGTGATGTGCCAAACACTCAAATTTTGAAAATAAACACAGTTAGGTTATGTGAAAAAGACCCCTCACCCACCAACCAAGTTGGTGGCATGCTTCATCATCGGGGTCCCACCTGAGGCACCTAGCGTGTCACAGGTGTGCTGCGACGCCTGATTACAGCGGAGCAGGTTTTGTCATTTTTACCACACATACTGGTTGGATTTGGCACGAGGGTGAGTGATGGTTCAGTGGATCAAATTTTACTAACAAGAGCTTTCACAAAAATGAAATGCACTGTTAGTAACTGAAAGGCAAAAAACTGAACCAATGACTCACAGCTCGTGAGCTGTAAAGCCACGACAAGGCACCAACCGCTTTACAGTCCATTCACACAACTTTCATACATGACACACACAAGGCCATTCACACCGCCAGCCACGGGCCCAGCACATTACAACACTCACATCGACAGACAGCGCCACTCAAGGGCCCATCACTTACATACGCCCACGTGCCTGATACAACAATCACACCAGCTGATGGGAGTGTGTGGACTGGTGTTTGGCTGGCAGTGTGTTGCAGTAGCCAACAGCAAGTCAATATGTACACTCTCAGCCAAGCCCCACTCCACCCACAATGGCATCATTTTTTTTTTTTTTTTTAAACAGAGGAACCCCTAACTAAGTAGAAAGAATTACAAAACTACAAACACAAAAGCTCTAACTAAGAACATGACAGAAATGCTAACCATGAAACTAAACATGAAAATACAAAACAGACATGAGTTTACACTCATGGTTGTTCCCAGAAATTCTTCTGGGTGTGGTAATTCTTAAAACAAGCACCGACACACAGCCCAGGCTTTGAAGGACAATCCGGGCAGTACATTCGAGACTCCCTCCGGATACCTCTTCGAAAACACACTCTACATTTCTTGGCTGGAAAGTATTTTTTGGGTGTGGGAGGAATGTGCTCAGCAAAGTGGCGATCTTTCAATCTAGCCACATCCTCCACCACTGCTTCTCTAGGAACTCTGGCCTGTTCCACCACAATAAGGCTCTCTATCACTGACTCCTGAAATTTCACAAATGTCATCTTTGACTCTGGAGACCTATCCCTAAACACAATAAAAGCATTGAAGGTTGCTAAGTGGAAGAGGTGAAGTGCTAACTTCTTATACCAAACGTAAGACTTACGAATAGCAGTATAAGGTTCCAACCTCTGGTCAACTCTATCTACACCTCCCATGTGCTTATTATAATCTAAAATGCACACAGGTTTGCGCACTTCAGCATCCTGGCCCCAAACAGTCACAGGGGAAGTACTCTCATCATGGATGGTACTTAGCATGTAGACATCCCTCTTATCTGAAAATTTCAAAGCTAGCAGCTCCTCGTTCCTCAAGGCACAGCACTGTCCTCTCTCAAGTTTTTTACAGACAAGCTCCCTTGGATAGCCTTTCCGGTTAGAACGGATTGTGCCACAAGCAACTGTGTCCACTCTAAACAATTCCTTGAACAATTGCACACCAGTGTAGAAGTTATCTACATACAAATGGTGACCTTTGTTGAACAGTCGTCTACCAAGATCCCACACAATTTTCTCAGTAACTCCAAAAGTGGGAGGACAACCAGGGGGGTCAATATTGGAATCCCTACCAGTGTACACACGGAAACTATACACATATCCTGTCCTACTTTCAGACAGCATATACAATTTAATTCCATATCGTGCCCTTTTGCTAGGAATGTACTGCCTAAAAACCAAACGACCCTTGAAGAGGACCAAAGACTCGTCCACACTTAACTCTTTGCCTGGAACATAGACCTCCGAAAACCGATCTACAAAATGATCAAGGACAGGCCTAATCTTAAAAAGACGGTCAGAATCTGGGTGATCTCGTGGCAAGGCTAATGCATTGTCAACAAAATGCAGCATCCTAAGAAGAAGCAAATACCGATTACGACTCATGGTCGCTGGAAATATAGCTGTTGCCATCAAGGGACTAGTAGACCAATAAGAAGCCAGTGACGGCTTCCTTATCAACCCCATCAAAAAAGTCAAACCCAAAAACTTTTTTAACTCCTCCAAATTTGTGGGAATCCACTGGGCAGCTCTAGAGTGTGGCCTAAGTCTAGCAGCGTTGTCCCTCAAATGCTGCTCCGCATACAAATTAGTCTGCTCAACAATCTCTTCCAAAAACACATCATCCATGAATAACTCAAAGAAATTGATAGGCATAAAGTTCTCTGTATTGGCGTTACACCCCGGGAGACCAGTAAAGGCAGGCAACTCTGCCTGCTCCATGTTTGGGGCAACCCAGACATCAGGTCTTATAACGGGAAACCTTTCAGCCCCAGGTTGCTGCACTATTGGCACATCAATGTCCTCCTCTAAAACAGGCCCTTCATCTGCACTGAGTGTGGCTTCATCATCAGAAGATTCCCCTCCAAGAGAAACATCACTGCCAGAATCTCTGACTTCCTCCTCTGCCTCAGATGCAGAGTCTGTCTCATAGTCATGATCAGACTGTGACTCAAAAAGCATACCAACCACCTGCTGAGCGGTCATCCTGCGGCTAGCCATGATATCTCCTGCTAAAATTAACTGGACAAATTCACCACCAACAACCAGCACTGTGTAAGACAAGTGACAAAGTGTAGCTTTGTTAGTAAGAGTTATAAACTCAAAAACTATACCGCTCACTTGCCTGAAAAAGCTTGATTCACCAGCACCTACACAGCAATCACCAATGATATCCCACTAAAAATAAAGAAAGAAAGGCAAATTAGAAATAAGACAAAACAAATATCATTGTGCACAAACCTAAGGACAATTTCACACACAATCCTGCATTTAGTACACCCCCTACAAACATGTCATTCATGCATGGCAACAATACTCCTTTGGAGTAAATTGTTTTTACTTACCTAAAACATGCAACTGTGCAAACTGCAGGTCAACCACCGCCAAAACCGCAAGGAGCCACAGCAAATAAAGCAAAAGCTTTGAACTAGAACAAAAAGGAGGAAAACATTTTTTATCACAAATGCAAAGACTTCTTCAGTTGACAAACACCCCACCATCAAACATTTAGAAATTGGTGCCTAAGTGGATTCTGCCATAGGGGCAGATGGGCCTACTAATAAAATAGACCTGTCTACCCCAAGGAAGCCAGAAAATACCTTTAGTAGTGTGTCCCCATGGAGAGCGACCCTTGCCAAAGTGGACAGCCCTCAAAAAAAAAAAAAAAAAAAAAAAAAAAAAACACACAACACTATCCCTGGTGCCTAAGTGGCTTCTGCCCCCCTTGGGGCAGGTGGGCCTAAGAAAATAGGCCCATCTGCCCCCAGGGGGTGTAGAAATGGGCAACAGGTCAATGTCCCCCTTGGGGGGGGCGCCCCGTGACCAAGGGGACGCCCCCCCACAAAAATAAACAAATAAAAAAAAATCCCTGGCGTTCTAGTAGTTTCTGCCCCCCTTGGGGGCAGACCAGCCTAAAAATAATAGGCTGATCTGTCTCCAAGGGGTGCAGAAATTGCCTGGGTACATGTGCCCCCAAAGTGGGGGGCGACCCTTGCCCAAGGCCCCACCCATCCACTAACACACACACACACACACACACACACACACACACACACTATCCCTGGTGTCTAAGTGGCTTCTGCCCCCCCTTGGGGGCAGGTGGGCCTAAGAAAATAGGCCCATCTGCCCCCAGGGGGTGTAGAAATGGGCAACAGGTCAATGCCCCCCTTGGGGGGGTGCCCCGTGACCAAGGGGACGCCCCCCCACAAAAATAAACAAATAAAAAAAAATCCCTGGCGTTCTAGTAGTTTCTGCCCCCCTTGGGGGCAGACCAGCCTAAAAATAATAGGCTGATCTGTCTCCAAGGGGTGCAGAAATGGCCTGGGTACATGTGCCCCCAAAGTGGGGGCGACCCTTGCCCAAGGCCCCACCCATCCACTAACACACACACACACACACACACACACACTATCCCTGGTGTCTAAGTGACTTCTGCCCCCCTTGGGGGCAGGTGGGCCTAAGAAAATAGGCCCATCTGCCCCCAGGGGGTGTAGAAATGGGCAACAGGTCAATGTCCCCCTTGGGGGGGCGCCCCGTGACCAAGGGGACGCCCCCCACAAAAATAAACAAATAAAAAAAAATCCCTGGCGTTCTAGTAGTTTCTGCCCCCCTTGGGGGCAGACCAGCCTAAAAATAATAGGCTGATCTGTCTCCAAGGGGTGCAGAAATGGCCTGGGTACATGTGCCCCCAAAGTGGGGGGCGACCCTTGCCCAAGGCCCCACCCATCCACTAACACACACACACACACACTATCCCTGGTGTCTAAGTGGCTTCTGCCCCCCTTGGGGGCAGGTGGGCCTAAGAAAATAGGCCCATCGGCCCCCAGGGGGTGTAGAAATGGGCAAAAGGTCAATGCCCCCCTTGGGGGGGCACCCCGTGACCAAGGGGACGTCCCCCCACAAAAATAAACAAATAAAAAAAAATCCCTGGCGTTCTAGTAGTTTCTGCCCCCCTTGGGGGCAGACCAGCCTAAAAATAATAGGCTGATCTGTCTCCAAGGGGTGCAGAAATGGCCTGGGTACATGTGCCCCCAAAGTGGGGGGCGACCCTTGCCCAAGGCCCCACCCATCCACTAACACACACACACACACACACACACTATCCGTGGTGTCTAAGTGGCTTCTGCCCCCCTTGGGGGCAGGTGGGCCTAAGAAAATAGGCCCATCGGCCCCCAGGGGGTGTAGAAATGGGCAAAAGGTCAATGCCCCCCTTGGGGGGGCACCCCGTGACCAAGGGGACGTCCCCCCACAAAAATAAACAAATAAAAAAAAATCCCTGGCGTTCTAGTAGTTTCTGCCCCCCTTGGGGGCAGACCAGCCTAAAAATAATAGGCTGATCTGTCTCCAAGGGGTGCAGAAATGGCCTGGGTACATGTGCCCCCAAAGTGGGGGGCGACCCTTGCCCAAGGCCCCACCCATCCACTAACACACACACACACACACACACACACACTATCCGTGGTGTCTAAGTGGCTTCTGCCCCCCTTGGGGGCAGGTGGGTCTAAGAAAATAGGCCCATCTGCCCCCAGGGGGTGTAGAAATGGGCAACAGGTCAATGCCCCCCTTGGGGGGGCGCCCCGTGACCAAGGGGACGCCCCCCCACAAAAATAAACAAATTTAAAAAAATCCCTGGCGTTCTAGTAGTTTCTGCCCCCCTTGGGGGCAGACCAGCCTAAAAATAATAGGCTGATCTGCCCTCAAGGGGGGCAGAAATGGCCCTAAAAGACATGCCCCCCAAAGGGGAGCGACCCTTGCCCAAGGGGGCGCCCCCCCATCCACTACACACACAATCCCTGGTGCCTAAGTGGCTTCTGCCCCCCTTGGGGGCAGATGGACCTAAAAAAAATATGCCGATTTGCCCCCAAGGGGGGCAGGAAAGGCCAACAGTTCTCTGTCCCCTTGGGGGGGGGCGCCCCTTGCCCAAGGGGCACCCCCCCCACATAAATACACATAAAAATAAAAAACCCTGGTGATCTAGTGTTTTCTGCCCCCCTTGGGGGCAGATCTGGCTAAAAAGTAGCCAATCTGCCCTCAAGGGGGGCAGAAATGGCCCGAAAAGACATGCCCCCCAAAGGGGAGCGACCCTTGCCCAAGGGGGCGCCCCCCATCCACTACACACACAATCCCTGGTGCCTAAGTGGCTTCTGCCCCCCTTGGGGGCAGATGGACCTAAAAAAAATAGGCCGATCTGCCCCCAAGGGGGGCAGAAAAGGCCAACAGTTCTCTGCCCCCTTGGGGGGGCGCCCCTTGCCCAAGGGGGCACCCCCCCACATAAATACACATAAAAATAAAAAACCCTGGTGATCTAGTGTTTTCTGCCCCCCACACATAAATGCACATAACTATATACATCCCTGGTGATCTGGGGCAGATCTGGCTAAAAAGTAGCTAAAAAGTAGCCAGATCTGCCCCCAAGGGGGGCAGAAATGGCCGTAATTAATTGCCCACCAAAGGGGAGCGACCCTTGCCCAAGGGGCCGCTCCCCGCGTGCCAGAAACAGGTAAGTAAACAAAAAAAAAAAATCCCTGGTGTCTAGTGGGCATTCCTGCTGCCCGATCGCAATGCGATCGGGCAGCAGGAATGCTCAAAGAGACACCGGGGAAAAGGAAAAGCCTTTCCTTTTCCCCGGTGCCTCTTTAGCCCCAACCCCCCACCCACCGGGAAGAGATTCTTACCTCTTCTCTCGTCGCCGCACAGGAAGCAAATGGCTTCCTGTGCGGCGAGGATCCCATAATGAAGTCAGCGCGCGATCGCGCCCTGACGTCATTATGGGGGGGCTGGGGGGGTCGGGGTGGAAGGGGAAGGGCTTCCCCTTCCATCCCCGACTTTGGGGGGTGGGAGGGAAGCACACAGAGGGAGCGAGAGCGCTCCCTCTGGGCTGTGTGCCGAGGACGTAGTGGTTACGTCCTCGGCACAGCAGCACTGTGCTGCGGGACATAACCACTACGTCCGCGGCACAGAAGGGGTTAAGGCCCTCATTATGAACACGGCGGTCCAAACCGCGCTGCTGGCGGTAAAAAACACCAACAGAGGAGCGGTCTGGACCGCCAAATAATGAACCAATCGAAACACAAGCATCCAGAAAACCACCCACCGCCAGTAGAGGAGTGCCGAGACGATGGCAGAGTCTGCCCACATGCCAATGGAAAGGCCTAACCTGCCCATCAAATAATGAACCACTAGTCCGCCACCAGTTCCGGGGCGGGAACCACCGCCACACAAGTCCAGGCAGAAATGAACCTAATATAAGGAAACACTCACTGGAGGCCCACACAACGTGACGAAGCAGACATGGATAGAGAGCTGCAGATCATGCCAGCCCTGCTCCTTGCCATATACCTCCACGACCAAGACAGCTGACGAAGACGACGGTAAGTACCGCAACCTACGAAACAAGGGAGGAAAGGGCACAGTTACCACCACAGTTACCACCCACTCAACCCACCAAGCAACGCCCCCCCAACCCTTCACAGCAGTACAACCCATACACCCCACAGCAAGAGGTACTTACCCGACACAAGGCAAATCCAACCTGACCATAGTACATACAAATGCCCACACCCACAAACAGTGAAACGAAAGACCAGGGTTCAAGAGTGAGCCGCCAAAACACAGGCCACACATAAATATTTATTCCAGCTCACAGAGCCAACTATTTCCAACAAGGCCAATGGCAAGTCCGTAGTGCAAGAAGTCCCATGGGCCACAATGGCCCCAACCTGACTTCCAAAAGTGCACGGTACTCCACCGAATGGGGCAACGATAGGGCATCCAGGCACCTCACGGAACGGGGGCAGGGGGTGGTGGGGGTGGGGATTTGTAACGGAAGTGGGGCTTGGACATGCGCTTGGAAGGTGGAGGGGGTGTGGGTTTGGCTTTGGAAGATGGGTGGGGTGTTTCGAGCGGGTGGAGCCAGATGGACTTGGCTCTGCACTCGGCTTCTTCTTCTCTGGGGAAGGCGCACAGGAATGTGAAGGGTGGACAGGGGCGGGCTGTGAAGTGGAAGGAGTGGAAAGGGCAAGGAGGTGCGCACTCTTAAGGACAAGATGGGGTCGGCCAGTGGGTTGGAAGAGGTCAGCACAGGATAGGAAAAGTTTTTTCGGCCCAGTTGAGTTAGGCCTGGATGAGGGCGTGGGAGTGGAGGCAGAGGGTGTGGACGTAAGTGGTGTAGGGGTGCGTGTTGTGGGTGTAGGTGACTGGACAGTATGCTGAGGTGTGGTGGATGTGTGATGGGTGGGTGTCTTGGTGCGTTTGTGCATTTTTCGAGGATGGGGGTGGACACAGTGGGAGAAGACAGGCTGCCAGTTTGGATCTATGTTGTGTGGGTGTCTGCAAGTCTGGTGAGTGTGCTGCATGTGTCAACTACAGTAGTTGTGGTGAATGCAGGTGTGGTGTCTGGGATGCATGTGTGGATGTCTGCTATTGTGGTGACTGCAGTAAGAGGAGCAGCAACATTATCTGAAGGTGGAGTGCATGAGGGTGTGCATTTAGAGGGGACAGACAGGGAGTCGGAAGAGGTGGGCACACTAGGGGAAGTGGATGTTGCTGTGTGTGCATGTTGGCTGTGTGAATGCTTGTGGTGTGAGGTGTGGTGCTTGTGTTTAGAAGTGTGTTTCTTGTGTGTTGAGGTGCTTGACTGCATGTCAGATTGTGTTTTGGACGGGTGAGGGGAGTGGGGTGCTGAAAGGGGTAGGGGAGGTTGGAGGGGGGATGGAATGACCAGGGAAACTGGCTGCCGTCAAAGAGGAGGCCAGAGCCTGAAAAGATCTCTGTAGACCAGACATGGCACTGTGAATGCCATCCAGATAGGCATTTGTCTGCTGCATCTCTGATGCTAGCCCCTGGATGGCATTGACGGTGGTTGTCTGCCCCTCAGAGATGGTTCTTAGGAGGTCAATAGCCTCCTCTGTGACTGCAGCAGGGCTGACTGGTGCAGGGGAGGCGGTGCCTGGGGCGAAGGAGACACCCACCTTTCTCTGTGAGCGGGCACTGGCAACTCAGTGGGGAGGAAAAGGAAGGTCGGTGATGGCATGGGGGTGGCGGAAGATGTCACTGTAGTGGTGTGGCCACTAGGTCCACCACCACCAGGGAGCCCCCATCGGAGGAGGTATCGGAGTCACTACCTCCAGTGGTAGTTGCCTCCCCAGTGGTACTCCCCTCGCCCTCCAACCCACTGGTCCCCTTGGCATCGGACGACTCTGCCTCCGAGGATCCGTGGGCCGCTGCATCCCCACTTGCCGGTGCCTCAACTCCCTTGCCAGATGTTGTTGATGTGCAAAAACAACACAAGAGAACAGGGATGGGGAGACAAAACAGGATAGACACTTGTAAATAGCTGAAAGGAGTGAACATAGTGGCCAGACATACACCCACCTAAGACAACAGGCAGCCCCGTTCACTATGCCCATGGCCATACACCTGACTACTGACCAGAACCCTGCTTTACACCTATCTCCTGAGCTACCTAAGGACCCGACGTGTAGGAGACCTGACCAAGACACCCCTACACCCTACGGGGGCCATCATGTAGATGAACAACAGTCAGAGTCCCTGCAACTAAGCAGCATGAACCATAATGCACACACAGAGATCCATCAAGGGTTAAGATTATGACATGAATACTCACCCCCTTGTGACTGCTGTGCAGCCTTCATGCGCCCATCCAGGTCTGGGTACGCCAGCGCCAGGATGCGTAGCATGAAGGGGGTCAGTGCCCGTCGGGCACCCCTTCCACGTTGGGAGGACTTCCTCTGCTGGGCCTCACAGATTTTTTGCGCCCATCGCCGCAGGTCCTCCCACCTCTTACTGCAGTGGGTGCTCTGCCGGTTGTAGACCCCCAGGGTCCGCACGTCCTTGGTCATGGTATGCCAAAGTGCCCTCTTCTGGTGGGTGCTGACCTAAAAGGGTGACACAGAAATGTAACACAGAGGTCAGGCACTTGCAAAATAGGTACAGCTAGCTATACGTCCACTTTGGGACGGACAGTAATGTCATACTTACAGGACGTATGCACGCAGCATGCCATGAACCATGGCCCATGCAGGCTCAGAGGTGCACACTCATATGTCCTAACAACACCATCCATTGCACCCAAACAGTGCCCCCCAAACCCGAACTCACCTGTACCTCTGGCCGTCCGTAGAGCTTGGTGTACAGGGGCAGGACCCCGTCCACTAGCCTCTCCAGTTCCTCCTGTGTGAAGGCCGGGCCCTTTTCCCCACAGCACGAGCCACTTCCATGACCAGAGGCAGGACACAGCAGTACACACAGTGGAGTACCTGTTTGCACGAGATCAGAGAGTCAAGTGAAGTTGGGATGACGAATTCGCATACGTACCGCGGCGGTGTGCACCGTCACTGCCGGCGGTGATCATGATACGCAAGGATTCCCCAATTGCATCCATGTTAACCAATGACGGTGGGAACGGCGGTAAACACCGCCTTGCGTTGTTACGTGAACCGCTAGCGGTATGAGGTCACTTCCACAACAACAGTTCTGGATTACAGGGGCAGACATTTTGGCATTAACTACGCATCTATAAAAAAGAAATGTGCACAATGCAGGCCCTATTTTTCACATAAAGCACCTATGCATGTGACCATTAAAAAAACCACACATGACAAACACTGTTCACTCATTAAGGTGTAGATGAAGATCTGTCAAGCACAGCTAACTTATGAGTCTCTACAATCAAGTGTGCAGTGCACAATTAATGACAATGTGTGCCTATGTATGTGTGCTCCTCACACGTGTTTAAAATCCCTCATAGGTACCGACCCTTGTGGCGAGGATGGGCACCATCGGTGTACAGACCACTTGTGGATATGCGTACCATGGTGGAGCGTCACATCATAATCAATTACAGGCTCACCCGTGCAACTTTTTTTGAACTTTGTGCATTCCTGGATCCTGGATTAACTCCGGGAAATCGTAATCAGCATGCCATCCCTACTGAAGTACAGGTGCTCTCCACACTCCATTTCCTGGCCACAGGCTTATTTCAAGTGACAGTGGGCATGGGTGCTGGATTTTCACAGCCAATGTTCAGCATGGTACTGACAAGATTTCTAAATGCATTTGTACGACACCTGCAGTCCTATGCGAGGTTTCCCCAAAGTACTGACCTCCCTGCCACCAGGTCGGACTTCCATTAGTTTGCAAACATTCCCCATGTGATCGGTGCCATAGATGGCACCCACATACCGATCATACCCCCAAGAGTCAGTGAACAGGTGTACAGAAACAGAAAGAACTTTCATTCCATGAAGATCCGATTGGTATGTACTGCAGACCAGTACATCTCACATATGAATGCCATGTTCCCCGGTTCAGTCCATGATTCCTTTGTGCTGAGGAACATTAGTGTGCCACAGAAGATGGAACAACTACAAGAGGACAGAGAGTGGATCATAGGTAAGTGTTACTGTCACTACCTGCCACCTAGCAGACAGCCAGGCTGTCTGACTCAGAGGCTTGATAATGACTACTCTGTATTGCACCTTTTTCGAGGTTATTCTGGCTATCCCAACTTGTGTTGGCTCCTGACACCAGTGAGGAATCCTGGGACGGATGCAGAGAGGAATTACAATGAGGCCCATGAACGTACTAGGAGGGGGATAGAGAGCACAGTAGGTCTCCTGAAGGCTAGAGTTTGTTGTCTACATATCTCTGGGGGTTCCCTGGCCTATGGGCCTGAAAAGGTGTGTAGAATAGTGGTGGCCTGCTGCATGCTACACAATGTGGCAGTGAGAAATTCTATCCCCCTCTTGGAGGTGGAGGGTGCTGTATGACCTGACCAGCTTCCTCAGAGAGGGGAGGAGAGTGATGGTGTTGATGAGGAAGGAGAAGATGGCAATTCTAGGACCAAACTGATACAACTCTACTTCCAGTAACTATGTGGGACTAAGGGCTGACATTGGGGTTTGTGACACATACTGTCAGTGTGGTTTGTCATCTCGCGGGGGTTTGAATCTTCTATTTGCCACTGGTTCCAGGTCTTCATGGTACCAAATACAATTTAGTGCATTTATTTTGGGGCCACATTTAGGCACACAGGAGTCCTTTCATGCAACGCATTTCCAATAAAGTGGTTATCAGCCAGTTGCATCCATACTTCACTTTGTTCACATATTATGACAGGGGACAGTGTTACAGGTGTGATATGTGTTTTATTGGTGGCAGGGATTGAACAGTGCAATTTACAGTGATGGCAGTTGGTCATGGGTGGTTGTCCTCAATGCCAACATGGTGGCAGCCTTGTTGGTAGCATTGATGGGTCCATCAATGCTTACATTAGTTCATATTGCTTCTTAGCACTGTGTGGTGGTTGATTGTGTGGGATGGTTGCTGTGCAGATTGTTGCAGAGTTACTTCTTGAAGAGGGCCTTGTTTTTGGCAGGGGTTCCAGTCCCATATCGTGGCCTGAGGGTCCATTTGGGTGCCTGCTGTTGACCTTGAGGGGATGCCATGGTTGGCCCTTGTGTTATCTCTGAGGGTAGTTCCTGGGATGTTGCTGCTGATGGTGTCATTGTCCGGTCTGTGTCCTGTGCTGTAGTGGGGGCCTCCTGTCCTGTGTGGGTCTCAGACTGGGTTTGTATCAGCTGCAGCAGTGCTCCTGCTATGCTGGCCATTGTAGCGTTGTGCTGTTTCCACTGCTCCATGGCCTCTTGGTGTTGTTCCTGCTGCATCCTCTGACTGTGCTCCAGGGTGGATACTATCTGTGCCAACCTGTCATGAGTATGCTGGTAGGCCCCCAATACCTCAGTTATCACGTCCTGGGCTGCTGCATCCATCCTTTGGCCTCCCCCTGGCCCACTGACACCCAACCACTTACCCTAGCCCCCTGTGCCTGTGTCCCCTGCACAGGTCTGGCGGTACCACTTGTACTGGGGCCCTCGTATTCATGCATGTTGGTAGGGGGAGACTGTGGCCTCTGTACCTGTGTTCCACCAGTCTGTGGCCTGGATACACTGGTGTGGGGACTCTTGCCCTGGGCTGCTGTTCTTGCCTGGGTGGTAGGGGTGCCAGTGGTATCCTGGGTGGGGCTGCTGCATGGTGACAGTCCAGGACTGTGTGAGGGGCCTGCCTGCTCATCAGTGTCCAGGGATCCTTCCCCAGTGTCCTGTGAGGTGCCTCTGTCTCCATGGGGGGCACTGGCACTCGTTGTCCTGTCCATGAGGGTGGCATGGGTGGTGGTGCCTGTTGGGGGACATAGACATGTCTGTTACAAATGCATGAACGGATGGGGTGCACAGGGCTGGGCTGTTTTGTGCTGGTGTAACTTTTTAGGGCCATCCAGGGTGCATTTGTGAGGTTTTCACTGCATTTTGCTTTGGGTGTGGAGTTGCATTGTGTGTGGTGTAGTGCCATTGTGAATCCTTGCAGGGGTAGGTGGCTGTCCACAGGGGGGGGGGGTGTGAGCCTGTAAGTGGGTTTGTGGTCATGCGGGGTGTGGATTCAGTGGCTGTGGCCTGGGTGGGGTATTGGTCCTGGTAGGTGTGGGGTGGTGCATGTATTACAGGTATGATGTATATGGGGTAAATGTAGACGACTTACCTGAATCCATTCCTCCAGTGAGCCCAGTGAGTCTCTTCAGGGTGCGGGACGGCCAGTACCTTTTCCTCCCAGTCGGTGTATTCAGGTGGTGGTGGTGGTCCTCCCCCAGTCTTCCGGACTCCAATGTGGTACCTGGATGCCATGTCCCTGACCTTCCCCCGCAGGTCGTTCCATCTCTTGTGGATGTCATCCCTGGTGCGTGGATGGTGTCCCACTGCATTGACCCTGTTGACAGTGGTCTGCCGTAGCTACATCTTCCTTTGCGAGGGGTGTGTGCTGCACCTAAGCCCCGAATATTTGTGGCTCTACCTTCAGAATCTCGTCCACCATGGTCCTTAGCTCCCCTTCTGTTAAGCGTGGATGTTTGGGGGGGGTGACATGGTGAGTATGGTGAATGGTGTCGGGCTGGAACGCGGTGAGGGTGCTCTTCTGTGGTTCGGTGTGCGTCTCGTGTATAGTGGCGTTTGGTGTCTGCTTCTGGTGCTCTCCGTTTTTGTTGGCCTAGTTTCGTTGCAAAGGATTGTGTGGTGTGTTTGTGAGTTTCTTATGGAGTTATGGATGTGTGTCAGGTGTGTGGGTTTCAAGCTTACCCAGTGTGTGCACTACTTGCTGTTGAGTCCACTTGCCGCCCGTGGCGGTCGGCACCGCCACTGGTCGTTCGGCTTCCACTGACTGCCAAGGTGATTTGTGCATCATTATTTGGAGGGCGTGATGTGGGTGTGCTCGTGGTGGTGGGGTGGAAGTTCCAGCATTTCCCCTGACAGGGTCCTGGCGGTGACTGGTGGTCTGGTGATATTTGGCGGGGTAGGGATTTTGGCTTATTATTTGATGGCTTTGTATTCACCGCCAACAGCGGTCTTCTGTTTACCGCCACCACGACGGTCGGCGGTGTTTACCGCCGTGTTCATAATGACCACCTAAGTCTGGTATATTGATTTGAGTTTTCAGTTCTTATTGGAGGTAATGTTTAGTGACATAGGCCTTTCCGCCATCCCTCTTTGTCAACTTGGAACACATATTGGACTCCCAACTTCTAATCACCTATGCTTGACCACTTCCAACTTTATTTTGAAAAAAAATCTCTACTGTCTGAGCCGTTTCCCAATATTGTACAATGTTCATGCACAATCTTGCATGCTATAACCCATTTACATTTCATCCACATTTACCATTGTCAAAGAAATATGTCGTATTATATATAAACTTGGAACATATTCTGCATTGTCCTCACCTTAAAGACGGCAATCTCCAGGTCCTATCCATCCACAGTGAATATGCAGAACTTTAGGTATCAAGGTGTGTGCTTATCTTGTCATGAATGTGCAATATTCTATGCAGCAGGGGTAGGCAGTGTTCCGATGACAGCAGTCGGTCTGGTGCAAGCGGGACTCCTGCCTGGCTCACCAAATGATGGGGGAAAACTTTACGAAAAAGACATGCCTTTTCTTTTCAGGGCAAAAGTAGGTTCACTTATTACGGCTGGGAGATCAGTCACCTCTGTGGAGCTGAAAAACCTGACCTCAATTTGCAGCTCACAGGCAGCCTCTTATATAGTTGAAAAAGTGATGACCTAATCACAATTGTCTAAAAAAGGCAGTAACAGGTCAAAGAATATATAAGTTTGTGATATACTTTTACATAAAACTCACATCACCTGTGTCCTTCAAACTCATAACCTTTTCTCTTCATTCTCTTTATCATAATGTTAACAAAGCCTTAATGAAACATCAAGCTTCTTTCCCTGAGTGTGTTAATTTTTTTACTCTGTTCTCAAGACTTCTTATCTGACTCTGTATGCTTTAGACTGAAGTCACCTTTGACCAACATTTTCTGAACCACGTCTCAACAAGAAGAATGGATTTGTGTGGTGTGATTATAATCTCTTCAATGCTTGTAAACATGTTTTTCTATTTATCTGAAAACCTGCTGAACTTTTGTTTCTGCTTTTTGGTGAGCTTTAACCTACATTGCATCTTTATAAAACCAAGGCATATATTGCTCTTTAACTACATATCGGTCTGCATTGCTCTCTACTAATGTCTGCGGTAGCACTATTTCCTCACATTTCATTTTCTCCTTAACAACAGTGTATTTGCTCTTTCTTCCTCCTTTCACGGTGTGAAAGTTGAAGAGCACTGCCAACAGAACCCTATATTTTTTTCATTACAAAATGCAAGGAGTACAGGTTGGATGATTAGCTTTTATTTTTTCTTTGGGCAAGAAAGGAGAGGTGGTATCCAAGCAAAAGACTTCACTCTTCATTGCTTTTTATAGTCAGCTTTATGTGTTTGACCACCAGAGTCTCTCCTTGAGGTAATGTGACGTCATTTGACCAGATGAGTTTTATAGATGTGTCTAGTGTTGATATTAATAAGGTGGCTGACTACCCTTAGTACATACTTTCTATAGTCATTATGTCTCGGACTGAGTTATAAGGCCTCTCTTGGTAGTGCCGTTCGTCATTTCTCTATAGTTTTTTCTTCAGATCTGCAACTTGTTGTTGCTGCTCTTAAAGGGGTAGTTGAAAATATTAGGAGAGTTGAGCACATACTGTATCTTCCTTAAGATTCATCCTTGCTTTCCTTCCTGCCCGCCAGAGGTTATGTGTGCTTTTTTTAGTACTGTTTTTTCTGATGATTTTCATGATTCTGGTAAAAGGTCATGTGCTATTTCTAAATTTATCTTTAACAAGGCTTGCTGCAAGGGAGAATGTAGATGCCACCAACGTCATGAGGCATGTGTCTCATTTACGAAACCAGTAAGTTACTTTTAGTAATGGCACATATCATGCTTCGTGGTAGAAGTCACTGCAGTTACATCTTCCTCACATTTGTTGGTGAATAATGAACGTCATTGCTAAATATTCATATTATCACCTTGATAGTGTAGCTTGCTTTGTTTAGGATCTGTTTGACCCAGAGATCTATTTGGGATATACTCCTGACAAGTCAAGTTTTATACTACAAGCCTGTTTTCCCTGGAATCAAACAAGTCCAGTACAAATCTCCAGGCCAGATCATTGCACATAATGAGCATAATGAACACAGTTTCCCCAAATGGTTGGATTTTGGGATGCTAGTCCATGTGATTGAGTCCTTGAAAAGGAAATATTTCCAACATGTAATAAATCAGAGAAGGTCGTTCTAAAGCAGTGATTTAATTAATACTTTTCCTACAGTTTGATCTCTGAAAGGAAAACAATATCTTCTTTTCTCTCTGTACTTGGAGCACAGCAGCTACTTGGTAAATTCAACCCATAAAGATTTATTCTTTCTGGAAGAATGTTTTTACAGTCTCCTTTTCGACAATTGCCACTGATCATTTATTTTCAGCTGCTCATGAAAAGATTATCTAATGCGATAATCATTTTGATGCGAGTACCTGCATGCTTTTTCTTTGCTACAAAACAGCCTTGATTTTTCAAATCTTGTTTTCAACTTCCAGGCTTTGTTTAGAATGCAATGATTTTCGGGTCAGGTGTCAAACTTTAAAAAGTTTAGATCTGGTGCGAATAAACTGCATTCCAAAAGTGTTTTTAAAGAGTTTATTGGAAGATCAGTATTGAGAACAGTATAAAACAGCAGGTCTTAACCTACTGACTTGTGGAGAACCCTACTGAATCCATTCTGAAAACTGGGACCGCTCCTAAGTGATTTATTAAACCAGTGTACAAACACAAAAACAAATATACATCAAGAAAGCACACATATTATGAAATAAGTTACTAATGAACTCATTACGAGGCTGGTTGTCCTAGGAATTACAAGATTGGCAGGCGGACCTGCCTAAAGACCGCCTGTCCCCGCCAGGATTAAAGATCCCAATGGTGTCACGGTGGTCAGGCTTGTAACCATCCATGGTGGCACTGAACTCAGCAGCTCCTGGCTGATTACAACCCCTCTTTCTGCCATCCTTTTCATGGCGGGGAGTGCCCGGCAGTGCGATTTGCAGACAGTGCGAATTGCGAGGGTGCTGAAGTGTTAGGATATTGGCATCAGCTCCCTTATAGGAGCCAAGGCCAATATCCTAACACTGTTCCCGCCGGTCAGCCTGGCAGGAACGAGTATTACAATGTTCCTGCAGGTCAGCCCGCTGGGAACATTGTAATATGCTCAGGGGTAACATTACCGTTGTGGCAGTAGCGTCCTCCCTGTGAGTTAGGTGGTGGGACTGTCAAACTCATAATGAGGCCCGAAATTCTCAAACAAGAAAATATGCAAACATTTTATTGAGGAGGTCGGAACATTGCAGAGTGTAGTTTTATTTCTAAAAGAAAACAACCTAATATACGATACTCGAGCACATCACTGTCTTTTTCGCTCTATTGCATGCACTCCTTCCTTGTCCGTGCATTCCAGTGCTTTAGTTGAGGCCACCAAACTTTCACAATATATTTTGCGCTCCTCCTTGAACAAGTTAAGGATATCAACTTAATATTTAATTTTCCATTGCACACTTCTTCACATTTCCAAAGCGTTTTAACATTTTCTATTTGAAATGTAGCTTTTATGTATAAATATATGTATATACTTTCAGATTTCATTTTCTAAACAGTTGCAGAAGCTCCCCTGTGTAGATGCCACGAACTCCAGGTTATGAACCACTGCTATAAACATATTATGCAAGGGCTTTCAAAGGCAGAATTTAGCTACTGTTGAAAGGTTAGAAATGCAAGTAAATTCTTCGTATTGAAACCTACCTCTTTTGGAAACCTCAGACGCTTCCAGTGGAATAAGTCCACTACTATACTCTGCATAATGACCTCTAGTGACCTGAGAAACTGCTAGCAATCACAGCAAAACATTTATGCTTAACATAATCAGTCTTTATGTTTTTAACCTTTTTAGTCTGGTCATGGGCCAGTATCTCCGTGGTGCAGGTCACGAACAGTGGCCGACACCAGGGAGTGGGTTAAAAAATCCTCGGGTGCGTCGTACCAGAGGATTTTTTTTTATTTGAAAATATCCCAGGAGACACGGAAGATCTTCTGTGTGTTCCCCTTGCCCCCCAACCACCCCTTTGTGACGTCAGTGCGCCGCGAGAGGCACTGACGTCACTGTTTTGTATACTCCATCGGAGCAGGAAGTAACCTTGCGGCCGCTTCCTGCTCCAATGGGGAAAACAGCCCCAAGCGGCCGTCCCAATGTTCGGGAAGGCCTTGTTTGAAAGGGGAGATTCTCCCCTTTCAAACGAGGCCTTCCTGAACCGGTTTCACAGCTGTGATCGAGGGCCAGGAAACCCCACTAGACACCAGGAATTTCACTTGGGGGGGGGGTTGGCCCCCTTGGAAAACGAGCCGCCGACCCCCCCATGGGGGCATAATTAAAAAACAAAAAGGTAGGTGTCCCCTGGGTGGCGCAATTGCGCCCGATGGCACCTCCTTCGGGGGCTAAATTTAAAAGTAGCGCAGAAGGTTTATATGCCTACTGCAAAGATTGAATCTGTATTTTATGTAAATAGATGAGTACATTAGTAAATTCAACCATTACCTGTACTATAATACAAATGTAATGTATGTGGGGGCTATGGAGAGATGAAGGACACTTTTGCTGGGTGGTAGTGAGGGAATCCGAGGAGAAGGTCATGGGAGTATGAGCACAAATGATGATTGGTGGACTGGGCGCTAGAGGTGCTAAAGACTGTGATGATTGGTATGTGACAAGGTGAAGTAATAGTGTGTCTTTTTTTGAGTCTTGAAAGAATGTGCTGATTGAGGGAAGAAGCGAAGGTAAGGTGACTTCTACTGTTGCATGTATCACACACACACACCAGCAATTTCGTGACTGTCTACATAGGCTAGTGTTTTATAGCAACAGTTTACCCAGTAGCAGAGATGGCATCTCGTTGGATGACTGCTGCTCAAGCCCTCCCTCGTGTTATAGAGGACAGCTCTGACATAGGATCAGAGACTGAGACAGCAGATACTGAGACAGCATCTGAGGGACAGGACAATGGTGCAGACTCTGAGAGTGATTTTTCAGTCGGAGGAGTCCCATTTGATAACTCCTCTTCCAGTGATTATGAGGGAGGTGATGAGGACAGTCCTGCTGTCCCTTCGCAAGCACAGTCTGTGCAACGGGACAATAGTGGGTTAGCCCAACCCAGAGAGCAGGTACATGCGGCAGAAAGCAAAGAGAGAGTGCTCTCTTGGGAGCTCCCCAATTTAGTTCAGCCCCAAATTCCACCGCTCAAATTGTATTGTGGAGACATCAAAATTATCTATCAAAAAAAAGAATGGTTTTGCAAGGCAGGCACCTGTGTTTTTGTTCCTGGGCTCGTCGGCCATATTGGGAAACATACCAAACCCTGACATTTCTGGAAACTAGACATCTGGGGGAGTCCACAGAGGTGTGACTTGTGTGGATTCCCTAAAGTTTTCTTACCCAGAATAACCTGCAAAGCTGAAATGTTGAATAAAATCTCTATTTTGTCAAGCATTTCTGTCACACAAAATACAGGAATATGCTGGGATCCACAAAATTCCTACCACCCAGTGTTTCCCCACCTGTCCTGATAAAAACACTACCCCACTTGAGTGCCTGTACCTAGTGCCTGCGTCAGGAATGGATCACCCCAGAGTCAACAGTTGCCCTCATGTTAGGACCAACATTGACAGTTGTATGATCAATGCCTGTCGCGGGCACTAGGCCTGTCCACACAATTGAGGTACCATTTTTATCGGGAGACTTGCGGGAATGCTGTGTGAAAGGACATTTGTGGCTCCTCTCAGATTCTATAACTTTCTATCTCCGAAATGTGAGGAAAAAGTGTTTTTTTGCCAAATATTGAGGTTTGCAAAGGATTCTGAGTAACAGAACCTGGTGAGAGACCCACAGGTCACCCCATCTTTGATTCCCCTAGGTGTCTAGTTTTAAGAAATACACAGGTTTGGTAGGTTTCTCTAGGTGCCGGCTGAGCTAGAGGGCAAAATCCACAGCTAGGCACTTTGCAAAAAACTGCTCTGTTTTCTTTGGGAAAATGTGATGTGTCCACATTGTGTTTTGGAGCATTTCCTGGCGCGGGCACTAGGCTTACCCACACGAGTGAGGTACCATTTTTATCGAGAGACTTGGGGGAACACTGGGTGGAAGGAAATTTGAGGCTCCTCTCAGATTCCAGAACTTTCTGTCACCGAAATGTGAGGAAAAGGTGTTTTTTTGGCCCAATTTTGAGGTTTGCAAAGGATTCTGGGTAACAGAACCTGGTGAGAGCCCCACAAGTTACCCCATCTTGGATTTCCATAGGTGTCAAGTTTTCAAAAATGCACAGATTTGGTAGGTTTACTTAGGTGCCGACTGAGCTAGAGGCCAACATCCATAGCTAGGCACTTTTTAAAAAACAGCTCTGATTTCTTTGGGAAAATGTGATGTGTTGATGTTGTGTTTTGGGGCATTTCCTGTCGCATACACTAGGCCTACCCCCACCAGTGAGGTACCATTTTTATGAGGACACTGGGGGAACGCTCGCTAGAAGGAAGTTTGTGGTTCCTCTCAGATTCCAGATCTTTCTGTCATCGAAATGTGAGGATAAAGTGTTTTTGTTTGCCAAATATTGAGGTTTGCAAAGGATTCTGGGTAACAGAACCTGGTGAGAGCCCCACAAGTCACCCCATCTTTGATTACCCTAGGTGTCTAGTTTTACAAAATGCCCAGTTATGGTAGGTTTCCTTAGGTGCTGACTGAGCTAGAGGCTAAAATCCACAGCTAGACACGTCCCCAAAAACACGTCCGTTTTCAATGTAAAAATGTGATGTGTCCATGTTGTGTTTACTGTCGCGGGCATTAGGCCTGCCCACGCAAATGAGGTACCATTTTTATCGGGAAACTTTGGGGAACACAGAATAGCAGAACAAGCGTTCTCCAGTATTGTGGTATCTTTCATAGATTCACATGCTTGAATAATTCCTCGTCGTCGAAGTGGGAGTCCCACGGTACATAGAAAGCAATAAATGGATAAAGAAAAACTTTTTTTTTTTTTCATTGTAGTCAATAGGAAAAAACACATTCAGTTTTGTAACTATCAGCCTCATTAGAAAAAGCCCAAACTTCAGCCAATCAGGCGAGACCACCCCTTTAGAATCCTCAGCACAGAGGCTCAGTCTCTCAGTTTCTACCGCACTTCGTGTGTAAGGGAGTCTCCCTGAGCTCTGCTCAGTTTACTTTCTCTTCAAGAGATATTCTTCAGCTTTCACTTTTGTTTTTGCTGTAGTACTCCTTCCATCATGTCTACAGCAAGAAAAGGTTTGTTTAGACCTTGAGGTACCTGTGGAAAGTTAAGGCTTCATTGTGAGGACCCTCACAAGGAATGCATATGCTGTCTCCATCCAGAGCATAAGGTCAAAGACTGTAAAATCTGCAGGACTTTTCCTAACAAGACTCTCAGAAACAGAGAAGCCAGGCTCCTACTTTGGCTTCAGAAAAGAAAAGCCAGAGAAGCTTTTTCTGAGGAGGAGGACAGCGACACATCAGTGGCCTCAAAGAAGAGGAAAAAGTCTGTGGAGAGCTTCTCCCCCAAGAGCAGTAAGTCAGCCAAGAAGCTGCATGCATTTAAGGACAGACCTGAGGAACACGCTTCAACATCCAGGGAACTTGGTGGTAAGGTTCGTTCAGAGCCATCTACACCTGCTTCCTCCTCAAAGAAGCTCAAAAGATCTTCGAGTTCCCTGCCACCGTCGACGTCCAGGATATCCACACCGTCGACGACACCGTCGACGAGCGTATCGTCGACGGCAGGTCTTCCTTCATCGACGACAACAGCGACGGCCACGTTTACGGCTCCGTCGTCGCCAATGATTGTTACCTCGTCTCCACTGTCATCTACGACTATAACATCGGTGAGCTTAAAATACGGTCCCTCACCTGCTCACACCTTGAAGATCGCAAAGAAACTGTCAACGGGTAAGAAGAAGAAGTCTCTATCGTCGACGCACTCATCAACGGGTAAATTCCGGGGCTCTTCGTCGACGATCCCACCGACGGAAGCAGCGATGGCGTGGCAATCCATTTTGACCTCAGAGACGACTACTCCATCGACGACACACCCGTCGACGGCACCTCCGTCGACGGCAGCCCTGTCGACGGAACTTCATCGACATTGGCACCGTCGACGGCGACTCCGTCGACGCTCGCATCACCGATGACGGCTCCACTACCGACGGCTCCGTCGACGCCTACACCGTCGACGGCTCAATTTCCTGATCCTATACCCAAGCATTTTGGAGCATCTCCTTACCTACCTCAGAGAATTCTACCAATAAAAAGCAAGTCTTCTCTCCTACTACCATCCCATACATCACCTAGTAAAGTCACACCAGTACCTCCGCAGCATCTCTTTGCTGACGAGGAGGAGGAGGATGATGTATATTCGGATGACGTTTTTTTCCCGGTGGCACGTAGCCCCTCAGAACTACGTATTAAATGTCAGGAGGAGGATGAAGAGGAAAGTGACCAGCTTTATTTAGATCAGCAGAGGCAGAGTCACCTGCAACCTCAAGAGCAGCAGGAGCAGACGGTTCAGATGCCTGTTTCTTTGATAGCTAACCTACAGCAAATGTTGCAGGACTATTATTCTAGATTTCCTCCACCTGGCTCCTCTACCCCGGTGCAACCTCCGCATACGCCAATATCCACCCCTGTTCGGCCATCTGAGACTACGGAACCTATCCCAGGTCCTTCATCTGGACAGGATGTTGATCCACCTTCTTCTGAGGATGAGCAGGAAGAAGGTGAAATTCAGGACACTGACTCAATCATTCCAGAATGGGATGAATATCAGATTCAAACACCATCTCCTTCTACGCCTCCACCAGTCGACTCTCCACCGCAGGACATTGGTGGTTTTCATAGTGTGATGGAAAGAGCTGCAAAAAGATTTCAACTGCCAATAACATCAAAGCAGTCAGACTGTTTTCTATATGACTTCAAGGAGGATACTAGGAAGTCAGTAAGAGCTATACCCATTGTTGACTTCATTTGGGAAGAGGGGCTTAAGGTCATGCAGACTTCATCTTCCATACCAGCAGTATTACCGAGACTTGAGAAGAAATATAAAGCACCGGACAATTCTCCAGCATGTTTGGTTAGTCACCCTAAGCCAGACTCGGTCATATCACAGGCAGCTCAGAGAAGGTCCAGAAATCCATCTTCATCTTTGACTGCCCCCCCAGATAAAGAGGGACGACGGTTGGATTTGATTGGGAAAAAGTTCTCAATGATGGCGGCCACTACAGTCAGAGCAGCAAATTCCCTAGCAATACTGGGAAGGTACGACCGTCAGATGTGGTCCGATATGTCGCAGTTTATAGATCTATTACCGGAAGATAGTAGAGCAGAAGCGTGCAAGATTTTACAGGAGGGTGAGAAGATCTCGGCTGAGATAATAGACTGCGCCATAGACGTCTCGTCTACAGGTTTCTGCCAGTTAGCCGGAGCAGCCGTATTCAGGCGTCAAGGGTGGCTGAAAGCTACATCGTTTAGACCAGAGGTACAATTAAAGATACTAGACATGCCATATGATGGTGAGCTCTTGTTCGGCAAGCATGTAGATGATGCTTTGCAATCTATTAAAACAGACACCGAGACAGCCAGATCTCTGGGAGCATTACAATACAAAAGACAGCTCTTTCGGGGAGCGAGAGGGAGAGGAGGCTTTTCTTATAGAGGCGGCACACATCAATACCGTCAATACTCTTCTTACCAGGGACAGTTTCGTTCCACCTTTGGCCAGCAACAACCACATACCTTTCGACAGCAGTCATCCACACATTTGAGACAGCAAGCGAGAGGAAAGTCGACTTATAAAGCCAAAGAGGCAGCAAGGAAGCACTGACCTTCATCAGATGCCTGCATCCAACCCCTATACCAACACTCTAATAGGGGGCAGAATTTCCAAGTTCCTCCACCAGTGGTCCCAGATTACTTCAGACAAATGGGTGCTCGATATTGTCAACCGAGGACATACACTAGAATTCAATCAGCCTCCCCCTCATGTACCACCAAGAGGTCCTCCGCCGGCCCATCTCAGCGAACTTCTGGCGCAGATTGCTATCTTAATGGAGAAGGGAGCAATAGAGATCGTATCAAGGTACCAGAGGGGAACAGGTTTTTACTCCTGCTTCTTCCTTATACGGAAAAAGACAGGACACTGGAGAACTATTTTAGATCTTCGTTCTCTCAACAACTACCTCAAGAAGCAATCTTTTCGCATGATCTCCCTTTAAGACGTCCTACGCCTACTCAACCGGGGGGATTTTATGACATCCTTAGATCTCCAGGACGCATATTTCCACATTCCCATTCACCCCAGTCATCGGAAATTCTTACGATTCAGGGTTGCAGGCACTCATTACCAGTTCAGAGTGTTGCCCTTTGGCCTCAGATCGGCCCCAAGAGTAATCACCAAGGTTTTGGCACCAGTTGCAGCCTCCCTCAGGCAACTAGGGATTCAGGTGTTCCCGTACTTAGACGACTGGCTAATAAAAGCACGAACAACGACAAAAGCTGCCAGGGACACGAAGACATGTTTATCTCTCTTTGGGACACTAGGCTTAACAGTCAATTACCCCAAGTCTCATCTAGATCCTTCCCAGAACATCACCTTTTTAGGAGCCGTCTTGGACACAGTCCAAGCAATAGCCTTTGCTTCGCACGACAGACGGAAGAGACTTCAAGATCTAGCTTCACGTCTCAGCAGAAGAAGGTCCGCTTCTGTTCGGACTTACAAGTCTTTTCTGGGGATGCTTTCGTCTTGCATTCCATTGATAGAAAACTGTCGTCTGCACATGAGAACACTTTAACAGCAATTAGACAATCAATGGAAACAAATAAAAGGATCTTTCGACGATGTAGTTCGAATAACCCCATCAGCAAAACAAGCTCTCAAATGGTGGAAGGATACCCCCCTCATCTCGGAAGTTCTCTCATTCCTGAAGGACAAGCCAGTGCATATTATAACAACAGATGCATCCTTAGAGGGATGGGGCGTACATTTACAAGATCTATTAGTGAGAGGGAAATGGTCCACTCAGGAGTCGACTCTTCACATAAACGTATTGGAGTTAAGAGCAGTTTCCTTGGCGCTCAAGTCCTTCCTCACCAACATCAGGGGTTCCTCAGTCTTGATAAGAACAGACAACACCACAGTCATGCATTACCTCAACAAACAGGGGGGCACAGGATCGCAGGCATTGTCGCTAGAAACACAGAAACTGTGGCATTGGGTGATTCAGCATCAGATATCCATCAGAGCAGAACATCTCCCGGGGATCTCCAACACCTGGGCAGATGCCTTAAGCAGGACTCGAACCAGCTGCCACGAATGGGAACTCAATCAGACAGTTCTCGACCACCTCTTTCGTCGTTGGGGCAAGCCCAGTCTGGATCTGTTCGCGACCAGAGACAACAAGAAATGCCAACACTTCGCAAGCTGGCGACCGCAGAAAGGATCAAAGGGGAATGCGTTTTTGATCAAATGGTCAGGGATTTATGCATACGCTTTCCCCCCGCTTCCACTCATCCCGAGACTTCTGCAGAAAATGAAGAGGGAGCCATGCTAGGCTTCTATTAATTGCTCCCAAATGGCCACGCCAGTTTTGGTTCACAGAACTTCTATTACTCTCGGAGCAGCCTCACATACGGCTGAGAACACTGCCGGACTTGTTAACAACGAATGAGGGGCAGGTCTGTCATCCCAACCCGACATCTCTTCTATTATCAGCCTGGCTCCTGAATTCTATGAATTTGACGGCCTAGATATCCCTTCAGATTGCAGGGAGGTACTTGCCTGTGCCAGAGCTCAATCTACAAACAGGACGTATAAGTTCAAGTGGAAAAGGTTTTGCATTTGTGTTCAACTTCCAACGTTCATCCTCTAAAGTCCGCTCCTGAACAGATTCTCCCATATCTGTTGCATTTAGCTAAATCAGGCCTTTCCCATTCGTCTATCAGGGTCCACCTCGCTGCTATATCCCGTTTCCGACGAACATCACACTCACCATCTTTATTGTCATCCAGGATAATAAAGCAATTTCTAAAAGGCTTGTTCAGGATGTTCCCGCCGATTCACCGTCCTCCACATCCGTGGCATTTAAATATTGTGCTCTCCCAATTAATGAAGCATCTGTTTGAGCCCATTCATAAGGCAGACCTCAAATATATTTCTTTGAAAACAGCCCTCCTTCTGGCCCTCACTTCAGCGAAGAGGGTTAGTGATATCCAGGCTTTCACAGTCTCACCACCTTTTCTCCAATTCAAATCAGAGGTGGTCATTCTAAGAACTAATCCAAAATGTATCCCCAAGGTTCCATCGACTTTTCATTTAAATGAGCCGGTGGATTTGAGAAAAAAAATTCCAAATCCGCAAACTCCAGCGGAGCGGGCATTACATTCTCTAGACATTAAACGATGTTTAAAATTCTATATACAAAGGACTAGCAGTTTCCGTAAATCTGAGCAACTGTTTATTAGTTATGGGCAGATCAATAAAGGCAAGGCTGTTACTAAGCAGACCATAGCACGCTGGATCTCTTCTGCCATACAACTCTGCCACCAGTTAAAAGGGAAGCCGTTATCGTCCAATGTCAGAGTGCACTCCATGAGAGCGGTATCCACTTCGGCAGCTCTATTCGCAGGAGTCCCTCTGAACCAGATCTGCAGAGCGGCAACGTGGACACGTGCCCACACCTTCACCAAGCACTACTGCCTGGAAGCTACTGACAGGATGGATGCCGTGGTAGGACAATCAGTGTTACGTAATTTATTTGCATAAGGTGAGCCGATAATTTCTTTACCCTCCATCCTCTATGTATTACCAGACTAATATTTTTCATGTAGATATATATATCTGTATATGTAGCAAAAACGAGATGTCCTCAATGAAAGCGCGCTCCCAACTGGTTACAAGAAGGGTTTTGAAAACAAAGCCAGCAACTCACGGTGAGTCCTTAAAGCATTTTCATTTTTTCTGGCCTTTAGTAGTAAAGTCATCTCTGGACACGTGTTTCTGGGTAGATCAGATCATCAGCTGAGAAAATATGAAAAGTATTCCACCCTCGTGTGTGCAGCCAGTGCTGGATGTAATTCAGACAATCTCTTTAAAAGCACTGAGTGCGAGGCTCTTCCGCTAGTTTGATTAATTGCAGGCACCTGATGAATCCATTAAAATACCAGTCCTGCCCCTGTGGGCCTCTGTAATGGCAAGTGCACACTGGTTATAGTAGTCCTGCAAAATCGTATTCCCCAAGTGGGTTGCTAGAGCCAAACACGAAAAAATGAAAAACAAAGTGCATAACCTATGTAGGCAAGTTCACAGTAAAATTGTTGGTTTTGCTAAAAATATCCCAACCATGTTGTTCAAATGTGACCATCAATCTAGTCACAACGACCTGCTCCGATGTGCAGTGGGCGCTTTCCCGGCTGGACAAGCCGGTTATAAACAGCAAAAACGAGATGTCCTCAATGAAAGCGCGCTCCCAACTGGTTACAATAAGGGTTTTGAAAACAAAGCCAGCAACTCACGGTGAGTCCTTAAAGCATTTTCATTTTTTCTGGCCTTTAGTAGTAAAGTCATCTCTGGACACGTGTTTCCAGGTAGATCCCATCATCAGCAGAGAAAATATGAAAAGTATTCCACCCTCGTGGGTGCAGCCAGTGCTGGATGTAATTCAGACAATCTCTTTAAAAGCACCGAGTGCGAGGCTCTTCAGCTAGTTTGATTAATTGCAGGCACCTGATGAATCCATTAAAATACCAGTCCTGCCCCTGTGGGCCTCTGTAATGGCAAGTGCACACTGGTTATAGTAGTCTATATATGTATATATTCATGTATATAATCTTTTACAAGGTTGATTAGCATAATTTAACTACCTATATGAGTCCACATAGGAAGAATTGTGAACAGACATGCTTCTGGTGTTCAGAACTCAACCATTTTTCCTACTGCTGACTACTCTGATTCAAGCATGTGAATCTATGAAAGATACCACAATACTGGAGAAGAAAATAAGTTACTTACCTGTAACTGTGGTTCTCCAGTATTAGTATCTTTCATAGATTCACATGCGACCCACCCTCCTCCCCATAGGGACTCACCTCTTTTTTATTTTCTTGTAATCACTAGTGCGGAGAAATCTGAGAGACTGAGTCTCTGTGCTGAGGATTCTAAAGGGGTGGTCTCGCCTGATTGGCTGAAGTTTGGGCTTTTTCTAATGAGGCTGATAGTTACAAAACTGAATGTGTTTTTTCCTATTGACTACAATGAAAAAAAAAAAAAACGTTTTTCTTTATCTATTTATTGCTTTCTATGTACCGTGGGACTCCCACTTCGACGACGGGGAATGATTCAAGCATGTGAATCTATGAAAGATACCAATACTGGAGAACCACAGTTACAGGTAAGTAACTTATTTTCTTATTGCCCCTTGTCTTTCTCTACATTTTGTCCATCCAAATGTAAACCAGTGTGTAAAAAGACGTCTATTTGAGAAATGCCCTGTAATTCACATGCTAGTATAGGCACCCCAGAATTCAGAGTTGTGCAACTAACCACTGCTTCTCAACACCTTATCTTGTGCCCATTTTGGAAATACAAATGTTTTCTTGATACCTATTTTTCACTCTTTATATTTCAGCAAATTAATTGCTGTATACCCAGTATAGAATGAAAATCCATTGCAAGGTGCACCTCATTTATTGTCTCTGGGTACCTAGGGATCTTGATGAACCTACAAGCCCTATATATCCCCACAACCAGAAGAGTCCAGCAGACGTAATGGTGTATTGCTTTAAAAAATCTGACATTGCAGGAAAAAGTTACAGAGTAAAACGTGGAGAAAAATTGCTGTTTTTTTACCTCAATTTCATTTGTTTTTATTTCAGCTGTTATTTTCTGTTGAAAACCTTGTAGGATCTACATAAATGACCCCTTGCTGAATTCAGAATTTTGTCTACTTTTCAGAATTGTTTAGCGTTCCAGGATCCAGCATGTCATTAACTGTAAGCAGGCTGAAACCAAAGAAAATAGTAAAAATGGGGTATGTCCCAGTAAAATGCCACAATTGTGTTGAAAAATGTGTGTTTCTGGTTTAAGTCTGCCTGTTCCTGAAAGCTAGGAAGATGGTGATTTTAACACTGCAAACCCTTCGTTGATGCCATCTTCAGGGGAAAAAACACATGCCTTCTTCGGCAGCCCTTTTGCCCCATTTAAAAAATAAAAAAAATGTACGCTGTATTTTGGCTAAGGTATTGGTCTCCTACAGGAGAACCCACAAACTCTGGGTACCTTCAGTTCAGAATCCCTAGGATGTTGGAAAAAAAAGGACACAAATTTGCCGTGGATAGCTTATGTGGACCAAAAGTTATGAAGGCCTAAGTGCGAACTACCCCAAATAGCCAAAAAAGAGCTCAACACTGGGTTGGGGGGTGGGGGGGAAGGCCCAGCAGCTAAGGGGTTAGGAGCATGAATCTATCCCCTTTCTCACCTATTTGTGGTAATATTTGTCTTCTATCAGAGTGATGTGGTAAACCTTGAAAATGTGTCGTATTACATTTACTGTTTTAGCTGTACTTCATGCCAAGATTATGAAACGTGTGGAATTATTACTGTAATGTCACATGCGGCAATTCGCCCAGTGTTTAATCCTCCAGAGGTAAATGAACGTATGTTAACGATTACTCAAAAGGAACCAGCTCTCAATGGAAAAAAAACCTGCTAATTACTGCCACTCTTAAAGTACTGGTATAACCGCACTCAACGACCCCAATTGTCACCTGAGAGCATACAATGCAGATATAGTAACACGCTGCTCAGATCAGAAATCACAACAATGCTATAAATGATAATAGAGTAGTATAACGTTACATGTATCTGTACAGTAATCAATATGACCCAATTCACTGCCTTGGGAGAATGAAAGTCTGAGTTGGTCCTGCGTGGATTTGAACTGATCTACTATTCAAACTAGATGTCAGCAGTGAAGATGAACTTCACTGAGCCATCTTGACAGCTATAAGTATGCAGACATACATTTGGTATAAACACAGTGCACTGTTTTACTGGCTGTAAATCCACAGTCCTGGCAGCAAGCTCCAAATGTTGAGGTAATAAGGTACTTTTACAAAACTTAATAATGTTACTCCATCAGATTATTACCCAGTTTTACTGTGGCGTTCTAAATTAGGATCTTTTTATGTGTACTTATAATATAAAAAATCTGATGTTTTCCACTACCCCCAAATTCGTGCCACCAACAACCACTTAGCAGAGCAGTAATTAACTTTTTCAGCAATATGAACATCTGGCATACAAATAGTGACCTTCAACCTCAGACCCCTCCTTGACAAATGAGTGCTTGTCAAGCTAAATCCCACACACTACTGCTGCTCAAAGACTTGTGCATAAGTAATGCTCTCAGTTTTACAGATAGTGACCTTCAACCTCAGACCCCTCCTTGACAAATGAGTGCTTGTCAAGCCAAATCCCTCACGCTACTGCTGCTCAAAGACTTGTGCATAAGTAATGCTCTCAGGTTTACAGCACCTAAGACACATGAAGGGCAATAAAGAGCAGTCGGATTCAAAATCTCTAGCAATCACCTCTATATTCTTCGTAAGTGATGACCCAATCTGATTTATATCTCCCAAGCCAATGTTCTTCCATAAACTCTAGAAATTTTTTATGTAAAATCTGATTTATTTTTAGGTCTGAGAGAATTCTCAGGAGTGCTGTCACCTAACAGCAGTACAACATCTTTTGTGACTGGAGCTAGGCTTAGACCCTTCTCAAGGGCTTTGCGTAATCTCCGCTGCAGATGGAAGGATAAAGAGCCAGGCCACCTCCAGTAGCACCAGAGCAGTAAGCATTAGAATACTTCTCATAATAATCCTTTGAGCATAGGGTGATGTGCCTAATATTCTACTCTTTCACAGCCAAATGCGAGCTTCATGCTGGCCACTCTCTGTATCCTTACATTGTCAAAGAGAGTACTTCAGCGTCATCCGTCGTGTTCAGAATATCTGGTCTTGCCTGATCCGGTCATTCACGTACTAGTCCTTCCATTTGTCATCCAAGTAAGCCACATGGCAACAGGCAGCGAGTGCACCTCTTCCAGCTCTTGCTCACATTCTCCATTGAACTGGTTTCTTATCCATAATCTTCACAGCTTTATCCAGGAATGGCATCTAGAAGGTTCACCAGCCTCAAGATAAGGGACCAAGCTTTTACCGCCAGAGCTCCGCAGGTGTCATCTTTACCCTGGAGCACACAAGGGAGCTTCTCTTTCTTCAATTCTTTTTCATCCAACAAGTGTTCTGCTTTTAGTGCATGTCTCCCCTTCTGAACCTGTCTTCATCGCTTTGTATTCACCCCATGACACTGAAATCTAAGGCTCACTAAGCAGTTAAGTTCTGGTTGGTGTGGCCGGCACGGGACCAATAGGGAACAATACTGACAATCCTAATTGCTCCAACCTTGTGCCTGCTAATTTTGTTTATTGAGATGATCTGTGGCTCTCTTTAGAGACTCTCAGACTCGTTATTATTTTGCCCTAGAAAACTTTTTGGAGACTTTTAATCCAGCTTCTCCACACTCAGTCACTTTATGGCTGTGTTAGGTTATTAAGTTGATTGAGGAGTATTTTATTTATCCAGCATAACCGAAATCTGGCATCTTCAACATCAGAGGAAGTTCCTTAAAAATTAGACTCAGCAGGTCGCAATGTCTGCAGTACAGTGGCCACTTCTATGAAGGCAGCCAGTGCTATAGCCCTCTTGGGCAGGTACGACTGAGCCCTTTGTGGTTCCATCCAACAGTTTGCTGACCACATGCCTTAGGACACAAGGGAAGACTTCTTAGAGATCATCCACAATGGTCTTCAGTTGGATTATAAGTGCAGCAGCGGACTCTTCCCTCCTTGTTGCACTTGGCTACTTTCAACGGGTCACCTTGCGGAGGCATGCTTGGGTCAGACTAATGTCTTTAAAACCAGAAGCACAACACAGTATCCAAAATTTGCCATTCTCAGGTTACACACTATTTGGCAGCCATGCTGACCTGACTGCAACTCCCTGGAGGCACTGATTCAGTAACTTCAAACACCAGTCCACTGGCCACTTGCCCAAATACCCTTGTTTGTGAACTCTCCAGTGAAGTGTACTCATCTGGGGAGGGGGAAGGGGTACAATTTGTATAGTGTGTGTAATGTAGAGAATGCTCTGACTGAAAAGCACAATAGGCCCTGTTCCAGTAACTCCACACACCAGACTGATGATCACTTGTCCAAATACCCTTGTTTGTGAACTCTCAACTGAAGTGTACTAACCGGGCCGTTGTGTAGATTAAGCAAGCTATTGCCCAGAGTTACAGAGTGGGACACATTAAGGCACCGAGGCGAGAATGATCTGGTCCAAGGGAATTGAGCCCAAGACCCGCCGAGGCAGGAATTGAACCCTGGTCCCGGGCCAGATCTCTGCATCAGGGTCTGCTGCTCTAACCATTGTGCCACACTTCTCCACCAGGGTGCATGGAAGGGATGCCGTGGGCCAGCAGCTTGAGGCCACTGGGGCTGCTTTTGGCCAGGACACCATCAGCCACATCTTGGGGGTCTATCAGGAGTCCCATGGAGTGATGGGCCAGGTGTTTACCGAACTCAGGGAAATCAAGCAGCCACAGAGGGACACGCACAGGGACACAGCGGAACAGATGGGGGCCCTTAATTCCAACATGGCCTCCCTGACATGGGTGTTGAAGGACATACACACAACCCTGAGCAGGGCTTTTCAAAACCAATCTACCCCTTACTTTGGCTCATCAACAGCAGGCCCATCAACATCAGTGGCACCCACAGGACGGGAGGCCCTGCCAGAGGTACTACAAGCTAGGTCTCCTCGAACCGGCCATGGACTTGTTCCTAACTCCAGCAATGACTTAGGCCCTCATTACAACCCTTTTGTCGATTGCACCACCAACAGGCTGATGTCATGGTAATGTTTGCTAATCACAGCTGTTGTTCACGTGCGAGCATGAACATGTGGTGACCCTTTTCCTCTTTGTATTTGCAGCATCATCCTAGGCAAGCGAAGGAGTCAGGGTGGAACCAAGTGGGGAAGCATCTGACCCCGGTACCTCCAGCCATGACACCATCGACATGGGGGATCCAGTGGCCCGGAGTTTCCACCACACCCAGCATACACCCAGACAACAGCTCAGAACCCTTGGACCCACACACTTCAGACACCAGCACAACACCCACAGACATACCCACTACATCAAACGTGCTCGCAGACACCACCCCAACACACAAAGACGCATCAACCACATTCACCATACCCACAGACACCACCCACAACACACACAAACACATCCACCATACCGACAGACATCACCCCGACAGACACATGCACATCCACCACTACTGCATCACCCAGCACCTCCACCTCCCAGCCTCCCAAGACACGGAAAAGCCCACACTCAGACACGCAACAGACACCACCCAAACACAAGCATACCTCACAAACGCACACACCTAAGGCATCTGCACCCAGAGACAGGCCCACCACTCCCTCAGCCTCCAACTCCCCAACCCCTTCTGATGACCTTACCTGTTTTCCCAAAGAGAGTTTCCTTTTCAACCATGCCCTTTCCCCTGTTATCTCCAAACCCAAAAGGCCCCCAGCCACATCCCAACGCACCCCTTCCACAATCACGTCCTCCCCTGTCACTCCTGCCCCCAGCAAGCACCCATACCTCTCCCCCTAAAAAAAAAGCCCCCCCTTGAAAGAAAAAGCCCCCTTTCCCACACCCACCCATCCCAAATCTGACTAAACCCCACCCCACATAAGGATAATTCCTGAGGTGCATTCCTGTCCACTTGATGCCCCTTCCTGTGGAAGATCCCTGGCAGGGATTGGAGTCAAGGTTGGGCATAGTAATGTGCATGGACTCATGTGGACTGGCCAATGGCCTTTGCTCTTTGCATTTGAATTGAATAAACCCATGTTGTTGCTTTGTTGGGTACACATTTGTCCTGCCATTACTTTTCAACCTTTATGTTGTTACTGAGTAACTTGTGTTGTATGCCTACAGTTGTGTGTGTTCACCCTGATTGCTGATCCATTTGCTGTTTATTTGCAATATCTGAGTTTATGGGTAGTGCTGGTGTCACACAAGGGTAGATGTCCACTTTATGGATATGTGTGCGCTAATCCAATGGGGATGTCATGGCATTGTGTTGTTTGCTAAGGTAAGTATTTTATCTTGTGTTGGCCAATGTCAGCATGTATGGTGTTAGATTTGCCCCCCTATTAAGGGTTGTACATTTTTTTCTTGTGTGTGAGTTTTGTTTGTCCACACATGGAGGGTGTTCAGTTGTGCTAGCTTACTTTCCGTTTAACTGACCATGTGTCCATTTTGATGCGTGTACCTTGCAGCTACTTCATCTAGATGTATTGCCCATGCTGTTGCTGTTGTATGTGCTTTCTGGACTTGCACTTACACATTTGGCAGATAGGCGTGTCACTTGGCTCAAATATTGTTTGTTCCTGAGTTACACGAAGGACCAATTCTGGTGCAAATTGTGTTTTAGGGCCATGTCAAAGTGAAATGTGTCCCAGGCCAGCATCCTTCCATGAGTGCTCCTGATGCCCCATCTGTATTGTGCAGGTATTGTTTGCATTGTGAGCATTGGATATTTGTTTCACAAACTATTGTGTATCCCATTGACCTTCGATTGTGTTGCAATATGTGTGATGTGTGGGTCCATTACAGGGATGTTTCATGGAAGGAGTATTTGTGTTCCATGTCCCATCCATACATATGTGTCTTCTGTCTAACAACAGCCCAAGGCATGCTAGGAATGTGAGGGTGAGGGTGTCAGTCGAATTGGTAGATATTATGTTGCTGTGGTGTTGCATGACACACTGTTCTGTACACTTCACTGTCCCTGTGCCTGTGATGGGCAGACGTATGTTTTTGTGAAGTGTGTGGTGCTGTGTCATTGACCTGCCCAAAGGTGGCGTTTTATAGCTGTGGATGTGTCATTATTTGTGAATGACTCTGACTGTGAACCCAATGACATGCCATATCAAATGATTGTCGGGGCAACAATCTGTTGTTGATCTTAATGGCACAGGTAGGTGTGTGTTCTTACTTCGGTTGCGTCCACAGCGGCGTGGATTTTGGGCTGCATCGAAGAGCAGCAGCAGGATGTGTGTGATGGCCTGCATGGCGGCACAGGATGTGTTACGCTGCCTGCAGGTGAGTTGCTTCCTTTATGCTCACTGTTTCTGCCTGCTGGAACATGGTAGTTGGACCACCATGGTCACGTTGGTGGTGTGCAACATTATAATGTGCCTGGTAGAAACACTGGCTCCATTGGCCTGTCTGGTGTGTCCCACCCCCGCAACGATGTGCACTGCCTGACGGTGCCAGCAGGATTGCGGCGGTCTTTCCTCTATGGGACTGCATGCATTGTAATACAGGGGTCCGACCATCAAGCCGATAGTGGATGGATCGCCACCACCGCCGTGGTGGTGCACTGACTGCCAAACTTGTAATGAGGCTGGATCTTTAGGGGTGCTGCAGAGGAGGCAAGGCTATTTTTATTTTAGGAAACAACCTTACTCCTGGGAAAGTTAATAACAACTAGACTCGTCATGTAACTTTTGTCACTTCAGTTAGTGATGCTACCCTGAGAATCAACCTGCCGTTCAATACATAATACAACAGCGTAGTTGGAAAACAGAGTGGGCCATTAACCAACATAGGACAAGATAGAAGCTGCCACATTTGAAGTTCCAATCTTTAGGAGGAGATTCAGGAAAAAATAATTAATCATACTTCATATTTCAAATTTAAGGATTCAAGAAAAGGTGTAGGGCATGATGGAGCATACATTGGAAAAATCAATTATCATTGCAAAACTTATAGAGAATACTTCTTGTTCTGTTGAAGTCTTTAAAGGCAGGTAAGGAGTTAAGGGGTGTTTAAGATTAAATCTGACATCATGAGACAGAAGAGACTGCAGACATCAGACAAATCTGGTACTAAGGAAGGTGGCAAATGAAAAAGATAATTTAATTATCACAAACGTGTATGCTATAAATGTTGTAGCCTTAAATGTGGCAAAGTGCAATAATTGTCCTGCCATTAAATTGAAATGCTTCAAATGTAAAATCAAATAGGACATTATTGTAGTGTATGTAAGAGTGAAGTTAAGACTAGGGTGAATATGTTATGGGAGAGTGATAGGTCAGGCAAGGAAGTGATAGTAGGGTTAGAATTAGAAGATGAAGCAGAAGTATTGGTAGTGTCTCATACAAAAGATGCTATCACCTCTGATGTGAATGTTGTGGTGGAGTCCTATTACCCACCTAAGTGTTCAGTGGAGATATGTGGTGTGCAGGTTACGATGTGGGCTTATTCTAGTTCACCATATATGATAGCTTACAAAAGTAAATGGGACAGGTTGTGAATGAATGGACTGGAATGAACAGATATTGCACCCGAGAATTAATTTGCCCATTATTGGGTACTCCTCAACAATTTTTTTGTTTAAAGGTGAACAGCATCTGGGCAGATTTATGTTGTAGAAAGGGGTAGAATTTTGTAGGAATTGAGAAAGCAACAAGCACTGAAAATAACTTTAGTCCTCAACAGCTCCAATCAAGTCTGTGAACACATGATGAAACATTAAGGTGGAGACAAGTATTTCCAATTTATTCAGGAAGGATCTAGGGTGTTTAAAGAAATTTGCTCACAGGATAGTTTTGAAAGAGAAAGCAATACCAGAAGTGCATAAGGTGTGCAATGTTCCCTTAGCTTTGAGGAGAACTTAAAGGGAGGAGTTGTAAAGATTGCAGATAACGAATGTGATAGAGCTGATTAAACAATCATAGTGGGTGAGGCCTAAAGTTACAGCTCAAAAATCCAAGTAAAAATCAAAATGTACATTGTGATCTGACAGATTCCAACAATAATATCTTGGAAGATCATCATCCCCTGTTCAATATTAATAGATTTTAAGTAGTGTGAGTGGACAGTATTATTCCCCCATTGATATGTCTGATGTGTACCAAAAGATTTTGCTACATCTTGATTCCAAGCATCTAACCTCATTTGTGACACCTGAGGGGGCATTCTGTTTTGTAGAAATGCCTTTTGGCTTGGCTTTGGCACCAGCGGTGTTTCAGCATTTCATGCAGCTTTTGCTAGGATTGTTAGAACGTGTAATGATTTTGTACCGGCCGATGTGATAATGATAGGCTATTGAGTAAGGTGTTGGAGATTTTGGAAGATGCAGGGCTCACTGTGGAGATGGACAAATGTAAGCTTGTAGTAAGAGAAGTTGAATATTTAGGGCATACCATTTCTGGTAAGGGAATAAAACCTAAGTAAAATTGATGAGGCTATAGCAAAGACACCATGCTCACAAGGCAAGGATTAACTTAGATTGTTTCTAGGTCCAGTGGAATACTGTGATCAGTTTGCTGATAGAGTACAACCCATGAGGACGTTGATGAAAACAGAAAGGTGATTGGCCAACAACGTGTCAAAATGTGTTTGATAATATCAAATGTTGTATTGTACATGCTGTGGAACTGAAACCTTTTGACCCCAAAGATCACACCGTCATATCCACTGATACCAATATGCATGGTTTAGATGCCGTTTTAATGCCGGTGCATAATGGTCTAGAGAGAATAGTAGCATGTAGTTCTAGAACACTTACAAATACGGAGATTGGTTACTACACCTTTGAAAAGTAAGCATTGGCTGGGTGTTCAACATATCAGAAACTATGTGTGGAATTCTGAGTTTGAGCTGAGAACAGACCACTAGCATCTGATTGACCTGTTTACCACAAGAGGGGCAAGCACGGCAAAGCTGCAAATTGCAAAGACTCTTTGTCTTGCTTACCAGTGCATGTGGATGGTGATGACAAAGATGATGATTGGGTAGTGTCTGATGTGGAAAGCATAAGATCAAAGGCTATATCCAAGAGCAAGTGGAAACAGACAATAGAGGGAGATAGAAAATGTGAAAATAATTGAGTTATTGCGATGACAAAGAATATCTGAACTGAGTATGGATCCTGAACTGTCAAATTTTAAGTTAGTTTGGTCAGAATTATTGTGTTTGGATGGCATAATCAGACATAGTGATAAGCTGTTACCACCTAAAGTATTAAGAGAAGTGATGATGACGACACAGCATGAAGGGCATGGTTGCCGGTATTCCATTAAAATGAAAGTCAGATAAAAAGTTTGGTGGCCGTGAGTAGAATGAGGCATAGAAAAGTGTAGAAAGGGTGTGAAGCATGTGTTTGCCATGACAAAAGTCGTGTGGTGAGGGAGACTGCCATAATACAGGTATTTTTTCCTGAAAGGGCTTGGCAGAAGGTAGCAATGGATATAAGTGACCTGTTTGAGCTGTCAGGAAGAGAGAAAATGTGCTATAGTACATATGGATTCTTTTTCGAAATGGCCGGAAGTGTGTTTGGTGAATGAAGTGAGTATGAAAATTGTGATGGAGTTTTCAGAGGGGTATTACAAAGGGAAGACTGTCCAGAGGAAGTTATAACTGAAATTGGACCTCAGTTTGTATCTGATGAATTTTCAGGATATAATGTACAGAATGGAGTATAGCACAGAAGAAGAGCAATAGAGCATCCAAAGGAGAATGGTCTAGTGGAACGATTTAACAGAGTGCTGGGGAAGAATGATCTTAACTGAAAACAAGAGGCAAACATTTTAGTATGGAGTTACAGAATCACTCCTCACTCAACAACACAGTGGTCACCCTTTGTGTTCTTGAAAGGTAGCATGTTATGTTCTGAAGTTGCTCCTGTTTGAATGTGCAAAGGAAGCATAGTCTTGTCAAGTGTCACTCATTTGAGGTTAGATTTATGCATTTTAACAGTATTTACAGCATTACCGCAAGTGCCAAAAAATATCCTGCCTCATTAAATTAAGTCCTTACATCCCTCACTGCAGGACTGCTCATTTCCATCATCCAGAAGGGAGGGCATGCTACTGACGGTCACACACATTCCTGAATAGGCTGTATAAGGGCTCCTGGTTGGTTTATCTTAAACCATATGATGTATATCGGAGAATGTCCTGCCCACTGGTGTTTATTGTAGGAAAGTACCATCTTGCCTGGCATGTTACCCCCATATTTCACTGTATATATGTTGTTTTAGTCTATGTGTCACTGGGACCCTGCCAGGTAGGGCCCCAGTGCTCATAAGTATGTGCCCTGTATGTGTTCCCTCTGTGATGCCTAACTGTCTCACTGAGGCCCTGCTAACCAGAACCTCAGTGGTTATGCTCTCTCTGCTTTCCAAATGTGCCACTAACAGGCTAGTGACTAAATTTACCAATTCACATTGGCATACTGGTACACCCATATAATTCCCTAGTATATGGTACTGAGGTACCCAGGGTAGTGGGGTTCCAGGAGATCCCTATGGGCTGCAGCATTTCTTTTGCCACCCATAGGGAGCTCTGACAATTCTTACACAGGCCTGCCACTGCAGCCTGCGTGAAATAACATCCACGTTATTTCACAGCCATTTACCACTGCATTTAAGTAACTTATAAGTCACCTATATGTCTAACCTTCACCTAGTGAAGGTTGGGTGCAAAGTTACTTAGTGTGTGGGCACCCTGGCACTAGCCAAGGTGCCCCTACATCGTTCAGGGCAAATTCCCCGGACTTTGTGAGTGCGGGGACACCATTACACGCGTGCACTGTACATAGGTCACTACCTATGTACAGCGTCACAATGGTAACTCCGAACATGGCCATGTAACATGTCTAAGATCAAGGAATTGTCACCCCAATGCCATTCTGGCATTGGGGGGACAATTCCATGATCCCCCGGGGCTCTAGCATAGTACCCAGGTACTGCCAAACTGCCTTTCCGGGGTCTCCACTGCAGCTGCTGCTGCTGCCAACCCCTCAGACAGGTTTCTGCCCTCCTGGGGTACAGGCAGTCCTGGACCGGTAAGGCAGAACAAAGGACTTCCTCTGAGAGAGAGTGTAACACCCCCTTCCTTTGGAAACAGGTGTGAGGGCTGGGGAGGAGTAGCCTCCCCCAGCCTCTGGAAATGCTTTGATGGGCACAGATGGTGCCCATCTCTGCATAAGCCAGTCTACATCGGTTCAGGGATCTCCCAGCCCTGCTCTGGCGTGAAACTGGACAAAGGAAAGGGGAGTGACCACTCCCCTGACCTGCACCTCCCAGGGGAGGTGCCCAGAGCTCCTCCAGTGTGTCCCAGACCTCTGCCATCTTGGAAACAGAGGTGTTTGTGGCACACTGGACTGCTCTGAGTGGCCAGTGCCAGCAGGTGACGTCAGAGGCTCCTTCTGATAGGCTCTTACCTCTCTTGGTAGCCAATCCTCCTTCCTAGGTAGCCAAACCTCCTTTTCTGGCTATTTAGGGTCTCTGCTTTGGGGATCTCACCAGATAACGAATGCAAGAGCTCACCAGAGTTCCTCTGCATTTCCCTCTTCACCTTCTGCCAAAGGATCGACTGCTGACTGCTCAGGACGCCTGCAAAACCGCAACAAAGTAGCAAGATGACTACTAGCAACCTTGTATCGCTTCATCCTGCCGGCTTTCTCGACTGTTTCCAGGCGGTGCATGCTCTGGGGGTAGCCTGCCTCCTCTCTGCACCAGGAGCTCTGAAGAAATACCCCGTGGGTCGACGGAATCTTCCCCCTGCAACCGCAGGCACCAAAAGACTGCACCACTGGTTCTCTGGGTCCCCTCTCAGCATGACGAGCCTGGTCCCTGGAAGTCAGCAACTCTGTCCAAGTGACTCCCACAGTCCAGTGACTCTTCAGTCCAATTTTGGTGGAGGTAAGTCCTTGCCTCCCCACGCTAGACTGCATTGCTGGGTACAGCGTGATTTGCAGCTGCTCCGGCTCCTGTGCACTCTTCCAGGATTTCCTTCATGCACAGCCAAGCCTGGGTCGCCGACACTCCTTCCTGCAGTGCACAACCTTCTGGGTTGTCCTCCGGCGTTGTGGGACTCCCTTTTGTGACTTTGGGTGGACTCCAGTTCACTTTTCTTCCAAGTGCCTGTTCAGGTACTTCTGCAAGTGCTGCCTGCTTCTGTGAGGGCTCCCTGAGGTGCTGGGCGCCACCTCTGTCTCCTCCTCCAAGTGGCGACATTCTGGTCCCTCCTGGGCCACAGCAGCACCCAAAAACCTGTACCGCGACCCTTGCAGCTAGCAAGGCTTGTTTGCGGTCTTTCTGCGTGGGAACACCTCTGCATGCTTCATCGCGACGTGGGATATCCATCCTCCAAAGGAGAAGTTCCTAGTCCTCTTCTTTCTTGCAGAACTCCAAGCTTCTTCCAACAGGTGGCAGCTTCCTTGCACCCTCAGCTGGCATTTCCTGGGCTCCTGCCCACTCTCGACACTGTTGCAACTATTGGACTTGGTCCCCTTGTCTTACAGGTACTCAGGTCTGGAAATCCACTGTTGTTGCATTGCTGGTGTTTGTTCTTCCTGCAGAATCCCCCTATCACGACTTCTGTGCTCTCTGGGGGTAGTAGATGCACTTTATAGGGTCTTGGGGTGGGCTATTTTTCTAACCCTCACTGGTTTCTTACAGTCCCAGCGACCCTCTACAAGCTCACATAGGTTTGGGGTCCATTCGTGGTTCGCATTCCACTTTTGGAGTATATGGTTTGTGCTGCCCCTATACCTATGTGCTCCTATTGCAATCTACTGTAACTTTACACTGCTTGCATTACTTTTCTTGCTATTACCTGCATAATTTTGGTTTGTGTACATATATCTTGTGTATATATCTTATCCTCAAACTGAGGGTACTCACTGAGATACTTTTGGCATATTGTCATAAAAATAAAGTACCTTTATTTTTAGTACTTCTGTGTATTGTGTTTTCTTATGATATTGTGCATATGACACCAGTGGTATAGTAGGAGCTTTACATGTCTCCTAGTTCAGCCTAAGCTGCTTTGCCATAGCTACCTTCTATCAGCCTAAGCTGATAGAAACACCTCTTCTACACTAATGAGGGATAACTGGACCTGGCACAAGGTGTAAGTACCTCTGGTACCCACTACAAGCCAGGCCAGCCTCCTTCATTTATCATGAATGCAGCCTGTAGAGGAGTGCTGGAGTTCAGAGGGACGTGCCACTGGCTGTAATTTCAATGAGTCAAGTGGCCATCTTAAAACAAAGCTAGATTAGGTTATTGAGGCGGAGTGTCATTAGGAGTACAGCCTGGCCACTGTAAGACTTCTGACTCAATGCTCTGGTGGCTGCGCAGTGCTCAAGATGGCCTGAAGGCAGACCTGGCCCAGCAGAGACTGTCCCTCATAACCTTCTTAGAAAAATGCAGGCTTTAAGTTGGATCATTTACATCCCATTGCTTGCAAGGTGTGGCGCACCCATGTGATCTCTAGGCTCTGAGCTCTTCCGATGTCAGGTCTGTCATTTGTCTCCACAGTGTCTAGTACAGTGGCAATGCTGCTAACATCACAGGCTGAGCAATGCATAGACACCAGACCCCCCTGCTTACTGCCTCAGTGTTAAAACCAGGAAGAAGAACAGACGAGAAGTGGGACTGCAACAAATAAAGGCAAAGAAAAGACAAAGAGGTAAAGTGAATGAGAAAAGGGAGGAAGGAGGGCAGGGAAATATAATTAAAGAGGGGAAGAGTAGATGAGATAGACATAAAAAGAGGAGGTGTATGAGATACCCATAAGAAAGAAATGAGAGGAAGGGACAACATACAGATAACAAGCATTTACAATGCAATGGGTCTTGCGTTTGCTCATGTTAGAGCTATTAGTGTTGTAAACTCCTAACTGGACTTTTCTTACCAAATAAACTGAAAATGAAAAGTAATACCATTTCACATAAGAGAGCTGATTTAAAGCTCCACACCATGAGGAAAAAAAACAATCGCAATTGCGCTGAGTAAAACCCTGAATTCGCAAAGGAATGCTAAGATAAACAATAGAATTAGACTGGTAGTCCTGAAAAGCACCCGATTACAGCCCAGCAAGATGACGCTGTCTATGAAATAAAAAGAAAAAGTAGTCCAGAAACCACACGAAAACATGGAGACTTGTATGTTTTCAGTAGTTGGTTGGTCCTGTAGAGGAGGGCTAAGTACCAGAAAAGGCATCACGCATGCATGCCTTTCACTAATGAAATCAAGCAAATTTTAAAAGGCAAGCCCACGAACCAACAAAGGTGATGGGTGTGACATGGGCGTGGTTAAAAGCCCATCATAAAGAGATTACACCAGGGGCCAGAGAGCTTGTGTGCTCACCCCTAATGATGGGGACACCCTCCAAAATGTGATGAAGGGCCCCTGAGTCTCCCATATGTCACAGATATTAAGTGAACTAGTAGTGATTGGCTCGACTGAGGCTCAACTCTCCTTGTTAATTTGCTGGCTCACCAACTTTACTGTACATATGGGATGCTCCTGATTTGTAGTGTGAAAGGCTCTCTGTTATAACAAGTAGCTCTGACCAGAGCATGCATTTTGAAGTCCATAAGTGAAGTACACTTAAAAAACCAGGACCATTTGGAATTTAAGTATGGGTAAATAAATGTGCATCTCTGTTTGAAAAAGAAGACACTTTCAATACATAATACAAATTACATGTTATTACTTATAAAAGTGCCGCCGTTTTCATGCAGAAGCACAACATCCCTTTGTTTTTAGTGCTCTGGACCCCACAAATTTGTAGCCATGTGGATTTATGCAGAGGCAATAACCAACTTGTGAAGGGGCAATGGAGACCCATGAAGAGGAGTCCGGCTCTGCAGACAATTACAGTATCAAGATACCTCTTGTGATTAATGTTCCTGCTAGGGAGAGAGATAGGAGTTTTGTCTAGGGGCAGCTTTGACTCACCATAAAGTAGCGTAGAGGGTTAATATGCCTGCTGAAAAGAACAGAAATATATTTTATGTGAATAGCTGAGTGGGTTAGTACTAGCACTTTAAAACAAATGAATGTAGGTGAAAGGGGGGCTATGGAGAGATGAGGGGCACATTTGCCAGGTGGTTGTGAGTGAATCCGAGGAGGTGGGGTGAGGGAGCCAGAAAAGAGTATCGCACAGTGCGCCACCAGGGCTAAAGTCAGCCCTGATCAGAAGTCCAAAACTGCATGGGTTGGCCTCAGAGCTTTGGGTTGACGGCTGCACACTGACAGTGATTGTGGCTGTAGCGCGGCTCTCTTGCGCCATCTCTTATGTTTGCCAGACCAGGCGCCCAGGACACAGGCCCCTCCCCATCAAAACTCAACACCACAACCTCAGACCCTACCCACCCATATATAAAGCTAGGTTTGGAAGTCCGTCTTAAACAGCACATGCAAAGAAATGCCGATGGCTTTGCGGCCCCATTTTGGTAGGAGCAGGTAATATTATAAGGTGGACTGGTCTTTGCATCCCCGCCACTCTGCTTAAGCCGCATTTACAGGAGCACAAGAAGAGGTGACCCAGGCGCAACTCTGCACAAAGTTCAAAATACACGTCTCCAAAGTGCGAGGCTGTAAGACTCACCCCTTCCATTTACTTGACTAAATAATCACTGTTTAATTACTTTTCTATTTATCGTTCCTATTAAGGAATGAACAATTGACAATTTACGAGGACAAGAGCAGGACAGACACCGGGGCTGTGCAGGCAGCCTGTGGCAACGAGACTCCAGGAGAAAATGTTTATTTTGATCGAAGACCGGAAAAAAAGCAAGTTCTAAAATTCACATAAAAGGTCGTGCTTCCCAGAGCACCTGAAGCAGAACTCTGTGAATGCAACACTTATGATCTCACAGGGTCTGCAATGTGACGTCAGGAGGCCACAGTACATGCAGAGGAGAGGCTCCACTGCAAAACAGAAAAAAGCAAAAAACAGCGCGATCGCGCTGCTACAGTTTAAACGTAACAAATATCTATCAGCAAAAAATGCAATTATGAACATAAAGAAGTGAAATTAATCGTTTAACAAGATCGATGGGATGCGAAGCACTGGACTTCTGCTAGCGAGATCGCGCTGCGAAAATAGAGGAAAAGTAGTCCACAAACCTGAAGATAACAGCGAGCCTCGCATGTTTTCTGTACTTGGTCGCTGCGCTCGAGGAGGGCTTGCCACCGGAAAAGGCATGCCATATGCGTGCCTTCGACTAATGAAAGCAAGCAGATTTAATTAGGGAAGCCCACGAACCAATAAAAAGCACTGACGTGAAGTTGACAGGGCTCCGAGCCCTTTTATAAATACAAAAGAGTCTCCCTGCTATACGCATGCGCGAGCGCATGCAAAGCAGGCTCGACCCTAAAAAGAGGGAGCGAGCAGCAGAGGTAGGTGTGGAAGGGAAGAAAATAGGAGAGAGATGAAAAATGAGGCAGTTAGAATGAGATAAAAAGGGAGGGTGGAGGAGGAAATGACACAACAACAGAGGAAATTCAGGAGATTGTCTAGTGCAGTGATGACAAAAGAAACTTGAGTGCTACTGCTACTCAAGTGGCGTAACACAAAAATGATGGGACCCCCTGCAGAATGTGAAGAGGGGCCCCTGAGTCTCACATATCTCACAGATATACATTTACCTTGGGCTGAATGAGGCCCTCGTCATGGGAAAGGGGCCCCTGAATATTTGCCCCACGACCCGGGGACTGCAAGGGCCTGCGTTACCTCCCTATACTGCTTTGGCCCTGGGGGCAGTGCTACTGGGACAGCACCATAGGCAGGCTCTCAGCTATCAAGTGCACAGTAATATCTGACTCTCACCCAGGTTCACTTCTGCTAGCCATGAGCTGATAGATTACCTGTCTTCATGGGGCCTCAGATTTAACACAAAACAGATATAAACACTAAAACACCATAATACCGAGGGCCAGTCTTTTGTTTCCTCCCACTGGAACGACTCCCGCATTAATCACTGAAAAGTAATCTCAGGCATACTCATGTGCCAAAAAGCCCATTTTAAATGTATTAGCTCCAAAATCATTATGTTCAATTATTGAACATTTCACAAAGATCACAGGTATAGCAGTGGTTGTTTCTGAATGGTGATTAAGAGGAGTTGTAGTCCAGACAGAATTTAATTACAGTACACTATACCAGCCAACATTAAAAGTGAAACTACAAGTCACACTAATACATTGTGCTGCTGGCTGAAATGCCCATTCTGACTGAACATGGAGACATCACAAATGACCATGCCACAGCTCCTTAAAAGCAGCTCTGTGTGTTCCTTGTAAAACAAGCAGCAGCAATAGTCTAGGTTCTTACTACTTGCATTGAAATAAGTGAGTCATAAATGGCCTTGTTTTATGTGACTGATACCTCTGGACTGTGCATCTAGCTTTGTGTGTTACACATATTGGGCCAGATGTAGGAAGCCGTTTCCATGGTGCAAACTGCGAAAATCGCAGTTTGCGCCATGCAAACAGCCTTCTGCGATGCACATTCACAATTTGCGAGTCAGTACCGACTCGCAAATTGTGAATGCGACTTGCAAATAGGAAGGGGTGTTCCCTTCCTATTTGCGACTCGCATCGCAATGCAGAATTGCTTTGTGACCGCGAATGCGGTCGCAAAGCAATTCGCAGTTACCACCAGTGTCACAATGGTGGTAACTCATTCGCAAAAGGGAAGGGGTCCCCATGGGACCCCTTCCCCTTTGTGAATGTTGCCCAAAAGGTTTCTTCAGAGCAGGCAGTGGTCCAGAGAACCACTGCCTACTCTGAAAAAACGAAACCAAATGGTTTCGTTATTTTTTTTATTTTGCAACTCGTTTTCCTTTAAGGAAAATGGGCTGCAAAATAAAAAAATAAAACTGCTTTATTTAAAAAGCAGTCACAGACATGGAGGTCTGCTGACTTCAGCAGGCCACCATCCCTGTGAGTGCAGGGACTCGCTATGGGGTCGCAAAAAGCGACCCACCTCATTAATATTTATGAGGTGGGTCTTTGCGACCCCATAGCGAGTCGCAGACACCGTTCTGCATCAGGATTTGCGATTCTGAAATTGCGAGTCGCACCAACTCGCAAATTCAGAATCGCAAATTCTGATCTTGCTACATCTGGCCCATTGTGCTGAAGTTTACAGATGGCTAAAGTCCATTATGTCTATAAAGCTGGGTATGTTCGGGTGCAAAACACACAACTTTAGAGTTCTGCCACTAAAATCTTGAATGTTACATTTAATAGTACCACAAATGTTTAGTGGATGATTATGGTAGAAACGGAAATTATGTATAAATCACAAGCACTGCAGGGCCGTTGTAGTTTTTTTATTTCATACAAATTGTCTACTTTTTGAAATACATAATAAAATATATAAAATACCAAAATAAAAAGTGAATTATGATCAAAATGGATAAATAATAGTAAGGATAGATTAACCGGTTCAGTCCTCTTTCACACCCTCATTTTGCTAGAAATGGGCTAATTTTCTAAACTTGTCTAATTATTTGGCCACATCTGATTGGTTGTACTCAGGATAAAGTGTCAAACATAAGGCAATGAAATGCCACACATAGGTACACTGATGACATGCAAATCTCACAAATTAACAACCTTAAACCATGGCAGCTTTGGAAGCATTCTGAGAGTTTGTGTGACAAAGTTAAGACAAAAAAGTAAAAGAGAAGCAGACGAAATTTGCTGATAACAAATTTGGTAACAGAAAGTTTGAATTTAAGGTTAAAGATCTTGTACATGTTAGATTCCTGTCATGTGTAAAGAAGGCTGTAACACAACGGTTGATCCTAAAAAAACATAAACACTAGAAAATGTACTATTGTTTTGGAGGATGGGAAGAAATGTAATGTGAGAAATGATGTCAAATGTAATGAGGTGGAACTTTCAAATTGGAAGAGATCTCAACCTTACAGATGGGATGCATATCAAGTAGTATAGCAAAGGAGTGTGTGTCAAAAGACATTAATTTTAAAATTAAAAGACAATGGGGTCTAATTTAAATCTTGGTGGATGGAAAAATCCGCCACAAACGAACCAACAGATATCCCGTCCGCCACATTCTCTGTAGAATGTACTGGGATTGTAATATGGCGGACGGGATATCCATCATGTTTGTGACAGTATTCCCCTCTGCCAGGATCTAAATCAGGCCCTAAATCTTGTCATTTATGAAAGATAGGTATATACACATTTATTTAAGTTGTACTCCTGTAGCAATTTAATTGTAAGAAATCTGAATTGTATTTAGTATTTCTGCATGTAACATTTGTTTAATTTGTATTTGTATAACAATTTAATTGTAGTGAACTATATTGAATGTATATGTATGTACATTATCCTTTTATTTTTTTATTTTTTATTTATGGGAAGGAAATGTGTTGTATTTTGTCTGTGTTGGCATTAGAACTTGTTCAGTTCTAGAATGTGTGTGACTTGAAGGGATCAGAATGTTCCCCTACGAGTTGTTTGTTGGTTGCTGCCCAGGCTCGTCATTACTTTAGACTAGAGCTTGAATTAACACAATGGGGGTCATTACAACCCTGGCGGACGGTGTTAAAGCGGCGGTAAGACCGCCAACAGGCTGGCGGTCTTTTGTTTTGTATTATGACCATGCCGGTTACCGCCATGGTCATCCGCCGCTTCACCGTTCAGCCCGCCAGGGCGGAGACGACCGCTGGGCGGCCGTCACAATACTGCCGCTGGTATTTCGACCCTGCTTACCGCTGTGGATTTCCAGCGGTAGGAACCGCCATGAAATCCATGGCGGTAAGCCCTATCAGTGCCAGGGAATTCCTTACCTGGCACTGATAGGGGTCTCCCCTACCCCCCACCCCACCCCGACTCCCTCCCCTACACCACCCACCACCCCTGCCACCCCCCAAAGGTGGCAGGGCCCCCCTCCCCACCCCGACCCCCAACATCACATAACTCACACACACACACAACACGCACGCAGGCACCACCAACACATACACGCACACACACCAACATACATAATCTTCAATTTTCACTTTTGTTCTTACTGTAGTATTATCCATCATGTCTACAGCAAGAAAAGGTTTGTTTAGACTTTGTGGGACCTGGGGAAAGTTAAGACTTCACTGTGAGGACCCTCACAAGGAATGCATATACTGTCTCCATCCAGAGCAGAAGGTCAAAGACTGTAAGATCTGCAGGACCTTTCCCAACAAGACTCTGAGAGACAGAGAAGCCAGGCTCTTACTTTGGCTTCAGAAAAGAAAGGCCAGAGAAGCTCTTTCTGAGGAATAGGACAGCGACACATCAGTGGCCTCAAAGAAAAGGAAGAGGTCTGTGGAGAGCTTCTCCTCCAAGAGCAGTAAGTCAGCCAAGAAGCTGCATGCATTTAAGGACAGGCCAGAGGGACAAGCTTCAACATCCAGAGAAATGGGTGGTAAGGTTCGCTCAGAGCCATCTACACCTGCCTCCTCATCAAAGAAGCTCAAAAGACCTTCAAGTTCCCTGCCACCGTCGACGTCCAGGAGATCCACACCGTCGACGAGCGCATCGTCGACGGCAGGCCTTCCTTCATCGACGACAACAGCGACGGCCACGTTTACGGTTCCATCGTCGCCAATGATCGTTACCTCGTCTCCACTGTCATCTACGACTATAACGTCGGTGAGTTTGAAATACGGTCCATCGTCGGCTCACACCTTGAAGATTACAAAGAAATCATCGACGGGTAAGAAGATGAAATCTCTACCGTCGACGCACTCATCGACGAGTAAATTCAGAAGTTCTTCGTCGATCTCGCCGACGACAGCAGTGACGGCGACACACCCGTCGACGGCAACCCCGTCGACGGAAACCCCGTCGACGGAAACCTTGTCGACGTTGGTACCGTCGACGGCAACTTCATCGACGCTCACAGCACCGATAACGGCTCCACTGACGACGGCTCCGTCAACGCCTACACCGTCGACGAGAACACCATCGACGAACGCTCTGTCGACGACGGCTCCGTCGACGGCTCAATACCCTGATCCGATTCCCAAACATTTTGGAGCATCTCCTTACCTGCCACAGAGAATTCTACAAATAAAGAGCAGGTCTTCTCTCCTACTTCAATCACATACATCACCCAGTAAAGTCACACCAGTACCTCCGCAACATCTCTTTGCTGACGAGGAGGATGATGATGATGTATATTCTGATGATGGTTTCTTCCCGGTGGCACGTAGCCCATCTGAACTACGAATTAAGTGTCAGGAGGAAGATGAAGAAGAAGAAGATAACCAGCCTTATTCGGATCAGCAGAATCAGAGTCACTTGCAACTTCAAGAGCAGCAGGAGCAGACAGTTCAGATGCCTGTCTCGTTGATAGCTAACCTACAGCAGATGATGCAGGATTATTATTCTAGATTTCCTCCACCTGGCTCTTCTACTCCGGTGCAACCTCCGCATACACCAGTGTCCACCCCTGCTAGACCATCTGAATTGCCTGATCCTACCACAGCTCCTTCATCTGGACAGGATATTGCTCCACCTTCATCTGAGGACGAGCAGGAAGAAGGTGAAATTCATGACACTGACTCACTCATTCCAGAATGGGATGAATATCAAATTCAAACACCATCTCCTTCTACACCACCGCCAGTGGACTCTCCGCCGCAGGATATTGGTGGCTTTCATAGTGTGATGGAAAGAGCTGCAAAAAGATTCCAACTGCCAATAACATCAAAGCAGTCTGACTGTTTTCTTTATGACTTCAAAGAGGATACTAGGAAGTCTGTAAGGGCTATACCCATTGTTGACTTCATCTGGGAGGAGGGCCTTAAGGTCATGCAGACTCCATCCTCCATTCCCGCAGTCTTACCGAGACTTGAGAAGAAGTATAAAGCACCGGACAATTCTCCAGCATGTCTGGTTAGTCATCCTAAACCAGACTCGGTCATATCGCAGGCAGTTCAGAGAAGGTCCAGAAATCCATCAGCATCTCTGACTGCCCCCCCAGACAAGGAAGGACGTTGATTGGATTCGATTGGGAAAAAGTTCTCAACTATGGCGGCCACTACAGTTAGAGCAGCAAATTCCCTAGCAATCCTAGGAAGGTACGACCGCCAGATGTGGTCTGATATGTCGCAATTTATTGACAGGTTACCTGAAGATAGTAGAGCAGAAGAGTTCAAGATTCTACAGGAGGGTGAAAAGATCTCGGCTGAAATCATAGACTGCGCCATAGACGTCTCGTCTACAGGTTTTTGCCAGTTAGCCGGAGCGGCCGTACTCAGGTGTCAAGGGTGGCTGAAAGCTACTTCTTTTAGGCCAGAAGTACAATTAAAGATCCTGGACATGCCGTATGATGGCGAGCTCTTGTTTGGCAAGCATGTGGATGATGCGTTACAATCCATTAAAGCAGACACTGAGACAGCCAGATCTCTGGCAACATTGCAATACAAGAGACAGCCCTTTCAGGGAGCGAGAGGGAGAGGAACATTTTCTTATAGAGGAGGCGCACATCAGTATCGCCAATACTCCTCTTACCAGGGACAGTTTCGTTCCAACTTTGGCCAGCAACAACCACATTCCTTTCGACAACAGTCATCCATGCATTTTAGGCAACAAGCAAGAGGAAAGTCGGCTTATAAGACCAAGGAGACGGCAAGAAAGCACTGACCTTCATCGGATGCCTACACCCAGCCCCTATATCAACACTCTAATAGGGGGCAGAATTTCCAAGTTCCTCCACCAGTGGTCCAAAATTACTTCAGACAAATGGGTACTCGATATTGTCAACCGAGGACATACACTAGAATTCAACCAGCCTCCCCCTCATGTACCACCAAGAGGTCCCCCGCCAGCCCATCTCAACGAACTTCTGGAACAGATTACTATATTAATGAAGAAGGGAGCAATAGAGATGGTACCAAGGAGCCAGAGGGGAACAGGTGTTTACTCCCGCTTCTTCCTTATACGGAAAAAGACAGGAGACTGGAGACCTATTTTAGATCTTCGTTCTCTCAACAAATACCTCAAGAAGCAATCTTTTCGCATGATCTCCTTTCAAGACGTCCTACGCCTACTCAACCGAGGGGACTTTATGACATCATTAGATCTCCAAGACGCATATTTCCACATTCCCATTCACCCCAGTCATCGGAAATTCTTATGATTCAGGGTTGCAGGCACTCACTACCAGTTCAGAGTGTTGCCCTTTGGCCTCAGGTCGGCCCCAAGAGTATTCACCAAAGTTTTGGCACTGGTTGCAGCCCACCTCCGGCAACTAGGGATACAAGTGTTCCCGTATTTAGACGACTGGCTAATAAAGGCACGAACAACGTCAAAGGCTGCCAGGGACACGAAGACATGTCTATCTCTTTTCGGAACACTAGGCTTGACAGTCAATTACCCCAAGTCTCATCTAGATCCTTCCCAGAACATCACCTTTCTAGGAGCAGTCTTGGACACAGTCCAAGCAAAAGCCTTTGCTTCACACGACAGACGAAAGAAACTTCGAGATTTAGCAGCACGTCTCAGCAAAAGAAGGTCCACTTCTGTGCGGACTTACAAGTCTTTTCTGGGGATGCTTTCGTCTTGCATTCCATTGATAGAAAATTGTCGTCTGCACATGAGAACACTTCAACAGCAGTTAGACAATCAATGGAAACAAACGGAAGGTTCTTTCGACGACGTAATTCGGACAACCCCATCAGCAAAACAAGCTCTCAAATGGTGGAAGGATACGCCCCTCATCTCAGAAGGTCTTTCATTCCTGAAGGACAAGCCAGTGCACATTATAACAACAGATACATCCCTAGAGGGATGGGGTGCTCATTTGCAGGATCTTTCAGTGAGAGGGAAATGGTCCACTCAAGAGTCGACTCTTCACATAAACGTATTGGAGTTAAGGGCGGTTTCCTTGGCACTCAAATCCTTCATCACAAACATCAGGGGTTCTTCAGTCTTGATAAGAACAGACAATACCACAGTCATGCATTACCTCAACAAACAGGGGGGCACAAGATCGCAAGCATTATCGCTAGAGACGCAGAAGCTGTGGCATTGGGTAATTCAACATCGAATATCCATCAGAGCAGAACATCTCCCGGGGATCACCAACACCTGGGCAGATGCCTTAAGCAGGACTCGAACCAGCTGCCATGAGTGGGAACTCAATCAGTCAGTTCTCGACCGTCTCTTTCGGCGTTGGGGCAAACCCAGTCTGGATCTGTTCGCGACCAGAGACAACAAGAAATGCCAACACTTCGCAAGCTGGCGACCTCAGAAGGGATCAAAGGGGAATGCGTTTTTGATCAGATGGTCAGGGATTTATGCATACGCTTTTCCCCCGCTTCCAATCATCCCGAGACTTCTGCAGAAAATGAAGAGGGAACCATGCAGACTTCTATTAATTGCTCCCAAATGGCCACGCCAGTTTTGGTTCACAGAACTCCTATTACTCTCGGAGCAGCCTCACATTCGACTGAAGACACTACCGGATTTGCTAACAACGAATCAGGGTCAGGTCCATCATCCCAACCCGACATCTCTTTGTTTATCAGCCTGGCTCCTGAATTCTATGAATTCGACGGCCTAGATATTCCTCCAGATTGCAGGGAGGTACTTGCCTGTGCCAGGGCTCAGTCTACAAACAGGACATATAAGTTCAAGTGGAAGAGATTTTGCATATGGTGCTCAACTTCCAACGTTCATCCTCTAAAGTCCTCTCCTGAACAGATTCTGCCATATCTATTGCATTTAGCTAAATCCGGCCTTTCGCATTCGTCTATTAGAGTGCACTTGGCTGCCATATCCCGTTTCTGACGAACGTCTCAGTCACCTTCTGTATGGTCATCCAGAATAATAAAACAATTTCTTAAGGGTTTGTTCAGGATGTTTCCGCCGATTCACCGTCCTTCACCTCAGTGGCATTTGAATATTGTGCTATCCCAGTTAATGAAGCATCCGTTTGAACCCATTCATAAGGTAGACCTCAAATTCATTTCTTTTAAAACAGCCCTCCTTCTGGCCTTGACATCAGCGAAGAGGGTTAGCGATATCCAAGCCTTCACAATCTCTCCACCTTTCATCCAATTCAAACCAGAGGTGGTCATTCTGAGAACTAATCCAAAATTTATACCTAAGGTTCCATCGTCTTTTCATCTGAATGAGCCGGTGGTTCTGAGAATTTTTTTTCCAAATCCGCAAACTGCAGCGGAGCGTGCATTACATTCTCTGGACATTAAACGATGTTTAAGATTTTATATACAAAGGACTAGCAATTTCCGTAAATCGGAGCAACTGTTTATGAGTTATGGACGGATCCATAAAGGCAAAGCCGTTACTAAGCAGACCATAGCGCGCTGGATCTCTTCTGCCATACAGCTATGCCACCAGTTGGCAGGAAAACCGTTATCATCCAGTGTCAGAGCGCATTCCACTAGAGCGGTATCCACTTCGGCAGCTCTATTCGCAGGAGTCCCTCTGAGCCAGATCTGCAGAGCGGCAATGTGGACACGTGCTCACACCTTTACCCAGCACTACTGCCGGGAAGCTACGGACAGAATGGATGCCGCGGTAGGACAAGCAGTGTTACGGAATTTATTTGCTTAAGGTGAGCCAATAACCTTTTACCCTCCATCCTCTACGTATTGCCAGAATGATATTTTCATGTAAATAGATCTATGTGTAGATATATATATATATATATATATATATATATATATATATATATATATATATATTCATGTATATAATCTTGTAGAGGGTTGATTTGCAAATGTTAATTACCTATATAAGTCCATATAGGATAAACTATACACAGGTATGCTTCTGGCGTTTCAGAACTCAACCATCTTTCCTACTGCTGACTACTCTGATTCAAGCATGTGAATCTATGAAAGATACCCCAATACTGGAGAAGAAAATAAGTTACTTACCTGTAACTGTTGTTCTCCAGTATTGGTATCTTTCATAGATTCACATGCGACCCACCCTCCTCCCCAGAGGGGCTCACCTCTTTTGCTTTCCTGTAATCACTAGTGCGGAGAAATCTGAGGGACTGAGCCTCTGTGCTGAGGATTCTAAAGGGGTGGTCTCGCCTGATTGGCTGAAGTTTGGGCTTTTTCTAATGAGGCTGATAGTTGTACAATTGAATGTCTTTTTTCCTATTGACTTCAATGAAAAAAAAATAATAATCTCTATTTATTGCTTTCTATGTACCGTGGGACTCCCACTTCGACGACGGGGAATGATTCAAGCATGTGAATCTATGAAAGATACCAATACTGGAGAACCACAGTTACAGGTAAGTAACTTATTTTCATTTTCAGAAGACAACTGGAGTTGGATCTTTCCTACATAAACACCATACTCAAACACTAATATACAGCATATCCCTGTGTATGTAAACATTTATAATTTGATTATATATATATGTATGTAGATATGCATATTTCTTTGTACAAATTTGTATAGTAACTATGTTTTTTTTTAAATATATAGACACTATTTAGGTCTGCTTAAGAAAAGTATAATAAAATCTATATATATATTTCTATGCTTAACATGTTTATAGATTATTGTATAGTTTTTGTATATATCAGTTGTTTAATTAGATGCTTATAGGTCTCTGTTTTATTTATCTATCACAATAGGTAAATATTATCATAACTACCTAAAAACACTTCACTATGGAACTATAGAAAATGCACAAATAAATGACATTCAAGTACTGCAACACATGAAAGTCTGCATTTATACAATACAACTTTAGATCTCAATATATTATTTTCCTTATACATGTCTACCCTTTACATGTAGTCTAGTATCGATATATTTATTACTTCCTCCTGCTGTAGACGAAAAAAACCTTTGACTATCTCCAATGCACAACTCTGTCTCACTGTATACCTCTCTTAATCTATCCTCTATCACCAGTCTCTGATTCATCCCAAACCTTTTTCTACAACTATCATCTCTGAAAAAACCCTTTCTAGACTCTCCCCTCCTCTATCCCTCATGGCTCATCACAAACCTCATTTTACCTCAATGATCTCCCAAACAACCCTTCTAAATTCTTCCAACATGTACAGTGGTGGCTACTTCTCAACGGGGGGGGGTGGGTATAAAAAAACTATATAAAAAAAAAATAAACACTTCACTTTTACGTCGGGAGAGATGTTTCCATCTCTTCTTTGTTCTCTTCTTTTCCCCGACTCCTGGAAGCACAAGGGCTTCCAGACTCCCTTCCAATCACCACGCTGCTGTCTCCAGCATAACAGCAGTGTTGTGATTGGTCTGAGCTGTCTGCTTTGGCAATCAGACAGGGAGTGGGACCCTGTGCACCTTCTCCTCCCGGGTAGAGAAATGCTAAGTGCTCATTACTGTTTGGCTGGCTCTCTACACCCTAACCTGGCTCCCCAAGGAAAAATAAAATGATAATAACATTGCGTTATTATTATCATTTTATTTTTCCATTTTCTTCACTGCACAAAGCAGTGGGGCAACGCTCCTCCGCATTTCCCGAGAAGCCGCTGCTGATGTATCTCTCCTTTTACTCATCGCAACCTTATTTTAATACTATGATCTCCCTGATCCCTTCCTAGCTCACAATTAACACTTTTTAGATTCTTTCATCTTCTATCTCTCCATTATTCTATTCAACCCAACCAACAGGCTCAGATGTCCACTGCTCAAATTAACTCATATTTCCCTATAGTAATCCACCACTAATCCTTTTGGGTTTCAGAGTAGCATTCTACTCGTTGAAAAGCACGTCGACCCCTCATCAGGGATAGTAAGCACCGTCTAAATACAATTACATAAAACATGGCTATAAATGACTCACTTAATGCAATGCAAAGAGTTGGAACCTAGGCTATTGCAGCAGGATGTATGACAAGGACCATAATGAGCTGCTTTACTTAAAGAGCTGTCTCATAGTACTTTCTGATGTCTTCAGTCAGAACTAGCATGTTAGCTAACATCATACTACATTTGTGAGACTTGTAATTTCATTTTTAGTGTTGGTTAGTATAGTGTATGGTAAAGGGTCGGACATTCTGGCTGGAATAAAACAGCTCATAATTACGTTTCAGAATCAGCCACTGCGACACCTGTACAGAGATACGGTACGATCTTCTCAAAATGTTCAGTAGTCGAGCATAATGTTTTTGGAGCAAATACATTTAAAATGTGCCTTTTAGCATTCATGTATGTGTGAGATTATTTTTCGGTGACTGACGGGGAGGTATTCCACTGGAAGAAAACAAAAGAGAAGTACTGAGAATTATGGAGGTTTAGTGTTTATTTCAGTTTTGTGTTTAACCTAAGGCCCCGTGAGTATGGGTTAGCTGTCAGCCAATCGCACCAGTAGAAGTGGCATTTCTGAACCTGGGCGAGGGTCAGTGTGCACTTGACCGCCGACCACGGACCTATGGCGCTGTCCCAGTAGCACTACCCCGGGAGCAGATCAGCACAGGGGCGTAACGCAGACACCTACAGATCCTGCGGCGCAGCCCCCACCCCACCCACCCCCGCACTATTCAGGAGACCTCTTGCCCATGATGGGGGCCCTGTTCAGTCCTAGGTCAATGAATATCTGTGAAATCGGTGAGACTCAGGGGCCTCTTCACATTCTGCTGCGGGAGGGGGGCTGGAAGGGCATCATTTTCACCTTAAGCCACTGGAACGGTTGCAGTACTCAAGATGATCTTCTCAACGCTGCACTAGTCTCCTAAATGTACTTTCTCCCTCTTTTATTTCTTCCTCCAATGTCCCTTTTTATATAATTCTTCCTTATATCTAATTTTCTGACTGGCTCTTTTGCATCTCTCTCCTATTTTCGTCCCTTCAGCACCTCTCTCTGCTCCTTGCTCACTCTTTTAATCTGTATGTCTCTCTTTTTTCTCATGTCTTACTTATCCGTATCACCCTCACCTCCTCTCTTTTTTGTCTATCTCATCTTCCCTCCTCCTGTTTAACTCTGTCTCTCTGCCCTCTTACCTCTCTTTTCTCATTCACTTCTCCTGTTTATTCTTTCCTTTTATCTATTGATGCCCCACCTTTCGTCTCACGTTGCTGGTTCTAATAGTCAGACAGTAAGCAGGGGAGGCCTAGTGTGTATGGATTGCTCATCCTGTTCTGTTCGCAGCCTCGCAGCCGGACTAGGAGCCGTGGAGACGACAGAGGTGACATCGGACGTGCTTAGTGCTTGGAGATCACGCGGGCGTGTCTCACCATGCAAGCATTGGGGTGAAAACGATCCCTCTCGGGTTGAAGCGCTGTAATTAGAAGTATAGCCCTTAAAGTGACAGCGTAAGATCTGGAAAAACTAGGTTAATATCTGTGGGTGGAAAGTCGGCGTGATAATTTCATTTTTGATCCATTTGTGAGAAATACTTTTCTTGGAGCCACTGCCCATAATACTCTCCTTCCAGATTATTTAAACCGTTACCATTGATGCCCGTTTTCAGGGCTTACAGGAAGCTTCCTGTTAGAGGTAGCACTCGTGTATAGATGTCAGTGCTTGCAGAAAGCAAACTTTTACTCAGCATTTGACCAGTAACTAACTAATCCTTGAAACATTACCAACTTCTCTGAATTTAACATGTACTTATTGCTTTGTTGCTGAAGGATGCATTCTTAAACATACGATCGTTATAACTGGAAGAATTTATTTTGCTGCTCCGCCGAACCGTTTCACGTGGGGTTTGACTTCCTGTGCCTTGCGCATGTTAAACTGTTTAAACATAGATCATGCAAAGTGACAAAGGCGTTTCCACTCGTAGCTAGTATTATTGCCAATGAAAGGTTCTAGGCATTCACCCGGAAGCTCTTTAACAACTGACTGAAAGGATCCATAGGCAGATCTATATTGAGTAAGGGGATTGTTTTTCAGATAAAGACGTCAAACTGAATGGAGGGTCACTGGATACAAAACCCTGTTTGTTCGGTGTAAATTGTCCCTAATAGTCCACTTCTGTCAACAGAGGAGGTCTCAACAAGGGCGTTTGTTGAGGCAGCTTTGAAAAGAACAAGCAGAGCAGAACCCTGGATGAGAGCTCTCACAGAGTTAACTGAGTTGCATTCTGCTTTGGTGGTCTAACCGTCAAGAGGCTTTATGTTTTGTCTTATTGTAAACAAACAAAAGTGTTGTTGATGTTACCAATCAGAGGGGAATAAGCTTTGCAGGGTGCTATAGTTTAATATAAAACGACCGAGCGTTCTATTCTGGACTGTGCGAGCTTGCCTCAGCGGATCCAAATTTAGACTTGTAGCTCTCTGAGAGTAGCATCAGTAAGGCTCTGTGCTCGGTCCGGCAGGGCTGAAAGGCACACAGCTGATTATGGTACATCTTCCCAAGCTTCTGCCAGTTATTCCTAGTAAAAGTAGTGCGCCAAGTTTTTTTAAGAAGACTCGAGTTCATGACAAGTCATGGCATTTTGCAGCATAATGCACTAAACAAAACGCACAGCAGCTTCAGATAAAGCGATAAATAGCCTAAAAGGTGTTTACTATATTAGTAAATATCACTTTAAAAAAGAGGTATATTTCCAAAGAACAGGAAACAGTCTTTCGGTCTCATGCCCTAATGTAACTATAACTCGAGCCCCCGCCATACGCAGTTTTCTCATCAATAGTTTTACTGCAGGTGTTCAGTGATATAAATGATGTCATAACTGATGTAATATATGGGGTAATTAGCAGTGCACGACGAGGGCACGAGTTATAGTTACTTTGTGCATGAGTTATAGTTTCTTGAAATAAAACTATAACAGCTGAATTGTTATGGTTTTGTGCATGTAAATGTTAAACCTCACTATAACATCCCTGTAACCTTTGTTTTTTTTTGGTGAATTTCTAAGGTTTTTTAAACATTTTATTTCCTAACTATGACTTCATCGTATCCTTTGCTTTTTTTCCAGTGAATTTCTATGTTTTTTAATGTAATTTTTTATGTCAATTTTAATTACCATACCTTAATCCAAATTAAGGGTATGCAACCCACATCCTGGCCAGTTTTGGCCCCAGGAACCCCACACTCCGTGGCTTACCACCTTTTTAAAAGGGAGAGTAGTATGTGGCCCCTCTCCCGGACCAATATTGGCCTGGGGGCCCTATTCCTGGGGCATGCCCAACATCTAAAGTGGGGCACGCAACCTGCTTCCAGGGCCAATATTGGGCCATGGGACCCCATCCCATGGGTCATCTAAAGGGGAGGGAGGCACCTAGCCCCCCCTACTATGGCCAGTATTAGCACCGGAGACCCCATCCCCTGGGGCCTGACCAGCATCTAACGGGGAGGGGACACGCAGCCTCCCTCCCCAGGCCAATATTGGTCCAAGGGACGCCATCCCCAGGGACTACCCTGAATCTGAAGGGGAAAGTGGGGCATGCAGCCCCCCTCCCAGGGGCAATATTGGCCCAGAGACCCCATCCCCTGGGGCCTGGCCATCATGTAAAGGGGAATTGTAGCCCCATCGCGGGCCAATATTGGCCCTGGGTACCCCATCCCCAGGGGCCGGGCCACCTTTGAAAGGGGAGGAGGCATGCAGCCCCTTCCCCGGGCCAATAATGGCCCTGGGACCCCAAAACTCGGGGCCTCACCTCAAATTCTTGGGTGCCTGACTCCACCCAGGCCACCCATCTCCTTGTCGTTTGAGGTTGCCAGGGGAGCCCTAATGCCCAACAGCGCCAGGTGTCTCACTGCCTCCAGGGGGAGCAGGTATTACTCCCAGGGAGCAGCCAAAAATTATGCTTCCTGCATGCAGGATACATTTTCCATCTATTTCCTGCTGCTTCATAGCAGGCAGGGAAACCAATGAAAAGTCTTCACACTTGTTCTCTAGATTTGGGTTATCATAGATTTTGAAATTAATTAGGTTGTCCTTCTGCCCTTTTTTACCAACAGAAGGGGCTGAATTGCAATCCTCCAGCAGAATGCACAAAAGGCCAGATGCAACTTATGGATCTCGGAAAGGCTATTCTACACCAGCCGTTGGTGGTACAGACACTGGGTCATCTCTTGGCCACAGGAAAATGAAGTATACATGAGCATGTTTCCAATGTGCAGAGTGTCTGTATGACCACAGAACAAAATTAACATACTATTTAAAGACCACTTAGAACAAATGTTCACTATGTTTAAAACCTGTACACAAGCACTTTAGTGGTAGATTATTGTATGCATGGGGACACAGGAAACAGTATAGACTTGTTGATGAAACCTCTAGTTGTTTTCAGGTCATCCTAAATCATATTTCTTAAAGAACATTTTGTGAAGTCAAATCTCTCAGGAGGTTTTTTTTAATTTGGATTGTCTCGAAAAAAGTATAAGAAAGTTGCTTTCCCCTTTTCATAAATGCTCAACAGGCCAGCATGTTTTCTTCAGCAGATAGAGGGAACCACACTCACAGGCTGTAACTGGACTTCCTGCACTTCTATGGTTTACTTCCTTTGCTGTATACCAGAGCACCCATGCACTCATTGCTGCTTATCACTCAGATCCCTATCCGTTGTTGGTACGCGGCTCTTTGCCACTTGAAATGTATGGAACCCTTATGGCATGTTATTTGGCTGGCGGAGATGGCAGGCCTCAGGGAGTTTTGTTCTTGTGACCTTATTTGTGTCTCTGTGTTGGGAGATGTCTAGAGGGAAGGGCACATGTGGTCATTCCAAGAATTGGCGGCTGAGTTCCATTTGCATTCTTCTCAGTTCTGTAGACACCTTCAATTGCCCTTGCTCTGAAAGCAGACTGGATACTCTCCCTGAATTTAACCTACTGGAATGTAAATTGGTAACTGATGAGATTGGCACGGGAGGCATCTCATGTTTATATAAATCACTGGTCATTAACACACTGGACCCCCGAGGATCCTGAGGTCACAGTGAGAGAAGGACTTGGGGGCCCTTCATGATGAAGAGTGTGTTGAGGAGAAAAGGCCTCGAGGATGTTGGCTATCTAAGTGTTCTACCGCTTGATTTAGTTTAAGTACTTGCTTGGGATTTACTACTCCTCGGCATGCTTATGGTGCATGGGGCCTGCTCAAGGCCCTGAATGTCTGCAGTGACGTCATTCTCCAGGCTTCCTTTACCAAGTATTGTGGGACTGTCCAGTGGTGCAAGAGTATTGGAATGAGGTCAACAGCTGGTTCGGGCGAGTGATGGGACTGCCACTGGTTCCAGACACCAAGACTGTTCTGCTGGGGGTAATGTTCACACTGGAGGAGTCCAGAGCCACGTGCGCCCTTATTTCCATGGTGTATTTGGTTACTAAGTGAGACCTGACCAGACATTGGAGAGATGTACAGATGTCGCTGCTGCACAAATGGGTTAGTGGACTGGACACCTGTGCAGCAATGGAAATACTTTAAGGCACGGGTGTCCCACAGAAATATTACCAAATTTGGGGCCCATGGACAAGATTCAAGGGCCATGTGGATGGATTATGCAGGCGGGTTTTTGGGTGGCTCTCTTTTTTTAAAAATAAATCTTATTATTGTGCAGGATAGACATCGCATTGGGGAATACAAGTATTGAAAATAAAAGCATGTTGAGCGCATAATCAAATAAAAGTGCATTCTTACAGCAGGTGATTCATCTAATAAGTTTCTTAGCTTCTCTTTAAATAACTAGAAAACATCTCAAACATTTCATAATTGCTAACTTTCAAGTACTATGCAAGTGACCAATAAGGAACATAGATTAGACACTAAGAAACATTCAGAAGGACTCGTGCAGAAAATGCTTCGCATATTACAAGTTAAAAGTGAAATATCAAAAATCTAGATTCTAAAGTGCCACTGTGCTAGTCGTGCAAAAACCAAAGAATTCATTTTTTTTTAAAGACATAAATTGCTGAAAGTGAACAATAACAGCATTGAAACTAGACTGACGACATCGAGCCTCGTATGTTTTTAGTAGTTTACCGGTGCTGTGTAGGTGGGCTTAACACCGGAAAAGGCATGACATATGCATGCATTTCACAAATGAAAGCAAGCAGATTTTGAAAGGGAAGCCCACGAACCAATGTGAGTGACTGACATGACATGGGCATGGTTTGAAGCCCAAAGAGAGATTACAGAATCTGTGCACTTTGCACTCGCCCATAAACACTGGGGAGGAATAAACTGCTATGCAAGATCTATACCCTATATTCCAAAAGATCTAAATTTTAAAGTGCCACAGTGCTAGTGCAAAAAACAATTGTTCACATTATTAACACTCGAAGGGCTGCTAAGACTCTTTTCAAAATGGACAGCTGAATCAAACAATAGAATCTCTTCTTAGCAGCAGCACCCTAGGTCCTAGGACAACGGAAAGACCCATTACCTTATAAAACAAAATTCCATTCCTAAAATGCATCGATAACTTTATATATACTATATGCTCAATGCAATAAGTGCCTAGTTAATTCTCTTAACCTGGGAGCAAACCTAATTACCTTAGGAAAGAGGGAAAGTCTCCCCAAATCACCACAAACCTCTGGAGGGACCCTACATGCTTTGCATAAGCTTCCTCAAAATCTTTGGTCCTGTTGGACCTGGGACTCCCCATTTCTAACAGGTCCTAATCATCTTATCAAACCATTGTTGATGTGTAGGGACAATGGTTGTCCTCCCGCCTTGTAAAATCAGCGAGCGTGGCACGCTATAGCTATTGAAATAAAATATTGGTGGTATTTACTCATCTTATGTACCACATGCGATGAAGGAAACCAAACCAACATTGGCTCTGTTGAAAATATCGTGTGGACATTTCTGCAAATTTTTAAAAAAGACAGCACTCCAAAACGGATACAGTATGGGACCAGTAAAAAAAAGTATGTATCCAATCTCCCGAATAAGCTACATTACATTAAAAACATTGATCGGGGTGGGGTGGAAACATACTATGCAGCTATGTGGTGCATAATAGGCTAGCCACAGGATAGAAACAACATTATTTTAGAATTTACGGCTCTAAGTGGTTTTTGCCCTAACGGGCTAAGATAATGCCACTGCCTAATGTTTAACCTACAATTGGTATCCCGAGTGACTTTTTCTAAAATTTCCGGTATTAATGCCTGGTTAGAGTATTGTCGAAGAAATTGATACCAGCTCCCCACTCCCAAAAGCTTGTTCTCACTAATGAAGCGAATTAACAGAGAGGTATCTTTCCTTATTACCTGAATGTTTACTTTTGAAAAGCAAGTTATCTGACTCAAACTCAGAAAGATAGACATATTTTGATTACCAAATTGCTGAGTTATTAGGTCCCAAGTAATTAAATTTGACCCGTTGTAAAAATCCCCCATATCCTGTCCTCCTTTGAGGTAATAATAATCTTATCATCTGCCCCATAATAAAGCTTTTTAAGAGTATCTACAAATTGAACCAGGAATCTGAATTGTTCCAAAATATAAAACAAAACTTGTCAGTTTACTAAATCAAAATCTTTTTCTGCTTCCATTATTAAAACTGCCACTTTCTCTTTATTAAACGAAAAAAAATTGATCACCTATACCAAAATGTGAGTATTTGGAGACATAGGGCCTTGATACGAGTTTGGCGGTCCGTCGATCGCCTTGGTGGTTTAGACACCATCAGGATTGTGGTCAGACTGCCGTATTACATGTCATGCTGGTGTATGGAGCAAAGACAACTATGGTTTCACCTGCACTGCCAGGCCTCACAGACCGCCACAGTCACGAGCCAGCACAAACAGGCCAGCGGAGACAGTGTTTCCGCTGGACACATTACGAGGTTGCACACCACCAATGTGACCGTGGCAGTCTAACCACCCCCTCTCAGGAGGTGGAAACGGACAGTACAAAGGGAGACACTCACCTGCAGGCAGCTTTACACATCTGATGCCACCATGGATCCCATCATGCACGTCCTGCGGCTGTTGTTGATCAACGATGGAGCACAAAATCAATGCAGATGTTTGCGCAACCGACTATAAGTACACACACCTACCTGTGTAATTTCCCGTAACAACAGATTGTAGCACCATCGTCCACATCATGTGGGGTCACGCTATGGGCACAGCATGTACAGAGTCCAAATCATAAATAAAGATGGACCCATTGTCAGTCCCAATATGCCAGTTTTGGGCAGGTCACTCACACTGCACTGCAACACTACACAAAAACTCATGTCTACACACGGATAGTGAAGGCTACACAATATTTTCTCACACATCACCAACAACACACAAAATCACATCTACAAATACAACTCACACACTCACATTCCACTCAGGCCATGGTCTATTGTAACATACAACACACATGTGTCTTCCTGTGGCATGGAACACAAACACCACTCTAATAAAACAGCTCTGCAATTAACACACACATCACCCGCATCACAGCACAATGGAAGGACAATGGCATGCGCAAGAGACAGGGAGACAAATAGACAAAGAGCACAATGCTAACAATACCTGCACAATAGGGATGGGGTATCAGGAGCACTCAGGGAAGGAGACTGCACTGGGACACATATCACTTTGCACACACCCCTCAGATAACATGTGCACAAGAAATTGCCCTATTTAACATATCCATCTGCACAATGTGGAAGCGCAAGTCAGCAAAGCACATAAAAATCCAACTGCATGGGACATACCTCTACATGAAGTAGGACCCATACACAGGCAAATTCAAACAAAGCTAGCACAACTGAATACACTCCATTTCTGTACAAACAAATCTTAAACTGACACACATTAGATGAATCCATAAGCTAGATCAGGGGACAAGGCTAACACCATACATGCCCACATTGGACAACACAAGATGAAATACCATAACAAACAGTACAGAATGCCATGACACCACCATTGCTTTTACACCCACTTATCCATACACTCAAAATATACCCTTCTTTTGGGAGACACCAGCACTGGCCACGAAGACAGATACTGAAAACAACTGCAAATGGATAAAAAATCAGGCTGAAACACACACAACTGTAGGCACACAATACAAGTCGCTCAGGAACAACATTAAGGTAAAAAGGAATTGCAGGACAAATGTATACCCAACTGTTTGGGTTTATTAACTTGAAGTTTTGTAAAGTTCAAAGGCCATTGGCCAGTCCATATTAAGTCCAATAAATCCAATAACAGCACAGTGCTGTGCCTAAACTTGACTCCCAACTGCAACGGAACCTCCTCAGGAAGGGCCATCAAGGGGGCAGGTAGGCATCTCACGAATTGTCCAGGGGTGGAGGGTTTGAATTCGGGAGGGGATGTTTGGGCTTGGGAGCGGTGGTCATTTTGGGAGGGATGGTGTCCTTCTTGGGGGAGAGAGGTATGGGTGCCTGAGGGGGTGCAGAGGAGGCCTTGGAGGTGGGCTGGAGGTGAGTGAGGGCCTCTTAGGTTTGGGACAGGGTGGAGGGAACAGGGGAAAGGTTAAGGTCAAACAAAAAATCTTTCTTAGGGACATGGGGACGGTCAGCAAAAGAGAGTCGGGATTTGGAGGTCGAGGGAGTGGTTGTCTGCTGTGTCGGTGTGGATGTTGTGGGTGCATGCTTCTGGGATGTATGTGTCTGTTGGGTGGGTGAGTGAGTGCGTTTGTGTGTCTTGGGGGACTGGGAAGTGGAGGTGCTGGGGGATGGAATGGTGGATGTGTCTGTGTGTGGCTATTGGGGTGGTGACTGCAGGAATGCTGGATGTGATGGATGTATGTGTGTCTGTAGTTATGTAGGCAATTGTCGTGCTTGTGGTGGATGTCTCAGTGTCTGCAGGGGGGTGTCTGCGGGTATGATGAGTGTGGTGGGTGTGTCACTGACTGCTGGTGGGGTGCCAGTGGGCATGCTGGATGTTGTGTGTTTGATGCTGGGGTTGTCTAAGGCAGTTGTGAGTGTTGTTGTGTCTGGGTGGCTGTTGTATGCCTGTATGCCAGTGTGTTTTGTGGTGCTTGTGTTTGTGTGTGCTCCTCTTGTGTGTTGATGTGGATGCATGCAGATCTGTCTGTGTGCTTTGGGTAGGTAGAAGAAGGGGGAATCTGGATTGGGAAGCAGGAGGTGGAGGGGGGACGGAAGGTGGGGGGTGACTGGTTGCCGTCAGTGTAGAGGACAGAGCCTGAAAAGACTCTGAGTGCATCAGCAGAAGCCATTAGTCCCTTGAATGTTGGCGAGGCCCTGAGATTTGCAAGTACTTGTTGAAGGCCCTCAACATTTTGCCTAATTCGAAGCAGCATCACTCTCCAGATTTTGATCATGCAAACTCAGATGTCTGTATGTGGATAAATACCTGTACCCAACCACATGTGATTTCTACATAACTGCAAGTCACTCCATGATGCATGCCAACATTCGGGAAACATACTTTACCCATCACACATGAGCAGTGCACTTTTCCACATGATGCCACATCAAGGGCATAGATATTCACATTGTGGCTTTATACACTAAGCCTCCCTGTCATGTCCCCCATTGCTACTGTAGTTGTACATGCCAAATCACATGCTATGATGGCTCAGGGTCTGTGTCAGCCAATAAACAATGGTGACACTCCCCTGTCTATGGCACAACAAGAAATGTACCCCCATTGTAAATGTCCTATTCTACACAGAGGTTGGCATGCACATATATGAGCAGGAATACAGACATCCCACTAAAATAGATAGACCATGCATAAAATTGCAGCTCACAAATGTTTTACAAAGAGAAAGAGACACATGCTGACATGTAGGCATAAGGAGTGTTGGCAAAAGTGGTGGAACATAAATCATGCCAATGGACATTCCCCACTTACCAAGGGAAAATAGTGATCCATAGCAGCATCCAAAGACCAATGTAATCCCTGTCACATGTATGTTGGACATCTTCACATTACAGACTGCAATCAGGTACTAGCACCCGTCATATGATGAAGACAAATAGCTTCTGGGTGGCAGATGCCTTTGTACACATTTGCCCAGACACATGGCAGAGGACAGTGACTTATTACCTACTTACCTTTGGCCTGGGACATTTAGGAGTAGTGGTCGGTTGCATAGAAATTACATCCACTACAACAACCAACAATACTTGATTCATCCATGTACACAGCCATATATCGTCCCTGCAGAGCAAGTGGTTTGTGGATTCCACCCAGTTATGTCCAGGGTCCCTGGGACAATAGGCAAGGCTATCAGTATACAACACATGACATGTCAACACACACAATCACTCATCTACTGTGTGACACATGGCTCATCTCTAATTGTTAGGGGAAGCTGTCAGAACCTCATTCAATCACTTGGCAATGGGACAGACAGGAATATGCCCTGTACTCACCCCCTTGTGGCTTCTGTGCTGCCCTAAATGCCCATCAAGCGCCCGATAGTATACCACCAGGATGTGGGTTATTAGTGGGTCATGGTCCAAATGGCATTCCGCCCACCTTTTTCTGCAGTGGGCGCTTCGCTGGCGGTGGGCCCCCAGAGTCTGCACTCTCTTGGTGATGGCTCTCCATAATCCCTTCTTTAGATGGGCGCTGACCTGCATAGATGCAAAAACACATCAAGAGTTCATGTGCACAAGTCTCATCACACATGGTTAAGTCACCTACATGTTAGTAACATAAAGTTAGAACTTTCCTATTCGTCAATGCTACTCAAGTGTGGCACATAGAACTCAATACCTACAGGGACATTGCTACAGCCATACATTTCCCAGTCTACAAACCAACCCACCACCATGATCATGCCCTACAATGACTAAGCAAACCTAAGGATATCATGTGGGGCATGCCCCAGCAACCTGGTTGAGATGTGAGCCACTATAAGACACATCAGACCTTTGTGGCATCTGAATGGTATACTCCTTAGGCATGAATGGGCCACCACATTCACACTCTGTTCCTACAGACTACTGCCAGAGTACAAACTCAAACATCACACATGGTTAACAATGAAGGGATCGGCATGGTGGTTTCAAAAAGTATCTTCTACCCTGTCCACTTGTGGACATGAGCATGACAAATGCAGACTTATGCCACTTCAGTGGGTGCGGCTCTTTGTTATGTACCTGTATCACAGAACATACATGTCCATACTACAGAGATGCCATCCAATGAACAAAAGGCATGCATTGTAGAGTTTCTGCTATATGGCCAAGCTACTGAGTCACATATCATGGCCTCCCAGGAATCAATATCAGTAATGCAATAAGCTTGCATAGGGCAAATATGACCTGTGTGAAGGTGACAACAATGCCGTGGGAGTAAGGGACCTGTCATGAGTCAAAGACACACATTGACAATGATACTAAGTGCAGGTGTAACCGATCAGTAACTCACCTCTGCACCCATTCATAATCTGATCAAAGGAATGAGGCATTCTGGGCAGGATATTACACCAGAGCATCATATTGCCCATATGACAAGTTCTACTGGGGTATAGGGCGTGGGCATAGTGACACAGTTGAATAGCCACAATAACTACATCCCAGCCTAGACTAGGGCCCATACTGGGAGATACACGTGACAGGCCCTGGTCTCTGCAGGCTGAACAAGCAGAACCTACAGGACACTACATTCCCATTACTTCCTTGCATGAGAGTACATCATGTAGCCAACAGCTACTTGGCATGTGGTGTGTGTGGCAATCTAAAAGGCAGAGAGGGTGATGATATGTCTTCCAAACAACAATCTAGCAAGGGCAGATGTGTGAAGAAATCTATGTGGCAATATACACATAGTTCACATTACTCACAAACGACACATACATCATGTATACTCAATTCATGCTGTCATGCACATACATGTTGTCTGAGATATACAACAATCATGAGGAAAGATATGTCAGTGGATGGCTGGAATGTCACCTCACCTAGTTATGTGCATCCAACACAAGGAGGATCTAGGAACATAAAAAAGACACACCACGATGTGAATGAACTAAACATATGTTACTGGCCACCAATACCTGCACATTGGCCCTCCTATTGATGCCACATAGACTGCACCTAGAGACACATGCATAGTCAATCTGGCACCCATGGGCACATTCTAGCCTGTGAGGAGGAAAAGGATGGTGAAGTAAAGAGAAAACTGTGCACATGAGGTATTTATCTGCTCCTCTGGTGCACCGTAGAGTTGCCATACAGGGGTTGGACTTCATCTACTAGTCTCTCCAACTCCTCTGGAGAGAAGGCAGGGGCCCTCTTGCCTGCTGACCGTGGCGTGATTGCGAACTGAGGCAGTTCACAGCAGCTCGGTAGTGGAGGTCTTGCTGGCATCAGTGCCAGGAGTCAAGTGATGAATCGGCAGATCATGGCGGTCACGTACACCACGTACACGGTCGCTACTGCTGGCGGACACAGCCATTGGCCCGCGTCCACCAGTGGTAACAACGTTAGCCTATGACAGTGTCAGCTGCAGTTGGAACCACCTACCACCATGACAACTTCTGCTGTCTGTTGTGGGCAGTTCCTAACGTCCGGTGGAGTAGGTAAGGTGAGCATAATTTTATAGGCCTGAAATGCAGTCTTGGGCATTACAAAACTGCATCACACCTCTGAAAATTTTGTGTTGTGCTCACAAACATGCTTATCCTGTCATGTCATGTAGGTTGTACTACTCAAACATCATCGTAGTATGACGCAGGGCACAGATGGCATTTTACAGTCGGGCACAGACCATCCGTCAAAGGTCATTTCTGCATTTGGACTATCCAGTCACTTTTCGAGGGGCATTTGTGATGCACATATTTGAGTTTGGTTGAGATACATGATGTGGACACATATGTGGCAAACCCCAGGGGTCACTTGTGAAACCTGTGCCATTAGCAGCTGTGATGTGTACTAATTGCCATGTCTATCCCTTCTAAAAGGACTTGTCACATGTTATCATTGATATGCATCATGTATGTAGCTGAGGACACAATGACTAATGTCAGCACATATTTCTTGTCATATTTAGGTACACAGGTAGAGGGAGAATGTGTCAATCACCTGTCTACCATCCACTACTAGACCTTCAGACCATGGAAGAACGACACATCATACTCCTATGTCATCTGAATTGGCAAACATTAAAGGACTTATGTCATCAGTTGGAGCCAGATCTGATGCCAGCTATTAGTAATCCAACCAGCATACCACCCACTGTAGAAGTCATGTAATTATTGCTCCTACTAGGAACAGGGCCCTTCCAACATACAGTGGCCCTGGCATTACCCAACCTATGTTCAGTTTGGTTTTGGTGGATGTCCTTTCAGCACTGTTGAAACACCTGGACAGCTACATCCAGTTTCCTCGATGTTAGGGTTTAGCCCATGTGAAGGATGACTTTTATGGCCTTGCATGCATCCCACATGTGGTGGGGGCTATTGATGGCACACATTTTGGCTTTGTCCCACCACATGCCAATGAACAAATATACTGCAACAGAACAAACTACCATTCCGTCAACGTGCAAGTTGTATGTTTGGAGGACCTATGCATTTCACAGGTCTGTGCCTGTTCTCCAGGTTCAGTCCATGATTGATTCATTATGCAAAACAGCACTATTCCCCAGCTGATGACACAACTGTACCCAGAGAGGGCCTGCCTGGTTGGTAAGTCACATCTGTTCTTTTTGTGTGTGTGCAATGTCTGGTGCCCCAATTCTCATAAGAGGGACTCATTGTTGCATTTTGTCCAATTCCTTCACAGGAGACTCAACATATCAAACCATCCTTGGTTGCTGATGCCAATAAGGAATCCAACTACACCAGTGGAAGTCTGCTTCAGTGAGGATCATGGAAGAACAAGGCGGGTAGTGGAGTGGGCTTTTGGAAATCTGAATGTCAGATTTAGGTGTCTGGACCATACTGGTGGAGACTTCCTCTCCTCACCTGAAAAACTGTGTCAGATCACTGTGGCATGCTGGATGTTCCACAACATTGCCCTTTGGAGGAATATCCTGTACATCCCAGAGTAGGGGGAGCCTGCAGTGCCACCGGGCGAGAATCCTGAAATGCCAAGTGAGGATGACAGTGGTGAAGGGGGAAGGAGCTGACTTGTGGGAAGATCTCATCAATAGCTACTTTTCTTGAGTGTAAGTATGTCATGTGACGTACTGACCGTGATTGTACGAAGAACTGTAGTTGCCAGAATGTGTGGAGTAGAGTGTTTCGTAAAAAAACGGGGGAGGCAATGCTCTGCAATATTCAGCCAAAGGGTGCTTGAAGGGTTAGCCTAGGACATATCCCCACCTTGATGTAGCTACATTGTTTGTGTCAGTCTCATTGCAATGTAATTTCCTTTCAAGATGCTTGACAAATGAATTGTGGAATGTGAGTTTTTTCAAGCCTATTCTCCTTGTTTTGTCGTTGTCTAGGTGCCGTCACCATCTGATGCTGTTCCGACATAGCAAGTGGACTTGGATTGTTCCAGGTAATGTAGGTCAAAGATTTGGGATGTATGAGACCTGTGCCAAGGTAGTTTGAACTGTGTTTGGGTGGAAGGTCAGAAGTGCACATTGTACTTGTTTATTGTGCTGTGTTGGGCCGATTGCATAATGTGTGTGATCATGTGTCCATGAACTATGTTGTCATCAGGTGCAAGCAGGGCATCCACTTTTCGCATTGGCAAAACACCTTTCGTGTATGACCTGTATGTAGCTGTAGATGTGTTTCATCTTTGCAGACCACTGTGCCTGTGCCACAACACTGACATATGTTTGTGTCATACCACCAGATAGGTCATTGGATTATGATGGATCTGTGATCAGGGACGGTTATACTCCCCTCTATATGTACCTTGGTTTATGTGATGTTGGATTACTCTGGGTTGGTATGTGATAAGGCGCAAGCTGGTGACCCCATTCACTTTTCGGCTTGCCTATTCTACAGGACAATGTCTAACAAGGCCCATCATTCTGTGGTCTGGGGGGCTGTACCTTGGTTTATCTACCATGACACAATGGGGGTCATTACAACATTGGCGGTAAAAGCCGCTTACCACCGTGCAGAAGACTGCCAATACACTGCCGCGGAAATCCGCCACAGCTATTATGACCCACATCTCGGAATCCGCCGAAATTCAGACACCCACACAAGTCCGCCATACCAAAGGTCAGTGATAAACTGGCGAAAAAAAATCCTCCACCGTCACCCCAACAGAAACACGCCCATGCTATCATGACCCACGAATCCACACGGGGGTCTTTCAACCGCGGTATTCCATTGGCGGTACATACCGCCGCGCTCAAAATACACACACATCTCCAAAACACCGCCACATTGGACAATTCGAAATACACACACCTGATAAACATACAAACACCACTCCCACACACCCAACACAATATAAAACACACACCCATATCACCCACAAACCCCTATGACCAAAAATTTTGACGAAGGCCAGAGAGACTGCACAGCATAGACAACCCCACTACACAGAGGCACACAACATCACCCACACAACATCCACGCTCAATACACCACACACCACTACACATCACCACTCTCATCACCACATACACCACCCCACACATCACCTACACCACCCCATGGCACGGCAAAGACACCCCAGGTTCTCTGAGGTGGAGGAAATCGTCCGGGTAGAGCCACAGCTATTCGGATCACAGGTGCAGCACACCTCCATAGCTAGGAAGATGGAGCTATGGCGAAGAATAGTCGAAAGGGTCAACGCAGTGGGACAACACCCAAGAAATCGGGAGGACATCAGGAAGAGGTGGAACGACCCACGGGGGAAGGTGTGTTCCGTGGTCTCAAGACACAACATCACGGTACAGCGGACTGGCGGCGGACTCCCACGTCCTCCCCCACAACTAACAACATGGGAGGAGCAGGTCTTGACCATTATGCATCCTGAGGGCCTCGGAGGAGTCGGTGGAGCAAAGGACTCTGGTAAGTCAAATCTTAACTATCATATCCCCCACCCTACCTGCATGCTATCACAGACCCCCACCCTCACCCCCTCCCCTATCACTCCAACTCCTCACTAATGTACTAATAACACAAACCACCCATCCCAACACCAAGCCCTGCATGACACAACAAAGCATGGACACCCCTCACTAAAGCATGCCCACTGCACATACCCATAATACCCCACCAAACATCATCACACAAGCCCCCACACAGAAATGCTAGCACTGGGGTACACGCTCACCCACCCATTGCACACCATGACACACACACATGCAATAATCATGCTTTTACACCCTGCAGGACCACTACCCGACGTCACCTGACAGGAGGGTCCAGACATCTCTACCCCACCCACAGAAGAGGCCCACAGTGATGACAGCAGCTCTGGCCAACTGGATCCAGATGACCAGCCCGGACCATCGTGGGCCTCGGGACAGTCGGTTCCCCCCGCACAGGCACAGCCCACCACAGACCTTCCACCCTCTGGTAGCACCAGCACACCACCCACCCAGCGGGCCCATACCTCCCTCCCCAGGACACGTCAATCAGCTGTGTGTCCACCACTACAGGGAACCCAGGATAACCCACCACCCCAACAACAACAGGGACCTGAGGGCAGTGGTAGTGGGCACACGGTCCAGGGGACGGAGGCCCAGGAACACAGGGGAACTGGGAGGGCTGCTGTGCGACAGGGGGCGGACAGGCCAAGGGAACCCACTCTCCACGAGGCCCTCTCCTCCATCATGGGAGCATACCACCACTCCCAGGAGACTATGGCTACGGTCCTGGCCAAGTTTCAGGAGACCCAGCGCATGCAGGAGGAACAGTATTTGGGGTTCAGGGAGGAACTCAGAACCATAATCTCCGCCCTGGGCACCATCGTAGGGGTGCTGAAGGAGATACTGAACACCAGGAGGGACACCGTGGCACTCCAAGGGGCCCCTGACACTAGCATGGACGATGAACTGCCCACCACCTCTGCCGGCACTAGTGGACAGGAGGCACCGCCACATGACCACCACACCAGCACCCCACCCCCTGCAGACAGAGAACCACCCCGCAAGCGGTCCCTGAGATCCAGGAACAGGACAGAGCACGATGGCAAGACCCCCGCCAAGAAATGAGACCATCCTGATTGTCATCCCACTGTCCCACTTTGAAACCCTGTCCATATTGGAACTGCCCCAGCTCCACTTCCTATGCCCATATGGGTTGTGCCCCTGTGAGACTAATAGATTGGACTCTGCCATGGACATTCCTCCACCATCATCCCTCACAATTTTACCACCCCCTCCAATATTTAGCACTTCAATAAACACCCTTGAAGCACAAAACAATCTGGAGTCAGTCTGTGATTTTGAAAATGTGTATTAGCAACGACAGTGACAAAATCGGTTCTCAAATGTAATGTCAACATACCTATGTCACACATTACAAGTCCATGAAGAATGTAAGCAGATAACACACGTTGGTAACCACACCTGTGAAACCGTAATGGAAATGTACAACTCAGTTACTATATACTGCTTGAAATTGACAGACAGGATAGAGGTAGAAGTGTGAAAGTACTTGTAGTAGGCAAGAATGTGTTCTCACCTGTGTGTCACTGGAAATATTGCTGGATGACTGAGTCCCTGTTGTCAATGTCTTCTTCCTCTGCTTCCTCCTCATCACTGTCCACAGGCTCCACAGCTGCCACAACACCGTCATCTGGACCATCCTCCTGCAGAAAAGGCACCTGGCGTCGCAAAGCCAGATTGTGAAGCATACAGCAGGCGATGATGATCTGGCACACCTTCCTTGGTGAGTAGAATAGGGAACCACCTGTCATATGGAGGCACCTGAACCTGGCCTTCAGGAGGCCGAAGGTGCGTTCGATCACCCTCCTAGTCCGCCCATGGGCCTCATTGTAGCGTTCCTCTGCCCTGGTCCTGGGATTCCTCACTGGGGTCAGTAGCCATGACAGGTTGGGATAACCAGAGTCCCCTAATAGCCACACACAGTGCCTCTGGAGTTGACCCATCACATAAGGGATGCTGCTATTCCGCAGGATGTAGGCATCATGCACGGAGCCAGGGAACATAGCATTTACCTGGGAGATGTACTGGTCTGCCAAACATACCATCTGTACATTCATCGAATGATAACTCTTCTGGTTCCTGTACACCTGTTCACTCCTGTGGGGGGGGACCAAAGCCACATGGGTCCCATCAATGGCACCTATGATGTTGGGGATATGTCCAAGGGCATAGAAGTCACCTTTAACAGTAGCCAAATCCTCCACCTGAGGGAAAACGATGTAGCCCCTCATGTGTTTCAGCAGGGTAGACAACACTCTGGACAACACGTTGGAAAACATAGGCTGGGACATCCCTGATGCCATGGCCACTGTTGTTTGAAAAGACCCACTTGCAAGGAAATGGAGCACTGAGAGCACCTGTACTTGAGGGGGGATCCCTGTGGGATGGCGGATAGCTGACATCAGGTCAGGCTCCAACTGGGTACACAGTTCCTGGATTGTGGCACGGTCAAACCTGTAGGTGATGATTAAATGTCGCTCCTATATTGTCAACAGGTCCACCAGCGGTCGGTACACCGGAGGATTCCGCCATCTCCTCACATGTCCCAGCTGATGGTGCCTAGGAAGGACAACAGCGACCACAGAGTCAAGCAACCCAGAGGTATGTACCCACAGTCTACACAGAACACGAAACATAATCCAAAAAGTTATCTGTATGTGTGTTGAGTCCAGGCCTAGGTATGTGTGACACAGTTGAAAATGAAGCCATGTGGGCCCCTGAAATGGCGGCTGCCTGACCTCTAAACTGGGACAATGGGATGTGAGGTAACTGTGCTGTCATTGTACACCGTCGCGGTAGGCGGTCGAAGACCGCTGTGCAATGCTGCATTGGTTAACATTGGACCCTATGGGTCCCAGGAGCCAATGACGAAGTGCGCTGGCGGTGATGATACGCACCGGCGTGGACGTGACCGCCATTTTCTATCTGTTGAATCACTCGATACCTGATCTTCGACAGGAGAGGACCTACACTGCAAGTGCTGCTGTGACCTTGGTCTGGAAGAGACAATGGCTCGTGCGTCTGGGGAAAGGGCCCCTGCCTTCACTGCAGAGGAGTTGGAGAAGCTTGTGGACGGGGTCCTCCCCCAGTACACGCTACTCTACGGTCCTCCAGACCAACAGGTGAGTACATAGGGAGCAAGTTGTATGGGCTATGCGTGGGTGGAGAGGGCTGGTTGTAAGAAGGAAGGGGGCAGAGTTCTGCGAGCATGAAGGACTGTGAATGCATGTGCCACATGGCAAGAGTAGGGATGTGGGCCACTCACTTTGACGGTGCAGTTGGTAATGACTTCTCTTCTTCCCCTGTACATGTCATGTAGGTCAGCGCCCACCAGAAGAAGGATATTTGGCGTGCCATCGCCAAGGACGTCCGGACCCTGGGGGTCCCCCAGAGACGGAGCACCCACTACCGTAAAAGATGGGAGGACATTCGCCGCTGGAGCAAGAAGACGGCGGAGGCTCAGCTGGGGATGGCCTCCCAAAGTGGGAGGGGTGCCCGTCACACCATGACCCCCCTGATGTTCAGGATCCTGGCAGTGGCCTACCCTGAGTTGGATGGGCGCTTGAGGGCATCACAGCAGACACAAGGGGGTGAGTACACTCTCATTCAGCTGACTTTGCGCGGAGTGAAGGTGTCTGGGTGGGGGAGGAGGGCAGTGGGTTTCCCTAGGCCAGGGTGAGTTCCGTAGGCTAGGCCCCTCCGTAATGCAGGCCATGTGGCACTCCACCCCACCTCTGTAGAGTGCCAAGTACAGGTATACATGCCCCTGTGTCATCTATGTGTGCTGATGTCCACCATAGCCATGTAGGCCATATTCCAGTAACTGCATCAGTCGAGCCCAACAGCGTGCCGTAGTTCAGGGGGCTGCTGTGTCTGTATTGTCCGCCAACTGTAGCGGTAAGCCATGCACTCAACCTGTCTTTCTTCTGTCGTTCCCCCCCCCCCTTTTTGTGCTCTCCCTGTTCTTATGTGCATCAGCATCATCAGATGGAGGTACTGTGGCACGGAGCACGAGGGAGCTGCAACCCACATGGCCATGGAGGGCCACACCACGGACTCTGAATACACCAGTGGGACGGAGGGCGAGGGGAGCTTCACGCGGTCACAGGATCAGCAACTGGCGACACAGACTCGTCCTCCGATGGGAGCTCCCTTGTGGTGGCGGAAAAATCTGTGCACCCCACTTCTACAGGTACAGTCGCCACCCCCCCTACCAGCACTGCCCTCCCAGCAGCCCCTCAGCCTTCACCCCGTGCCCGCTCACCCAGGAGGGTGGGCATCACCTTCGCCCCAGGCACCTCAGCCCCTGCCCCGTCACCTCTGCTGCCCTCAGTGAGGAGGCCATTGACCTCCTCAGGTCCCTCACTGTTGGGCATTCTACCATTTTGAATGCCATCCAGGGTGTAGAAAGGGAATTGCAACACACAAATGCATTCCTGGAGGGCATTCATTCTGGTCAGGCTGCCCTTCATCGAACCCTGCAATCTCTGGCCTCAGCACTGATGGCAGCCATTGTCCCTGTCTCTAGCCTCCCCCCTCCAACTTCCTCCACTCAGACACAATCCCCTGTACCCCAGCCTATCCCAAGCACACCATCAGACCAGCCTGCACACACCTCAACACACAAGGGAAGCTCAGGCAAACATAAGCACCACACATCCCACAGGCACTCATGCAAGCATCACACACATACAGACACAGCAACATCTACTGCCTCCACTGTGTCCCCCTCGTCGTCGTCTCCCTCCTCCCTCCCAGTGTGGTCTACACTCTCACCTGCATGCACTACCACTACAGCCACTAGGTCCCGTACCAGCACACCCACAACCACACCCTGTTCACCTGCACTCACCACCCCCACTACCATTTACACGTCCCCTGTGTCCTCTCCCAGTGTGTCTGTGACGCCCCCTCCCAAAGTACACAAACGCGGGCACACACCCACCCAACAGCCACCCACCTCACGACAGCCTCCAGCGCATGCACCTGCACCCAAATCAACAAAAGTTACACCTCCTACAACCACCTCCTCTTCCTCCACTCCCAGATCCCCTCCAGCTACCCGTCCCAGTGTTCGTAAGAAACTTTTCCTGAGCAACCTTGACCTCTTTCCCACCACCACCCCCCTCCAATTCATAGGTCCCGTACTAGCACCTCAGCCCAAATATCGCCGGTAACAGTGGTGCCTGTTAGAGGTATGTGGAGTGCACCAGGCACCAGGGCAGTCAGTGTGACACGGAGCCACAGCACAGCCAGTCCCCCCCCTGTGAAGCACCAGAAATTGGACAGTGCCCGACGGGAGAGGGGGAAGACTCCAGCCAGCAAAGCCGCTCACAAGGGTCCCGGGGGGAGTGTCCACTCAGATGTGACTCCTCCCAAGGTGGGGAAGGGGCAGAAGAAATCGCCAAAATCTGGGAAGAGCAGCACGGCGGATAAGACCGCCATCATCCCCGCTGCCCAGGAGGCCACCGCCAGCCCCATCGTCACTGGCCAGGAGGCCACCGCCAGAGTCAGTGCCCAGGAGGGCAGCCCCATTGTCACTGGCCAGGAGGCAACCGCCAGAGTCAGTGCCCAGGAGGGCAGCCCCATCGTCACTGGCTAGGAGGCCACTGCCAGAGTCAGTGCCCAGGAGGGCCCCGGCAGCCACAGCCCCACTGGGCAATGAAGGACCGCCATGGCAAACACCGCTGAACAGGTCATAGACAGCAAAGTCAAGCACCGCTGAACAGGGCAAGCACCGCTGAACAGGGCAAAGACCGCCGTGGCAAGCACCGCTGAACAGGGCAAGCACCGCTGAACAGGGCAAAGACCGCCATGGCAAGCACCGCTGAACAGGGCAAGCACCACTGAACAGGGCAAAGACCGCCATGGCAAGCACCACTGAACAGGGCAAAGACCGCCATGGCAAGCACCACTGAACAGGGCAAAGACCGCCATGGCAAGCACCGCTGAACAGGGCAAAGACCGCCATGGCAAGCACTGCTGAACAGGGCAAGCGCTGCTGAACAGAGCAAAGACTGCCATGGCAAGCACCGCTGAACAGGGCAAAGACTGCCATGGCAAGAACCGCTGAACAGGGCAAAGACCGCCAACTCAAGCACCGCTAGCCCATGTGCGGCAGGGGCAGTGACGGAACTGGGACCGTCACGGAGAGAGTGATGCACTCTGGGCACCAGTCCCCCTCCAGAACCAGTGGAGAACAGCATCCACTCTGTCTGTCCTTAACAGGATGAAGCACTCTGGGCACCAAGCCCCCTCCAGAACCAGTGGAGGGATACATCCACTACCCCCGTCCTTGGCAGGATGAAGCACTCTGGGCACCAAGCCCCCTCCAGAACCATTGGAGAGATACATCCACTACCCCAGTCCTTGGCAGGATGAAGCACTCTGGGCACCAAGCCCCCTCCAGAACCAGTAGAGAACAGCATCCACTCCGTCTGTCCTTAACAGGATGAAGCACTCTGGGCACAAGTCCCCCTCCAGTACCAGTGGAGAACAGCATCCACTCCGTCTGTCCTTAACAGGATGAAGCACTCTGGGCACCAGTCCCCCTCCAGAACCAGTGGAGAGATACATCCACTACCCCAGTCCTTGGCAGGATGAAGCACTCTGGGCACCAAGCCCCCTCCAGTACCAGTGGAGAACAGCATCCACTCCGTCTGTCCTTAACAGGATGAAGCACTCTGGGCACCAGTCCCCCTCCAGAACCAGTGGAGAGATACATCCACTACCCCAGTCCTTGGCAGGATGAAGCACTCTGGGCACCAAGCCCCCTCCAGAACCAGTGGAGAACAGCATCCACTCCGTCTGTCCTTAACAGGATGAAGCACTCCGGGCACCAGTCCCCCTCCAGAACCAGTGGAGAACAGCATCCACTCCGTCTGTCCTTAACAGGATGAAGCACTCTGGGCACAAAGCCCCCTCCAGAACCAGTGGAGAGATGCATCCACTACCCCAGTCCTTGGCAGGATGAAGCACTCTGGGCACCAAGCCCCCTCCAGAACTAGTGGAGAACAGCATCCACTCCGTCGGTCCTTAACAGGATGAAGCACTCTGGGCACCAGGCCCCCTCCAGAACCAGTGGAGAACAGCATCCACTCCGTCTGTCCTTAACAGGATGAAGCACTCTGGGCACCAAGCCCCCTCCAGAACCAGTGGAGAGATACATCCACTACCCCAGTCCTTGGCAGGATGAAGCACTCTGGGCACCAAGCCCCCTCCAGAACCAGTGGAGACTGTCATCCACTTGAGAGACTGTGGCTTTGCACTCCCCAGGATTGAACAGTGGGCAACCCACCCACTGCAGAGACTTGAGAGACTGTGGCTTTGCACTCCCCAGGATTGAACAGTGGGCAACCCACCCACTGTAGAGACTTGAGAGACTGTGGCTTTGCACTCCCCAGGATTGAACAGTGGGCAACCCACTCACTGTAGAGACTTGAGAGACTGTGGCTTTGCACTCCCCAGGATTGAACAGTGGGCAACCCACCCACTGTAGAGACTTGAGAGACTGGCTTTGCACTCCCCAGGATACATCAATGGGCATGGAGCCCCCTTGTGGATCTGGCGTGCTGCACTCATCCGGCTGAGGTGCCCCCCTTCCCTTCCCCCTGCGGTGCCTGTGTATTTTGATCCGACGCCCCAGCAGTGTTCTCTCCATTTTGCTCAGGTATCGTGTGTGGGCCTCGCCCATGCATTGTGGGCCCAGTGGTCCACGGACATTGAATGGTGCATTACCTGCACTACTAATCGTGATGTATATTTTTTTGAATGTGAAAGTATATCTGTATATATTTGGTTACTGTATTTTGATATATTACAATGGTTGAATTCATTTCCTTTTGTCTTTGCACTCTTCCGGGGGGTTTGGGGGTTGTTACTGTAATGTTTGGATATGCATTGGTGTGTGTGTTGTAGTGGGTGAGGGTCGGGGCGGGGGTGTTGCGTGTGTGTGTACCTGACTTTTGGCTCCCCCTCCCTTATGTCGTAGGTGCAGTACTCACCGTTGTCTTCGGCGCCGGTGTTGATCATGGTTGTACAGGAGCAGGAAGACTATCGCAGGGAGTATTTGGAGTTCCGGTTCCAGGGTGTCCTCCTTCCTCGTGGAGTGTGTAGAGGTGAGCGTTTTCTAATTGAAATGGCTGTTTCCGCCGTGTTTTTATCCACTGTGAATCCGCCCCAGAAAAGATTGCGGATTGGTAGGTTGTGATACTGTGGGCGGTACTTTGTCTTCCGCCTGTCTGTTGGCGGTGACCGCCGCTCTGTTTGTCTGTACCGCCGTGGCGGTCGGAGTGTTAAAGTGGCTGTCTTTGTTGGTTTCCGCCACGGTCATAATTCCCATTTTTTTCCACCGGCCTGTTTCCGGTCTTACCGCCGCTTTAACACCGTCCGCCAGGGTTTTAATGACCCCCAATATGAGTTAGCCATTCTTGGCTCAGACATTCAAGACATATGCACTGCCTGTGTGCTCTACAGTGAGATAAATTGTTTGATGTGACCAGACACTCGTAGCAATGTGTTTGTGTGTGTTGTTAGTAATCCTTTTCAGGACACTGTACCTGTTACATATCCCTCCTTGTATTAGTATTGTGTGTCTTCCTCATTTGCTTCACATGGTGTTACATCTCTACATAGCAAAATATGGAACAAAAGCAAGCAGATAATGAAATTGTGATAGGTGAATTTATTGAAAAAGTGTGCTTCAAATTTGAATTGGGGCATTGTTGAGAAGAACTGTGAAGGGTTCAGTCATGGTGGAAGAAATAATTGGAGTAGATGCCACACAATTGGCAGTCCAAAGGCCAGTGTACCTGCTCCCATGGGAAATGGAAGGTGGTTGAAGAACAGTCAACAGAGTACATACATTCACACAGAGGAGGTTCTTTATGACGAGGTCACTTCCTGGCAGTAGTAGGTGTCTTGCCATCCTTACCTCCTGGAGTCTTAGCTGGACATCCCCACTTGCATTGAAGGGGGGTGATCTGCTGCTACAGAGGCATGGGTGTATGGGGTAGGTTCTTCCCCTGAAAAGGGCCCCTTTCAGTGGCTGGCACCGATGAAGGGCCAGGTGATGCTGTGCCAAATGAAGGGGTAGATTGTTGTTGATGATCCCTGATCAAGGTGGTGTTAATGACCCTCAAGACTCCTGTAAGGGAGGCCAAATTGGTATTGTTGTCCACCCACTGTTCACGCAAATCCCTATGGATATCCCTGAGCAGCTGCTTGATCTCCCGGAGTTCTACAAGAACCAGGCCCATCATGCCTTGGGACTCCTGATAGACCCCCAAGACTTGGCTGATGATGTAACCCCCAGAAGTATCCCCAGTGGCATCACCCTGCTGGCACACAGCATCCCTCACATGCACCCTACCCCCACAGGCCTGTGACTTTGCCACAGGGTGCCCTCTCCCACTGGTTCCAGGACCATCATTGTCCAAGGTGTGATGCTGCGACTCAGGGTCCTGGACTGGGGAACACAAAATGGTTGCCACTGTCCTAAGGACACAGGTTGGGGCGCGAATGGCTTCCTGTGATGTTGAGGCAACTGGGCTGGGAGGTGTTGATGTGCCTACAGTGAGATTCATAGTTGGGGGTCTGACCAGGTTGTCCAGATGGGCCTGAACCTTCCTTTATGTCCTGACATCCAGGAGTGTCTTCTTCCCTGAGGGCTTCAGCCATGGGGTAGTGGCTGTCTCTTTTGTGGGCTCCTTGTGACCAGTGGCAGCTTGACCTGTTGATGTGAAGATATATTTCTGGTTCTATTGTAACATCTACTTCCCAAAATTTACAGAAACATTTTGCAAAGCTCTTGTGTATAGTTGATTTGCAAGTTATCCTATTGTGACAGCTACCCATGATTTTTGTTGTATTGATCGGACATCTGGGAAGCATGCCAATTCCATGTAAATCAAGCAGCTGCTGAAATGTGCAGATCATTAGCACTTGACAGGATGGGCTGAGAATCACATCTTGCCACCAGTACAGGAAAAAGAGTGTGTCTGGCAGGATGTGGCTTTAAACATTTTGAGACCTAGTTGATTGTTACGCAGGTAGACCCAGGAGTTTGTTGTATATGTGATTGGAGTCATCATGGGGTCAATGCAGTGTGAATGTGTCTGCTGCCAATACCGCTCTGGTGATGCAACTTGGTCTTAGGAATCAAATCTGTGGCACACGGGGTAAGCTGTTCTTCCTGTCCTCAATAGATTCATCTGGGTTTAGCAGTTTAAGATGGAGCTAGGAGGCCAGACACATCTCTGAGTTGAGCATGATCTGTAACTTGGTCCCTCCCAGGTGAGTAAACTTCAATTGAGAGTTGGCAGGCAAGGGTTTTGGAGAAGGGACTACTGTTCTGCTATTTGGAGTCAGTTGAACAGTGCCTCCTGGGAGTTTCAGTCAGGTTCCTCTCACTACTTCCCAACACTCGACAAATGGTAACCTCTCAGGTGAGTAAACTTCATTTGAGAGTTCACTAATACATGCATGGTGACAAGTGGACTTTGGGCGGGTAATTGGAGTAAGAAAAACAGGGCCCATTGGACTTTGCTGTCAGGTGACTCCTTCTAATTCTCAACACTTTACAAATGTTATCCTTCCAGGGGAGTACCCTTCATTGGAGAGTTCACTAACAGATGCATTGTGGCAAGTGCATGGTGGGCTGGTGATTGGAGTTACAGGAACAGGCCCTCCTAGGAGTGAAGTCATTTTACACCCTGTACTACACACATTTCACAAAAGTTATACTCCCAGGTGAATACACTTCCATTGTGAGTTAATGAACAAGGGTATTTGGACAAGTAAACAGTGGGCTTGTGTTGGAGTTGGAGAGACAGAGCCTCCTGGCCTTGGCAGTCATGTCACTCCCTCCACTTCATACACCTGAGAAATGTCACCCCTCCCAGGTGAATACACTTCATGTGAGAGCTCCAAAACATGGCTTTTGGAGAAGAGAACTCTGGACTGGTGGTTCGAGTAACAGCAAGAGGGCCTCCTGTGAGTTGAAGTCATGTAACGTCTAGTACTACACACACTAAACAAATGGTTTGCTCACAGGTGAGTACATGTCAATAGAGATTTGAGACACAGGGGTCCTTGGAGAAGAGAACACTGTGCTGGTGGCTTGAGTTACTGAAACTGGGCCTGCTGAGAGTTGCAGTCATATCACTATCTCCTGTACACTCAGCATACCAATGTTATCCTCCCAGGTAGGTATACTATAATTTGGAGTTACGTTACCAAACAAGGGTATTTGGTGACGAGGACACAAGACTGGCTGAGTCGAGTGATGGTAATAGTGTCTCCCGTTCTTGGCAGTCATGTTAGTTCCTTTGCTACACAGACTATTCATATGTCATCCTCCCAGGTGAGTACACTACAAATGGGAGTTAACAAACAAGGGTATTTGGAGAAAGTGACCCTGTAATGGTATTTTGAGTGACAGTAACAGTACCTGCAGGGAGTTGTAGTCATGTCAGTCCCTGTACTACAAACGATTGGCAAATGTTATCCTTTCAGGTGAGTACACTTCAATTGGAAGTTAACAAACTTGGGTATTTGGCGAAGGAAACACTGGTCTGGTGTTTGTAATTGTAGAACAGTGCCTGCTGGGAGTTGTAGTCATATAACTCTTTGTAATACATATAGGCCCTCATTAGAACTTTGACGGGCGGCGGAGGCCGCCCGCCAAAGTTGCGCCGCAGGAATACCGCACCGCGGTCTGAAGACCGCGGCCGGCATTCCAAGTTTTCCCCTGGGCTGGCAGGCGGCCGCCGAAAGGCCGCCCGCCAGCCCAGGGGAAAACGACCTTCCCACCATGAAGCCGGCTCGTAATCGAGCCGGCGGAGTGGGAAGGTGCGACGGGTGCTACTGCACCCGTCGCGTATTTCACTGTCTGCTACGCAGACAGTGAAATACAAGCGGGGCCCTCTTATGGGGGCCCCTGCAGTGCCCATGCTATTGGCATGGGCACTGCAGGGGCCCCGCGACTCCCCCTCCCGCCATCCGGTTCCCGGCGGGAGAACCGCCAGGAACTGGATGGCGGGAGGGGGAGTCGGAATCCCCAAGCCGGCGCAGCAAGCTGCGCCGGTTTGGAGGATTCCTTGGGGGCAGCGGGAAACCGGCGGGAGACCGCCGGTTTCCCTTCTCTGACCGCGGCTAAGCCGCCGCGGTCAGAATGCCCCGCGGGGCACCGCCGGCCTGTCGGCGGTGCCACCGCGTCCCGCGGCCCTGGCGGTTACAAACCGCCAGGGTCGTAATGAGGGCCATAGTATACACAGATGTTGTTCCCTCAAGTGAGTTTACTTCACTTGTGAGATGCCAGACGGGGGTCTTTGGACAGGTGGACACTGGGCTGGTGAGTGGAGTAACAGTGAAGGTGGCAAAAGGGGAGCAGTGAGCATGTATGACATTGCAATTTGGTGACATGTTTAGTGTTGTGACTTAGCAGACTCCACTCACCCAGGTATTCCTGTCAATCCCTCAGGATGCAGCATGGCCAAAACCTTCTCCCCCGAGGGATAGAGCTGTAATGCGGCACTGGGAGGGCCACCACCAGTCTTCTTGGCCTGCAGCTGGGGCCTAGAGACCAGGGAACAGACCTTGCCCCTGAGGTTGTTCCACCTCTTCGTAATGTCCTCTTTTGTGTGCAGTGTGAGGCCTACAGCATTGACTCTTTTCACTATCCTGTCCCACATTTCCATTTTTCGACCAAGAGGAGTAAGCTGGACTGACATGGTGAAAAAAATTTACTTTAAATTTAGAAGAGTGACAGTGACTTACTGAGGAGGGGTAGTGTAAAAGGGTGTGACTGGACAGAGGTGTGGGCTGGTTGTGAAAAGAGATGGTAAGAAAAAAGTGGTTTCTGATATCTGTTCTGTGTATAAATGTCACTCTGGCTTCACTGTGTTACGGTGTAAATGCAAAGGACTGTGGCATGTGAAGGAGTGTGTTTTGTACTGTCCTTTGCAGGTGTGTCCAGTGTGGCAATGTGTGTCAGCTGTATTGTTTTCAAATCCATCCAATGTGCAGTTGTGTATTACTTTGCTGATCGCAGACTGCTGTGGTTCGGACCGCTATTGGCTGACTGCCAGGAGTGCCTGCCACTACAATTTTGAGCTTGTAATATGGTCAGTGGTTGGTCGCTGTGCTGTTGGAGCTAAAGTTTGGCCCGTCTATTTCCAGGCCTCCATGCCACTGCCAGTCTGCCTTTTTGGTTGGCAGACGGTGGTCCTGCCTGTTTAAGTCATAATAGGTCAGTCTGTAGGACTGCCAACTTGGTGGTCTTTTCAGGACCACCACCATGGTGGTCTGGCTGTCCGACCGCCATACTCGTAATGGAGCTCATATATCTTTTAGACAAAAATCCATTCGGATCTTAATGGATCAGCAATTAGACACGTGGAGCAACTCCCAAATTTTCAGGAATAATTTACAATAGGCATTTAACTAGCTTTTTGGATGACATGAGTTAGCATTAGCAGCATTTTTATCCTTTTTAAGAAAGCTAATCACAATGGACTCTCTAAAACTTTGGAGAATTTCCGCCCACTCCTTCATTTGATTAAACAAAATTGTTATAAAAGGAAGAGGCTTGTCTGAAAACGTTTTATAACCTTCCATAGCGATGCCATGGCTTCCACTGGTTTGGGCATTCGCCCTGTTTTTAAGGGCACTAACCACTTCTGGGAGCTCTATTTCCTTAACCAATGCACTTTTTAGGGTGCTAGGTAATTGTGGTAACTGAAGTGAAGAGAAGTATTGCTCTTGTCTGGTTCTAGGGACTATCTCAGTTTCTTCAATATGCTCCTATAATGCCGAAAAAACACCTCGGCTATCCCCTTTGTTTGAACCTCTATATCACCAGTGGCCAGATTCTCGATTTCATTTATTGCCTATTTCTTCTTTTTTTTTTTCAACCACGCCAGATATTTCCCTATCTGTTGGCTCTCCTCATAGAGCTTCTGCAGTAAGGCTCCAGAAATTTCTTCTGACATGAAAAAGACATGGGGGGTCATTTTAACCCTGGCGGTACAAGACCGCCAGGGCTAAAATGACAGAAGCACCGCCAACAGGCTGGCAGTGCTTCCAGGGCAATTACGACCGCGGCGGAAGCGCCGCGGTCACACCGCCGGGGCCGGCGGTTTTCCGCCACAATGACCCTGGCGGTAGTAATCCGCCAGGGCAGCGCTGCTAGCAGCGCTGCCCAGGGGATTACGAGTCCCCCTACCGCCAGCCTTTTCCTGGTGGTTTCAACCGCCAGGAAAAGGATGGCGGTGTGGGGAGTCGCGGGGCCCCTGACAGGGCCCCATGCGGCTTTTCACTGTCTGCTATGCAGACAGTGAAAGGCGCGACGGGTGCAACTGCCCCGTCGCAAGGCCGCAACACCGCCGGCTCCATTTGGAGCCGGCTCCTATGCTGCGGCCGAGATCCCCGCTGGGCCGGATCTCCTAATGACCGCGGCGGGGTGCGGCCGCATTGGCAGCTGCACGGCGGTCAGATCTTGGCAGGCGGCTGTAGCCTCATAATGAGGGCCTAGGAGCTCTTCATTTGTCCTCTATAATTGCTCTTTATTGATGCTCAGCTGTAAAAGTAGGTGTACCCACCAAACCTGTAAATTCCCTCATAGCTCTATCCACTGCTACTTGCAGTGCCTTTATTTTCCCAGAGTGAATCCTGCTTAACGTAGCCTTATAAGATATTACCTACCTCCTAAAGGTGACTTTAAATGATTCCCACACCATAAAATCGGAAGCAGAGTTGCTGTTTGCACTCCTGTATAAAACCCCGCATATCATTTAGCCAAATCTGATCTGAAATCAATGATTTATCAAATTGCTATTGTGACCTCCTTTTCTGTGTGGACTCTATGATTACTAGGAGGGAAACTATTGAGTGATCTGAAAGAGAATTTCCCAATTTCCCAACAAGGCCTCTTTTCAACGTATTCGACAAAAGAAAAAGTCTAGTCATGAGGCTGACCTAAACCTAAAAAGTTTATAGATTCAGGATGGTCTACTCGCCACAGGTTGACGAGCTCAAGATCTTGCTTGATTTTATTAAATAGCTTAGATGTTTTTGGTTTCAGTTGTTTTTTGGCCTCATTAGAGGTATCCCTTTTCAAAATCTGGGATATAATTAAAATCCCCTCCTATCACCAGTGGCCCCTCTGCCTACATTACAAGATTGAAAATCTGCTCCAATTACTCAGTTTGATCTAAAACAGGGCCACAATAATTCAGCAGATTACGAACACTGCCTAGAGCACCTACTGTTCCTGTCCCTTTTTACTTCTCTTATCTGCCAGTCAACTGAATTAAAGAAAAAAATTGCCAAACTCATTACAAACCACAGCAGAGGTGTAATATGATAATTAACATTTTCATGGGATCCACACTTTAGGAGTATTAGTCTTGAGATGGGTTTCATTCACAAATATTATCTCAGGGTTAACTGAGATTAACCATTTTAACAAGGTTCCACATTTACGCTTGTTCGCCAAGCCATTTACATTACAATTGATCAATATATTGTACCGTTTTCACCTTAATCAAGCAGATCAACGAGATCTCCCATCTTTGAACCCCTTAAAATAAAAAGCTAAGAACTCCCTCCTGCTGCATTTGATAATGTTTTCCCAAACAAGGATACTCCACCTTCTATGATGTTTTTTTGACTGCTTGTGTCCCACCACTAGTCCACCACCATCACCCCCACCCCACTAATGGACTGGGACCCTATGACCCCCAGATACAAGGGAAATTGCCCGTATTACCCCTCGCCCTTGTACCAACTCTTGTGGTGTCAGGTTATTGCATCTAGCTACCCTCATGGCCCCTTGAGAGGTCTTCCCCTCCCTTCTAGCTTGCACCCCTGCATCTAATCAATGTCTTGAGCTAAAACAAAAGTATCCAAAAAGAGAAAAACAAGTAACAAAGAAATTCAACAAAAGCTATTAAACATTATCTGCACATTTTGGACAGAAATTCCTCAGTTTCTTCTAGGTTCATAAAGAGGTGGAACTGGCCTTTTACAAGTGCCTTCAATTTTGACTGTTGTACCCCCGAAGCCTAGGCACACTGAGTTCTAGACATGGCATCAGTCTTATAAACTCCTTATGACGACATGCTGCAGAGGCCGCCATATCAGAGAAAATATGAAACTTGATACTTTCTGAAATAGTAAACATTTTCTTTTTGTTTGTTTTAGACAAATTCTGTTATTTGATATGATAATCAGCTAAATTTACTAGTATGGTACATGGGTGCACATTGAGCTGGTACGCAATGGGCCCTCAAGTAGTCAAATCCCGAGCAAAATCAGGTAACACGTGGTCCTTGATCAGTGTCCACCAATTGTGCCACATTTTGGCCTTCACTGCCCTCTGGGAGGCCCACCAAGCAGAGATTAGAATGCCTTGTTAGTTCTCTAGTTCTTCTACCTTATTTTCCAAATATCCCTTTTTCTTTTCCAGATTGAGCATGCTTTGTTGCACTGATTCAGTCTTGTCCTCAAGATTCGAAATCCTGGATTCAGCCTCTTTAAATCTGATGAGCAGTTGTAACATATTTTCCTCAATTTTTGTGAATCTCTTGTGAAGAACTGCAATCTCTTGTGCTTGTGAGAGCTTAAACCCCCTGAGGTCCAACAATACGGTATCCAGGATAGTTTTCACTGAGTCTGAGCAGCTGTCCCTGAGTGAGCTCTTTCCCAACCCCCAATCTATTCTTGGTTGCGCAGAAGTGAACAAGCCGTTGCTTGTCTCTGTTAGTGGCCTGGAAACTAAACCAACATCTGCTCCAGTATAATGCAATGGATTCGCCTATTGGAGATCTTACTCATCACTGTAGGCTTTAGGTATGCTCCTACTACTAATGATTGTCCCACACCTGTACTTGTCAGCACCGATTGTACCATCACAATGTTCGAAACAGGTTTTGCATGCTTTTCGAACAAGGGGTACTCCTTGTGCTTTGCTTCACTTTTTGCTCCACTAATTGCACTTATTGCCCTTATTGCAGCCTCCGACACAGCCCCTATTTCCTCTGCTTGCTCTCCTGCACTGTTATTATTAGTTGGCACTGTGACGGACTACCCCGGAACCTTTGGATCAAACTCTGCAGAGAAATTAAGACCTTCCAGTTTGATTTCCCTCTCATTCCCACTGTGGTTGCTTGCCCTACTACATTTGATTGCGGTGCATTTTTGAAAATCCATTATAAATTGTTGGTTCTGACCTGTGAGTGTGGTCGCCGACTTCACATGCATAGCTCACCTTTTTGCTCTCTTGAAGGAGAGGGTTGAAGTACTAGAGTCAGTGGACCCCTTTAAAATGCTGCTGCCGCATTCAGAGTAGTGATCTTTGCTCTTTATTTTATTTTACCCTTCTGTTTGAATTCTATTGTACTGTTGTATTGAGATTAACAAGGTGTTACTAGTGCATTTCTCTTTTTCTCCTCTCATGCCTGCCGAAGTCCTTAGCATATGTGCAAACTTGTACCCCGCATGTCTTCCCACTGAGCGTGCGTCTGGATTCCTCCCCGTCCCCCACCAGGAAGGTCTACGATTTTGAGGTCAGCTCTGTAGCCATAGCAGTCAGCACTGCAGCCGCGGTGTGTGTGAGTGGCTGCTCCTTGGCCTAATTTCAGTCGGCAACTGAGGAGCACAAGATGCCAGTGTAGGAAGGTAGCCTCTTTCTAGCCTTGTTACCCCCCACTTTTGGCATGTTTGTGAGTATATGTCAGGGTGTTTTCACTGTCTCACTGCGATCCTGCTAACCAGGGCCCAGTGCTCATAGTGAAAACCCTATGTTGTCAGTGTGTTTGTTCTGTGTCACTGGGATCCTGCTAGCCAGGACCCCAGTGCTCATAAGTTTGTGGCCTATATGTATTCCCTGTGTGGTGCCTAACTGTATCACGGAGGCTCTGCTAACCAGAACCTCAGTGTTTATGCTCTTTCTACGTTCTAAAATTGTCACTGCAGGCTAGTGACTAATTTTACCAATTCTCATTGGCACACTGGTACACTTATATATGATACTTAGGTACCCAGGGTATTGGGGTTCCAGGAGATCCCTATGGGCTGCAGCATTTCTTTTGCCACCCATAGGGAGCTCAGACTTTTCTTACACAGGCCTGTCACTGCAGCCTGAGTGAAATAACATCCACGTTATTTCACAGCCATTTTTCACTGCACATAAGTAACTTATAAGTCACCTATATGTTTAACCCTCACTTGGTGAAGGTTGGGTGCAAAGTTACTTTGTGTGTGGGCACCCTGGCACTAGCCAAGGTGCCCCCACATCGTTCAGGGCAAATTTCCCGGACTTTGTGAGTGCGGGAACACCATTACACACGTGCACTATACCTATGTATAGCGTCACAATGGTAATTCTGAACATGGCCATGTAACATGTCTAAGATCATGGAATTGTCCCCCCAATACCGTTCTGGTATTGGGGGGACAATTCCATGATCCCCCAGGTCTCTAGCACAGAACCCAGGTACTGCCAAACTGCCTTTCCGGGGTTTCCACTGCAGCTGCTGCTGCTGCTGCTGCCAACCCCTCAGACATGATTCGGCCCTCCTGGGGTCTGGGCAGCCCCGGCCCTGGAAGGCAGAACAAAGGATTTCCTCTGAGAGAGGGTGTTACTCCCTCTCCCTTTGGAAATGGGTGTGAAGGGCTGGGGAGGAGTAGCCTCCCCCAGCCTCTGGAAATGCTTTGATGGGCACAATTGGTGCCCATCTCTGCATAAGCCAGTCTACACCGGTTCAGGGATCCCCCAGCCCTGCTCTGGCGCGAAACTGGTCAAAGGAAAGGGGAGTGCCCACTCGCCTGACCAGTACCTCCCAGGGGAGGTGCCAAGAGCTCCTCCAGTGTGTCCCAGACCTCTGCCATCTTGGATTCAGAGGTGTTGGGAGCACACTGGACTGCTCTGAGTGGCCAGTGCCAGCAGGTGACGTCAAAGACCCCCTCTGATAGGCTCTTACCTCTCTTGGTAGCCAATCCTCCTTTCTTGGTAGCCAAACCCCCTTTTCTGGGGTCTCTCACCTGGGGTATTCTTCAGATAACGAATGCAAGACCTCACCAGAGTTCCTCTGCACTTCCCTCTTCGACTTCTGCCAAGGATCGACCGCTGACTGCTCCAGGACGCCTGCAAAACTGCAACAAAGTAGCAAGACGACTACCAGCAACATTGTAGCGCCTAATCCTGCTGACTTTCTCAACTGCTTCCTGGTGGTGCATGCTCTGAGGGCTGTCTGTCTTCACCCTGCACTGGAAATCCCGAAGAAATCTCCCGTGGGTTGACTGAGTTTTCCCCCTGCTAACGCAGGCACCAAACGTCTGCATCACCAGTCCTCTGGGTCCCCTCTCATCTCGACGAGCATGGTCCCTGGAACACAGGAGCTATATCCAAGTGACCCCCACAGTCAAGTGATCCTTCAGTCCAAGTTTGGTGGAGGTAAGTCCTTGCCTCCCCACGCTAGACTGCAAACCTGTGTACTATGTGATTTGCAGCTGCTCCGGCTTATGTGCACTTCTCCATGGATTCCTTTGTGCACAGCCTAGCCTGGGTCCCCAGCACTCTGTCCTGCAGTGCTCAACCCTCTGAGTTGGACTCCAAAGTTGTGGGAGCCTCCTTTGTGACTCTGAGTTGACTCCAGTTCACAAATCTTCTAAGTGCCTGCTCTGGTACTTCTGCAGGTGCTGCCTGCTTCTGTGGGGGCTCTCTGAGTTGCTGAGCGCCCCCTCTGTCTCCTCCTCCAAGGGGCGACATCCTGGTCCTTCCAGGTCCCCAGCAGCACCCAAAAACCTCTACTATGACCCTTGCAGCTAGCAAGGCTTGTTTGCGGTATTTCTGCGTGAAAACACTTCTGCAACCTCCAGCACGCCGTGGGAAATCTTCCCTCCAAAGGAGAAGTTCCTAGCCCTTTAGAATCTTTGGCTTCTTCCACCCAGAGGCAGCCTTCTTTCACCTTCATCCGGGGTTTCCTGGGCTCCTGCCCCCCCGGACACTATCCCGACTCTTGGACTTGGTCCCCATGCCTTGCAGGTCCTCAGGTCCAGGAATCCGTCTTCAGTGCTTTGCTGGTCTTTGTGATTCTTTCCGAATCCCCCTATCACGACTATTGTGTCCTATTGGGGTAGTAGGGGTACTTTACTCCTACTTTTCAGGGTCTTGGGGTGGGGTATCTTGGACACCCTGACTGTTTTCTTACAGTCCCAGCAACCCTCTACAAGCTCCCATAGGTCTGGGGCCCATTCGTGATTCACATTCCACTTTTGGAGTATATGGTTTCTGTTGCCCTAAGACCTATGTTCACCTATTGTATCCTATTGTAATTCTACACTGTTTGCATTACTTTTTTTATTATTACTTACCTGTTTTGGGTTTGTGTACATATAGCTTGTGTATATTACTTACCTTCTAACTGAGGGTACTCACTGAGATACTTGTGGCATATTGTCATAAAAATAAAGTACCTTTATTTTTAGTAACTCTGAGTATTGTGTTTTCTTGTGATATTGTGCTATATGATATAAGTGGTATAGTAGGAGCTTTGCTTGTCTCCTAGTTCAGCCTAAGCTGCTATTCCATAGCTACCTTCTATCAGCCTAAGCTGCTAGAAACACCTCTATTCTACTAATAAGGGATAACTGGACCTGGCACAGGGTGTAAGTACTACAAGGTACCCACTATAAGCCAGGCCAGCCTCCTACAGCCGGGAGTCAGTTGAGGCCGGAGTTGTGATGCCATGGAGAGCTTCAGAGAAAGTAGAGTAATCATTGAGGCTCTCAGATTGTGTGTGCATTTGGGATGTCTCATGGGCGGCTGAGCGGCGGCTCGAAGGAAGTTCGGCCCCCATATACAGAGGTGAGTGCGTCCTCCACAAAAAGTCAGTGCAGGTTTGTGCTCTCCAACATGAGGTGTCATAGATCCAGCAGAGCCAGGAGATCATTAATGGTTGGCTCTCCCATTGTGAGATGAATTCACTTGTCACTGGACTGGAGACAGTATTTTGTGTTTGTAACATGGATTGCTCTCTGTGTGATGATTGAGCTTGAACGTAGAGCTCATAGGCCTGATTTTTTTTTCTTACTGGTTCATCTGCAATATGAAAACAAAATGTGTTACAAAAACTAAAGAAATAAATAACCAGTACAAACACTTCAGTAATTACAAATAGATTTTAAAAAGGTTCACAAAAATGTGCAAGAAATTACAGCAAAAAAAAACCTGCAAGAAAGCAATATTTCTGACATAGGAGAATAGGAAAAGCCACCTCCAAGAAGAAAAACAGAATTTTCTAAAGTCAGTGAAATAACATAAAGTAATTTAAAAGTTTTAGTTAATCATAATACATACTATAAACCTTTCTAGTTATGTTTCTGCAATAAAGTTAAATGCAGTACTTGCAAAATGAAAATTCATAAAAAAGAGAATAACGATGTCATTCAAAAATGCCAACTTTGATAACCATTACTTAAAAAGTATTGAAATATAACTTATATTAAAAAAACTGTAATGTTTACAAATGAAAATAAAATACATCTGTGTGAAATTTGGTAATTGGTTGACTAGGGTTTTAGCCCTGATCAAGCAAAACCCACAATCCCTGGCAGGGTGAAGCACAAAAAGTCACTAAATTACTCTGGATAGCTTGGCACAAAAAGCAGTCAGACTTAACTTAGGGACAATGTGTACAGGAGTTATGCACCTGACAAGCAGTAATTAAGTGAAAATATAACGCAAGAAAAATCCCACCTCAATTTATAAAAATAGAGTGAAGTGTAATAAATGAGTTGACACCAAAATTATAAAAACCCAATTACAAGAACCACAAATATACAATTTTAGAGATTTCAGTGAAAATAGCTCCAAAAAGCACAAAGCATCAGCTGTGGTTATCTAGTCGTGCCAGCCTAAGTGAAAGTCAGGCCTACTGCGGTGGAGCACGGGCTGGGGACAGTTGCAGGGAGCCCCTTCAGCTTGGAAGGAAAGGTGCAGGTCCAATTTTAACTGCAGGGAGTATGCAATCCTTTGCGTGAAGGCAGAACACAGTCTATTCAGGTGTAAGTGGGGCTGTGCCTAACTTCACCCTGCCATCCTGCATTTGAAGGACCACCCAGGGACATCTAAGCTTTCTAATGTGTGTGGCTATCTAGGAGAAATGCACAATGACCATCTGCCAAGTACACCGAGTCATGTGACCCAGAGAAAAGGCTGCAAGCACTAAATGACTAAGGCAGAGAAATGCCAACTTTCTAAAAGTGGCATTTTCAAAATTGTAATTGAATATCTGACTTTACCATAAAAGAGTATTTTTCATTACAATTCCAAAGACACCAAACATGGTGTTCACTTGCTCCCCTATGGAAGCTATCCTTATTAAGGGCCCCGTTACGAGTCTGGTGGTCGGCCTACCGCCAATGCGGCATTCTGAGCTCCATAGTATGACCACAGTGGTCGTGCCGTGGTTGAACCGCAAGCACCCCCAGGATCTCTCTGGCAGTTGCGGTGGTACTAATCCACCAGAGCAGTGCTGCAAGCAGTGCTGCCTTGGGGATTGCAACCTCGTTCTCGGCCAGTGATTTCATGGTGGTAGCACCATCATGAAAAGGCTGGCAGAGAATGGGTGCAGGGGGGTTTTGGGGGGGGGGAGGGCTGCACTTCCCATGCACTTGGCATTGACAGTGCAGGGGTCTCCCTGCCCAGCACCATCTTTGCAGACAATGAACATTGTAATGCTGCTGGTGCACCCTGCATCCTATAGCATTTCCGCCAGCTAAATTGAGCCAGAGACAATGCTGTAGGATGTTTCCTACTAGATCAGCGAGCGCAAACGCAGGTTTCCGCCCGTTGGCATAGCAGGAAACTCTAAATGGGCCCAGCAGAGAGGTAGCCACTGTGGCAGCAACCTCCCCGGCGGACGTTCGATGGACGACCTAAACCATCTGCCGAACTCATAATGATGCCCTAAGTGTAACATTGTAGCCCAATGTTACCCTATGGGGGAGGTAGGCCTTCCAATAGTGCAAAACACATTTAAAATAGTTTTTCACTTCCAGGATCTGTAAAACTGAAAAGTACAAGTCCTACTTTTCAAATACATTGCACTATGCCCTGTGGCCTATTAATGACCTACATTGGTGGTGACTTATATGTATTAAAAGTGCAGGTTTGAGTCTGGTAAAAGGATTATTTTGCCATGTCAACATGGAAGTTTGAAACTGCATACACAGGCTCCAATGACAGGACTGAGACATGTTTAAAGGGCTACTGAAGGTGGTGGCACAATAAGTACCGTAGGCCCACTCGTAGATTTTAATTTACAAGACCTGTGTACATGTAGTACCACTTTACTAGGGACTGATAAAAAATTTAAAGTCCCATTGGGTGTTAGCCAAATATACCATGTTTTGAGGAGAGAGCCCAAGCTCTTTAGCAAGGGTTAGCAGTGGTAAAGTGCACAGAGTCCCAAAAGCCAACATAAAACGGGATCTGAATACAGGAAGGTGATGGCAGAAGGTTTGGGGTTGGACCTGCAGGAAGGGCCAAGTCCAGCAAAACCTACAGAATATAAATAATGTATAAAAATGTAACATTAACAATGTAACTTTTCAACAGAAAGAAACAAGCACCCGAACCATGTTTTCCAACAAGAACCTCAACAACATCCCTTAAAAAGAATGTAATGAATGTTTAAATATTAATTCTATTGAAAATAGTATTTAAATAAAATAATAATCATATTATTCTATAACTCACAGATAAATTGACAGAAATAGCCACATATACCAAATATGAGAGTGGAAAATTATTATTGGGTTAAATTGGATACACTTATAACTAAGAAAGTACAATGAGTGTGAAAATACACTGGAGACATACAAAGTATTATTCTCATGCATGTTATTGGAAGGGTACAATTAAAAAACTAAATTGTTGGAAACGTTAGAGAGCACAATAACCCCCCAAACATTACTAGAATAGAAGTTAAACACGTAATACAGGATCTCAGGGAAGCTAGTACGAGCTCACACGAGGCTACAAGAATAGTTCCAAAAAATAAAATGAGTGTACTGCTGGGCAACTACTGGATATCCTAAATTTAAAAACACTCTTAACCAGACGTAAAAAAACAAACTTAGAAATCCCTTCTGCTCCTAAAGGATGCCAAGCTATAAATATCCCAAAAACCTAACTTTATCACTCAGCAATGAACCTTTCCTTTTATACAACACCAACAACTTACTAAGACTAAGGGTCTTACTCCTAGTCTGGTGGTCGGACTTGCGGTGAGGAGACTGCCATGGAGCTGGAGGTCTTCCCATCAGACCCATTACAGGTTTTTCACTGGGCTGACGGCGGAAACGTCAGCCTAGTGGAAACTGTGTAGCAGGCATTGGATTTGGCTTCACATAAAGGCAAGCCCAGTGCAATCACACAGGGGAGCGGTCCAGCACTCTTGGAATGCGCACTGTCTTCTAAGGGCACTGTCCACCACGGGCATGGGCAGTGCAGGAGCCCCCTGTGGGCCCGGCACTGGCTTTCTGCCAGCTTTTTCATGGCGGGGTCCCCAGTGGGGTTGTAATCAGCCAGACGGCTCTGAGTGAAGTCAGAGCAACACATGGATGATGAATGAATTTAAATCATGCTCTCGACCATTCACACAAATCTATACAATCCACTGAGAATACCAGAACATAAACATACTGACACACTTTTACCAAACAAAGTGTATCATTCCACAACTAGAAAATGAAATAAAATTCCAAACTAACAATTACTATCCTCAGCAAATAATAATTGACTTTGAGCAAACAATCCTTTCTACTATTTAAAACATATTTTAAAATGCAGGTGCACAGGGTTGGCTGCAAACAACTGCAAAAATCAGCATTCAGTGTTGAACACTCAAAAAAACAGATAATTTGCCCATAATTGAAGTAGCAAAACACACAATCATATAGTGGAATCACTGTACCAACAAAGGCATGAAGGCATATTAATTCACCTAACGCACCTTTATGTCACAGACGCCAACTCCGGTATTATTATATGCCACAGTGGAACATATATGAATTAACCATGGCACATGTCACTCCCAGGGCCATTAAGACAAAGCCACCTTACACTCTACCAATTCCTACATATATAACATTGGACAAAGCTACCAACAACTCAGAATAGAACAATATCTAACCCAAGTAAAACCTAAAGTAGCAAAACAAACTAAAGTAATGCACAACATATTAAAATGTAAAGTCAAGCTATTTGGTAACAGTCACGGCCTACCATACCTAGACTCCAGAGCAAAAACAAAACTTAAAAAACAAATTAGCAATCTAAATATAAAATATAACTTTGAACAACAAAATGTATTGAAGAAGTGTTTCACTGAGTCTGAAAAGTGAAATTGGCTAAAATAAATATCAATAAATACATGAACAAAAAATGACGCAAATAGCAACTTTTAAAATAAAAAAAATACATGCTGCAAAGAGCTAAAAAACGTAAACACATTGCAAAGCAAAAAAGACACAAAAAGGATTTCCAAACAAATAAACATTTCCCACCTATATGAAAATAAAGTATAATGTTGTACATTTTTGTAGGGGAAGTCCATGAACATGAAATAATCCACAAAATAATAATCCATAAAAAAGATATAAAGAAATCCCCCACCCCCAAAATGCAAACTATAAGATAAAATACCAAATGTGAAAAAAAATAATCCATGTGAACCATTCAGCCCTATCACCCCCCAATTCAAACAATGTTCCAGGAAAACTGAAAAATATAGGAAATTAAAAATAATAGTGGGACATATATATACACATGTTCTTTTTTATTTTCAATTATACACATAAACATACAGCAACCCACATATGTGGGGAAATAAGCATGTACAAATGTGAAAAGAGAAATAATAGAGAGTTCCATCCATTCCGGTTTGTGACTCTCATAGCAAAAAATATACACGCTACAAAGCAATTATGTCATGATAAAAAGACGTGGTCAAAGACTACACCTAATAAGGAATAGTTAATCAACGTGATGGGCACATCAATATCTAAAGTTTAGAAACACAGGCGGTCATTCTGACTGCGGCGGGCGGCGGTAGCCGCCCGCCACGCGGTTACCGCCATATGGCCGCTCCGCGGTCAAAAGACCGCGGCGGCCATTCTGGCTTTCCCGCTGGGCCGGCGGGCGACCGCCAAAAGAGCGCCCGCCGGCCCAGCGGGAAAGGCCCTGCAACAAGGAAGCCGGCTGCGAATGGAGCCGGTGGAGTTGCAGGGGTGCGACGGGTGCAGTTACACCTGTCGCGATTTTCACTGTCTGCTAAGCAGACAGTGAAAATCTTTATGGGGCCCTTTTAGGGGGGCCCTGCACTGCCCATGCCAGTGGCATGGGCAGTGCAGGGGCCCCCAGGGGCCCCACAACACCCGTTCCCGCCATCCTGTTCCTGGCTGTAAAAACCGCCAGAAACAGGATGGCGGGAAGGGGGTCGGGATCTCCAGCGCCGCCATGGAGATTCAGCCCATGCAGGGGAAATCCGGCGGGAAACCGCCGGATCCCCTTTTCTGACCGCGGCTTTACCGCCACGGTCAGAATGGGCTGGGAAGCACCGCCAGCCTGTTGGCGGTGCTTCCGTGGTCCCCGGCCCTGGCGGTCTTGGACCGCCAGGGTCGGAATGACCCCCACAGTGTTGTCCTGAGAATTGCTGTTAATGTTCAGTGGGTTCACCGTCTGCATCTTGTTGGTCTCGCTGCAGTAGATAGTCTTGTTTTTGGGCCTGGCAGTAGGTGGCTGTAGAGAAAAGTAGATTTTGTAGGTGGTGTCGCAGAAAGAAAGGCTTTGTATCCAACCATGGATCGTAGGGCAATGCTTGCCACCCCAGTACAGGGCAACTTTGCCAACAATAGCGCTAATGCAGTAAATCGTTTAACCCCTTGTGGTACATCTCAAACATATCCCAACAGTGCCTGGAGTGGCTCAAGCGTAAATTGGACCCCACCATGACTGAGAGCTGTGTAATAACCTATGTCCAGTATCTCCTTACATATGTACATGTCCAAGCAAGATGTAAAAAAGCAGCACCTTCCATATGGCATTTGGGCAGCAAGAAGGCCTGGTAGGGTCAATTTTGGCAAGGGAGCTGGGTGTGGTGTATGCGTGTCTAAGGAATTTGAAGTGTACTGTATAAGCTTATGTCTGTGATTGGAAGAAACAAGTTTTGTTTGCTAGCAGCAATAGTACCAGACCCAATCTGATAGAGAGCACTTCAGGTTGTGTTTCCGGCGTTTCCTAATACGCCCGTCCCAAGTTGGGAGGAGCGTGAGAATAGTGTGGTATCGTTTGGAACCGAGGTGCCCCCTCTTGGCATGATCAATCACTGTGGCCAATGAGGTAAATTCTGTAGGGGTGAGTGGGTAGGAGGGGATCTGAGCTTGTAATGCACTATGTATGCGGCACAATCCGAAATGGTCCATACTGGTTGCCAATGCAAAACTTAGATTGCCCGCATGTGTAAGGACATGGTTGTCTGGAAAAAGATCACCAAATGTGAATAATGCATGGCATGATAGGGTATTCTTACCAAGAGTCTCCAATGTAGGTGGCAGCCACAAGTTATCTATGACAGGTTGAGAGGGAGAATATAACAGGTCCCTACCTAAAACTATTATGAGCTTGCGCCACGCACAGCCGGTGGTAGAAAGTGTCTTGATGTCTGTGGGGTACAAGGGGATCCTGCAAGAGAGGAGGGTGCACAGTGGCACTCCCTTCGCCTGGTAGCGTTCTGGTCTATCAAAAGGGAGTTGGGCATCACTGTGGTACCAATGATGAGCATTATTGGCACTGAGCCACCAGATAGTAGAGCTGTACAAATGGCACACCGATCCCCCCGAGAAATAAAGTGCCCCATCCCACTTGGGCCTGTGACCGGCCTAAATCAATCAGAGAAGTAGACCCCGCAACGTGACAAAGAAGGCATTGGTGAGAGGGATAGGTTTATCGTGGAAAACGTACAAGCAGCGAGGGAGGACCACCATTTTAATAATGGCCAGACGTTCCACCAGTGACAACGGGAGGGGTATCCATCCCTCAATATATGTCATAAGTTTATCGACTACCAGGCCATAATTCAGTTGGAGGACTTGCTCCTTGTCCCAATGGATGTGGACTCCCAAATATTTGACCGTGTCGGCGCACTACCTCAGGGGGTCGTCACTCTGCACCTCTGTTGTAACAATTGTGAGTGGGAATAATTCCGATTTCTTCCAATGTATTTGTAGGCCTGAGCGTCTGGAATATCTTAAAATCTCATGGACGATGGGGGCTAAGTAATCAGATAGATACCGAAGAAAAAGTAGGATGTCGTCAGCGTATAGTGACAGGAGCAGTTGGCCAGTTCTGAACTGCAGGCGACAGTGAAGATGTTTGATTTGTAGACACTGAACTGGTGGGCCCATATCGATTATATATAATAATAATGGGGATAGCGAACAGCCCTGCCTCATCCCTCTGGGGACTACGAATGGGGCTGTAATGGAGCCATTGGCACGTATGCAGGCCATTGGTTCAGCATAGAGAAGTTGGATTAGGGATGTAAATCCGTGTGGCAGCCCCTGTTTTTGTACTGTAGCACACAAAAAACGCCACACCAGGGAGTCAAAGGCCTTCTCAGTGTCAAGAAGTGTCACTACGGCCGGGACAACTGGAGAGATTCTATTCAACTCCGAGAAGAGGGTTCACAGGTTAAGTGAGGTGGAGCGGTGTGGGTTAAAGTTCGATTGTAGTGGTGAGAGAATGGTCTCAATTAGGAGTGATAGCCGGGTCGCAATAATTGTGGCCTGTATTTTGTTATTAAAAAATTAAGGCGTGACAATGGCCTGTAGGATATGCAGGATAGTTGGTCTTTTGCCGGCGGGACGCTAGAAGATGTCTCTAGGTTTTATAGAAAACTCCCATGAGGCCGTCCAGGCCAGCGGCCTTGTAACTGTTAAGGGAGTCGATAGTGGCTATAATGTCCTCTGTGGAAATGGGTTCCCTGAGAAACTGCTGTTGCGATTTTGTTAGCCAGACCATAGCGATTTCCTATATATATTCGGCAATTTCGTTTCCGTCTCGGTTATAGCGGGAGGTATACAAGTGGGTGTAATAACGAAGAAGCTCCCCAAGCACCGCACTAATATCCGTCGTGCGCATTCCATGCTCCAGCAGCAACTGCAGAATATATCCAGCGCCTGTTGTGGATGGAGCAGACGAGCCAGGGTACGACCCAGGCATTCGCCATCACTGTAACATCGGGCCTGGGCCTTTCCCCATGTGCGCCACCTCACGATCCGATAGTTCCCGAAACTCGTTAATGGGATTTGCACGGTGGAGCAATTGCAGGTGTTCCGGTCGCCGCAGCATGGTTTCATCTAATTCATGCCACGGGGTCTTAACTTGCGATATAGCGTTTCTGATATTGCACAGAATACCTGCTTGTTTTGACATACATATACCACAGATATAGGTTTTGAATGCCTCCCAGGGTAGCCTGTTTCTCGACCAATCTCACATTCAGAGCAAACGTAGGGTGACCACCTGGCATTGAGGCAAATTCTGGACAGGACTGTAAAAAATTCAGGACAAAGGGTCAAAATTCAGGACAAAAATTCAGGAAAACGGGTCAAAATTCAGGACAAAAATTCAAGAACAAACGTCCGTTTTACAGACACACGCAAGAGAGGCCATGCCTCACTATGTTGTCAGTGCATTTATTTACTCTTTTGTAACATAGCACAATTTATTCACTGTGGACATTTTGTGATTGCCTCCTGGTGTGCTACATTCAGGTGTCACATTACGTCCTTGTTCAGTAGTAAATTAATGCCCTTCAGTACTGCGGCAAGGCCATCCCCCTTACACAAATCTACCCGATCTTTCCTGAAGAGAAAGTAACAGCAAATTTTTTGACTATGTTTCTGAACATTTTAAACCCCCTGGCAAACAGTTTGGGAAATAATAAGGTAATTAACCTTATGCTAGTTTAAACAAATTGAACAAAAACATCTGGCTTACCCCAACCGCCCATGGACTTTTAACCTATTTTTTTTTAAAGAGGCAGGGCAGATGGTGTGGGTGACAGTCTCACACCTAATGACAGGATGTGATGTACTCATAATTTGTCTGTAGTCTCACTGCACTAAAGTGTATGTCTGGGACTCTACATTTATCTCAGAAATGGGTGCCCAGACTACCAATTAAAGATAATAAAAGAGGAGGATGAAATCGACATCAAATGGGAGATCCACGGCAAGTAATTCAAAGGGTTGTTGCTAAAAACTGGATAAATAAAGAAGAGAAGAACAAGGTGGGACAATTCCTAAAATCAGACAAGATGGGTCCACCAAGACTGTTCGAAGGTATTGGGTACCTGGGGAGATTTTTCTGCACACAGGTGCGAAACAGAAGGGGCACTGTCAAGTAGTTGAACAAGCAACACCCATCCACCTTGGCAAATTCTTCTGGTGCAATGGTCTGCTGTTAGTGCTTTTGAAGGGTGAATAGGGGCCAGACCACTTGCAAGGTTGTGCAAGGCAATTGCCCGCTTTGTCCATGTCTTTATATGGTTTTGAAATTGAGCAAAAGCCAAACTAGAGATCTGGGTTATCCCTAAGTGTCAAGTACACATAGAATCTTCAAAATATTTGGGATGTAAATTCCACAAACAAAATGTACAAATTTTAAAATTTAATTAGTGTTTCTTTAACATATGGCACTGTTTTCGCCTTCATATACCATTAGATCTCAGATTGAACCGGGAACCAGTTACCTTTTGATACCTAGTGATTCATATCTACCATTCTTACACTGATTTCCAGGATGAAAATCTCTGCAGAGCGAACGGTCCCTCCAAGCCCAGTTTGCTTTTTGGTCTTCTCTTCTGCTTTCTGTAAAGGCCATGTAGCACTAGTGAAGATGGTGTGCTACCCCAATGACAGTATTATTTTGCAAACCTTCCCCTGCTTGCCCTTCATTCCTTCTTCAGACAGGCCCCACATCTGATTTGGTCACTGCAGCGCCATCGGGAGCTCTTTCCATTCTAAAGCTACCCATGACTGCGGGTGGATTAGGTCTTCTGGACTTAGAATGCTATTATTCAGCTGCACAGGTCCAATGGGTGGCTCACTGGCTTTCTGCCCACCTCCTTGCATGAGATGGGGTTTACCAATAGAGACTTTTAAGGAAGGCTTAATGCACTGCTCATTGTTTCCTACTGACCATTCTACAGATCACCATCCGGGGTTATCATGCACGGCTCTCTTGCCTTGCCAGAACCTGTAAACTCACTGACACGAAGAAACCCCATGCTCCTGCACTACCTTTGCTAAGCCTTCCCGCTCACACAGGATGGCTGTGCTCAGAGCAACTCCATCAGTGGCATGTTGCAGGTGTCTTAAAATTGGGGACTTTGTTTCTGAACAGTGAGCTACTAAATTTCCAAACCCTTGTGGCAGACTACCATCTTCACCCCTGTCAACTCCTTACTTACAACCACCTTAAATAATCATTAAATGCCCTATTTCATGTCTGCCACCTAGCACTAACCCTACAAGAGGTGTGCCAGAAGCTCTGTACCATAGGAAATGGTGGCAAACCGATAGAATTGGTGTACAGACCTATCCTGCAACATGGAAACCACTCCAGGTCTTCTCGTCATACTACCTGGGTGATTGATGTAGCCAAACCTCTGCAAGATATGGACTAAAATACTGGACTTTCCCCACAAAGTATCCCACAGCTGTCACTTTAAGTAAATTCATAATGCTTCCTTGTGAATGCATTCTGCCCATTGCTTGCCATTGGCCTTGTGGTTTGTAACTCACAATTTGTTGCTTTCAATTTGCTGGCTTTATTTGTTTTAGGCTATACAGCTTGAATTCATCCCTTCCCTTGCCAAAACCTTATTTACAGTATCCTGCCAAGTGCTCCCTTTCTGTAAACAGGCCTGTAAATCTTGTTCTTATCTTATCATATTTGCTGTGCATTCAAAGAACAAAGTCAAATGTCAGGCTCTGTCTTCGGTGGGAACTTAGTGATTACTTTCCTTTCTCTGACTTCAAAGTGAGAGGATTTATGCGACAATCTTGCTGGATACTGGGGTTAGGAAAGAGTTTTTCTATTACATGACAACATTTAAATAAACTTCAGAATATATCAGAATTAGAAGTACAAATCAAGCACATTTTTGTTAATTCTGAACTGTGCTGGAAACAATTACCTTTACATGATTAAAACAAATCATTGCATTAGGTGATGCAATTTCCACACATCATCGTCTGTGCACAGTATAGTTTGATTTGAAAAACTGTATATCTGTGCAAATGCAATGGTCATTTCAATCAAAAATGTTGTCTGTAATGGCAGTGTGTTAGCATATCATCCATACTGCACTCCACTCTGCACCATTGCACGCCACTGCATCCTACTCTGTATCACTCTACTTTACTCCACTCCATGCCACTGCACTCTTCTCCATTCGGAACCACTCCACATTATGCCACTGCACTCTATGCTACTTCACACTATGCCTCTCTACTCTACTCTGTACCACTCTACTCTATGCCAGTGCACTTTACGCCTCTCTACACTACTGCGCTCTGCTCGTCTGCACGCCATACCACTCCAGTCTAGGCAACACCAATCTAATCCGCACAACTCCACTCTCTGCCACTCTGCAACACTGCACTGTACACCACTGCACTCTAAGCTAATACACTCTATGCTAACGCACTTTACTCTGTAACACTCAACTGTATGCCCCTGCACTCTACATCAATACACTGTACATCACTCTAATCTACTCTGCACCTCTGCACACTATGCCACGGCACTCTACACTACTTTACTCTATGCCATCACACTCTATGCCACTTTATGCAACTCCACTCTAACCTGCACCTCTCCACTCTAAGCCACCTCACTCTACTGTGAAATAATCTACTTTATGCCACTGCATTCTATGCCACTGCACTCTACCCTGCACCTCTCCACTCTATGCAACTGCACTCTACTCTGAAACAATCTATTCTACGCTACAGTACTCAATACCACTCTGACCACTGCACTCTAGTTCAATGCACTCTACACCACTGGAAGCTGACACTCTGCAACACTGCATTGGCCACCACTATACTCTACAGCACTCTGCTCTGTACTACTACATTCTGCACCAATATACTCTATTCCACTGCATTCTATGCCACTCTACTCTGCCCAATGCCACTCTATACTGTTCTCTGTACCACTCTACACCACTGCACTGACACTCTACTCTGCAACTCTGCACTCTACACCACTCTACTGTATGCCACTGTACTCTAGGCACTATACTCTACACCACTCTACAATACTCCAATCTGCACCACTCTACACCACTGCAATCTATGCCACATGAGTCTACTCGGCACTCTATGACACTGCACCACTCTGCATTACTGCACTCTCTGCTACTCTATTGTATGCCACTCTACTCCACTGCACTCTATGTAACTCTACCCCATGCCACTCTATACCACTGCACTCTGCGCCAATGCACTCTAAACAACTGCACTTCACACCACTGCCCTCTATTCTGTACCACTGTACTCTATGCCACTGCTCTCTGTGCCACTCTACTCCACTCCACTCTACATCACTGCACTGACACTCTACTCTGCAGCGTTGCACTCTCCACCACTGTACTATACACCAATGTACTATGTACTACTGCATTCTATGCCACTGCACTCTTTGCCACTCTACTCTGCATCACTCCACAGCACTTTGCTCTACTTTGCACCACTCTACACTACGCCACTGCACTCCCTGCAACGTGAGTCTACTCTGCAATCTGTGCCACTGCACCACTCTACACTACTGCTCTCTCTGCCACTCTATTGTATGCCACTCAATTCCACTCTACTCTGTCCTACACACTCCATGCCACTGCACTCTAAACCACTGCACTCTACGCTAAGACACTCTAAACAACTGCACTGTACCCCACTGCACTGTACTTTGCACCACTGGGCTCTACGCCACTGCTCCTATGGTACTCTACTCTACTCCACTCCACACCACTATGCCACTAACTTTAAGCCATGCTGAACAGCAGCCACTCTGGTGTATAACATGGCTAATGGCTAAAACACATTAGCAAAGCCAATAACTCTTTCGTAGATGAGACCTATTGCTTTGCCAATGTTTGTTAGTACTATGAGGTACGGAAGTACCTGAAAGAACTGTGAAAAATACAATTACATCATAATAAAGGCTGCTACAAAATGCGCAGATACATTTTGGTTAAAGAAAAAAAAAGTGCTTCTCAAATACAGATTTGAATAATATACAGTTTGTACCTAGTACTAAAAAAATTTATAACACTCCATCAAAACCAAACACTCCACAGCTCACCTTGGAACACCATTACAATACCTCTCTGAAAGAAATATCTTTGCCACCAGAAAACTTCAAGTGACTCCTTTCCGTAAAGTCAATGCAGGTTCTCATGCTCCTTTGTATTTGCAGATTTACCAGTTGGGCACATTTGCATGTCTTTAGGGAAGGAGACCCCCTGACAAGAAGGCCTTTTCTTATCTGTCTGCCCTTCCCTCCCTCAGAGCACCGGTGACCCCCTGCCTTCCAGCCCAGCTGGGGAAACTCCTCTGCCCGTAATTTCGCCCTGCCTCCGTTGCCCTTCAGGTGAAAGGCTAAAATTACGGACAAATGCCGTCCGTTAAAGCTTTCATCACGGACAACGGACAGCAGGGCGAAATTACGGACAGTCCAAGAAATTTACGGACGGGTGGTCACCCTAGAGCAAAGTAGTCAGTGATGGTGGTGCAGTGTTTTTCACAGAAACACCAGCTGCATTCTTTGCCACCGTCGAAGGGCACATCAAGCACCACACAAACCGGGGAATGATCCGAGAGAGTGCGCAGGAGGTGGGAGATGTTGCTTAGTAGGGGAGCAAATACTGTGAAATATATAACCAATCTTAATTAGAAAGTATCCACAAATAGGGAAACATTCGGGACCCAATCGAAACCTTTGCAAAAAAAAAATACCCATCAACTCAACACAAACAACCACGCAAACTTCATAAATTAAATATTAACATCTCGAAAAACACGTACATATAACATTCCAAAGAAATATTACATTAAAATCTACACTATATATCCGTCCTTCCAAATTAGACTGCCACAGCTGAAAATACGAATCTAAGATATAACTACTTGGCAACCACAAACACTAACTTAAACTTCTAAAATAACACTAAGCCCATCTCCCCAGTTACTGTACCCCCAAAAAAGTAACTTAAAATGAGGCCTACCTGAGCCAGAGCAGGAGCTTGGAACAAAAATAAACTGGTATATATAAAGAACATAAAAAAGATTAATACTCCATAGAAAATAATCACTTTTTATGTTATTTCGAATCAACTATAAAAGTTGAAAAAATGTATACAATTATATTTTATATTTATTTAAATGTACAAATTAATGACAGTGAAAAATATTAAACATTCTTAAAAGCTTAAACGTATTAATTTATAATACTTATTAATATAAAACAAATATAATTATATGCCATAACAAAAAATCGTTAATGTGGCTTCTGTTTTTGGACAATAGTGTATAAAAAATGTTTACTAAATGTGCTTTACATATGCAGCACCAATCCATAATCTGTAATCAACTTCTTTGAACAATTATCTTCTAAAACAGCATAATATTTTTCGGTAGCAGAAATCATTTTACTTCTAGGAATATCTGTGATTGGTACAATGCAAATGTAGACGCACAAAATCCTCTATGTACATTTTAGACAAAATACTTTGCAGTGTCCTGGTTGGAGGTGTAGAATTAGGAAGCACAAAAGCAAAATATAAACAACTGTTGACAAGAAAGAAGCTGTTACTTTAGAATAGGATTAGGGAAGAACTGAAAAAGGAGGTAGATCTAAATGACAGTAAAACGTTCTGGAAATGGGTGGCTTGTGGCACCCATTTCCAGAGCGTGTGTACCATTGTGGTAGCTCACATCAGATCTAAGGAATGAATAGACCAATTCAAGACATTATGGCCCTCATTACAACCCTGGCAGTAAATGCTGCCTACCGCCATGCTGACGGCCACCAACATACTGTGATTGCGGTGGTAATCCACTATGGGTACTATGACCCACACAGAGAAATCCACCACTATACAGACACCCACACAAGTCTGCCACACCAAAGGTCAGTGATAAACTGGCAATAGCAAAACCCACACCGTTATGCCAACAGGAGCACGCCCACAGTATCACGACTCACAAATCACTGCAACGTTCTTTCAACCGCGGTAAACCATTGGTGGTACACACCGCTGCGCTCAAAATACACTTACAAGACACCACCACATTGGACAATTCAAACTACACACCTGACACACATACACACACCACACCCACACACCCAATCCAATATAAAACACACACCCACATTACCCACAACCCCTAACGGCAAAAAAAAGATAGCAAGCAGAGAGAGACACAAGGCAGGAGCACCCACTCAATTAGAGGCACAGAACACCATCACCCATACACCATCCACGCACCTCACGACATACACCCCAACACATCACTCCACACATCACCCCACACATCCTCACACATATCACTCACACCACATCCATGGCACCACAGGAGTTAAGGGTCATGGTGGAGGAAATCCTCCGGGTAGAGCCAATGCTATTCGGATCACAGGTGCAGCAGACGTGCATTGCTAGGAAGATGGAGATATGGCGGAGAATCATGGACAGGGATGATATCAGGAAGAGGTGGAATGACCTACGGGGGAAGGTGCGTTCCGTGGTTGCAAGACACCAGGTAGCAGTACAGAGGAGTGGCGGTGGACCCCCCACCTCCTCCCCCACAACTAACAACATGGGAGGAGCAAGTCTTGGCGATCATGCATCCTGACGGCCTCGCAGGAGTAGCAGGAGGACTGGACTCTGGTAAGTCAAGTCTTTACTACTATATCCCCCACCCTACCTGCATGTCATCACAAACTCCTACCACTACCCTCACCCCCATCACTCCACCACCTCACATAAACCCCACCATCACAACCCACCCATCCCAATACAAGCCCTGCATGCAACACTTATGCATGGACACCCATCACAGACCTGCATGGACACCCATCACCCCAACATGCCCATCACAGAGATTCACCCAGCCCACAAAACCACCACAAACACAAGGCCAAGCTGACAGGGAAATCACAATCATACAGGGAAATACACCCATGCACAAGAAGGCACATGCAGAAACATTAACACTGCATTTGCATCCCCACAGGACCCCTACTCAACGTCACTGTAGAGGAGGTGGCAGCTACACCCAGTCCACCCCTTGAAGAGGCCCACAGTGATGACAGCAGCTCTGCACGCCTGGATCAGGATGGCCAACCTGGCCCATCAGGGACCTCTGGACAGTCGGTTCCCCTGCCACAGTCCCAAACTGTCATGACCACACAAACTTGCCAAGTCAAATCAAAGAAGTGCATGAGAAAAGCAAAGAGATATCCTCAGTGGAGACAGCAAAGCCCAAACTGGAAGAAGGTTTGCAGAGTAATCTTGCGCTTATTTCAAAGGAAGAATCAATAAGAGAAGATGCAAGATGGCCTCTGTGAGTCCTGAAGGTTAGTTACAGTTCTAGTCTTGCAATCGGTTGGTTGCTAGGTTACGAGCTCTCCAGCTGGAGGCCTTGCACTTCAACTGAGGTCTGACAGGAATCAGCTGTGTGGAGAGAGAGCACGCTTCAGAACAGAAACTCCTGTGAGGTAAAATTACATTTGAAGATTATATTACAGAAAACTGATAAATATTGTCAAGGTTTATTCAAAGAGTTTGATAGTAGACCGTTCCCGTGGAAGTCGGCAAGGCTACAGAGTTAATGTATGAATTAACCTTATGTTTACAAGGTTCTTGTTTAAGATATTAAAGTCAAAGAAAACAACGAACTTTAAAAGAGCAAGTATCTACAAATGTCAAGGTTATAAACAAAGGCCAAGTTTAAAGGAGAAACGAACTGTTAACAAATAAGCATTTACAAATTCAATGGTAATAAACCAAAATAGAGTTTAAAAGAGAAACAAACTTAAATAAACAAGCATTTACAACTACAAATTATCGACAGATGTCGAAGTAAGGAAGGAGAAACTAACTGTAATAAACAAGCATTTACAAATACAAGTTAGCAACAAATGTCGAAGTAAGAAAGGAGAAACAAACTTTAATAAACAAGCAATTACAAATACAAGTATTGACAGAAGTCACAATAAGACAGGAGAAATTAAATAACATCAGCTGATTTGAAGAACGCATTATCGCCAACTATATATATATAGAGAAGCAAGGCTACAGAGAACTCAGGGTGAGTGAAGAAATAATAGAATTAAAGAGAATTAAGTGTTGAGAGTAGAAAGTGAAAAACTGATGTTGTATGTCCCTAGTAATTGCGACTGTGACTCTTGCAGGTGCTGTATCCAATCTTAGATTTGAAGAGGCAGACTGAGTACTGGCGTTCATCATCTCTGTGGCAGTCTCTCTACCATCCCATTCCCCTTTCCCCCTCCGGGGTACTCAGCACGAAGGATTAATATTTGTTGTGAGTAGCTCGGGTCGGGACTGAGGAGTTATCTTCTGCTTCAGAGGAAATCGAATTGAAGTATCCTGACACAAACCACCACATAGGCTCCTTCCTCAGGAAAGACCACCACAGCACCTGCCCAGAGGGCCCATGCCACTCTCCCCAGGAGACGTCAGTCAGCAGTGTGTCCACCACTACAGGACGATCAGGGACCTGGGGCCAGTGGCATTGGGCACACGGTTCAGGGGACAGAGGCACAGGACAACAGGGAAGCTGGGAGGACTGCTGTGCGACACGGGGAGGACAGGCCCAGGGAACCCACTCTCCACAAGACTCTCTCCAATAACCTGGGAGCATACCACCATTCCCAGGAGACCATGGGCCAGATACTAGCCAAGATGCAGGAGACCCAGCGGCTGCAGGAGGGACAGTACCTAGGGATCAGGGATGACCTAACAAACATCTACACCATCCTGGTCACCATTGCAGGCGTGCAGGTTGACATGGCCAAAACCAGGAGGGAGGCAGTGGCACAACAACGGGCCCCTGACACTAGCCACACAGATAAACAGCCCTCCACCTCCGCCGGCGCTAGTGGACAGGAGACACCACCACAGGACCAACAGGCCACCAGGACCCTACCCCCTGCAGGAGAACCACCCCGCAAACGGTCCCTGCGATCCAGACAGAAGACAGAGAACATTGCTGAGACACCCGCCAGGAAATGAGACTCTCCTCATTGTCACCCTTCTGTCCCACTATGTCACCCTGTCCACCTTGAACTGCCATTGCTCCCCTTCCTACGCCCGCTTGGACAATGCACCTGTGATACAAAGAGACTGGACTCTCACTTGGACTTTCCTCAATTATCACCCCTGCCCATTGCACATCCCCCTCTACTTATGAGCACTTAAATAAACACCCTTGGAACAAATACAAGTACGGAGTCTGTCAATTGATTGCAATATGTAATAGGTTAACAAGGTGGAAACATTTCAATCCATATGTCCAGTTATTTATACATTAGTATGACCTGTAGTGGGCAGCAGTACACATAACAGGAGCCAGAGTGGGGCACAGGGATCTGAAAATAAAGATGCCAAAGGGTAAAGTCAGTGGCCAGAGACATAGGGTAAGAGGCTGTCTTGTATAATGTCCAACAGTTAACAGAAATGTAATATGAACGTACAATGTCTTACCTTTGTGCACTGAAAGTATTGCAGAATAATGTTGCTCCTGTTGTCAACATCTTCTTCCTCTGCCTCCTCTTCCTCACTGTTCACAGGCTCCACCGCTGCCACAGGACCATCCCCAGGCTCATCCTCCTGCAGAAAAGGGACCTGGCGTCTCAAGGCCAGGTTGTGCAACATGCAACAGGCAACGATGATCTGGAACACCTTCTTGGGTGAGTAGTACAGGGATCCACCAGTCAGCTGGAGGCACCGGAATCTGGCCTTCAAGAGGCTGAAGGTCTGTTCTATAATCCTCCATATACGCCCATGTGCCTCATTGTAACATTCCTCTGCCCTTGTCCTGGCATTCCTTACTGGGGTCAGTAGCCATGAGAGGTTGGGGTAACCAGAGTCACCTGCAAATGTCGAGGGGTACCTGTTAGACACACACCAACCCTTTGGGACAACCCCGTACCCAGACACCTACTCATACTGTGTGGAGATCTTGGGCTCATCTATTAGCTACACCCAGTGCCTCTGGAGTTGGCCCATCACATATGAGATGCTACTATTCCTCAAGATAAAGGCACCATGCACAGAGCCAGGGTATTTGGCATTCAAATGGGAGATGTACTGGTCCGCCAAACACCCCATCTGCACATTCATAGAGTGATAGCTTTTTCTATTCCTGAAAACGTGCTCATTTCTCCGGGGGGGGGACAAATGCCACATGTGTACCATCAATGGCACCTATGATGTTGGGATACGTCCCAGGGCATAAAAGCCAGCTTTCACTGTGGCCAAATCCTCCACCTGGGAGAACACAATGTAGCTGCGCATGTGTTCTAGCAGGGCTGACAACACTCTGGTGAACACGTTAGAGAACATTGGCTGAGACATCCCTGATGCCATAGCCACTGTTGTTTGGAAGGAACCACTTGCCAGGAATTAGAGCACTGACAGGACTTGCACTAAAGGGGGGGATACCAGTGGGCTGCCGGATAGCTGACATCAGGTCTGACTCCAATTGGGCACACAGCTCCTGGATTGTGGCACAATCAAGTCTGTAGGTAATTATAATGTGTCTGTCCTCCATTGTTGCAAGGTCCACCAGGGGTCTGTACACCGGAGGATGTCGCTATCTCATATGCAGCCTCAGCGGTTGGAGCCTATGTAAGAGAACGGTGAGCAGAGGGTCACATTCCCATATCTATTGCACTAATACTGTTTTTTTAACTTTACAGACACAAAATGTGAATCCTAAAATCAGTTGCCTTGCCAATGTCTGCTGTGACGCAGTTAGGTGCCATGCCCTGTGGCCCCCTGAAATTAAGGATGCGTGACCTGTGAGGCGGGACAAGTGGAAATTAAGTAATTGCGCTGGCGTTGTGCGCCGTCGTGGTAGGCTGGTGATGACCGTTGCGCAACTTTGCATTGGTAAACATTGGGCCCTATAGGCTCCAGGAGCCAATGGCGATGTACACCAGCGGTGACGATACGCACCACCGCGGACGTCACCGCCATTTTCTATCTATCCGCTCACTTGCTACCTGACCTTCAACAGGAGAGGACCTACACTGCAAGTGCTGCTGTGACCTGTGTCTGGAAGCGACAATGGGTCGAGTGTTTGGGTAGAGGGCCCCTGCCTTCACTGCAGAGGAGTTGGCGAAACTGGTGAATGGGGTCCTACCCCAGTACACGTTACTCTACGGTCCTCCAGACAAACAGGTGAGTACACTGTGAGCATGATGCGTGGGCCATGAATGTATGGATTGCTGTGTGTGTAAGCCACATGTAGGGGGGAGCTGAGGTGTCCTGGGCAGAGTGCTACATGTAAAGTGGTCAATGTATGTACGTCAGGGGATGGGTGGGATCTGGTGGCCAATGAGTGTGACGGTCCGGACGGACGACTAATTCCCTTTTCTGCTGTCTTTTCCCTGCAGGTCAGCAGTCACCAGAAAAAGGGTATTTGGCGTGCCATCGCCAAGGAGGTGTGGACTCTGGGGGTCTTTGACAGGCAGAGCGCCGACTGCCACAAGAGGTGGGAGGACCTGCACCGCTGGGCAAAGAAGACGGCGGAGGCCCAGCTGGGGCTGGCCTCTCAACGAGGAAGGGGTGCCTGTTGCACCATGACTCCCCTGATGTTCCGCACCCTGGCGGTGGCCTATCCGGAGTTGGATGGGCGCTTGAAGGCATCACAGCTGCCGCAAGGCGGTGAGTACTGAATCTGACTCATGCTGTGCGCGCGTTAAGAGTTACCTGGGTGGAGGGTGGGGGCTATGGGTGCCCCTAGGCCAGGGCGAAGATGTCAGGGTAGGTCCCTTGTTGGGCAGGCGCTGAGGCACACCTTCACCAATAGTGTTAGTGGGCATCTACTACTGGGCAGGGTCCTTTGGGTTTCTGGGGTGCAGCTGATGGCATTAGGCATTGTACCCCATGGGCTGGTGACTATTTTAGGAACTGGTTGGGCATGGCCTAGTGCATAGGGCTGCTCCCTGTGTGTTGTGGACACCAACTGTAGTGGTGTTGCTGGCATTGACCAAGTGTATCCTCTGTCTCCCCCCCCCTTTTTGTTTTGTCACCACGTCCTTATGTGCATTAGCATCATCTGGCGGAGGAGCAGAGGCACCGGCAATGGAGAGAGCTGCATCCCACATGGGCCTAGAGGCTGAATCCACAGAGGGTGAGGGCCGCAGTGGGACGGAGGGCGAGGGAAGCACCACGACGGGGACAGGAGGTGAGACCACAGACAGCGACTCATCCTCTGCTGGAAGCTCCCTGGCGGTGACGGACACCACTGTGCCCACCCCAACTACAGGTACAGCCGCCTCCCCCCCACCAGCACTGCCCTCCCAGGAGCCCCTCAGCGTGCTTCCCGTGCCTGCTCACCCAGGAGGGTGGGCATCTCCTTCGCCCCAGGCACCTCAGGCCCTGCCCCAGTTAGCCCTGCTGCCCTCAGTGAGAAGGCTATTGACCTCCTGAGATCCCTCACTGTTGGGCAGTCAACCAATCTGAATGCCATCCAGGGTGTCGAGAGGCATTTGCAACAAACAAATGCATACCTTGAGGGCGTTCACTCTGGCGTGGCAGCCCAACAGAGAGCATTTCAGGCTCTGGCCTCAGCACTGATGGCAGCCATTGTCCCTGTGTCTAGCCTTCCCCCTCCAACTTCCTCTACCCAGTCCCAATCCCCTCAACCCCAGCCTATCCTGAGCACATCTTCAGACCAGCATGCACACAAGACAACACACAGGAGTGGTTCAGGCAAGCACAAGCACCACACATCATCCCACAGGCACTCACACAAGCACCATCCCCATGAGACACACCAACATCCCCTGCCTCCACTGTGTCCCCCTCCTCACCGTCCACCTCCCTCCCCGTATCGTCTCCACCCACACCTGCATGTACTACATCCTCATCCACTACCGCCATCACCAGCACGCTCATCTCAACACACACCGCATGAGCATTCACCACCCCAACAACCATACACACGTCCCCTGTGTCCTCTCCCACTGTGTCTGTAACCCTTCCTCCCAAAGTACACAAGCGCAAGCACCCACCCACCCAACAGCCATCCACCTCACAACAGCATCCAGCATATGCACCTTCACCAAAACTCAGCAGACAGACACCTCCTACAACCATTTCCTCTTCCTCCACTCCCAAACCCTCTCCCTTGTCCCACCCCAGTGTGTCTAAAAAACTTTTCCTAGCTAACATTGACCTGTTCCCTACGCCTCCCCCTTATTACCCTAGGGCCAGGGTGTCCAGAACCCAGCCCAGCACCTCAGCCACCAAGTCGCCGTCCAATGTGGACCCTGCAGCTCCCAGAGGCTCAAAGGGAGCACCCGTCAGGAAAGCCAGTGTACCACCAACCCCTGCAAAGGACCAAACCATACCTCCACCTGCCAAGGTGAAGAAGGGGCCAGCATGCAGCAGGGGCATGGATGACGACCCACCCAGCAAGGCCTCCTCCAAACCTCCAGCTGACAGAGCCAAGGGCAAAACAGCACCAGCCAAGGTGAGGAAGGGGCAGAAAACCAAAGGCAAGGTACTTCAGCCGACGGAGGATGCAGGTGAAGCCGGGTGCCCACCAGCAGAACCGCCAGCCCTGTCCCCTGCACCGCGTGCAGAACCGCCAGCAGCCCCGCCGCAAGCACCGCCACCTGCACCGCCGCTGCCACCACTGCTGTCAGCAGCAGCATCCCCAGTGGGCAGCCGTCCGAGGCTGAAAGAGAAGGGCTGGAGCCTCCCTCCACCACTGGCAGCAACGGCACCTGCACCACCGCCAGTACCGCCAGCAGCCCCGCCGCAAGCACCACCACCTCCACCACTGACAGTAGCACCACTACCAGCACCAGCAGCCCCAGGGGGCGGGCGTCCGAGGCAGCAGGGGATGAGCTGGAACCTCCCCCTACCACTGCCAGCACCGACACCAGCACCGCCACTGCCACCACCTGAGCAACCGTCACTGCCAGTGGACAGTGTGTAGTCCTGCCTCCATGGGCTGTTGCGTGTCCTGGCCCCTGCAAAGGATGTGGGTCTGACACCCAGTTGAGAGACTGTGAACTGCCACACCCCAAGTGTTGCATCACTGGGCACAAAGCCCCCTCCAGAACCAGTGGAGAAAGGCATCCACTCACCCAATCCTTGGCAAGAAGAAGCACACTGGGCACAAGGCCCCCTCCAGAACCAGTGGAGAAAGGCATCCACTCACCCAATCCTTGGCAGGATGAAGCAGACTGGGCACAAGTCCCCCTCCAGAACCAGTGGAAAAAGGCCTCCACTCACCCAATCCTTGGCAGGAAGAAGCACACTGGGCACAAGGCCCCCTCCAGAACCAGTGGAGAAATGCATCCACTCACCCAATCCTCGGCAGGAAGAAGCAGAACCAGTGGAGAAAGGCATCCACTCACCCAATCATTGGCAAGCAGAAGCACACTGTGCACAAGGCCCCCTCCAGAACCAGTGGAGAAGCCACCCACTCGAGAGGCTGTGGCTTTGCACTCCCCAGGAGCAAGCACTGGACAAAGCAACCACTTGAGACTTTGGCTTTGCACTCCCCAGGAGCAAGCAGTGGGCAAACCACCCACTTGAGAGACTTGCAAGACTGTGGCTTTGCACTCCCCAGGAGCAAGCGGTGGGCAAACCACCCACTTGAGAGACTTGAGAGACTGTGGCCTTGCACTCCCCAGGACATCGCTGTGGGCATGGAGCCCCCACGAGGAGCAGTGGCACTGTCCCATCTTCTGGCTGAGGTGCCCCTCCCTTCCCCATCCCCCTGAGGTGCCTGTGTGTTTACGACCTGATGCCCCCGCTGTGTTCTCTCCGTATTGAGGCAGGAGTCAAGTGTGGGCTTGGCCCCTGATTTTTGGCCCAGTGGCCCACGGACATTTGCAAAGGACAATGTACAACCTTATGTACATATTGTATATTTTTGTAAATACAGTTTTTTGAATCGTTATGTATATCTTCCTATTTCTAAAATATCACTAATTTGACTCAATTCCTTTTGTCCTTGCGTTCTTCCAGGTGGATACGGGGTGTAAATGTAATGTTGTTGCATGTGTTTGTGTGTATGGTGTTGTGGGTGGGGGTGAGGGTATTGCGTGTTGCGTGTGTATGTCACTCTCTTTTTCCTCCCACCTCCCCTGTACACTAGGTGCAGTACTCACCGTCATCGTTGCTGCCGTCTTTGATGTTCCTGGTAGAGGAGGAGGTAGACCTGCATCGGCAGGACCCGAAACTCGGGCCCAATGGCGTCCTGGTTCTTCGTTGAGTGTCGAGAGGTGAGTGGTTTCACTTCCAATTCCTGTTTCTGCAATATTTTTGATGGCGCTGGTATTGCCCTGGAAAAGCTGGCGGATTGGTGGGTTGTGATGTGGTGGGCGGTACATTGTCTTCCGCCTGTCTGTTGGCAGTTACCGCCGCGGTGTTTGTTGCTACCGCCGTGGCAGTCGGTGTGTTAAAGTGGCTGTCTTTGTTGGCGGTTCCCGCCGTGGTCGTGATCCCATTTTTTTTACCACCGGCCTGTTGGCGGTGTTACCGCCGCTTTAACACCGACCTCCAGGGTTGTAATGAGGGCCTATATGTTCACCTCAGGCAATGAATCTGGGCAATGTTGGAGCAACACCTTATGCAGCGAGCTCGAGCTTCCATATCATGCCGGAAGCGGAACATGCAATACTGTCGAAAAAGTTGAAAAAGGCACCTGGCTCAGACAGGTTCCCAGAGAGTTAAAAAGTGCAGACCCCATAATAAGGACCCCAGTCACGACCAAGGTATTTAATGCACACATAAGTTCCAATGTTACACCTATTTCTTGGAGCAGTGCCATTATAGTGCCCATGCGTAATAAAGATAATCAGATGGTTCCCTCAGACTGTAGGGCAATTTCACTCTGGAACAGTGTGGGAAAGATCTATGGTTGAACTTTACTGAACATAATACATGATTGAATGACAAAAAATAATTAACTTTTGCTCATACAGCAGATAGGGGATGGTTTCAGACATTGGGATAATCTATCAAGCCATGAGGCTTCATCAAATCTGTCCAAAATATACCCATCTAAAGAAAATACTACTTTTTTAAAACTTTCATCAGTCTAAAATGTACGTGCTTTTGCTCTGGTAAATAGGAATTTGCTTTGGAAGGCATTCCACTCAGATGGTCTAGACAGCACATTATTAGTGACAGTGAAGACTTTGCACACTGATAACAAAGCATGCATCAGATAAGGTCAACAAGGAGATGTCACAGAACTGTACCTATTGATACTGGTATAAGGTACGACTGTGTTCTAGGCCCTGCTTGTTTTTGCCTGTTTCTGAATAATGTTGGAAAATATCTAAATTATTTCAATTTTAAGTAGCCTACTCGCTTTAGGGTATCTAATGTACTTTGTAAGGTATTATTGGTTCTTCCTCTCAATCCCATAAAGATGGTAATCCATACACTATTAACATCTTGACTGGATTATTCTTATGCCCTTTATCTTAAGCAGGTGCAAAATTCAGCTGAGATACTGCTGCATCTTCCAGATATTGTTTGGTGTCATTTAAACTGAATGGTCTTTATTGGCTGCCCCTTCAAAAGAGGGTTCAATTTAAGATTTTAATGCACATTCACATGGCTTTTTTACAGTCTGGCCCACTCAGTCTTCATAAACTTGTGCCAGGCCACAGCAATGTGTTGAGATGCAAGACAAAGATAGCAGGGTACACAATCAGCTCCATTCTGCACATATACACTGTAGCTGTATCTGGTGCAGAAATATGGGGGCATTTTTTTTAATAACCAAGTTTTAACAAGTATCAGCATAACTCACCAACAATCATTGAAGACCACCGCTTTATGCATCGGACATACAGTCATTGAAGACCACCGCTTTATGCATTGGACATTTAAACATAGTAAATGCATCATCTGTGTCACTATTGTTACACTGTTAGTCCATGATGTGCCCACAACCTACTTTGTGTCTTATTCTTATTTTCAGGGGCATCCTCGTGCCTCGTAGATCGGGTTTTCCTGGCGAACGCGCCATACTTCCAACTGAGGAGGCTCTGGCAATTTCCATGTATGGACAATATCCTTTTTGGCCAGCAGTGTGGCTACTCCGATGAAGGTCCATTCCAGCCTCAGACTCCCAGCCTCTCTCAAAACACCCAGCAGGGCCATCCAAGGACAAGATGAATCTGGCGGCCCAATACCGCAGACAGCACATGGCCTATCTCCCCCCAAAAGACAGATAGCACCAAGCATGACCAGACCATGTGGGAAACGTCAGCTGCAGGAAGGGAGTACTTTGCACATGTGGCCTGTGCAGCATGCCCTCCCTGTTGCAGCCGTTCCGGGGTCAGAAATGTCATGTGGAGGTAGTTAAGATGGTCCAGTCGGTGGGGAGGAGATTGCCAACTCCCTCAGGCCATACATGCCTCCTTCCAATCATCATCATCACCCAGCTCTCCCATCCAAGCCCCCCATTTTGGTCGCAAAACCAGGAAATGTTAGACGCACTAACCATCAAGGAGTGGTCAATCCTGGAAATGGCCCCCTTGTCCAGTTTCCACAACAGTAGTTTAACTTTAAAGGCATTGTATTCCAGTACCTGGGAGTTCACAGAGATGTGGGCGAGTAGGGCATGAATTGCAGATAAAGATAGAACTGTATGTGGGAGACCTCGTAAATGTCTTGCAACTCCTGGAACAACTTCAACGTCCCCTCACGTGTCACATCTTCTAGAGAGGTGATCCCTATTCTGTCCCACTGTGTAAAGCCCTGAAGGCCTGCCATGTGTCTGAGCCATTTGCCTTGTCATAGCGGCATAATTCTCGTGAGTATACAGTCCCAATGAATAAAATGTAGAGCTGCTCTCAAACAGGGTATTGTCACCTAGGTACAGTCAGAGAGCGAGCGAGGTATCGGTGCACCATAAAGGAGGCCAAGCAGACTGTCAAGGCCCAGGAGAAGGTGTTCTATTTGGTAGACGGAGTCGTCCCAGCCCCATTAAACCAGTCATTGATCGTTGCAGTTTGTGCAGCAAGATAGTACCCATAAAGATTGGTCATCCCGAGGTGCCCCCCTAAGGGGATTTCCTAGCTGAGATAAAGGTCACCCAGTGATACCCTCCAGCCCAGAAGAAAGTGCTTTAATGTGAGTATTTGGATCCACTTCTGGGAGATTGGGTGAGGGAAGTTCCCGACGACATATAGAAGGCGCTGAAGGCACATTATCTTAAATGAGGCTATGTACCTCATAGGGTTCAGAGGCATGTACCCCACTTCCACAAAGCCCTATTCAAAGCCGACATAAAGGGTTGAAAATTAAGGGTTTAGGCCAGGTCTTGGAGGCACGAGATATAGATGCCTAATTATTTGAAGGAGAGACACCATATCAATGCAGCAGGGCAGAAAAAATGATCACCTGGCTCACTCTTAATCGTTACCAGTAGTGATTTGTTCATGTTGATCTGCAGGCCAGATGTTTCCCCATACAGGTGAAGGATTTTGAGGCATCTGGGTTCTGAAGGATGCGATCCCCCAGGAATAATAGAATATCATCCACACAAGGAGATATGTGCTCCTCAGGACCCCCCTCTCAACGCCATCCCCGAATCTGAGCATCACATCTAGTAAGGAGCTCTATGGGTTCTAATACTAGGGCAAACAACAGTGGTGACCGGGGACATCCCTGACAGATGCCTCTGCGGATCGTGAAGTGCAAGGATAAAACTCAGTTTACCTGGTCCTGGGCTGTGGGGGCGTTATATACCAGGCCTACAAGTTTACGTAAATAAGGTTCAAGGCCCGCTCGTTGCAGCACAGCCCCAAAAATGTCCATGTGACCGTGTCAAAGGCCATTTCAAAGTCAATTAAGAATAAGGCCGGGGAACCTTCAAGGCAGCATGACTGAGAGAGAATGAGCTGCATCTTTCTGCTAGACATGAATCCACATTGATCCGAGTGGATCAGGTAACTCAATGCCTCACTCAGTCGAGTTGCAAGGATCTTCTCAAACAAAATAATGTAGACACTTATGAAATAAATAGGTCCATATGAGGAGCAACTGTCCGCAGGCTGGTTCGTCTTGGGTATCACCACAATTGTGGTATGTTCCAGGTCCTGGAGAAATGACCCACGCTCCATCGCCTCAGTATAAAAGGCCAGTAGATGAGGTATCAAATGTGTTTGAAGAATTCAATGGGGAACCTGTCTGGGCCTGGGATCTTGCCCGAATTGAGATCTGAAAGAGCCATGTTTATCTCCTTTGTTGTCAGCGGCTGGTCAAGATCTCGAGCTATGGACAGGGGGATTGAAGGCAGAGTGAACTCTTTCAGCAGTGGGGATGCGACTTCCTGGCATGTTACAGGGATCGATGCATCAAGTCTCAATAGTTAGCCTTAAAGACCTGTGCAGACTCAGGTGTACCTTCATGTAGGGATCTGTGGGAGTCACGAATGGCTGGGACTATCCTATTTGAGGCCTTGTGGCCTCACTAGAAAAGGTTACTGGAATAACCCCCATGTTCATTGACCCATTGGGTCGATGTACTCCAGCAGTGCCTCTCCTCCTGTAGGGATACCTGTCTCAGTGTAGATCTTGCAAGTGCCAGCTAGCATTCAGTGTCGCCAGAGGTGCGGCCATTGACATTCCTTTCCAGATTGAGGATCTGTACCTCCAGCTCCATCACCTTTGCCAACTGGTGCACCTCTTACTTCCTCACATACCCCTTAATCACCCTCTCGGTGGGGTTTACTCACCACCCATGGGGTACCAGCAGAGGACACAAAGTTAAGAAGGCACAGGAGTTCCTCCTCTGCAAAGTAAGCGCAGTCTTTGTCTACCAGGAGCCAGGCATTAATGCACCGTATTTGTCTCAGTGAGCCAAAGGAGGTCACATTTCTAAGAGGAGGAGGCACCTGGTTACAGATGCCGCCGGGCAGGATCCGTATGGACTGTAGTGAAAGGAGATTGCCACCTGGGAGCCAAATCTGGTCTATTTTAGATTCTGTTTTATGTATCGCAGAGATATGCATGTACAACCTTGGTAGGGAGGTCCCATGATCAACATTCTTCACACAGGCCCAGTGAGACCATGATATATGATGGGAGGAGAGCACGGTTCGACCTGGTCGAAGGCCCATCACAAGTGTTTGGAGTGCCTGCATGTCAAGTGTAACATTTGCTGGGGTATTGTCAGGTGGTCCAAATTCTCGGGATCTGCACGATGCTGAATAAGGGTCCCACTTCCAGGCAACACCAAAGTCAGATGCTGTTATAGCGCTGAACTCTGGAGGGGCCCGGCCGGGGGAAGGGGTATTCGGAAAGGAACAGCCAGGAAGGAGATCTGAAAAGGAAAAAAGGTTAATGCAAACATTCAGTTATGACTTTTACTAAAATAATTCACTGCCTAATAAAGATCTCACTAATTTCCAAAGAATAATTTGCAGAAGGAAGGAATTCTCCAAAATATGTTTTTTCCAGTAAAATTCTGCACAAAAACTATTTCCACACAAGAATCGTATCTCATAATCTTGAAACACAAAAAACAATATAAATTCCTTAAATCACTCCTTCAAAAGAAAAAGTAAGATTGTTATCTTATTTCTTAGCATTTTAAAGAAACTCGATTTTTTCATATTAAACAGTATTTATCAAAAGACACTTTCTCTTTATATGCACATACCAATAGAAAATCCAATAACATTATGTAATTAACATCTTTTCTCAAAAACGCCTTTAAAACGATTTCACAACTCTTTAAACGGAATCTCCAATTATATACACAAGCAATCCTTTTAAAAAAACAACTGCCCGGAGGCACATGGTTACTTTGCTTTATATCTGTAAGAACGAACGGGAGAATACAATGTTACCGAACAACACTCCTGTTGTTCGTAGACTCTATAAATAAACTCCGAGTGCGGAGTTCTCAGAAATGGGCAACAGCCCAAAAGGAAATCGCTCACCGCCGCGAGCCGGCCGCTCGCTATCAGGCAAATGAAGAATCCAGAAATCCCGGCAGCAGAAGCAAAGAGACGCGCTCCTGACAAAACGCTCAGAATAGAAGGCGTTTGTTGAAAGGGTGTGGCAGGTATTTATAGCCTGACCACACCCAAGACTAATTATTTTAGAGAAGGCTGGGAAATGCAGTCCTTCTGATTTCCTGGTTCTTGTAGACTCTTTATTTTATTGTACTTGAAGAATGCTTATGACAATGGTACCACCAATGGCCCAATCTTGTAGATAGATTGCTTTTACCACACAAGATGTGTGATGTCAAGGAAATGGTGGCTGTTTCATAGGAATAAGTGCGCCCACGAGTCACTGGAGTCCTGACAGTACACCCTCTCCCCAGGCGTGGGCGCGGACCTGGTTTATTGGGATAACGAAAATGAAATTGACGTATCAATCGTGGGGCATGAATTTGTGAAGCAGGTTCCCAAGAGTCTTCTTCGGTACCGTAACCTTTCCAGGCTACTAAATACCATAAGGAATTACCACAAAATCGAGAGTCTCGAATGGCTCGTACTTCGTATTCCCATTGATCTTGAGCAAGAATTGGTGGTGAACATGTATCACTTTTTGTATAGGCAGGTTTAAGTAAGGAAGTATGAAAAACAGGATGAATCCTCAAAGATGGGGGTAGTTTCAGTTTGTATGTTACAGGGTTGACACTTCGGAGGATTTCATAAGGTCCTATGAATTTTGGAGGAAATGTGTTCTTGTCTTTGAAAGTCAAGTTTTTTGTAGATAACCAGACCATGGCCCTCATTCTGACCCTGGCGGTCGGCGGAGAGACGGCGGTCGGACCGCGAACAGACCGGCGGTATTAAAAATGGCATTCTGACCGCGGCGGTCCCCGCCGCGACCGACCGCCACTTCTCCACTCCGACCGCCACGGCGGTCATGACCGCGGGGCTGGAGTTTGCGCACTCCGGCCCGGCGGTCGTCCCAAGACCGCCAAGGGTATTATGACCCTGCCTACCGCCGCGGTTTCTTGCGGGCGGGAACCGCCGTGCGAACCATGGCGGTAAGCACTATCGGGGCCAGGGAATTCCTTCCCTGGCACTGATAGGGGTCTCCCCCACCCCCCACTACCCACCCGAGTCCTCCCCCGACACCCTCCACCCCCCTGCCACCCCCCAGAGGTGGTACGAACCCCCTCCCCACCCCCACCCCGACATGCACATACATGCACCCCGACATGCACACACCCCCAACATGCACATATACACACCCCCTACACACACATACACAACGGGGACACATACCCGCACACATACATGCAGACATGCGCACCTGCCGAACAGCACACATTACCCATAGACACAGCAGCACCCCCCGCCCGCATACACGCACTCACACACCCCCTCTACACACTCACACGCACACCCCCATGCACGCCCACATCACACAACACCCCCCCACCCCCTCCCCTCACGGACTGTCAACTTACCTTGTGCGTTGGTCCTCCGGGAGGCGACGGGAGCCATGGGGAGGTGACCGCCAACAGAAGACCGCCAACATAAGACCGCCACACAGAAATGTGGGTCGTAATTCTGTGGGCGGTGTTCTGCTGGCGTGGCGGTGGAGGTTGACCAGTCTCCACTTTCCCGCCGACCGCCAGTGTGGCTGCTGGCGGTTTTCCGGCGGAACGCTCCCAGCGGTCAGAATGCGCACAGCGGCATACCGCCGCGGTCGGCGGTCTTCACCGCGGCGGTAACTCGGCGGTCTTGCGAAAAGACCGCCAAGGTCAGAATGAGGGCCCATGTCTTTTACTTTGTATTCTGGACCAGGTTGGTGTCTCTTGTCATATTGTTGTTTGTATTTTATTTTGGCTTGTTGAAGATTTTGTTGAAGTTGTAAGTGAATCTTTTGTAAATGTGATAACATCCCTTGTACAGCAGGCATTTCTTGTGTAGCACCTGGTAAATTAACTGGTAAAACACGAAGGTGTTGACCATAAAGACCATAGAACGGAGAGTTTTTTGTTGAAGTATGACAAGAATTGTTATAGGCTAATTCGGCAAGCCATAGTAATGTAGGCCAAGAAGAAGGGTCTCCTGCTGCATAACAACGTAGGTATTGTTTTAACGTCTTATTTAATCTTTCGGTCTGGCCATCAGTTTGGGGGTGGTAACTTGTAGATAAATTAGAATCGATATGTAAGGCCTGGCACCATTTCTGCCAAAAGTGTGCTGAAAACTGAGACCCTCTGTCGGACAGAATAACCTTTGGGAGACCATGGAGACGCACCACATTCTGTAGAATAAGATTAACTAGAACACTTGATGTGGGAAGTCCTTTGCAAGCAATAAAATGTGCGTATTTAGTAAGACTATCAATTACTACTAATACTATGTTTACATGATTGACTTCAGGGAGACCTGTAATGAAGTCCATAGAGACATGTTCCCATGGGTACTCAGGGGTTGGTAGAGGTATTAATAAACCCTTTGGTTTAACATGAGAGCTTTTGCAACGAGCACAAATTTCACATAATTTTACCATTTGTTTAACGTCTTTAATAAAAGTGGGCCACCAAAAATATCTTTTTACAAGTTCTAGGGTTTTTTGAGGTCCTGGATGGCCTGCTACTGGATGTGTGTGCAACCATTGAAAAGCTGTGCGTTGTAGTTCTCTTGTTGGTAAAAAGATTTTTGTTCTAAAAAAGGGCAAACCTTGTTGTATTGAGTAATCAGCGCCTTTTTTAAGCCACTCTGACATTCTGTGATGTGAAAATGGGTACGAATGGAATCAAGAAATTCGTCAGCAGCTATTAAACATATGACTTTGGAGGGATTAATGATTGGCATTGGTTGAGGTTTTTCATGCACTAATGTAGAATCTTGTCTGGTTAAAGCATCGTCTTTTCTATTATCACTGCCTGGTCTGAAAGTAACGACAAAGTCAAATTCAGCAAAAAACAACATCCATTGCAATTGTCTAGGGGTTAATACTCGGGCTGAGCTCATGAATTGTAAATTTCTATGATCAGAATAGACTGTTATGCGATGGGTAGTTCCAGATAAATAATGTCTCCATTCCTTGAATGCTTCACGTATTGCCAACAGTTCCTTTTCCGCAATAGTATAATTTTGTTCTGTTGAGTTAAGTTTTTTAGACATATAAGCCACGGGGTGCAACTGTCCTGTAGTAGGATGTCGTTGTGAAAGAATGGCCCCTAATGCTACATCGGAAGCATCTGCTTCTACAATAAATGGATCTGAACTTCGGGGGTGAGCTAGGATAGGAGCAGTGGTAAAGGCTTGTTTCAACGTTTGAAAAGCCTCTTCAGTTTGTGATGACCATTGAAAAGGCGTATTTTTACAAAGTAATTTTGTAATGGGAGCCACCTTTTGGGAAAAATGATCAATAAAACGCCGATAAAAATTGGCAAACCCCAAAAAACATTGGACATCTCGAACAGATTTAGGTGTGGGCCAATCCAAAACAGCTTGGATTTTTCTGTCTGTCATTTGCATTCCCTTGGGTGTTAGAGTGACTCCCAAGAATTCCACTTCTTCCGTATGAAACTCACATTTACTAAGTTTACAGTATAGATGATGTTTTCGCAGAGTTAAAAGTACTTTCTCAACATGTTCCTCATGAAATTTCCTTGTGCTAGAGTATATTAAAATGTCATCTATATACACAATGACAAATAAATCTAAGTATTCTTTTAAAACGTCATTGAGGAAATATTGAAATGCTGCAGGAGCGTTACAGAGACCGAAGGGCATTACTGGATATTCAAACAGACCATAACGGGTTTTGAAAGCTGTTTTCCATTCGTCTCCTTCTCGTATGCGTACCAAATGATAAGCCCCTCTGAGGTCAAGTTTAGTATAAATGACAGCATCCTTGACTTGGTCCAATAATACAGGAATTAATGGTAAAGGATATTTATTTTTTATGGTGATCTTGTTCAGGGCTCTATAATCAATACAGAGTCTCAAATCTCCGTTCGCTTTGGGAACGAAGAACAGAGGAGAGGCTGCTGGAGAACGTGAAGGTCTAATCAAATTGTTTGCTAAACATTGGTCCAGATATTCCCGTAGATACTGATTTTCTTTTTCAGAAAGAGCGTAAATTCTGCAATTAGGGATCACGGATCCTGGCACCAAATCAATTTGACAATCATAAGGTCTATGGGGTGGTAATGTACCAGCTGCTTGTTCACTAAATACATCTGCAAATGTGGCATATTGAGACGGTAACGTTATTGCCTTTTCTGCTGCTGTAGCTATCTGTTGAATAATAGGTTTAGTGGAAAGACACTGTTTTGAACAATGAGATGATGAAAAGGTTAGGGTGTTCTTTTTCCAAACTATGTGTGGATTATGTAATCTGAGCCAAGGCATTCCCAAAATAAAACCATATTGAGGTGCTCTGATAACATCAAATTGTATTCGCTCTAAATGTTGACGAGCATTGGAATTGCAACATGTCATTTGGATTGGAAAAGTATGAGAAGAGATTGCGCCTCCAGCGAGTTCACTGCCATCCACAGCCTGCACTTTTTCTGGTATTATTTTCTTTTGACATGCAAGTTGTAATCGAGATGCTGTTTAAGAGTCTACAAAATTACCAGTGGCCCCTGAATCTATTAGTGCAAAAGCTTCTTGCCATTTATCTAAGATTAAAATCTGTATTGAAATACGGAAATGTCTATTATGTTGATTCGAACAAGAATGTACAGAAGGGATTGCAAGAATACCCAAGGGATTCCCTTCTCTATCTCTTGGGTTCACTAGTTTTCCTCAACATTTCCTACAGAAGCAACTTGATTTTTATTATTAGTAAAATAGTCAACTTTGTTTTTTGGTTTTGCTAAGCAATCTTTTACAAAATGTCCTTTTTTCCCACAATATAAACACAATCCTTTGCGACGTCTTTGTTCTTTCTCTTCTTTAGTTAAAGGTTGACGAAGTGTTCCAATTTCCATTGGTTCACTAACCATATCTGAAGGGGTAGAGGAAGTGGAAGGACGATATCTGTCTTGACGCCAAGTATTGCGATCTGGTCTTTTTCTTTCTCCTTTTCTTTCAGAAAGTCTATGATCAAGTCTTAAGGTTAGATTTATTAAATCCGTACATGTTTTAGGTTGAGGATCGATTTGCGCTAACACATCTTTTAGTTCTTCCTTAAGGCCTTGATAAAAAAGTGCAGCTCTCTTTTCTTCGGGCCAAGCTGTTTCAACCACCAAACGATTAAACTGGGAAAGATAAGAAATAAGGTCCTTATTTCCTTGTCTTAGTTCCAGCAGTTCTTTATCAGCCGACATTGTAACTGCTCGTCGATCAAACACTTTCTCAAATTCTTCCACAAATCGACGCCAATTATAAAGTAGAGGACTGTCTTGTCGTACTAGGGGAACTGCCCAATTTGCTGCATCTCCAGACAAATAAGAAATTAAAAAGGCAATTCTAGACTGTGGATCAGGGAAGGCGGCTGGTCGACAAGTGAAATGTAACTCCACTTGGGTAAGGAATATCTGGACTTTGTTAGCATCTCCCGAAAACCTTTCAGGAGCAGCCAACGGTATTTGTGTAGGAGCATTGATGGATACATTAGTGGGAGATGGAGGTAATCGTGGTAAAGGTGTTCCTCCTGGACTGTCTATTTTAGCTTGTAACTGAGTAACTTTGGTAACTAAAGCTGCAGTGTAATTCCTAGAATCCTGTAACTCTTTTTGTAATTGCGTTAATGCCTGCATTACAGTGTCTAGGGTAGTCATTTTATCAACTATCGTGCAGATCAAGAGAAGAGAAAACTCGTGGGCCTTCTATTCTGTCAGGAGGTCCAAATTCTTGGGATCTGCACGATGCTGAATAAGGGTCCCACTTCCAGGCAACACCAAAGTCAGATGCTGTTATAGCGCTGAACTCTGGAGGGGCCCGGCCGGGGGAAGGGGTATTCGGAAAGGAACAGCCAGGAAGGAGATCTGAAAAGGAAAAAAGGTTAATGCAAACATTCAGTAATGACTTTTACTAAAATAATTCACTGCCTAATAAAGATCTCACTAATTTCCAAAGAATAATTTGCAGAAGGAAGGAATTCTCCAAAATATGTTTTTTCCAGTAAAATTCTGCACAAAAACTATTTCCACACAAGAATCGTATCTCATAATCTTGAAACACAAAAGACAATATAAATTCCTTAAATCACTCCTTCAAAAGAAAAAGTAAGATTGTTATCTTATTTCTTAGCATTTTAAAGAAACTCGATTTTTTCATATTAAACAGTATTTATCAAAAGACACTTTCTCTTTATATGCACATACCAATAGAAAATCCAATAACACTATGTAATTAACATCTTTTCTCAAAAACGCCTTTAAAACGATTTCACAACTCTTTAAACGGAATCTCCAATTATATACACAAGCAATCCTTTTAAAAAAACAACTGCCCGGAGGCACATAGTTACTTTGCTTTATATCTGTAAGAACGAACGGGAGAATACAATGTTACCGAACAACACTCCTGTTGTTCGTAGACTCTATAAATAAACTCCGAGCGCAGAGTTCTCAGAAATGGGCAACAGCCCAAAAGGAAATCGCTCACCGCCGCGAGCCGGCCGCTCGCTATCAGGCAAATGAAGAATCCAGATATCCCGGCAGCAGAAGCAAAGAGACGCGCTCCTCACAAAACGCTCAGAATAGAAGGCGTTTGTTGAAAGGGTGTGGCAGGTATTTATAGCCTGACCACACCCAAGACTAATTAATTTTAGAGAAGGCTGGGAAATGCAGTCCTTCTGATTTCCTGGTTCTTGTAGACTCTTTATTTTATTATACTTGAAGAATGCTTATGACAATGGTACCACCAATGGCCCAATCTTGTAGATAGATGGCTTTTACCACACAAGATGTGTGATGTCAAGGAAATGGTGGCTGTTTCATAGGAATAAGTGCGCCCACGAGTCACTGGAGTCCTGACAGGTATGTAGATTGAGATGAAGTTGTAGGGGCCGGATTCACAAAGGTAAACTTAAACTTTTGGTCTAAACTTAGACCAAAAGTCTAAGTTTACCTTTGTGAATCGGGTCCCCAATGTCTAGCTTCCAGACGGTCCTCAATCCCTACATATCGCTTTTGTGAGTTGATGTGGGAGGAGGACACTGACAAAAGGAAGGCCTTATACAAAAGGCTGTTACAGCCCTGTGAACCTCTACAGAAGCATTTGTGAAAAGTTCAATTATATCAAAATCGGCCAAGAAAGGAAAAAAGGGAGCCTAAAAGTTGTGTCTTCTAGGGCATGACCACATCCAGACGAAACTGCTTTATATAGCGAAGTACCACTGATCTCTTTATACTATTGAGTAGACCATTCCCATTCCAGGAAATGACCGTAACCATTAGGGGTAGGACTGGAAATTAGCGGATCAGCTCCATTTCCTACGGTCCCGGGAAGGAGAAGCTTGGTGGTATCATGGAACCTAGTGTGTGAAGGTGGATGCGCGCAATGAATGAGGTTCATGGTGAGTGCCCAAAAAAGGGATTTCAGGACAACAAAGCAAAACAAAACATTAAACCCTTCCCCCAACTGCCTCTATCCCATACTTCCATCCATGAAGCATCGGTTACCCAATATGTGAACTAGTACAGGGCTCAAAATCCATTTGGCCTCCATCACCCTGTCTGCCACCCTGTGAAGGTCCTGGCACAGGATGGAGACATCAACCTGGGCACCATCCACTTTTGTCTCCACTGCTTCCCTGGAGTCCTGAATCACTTCAAAGATAAACCCCAGGTCTGTGTGTTGTGGGCTAGTATCGATGGGAGGAGGTGCCTCAACGGTCCCCAGACTATCTACAGGAGGTTCGATGTACTGGTCCATTTTGGTTTGGGTTAGCTTTGGCTGTGGGGACTTGTCATGCCCATCTCTGACTGCAGAGCCACTGTCGTTCTGGGAGGGCAGAGGAACCCTTCTGCTGGCCTGCTTGCCCGAAGGCAGCACAAGCAGCCAGTGATGGTCATCATGAGGTGGGTCCTGGAAAGATATCACTGCAGCCCAGGGGTCTGAGTGAGGATAATGGAGGATTCAAGTGGGAGGGAAGCTCTACCTCCCCACTAATGCCACTACTCAATCAAGAGAGAGGTCCACAACCTGGAACACTCCTAGATATCGCTGTGAGAGAAAGGACAGTTGGAGGACAACTGGACAAGGACAGGAGCTACCGCTCCATCAGTAATCCAACAGGGAGAGCTCCATGGACATTACATGACCTAGCAGGAGCTGGGGTATGGGCCACAAAACACAGTCCTTGTGGCACGGAAAAGCAGTGGTCAGGGTTGGTGTGCCCACCCCAGCCACATGTGTGACACCAGTCTGCAATAGTCAAGCGGAGAACTGGTGCTATCGGAGGTGTGCCAAGGACACTGGTTGGCAACTGTCCAGGGGAGAACTGATTCTATCGCACCTCCCACCAGATTGCCCCTGGTCTAGACCTATGGTGACGAAATAGACTGAAGGGGCCCACTGACCACCCACCAAATAGGAGGTCTTCTAGAATAACGTCGGTCTCTCACGATTGACCACCAGACCCCACTGTCCAGTAACACAGTGTAGGATATGCCATCACTTTACCACTGTAGTTCTTCTGCATATGTCACAGTGGAGATGGTGGGGGGTGAACTCCCTCAATAGCTGACCCCCGCTTATGGGAGGTCACCATGGATCCTCACTAGGAGGTCAGACAGCCACCATAACTGCCCCTAAATAAGGCAGCAGTCAGTGGTGGATCAGTGCAGGAAACACAGAGAGGGCCCTGGTCGCTCCTTGCAGAAAGAGCCTGGGGGTCTGGTGGTCACATCCCAATACCAGCACCTATCTCCGCACCCTGTATGACACTCCAGATGGCAGCCAAATTCAGGGGATTGCCCACAGTCCTAGGAGCATGCTGCATCCTGTATCCCTGGTGCTGCAGAAATCAGGTAGCGGGCTCCACTCAGCAGTTCCCAACAGCATGTCGCCAGTTAGCAGCAGTCCCACCATGCATCCCCAGTTGATCTCACCTTGGGGGGGGTTCCGTCTTCAGGGCCACTCCCGGCCTGCATCCATCATCGCATGGGCTCAGGGGTTACAGGGACATCAGCCTTTATTTAGCATTGACTATTCTGCCACTCTGCTCCCAAGGTAGGGATGGCTACAAACATGTAGCCATTCCCCACACACTGCGAATATACCACTGGGCTGCAACAGCCCAACTGCCACCACAGCCAGGGCCCACCAAGTTCAGATCTTCTTCTCCAACATGGGGAGCCCAGTTCGGTGGCATCTGAAAGTTCAGGCAGCTGTTGTGCTGCTGTTAACCTCTCTGATGTGAGGAAGTTGCCATCTTCTTGGCATCTCTGTCGCCGCTGCAGCTAGGAACAGGCGGAACTCCAGGACTTGTCAGGTCCGGGAAGAGGTTGGAGAAGTCACCAAAAATGCTGTCCGACAGGATGCTTTCAGATAATTACTCTGGACACTGGAGCCGATCTAAAGCTTGACCGCCATCTTGGCCTACCAGCACTATGGGGCTATTTAGACACCAAGACTACCATACTGGTTGAAAATATGTTTCTAAGAACATTATTAGTTCTGGAACAAGGCACTCCATCACATCAGCTTGAGCTTTGCCTAAACTCAATTTCAGATGAAATTGCATTATACTTCTTTTTTAACTCACCCAAGGCTACACAAAAATACTTATGCTACAGACTACAGCAAGATGTAGCATCTGCCGTTGTGTTTTTTCATGTTAAAACTTATCTATGGTAAAAGACCATGAAAGACCTTTGGACTGATGACTGATCATACACCGGCTCACTTATACCCTGCATACAAAAATTAACAATTAAAACACCTTTACTGGGGCCTTAAACTCAAGCTAGCATTAATGACCACTAGCATCGTCCCTCTGACCATTATTTGGCCTACAAAATACAATTATGGTTTGAACCATATCTGTATCATATATTCACCCAGATATTATAAGTTCCCTTTACATTAAGTTCCACTTAGGTACTCTTCTCACACAGGAATATCTGTCTAGATGTTATCCTTCTGAGTATCAGTCTGGCATTTCTGGCTGATGCACAGGGAGCAAAGACACTATAATTCACTTCATGATATTTTGTTATAAGGCAGCTACTGCCACAGCTTAGGTCTTTTAACACTTCCCAGTATAAATTGGCCTTGTCTTGCTATAGATCTGAGCTTCAAATAATTTATCGAGCTGTTGCTGTCTATAATTGTGGAGCCTGGAGACCAAGTGCCTCTCAGGTATGAATTATTCTATTTTATTTACCGGTTTTAATATTGGTTCTAATATTGTATTGCATTTTATATTGGATATGTTGTAATTTCTTTTTTTAAAGCTCTGTACAGTAAAGATCGTATACACTGATTTAATAAATATGAGAAATAAAAAATGTTAGTTCATGAAAAGGTTCATGAAAAATTCAAAAATATAAATATGTTTGAAAAATAGAAAGGCATATGTGAACATTAAAATCTGTTAAAACACATACAAAATATAACATGGAAAATAGCATAGAAAATGTAATACTCTATTAAAATATGATGCTACGGTATAACTAAAATTCATGTAACCAAAGCCATGTCTAATGATTTGAAATAAAATTCAACTACACAGTCACTGCTTCCACTCCAACCTAATCCACATTCGGGAAAGTGTTGTGCTTGAAAGGGTATGGGGATTAACTTTACCACTACAATCTAAAACAACACTGGGGAAAGTGTAAGACTTTGAGGGGTGTACTGTTACAGTTCCCACTCCAATCAAAGCAACTTTGGGAAAGTGTTAAACTTTTTACGGTGGTGTTTTACTATTCCCATTCCATTCCAAGAAAAATTGGAGAAAGTGCTGGACTATGAGAGGGATAGAGTTATTATTTCCACTCCAATTCAAACAATGTTGTTGAAGGTGCTGTAATTAGTGGGGGTATATTTATTATTCCCAATCCAATTTAAGCCACATCGGTGAAAGTGTTGTAGTTTAAGGGAGTAAATTTACTATTTCCAATGTAATCTAAACCAAATTGAAAACACGTTGAATTTAGTGGGGCTCGGTGTTGATTTATTATTCCCATTCCAATCTAAACCAAATTGAAAATTGCTCTTTGTGTGTGTGTTGGGGGGGGAGTACTTTTACTATTCCCACTCCAGTCTAAACAACATTGGACAAATACTTAAAGTTTGGGGTGTAGTTTCTAAACCTAAATAAAAACAAATGCATATACTTTAAATGAAAAAGCTCTAAAAAAATACCTGTTTTCACAAATCCTAAACAAAAAGTTAAAATTATGATAAAGAATCACAAAAATATTGTTATTTAAAAAATAAAAAATATGAATAAGAAAAATCAAAAATGTATAACCTGTAAAACAAATTGATGTTTTTAAAATAAAAATAAAATGTAAAGTATAACAAAATAAAAATAGCATTAACATTTTCATTAAAGAATATTTATGAATTAAAATATCAATAATATATTGCTAAATGCTTAAATATTTTAAAATATTAAAACAATAATACATAAATATTATAAAATAAAAATACACAATACATCCAAATTGTATACAAAATGTCAAAAATACACTGCATATTATTAATGTAGCTTTATTTTGGAATTACATCCTTACAAAGAATTTAAAATAAAAAGTTTACTTTTTTTATTAAATAAAACTACACAAACAAAAATAAACCAATTCAATATTTTTAATACATTGAAAAAGTAGATTTGAAAAAAGTATAAAAGTGTGCATGAAAACTCATAAACACTCCTCACCTTTTTACCTTATAAACCCTACATTGTGCATTAAACAATATAAAAACATCACTTAAAAATTACTACATTAACCCCTTCGCTGCCAGGCCTTTTCCCCCTCCTGTGCCAGGCCTTTTTTTTGCCTATTTGGAATAGTTCTCGCTTAAGCCCTCATAACTTTTTATCCACATAAGCTACCCACGTCAAATTTGCGTCCTTTTTTTCCAACATCCTAGGGATTCTAGAGGTACCCAGACTTTGCAGGTTCCCCTGAAGGAGGCCAAGAAATTAGCCAAAATACAGTGAAAATTTTGTTTTTAAAAATAAAATGGGAAAAAAGGGCTTCAAAAGAAGGCTTGTGTTTTTTCCCCTGAAAATGGCATCAACAAAGGGTTTGCAGTGCTAAAATCACCAGCATCCCAGCTTTCAGGAACAGGCAGACTTGAATCAGGAAACCCAATTTTTCAACACAATCTTGGCATTTTACTGGGACATACCCCATTTTTACGATTTTTTGTGCTTTCAGCCTCCTTCCAGTCAGTGACAGAAATGGGTGTGAAACCAATGCTGAATCCCAGAAACCTAAACATTTTTGAAAAGTAGACAGAATTCTGAATTCAGCAATGGGTAATTTGTGTAGATCCTACAAGGGTTTCCTGCAGAAAATAACAACTGAAATAAAACTATATTAAAATTGAGGTGAAAAAAACAGCCATTTTTCTCTACGTTTTACTCTGTAACTTTTTCCTGCAATGTCAGATTTTTGAAAGCAATATACTGTTACGTCCGCTGGACTCTTCTGGTTGCGGGGATATATAGGGTTTGTATGTTCATCAAGAATCCTAGGTACCCAGAGCCAATAAATGAGCTGCACCTTGTAGTGGGTTTTCATTCTATACCGGGTATACAGCAATTCATTTGCTGAAATATAAAGAGTCAAAAATAGGTATCAAGAAAACCTTTGTATTTCCACAATGGGCACAAGATAAGGTGTTGAGGAGCAGTGGTTATTTGCACATCTCTGAATTCTGGGGTGCCCATACTAGCCTGTAAATTACAGAACATTTCTCCAATTCCGGTCTTTTTTACACACTGTCTTATATTTGGAAGGAAAAAATTTAGAGAAAGACAAGGGGCAATAACACTTGTTTTGCTATTCTATGTTCCCCCAAGTCTCCCAATAGAAATGGTACCTCACTTGTGTGGGTAGGCCTAGTGCCCGCAACAGGAAATGCCCCAAAACACAACGTGGACACATCACATTTTTCCACAGAAAACAGAGGTGTTTTTTGCAACGTGCCTACCTGTGGATTTTGGCCTCTAGCTCAGCCGGCAACTAGGTAAACCTACCAAATCTGTGCATTTATTAAAACTAGGGACCTAGGGGAATCCAAGATGGGGTGACTTGTGGGGCTCTCACCAGGTTCTGTTACCCGAATCCTTTGCAAACCTCAAAATCTGGCAAAAAAACACTTTTTCCTCACATTTTGGTGAGAGAGAGCTCTGGAATCTGAGAGGAGCCACAAATTTCCTTCCACCCAGCGTTCCCCAAGTCTCCCGATAAAAATGGTACCTCACTTATGTGGGTAGGCATAGTGCCCGCGACAGGAAATGCTCTAAAACACAACGTGGACACATCACATTTTTCTACAGAAAACAGAGGTCTTTTTTGCAAAGTGCCTAGCTGAAGATTTTGGCCTCCAGCTCAGCCGGCACCTAGGGAAACCTACCAAACCTGCACATTTTTGAAAACTAGAGACCTAGGGGACCTAGGGGAATCCAAGACGGGGTGACTTGTGGGGCTCTCACCAGGTTCTGTTACCCAGAATCCTTTGCAAACATCAAAATTTGGCCAAAAAAACACTTTTTCCTCACATTTCGGTGACAGAAAGTTCTGGAACCTGAGAGGATCCACAAATTTCCTTCCACCCAGTGTTCCCCCAAGTCTTCCGATAAGAATGGTACCTCACTTGTGTGTAATTATCAAATACAAAACTGCCTGTTTTTGCGGGGGGCACCTGCGTTCTTGGTCCTGGGCTCAGCGGCCATACAGGGAAACCTACCAACCCAGACATTTCTGAAAACTAGACACCTGAGGGAGTCCAGGGAGGTGTGACTTGCGTGGCTACCCCAGTTTTTTCTTACCCAGAATCCTCAGCAAAACTCAAATTTAACTAAAAAATCACATTTTTCCCACATTTCTGTGTGGGATCACCCACCGGGACAAATTTCCTACCACCCAACGTTCCCCTCAGTCTCCCGGTAAAAATGATACCTCACTTGTGTAGGTGGGCCAAGTGTCTGTGACAGGGAAGAGCCAAAAACATGTCAAAATTTAGGGGGAACCAAAGCGGGTACAAAAGGGCAGTTTGGAGAAAAAAAATTAGGCTGACAAGTGGGCCAGAATTTCTATCGGTATAGATGAGACAATGCTGGGTGGTAGGAATTTTATGGATTCCTTCAGATTCCGGTAGGTTCCATCACAAAAATGTGGGAAAAATGTGTGATTTCCAGCAAAGTTGGAGGTTTTCAGGGCATTGTGGGTGAGAATATGGTGCAGGTGCATGTGAAGCACACCGCCCTGGACTCACCCAGATGTTTAGTTTTCAGATGTGTCTAGGTCTTGTGGATTTTCTACATGGCAGCGTCCCAAAGTCCAAAACGTGCAGCCTTCACCATTCCAAGTGGGACGATTTTGAGAGTTAGTCAAGCTCTCATGGCCCAAATGTAAAACCAAAACCCCAAAAAATCAAATGTCCACTTGTTTGCCGTGGGATAAGATGTTTTAGTGTGCGGGGGAGAGCTGAAAGACTGTTACCCCCTTCAGTTGGGGTGGGGGCATAACCATACCCATACTGGTTGGTAGCCACCACCCCACTATTTTTTTTTTTAATTCCCTGGCATTTAGTAGACTTCCTGCCCCTGGAGTGTGGATCGGGGGTAATTGCCCCATATGCCCACTGGTGGGCAGAACAACTTTGGCCCCATTTATTTGCGATGGGGGTATGGCCATACTCCACCCTCTTATTTTGAAAAAAAAAAAACGTCCCTGGTCTCTGGTGGGCTTTCTGCCGATGGGCCTTCCAAAAATAAGCTGATCTGCCCCTAAGGGGGGCATATATGGCCAACAGTAATGTGCCCCCATGGGGAGAGACCCTTGCCCAAGGGGCTGCCCCCCAAACAAAACACACACACCAATCCCTGGTGCCTAAGTGGTTTCAGCCCCCCGGGGGCAGATTGGCCTAATAGAAATAGGCCATTCTGCCCCCAAGGGGAGCAGAAATGGCCTAAAATAAATTTGCCCCCCAGGGGAACGACCCTTGCCTACGAAGTCACTCCCCTTGCCTGAAATTGGCGCAAAAAAAAAATCCCTGGTGTCTAGTGGTGTCTGCCCCCCCTGGGGGCAGATTGGCCTAATAAATATAGGCCGATCTGCCCCCAAGGGGAGCAGAAATGGCCTAAAACAAATTTGCCCCCCCCCCAGGAGAGCGACCCTTGCCTAAGGGGTCGCTCCCCTCAAGTGAAACTGAAAAAAAAAAATCCCTGGTGTCTAGTGGTTTCTGCCCCCCTTGGGGGCAGATTAGCCTAATAGAAATAGGCCGATCTGCCCCCAAGGGGGCAGAAACGGCTTAGAATAATTTTGTCCCAGGGGAGCGACCCTTGCCTAAGGGGTCGCTCCCCACATATAAAAAAAAATAAAAAGAAATCCCTGGTGCCTAGAGGTTTCTGCAGATCAGCCTAATTATAATTCTCCTTTCAGGCTTCTCTGCCCCCTCCACGTGATCGGAGGAGAAATGCAAAGCATTTCTCCTCCGATCGGGCGCTGGAAGCTGAGCTTCCAGCGCCGGAGGGAAGGCCTCTGATGAGGTCAGCTCGCTACTTCATCAGACGCCACGGGGGGTGGAAGGGGAAGCGATTCCCCTTCCATCCCAGCCCAGGGGAGGGGGGTGCCTGGCCATCTGGGGGGGCGCTAGCGCTTCCCCTGGGGGCCCATAGCAGGACGAGGTGATCTCGTCCTTGGCACTGGGGAACCGGCACCGAGGACGAGATCACCTCGTCCTCGGCACCCAAGCGGTTAACACACAGCAACAAAATGGAGGAAATCACAACATATAATGCTTGAATTAAAAAAATGTAAAAAAATTTAAAATCAATTTTCCCAAAAGAGTTTTAGAGTACAAATCAAACAACAATTAAGTTTAAGAAAAATGACCTACTCATACTCCTAAAAAGATCCCACTCCTTCAAGAGTTTAAAATGAAAATATAATAGAAGTCAAATAAAAACATAATTAAACATAGAAAAAACAATATTACAAACACTGGCATCATCTGCAATGATATTTTCAAGAACGATTTTACATAAAAAAACTAAAAAATAATATTTCAAACATTTTTATTTAGATAATCACTATATAAGTACAATGATATTTTTCTTACCATAGTTGAACAAAACGCCTATTTTCAACATTAGAATGGAAAACCCTTTTTCAAGATTTAATAAAATTCCAAAGGTAGAAAATGGTGTAGAGGGTCCCTTGAAAGAAACCAGGAAATTAGCCAAAATGCAGCAATATGTTGTATGTTATTTTTATGGAAAAGTGTTCTGTGCTAAGTCTACTCTCCTTCCAGCTTAAGGAGTAGCAGAGTTTTGAAAAACATTTTTAACTACAGATTTTGCATTTTGGTTCACTGTAGTCAAATTTTGTTGTTTTTTGTGTGGTTTTTACCTACTTTGAATTTGTGGTGGAAACCTACAAGTGAACCTAGAAAGCTGTACATCTCTAAGAAAAATCTGACTTCAGAAAGTGGGGCCATTATGGAGATTTCTCATAGTTTTCATAAAGAAGTTAATTATTAAAATAAAAAACCTAATGAAAATAAGTAGAAATAGGTGACGATTTTTTCATTTGTAATTTTTGTCCCAGATGAAGGCTTTACAAAAGTAATACACCTGTACTTCTCCAGTATTGGATCTTTCATAGATTCACAGTGGGAGCCTCACAGTAAATTTAAATACATAAAGCAGTAAGTCAGTAAAAGTAAAACCAGTAGGCCTCATAGGGTATTTTACAGCCTATCCACTTTGTTTTGTGAAAAGACCCAAACTTCTGTATCAACCAATCAGGATTCAGCCCCTCCCAAACACTCCCAACAGAGGCTGAATTCCCTCAGATTTTCTACCGCACGTCGTGTGAAGGGAGTCTCCCTGAGCTCTGCTCAGTTTTTTCCTTATTTCTGACTGAAGATTGTTTTCTCTCAGGAAACTAGCTCCACAGCTTTACCATGTCTGAAAAGACAAAGAAGGGTCTGTTCAGAGACTGTGACAATTGTGGGAAGAAGAGACTGCATGTTGATGACCCCCACAAGAAGTGTATCTACTGCCTCCATCCAGACCACAAGGTGAGAGACTGCAAAATCTGTCGCACCTTTAGTCAAAAAATCCTCAAAGACCGTGAGGGTAGACTTCTCTTATGGCTGCAAAAACAGAAAGCCATAGAACATCCTTCCTCAGACGACAGCGAAGCTTCATCACAGACTTCTCGCCCTCAGAAAAGAACAGGTGAGAGAAGTAGAGGGTCTGATGAACCACCAAGGAAGGTGCCCAAAAAGACAAAACAAGTCTCTACTGAGGCAAAAAAGGATGTTTCCCACTCAGAGACATTGAAACATTTGCCAAAAAAGGTTCATTCAGAACCTACTACGCCTTTGCATCGAAAAAGCACCTCAAAAAAGGCATCCCTGTCTTTGTCACCCCAAAAAGAGCCAGAAAAAGTCTCTTCAGGGAAAAAACAACCGTTGACGACGACCCCGTCGACGATGGTGTCGACGGTAACAGCTACTACAGTATCGTCGACGTTCACAACACCGGTCTCACTGATGATTATGACGTCGTCGCCGTTATCGTCAACGACGATAATTACGGCAATTTTTTTTAAGAAAGCTTCGTCGGCAACCACATCGTCGACGGCGGAGGCCTCCTGGGTTCACCAATCAACCAGGGCACTCCCATCTACGAAGCACCTCTCAATGAGGTTTAAAAAGGCACTGCTGACGACGGCACCTACAGAAGATACATCGGCGAAACGACCGTCGTCTATAAAGGGCCCGTCGACGAAGGGACCATCGACGAAGGACCCGTCGCCGAAGGACCCGTTAGCGAAGACGCCGTCAATGACGGAGCCATCGACGAGGGAGTCGTCGACGAGGGAGTCATCGACGAGAGATCCGTCGACGAGAGATCCGTCGACGAGAGAACCGTCGACGAGGGAACCGTTGACGATCATATCGTCCACAGCACTAACAGTGTATAAGCCATCCACCTACCTGGATACTTCGCCGCACCATTCCTCATATCATCAGGACGACTCCACCAGGTTCTTACCCCTTTCACTTATTAACATGGGGGACAAGGCGTCTAATATCCTGCCAATGCATACCTCACCAAGTAAAGTGTTGCCATATCCACCACAACATCTTTTAGATGATGATGACGATGATGCATACTCTCAAAACGACGGAATGTTTGGGGCAGCTAGTAGCCCGTCCCAACTCAATGTCAAATGCCAAGAGTTTGATGAGGAGGAGGATCAGCATTACCAGCCTAGTTATGCCTCAACATCTTATCCACAGGCAGAACAACCATCGCCCCTCGCTATGCCTAGCACACTAGTAGCAGATCTACAATATATGTTGAATGACTACTATAAAAGGTTTCCACCATCAAATCAGTCCACGCCACCTAGACCTGAGAGCTCAGACTACTAATCTTTCGGAAACACCACAGGCTAGCATACCGGTAACTAGCCAAACTCAGGAAGCTCACCCCTCGTCAGACGACGAAAGGGAAGAGGGTGAGCTAAGAGATTCGGCGGCTAGTGAATGGGATGATTATCTCGTCCCCACACCATCTCCACCGCCAGCAGGTCCGGTAGATTCTCCTCCAGAGGACATAGGAGGTTTCCATAATTTAATAGAGAGAGCGGCAAAACGTTTTGGCCTTGCAATTGTTTCTCATGAAACCGAATGTTTTTTGTACGACTTCAAAAAGCCATCAAAGAGATCTGTAAGAGCCATACCCATTGTAGATTTCTTATGGCAGGAGGGTTTGAAGGCAATGAAAAATCCGGCAACAGTGCCTTCACAAATGCCAAGAATGGAGAAAAAGTACAAGGCCCCAGATGATTCTCCAGCCTGTCTAGTCTCACAGCTGAAACCTGACTCTGTTATATCACAGGCGGCTCAGCGACGTTCCAGAAACCCCTCCGCACCTATAGCGTCTCTCCCAGACAAGGAAGGAAGGAGATTAGACAATATTGGCAAGAAATTCTCCTCTGTTGCAGCAGTCACAGTTAAGGCGGCTAACTCCCTCGCCATCCTGGGAAGGTACGATCGCCAGATGTGGGCAGACATGTCTGCCTTTTTAGATCTACTGCCAGAAGACGTCAAGGTGGAAGCAAAAAAGGTCTTGCAGGAGGGAGAAAGGGTCTCCGCGGAGATTATAGACAGCACAATAGACATTTCTCTCAGTGGCTAGAGACAATTAGCTGGCGCAGCAGTCCTGCGCAGGCAAGGATGGCTTAAGGCTGCTTCATTCAGACCAGAAGTCCAGAGTCGTGTTCTCAACATGCCTTTTGATGGAGAAAGTTTGTTTGGTAAACATGTCGACGACATGTTGCAGGTTATCAAGATACAGCAAAATCCCTAGGTACCCTTCAATATAAAAAACAACCTTTTTGTTGCGTAAGGGGTGGAGGTAATTACTCCTTTCGAGGTGGATACCAACAATACAGATCCCAATATCAGTCTTCCTCCACAGGATCACGACATCAGTACCACCAGCAACAGCAGCACTATAGATTACCACCGGCCGCAGCTTACAAACATCCAGCTAGAGGAAGAGGAGCTGCCCGAGGAAGAGATACAGGCAGAAAACAATGACCCACCGATCATCTCAACGCTTCCCCACCAACCAACATCGAGGGTCGGAGGTCGCATCACTTCCTATTTTCCCCAATGGAAGGCTATAACATCGGACAGATGGGCACTCAATGTAGTGGCCAGAGGTCATACTCTGGAATTCACACAAACACCACCAATTGTTCCTCCATCGGGCCCACCGCCTCCGAGGTTGAACCAACTCCTCAGGGAAGTAAGAGTGATGCTGAGAAAAGGAGCAGTAGAACCAGTCCCTTTATCTCAAAAGAATAGAGGATTCTACTCCTGTTTTTTCCTTGTAAAGAAACCCTCAGGAGACTGGCGCCCCATCCTGGACTTGAGAGCACTAAACAAGTTTCTAAAGAAACAGTCATTCAGGATGGTAACACTGCAAGATGTCCTGCGTCTGTTAAATACCGGAGATCGGATGGCATCCCTAGACCTCCAGGATGCTTATTTTCATATCCCCATATATCGCAACCATTGCAAATTCCTAAAGTTCAGAGTGGGAAGTATGCACCTCCAATTCTGGGTTCTCCCATTCGGTCTCAAATCATCCCCCAGAATCTTCACAAAAATGTTGGCTCTGGTGGCAGCACATCTCCGCCAGTCAGGTATCCAGGTCTTCCCTTACCTGGACGACTGGCTTATAAAGGCACCCTCAAAGTCGCAAGTAATAAGTCATATCTCCTATTGCCTTCAATTGTTACACAGCCTGGGGTTTGTAGACAACTACCAGAAATCTCAGCTCCACCCCAAACAGGTATTAAGTTTCTTGGGAGCAATACTAGACACAGTCCGCAACAAAGCGTACCCATCTCACAAGAGGAAACAAAAGTTAACCTCCTTGGCAGACAGGCTCTCCAGAAAAAAGTTTGTTTCAGTCCGCATCTACAAATCATTGCTCGGGATGATATCATCATGCATTCCGCTAGTCCCAGATTGCAGGCTCCATATGCGACCCCTGCAAGAGCAATTGGACATACAATGGACCCAGGTCAACGGTTCCTTTGAAGACAAGATTCGCATAATGCCTCTAATGAAGAACACCATGAGGTGGTAGGCGACTCTAACCAATTTGTCAAACGGACTGTCATTTCTTCTTCAAACACCAAGTTACATAGTAACAACGGATGCCTCTCTCGAAGGATGGGGTGCACACTGCAAAGGACCTGCAAATCAGCGGAATCTGGAATGCGAAAGAGGGTCATCTCCACATCAATTATCTAGAACTCAAGGCAATACACTTAGCTCTAAAAGCTTTCTTGCCAAAGATACAAAATTCAAGCGTCTTAATCAGGACAGACAACACAACCAGCATGTTTTATCTAAACAAGCAAGGAGGCACGAGATCCCTACAACTCTCACAGCTAGCACAGCAAATTTGGACATGGGCCATCAAGCACAATATTTCACTCAAAGCGGAGCATGTGCCAGGACAAAACAATGTTCTAGCAGACACCCTGAGCAGGACAGTGATTCCTTATCACAAGTGGGAGCTAGACCAAAAAACTCTCAACAGACTTTTTCTATTATGGGGCAAACCGAACCTAGACCTATTTGCCACTCTCGAGAACAAGAAATGCCAGTTCTACGCAAGTTGGCTTCCACAAAAAGATTCGTGGGGGAATGCGTTTTCGATGAGATGGTCCGGAGTTTATGCCTACGCTTTTCCTCCGATCCCGCTCATTCCGAGAGTCATCAACAAACTGAAGTCTGAGGGGTGTCGCCTTCTGCTCATAGCTCCCAGATGGCCCAGACAAGTCTGGTACACAGAGCTCCTCATGCTCTCCGAACAGCCACATCTACGACTCAGACAGAGTCCGACTCTTTTAACGATGCACCAGGGACAAGTCAGACACCCAGATCCGTCGTCTCTTCATTTGTCGTCTTGGCTCCTGAATACAATGAATACTTGAATCTCAACATTTCCCCGGAGTGTAGAGACATCTTGGCAAAAGCTAGAGCTGACACTACCAACAAAACCTATAAACTTAAATGGAAACGTTTTTGTATATGGTGTGCAGCAGAAGATATACATCCTTTGTCCTCTACTCCAGAACAGATACTTCCATATCTCCTGCTCCTGGCAAAATCAGGACTTGCATATTCCTCCATTCGGGTACATCTGGCAGCAATCTCCAGATACCGCAGATCACCAGACAGAGTCTCATTGTGTTCTACAAGAATTGTCAAGCAATTCATGAAGGCCCTTTTTCGGGTCTTCCCACCAGTTAGAAAACCTCCACCACTATGGTCCCTGAATGTTGTGTTGATGCAGCTCATGAAAGCTCCTTTTGAGCCGATCCACAAAGCTGATCTAAAATTCATTTCATGGAAAACAGCGTTACTGCTAGCTCTTACTTCAACCAAAAGAGTCAGCGACATTCAGGCTTTCACTGTCAAACAGCCTTTCCTCCAATTCACAAACTCAGGTGTGATCCTGCGAACAAATCCTAAATTCATCCCGAAAGTTCCCTCAACGTTTCACTTGAATGAACCAGTCATCTTAAAAACCTTTTTTCCAAATCCACAAACAGTAGCCGAAAAAACATTACATTCCCTTGATATTAAAAGATGTTTAAAGTTTTATCTACAGAAAACTCAAGCCATCCGCCAATCTGATCAATTATTTGTAGCATTTGGCGGAACAAGAAAGGGGCACGCGGTGTCCAAACAGACTATAGCAAGATGGATTGGCCTGGCAATTCAATTCTGCCATTCAAAAGCAGGAAAACCGCTCCACACCAAGGTGAGAGCCCACTCTACAAGATCGGTAGCCACTTCAGCTGCACTCTTTGCAGGTGTACCACTACATAGCATCTGTAGAGCAGCAACTTGGTCCAGCCAGCATACATTTACGAGGCATTACTGTCTCGAGGAAACTAACAACGTCAATACAGCAGTGGGACAGGCAGTGCTGAGGTATCTATTTCGTTAAGGTGAGCCTCTTACACATCCCACCACCACACTCGAGGTATGTTCGATATTGGTTCTTTGTCTCGTTAATATCTAATTTTATATCACAGTGTGTTTTATGCTAATTATGTGCTTCAGATTATTCGCTTTGTTATATTGTGTTAACATGTCGTAGACCTCAAAATAATAACAAAACAGATTGTGTCAAGACTTTCTGCTACACAGCTTTTTATTGCTCTTCTATTCAGATATCTATGGATATATATATAGATATATATATGTATATATATATATATGTGTTTATATATAGATATATACGTGGATGTATAAAGCTGAACTAATGTGAGTCACATCACTTATAAAATTATGATAAAATTACAGTCAATGTAATTTACTAATTAAGAAGACATTACTGCTCGTTATTCTGATTCAAGCATGTGAATCTATGAAAGATCCAATACTGGAGAAGAAAATTTGTTACTTACCTGTAACTGCAGTTCTCCAGTATTGGTATCTTTCATAGATTCACATGCGACCCACCCACCTCCCCTCAGAGGCTCCCCTATTATACAGATATTAAACTTCACACTCCTACTAGAAAATCTGAGGGAATTCAGCCTCTGTTGGGAGTGTTTGGGAGGGGCTGAATCCTGATTGGTTGATACGGAAGTTTGGGTCTTTTCACAAAACAAAGTGGATAGACTGTAAAATACCCTATGAGGCCTACTGGGGCCTACTGGTTTTACTTTTACTGACTTACTGCTTTATGTATTTAAATTTACCGTGAGGCTCCCACCTCGACGACGGAGATGATTCAAGCATGTGAATCTATGAAAGATACCAATACTGGAGAACTGCAGTTACAGGTAAGTAACTAATTTTCATCTGTTAGATTCTTGTGGTTGCAAAGATAAATAGTGTTTCTTGTTTGTCCAAAACAGTATACACCCAGAGCCATCAACTGAGGTGCAGCTTCTAATAACTTAATATTGTGGACGAACCATGCATAAATTCATAAGGTAAAATCTATTGAATGAAAAATGGGTATTATTGCAAATGTGGCTTCTACAAGGTCATCACAGCTCGTTTGCCATTTTGCTGACTCCCTGATGTTGCTGGTTATAGAACTCTGTGCACTTTACACCTACCAGTGGTTAAGTGCTTCTGCTCCTCATTTAAACATGGTAAAATGATTTGTTTATTTCATTTGCTTTGAAGTCCCTAGTATAACATACCAAGTGTAATCAGGACCTGTAAATTAAATGCTACTGGTGACTGCAGCACTCATTGCGCTGTCTACTATGATGACACTATAAAGCATGTCTCCAGGCCTACCACTGCACTCTGGCAGTGCAGGTTTAACACTGCAATTTCAACCTTGTCAAAATACCCCTTTTGACAGAATATACCCTTTCCTTTAGATATTAATAAGTGACCCCTAAGTAGGCCATATTGCCATAATGCAGGGTGCATGGTATTTAAACATGGGACAAGTTTAATGTTAAACATGTTCTTACAATGAAAAGACCTTGAAAGATATTTTCGCTGTAGCAGGGTTGGCTGTTGCATTGTGGGCTACAATTTTAAGTTTCATAAATGTCTGTGACTAGGAGACAGCTACAAATTTAATTTTTGGACTTTTTGAAATATTTATTACAAGCCCAATTCACAGGTGAAGTCAGATTTGTAATAAATACTTTGGAAAGGGGACGTTTATAGAATTACCTTTGCCCTGCTTGGATGCTTAACATGCATTTTGCTCTCCAACTTCTGTAAGTTAAAAATTACCATTTGAATAGGTGTGAATGAAGTATGAACTTGCTTCTTACCTAAATGAACAGAGATGACCCATTTGAACTTGACAGAATGTACGAGGTGTGGCTGTTAGGATCCCTTTTGACATTGAAGTGTCAAATCTCGCTTGGTATGACTGCTAGAGTTTTTAATATAACACTTGGGGCTTACCTGCGAGTTTGGCGGTCCTAAGACCCCCAGTCTCGCAGTAGTGGTCCAACTGCCGCAGTCCTGGCTGTCCAACCTCCAGATTACGATCCTGGCGGTCAGACGGCCAGGAGACCGCCACAACCACTAGGATCAGGGATCCTGATGGGTTGACAGTGGTGAAAGTCGGGTTCAACCACCGCAGTGCCACGTTCAGGGTCCCTGCCATGAAAGGGCTGGAGGAAAGGCAGTGATAGGGCCACAGGGGGGCCCCTGCATTGCCCATCACCATGTCGTGGGCATTGCAGGGGCCCCCTGTCAGCACCCTTTGAATGCGCACTGTCTACTATGGCAGACTGTGCGCTCTCTGACGGTGCTGTGTATGACTGCATTGGCCTCGGCTCCCTAATCCACTGCATTGTTTCCGCTGGTCAGCCTTGCGGAAACATCGTATTACGATGGTGGGGAGGCTGCCAGCTTAACGGCTGCCTCACCACTGATGTATTGGAGTTCCAGCGCCGAACTCATAATGAGGTCCTTGGCGTCCACTTCACAAGGCCTCCTCTGTCACAAGCAATTGTTAGCAGACACTGGAGCCTGGCTATCCTTATGCCCTCTAGCCAGTCAGGCCCTAATCACAGTGGGCCTCTTTTTGACATTGAAGTGTCAAATCTTCCTAGAAAGCCTCATCCTGCTTAACAGGTCGGTTGTGGTTTTTCATATAATCTTTGGGGCTCACTCAAAGGGCGACAAAAGGATGCCAAAACAATATTTGTGTATCTCCTGTCTGGTTGCAGAAACCTCAGCTTTGTTCTACCAGATGCTTGCTTCTGAAGTAGCTATGGGTATAGGACCTGCCTCAACTGTGATTTTAGTGTTAGATGTTGGAATACACTAGGATAACATAGTATATGCCCCATACATAAGCCCAGCCCTCCGAGCCCAATTTTAGTGTGGATGAAGACTTGAACCATTTTGAAAATGCTCAAAATGGATAGTATTTGGCACAAGATTATGGCCCTCATTACGACCCTGGCGGTTTGTAACCGCTAGGGCCGCGGGACGCGGTGGCACCGCCGACAGGCCGGCGGTGCCCCGCGGGGCATTCTGACCGCGGCGGCTTAGCCGCGGTCAGAGAAGGGAAACCGGCGGTCTCCCGCCGGTTTCCCGCCGGTTTCCCGCTGCCCCCAAGGAAGCTGCGCCGGCTTGGGGATTCCGACTCCCCCTCCCGCCCTCCAGTTCCTGGCGGTTCTCCCGCCGGGAACCGGATGGCGGGAGGGGGAGTCGCAGGGCCCCTGGGGGCCCCTGCAGTGCCCATGCCAATGGCATGGGCACTGCAGGGGCCCCCGTAAGAGGGCCCCGCTTGTATTTCACTGTCTGCATAGCAGACAGTGAAATACGCGACGGGTGCAGTAGCACCCGTCGCACCTTCCCACTCCGCCGGCTCGATTACGAGCCGGCTTCATGGTGGGAAGGTCGTTTTCCCCTGGGCTGGCGGGCGGCCTTTCGGCGGCCGCCCGCCAGCCCAGGGGAAAACTTGGAATGCCGGCCGCGGTCTTCAGACCGCGGTGCGGTATTCCTGCGGCGCAACTTTGGCGGGCGGCCTCCGCCGCCCGTCAAAGTTGTAATGAGGGCCTGTATCTTGATTGAGTTTCAAGACCTGATTCACAGGTCTGCTGTGGTTTTTCGTATGACGTTTGGTGCACATGTCGAAAAAGGGAACTGAATGCCAAAACATTTTGGGTCTGCCCGCTGTCTGGTTGCTAAAGCCCCAGCTTTTATTTTGGAATCCTTTGCGATAGTTGTGTGTGGTATCACAAGCCTGAGTGTCAGCATTGTACAATTCTATGAACAAGTCCACGTCAGTGTTATAATTGTCCATGTGCAAATGATGACCCCTATGCAAAAGATTCCAGTCTAAATTCCTCAAAATGTTCTTACAGGCTCCTAGAAATGGTGGCCAATTAGGAGAGTTGATTGTGGACTTTTTGCCAGTGTACACTCTAAATGTGTAAGTGTATTTAATGGTACTGTTGCAGAGCATATTTAATTTGATGCTATACCGAGCCCTTTTGCTGGATACTGCTAAAATCCAGCCACCTCTTGTACATCAACAGAGACACATCAACAAATACATTCCTATCAGGAATATGTGGTAGAAAAATGCTTCATAGAGTGTACAGCAGCAGCTGGATCCTAAAAGAGCGTATCATTGTCTGGGGGATCTCTGGCAAAAACTACTGTGTTGTGACTGAAATATAGGGCCCCCATTATGAACAGGGCAGTCCAGACCGCTATGACGGCGGTAGCGGAAATTACCGCCACCGCCATGGCGATCTGGACCGCCATAATATAAACACAGGGGGGCCACCACAGGTGGCCCTCTGCCAACGCCAGGCTACCGCCGCCAGCCAGACTGACGATGGCAGACTTCTCTATCCGACAGGGCAGCGCTGCAACAGCGCTGCCTTCCGGATAAAGAACCTGTGTTCCGCCAGCAATTCCCTGGCGGTTTCACCCTCCAGGGAAAGGCTGGCCGAAGGGGTGCTCTGGGGCCCCCCTGGGGGTCCCCTGCACTGCCCATGCACTTGTCATGGGCAATGCAGAGGCCCCTGTGCACAGCCCTGTCGCGCAGGTCACTGCCCGATTTACGGTCAGTGATATGTGCAACGGGTGCTGCTGAACCCGCCGCACTGCGGCATTAATGACGGCTCCATGTGGAGCCTTCGGCAATGTCCAGGCCTAGAATTTCGCTGGGCCGGCGACCGGAAACACTGTCCTGCGGAATGTTCTTTATCGGGCCGGTGGGGTCCTCAACAGGCTGGCGGGCTGTGTTCAGACCGCCAGCATGAACACAGTGGGTATTCTTGTTGTGTTCATAATGGGGCCCATAGTGTTCGCTCCAAGAACAGAAAGCAGTCTTTGGTCCTAATCCTCAGGAAATAACAAATCACTGTCTTGGAATCAGTTGAGCGATAAAACGCTATGATGCCTTCTTTACTACTCTCATCAGCAAAGCAAGACCCCCAAACTTTTGAGCTCATCAACATTGGTTTGATCCACCATGTAGCTCAGGAATGGGGCAATAGTGTTGCCTGTAATCCATCAATAATTTTTCAGGATACAAATTGGTCTGCTGAACAATTTGTTTCAGGCTACGGAATGAAAAATACATACCAATTGAACTGTGATTGAAGCTGGGGGAAATCACCTGAGGATAAATGCTATATTATGCCATTTTCCTCCTTGCCTACCTACTGACAACTCTCAACCCTAAATTAGGAAGTGCTATCTATAAAAACTGAGAAAAGGTAAACAAAAAGTCAACATTCACTACTCAAAAACAATAAACACATAACTTAAACTCATTACACAATAATCTGACTATGTTTCCAATCTTCTATAAAAGAGAATGTACTGGCGTAACAGATCTTACAACTAATGCAACCACTACACGTTTTTAACAACAATTAGATAGTAAGGATCAAAATCCATTATCTAGAGTGAATCTCTCACAAACAAGAGACAAAAGACCCAAACAATAACATCAAGTATCAATTTGCATAAACCTTTTCTTCTGCACAAAAAATGTCCCCTAGGTACAAATATCCTCCAATCTCTTAATATCAAATGTTAGCCAAAACAATATCTAGTGCATTTGCTGTTCTTGCCATGTCCTTTACAGATAAAAACACTACCTTACTGACAACAAACTCTCAACCTTGACAGTAATTCTTCAGGACATTAACGTTATGTGGAAACATCGAAAGCAAACTTTTTTTACAGCTATTAACATTCAGCATTGTAGGAGGCTGGCCTGGTTTGTAGTGGGTACCTAAGGTACTTACATCTTATACCAGGTCCTGTTATCCCTTATTAGTGAAATGCAGTCAGTATCTAGAAGCCAGGCTGTCTAGAGGTAGCTATAGGCAGAGCAGCGAAGGCTGAACTAGGAGACATGCAGAGTTCTTGCAGTGTTACCAAAAATAAAAGTACTTTATTTTAGTGACACAAAGTCAAAAATACTTTAGAGACTATACTCCCTTAGGAGGTACGTAAATTACACAATATATATACACTAGTAACCAAATACAGGTAAGTAAACTGTTAGAAATAGTGCAAATTGTGAAAGTCACAATAGGTTGCAATGGGCCTATGGGGAACACAAACCATAAACTAAAATAGCGGGATGCCAAAGTCAGTTTCCAACCTAGGCAAGTGTAATATGTAGAGAGGTGTTGGTATTGTAAGAAAAACACCAAAGGTAAGTAAAACACCCCACCCCGGAGCCCAGGAAAGAAGGAGTAAAACACAGCAAGTTTTCTGAAACACACTAGAAGTCGTGATAGAAGACAGTGCAATAATCAGAAGAGACTGTAAGACACCAACAACTGATTCCTAGACCTGAAGACCTGTGGAAGAAGGGGACCAAGTCCAAGAAGCACTGAAGACTCCAGGGAGAACAGGAGCCCCTGCTAACCTGGATGAAGGTGCAAAAGAAGAACCACCAGTGAGAAGACAAAGACAGTATTGCACCAAAGAAGATCAAGGCGGAATCCTGGTTGGTGCAGAAGATGTCCCACGCTGGATGGATGAATGCAGTGTGGTTTGCGTTGCTGGATTCCGAAAACAAGCCTTGGTAAAGGCAAAGCTTACGGTTCGTAGAAAATGGCGCTGCCTGGGCCCAGGAAGGACCAGGTCAACTCTACCCAGAAGTGGGAGACAGAGGGATCTCTCAGCAACTCAGACAGCCCTCAGAAGACCAGGCAGCGCGCACAGGAGTCCCACAGCACGAGGACAAAGAAGGTGCAAATGGAGGCACATGCAGCACGACATAAAGGATTCCCATGCCGCCGGAGAACCACTTAGGGAGCTGTGCATTGCAGGATGGATTGCTGGGGGTCTAAGCTGTGCTGTGCACGAAGAACTTCTTGGAAGGTCGCACACAAGCCTTGGCAACTGCAAGTCATGCGGTGCACGGGGGTACTGCCTTGTGTGGGAAGGCAACTTCTTACCTCCACCAAAATTGGACAGCTAGATGTTGGGACTGTTGGAGTCACTTTAGTCTACCACCCATGTTGCTGGATCCACGCCTGTTGTCGGGAGAGGGGACCCAACCTCCGGTCGTTGCAGCAGAGGGGTGCCCGGCTGAAGCAGGGAAGTGACTCTGCCACTCCACGGGAGATTCCTTTGGTTCTTCTGGTGCAGGCTGAAGACAGGCAGTCCTCGGAGGATGCACGACCTGGAAACTGTTGCAGTTGCTAGTAGGAGCTGAAGATACAAGGTTGCAGACGTCGTCTTTGGTTCTTTGTTGCAGTTTTGTAGAGTTCCTGGAGCAGTCAGCGGTTGATCCGTTGGTAGAAGATGTAATAAATGATGCAGAGGATTCCTGCTGGAGTCTTGCAATCCGAATCTGAAGAAACACCCAGAGGAGAGACCCTAAATAGCCCTGAGAGGGGGGTTGGTCACCTAATCCTATCAGGAGTGGTCTCTGACATAACCTGCTGGCACTGGCCACTCAGATGCTCCCAGAGTTCCCTGACATATCCTGAAAACAAGATGGCAGAAAAGAGGGACACTCTGGAGGAGTTCTGGGCACCACCCCTGGGGTGGCGATGGACAGGGGAGTGGTTACTCCCCTTTCCTTTGTCCAGTTTCGCACCAGAGCAGGGACTAGCGATTCCTGAACTGGTGTAGACTGGATTATGTAAGGAGGACACCACCTGTGCCCTTCAAAGCATTTCCAGAGACTCTGGGAGGATGCCCCTCCCATGCCTGTAACACCTATTTCCAAAGGGAGAGGGTGTAATACCCCTCTCCTGAAGGAAATGCATTATTCTTCCTTCCTGGGATTGAGCTGCTCAAGCCCCAGGAGGACAGAAGCCTGTCTGTGAGGTGGCAGCAGCTGGGGATGCAGTGAAAACCTCATAAAGCTGGTATGGCAGTACTGGGGCTCCATAGTAGAGCTCCCAGGGTGTATGGAATTGTAAAACCAATGCTGGAATCAGTATTGGGCTACAATTCCCAGTTGTTAGACACCTTACATGGTCATATTTGGAGTTACCATTGTGAAGCTGTACATAGGTATTAACCTATGTGCACTGCATGCTTAAAATGGCGTCAACGCACTCACGAAGTCTGAGAAAATGGTCCTGGATGACATAGGGGCAACTCTGCTAGTGCAGGGGTGCCCTCACACACAGATACTTTGCACCCTGCCTTCAGCGTCTGAAGGCCTGACACATAGGTAACTTATAAGTGACCCGGTGCAGTGAAATTAGCTTTGAAATAGGGCATGCATTATTTCACACAGGCTGCAATGGCATTCCTGTAGAAGCCTTTGCATAGGCTCCTTATGGGTGGCAAAAGAAATACTGCAGCCCATAAGGATCTCCTGGAACCCCCTTATAAGGGGGGTCCAGTATGCCAATTTGGAGTGACTTACTGAGTCACTAGTATGCAGTGACAAATTTAGAAATGGAGAAAGCATGAGCACTGGAGTTCTGATTAACAGGGCTCCAGTGACAATTTACAAACAGTGAAACACACTGACAAGCAGGACATAAACCATAAACACTGGGCTCCTGACTAGCAGGATGTCAGTGACACAGTCAAAAACACACTGACATCGGGCAGAAATTGGGGGTAATATACCAAAAATAGGGTACTTTCCTAAAAGCAAGCCACTGATTATTCACCTAAGATTCAAAAGGTGTATTTTGTGCAAGTAATCATGAGTCGATGAATGTATTAGCTTCAAGAAGCACAGATCCAGCCAGTCTCTCTCAAATTTACCCCAGATTACAACTCGGAAGGGAACATGAGTTCTTGAGTTCTTGAATTGACAAAGCATTTCGAAAGTAGTTTCTCACTTTCCAGAAACAAAAAAATACCTTCTTGCAACCTCAAAAGCTTACATTTTACTCAAAGTCCTGTGCAAATTTGAGACAACACAACAGCTTGGTCAATGAATTTTATTGTCCAAACATTTGGCCCAGGAACTCTGACCTGGCTAATTGAGTTAGTATTTTCACAAAATCGACCATTCCAAAATGTCTTTATATATTAAGAGGAAGCGCACACCTATCCAAAACATATGTCCAACCATTCAATAAATCTAATCAGTCTAATGGCTCAGAAAATTAAACCAAATTTAAAAATGTATACATTAATTTTGGCAAGAACATGTTCACAGATCGACAGGTCATTATTTCAGGTGTCCACGGTCTACATCGCTCATAATCAGCATCACTCACAGGAAGTGATATCAGTGGATCTCCCTTCATCCATCTGCACAGGAAGTGACATCACTGAATTTTCCATCATTGACCTGCACAGGTAGAGACAGCACTGGATTTCCCATCATCCTTCTGCACAGGAAGTGCATCACTGTATTCCTGACAAAACTGTCTTTACAGAAAGAAACCAATCAAGATGGCACTTGATTTCCTATCATCGAGTTGAATTCAGTTCTAAATTCTTTATGCGGCTCAATCGAACCCTAAAAGTTAGACAGAGAAAAAGAGAACGTATATAACAATACCTGATATGATAAAAGAACAAAAATCATAAAAAATGGATTAAACGAAGAAAGCAACAAAAATAACACGTGATTCAGTATTTAGATCTATTCCGTAAAAGCACTTAAAATCTAGTTCAGTACATTATAAATAAAACCCTTACTTAAACAATGTAAATAGGAAAAGGCAGTTACATGAGATCTGATCTCTAATGCTCGTAATACTGGGCAGAGAAACTGTCTTTGTGGGGTGTAAAACATGCAAAATAGAATTCAGTGCATAGTGCTTTGCTGTGCCGGGACTTCACAGTGATAGGGAGAAAGGATGGGAACAAGTGGCTTTCGTTGGAAAAGCAAGTAAAAAATGTATAGTTTTGAGGCGAAGCCAGGTCAGCAAGATCTTCTTTCCTTGTTTGCAATTATCTGCAGATAAAGTGCAGGAGATTGCAATGGGTTTATACCCAGACCATCGCAACTGTCCCCCATTCGTGCCAACTGGGTATGTTGAGGAAATAGCTCCTTTACTCTTCCTGAGGGAGATGTTAGATTCTGGGGAGCCTAAGCTAGCAATGGTCATTTTAATATACTTAAACTATGGGATATAAAAAACAATATCCAGATTCATACAATCCATGAGAAAGAGTCTACACAGTTGGGCTTCTGGGGTTTTCCAAATTCTGAGCCAGAGTAACAAAGGCTGAAGTTTAATCTGGTCTTCAAGGCGACCTCATCATGGCAAAAATGCTGTTGCAATAGATTGTGAAACTAAAGTAGCCTTCTAATAAACTTATTTTCCACAATTTGAAGAGGTTTACAATTGGCATAACCCAGATACCAGCACCAAATAAGGCAACAGACAAACATTCAGGGCCTGATTACGAGTACAGCGGTCCATAGGGCCACCATACCTGCTGTGGCGGTCCGACCACTGCATCCTTGGTGCTCCGACTGCCTGATTAGAATGCTGGCGGTTGAACCGCCACAACACTGCTGCCACCACCAGGATCATAGATCCTGCAATGCTGTTGGTGCAGAAAGCCGTGGTTAAGCAAGGCAGTGCCACTGTCAGCACCGTTGTGCTGATCACAACTTTCCTTCCCGCCAGCCTTTTCATGGCGGTGTCACCACCAGACTCCTAGACTAGACTCCAGACCACCAGACTCCTAACCAGGCACTTACTTTTTAAAATAATAAGTAGTTAAGTGACTTGTTTGCTCCCCAACCTGTTAGAAACTCTAAAAACTGCATCAATATCCCTTTGGAATTGCAGGACTCTTAAATAACGATTTAATACAAATCTCTAATCAAAATCTACTTCTATTGGTACTCCCAGGTATGTATAATGAGGAATGTTTCTAATTTCATCACCACCAAGTAAAAATGTCTTATCCTTAGATACTTTTAGACTACATTTCATTACTTTGCACTATTTGTATGACCTAGACCATAAAATTATGAAAAGCATCTAACAGGGAGTGGAGACCATTCTCTGTCCTTGTAATAAGGATAGCACCATCTCCGTACTGTAATACAAGAACTTGTTTCAAATTAACTCTTGGGATGTCTTTCCCTGTCCATATCAGGTGCTCCCCAAGCTCATTGATACAGATTAAGAAAAGAAAAAGGACCAATACACAACCCTGTCTAACCCCCTACTACCGATGAAAATTCTTCAGTAAGGTTCCCCACTCCTACGGTAATGGATTCTAGCTGTGGTATGATTGTGCTATCGATACCTAGCTGTGACATTACTGACCATGATTTAGAGTGGTTCTCTGTATCGAAAGCGCATGTTAGGTACATAAAAGCTAAATCAATGCAGCCTTTTTATGCTTTAGTGTATTTTTGGACTATTAAGGATAGATTCAAGGGCTGCTCAACCCTTCCTGAATCTGAACTGGAGCTCTGAGATTTTCTGCGTCTCAATGGCCCAGGCTTCTAGTTTGGCCAATATTACCCTACCTAGAATCTTGGTCATTCTATCAAAGAGGGAGATTGGGTGGTAACAATGGGCTGGCTCTTTTCACCCTTTTTAAAAATAGGGCCAATAGTAATCTTGTGCCACATCTTAATCAAGGGGCCTACAATTGCACGTATTATGACATTTGTTATTAGCGGGGCTCAAAATTGCAGAAGAGATTTATAGAGGTCTGATGGAATTCTTTCTGTCCCTGACTCTTCCTCTGAGGGACTACGCTCAATGGCTAAGATGACATCAGATATCTTAATTGACCTACTTAGCACCATGGAAGCATTCAGATCGCAGTAGGGTACGATATCAGGTGACACTTCCATGTGTTGCGTCTTAGGGACAAATATTATAAAGAAGTGGTCCATCCAATCTTTACAAGAAACAAGACACTCAACTTTTGGCATGCCCGCACCCAAAACATGTTTACTACCTGCTAAAAAGCATAAGAATCTCTTGGCACACTTTTAGTTCTTAAATCTTCCCATACCTTTTCTCTTACTTCCCTCTTCCTTTTCTTAATAGCTTTTTTATAAGATTTCCTTGCCATAGATACTCCTCCCTGATCTAATTGGTGCTTCTTAAGAAGTATTTTTAGAGACTCAGGGGCCTTATAACAGACACTGTCAACCAACTTGGACTGTTGCTGGTTTTTAAAGGGTTTTAAGTTAACCTAGCCACCGTATAATCATTCAGGGAGGTTTAGGTCTGGATAACTTCTACAGGATTTGAGTCATCTTGCAGGACCTTTTAAATATTAGTGTGATTAAACAGAAAAAGATCTCTGTGGAATGCCTCCTTAACAATTTTCTCCCACTTCACACTCATACCCTTGTTCATGCTATATTCCAACCTGTGTTGTAGGGTTTTACAGATTATGCCAGTTAAATCTACATTAAGCTCAAATATTAATGGGGTATTATCACTTATGCAGCTAAGCAAAATGTCGCTGCTGATATAAACCAATAGCAATTCCTTAGAGATTAGTATATAGTCAGTAATGGAATTGGAACCAAGCATCACATAAATCGGAATTTATGCAGAACCCCCAGGGCCACAATCTTGAACCACAATCAGGTTATTGGTAAAAATCACTCTATTTAGTGTGTTCCCATATGGGGTATGCTCGAAATGGGTAAGAGGCTGATCTAGGTCACCGCAAAAACCATAATAGGGAAATTGAGGGGGTCACATTTTTTCAATATTGAATTCTCCTGCCTAGATAATAAAGAATTCCTTTCCATGATCATTCTGAGCCTTATGCAAACACCCTCTAATCCATCCACCATTTTAGTTACTGAGGGATCAAATATATTATATTAGAAGTTAATCAGTACCAGATCCAGGGATTTCTGCAAAAAGGCTAAGAGTATATGATTATAAGGTGTGACAGCAATTTCCAAAACCTTAATGTCCACCAGAGTCACTGATATAAAAGTGGCCAGGCCCTGATTTATCAATTTTACCACAAATCCCTTCAGATTATCTCCCTCCAATCCCTCGGGGACTCTGAGGAACCTTAGGTTATTTCTCATTTGATTGTTTTCCGGGGATTCCAGCTTAGCTAACACCCCTGCTTCTCCTGATTTCAAATATCTTATCTGCTCTTTATTTTCCTCCACAGTAGCCCTCAGATCACCGATCTCTTCCTCCAAGACAGCTGTCCGACCTTCCAAATCATCTATTTTTTTGCCAATATCTTCACACAAAGTCCTAATCTCCTCCTGATTAGATTTAGACGTTTTAAAACCGTCCTTCAACCCCATGGATAGAGCCTTCAGCCTGTCTGTAACAGAGTCACTGGGTAGATTTACATCTGCACCCCCATTCATAGGAACTAGTTCCCCCCCAGCCTGTGTGTCAGCTTGACTAACCCCCTGTCTTCCTCCAACAGGTCTGTCCTCCCTAAAACGGATTCCAGGGATATTTTGCTGCATCAAGTCCCCATTAACTGTTGAAATAGATACATCCTCGCTTTCCGGCAAGGGCAGTACTGCCTCTGCCCCTTGCACACTTTACATTTTCGGGGATCCGGGTAACACCCTGAAATAAGTCCTTAATGAGGGGGTAACCTTTATTTTCCTGTTTGTGGCGGAGCTCAAAGTACCTTTCCTCTTACAAAAATTATTAAATTGCTCTTCCTTACTCCTCCCTGTAGTCTGCTTCTGAGGATTCTCGTCGCTTTCGACTTCTATATACTTTTTAGTCGCCTTTGCTCTCCGCAGGGAATAAGCTACCCCACCTCAGCCACCCCTAACTACTATCTTCCCTTCTCCTCTTCTGGCCCAGCTCAGAGCCACCCCTTCTGCCTTATCCACCATGAGACCGTGAGATACCGGGAAATACCGTTATTCCTTACTTGCAGTCTGATATTTGAAAAACAAAAGGTACCTCCTACACACCTTCGGCGTACCTGCTCACTCCTTGCAGCACCCAATATGAAAAACACCTTCTCACCTCCTTCTAAGCCTTTGCCATTGCAAATGCAGCCAGTGCTGACTCAGCCACACCTCCCCTGGAATGGAATCCTTGCTGCTGTCTCCCTTCCTCTGAACACCTCCGATCCAGCTCTCAGCAGGGGCGCCGCCCGCTTCTGTACTTGGCTGCTCCGTGCCAACTTCAAACCGAAGAAAAGACCATCCTCCATAAAAAAATAATGTTGCGTTGCCTCCTCCGACCCCCCTGGTAAGCGGCTACCTTTTAATCTATATTTTGGGCATTTCCGTGCTCCAGTCCTGCTGAGCCCTCGCGCCTAGCCCCTCAGCCGGCCTCCATGAAATAAAATTTGAGGATGCTGGAATCGACATTGCAAAAGATATCCAAAGGGTACATAGGGTCCCCGCAAAAATTCCCCCCAACAGGGACAGACCAAGAAAATACTGGTTTACTTTCTTACATATGGGTTTCAGGAGCGTATTTTGACGATGGCATTGAAGAAGAAGTCGTTTTCAGTGAATGGTGGCCCATTTGAGGTTAGGTCGGACCTTGCATCCATTACCTTAAACAAGCAATGGGAGCTGGGGAAAAAAATCGATATACTGAGAAGATTAGGGGCAACGGCCCAATTAAGATTCCCGACATCCTTAAGAGTAATGGCAAATAATAAGATGTATAATTTCAGTGATTATAGTGATGTTGATGACCTGACCAAGAAGTTAGATCAAGACACTGGTGTGGTATAGGTCTTCTCCTCTAACATCGGTCAGCTGGTTATGGTGATAGGATGCTCTGAGTCCTGCATGATGACCCTTCATAGGCGGTCTATGAAGATAGAGAGGGCTCTCCGGGGGTTGGGAGGATGGGGGTGGGTCAGGGGGGAGGGTGGTGGTGATGGGGAGCACCTGTTGAGAGTAGTATAGGGAAAAAGGAAAAAAGGTCCTGGGTCTCGTGGTGGATAGAGAGGAAGGTGGGGAAATACGAGGTTTAATAGGGGCGGTGGGCCCCTTGAAGGATGATGTCGAGAATTGATTTGAAGCTCCTGTCCTGGAACGTTATTGGCCTCCGGGTGAAGAGCAGACAAATGAAGATGATGCAATATTTGAAGGATGCTCAATTTGATGTGTTGATCTTGCAGGAAACCCATCTATTTAAGGAAGAGTATGTGGAAGTTTTTCGACCATGTAGATGGGTGCAGCAGATAGCTAGTTCTAATTATGCAGGGGGTAATAAAGGGGTAGCCATTATAATAAAAAAACATACTAATATATCGTTTGTTGAGGGTCCGGTGGATAATTCAGGGAGCTGGGTGGTGGGGAAACTAACAGTGTATGACTTTGCATTTACTCTAGTGGGGTATTACCGTCCTAATCGGGATGATATAGCTCAGTTGAGAGAACTCTCACTTTTTTTGTTTCAATATTGGGACCCGATTATATGGGTGGGGGACTTCAATGTAGTATTGAATTATGAGTTGGATAGGTCTTCACGGAGTAGGTCAAGAATTAATGAGAAAATGCATGCTCAGGTTCGATTAATGATGTCACAATTTGGCTTATATGATGTTTGGAGAGAAAAGAACGGGCGTGAAAGAGGCTATACTTATAATAACAAAACATATAGACATCAATCTAGGATTGATTATTTTCTATTAGATGAAAGTTTAAAAGAGGCTGTGGAAGAAGTTCTACATATAGGGGCTCATCTTTCGGATCATTCGGCGGTGACTCTGAGGCTTAATTGGTTTGGGGATAAAAGAGAGAGAAGGTGGACTCTGGATAGAACGCTATTATTGGAAGACGAGGTTGTAACAGAATTACGGAGAGGGACTGAAGATTTTTTTTTATCTTAATAAAGGATGAGCCTCGCCTGCGGTAGTATGGGTTGCGTTCAAAGCCTTTTTGAGGGGGAAGTTGATAAGTGCAGCTGCATATAGAAGGAAAAAGTACTATGAAGAAATAAGTAAGCGAGAAAATGTGATTTGGCAGATTGAGCAGAGATTGGCAGCTATGGATCTAGAAGAGGAAGAAATTAATCAGTTATATAAACAAGATCAAGAAGCGCGTTCGGATTTAGCAGCAGTTATAGACAATCGAATTAGAATGAGATGTGAGGCCAATAGGGTGTCTCATTTTGAATATGGTGAGAATAGTGGCAAATTGCTGGCCTGGAAGATAAGAACTGGTATATTTAGGAATCGGGTGGTAGAAGTTCGGGACGGAAGGTTAGGGGAGGTTAGGAAGAGCAAGAAAGAGGTGGAAGATACTTTTCTAAAATGTTTGAACAATTATACACTGAGGATTTAAAAGTTTCAGCAGACTTGGTTAAGGGATGGTTAGAGGGACTAGAATTGGCACCTCTAAGTGAGGAAGAGAATAAGGTGATGAATGAGCCAATTGATATGGTTGAGCTTGAGTATGCGATAAATTCGGGTAAATTAGGTAAGGGGGCAGGACCTGATGGGTTGCCGGTCAAAGTTTATAGAGCTTTGGGTAGTAGCATTATAGTTTTTTTGAGAGAACTCTTCAATAACATTCTTGTGACTGATGAAGGACCCCCCCCCTTGGAGGGAAGCTATCATTACAATAATTTTAAAACAGGAAAGGATTCCAGGAGTTGTGAATCTTATCGTCCAGTATCCCTCCTAAACTGTGATTATAAGATCTTTGCAAAACTTTTGGCAGACAGATTAGGGGGGGTTGGGGAAGCTGATACACACTGATCAGAAAGGGTTTTTGAAAGGAAGACATATGCAGGATTTGTCACATGGGTTGGTAGCCTCGGTCGATATGGCCACCACATGCCACTTCCCTCTAGCAGTCGTGATGGTTGATGCAACCAAAGCTTTTGATAGAGTTAACTGAAAATATTTAAATATGGTATGTGAAGGGTATAATCTTGGAGGACATTTTATTAGGACGTTACAAACAATTTATCAGGATCCCTGTGCAAGAATATTGGTTAATGGCGATCTCACTTCCTTGTTCAAGATACAAAGGGGTACGCGTCAGGGGTGTCCGTTATCCCGGCTACTGTTTGATCTGTACATTGAGCCACTTGCTACCAGAATTAGGAATGATCAGTGAATTCTCCCCATTGTGTGTGGGAATTTCTCTATGAAGGTGGCTTTATATGCAGATGACCTGATGATTTATACTTCTAATTTAACCCAGACTAATTTGGTATTGGAAGAGCTGATGAGAGATTTTGGGAGTATCTCGGGTTATGCAGTTAATAATCAAAAGATGGAGGTGATGGCTTGGAATATGGAGGTAGGTATCCCTGTTATTAAGAAGGAGGAGGTTCAATATTTAGGGATTACTATAACACAGGATATAAATAAATTGGCAGAAATAAATTTGAGGAAGGTAAGGAGGGAGATGGATATTCTACTGAAGAGATGATCAAACTTACCTATACCTATTATTGGTCAGGTTAATTTAATTAAGATGGTGATCGTCCCCAAGTTTACATTAATCTTTAACCTACGCAGACAACACCCAACTCATCCTCTCCCTCACCTGCAACCCCACCACCACCAAAACCAACCTACACGCTGCTCTCCTCGACACCGCCAACTGGATGACAACTAACCACCTCAAGCTTAACTCCAACAAAACCGAGATCATCATCTTCGGCCCCAACAAAACCATATGGGACGACTCCTGGTGGCCCACCGCCCTAGGCCCCGCACCCATCCCTGCAAACCATGCACGCAACCTCTGCGTCATCCTGGACCCATCCCTCTCCATGACACAGCAAATCAATGCACTAACCTCCTGCTTCCACACACTCCGCACTCTAAACAAATCCTTCAAATGGATTCCCCCAGAGACCAGGAAGACAGTCACCCATGCACTCATCATCAGCAGACTAGACTATGGTAACGCCCTCTGCGCCGGCACCACACTCAAACTCAAACGCAAACTCCAGAGAATCCAGAACACAGCCGCACGCCTCATCCTTGGCCTCACCCGCCACGAACGAATCTCACCACACCTCAAATCCCTTCACTGGCTCCCCATAGACAGGAGAATCACTTTCAAGATCCTCATCCACGCACACAAATCCCTCCACAACACCGGCCTGACCTACCTCAACGAAAGAGTGAACTTCCACACTCCCACTCGCAACCTCCGATCAGCCGACCACGCACTAGCTACAGTCCCCCGCATCCAACGAACCACCACAGGAGGCAGGGCCTTCTCTTACCTCGCCCCCACAACCTGGAACTCCCTCCCCACCAACCACCGCAAAACCAAAGACCTCCTACTCTTCAGAAAAAACCTCAAGACATGGTTGTTCGAACAGTAACCTCCCCTCACCCCCCCACCCCACAAGCGCCTTGTGACCCTCACGGGTGAGTAGCGCGCCCTATAAAGTTCTTCGATTGATTGATTGATTGAACTCAATACCATTATAGTTTAGTAAAGATTCTTTAAGAAAACTGCAAGGAAAGATCAGCAGCTTAATTTGGGCATCTAAGGGTTCACGTATTTCTTGGAAAAAACTGAGGAGGGAAGAAAAAGGCGGGTTGCCTGTGCCAGACATGCAATACTATGCGTGGGCCTTCTTCCTGAAGAATATAAAGTACAAGAGGCACTCATTATAACATGAAAAATAATAGTACTCATGAGTCAGTATACATAGGCAATGTTTTGTCATATATTTCTGAAAATTAATAGGATTATTTCCAACATAATCCCCAATTACAGTATCACTGTCCAAATCCAAATAGTAGAATTAATTGATCTGTTGTTCCAAGATTGCTATGATCCAAAGTCCAAGTCCAGATTTCTCTAATCAAAGTTCAATCATATTCTTCAAAAGATGATATAGTTTATTATTTAAACTTTAGCAGCTGCATCCAAATTGATAGCCAGTCCAGATTTTCTCAAATCAAGGTTCAATCATATTCTTCAAAGGATGATATAGCTTATTATTTAAATTTTAGCAGCCGCATCCAAATTGATAGCCAACACGTGTTTCGTCCTGGAGTTTCCCAATGACTTCATCAGGGCTAAACATATATGTAGATGCGTCCTATATCATAAGTATTCCTTACAAGCGAATCCCAGAATAATTCCGTTAAGCAATTTATCTGCTGATATCAGTTATGTCAATCCACCTTCCAATGAGTCAAAACGTGAAGCGCGAGTACGCGTCTGTATCGAGGAAGTATCAAAACTCCAATTTTTAAGCTCCAATAAGCTATATCATCCTTTGAAGAATATGATTGAACCTTGATTTGAGAAAATCTGGACTGGCTATCAATTTGGATGCGGCTGCTAATATGGTCCTGCTAGTATATGGGGTGCACGGGGGGAACGTGAAGTAGGACATCATTTACCTTGTTCTGAAATCCCTTTTTAGTAGCCTTAGGCTTTTTGTCAAGAGTCTTCCATGGTTCAATGGGTGTCTGGTTTCTTCGGGGTTGCCGGGTGGGAGATGCCATTCTCTCAGGCCATGACCCAGAGTGACTCATAGGTTGCTTTCTTTGCCTTTATAGATGAGTCGATTCAGTCATTGGGGTTGGACAGTTTAACATTTAAGGAGTCTATAGCCTTCTCCTGTTCCTCCCATAGGGACATTCTCTTCTCCGGTCTCTCCAGGACTGACTGAATGAAATCAAGCTTACCCTCTATTGGAGCTAATTTTGTTATGACTGGAGAGCAGGTTTGGGCTACGTCCTTAAAGTAAGTTCCCAATTGATCCAACCTTACTGAACAGTTATAAACACATTTTGTAATGTCTGTCTCAGCAGCAGGAGCTTTTATGGCCTGTTTCTTTCCTGCCATTCTTTTACCACCTGCTCCTTGTTTCTGTGCAGGGTTAAAGTCAGGATTAAGGTCGGGTTCCCGGTGGACTAAGTTAAAAGGGTTTGCATTTTCCCTTCTAATATTTGCCCCTTTTAGCTTGGGGGGGGCTATCCAGGTCAGGTATTATTTTTTTCATATTCAGTGCCTGCATATCTTGGATTACACAGGGGTGTAAGTGCCCAGATGAAGGATGGAGGATCTTATTGACTGCTGCTAAGTCCACTGGATTCTGATTATTAGATACACTCTGACTATGGAACTCCTTCTATGTGGTTTCTGATAAAACCTCACTCAATCTCCTTGTGAGCTCTTGGACAATTGGATCAGTCTCAGAGGTGCTAGATTTCTGCACAACTGAATCCATTCTGGCTTCTACCCACTGATCTCAATTTCAGTAGCATCCATAACAGGGGCCAGGTAGCTTATATGATTTAGATTACTTCTCCCTCTTTTTAGGAAATACAGAGAGGTGGGTTTCCTTTCACTTCCCCTTCTTCACAGCAAAAAGATTACTAACTGGTTTCCTGATGCCTATTACTGTTTTAGATCTAGGCTGCATCTTTATTACTACACAATTGGGGTGGTGGCCCAGCCCAGTCTCCTCCTTGCTCTGATGGGCACAGACAGGCCCGCTCTTGGCCTGGTCTTCACCCGGGCATGCCCCTGGGCATGTCCTGTGTTTGTCCCGTGCTGCAGGAACTCCTCACCCAATTTAAAGCAGGCACCTCTAGACGTAGGTATCACTGTGGGAAGTTGAGCAGGCATAGGATTATAGTGCCAGTAGTCCTAGGCACCTCAGCCCCCACAGACTCCCACTGTTGTCCTTAACAGTCTCCCATGCTGTGGGAGCTCCTCACCAATTTAAAGCAGGTGTCTCCGGGTGCAGGTATCACTGTGGGAAGTTTGGCAGGCAAAGGATTATGGTGCTGGTAGTCCTAGGCACCTCAGCCCCCACAGAGCCCCACTGTTGTTCTTAACAGTCTCCTGCGCTATGAGAGCTCCTCCCCCAATTTATAGTAGGCACCTCTGGGCGCAGGTATCACTGTTGGTGGTATAGCAGGCAAAGGATTATGGTGCCAGTAGTCCTAGGCACCTCAGCCTCCATGGAGCCCGGCTGTTGTCCTTAACAGTGTCTCAAGCTCGGAGAGCTCTTCACCCAATTTAAAGCAGTCGCCTACGGGAGCAGTTATCACTGTGGATGTTAAGGCAGGCAAACGATTATGGTGCCGGTAGTCCTGAGCACCTCGGCCCCCACAGATCCCAGCTGTTGTCCTTAACAGTCCTCCAGTGTGAGCAGTGTGATACAATGTTCAACGTAAAGTTGAGTTATTTGGGCACTGTACTAGGAGGAATTCTAGTTTTCAACTGTAGCTTCAGTGATCTGAGAGCTTCTAGGATGTACCCGCAGCTCCTCCAGCAGCACGTTTGCACTTTGGCTTCCCAATAGCATTGAACCCACAGCTCCTCCTTTCATCCATCTGCAAAGGAAGTGACATCACTGGTTTTCTGCCAAAAAATGTCTTAAAAAGAAGAAGCTAAGCAAGAGGACTTATTTCCATAATCCATCCACACGGGAATGACATCACTAGATTTCCCAACATCCGTCCGCACAGGAAGTGACATCACTTCTAACCCCTCCCTCAAGGACCTACCTAATGGCCACTGTAGTGTGGATGCACTGCTGGCGCGCTAAAGGTGCACCAAAGGCAAGTTCTTCTGAGCCTGTCTGTGCCTTGACTGTGGCCAACACCAGAACCCTGATCATCCCACTGCTACACCGCTGTAGGTCTCTCCACCCTCAACCCCTGCCCCCGCTCCATATGCTGCTGCCTTACCGCACCACACAGGACTGTCTGAAGGTTTTCATGCAAGTTCAACCCAACACGAGCCACACTCACACTGACAGATAACATCACCTCATTCTTTCCACTCTCACAGACCTGCTGCCAGCACTACACACTCACATGCGTGCACCTTAACACCCACTCACTCACCAAACCCACCACAGAAATCTGGGACCTGCTGCAGGACTAAACCCCAGACCTACTTTCACTCACAGATACTTTGCTGAACTCCACATTGGCACAGCCATCACCCCAGCTACAAGATCGCCAGACAGAGTAGACTTCACAAGCCCAGTGGCGGAGTCATCATCATCCAAATGAACACCATAAACTGCAGTACCTCCACGAATATATTTAATCTTCCAACCTGTCATTCAAGCTCCACATCAGAGCCAACTTCCTCATAGCGGCACTGTAATCCAGGATCATGCACAAACTTCACCACAGTATAACTGACTTTGTTGCACCACTCAATCACAACGCTAGCAGTTACATCCAACTCAGAGACCTGTACTTCCACCTGCTACCCTAACTCACAAACACTCATTGAAAACCTTGTCTATGTCGACATTAGTCTTGGCATTAGAATTCTGTATTCTGAACTCTGAATAGATTTCCAGCTGACCAACCGGCACATCCTACCTTTATCTCTCAAAACTTCATGTCTATTATTGATTACACTTTATTCCATTACCTGAATTTCTGGATATGCAAGGATTATAAAATTATCACAAGGAAAAAGAGTGACCATAATCCCCAACAAGCCATACTACAGTGGAATTGCAAACTCTGTCCAGCACACAACAATTAAATTAAGGGAAATGTAATGCAGTTAAATCAAAAAGTAATTAGATGAGCTGGCAAACTCCTTTCTTAAAAAGATTTCAATGCTGCATGATTGAACATCATAATCCTTAGGCACAATCTTCCCTTGATTGGTGTAATGACTAGGATTCTGTTGTGCAGTTCCTTCCAGAAGATGTATCCAAAGGCACTAAAAAAAAAAGTCAAGATATTCATGATCAAAGTGCAAGATAAAAGACAAGGTAATTGGAAGTTGCGACCAAGATCAAGGTCACCATCTCCTCCGTCTTCTAAGTTATCCGAGATGAAACACAAAAGGAAAAAAGAGGAGGCATGGATCATGGTGACAGGCCTTGAGAAGTCACCATCTTAAAGACCTGTGACTTCACCTTGTCCAGAATTGGATGTTAAACATCTGCCATTAGAAGAAGATCAAGCATCACCAACTCCAACCGACCCTGCGTCTGCAGCTCCTCGGGTCCGATGCCAGCTTCGAATCTGGTTCCTCTTGTGGAGCTGTCTCCTTGGCCTATCAGGAATACATTATCTTGGCTTCACCACTTTGGGGATGGATCCGTCAGCCTTTCTGATTGCCATGTTCACTATGTTTAATCAGGCCATGATTATTACTGGTGCGCCTATTGGCCCCATGTGTCCTCTGACCTACACTCTTGGAGGAATGGAGCACTTTGCTAAGAAAATCTTTACAGCAGGCAGGATGGCTTTAAAATCTGTTAACTCCACTTGCATATTAGGAAGATGCGTGCCTGATATAATAGACTCTAAGCAAGCAGTTAGCTATCCCTACACTCTCAGACGATTTTTGAGGACATTTTTCAGAGCTGTTTGCAGACGAGCAAGCTGCTGCCAAGCAGGTCATCCAATCTGGCCAGTGCACACCCAATACAGCAACCAGAGCTAAGCGCATTTTGGTATCTCTTTGATACTGTGCTTGGCTCATGAGATCTGGATTCTCTCAGGACAGCCAGTCTACTTTAATGGACCTCCCCTTTGATGGTTCACACCTTTTGGGAGCCAAGACGGACAGTCCTATCACCAATTTTGCATCTGCAGATGACCTCGTCATTTTTTCTTTAACACATGCAAGGCTTGTAGTAATCACTGCAGTCTTATTTTGTTGTAGGTTCTTTATTTAGCAGCCCCAGACAACATTGTACAGGCAGAGGATCCTTCACCACCAGCTTCCTCCACTCCAACCGCCACCCATAGAATTCCCACACCAAAGGTTCTAATGTTACATCATAGCACAAGACTGTGCTAATCTTTCAATATACATAAGTGTAAAGAATTACATACATTACCTACGTTACAACAAGGCTCCAATCCTAGCTATTAAAATTACAGTCCGAGTAATGATTCAAATAAGAAATTAACCAAGGTGGAAAACTGAGGATACTTACATTGAAAAAGTCAGCAGCTATAACTATTTGGGTTTGACAATAGATAAAAACAACAAATACACAAAAAAAGCTACAGAAGATGAGCCATTGACCAATCATTAAAAGTATTTTAATGGAAAGCTTATTCCAAATCTTTTATATGCGTCTATTAACATTTTGATAAAATGTGTATTAAAGAGTACACATCCTCATTGGATGTACTTTCATGTACTTCGCAGAGCAAATTCCCACAAGAGCTATCTCTAACCTAACTATCGTTTCTTCCTGCAGGGATTATTTTAAACTTTGTTTGAAAATGTTTCGCCACAAAGGAGAACTCCCTAAAATAATAGATAATAATGATGTTAAGACAAACCACCCGATACACCGATTAAAGAATCCCAGATGTAGACAAGAATATTGCAGATAATAACCTTCCCTTACTGATAGACATTACTAAGACCACTCGGCCAGAACATAAGGCTTTAGTACGGAAGCCTCTCCGTGATAATAGCAGGCGGAATGTTATACGTTAATATTTTACAGTCTCATAAACATGCTGATTATATCATCTATAGTATTCGAATCTCGAACCGAATCATTTAACATCATCCCTGGTGCGAACCTGCAAAAGAAAATACCTAAGATTCTGTTTATTGTATGTGCAAGATATATCAGTTTGAGGGTACATTGGATCTGCCTTATGGGAGTGTCTCTAATTCGTGAACTGCATTGCAAACCATGTGCTTTGACCAGTCTTATTACTGATGTTTTAAAATAAGGTATACTAAATTTCACTTTTCATAAAAACGATGCATCCCCACAGATTCAGTGACACCAGTTTAAACAACGCATAATATATATTCTGCTTATTTCAAGACAATCGACATTTCAATCTGTTCTGCTACCATTCCTTCGAACTGGTCCTTCACAGAAAGTTCAGGCGCACTGCATCAATGCAGCCTCTGTACACATGCAGAAAACCTGCTTCATAGTGGGCAGACATAAGAGGCCGTAAAAGAGTCATAGAGCCATTGGAGATAAATGTAGTGGTGATGGGGTGGAGAGGTCATAGGGTGCTATTAGTTATTCGATTTTTTGCATTTTGGTTACCCCTATAAAGTCCTCATTTGGGGCCAGATGTAGCAAAGGGTTTTACCCATTCTGTGTCTATGGGAAAATGTGTTCGTACATATGGCCCTTGGTGTCAAATCCGACAACAGTTTACAGAAATCCCTTCAAACATTAATCGGGTTCTAAAGAAAGATTTGGAAAGTCTGTAAATGTTCAGTAATGTAGTGGTGTTACAATATATAGATGACCTTTTACATTAGAGGCATCAAAGACAAAAGAAGATTGCAAGTTGGATTCGGCTGCACTCTTGAACAAGCTAGTGGACAATGGTCATAAGGTTCCACGAGAAAAGTGTCCAAAGAATGTGATTCTGCAGTTCTGAAACTTAATCCTACATGACCCATACGGAAATGAGGATGTTCTTGGGAATGGTTGTCTACTGCTGTTAGTGGATTCCAGATTTTTACCTGATTGCAGGCTTTATTAGTAAGACTTACTTGCAACAATGTAGATCCTGTCAATTTTGTTCTCACTTAATTTATATTTCAGCACTGATATACACATTAACAGTGCAACACTCATTTAGGATGCCAAAAATCTTATGAAAACAAATGAAGGGTAGACATGAAGCAGTATTGTTAAAACATGGCATCAATCAAAGCAAGAGAGCAACTCAGTACTCAATTTAACAATGTAGGAAGCCATTGATATTGGATGCCTCAGCAGGCCTGCATGCAAGAAGAAACTAGGGCATATGGCCAGGGGTATTTCTCTAGGGCAACCAAGTGCTAGCTGTCAGGGGGCCTAACCATCCAGGTGTTGCAGTAAGTTTGTTGTTAAGGGTAGCCATATACCTTGAGGCCTAGAGGAAGGAGCCAGCATGTGGCCGTATACTTCTAATTGCTTATTACAAAACACTAGGTCAGCAATCCATTGCCTTGAATTGAGGGGCTCATCCTCTACCACATCTACAAGCCACCAGGCACTTCACCAGCAGCAGGCCTAATGCCACAAACGTCCTGTGTGTCACCTGTACTTCTTTGGCATCCCCTAAGAGGCTCACATGCAGGTCTACAGCAATATCACAGATAGTCGTGGTGCACAGTGCAGTGAAAATCTCCCTCTAGTAATCTTGCGCTTGAAGGCAAGTCCAGCCGAGATTCACGAATCCCACACCTGAGCTTCCAAACGTCCAGCAGTGGTCGTTTGTGCACAGGCCATACATATGAAGCTATTTGGGTGTGTAGTTTGCGTGCTGTATGTATTTGTAATAGACATTGCAAAACCTACTGCTGGATGTAGCATTCCAGTTTGCATGCCACAGTAGATTCGGATGTTTCACCACCTAGCTCCTTTCCCCATTGCTTTTTAGAGAGCGAGGGCTGAAGAGCAGTCTCCTCTTGGGCTTTACGACAAAGCATAGCAATGAGGCACCTTGGGGCCTGGCCTCAGGTAGGCCATCTAAGGATGTGAGAGAATGGGGTTCCTTGGGGAATCACAGAATAGCTCTTTTGGCATCACTTCTGACTGGATAATATATACAATTCTCCAGTAGAGTACCAGGGGCATCCCTTAGACACTCGGAAAATGCAAGAAAGGGGTCCTACCTAAACCGGTTACCCCAGCTTCTCAGAACCCTATTGTGTAAGTGTGTCTGAACTAGCTTTTTGGTGTCACCATTAAAAGTGGGTGATGGCCAAGTGGTTGTTGTGAAGATTATAGAGTGTCCTCTCCGACTTTCCTCTGCAATTTGGCCCATGCTTGCAGTGTACATTTCATTGTTGTACATTGCTTAGGTTGTCCGAGGTTCAAATGATTGATTGCAGGGGAGCAGGCATCGCAAAGTCTGCCTCCACAGCCAAGTCTGGGAGAAAGAGGGTTGGTCAAAACCAGTTGGAGGCAAAGCGTGCTTGAGTGCACATGTAATAAAGCTCCAGATCAGGGGTCTCAGATCCCCTCAATGGAATTGCAAAATGAGGGTTTGATACCTTATCCATGGCTGTTTGCCAGCCCAGGCCAGGTGGACTAGCTGTGTTCTAAGAGATGTAAAAATGGCTGCTGTAAGAGTAAACGGTATGTTCATGAATAAGTACAGCAGTTTGGGGAGTAACACCATCCTTATGAGCCCTATATGCCCTGCCAAACATAACAGGAATGCCATCCATCTGGATATGCGGTCCGCCATGGCCGCAAGGGTGTCCACATAGTTTGGCCACAGGTGCATCCAGGTGTCAAGGTATCTGAGTGCTGCCTAGCACCAGTGTAAGAGGAAGTCAGAAGTAAATTGTGGCATGTGGGCTGTGAGTGGAAAAATTGAGGACTTCCCCTAGTTAATATCGATGCCTGTGTGCGTGGCAAACCTCAAGCATTCCTGTAGCAAGCTATTTAGGTGTTCATTCGGCTTGCACACAAAGGGTGATGTCATCTGTGTACAGGGAAATTAGAATAGGCTGTTCTGAAAAGCACAAGGCACAGTTTGAGTACCTCATCCGAATCTTGGCCACCAGCCTTTCCACCACCAGAGCAAACCATAGGGGTGAAAGTGGCCATCCCTTCCGAGAGCCTGGCGTTAACTCAACAACCCGTGACATTTTGCCATTGATTCCCGATGCGAGCAATCAGCTCAGAGTATGGGAGCCGTATCCAACTCCTGAAGGACCGGGGAAAGCCCATTCTGTTCAGAGTATAAAAAAGGAAATTCTGTTTCAATGTATTGAATACCTTAGTGGCATCTAAAAAGACCACATCTGCATCTAGGTCTGGGTCGAGTGTCTGCAAAATAGCAAAGAGTGTGCAGGTTGTACACTGTGGATTGACCAGGGTAAACCCACATTGAAATTACCTTACCAGATGATTCTTGGTCAGTATTTTTACATCACATTTCAGAAGCAATAGTGGGTGGAATAAATAACATACAGAGGGAGTTTTGTCTGGCTTGAGGATTGTGATATTGACTGCTTCCCGCAAGGACTTCAGCAATATGCCTCTGTGACAGGACTCCACATAGACCAACAGCAGTTTGGGGCCCAGTAGCTGCCTGTATCTTTCATAAAACTCTAATGGAAGGCCATCAGGACAAGCAGCCTTTCAAGTAGGCAGGGAGGTGAGAACCACACAAAGTTTGTCTATTGTGAAGGTCTGATCTAGAAAGAGTCTGTGCTCAGTAATTAGCCACACCAGAGTGACCTGGTCAAAATAACCCACCAGTTGTTCTCTAGTTGGATTCTCCTTGGGGGTGTACTGGTTCTTGTAATAGTTGAGAAATGAGTTTTGAATACCTACAGGTTCCTGACAGAGTGCTCTCCCATCAGCCTGTATCCCAGGTATTGTTTTAACATTGTGTAGGGTTGTGCTCAATGCAGTAAGTGATCTACCTGGCCTCTCCTCTTCCTCCAGTTCCTACACCTTGCATATTTACCTCTGAATCTGAACTCTCTCACGGCTGTCTCTTGGTATTCCGTAAGTTTGTCAACAGTTACGCTATTATGTCAGCCCACTCTCCCTTCAGCAGTCTCCCTTCAAGAGCTCCACGTGCTTAAGTTCACCCTCGAGGTGAGTGAGGCAACCCCGGAGAGCACGAAAAATCTCAGCATGCATGGCCATGTACCTCCTGTGAATATTAACCTTAAATACCTTCCAAATAATGCTGAAAGAGTCAACAATGCCCTCACTGTGCTCAAAGAAGATTGCTATCTCCTCATGCAATTCTTTTGCAAATACCGGATCCATAAGAGCTTCAGAGATAGGTGCCACTGTTGTCTCAGAGTGGACATCCCAGGTATCAGCTTCAACAGCACTGGAGAGTAATCAGAGATAATTTGTGGTACATTTCCTACACTATGCACCAATGGGACTACATCCCCTGCCAACAGCTAGTAATTGATACACGACCACCCTCAATGTATTCCAGAATAAAATTTGTCTTCTCAAACACTAGGATGTCTAGCTCTCCAGACGTTATAAATGTGGTGTTCCAGTATTGTCTCCCTTAGCTGTTTGGATGATACCTCACTATTGTTGGGGGGAACAAGTGAGTTGTCCGCATCCTCATGCAGCGCACAATTAAAGTCTCCACCTCAGACAAGTGTGTGTGGATAAATGGACAATATTTCCCCCCATAACTTGTCTTAAGAACTCCAGACCATCTGTGTTCAAGGCCACAGCAATTTGCAAATTTGATTCTCAAAGTGCTCAACAGTCCCCATGTTACCACACACCTTTTGTGCGTGTCTGTGAGGGAGCCCCTTTTATGACAGGAAATTCTATGTGAAGCCCACTTGACTGCAAACTTGGTCCCCTCTCTAGACATTAGTTGGCTCTCCTGTAAAAGTGCAACCTGCTCCTGATGTTTGTCTAGATAGGAGAGCACCTGTCACATTTTGCAAGTACTATTGAGCCCCTTAGCATTCCAGGTCGTGCAAGTCTGCGTGGTGGGATCCCCTATTGTGAATTGGTCATGCTATAAGACTGCCAGATGGTGTCAGGATGACTCTGCATGTGCATGAGTGCTATAAATGCTTGACCCGTGGCTGGGGCGCGTGCTGTCAGCACATGTTCATGCAGCTCCTGTCGTGTGTATGCCTTCCCCCAAATGCCATTTTATTCACAAAGTCTATAGCCAGCTGTGGGATGTGAAGAATTATTGATTTCCGCTAATAGGATATTTGCAGTTGTGCAAGATACAACATAGCATACCATATGTTAGCTTGTCTTAGTTTCTGTTTGACATGGACAAATTTACATCACACATCACACATCCTGGGCTGTGATGGTGAAGTCCGGAAAGAGTAACACTGTGTGTCCCTCAAAAGACAGTCTGTTTTTCCCTGACCAGGCGTAGAGTGGATGTCTCGATCCCAAACATTTAGGAGGCAGGCAATTATGGGCCTAGCTTGCGCCCCAGGTGGGGCTCTAGCAGCCAAAGATCTGTGAGCCCCTTCAATGACAATTAGAAGCTAAAACGCATCAGCTCCAAACAGTGCCACTAGCATCTTTTCTACATACTCCTCCATGCTGCCAGTGTTGGTTGAGTCCGACACTCCAAGAATGCATAGATTATCTCGTTTCGATCCCACTTTGAGATCCTTGTTTTTTGCTGCAAGCACCTTAACCATTTATTCCATATTCTGGTCAGATGCACTTCTCATGGTCATTACATCGTCCGTGCTTGAGGTTTGCTGTTCAGCCTCCTGAAGTCTAGCATCATGCTTTTCCAGCCTATGTGAAATCGGGTCCATTCGGGATCCTCCTGGTTTTATTTTGGATTCTATGAACGTCAGGCTGCCCTTCACCGCTTAGAGGAGGGTTTATACATCAATGTCCTCTTCCTCCCCCAGGTCCGGCATGGAGGTTGCCCTGCACCCACTGCAGGCTCAGTGGCCTACATCTGTGAGCCCTTGCAAAAATCAAAGTGTAGTTTGGTCTGTTTGCCATGTGTTGTCCCCTTACCGGAGGGATCTGCGCTGCAGCAAATTAGAGTTAGGTTGATCTCTGGAGATAGTGACACAGCAGTTGAATGCTGCTTATCCACCTGCAGGTATTCTGTCTCCCCTTCTATGGCACGCAACCTCAGATCCCCAATTAATGATGGGGCCACTCTGCTGTGTGGCAGTTTTATGGCCAATTCTATTTCAAAGACAAGATCCCGCATTATCCCCTTGCAATGAGATGGCATTCGGGGTGCACGAGTGGGGCACAAGCAGACCTCACCTGGTAGGGCATATGGTCCAATTCACCCTTACACTTCCTCTGCTCTTTCTCAGTCATGATCGTCAGGTCCTTCTCCCCGTGCCTCTACCATAGTCCTCTAGCCTATATAGTCCATACTGGCTTTGAAGCGTCAGGGCCCTGGCAGCAGGCAGCTAGTACCCATGCCCTACACCCCTAGGGGGGCCAGGATCATTGCAGTAATCACAGGGATAACAATCCTGGAGCTGGCGGCATCCCCAGCGGACAGTGTCTGAGTCCACACCATTAAATGGCGGCCCCATGGCGATCAGGAATATTGAGGTCTCTTGCGCTGCACTGCAACCGCACTCAGCAGCTGCAACTGACTTGGGATCCCACTCCTAGCCCCTGCTCCGTCCATCCAGTTACGCTATCCCACAGCGTTTGTTTTGCTTTGCTTTTGCCGCCCTAAGTGCGCCGGGTATGCCCAGACGTGGGTCCCGGGCTCACTGTGCCACTGGATTCAAGCTAGCCTGGCTGATGAGGGGTGAAACCCCGAAACCGGTCCCAGGATGCTTGTTTCCGGTCCAGGGAGAACCTGGCCTGGCAGTTCGTGCTGGACTGTTCCCATGAGGAACAGGGTCAAGACTGATTTGCATATGGCTGGGTTCAAACTGGGGTGGCATGGTGAGCAAAATAATGGATGGATTAAACCCAGATCTGTGACTGGGGGTGAATGTTTGATTGGTTCTGTATTACGTCCATCCAGTTACGCTATCCCACAGCATTTGTTTTGCTTTGCTTTTGCCGCCCTAAGTGCGCCGGGTATGCCCAGACGTGGGTCCCGGGCTCACTGTGCCACTGGATTCAAGCTAGCCTGGCTGATGAGGGGTGAAACCCCGAAACCGGTCCCAGGATGCTTGTTTCCGGTCCAGGGAGAACCTGGCCTGGCAGTTCGGGCTGGACTGTTCCCATGAGGAACAGGGTCAAGACTGATTTGCATATGGCTGGGTTCAAACTGGGGTGGCATGGTGAGCAAAATAATGGATGGATTAAACCCAGATCTGTGACTGGGGGTGAATGTTTGATTGGTTCCGCATTCCGTCCATCCAGTTACGCTATCCCACAGCATTTGTTTTGCTTTGCTTTTGCCGCCCTAGGTGCGCTGGGTATGCCCAGACGTGGGTCCCGGGCTCACTGTGCCACTGGATTCAAGCTAGCCTGGCTGGAGAGGGGTGAAACCCTGAAACCGGTCCCAGGATGCTTGTTTCCGGTCCAGGGAGAACCTGGCCTGGCAGTTCGGGCTGGACTGTCCCCATGAGAAACAGGGTCAAGACTGATTTGCATATGGCTGGGTTCAAACTGGGGTGGCATGGTGAGCAAAATAATGGATGGATTAAACCCAGATCTGTGACTGGGGGTGAATGTTTGATTGGTTCCACATTCCGTCCATCCAGTTACGCTATCCCACAGCGTTTGTTTTGCTTTGCTTTTGCCGCCCTAAGTGCGCCGGGTATGCCCAGACGTAGGTCCCGGGCTCACTGTGCCACTGGATTCAAGCTAGCCTGGCTGATGAGGGGTGAAACCCCGAAACCGGTCCCAGGATGCTTGTTTCCGGTCCAGGGAGAACCTGGCCTGGCAGTTCGGGCTGGACTGTTCCCATGAGGAACAGGGTCAAGACTGATTTGCATATGGCTGGGTTCAAACTGGGGTGGCATGGTGAGCAAAATAATGGATGGATTAAACCCAGATCTGTGACTGGGGGTGAATGTTTGATTGGTTCCGCATTCCGTCCATCCAGTTACGCTATCCCACAGCGTTTGTTTTGCTTTACAGCAGCAAACCAGCAAGAGGAAGGTGGGCGCCCACCTCCGTATTCAAGTCTGGGACACAGGGTAATATGGGGGGCACTGCACACACCCCACGCCAGCTGACTCGTCAGGTGTGATTCAAAGCTCGGACCCAGGCAAGCAGAGCTCTGGCAGCACCAAGGCAGCACCGCAGCGGAAGCAAATAGGTGTGAATTGCCTCCAAGGAGCAAACATTAGGCTGACCTTGTCACGTATGTTCTTATTAGGGTAATGAGGCTACTGGATTTAGGCAGTAGGACCGCCTGGGTAGTGGGTACTAAGTACAATTCCACACCAGGTGACACCTGTCGGCCTAATCCAATCCAATCCTAAACTAACTAGCATCGCCCCATCTCTGACCGAGATGATTGTGGCAACCGGGCTCATGGTAAGATAGACTCCCCAAGGAATTGTGGTACATCAGATCGTATCTCTTTCTCTCAGTTACCAAGATCTCACTCAGGCAAAGACAACGGAAGTAGAATATATTTAAATACGCATTTATTAAAATATATGCATCTTAGATAAAAGCAGGTGCATAGCAATAAACGAGGATGATAAAAAAACAATAGGAACAGGCATGTGACTTAAAGTGTAAAACACAAGAACAGTCCTACCATGCTGTCTAAATAGGAGAGTGGATCTATAGCCCCTCAACTATGCTAAGTATGAGCACAGCATACTAAGTCTAATGTGCCCTTTGGGTTTTCCCTGGGGAGAACATCATCCCTCACAACTGAAGAAGAGGTCTGAAGTCTACAGAGACACCATCCCCGTCTGGTTCAGGGCTCAGCCATCTAAGCAAGTAGCTGTGGCGAAGCTAGGAGGGATCAGCATACAGTCATGGTCATCTGGCTGGAATCTCCCTCTAACGTGTCTGGGACTAAGGGGTGTTTTTATAAGAAAACAGATGACATTCTAAGAAATGGTCCCCACGTATGAGTGTCTGTGTTTCTTTGAATGCTGGAGACACAGCATACCACCTTTGTCAGCAACCCTATCTGACTGTAGCCTCGAAGAAAGCACAAAGTGAAATAAATGTCCTACTAAGAACTTGATGCTTTCCTAGGCGAAAGAACGAGATAGAGAAAATAAAGCAGCACCGCAAATGTAGCTATTGCTAGAAAAACAAAGCCACGCTGAATAAAATGTAACTTCAATAAAGTGCACAGCTACAGGCCTGTGCACTTTATGTCTAAAACATGGCTAAAATAGCTATACAACACCCTCCCCTTGCCGGTCAAAGGTGGTTGGAAGCTAATGCGGAAATGAGGCATAAAACCCTAAACTAAACCCATCAACTAAGGCGTTCATTATGAGAAGTTCAGGAAACAGAAGCTTGAAGGAATGACAATTTCGAAGGCCACTATATGGCGTGTGGAACCAAATTTCAAAAGCCAAAGTCATTTTGGACCTCGCCAGTGATATCCAGGTCAATGGAAGCCAGGAGATGGTCAACTTCGGTAGGTGACAAAACATCCAAGTCATGTTCAAGGAAGACAGCAGAGCACTCGTGCTTCAGAGTCTGAGCGTCAGCTGAGGCAGCAGCATTATGTGTCATGCCCACTGCAGAGTTAGGAGTCACTGAATCCACAAAGGGGTAGCTCATAAATGGCTTCCCTCAGCAAATGCACCCTCAACATGCATGTCTGATAATGACCCTTCATCGAGAGCATCAACAAATCAGCATCCAATGAAATTAAACGCTGCATAGAAAAAACAGACTTCCAGCGCACATTCAAAGAGGCCCCAGAGGCATCGAAACACGGGCTGCACACAATCCAAAACTGTTTGGAATGACAGAGACCAGTCACACTCCAGCTATTGCAGGAGAGGTGCTCAGAAATACTGCATCATGCGTTCACAACACAGTTGCGTTGGTGGTAGCGCTTTCAGTCCTCTTTGCTGTGAAGGGACAGCCATTGTGCAAAAAAAAGTAACAATAGCAGAATACTGACAATTATAGCCAAAGTGATGGGGAATCCCCCGAAAACACTAAAAAAAAGTGAATGTATGACTGAAGTTCTTAAACCAAATATAGAGGAGAAGCTGAGAACAAAACCAGAACCAACAGCCTTAAAAAAGTGGGTGATTCCACTAGCACTGGACGCATTGAATATTCATCCCAAGAGTTCACCAAAGTCTCTTGGAAAATTATTATTTAAAAGCGACTGAATCTCCGCTGATGACCTTGCAACTTGAAGCGCATAGATTTCACGGGCTAATGTAAGCACCATATGTTTTTGGAATAATAAGGACTTTAGTCTGCTCAGCTTGTCAAAATTAACATCAGAAGTAGCATTATGGGGCCAGATGTCTGTTATTGCTTTGAATTGTGCCGGGGGGAAAAAGAACGTTCCTGCAACATGTAACAATTTTGAAGACGGAAATGACATTCGGTACTCCAGCTCACATTCCAAAACAGCATTCACTGTTAAGGAGCACATAGTTGCCCTTGGAGAGCACCTGGAACACAGGTCTAATCAAGGATACCAGGACTCCCTTCAGATAACAAGCTAAATTTGCAGTAGAGGCATTACATACCTCGTGCAAGGACAGCTGTTTCTCTTGTATGGGATTTCCATGTATGGTCATAAGCGTAGAATAATTCCCCGCCCGCCTGCTGGGACCCCGGGGCACTTTTTCCAATATCAATTCTTAAGTGTCCCTGTTCGTCTTACTTCAGGAAGGCTTGTCAAGACACTTAAGAATGTTCCCAAGCAGCCTATAGGAAGGGCTACAGTGTTCAACCTTCTTCATTCAGAATGTCCTTGAAATAAAAACATTAAATGCTTGACAAATAAAGCCATTTTCCAGACCAACTACTTCCAAAAACTTCTTTTATTTCACAAAACCTCTAAGAAGGAGTGCAGAACAGTGTAGTCCATAGGCTGCCATTAGTAATGAAGAAAAAGGATACTGTGCCTTTAAGAGCAACCAGTCCTCCAGTATCCCATCATGCCTAGAGAGAGGCTGTTATCTCAGTTCTTTTTTTCCGGCACCTGCTGACAGGACCCTGGAGCATTGAACTCGACCTTTTTAGGTTTTTTCCTTCAAAAATGTAGAGAAACTTTCAGAAAAAAGGCTTCATGCAACGTCTTTTGTCTTTCTCTACTACATTTTGAAGTTTTCTGACAGAAGTTTAAGGCTTTTTTCATTAAAATGCCTTCCTTGTTTGACAAGTGCCCTAAATGGGGCAGAAAAAAGGCTAAAACAGACCCTCATGAGCTCTGTATTATTTGTCTACTCTCATCTCACATTCCTGCCTCCTGCAACATCTGCAAGATGTTCTCCAGGCGCACTTTACGTGACAGAGAGAAAATTTGCCTTCAAGGGAGATCAGAGAGAAGACGCCAAGGAACCAGTGGGACCTCTGAGCGAGGGGAAGGTCAGTCTTCCACCAGGGCTCATACCTCAGCCTCCAGTGGTCGTGGGAGGTCTGAGAGACGCTCTTCAGGGCGAAAACGACATCGGTCCCAGTCGACGTCGAGAAGGTTGACGTTGAGAGGAGGTACGGCGCTGACATGTTCGCCGGCGAAGTCCGGTTCGACGTCGTACAGAAGTCACCAGTCGGCATCGAGGCACCATATGACGTCAAAGACCCCAAGGCGCACGACGTCGAGGAGCAGATCGGCATCGTCGGAGTCGACCTAGAGAGGTCGACGTAGACGTCATGGCTCGTCGCCTCGCACAGCATTGACGTCGAGACGGAGAGAGAGGTCGATGCTGAGGACTCCATCGACGTCGAGGAGCCACAAGAGGCGGAGAATTTATTCCTCATTGGAGCGCTCTTCCTCAGTAGTGCTGCTGCCTTCCTCTCCTTCTTCCCATCCGTCTCCGCCTAGGTCTCCTCCTCCAGAGCTTTCGGCTACGCTGCCTCAGCCAATGGGCCAAGAGGTGCCACAACCAACGCCACTCCCGGCACCTCAAGTACTGGTTAGTATACCGCCTAGACCACGCTCTGCATCGTGCCACCGTTCACGCCATGGCCATGACTCTTCCAGATCAAGATCGCACCGCCGATCGAGGCGCAGATCAAGTTCAAGGGAGCGTGACAGAGACTCTTGGTCCTCCACCAGAGACTATTCACCTACGTTGTCGGACTCTCCTCCTCTTCAGTCCTCACCGGTGGATGACATTAACACTTACCATGAGGTTCTAGTCCGAGGTGCGTCGAAACTCATTATACCGTTGGTTGCTCCCACGCCATTGACATCGGTAATTTTTTAAACACTTCAACAGCGGTCAGCTGCCAGACCCTTGCTACCCCTAGTGCCGGGCCTCCAGGAGCCTGCTATGGAGGCCTTCCTTACACCGGCAGTAACGAGACCTGCACCATCCAGGCTGCAAAAGAAGTATCGCCCTCCGGAGCAAGATCCGCTCTTCTTGCGCTCTGATCCACCACCGGACTCAGTAGTTATTTTGGCGGCACGCAAGGCTCACGCAACTTCTCCATCCTCCACCTCTCCTCCAGATAAGGAGAGTAAGCGATTGGACTCGACAGGTCGTAAAGTCAGTGGTTCGGCAGCGTCCTCTATGAAAACGGCGAGCACCACAGCCCTTTTGGGCAGGTACGATCGATCTTTGTGGGACTCCATCTTGCAGTTCGCAGAACATCTCCCAAGAGACCACAGAAAGGACTTTTTAGAAGTAGCTAAGGAGGGCGCTATGGTCTCCAACCAAATATTAAGTGCGGCAGAGGATGCGTCATTGCTTTCAGCTCATGCGTACTGCCATGGTGTGACGCTAAGGAGACACTCCTGGCTGTGGCTCACGTCATTAAAACCGGACGCACAGCAAAGACTTTTGAATCTGCCATTTTCAGGATCCACGTTATTCGGATCGCACGCAGATGACGAAATGGCAAGAATGAAAGCGGAGGTGGACACATTAAAGGCAGTAGGATTGGACAAACCTAAAGAGCAGCGCAGGCCCTTCCGTCCTTTTCATCACCGCTACACCACACAGAGGGTTCAAGCCCCTCAATGGGCCACGATGAGGCCTCACCAGCAGTACCAGCGGCCCTACCAGCACCAGCGTAAGGCACAGAGGGGACGATCAGCCCATCAGAGCACCTGACAGCCTACCGCCTCAAAGCCCTGAGAATTTCCTCCCCCCAACTTTGTTAACCACTCCGGTGGGGGAAAGCGTCACCAATTGCCTGGTAGAGTGGCAAAAGATTACAACAGACGCTTGGGTCTTAGGCATTGTACAGAATGGATATTGTCTCAGATTTTCATCACCACCTCCGGCCATCCCGCCAAAGCAGACGACTGCACACCTCGATCTCCTAAAGGCGGAAGTTTCCATCCTCCTCGAAAAGAAAGCAGTGGAGTCAGTTTCCCTCAGCCAACAGGGGAAGGGTATCCACTCAAGATACTTTCTCATCCCAAAAAAGGACAAAAACGAATTCAGACCCATTCTAGAACTCAAAACGGCCAACAAATGGATCCGAAAGGAGAAGTTCAGGATGCTATCCTTGCACCAGTATATCCTCAGATTCGGCAAGGAGACTGGCTTTGCTCAGTGGATCTACACGATGCGTATTTCCACATCCCCATCGCAAAGTAGCATTGGAAATTCCTGAGGTTTCTGGTAGGCCAAGATCACTTCCAATACACAGTCCTACCATTCGGTCTCAAGTCTGCTCCCAGGACCTTTTCCAAGTGCATGGCGGTAGTGGCAGCTCACCTTCGGAGGAAACGAATCTTCATATACCCGTATCTCGACGACTGGTTAATCAAAGCGTCCTCTTATGCAGAAGCAAAAAGGCATTTCCAGATGACTTGCGACATTCTGTACCGATTAGGTCTTCATATCAACTTTCAAAAGTCAACAACAGTACCTGTCAAGAGGTTACATTACTTAGGAGCTACCATAGACACACTGCAGGCAAAAGTGTGTCCTTCGGAGGAACGACGCTTATCTATTCTACGGAAGTATCGGGATCTCCAATCAATGCGTCACCCAACACTGCGGACAGTCTCCTCACTTTTCGGATCCATGGCATCCTGCATTTACCTGACACCCAACGCTCGCCTCCACATGCGTCCGCTTCAGGAATGTCTGGAGGACCAGTGGAATCAGTGGTCGCGGAGCTGGGAAGATCGGATTCGCCTCTCCACTCATGCAATCAGGTCTCAAACTTGGTGGTGCTCTCCAACCAATCTCTTAAAGGGGATGCCATTCCGGCACAGCCTCCGACATAGACTATTGTGACAGATGCCTCTCTCCTCAGATGGGGACCTCATATGGATCACCTGCAAATACAAGGCAGATGGACACAGAAAGAATAATTATACCACATCAATCTCCCAGAACTACGAGCGGTGCACCTAGCGCTCATGGCGTTCCAACCCTCTATCACAGCAGACAACTTGCTGGTGCAGACAGACAATACCACCACTATGTTCTATCTGAACAAGCAGGGGGGCACCAAATCCAGAATCTTGTCTCAGGAATCCCAGACAATATGGCACTAGCTCCTAGCCAGGAAATTGAACATAGTGGCTACCTGTAGGAAGTTGGCTCTGTATGTACTATTTCAAAGTAAGAAATAGCATGCACAGAGTCCAAGGGTTCCCCTTAGAGGTAAGATAGTGGCAAAAAGAGATAATTCTAATGCTCTATTTTGTGGTAGTGTGTCGAGCAGTAGGCTTATCAGAGGGTAGTGTCAAGCATTTGTTGTACACACACAGGCAATAAATGAGGAACACACACTCAAAGACAATTCCAGGCCAATAGGTTTTTATATAGAAAAATATATTTTCTTAGTTTATTTTAAGAACCACAGGTTCAAGATTTACAAACAATACTTTAAATGAAAGGTATTTCACCTAGGAACTTTAGGAACTTTGAATTAGCAAAATAGCATATAGAGTTGTCACACAAATGGCAATAAGCTATTTTAAAACTGGACACACTGCAATTTTCAACAGTTCCTGGGGGAGGTAAGTGTTTGTTAGTTTTGCAGGTAAGTAAACCACCTACAGGGTTCACTGTTGGGTCCAAGGTAGCCCACCGTTGGGGGTTCAGGGCAACCCCAAAGTTACCACACCAGCAGCTCAGGGCCCGTCAGGTGCAGAGGTCAAAGTGGTGCCCAAAACGCATAGGCTCAATGGAGAAGGGGGTGCCCCGGTTCCAGTCTGCCAGCAGGTAAGTACCCACGTCTTCGGAGGGCAGACCAGGGGGGTTTTGTAGGGCACCGGGGGGGACACAAGTCAGCACAAAACGTACACCCTCAGCGGCACGGGGGTGGCCGGGTGCTGTGTGCAAACAGGCGTCGGGTTTGCAATGGAGTTCAATGGGAGACCTAGGGTTCTCTTCAGAGATGCAGGCAGGCAAGGGGGGGGGCTTCTCGGGGTAGCCACCACCTGGGCAAGGGAGAGGGCCACCTGGGGGTCACTCCTGCACTGGAGGTCGGATCCTTCAGGTCCTGGGGGCTGCGGGTGCAGTGTCTTTACCAGGTGTCGGGTCTTAGAAGGAGGCAGTCGCGGTCAGGGGGAGCCTCTGGATTCCCTCTGCAGGCGTCACTGTGGGGGCTCAGGGGGGTCAACTCTGGCTACTCACGGGCTCACAGTCACCGAGGAGTCCTCCCTGTAGTGTTTGTTCTCCACAAGTCGAGCCGGGGGCGTCGGGTGCAGAGTGCAAAGTCTCACGCTTCCGGCGGGAAACGTGTGTTCTTTCAAAGTTGCTTCTTTGTTGCAAAGATGCTTCTTTCTTGGACAGAGCCACTGTCCTCGGGAGTTCTTGGTCCTTTTAGATGCAGGGTAGCCCTCTGAGGCTTCAGAGGTCACTGGACCCTGTGGAACGCGTCGCTGGAGCAGTTCTTGTGAAGTGGGGAGACAGGCCGGTAGAGCTGGGGCCAAAGCAGTTGGTGTCTCCGTCTTCTATGCAGGTTTTTCAGCTCAGCAGTCCTTCTTCGTCTTAGGTTGCAGGAATCTATCTTGCTAGGTCCTGGGAGCCCCTAAATACTCAATTTAGGGGTGTGTTTAGGTCTGGGGGGTTAGTAGCCAATGGCTACTAGCCCTGAGGGTGGCTACATCCTCTTTGTTCCTCCTCCCTAAGGGGAGGGGGGCACATCCCTAATCCTATTGGGGGAATCCTCCATCTGCAAGATGGAGGATTTCTAAAAGTCTGAGTCACCTCAACTCAGGACACCTTAGGGGCTGTCCTGACTGGCCAGTGACTCCTCCTTGTTTTTCTCATTATCTCCTCTGGCCTTGCTGCCAAAAGTGGGGCCATGGCCGGAGGGGGCGGGCAACTCCACTAGCTGGAGTGCCCTGGGGTGCTGTAACAAAGGGGGTGAGCCTTTGAGGCTCACCGCCAGGTGTTACAGTTCCTGCAGGGGGAGGTGAGAAGCACCTCCACCCAGTACAGGCTTTGTTACTAGCCACAGAGTGACAAAGGCACTCTCCCCATGTGGCCAGCAACATGTCTGGTGTGTGGCAGGCTGCTAAAACTAGTCAGCCCACACTGGTAGTCCGGTATGGTTTCAGGGGGCATCTCTAAGATGCCCTCTGGGGTGTATTTTACAATAAAATGTACACTGGCATCAGTGTGCATTTATTGTGCTGAAAAGTTTGAAACCAAACTTCCCAGTTTTCAGTGTAGCCATTATGGTGCTGTGGAGTTCGTGCATGACAGACTCCAAGACCATATACTCTTATGGCTACCCTGCACTTAAAATGTCTAAGGTTTTGCTTAGACACTGTAGGGGCATAGTGCTCATGCACTTATGCCTTCACCTATGGTATAGTGCACCCTGCCTTAGAGCTGTAAGGCCTGCTAGAGGGGTGACTTATCTATACCTATAGGCAGTGTGAGGTTGGCATGGCACCCTGAGGGGAGTGCCATGTCAACTTCGTTATTTTATCCCCACCAGCACACACAAGCTGGCAAGCAGTGTGTCTGTGCTGAGTGAGGGGTCCTCAGGATGGCATAAGACATGCTGCAGCCCTTAGAGACCTTCCCTGGCATCAGGGCCCTTGGCACCAGGGGTACCAGTTACAAGGGACTTACCTGGATGCCAGGGTGTGCCAATTGTGGAAACAAAGGTACAGGTTAGGGAAAGAACACTGCTGCTGGGGCCTGGTTAGCAGGCCTCAGCACACTTTCAAATCATAACTTGGCATCAGCAAAGGCAAAAAGTCAGGGGGTAACCATGCCAAGGAGGCATTTCCTTACACTACCCATCTGCCAGGAGTTCTGAACAGTCAAGCGGATGCCCTCAGCAGAGTTCTAGAAAAGAACCACGAGTGGGTGCTCAACGAAGACGTTGCTCGAGGCATTTTCCGTTCGTGGGGCACCCCTTCTATCAACTTATTTGCCACAGAAGAAAACAGGAAATGCCACAACTTCGCCGCCAGATTTTACCACCCACAGTCGCAGGGCAATGCTCTGTGGATAGACTGGTCCAACAAATTTCTGTACGCCTTTCCTCCGATTCCGCTAATACCAGCAGTCCTCCTCAAACTGTCGATGACGTAAGCCACAATGATCCTCATTGCACCAGAGTGGCCGAGACAGTGGTGGTTTCCGGATCTTCTTCAGAGATCACTCCACCCCCATCTCAGGCTACCCTGCAGACTGGACCTCCTGACGAAGTTCGGCGGTCGAATGAGGCATCCCAATCTCTCATCATTGAATTTGGTGGCATGGCTCCTGAGCTAGTCCAGTATGGTAACCTCAACCTGCCACAGGATTGTATGGACATTTTAAAGGAGGCGAAGAGGCCGTCTACTCGTTCGGCGTACTCCTTCAAGTGGAAAAGATTCTGCATCTGGTGTTCTTCTAAAGGGATAGACCCTACATCTTGCAAAGAAGATGTCATTCTGCCTTACTTGTTGCATCTCGCACGATCGGGCCTAAAGCTGTCTTCCATAAAAGTGCATTTGGCAGCGTTAACTGCTTATAGGAAGAATCCTTCGCAGACCTCTTTCTTTAGAATCCCAGTGATAAAAGATTTTCTAGAGGGGTTAAAGAAGGTCTTTCCTCCAATTAGATGCCCTTCGCCACCATGGGAACTTAATGTGGTCCTTTCACGTTTAATGCAGCACCCATTTGAACCCATACAGAAGGCATCCCTCCAACACCTTTCTGGTAGCGATCACTTCAGCACGAAGGGTCAGCGAAATCCAGGCCCTCTGTGCTCACGAGCCTTACACAATATTTCATTCTTCCAAAGTAGTCTTACAGACACATCCGAAGTTTCTACCTAAGGTCATATCAGACTTCCACATTAACCAGTCGATTTCCTTGCCCACGTTCTTTCCAAATCCTACCACCCCAGCTGAGAGGGCTCTTCATTCTCTAGATGTTAAGAGAGTATTGAAATTGTACCTAGATAAGACCAATCCTCTACGGAGAACTACTGTTCTTTAACTGTTTTTTAATTACGGATGTGTACGTACTGGTTTAGCCACCTCCAAGCAATCAATAGCGAGGTGGATAGTTTCTTGTATTTTATTGTGTTATCAACTAGCTAAGAAAACCTTACAGGGTAAGCCTAGAGCCCATTCCACCAGAGGAAAGGCGGCTACCACTGCTCTATTGTGCAATGTTCCTTTAGCAGAAATTTGTAAAGCTGCGACTTGTAAATCAGTTCACACCTTTACTAAACATTATTGTCTAGATTCGGACGCTAGAGCAGATACTCAAGTAGGCCAGGCTTCTCTTAGAAACCTTTTTGCTTGAGAACATATACATAGATTACTCTAACTGCTCCTCTGTGGGTTTTGGGATGGGCTTGGTATTCTATTCTACGCTTATGACTATGCATGGAAATCCCCTACGAGAGAAGGTATGGTTTCTTACCTGTAACTCCAGTTCTCTCGTAGGGGTATTTCCATGATAGTCATAAGCAACCCTCCCTCCTCCCTGGGGGAGCAGTTAGATGTCATGATTACGTTTATTCAGATGGTCAGCCAGTGACTACCTGCAAAAAGAACTGAGGTAACAGCCTCTCTCTAGGCATGATGGGATACTGGAGGACTGGTTGCTCTTAAAGGCACAGCTTCCTTTTTCTTCATTACTAATGGCAGCCTATGGACTACACTGTTCTGCACTCCTTCTTAGAGATTTTGTGAAATAAAATAAGTTTTTGGAAGTAGTTGGTCTGGAAAATGGCTTTATTTGTCAAGCATTTAATGTTTTTATTTCAAGGACATTCTGAATGAAGAAGCTTGAACACTGTAACCCTTCCTATAGGCTGCTTGGGAACATTCTTAAGTGTCTTGACAAGCCTTCCTGAAGTAAGGCGAACAGGGACACTTAAGAAGTGATATTGGAAAAAGTGCTCCGGGGTCCCTGCAGGCGGGCGGGGAATTATTCTACGCTTATGACTATCATGGAAATACCCCTACGAGGGACCTGGAGTTACAGGTAAGAAACCATACCTTACAAACCATTGAATGGCTCACAGAAGTCTTGTATTCGCTGCCACTAAGAAAGGCCTCTTTCATGCCCCTGAAACATTTGTATGAAAAGGGAAGCTCCCACACCTTGTATATGTAATTATCTCCCAGCCTTTAATATCTGCCTACTGGAATGTGTTTCAAGCAGGATGTGAATCGAAAAGTGTTGAAATAGGCAGATTAATAACCCCATGTATTAACCATTCAGCAGAAGGTACCTCAGCCACAGTAAAAAGCAATTTTTTATTTTTTCTGTTCTCAACAAGATACATGTTGCTTTCTTCTTAGCCATCATTTGTTGCTGTTGCGTTAAATTAAATGTTGAAAAAATCTCCCTTGTGCACACATGTTGCCAGGGGACATGACCTGCCTTCAGTGTTTGTAGTGTCCAACCTAACTGCATGATGGATCGTAGCTGACTTTGTCCATGTTGCAGAAACAACACATCACTATGTACTATATCTATTGCAGAGGGCACAATATTATTTAGGGTGTATATGCAGTCGTACAAGGTGTTAATTCCATTTTCTACAACGGCTAATGGTTTCTGAAAGTTTTCCTGATCTATTTGCCTTAACCGGGCAGCAGCTTCTTGTTGGGAATGTTTCCAAATTTCATTGTATGTGTCAAATAAAAAGCACTTTCTGCACTGTCTTCTGGGGCCTACCAGGAAGTCCTGTAAACCTGTATTATTGAACAGGAGACCAAGATGTTCTTTAACAGCATCTAGACAGGCGACCCTCATCGTTTGCTGGCATAGTTTACCTACACTATAGCCCTCATTACAACCCTGGTGGTAAATCCCGCTTTCCGCCGTGCTGAAGACCGCCAACACACTGTTGCGGTGGTGGAAATCCGCTACAGGTATTATGACACACAGCTCAGAATCCACCCAATACAGCCACCCACACAAGTCCGCCACACCAAAGGTCAGTGATAAACTGGCGATACCAAAACCCACAACGCCACGCCAACAAGAATACGCCCACACTATCACGACACACGAATCAACGCAGTGGTCTTTTAACTGCAGTAATCTATTGGCGGTACACAATGCAGCGCTCAAAATACACACACATTTACAAAACACAACCACATTGGACAATGCACACACCTGATACACATACACACACCAGACCCACACACCCAATCCAATATAAAGCACCCACCCACATTACCCACAAACCCTTACAACCAAAAATTTGAAAGAAGGCCAGAGAGAGAGATTAGCTAACACAACACCAGCATCCACAGACACACAACACCATCACTTATACAACATCCACGCACCTCAAAAAACACACAGCAACACATCCCCTCACACCTCACAACAGACAGCACCTCACACATCACCCACACCACATCATGGCACCTCAAAGACACCCCAGGTTTTCTGAGGAGGAGCTCAGGGTCATTGTGGAGGAAATTATCCAGGTAGAGCCACAGCTATTCGGATCACAGGTGCAGCAGACATCCATTGCAAGGAAGATGGAGCTATGACAGAGAATTGTCGACAGGGTCAACGCAGTGGGACAGTATCCAAGAACATGGGATGACATCAGGGAGAGGTGGAATGACCTATGGGGGAAGGTGCGTTCCGTGGTATCCAGACACAAGATTGCTGTACAGAGGACTGGCGGTAGACCCCCACCTCCTCCCCTACAACTAACAACATGGGAGGAGCAAGTCTTGGCAATAATGTATCCTGAGGGCCTCGCAGGAATAGCAGGAGGACTGGACTCTGGTAAGTCATATCTTTACTACTATATCTCCCCAACTCCACCTGCATGCCATCACATACTCCCCCTCTTACCCTCACCCCATCACACCATCAACTCCATATGTCCCACTATCACAACCCACACATCTCAATACCAAGGCCCTGCATGCAACACCTATGCATTGACCACAGTCACCAAAGCATGTCCAGTACAGAAACCCACACAGACCCCAAACCAACTATCACAAAAGGGCAAACACAATGACGCAAGCACAGGAGTAGAGGGTACCTCACCCAATGCACAAGATGGCACACACAGATACTAAAATTATGCATTTACACCCCAACAGGACCCATACCCAAAGTCACCGGACAGGAGGTGCCAGACATATCCAGCCCCCCTACAGAAGAGGCCCACAGTGATGACAGCAGCTCTGCACACCTGGATCAAGATGACGAGCCCGGCCCATCAGGGACCTCGGGACAGTCGGTTCCCCTGACACAGTGGCAAACCACCACAGAGCCTCCCTCCTCAGGAAACACCAGGACAGCACCCACTCAGCGAGCCCATCCCTCTGTCCCCAGGACACGTCAATCAGAAGTGTGTCCACCACTACAGGGACAGCAGGCAAACCCACCAACTCAAGACAATCAGGGACCTGGGGTCAGTGGCAGTGGGCACCCAGTTCAGGGGACAGAAGCACAGGATAACAGGGAAGCTGGGAGGACTACTGTGCAACAGGGGGAGGACAGGCCCAAGGAACCCACTCTCCACGAGGCACTCTAACACATCATGGGAGCATACCACCATTCCCAGGAGACCATGGGCACAGTACTGGCCAAGTTTCAGGAGACCCAGCGGCTGCAGAAGGAACACTACCTTGAGATCAGGGAGGACTTGAAGTCCATTAACACCACCCTGGTCACCATTGCAGGGGTGCTGGCAGACCTTGTCAACACCATGAGGGACACAGTGCACACAAACAGGCCCCTGACACTAGCCTGGACGATGACCAGCCCTCCACCTCTGCCGGCGCTAGAGGACAGGAGGCACAGCCAGAGGACCAACAGGCCACCAGCACCCCCCCCTGCAGAAGGAGAACCACCACGCAAACGGTCCCTGAGAACCAGGAACAAGACAGAGAACATTGCTAAGACCCCCGCCAGGAAATAAGACCCTCCTGAATGTCACCCTTCTGTCCCACTTTGTCACCCTGTCCACCTTAAACTGCCATAGCTCCACTTCCTATGCCCCATTGGACAATGCATCTGTGAGACCAAGAGACTAGACTCTGCCATGGACATTCCTCCAACATCACCCCAGCCCATTTCACAACCCCCTCCACTTATTTGCACAGAAATAAACACCCTTGGATCACAAAACAATCTGGAGTCAGTCTGTGCTTTCACAAATGTGTAATTGCAAAATCTCTGGAATATAGCAATGTCAATGTACTTGATCGCATACCAATGTTACACAGCTGTAGGCCAGGAGTAAACATAGCAGAGGGCACAAATTGGGACCCAGATCTGTGAAATAGAAAGCCAAAGTGATAAGTCAGGGTCCATACCCAGAGTGAAAAAGGCAGACTTATGCTGGCTCCTACAATAGTATCAGATGTGGGAAGCAGTTCCATCTTCTTACGTGTGTCTCACTGGAAGTATTGAATGATGATGTTTTTCGGTTATCTACATCTTCTTCTGCCTCCTCTTCTTTACTGTCCACAGGCTCCACAGCTGCCACAAGCCCAACATCAGGCCCATCCTCCTGCATAAAAGCCACCTGGCGTCGCAAAGCCAGGTTGTGCAACATACAGCAGGCCACGATGATCTGGCACACCTTCTTCGGTGAGTAGTGTAGGGATCCACCTGTCAGATGAAGGCACCGGAATCTGGCCTTCAGGAGGCCGAAGGTGCGCTCTCTTATCCTCCTAGTTCGCCCATGTGCCTCATTGTAGCGTTCCTCTGCCCTTGTCCTGGAATTCCTCACTGGGGTCAGTAGCCATGACAGGTTGGGGTAACCAGAGTGACCTGCAAATATCGAGGGACAACTGTTAGACAACCTCCAAACATTAGGGAATCTCCCATACCCAGACACCAAATGAAACTGTGTGGGGACTTTAGGCTCACCTATTAGCCACACATGGTGCCTCTGGAGTTGCCCCATCACCTGCCCCAGCGGACGTGCCCTATCGAGGAGAACGGTGAGCAGAGGGTCAGACAACACTTAGGTATCACAATGTTTTTTGCAAAAACTTTACAATTTCTCCATGTGCCTTTGTCTGTCTGTATTCCTGGCCTAAATAGGTGTGACGCAGTTATTTGGCCTGCCATGTGGCCCCCTGAAATGGCGGCTGCCTGACCTGTAAGGTGGGACAAGGGGAAATGAGGTAACTGCGCTGGAATTGTACACCGTCGCGGTAGGCGGTTGAAGACTGTGGCGCAATTCAGCATTGGTTAACATTGGGCCCTATGGGTTCCAGGAGCCAATGACGATGTACGCCGGCGGGGATGGTAGGCTCCGCCGCGGACGTGGCCGCCATTTTCTAACTGTTCACTCACTTGATACCTGACCTTCAACAGGAGAGGTCCTACACTGCAAGTGCTGCTGTGACCTGTATTTGGAAGCAACAATGGCTACAGTGTCTGACGAAAGGGCCCCTGCCTTCACTTCAGAGGAGTTGGAGAAACTAGTGGATGGGATCCTCCCCCAGTACACACATCTGTACGGTCCTCCAGACAAACAGGTGAGTACACGGTGAGCATAGTGGATGGCACATGATTGTATGGAGTGTTGTGGATGGAAGAGGGAGGGGGACAGGCCAGCATGTGAGGATAGTGTGTGTGTGTATGTATGTCTGGGCCAGGGTGGAAGGTTTGTAGGCAATGCATGAGAAGAACTGTATGGGATGGTAACATCCATTCTTACTTCACTTTTCCTCAAGGTCAGCGCCCACCAGAAGAAGGGTATTTGGCGTGCCATCGCCAAGGAAGTGCAGACCCTGGGGGTCTACCATAGACGGAGCACCCACTGCTGGAAAAGATGGGAGGACCTGCGCCGCTGGAGCAAGAAGACGGCGGATGCCCAGCTGGGGATGACCTCCCAATGTGGAAGGGTGCCCGTCGCACCATGACCCCCTGATGTACTGGATCCCGGCGGTGGCATATCCGGAGTTGGATGGGCGCTTGAGGGCATAACAGCAGCCACAAGAGGGTGAGTACACTCTCATTCCGCTGACTCTGCGCTTGATGAGGTGTGTGGGTGGGGGTGGTGACCTGTGGGTTCCCCTAGGCAAGGGCATATGCGTAAAGGTAGATCTATTGTTTTGCAGCCTCATTCCCAGTCCAAACCCAAAGGTGGTATTTGTCCTCTACACCTAGTCAGGCTTCCATGGGTGCCAGCTGTGCATGAAATGGGTCTAGACAGAGTCCCCCTTGGGCATTTGCTTTTCCCCTGCACTGTTAGTGCATGGCTTAGTGCATAGGGCTGCTCAATGTGTGTTGTGTCTGCCAACGGTAGTGGTGTTGCATGCACTGACTATGTGTCTCTTCTGTCTCCCCCCCCCTTTTGTTTTGTCACCCTGTTCTTGCGTGCATTAGCATCATCTGGCGGAGGAGCAGTGGCACTGGAGCAGGAGGGAGCTGCCTCCCACATGGCCCTGGAGGGTGAAAATACGGAGTCTTAAGGCACCAGTGGGACGGAGGACAAGGGGAGCTCCACGACGGGGACAGGAGCATACACCAGCGACAGTGACTCCTCCTCTGTTGGGAGCTCCCTTGCAGTGGCCGGCACCCCTGTGCCCACCGCATCAACAGGTACAGCCGCTACCCCCCTACCAGCACTGCCCTCCCAGCATCCCCTCAGCGTGTGTCCCGTGCCCGCTCACCCAGGAGGGTGGGCATCTCCTTCGCCCCAGGCACCTCAGGCCCTGCTGCCCTCAGTGAGGAGGCCTCACTGTTGGGCAATCTACCATTTTGAATGCCATCCATGGTGTTGAGAGGCATTTGCAGCAAACAAATGCATACCTGGAGGGCATTCATTCTGGGCAGGCGGCCCAGCAGAGTGCATTTCAGGCTCTGGCCTCAGCACTGATGGCAGCCATTGTCCCTGTGTCCAGCCTCCCCACTTCAACTTCCTCCACCCAGACCCAATCCCCTGTACCTCAGCCTATCCCAAGCACACCATCAGACGAGCATGCACACTCATCAACACACAAGAGTGGACATGGCAAACATAATCACCACACATCCCACAGGTACTCACACAAGCACCTTCCCCATGCAGACATGCCAACATCCACTGCCTCCACTGTGTCCCCCTCCTCCACGTCCTCCTCCTCCCTCCCTGTCTCGTCTCCACTCACACCTGCATGCACTATATCCTCAGCCACTACCTCCATCACCAGAACGCCCATCACCACACACCGCTCACGTGCACTCACCACCCCCACTACCATTCACACATCCCCTGTATCCTCTCCCAGTGTGTCTGTGAGCCCTCCTCCCAAAGTACACAAAAGCAGGCACACACCCACCCAACAGCCATCCACCTCACAACAGCCTCCGGCCCATGCACCTTCACCCAAATTCAGCAAACGTACACCTCCTACAACCACTACCTCTTCCTCCACTCCCAAACCCCCTCCATCTTCCCGTCCCAGTGTGTCTAAGAAACTTTTCCTGGCTAACATTTACCTCTTCCCTACACCTCCCCCCGTCCTTCCCCTAGGGCCAGGCTTTCCAGGTCCCAGCCCAGCACCTCAGCCACCAAATCACCAAGCACCGTGGTCCCAGCAACTCCGGTCTCATCGCGGGCGCCACCCATCCGGGCTGCCAGTGTGCCACCTAGCGAGGCCAAGGAGCAGGCCATTCCGCCACCTGCCAAGGTGAAGAAGGTTCCCACATGCCGGAGGGAGAAGCCGCACCTACCAGCAAGCAAGGGCTCCCCCAAACCAAAAGGGGACAGTGGCAAGACACCAGCAGCAACATCAAAGGTGGGGAAGGGACACAAGCCGAAGAGCAGGTCAGGACAGGGCACGGTGGCTCCGACTGAGGGACCAGAGTCACCCCTTCTGTCAACCACTACACCAACCTGTACGGCACTGGACACCGCCACCAGCACCACCACCAGCACCACCACCTGCACGTCTGTTGCCTCAGCAACAGTCCCCAGCATCATCCCAGTGGGCAGCCGTCCGAGGCTGCAGGAGACATCTTGCTGTGTCCCTCAACAAGTGTAGACACATGCACCATCGCCAGCACCTCCGCCACAGACACCGCCGCAAGCACCGCCACCAGCCCCGCGACATGCTCAGACAGTGCCACCACAGGTGACATGGCAATCATCCCCAGTGGTCAGCGGTCTGAGGCTGCAGGAGACGTCCTGGACACTGCCCAGCGTCCTTGAGGCATGACTCTCAGCACTGTTTGTACCTGCAGGTGGCAGGCAAAGTCGCAGCAGGGTGGAGTGTGTCTCTGTCTCCGTGGCTTCTCGTGCTACCTGTTCCCAGGCAATCTCGTGGCACACACACCCATGGGAGGGAATGGGACCTGCCGCACTGCATGTGAAGCACTCTGGGCACCAAGCCCCCTCCAGAACCAGTGGAGAGATACATCCACTTCCTCAGTCCTTGGCAGGATGAAGCACTCTGGGCACAAAGCCCCTCCCCCAGAACCAGTGGAGAAAGGCATCCACTTGAGAGACTGTGGCTTTGCACTCTCCAGGATAGAGCAGTGGGCAAACCACCCACTGGAGAGACTTGTGAGACTGTGGCTTTGCACTCCCCAGGATAAAGCAGTGGGCATGGAGCCCCCTCGTGGAGCAGTGGCATTATGCATTGATCAGGCTGAGGTGCCCCCCCTCGACCTCCCCCTGAGGTGCCTGTTTCATTTCGATCTGATGCCCCTGCAGTGTTCTCTCCGTTTGAAGTCTGGTGTCATGTGTGGGCCTCGCCCATGCATTTTGGGACTCTGATCCACGGACGATGTTTGAGTAATATCCGGACTTGTGGAGTTGGTGTACATATTTGTATATACTGATTTTTGAAATTGCACTGTGTGATTTTTATTGATTACATTTGTTCAAATCTATTCCTTTTGTCCTTGCGTTATTGAAGGGGGGGTTGGGGAGGGTATATGTACTGTTGCAGCATGTATTTGTGAGTGGGTGGTGTGGGTGAGGGTGGGGGTGTTGCATGTTGCGTGTGTGTGTCACTCTCTTTTCCCTCCCCCCTCCCCTGTGAGACTGTGGCTTTGCACTCCCCAGGATAGAGCAGTGGGCAAACCACCCATTGGAAAGACTTGTGAGACTGTGGCTTTGCACCCCCCCCCCCCCCCGGATACAGCAGTGGGCGAACCACCCAATGGAAAGACTTGTGAGACTGTGGCTTTGCACTCCCCAGGATACAGCAGTGGGCAAACCACCCACTGGAAAGACTTGTGAAACTGTGGCTTTGCACTCCCCAGGATAGAGCAGTGGGCAAACCACCCACTGGAAAGACTTGTGAGACTGTGGCTTTGCACTCCCCAGGATAGAGCAGTGGGCAAACCACCCATTGGAAAGACTTGTGAGACTGTGGCTTTGCACCCCCTCCCCCGGATATAGCAGTGGGCGAACCACCCAATGGAAAGACTTGTGAGACTGTGGCTTTGCACTCCCCAGGATACAGCAGTGGGCAAACCACCCACTGGAAAGACTTGTGAAACTGTGGCTTTGCACTCCCCAGGATAGAGCAGTGGGCAAACCACCCACTGGAAAGACTTGTGAGACTGTGGCTTTGTACTCCCCAGGATAGAGCAGTGGGCAAACCACCCACTGGAAACACTTGTGAGACTGTGTCTTTGCACTCCCCAGGATACGGCAGTGGGCATGGAGCCACCTCGTGGAGCAGTGGCGTCGTGCGTTCATCCAGTTGAGGTGCCCCCCTCTCCCTCCCCCTGAGGTGCCTGTTTCATTTCGATCTGATGCCCCTGCAGTGTTCTCTCCGTTTAGAGTCAGGTATCTTGTGTGGGCTTTGACCATCTATTTTGGGACACTGATCCACGGATGATGTTTGAGTAATATCCGCACTTGTGTAGTTGGTGTACATATTTGTAGATACTGATTTTTGAAATTGCACTATCTGATATTTAATAGATTACACTCGTTTACAATCATTTGCTTTTGTCCTTGCGTTCATCCAGGGGGTGTACATGTCATGTTGCTGCATGTGTTTGTGTGTATGGTATTGTGGGTGGGGGTATTGTGTGTTGCGTGTGTGTGTCACTCTCTTTTCTCTCCCACCCTCCCCTGTGTTGTACGGGAAGTACTCACCGTGGTCGTCGATGGCGTCTTTCCTGCTCCTGATACAGAAGGAGGAAGACCAGCATGGGCAGGACCTGTAGTTGAGGCTCCATGGCGTCCTGGTTCCTTGTTGGGTGTCGAGAGGTGAGTGGTTTCCCTTCTGTGTACTGTTTCCACCGTGCTTTTGATAGCGTTGGTACTGCCCCGGAAAAGGTGACGGATAGGCCTCTTGTAATAGTGTGGGCGGTATTTTGTCCTCTGCCTGTCTGTTGGTGGTTACCGCCTTGGCGGTCGGAGTGTCAAAGTGGCTGTCTCTGTTGGCGGTTTACGCCATGGTCATGATTCCATTTTTTTTCCGCCGGGCTGTTGGCGGTTTGACCGCTGCTTTATCACCGACCGGCAGGGTTGTAATGAGGGCCTATATGTTTTCACAATACCTGAGTGTTCTAAGGATATATAGTGAGGGTCCAGCATATCAGTTTTAAAACCCCCAGAGGAGTTCACAAAACGCATATGGCACCCATTGGTGTCTACAGGCCACAATAACTACCCACCAGGACGTAATAAAGATGTGTTATATGTTCCATTTGTTACCCATTCATTAAGCTGGTCTTCAGATGCATTCATGTACTTTTGCCATTTGTAAATTCTGCAGGGACGGGAATACTGGACGCATTCAGTTCTTCAATGTTCGCTACGCCTAAACAGTTTGTTTGTTGTACTGTTTAATATAAGAATATAATCTGAACTGGAATCATAAAAGCTCTAAATAAAGCTTCTGTACCTCTAATTTGCCAGTGCTGTGTTCCCCACACACTGTTTAAATCAATTGAATTAACCCAATGTTCATAACCTTCTATGGCCAATCAGGAAACAAAACAATCAGAATAAATTAATTTTGTATCTGGCAACAATACATGGAAATCTTCCATCACTGGCAATTTAAAATAATATGACTCAGCATTCTTGACATTGTGTCCAGAAAAATATGAAACTTCTCAGTATACGTTTTTGAACTGCCTTTTGGCGGAATTGGGCAGTGTTCCCATCGTGCATATTTAAAAACAGTTTTGGGGGTGCTAGCTCTGTGAATGAAATGATGTCCATAATGATTATAACAGAACATATCTCCATAATTTCCTTTAAATTGGTACACATCATCATTTTCAAAAACTGTATAATACTGCAGATCAGACATCATAGTATGCTGATACTATGACGTCTGATCTATAGTATTTTTTACATCCCAACCATTACATCCCAATCATTCGTTTTTATATCCCAGTCATCAGAAATAACTCTGGGTGTAGTTACATCAGTCAATCAAAGTTTCAACACATAAGGAATTTGAATAATCTCTGTAGGACCTTATATGTCAAATAAGACTTTATCTCATGCAATCCCATCGGGAATTGGCACTGCTGTAATGTTCACTAAGGACCAGTCTCTGCCTATTTTATGTGAAGAAAAATGTGATTTAAAGACTTCATCCACCAATTCAACTGTAAAGCGATCAGGAAAGTAATGGTCATGTATAAGAAGAAAGAAAACAATGACAAACCCAATCCAAAGAAGAAAGACAACCACAGCCAGCGATAACCATGAATAGTTCCAGGGGCGAGTGAGATCGTTCATTTTTAGTCAATGTACTTGCTTACGTGCTCTTGGCAGTTCAGTCACAGTTGATGCAGATGGGTCCAAAGAAAAGTCATCAGCATCGACAAAGTAACGATCATCTGTGCAAACAAATGCTGGAGGTGTATTTGGAAGAGGAGAAACTGTTAAAGATTCCCTCGGTGGTGTGTAGTATGTTACAACATCCATTTTTGTGGAACTTGTAGAAGGCTCCTCCATATCAACAGAAAACAATGAAGTAGTAGTCATCAGTGGAACCAATGAGAGCTGATTTTCTACCCTCCACAAACTTGGAGAGGTATCAGTATTGTTGATGATGACTTGTAGGGAAAGATCCTCATTGGTAGTGGGAGGGATTCGGGTGCTACCTTGGAGCCCCCTCGGTCTGCTGTGCAGGATCGGCCACATGGTATAGTTTGACAGTGTCAATTGAGACAAAGCGATTCTCGTATGAACCAGGCGGCGGTGGTAGAATAACATTTCTGGTACCGTGTATTCCCAGGACTGGGACCGCTGCTCGATAAGAAGGATCAAGCTCCTTTTTCACAGCAATCTTTTCACGTACTAGATCCCCTAGCTTGGAAATCCAGCCGGTAGGTGTTACTGGTACATCCCTTATTCCAGAGGAGGCTGCACTGGAAGACGCGTTGTCATCACAGAATTGTTGTAACTCCTGCAAGACAGTGACTCATTCATTTATGTCAAAAGGTGTATCTGCCGCCTCCATGCCAGGACCATCAAGATCTGGAACATACGTTTCGGTTCCAACCAGGCACTCGTATAAAGTGCACCCTCTCAGGGACCTTCTAGGCAGATTATTAAGTGCTCTCTGGACTTCATACAGGTGTATAAGCCAACTACGACCCATGCCTAATACTCTAGCTGTTAAGGATTGCTTTAGATCGCAGTTTCATTGTTCCACAACACTATTTCCCTCGGGATGAAATGGAGATGAGTAATGCAGTTGGACTCCTAATGAAGCCATGGTATCCCTATAAGCCCTTAAGGCAATAGCAGGGCCCAGGTCCGAATGGAAAGCCGCTACAGCATATGTACCGACAAAGACTTGCTAATCATTAATAACAGTTTGAGTGTCAGCCGAACATTGTGGCCAGACCCATAGAATTCTGGAACATGAGTCTACAGTGACTAAAATGTCCTTGTATGCACTGTCTGGTGTCAGGGGACCACAGTGGTCCAAGTACACAAATTGTAAAGGTTTGTTGGAAGTTAAGAGGGGTGTCTGTGGTGGGCGCTTCATTCTGGAGCCTTTTCTTTGTTGACAGATGTCACAAGAAAGGACGTACTGTTTGGCCTCTTTGTGAAGACCTGGGACCACTAGCGTGATTGCAATACTGAAATTGTAGAGGCCACACCAGCATGTGCAGATGCAACTCCCTCATGCGCTGCTTTTACTAACTCTGGTCTCAGGTCTTTTTTGGGAATCACTCGGACCCCCATGCCTGGAATTTTTACTTTTGTGTCAATCATACATCCCATCCGGAAGGAATATTTAGTGGGACAGGCTTTTGGCATAGGTGTGCCCTCAGCCGTGGCTCCTATAGCTGCTAATGTTTCATCATCCACTCTCATTCTAGAGCGTGTTACTGCTGCGACCGAAGCCGTTGTTGACTTTGCTGCTTCATCAGCCAAAGTATTGCCTTGAATGCATATTCCAACACGTTGGTGTCCTAGTGTATGTACAACATGGACATTGGGTAGTTTTTCCTTCAGATCCGCTTCCTTCCCCCACAGAAGTCTGTGTTTTATGGTATCACCTTTTGAATCTCTGAACCCATTTTGTCCCAGTAATGCAGGTATTCATTGAATGACTGAGCACAGTAGTATGAATCACAGACAAATAAAGTCAACTGTTCTGTAGCTGTATATTCCAGTTCCATCACCAGAGCCCTAAGCTCTGCAAGTTGTGATGTACAGTCTCCTAGAGCTATGTGTATGTTTTTTTCTGGATGGAACTTGCCATCCTTCATATATTCACTAACGACTGCACAAGCAGCTGAGTATTGGTGTTTGGTGCCCACAGCAGGCTGTGCTGAACCATTGGTGTACAAAATTGTTTTGCATTGTTCAATAGGTAATGTATTTGCTGGGACCAGATATTCAAGTTCGTATTGTAGGAATTCTCTGGTCTGTCATTTGGAACCAAACACATAATCAACATTAGTGGCCGTCATAGACATTGCCCATTGAATCCAATGTGGATGTAATGCTTTAGCGTGCAGGATGCTTGCTTTGGTGACAGCCTCAAGAGCTGGGACCGAGGATATGACAATAATGCGTTTCCGATGGGCCAGAGTTCTCTCTTTAAGAATTGCCATCTGAACAGCAGTGAGAATTTTCTCAGTAGGAGCAAATCGTTGTTCGGCTGTACAATATAGGTGTGATTTATATGCAAATCGGACTGTCTCATCCTCATTGAAAGTCACACAGGTGAAACCAAGGCACCAGCACTTACTCTGATGACTAAGGGGGTCATTCTGACCTCGGCGGTAAAAGGCTCTTACCGCCGGTCAGAAGACCGCCATTCTACCGCCGCGGCCGCGGTAAACCGCCACGGTCATTCTGACCCACAACTGCCAAACCGCCAAAAACCCGACATCCACGGAAGGCCGCCTCATCAGCGGTCAGCGATAAACTGGAGATGACCAAACCTCCACCGTCACGCCAACACAAACACGCCCATGCCATTACGACCCACGAATCCACGCGGCGGTCATTTAACCGCGGTATTCCATTGGCGTTACACACCGCCGCGGTCAAAATACACACCCAGCTCCAAAACACAGCCACATTGGACAATTTGAAATACACACACCTGATACACATACAAACACCACTCCCACACATCCAATCAACTATAAAACACACACCCACATCACCCACAAACCCCCACTACTAGAAATTCGGAGAGAAGGCGAGAGAGAGAGAGAGAGAGAAAGCACAGCTATCGAAAACCCCAACACGCAGAGGAACACAACATCATCACCCACACTACATCCACGCACAAAACACCGCACACCACCACACACACCACACTCATCACCACAAACACCACCCCACACCACCCCATGGCACCCCAAAGACACCCCAGGTTCTCGGACCAAGAACTCAGGGTCATGGTGGAGGAAATAATTAGGGTAGAGCCCCAGCTATTCGGCACACAGGTGCAGCACACCACAATAGCCAGGAAGGCGGAGCTATGGCAAAGGATCGTCGACAGGGTCAACGCTGTGGGACAGCATCCCAGAAACCGGGAAGACACCCGAAAGCGCTGGAACGACCTACGGGGGAAGGTGCGGTCGATGGTGTCAAGACACAACATCGCTGTGCAGAAGACTGGCGGCGGACCCCCACCCACTCCACCCGAATTCACAGCATGGGAGCAAGAGGTCTTGAACATCCTGCATCCTGAGGGCCTCGCTGGAGTAGGCGGAGGAATGGACTCTGGTAAGTCTAATCTCAACTACCTTACCCCCCCAACCACCAGCATGCCAACCCACACCCCCACCCTCACCCCCAATACCCCAGCACACATCCTCCCTGCCAATGTCTCACCAGCACAACCCACCCAACACAACACCAATCCCTGAATGCCAACACAAACCATGGACACCCATCACCTAAGCATGACCACTGCACATACCCATCCCCCCCACAAACCACCCTCACAACACCTCCCACAAGGGAATGCCAGCACTGGAGGACAAGGGCACCCACAAATCGCACGCCATGGCACACACAGAAGCAATAACCATACTCTTTTACCCCTGCAGGGCCCGAACGCCAACACACCGGCCAGGAGGGTCCAGATTTGTCCATCCCGCCCCCAGAACAGGCCCCCAGTGATGACAGCAGCTCTGTTGACCTAGAACCTGATGACCAGCCCGGACCATTGGGGACCTCTGGACAGTCGGTTCCCCACACACAGACACAGGCCACAGCAGACCCAACCCCCTCTGGGAATACCAGCACAGCTCCCACCCAGTGGGCCCATGCCTCTGTCTCCAGGACGCGTCAATCAGCGGTGTGTCCGCCACTACAGGGCACCCAGGCTGACCCACCACCCCAACAACAACAGGGACCTGGGAGCAGTGGTAGTGGGCACACCGTCCAGGGGACAGAGGCCCGGGGAAACAGGGGAACTGGGAGGGCTGCTGTGCGAGAGGGGGTGGACCGGCCCAGGGAACCCACTCTCCAAGAGGCCCTCACCACCATCATGGGAGCATACCACCACTCCCAGGAGACAATGGCGACGGTACTGGCCAGGTTCCAGGAGATCCAGGCACAGCAGGAGGAACGGTACATGGGGTTCAGAGACGAACTCAGGAACATCGGTTCCACAATGGGGACCATCGTCCTGGCCCTCAACCAGATAGCCACCACATTGCGGGACCATGTGGCACCCCAAAGGGCCCCTGTCACTAGCCTGGACCACGAACAGCCTACCACCTCCGCCGGCGCTAGTGGACAGGAGGCCCCCACACAACAACAGGCCACCAGAACCCCACCTCCTGCTGAAGATCAACCACCCCGCAAGTGGAACCTGAGATCACACAAAAAGACAGAGTAGGATGCCAAGACCCCCGCCAGCATAAGATACTCCCTGATGTCATCCCACTGTCCCACATTGTCACCCTGTCCAACCTTGAACTGCCCCTGCTCCATCCTTCCACAGGCATATGGACAATGCACCTGTGCTACTGAGAACTGGACTCTGCCATGGACATTACTCCACCCCAACCCATCACCGTTTTACTATCATGGACCTATATGCAGCACTTAAAATAAATCACCAATTGCACTTCAAAAATCAGGAGTCTGCTTGTATTCTTTACAAATGTATTACGCATAACGGTGCAATAATGTTCAGTTACATTGTGATGACAACATACCAATATCAATAAGCATTAGTCCATGGGCAAACAAAGCAGAAGTCACGCTGTGGGTCATACAGCTCTGAAAAGGGAAGGGAAAGTCAAAAATCAGTTAAAAGGAACTGGGGGGAAACACAGAAAGTAGAGATGCAGGAGGCCAGAAGTAAATGTAAAATGGCGTGGGTGATTCTTACCTGTGTGCTACTGAAAATACTGTTGTATAACTGTGTCCCTGTTGTCCGTGTCGTCCCCGTCGTCTTCCTCCTCTTCACTCTCCACAGGCTCCACAGCTGCTACAACACCACCATCTGGACCATCCTCCTGCAGGAAAGGCACCTGGCGTCGCAATGCAAGATTGTGAAGTATACAGCAGGCCACAATGATATGACACACCTTCTTTGGTGAGTACATTAGGGATCCACCTGTCATATGCAGGCACCTAAACCTGGCCTTCAGGACCCCGAAGGTCCGTTCTATAATCCTCCTAGTTCGCCCATGTGCCTCATTGTACCGTTCCTCTGCCCTGGTCCGGGGATTCCTCACTGGGGTCAATAGCCAAGGCAGGTTGGGGTAACCAGAGTCACCTATTAGCCACACACGGTGTCTCTGTAGCTGTTCCATCACATAAGGGATGCTGCTATTTCGCATGACATACGCGCCATGCACTGACCCAGGGAACTTGGCATTTAGATGGGAGAGGTACTGGTCAGCCAAACAGACCACCTGGACATTCATCGAATGGTAATTTTTTCTATTTCTGTACACCTGCTCATTGTCTTTTGGGGGTACTAAAGCCACATGGGTCCCATCAATGGCACCAATTATGTTGGGGATATGTCCAAGGTTATAGAAATCACCCTTCACAGTGGCCAAATCACCCTCCTCAGGGAAAACAATGTATCTCCGCATGTATTTCATCAGGGCAGACAACACTCTGGACAAAACCTTAGAAAACATAGGCTGAGACATCCCTGATGACATGGCCACTGTTGTCTGAAAAGACCCACTTGCCAAAAAATGGAGTACTGACAGAACCTGCACCAGAGGGGGAATCCCTGTGGGTTGGCGGATGGGGGACATCAGGTCTGGCTCCAGCTGGGCACACAGTTCATGTATAGTGGCTGGGTCAAGTCGGTATCGAAGTATAATATGTCGTTCTTCCATTGTCGACAGGTCCACCAGCGGTCGGTACACGGGAGGATTCATCCTTCTCCTCGCAAGTCCCAGCGGACGGTGCCTAGGAAGGACAACATGGAGCACAGAGTCAAGCAACCCACAGGTACGTTCACCCAGCTTGCACAGTACACGAATCGCTATGCATTGAAAGGCTTGTATGAGTGGCAATGCAAGGCCTAGGCCTGTGTGACGCAGTAGCAATTAAGCCATGTGGGCCCTTGTAATGGCGGCTGCCTGACCTGAGAAGTGTGACAGTGGGATGTGAGGTCAACGCGCTGGCGTGGCACACCGTGGCAGTAGGCGGTCGAAGACCGCAGTGCGAAGGCGCATTGGTTAACATTGCACCCTATGGGTCTCAGGAGCCAATGACGATGTGCGCCGGCGGTCGCGGTACGCACCGCGCCGGTACGCACCACCGCGGGCGTGACCGCCATTTTCTATCTGCTTAATCACTCGAGACCTGATCATCCACAGGAGAGGACCTATACTGCAAGTGCTGCTGTGACCTCGGTCTGGAAGAGACAATGGCTGCTTGACTGTGGAAAGGGCCCCTGCCTTCACTTCAGAAGAGTTGGAGAAACTTGTGGATGGGGTCCTGCCCCAGTATGCGCTACTCTACGGTCCTCCAGACCAACAGGTAAGTACACTGGGTGCACGTTGAATGGGCTATGCCTGGGTTGTGTATGGTGGATGTAAGATGGTGGGGTGGGGAGCGAATGAGGAGTGCAAGGCACGACAGATGAGAGCATGTGCCACATGGCAGGGTTGGGGAGGGGGGGCAATCACATCTAACATGCAGAAAAATGTTGAAAATTCCTTTCCCACCCTGTAAATGTCAAATAGGTCAGCGCCCATCAGAAAGTCGACATTTGGCGTGCCATCGCCAAGGAAGTCCGGGCCCTGGGGGTCCACAACAGACGGGGCACCCACTGCCGAAAGAGGTGGGAGGACATCCGCCGCGGGACCAGGAAGACCGCCGAGTCACTGCTGGGGATGGCCTCCCAACGTAGGAGGGGTGCCAGTCGTACCTTGAACCCCCTGATGTCCCGGATCCTGGCGGTGACCTACACCGATTTGGATGGGCGCGTGAGGACATCACAGCAGACACAAGGGGGTGAGTACCAGCACATTCTGCTATCTTTACGCGCAGTGGAGGTGCCTGGGTGGGGGAGGAGGGCTGTGGGTGACATTAGGCTAGGGCGCTTTCTGTAGTGTAGTCCCCTCCTTTAGGCATGGCCCTGTGCCCCCGCCCCCCACCTCTGTAGGGTGCCAAGTACAGCAATCGATGGTCCGGCATCACCCATGTGTGCATTTGTTGTCCATAGACCTGTAGGCCTAGTCACAAGTACTGAGTAGTGTACCCCGATTCCGCGGCGTAGTGCTGGAGGCTCCTGTGTCTGTCCTCTCCGACAACGGTGTTGACAATGCATGCACTCAACCTGTCTTTATTTTTCCCCCCACCCTTTTTCTTTATCTTCTTGTGCATGTGTGCATTAGCATCATCAGGCGGAGGAGAATTGGCATCGGAGCACGAGGGAGCTGCAACTCACAAGGCCCCGGTGGGCCATGCTACAGACACCGAGGTCACCAGTGATACGGAGGGCGAGGGGAGCTCCACAACGGGGACCCGTGGTGACACCAGCGACACTGACACGTCCTCGGAAGGGAGCTCCCTAGCGGTGGCGGCAACATCCGTGCCCCCCGCCTCAACAGGTACAGCCGCCACCCAGCGCACCAGCTCCGCCCTCCCAGCAGCCCCTCAGCCTTCGCTCCGTGCCCGCTCGCCCAAGAAGGCGGGCATCTCCTTCGCCCCAGGCACCTCAGGCCCTGCCCCAGTTACCCCTGCTGCCCTCAGTGAGGAGGTCATTGACCTCCTACAGACCATCGTTGTTGGGCAGTCTACCCTTTTGAATGCCATCCAGGGGGTAGAGAGGGAGGTGCATCGGAGCAATGCATACCTGGAGGGCATTCATTCGGGTCAGGCTGCCCATCAACGATCGTTCAGTGCTCTGGCCTCAGCACTGACGGCAGCCATTGTCCCTGTTTCCAGCCTCCCTCTTCTAACTGCCTCCACCGTCTCCCAGTCTCCTGTTCCTCAGCCTATCCCATCCACACCATCAGACCAGCCTGCACACACCTCAACACCCAAGGGCAGCTGATCCAGACATAAGCACCACAGATCCCACAAGCATTCACCCAAGCAACATCCAGATGCAGCCATGGCAACAGTCACTACCACCTCTGTGTCCCCCTCCTCCTCGTCTCCCTCCCCCTCCCTGTGACGTCTCCACTCACACCTGCATGCACACCACCATCAGCCAGTACTTCCATCACCACCACACCCTCCAGTACAGTCCGCACACATGCAGTCACCACCCCCACTGCCATTTACACGTCCCCTGTGTCCTCTCCCACTGTGTCTGTCACCCCCTCTTCCAAAACACACAAACGCAGGCAGCCACCCACACAACAGCCAACCACCACACAACAGCCTACGTCACAAGCACCTGCACCCATAGACAGCACACCTGACTCTCCTACAACCACATCCTCTCCCTCCACTCCCATACCCACTGCACCTACCCTTCCCATTGCTCCTAAAAAGCTTTTCCTCTCCAAACTTGACCTCTTTGCACCACCTGACCCACCCCCTCCATCTGGTAAGAGTCCGAAGAGCACCTCAGCCACCACCAGCCCTGCATCAAGTCTGACCATTGTGCACGGGTTTTGGAGTCCACCCTTTCCCAGCACAGATACATCGGCCAGCAGCAAGGGAACAGCCAGCCCCCCCCCCCTGGAAAGAGAACCCGTAAAACCAAGGCCCGCCGTGAGAAGGCTGACACGGCTGCCCCCAAGGAGCAAAGTTGTGGCCCGTCACCTGCCACAACATCAAGGGCAGGCAAGGGCCAGAGAGCCTCATCGAAGGAGGGCAAGGGCAGCAGGGCGGAGAAGTCAGCCAGCAGGGGCGCGGACCAGGAGGGCCCCACAAGCCCCATCCCGGGTGTGACCGAGGACACACACGGGCCCAGGACTCCGTCACAGGAGGGTCCAGCAACTGCACGGTCGGAGGGCGACTAAGCAGGGAGTCCTGGCCAGGTCTGGCTCCCTTGATAGACAAGAAAGGCACTGCTGAACAGGGCCCCGCCGTGAAGACAGGCACCGCTGAACAGGGCCCCGCCGAGAAGAAAGGCACCGCTGAACAGGGCCCCGCCGTGAAGACAGGCACCGCTGAACAGGGCCCCGCCGTGAAGACAGGCACCGCGGAACAGGGCCCCGCCGTGAAGACAGGCACTGCTGAACAGGGCCCCGCCGTGAAGACAGGCACCGCTGAACAGGGCCCCGCGGAGAAGATAGGCACCGCTGAACAGGGCCCGGCCGTGAAGACAGGCACTGCTGAACAGGGCCCGGCCGTGAAGACAGGCACCGCTGAACAGGGCCCGCCGTGAAGAAAGGCACCGCTGAACAGGGCCCCGCCGAGAAGATAGGCACCGCTGAACAGGGCCCGGCCGTGAAGAAAGGCACCGCTGAACAGGGCCCCGCCGTGAAGACAGGCACCGCTGAACAGGGCCCCGCCGTGAAGAAAGGCACCGCTGAACAGGGCCCCGCCGAGAAGATAGGCACCGCTGAACAGGGCCCGGCCGTGAAGACAGGCACCGCTGAACAGGGCCCCGCCGTGAAGAAAGGCACCGCTGAACAGGGCCCCGCCGAGAAGATAGGCACCGCTGAACAGGGCCCGGCCGTGAAGAAAGGCACCGCTGAACAGGGCCCCGCCGTCTCAAGCACCGCTCCGCTGGTCCCTTCCTGTCAAGCACCGCTCCGCTGGGCCCTTCCTGTCAAGCACCGCTCCGCTGGGCCCTTCCTGTCAAGCACCGCTCCGCTGGGCCCTTCCTGTCAAGCACCGCTCCGCTGGGCCCTTCATCTCAAGCACCGCTCCGCTGGGCCCTTCCTGTCAAGCACCGCTCCACTGGGCCCCGCCGTCTCAAGCACCGCTCCGCTGGGTCCTTCCTGTCAAGCACCGCTCCGCTGGGCCCTTCCTGTCAAGCACCGCTCCGCTGGGCCCTTCATCTCAAGCACCGCTCCGCTGGGCCCTTCCTGTCAAGCACCGCTCCGCTGGGCCCCGCCGTCTCAAGCACCGCTCCGCTGGGCCCTTCATCTCAAGCACCGCTCTGCTGGGCCCTTCATCTCAAGCACCGCTCCGCTGGGCCCTTCCTGTCAAGCACCGCTCCGCTTGGCCCCGCCGTCTCAAGCACCGCTCCGCTGGGCCCTTCCTGTCAAGCACCGCTCCGCTGGGCCCTTCCTGTCAAGCTCCGCTGGCCCATTGACAGTGCCGGTTCTGTGTCGAGCTAGTGTTCACGCTGCACTCTGGGCACCCTGCCTCCTCCATGACCAGTGGAGTCTGTAATCCACCTGATGGACTGTGGCTTTGCACTCCCCAGGATGGCACAGTGGGCATGGTGGCCCCTTCGTGGTTCTGGCGTCGTGGACTCCTGTGGCTGAGGTGCCCCCCCTTCCCTTCCCCCTGAGGTGCCTGTAGTTTTGTCATCTGATGCCCCAGCAGTGTTCTCTCCAACGGACTCAGGTCTCCTGTGTGGGCTTTGCCCATGTGTTTGGTAGACATTGGCCCACGGACTGTGGATATTTGACACACTGAGCAGGACTTATTGACTTTGTACATAGCTTTCGCACTGTTCATGATTTTTGCTTTGATATTTCATAACGATAATTTTCCATGACTTCAATGAACCTAATTTATACATAAATTTAAATTAAAATGTTATTATGTCTTTGCATTTTTCAGGGGGGTTTGGGGGCTGTCACTCAGTTGTTGCTCTGCATTGGTATGTTGATAGTTGGGGGGGGGGTATGTGTGTGCCCGTAACCTTTCGTCCTCCCCCCTCCCCTGTGTCGTAGGTGCAGTACTCACCGTTGTCTTCTGCGCCGGAGTTCGTACTCGTGGTAGATGAGCAGGTAGACAAGAGCTGGTAGGATGTTTAATTCGGGTTCCATGCTGTCCTCCGTCCTCGTGGAGTGTATAGAGGTGAGCGTTTTCCCGTTCGTAGTCTGTTTCCGCCGTGTTTTTATCGGCGGGGCTCCCGCCCCGGAAAAGGTGGCGGATTGGTGAGTTGTGATACTGTGAGCGGTACATTGTCTGCTGCCTGCCTGTTGGCGGTGACCGCCGCGCTGTTTGTCTGTCCCACCGTGGCGGTCGGAGTGTTAAAGTGGCGGGCTGTGTTGGCGGTTCCCGCCAGGGTCAGAATTCCATTTTTTTGACCACCTGCCTGTTGGCGGGTTGGCCGCCGCTTTATCACCGACCGCCAGGGTTGGAATGACCGCCTAAATGTTTTTTGTTGTCCCTTGTGTGTAGATGTTTTGCTTCAAGCATGTCTTTTTTGCAGTGCTTTGAGAATGTGTGTGTGTTTGATTGTCTAGCATTTGCTGGTAAAGTCAGGACGTATCAGGTCATACAATGGCTTAATTCGTTGTGCATAGTCTGTAACGTAAGTTATGCCAAAATTCAGGAAGCCCAACACTGATTGGAGCTTTTTTATGGTATTTGGTGGTTGTAGTTGAGTGCATTTTTCTAAAAATTGTGGTGCCAGGTTCTTGTCTTCATCCAACAACTCGTATCCCAGCAACAGGACGCTGAGAAAGGCTATTTTTGTTTTTTTTAAGTTAAATTTGTAGCCGATTTCGGCAAATCCTACAAGAACAGGCTACACGTCTTAAGTGTTGTATGAAGTCATCATCCATGCGGTAAATATCATCCACATAGGACATTGCCTCAGTGTCTATGTCGTGTAATATTGATGTCACACGAGCAGAGGACAGTCCAAGACTGTTCTTATAGCCTTGTGGGAGTCAGCAATTTTTTTTCTGAGAGCCTAAATCGTTAAAACTTGTTAAGTCCCTACTTTCAGGCGCTATGTTTTGACTGAAGAAACCGTTGGATCTATCCAGGGTTGTTTTGTGTTTCCTTCGCACAATGTTGTTCATTAGTGCTGTACTATGTGCATTTTGTATAGCATATGTTTTTGTGTGACTATTTAAGTCCCTATAGTCTAAGACTATTCCATATTAGTGGTTGGGTTTAGCGACTGGAAATAATGGATTATTCATTGATGAGTCTGAGGGTTCAATGACACCCTTGTATTCTAATTGTGTGAGGATTTCCCTCACTGGGGCTTTTGCCTCATATTTTATTGGATATTAAGGTTGGGGCTCAGGTGCTGATTTTATTGGTATTATATGGTAGAGAGAATCTTTGTCCCACCCTACATGATTGCATATATATATATATAGTGCCCAATCAATGGTGTATTTTTCAATAAGCTCTTTCGGAACAAGGGGCGAGAATGATTTTCAATGATGTCCTCCCCATATGGGAGATCACGGATAAATAACGGTGGCCAATCTTTTTCGGCCAGCAGAATATCATCAATAGAAACGATGCCATCCCAAAAGATGGAATCTGCATGTTCAATGTTTCCCCCTAGCTGAATAGTTACTTTATACACTCTATCACGTGTGGAGACACTCATGCCCGCAGTCTTTACTTGTAAATAGTCATCAGGTGCTTTCACCTCCAGATGCTCTAGAAGATCCTGGCGAACTATTGTGTTTTCTGCTGCATTGTCAAGCAGTGCTAGCGCCCACTTCTTGATCTTTTGTAAAGCCCTCTTCTTGAGTAGCATGTTGCATTGCAACTGCTGGCACTTTTTTTCTTTTTAAATTGTGGTTTTGCTGTTGAAGTTTCTCTTCTTTTTTAACAGAAGCCTCAGACGAGCGTTGTGAGTCCTTTCTCTGTTTCACATACTCGGTCCTCTGATCTGACCGCCCACCTCTCTCACTTAGATTTTACTGTGAGTCCTGAAAGGAACGAGATTGGCATGTATCAGTATACTGATATCTGTCAGGCGTTTTTATATTATAACTATTTCTAAGGTTGTAAATATTTTGTGTGGGTGTCCGAATACGGAGATTCTCTCCTATCTTTTTTAGGTGTATTTTGTTTTTTATTCCAGCATTTTTTAGAATCCTCATGTGTTTGTTTGGCAGCATCCTTATTGGATCTACCTTGTAGCTTAGTTGGTCTGGCTCCCAAGCTATCTCGACCTCTACTGGAGTATGTTTCAGTGATAATTTTTGGTAGCTCATGTTCCTGTACCAAAACGTCATTGAGCCGCATGTGCACTGTCAGTGCAACTGCTTCCCCTTTAATGTTACTTAATATGATTGAAGTTACAGTGGCAAAATTACCTATTAATTGCATCCTCAAATCTAGGGCAGGGGCTGCCCAGTATTCATCATGAATTTGTTTCAACACCTTTGGAAGATTGGCAAGCGTTGGTGTACAGTGTGTGGTTGTGTAGAGCGCAGCAAATACCGTGCCCCATGTATTGCAGTTTTCAATTGTGGGAACCATCCTGAAAGGCATTGTCAAAATTCTATTTTCATCCTGAGGTCCCATATGGGGAAAGACTGCTTCCAGTGCATTTATTTTTTGAACTAACCAAAATGGAATCTCCTCCCGTTTGTCGGGTACTTTACCCATGATCGAATGTACAGTTGCAGTATTAATACCTGGTGCTGCTGCATGTGCTTGCACTGGAGCAGCTCATGCTGGGTTTGTGTTTAATGTATGCATTACAAATTGTACTAACAATCTATATATTGTTATGATCTCTACATATAAGTAGCGGACCTCGGCTACCGCCAAGCCAGGTGCATCAGGATGTGGTGTATATGTGACCAATAAAGGCCAGGTCAGGCAGCATTACTCAACAGACCTAACCTTAAAGGTAAAATTGCAAGGGGTAGGGCGCTATCAAGCCAATTATTGTGGTCTTGATAAGATAAAGGTATTTCCAAATATGCATAAGCTCTGTATTGTGCAGGTGGATTTACAGATGTATAGTTATGAAATGTATTTGTGTTCCCATCTACTGCTGGAAAGGTGACCCACGAGTAAAATATTTCTGTTCTGTAGGCTGCATGGGCTTCTACAACAAATGTATCTGGACCTCCCTGGGCCGTTGGACCGCTTGCCAATAAATGTGCAGTTAGGGGGCCTCTTATACTTACTGCTATTGCAGCACGTTGAGGGTTCATCAGATTCGTCATATTACTGATTTATGCGTTCAGAGATAAGGATGAGAACTGGGAATTAATCCTTTTATTGTTTCATGTTTCAAGCTCGAACAACCTACGGCTCAGGATAGGTCTCACCGACACAGCTGAGAAGGAAATCCTCAACACAACGGACGTCTCCGTATATAGTATTGAGGTGACTTTAGCCTTCAGTAAGACAGAGATACTTAAGAGGATCTGATTTTTTCATGCCTGACCAAACATTGGTGGTGCCATGTCGTGTAGGTTCTCATTAGGGTAATGAGGCTACTAGATTTGGGCAGTAGGATCGCCTGGATAGTGGGTACTAAGTACAATCCCACACCAGTTGACACTTGTCGGCCTAATCTGGGATTTCTGGCTAACTAGCAGTGCCCTAGTTTCAGCAGCAGTTGACACTTGTCGGCCTAATATGGGATTTCCGGCTAACTAGCAGCACCCCATCTCTGACTGAGATGAGTGAGGCAACCGGGCTCATGGTAAAATATACTCCCCAGGGAATCGTGGTACATCAGATCGTATCACTTTCTCTCAGTTACCAAGATCTCACTCGGATGCAGAATATATTTAAATAAGCATTTATTAAGCAGGTGCATAGCAATAACGAGGATGATAAAAACAATAGGAGCAGGCATGTGACTAAAAGTGTAAAACACAAGAACAGTCCTACCGTGCTGTCTAAACAGGATAATGGATCTATAGCCCCTGACCTACGCTAAGTATGAGCACAGCATACTAAGCCTAATCTGCCCTTTGGGATTTCTCCTGGGAGAACATCATCCCTCATACCTGCAGAAGAGGCCTGAGGTCTACGAAGACACCATCCCCATCAGGTTCAGGGCTTATCTGTCTAAGCAAGTAGCTGTAGCGCTGCTTGCGGCGATCAGCATACAGTCGTGGCCATCTGGCTGAAATCTCCCTCTAACATGTCAGGGACGAAGGGGTGTTTTTATAATAAAACAGCTGACATTCTAAGAAATGGTCCCCATGTATGAGTGTCTGTGTTTTTGTGAATGCTGGAGACAGACACAGCATACCACCTTTGTCAGCAACCCTATCTGATTGCAGCCTTGAAGAAAGCACAAAGTTACATAAATGTCCAACTAAGAACGTGATGCTTTCATAGGCGGAAAAAAAACAAGATAGAGAAAATAAAACAGCACTGCAAATATAACTGTTGCTAGAAAAATAAAGCCACGATGAATAAAATGTAACTGCATTAACCCCTTCGCTGCCAGGCCTTTTCCCCCTCAGGTGCCAGGCCTTTTTTTGGATATTTGGGGCAGGGCGCGCTTAGGCCCTCATAACTTTTTGTCCACATAAGCTACCCACGCCAAATTTGGGTCCTTTTTTCCCAACATGTTAGGGATGCTAGAGGTACCCATACTTAGTGGGTTCCCCTGAAGGAGACCAAGAAATTAGCCAAAATACAGTGAAAACTTAATTTAAAAAAAAGAAAATTTGAAAAAAAGGCTGCAGAAGAAGGCTTGTGTTTTTTTTCCTGAAAATGCCATCAACAAAAGGTTTGCGGTGCTAAAATCACCAGCTTCACAGCTTTCAGGAAAGGCATACTTGAATCAGAAAACCCAATTTTTCAACACAGTTTTGGCATTTTACTGGGACATACCCCGTTTTTACGATTTTTTGTGCTTTCAGCCTCCTTTCAGTCAGTGACAGAAATGGGTGTGAAACCAATGCTGGGTCCCAGAAACATAAACATTTATGAAAGGTAGACAAAATTCTGAATTCAGCAATGGGTAATTTGTGTAGACCCTACAAGGGTTTCCTACAGAAAATAACAACTGAAATAAAAAAATAATGAAATTGAGGTGAAAAAAACAACCATTTTTCTCTACGTTTTACTCTGTAACGATGTCCGATTTTTTAAAGCAATATACCGTTACATCTGCTGGACTCTTCTGGTTGTGGGGATATATAGGGCCTGTAGGTTCATCAAGAACCGTAGGTGCCCAGAGCCAATAAATAAGCTGCACCTTGCAGTGGGTTTTCATTCTATACCGGGTATACAGCTATTCATTTGCTGAAATATAAAGAGTGAGAAATAGGTATCAAGAAAACCTTTGTATTTCCAAAATGGGCACAAGATAAGGTGTTGAAGAGCAGTGGTTATTTGCACATCTCTGAATTCTGGGGTGCCCATACTAGCATGTGAATTACAGGGCTTTTCTCAAATAGATGTCTCTTTTACACACTGGCTTAAATTTGGAAGGAAAAAATGTAGAGCTATTATATGTTCCCCCAAGTCTTCCGATAAAAATTGTACCTCACTTGTGTGGGCAGGCCTAGTGCCTGCGACAGGAAATGCCCCAAAACACAACATGGACACATCACATTTTCCCAAAGAATACAGAGGTGTTTTTTGCAAAGTGCCTACCTGTGGATTTTGGCCTCTAGCTCAGCCGGCACCTAAGGAAAACCTACCAAACCTATGCATTTTTGAAAACTAGACAACTAGGGGAATCCAAGATAGAGTGACTTGTGGAGCTCTCACTAGGTTCTGTTACCCAGAATCCGTTGCAAACCTCATAATTTGGCTAAAAAAACACTTTTTCCTCACATTTCGGTGACAGAAAGTTCTGGAATTCGAGAGGAGCCACAAATTTCCTTCCAGCCAGCGTTCCTCCAAGTCTCCCGATAAAAATGGTACCTCACTTGTGTGGATAGGCCTTGTGCTCGTGACAGGAAATGCCCCAAAACAATATCTGAACACATCAAAATGATCAAATACAAAACTACCTGTTTTTGCGGGAGGCACCTACGTTTTTGGTCCTGGGCTCAGCAGCCATCTAGGGAAACCTACCAAAACCCGACATTTTGGAAAACTAGACGACCGAGAGAGTCCTGGGAGGTGTGACTTGCGTGGATACCCCAATGTTTTCTTACCCAGAATCCTCAGCAAACCTCAAATTTAGCTAAAAAATCATATTTTGCCCACATTTCTGTTTGGGATCACTCCACTGGGACAAATTTCCTACTACCCAACGTTCCCCTCAGTCTTCCGGTAAAAATGATACCTCACTTGCGTAGGTGGCCAAGTGCTTGTGACAGGGAAAAACATGTTGAAATTGAGGGGGAACCAAAGTGGGTCCAAAAGGGCAGTGTGAAAAAAAAAATGTAGGCTGACAAGTGCAGCAAAACTTTTATGGGTATAGATGAGACAATGCTGGGTGGTAGGAATTTTGTGGATTCCTGCAGATTCCGGAAGGTTCCATCACAAAAATGTGGGAAAAATGTGTGCTTACCAGCAAAGTTGGAGGTTTGCAGGGCATTGTGGGTAAGAAAATGGTGCCGGATCCATGTGAAGCACACCACCCTGGACTCACCAATATGTTTAGTTTTCAGATGTGTCTAGTTCTTGTGGATTTTTCTACATGGCTGCGTCCCAAAGTCCAAAAAGTGAAGCCCTCAATATTCCAAGTGGGACGATCTTGAAAGTTAGCCAAGCTCTCATGGCCCAAATGTAAAACCAAAACCCCAAATAATCAAATGTCCACTTGTTTGCTGTGGGATAAGATGTTTGTGGGGGGGAGCTGAAAGACTGTTGCCCCCTACAGTAGGGGCGGGGGCATAACCATGCCCATACTGGTTGGTAACCACCACCACATTATTTTTTATTTTAATTCCCTGGCATTTAGTAAACTTTCTGTCCCCGGGGTGCGGATCGGGGGTAATTGCCCATCTGCCCACTGGTGGGCAGAACAACTTTGGCCTCATTTATTTGAGGTGGGGGTAACCCCCACCCTCATATTTTGACAAAAAAATCTTCCCTAGTGAGCTTTCTGCAGATGGGCCTTCCAAAAATAGGCCGATTGGCCAACAGTAATGTGCCCCCATGGGGAGAGACCCTTGCCCAAGGGGCTGCCCCCAAAACAAAACACACATATACACACACACCCATCCCTGGTGCCTAAGTGGTTTCTGCCCCCCTGGGGCAGATCGCCCTAATAGAAATGGGCCGATCTGCCCCCAAGGGGAGCACAAATGGCCTAAAATAAATTTGCCTGCCATGGGGAGCGACCCTTGTGTAGCGGTTTTTTGATCGACCTAATAAAAATAGGCCGATCTGCCCCCAACAGGGGCAGAAATGGCCTAAAACAAATTTGTCCCCCCCAGGAGAGCGACCCTTGCCTAAGGGGTCGCTACCCTCATGTGAAAAATGACAAAAAAAAATCTCTCGTGTCTAGTGGTTTCTGCCTCCCTTGGGGGCAGATTGGCCTAATAAAAATAGGCCGATCTGCCCCTAGGGGGAGCAGAAACGGCCTAGAATTTATTTTGCCCACAGGGGAGCGACCCTTGCCTAAGGGGTCACCCACCACATATAAAAAAAAGAAAACAAAAAAACAAACAAAAAAAAAAATCCCTGGTGCCTAGAGGTTTCTGCCCCCCCCGTGCCAGATAGGCCTAACTACAATAGGTCGAGGGGGCAGAAATGGCCTAAAACACATTTGTCCCCCCAGGGGAGCGACCCTTGCCTAAGGGGTCGCTCCCATCATGTGAAACTGACAAAAAGAATCCCTGGTGTCTTGTGGTTTCTGCCTCCCTTGGGGGCAGAATGGCCTAACAAAAAAAAAACTGGTGTCTAGGAGTTTTGGTCCCCCCCCTCGGGGGGCAGGTCGGCCTAATTATTAGAGGCCGACCTGCCCCCGGGGGGGCAGAAATAGCCTAAAAATAAATTGCGCCCCTGGTCTCCCCTTATTCAATTGCAAAAAAAACAAAAATTCCCTGGTGTCTAGTGGCATCGCGAATGAGCATCAGAAATGCTCAGAGAGACATGAAAGGAGAGGAAAGGCCTTTCCTCACCTTTCATGCCTCTCAGCCCCCTCCAAGTGATCATTTCTCCTCCGATCGGCGCTGGAAGCTGAGCTTCCTGCGCGGAGGGGAAGGCCTCTGATGAGGTCAGCGCGCAATAGCGCACTGACATTATCAGACGCCACGGGGGTTGGGGGGGGCAGGGGTGGAAGGGGAAGCGATTCCCCTTCCATCCCTGCCCAGGGGAGGGGGGTGCTTGGCCATAGGGGGGAGCGCTAGCGCTCCCCCGGGGACCCATAGCAGGATGAGCTGGTCTTGTCCTCGGCACCGGGGAACCATTGCCGAGGGCGAGACCATCTCGTCCTGGGCACCCTAGGGGTTAAAGTGCTCAGCTACAGGCCTAGTTAGCTAAAAGAACGTGTCTAAAACATGACTAAAATAGCTATACAACACACTCCGCTTGCCGGTTAAAGGTGGTTGGAAGCTAATGCGGAAATTAGGCATGAAACCCTAAACTAAACCCATCAACTAAGGCGTTAATTATGAGAAGTTCAGGAAACAGAAGCTTGAAGGAATTACAATTTAGAAGACTACTATATGGCTTGTGGAACCAAATTTCAAAAGTCAAAGTCATTTTGGACCTCGCCAATGATAAAACATGTCTAAAATAGCTAAACAACCACCTGAATGGGCAGAGCTGACTCCTGTGAGCACAGTAGAATATGCAGAGTGGTGATTGTGGCCCTCCTTTTGATAGCAGTATGAAATCCTGCTTGATAAGTTTGTTGAGACACACGTAACCCTTGGGATGCACCAGGGAAAGATCAGGATGCTAAGACAATGCTGATGGACACCCTGTTTGGTAGCTAAAATATCCTGCTTTTGTCCTACCACACTTCTGTCTCTCGTGTGTTTGGGTACAATGCCTGCTTGTAATTTGCTTTTAGTGTTATATATGGGAGGACACTAGGATTATCATAGCACACTCCCCGCCCACACCCAGCCCTCTGAGCCCAAGTTTAGTGTTTCCAAGTCTTTTTCCATCCTGAAAATGCCTTGACACATCGTGTTGGGCCTGTTTGCAGTAAGGCAAACAGGATCTACTGAAAAAGTGGTTATGGTTGGCCTTGGGAACTTACTGGTTTGTTACTGAGTGCCCAGGATTCCCCACCACCCACCTGCTGGTGACAGGAATGTGTGGCACCCTGATGGACACTTTTTAGAACATTTTCTGGACCTGAGGACTATCAGAAAGTGCAGCAGACCTGCTGTCCTTGACCTTGGAGGAACCATGAATGACTGGTCTGTACCTGCTCCCTCTAGGACAAAGAAGCGGATTCCAGAGGTCAGTTAACTTACTTCTTGTATGGCTACAGGGAGACAGCAAGTTGCAGGATGCATTTTCTGGTAGTACCCAGCTGACCAGTGGCAACTGGACCTGGCCAGAACCCTGTTGGTCTCTGTCTGAGAACATCTTAGTCTCTAAATGCCTCCCTTGTGGTCCTGCGGTGTGGGAGCGGGGGTGTACTCCATAGTTGATTGGGACTTAGAAGACTTAGGGGCTGATTTGGTTTTAGGAGGATAGCCTGTGGGTCCCCCCATGGTAGAGAGGCTGCCCACCAAGCCAGGAGGTCATTTATAAAGGCATTGACAGGAACTGCTGTCGTGTGGTTCCTGTAAATACATTTTGCTGTTTGCTATAGGGCTGCATAGGAAGGATGCAGACCTCTAGAAAACAGTATTATTTTTTTCTTTTCAAGAGAAAATCCTGAAACTGGATTTTTTAAAGAAAAAAGTAATTCTCCCAAGGCAGGGGGAGCATCACAAATGTTTTTCTTACCGCTGTGTTTTACATGGCAGTAAGAAACAGTAAAAGATGATTACATGTCCACCCATCTAAATTGGGTAGGTGGACACATGGCCATTTCTCCTATGGCCCTTACTCCCCAGGACCATCAGAGAAGTTTGGCCACAATGGAGACAGAGAAATCTCTGCAGTGGCCAAACCGAAGGTCTGCTGCATTTAAATTGGGCAGGTGGACCTTCATTTTGGCAGTATATATAAATCAGACCTTCAATCAGAAGGTAAAATCTTTTCCCTGACGAAACATGATTGATTTAACTGACCTGCACTCTCTCGTGGTCAGCCCCTAAACTCACCTAGGTCCAGGCCTACTGCAACAATTGACTGTCATCGACACCTTGTGCTTCTTGACTGTTTCTATGCAAATCTTTTTTTTTAAATAATTTCTCCAGTTCACTGTTTTGGATTTTTGTTAATTTTGTGTCATTTTGTTTAGTAATGTTTGCTCCTATTTTTCTAATTCGATTTGAGATTTTTACTATTTGCCATTTGACTTTATTATTGTTTTGGTAGTGCGCAAATACTTTTGACATTGTCCCAAGATAAGCCTTTCTGCGTTTTGCCATAGCTACCAGGGGCTTGATCTCAGATTAATTTAGTGACTAAGATGGTCGTCCCTGACAAGAGATTATTCCTTGAAGTGGGCAGTTGCCCACCCCAAATAATGAACCAATGCATTACAGTAATGGACTGGAATGTGGTTGTCTTCATTCTCTGCAACATAAATTTTCTCCTATCCTTAAAGTTCTTCTCCAGAAAAATCCATCCAAATAGCTTCATAGCCAGGATAGCCTTCTGGTCATGTGCTCATTTGAATGAGTTTCCTTCTTCCTTACAATCCACACACTAATCATTTACTGTTCTGCGACTTGTAGTTTGGCAACAAGGGTATTCCATCGCAAATCCGACGGAGTGCCCGCTCTGCCAAATTGAAGGTTCACCCACCGCATTTCCATAATTCTATCCTAACAACAGGGGCAGCTGACTCCTTTCAATGCCAGAAGAGATGTCCCTGTGACTTCCCGACTCCATAAAACACCCACGTTTTCGTACCAATATTAGTGTCCTTTTTTTGCTTCTTCATTATAATTCCAGAGCTTGATTGTCCTCAGAAACATCTTACGTCCACCCTGTAGAAGTCAGGGGTTATGCCTTGTGGTGAATGAGAATAGCACATGTCAATTGAGAGGCTTTGGGTGTATTATATGGAAAAGCTGAATGGCTTTACTGTGTAATACACTTGCAATACACTGTCTTAGGTCCAGTTAGGCTCGTTTGTAAAACTTTAGGCTCAACACTGGGTAGCTATGGCTTTCAGCAGCAAGCTTAAATAAAGGAAGGAACTAGTGCATTTAACAGTACCAAACAATGGCATACGAAAGCTACTGACACAAAAGAAATCTGACACCAATTTATAAAAATAAATTACACTTTTATGAGTACAGGATTAACAAAATGCACCAGAGGATTCTGGAGAGACAATTGTTTGGGAACAATTCTGTTTATTTTTAAGATTGCCATATCATCCTTACACAGAATAATGCCTACAACCCCCGGGGGTCGGCTGCGAGAAAGAGCAGAGCGCTAGTATCACTATATCCACAGCATCCGGCCACGAAGCAAGGCCTGTAGCATGAGAGAGGCAGTTTGAAATGAAAACATAACATAACAAAACAAAAACCCCAGAACTCACCCACCCTTCCCCCAGGCTCTGAGCTTACCATCTCTGGGAGGACCGTTTTAGGAAGCACATGTTGAGTAGTATGTTGGTTGCATGCACAGCATGGGGAAAAGGAACCCCCTAAGTCGCTGGAGGGAACGCTTTAGGAATCAGCCGGAGTACCCTCAGGTAAGCCGGGCACATAAGCTCCTGAAACTCAGACAATAGTAAGTTAATGAAAGGGGCGCACATGTCAGCGTATCAAGTGTGGTCTATGTCTGTGGCAAGGGATAACTTCTCCATTCCCAAAATGTACCATAATCAGTGTAGCCAGGAGATGTGCTTAGGTGTTTTGTCTGTACAACATAAAGAGAGTATGGTTCCGTGTGTTGCCCCCAAGGCCTAGGCCATTTGCCTACCCCGAAGTGATCTAAGAGGATGGGTCAATGGGTTGGGTAGGCCTAGAATGGTGTAGGCAGGGGGTCTTGGGAGTGAGGTGTTGAAAGCACTGTCAGTATATTGAAGGACTAGTTTCCAATATTGCTTAAGCTTGGGGCAATGCAAGAGAAGATGTAATAGATCCCTGTCCCACCACACCCAGGCTAACATTCGGCAGAGCTATCCTGCTTCTATCGTTTCAGTCGTACCGGGGTCAAGTACCAATAAGAGACAATCTTGAATGCTTTTTCAGTGCGCGACCTGCAGTGCACAGAGTGGTGTGTCCCCTGAAAGACCTCCTCCCACTCTTTAGCAGTGAGGGATTAATCCAGAGCCACCTCCCAACAGAGCTGCCCTTTGGATTTAGGTGTGTGGTGGCCCTGATTCAGGAGAGTAAACAGTTCTGAAATGAGGTGCCTGTCATCACTCTTGAGAAGCACTCATCTTTTCAAAGGGGCCAGTGGTCGTCCCATGCCCTGTTTCATCTTAGGTTCTGTGACCCAGTGGCACAATTGAACATAGCTAACCCGCTCGGAGTCTTGGAGCGAAAGGGATCACTCCAAGAGAGTGAAAGAGGTAGCCCACACCCTTGCACCCCCCATCTTTCCATCAGCAGAACTGTTCAGGTTATAGTCCTGGCCAGAAGTCAGGGTTGGATAAAATTGGGGTCATGAGAGAAGGAAATGTTGTGAGGCTTACTTTGATAGCTACAGAATCCCAGACTTGTAGTGTGGAGAGAGTTACGAGGAGAGTAAAGGCCCCACGCCCTATGTTTGCGGGGAAGCCAGTTCTCCTGCCATATGTGTGTACCGGCAACTTCTTGACCCATGAATATCTAGTGTGTCCCAGAGAGAGGGCAGATCCACCCCACTATAAAGCGGAGTTGAGCAGCCTGGTAATATCAGAGCAGATTGGGGACTGCCACCCCACCCTCCCCTTTCAGTTTATACATCAAGTGTCTGCTTAAATGTTTTTTTTTACCATCCCAAATAAATTTGTTGACCATCCATTGAAGAGCATAAATCGCGGTCATTCATTGGAGTTGTGGCAGACAGTGGCAACCCTGACGAGCCAGGATAGGCGAAAGCGGCCCCATGACTTCAAGTCCCTACGGATCTGTGAGATTAAGGCACCGTAGTTAACGGACTTCGTTCTGGCGGATGAACGAGCCAGCTCTGTGCCCAGGAATGGAATGGACTCCCCTGTCCACTCAAATGTAAAGAGGGAACAGAGGGTCACCTCAAGTGCTGAATTAATGGTGAGTTTCAAGAACTGCAATTTTTGCATGTTTACTTTGAAACTTGATACCTCGCTGAAAGTGCCAAGCTCCTCCAACAAAGCCCGGAGTGACGTCTCTGGGTCTGTTATGGATAAGATGGCTTTGTCCGCATAGAGTCTTATCAAGTGGTGGTCCCTGCTGAAGGGAATCTCCTGATGTGTTAGTTGTCCCTCAGGCGTTGAGATATTGGCTGAATATATAGGGCACCTAAATCCAAATATATAGGGTGAAAAAGAGGGGGGGTCAAAGGGCGGCCCTGACGTGTGCCCCTCTTGCTGGGAAAAGTTTGCCCGAAGCCTGACCTAAGACCTCAGGGTGCTGTAGATGCTGCCTATCCATTTACAAAAACCCTCACCGAAGCCAGTGGATACAGTCGAAAGCCTTTTCTTCATCAATGGGCAGGTCCAGAGCCTCATTTTGGAATCGCCGGGCTTTATCCATGAGGTGCAGCAGACGCTTGGTCCTATCGATGCACTGATGCACTTGGATAAAGCCTGCCTCCTCCAGATCGATCAAGCCGGGCACCACGGCGCTGAGACAAGGCGCTAATATGCCAGCAAAAAGCTTGGCATCTATGTTTAAAAGGGAAATAGGTCTATATGACCCACAACGTGCTGGGTCCTTGCCCGGTTTTGGAAGCACTGAATTGACCGTCTCCAGCATGGAATCCAGGAGAGACCTAGAATCCTCAAAGGAATTGAACAGTCTTGTGAGTGTCGGAGCCAAATCGCAGCAGAAGAACTTTGAGAATTGTGCACCATAACTATTGTCCCGGGGCCTTCATTGATTTCAGTCAGGCTATGGCTGATATAACCTCCTCGATATGAATAGGTTGAACCAGTGCTAAAGCTTCTTCTGTGGGCTGGGTAGCGAGTGGGATGTATCAAAGATAATTCCCGAGCTACTACCAGGGCTATCGGCCGTTGCATAGAGTGAACTGTAGAAATGACAAAATGTGGAGTATATCCCCTCCGCCGATCAGGCTTCCTCTGCTTTGCCAGTGCAGATCGCTTGCACAGTCCCCACGTGGATCTTTCTGTGTAATCAATGTGCAAGCATGTGGCTACATCGATTACTGCTCAAATAGAAGTTATGTTTGAGGCACTCCATGGCACATTTTGCCCTATCTAGATCCAGATATTTTAGTAGAAGCCGGGTAAGTTGTAACTCTCTCCATATCCTGTGGGCTCTCATGTGCTTGTGAATAGTTTCAAGCTCCACAACTGACCACTTGAGAGTGCTCCCCTTTCCCAGCAGGGCCAGTTTTCGGCTGTGGAGATAGCTATCAGCTCTCTGCGCACCACCAACTTCGGGGTTTCCCAAAGGAAGGAGAGAGAAGTCTCCCTATTATCATTATTCTGAAGGTAGGCATAATGGCCATTTTGATGAATGCAACAGATGCCGGAGACTGCAATTAGGAGTCGCGCAAGCGCCAATTCGAGGGCCTCGGCTGAGGGCAGGGTACTGTGAGGGAGAGAGAAGCGTGGTTGGATAGTGAGCGAGGGTAATGGACGCTTCAATGGCAATGTCTCAGAGGGGTGTAGTCGCTAAAAGGTTATCTAGATGGGTGTATGGGTTATGGGCAGCCAAATAGAATGTGTAATCAGTGGAGGAGGGATACAGTCCCCACTAAACGTCATGTAGTCTGTATTCTGAGAGCCAGCGTGGACCGGACGCTGAGAATTCTCCTGTTTGAGCTGATCGTTGGCCACAGCAATCCAACTCATTGTCCATAACCTAGATCAAATCACCCCCTACCAAGACCGCCGCATCTAGGGATTGGAGATCCGAGGACAGAGAAGTTGTGACAAAGGCCTTGTGTCGTTCATTGGTGGCATAGATGTTTGCCAGCATAAAATAGAAGGCCCCAACTCGAAGGCAGCTAATTAGTAGGTCACCCTGGATGTCTGCGAATGTGGATAGGATTTCGTGTGAAAACAAGATGGCAACTCGTAACAAACAAATGTCCCATCTGGATTTCTCCAAGAGGGCAGGAACTGCTAATCTCTTAACGGGGTTATTTAGACCCCAGATATTAAAGCTGATAATCTTTAATTCCATTGTAGTGTGTCTGAGGCTTGAGTGTCAGTAGGGTAGTGCAGGGGGATCTCAGGCATGTGATGTAAGAGTGTCTCCCCTCCTCCCCACCCACACGTGGGCCTGCTAGCAACTGTGGATCCAGTTTTAGAACATAGCCAGTGTACTCCAAATTTAACAAAAAGAATCAAAGAACACAAACCCTTGGTAATTCAAGCATCAGTCCATGGAACATGGGTAGTTGAGTAGAAAAAGGAGCCTGTCAGGTAGGCCAGAAGCAGAGAAGAGATGCCCTGCAGAAGGGTTACCCCCTCAAGAGGTGTAAAGGTGGAGTAATGACACTGCAAACATCTCTGTTTCCATCCCCGCCTATGTGTTCCTTACCCGACTGCAAGTGGGAATGGGTGGGATGCCCCAGTGTCATGAGGTCACAGGTTAGTCGGAGTCCACGTTAAGTGAGTCCAGTACTGATTGTCGCCCAAGCACCATTGTTTCTGAGTGTGGACGAAGGGTGTCGAGTTGCATGCAGGATTTCCATTTGTGCTGCCACTGGAGTGGTGCACATGTGTGTGGGGCTGTTTGAATGAGAGTCCTGAGCAGGAGCCTAGATGCCCAGCAAGTGGTAGACTCGCTTAAGCGATTTAATCTGGTTCACCTTACCGTCAAGTCTGAAGATTATTCAAAAGGGGTGACCCCAGGAGAAGGAGACCCCTTCCTTCTGTAAATGGGCTGCGATCGGCCAGAATTCCCATAGTTTTTGCAGGAAGAGGCCACTAGGTCTTAATATAGCATGTGTGTGTTCCCCCTAAACTGGAGTGGTTGTTGATCTCGGACCTTGTAGAATCAGTTCCTTGACATGGAAGTCATGCACACAGACTAAAATGTCCGCAGCAGGCCAATGTGGTGGAGCTGGTCCAACCTAATCTCCTCATCTGAGAAACCTCCCAGGATATGGTGGAAGGGAGCTTCTATGTATTCTCCCAGGTCCTAACCTAAGGCAGCTGTGGGAACCCCCGTATTCGTATGTTGTTTCGCGTTGAGCGGTTCTCCAAGTCTTCAGTATGGGATTGGAGGCCAAGTTGCTGCTCCGGCAGATGGAAAATATCTTGCTGGAGCCTTTTGATCTCGTCACTACGTCCAGCATCCTCCTCGAGGGCCGCTACTCCCTCACCAACGTTGTCCAAGTCAGGCCACACCTCCCGAAGATCAGAAGAGAGATCTTTTTTGACTGTCTGAAGGTCTTCCTAGAGGGAGGCAAAAAGCACTTTGAAAAAAGGACCGGGTGGCTGGACTTTCGGTGTCCCCGGGTTCCTGAGCTACATCCGGGTTTGCAGCCAGGAGCTTGTCGCCAGACTGGCCTCCAAGAACCTTCACCAGCATATCCTTGAGTGAGCAGACTCTCTTACCTCTAGGTTCTGACATGGCTGGGACTTCCAGTATCTTAGTGTCTTAAGTACTCACAGTGTACCCGGGGGCAACAGGAGAGTCTGGGCGGCTCAGACTCGGCCAGGGCAGTTCGGGTGAGAGGAAAGCGAGCAATAGCACTGACCGACCACGTTTCTTGCACCTTAGCCCCACCAGTGTCCACGACATCTGGAACCTGGTCTGGAACAATCAATAGGGCTATTGCAGATGAACCTGGGACTCTGTGAGCTGATAGTAGAGTGTCTGTGGACCCAAAGACCAGAAGTAGTGTCCCCGCTGAGTGGCTAACATCTCGGGGAGTGTTGGATCAGGTAGGGTCCAAGTACAGTTGCTGCTCGGTGTGCAATGATGGCCCCGGGACCCATGCAGGACATCTATAGTGCGCAGGACCTCATTGATAGAGTCTGGTATTGCCCCCATGCAAAGGCTGTGACCCCCAGGGGAAACGGGCCTCTTTCCCAACACTGCTGTGCCACCACCAAAGCCTGAGCCACAGAGGGAACCTCTTGAGCTTCAGCCAGCATCAAGGTGCTGATTAGGCCAAGTCTTTCAAATTTGCCAGAGGGTGGGGGGGTGGGGGTGGTCTGCTGCAAGAGTCAACCTGCGCTGCTGCAGAAGGGCTGGGTCAGACTGTTGGTGGTCACTCTTTGCGGGCCGGTGTAGGAAAGTACAATCTTGCCTGGCATGTTACCCCCATATTTCACTGTATATATGTTGTTTTAGTCTATGTGTCACTGGGACCCTGCCAGGCAGGGCCCCAGTGCTCATAAGTATGTGCCCTGTATGTGTTCCCTGTGTGATGCCTAACTGTTTCACTGAGGCTCTGCTAACCAGAACCTCAGTGGTTATGCTCTCTCTGCTTTCCAAATTTGTCACTAACAGGCTAGTGACTAAATTTACCAATTCACATTGGCATACTGATACACCCATATAATTCCCTAGTATATGGTACTGAGGAACCCAGGGTATTGGGGTTCCAGGAGATCCCTATGGGCTGCAGCATTTCTTGTGCCACCCATAGGGAGCTCTGACAATTCTTACACAGGCCTGCCAGTGCAGCCTGAGTGAAATAACGTCTACGTTATTTCACAGCCATTGACCACTGCACTTAAGTAACTTATACGTCACCTATATGTCTAACCTTCACCTAGTGAAGGCTGGGTGCCCCCACATCGTTCAGGGCAAATTCCCTGAACTTTGTGAGTGCGGGGACACCATTACACGCGTGCACTGCACATAGGTCACTACCTATGTACAGCGTAACAATGGTAACTCCGAACATGGCCATGTAACATGTCTAAGATCATGGAATTGTCACCCCAATGCCATTCTGGCATTGGGGGGACAATTCCATTATCCCCCGGGTCTCTAGCACAGAACCCGGGTACTGCCAAACTGCCTTTCCGGGGTCTCCACTGGAGCTGCTGCTGCTGCCAACCCCTCAGACTAGTTTCTGCCCTCCTGGGGTCCAGGCAGCCCTGGCCCAGGAAGTCAGAACAAAGGACTTCCTCTGAAAGAGGGTGTAACACCCTCTCCCTTTGGAAATAGGTGTGAGGGCTGTGGAGGAGTAGCCTCCCCCAGGCTCTGGAAATGCTATGATGGGCACAGATGGTGCCTATCTCTGCATAAGCCAGTCTACACCGGTTCAGGGATCCCCCAGCCCTGCTCTGGCTCGAAACTGGACAAAGGAAAGGGGAGTGAACACTCCCCTGACCTGCACTTCCCAGGGGAGGTGCTCAGAGCTCCTCCAGTGTGTCCCAGACCACTGCCATCTTGGAAACAGAGGTGTTTGTGGCACACTGGACTGCTCTGAGTGGCCAGGGCCAGCAGGTGACGTCAGAGGCTCCTTCTGATAGGCTCTTACCTCTCTTGGTAGCCAATCCTCCTTCCTAGGTAGCCAAACCTCCTTTTCTGGCTATTAGGGTGTCTGCTTTGGGGATCTCACCAGATAACGAATGCAAGAGCTCACCAGAGTTCCTCTGCATCTCCCTCTTTACCTTCTGCCATAGGAATCGACCGCTGACTGCTCAGGACGCCTGCAAAACCGCAACAAAGTAGCAAGACGACTACTAGCAACCTTGTATCGCCTCATCCTGCCGGCTTTCTCAAATGTTTCCAGGTGGTGCATTCTCTGGGGGCAGCCTGCCTCCTCTCTGCACCAGGAGCTCTGAAGAAATCTCCTGTGGGTTGACAGAATCTTCCCCCTGCAACCGCAGGCACCAAAAGACTGCATCACTGGTCCTCTGGGTCCCCTCTCAGCACGACGAGCGTGATCCCTGGAACTCAGTAACTCTGTCCAAGTGACTCCCACAGTCCAGTGACTCTTCAGTTCAAGTTTGGTGGAGGTAAGTCCTTGCCTCCCCACGCTAGACTGCATTGCTGGGTACCGGGTGATTTGCAGCTGCTCCGGCTCCTGTGCACTCTTCCAGGATTTCCTTCGTGCACAGCCAAGCCTGGGTACTGACACTCCTTCCTGCAGTGCACAACCTTCTGAGTCGTCCTCCGGTGTCGTGGGACTCCCTTTTGTGACTTCGGGTGGACTCCGGTTCACTTTTCTTCCAAGTGCCTGTTCAGGTACTTCTGCGGGTGCTGCCTGTTTCTGTGAGGGCTCCCTGAGTTGCTGGGCGCCCCCTCTGTCTCCTCCTCCAAGTGGCGACATCCTGGTCCCTCCTGGGCCACAGCATTACCAAAAAACCTCTACTGCAACCCTTGCAGCTAGCAAGGCTTGTTTGCGGTGTTTCTGTGTGGGAACACCTCTGCAAGCTTCGTCGCGACATGAGACATCCATCCTCCAAAGGGGAAGTTCCTAGTCCTCTTCTTTCTTGCAGAACTCCAAGCTTCTTCCAACCAGTGACAGCTTCCTTGCACCCTCAGCTGGCATTTCCTGGGCTCCTGCCCACTCTCGACACTGTCGCGACTATTGGACTTGGTCCCCTTGTCTTACAGGTACTCAGGTCCGGAAATCCACAGTTGTTGCATTGCTGGTGTTTGTTCTTCCTGCAGAATCCCCCCATCACGACTTCTGTGCTCTCTGGGGGTAGTAGGTGCACTTTACACCTACCTTTCAGGGTCTTGGGTTGGGCTATTTTTCTAACCCTCACTGTTTTCTTACAGTCCCAGCGACCCTCTACAAACTCACATAAGTTTGGGGTCCATTCTTGGTTCGCATTCCACTTTTGGAGTATATGGTTTGTGTTGCCCCTATACCTATGTGCTCCTATTGCAATCTACTGTAACTTTACACTGCTTGCATTACTTTTCTTGCTATTACCTGCATAATTTTGGTTTGTGTACATATATCTTGTGTATATATCTTATCCTCATACTGAGGGTACTCACTGAGATACTATTGGCATATTGTCATAAAAATAAAGTACCTTTATCTTTAGTACTTCTGTGTATTGTGTTTTCTTATGATATTGTGCATATGACACCAGTGGTATAGTAGGAGCTTTACATGACTCCTAGTTCAGCCTAAGCTGCTTTGCCATACCTACCTTCTATCAGCCTAAGCTGCTAGAAACACCTCTTCTACACTAATAAGGGATAACTGGACCTGGCACAAGGTGTAAGTACCTCTGGTACCCACTACAAGCCAGGCCAGCCTCCTACATTGGTTGTGCAGCGATGGGATAAGTACTTGTAACTACTTACCACTTTGTCATTGTGTACTTTTCATAAGAGAATAATATACAACACAAGTTCAGTGTATGTACACCTAACCAAAAAGTTTTGCTTTTCTCCTTTTACACTTTCTACTAAGTACTGAAAAGTATTCTAAAAGTTAGAAAAAGTTTTTTTCTCTGTTCTTTAAAAAGTTCTGAAACTTTTTCTTCCTTCTCACTGTCTCTAAACCTTTCTACTATCATGTCTGATGTAGAGTCTGCTCTTAAAATGGTCAATACTATCTATGACAACTTAAATTACAAGAGCCTAAGGAGTCTCTGTTTAGATAGAGGTTTAGTGATAGGAAAGAACCCTACAAAAGAGTTTCTATATAACATGCTTACTGTGAATGATGAGTCCCACGCAGGCACTTCAAATGAGAGGTTAATAGAAGGCTCCCATTCTGACTCAGGGGATCTCCTTGAGGGAGGTCTGGAGGGTTCTGTTCCAAATCTGCCCCTTAGCAGGCTACCTAGTAATGCTGGTAGTAATGGAGGTTCCCATCATAGTAGGGGTATCTTTATTCCTGGAGGCCAGGTTATTAGGGTTCAGTCAGTTAGGGACAGATCTCCCTCTGTTGTTTCCAATTTATTTTCTGTGTCCAAGCATTCCCAACCCCACCCACCCTGAAGACAACATGTTAGAAAGGGAACTCAAAAAGTTGAGAGTGGAAGAGACCAGACTGAAGCTTAAACAGCAACAGCTGGCCTTAGATAGGGAATCCCTAGACCTGGAGAAGGAGAAACAGAGATTGGGGTTTGAACCCCATGGTGGCAGCAGCAGTATTCCTGATAGTAATCCTGTTAGAGAGCATGATTCCAGGAATCTGCACAAGATAGTCCCCCCTTACAAGGAGGGGGGTGACATCAACAAGTGGTTTGCTGCACTTGAGAGGGCCTGTATGGTACAGGGGTCCCTCAAAGGCAGTGGGCTGCTATATTGTGGCTATCTTTCAATGGAAAGGGTAGGGATAGGCTCCTTACTGTTAGAGAAAGTGATGCTAACAATTTTGCAGTTTTGAAGGATGCACTCTTGGATGGATTTGGCTTAACCACTGAACAATACAGGATTAAGTTCAGAGACAACAGAAAAGAGTCCTCACAAGACTGGATAGACTTTGTTGACTGTTCAGTGAAGGCCTTGGAAGGGTGGTTACATGGCAGTACAGTTTCTGACTATGAAAGCCTGCATAATCTTATTCTGAGAGCATATTCTGAATAACTGTGTGTCTGACTTGTTAAACCAATATCTAGTGGACTCATATCTGACCTCTCCCCAAGAATTGGGAAAGAAGGCAGACAAATGGGTCAGAACAAGAGTGAACAGAAATGTTCATACAGGGGGTGACAAGGATGGCAAGAAGAAGGATGGTACGTCTTCTGACAAGGTGTAGGAGGCTGGACTGGCTTGTAGTGAGTACCAAGGGGTACTTACACCTTGCACCAGGCCCAGGTATCCCTTATTAGTGTAGAGGGGTGTCTAGCAGCTTAGGCTGATAGAAAAGGTAGCTTAGCAGAGCAGCTTAGGCTGAACTAGGAGACGAGTGAAGCTCCTACAGTACCACTAGTGTCACATGCACAATATCATAAGAAAACACAATACACAGATATACTAAAAATAAAGGTACTTTATTTTTATGACAATATGCCAAAGTATCTCAGTGAGTACCCTCAGTATGAGGATAGCAAATATACACAAGATATATGTACACAATACCAAAATATGCAGTAATAGCAATAGAAAACAGTGCAAACAATGTATAGTCACAATAGAATGCAATGGGGGCACATAGGGATAGGGGCAACACAAACCATATACTCTAGAAGTGGAATGCGAACCACGAATGGACCCCAAACCTATGTGACCTTGTAGAGGGTCGCTGGGACTGTAAGAAAACAGTGAGGGTTAGAAAAATAGCCCACCCCAAGACCTTGAAAAGTGGGTGCAAAGTGCACCTAAGTTCCCCAAAGAGCACAGAAGTCGTGATAGGGGAATTCTGCAGGAAAGACCAACACCAGCAATGCAACAACAATGGATTTCCAGACGAGAGTACCTGTGGAACAAGGGGACCAAGTCCATAAGGCACGATCAAGTCGGGAGTGGGCAGATGCCCAGGAAATGCCAGCTGTGGGTGCAAAGAAGCTGCCACCGGATGGTAGAAGCTATGGATTCTGCAAGAACGACAAGGGCTAGAAACTTCCTCTTTGGAGGATGTATGTCCCACGTCGTGAAGAGTTGTGCAGAAGTGTTTTCGTGCAGAAAAACCGCAAACAATCCTTGCTACCTGCAAGGGTCGCGGTTAGGGTTTTTGGATGCTGCAGTGGCCCAGGAGGGACCAGGATGTCGCCAATTGCATGAGGAGACAGAGGGGGCGTCCAGCAAGATAAAGAGCCCACTCAGAAGCAAGCAGCACCCGCAGAAGTGCCGGAACAGGCACTACAAAGTGGAGTGAACCGGAGCTCACCCGAAGTTGCACAAGAGGGTCCCACGAAGCCGGAGTACAACTCAGGAGGTTATGCAATGCAGGTTAGAGTTCCGGGGACCCAGGATTGGCTGTGCACAAAGGAAATCCTGGAAGAGTGCACATGAGCCGGAGTAGCTGCAAAACACGCAGTTCCCAGCAATGCAGTCTAGCGTGGGGAGGCAAGGACTTACCAAACTTGGACTGAAGAGTCACTGGACTGTGGGAGACACTTGGACAGAGTTGCTGAGTTCAAGGGACCTCGCTCGTTGTGCTGAGAGGAGACCCAGAGGACCGGTGATGCAGTTCTTTGGTGCCTGCGGTTGCAGGGAGAAGATTCCGTCGACCCACGGGAGATTTCTTTGGAGCTTCTAGTGCAGAGATTAGGCAGACTACCCCCACAGCCTGCACCACCAGGAAAACAGTCGAGAAGGCGACAGGATCAGCGTTACAAGGTTGCAGTAGTCGTCTTTGCTACTTTGTTGCAGTTTTGCAGGCTTCCAGCGCGGTCAGCAGTCGATTCCTTGGCAGAAGGTGAAGAGAGAGATGTAGAGGAACTCTGATGAGCTCTTGCATTCGTTATCTAAGGAATTCCCCAAAGCAGAGACCCTAAATAGCCAGAAAAAGGAGGTTTGGCTACTTGGGAGAGAGGATAGGCTAGCAACACCTGAAGGAGCCTATCAGAAGGAGTCTCTGACGTCACCTGCTGGCACTGGCCACTCAGAGAAGTCCAGTGAGCCAGCAGCACCTCTGTTTCCAAGATGGCAGAGGTTTGGAGCACACTGGAGGAGCTCTGGGCACCTCCCAGGGGAGGTGCAGGTCAGCGGAGTGGTCACTCCCCTTTCCTTTGTCCAGTTTCGTGCCAGAGCAGGGCTGAGGGATCCCTGAACCGGTGCAGACTGGCTTATGCAGAGATGGGCACCATCTGTGCCCATCATTTCCAGAGGCTGGGGGAGGCTACTCCTCCCCAGCCCTGATACCTTTTTCCAAAGGGAGAGGGTGTAACACCCTCTCTCTGAGGAAGTCCTTTGTTCTGCCTTCCTGGGCTAAGCCTGGCTGGACCCCAGGAGGGCAGAAACCTGTCTGAGGGGCTGGCAGCAGCAGCAGCTGCAGTGAAACCCTGGGAAAGGCAGTTTGGCAGTACCCGGGTCTGAGCTAGAGACTCGGGGGATCATGGAATTGTCTCCTCAATGCCAGAATGGCATTGGGGTGACAATTTCATGATCTTAGACATGTTACATGGCCATGTTCGGAGTTACCATTGTGACGCTATACATATGTCGTGACATATGTATAGTGCACGCGTGTAATGGTGTCCCCGCACTCACAAAGTCCGTGGAATTTGCCCTGAACAATGTGGGAGCACCTTGGCTAGTGCCAGGGTGCCCACACACTAAGTAACTTAGCACCCAACCTTTACCAGGTAAAGGTTAGACATATAGGTGACTTATAAGTTACTTACGTGCAGTGGTAAATGGCTGTGAAATAACGTGGACGTTATTTCACTCAGGCTGCACTAGCAGGCCTGTGTAAGAATTGTCAGATCTCCCTATGGGTGGCACAAGAAATGCTGCAGCCCATAGGGATCTCCTGGAACCCCAATACCCTGGGTACCTTAGTACCATATACTAGGGAATTATAAGGGTATTCCAGTATGCCAATGTAAATTGGTGAAATTGGTCACTAGCCTGTTAGTGACAATTTGGAAAGAAATGAGAGAGCATAACCACGGAGGTTCTGGATAGCAGAGCCTCAGTGAGACAGTTAGTCATAACACAGGTAACACATACAGGGCACACTTATGAGCACTGGGGCCCTGGCTGGCAGGGTCCCAGTGACACATACAACTAAAACAACATATATACAGTGAAATATGGGGGTAACATGCCAGGCAAGATGGTACTTTCCTACACAAGGGTGGGTACAAAAGTAAAACTGAGTCTTCATCAGGCCCACAAAAATCCTCTGGTGGGGGTGGTGGGTCCTAATCCTCTTCAAATCAAGTAAAAAAGCCTTGGTGTTATTTGTGTAAAGCCAAAGGCCATTGGACAACTGATGCCAGTTGTCCAAAGAAAAACACCAAACCTCCCACTACCACAACCCCTACTGCAAATTCTAGTGCCCCTAGTAATAGCAGTGGTGGTGGGAGCAAACCTACTAATAGCCAATCCAAGGGAGTAGCGGGGCTCACTTTTGGTAATTTAGTTGGGGTTGGTCTTGTTAGGGAGACCACAGAGGCTGTGTTAGTCTCTGAAGGTGCCATTGATTTGGCCACCTTGGTTGCTTGTCCCCTTAATATGGATAAGTACGAGCAACTTCCCCTAATAAATGGTGTTGAGGTTCAGGCCTACAGGGACACAGGTGCCAGTGTTACCATGGTAATAGAGAAACTGGTGCACCCTGAACAACACCTACTTGGTCAGCAGTACCAAGTGCAGACGCTCATAACAACACTCTTAGCCACCCCATGGCTGTTGTGAATCTCATGTGGGGGTAGTTTACTGGTCCAAAGAAAGTTGTGGTTGCCTCAGATTTACCTGTAGACTGTCTACTAGGGAACGATTTAGAGACATCAGCTTGGGCAGAAGTGGAGTTGGAGGCTCATGCAGCAATGCTGGGCATTCCTGGGCATATTTGTGCTTTGACAAGGGCTCAGGCCTAAAAGCAAAAAGGACAGGGTAACTTCGATCCTGGAACAATGGACCAAGTGCTCCCTAAAGCCAGGGGTAGCAAGGGTAAATCCCTACCCACTATCCCTCCCTCTACAGATGATTCTCCTTCTGAGGAAGAAGAATTTCCTCCCTGTGCAGAACCTTCACTAGATGAGCTGGCAGCAGACACTGCTGAGCTTTTGGGTGGAGGGGGGCCTGCCAGGGAAGAGCTGAGTGTGGCACAACAAACCTGTCCCACATTAGAGGGTCTCAGACAGCAAGCTGTTAAGCAGCAAAATGGGGATGTCAGTGACACACATAGAGTTTACTGGGAGGACAACCTCTTGTACACAGAGGCAAGGGACCCAAAACCTGGAGCAGCCAGGAGAGTGGTCATTCCCCTGCAGTACAGAGATTTCCTCCTAACTCTGGCACATGACATTCCTTTGGCTCGGGATTTGGGCCAAATCAAAACATGGGAAAGGCTTGTCCCCCTGTTTCACTGGCCTAGGATGTCAGAGGACACAAAAGATTTTTGCAAGTATTGTGTGACTTGCCAAACCAGTGGCAAGACTGGTGGCACACCAAAGGCTCCCTTTATTCCACTACCTGTGGTTGGGGTCCCCTTTGAAAGGGTAGGGGTTGACATAGTTGGCCCCCTTGACCCTCCTTCTGCTTCAGGGAATATGTTTATCTTGGTGGTTGTGGACCATGCCACAAGATATCCTGAAGCAATTCCTCTAAGGACCACTACAGCTCCTGCAGTGGCAAAAGCCCTCCTGGGAATCTTTTCCAGGGTGGGTTTCCCAAAAGAGGTTGTATCAGACAGGGGTAGCAACTTTATGTCTGCAATCTTGAAAGCTATGTCGAAGGAATGTGGTGTAACATACAAATTCACCACTCCTTATCATCCACAGACTAATGGACTGGTAGAGAGATTTAATCAAACTCTCAAAGGTATGATAATGGGACTCCCTATAAAACTCAGGAGGAGATGGGATGTCCTGTTACCTTGCCTCCTTTTTGCTTACAGGGAGGTACCCCAGAAAGGAGTGGGCGTCAGCCCCTTTGAACTCCTCTTTGGACACTCTGTAAGAGGTCCACTAACACTTGCGAAGGAGGGTTGGGACCAACCTTTAAAAGCTCCAAAACAGGACATAGTGGACTATGTACTTGGCCTAAGATCCAGAATGAAAAAGGCCAGTAAAAACCTTCAGGCCAGCCAAGAGCTCCAGAAGCAATGGCATGACCAGAAGGCTGTTCTGATCCAGTACCAACCAGGACAGAAGGTGTGGGTATTGGAGCCTGTGGCCCCAAGAGCACTCCAGGACAAATGGATTGTACCCCATCTAATTGTTGAGAAAAAGGGTGAGGTTACCTATCTGGTAGACCTGGGCACTGCCAGGAGTCCCCTTAGGGTGATTCATGTCAACCGCCTAAAACCCTACTATGACAGGGCTGATCTCACCCTGCTCACGGCAACAGATGAAGGACAGGAAGAAGAGAGTGACCCTCTCCCTGATCTCTTCTCCTCCACTGAAGAGGATGCTTTAGTGGAGGGAGTAGTGTTAGCTGATTGTCTGACTGCAGAACAGAAAGACAACTGCATAAATCTCCTTGGACAATGTAGACAGTCCCCACAGTATAGACACTCAGGAGAGGTAAATTTGGGTTTTTGAGGTAAGTATTTATTAGTAATTTGAAATAAGAACTGATGAAAAGTCAGTACGACGTTTAGCGCCGGTTTCTTCTCTGGAGTGGTGAATATCTTCCTTTTAATCTGTGTCCCTTTTCTTCCTTTTTCTCTAGGTGGCGTACCGGATCGTCCTCATAAGGTCCCGGATGTGACATATAAGAAAAAGGGAACACATACCGCTGGTGAGTGGAACGAACGCCTTATAACACGTCTTCTACTTATATGTTTTACTGGGGAAAAGGTTTTAGGAGGGGGGGGGGGTTTATGTGTGATATAGGTGCCAGTGAGGACTTCAGGGCTTGTGTATATTCCGTACTTTACCCTTTTGTGCTCTCCCGGTGCTCTCTAAAGTGCCCTTCTCTCCTCCCTCCCCTCACCCTGCCTCCCTCCCTTCCCCAGCGTTTCTCCCCTTTTATTGTGCCCCTCGGTTTGTCCAGAAGGACCGTACCTTGTAGAGCCACGACCCTCCAGGGTCGTGGCTGGCTCTGTGGAGGTCCTCTCGTCGGTCTGGGCTGGTCTCCCCTGCTTCCGGTCGGGCGCTGTTCCTCTGGGTTCGGGTTCCGCCGCTTCCAGGCCACTGGGGTCCTCCTCCGATGTCCTCGTCGCCGTCTCTCTCTTCTTTCTTAGGTTCGCCGTCGCCGCCGTCGTTCTCCTTCCTCTCTTCCTCCCCGGCTCTTCCTCTCTCGACCGGAGCTTCCGTCTTTTGGCCGCCTGGTGGCCAATCCGGAGCCTCCTCGTCATCGGAGGTTGCCGAGGCAACCTCAGGACGCTGGCCTCATTGCGGATGCGTTCCCAGGGGAACCTGGGAACGCGGCCGTAGCGGTTCCGTTTCTGCCGGTTCCCCACTGTTGCCCGGGGCGGCCCGGTCACACACCCTTCCCCAAGAACTGTCCTGCTCCAGGACAGGTGAAGACAGAGGAAACCGGGACAGATAATCAGCGGGGGCCTGGTGAGATCCAGGGACGTGCCGAACCTGAAAGGAGAACGGTTGCAGTTCAAGGAACCATCGCAGTATCCTGGAGTTAGAATCTTTATGCGCAGCCAGCCACGTAAGAGGAGCGTGATCCGTGAATAGTATAAACGGCCGCCCTAGGAGATAGTACTGCAAACAGTCAATGGCCCACTTGATAGCCAAGCACTCTCTCTCTATAATTGGATAGTTACGTTCCCGGGAAAACAGTTTTCTACTGATGTAGACCACCGGATGGTCGAGTCCCTCGCTATCTGGCTGAGTCAGAACCCCTCCAAGCCCAACATCCGATGCGTCAGTGTAGAGGTGAAACGGCTTCGTAAAATCTGGGCAGTGTACGATGGGATCGGAGGTTAAGGAAACTCTCAACTGTTCAAAACTCGCGTTTTGCGTCTCCGAAAAAGGCAAAAGTCGATTGGGATATTGTTTAGTGAGTAGGTCCGTAAGAGGTGCTGCTAAGGTGGAGTAATGTGGAATGAAGCGCCGATAATAGCCCACTAATCCTAAAAAGGAGCGTAATTCCTTTTTCGTGTGTGGAAGAGGGGCATGTAAAATGGCATCCACCTTCCCATTTTGAGGTTGTAGTGTACCCTGATTAATCCGATATCCCAAATAGGAGATGTCGGTTTTACCTATCACACATTTCTTGGGATTGGCCGTCAAACCAGCAGTTTGAAGGGCTTGGAATATTCTCTGTAGGTGTATTAAATGGTCCTCCCATGTTTCACTAAATACGACTACATCATCTAGATATGCAGCGGAGAATGCAGGATAGGGTTTTAAAATCCTATCCATTAACCTTTGAAAGGTTGCAGGGGCTCCATGAAGCCCAAAAGGTAGTACTGTGAATTGATATAACCCGGACTGGGTAGAAAAAGCTGTTTTTTCTCTATCTTGAGGAGCTAAGGGAATCTGCCAATACCCTTTAGTTAGGTCGATAGTAGACATGTATTTTGCTTTCCCTAGTTTTTCGAGAACATCGTCCACCCTAGGGATGGGATAGGTGTCGAATAGGGAGTTTGAGTTAAGTTTGCGGAAATCTATGCAAAACCTGACGCTACCATCAGGCTTCGGTACTAGGACAACCGGTGAACACCAGGGACTAGTGGACGGTTCGATGACCCCTAGGGATAACATTGTTTTGATTTCTTCTTCGATTATGTGTTTTCTAGCTTCTGGAATACGATACGGGCGTTCTCTTGTGATCTTCCCGGAGCTCGTGCGTATATTATGGTGAATTAAAAACGTCTTTCCTGGTTTCTCTGAAAAGAGTGGTTGCCATTGTTTTAAAATCTTAAGGGCTTGTTGCTTTTGCCCTTCAGGTAAAGTATCGTCTACTATGGGTAGTGTACTTTCAGTATCGGGGTTGGTAGGGTAGAACTCGATATCTAGGGTCTTGTTGGGACACACAAACTGACCCATTTCTATGGAACGTTCAGGTTGTGCGGGGGTCTCCCATTTTTTTAGCAGGTTTACATGATATATTTGTGTTTTTATTGGACGGGAGGATATTTCGATAAGGTAGGTGACAGGGGAAACTGCTTTGATTACTCGATATGGGCCCTGCCATTTGGCCAGGAGTTTATGGTCGGAGGTGGGTCTCATTATTAGGACCTGGTCCTCGGGTTGGAAAACCCGTAGTTTACTTCCTTTGTCATAATAGGACTTTTGTGTTTGTTGGGCCTGTTCCAGGTTTGCGTGTACGTCGGTCCATAAGCTGTGTAGGTGGTTCCTCAATTTTTCCGCATATTCTAACAAAGGAGTCCCTGCTTCCTCAGCCTCGGCCTCCCAGGATTCTACCGCCATGTCTAAAAGGGAACGAGGTTGGCGTCCGAAGACCAACTCAAAGGGGCTATGCCCCGTGGATGCTTGCTCATGTGTCCGTATGGCGTACAACACTAGGGGTAACTTTTGATCCCAATCCTTCCCTGTCTCATTGATAGTCTTTCTCAGCAGGGTTTTAATGGTTCGATTATATCTTTCGACTAGTCCGTCAGTTTGAGGATGGTAAACGGAGGTTCTGATCTGAGCTATCCCCAATGTTTTACACACTTGTTTCATTAAGGTGGACATAAAAGGGGTCCCCTGGTCCGTGAGGATTTCATGTGGAAACCCAAGACGAGAAAATACGTTAATCATAGCTTGGGCCACTGTCTTGGTTGTCATACTAGTCAGGGGAATGGCCTCTGGGTATCGTGTAGCATAATCTACAATGACTAAGATGTAGGTGTGTCCTTTTGACGAAGGAATCAAAGGTCCCACTAGATCCATCCCTATTCTTTTGAACGGGATATCGATGATGGGAAGGGGTAGGAGAGGTGCCTTCCTAGGCCGACTAGGTTCGGTTAACTGACAACGGGGACATTGGGCGCAATACCTACGTATGTGGGCGTACACTCCAGGCCAATAAAACCTTCTGAGCAAATATTCCTCGGTGTTTTCTCTCCCAAAGTGTCCTCCCCCTGGGTGATTATGAGCTAGTGTAAGAACATGTTCCCGATAGTGGGTAGGTACCAGAAGTTGGCGTTTACGTTCTCCCCGTCGTGTGGTAGTAACCCGATATAATACGTTTTTTTGCACTATAAAGTAGGGACCCACCTCTTCTGTCTCCTCTGTTACTGCCGACCTCCAGGCATTGTTAAGGGAGGGGTCCTCTCTCTGTTGTTGGACAAAAGTACTAGGAACTTCATGAATTTCTGCCACTATCTCTCCATAGGTGTTGTCACCTTTCGTCTTCCGATAGTCCCCTTTTTCCTGTCGTTTCTCTCTTCGTGACAACTTTCTACGATATAGCGGACACTCAATATCACTCTCTGAAAAAGGTGCCTCTCTCCACCAATCCTTAGTTTGTTTGGTATCTCTGACGTAGTCTAATAGTTCTTGGAAGTGGATGTAGTCTGTCCCAATGATACATTCCTCGATTAACCGGGGCATTATCCCCACTGGGAGGAAGTCCTGATAGGGTCCCCACCTGATCTGGAGTATCTGTATAGGATACTGGGCCTTGTCCCCGTGTATGCAACATATAGATACCCATTGTTTCTCTTCTATATCATTAGTTATCAAGTCTTTCCTAATTACTGATTGGCTGCAGCCGGAGTCAACCAGGGCATATACACTTTTCCCGTCCACTTGTATCATCATTTTAAATTTTAGGGCGCCCTTCCCGGTACATAAGACCCTTCGCCTTGTCATCCCTATCTCCATTGGTTCTCCCATTTCTTGTTTCTGGGGACACATACGTGCGATGTGTCCCCATTCGCCACAACTATAACATTGGGGTCCCATGGTAGGCGGGCCTTCAGGAACCCTACGTGGTACTAGATAGTCGGGTGGACTTTTTACAAATGTCTTTGGGGTCGGTAGAACTGGTTTAATGATACTTCGCGTGGGACAGTTTCTGACATCGGTGGATCGATGAAAAGCACAGGCCAGATCAATGGCCGTCTCAGTATCCACTTTTGGGTGTTGTCTTATCCAGTGTTTTGTGGATAGGGGTAGACCATCTAGATATTGTTCCAGTATAATGGTTTTGATGACTTCCTCCCGACTATCTCCAATATGGCCTAACCATTTTAATGCTAGATCCTTCACACGAAAATAAAAGGTTCTAGGATCTTCGTTGGTGCCCCATTTGACTTTACGAAATCTCATCCTGTAATATTCTGTGTCGTGACCCACCCTTTCTAGTATACTTGTTTTTATGTCTTGATAGGGGGTGACACCACCTGGGTTAGCGGCTTGATATGCTGATTGTAAGAGACCGGTGAGCAGGGGGGCCACATATTGTCCCCATTTATCTTCTGGCCATAAGGCGGAGGAGGCTACCCGTTCAAAGTTGGTGAAAAATGATTCCGGATCCTCTCCCTCCTGATACTTCTGTAATACGGAACTAGGTACATTCGGATGTACCTTACTAGCGGCGATAGTCTCCGTTAGTTTTTTCATCGCACTTTCATGGACTAACTGGTTGTTCGCCAGTATGGTCGCCTGGCTCTTCAGAGCAGATTGTAAGGTTTCTCGGTCTTCTTTGGCCTCTCTCTGTTGGGCCTCCCATACGAGTTGTAAGTGTCTTTGCCCTTCCGCTAGTTGCTTAATCACGGTCTCTAACGATGGACTTTCACTCATTGTGTATACTGTCTGGACTGTTTTATGGAGAGGGATTAGAAACAAGATCCCACTTCTGACACCACTGTAGACAGTCCCCACAGTATAGACACTCAGGAGAGGTAAATTTGGGTTTTTGAGGTAAGTATTTATTAGTAATTTGAAATAAGAACTGATGAAAAGTCAGTACGACGTTTAGCGCCGGTTTCTTCTCTGGAGTGGTGAATATCTTCCTTTTAATCTGTGTCCCTTTTCTTCCTTTTTCTCTAGGTGGCGTACCGGATCGTCCTCATATGGTCCCGGATGTGACATATAAGAAAAAGGGAACACATACCGCTGGTGAGTGGAACGAACGCCTTATAACACGTCTTCTACTTATATGTTTTACTGGGGAAAAGGTTTTAGGAGGGGGGGGGGTTTATGTGTGATATAGGTGCCAGTGAGGACTTCAGGGCTTGTGTATATTCCGTACTTTACCCTTTTGTGCTCTCCCGGTGCTCTCTAAAGTGCCCTTCTCTCCTCCCTCCCCTCACCCTGCCTCCCTCCCTTCCCTAGCGTTTCTCCCCTTTTATTGTGCCCCTCGGTTTGTCCAGAAGGACCGTACCTTGTAGAGCCACGACCCTCCAGGGTCGTGGCTGGCTCTGTGGAGGTCCTCTCGTCGGTCTGGGCTGGTCTCCCCTGCTTCCGGTCGGGCGCTGTTCCTCTGGGTTCGGGTTCCGCCGCTTCCAGGCCACTGGGGTCCTCCTCCGATGTCCTCGTCGCCGTCTCTCTCTTCTTTCTTAGGTTCGCCGTCGCCGCCGTCGTTCTCCTTCCTCTCTTCCTCCCCGGCTCTTCCTCTCTCGACCGGAGCTTCCGTCTTTTGGCCGCCTGGTGGCCAATCCGGAGCCTCCTCGTCATCGGAGGTTGCCGAGGCAACCTCAGGACGCTGGCCTCGTTGCGGATGCGTTCCCAGGGGAACCTGGGAACGCGGCCGTAGCGGTTCCGTTTCTGCCGGTTCCCCACTGTTGCCCGGGGCGGCCCGGTCACAGACAATTTTCTGAACTCTTTTCAACGGTGCCAGGCACCACATCTTGGTGTGAACACACAATTAATACTGGAGACAGCTTGCCTGTCAAAAGTAAAATCTATAGGCAGCCTGGCCATGTCAGGGACTGCAGAAAACAAGAGGTTCAGAAAATGCTTGATCTAGGAGAGGTTGGACCTTCTGAAAGCCCATGGGCGAGTTCTGTGGTGCTTGTACCAAAGCCTCACTCAAAAGATGGAAAAAGGGAGATGAGGTTTTGTGTTGATTACAGAGGTCTCAATCAGGTAACAAAAACTGATGCTCACCTTAAACCCGGGGCAGATGAGCTCATCGATACACTGGCATCTGCCAAGTATCTAAGCACCTTTGATTTGACTGCAGGGTATTGGTAGATCAAATTGGCTGAGGATGCTAAACCTAAAACTGCATTTTCAACTATAGGAGGGCACTACCAATTTACAGTGATGCCCTTTGGTTTGAAGAATGCACCTGCCACTTTTCAGAGGTTGGTGAACACAGTCCTGCAAGGGTTGGAGGCTTTTAGTGCAGCATATCTAGATGATATAGCTGTCTTTAGCTCCACCTCGGATGAGCATCTGGTCCACCTTTGGAAAGTTTTGGAGGCCCTGCAAAAGGCAGTCCTCACCATCAAGGCCTCAAAGTGCCAGATAGGGCAGGGAAAGGTGGTTTATCTGGGACACCTGGTAGGTGGAGAACAGATTGCACCACTTCAGGGGAAAATCCAAACAATCATGGATTGGGTTCCCCCTACAACACAGACCCAGGTGAGAGCCATCCTAGGCCTCACTGGGTATTACAGGAGATTCATTAAAAACTATGGCTCCATAGCAGCCCCTCTTAATGATCTCACCAGTAAAAAGATGCCTAAAAAGGTATTGTGGACAGCTAGCTGTCAGAAAGCTTTTGAGGAGCTCAAACAGGCCATGTGCACTGCACCTGTCCTAAAAAGCACGTTACTCCAAGAAATTAATTGTTCAAACTGATGCATCTGAATTAATCTGCATCTTATCACAACTGAATTCTGAGGGCCAGGATCAACCAGTTGCTTTTATCAGCAGAAGGTTGACCCCTAGAGAAAAGTGTTGGTCTGTCATAGAGAGGGAGGCCTTTGCTGTGGTCTGGGCACCGAAGAAGTTGAGGCCATACCTGTTTGGCACTCACTTCATTGTTCAGACAGACCACAAACCTCTACTTTGGCTAAAACAAATAAAAGGTGAAAACCCTAAATTGTTGAGGTGGTCCGTATCTCTACAGGGAATGGACTATACAGTGGAACATAGACCTTTGAGTACCCACTCCATTGCAGATGGACTCTCCAGATATTTCCACTTAGACAATGAAGACTCATCAGGTCATGACTAGTCTTATTGTCCTTCGTTTGGGGGGTGGAGGGGTAGGAAAGTACCATCTTGCCAGGCATGTTACCCCCATATTTCACTGTATATATGTTGTTGTCTTCTATGTGTCACTGGGACCCTGCCAGGCAGGGCCCCAGTGCTCATAAGTATGTGCCCTGTATGTGTTCACTGTGTGATGCCTAACTGTCTCACTGAGGCTCTGCTAACCAGAACCTCAGTGGTTATGCTCTCTCTGCTTTCCAAATTTGTCACTAACAGGCTAGTGACTAAATTTACCAATTCACATTGGCATACTGGTACACCCATATAATTCCCTAGTATATGGTGCTGAGGTACCCAGGGTATTGGGGTTCCAGGAGATCCCTATGGGCTGCAGCATTTCTTGTGCCACCCATAGGGAGCTCTGACAATTCTTACACAGGCCTGCCAGTGCAGCCTGAGTGGAATAACGTCCACGTTATTTCACAGCCATTGACCACTGCACTTAAGTAACTTACAAGTCACCTTTATGTCTAACTTTCACCTATTGAAGGTTGGGTGCAAAGTTACTTAGTGTGTGGGCACCCTGGCACTAGCCAAGGTGCCCCCACATTGTTCAGGGCAAATTCCACGGACTTTGTGAGTGCAGGGACACCATTACACGCATGCACTGCACATAGGTCACTACATATGTACAGCGTCACAATGGTAACTCCGAACATGGCCGTGTAACATGTCTAAGATCATGGAATTGTCACCCCAATGCCATTCTGGCATTGGGGTGACAATTCCATGATCCCCCGGGTCTCTAGCACAGAACCTGGGTACTGCCAAACTGCCTTTCCGGGGTCTCCACTGCAGCTGCTGGTACTGCCAACCCCTCAGACAGGTTTCTGCCCTCCTGGGGTCCACGCAGCCCTGGCCCAGGAAGGCAGAACAAAGGACTTCCTCTGAGAGAGGGTGTAACACCCTCTCCCTTTGGAAATAGGTGTGAGGGCTGGGGAGGAGTAGCCTCCCCCAGCCTCTGGAAATGCTTTGATGGGCACAGATGGTGCCCATCTCTGCATAAGCCAGTCTACACCGGTTCAGGGATTCCCCAGCCCTGCTCTGGCACGAAACTGGACAAAGGAAATGGGAGTGACCACTCCCCTGACCTGCACCTCCCAGGGGAGGTGCCCAGAGCTCCTCCAGTGTGTCCCAGACCTCTGCCATCTTGGAAACAGAGGTGTTTGTGGCACACTGGACTGCTCTGAGTGGCCAGTGCCAGCAGGTGACGTCAGAGGCTCCTTCTGATAGGCTCTTACCTCTCTTGGTAGCCAATCCTCCTTCCTAGGTAGCCAAACCTCCTTTTCTGGCTATTTAGGGTCTCTGCTTTGGGGATCTCACCAGATAACGAATGCAAGAGCTCACCAGAGTTCCTCTGCATCTCCCTCTTCACCTTCTGCCAAAGGATCAACCGCTGACTGCTCAGGACGCCTGCAAAACCCCAACAAAGTAGCAAGACGACTTCTAGCAACCTTGTATCGCCTCATCCTGCCTGCTTTCTCGACTGTTTCCAGGTGGTGCATGCTCTGGGGGTAGCCTGCCTTCTCTCTGCACCAGGAGCTCTGAAGAAATCTCCAGTGGGTCGACGGAATCTTCCCCCTGCAACCGCAGGCACCAAAAGACTGCATCGCTGGTCCTCTGGGTCCCCTCTCAGCACGACGAGCGTGGTCCCTGGAAGTCAGCAACTCTGTCCAAGTGACTCCCACAGTCCAGTGACTCTTCGGTCCAAGTTTGGTGGAGGTAAGTCCTTGCCTCCCCACGCTAGACTGCATTGCTGGGTACCGCGTGATTTGCAGCTGCTCCGGCTCCTGTGCACTCTTCCAGGATTTCCTTCGTGCACAGCCAAGCCTGGGTCCCCAACACTCCTTCCTGCAGTGCACAACCTTCTGAGTTGTCCTCCGGCGTCGTGGGACTCCCTTTTGTGACTTCGGGTGGACTCCGGTTCACTTTTCTTCCAAGTGCCTGTTCAGGTACTTCTGCGGGTGCTGCCTATTTCTGTGAGGGCTCCTTGAGTTGCTGGGCACCCTGTCTGTCTCCTCCTCCAAGTGTCGACAACCTGGTCCCTCCTGGGCCACAGCAGCACCCAAAAACCTCTACCGCAACTCTTGCAGCTAACAAGGCTTGTTTGTGGTCTTTCTGCGTGGGAACACCTCTGCAAGCTTTGTCGCAACATTGGACATCCATCCTCCAAAGGGGAAGTTCCTAGTCCTCTTCTTTCTTGCAGAACTCCAAGCTTCTTCCAACCGGTGGCAGCTTCCTTGCACCCTCAGCTGGCATTTCCTGGGCTCCTGTCCACTCTCGACACTGTTGCGACTATTGGACTTAGTCCCCTTGTCTTACAGGTACTCAGGTCCAGAAATCCACTGTTGTTGCATTGCTGGTGTTTGTTCTTCCTGCAGAATCCCCCTATCACAACTTCTGTGCTCTCTGGGGGTAGTAGGTGCACTTTACACCTACCTTTCAGGGTCAAGGGATGGGCTATTTTTCAAACCCTCACTGTTTTCTTACAGTCCCAGCGACCCTCTACAAACTCACATAGGTTTGGGGTCCATTCGTGGTTCGCATTCCACTATTGGAGTATGTGGTTTGTGTTGCCCCTATACCTATGTTCTCCTATTGCAATCTACTGTAACTTTACACTGCTTGCATTACTTTTCTTGCTATTACCTGCATAATTTTGGTTTGTGTACATATATCTTGTGTATATATCTTATCCTCATACTGAGGGTACTCACTGAGATACTTTTGGCATATTGTCATAAAAATAAAGTACCTTTATTTTTAGTACTTTTGTGTATTGTGTTTTCTTATGATATTGTGCATATGACACCAGTGGTATAGTAGGAGCTTTACATGTCTCCTAGTTCAGCCTAAGCTGCTTTGCCATAGCTACCTTCTATCAGCCTAAGCTGCTAGAAACACCCCTCCTACACTAATAAGGGATAACTGGACCTGGCACAAGGAGTAAGTACCTCTGGTACCCACTACAAGCCAGGCCAGCATCCTACAGCTGGTGGCCCACTGTCTTCCGCCTCGAACCAGCACTCTGATGTCTGAGGAGAGTTCGCAGGCCCAGCCCGCCGTGGCCTCACCCCAGAGCCAGTTCGAACTAGACCCACAGGCCGGCAGCAGTCGGGTGCCCGCTGCAACGACAGGCCGCACATGGCTGTGATGCAGATGGGCAGGTCACATGGGAGGCTGGTGGGTCTTGGCATCCACTATGTTACATTGCACGCATCGAGACAGAGGGTCCGGGGCTGATAAATGTGCTGCGATTCCTCCACAGAGGGAACTGGAAGGCCACTGCTGCTTCTCAAGGTGATCCCGGGAGCTTCAGATCTTCAATGGCGTATGTCAGAGGGGCAGGTAGGGAACTAAGATGGTGCTGCTGGGTAGCGAGGATGAGAGAAGGAGAAAGACGTCTCATCTACCTGCCATCCTGGCCAAGCCCCACAAGAGACAGATTTTTAGAGAACACTTAAATAACTTAAATCTCCCTCTAACTGCAAACAAGCATTGGTAATTCTAACATTTATAAACTTTTGAAAAGGTTGTAAGAGTTGAGTTTAACCACTCCGACCCAGCTTGGGAGACCAGATCCTACATGGAGTAGGTCTGGAAGGCTAAGAAGGGATATTTAGACAGTTACCTGGCCACCAAAGTGTTTTCCAGTCCAGTTCCAAACCTTTTCCAGTCAAGTTCTAACCGCCAGAGACTTCAAAGGGGTGGTTCTGATGGAAGATGCTCAATGATGCTCTGAGTGCTCTGTGGTCGGTGGGCTGCCTTAGCAGTTATTCCTCTGTTCACTGGTTAGGTGGGTCAACTTTGGCCACTGAGGTAAGGGTACCTTGAATTCCTCGTTGAGATATTAGCAGACCATCTGCGGATGGGTTACTGGTCTCCGCACACTGTGGTTGCACCAATATCCTTTCGTGGATGCCGGAGTCCCTTTTGTATGACCAATCTCAAATCAGACTACACTCCTGGGTTCTGCTGACTAGGGGGCAACGTTTGGCAATCAAGGACTGGTCTCTTGGGCACCAAACTGCAGTCAGCTGTGATTCTTCCGAAGTGGCTACTGACTTGCCAAGTTGGGCTACTTCAACTTTGATGGCAATGGTGCTGGTTCCAGGGGGTCAGCCGAATGACCCTTAAAGTCTCTTCTTTGCTCTGGGAGCAACTTTTCCCCAAGTTAGGAGCCACAGACACAGTCCTCTCTTCATCAGCCGAAGATACAGCCGGTGCAGTCTTGCATACGGTGCAGCCTCTCCTTGTCAAGTCCAGGGGCTAGCAAGTTCTTTCTCCAGTTCCGGTGTGAACTGAGGTTCAGGGTGCAGGGGTGCCATATTTATTCCCAGAAAGTACCCTGGCGGTATGATGCAGTCAATATCCAATTGGCTACCAGGTTCCCTCCCTCTTGAATGGCATCTAGCAATTCCAGAGTACACTATTCTGCCCACTCTCAAGATGTCAGGACCCTTCCTTTGACTTTCTAAAAGTTGCATTTCTTTAAGTTCCACTTGGGCATCAAGTCAGGTTTGATGTCATGATTAATTTGATATCTTACGGTACCCATCTAAGTAGTCCCATTTAAAATTTAGCCATGCTGAGTGGTCAGCCGATAACCATGTGCTAGCCAATAAAGCTAATAACTCTCCCACAGCAAAACAAAAATTTGGAAGTGCTGCTTACAGGACACATATATAAAACACATGCCCTACTTTATAACACACAGCTCCCTGCCTTAGGGCTCAATAGGCTTTCCTTATGGGAGACTTACATATGTTGGTAAACAAAGAGGGGTCTTTGCCTTTGGTTTGAATGGCAAAGTTGAACTAGTAGTGCTACCACCGCCCTTCCAGGCTACAGTAGCAGCTTGGGAGCCAATTTGTACTTTGTCACACACTGGGTGGCACAATCATTGCTACAGTCCTGAGTACCCTGGGTATCATATAGTAGGGTCTTATAAGTAAGTCAGTCTCTGCAAATTGGGGAGAGCCAATTCGGCGTGCACTCTCCAGGAGATTAGGACACTAGCACTAAGGTGTGGTTAGCAGGCCTCCATGCACTCTCAGAGTAAATAAAACAGCAGCACCAGTCCAAAAGTATGGGGGTGAACATCCAAAAAGAGACAATTCCTTATATCATTCACCATCTGTCTGTGGTGCTGGGGTCCGACCACAATGCCAAGTGTTTCTAATTGTACCAGAGCATAAACTCAAAGACCATAAAAAAAGGAGACATGGGAGGAAACATAAGTGAAATACGTTGCCCAGACTTTTCTAAGTGTTCTATTCAGAGCTGGAATTGGTCTAGACTCCACAGCCAAAAGCCAGCATCAATGGATATCCTGGCACCAGTGCTACTGTCCCAGGCCTCAATCCACCCCAACCATATCCGACTATCCCATACTTTATCTCAGTGCCAAATTTGAGGTATTCAGTTGTGCAGTGGTGCAGGCCCCATCAGACCTGTGGGGATGCCTTATGGATTCCTGCCGTGGGCCTTGCCGCTGCACTATTTGTTCCTTTTTTGCTGGTTCCAGTGGCGCTAATGGCTCAGTCAATGTAATCCCTGGCACGAACTGTGGTCCAGCTGATGCCCCCTCCACCTTTGGCAACGCTGTTGTGGGCTCCCTTTGCACCCCTAATACCACCTGTGTTGAGCCTACTTTACAGCCAGTCCCTTTGGCATACCAACCACTGGGGCTTGTATAGAAGTCCAGAAGAGAGAGAGTGCCAACTGGAAGAGAAATTTTTCTGGGAAAATTACACCCTTTATGGGCTGTTTGGAACAGACTGTGAACATGAGGATCTATAAAAGCCCTTACAGGAATTTCTCGGGCTTTCTGAGGCTAGAAGCATTGATATGTCCCATTCCAAGGCCCAATGAGGGCCTGTCAAGCAGCATCAGTGAGGTGATATAGTACGGACTAAATATAGCAGATTTGGTCACCAGGATAATGGGTACATCCATTGTTGGCCCGGAACTTCTGTTTCTTTCTCCACCACGTGCAGTGTACCTTGATGGGCCTTCCCTTTGGAGTCTCAAACTGAGAAAAAAGGCCCACTCAACTTTGGAGTGCTTTATAGCCAGTTCTGCTATAGCAAACTGTCTTGGTCTGCAGCACCAAAGGAAGGAAGTTTAGAGGTTTGGGAAATTTTGAGAATTTGGTGAGGCCTCAACGTCTGTCAGCACATGGCGGCCCTCACTCGTTAGCAATCACAGAACCCCATTCTGTGAAAGTGCAGGGCCATAGAAAGGGTAGAAGCTGTGCACCACCTGAGGTGGTCACTCCTTCCTACCCTTCCTCCTCAGCTACCACTGGCAAGCACCTCTAGTTACACGTAGTTATGCCCTGGAGTCCCCCCTCCCAGTTCTGACCTTTCGCAAGAATGCTTTCTCCTTCTGCAGGAAGAAGTGTCTGACATGCTTCAGAAAGAAACACTGAGTTGGTGTCAGAGCAGGAGATTGGACAAGGATGCTACTTGAGGTACTTCACTGTTCCAAAGAAGGACAGCCGTCTTCATCAAATCCAGGATCCCAGAGTCTTGAACTTCTTCCTGCACAAGGAGAAGTTCGACATGCTGTCTTTCACTCAGGGTCTTTTGAAACTCGAGATTGCATAGTGGATGGTGTTGCTTGATTTACAGGATGTGTACTTCTATATGCTGATCCTCAAGCCTCAAAGGAAGGACTTCTATATACTGATCCTGAGGTCCCACAAGAAGGACTTCTATATATCAATCCTGAAGTCCCACCGGAAGGACCTGATTTTTCTGGTGGGTTCTACTCACTATCAATTTGCGGTTCTTACATTTGGTTTGACATCAGCACCACAAGTCTTTTAAAAGGTGATGGTAATGGTAGTTGCCCATCTCAGACGTTCATGGATACCAGTTTCTACCTATCTGTGGACGACTGGCTTCTAAAGGCCAGGACCCAGGATATAGTGCAGCCATGCCTGCAGTCCATGGTTCAAGGCATTCCTTCCTTCCCTTCTTGGTTAGTCAATCCAAAGCTTGACAATACAGAAAATACAACTACAATGTAGGATGTCAACAAGTGGGGTGGGGTATGTTTACAGTCTCTTTTTAGAGGAGTTCTGAGGGTGTGCTTCTGAGCTGGCATCACACTGACGAACAAGATTAGCATCTCCAATCAATGGGGCATGCCCCAATATAGAGCTATTTTCTGCTCACTTCAATTCACATTGCCCACCTTTCTGTGGTCTCTAGCATCCAATGAAAGGAGCCTTGGGGAATGCTTTTTGGCTGAAGTGATCTTTCCTCTTTACTATGAGTTTCATCCAGTATCCTTGATAGTTCGGTTTCTGAGGAAGCCTGAACTCAAGTCTTCTTAGTGGCTTGTCACAGAGGCCAATTCACAAAAGCAGTACACTGTTATGTCCAACAGACGCTTCAGGTTGAGCAATATATAGGGTTAGTGGTTCTCCAAAACACACATTAGCCAGTGCCAACAACTGAGCTGCACCTTACAATGACCTTTCATGTTCTACACTTTATACAACAATTCATATGGTAAAATAAAAAGAATGGAAAATTGGTATGAAGAAAATCTATGTTTTTTGTGAAGAGCACACAAGATATTGAGTTTAGGAACAGTTATTTAAACACCTCTTAATTTGGGGTTACCCATACTATCATGTTTTTTAGACGGTATTTTGCAAAATGTTTTCTTTCTTACATAGTGGTCTACATCTATAAGCCACAAATGTGGAGATATCCACTAGGTAACCACAAGTGTTCCACTGTTCTGTGTTCGCACATGTCTGCTGATAAAAACATGCCTAATTTGTGTAGGCGGGCCTAGCTCTTGTGATTCCTAACTCCTAGACACGACCTGGAGACATTATGGGGGTTATTCTAACTTTGGAGGAGGTGTTAATCCGTCCCAAAAGTGACGGAAAAGTGACGGATTTACCACCAGCCGTATTACGAGTCCATTATATCCTATGGAACTCGTAATACGGCTGGTGGTATATCCGTCACTTTACCGTCACTTTTGGGATGGATTAACACTCCTCCAAAGTTAGAATAACCCCCTATATTTCACCCAGCAGAATCCACACTTTTTTTACAATGTGAGTAGCTGCGCATTTTGGACCATTGCTTTGCCGCCACTTAAGGAAACCTACTATACCTAGACATTTCTGAAAAAAAGACGCCCAAGGGTGTGCAGGTTGGTGTTACTTGGGAGATTCTCATGAAGGATTCTTAGCCACAAGCCTTTGCAAACCTACAACTTTGCTTAAAACACACACATTTTCCTCAGATTTCTGTGTGGGAAGTTCTGGAATCTGGGGGATCCACAAATTTTCTAACACCCAAGTCTCTGCCATGTCGTCCCAAAAAAATATATATGTTACTTAAGTGAGTGGACTTAGCGCCACAGTAGCAAAGACACCAAAATGAAAAATGTACCCTTTTTTAAAATCTGGGTAGCTATGGATTTTGGGTGCTAGCTCAGGCAGCTCCTAGAGACACCAACCAAACCCATACATTTATCAAAACTAGACACCTGGTGGAGCCCAATTTAGAGTGCGTGACTTGTGAGGCTCTCACCAGGTTTTCTTACTCAGAAGCCCTTGCAAAACTCAAACTTTAGATAAGAACACACATTTTCCTCATATTGTTTGTGAGGGAACCTTATGGAATCTACAAGGAGCCACGCATTTCCTACCACTTAGTATTCCCCCATGTTTCCCCATAAAAGTGGTACCTCACTTGTGTGGGTGGCCTCGTGCCTTAGTCAGGAAAAACCCAAAACACAACCTGGACACTTACATTTATTCACCTACCTTTTTTGAATTGTAGGTAGCTGTGGATTTTGCCCTAGCTTACCTGCAGCCGGCACCAAGGAAAACCTACCAAACCCCTGACATATCTGAAAACTAGATACCTGGGGAAGTGCAGGGTGGCATGACTTTCTGTGGGTCTCATCAGGTTTTCCTACCCAGAAGCTTGTGCAAGTCTCAAACATTGGCTAAAACACATTTTCCTCATAATTCTTTGAGAAAAACTTCTAGAATCTGGAGGGACCATAGCTGATTTACCACCCACTGTTCCCCCACATCTCCCAATAAAAATGGTACCACACATGTGCAGGTGGTCCTCTTACCCGCAACATGAAAGGAGCCAAAAAGCAATGTGGTGACATGGACAGAAGGGGTACCTGAGATATTTGGGCCCAGACTCAGCAGCCACCCGGGGAAACCTACCAATCCCTGTAGTGGATCCTATTTAGTTTTTATGGGAATCAGGAGTTTAGCTTAGCCTTTGGCTTGTAGGCCTGTGCCCCTGTCACCCAGTGACTTTTAACCTACTTAGACTTGCTCTGTTTTAGCACATTTATTTAATTATTTCTTCCAAGATGGCTGCCATGTTTATAGCTGGGAAGATGTTTTTGTTTCACGTTATCAGTGCCACTCTATAAAGACGTCAGTATCAGCATCAACAATAAATGAGATACGTAGGTATTCTCATTATGTACTTTTTCACTTTCGTGCGACAGTAACATAATGTACCTTTTTAGGGAATTGTTTATATAATTGCCACCCCAAGCATGCCTCTTGTTTGGGAACATATCTGCATCAGGTGTCCTACCAGACCTGTATAAATACTTCTCACACAAACAAGATAATCAGAGGGATTCCTACCAGATGCCATCAAGGCTATCTATGCTACACATCGCCTTGATGCTGACCAAGTCTTTGTGTCCCCACTGAGTCCGACCTAGAGACCTCATTCCAAGGTAATGAGGGTTGGGAGGCTCTTCTCATGGACATGGTACTGGCAGATTAGATTTAACATACCTAGCTCTTCGTAGGTAGAGATTAGGTTCACCATTCTAGGGTATTAGGGCCTATTTCACATCTATTCAATATTTTATGTTATTGCAAGATATTGGGGGTCTTTGTATTCATGACTCTCATTTTCACAATTCTTTTTCTTGCATAATTCATTATCCTAATCATTGCAGCCCATTCGATTTATCGTAGATTGCAGTTTGTCAATAAAACCTACTGACAAATTCACTGCATCTCTTTCATTGTCTGTGTGTGACTGAGACATGTTGGTGATGTGAGAAAGGGGTAATCTATGTTTAACCACAACCTCCCGGAGATGTTGCACTCTTGAGTCCATGCGTAAAGGCTGCTACAAATCACCTTTAACTGTTTGGATTTTTGGTGAAGTACTGCTTGTGAGATGGGAGGGTTGGGATGACAGTTGTGACTTGTTGTTGAATTGGCCTAGTCACCTACAAACAAAAGTGCTGTCATCCTTATACCAGCAGTCTTGCCTAGAGTAAGAGTCAAACCTCAACATCCCACACATTACTGAAAACTAGACACCAGACTTTGCTTTAAATCGCATATTTTCCTTGAATTTCTATGTCATAAACTTCTTGAATCTGCAGGGATCCATAAGATTCCTTCTACCCAGCGTTCCTCCCCCCCGTCCTGATAAACTCCCATTGACCCTAGTTTAATCAATTCTTGTCATGGCCACTAGGCCCTCCCACACAAGTTGGGTAGCCATTTTACTTGGACAAGTTGTTGAGCGTTGGGAAGTAGGAATTCTGTAGATCCCTGGAGATTCCAGAAGTTTAGGTCACCGAAATGCAAGGTAAACTCCTACCCCAGGGGCAGCTCGCCCCACACACTGAAACGTATTCCTTGGTGTGGTTTTCAACATCACCCTCTCCCTAGGTACAGTTTAGTAACAAATATCTGATCTGCCTCCCCCTCCCAGGGGGTTGAACACAAAGGAAATATGTGTGTCATTTTTTTAAGACTGGCCATTGCCCAAGGTGTGACCCTCTCAACATATATATAACAATTTCCATGTATAACAAACTCCCTGGTGCCTAGAGGTAACCCCTCCCCCACCCACAGGGAGATTGGTCTATAGAATGGGCAGTCTTCTCCCGGTGGAAAAACAAAGAATTCAGATGGGCCATTTAGGGGGACCGACCCTAGTCTAGGGGCAGCTCCCCCATCATATACATAAAAATATATCCCTGGTGTCCAGTGGTCTCCCCCGTCCTGGGGGTAGATCGGCCTAAAAAAGGCCAACCTCCCCTCAGAGTGACAGAAAACAAAGACATGTGTAGCCATTAATGGGGAGATACCCTAGATGCCTCTCCCTGACATACTTATTGAACAACCCCTTGTGTTTAGTGGTTGTCAATCCCCAAGGGGGCAGATGATCCTACATAATGAGTGACCTGGCCCCCAATGGATGAGGAAGACAAAGGACCTATATGCCTAATCTGAGGGGGCAACCCTTGTCCATGGCGCAGTTCCCTCCAGCAAAAACAAAAAAAAACCCTTGCAATCTTGTCAGTGAATTCCTGCTGAATGATCATGGTATGACCTGCAATCCCATAGAAGGAATGCACTAAAAAGAGACGTCTAGGAAAAGGAGAAACTCTTTCCTTTCCCCTGGTGTCTCTCTTGCTGCCCCATCCACTCCCCAGTAGAGTAGTCCCCCAGAAAAGGTCCTCCATGCTGACCGCAAATGGCTTCCAGCCTGTACCCGGGGAGTAATCATGACGTCAGCACGCCATGCGTGTTCTGACTTGATGATCTTACTGAGGGAGGAGTTGGGGTGGCAGCCGAAGCACTCGGCTGCCATCCCCAGAGAAGACATGTGGCAAGGGCCACGGGTGAGCATCAGCACTTTCCCCACTGATGGGTGTTAGGACATGCTGAACTCATCCTTATTACCTGAGAAGTGGTGGTTAGGATGTGTCCAGCACATCCTTGGCACGTAAGGGGTCAAACTGGCAAGGACCTGAGGAAGTTACAAAAAAAAAAGTAATGAAACGTATTGGCCTACGATTCTCATTGTACCCAAATAAATAGATTTTCGGTTCAGTACCTCAAATTTTGTGTTGAGAACTTTATGCTTACGTATTAGGATCAGTATTATTTGGAAAAATAAAAGTTTTCTCATTAAGGAAACAAGGGAATATGAGTTATTTGTCATCAAACTCTTTTTGTCTCTTCATTGCATCTTATATGATATTGTTGGGTGGGACCCCAGATTGAGGTCTAATCTTAGTCTAAAAAATAACCCTTTTCCTTCCCCACCAACTCTTAGTTTATGTTTTTTGTGTGCTTCTTCAGCTGGCAGCCTTCTAACAGTTTTCCAGGTCACATCGCACACATGAAGCCTTCAAGCCACAGAACCCTAGTAGACCATGGTTTCAGAGGCATTAATACATCTTTCTCTGTTAGACAACTTATCTAACATGAAAGTTTTGGGCTGATCACTTCTATAGTGATGCAGTTACCTCTGACAATGTTGTTATGTTGGTGTGAATCATCTTTGAAACTCGACTTAGGCCCTTTCTTTGGTAGTCAGATCAGCTTATTTAGTTAGAGAGGTGAAGGTGGTTTTGTAAATATTGACATAAAGAAGCAATTATATATGACAGGGACTTCTAGCTGCAGATTCCTTACCTTTGGATTTCTGCAGCCAGATATTATCTCTTCGGGATAATGCAATACTGAAGGTAAGTACCTCGTTCGATTTTACCAATATGTTACAGTATAATTTGCTTTTCACACTTCAAGTGCATTTCCTTGCTGATACATTGTGTATGCGCGTAATAGTTGCATTGCATATTGTGTGCAGGGGAATAAGATTTGATTTTTTAAATTAAATGTTTAAAATGTACCCCTGGTTTCCTAGTGTTCTTGAGGCTAACAGAATGGAAGCACCCATCTCAGCAAAAAGAAGACTTTCTTCCATCCTACACGTCCTAAACCTCCCTATCCTGCAGAGGGTGTTGCATACAGAACATAATTATTAGAACGTGAAAGAGTTTGGAAGATGAAAGATCTGAAAGGGTTGAAAGAAGGAGTATCTTTCGAAAACTAGGAGAACCAAGGGCCAGATGTATCAAACTTCTTTGCATTCGCAAACAGTGCGAATCGCAAAATTCGGTTGTTTGCAAATGCAAAAATGATGCAAAAATGCCTTTCACGATGTATGAAAGGCATTTGCAGTGCAAACATAAGTAATCGCTAAAATCGTGATTCCTTGCAACTGTGACATGAATTTTTAGGGTCGCAATCTGCGTATTGCAAAAAGCAACATGATTTAGTGAATCGCTATCTGCATAACACAAATTGTGACCTAGATTTGCGATTCACAGATAGCGATCCGCAAATTCATGCCGCTATTTGCGATATGCAAATTCCATCTCGCAATGCTATGCATCCTAAATTTGCAAATAGCGAATATTTGCAGAATGGCCTTTTGCACAAGCAATTTACCACAAATTGAAATCAGGTAGTAACCAGGTGCAACCTATATAAAGAGGCCCAGAATGACTTAGTGCCTTTTCCACAATGGCCACACTCTACATCATGGTGAGGAGGATGAGGATCCTGGCAAGTTTGAGGAGAGGGAGGAGGAGACAGGAGCACATTTTCAGAGTGCGCATAACCCTTTTTGACCAGACAGAGGAGGAGATATATGAGAAGTTCAGGTTACAATCCATATTGCAGTGCACCACACACAGGACCAATAGTAGACCCACCCATGTGCAGGTATTATGCTCCCTGTACCTAGTAGCCTCAGGGAGCTATCAAGGGGTTATAGCAGCAGCTGGAGTCGTCTCACAGAGCGACCTTTCACAATTTTTCAATGCATTTCTCAATGCCATGCTGAGCAAAATTCAACAGCACATAAGATATCTAACACCCCACAGGAATTACTACAGACAAAATTCAATTTCTACCAGATTGCCCGATTCCCACATGTAATAGGCGCCATCGATCGGACACATGTAGCAATCTGTCCACCATCGGCCACAGTGTATGTTGATTGCAACCGTAAAAATTCACAATCCTTGAACATACAAGTAATTAGCAATGCCTCCAACATTAGAACTGATCTCGGGGCCTGATATCCAAGTAGCACACATGACTCCTACATTTTTCGCCACAGTGGAATTTACACAAGACTACTAGCTGTGGAGTCTGGCGAAGGATATCTACTAGGTAATGTATTAGTTGACAATGTTGCATTGATGTAAATAAGATGTAACATATAACAAGTACTCATTTTACTCTCATGCCATTCCAGGAGACAGTGCCCATGCTGTGCGGTCCTTCATACTGAGGCCCTACCTGAGTCCTGCAACGCCAGCCGAAAGGAGGTATAATGCTGCTCACAGGACAACACGCAGTGTTGTGGAGAGGACCTTCGGACTGCTGAAGAGCCGCTTCAGATGCATCCACAAGAGTGGTGGTGCACTACAATACAGCCCTGAAACAACCTGCAAAATTGTGGCTAGTTGTGCTATGTTGCACAACATTGCTACAATGAGGGGCATACCTGTGGAACCCACAGAGCCCGACTCAGATGAGGATGGTGATCCCTTGCCACCCCTTCACCCAGTAGACAGAAGCAGTGCAGCAGAGGGCAGACAAAGACGTGCTGACATCACGTGCAACCAATTCTGATGTAAGTAATGACAATACTACGTCTATTATATGTATTGCTGTAGGTAGCATCTTTATTGGCATGACTTCAGGTAACATATGTGTGATTAGGACATAGCTAAGCACTATACACAAACAGGTGCGTGTAACAGTGTCACACTATTAGCATCATAGTATAACTGTTTTGCTACATGTTAAGCTTGTCCCCTACACCCCTCATCATCACTTCCTACGTCCACGCACTTCACTTGAGTGCTCTGTGGCCTCAGTGGAACCTCTTGAAGCGGGTTCAAAGACACCTACGATCCATCACAGGGGCTGTGAGACTGCTGAGGCAAGAGAGCTCCTCACTACACCCACCACCCAGTTTGCTGTTTATAGCATTCTGTGCTGTCTGCATTGTATCCAAAACATTAGTGATTTGCACTAATCCCTGTGCAATGTCCTGACTGAAATGTGCCATCTCCACTTGTATGCCCACAGCACGTTGTGATCTCAAGGCAGTTGAGGTAGCGAGCCTATTGACCGATCTGCAGAAGCCATTCAACCTTCCCATCAATTCGAGATGGCGCATATGGTGGCTGACACGCTCCTGCTGAATCACAGTGCAGAGTTCCCTAATGGCGTTTGCCATCTCCTTTGTGTTTTCTGCTGCTGTTTGCTGTCCCTCATGAAGCTTGCACATGTTTTCATTAAGAGACTCCAACTGCTTGTGCAGTACTCCCATGTTGTCATTGTGAGACACCAACTGCCTGTGCATTGACCTCATGTGTTAACATTGCAGGAGCTGCACTTTCAGCATGGAAGCTTCAAGGCTGCCAAAGAGTGATGGGCCCTCTCCTTCATCAGTGCACTGTCTGCCTGCATTGTGACGCTTCCTGAGGGGAGTGGACTGACACTGGGGCAAGGACTGCTGTCTTACTGTGATTCTAGCCTGTGGGGGTGGTGTGGGTACTTCATCCGGCATTTTAAGTCCAGGTTATACTCTGCGTCTAGTTGGTGCAATAATGAAGGACTCAGTGGTGTTTGAGTCGGATTGTGGCTGTGTTTCGCTATCCCCCACATTTCCACCTTCTGTTGCATCAGGGCCCGGGACATCTACAACGACAATGTGCAGCATGTCATTTTTGAATATTTCACAAATAGTTGCATAATAATATTAAATTTACACTAACATCGTATCACTAGGAGTCTTTTGTGTTGTTTCTCTATTTGGCTGAACACTATCTTGCTATTTATGTGGTAGTTGCACTTTGGGGTGTGGACTACCACTCCCATAAGCCATTGTTGCATTGTATGTAAGATGTGGCATGGACTACTTATCACACTGCATCGAGCTAATAGCTATTTTCTAGGGGGCATTTGTACATTCACATATGGGGATACACATCATTACTGCCCTTACCTTTGCTGGGTGTTCCTGAGTTGTCAATGTCAGTGACACCACTGACAGCTTCAGGAAGCAGTGTGGACTCCACCATGTCTTCCATTGGTGTGGACGGTGTCTGGGTGGATGGTCTTCCTCTGGTGCTCCTTGCCTTCTTTAGCCTGTTGGCTACCCTCTCTTTGGCAAGGGAACGCAAGTCGCACCATCGCTTGCGTATCGCCTTAACGGAGCGCTGCGCAACACCCACTGCGCATATTTTGATCGGGATGTCTGACCACAGTTTCCTCTTCTCACTTTCAGGTACTTGGAGTATGTTCTTCCCAAAAAGTTTTTCATGGTTCCTGACCACTTCCTCAGTGAGCACCTCCAATTCCTGCTCACTGAATTTGAGCTTGCGCTTCCTGTCACCTTTCACCTGCACATTCACATGAGTGGCCATGTTGCTGTTTGGTCCTGGCTAGCTCACAAGGCTGCCTCCCTGGTGCTGGGCTGTGTCTCTCTGCCTGCTCCTGTGGATGTGGCTCCTGGAAATAGCATGGGCTGACTTACTTCCTTGTTGTGATGTAATCAGCCTGTTCCGGTTTGCCGTTTTTGCAATTTGCGATTTTCAAATACCGATTTCCTATTTTTTTGTGATTTTGGTATTTGCAAATCGCAAATTGCGTTTGCGAATTTTAAGAAATCGCTATTACCGAGTCGCAATTTTGATACATCCCATTTTGCATTTCTTAAATAGCGATTTCCTAAAAGTCGCTATATAAGAAATGAAAACTGGGAGCTTGAATACATCTGGCCCCAAGAGAGGAGGAAAACCTTATGCTGAGGCTGTCCCTGGTATTGATGTCTACTCTAATTAACATGCAGACAAATGGAGGTAAGAGAGTTTGAAGCAGATCTCTGCAACCTATTGATGATGATATGGAGGAACTGGTCCTGTGGGTCCCTGTGGCAAATGAAAGAATCCATGGGTATCTGTACTCGCAGACACGAGAGCAGGACTGTAGGAAGACTCACACCTGTAGGAACCCAAGGTAGACACTGCAGCAGTTACCAATCATGTAGAACTTGCTAGCTCGAGTAGGTCACATCCCACAAGTCCCCCATAGTTCCTTGCTGACCAGGAATCAACAAATGAGACTGCTACTTTACTAAGCGAAATTAAGGAGTTGCAGGCTAAAATCACAAATATATCCTCACACATCCCAGTGACCTCAGTGAAGCCACCATTGAAAACAAAAGCCTCACACTCTAAGCTCACCTTATCAGTTTCCTTCTTAGAAAACAAATCGCGCTCCCTGTCTGAGACCAGAGGATCCGTCACAGATATCAAAATGTGGCATTGTAGATAAGACCAGCTTGTTCACTTTTACGTAGCCTGAGTCCAAGAGACTACTGTCACTCTTCTATGGAACACATTCATGCAGAAGAACAATGCAAATTGATCATCCTAGTATAGGGAATAAGAAAAGTCATGATCCATACTCCAAGCCTGAAGGTCCACTGTTAGGATTAAAACTGTTAATGCTTTCTATAGAGAAAAAATAGTTTGGCTCCCCGTAAATGACTCTCCGAAATCTTGTGATCACCAAATTGCCCAGGGTAATGTGTAAGTAGCCACCTGATGCCCTGAGGAGCTATAGTGTTTTCCATTTCCATACCCCATTCAATTCTCTTTCACTTTTGATATGTAGCCATGAGGAATAGTTTTCTCCACTGTGTTTTACGTTTTGTGAAACTAAACGATTGTTTATATATCGTGAAAAACGGTGTATTAACCTGCATATTTTTTTTATATTTTCCTACAAACTACCTAAAGTACTACCCAGCTCCTGCTTTCGTGTACATTGCTTTTTCTTTCCATTTCTTTTCTTGTTTCTGCTTGTGAAAGCTCCTATTTGCCCAAAGCAATAAAATAAATTATATCAATCAAATCTTAACATTACTAGAGTCACGTGCTCTACAGAGTGATCTGTGAGCACACGTCATTGCTTAACCAAGTACCCACGCTGCAGCACCTCCAATGTGGATTAAAAACCAAACTGGATTAAAAAATGCGCTAATTGAGGTTGCCTGGGAACGGATTTCTTTGCAAAGTAATCATCTTGTCAGTGATGTCTAAGCATTCCTCACATTCTAACCGACATCATCAAATAAGGAGACATTCCGTTTTGTAGGAAATTGTATGGATTAATCTAAGGTAAAGGGAGTAGAGCTGTTTTATTTTTCTTTTCAATGGAAATGGCTCCTACATTAGGTACAAAACGAAAGACAGTTTCTCCCACTTCTTGTAGAAATGCATTCGCTACTAAATAAATACGAAAATACACGGACTTTGGGTGCCTTTAAGGGAAGGTAGGTCTCTATTCACGACCAAAGTTAAAAGGGGAAATCCTTCCAATCTCTCAGGTTCTGGGTGACTTCGTCCATTTAGGATTGGAATGCATGTCCTAATTTACCTGGCAGTGGCGATGAGGGATCTGTGCAATGATTCATCAGGTCCTTGAAACTCTCGACTGTTCGATAGAAGCTACACGTAGCAAAAACACTTCAGTGCACTTAGCAGCAAAATATATTAGGTTTCTCTGCGGTATGGCTGACTGCATAGTTTTCATTGTCTTTTTCATGTGCATGTCTATAAGTCATTAAGTTTATATGCTGATATATGTGGCAGGGAAAACCTGATGACATCTCCCCTCGCCGCCTCTCATTTCTTCCTGAAATCTTATGTTCGTAGAGTTCCAGTGGCAGCTGGTGATCACTGAAATTGGACGGGGTTATTTTTTTCAGAACTTGTATTGTCTGCCCCCAATATGTTAGGAATTATCTTCGGTATTCTAAGGCCAGAATTTTGCCATGGGTACTCCCACAAGCCAGGAGTTACATACAATATGTCAGTAAAAGACTTTTGTCAACTCTGCTTAGGGAAGGCATTCCATGGGTGTAGTGAAGGCGTTCCTACGCATTCACCCATGACTTTAGTGCATTCCTAGATTTACTGAGAATAGTACACCTGGGAATGCAGCAAAATGGTGTGCCATCCCAACAGAATCATAACCAGAGGAAATATGTTTAATTTTCATTGCCATTTCCTCTATCTATGCAGCACACAGAAAGAGGAAAAGGTGTTCCTCCCAATACAAACAAATCCTGCATGTAACACAGGCACATTTGCACAGTAGCAGAAGGGTACCTGCATTGCTGTGCAAGAGTGCCTGCTTTGGCACTTGGTAGTATTCATTGCGTCAGCGCAGAGAGAGAGAGCAGGAATGTGTCATATCTTAGTACAGATGGTGCATTTCTGCTCTCTCCATTCGAGGCAGCACAGCAAGTTGTCTTGCTGCGTTGCATGGCATCACATTTTAGGAAATATGGGCCTTAGCCTTCAACCTTGACTCTCTACCTACCTGTAGGATAAACAAGGGAAAGGCGCACAACAGCTCCTGTTCTTTGTGCTTGCTAAATGCAGACATACACCACATGAGACTGGCAAGTCCAGGCTTAAAAATTCAGCACAGGTCGTGTTAGCAACAGGTCTTCGGCTACTGGGCATTGTGGTTTGGCGTCTTTGGACTTCACTTCTCTCTGGTCCCCTTATAAGTCTGGCAGTAGACTGGGTGCTCTGCTGAGCACCAGGTTGACATTTACAACGCATATTAAAAGGGTGGGGTTACTTTGTTGTTATTTCTGGTTGTGGTCCATTGTTTTGTGGGCCCTCTCTCTTCTCCTTGAGGAAAAAAACTGATTTGCTCGGAGACATGAGGAAATGAGGGGTTCCCTCTCACCTCCTCTTGCTATTTGCTTGCTCTTATGGACCCCACTTAAAGGCGGTGTCCTCTTGCTTCTTTCTGCTACATTGTTTGAGCCCGTCAGATACACTGAAGCCCACTGGAGGCATGAAACGAGAGAACACTTAAGGTCTTGGCTCAAGATTCTCGATTAGGGAAATGTAGGTGGCAATAGCAGAACACAAGCAGGAGAAAGGAAGGATTCTGCCTTAAGTGGTCCGCTCTCACAAATAGTTAAGAGGCACACAGATCACTTGCTAAGTTAAAGTTTAAAACAGACAACAAGGCCTTCAGGATGTGACCTGAACTTTCCTTTGGGCATATCATTTAAAGAAGTGATACAAGGCTTGGTAGTTAGAAGTTATGACCTGCAGCCTAAATTAATTTCTACCTTTTTAAGAAAACAACTCTTTCTTGAAACAGGCAGTTTTCTGGCCATACAGAACAGGATCCTACCACTTCTTATCTAACCGTCAATATCTGAATATCAGGTTATGTGCATATTATCCTCTCTCTCTTCCCTCTTCACTGCATGTTCATTTTTTCTTTGCATGTATCCACTCCTTCTTGTCTTTTATCATGGTAATCTACAGAATAGGAGGATGAGGTCCAGGCTCTAGATTCTTCTCTAAAGGAAAAATGTATGCAGAGGACTGAACATTCTGCACTTTTTGAGTACTTGGAGGAGAATGTAAAATTTCCTAGCTAACGTAAAGGAAAGTTTCAATTCTACAAAGGACACAGAGGCAAGAATTATGCTCATCTTTCTTTTATTTTTAGCTCTAGCAGGCTTCAACATTTACATAAAAACTACCTTTCCCAAAAACCACTTGGAAAGGAAATACCCAAGATCAACCAATCAGATATCACAATGTACCTTCTTTATCCACGCCCTTCATTCAGGCTCCCTCTTTCTTCATACAACAGTAGCCCAATGACTTGACTTCATCATTCCCCTTTGGAGTTGTCAGCTCCTAAAATCAAAACATACCACCATAACTAAGGCCTCAATGAGAAACTTTCTTATCATAAATAACCATGGATACTAACACTTCACAAACCACATTTCAGGATTTTGAGTAGTCACATGTCAACCAAAACATTCAAATAAAATAAGGGAAATACATATGCCATATGAAAAAACTGAGTGTTGATTCAGCCAAACAAATGAACCAAGAACCCTAATCTGAATAGTGAGGCCTTTCTCGAAAACGTGGGTGGGAATAAAGCTTGCCTCAGTGCCTTAATAGAATTGAAATGTTCCGTTACGTGAGCTGGGGAATTGGATATTCTATGTAATGACTGCAGGTGAGGATTATGTTCGTTCAAAGCTTATCCACGACCAAAGATACGATGTCCAGAACCGGTTTAAAGTAAAGTCGCTTAAACATTGAATCCGAAGACCAATCTACTGCATTGATAATGTTCTTTAGCCTTGCACCTAGAAAGAAAGCCTTAGAGGCCATGGCCCGTTGAACCGAGTTGGCCCCAAAATGTGACACATCAATGCCTGCCTCATGAATAATCTAACACACCCATCTGGCAGTAGTGGAAAAACAGTCTGCATTGAAAGGTTTTTTTAAAGATATCAAAAGTTGCCTTTCTTCAGGTGGCCTAAGTTCCTCTGTCGAACTCTCATCAGCCTTAAGGCAATGTACTATGCAAAGTTTTGTAGTTGCATCAAATGCTAGATACAAAACTGTTCTAGAGTTATGTTTAGTCCTCCTAGATATGTAAAAGGTGACCCCTTCCACGGTGAATACTGTACCCAGGACATCCAACGCTCGAATTTCTGAAACTCTCTGACAAGAGACTAAGCAAAGTAGCAGCGCCATTTTCCATGAAATGTCCATACTGATAGAAATGTATTATTCTGCCAAGACTAAAACAGATTTGAAACCCTGTTAACGTCCCATAGAGAGGAATACCTCTCATCAACTTATTTACGGAATAGTGTTGCACCACCGGATAACCTTGATCAGGGACATGACCCACCAAGATAGCCGTCCTGAAGGTATTTATTGTTCTGTAGACCAAGCCCTCCAAAGCCAATGAAGAGTGGAAACTCATGATCTGGACAACATCAGATTCCATGGGATCCTTACCTTGTTGCACAGAGCAACAAACCCATCATGGCCAGGCGGACTTGTAAAGCTTGATGGTACCTCCTGCTCATGCTCTAGCCAGTGGTTATTCAGCCACCAGTGAAAGGCCAGGGACTCTCTATCTTTGCATGTAATCCTCCATGCCATAAGGGGCATTCCCTGCTGGAGGATGAGTTGGTGAGGGTTGCCAAGACAGTCTCAAAGAACAAATGGAGAGTGGGTAGACGAATGAGAAAATCCCAACAAAGTTCCAGAAGAATTGGGAACCAGTGTCGTAGTTGGACTCTCACTCCTAGGTGAGACTGCTGGTGTAGGGGAGACAGCACTTTTTTTGTTTGTAGGCTACTAAGCCATTCCTACAACAAGTCACAACTGTATGCCCAACCCTCCTGGCTCACAAGCAGTACTTCACCAAAACTCAGAAAGCAAAGGTGGATCCAGGCAGCCTTACGCTTGGACTCGAAATAAGACCTCTCAGGGAAGTCGTGGTGGAACAGAAGTTATCCTTTTCTCTCATCAGCAACAAGTCTCAGTAACACACAGGCAACGAAGGAGATGCAGGAAAGCTTTCAATATATTTATTGAAAAGACTGCAATCTACGATAAAATGCTTGAGCTGCAATGATTAGGATAATAAACAGTAAAAGAAGTTTAATTGTGAAGAAGAGAGTTGTGAATATAAACCCCCCTCCATCTTCCAATAAACATGAGATATAAAATTCCTAGCAAAGAGAACCTAATCTCTAACCTAATGAGAGCTAGGTATGATAAACCAAATCTGCCAGTCCAAGTCCATGATCAGCGCAGTCCTACCCTCGTTACCTTGGAATTAGGTCTCTAGGCCAGACTCCTTGGTGACACAAAGGCAGCAATATGACGTGCAGTGTAGACGGAACCCCTCTAACGACCTTGTCCGTGTGAGATGTATTTACACAGATCATGTCGGAACCCAGACACAGGTATGTTCCCAAACAACTGATAAGGAGGCACATTTGTGGCAGCAATTATATAAATAATCCACAAACAAGTGTACATTATGTTCCTATCACATGTAAGTGAGAAAAGGACATGATGATAATACCTACGTCCATCACTGATCATGACGCCAATAATGACGCCTTCACAAAGTGGCACTGATAATGCAAATCAAAACATTTCTATGAAATATAAAAAATGGCAGCTATCTTAGAAGGAATAATAAAATAAATTAAATAAAACAGAGCAAGTTAATTAGGTTAAACGTCGCCTTTCTTCCCAACAGAGAGTATGTGGGGGGAGAGGGGCTAGCATTATTTCTTCACAATTGCAGGTCCCTGACCTCAGACGCCTGGGTCCTGCAGACCATTCAGAGTTTCCATATGGAGTGTTACTGCTCCCTGACCCAGTGTTACAACCCACAACCCCTGGGTTTCTTTGCAGAACAATTCACCTTTATAGATCAAGAGGTAACGGAGCTGCTGCAAAAGGACACAACAGCCTGTCATAAATCTCCGTGAGTTCAATGAATGGCTGGTTACCCGCCACTTCAAGGTGAAAGATATCCATCTGTTGAGAGACCTTCTGTGACCAGATGATTGGCTGGCACGTTTGGACCTGAAGGAATACATAGCTGATGGGCCCTACCTTCACACCCCATTGCTGGCTCCTCCAGTTTCAGTGGAGGAAACATGTTTTCAAATTCGGCCTCTCATTGGTGCTATGGTGTTTCACCACGGTCTTGAATCTGGTGGTGGAATCCCTGTGTGCTGGGTTTTTGGTTAATAGTGTATCTGAACAATATCCTGTTGATGGATCATTGTCCACAAAGACTTGTAGAACCACTGCAGGTGACGATATACCTACTCGAGAGCTTGGGGTTTGTCTTCAAGGTCTTTCATCTACGCAAATGCCTGAAGTACTCAGAATTAGTTCCCCTGTCAGAGAAAGTGAAGGAGAAGATGCAGTGGTAGCTATTCCACATGGAGGCTTGGAATGAGAGCTATATTTGGATCTGACCCGTATATTATCATAGAGTCAGATGTCAGCAAGTCGGGCTGGGGAGCAAGGTGCAGGGATTCTTGTACAGAAGGATAAATAGTCCGCAAGTGAGCGACAGCTCAATTAAAATTATATAGAGCTGCTGGTGAGATCCTTTGCTGTCCAATGGTGGACTATGGAGAAGGTGAGATGCTATGTTCTTCTAAAGATGGACAACATCTCCACAGTGCGTTATTTCAACCACCTCAGGGTTTCCAGGTCGGAGGGCTTGTCGGACCTAGCCAAATAGTTTTGGACATTTTGTCTGACTAACAACATATCATCGTGGTGGAGTATCTCTCAGGTTCTTCCAACAAGGTAGCGGATTGGTGCTCAAGCACATGGAACAATATAAGCCTATGGAAACAGGATCCAAAAGAAGTTTTTGCACAAATAGAGAACAAATGAGAGCCCTATTTGCATCACGGCTGGCCCATCAGATTACCAAGTTTTTGAGCTGGAAGCCGGACCCATTGGTGGCAGCAATGGATGCGTTCCTGCAGGATTAGTTTCAGGAGTGGGGTTACGCATTTCCCCCCTTTGCAACGATCATGAGACTGTCTGCCCACATTCAGAGGCAACAAGTGAGTGTGGTTCTGATCACCCTGTTCTGGTGTGTTGAATCTATTTTAGTTCTTATCGGGACTCAGGAATTTAGCTCAGCATTTGGCTTGACGGCTTGTGCCCTTGTCACCTGCATGATTTCTATAGAATTGTCCTCTGGGGATGACTCATGCACTTTTAGTTTTCTGTCCTCTTTTGGAGGGGAAAAAGCTGCCGCACCTGGACTGGTCTTTCCCTTGTCTGCTATGATACCCTTGTCCTAAGAGAGGGCCTTGGAAGAAGGAACGGCCGGACAAGCCCCCTCTGCCAGGACCTGCCCTGACAAAAATTTTGGGGTGAAATATCCTCTTCATGGAAGCCTGTGCCTCATCAAGTGAGGTGAACATGGAGACAAACTTCCCCTGTTCCTTGATGAAGGGTTCCCCAAACAAACCTTCTTGCACCATCATGCCTGCCTCCATAGAAGCTAAATCCCCAAACTTGGGGTCCACCTTAATAAGGAGAGATTGGCGCCTCTTGGTTAGAACAACACAGTTTGAGTTGCCCAAGAAAATTATGGTCCATTGGGCCCAGCCTAAGAGGTTGTCTGGAGGGACAGGGGTGTCGGATAATTTCGCCTCTTCCACCATATCAAAGATCTTTGTGAGGGGACCAATGACATTGAGGAGCTTATCCAGGCAAGACCTCCAGTATCTAACTATGCCCTTCTTGAGGTCACGGACAAACTACCCCAGGAAAGTGGCCATTCCGCTGTCTATGTCTGGAGTGAGGGCCACCTTACCCGCAAAAGAAAGGTGTGGGCATTCAGCTCGAAGGCAAACTCACCCCCTTCTCCAGAGATTTGTGCAGGTTGCTAGCCACGGAGGTAGCCACCTTGTAGTGGGGTGTCCACCCTCCTAGCGATGAGAAGGGATGCACCAAGTCATCAGGATCTAACATGTCAGAGGATGTAGCCTTGGTTCTTGGGGAGCATCCAGATGAGGCATGGGGGTTGTATCTGGGAGACTCGTCATCATCCCCATCTGGAATAAAAGGGAGGGGAGGCTGAACCCTCAAAGGGGGGACCCGTGGCTTCCAATGGCCCTCCCCCCCTTCTCCGTTGAGGTCAGAACGGGCTACGAAGGTCTTCTTCAAATGCTTGAAAGTGCTCAAGTTAGCACCTGAATGTGACTTTGTTTTGATGTGTGCTGTAGTGGAACTGAGGCATCTAGGCCCTCTAGCTGAAAGGGGTCCTGAGCACGGGGCCGGTCCTGGCTGACATCCAAGGGTCTAGGACAGACATCAGGAGGTGCCTCTTTAGAGACTCAATGGCAGATGCAACTGCCTGATGAATAGAGGCATCCATGGCCTCACAAAACTCATAATCCGGAGGAAGGATAGATACTGATACCTCCTACATGTTTTCTCCTGCCATTTCTTGGAAAATGCTAGCGGAAGGACTTGACATATTCCAGCATGCACCTAATCTGCCAGCCAATGTGATGCTGGAGCAAAACCAGTTAATTTGGATGTGTTCGAAACATGAAAACATGAGATGGGTCTCGCCTAGGGGCAACACACCCTTATGTTGAGAGGGTAAGCACTACAATAGCCTGGGCCTTGCCCCTGGGGCACCCAGCGCTAATAGCGCTTGAGAACTGACAATGAGGAATATGCCCAGGGATGCAGGAGACACAGATCGAGTGAATCAGGTGTCGGTGCTGCTTTAGAATTAATTACTGACCCCACGCAGGGCGTAAAGGCTTCTAGGCAGATGGAGAGAGGCACAGGCTGTGCAGTGGCGCTGGGCCTTGGTTTTTTAAAGGACGGGTCAATTGCAGAACAATAAGATGGGTAACACACGGATATCAGTCGCAATTATACGGTTGGAGCACCCTCTATTAGATGCCAGGCCTCACCGCACTCGTGCTGCCCCGTCACCAACCCGCACAGCAAGAGGACTGTAAAATAAGCATCCGCAGTGGAAATAAGCAACGTTATGAACCAATCACCAAAACAGTACACACATTTCAATAACAAAAGGAAGGCAATAGTCATCTTGTTGCCTGCTGGAGTGGGAAAGACAGAGTAAGCCTGAAGGAAGGACATAAAATGTGAAGGGACATTGTGATACCTGATTGGTTGATCTGTAGACTACATTTAGAAGTTAGTAGTAGATTTCTCCATTATTTTTCTTTCTTTGTGTATTAGCTTGTTAGGCTTGCACTCCTGATTTCTTGAGTGTTTAGTAGTGTTTGGAGTGGCAATAGAATGATGGGAAAGGATTTCAAAGGAGAAGTTGTACGTTGTTATGTCTGAAATGCCTAAAAGGGGGAGGAATGTTTGAGAAAACTCCTGGACATGCCTTTCAATGGCCTTACCTTGTTTGGAAAGCATGTGGATGTGGGCCTCCAAGTATTTAAAACAGATACAGAAACAGCAAAGGCACCATAGGTACGTTTCATCTTATTTTCATTGCTAGTAAAGATCCCATCATTACTGAGGATTCGTATGGAGGCCAAAGCCAAACATATTAACCCCAGAAACAATTTAGTTATGACCAGGGATATACCTCCAATTACAATCAAAGGAAAGGATAAGAAAGGTAATCGGGTCGAAAGAGAAGCTCTTCTCAGTTGCATACCAACGACAACCAAAAAAGAGCTTGACTCACCACTGTGCCCCCATGACATCCTGAACGCAGAAAATAAGGGGGGATAAATTTCCATTTTTGCCCCCGCATGGGAGCCCGTAACATTGGACAAATGGATGAGGCAAATAGTTCACATAGGTCAGACATTGACATTTATTCCAAGACTGCCTTTCTGCCTGCCCAAGAAAGAATATCATCTCCATTTGAGGGAGGTGGACCAGGAGCTCCCTTTCCTCCTCAAGGGAACAATAAAAAAGTCCCCAAATCCAAAGAAATCAGTTTTTTTTTCTCCGGATCGCTTTCAGAAGATGCTCAAATCTATGGGACTGGGCTTTTTCTTATGAGATTGGCATACAAGTGGAACACTTACCAGATTGCCAAAAACAATCAAGAGCACGTACTCAGTTGCCAGCTTTGAGACTTCCATGAGTAGGAGCTACACCAGGAGCAAGTGTATTTCATATTCTGACAATGGGGTCACCACATAATCAATCTCTTTGCCACACCAAGCAACAAGAAATGACAGTATTTTTCAGGCAGATGCTGGCATCCAGAACAAATGGGCAATGTCCTTTTGATCAGACGGTCCAAAATCTTTGCTTATGCCTTCCCTATTTTTCCCTTGCACCCCAGGGTATTAAAGAATGTGAAGATGGATCATTGCACAGTGATCCTAATTGTTCCAACTTCGCTACACCTATACGGGTACAGCAAACTCATAGGGCTGTTGATGTATCCAGCCATTTGTCTAAATTTACAACCCTATCTCCTTTTAAGACATGACAGAACGATACTATACCACAATGCTAGGTCACTGAACCGGACAGCATGGTACGTGAGCACTTAGAGTTTGACTATTTGAATCAACCTCAAGACTGTAGAAACATTCTTGCACGGGCTCCATCAGCTGCAAAAACCTACAATGCTAGTGGAGATGTTTCTGTGTCTATTGCAATAGCAAACACTTCCATTAGCTTTAAATGCAACCTTATCTAATAGTCCCATTCTTGTTGGATCTGGCCAAGGATGGGCTCAAATACTTTTCAGTCAGAGTGCATTTCAAGGCTGCATAGTCTTCATAGTCTTAAATCCACCTCATGTCTCTTTAATACACTATGAGTCACACCCTGCCCCTTAGCTCACTCTTGCTTTCTCCCTTTGTGATGGATTTTCCCTTTGTCGTGGGTATGTTAGGACTTATGCCTACTTGGGATATAACTAATAAAGAAAATGACAGACGACTCCTTATTTAGGAATGAGAATGTGATTTATTTTTATTTACTTTTTATATATTTTCGTGATCTTTCTCTTTTCTTTTCTCTTCTTCCCTTTCTCTCTGACTCTCTCTTTTTTGTAGTCTTCTTTCTGTGACTTTTAGTAAGATATTGTTTTTTCTTTTTCTTCCTAGGTATGTCTCAGTTTCCGGATTCTCTCATACTTATTTCTGCCCCCTCTTCCTCTTCCTGCTTCCAAAAATAGGAACTCGGGTTTAGTATACAAGCCTGTACCTGCATTAGCTACGTTCCTCCTGGGACGTGGCGGGTAGTTTTGGGGTTCTTGGGTGTCTGCACATCTTCAGCTTGGGACTTTGTTTCCCAAGCCCTTTCTGCCTCACTGGGACATTCTCTGCTCACCTTCGCCCTCTTGACGTCCTCCTCCTCTTCGAACTTCCCCGACTCCGCGTCTTCTTCTGCCGTCCTCCGTCCGCCTCCGTCTCTCCTCGTAGCCTTCTCCTCGACTCCCGTCGCGCCGCAGCAACCCTCTTCTTTAGGGTTAGCTAGCGTGTTCGGCCATAGGGCGCTTTTTGATGTTCCCCCTGGCGTACTCTTCTATCGGCCCCACTCGTGCAGTGGGGCTCAATGTAACAACAACCCTGTTACACCCGTCCTCCATCTTTCCCCTTTTTATGTTTTTCCCTCTCTTGCATTAAGTAGATGGCTAATGCAGAAAAATAAATACCGCCTCCCAAAAATGAGCGCTGGTGACCCACACAAGCAACCACTGGTTCAAATTAAGAACTGGCTTCTCCTAGCAAGTAGAGTAGGGATAATGCAAGCTTTCACCATCAAGGAATGGTTTCACTAAGGGAAGAGTCATCCTAAGAACCAATCCCATATTGCTTCCCATGATTCTTACTGACTTTCATTTCAATTAATCAGTCATTCTCTGACCTTTTGTTTCCAAACCCATCCACGTTGGCAGAAAGATCATTACATTTCTTGGACTTACGTAGATGCCTCAGGTTCTACATTGAGAAAACAAAGAAAATAACTCATCAGAACAGCTGTTAGTGTCTTTTGGACCGCCACACAGAGATTGGCCCCTGTCTAAACAGTGGATACCATATTGGCTCTGACTGAATTGCATTCTGCCACAATAAAGCCGAACGTCCACTCCACTCAAGTGTGAGGGCACTTTACATCAGAAGCATAGCATCAACCGCAGCACTCAATGCTGGTGTGCTGTTGCAAGATATCCGCCATGTGCCCACCTGAAAGAGCAGGTACACTTTCACAAAGCACTATGGCCTAAACGTGGACACAGAAGCTGATGCAGCAGTGGGGCAGGCAATCCTCAGAAACCTGTTTCAGTAAAGGTGAGCCTGCTTCCCACTCTTAATATGTTTTATAATGTGCACTGCTTCCTGTTCTGATTCAAGTATGTGAATAAATAAAATTAACAATATTGTGGAAGAAATCAGTTACTCACCTGTACCTCCAGTTCTCCAACATTAGAATCTTTTACATATTGTCTATGTTCTCATGCAACCCTTCAAACTCCCCAGTCAGAGGCTCATTCATAATATACTCATCTCATACTTGTTCTTTGAAATCTGAGCTATAGTGACCCCTAGGGGGAGTAGGAGAGCTAATGCTTTCTCCTCATTGGCTGAAATTCAAGTTGCTTCAAATGATTTTAATGTGCTACTAAGCAAACACTTTCAGGTCTATGCCCATGTAGACACTGTTACCTAATAAATGTACTCAGGATTCCCGGCCTGAGGACAGGTAATGATTCACTATATATAAAAGATTCCAATGTTAGAGACCTGGAGTTACAGGTAAGCTACTAAGCTAGAAATGCAACATGGGCTTGGGACCAAGAGAGAAGTACAATTCATTTGATTATAATAATTGTTTGGTACGAAGAATGCTAATGAAAACAGTAGAAAGGAGGAGCAGCCAAGGAGGAATTCTCCGTTGTAAGGATGCAACATTTAGTGCTTGCCAGATGAGGTCCAGGAGCCCTGATATTTCACAAACAATAGTGCAGCTAGTGTGTCATTGACAATAGTGCAAGAAAGGAAATGGGCCATATCTTCTGTTTGAATTATAAAATACTGCAATAGACAAGGTTATGTGAGCCCTGATGCCATTGCTTCTGCTGTATAAACGGAAGCTACCCAACTAGTTACAAATGTGGGAAGAATGGGCATATTTTTCAAGTTGCTTTCAGAGACGGGTCCAGGAAGGAATATTGCCTGAAAGGATCGAGAAGTTTAAGAGTACCTTGTGTTAATTAGTGATAACAAAGAAATAATTTTTTAGTGCAGTTTTACATAGCGTAAACCTGACCCAAAGGTATTAAAGCGCTTTACATGAACACCAGTTACATTTCACAAGGACACATTCATTGCTGATTTGCTTACGACGTCTTGTGGACATTCTGAATTTCACCCTGGGAATGCATTTCATCCATTTCTTACTATTGGCTTTGTGGTTTGTAACTCACAGTTGATGCTTTGTACTTGCTGGGTTTATTTGCTTTAGGCTGACCAGCTTCAGTCCGTCCCTCCTGTGGAGTATCCCTTGTTTACAGTATCCTCCCGAGTGCTCACTTTCTGTAAACAAGCTTTTAAATCTTGTGCTTATTTTGTCACATTTGTTCTGCATTCAGAGATAGATGTCAAATGTCAGCCTCTGGCTTCTGATGGAGCTTGGTGTTTACTTTTCTTTCTCTTACTTCAAAGTGAGAGAATTTATGTGACAATCCTGCTGGGTACCTATGTGGAAGAAGAGGCTGTAGGGTGTTTATTTCTAGCTAGCACACAGCAAAAATGAACTTTACTGATATTTCAGACTATATCAGAATTAGGAAAATACAGATTAACCACTTTTTTTGTAATTCTGAAGTATGGTGGAACCAAATATTTGAATATGATCAAAATACATCAGTACACAAGGTGATGCAATTTCCACACATTATCGTTTGTGTGCATTAAAACTGTATTTTTAATGTATGCTCATTTTAATTGAAAATGTGTTGTATGTAGTGGCAGTGTGCTACCACACCATGTGTACTCCATACTGTGCCGCTTAAAATTACACCACTTCAGTCTAAAATACTCTACTCAACTCTATGACCTTCCCATTGTATGCCATGTCACCCCATTCTATGACACTGCACTCTGCTATACGACATGCCACTCTAGGCAACACCCCTGCACTCTAAGACACTCTACAACACACCATTCCACTTTTTGCCTCTTCAGTCTACTGCCTTCCAATCTGGCCTCTTCACTCCACACCACTTACCCCACTTCACTCTACCCCACCCTACTCCAATCTACCCCAGTATACCCCACTCCATTCCAATATACCCCAATCAATTCCACACAAATGTACCCTAATCTGCCCCCACACTACCACACTATATTCTCCCCAGTGTACTCCACTCCAACCTACCCCACTCCACTCCAGTCTACCCCACTCCACTCTACCAGATCTAACCCACTCCACTCCATTTCAGTCCAGTCATCCCAATCCACCCCAATCTACCCTGCTCCACCTCAATCTACCCCACTCCAATCTACCCTACTCCACTCCAATCTTCTCCATTCCACTCCAATCTACCCCAATTTAGTCCACTCCACACTACCCTACCACACCTCAGTCTACCCCACTCCACTCCAATCTACACCACTTCACTCCAATATACTCCACTCCATTCTATTCCACTCCAATCCACTCCAATGTACTCCAGTTTACACAACTCCAGTCTACCCTACTCCACTCCAGTCAACTCCAATCCACTTCACTGAAATCTATTACAATCACCTCCACTCCAGTCTACCACAGACAGACTACCCCACTCCACCTTACCCTGATCCACTCCAATCTACCACAGTCTAACCTACTCCACTCCAATCCATCCTACTCCGCACCAATCTAACCCAATCTACCAAAATCCACATGAATTCACCCCACTCCAATCTACCCCAATCCAAAGTACCCCACTCCAATCTACCACATCCCACTCCAATCTACCCTCCTAGCCCACTCCACTCCAAACTACCTTTGTCCACTTTACTACAATCCAGCCTAATCCACTCCACCCCACTACAAACTAACCCAATCTACCCAATCCAATCTACCCCACTCTACTCTACTCCACTCCACTACATTCTGCCCCTTTCAACTCAATCTAAGCCAATAAACCCCACCCCACTTCAATCCAATTTACCCCTCTCCACTGTAATGTACCCCAATCTACTCTACTCCAGTCCAATGTAACCCAATCTGCCCCACTACAATCTCCCTGCTCCACTCCAGTTGACCCCAATCTAACCCAATTCACCCTAATCTACCCCACTCTATTCAAATCTACCCCACTCCAGTCAATCCAACTCAACTCCGATCTATCCCACTCCACCCCATACCACTCCAATCTGTCTCACTCTGTTCCAATTTACTCCTCTCTACTCCTGTCTCCACTCCACTACAGTCTACCCCACTCCACTCCACTTTAACCACCTCATTCCAATCTATCTCATGCCCCTCCACTCTACCCCAATCCAATCTACCACAGCCTGCCCCACTCCAATCTACCACAATCTGCTCACGCCACTCCACTCCACTCCGCCTGCATTCTGCCTCAGTGCACTCCAATCTCCAATCTACTCTATCCCACTCCAATCTATCCCCTGCACTACAGGCTACCCTGCTCCACTTCACTATACCCCAATCTATCCCACTTCAATCTGCCACAATCTAACCCACTCAAATCTACCACAATCTATCCCACTACACTCCATCCCTGTCTACCCAAATTCACTCCAATCTACCACACTCCTCTCTATCCCAATCCACCACAATGCACTCCACTTTAGCCAATCTACTCTACTCCACTCTACTCCAATTTGCCCAAATCCAGTCTACCACACTCCACTCAAATCTACCCTACTCCCCTCCATTCTAACCCACTACAATCTACCCACTCTAATCTACCCCAATCTGATAGAGATGTCTAGCTGCAGATTCCTTTTCTTTGAATTCCCCAGGTGTCAGACTGGATCCGGAAGATTTTTGCGGAAAATGTTTGCACGAGCAGTTGCTCTGCGTGCCATTGGGTGGCTTCATTTAGTTCCATGTGGCCTTGTTGACATCATTGGCGCTGGATATGACATCACTGTCACCCAGGTGCATGGATGTCAGTTCTTTTCTTTCTGTGCCAGTTAGTGCTGATATAGAAAAGCTACCCCTCTGCCTCTTCTTGCCAGGCTTTTTTTCACTATTTTGTCAAATATTCTTTTAAAATTTTCAAAGTGTGTTGAGAATGTCATCAAGGAAGGTAGGGTTTAACCCATGTGGTGCCTGTCACAATTCCTGTGCTGAGAAGTCCCAGTGGCTCTAAGTCTGACATGTTGGCTCTCATTACACCAATGAGACTGCTTGATTCAGGCCAGTTTGTGGGGGACTTAGTCAAATTCCACACCTTGTGACAACTGTCAGCCTAACCCTTTTGGCCAGCTACCAGTACCTCATCAGCACCTGGAAGAGGCAGTGATTTGTAGCAGCCATGCAGAAATTGTGATGGAATACATTTCATCTGTTTCTCCGAGTTGCAGTTGTCTCACACATACTATGACAAACAGAAGCAAAGATTAGTTCAAAATACTTTATTGATGCAATTACGTTCTAGATAAATTGTCATGTACTGCAATGATTAGGATGATAACACATTATAATAATAATGCAGTGACAATGAAAGTGAAACATAAGAAAAGTTCCACCATAGTGTCAGAATGCTAGGTGTTGGAATTCCTACCTGGGCAACTAAAGTGCTATACTAGAGCACAGCAGTGTTAGCCTAATCTGCCCTTCAGAGTCCCTAGGAAGACACCACCCCCCATAACTGGATTTGGTAGTAGTGAATAGGGCTGTTAGTCTACTGAGAGTCCTCTCGGATGTAGGCAGAGAAATACATAAAGTTTCAGCAGACAGCTGCAATGAAGCAACAGTATGTGGGTGCAAACTTCTGGCTTGAACTCTCCCTCTGACATATAGAGGGCACAGAGATGTTTTATAATAAAACAACTAATTATCTAGGAAACCTGCCCTAACATAAAACACACATGTTTCCGTGAAGTGGCAGAGATTGCGGTGTTCCACTTTGTGCCAGCAACATATTGGAGACAGCCTTGAGCAGAGCACAGAACCAGAATGTCAGAGTACAAGGAATGAAAACAGTTCCTACACTGAAAGTATACATGATAAAGCAAAATAAAACATCACCACAGAAGAGAGCTTCTACTCAGAAAATAAAAATGAAATAAAATGAATTGCAACTAGGCTAAAGGGCACATACTGCAGGCCTATGGCTAAAATAATGTGCCCATAAAGCTACTAAGGTACCATCATGACAAGTCATTGCAGGAGCATTTTTTGGAGCAGCCAGGCATGGGGGAAAAGTGGGAGGGGTCAGTGTACCCTTTAGGATACCAGTTACACACCCCTAGTGATAATGTAGACTGGTATGAGGAACTAGGAGATGCCAGTGGACTGGACGCATCTCCAGATACTGGCTTGCTTTCTCCCCCCACTGTAGATGAGGGAACATCTTATGCAATGGTGGTGAAGAGGGCCGCAGACGTCATTAACCTCGAACTTCCCTCAGTGGAGGTCAAGAGTAACTTCTTGATGGTAGTGGTTTAGTCTGGGGCTTCCTCATCCAAACCCCTATAATGAAGCATAGAATGATGTCCTGCTGGGAACTTGGTCCAAGCCCAGCACAGGGACAATTGCCCACCGTCATCACCCTGCCCTGGGTGATCCTAGTTTCCTAACCCAACACCCCACGCCTGAGAGCTTGGTAGTTCAAGCCTCAACTTCCCATGGTGGGTTCCCTGCCGCCCGCCCAGACAGGAAATCCAAAAGGCTGGACATCTTAGGAAAGAAAATGTTTTCTACACCAGCCTAGCATTATGGTTGGTGAACAACACATACCTTTTGGGATGGTATTTCCATACCCTGTGGGAAATGGTTGCGCAAGTGCTGCTACAGATCATCCTATCCCATGCTGTGAAAGATGGGAGACATGCAGCAAAGTTCACCATCAGATGTGGATTGGACACGACTGACTCGCTGGACAGAACAATTTTGTTGACAATGGCCATGAGGCTCCACGCCTGGCTGAGAGCAGCTGGCTTTTGTGGGGATTTCCAAGCCAACCTAATGGGCATGCCCTTTGATGGCACTTGTCTCTTCGGACAGAAGACAGACTCAGTGCATGAGCACTTCAAGGACTCTCGGGCTACGGCCAAGTCCTTGGGCATCTCAGTGGCATCTCGTATCCAGTCTGCCCTTTGTCCCTTTTGTGGCTACGGAAGGGGTGTGCCACTGTGCCAACCCTATGACAGCCACCGTCCTCCACACGCTTCCTAAGGTATGCGGGGATGTAGACCCGGTGCATTTCGACCATGGGTCTGGTAGCTAGACATTTGTCTGCCACCCACCCCAGTCAGCTGCAGTTTCTAAACCCTCCTAGTTTGGTTCTGCAAGACAAGGTGCACAGTGGGAGGGAGACTCCAACATCATCTCCCCCACTGGCAGTCCATTACACCAGACAAATGGGTCTTGCAGATTACTCAGAGGGGCTACTCCCTACCTTTCCAATCTTTCCCTCCACTTGCACCGCCAACACAAGAACGGCTGATGAAGGATTATCTATCTTTGTTCCAAGAGGAAGTTACTGCTCCTTTGGCCAAGCGAGCATTCCATTTTCAGAAGTAGGGAGTGGTTGTTATTCCCGCTACTTTTTGATTCCTAAAAAGAACAAGGGTCTTTGCCCTAATCTAGCTCTCCAAACCGTCAATCTCTTCCCCAAAAAGAAGAAATTCAAGATGCTCATGCTAGCTCCAGTCTGGTCTACCCTAGACCAAGGAGACTGGATGGTAGCGCTGTACTTGCAGGATGCATATTTTCACATCTTCATCTGGCCTGCCCACTCTTGTTTCCTGTGGTTCAAGGTGGGCCACGAGCACTTTAAATTTACTGTGCTCCCTTTTGGCCTTACCAGTGCCGCTCTGGTGTTCAATAAGGTGATGGCAGTGGTCGCAGCTCATCTGCAGTGATTAGTGGTGTCAGTCTTCCTCTATCTCGACGACTCCCTGTTGAAGGAGAGATCACCCCAGGCTGTCGTCTCCCACCTCCAGACTACGGCGGACCTCCTGCATTTGATGGGGTTCACTATAAATGTGCCAAAGTCACACTTGACTCCTTCTCAGATGCTCCCTTTCATAGGAGCAGTTCTGGACGCAGTGCAGTTTCAGGCTTATCCTTCTGAACAGCGAGTGCAGGATATTCAGGCTATGATACCGATGTTTCCGCCTCTGTCTTGGATTTTAATGAGAATGACTCTGAGGCTGCTGGGTCTCATGGTCTCTTGCATCCTTCTAGTGAATCATGCCAGATAGCATATGTGGACTGTGCAGTAGGACCTGAAGTTCCAGTGGGCGCAGCATCAGGGGAATTTCTCCAACATGGTCCAGATCTTGGAAGGACTACAGAGGACCTGCAGTGGTGGCTAAAAAATTACATTTGGATCAAAGGCAGATGTCTCTACCTTCGGCAAGCAGATTTCACAGTAGTGACAGACGCGTCACTCCTGGAATTGGGCGGCCATCTCAGGGAGGTGGAGATCAGAGGAGTCTGGTCTCTAGCGAAATCCGGACTCCACATCAACTTGCTGGAGCTCCAAGCGATCCCATTGGCATTGAAAACATTTTTTCCATCTGTCAAGTGGAAGAGAGTGCAGGTGTTCATGGAGAGCACCACTGCCATGTGGTACTGCAACAAGCAGGGCAGGGTGGGGTCATGGACCCTTTGTTAAGAGGCCCTGCGTCTCTGGACATGGCTGGAACAGCAGAGCATAACCCTGGCGGCTCAACACCGAGCAGGTTCTCTGAACACCACAGTGAACTAACTTAGCTGTTGATGCCTAGCAGATCTCAAATGGCATTTCCTTTCGGAGGTGGCACAAGGATTCTTTCAGCAGTGGTGAGAGCTTTGATTAGATCTGTTTGCCTCCAAAGAGAACGTGCAATATCAGCAGTATTGCTCAATGTAGTTTCCAAGGCGGCTATTGCTCGGAGATGCTTTTCGTCTCGAGTGAAGTTCAGGCTCCGATATGCCTTTCTGCAACACCACTTCTGCCTAGAGTTCGAAAAAAGATCAAGAACAACTTGGCTGAGTCATTCTTATAGATCCAGACTGGGCATGGAGAGTCTTGTATTCCGAGCTTCTGAGAATGAGCATCGATACTCTGATCAGATTGCCCCATTCCGAAGGCTCTTCTGTTGCAGCAGCAGGGGAGGATTTTTCACCCGAAATGGTCAAATCTGCTTACATGGAGATTGGACAGCAACAGTTGATAGCTTTTAACCTTCCTCCCAAAGTCTGTAAAGTTATTCTGGCAGCCAGATGTCCCTCCACCATGACAGTACATAACAGGTCATGCCTGCCAATGGCAAAAATTTCTAAAATATTGTACAGAAAAGTTTATTGATCCTCTTTCTGCCTCTCTCTCTCTCTCTCTCTCTCTCTCTCAGATATTCTTCTCTTTATCCTTACCCTTGCCCAGCAAGCTCTGCTCTGGGCACTCTTAAGGACCGTTTCTCTGCTCTGCCCTTTCTGCTGCAGCCTTACCAACCCTCTTTGGTTAAGTCCCCTGTTATAAATGGGTTTCTCAAAGGGCTTGTACATATGTTTGCTCCTACGCCCTTTATCATGCCTCAGTGGCATCTTAATTTAGTTCTCACATACCTCATGTGTGCTCCCTTCGAGCCGCTACACAATTGCCCCCTTTGGCTGCTTTCTATCAAGACAGCCTTTCTAGTGGTGATAACATCTGCCCGGAGTATGAGTGAACTGCAGGCTTCATCATCCCAGCCTTCTTATTGCTCTGTGTTCCCAGACAAAGTGGTGCTTCGCACCAAGGCCTCTTTTTTTTGCCAAAAGTGGTGACCCTATTTAATTTGGGACAATCTGCCACCCTGCCCACCTTTTATGCTCCTCCAAATCCCTCTAAAGAGGAGGAGTGAGTCCAACGCCTGGACCCAAAAAAGAGCGTTGTCGTTCTTCCTTGATTGCACAGAAGAGTTCCCGGTGGGCGACCAACTCTTCATGGGCTATACAGGGGCTAAACAAAGGTCAGGCAGTGCAGAAACGAGCCATTTTGTGCTGCGTTGTGCTCTGCATCAATATCTGCTATGCCTTGTCTAAAAAGAAGCCTCCCTAAGGTCTACGGCACAATTTTACCAGAGGAAAAGCTGCGACCACTGCATTAGCTTGTGAAGTCCCAGTCCTGAACATCTGAAAGGCAGCTATGTGAGCATCACTACATGTTAACCAAACACTACTGCCTGGACAGTCAGGTCTACAGGGACGAGCATTTCACCTGTTCGGTTTTGTAGGACTTTGTAGTATATAATATTTGTCCGCAGCCAACAGTCAGGATGGGATGGCTTGGGTGTCTATTCAAAGGGAAGGAATCTGCAACTAGAAATCTCTATCAGATAAACAAATTACTTACCTTTGGTAGCGCATTATCTGGCAGAGATTAAATCCAGCTGCAGATTCCTTACACCCACCCATGCCTCCCCGCTCTGTGGACAGATTTCTAGGGTTAAGGTTGATTAGGTTGTTCCTAGTTTGGACACACATTCATCAGTACCCTTCATGGCTCTGCGCTCCTGGTGTAGAAAGTTGTGAAAAGTAACTGACGTCCACGCGCCTGGATGACGCCAGTATAGGTGACCGTGACGTCATATCATGTGCCAATGACAATGCCACTCGGAACCAAAGGAAGCCACCGGACGGCACTCGATGAGGTACTGCTCATCTTCTTGATCCAGGTAAATTTAAACGTAAGGAATCTTTAGCTAGTTACAGTATCTAACAGATAATGCATTACCGAAGGTAAGTAACTTGTTCATCTACTTCACTCCAGTCTCATCCACTCCACTCTACCCCACCATACCCCACTCCAAACTAACCCACTCCAATCTAACCCACTCCAATCTACTCTACTCCAGTCTACCCCACTCCACTCCATTCTATCCCAATCAACCCCACTCCATTACAATCTATCCATCTCCAATCCACCCAATCTACCCCACTCCAAATCAATCTATCCCATTCCAATCCTGATGATCCCAGTCCACTCTGATCTATGTCACTCCACTCCAATCTATCCCACTTCCCTCTAAACTACCCCACTACATCCCACTCCACTCAGTCTACCCTACTCCAGTCTACACGATCTTCCCCAGTCCAATCTACCCCACTACAATCTACCACAATCTGCTCTTCCAGTCTACCCTATTACGCCTTAATCTACCACTGCAATCAACCCCATTACCCACTCCTATCTAGATCATTCCAATCTACCCCGCTTCAATATACCACGCTCCATTCCATTCCAATCTACCCAACTCTACTCTACTCCACTCCAATCTACCTGACTCTACCTCACTCCATTCTACCCCATTCTACATCACTACAATCCACCCACTCTACCCCACTCCGCAGTACCCCACTCTACCCCAATCTACCCCAATACAATCTACCCAGACTACCCAACTCCAGTCTACACCAATGTACCCCACTGGAGTCACTACCCCAATGTACTACACTCTAGTCTACTTCAATCTACCCTGTTCCACTCTACCCCAATCTACTTTACTCCACTCAACCCCAATCTTCTCCACCCAATCTGCCACCAATAAACAGAAGCCACGCTGGTGTACAACATGGCTAAAATACACACACAACAGCTCTTGCATAGGCGAGAAATATTGGCTTAGCCAATGCGTGTTGATCTGTAGGTAAGGCGAGATTAAGTGATTTGCTAGAACCACAGGGTGTTGAGCCAATGTATAGACTGGAGTCTGGTTCCGCAGTTCTGACCTCTCTCCTTTTATGGAAACTCGGGAGAATGAATGTTTGATGCATATGCATGTAGAGCCAGGAGTTTCTTAAACACTCTGCGGTCCTTGGAGGTGGTACTGAAACGTTCAGGGAAAGAGCTGTGTGATGGGAAATCATTTGTTTGTTGGCAGGAGCGTTTCCTGTAATAGGCTCACTTCCTGCCAATTAGAGATTTATAAGCAGGTTGCAAAATAGTGAGGTATATTTATTGACAAACGAGAATACTTAATTGGAAGCTTGAGAATTTAGAGTTATAAAAGGGTTCCTTTCTATTTATTTATCGGTACTTTGTACCATCATGTGACAAGTAAATTAATTAGCCAAGACCATAATTCCTTCACGGTTGATTGATTTATTCACTGTCAAATTCAAAGTAACACCTTTATACCTGTACTAGCTATAATACTCCGGGTCCTATGAATATTGGTAGCTCTGTTTTTTGTGGGTAGCTTGTAGGCAGAACGAAACAGTGTGGTAACTTCCAGTAGCGATCGTGTGTAGGTCAGTTGCGGGACTTGTTCTCACTGCGACACAGCAAATGTACAAGAAAGATAGAGGTTCTCTTCCTTGGTACCTTGTAAATGTGGCATTTCTCACTGAAGGGCCCTCTAGTCTCACTGCGAGACAGCAAATGTACAAGACAGATAGAGTGCTGTTTCTTGTTGACTTGTAGAGGTGGCATTTCTCACTGAAGGGCCCTCTAGCCTGTCTGGGAATCCATACTCACGTCCGGCTAGTCCTGGGGCTTGCTGGATAATTGAATACGCTCCGTATTTATATTTTGGTCTCTTTTTTGGGCAGCTCTGCTTGCAGACCTGCCCAACCACAATTCTGCCCCGCCTGGCACCTTGGAGAGTTTGACCTATAATTACTCATCAAATCTATATCCTGTTGCTATATGTGGCTTTAACCTTTAGCCCCACATTGGGTTCTGTCTATAAATTACAGAGATTGCAATCAGAAAGTGTGTGTTGCTTCCTTTTGTACATACACATTCCTAAGGCCAGTTGGTACCAACCCTCATTTCGCCTTTGTGTTGAGTAGCAAATGAGAGATGCCCTGATCAGATTCGCCAGTCACAGAGCAACGACGACAGATTTCGCAGTGGCTGTGGTGCCATTTCAGTAAACATAATAATACACTGATATCTATGACACAATAATGTTGAGCGTACCCTTTACTGAAAAATGTAGGTTTCTGTTTACGTGAAGTATCTGTTTCCAGACTGAAAATGTTGGCGTTAAAAGAAAGACTGTCTGGTTGCAGAGGAAGTTGCAGCCTAGCTAGCTACACATATCATAATTCATGATGAAACAGACACCATCCTATACAGGTAAGAATTGGGATATTAAACGTTTGGATTGCAATCTAACTCTGGCTACCCCCGAACCTTGGATGTTTGATGAACTACGAGATTGTGTACTCCCTGTACTGCCAAATCCGTCCTCATGTAGAGTTAGTCACAATGTCTAATGTTGGATTATAAAAATACAATTTTATAACAGCAAATCGGCACCTGATATGGTTGGCCACATATCTCAGTGCACATTCACGCATTCTGTAATTAACTGTTCTTTTTCTACCCTTAATCATATGTATATTACTCTTCCAGTAACTTCTCTGACGATACATACAATGGTAGGAAGCCTGTTCCAAAAACAACATATATCGTTATCATTTGCCAAATGTTCTTTGGATTTGAGCACATAAAAATCACATTTAAATTCTTCACGCAGACCAACAATTCCATGTTGTATGTTCACATGGGGTGTAGTTAAATTGTTTGAGTGCTATCAAAAACGAAGATGGATACATGGATCGACATTAGGCATGTGAATAGTTTTTATTTGTTTACTTGACCTGTTAATTTATCTGTTCATCCGCATTTGGTTTTATTTTGTTTTTAAATGTCAATATTTTCTTACTGTTGAATTTTGGCAGAAGATCTGTGCATTAACGTCAATTCACCAAAATGCCAGGGGAAGTGACACCGAACGCCCATCACTCGCCCTTTGTCCTTAAATTTCACTGTCACACACATGCTTACACACACACACACCTACAAGCACGCTCAGAACATACATTTAAAAGCATTTTTTTTAAATATGAGCTGCCACTGTGATCCAGGTACTGGCTTGTCCACCTCTAGGGCCAAAGGTCTCAATGGCAGTGTTAGTAACCCCCTAAATGGCATCCATGGACGTGTGGCATCTTCTGAAAGCTAGCAGTGGAACCTCCTTTCCTTTTATGCTGGAGATCTCTTCTGGTGGGTTGTAAAACTGAGGTGAGGCATTGTTTGAAACTTTGGCCGTTACTCCTTGGACTGCGGCTGAGGTGCCTATTAAAGAAGATGCTGAACCTACCTGCTTCTTGTTCAGATCTTCTTAAAATTCCACAGATAGGCTCTGAGTGTCTCAAAGTATCACGTAAAGGTCACATATAATCTGCATAGTATTGTGTGTTCCAATCCTTCCTATTGGGCATTAGACAACAAAGCAATACACAATGGAAAATATATAGAAACCACTTAATCATCAGCCCATTAAAAGGTAGTGCTACTACATCTCAACATGAGAACATCGATAGAAACACCGGCCGGAGGGACGTCTTCACATGACATTTGTAGATCTTGGGTCTACTTTTGATCTAGTCCCCAGGAAATCTCTGTAGAAAGTGTTCCGAGATATCTTTTGGTTATTCTAATTAGATTACACACTAACAGCTTTTCCCAGGTTTGCTGTGGGTCCCAGGGCAAACTGATTTATCCTATCCCAGTTAAGCAGCGTGTATGGCAGGGGTGCATTCTCACCTCGACTTTATATTGGTCGTGGATGATTTGGTGTGAGACCTAGAGAGTTGCTTGATGCCCCAGCACTAGCTGATGTGAGGGTGCTGGCCCTTCTCTTTGCAGATGATACATTTTTGGTCTTCAAAACACCAATGAGTCTGCAAAAGCTCTTGGAAGGGTTTAGCCTTTTCTGCAAACAGAGGGGTCTAAAGATAAACATCAGGAAAACCAAATAGATGGTTTTCAACCACTGTGAATCTACTAGAACCAATCCAACACTAAATGTAGCCTCATTTGAGTAAGTTCACGTATTTGACTATTTAGGGGTTACGCTCACAGAGTATTTTGACTGGACATCCCATATCCTGAAGCACAGGTTAAAACTAGAACAGTACTCTGGGGTAATAGTGACGTCAGGAAGGGGTTCCTTAATTCGCCCCATCACTCCAGCCCACCAGATGTATAATCTGTAAGCACTTGGAGTGACTATTTATGGTGCGGAACCCTTGGGTTACAAAGATGTACGTTCATTGAAGAACGTTGAAAATGGCCTTATGCGATTGTTATATAACCTCCCTGCCATTACCCTTCTTGCTTCTCTACGCCTGGATTTGGTTCTTAGATTGATTGTTGACAAAGCGGATATGAGGCCCATTTTGTACTGGTATAAACTCCGGCTAACCTTTGTTCTGCTGTAACCTTCGACATTAAAGATCCCCTGGTTTAAGTTTATAAAACACTTAATTATTAATAAAGGCTGCGTAAATCTATGGTCCTCACCCTTGAAATGCACTAGGGTCTCCAAAGCTTTTGTAAAGGGCCGCACAACTACGCTTCCCTTCTTTCACAATCAAGGGTAGGTTCACTCACAGTTTCCTTCCTTGACTTTAAAGACAAATATGTTTTGTTAAATTTTCTAAATGAGATAGAGCCCCCCTGAAGCCACGGCACTTTACATAAACTTTTGGCTAGGGATCTTGCCCCTTTGCTCTACTACGGCTAGATGGCAGTGTGTTCTTAGGAGTCTGATGGGTTCTGTCCCTTCTGTACCAAGGTTACTGAAACTATGGCTAATGTTGTAATTTCTTGTCCAAAACATCGGGGTACAGAAGGATATTAATTTTTCCAATTTGTCGTAATTTGGATTTATGGGAACCTAGTGCAGCCATTAGAATAATGAGAAGCGATATCAGGCAACCCATCATGTTTGTAGTTTCACGCTTCTTCTTCACATGCGAACGCTTAGACAAAAGGTTTGTTGTGCTTATTGTTATTTGCCGTACTCTGCCAGCATATGTTATTTTAAGTCTATATAGTCTTGTTATCTCAATTTCGCATATTGTATCGTTTATGATCGGATCCAACAATTTTACAACCTATTTATTACACTTGCATTTTAACTGATTTAATATATTATATTGTGACAGTTTTTATATGCTTTTATGGCTGTTTAGCAGGATAGAAATGTATATGATAAAAACACAGATCACCCTTTCCTAACAGATGGAGATGAGGCAAACGGTGGAACGGTAAGTGAATAAAAATGGAGAGACACTTTGGCCCATATTTATACTTTTTGCTGCAAAACTGCACAAACCCAATTTTATGGCAAAAAGTATAGCACCGGCTTGTGTCATTCCAAAGCGCCAGCCGGATGCCAAATTTATGGAATGCCGCAAGCCGGTGCTCAGGTTAGGCTAGCAACAGAAAAAATGACGTTAGTCGAGTGGGGGTGGCGGTACAGTGAAGCGGGTTTTGCCTCAAAAAATGACGCTAGGCTGGTTAGAGGCAAACAAAATTGCTGTTAATTGGCCTAGTGTCATTTCCTGATGCAAAACCATCCATACTACATGATTCCTGTCTTATAAAAGACAGGAGTCATGCCCACCACACCAATGGCCAGCACAGGGGACCAGGGTCCCCTGGGCATAGCTATTGCGCCCAGTGCCATGCATGGGGGCCCAATTCAGGGCCCACAATGGCACTTAAAAATGTTACCTATACTTACACTACTTACCTTGGATAGGGTCCCCTATCCTCTGGTGCCCCTCTGGTGTTGGTGGGGGTGTTCCTGGGCTTGGGGTGGGCAGCTGTGGGCCCATTCCATGGTGTTTGACCATGGAAATGGGTCCACAGGTCACCTAACGCCTGGTCTGACCCACATGTTAAATAATGGTGCAAAGCACACTTTGCACCATTATTTAGCCCGTCCACCCACCCATGCGCCATTTTAGCACGGGGGATAAAAATGCAGCTATGGGGTTAGCACCATTGTTTAGATGGGAACGCCTACCTTATGTCTCATTGACACAAGGTAGGTGCAGGCATCCAAAAAATGGTGCAAACTCATATATTTTGTCGTTAGACCTGTCTAATGTGAAAATATAAATAAGGAGTTAGGTTTGCGCCAAACTTGTGTTAAAAATAATGAAGCTAATTTTGCACAAACTGAGTATAATTATTCCCCTCTATGTATAGTGGAATCAGTTACTAGCAGAATCACAAGATTAACACAAGCCTACTATGGGATAGATGTTTATGCTAACTCGGACATTATAACCATCATTTCATGTGTCGGAGCTTCCAGCAGTCCCCTTCACTTGGCAGGGGGCCTTTAAAGTCCCTATTTCTATTTGAAGGTGTGGTTGATACCTTCACAAGTTACTAGTGGTTGCATCACAATTCCAGGCTGACAATCCTTTCTTAACAAATTTGGATGGAGCGCCTTTCTCCATTCCTTGATTGCACAATTAAAGTCTGGAAAAATCAATAGCTTGCTACCTTTGAACTTAAACTCTTTTTCGTAAGCCACCAGTGTAAAATGCCTCAAGCTGTGCAGCGGTGCTCCGATCAGTCAACACTCTTCCTGGTCCAATGGTGTGCTCCATTGGACCTCTTCTTGGTTACATCCTATCTATGCATGTCTCCAAAATAGGTGCCCCAGAACCTCCCAAGTGCCAAAATGGAACACCATAGCTCACTGTTCTCTGTATCAGACCCCTACAACATGGAGTTTTCTTGCTGTAAGTGAGTTCTCTAAGAGATATATGTGTTGGCTGAGGTAAACAGTTGAGAACATTACTCAGTTCCTAAACACCATATGGCTCAGTAATGTAGGCTTGGGTTTTCCTTGACATGCAATTCCAGCTGCTCCACCTTATGGTCCAGTTAAGTAAACGTGTCCTGAGTTTGGTGCACCTTAGGACTAAACTTGTCAAATTTGCCTCCCTTTGCAGACACCTTGGGTAGTGACTGTGAAGATAGTCCAGGAGGAGGGATTGCCCCTGGCTATCATTAGTTAGAGGCAGACCATGAATGTTGCCTTTATCATCACTTTTTTTGGCGATCAGAAGGGGTCTGCTGAGGTGTGAAGTAGTCCTTCTTGCAGAGCATCCTCTTTTTAATTTTCTTTAGAAAATATATTGAAGGCAGATGACCTTCTATCTACACTTTCCAGGACACAGTGACACCAACAAATAACTCACCTGACTGAGTTATAGTCATGTATCAGTGCGGGGAGTCTGACCACGTAGGTAGAAACTGCCTCAGTACTTCTATCCCCAGCAGCATGCTCAGTTGGTGTACGATCTTAAGTGTCCACCACGGAGCTCTCCAGATCAGAAAAGAGTGAACCCACTGCCATCCTTTCTGTTATACACTGACGCCACATTTAGATCTTAGTGTCCGATACTCAGACCTCTTACTCTAGTAACCTTCAGCAGTGTGTCTGTATAGGGAAAGGTCTAGTATATTGCATGATTTTGTCACTACTGAAATATTTTTAATTTTATTTGCAAATCTACTCGGCTGTGACAGTGTAAGTGTGTAAATGTTCTGAACGCAACTTAGCAAAATGTACCGGCTTGCTCCATAGTTGGGTGGTAAAAGAAAACAATAATTAAACACTGAATGATGATGACAGGTGACATTCAACTGTGAGGAAGAGGTCCTCTAAGGTAGTTTGGCTATAAATGGATCGGAGATATGTCATTTCACAGTTTTTTGTACTGCTAATGTTCAGGAAGAGGTGCTACTCTTGAAAGTGGATGTTGTGGGTTGTGCAAAACAGCAAACATGTGGAAAGCAGATGGATTTCCATATACAATTGCTTTATAACATTGCAATTCAAATGCGAGCTAATCTGCATCGTAGTCCATTGGTGTAATGGCAGATATGTTTGGCAGTTACACCGGTTTTCTAAGGTTACCGAGCACCTTGCTGCTGGTGGGTGGCGTACACATCTACTGAATATACCCTGCTACCCATCATGATATGCACAGAATATAGGGCCAGATGTAGCAAATTCTGGCTTTGCGACTCGCAAATTGCGAGTCTGAGCGACTTGCAATTTGTGAGTCGCGAAGCGGGATGCAGGATGGTGCCCCTGACAACATCTGCGAGTCACAAAGGCCCTTTTCCTTAAAAACGAGATGCATTACAAACGAAAAAATGAAACGTGTCAGTTTCATTTTTTCAGAGCAGGCAGTGGGTTACCACCAGTGTGACACTGGTGGTAACTGCGAATTGCTTTGCGACCACGTTCGTGGTCACAAAGCAATTCTGCATTGCGATGCGACTCGCAAATAGAAAGGGGAATGGGCATTGCAATGTGGCTTTTGCGCCTCACAAACAGCGATTTTCGCTGTTTGCGAGGCGCAAAAGCCTTGCTACATCTGGCCCATACTGTTTTATAAATAAACAAGCTTTATTGTGTGCACTACGAAAAGCCCGACTGGTCCTCATATCTTTAGGGCAGCATACATCCGTCAAGATCATGTTTCCATTGTGTCCCTGGAAACCATTTTTAAGGTATGCACAACTGTGGTTTTTATATTCAGTGTTACAACTTCTGTGTTTGGTTTTGTCCTCTAGTATTCACTTTGAATATTTTCCAACTTATAGTAGAATCTTTCCACTTATCCATTGTGTTTCAAGGGAACGGTACCTTGGTACACTCTGAAGTGCGACTGTGGAGCATACGCACGCATAAAGAGGGACGATGTAGTATGTAGTATCTGTTTTAGTATGTGTTTCTTTAAGCCTCTGAAGGATTCCAGAGTTTCCTTAGCAACAAGTGACAGCAGTCTTCTTGCTGGCAAGCTTCCCTAGCAACTAGTGACAGCAGCCTTACCTAACAACTACTGATGGCAGTCTTCTCATTGGAACAAAGCCTTTGAAGGATTCCACGGGTTGTTGGAGGCTCCGTGGCAACCATTGTAAGATTGTAAAGATCCTTATTTATCCTCTGTGCTTTCACTCAATGGCTACAGTACAAGGAGCTGTACAACCACCTCCCTTTTTGCAGCAAGCTGGCAAACCTGAGATTAAATGGAAGGAATGGCTCCGGATTTTTGAGAACTACCTAGCGGCCATTGATGCCACTAACCATTCACCTGCTAGGAAAATGGTGTTATTATTCAACCATTTAGATGTTGCTGGACAAAGAGTATTTGACAATCTGCCAATTATCCCTAGGCCAGATGGTGATGAGGCTGCTTGGAATGTTTATTTGGAGGCAAAAACTCATATGGGCAAACAATATACAGAAGAACCTAGCGTTCTCTTGGAAAGACACAATTTTTTCAAAGCCAAGCAAGCCAGCGATGAGTCGGTGGAGGAGTTCATTGCTACATTGAGGGTATTAGCGTCCAGATGTGAATTTGAAACTAATGTGGATATCTACATCAGGGACCAAATTGTCTTAAACTGTTATTCGAAGAAAGTCCAAGAACGTCTTTTGACCTGCAGAAACCCTACCTTATCAGGACCAAAAGGGGGAAGGTGATGTAGTATGTAGTATCTGTTTTAGTATGTGTTTCTTTATGCTGTGCCTTTAAATAGTTTGTTGTCACCATGTTCCAAATGTGTCATAAGATTCCATGGAATCTTATGACAGGCAGTTGGTTGGTAAGTGCTGGAAGGGATGAGAGAGTTACTGTCAGCTGGTGCTTCATGTCGTGGGTTCATCTACTCTGAGAAATAAAAGACACAAAGGGGGTCATTCTGACCCTGGCGGTCCATGACCGCCATGGCGGAGGGCGGCGGAAGCACCGCCAAAAGGCTGGTGGTGCTTCCTGGGCTATTCTGACCGCGGCGGTAAAGCCGCGGTCAGAAAAGGGGAACCGGCGGTTTCCCGCCGGTTTTCCCATGGCCCAGGGAATCCGCCATGGCGGCGCTGCCTGCAGCACCGCCATGGGGATTCCGACCCCCTTCCCGCCAGCCTGTTACCGCCAGAACCAGGATTGCGGGAACGGGTGCCGTGGGGCCCCTGGGGGCCCCTGCACTGCCCATGCCACTGGCATGGGCAGTGCAGGGGCCCCCTAACAGGGCCCCACAAAGATTTTCACTGTCTGCTTTGCAGACAGTGAAAATCGCGACGGGTGCCACTGCACCCGTCGCACCCCTGCAACTCCGCCGGCTCCATTCGGAGCCGGCTTCCTCGTTGCAGGGGCTTTCCCGCTGGGCCGGCGGACGGCCTTTTGGCAGTCGCCCGCCGACCCAGCGGGAAAGTTGGAATGACCGCCTGACCGCGGTGCGGTCATTCGGCGGCGACCGCCGCCCGCCGCGGTCAGAATGACCGCCAGAGTCTTTTACCTTTTTACTGTCTTGTGTCTCACTGTGATCATCGCTACAGACCCATTGCAGCTTGCAAACAGTAGACGGTGCAAGGGGAGGAAGCCGTTTAGAGGCTCAGTGCACTTGTGATGCGGGCACCGGTGCTCATGGAGTTAGGCGGCGTGGCCACAGTAGAATGCCAGCATCCAATAATACATATCACTCGTGCAGTGTAGTGGAGCGGCAAGCCAGGAGCGGCTGCTCGCCCCTTTATTTATAACCTGGGGCCGAGGCCGGCCTCCAGGATGAAATGTGCAACATTGTGCGAGAGAGCCAGGATGGCTCTCTACATCTCTCCCCTATTTTAGATCAACAAAACACACCGTAACTCCAAATTCAGGTGAACAGGAGAACGATTCAAAGAAAATACAAAAAAACAGACATGGACACGGAGAGTACACAGCACAGAACATCGTTATGTGTCGCGGTCTTGTTAAACAGGTAAAGTTTCTTAGCCGTTGGCTCAGGGTTGAGTTGGAACACAGATTATACTTCTTGCTTTGACCAGCAGGTTCTTCAAGGCCCTCCGCATGGGGTTCTTGAGATTCAGACTGGCGTGTGTCCCACGTGTCAACGTTACCACTGAACTCAGCATGAGCCTCAGCAGAGTCTGATCTGGACAGGTGCCAACAGCGGCGTCCTCAACTCCCCTCATGGGGGACATCCACAGTCTCACCATCGTCTACGGGCACAACTCGTTTGAACCAGGAAATGTTTTGGGTGACAAACCTTCCATTCCTTCAAACGATAACCATGGTTCCGTCCACTTTTTTCTACTTCCCACACATTCCGTTCATACGGGATTTGGAACTTCCACCCCAGATGGTGGTCCTTCAAGATCACAACATCCCCTTTGCTAGTTCAAATGCTTTGCCCGTCGTCTTTTGCTGGCTATGACGTTAGTTTGGCAGCATTTTTCTTGAGCCGTGTCAACATCCAGAACAGATGGTTGCCAGTTCCTTTCTGCAGGAATACAGTCATGTGGTGGCTGCTTAAACAAAAGGGAGGCAAGAACACAGCCTGTCGTGCAGTGAGGTGTCTATCGGGATGCTCTCAGGAATTTGTGCAGGCACCACTTGTGGTCCTCCCTTTGGTCCACACCTATTCTCAAAGCACGACTGAGAGTTCTCATAAACCCTTCAACGTCCCCATGGGCCTGGGGCCAGTGTGGAATGATCCTGCAATGGCAGATCACTAGTGAGACCAGGTACTCCTGAAATTCCTGACCATGAAAGGGGGGGGCTGTTGGCTGTTCGGATCTCACCTGGAAGTCATAGCAGGGCAAATGTTTTCTCCAGAATTGGCCTTACATGCTCGAAAGCCGTTGATGTAACCAGCTCCACCACGGGGAAATGGGTGCTGGAGTCAACCACTACTACAGTTAGTCTGCCATCTGGGAAGCTCCCGAAGTCCATGCTTAGCTTGGAACAAGGTCCAGTCCTGGGGGCCTCGGTTAACACTGGGATCTGGTCCCAGGCAGTTTTCGCACAGGGGGTGGCATCTCCTTACTCGTTCATCAACCTTAGCATCCATCCCTGGGAACCAGATTTTGTTCAGCAGGTGAGCTTTCGTTTTTGCAGCCCTTTGGTGCCCTTGATGAGCCAGTTCAATCACTCATTCCCATAGGCATTTCTGTACCACTATCTTTTGTCCGCGAAGTAGGAGGCCCTCGTTGCTTTCTGACAGTTCAGTCCTCACTTTCCACAACAATTGCATGGTCATGTGCTCTTCGGGGTTGAAGGCCTTGGTCCCCTCCAGGAAGTACTTCCATTGTCTCCTCAACAGCGCTTCCTTTAGTCGTAGTATGAGAGTATCACAGCTGTTGGCCTCCTGGATTTCAGGTATTGTCAAAGCTGTGGGGCACGCCATCTTGACTACGATTTTGATAAAACACTCTGTCTGTTTCTCTTCGTCCTTGGCAGGGTCATGCTCAGGTTGTTGCTGGGGATCCTTCGAAAGGTGTTCAGCTGGGTTGTTGGCCCCTGGGCGATAAATGACCTGGAAAAAAGATAGGTTTGTAGCAATACTGCCCAGTGCTCGATTCTTGGGGGAGCGAGTCAGACAGTGCTGGCAAAAAAGGAGACCAGCGGTTTGTGGTCTGTTACCACACAAACTTGTGCCTGCCCAGGTACAAGTGGAAGTGCTGGCACGCCAATCGAATGACAAGTGCTACTCTCTCGATCTGGGCATAGCGTTTCTCCGTCGCGGATAGCCTTCCGAATGTCTTCTGCCTTCTTAGGGTCAACCTGGAGCTCCTCTCGGGAGAATATGTATCCAAAAAATTAAACAGAGTTGCAGTAGAATACAAACTTCTTTTTGTGCAGGGTGAGGCCTGCCTCAGATAGTCTTTGGAGCGTGGCCCTCAGCCTTTGATGGTGTCCTTCGAGGGTTTCAGAGAAGATGAAGATGTCATCATTTAGGTTGACATCACCCACCAGGCCGGACAGTCTTTCGCGCATTGCATTCTGAAATACTTTGGTAGCTGACGAGACTCCGAACGTGAGCCGCTTGTAGTGCCAGAGTCCCATGTGGGTGGAGAACGTGGTGATGTTTCAGCTCTGTGGACCTAGCTCCAACTGGTGGTATCCTGAATTGAGGTCTCGTTTAGAGGAACACTGGGCTCAGTTGAGGTCTGCGACGATGTTGTCCATGGTGGGGATGTTGTGCTGCTCCTGTTTTATAGCGCTCTTAGGCAGCCTCATGTCAACGCACAGATAGATGGCACCCGGTTGTTTTGGCTTTGGTGCGATCACCAGGGGTGACACCCATGGGGTGCAGCAGTGACTTTCTCGATGACCTTACTGCTCTTCCAGGATCCGCAGTTCTCATTCCACCAGGGTTCTCAGGTGGAAAGGTACTTGCCTGTCTCCCAGGGCAGTCAGTCGGACTGTGGGGTCGATGTGGAGCTGGGACAGTTTCTCCTTCAGTTTGCCCACTCCTTTAAGGAGCTGCAGGGACTCCTTCAGCACCGCCTCGGCATGCGAGTCGTAAATCTGTAGCACGAAGAATACAAGCTCTAGGTCTTCCGACATTGGACACTCAAGCAGGGTTCCTTTGTCTCCATCCACCATGTGGAACTTTGCTTTTGTTGAGCGGTGAGCGCTCACAATTGCTACATCAATTGCCCCCCAGAGAGGCAGTGGTTCCTGGTGCCGTAGGTGTAGATTTTGGTGTTGCATGGTTTGAGGGGTGGTTGGGGTGACAACTTGTTATACTGGTCAGTGTCCATGATGTTCACGGAAGCGCCCATGACTATGAGCATTGTCATCGGAGCACCATTGTTATTCACCTTGCATATGGGGGGTGGACCTCTCTTATGCCCCGGCCTTCCGGCGAAGGATATCATGAAAATGTCCTTGTCCTCTTCGTTCTCAATCTGAGCGCCTAGGGGTAGACATCTGGGCTGGCTGCCTCCAACACGCTGCCTGACGTTATCTGCCGCACAGCTGCTGCGGCTCTCCTAGCCTGCCCTGCACCGTGTCTGGGTTTGAAGCTTCTGCAGACCTTGGTGAAGTGATACAGCTTACTGCACTTGGAACAGGTCTTCCCCTTCACTGGGCAGACTCCTGGTGTCCTGTAATCAAAACCACAGTTCCCACACCCTTTGTCGTCCAGTTTCTGGTCAGTTGAAGGGGGTTTCAGAGCCACTTGCTCCTCTTTCACCAAAGCCTGTTTTGCAGTTCCTGGCATTATGGAGGGACGCCCCAAGGCATCCGCCATGTCTTCTGCTCAGCTGTTTGATAGCTTGTGTGATCTGGCCAGGATAAAAATTTAGTTGAGTGAGATGCCAGGCTGACGCAGGATCAATTTGGGCAACAGGTTGTAACGGCACCCTTGGATTATCTGGGCGTGTATTTCTTTGTGTGGCTGAGGCCCACACAAGTACTTGCTAGCTTTTCCAGGTGCGCATAAAACATGTCCACAGACTCCGTGTCTGTCTATTTAGCTTGGCACAACTTGAATTGCTTGTAATGAGGATTGAGATGGGGGGGTCAAAGTACCTGTTGAGTGCTGCCACCGCTGCATCGAAGTCATCATCACCACTGGTGTTGGGCAGAGTTCTGAACAGTTTGTAGAGCTCATCACCCCCATAGTGCAGCATGAGTGACCTCTGAACGGCACCATCCATTTTGCGTGTGGGGTGAAAATAGTGTCTTAGTCTGCCCTGCCAGTGGCGCCATCGCAGCGCAGCTGTTGCAGGGTCCGCCAGTTGGCTGAATGGAGGTAGCGCTTTGATGGACGAGTGGGCTCCTGGGTTAGGTGCAGATTGTGGGTGGTCACGTTGAAGTGGTGAACTCATAGTGGTGCAGCGTTGCTTGAAGTGCTTCAAATTCTTTTCTTTGTTAATATAATTTCTTTTTCAAACACTCTACATCATTATTCCTAACGGCAGATACTGTCTTTTTTTCCATTTGTTGTGTTATTTTCTTTTGTAAGTTGCTCCTCCTTCTAATTGACTCAGTGTATCTGAGTTATGTATTGATTTGTCCTTTTTTATTTTCCTTTGGCACTTTAGATGGCCACCCATGGGGCCTGACGAGGAGAAAAAGGACCCTCGGCACGTGGACGAACTGAACACCCCAGCCGGGCACCGCACAGCCCGCACCCAGGGCAGAGAAGGCACTCCCAAGGTTAGCAGGCATGGAGGAGGCCTTGTTATGGGCACAGGGCAGGCCGGATTGGACAGGCAGCAGCATAGGTATCAATGCTCCAGGCGGGGCTGCGGCAACTGCAGCAGCTGTGTGAGGAGCACCAAAATCCTTGCACACTTGGGCTGAGGGCCATGCATTGAATATGCCTTGGTGCACGGTCACTGCCAGTGGGTCTCCTTGCCAGGCAGCAGCGCGGTGTTTAGGCGATCATGCACTGCCCAGCGGGTGTTGCTGCCATACTGCAAAAGCTGTATGTGCCACGACCCCAGTTCACCAGTGATGCGGACGCGATCTCTCCGTGTCTCAGAAAGGGGGACGTAGATTACCTTCGTCTGTCGGGTGGTGATGTGGGCTCTCCACTCTCGTCGCCAGTGTGACTCAGGCTCGGGTGCGCATGGAATTAGGTCACGGACCACTGTAGAGTGCCCGCATCCCATAATACAAATCACTTGTGCAGTGTAGTCAAGCGGCAAGTGCACAGGACTTGTAGCTGTTGTGGAAGATTGTTCCTTGTGCCCTTCTGTGTAGTGACATCGAACTGAAGGTCATATCTGTAAGGTACTGCTCGTGTGCAGGCCAATTCATCGTACACTGTCATGTGTATCGTTTATTTTGTGCACCATTGTAAGTACGTTGATACAAAAATGTATGGAATACCTGAGAAGTATTAGATGTATGTTTTGAATTCTATCTAATGTGTTGTGATGAAGGAGCCTCTTTATGTCCTTTCCTTTTTCAATGCTAGGATGATTTGGTTGTGCTACCCATTATGCATAATTTCTGGGAGCTGGGATTTGTCTGTCAGTACCTTAAGATGGGAGTTTGTGATTTATGGAGGCAAAAAAGAGGGTCCTGCACTCAGATTAGATTGAGTTGTGGGTTTAGTTGATTACTTGGTGCATTTTACCAAATGCCCTCACATGAGTGTCAGTCAATGCTGGTAATTGCAGCAGATAATGGAGCATGAATTCTGAGGGCACAACAATAGCCTGTGGTTCCCTTGTCAAAGAAGGTGATGAGCTTGATACACATCACTATATTTAGAAATAAAGATTGACTAGATGATGGCACAGTTTCTGGAAACCATGCTCCACAGTCCAGCATAAGTTGGAGGACTGATATTGTAGCATTTTATTATTAACATCTTTTAAGAACAAAACCAAAACTTGGGAGTGTTCTAATATATCTGGTAGAGGCTTCTAGCCCGAGATCCCTTACCTTAGAATTATCCTCAGGCATCAGACTGGATCTGGACATTTTTCATAAGCAGTACCCCTGCGCATAGTAGGTGACGTGCAGTGCATATAAAGACACCACCCCCAGTGCGCTGACTTCAGGCTTTTCCTTTCTGCACCAATCAGCGCAGATCCAGAGAGAGCTACCCCCAGTCACTTTTTGACTGGCCCTATTCAACCTTTTGTCAAAGTCTTTTTTGAGATCATATCCTGGTGTGGCAGGATGTCAACTAGGATAGTCAGCTTCAAGCCCTGCGGCACCTGTCACCAACACCTCTGGTGCCTCGAGTGTGACCATGACACGAAGACCTGCATTGACTGCCGTGCCACACACCCCAAGGACTTGAGGTGTGCTTCCTCAAGCTCCTTGCAGCTCCACAGGTGATGCCACAACTGTCTTGATCCCTGTCATGAAGAAGGTTCCAGGATTGGTCGCAAAGCCCAAGAACCTCATCGCACTCGAAGTTGTCGTCAGGCAAGTTCCACAAGAAAAAGTAAGAAGTCGAAGAGATCTTTGACTTTGACCCATCCGTCTAAGTCATCCGATGAGACAAGAGAGCATCGTCATTCAAAGCCTGGCTCTGTGGTTGAGCTGGTGCCAGGGCCTGCTCCCCACCTCCCTGAGTTTCCAAGAGCCAGAGCGACTACTGCCCAACTTTGTGAGTTCTAGAAGGCCATGCACCTCATTTTTGGGTGGCTCATCCTCGCTGGCATGCCTTTGTGCCCCATGAGTCCGGGAGGAGCCCTCAGTGTTTCTCCACTAGTGCTCTGTCCTTGGCTCCAGTTGGGCCCCTTGGATCCATGGATGGATCCAGACCAGCATTGGTCATTTCACCTTGACCTTCCCCAATGCTGGCCCTGATGCCACTTCCAGTGGCGTTGGTGCCCTCTAGCGGTGCTGTCCCCATGCTTATCCCCAACTCTAACACAAAGCCAGAGCGGTGTTGTCCGGCGCCAACTGGAGCCATGCCTTTCAGGCCAGAGCCCAAACCTTATTCTGATGGGCTAGGAGATGGGAAGGATTGGGAGGGGTCGCTGGACCCTGAAGACTACCAGCCCATAGACCCTAACATGGACTGGTGTGAGGACGTGGAGGACGCCAGTGGTCAGAACACCTCTCCAGATACTGGCATAGTCTCACCTCCTACTGTGGGTACGGAGGAGGGAATCTCTTTTGCTATGGTTGTGAAAAGGGAGGCTGATGTCCTGGACCTTAGCCTACCCTCAATATTAGTCAAGACTAAAGTCTTGACAGAGGTGCTTCTGCTAGGAGTAACCCCCTCAGAAAAGGTTCCTTTATTTAATTAAGCCCTCACGGGCATCCTACTTGGCGGTTACTCCTGTGAACAGGACGATGGATGATTGACTGTTGCCACCGCCCCTTCACAGGGAATCAGAGTTTCCTCATGCAACACCCTAACCTGGAGAACTTGGTGATTTAAGATGTGACCTCCAATGTAAATCCTGCGCATTTCCTACCTCTCTATTGGATAGGGAATCCAACAGGCTGGATACGTTAGGAAAGAAAATATTTTCTTTCACCAGCCTGGCACTGCAGTCTGTAACACAGTGTGTCTTTTGGGCTGTTACTCCCATGCACTGTGGGATTTGGTTTCTCAGGTGCTGCCCATTGTCCTGGAGGAGGTCCAGTCCATACTTTCCCAAGCTATTACATATGGGACAGATGCAGCCATGTTCACGATCTGATGTGGGCTGGGTACAACCGACTCGCTGGGAAGGGCAGTTTCTTTGTCTATGGCCTTACGGTGACACGCATGGCAAAGAACAACTGGCTTTTCCTGGGATGTCCAAGCATTGCTTATGGACATGCCCTTTGATGACTCCCATCTCTTTGAAGGCAAGGTGGACTCAGTGCTGGTGTGCTTCAAGGATAGCAGAGCTGGGGCCAGGTCCGAGGGTCTTTCCATGGCCCCTCATCAACCCCAGTTTGCCTTTTGCTCCTTTTGTGGCCACAGAAGGAGGCTCCAGCCATGCCTTTACCCCCTCAGCCACCATGGCTCGCAAACTTACCAGCCTTTGCGTGGTCTAGGACGTGGTACCCTCAAACCCCGTGGGTCGGGCAGCCAGAGGATGGGCCAGTCCACCACCTCTCCTGGCAGTGCAGCCTCAAAACCCCTTTAGTTTGCCCTCTTACCATCATGACTATAGGTCAGTAACAGCAAACAGCTGGGTTCTTCAGGTTGTCTGAAGGGGGTACTCCCTCCCTTCATGACCTTCCCTCCACTCATGCCTCCCACTTGTGACACGCTGACGGAGCACCATCTCTCCTTGCTCGGCCTGGAAGTGACAGTTACCTTGGCCAAGGGAGCACAGAGAGCCTGCCAATGCTAAAAGTAGGTTGTGGTTGTTATTCCGACTACTTTCTAGTACCCAAAAAGGATGGAGACAATTTTCTTTCCCTAGACCTACACCCTCTTTATTTCTTCTTCAAATAATGGTCAGTTCAAAATGCTAACACTCGCTCAAGTCCTGTCTACCCTGGACACGGGAGAGTGAATGGTAGCATTGGACTTGCAGGATGCTTTCTTCCTCATCTCTTTTATTCCTGCCAGCAGCATCACTCCTGTCACCTCCAAAGTAAGGCGGACCTCGTGCACTCTCTGGAGTTCACTAGCAACATGCCACGGTCAAACCTGACTCCTTGTGAGACCCTATCTTTCATCTGAACTGTTCTGGACATGGTGCAGTTTCAGGCCTAGTCTCCCGAATGATGAGTCCAGGGTATTCAGGCTATCTTAACGATATTTCAACCTCTCTCCTGGATTTCAGATGACTGTGAGGGTGCAAGGCCTCATGGTCTCCTATATTCTGCTTGTAACAGAAACCTGCAGGCATATGCAGGCTCTGGAGTGGACCTGAAGTTCAAGTGGGCTCAGCATCAGGGGAATCTCTCTGACATAATCAAGATCTCGATGGGAACTGCAGAAGATCTGCAGTGGTGTCAGATCCCTCTCTCTTCCCAAACAATATCTGACAGTGGTGACAGATGCACCCTAAGACCTTGAGGGAGCAGTCCCTGAAGCTCCATGTCACTTAACGTGCAACACTTCAACATTCTTGATTCTGGTTGAAATTAAGGTCCCGGAATTGGTCACAGAGCCATAGATCTTCATCACAATCGAAGTCAGCCAGGAGTTCAGGAAAGTCCCACAAAAATAAGAAAAGTCAGAAGTCGAAAAGGTCTTCAACTTCACCTTGTTTGTTGAAGTCATCAGGTGGGGAAGTGTTGTCATTCAAGGCTTTGCTTCGCTGTTGAGTCTGCACCATTGCCAGCTCTGCACCTCCCCATTTTTCCAGGAGCTGAAGCTATCCCCACCAAACTCCATGAAGTTTATGAGGCTATGCACCTTGTAGTTGAGAGGCTCCTCCTGCTGAGGTGGCTTCGGGCGCCACTGTTTTGGGAGGGGCCCCTTCTGGTTCCCTGCCACAGGTCCAACCCTGGTGCCAGTCAGACCCTTTGGATCCACGGACGGAATGGGACCTGCACCAGTGGCACGACCTTGGCTGTCTACGATGCCAGTACCGATGTTTCCAGCGTTGCCTGCACCCTCTGTCAGCATGGTACCCATTCTCATTCCCGACTCCGACACTGCGCCAGCACCGACGGAAGCTTTGCCATCCAGACCAGAACCTGAGCCCTTTTCTTACAGGCTAGGACTTGAGGAGGGATGGGAGGGGCCACTGGACGCTGAGGAATATCGGCCTCTAGACACTAACATGGACTGGTTTGAGGAATTGGTGGGCGCCAGTAGATTGGACACTTCTCCTGGTAGTGACATGGTCTCTCCTCCTACTGTGGGTATGGAGGAGGCAGTTTTTTTTTGCCATGGTGGTGAGAACGCTTTTGAGGTCCTGGACTCAGTAGCAGTCAAAACTAACATCTTGACAGATGTGCTTAAACCGGAATTGATCCACACTTTACCTCTTCTCCTTTTTAATGAAACTCTTACGGGCGTCCTGCTTTGAAGTCCAGCCCTGTAAACAGGAAAACTACCCACCCCAAATTCCTCTTGCAATGGCCTACCCCAGAGAGCTTGGTGGTCTAAGCCTCCACTTCCTGCATAGAACCTGGTGCATTCTACCAGTCCACCGGAGAGAGAATCCAAGAGGGTGGACACCTTAGGCAACAAAATGTTTTCTTCCACCAGCCTGGCAGTGGGGTCTGTGAACACTGCATGCTTTTTTGGGCTGTTCCTCCCATGCACTCTGGGATTTTGTTGTACAGGTGCTGCCCGTGGTCCCAGAGGAGGCCTGGGCCATACTCTCTGAAGCTACTGCAGATGCAGATAGGAGAGATGTATATTAGTTCACGATCAGATGTAGGCTGGGATACGGCCGACTAACCAGGCAGAGCTGTTTCTTTGTTGGTGACCTTACAGCACTGTGCCTGGCTGAGGGCAACTGGCTTTTCAGGGGATATCCAAGCCTTGCTTATGGACATGCCCTTCGATGACTCCTATCTCTACGGAGACAAGGCAGACTCAGCACTGGAGCGATTGAAGGATAGCAGAGCTATGGCCAGGTCCTACACCTTTCCACAGCCCACTTCCAAATCCAGTCACCTTTTGCTCCTTTTGTGGCCGTGGAAAGGGCTTCCAGCCATGTCCCTACCTGCCCAGCCACCATGACAGCCTCTGAGTGTCCAAGGACGTGGTATCCCTAGACCCTGTTGGTCGGGTCCGACCACCATCCCCTGGCTCCTGCAGCCTAGAGATCTCATTAGTTTGTCCTCCAATTATCATGGCCAACCAGTGGAAGGCATGATATGCCATGACCTGCACCACTGCAGGGCAGTAACTTCAGATTGCTGGGTTCTCCAGATTGTCTGAAGGGCCTCCTCCTTCTCCCACATGACTATCCCTTTAACCATATCACCAACCTGCAACAGGGTGATAGAGGACCTTCTGTCCTTACTCCACCAAGAAGTGGCAGCACTCTTGGACAAGGGAGCCATAGAGAGGGTTCCTACGCCAGAAGTATATTGTGGTTGTTATTCCTGCTACTGTCTGGTGCCCAAAAAGGATAGAGGCCTTAATCCTTTCCTATACCTGCACCCTCTCAATTTCATCCTCAAAAATGAGAAGTTCAAATTGTTAATGCTTGAGCACATCCTGTCTGCTTTGGACCTGTGAGTCTGGATGGTGGCGCTGGACTTGCAGGATGCATATTTCCACATTTCTGTCCTGCTTGCCCACAGACATTACCTGCAGTTCATGGTTTCAGTTTGCCATGATCCCCTTTGACCTTGCCAGCCCCGTGAGGTGTCACCAAGGTAATGGCTGTGGGTGCAGCTCATCTGCAGAGGTCAACTGTACCAGTCGTTGCCTATCTCAGTTACATGCTATGGAAGGCTGGCTCGCGCCCTAGGCAGTTATCTCTTAACTCCAGAGTACAGTGGCCCTCGTACACTCACTTGGATTCACTATCAATATGCCGAAATCACAAATGACTCCCTCTCAGATACTCTCTTTCAAAACAGCTGCTCTGGACATGGTGCAATTTGGGACCTTTCCTCCTAAAGGGTGAGTCCAGGATAATCAGGCAATGATATTGATGATTCAGCCTCTATCTTGGGTTTCAGTGAGACTAACTCTGAGGCTGCTGGGCCTCACAGCCTTCTGTATCCTGTTTGCGACACATACCACTGGCATTCCTGCACTATGCAGTGGGACCAGAAGGTCTAGTGGGCGTAGCATCAGGGAAATCTTTCCGACATAGTCCAGATCTTGGAGCAAACTGCAAAAGATCTGCAGTGGTGGTTAGAGAACCTTGATTGGTTCAGCAGAAGATCCCTCTCCCGTCACTCCTGGGATGGGGCAGACATCTAGTAGAGCTGGAGGTCAGAGGCCTCTGATCTCTGGCAGAGTCTGGAGACCCCATCAACCTACTGAAGCTCTGAGCGATCCAGCTGGCACTGAAAACCTTTCTAGCCTCCTTCAAGGGAAGGCTGGTGCAGGTGCTCATGGACAACACAACCACTATGGGGTACTGCAACAAACAGGGCCAGGTGGGATCGTGGACACTTTGTCAAGAGGCACTGTGCCTCTGGAAATGGCTGGAATGTCTGGTCATAACCCTAGTGGCTCAACACCTGGCAGGCTCTCTGAATGCCAGGGCGGACAAACTCAGCTGAAGATGCCTAGCGGATCACAAATGGCGTCTCAATGCGGAGGTGGTGCAAGGTCTCTTTCAGCACTAGGGAGAGACTTGGTTAGATCTGTTCGCCACTGCTGAGAATGTGCAATGTCAACAGTTCTGCATGCTTGAGTTTCAAAGGTCGTTCTCTCTCTGAGACGCTTTTTGTCTCGAGTGGAGCTCAGGGGCCCTGTACTCCTTTCCACCCATACCACTCCTGCCCAGAGTTTTCAAGAAGATAAGGAATGACATGGCCTAATCCTTGTGGCTCTGGACTGGGGTGGGAGTGTTTGGAACCCAGAGCTGTTTAGCATGGCCATCAGTTCTCAGATCAGGCTGTCCCTTCGGGGGGACCTTCTGTCGCAGCTAGAGGAGGGTTCTCCACCCAAACCTTTCAATACTCCACCTTCAAGTCGAGATTGAGTGGCGACAGTTGACAGCTTTCAACCTTCCACCTGAAGTCTGTAATATTATTTTGGCACCCAGACTTCCCTCTACTGAGATGGTATACTCCTGCCATGGCATGTTTGTGGCATGGTGTACAGAAAATCAGGTTGCCCCTCTTTCTGCTCCCCCTTCGCAGGTCCTTCTGTTAATTTTTTCTCTTTCTCAGCATGGCTCTGTGTTAGGCTATCTTTCTTCCATTTCAGCCTTCATGCAATTGCCAGATCGGCCATTCCTCTTCAAATCCAAATCCCTTGTTGCAAATAGGTTTTTGAAAGATCTCCAACATTTGTTTCTACTTTCACCCTTTATCATGCCTCAGTGGAGGCTCTATCTTGTACTTACATTTCTGATGGTCGCTTCCCTTGACCTGCTGCATACCTGTCCTGTCAGGCTCCTTACCATCAAGATGGCCTTCCAAGCGGCGATAACATCTACCCGTGGGGTCACTGACCTCCAGGCCTTTGTCGATCTAAGCCTCCATATATAATCATTGTTAGACCTGACAGCCTTAGGGTGGTCACCCTCAGCTTTTTGCCTGCCTCCCTCCACTTTTTGTACAGTTTTTGCTGGTTTTAGAACTCTGCGCACTTTACCACTGCTAACTAGTGCTAAAGTGCATATGCTCTCTCCCTTAAAACATGGCGATATTGGCTGATCCCCAATTGGCTTATTTATTTTATTTACTTATAAGTCCCTAATTAAAGTGCATTACATGTGTCCAGGGCCTGTAGATTAAGTGCTACTAGTGGGCCTGCAGCACTAATTGTGCCACCCACATAAGTAGCCCCCTAACCATGTCTCAGGCCTGCCATTGCAAGGCCTGTGTATGCAGTTTCACTGCCAATTCCACTTGCATTTTTCCCATTTTTCTACATATGAGTCACCCCTAAGGTAAGCCCTAGGTAACCAATAGGGCAGGGTGCTATATAGGGGCAAGGCAGGACATGTACCTGGGTAGTTTATATGTCCTGTTAGTGTAAAACTCCTAAATTCATTTTACACTGATGTGAGACCTGCTCCTTTGATAGGCTAACATTAGGGCTACCCTCATATACTGTATGATAGGTAGATTCTGATCTGAAAGGAGTAATAAGGTGATATTTAGTATGACCAGAATGGTAATACAAAATCCTGCTGAGTGGTGAAGTTGGATTTGATATTACTATTTTAGAAATGCTGTGCCTTACAGTCTACCTCTGGCTGGGTTAGTTAACAGCTCCCTTGTTCATTTCCCTCAGACACCCCTAAACTCAGAATGCTCAGTCACACCTGCACACATCTGCATACTGAATGAGTCTTCCTGGGCTGGGAGGGTGGAAGGCCTGACACTTACATGTCAAAGGACAGTGGCCTGCCCTTGCACAATGGACTGCCACCCCCCTACGGGGACCCTAGCAGACAAGATGGAACTCAAAGGGGACCTTGTGCCCTTCTAAGCCACGCTTTGAAGTCTCCCCCACTTCAAAGACACATTTAGGTATTTAAACATGGCCTCCGACCCTATCAACTCAGACACTTCTGGACAAGATACCAATTGGAAAGAAACTGAACCAGAACCTCAACCTGCTAAGAGAAACTGCCTGGCTGCCCAAAGGACTTTCCTGACTGCTTAGTTGAAAAGGACCGCTGCCTTGCTCTTACCCTGCTGCCTTGCTGCCCTCTGGCTCTGCTGAGAAGTGCTCTCCAAGGGCTTGGATTGAGCTTGCCTCATGTTACCTGAAGTCTCAGGGCCAAAAAGACTTCATCTCTGCAAAGAACTCCTTGTGCAGTAAAAAATCGATGCACAGCCTGTCGGAATCAACGCACAGCCTGACGGAATCGACGCACAGCCTGCATCATGGTGAGAAAATCACCACACGCCGAACCGGAATGATGCAGCCCGGCTCCCTGAGTGGAGATTGATGCAGCTCCAGCATTGCAACCGGAACTTCGATGCACAGCCCGCTGAATCGACGCATAGCCAAGCCAAAACGACGCAGCACGATTCCTGCGAGAAGAATCAACGCAGCGCCTGCAGTGCGGCAAAAATGTCCCCACATTGCGCACCGGATTGATGCAGCTAATGTGACTTAGTTCCGCAGGATTTCTGTACATCGTCCCTGGGGCGTCCAAACACCCAGCAACCAGAAGAGGATCCAAGTCCTCTCACTGGAAATCAGCACAAGGCTCTTGCTGCGTGGAAAATATTGATGCATCGTCTGTGTGCGCCTGGAGAAACCGATGCACACCTCTCAGTTTTGTACACATCTCCTTCTCTGCGGTCCCTTGTGGATAATTTAGACGCAAACCAGGTACTTTGTGCTTGCAAGAGACACATTGCTTTTTAAGAACTAAAGACTATTTTTCATTACAAAAGTGATATCTCAACTTGTACTTATCAAATCTTGACGCTTTGACCTTATTCTACTCAGATAAATATTCTATATTTTTCTAAACCTGTGTGGTGTATTTTAGTGGTGTTTATACTATGTTATTGCATGATTTATTGCACAAATACTTTACACATTGCCTTCTAAGTTAAATCTGACTGCTCAGTGCCAAGCTACCAGATGGTGGGCACAGGATCATTTGAATTGTGTGTGACTTACCATGACTAGAGAGAGGGTCCTTTCTTGGACAGGGGTTAACCTGACTGCTAAACAAAGACCCCATTTTTAACAACCATCTTCTCAGATAAGCTGGTTCTTGGCACCGGAGCTTCTTTTCTGTTGAAAGTTGTAATTCCCTTTTACGTAAACCAGTCCTACTACCCTGCCAACTTTTTATGCTCTGCTGCATTACTCAACAGAAAACAGAAAGACTGAACCGGCTAGACCCTAAAAGAGTGTTATCGTTCTACGTTGACTGTAAGAAAGACTTCTGGGTGGACAACCAACTCTTCGTAGGGCATGTCGGAGCCAAGAATCGTAAAGCTGTGCAGAAGCAGACCATCTCCTGATGGATTGTGCTCTGCATTAAAATCTGCTACGCACTGGCCAAGAAACAACCCCCTATTGGGTTGCATGCTCATTCCACTGAGCCAAAACTGAAACCACAGCAATAGCATGCAGATTTTCTGTCCTGCACATCTGCCAGGCAGCAATGGGGGCATCTTTTCACATGTTTACCAAGCACTACTGCCTGGACAGTCGGGTCCATAGGAAGATGAGTATCTTGCCTGGTCTGTCCTGCAGAACCTTTTAGTGTGAAATTGTTTTGCAACTCCACCTCCGGGGAGTTTTTGCTTGCGTACCTATCCTAAGCGAAGGAATCCGTGGCTAAAAGTCTCTTTCAGATGAACAAATTACTTTCCTTCTGTAAAACCTTATCTGGTAGAGACTCTGTCTAGCCACATATTACTTACTGATCCACCCATCCTTCCCGCTCTACCAACACATTTATAGGATTAAGGTCGTCCCCCTTTGAGGGGCCCTAGTTTTCCACACCAGTGGGCAGTGTTCTTTGTGGCTTCACACTGCTGCAGTGAAAACTCCCAAAAAGAAATTGACATCATCTCCCTTGGGTGGTGCCTATGTAGGCACCGCACACATCACTTCTGCACACAGATGACTGCATCAGAGCCATGCGAAACCAATCAATGCCACCTACAGCCACACAGGAGTACTGCTCACAAAAAAATTCCAGATCCTGTCTGATGCCTGGGGATAACTCCAAGGTAAGACATCTGCAGCAAGATAGAGTCTTTATCAGATAAGGCATTCCCAAAGGTAAGTAATTTGTTCTTTAGGAAGGCTAACTTGAAAAAGTTGTGGAATATTTTGTTGTTTTTAGAGAGTCCTATTTAAAAAAGAGAGAGTGTTGAGAAATCAAATATGCATTTCACTAAAATAAACATTACAGTGACTCATGTGGCAGTATGATTATCCTCCACATCACTCTGATTTTTTAAAGATGGTGATGCAGGAGCAATTTTACTGATTATTTGAAAATTCAAAAATTAGTGTGAAGTTTGTTTCACAATGCTGAGCAAGTTTTTTATTTTAGTTTGTATGCTGAATGCATTCATGGGTGAAGAACATTTTAACATGAGCTAAGATTTTATTTATTTTATTTTCAAAGCAATCTCTTGACCTGCGAGCCCTGTCACCTGTCCATTACATGTAAGGGAAGGAAGCTTTAAAATGGGGTTACTGAGCCCTGCCAGGCCATCTGTGACTATGCCCCTGCCTCTCCTTTCCACAAGATTTGTGCTTTAAGACACATAAGGCCCTTATTATGAATGGAATTGAATTCTGATGGGGCTACTAACGGCAGTTACTAGTCCTCTCAGAAGTATGAGTTCAGCTGGATAACTGCAGTTCTGTTTATTTGCAGATAAAATTCCAAATCAAATTGAGGGAAACCTGGGAATTAGACCAGGCATTACAGAACCCTTGTTTCTTAGCAGACCACCAAAGGCCAACCTATAATGTGCCATATTTTCTCTGCCCCTGCAGTTACTGGTATCCTCTGTATTGGTAAATTGGTGAAGGAAAATAAAGGCCCATTTGTAAAGAGGTGCAAAAAAATTAAACAAACAAGGGGGCTACTAATCTAGTAACATGTTAGTTGTCTGGCAGCAACTGGTGGCAGCATAGACAAAGGGGAGTATTGGTTACAGAGCTGCCCAAGATCACAATGGAAGTCAGGGGACAAAATGGATTCAATAGTGAAGCTATGCATAAGATAAAAAAAAAAATAAGGAGAGTCTTCAGGGTGAGCAGTGATGATGTCTCCTATGATGAGGACTCCTAGAATGACTCATAGAAGAACAAGAGCTCCCTCTTGGAGAGCTAGCACACTGAACAGGGGGGAACTGGAGGTTCCATACAAAGAGGTAGAGGAGGCAAAGATATCGGTGGAGCAGCACAGAATGAGGAGTCACTGGCAGTGAAGGTAAGACATGTGAAGTAGGAGGTGGACTGGAGTCTCTCTCCACCTTGAAGAAATCGATTTTGGAGCAGACAGACTTACCACAGGTAAGGCTGCTTGGGAAGATGAACATGTCCCCGGTAGTCTGAATCTGGCCTGTCTGGCACACTCTTCGTTTTTAACTTATGTATTCAATCAACAGATAGATGGGAAGACCTGTTTTATATTGTCTCCTTCGATGTTGATGCAAGCTTTAGTGTTAATTTTTCAGACTTCTTCAACATACATAGATTCACATGCTTGAATCATTCTTCATCCTCAGTCTGGGAATTCCTGGTACATTTAAGTGGCAGTAGAGACTGTTAAAGTGGGCATAGGCCTAACAATATTTATTTACCAACAAATTCACCTCATCAGAAACAACCTAATTGTCAGACAGTGAGCTGGAACTGCTGAGCTCCCTTCTCTCCATAAAGGAGACCACATTTGTACTATGGATTTTGACTATTATGTCATCTTCTTTTAAATTCAACCAGTCCTCCCTTTAGCTTCCACAAACTGTGAGCTGTCTCCAGGATTTCTAAGACTTTAGACCTTCTGGCCCCTTGGGACACATCCAATTTTAACTATGGCAGAGAAAAATAAAAAATCTCTCTTCAAGTCCTACACAGAATGTGGACAAAAGAAGATTTATACAAATGAGCTGCATAACCAGTGCATTTATTGTCTTCATTCATCCCATACGCAATCATGTTGTGACACCTGCAGTTTTCCATCCAACAGTCTTGACGAGAAGGAAAGGAGTCTGGTCTTGTTTCTTCTTTAAAAGTTCCTCCTTCTACAGGGGATGTCCCTTGTGGAGATGGTGGTTCATTGAGAAGTGGTACTCTAAGCACTGCCACAACGGTGGTGTAAACACAGAAACTTGTTGAGCTCTCTCAGCTGGAGTTCACCGCTAACACGCCTGCCTCTGCCTCCACAAGAGGCAGGACTAGTTCTTTGTCAGAAAACGTGTCAAAAAAGGGAGAGAACTAGAGTGTAAATCTTACTCAGTTGACATCATTTCAGTAAACCTGCCTAAACCGTTGTTGACGAGATCCTCCCATCATCAGCAACAGCACTCTGAAGTTAGTGTTCCAAGCAAAGTCCTCACGTAATGTTCAGTTAATTGCTATGGCGATTCTGTTGATGCTGGCCACTAGACCCTCGTGGATAAAGCCATTACTGACCCTAATGCTCTGTTGATGACAAGTCGTTGATGGCGACACCAACCTCCACACTGACGACAACCACATCAGGGATGCCCACTTTAATGACAACCACACCATTAATGGTGATAGTACTGTCAACAACCACATTAGAGGTGACAGATTTACCCCCTACAAACCCATTCACAGTAACCATTGAAGACCTCTGCTCAATTACATATGCATATCTTGGACTCTGAGCAGCGGTTGATGTCAGTGACCAAGATCAGGCCTCAGACATGGCTGAATTTCCCTGTGCATTTGGATATGCACCACATTCCAGAATATAAGGAAGAGTGTCTACAAAGGGAAATAAGGTGGCATAACTTTCCAGTAGAAAGTAGATTTGAGGATTATGAGCCCCAGGATTTTTGATCCAAAGGAAGTCCTTGAGACTTCTGGCCTTCATACGAACAGAGGAATCAGTACAGTGAACCTCCTGTAAAGAAGGTACCAGCAACAAATTATGGAAACTTTCCAAAGACTGAATCATCATCCACAAATGTTTACTCTCTGCAGAGCTCTTTGGCAGGAAGTCTGCCACTACCATCTCCACCATGTCAACAGTCAGTGCTCCTGGAACCTCTCCCAACAACCTCAACCTCAAATGTCTACTCCACCACCTCCATCATGTAAACCATTACCAGCCCTGGTCCCACCCACTACCCTTAACACCAGGTGATATGTGAGAAAAATATCTCCTGATATTGATACTGAGTCAGACCTAAACAGAGAGGACGGAGAGGTCACGGAGAAAGAGCAAAAAGAAGATAGTTGTCCCCAGGTCGAGGAAAAACAATGGGATGGCTTCTACCTAAGGAGTGTGAAGCCTCCCTCTCAACTCTTCCCTCCCCAGTAAGTTCATCCCCATTTTAGATCATATCAGGAAGGAATGACTCAAACTCATGCAGACACTGACTATGATGCACCCAGTGGAGCAATGCCTCAGAAAGAAATACTGGGCTCCCAACTCTGCCCCAGCATTTTTAATTGCCCCCATAATCCAGACTATTATTAAAGCAATCACAAAATGAGAGAGGAGGAGGAAAACACCAAAGCACATCCTCCTAAGACATCATTATACTACACCAAATGTGCTTGAACAAGGGTACAAAACTACTTTCATGTGTTGTTTCACTACTTGCAATTTTCTCTCTGGACCACAGAATTAAAAGCTCTGAGAATACTTTCAAATGTGAGGTGTTTTACAAACCTGCTGACTGAAATAGCCTGATGACGTACAACAGCTTCCATCATAGGTCTCTGAGAGATCATCTCTTGGTGAGGCAGTTCCTTAGATTATGTAGGAATTGCACTGACAAAGGGCAATTCAAACACCTCGCATTTCTGCTGACAAAGAGACTTCACGAAAAAGGTTATCCAACAAGGATAATCAAAAAGGTAGGAAAAAGGCTTTGAACACTCAAAGAGGCCAATTGCTCCAGACCTTTGAAAACTCAGCCTATGACTGTTTCATCTGCGTAACCACTTATAGAATCCATTCGAAATTCATGAAAAAGTCAGTGAATAGGCACTTGAGAAGCCTTTGTTTTCCTTTAAATGGGTAAAGTCACTTAGCGATGAACTGGCTCATACAAGACCCAGAAAAGAAAAAAACATTGAATTCACTGACAACAGCATGCAGTACCCTTTCTGTGGTAGACTACTTCCCCTGCAGTCATCATAACATTTGCCACTATACACAAAAATTTAAACAACTTGACCTAGGGATGAGGACCCTGTGGTTACTCAAGAATTATACTAAATGTGATTCTGCTAATGTGATTTATATGATTACTTACCTTTGTAAGATGAGATACATAGGTGTTACGATTCATAAAGTGAAAATAAGGATCAATGAGCACAGGATTACTATAAAATGTAAAAAGGCAACTACTAAACTATTGCAAAATTGTTTGGAAAAATGTCACTCTAAGAAGGTAATTGAATGGGCTGTCATTGAATAACTACCATTCCACATGTAAAGCATAGAGAAAAGGTTGTTGTACTTTGAGCTATGTTGAATCTATCGCCTGAAGACATTTATGCTGGGTCTAAATGATGAGGTCCAGTGGTCTCAACTATAAATTCATGCTACGAGAGACACTAACAGCCTTTTAGCTGCTTATGGAAAATACTTAGGGTCACGTGTATCAAATGGTTTTGCATTCGCAAACAGTGCAAACCGCTAAATTTGACTGTTTGCGAATGCAAAAGTGCCTTCCCAAATGTAAGAAAGGCATTGGCTGTCCCATTTTAGGGAATCACAATATTTTGCAATTCCTTGACACACTAAATAGGGAATCGCAATTTGCAATTCCCTAAATCGGAAATCACACATAGAGATTTCCTATTTGTGATTTTCTAAACACATTCAACAAGCATTTCCTAAATGCGAAATGGGCATTTATGAAATTATATTGCCATCAACTCCAAGTTGATGGTAACCATGTGCAATTTAAAAAAATGCATTAAAAATGCATTTTTAAAAGGGACAGGTACGGGCATGTGTGTGCTTTACATGTGCATAATTGTTTTTTACGGGTGCCTCAGAGGAGGCCTTAGGCCCTCAGCACCCTTGGTTTTGCATTCCCTAATTTGTGATTTCCTAATAGGAAATCGCAAATTGGGTAATGCAAAACCATTTGCATCTATAGGAACGAATTAAGTCACAACCCCTAATAGCGATTGCTATTCTGTTGGAATCGGCATTAAGGAATTGCTATTTTGTTACATACCATTTTGCATTCCCTAAATAGCGATTTCTTAAAATTCACTACTGCGGTATGCAAAATGGGATTTTGATACTTCTGGTCCTTAGTTACTTATTCAGCACGTTCATCTCCGGAATCATGCAAGGTGTCCTTACCTGAAGTTCAATGACAATGGTGTTTTACTTTAAAAGCAATGTAGGGATACACATCGGAAACTTTTGCAATATTGATTCATAAACTTTCTGTATTCAGTCCTGTATCTAGCATGGCCCCCAATTTGTTCATGTAAGGATTCTCTTCATGTAACTTAAAGACATTGTTCAACTTTAAAAACTATGAAGTGATAAGCAGAGGAAATGCTCTTGATTATGAATTCTTCTCCTTCTACACCCCGACCCAACATTTCCCCTCTGCCGACCTCTCCCTTGTAACCGTCCCACACGTCCGCAGAACTACAACCGGCGGTAGATAATTCTCGCACCTCGCCGCCAAAACGTGGAACACTGTTCCCACCCACCTGCCCCAGACCAAAGACGACCTTACCATCAGCAAACTTCTCAAGACCTGGATGTTCGAGCAGTAGCAGCACCTTCTCCCCTTCCCCCCCTCCTCCCCAGTGCCTTGAGACACTCACGGGTGAGTAGTGCGCTTTACAAACTCCTGATTGATTTATTGAATTGTAATTTTGTCGTGTGCCCTCCACTATCTTCCCTCTATATTATAGTTGAGCCTTTTCCCCCATTATATGAACTGTACATTTTTTGTGTGCCCTCCACCATCTCCCCTTTATACAAGAGTAGAGCAAGTTCTCAGAGCAACCCTTCTGCCATTGTCCAAAATGGCATCTGTAATAGAGGAAGAAGAGACATATATAGAAATGAAATAAATAATAATGGTTTTGAATCCTTTTATGTATACAGCAAACTATGTTTATGATCTGAATTTGAAAAATATAATGCTTATCACTCCTATATTAGACACATTTTCATAGTTCACCTATTTTATTTGTTTTGGCAATCTCTTGTGGTACATTTGCAAAATGTTGAACATTTGAGAAGAGCATATCAACAAGAACATCTTTTTGTAACATAGGTTTTGCAAGTCCATGTACTGTAAGTTCTGTGGGTAGAGGCTTTAGAAATGTCATAGGTTTTAGCACTCCATCAATTTCATCCCAATCAAATTCACACAAATCTTTTTCTATATATGCATGATCCAAAATATTTACACATCTTATGACCAAGTAGAACACTCTTAACGTGCTCATGCACAGAATATGATGTCGGTGGAAGGTCACTTAGCGGGATAGATCTCTTGAACTCACTGTACCGAAGAACTTCAAATGTGTGACAGTCAGAACTTGTTTTCCACACAATCACAAGGTATTGTTCTACGTCTTTAAAGTTGCAGCAAATCCTTTTAGAAACTTCACAGGTTCAGCAGTTAAAGCTCCAAGCTTTGTTCCAGTTTTGCTCATAGTGTCATCACCTGTAAGAATATGTGCTTTGATAAAAACACTGGGCTTCTTTGGGTTACGTTTCTTGTGCAGAATACGAAACGGGATTAAGGCCCTCATTACAACCTTGAACCGCCGAGCGTCCGCCTATGCAATCGCAAACCCGCTGGCCGCATTACAACATCCCCGCTGGGCCGGCCGCCGGCCCAGTGGGAATGCCGGCCGTAACATTGCAGCCGGCTCCTGATGGAGCCAGCGGTGTTGCGGCCGTGCGACGGGTGCAGCTGCACCCGTCGCATTTTTAACTGTCTGCTGTGCAGACAGTGAAAAAGCAGGGTGGGGCTGTGCCTGGGGGTCCCTGCACTGCCCATGCCAAGTGCATGGGCAGTGCAGGGGCCCCCAGGGGGCCCGCAACTCCCCTTTCCGCCAGCCTTTCCATGGCGGTCTCTAACGCCATGGATAGGCTGGCGGGAAGGGGAGTCATAATCCCCAGGGCAGCGCTGCAAGCACCGCTGCCCTGACGGATTATAACCGCCGGGACAATGATTGCGGGATACCACCGTCCCAGCGGTGTGACCGCGGCGCTACCGCCGCGGTCAAAATATGCCGATTTGTACCACCAGCCTGTTGGTGGTACGATCGTCAAAACAACCCTGGCGGTTGTAATGAGAGCCTAAGTGTGTTTTCTTGCCTGTTCCACAACATATTCATAACACTGACAATCCTTGACCTATGAACATTGCAACAAACCTACATAGCACAACACCAACATCTGTGTAATTTGACAGTACAATGACTTGATTGGAACCATTTTCAACAGTCCACTCAACGTGTGGCACACCATGAAGGTCAGCTTCCTCAAATTTGCTGTTACATTCTTAAACAGTATGGCCTGTACCTTTTGAAAAACTCTCTGCAGGCACCATTTCCTCATTGACAATCACTCCACTTGCAATAATTGGAAATATAGTGTTCAATTGTGTATCAGCAATGTTTTGGTGAGTTAACATCTCCAAGTTTATCTTCTTCTGTGTTAATGACCAGAATTTATCAGGTTGCAAAGGGATAGGTGTCGAATTTTCGGTGCAGGCAAGGTCAATTGTTCCACTTGTAGACATTCGTCTGATTCTCTCACTTTACTTGATAGATGGTTCAAGATAACTGTCAAAGACAGTGTGAAGTTCTTGCAAGGTGCACACTGACTTTGATATATGTAGAACAGTCTGAACGACCTCTCTGAAGTTTTGAATGGATGGAATCTTGACCATTCTCAATTGTGACATATAGTCCACAACAACAGCAGTTTTCAATGCGCACACCTTTTCGAAATGAAATTCTTCAGGTGAAATGTTTTTTCGAGCTCTTGTATGAGTTTGTGCTTCACTGGTTTGATTGCAGCATCTCCAACAAATAATGCATTTGTTGGAAGAAGATCATATGAAAGAATGTCCTTGATAGATTTGCCCCTTTCTTTTGCTACATCCATCTCTCAATGTGCTCACGAAAGTTGTTTTTTGTAACCTGTTTTTGTAGTAGCTGGTTGGATGAAACTCTTACTATGCCAATTAAAGCATGTAAGTTTAGCTTTTGTGATTATGTCAAACAGCCTTTTCTCTTTCAAAACAAATATCTCTTACTTCAGTTCTGCTTATAGTTTTGATCCATGATCCAGGACATCTCGTAAATGTGTCTTTACATTGTTATGCACATATTGTTTGGCCACAAACTTACATAGTCTCATCCGGTCAGTCATTTCAAAGGGGTTTCTTTGCTGGTGCATGAAATGAAGAAGGCTATCAACATGTTTAATAAAATGTTCCCCTCTCCTTCTTACAAGTTCGTGGTGAGGAACATTTTAACAATGGTTGAATAATTTTGAATTTGTCATCTCTCTGGAAACATTGCAAATACGACTTCATGGTAAACTAGCTGCCATTGAGCAACATATTCACTTTTACGTGTCTGACCAACAATTCCTTTGGAGCTTTTCTGTGATCTCTGGGTCATCTGTTCCAGTTTTATATTCGGAGCGACAGCACTGAACCTTCTCTACCTTTCACCACAAAATGTCTTTGGATTAATTTTCTGTAGAGGTTTGGTTTTTCCATCTCTAGCTTCTTTACTGTTTCCAAATACTAGGACCCATATCTCAGGTAGTTTATGCAATTGAATTTGCGAAATACAGTAATCAGTGACTCCAGTCTGACATGCAGCTCCCAGTCACCGATCAGCATGTACCACATTTTTTACTAGAGCTATCATCTGCAAAACATTTCCCCAGTACTTGCAAAGTTCTGAGTTTTCTTTAAATTTTTTCTCTGGTTTTGAACTGAGTGTATTGAATATTGCTTGGCTTTGTATTATGTCTTTTGAATGAAGTAGCCTCAGATATGATGAGCATACCTTGTAAGGAATGAACATAATGAGTTCTCCCCACTACTGACTGAACAGTGTTGCTTCCAAAGATGTCAGCCTCAATAACTGCATGGTCTATGCCACATCCGCTGAGATAACTTACTTCAGACTGCAACGCAACTTTTGTCATGTGGAAAACGCCCATCATTGGATAAAGATCATCAAATTCTACTGGATTGCTCAAACAAATGTGAGCTACAATACGGAAAACACGTTTATTGCAGAAAATTGGCAGAATAGGCTAGTCTTCAAGCTGAGCGCCCACATTTTGAATTTTTTTCTGAGCTGTATACTGTTGCGTAGTTTGTGACTGGAAATGGTTATAATGGTAAAAACCTAATCTTCTTCAGTGAGGCGTATTCTGGGAGATCAGAGCATGAATTCCAGCCCACAGAGAAACTGGCTTTTCTTCAACCTTCAGTCCGCACCAAATGAGCGATATGATACATTCAGTTAACTTAGCTTTGAAGACCACAGCATCAGGTAGAACAAGGTCCATGTCCTCAGCCACTTTAAAACTTTCTGGTAGACTGGGATGTCTTGATGGCTGGTAGTGATTTTGCCCATGTTGGCAGGGCAGTTGAGTTACAAGTTTGTAGCTTCTTTGTTTATGCCTACAACTAACAGAGCTTTTTTCTAGCAGCTACTTCATTGGCACAGTCTTGTGTGCTGGATGTTCCAGACAAAGAGAAGCTGTCTTCAAAATCAAAATTATCAAGCAAAGCAATTGTAAATTATTTCCTGGTAAAGTGACTTGGAAGTGGGGTGCTATCGGATTCACAAGATTTACAGCATGAGCTGATAACATGTTTCTGCTCCGTACTATGTCATTGTAACTTGTTGATACTTAACTGTATCCTGTGATCTTATTTTGGTAGCAAGTACTCCAGGAGTCAAATCAGCTGAGAACACCATCACTGGCTCATTCTTTTTGTTAGACTGACAAAAACGAATTCTGTCATTGTATATTCTCACCAGAAAAATCTTAATTACATTGTTATGAATCAATACTTTTTAATCAATGTAGACCATTATTTTGCTGATATTACTGAGTGTGAACCAATAGCCAGCACTCAAGAGTGGCTTTAAAGTTTAATTTGCCTTTTCAAAGAGTACAAACTTAACTGAAGGTTGGTGGTTACGTTGCTGCTGGGAGTTCATTGTACATTCATATTTTCAAATGTATGCATGCATGCAATTTGGGTGGGCATACAAATCTGCTGCAAGTACATTCACCTTGCTATTTAGATCAGCTGCTCCGCTGAAAACTTCATCTTGGAACAAACTAGCTGCAGATAAAAACTGGTTTGCCCTTTGAGACTCACATACTCTGTACTTTGTTCTTTCACCATCCAATCCCTTTGGACCTTGTTCTCGCTAAATCACAGATAACACACTGAAGACCCTCTGCTTTCTGATCAGTTATTGGAGGTGGATGAGGGGTAGCAATCGATATTCTAAGTAGATGAGCATTGGGTTTGGGTGTCGTCGCTTTCTCAGAAGACTCTGATTTTTGTTGTGATTCACTGGTTTCTGCTATTTGTGACAGATTTTCTCCAGGCTTTTTTTCCATAACATAGGAACGATAAAACATGTGATCCTCTTCACCATTCAGTTTCAATCATTTGTAAACTTCACCTTGCCATATTTCTGCAGCATCTTGACCTCTCATCTGTCCAGCCGCAGTTGATGTTAGCTTTTCTTTTGGATTAGTTTGGCATTTGACACATTTTTCTTTGTTGAAGGAGTCCTCAAATTTTGTAGTTAGCAACACTCTGTCAGGAGGTAAAGGTCCTCTGCCACCACCTGCTTCACTCATGTTTACGAATTTGAATCAACTGAAAACCTGAAGCAAAAATGATATTAAAATAAATTACCACTATGATGGCTAAAACACATCATTATAGAGCCACCATTTTGGAAAATGGCAGAAAATCGCAGAAGGGTTGCTCCGAGGAGGTATTTTTTGTCTCTAGAAGACTACCAGACCCCCAAAACCTATATTTTGACAACAAAATGAAGTATATAGGTCTCATGGTTCATGAAATATTGCATCATCACTGCAACACTTCTGCCATTTTAAAAAATGTTGTCCAGAAAATTGTTCCGGATTAGCAATGTCTACCCAAGCTGAATTACTTCTCTAATGATACAAAAACACAAATCAAAAATGGACATCTCTGGATAACAATTTCTTTTGTACAGAGGTATTTCAAGGAGCTAAGTCTAGGATAGGTAGGAGGCCCCTCCTAACGCTTGATACAGTAAGTGAACAAATGGGGTACCCACCCTATGCTGGGGAGAATACAAATATTTGATGGTAAAGGCTCAGATAGGTAGGGCATGCAAGAACTTGCTCAGATTTAAAAAACAAGCTTGATAGCTATCTGTTTGTTGTTCACTGCAAGGAATTTACAAGACACTGAAAGGCTAGATTGTATGATTAACTCAGCAAGAATGTGGGACATAAAGAATGTAGATCATATTTAATACCTAGATGTCTCAGTTCGTCTACATGTTATATGATCATACTTTTCCAATGTTTAAAGACAGTCTGCATTCAGTGGCCTCTGAAGCCCTTTTGCTGCTGCAGAATGTTATTGGAAGACTCTGGCCTTTAAATACAGGGCTATAATCATCAGTATCCTTCCATTTACAAAAACTAGTGGTGTTTAATAGCTTTTTTCTGAAGCAATTTCTTTTTATATATTGTGTCTTGCTACAGTGGGCGTACAACCCATAATTCATGTGTGGCTTGAAAAAACTTCAAAGATTGAGTGAGTATTATTATAGAAAAGTATGGGTGACCAGTCTTAGTTGCAAGCATTTTGCATGTTTTTTTATCTTGCAGTATGACATGGCACATGAGAAAGACTCACTTTGTTTTCTGTTTTCTTATACTTATGACTGGGGTGAGTATGCTATATAAAATGTATTTTCAGAAGGCCACTTCTTTAATTGAAATGGTCTTGCTATATCAGTTAGGTTGGATTTAGACTGAGTTTACGTAATTTTTGTAATTTAAGTATCTTTTTCTCATAATATGATTGTGCTACTTGAATGTGTCAAAACACTGATTTCGTATTACGGGTATGAGAGCCTTATGCCCCATTTATAAGCATGGAGTGAATGCAATAGCTACGCAGGGATTGCTGAAGCTCTGAGAAGACCGTTGACCTAAATAGCAATACCCCGATGTGGTATTCAACATCAGTGACCCAGGGGTGGGGGGGCAGGCCATTGTCTATGAATAAGCACACCTCGATAAGTTGAGGGTGTGACAACTTCTCAAATTTTCCTCCTCTGGACATGGGCACTAGAAATTGGAATCTGAGGACTACATACTCAGTTCTCTCCACTTCGGAAAGAGAACCATCCGTTCCTGCTACCATCTGATGGAGCCTAGGGCCCTATCTCTTATTTTGGGGTCCAATGGACCTTCTCTTCTCAGTTCTGAGGGTTAGCGAGAAACAGGTATTAAATCATTCCAATCAATTTCTGTGCAACCCAAATGTCACACAATAATACTCGAAGTTACCTCAGAGATTCATAGGGCTTTATTACAGACTGAAATTTTACATAAATGAGTCTCAAAACTATAATACAGATATATAAAATCACCAATGGAGATAAAGTTAAAGTGTTGTACAATAGTCAGCATGTACAAGACCAAGACCTGGAAGAAAAAAATCAGAAAAAGCATGTGGTTCTTGCGTGCCAGATCCAAGTTCTCCTGCATGACCATTTAAAATAAACCCTAAGATATTCTAATTCTAAAAGAGTGTTGAGAAAGGGTCTACAAACAGAAATTTTGTGCAGTGTCATAAAGCCTCATAGAAAATATGAGGTCTGTACCTCAGAAGGGTCGGTTCAGCTCTAACATTGAAAAAGGATCTGTGTCCTCTCACTAGCTAAACCTTCTTAAATCAATGTTTCCCAAGATGATGACATCACAGTAGAAACTTCTTGACTGAACTCCCAATTCATTATAATTAGATGTTACAACTTTCAGAGACCCTGTATTTCCAATCTTGATACTCTTTGGTCTCAGCAATTTCAAATTAGTTATGGCTGCCAACTTCCAGAATAATCCTCTTTGTCTATGCTTGTGTCAGGCTTTCTTATTTCATGTGCACAATACACTCCTTGTTAACTCCGTCTCAGCGCCTAACACCTGCATCTCTGATTGAAAAACATTTAAAAACCAATGCCACGTTGAAAGTTGACTGTGAAAATAAAAATATATGTGGAGGCCTTCACTCCAGCCATGTTAATAAAACATGAATAAACTTTCAGATTAAATTAATTCTAAGCATTACATGTGAGAATGTACAAAATGATTATGTAAAATAATACTTTCAAAGTGTTAGTTTCAAATAGATATAAATAAAATGTTATTTCAATGTTATATGCAATGGTGCTCTCCATTCATATGCTTTGCAGAGCAGTAAATATATAAAAACACTTCATCAGGTTTTAGAAAATATGACCACCCAATTGTGACCACCAGAAAGTGACCACCCTTTGACGTTCTTGTTTCAGAGACTTAGTGGCACAGGCAATCTACGCTCTTTCAACCCTCCATCTGACGACTTTTAGGGTCATCACAAGTCACTTTTTATTGTTAAATGAGACTCTCTAAAACCTAGTTGTTTTGAACAACTTCTGCCTGAATTACTCCAAACACTTCATATCATTGTAATATCTACGCTGACTATCTTCCAACTCAACCTCTGCTCTCTTTCTGCCTTGTTGAACTTTGGTTCTCTGGAAAATTCGGTATCCTACAAACAAAACTACGCCTACGGTCAAAAGAATCAACACAAACCCTAATATTCCACTTCCAAGGTTACCAAACCATCTGCTTACAGCAGAAAATCTATTCCCAGTCGCTTATCATGCACCTGTTGATTCCAATTCTTTCAAAGCGCTCGTCAACCCTGAAATATTCTGAATATACTTATGCATATCCTTACTTTTGACCAGGATAAAAGTGCAGCATTGTTGAACTTCAAGCATCCGACAGACCCCGCCCTCTTTTGCGAGCAACATTTCTAACGCAAGTCAATTTTGCAAAACCATTGATCTGATCACTATCATTTCAGTATTGACAACCAATAATGCTCCAGCAGTACTAGTAACTAGTTTGTCAACTATACTAGACAACCTTCTGATTTTCAGGTCCTTCAAAATCACACCCACACATGGAATCATAGCACCAAAAATGTCTCCAACTACTTCTCTTGCCTGCACACCTCTCTTAGGTCTTAACCCTTGTGTCTAAACTGGATTAATAAAGTGCTCTACATGAAAAATATTGGGAAAAAGAATTCCCAAATAACGTCTACCATACCATCCTTTCGGCAGTCTAAAATATGCCCGCTTTCCACAAATAAAATAAACACCACGAGTCACTGCGTCTTCTCCATCCAAATACAACTTGAAATTTCCCTGAACTTCAAAAATTTGCTCACATTCACTCTTTCCCGTGAACACATTGTCAGTGGCAGACCTTTCCATTCAGATGAACAATCTCCCTTTATGTTCCTAATCTAAAACCAAAGCAGCTAGATTTCCAGCTAACAATGTTCTATTTCTTCTTTTGTCCATCTATTTTAACTTCGAAAAAGTTCATCTGATTGTGACCCTGCTTCCAACTCTTTTTTCCAGTCTTCAACTAAATTCAAGAACTTCTTTTCTACACCTGATAAAAGACAAGTTAAGTTGTTTATGTGTGTATACAGTATTTAATGTGGAATTAGATTTGAAAAATCTTGCAATTATTTTCCAAACGGGCTGGGCATCTATTCAAATGTTCAACTATACGGATAATAACTGGAATTGTAAGGTCGTCAACAGTGCTCAATGTAGGATCAATAGGGGCACATTCTTCTTGTCCTCCCCTCTGAAACTCAAAAGGCACACTGGTGGAGGGAACTCCTACTGGACTAGGGGTCATTTTGGTTGAGGCAGTCGCAATAGCACCTCAGCCTTTACCAACAACAGTTTGATTCTCCCTTCCATCTCTATTTTTATTATATGGGGCTGAAAGTTAGGAAAGTAACATGTCAAAAAGGCTATGTCAAGAATCCCCATCACTATCCATGCTCATGTCATCAGTCTCCCGTGGTTTCTTTTCTTTCGGTTTTTTCCTTTTCCCCCCTCCCTCAGTCACATCAGTAGTCAGTGCTAGATACAGCTTGACTCTCTCTATCATATCTCTTCTACTCCTTTTCTGCTCAGCATCCCATCAAGCATCTGCATAACGTTGCACAGCTTTCTTTACTCTGCCTTGGTATTTCTCTCTTTCCTTTGCATGAGCAGCACATTCCCAAGCACTTGGTGCTTCACATTGTGTGGGCTTAGGAGGTGGCCTCATTTCGTACAGCACTCTCCTCAAATTCTCTATGATTCATAAATTAAATGTGCTATATTGCGGGAATCTCAATGGACCGTCCTTCTCTGTGATCTTGTACATCTGACAAAGCCAAACACATGTATGAAGCCCTTCATTTGTCACCATATAATGACCTGGAGTACCTTTGGGAGGTTCCACTTCTCTCTCCCTACTGGGGATATAAACATCTTCTCTAAACATGTCTCGTATTACTTTAAAACATTTCATTTTTCCAAACTTTTCGCAATAATTCAATTAAAAATAGCACTGTATCCGCAATCCTTTGCTCGGCCACAACCACCTGACACAGTGCGGCACCTTATGACACCACCCACCTATAATAGCTCAATACTACAACAACCAACTTATACCAACGCAGCACACTGTAACGTAGATCTTACTCCTCACAGCAGTTTCCCCTCTATTACAATCTGCACGCACACTTGCTCTGAAGCATCACACGCATAGAAAAATACTTTACAAAAAACCTTTGTCTGCTTTACTAAAGAATGAACAGTTTCAATCACACAACAAAGTTTGCAACCACTTTTGTTGAATCCTTGGCATGTGGGGTAACATTTATATCAGTACAGCTTCTCTCTGTGCAATAAGATCCACTATACCAATTCTCTCACATTCACACAAGTGAACTTCTAACTTAACCTGGCCATTGATGAAGTCCCACAATAACCACAAATATTCAGCAGACAATATAATGTGGTGTCTTCTGCACCTTTTAAACTATCCCAGGATCTTAGGCCATGTTGGAGCTGATAACCATTTCAACTTCTCTATAAATCACCACACTCACACAACATTCAAAACATCTCCGCAAAACACCATCCAACTTTGCAATCACCGCAATCTAACCACAAACTGACACACTTCACATCCCTGTTAATACTCACAAGTCTGCCATCAGACCAGCTCCCTTCTGCCCTTCTGCGACTCTGCTGATTTTCCTGCTTTGGACATGGACACTAGAAATTTGGCTGTGGCGGTCTACTGGCGTGGCGCTGCTGGTGGCAGCAGCGCCACCTTACCGCCATCTGCCGGCATGGCCACAGCCGGATTTCCGACATCCTTCTGGTGTAAATCCGGTTGTGGTCGTAATACGGAGGACGGCTGGTAGCCGCAGCGACAGTCTTTGGCGGCTATCGCCACGGAGGTAGCCAGTTTTTACTGCCAAGGTTCAAATGAGGGCCTTAATTCCTTAAGTCAGAAGTGAAGAGCCTAAGGTCATAGTGAATGAAAGAGCTAATGGTTCAGCTTCCATCACTGATGCAGCTATAGATCAGTTGTGTTTAGGTTGCAAGGCTTGCTCAGGTCTACTTCTTGCCCCCAGAAAGTGCACACAAAAATCATTAACATGCCTTTCAGCTGAAACACCCGGTGCCATGCAAATTATTAACACTCATATGGATAAGGCAAGAGCCCAGCAATACAGGTGTACTCCTTCCGCTACCATACTTAACTCTAAGCAGTCCCAATCCTGAAGGGGAGGTTACTGTCAATGCTGTGGACAATGTCGCCATCATTGCAGTCCTTACATTCCCATTAAAACCAAAGCTACTCATCAAGTAGCAGGCAAGGCTTTGGCAGGGAAAAAGAGGGGGTCCTCTCAATTCATCTCACAAGATTCCACAAAGTAAGCCTAACGTGCCAACACTGCTTTCCATGCTAACCCACAATCAGGCTGCAGTGGGGAGAATTTTCTTGCATGTTTCAAATTGTGCAGTGCGGTTACACACAGGGTTTCCTATAATGACCGCCCAATTATCCACCCTGGAAAGAACATCATCTGCACCTGCAGGGGCTGAAAAAGTAAATTCTACTTCTCCTTCTCAAAAGAGAAATCGAGAAAATGCCAAAATCGCTAAGAAATCTCACCTTCTATCCCAGGTTCTTCTTGATCTGGAAGAAAATTAAACTTGTTTCTGAAAAAAATTATCATTTCAAGTCACCTTAAAGAAAATCCTTTTGTTGCCCAAGAAAGAAGAGTTCCTAATCTCCCTGTACTTACAGGATGCCTGCATCAGCAGCAAAGACAATGCCTTTGGTTTCTGTGGTGGAAAGCGCTACCAGTAAAAAGAAATCCTCCCTTTTGGCCTTAAACCTATCCCCACGATATTCACAAAGGGCCTTGCTCCCAAAACAGCATTCTTATGCAGACATGGTCAATATGTACACCAGTACATGGACAAGTAGCTCACCAAGGGCCACATGTACTTAGATCCGGTTTTGCGACTTGCAAATTGTGAGTCTTAGCAACTTGCAATTTGCGACTCGCAAAACCGGATGTACAACAGTGTCAATGACACTGTCTGCAATTAGTAATGGGGTCGCAAATGACCTACCTCAAGAATATTCATGAGGTAGGTCGCAATTTGCGACAAGTGCCCTCACTCACCATTTGGTGACATGCTTCATCATAGGGCTATGCTCCTCGTCAGGCCGGCACTGCAATGCCTGACGGGCCCCACAAGGGGGCTCTTCGCCGGAGATCTTTTGTAAATGATGAACAACCGGTCAAAAACAAAATAATCTAGGATTGGTATAGAGGTAGTTAAAAATGACTGTAGGTAAAAAATGCAATTTATTAGAATACTGATACCTCTGACATGATTAAAAACGACATGGGGGAGATAATAAAATGATGTCTAAACTCCCCAGGAGGAAAAAAAGTAATATAATCACTAGGTCTCTCAATGGAGGGTAGTGAAAGTACACACAGGATCCCCTGTGTTACTTTGTATAATTGGTCAACATGTTTCAAAAAATGATCTAGTGCGATTCATCAGGACCATGACATGTACCTAATCCTTAAGCAATTAGAAACTCGTGAGAGATCCCTTCGGTCACATGTCACCGAAGGGATCTCTCACGAGTTTGTGGTTTTAAAACTGAGGACATTGTGCACACATTGTTATTTGATACAAAGAAATTCTTTGACGATTGTTTCTTTCTTCTATATTTTAGGTTCCTGTTAATCTGATATTCCCTATTATGGGTCTCTAATTGCTTAAGGATTAGGTACGTGTCATGGTCCTGATGAATCACACTAGATAATTTTTTGACTAACTAGCGAGAAACATGTTGACCTATTATACAAAGTAACACAGGGGATCCTATGTGTACTTTCACTACCCTCCATTGAGAGACCTAGTGATTATATTACTTTTTTTCCTCCTGGGGAGTTTAGACATCGTTTTATTATCACCCCCATGTCGTTTTTAATCACGTCAGAGGTAACAATATTCTAATAAATTGCATTTTTTACCTCTAGTCATTTTTAACTACCTCTATACCAATCCTAGATTATTTTGTTTTTGACCGGTTGTTCATCATTTACAAAAGATCTCCAGCAAAGAGCCCCCTTGTGGGGCCCGTCAGGCATTGCAGTGCCGGCCTGACGAGGAGCATAGCCCTATGTAAAGTTTTCTTTACAATTTTTTTAGAGCAGGCAGTGGTCCATGGGACCACTGCGTGCTCTGAAAAAATGTTTTCACATGCATTCACAAAGAGGAAGGGGTCCCTTGGGGACCCCTTTCTTTTTGCAAATGGGTTAGCACCAATTAGCATTCGCGGTCACAAAACAATCATACATACCATTTTGATTCGGTATTAGGAAGGGACGCCATGGACATGCCCCTTCCCAGTACCGAATCGCAAAACCCAAACTGCGATTCAGTAACAAGTTACCGAATCACAGTTTGGGCTTTGTACATCCCAAAAAGCATTTTTCTAGTCGCACACGGGCTGATTCTGCGAATCACCCCCTTTGCGACTGGAAAAATGCTTTGTACATCTGGCCCCAAATCTCTGTGAAAGGAAGAGAATCACAATTACACATCTTGTTGCTTCAACCGTTTCCATCGCCTGAGTCTGACACTTAGGGGCATATTTATGTGAAAGTAGCGCAATGGATTCTGAGGCACCACTTCTCTTGCGTCACCCTTGCCCCAATTAACAACACCATGGTTGCACTGTATTAACAATACGGCGCACCATGGTGGTCGTTACCTCAAAAGCATCAGAATTTTTTACGTTGTTGTGCCACTTTTCTTCACTAGTGTCAAAAAATGTGATGCTGGGGCAGAAAAGCACAGGGAGGCCCATTGATTTTAATGGGTACGTCATTTTAGCACGTGCCATGAGCAGAAAAAATGGCGCAGTGAAATCTAGTAAACTTCACTGTCCCATTTTTTCAGGCATCCCTGCATGGGAACGCCCTCTTTCCATACATTATACCTGGCACCGGCATAATGTGGCGCAAGGGATTGCAAAGAGGCGCAATGCACACATTGCGCCACTTTGTAAATCAGCTGCAGGGGAAAGACCACCTTAGAAGTGCCTTAGCATAAAAAGGACGCTATAACAGCCATAAAGGGCTTGAAAATCTGCCCCTAAGTGCACTGAAGTTCTCCAACATCCAGTGATAAGATTGCCATTTTCTAGGAACAATTTTAGACATGCAACTCATCTCAGCAAAATGTGTCCAAAATCTCTGAGCATTGGTGACGAACAGTCAGTCAGTTAAAGTTAGAATTTACAAAACATTGCAAGGCCTAATTTTAGCATGCATTGGATAAGTGACTTTCTGCTAGCTCTGAATGAGGCTGATTCAGCTTGGCTAGCAATAGCGGTGGTCACCTGGATCCAAGAACAACACAACACTGGTTACCAGACTCCACAAACAGCCTGTCTAGTGGTGGAGTTCCCAGACAACCTGAAGGAATGGTTATTAACTCACAATAAATGCTTCAATGGAAGGGTGGAGGCCAGGCGAGATTAAATTGCTCCATGTGAACATACTGGGACTGCCAGAATGGGTGAGTCAAGTCATGTTAGTTAAGACCGGTATCCCAGTCTCAATGCAGTACATAATGAAGCAGGGTGGAACCAGGTCTCGTTCCATGAAGATGCAGATGCTGTGAGACTACTCCATGGTGAAGAGGGTCCATTTTTCCAAGGAACCCCTTACAAGGCTCCAGGACAACCAGACAGGCTCACTGAGTCATGCAACGTCAGAATGTGACGAGTGGGAGCTTTACCACGATCAATGTCAGTATGTCCTCTGAAAATGGGTTCATCCAACGCTTGGCGTATTTATGACACTGCAGAACAGGAAATGCATCTTGTGCGCTAGTGGGTACTAGCAGCCTTTTGGATCACATGGTTTAGCATCTTTTCTTACATTTTTCTAACGTTTCTCCTCATTTCCGGAATACTGAGGAAGGCTAATGTGGGTCACTGCTCATTAACACTGATTATCCCCAAATACTTTCAGCAATTCAGGTACAGTGACATTCTGAGATGGTCACAGTATCCATAAAAAGAGTTCAAGAACAATCCTTTCAAGACCCAACAGACAGATCCTCTACTATGACCGGAAGTCACAAAACCTGACAACTAAGTACCTGTCGAATTAGGGCCTAATTCTGATTCAGGCAGAGTAGCATTCACAAGTGGGCTACCGCTCTGCTTGAGCACGACAGGCCCGGAGTTCCCACACACTTGGTTTACTTAGGTGCAGAAGCGCCGTTCCAAGCTTTACCAGCGAGGGAAAAAACTGCAGTCTTTGGCTGCAACAGCAGACGAGCATCGTCCCCAGCTTCACTGCAGGTTTTTTCCTTGGTTAGGGAAGAGTATTCACATGGCATAACAAGTATCCACGTTCCCTTTCGTACTTTTCCAACCGTCTTCTCTCCTTCCACTCTCCACACAGAAGGCCCCATACACACTTTCCACTTGTTTAGTGGTAAATATGTTTGTTAAACCCATCAGAAAAAAAGAGAATACAATGCAGAGTACCTGCATAGGTATTACTGTGTAGTAACGGGAATTACATGTTCGCAATTTGATCATCTCATAATTCCTGCATATGGCAAAGAAATCCTGGCACATGCACAATCACTACAGCACGGACTTGCAACTGTATTCGGAAACGCGTCTGTGTTTAGTGTATGGATAAAAGGCCTGAAACCCAGCTTGATGCAGCCCAATCTAGTACTACGTTTTGCCTTCACCTAGCCCCAGAAGGTGTCGAATGCTCCTCAGTCAGCGTTCGTTTGGAAGCAAAATCAAAATCTATGAGAACAAAGTATTCATCATCGTTATTCTGCCAGAGCGCTAGTAAACAATTTATGGAATATTTTTTTCAGGTTTTTCCTCAGGCGAGACACCCTACAATGCTTTCAGTGCAATGGGATTTGAAGACTGTGCTTAATATTCTGTTGCTGCTTCCCGTCAAGTCGAACATAGGACATGCCAAGTTCCTCTGTGTTCCTGGAAGCACTCATATCAGCAAGGACAGTTGGATACATTTAAACATTTATCATAAAGTAACCATAACTTTGCTTCTCAAAAGACACACATTGTGCTCGAACCATGGATTTATGCCCAAGGTCCCCTCGAACTTTCATCTAAATGACCCTGTCATTCGCTGCTTTTTTCCAAAATTCATCCTAGTCAGTGCGTTTGTTGGATGTGCTCAAAGTAGGTTACACGTGGACAAGACTAAAGACATTCATATTTCTGACTAGTTGTTTGTCTCGTTCGGCCACCAAGAGAAGGGTTGCCGCCATCCAAGCAAGGGATTGTAATTTCTCGTTAGATGTCACCTTGGTAAACTTTAAAGCCAAGTGTCCCCTTCAAGAAAGATCGAGAGTACATTCCACAAGGAGCATGGCTATTGCAGCTTTTTATGCTGAAATAACTCTCCTGAATAATGGCAACGCATTTACTTGGAAAAGGAGGCACAGTTTTACCAAGCACTAATACCTGGATGTGAATGAGGCAACCAGTACTTCACTGGGTCAGGTAGTCCCACGCAACTGCAACCTGTTTCAGTAAAAGTGAGCCTTCTAGCTACTTCATTAACGTTTGATGAACTGCTTGCTGTTCTGATTTAAGCATGCAATCTGTGAGAGCTCCAGTGATGGAGGAGGAATGAGTCCTTTACCAGTGACTACACTTTTCCAGCATTGGAATCTTTCATAGATACATATGAGACCCTCTCTCACCAGTCAGAGGCTCATTGCATATTCTGCGTATTATTCACACTTGTGCTATGAAATGTGAGCTATCCCTGGCTCTAGAGAGGGAAGACAGCTCTGACCTTTCCCCTTTGTTGGCTGCAGTTTGGGTTGCTTCAAATGAGGTATATGTGCTACATTTCAAATGCTGTTGTTGGGCATGTGACAACTTGAACGTTGTTTACTGCTCTTTAAAGTTGCCAGGGATTTCTAGCCTGACTAATGGAGATGATTCTAGCATATGAATATATGAAACACATCAAAGCTTAAGAACTAGAGTTACAGGTAAGGTTATGCATGTCACCGTACCTGACCGCAAGCTTGTGGTGACTGAACCTATCCTTGATATCATGGATCCTGACTTCGAATGGGTGGATCTGTGTTTTTCTTTGCTATGCCTTCCCTTTGATCTCCCCCTGGAAGGGTTCCTGGAAAAGGTGGAAAGATCTGTGGTAAAGGGAGTACCCTCTTCATGTCCCTCAGATCTCCCAGACAACAATTCTTCACAACTGAGCCTGCATGGCCACGTCAAACCATGTAATAATATTTCCTCTCTGTCCTTCAGTGTCTTCCGGGACATTTTCTAGCAAAAGTGACAGGTGACAGGACAATGGTAACTAATGCTGACATTTTGAGGGGTTGTTTTTGGACTTTTTTCCCCACAATATACTGAAAGACTATGTTGACTTTTTTCCTTCCTGACTTTTAAATAGGCTTCTTTTTTACGAAAAGTAGCATTTTACAGACTGTTAAAATGTGTAGGAAGCTGGCCTGTGTGTAGTGAGCACCTATGGTGTTATCACCTTATACCAGGTCCAGGTATCCCCCGTTAATGAGGTGAAGACAATGTCTAGGAAGCCAGGGCTCTCTAGAGGTAGCTGTGGATGACTTATCTAGGACAAATGCAAAGCTTATGCAATACCAGTACAGTCACACAACACTTACACACCTGAAAAACCACACAGTGTTACAAAAACCAAGGTACTTTATTATAGTACCACAAAGACTAAAATACTGAATAGGCAATAGTCCAAAAGGAAGTAAATAAACACACTATTATGTAACATTAGAAGTCAGTGATTAGCATAGAAAGCAATAGCAAATAGTAAAAACAATAGCAAATAATGAAGGCCTCAGGGGGAGACCAAACCAAATAGTGTAAGTGGAATTTGAAAGGCAGTGCCCCACTAAAGGAAGTGGAATCGGTAGAGAGGAGTTGGAGGAACTAGGAACCCCAAAAGGTAAGCACCAGTGTGCCCCCCAGCGACCAGAAGAGAAAAGAGGTAAGTACCTGGTTTTCCCCAAAACCAAAATGAAGACTTTAGGAAAGGACTGGGCAAGACCCAGACAAGACTGGAAGAAACCAAATGTGGGTTCTGACAGAAGACGACCTCCAAAGAAAGGGGACCAAGTCCAGTTTGCGTTGGAGTGTCCGGTGGTGGCAGCGGCCAGTACCCACACTTCTGTGGATGCAGGACCAGGTCGACAGTGGACCCAAAAAGTCAGCAGTGCAGCACAGGAGCAGAAGAGGAGTTCCAGAAGTGATGCAAATGATGTCTCATGTCGGCGGTCGTGATGCAGTCAGCCAGTGGTGCTGGAAAACCACCAACAAGCCTTGGCAAATACAAGAGTCTGTGAAGAAGGTTTTGCAAGGCTGAAGGGGACCAGCAAGGCCCGGGGGCTCCACTTAAGGAGGGGAGTCCAAGGTGACCTTCAGCAATGGGGAGAGTCGCAAGAAGAGGAGGCAGCCCCTACATGTGACCCACAGGCAGCAGGCACAGGAGTAGCGGTGAGACCCATACAGCACACCTGAAGAGGAGTTCCACATCGCTGGATCAACAGGCAGAAGACTGTGCTTTGCAGGAAAGAGTGCTGGAGGCAGGGGCTACATGGAGCCTGATGTTCCCTTGGAGGAGGAACAAACAAGCCTTGGTAGCTGCAAGGCTTGTGGTGCACAGGCGTACTGTCCTGCAAGAAGAGGCAAGGGCTTACAATCTCCCAAGTTGGACAGTTGGTAAAGAGGACAAGAGAACCACTCTAGACCACCACCAGTGATGCAGGATCCACACAGTTCCAGAGTAGAGAGGATCCACGCAGCTAGTCGCTGTTGCAGTTGGTGCCTACAGATGCAGGGGTGTGACTCCTTCACCCCAAGGGAGATTCCTTCTTGCTTCTTGTGCAGGCTGAAGACTCACCACCCTCAGAGGATGCACAGCCAGGGAAATGTTGCAGTTGTTGGAAGAAGCTGGAGAAACAATGTTGCAGAGCAGAGACATCTCTGGAGTTGAAGACTGTCGATTCCTGGAGGGTCCAGTTGCAGTCCTGGTGGAAGTAAGATGAAGTAAACGATGCTGAGGCATTCTGCTGAAATCTTGCATATCAGGTCTGAGGACCCACTCAAGAGGGATACCCTAAATAGCCCAGGAAAGGGTGTTGGTCACCTAGCAGGGTGACCACCTATTAGGAGGGGGCTGTTACGTCACCTGCCTGACCTGGCCACTCAGATGCTCCCAGAGGCACCTGCCCCCCTTGGATTCAAGACGGCAGAATCAAGTGGCCATCGGGAGGAGATCTGGGCACCATCCCTGGGGTGGTGATGGACAGGTGAGTGGGTACTCCCCTTTCCATTGTCCAGTTTCGCGCCAGAGCAGGGACCAGGGGTCCCTGGACTGGTGCAAACTGGTTTATGCAAGGAGGACACCAAATGTGTTCTTCAAAGCATACTGGTGGCTTGGGAAGGCTATACCTCCTAAGCCATGTAACACATATTTCCAAGGGAGAAGGTGTTACCCCCCTCTTCCACAGGAAATCCTTTATTCTGCCTCCCTCTGCCTGAGCTGGTCAAGCAGCAGGAGGGCAGAAACCTGCTTGAGGGGTGGCAGCAGTGTGGGCTGCCCAGAAAACCCCAGAAGACTGGTATGAGCAATGCTGGAGGCCCTCTAAGAAGCCCTCAGAATGCATGGAATCATACAACCAATACTGGCAACAGTATTGGGGTATGATTCCAACATGTTTGATACCAAACATGCCCAGTTTCAGAGTTACCATTATGTAGCTGGACACTGACCTGTGTCCAGTACACAGGTAAAATGGCTTCTCCGCACTTACGAAGTCCAGTGTAATGGAGCTGGAGTTCGTACGGGCACTTCTATTCATGAAGGGGTGCCCTCACACACAGGCACCTGCACCCTGCCCTTTGGGCTAGGAGGGCCCACAATAGGGGTGACTTACAGTGACCTAGTGCAGTGACCTTTAGTGAAAGGGTGTGTGGCAGGGCGACCACCCTGGAGCACTGCGAGGATAACTCCTTGAGTGCGGGCGGGCTGCCCTCTGGGGCTCCCGGGGGAACGGTGGAGAGGCTGTCACCCGGAAATAAGTCGGGAAAAGGCATCCGTGCTGAGTCAGAGCTGAGGGGAGACCCAGAGCGGTGGAGAGAAGCAGAGCCATAGGGAGGCGTGGAGAAGCAGAGGACGGACCAGGAGCGAGCGGAGACGGAGGAGAGAGAAGCAGGGGAGAGAGAGAGGAGTCTGAGGGAAGGAGAGACAATCCGGAAAGAGGTCCCAGAGAAGGCGTGCTGTGAGAAGGAGGGAGAGAAGAATACAAAGAGGGAACTGGGAAGCACAAACAGTAATAAATATTGAGCACCAAAGGAACCCTCAGCACCACCCCACTTCCCCCTCATAAGCATCACCCCTACCTAAACCCCGAAACCCCAGAGAGGGAGATTCACTTACCTGCCTCCATCCTTGTTCTGTCTGAGGTTGAAAAGGAAAAGAAGACCTAAAATGGAGGAGAATAGCTACCCATTAAAACTTGACAGAAAACACAGTACAAAATAAAAGACATTTGTGAAAAAGGAGGTAGTCCCAGTGTATTCCTTTGCGTAGAGGAAAAGTGAGTCACACTCCGCCTTGCACAGGGTGCATGCACCTTTTCACGCAGGCTGCAATGGCAGGCCTGCTGACACATTCTGCATGGGCTCCAATGGGTGGCACAATACATGCTGCAGCCCATGAGGAACCCCTGGTGCCCCAATGCCCTGGGTACCTAAGTAGTATTTACTAGGGACTTATATGGGGGCACCAGTATGCCAATTGCTGGATGAGTAAAGTCTTAGAAGGATAGAGCACAGTCACTGGGGTTGTTGTTAGCAGGATCCCAGTGAACACAGTCAAAACACACTGACAGCAAGCAAAACATGGGGTAACCATGCCAAAAAGAGGGCATTTTCCCACAAAATGGCTTTGTTTTAAACAGTTAGGATTTGAGAAAGAAAAGTATATTGTATATAGTTTTGTAACCTGTGCTGTGAGATCCAGTGCAGGGACGACATAATTGGGTGTTTAGGACTGGAATGAAGATTCCCACGGAGGTGCTGTGTTATTATTACCCTGTTAACAGTTCAGGGTACGGTAAACATGGCTACACTGATAAAGGGTGCAGCTACATGAAACAAGGCTACACTGCTAAAAGTGCAAGTTCCCGGAAACAACGATTGCCATAGCCGAAGAATCAGGAATGTCTGGAAACAGGACATCTTGGTTAATATCTCGATGTTTCAGCCTCTGTCCTGGATCTCAGGGATGCCTCTGAGGCTGCTGGGATTGTTGGCCTCCTGCATCCTTCTAGTATTGTATACCTGATGGAGCACGTGGTCTCTGCAGTGGGATCTGAAATTCCAGTAGGCACAACGTTAGAGAAATCTATTAGCTTGTTTCCGCATTTCGGAGGGGACTGCAAAGATCTGCAGTGGTAGCTAATGGACCACCACTGGGTCAGTGGCAGGCTCTTCTTCTTACCACACCCGCAGGTGACAATGGTCACAGATGCATCACTCCTGGGTGCGGGAGAGATTGAGATCAGAGGACTTTTTGGATTTGAGAGTGATTTTCTGGCATTGAAGACCTTCCTTCCCACCATCAACACCACCACCATGCGGTACTGAAACAAGCAGGGCAGGTAGGGTCCTCGACCCTTGTGCCAGAAGGCTTTGCACCAGTGGAAGTGCCTGGACTGGGCCAAAGGATTTCCCTGTGATGAACCACCTGGTGGGATCCTTAAACAACAGGGGGGACAAATTCAGCGGCAGGCACTTAGCAGAACACAAATCGCAGCCACAACTGGATGCGCACATGCCATCTTCAAGCAATGAAAATAACCTGGGCTTGATCTTTGTCCACTGCCAGGAATGTGCAGTATGAGCACTTCGGCACACTGGAGTTTATAAAGCGCCTTGTGCTTGGAGACATCTTCCTCCTAGAGTGGAGCTCAGAACAACAGTACGCCTTCCCCCCCACTGCCTCTCCCACACTCAGTTCTGAAGAAGATTGGGATCAACCAGGCCCAAGTCATTTTAATGGTGCCAGATTGGCAAGAAGAGTGTGGTACCAGAACTCCTGGGCATCAGCATCTGTCCACTGAGTGAGCTGCTGGTTTGGGAGGACCTTCTGTGCCTCAGCAAAACAGGGTGTTTGACCTGGACCTGCACAATTTGCATCTCCTTGCTTGGAGATTGAGCCGTGACAGTTGATCTCCTTCATCCTGCACCCCAAGGTCTTTGATGTAATCTTGGAAACCAGTCCTCCCTCCACTAAATTGGTTAATTACAGCCGTTGGGAGAAATTTGTGGATTGGTGCCACACCCACCACACTAACTCTGTATGAGCAAAGTTGTCTGATGTTTTGCTGCCTGTTCTGTCCCTAGCCCAGCAACGAGTTGCCTTGCACACAGTTATGGGCTAATTGTATGCTCTTTTGGGTTTCTTGTTGTTGCCAAATCAGCTGTCTTTATTTAAATCACAGATTGTGCTGAGGTTTTTGAAAGGGTTGCAAAATTTATTTCTGCGGAAACTCTCTGTGATGCCCCAGTTCAGACTTGAATTTTTGAAGTTAGTCCTCACATTCTTGATGTGCATCCCCTTTGAGTCTTTGCATAGTTGTTCCTTGCAAAAACGGACCTTAGTTAAAATAAATCTTTTTTTATTGTTATTGAATGTAGAAAGAAATAAACATCAAATAGCTGCAACATTGAAATGTTGATCCCGGGAAACTTGGGAGATTCCGGAGGGGGCGGGAGAACACCCGGTAGAAGCAACACAGGGTGGGCACATAGTGTTCAGCAATAGTCGTACCTCATTGTACATAATTGAATGAAAAACAACAACGTGAATGAAGTAATGAAATAAGGAAACCGAGGTAAGCACTCAGCTAATTCCTGGCAAAAGGGTGGTTGAAGAGTGCCTAGACTTGAAGACACAAAGTTGGCACCCATGTGAGTGGCCTGCCCCACTGTAAAACCACCCTCAGAGGGCAGTGGTCGAACATAGTGTGAGATAAATTGTCTTAGCTCATGTTGGCACAAGGAAAGTAGCCTTGTGTACAACAGCACTGCTGGAAGCCATTTCAAGAAACATGCAGTGGGGTGATTGTTTATATTATCCGTTCAAAATCTACCTGTGCACTGGATTATGTGACAGTCAGTATGAGCCTTTTAGGAAGAAGCATCTGGGTGGGCTACCCGTCAGTATCAGGGCATATGGCACGGGCCAGTTCAAGTAGTGAGGGTGAATGTATGCTGTCTCATATCATCAGCAGTGTGGGTGTGACAATTGGGCCTTTGGAAGAATCAGCGGAGTCACTGGGTCCCATTGGATCGAAATCTGTGTCCGGCGTGCAGGCCACCTAGTGCACGGCAAAGGGGTTTGACGTGAGTTGCATTGCTTCAATCAGAACTTTAGCCCATATCTCAGCAGCTTGGGCCACAGTGTGTTTAGCCCTAGAGCTTATGTGGCCAAAACCCAATTTTTCAACCCAATTTTGGCATTTTACTGGGACATATCCCATTTTTACTATTTTTTGTGCTCTCAGCCTCCTTCCAGTTAGTGACGGAAATGGGTATAAATACAATGCTGGATCCCAGAAAGCTAATCATTTCTGAAAAGTAGACAGAATTCTGAATTCATCAAGGGGTAATTTGTGTAGATCCTACAAGGGTTTCCTACAGAAAATAACAGCTGAAATGAAAAAATATTGAAATTGAGGTTAAAAAACAGCCATTTTTCTCCACGTTTTACTCTATAACTTTTTCCTGCGATATCAGATTTTTGAGAGCAATATACCATTATGTCTGCTGGACTCGTCTGGTTGCGGGGATATATAGGGCTTGTAGGTTCATCAAGAACCCTGGGTACCCAGAGCCATTAAATGAGCTGCACCTTGCAATGGGTTTTGGTTCTATACCGGGTATACTGCAATTCATTTGCTGAAATATAAAGAGTGAAAAATAGATATTAGGAAAACCTTTGTATTTCCAAAATGGGCACAAGATAAGGTGTTGAGAAGCAGTGGTTATTTGCACATCTCTGAATTCCGGGGTGCCCATACTAGCAGGTGAATTACAGGTCATTTCTCAAATAGACGTCTTTTTTACACACTGTCTTAAATTTGGAAGGAAAAAAATGTAGATGAAGACAACGGGCAATAACACGTGTTTTGCTATTCGTGTGTTTCCCCAAGTCTCCTGATAAAAATGGTACCTCATTTGCATGGGTAGGCCTAATGCTCGTGACAGGAAACGCAACATGGACACATCACATTTTTACATCCAAATCTGACATGTTTTTTGCAAAGTGCCTAGCTATGTATTTATTCCCTCTAGCTCGGCCGGTAACTAAGGAAACCTAGCAAGCTTGTGCATTTTTGAAAACTAGACACCTAGGGGAATCCAAGATGGAGTGACTTGTGACATTTCGGTGACAGAAAGTTCTGGAATCTGAGAGGAGCCACAAATTTCCTTCCACGCAACAGGAAATATCCCAAAACACTATCTGGACACATCAAAATGATCAAATACAAAACTACCTGTTTTTGCGGGGGCACCTGTGTTTTTGGTCCTGGGCTCAGCAGTCATCTAGGGAATCCTACCAAACCAGACATTTCTGAAAACTAGACTCCTGAAGGAGTCCAAGGAGGTGTGACTTGCGTGGATCCCCCAATGTTTTCTTACCCAGAATCCTCAGCAAACCTCAAATTTAACTAAAAAATCACATTTGTCCACATTTCTGTGTGGGATCACCGCACCAGGACAAATTTCCTACCACCCAACGTTCCCCTCAGTCTCCCGGTAAAAATGATACCTCACTTGTGTAGGTGAGCCAAATGCCTGTGACAGGGAAGAGCCAAAAACATGTTGAAATTGAGGGGGAACCAAAGCAGGTCCAAAAAGGCAGTTTGACAAAAAAAAATTTTAGGCTGACAAGTGCAGCAGACTTTTTATCGGTATAGATGAGACAATGTTGGGTAATAGGAATTTTGTAGATTCCTGCAGATTCCGGAAGGTTCTATCACAAAAATGTGGGAAAAATATGTGATTTCCAGCAAAGCTGGAAGTTTGCAGGGCATTGTGGGTAAGAAAATGGTGTGGGTGCATGTGAAGCACACCACCCTGGAATCAATCAGATGTTTAGTTTTCAGATGTGTCTTGGTCTTGTGGACTTTTCTACATGGCAGCGTCCCAAAGTCAAAAAAGTGCAGCCCTCACCATTCCAAGTGGGACGATTTTGAGAGTTACCAAGCTCTCATGGCCCAAATGTAAAACCAAAACCCAAAATAATCAAATGTCCTCTTGCTTGCCGTGGGATAAGATATTTTAGGATGCGGGGGAAAGCTGAAAGACTGTTATCCCCTTCATTTGGGGTGGGGGCATAATCAGGCCCATACTGGTTGGTAGCCACCACCCCATCATTTTTTGTTTTTTCTTATTCCCTGGCATCTAATAGCCTATCTGCCCCCCTGGGGTGTGGATCGGGGGTAATGGTCCAATATGCCCACTGGTAGGCAGAACAACTTTGGCCCCATTTATTTGGGGTGGGGGTATGGCCATACCCCCACCCTTCTATTTTGAAAACAAATCTTCCCTGGTCTCTGGTGGGCTTTCTGCCCCCACTTGGGGGCAGATGGAGCTTCCAAAAATAGGGATATGGCCAACAGTTATGTGCCGTTATGGGGAGTGACCCTTTCCCAAGGGTCTGCCCCCCAAACAAAACACACACATACACCAATTCTTGGTCTTTAGTGGTTTCTGCCCTCCTTGGGGGCAGACTGGCCTAAGAAAAATAGACCGATCTGCCCCCAAGGGGGGCAGAAATGGCCTAAGGGGTCGCTCCCCACATATATATATAAAAAACAAATAAACAAAAAAAATATTTATCCCTAGTGTCTAGGGTTTTTCTGCCCCCGGGGGACAGAAATGGCCCAAAAATAATTTGGCCCTCTGGGCAGCGGCACCCCTTATGCGTAAGTATTGATAAAAAAAAAATCCCTGGTGCCTAGTGGTTTCTGCCCCCAGGGGGGGGCATAAATGGCCTAAAAATAATTTGCCCCCCCGGGAACGACCCTTGCCTAAGGGGTCGCTCCCCACATATTAAAAAAAAATAAAAAAAAACTAGCCCTGGTGTCTAGGGTTTTTCTGCCCCTCCCCGGGGGCAGAAATGGCCCAAAAATGTTTTGGCCCCATGGGGAGGGGCCCTTGCCCAAGAGGCAACTCCCCTTATTGAAATCTACAAACAAACAAAAAGTCCCTGGTGTCTAGTGGGCATTGCGATCGGGCAGCAGAAATGCTTCGAGAGACATGAAAGGAAAGGTCTTTCCTTACATGTCTCTCCCGCCTCACCTCCCGGTCGGAAGAGAAATGCTTGTGCAAATCGCACGCTGATGTCATCAGACATCACTGGGGGATGGGGGGTCGGGGGTGGAAAGTGAAACGATTCTCCTTCCAGCCCTGCCCGGGGGGGGTGGGATGGAGGCCCTCGTGGAAGCGTCAGCGCTTCCCCCGCGGGCCAGGTGCAGGACATAACGGTTACGTCCTGGGCACACGAGAGTTGCTGCCCAGGACATAACCGTTATGTCTCAGGCACCCTAGGGGTTAAAGTGGAAGATAGAATCCATTGTTTGGATCCTAAAAGAACATGAAGCTTCTACATCGATTGTACCCAGGATCACTGTGTGTACTATCAGCTCTTTGTAGCTTTTTCAGCATCAAAGAAGTCTATAGCAGTGTAAACACAGTCCATCCCCGATGGATTGTTCTCTGCATACATATCTACTATGCACTGCTGAAAAAGTATCCCTCATAAGGATTGCAGGCTCTTTCTACCAGGAACAAAGCTGCTACCACTGCGTTAGCATGCAGCATTCCATTCATGGACATTTGTCAGACACCAATGTAGGCTTTGATACAGAAGTTCACAAAGCACTACAACCCCAACAGTCAGATCCATTAAGAGGGGCATTTTGTCCACTCTGTGCTGCAGAACTTTTTGGTCTGAAACACTTCAGACTCACCACCTTGGGAAGTACTGCTTTGGTATTTAGTCACATGGTGAGGAATCTGTGGTTAGAAGTATCCATCAGAAGAACACTTTACTTACCTCCTGTAACAATCTTTCTAGTGGACACTTTATCTAACTGCAGATTCTCATGACCTTGCCACCTCCCCATAATTCGGTGGACTGGACTCTTTTCCATCTGAGAAGGTCCCACTCTAGAGATCCGCTGAGTGATCATACAAATTTGCTGTAAGATAAGTAACTTGATCTTCTCTGCCATTCTGGAAATTCAACTCCCACAGAATATCCTGAGGAAGTGATTATGCAGCTGCACAAAAGGAAAAGGTCTCTCTCACTTCTTTATAATAATAAGTTATAGTCTGACACAGACCTTATGCACAGTGACTTCTCTAACCTCGCCATCAAGGTAATCAGGTATAGATTAAAAAAACACCTTTCAGGGCGTTCTGGGTAAGGGGAGCAAATAAACCTAACTTCTCTTTGGGGGTGACAAAAGCATCTGTTTTAATGATTAAGGAGATGGTTCAACCGTAAGCCTCGCTTAGAACTTAGTTGACAAGGTTCACAGAGTTTTCTGAGCTTTCCTGTAGAAAAGTCTGTCACTGTAGCAACTACACAGGCTTCCACTCTGAGCCATCTTAAAAAAACATAAGGCACTGGATCAAGAAGAGAAACCAGATCCAGTAATCGTATCAGCAGTCAGGACAAACATGTATCCACACCTGAAACCACAGTTCCTCCTGACAAGGACAGTAAGCGGATAGATGTGCCTGGCAGGGGCAGCTCCTTTGCAATGGCCCTACTGGGTGAGCCAGCAGCTGAAATATAAAACAATATTTTACTATTGTTGTTTTTCAGCTGCTGGCTGAGCCAGCATGAGTGGGGCGGGCAGGCTAGGAGGGGGGAAGAGGAGTGGCGTGCACTAAGTGCACATGTTGTTGCTTAGGCCGGCCAAACTGACATGCGCACAGCTGGGTTGGAGAAACTGCACAGACCCCAGTGGACTTTCTGAGCGGTAGACAAAGCTTCTCAGACCAATCCTGAAGCTGCTCTCATGTGAGGCATACCATGAGAGCAGTGTCAGAATTGCATTGGGGAGCCTGTGCTGGTGTCCCAGGGACTGCTGGGACACCAGGAAAATAGAGGAACAACAAGGGGGCAGGCAGCGGCGGCGGTGGAACAGTAAGTTTTTGAAAATGATTATTTTATAGCCATCCTCCATCCCCACCTGCCCCTCTCCTTGAGATTTGTGACCACTGGTGCCTGGTAGAACAACACTAAATGAATATAGTCTAAAAAAAGATACATCTTTACAATCAAATCATCAGTGCCTCTGTGGAGGTGGCAGACTTGATGTTTTATGAATAATGTAATGGAAGTTTACTGAGAAGGCCTTCCTTGTTACCCCTACCATCTTCAAAGCCAGAGGCTTATCTCAAAATAATGAAACTTTCTTTCCCTGGCCCTGCTATGTTCCATCTCCAATCTGAAGGTGAAATTAAATGTATGACAAATAAGGCATAAATGCTGAAGGCTGTTGACCTTGAGGAGGAAAATATGTTTTTCAAGTCCAAGATTGTCAATAACACTCGAGGCAAAGGGTTCAGTCCCCGACCCAGTGGCCATTTCAAATCCAACCACAAAGTCAGCAGAGACCCTCTAACCAGAGGGGAAAACCGAGAGGCAGCAAATAACAACAGCAGCATTATTCCTCCTCATCTGGCAAAGCCCATTCCCACCTCGGACAGTAAATACCTTATGTCCGCTCCTCTGTGATCACTCCTGTGGGAGGGAGTTTTTCAAAACATCTCAAAGAATGGCAAACCATCACCGATGAAAAAATTGGGCTTGAACACTATCCATCAAGACTGACTGATCCGCTTCAAACTGACACTACCATTTATTCTTCTGAAGCCTCTATCAAAATATCTACAATAGTTGTTAAGGAAGGAAGCTGCAAAGCTGCAACATTAAAAAAGAAACGATCAATAGAACTTGGTCCTCTCTTTCAAAGAGGAAAATCCATCTATTTGGGACATTTTGTTCTACAAAAAAGAGTCCAGACCAATTTTGGACCTCAGGCTTATCAACAAATACATAAGGAAGGAAATGTTTTAAATGCTACCATTGTATTAAATTTGTCTGCAGTGCACCAAAGGGACTGGATGTGTGAAGTGGATTCAGAAGATGCTTACTCCCACATGCCAATGCTGAGGAAACATAGACAATTCCTGAGGTTCATAGATGAAAAGGCATTTTATGAATCCACTTTTTTCTCCACTTCAGACTAAAATCAGTCAGACAGACCTTCTTCTAGTGCATGGTGGTGATAGCAGTCGTTCCTCTAAGGCAGAAAATGTTAGTTTGCACCTACCACTGAGACTGGATTATAAAGAGTCACCTTGCAGAAAAATATACGCAAGACTCAAACCTATGCATCTTTGGTGACCTGAATATATGGTGTGGCAAATGTAATACGCCACAATAAAGAGCCATCCTTACTGGCCTGGACCCACACTCCCTAAATTGCTCATTCCCTATCCCACATACATCACAGGGTGCACATTAGATGTCATTTTTGGCAAACTGGGCCTAGTCACAATCCAAACAATTATTCTAGTTACATGGTCAGAACACTACCTGGTGTTCTTCCAACACGAGCCACCACAAATCACACCAGCTAAACTCATTTAACCCACAACAGCATATTGAACTGGGAGGAAGCTGAATTTGGAGGAACTAAAAGCCTTCTTACCTCCAAAACAGAACTCATCACAATAAATTCTGAACAAGCATGCTATTGGTGGCTCTTGGAAGCTTTAAATCTCCTAATTCCACAGAAAATATTTGTGCACAACAAAATAAAACACTCTCCTTCAGTAAATGCAGAATTAAAACAAACTGCTTAGTTTCAACGCAATTGCCTCAAAACAAACAACCTTCAGGATAAAATATGCCTACATGGACATAACAGAATATACAAATCAACAATTAAAAAAATTAAAAATATATACTATTCTAGTCGAATCCACAACGCAAAATATACCAATAAAGAGTTTTATAAAATATCACAGTATTCTATAAGACAAACTGCACCAACGGTACACATCCTATTCCTCAAGATTTTTGTGACAGGCTGGCAAAACATTACACACAACCCATTTGCAAAAAAAAACTCCAGCATATACTGTTCAGGGAACAACCACCTACTGCATTTCTGGGTCTTGTCAAAGTGAGCAACCTGGTCTTGGTAGTAGTAGTGTTTATTTTTTTAGTTAATAAAAACCATAAAACATTCCTTCTCCATAAAATCGCACACAACATAATTAATACAATAAATAATGAAGAACATGTCAGTGCAAAAAACACATTAACCCCTCTTGAGTCCATTTACAAATATAAAACGTAGTTAAAATCGTAATAAGGTGCATGGTTCCCCCCTACTTCCTTCATATCTATGATCATACCCTAAGGCTGTTTTCAAGTATATAAAAGGTAGTTGAAATCACGGTAGAACACGGGTGAACTCATTTCTTGAATCGAGTGCTTCAATTAGGGCTTGTTTACATTTTCTAATCCCCAAGTCATTAAATTCTTTCTTCAACATTTTTCTTTTTTTGAATGGCCAAAGCTGAACAAATGCATTCCATGTGCCCTAGAGTTTCCACAGTGAGGTGAAATAAGCGGCATTCCTGATTGGCTCTTTGTAACTAATTTTTCCATTTTGGCATGAGGTCTAGGGTTGGTGTCTCACCTTAGCCTTAGAAAGCTTTGTTCAATTTTCAGAGAATAAGGAGCAGCCATCAATGGTGATTCTTTATAAGCTTTCTATGACTTAAGAATCAACCAACCATGTGACCTTTTAGCCAGTTCCTCCCTGTCTGTTTAGCCAGCTATGTAGTTTGCTTGATTTATTCACTACTTTCTTAAAAGCAGGACTACACAGCATCTGGTCCCATAAATCAGCTAGATCCAAATGTTTTAAGCTTCTTTCCAAATACTCCTTATAATTACTATTGCCCCTTTCAAGGTTAATTTCCTGCCATACTAAGTTAGCCAACGTCCCTTTTGGGGCATGCTACATTTTAAGACAGCGTTTAATAAACGCCACAGGTCTAGCTACTGACTGTTTTACAAGCACGAATTCCAGTCCAACATGAGCCGGCAAAGCTGATATAGGTAACTGGAAAAACACACTTGTAGGATTTTACCAAGAGTTTATCCAGGAGAGCTTCTTCCATCCCCCTCATTATTTCAGTTCCATTAACGAGCGTTGGAAGTAATTTTGCTCTCACTATTGTTGTTAGCGGTTTAAGGGTATGCCCGCGGATGGTCTTTGCTATGATTCCAAAGGCATGAATGAGTGCTTGGGCATTATTTTTTATCACTTCCCCGTGACACACATAGTTGCTTCTTGAGTCTATTGTGACCGATAAATACCTACAGGAGGCCACTTCCTCTATTATCTTATCATTTAAATACCACTCACGTTTGGTAGAGGGTCTACGGTTGAGGACAATCATTTTTGTTTTAGTCTGGTTTATTTCCAATTCATTTGAATACCCTCCTAGCTTATTCGTCAGTTTTTGCATACCTATTCTGGTTTTGCTAAGTAACATCAGGTCAACCGCATATAGCAGATTGGATAGTTGATGACCACCAACAGTGGGTGGATGGGCAGAGTGGCTATTTAGCATTGTGGAAAGGTCTGCAATATAAAGATTGAAGAGAATTGGTGCTAAAATGTAGCCTTGTTTTAAACCACTTGTGGTTTTGACTGCCCTAGATAGATGTGAGCCGTCCCCAAGTTTAACCTTCACCCGTGTATCAGAGTAAAGTAATCTAATAGCATTTAAAATGGTTGAAGGCAGCCCCCATTGCTGTGATTTCGCCCACAGTTTACAACGAGGTACACAGTCAAAAGCTGCTTTAGTGTCAACAAAAAAAGCGCAGCTATAGTGGGGTCCCTGTTGGTTTTGCTCTATTCATGATCAGACCCAGCCCCATGTGATTCGTTATTGTACCCTGTTTCTTAATAAAAATAGTTTGATTTATGGGAAGTATGCCATTATCTATTGCCCATGACTCTAAATGCTGCAACAAACATACAGAAAAGTATTTAAGGTCCACATCTAGGAGAGCAATTAATTGCTTGGAGAGGCGGCCTTTCCTCCCTTATATATGGGGAGAATTATTGAGCCCTTCCAACTTGAAGGAACGATTCCAGATGGCAAGACGTGGGGAAATATTGCAGCCAGGAAATCCACCCATCTTTTTGTTGACTGTTCAGACAGCTCTTGTTGTAGTCCATTGGGGCCAGGCGCACAGTCAAATCGCGATCTCCCAATGATTTTTGTTATCTCTGATGCTGTAATTACCAAGGTGTTCAAGTCATCGGATTCCTGGGTATCCTTCTCCCACTCAGTTGGCTCAACTCCTATAGTAGGGATTTCCCTAAAATGTGACTTCAAGAGATTAACCCAGGATTCCTCGGTTATGCTAGCGTTGTGGGCTGCTTTTGGGACTTTTTCAATAGAGTTAGTCAATTTCCAAAAACACTAAGTTGGCCTTGGGTTTTTGGGGATGTATAAATGTAGAGCCAAAGTTCCTTGGGTCTGTGCTCCTGGGGCCTAGAGGAAACAACAAGCAAGAGATCACCAAGTGTCCCTTCCCCGAGGGACCCGCCCAGTAGTATTCCCCAACTCTCCTAATTACCAAAACACTCACTTACACTTAGCATAACAGGGATTACTGACAATTCCAAGTCTGAGAGGTATTGAAAATCACACACAACAGTCCAGGAAAGGTTTTGTCACTCTGTGGGGAATGACACATTTGTGAAGTGTTTCTAGTTTTTGCATCAATATTAAAAACATTTCGGTACCTTGAAAATCTTTTTCTTAGAGAGATGGTAAATGCTTACATACGTTGTCTCTTTCCTTGCAAGAGGGGTCATATAATGCTACTGGATTACGGATTTCCCTCAGGTAAGGAAGCAGAGGTTCTTCTCTTCGGTGGTGGGGGCAAAACACTTACACTGGCTTGGTTAAAATATCACCATGCCCAAGATGGCCACAGAGATTTGCCTAGATCTCGTGAGATTTCAACAAGTCTCATTGAATTCACATTTTATAACACTCAGGGCTGTGCGGGGTGCCGCTGCCTATAATTGTGAAAAATCACTTATGCCAAATAAGATTAACCATCTTTCCAGTGCTGGGGAGCTGAGAACTGTTGTATCACACAAAATTTAAATACAACATTCTTTCACAGTGCTGAGGGCTGAGATTACATAAGTACAACATGTTCCCCAGTGCTGGGGCCGAGATTCCCTTAACTGGGATAAAACTGAGGGTGAGCAAGGATAAGACTCCCTCAAGAGAAGTGTACTTGAGGAGTAGATTTATGAAGTCATAGAAGTGTAGTGTGGCACAATGGTGTTGTCTTGGGACTGTGATATTTGGGTGGCCTTGCCATGTGGCAATCAGGTGGCTTTGCCATATGGTTCTCACAGTACCACCTTCTAAAAGGACCCCCATCACTAGATGGACTGGATGTGGTTTCTCTGGAAATTTCTTGTGAAAAGCGCATATGAGTCAGGAAGCTTTGTGAATATAGGATATGGATTCCCAAGACCAATCTTCTGGACCATAACTCTTCCAATATACAAGTTAGTGGAGTTTTCTGCAAATTTGTTTGGAATCCAGGATTGCATGAACCTTCTATTCCCACTGGCCGTCTGCTTCCCCAAGAGGTGGAGGGGATGACGCCCTTGTCCCCAGATGCCAGGTTTTCAGTAGAGATATGTGAAATACCTTGGGGATCCTCAGAGGCAGAGGTAAACTTTGTTTCACCGCCAAATGATTTATGACCTTGGAGATTTCAAATGGACTTAGAAAACTGGCAATAGTTTCTTCTTGCCCTGTAAGGGAATGTTCCTTGTTGACAGCCATACCTTATCACCTACAGAATATGGGGGTTCTGGGTTGCAGGTTTATCAGCTGTGGCATTATATGAGTCTTTAGCTTTTGCTAAATGAAAGCAAGCCTGGTCTAAAAGACTTTGGGCCTGATTTAGATGTTGGCAGTAATGGTCCAGCTGCCAACTTTTCAATAGAAAAACCACCCACTGAGGTGACTGCCCACTCTGTAGGCCAGACAGGGTACTGTGAATGCCATCCAGTCAAGCAGGAACCTGGGTGTTCTGGCCAGCCTGCCCCTGGATGGCATTCAGAAGTACAGTCTGGCCTACAACAGTCGTTCTTAATAGATCCACAGCCTCCTCAGTGAGCGCACTCTGGGACACCGGGGCAGGGGCAGAGGTGACACCACCCCTTTTATAGTGTGGTGGCTACGGCCAACATGGGGTGGAGAAGGAGGGTGGAGCTGGAAATGCAGGGGCCAGAAGACTTAGGTGGCACGGTCTTTCAATGGTCTGCTACCAATAGTAACTTGTCTTCATTGGAGGCCTCCAAGGCAGATGTCAAGTCTCTTGTGGCCTTCTGGTCAGTCCGCTCACCCTATGTGCCACTGGGTCCCTCGGTGGTCTCAGCACCTGATTCCACTGTCACCTTTGCCTTGCCCAGTTGATGCTGAAAAACATTATACAACAGTTGTTGTGTATATGTGAGAATACATCTGGACGTCAATGTACATCACACAACATTAGCAGCAAGTTCACTTATCCCCCATCTCGGCTCCCACGTCGCGTACGCCTTTGTCACTCATAGACTTGTAGTTCACTCCATAACAAAGGGTTCCAGCAGCATGAGTAAACACATAGGCTTGGCTACATCTCTGAACCCCTGAAGTATGGAGCTAAAATTGGTTCCCTTCTCCCAAAGGGTAAGATTTTTGGATGGAAATTGCCTGGCCTAAATGGGACACCACAGCACCTTCCACATGAAAATGTCACTTTCAAGATCACATTGCTCTCCATTATCAAAGTCCCCTCTAGGCAGTACTAAGGACACCAAAATGTAGTATGTAGGATGCACAAAAATCTCACTAATGTGGACACATTCCTGTCTGTTGCTTATAGTACAGTTTGGCAAAGAAATTCATGTAGTAAATCACAGACTGACTTACATGCACATTGGTGACAGACTAAGGACTCGGGTCCATCTGTTATTGACAACATATAGTATCATGCATTTGCTGGAGAAACTGTTTTCAAACGTGTCAGAAAATGAATTGTTGCATAGCTATTTTAGCCATGTTTTAGACACGTTGTTTTAGCAAACAAGGCCTACCACTGTGCACTTTAACCCAATTACATTTTATTCAGCATTGCTTTATTTTTTTTAGCAATAGCTACATTTGCGATGCTGTTTATTTTCTCTATCTAATTGTTCTTTCATCTAGGAAAGCTTCATGTTCTTAGTAGGACATGCAGTTCACTTTGTGCTTTCTCCAAGGGTACAGTCAGATAGGGTTGCCGACAAACATGGTATGCTGTGTCTCCAACATTCCCAGAAAAACACACACTCATACGTGGGGAACATTTCTTAGAATGTTTTATTATAAATCACCCCTTTGTCCCAGACAACTTAGAGGAAGATTCCAGCCAGATGACCACAACTGTATGCTGATTGCTGCAAGCTTCACTATAGTTACCTGCTTAGATGACGAGCCCTGATCCAAATGGGGACGGTGCCTTTTTAGACTTCAGGCCTCTTCTTCAGGTATGAGGGATAATGGTCTCCAAGGGGAAACCCAAAGGGCAGATTAGGCTTAGTATGCTGTGCTCATACTTAGCATAGGTGAGGGGTTATAGATCCACTCCCCTGTTTAGACAGCATGGTAGGACTGTTTTTGTGTTTTACACTTTTAGTCACATGCCTGCTCCTATTGTTTTTCATCATCCTCGTTATTGCTATGCACATGCTCTTATCTAAGATGCAGATATTTTAATAAATGCTTATTGAAATATATTCTGCCTCAGTTGTCTTTGCCTGAGTGAGATCTTGGCTCTTGAGAGAAAGGGATGAGATCTGATGTACCACGATTCCCTGGGGAGTCTCTCGTGCCATGAGCCTGGTTGCCACAATCATCTCGGCCAAAGATGGGGCCCTGCTAGTTAGCTGAAATCCACGGATTAGGCCAACAGGTATCACTTGGTGTGGAATTGTACTCAGTACCCACAACCCAGGCGATCCTACTGCCCAAAACCAGTAGCCTCATTACCCTAATGAGAGCCTACGCAACAGAATGAAGTCACTGTACACAGGATATCCAAACTTTCAGTGCAGATGCACATTCTCCCATTGTCATAGCACCTTATTAGCAATGTCAAGTTTGATATATCAGCTGATCAACAATTGTGTAGTTTGCCACAGTTACTAGTAAGAAAGCCTACTTATACTGCACACATTAGAAAAGTGATGTACTATCAAATCTAACCCAATCATGACCTGGGGCATGTTTTGAGAAACTGTCCCTCATGTCATTGTGAAAATGCTACCAATCTCTTTCTTTGCATGCAACTATGTGTCTGCCCAGTAATTGCATTGGGAGAGGGAATCAAGTGGCATGATAAAGCACAAAGCAAACCACCGCACACAGCATCAGACACAGTCTGATCAACTTATAACTCCAGAAATCAACATGGGCTTTTGAAGTGTGTCTTCCTCGCAGGTGGTGGACTACAACATAGCTGGAATGTAACCACAACAGTATCTGAAAAAATTACTTACCCCCTTGCTGCTGCTGTTGGGTCCTCAATTCCCCATCAACCTCCAGGTAGGTCTCCGCAAGAATGTTGGCCAATTTGGGGGTCAGGGTGTGGCGCACCAGCTTGGATCACTGTTCGCACTGACCGACTTGACTTTCGATTGGTTTTCTGGTAGCACAATGCTGGTCCTCCCACCTCTTCCGACAGTGCAGGCTACGTGCTTGTGGACCCCGAGAGTCGGCATCTTCTTTGATATGGCCTTCCATTTCTCCTGCTTTTGATGGGCGTTGTCCTGTATAGATAACATACAAGAACAGGAGAAAGCAATTCAGTGTCAATGTTGGGCAGTACTGCTGTGACATCATATTTTTTAACAATACACACATACACCTACAAAATAGTTTCAATGTATTTTTTTCAAGAAAACAGTCATAGGTAGAATGGAAATACTGATTTGCATTAATCTCATGTGCACTATCAACACTTGCTGGATCCTCAAGTTACCTACTCAAGCCTAGAACATCATCTTGGCCAGAACTATGCAACTAATTCTGTTGTTTTTACAACTGTGAATTCTAAAGGTGCAGATTGGGATGGATGATGGTGAGCCACTATCATCTGAACTTGCTGCACCTAAAATATGTCTACCTATATGTGGCTCCATGAAAGATTGAAATTATACATAGCTAAATGATGCGTAATGTCTGCTGGACTCCCACATGACAGTACCGCATCAGACAACTCCAGATCCTCTACATTTTTCATACATCACTGTCATTTCAAAATTGGCTGTATCTTGTCAGTCATTCAACTGGTACACTGTCTACTGGTCAGTGTCAGTTAGTGGCTTGCAGTTTGTGTGAGAAAATAGGATTTGTGTTTAACATAGACACACATTAAGCTCCAACTGTAAGGTGTGGAAAATTCAGGCATTGGTCAAAAAGATCTGTCCCAGATACATCATTCTGTCAACTCAAAGCACAACAACACCCACATTACCAAAAAGGAAACAAATATTCTGTGAACCATAAAGGAAAAGGTTACTCAGTGAGACATTCACCAATCAGACATTTACCTGTTCTTCTGAATGTCGCATAGATTAGGCTGTAAAGGGACAGAACCTCCCTGGCAATGAGCTCCAGCAGGGGAGAATGCAGGGACCCTGTCACCTGCGCTGCTGGCATCCTCGCTCTCAGAAGTCGGTAACAGCAGCAAAAATCAAGGAGGTCTTGATGGCTGCAGTGTTAGGAGGCAAGTGATTTTTTTACGCAATGTGGTGTACAAGTACACAGCTGATGCAATCCATGATGGAGACAGAAACAGCCATTGGCTTTCGTGCATAGCCATCACACACATTAGACTATGGTAGGGCCTGTCGTTGAGGTTGCTACCTTCTACGCGGTCAACTTCCGCTGATGGCCATCGGCTAGGCAATGTTCTGACGCAAAGGTCAGGCAGCCGCAAATTTAGGGTGTGTAGCTGTGCATTTTCCCATTGTTTTTGCATTACCTGCGCTCAAATTTGGAGGCTAGTGCATTTCTAACAGTCAGATATGAACAACACTTTTCTGAGTAAGATACGACATGAAAAAATGAGAACCGTGACTGTTTGTCAATGTTAATGCCATGGGAGAAGTACTACCCTTGTTGACGGGATTTGAAAAATAAAATAGGTGCAAATAATACAGGGTACATATATTATTAGTACATAATGAGGATAAAAATAAAAAATATGTGTCAGTTTGTATCTTAGTGGGCCAAATATTTGATGCCAATGTGTGTACATGTATTACCCAATGAGATTGCTACTGTTACCCAGAATTCAAATGTGCTTTGACATTAGAAGTATGGTGTGACTATTCCATCTGACATTTTTTTTCCATACTTACAGATGCCTTACCCTAACCATGGGTAGGAGGCGACAGCCCCAGATGTTCCCGGGCCCTTTCCAGACCTTGCCACCATGGAGGAAAGAGACGTCATCAAGCAAGATTTTCTAAATAGGCAAACTATCCCTCCCTTGTGTTAGCAGTTGGAGCCTGAGCTCCTGTCTCAGAATACAAATCAAACAGCCATAACACCAATAGTAAAACTCATGGCAGTTCTGAATTTTTTATCCACCTGCACATTTCAATACACTGTGGCAGTATCTGGGGGCATATCCCAGCCAACTTTCAGTGGTGTGCTGTAAGAAGTCCTTGCATCCCTGATTAAGAACATCAACAGCTACATCCAGTTCCCATGTCCACAGGATTTGGCCACCGTGAAGGAAGAATTGTATGCTTTGGGTGGAATACCACATGTAGTGTGAGCAATAGATGGCACGCTTATTACCTTGGTGCCACCACACAACAGAGAACAGGTCTACCGCAATCAAAAACACTTTCATTCCATCAATGTGCAAGTTGCCTGCTTACCAGACTTATACATCTCAAGTGTGCGTGCACTCTTCCCTGGGTCAACACATGATTCATTCATACTACGGAACAGCAATATACCCATGCAGATGTCACAATTTGGACTAGAGATGGCCTGGCTTGTTGGTAAGTACCACATGATGTGCAGATTTTTTTCCTGAATCCTAGTTTAGGAAGGGACATGATAGTAATCTGTTGATGTGTTGCTTCTGTGTAGGAAACACAGCGTATCCTAACCGACTGTGGTTATTGCCACCGCTGAGGAATCCAACAATGCCAGGGGAAGTCTGCTTCACTGAGGCCCATGGAACAACACGGAGACCAGTGGAGTGGGCTTTAAGGCTCCTGATGGCTAGGTTTCGGTGTCTGGACAGCACTGATACAGCCTTCCTATACCCACCTGATAAAGTGTGCAAAATCACTGTTGCTTGCTGCATTCTTCATACATCACCCTGAGGAAGTACATCCCTATAATTACAGAGGAGGGAGATTGTGATGAGCCCCTGGGTGAGGATGTTGAAATGCCCTATGAAGATGACAATGGTGCAGAAGACGAAGCTGACTTACGTCAAGATGTGATTGCCCACTTCTTCACCTGAGTGTGTTTACCTTTACAAATGTAATGCTACAATGTCAATACAACTTGTGCCCTAGGGTACATATCTGTCTGCTATGGTATATTTTCAAGGCAAATAGGGCAGTGGATCAAGGTTTCCTTAAATTGGGTTATGTGGTCATTGAAATAGATGAAATGTGCTTTTGCTAAGTATGTGTGCCCTCATGACTTGTCAAATGACTTACATTTTATATGTGGTAAAAATTGTTATTCTGTTTCGGTGTCCTTCACTATGTCATCTTCATTTGGACATTTCAACACTTTGAAATTTGTTGTGATATCTTGCTGTTTGGAAGTACAAAGTGAACATGTGTTAATCCGGGGAGAGACACCCACTTGGGATGGGCAAACCTTTTCAAAGACAACTTGTACTCTGATGGCATGGAAGTTCTGAAGATTGTATCTGACATGTTTCCTGTGTAATGGTGCCATCAAGGCAATATGTGCAACTCGAGATGCTCAAACCACAGGTGTATGTGAAACCCCAACGTACGGTTTTCCGTTCACATTGGCTACATCTTCAATTTGTAGACAATGGTGGTAGCTGTTGATGTGTTTCGTCATTGGTAACAGAACGTTTGTTAGCATGCCACTGAATAGTGAATGTTTCATTGCACCGTGTATTGCCATAATGTTCTGTACTGGTCGTGTGGGCTCAAATGTTGTCATGATGTAGACTATTGGTGTTATTGTTATAATATTCTTGTTGTGAGGGCATGCTGTATGGCTCCAACTGGGGTCATGCATCAGTGATACTGTGCCTATTTAATCTGTTCCCATGCATATTCCCTTTCCTCCATGGTATCACCCTATATGTACAGATATTGGGGTTAGGACTTGTTTTTGTTGCCCAGACTCTATTTTTATATGGACTTGTTTTCAAAATTGGTATGTTTCACATATATTCTCAGTAGAGTGTGTTAGCTTTGAATAAATTTGTTAACACGTTCCCTCTTTGTAGTTGCAACTTTTTGTTCTGACATGATTGTACTAGTCAGTGGTTCCCAACCTTTTGACTTCGGTGGACCACCGCTTTATCATTACTGGTACTTAGGGACCCCAACTAAATTATTGTTAGAATCCTGGGACCCCCCCTACTGAGTCATTACTGGAAGCCAGGGACCACGGCCTATACATTGTTGATGATTTGAACAGCAAAACAGTACAAAAAAAACACAGAATCATTCCATCAAACACATACACAAATGGTGACACATCTTATTTATTTGCAAACAAATGCAATAAAAAATTAAAATGTTAAATTTAATAGGAAGGTTGAAGCTTTTCTAAATTCAATTGAATCTACACATCGTCAATACTATTTTCTGTTTGATGCACCTGCATTGCTCTCACAAACCAATTTGAGGATACTATTTTAATTTTTAGACTCCATTTTCAAATTCCTTGACATTTACAGTGTTTGTTTTATTTTTTCAATTGTACATTAAGCCACTTTATATATATATATACATTATTGATATGTTAATATTAGTTACTTTTCTAAGTAGTCAGTGACCCACTGAGGAGGCTTCGTGGACCCCCAGGGGTCCCAGACCACAAGTTGGGAACCACTGTACTACAGTGTTCCTAACATGATATTGGAAGCTGGATATGACAAAGGAAATGCCACAAATAACCAAACAAGAGTCTTGTACTCCGTGTCCATTACATTTATTGTGAAGAAACAAACACAAGTGTGATGTGAAGCAAATAATATGAATTGAACAATAAAGAGTCTATCATGGTGGATGAAAACATAGTAGTAGAGCCCAAAACAGTTTGAAGTCCAATGCCCAAAATACTGCAGTCCTCATAAAAGGTGCATGTATCCATGGAACAGTCCACCGGGTGAATGGTACACACACAGGGAGGAGATTAGGTTTGGCTTCTTTTGAAGATGGTGGTGTTGGTCTTACCACCCTCTGTTGCAGGGCCAGATGACCAGCCCCTTCAGGGAGGAGGGAAGACTCAGGTGCAGGGATTGGGGTGGTAGGAGCAGGCTCCTCCTGTGGCAGGGCCTCCCTGTCTGTGGCTGGCAGAGTTGCCGTTTTCCCAGATCTTAAGGTATCACAGACAGGGGCAGATGGATCAGGAAAACCCTTGTGCATGATCTGGTAGATGTCATACATCACCCCAATCAAGGAGCCCAAAGCAGAATTGATGTTTTGCATCTCCTCATTGTTCTCCCTGTGCACCTGTTTCATGTCTCGGAGCTCAGTTAGGACCTGGCCCATCAGGTCTTGGGACAGTTGTACTAATCCTAAGACTTGGACAAGGGTGGTCAAGCTCACAAAACCACCAGTAGCCTCAATTGGCCGGCCCACAGATTACCTCCCATGACCCCTAGCCCTCATTAGCCTGTGCCCTTGAATTGTGCCCCAAACAAATGGGTCCTGGCAGACATGTTGGTTGAGTTGTTGGTGCCTCAACATGAGCCAGGACTGGGGGGCACAGGATAGGTGTGTTGACTCTCGGTGCAAAGGAAGTGGAGGTGTCCTCATGCTGAGGTCTTCTTGCAGCCTTGGTGAGAGGGGTAGTTGTGAGATGGATTTGACTTTCTGGAGCCATGTTGCCAGACATACCAGATGTGCCAGATTGCTCCTCATCACCCAGACTTGCAGCATTGGGGTCCTCACTGAAGGCTTGCTCCTGGTATGGTCTCTTTGCTGTCAGACGGGGGGGAACTGGTCCGGGTGGTTGGTCCTTTGAAGGATACAGAAGATATTTGATTAAATGTAGTTTGTGCATTTCATGTGTCTTTGTTTACATGGGGACTAACCTAAAGCCTAGCAATGGAGAGATTGACTGATTAGGCCTTTGTGTGATTTTCATTGTTTAACCCCGCAGCCTGATTTGCACAGACAAAAACTCCAGTCCTGACCTTGTAGAGCTGTCCTGAAATGCAAATGTGCAAGTTCAGATTTGTAGGTTACATGTGACAGACATTGAGGCCAACACAGTAGTGTGGACATTGAAGTCCTGAACCCTTCGAAGGGCTTGCAGGCTGCAAGACATTCTATACACAACAGTTCATAATGTACATGATACTGTAATTGATCATCATATGGACAGTGACATTTCACGTGTGTGCGGCTACTAATGTTCAGCATGCCACAAAAAATCTTTTGATGTCTTGGATTCAAAAGACAATGACTTATGTAAGCATTGTCATCAACTCAATGTAGCTATGAGCTGGTGTCAACATGGTTGAGAAGCACAAGATGTGATCTTTTATTCCTAAACATGGCATGGTGACTGACAGATGCATTCGTTTTTAAGTTGTGTGTATATGAAAGTTAAGGGCAGTGTTACAATATTACATTCTGCTTTTAATTGTCAGATCCAGAAACAGAGCATCACAGTAGTTATAGTCATCTATTAACACTATGGACAATACTTTTTTGAAAAATATCTTCCACATATCACTTTCAATTACATTATTAAGGATAAAAACATGTTTGCAATTGGCACACACATATGACTATCATGTGACTAGGAACACATGCAACTCGGGGACACCATACTCTCCTGTGAAAATGGATGTAGTTTTGGACAAGTTTTTGGTTGCACAACACCAAACATTGCTAGACAGTAATGGGCAGAGTCCATGCAAGGGATGGTCCATGGGGAACTACACACAATCTGACTACCAATGTAGCATTCTGTTAGGAGGAGAGCAAGAACCATGCTGCTAGTAATTTGTATAACACAACATATTTTGTTTGTTCAAAATTAGCTGTGTGTGTATAAGTTTGTGCTATATACGTACGTTTACACCCTTGCAAGCATATATAGGTTTTTATCTATAGAGACGTCATTATGGGTATGTACATATATCGAGATACAAGACTCTATACTTCATATAGGAATAGCACTGTTATTGTATGTATACTCAGCAGGATGAACCTGAAATTCAAGCTGGGTTGCTGTTGAAGGTAGCCGGCTTGCCTCATGACTTTAGGTCAGCCACTTATGGAGCATTTTTACAAAGTTGCTCCAGACGTCTCCAAACCTCTGGATCTTCTTCCAGAAGTCGTTTTTGGATCCTTTAAGAGTTCACAAGCTGGATTAAAGGTTCCAGAAGCTCTGAGTTGCTCCTTGGATGTTGAGGCTACTGTTTCCAGAGCCCTCAAATAGCCACTGAAAGCTGGTCAGCTGGGCTCTTTTTGCAGGACTTGATACAGGAGTCTCTAGTCTTCTCTTTCATACCAGTTGCTTACAGGGAATCCACTCCTGGAGTTGCAGAAGCAAGGCAAATTCCTTTTCTTGGTGAAACCCAAAGTGTGCAGCTGGTGCTTTCCTTATGGGTGAAGTCCTTCTGGTGCAGACCAAGTGTTCAACAGGGCTGTCCTTCTCCAGTATCTTATCCCAACCCAAAGTGTGCAGCTGGTGCTCTCCTTATGGGTGAAGTCCTTCTGGTGCAGACCAAGTGTTCAACAGGGCTGTCCTTCTTCTCCAGTATCTTATCCCACCGGCACCGCAACAGACATCTTCGATGCCGGTATATTCACTTCTGATGCCGTTGCCCGAGGCAAGGTTGGGATAACGAAGGGAAGCCTTGAGGCTGCTGGAGGAGCAACAATATTTAGAGGAGCAACAAGATCCTGAATTAGAAAAGGGTGATATTCCAGGAACCATCTCAGAAATTCAAAGGCATTGATGTGGCAAGTGGTCTGGACACTTCCCCAGAGTTGGAGTTATTATCCCAGGGGGCATACCCACGCCGGAGGTTGCATCTTACCATGGGGCAATAAGAAAGGCAGCGGAGGACTTGCCTCTTCCCACAACTGAGTTAAAGTTTATTATACTGACAGAGGTTCTTCATTCTTCTTCATCTGCATCAGAGCCTTTGTTGCCTTTCAATGAGGCTCTGAAGGAACCAGTGTTGGATGTGTGGCAGAAGATGGTATCAACTCCAGCAGTGTTGATTGCTAGCAGGTATAAGAGTGCGCCAGGGGTGGGGCGTGGCCAAGGCATCAAGATGGCGGTCGCACTTTCTTAGTGCTTAGGACCCCTCCATCATCCGCCACCAACACAGCCACCATCTGACTGCATCGGCCCTGCAGGTGTTCTTCTGGGGCCCCGCTGTCCCGCCTCGGAGCTGGAGGCGTGTTTGCGGGGTTTCTGCACCCCCGGGAGACAGAGAAATCATCGGGGTCCAGCCGGAGCCCGGCCTGCCCCGAGCAAAATGGCGACCGGGAGGTAGGCCCAAGACGAGACCCACCTGAGGTGACAGAAGACTGAAACTGTGAGGGGCGCCGGAGGGCCTCCCACCGGGCTCGGAGGCGGAAGTGGGCCGGAGCCCGTTGCCGAGGAGCCGCGGCGGCCGTGAGGGCCATGACACGCCCCGAGGTTCTGAGGTGAGAGACGCCAGAGAGACAGCGAAAAGCGGTGCGGACCGAAGGGGACTCTGGTGAGCCTGGGCCGATGGTGGTGTGACTCTGGTCTCCTTTGACCTATACCTGGGTCCCTGTCTATTGTCCCCTCTGCTGGAGTGGCGAAACCGGAAGGAAGACCGGAGTAGCTTCCTTGGGCCTGAGAGGTGGAAGAGAGAGGCGGACGGAGCCCAGCGGACCCAGCTCCCGAGGGTAAGACGGAGGGGGATGACCTGCCGGGAGCCACTGGGATGATTGACTGACAAAGGGTGGATCTGTGGGGGCGCGAAGTCTCATGAAAGGTGGAGACACAAAGGAAACGTCCGGCAAGCCGCTTAGGCACGCATAAGCGGGACACATGGCGGCAGAGATTAACACCCTGGAAGGCGAGACAGCCTCCCTCCACCTATCGAGGTGCCGGGACCCCACTGTGGACCGGAGCCGGGAACAGTGAGAGGGCCTGGAGTGGCGGCCCAGGACAAAAGGGAAAGTTACGAGAAGGAAAAGAATGAGCCGGCAAGGGAGGGAGTGAGGCCGCTCCTGACAAAGCTGCCTCCAAGAACCCACAATAAAAAACAAAACCAAAGAAAGATACATCCGAGCCAGATAGATATTGGGCCAAGTAACAGAAACCTAGCCCGACTAAGAGACAACACACCGTGAGGCAGACAAAGAGAGCCGCTCCCTCTGGACAGACATCTTGATCCCCTAACATTGGGTGTCCTCGCCAACTGAGCATCGGAGACCCCGGGGCCACTCCAAAAGACGATTAAAGCGCTATCAGGACAAACTAGCGGCAATAAATAAGAAAGAAAGAAAAACAACAAAAGAAAGAAAGATAATCAGAATTGGTAACACCGCATATCCCGAGATCCTGGAGACAACGGGCGATCTCACAAGGTATGACACACTATAACAAAACGCAGTAGACCACCTGAACCCATACGGCCAGACATACGTCGGGACGGGACGTTCTTGCCCCGGACGGTTGAGTGTTCACAGCGACCCCAGTGAAACCAAAACTACACTCGGAAGACATGGGCAAAGACAAGGCAGCCAAGCAACCAGCAGCACAGACCCGCATGGACCAGTTCACCACAGGCGCGGTGGTCTCCCGGCACGGCGACCCAACCCCACATGGTGATGGAGACCCACGGACATCATCCAGAGACCTGGCAGCAAAACTCCAAGCAATTCAAGCGTCCCAGACAGCAGTTGAAACCAAATTAGGAGAAGTTGGAGCAGATGTCAGCCTGATCCGCCAAGATCTCCGTAATGCAGTGACCAGAATCAAAGAAGCTGAATCCAGAATCTCCACAGCAGAAGACGAGATAACCGCCCTCGAAGCTCAAGTCTCAATGCTGACCACACGCACCTCAGAACTGCACAGAAGGGCAGAAGATGCCGAGAACAGGTCTAGACGTAATAACCTGCGCATGGTGGGACTACCCGAAACCATGGCGGAATCCTCACTGGCCACGCTCCTGGAGGAGTGGTTCAGATCCTGGATGCCGAAGGAACGCCTCACACCGTGGTTCACCATCGAAAGAGCTCACAGGTCGCTGCGTGCAAGACCGCCTCCAGGTTCCCCACCAAGACCGGTAATAATCCGTATGTTCAATTTCAAAGACAGAGACTGGATCCTACAGGAAGCCCGCACCAGAGGAGACCTCCTCTACCAAGGGACGAAAGTTCTCCTATTCCTGGACTATACATTCAAAGTACAACAACAACGCCTCTCATTTATGGAGGTAAAGCAAAAACTTAGATCAATGGACATCCAATACCGCCTCCTATTCCCAGCTAAACTCCGGGTGATCTACAAGAACAAAACCTACTTCTTTGACCAACCCACCACTACATGGTCCTGTTTAACAGAAGAAATTCCACTGAATATACACAGACCAGGAACACAGCCGACCCTCTGGGCGATGCCGGCACGTCAGAGGGGGCAGCCAGCAGAGAGAAGTCGGCATACACACTCACGGCGAATGAAAGGGGGATGGAGATCGGGATCGGGCTCCCCCTCCGGAGTGCATCACTCAGAGCCACAAAACAAACGATTGACAGAAAGACTGGAAACCAATCAACCAAGTCAAAACATACAGGATACAACCCAAAGTCAACTAGAGATAAGGGATGACACGGATTTACCCCGCAGCCCGGTCCTATGACTATACAACACCAAAGGGGACCCGTATGGGAGATAGCCTCGGAACACTGGGAAACAGGAATGATGAACCTAAAGTAAACATACATCAAATGCTGTATATTCATATATGATCCGATACTATGGAGGGGTCCACCGCCACTACCACAGCCTCACTAATTGTATAGACACCTCACCAGTTTTAGTAGTGAGGGAGTATTTATATATGGGCGACAGATGCTTCTGGGGGGAAGTATGGGGAGGGGAGGGAGTTGGGGTGCAAGGGAGTTTAGGCCTCGTTTTAAAGGCCAATGTTAGAAACCTTACACGAATGCACAGTCCACATTTGTTCTCTATTACACAAGGCGAGAGGTTTAGCACTACGGCAGTCAACACACATACTCAGGGCACACGACAAAGAAAGGCAAAAAAAATCCCCCTCAGCCGCACAACCCAAGTAACCAAAGCCGGAATAACGGTGGTGATAGCCTACCTCAATACACCCATCACCTGTGAAACAAATACAGATAATATCATGGAACACTAACGGACTTCTTGACAAGATTAAGCGCACCGCAATATTTACTTTTATACACAGATACCACCCAGATATACTCCTACTGCAAGAAACCCATCTCCTTGGCTCGTCGGGGTTTTGACAGGGTATACCACGCAGGGTTTACACGGGGATCGCGAGGAGTAGTCATACTACTACATCGTACCCTCCCCATGACACATATCCAGATATGGAGAGACCAACAGGGGCGTTACGTAGCCATCACAGGTAGGATAGAGGGGGTCACATTCAACATAATCAGCGTCTACGTCCCCCCCTCTGTGAATGGCCCAACCCTTCGGCACTCACCAAACTACTCTCAGATCTACCACCCGGGCACACCATAATAGGCGGCGACTTTAATGCAACGCCAGACCGACCATTGACGTGGAAGGTCCAATCTCCACACATAAACGCACACTGGCACTGGAAATGAATGGATGGTTATCGGCCGTTGGGTTCTGCGATGCCTGCAGAATCTGGCACCCGAGGCGGAAACTATTTACACACACCTCAACAGCTCCCAGCTCCCAATCAAGAATAGAACTGGTACTTCTTCCGAGCACAGACTGCACGACCCTTTCGCACGTAGAGATTCTAAGTAGAGGAATCTCTGACCATGCCCCTATCCGACTCACATTGGGATCTGCGGATCACCAGCTTAGGGCAATATGGAGATTAAACGCATGGTATCTCCAAGATGAGCAATTTTGTGAAAGACTACGCCAAATACGGGAAGAGTACTTTCACCTAAACGAAGGTTCGGTCACTTCCGGGGGCACTGTGTGGGTGGCCGGAAAAGCAGTGGTCCGAGGTATGGCCAAAAACATAATACGTGCCCAGGAACTTGCCAAAACCCAACATATTGAACGGATAGAGCTCCAGGCGCTGAGTCTTGAAAGAAATAACATGATAAATCCCAGTGAGAAACTGACGCGACAAATCCGTTTAATTCGAGAAGAAATACGAGACCAATCCCTAGAGGCCGCGAAACACATATGGAGGCCAACTAATGGTAGAATATATGTCTGGGGGGACAAAACCGGGAAAATGTTGTATTGTCTGATCTCTCGTGATCAGGCCTCTAGGATTGTCCCCGAAATCTATGATGAGAGGGGGATTTTGGTGACAGGACACGCCGAGATCGCAAACACATTCGCCAATTATTATCACTTGCTCTATCAGGCTTCCACACAAATAGATTTACGCCAAGTCCGTCGACTTCTGGAAGAGATTCCCCTCCCGAAACTACCCAAGATTGAGATACAGCTCTTAGAAGAACCCATTAGAGAGGAAGAAATTGAAGCGGCGATATCAGCACTGAGCACTGGTAAAACACCAGGCCCAGATGGATTCCCACCAGAATACTATAAAACATTTAGGAACGACCTGACCCCACGCCTGCTACACCTCTTAGCAGAGGTAGGACTAGGCGGATCCTTTCCCACGGAGTTAGACACTGCCGCAATAGTAGTGATCCCCAAAACTCAGCCTCCCTCACCACACTGCGCAGACTACAGACCCATATCGTTAATCAACACTGAAATAAAAATCTTTGCCTCTATCCTCGCCACTCGCATAAAAAGGATCCTACCACAGCTGATACACCCGGACCAATGTGGATTCATGGCAACCCGCTCTACGCGACACTGCATCCGTAGACTGCACGTAGCCATGGCAGAAAGACACTGACTACCCCGGAATTTGGCCCTCTTATTAATAGATTTTGAAAAAGCTTTCGATTCTGTTGACTGGGGATTCCTTTTCTTGATGCTCCGCAGGGCAGGCATGGGGGAAAAATTCTGCAACCTTATTCAAGCGCTATACACCAATCCACCGGCATACGCACAAGTGAACGGGACCATATCCCATAGATTTGACATCTGCAGAGGTACACGACAGGGATGCCCTCTTTCCCCCCTCCTATTTGCCCTGGCCATTGAACCCCTAGCCCAGATGGTCAGGACCGACTCAATATACCGAGGCTGGAAATGGAGCCCATCCCACGAAGACAAGATAGCCCTATAAACAGATGATGTTCTGCTATATATGAGGGAGCCGAACATAACTGGTCCTAGAACTCTGTGTCTTCTGAGGAAGTACGAGCAGATCTCAGGCCTTAGGATGAATCCTACTAAATCAATTCTAGTTCCACTCACAATCACACGGAACTGCTTTGACTGGCAAAACACTATACCCCTACGCAGACTGAGTTTCAAATATCTAGGCATATGGATCTCCCTCCTGCCTGAACTGTCATGGGCGAAAAATATTTCCCCGCTACTAACACGAATCAAAACAGACCTGCAGAGATGGCAAACATTGCCACTAAACGTGATGGGCCGGGTGGCCTTATTCAAAATGATGATCATACCAAGGCTTCTATATGTATTCCAAAACTTCCCAGCCGCCATACCCCACACTTGGTTCAAAAATCTCGAAACTATTACGGGGAAATTTCTATGGCAAGGTAACGGACACCGTGTAGCGAGACAACAATGTAGGAGAGAGACGTACAACGGGGGTTTGGGTGCATCAGACCCCTATTTATATTACCTGGCTACCCAATTGATAGTGATCCATAACTGGTTCAATGGGGGGTGGGAGGACCCAGCTTACAAGACGGAATTGACACTCCTAGACCTCCCACAGATCCTTAGCATCCTATATGGATCACCACTCCCTCGTGAGATGGAGGAAGTAACCAAGGTGGTCTTCCAGGCGTGGCGTGCACCACTACGCTATACTCACTGGAACACGGTTATCACTCGCCAAACTCCACTATGGAGAGGAAGGTGGCTAAATGCCTCGGCGACACTGGAGGGGTTCACTAACTGGGATCTGATCGGTATCTCCCTAGTGGAAGACATATGGGAAGGGAGGGCCATGAAATCGTTTCAGGACCTACAAACAGAATTCCAGCTAAACCAGACACAATTCTTCAAATACCTCCAGCTGAGACACGCACTGAGGGTCCACCTACCCACCACAGGCCCCATACCGGACTTTAACCCTTTGGAAAGTAAATTACTTATGGGGCGTCTGGAAGGGAAAGGAGTCTCTCAAATTTACAGGACACTAATTAACAATACCCATAACAACATAGCCATCCCTAGGAATAAATGGGAATCATGGGTCGGTCCCCCAGAAGAAGCAGAATGGAGGGAGGCGCTTATGGCGCCCAAAGTACTGGCAATATCTGCAAGACTCCGTATGATACAATTCTATTACCTACATGGAGCCTATCTGACACCATCCAAACTACACAAAATGGGCGCACGCCCATCTGCCAAATTCCCAGGATGCCCAACTGAACCAGCAGACTTTTCCATATGGTATGGAACTGTAGCACAATACAGAAATATTGGGAGGGTGTACTCCGGAAGATAGGAAAGGCCCTAGGACAAGAAATACAAAAATCAGCTAAACTTGTCCTGCTGGGGATAATGGAAGAAATGGGAGGGACACATGCTACACGATCATTTACAGCCACAGCACTATTGGTCGCCATGAGGGACATTTCTGCAACCTGGACCCTTCCTGAGGGCCCATCGATTCAAAACTGGACAAAAGGAGTAGACTGGTGTGCCAGCCAAGAAAAATTAGTATTTGAATCTAGAGGTTGTCCGAATAAATTCAGAAAAGTATGGGGGAGATGGCTGGATCTACTGACATAAACCAGGCAGATTCTGCATCACATGATATTATGGGGAAGATTGAGTGATGGACTGATGGTCTTACAAATAGTCCTAAAAATCATGATACTGTCGATTGCAGCCTCTGATGAGTTGCTACTAACGAACCGATATATAATACATGTGGACTTTACCCTGTGCACTAACCTTGTTTGTAATGTATTGTTAATCCCATTCCCCTTTCCCTTGAAAAAAACAATCAAAAATTGTTTATCAAAAAAAAGAGTGCGCCAGGGGATCCTGGGTTTTTGAGTCAGCATCCAACACCGGAAAGCTTGTGGTCCAAGCTTCTTGTTCTTCTAAATTTGTCCCTGGTTCCTTTCCAACAACTCCAGTGGATAGAGAGTCTAAATGGATGGAGCAAACGACAAAGAAGATATTTTCTTCTGGTAGCATGGCGTTGAAATCTGTCAATGCTACTCGTCTTCTGGGCTGATTTATACATGCTTTAATAGATTTGCCCAGGGACATCATTCCCAAGCTTCCGCAGGATGTTCGGAACCATTTTGCAGAGCTTTTAAAAGATAGTCAAGCTGCAGCAAAACAGGTGATTCAATCAGGCCTAGGTGCAGTGGATTCAGTGGCTAGGGCCATGGGAACTTTAATCGCCACTAAAGGGCACGCCTGGTTGAAGGGCTCAGGGATCTCCCTGGATGTACAATCCACACTCATGGATTTGCCTTTCGACTGATCCAGTCTGTTTGGGGCCAAGGCAGACTCGGCCGTAGATCGATTCAAGGAGTGCAAGGCAATGGCAATGCAATGACCACTATGTAGGTTCAGGGGGTTTGGCAGGGGCTCCTCCTTTTGAGGGAGGCAGCATTTTCAGCAAAAACAGCCGGCCAACCCCTTCTACAGATCTTATAGAGGTTGTGGTATAATTAAGCAACTAGGGGCCAGATGTAGCAAAAATAAAAATTGCGAGTCGCATTTTGCGAGTCGATGCGACTCGCAAAATGCGAGTCGCAATTTGGTATGCCAGGAAATAAACCGGTCCGATTTAGCGACTCGCAGCCGGACTCGCAACGCTGTGTGCGAGTCCGCAGATTGGGAGGTCGCTGTTTGCGAGTGTGCAAAAAACGAACTCGCAATTAGCGAGTGGGTGACGCAAATTGCGAGTACCTTCAAAATTGCTTGCAGGTGCAGCAGAACACTCCAGAAAGCACACCAGAACACTCTGGAAACACTTCCTGGCACATGATGATGACATCACAGCCAGGAAGTTTACTAATACACCTGGGAGGAGGCTGGACCACACCCTTTTATAACTGCCAGTCTTCACACTGAATAAGCAGCAGCAGCCATGGAGGGAACCCCACGAAAAAGGAAAATCAAATTTTCTGAGAGGGAGCTTGAGGTGCTGACCGAGGAATGTTGTCAGCACCATGATGAGCTCTTTGGGAGAGCAGCCCTCACTGTTCCTGAGGCCACCAAAAAGAAAATCTGGCAGGAAATGCAAGAAAAAATTAATTCCCTGGGTGTGAGCCACAGGACAATTGAGGACATAAGGAAGAGGTGGTATGACCTCCGCTCCCGGACCAAGGAGAGGGTGGCAGAAAGGCTCCGGGAGATGAGAGGCACTGGAGGGGGACCATCATCTGTGCCACCACCCACACCCCTTGAAGAAAGGATTGAGGAAACATTTGAGCCGGAGGCAGTGTGTGGATTTGGGGACCTGGACACCTCAGAGCCCAGCACATCAACCGGTGAGTACCATGTGATAAGCCTGTACCCCTATCAATGTCATACCCCACCCACCATGTACACAGGTGCATGCACAACCAAATTAGCTCCATTTCAGGGTAGAAAAAGCCAGAATGATGCATTATGGGAAATGTAGTCAAATAGGCAGTTCATAGGCAAATGTTTATTAGGAATTGTGCAATAGATACTAGACACGGACAGTGTGTTCCCCATGTCCCACAGGTCTCCAGCAAGACACCCCCAACACCCCAAGCACCCAGGCCCAGGAGGACACCCCAGGACCCTCCAGCACCCCCACCTGCACAGTCAGCAGCATTCCTGCAGTGGTAACGCCTGCTGCAACAACAACGCCAGGAGCTGCCCCAGCAACAGCCAGGGAGGATACAGGTGGGAGCACAGGGCAGCCACCACTGCGCAGGCGTTGCAGGGCAAGAGCATCTGGATCCCGGATACTTCCTCCAACCAGCAGTGAGGCACATCTGCTGCGGGGTCAGCGCCTGCAGAACAGAATATTGGGCAGGATTAGTGGGGTGCTGCACCGCTTTGTAAGACACAACCATGCAAGCATGCAGCACCTCAACAGACGCATGGACCTGATGTGCCAGAACACTGGGGACATTGCCTTTGCCATCAGGGAACTGGCGGGCGGACTGCTGGGCCAGGCAGAGGCTGGGCGGCGCAGAGATCGCCAGATAATGCTAAGACTGGACAGGATGGCCACATCGATCGGCAGGCTAGCCATCAACACAACAGGCCTGTCGAGGAGGACAGTTGGCCTGCAAATAGAGATGGGCCATTTTACTGGGGATGTTGCCAGGGGCCTGGGACGTCTCACACACATAATAGAAATAATGGAGACACGGGAGATGTCGAGGGCCACCGGGGAAACACCCCAAGACAGTGAAGAGGGCTCCACAGTGAGCAGTGTATCTGCCACTGACAGTATGGTGCTAAGGAGTGGTAGGCAGAGCACCATGGACGCAGCAGGGACCAGCCAGGCTGGCAGGAGGGGCAGGAGATCTTAGAGAACAGCCAGGAGAAATAAATGTGGCACATGCGGTTAATGTGCCACATGACTGGTTGGCATTTCCCTGCCCATGGACAATTTCATCTTGTATATAGTTCATTCATTACATTATTAAACAGTTATTTTACTTCCACTTAACAAAAGGAGTGTTTGGTTAATGGGTGAGTATGGTGGGAGTTTACACGTACCGTCCAAAATATTGCGTTGCAATGTGGTCCCGTCTCAGTCTGCCTTGATTAGCTAGACTCCTATCCCCATGATGGCGATGTGGTTGTTCTTGCTCTTCATCATCAGGATCTGGGTCTGCAGGGGTGAGAGGTAGCCCACGTCGGCTGGCTATGTTGTGGAGGATGGCGCATGCGACCACAATTTTGAATGCGGTAAGGGGGGTGTATTGGAGGGCGCCTCCACTGCGGTGGAGGCATCTGAATCTTGCCTTCAGGAGTCCGAAGGTGCGCTCGATCAGGTTCCTGGTCCTCTTATGCGCACTGTTGTATTGCCTCTCAGATTCATTTCTTGGTGTTAAAAACTGAGTCATGATCCATGGCCTTAGAGCATATGCACTGTCACCTGCTGGGCACAAAAGTACACTGTTAGGAAGTCCAGATAGTCATGCACAGTGACCTGTGTGTATGTCTGCAAGTGTCTGTGGCTCTACCTAGGAGGTATCCGTCTCCAAATTCCCCACGTTCCAGGCGTTGATGTATCCCACTATGCCTAAAAATGTATGAGTCATGGGTACTGCCTGGAAACTTAGCTACGATGTCCGTGATGACGTAATGGGCATCACAAACAACCTGTATGTTGAGTGAGTGGGTACACTTTCTGTTGCGGAAAATGTGTTCCAGATTAGCAGGGGGGCATATTTGAATGTGTGTCCGATCTACACATCCAATGACATGGGGAAAGTGGGCAATGCGGTAAAAGTCCAGCTTGGTGCTGTTAATTTCTGCCTCATTCCTTGGTAAGTATATGAAGTGAGACCTGTGCGTGACTAAGGCATCTAGGAATGCCCTGAGGAACCTTTACACTGCACTTTGGGATACCCCACCTGCCACGGCAATGACCCCCTGATAGCTCCCTGAGGCCAAGAGGTGCAGTGCGCATAGTACTTGCACATGCGTAGGGATGGCGCAGCAATGCAGGGTCTTGTGTTCTAGCTGTGGCTTTAGTAAATCTATTAATTCTAGAATGGCTGCGCTGCTAAGGCGGTATTTATCATAGATCTCCTCTTCAGTTTGCTGGAAAAGGGCCTGCCTTGTTCTATATATCTTCTCCTGTCTGTGGCCCCTCCTCCTCCTCTGCTGGGCTGCGTAGACTCTCCTCCTCACTGCTATCAGGTATATCTCCGCCATCTTGAGTAACTCAGATGGCTTCTGGGTCTCCTTTTATACTTTGGTAATGGTTACCACCTGCTCTGAGTTAGTGGTAAATGGGACATGCAAACTGGGCTTTTTGCGACTAGTCGCAATTTGCGAGTTGCAATTGCATATGGGTTGCGACTCGCAAATTGCGACTCGCAATTTGCTGGTCGCACAATGGGGTCGCAACAGATGCGACTCGCAAACGGGTCCCATCGCTTTTTGCGAGTCGGAAATGGGCTTTTTGCATCCCATTTCCGATTTTGCACTGTCGCAATTTGCGATTCTGCCCGTTTGCGAGTCGCAAACGTTTGCTACATCTGGCCCTAGGTGCAGTCCACCAGCCTTTGTCATCCTCTTCTACTTCCTCTGTTAATGTTACAGGGAAGCAGCCTTAGTTCCCCCATCTTAAACGAGCATGCTTTAACTGTGGGAGGGAGGTTGATTGATTTCCTACAAGAATAGAAGTCCATAACAACAGACACTTGGGTGTTAGACACTGTAGTAAATGGATATGCCCTTCCCTTCTAAGAGTTTCCCTCTCCCTTTCTCCCCAGCAAAGTTTTTGTTTGAAAAAACATCTACTTCTACTTTAGCAGGAGGTGCAAAATCTGCTTTTAAAGAGAGTAGAGTTTGTTCGGGAGCAGGAAAGGGGTCAGCGATGTTGTTCAAGATATTTTCTGATCCCCCAAAAAGATGGTTGTTTATGGCCAATACTAGAGCTGAGAATTTGGAACTGGTTCCTCAAACAGGAAAACTTTAAGAGGCTGAGCTCTGCACAGGTGCATCTCGCGCCAGACAAAGAAGAGTGGATGGTTTTCATAGACTTGCAGGAAGCGTATTTTCATATTTAAAGTCTGCAGTTGCACAGGAGGTATCTCTGGTTTATGGTAGGGTTGCATCACATCCAGTTCTTCCATTTGGTCTTACTTCTGCACCTCGAGTCCTCATGAAGGTTATGGCAGTGGTCTCTGTACATCTCAGGTGGTGGGGAATACCACTATTTCCTTACTTGGATGACTGGTTGCTCAAAGCCAAGTCTCTGGGGTTAGTGCAGCATCACTTGCATCTGGCAACTCAGCTGTTGTTCAGTATGGGTGTGAGAAAACAGGGCTGATTCCAGAGGCCCCCTAACGTTTTGCCCCCATTTTCCACTTTTTGCTGGTGTTTTCCTGACTCTGATGGTGCCCTGGGTACTGCTAACCAGTCCCAGGGCCTGTGCTCTGTGTAAAATGGATATGCAAATTAGGCTAATTATAATTGGCTAAGATAATCTACCTATAAGTCCCTAGTATATGGTAGGGCATGTAGGTTTAGGGACAACAGCATAGGTGGTGCACCCATAGGTGCACTTCTGAGGTGCCCAGTGTCATTTTAAAGGCAGGCCTGCCTTGCTGGCTGCTTTTAAATTAAAGTTATATGCAAATTCGACTTTGGAATTAAAAGTAGTTCCAAAGTCTTAAACTACCTTATTTTTACATATAAGTCACCCCTAAGGTGTGCCCTATGCGCCCCTAGGGCTGGGTGCCGTGTAACTATAAGCAGGGACTTTATAAAAATAGTTTTATAAGCCCTGGTGAGGTAAAAACAGCCAAATTCGTTTTTCCCTCATTGTAGTAAATGGCCTTCATAGGCTAGAATGGGGAGACTTTATTTTAATGTTTAAAGTCTCCTTAAATGATGCATACCAAGAGTTTAGTATCAAATGAATTGTTGTAATAAATCCCACAACTTCCAGTTGTTGGATTTAATATAACTTGTTCAGGTAAAGAGTTTTAAACTTTACCTGAAAAGTTGCCAATTTCAGCCCTGCATTGTTTTTGCTGCTGTGCTCTGATTGGCCAGCCTCGAGCAGCTTGGCCAAGCTGCCTTGATGAGGTGTGAAGTGGCCTGGCTTCACACAAAGGAATGTGCCTGTGGGAGGGAATCTCCCCTCAGCAGATGGTGAGGCAGGAAGGGGGAGGGCTGCCAAACTGGTCTTCAAAGGCAGAGAAGGACATTTGGAGCAACCAGCAACACCCCCACATCCTGCAACCCCAGACAACTAGGTGCCCCCTTGATTAGATTAGGAGAGGGCAGGAGAGGGGTGTGTTTATGATTTTTAGCCACACCAGTGGGTGGGCTCAGCCAGATGTAACCTCCAAAAATCAGATTCAGCCATGATGGATTTTTGGAGAATGTTGCCTCCTGGGATTGATTTTTGCCACACTTCCCAGGAAGTGGTCATCACAGGTCGGAAGGACCCTGCACCTGATTGGAGAACCAGGACCCCCCTGCTTTTCATCCAGGAGCAAGGATAAAACTGGCAGACCAGCACCCACATCTCAGTTCCCTACCACATTCAACAAGGAAGAACAACAGAAGAAGAAGGACTGCCCTGCTGGACCCCTGGCCTGCACCTGGAACCTGCACTCAGAAGGACTGCACCAGCTGCACACTTGGGCTTCACCACAAGAAGGAGTTTGCCTGGCTTCAACTGGTTCAAGGAGGGACTACCTGTTTGCTACAGATGAAAAATTGCTATCCAGAGTCCCCTGCACCAACTCCTGAAGAAAGCGACCAGCTGACCACTGACCAAAAAGGAGTTTGCACCAGGTGCATTCTGGGAGTTGTAGTCCGCACCCCCCAAGGACCATCTCAGAACTTCTGGACCCTTGGGGTGAGCTGTGGACCCCAAAAAAACCTTAAAAGGACATCTGGGAGAAGCCCCAGAAGTTTGGAGAAGTTTGGACAACTTTTGAAAAAAAGCTCCATAGAGGGACCGACCCGCCGCGGCAACTCTAGCCGGCTTGCCTCAACCGCGACCCGGCCTGATTTGCTGGTTCATCCCAGTAAAGAAAATCTCTGAAAAAGAGACTAAGTTTGAAGGTAAAAAGTTGACCGGGACCTTCCAGCCAGCGTATCCGAGGAGGGCTCCATGGACGTCGGATCAAGATCCAGGTTTACCCCGGTCGAAGGATTTTCACCTCGAAAAAACGATTAAGTCCGAAGGTAAAAATCTCCACCGAGGATTCCCGCATCGCGTATCCGGAGAAGGGCTCCAGGAGGTCGGATTGGACTGGCAGGTTCGTCCCGCTGAAGAAAATCTTCGAAAAAAAAGACTAAGGGGGTTATTACAACTTTGGAGGAGGTGTTAATCCGTCCCAAAAGTGACGGTAAAGTGACGGATATACCACCAGCCGTATTACGAGTTCCATAGGATATAATGGACTCGTAATACGGCTGGTGGTATATCCGTCACTTCACCGTCACTTTTGGGACGGATTAACACCTCCTCCAAAGTTGTAATAACCCCCTAAGTGTAAAGGTAAACTTTTACCCGAGGCCTCCCGCGGCCTGTAACCGAGCAGGGCTCCATCGCGGTCGGCCTTAAACTTTGACTTTGCCCCGGTTGAGGTGCAACCAGATGACCCGATTGGCGCTTTTTGTTTCTAGGCGCTAAAAAATAATAATTCTTTAAAAAATCATATCTCCGGTTCCCCTTATCCGATTTTATTCGTTTTGGTGTCATTTTAAAGATAAAAATATAATCTATTTATATAAATTGGTTTTGGATTTTTAAACAGTTTTCTGTGTTTTATTTATTTACTGTTTTGTGATATTTAAATGCTTTACACTCTGTCTCCTAAGTTAAGCCTTGACGCTCGTTGCCAAGCTACCAAGGGTTGAGCTGGGTTTAATTTAACTGGACCTTAGTGGAGGTTAGTCGCCTATTGCTAGGTGTAGGTACCTACCTGCCCTTACCAATAACCCATTTTCCAACAATGGGTTTTTCCATCATAGTACCCAAATCTTACCTGGAGCTTTCTCAGTGCACCCTTTTCATAGGTACAGTACTGTGAATTGTGCCTACTCTCCTCCTCAGAGGATTCAAACACTCAGGCTATGATTCAGATATTTCAGAATAAAATGCTAGTTAGAGTCCTGAAGGTCGTACATCTACTCGGTCTGTTGCTGCATTCTGTTGGTCACTCATGCACAATAACACATGAGGGCCCTCCAGTGGTGCCTCCTCAAGCAGTGGTTTCAACACAACGGAGATCTCAAGGAGTCAATAAGGATATCCAGGAGCACTGCGTGGCTCTTCAATGGTGGGCTGCGGACAGCAACTTGACTCAAGGGAGACCGTTTTGCCTACCACCTCCAGTGACTACAGTCATAACAGATGCTTCCACTCTAGTGTGGGGAGCACATCTGGAGATCAAGGGTCTTTAGTCCCTGAAAAAATAGATGTTTCATATCAATCTTTTGGAAATATGGGCAATACAATCTGGCTATCAAGGCCTTCATCCCTTCTATTCGCAGTCAGTCGGTACAAGTCTGGACAGACAACACTACCGCGATGTGGTACATCAACAAACATGGCAGAGTAGGGGCGTATCTTCTCTGCAGAGAGGCTCTCCAACTCTGGTCCTGGGCTCAGGACCATTGGATTTGCATAGCAGCAGACCAATTGGTCAGAGTTCTCAACGTACGTGCAGACAGTCTCAGCGGACGCTTTTCAGCTAACAATTGGTGAATATTCTATCCGGAGGTGGTTCTTCACGTCTTCCAGTTATGGGAGACGCCTCTGATAGACCTGTTTGCCACTCACGAGAATGAGCCCATTGCTCGACAGTCTCTAGTATCAGGGAGTGCTGGGGGATACTTTCAGTTTGACTGGAGCAGCCAGTTGCTTTACGCACTGCCTCTCATACCCTTGATTCCTCAGTTCCTGAGAAGGATTCGGCAAGACCGAGCCCAAGTCATAGTAGATTGGCCAAGAAGAGTATGGTACACAGACCTTCAGCTCTCAATGTGCCCTCTGTTCCGTCTCCCTCACAGGGCAGACCTCCTCTTACTGTCGCAGGGGCAGGTTCAACACCCCTACCTCCAAAGCCTGCCCCCACATGCCTGCAGATTGAATGGGCAACCTGAATTCCTTTTCTCTTCCTGCTGATGTGGTGGATGTTATTCTATTGGCCATGCGACCACCAAAACTGTCTATGCTAGTAGATCAGGCATGTTTGTTAAATGGTGTGAAGAAAGACATGTTGAGCTTTTAAAGGCCAACTTATCCAATGTTTTGAAATTTGCTCTTTCTTTAGCACAAGGTTGTGCAGTTGTGATCAACCGCAATTGTTTAAGTCCCCTAAAGTTTTAAGGTTTCTTAAGGGTTTGACTAATATGTACCCCCCACTCCGTTCATCATGCCTCAGTGGGATTTAAATTTGGTTTTAACGTACCTGAGGGGTACAATGTTTGAGGCTTTTGCATAGTTGCCTGTTGAGGCTTTCTACAATAAAGACTGTTTTTCTAGTGGCGATCACGTAGGCTAGATGTGTTAGCGAGCTGCAGGGTCTAAGTGTTAAACCCCAGTTTACCACTTTTCATGTCAACAAGTTGGTTCTGAGTACCAGGGTGGCATTCCTGCCAAAGGTAGTGACTTCTTTTCATTTGGGGACGTCCATCACCCTTTCAACCTTTTACCCTTCTCCCCATCCTTTTAAGGAGGAAGAAAGGCTGCATTGTCTGTATCCAAAGAGAGCATTGAGCTTCTTCATGTTCAGGATGAGCAAACTTAGAATGGACGATCAGTTGTTCATCAGCTATATAGACAAGATGAAGGGCAAAGCCGTCCACAAAATAACATTGTCAAGGTGGGTCATCCTTTCATTAAAATATGTTATGCTTTGGCAAAGAAAGTACCTCGAGGTTATAAGAGCTCATTGGACCAGAGCTAAGTCTGCTACATCGGCCTTGGCTAGAGGTGTTTTGGTTGTTAATATTTGCAAGGCGGTGACTTGGGATTCCCTCCACACTGACGCAAAGCATTGCTGCTTGGACTCAAAAGTGAGAAGCGAAGATCACTTTGCCCATTCTGTTAGGCAGGACTTCTTGTTATAGGCTGACAGGCACTAACCTCCAAGTGTGGGACTGCTTTGGGATTCTATGCAAAAGATGAGGAATCCACAGGTAGATGTGTCCATCAGAAGGACAATTTACTTACCTTTGGTAACGCTTTTTCTGGTGGATAAAGTACCTGTGGATTCCTCACTGACCCACCCGCCTCCCCATTGCCAGTCTGGATATACCAAAAAGGAAATTGTTTATATATATATATATAAAAGTATATAAATCTTTACGTTGAATGCGCACATACTGTGCTTGTGAAGTTGATGTTCACCTCGAAGGCATGAAAAACAGTGGGTGAAACAGACATCAGCACGCCGGCGAGGACTTCTTATGGCTCCGAGGACGTCGGATGGAGTCACGTGCAGAGCCGTTCCATTGTGACCTCCTCCTCAACATGGAGAGCTAGAGAGAAAAAAATTCCATTGAATGCGGGCGCATTGGGGGTATTCAAAATGTGAGGAATCCACATGTAGATGCTGTATCCATCATAAAAAGCATTACCGAAGGTAAGTAATTTGTTCGTATGGCACACTATCAAAGGTAGAAAAAGATTGTGAAGATGTTCAGTTACCTTTCTTTGGTCCTGAAGAGGAGTATAGGGAAAATGAGGAGTTGGCATGTCGAGGTGTGAAGGAACAGAACACAGACATTAGTACAGATCCCTTTGCAGATAAAATTGCAAAGTTTAATGCATTTTCTGCTGAGAAACCAAACTATATTTGTATTTGTTGTTGACACACTCACTACCAAAGCCAAACTGGAAATGTTGATTTATTCCAAAAACTGAACAAGAAAACAAAGATAAATGATTAGAATTTCATATATATTAATTTGTGGAAGAACACTTCGATTTGTCAACACAGCAAATAATGTGTTTATTGCTATGCCAAATTAGAGGACAACAAATTGCCTGCCAGGGCAATATATAACAACTTATAGTTGGTTCCTATTGTAGAAGAACTTCGACATTTGAATATTTATGAAACAATACAGATACTATGTATTCACCCTTTTCAAGCAATAGTTTGAATGGAGCCAAAGAATGGGAAACTACCACCAACTGAGCTACAGAAATGCCTTAAAGGTAGAGTTGTATTCTTACCTTTAGATTTTAAACACAATTTTGAAACTGTGGGTTATAAATGGACCCCTTATTATTCTAGTGATGGTGTGCCCACAAAAGGCAAAAATAATCTGGCAAAAACTAGTGAATGTGAAAAAGGTAAAAAAGTTACATTCTACCTCAAACAAAATAATGTGTATTACAAAGATGTAGATGTTGTTTGAGATGGAAATTGTATGAAGGACGAAATGTTACCTTCAAGTGGACAAATTGAAAAAGTGGATAGAAGTAAATCGAAACAAATATATGAGCACTACAGTATCCATCCACTACTTTCAAAAGAAGTTATGGGGGATGCCAATCATCTCTATCATATGAAACAAGCTAAAAGAGCTCCAAAAGTGTGTGTGGGAATAAAGTGTAGATGTTTGCTGTTTCGACAGCCATTTTCAACTGGAGTAAGTGTACGGTATGATGACCGCCCAGTACAAATACCAATAGCTGAGTATCGGTCAACCAGATTTTATTCAGAGGACCCTTGATTTTGTCAAAGTATTCCATATGTATTCCATCTGTTATTTGAAAGTGATTTGTGTGGACTATCATACGCTTTTAACGATATTCTTCAGACAGGAGTTAATCAAGACCACTAACATCCCTCCATCCCAAGATCTCTGTGCCAGACCAGCCACATTCTTCCATCGGAAAATCAAAGACATCTACGACAGCTTCGGACCCCAAGACTCTCTGAACTCACCAACTACACCCCAACCAGGATCTACCGAACCCCCATGACTCCTGCACGCCTGGACCCCCTCATGACAGACGAGACTCACTCCATTGTAAGCAGCATCCATTCTGGAGCCCCTACCGACCCATGTCCCCACTATATCTTCAACAAGGCTGGCACCTCAATCGTGCCCAAACTCTGCAAGACCATCAACTGCTCCATAGAGGCAACAACCTTCCCAGAGGACTGGAAGAATGCTGAGATCCATCCACTTCTGAAGAAACCCACAGCCAACCCAATGCATTTCAAGAAAGACCACCCCATCTCGCTGCTGCCCTTCCTAGCTAAGGTCACTGAGAAAGGAATCAACATTCAGCTACTTGAACACATTGAGGACAACATCCTGGACATCTTCCATTCAGGATTCAGAACTAACCACAGCACCGAAACTGCTCTGCTCGCCACCACAGATGACACCCGTGCTCTCCTCGACCACGGCCAAACAGCAGCCCTCATCCTACAAGAACTTTCAGCCACCTTCAATACAGTGTCCCACTGCACCCTATGAGCCAGACTCCATGCAGCAGGCATAAATAGCAAGGCTCTTCGATGGATACACTCCTGCCTGACAGGCAGAACACAGTAAGTCAGGCTCCAACCACACCTGCCAGAACCTACAGAGATCAACTGTGGAGCACCCAAGGATCATCTTTGAGACCCTCGCTGTTCAACATCTATATGACCCCGCTCGCATTATCGCCAGGAACTTTGGTATGAACATAGTCTCCTACGCTGATGACAACCAGCTGATCATCTCCCTGACCGAGAACCCTTCAACAGCCAAGAAGAAATTCAGGGACAGGATGAAAGAAGTCGTTACCTGGATGAAGGAGAACTGCCTTAAGCTGAGCTCCAAGAAGACTGAGATCCTCATCCTGGGACCTTCCTCCTCAGCTTGGGATGACTCCTGGTGGCCCTCAACACTCGGCCGGCCCCCCACCCTCACAGACCGTGCACAAAACCTTGGCGTCATCCTCAACTCAATGCTCACCATGACCAGGCAGGTCAACTCTGTCACATCTACCTGCTTCCACACTCCTGACTCCTAAGGAAGATTTTCCGATGGATACCAACCGAATGCCGAAAAAACATGACATGCCCTAATCACGAGCAAACTTGACTACAGCAATGCCATTTATGCCAGAACCTCCAAGAACAACCTGGGCAAGCTGCAACAAATTCAGAACGCCGCCACCAGACTCGTCCTGACCCTACCCTGATGAGAACACATCACAGAACACCTGAAAGACCTCCACTGACTAACTGTCGAGAAGAGGATCAACTTCAAACTCCTTGTACATGCCTACAGAGCTCTCCACAACATCTGGCCCAGTTACCTCAACCACCGCATCACCTGGTACTCCACTTCCAGACCGCTCCGCTCCTCCTAGCAGTTGCTTACCAACATACCCCACATGAAGAAGTCCTCAGCTGGAGGAAGATCTTTCACGTACCTGGCAGCAAAAGATTGGAACACCTTACCTCTTCACTTCAGACAGTCACCAATATTTCATTGATTGATTGAATCTACAAAATATGTCTGTGAAAGACATTATTGACACAATTCATGGAAAAAATGAGAAGTTGGAGTACAATTTGATAAATCTGATGGCATACCAACATGGGACCAGTGGGTATTGATATCGTCATCATGGTGAACTGAAATGTATGTTGCGAAGTTTAGCTGCACCAACTCAGTTTGTGGACCTCAGTTGTGTGGACTATGCATTGGATGATTTACTTGACTTTTTGAGATAAGCAAACTTTAACATTATGGACATCAATTTCTAGAAAAAACTAGGAGAACCTTGCTCTTTGGATCCCGCAAATGTTTGTAGATATTTTAACCACACATGTCAAGCCATGCTGTCCTTTATCTGCAGCAAAGAAAACACCTCTTGGAGAAGTTACTGATTTGTTTTTGCATAAAGAGTACCAAGCAAGAGATACTCCTCATATTAACCCCTTCACTGCCAGGCCTTTTCCCCCTCAGGTGCCAATCCTTTGTTTGGCTGATTGGGGCAGTTCGCGCTTAGGCCCTCATAACTTTTTGTCCACATAAGCTACCCACGCCAAATTTGCGTCCTTTTTTTCCAACATCCTAGGGATTCTAGAGGTACCCAGACTATGTGGGTTCCCCAGAAGGAGGCCAAGAAATTAGCCAAAATACAGTGAAAATTTCGTTTTTTTTCCAAAAAATGGGAAAAAGGGGCTGCAGATGAAGGCTTGTCGTTTTTTCCCTGAAAGGGGCATCAACAAAGGGTTTGTGGTGCTAAAATCACCAGCTTCCCAGCTTTCAGGAACAGGCAGACTTGAATCAGAAAACCCAATTTTTCAACACAATTTTGGAATTTACTGGGACATACCCCATTTTTAAGATTTTTTGTGCTTTCAGCCTCTTTCCAGTCAGTGACAGAAATGGGCATGAAACCAACACTGGATCCCAGAAACCGCAACATTTCTGCAAAGTAGACACAATTCTGAATTCAGCAAGGGGTAATTTGTGGAGATCCTACAAGGGTTTCCTACAGAAAGTAACAACTGAAAAAGAAAAATATTGAAATTGAGGTGAAAAAAACATAAATGTTTCTCTACGTTTTACTCTGTAACTTTTTCCTGCGATGTCAGATTTTCGAAAGCAATATACCGTTACATCTGCTGGATTCTTCTGGCTGCGGGGATATATAGGGCATGTAGGTTCATCAAGAACTATAGGTACCCAGAGCCAATAAATGACCTGCACCCTGCAGTGGGTTTTCATTCAATACCGGGTATACAGCAATTAATTTGCTGAAATATAAAGAGTAAAAAATAGCTATCAAGAAAACCTTTGTATTTCCAAAACGGGCACAAGATAAGGTGTTGAGAAGCAGTGGTTATTTGCACATCTCTGAATTCCGGGGTGCCCATACTAGCATGTGAATTACAGGGCATTTCTCAAATAGACGTCTTTTTTACACACTGTCTTACATTTGGAAGGGAAAAATGTAGAGAAAGACAAGGGGCAATAACACTTGTTTTGCTACTCTATGTTCCCCCAAGTCTCCCGATAAAAATGATACCTCACTTGTGTGGGTAGACCTAGCGCCCTGGACAGGATATGCCCCAAAACACAACGTGGACACATCACAGAAAACAGAGCTGTTTTTTGCAAAGTGCCTACCTGTAGATTTTGGTCTCTAGCTCAGCCGGCACCTAGGGAAACCTACCAAACCTGTGCATTTTTTAAAACTAAAGATCTAGGGGAATCCAAGATGGGGTGACTTGTGGGGCTCTGACCAGGTTCTGTTACCCAGAATCCTTTGCAAACCTCAACATTTGGCTAAAAAAACACATTTTCCTCACATTTCGGTGACAGAAAGTTCTGGAATCTGAGAGGACCCACAAATTTCCTTCCACCCAGCGTTCCCCCAAGTCTCCCGATAAAAATGATACTTCACTTGTGTGGGTAGTCCTAGCGCCCGCGACAGGAAATGTCCCAAAACACAAAGTGGGCACATCCCATTTTTTGACAGAAAACAGAGCTGTTTTTTGCAAAGTGCCTACCTGTAGATTTTGGCCTCTAGCTCAGCTGGCACCTAGGGAAACCTACCAAACCTGTACATTTTTTAAAACTAGAGACCTAGGGGAATCCAAGATGGGGTGACTTGTGGGGCCCTGACCAGGTTCTGTTACCAAGAATCCTTTGCAAACCTCAAAATTTGGCTAAAAAAACATATTTTCCTCACATTTCGGTGACAGAAAGTTCTGGAATCTGAGAGGAGCCACAAATTTCCTTCCACCCAGCGTTCCCCCAAGTCTCCCGATAAAAATGGTACCTCACTTGTGTGGGTAGGCCTAGCGCCCGCGACAGGATATGCCCCAAAACACAACGTGGACACATCACAGAAAACAGAGCTGTTTTTTGCAAAGTGCCTACCTGTAGATTTTGGCCTCTAGCTCAGCCGGCACCTAGGGAAACCTACCAAACCTGTGCATTTTTTAAAACTAGAGACCTAGGGGAACCCAAGATGGGGTGACTTGTGGGGCTCTGACCAGGTTCTGTTACCCAGAATCCTTTGCAAACCTCAAAATTTGGCTAAAAAAACACATTTTCCTCACATTTCGGTGACAGAAAGTTCTGGAATCTGAGATGAGCCACAAATTTCCTTCCACCCAGCGTTCCCCCAAGTCTCCCGATAAAAATTATACCTCACTTGTGTGGGTAGGCCTAGCGCCCGCGACAGGAAACGCCCCAAAACACAACGTGGACACATCCCATTTTTTGAAAGAAAACAGAGGTGTTTTTTGCCAAGTGCCTACCTGTAGATTTTGGCCTCTAGCTCAGCCGGCACCTAGGGAAACCTACCAAACCTGTGCATTTTTTAAAACTAGAGACCTAGGGGAATCCAAGATGGGGTGACTTGTGGGGTTCTGACCAGGTTCTGTTACCCAGAATCCTTTGCAAACCTCAAAATGTGGCTAAAAAAACACATGTTCCTCACATTTCTGCGACAGAAAGTTCTGGAATCTGAGAGGAGGCCCAAATTTCCTTCCACCCAGCGTTTCCCCAAGTCTCCCGATAAAAATGGTACCTCACTTGTGTGGGTAGGCGCAGCGCCCGCAACAGGAAATGGCCCAAAACACAATGTGGACACATCACATTTTTTCATAGAAAACAGTGCCTACCTGTGGATTTTGGCCTATAGCTCAGCCGGCACCTAGGGAAACCTACCAAACCTGTGCATTTTTTAAAACTAGAGACCTAGGGGAATCCAAGATGGGGTGACTTGTGGGCCTCTAACCAGGTTCTGTTACCCAGAATCCTTTGCAAACCTCAAAATGTGGCTAAAGAAACACGTTTTCCTCACATTTCGGTGACAGAAAGTTCTGGAATCTGAGAGGAGCCACAAATTTCCTTCCACCCAGCGTTCCCCCAAGTCTCCCGGTAAAAATGATACCTTACTTGTGTGGGTGGGCCAGGTGCCTGCAACAGAATAAGGCCCAAAACTTGTAGAGATAGAGGGGATAGCACAACGAGTTTATAAGAACATATTCTTTTATACATCTTTAGACTGACTCTGCTTTGGGGACCCACATAAGTGAGGTGTCATTTTACTTGGGAGACTGAGGGGAACACTGGGGAGTAGGAATTTTGTGCTGGAGCGTTGATCGTACAAACAAAAGTCAGGAAAATATGCTTTTTTAAGCAAATTTTGCGGTTTGCAGTGGTGTCTGGGTAAGAAAATGTTGGGGGATCTACGCAAGCCACATCTCCCTGCACTCCTTGGGGTGTCTAGTTTTAAAAAATGACGCACCCAGGACCAAAAACACAGGTGGCCCCTCTCCCCCAAACACAGGTAGTTTTGTAATATATCATTTTGATGTGTCCACATACGTCTGTGATGTGCCAAACACTAAAATTGTGAAAAGAAACGCACTTAGGTTATGTGAAAAAGACCCCTCACCCACCAACCAAGTTGGTCGCATGCTTCATCATCGGGGTCCCACCTGAGACACCTAGTGTGTCTTAAGTGTGCTGCGACGCCTGATTACAGCGGAGCAGGTTTTGTCATTTGTACCACACATACTGGTTGGATTTGGCACGAGGGTGATTGATGGTTCAGTAGATCAAGTTTTATTAACAAGAGATTTCACAAAAGTGAAATGCACTGGCTATAACTGAAAGGCCAAAAAACTGAACCAATGACTCATAGCTCGTGAGCTGTAAAGCCACGACAAGGCACCAACCGCTTTACAGTCCGTTCACACACCTTTCATACATGACATGCACAAGACCATTAACGCCGCCAGCCACGGGCCCAGCACATTACAAGACTCACATCCACAGACAGCGCCGGTCAAGGGCCCATCACTTTCATACGCCCACATGCCTGATACAGCAATCATACCAGCTGATGAGTGTGTGGACTGGCGTTTGGCTGGCACCACCAGCCAAGCGCCACCCCACCCACACCGCCAGCCAAGCGACACCCCACCCACCCACACTGCCAGCCAAGCGCCACCCTACCCACACCGCCAGCCAAGCGCCACCCCACGTACACCGCCAGCCAAGCCCCACGCTCACGCCAGCCAAGCACCACCCCACCCTCGCGCCAGCCAAGCGCCACCCCACCCACACCACCAGCCAAGCGCCACCCCACCCACACCGCCAGCCAAGCGCCACCCCACGCACACCGCCAGCCAAGCGCCACCCTACACATACCATACATGACTAATGCCAACCAATGAAACCGAACATATAAAAATATAAAACAGCAGTTTACGCTCACAGAATTTCCCAATAATTCTTCTGTGTGTGGTAGCTCCTGAAACAGCCACCCACACACAGCCCAGGCTTTGAAGGACAATCAGGGCAGTACATCCTAGTCTCCTTCCTGATACCTCTTCGAGCACAGACTCTACATCACTTAGCAGGAAAGTTTTTTTTGGCCGTGGGAGGAATGTGCTCAGCAAAGTGACGATCTTTCAATCTAGCCACATCCTCCACCACTGCTTCCCTAGGAACTCTTGCCTATTCCAGCACAACAAGGCTAGCTATGATAGACTCCTGAAATTTCACAAATGTCATCCTTGACTCTGGAGAACTATCCTTGAACACAACAAAAGCATTAAAAGTTGCCAAGTGGAACAAGTGAACCGCTAATTTCTTATACCACACATAAGACTTACGAGCAGCAGTGTAAGGTTCTAACCTCTGATCTACTCTATCAACACCACCCATGTGCTTATTATAGTCTAAGATGCACACAGGTTTGCGCACTTCGGCAACCTGACCCCAAACAGCCACAGGTGAAGTACTCTCATCATGGATGGTGCTTAGCATGTATACATCCCTCTTGTCTTCAAATTTCAGAGCTAGCAGCTCATCATTCCGCAAGGCACTGCACTGTCCCTTCTCAAGTTTTTTACAGACAAGCTCTCTTGGATAACCTTTCCGATTAGAGCGGATTGTGCCACAAGCAACAGTGTCCACTCTGAACAACTCCTTGAACAACCGAACTCCAGTGTAGAAGTTATCAACATATAAATGGTGACCTTTGTTAAACAGTCGTCTACCAAGTTCCCACACAATTTTCTCACTAACTCCAAAAGTGGGTGGACAACCAGGGGGGTCAATATTGGAATCCCTACCAGTGTACACCCGGAAATTATAAACATATCCTGTACTACTTTCTGACAGCATATACAATTTAATTCCATACCGTGCCCTCTTGCTAGGAATGTACTGCCTAAAAACCAAACGACCCTTGAACAGGACCAAAGACTCATCTACAGATATTTCTTTCCCTGGAACATAGATCTCTGAAAACTGATCTACCAAACGATCAAGGACAGGTCTAATCTTAAAAAGACGGTCAGAATCAGGATGATCTTGTGGCAAGGCTAAAGCATTATCTACAAAATGCAACATCTGTAGAAGAAGCTCATACCGGTTACGACTCATGATGGCAGGAAATATAGCAGTTGCCATCAAGGGACTAGTAGACCAATATGAAGACAGTGATGGCTTCCTTATCAGCCCCATCAAAAAAGTTAAACCCAAGAACTTTTTCAACTCTTCCAAATTCGTGGGAATCCACCAGCTAGCTCTAGAGTGTGGCCTAAGTCTGGCAGCGTTGTCCCTCAAAAACTGCTCTGCATACAAATTAGTCTGCTCAACAATCTCTTCCAAAAATATATCGTCCATAAACAACTCAAAAAAGTTGACGGGCAAAAAGTTTTCCGTATTAACTCGACACCCTAGAAAACCAGTAAACGCAGGCAATTGTGGCTGCTCCATGTTTGGTGCAACCCATGTGTCAGGTCTTCCAATGGGAAGCCTTTCAGCCGCTGGCTCCTGCACCATTGGCACATCACTGTCCTCCTCTAAAACAGGCCCTTCATCAGCACTGAGAGTGGCTTCATCATCAGATGATTCAACTCTGACTGAAAATTCACTTCCAGAATCCTGCACTTCCTCCTCTGCCTCAGATGCAGAGTCAGTCTCATAATCATGGTCAGAAGATGACTCAAAAAGCACACTAACAACCTGCTGAGCGGTCATCCTACGGCTAGCCATGATTCTTCCTACAAAAATTAACTGGACAAATACACCACCAACAACCAGCACTGTGTAAGATAAGTAACAAAGTATAGCTTTATCACTAAGAGTTATAAACTCAAAAACTATACTGCTCACTTGCCTGAAAAAGCTTGACTCACCAGCAACTACTCTGCACAGCCACAGCAATCACCAACGATATCCCACTAAAAAGAGAAAAAAAAAGCAAATTAGACATAAGACAACACAATAATCATTGTGCATAAATCTAAGGACAATTTCACACACAATCCTGCATTCAGTATACCACCTACAAACATGTCATTCATACATGGCAACAATACTCACTTGGAGTAAATTTATTTACTTACCTAAAACATGCAACTACGCAAACCGCAGGACAACTACTGCCAAAACTGCAACAAGCCACAGCAAAGTCAGCAAAAGCTTTGAACTAGAACAAAAAGGAGAGAAACTGTTACTATCATTAAAGCAAATACTTCGCCAGTTGAAAAACACTCTGCCACCAACCATTTTTTTATTTTCCCTTGTGTCTAGTGTTCTCTGCTTGGGGGAAGATGGGCCTAAAAAAAAATAGGCCAATCTACCCTCGGGGGGGGGGGGTGGCAGAAATCACCCAGATTACATTGCACCCTTTGGGGGGAGGGGCTACCCTTGCCCAAGGGGCCACACCCCCACACAAAACACACACACATATAGTATCCCAGGCGCTATGGGGAAATAGGCCTATCTGCCCCCAAGGGGGGCAGAACTACCCAATAATACATACGGGCCCCTGGGGGCGACCCTTGCCCAAGGGGCCGCCCCCCAACACGAAAAAAAACCCAACAACAATAAAATCCCTGGTGTTTAGTGGCTTTCTGCCCCCCTTGGGGACAGATAGGCCTAAAAATAAGGCCAATCTGCCCCCAAGGAGGGCAGAAATGGCGATAAATACATTGGCTCCCCAAGGGGAGCGACCCTTGCCCAAGGGGCCACCCCCAACACAAAGCAAACATACAAACATAATATTTCTGCCGCTATTGGGATTCTGCCCCCCTTGGGGGCAGAAAGGCCTAAATAAAATAGGCCTATCTGCCCCCAAGGGGGGCAGAACTGCCCAAAAATACATGTGGGCCCCTGGGGGCGACGCTTGCCCAAGGGGCCGCCCCCCAACACAAAAAATAAAAACCAACAATAAAATCCCTGGTGTCTAGTGGCTTTCTGACCCCCTTGGGGGCAGATCGGCCTAAAAATAGGGCCAATCTGCCCCCAAGGGGGGCAGAAACGATGAAAAATACATTTGCCCCCAAAGGGGAGCCACCCTTGCCCAAGGGGTCGCTCCCCCACACAATAAAAAATCACACACATACACGAATCCCTGGTGTCTAGTGGGCATTCCTGCTGCCCTTAGACAGGGGTCGCTCCCCTGGAGGGGCAAATTGTATTTAGACGATTTCTGCCCCCATTGGGGGCAAATCGGCTGATTTTAGGTGAATCTGCCCCAAGGGGGGCAGAAACCACTAGGCACTGGGGATTTTTTTTTTTTGCGTCCTCACGCAAGGGGAGCGACCCCGTAGGCAAGGGTCGCTCCCGGGGGGGGGGGGGGGGATTTATTTTAGGCCATTTCTGCCCCCCCCTGGGGCCGGCTGAGCTAGAGGCCAAAATCCACAGGTAGGCACTTTGCAAAAAACACCTCTGTTTTCTGTGAAAAAATGGGATGTGTCCACGTTGTGTTTTGGGCCCTTTCCTTTTGTGGGCGCTAGGCCCACCCCCACAAGTGAGGTACCATTGTTATCGGGAGACTTGGGGGAACGCTGGGTCGAAGTACATTTATGGCTCCTCTCAGATTCCAGAACTTTCTGTCACCGAAATGAGAGGAAAAAGTGTTTTTTTGGCCAAATTTTGAGGTTTGCAAAGGATTCTGGGTAACAAAACCTGGTCAGAGCCCCACAAGTCACCCCATCTTGGATTCCCCTAGGTCTCTAGTTTAAAAAAATGCACAGGTTTGGTAGGTTCCCCTAGGTGCCAACTGAGCTAGGGGCCAAAATCTACAGGTAGGCACTTGGCAAAAAACACCTCTGTTTTCTGTAAAAAAAATGGGATGTGTCCACGTTGTGTTTTGGGCCATTTCCTTTCGTGGGCGCTAGGCCTACCCACACAAGTGAGGTACCATTTTTATCGGGATACTTGGGGGAACGCTGGGTGGAAGGAAATTTGTGGTTCCTCTCAGATTCCAGAACTTTCTGTCACCGAAATGTGAGGAAAATGTGTTTTGTTAGCCAAAATGTGAGGTTTGCAAAGGATTCTGGGTATCAGAACTGGGTCAGAGCACCACAAGTCACCCCATCTTGGATTCCCCTAGGTCTCTAGTTTTAAAAAATGCACAGGTTTGGTAGGTTTCCCTAGATGCCGGCTGAGCTAGGGGCCAAAATCTACAGGTAGGCACTTGGCAAAAAAACCTCTGTTTTCTGTAAAAAAAATGGGATGTGTCCACGTTGTGTTTTGGGCCATTTCCTTTCGTGGGCGCTAGGCCTACCCGCACAAGTGAGGTATCATTTTTATCGGGAGACTTGGGGGAATGCTGGGTGGAAGGAAATTTGTGGCTCTTCTCAGATTCAAGAACTTTCTGTCACCGAAATGTGAGGAAAATGTGTTTTTTTAGCCAAATTTTGAGGTTTGCAAAGGATTCTGGGTAACAGAACCTGGTCAGAGCCCCACAAGTCACCCCATCTAGGATTTCCCTAGGTCTCTAGTTTTCAAAAATGCACAGGTTTGGTAGGTTTCCCTAGGTGCCGGCTGAGCTAGGGGCCAAAATCTACAGGTAGGCACTTGGCAAAAAACACCTCTGTTTTCTGTAAAAAAATGTGATGTGTCCACGTTGCGTTTTGGGGCATTTCCTGTCGCGGGCTTTAGGCCTACCCGCACAAGTGAGGTACCATTTTTATCCGGAGACTTGGGGGAACGCTGGGTCGAAGGAAATGTGTGGCTCCTCTCAGATTCCAGAACTTTCTGTCACCGAAATGTGAGGAAAATTTGTTTTTTTAGCCAAATTTTGAGGTTTGCAAAGGATTCTGGGTAACAGAACCTGGTCAGAGCCCCACAAGTCACCCCAGCTTGGATTTCCCTAGGTCTCTAGTTTTCAAAAATGCACAGGTTTGGTAGGTTTCCCTACGTGCCGGCTGAGCTAGCTGCCAAAATCTACAGGTGGGCACTGTGCAAAAAACACCTCTGTTTTCTTTTTAAAAAAATGGGATGTGTCCACGTTGTGTTTTGGGACATTTCCTTTCGTGGGCGCTAGGCCTACCCACACAGGTGAGGTACCATTTTTATCGGGAGACTTGGGGGAACGCTGGGTCGAAGGAAATTTGTGGCTCCTCTCAGATTCCAGAACTTTCTGTCACCGAAATGTGAGGAAAATTTGTTTTTTTAGCCAAATTTTGAGGTTTGCAAAGGATTCTGGGTACCAGAACCTGGTCAGAGCCCCACAAGTCACCCCATCTTGGATTCCCCTAGGTCTCAAGTTTTCAAAAATGCACAGGTGTGGTAGGGTTTCCTAGGTGCCGGCTGAGCTAGATGCCAAAATCTACAGGTAGGCACTTTGCAAAAAACACCTCTGTTTTCTTTCCAAAAATGTGATGTGTCCACGTTGCATTTTGGGGTATTTCCTGTCGCGGGCGATAGGCCTACCCGCACAAGTGAGGTATCATTTTTATCGGGAGACTTGGGGGAACGCTGGGTGGAAGGAAATTTGTGGCTCTTCTCAGATTCAAGAACTTTCTGTCACCGAAATGTGAGGAAAATGTGTTTTTTTAGCCAAATTTTGAGATTTGCAAAGGATTCTGGGTAACAGAACCTAGTAAGAGCCCCACAAGTCACCCCATCTTGGATTTCCCTAGGTCTCTAGTTTTCAAAAATGCACAGGTTTGGTAGGTTTCCCTAGGTGCCGGCTGAGCTAGGGGCCAAAATCTACAGGTAGGCACTTGGCAAAAAACACCTCTGTTTTCTGTAAAAAAATGTGATGTGTCCACGTTGCGTTTTGGGGCATTTCCTGTCTCGGGCTTTAGGCCTACCCGCACAAGTGAGGTACCATTTTTATCGGGAGACTTGGGGGAACGCTGGCTGGAAGGAAATTTGTGGCTCCTCTCAGACTCCAGAACTTTCTGTCACCGAAATATGAGGAAAATGTGTTTTTTTAGCTAAATTTTGAGGTTTGCAAAGGATTCTGGGTAACAGAACCTGGTCAGAGCCCCACAAGTCAACCCATCTTGGATTTCCCTAGGTCTCTAGTTTTCAAAAATGCACAGGTTTGGTAGGTTTCCCTAGGTGCCGGCTGAGGTAGGGGCCAAAATCTACAGGTAGGCACTTTGCAAAAAACACCTCTGTTTTTTTTCAAAAAATGTGATGTGTCTACGTTGCATTTTGGGGCATTTCCTGTCGCGGGCGCTAGGCCTACCCGCACAAGTGAGGTATCATTTTTATTGGGAGACTTGGGGGAACGCTGGGTCGAAGGAAATTTGTGGCTCCTCTCAGATTCCAGAACTTTCTGTCACCGAAATGTGAGGAAAATGTGTTTTTTTAGCCAAATTTTGAGGTTTGCAAAGGATTCTGAGTAACAGAACCTGGTCAGAGCCCCACAAGTCACCCCAGCTTGGATTTCCCTATGTCTCTAGTTTTAAAAAATGCACAGGTTTGGTAGGTTTCCCTACGTGCCGGCTGAGCTAGCTGCCAAAATCTACAGGTGGGCACTGTGCAAAAAACACCTCTGTTTTCTTTAAAAAAAAATGGAATGTGTCCACGTTGTGTTTTGGGCCATTTCCTTTCGTGGGCGCTAGGCCTACCCACACAGGTGAGGTACCATTTTTATCGGGAGACTTGGGGGAACGCTGGGTCGAAGGAAATTTGTGGCTCCTCTCAGATTCCAGAACTTTCTGTCACCGAAATGTGAGGAAAATGTATTTTTTGACCCAAATTTTGAGGTTTGCAAAGGATTCTGGGTAACAGAACCTGGTCAGAGCCCCACAAGTCACCCCATCTTGGATTCCCCTAGGTCTCTAGTTTTCAGAAATGCACAGGTTTGGTAGGTTTCCCTAGGTGCCGGCTGAGGTAGGGGCCAAAATCTACAGGTAGGCACTTGGTAAAAAACACCTCTGTTTTCTGTAAAAAAATGGGATGCGTCCAAGTTGTGTTTTGGGCCATTTCCAGTCGCGGGCTTTAGGCCTACCCGCACAAGTGAGGTACCATTTTTATCGGGAGACTTGGGGGAACGCTGGCTGGAAGGAAATTTGTGGCTCCTCTCAGACTCCAGAACTTTCTGTCACCGAAATATGAGGAAAATGTGTTTTTTTAGCTAAATTTTGAGGTTTGCAAAGGATTCTGGGTAACAGAACCTGGTCAGAGCCCCACAAGTCAACCCATCTTGGATTTTCCTAGGTCTCTAGTTTTCAAAAATGCACAGGTTTGGTAGGTTTCCCTAGGTGCCGGCTGAGGTAGGGGCCAAAATCTACAGGTAGGCACTTTGCAAAAAACACCTCTGTTTTCTTTCAAAAAATGTGATGTGTCTACGTTGCATTTTGGGGCATTTCCTGTCGCGGGCGCTAGGCCTACCCGCACAAGTGAGGTATCATTTTTATTGGGAAACTTGGGGGAACGCTGGGTCGAAGGAAATTTGTGGCTCCTCTCAGATTCCAGAACTTTCTGTCACCGAAATGTGAGGAAAATGTGTTTTTTTAGCCAAATTTTGAGGTTTGCAAAGGATTCTGAGTAACAGAACCTGGCCAGAGCCCCACAAGTCACCCCAGCTTGGATTTCCCTAGGTCTCTAGTTTTCAAAAATGCACAGGTTTGGTAGGTTTCCCTACGTGCCGGCTGAGCTAGCTGCCAAAATCTACAGGTGGGCACTGTGCAAAAAACACCTCTGTTTTCTTTAAAAAAAAATGGGATGTGTCCACGTTGTGTTTTGGGCCATTTCCTTTCGTGGGCGCTAGGCCTACCCACACAGGTGAGGTACCATTTTTATCGGGAGACTTGGGGGAACGCTGGGTCGAAGGAAATTTGTGGCTCCTCTCAGATTCCAGAACTTTCTGTCACCGAAATGTGAGGAAAATGTATTTTTTTAGCCAAATTTTGAGGTTTGCAAAGGATTCTGGGTAACAGAACCTGGTCAGAGCCCCACAAGTCACCCCATCTTGGATTCCCCTAGGTCTCTAGTTTTCAGAAATGCACAGGTTTGGTAGGTTTCCCTAGGTGCCGGCTGAGGTAGGGGCCAAAATCTACAGATAGGCACTTGGCAAAAAACACCTCTGTTTTCTGTAAAAAAATGGGATGCGTCCAAGTTGTGTTTTGGGCCATTTCCTTTCGTGGGCGCTAGGCCTACCCGCACAAGTGAAGTATCATTTTTATTGGGAGACTTGGGGGAACGCTGGGTGGAAGGAAATTTGTGGCTCCTGTCTGATTCCAGAACTTTCTGTCACCAAAATGTGAGGAAAATGTGTTTTTTTTGCCAAATTTTGAGGTTTGCAAAGGATTCTGGGTAACAGAACCACAGCGGGCGCTAGGCCTACCCACACAAGTGAGGTATCATTTTTATCGGGAGACTTGGGGGAACATAGAATAGCAAAACAAGTGTTATTGCCCCTTGTCTTTCTCTACATTTTTTCCTTCCAAATATAAGAGAGTGTGTAAAAAAGACGTCTATTTGAGAAATGCCCTGTAATTCACATGCTAGTATGGGCACCCCGGAATTCAGAGATGGGCAGATAACCACTGCTCCTCAACACCTTATCTTGTGCACATTTTGGAAATACAAAGGTTATCTTGATAGTTATTTTTTACTCTTTATATTTCAGCAAATTAATTGCTGTATACCCGGTATAGAATGAAAACCCGCTGCAGGGTGCAGGTCATTTATTGGCTCTGGGTACCTAGAGTTCTGGATGAACCTACAAGCCCTATATATCCCCGCAACCAGAAGAGTCCAGCAGACGTAACAGTATATTGCTTTAAAAAATTTGACATTGCAGGAAAAAGTTACAGAGTAAAACGTAGAGAAAAATTGCAGATTTTTTCACCCCAATTTCCATTTTTAGGGTCGAGCCTGCGTTGCATGTGCTTGCGCATGCGTTTCACAGGGAGACTCTTTTGTATTTATGAAAGGGCTCGGAGCCCTGTCAACTTCACATCAGTGTTTTTTATTGGTTGGTGGGCTTCCCTAATAAAATCCGCTTGCTTTCATTAGTCGAAGGCACGCATATGGGATGCCTTTTCCGGTGGCTAGCCCTCCTCCAGCGCAGCGAGCAAGAACAGAAAACATGCGAGGCTCGCTGTTTTCCATCGGGCTCGTGGACTTTTTTTTCTCTAATTTACGAGCCCGATCTCGCTTGGCAGAAGTAGAGCGCTTTATGTACTCGATTTCACTTTTTCGGGTTATGTACATAAATGCACTTTTGCCCGATAGGTGAAAAGTCGGGTTAGGAGTTTACAACGCGATCAGCTCTAACATGAGCAAACGCGAGACCCCATGCATTGTAAATGCTTGTTTTTTTTCAGTTGTTATTTTCTTGTAGGATCTACACAAATTACCCCTTGCTGAATTCAGAATTTTGTCTACTTTTCAGAAATGTTGCGGTTTCTGGGATCCAGCATTGGTTTCATGCTGATTTCTGTCACTGACTGGAAGGAGGCTGAAAGCACAAAAAATCGTAAAAATGGGGTATGTCCCAGTAAAATGCCAAAATTGTGTTGAAAAATTGGGTTTTCTGATTCAAGTCTGCCTGTTCCTGAAAGCTGGGAAGCTGGTGATTTTAGCACCGCAAACCCTTTGTTGATGTCATTTTCAGGGAAAAAACCACAAGCCGCCTTCTGCAGCCCCTTTTTCCCATTAAAAAAAAAACCAAACTACATTTTCTCTGTATTTTGGCTAATTTCTTGGCCTCCTTCTGGGGCACCCACAAAGTCTGGGTACCTCTAGAATCCCTAGGATGTTGGAAAAAAAGGACGCAAACTTGGCGTGGGTAGCTTATGTGAACAAAAAGTCATGAGGGCCTAAGCGCGAACTGCCCCAAATAGCCAAAAACGGCTCGGCACAGGAGGGGGAAAAGCCCTGGCAGCGAAGGGGTTAATGTCTACAATCCTGTCATTCTGAAAATGTGGAATGCCAATTTGGATTACCAATTTGGATTACCAATTTGTATCGGACAACTCTATAGCTGTTGCTCATTCTGAAACTTCATACATAACAAAATCTGAGAAAAAGGAGATTAAAGATATGTGAGAGTGGATTTCTGCTGAGAAGTCTCTAACTGAGAAATTGTACACCTTCAGGTTGAAGATGCTTTCATGCAGGGAAATTGGATCCTGTGAGTGCTGTGAACTGTTAGGTTCATCTTGGTTATACTATAAGTCAAGAGGGATTGTTTGGGTAAGTCTAGGCCTAGCGTGCACTCAAAATAGAGTATTGAAGTCTTTTCCAGAAATTCAGTATCCTGCAGAATTTGACCCAGAAATTACAGACATTGTCAAAACAAACATATTGGACACTTACTACCCAAAAATGAGTCTGCATCTTGAAAATGTTTATCTTTATAAAATGCTTCAACACTACAGCTATAGAAACAATCTATGAAAAAATGTAGATGAACGTAAATTTGCAGTAGTTGATTGTGATGGTTGTTTTGTGCGAAACGTGAAAGGCAGTCTAATTAACCATAGAAAACCAAGGCCCTCATTACGACCCTGGCAGTTGGTGATAAAGTGGCGGTAATACCGCCAACAGCCTGTCGGTAATTACCGGCAAATTATGAACATGGCGGTGATATCTCCAATAGACAGCCAATGTACCATACCAACTGCCAGGGTGGAAACAACAGTCACCACGGCGGTAGCCGCCTATAGCCAGGCGGAAGACAAAGTACCGCCCACCATATTTTGACACTTGAAGCTGCCATTTCTGGCCCCATCAAAAGCCTGGTGGAAACACATCACAGAAGAGAAAGGACTCACTATTGGAGACACAAGGGAGAACCACGCCACCATGGAACCAGAACTGCAAGTCTTTCCGATGATCTTCTACGTTATGCTCCACCTGGAACACCAAGGCCAGAAAAGACGATGACGGTTAGTACAGATGCCTAGCACACAAGGGAGGTTGGGAGGAAAACAAGAGTGACACACACACGCACCACACACACCCGACATACACACGCCATACACACAACCATATACATTACAAAAACAATTTGACCCAGAAAATCTGCAGAATAATGCAAAGGCAACAGGAATTTACAAAAATGATTGTAATCAGTCCAACAAAAAAATAAAAAATCTGATTCACACAATAAACAGATCTGTACACGTGTATAAAAAAGGGGCACTGCCCAGTTCATAGTTCACAGGGCCCACATGGCCACAAGGGACAGTCCAAGGCCCCACTCGAATCCTGCACCAATCCGGATAGAACACTGCAGGGGCATCAGTTGCCAAATAGGCAGACACCTCAGGGGGAGGGGGGCACCTCAGCCGGATACAAGAACAAGGCCACTGGTTCTGGAGGGGGCAACATGCCCTGTGCTTTGTCCTGGGGAGTGCAAGGCCACAGTCTGTCTGGTGGGCAGGGGGGAGTCTTCCACACTGCTTCTGGAGGGAACAACATGCCCTGTGCTTTGTTCTGGGGAGTGCAAGGCCACAGTCTCTCGCGTGGGTGTCTTCCCCACTGGTTCTGGAGAGGCAACATGCCCTGTGCCTTGTCCTGGGAAGTGCAGGGCCACAGTCTCTCGAGTGGGTGTATTCCCCACTGGTTCTGGAGGGGGCAACATGCCCTGTGCTTTGTCCTGGGGAGTGCAAGGTCACAGTCTCTCAAGTGGGTGTCTTGCCCACTGGTTCTGGTGGGGCAGGCCGCACAGCAGCCCTCGGAGGCAGGATTATATGGCGTCCACCGGCGATGATGGCTGAACTGTTGTGGTGGTTGTGGGAGAGTCCTGCTCAGCTCCTGCACCCTCCGATGGCTGCACTGTGGTGGTTGTTGTGGGAGGCTCCTGCTTAGCCCCTGCACCCTCCAATGGCTGCACTGTGGTGGTGGTTGTGGGAGGCTCCTGGTCAGCCCCTGCACTCTGTGATGGCTGCACAACCACAGCTGGTGGAGGGGGCCCTGTAACAGCTGGTGGTGGTGGCTGTGCTTGGAGGTCAGCTTCCGCTGGCGTAGATTGCCTCCTCTCCTCCTGCTCAAGGGCTGGGGATCCCTTACCGTTCCTGGCACTTGTGGAAGGGCTCTTCCCCCCTCTGTCTGCTGGTGCAGATTCTTTCCCCTTCTTTGCAGCTGGTGCAGGTTCCTTCCCCTTCTTTGCAGATTCTGCTGGCTCCTTCCCCTTCTTAGCACCTTGTGCAGGCTCCTTCACCTTCTTTGCAGCTGCTGCAGGCAACTTTCCCTTCAGTATTGTTGGCCTGGAATCCTTTCCACCACGAGTAGGTGGTGCTACGACTGGGCCCGTGGACTGTTTGGCTGAGGTGCTGGGCTGGGTCCTTGCTACCCTGCCCATGCGTGCAGGACGGGTGTAAGGGGTAGGGAAAAGGTCAAGTTGGGCAATTAAAAGCTTTTCAGGGAAGTTGGGGCGGGAGGAGGCAGGAGTATTGGGAGTGGAGGATGAGGTAGTGGTTGTTGGACGTGTCTGTCTGCTGGATTTGGGTACATGTGCATGGGCTGTTAGCTGTTGTGAGGTGGATGGCTGTTGGGTTTCTGAGTGCTTGTGTTTGTGTACTTTAGCAGGGGGGACAGACACAGTGGGAGAGGATACAGGGGACGCATGAATGGATGTTGTGGAGGTGTTCCAGTGAGGTGTGTGTTCCGCTTGGTGTGGTGATGATGCTGGTAGTGGATAGTGATGTAGTGCATGCAGGTGTGAGTGTGGACATAACTGAGTGGGAGGTGGAGGAGAAGGGAGAGACAGTGGAGATAGTGGATGTTGTAGTGTCTGCAACTGAATGGTGTTTGTGTGAGTGCCTGTGGGATGAAGTGTGGTGCTTGTGTTTGCCTGTGCCACTCTTGGGTGTTGTCTTGTGTGCATGCTCGTCTGGCTGTGTGCTTGGGGTGGGTTGGGGTTGAGGAGAATGAGGCTGGGAAGTGGAAGTTGGAGGGGGGCAGTTGAAACAGGGTCATTGGCTGCCATCAGAGAGGAGGCCAGAGTATGAATCGATCTCTGTTGGGCTGCCAATTCACAGTGAATGCCCTCCATGAATGCATTTGATTGCTGCACCTGGGCTGCCAGCCCCTGGATGGCATTCACAATGGTTGTTTGCCCTACAGAGATGGATCTCAGGAGGTCAATAGCCTCCTCACTCAGGGCAGCAGGGCTCACTGGGGCAGGGCCTGAGGTACCTGGGGCGAAGGAGATGCCCACCATCCTGGGTGAGCGGGCACGGGCAACTCGCTGAGGGGCTACTGGGAGGGCGGTGCTGGTACGGGGAGGCGGCTGTACCTGGAGCTCCCATTGGAGGTGGTATCAGAGTCTGTATTGTCACCTCCACTCTCCACCGTGGTTCTCCCCTCGCCCTCTGTCCCACGTGTGCCCTCAGCATCAGTGGACTCTGCCTCCAGGGTCCTGTGGGATGCAGCTCCCTCTGTCGCCGGTGCCTTTGCTCCTCCACCAGATGATGCTAATGCACATAAGGACAGGATGACAAAACAAGAAAGGGGGTGAGAAAGACAAAGGACACACAGGGTCAATGACTGCACCAACACCACCGTTGGCGTACACAGCACCCTCACACACAGGAAACAGGCCTATGTACTATGCATGGCACTACCAGTGAAATGGCTAGTCACCAAGGAATGAAGAGGGGCACACACTACCAACTGCAACACACCTGGGACTCAAGAAGCCCTGACCAGGAGTGAAAACTAACAGGCTAGGTCAGCAGTATTTCATATTCAAGCCTTAGCCACCAGAGGACCTATGCTGAAATGTCTGGCCCAGCCTATGGGCACCCACTGACACACAACCACCACCCAGGTACCACCCCACCAGCTGAAAGTTGTAATAGCCACTGTACTCACCCCCTTGTGGCTGCTGTGAAGCACATTGGAGGTGTCTGGGTGGGGGAGGAGGGCTGTGGGTATCCCTAGGCCAGGGCGATTTCTGTAGGCTAGGCCCCTCCGTTAGGCATGGCCCTGTGCACCCACCCCCCACCTCTGTAGGTTGCCTAGTACAGCTATTCATGGCCCTGTGTGGAGTTGTCATCCATAGGCTTGTAGGCCATGTCCCATGGATTGAGTAGTGTACCCCAAGTGCGCGGCGTAGTGCAGGGGGCTTCTGTGTCTGTCCTCTCCGCCAACGGTGTCGCCAATGCATGCACTCAACATGTCTTTGTTTCTCCACCCCCCCCCCCTTTTTTGGTGGTCTTCCTGTTTATGTGTGCATTAGCATCATCAGGCGGAGGAGAAGTGGCATCGGAGCACGAGGGAGCTGCATTTCACATGGCCATGGAGGGCCATGCAACTGACTTGGATTTCACCAGTGAGACGGAGGGTGAGGGGACACGTGGTGACACCAGCGACACAGACACGTCCTCGGAAGGGAGCTCCCTTGTGGTGGCGGCAACATCCGTGCCCACCGCAACAACAGGTACAGCCACCACCCAGCGCACTAGCTCCGCCCTCCCAGCAGCCCCTCAGCGTTCGCCCCGTGCCCGCTCACCCAGGAAGGTGGGCATCTCCTTCGCCCCAGGCACCTCAGGCCCTGCCCCAGTTACCCCTGCTGCCCTCAGTGAGGAGGTCATTGACCTCCTGAGGACGCTCATTGTTGGGCAGTCTACCCTTTTGAATGCCATCCAGGGTGTAGAAAGGGAGGTGCACCGGAGTAATGCATACCTGGAGGGCATTCATTCGGGTCAGGCTGCCCATCAGCGATCGTTCAACGCTCTGGCCTCAGCACTGACAGCAGCCATTGTCCCTGTCTCCTGCCTCCCTCCTCCAACTTCCTCAACCCAGTCCCACTCCCCTGTACCTCTGCCTATCCCAGACACACCTACAGACCAGCCTGCACACACCTCAACACCCAAGGGAAGCTCATCCAGACATAAGCACCACACATCACACAAGCATTCACCCAAGCAACATCCACATGCAGACATGCCAACAGCCACTGCCTCCTCTGTGTCCCCCTCCTCCTCATCTCCCTCCTCCCTCCCTGTGACGTCTCCACTCACACTTGCATGCACAACATCTTCAGCCACTACGTCCATCACCAGCACACCCACCAGAACACTCCGCACACGTGCAGTCACCACCCCCACTACCATTTACACATCCCCTGTGTCCTCTCCCAGTGTGTCTGTCACCCCCTCTTCCAAACCACACAAACGCAGGCAGCCACCCACCCAACAGCCATCCACCTCACGACAGCCTCCAGCACAAGCACCTGCACCCAAAGACACCAGACTTCACTCTCCTACAACCACATCCTCTTCCTCCACTCCCATACCCACTACAACTACCTGTCCCTGTCTTTCTAAATTGATTTTCCTTTCCAACCTTGACCTCTTTCCAACAACTGACCCACCCCCTCCATCTCATAAGACTCCAATCAGCACCTCAGCCACCACAAAAACTGGACCTACAAAGACAATAGTCCAAGGATTTTGGAGTCCACCACCTTCAAGGCCAGCTACTTCGGCTAGGAGTAAAGAGACGGCCAGCCCACCCCCTGAAAAAAAAGCCAAGAAAGCCAGTGCCCGCGCGAGAGGCCAAAGACAGCAGGCTCCAAAAGCACTACCCTGGCACCGTCAGGGAGTGGGGTGGCACCTGGCACACCGCCAAAGGGAGGAAAGGGCCACAGACGAGCAGGGAAGGGTGGCAAGGGCAGCACGTCCGACAAGTCCGGCAGCAGGCGAGCTGCCCAGGAGGGCCCCGCCAGCCCCATTCCAGGTGTGCAGGAGGACACCCACGGGCCCAGGACGGCAGCACAGGAGGGCCCCGCAAGCGAGAAGATAGATGTGCACGAAGGGCCCGGCAGCCACATGTCAGGTGGCGAGTGAAATCCATGTCATGGCCGGATCTGGTGACCTGGACACACATGTCAAGCACCGCTGAACAGGGCCCTTCAAGTCAAGAACTGCTGAACAGGGCCCTTCAAGTCAAGCAGCGCTGAACAGGGCCCTTCAAGTCAAGCAGCGCTGAACAGGGCCCTTCAAGTCAAGAACCGCTGAACAGGGCACCGCCGTCTCAAGAACCGCTGAACAGGGCCCTTCAAGTCAAGCACCGCTGAACAGGGCCCTTCAAGTCAAGCACCGCTGAACAGGGCCCTTCAAGTCAAGCACCACTGAACAGGGCCCTTCAAGTCAAGCACCGCTGAACAGGGCCCTTCAAGTCAAGCACTGCTGAGCAGGGCCCTTCAAGTCAAGCACCGCTGAGCAGGGCCCTTCAAGTCAAGAACCGCTGAACAGGGCACCGCCGTCTTAAGAACCGCTGAACAGGACCCTTCAAGTCAAGCACCGCTGAACAGGGCCCTTCAAGTCAAGCACCGCTGAACAGGGCCCTTCAAGTCAAGCACCGCTGAACAGGGCCCTTCAAGTCAAGAACCGCTGAACAGGGCACCGCTGTCTCAAGAACCGCTGAACAGGGCCCTTCAAGTCAAGCACCGCTGAACAGGGCCCTTCAAGTCAAGAACCGCTGAACAGGGCACCGCCGTCTCAAGAACCGCTGAACAGGGCCCTTCATCTCAAGCACCGCTCCGCTGGGCCCTACATCTTAAGCACCGCTCCGCTGGGCCCTACATCTCAAGCACCGCTCCGCTGGGCCCTTCAACTCAAGCACCGCTGCGCTGGGCCCTTCAACTCAAGCACCGCTCCACTGGGCCCTTCAACTCAAGCACCGCTCCGCTGGGCATCGCCGTCTCTGCACCGCTCCGCTGGGCCCTTCATCTCAAGCACCGCTCCGCTGGGCACCGCCGTCTCTGCACCGCTCCGCAGGGCCCTTCAACTCAAGCACCGCTCCGCTGGGCACCGCCGTCTCTGCACCGCTCTGCCCTTCAACTCAAGCACCGCTCCGCTGGGCACCGCCGTCTCTGCATCGCTCCGCTGGGCACCGCCGTCTCTGCACCGCTCCGCTGGGCCCTTCATCTCAAGCACCGCTCCGCTGGGCACCGCCGTCTCTGCACCGCTCCGCTGGGCCCTTCAACTCAAGCACCGCTCCGCTGGGCACCGCCGTCTCTGCACCGCTTCGCTGGGCCCTTCAACTCAAGCACCGCTCCACTGGGCACCGCCGTCTCTGCACCGCTCTGCTGGGCCCTTCATCTCAAGCACTGCTCCGCTGGGCACCGCCGTCTCTGCACCGCTCCGCTGGGCCCTTCAACTCAAGCACCGCTCCGCTGGGCACCGCCGTCTCTGCACCGCTCCGCTGGGCCATTCAACTCAAGCACCGCTCCGCTGGGCCCTTCAACTCAAGCACCGCTCCGCTGGGTACCGCCGTCTCTGCACCGCTCCGCTGGGCACCGCCGTCTCAAGCACCGCTGGCCCATTGGCAGAAGGGGCAGGCCCGCATCTGTGTCGGGCAGGGCTGCACGAAGCTCCCTGGGCACCATGCCTCCTCCAGAACCAGTGAAGTCTGTAATCCACTTGTGAGACTGTGGATGTGCACTCCCCAGGATGGCACAGTGGGCAATCCACCCACTGTAGAGACTTGTGAGACTCTGGCTTTGCACTCCCCAGGATGGCACAGTGGGCAATCCACCCACTGTAGAGACTTGTGAGACTGTGGCTTTGCACTCCCCAGGATTGAACAGTGGCCATGGAGGCCCCTCGTGGATCTGGCGTTGTGGACTCATCTGGCTGAGGTGCCCCCCCTTCCCTTCCCCCTGAGGTGCCTGTAGTTTTGCTATCTGATGCCCCTGCAGTGTTCTCTCCATTGGAGTCGGGTATCCTGTGTGGGCTTTGCCCATGTGTTTAGGCCCATTGGCCCACGAACAATGGCTGATACCCAATTTGGACAGGACAATTTACATATGTATATATAGTTATAGATGTTTGATATATTTTTTTACTTAGCCGTACAATATACTTCAAATTTCATGATCATTTTTTTTTGTCTGTGCATTCTTCCGGGGGGTTTGGGGGTGTCACTCTGAGTTATTGCTCTGCATTGATGTGTATGTAGTTGTGGGTGAGGGTGAGGGTGGGTGTGTCGCGTATGTGTGTCCCCGTAATTTTTTGCCTCCCCCCTCCCCTGTGTCGTAGGTGCAGTACTCACCGTTGTCTTCTGCGCCGGCGTTCGTGCTCCTGGTAGAGGAGCAGGAAGACAATAGCTGGTAGGATGTGTAGTTCGGGTTCCATGCTGTCCAGAGTCCTCGTGGAGTGTGTAGAGGTGAGCGTTTTCCGTTCGTAATGGCTGTTTCCGCCGTTTTTTATCGGCGGGGCTACCGCCCCGGAAAAGGTGGCGGATTGGTGGGTTGTGATAGGGTGGGCGGTACATTGTCGCCCGCCTGTCTGTTGGCGGTGACTGCCGCGCTGTTTGTTTGTCCCGCCGTGGCGGTCGGAGTGTTAAAGTGCCGGTCTCTGTTGGAGGTTTCCGCCAGGGTCAGAATTCAATTTTTTTTACCGCCTGCCTGTTGGCGGGTTGGCCGCCGCTTTAACACCGACCGCCAGGGTTGGAATGACCCCCATTGTGTGCTGCAGTGTGTGCTTTGTTGCAACGTTTACATAATGATATGACTAAAACACATTGTGCATGACACATTCGAAACCTTAGAGATACATGTACTGGATCTATACAGTTTACAAGAAACACTCAAGAAGATGCACAGGAGTTTTTAATGGTGATGTTTACTGTTTTAAAAGATAGGAAAGTACCTCTGGATGAGTTATTTGGACTTACTTACTTGTGGAACCATGAATGTGAAGTTTCCTCTTTCACATCAAGTACAGAAATAGATAGGGAACAATTTATTTATTTAACATTACCAGATTGCAAAACTGTGACTTTTGACAGATTGTTGAAACAAGCTACGCAAAACAATACCTGCCCAAATTGTCGAACAGAATTTGTGTCAACATAAAATGTAAGAAGAAGTGGCCAGTATATTGTTTTAATGCTGCAGAGATGTAGGGTCAATGGCAGTAAACTGGAAACTAAGATTGCGAACTTTAAAGCAGAACAAATATCTATTTCTGAAAAAACATATTGTACTATCACTGTCATGTTTCATGAAGGAGTTAGTGTTATATCTGGTCATTGCACTGTCTATCTAAAAAGTAAAAGTAGATGGACAGAATATAATGACAGCAATCTCAAATTCAAGAGAAAATGTGCCTTTTAAGTTACCAAATTCTTACCGTTTCTTTCTGGAACCAAAGTACTAATTAGGACCACAATTGTATAAGTGGTTTAAGGTATTTGTTTTACGTGAAGTAACAATATTTACAACATCATACTGCCTACCAGGGGTGATATCTTTACAAGTCTTTCCATATGCTGGTGTGCCCAATATATATTAATTGTTCTAAAGATGAAGGTCTCATTTCCCAGCATACATTTATTTTGAATTAGTAAAGCAACTAAGGGTAAAACAAGTATTTAAAAAAATGTAGTGCATGCAATGCATAATGTTGTTTAAATGTAGTGACATAGTACGCAGTTTTGTTTTTTTCTACAATCCATAGGATTGTTTTCTCCATTGTTCAAGGGTGATTCTTTATACAGTTCATTAACTGTAGCTGAAAACAGTAAACAAGGAACCATTAAACGCTTACTTTTAATGTTAATGTAACATAGCATTAGCATTACAGCATTGTAAATGTGCAGACATTTCTTCATATTGTGGATTCATGCATTCTTGAAACTGAAACTTTATTGTAGCATTTTATAAATTGTAAGAATGATTCATATTTAAGTTTTTTCTTTTTATATCGACCATTGCCATCACCTATTTGAGTAGAGTATTTTACTAATTAGTTCTTTCAGTGTTGTTTAATAAGATTACATTCTCAGGGTACACACCCAGGCAGAGAATGATAAAGCCACTGAGACACCCAGCACACACCGATATAGCCATTCACACATCCATCTATACACCAATATAGACACTGACATACCAAGCCACACACTGATACAGTCACTGACACACCCAGCGACACACTGATACAGCCACTGACACACAGCTATACACACACCGATACAGCCACTTACACAACCAGGTACACATTGATACAGCCTCTCAGACACCCATGCACACACTGATACAGGCACTGACACACCCAGCCACAAATAGATACTGTCACAGACACACCCAAGCACACTGATATAGCCAATCACACAGCTAACACACCAATACAACCACTTACTCTCTCAGTCAAACACAGATACAGTCACTTATACACCCACTCAGACATTGATTCCGCCTCTCAAACACACATACACACACTGATATACTGACTGACACACCCAGCCAAACACCAATACAGCCAGTGACACACCCAGGCACACATCGATACAGACACTGACACACCCAGGCACACATTAATACAGCCACTGACAAAACCAGGCACACACCGATACAGTCGCTGACACACCCAGACACACACCGATATAGCCACTGACACACACAGCTAGACACTGATTTAGCCTCTCAAACACCCATGCACACACTGATACAGGCCCTGACACACCCAGCCGCACATGGATAGAGTCACTGACACACCCAGGCACACACCAATACAGCCAATCACACAGCCACTTGCACACCAATACATCCACTTACAGTCTCAGTCAAACACTGATACAGTCACTTACACACCCACCCTGACACTGATACAGCCTCTCAAACACACATTCACACACTGATATAACCACTGACACACCTAACCACACACTGATCCAGCCATTGACACATCCAGCCACACATTAATCCAGCCACTGACACAACCAGCACACACATATACAGACACTGACATACCTAGCCACACACCGATCCAGCCATTGACACATCCAGCCACACACCAATCCAGCCACTGACACACCCAGCACACACATATACAGACACTGACACTCCCAGGCACACACTGATACAGCTACTGACACACCCAGATACACACCATTACAGTCACTGACACATCTGGGCGAGACTGATACATCTGATCACACAATCACTTACACACCAATTGGGCCACTTACACGCCCAGTGAAACACTGACTCAGTCAATTACACACCCACTCAAACACTGATACAGCCTCCCAAACAACCATGCACACACTGATAAACCTACTGCCACACCCAGCCACAAAGTAATACAGCCTCTGCTGACACACCCAGGCACCCATTGATATAGACACTGTCACTCCCAGGCAAACGCCAATATAGCAACTGACATAGCCAGGCACACACTGATGAAGCCACTCACACACCCAGCTACACACCAATACAACCACTGACATACACAGTAAAACACTGCTACAGTCACTCACACATCCACCCAAACACCGGTACAGTCAAACACCCATGCATACAGTGATACACCCACTGACTCACCCAGCCACAAACTGATGCAGCCATTGACACATCCAGAAACACACCGATTCAGACACTGACACACCCAGGCACACACTGATACTGCTTCTCAGACACTCATCCACACACTAATACAGGGACTGACACACCTATCCACACAGTTACAGTCACTAACATACCCGGCACATCGATGTAGACAATCACACATCCACTCACACACCAATACAGCCACTTACACACCCAGTCAAACACTGATACAGTCACTTATACACCCAACCACATACTGATACAGCCGATCAAACACCCATATACACACTGTTACACCCACTGGCACACATAGCCACACACTGATACAGCCTCTTACAAACACACATTGATACAGACACTGACAAACCTAGGCAAACACCGATACAACCACTGACACAACCAGGCACACACTGATACAGTCACTGAAACACCCAGCTACACAACGATACAGCCACTGACACACCCAGCTAAACACTGATACACTGCCTCAACCACCCCTGCATACACTGATACAGGCACAGGCACACCTAGCCACACACCAATCCAGTCACTGACACACTCAGGCACACACAAATACAGCCAATCATACAGCCACTCACAGAGCAATATAGCCACATACACTCTCAGTCAAACACTGATACAGTCACTTACACACCCACACAAACACTGATACAGCCTCTTTTGCACTCATACACACACTGATACACCCACTGACACACCCAGCCACACACACTGATACAGCCACTGACACACCCAGACACACATCGATATAGACACAGACACACACTGATACAGCCCACCTACCCAAACACTGATACAGCCTCTCAAACACTCATACACACAGTGATACACCCAGTGACACACCCAGCCACATACCCATACAACCGCTGCCACACACTGATACAGTCACTGACACACCCAGACACACAGTGATGCAAACATTGACACACCCAGGCACACACCGATACAGCGACTGACACACACTGGCGACACTGATACAGCCAATCACGCAGCCAGTCACACACCAATCAAGCTACTTACACACCCAGTGAAACACTGATACAGTCACTAACACACCCACCAAAACACCTATACAGGCTCTCAAACACCCAGTCACACAGTGATATACCCACTGGCAAACCCAGCCACACAATACAGTCTCTGACACACCCAGACACCCATCGATACATACACTGACACAGCCAGGCACACGCCAATACAACCACTGATATACTCAGGCATACACAGATGCACCCACTGACACACCCAACTACACACTGATACAGCCACTGACACACACAGCCAAACACTGATACAGTCACTTACTTATTTACCCACCCAAACACCAATACAGTCTCTCAAACACCCATGTACACACTGATACACCCACTGGCACACCCAGCCAGGCATCATTACAGCCACTGACACACCCATCTAAAACTGATACAGCCTCTCAAACACCCATGCACAAAGGCCCTGACACACCTAGTCACCCACGGATAGAGTTACTGACACACAAAGGCACATACCAATATAGCAAAACACACAGCCACTCACATACCAATACAGTCATTTACACTCTCAAACACTGATACAGTCACTTACACACCCACCCAGACACTGGCACAGCCTCTCAAACACACATACACACATTGATATAACCACTGACACACCCAACCACACACCGATACAGCCACTGACACACCCAGGCTCACACTCATATAGACACTGACACACCAAGGGACACACTCATACAGCCACTGATCCACTCAGATACACACCATTACACTGATGCACCCAGTCAACACTGATACAGATAATCACAAAGCCACTCGCACATCAATTGGGGCACTCACACACCCAGTGAAACACTGACTCAGTCAATTACACACCCACTCAAACACCAATATAGCCTCTCAAACAACCATGCACACATTGATTCACCCACTGACACACCCATACGCAAATTAATACAGCGTCTGACATACCTAGGCACCCATTGATACATACACTGACACACCCAGGAACATGCCAATATAGCCACTGACATAGCCAGGCACACACCATTGCAGTCACTGACGCACCCAGCCACACACCAATACAAACACTGACACACCCAGTCACACACTGATACAGTCACTTGCAGACCTCCACTCCAATCCAGTCCACCCCTCTCCAATCCAGCCCACTCCATTCCAGTTCAAGCCACCTCAGTCCATTTCACTCCAATTCACCAGTCCCACTCCAACCACACTAACCCAATCCACTAAAACCAATCCACACTAATCCGATCCACCCACCCCAATCCATCCCTCTCCAATCCACCCCATTGTGGTCCACCTTACTATACCCAACTCCAATCCAATCCACCCCACACCAATCCAAAATTCACCCCACTCCAATCCAATTCACAATCCACCCAAATCCAGTTCAATCCACCCATCTCCAGTCCAATCCAGCCCTATGCAGTTCACCCCACACCAATCATATCCACCACCTTCCAATCCAGTTCCCCCACTCTAATTGATTCCACCCCACTCCAGTCGAGCCCACACCACCCCCCTCCAGTTCAATCCACCTCAGCCCATTCCACTCCAATTCACCTACCCCACTCCAACCATACCAACCCAATCCACTCACAGCAATCCACACTAATCTAATGGACCCACCCTAATACATCCCACTCCATTCCACTGTGGTCCACCTTAATACACCTAACTCCAATCCAATCCCCCCCACACCAATCCATAATTCACCCCCATTCAAATCCAATCCACTGCATTCCACCCCACTCCAATTTAATCCAATCTATCCGCCCAGTGCAATCCACCCCACTCTAATCCAATCCACCGCAATCCACCCCATTCCAGTTCCGTCCCCCCAACTTCAGTCCAATCCACCCCTATGCAATCCACCACATTCCAAAATTCTATCCATCCCACTCCAATCCACCATGCTGAACTCCCCCCTAAATCCAGTCCTCCTCATCCAAATACAATCCACTCTATCCAATGTACCTCACTCCAATCCACCCCACTCAAATCCACCCAACTCCACTCCAGTCCACTACACTCCAATCTAATCCACCGCATCCCCCAACCCAATCCTCTCCAGTTCACACCTCTCCAATCCAGTTCACCCCACTCCAGTCCAATCCACCACACTCCAGTTGAATCCACCCCACCCCACCCCAAACCACTCCAATATACCCTACTTCAAACCACTCCACTCCACTCTACTCCAATCCAATCCACCCCATTCCAATCTGCCCCACTCCAATCCAGTCCACCTACTCCAATCCACCCTGCCCCAGGCCAATACTAACACTGTAATCCACCCTATCCATGCCAATCCACCCACCCCAATCCAGGACACTCAAATCCACACCTCTTCAATCTAGTCCACTCCACTCTAATCTGCACCACTCCAGTCCAATCCACCCCACTCAGCCCAATCCACTCCAACCCACTCCCGCCCAGTTAAACCCACTCCAGTTCACCCCACTCCAATTGAATCTACCCCCACCCCAAACCACTCCAATCCAATGCACCCTACTTCAAACCACTCCACTCAAATCCAATCCACCCCAATCCAATCTGCCCCACTTCATTCCAGTCCACCTACTCCAATCCACCCGTACCCAGCCCAGTCCACCCACTCCAATCCAATCCACTGCAATCCAATAAACCCACTCCTATCCAATCCATCACAATCCAGTTAACCCCATTCCATTCCACCCAATCCAATCCACTTGATTCCAATCCAGTCTACTCCTCTCCAATCCAATCCACTACAATCCACCCCACTTCAATCTGCTTCTCACCAACCCACTCCAATTCACCCTGTTCCAAATCAGCCCACTCCAACCACTTAAATCCACCCACTCCAGTCCAATCAACCACCCCAGTTTAAACTAATCCACCCCACTCCACCTCAATCCAATTCACCCCACTCCAGTCCAATCCAGTCCACCCCACACTACCACTCCAGTGTATGACACTGCATCCTGCAACACTCTCTGCCACTGAATCCCTGAACTCTACTCCTCTCTACGCCACTCCACTAAATTTTAGCAATACTGAACAACAGCCATACTGATGTACAACATGGCTAAAACACATTGCCAAAGACAGTATCTCTTGCATTGGCAAGAATTAATGGTGTGGACAATTGTTGTTTTCCCGATGAGATCAATCATTTTACGCTGTTTCTTACATATTGTTTCTTATACTGTGTTCAGAAATAGTTTCTTGAAACTCAAGAATATCCGTTTCATAATTAGCCATGTCAATTAATAGATTTTCTGCTTCATTCTGAGTAAAGACAACCTCTGGACAATTGCTCTCAGAGAGCGCATACAAATATTTCAGTTGTATGTAGTCTGTAATATTGTTCACTTTTGCTGGATTTCAGTGTAGAGGAGCATAATTGAGTTGTTCTAGTTACAGCAACAGAATTTTGATAAAATAAAATGACTGCACACATTTTCTTTATTTTTGAATGATGTGTAGAGAGCATCTTGAAATGATGCAGTGTGGTGTCACATGTTTTCTAATGCACCTAAAGAATGTCCTTGTAGGTTAGTAATGGTCCAGAATGGGCAGACATCTTTTTTTAAGAAGTGATGACTTATTAAATGTCCATCAGAAATGCCCTTGGCTTTTCTGATGGACTATGCCCTGATATTCAAATGCCCTATTTGAATATTGCAAATAGAAGTGCAGTTCTAATCACATAAGGGTTTTTGTTGTTTTTCCTCTGGTAAACCATGAGTAGATATTCTACTTTCTTTCTAGATTTATTTCCCTACTTCATTTCCCTGTAAGACCTCATAACTTTGTCGTTCATGTATGACTGAAATCACACAGTTAGTCTGTTGATGGTAACTCTCTTCATGACAGTATGATCGGTAAGCACTGTATATCTCTAATTTTCCTGGTAAAATGGTGCAGGAGTTTAGACTTGCTCTTTCTTCCATACTTTATGTATTTTATAGGGTTATGATGTGATTCATGATTAAAATAAAGAGTTTTCTTTTCACATGAAATGCTTTTTCAGTATGGTGAACAAATTGTTTCTGTGCAAGTTTATCCATCTTTATCAATTTGAAAGGAAGTGTTTGGAGCAGTTTGTGAGGTCACAAATGTTATAATGCTTAGCAGTAGTGGTCTTAATCCTGTCTCTTTTTGTCAAAGTGTATATTTTTGCAGAATTTACAGCATTTTTGTGGTGGTATTGCTGACTGTTAATTGTGCTCTTTTTGGCAAATGGTTTCTGTTAACCTCTTTACTATTAGGTTTAGGGTATGTATAAACAGTCTTAACATTTTTAAACTCTTAACATTAGTGTTGTTTTTCTGTATAATCTTTTTTCTCTGTCTTCCTTTTGTTTTTGTCTCATGTGTCTTCTGTATCATTTCATTGTTTTGCTTCTCCCGGTAATGTGTTGCAGGTATTGTGTTAAACAATGGCAAATCTGTTGTATACATAAAAAAAGAATAGTTTGAGTATTAACGATCATAATACACGAGTAAACTGTTTTAATTTATTAACCCATATATTTTTTTACAGTATTACGTAACAGAATTTACCTGTTTTCTGTTGAAATATGCATCTGATGAGGTATAATGCTGGGTATTTTTGCAATCTCCTTAAAGAACAAATATATTTGTATTGCTTTTCAACAATCACCAGAGTGGCTATAGTTGTTGCTATTATTTAGCAGTATTGGTCTGTGTTCATAGCCCAGGTAGAGTTATATACCGATTAGATTTTGCTTTACTTTTTCAATGTAGTATTTATCTAATTTTCCATGTTTCATTGTCAACTGTGTTTAGTAGTATATAGCCCACTTTATGTTAACAACCAATCACATAGTGCTTTATTTGTTTATTCTATTTCTTATCTATTTTTCTTATGTTTTTGTCATGTGACCATAAATGGCATAAATGAGTGGTTCACATGCCTATCTAATACTTCTGAAACTTTACAGCTGTAGACTAGTTTATTTTGTATCAACATTTTGGAGTTTGGTATTATTGTGCTATACTTGTAGCTCAAAATGAGAATAAGCCATTCATTGCCCTCCTTTCAAAATCTGTTTGTGATAAGTACTTTCCTACTGGCCAAATATCTAACCCTGTATATAATTGTTCCTCTGACTGAGTGTTCCTCATTTGTGTATATCAGTGCAGGAGCACAATAGTTTGTGTTTGGCTTGTTGGGCAAAGTTCATTTTTTGGGCACAGAACGTGTCAAGAAATCACATTTTGATACTATTATTTATTTGAAAGGAGTACACATTACTTGAAAGAGGTGTCAGATTAATTTAGTTACTTCCTTTACTTTCTTCTGTCTGTCATTGACGATCTGCACTTTATAATTATCCACTGTGGTGGGAATGTTATAGGGCACTTAACCGGAGTCAGACTAGAGACTGAGATGAAAGAGACCTTTTTCAACCTAATGTGTATGTTTCCGAACACACATTTTGTCTTCTTCAACATTTGTTAGAGACAAAAGTGGAAGTGGTCTACTTTAAATGATGCAACATTTGAAAAAAACTTGAAGACATGTTGACAAGACATTTGCAATATTCCTTAGAGATCAGTGAATGTCTTCTATTTTTCATTTGGATATCAAATATTCCATTGCAGCACTGTAGCGTCCAGATGGTGTCCATTTTACAAGCTATCGAAGCCATGCCTACCTTCAAACCTCAAACTCTGGCTTATGCAACATATTTAAGTGAGATTACTTTGGAAAACAACCAAAGGCTTATTAAGAGCCACCCTATCTTATCTGCAATTTAATTTTTTTGTATGTGACTTCCTAGCTATATTTCTGGTACTACCTCAATACTATGTAAAGTTATAATAAAATCTAAAAATCTCTAAAAATAACTTTTCCCACCACTATAGACTTAGTGCCTCATTTATTTCCTGGCAGACAGAGTATTCCCCCTTAGCCTGGTGGAGGACTTTACGTCCACCAGGCCGAGACTAATCCACCCACCAGATTTATAAATTACCACCTAGCCGTTGTGCCAAGAAATAAATCGGGCCCTTAGGTACAGTGGCTGATTTCTTCCTGTACTGTACAGCATCAGTAGACACCTCTATTTCAGAAAGAAACACAAAACACAGCAAAAGTGTGTTGTAATTAACATGACTGCCTTTTTATTTTGGAAGGGCCTTTACTAACCAATTATATTGTGTTTTGTCATTGCCATGTACCACAGTAGTACTGTGGGACTACTGGGGTATACCACGGCCTCAAATATCACTATATTTTTGTATCTTATAATTTAACAATTACTGAACCTATTCACTTTAAATACCAAAAAAGATCATCTATACACCATAATCTATATTCCTGAAAAAGTTCAATAAAATCGATTCAGTCATTTTTGCACTACATTCAATTAAAAAGTCTATGGAAAATGGATTGGTGGAAAAACCTGATCTACGGCATGAGGATAGAGACATGCCCTCCTCCCCTTTGTAAGGAAATGCCTCCTTGGCATGGTTACCCCCTGACTTTTTGCCTTTGCTGATGCCAAGTTATGATTTGAAAGTATGCTGAGGCCTGCTAATCAGGCCCCAGCACCAGTGTTCTTTCCCTGACCTGTACTTTTGTTTCCACAATTGGCACAACCTGGCATCCAGGTAAGTCCCTTGTAACTGGTACCTCTGGTACCAAGGGCCCTGATGCCAGGGAAGGTCTCTAAGGGCTGCAGCATGTCTTATGCCACCCTGGGGACCCCTCACTCAGCACAGACACACTGCTTGCCAGCTTGTGTGTGCTCGTGGGGATAAAATGACTAAGTCGACATGGCACTCCCCTCAGGGTGCCATGCCAACCTCACACTGCCTATAGGTATAGATAAGTCACCCCTCTAGCAGGCCTTACAGCCCTAAGGCAGGGTGCACTGTACCATAGGTGAGGGCAAAAGTGCATGAGCACTATGCCCCTACAGTGTCTAAGAAAAACCTTAGACATTGTAAGTGCAGGGTAGCCATAAGAGTATATGGTCTGGGAGTCTGTCATGCACAAACTCCACAGCACCATAATGGCTACACTGAAAACTGTGAAGTTTGGTATCAAACTTCTCAGCACAATAAATGCACACTGATGCCAGTGTACATTTTATTGTAACATACACCCCAGAGGGCACCTTAGAGGTGCCCCCTGAAACATTAACCGACTACCAGTGCGGGCTGACTAGTTTTAGCAGCCTGCCACACACCAGACATGTTGCTGGCCACATGGGGAGAGTGCCTTTGTCACTCTGTGGCTAGTAACAAAGCCTGTACTGGGTGGAGGTGCTTCTCACCTCCCCCTGCAGGAACTGTAACACCTGGCGGTGAGCCTCAAAGGCTCACCCCCTTTGTTACAGCACCCCAGGGCACTCCAGCTAGTGGAGTTGTCCGCCCCCTCCGGCCACGGCCCCACTTTTGGCGGAAAGGCCAGAGGAGATAATGAGAAAAACAAGGAGGAGTCACTGGCCAGTCAGGACAGCCCCTAAGGTGTCCTGAGCTGAGGTGACTCTGACTTTTAGAAATCCTCCATCTTGCAGATGGAGGATTCCCCCAATAGGATTAGGGATGTGCCCCCCTCTCCTCAGGGAGGAGGCAAAAAGAGGGTGTAGCCACCCTCAGGGCTAGTACCCATTGGCTACTAACCCCCAGACCTAAACACACCCCTAAATCGAGTATTTAGGGGCTCCCAGAACACAGCAAGATAGATTCCTGCAACCTAAGACGAAGAAGGACTGCTGAGCTGAAAACCTGCAGAGAAGACAGAGACACCAACTGCTTTGGCCCCAGCTCTACCGGCCTTTCTTCCCATTTCTAAAGACAATGCTCCAGCGACGCGTTCCGCAGGGTCCAGCGAACTCTGAAGTCTCAGATGACTACCCTGCATCTAGAAGGACCAAGAACTCCAGAGGACAGCGCCTCGTTCCCCAAAGACTGCAACTTCGCAACAAAGAAGCAACTTTGAAACAACACACGTTTCCCGCCGGAAGCGTGAGACTTTGCACTCTGCACCCGACACCCCCGGCTCGACTTGTGGAGAACAAACACCACAGGGAGGACTCCCCGGCGACTACGAGACCGTGAGTAGCCAGAGTTGACCCCCCTGAGCCCCCACAGCGACGCCTGCAGAGGGAATCCCGAGGCTCCCCCTGACCGCGACTGCCTGCTTCAAAGACCCGACGCCTGGTAAAGACATTGCACCCGCAGCCCCCATGACCTGAAGGATCCGACCTCCAGTGCAGGAGCGACCCCCAGGTGGCCCTCTCCCTTGCCCTGGTGGTGGCTACCCCGACGAGCCCCCCCCTTGTCTGCATCACTGAAGAGACCCCTTGGTCTCCATTGAATCCTGTTGCGAACCCAACGCCTGTTTGCACACTGCACCCGGCCGCCCCCGTGCCGCTGAGGGTGTACTTTTTGTGTTGACTTGTGTCCCCCCCCCCGGTGCCCTACAAAACCCCCCGGGTCTGCCCTCCGAAGACACGGGTACTTACCTGCTAGCAGACTGCAACCGGGGCACCCCCTTCTCCATTGAAGCCTATGTGTTTTGGGCACCACTTTGACCTCTGCACCTGACCGGCCCTGAGCTGCTGGTGTGGTAACTTTGGGGTTGCGCTGAACCCCCAACGGTGGGCTACTTTGGACCCAACATTGAACCCTGTAGGTGGTTTACATACCTGCAAATCTAACAAACACTTACCTCCCCCAGGAACTGTTGAAAATTGCATTGTGTCTAGTTTTAAAATAGCCATTTGCCATTTGTGTGAAAACTATATATGCTATTTTGCTAATTCAAAGTTCCTAAAGTTCCTAAGTGAAATACCTTTCATTTAAAGTATTGTTTGTAAATCTTGAACCTGTGGTTCTTAAAATAAACTAAGAAAATATATTTTTCTATACAAAAATCTATTTTCCTGGAATTGTCTCTGAGTGTGTGTTCCTCATTTATTGCCTGGGTGTATGTACAACAAATGCTTAACACTACCCTCTGATAAGCCTACTGCTCGACCACACTACCACAAAATAGAGCATTAGAATTATCTCTTTTTGCCACTATCTTACCTCTAAGGAGAACCCTTGGACTCTGTGCATACTATTCCTCACTTTGAAATAGTGCATACAGAGCCAACTTCCTACATTGGTGAATCAGCGGTGGGGTACAAGACTTTGCATTTGCTGAACTACTCAGCCAATACCTGATCACACAACTAAATTCCAAAAATTGTCATTAGAAACTGATTTTAGAAATTTGAGCTATTTTCCTAAATTTTTAAAAGTCCTGCTAGGGCCTTGTGTTAGTCCCTGTTAGCATTTCTTTTAGAGTTTAAAAGTTTTGTACAATTTTGAATTAAGTTCTAGAGATAGTTTTAGATTCTTAAAAAGTATTCCAACTTTTAGAAACATAATGTCTAATGCAGAAGAGAATGTGATGGAACTCGACGTCACCCCTTACCTGAATCTTAGGATGTCAGAGTTAAGGTCTCTCTGCAAAACAAAAAAGATTAGAACTGGTTCAAACCCTACCAAAGTGCAGCTCCAGGAGCTTTTGGCAGAGTTTGCCAAGAGCAACCCCTCTGAGGATGACCTCCCAGAGGGGGAAGCTAGTGATGTGGAGGAAGTCCCACCTCCAGTCCTAGTTAGGGAGGCCAGGGCTCCTCAAACCCTGACTCCAAATGTGATAGTCAGAGATGCTGCTTCTCTCACAGGAGGGTCCAGCACCTCTGGAATCACTGAGGATAGCCTCAGTGAAGATGACCTACTGTTAGCCAGGATGGTCAAAAGATTGGCTTTAGAGAGACAGCTCCTAGCCATAGAAAGGGAAAGACAAGAAATGGGTTTTGGTCCCATCCATGGTGGCAGCAACATAAATAGGGTCAGAGATTCTCCTGACATGTTGAAAATCCCAAAAGGGATTGTAACTAAATATGAAGATGGTGATGACATCACCAAATGGTTCACAGATTTTGAGAGGGCTTGTGCAACCAGAAAAGTAAACAGATCTCACTGGGGTGCTCTCCTTTGGGAAATGTTCAATGGAAAGTGTAGGGATAGACTCCTCACTCTCTGGAAAAGATGCAGAATCCTATGACCTCATAAGGGCTACCCTGATTGAGGGCTTTGGATTCTCCACTGAGGAGTATAGAATTAGGTTCAGGGGGGCTCAAAAATCCTCGAGCCAGACCTGGGTTGATTTTGTTGACTACTCAGTGAAAGCACTGGATGGTTGGATTCAAGGCAGTGGTGTAAATGATTATGATGGGCTGTACAATTTATTTGTGAAAGAACACCTGTTAAGTAATTGTTTCAATGATAAACTGCATCAGCATCTGGTAGACCTAGGACCAATTTCTCCCCAAGAATTGGGAAAGAAGGCGGACCATTGGGTCAAGACTAGGGTGACCAAGACTTCCACAGGGGGTGACCAAAAGAAAGGGGTCACAAAGACTCCCCAGGGGAAGAGTGTTGAGACATCCAAAGGGAAAAATAGTAAAGAGTCTTCTATAGGGCCCCAAAAACCTGCTCAGGAGGGAGGGCCCAGAACCTCTACACAATCCAATTTTGGGTACAAGGGTAAAAACTTTGATCCCAAAAAGGCCTGGTGTCGCAGCTGTAATCAGCCAGGACACCAAACTGGAGACAAGGCCTGTCCCAAAAAAGATTCCACCTCTAACTCTACTCCAGCTAACACTGGAATGGCCAGTCTCCAAGTGGGATCAACAGTGTGCCCATAGCAAATCAGGGTTCACACTGAAGCTACATTAGTCTCTGAGGGTGAGGTGGATTTAGCCACACTGGCTGCCTGGCCCCCTAACATGCAAAAATACAGGCAGCAGCTCTTAATTAATGGGACAAGTGTAGAAGGCCTGAGGGATACAGGTGCCAGTGTCACCATGGTGACAGAGAAACTGGTTTCCCCTGGTCAATACCTGGCTGGACAAACTTATCCAGTCACCAACGCTGACAATAAGACTAAAGTACATCCCATGGCTATGGTAAATTTAAAATGTGGGGAGGGGTCAATGGCCTGAAACAGGTGGTGGTCTCCTCAAATATCTCTGTAGACTGTTTGCTTGGAAATTACCTGGAGTCCTCAGCATGGGCTGAGGTAGAACTCAAAACCCATGCAGCCATGCTGGGTATCCCTGAACTGGTGTGTGTCAAGACAAGGGCACAGTGCAAGGCTCAGGGTGAAAAAGTGGTGTTGGAGCCTGGAAACAGGGCCCAACCCTCCAAGAGAAAAGGAAAGAAAAATGGGGAACCAGTTTCAACACAACAAGAAAAAGAGAACCTCCCTTCTCAGGAAGAAGTTCTGCCCTCTGAGGGAACTGAGCCCATGGAGTTAGAACTTTATCAGGTTGAGCTCCTAGGCCCAGGGGGACCTTCAAGGGAACAGTTGTGTAAGGGGCAAGAAACCTGTCCCTCTACTGAAGGCCTTAGGCAGCAAGCTGCTGAAGAGTCCAATGGAAAAATAACAGGAACACATAGAGTCTATTGGGAAGATGGACTCCTTTACACTGAGGCAAGAGATCCCAAACCTGGTGCCACTAGGAGAGTGGTAGTGCCTCAGGAGTTTAGGGAGTTCATTCTGACCTTAGCTCATGATATTCCTCTTTCTGGGCATTTGGGACAGACCAAGACATGGGAGAGATTAGTCAACCACTTCTATTGGCCCAACATGTCCCAGAAGGTCAAGGAGTTTTGTGTCTCCTGTGCCACCTGTCAAGCCAGTGGTAAGACAGGTGGGCACCCAAAGCCCCCCCTCATTCCACTTCCAGTGGTGGGGGTCCCCTTTGAAAGAGTGGGTGTGGACATAGTGGGTCCACTTGAACCTCCCACAGCCTCAGGGAACCAATACATGCTAGTAGTAGTGGATTATGCTATTAGATACCCTGAAGCAATTCCCCTTAGGTCGACTACTGCCCCTGCAGTAGCCAAAGCACTCATTGGTATTTTTACCAGAGTGGGATTTCCTAAGGAGGTGGTGTCTGACAGAGGTACCACCTTCATGTCAGCATACCTGAAACACACGTGGAATGAGTGTGGGGTGACTTACAAATTCACCACACCATACCATCCACAAACCAATGGTCTTGTTGAAAGATTTAACAAGACATTGAAAGGCATGATCATGGGGCTCCCTGAAAAACTCAAAAGGAGATGGGATGTCCTCTTGCCATGTCTGCTTTTCGCCTACAGAGAGGTGCCTCAGAAGGGAGTAGGGTTTTCCCCCTTTGAACTTCTGTTTGGCCATCCTGTAAGGGGACCACTAGCTCTTGTAAAAGAAGGCTGGGAGAGACCTCTTCATGAGCCTAAACAAGATATAGTGGACTATGTACTAGGCCTACGTTCAAGGATGGCAGAGTATATGGAAAAGGCAAGTAAAAACCTTGAGGCCAGCCAACAACTCCAGAAGTTTTGGTATGACCAAAAGGCTGCTATGGTTGAGTTTCAGCCAGGGCAGAAAGTCTGGGTTCTGGAGCCTGTGGCTCCCAGGGCACTTCAGGACAGATGGAGTGGCCCTTACCCAGTGCTAGAAAGGAAGAGTCAGGTCACCTACCTGGTAGACCTAGGCACTAGCAGGACCCCCAAAAGGGTGATCCATGTGAACCGCCTCAAACTCTTCCATGACAGGGCAGATGTGAATCTGTTGATGGTAACAGATGAGGACCAGGAAGCTGAGAGTGAACCTCTCCCTGATCTCCTCTCCACAGACCCAAAAGATGGCTCAGTTGATGGAGTGATCTATTCAGACACCCTCTCTGGCCAACAGCAATCTGACTGTACAGTAGGAAGGTCCTGCAACAGTTTGCTGATCTCTTTTCCCTAACCCCTGGTCAGACACACCTGTGTACCCATGATGTGGACACAGGAGACAGCATGCCTGTCAAAAACAATTTTTTCAGACAGTCTGACCATGTTAAGGAAAGCATCAAAGTGGAAGACCACAAGATGCTGGAATTGGGAGTCATTGAGCACTCTGACAGTCCCTGGGCTAGCCCAGTGGTCTTAGTCCCCAAACCTCACACCAAAGATGGAAAGAGAGAGATGAGGTTTTGTGTGGACCACAGAGTACTTAATTCTGTCACCAAGACAGATGCCCATCCCATTCCAAGGGCAGATGAGTTGATAGACAAACTAGGTGCTGCCAAATACTTAAGTACCTTTGACTTGACAGCAGGGTACTGACAAATCAAAATGGCACAAGGAGCAGAAGAACAGACAGCATTCTCCACACCTGATGGGCATTATCAGTTTACTGTTATGCCCTTTGGTTTAAAGAATGCCCCTGCCACCTTCCAAAGGTTGGTGAATCAAGTCCTTGCTGGCTTGGAGTCCTTTAATGCAGCTTATATTGACGATATTGCTGTCTTTAGCTCCAGCTGGCAGGATCACCTGGTCCACCTGAAGAAGGTTTTGAAGGCCCTGCAATCAGCAGGCCTCTCTATCAAGGCATCTAAATGCCAGATAGGGCAGGGAACTGTGGTTTACTTGGGACACCTTGTAGGTGGAGGCCAAGTTCAGCCACTCCAGCCTAAGATCCAGACTATTCTGGACTGGGCAGCTCCAAAAACCCAGACTCAAGTCAGGGCATTCCTTGGCTTGACTGGGTACTACAGGAGGTTTGTGAAGGGATATGGATCAATAGTGACACCCCTCACAGAACTTACCTCCAAGAAAATGCCCAAGAAGGTAAACTGGACTGTAGAATGCCAACAGGCCTTTGACACCCTGAAACAAGCAATGTGCACAGCACCAGTTCTCAAAGCTCCAGATTACTCCAAGCAGTTCATTGTGCAGACTGATGCCTCTGAACATGGGATAGGGGCAGTTTTGTCCCAAACAAATGATGATGGCCTTGACCAGCCTGTTGCTTTCATTAGCAGGAGGTTACTCCCCAGGGAGCAGCGTTGGAGTGCCATTGAGAGGTAGGCCTTTGCTGTGGTTTGGTCCCTGAAGAAGCTGAGACCATACCTCTTTGGTACTCACTTTTTAGTTCAAACCGACCACAGACCTCTCAGATGGCTAATGCAAATGAAAGGTGAAAATCCCAAACTGTTGAGGTGGTCCATCTCCCTACAGGGAATGGACTTTATAGTGGAACACAGACCTGGGACTGCCCATGCCAATGCAGATGGCCTTTCCAGGTTCTTCCACTTAGAAAATGAAGACTCTCTTGGGAAAGGTTAGTCTCATCCTCTTTCGTTTTGGGGGGGGGTGGGTTCTGTAAGGAAATGCCTCCTTGGCATGGTTACCCCCTGACTTTTTGCCTTTGCTGATGCCAAGTTATGATTTGAAAGTGTGCTGAGGCCTGCTAATCAGGCCCCAGCACCAGTGTTCTTTCCCTAACCTGTACTTTTGTTTCCACAATTGGCACACCCTGGCATCCAGGTAAGTCCCTTGTAACTGGTACCTCTGGTACCAAGGGCCCTGATGCCAGGGAAGGTCTCTAAGGGCTGCAGCATGTCTTATGCCACCCTGGGGACCCCTCACTCAGCACAGACACACTGCTTGCCAGCTTGTGTGTGCTAGTGGGGATAAAATGACTAAGTCGACATGGCACTCCCCTCAGGGTGCCATGCCAACCTCACACTGCCTATAGGTATAGATAAGTCACCCCTCTAGCAGGCCTTACAGCCCTAAGGCAGGGTGCACTATACCATAGGTGAGGGCATAAGTGCATGAGCACTATGCCCCTACAGAGTCTAAGCAAAACCTTACACATTGTAAGTGCAGGGTAGCCATAAGAGTATATGGTCTGGGAGTCTGTCATGCACAAACTCCACAGCACCATAATGGCTACACTGAAAACTGTGAAGTTTGGTATCAAACTTCTCAGCACCATTAATGCACACTGATGCCAGTGTACATTTTATTGTAACATACACCCCAGAGGGCACCTTAGAGGTGCTCCCTGAAACCTTAACCGACTACCAGTGTGGGCTGACTAGTTTTAGCAGCCTGCCACACACCAGACATGTTGCTGGCCACATGGGGAGAGTGCCTTTGTCACTCTGTGGCTAGTAACAAAGCCTGTACTGGGTGGAGGTTCTTCTCACCTCCCCCTGCAGGAACTGTAACACCTGGCGGTGAGCCTCAAAGGCTCACCCCCTTTGTTACAGCACCCCAGGGCACTCCAGCTAGTGAAGTTGCCCGCCCCCTCCAGCCACGGCCCCACTTTTGGCAGCAAGGCCGGAGGAGATAATGAGAAAAACAAGGAGGAGTCACTGGCCAGTCAGGACAGCCCCTAAGGCAGTGGTCTTCAAACTTTTTTAATGCTGCGCCCCCCCAGTTGAAAAATAAAAATCATTGAGCCCCCCCTCAGAATTTTTCACACTTATTTTAGAAAGATGGCAATATTTAAATAGGTCTAAACCTATTTAAACATTGCAGTTAACTGATGTTACCTTTTTAAAAGTGCAATAACATGCTTCTGCTTAAAACAAAGGCATGTTATTTGTATAATATTTCTTTTGGCCAGAGTTTGGCGCCCCCCCTGGGATCACTTGAGGCCCCCCTAGGGGGGCCCGCCCCCCAGTTTGAAGACCTCTGCCCTAAGGGGTCCTGAGCTGAGGTGACTCTGACTTTTAGAAATCCTCCATCTTGCAGATGGAGGATTCCCCCAATAAGATTAGGGATGTGCCCTCCTCCCCTCAGGGAGGAGGCACAAAGAGGGTGTAGCAACCCTCAGGGCTAGTAGCTATTGGCTACTAACCCCCCAGACCTAAACACACCCCTAAATCGAGTATTTAGGGGCTCCCAGAACACAGCAAGATAGATTCCTGCAACCTAAGACGAAGAAGGACTGCTGAGCTGAAAACCTGCAGAGAAGACGGAGACACCAACTGCTTTGGCCCCAGCTCTACCGGCCTGTCTCCCCACTTCTAAAGACACTGCTCCAGCGACGCGTTCCGCAGGGTCCAGTGACCTCTGAAGCCTCAGAGGACTACCCTGCATCTAGAAGGACCAAGAACTCCAGAGGACAGCGGCTCTGTTCCCCAAAGACTGCAACTTCGCAACAAAGAAGCAACTTTGAAACAACACATGTTTCCAGCCGGAAACGTGAGACTTTCCACTCTGCACCCGACACCCCCGGCTCGACTTGTGGAGAACAAACACCACAGAGAGGACTCCCTGGCGACTTCGAGACCGTGAGTAGCCAGAGTTGACCCCCCTGAGCCCCCACAGCTACGACTGCAGAGGGAATCCCGAGGCTCCCCCTGACCACGACTGCCTGCTTCAAAGACCCGACGCCTGGTAAAGACACTGCACCCGCAGCCCCCAGGACCTGATGCATCCGACCTCCAGTGAAGGAGCGACCCCCAGGTGGCCCTCTCCCTTGCCCAGGTGGTGGCTACCCCGAGGAGCCCCCCCCTTGCCTGCTTGCATCGCTGAAGAGACCCCTTGGTCTCTCATTGAATCCTATTGCGAACCCGACGCCTGTTTGCACACTGAACCCGGCCGCCCCCGTGCCGCTGAGGGTGTACTTTTTGTGTTGACTTGTGTCCCCCCCCGGTGCCCTACAAAAACCCCCGGGTCTGCCCTCCGAAGACGCGGGTACTTACCTGCTGGCAGACTGGAACCGGGGCACCCCCTTCTCCATTGAAGCCTATGTGTTTTGGGCACCACTTTGACCTCTGCACCTGACCGGCACTGAGCTGCTGGTGTGGTAACTTTGGGGTTGCTCTGAACCCCCAACGGTGGGCTACTTTGGACCCAACTTTGAACCCTGTAGGTGGTTTACTTACCTGCAAATATAACAAACACTTACCTCCCCCAGGAACTGTTGGAAATTGCACTGTGTTTAGTTTTAAAATAGCTATTTGCCATTTGTGTGAAAACTGTATATGCTATTTTGCTAATTCAAAGTTCCTAAATGAAATACCTTTCATTTAAAGTATTGTTTGTAAATCTTGAACCTGTGGTTCTTAAAATAAACTAAGAAAAGATATTTTTCTATACAAAAACCTATTGGCCTGGAATTGTCTCTGAGTGTGTGTTCCTCATTTATTGCCTGAGTATATGAACAACAAATGCTTAACACTACCCTCTGATAAGCCTACTGCTCGACCACACTACCACAAAATAGAGCATTCGAATTATCTCTTTTTCCCACTATCTTACCTCTAAGGGGAACCCTTGGACTCTGTGCATACTATTCCTTACTTTGAAATAGTGCACACAGAGCCAACTTCCTACACCCTTAATTTGAAATACCGCCCTGAGGAATGGGGTCCCCAGGGCCTCTTGCAGGCTAGGGGCATGGGGCGCATGCCACCCTCTGCTTTTTTAAAATAAGGCTCCTGGAAAGGGGTCACCGGGACCTCTTACAAACTCTAGAGGAGGCTGCAGGCCCCCTTATTTTGAAATACACTCCTGGGGGTTGAGGTCCCCTAGGCCCCAAAGAGGCTAGGAGAAGGGGGTTGCATGCCCCCTCCCCTATTAAATGTCATGGCCCATCCAGGGTTTTTTTAATGCACAGGAGCTCACTCTTTTTTTAAATTTATTTTCCTGATTATCCTCCACAACTTTGAGGCAAAAGTAAAAATATAATAATATATATATATATATATATATATATATATATATATATATATATATATATATACACACTATCAAAAAAGTGCTTCAAAGCGGACCCACTCCCCAAGGAGGGTGGAGTATTTGCCGGCAGAGCACACTGGCAATAATTATAAACCCAACAAAGCAAATTACGCTCACTCAGGGAAAATGATGCAAGGATTTAATCAACAAGATGCGTTTCGGCTGTCAATGCGGCCTTGATCACATGATCAATACGCATTTTACACTTCATCAAATACTTATAGCAAACAGAAAAAACAGACAAATGTTGCATGTGAACACGGTTGTCTTCTTTGAATGGTTCATTCACACACAATTCGGATATTTTTACTATTCATGTATCAGTGTTGCATATAATCCCATATGTAAACAAATTAAATGGCATGGTATAAAAATATAATGATTATAATTGTCTGGAATTCCATCTCTTAATCAAGGCCAATGTGGGCAAACTTCATTTCTAATTCATTATCAATACCCCAAACATCATCACATAAATCACCTTTATAAACAAATCATTAGGTGATCTAAACGTAAACTTTTGGCTGTCACTCAGGCCCAAAGTGGGCAAATGTAATCTGTTTCAGATCCTATAGCAATGCTATCAATAATCCTGTATGTAAATAAATAAAATATGACACTATATGACGTCTAGGCAATGACTCTCTGGAACCACCCAATGTGATTATCAACATCCCAGCATACTAATAGCATATATAAATCAAACATGTGTTCTTAAACTAAACTCATTACAAAGACCCCAAATAGTGCCATAATTAAGTCCATACTTCAGGACAGTTCTGAATCATACGGTTATATCTCTCATATATATATATGTTTTGGCCGCTGGATAATTCCCCCAAGCAGGCCTAGGGGGAATAAAGTATCCTTAACCTGCCCCCTATATCTTTTTTCTCAGAGCAGGGGACTGAGTCCTAAGACTTCTGCCACATCTTTGTTGATGCGGTGACCCTAATCAGATCTTATTTCAAGATGTCGGCTCCTCTGATTCTCTGTGGTGTTAAATATCTGTATTTTTTAGCCTTCATTTCTCGAAAACTCCTAAACGGAATTACACCAAATCATGAAACGCACACTTTCTGGGCAAAGATCTTCCTCTCTGGCAAGTTTAGTGTAATTTCATTCAGACATTTTGGCTGTAGATGGGTCTAATTTCCTATGGAAAATTAATGAAGAAAATGCATCATAGGACCCCCTTTTTCTCAGCCACGCTTGACAGATCATCCCAAAACATTCCAAGAATGAGCTGAGGCAGATGAGATCTTGGATATTTTAGTCAAGATTCTTCAAACAGTGCCAGAGTTATAAGAAAACCATTAAATATTTTTCGAATGGAAAAGCAGACCTAGCTATAACTACCCAGAAGTGGCCGCTGATTGATAATATACATGTACATGCTTTACACTCATATTTATACTCATTGTAAAGTACACTACGCTCACAGCAGCTTTGATAATCAATCCTTTATTCATATCCAATAATCCATAGCTTGCTGTAATGTTTTGCCTGATACTAGCCTTGTTTACGGACTAGCATATCACTCATGACATGTTAAATTGCATCTTTGATAACACCACTGATGACATCTCAGATTACATCACTTCCCTGAAGACTATGGGCCTCATTACGGCTTCGGCGGTCTTTTAAGCAGACCACCGAAGCCGCTGCAGTCAACAGACCACCCTAATACCACATATCTCTGACTTCCGCCCGAAATCAGGTGGAATTCCGACACCAGTCGTGCTGGCGGCCAGTGGTGCAGAGGCGGTACCACCACGCCAAAAAGAGATTCCAGAGCTCAAGACAACCGAAAATGGTGCTGGCCCCCCTGAGTTGGAACGCTAGTGGTGGCCGAGCCGTTGATGCCTGCAGCTTGTGAGCTAGGGGCTGTGCTGTACAATAGCCTTTTCTGAAACCCTAAGCACTGGGGACCTTCCGGACAGACAGGAGAGGAGTGAGAGACAACCTGTGAGTGGTGCCGGTGAAGAGACTCGCCAACGGAGCGGCAGACCATGAGCCTGCCACGAACAGGCCTCTGGCTGCTAGTGTTGGGGTAAGCCAGGCTCGCCCATGTGACCCTACGGAGTTGACTGCAGGAGCAGGAAGAGGCAAACCACTAGTACTGAGTGGCTTGCTCCCCCTAACGAGAAATGCACGGACCCGGACCCAGACACCTTCACCCATGCTGAGCGGTCTGGGGCCTACTCTGATGGCTGAGTAGCCTGAGCTAGGCCTGCTCGCTTGCCAATAGCGGACCCAGCTGCCGGGCACACATTGCATCGAAGGCTGCAGCCCTCCATCAAAGAAGGCTGGGGACATAGGGCTGCAATTCAGGCTCTGCGTCTTCCTGGAGAATATGGACACTAGGGGCTGTGTATACCCACCCATCTCACCAAAGGGAGGCCCAGTGGGCACCACATATGGCTGCTGACCAAATAATAAACACTGAGCAAAATGACTTACACTTAGGTCCATTGGGGGCTCCAGGGAGTGCTCTGCCTGCTAATTGCATGCAGCAACTTAGGTCTGTGGAAATACCGGGGGTGGTTGACTGGGGGGAGGCAGATCTGGGGGATGCGGGTCCTACACTAAAGAACAGTTCATAGCCCACTGGCACCCCAGGCCTCCTTCCCCCCACCACAGGTAAGAGTAACATTGAAAGCTGGGCTACCATGAGGAGAGAGAGCCAGGCTAAAGGAAGGGGCCCCCCTCCTCCTGCTCTTCGAGGCAGACATCAGGCAGGAGGGACTGGTGACACCTTGCTTTCACTGCCCATGGGAACTAACACTGAGGAACCCCTGCATACGACAGGGGGACGGGCACAGCACTGGGGACAATGGGTGTTGCTTTCACTCACTATAGTGCCCCATCGGTCTCGAGGTGATTCCACAATAGCTTGGGCAGAGCTGGTTGTGCCTACCAACTGGGCGAGAGACCAGTGCCTGAGGAGGGGTGCGCTGGTACATTCTCGCAAGCTGAACCATCCCCAGCTATCTTTATGCTCAACTTTGACCCTCCCACCCCCATCATGGGCAAGAGAATAAAGAAGCGATACGTAGACTTGGGGGGACCCTCTGACCTAGTGCAGCCCCTAATCGCTTGGAACACATGGAGCCAGCACCTACTGGGCAATTCCCTTCACTCCTACACTACAAGATGTGTTACAGGCCATAGCAGCAACTTGTGAGGCCCTGGAAACTAAAACAGATATGCTTAGCACCGACTTTGGGCTCCTGTGAGATGACCACTGAAAGCTGATAGAATGGGTAGCAGCAACTGAGGGGTAACTGTCTGAAACCACCCCAATGTTGGCGGCAACTGACACATTGATTGCAGAAAGCGAAACCAATTGAAGGTTCGGGAAACCACAGCAGAAGATGCTGAAAATACGGCACAGCGCAGAGTGGTGGGTCTCCCCGAAAAAATTGAAGGCCCTGACATGGTGCATTATCGGGAAGGCTGGCTCTGCCATGAAATAGCACCAGAGCGATTGACCCCTTTTTTCACCCTGGAAAGGGCACACCAAGTGTCAGCTCACCCGCCCCGTCCATGGGCCCTGCCACCACTGGTGGTGGTGTCTCTACTGCACTCGCGAGATCGTGACTTCATCCTTCAACAGGCCAGATGTAAAAAGTCGATCATGGCTGAAAACCAAAAAGTATTCATCTTTCCTGACTTTTCAGATGAGCTGCAATGCCAACAAGCTGCCTTCAATGAAGTGAAGAAGAATATGAGGGAGCTGGGGGTATACACTCCACCCAGTTCCCAGCTAGGCTAGGGTGCAGTTCTTCACCATGCCTCAGGAGGCTTGGGCATGGATAGAGTGTCAACCACATCTAGGCCCAAGTGGAGAACCCGGCAGGTAGAAGAGAAAACAATGACCTCGATCCTGCAGGCGGGATTTGTGGGCCCCGGTGGGACCCCTATCGGGAGAAATGGCACAACTAGAATGACAGAGGGCGGTTTCTGCAGTGGCCTCCATCAGTGGTATGACCTCTGGTCCTCAATCCCCTTCACAGCACAACTGCAGTGAGAAATCGGACTCTGAGAGTGAGTTGTTAAACTCTGACCATTCAAGTATTTACTTGCCAGTGGTAACCCCTAGAACTGCCGATGATCTAATATACTCCAGGGCCCCGATGAAAAGAGGCTACTGTCTGCCCTGATAACAAGGACATGGGGAGGTAGCTACTTAGTCCTGTCAGAAATTGACGGTCTGTTGCACCTGTTGCAGTTCACCCGAGGGGGCATGTGCACACTCTCGATCTTTCAATGTATTGAGAGGGTTGGGTGAGTGGCCGGGGTTTCTGGGGGCGGGCGCTGCTGATTTCCACCTCCACTAAGAGCAGCAAATGCTAATACTTGGTTCCATGTTCTTGGTTTGGGTGGGGGGTTGTTTCTTCCTGTCCTAGGGTGCAGGCTTTGGGCAGTTTCAGTTGTTGTTGGGAAATGGGATTTTGAGGGCACTCCTCTGAGTCGAACATCTATAGCACCCACCCACAGCATACACCCTGTGCAGCACTGTAGATTAGTTTCTATTTATAGCCGAGTCAGGGACACCAGTGTATATTCCACAGATAGATCATGGCGCCAGCTCAAGACTGTAAATTAATTTCCTAGAATGACAGGGGCATCCGTACTGTGAATAAGCAATACAAAGTGTTTTCTTATCTCCAGAGGCAGGGAGTCAACATGGACTTCTTACAAGAGACTCGCCTCACAGCCAGATTGGGAGCTGCCTTACAACTGCGGTGGAGGGGACAGGTATCCTACTCAACCTACTCAGCATATACCAGGGGGACGTTGATATGGATAAGGGCTGGTGTGTCCTTTCAAGTTACGTGCTATTTTGCATACCCTGAGGGTAGCTGTGCTGTAGTGGTGGGCATATTAAATGGGCAGGACCTCTCCTTGATGAATGTGTATGGCTCCATTGTTAATCAACCCAACTTTTTTGACAGACTATCTTCCCAACTCACTGTCATACTAACTGGCACACTGGTGGTGGCCGGGGACCTCAATTTCATGGTGGATCCAGATTTAGATCAATAGAACCCCCCCAACCCCCACTTCCAGAATCCCCAACATATTGGTCGCACATGTCCTTCAGGGATGGCAGAATAACTAGGGCCTCCAAGATGTCTGGTGGCACCGCCACCTGCAGGAGAGGAACTATTCTTTTTTCTCACCGCTCCATAATCTACACGTATGCCTTGATTCCTTTCTATGTGCCCCATTGTATTTCCACAAAACAAGGGTATTGATTATTTATCCCGCACCATATCCAACCATAACCCGATAATGCTTTGGCTAAACTGGAATACTCCTTTAGCTAGGATCTCTACCTGGACATTGAAGCCTGAGGCTTTAGAAGATCCCCCATTTCGCCATGCTAATTGGGGAAAGATAGCTATTTTGCAGACAATGAGGGCACAGCCTCTGCCATCCGGATCGAACAGAAGGCTTTCAAGGTGGTTATCTGGGGCCATTGCATTGCAGAATCCATCAGGGCGCATTTCACCCTCATGGGTGACATTAAGACAGCAGAATCCCAACTGCGCCTGGTAGAGAAAGGCAGACCGGACTACCCTGGCATGCACCAACAGCTCCTGAAGGCCCAGGAGAGGGTTGCGGAACACACTGAGCACCTACACTCCCATGATTACAAGAAGTGTATTGAAAGGCTGCATACTGAGCGAAACCAGACAGGCCGTCTACTGGCATGGCTGGCTAATCCAGCCAGAAAGGACACACCAGTGGTGGAACTAAGCACCGAGGAGCTCTCACTAGTAACCCAGGAGGCAATCAATTAGCATTTTTCTTTGTTTTATCAGTCCCTTTATACAAGCAAGTTGCTCCCTGGGTGCCAGAGCTGTCCTACTTCCTTCAGCAATTATCTCTTCTCCGCCACTCTCGTGCGGATGCAGGGTCCTCAGAGCTGAAATTACCCTGCTAGAGGTCCTGGGAGCAAATAAGGGAATGGCATAGGGAAAATACCAGGCTCAGATGGTCTACCAATTGAGTTCTACAACGCATACACTGCAGAACTGGCCCCGCAGTTGGTGAAACTATACAACAGGGCGAAAGCAGAGGGGCTTCTTCCACAGACCAGCAGAGAAGCGTTGATAGTGCCACTGTGAAACCTGGGAAACCGGCTTCGGAAGGTAGAGCATATCGGCCACTGTCGATGGTCAACGCCGATTACAAAATCCTATATACACCAACCCTATGAATTCTGACAGCTTCGACGTAGAAAGGGGAACACACCAGGGCTGACCTCTATCACCCCTTTTGTTTGCCTTAAGTATGGATCTCTTAGCGGCCCTGGCCTACATTAAGAAGTGTCGTACTTGGACTCTCGCTCCTAGGTGAGACTGTTGGTTTAGGGATGACAGCACTTTTATTTGTAGGCGACTACAAGTCGCAACTGTCGGCCCAACCCTCCTGGCTTACAAGCAGGACCTCACCAAAAACCCAAACAATAAAAGGTGATTTCTGGCGGCCTTACTCTTGGACTCTAGATTGCGACATCTGAGGGAAGTCAAGGTAGAACAGAAGTTACCCTTTTCTCATGTTAGCAATAAGTCTCAGTCACACAGCGGCAATGAAGGAGATACAGGAAAGTTTTCATTAGGTTTATTGAAAAGACTTCAATCTACAGTAAAAATGCATGAGCCTCAATGATTAGGATAACAAACAATAAAAGAAGCATGATTGTGAAGATGAGAGTCGTGAATACAAAGACCCCACCACCTTGCAATAAACATGAAATGTAAAATCTCTAGCATGGAGAACCTATTCTCTAACCTAACGAGAGCTAGGTATGATAAACATAATCTGCCAGCGCCACGTCCATGAGAAGCGCTCCAACCCTTCTTACTTAAGGGGTGTAAAAGGGGACACAGACCTGCAAGCCACAGGGCTAAGCTAATCTTGTTAGTCCCAATAAAAAATAAATTGGATTCACCACACCCTTCCCATTGCCGGAACAAGGATGCTAACATGCTATAGAGGATGCATTAGTCCAAGCAAGGCTAAAATCTAATTAAAAGCTAAGCTGAAAACATACAAAGAGATAGCATGTTGACCATGACAAGTACAGCAGGCCAAATGTGAATCAAATTATTAAGAACATTTGGCATAAAACTTTAAAAAAAATTGAATAAGGACAACGGTCAAATCATTTAACAATAATCATGATCTTGAAGAATGTCTCTTAATTCATTGAATGGGAGCGCATCCAGGAGTGACTCCACATCGTCAGACCAATTACAGGATTGGCAGACGGATCCATGGTGCAGAGATGCGCAGGGGTCTCAAAAGAAGGATCACCAAGGTAGGCAGCACCATCCATAGTGCCTGATTTCATTGGAGCCAAATAGTTAACTAATGACGGCTCATAAGTGGCCTTGCAAATTAACCTCAGTTTCATTGGGCACGACCGGGAAAGAAACCTCATTGGGAACATCAGCAGTTCCTTGTCTGCAGGAGGCACTGGCTGAACAGCGAGATACATCAATGGTAGACACTCGAAGAGGCACCAGGTGCAATGAAAGACAGGTTGCATGCACCACAGGACTTCTCGGAATGACAATGAGCAATCATACTCTTCTTCCAGCAATGGAACACCAGAGAACTGTACCATGTGATCACAGTACAGCTGGGCCGGTGGTAGTAGCTCCATTACTCTGCTTCGCTGAGGAAGCACAACCACTGTGTGTTAGGAATAGCAGGAGCTGTACCCCGCCAATCAGCACCAAAGTCACAGGAAAGCCGCCAAACACACTTAAAAAGAGTGAATGGATAGCTGATGGAATGACCCGAAGACGGTCTGGAAGATGGAACTGAATCCAATCTCAAAGGCCTTAAAGAAGTGTAAATCCCTCTACAGCTCGAGACATTGAATATTCTGAAGACCAGTTCTCCAAAGTGCTTGGGGAAGTTGGTATTTAATAGGGATTGGATTTTGGCTGATGATCTTGCTATTTGGAGAGCAAACGTCTCTCTGGCCGATATCAGCGCCACTTGTTGTTGGAACAGTAGCGCCTTAAGTCTGCTCAGCTTGTCATAATTTACATAAGTAGTATCAATGTGAGGCCAAATTCCTGCTACTCTTATCTCTTGTGTGGAGGGGAATGACACGTCGACAACAAGTTACAATTTGGGAGACCGAAATTGCGTACGCAATTCCTGGTCTCATTCACAGCAGCTCTGATCATTCAGGACCACATAACTTCTATTCAAAAGTATATGAAATTATGGACAAATCAAAGGAATAGGAGTACCCTCCAGAAAGCATGCCAAGTTTGTGAACCCAGCATTGCAGAAATCATGAAGTGACATTTGTTTGCAAATCCTTGAATGACTAACAGTAGTCTCACATTTGCTTCCACTCAAAAAGACTTCTGTTTCGCCATTCAGACATTTGAACTCAAAAGGCAACCCCACTCTTCTTTTATATAGCTATCTCCTAGCTATCTCCCCACAGCAAGATGTTTAAACATTTTGTAAAACGAAAGGTGGAAATTGGCAGATTTATTATGCCATTTCCAAGCCATATTATTGATTGACTTTCTGCTACGGTGAAAGGCAGCTTCTCTAACTTTTCTATTTTGAGCATGGTGTAACTCGCTTCCTTTTTAGCCGTTATCTGTTGCTGCCTTAAAAGCAGCAAACAAGTCACTAATATTGATATATTTCCAAGGGACGCGGCCATTTTTCAGAATCTGTTCTGTCTAACTCAACAGCATGATGGAGCGCAGGTGACTTTGCCCATGATGTAAAAGGGACATGTCATTCTGAAGTATGTCAATTGCAGAAGATACTATACATTAAGTGTGTATTCATGCCATTATGGACAACAGTTAAAGGCTTTTCCATATTTTCATTATCTATCTGCCTTAAACGTGCAGCTGCTCCCATTTGAGAAAGCTTCCATATTTCATTATATATGGCCTACAGGAATTGTTTCAGCATTGTTTCCTCTGACCTTGCTAGAAATCTTACACGTCTATTTCCTCTGATAGGAGACTTAGCTGTTGTTTAACTGCTACTAAAGTATTGGTGTATAACTACAGTTGGGACAGTTTATTCACACTGTATGTGGTAACTATAACCGAGTGTTGACCCAAGACATAGTGAGGGTCTGGCTGGCTAATCTTGAAAACCCCTGAGGAATTTGCAAAACGCACCTGACACCCATTTAGGTATCTTGGCTACAATAACCAACGACTGGGACTTGAAAGTGTGAAATTATAGGTACCTTCTTGAACCCAAGCATTCAGTTCTTCCTCAGTGACATAGAGGAATGTTTGCCAATTGATGAATTTAGCTGGGTTACTGAGCATATTCATTTTCTTTCTTTTTGCTAGTTTGTTGAACTGTGTCATTTAAAAATATAATTTGAACAGGAATAAGGTATGCTCTGAGCAAAGCTTCCCTACCCTGAATTTGCCAATCATGTAATCCCTATACACTTTCCACATCAATAGTGCTCTTCTAGTATTCATAAACTTCAACCGCAAGTCGGGAAACAAAGAAACTTGAAAAGATTAATTTGGTGTAAACTAGCAAAATCTTTCGGATTTTGGAAGGTGGTAATTTGAAATAATATGTCTCAGCATTTGTAGTGTCATGCCCAGAAAAGTATGAAAATGTATCTATATATGTTTTGGACAGTGTTCCCACTATGTGTAATTAAACACTGATCAACGTTTAGTTTCTCAGTGCAGATAGCAATGTCCCTGATGATTATAACAGAACATTCCCCATAATTCGCTGTATTTGATGTACACATCATCACTTTCAAATACAGTGTAATCCTGCAGCTCAGCAAGAATAGAATCAACAGTTTGAACATACCAGTCAACAGAAACAACACAAGGTGTAATTACATATGTCAGTGAAATTTTTAATACATATGCAATTTAAATAATCTCAGTAGGCACGTAAGTATCAAATGGAACTTTATCCCAAACAAGCCCATCTGGAATTGGTACTTCTGAAATGTTCACAAGGGACAAGTCTCTTTGGACCTTATGGGAAGAAAGATATGGTGTAAAAACTTCGTCCACTGGCTGGTCAGAAGTGCGTTCAGGAAGATAACGACCATTTATCAAGAGAAAGAAAACAGTCACAAACAATGTTCCCTATAATTTTTCTTTCTCATATGCGGCAATAGAATGTTGGCGTCTGCACTTTTCTTGCTTATGTGCGCCACTGAGTTATAAGATGTGCAACAAGGCAAGTCGACCAGCTACCACTTTAAAGTACATAACAAGCATTTGTAATGCCAATAAGTATTACTTTTAATTTAAAGTTGTTTCCTAGTCACTGAGTGGTTTAGGCATTGAATATGTCATCACACATGCACCCTGTCACTCATCCTTGCACTTGTGCATCCATAATACACTAATTTATGCTTGCATTCACCAACTTTCACAATACAACACATACACAAGTTCAGCCACATATGCAATATAAATTCAAAGAATAAACATCGAAAAAATAAAATATGCTATTGCCTAAAAATAGCAGACATGCTTGCACTAACAAAATTAAACAAAGCAGCAGGTGGACGTTTTGCAATGGTATTGTACATAGATGTGGACACCCTCCAATGACATTGTACATTGATCTATATTTATCATATTGTTGCTTCCCCTTGCGCAAGGGCAACACAGCACTAATGTCAGATTGATCGAGCCACGCAAGGCCACCTTGCATGGCCCTGCATGGCTTGATAAATCTGGAGTAACACAAGGCAGCACAAATCGCTGCTTGCGTTACTCTGCCCTAGGGAGGCGTTCCTCTCTGAAAAATATGCTGAGTCACATTTCCTGTTTTAGGGAGAGGTAGAGGAGGTCTGGCTAAGGGATTCACTGTGTTACACTGCCCAAGACCCCCACTGCAGAGAGCTTTATTTTCACTCACTGATTTCATTAATTACTCAAACACTTCTGAACTAATTCACTTAGCTTTTTATGCTCTCACTTGTTCACTGACACCCTCATTTTCTCAGTCACCAATTCAAAATCTTGGTCGTCGTTTGTTCACTCACTCACTTCATTCTGGTCTCACTCACTTGCTTATTCACTTGTTTGTAAACTCACACTCACCAAATCACTCTCCTGTGATCATTCACATACTCATTTGCTCACTCTTTCATTCACCTCACTTACATGCATAATCATTCAGTCACTTACTGACATCCATTCTCTTCCACTTGCTTTCCCGCTCTCTTACTTACTGCTCACCTTTAATTGATTTTCTGTTTGCTTATTCACTTACTAATTGGCCCATTTGCGGTACAATCCCTCACTGCTTAATTCACATACTCATTCCCACATTCAGTTGCTCACTAACTCAGTGGCCCAATCACTTGGACATTCACTCCTCATTCATTAACCCATTCAATCACTGTTTCACTTATCTACTCACTTGTTTATACCCTTTTCCCTTACTCGCCTTGACAGTCATATGCTCATTCAAAAACCCACAAATCAATTCACTTGCCCATTCACTCATACATTCACTATTTCTTATTCTTTCACCACACATGCGCTTTTTAATTTGCATACACTCTAATTTATTCATTCAAATAATGTTACTTTCTAACATATTGCCTCGGACTGGACTCAGGCTACAGGAAAAGCTTTGGAAATTCTCTCCAGCTGTTTCATGCTTGCCCTGCAGGCATTTACACGTCCTCCATTAGCATTTCTAAAGACAAAAACGTGTCTTTAAAAATGCATTTGGAAGTGCAGCGTCACCACCACCAGCGGCACTTCAAAGGCTCCAGTGAAGCTTTTAATGAATGTAGGAGTGCTTCGGAGTGTGTGCTGATTGTAGGTGTTTGCGCGGAGGGAAACCTAGGTGTGGCGCCCATACAGGTGCGCAGTTTAGAGGGAACTATGGTCAAAAAACCAATCCATATTAGATAGGCAATCAATGTCAGAAATATCCACAGATAATACAATGCATACACCAAATAGTTATTTTTGAGCCAAATGTACAGCTTATGGGCCTGATTCTAACTTTGGAGGACGGTGTTAAACCGTCCCAAAAGTGGCGGATATACCACCTACCGTATTACGAGTCCATTATATCCTATGGAACTCGTAATACGGTAGGTGGTATATCCGCCACTTTTGGGACGGTTTAACACCGTCCTCCAAAGTTAGAATCAGGCCCTATGTGTCTTTGAGACAATCTAAGTTGCAGGTGCAGATGAAGTTGAAGAGAAATCATCAAGGTCTATGAAGTACCCAGAAGCAGTCTCTTTGAACTCAGGAGCCGGTGCATTACTGGTCGTTTATAGTAGATGATGTCATCAGTCTGTGTTGAATTGGAGTAGAAAATGACCACATCTTGGACATGTCTTGTCAGTGAAGCAGTAACAGGAATCAGCAGAAGCTCATTTTCCGCCCTCCCCATGCTAGAGGAGGCATTTGCAGCATTGTTGTACATGCTGATATATTCATAAGTGTAGTTGTTTCTTTTTTGAGGAGACATGTCCTGTTGGGTAGCAGGAGGAATTGGGGACTACCCACAGGACCTCGGGGTCTACTCTGCAGGATCAGCCACATGGTGCAATTTGATGTTGTTGATGGAGACAAATATGTTCCATTTGGAATCTGGCAGCGGTGGTAGAATGACAGTTCTGGTGGTTTGTATTCCCAGGACTGTAACCAGTGGTCTGTAGGATGCCCGAATTCCTTCTTCACAGGAATCTTCTCAGGAACCCGATCCCCAACTTTAGGAATCCAGCCTGTAGAAGTTGTTGGCAAATCCCTTATTCCTAAAGTGGCAGCACTGGTGGATCAATTATCATCATAACATTGTTGAAGCTCCTGTAAGACAGTGAGATGTTCATTTATGTCAAAAAGATGTGTCTGCTGCCACCATACCAGAGCAATCTAGATCTGGGACACACATAGGTATCCCAAAGGGGACCTCATAAGGAGTGCATCCTCCCAAAAACCGTCTTGGCAGATTATTCAGTGCTTTCTGGACCCCATACAGATGATGAAGCCAACTGTGGCCTGAACCTAATACTATAGCTGTTAAGGACTGCTTTGGGTCACAATTCCTCCTCTCCACAACAGAATTACCTTCAGGATGAAATGGGGAAGAGTAATGGAGTTCAACATCCATCGCCCTAGAGGCAAAAGCAGGGTCCTGGTCTGAGTGGAATGCCGCAACTGCATATGTACCAATAAAGACCAGCAAGTCCGTTATAACAGTTTGAGCATCAGCAGACCGCTGTGGCCATTCCCACAGGAATCTAGAACAACAATCTACAGTGACTAAGATGTATTTGTAAGGGACCACAGTGCTCCATATACACACATTGTAGTGGTCTGTTGGACAATAAGAGGGATATCTGTGGTGGGCTTTTGATGTTTGAGCCCTTTTTTTGCTGAAGAATGACACAGCAAAGGACATACTTCTTAGTCTGTTTGTATAGACCCAGCCATCAGAAGCATTTCTGTAAGAGTGAGATTGCTGCCATGACATCAGCATGAGCAGATGCGACATCCTCATGCGTTGCTTTGATACTTTGAGGAGATCTAATCTCTGGTCTTGGTTGGGGACCATGCGATCTCCCACCCAAGGAATTGTCGCAAAGGCAACATTCTGTGCACTGATATGGTAGGAATATTTTGTAGGGTATGCTTTTGGAAGAGGCTTGCCTCCAGGTGAAGCATTCATGCTACCTGAATTTCATTTCCAATCTCATGTGAGAACGCGTCATTGCAGCAAGAGAAGCCATAGCTACTGCAGATTTGGCCACTTGATCAGCCAAAGTGTTTCCTATAATATGTACTCCTACACGGTGGTGTACACGTTGGTGGCCCAATGTACATACTACATGAGCATCTTTTAGCTTATCCTTCACATCAGCCATCCTCCCCCACAGAGTTCTGTATTTTACGGTATTCCCCTTTGAGTCTCTGAACCCATTCAGTCACCAGTGATTGAGATAATCATTGTAGGACTGGACACAGTAGTACGAATCACACAATCAATGTGGGGTGTCCTGGATCTGTAAGTTCCAGGGCCAGGATAAGACCTTTAAGCTCAGCCAACTGTGCTGTTCAGTCCCCGTGTGAGTTTGTGTGTAGGTATTCTGAGGGTGGAATACACCATTCTTCCTCACTCTTGTCACATTTGCGTAAGTGGCTGAGTACTGATATTTTGGACCTACAGCTGGTTGTGCTGAACCATCGGTGTAAATGACAGTTTGATATCTGTCAAGTGGCAAGATGTTAAGAGGTGCCAGGTACTCCTGTTCATATTGGAAACACTCTTGTGTTTGAAGTTTTGGGCCAAAGATGTAATCAACATCAGCGGCAGTAAGGGAGGTTGCCCATTAAATCCAATGTGGATGTAATGCTTTAGCGTTAGGAGCGCTTGCTTCAGTGACAGACTCTAAGGTTGTCACCTGGGTAACGACAAAAAAGGTGTTTCCCTTGGACAAGTGGCCTCTCCTTAATGACAGCCATCTGTACAGCAGTCAGATTTTTTTCTGTGGGTACAAAACGTTGTTCAGTGTTGGAATATAAAAGTGATTTATATGCTATGGGCACTGTGTCGCACTCAATAAAGGTGACATAGGCGATCCCAATGGCACCAGCAATTATTCTGATGACAAAATTTGTTTTGTTGTCAGATATCTAAGTGTTTTGCTTCTAGCATGTCTTGCTTCAATTCCCTGAGGATGCGAGTGTGTTCAACTGTCAAGTGTCTGCTTGAGAAATCTGGGTGAATTAAATCATAGAGTGGTTTGATGCACTGTGCATAATCAGGAATATACATTTTGAAAAAGTTAAACAAAGCAAGTAATGACTGCAGTTTCTTGATCGTGTTTGGTGCTTGGAGTTGAGCACATTTTTCTAGAAATTGTGGGGCCAGCCTCTTACTCTTGTTTGATAGCTCAGTGCCCTAGGAACAATACAATGAGAAAGGCTATTTTCGCTTTCTTGAAATTGAATTTGCAGCCAAGGGCTGCAAATCCTAAAATGATCCAATAAATCCTCTGCAAGATGAATGATGAGGTCTTCATCTGTGAGATAGATGTCATCCACATAGGACAACGCCTCTGGATCAATATCATGCAATATTGATGAGACATGGACAGAAAACAACCCTGGGCTGTTTTTATAGCCCTGGGGCAAACAGGAAAACCGTTTTTGTGAGCCAAATGAGAATGCACTCAGGTCCCGACTTTCATGCGCTAAGTTTTGGCAGAAAAAAACATTGGAAATATCCAAGGTTGTTTTGTTTCTTTTTCACACTATGTTGTTAATTAGTGTGGTACTGTGTACATTTTGTATTGCATATGTGCGTGGGTAGGTATTTAGGTGTCTGTAATCTAAGACTATTGTATATGAATGGTCTGGTTTTGCAACAGGGCATAATGGGTTATTCATTGCAGAAACACAGGGATCTATTACCCCCAGGTACTCAAGCTGAGTGAGGAGCTTCCTCACTGGAGCTTTGGACTCATGTTTAACAGGATATTGGGGCTGAGGGGTGTAGACCTGATCCCTATTGCATGGTAGAGGAAATCTTTATCCCACCCTCTGTGTCTGTGGTACAGTGCAGGAGCCTGCGCCAACGTCCAGTCAACAGCATAGGCTTCTTTTAGCACCTCTGGACAAGATCTGAGAAAGAAGTCAAAATTACATCTTCCCCATGTGGGACCTTACGGACATGTTTGGGTGGCCCATCTCTTTCTGCCAATAGTTTATCACAATTCGGTTTTTCCCAAAATATTACACTAATGGTGCGCTCTATGTCTCCCTCAATCTGGATGTTAAACTCATAAAACCTGTCAGGTGGGAGAACGCACCAGTCCGCAGTCTCGACTGCAAGAAAGTAATTTGATGCTGTCGCATCCAGATGATCTTACAGATTCTGGCGACATATTGTGACTTCTGCTGCGCTATCCAGCAGGGTCACTGCCCACGTCCTATTCTTCAGCAATGTTCTCAAGTTTGCTGGCATGTTTAATTGAAATTGTTGCCCCCTTTTTTTTTTTTTTTTATTGTCGGGATTTCTTGTCTTTCTTGTCTGAAGACCGCTGTAAGTCTTTCTTCAGTTTCATGTAGTCAGGACATTGCTCTGACCGGCCCACTCGCTCACTGCGTCTATACAGTGTGTCCTGAAAGGAATGGAGGGACGTTAATCAGTATATCTGTCATGAGCCTTTAAAGTTTCTCTATTTCTGAGATTATGGCCCTCAATACGACCCTGGCGGTACGAAGACTACCAGGGCCGCTGTGGCGGTGTCACCGCTGACAGGCCGGCGGTAAATACCACCAAATTAGTAGTTTGGTGGTTTGGACTAAGCAAAACCGCCAAGCCTCCACCTGTTCTTCGCCACATTACTGCGTTTTTCCGGGCTGGAGGTGAGCACCTACAGCACGCAGATGGCGTGATACTGCTAGTGGTATCACGAGGCGGGCGACCGCTAGCATTTTTCTGGCGGTCTTGCACTCTGTGACAGGAATAAGCATTCTTGTCACCAGGATATACTCGCACACATGCCCAAGTACCCACACATATGCACTCACATACTCCCACACACAAACACCCCCACTCACCTACGCACTCACGTCATACACCCCCATTCACACTAACATAGATACACAAACACCACACTCATACATGCATTCACTCCCCCGCAGCACATACTTACATTCACACCCCCTCCCCCAGCGCATGCATAAATTCACACACCCCTCTCCCAGTGCATATATACATTCACACATCCCTCCCCCAGTGCATACATACATTCAGACCCTCCCTCCCCCAGCGCATACATACATTCACACCACCTCCCCCAGCGCATACATTCATTCACAACCCCCTCCCTCAGCGCATACATACATTCACAACCCCCTCCCCCAGGACATACATACATTCACACACCCCTCCCAGTGCATACATACATTCACCTCCCCAGCGCATTGATACATTCACACCCCTCTCCCCGCCCGCTCATACATTCACACCACCCTCCCCCTGCACTGCCTATACGTACTCACCTTCCCCCGTCCACTCACACAAACACTCACTGCCCTCCCTGTCCACTTACATACACATGCACATGCCTACACCCACTCACCCCTTCCATCTGCTCAATCGCACTCATGCACTCAATCGCTCACAGCCGCATCCACACTCACTCACCCCATCCACAAACACTCACTCACCCCCTTGCTCCATTCACAAACACTCTATCACCCCCACCCCCACCCACAATCACTCACACATGCAGACACGCACCAACAAACACCCCCCACCCCGCATTCATGACATTCACACAAGCACTCACACACGCAGACACACACACACACACACAAACCCTCCCCTGTCAGATGATCCACTTCCATCGTCTGTCGAGGAGGTCGTCCGGGAGGGCACGGGCCTGGCGCTTTCACCACCGGCAGTGTCTCGCCATATGGACACCGCCACACCATATTACGGTTGTAATACGGTGTGCAGTCTCTTTTTGGCGTGGCGGCACTGCCTCTGCACCGCCGACCACCAGCACGATTGGTCTCGGAATTCCACCCGATTTTGGATGGATGTCAGAGATCAGTCATATTAGGGCGGTCTTCAGACTGCCAGCAGTGATGGTATTTCAATGCCGGCGACTTCAGTGGTCTTTGGAAAAGACCGCCGAAGTTGTGACGAGGGCCTGTATCTCCTTTTGGAGCTCTCCAGATGTGGAGAGTCAGCTCTCTGACTTCTTCTATCTTTATTGGGTTTCTGTTTATCCCAGCGTTTTTTACAACCCTTTTGTGCTTGTTTATTACCATCCTTTGGGGTGGTATTCCGAATTTCAGGCTTCTTTGGCTTGATTCCCTAACTATCCTGTCCTATACAAGTATAGGTGTCAGAACTATTTTTCAGTAAGTGATGCTCCTGTTCCAACTGTGGAATCTCCTGGAGCCACTGGCATATTACCAACACTACCACTTCCCCTTTAATATTACTTAGTATTATTGAGGAGACTGTGTTGAAGTTATGCATATGTTTCACCCCCCAAATCTAGGCCTGGGGCAGCCCTGTGCTCATTTTGAATGTGTTTTAATACTTCCGGCAAGTGTCAGGGTACCATGCGTGGTAGTGTAAATGGCAGCGAAGACTGTACCCGATGTGGTGCAGTTGTCCACTGAGGGAATCATTCTGAATGGCAAGCACATTGTGAGAATCCTATGTCTATCTTGGGATCGCGTGTGGGGAAACACTGATCCAGCTGGTTAGTTTTTTGAGCTATCCAGAACGTAATCGTCTCACGTTCCGTGGGTGCTTTGCCCACAATAGAATGAATGTACTGTTTGCGAGTTAATCCCAGTAATGGCCAATTGGTGACCAGCTGGTATAGCCAGTGCTGGGGCGATGTTTAAGGACTGCATAGTGAATTGTACTAATCGTCTGTAAAGTTGTACTAGCTATTATAAAGTGTACGTAACTCAGCTATTTGCATGGCCTGTACGCCAGGATGTAGTGTGTATGTGGCAAACATAGGCCATGTTGGTCCGTCATTACTTAAGGGACCAAATCTTGTGGGTTGTATTACATGTGGGAGGACGCCATTGAACCAACTTTGTTGTTCTTGATAAGAAAGCAGTATTTCTTACCGCTGCGGTACGTTTGCTACTTTATATGTGTGAAATGTATGTGTTCTGTTATTTTACTCTTGAAAGGTGATCCAGGAATTAAATATTTCTGTTTGGTAAGCTTTGTGAGCTTCCACAATAAATGTGACAACCGCCCTCATTTGCTAAGCCTTTGGCTTCTAGGTGTTGTTTTAATGCATGTCTGGTCTGACATTTTCTGAAATGTTTCTGGCGTTAGCCATGTTGAGTAATGGGAACAGAGAGGGAACATCAAATGGGGAGAAGTCCTTTTAAGAGTTGAAGCTTGAACAACCTATAGCCTAGTTGGGTGCTCCTTATTCAGCTGAGGAAGATTATCCCTACGTCCACGGACATCTCCATATACTGGTACTAATGGTACCTCCTGTGTGTGAGACAGGGGATATCCGTAAATAAGTGCTAAAACACCATCGTGGGTAGCGCCATGTCATAGTTGGACTCTCGCTTCTAGATGAGACTGCTGGTTTAGGGATGACAGCACTTTTCTTTGTAGACCACTAAGTCAATCCAACAACAAGTCGCAACTGTTGGCCCAACCCTCCAAAAACCCAAACAGTAAAAGGTATTTTCTGGCAGCCTTACACATTGACTCTAGATTGCGACATCTCAGGGGAGTCGTGGTGGAACAGAAGTTTCCCTTTTCTCACGTTAGCAATAAGTCTCAGTCACACACAGGCAATGAATGGGATGCAGAAAAGTTTTTAATAGGTTTATTAAAAAGACTGCAATCTACAGTAAATATGCATGAGCTGCAATGATTAGGATAACAAACAATAAAAGAAGCATAATAGCGAAGGTGAGAGTTGTGAATACAAAGACCCCCACCATCTTGCAATAAACATGATATTTAAAATCCCTAGCATGGAGAACCTAATCTCCAACCTAATGAGAGCTACGTATGATAAACCTAATCTGCCAGCACCATGTCCATGAGAAGTGCCCTCAACCCTTGTTACCTCGGAATGAGGTCTCTAGGTCATACTCTGTGGTGACACAAAGGCTGAATACTGGAGTGAGGTTAAGTGCGGCATAGATGGCATCCAGAAGGAATCCCTCTGATAACCTTGTCTGTTTGAGCTGTATGTATACAGATCATTTAGGAACTTTGACTCAGGTATGTTCCCAAAAACTGATAAGGAGGCTGGCTTGTGGCAGCAATTATATAAACAAACCCCAACCAGCGTACATTATATTTTATCACACGTAAGTGTGAAAGGGGCATGATGTTAATTCCTACGGACATCACTTGATCGTGATGCAGATAGGCACGCCTTCACAGAGTGGCACTAAAACAGGGCATGCTAAGTGGTTTAAAAGTCACTAGGTGACGGGACACAGGCCTGCAAGCCAAAGGGCTAAACTAATCTCCTGAGTCCCAATAAAAACTAAACTAGATTCACCACAGAAGGTCTTCAGTTGGGAGGCGTATTACAGAAGATTGCGTTATATGCAGACAACCTTCTCATGATCCTCTGCAACACTGATAAAGACCTCAATGGGGCTAGAGACCTACTGTTGCTTTTCGCCACGGTCTCAAGTCTACATGTGAACTGCTCTAAAAAGAAACTCTTCCCTTTTGCCCAGGCCCCCCAGCTCCAGGGAGACCATGCGGTGTCTGGAGCTGGAGCTCTGCTGCCTCCCCTACTTGGGGGTTAAGGTTTACCACTCCCTAGTGGACACCTTGGAAATGAACTACAGAGCGGCAATTCAAAACTTGAAAACGTCCATTGCCTTCTGGCAAACGCTTCCCATATCAGTGGCGGGTTGCATAGCTGTCCTAAAGATGGTGGCCTTGCCCCACCTCCTGCACTTATTTGGGTCCCTCCCGCTTTGGCTGCCCCAAACTTTTTTCTCTGACCTCAACACCATAGTCACAGCCTTTATTTAGGGCAACAGGTATAGGCGGGTAGCGCTTACAACACTTCAGTGTCTAACATTGAGGGGAGGTTTGTCGGTTCCAGATTTTGAGACTTACTACTTGAGGGCTCAGCTGCAATGGCTCATTAAATGGTTTACTAGCTAGTGGTCCCCAGACAGCTCCATGGATGGTTTCATGCCCTCCCTGAATATGCTGTTGAAGCTAGTTCTCAAGGCTCCAGGATCATCAGGCTACCCCTGCAGGGCCACAGAACGATGCAGAAATGTTTGGCAAGATGTATGAGGAAGCCCAATACTAAGATACCGAATTCTTCTGCACTTCCCTGCATGGTCATCTTGCTGCTCCAACACGGTAATAGACAGGCTGAGTTGGGGGCCTGGACTGTGGCGGGAATCACAACACTGGATGACCGCTACTGAGATTTCCCCATACTCCGCTTTGAGGATTTACAGGCTGAATTCGACATGCCAAGAGACCACTTCCTGCTTTATGGCTTGTAAGGAAATGCCTCCTTGGCATGGTTACCCCTGACTTTTTGCCTTTGCTGATGCTATGTTTTGATTTGAAAGTGTGCTGAGGCCTGCTAACCAGGCCCCAGCACCAGTGTTCTTTCCCTAACCTGTACTTTTGTTTTCACAATTGGCACACCCTGGCATCCAGGTAAGTCCGTTGTAACTGGTACCCCTGGTACCAAGGGCCCTGATGCCAGGGAAGGTCTCTAAGGGCTGCAGCATATCTTATGCCACCCTGGGGACCCCTCACTCAGCACAGACACACTGCTTGTCAGCTTGTGTGTGTTGGTGAGGACAAAAAGAGTAAGTCGACATGGCACTCCCCTCAGGGTGCCATGCCAACCTCACCCTGCCTATGCAGTATAGATAAGTCACCCCTCTAGCAGGCCTTACAGCCCTAAGGCAGGGTGCACTATACCATAGGTGAGGGCACCAGTGCATGAGCACTGTGCCCCTACAGTGTCTAAGCCAAACCTTAGATATTGTAAGTGCAGGGTGGCCATAAGAGTATATGGTCTGGGAGTCTGTCAAACACGAACTCCACAGCACCATAATGGCTACACTGAAAACTGGGAAGTTTGGTATCAAACTTCTCAGCACAATAAATGCACACTGATGCCAGTGTACATTTTATTGTAACATACACCCCAGAGGGCACCTTAGAGGTGCCACTGAAACCTTAACCAACTACCCGTGTAGGCTGACTGGTTTTAGCAGCCTGCCACACTCGAGACATGTTGCTGGTCACATGGGGAGAGTGCCTTTGTCACTCTGTGGCTAGTAACAAAGCCTTCACTGGGTGGAGATGCTTATCACCTCCCCCTTGCAGGAGCTGTAACACCTGGCGGTGAGCCTCAAAGGCTCACCCCATTTGTTACAGCACCACAGGGCATTCCAGCTAGTGGAGTTGCCCACCCCCTCCGGCCACGGCCCCACTTTTGGCGGCAAGGCCAGAGGAGATAATGAGAAAAACAAGGAGAAGTCACTGGCCAGTCAGGACAGCCCCTAAGGCAACCTGAGCTGAAGTGACTCTGACTTTTAGGAATCCTCAATCTTGCAGATGGAGGATCCCCCCAATAAGGATAGGAATGTGACCCCCTCCCCTTGGGAGGAGGCACAAAGAGGGTGTAGCCACCCTCAGGGCTAGTAGCCATTGGCTACTGCCCTCCCTGACCTAAACACCCCCTACATTCTGTATTTAGGTGCTCCCCTGAACCTAGGAACTCAGATTCCTGCAACCTAAGAAGAAGAGGACTGCTGAGCTGAAAAACCCTGCAGAGAAGACGGAGACACCAACTGCTTTGGCCCCAGCTCTACTGGCCTGTCTCCCCACTTCTAAAGACACTGCTCCAGCGACGCTTTCCCCAGGACCAGCGACCTCTGAATCCTCAGAGGACTGCCCTGCTCTAGAAGGACCAAGAAACTCCCGAGGACAGCGGCTCTGTTCACCCAAGACTGCAACTTTGTTTCCAAAGAAGCAACTTCAAGACAACTGCGTTTTCCGCCGGAAGCGTGAGACTTGCTACTCTGCACCCGACGCCCCTGGCTCGACTTGTGGAGAAACAACACTTCAGGGAGGACTCCCCGGCGACTACGAGACTGTGAGTAGCCAGAGTTGCCCCCCCTGAGCCCCCACAGCGACGCCTGCAGAGGGAATCCAGAGGCTCCTCCTGACCGCGACTGCCTGCTTCCCAGATCCCGACGCCTGGTAAAGACTCTGCACCCGCAGCCCCCAGGACCTGAAGGATCGGAACTCCAGTGCAGGAGTGACCCCTAGGAGGCCCTCTCCCTTGCCCAGGTGATGGCTACCCCGAGGAGCCCCCCCCCTTGCCTGCATCGCTGAAGAGACCCCTTGGTCTCCCATTGATTTCCATTGGAAACCCGACGTGTGTATGCACACTGCACCCGGCCGCCCCCGTGCTGCTGAGGGTGTACTTTCTGTGCTAACTTGTGTCCCCCCCGGTGCCCTACAAAACCCCCCTGGTCTGCCCTCCGAAGACGCGGGTACTTACCTGCTGGCAGACTGGAACCGGGGCACCCCCTTCTCCATTGAAGCCTATGAGTTTTGGGCACCACTTTGAACTCTGCACCTGACCGGCCCTGAGCTGCTGGTTTGGTAACTTTGGGGTTGCTCTGAACCCCCAACGGTGGGCTACCTTGGACCCAAACTTGAACCCCGTAGGTGGTTTACTTACCTACAAAAACTAACAAATACTTACCTCCCCCAGGAACTGTTGAAAATTGCAGTGTCTAGTTTTAAAATAGCTATATGTGATTTATTTGAAAAGTGTATATGCTATTGTGATTATTCAAAGTTCCTAAAGTACTTACCTGCAATACCTTTCATTTGAAGTATTACATGTAAAATTTGAACCTGTGGTTCTTAAAATAAACTAAGAAAAGATATTTTTCTATACAAAAACCTATTGGCCTGGAATTGTCTCTGAGTGTATGTTCCTCATTTATTGCCTGTGTGTGTACAACAAATGCTTAACACTACTCCTCTGATAAGCCTACTGCTCGACCACACTACCACAAAATAGAGCATTAGTATTATCTCTTTTTGCCACTATCTTACCTCTAAGGGGAACCCTTGGACTCTGTGCATACTATTCCTTACTTTGAAATAGTGCATACAGAGCCAACTTCCTACATGGCTCCATAAGGACCACTAAATGGCTTCACTAGGGAACGGGAAACACAGAACCTAGAGGCCAACTCTGCTGCACCCATGTGCTACAAGCAGTTGGTACATTCTGAGCGGTAACTTGCCTGTACTCTCACTTGCAGACTGAAACTGTACAACCCTTAGATGGCCAAGTGGGAAGAGGATCTGGCACTAGCAATTCCAGAAAGAATTGCTAGTGCAAAAACGTGGGAGGTCATAATGGATAGAATCCCGATAGTCTCCGGGAATGCGAGGTTTAAGCTCATTAACTTTTATATACTACACAGAGCATACCTTTCTATTGACAGGATAAATAAATACTTTGACACAACAAAAGCGGCTTGCTCTCGATGTGGAGTGGTAGATGTCCCCTTCCTGCACATGATATGTTCATACCCAGATTGGCCTCCTGTTGGACAGAGGTCTTGAAATTTCTAGCAGAGGTCATGGAAAAAATGGTTCTGACGACTCCTGCCCTCTGCTTACTACACTCGTTCCCTCATACCTCTAAAGTTAAGTTGACTAACAAGTTCCAGGATTTAGGTCTTATACTAGCAAAAAGGGAGAACACCAGATGCTGGAAGGATCCCAGGGGACCCACCTTTATCTCCTGGCGCAGGGAGCTGAAGAAATGGACACAATGTGAGAGAACCCTACTATGCAGAGAGGCCTGTAGAGGTATCGGTAGACCAGAGGTAGCTCAGGCCCGGGAGGTACTCGTGGACATCCTGGTTTAGCCGGACACCCACTCAGGCGATTTCTCACTAACTAGCTCCCCTCATACTTAGTTTTAACCAGCACTTGATACTAGCCAAGATAGTAGGGAACTTTCACTAGAATCCTTGATTGTGATCGCACCATTACCCTGGGGCACAGGACAACCTGATATTTAAATAACAAGCACAAACTATACCACAGGATCTTAGATGCAATTGACTCACCTTCTGACCCCTGTAACGTCCCTAAATGTAGTATTTAGGGCCCCCCCTGAAACTCGCTTTTCCAATTCCTGGTGACCTGAAAACAAAGAAGGACTGGAGAGCTGCACCAGCAAAGAAGACTCCAGATGACAACTGACTTGGCCCAAGCCCTACCGGCCTGCCTGCAGCTTCAAGACTCCTGCTACAAAAAGACGACGCATCCTGCAGGATCAGTGACCTCTAAAAACCCACAGAGGACTGCCTACCTACATAAGGACTAAGGTCTTCCGAGGACAGCGGCCTTCCCACAAGAAAACCTCCAAGACGGACTCCAGAAACACCCCTCATCCGCGAGTCCTCCCACTCAGCACGTGATGCCCACGTCCCATGTCCAGGTGGACCACCGGTCAAGAGAAGGTCCCCAGGTGATTCTGACCTCGAGTCCACCCTTGTTTAACCTCTCCTGCTCAACACCGATTTCCCAACACCTAAAGGTACCCCTGCGCCCGCAACCCCCTGCCCTTAGCGATCCCAACTGATGGTCCAGTAACGTCCAGTGGGATCTCTACTTACCTGTCCAACCATTGGTCTTCTTAAGCCGACTCCATGGATCAAGCCTGCAGCATCTTTGCATCCTCTGGGGTTCCTCCACTGAAAAGCATTGACTGTGTGTGTCGAAAAAATGCTTAGCACTAACCTCTGATAAGCCTAACCTGCTTGACCACACTACCACAAACGAGAGCATTAGTATTATCTAATTTAGCCTCTGTAAAGACTCTAGGAATCCACTGGACTCTGTACATACTATACCTTACTTCGGTATAGTATATACAGAGCCAGCTTCCTACACCGACTGTTCTGCTTCACCATACATTGGGATTTAACTCATCGTCCTGACTGAGGGAACCAAATAGTAAGCAAGGGCAAAGAGAGGGGTGTCCAACTAAAAATCCCTACCATCTACTCAAAAGTGCAATCTGAATGCTATTCTGGTGTGAAAGAGGGGTGACTAAATCCAACACTGGGGCAAAGGAGACACAATAATTTCATCCTGGTCCCCATTCAGGTCGACATGCTTCAGCCCTTTACCTGTCCACCAAGGATCCAGGGCTTTCATCAGGACCAGACAGGCCCTATATGACCTGTATTATATCCCTTATCACTATGCACACACACACATTTGTTGTGCTCATTCACTCTATATCAGATCTCTACTCTCTGGTCAGTCGATATAGGTGGATATTCCTTTTTGAAAATGGTCCTATGTAATGAGCATAAATATACATTTACGTATTCAATAAGTCACATCAAGCAAAACATGAAAAATGAATAGGAGAGCTATTCGGTGTAAAAAAAAAAAAAAAAGAGCCACATGTACGACTAAACATTATTTGTAGAGCCACTACTCAGATTAAGACCTCATATGGGTCATCCTGGAGACCATTACACCACATGTAGGTACAACAATACAAGCCAGTTTTTACTGGAAAGAGAACAGCATTGGGTTTATTGTTTGTAAACCCTCACATCTAGCCTGAATGATGATATTCCCTGGTTAGAGATACACCCCTAAATTGGTAACTAAATTGAGTACTTTAGATACATCAAATCTTGGAAATTACATTGTTAGGCCCTCATGCTTGTTATTTTTTTAAGACAACCCGTGATGTCAGCGGAAAACCTTTTTCTTAATACAAGGCCAAACCAGAACGAAGGGGACTTTTACAATGTTTCCATCGCTGGAGCATAATTGTGCCTCTGAAAGCTGACAGGGAGTAAAAAAATAAATGGTCATTTGGGACTAAATTAAAACCTAACTCAGAAGCAGGTAGTCCTTACACAGCGGTAAAATACACTGAAACAAAGATTCAAAACATTCTAAGTCTGTGCAGCAAGGAAGTAACTCGCCTCTTGAACAGATTTTCATGAGGCGCTTCTGTACATAAAAGCTGCTGCTTTTACTGAAGCTGGAGGGGCTGGTGGTCAGTGAAGACTGTAGTGTCGATGGCTGGTGACGTAACCGGCCATCCAACACTTTCTAACAGCCGGGGTGATTCCCGGATATCAGAGGGAAATGTTACCTCTGTTCTGTGTGTGTATGGTTTGCCCCGAGGTCTCTGATCCGGGGCCATAAATAAAGGAGGGGCGTGGTCTGCCAGGACAGGGAACGGCACGGCTGTGTGCAAGCAACACGCCGGACCGCTGCTTCAAGTACCTGGGCCCGACCCGAACACGCGGCTGGCAGTTAAACACAGTTGGTGTCCGCGTGTTCATTTTATTCAGCGCTGCAAAGCCGCGATATCGGGATTGGTCCCTGACCGCCTGATACTACATTGGCGACAGAGGAGGCGGCTCCACGCCACCAAGATTGCCCCGCTGTGGCCGCCAATCATGCAGTGCTCGTGCGGCGGGTGCGATCTGTGTACAAACTCCAACAAGATCAAAGTGGCAGCCGCCTACAACGCGGTGCTCATGCCGCTTTGGAAGAACTAGCCGGATATTAGACCCACTGGGCATTCCTGAGCATTTTTGAATGCCAGTATAAGATCCTGCACCTCCTGAACCACAGGATCCTGAATACAAGGCCAGCCCTCTAACAGCTGATGCCCGCCCCTCATGGAAGAATGCACCTGGAACAACAGTAAATACTGTGACACCCCTACACTCGGTGCCAGTAATACAGATCCACCAGCCACACCTGGCAACACTGCCATTACCTAAGAGACACGCCTGCCTGCCACCACAACATCACCCCAGTCTGACCAGCCGTCATGTCCGCCATACCTCCGGTAGAGCCGTTCATAGTAGAGGGGGGCCCCTCTGCCCAAGCCCCTAGATGGAAGGAATGGGTGGAAAAAGTACTCCTCTTCTTCGAGGCCACTAAGGAAGCGAATGACCAGAAGCGCGCCATGCTTATCCACATAGGAGGGAGAGACATATATAAAATATCTAAAAGTCTTGTGGAAGACGCCCCAACAACACTCATAGCTGTGTTAAACAGGAATTTCGAGCCCATGGTCAACACAGACTATGAGAGATTCATATTCAGGCAGGCCAGGCAACAAGCAGAAGAGTCACTGGATGCCTTCCACATGAGGCTGAGAGAATTAGCCAGCACCTGTCGGTTAAACGATGAAACAGAAGAAGTGAGATGACAACTCAATCAGGGGTGTGCCTCCTTAAAACTCAGAGAGCGCATGTTAGAAGAGTCTGGAAAGCCACTACCGGACATCCTGCAAATGGGGCGCACAAAAGAGCTGTCACGAGCCCGCGCATCTCACATGGAGGCAGCCCTACAGCGACCCATAAAAGAAGAGACGGCCAACACGGTCACAGGACCGACATGCAAAATCAAACAACAGCCGAACAGGGTTCAAGCGAAGCAATGCGGATATTGTGGGGGAGTCCCACACAAACCGTCGGAATGCCCAGCAAGCGGCAGAATATGCTCCAGCTGTGGGAAGATAAATCACTTCGCAAAAGTCTGCAGATCCAAAAGAACCAGAACTGGAAATGCGTCAGTCAACACCGCAGCAGAAAGCACAGCGTCAAACAAGTCAGAGCCGGGGAGTGACTTGGATGATGACGAGGCCATGGTACATGTAGTTCACTCCCTTTTCACTGTCAAAAACACCCACTCTCGTCAAGCAACACTCCCAAGGTGCCAGATCCAAATGGGCACACACGAGACCATTGCAGTGGTGTACACAGGAGCATCCATCAACCTCCTAGCAGCAGAAGAACACTGCAGGATGATACCAACCCCCACGCTAACTAAAGCAAATGTGAAAGTCCACGCGTATGGGCAGAGCACTCCACTAGCCCTGAAGGGTATGTTCCAAACTACCCTCACCCATGGATCGCGGTCCACCCCAGCGAAGGTCTATGTGACCGAGGAAGGACGAGGAATGCTGCTAGGCTGTAAAACTGCTGAAGAACTGGCGATAGTCACATTTCCATTTAGCATCCATCAAGAATCCATAACAGATTTGTTAGCGAGGTATGAAGGAATATTCGAAGGGATCGGTTGCCTCAGAGACTGTGAGATCAAACTCCACATTGATGAGTCAGTACAGCCAGTAGCCCTCCGGCACCTGCGGGTCGCATTCCACCTCCGACCCAAAGTGGAAAGAGAACTAGACAACCTCGAAAAGGCAGGTATCATTAAAAAAGTCTCCGGACCCACACCATGGGTCTCACCCATTGAGGTAGCACGCAAGCCCAAACAGCCAGGGGAGGTTCGCATATGTGTGGACATGCGCCTCCCCAATGCCGCCATCAAGCGAGAAAGGCATCTGACTCCCACAATTGATGACATCCTGGGAGAGCTCAGTGAGTCTCAATGGTTTTTAAAGCTAGACCTCCGATCCGGGTCCCACCAGCTGGTGTTAGCAAAAGACTCACGCTACATCACAACCTTCTCCACACACGTCGGACTGAGGAGGTACAAGCGGTTAAACTTTGGGATATCAAGTGCCGCTGAGGTTTTCCAAAATGTCATCCATGAACTGCTGGCTGACCTGCCTGGAACCCTCAACGTCAGCGATGATATCCTTGTCCATGCACTCACCATTGCGGAACATCACTCTCGCCTCCAGAACGTCCTACAGCAAATCCAAGAGGCTGGGCTCACCTTGCACCGTCGGAAGTGTGAGTTCCTCAAGGACAGGATACAATTCTTCGGCTACACCTTCTCGGCAAGTGGCGTTGCCCCAGATACGACCAAGGTAAATGACATCAAGAGTGCCACCCCTCCGACAAGCACCACAGAAGTACGGAGCTTCCTCGGAATGGTCAACTACTGCGGGCGTTTTATTAAAGATCTGTCCTGCCTCACTCTTCCACTTCGGAGGTTGACCAAGGCCTCTGAACCATGGAAGTGGGAATCCGCGGAGCAGGCGGCGTTTGAAGCTATCAAAGATGCACTATCCAGCGAAACCACTCTAAAGTACTTTGACGCAAAAAGGAGCACGAAGATTGCTGTTGATGCCGGACCAAAAGGGTTAGGCGCTGTGTTGCTACAAGAACAAGCAGAGGGAATGTGGGCCCCAGTCGCCTACGCTAGCAGGTCACTCACCGAAACTGAGCAGAGTTACTCTCAGATAGAAAAGGAGGCCATTGCAGTATCCTGGGGCTGTAAATACTATCACATCTATGTCTATAGCCGCCCATTCATCGTGACCACCGACCACAAGCCTTTGCTCCCTCTTTTCAACGCACAGCCTCAAAACCGCCGCCGAGAATCGAAAAGTGGATGTTACAACTGCAGGACTATCGCTGCCAACTGGAGTACCGCCCGGGGTCAGAGAACCCCGCAGCCTACCTGTCGAGACATCCACGAGAAGCGTCGGACACAGAGGTTGATGAGGCGCAAGAGACTGAAGAGTATGTTTGATACGTCACAGACCGGTCCAGACCGCTGCCTATGTCAGTAGACAAAATAGTCCAAGCCACGCGGAATGATGAGTGCCTGCAAAAGGTCCTGGTAGCCGTGAGGAACAATCAATGGCATGCCTTGAAAAAACAAGTACTGCTATTGACCTCAGAGTCCCAGCGCATCATAAGCAGTCTGTACAATGTCACAGATGAGCTCACAACTGATGCCGAAGGGTGCCTACTGAGAGGGAACCGGCTGGTTCTCCCATCATCTCTGGCCACCCGAGCCGTCGAGCTAGCACACAATGGTCACCAAGGCATGGTCAAGACGAAAGGGTGCCTGCGATCAAAGGTGTGGTTTCCCCTCATGGACGAACAAGTGGAAACCCTGGTGAGATCATGTGTTTGGTGTCAGGTAACCAGTGAACCAAGCAAGCCTGTCCCCGTAGAGACTGAGTCCTCCCTAGCTGGGCCATGGAAGTCCGCCAGCCTTGACTTCAGGAGCCTACCGGATGGCCGCCACACATGGTTCTCATCGACGATTTCTCCAAGTACCCGAGGTGGAAATCCTACCGGCCCTCACGGCGGACGTGGTGATAGCTGGCCTGGAGAAAGCCATGGCCACTCATGGTTTGATATCTGAAATAAAGACTGATAATGGGCCACCTTTCCAAAGCCGAGAGTTAGCGGAGTACCTAAGAGTCACTGGCACTCATCATCGACGGATCACACCCAGGTGGCCACAGGCCAATGGTGAAGTCGAGAGGTTCATGCGGACACTGAACAAAGTCATTCGCATCGCTGTTGCAGGTGGTCAGGCAGTTGAGTATGCCATATTCTCATTTCTGCGCAATTATCGACAGACACCGCACTCCACTACGAATAGGGCACCCAGTCACATTGCATTTGGGACGGCATCAGTGGATACCATTCCTCATCACTCATCGTGGAATCTTCCCGTCTTGAGTCACAACCAAGCTCAAGAGAAGCGGCGTGTGGCCAATCAACGTGCCAGCCAGAGCAGGAATGCCGCTCTGTCAGCCCTCACAGTCGGGGACCAGGTATTGCTGAAGCACGTTTTGCCAGGAAGTAAGCTTCGTACGCTTTTTGACACTGCCCCTTGGACGATCATTTGCCGAAAGGGGTCTGCTGTTGTCGCTCAGCGTGGGAGTGAAACGATTACCGGAAATATATCTTTATTCAAGAGGTTCCACCGGTCAGGCGGGAGTCTCTTGAAAGGGTTTCGCAGCAATGATGATGACGACTCATCGTCTCCACCGTTTGAGGATGACGATCTCAACTCATCACCCGTTGGTCAACCGGAAGGTCCATCAGACCAGACGCCACCTGAGCTGCTAAGCGCCCCGTCCGATGCGGGTTCCACTCAGAACCTGTCAGGGGTTACCAAATACAATTTGCGTAATAACCCCTGCCCCTCCACGCGTAGCGTGATCACCTGTGTGAGGGGTGAATTTTCATTGTTACTCTACGTATGTTTTGTTGTTTATACATTTTTGGAGGTATGTAGTGTCGATGGCTGGTAACCGGTCATCCAACACTTTCTAACAGCCGGGGTGATTCCCGGATGTCAGAGGGAAATGTTACCTCTGTTCTGTGTGTGTATGGTTTGCCCCGAGGTCTCTGACCGGGGGCCATAAATAAAGGAGGGGAGTGGTCGGCCAGGACAGGGAGCGGCTGTGTGCAAGCAACACGCTAGACTGCGGCTGCGAGTACCTGGCCCGACCCGACCAAGCGGCCGGCAGTTAAACACAGTTGGTGTCCGCGTGTTCATTTTATTCAGCGCTGCAAAGCCGCGATATAGGGATCGGTCCCTGACCGCCCAATACTACAAAGACCTCCCCCATCCCCTGATGTCTCTTCACCACTTCCCCAACTCCTCAGGAGGAAGTGAGTACCGTGATGGGTGGGAATCGGGCAGGATAGATAAAAAAAACCTTGATCTGAGCATCAAAAGAAATAGGCAAGATGGCAGCCTCACAGCCGCAACCTGCTGCGGACGCGCGGGAGCACACTGGGCAAGCACAAACGCAAGCAAGAATGGCCAGTGAAACATAAAGCAGGAACAGTTAACGACAGACAGTTTAGTGGTGTTCCAGAGTGGGAGAATGTGTAGAAGGGCTGCGGGAGCTAATGTTAGGTCACTGCTTTGCATAGGGTGACCACCTGGCAAGAAGGCAAATTCTAGACAGTGACAGTAAAAATTCTGGACAAAAGGTCAACATTCAGGGCAAAAGGCGATTATACGGACATATCCGAGTTAGTTGTACACTTATAAAATATACAGCTGACAGAAGTACAAGCCAAGATAGGTTTATGTTCTTTAGTTTCCAATATATATAGGAAAGTTGAGCATACATTCTCAAATAGTTGGACAGATGTAAAGATGAAAAAACTAGTAAACATATACACTCCTTTGACAGCCAACACAACAGGCAAATTTACAAATTCTAACCCTTACCATGATTGATAGTGGCAAAAGCATTGCTCTGTTGCTGAACATAGGAGAGTTTACAGGCAGTAGCAGGACTAGAGAGTGTGAAAAAAGCCATAAATTATGGTGAGAAAGAAGAGAGGCTATATACTGAGAGGGGGGAGACAGAAAGTAGGAACAGTGAGAGTGAACAGTAAAAGAAGAGGAAAGCGAGTGAGGGTCTGCCAGCTGAGAGAAATAACAGATGGTGAAAATAGAAAAGAAGACAGCATACAAAGATAGAGCGGAGGAAAAAGCAAAAAACATACAAAGAAAGATGGTGATGGTCACAGAGAGAAGGTTGAAAAGAGGAAAAAAGGTAGGGGGACATATAAAAGGTGAGGAGAGGAAATCAAGAGAAAGCATGTAGGGGGAGAGAGAGGCAGAGACTAATGGCTAGGTAGAGGAGAGGAGGAAACAGAAAAAGGGATCTGAGAGATGAAGCTGTTGAATAGGGAGTGAACAGAGAAATTATATGAGGGTTCACTTTGTAACTTAAATGTCAGACCTTTCAATCCCAATTCCTATGCACCATATCTTTAAACATATGGTACTACTCCATACATTCCAATAGACCATATTCACATGGAAGACTTCAGACTTTTAAAGACAAAAATGGCTTTATTTTGTCTGCCTCCCACCTGAGATTTCTTCTGTTTCAATAGGAGTCAGCAGGGGAAATACATTGTCTTGATTAATTCTTCCACATGCCTCTTCTAAAATGTTGGCATGTATGCTACTCTGCTCCTTCCCTTTCACGAAAAGTAGCAGAACAACTTCACTTACTGAGCAGTGTTGCGTGAAATGTTAGCAAATACATCCCTCAAGGGTTTGGCTCAGGTATTAAGACTTACATTTTGTCTTGGACCTTGTACAGTGCTCCGCTGCCTTTTAGCTAGTTGCAGTACCAAATTGACATATGCTTACAGGCAGAAATTCACTGTTTGTTAGAAAAGGGCAATTTTTCAAATAATGAGAGAGAAATCCATCCAAGGTTCCAGTCCGGAGCATTTGCCTGGCAGGTTACAGTGTGGCACTAGACGATTCTGGGATTAGAGCACATCAGTCATTTTATCGAGGCATTTCTACTTGAGCTCCTTGTTCTCCATTCACTGGAAATTATGAAATAAAACATTTACAGAAACACTGATTGCAATAAAATTAAATCCCTCCATTCATAGACGGTGCCTCCCGACCAGCCGTCCCACAGTCAGCTGCTGAAGTGCTTTTACCATAGGGCCTGGGGCTCTGTACAGGCTGCAGGAGAGATAGCTACGTTCCTGACAGGTCTGGCTTTAGTACTGCTGCCAGACGGTGTGAGAATATTTGTTGGGCCACCCACCCCCAAAGACCCACCCCTTCTCCAAGGATTCAATCAGTACCACTCTCCAATTGTGTCCCTCATCTCTACGTAGTGCAAACTGACCACTTTAGTGAGCGTTACACAACGCTAAGGCTTCTTGCGGGGAGACAACACATCTCCCTGCAAAGCCCATACATAAGGTCAAAAAGCATCCATAGAAAGGATTATCATGGACAACAGACATGAGGCACAAATCACGGATGGTCAGTGAAATTTAAGGTCGGTGGTCACTCTAGCTTTGCAGTACTTGGTGGCATCAAGTGGATTGTTTAAATAATTAGATGACTCATTTAATTTTATTTTGGTACTTTTGTCACAGTGGATCATTTGTGGCACCAACAGAAACAATGCCTTGGTGCCTTAGCAGTCTTGCAAGATTGGGAACCAGATACTAGTCCTGATTCAGGTAGGAGTCTCCCGATTTTTTAAGCCAAAAATGGCTTTTTTTTGGCTGTCTCCTGTCTGAAATTGCTTCTCCTTCAATAGAAGTCACTAAGAGAAATTTATTTTCCCTATTACCTTTTTTAAAACTCCTACTTTCTTCCTCCTCTAAAATGTTGCCATGTATGGTACTGTGACTGCAAAACCGGAACCGTGATCCCTGTAACTTTTTACAAAATTGGGATTGGTAAGGAAAATAAATCTTTTTAAGTGTGGTTTGAAACTGCAACCATCCCCAAGTATATGTGATCAACCTAAAAAAAGAGATTTCAAGAACACTACAGAGAAGGGCTGTCAGCTGTTACTTTGTTGTGCAATCATTGAGTTCCACTAACATTAAATAGCCTGTTTAAATTAGGACGGTGTGAACAACATTGAATTTGAGAAGGCGGATGGAGGTGCTTTTGGATGTGGTACGGCAACATTCAAGATTTGAATCAGCAATATTTAAACCAATTATAGCAAAATGTGTCCCATCAATAGCTTCTTTGAAGTACTTACAATTGAGCAGAGTCATCTTCAGGATTTGGGGGCCCGGGCAATATCTATTTAGGGCCCCCAGGCAATATCTATTTAGGGCCCACTCTGTGGAACAAATTTGAACTTGTGTTGCCTATTTCCTGCTAATTCAATCACTTACGATGCCAAACAATATCAAATTATATGTTAAATTTTAATATGGTCACACAAAAATTATATGTTTTTCTCAGGACCCCAAAAATCATTTACAATTCACGGGGTAGAGAAACAGAGGTAGGCATAGGCAGAAAAGGAGAGGAGTTTGGATAGAATATTTAGAACAAACAGAGGTCAAATAGAAGCAAGCATTTGCAAAACAATAGGTCTTGCAGTTAGAGCTATTGGCATTGTAATGACAATGGCGGTCTTTTAAGCAGACCCCCAAAGCCGCTGCAGTCAGCAGACTGGCGGTTTTAAGACTGCCCTAATATGTCTGATCTCTGACTTCTGCCCGAAATTGGGTGGAATTCCGAGACCAGTCATGCTGGGGGTTGGCGGTGCAGAGGCAGTACCGCCACCGGCACCACCAAATCAAATCAAATCAAATCATTAACATTTATAAAGCGCGCTACTCACCCGTGCGGGTCTCAAGGCGCTAGGGGGGAAAGGGGGGGGTTATCGCTGCTCGAACAGCCAAGTCTTTAGGAGTCTCCGGAAAGCGGAGTGGTCCTGGGTGGTCCTGAGGCTGGTGGGGAGGGAGTTCCAGGTCTTGGCCGCCAGGAAGGAGAAAGATCTCCCACCCGCCGTGGAGCGGCGGGTGCGAGGGACGGCAGCAAGTGCGAGGCCAGCGGAGCGGAGGGGGCGGGTGGGGACGTAGAAGCTGAGGCGTCTGTTGAGGTATTCCGGTCCCTTGTTGTGGAGGGCTTTGTGTGCGTGGGTGAGAAGACGGAAGGTGATCCTTTTGCTGACTGGGAGCCAATGCAGGTGTCTCAGGTGTGCGGAGATGTGGCTGTTGCGGGGTACGTCGAGGATGAGGCGGGCCGAGGCGTTTTGGATGCGTTGCAGGCGGTTTTGGGGTTTGGCGGTGGTCCCGGCGTAGAGGGTATTGCCGTAGTCCAGGTGACTCGTGACAAGGGCGTGGGTCACGGTTTTTCTGGTGTCGGCGGGGATCCAGCGGAAGATCTTGCGGAGCATGCGGAGAGTGAGGAAGCAGGCGGAGGACACGGCGTTGACTTGCTTGGTCATGGTGAGAAGAGGGTCCAAGATGAAGCCGAGGTTGCGGGTGTGGTCTGCGGGGGTCGGTGCGGTGCCGAGGGCCGTGGGCCACCAGGAGTCGTCCCAGGCGGACGGGGTGTTGCCGAGGATGAGGACTTCCGTTTTTTCAGAGTTCAGCTTTAGGCGGCTGAGCCTCATCCAATCTGCGACGTCCTTCATACCCTCTTGTAGGTTGGTCTTGGCGCTGGCGGGGTCCTTGGTGAGGGAGAGTACAAGTTGGGTGTCGTCGGCGTAGGAGGTGATGATGATGTCGTGCTTGCGTACGATGTTTGCGAGGGGGCTCATGTAGACATTGAAGAGTGTCGGGCTGAGCGATGAGCCTTGAGGTACGCCGCAGATGATCTTGGTGGGTTCTGAGCGAAACGGAGGGAGGTAAACTCTTTGGGAGCGGTTAGCGAGGAAGGAGGCGATCCAGTCCAGGGCCTGGCCTTGGATCCCGGTGGAGCGTAGGCGGGTGATTAGGGTGCGGTGACAGACGGTGTCAAAGGCAGCCGAGAGGTCGAGGAGAATGAGGGCGACTGTTTCACCGTTGTCCATCAGGGTTCTGATGTCGTCTGTGACTGAGATGAGGGCGGTTTCCGTGCTGTGGTTGGTTCGGAATCCGGTTTGTGAAGGGTCGAGCAGGTTGTTGTCTTCCAGGAAGGTGGTCAGCTGTTTGTTGACGGTCTTTTCTATTACCTTGGCTGGGAAAGGTAGAAGAGAGATGGGGCGGAAGTTTTTCAGGTCGCTTGGGTCAGCCGTAGGTTTCTTTAGTAGGGCGTTGACTTCAGCGTGCTTCCAGCATTCGGGGAAGGTAGCAGAAGAAAAAGAAGAGTTGATGACGGTCTGGAGGTGCGGGGCGATGATGTCGTCGGCTTTGTTAAAGATGAAGTGCGGGCAGGGGTCCGAAGGGGCGCCGGAGTGGATAGAGTTCATGATGGATTTGGTTTCTTCCGTGTTGATGTGGGTCCAGTTGTTGAGGGTGATGTCCGGGGAAGCGGGTTCAGTGGTGTATGGTTGGGTCTGGTGTCCGAAGCTGTCGTGGAGGTCGCTGATCTTGCGATGGAAGAAAGTGGCGAGGGATTCGCACAAATCCTGTGAGGGCGTGACGGCGTTGGCGCTGGCGCTGGGGTTGGAGAACTCTTTGACGATGCTGAAGAGTTCTCTGCTGTTGTGGCTGTTTTTGTCTAGTCTGTCGGTGAAAAAGTTCCTTTTGGCAGTGCGGATCAGGTGGTGGTGTTCGCGTGTAGCGTTCTTGAGGGCGGTCATGTTGTCAGCGGTGTGGTCCTTGCGCCAGGCCTTCTCAAGGGCACGACAAGTTTTCTTTGATTCTTTGAGGGTGTCAGAGAACCAGAGAGGTTTTTTGGTGTTGGTCTGTCGATGCGTGCGTTTGAGGGGAGCAAGGTTGTCAGCGCAGTTGGAGATCCAGTTTGTGAGGTTGAGAGCTGCGTCGTTGGGGTCGGTGGTGAGGGTGGGTTGGTTGGCGGCGAGAGTGGAGAAGAGTTGCTCTTCAGGGATCTTGTTCCACTGTCGACGAGGGATGGGTTGAGTGCGGAGGTGGGAGGTCTCGCGTCGGAATGTGAAGTGGACGCAGCTGTGGTCGGTCCAGTGTAGGGCAGAGGTGTGGCTGAAGAAGACGTGTTTGCTGGCGGAGAAGATAGGGTCGAGCGTGTGTCCGGCGATGTGGGTGGCGGTGTTCACCAGTTGTTTGAGGCCGAGGTTGGCGAGGTTGTCGAGCAGGGTGGTGGTGTTGGGGTCGTTGTTTTGTTCCAGATGGAAGTTGAGGTCGCCTAGGAGGATGTAGTCCGGTGAGGCGAGGGCGTGCGGGGAGATGAAGTCGGCGATGGCGTCGCTGAAAGAGGCGCGAGGTCCGGGAGGACGGTAGACGAGGGATCCTCTGAGGGTGGTCCTTGGGTCGGTGCGAATCTGAAAATGAAGGTGTTCAGCGGCGAGGGGGGGGTCTTCGGTGGAGGTGGTGACGCTGATGGAGTCTTTGAAGATGATGGCGACACCTCCTCCTACTTGGTTGGTGCGGTCTTTTCTGGAGATCTTGTAGCCTTCGGGGATGGCGGGTAGCGATGTCTGGAGCAGAGGAGGCGTTCATCCATGTCTCCGTGATGAAGGCGACGTCCGGGGCTGTGGAGTCCAGGAGGTCCCACAGTTCAACGGCGTGCTTGTGGACGGAACGAGCGTTGACCAGGATGCCCTTGAGGTGGTTGATGGCGCGTGGGCTTGTGGTCGTGGTAGTTGCGTGGTGGAAGATGCGTTTGCAGGAGTTGCAGGCGAAGGGTCCATGGGTGCGTTTGGGGTGAGCTAGGAAGCAGGTTTTGGAGCGCCCTGGGTTGAGGGCGTGGAGGGTGGTGGGGTCGTAGCGGATCAGCGGGGCTTGGGGGAGCTGGGGACCAGGGGTCGTGGCGCTGGGCGCGGGCCAGGCGCGGACGGGCGCAGACGGGCTTGCCTCTGGTGCGCCTCCGGCGCGCCAGCGGCGTGCCCGCTGCGCGCGCCCGCTGCGCAGTCGCGCAGCGGCCGCCATAAGAGGTAGGAGGGGGGGGAGGGGTCAGCTGGGGGCGAATGGGAGCTGGGGGGCGGGGGCGTGCAGGAGGTCGCGGCGGGAAAGCGCGAGGGAGGGGGGGGACAGGTAGAGTGAGAGGAGCTGGGGGAGGGGGTTTAGGGTGGAGGAGGGTGAGTGTTAGGAGGTTTGGAGATTAGGGAGAGAGATAGGAGTAGGGTTGTGAAGATAGGGGAGGGGGGGTTGTAGAGGTGGGTGAGGGAGAGAGGTAGAGTGAGAGGATAGGGAGATAGGTAGTAGAGGGGGTGGCGGGAGGGGGGGAGAGATAGAGAAATAGATAGAGAAAATAGATAGAGAAGTCGATAGATAGGGAAATAGATAGATAGACAGATAGGTAGGTAGGAGGAGGTGGAGAGTGGGGGAGTTAGATAGTGAGATAGGGAGCTAGAGAGATAGGAAGATAGGAGGAGTGAGGGAGGTAGATAGCGAACGGGTTAGCTAGGGGTGAGAGAGGGGGAGGCGAGTGAGGGAGGGGGATGAGGAAGGAGCAGGAGGGCAGGCTCGGGGGAAGAAGACGGAGGAGGTAGAAGAGCCGAAGACAGGAGAACAGAAGACAGAAGAACAGAAGACAGAAGAACAGAAGACAGAAGAACAGAAGAGCAGAAGAGCAGAAGAGCAGAAGACCGGAAGAGCAGAAGACCGGAAGAGCAGAAGACAGAAGAACAGAAGATCGGAAGAGCAGAAGAACAGAGAAGAACAGAGAAGAACACAGAAGAACCGAGAAGAAGAACACAGAAGACCGGAAGAACACAGAAGAACAGAAGGGAAGAACAGAAGAACAGAAGGGAAGAACAGAAGAACACAGAAGAAGATTGCAGAGGGGGAGCGAGGAGGAAGAGACAGAGAGGAGGAAAAGAAGCAGGAGCAGGAGAGAAGGTGAGTGGCGCGGGGCAGGGCGAGGGGCTGGGAGGAGGGGGGTACTTACAGTTAGGTGGGTCTCAGGAACACAGGAACTCGGGAACTTGGAGGAGCTGCAGCGGCAGGGGGAGCGACCTACCCTTGGGTCAAGGGTCGCTACCACTGTCGCGCAGCGGCCGCCATAAGAGGTAGGAGGGGGGGGAGGGGTCAGCTGGGGGCGAATGGGAGCTGGGGGGCGGGGGCGTGCAGGAGGTCGCGGCGGGAAAGCGCGAGGGAGGGGGGGGACAGGTAGAGTGAGAGGAGCTGGGGGAGGGGGTTTAGGGTGGAGGAGGGTGAGTGTTAGGAGGTTTGGAGATTAGGGAGAGAGATAGGAGTAGGGTTGTGAAGATAGGGGAGGGGGGGTTGTAGAGGTGGGTGAGGGAGAGAGGTAGAGTGAGAGGATAGGGAGATAGGTAGTAGAGGGGGTGGCGGGAGGGGGGGAGAGATAGAGAAATAGATAGAGAAAATAGATAGAGAAGTCGATACATAGGGAAATAGATAGATAGACAGATAGGTAGGTAGGAGGAGGTGGAGAGTGGGGGAGTTAGATAGTGAGATAGGGAGCTAGAGAGATAGGAAGATAGGAGGAGTGAGGGAGGTAGATAGCGAACGGGTTAGCTAGGGGTGAGAGAGGGGGAGGCGAGTGAGGGAGGGGGATGAGGAAGGAGCAGGAGGGCAGGCTCGGGGGAAGAAGACGGAGGAGGTAGAAGAGCCGAAGACAGGAGAACAGAAGACAGAAGAACAGAAGACAGAAGAACAGAAGACAGAAGAACAGAAGACCGGAAGAGCAGAAGACCGGAAGAGCAGAAGACCGGAAGAGCAGAAGACAGAAGATCGGAAGAGCAGAAGACAGAAGAACAGAAGATCGGAAGAGCAGAAGAACAGAGAAGAACAGAGAAGAACAGAGAAGAACACAGAAGAACACAGAAGAACCGAGAAGAAGAACACAGAAGCACAGAGAAGAACAGAGAAGAAGAACACAGAAGACCGGAAGAACACAGAAGAACAGAAGGGAAGAACAGAAGAACAGAAGGGAAGAACAGAAGAACACAGAAGAAGATTGCAGAGGGGGAGCGAGGAGGAAGAGACAGAGAGGAGGAAAAGAAGCAGGAGCAGGAGAGAAGGTGAGTGGCGCGGGGCAGGGCGAGGGGCTGGGAGGAGGGGGGTACTTACAGTTAGGTGGGTCTCAGGAACACAGGAACTCGGGAACTTGGAGGAGCTGCAGCGGCAGGGGGAGCGACCTACCCTTGGGTCAAGGGTCGCTACCACTGTCGCGCAGCGGCCGCCATAAGAGGTAGGAGGGGGGGGGGAGGGGTCAGCTGGGGGCGAATGGGAGCTGGGGGGCGGGGGCGTGCAGGAGGTCGCGGCGGGAAAGCGCGAGGGAGGGGGGGGACAGGTAGAGTGAGAGGAGCTGGGGGAGGGGGTTTAGGGTGGAGGAGGGTGAGTGTTAGGAGGTTTGGAGATTAGGGAGAGAGATAGGAGTAGGGTTGTGAAGATAGGGGAGGGGGGGTTGTAGAGGTGGGTGAGGGAGAGAGGTAGAGTGAGAGGATAGGGAGATAGGTAGTAGAGGGGGTGGCGGGAGGGGGGGAGAGATAGAGAAATAGATAGAGAAAATAGATAGAGAAGTCGATAGATAGGGAAATAGATAGATAGACAGATAGGTAGGTAGGAGGAGGTGGAGAGTGGGGGAGTTAGATAGTGAGATAGGGAGCTAGAGAGATAGGAAGATAGGAGGAGTGAGGGAGGTAGATAGCGAACGGGTTAGCTAGGGGTGAGAGAGGGGGAGGCGAGTGAGGGAGGGGGATGAGGAAGGAGCAGGAGGGCAGGCTCGGGGGAAGAAGACGGAGGAGGTAGAAGAGCCGAAGACAGGAGAACAGAAGACAGAAGAACAGAAGACAGAAGAACAGAAGACAGAAGAACAGAAGACCGGAAGAGCAGAAGACCGGAAGAGCAGAAGACCGGAAGAGCAGAAGACCGGAAGAGCAGAAGACCGGAAGAGCAGAAGACCGGAAGAGCAGAAGACAGAAGATCGGAAGAGCAGAAGACAGAAGAACAGAAGATCGGAAGAGCAGAAGAACAGAGAAGAACACAGAAGAACAGAGAAGAACACAGAAGAACCGAGAAGAAGAACACAGAAGCACAGAGAAGAACAGAGAAGAAGAACACAGAAGACCGGAAGAACACAGAAGAACAGAAGGGAAGAACAGAAGAACAGAAGGGAAGAACAGAAGAACACAGAAGAAGATTGCAGAGGGGGAGCGAGGAGGAAGAGACAGAGAGGAGGAAAAGAAGCAGGAGCAGGAGAGAAGGTGAGTGGCGCGGGGCAGGGCGAGGGGCTGGGAGGAGGGGGGTACTTACAGTTAGGTGGGTCTCAGGAACACAGGAACTCGGGAACTTGGAGGAGCTGCAGCGGCAGGGGGAGCGACCTACCCTTGGGTCAAGGGTCGCTACCACTGTCGCGCAGCGGCCGCCATAAGAGGTAGGAGGGGGGGGAGGGGTCAGCTGGGGGCGAATGGGAGCTGGGGGGCGGGGGCGTGCAGGAGGTCGTGGCGGGAAAGCGCGAGGGAGGGGGGGGACAGGTAGAGTGAGAGGAGCTGGGGGAGGGGGTTTAGGGTGGAGGAGGGTGAGTGTTAGGAGGTTTGGAGATTAGGGAGAGAGATAGGAGTAGGGTTGTGAAGATAGGGGAGGGGGGGTTGTAGAGGTGGGTGAGGGAGAGAGGTAGAGTGAGAGGATAGGGAGATAGGTAGTAGAGGGGGTGGCGGGAGGGGGGGAGAGATAGAGAAATAGATAGAGAAAATAGATAGAGAAGTCGATAGATAGGGAAATAGATAGATAGACAGATAGGTAGGTAGGAGGAGGTGGAGAGTGGGGGAGTTAGATAGTGAGATAGGGAGCTAGAGAGATAGGAAGATAGGAGGAGTGAGGGAGGTAGATAGCGAACGGGTTAGCTAGGGGTGAGAGAGGGGGAGGCGAGTGAGGGAGGGGGATGAGGAAGGAGCAGGAGGGCAGGCTCGGGGGAAGAAGACGGAGGAGGTAGAAGAGCCGAAGACAGGAGAACAGAAGACAGAAGAACAGAAGACAGAAGAACAGAAGACAGAAGAACAGAAGACAGAAGAACAGAAGACCGGAAGAGCAGAAGACCGGAAGAGCAGAAGACCGGAAGAGCAGAAGACAGAAGATCGGAAGACAGAAGATCGGAAGAGCAGAAGACAGAAGAACAGAAGATCGGAAGAGCAGAAGAACAGAGAAGAACAGAGAAGAACAGAGAAGAACACAGAAGAACCGAGAAGAAGAACACAGAAGCACAGAGAAGAACAGAGAAGAAGAACACAGAAGACCGGAAGAACACAGAAGAACAGAAGGGAAGAACAGAAGAACAGAAGGGAAGAACAGAAGAACACAGAAGAAGATTGCAGAGGGGGAGCGAGGAGGAAGAGACAGAGAGGAGGAAAAGAAGCAGGAGCAGGAGAGAAGGTGAGTGGCGCGGGGCAGGGCGAGGGGCTGGGAGGAGGGGGGTACTTACAGTTAGGTGGGTCTCAGGAACACAGGAACTCGGGAACTTGGAGGAGCTGCAGCGGCAGGGGGAGCGACCTACCCTTGGGTCAAGGGTCGCTACCACTGTCGCGCAGCGGCCGCCATAAGAGGTAGGAGGGGGGGGGAGGGGTCAGCTGGGGGCGAATGGGAGCTGGGGGGCGGGGGCGTGCAGGAGGTCGTGGCGGGAAAGCGCGAGGGGGGGGGGGACAGGTAGAGTGAGAGGAGCTGGGGGAGGGGGTTTAGGGTGGAGGAGGGTGAGTGTTAGGAGGTTTGGAGATTAGGGAGAGAGATAGGAGTAGGGTTGTGAAGATAGGGGAGGGGGGGTTGTAGAGGTGGGTGAGGGAGAGAGGTAGAGTGAGAGGATAGGGAGATAGGTAGTAGAGGGGGTGGCGGGAGGGGGGGAGAGATAGAGAAATAGATAGAGAAAATAGATAGAGAAGTCGATAGATAGGGAAATAGATAGATAGACAGATAGGTAGGTAGGAGGAGGTGGAGAGTGGGGGAGTTAGATAGTGAGATAGGGAGCTAGAGAGATAGGAAGATAGGAGGAGTGAGGGAGGTAGATAGCGAACGGGTTAGCTAGGGGTGAGAGAGGGGGAGGCGAGTGAGGGAGGGGGATGAGGAAGGAGCAGGAGGGCAGGCTCGGGGGAAGAAGACGGAGGAGGTAGAAGAGCCGAAGACAGGAGAACAGAAGACAGAAGAACAGAAGACAGAAGAACAGAAGACAGAAGAACAGAAGACCGGAAGAGCAGAAGACCGGAAGAGCAGAAGACCGGAAGAGCAGAAGACCGGAAGAGCAGAAGACCGGAAGAGCAGAAGACAGAAGATCGGAAGAGCAGAAGACAGAAGAACAGAAGATCGGAAGAGCAGAAGAACAGAGAAGAACAGAGAAGAACACAGAAGAACCGAGAAGAAGAACACAGAAGCACAGAGAAGAACAGAGAAGAAGAACACAGAAGACCGGAAGAACACAGAAGAACAGAAGGGAAGAACAGAAGAACAGAAGGGAAGAACAGAAGAACACAGAAGAAGATTGCAGAGGGGGAGCGAGGAGGAAGAGACAGAGAGGAGGAAAAGAAGCAGGAGCAGGAGAGAAGGTGAGTGGCGCGGGGCAGGGCGAGGGGCTGGGAGGAGGGGGGTACTTACAGTTAGGTGGGTCTCAGGAACACAGGAACTCGGGAACTTGGAGGAGCTGCAGCGGCAGGGGGAGCGACCACACCAAAAAGAGACCGCACACCATATTCCAACCTGTAATACAGTGTGGCGGTGTCCAGATGGTGAGGCGCAGCCAACAGTGGAAGCGCCAGGACCCTTCTCCTCCTCCTCAATGGACGAGGTAAGTGGATTGTCCGACAGGGGGGTGGAGGGCAGCGAGGGGCGTGGGTGCATGTGTGAATGTCGTGAATGCGGGGGGAGGTGGGGTGTTTGTGGGTGCGTGTGTGATTGTTTGTGGATGGGGTGAGTGTTGCTGGGTGGGGGATGTGTGAGAGTTTGTAGATGTGTGTGAGTGCATGAGTGTGTGTGTGAGCGATTGAGTACGTGAGTGCGATTGAGCAGATGGAAGGGGTGAGTGCGTGTGTGTATGTGTATGTAAGTGGATGGGGAGGGGCGTGTGTACTTGAGTAAACTGGGGAGGGGAGTGTGTGTTTGTGGGAGTGAACAGAGGTGGGGGTGCGTGTTTGTGTGAGTGAAAGGGGAGAGTGGGTGCATGTGTGTCAGTGGACGGGGAGAGCGGGTGAGTGCATGTATGCGGTGCAGGGGAGAGGGGTGTGTGAATGTATGTATGCGTTGGGGAGGGGGTGAATATATGTATGCACTGGGGGAGGGGGAAGAGGGAGTGAATGCGTGTTCAGTATTTGTGTATGTATGTTAGTGTGAATGGGGGTATATGACGCAAGTGCGGGGTGAGTGGGGGTGTGTTTGTGTGTAGGAGTATTTGGGTGCATTTGTGTGGGTATGTGGACATGTGGGCGAGTGTATCATTGTGACAGGGATGCCTATTCCTGTCGCCAGGGTGCAAGACCACCAGCTTTTTCTGGTGGTGCGACTGCCTCGTGATACCACTGGCAGTATCATGGATCCCCGTGCTGGAGGTGCTCACCTCCAGCCTGGTAGAACACAGTAATGTGGTGGGACGGGGGAGGCTTGGCGGTTTGGCTTTGGTCAAACCGCCAAACTCCCAATTTGGCAGTATTCACCGCTGGCCCGTTGGCAGTGACACGGCTACAGCGGTCCTGGCGGTCTTTGGACCGCCAGTGTTGTAATGAGGGCCAATGTCTTTTACCTATGTGTTTTGGTTTGGAGTGTAGTGGATGCATGTGGTGTGGAGTGGAATTATGCGGGTTGTACTGGAATAGTTATTTGTGGAATTGTGTGTTGTGGAGTATATTTGTGTAGTGGAAATATGTGGCATGGTGAATAGACAGAAATGAGAGCTGCACAGAATAGACAGAAAGGTAGGAAGAGAGGGATAGGTAGTTTGTGCAGGAAGTGGTGAACGAATTTAAGACAGAGGAGCAGAAAGAGTGTGTGTGAGAAAGAGAAAAAGAAGGGGAGAGCAGGCCAGAGACACATAAAAAGGGAGGACCAGTGTAGGCAGAAGCCACACCCTAAAAAGAGGAGGATAACGTGGGTTTGAGGGACAGAAAACTTGAAAAGGTACAGGAAATAAACTGTACTAATTATTTGTGAGTAGGTGGTACAGAGAGGAGATAGGGAGTGTGAGGAAGGGATGAGAGGGGGCAGTGAGATTGTGAGATGAGAGGGGGTAATGGCAGTGTGAGGGAGAGATGAGAGGGGCAGTGGGTGTGTAGGGAGGATTGACAGGGTTGTTGGAGGTACAAGGGAGAGATGTGTTTGATTGGAATTATTTGTTGTGGAGCTGTGTGGTGTGAAGTTGTGTAGTAGAAATATGTGGTATGTCAGTGACATACCTTAGAATGTTGTTTCCTAAAATGACTACTCATGGTAAGTTACCAGAAAGAGTAACCATTCGCTTTTTTTTCCCCAAACACCTTGGAGCAGAGTGCTCTGCTTTGCACAAAGTGAAAACAGCTCATCTAGAAAATCTTTTCTCACCAAGCATCTCCCATAAACCACACCTGTCCAAACAAATAAATAAAACCATGGATAGCTTTAAAAGATTACATGTCCTTACTAAATTTCAACTCAGACTCTAAATGAAAGTGATGTTGTGTAAAGTAATCCGTAATTATGCAAACTACTCCAGTGTTGTGGAGCTGATTTTGCACTATATAAAAAAACATTGTGAAGGGGGTGGCGGGTGGTTGGGTGTGTTGAAATCGGAGAAACATTACAATAGGGCGACCTGTAATTCCTTGTGGCAGTCGCATTTCAGCTGAGTTAAAACAAAGCTGTATTTTTTTAATTTATAAATAAATAAAACTGACCTTGTGTAATGTAATTTTGTACTCATGTAAAGTGTAACATGCCCTTATGGCAATTTTGTGCCACTATATTAGGAAAACTTGCAAGCTGAATGAGATAGTGGATGGGATAGAAGGGAACTGTTTGCAAAACTATGCACTGTTATTGAGTACTACACTAGAAAATAAGAAACAAGTGATTGCAAATAGCGCTGCAGTCCACATGTGGGGGTAGGGGCAGTGTGAGATTGAAAGAAATACACAACCAAGTTGATTCATACACGTGCTAGGGCAAAGAATGAAGCAGTACCAGGTGAGCCACAGCCTTGATGCTCCCCATGGATGGTGGGAGACATGATGCAGAGGAGATTCTATGTCAGGACCAGAGGCTTCGGATTATGCTCATCTTTTATCTTTACTGCAACACACACCAGCCAATAGAAACAATAAAACAAAAACTACATTTCCCATAAACAACAGCCTCGTAATGACCCTCCAATCAGGCTCCACTATCTCATATATAGCACAAAGCACGCAAAGTCCGTCCTCTTTCTTTGCTGCTTCACACAAGAGATAAGTGCCTTGTTCTGTGTATTTGTACATTTTAACATTTTCTTATTGTGTTTGCTTATGTATTTTTAATGAGCGCGGCAATTGCCTTCAAGCGCAGTTATAATTTTCCTTTTAGCGGCTTTGCCATGTTGCTAGGAAACAGTCTTTCAGACCGCTCCGCTTCAGAAACAGCCAGTGGGGGACTCTGGGGAAGCGCGGCCTCCGCAGCACAGTCCGCTTTCTATGGCTGTGTTTGCCCTTGCACAAACCTCAAATCTTTCGAGTTTGCCAGCGCACGATCGGCAACCTTGAGAGCTGAACACCTGCCGATTCCAACCTCCCCTCGTATGCCCGTTGGGTGCTACAATAATACTGTGAGAGCCTTGCTCGAGGGGATAACGTGCCAGGCCCCCTCTCCCCTGATTGTTATCTTCTTTTCACCAGCAGAGGTCAGTTAGACCTTTTAGCACCAGGGCTTTCCCCCCTTGCTGACTTTTTTACAGCAATATAATTGGGACCTCTGCTTGATATTGCCTCAAATTGCCAACATGGCACATCAGGATGATTATTATGGGGAGTATACAGAAGGCCAACACATGGAGGAACGCCTGGTCGAGGCTCTTGATTACCATGTGCAAGACTCTGTAAATAAGGGCTTGGTGAAGGCTTTGCGCCCTTTTGCTCAGCCTATATTTAATTTTGGTCGCAGGCGTTTTGGCGCAGGCTTGGGGAACCACACTCCAAATTAGGTCAAATTAAATAAACCTGGACCCCTTTGAGCATACCATTAACTCTGTATTAAATGATCACGAATACGGTGCCTTTTTCGATCAGGGAGCTGATCCAATGACGTAATCAGGACGCAATTCCTCGGACAGCTCTTCCACATCTGATTCTGAAGATTTGTCCTCTTCTGATAAGCCCAAAGACAAGCGCAAATGCAAAAAGCGCCATTATGAAAATTCTGACCTTTCTCCCCCTCCGGCGAAGAACTTGCTCTTCAATCCAGACAATATAATTCATCCCTAATCAACAGAATGGACTCCGTGTCCGGACGTGGCTGCTTATGTACAATCCAGACTCAGGAAGAGTTTTGAAAAAGACATTCGTACTACTCTACGTTCAGAGTGCCCTTGTCCGGCTCTCGACGGCAAGGTCGCGGAGACTCCCGAACTAGACCCACACATGATAACATTTCTTAACATTTCTGCTTTGGCCAGGTGAACACTCCCCACGCCCACAGGACCACTGAGCCGTGCCCGTGTCTCCCCCTCCCCACCCTCGCTGCTCCAAGGCATCGAGGCCCTCCTGGACACGATCCTCCCTGGTGTCTAGTGGTAACCGCTCTCTCACTCTGTTTCTCCCCTCCCGCCGCTGCGTCCCTGCGGCCCCGCCCCCCTTGCGCCCCCATTCGCCCACGCCTCCAGCCTCCCAGCTGCTCCTCCCCTCCCCTTCTTAATGGCGGTCGCTGCGTGCTGAGGTGAGTGACCCCTGACCTGTTTTGGCCAGGTGAACACTCCCCGCGCGCACAGCACCACCAAGCTGTGCCCGTGTCTCCCCCTCCCCTCCCTCGCTGCTCCAAGGGATCGAAGCCCTCCTGGACCCGATCCTCCCTGGTGTCTAGTGGTAAGCGCTAGAGTGCTTTTCTATTTTCTTTTCTTTTTTCTCTTTCTTGTAGTCTGTGTCTTTGGTAATTCTGTGCCCTGCTAATCTCTTTTGCCTTTTCACTTTCTTTCTTGTTTTCAGCTCTCCCGTTATTTCCTTTATTGCGCCTTTCTTTTTTTCCCGCTCTCTCACTCTGTTTCTCCCCTCCCGCCGCTGCGTCCCTGCGGCCCTGTCCCCCCTCGCGCCCCCATTCGCCCATGCCTCCCCTCTCCCAGCTGTTCCTCCCTACCCCCTTCCCTTCTTAATGGCGGTCGGGGTGCAACTGCGCAGCGGGCACGCCGCTGGCGCGCCAGAGGCAAGCCTGTCTGCGCCCGTCCGCGCCTGGACCGCACCCAGCACCAGAACCCCTGGACCCCACAGCAGCCATACCGCCAGACTTCGCTATGACGCCAGCACCCTCCTCGCACTCAACGCTGGTCGTAGCAACACCTGTGTCCAGGCCACCCCAAGAAGCACTCACGGACCCTTCGCCTGCCGCATCTGTAGCTTTGCCTGTGACAGAGCCGCTAAACACTCCAGGACCAGATCCAACCACCTCCACTGCATACTTCTCAACACCAGCTCCGCACACAAGCACGCCATCGAGCTATGGGACCTGCTTGACTCCACAACCCCTGACGTAGCCTTCCTGACTGAAACCTGGTGGAATGACTCCTCGTCGCCTGACATCGCCATAGCCATCCCGGACGGCTACAAGATCTCCCGCAGGGACTGCGTCAACGGAATCAGAGGAGGCATAGCCATCGTCCACAAGGCCACCCTCAAAGTCCACACGCACCTGGATGACACCCTCAAGTCCGCCGAACACCTGCACTTCCGAACCCACACCGACCCAAACACCACCCTCAGAGGAACGCTCGTCTACAGACCCCCCCCCGGACTGAGGGCTCCGTTCAGCAACGCCATCGCCGACCTCGCCAGCACCCACGCTCTCGCCTCCACAGATTACATCCTCCTTGGGGACCTAAACTTCCAACTTGAGAACAACAACGATGCTGCCAACTCCACCACCCTGATCGCCAACCTCGGTCTCAGACAACTTGTCAACGCTCCCAACCACGCCGCCGGCCACACACTGGTCCCCATTTTCTCCACAAGCGACCACATCGCCTTCAACATCACCACCGAACTCCACTGGACCTTCCTCTCCGGCAGAACCCAGAGAGTTCACCTCCTTCCCTTCCAATCTGAAGCCACCAACATCATCTGCGGCGTACCCCAGGGTTCATCCCTCCGCCCGACGCTGTTCAATATCTACATGGCCCCCTCGCACAAGTGACCTGCCAACACAACCTCAACATCATCTCCTACGCCGACGACACCCAACTCATCCTCTCCCTGACCAAGGACCCACACACTGCCAAAACCAACCTTCACGAGGGTATGAATGCCATTGCCGACTGGATGAGAGGCAGCCGTCTGTAACTGAACTCGGACAAGACGGAGGTCCTCATCCTAGGGCCCACCCCCTCCACCTGGGATGACTCGTGGTGGCCAACCGCGCTGGGTACCCCACCAACTCCATCCGACCACGCACGCAACCTTGGCTTCATCCTCGACTCATCCCTCTCCATGTCAAAACAGGTCAACGCCATCTCCTCCTCCTGCTACAATACCCTCCGCATGCTCCGCAGAATCTACAAGTGGATCCCGACCGAAACAAGAAAAACACAGGCCCTTGTCAGCAGCAGGCTTGACTACGGCAACGTACTCTACACAGGCATCCCGTCCAAACACCTGCTACGTCTCCAACGCATCCAAAACGCCTCCGCTCGACTTTTCCTCAACGTACCAAACCACAACCACATCACCCCCCACCTGAGAAACTTTCACTGGCTCCCTGTCGACAAGATGATCAACTTCAAGCTCCTCATCCACGCACACAAAGCACTCCACAACACTGGGCCAGCCTACCTGAACAGCAGACTCAGCTTCTACACCCCCACCGACAACTCCGCACCTCCAACCTCGCCCTCACCCCTGCCCCCCGCATACAACGAACATCCTCCGGCAGGAGATCCTTCTCTTACCTAGCGGCAAAGACCTGGAACACCCTCCCGACCAACCTAAGAAAGACCCAAGACCTGCTCACCTTCAGAAGACACCTCAAGACCTGGCTCTTCGAGCAGTAGCAGCACCCCCCCCCTGTCCCCAGCACCTTGAGACCCTCACGGGTATGTAGTGCGCTTTACAAGTATTATGATTGATTAAGAAGTTCTACATAGATCTGAAGAAGGGTATTGACAGAGCCTGGCGGGGTTGCCAGGACAAACTTCTGGATATCTCTGGTCCTCTAACCAAAATCCTGGACCTAGCAATCCGGGCCAAAGAATCGCAGGAGCCCATTGACCCAGACACTTTGCTGGAATGGGCACAAAGGGCCATTTGCCTGCTGGGTAATGCTAATTGTTCAATGTCCACTGAACGCAGGAAATCATTTTGACTATGCATTGACCCAAAACTTGCAGAACTGGCTTCAGCGGATGCTGGACCGGCTGCCAAATGCCTTTTGTTCGGCGACAGGTTCGTCAAGGACCTTGCCAAATACGTTGCTACATTTTCAGCATTAGACAAAGCCCAGACTTCTATTAAAAAAGTGTTTAACAGTGGCCTTTTTCATAGAGCTGAGCATTTCAGAGGTCTCTCATCAGGCTGCTTCTCCTCCCAGACCTCTCGCCCCTACCAAAGAAACCATGGAGAGTCCACTTATCAGTCCAATTCCAACTTCTACCCAAACAGAAGTCGTGGTTACAAAGGTCATAACCTCAGAGGACCTTACAGAGGGGGATACTACAGACAAAACACCTCTCAAGCAAGCAAATCTAATATCTTATAGATAAAATAAGATATTGTTTTTAGGGGGAAGAGTGAGTTTATTTGTTAAAAAATTGGCTTTTGATTACTCAAGACGCTTAGGTGTTGGACACAATTTCAGGCTTTCATCTAGAGTTTTATTCAGAGCCCCATCAATCCGAGATCCCGCCTCCTCTCAGTTTTTCCCAACAAGAGATGCTTTTCATAGATCAAGGATTAGGGGCCCTGCTCCAAAAAGGCGCGATTGCCGAATCATGCCCTCAACCAAGAGGTTTCATAAGTACAATTTTTCTGGTTCAGAAGAAGGGAGGGGGGTCTTGTTTAGTTCTCAACCTGAGAAATTTTAACTCCTGGATAGTGTATCGAAACTTCAAAATGGAAGGTACACATCTTCTCAGAGATCTTTTCCAGGAAGGAGATTGGATGGTCCGCCTGGATCTCAAAGACACGTATTTGACCATTCCAATATTTGCCCCACATCTCAGATTTCTTCAATTCCTTTGGAGAAACCGATGTTATGAATTCTCCACCCTCCCTTTCGGTCTTTCATCAGCCTCTTGGTGCTTCACAAAAGTAATGCGACCGGTGATGCGGTGGTTACGGGAAAAAGGAGTTTGTCTGATAATTTATCTAGACGACATTCTCTATATGGCCCAAGAGGAGCGTCTTGCTCGTCTCCATCTTTCATGGACAAGGCATCTTCTACAAGATCTCGGCTTCATTATAAATGTGGAGAAATCTCAGCTACAATCATTACAGAACATAGAATTCTTATGGTTCAGGATAGATTCCATTGCAACTCTGTTAAAATTGCTATTGACCAAAAGACTTGCTATAAAGAAAGAGTTGAGGAAAGCTTTGTCAGCTCATTCGATTTCAGGCCATTTTTCCGGAACCCCTACACTATTGTGCCGTTCAAAGGTTAAAGATCCTTCATCTTCGCAAAGGTCTGACGTACCCACTATAAGCTAGGCCAGCCTCCTACATTCGGTTCCGGAAGTGGTCATAGAGTCAGATGCTAGCAGATGGGGCTGGGGTGCCAGGTGTGGCCAGATAGAGATGGGGGTCGTTGGTCCCCAGAGGAGCTTCAGATGCACCTCAATTGCCTAGAACTTCTGGCGGGTTCTTTTGCAGTGAAGACGTTGTTCCCCTCCAAATCGAAATGTTGTATTCTCCTGAAAATGGATATTATTTCAGCAGTTCGATATATCAACAAGTTGGGAGGAACCCGGTCCAGGATGTTGGCAGAGATTGCCAAAGACTTCTGGCATTTTTGCATAGCTCATCAGATTTCTGTGTCAGCTGAATATATTCCGGGGAAAGTGAATATAGTGGCATACTGGAATTCCAGGCATCTGAGAGATGCCAGTGATTGGCATCTCCATCCCAGGGTATTTCAATTCCTGAATCATCTCTTGGGCCTGTGCAAAATAGATCTTTTTGCCTCCTGGTTGAATACTCATCTCCCACTTTTCTTCAGTTGGAGACCGAATCCAAATGCCCTCAGCTCAGAAACCTTTCTCCAGGACTAGACGGGGATGTGCACTTCGTCTTTCCCCCGTTTTCCATGATCCATCGAGTTCTCTCGCAATAAATTTGTCAGAGAGCAGAATTGATTCTGCTAACCCCGGTTGGAAGGCACAGTCTTGGTTTCCGGTGGCGCTGACCTTATGCTGTGCTACTCCAATTCAAATCCTTCCTTCGAGGGACCTATTTTTGGATCACTTGGGGAATCCTCATCCCCTGATTCTGGAGGAGCAATTATTTCTCATGGCCTGGAGGATATCAGGGGACCCTCTCAAGGTCCTGAAATTTCAGAAGACACTAGATTCTTCCTTTCCCAATCCTTGGCACCTAGTACGCATAAAAGATATGCCTCTGCCTGGAGGAGATGGTTGGATTGGTGCGGTCAAAGGAATGTGGATCCCTTGGGGGCCTCAGTGCAAATGACAGCAATTTTTTTGTCTCATGTTGCGGCTCAAGGACTTGCATAATTACAGGACAGTGAATAATTTTAGATCTACCATTTCGGCTAAACATCCTCACGTTGAGGGTAAACCGGTGGGTGAACACCTGTTAATTTGTAAGGTATTGCGCGGCGTTCGTATACTTCGCCCTCCTCTTCCAAAATATTCATCTCTTTGGGATGTCAACGCTATCTTAAGATTCTTTGTGGCTTGGCCGGCCAATGAAGGTTTTTCAAGAAAACAATTGTCAGCAAAATTGACTATGCTGCTTTGTTTAATGTCATGCAGAAGTAATTCGGATGTCAAAGCCTTGGACATTACAGGTAGAGTTTTTACTCCTACGGGAGAATCTTTTCGCATCTCTAAACGTACAAAATCAAATTCTTAATATATTAGCTATCCAGCTTTTATAGATAATTCCAAACTATGTGTGGTTAATTGTTTAAAAGTCTATGAGGATGTTACTAGAGAATTGCGAAGAGATGTAAATGGGCAATTATTAATTTCCTTGCAGAAACCCTTTTGGCCCAGTTTCCTCAGCGACTCTCGTGAGATGGGTCACATGGTTGTTGCAAGAAGCAGGAATAGATGTCTCTGTTTTTGGAGCTCATTCTGTTCGTGGAGCTATGGCTTCTAAAGCTTTCAAGTCAGGATCCAGATTGGAAGATATAATGACAGCAGCTGACTGGTCATCAGACTCTACGTTTAAATTGTTCTATCATAAGCCAATTGTCAATGTTGCTTCTAGTGTAATCGCTCGGCTTTAAACTAGCATAATCCGAAGCCTCCGGTCCTGACATAGAATCAAAAATGTTCTAGCTTACGCAACAAGAATTTTCAATTCTATTAAGGACACGGAGGAGAGGATTATCCCACCCAGAAGTGTTTGATTATTATCATATATAAATTCAAAATGTATGTTGTCCCACTCTCCCTGGATTATACAGTATGATACGTCAAGATGTTACCGCTTTCTCTTCTTCTTTATAGAGGAGAAACCGACCTGATTGATGTTGGAGCAGTCTTCTAAGAGTTGGAGGAGGTTGAATTTTCCTGCACCATTGTGCAAGTCCTTCCAGGTGCCTGTTTCAGGAGAATGTTGTTGTTGGACTCAGTTTCTTGAGGATGAGTTTGTTTCAGGTTCTCTTGCCATGGACGTGCAAAGAAAGAAGACGGACTTTGCGTGCTTTGTGCTATATATGAGATAGTGGAGCCTGATTGGAGGGTCATTACGAGGCTTGTGTTTATGGGTGCTTTGTGCTATCTATGAGATAGTGGAGCCTGATTGGAGGGTCATTACGAGGCTTGTGTTTAAAGGAAATGTAGTTTTTATGTTTTATGGTTTCTATTGGCTGCTGTGTGTTGCAGTAAAGATAAGAGATAAGCATAATCCTCGCCTCCATGTCCTTAATAGAATAGAAAATTCTTGTTGCTTAAGCTAGAAATTTTTTGATTCAGACAGACAGCAGGGAACACCTAATGAACAACAGAGAACAGAGTTGCTAATCCTCTCTCCCCCGTGGAATCATGCCACCACAACAAGAGACAAACAGGAAGACTAAAAGCCCTGTTCAAAGTCAGCCGAACCCAATCACCTGGTCCTCTCATTTGAGTGCTTGGTAAATGCAACTGTATGTAGACATATCTGAAGGACACCAGTTGCAAATTATAATGAACTGATATGAACAAGCTTTAGCTACAGATCATCACGTTACAACTAGCGTGTGCAGAATCTTTGTGTAATTTGCAGCATTTCTTAGTGGTATAATCCTGGAAGTGGCACAAAATATTAGTTTTAAATGTGTTAAAGCACGTTTTAGTCATTCGTTACATCATACAGTTTTAAAGGAATAACCTAGTTAATTTAAGACAACATGCTGAGCATGCCATTAACCGGAATCCTGTGCGGCTGTAGACCGCAATGGAGCTCGGCAAGCAGCCCCAGCAATAGACACGTTAATGTAAATATTCACCAAAACTGTAACTAGAAACTTAGCTAAATTAGATCCTAGACAGCCACAGGTAACGTCAGGAGAGACAAACCACATTGCTGCAGAAAGATTGGTTTGCGCAAAACAGGGACATAATCTGCTTGGGTTTTACTCTTGTTGGAGCCGCAAAGCCCTCGTAAATCAGCAAAACCAGCACAAACAGAAGCACAAGAAGCCTTTAACTTATTATGATTAAATATTAAGAGTAACAAGATTCCCAAAAAGATAAGATTAAAAATATGTAGAAATAATGCTGACGCGCCTGAAGGTCTTACTATAACGTTAAACTACCAGCTGTACGGCCCTGATCATTTCTGTTGAAAAGGTGAAGAGGGACTGGGGGAGGGGTGAGGGACAGCTAGGATTGCAAAACTATAAATACCAAGTGTGGAGAGAAAACATGCTATCAGCTGAGCGCATACACCGAGATATGCCGAAAGCAACGCAATATCGTGTGTGGGAAGAAGATGAAAATGCTGTCAGCTGAGCGCATTCAGAACAAACACAACACAAGTAAATCCCTACAGGCAGGGGCGGGGGCCAGCTGTTGCCCTTGCCCTCCGGATCGCCATGGGGAGATTAAGTACCCCTGCAGGCACCCGGGGAGAAGGGAGCAGCAAACACTCTAGCACTCACCAAAGAATTATCCCGGATCAGAGCAGCACCGGTTGGAAGACAAAAGCAAACACAACCTTTTATTAAGAAAATGAAAAAAACAGGGTCGGGAGAGGAGGGATCGACACCGGAAGATAAAGTACCTCTGTAGGGAGGAGGGGAGAAAAGGTGGCAGCAGGGGTCAAGGTTGCTTTACAACACAAAACTAATGCAATCTCAAACAAAACAAGGAATAGCAGCCAACAACTTGTGCATCCAGAAAAATTTAAAAAACAAAGAGCCAGATGCAATCGTAAAAATGCATTTTGGTATGTATAAAATCCAATTTGCGATTGTAACTTGTTAGCGACTACATTAGGAAGGGGTGTGTCAAGGGCATCCCTTCTCCAAAGGATTCCCCTTTGTGAATGCAAGCAAAAACATTTTTAAAGGACAGGCAGTGGTACTATGGACCAGTGCCTACTCTTATAAATGAAAATAAATATTCTAATTTTTCCTTCAAAGAAAACAGGCTGCATTTAAAAAAAGAAATTGCTTTATTTAAAAGCAATCACAGACATGGTGGTCTGCTGAGCCCAGCAGGCCACCATCTCTGTAATTATAGCCATTCGCAATGGGTCGCAAACTGCGACCTACTGCATGAATATTAATGAGGTAGGTCTATTTGCGAGCCCTTGCGAATCGCCAATGAAACTCCTCGAGTTTCATAGATTAAAATAGCGATTACTTAATTTCGATTCACAAAAAAATCGTAATTTGGTAATCACTACTAGAAATAATGATACATCTAGCCCGAAGTCCCTGAAATCTAACGGAGCAAGACAAAAGCGGAATTTTAGTGAAGTTAGGCAATGCTTTGTGGGTGGAAACAAAGAACAATAAGGAGGGGCAAAGAAGGGACATTAACCAATTGCAGACAAGGTTTTTAAAGGACAAGCATAATCAATAAAAACCCAATGGGCGGGCTGTTAGCCCGCACACTGTATACAACAAATCAAGAGGTGGCGCAAGCGCTGTGGAGGCTTGACCTAAGATTTACTTTCCCATGGGGCATCCTGGAAAGTGGGGGCCCTATACAATTACCCATTTTGCTCATGCCTTAAATCTCTCTGCTAATCAGTCTGTAGGTCCTGTGTCAGTGTTGCTGAAAAAAATCGTGAGAATGGATTTCCCACATAAGTGACTAATGAGCAAAAGTATGTTTGTAACAGCTAAGCTGTAACCATTTGGTAAGGTTCTCCTCTACCTTTCATGTTTCAAAGGGCCATACAGTAAATACATTCAATTCATTAATAACACCAGTCATTTAGAGTGCTGTGATACAAGCATGTGATAATAAGCACTAAACAAAACACAGGCCATTTGCACCAATTGTTCCATTAAAAAAATAAAATTTGCACCAGTAAATCTGTCCAGTTGTCAATGCAAAAATTCCCCAATACCAATTTATCTAGTAGTCTTAGCGATTTGTGTAATTTTGCGCCTGGAGATGACAGCAACGTGCAGCCACTATTGTTTCAAACATAAAGCAACCCAACTGTTAACAATCCCCAACCCCTTTGTACACAGAAAAATAAAGAAATGACGTGATATCTACTTAAAGGCATCAGGCACAACATAGAAATGCACTTTAATCTGAGTCTATGTTTGTACGTGCTTCTACCCTTTATTTGTGTCCAGAGTGTGCTTGCAGGGTCTGAAATATTGTATTACTCCCATGAGGTTAATGTGAGCATTTAAAAAGGAATTTTGTAGTTTAGGATGGTTGCGGGGGATAGTTGAGTAGATTGGTCGAATGATGAATGTTTGGATCCATATTGGAGGAGTGAGAGGATAGATACCTGTATGTGTACATGTGGGTGGTTGGGTGAGTGCTTGGATGGATGGATGAGTGGAAGGCAGTATGGAAGGTTGGGTACATGATGCATGGGTGGATAATTGGTTTGGTTAAGTTCTTGAATGGATGGTATGTCCTTGGATGAATGGATCACTTATCAGTGGTGAATCAGAAAGTTGGATACATAGGCACAAATATTAAAGGTCAGTACCTAGTTTGGTTAGAACTGGAAACATTTTATTTTACAAAATACACTGGACTATTCACAAATGTAAACTTGCACACCAATAAAGCTAAAGTATGTTTATTCTTGAATTTTGAATACCTTTACTACTTTAGGCTTTTCACCATTTACCAGTGTATAGTTACTTAAACGTGTTGGCTTACATGTCCCCGACCCCTGAAACAGGAGTGGAGTCAGTAAAAATGTCATATACGACCATAAGGTTACTACTAGTGTTGACTTAACAACCGTATCGGACAGTCCACAAACTTGGCAGAGGACTCCGCAGTTGCAGTGAAGATCTCCCTGAGATAACATGTAGGGAAAATGTTTCTTTTTATCAAAGTTTAAAAAAAATAATTACAATATTTTTATGTTAATGTTAATTAATTGTATATATTTATTTTCAAAGTGGTTCAAACTTAAGAAAATGCTACAACACTATTAACTTAATATTGATTTAAATATGTAATTGGTTTCAGTATATCTCATAGAGACGTATAGCTGCAGATTCCTTACCTTAGATATATCCCCTGGCATCAGACTCGATCTGGAATTTGTTTGTGAGCAGGACTTCTATGTGCCATTAGGTGGCATAGTTCGGCTCTGCATGGGGTCATCCACACTGGAAGTGACTCGGTACCTCCTTACGTACCACCAAAGGGAGCTGATATCAGTTCTTTTCTTTCTGTACAAGTCACTTCAGATACGGAGGGAGCTACCCTCAATAGTTTTTTGACTGTCTTTTTTCAACTTTTGTAAAAGCTTTTTTGAGACTTGTCTCCTGGTGTGGCAGGGATGTGCATGTGGAAGGCTGGATTCAAGCCCTACAGCTCCTGTCACCATCAAGTGTCAGTAACGAACTTGACGAACCTGCACCTAGTCTGTCTCTAGTGCTTCGAGTGTGACCAAGACGACAAGACCTGCTTCGATTGTCGCACCATGCACCTAATGGCCTTGAGGGAGCAATCTTTCAAGCTTCTTGCCTCTCGATGTTGTATACCACAACAGTCTCGATATTAGTCGAGAGGAAGGTCCCAGGATCAGTCTTGAAGTCATCAATCTTTGTCAAAGTTGTCCCATTCGGGTAAGCCCCACAAGACAAAGAAGAGTGAGAAGTAGAAGAGGTCTTCGACTTTGCCCCATCTGTTGAATTCATCAGACAAGATGTGGAATAGTCAAAAGTCGAAGCCTGGCTGCACGGTTGAGTCTGCACCTAGCCATCTATACTTCCCTGAATTTCCAGAAGCCAGAGCCACTCGCTCCCAGAGTTAGGTATTTTATTAGCAATACACCTCATATTTGGGTGGCCCGTCCCCTCTGTAGCATCTTCAGGCATTCAAGAGTTCGGGAGGGGCCCATACTAGTCTTTCACCGGAAAGTTCGCCTTCGGAACCAATAGGACCCCTTTGATCCACAGATGGATCTGGAATGACACCAATCGACCTACCTGCTGCCGACACACCCAGTGCCACTTGCGCCTTCCGGCGCCCCCATTCTTATCACTGCTTCCGACACTAAGCCACTTGAACGTCGTCCACTCTAACTGGACCTGTGCCATCCAAGTAGGAACCTGATCCCTATTCCTATGTGGTAGGACTCAAAGAAGATTGGGAGGGGCCACTGGCCCCCTATGAACACCAGTCCCTGAACCGCAATATTGACACCTAAGGTGAGGATTTGGTGGATGCCAGTGGACTGGACACCTCCCCAGATACTGGCTTAATCTCTCCTCCTCAGTGGCTATAGAGGAGGGAGCCTTATTTACTATGGAGTAAAGAGGGCGGCCAAGGTCCTGGACCTTTAGCTGCCTTCCGTGGCTGTCAAGACAAATGTCTTGATGGAGGTCAAAGCCCTGCACAGGGCCTTCTGTAAATAGGACAATTGCCCAGTGCTGTCGTCTTGTCCCGAGGGGACAACAGTTTCCTCACACAGACCTTGGTGGTCCACGCCTCCATGTCCCAAGTAGATCCTGGTGCATTCCCTGGTAATCACAATACTAGACACTTAGGGCAAGAAAATGTTTTCTTTTGCCAGCCTGCCACTGTAGTAATTGAACACTGCCCACCTTTTAGGCTGTTACTCCCATTCACTCTGGGATTTGGTTGTGCTGGTGCAGACTATGGTACCGGAGGAGGCCAGGCCATACTTGCCCAAGCTATTGCTGACGGGAAAGATGCAGCTAAGTTCACAATCCAATGTGGGCTGGACGTAACTGACTCCCTAGTCAGAGCAGCTTGTTCATCGGGGAACTTCTGGCACCACGCCTGGATAAAGACAACTGGCTTTTCAAGTTACACCCAGGCTTTGCTCAGACATGCCCCTTGATGGCTCCCATCTCTTCAGAGACAAGGTGCACTCAGTGCTAGAGTGCTTCAAGGATAGCAAAGCTACAGCTAGGTCCTTCGGCATTCCATGGCCGCTCACCATCTCCAGTCACCTTTCACTCATTTCATGGCCACGGAAGGGGTTTCCAGCTGTGTCTTGACCCATCCAACCACTCGGCACACAAGTTTCCCAGCCCATGTGTGGCTGTGGATGCTGAACACACAGACCCCATGGGTCAGGCAACCAGAGGTCAGTCCAGTCCACCCCTCCCCCAGCAGCCACAGTCTCCAAACCTCTTTAGTTTGCCCTCTAACCATCATGGGCATCCAGTAGGAAGCAGGATACAGTATCACCTGCACCACTGGAGGTCGATAACATCCCACCGCTGGGTTCTTCAGATTGTCTGGAGGGGCCAATCCCTCTCCTTCATGACCACCCTCCCCCATCCCGCCCACTTGCAACACACTGATGGGAGGACCATCTTTCATTACTCTGCCAGGGAGTGGCAGCTCTTTTGGCGAACGGAGGCAGAAGGAGGTTGTGGTTGCTATCCCCACTACTTTCTGGTGCCCAAACGGGATAGAGGCCTGTGTCCTATCCTAGGCATGTGCCCTCCTAATTTCTTCTAGAAAAAAAGAAATTCTAAATGCTCACTCTCACTCAAGTCCTGCCCTGGACGGGGAGACTGGATGGTAGCGATGGACTTGCAGGAAGCATACTTCTACATCCTCATCCTGACTATCCACACACATCACCTGCGGTTCATGGTAGATGATGAGCACTTTCAGGTCACCGTGCTCCCCTTTGGCCTTAGCAGCACCCCTTAGGTGTTCACCAAGGTGATGGCGGTTGTTGCAACTGATGTGGAGTGATCAGGGGTGTCAGACTTCCCCTATCTTGACTACTTGCTGTTGAAATCAGGATCATCCTAGACAGTCCATTCCCACCTCCAGACTATTGCAGACCTCCTGCATTTACTGAGGTTCACTATAAACCTGCCGAACTTATGCCTGACCTCTTCCCAGAAGCTACCTTTCATCAGAACTGTTCTGGGCTTAGTGCAGTTTGGGGCTTATCTTCCAGAACGGCATGTCTAGGATAGTTAGGCTATCATACTGATGTTTGAGTCTCCAGCCTGGGTTCCGATGAGACTGACCCTGAAGCTGCTGGGCCTTATGGCATCCTGCATCTTGCTTGTGACACCTGCCGCTTGCATTTGCGGTCTGTGCAGTGGGACCTGATGTTCTAGGGGGTGCATCATCAGGGTAATCTCTCCCACATGGTCCAAATCTCAGAGGAAACTGCAAATTATCTGCAGTGGTGGCTGGCGAATTGTGATTGGGTCAGCGTCAGACCCCTCTCCTTTCCCAAACCAGATCAGACAATGTTGACAGATGCATCACATCTGGGAGTGGTGGTCAAAGGACTCTGGTCTCCTGCCGATACCAGACTCCACTTCAACCTTTTGAAGCTCCAAGCGATCTAGCTGGCATTGAAAGCCTTTCTATTCTCCATCAACAAAAGGCTAGGTCATGTGTTCACAGATAACCCCACCACCATGTGGTACTGGAACAAACAGGGGCGGGTGGGGTCGTGGACCCTTTGTCAAGAGGCCCTGCACCTCTGGACATGGTTGGAACATTAGGGCATATCCCTAGTGATTCAACATCTGACATGCTCTCTGAACGCCAGGGCGGATAAACTCAGCTTAAGATGCCTGGTGAATCACAAATGGTGTCTCCATCCACAGATGCAAGATCTTCATTAGCAGTGGGGAGAGCATTGGCTAGATCAGTTCGCCACCGCAAACAACGCACAATGTCAGCGGTTTGAGCATTGGAGTTTCCACGTTGGCTCTTGCTTGGAGATGCTTTTCATCTCGAGTGGAACTTAGGCTTCCTGTATGCCTTTACGCTAAAACCACTCCTGCCCAGAGTTCTCAAGACGACCAGGAACCACCAAGCCAAAAGTCATGCATGTGGCTCCAGACTAATATCGAAGGGTTGGGTATTCTGAGCTGTTGAGCATTACTATCCATCCTCCGATCAAGCTGCCTCTTCAGGAGGATCTTCTGTCGCAGAAGCAGGGGAAGATTCTCCATCCGAACTATAAACTCTGGCTCCATGCTTGGAGACTGAGCCGCAACATTTGACATCTTTCAACCTTCTAACTGAAGTCTGTAATGCTATCTTGGCAGCTTGGCATCCCTCCATCAAGAAGATATACGCCGGCTGTTGGAATAAATTTGAGATGTGATGTGTTAAGAAAAAGGTTGATCCATTATTTGCTCCTCTTTCTCAGGGTGTTTAGTTTATTATTACCCTGGCCCAGCAGGGCTCGGCATTCGTCACTTTAAAGGATTACTTATCTTCCATTTCCGCTTTTCTGCACTGCCAGATTCGCCATCTCTCGACAAGTCCCCTAAAGTAAATAGGTTCCTTAAAGGCCTGCAGCACATTTCCCCCAGCTTCCTTTGTTCTGCCTGAATGGGACCATAACTTGTTTTTTCACCTTCTTAATGTGCACTCCCTTTGAGACACTTCATTCTTGTCCTTTTAGGCTCCTCACCATCAAGACAGCCTTTCTGGTGGAAAATACGTCTGCCAGGAGTGTCAGTGAACTACAGGCAATGTCTTGTCAGCCTCCTTACATCTTGTTTTTCCTTGACAAACTAGTCCTTCAGTCTCAAGCACGCTTCTTGCTGAAGGTAGTCACCCTGTTTCGCGTAGGCCAGTCCATCACTTTGAATACCTTTTAGGCTCCATCTCCTCCCTGTAAGGAAAAAGAGAGACTCCACCAGATGGATCCCAGAAAATGCATTGTCCTTCTACCGTAACCGCACAAAACCGTTCTGAGAGAGTAACTCTTCGTGGGGTATGTCAGGACCAAGAAAGGGAAGGCCATGGAGAAACAGACCATTTCCCAATGGATTGTGCTCTGCCTTAAAATATATTACTCATTGGCCATGAAGCAATCCCCAGGGGGTTTGAATGCTCATTCTACCAGAGCAAAATCTGTGAGTGCTGTGTTAACACGCTGGGTCCTGGGATCTGCCAGGCAACAACTTGGGCCTCTCTGCATACATTCACTAAGCACTTCTGCCTGGAAAATCAGATCTGTTGGGACAGGCACTTTGTCTGTTCGGTCATGCAGGACTTTCTGGTATAAAATTGTTTCCCAGACCCACATCGAGGAAGGTATTGCTTGTGTTATCTATTCTAAGGTAAGGAATTTGCTGCTGGAAATTTCTATCAGATAAACAAGATACTTACCATTGGTATTGCTTTATCTGGTAGAAACTCTATCTAGCCACAGATTCTTTATTGGCACACCTATCCTCCCCACTCTACTTGCAGTTTTCTAGGGACAGGGCTGCTCCCTTTTTAGGGCCCCAGTTTTATACACCAGTGGTCATTGTTCTTCGGGGCTCAGCATTCCTGGCGTGGAAAGCCTCAAAAAGAAACTTACATCAGGGTGCTGGGGGCGTGCCGGTATAAGCACTGCACATGTCACTTCTGGTGAGGACAATGCCACGGAGAGCCGAACAATGCCACCTACCGGCACACAGGGGTACTGCTCACGATTTTTTTTTGGCTCTAGTCAGATGCCTGGTGATAATTCTAAAGTATGGAATCTGTGGCTAGCTAAGGTGCTACAAAAGGTAAGTGACATTTTCGTTAAATTAAATTACAATTATTACCTTAAAGATTTATCCTAAAAAAGTACCTTAAGTAAAACATTTTTTTTAATTTACTTTACGTTGTGTTTACCTTATTTTTAAATATAAAATGATTGTTTTATTTATAATTTATAGTTAATGTTTAGTATTAAAATACGTGCATTTATATATTTTTTTAAAACATTTTAAATACAACAATTTATTTTAACATTATTTCCAGTGGGGTTCTATTTTAAGCCCCTACTGACATTACGTTCTATGAGAGGGTGTTGTAGTACAAGTAGTTGCCCACGTATGGTGCTGAACTTGCTCCACCTCTGAGCTGGAGTACATTTACTACTGTTTTGTGTCTAGGAACTATATAAGGGCAGTTTGTGAATTGGAATGGGCTTTCTCTTTGGTGAGTGCATGTCCCTCGCTAACCCCTTCTCTAGCCCTATCTTAATCACTCCTCACACCTTCTTTAACCCCGCCCTGTTACTAGTAACTATTCCCCATTTTCCTGGCACTCCCCCCCCTTAAATTTGCTATTATACTATTTACTTACGTGTGTGCAGATCCTTCTAGTCGGGGCAGAGATCCCCGCACATGATATAGGAGAGAAGGGACTTCTTAATTTAAGTATGTGACTAGACCTTTTAGAGTCAAAGCTGCATATTTAACTGTGTGAATAATTTTTTTATTGTGGGACACCCACTGATACACTCTGGTGGACGTCTTTATGATCCACAGACACTGGGAGACCTGTAGAGCAACGCATAACACATTCCCTGACACACCCGGGCCCTCCGTGCACTGGAAAGGCTGTTGGGATCGCCATCACAGGAGACTTATTACCCGACTATACACCACTATGCAAGAGAAGGCCCCCTATGTGCACACCAAGTTCAAGAGACCTCTAGCAACAAGACAAACACTCAACTTCTGAACCAGTAGTGGCTGTACTGCTGCCTCTAATTAGTGTCTTTAACCTAACTGAAGATTATGCTTGATACACCTAAAATAACTACACAGACCATAACACACCCCTATATCACTCTGCAAAATCGGCTTAGCTGCAGACTTGCACTGCAGGAGATGTGGTGTGCCTGACATGGGTTTCCTGCTGGGGGAGTGCCCAGGGGTAGGAACCTTCTTGGTTTCCATGCTCATCATCATAGGCTGAATCACTGATGCCCAACTCCCCAGATCTCTGCTGACAACAATGCTGGGTTGTGTCAGAAAGGTTCAACCTGTAGTCCGGTGATTGACAGCCATCGTCCTTCTCTTGCCCAAAGGCAAGGTAGCAATGCACTGAGGACAATGCCCTATCTCCCAGCAGTGCTGGCCTTATGGGTGTTTGAAGTGGCCTGATAATGTTGCAGAAAATTTCACAGAAATTTACCATCAATATCAGAGTGTCTGCCTCTCAGCGCCGGTGCTCTCATCAGCCAGCGCTCTTAGCTGAAGAGCGGGGCACAGTCAGCTATGGAGGCAACAAAAGAACAATGGTGCCGAGGAGGCTTTTCAAGATTTCTGTAAACACTGGCTAGGCCATTGCTAGCTCAGAGATTCCAGAACCGTAAAAGGTAACGTAAGGGCAGAGTGCCTCCGTGGATTACTTTTGGAACGTGAGCTGCATGTAATGTCATTGTCGTAATCTGCTGCCCTGCAGAAAAAGTGGCAGCCTCTCCTACATTGGCCTGTGTGAATTTTAAACCGCACAAAGCAGGTAAAAAGCAGCCATGTGCGCGGTACATTGTGTATTGCACCCTGCCATGGGGTAGAGTGATTTATTAGCACATTTCTCAATTCATTCATATCCAGTAAGTACATTTTCCCTTCAACTGCAATGTAAGAGGTTCAAGCAACTTTTTTTAATGTGCATCGGGGATGACACAGTTCTTGTTTTAACTTGTAGCCTGGGATGTCGTTCATTTCAAAGTGTAGGCTGCGAGTGGTCAGCTGTTTTCCACCTTAGATTAGGAACGCAAGCTGTCAAATGAGGTGTACGATCTACCCATCCTCTGCTGCAGCACCACAGTTCAGGTCCTGCCACCTTTCCAATGTGTTTTCAATGTACTGTAGACTCCTAGGTGGAACTCACCAAGGCTTCAAAAACAGAAAGCCATCCTGATACGGATGCAGCATGTACTGTGTCTGCTCTCTGATTTTAAATACAGTATGGCAACTGCTTGCATGAAATTTATCCCAATTTAAACTTCAGTCTTAGAATGTTTTTGACAGTGCCTGTTACAGTAGCCTCTGGGGAATGATCCTTCTGAAAGTTGAAAATTATTAAGAATTACTTGCGCTCTTCAATGGCCCGGGACCGGCTGACTAGATTGGCACTGATATCAGTTGAACATAAAGCTGGACAAACTCTCGACTACAGTGAATCAAAAAAAGAAGAACTTGCAGAACAGAAAGCAAGGAAAGTGCCCTTTTTGTGGAGACATTGCATTATATATTATTTTTTACACATTCACTTGTATAATTAAACTTTAGCTGTTGTACGTGTTAACAACCTACTAAAATAAATTGATTAGCAACTAAAATCATTTTGGCTTGTGTCATGGGTGGCCCGTACAGTATGCTCTGCAAAGGGCTCAAAATAGTCTAAGGCCAGCACTGCCATCTGCCTATATAAGTATGGATCTTATGTATTTATTTTTCTCTGTAGTGTCTTTACGTTGATATGTATGTACATTATTTCAGTATATGCACGTCAGACTGTATTTGTATCTTCTCTCTCTGACTCTCAGTAAATTTGTTGGTCTCTCTGATTGTGCCTGTCTCTCTGTTTATGAATATAGCTATCTATGCACTGTGTAAATTTATATAAAACTTAAGTAAGTCTTTGTTTTGTATGTTTAATTTATATCTATATTCACTAAAAACATTAAAAAAAATGTTACAGGGACGTTATAGTTAGGTTCACGTTTTACCCACAGAAAACTATAGAAATTCAGCAGTTATAGTTATACTTATGGTTATACTTATATTAAGAAACTATAAATTGTGGCCTAAAGTTACTTAACAGCATGAGTTATAGTTTCTTCGGATAAGTATAATTATAAGTATAAATGCTGAATTTCTATGGTTTTGTGTGGGTAAAATGTGAACCCAACTATAACGTCCCTGCAACCTTTGTTTTTTAGTGAATTCCTTTTGTTTTTTAACGCAAAGTAATATATAATTACTGCATGTTAATGCAACTATGGCCATGCACAGCCTTTGGCCTTTTGTAGCAGGGGTTGGCTGCAGGGCCTGATCTGTGGTCAGGCCCTGCGGCCAACCCCCTCTCTTGACCCAACCCCATACTGCTGTTTTTTCCATTGGGCTTCAGATCCACAGATTCATTGCAGATTTACACCGGAGGGCGCGCTGTGACCATGATCAAGCTGTGGATTCACAGATCGGCCAATATTAAAAAACTGGCCAGTTTTCTGCCCATGAGGGGTCACTCTGAGACATTGCCATATGTCCTATGGGGTCAGGATACCTCTCCCCAGACCCATTATGTGTGTTTTTATTGATGTTTTTTCCCCAGGGGACAAGTCAAGAAACAAAACGGAGGTAACAACTTTTTTTTCAGTTTGAAGCCAGACAATCAGGGCCTTGATTTTCACCCAGATCCATGGGTACCCACAGACCCATGAAGGATCCATCTCCCTAGATATCTATTTTATAGTTTTTAAAAACTCGAAAACTGCTGAACAGATTCACACTAAATATCAAAAAGAGATCTTTTTGGACCAAGATCTAGCTTTCTGCCAAATTTGGTGTGAATCCATTCAGCGGTTCGGGCTGTAGGCGTGTTAAAAAAAAATGAAAAATCCCTATAGATGTTCCATGGGAAAAAAGTGTTTTGGAACCCTCCTTTTTCTTGGTCCCCATTTGACAAATAACCCTGAAACAGTCCAGGCAGCAGCTGAACTAACTAGCAATCAAGTTTCCGGCATAGGCCCTCGTCAGAGACAACAATAGTTTGGTCCCAGTGAAAGTCTGAAAGTCAAAAGTTTGAAAAATTGGCCCCAGTGAAAGTATGAAAAACAAAAGTTTAGAAAAAGTTTTTAAAGCCCTAATCCAACAAGGGATTTTTTCATTCTATAAAGAAAAAGATGACTCTCCGTGGAACAAACCTGAAATTGTAGCCACTTCCATGAACTGTGGGCTTTTGAGGTATTTGCTTGAAAAAGTTTCTAAATTCTAAGACAGAAAGAGTCTTTTTTTGGGAGATACTATAGGAGCTAAAATTCGATCAGATGCTGTAAAACTCCCGGTCAGGTTGTTGCAGGAGCTCTGCAGCAAAAGTTGACAAAAGTTTCCAAACTTATTTCTGGTGCCCAATCAACCACAGCAGTACACATTTAAGCCCCCTAGGACATTGGGTAGGTGCACCTAGAGACTCTCAGGGTGACAGGCAGAATCTACCTTCAAACTCCAATGCAAGCTCAAATTGCCACTAGTCAACTTGAAGTTGTAGGATAAAGGCCTCTTGCAGCTTTTTGTGTCCCTGTAGAGAGACGTGACACGTGGAATCCACGTATTTGTCCTGGGTACTTGTGGGAGGAAGTCTAGTCCTTCCACTTAATCTGGGATGGGTAACCTAAGACTGCAAGCTCCATACGGCAGCGGACTGAAGGGAGGCAGGATCAGCACAGCACTGGGCCTTAAAATTGCTGCATGTTTCTCGTGGTGCGACTCACCTTGCCTGCTGTCATGGGGGCCTTGCTTGGACTGCAAGCCCCACATATCAGCCGACTGAAGGGAGGTGGGACCAGCACCACAGGAGGCCTTCATATCACTGTGCATCTCCTGTTGTATGGGACATGTGGTGTACGTTCTCAGTCAAAAACCAGGCCAACTGCTAACCAGCCTGTGCCTGTCCACGACCATCGGAGGCTGGGATGGCTTCCCCTCTGCAAGTTAAGTGTAACCACAAGTAATCTTCATGGCAAACGGAATATTCCTAGGTGGGGCACCTAAAGGATGGAATACCAGCAACGATTAAGGGTTCCTTCAAATGCTCTGTAGAGGTTATCTCCAAGGAAATAGAAATTGCTAAAAGGCGACTATTCCTGTCAAACGAATCATCTATAACCAACATAACTCCACATGCAGCATACCATTACTATTCAAGCACAGATACATAATTCTGCTTCCACTAAGCTGCCTGTCGTCTGTCACACCTCAACTGTATCACTTGGCTCTAGCTCTAGGCTTGCTTCGAAGTGACTACAAAAGGTAGGGAATGTATGGTCTAGAAAACCAAAGGAGCCCTTGCATCCCCCAAAAGAGGTTATACCGCCACTGCCATTGTTTGACTTAAATGCACTGTCAGCTGTGCTATTATACAGATTTAAGTCCCTTTTGGTGGAGAACTTTCAGCCTCTGTATGAACGATTGAGGGTTATTGACCGCAAACATGGTTGTCTGGGTAGCAAACACATGGCATCTTCTCCTGGAGAAGTCTGGGTTTATGTACATGGAGTTCCTTTGACTGCACACAATGTGAGATCTCTTCTTCTTGGCCGGAAGCCTTCTTCCCTGACAAAGTTCAAGTTATTGCAATATAAGGGGGTGGGGGGATATACATATTTACTGACAAAATTGTGAGGGCCTTTGTAGAGGTTTGGAACCTGCAATTTAGTGGAACCATCTAGGAGACCAGTGTATAGTCTTTAGCTGTCCCTGTTAGTAATATTCCTCCTTCCACTTGACCATATGTGACAATCTTAGTGGACATTCCCACTTTAGCCCCATCAACCTTGGAATCAACAGAACAGTTAAAGAATGAAGTCTACCATGAGTTGAAACATTCTATTAAGTTTAACACTTAGGGCCTGATTACAACTTTGGAGGAGGGTGTTAATCCGTCCCAAATGTGACGGATATTCCACCAGCCATATTACGAGTTCCATAGGATATAATGGACTTGTAATACGGCTGGTGGTATATCCGTCACATTTGGGACGGATTAACACCTTCCTCCAAAGTTGTAATCAGGCCCTTAATGTTTCCCAAGACCTGCATGAGTTGATCCTTGCCAAAAGGAATAATATGGAAATTGTGTAAAAGTTAACTTCAGGTGACCTCAAGTAGCTGCATGTTTATTGGACTCGCCCCGGATTGGTTTTCTGTCATTGTCATCTATTAAGCATCTCAGTTGGGGTACTTTTATCAGTATTTGATTCCAGGGCCATTGGGTCCAGGTCCTCACGTACGTACCCCACTTCTAGGAGGACCACAATCGGATGCTGCTTCATTGCGCCAGATTCCTCAATTCAATTACTCTGTCCGCTGACATCACGGATATTGATTGACATTCACAGTCCTACCCCTGTTCTTTGGATTATACAAACTTGTTGGGTATACATTAGATTAAAGGGATTTATAGAGCGCCTGGCTACCCGGAGGCTTCCTAGCGCTAAAAGGTAGGTACATCTCATATCTAGTGCCAAGGAATTACCTAAAAGGAAAATAGGAATGTCTTCAATTTCTTACGAAAAGATAATTCTGAATGTTCTTGGCGAAGTTCCAAAGGGAGAGTATTCCAGAGGTGTGCTGCTTTGATTGAAAAATAATTGCTTCCCCATCTAGTTTTCTTAAAGCAGAAAATGTGAGTCAGTAAAGCAGCAGCAGATCTAAGGGGCCTATTCGGAACATAAAATTCCTTACATTGCCTAAGGAATCTGGGCCCCTTATTATGCAAGTCTTTATGTACCATGCATATGGCCTTAAAACTAACCTGTTGCTTTATAGAAAGCCAATGAAGGGAAATTAATGCGGGTTTGGCCGATGTGTGTCTAGGAGTATTTTTAAGTAGTCGTGCAGCAGCGTTTTGCACAACCTGAAGTCTCCTAATTACTTAGCTAGGAGAACTAAGAAAAAGGGAGTTGCCATTGTCTAAGCGAGACAATATCAAAGCTTGAATGAGGAGTCTTCTGGCCAAAAAAGGTAAGAGATTGATAATTTTCCTCAAGGTTCTTAATAAACCAAAGCAGGATGCAGTGAGCTTTTTGGATTGGTTATCCATCGTGAGGTGAGGGTCTAACCAGAAGCCTAAGCTCTTTATGTTATCCTTAGGGGAAGGAAGATATTTGAAACCGTCCAAAAGTGGTGGTCGAGAATTGAAAAGGGTATGAATGCCAATGATCATTACTTCCGACTTATCATCGTTAAGTGTGAGTTTAGACTCGGTCATCCATTTAGCTACTTCCTCCAAACAAGACGAGAGATTAGATTGAGCGATGTTTCCAGAATTTGAAAGCAACACTACCAGCTGAGTGTCATCAGTGTATGAAATCAAAGAAAGGCCATGAGGTTCCACAATTTTGGCCAAAGGAGAAAGATAAATATTGAAAAGAGTAGGACTCAATGAGGAGCCCTGTGGAATGCCACAGGTAAGGAAGAACGTGTTGGAGTTGAATGAACGATCCTAGACTTGAAAAGTTCTATCTTTTAATAATGAGGAGAACCAACACAGTGCAGTGCCTTTATTCCTATAGCAGAGAGTCTTTGAAGAAGAATGTTGTGATCTACAGTGTCGTACGTGGCACTGAGATCTAATAAGATGATAGCTGCGTGTCCGCCATGATCTAATATTTGGCGAGCATTTTCCATAACAGCTAGTAGGGCTGACTGAGTACTATGTTGAGGTCTAAATCCCATTTGAGAGGGATCTAAAAGTTCATGATCCTCAGGAAAGCAAGCTAGCTGACTAATGATGTAATTTTCCATAATCTTAGACAAGATAGGGAGGAGGGCAATGGGTCTGTAGTTGTTCAACTGCATGGGATCAAGGTTAGGCTTTTTCAATAAAGGTTTGACAACCGTATGTTTCAGAGGTTGAGGTATCAAACCAGAACTTAGGGAGTGATTTAGAATGTTTTTCAATAAGGGAGAGATTATATTAGAGGCAAGAGCCTCGGTCACTGGCTGAAAGAGTGAAAGAGAAGCCATAGAGATGTGAGAATCCTTATGAGGATTTCGATCTGTTTCGTGACCGGGAGTGGAAGAAAAGGAAGAGTAGATGTTGACAATCTTCTTCTGAAAGAAGCTTGCCAGGTTATTACTGTGAACAATGGAAGCCTCTATATGACAGTCATTAGAGGGGGTAGAAACAAGTACTTTGAAAATCATAAAGATTTCTTTATGGGAGTTAGCGGACTGTTCTATTCGTGAACTATAGAATGTAGCTTGGGCTGATTTGATTGAAGCATGAAAAGTTCTAATCACTTCCCTATATTTAATCTTCGAAGTAATATTATAATCCCTTATCCACCTTCTTTCTAAATGCTTCCATTTCTTTTTTTGTTTGAGCAATTGAGAGGTAAACCAGGATTTGGTCTTGTGGCCAGTCCTTCTAACCACCATCTTAATAGGAAGGAGAGCGTCTAAGGAGGTAGAGATCCAGTTGTTAAAGTTTTCTACAAGGCCTAATTTGGACTCATCATAGCTAGCTAGCGAAGCATGAAGAGTATCCTGCCAATCTCTGGGGTTTAATTATGACCATTGGCCGGAAGTTGACTTTGTGGGATAGTGATGGAAGGGGAGAGGAGCCCGAGGTAAAGTAAGTAACAATAGATAATGGTCCGTCCAAATCAGAGGAAGAGGAATGTGAGGGCATAAATTTAGGAGGTTACTAAAGACTAAATCAATAGTACGCCCTTTAATATGGTAGGTCCTTTATTAAGCTGAACCATGTCTAATGAGGCTTGGTTAGAGATTAAGGATTTAGTAGGGAGACAATGTTTATCATCTGCCTGAATATTGAAATAGCCAAGAATGGTGAAATTGGGGGTTTTACAGGAGATACCAGCTACAAAGTCTGGCAAGGCCTGCAAAAAATTCCCGTAAGGGCCGGGATGGCGATAAATAAGTATCCCACAATAGTGTCCCTAATATCCCTACCTACAATACTAAGGCCCTCATTATAAGTTCGGCGGTACCCAGACCATCAAGTCGGCGGTGGCAGTCATACCTCTGATGTCCCAGTGGTGAAGACCGCCAAATTAAGACCATGGCGGTCTTGCCAACAGTTTACAGCCAATACACCGCCAGTACTGCCAGTGCGGTCAGGCCATCGCTTACCTCGGTAGGCACCTGCAGACCAGCGGGTACCATGTTTCACACACCTAGCACACACTGGAGGGAAAGGCATTAATACAGACCCACACACAACTAACACACACAGATACAAAACTGAACCCTGTTTGTATTATAATCGAGGAAACTCTGCAACAACATCGCCGGGTATTTATTTAATTACTTATTTATCTATTTAGTATTCTAAGAATGTGGTTATTAGTCACTTTATACACAAGGGAGACGGTGTTGTGTGGAATTTCTTACTTATTTCACTTCTATGGGAGATTTCTTCACTTTTTACTCTTTATTAGATTACTTTTTATATTTTTTATGTTATTCTTTATTTTTTTGTATTATTTTTATTATTTTTTCAAAATTTATTTTTTGGTTTTGGTATCTGGTATTTCGTGTTTTCACGATATTTATTTATTGGTGGGTTATCCTGTTGGTAATAATCACTGGTGGTTAGTTGAATCTCAAGAATTTGGATCAAAATGTATCTTGTTCTATTTTTTGCCTATCAGGTTTTATGGTAATGGGAAAGAAGAGAACCCACTTAATCTGCCATATTATGCAGTAATGACGGGAAAGGAATGGCCCTGAAGAAGGCGTTTTTTTTAATTTGGTGGTTACCGCCGAAACGAGCGTAGGCTTTGTTCCTACTACTGCTTGTTGTTTATATGAACTTTGAATTAATGAAGTCGAGATACAATGTTTTTTCTTTTTCCTAGTAAGATGGAGACACAATCAGGAATTGAATAATAATATGGTACTTATGTGAATATCATTTCAGTTCCAGAAATAGAAAGTGTAAAAAAAAAAAAAAACTGTATTCTATTACATAAAAAAATTGTTTTGTATATGTCTGTGTTTTGTTATGGTTGGATCAGTTTTACTGTCTTGTCTGATGTGTCAGTTCGTCTTTGCCTATTTATTTGTATTTAGGTGTAAATAGGTATAGAAATATTTCTTGTGTTTTCCCAGCTTTACCTCTATATAATTGTATATTTGCATATTGAGATGTGTTTTTGTTTGACATACATTTGTAATAAATATTTTTTGTCTTTAAATTTTGTTGCAGTTAAATTGTTTTTTCCTATGTTGGATAAAAGTGAACATTATTTGTAGCTCATTTGTCTTTGCTTGTATACAAGTATTATTCCCTGGATGGGCTACTTATCATACCAGGGACCCTCAATAGTATTTTTCCTTGTGAGGAAGGAGGTGGCAGGGGAGTCAGTGCAGGGAGTGGATGTTGGTGTGTCTGCAGGTGGCTGTTGCTTGTGTGCATGCCGGTTGCGGGTCTTATGGTGCTTATGTTTGCCTATGGAACCCTTGTCTGTTGAGGTGGATGCATGCTTGTGCGTACGTGTCCTTTGGATGCAGATGGGGAGAGGGGTTTGGGTTTGCGAAGAGGTAGTTGGAGGGGGGCAGTAGACAAAGGGACACTGGCTGCCATCAGAGGAGGCCAGAGCCTGAAGGGATCTCTGTAGGCCAGCCATGGCACTGTGAATGCCCTCCAGGAATGCATTGCTCTGTGGTACTTGAGCTGCAAGCCCTTGGATGGCATTAACGGTGGTTGACTGACCCACAGAGATTTACTTCAAGAGGTCAATAGCTTCCTCACTGAGGGCAGCAGGGCTGACTGGGGCAGGGGCAGAGGTGCCTGTAGCGAAGGAGACGCCCACCCTCCTGGGTGAGCAGGCACGAGCATCTGGTACACAATGGTTAACATACACCTCCCATTGACACAGCTAAACATGTACATCTGTCACAATATAAATAATGGCTAGGCAATGTAATTTGCTAAGACCCATTACCTACATCATGTCATGACATGTCACTACTACCCACACCTGTCTGCCAACCCTACAGCAAAACCTATGTCGGACTGCACCACTAGACTCATCCCCATGATGCCAACTAATGCCCTCTTAAGCTGCCACAGCATGCCCTGGATCCACTATCGATACTATGCCTGAATACACATCTTACATCTCCATTCACCTATCACCCATTGGATGTGCAGATGACACAACAGAACACTGCAGGCCTCTACAGTGACAACACCTGGTTAGTCCATGACCTCTGGAATATGTCCATGACAATGAAGATAACTCCACTCACTGAGTACACATTACCTATCTGTCCTTACACACGGCTGGCCCCTCAGTATGGTGCTGCCACTATGGAGGACAACTCTGATTTAGCCAATGCCAGTCAGACACCCAAACACTTCACATCAGATGTGTAATATGGGAATGTGTGGTTTAGCCATGTGAGTAGTCAGACCCCATCACAGAGCCAGAGCTGCTGACATAAAACATGTATCACCACTCAGCATACTGCTAAGTGCATCTTACAATGGACCATGCACCACATGTTAAACAAACTAACACATCCACTTAGTGCACTGTCACAACTGATGTACCTCTGGAACACACATACCACATCATGGACCACTTCCCATGTCACCACACATGCAGTTACACCAGTTGGACTATGTACCATGACAACTCCACTCTCATACACCATACAACAATTGGCAAAGCCTGTCACTGAGGCCAGGTGACACACATCTCAGGTGGCAATTTGTTTGCATGCATGAGGAACACATAGACAAACACCACTGCCAGTACACCTAAGGCACATCCCACTACCACATAAGCAGCCTGAGGAGACTGATTGCAACATTTCCGTCACATCAACGCACCATGTGTCATGCAATACTCAATCCACTCCTAATGTGCTACAATCATAATAGCCAAGCCAAGCTGTAAGAATCACAGGCCATCTGAAGTGCCCCCAACTATCCATGTCGACATGATGTAGGCAGTCAGTCAGCAATGCAGCAGAGGTCAAGCTAAGGCTTTGTCATACATGTCATATACACACCATGGTGACACATCAGGGATCTCACAGGGCACTTACCACCACCAGTACCAACCCATAGTTAGCAAGGCCACATCTCCATGAGTATTGTTCCTAAGAATGCAACATCTGTGCAATCATACCTCATCAAATCTACATGTCTCAGTATTCCTGGTTGCCTATCTACACATACCCTACAGTCAACAGATCACCTATATATGGCTAGTCAATTCCCAGGCCAGTACTTCTGTCCCATGAAGGTTAGTTCTGTGGTGGAACTGTAATGCAAGCTCCACAATCTGTCTATACCAGAAACAGTACATGATTTTCATAGCCCCAGTGATGAAAGGAGAGTCACACAGTCGCCTATATATAGGTAGCCTACACAGATGGCAGTCGACTGACACCTAAGAGCCACTAATGCAGATGGATGGAGCTGCTCATACACAATGCCTAGGGTGCCTCTGACACTCACATCCATCGTATGGCCAGGATGGAGTCACACATGTGCCTTTATCATTAGTGCACCTCCACAATACAGATTTGGAGAGGTATGGAACAAGGAAATTTAAAACCACTGACAGTAAGCATGGGGACACATACAAAATATACTCTGGCAGTGTGCCTATTCCTAATGTTGATGCACACGTAGCATTAACTACAATGGCACTTTGTCAGCATAGAGGCACCCAATCCCAATTAAGGTCTGGCAAGTCCCAGGATACAGTCAGTACTCACCCCCTTGTGGCTGCTGTGCTGCCCTCAAATGCACGTCCACCTCAGGGTAGGCCACCGCCAAAATGCGGGCTATTAGGGTGGTCAGGATCCAACGGGAACCCCTCCCTCACTGGTCATAAGGTAAAGGCAAAGGGCACTTTTTTTTTTTTTACATGTGATGCATAAATCCAGTTCTTCTTCCCATCACATTTCACAGCAGTCTGCGGGGCCAGGAGAACTTGCAGGGGCCCCTTCCACCTGCGTTAAAAGCTCCTTTTCTTTTGGAAATTCCTTACAATCTGATCTCCTGGCTTGATGGAGTGTCCAGAGCCCTCAAGGCTCCTGGGCAGTGCCGCTTTGACCTGTTCATGGATAGAACGTAATTGTTACACACAATAGTCTAGAAACAGTGGGTAGTCTATATCAGCAAATTTCTTTGTCCTAGGTACACCCCAAACATTAGCGGGTCACCCCATTATTGAATCATAAGGAGAGACTATGTCTTTAGAATGTGGTGTGTTTCTCATGGACAGTAAAGCTATGGGCAATGCATCTGGCCATTTTAGTTTTGTCTCAGCACATATCTTAGCTAGATTGTTCTTTAAGTTGCCATCACAGCGTTCCACTAAACCCGCTGCTTGTGGATGATAGGCACAATGACATTTCTGTTTTATCTGCAACCCTTTACAGACCAGTTCCATTACTTGCCCAGTGAAATGACTGCTATTGTTACTCCATATTGTTCGAGGCAGGCCATTCCTGGGAAAGTATTCCTTCATCAAGGCCTTGGCAGCAGAACAGTCCGTCAGTGGATAAGCCTCCACCCATCAACTGAAGGTACATATTACCACCAGCATATACCTTTTCTTGTTCCATTTCTACAAAATCCATTTGCAGGACTTCGAATGGCAAGTCCGGTGGTGCACAATTTCCTTTACGGACAGGAGTGCCTTTTCCTACATTGTATGTCTGGCATATGATGCACCTTTGTACATGAGAACGTGCATATTTTGGTATGTTCTAGTTATGCCATACATGATCCAATGTATCCACTATTCCTTGAGCGCTAATGTGTGAAGGTACATGTGCTGAGAAAACTATGGCATTCACATAAGCATTAGGTAACATCCATCTCCTTTTCTTTGTCTTGTCTATCGAACATCCTTCACTATTTAAAGTGGCACGTATGTACCACTTAGCAAGTTCCTCCGGAGTAGCTGCGTCCTGAATTTACTTTACACAATCTATTGTCTGGTTCATCATGCCAGCTTCTGGTAACTATCTAGCTGTCACTGTCACATATATAGTACTGTACTCAGCTTGTGCAGTATTTTTCGCTATCCTATCTGCAAATGCATTTCCTTTTCCTACATCATTCTCAATTTTTTGTGAGCTGAACATTTTACCACAGCCAATTTCTTACGTAACGTTAAAGCATTTAATAATTTTACAATAAGGTCACCATGACATATTTGTGTTCCATGAGCGGTCATAAAGCCCCTTTCTCGCCATAATTTACCAAAGGAATGTGCTACACCAAAAGCATATTGGCTGTTAGTATACACATTAATTCTCAAGTCTTTACTCAATTCACATGCCCGAGTCAAGGCTATCAATTCATCAGCTTGTGCAGAGTTGTAGGGTCTCTTGTTGCTTTCCACTATAGTCTAATGTAGTAATAGCATAAGTTGTAACTGTGGTCCCATCAGATAATTTTGAGCAGGAACCATCAGCATACAATTCACCATCCCACTCTTCCAATGGCCTGTCAGTGAGGTCCACTCTACCTTTGGTCTCTTGTTCTGTTCTGATAATACAGTCACGTATTTCTTCTGGTAACACTTCTTCAGTAGGTCAAGGTAACATAGTTGCTGGCTTCAAAACATTACATCTCCGTATTGTGATATGGTATTACCATTACTGTTAATGGATGTCCGGGTACATATACTTCACTCTGTTTTACTGTTTACTGCTGTTGCCACTACTGCTACAGTCCTACAACCACATGGCAATGGTCGTGCTACTGGGTTTAACTGGACGCAAAATAAGCACATGGTCTGTTTTTGTCTCTGTGTGATTGTGTCAATAATGCAAAACTGCAACCCTCGTTTTCATGTACAAATAGGGTACATCCGAGGTGGCTAACACAGGTGCATTATACAAAGCCTTTTGCAATTCATTCCAAGTGGCTGGTACATGTACATCTTTGAGAGTGAGGGCAACCAAAGGTTTCGCTATGAGGGAATAGTTATGTATCCATTGTCTGCAATATGAGGTAATACCTATAAAACCTTAAACATCTTTCTATGTTTGTGGGCGTTGTAAATTGCAAATTATTGATATTCTTTGTGAGTCTAGTCTTCTACCCCCCTTCGACAGGAGGAGCTCTAAATAGGACACCTCCTGTTGACAATAATGCAACTTGGATAGGGAGACCTACAAGATAAAATACAAGGATTTGGATTATGCTACCAGATAGCATTTTATTCACTGTAGCGGATCACCTCCAAAGAGCGTCAAAAGGGACATACTCTGGCCAAGAAACTAACCTTTCCCTCAGCCTTTGACGTCTTTTATTGCAACAAAAAAAAAACACACTTTACCACGCTATAATTTCCAAACACGTTCAAGCAAACCTTTCCTGTGACACCTTTGAACCACAAGAAAAGGATGTTCAAACACAGAAATAACATCTCTAAGAACATGGGGTGATTAGCCCATCTGCAAATTTTCAAAAGCAACTCTAAAAAACCAGCACATTTGCAAGAAAGAAAAATTGAGCAGGGTTGTGACATACTATTTTGCTCGTAGCACAGAACAAAGGGAACTGAAATGTTAGACAAAATTGAGCCCTCACGCCAAGTTAAGAAATCCATTTTCACACTACAGTGTTAGGTGTGTGCTATTTTGATATATACTACTAACCTGTGTGGTGTCTATATCACATTGTACATTCTTTACTCTCCTTCCTAGATACTCTGCCATGAGGAGATTGAGACATGTACCAGTGTACCGTCCGCTAGTGGACCTTGCAACCCTGGAGGAGAGGCAAATAATTCAGACCTATTGTCTGAATCGGCAGGCCGTCATGGAACTATGTACCTATTTGGAGCCAGATCTATCGCTTACCATTCGTATTCCCTATGCCATCCCTCCTACAGTTCAAATCCTGTCAATGCTACACTTTTGTGCCACAGGATAATTTCAGATTATAGTGTGCTTGGCAGCAGGGATGCCACAGCCCATGTTCAGTCTTGTGTTGAAGGATGTACTGTGTGCTTTGTGAAACACCTGGACAGCTATATCCGGTTCCCCCAGTGAGGAGATTTGGCTTATGTGAAGGCAGACTTCTATGATGTGGGACACATCCCTCATGTGATAGGGGCCATAGATGGCACCCATATAACCTTGGCTCCTCCCAGGGCCAATAAGCAGGTGTATAGGAACCAGAAAAACTACCACTCCATCAATGTTCAGGTAGTGTTGTGCAGACAATTACATCTCCCAAGTGACAGCTGTGTTTCCTGGATCAGTGCATGATCCTACATTCTGAGGAACAGCAAAGTCCCCCACATGATGGCACACTTACAGAGAGTGAGGGCTTGGCTCATTGGTATGTATGCATTTGGATGTGTATTCTGTTATGGCACCTGCCATCACATTATTCCCTGTGTCTGTGTCTGTACCTGTATTATAACAAGTCCTACCTCTGTGTACACAGGTAACTCTGGCTATCCTAACCTCCCCGGCTTTTAACACCTGTGAGGTACTCTGCCACTGAAGGGGAACTCCATTTCAATGAGGCCCACAGCAGGACGAGGCTTGTAATTGAAAGGCTATGTGGCCACTTGGAGGCCAGATTCAGGTGCCTGCACATCTCTGGAAGTCCTCAAAAGGTATGCCAGATCATAGTTGCCTGCTGCATGCTCCACAATCTGGTCCTGAGACATCAGATACCCTTACTAGGTGATGAGGAGGAGGCAGCTGGACCAGTGGCTTGTAATGCAGAAGTGGAAAGTGATGAGAAGGCAGATGAGGAAGATGCAGTTGACTCCAGGTCAGAGCTCATCAATCTGTACTTCCAGCAACATATAGGTATGCTGTGTATGTACTATGTCAACATAGTTTGCTGTCAATAGCCCTCCTGATTTGGTTTATCAGTGGTGGTGTAATGTGTACCTATCCCTATGTGTATGTTGTTGGGGGTGACTGAATGCATGCAAGGTGCTGTCTGTAAATGTATCATCTCTACTATGTGTACTCTGTGCAGGTTGCAAGATTCATATCTCCTATGGACAGGCCTGAATTGTGGTATGTGTCCGGCATTCTCCTGTTCTCATGTCACATCTGTTGTGGCCTGTTAAGATGGCTATCTACACTGGACAGGACAACTATCAACTGCATATGTGCTTTGTGTGGTGCCATACCTACAATCCTGATCAGTCACTGTAATGCTTTTTTTTAATGTTGTATATTTGGATATACTCTGGTGTGTGGCTGTATTAGTGACTCCCTCACATCTACCCTGGGACATATCTGTTGTACTGTGTCTCCTGCAGAGGATGCCTCCCTCTGTAGTCCATGACACTGCCTTTTGGATTAGGGCACCATACTTGCATCACATTTTGCAGACCAATCATTTGTATGTGTACAATTAAATACACAAACTTAGTGATCTATAGTTTGTTGTGAATACATCAGCAAACAGGTGAAGGGTGGGGTGATGATAGATGGAATCCTCAGAGTATGTGGGACAGCTGTAGGAAGCACAGGTCCAGTGTCCAGAGGCCATAGGAAAATGGAGTAATGTCATTGAACAGTCAACAGGGTGTCTCAGTGGCACACAAGGGAGAGTAATCAGGAGAAGGTCACTTCCTGGCAGTGGGTTTGGTCTTGGCATCTGCCCCAGCCAGATGTCTGGATCCACAATTGTGGGGGGTTTCTCAGCTACACAGGGAGGGGTGCATGAGGCCTGCGGTTCCCCTGGCAGGGCTTCCATTCTACTGGCAGCCGCAGATGTAGAAGGCTCAGGCGGGATGTGGCCGGTGGAAAGGGCCTGCTGGTGGGTGGGGAAGCACTCATGATGGGGGTGAGGTCCCTGAGCACCCCTGCAATGGAGGCCATGGTGTAAATGTAGGCCTGCCATTGCTGCATGACCTCCTGGTGGTATTTCCACTGCAGCCTTTGGTTTTCCCCCAACATGTTAACTATCTGGCCCATCCTGTCCTGGGGTAGTTGACAGGCTCCCAGGACTTAGGAGATGGCTTCCTGGTCAGATGCCTCCCTTGGCTCCTCCATCCTATGGCCCACAGGTTCCCTCTCAAACCCCCTGCCCCCATGTGCCTGTGCCTCTGGCACTGTGTGCTTTCTCCCAGTATCAGCAGGTCCTTCATTGTCTTGGGTGTGAGGGGTCGACTCACGTCCCTGTACTATGGGGCACACAATTGATTGAACAGTCCTAGGGGCATAGGTTTGGGAATGAAGGGTTAGCTGAGATGTGGTTGGCAGAGGATGAAGGGGGGGGTTGATGAGCACAGGCCTCAGGCCCAGGCTAAATAATCTGCCCTTGTAAATGCTAAAATAACCTCACAACACCCTCCACGTTGTCGGTTCAAAGGTGCAGAGGTCCATAATAAAACCTAATACTAAAACCAACTTTCCTACATTGATCTCTAAAAACAAGCTAAAATATATTGAAAGAGATAAAATGTCCATGGCAACAAGCAAAACAGACCACATCTGAGCCAAATAAAAAAGGTCAATTTAGAATTTCTAAAACTTGACCATCAGTTAAGGGCAAATGTCAGCAAATCAACAATAATTGCGATCTTTTAAAAAATTGCCAATATCGTCAATTGTTATGAACTCCAGGAAAGACCCCACTTCAGCAGAAGGTGAAACAACCAGTTCCTTGACAAGCAAAGCGAGGGAGCACTCATATTCTGTTGCCTCAGCCATTGCGAATGAAAAGTAGTAACAGCAAAATGCTGCCAATTAACGACAAAGTAACAAGGAATCCCCCAAAGACTCTCAAACAAATAGTGTATAGCTGAAGGTGTTATGACAAATATAGAGAAGATGTGTACAATTCCATCAGTGTTAGATGCGTTAAAATGCGACCTGTGAGTATAATGAAATGTCCTTGAAAGTTTGTATTTAAAAGGGAGTGTATCTCTGCGGATGACTTTGCCACTTGGAGGGCATAGGTCTCACGGGCAAATGTAAGTACCACGTTTTTAAAACAAAAGAACCTTAAGTCTGCTTAGCTTGTCAAAATTTACATTTGAAGTAGCATTGTGAAGCCAAATTTCTGCTACTTTTACCCCTTGTGTGGGGGGATAAGCACAGTTTGTCAAACATGTAACAACTTGGGAGACCAAAACTACATAGGCAATTCCGGCTCGCATACCAAAACAGCTGATTGTGTTCAGCAGCAAATAATTCCCATTTGAGAGCACCAGGAATGCCTGACATATCAAAGGGGCAGGGACCCCCTTCAGATAACAGGCTACATTTGCAATAGAATCATTACATGCTCCTTGCAAGGACAGCTGTTTACAAATTTTTGAATGATTTACAGAAGTCTCACATTCCCTTCCACTAAGAAAAACCTCCTTCATCCTATTGAAACATTTGTACATAAATGGTAGCTCCCACACCTCAGAAATGTTAATATCTCTTAGCTTTTCAAATCTGCCAACAGGAATGTGCTTCAAACACAAAGTGAACTGAAGTGTTGAAATGGGCAGATTAATAACAATGTGTATTAACCAAACTGCAGATGGTATTTGCGCCACAGTGAAAGGCAACTTTTCCATGATTGACCAAATATATATTGCTTCTTTCTCAGCTATTGTTTGTTGATGTGGCGTCAGGTTAAATGCGGCAAACATTTCCCTGGAGCTGATCTGTTGCCAGGGCACGCGACCTCTTTTCAGAACATGTAACGTCCAACCTAACTGCATAATGAACCTGAGCTGACTCTGTCCATGACGGAAAAATGATGAAACAATGTTATTTAGAGTGTATTTGCAGTTGGATAAAGTGTTCATGCCATTGTCTAAGATGGCTAGAGCGTTCTATAAGTTTTCCTGATCTATTTGCCTTAACCAGGTGGCTGCTTCTTTTTGTGAAAGTTTCCATATTTCTTTATATGTTGCATAAGAGAAGCACTTTGTGTGTGGACCTAACAAGAAATCTTGTAAGCCTATGTTTTCTGACAGGAGACTAAGGTGTTTTTAACAGCTGTTAATGTGTAAGATTTCAACCATTGTTGACATAATTTGCTAACACGATGGGCCTGATTATGACCCTGGAAGTCTGGAGGCGGTCGGACCGCCGAGGTTGTGGCGGTCCGACCGGCACATTATTGCTGCGGCAGAGATGCTACAGTCCCACCACCGACACCGCAAGGCTTCTGCCAGCCTGCAGCCTAGCAGTGCTGGTGGTTGTAATCCGCCAGGGCAGCACTGCTTGCAGCAATGCCCTGGGGATTACAAGTCCCTATCCGCCAGCCTGTCCATGGCGGTTAAGACTGCCATGGAAAGGCTGGCGGAGTTGGGGAATTCGGGCGCCCCTGGGGGCCCCGGCAATGCCCATGCACTTGGCATGGGCATTGCCGGGGCCCCAATGCACAGCCCCTTCGCGCATTCCACTGCCCGAATTACAGGCAGTGGAATTCGCGATGGGTGCTGCCACACCCGCTGCACCGCCACATTGCCGCCGGCTCCATTAGTAGCCCGCTGCAATGTTAAGGCCCTGTTCCCAGCTGGGCAGGCGGGTGGAAACACTGTTTCCACCTGCTGGCCCAGCCTGGGAACTCAAATTAGGGCTGGCGGGTTTCAGGCCGCACAGGTGGCCTGATGGTGGGATGAGTTTGGCGTACGGCCTCTGCTACCCACCAAACTCATAATGGTTGGCTTATATGTGGTGATGATATCAGAGTGTTGTGATGATAGGTAACAAGGGTCCCGTCAGCTTGCTCTAAAACCCCCTGTGGAGTTTACAACATGCACATGACAACCATTTGTTGTCCACTGGCCTCAATACCCACCCGTTTGGATCTGAAAGTGCTGAGTTAAATGTTCCATTTCGGACCCACCCATCAAGCTGTTCTTCAGTAACACTTAAAATCTTTTGCTATTTGTCAAATTTAGCTGATGACGGAATACTGGATGCATTCAATTCATTAATTTTTGCTAAACCTAAACAACTTGTTTGATGTACAGTTTCATTTAATTTGCAACAGAATAAGGCATGCTCTAAACAAAGATACTCACCCCTGTATTTGCTAATTTCTAGTTCAAAACACAATCATTAAGTCAATCAACTTTGACCAATATTCATAGCTTTCAGTAGCGAACTGGGAAACAAAGGAATCAGAGTAAATTAATTTAGTGTCTGTTAACAGGATATTTTGAAATTTCATGAGAGGCAATTTTAAAAAGTAAGACTCATGACATCATGCCCAGAAAAATATGCAAACTTTTCAACATATGTTTTAGAACTCCCTACTGGTGGAATAGGACAATGTTTCAATTGAGTGTAATTGTAGACATTTCTTGGGGTGCTGGCTTTATGTATAAAATGGTGTCCATGATGATGGTAACATAACATTTCCCTCTATTTGCCGTTGTTTGGCAAACATCTTCACTTTATGATGCAAGCTCATACAGCATAGAATCAACTGTTTTCATATCCCCATCATCAGAAACTACCCCAGGGGTTGTTATATCAATCGTAGAAACTTTAAATCCATTTCCAAACAAAGCAAGCCAAGAATTTCGACGCGCACTAACAGCTGGTGCGAGGTAGGAGAGTTGGCTGAACTCTCGAAATATATGAAAGACAAAAGAAATGATTGCCACTCACTCCGCTCAGCCACAGAATAAATTTAAGTGGTTTATTCGGTGCAAAAAGAAAAAGAACAACGCGTTTCGACTATGCAGTCTTCTTCTTAGTTCAATAGTCCTTTCTCTAACAGATCTATTTATACTACATATTTCACATACCAATCCAATGCATTCTGGTTATAATAGTTCAATTGTACAATACAAAATTTCACCTAATTTATACTAAATTTCATCAATTCAAAAATGTGTTCGCCAGAAAATAATATAAATGATACAAAAATTATATGTATTATAAATTAAAATAAAAAGCTCATTTTCATAAGTTAGAGAAAGAACAAAATAATTATAAAGTATTATTCTACAATAAACAGCCATTTCATGATTAAATAAACCTCAAAATTCATTTCCCTAATTATTTACTCACAATTCATTGCTCAAATGTAAATCATGTGAAAAAAAGTGAATTTGATTAATGTGATCATATAATTTAATATTTAATTAAAATTCTGGTAATATTTTTAGTGAAATAGATTCCGATTCATTTTAATTCAGATATGGACATAAAGCTCCTCATCATAATTGAGCCCTGACGGGATCTTAGTCCTCATTGAGATAATATACTTAGATTCCAGTTGTCTCAATTTTTTTACTCTATCTCCACCTCTTTCATTTTCAGGAATGTGGTCTATCCCATAATAACGTAGCATTCTCCAACTATTTGTTTCATGTTGTTGGAAGTGTTTGGCTATGGCATATGTTTCATCTTTATGTAAGACTGCTCTGACATGCTCTAAAATTCTTTTCTTAAGCATGCAGATTGTACTGCCTACGTATCTCAAGCCACAATGACATTCAATTACATAAACTGTAAATTTTGTGTTACAAGTTATTCGATGTTTGATGTTCATTACCGTTTTATCCCATAATTTTACAGTTTTAGTTGATTTACCAATTTTGCAAGCTTTCCAACTATTACATTTAATGAAGCCACATTGTTGTTCAATTAGCCAATTCTGTTGATTTTTTATTGTGAAGTGGCTTCTTACAATATAATCTTTCAACGATGGAGCTTTTCGATACGTAATCATTGGACCTGATCCTGTTATTGGACCAAGATCTGGGTCTTTCCGTATGATATGCCAATGTTTGCATAAAATATTTTTGATAAGGCCACTTTCTTTAGTGTATTCCATTATCATCCTCACATTGTTTTCCTCTATTTTGTCCTGTGTAACCTGAGTTTTCTTAGGCACTAATGTCTCATCTCGAGAGATTGTTTGTACTTTTTCTAAATTTCTTTGTAAAAGTCGAGAATTATAGCCTCTTTGTTTAAATCTATGTAAAGTTTCTTTATATTTCACCTGTACCTCTTTCTCATTAGAACAATTTCTACGCATTCTGATCAATTCTCCATAGGGAATGCTTTTTAAAAGTGATTTAGGATGAAAACTTTGACCATGTAAAATGCTGTTTGTTGACGTCTTTTTACGAAAAACTGTGGTTTCTAATTTATTGTTTTCTACATAAATTTTAATGTCTAGAAAATTAATTGATGACTTACTCATTTCACAAGTAAACTGCAAACCCACATTATTCTGATTCAATTTGTCAAAGTATAGTTGAAAATCATCCTGTGTTCCTTGCCAAATTATAAATAAATCGTCAATGAAGCGTACCCAAAGTGCAATTTTATCCATAAATACATCATTATCCTTACTCCAAGCTATTTCCCTTTCCCACCAACCCATTGTTAAGTTGGCATAATTGGGAGAAAGGGAAATGCCCATAGCTGTACCACACATCTGCTGGTAAATCTCATGATTAAAGATGAAAATGTTATTATTGAGGCATAGTTCTATCATTGAAAGCAACATCTTTGAATGTTCAAGTTCCGCAATACTTCTCTGTCTTAGAAAATATTCACATGCTCTTAATCCAATATCATGATTAATAGACGTGTATAAAGATACAACGTCTATTGTTACTAATAAGTAGTCATCAGACCAATTTAATTCCGATAAGATACGTAATAGATCTCCTGAATCCTTAATGTATGAACTAAAAGTCATTACAATTGGTGCCAAATAAAAGTCAACATAATCAGAAATTCTTTCATATAATGATTCACATGCTGAAACTATTGGTCTGCCAGGTGGTGATGTTAGTGATTTGTGAATTTTAGGTAAAAAGTATATAGTTGGAATGGTTGGATTCTCCTTTTTAAAAAATGTAAACTCATCTAAATTCAAAAGTGATTGTTGATGCCAGTCATCTAATTTCGAATGTAATTGATGAATCATTTGATTGATGGGATTATGATTCAATTTTCTGTAATTCGATTGATCATTTAATTGCCTATATGCTTCTGTCATGTAATTTTGTATGTCCAAAACCACAATATTTCCACCCTTGTCTGCGGGTTTGATTGTAATGTTAGCATTGTTCGTTAGTGATTTTAAAGCTAATCGTTCACTTATTGAAAGATTTTCCCGATGACCATGGTGTCTAATATTTTGTAACTTTTCCAAGTCTTCCAATACTAGTTCCAAAAATATATCGATCTTATTTCCAAGTGATAGTACCGGACAGAATTTAGATTTCTCTTTAAAATGACTGAACTGATGTTTATTAGTTTATTAGTTAAATACATATAGAATTTCAATCATTTCCCGAATATATTAAACAATACTTCATCCCAAAAAGTCCAATCAGGAATTGGTATAGCTGAAATGTTCACAAGGGAAAGGTCTCTGCAGAGCTTATGTGAGGACAGGTGAGGCTTCAAAACCTCATCCACCAGTTCAACAGCAGAGTGCTCAGGAAGATAATGACAATGTATCAGCAGAAAGAAAACAATGACAAAACCAATTCAAAGAAGAAAGGCAAGCACAGTTAACAGTACCCATAGATAATTCCATGGACAAATCAGATAGTTCGCTTTAAGCCAATTGAATAGCTTACATGCTCTTGATACAGGTGCATTTGAAGATGCTGAAGAGTTTGAAAAAGAATTGTTGATGTCGGCAAAATATTCAGAAGCAGTTCATGCAAACACTGGAGCCGGTGTAGGAGAAGGAGAACTGGCAGATGTATCCCTTGGTGGTTTGTAGTGAACAACTCCATCCATTTGTGTTGAATATGAGTAATGTTGCTCAGAACTCCAGACAATTCTTGTAATAGATGTAGAGACAGGTACTAATGAAAGTTAATTTTCCACCCTCACGAAGCTCGGGGAAGTCTCCTCACCGTAGGTTAAATTCTGGAGAGGCACATCCTGATTAGCAGTGAGATGGGTTCAGGAACTGCTCAGGGGTCCTCATGGTCTACTGGTACACATGAAGTAACTTGACATTGTCAATTGAAACAAAGTGGTTTTCTTTGGAACCAGCCAGTGATGGTAGAATGGCAGTTCTGGTACCGTGTTAGCCAAGGACTGGAACAAATGCGTAATGTGATGGTCCAAATTCCTTCTTTACAGCAATCTTTTAAGGCACTAGGGCCTTCATTACAACCCTGGCAGTAAATCCCGCTTAACGCCGTGCAGAAGACCACCAACACACCGCTGTGGCGGTGGAATTCCGCTACAGCTATTACGACCCACAGCTCGGAATCTGCCATAATCCAGACACCCACACAAGTCCACCAAAGGTCAGTGATAAACTGGCGATAACAAAACTGACACAGTCACGCCAACAGGAATACGCCCACACTATTGCGACCCACGAATCCACGCGGCGGTCTTTCAACCGCGGTATTCCATTGGCGGTACACACCACTGCGCTCAAAATACACACACATTTACAAAACACAACCACATTGGACAATTCCAAATACACACACCTGATACACATACACACACATCACCCACAAACCCTTACTACCAAAATTCCGAAAGAAGGCCAGAGAGAGACACCACCAGAAACAACACTAGCATCCACAGACACACAACATCCATGCACCTCAAACAACACACAACAACACAACCCCTCACACATCACAACCGATACGACCTCACACATCACCCACACCACATCATGGCACCTCAACAACACCCTAGGTAATCTGAGGAGGAGCTCAGGGCCATGGTGGAGGAAATCATCCGGGTAGAGCCACAGCTATTCAATTCACAGGTGCAGCACACCTCCATTGCTAGGAAGATGGAGCTATGGCGCAGAATCGATGGAAGGGTCAACGCAGTGGGACAGCATCCAAGAACTAGGGATGACGTCAGGAAGAGGTGGAACGACCTACGGGGGAAGGTGCGTTCCGTGGTCTCCAGACACCAGATTGCAGTACAGAGGACTGGCGGTGGACCCCCACCTCCTCCCCCAAAACTAACAACATGGGAGGAGCAAGTCTTGGCAATACTGCCTCCTGAGGGCCTCGCAGGAGTAGGAGGAGGAACGGACTCTGGTGAGTCAACTCTTAACTGTTATATCCCCCAACCTACCTGCATGCCATCACATACCCCCACCCTGACCCTCACCCCATCACTCCAAAACCTCACATATGTCCCACTATCACAATACACCCATCCCAACACCAAGCCCTGCATGCAACACCAAAGCATGGACACCCATCACCAAAGCATGTCCACTACAGATACCCACACAGACCCCAAACCAACTATCATACAAGGACCAAGCCAAAAATGCAAGCACTGTCACTCACCTATTGCACACAATTGCACACACAGATGCAATAATCATGCCTTTACACCCCTGCAGGACCCCTACCCAACTTCACCAGACAGGAGGTTCCAGACATAGCCAGCACCCCACACAAGAGGCCCACAGTGATGACAGCAGCTCTGCACAACTGGATCAAGATGACCAGCCCGGCCCATCCGGGACCTCGGGACAGTCGGTTCCCCTGACACTGGCACAAGCCACCACAGAGCCTCCCCCCTCAGGAAACACCACCACAGCACCCACCCAGCAGACCCATCCCTCTGTCCCCAGGACACGTCAAGCAGCAGTGTGTCCACCACTACAGGGAACCCAGGCAAACCCACCACCCCAAGAAAATCAGGGACCTGGGGGCAGTGGCAGTGGGCATACGGTTCAGGGGACAGAGGAACAGGAAAACAGGGGAACTGGGAGGACTGCTGTGCGACAGGGGGAGGACAGGCTCAGGGAACCCACTCTCCAAGAGGCCCTCTCGAACATCATGGGAGTGTACCATCATTCCCAGGAGATGACGGCAAATGTACTGGCCAACTTTCAGGAGACCCAGCAGCAGCAGGAGGAACACTATCTGGGGATAAGGGAGGAACTCAAGTCCATTAACACCACCCTGGTCACCATTGCAGGGGTGCTGCAGGACCTTGTCAACACCAGGAGGGACACTGTGGCACAACAAGGGGCCCCTGACACTAGCCTGGGTGATGAACAGCCCTCCACCTCCGCCGACGCTAGTGAACAAGAGGCACCACCACAGGACCACGACACCAGCACCCCACCCCCTGCAGATGGAGAGCCACCCCGCAAACAGTCCCTGAGATCCAGGAACAAGACAGAGAACATTGCCAAGACCCCCACCAGGAAATGAGACCCCCCCTGAATGTCACCCTTCTGTCCCACTTTGTCACCCTGTCCATCCTACAACTGCCCTTGCTCCACTTCCTATGCCCCTTTGGACAATGCACCTGTGAAACAAATAGACTGGACTCTGCCATGGACATTCCTCCACCATCACCCCTGCCCATTTTAGAACTCCCTCCACTTATTTGCACAAAAATAAACACACATCAATCACAAAACAATCTGGAGTCAGTCTGTGCTTTCACAAATGTGTAATTGCAATAACTATGGAATATAGCAATGTCAATTTAAGTGTCCACATACCGATGAAACACAGCTGTAGGGCTGGAGAAAATATAGTAGAGGCCACAAAGTGGGACCCACATCTGTTAAATGGAAAGGCAAAGTGACAAGTCAGGGTCCATACACTGAGTGAAAATGACAGACTTATGCTAGCTCCAACAATTGTATGAGATGTGTGAGGCAGTGACATCTTCTTACCTGTGTCTCACTGGAAGTATTGCTTGATAACGTTGTTTCGGTTGTCGATATCCTCTTCTTCTGCCTCCTCTTCTTCACTGTCCACAGGCTCCACAGCTGCCACAAGACCTCCAACTGGACCAGCCTCCTGCAGAAAAGTCACCTGGTGTTGCAAAGCCAGGTTGTGCAGCATACACCAGGCCACGATGATCTGGCACACCTTCTTTGGTGAGTAGTAGAGAGAACCACCTGTCATATGGAGGCACCGGAAACTGGCCTTCAGGAGGCCGAAGGTCCTTTCTATCACCCTCCTAGTTCGTCCTTGTGCCTCATTGTAGCGTTCCTCTGCCCTTGTCCTGGGATTTCTCACTGGGGTCAGTAGCCATGACAGGTTGAGGTACCCAGAGTCACCTGCAAATTTCGAGGGACAACTGTTAGACACACTAACCCGTTGGGACAACCCCATACCCAGACAACTATTCACACAGTATTGGGTCCTTGTCCTCACCTATTGGCCACACCCGGTGCCTCTGGAGTTGCCCCATCACATAAGGGATGCTGCTATTCCTCAGAATGTAAGTGTCATGCACTGAGCCAGGAAATTTGGCATTCACATGGGAGATGTACTGTTCTGCCAAACACAACATCTGCACATTCATCGAAAGATAGCTCTTCTGGTTTCTGTACATCTGTTCACTCCTGCAGGGGGGGTACCAAGGCCACATGTGTCCCATCAATGGCACATATGATGTTGGGGATATGTCCCAGGGCATAGAAGTCACCTTTCACTGTGGGCAAATCCTCCATTTGAGGGAATATTATGTAGCTGCACATGTGTTTCAGCAGGGCAGACAACACTCTGGACAGCACGTTAGAGAACATTGACTGGGACATTTCTGATGCAATGGCCACTGTTGTTTGAAAAGACCCACTTGCCAGAAAATGGAGTACTGACAGGACCTGTACTAGAGGGGGGATTCCTGTAGGATGGCAGATAGCTGACATCAGGTCTGGCTCCAACTGGGCACACAGTTCATAGATTGTTGCACGATCAAGTCTGTAGGTGACTATTACGTGTCTCTCTTCCATTGTCGACAGGTCCACCAGCGGTCTCTACACCGGAGGATGCCGCCATCTCATCACATGGCCCAGCGGACATGCCCTATGGATGAGAACAGTGAGCAGAGAGTCAGCCAACACTGAGGTATCACAAAATATAATTTGCACACATTTATTAATCCGCAATGTGGCTGTTACTGCGTTTATGCAAGGTCTAGATAGGTGTGCGCAGTTAGTATTAATGCCATGTGGCCACCTGAAATGGCGGCTGCCTGACCTGTAAGGTGGGACAAGGGGATATGAGGTAACTGCGCTGGCGTTCTACACCGTTGCGGTAGGCGGTCAAAGACCGCAGCGCAATCCTGCATTGGTTAACATTGGACCCTATGGGTCCGAGGAGCCAATGACGATGCACGCCGCGGTGACGGTACGCACTGCCGCGGACGTGACCGCCATTTTCTGTCTGTTCACTCACTTGATACCTGACCTTCATCAGGAGAGGACCTACACTGCAAGTGCTGCTGTGACCTCGGTCTGGAAGCGACAATGGCTCATGTGTCTGGGGAAAGGGCCCCTGCCTTCACTTCGGAGGAGTTGGCGAAACTATTGGATGGGGTCCTCCCCAAGTACACACAACTGGACGGTCCTCCATACAAACAGGTGAGTACACTGTGAGCATGCTGCATGGGCAATGCCTGTTTTGAGTGGTGTGGATGGAAGATACTTGGGGGGGGACTGAGGCCTGCATGTGCGGACGGTGAGTGTATGTGCATCAGGGCAAGGGTGGGAAGGTGGGCCAATGAGTACGATGGTCCGGACGGGTAAAGATTTTCCTTTTCCCCTGTACTATTCCTCTAGGTCAGCGCCCACCAGAAGAAGGATATTTGGCGTGCCGTCGCCAAGGATGTCCGGACCCTGGGGGTCCACAACAGACGGACCACCCACTGCCGTAAAAGATGCGAGGACCTTCGCCGCTGGAGCAAGAAGACGGCGGAGGCCCAGCTGGGGATGGCCTCCCAACATGGGAGGGGTGCCCGTCGCACCATGACCCCCCCTGATGTTCCAGGTCCTGGCGGTGGCGTATCCAGAGTTGGATGGGCACTTGAGGGCATCACAGCAGCCACAAGGGGGAAAGTACAGTCACATTCATCTGACTCTGCGCGCATTACGAGGTGTCTGGGTGGGGGAGATAGTTCCCCTAGGCCAGGGCGAGCTTGGTAGGCAAGGTCCCTTGTGAGGCAGGTTCAGTGGAACCCAAACCCCACTAGTGGTTAGTGCCATCTACACCTAGTCAGGATCCTGTGAGCAGCAATCAGGCTTAGGCCTTGTACCCCATGGGCATGTGAATAGTCTAGGAACTATAAGTGCATGGCGTAGTGCAGAGGTCTGCTGTGTCTGTAGTGTCCGCCAACGGTAGTGGTGTTGCATGCACTGAACAGGTCTTTCTTCTGTCTTCCCCCCCCCTTTTTGTGGTCTCCCTGTTCTTGTGTGCAATAGCATCATCAGGCGGAGGAGCACTGGCACCGGAGCAGGAGGGAGGTGCATCCCTCTTCGCCCTGGAGGGCGAAACAACAGAGTCTGAAGCCACCAATGGGAAGGAGGGCGAGATGAGCTCCACGGCGGGGACAGGAGGTGACAGCGACTCCTCCTCTGATGGGAGTTCCCTTGCGGTGGCAGGCCCCTCTGTGCCCCCCGCATCAACAGGTACAGCCGCCACCCCCCCTACCAGCACCGCCCTCCCAGCAGCCCCTCAGCGTGTGTCCGTGCCCGCTCACCCAGGAGAGTGGGCATCTCCTTTGCCCCAGGCACCTCAGGCCCTGACCCAGTCAGCCCGGCTGCCCTCAGTGAGGAGGCTATTGACCTCCTGACATCCCTCACTGTTGGGCAGTCTACCATTGTGAATGCCAACCAGGGTGTTGAGAGGCATTTGCAACAAACAAATGCATACCTGGAGGGCATTCATTCTGGCCAGGCAGCCCAACAGAGAGCATTTCAGGCTCTGGCCTCAGCACTGATGGCAGTTATTGTCCCTGTGTCTAGCCTCCCCCCTCCAACCTCCTCCACCCAGACCCAATCCCCTGTACCTCAGCCTATCCCAAGCACACTATCAGACCAGCATGCACACACCTCAACACACAAAAGTGGCTCAGGCAAACATAAGCACCACACATCCCACAGGCACTCACACAAGCATCATACCCATGCAGACATACCAACATCCACTGCCTCCACTGTGTCCCCCTCCTCCACGTCTCCCTCCTCCCTCCCAGTCTCGTCTCCACTCACACCTGCATGCACTACATCTTCGGCCACTACCTCCATCACCAGCACGCCCATCATCACACACCGCTCACCACCCTCACTACCATTCACACATCCCCTGTGTCCTCTCCCAGTGTGTCAGTGATCCCTCCTCCCAAAGTACACAAACAAAGGCACACACCCACCCAACAGCCATCCACCTCACAACAGCCTCCAGCCCATGCACCTTCACCCAAATTCAGCAGACGTACACCTCCTACAACCACTACCTCTTCCTCCACTCCCAAACACCCTCCATCTACCCGTCCCAGAGTGTCTAAAAAACTTTTCCTGGCTAATATTGACCTCTTCCCTACACCTCCTCCCCGTCCGTCCCCTATGGCCAGGCTTTCCAGGTCCCAACCCAGCACCTCAGCCACCACATCCCCCGCCACAGTGGTGCCGGCAACTGCGGGCTATTGGAGTGCACCAACCATCAGGGCTGCCAGTGTGCCACGGAGTGAGGGCAAGGACAAGGACCTGCCAAGCTAAAAAAGTTGCCCACATCCCAGAGGGAGAAGCAGAAAACACCTGCCACCAAGGGGTCAGGGAAAACGAAAGGGGATAGTGGCAAGACAGCTGTGCCACCATCCAAGGTGGGGAAGGGCCAGAAACTGAAGGGCAGGTCTGGAGAGGGCATGGTGGCACCGACTGAGGGACCAGTGTCACATCTTGTGTCCACATCGACGCCAACCTGTACGGCGGAGAAGACCGCCGCCTGCACCGCCACAGACCCCGCCACCAGCACTGCTGTCACAGACCCCGCCACCAGTACCGCTGCCACAGAGCCCGCAACCAGCACCGCCGCCACAGAGCCCGCCACCAGCACCGCAGCCACAGAGCCAGCCGCCAGCACCGCCGCCACAGAGCCAGCCGCTAGCACCGCTGCCACAGAGCCCGCCGCCAGCACTGCTGCCACAGAGAACGCCACCAGCACCCCCGCCACAGAGCCCTCCACCAGCACCGCCGCCACAGAGCCCGCCGCCAGCACTGTCGCGACTGGCACCGCCGCAAGCACCGCCGGCAGCCCCGCGGCATCCTGAGCCAGTGCCACCACCGTAGACATGGCTGCCATCCCCAGTGGTCAGACGTCCGAGGCTGGTGGTGAGTTCCAGGAGCCTGGGCAGCTTCCATGAAGCATCACTTTCAGTGGAGAAAGGCATCCACTACTTCAGTCCTTGTCAGGATGAAGCACTCTGGGCACAAAGCCCCCTCCAGAACCAGTGGAGAGATACATCCACTAACTCAGTCCTTGGCAGGATGAAACATTCTGGGCAAAAAGTCCCCTCCAGAACCAGTGGAGAATGACATCCACTACCTCAGTCCTTGGCAGGATGAAGCACTCTGGGCACAAAGCCCCCTCCAGAACCAGTGGAGAATGACATCCACTACCTCAGTCCTAGGCAGGATGAAGCACTATGGGCACAAAGCCCCCTCCAGAACCAGTGGAGAATGACATCCACTACCTCAGTCCTAGGCAGGATGAAGCACTCTGGGCACCAGGCCCCCTCCAGAACCAGTGGAGACTGTTATCCACTTGAGAGACTGGTGCTTTGCACTCCCCAGGATGAAGCAGTGGGCAAACCACCCACTGAAAAGACTTGAGAGACTGTGGCTTTGCACTCCCCAGGATAATGTAGTGGGCAAACCACCCACTGGAAAGACTTGAGAGACTGCGGCTTTGCACTCCCCAGGATACATCAATGGGCATGGAGCCCCCTCGTGGAGCAGTAGCCCTTGAGGTGTGTGTATATTTTTGGTCTGATGCCCCTGCAGTGTTCTCTCTGTTTCCAGTCAGGTATCTAGTGTGGACCTCGCCCATGCATTTTGGGCCCAGTGGTCCATGGTCAATGATTGGTGCACTATCCGGACTTGTGTAGTTGGTGTACATAATTATATATACTGTATTTTGAGTTTTGACTACTGGATTTTTATTGATTACAATCTTTTAATTCCTTTTGTCCATGCATTATTCAAGGGGGGTGGGTGAGGGTGGGGGTGGGGGTGTTGCATGTTGTGTGTGTGTGTCACTCTCTTTTCCCTCCCCCCACCCTTGTGTTGTAGGTGCAGTACTCACCGTGGTCGTAGCCGCCGTCGTCAGAGCTCCTGATAGAGGAGCAGGAAGACCATCGCCAGCAGGCTCTGCAGTTCTGGCTCCATGGCGTCCTGGTTCCTCGTCGGGTGTGGAGAGGTGAGTGATTTCCCCTTTTGTGTACTGTTTCCGCCGTGTTTTTATTCGCGTTGGTTCCGCCCCGGAAAAGGTGGCGGATTGCCGTGTTGTGATAGGGTAAGCGGTACATTGTCTTCCGCCTGTCTGTTGGCGGTTACCGCCGTGCTGTTTGTTACTACCGCCGTGGCGGTCAGAGTGTTAAAGTGGCTGTCTATGTTGGCGGTTTCCACTGTGGTCGTAATTCCATTTTTTTCCGCCGGCCTGTTGGCGGTATTACCACCACTTTCACACCGACCGCCTGGGTTGTAATGAGGGCCTAGATCCCTAACTTTTGTAATCCAGCTGGTATATGTTGTTGGTGAAGCTCTCATTCCCAACGTCGTGGCACATTACAGACCTGTTGTGATCCATGTTCATTTATGTCAAAAGATGTGTGTGCCGCCAATGCACCAGAGCCATTAAGATCTGGGACATACATAGGTATGCCAAACAGAACCTTATATGGGGTGTGCCTTCCCAAGGACCTTCTGGGCAGATTATTAAGTGCTGTCAGGACTCCATACTGGTGGTTAAGCCAACTACGGACTGAACCTAATACTCTAGCTGTTCAAGATTGCTTTAAATCTTGGTTCTGCTCCACAACAGCATTTCCCTCTGGATGATAAGGAGACGAGAAATACAGTTGGACCCCAATTGTCGCCATGGTATCCCTGAATGCCCTGGAGGCAAAGGCAGGGCCCTGGTCTGAATGGAAAGCTGCAAATGCATATGTCCTGATAAAGACATACGAGTCTTTAATAACAGTTTGAGTGTCAGCTTATCATTGTGGCCATGCCCATAGTAATCTGGAGCAAGAATCAACAGCGACTAAGATGTATTTGTATGCACCATAAGGTGTTAGGGGATCACAATGGTCCAGGCAAACAGATTGTAGTGCTTTGTTGGAAATTAGGAGGGGTGCCTGCGGTGGGCTTTTAACTGTGGACTCTCTTATTTGTTGACAGATTTCACAACAAAGGACATACTGTTTGGTCTGTTTGTATAGACCTGGCCATCAAAGGCATTTCTGCATTTCTTTTCGATCTGCTACCTTCCTCCACAGGAGTCTGTATTTGATGGTGTTCCCTTTTGAACTCTGATAATTGTGCAGTGCAGTCCCCTAAGGTCTGCCTGTATGTGTTTTTGGGGGTGGAACTTGCCATCCCTCATAAATCCACTCACAGCCGCGCAAGCAGCAGAGTATTATTGTTTTGTGCCTACTGCTGGTTGTGCTGAACCATCAGTCTATATAATCATTTTATATTGATCAAGAGGCAAACTTTTGTAGGTGTTGGGTATCCGAGTTCATACTGAAGGAACTCTTGTGTAGGAAGTTTTGGATAAAAAATATGATCAATATCAATGGCAGTCAGAGAGGTGTCCCATTTTATCCAATGTGAATTTAATGCTTTTGCCTTTGGAATGCTGGCTTTCATCACAGCCTCTAATTCTGGTTTTGGGGGTCATAACAACAATTTGTTTCCCCTGGGCTATAGGTCTCTCTTTTATGACAACCATCTGAACAGCATTCGCAATTTTCTCAGTGGGAGCAAAGCGTTATCCAGCTGTTGAATGTAAACGTGATTTGTATGCTGTTGGGACAGTATCACCTTCATTGAATGTTACATATGTGAAACCAATGGCACCAGTGATTACTCTGATGACCAAGTTTGTTTTATGACGTGGGTGTGTTTCCTTCAACCATGTCCTGTTATAATGCTCTAAGAATGTGTGTGTTCAACTATCCAATATTTACTTGATCAATCTGGATGTATCAAGTCAAAGTGGTTTTATGCGTTGTGCATATTCTGGAATGTATGTTCCTCCAAAATTGAAAAAGGCCAATAATGATTGTAGCTTTTCAATGGTGTATGTTGGTTGTAATTGTGCACACTTTTCTAAAAAGTGGGGCGCCAGGCTCTTTCCTTCATCTGATAACTCGTATCCCAAAAACAGGTTACTGAGAAAGGCAATTTTTGTTCTCTTAAAATTTAATTTGTAGCCTATTTCAGCAAAACTCATCACAATGCTGTCCACCTGCCTTAGGTGTGTGAACAGGACGTCATCTGTTTGGTAGATGACATCTACATAGGACAAGGGCTCAGGGTCAATGTCAATGTGTAGTATAGATGTTACACGTGCTGAGAACAATCCAGGACTACTCTTTAACCCTTGTGGGAGTTGACAAAATTTCCTCTGCGAGCCTAATGCGCTGAATGAGGTCATCCCCAGCTTTCAGGTGCTATATTTTAGAAGAAAAAAAACACTGGAAATATCTACGGTTATTTTGTATTTTTTGCACACTAAATTGTTGATGAGTGCTGTGCTGTGTGCATTTTGTATAGCAAATGTGCTTATATGACTGACTGTCTGTAGTCTAAGACTATTCTATATGAATGGTCCGGCTTAGTTATGGGGACCAAAGTGTTGTTCATTGGTGATATTGAAGGTTCTATCACACACCAATACTCAAGTTGTGTGAGTATTACCCTTACTGGTACTTTAGCCTCATGCTTAATGGGGTATTGTGGTTGTGGTAATGGTTGACTGGTATTGTGTGGTAGAGAGGTGTCTTTGTCCCACCCTACATGGTTGCGATACAGCACTGGGGCTTATGTCAATGCGCAATCTACTGCATAAGCGTGTCAATTCTTCAGGAACAAGGACAGAAAAAGATGGCATAAGGACATGTTCTCCCAGTGGGAGTTTACGGACAAATAGTGGTGGCCAATCTTTTCTACCATTAGTATGTCAGGATGTTAGTTTGTCTCAGAATATAACTTTAATTGTGTGCTCCATGTCTCCTTCAATTTGTATTTTCATTTTATAAACGCCATCGGGGGGAGAGATTTGCATGTCAGCGGTTCCGATTTCTAAAAAGTTGTTAGTTGCTGTCGCCTTCAGAAGCTCTAGAAGATTCGGCTGAACTATAGTGACCTCTGCTGTGCTGTCTAGCAGAGTCAGTGCCCACGTCATGTTCTTCAGTAAAGTTCTCATTATATGTGCCATTTCTAGTTGAAATTACTGCCACCTTTTTCTTTTTAAATTGTGCTTTCTGTTTTCTCTTTTTTTTTCTATGGAAGGTTCAGAGGAGTGTGGTGAATCTTTTCTTGAATCCACATACTTGTTTCGTTGTTCAGAACACCCGCCTCTCTCACTGCACTTATCCGGTGAGTCCTGAAAGGAACAACATTGGCTTGTATCAATATATTGGTATCTATCAGGAGTTTTTAAACCATCTCTAATTCTCAAATTGTAGCATTTCCCAGAGTTCTACGAGCACAGAGATTCTCCTCTTTGTTTTGTATTATCTTTATTTTGTTTTTGTTTATCCTAGCATTTTTTAGAACCCTCTGCTGCTTTCTTGGTAGAATCCTTACTGGATTTTCCTTGTAGTTTTGGATTACTTGCTCTGGCCCCCAGACTATCCAGACCTATACTTGAACAGGTTTCAGTGTAAATCTTTGGAAGTTTGCGCTCCTGATCCTGTACAGGAACATCCCGGAGCCTCTGGCATACTGCCAACCCTACTGCTTCTCCATTGAGATGACTCAAAATGGTTGAGGATACTGTGGCAAAATTGCCCATTAATTGCACCCCCAGATCCAGGGCCAGGGCAGCCCCATATTCATCCTGAATTTTTAACACTTCCAGAAGACTTGCAAGTGTTGGTGTACTGTGTGTGGTAGTGTAGAGTGCAGCAAATACTGGACCCCTAGTGACGCAGTTGTTTTCGGAGGGAACCATCCCAAATGGCAAGTACATTGTGAGAATTCTATGTTTATCTAGGGGTCCTGTAAGGGTAAATACTTCTTCCAATGCGCTAATTGTTTGTGATAGCCAAAATGGAATTTCTTCATGTTTTGTGGGTACTCTACCCATATTTGAATGCACTGTAGCAGGATTGATGCTCGCTGTGGCCACATGTAATTGCACTGGAGCAGCCCTTGGCTAGGGCGGTATTCAAAATCCACATTACAAATTGTCTTAATATTCTATATATCTCTACTAAATTAGTGTATAGGAGGCGTATGTCTGCTACCGCCATTGTACCTATGTTAGGATGTGTTGTATAGGTAGCCAACTCTGTCAGTGTAGGTCCATCGTTACTTATAGGGCCTAGTCTACTGTTTTGTGGAACATGGCGTAGGGTGCCATCAAGCAAATTTGGTGTTCTTGATCAGATAGCCGTATTTTCAAAAACACACATGATCTGTATTTGTGTGGGTGCATTTTCTGGAGTGTAGTGATGAAATGTATGTGTATTCCCACCTGCTGCTGGAAAAGTGACCAAAGAATAGAAAAATTCACTTCTTTATGGGTCGTGAGCCTCAATGACAAATGTAACGGCTCATCCCTCATCTGTGAGGCCATTATTTAATTGATGTGTTGTGAGAGGGAGTCTCATGTTTACAGCAATTACGACCCTGTTTTGGTCTGCCATTTTTAAAGTGGAATTTAATTGTTCAGAGATAGAAACGCCAATGGGTGAATCATTTTAAGAGTTCAAGCTTGAACAACTTGAAGCGTCAAATAGGTACCACCTATCTATCTGAGGAGGGTATTCCCTAATACCACAGACGTCTATGTATAAAGTATGTGGATGGTAGTAATGGTAGAGAGCTGCGCTTCCTAAAAGTGTCCAATTTTACATATGAATAAGTCTAATAAAAGTGGTGCTCAATGGTCAATTGCCCTACTACCCAAAGGCAAGAAATTGTATGTATTTAACCGGTTCTGTGCCTTGGACGAGGTGACCTCGTCCAAGGCTACAGTTCCCGTGTGCCTTGGACGAGGTCTCCTCGTCCAAGTCACAGGAACTTGGGGGAGCGCTAGCGCTCCCCCCCTGTGCTCCCCACCCACCCCCCCAAGGCAGGGATGGAAGGGGAAGCCCTTCCCTTATCCCCGACCCCTCCCCCACCCCCCTGTGACATCAGCGCGCGCTGATTTGTCACAGGGCCTCCAGCTTCCAGCGCGATCGAAAGAGAAATGCTTTGAATTTCTCTTTCGATCACGTGGGGGAGGCAAGGAGAGGCTTCAAAGGGAAGGAAATGTATTTCCTTCCCTTTGAAGTCTCTCCAAGCGTTTCAAAAGCCGGATTGCTTGCAATCCGGCTTTTGAAATGCCCACTAGACACCAGGGATGTCTTTTTTTTTGGTGAAATAGACATGAGGGAGCGACCCCTTGGGCAAGGGTAGCTCCCAATGGGGGTCATTTTTTAGGAAGGCCTTTTTTGCCCCGCCAACCTGGGGGCAGAAACCTCTAGGGCACCAGGGATCATTTTTTTTTTCCCATTTGTTTTTTTTAGGTGGGGAACGACACCTTAGGCAAGGGTCGCTCCCCAGGGGGCAAATTATATTTAGGCCATTTCTGCCCCCCTTGGGGGCAGATTGGCCTATTTTGATGAGCCCAATCGCCCCCAAGGGGGGCAGAAACCACTAGACACCAGGGAGTTTTTTTTGTTTACGTCAATTTCACGCAAGGGGAGCGACCCCTTAGGCAAGGGTCGCTCCCCAGGGGGAAAATTATATTTAGGCCATTTCTGCCCCCCTGGGGGGTAGATCAGCCTATTTTGATTAGGCCGATCTGCCCCCAAGGGGGGCAGAAACCACTAGGCACCGGGGATTTTTTGTTTTGTTTTTTCTTCTACAGATGGGGAGCGACCCCTTTGACAAGGGTCGCTCCCCTGGAGGAGAAAATTGTATTTAGGCCATTTCTGCCCCCTCTGGGGGCAGATTGGCCATTTGTTGCTACGCCATTCTGCCCCCAAGGGGGGCAGAAACCACTAGGCACCGGGGATTTTTTTTTGGGCGCCAATGTCACGCAGGGGGACCGACTCCGTAGGCAAGGGTCACTCCCAGGGGGGGTGGAGGGGCAAATGTATTTTAGGCCATTTCTGCCCCCCGGAGGGCAGATCGGCCTATTGTTATTAGGCCGATGCAGGGCCAATTTTTATGGGTGGTTATTTTTTGGGTTTGTTTGTTTTTTTAGAGATGGGGAGCGACCCATTAGGCAAGGGTCGCTCCCCTGGGGGGAAAATTGTATTTAGACCATTTTGGCCGATTTTAGGTCAATCTGCCCCCAAGGGGGCAGAAACCACTAGGCACCGGGGATTTTTTTTTTGGCGCCAATGTCACGCAGGGGGAGCGACCCCGTAGGCAAGGGTCGCTCCCGGGGGGTGGGGGGGCAAATTTATTTTAGGCCATTTCTGCCCCCCATGAGGGCAGATCGGCCTATTGTTATTAGGCCGATCTTCCCCCGGGGGCAGAAACCTCTAGGCACCAGGGATTTTTTTTTTGGCAGCAATGTCACGCAGGGGGAGCGACCCCGTAGGCAAGGGTCGCTCCCGGGGGGTGGTGGGGCAAATTTATTTTAGGCCATTTCTGCCCCCCATGAGGGCAGATCGGCCTATTGTTATTAGGCCGACCTTCCCCCGGGGGGGCAGAAACCTCTAGGTGCCAGGGCAAATTTTTGTTTTTTTGTTTTTTTAGAGATGGGGAGCGACCTATTAGGCAAGGGTCGCTCCCCTAGGGGGCAAATTGTATTTAGACCATTTCTGCCTCCCTTGGGGGTAGATTGGCCAATTTTAGGTCAATCTGCCCCCAAGGGGGCAGAAACCACTAGGCACTGGGGATTTTTTTTTTGGCGCCAATGTCACGCAGGGGGAGCGACCCCGTAGGCACGGGTCGCTCCCAGGGGGTGGGGGGGGCAAATTTATTTTAGGCCATTTCTGCCCCCCCTGGAGCCGGCTGAGCTAGAGGCCAAAATCCACAGGTAGGCACTGTTTTCTATGAAAAAATTTGATGTGTCCACGTTGTGTTTTGGGCCATTTCCTGTCGCGGGCGATAGGCCTACCCACACAAGTGAGGTATAATTTTTATCGGGAGACTGGGGGGAACACTGGGTGGAAGGAAAGTTGTGGCTCCTCTCTGATTACAGAACTTTCTGTCACCAAAATGTGAGGAAAATGTGTTTTTTTAGCCAAATTTTGAGGTTTGCAAAGGATTCTGGGTAACAGAACCTGGTCAGAGCCCCACAAGTCACCCCATCTTGGATTCCCCTAGGTCTCTAGTTTTCTAAAATGCATAGGTTTGGTAGGTTTCCCTAGTTGCCGGCTGAGCTAGAGGCCAAAATATACAGGTAGGCACTTTGCAAAAAACACCTCTGTTTTCTTTTAAGAAATGTGATGTGTGCACGTTGCGTTTTGGGGCATATCCGGTCACGGGCGCTAGGCCTACCCACACAAGTGAGGTATCATTTTTATCGGGAGACTTGGGGGAACGCTGGGTGGAAGGAAATTTGTGGCTCCTCTCTGATTCCAGAACTTTCTGTCACCAAAATGTGAGGAAAATGTGTTTTTTTTAGCCAAATTTTGAGGTTTGCAAAGGATTCTGGTTAATAGAACCTGGTCAGAGCCCCACAAGTCACCCCATCGTGGATTCCCCTAGGTCTCTAGTTTTCAAAAATGCATAGGTTTGGTAGGTTTCCCTAGGTGCCGGCTGAGCTAGAGGCCAAAATCTACAGGTAGGCACTCTGCAAAAAACACCTCGGTTTTCTTTAAAAAAATGTGTTGTGTCCACGTTGCATTTTGGGGCGTTTCCTGTCGCGGGCGCTAGGCCTACCCACACAAGTGAGGTATCATTTTTATCGGGAGACTTGGGGGAACAGAGAATAGCAAAACAAGTGTTATTGCCTCTTGTCTTTCTCTACATTTTTTCCTTCCAAATATAAGAGAGTTTGTAAAAAAGATATCTATTTGAGAAATGCCCTGTAATTCACATGCTAGTATGGTCACCCCGGAATTCAGAGATGTGCAAATAACCACTCTTTATATTTCAGCTAATGAATTGCTGTATACCAGGTATAGAATGAAAACGCACTGCAGGGTGCAGCTCATTTATTGGCTCTGGGTACCTAAGGTTCTTGATGAACCTACAAGCCCTATATATCCCCACAACCAGAGGAGTCCAGCAGACGTAACGGTATATTGCTTTCGAAAATCTGACATTGCAGGAAAAAGTTACAGACTAAAACGTAGAGAAAAATTTCTGTTTTTTTCACCTCAATTTCAATATTTCTCTTTTTCAGTTGTTATTTTCTGTAGGAAACCCTTGTAGGATCTACACAAATTACCCCTTGCTGAATTCAGAATTTTGTCTACTTTTCAGAAATGTTTAGGTTTCTGGGATCCAGAGCTGGTTTCACACCGATTTTTGTCACTGACTGGAAGGAGGCTGAAAGCACAATTTTTTTTTTAAATGGGGTATGTCCCAGTAAAATGCCAAATTTGTGTTGAAAAATTGGGTTGTCTGATTCAAGTCAGCCTGTTCCTGAAAGCTGGGAAGCTCGTGATTTTAGCACCACAAACCCTTTGTTGATGCCATTTTCAGGAAAAAAACCACAAGCCTTCTTCTGCAGCCACTTTTTCCCATTTTTTTGAAAAAAACTAAATTTTCACTGTATTTTGGCTAATTTCTTGGCCTCCTTCAGGGGAACCCACAAAGCCTGGGTAACCTATCGAATCCCTAGGATGTTGGAAAAAAAGGACGCAAATTTGGCTTGGCTAGCTTATGTGGACAAAACGTTATGAGGGCCTAAGTGCAAACTGCCCAAATAGCCAGAAAAAGGCCTGGCACAGGAGGGGGAAAAGGCCTGGCAGCGAAGGGGTTAAGAAAAATACACAATGTACATGTAAACAGCTGAGACCACAGCACTCAAAGCACAATTTTGTGCACCGGACAGTTGCCTGCATAACAGCTCCATAGGACTTACCATGGGGTCTGGTCTCACAACTTTTCTATCTTTGATGACCTTTTTTATTCCACACTTGTGATATATACCAGAGGTTACAGTCTATTTCAAATATCCATACATCTAAATTCCTTGTTCTCCAAACTTGGACACAGTTCTTTCACACTATACAGGGAGTGCAGAATTATTAGGCAAGTTGTATTTTTGAGGATTAATTTTATTATTGAACAACAACCATGTTCTCAATGAACCCAAAAAACTCATTAATATCAAAACTGAATATTTTTGGAAGTAGTTTTTAGTTTGTTTTTAGTTTTAGCTATGTTAGGGGGATATCTGTGTGTGCAGGTGACTATCACTGTGCATAATTATTAGGCAACTTAACAAAAAAAAAAATATATACCCATTTCAATTATTTATCATTACCAGTGAAACCAATATAACATCTCAACATTCACAAATATACATTTCTGACATTCAAAAACAAAACAAAAACAAATCAGTGACCAATATAGCCACCTTTCTTTGCAAGGACACTCAAAAGCCTGCCATCCATGGATTCTGTCAGTGTTTTGATCTGTTCACCATCAACATTGCGTGCAGCAGCAACCACAGCCTCCCAGACACTGTTCAGAGAGGTGTACTGTTTTCCCTCCTTGTAAATCTCACATTTGATGATGGACCACAGGTTCTCAATGGGGTTCAGATCAGGTGAACAAGGAGGCCATGTCATTAGATTTCCTTCTTTTATACCCTTTCTTGCCAGCCACGCTGTGGAGTACTTGGACGCGTGTGATGGAGCATTGTCCTGCATGAAAATCATGTTTTTCTTGAAGGATGCAGACTTCTTCCTGTACCACTGCTTGAAGAAGGTGTCTTCCAGGAACTGGCAGTAGGACTGGGAGTTGAGCTTGACTCCATCCTCAACCCGAAAAGGCCCCACAAGCTCATCTTTGATGATACCAGCCCAAACCAGTACTCCACCTCCACCTTGCTGGCGTCTGAGTCGGACTGGAGCTCTCTACCCTTTACCAATCCAGCCACGGGCCCATCCATCTGGCCCATCAAGACTCACTCTCATTTCATCAGTCCATAAAACCTTAGAAAAATCAGTCTTGAGATATTTCTTGGCCCAGTCTTGACGTTTCAGCTTGTGTGTCTTGTTCAGTGGTGGTCGTCTTTCAGCCTTTCTTACCTTGGCCATGTCTCTGAGTATTGCACACCTTGTGCTTTTGGGCACTCCAGTGATGTTGCAGCTCTGAAATATGGCCAAACTGGTGGCAAGTGGCATCGTGGCAGCTGCACGCTTGACTTTTCTCAGTTCATGGGCAGGTATTTTGCGCCTTGGTTTTTCCACATGCTTCTTGCGACCCTGTTGACTATTTTGAATGAAACGCTTGATTGTTCGATGATCACGCTTCAGAAGCTTTGCAATTTTAAGAGTGCTGCATCCCTCTGCAAGATATCTCACTATTTTTGACTTTTCTGAGCCTGTCGAGTCCTTCTTTTGACCCATTTTGCCAAAGGAAAGGAAGTTGCCTAATAATTATGCACACCTGATATAGGGTGTTGATGTCATTAGACCACACCCCTTCTCATTACAGAGATGCACATCACCTAATATGCTTAATTGGTAGTAGGCTTTCGAGCCTATACAGCTTGGAGTAAGACAACATGCATAAAGAGGATGATGTGGTCAAAATACTCATTTGCCTAATAATTCTGCACTCCCTGTATATCTAGCCAGACATGGTTATATATTGTCTACATTTTAGCCTTGAAAAAGTCACTTTGTGACGAAACACGTGTTGGCTGTGTATATATTTATGATCTCAGGCTACTACTGTACGTTGCCTATGATTGATCTGACTATACGGAACAATTGTTGATCCAAATAAATACCTTACTGGAACACAAAGAAGATTACTGTGCTATTCACTGACGGCCTTTTTTTTCCAATCAGACTTCGATATTGTGTTTGTAAATATTTGTGCTTTGAGTGCTGTGGTCTTAGCTGTTTATCTGTATAAGGTAGTTAGGGTGACATTACATGATTTGAGACGGAGATATTTGGGATATCTGTGAAATCAGTGCCTAACCAATGGTGGCGGCGCTATGTCCTAGACTCCCGTTATAGTTACAAGACTTCTGGATTCTGGGTGGCATCACCATCGAGTATGGGGGACTGAGCTTGATCCCACACTGTGCGACAGCTGTCGTCTACCCCTTCCGTCTAGCTAGCAGCACCTCACCAATACCACAGGCAAGGATGATTTGTGGAAGCCTATCTCATCATACTCAGACTCCCCAGAGAAGTTGTGGTGGAACAGATCATGCCCCTTTTTCTCAGTTATACAAGTCTATCACAAGCAAGGACAAACAGAAGCAGGATTTTGTTTCAATATTTTATTGAAGCAACCACGCTCTACGTAAAAAGGCATTAATTGCGATTAAGAGGTTAATAAAACACAGCGTTATCACAGCAGTGACCAGGAAAGTGAACACAAGAAGAGTGCCCCCATATTGTCACAGTAGTGTCCCTAAAATCCCTACCTACACTACTAAGTTTCTACCTGAGAGCAAATAACAGTGGTAGCCCTAATCCACCCTTCTGGTCCCAGGAGGGTAGCCCAACCCCCATACCTGTGTTCAGAGGTGGTGCAGAGGTCTGTTAGTCAAAGAAGAACCAAAAGGTTTCCGCAGAAACTGCGACAACATACAGCATGAGATGGCAAGCTGGCTAGAAAGTTCTCTCTACCCTGGTGTGGGCAGTGTGATGTTTTAATAGTATATCAGTTATTCTAAGAACTGCCCGGAGGTGACAACAAGTATTTTTCTATGTAGGGTAGACAATGTACGCTTTGGACCAGCAATACCCGGTAAATATCTTGTACAGCTTTGGGTTGAGTACAGGATGAAAATATTGTGCGAAGAAATGAATAACAAATACTGCCCAGAAGATAAAAGAATGAAAAACATCTCCACTAAAATGAAGCTTTGCTAAAATTATAAAAGTGAAATGTAACTAGGTGAGAGGGCACAGGCCTAGGGCTAAATAATGTGCCCATGTAAATGCTAAAATAATCTCACAGCAGGGTGAACATTAATTTTAGGGTTTTTTGATTTTCTAACTGAATTAAGCACCATGCACTTTCACCGGGGCAGCCCACACACATATTATTGGAAGGGACTTTAATGTCAAATTGGGTCTTACAAATCTGACCACCTTATACCAACAGTTTTACCCCCAGCTCCCTAAGGAGAAGATGGTCTCTCGAGATCCAAGACAGGGACGGTTATTCTATTATTTGCGGACTTTGGGTTTCCATTATGCAATGGTTTAGCCCCATGACTCCAAGGGCACCTACTTTCATCAGGAGAAGGTTTTGTTCTACTATCCATTATATCTTTACTACCATTGGTTTGCTGTGACATAAATAGGAGGCAAACATAAAACCGTAACGGTACAGTGACCATAACCCCATCATGGTTAAATTTACCATCCCAATAGGCAGTGGGCCTGGCACTCCCAGGGTGGCGGGGAGTGGGAAGTGCATTTGTTAGCACGCCTAACCTTAATAAGTGAACTTACAAGGGGACGCAAATAGGTCGATTAATCTTTTAACTCGCAATTAAGATGTTCTTACCATAGCTTCTATACAAAATCAATACACAATAGTCAACAATAATTAGTAATCAATACTCAAAGGAGTCAGTAATTGTCATGCACCATGACCTTTCATTCATGAATAACCACACTTTTAGTAAAAGTTTAGAATGTTTATTTCTCTAGATTAACAATGCTAAAGTCATGTAGATTAATCTCAAAATCAAAAGAAACACATACAGAAACAACACAGGTTGTCCAAAGCGGCGGAAGAAACGCAATCTAATCAAAGCTTGTGTTACAACGCATTCTAAAGTTATGGTGCAAATCAATAAAGTCAACGTTATAACATATATGGAATTCAGGAGAGAAATTCATCAAGCATTAGTCCCTGTTATCATAAGTGAGGATCCTTAACTAATGTCAGATTAACATCAGCATATTGGACTTCATGCAAAACAATTTAATAACACAAATTAGAAAAAACATCTAACTATAGTTCTATCAAAATAGTGCAGTTGGTACCTAGGAAGAAAAAGCAAATATGCATGGGCATCATAGTTCGGAATATACCTATCCTAAGGGTGGGTCAGCAAAGCAGAATCAGTCAGAAATTAAAAGGGCAACGTCATTAGGCATTAAAGTTAAGCACGTCTCTAGTAAAGATGCAAAAGAAATATCGACCTTTCGATGAGCAAGCGAATGGGAAAAAATGACTGAATGAAGGCAAGGGCAGAATGACCCAGAATGTCACTCTTCTCACTGTGCAGTGTCATTATATTAAAGTTACCTAAACTATCCCCTAATCCACTATTGGTCAGTTAATCGTATGTTCACACTCTGTCCAATAAAACTATTATCCTCTATCTACGAACTCTAATATTTCTCCGTTCTCATATTGTTGATTGGTTAGTCTTGCGATGTCCTCATAATCCGGCTTGTCAGGTAACAATATTAATGCAGCTTCTACTATAGTCAGTATCTTCGTTGTTCTTGTCCTGGGAAAGTCAGTCTCACACACATTACATATAAAATGTTGCATTAGCAAGATCATCTTTTAACAGTCAGTTCACACGACAAGCTTCAGTTATGAGCACATTTAAAAAATACAATAGACATTTTACAGTTTAATTCCCGTGGTCAGCATTTTTACTAAACGCTAAGAACTATAGCTTTACATGAGTCCTGGCAAATAGGCCAAGACACTCGCTAAGTAAAGGCCTCCAATTAATAAAGCTAAAGCTTACTTCATAACTCTAAATATGACATATTACCGCATTATTCTAACATATATTCAATATTTCATAAGTATTAATCATTGATTAGTTCATTTCGTTAACAATGGTAGCCATTCTTCATGATCACATTTTCAAATGCGTGCATTATTTTTCTACGTTATTACAATTTCTACATAATTGTATTATTCAAAATACATAAACACACATTAATCATTTTTATTAAGACATCTGCGCTAGCACATTCTGCCAGACGTACCTGGAAAAATGTGAACCTAGACACCCTCTTATCATGTACTGTCAAAGATAATTGGTATCTTGTGAAGGTATAAGTATTAGAACATACCGATTCCTCTGCTAGAACAAGTGCACTCAGTGCTTTGATGCCGGATGGTTTTATGAGCTCTCTAAATGTTTCATTTTCAATTTTAATATGTTCCCCTTGGTTCTAGAGTCAAGGGACTGTTGACAAAACCAGTAAGGAATAGAGCAGAGACTCCTCGTTGGTGGTTTGACTCTGCATGTAAATCAGCCAAGGCCACATTTTAGACTGCTCTTATAAGTATTCACAGCATCAGGGAGAAAGGTAAACAGTGAAGGGAATTGTATAAAAAGGCCCTAGCTAAACGTAAAGCAGAAAATCCTATAGAGGTGTTGGATGAGCTGGTGTTTTCTACTAGATATTAATGGTGCCTCTGATTTTTATAAAGCAGTTAACTCCAATAATCTAATCCAATGTCTAATACCCCTACTAACGACCGGGCACATAATATATTGGCTGCAGAGTGGGTTACGTATTCTCAGTGTATTTATTTCCTTCCTCCAACAGTGATGGCAGCTTTGTTGATCCCTCTCCTCGTTATAATCTAAATATTGTCTTTGACCTATCAAAAGTTGCGGTTGCCATTTTTAATGAGCCACAGTAATAAGGCACCTGGGCCCAATGGAGTCCCGTTATTTATTTAAGGGTAACAGAGAGTTAAGGGCACCTCTTCTAACAAACATTTTTAAGGCTGCCTGCATGTCAGGGATTCCTCAGGCTTGGAGGTCTACAACCATTGTATCAGTATTTAAAATGGTATCCGTAGAGATCAACGCTGCTTTTGTCGAATCTCTCTCCTGTACTCAGCTGTTAAAATCGTGGGCAGAATGATGCCGGAGAGGCTACAGCGCTGGTCTACTGAGCACAATATCATCTCTGAAGCACAATGTGTTTTTATGGAAGGTTTGGGAACCATTGAATAGTGTTTTATCTATTGACTTCCAACATACAGTGGCCAAGCACAGAACCTTTTATATGGCATGTCTGGACCTTTCATGTGCCTTTGATAGCATAGTTCAGTCAAAATTGTAGGGAATTCTAAATAACATGGAAATTGCTTTACTCTGGTGTCAAACCTTGAGGGAAAACCTGTCGCGCCGCGCGGTGCGGCGCGAGCCGAGAGCTCGACTTCTGCCGGGCGTTCGGCTCGGGCCGCACACCGCGTTATTAAGACGCGGCGCGCCCCCAGCCTCTCCTGCGCGTTTCGAGGCCCCAGATTTGCTTGGGGCCTCGTTCTTCCTTCTGCCTTTCACTGTCCCAGGGGTCTCTGAACCCTCTTACCTGTTTTTCTTCATTTCTTTGTCCTTTCTTCTTTTTGCAGTCTGTTGTGTGCCTTTCTTTATGTCTTTTCCTCCTTCCCAGATTCCTGTGCTTTCCCAGCATTCCTTGTTCCCTATTCTCTATGGTTCCTCTACTATTCTGTTCTATATATTGTTTCCCTATCTAAGATGGTGTCCTTTTACTTCCTGTGGGTCACTTCCTGTTTTTTGGTATATAAGGGCTGTGTTTTTCCTCTTTCTTTGCGCTGCAACACTTTCTGCTCAGTTGGTGTCTTCGCTCCTGATTTCCTTGCCTTTTGGTTTTGGACTCAGCATTCTGTGTTTTCTGATTTTTGCTCCTTTTGGATTCCTGTTTGTTTGTTCTTGTTTTTCTCCAGGACTTTTCCTGTTTGGAGGTTTTTCCCCTTTGGAAGGGGTTTTTCCCTCTGGCGCTACTTTCTGAAGGGCACGGTCTGTTCTTGGTGTCTCCATTGCCTACAGCACCGTGGCTACCAGAAAGAGTCGCCCCTTTTTGGGCCAAAGCCGAACATTGAAGATTCACGCCACCAGATCTGCAAATTCCAGGCGCAAGCAGCACGTGAGTCGTGACAAAACCATTTAAACAGCCTCTAGAAATTTGTAAGAGTAAATGTCTCCCAGGCATGTCCTTGGGGCTGGAATTTAGGATTTTTGCAAGATCAGAGGAAAGTTCCGCCTATCTCGGCATCATAGGTCTTCCTCAGTGCTACCCCAATTTTTCTGCTCATGAAGAACAGGACATAGGTTATGTGGAAGATTCCATCAAACTTGCCCCATAATTATTATGGATTTCCATTTGCTCAGTGAGACTAAATAAGGTCATAATTATGGACTGTCTTTCATGTGATCATGGCCATATTATCCTGTCACTTCAGTATGTAAAGTCCTCCTTGACTAGCCTTGGCACATATACCTTTTTGTTAACTCCAAAAATCAGTCATTTTAACTTTTTAATGTCTCGAGTTGAGCGGGCGGAGGTAGAATTGGCTAAACCTACTGTGAATGATTAATTGTTGTTAAAGACTAGATCAGGTTTCGAGCCATAGTTGCAATTTGTTAACCGTACATGGGAGTGTTTCCAATTGATCAAATTTAGCTTTGGGGTCATTAGATCTCAACTGAGGTGTTTGTTTTGGTCAAAGTGATCAGTCATCAATTTTTATGTGCCGGTGTGATGGAAACTCATTGCAAACGTCATTTCACTTTTTTGTACATTTTTAAATCTGCTTTTCTAAGAGACATCTTTTACCTATATTAAAGAAGCAGGGAGTTACTAAATGTCTGCCGGCCCTGTTTTAACTACATAGACTTCCTTCATCTGAAGTTTGTAAGCATGTTAGAACATTTCTTAAATCTGCTCCAACCCCATGCCCAACTCTGTGATTTACGTCAAAAAAGCCATAGAAACTAAATGAAAAACAGTAAAGGTTAAAGGGACATTACAGTTAGGTATAAAGTCAATTAAAACATACTGTTTAAACAAGCAAAACTACTGAAATTCACTATGTGGAATTATCCCAAGTACCTATAAATTCTGCCCTAACCTAACTATAACTTCTCCCCTTGCCATGCACTGCTAATTACTTCCCATATTATGTCATTCATTACATATTCTATGACAACATTAATAACATCACTGCGATGTTTGAAATGACATCATGGATGTCAACTTTGTCCATGGCGGGAGTGCAAGTTATAGTTACTTTAGGGCACAAGTTATAGTTACACTTCACGTTAATATAACTGGTGAATTTCAGTAGTTTTGTTCGTTTACACTAAACTATAATGTCCCTTTAACTTTTGTTTTTTTCCAATTAATTTAAAAGGTTTTTTAAAATGTAGAGTGACTTATAATTACAATTCCTAACTTTTTGAACACGACTACAACCCAAACTGCTGGATGGAACTACACCGAATTTGGCAGAAAACTAGGTCTTGGTCCAGATTTTGTGTAAATCCATTCAGTAGTTTTAGAGCTATTAAAGGGAAAAAAAATAGCTATTTAGAGATGTGGATCCTCCTCAGATCCAACTGTCCCTGTAATAATATTTGATTGTCTGTCAACAATTTAACACGGAAATGTTGGCAGCCAGCTTGAGACTTGGCTATGGTAGGGGCCTGGATAGGGTCACTCTGAGCCCATACCCTTGGTCTAGGGTCCCTCACGGACCCCATCAAGGCTAAAAAGCATTTTTCCCACCCTTTTTTTTTTAGTTTGCCCTTGGGTGAGCCAGGTTCCAGGGGCATTGGTGCATTAAATGAGGAGGGGGAACATGGGACTCTCCCTCCTAAGGCTTGAATTAGCCCTGGCAGGGGGTGGGTGGAGGAAAATGCCACCTCCCCCAGGGAGGTATCAGAGAAATATGCTGGGTGCCTTGCAGCCCCGCACCTCGGGGACCACCACCTCCCCTAGGTAAAACATTAATTTCAAATGGGGATGGCATTTATGGCCTCCCCCACAGCCTTTGGGGCCACCAACTTCCCTGGTTTAACTGTGACATGAATGAAGGGGGGGTCCTGCCACCCCCCACAGCCTCGGGTACCACCACCTCCCTGGGGCTGCAATAATAATGAAGGGGGTCCATAACCAGCCCCCAGCCCCGGAGACCACCACCTCCCCAGAGCAATTTAATCAATAAGGGGGGCTACATGCCCCACCCCCAGCAGTCCTCGGGACTGCCACCTCCCCGGGGCTGAAATGAAATAATGATGGGGCTCAATTACGGGACTATTTAAATATGGAGCCAACAATGGCCCTGGGGACCGCCATCCCCCAGGGCTGGCTCCTGCTATGTCCCAGGGTGACCACTCAGGGACATAGCTGTTTGCTGTGACTTCGACAGCTCCCGCAAAGTCAGATAAAATACTCTGCTTCCAGTGGGCGAGAGCGGTCAAACAGCCCTCGCCCACTAAAAGCAGAGATTTCCTCTGTTTCCATGCCTGCAGAAGTATGGGCAGGGAAATAGAGGAAACAATTGATTTTGCAGACAGGGAGCAGCTCCTTGTGTGCAGAAGTAATTCCGGCTCCAGCAGGAGGCAGGGAGCTCACTGGAGCTGCTGGGGCCTTCAGGCTCCCCATGAGGTCCCATTCCATAGTGGGTGCCCCGCGGGATACCCAGGACAGTTCGTTGGGCCCTGAGGATGGGGTCCCCGGGGCCAAAATCAGCTTGTGGGGGTGTGTGGCATGCTCCCTCTATTTAATTAAGGCTGGGCCCTGGGTAATGGGGTCCCTGGGGCCGAGATCATCCTGGGGAGGGGGGCCATGCGGCCCCCTTGTCCATTTAATAGTCGTCTGCCCCGGTGGATGTGGTCCCTGGGGACGAAATAGGCTGGGGGAGGGGAACAGCACGGTTCCCCCCTCACCCATTGAATAGAGGTGGGCCCTGGGGATGGGGTCCCTGGGGCCGACTCCCCCATGGTTCTCCCTTTAAATTGCTAAAAGTAAGCAAATGTGCAAATCACCTGGAAGCTATGCCCGCTTGGCCCTGCACCATCTATCTTAGTAGTATGCATATGTCTTCTCCCCTTTTGCCAGAATGATGGGCAGCTTCCCAAAGGGCCCCCTAGTGCGTTTCCCCACCTATTCCGACAGCACGTTCTTGATGCCGGGCAATAGGAGGACAGTTCCCCAGAACATAACAGCAATGACGTCATATAGATAAGAGGAAGGACCCTGGTTTGGTGGATATTTACACCTTTGTAGTCTTGCTGGCCTCTCTATTGGAGGATGTTGTCGCATAATTCTGGAGAAAGATGCACGAGGAACAATCACATTGCAAACATACACAAGGTCACTGGTGATATTTGCTTGTGCTCCATTACTCAGCTGTTGTGTAGAATACACATTAGACATTTACCCAAGGAGGCAGAAAGAACTCCACTTGGTTAGATATTTCATGCAAAGTTGTGGACTCTTGTTGGATAAAAGGATAGGTGAGATTCCTCTATAGCAGAGTCACTCACACAACTACTGGCACACTCACACAGACATACCCATCCACTCACATACGCACTCAGATACTCCTGCACCCACTCACAGACCTACTAAGAGACACGCACCCAGTCACAGACCCACTCAGACACTCATGCACTCACAAACCCCCTCAGAGACTCACTCACCCACTCACAGACCCACTCAGAGACCCATGAACCGCTCACAGAGACACAGACACACCCACTTGCGCACTAACAGACTCAGACACTCACACACCCTCTCAGAAACCCACTCAGACATTAACGCATCCACTCACAAACCCACTCAGACTCACACACTCACACAAACGCTCACACACCCACTGACAGAAACACTCACACCCACTGTCACACTCAGAGATACTCTCTTACACCTACTCTCACACCCAGACAGATATTCTCACACCCACTCTTACATCAACATAGACCCTCTCACACCCACTGTCACACCCAGGCACTCTCACACCCACTCTCATACCCAGAGACATCCTCTCACATCCAGAAAGACAAGCCCTGTGGTCAACTCCACCCGCACACTGCCAAAGGCTGTTTGCAGTGCAGGGTAGGGTGGTTGGCCACAAGGCTGGGCCACAAGCCACACCCTGCGTCCAACCCCTGCTAGGCACAGCCGAAGGCCATGCACAGCTCAGGGTTGGGTGGTTATAGGGGGTTGGCCGCAGGCCCTATGGGCAACTTCCAACATGCAGTGCTCCCTCGCCATGCACTGCTAATTACCTCAGATATTACAGCACTCATGACAACTTTTATAATGTCAATTAAGAGATCATGAAACTGTAGTCAAATTATTGAAGAAAAACTGTGCTTGATGGGGGTGTGAGTTATAGTTACCTTAGGCTATGAGTTATAGCTACTTGAAATAACTATAACTTTTGAATTTCTCCGGTTTGTGTAAGTTTGAACCTAACTATAACATCCATGTAACCTTTGTTCTTTAGGCGAGTATATATATATATAAATAAATATAAAATCTAGGGGGATGAGGTCCCGTTGAGGACTCTACCCAAGTTGGACTTTTCTGGGGAACGCTCCTTTTTTAGATGACAAACAAGAGGAGGCCCAGAATGGAGGAAATCAAAAAGAACCAGGAGGCGTGGAAAAAGGAAAAAGTGGTAGAGGGACAAAAAGACAATGAAAGGGACATTCCAGGGGGATTTAGTAATACATCTCTCATCAAAACTATTGGATGTAATACATAAGACTGTCTTGAATAAAGGATTGACTTTTTGTCCTAGTGCTGGAATAGACGTGGCAACAGCAAGAATCTATTTGTAGAGGTTCTGTAGAAAATTAAAACTTAAAAAATATCATGCAACTAAACATTTTCATAGAAGAAAAGTCCTCCACACCTCAAGGGCTGTCGATCTTAACAAGAAAGTACATTGAGCCCATCAAAGACTTGAGCAGTCCTGAGGTGGAAAACAGGAGCTTACAGAAAACGGGCAACGAACAGGAATTGCCGGATCTTGAATTTCGTGCAATAACAGGTATGGAGACTAAAAATCCCTAGCAAGTGGGTGTAAACATAAGTCCGAATTTTGCCCACAATTACTAACTGGAGACATTTTCCAAGAATTGGTGGCTGAAGGTCTAAGGACAATAGCCACTAAAGAAGGAAAGAATTTGATCAAGATGAGAAGGAATAGGACCACAGATAGTTGGTGGGCATTAAGGGAGTTGCAAATGCCAGCAAGAAATCATAAGACATTTAGGCAACCCACATCATTATGAAAGATTAGATGGCAACCCAATGGAAGGGTTCATGAAAGTTCTTCATTGCAGGGTAAACACATGGCATGCACAGGGGCTCTTGGAGGAGGATGAGGAATTAATATATCTAAGGAACAATCATCCCACAACACCAACTATCTATGTGCTGCCCAAAGTCCATAAGAGTCTAGAGCATACACCAGGCCACACAATAGCGAGTTTCTGTGATTTGTTGTTTGAAAATGATTCAGGATTTGTGGATATTTTTCTATTCCCATACATAATGAGCCTCCTATCATACATAAGGGACTCCATGGACTTCTTAAATTGAATCAATATTATATCCTGGAAAAAAGAATACATCATGGCCACAGTTGATATGGTGTCTTTGAACACCTCCATAGCACATCAAGGTGGCTTGAAGGCCTACCGATACTTCCTACGCTCAAGATCATTGAGTTTAGTAGATCATACAGAAATGTTGATGGACATCATGGAAATTTGCCTAACAAATAATGTGTTTATTTTTTTATGGGAAGTACTACACCAAAAGCAAGGCACAGCAATGGGCACTTCTTTTGCACCAGTGTATGCCAATTTAACCATGGGACATTGGGAAGTAGCAACAATATGGACAGAACAAAACAGTGAAATGCTCAGTAAGGTGGTTCTGTGGGTTTGCCTCATAGATGACTTGTTCTTTATTTGGAAAGGTGAAATATACAAGCTAATTTCATTCTGATAGTCATTAAATGATCATGTTCAAACTCTGATAATGAAATATAATACACTGTTCCAAAGCTGATACAAGGAAAAAGAAAAGGAGTCCTGATAATCAGGAGCAAAAGTCCTCACACACCACATATGGTGTCATGCTTCATCATCGGACAGCTCCTCGTCAGGCCGGCGCTGCAATGCCTGACGGGCACCCCCCGAAGGGGGGCTCTTTGCCGGAGATCTTTTTATTAATGATGAAGCCGCGGAACCAAATGTGGGTCCGAAAAAGAGGAGGAAAAAAGGAAAGGAAAGGAAAGGAGAAACTCTAACATTCACCTTGGAATTTAGTGACAATAGAATCAACTATTTGAACATCGAAATCTATGTAGAAAAGGATAAAAATAAGATATGTATAAGAATACCCAGGAAACCCATGTGCTGTAACAGTATCTTATTTGCAAACAGTGCACACCCCAAAGCACTGAAGTTTAGCATGCCATATGGACAGTTCATTTGAGCGAAACAAAATTATTCGGAAATCGCGGATTTTGAAAAACAAGGACAAGAAATATTCAAAAGCTTCAGGAGACGGGTGGACCGGTCTCAATGATAGAGGATGCATTCAGAAGAGTGAGATTGAGATACAGAGATGAAGTCTTGATTCCAAACTCAACCAGGAAGTCAATGAAGGAGATGATTGTGAGGTGCATTATATATTTCAACAACTCAGACGGAGAAATTTGAAAACTGTTGCAGGATAACTGGAGCATTATTAAAATGGATGAACACTTAAAGGAATGAGGCTCGGATCATCAAAGGATTCCGTACAGAAAAACAGCCTCACTGGGAGATTATCTGTTATGAAGTTACCTCCTGGGTGAAAGTAATAACACTAAGAATTTGCTTAAGAGACCAGGCTTCTTTAAATGAATATGCAACGCCTGTCAGTATGATCACAATAATGCCTCATTTAAAACATCAGATGGCAAAATAAAAATGATAAAAGAAAGGATTTTATGTGAAACAACACATGTAATTTATATATTGGAATCGGATGTGGCAAGAGGTACATTGGAGGCACAGTGAACAAATTGAAGTTACGGACACTAAAAAATTTAAGAGCGATTTCCAAAAAGGACTACACTTATGCCATGGCAAAGCACATTTGGGAGGAACATGGTGGTAATAAAGCTGGTTGGTGTTACTTTGGGATTTAGCATGTGAGCACTAAACCAAGAGGAGGAGACCGATAATTAGTGCTAAGAAGCGCTGAATCAAGTCTGATCACCTCAATTGGAACTGAAATGCCATGGGGACTAAATACTGATGCTGAAAATCATATTCACTTGTGATATGTTTACCTCACTTGAATGTGATTATGTCTATGTTGGAGTACAGGAATAAAGTGAGAGTTAATAGTAGTGCTGTGGTCCAGACATCTTCAGTGGGATGCATCCATATGACTTAGCTAACATTGACAATGAATTATTTATACTGAATAGGTCCACAGAGATTAGAATTAAGGAGGCATAGCATCATATTTTTCTATGAAATTAAATTTATTATGAGATGCAAGTTTCAGCTCTGGCCCCACATTTTAAGATGGACTGTGTCATTAATAGGAATGGGGTCAAGACATTCCCACGGGGGCACACTAACATCACTTGGGATCTACCATGAGCCGTTTTGATCCATTAGTTCCCTTTTCAATCTCGGACCCCTCTGTGGTGAACTGACTGGGAACCAGACCACTGCCAGTTGCCAACAGCCACTGGGACATCCAGCCCGAAGGGAGGAAGTAACACTAGACCTTAAGTTCAAGAGGGGAGGTCACAATAGTCTTGATAGGAACCTGGTAACAATTACTCATCCTGGGACACCAATGCCATGACTTTGACAATAACAAACATGCTATCTTAGAATGTGTCTGGGGTTAGATGCAAGATGAACGATCCCAAGTGGGGAGCATTTATCGATTAATTCGATATATGCCTTCTACAGGAAACCTGGAGCATCGATCCCACCCACAGACCAGGGTTTGTTCACTTTTTTAGACCTGCATGCTACAGTGGGAAGGGCAGCCCATTGGGTGGTCTTCTAATTTGGGTTCGCATATCACTGAACACAAAAGTTTGCCTTTTTGTTATAGCATCCCAGGACATCTTAGGCATTATGCTCACAGGGGTTGACTCCCACCCATATCACATCTATAATGTCTATAACCGAGGGACTGAGTGGTGAATCAAAGACTATACACCAGCTTGTTACTTGTAGGAGCTCATATTTGTCACATGATGGTCCAATTATCGCAGGGGCACTTTAACACAACATACGCACCCCTGGATAATAGTAGTTCTGCCATCTTCTACGTCAAAGATAAGACATGGGGTGTACCGTCTATTGGCGTTGCCACTGTAAAGCGCTGGACAGATGCAAGTTACCAGCTTCTATCATTTGCAGCTACGTTTGGGCTGAGGGCCTGCAACAGCCGTACCCCATCTGTTTGAGTTGTAGCCCACACTTTTATTTGCCTTGACACCACTAGTATGATAGACTACAGAATGATAGCCCTCTCCCCTTGGTGTGGTGTGGTGGATATGAGGGTACTACCTAGATCTGATAACGATCATAATGGCCTATACTGCTCTTTTATCATTCATTTTAGCCAGTCAGAGTAGATTCCCCTCTCCCTTGCTGTGGATTTGACACCTTCTAACAATGGGGGGAAAATAAAAATGTCAAAAGTGGCCCCCATTTCTGATCTGATGGGCAAACTGAATAGGGATTTGCTCCAAGCTACTGCTGAGCTCAAACACTTTCTTTCAATAGAAAGAAGGCTGTGTGCATTGCAAGTGATACACAACACACTATTTGGCACACTGTGGGAGTGTTTCACATCCGATCACACCAACATAAGCAGTACCCCTAAACCAAGTCACACCAGGTCAAATAAACACTGTAGCAGGGCTATATCTAAATTGCGGGTGGCCCGTGCAAAAGGGGATGTCCCGGACATTAGAGCTTGCAGGAAAACCTACAAGCAGATCCAATGTGAAGCCTTGACAAATGTGACACTCTGCTCTAATAAGATCTACATAAGGCTGCAGTCAAAAAAGACTCTAGGCAATTTGGTGGTTGGTAGATGATAAGGGGCAGAGCCCTGAAATCCGCTTAGCAGATTCCATTCACCTGGAGACCTGGCACAGATACATCTCAGATCCTCATGATCCAACTCCAGCTAGGAGTTTGGGTGACAAAACTCCTCTGAATTCCTTATCAGGCCCTTTACCCTCTTCAGTAACTATAGGGATAAGTGAGACAATGAGGGCAATTAAGTCCATAACTGCAGGAAAAGCTGCAGGGCTGGATGGGGTTCCTTTACTTATCTGATATTGATATTGAGATTGGGATTGAGAGCTGGGCCACAAATATTTACATGTTAATTGCCCTCATGTTAGCTGGGATGGAAATCCTACAAAGCTGGAAACTGAATGCAAGAGAGGCCAAAGGGACTTTCCCGCAAATTACAGACCAATTACTCAAAGCACGATTTTGTGCACCGGACAGTTGCCTGCAGAACAGCTCCATAGGACTTACCATGGTCTCACAACTTTTCTATCTTTGATGACCCTTTTTATTCCACACTTGTGATATATACCAGAGGTTACAGTCTATTTGAAATATCCATACATCAAACTTCCTCGTTCTCCAAACTTGGACACAGTTCTTTCACACTATATATCTAGCCAGACATGGTTATTTATTGTCTACATTTTAGCCTTGAAAAAGTCACTTTGTGACGAAACACGTGTTGGCTGTGTATGAATATATTTATGATCTCAGGCTACTACTGTACGTTGCCTATGATTGATCTGACTATACGGAACAATTGTTGATCCAAATAAATACCTTACTGGAACACAAAGAAGATTACTGTGCTATTCACTGACGGCCTTTTTTTTCCAATCAGACTTCGATATTGTGTTTGTAAATATTTGTGCTTTGAGTGCTGTGGTCTTAGCTGTTTATCTGTATAAGGTAGTTAGGGTGACATTACATGATTTGAGACGGAGATATTTGGGATATCTGTGAAATCAGTGCCTAACCAATGGTGGCGGCGCTATGTCCTAGATTCCCGTTATAGTTACAAGACTTCTGGATTCTGGCTGGCATCACCATCGAGTATGGGGGACTGAGCTTGATCCCACACTGTGCGACAGCTGTCGTCTACCCCTTCCGTCTAGCTAGCAGCACCTCACCAATACCACAGGCAAGGATGATTTGTGGCAGCCTATCTCATCATACTCAGACTCCCCAGAGAAGTTGTGGTGGAACAGATCATACCCCTTTTTCTCAGTTATACAAGTCTATCAAAAGCAAGGACAAACAGAAGCAGGATTTTGTTTCAACATATATTTTATTGAAGCAACCACGCTCTACGTAAAAAGGCATTAATTGCGATTAAGAGGTTAATAAATCACAGCGTTATCACAGCAGTGACCAGGAAAGTGAACACAAGAAGAGTGCCCCCATATTGTCACAGTAGTGTCCCTAAAATCCCTACCTACACTACTAAGTTTCTACCTGAGAGCAAATAACAGTGGTAGCCCTAATACACCCTTCTGGTCCCAGGAGGGAAGCCCAACCCCCATACCTGTGTTCAGAGGTGGTGCAGAGGTCTGTTAGTCAAAGGAGAACCAAAAGGTTTCCGCAGAAACTGCGACAACATACAGCATGAGATGGCAAGCTGGCTAGAAAGTTCCCTCTACCCTGGTGTGGGCAGTGTGATGTTTTATAATAGTATATCAGTTATTCTAAGAACTGCCCGGAGGTGACAACAAGTATTTTTCTATGTAGGGTAGACAATGTACGCTTTTGGCCAGCAATACCCGGTAAATATCTTGTACAGCTTTGGGTTGAGTACAGGATGAAAATGTTGTGCGAAGAAATGAATAACAAATACTGCCCAGAAGATAAAAGAATGAAAAACATCTCCACTAAAATGAAGCTTTGCTAAAATTATAAAAGTGAAATGTAACTAGGTGAGAGGGCACAGGCCTCAGGCTAAATAATGTGCCCATGTAAATGCTAAAATAATCTCACAGCAGGGTGAACATTAATTTTAGAGTTTTTTGATTTTCTAACTGAATTAAGCACCATGCACTTTCACCGGGACAGCCCACACACATATTATTGGAAGGGACTTTAATGTCAAATTGGGTCTTACAAATCTGACCACCTTATACCAACAGTTTTACCCCCAGCTCCCTAAGGAGAAGATGGTCTCTCGAGATCCAAGACAGGGACGGTTATTCTATTATTTGCGGACTTTGGGTTTCCATTATGCAATGGTTTAGCCCCATGACTCCAAGGGCACCTACTTTCATCAGGAGAAGGTTTTGTTCTACTATCCATTATATCTTTACTACCATTGGTTTGCTGTGACATAAATAGGAGGCAAACATAAAACCGTAACGGTACAGTGACCATAACCCCATCATGGTTAAATTTACCATCCCAATAGGCAGTGGGCCTGGCATTCCCAGGGTGGCGGGGAGTGGGAAGTGCATTTGTTAGCACGCCTAACCTTAATAAGTGATCTTACAAGGGGACGCAAATAGGTGGAATAACCTTTTAACTCGCAATTAAGATGTTCTTACCATAGCTTCTATACAAAAACAATACACAATAGTCAACAATAATTAGTAATCAATACTCAAAGGAGTCAGTAATTGTCATGCACCATGACCTTTCATTCATGAATAACCACACTTTTAGTAAAAGTTTAGAATGTTTATTTCTCTAGATTAACAATGCTAAAGTCATGTAGATTAATCTAAAAATCAAATGAAACACATACAGAAACAACACAGGTTGTCCAAAGCGGCGGAAGAAACGCAATCTAATCAAAGCTTGTGTTACAACGCATTCTAAAGTTATGGTGCAAATCAATAAAGTCAACGTTATAACATATATGGAATTCAGGAGAGAAATTCATCAAGCATTAGTCCCGGTTATCATAAGTGAGGATCCTTAACTAATGTCAGATTAACATCAGCATGTTGGGCTTTATGCAAAACAATTTAATAACACAAATTAGAAAAAACATCTAACTATAGTTCTATCAAAATAGTGCAGTTGGTACCTAGGAAGAAAAAGCAAATATGCATGGGCATCATAGTTCGGAATATACCTATCCTAAGGGTGGGTCAGCAAAGCAGAATCAGTCAGAAATTAAAAGGGCAAAGTCATTAGGCATTAAAGTTAAGCACGTCTCTAGTAAAGATGCAAAAGAAATATCGACCTTTCGATGAGCAAGCAAATGTGAAAAAATGACTGAATGAAGGCAAGGGCAGAATGACCCAGAATGTCACTCTTCTCACTGTGCAGTGTCATTATATTAAAGTTACCTAAACTATCCCCTAATCCCCTATTGGTCAGTTAATCGTATGTTCACACTCTGTCCAATAAAACTATTATCCTCTATCTACGAACTCTAATATTTCTCCGTTCTCATATTGTTGATTGGTTAGTCTTGCGATGTCCTCATCATCCGGCTTGTCAGGTAACAATATTAATGCAGCTTCTACTATAGTCAGTATCTTTGTTGTTCTTGTCCTGGGAAAGTCAGTCTCACACACATTACATATAAAATGTTGCATTAGAAAGATCATCTTTTAGCAGTCAGTTCACACGAAAAGCTTCAGTTATGAGCACATTTAAAAAATACAATAGACATTTTACAGTTTAATTCCCTTGGTCAGCATTTTTACTAAACGCTAAGAACTATAGCTTTACATGAGTCCTGGCAAATAGGCCAAGACACTCGCTAAGTAAAGGCCTCCAATTAATAAAGCTAAAGCTTACTTCATAACTCTCAATATGACATATTACCGCATTATTCTAACATATATTCAATATTTCATAAGTATTAATCATTGATTAGTTCATTTCGTTAACAATGGTAGCCATTCTTCATGATCACATTTTCAAATGCATGCATTATTTTTCTACGTTATTACAATTTCTACATAATTGTATTATTCAAAATACATAAACACTCATTAATCATTTTTATTAAGACATCTGCGCTAGCACATTCTGCCAGACGTACCTGGAAAAATTTGAACCTAGACACCCTCTTATCATGTACTGTCAAAGATAATTGGTATCTTGTGAAGGTATAAGTATTAGAACATACCGATTCCTCTGCTAGAACAAGTGCACTCAGTGCTTTGATGCCGGATGGTTTTATGAGCTCTCTAAATGTTTCAATTTCAATTTTAATATGTTCCCCTTGGTTCTAGAGTCAAGGGACTGTTGACAAAACAAGTAAGGAATAGAGCAGAGACTCCTCGTTGGTGGTTTGACTCCGCATGTAAATCAGCCAAGGCCACATTTTAGACTGCTCTTATAAGTATTCACAGCATCAGGGAGAAAGGTAAACAGTGAAGGGAATTGTATAAAAAGGCCCTAGCTAAACGTAAAGCAGAAAATCCTATAGGAGGTGTTGGATGAGCTGGTGTTTTCTACTAGATATTAATGGTGCTTCTGCTTTTTATAAAGCAGTTAACTCCAATAATTTAATCCAATGTCTAATACCCCTGCTAACGACCGGGCACATAATATATTGGCTGCAGAGTGGGTTACGTATTCTCAGTGTATTTATTTCCTTCCTCCAACAGTGATGGCAGCTTTGTTGATCCCTCTCCTCGTTATAATCTAAATATTGTCTTTGACCTATCAAAAGTTGCGGTTGCCATTTTTAATGAGCCACAGTAATAAGGCACCTGGGCCCAATGGAGTCCCGTTATTTATTTAAGGGTAACAGCGAGTTAAGGGCACCTCTTCTAACAAACATTTTTAAGGCTGCCTGCATGTCAGGGATTCCTCAGGCTTGGAGGTCTACAACCATTGTATCAGTATTTAAAATGGCATCCGTAGAGATCAACGCTGCTTTTGTCGAATCTCTCTCCTGTACTCAGCTGTTAAAATCGTGGGCAGAATGATGCCGGAGAGGCTACAGCGCTGGTCTACTGAGCACAATATCATCTCTGAAGCACAATGGGCCTGATTCTGACCCTGGCGGCCGGTGACCGCCAGGGTCACCGGCCACGGGAGCACCGCCGACAGACCGGCGGTGCTCCGAAGGGCATTCTGACGCCGCGGTCAGAATGGGTAAACCGGCGGTCACCCGGCGGTTTACCGCTGCCCTTCTGAATCCTCCATGGCGGCGGAGCGCGCTCTGCCGCCATGGGGATTCAGACACCACCTACCGCCATCCTGTTCATGGCGGGAAACCCGCCATGAACAGGATGGCGGTAGGGGGTGCCGCGGGGCCCCTGGGGGCCCCTGCAGTGCCCATGCCAATGGCATGGGCACTGCAGGGGCCCCCGTAAGAGGGCCCCGCAAAGTATTTCAGTGTCTGCTATGCATGTGTTTTTATGGAAGGTTTGGAAACCATTGAACAGTGTTTTATCTATTGACTTCCAACATACAGTGGCCAAGCACAGAACCTTTTATATGGCATGTCTGGACCTTTCATGTGCCTTTGATAGCATAGTTCAGTCACAATTGTAGGGAATTCTAAATAACATGGAAATTGCTTTTCTCTGTTGTCAAACCTTGAGGGAAAACCATTTAAACAGCCTCTAGAAATTTGTAAGAGTAAATGTCTCCCAGGCATGTCCTTGGGGCTGGAATTTAGGATTTTTGCAAGATCAGAGGAAAGTTCCGCCTATCTCGGCATCATAGGTCTTCCTCAGTGCTACCCCAATTTTTCTGCTCATGAAGAACAGGACATAGGTTATGTGGAAAATTCCATCAAACTTGCCCCATAATTATTATGGATTTCCATTTGCTCAGTGAGACTAAATAAGGTCATAATTATGGACTGTCTTTCATGTGATCATGGCCATATTATCCTGTCACTTCAGTATGTAAAGTCCTCCTTGACTAGCCTTGGCACATATACCTTTTTGTTAACTCCAAAAATCAGTCATTTGAACTTTTTAATGTCTCGAGTTGAGCGGGCGGAGGTAGAATTGGCTAAACCTACTGTGAATGATTAATAGTTGTTAAAGACTAGATCAGGTTTCGAGCCATAGTTGCAATTTGTTAACCGTACATGGGAGTGTTTCCAATTGATCAAATTTAGCTTTGGGGTCATTAGATCTCAACTGAGGTGTTTGTTTTGGGTCAAAGTGATCAGTCATCAATTTTTATGTGCCGGTGTGATGGAAACTCATTGCAAACGTCATTTCACTTCACGTTTTTTGTACATTTTTAAATCTGCTTTTCTAAGAGACATCTTTTACCTATATTAAAGAAGCAGGGAGTTAATAAATGTCTGCCGGCCCTGTTTTATCTACGTAGACTTCCTTCATCTGAAGTTTGTAAGCATGTTAGAACATTTCTTAAATCTGCTCCAACCCCATGCCCAACTCTGTGATTTACGTCAAAAAAGCCATAGAAACTAAATGAAAAACAGTAAAGGTTAAAGGGACATTACAGTTAGGTATAAAGTCAATTAAAACATACTGTTTAAACAAGCAAAACTACTGAAATTCACTATGTGGAATTATCCCAAGTACCTATAAATACTGCCCTAACCTAACTATAACTTCTCCCCTTGCCATGCACTGCTAATTACTTCCCATATTATGTCATTCATTACATATTCTATGACAACATTAATAACATCACTGCGATGTTTGAAATGACATCATGGATGTCAACTTTGTCCATGGCGGGAGTGCAAGTTATAGTTACTTTAGGGCACAAGTTATAGTTACACTTCACGTTAATATAACTGGTGAATTTCAGTAGTTTTGTTCGTTCATACTAAACTATAATGTCCCTTTAACTTTTGTTTTTTTTCAATTAATTTAAAAGGTTTTTTAAAATGTAGAGTGACTTATAATTACAATTCCTAACTTTTTGAACACAACTACAACCCAAACTGCTGGATGGAACTACACCAAATTTGGCAGAAAACTTGGTCCAGATTTGGTGTAAATCCATTCAGTAGTTTTAGAGCTATTAAAGGACAAAAAATATAGCTATCTAGAGATGTGGATCCTCCTCAGATCCAACTGTCCCTGTAATAATATTTGATTGTCTGTCAACAATTTAACATGGAAATGTTGGCAGCCAGCTTGAGACTTGGCTATGGTAGGGGCCTGGATAGGGTCACTCTGAGCCCATACCCTTGGTCTAGGGTCCCTCACGGACCCCATCAAGGCTAAAAAGCATTTTTCCCACCCTTTTCTTTTAGTTTGCCCTTGGGTGAGCCAGGTTCCAGGGGCATTGGTGCATTAAATGAGGAGGGGGAACATGGGACTCTCCCTCCTAAGGCTTGAATTAGCCCTGGCAGGGGGTGGGTGGAGGAAAATGCCACCTCCCCCAGGGAGGTATCAGAGAAATATGCTGGGGGCCTTGCAGCCCCGCACCTCGGGGACCACCACCTCCCCTAGGTAAAACATTAATTTCAAATGGGGATGGCATTTATGGCCTCCCCCACAGCCTTTGGGGCCACCAACTTCCCTGGTTTAACTGTGACATGAATGAAGGGGGGGTCCTGCCACCCCCACAGCCTCAGGTACCACCACCTCCCTGGGGCTGAAATAATAATGAAGGGGGTCCATAACCAGCCCCCAGCCCCGGAGACCACCACCTCCCCAGAGCAATTTAATCAATAAGGGGGGGCTACATGCCCCACCCCCAGCAGTCCTCGGGACTGCCACCTCCCCGGGGCTGAAATGAAATAATGATGGGGCTCAATTACGGGACTATTTAAATATGGAGCCAACAATGGCCCTGGGGACCGCCATCCCCCAGGGCTGGCTCCTGCTATGTCCCAGGGTGACCACTCAGGGACATAGCTGTTTGCTGTGACTTCGACAGCTCCCGCAAAGTCAGATAAAATACTCTGCTTCCAGTGGGCGAGAGCGGTCAAACAGCCCTCGCCCACTAGAAGCAGAGATTTCCTCTGTTTCCATGCCTGCAGAAGTATGGGCAGGGAAATAGAGGAAACAATTGATTTTGCAGACAGGGAGCAGCTCCTTGTGTGCAGAAGTAATTCCGGCTCCAGCAGGAGGCAGGGAGCTCACTGGGGCTGCTGGGGCCTTCAGGCTCCCCATGAGGTCCCATTCCATAGTGAGTGCCCCGCGGGGTACCCAGGACAGTTCGTTGGGCCCGGAGGATGGGGTCCCCGGGGCCAAAATCAGCTTGTGGGGGGGGGTGTGGTATGCTCCCTCTATTTAATTAAGGCTGGGCCCTGGGTAATGGGGTCCCTGGGGCCGAGATCATCCTGGGGAGGGGGGCCATGTGGCCCCCTTGTCCATTTAATAGTCGCCTGCCCCGGGGGATGTGGTCCCTGGGGCCGAAATAGGCTGGGGGAGGGGAACAGCACGGTTCCCCCCTCACCCATTGAATAGAGGTGGGCCCTGGGGATGGGGTCCCTGGGGCCGACTCCCCCATGGTTCTCCCTTTAAATTGCTAAAAGTAAGCAAATGTGCAAATCACCTAGAAGCTATGCCCGCTTGGCCCTGCACCATCTATCTTAGTAGTATGCATATTTCTTCTCCCCTTTTGCCAGAATGATGGGCAGCTTCCCAAAGGGCCCCCTAGTGCGTTTCCCCACCTATTCCGACAGCACGTTCTTGATGCCGGGCAATAGGAGGACAGTTCCCCAGAACATAACAGCAATTACTTCATATAGATAAGAGGAAGGACCCTGGTTTGGTGGATATTTACACCTTTGTAGTCTTGCTGGCCTCTCTATTGGAGGATTCATGTTGTCGCAGAATTCTGGAGAAAGATGCACAAGGAACAATCACATTGCAAACATACACAAGGTCACTGGTGATATTTGCTTGTGCTCCATTACTCAGCTGTTGTGTAGAATACACATTAGACATTTACCCAAGGAGGCAGAAAGAACTCCACTTGGTTAGATATTTCATGCAAAGTTGTGGACTCTTGTTGGATAAAAGGATAGGTGAGATTCCTCTATGGCAGAGTCACTCACACAACTACTGGCACACTCACACAGACATACCCATCCACTCACATACGCACTCAGATAATCCTGCACCCACTCACAGACCTACTCAGAGACACGCACCCAGTCACAGACCCACTCAGACACTCATGCACTCACAAACCCCCTCAGAGACTCACTCACCCACTCACAGACCCACTCAGAGACCCATGAACCGCTCACAGAGACACAGACACACCCACTTGCGCACTAACAGACTCAGACACTCACACACCCTCTCAGAAACCCACTCAGACATTAACGCATCCACTCACAGACCCACTCAGACTCACACACTCACACAAACGCTCACACACCCACTGACAGAAACACTCACACCCACTGTCACACTCAGAGATACTCTCTTACACCTACTCTCACACCCAGACAGATATTCTCACACCCACTCTTACATCAACATAGACCCTCTCACACCCACTGTCACACCCAGGCACTCTCACACCCACTCTCATACCCAGAGACATCCTCTCACATCCAGAAAGACAAGCCCTGTGGTCAACTCCACCCGCACACTGCCAAAGGCTGTTTGCAGTGCAGGGTAGGGTGGTTGGCCACAAGGCTGGGCCACAAGCCACACCCTGCGGCCAACCCCTGCCAGGCACAGCCGAAGGCCATGCACAGCTCAGGGTTGGGTGGTTATAGGGGGTTGGCCGCAGGCCCTATGGGCAACTTCCAACATGCAATGCTCCCTCGCCATGCACTGCTAATTACCTCAGATATTACAGCACTCATGACAACTTTTATAATGTCAATTAAGAGATCATGAAACTGTAGTCAAATTATTGAAGAAAAACTGTGCTTGATGGGGGTGTGAGTTATAGTTACCTTAGGCTATGAGTTATAGTTACTTGAAATAACTATAACTTTTGAATTTCTCCGGTTTGTGTAAGTTTGAACCCAACTATAACATCCATGTAACCTTTGTTCTTTAAGCGAGTATATATATATAAATATATAAATAAATATAAAATCTAGGGGGATGAGGTCCCGTTGAGGACTCTACCCAAGTTGGACTTTTCTGGGGAACGCTCCTTTTTTAGATGACAAACAAGAGGAGGCCCAGAATGGAGGAAATCAAAAAGAACCAGGAGGCGTGGAAAAAGGAAAAAGTGGTAGAGGGACAAAAAGACAATGAAAGGGACATTCCAGGGGGATTTAGTAATACATCTCTCATCAAAACTATTGGATGTAATACATAAGACTGTCTTGAATAAAGGATTGACTTTTTGTCCTAGTGCTGGAATAGACGTGGCAACAGCAAGAATCTATTTGTAGAGGTTCTGTAGTAAATTAAAACTTAATAAATATCATGCAACTAAACATTTTCATAGAAGAAAAATCCTCCACACCTCAAGGGCTGTCGATCTTAACAAGAAAGTACATTGATCCCATCAAAGACTTGAGCAGTCCTGAGGTGGAAAACAGGAGCTTACAGAAAACGGGCAACGAACAGGAATTGCCGGATCTTGAATTTCGTGCAATAACCGGTATGGAGACTAAAAATCCCTAGCAAGTGGGTGTAAACATAAGTCCGAATTTTGCCCACAATTACTAACTGGAGACATTTTCCAAGAATTGGTGGCTGAAGGTCTAAGGACAATAGCCACTAAAGAAGGAAAGAATTTGATCAAGATGAGAAGGAATAGGACCACAGATAGTTGGTGTGCATTAAGGGAGTTGCAAATGCCAGCAAGAAATCATAAGACATTTAGGCAACCCACATCATTATGAAAGATTAGATGGCAACCCAATGGAAGGGTTCATGAAAGTTCTTCATTGCAGGGTAAACACATGGCATGCACAGGGGCTCTTGGAGGAGGATGAGGAATTAATATATCTAAGGAACAATCATCCCACAACACCAACTATCTATGTGCTGCCCAAAGTCCATAAGAGTCTAGAGCATACACCAGGCCACACAATAGCGAGTTTCTGTGATTTGTTGTTTGAAAATGCTTCAGGATTTGTGGATATTTTTCTATTCCCATACATAATGAGCCTCCTATCATACATAAGGGACTCCATGGACTTCTTAAATTGAATCAATATTAGATCCTGGAAAAAAGAATACATCATGGCCACAGTTGATATGGTGTCTTTGAACACCTCCATAGCACATCAAGGTGGCTTGAAGGCCTACCGATACTTCCTACGCTCAAGATCATGGAGTTTAGTAGATCATACAGAAATGTTGATGGACATCATGGAAATTTGCCTAACAAATAATGTGTTTATTTTTTTATGGGAAATACTACACCAAAAGCAAGGCACAGCAATGGGCACTTCTTTTGCACCAGTGTATGCCAATTTAACCATGGGACATTGGGAAGTAGCAACAATATGGACAGAACAAAACAGTGAAATGCTCAGTAAGGTGGTTCTGTGGGTTTGCCTCATAGATGACTTGTTCTTTATTTGGAAAGGTGAAATATACGAGCTAATTTCATTCTGATAGTTATTAAATGATCATGTTCAAACTCTAACATTCACCTTGGAATTTAGTGACAATAGAATCAACTATTTGAACATCGAAATCTATGTAGAAAAGGAAAAAAATAAGATATGTATAAGAATACCCAGGAAACCCATGTGCTGTAACAGTATCTTATTTGCAAACAGTGCACACCCCAAAGCACTGAAGTTTAGCATGCCATATGGACAGTTCATTTGAGCGAAACAAAATTATTCGGAAATCGATGATTTTGAAAAACAAGGACAAGAAATATTCAAAAGCTTCAGGAGAACGGGTGGACCGGTCTCAATGATAGAGGATGCATTCAGAAGAGTGAGATTGAGAGATGAAGTCTTGATTCCAAACTCAACCAGGAAGTCAATGAAGGAGATGATTGTGAGGTGCATTATATATTTCAACAACTCAGACGGAGAAATTTGAAAACTGTTGCAGGATAACTGGAGCATTATTAAAATGGATGAACACTTAAAGGAATGCGACTCGGATCATCAAAGGATTACGTACAGAAAAACAGCCTCACTGGGAGATTATCTGTTATGAAGTTACCTCCTGGGTGAAAGTAATAACACTAAGAATTTGCTTAAGAGACCAGGCTTCTTTAAATGAATATGCAACGCCTGTCAGTTTGATCACAATAATGCCTCATTTAAAACATCAGATGGCAAAATAAAAATGATAAAAGAAAGGATTTTATGTGAAACAACACATGTAATTTATATATTGGAATCGGATGTGGCAAGAGGTACATTGGAGGCACAGTGAACAAATTGAAGTTACGGACAGTTAAACATTTAAGAGCGATTTCCAAAACGGACTACACTTATGCTATGGCAAAGCACATTTGGGAGGAACATGGTGGTAATAAAGCTGGTTGGTGTTACTTTGGGATTTAGCATGTGAGCACTAAACCAAGAGGAGGAGACCGATAATTAGTGCTAAGAAGCGCTGAATCAAGTCTGATCACCTCAATTGGAACTGAAATGCCATGGGGACTAAATACTGATGCTGAAAATCATATTCACTTGTGATATGTTTACCTCACTTGAATATGATTATGTCTATGTTGGAGTACAGGAATAAAGTGAGAGTTAATAGTAGTGCTGTGGTCCAGACATCTTCAGTGGGATGCATCCATATGACTTAGCTAACATTGACAATGAATTATTTATACTGAATAGGTCCACAGAGATTAGAATTAAGGAGGCATAGCATCATATTTTTCTATGAAATAAAATTTATTATGAGATGCAAGTTTCAGCTCTGGCCCCACATTTTAAGATGGACTGTGTCATTAATAGGAATGGGGTCAAGACATTCCCACGGGGGCACACTAACATCACTTGGGATCTACCATGAGCCGTTTTGATCCATTAGTTCCCTTTTCAATCCCGGACCCCTCTGTGGTGAACTGACTGGGAACCAGACCACTGCCAGTTGCCAACGGCCACTGAGACATCCAGCCCGAAGGGAGGAAGTAACACTAGACCTTAAGTTCAAGAGGGGAGGTCAAAATAGTCTTGATAGGAACCTGGTAACAATTACTCACCCTGGGACACCAATGCCATGACTTTGACAATAACAAACATGCTATCTTGGAATGTGTCTGGGGTTAGATGCAAGATGAACGATCCCAAGTGGGGAGCATTTATCGATTAATTCGATATATGCCTTCTACAGGAAACCTGGAGCATCGATCCCACCCACAGACCAGGGTTTGTTCACTTTTTTAGACCTGCATGCTACAGTGGGAAGGGCAGCCCATTGGGTGGTCTTCTAATTTGGGTTCGCATATCACTGAACACAAAAGTTTGCCTTTTTGTTATAGCATCCCAGGACATCTTAGGCATTATGCTCACAGGGGTTGACTCCCACCCATATCACATCTATAATGTCTATAACCGAGGGACTGAGTGGTGAATCAAAGACTATACACCAGCTTGTTACTTGTAGGAGCTCATATTTGTCACATGATGGTCCAATTATCGCAGGGGCACTTTAACACAACATACGAACCCCTGGATAATAGTAGTTCTGCCATCTTCTACGTCAAAGATAAGACATGGGGTGTACCGTCTATTGGCGTTGCCACTGTAAAGCGCTGGACAGATGCAAGTTACCAGCTTCTATCATTTGCAGCTACGTTTGGGCTGAGGGCCTGCAACAGCCGTACCCCATCTGTTTGAGTTGTAGCCCACACTTTTATTTGCCTTGACACCATTAGTATGATAGACTACATAATGATAGCCCTCTCCCCTTGGTGTGGTGTGGTGGATATGAGGGTACTACCTAGATCTGATAACGATCATAATGGCCTATACTGCTCTTTTATCATTCATTTTAGCCAGTCAGAGTAGATTCCCCTCTCCCTTGCTGTAGATTTGACACCTTCTAACAATGGTGGGAAAATAAAAATGTCAAAAGTGGCCCCCATTTCTGATCTGATGGGCAAACTGAATAGGGCCTTGCTCCAAGCTACTGCTGAGCTCAAACACTTTCTTTCAATAAAAAGAAGGCTGTGTGCATTGCAAGTGATACACAACACACTATTTGGCACACTGTGGGAGTGTTTCACATCCGATCACACCAACATAAGCAGTACCCCTAAACCAAGTCAGACCAGGTCAAATAAACACTGTAGCAGGGCTATATCTAAATTGCGGGAGGCCCGTGCAAAAGGGGATGTCCCGGACATTAGAGCTTGCAGGAAAACCTACAAGCAGATCCAATGTGAAGCCTTGACAAATGTGACACTCTGCTCTAATAAGATCTACATAAGGCTGCAGTCAAAAAAGACTCTAGGCAATTTGGTGGTTGGTAGATGATAAGGGGCAGAGCCCTGAAATCCGCTTAGCAGATTCCATTCACCTGGAGACCTGGCACAGATACATCTCAGATCCTCATGATCCAACTCCAGCTAGGAGTTTGGGTGACAAAACTCCTCTGAATTCCTTATCAGGCCCTTTACCCTCTTCAGTAACTATAGGGATAAGCGAGACAATGAGGGCAATTAAGTCCATAACTGCAGGAAAAGCTGCAGGGCTGGATGGGGTTCCTTTACTTATCTGATATTGATATTGAGATTGAGAGCTGGGCCACATATATTTACATGTTAATGGCCCTCATGTTAGCTGGGATGGAAATCCTACAAAGCTGGAAACTGAATGCAAGAGAGGCCAAAGGGACTTTCCCGCAAATTACAGACCAATTACTCTTATGGATGTAATTCAAAAGGTTTTAAGCAGGCAAATTATGTTCCAGCTCACCCACTGGATAAAAGAACATGGAGCTTTGTCTTACCTACAAGCAGGGTTTAGAAGCCAAACAAGTACCAGGTCTTCAGGTTCATGTCCATTTATTGGAAGGCCGTTATATTTGAAAAAGCTCGCCTATATCTGGTCTTTGTGGACCTGAAGACAGCATTTGACCTAGATCCCGCTCCAAATTGTGGAAAGTTTTAAAAGCCAGTGAGATGCCACCAGACCTCCTGGCCATTATCAGGTGCCTACATCACAACACCTATCCTCAGGTTTTCTGGGGTCCCAGTGGGGAGCTAACGGATCAGACAGCTCTCTACAAGGGCGTCTGCCAGGGGTGCACCTTTGCACCAACCTTGTTTTCTTTATATCTAATGGTGTGGTTACTTATTGGAAGACTGCATGATTCCAAGCTGGCTGATAGGAAGATACCCCTGCTCTTATTCGCCATTGACACATTCTTAATCTGTAAAGCCCTGAGTTGTCTCCTAAACTCTGGTCAACAGATTTAGGGCGATGTGCAATGAAAGTTGGCTAGTGATCAACAATGCTAAAACTAAATTCATGACCATCAGTCCACCCAGGTCATTCACTGGCTTCTATTCCTCTCGATGGTGGACCATTAAAAAAAAGGGTACTGATTTTAATTACCTGGGAATTAGGCTATCCAAGAATATGTTTTGGTCTTCTCATGTTATAAAAAGAGCTCTAAATCTGACACAGTAATCCTTAGACCTTACAAATCCTCTTAAATCAAGAGTGTCTCACAGGTTATAAATGTTTAAAGGGCTAAGGCAGAGGCAAGAATATTATACGGAGCAGAGATCTGGGGCTGTTAAAATTTAGCAAAATTAAGCATAGTGAAAGGCAACTTCCTGCAAACTCTAGTTAGCCTCCCTAAAAGTAACCCTTTTCTAAGTGACTTGGACCTTGAGCCTGTGGCACCCAAGGTCCAGGTACACCCTTTCCTTTGTTAGCATAGACTAAAAGATACTGCAGCCCTTTCCAATTACTACCACTCTTTCAAGGACATAGTGGCCCTAGACAAATCATGCCAGCATTAATTGCTACACTATGTGAAAGATACTTTGTCAGAACTAGGCCTTAGTGAATAGTGGTCTGATGGCTCTCCATCACTCTCTAGGGAGTTACTCAAGGATTTTTTTCTGGAAAATTGTAAGTGACAAATATATACAGAAGACAATGTTTCGCACATATGTTTCCTTAGAAATTAAACCCCACACAGAATTTGAGCCCTTTTTGGCCATCTGGCCATCTCGGGAGCCAGGAACTTGTTTCTTACACTCAGATATTGCATACTGCCTCTTTTATCCTTTACATCAAAATGGCACTCGAACATTGGTGTAAACCTTATGTGCCTGGTATGCCTGGAGGCATTTCATCTTTTTCTGTCCTGGTTATAGCTGATCCAGAAATAATTGGATTATCCTGATATGCAGACAATTGGGTACCGTCTGATGCCTGGACTACTATCCACTGAAACAAGGGAATCTGTTGTATGTGTGGTGGCCAAATATTTCCATTAGCTGTTGGGCCAACAGAACCACAGCCATGAAATAGTGCTTGTTGGATCTTTCTCTCACTTACAGTTTTTATCTTGCATATGCTTCTCCTCAGTTTTTTTACTGTGGTGTTTAAACATTTATTTTAATGAGTCCAATGATAGGATTCTTGGGTGTTATGAAACTGTAATCTGTATTTTTTAATTATGTATGTCTAGCATGTGTCTTGATTTATTTTATGTCGATTTCTGTGCTTTTGTTTATAATATATATATATATATATATATATATATATATATATATATATATATATCTCAATTAATGTTTTTGAAAAGGGAGTAATCAAAGAGTTTAAAGAATTGAGATACAAGAGGTATGCATGAATTTAGAAGCTAGACATATGGAAGCAATAAGATCACTACAGAAAAATGACAAAATTGTTATAAAGAAATCTGAAAAAGGAGGGAATGTTGTTATTCTTCCTCTAGAAATGTGTTTACAGGAATGTTATAGGAAACTACAGGACACTTTCAATTATGAGTTGGTCAGCAGGGAGATGATATAGCAGGCAAGTCAGAGATAAGTTAGTTGATTGGAAAGATCAAGACTTGCTGGGATGGGAAGAATATCAGTTCCTTAAATGTGAACAACCAAAAATCGCAACACTGTTTTTTTTGCCTCAGCTGCACAAGGATACACATAATCCCTCTGGCAGACCATTAGTCTTCTCAAGGCAGTCTATTGGAGAATTAATCTAAATATAAGGATTTCTTCCTGCACACCTTTGTCGAATCATTACCTTCATATATTCAAGACACAGGGGACTACTTTCGCCTCATTAATAATGTCATTTGGGAAGATGACTTCTTGTTAATGTGTTTAGCTGTAAACATCCTCTACACATGCACGTCATATGATGCAGGAATACAAGCCAACACATTTTAATAGCCAGATCACGGTCATATGTTTTGCATGTGGAAATGCTATTGGAGATGATTTAGTTTGTTTGAGTAATAATGTTTTCATCTTTAATAAAACCATTTACACTCAGACCCAGAGCACCTGTTTCTCCCTGTTATGCAGGTTTATACCTGGGCTGGTGGGAGGAACAGTTGGGAGGGAACATCCGTCAATTTTGACAATCATGTTGCTCTCGGTCAGATATATTGATGACATTTTCTGTATCTGGAGGGGAGTTTTGGAGGCAGCATATGATTTTGTCAATGTTCTGAATGATAATTCTGTGAATTTGAGATTTACTAGTCACATTGACCCCCGGAAGGTAGAATTCCCCGATTTACAGATCACGGTCATATGTGTTGCATGTGGAAATGCTATTGGAGATGATTTAGTTTGTTTGAGTAATAATGTTTTCATCTTTAATAAAACCATTTACACTCAGACCCAGAGCACCTGTTTCTCCCTGTGATGCAGGTTTATACCTGGGCTGGTGGGAGGAACAGTTGGGAGGGAACATCCGTCAATTTTGACAATCATGTTGCTCTCGGTCAGATATATTGATGACATTTTCTGTATCTGGAGGGGAGTTTTGGAGGCAGCATATGATTTTGTCAATGTTCTGAATGATAATTCTGTGAATTTGAGATTTACTAGTCACATTGACCCCCGGAAGGTAGAATTCCCCGATTTACAGATCACAGTCATATGTGTTGCATGTGGAAATGCTATTGGAGATGATTTAGTTTGTTTGAGTAATAATGTTTTCATCTTTAATAAAACCATTTACACTCAGACCCAGAGCACCTGTTTCTCCCTGTTATGCAGGTTTATACCTGGGCTGGTGGGAGGAACAGTTGGGAGGGAACATCCGTCAATTTTGACAATCATGTTGCTCTCGGTCAGATATATTGATGACATTTTCTGTATCTGGAGGGGAGTTTTGGAGGCAGCATATGATTTTGTCAATGTTCTGAATGATAATTCTGTGAATTTGAGATTTACTAGTCACATTGACCCCCGAAAGGTAGAATTCCCCGATTTACAGATTCAGGTTGTCAACAACAGACTATCAAGCATTTTGCATGGGAAAGAAACTACAGGTGGCAGTTTGTTGCATGCATATAGCAGCCACCGAGAGGTCTTATAAACAGCATCCCCTGTAGGGACTTGCGAAGAGCTAAACGTAATTGTAGCTCTGATGAGAGTTTTAGGCTAGAAGCAGAGGTATTGGTGAAAAAGGTTTTCGAACAGACTAAGGTTTTGGAACGAACTATCCAAAAAATAATATTGATAAAGCCTTGAGTTGGGTGGCTCAAGTTGATCAACAGAATCTATTACTACACTAAAAGAGGTTGGAGGATAAGAGGTTGATTATGTTTATCAATACTGATCATACTAAGGTCAGGAATGTTACAAAGATTTCTTCAGGAATACTAGTTTACATTACAAACAGAGGAGACACTCTTGCAAGCATTAGAGGAACATCCCAAATTTACGTTTGGAAAGTGCCTTTCTCTGAAAGGTTCTCTACCACATTGTTTAGTGCACCAACCCAAAACTAGTAATTCCATTCAAGGGTTCTTCACCTATGGGATCTGCAAGGCATGCAAAAATAGTAACAATTGCAAAAACTGTAAGGTTTCCTTCTGTTCCAAAAGGTATTTACTATCAAAAAACATCTGACTTGTAATTCAGATTATAGTGTGTATGCCTTAGTTTGTCCTTGTGGAAGATACTACATTGAAAGTACCATCCATATTGCCAAAAAGAGAGGCCTTGAACATATGAGAGCAATAGCTCATGAAGACAAAGCTTATCCGGTAGTTAGATATTTTAAGATCTATCATGAGAAGAAAGCAGCCCTCCTTACATTTGTGGTATTGGATAGGGTCCAGATATATGAGAAGGTGTAAAGAGAACCTTGAGTTAAGGAAACTTGAATCTAGGATGATTATTGAGTTCAGCACCTTACACCCGATTGGACTGAACATGGGTGATGAATTAGCCATTTCTGATGGATACAACTACCTGTGGATTCCTTACTCATTGATTTTTCCCCCTGCGCCAACTTTCGACGGAAATTTTCTTCCTAGCTTCTGCACGTCGACGAGGACGTCACAATTGCCCACGCGACGCCGTCTGACGTAATACAGGCAATAAGAGGTCCTCGCCGACGTCAGTTCCCTTTTTTCCGTGCCTTCGAACGACGGTTATTCTTCGAGGGAGCTACTGTTTCTACTCTGCGTAGTTACAGTTACTGTTACTGTTTCTTTCTTCGAAAAGAAAGCATGTCTCAACGAAAGTCGGGTTTTAAACCCTGCAGGGAGTGCGGAGGCAAAATGTTGGTGACAGACCCACATTTAGACTGCTTGTGGTGTCTCAGCTCCGACCACGATGTGGAGAAATGTGACTCCTGTCAACGGATGAACCCGAAGGCGTTGAAGGAGCGTGAGGCGAAACTCTTTTTGGCGAAATCCAAGAAGAGGGAGAAGCGGCATCGGCGCAAGTCATCTTCTCCTAAGTTCCATCGGCGTCATCGTGACTCCCAGCGTCGCCACGAATCTCGGCGCCGGTCGGGTAGGGAGCGGTCGCGCTCGAGGTCGCCTTCTGTTCAACGCCGAAAGACATGGGAGGTTAGTCCCACCATCAGTCCGCAGACGCCTCCTGCATCACCGGCTTCGCCGGCTTTGCCGACTTCGCCTTTGAATCCACCATCTGTTTTTGAGGTTCCTCAACGTCAGGAGTTCTCACCGGCTTCTCAGACGCCGTGGCTGGCGCCGATGTCACCTCGAGCCCAGGCTCCGCAGTATCCGGCTTTCCCGGCCCCAGGTGCTGACTATTCCGCATTTTTAAATGCAATGTTTGCCATTTTTCAATAAATGGCTCCAGGTGGTGGACTGGCTGGTCCTTCGGGGCCATTGGCCTTCAACATGGGTGCTCCGGCTCCTTTACGACCGGCACCTTTCATGCCCTTCCTTCCAATGGGAGGTGCTGGCTCGGCGTTCTCCTGTTCATCCTTTGCCTCATACGGCGCTGAAGAAGTCCACGGCGTCAGACGGATCTGAGGATCGGCGTCAAGCATCGACGTCGGCTGATGCCCTGTCGACGCCAAGGATTGAATCCAGGCTACATTCAAGAAGGCTTGCTCTTCGCCTCCTTGAGGAGCAGGAGTATCGGAAGCAGGCCCTGGAGGAAGAAGAGATTGAAGAACCTCTGGGAGATCTCCAGGGTTTGGATACGGCAAGTGGCTTAGACACCGCTACAGAATGGGACTTAACATCTCCTGGAGAATATACAAAGGAGGCTGCTTCATTCCACTCTGTAATAAGGAAAGCAGCTGACTTTTTGGACCTTCCCTTGCCGGTGTCTGAATCTAAACCCAATATATTGACTGAGGTGTTACATCCTGCTTCGACGGTTGCGGATCCACTTCTGCCATTTAATGAGGCTCTGTTAGAACCAATTTTAGAGATCTGGAAGAAGACGGTGTCATCTTCGGCCGTTAATAGATCAGTGGCACGCAGGCATCGTGGGGCTCCTGCGGATCCAGGCTTTTTGTCTAGGCACCCGACCCCAGAGAGCCTGGTGGTTCAGGCTTCATGTTCATCTCGGACTGCCACAGGCTCTTTTCCGGGGGTTCCTTCGGACAGAGACTCAAAGAAAATGGACCAATCTTCCAAGAAAGCTTTCTCATCATGCTGTATGGCTCTCAAGTCTACTAATGCCACATGCATTTTGGGCAGATACATCTACGCCCTAATGGAAGAGATAAAGTCGTCCCATACAGAGGTGCCTCAGGAGGTGTTGAGTCTGGTTTCAGATGCTCAAGCTGCGGCAACCCAAGTAATCCAGTCGGGGCTGGACACTACTGATTCTGTGGCCAGGGCTATGGGCACTGCTGTTGCTATGAGGAGACAGGCCTGGCTTTGTTCCTCTGGATTTTCATCTGATGTCCAGTCAGCCCTGCTGGATCTTCCCTTTGATGGGGATAAACTTTTTGGATCCAAGGTGGACTCTTCCCTTGAGAGATTTAAGGAGAGTAGGGCCACGGCGAAGTCATTAGGCTGGCAGGCCTCCTCTTCTGCTTCTTCGAGACTGTTCAGAAGATTTAGGGGGTTTGGTCGTGGCTCATCCTCCTCCTTTCGAGGCAGATTTCAACAGCAACCCGCCACTGCTCTCCCCTATAGATCATACAGGGGGAGTGGTAGGGTCCGAACCAGAGGACCCGCCCAGCAGCACTCTGCCTCTTCCTCTGGAGGGGTGCAGCATGGGAAGCAGCCTTAGTCTTCCACCAATTCCTTCACATACCACTCCTGTAGGGGGGAGGTTATTTAACTTTCTCCACAAGTGGGAGGATACAACATCAGACTTCTGGGTCACCAGCATTGTGGGGAAAGGCCCCGCCCATCCTACTGTTCAGAAGAGCATCTCCTGTTACTATAACAGGAGGTTCTAGTCCTACTTTCAAAGGGTGCAGTGGAGTTGGTTCCAGAGCAGGAGAGGGGTCAGGATTGTTACTCAAGATACTTCCTGATCCCCAAGAAGGATGGTCGGTTGAGGCCAATCCTTGACCTGAGGATTTTGAATTGGTTTCTCAAACAGGAAAAGTTCAAGATGCTGACCTTGGCTCAGGTGCTTTTGGCGTTGAACGAAGGAGATTGGATGGTGTCTGTTGACTTGCAGGATGCTTACTTTCATATCTCGATACTCAAGTCGCACAGGAAGTATCTCCGGTTTGTGGTGGGATCGCGGCACTATCAGTTTGCGGTCCTTCCGTTTGGTCTTACTTCAGCACCTCGAGTCTCCACAAAGGTGATGGCGGTGGTTGCAGCAGAGCACAGAAGGAAGGGTATAGCGGTATTTCCTTACCTGGACAATTGGTTGATCAAAGCCAAGTATCCGGAGCTCGTGCTACGTCACCTGCAGTCAACAACCCAGTTGTTGTTCGACCTGGGTTTTTCGGTGAACGTGCCCAAATCTCACCTGGAGCCCTCTCAGCTCCTCCTGTTCAAAGGGGCAGTACTGGATACAACATTGAATCGCGCCTTTCCTCCGCCTCAGCGGATTCAGGACATTCAGGCGTTGGTTCCAATGTTTCAAAGTGGAGCGGTCATTCCAGTCCTCAAGGTCCTATGTCTGCTCGGTCTGTTTGCTTCTTGCATTCTGTTGGTCACTCACGCTCGCTGGCACATGAGGGCTCTTCAGTGGTGCCTCCGAAAGCAGTGGTCTCAGCACAAAGGAGATCTCGAGGGATCGGTAAAGATCTCCAGGGACGCTGCAGTGGATCTAAGATGGTGGGTTGGGGACGGCAATCTTTCCCACGGAAGGCCGTTCTCGCAGCCTCCGCCGGTGACCACAGTAATAACGGATGCTTCCACTCTAGGGTGGGGAGCTCATCTGGGGGACCTGGAGGTCAAAGGTCATTGGTCTCCAGTGGAACAGATGTTTCATATAAATCTGCTAGAGTTGAGGGCAATACGTCTGGCTCTCAAGGCCTTCCTCCCTTCCCTTCGTGGTCAGTCTGTTCAGGTCCTGACGGACAATACTACAGCGATGTGGTATATAAACAAACAGGGAGGAGTAGGGTCGTACCTTCTCTGCAGAGAAGCTCTGCGACTATGGTCCTGGGCAAGGGACCATCGGATTTGCTTGGTAGCAAACAATCTGGCCGGAGTCTTGAACGTGCGTGCGGACAGTCTCAGTCGGCACTTCTCGACCGATCACGAGTGGCGTCTTCATCCAGATCTAGTCCGGCAAATCTTCCAGATCTTTTTGCCACTTGGGAGAACACGCACTGCCCGTTGTTCTGCAGCCTCCAGTATCCGGTGCAAGGAATGTTGGGGGACGCGTTTCATATGTCCTGGTGCGACCAGTTGCTCTACGCGTTTCCCCCCATACCTTTGATTCCTCGGGTTCTGAGGAAAATTTGCCAAGACCGAGCCCAAGTCATATTAATAGCTCCGGATTGGCCAAGGAGGGTATGGTATTCAGATCTTCTCCAACTCTCTCTGTGCCCCCCGCTCTGTCTCCCTCACAGGGCAGACCTCCTCTCGCAATCGCAGGGGCAGGTTTTACACACCCACCTCCAGAGCCTGCACCTTCATGCCTGGAGATTGAACAGGGCAACCGGAGTTCCTTTTCTCTCCCACCTGAGGTAGTGGATATTATTTTATCGGCCAGGCGACACTCCACTAAATATATCTACGCTAGCAGGTGGGCTAAATTTGTGTGTTGGTGTGGAGAGAGGCAAATTGATCCCTTACGTGCCCACTTATCAGATGTCTTGTCTTTTGCGTTGTCCCTGGCACAGAGGGGTTGTGCAGTGGCTACAATCAAGGGCTATTTGTTGGCCCTGTCAGCCTTTCTGTGTCTTCCAGACCAACCTTCTTTATTTAAATCTCCTTTACTATTAAGATTTTTTAACGGCCTCATTAATAAATTTCCTCCCACTTCTTTCATTATGCCTCAGTGGGATTTAAATTTAGTCTTAACGTTTCTTATGGGCTCACCGTTTGAGCCAATGCACTCTTGCCCCATAAGGTTATTGGTTTTGAAGACTGTTTTCCTTGTTGCAATTACTTCAGCTAGAAGAGTGAGCGAGCTGCAGGCTCTTTCTGTTAAACCCCCGTATACATCCTTCTATGTAGACAAGGTGGTGTTGAGGACCAAGGATGCTTTCTTGCCGAAGGTTGTTTCACCCTTCCATTTGGGTCAGACTATTACTCTCTCCTCTTTTTATCCTCCGCCTCATCCTTCGAAAGAGGAAGAAAGGTTGCATCGTTTAGACCCAAGAAGAGCGCTAAGCTTCTACGTGGACAGAACGAAAGAGTTTAGATTGGAGGATCAACTCTTCATCGGGTACGTGGGAAAGAGGAGAGGAAGGGCAGTCCACAAGAGAACATTCTCCAGGTGGGTCATTCTTTGCATTAAGCTGTGTTATTCTCTGGCAAAGAAAGAACCCCCTGATGGAATAAGAGCTCATTCCACCAGAGCTAAGGCGACTTCTTCGGCCTTGTCTAGGGGTGTTCTTGTGGTTGATATCTGCAAGGCCGCAACTTGGTCATCCCTCCACACTTTTGCAAAGCATTACTGCTTGGATTCGGAGGTTAGGAGGGATGGACGTTTTGCACGGTCGGTGCTGCAGGATTTCTTGGTCTGACCATTCAGGCACCCTCCACCGAGTGCGGTACTGCTTTGGGACTCTATTCAATGAGTGAGGAATCCACAGGTAGCTAGTGTATCCACCAGAAAAGGCGTTACCGAAGGTAAGTAACTCGTTCACCTCTCTGTTAAATAAGAAGGAATGGTATTTTAAGCTCCTCTAAGCATTTCTGTTAAGTCGAGCACCACGTGTAGATGGTATATACAGTGCTGGGTGCCCCATCTTGGGCATGAAGACATTTTGATTCCAGTGTACCAAAGTTTGGATCTCCCACACCAGACGCATGGCCAGAAGTTTAGCAAGGATTTTAGATTTGGTATTGATCAGAAACTGGCTGGTGGGAGGCACAGTCAGTAGTGGATGCCACCTAGGTCATACGGCAAAGTCCCCACCTCCAGGGCCTCCTTTTATAACAAGGTCATCTGCCAAATCTATATATTTTAAAGAATTCCAGCGGGAATACATTTGGACTCAAAGTCTTTCCCGTATGCATGCTATTTATCGCACAGAGAATTTCTTCCTCTGATATTGTCTGATCTAATGCCTTTCTATCATCAGGTAAAAGCATGGGGAAGGGCAAGTCCCGGATGGTGAGTTTAGACACAGCTGCAATCAGACCATCCTTTGTCTTATATAATACTTTGTAAGAATATGTGAACAATGAAGCTATTCCCATTGGGTCCATGACCAAGCTGTGCCCTTCAACACGGATTCCCTGGGACAAATCTTGTTTCCTCCACCATTTTTGCCAGACAGTAGATAAAGTAGCCAGTCTTATCACCAGCCATATATATTCTGCATTTGGGGGCTAGGATCACCAATTTGGCATGAACCCAGAGTTTGGTTCTCAGCGCCTCTCTGCCCTTTTCCAATTTACAGAGTATTGCTGTATCCGGTGTCTGAGTTGCCCCCCTCCTCCACCCGCTCCCACTCTAATGTTTGGGTTTCTGCATGCATTTGGGTTTTATGTAGTGCAGTGTAGGAAATAGTGTTGCTTCTAATAACTGCCTTAAGCACCTCCCACAATGTGACATCTGATAGAACTGAGGCCCTATAGCCTCCAGAATCTCCTCCTAAAACTCATCCTTCATCAGGAGCCAGACCGGCATGCGCCAGGCTGTTCTTTCTTCCCCCATCCCAAGAGTTGATAGCGCAATTTAGGAATAGTCAGACAGGCATCTTGGGAGGTTTCTGGAATCTGTGATATTGTGGCACATTCCTGCATTGCAACCAGGTGCCCATAACGTCCTTTTGTGAGGATTTGAATTTGTGGAGTAAAATCCTCACCCAGTATAACTTCACGTCTGGGGATAGTATTTAGTACCACACGCAAATCCTGAAAGGTAGTTGTGATAATGGCGGAGGTGGGATATAGACACTGCAACGGACCACAATCTTTCTCTCAACTCCACACTAACCAGCACCCATCTACCCAAGGGGTCATGAAAAATCTTTGTCACCTCTAGGGGTAAGGTACGGGGGAGAAGGATTGCAACAAACCCTGGGGCCTCTCGTGTATTCCGCATGATAGACCCTGGTGTATCTATGTCTGCCCAGGAATGAGCAGCACATGCCCAGTAGATGTTTTTCCTGCAACAATACCACCACCAGTGCCCATCTTCTGACTCTGAAGAGCACAGCTCCTCTCTTTATTTTGCCATTTAATCCATTTACATTCCAGGAGACCACCTTGTATTTGGTACAGTTTGCCCTAGGCACTCATCAATAACAGAAGGGATTGATGCATTCCCAAGACCCCAAGAGGAAGCTGCAACTTAAGAAACAGAACAAACCCAGCAAACATTCCCAACTTCCACCCACCCCATACTTCGAAGATTGAAGCATCTGTCACCCATTTCAACAAATTTAAAAACAGGTTTGGCTGAGGAAGTCTTCTGTACATCGTGTCTATCAGAAAGATTAAGTAGTGGCTGGCATTTGCATAGTAGTGAGCATTTTTCAGACCTGAAGTCCTTGCAGCCCCTAGGGTGGCGATGCCCAGGAGAGTCCTCACGTTGTCATTCTGACTGGACTATTTCCGGTGCTTGCTTCAGATGAGGATGAGATGCCCCTCTCCCCAGCATCCTCACGTTGGTGTTCAAGGCAAGTGTACAGGTCGAACCTCCTAATCCTCCCAGCACGTGACTCACCTTGGGGGACAACAACACCCTCACAACTGCACTCATTTGTTTCGTTTTTTTAGCTGAATAAAGTATAAAGTCCCTGTCAGCATTATTCAGAACCCCAATGATAATAGGGCATGGGGGTGGGGCCCAGAGAGGGCAGTGCACCAAGGCTATGTAGTTTCTCTAGAACAAAACAGGTCGAAAGACCCCCTGCAGGAAGCTAGGATCTTAACCATCTAGTAAACAATTGCACAGGTTTGTCTACTTAGATTCCCTCTGGAAACCCCACTAACCTCAGATTGTCCCTCCTGGAGCAGCCCTCCGCAACCTCTGCTCTCCTCTCCAGTCTGGCAGTCAAGTGCTGCAGCTGCCTGACCTCCTTGCGAGGGAAGTCACTTCGTCCTCCACCATGGATACTAGGGTTTCGACCTCTACTGTGCGTTCTGCAAGCACCCACAGATCCAAAGCAGAGAAACCTCGACTGCTACCCCCAACCCCAAATATGTCCTCCAGTGCCAACTTAGAGTCCTTAAACACTTGTAAGATGAGGGCAGGCATGGCGATGTTCTGTGTGTCTTTACGAGAGGCTTGGTGGGCTTAGCATACTGGTCTATCTGTCCCTGGGTCAGTAGCGCCTGGCACTTGTCTCTACTTATTCTTCGTATGGTAGACATAAATCCCTGGTTATGACTGTGATCCTTTAATTTGGTTCGTATTTTTTTCTCTGTGAGAAAGTTTGATGAGCCCGAGGCAAGGGGTTTACTGTCCTGATCCAGTGTAAAACGTTTTTATTTTATTGCACATGAATCACAAAAGTTGACAGCAGTTGCTAAATGCTGAAATGTTTTCATAATTGTTTCCTTGACCTAATGTCTACAGAGATTCAATCACAAATGATAGATTTAGAATCAGCCAAAAAAAGACTCAAGGGCACATGGTTGTCTATGTGGCCGCAGCTGCGACCTTCTTATTTTTGGAGTCTCTCTTCTGTCCGTTTTGACTTGATTTTCCTCACAGTGTAATAGCTACGTTTTCTGTTATTTCTGTAGACATTTTAAGTTTGGTAGTTTCATTTAAGAAAGACCGTGGTAGAGAATGTGTATTTCAGAATGTATATAATGCATTTGTATCTGGGGATGGGTATGGCGCGTGAATAAGCCAGACAGCTCTACTACATCCCTTAATTGCAGAGTTGGTGACAGTTTATTGGGGTTTTTGTCAGGTACTAGAATTAGTTAGGGAGGATGGTTACCTTTGCTTCAGCTTCAAGCATCGTAATCATTTCACACAGTTTCAGGTTATACTTCACATGCGTCTCTACATTGAATGCAGGCAGCATGTAATATTTTTTGTAAATTCCCACTGGGCTTCTACTGACCACCTTTTTCACCTTTGACATTTTGTCATTGATGTACCCTTTGGAAGACCTTCCCTTCGGATTGTCTGGACCGTTCGGTTCACATCCGCCAAAAACGAAAGCCCCCAGGAGGAACAGTAAATGCTGCACATGGACCGTGGTAAGTATATGCACACAACAAAAATTCAGAAAAAAACAAAAAGGTAGATGCTTGTGGTGAAACCTGCCACAGAAAAATCTTCCTTCTGTGGCTAAGGCCACGCAATCGGGGCTGCAAAGGTATTAGACAGGGGCATCCGAATGAGAGCAAGAGGAGTCAGGGGATGGAATGGAGCAGGAGGCCATATTAGTGCCAGAAATACGGTACACAAGTGTGGACATATTAGAAGAGTTCCTCTGCTGATTAACGGAAGTGACATCAAGGATATAAGGTGTCTCAACGTGTTAACTGCATAGTGCTGATATCTGTTTGATCTACAGGTCACGGGGTGGAATCTTGACAAGGCCCTCTCAATGTTACATCCTCCCAATGTGTAAAATACTAGTAAATTGGGTAATAGTAACAAATATTTATGGTGCTTAGAAACAACAAATATAGTGGCATTAATGACACTGAAGATCACTGGCATGACCACCACTGTCAGAGGGAAATAGGGAACGAAGTAGGCAGAAAGATACCAAGAAAACGTGCAGGGCCTTCACATGGAGAGGAACATTGGAGTGAGATAAATGGTACCAGGAGTGTGGGCCGAGGAACATACTCAACTATACACCCTCCCAGTTAGCTCTCTAGAAATATATTCTATATTTACTTGCAGGAGACCGTTTTGATGGATTATCCTACAGCAATATATTTTCGAGTTCGTTAACTTCATAAAGCCATGATATTTAGCCTCCCAGACCATTGAAAGAACTGTGAAGATGATCAGTGAACATTAAGGTCTATTTACACGCAAAGCCTCTTCTGTACAATGAAATATCAGTTACCTGGGCAACAGTTTTCTGCTGAGGTAATGCACTAGTTGATTCTGGTTAAATTCTTAGTAGATTTCTTTCATTCATTTGTCAGATGCATCGGTTTCAAATCTGAAGGACACAACTGGACTTTGACAGTGGCGCTGCTTAAGTTAAGAATACTTCCAAATGTCCTTAATGACTAGGTTACCCTATTTTCTCTTTTATAACACAGCTCTAAGTGTAACCTAAGGTGCTATATGAAAACTGAATCTATGCTTGCAGTCCTCGCTCAGAAATGGTAGAAACCATGTCAAAACCCGTTCAGGGGGCACAAGGCAAACAAGAGCTACTATGTCCCATCTGTGAGTATTGGGGCCCTTTGCCTCTGAATTCCCAGCACTCATCTTACTATGGCTCTGCAAACTTTACCAAGTACAACCCTTTCCGCAAGTTCACAGGAGATACTGTTTGGTTACTTAAGCTCAACACTCAATCTGCCAGTAAGGTGAATGTTGAGCTCCTGTTTTCAAGAAAGAAAGTACTTTATTTACACAATGGTGCTCAATAATATACTATGCTAAAGCAGATATGATCATTAAAATTGTTAATAAATGTCATGTATGTTAAATAATAAAAAAAAATGTAGAAATAAATAAAATTAATGTACATGTTTGAAAATGTGCCCTCGGAGAGCGATCACCAAGATTCACAAATGTACTAATAAAATGAATAACATGTATGAAATATAGAAAAACCTATTAAATAATGTAGTAGTATGTCACATTGAGATGTATGACGTATGTTTTGCATTATATTGTATAGTTAAGTTAGCCAAAGTTGTGGGCTAGTCTTGCCAGGCCTCATGCAGCAGGTGCATTATTAACGCAATGTAGAGAAGCTAATGTGTTGGACTGACCATGAACCGCTTATTGTTTAATAAAATCTGCTCAGCAAAAATCCTATGCGTGAACCGATAAACAGGAGATGACGGAATAAAAGATGTAACCAAATTGCTGTAAAGTAGACGGGATGTACTTTCCCGGAACTCGAACAATGGAGACACTGACTGGAGAAGATGATGCAACATTTTCGATACCTGACGAGCCGGATGAAAAGGACATCGTACAGTGAACCAATCGACACCTTGAGAACTGTGCAATATTAGACTTCATAGATTTGGAAAATTAAGATTATTGGATAGAGGCATAACTGGTGATTATTTGACCAATTAGGAATTGGGGGGAATAGTCTGGGTGACTTTGATATAATGTTGTGACAAAGGGAGAAAACTTCAGATGTTAGAGGTTTGGCATGGATGTTCGAAGAGGTTCGAGATTCTGTCATTGGGCTCATGCTTTTGAAAGCCTGATCGATTGATGACCTGAAGACGAAGATTGACTTTGTTGCTGATCCATACAGTGGATAGGTAGCTATGACAATGTGACTAAATTACCTTGTGCCTTTTCTTTCTAGGTACCAACTTTGCATGTTAAATAGTTTTTCTCCTAAATTAGATTTTTTTCCAAATTCATGTTTTAAACTGTTTTCGCATCAAGTCTCACATGCTAATGCTAATCTGGGTTAGGTAGGTCCCTATTCTAAATGATTGACATATACGTTGACAAATGATTGACTGACTGCTTTGCTGAACGCTGCTACTCATGTTAACAAATTCATCGTTATTGGCTTACGTTGAAGCATTAGAATGCATGTTATCTCAAGTTTTGAATAGATTATGTTATTGGTGGTCACTAATGAATTAATCTTGAGTTAATTTGAATAAAGTTTGAATTGACCTCATTACTTAGTATAGTAACTAATAGGGAAATAAAATTGTTAAAATTATATTGAGTTGTGATTATTCATGAATGTTGACGTTATTAACTACTGATTGTTTTGCTTAATGGTTATTGGTTTGTGTATTGATTATTGATGAACATTGGTTACACCATAGCTAGGATGCTCCATGCAAATCAAAATGTTAATCGACCTATATGCGTCTCCTTATACGTTTACTTATTAAGCACCAGGCACACTAGCAACTACACGCTACTAGTAACAAAAACGTCAGTGTGTCTGGGTATCATTTTACCACCTGCCCGCTCCTTCACTCTCCCAAGACTCTGTCCCAGTTGCTAGTGGTCCCCTCTATCTCTAGGGGAATACATGAATTTAGCATGTTTCATTTAAATTACCCCCAAAGAGTCCCAGGGCCTGATTTAGAGTTTGGCGGAGGTGTTACTCAGTCACAAACATGATGGATATCCCATCCCCTGTATTACAAGTTTCATAGGCTATAATGGAATTGTAAATCGGCAGAGGGGAAATCTGTCACGTTGGTGTCAGAGTAACCCCCTCTGGCAAACTCTAAATCAGGCTCTTAGTCTCATAACTAACAGGCCAATCAGTCCTTTCACGATCCCTCTCGGAACGTCCTGTGTTTTAGGTTAAACTCAGTTACATCGTGGAGCAGCAGTGTACTGACAGGGAGTTCTAAAGTACCTTTCACATTGGGTCTTGGGCTACATTCAGTGGTGCAGACATGATAATCCTACCACATTGGTACAGGAAGAAGCAGTCCTGAGATGGTGCAGTCTTACATCAACTGGATAGTGTGTCATTCCTTGGGCGTCGAATGTTGGCAGTTGGAGCCCACATCAGGGCTAGCTGGACCACAGACAAAGCCCTGGACAGGGCCTTATGACTCTTTGAAGTTGCAGCCGGACACAGCCATTTCCCAACTTCATCAGTGGCAGCCCTACATGGGCTAGTCACAACTTCGGCAGTTGCAGTCTCACATGGGCCGGACAAGTTTAACTAGACAGCCCTCAACCAAGCCAAATGGCAATGTGAAAATCACAGCCCTACTGGGCCTCGGCAGTCAAGTCATTGCAGAGTTGCAGTTCCTGCCAGGAGGCGATTGGAGAGTCTAGTGGCTCTCCTCGGGTACTCTTGTTCTTTGAGGTACTCTCTATCAATTTGCTCTTCAGGGTGCCCACAGCCACCAACAAAAATGCTACTTCTAATTCCTTCCTGGACAGTCTGTTCCTTGCAAGGTGGGCATGATCCTTCACTCTCTCCGCAGGCAGGCAGGCAGTCAGGCTTCTAAGCCTTCAGGACCTGTACACAGCTTCTCCAGCAAAGGATCCAGACTTCAGGTGATGTCTCACCAACTCTGTTTCTGAGTACTGTGTGGAGCATTCCCTTCCTTATCCATTGAGTATTTCGAACTACAACAACGAAGTGGGGTAGTGGGTCTCACTTTTATACACAACTAGCAGTGAAGGGATGTGGACCACTGTCTAAAACTTAGAAGCTTTTCTATGGGAGGGTGTTGCAGTTCAAGTGGTTGGCCATGGTGGTGCTTGCTCCACCAGACAAGCTAGAGTACATTTACTACTGTTTTCAGTCTTTTTTAGGTTTAGCCTGCACAGTGCTTGCACCATGTTTTTTAAATATATTGTAACCCAAAAAAAACAAAAGCTTAAAATAGGGTGAATGCCGGCCCATTACTTAGCATTGGCTTTTCAATGGCTGGCACCAAAGTCAATCTCCTTTCCTTGCTTCTAATTGATCAGAGCCCCATCCGTGCCTCAGCTTTCTCGTGGGGTTTCACTGTGGGTCCCTGCAGTGGAACATGGACCAAGTACCACTTCCTGCCTGTGGCCAATGTCCTTCCACTGGCTGCAGGCTGCTATAGGTACTTTTTTAAAACTTTTGAAAATGCAATCTTACTCTTAAAGAGTACATGTCTTTAGTCCGTCTATCGCCCCTAAACCTCCCTCGCAAGTCCCTAGTGCTCCTCCTGCTGCTTTTCCCTGCCTTCCTCCTGCTGTCCATAGTTTCTTAAACCTCCCTTCTGCCGTCTGTTTCTTTATCCCATCCCTCCTCCTCCCATCCTCCTCTCGCTGCACGTTGCGTCTGCCACCTCCCCAAGTTTTTACATAGCTTAAAGAAAAAAACATTCTGTGATGCGGGCAGCACTGGCCTTGTCATAATGCTATTTTCTTGTTTTGTCTGGCCAGCCTCTTAACCAGAAGGAGCATTCCTTCAGGTTTTTTTTCTTGTGAGAAATATTTAACTAAATAATTCTACCTGCCAGCCTCCTGCGGGCCTGATTGTGTTTTACAAACAGGAGGTGGTGAGTAAAGCACTTTAAAGCCTGTGGCAGTGATTAGGGTTTGTGGATCCTTTGCTGAGAACCTGCATCGAGCAGTGGGGCTTGCCAGCGCTTGTGCTACATATATCCTGGGTGGTATTCAAACCCATTGGCTGACAGCTGTGTATTGACACTTGCAAACGGTGGCACACAATTCTATATCACGACCATAGACAAGGATTATGCTGTACTTTCTTCACTTTTTATTAACAGCAGCCATCTTAATCAAAACAAAGACTTCATTTAGCATATACCTAGGGAAAAAGTCATGAAACAACTGTCCAATCAACACTCAGGGACCCCATTGATAGTTCTCGGTCCCTGCTGATGCCTTCTCTTTCTTTGGTGCCCTAGCAGCCCAGATAAGTGCTTCAGGCCATGTCTTTTTGTTTATTCTTTAGTATTGCTGGTTTGCCTAAAACCTTGCTTGAGTATCTTTTAACTGTGCTATTTGTTTACAGAGTGGCCACAGGAATGCTTGTCGCTCCTCCATAGAGCCATCTCATGCCTTCTTTGCACTTTGGTGCTCAGGGCTACCGCGGTGTGGGCCTTCATCCCCTAGAGGGTACTTCAAGGTCAAAAACATGCACACATTGTACCTTGCGCGTGACTCAGCCGCAACCTTTCTTAGTGCATCCTCGCACTTAGCCACCCTAGCCTGGACCAATTCAGCGTGCTGTTCTCAATCAAGTGTTTGTCTGCTGACAAATAGACACGCGGGGACACCAGCCCCAGGCGAACATTAGCCCCATAAATTTAGTGGGTGAGTTGGTGTCCTTCAGGGCTTACCTGTCCTGTCAGCAGACCCTCTGAGCTACAATATAAGTGGCTGGGTAACCCCACTGTCTTGCTACTGCCCTCCTAACTCCTGGTGACCCCAGGATACCATCTTTTTGTTGGTGCCCCATCACACTATTTTGTAAGTCATGAGGGACACTGAGGAGACATATACTGAGGAGGAAAACATTACCTTCCTCCCAGAAGATGACCAGTTTTGCCAAATAATTGACACCTCCACCTGGAAGGCGGTGGCCCCCCTGTAGCAGAAACCCCTGCAATATGCAGAGCACTGCTTTAAACTCCTCACTTCGAGGGAAGATATTTTAGGGAACACTCTCCCTCTAACTCCAGCGATGCCTACACACCTGCTGCACCTCTTCAGCACGAAAGGGAACACCCCCCTGGCGTTGATATGGATGTTTTTGATAGACTAAAGAAAGCCTTTCTGGACCAATCCCAGCCCCTGGCACCAGACCACATAATAAACCCAGTGGCTGGACCACCTGGGCTCCAGCCCGCAGAAACCCTCTGCTCCCTTCCAAACTATCCTCCGCACCCCTTCTCTCCCCCCCCATCCCCCACTCCACTGGGAAGAAAATCCCCCTCTGGGTCTGATGCAAGGAATGAGGCAGGCTCTCTCCCATGGTGCCCCTCACCCACTCTCAGCCTGCCATCTGGGCCTGATCCTCAGGAACCCTCCTCAGACAAGCTGGACCCCAAGGAATTCCTACACCCTAGGTCAGGAGACTGGTCCCCGGCTAACAAAGTTGTGACCTATGTCACTGGAAGGCTACGTAAGCCTTTGGATAAAGAGGTTTGCAACCGCCTTCGGGAGAAGTGCTCCCACCCGTCTCTGAGCAATAAAGGTGGCACAGACACCCAAGATAGATGCTCACATGGCCACCTTTCAAGCCAAATACATTTGTGACCCAAAGAAGGGTACTAATAGATCCTGGTAGGCTTTCCAGGACAAGCTCTTGGAACTTTCTGTGCCCCTCACCACTATTCTGGGCATGGTGGAGGACGTAAAGTTGCCCAGAGCTCTCATTTCCCTTGAAGTACTGTCTGGATGGGTCTAGAGGGCCATTATCTTTTTGGGGAATGTGAACTGTGCCATACCAACCGAGAGGCGCCGCTCGCTCTTCATCCAGATAGACCCTAAACTGGGGGACCTTGCCACCTCAGAAGTTGGCCCCATCACCCCAGGGGGACTTTTTGGTGACCCATTCATCCAGGAACTTGAGAAGTCTGTGGCAACTTTGAATTCACTTGTTAAGGCCCAGTCATCTATCAAATGTCTTTTCACACCCCAGGTTTTCACCGGGGCTGGCCGCAAGCAGAGGATCTGGCAGTAGAAGAGGTCAGTATCAAGACGCCTCAAAGTTTGGAAACTTCTACCCCACTAGAAGCTACCCCAGACACTGATTCCAGAGGAGGCCACAGGGGCGGCGGCAATCAAAGTTCTGCTTAAGGTGAGTGTTCAATCCTTTCCTCATCAACACCTGGGGGGCAGGTTACAGAGGTTCATTCACAATTGGTCGGCCCTGACCTCAGACTCTTGAGTACTCCAAACCACGCAAGGTTTCCCTATAGAGATTTACGGTACACCTACCCAAAGGAAACCTCCTACCCCGCTGAGGCAAATGGAAGCATGGAAAGGCTGAGTGATATTCGGCTCCCTTCCAAACCTAATTGTAGAATCCGATCCCAGGGGCTTGGTTTAGGGTGCACAATGTGGGGAATTCTAAAACTGTTCGCAAGCTCCTTCGCAGTCCAGTGTTGGACCAAGGACCAAACAAAATGCTGCATCCTCCTCAAGATGGTCAATGTGGCGACAGTATGTTACATAAACCACTTGGGCCGTACATGCTCAAAAGCCCTCTTCGACCTAGCACAAAACTTCTAGGACTATTGCCTTGAGAACCAGGTCTCATTCATGGCGGAACACCTAACAGGCATGTCCAATTGAGTAACCAATTGGCACACCCACCACTTATGAGATGCAAGACTTTGGCAACTGCACCCATCGGTCTTCCAGGCCCTTCAAACACACTAGGGCCCATTCTCAGTGGACCTCTTTGCATCTTGCCTGGACCATCATGTTCCCAGGAACTTCAGCCGGTGGCCGGATCCCAAGGCGATTGCCACAGATGCTTTTCTCCAGGACTGGCATCTGAAGCAAGGGAATGCTTTTCACCTTTGTGCAATGATAACGCACCTCTCGGCCCAAGTATGGAGACAAAAGGTGGAAATGGTGCTAGTGACTCTGCTATGGAAATTGCAAGTTTGATATCTAGTTCTACTTAAACTTTCCTTGGATTTTCCAATACTTTTACCCCTCTTTCCGGACCTCTTCCTGGATCCAGAGGGGAATCGCCATCACCTAGTAACAGAGGGATTTCTGTCTCTTATAGCAGGGACGATTACAGGGAACAGTGGAAAGTCCCAGGACGTTCGAGCCAAGCCGCATCTCTCCTTTCCAAGGCATGGGCTGACAGTACCATCAAAAGGTATAAATCTGCATGAGTTAGATGGTTGGGCTGGTGTCACCAACATCACTTGATCCCATGGCAACAAAAAATTTCCATTTCTTGAATGTTCTTGCTTCCCTGCCCTCTGAGGGATTGGCCTATAGATCCATCAACACTTTCAGGTCAGTGATATCAGCAGGCCATATGCCAGTTGGTGATCATCTGATAAGAGAACACCCCTTTTATAGAGATACCTCTGTGGGACATTTGACTATCTCTCCCTCCTGAGCCTCTTTGTTCGGCCCTGTGGGACGTCAACAAGGTCCTAAATTGCTTCTTGTCATGACAGTCCAATAAGTATCTTTTAAGGAAGGCGATCTCGGCCAAATTGACTACCCTTTTATGTTTGCTGTCACGTCGCTGAGTCTCAGGTGTCAAAGCACTGGATACTACGTGTAGAGTTTTACCCCCGGATGGGGTTACTTTCCATATTTCACAACAAACGAAATGTAATTCATGTGTGGTTTCTTATTCTTCCTTTCCTGATTCCCCAAAGTTGTGTGTTCTATGCTGTATCAAAAGCTATAAAACTATGACACCAGATACCCGACCCCAATGTGAATGGTGACTTCTGTTCGCCAACAAAAAAACACATAAGGCAGTACCCTCTACTACCATTTGTCAATGGGTTAGATGGGCTATGCATGAGACTGGAATTGATATTAAAGGAACTTGGTGCTTACTTTATCAGAGGAACCATGGCCTCAAAGGTGTATTCCCTGGGGGCTTGATTAGAAGATATCCTCAATGCTGCACACTGGTCCTCATACTCTACCTTCAAGAGGTTCTAATTTAAACCAGTCCCCAGCATTGCATCATTGGTAATGGACAAGCTTTAAACTGGTATAACCCTTGCCTCCAGTCCTGACAGAGAATAAAACATTTCCTAGCTATTTCAAAGTTTCAATTCTATTAAGGAAACGGATGTGAGGACTAGCCCTCCCAATGGTACATTAAGATACACCCACCCCAGAGAGAGGAGACTTTTTTTCTCGTAAAGGTGGGTAATTGCATACATTTCATATGACAGATGGAACACGGTTGTTGAATCACATGTTCATCCATGGTTTTATCCTTACTGTTGTAAATTGACTAGTTATAACTGATGTATGAAGACCATAAAAGAGTCAGACATAATATTAATTCACATTTTGTTTCATTTCCTTTAGGATCAGAGGGATCTAAAGAGGACTGAAGAGTACTTTATTCGGTTTCTGTTGCAGGAAAAAAGGAGGCGGCATCAGCAGAGAGAGAGGACTATCAAGGGGTCCCTGAGTGTTGTTTGGACAGTTGTTTCTTGAGTTTTTCCCTGGATTTATGGGGAATGAAGTCTTTGTTGTGGATTAAGATGGGGGCTGTAAAAATTGCAGAAAGTACACTATAATCCTCACCTCTGTGTCCTTAGTAGAATTGAAACTTTGGATTATGATAGCTAGGACATTTATTCTCTCCCAACCCGCTGCCTCCATTTTATGATTTTTTTATAACAACACTAGCCACATATGAACATTGTCTTGTCACCTAATTGAAATCAAAGATCTGCTTTTAAAATAAATGCACCCATCAATCTCACAAATCAGGCCATGCGCTGCATATTTGAGTGGGTTGACCCCTCAGGAGTGCCTTTGGACCCCCTGGGGTCAGAAGAGGCCCCATCAAGTTCCCCCATAAAGTTCCCACCAACCGCTCTGGCCTTGACTCCGATGGAGTCTCATTGATCCGATCACAGATCCGGACAGTCATACCAATGAGACCTTCTCTGGCGCTGGTCCCTATGCTACCTCATTCTCAATCCCGATGACTCACAGTTGGAACAGAGTAGATTGTTGCAACCTCTGGCAGGCCCCATTGGTCCTAGGTTGTTGTCTGAGATTTTTTATGAGCAACCAGACATATGGGGAGAATGGGAGAGGTCACTGAACCCTTTAGAAGACCAGTTTGAAACATCTATGGACTGGTATGAGGAACTCAGTGATACAAGTGGACTGGACATCTTCAAATACTAGCTTGCGGTCTCTCACTATCTCCCATGGCAATGGAGGAGGAAGCATCATATACGGTGGGCAGCGGAGGTCCTTGACCTGGAACTTCACTCTGTGGCAGTCAAGACTAACCTCTTGACTGAAATGCTTCAGCCTAGGGCTTCCGCATCAGATTCCTTCACACCTTTAATAAAACACCAACTGATGTCCTGCTGGGAACCTGGTCAAAGCACAGCACAGGGGCTCCTGTGAACAGGATAATTGCCCACCACCACCGCTCTGCCCCAGGTGACCCGAGTTTCCTTACCCAACATCCATCCCGTGAGAGCTTAGTAGTCCAAGCCTCAACTTCCCATGACTCATTCCCTGTCGCTTCCCCGGACATGGAATCCAAAAGGCTAAACACCTTGGGAAAGAAAATGTTTTCTTCCACCAGCCTAGCATTGCAGTCGGTGAACACCACATGCCTTTTGGGACATTATTCTCACACATTGCTGCCACAGGTTCTGTCCTCTCCCAAGCGGTGAAGGACGGATGAGATGCAGGAAAGTTCACCATCTGGTGTGGTTTGGACACAAAGACTCAAAGCGCAGAGCGGTTTAATCGACGGTGGCTCTTAGACGCCACACCTAGTTGTCAATCTCCTGGACATGCCCTTCGATAGGACAGGACTCTTCGAAGGTGAGGCAGACTCAGAGCTAGAGTGCTTTATGGACTCGTGGGCTATGGCCAAGTCCTTGCGCCTCTCATTGACCCCACGTCCCCAGTCTGCCTTTCACCCTTTTTTGTGTGGATGTGGAATCAGTGCATTTCGACCCCATGGCCCAGGTAGCCAGAATTCATTCACCACCAACTCCCCGGCAGCTGAAGCCTTCAAGCCCTCCTAGGCTCCTAATAGGGGATCATAGCGGTCCGGTTGGTGGAAGAATATGTCACCATCTTCCCCAATGGCAGTCCATTACATCAGACAGGTGGGCCCTGCAGATTATCCAGAGGGGCTACACCCTCCTCTTCAAATCTTCCTCTCCTTCTATACTGCCAAACCAAGAACGGCTTTCAGAGGCTCATCTGTCCTTACTCTGAGCAGAAGTTACGTCTCTCTTGGCCAAGGGAGCCATAGAGATGACTCCTATATCAGAAGAAGGCAGTGGTTGTTATTCCCGCTAATTTCTGATTTACAAAAATAATAAGGGTCTTCGACCTATTCTAGACCTCCAAACTGTCAATCTCTTCCTCATGGAGACTGGTTGGTATTGTTGGACTTACAGGATGTGTACTTCCACATCCCCACCCTGCCTGCACACAGGCATTGCGTCTCAAGGTAGGACAGAAGCACTTTCAGTTCACAGTGCCGCCCTTTGGCCTTACCAACACCCCTCTGGTGTTCACCAAGGTGATAGCTGTGGTCACAGCTCAGTTGTGGAGATCCAATTTTTCAGTCTTCCCCTAGCTTGACGACTAGCTTTTGAAGACGGGCTTGCTCCAGGCTGTCATCTTCCACCTTGAGACTACGACGGACCTCCTGCATTCACTGGGGTTCACTATAAACATGCCGAAGTCACTTCTGATTCCTTCTCAAATGCTACCTTTCATCGGAGCTGTTCTGGACACAGTGCAGGCAGCGAGTCCAGGATATTCAGGCTACTATACTGATGTTTCAGCCAGAGTCTTGGATTACTCTGAGAATTACTCAGAGACTGCCCGGGCCTCATGGCCTCCTGCATCCTGTTGGTGAATCATGCCAGATGACGTATGCAGGCAGTACAATGGGACTGGAAGTTCCAGTGAGCGTAGCATATGGGGAATCTCTCCGACGTGGTCCAGATCTCGGAGGGAACTGCGGGAGACCTCCAGTGGTGGCTGACGAACCGCAATTTGGTCAAAGGCAGACTCCTCTCCCTTCCCCAACCAGATTTCCCAGTAGTGACAGATGCCTCACTCCTGGGAAGGGGTGGCCATCTAGGAGAGGTGGAGATCAGAAGACTCTGGTCTCCAGCAGAATCCGACTCCACATCAACTTGATGGAGCTCTGAGCGATCCAACTAACATTGAAAGCATTTCTTCATTCCGTCATGAGGAAGATAGTGCAGGAGTTCACGAACAACACCACCTCCATGTGGTTTTGCAGCGAGCTGGTCGAGGAGGGTCATGGAACCTTTGTCACGATACCCTACATCTTTGCACATGACTGGAACAGCAGGGCATACTCCTGGTGGTTCAACACCTGACAGGTTCTCTGAACAACAGGGCGGACAAACTCATCCATTGATACCTAGCGGATCACGAGTGGCGTCTCCATTCAGAGGTGATATAAGGGCTCTTTAAGCAGTAGGGAGAGCTGTGGTTAGATCTGTTTGCCTCTGAAGAGAACATGCAATATCGGCGGTTTAGCGCACTATAGTTTCCAAAGCGGCTTTCGCTCAGAGTTGCTTTTCATCTTAAGTAGAGTTCAGGCTTCCCGTAAGCCTTTCCGCCCATACCAGTTCTGCCCAGAGTTCTCGAGAAAATCAATAATGACCAGGCTCAAGTCATCCTTGTGGCCCTGGTCTGGGCATGGAGAGTCTACTGTCTCGAGCTTCTGAGAATGGACATGGAGCCTCTGATCAGGCTGCCCCTTCGAGAGGATCTTCTGTCACAGCAGCAGGGGAGGGTTCTCCACCAGAGCCTGTCAACTCCCTGCCTTTTTGCATGGGGGGGTTGAGTGGTGACAGTTGACAGCCTTCGACCTTCCTCCCAAACTCTGTTATGTAATTCTGGCAAACCTCCACTAAAATGCTATGTGCCTGCCACTGGCAAACGTTAGTATTATATTGTACAGAAATATCTATGGACCCTCTTTCTGCCTCTCTTTCTCATTGTCTTATCTTCATTCTTACTTGCCCAGAAGGACTCTACTCTGGACACTGCTAAGGAGTATCGCTCTACTTGGTCCACCTCTCAGTGGCTGCCTGACCAACTCTCTTTATTTAAGTCTCCTATTGTAAATAGGTTTGTCAAAGGGCTTGCACATATGTTTGCTCCTTACCCCTTTATCATGTCTCAGCGGGACCTTAATCCTTTTCTCACCTACCTTATGTGTGCTCCCTTTGAACAACTGCACAATTACCTCTCCCACTCCCTGGCTGTGCACCATCAAGAAAGCCTTTCTAGTGGCAATAATATCTGCCACGAGGGTGAGTGAGTTGCAGCCTTTGTCATCCAAGCATCCCTATTTAACTGTGTTTCCAGACAAAGTAGTGCTTAGCACAAGGCCTATTTCCTACCAGACGTGGTGACCCCATTCCATTTGGGACAATCAGTCACCCTGCCCGCCTTTCAAGCTCCTCCACATTCCTCTAAAGCAGAGTGTCACTCCAACATCTGGACCCAAAAAGAGCATTGTTGTTCTACCTTAACCGCACAAAAGAGTTCTAGGTGAATGACCAACTCTCCGTGGGGAATGCTGGAGCAAAAAAAGGTCGGGCAGGAGCGGGGCAAACCATTTCATGCTGGGTCATTCTCTGTATTAAAATTTGCTGTGCTCTGGCCAAGAATCAGCCTCCTGTGAGATGAAGGGCCCATTCCACCAGGGAAATGGCTGTGACCACTGCGCTAGCATGTGGAGTCTCTGTCCTGGATACCTGCCAGGCAGTGACGTGGGCATCCCTGCACAGGTTTGCAAAACACTACTGCCTGGACAATCAGTTTCTCAGGGATGGGCATTTCACCCATTCTGTCCAACAGGACTTCCTAGGTGAGCTAATTTCTTCACAGCCCATCACCGAGGTTGGAATTTCTTGGGTATCTATTAAAAGGTAATTAATCTGCAGCTAGATGTCTCTATCAGATGAACAAGTTGCTTATCTTCAGTAATTAATTATCTGGTAGAGACAATGTCTAGCTGCAGATTTCCTACAGACCATCCCATTCATCCCAGTTCTGCAGACAGATTTCTAGGGATAGGTATGATCTCTTTCAGGGCCCTAGTTTGGACACACCAATGTCATGGCTCTGTGCTCCTGGACTGGAAAGTCATAAAAAGTAACTCATGTCTGCAAGCCGAAGTGGTGTATACATAGTTGACTGCAATGTCACTTACGGCGCCAACGATGCGGACAACGATGCATGGAACTGAATGAAGCCACCTGGCGGCATGCAAGAGTACTGCTCACGCAAGAGGTTTCTGGATCCAGTCTGACGCCTGGGATATTCAAAGGTAAGTAATCTGTAGCTGGATATTGTCTCAACCAGAGAATTAATTACTGAAGATAAGTAACTTTTTCATTTAGTAGTACATATTCCCCATTTTCCAGCTCCTTTGTCCTTCCCACACTTACTACTAAAACATTAGCATATGCGTGCAGAGGTCTTCACGGTCAGTTCGTAGATTTTTGCAGAGAAAAACACAAGTGGAGGCAGAGACCTCTGCATGCAGGTATGTAAAATAGCTTTTTTTAGTATGTGGGTAGTACTACTGTGGCACTAAAATATATTGCCTATCGGCTGCTACCTAATATCTGTGTTCTGGACAGACAAATTACCTTTCTCACACTGAACTTCAACCCTGGTGAATCAAACTTTCAAACATTAGGAACTTTAATTAGCTCGAAAGTGGGCAGTGGTATTGCCCTTAGCAATGGGCCGAGAGCAGCTGGAACTTGGATAAAGTAAAGGCAAAAAGAGAACTTCTGGGAGGCTTAAAATGGAGTTTCAAACCCATAAAGTTCTGATGAAAGTAATTTCTTCTAATTAATTGCAAACCGATTGCAGGACATGAAAGTCCACTTCAGTTGTTGAAGGGCAGAGTTTTACTCAGCTCTGGAGTATTAATTATCTCAAGTTATTAACACTTACATGTGGAAGCTCATTCCTCTATAATTATTTGCTCATGATGCATTAGGTAACACTGCAAAAAACGAATTTTAAATGGAAAATACCAAAATACGATATGATGGTTCTTTATGTCTCTGACCACACTTTATTTTCAGTCACCACATAAGTATGCTAATCTAGGAAGATTTTGTTTGTATGGATGACACTCTTGTTTTTTTAAAGAGGTCTTTAGGTGAGGTGACGTGGGCAACAGGTCTAAAAAACATTGACAGTGCCAATAGATTGCATAGGTGAAACCTATTGGCTCTGCCAATGCTTGTTGGTAGTAGCAGCTGTACAAGTGTGGTTTGTGAATAGCAATGGGCTTACACTTTTGTTGTTTGCTGCATGTCCCACCCTATCCCTCTCTTAAGCTCTGTTTACTTCTCCCTAAACCCCTCCTATTTAGTAGTACATATTCCCTATTTTCCAGCCACACCTCTTTGCCCCTCCCTCATTTACTACTATAACGTTGGCACATGTGCGCGAAGGTCTAAACAGTCAGGGAGTATTTTCTTTAATTTATCAATTAACGAGCTTAGTTAATTAAAACCTTTACACAGACCATAATATTCATTAATTACAGTACAATTTCATATCCAAACCTTACCAAATAACAAAATTAGTCAGGGAGTAGATTTGCACAGAGAAAAGATAGGAGAGGCAAAGGCTGAGACGTCTGCATGCAGGTGTGTAAAATAGTATTTTGTAGTATGTGAGTAGTACTACTGTAGTACAAATTGCAGTTTGTGAACAGGCCCCAGAATCTAAAGCTCCACTCCTCACCCTTACCATCCACCAAACGACAGTGTTCAGGAAGACTAATGGGCAGCCCCTTGCTAACAAAAGGCCTTATATAATACCTAAATGAACCCTTTCTCCTCTCCTCTCTGTATCTAGGTCTCCTCAGACAACAGGAATGTGAGGAATAAAATTTAAATGTCTAAGTACAGTCCTTAAATCTATAGTGTGCAAGCCCAGGCCAAGGGTCTCCCAAATGGATTCCAATGGCCACCATTATTCTGGTTCACTCACACTCCATGTCACGACTTACGTGCTGCTTTACCCTGGAGGCCGCAGAGCGAGTGGCGTGGATCTTGTTCTTGAATGTTCGGCCTTGGCCCAAGTAGGGGCCACTCTTTCTGGTAGCCACGGTGCTGCAGGCAATGGGTACGCCAGGAGCAGGCCGTGTCCCTCAGAAGTAGTGCCAGAGGCAAAAAAAACTCCAAAAAGTTAGGTTCCTGCAACAGGAACAAAAAGAATAGGTAACAGCAGGAACAAAATACAGGAAAATACACTGGAACCGACGAGAACCAGCACAAGAATACAAGGAAGCAGGAGCGAAGACACCATCCAAACAGAAAGTGTTGCAGTGTAAGGAGACAAAGAATCACAGCCCTTAAATACCAACAAACAGGAAACGACCAACAGGAAGTAAAAGGACACCATCTTAGATAGGGAAAAGCACATAGAACAGAATGGACTAGGAACCATAGAGAGTAGGGCACAAGCAATGCTGGGAAGAGAAGGAAAATATGGGAAAGGGGGAAAAAACAAACGAAGGCACAACCAGATGTCCAGAAAAAAGAAGAACAGGTGAGTGGGGGGTCAGACCTGCCTAGACACGCGGTGCGCTAAAAAAGAACGAGGCCCCATGCCCAATTTTGGGCCTTGTAAGGTACAGAGCAGGCTGGGGGCGCGGCGCGTCTTAAGACTGCGTGCTGCAGCCAGAGCCGAATGTTTGGCTTGTGCGCGCGCAGCGGCTCAACACTCCATGCATGTGCCATGCAGGCTACACATTTCAATATGCCTAAGATGCAGTCAGGATGCTAGTATAAAGGATTGGGTAAAAGCATAGAATGGAAACTTTACATGAGTTTTCTTGTAGCTCTACTCCATTAACTCTGATATAAAGGTCTAGCCACTTTCTTGATTCTCAGAACACAGTATGCTGCCACAACAGCTTTATATGCTAAACCCATGACAGGGACAGTAGGTCGCTGTCAACAGATGAGGGAAAGCTTGGTGCAACCCTCCAAATCACAGACAAAATCCAAGACATACTCCGAGTATGGGACTGGTCTAGCGCTCTCTACACATGATAGATTGGAACGCGTGCCAGGGCCAAAAATCAAAAGTCTGGATACCAGAGCCACACAAAATGATTTACATAATAGTAACTAAAGTAAAGACAACACTGCCCTCACTAAAGTGTAGTTGCTGCAACCCCCTTACCAAATTGCCCATCTATTGAGCTAGTTACAATTGACCAATGTTAACATATTGATGTGCAGTGTATTATATATCATGCTCACTAACAGGACAAAGTAAATTGTACAGTCAAATAAGCAGGAAATTCATAGTCCTTGCATTTAAGTATCTTTAATTTAAACTTTATTCAAAATCAATTAAAAAAACATGATATTATCATCTGGCCTGGTACAAGGAGGATTGAGGAGCTCAAGTTAGGTCAATTTTACTTCACGATTCCCATCTACTCCCCTGTTTCTGTCAGTCACTTAACTAGATGTGAATTGATGGGTAGTTATAGCCTCGATGACCTGGGAAACCAAGAGTGTTGAGAAAGAGGTTTGAAATCTTTATACCAATTGATACTGTTCGGCCTCTTTTTGCCTAGCAGTGTCAGGAAGACAGGCCAGATCAAAGTTTAAACTCTTTCATGCTAATACAATACATGATCTTACCTCTGTGTTTTACGCAAATACAAACTTGGCTTTCTTTACAAGAACATTCCCTTTTCTTCAGGACGTTCATATGTTGGGCGTGTCTATTCCTGGGGATCAGCTTCAAGCTCACACAGTGAGGATTTATCTAAATGTCATTTGAAAAGCCTTAGTTCCAGTGTCATCAGCACAGGCGTTAAGGTTCAACTTGGCATGATGAATGCCTTTCATAGTCTCTCAAGTGGTCTCATCTCACAAGTGCCCAGGAGTGAATTATTTTTGTCTGTTTCGGACAAGGGCGTGTTTCTTCGGATAGTCCCAGGCGTATTTGTTTATTTCAATAAATCAGTAACTCATACAAGAAATATTGTCCATACCAACAAGATATGAACAAATATCTGTGTAAGAAATGTAATAGTTTATGATCAATATAATTGTGTAATAAATAGAAGCAAATGAAAGACGTTAACAGACAAGGAGAATAGGCAGAAATATTTTTTGTACATGTTTGATTGCTGCCATAATGGTTGCACCAGGTTAAAGGCAGTGGTGTGCAAAGTTTTTTGTTGTAATCAGTTCTGTGAAAAAAATTAACAACTTCTAAGAGGTTGTGAAGTTTTGCGCTTTGCTACACTTTTGCTACAAAAATCATGACTTTTGCAACAATGTGTTGCAAAAAGTCAACTTTAAAAGAAACATTTTGCAACAATTTGCCATTGTGCATAAACAAACTATGCAAAGGCTAAACATACAGAGAGAAAAAAATACATACATTTTCCATCTTGTAAGGGTTATATTACCTGTATATAAATGCAGTAAAAATTATCTAAAAATGTGATGTTGAACAGGGAAGGTCTCAAACATTGTGAGGGTGAAACTTTGAAAAACATTACTAATGGAAAAATACCGTTTCACACCCTGCAATGATAAAAGGAAATTAGAAGCAATGGTGATAAGTCATTTTCTGTTGCGATAACTTTTTATTGAAATTTTCAGAGTAACAGACATTCAACATGATCTTGGGGGTGGCCTCCTTTGTCCCTCTAATAATTCTGTCTGGAGATCTATTCTGAATAGCTTCTGAAAGGGACCTTCAGGGCATTCCTACTTATTCGTCAGCCTTTGATTCCCTGGGAACTTCATACAGTACTCAATCAGGTAATGCTACCTCATTTTGAACTGATACATAAGGCACATTAGAAATTTGTTTCATGGAAGACAGCGCTTCTCCTAGTCATGACATGGGCTGGGGAAGTGAGTGAAATTCAAGCTTTCACCATCAAGGGATCTTTCCTCCGATTCACAAAAAAAAAAGTAATTTTAAGAACCAACTCTAGATTCATACCCAAAGTTCCTGCTGACTTTCACTTATATGAACCTGAAATTCTAGGGTCTTTCTTCACAAATCCCTCTGCCACAGCAGAAAGATCTTTGCATCCACTAGACTTGGGTAGATGTCTCAGGTTCTACATAGACAAATAACATATGCACATCACACCAGCTGTTTGTGTCTTTTGGACAGCCACAAAGAGGTCATTCCCCCGTCCAAACACAGGATAGCTTGTTAGAGCTCAGCTTGTATAACCTTCTGTCATGCTAAGGCCAAACGTCCACTCCACAGAAGAGTGAGGGTGCAGTCCACCAGAAGCATGGCATTGACTGTGTACCCTTGGAAGGCATCTATTGTGCTCTTGAAAGATATCTGCCATACAGCCACCTGGAAGAGCAGGCAGACATTCACAAAGCATTACTGTCTTGGAACGGATGCAGAAGCTGACACAGCAGTGGAAGAGGCAGTCCTGAGAAACCTGTTTGGATAAAGATGAGCCTGCTTCCAGCTTTTAATATGTTTTGTGATGTGTACTGCTTTCAATTCTTATTCAAGCATGCCAATGTATAAAAAAAATCCAAAGATGAAGAAGAAATGAGTTACTTGCCTGTAACTCCAGTTCTCCAACGTTGGTATATTTTATATATTCACATACAACCCTCCCAGGTCAGAGGCTCATTCAATATATACTGTTCTATATCTAGTGCTTTGAAATCTGGGCTATGGTGGCCTCTAGGTGGAGTAGGAGAGCTTAAGTCATTTTCTGAAGTTTAGGTGCTTTCAAATGATGTGGATGTGATACTAAATGAATGGTGTCGTTCGGGCTCATGGACATTTTAAAAAGGTATACTGATATTTTCGTATACCAAAGCTTCCCAGCCTGATATGGGGAAAGATTTGAGCATGTGAATATATGAAAGATTCCTAGATTTGAGACCTGAAGTTACAGGTAACTAATTTCTTCCCCTTAATGAATTGGTGTCATTTTACTCTATTTTTCTAATTTGTTTGGTTATAATTATTGTTTTGCAGTTTGTCTTTATTACTGTTCTGTAAATAAATTTCACATTGCTTTAAATTAAGCATTTCTGCTCTGTTCCACAGCCTCAAGGAAGATGTGTTCGGGTTAATTTGGTGACTTTATGAAGCCACTCTGACAAGGGTTGTGATTATTCTTTGATGTGGGATGTCACCCATCCTAGTGCATAATCCAACTTCTTACTGTACGAGTCAACGAAATGTACAAGGCCTTCTTTCTATCGGTAATTCAAAAATTCCAGTGGTATGGTATGCCTATATGAAGTAGAATATGTGGAAGTTAACCATTTAAATTACTTAACTATAATTAATAAAGTAGCAGACCGTCTTTAGAAAGTATAGCTATCAGGGAGGAAGAGTTTTCAGTTAATGCACCAAGGCTGGAATTGAGCCTAACTGGTTTAGGCTGTGAAACTATAACCAGGTAACCTGCTATAATGTTGTACTAACATCACTAGCCCCAAATTACCATCCAAGACTTAATTTCTCATGAATTTCAAAAAGACACAAGTGATTGGTTCTCACTTGATAAAGTAAAGGATCTGGTATTGGCGCGCTTAGTGAACCATTTGGGCAAGGCATTTTCAAACAACTCACTGTCTCGTTTGAAAACCACGATAAAGTTTATTTTAAAAGAGAAAAATTATCTGCACTATTTGTGATAACTAAGTGAAGATAAATAAGGTACATCACATCTGTATTACTTCTGCTCCAATGCAACAATATTTTTGTATCTAATTTAGACCCAGAAGTTATATTTTTAATTGTAAGTCTGGAGGTATTCAAATGTATAATGACGTGTGGAATATCGATGGGGGGGGGGGGGGGGGGGGGGGAAGAGTACTTGGCGTAAATTTTGGAAATGCCCTCTACAGTAAGTGAAATGTAAAGTGGTAGATTGTGATTTTTATATAACAAAATGCAAACAGTGCTCGTGCGTATAATGTATAGAGAATATACAATGAATACTCGATTACGGCAATTATATTATTTGTTTACGGGTATATTTGTACGTGTCCGTGTGACTTTACATACTAAGTAACGACAATTAAAAGGCGGGTTGATGCGGGTGAGGGAGAATAGGGTTTCCCTTGCAAAAATACTTTTCCTGTTGAAGGAAAAACAGTGCAAATTCACTTGTGCCTTATATTTAGGCACGCATAAAGGTTTGCTGGTTCCCGCTATACCTCAGTAACGAACTATCTAGATAGATGGCAATCCTTGAAAACTGCGACAGTGCACCTTCGCAAGAAAACTCGGTCCTTTGTGAATTATCCAAAGACAAAAATTTGGCCCAAACTTAGTTATAAGCCACCTAGAGTACATTTTCTTTTGTGCTTTCCAAACGCACCCGTTGCCTCCCCAAGACGTCCTGAGGATAACACACTGGTTATATAAATTCATACACAAATTGCAAATCGGACGCAAGTGGTATTTGCATCATTTTAACATTAGAGCCAATTAGGAGATGGGGCTAACTGTGCTACTCCGGTTTCGCCTGGCGGTAGTCACTCACTCAAAATAGTGCGCAGTAAGGAATAACGTTCCTAAAAATGATCAGATCCGAGCCACTGGTTGCGCCGGAGGTTTGCACACGTGTAACTGAGTATCGCCGTTGCACGTTGAGCGCTGGATGGGCGCCTGTCTTTTGAAAACGAACTATTTCCTTCCCAACAGTTTTCTGATTTAGTCTTTTGACAGATATTGTGGCATAAAGGCTGCAGGGGATAATCTCGGACTGAGAATCCCCGTGCTCTTTCTGTATACACACCTTCTCCCATGAGCGCCGCGGGGCCACCCTATCCAATCCAATAAAGAAAGAACAAGAGATGCGTTCTACAATATTTTGGAGGTATATTAGTTTAAGGTTTATCTGAAAACTTAGATTAGTTTAAGATGTATGTGAAAAGGACGCAATTGCTAATAAGAACAGCAACAAAAAACAGACGCCGAGCGAGGTTAGATTCCAACAGTATTGATAATAGGGGGGTAGACGAACGTAGGGCAGTAGCAGCCATTAATTCTTCCTCTCTGGCTAACATAAACTTTACTAACAGTGTGCGCTGCAGCATGGAGAGATCCGTTCAACACATTTAACAAATGAGAACAGATACACTGAAGTGACAATCTACCCGACATATAAGGTACCCCGCCACAGTTATGGACGCATCGACCCCCCCTAAACTGAATGTAAATAAACCACCAGGTGCACGAAATATAACCAACACGCAGTCACACGGGACCCAAAACAGTGTATGGCGCTCACCGTTGGAGGACAGCACATGAAATGCACGTTTTAAGTATGCGAAGATTCATATTGTTTCAATTTCTACACCCAGCCTTTCACAAACAAGCATTGAGTTTAGAACATGAAACTCAATGGTACGCCTTCTTGCAGCGGGCAACCACAAATACTGATAAAGCAGCGCACCGAAACTGCAAGGCAAGCCGACGTTCGCTTTACCTAATCACATATAGTTCCACCCAGGAGCTCCAAGTACGCGAGGTGTCGAGAGCTGTACGGCTTTCGTAGCAGCCTTCGACAATGGGAGGGCGTCTTATCATGTGCGATTAAGGTGGGCTGAGAGCCCCCGCCGTAGCCGCGAGCTGTAACCCCCTGCCTGCGTGCTATTCAGCCACTCCCTAACCTGCTGACAAGAAATAAAGAACCCGAGAGCAGACCCGCCTTTTATTTAGACTGTGGGGGCTATTCCGAGAGCGCCACGCTCTTGTGTGTTTTTTGCTGTACCTTCCACAAAGACGTGCGGAGGGAGCTGTGTTTCAAGCCGCTCCTCCCACTGGATAACAAGCCTGCCGCCTCTGCCTGCCTGCACACAGCGCGCAGGCTGTAGTGTGCGGAGAGCAGCGCAGGGATCGGCACCCCAGGGACCGGCGCTGCCCTGCTTCGCGGAGAGTAAGGGAGAGTTTATCACTCCTCAGGACAGACAGACAGACAGACAGGCAGGCAGGCAGGCCCCTGCTGCTTGGGAGGGGAGGTGGCCGCCCCCAGGAATAAGGAGAGTCCAGCCCCCTGAAGGGGAGAGGTCATCACCCCAGGACAGGCAGAGATCACCGGCCACAGGACACGCAGAACTCTGCTCCCGGGGGCAGACAAGGAGAAGGAACCTGCGCCAAGTAGAGTCGGGGGCAGGCGGAACCCTGCTGACCCTGAGACAATCGGAGTCCCGAGGAGATGACACACTCAGCATGACCCTTGGCCTCGAGAGACCTTCGGCCAAAAGAGCAAGAGTTAACCCCTTGTAATTTTAATTTAATTGCACTTTATTTATTTCATAGTTGAGTTGTAATGGGTGGTGTTTCTAATGCCCAGCTTTTGAGGGGCGGGCTCTCAGGTGCCATGGGTGTGCTCTGGTGGGGGAGCTTGGCGGCCCTGCTCTCCGTATGGGGCCCTCTTCTGCCGGGTTGGGCCCTGACTGACTTCTCCTTGGACAATGAAGTGCACTCGTCGTTCATTCACCGGCGGCTGCGGAGCCAGGAGCGGCGGGAGATGCAGCGAGAAATCCTTTCCATCTTGGGTTTGCCGCACCGGCCTCGGCCACACCTGCACGGCAAGCAGAACTCCGCGCCCATGTTCATGCTCGACCTCTACAATGCCATGGCCGTGGAGGAGGAGGAGGATGGCGGCTTCTCCTACCCCTACAAGCCCATCTTCACTACTCAGGGCCCACCCGCCGCCAGCCTGCAGGATGGCAACTTCCTCACCGACGCCGACATGGTCATGAGCTTCGTTAACCTGGGTGAGTGCATGGGCTTTTTATGGTGGGTGCGCCTGGGCTCTTTGCTAACATTGTGAACGTGGGACTGCCTGCAGAAGGCGCAAACCCACTTTGCACCTTCAAAACACTGCATTCTTCAGTTTGCCCCTTGCACACCGTCTGACCATCACACGCTCAGTCTTAGTGAATTTTGGTGCAATTATTGTTATCATTTAGGGAGGTCGTGTTATTACGAACACACTTTTCAGTCCTGGGCTTTCATGTGGCAACTCAATGCATTATGGTCGTTGTAGACTCTTTTTTTTTGCTTTCACTGAATCAGACTATCACGATTGATTTGTAGGTGGAAGCCCGACACAGGCAAATGTCGGTCTTGACATGTAGTGAGGTTATCACTGTGATTGTGTTTGGTTTAGTTGGTTTGTGTAAGTAAAGCAAGTCTTAAAACCCCAGAATCGTTAAACAGTCAGGTGGAGGACCAGGTCTGGGAACAACAAGGTGCCCTGGTGCCGTTGACTGAGAGGGGGTGGACGCACGCAGATAAACTTTTGTAACCGTAGGACAGAGCATTTCTAGTCCCATCCTTCGATTTTACAATTTATTGTTAAGCGATGCCGCATACCAATTGCAGTGAACCAAAGCTACATCGCAAGAATTTACATATTTATTATATCGGAGCTCACTGGCTCAGGAAAAGAAACACAATTTAAGAGCCTTGAGTCTTGTGAGCAATGTTACCAAATAGGTCCGTATCGCTTCGGCATCATATTCCATTCCTGGCCTTGTACAACTGTAAATTTAATACAGCCTTTACATTTAGCCCCAGTGTTTGTGTCTAAATAACCCATTATTTTCAGTCCCACAGTCCCCTCGGTTTTTAAATGAAATCCAGGGACTAGGACTATGGCATCCGCGTGAAACGAATATCTCTGGTAAATTACCAGAACGCCTAGAATTCATTGTGTAATGAAAAGACAGCGGAGGGCTGCAAGCATTTGCCTTGTTGTCGTGCACATGTACTGGAAGAGACTAGAACTCCCAGAATGCTTTTAGTGGGAAATGAAGGCCTGAGGACCTGGCAAAGACGTAGAATGCATGTGTTCAGATTTTATTCGTGCACTGTGAAGGTAGTTGAAGTGGACATTTTATGATTGAAAGCAACTAATGTTCACTAGACTTGTTCCTTAACCCCCGCACTTGGTCCACTCCTATTAGTGCAATTTCCCATATACATTTGTGAATAAACTCACATAAGCAGTGCGTATACATTTTGCTGTGGAAATACTTGGCTGCAATTTTAAAACGCGCTTGGACTCTTGTGATACATCATTGACCACGTAAATCTGTGGTCAGTCATAAATCAAGATGCTAAGGTCATAAACATTATTACAGTGTCATAATTCATTCCAAGTGTCACATATCGCTCTTGACGTGATCATAAATCAGAATTAGGAGACAGGTCATAAATCAGTCGACAGGTTATAAATCCTCTCCGCCATACATAAATCATTTTGCCAAAATGGTTGGCGTGACCTAAATCATGTCCACTATAAATCAATCAAGTCTTTGTCATAATTCTGACACCTTTTGTAGTTTGGGCCATCCTCCATGCTGCTTTTTGGGGGGCATCCAGTTTTGTTGGTCTTTTGTTGGTTCTTTGAGGGGGGTAGCCGCTTACTGCTCTTAGGCTCAACTCACCACCTTGTCTGTCCATTTTGTGCACTACCAACCAGTGGGTCTGGGCTGCGAGTGCCATGCGCTGCTTACTCTCCCACAGGCACAACAGCATGAACATGAATGGTGGTATTAGAGTGCTGGTCATATTGTTCACAGGTACTTAATCAGTCATTTCTTGTGGCTCTCCCTTTAGAACACTTGAAATTGGTGAACGCTTTAGGTAAAACAGAAATCCTCAAAGGGAGAGCCGATACTACAATATTCACTGCACTCGGGGAAACTCGTCCCATAATGCTTTGCAGGCATTGTTTTTCAGAACATTTTTGCTCATCACTCAGCCTGTGGTGGTCCTAGGACAATGGGACCACCACCAAAAGTTCACTACAACATGCTCTTTCTGTGTATATCATCTTTGGGACCCCATAATAGGTTAGTGGGGACCCCAAAATAACTACCCCTATCTCCATTCGGTGTCTATTTAACCTTTCTCAGGGTTCAAACTTTTATTTCACAGTTGAGTAGGTTGTTTTTTAAGGGCTTTCTTTGTAATATCATTGCTGTAGGCCTCATAGCTCTGAAAATGTGTAGTGTACTATGTCTTCTAAGAGTTAAGTATGTGGTTGTACTGCATTACTTTCTGCCATCTTTTTGTGTGGTTATGATCTCTAGGGGCTAACTAAATAGTTACATGACCATGTTTCCTACAAATTATATTTTCATTGTGGGGTCCTCTAGGGGCTGTTCTAAGCATTACATTCATATCAGCATATTAAAATATTAGTGGCACGGAAACTTGTCCCATAATGCTGTGCAGGGCATTACTTTTACAAAACATGTTTGCTTATCTCAACCTGTGGTGGTCCTAGGACAATGATACCACCACCAAAACGTTCACAATAACATGATCTTTCTGTCTACATCATCTTTGGGTTCTCACACTAGGTTAGTGGGGATCCCAAAATAATAACCCTTCCCACCATTGAGGCTCTGTTTACCATTTTTCATGGCTGGAAGTTTTGTTTTACAGCTAAGGGAAGGTTGTGTTTGAGGTGTTTTTTTTTATTTTTTTTTTTTATTTTTTTTTATTATCAATAGGCCAGTTACCCCTGAATATGTGTAATGTACTGCGGGAACCCCCTGGGGGTCCATGACTGCTTACAAATTTAACTAATATGACACAGATTATTAAAGTTCGTATAAAGTTGCTAAATGTACAATTGAACATTTTACAACATACTGTAAATGTCAAGGAATTTGAAATTGTAGGCTAAAAGTTAAATTTGTATCCTCAAATTGAATCGTGGGAGCAGTGCAGGTGCGTCAAACAGAATATAGTATGGATGATGAGTGACTTTAATTAAATTTAGAAAAATTCAAACCGACCTATTAAAACGTTTTTTTTTTTTTTTTTTTTTTTTTTTTTGCAAATTAAATAAAATGTGTTATCATTTGTGTGTATGTGTTTGCTGGAATGATTATTTCTGTATTTTTCCCATATTTTTTTGCAGTTCAGTTCTTCAACAGTGCTTAGGCCTGGGTCCCTGACTTCCAGTAATGACTCGGTAGGGGGGGTCACTGGATTCCATTAATGATTCAGTAGGGGTCCCTGGGGTCCAGTAATGATAAAGTGGGGGTCCACAGAAGTCAAAAGGTTGGGAACCACTGCTCTAGTGGCTAAATATATAGTTATACTGCATGACTTTCTTCCATTCTTTTTTCACGTGGTTATACTCTCTAAGGGATAACTGCATGGTTACATGACCATGTTTCTTCCAAATGCTATTTTTATTGTGGTGACCTCTAGGGGCTATTCTGAGAATTAATATTTGTGACTTGAGAACTCACCCCACAATTCTTTGCAGGGCATTACTTTTACAAAACATTTTTGCTTATACTTCAGCCTGTGGTTGTCCTAGGACTATGGGACCACCTTCAAAACCCTATTTCTATCTACATCATCTGAGTCCCCACACTAGGTTAGTTGGGACCCCAAAACAATAACCCCTCCCACCATTCACTGTTGTTTAAGCTTTCTAATGGCTTCAACTTTTGTTTACAGATGGTAGAAGTTTTGGTTTAAATACTTTGTTTGTAATATCATTGCAGTAGGCCTGCTAGCCCTAAAAATGCCCTCTAGGGGCTAAGTATATGGTTACACTACATTACTTTCTTGTGTATTTTTCTTTTTGGGGTTATCCCCTGTTGGGGCTAACGATATGGTTACATGGTCATGGTCATGATATTTTTGTTATGGTGCCCTCTAAGGGCTGTTTTGAGCATTAGTCTAATGCCAAAAGTTTATTTCTGACAAAGGTTTAAATGATAATTGTAAATGAATTAATAATCTCCCTTTATTTGAATGATGACTACAATTCAGGCCAACGTAACATCTAATTACACATGACTGTTTGAACACTCTTGATATGTTTGGGTGACCCTTCTAGTTTATTTCTTCTGTTACTCCTCTGTGGCTGTCTTGTGTCTTTTTTGGGGGGGATTTGTGTTAGCCAGCCAGCAACTCTGGTGGTATGGTGGTGGAAGTGGTATTCTATTGGAATTAGCATGGCAGATTTAAATTGGGATGCTACATGGCAACATTTTTTTTTTTTGCTGAAGATAGAGGAAGAATGTAAATTGAAGTGCTTTCATTATATGCAGGGCCACTGGAATTATATGGTGTGTAAAAACGGAATTATAAGGCAGGGTTGACCAATTTATGTGGCAAGAAAAGTCCAGGCATGAATTTACAGTGCCAATAGCTCTAACTTGAGCAAATGCGAGACCTATAGCATTGCAATGCTTGTTTATTTGGTGGGTGGACGAGGCAACAATTTGCTCACGGTCCCTCCACCTTTAAAAATAAAAAAAGCGCTTTCACAGTACTTATTTTTACTTTTTTATTTGCAGATTTATCGTGGTTCTAAAATTTTAAACAGGCACATGTTTCCCATACATAATGTTGCATGTGTGCTCCTTCAAAATGCAGCATAATGGCAAATTAATTTTTTAGGGTCGAGCCTGCGTCGCATGCGTATTGCTTGCGAGACGCTTTATGAGTTAGAAAAGGGCTTGGAGCCCCGTCTACGTCACATCAGTGTCTTTCATTGGTTCATGGGCCTGCCTGTTAAAATGTGCTTGCTTTCATTAGTGGAAGGCACGCATAGGTCATGCCTTTTCCGGTGGTTAGCCCTCCTCGAGCGCAGCGACCAAGTACTGAAAACATGCAAGGCTTGCTGTTTCCCGTCAGATTTGTGGACTACTTTTTCTCTATTTTCGCAGCGCGATCTCGCTTGGCAGAAGTCGAGCGTTTTGCATAATATCGACCCTGATACATAGTTAATTGCCGATAGGTTTCATTACGAGTGAATTGCAGCAGCGCGATCACGCTGTTTTTTTTTTTTCTTTCAAAGTGGCAAGAAAAATCCGGTTGGGAGTTTACAACTAGTAATAGCTGTAAATCAGACAAATGCGAAACCCTAGTGCATTGCAAATGCTTATGTGTTTTTTTTTTTTTTTTTTTTTTTTTTTACTTCTGTTCTTTGACAATGCTGTACAGCATCACCAAAAGGCATTGGCATAGCTAATGGGATCCAAAATCCAAAAGTGACACTCATTGGCTTTGCCATTGCTCGTTAGTTCTGATTGTACTTAACTCAAATTACGAAGTTCCTGTCATTTTCTTAATGTATGCCCATATATCTATAGTTATTGCTTTGACCTTTCCCGTCTTTCTGCCTCTCTACCTTTGCAACTTTTTGTATTTATGTTCTCAGTCTTGGGTATACAGAAGTGTCACTTTGATTCAGCAAGAGACAGCTCTCATTTAGTTTCTTCACGGCTTTTGACTCACTTTTTAAATGGTTTAGAAAGGGCTGAGTATAATGTGTTTAGATGGTAATCTTTTCCTTCTTAAAAGCGGTTCTTCTGTCTTCCTGCTATTAGATGTTACATGTCTCGACAGGCCTGTGTGACTTATTGGTGTGTGATGCAAAGACTAGAAAATTACCAAGTGTGGGTCAGTTCAAAGCGGTGGCCTGTAAAGTCCTGGCAGTGATTCAAAGCGCAGCGCATGTATGTACACAGCGCACGGGCGGCCTTGTAACAATGTCGAGTCTACGAGTGCGGCGTGAGTTGCCAAGCTTCTGTGGTTTTTACGTCTGACTTAAGAGCACACCTGTCACCATACCTATGACCAAATAAACAAAGAGTTTTGAGGAGAAGCACAGAGGGGTGGTTTGGCTTCAGCCACTTTGGTTGATTTGAGTAAGGCATTTGAGTGAGAGAAAGTTTTTTTTTTTTCTTCCGTCAAAAGAGCTCTTATATAGCTCCCCTGTGGGGTCATAACTGGTGATTCTTCGCCTAGAAGGGCCATCACTTGAAAAAGCAATGAAGTGGCGGAATCTGGTGTAGTTTTATTAGTTCAACAGTGTTTCACCTCTCCCAGTGCTTCAAATGGGCACGTACCACCCGCTACAGAGTACCTGCGCGTCTTTAATGTGAAGGGAAAGGTACCTGCACTTCTGAGCACTGCTGCAGTACATTTAATAGAAGAGTACAGGCACTTCTTAGAAGCAAACAGGTACCCTCAATAGTGAGTACCTGCACTTCTATTTTCTTTTTAAAGCACTGACCTTACCTGACATGTCCACCTCGGTAAATCGTGGCCATGTAGAGCTGTTCGCTACAAGCGGCAGTTGATTTGTATTCCTTGTATGACACACCAATAGCTTCACAATCTTTGCCCAGCACAAGTGCTATTGCGGCATCAATCCTACTCCTTATTGTACAGGGAAAACATTGAACTGGCCGGTCTGACAGGCTCGCAGATCGTGAAGTCGGAGCGTTAGCCGCTAGCCCTCCTGGTGGACCTGATCTCTGCCGTCGCCATTTACAGGCAGTGGCATGCTGGGTGTGTTGATCCAGAGCCCTTCCCCTCTACTGGGTCACTTCCTCTTGGACTTGAGCAGGGCTTGCTGTCTTTCATCAATACTATGCCCTCTAGCAAGTCACTTCCTCTCAGGCCTGAGAAGGCGGTGCAGGAGTCAATGGGCTGCGTGTGGCGGAGTAGGATGCCAATTGATTTGGCAAGGGTTAGTCTAGTGACAAGTGCAGCAAAGTTAACACAGGATATAGACTACAAAGGCTCTGAAGAGGGAGAGGAGATTTGAGAATTTTGGGGTTGGTGGGTAACTGGGAGCCCTGATGGGTTAAAAAAAAGACCCTGGAACACAGAATTTAGGTAGTGTGGGTGGGGGGCATGGGCAGGCCAATGCTCATTGTATGTGAATAAAGCACAGCTTGGAAGCAGATTTGGAGTGGTTCCACAAATTAGGGCGGTGTGGTAAGAATAATAGGAAAGAGGGATAGCTTTGGCCATTTGTCTAAGCTGCCTTGTACTGCGCCTGGCATGGGGCAGGACTCCTTCTATTGGAGTAAAGGTATGAGGAGCTTCTTTGTGGAGTAGTTTGGTGTTGCGATACGTCACTCACCCTAAGCTGGTGTAAAGGAGTCGGGAGAGGCCCTCCTCACTTTCCATCACCTCCTACCCTACAAAAATATAAGCCTAACTAGGGCATTGCTGACACCGCAATACTTCAGCAATAGCACAACCCCTTATGTGCCAGGTGAAGTGGAATTAATTTGGTTGCTTGATCAAAAGTTGTACAGTCTGAAGCAATTTGTAATGCAAGGTCTGTTGGTGAGAAAGTCGGTTGGATGTATTTTCTTGTACTCGAGGTTGCCGAACAGGTGTGTCCCAGAAAAAGGGTTTCCACGGTTGATGTCTGCAAGACTTTTGATGCTTTGTGTCAAGACTAAACATTCAGGGATCACATCAATAGCTTTAGCTGAAGTACAAGTACGTTAAAGTATCTTGTGTTTGCTAATCTTGAAGAAAAATGGCAGTGCTCTCTGCTCCTCTGAGTGCGAAGTGAGTGAAGTGTGAAGTGAGAGCAGTCTTATGGATTTCATTTAGGATGTGCCTTATATAAATAACTGTTTAGTACTGAACAAACAATGTAGCTCCTCATACAAGAACTGGGTCTGGGTAAAATATTCTGTTCCGTTCTGCCTGCGGAATTGGGAGAATTTTGGTGACTTCGAGTTACTCTCCTAACGTGGAGTTCTGGCCAAATTCTGTCAATCGCTGCATGGCAGAAATCTTTCTCGTGTGTGGCTCCAGAACGGTAAATTTGCCAGCGAGATTTGGCATCCCTAGCCCCTAGGTGGGAATCCGCCTAGATTTTTGTAATGCTGGGTGGTCGCTGTAGAGTCGCACTGTGCAGTAAGCGCGCTGCTAAATGAAACACGCAAGTTCGTATTGTGCGTGTAACAGTATGGCTTTATTTCAAACATGCCTCAGTTCTATCCTAAACTCCCGCCTTGGCTCTCCACCTTTTATGCCCTCCCTTCCTCCGTCATGGTGCAATCCATCTTGCAACTCCCGCGGAGGGGTAGGGCTTCAAACTCCCCTCTCCGATTTCTCTTGGTAATGTTGACCACTTCCGGCGTCAACACTGCATCCCTCCCCAACGGGGGAAGAGGTGATAACCTGAACTTTTAACAGAACCTTTTATTTCTCAAATGTCTCAAACTTCGTGACTACCCATGTACTCGTGGCTTTGCGTGAGCAGCACGTTCGTGCGATCAGTCACATGCAAAGTCAGCGTATCGCCGTGATGGACCTGGGTTGTGCCTTAGCAGGTACCTCCCACTGCCGGATTGCCCCGATGCTTGTGCTCCTTCTTCATTGGGGTCGGGTGTTTCAGTGCCTGTCGTTTGGGCTTGTCCTCGTTCCGGTGACGGTCGATCTTTCAGACGCTCCTGGCTGTGCCTCGGTTCCTCTGGTGCGGTGCCCCAGTCGTTGGGCTCCGTGTCCGATTCGGCCCTTGTCTCCGTACTGCTCCTGTCCTCTCCGCAGGGTGTCTGCGAGGTCAGCCGCTTGAATAACGCCACATTTCGGGTTACCACTTCTGGTCCTCTTTGAGCTGTCACCATTGTGCCTTTTACGGCGGTTACTGTCCATGGTCTTATTTCAAAAGGTAGGCGGAACTTGCTACCTGGGTGGCGGTCTTTTACCAACACCGTATCTCCTATCCGCATTCTTGTTTGTCTGGTTCTCCTTTTCTGGGAGGCGTACGTGTTTGCAGCGTTCCTCCTGGCTGTTGACATGTTGGGTGGTGGGGTACTCACTGCCCAGGATGGGTGGTGCGGGATGGCGTCCACTACTGGTCTGTCGAAACAGAGTTGACTGGGAGTGACGCCTGTGGTGGCGTGCGGTGTCACTCTGTATTCCCTCAGGAACGCGTAGATCGCTCTCTCTGTGTTTTCTGCTTCCGCCACCGCTATGCGGATGACTTTGTTGAGGGTCCTCACGAACCTTTCCACTTCGCCATTAGCTTGTGGCCATCGGAGTGTAATGCGTCTGTGTTTTGTGTTCATGGACGCTAGGAACTCTTCCCACTCGTGGCTGTTAAACGGGGGCCCATTGTCTGTGCGTATCTCCCCGAAAAACCCGTGAGTGGCCATGAGCTTCTCGAATTTGGGGATGACAATGTGTGCTGAGGTTGACTGCACTATCACTACCTCCGGATACCGCGAGTAGTCATCCACCACTATGATCATGTGTGAGCCGTCAGGTAGGTGCCCGAAGTCTGCACTCACTCTTTGCCATGGTGCCGTAGGGCCTTGCTCCGTTATGATTGGCGCTGGGGGGTCGGGGTTGACACTGGCTTGTCAGACAATGCACTTTTGAATTGTGTCCTCCACTAGTATGTCAAGACCCGGGAACCAGATTTTGTTCCTGAGGTGGGCTTTGGATTTGACGATTCCTTGGTGTGCCACGTGGGCCAGGGACACTGCTCTGTTTGTGAGACTAGACGGCATCACGAGGCGGAGCCCTCTGAGTAGACAGCCTTCTTCGCTTACAGATAGCTCTTGGCGCACATTGAATAAAGCATGTAGGCAAGCTTGGGCTTGATGTGTGCAGAACGAGTCTGGCCTTTGGAGAGGTCTCCATTCCCCTGTGCGGGTGGCTATTATGGCTAGTTGTAGACATTCATCTTGTTTGGTCGCTGTCACCACTTCGCTGAGTGGTATGGGTAGCGGTCATGCTCGTTCCACTACCAACCTCACATACTCCTCCGTTTCCTGGGCTTCCTCAATTTCCTGTGACGTGGCTGGGCGTGCGTGTCTGGACAGGAAATCCGCTGGGTTCTTCATGCCAGGTTGGTATATGAGCGTGAAATCCTATTCCTGCAATTGCAGGATCCATTTCTCGATTCTTGGAGGTGGCTTAGAGGATGATCCTTTGAACAGGGGCAGCAGAGGCTTGTGGTCCGTCACAACCGAAAAAGAGTTGCCATAAAGGTATAGGTGAAAATGGCGGCACCCCCAGTGGATGGCGATGGCTTCACGTTCGATTTGCGAGTACCTTTGCTCTGTGGGTGTTAGTGTACGGCTAGCAAACGCAATGGGAGCCCACTCTCTGCAGTCCTGTTTTTGCGCTAGCCCTGCTCCTAGACCAGTGGGGCTTCCGTCTACTACCAGCTGTGAGTGTCGCTGGGGGTCGAAGAACACCAGTGTGGTGTCGGCTGAGAGCGCCTCCTTGGTGGCCCGGAAGGCGGTTTCTTGCTCTTCACCCCACATCCATGGTTGGTTGGATTGTGTGAGTTTCCTCAGGGGTCCTGTGATGTCAGCTAAGTTTTTCATAAATCGCCCACACTACGTGACCATTCCCAGGAAGTTCCTTATTCCTGTGACTGTTGTCGGCGCTGGGGCTTCCTGGATGTCCTTGACCTTCTGGGGGTCTGGTCCGACTCCTTGTTTCGAGAAACGATACCCAAAGAAGCAGATTTCCTCCTTGAGGAAGTCGCATTTGTCCTTGTGGAGTGTCAGGCCCTTTGTTTTTAGTCTAGCGAAGACAGCTCGCAGTCGTTTCAGATGCGTTTCGATGTTTGGTGCGTGGACTAGGATGTCGTCACTTACGTTCAACACTCCTGGGAGGCCCTGTAGGACTTCCTTGATGACATGTTGGAAGACCTCTGCAGCACTTGATATGCCTCAGTTAAGTCTTTTATATCGCCACAACCCATTGTGAGTGGAAAAAGTGGTAATGGGCCTCGACTCGGGGTGTAACATGATCTGGTGGTATCCCGATCGAAGGTCCATCTTAGAGAACCAGCAGGATCCTGTTAACTCACTCAGGATGTCGTCGATCGTTTGGGTGAGGTGGCGTTCTCGTTTTATTGCCAGATTGGGCATGCGCATGTCCACGCAAATCCGGACTGCGTCGGGTTGCTTGGGCTTCTTTGCGACCACGATTGGGGACACCCACGGTGTGGGGCCCGTGACTCTTTCAATGATCCCCGCTTGTTCCAGCATGTGGAGTTCGTGTTCCACTTTGGGGCGGAGTTGGAAAGCAACGCGGCGGTGTCTGAGTGCTGTCGGTGTGACGGATTCGTCTATGTGAAGCCGTAGCGGGGGTCCTTTCAGGCATCCAATGCCTTCAACTAGAGTCTTGAACTCCTGTGTGAGGTGGAGTAGTGCGTGTACATGTATGCTGAAGGCAAAATGCACCAGTTCTAGGTCTTGGGCCGTTTGGCAGCCCAAAAGGAATCCAGTGCCATCCTTTGAGACGTAGACTTTTGTGGCTTTTCCGGTGCCCTCATGGGAGATCTCAGTGGTGAAAGTTCCTGCTATTTCTAGAGGGCGGCTGTTTCCGAAGGCGAACACTTGCACGTTGGTGGGTCTTAGTGGTGGCAACGGCTTGGGCAGGTTGTTGTATATGTCCATGGCCATCATATTTATCGGCGCTGGTAGACACTGGAGCCTCAATATGTGTGACCCTTGGATCCTGACTTGGCATGTGGGCAGACGGCGACCCTCGATGGTGTGTATGATGTGTACCACGTGGGATTCATTGGCCATGTCGCTTTCTGAATCTGGGTCCCAAGTGGTTTCAACCATTTTGACTGTTTTCCTGGAAGCCGTAGTTGTCTGTTTCGGTGTTGATCTGCACACTTTCGCAAAGTGGTTTAGTTTTCCGCAGGCACTGCATATTTTGCCCCACGCCGGGCAGGTTGTTGGGTGTGGTGCTGGGCCTCCGCACCATTTGCACGCTCTGCCTTTGGGTCTGCCTTTGTAAGAATCTTTGTGTCGCACTGCATCCGTTGTTACTGCGTTGGCTGTTTCTGCCTTCGGCTGGGCTGCGGGGGCTTGCTCCATATGCGCTGCTCGGGCCCGCGATAGTTCTTGCGACCGCCCCAGTGTGAAGATGTCTTTCATCGGCATGTTCGGTTGTTGCAGGACGCGTTCTCTAAGCTTCGATGATGAGCATCCTTGAATGAACTGCACCCTGATTTCGTCCTCCTCGTCGGGCAGTGTGCAGGTACTCGCTAGTTCTCTGAGCCTGGTGTAGAAAATGTCGATGGACTCATCGGTCACCAGTCTGGCTTGGCGCAGGAGGAATCTTTCGTAGTCCGGGTTTGCATAAGGTTCAAAGTGTGCAGTGATTGCCCCTTTTAGAGTTTCAAACGTTCGCGGTCTTGCTTCCGTGACTGACTTGAAGATTTTGTGTATGTCCGCTCCACCGATGTGGAGAAGGAGGGGTCTCTTCCTTTCTGCTTGTATGCCCAACGCCTCAAAGTATGTTTCTAGGCGCTCCTCCCAGACTTTCCACCTTGCTGCTTGGGTGGGGGGTGCGCCTGTAACTGTGAAGGGTTCTAGGGGCGGTATGCCAGCCATGCCTGCGTGTGCAGTGGTGCGGGTAATGTTATTTTCACAGTGGGTTTTATTTTTCCTTCGAAAAGTGTTTTTTTTTTTTTTTTTCCTCGCAGTGCTCTTTTCCTGTCCTGAAGGTTCGGCTTGTCTTCCCTTTTTTAAATTTTTTTTTATTTCTTTCCTTTTTTTATTTTTGATTATGCTATAACAGTTCTTGCCCTTTCAGGATGGTGCTCTCTTTTGTGTAGCGCAGCGGGTGTCTGGGGGGCTCGATGCTGCCTGTGGAAGCGCACAGCGCTCGTGCGTGGCAGCTTGAAATGCAGACTTGCGCAGCGGAGCGTTTCGGAGCTGAGCGGCACCGAGGGTGTGTCGGGGCTTCTCACCTGACACGTGCCGGCGCTCCTCCGTGCGCAGCCTGTAGAGGGGGTGCCTCCTCTCGCAGGCGCACGGTCGCCAGGCAGCAAAACGCGGCCTCCTTTTGCCGCAGGTCGGGCGCAGGCCGGGTCAGAGGTGCAGCAGGGCCGCGTCGGGCACGCTCGCGTGTCCAGTCTTCGGCGGCCTCTAGGAAGGTGACGGGGCTCAGCTGGCTTCGGCCGCGTACTCACGGTAAGAGCAGGCGGCAGTCTTCAGGGTCGGATCCGGGCGTAACTTCGGTGGCGCTGCTTCACGCGGAGTTCAGTTTACTCTTCATCGCCAAATGTAGAGTCGCACTGTGCAGCAAGCGCGCTGCTAAATGAAACACGCAGAGTTGTATTGTGCGTGTAACAGTATGGCTTTATTTCAAACATGCCTCCGTTCTATCCTAAACTCCCGCCTTGGCTCTCCACCTTTTATGCCCTCCCTTCCTCCGTCATGGTGCAATTCATCTTGCACCTCCCGCGGAGGGGTAGGGCTTCAAACTCCCCTCTCCGATTTCTCCTGGTAGTGTTGACCACTTCCGGCGTCAAGACTACAGTCGCACCGTTTATGTTCAGAAGGCTGCCGCTTGGGTAAAAAATCTACTAGAGTGGCAGCAAAATTAACTTGAGTAGCTAGGTGCTCCTGTCCCAAATCACAGTGTGGCATGACTATTTCCGCCTGTCTGTAGAACTCAGCGAATCTCGCAGTTTTTATGTAACTCTGAGTTCTGCCTACCCTTAACAAGAACGCCATATGCATCTGGCACATCGTATGAGCTTTGATGGTTAATGCTTGTGGGAAATCTTCATCTCACGAAGGCAACTTTTTTATATTAGGTATAAACCTCAAATTCAGGTGGTGGTGTTGAAATTGAAATCACCACTGCCCCCGCCCATCCCACAATGGCTGCGGAGGTAAACCAATGAGCGCAAGTAAAGAGAGCCCTTCTCGTCTCAGGAAAGAAAAGAAAGGCCTACAGAAATACCCCATGACAACACACAGATGTGATCCTACAAGACTTTAGGGCACATGCTAGGGACGATACTCAACTACCGTAGCTTCCCAGCATGGGCCCTTGCACCTACCCACAAATGCCTCTTCCACCACACGACACCGCTGCCATTCACTAATGTGCATGAAGCTTAGACCTTCGGACCCAGACTCTGCTCTAAAGGCCGCTTGACCATAACCTTTGCTTGTGGTGAGACTCTGGGGGGGGGGGTGAGGAGGGGGGGGTGGTGCGGGGGGTGGTGAGTTCAGCTTCTTTTTAAATTCTTGGTTTTCTTAACTGCGCCAAAATTAAACGACTTTCTCGGAGTGCATCCCAACAAACGCAGTCGACATTTTGAGTCCTAAGAGCTTTGGAGTCTCAGTATGCTGAGTTCCCTTTACATATGCTCACTCCTTTCTTTTTGTCCTATCAAACAAAAATTACGTCTGTAAGACTTGCACACTTGTTATTTGAATAGTGAGCTTCTGCCATTTGAGAACGTCAATAAAAACATATAAAAAAAAAAAAGTGTCATGAACCCTAAATTGGTGAATTTCTATCATGTGCTTACATAACACTGTGGGTTAACCTCAATCAGTATTTATATAGAGCTGCACTATCACTCTTGCAGGTACCCGGGTGCTGCTAATCTTGGACGAACAGCCAGGTATTACGTCCCCCTCTGAAGCCTGCCAGGGAGGTCGCAGAGGCATGCTAACACTTCCAGTTTGACAGATGACCTGAAACATTTCAGTATTTTTTATTTTCTTTATGATGCTGCATTCCATCAATTCGGGTAACTGGCAACACTTGCTACATTGCATCACTAGTGGAGCGGCCCCACACCACATAAGGCAGAAAGTCCAATTACCCCTAAGAGGACACTTATGGTCTACTTTTTCTACAACAGTAAATATTCTGGGCTTCCTGAAGTTATAATTTTATTTACATATAGGAGTAATAGGTATGGCTTCTAAAATTAAAAGAACTTTTACTCCAGGCCTTGAAAAGATTTAAAACAAATACTAGATGAAATAAATAAGCTCAAGCCATTGTCCTTCCAATGCTGAACTGCGTGGGTTAAAATCTGGTTCCAGATCTTCTGTACCCAACAAATGGTATGGGCCGATTCAATTTAACCTGTTTCACTGTGCTTTATTTTGGCATGTCAGGCCGAAGAGCACCAAACAGTAATTCTCTTAATAATGTGCTGTATAGAAATCTCTCTTGCTGTACTGTGTGATGAATGAAATAGCTGAAAATGTAAAACAGTTATTCATGCACACAGTGTATGGGACAAGTTGACATTTCTTGGTTCAATTCTCTGAACGTCCCCAGCTAGAGTGTAGGACCAGGGCCGGCTTTAGGGTGGTGTGAATGGTGCAGACGCACCGGGTGCTGACCTGTATTTGGGGTGCCGACCTCAGGAAGGCCATGCTATTTATAAGCACCTGCTGAAAGGTTCCTTGTGCGTCCACCCTTCAGGAAGCAATTAGAATGTCAAGATACTGCTTGTGATTAACGTTCCTACTAGGGAGAGGGATTGGAGATTTGTCCAGCGGCAGCTTTGACTCGCCATAAAGTAGCGCAGAGGGTTAACGCGACTTCTGCAAAGAACATCACTATATTTTATGTGGATAACTGAGTGAATTAGTAAAGCCAGCCTTTACAAGTGCTTTAAAACAAATGCATGTGAAATGGGGGCTCTGGAGAGATGAAGAGCTCATTTGCCAAGTGGTAGTGAGGGAATCCAAGGAGGTGGTCCTGGGGTTGGGGGGGGTGCACCAAAAAAGACTGCCGCACAGGGCGCCACCAACGCTAAAGCCGGCCCTGTGTACAACTACCAGACAAAACAAGAACTGGCGTCGCCTCCACTTCCAGTAGCTCCAACCTAAGCGTTGTTAATGCAGGGATCACATCAAATAGCCATGAGCAGGGAAATCTTCTGGGACTGACACCGGATGGTTTCGCCTAAGACAGCGTATGCACTGTATCTTCCAGAAACTGTTGTTACCTTACTGGAGTTTAGAGTCTGTCCATTGTTAATCTCATTTGTTTGCTTCTTATTGGCCAGCTTCTTTTCCCTTAGTGTGTTTGTCCCTCTCTAGCATGGACGCATTGCTGGTGTCCTTCCGGTGCAAATTTTTTTAGGGGATGCTTTTTTTTGTTGGAGCGCGCAAGTGCTCTGGCCTGTTGTAATCTATCTGTGGGCTTTTTACCATGCCCACTGGACGCCCATCACTATCACTCATTCATGGGCTTGCTTTTCAAAAATCCTTTGTTATCATTGGTAAATGCTTAAAGTTTGTCCCTCCTTGGGGTGGTTTTGTTACCGCCTTGGACACTGACTCTGTTACATGGATAATTGCACGTTTGCCGATATGTTTGACTGCATGCAAACTTCTTTTTCTTTTTGTGTTTCTCTTTCACGCTCATACTCATGGCAGCCGTGGCACTTGGAATCAGATCGCTTATGTCAACTGTTTTACTTTTCATTTTCAATTTACGTGACAAGAAAATTCCAGTTAGGAATTTACAATCCTAATAGCTCTAACTCGAGCAATGTGTGACCCATTGCTTTGCAAATGCTTGTTTTGTTTAAGCAGTCTCTGCTGTACGTGTGCAGCTCTTTTGTCTGTGTTCTTCCACTTGTCTCTCCAGCACACATTCTGTTGTCAATCAGCCTGTCCCAGCCCCTCCTGAACACCCTCTGTTGTCCATCTGCGTTCCCCAGCCCCTCGCACCCACATTCTAAAGTTGTCTGCTTGCCCTAGTCCCTCCCATGTGCTTACCCAAGCCAGCTCCTGGTGACCCCCTCGCCGTTGTCTGTCCGTATACCTCCATCAACCCTCTGTTGTCCGTGTACTCTGCCCTCACCTCTTGCACCCCACTTCAATCCCAGACTCCCGCCTTCTGTGGAACAATATACAAAACGAGCATTGGCCAAGCCTATACAATGTGTTTATATCATATGGTACTCCAGTGTTCAGCATGGCTTACAGTTAGTGGCGTGGAGTGTCATATAGGTAGAGTAGGGTAGTAGAGTGTTGTAGAGGGGAATAGAGTTCCGTGGCAGAGTGTGTTGTGGAATTGGTGGAATAGAGTGGATTGGAGTGGGGTAGATTGGGGTGGAGTGGGTTGGATTGAAATGGGATGAGGTAAATTGGATTGGGGTGCAATGGAGTGTGGTGGATTAGAATGGATTGGGGTGGGTGGCTTTGATTGGAGTGATAGGATTGGGGTGCGGTTAATAGGACTCTGGTGGAATGGGATGGGGTGAATTAAAATGGGATGGGGTGAATTAGATTGGGGTGGGGTTGATTAGATTCACTGGACTGGACTGCAGTGGATTAGACTGTGGTGTGGTGGGTTAGCCTGGAGTGTTGAGTGGATTGGATTGGCATGGGATGGATTTGAGTGGGTTAGGCTGGATGGATTGGATTGGAGTGCGGTGGACTGAACTCATGTGGTGAGATAGATTGGATTGGGGTAGTGTGGAAGGAGTGTGGTGGAGTGGTGTTGGGTGGATTGGAATGGGGTGGAGTGAATTAGATTGGAGTGGGGCGGATGGTTTGGGACAAATAGGGGTGGAATGGGGCGAATGGTTTGGGACAGATAGGGGTGGGGTGGGTTGGGGCGAATAGGGTTAGAGTGGCGCAGATAGGGTTGGAGTAGGGCTGATTGTTTTAGATTGTTTTGTATTGGTGTGGATCACAGTGGAGTGAGGCAGATTGGAATGGGGCAGATTGTTTTGTATTGACGTGGGGCAGATTATTTTGGACTAGCGTGGGGCGGACTGTTTTGGATTGGAGTGGGGTGGGCGGACTGTTTTGGATTGGAGTGGGGTGGGCGGACTGTTTTGGATTGGAGTGGGGTGGGCGGACTGTTTTGGATTGGAGTGGGGTGGGTGGACTGTTTTTGATTGGAGTGGGGTGGGCGGACTGTTTTTGATTGGAGTGGGGCGGACTGTTTTTGATTGGAGTGGGGCGGGGGGCGGACTGTTTTGGATTGGAGTGGGGCGGGGGGCGGACTGTTTTGGATTGGAGTGGGGCGGGGGCGGACTGTTTTGGATTGGAGTGGGGCGGGGGGCGGACTGTTTTGGATTGGAGTGGGGCGGGGGGCGGACTGTTTTGGATTGGAGTGGGGCAGGGGGCGGACTGTTTTGGATTGGAGTGGGGCGGGGGTGGACTGTTTTGGATTGGAGTGGGGCGGGGGGCGGACTGTTTTGGATTGGAGTGGGGCGGGGGGCGGACTGTTTTGGATTGGAGTGGGGTGGGCGGACTGTTTTGGATTGGATTGGAGTGGGGCGGGCGGACTGTTTTGGATTGGAGTGGGGCGGGCGGACTGTTTTGGATGGAAGTGGGGCGGGCAGACTGTTTTGGATTGGAGTGGGGCGGACTGAAGTGGGGGTAGTTCGTTTTGGATTAGAGTGGGGCAGATTGTTTGTTTTGGGTCGGAGCGGGGCAGATTGTTTGTTTTGGGTCGGAGCGGGCAGATTGTTTGTTTTGTGCTGGAGCGGGGCAGATTGTTTGTTTTGTGCTGGAGCGGGGCAGATTGTTTGTTTTGTGCTGGAGCGGGGCAGATTGTTTGTTTTGTGTTGGAGCGGGGCAGATTGTTTGTTTTGTGTTGGAGCGGGGCAGATTGTTTGTTTTGTGTTGGAGCGGGGCAGATTGTAGTTGGACGGGTTGGAGTGGATTTGATTGGGGCAAATGATTTGGAGTAGAGTGGTGTGGGTTGGTTGAGTGGGGTGGACTAGTGTGGGGTGTGGTTGGGTGGATTGGCGAGTCACCAAGCTTCGCTCCTGCATATTATTAGTTTAAAATGTGAGGCTTAATACAGTGAACGGAATTCCCCTTTCACTCACTTGGGTGCTCCTACTTATTAACTGTTTGGCTTAAAACGTTGTGGCTGCATATGTGAAAGGGGGGGGGATATGTAACTTCAATGGATTGATGGAGTTTGGGGTCGATAATGAACTTTTTGCAGGTAATGGACAAAGTTATGCATATGTAACTGATACATTTTGTGTCTTTATTGGTTTGGCCTCTATTCATTATTTCAGATATGGGGGCTGTGTAGAAAGGCACTCGTTTTGATCTTATTACACTGTTGCCTTGGTTTGTTGTTTGAGTAGTGTTAGTATTATGTTATGTAATGTTCTCTCACTTGATATTCATGTGTTTTAATCTGCTCCTGCTGTTTCATGATTTGCTCTCCACTTTGGTTGGTCAGCAAGGTTTAGCAAGCAAAGCCAGTTGTATAAGGCAAAGCAAGGGGTCCACCAGCCGAATGTGAAGATGCTCCCCTTCCCCGAGTCTCTCATATTTTACAGATATTCTTTTGCCTTGGGTTGAATGGTGGCCCTTCAAAAGATTATCCCACCTCCCCTCGATGCCGCAGGGGCCTTTGTCACACCCATGTTCAAGGCGTTTCGTTTTTTTGGACGAGATGGATTTACTGACTTCTTTTTTTTAACACGTAATAGTTTTTAGAGGCGAGCACAAAACGCTTCGTCCCCTGTTGTAATCTCTCTTTGGGCTTGTAACCACACCCATTTCATGTCAGTCACTTTCATTGGTTCATGGGCTTACCTTTTTAAAATCCACTTCTTTCATTAGTGGAAGGCATGCATAAGTCATGCCTTTTCTGGTATTTAGCCCTCCTCAAGTGCATCGACCAACTACTGAAAACATACGAGACTCAATGTTTTCAGCCTGGTTTCTGCACTACTTTTTCTCTTTATTTTGCAGCGCGATCTCGCTGGGCAGTAGTCGAATGCTTTGCATGACATCAGTCCTGTTACATAGGTGTAAAGTAAAAGAAATCCAGGAAAACCTTCAGTGTGTAACGTAGGTCCTTTATTAGAACATCCCATCCACCAGCAGCTCAGTATAACGGCTCCCTTCCCTCTGCTCACTCTTCCTTCCAGCCACAATCCACATTCAACCATGAAGTCACAGATGACCTCAGCCTGGGGCAGGGCTAGTGAGCATTCCACTCCAGCTGAAATCACCCAATACATATACCACACATCTTCCCTCTTTGCATTGAAACAACACAAGAAAAAAATGAACACAAATATTAACACAGAGATAAAGAAAATAAATAACCAAGAGAACAAAGAAACTAAGAAACCAACAGGAACACAAAATTACTTCCCCTTGAATTTGACTACTCTATTAAGATTCCAGATTCTACCATCCTTAATTTTCACAGCATTTCTAAAAAGTTTAGTAACTTCAAACGGTCCCATAAATTTACTTCCCCCCCCTTTACACAAAGTTGGTTTTCTTATCATAATCTGATCACCAATTCTTACATCAAGGCAATGTGCACCTTTTTTTTACATCATAGTATTCCTTCCTCTTCTTCACACGTTTTCTCATATTCATTCCCTTCACCCACAGCACTCTTACGTCCCGCATCATCCTTACTCCAAGACACCCACGCAGGTGAGAGAGAAGTGTTTGCTTTCCGATCTCTGAAAAGATCAAATGGAACCTTACCCATAGTGGAATGTGGTGTGACTCTGTACGCATGAAGAAATCTTTACAAACCTTCTTTCCAGTCTCTATTAGACGCAACCTCCAATTGAATACACTCTTTCACACACCTATTGAACCTCTCTACCGTACGATTCCTTTCTGGATGATATGGAGAGCACTTTCAATGCTTAATCCCATTTTTTGGGGGAGAGCAATTCTTCCATTTCCTTTGAAACAAACTGTGGTCCATTGTCCGTCACTATAGCTTTGGAGAAACCCTCACGACCCAAAAAATCTTTTAAAAATTTGATCATTCTTTTGGACTCAGTTGAACCGTATATGACAATCTCTGCCCACCTCGAGAATTGATCAATTAAGACTATGAGATAGTTGGAAACAACTCTTCCATTCACAGGTCCCACAATGTCCACAGCTACTACTTCCCAAGGTTTCCGCGGCATGTCCCTTACACACATAGGAGGCACCCTCGACTTGTAAATTTTGTCACTGCTGCAAGAGTCAGCGCACTCCCTTACAAATCTTTCAACCATCAAGTCCATCCCTGGCCACCAATAATCAAGACGAATCCTTGCCTTCGTTCTACTCATACCTTGGTGCCCTTCATGCCCCAACTCAATAATTTTGTTTCTCAACACCGTTGGAACTACTAACCTTAGTCCAAGTAACAGGATACCATCCTCCACTGACAATTCTTCTTTCACTCTCCAGAAACTACACAGATCCTTGTCCTGTCTAACCTCATTCCTCCACCCAAACCTGATTTGTTCACACACTTGTTGCAAAATCCTATCCTCCACTACAGCTCTTAACCACTCATCCTGTTCTATCACACTTCTTGTCACATTGCACACGGAAATATTTCCCTGTTTTTCCTTCTCAGGTAACTCTTCTACCTCTGAACTCAATCTGGATAGGCAATCCACAACTTTGTTGTAAGAGCCTGGGACATAGTGCACTGTATAATTGTAATCCTGTAGACTGATTACCCATCTACTGATTCTCCCCGAAATCAAATCCAGACCTTTTCTCATAAACACCTCCACCAGAGGTTTATGATCCGTAAGTATTTAAAACTCTCTTCCCCACACAAAATTTAGCAACTTGTTAATCACCCAATACACACTCAGTGCCTCTTTTTCTATGGTGGAGTAATTGACTTCTGATCCCCGCAAAGTCCTGGAATGAAATACTATGGGCTTAAGATCATTTTCATCCGCATCCTGCAGCAACACTGCATCTAGTCCTGTCTCACACGCATCAGTCATAATCACACACTTCTTGTTAGGATCAAACGACTTCAGTGACCCAATTGAAGAAAACTCTGCCTTGATTTTCCCAAATTCTCTCCTACATTCATCGTCCCACACAAACTTAGTATTTTTCTTAACAAGTTTACGCATGCAGACCGTCTTAGATCCTAAGTTAGGTAAAAACTTAGCATGAAATTCTAACATTCCAAAAAACAATAACAATTCCTCTTTTCTTTCCGGAGCACGAAGGTTCAAAATGTTCTTTACTAATTCTTCCTTGGGACATAGCCCTCCTGCTGTTATCTTATGCCCAAGATATTCAACCTCTGTTTTCCCAAATAAACATTTCTTAGGCTTGAGAGTCAAACCATGGTCTCTGAGTATGCTTAGCACTCTCCTGACTCCTGAATTATGTTCATCTTCAGTCCTTCCATGTATCAAAATATCGTCCTGATAACATTTCACACCACGTTCAGAACCAAACAGGTTGTACATGAGTCGTTGGAACACAGCTGCTGCCGACACTAACCTAAACGGCATTCTTATGAACCTGGATGTACCAAACGGAGTGATGAACGTGGTGTAGTCACGTGAATCCGGGTGCAATTCGATCTGATGATATGCAGAAGTTAAATCAATTTTACAAAAATATTTGGAACCGGAAAGCATTGTGACCATTTCTGTGATGTTAGGCAAAGGAAACTGGTCGCTGACCACACATTTGTTGAGGTTCCTCAGGTCAATGCACAGTCTCAGTTCTCCTGACGGCTTCCTTGCTACTACAATCGGTGAAATCCATTCAGCCGACTCTACCGGCTCAATGATACCTTCATCGCACAGTCTCTTAATTTCTCTCTCTACATCATCCTTTAGAGAAATGGGAACAGGCTGCACCGTTGCTGCCACTGGAATGGAGTCTTTCCACAACTTTATTTGGTGAGAGTATTTCTTCAAACAGCCTAGTTTCCCGCTGAAAACTTCATTGAATTCTTCAATAAAACCAGGCAAGGGCACTCTTTCCTGCACTTCCTACTCACACATGTGATGCAAGTTCTTGACATAGTCCTCGTTGATCATGACAGGCGAAGGAGAATTTGGATCCAGAATGACTCTCAAATCTCTCTGAGGCCAACTTAAAACACTATCTCCTTTAACAGGAACATAAACCTTCCCGCATATAGTGTTGGTCTGGAAGCCAACCTCGGCCTCAAAATAACCTCTCAGATCAATGACTTGACCTCCGTAGCCACCTGGAACAATGTCAGGATCCTTTAACTTGACTTTATGACTGAGTTGTTCATCAAAAACTTCATTGGAGATTAAAGTTAATCAGGCCCCAGAGCCAAATAACATTTCGTTCGATACTCCTAGAATAGTTACAATGTCCTTTGGATGTTTTTTTTTTTTTTTTCGTGCCCATGGAAACTGTTAAAATGCAGTCTTCGCCTACCTTCACTGAGGTCTGACTCCTTTGTGATCTACAACATTTACCAAAATGTCCTTTCTTGTTGCACAACCTACAGGTAGAGTTCACTGCTGGACAGTTTTTTGTAGGATGCATAATGTCCTATGTTCCCACAATGGAAACACCTAGCATCCTTGTACCGGTTCACTACACCCTGATCAACTTTTTCATCCTCATGTTCAACGCTGTAAACTTTTGGTGCAGTGAGTTCTCTCTTTGTAGAGATTTTGTTTACATCAACCTTCTTTTCTTTCTCCAGTTTGTCTACACAGGCCATGGTGTGCTCCACACTTTTGGCAAGAACAATCACTCCTTGTAATGTTGGATCATCTTTGCTCCACAACTACTGCCTGATCTTGTCACTTGCACATCTCAACATGAACTGATCACGGATCCTTTCTTCAATCGTGCTCCCAAATTTGCACGTTGACGCAAGTTTCCTGAGAGCTGTAATATATTCTTCAATACTTTCACCTGGCCTCTGCTCCCTCATGCCAAAATGGAAACGCTCTAAAATAGTACTGATCTTGGGTAAAAAATGCAAATCAAGTTTCCTCAAACACATTTCGAACTCATTGAGATCAGTAGCCTCTTCACCAGGAACAGATAGGTTTTCAAATATTTCTTGACCTTCACAACCCAGACAATGCATAAGAAGTGCTGTTTTTCTTTCACTAGATACATTTGTTCCACAGACTCTTGAATAATGTAGAAATGACTTCTTCCACTTGGACCATTTTATGGGAGGTTCACCAGGAGTGGTTAGAAAGAAAGGAGGTGGTAAGATATTTTGCATTATGTCGGGTTGAACTTGAACTTGTATTACTTCTTATATTTTGCTTCAATTCTTTCTTCTTTTTTTTTTCCACTTAGATATTACTTTAGAAATGTACAATTGATCCAAATTGGTGTACTAATGTTAATACAAAATAAATGAATCTGTTGCATTTAAGTCTTTTCGTAAAGGACAGTTCACTTTTATATACATCGGTGTCCTTTTTTTTTATTTTCGTTACATTTAAGTCTTTGTCTAAAGGAAATAGTTGTACTTCCTTACTCTTTCAAATATGCGGGTGCAGTCGAGTGTAGTTCCCCTGAAGTAAAAAAAAAAAAAAACACCCGATAAACTCGGGCGCTCCCGGTTATGATGCAGTTCGAGTGCGCGTGAAGCACTAGTACTGCTGAGGCCCGCTCACTGGTGCGAGACCGGAGCTGTTAAAGCTCGTGCCGGAGGACAGATGAGTGCGAGGAGGAGCACGAGAAAGAAGAACCGTTTACAAAGGTAGGCCGGTTATTAATACATAAAACTTGAAATGGTACCTTCTGGATCCGATCTCTTCACAGTTGAGTACGTTTGAGATTGGATTGTAGATTTCCAGATCTTCAGACACAGAAAAATATAGGCAGAACAGTAAAAACCTCCATGAAACCGCAGAAAAATAGAAATACTTGAGGTAACCTTCCGTGTTGAGATGTTCCACAGACCCTCGTCGCCAGTGTAAAGTAAAAGAAATCCAGGAAAATCTTAAGTGTGTAACGTAGGTCCTTTATTAGAACATCCCATCCACCAGCAGCTCAGTACAACGGCTCCCTTCCCTCTGTTCACTCTTCCTTCCAGCCACAATCCACATTCTTCCATGAAGTCACAGATGACCTCAGCCTGGGGCAGGGCTAGTGAGCATTCCACTCCAGCTGAAATCACCCAAGACAATAGGTAATTGCACTTTTGCCCATAGGTTTCACTGCAAGCAAACTTTTATTTCTCTTTTTGTGTCTGGTTTGAGCTGATGGCGGCCATCGGCTCTCTTATGTGAACATTTTACTTTTTAGTTTATATTGCAAGAAAAGTCCGTTTAGTTATGTGAAACTGTTTTACTTTTCATATTCAATTTATGTGGCAAGAAAAGTCCAATTAGGAGTTTCCAATGCTCATACCTCTAACTCGAGCAAACGCGAGACCCATTGCAGTGCAAATGCTTGTTAATTCTTGTAATGGTCTCCATGAGGTTATAGTATAAGGGGTGCAGTTGGCCTTTTGTCCGTGCTCCAGATAATTACTGCAGCAGTAAATTAAACCCATCTTCATGCCAAATGCTAAAAATCCCGCACACTCCTGTTAACCGCGAGTCCTTGTTACCAGTAGTTAGAATTTTCCGCGGTGAAATATCTTGGACTACAATTATGTGTTTACCAAGCAAGATTACTAATCCTTAGAATGATAAAGATAGTTCACATTTTCTCTTAATTGATTGATGCAGTCTGTATTTCATAGATACTGATCAAGATGCTTTCCGAATGAACATTTCGATCTCTGCAGATCTCTTCTTGGATTGTAGAGGTCTGAGGTCTAGCGTGGTAAGTACACAAGGGTGCTATTTAGGGCTAATCTTGACTTTACGGTATCTGACTATTCAAGCCTGCATGAATTCGGTGATGTTCGTTCTCAAGCTCACGTCAGATGTCTAATTGCCTGCTGCAGTGCGCTAACCTTGAAGTGTTACTCTAATTATGACTCACGTTCACGATGTTCATTTGTAAGGTGGAATTCATTTGAATTTTACAGACGCTTCTTACCACAGGCCCACCCTGAACCTGTTTACGTTTTTACAAAACTGTATCAAGCCCTTTAACGTGAAGCTCTCCTCAGACTGAGAAGTTGGTGTATTTTAAAATTAACTCGAGTGTTAACCTAGGTGAACAAGTGGTAATTGCTCGACATAAATGTAGCTTCACTAGCTACCCAGGCACGGAATTGCTATGGAAGGTTTTTACATACAGAACTACAATCTCTGTCTCTCCGAACTTTTAAATTTCAGTACATATGTGACACAGCACACGTTTGTGTTTCAGAGCAAAGCATACTCGGTGGGCGTGAATGAGTGAGCCTTGTAGCGCCACTTGCCCAAAGACTGAGAAGGATAGATTGGGCGTATTCCACGTGCGGTGGTCCGTTTTGAGGTGGGACGTTCCGAAAGCAGGGTACCTATTCTGTGAGCTATGATAGAGCGTTCCATGGTCTCTCCTTCGACACAGCGAGTTAGCTGCTGTTTGGGTATGGCATGAAGAGAACTGCCAGGCTGCGTAAATGTTGCAATGGTAGACCAGAGGACGAAGCAGCCACAGGCGTTGCAAGCAGTGGAGTTGATGAGGGTCTGCACCCTAGATAACATCTATTCATTCATCTCTTCAATTAACGGAAGTATGCTTAATTCTATACTTGGAAGTATACGTGTATAGATTGTTACATTTGTGAAATATTGATATTTTTCATGAAAAATACGTAACAGTAGTTTCTATATCTCGATAAAGCAAGTCATGGCACAGCTTCGGCAGGCTCGGATCGCTTAAACCCCCAAAAGAATGAATCGAAATCAAGCTGAAAGGTCAGCTGATGCTTCAGATCAGACATTTCCAAAGAGGAAGCGATAACACAAGTTGCCCAGCCGTCCTCCTCGTGAGACCCATTGTCATGCGGAGTACCCCCCGCATCTTGTAAACCTCTTCCGTATGATCTGGTTCAGTTTGTACCTCTCCCCCTTGTGCTCTCTCTTGAATGTAATTAGATAGCCTGTGCCCAGTTGCTTATTTCTTATTTTAGTTAGGGAGTGTCGTTTTAACGTGGTCCCCGAGCCTGAAAAACACAGCTGTGGTGCAAAACACCGTTTCGGCGCATCGTTTCTCTAGAATGTGGGCATCTGTACTTAAAATTCTTCTACCCTTGGGCTCAACATGCAGGTGTTTCATATTGCAGGTTTGTACGCGCACCTTCTATTGATGAACAAGCCCAGTGTTTGATGTCGGTTTCTATTGGAGGGTGCGGTGAGTTTGAAAGAGCTCTTCAGAATGTTAAATGGTTCTCTGGTGCAACGCAACCGAGTTTTACAATGCCATTTATATCTGTAAAAATAGGTATGTCCTCACTTTTGGTCTGAAGTTGCTGCAGAGTACGTTGTTAGATCATGTTAACGGCGCTGCTGCTTTTTGGGATACATTTCTCTCGAAAAAGACACCTGGAACTTACTGTTTATCTACAGTTCTCCTCCCTAAAGGTCACCCTCAGTTCTATGTAACGGTTTGAACTGAGATTGGAAAACTTTCTAACTGAAGTACTTTATGTAGTAACAAGTTGGACCACGAGATTAGCTAGAGATTAAACGATTCCGTGTTGAATTTTGTTTGTTACTTGAGATGAGGCGATCAAACATTTTCCTCCATACATTCAGTTTCAGCGTCGTGAAGAAAATAGTTTTAAAGTTAAACTGCCAGAAAAACAACACCGTTTTCACTGTCAACCACCATCTGCTATGAAGTATTTACAGTTTGAGTGAAAAAAAGCTTTTTTAAAGGATACTTCTACTTTTTAGATTCCTCACTTTTCGAATATTTCAGGCACTAATCTGCAATCAGAAACTGTTTGGCTCTCCGATGCCGGTAGTGGGCCGGCTCCACCTATGTGCCGCACATGACACCCATGACGTCACTGGAACCATAAAGCGCCGGCATTGACATGATGGCATCAGTTCCCTTATTTCTGTGCCATTAACACGTTATGGAGATCCCAGTTCTCCTCAGGACAGTAGACTGGTCTAATTTCATGCTATGGAGAGACTTGGAGGGTCAGATTTCCGTCACAGACCCCTACACATGGTGCCATGGTTCTGACCACAACGTCGAGGCCTGCAAGTCTTGCCAGAAGATGCATACCAAAGCAGTTAAAGAACGGGAGGCCAAGATTTGCATAGCCAGAGCGCAGGATGAATGCTGTGGACATCAGAACGTCCCGTCCGAGGTTGAATTCTTCATCACCATCGTGTTGGAGATCTTCTGAGAAGAAGCGCAAGGAAAAGAAGAGGCACGAACCTCGAAGACATGCCTCCCGAAGTAAATCACCAAGACCTTCGGCTTCGCCTCAAGGACATCTGTCAAAAGATCCTTTAGAAGATCCGTTGCCTGCTGCGTCATCTGACCCAGATCCTGCTCTGGACACTGTACCACCTGTGACGCTGACACAAAGGCCCTTGAACAGTCAACATACCCAAAGTTTCTGGCTTCTGGGAAAGCTCGACCTGCATTCCTAAATGCAATGTTCAAGATGTTCAGTCAAGCCATGATCCACTCTGGTGCGCCCGTTGGCCCCATGGGTCCGATGGTCTATTCCCTGGGAGGAATACTGACACCATACCAGCCAGTGCCCTTTATTCCATTTATTCCCCCACCGCAAGTATCATGGGCAAATCCGAAACAGACTTCAGGACCAGTGAGAACAACCCTTCCTCTATTTCTCATTCCATGCCCGTCTCCTTTGGCACTGGAAATCCACACTTCTCTGGAGCCGCAGTTCATGACATAGGAGCTGCAAGCAACTCTACCAGTGCTGAGTCCATGTCTCCTCACCATACACACTATCTCCTACTCCATTAGTCCATCAGCAGGCAAATCTGCTACTTATGTCGCACCGCTCCAGAAAGGAGACTCAGAGACTTCTTGAAGAGGGAAGATACTCGGAGATAGTGACCGTCAAGGAGATTCAAATGTGGATGATGATGGAAATGGACAAACTGATTTTCACCCGAATTTTGAGGGATTAAAAGATTCAAGCGGACTTCACACTTCCCCAGAATGGAAGGACTTCACTCAATACACTGTCATGCATGGATGTGAAACTCTGGGTTTTCACAGGATGTTTAGATACACTTGTGTACCTTCCATTTGATGGATCTTGCCTCTTGTCTGCCAAAGCAGACTTTGCACTGGAACAGTTTAAGAATACCAAGGCTACTGCCAGTCCCTTGAGGCTTCAAACCCAGATAGCCTATTACAGGCAATTACATAAGTTTCAAGGCTGGCTGGGGCTTTTCTTTTCAGGGCTGTGAACAATACAATAACCGGAACCAGCGAACCAATCTATAAAAAAATATGTATATATATATTTATTTAGAGGGCGAGGCACCATATGTGATCATTCAAGCTGTTAAAGGATAGGTGTTCTCCTTTTCACAAATGTAGAGGACCATCACTTAGGACCTTTTGGCTATGGAAATTCTGGAAAGGAGGTATACCCTACCCTTTCAATGCACCTCCTTCCATTTCTCACCTGTTGGTCATTCAACAGAAGATTCAGTCTGTACTTCAAAAGGATGTAGTAGAGTTTTTAATCAGAGCAGGGACAGGGTCAGGGTTCACAATAGTTCTTTGTCCCCAAAAAGACTGCAGACTATGACCGATCCCAGACCTCGGGCCTTCGAGCTGGGTCCTCAAAAAATAAATTGTTTTTTTAATGCTGTCACTGACTCAGGTTCTTCTTGCACTGGAAGAGGAAAGCTGGTGGTTGACCTGCAGGATGCCTGTTTCCACATTCCTATTCTGTAGTTGCACACTACGTTTCTGCCCCTTCAATCTTCACAAAAATAATGGCAGTGGTTGAAGCCCCTCTCATATTGAGTGCGGTCTCAATATTACCTTTACTCGTTGACACACTCATCAATGCCAGATCTCCAGTGGTGCTCTCCTTGCCACTTGCAGATGAGAACCCACTTGTTCGACCTTGGCTTCTCAGTCAGCAGGTCCAAATCTCACATGGTTCCTTCTCAGCGCACCCGTTTCATTGGTGCAGTCCTAGACACCACATCAAGTTGAGCCTTCCCTCCTCCTCCAAAAGTTCAAGATATTCAGGCTCATTCCAGTCTAGACGGTCTTGTGCCTGCTCAGTCTGCTAGTCTCTTGCATTCTGTTAGCCACCCATGTCGGCTGGCACGTGAAGGCCCTCCAGTGGTGCCTCTGCAGGCAAAGGTTCAACACAATGAAGATATCCAAAGCTCTATCAAAATCTTCAGTGACACTGTGGAGATTATACTTAGGTGAAATGTGGACAGCAACCTTTCACAATTAAAGCAGTTTCGTCCTCTACCTTACAGTGACAGCCCTGATCACGGATGCCTCCATCTTGCGTGGGGAGCCAGTCTGGAGGACTTTGAGCTCATAGGCCTCTGGTCTTCAGAAGAACAGATGTTGAATAGAAATCAGTGTGAATTACGGGCAGTACTTCTAACGCTGAAGGACTTACTCCATTCCATTTGCTGCAGTCAGTCCAGATCTTGACGGACAACATGACTGCAATGTGGTACATCCAACAAGCAAGGGGGGGTGGGGGCGCATCTCCTGCGCCGAGAAGCTGTTCAACTGTGGTCCTAGGCTTAGGACATCAGCATAATGTCACATCACCTGGCTGGAGTGCTCAACGTGTGTGCTTCATCAGGAGGTAGTCCACAACATTTTCCAAATGTAGGGAACTATGCAAAGAGACCTCTTTCCACTCACTGGAAAGTTTGCTGACTCAGCTTTCGGCCCAAAATGGTTAGTGTGTATTGTGCTGAACCCAACACAGACTTCTACCGAACAGGCATACAAATTGTCTTATAATGTCAAATTCCATGCTACACACCACAAAAAAGATCTGACAAGCTTTACTTCGCTCTGGGCTGAGGCCCACATGCTTTATAGGAATCCGGATCAATTCCCCAACTTTTTTCTTTAAACAGTGATGCACGATTTTGGAAATAATTTAACTGCATAATTGAGTAGTGAAATTAATTAGTACAATGCAGGGTCTTAGCGTCAGGAAGAAGATTTGTCTTGAGTGGGCACAAAGTATCCTCATTGCCCCAGACTGGCCATGAAGGGTGTGGCATGCAGACCTCTTTCATCTCTCGCTGTGCCCTCCACTGTGTGCCCTTCCCACAAGAGACCAACTGTCGCTTCAGCAGGTTCTACACCCCAGCCGACAGACCTATGCCTGCATGCTTGGAGATTTTAACAGGGCAGCCTGAGCACTTTTTCCCACCCAACCACCCAGAAGTAGAAGTGGTGGATGTTATATAATGTCTGTGTACACCAGCCACCAGAGCAGTTTCTTCAGAAACCTAGAGTAAATTTGTGACATGTTGTTTGGAAAGCTCCATAGATTCTCTTTAGGCCAGTCTAGCTGATAGACTGATTTTTCACTCTTTCTGGCCAGACAGGTTGCTAAGTGGGCACTTTTAAATGGTGTTTATCAGCCTTTCTGTGTATGAGTGATCAGCTGTCCCTCTTTAAGTCATCCATTGTCATTTGATTACAAAAAGGATTCACTAGCAAGTTTTTCTCTACTCCATTTATTATGTTATAATCGGACCTCAATTTAGTCCTCGCATTCTTTATATGTTCCTATTTGAACTGTTGCACAGTTGGATTTTATGGTTAGTCACTTTTAAAACAGTATTTATTTATAGCTATTCAGTCAGCCAGAGGTGTTACCGAGTTACAGGTATTCACTGTAAAACCTAATATATATCCTTCCTAGACAAACTGGTGTTGAGAACCAGGGCTGTCTTTCTACCTAAGGTGGCTTGTCCATTCCACCTAGCTTAGTCCAATACCTTTCCTGTGTTCTACCATCCTCCACATCCAAAAAAGGAGAAAGTCCTCACTGTCTTGACCCTAAGAGAGCAGTCAGCTTTCATGTGGAAAGAACCCACAAATTCAGACTAGATAACCAGCTCTTCTTGGGATATGTGGGAAAAACGAAGGGCAAAGCAGTGCACCCGAGGACATGGTCACAATGGATAATTCTGTGCATCAAGATATGCTATGCCATGGCACAGAAATGACCTACAGAAATTATTTAAGCTAATTTATCCAAAGCCAAATCTTCCATTTCAGTGCTAGTGAGCGGTGTACCAGTTGTGGACATTAGCAAAGCAGGGACCTTGGCATTGCTGCATACCTTTGCAAAGCATTATTACATGGACTCTGAACTGAGGAGAGAAGGTCCCTTCACCTACTCAGAAATTCTTGGAATATCCACCCACCTCCTAGGTGTGTGGGGTGGTACTGCTTGTGGAATCTATTCAGAAGGTGAGGAACTTGCAGTGGAAGTATCCTTCAGAAGGAACTTATTTATATTTGGCAATGCTCTTTTTTGAGGATACAATATCTACCTGCAGATTACTCATGACCCACCCACCTCCCCGTTAAATGGCTGGTTATAACATTCATTTTAACTTAATGCAGCTTCAACATACTACAGAAAGCTGCACCTACTGTATAGACGTTAGTCTCATTCAGGCGCCTCAAAGGTGCGTTGAAAAGGAGGAATGATAACTGACGTCACACAGCATTTAATAGCTCCAATGACGTTAGGAGGCATCATGTGTGGCGCTGATGTGGAATCTGCACGGCCCATTTGCACGGGAGGGCCATTGAAGAGTTTCCAGATCCTGACTGGTGTCTGGGATATTCAAAAGGCGAGGAATGTGCAGGTAGATAAAAGTATACAGTAGAACGAGCATTGCCGAAGGTAAGTACCTTTTCTTTTAGAGTCAAGATAAATAATCCAGGTTTAAGCTTAAGTAATAAGCACCCTCACTTTCCTTTATGTGAGTTTGACCAACAAGTGCACCGTGACTGATTTAAATACTTTATTCAATCAGTCAAAAACAAATTTAACAAAAGGGATGAGTTATGAACAATTAATACTTTTTTTAATTGTATAGGCAACAGAGTCCACAGATACAAAAGGGAAGTTTAATTATTTGAAGGATGAAGAAAAAATGAGGAGGTGAAGAGATGGATGGAATTCTTGCTGTTGAGGATTTAAGCCCTCAGGTCTTGTTTAAACCATTTGGAGCTCCAAGGTGGAGGGGAAGAACTTTCCAAATCGATGAGCCAAGCAACCCAGAGCAGCTAACCTGCAAGGAGGAGGGGGGGACAATATGATTTGTGTACATTTAGGGGGAGCATTGCTTCACATAATGTTTGCTCAGCACCTATTTTTTGTGTGAATGTCTGTCTATTTTTTTTTTTAATACAGGCTTTTAGGAGAGACCTATTGCCTTCTATCACTGTATGAAATTACATAATAGTTGATTCATTATTGCCCACCTTGTGGTCTGATCAGCCATATTTAGAATCCAGGCAGTGGCTATCAATGGAGTAGACCTAACACCTCAGCAGTGGTGCTGACCTTTACACATTGGGCCCCCTAATTTGCTTGACGTTAACATTTGGTTGAACAAGCAGTGATTCAGTTGCTAGTCAATTCATAGTGTATACACTGAGTCTCCAAATGAAAGTGCACATGGTGGCTGTGGTTTGAAAAAAATGGACCAGACTGGAAGCACCCAAAGTTTTTCCCAACCCACATTATGCTGGAGACTTGAGTCATTACAGATAAGTCAGACTTCGTATAGTCAGTGGCATCTGAGACTGCCACAAAATTGCCAACTACTGTGTGGTTTAATGTACCTACATCAGTAGCTCGGATTCCTTTCATAAAGGTCTGGAAACAAACAATAGGTGGACATTGACTTCCATTACTATTGGTCTGGTCTGTTCTGGCGGCTTTCTCAGAAAACAAGTAGAATGTATTTTATATTGTGTTCATCGTGATTAACAGGCAATCTGAAAAAAAACATGTTTTAAGAATTGCGAACCTATTTGTTGGAAGAGAAGTTTGCAGGATTGTTGACACTGCTTTAAACATGTAGCCTGCCACTCAGAATGCAGGTTTGTGAAAAGAAAGCATTTTGGAAAACATATCATCAATTGTTAAAGACAACCATAATTGACAGGGATATTGGGTATGCAGCCAAGGTTCTACAGCAGTCCCTTTGACCATTCTCTGTGCTGTATGATACAATTGTTTCTACAGTTTTGCTAAGTGCTTTAATAGCATTCTTAATGCCCAGGGCATAATAAAGGAAAAAAATATGGTACGAATGCAGTTTTTGCAGTAGGCCTTGGAGCAAGTAAAAGTTAAACTCTCAGATTTTAAAATCCAAGAATTAGAATTTGAGATCCGTATACTTGAAATGTGGCATCAACAGGTGAAAGAACCAGTCACATTTTTGACTGACCATTCGAAATAGTTGAACTCGCCTACAAATAAATTTGAGTATGGAACGCTGAATTAGTATTTAGGATTAAATTGTGAAAAAATATTTTATAGGCTCACTTACCAAGTGCAGACTAATGCTGGAAGAGTCTGGGAAAGACCTTCATGTCTCTGCCTTGCATTTGCAAGTAATGTGGATATAGAAGGTTTGCCGGGAGTCTGGTGAATGCAAAGATATACGCATTAATCTGCTAGATTACATTTGACAAGTAAGACTACAAATGCTAGACGAGAAGTTGGTCTTCAGTGTGTTTGGAATAGGAAGATTGGGAGAGGGTTACAACAAACCATTCAACAGTTGATTCCTGCTGACCTGTAGGTCTGCTCGCTGCTTCCCTGCTGCCTGTGCCTTAGCGCAAAGCCTGCGGCCCTGTCTTCCTCTCAGGTTCACTCCCGCCTCATTCCCATGGTCACTTTTGGGCCGACTATTCTAGTGATTTTTCTGTTAATTTATTTTCTGTTGTTTCATCTATTTATCGTTTACTTTCTGGTCATTTGTTCGATTTTCTGCTTAGTGGTTAAAAGTCTTTCCTTTAGCGGTTCCCTCTAGTGCTGCATGTTTTTAAGCTTCATGACTCATTTGATAACTTTTTTTTGTTAACTTACATCGCTTCTTTGCTGAGTGCTTGTGCCTGCCCACCGCTCATGCCATTTCTTTCCCTCCCGCAGCTCCCCACCCGCTGTTCCACACCCGCTATTTTCCACCTAATTTTCCCGCTCCCTGCCTGCCCTGCCTCCCTGCCAGCTCCTCCCTCCCCCAGCACTACTTTTTGAGGCCAGCGCACTGAAGGCATGCCAAAGGCAAGCCCATCTGCTCTGGTCCTCACCTGGAACTGCTCCTTTGCATCCGGCTCAACGCCCAATCCCTCTGCAAACACATCACAGAAATCTGGGTCACAATCACCTCCTTCACCTCCAATGTAACCTTCATCACCGAAACCTGGCTCAACCCTTCTTCAAACTGCAACATCGCCGCCACAACACCTGACGGCTATAAAATGATACACCGAGACTGAACCATCAAATACATCGGGGGCGTTACCATCATCTTCAAGAACACCATCGGATGCACCATCACCAACAACGACCCCATACTCCTAATGGAACACCACAACTTCCAGCTACAAACCAACGCCAAGACAATGGTAGGAGGCACCTCGTATACCGAACTCCAGGACCTTGAACGCCCTTCTGCGACACTATCCCCGATGGTCTATTTGATGAGGTACCTCATAGTGCACCACAGGAAGCCCTCTTTTTACTGCCCCCGCATGCTCCTGACAAGGCCCTAGCTCCGGGCACGACCCGCTATGATTTCCATTGTGCTTGACACTCCGGTTCTTCTTTATTAGAGTCTGCATTTAGTTGGCTACAAGTTCCCTACAATAAGTGTTAGCCAGGTTATAAAATAATCGACTGGGTAGTTACTGTACTGGATATTAATTCATTGAGCTTCCCTCCATTGATTGAAACTCTGACTCTTAATTCTTTCTATTGAGAAGGTCTAATTCTGGGGAACTGTCAGCCTGACAGTTATTCCCTTTTGAATTATGCCCTATTTGAATATTTTCCCTCGGCTGGGAACGTGGCTGCAATTCACCTTTTATTGGGTCACAATGTGTATTCATTAATTTATTGTATATAAAGTATGTAGCCAGGCATATATTGTATTGTCCTGATGATGATCCCAAATGCTAAGGGGATCAAAACTTTGTCGACCAAATCACGCTGATCCGCATGAATTTATAAAACTGCTCTTTTGGGTGCTGTAATGTTTTCTTTCAATAAGAAATGTGACCTTTTGATTCTATGTAATTCTTGATGCCACAACCTTGTTCTTTTGCCTGTTTGTGTAATACCTGCTTTGATGTGCTCCTTAGGGGTACATCCACCTAAAAGAAACTGATTTGAACCTTTTCATAGAAATAAATTGCTGATTGTTTTGAATTTTCACTGTGCATTAATATTGTGTACTTACGGCATTACTCTGTTATGTGTACGCTTAGGGACCATTGTTCCTTATAGCTTTACGACTACCCTCTGTCCCTAGGTATCCTTCGGTTCCCTTGTCTGTTTGAAACATTCCCAACACCATAGCACCACTAGCTATTGATTCCAATCACTATATCCTACTCTTTGACCTCAATTTCCACATTGACCCGAACAATGCTAACTCCACTACTCTTTTCAAGAACATGACCAAAATGGGCCTCACCCAGTTGGTCACCATACTAACACATAAAGCTGGACACATACCCAACCCCATCTTCACCCTCAGTGACCGAGTCCGATTCAGCCACCTCATAGAACTCAAACCACAGCATTGTCCACTTCAACATCACCGGCATTCAACACACCTACCCTAGGAACCACAAAACCAACTACCACAGCTGGGGCAAAGTAACAGAAACATAGTGGAAACAGGCCCTTATCGCATCCCAACCCAAAGCATTATCCGACCTTGACCAGACCATCCTGAATTGCTCCACCTGGATCACTGAATGCGCACCAACAGTCACCCTTCTGAAACGTCCCAGAACCAATAAAACCTTGGGACAAACCAGCTGGAGCTCAGAGCCACCAAGCGCAGCTGCTACAGAAGCAATGGCAATCCACCAGGAACCCCTTTGACAGAGCCGCCCACAAAGCAGCCCTCAACAACTGCTACGGGTAAATCAAGGAAGCCAAGAGAGCGGCCATCATGGCCCGCATTGACTCAGCTGCCAACCTCACGAAAGAATTATTCAGAATTGTCAAAGAATACTCCAACTCAGCATCTATAAAAAAACTCTTATTATCCCATCCCAAGAACTCTGCGGCACCCTCTCAGACTACTTTCACTGCAAGATTACTGCCATCTATAACAACTTCGACCCCAACGCACATCCCCCAACCTGAACTTTCCTGCGGTCTCAGCACACACCAGCAGAACAGTCACCAAGTGGACATCGCTCACTACACAATCCATGTCGCCCATCATGTCTTCAATCTATTCTGGGACACCCACCGACCCAGGCCCCCACCACATGTTTAAACTCTGAATTAAGCACATCAGCATGAAGTCACCAGCATCCTCATCCCCTTGGCAGTCTTTTCTGACAGTTGGAAACACACAGAGATCAGACCCCTCTCAAAAAAAACAACAAAAAAAAACCTTCTGGCGACCTTAGCGAACTCAAAATTAACCGACCCATCTCTCTGCTTCCCTACCCTGCCAAAGAACTTGCAGGCCACCAATGAACAGCTCACCAACTAGTTGGAAAAAAACAGCCTAAGGGACATTTCTCAACTAGGATTTTGGACCAACCACAGCACCGAGACCGCACTTATTGCTGCCAAGGACAACATAAGAACACTCCTCAATTGTGGAGAAACTGGTGCCCTGATCCTCCACAACCTATTTGCGGCTTTCAACTCACAGCATTGTCATATACAATGACATCCTTAAATGGAACACCTCCTTCCTCACAGGATGCACCCAGAGCGTCCGGCTGCCTCCCTCCACCTCTGCACCCAAGAATATCATATGCAGCGTCCCCCAGGATCATTCCTTAACCCCATTCTGTGTAACACCTATATGACCCCCCCGGCCGACATCGTCAGTTCCTACATACTTACCTATGCAGGTGATACTCTGCTCATCCTCTCGCTCACAGAAGACCCCTTCACTGCCAGGCAGACTTCCGCAGCACCATGACCAGCATAGCCAACTAGATGAAAACTAACTGCCTCAAACTCAAGTGCTGATCTTCGGAAGAAACACATCCATGTAGGAACACCGCAGATAGCCAGCCGAACTTGGATGACGCTCGCAACTTCTGCATAATCTCCGACGGCGAACTGACCATGAAGCGCCAAATCATTGCAGTTGCCTCCTCCTGTTTCCACACCCTCCACATGCTCCGAAGAAACTCCTGATGGGTCCCAGTCAACTCCAGGACAGCTGTGACCCAGGCCCTCATGCCCAGCTGCTTAGACTATGGCAAAAGACTCTACTCCAGGGTCTCCCTCCAGCTTCTCAAAAGACTCCAGACCATATAGAATACCACAGCTAGACTTGTCCTGAACCTGCCTAAACTTACCCACATCACGCCCCACCTCAGAAATCTGCCTGGCTCCCTATCCAGAAGAGATGCCAGTTCAAGCTCCTCAAACACTCCTCCAAAGCCCCATACGATCAAGGACCACCCTACATTAACCACTGACTGTACTTCCACCAGCCTGCAAGACACCTGTGCTCCTCTTCGCTGGCCCTCGCACACACACACACAATCCATCACAGCCTCAGTTGCGACTGCTCCTTCTTCTACATTGCATCCGAGTCTTGGAACAACCTGCCCCTCCCTTTCCGAACAGCACCTTTACTAGCAGACTTCAGAAAGAGAATCGAGACCTGGCTCTTTCACAGAGAAACTGTACCCTAGCACCGAGATACCCCCAGTGGTGACAGTGCTGCACTCTACATATATTGATTTATTGATCCGGAGGCTGGAATGTTTCGATCCTAATTGGCCAACTTAAGTAGCAAGGTGTAGCATTGTACTCGCTGTGTGCAAAAGAGACACAGTGCACTAACTCTAAAAATAAATCAGTGTATTTGAGCATGAGTTAACACGGCGAAAGAATTAAGACGGAACAGAAATAGAAATCATTACTCAGAGGAAAGAATGTTAATGATGCATTTGCAATCATTTCAGTCTTGCATATCAGATAGCCCTGTTTTTTTTTTTCTTTTCTTGAGAAGGCCCTTCTGCATGTGCATGCTAGTGCACGCAGAATTGTCATCTTGAAATGGTTTTCCATAAAGCTTAAATATAAAGCATTTCAAAGTGGCCATTGTGGATGTTTCCATGCATATGCATGCACAAGTAACCATCTTGAATTATTTTTTTCTTTAAAGTAGAACAAAAATAATTCCTAGTTATCTGCTGGTGCATACGAATGAATGGGCATGCATGCTCTGTCATTATGACCATCCTGAATAAATTTTTTTTTTTCTACTTTATTCTTAATTCACTAGTATGAAACCTGGAGCAGTAATTCAAAAAACTATTTTTTACAGAAATTGTACAAATATAGGTCAGTGAGCAGCAGAGGACAAGTGTGCAAATCCTTACAAAATAAATTCTTTAAAAATAAATAAAAATTAAGTGGGAGAAGGAGGAGAATGGTGAAGTAGTAATGGATGGGTAACAAAAGGAAGTGACTGGCCCAGGATCAGTGTGCAGCTGCAGCACCCTCAAAAGTAATAAAAAAAAGAAATAAATAAAACAATGGAGCTGAAAGGGTGAGGGAGCACTATATGGGTGTTGGTCAGAAGCAGACGGAATAGAGCAGATAGATGAGGGGGCAGATAAAGCCCTGCATTCCCATGACGTGCCACAATATAGATGTAAAGATAGTTCCTTGATGTCAGGAGTGGAAGGTTACAAATCATCCTTTCAAAATGATGGTAAAGACTCCATGGTAGGACAAAATCAAAGATTAGACACAAAAGATGTTGAATCAGGATAATTTAAATTGATGGGCATTTATGAGCACTCCCTGTTTTGTATTATACACAGTAACTCTTTAACATCAGAAGAAGCTACATCTGTCTGTAGACAAGACCTAAAAGGGGTACTCTCAGATCAATCCATGGCAGGTTGAGCACCAGCCGTCTGTCACAGTCTTAGGTAGGATTCGATTCCAAGCAGATAGCCCAAGCCTTTCTGAAGCCAATGATTTTTGGTAATTTTATTAGAAACAAAGCACTAAAGAAGAGGGGAAAGGAGGAACACTGGAATATGTGATCACCTAGGTCTCGTTTACCAACTGTAACCAAAAAGCACAATGTTCAAACCTAATTTTTAAGCAAAGGTACTACACTGCGGTGGACTAAAGTTAAGTATGTCTCAATCCCAAATTGGAGCATGGTCGTAGTAAAGGACTGTGTGATGGCGAGCTTTAGCCCCTACTGTAACTGGAGCCTACAAGCCTTTTCGACGTTTGAGTTTTGAGGAGCTGTGGGAGGTGATAAAAATTTAGGCTCTTTAATATCTGCTCACTCCCTTCATTTTCTGTTTGTGGTTAAAAGGCATTATACAGTCATATGAGATATGCCTTATATGTATGGGCAATCTAGTTATTTTTGAAACGTTAGACTTACAGTAGTTGTCATGCAGCTAGCCACCTGGAGGCTAAGGAACAGGTTCTCCACCATGGGGAATCAGAGGATTCAAAGATGAAAGGAGGCGAATGAGGAAAAGCGACCTGTAAGTAGCAACCGCAAAACAATTTCTGCTTGTGGGAAACTAACTGTAGGAAAGTGAGAAAGTAACAAAGGTGAAATTAGGAGAAGCAAGGTGTAAAATAGAACAAAGAGCTAAGAGCCCACCAATGCACAGTTGTCATTCAAAGTCCACGTGGAAGTACATCCTTCATGCTTAGCATGATCCAAAAGAGGATCCTGGTTGGTTTCTCAAAAAAGTATGTCCTTGTTCCCAACATAGTAAATCTTCACCATCTCAGTGTAGTTAAGATGCTGATTACTTGCATGCATGGTTACCCAACCTCCTTGTCTCTGAAAGCCATATAACCTGGACACGCACTCCTATTCCGTGATGTACCACTGATTCTCTTGCGCACAAAATACCCCTTGTAGACTGATTACAAATAAACCACGTAACCCAGTATTCCCCACAGAACTGGGTAATCTACAATGTTCATGGAGGAATCATTTGCATACAAATATTCCAGTGATAATAAATACTATTAATGTTGTAATTAACCATACGTCAAATTCCATAAATGAATGAATCTTCAAACAGTGTGTAATTAATTTCTGGAAAAATTAAGAGAATTTTTACTAGTAACTAATAATATAATCATCAACATAGAAAAGCAACATACAGAATTGTTAATGTTTTTATACAAACACACTGTTGACCACGCTAGTCCACAATCCCTTTACATCCAAGGGACAGAAGGAGAGCACCAACCCTCCTGACTCTCCAACCTCAAAAGTTTTGGGTCCTTTGTGCAATCTTTCAAACAATCAGAAATCACTCCTAATGGAATCCAGCAGCTCATGCGCTGAATTGCGTCATGGGGAGTATAGTCTGGGGCACAACCTCAAAACCATGATCTCGGGTGAGTCATGATAGTATTAGACCACTAAAGTAAGAGGAGGGGGCTCCATTAGGGCTGTTAAAAATGAAGGCTTCACCCTGGAGACAAAAAAAGTATGTTTTAGAGCATTTATCAGTGGGGTTGCAGGATGGCTGACAACGGCAAAAGATTATGCCTGTATTCAAAGATTGATGGCACCTAGAAGTGATAGGTGGAGACAGTGGGTGGAAAATAGGGTGTTAAATAATATCAAAATTTTATAAGGGAATCTTTATTGAAGAACGTTAACTCTGCTACTAAAGCTAAGTTAGCTTAAATAGGCAGTTGGAATGGAGCAGGCATCTGTTATGATGATTATCTTGATAAATGTGGAAATTAAGTGCAGTGGAAAAGTTTGCGTCATGATAAATGGCATTGGAGTCTGGATTTTAGGGGAAGATACAGTCACCACTTACCACTGCTTGCATTTCCTTAGGGTATTCAGATGCTCCAGGAGAAGAACCAGAGGGACCTATATTTAAAATTATTTTATTTACCTTCTTGGTATGTTCCATCAAGGTTTAGAATGGAGCTTCATACTTGTGCAGCTCAGGCACCCGTTCACATCAGTCTGCGCAACCTGCTGGAGTTCCAGGCCATCTAGTCGGCATTCAGAGCCGTTCTTCCTTCAATCAAGGTAAGGCTAGTACGGTTTTCACAGAACACCCCCTGCCATGCGGTATTGCAACAAGCAGTCCAAGGTGGGGTCCTGGATCCTTAGTCAGGAGGCCTTGCGTCTTTGGACATGGCTGGAATGACGGGGCATTTCCTTGGTGGTATATCACCTGGTGAGCTCTCTGAACGACAGGGCAGACAAACTCAGCCATCAATGCCTACAGAATCACCAATGCACCTCCACCTAGAAGTGGTGTAAGGTCTCTTTCTGGAGTGGAGAGAGCCTTGGTTAGATCTGCTCAACACTGCAGAGAAGGCACAATGTCAGTAGTTTGTGTGATGGAGTTTCCAAGGGTACTTGGAGATGCTTTTTATCTTAAGGAGGAACTCCAGCCGCCAGTATGCTTTTTCCCCTAACACCACTACTGCCCAGACTTCTCAAGAACAGTACAGCAGGGTGTAATTAATTCTAGTTCCTCTGGATTGGGCATGGAGAGTTTAGTATCCAATACTTCTGAGCCTGAATATCAGTCCTCTGATCAGGCTGCCCCTTCAGGAGGATCTTCCGTTGAAGCAACAGGGGAGGGTTCTGCACCTGTGCACCCTCCAGCTTAATGCCTGAAGATTGAGCGGTGTCAGTTGACAGCTTTTGACCCTCGATACCCAAAGTCTGTGAACTTATTCTGGCAGTCAGGCATCCCTCTACCAAGATGATATACACCTGACGTTGGGACAAGTTTGTGGCATGGTGTGCATCCAGAAACATTATTCCCCTTAATGCATCCTATCCCAAGTACTCCCATTTGTTCTTTGTCTAGCCCAGCACGGCTCTGCTTAGGCCACATTTAAAGGCTATCCGTCTGCCATTTTGTCAATCTTGCAGTTGCCGGACCAACCTTCTGTGTTCAGCTCACCTGTTGTGACTAGGTTCCTGAAAGATTGCAGCATATGTTTCCCTTCCCCAGGTCATTCATCATGGCCCAGTGAAATATTAACTTGGTCCTTACATTTCTCATGTGCGCGCCTTTTGAGCTGCCCACTTCGCTCGCTTGCTCTCAAGATAGCTTTTTTAGTGGCCATAACATCGGCCGGGAAGCTCCGCAATATGCAGCCACTCTCTGCACCCTCCATTTACATCATTTTACACAGATAAGCTGGTTCCGAGGTCCGGTGCCTTCTTTCTTCCGTTGGTTGTGACACCCTCTCATATAAGCCAAAATGTCATCCTGGCTACCTTCTTTGCTCTTCCTCACCCTTTTGAAGAAGAGGATTGACTCCACTGTCTGGACCCAAAAAGAGCATTGCCGTTCTACCTTGATTGCACACATTTGAGTTCTAGATGGATGATCAACTCTTTGTAGGGAATATTCGGGTCAACAAGGGAAAGGCAGTGCAGAAATGGACAATTTTATGATGCATAGCGCTCTAAGATCACTGCATTAGCTCACAAAATCTATGTCCTGGATATCTCTCAGGTCGCAACATGGACATTGTTACACACGTTCTCTAAATATTACTGTCTGAATGGTTGGGTTCATTGTGATGGGCACTTTTCCCGCTTGGTCCTGCAGGACTTTTTGTTTTAAGCCGGAGAGTTATTGCGTAGGTATCTGTTCTAAGGTAAGGAATTTGCAAGTAACTTGTTCATCTGATAGGGACTTCTAGCGGCAGTTAGTAACACCTTATCTGGCAGAAACTGTCTAGAAGCAAATTCTCTACAACCCTCCCAACCTCTCTGCTCTGTGAATTGATTCAGTAGGGTCACAATTCTGATGGCTTTAACAGTATCGACCAGTATGTCCCCATTCTTTGTGGTCCTTAGCTTCTGGCGTGGAAAGTTGCGAAAATTAACTGACGTAAGTGAGCATGGTTTGCGCCAGCATAGGCCTGGCATTGGTCACTTTCAGCATGGCCTACGTGTAGCTGGATTATGCCACCTACTGGTGCAAAGGGTGTACTGCTCAAAAGTTTACGGCTCCAGCCTGACGCCTGGGGATTATTCTAAAGTAAGGAATCTGCGACTAGATAGTCTCTACCAGATAAGGCGTGACCAAAGATAAATAACTTTTTCATTACACATGCACGTGCCTATGAAGGGATGTGGTCTTAGCAGCGGCTCTTTCATTGCACCTTTTTAATCCTCATTTATATTCTTTTTTTTCCAATGCTACACTGCATCAGCAGAAAGCATTTGCAAAGCCATTAGATCAATAAAGAGGGCTGTATTGGCTTTGCCAATGCTTGTGTGTAGAGTACTTCTATCAAGAGCTGAAGAAAGTTGAAATGTTTCAAACATTTGCTTTCTTTTACCTACGCTGGATACTAAAGTTTAGTGCTGATTAAACTTTGACATGCCTGGCAGTTTCAATTTTGAAGCAATGGCACCCGAAGCCAACACCTTTCCGAACTCCTGTTGACATGAATCAAAGACTAAACTGCAACCTAAGGTTCTGGGGCTGTTGATTTGCCACTAGAAAGTATAAATGGGTCAAAATTCAACTGATAAACGTTTTAAAATTCGTAATTCACTCGCCAGAAAATAGGTGGTGGTTCTCGTTTTACTAGATTTTGTCAATTTAATCCATTCACAGGTGGCTAGCGTCAGTCTGTACTTGCACAGCCTAATTTATTGAGGGTTTTAGCCCCTGTAAATAACACCAGTTACTATTTACCAATGTGTGGCCATTATTTTACCGAACTCTGAAGAATGGAAGGCTGGGTCGAAGCAGGGTGCTTACAGAGCCGCATTTTACTCAGATGTTTCTCTGCGCTGTTTTGTTCCCCATACTGGGTACACGTTAACGAGATGAGAGATCAGCAGTTGCTCTGGGCTCCATGCACACCTTTTATTCCACAGGAGCCATCCTTTCATCTCCCTAGGACAAAGGCGGCTTTGTCTGGGAGTGCTTTTTACTGAGGCAGACCAAACTGGCTGATTTACTGGATCACCTGCTTTGGGATAAACAGTGCTCTGTGCTATTCACAGCAAATTATGGCCTTTTGTTGCATTGATACTTTTTTTCATTGAGGTCTAGCCTCATCCCATTTAAATGAAAGCTGCATTTTCAATGCTCCCGGTATCTGCTTTTCGCATTTTCTGCTATTCTTTCCACAGTAGCGAACTATGGCATAACAGGCCACTACCACAACAAAACGATGCCGCTTTCCTGTAATTGGCTTTGTAGCCAGCACCCCTTCAACTACAGAGATTTCACCAACCAGTTCTTTCACTATAATAGTTAATTCGGACCTTACTTCGGTTGACTGAAACATTGCAAATCTTTCTCCAAACTTTTATGGCTTTTAGTTGCCATCTACAGTTTACAACATTTTCGCCAGGCAAAGCACTGTTTTGAATCAGACGTGTCTGTGCATGAGGAAGTTTATTGCTTACTATTTTCTCAGGATAACATTCCATTCACAACCAGCTCAGGCTATTTTGAACCATTTATTATATAGCGCCTTGGTATCTGTGTAGGGTGGTGAAGTACTTGCCTGCATGGGCAGAAACCTGCGCCATATAAGGTGTGAGGTTGATAGGGCTTTGTCTTTCTTTTTGGTCCTATGTTTCGATGTTGTGTGTGACGATCTCCGCGGTGTTATGAGTCACCGCAGTTAGAAGTGTGGTGGATGTAAAGATGTGAGAGATGGACCTGCAGTTTATGATTTTCAATAAGCTGGAAACTTACTCGTATTCGACGTAGCTGATTACTGCAGTAGATTGGCCAACCTGATGTTTTGTTTAATATTTATTGTCTTGAGCAAGCATGGTTGGAGACAGAAGTTGTGGGGAGATCTGCTGTGGTAGATTTTGTTACCATCATCCGATATCGGAATGTCATTGTGAGATGTAAGGAACCTGACATACATAGTATGTAGCTAGTTGAGACTTGCAGTGGTGGATTAGATTAGAGTGCTCCAGTAGGCTAGCAGTATGTGGTCTTTTCAGTTATTCCACGCCTGTTAAGATGGTGATAGTGGTTGTGTGGACTGTGACAGTTCCGGGTAATTATCAAGACCTGTCTCAAGTGACTGTAAGATAAATAAGTGGCAAAAGGGAGTTCAGACTGTCTGAGATTCTGTTGGCTGATAACCCTTTAGTGTGAGGGTATTAATATCAGTGCAGGTCAGTCGAATTAAATATGAATTGACATTCCTGCTGAGTAAAGCCAGGTTACGTATAGGTCGTCCCTTCCTAACTTACCTGAGCATTTCGTTGGTTGTGTTCCACATCTGTAGGCTGTAAACTATAGATTGTACTTGAAACTATATTTCCAGGTTCTATCCCATGTTTGTCGGATGGTGTTATGTTGGAAATGCCCAAGTTTTCAACTATCTTCTGAAGTGAATATAATCCTGAATGCATCAAAACATGGCTGGTTGTTAGCAGCCTACAATGAGAAAGTAGTTCCTTCTATAAATTTCTTATGGCCATCATATGACAAGGAGGTATGATGATCAGTGATGTAAGCGTGGAGGCCATTGTCCTATTTTGTTTGTTATGCTTCATTTTAACGTGTAGGTACGCATTTGCGTAATAACCTTTTCATGTACACAATTTTGCAAATCAGCTCCCATCCCGCCATGTAATGTACAGTACGCCATTGCTTCCTAGCTAGGCTTGTGCTAAATAAATATTAGTACATAAGTACATGCAAACATAGTGGCCCTTTCCTGGGGCAGCTCTGTCAACTATGCACAGTGCCTTGACCATTGTTCTTGTAGCTGCAGGTAGCCAATGGAGTCATACGTTTTCTTGATTGAAGGTGGAGGAGTCTTGTGATAGCATATTGAATTAGTTGTATTTTGCGTTCTGATGAACCTGGGTGCTCCAAGTGTACACACTGATGGCATAGTCAAGCTTGAAGATTAGAAATGTGGGGGTTTCTTACAGCTTTTGTTAGCTCCAAGGTATGGGAAAGTGCAACACGTGTTTCTGTTGTGTAGAAGGCCTACTTACCCATGGATTTCGTATCTCTGTTGGTGTTGTTGGAGGGGCCTAGAGTTCCTTGCGCCACATGGTGGTAGGCTGATTTTTTTTTTTTTGCCACTCTCTGCAAATCACGATCTCTGTCTTTGTGGTGTTGATCTTTAGAGAGGTACTTGTCATACATGTATTTATGGTGCAATGGCAGTTGCCAAGCTTTTAGTTGTAGAGGACTTCTGGGTGGTACAATTTTAGAATCATTTGTATGTCATCTGCATAGTTGTAACTGGTGAGGTTGAATAATTTAATCAAGTCTGGTAAGAGGGTTAGGTAATGAATAGTAGATGACATATGATCGACCTCTGAGGGAGCTTGATGTGAAAGCGGATAGATAAACCACACATTGCCTGTCTCTGAGGTAAGAACCAATCAGTTTTAGAAGTTTTTCATGTAATACAAGATAATAACCTTTGTAGTAGCATTTGGTGGTTGACCGTGTCAAATGTGGTTGTTTTATCCGGAAGCAATAGGAAGCCACTCGTTCATCTCCACTGTGAGATTTAGGTAATTGGAAGTGGATCTGATGGCTGATGCTGTACCTCTTTCTGGTCTGAAACAGGTCTGTAGGTTTGACGTCAAGTCATCTTAGTCTAAATTTAGAAGGTTGCGTGAAGACTGATCTTTGAAATATTTTTCCTACTGACAGGCCATTTGCTATTGATCTGTAGTTTGTGGGGTCGAAGAGTTGAAGTTTTTCTATTTGAGAAATTGTGTATTTTATGGAGTTTTCAGCTCAAGTGCATCTGAACCTAGTTCTATGGATTTGTTGAGGAAGCTTCCCGCTATCTCCTCTGCAAAGTTTGTGCGAAGGATATCTTTAAAGATTTGTGGGGGTGCTGCGCCTAGCTCTGATCCTGATATTCCGCTTTCAATAATAATGCTGAGGAAATATTTTCCTGAGAGGGTATTGAAAGTGTTTAGTATTTAGTGGTGGAAGTTTGCTTTCGTCTTTTTTTGTGGTGGTTGGTGTTGTATGTTATATTTTGGGATGTTGTCCGTGTTCTCCTGAAAGTAATTTTCCGTCTTTCTAATTTTTGAGGTCAGTTCATTGAGATTTTTTCACATACGTCTTGTTGGGTCGTTGCTGCTTTTTTGGCACTCAAAATCGTGGAATTCCATTACAAACTTGTGGAGTAATTTGGAAGGGTAGTCCACTTCAGTAATGCATGTATAGTAGTGCATACTTTATGTGGCTCTGATGGCTTCTCGCGGGCTCTGTTATAGTGGCATAGTGTAATTTTTGTCTTTATCATATCCTGGTTTTGTCCTCCTGCTGCATTGTTTTATGTAGAGTTGTCTCTTCATTCTTTTGAGGTTGTCATTTTCCTTTTAGTGTTTTTTGTGTGTTTAACCCTGGATGTGATTATTATTGGTATATATTTGTCCAATGCAGTGGAGATCCAACTGTTGAAACTGTGAATGTTTTCAGGTCATATTTATTGAAGATCTTTCAAAATGGGAGTTGAGTTCATGGAGATATATTGTTTTTTCCATTGTCTTAGTCATGAGCACGTGATTTACTTGCATTTGCCACAAGGCCAAAATTCGGTCACATTTAACACTACCTCATGATTCTGCTGCACAAAACTCTAGGTCCGATACCAATGCATGCACAACCAACTCATTATTTCATTGTGTTTACCAGTAGGTTAGGATTCCATTACTTTGCCGAATAGCTCAGCATTCTTTTTCATTCTACGCAAGCTAACTGTTCTGCTCCATCCGCCATTTGTTTAGGAATCTGTTTAATTCACCACTGTCAGGGTTCTGTTCCTCTTACCATCCTTTTGATGATCTGACTTGTATCCTCCTTCTGCGAACATTTAGGGTACTGTTTTTAAGTGTGCATGCACCGTCAGCGAAATCTATTGGTAACAAAAAAAAAACAAGCCTTTGCAATGCACTAGGGTCTCGCATTTCTCAGAGTTTCAGCTATTAGCAGTTGTAAACTCCCAACCGGATTTTTCTTTCCACACTGAAAGAAAAAAACAGCGCTGCTACAGTTCACTCGTAATGAAACCTATCAGAAAAAATGCAATTTTCTACGGAACCGGCAAAAGTGCAATTAACTATGTAACGGGGTCGATGTTACTCGACTTCTGCCAAGCGAGATTGCGCTGCGAAGAAAAGATAAAAAGTAGTCCACAAACCTGACGGTAAACAGCGAGCCTCGCATGTTTTCAGTACTTGGTCGCTGCTCTCGAGGAGGGCTAACCACCGGGAAAGGCATGACGTTTGCGTGCCTTCCACTAATGACGTGACGTGAACGGGGCTCCGAGCCCTTTTCTAACTCCTAAAGCGTCTCACAAGCGAAACGCAAGCGCATGCGACGCAGGCTCGACCCTAAAAAGATTTAAAACCTGCTTAGAGACTGGCAATTTCTTCCATGTCCTTTTGTTTTCTTGCTTCTAATTGATTAGTTCTTCCTCCAGACCTTCCAATGTCTGTTCCTGCTGTGGAGCATGGGCCTTGTATACCTTCCTGTCTGTGGCTCTTGTCCTTGCTTTACTTTTAGACATGCACTCTCGAAGAGTATATTTATGCAATCTTATCTCCCACCCCTGTGTTGCTCCCCTGCTGCTGCCTGCTGCTCCCGCCCTCCACCTCTTCCAGTTTGGCACCTTGAAATGGCCATGAGTGGCGATGCAGTGGTGGTGCCCTGATGGTGGTCCTTATCTGTGCTGACCTCAACTTTCCCCTCCCAGCTGGGACATTCACTGGCCGCCTCCACTCTTCATTTTATCCATCACTGTTCCCTTTGGCTCCTGTCAGCGTCATCAAGCAGACTTCAGGTTGCACTCCTGGAAACAGCCATGAGTGGTGAGAAGACGATTCACCCTTATGGTGGTCCTCCTCACTGCTGATCTCCACCCTCTCCCTCCCAGCTGGGACAATCCCTGCCCACCTCCATTCTTCACTCCATCGGTCAGTGCGGCTCCTATGCACTGGCATGACAGAGTGGCAGATCTGTCCATCGGATGGAGGGGACCCACAGTCTCTCTCTCTTTAATTTGTTTTTTTGTTTTGTTCTGGTGGTGCTTTGCTCACGTCTGTTGTTTTTTCTCCATTATTACTTATGCCAATTTTTTCATACAATTCCCTGTCCTTTAATGTGAACCCTTACTTATATAATTGTAATTTTCTTTTTTTAAGTTTAATATTTTAAAGAGGACGAGGCTGATTTTTCATATTTTTTATTTATACCTCGCAGGATGCCATTTGAGGAGCCAAACCTGCTGTAGAAAGAGGAGCTCACTCCCTCCTACCTTCACCTCGCTCCACTGACATAGGCTGGCTTTAACGCAAAAGAAAAAAAAACACTGACGCAGTCAGTGCTGCAGCGTGATAACCTTTTTTTATTTTTCCTTTAGTCTATATTGCTGAGCAGCTCACGCTGCTGTGCAACACGTCTTAAAAATTATATATATGTGTATATATATGTATATAAAAAAAATTGACAAAGCCATTCGATCTCGCATAGGTGAAAGCTATCGGCTTTGTCAATGGTTGTTTCTTTAAGCACTTCATAAGAGGGCAGGTGTGTTCCAGCTCCTCTGTTGTGGGCTTCTCGCTCTCAAATCCGCACCCCATGTGGTTTGTCGTTTTCTCCTTTGCCACTTGGTTTTGCCCTCTTTTGCTGCTGTTCCCGTCAGTAGCCCCTTTGTACCCCCTCCCCTCACCCTAACTTTTTTTTTTCTTAAAGTCCTCTCCTCTTTTCTTCCCCCACCAGCTTCTCTACCACCTGCGGTGTTTGTTTTGCATTTTTTGGAGAGCCCCACAACTCCTAATTGGTGCCCGGCCCTGTGCTTTGAGACATTGACTTTTGCGCAAGTGACAATTCTTGAATTCTGGTGGAGACTGCATCTTATTTAATGAACACCTTTTTATGAGCCTCGGTACGTCCTCCACCAGAATTTACTTCTAAACCCCAGCTGTTAGTGGAATTGAAAAATGATGCTTGTATAGAAATTACCTGTAAATTAAATTCAGAAAGTAATTATTTTTGTGGAAATTCAAACAATATGCTCATGAAAACTCTCTTGTGCTTCAGATGTTATATGATTAACACACTCCTGCAGAAGCGCGCACATGGATGCACAAAATACATCGAATTAATTAATTATGCACAATTGGAAAGAGTTCAGCACCAAATACATAATGACCTATCAATAAAGCTAGTGATCTGGAAACAGACCTTTCAATGTAATTAATTGGTATGTTATTTAATGTGAATAATTATTTCCCGAAGATTACAGTTTGATACATCTCAGACAATAGGGAATGCCAGTCTGTGAGTGCTGGCTTCTCGTGTTGGATAAACAGCCATAGACCAAGCTCAAAATATGTCTACGTGTTACTATTTTTGGGGTGTCTTTGGCACTCCAAGGTTGTGGCCTACTGCCCTCTCCATGTGAAATAGGGTTCAGAGTCATGGAACAGATTTTCTTTGTGGGGTGGGGGGAATCCTACTTAGTTTTTTTCATTAAATATTTGTGTTTCTGAACTAGGCAGACAGCTGCCTCTGATATGACTCTTCCGAGAACATTACTGGTATTCTTAATTAATTTAAGGTTACCCCAAACTGTTACTATACATGTACCATAATAATATGTACGTTATGCTTTGCAAATTGGGAATGAGTGTTGCCGCACAGGACTGGTCCAGCCTCCATTCTTTGTGCTCTTCCTTTGGATTCAGATAGTTTGAATTTCACCAAAGATGCTACCTGCTCACCCCCCCCCCCCCCCCACGCCCCCGCACCTAAGCAGGGGCTTCAGCGATCTCAGGGCTCCTCTTTGAAAAGGCAATCTTCCTGACCTCTGGCATAATTGGCCGGATCTTTGACCTTGTCAAGTGCACTCGATATTAATTGGCAGTGCCTCAGTCAAATGTCCATATCTCACTTTTAATTTTCTGGACTTGCACATACCTTTGCTGGTGAGGTGCGTTCAAAGTGTGGAAGCGCGCACTGCCGACTCCCTCTTGGCTTGGACTAAACCTGTGTCCCAGCTGAAACTGTCGGCTGCCCTAAAGATGCACACACAATAGTGATTATTCAACCTGACGAGCACAACCCTTCGCACTACCTTATGCCGTTTCAATAATTTTACATTATATTTTGACCTGTAGTGTCTGATCCAACACTGTTTTCTATCTGACTCTCTTTATCCAGGGATCTTTGTTGTTTGTTGTGAGCCACATTTGTTCCTGAGTTGCCTGCCTTGTGACACCTTGACTTTGGCACACCTATACCATAACCCCTGTGCATGTTTGAACTCGTAGACATTGTCTTCTTCACTTGTAGACTCTCTCAGTACTATTTTGTTTGTTCTCTACTGTTTTATCTTCTGTTTGCAAACGTTTAGCTTTACAAACATCTGTAAAATAAACACTTGCAAAGTATCTGATTTTGGTGGGAAGGACGGCGTTAGGTGTCGGAAGACCTTGTAGGGAACTTATAAGGCCTTGTACCTTCACATTCTCTATACCAACGCCTGGAATGTGATTTGCGAAGCACGTCAATTAAATTTAGTAGAAGACAGACTGTGGGGGTGGGTGGGGGCGGGGCATAAAGGGCTACAAGGAATGACTCTGTACTACTCTTCACTTCCAGAGAGGCAGCAATACTGCATTGCACCCAGATAGGAGGGAGAGAGCACAGCCTTGAAATGTACAGATTAATAGCCTCGACTGCAAAAAAACATAACAGAACAGAAGAGTAAATTAATGGTATCAACATTATTTCAGGTCTCCAGGAGGCATTATCAGTAGCCCTGTTTTGATTGCCTTATCTATCTAGCTAAACAGACATACAGGAGTTGATTAAGGCAGATAAGGTTGTGTCTGGGTATCCCACTGTGTAACCCTGATTAGCCTAAAGGCCTGTAGACAGACTGGCCTAAAATGCTGTTTTGACTTTGTTGTGCATGTTATCTCTGTAGGGAGAAGTCGGTGGGGGGAGAGGTAGCAATGTTGACTTTTGTTTTCCATTTGTCCGATAAGTAAGAGTCACTTCACTGTCTGTTCCTTCTGAAAAGCTGCATTTGCTGACGAGGCTAAATGACAATTTCACTTCCTTAGGTCCTTATTTTTGCTGAGCCAAGAGGGTTGTTCTGTCAGCTGTGTTTGTGCTCCAGACCTCAGGATTCTCTCTTTCAAATCATCCCGGGTATGTGCCTTGTTGATCAGACTGAGTTTACAAGAATTAAACAAAAATTGAAACGATAGCCACGTTTGGAAAAGGCGCACGAAAGTGGCCTTTTGTTGATCAGAATCAAGGAGCTGCAAAGCCCAAAGTTTTTGATATAGGTGCCTACCTCTGGTGATGCTTTTTTGTGTTGACAAGTGTTTGGCACGAGCAGCTATCCCTTCTGCTCTTTAATAACAGGCTTCAACACTGTGGGGTATTGGGGAGAGATTCTGTAACAGCTTAAAAATGTCCTTCAGGGACTAGATTCTAAAGTGAGCACGGGCTGCAGGCATTTCCAGCTGCAACCTGGCTTGTGTTAGGAATGGGATGGGGCTGGCCCGCATTCCTGCTCACTGCAGGCCTCCTCCATTGGTGTGCAGCCAAAGGTTAATATAGATGTCACACAATTCTCTCTGGTTTTCCCTCGCGCAGGGCCTTATTCATAATAGTGTGCCTACAGCTGTGTTTTCAGTAATTTTTTCACAATCGCTTCCCTTAATAAAAATCCTTCTCCCCTGCTTGTATAAATCTAACGGGGTTGATGTTCGTTTGATCTCAAGTTATTTCCCTCTTACAGCAAAGCGTACACAAAGTTTAGCGTACATGTCCAGTGGGGGTTCATGTCATTTTGATCTGCATAACCAGGAAAATAATCTTACTTCTTAGACGGTCAAGGGCTATCCTGCTGAGGATTGTGATAGGGACTACCAAATCCCAAATATCGGCGGGTCACAGTATTGTGCCCACAGTATCGAGGAGCGATAAATAGAACAGGCAAGCGCACAGAGGGAGCAAAGGTTTACTGTTCTTAAATCCACATTGACGTACCTTGACGATATAAAATCACCAGGGTATGAACATGTGAAGTGAGATGTATAGAAACCTACTTTTTGATAATTGGTTGCTCTAAATTGTGGTCACTATATTGTGACCCCCCCGATATTTCTGACCCAGTATTCGCAGCCTCCTCAGTGCTGAGCAGGAACGCCAAAGAAGAGGCCATATAATTAAGAGAGTAAACAGCTGTAGTTGCTGATGTTCTTGGGGACCTCCTAAGGTACACCCTTATTTCTTGGTAGGATGAAACGTGAAGTCAGTGCTTTAAATGGAAATACAGAAGTGCCGGTACTCGCTGTCCAGAGTACCTGTTTACCCCTGTGAAGTGCCTGTACTCTCCCATTATATATATTGCAGTAGAGCTGCAAAGTGGAGATACTCAGTACCGGACAGTACCCGCCATTTAAAGCACTGCGTGTAGTACTTGTCTTTGGACGTCCGGCCGAGCCACCGCCGTTTTGTGTCAAATGCATAGTACATATGTATCAAAAGTGTGAGTCAAGCTTTGATAAAAGTAGTGCTTTCCTTCGAAGAGAAGGATGGAGGGCGTGTGTGTGTTTTCTCTTTTCTCAAAGTTTTGATCTCTCTTTGTCGGGTTTCCTATAGCTCTCCCCCACCCCATCTTCAGATGTAGAATAGTGTAAGAGTGCTGCCTGCTAAATCGATAGCCTATTGACTAATTGGCCCAGGAGAGATGAGAATTAACCTTTACACCAGTTCTTGGAAACCTTAAAAATGCGTTATTCACATTGAATTGTAATTATGAAAAGAGGAAAAACCGCAATTGATCGGGACTGTTGACAGCCCTCTTTCAATGGGAAAGGCCGGGTAGTTTTAGTGGAGTAGATTTTGGCATCCTTTTGGGTAGAGTCATCGGAGGATGTGCCGCCCCCCTCATGTTGTTTCAAGGTGAAAAGGAAGCCTTTCTAAGTTGTGATGCAGCTGTGGACTCCTGCAACCTATCACCAGGTTCTGCTGGGGAAAAAAATCGTTTGGTAGTGACATTTTTTATCACGATTGACTTCAGCAAAGCGTGTCTCGAATGCTCCCGTTATTTCTGTTGAATTAAAAAACATGTTAACTGCTTGAATTAGGGCAGAAGAAAGAGTGGAACTACAGGTTATCTGAGAATGATTCAGAGCTCTCCGATTGTCCATGGTCCTAGACTCCAAATTCAGCCAGACCTTTTTTATTTATTTTTCGTCATTTTGTATTTCAGTGCTATAACCCTGCTTCTGCAACAGGGGAAAAATACATGTGTGAGAAGCAAGTTGAAGAGAAATGCAAGTGAAAATATTAGAACTGGCTGGACGGGTCACATCTAATAGGGCACAATTAAAAAACTCCGAAGATTACATCGATCGACCATGTCCTTACACGCTTGATGTGTGAAATTAATTTGTTTGCACGTCTGTTTGCAATTTCGTCCTCATGAAAAGGGGACCAACACGTTTAGACAGTATTTCATTTGAGCCAGTGGTTTGCGGTGCTCAACACCGGCTCATGTTGGTGCTGTCTGGCACTTTTTGAGATAAGCATAACAGTATTTAATGAGCCAATATACATTAAAATAAATAACACCTGCCACTCATACCATCATTATAGCTCCCATTGTGGCCTGGAATAGTTTGAAATGTCACACTTGCAGCAACGCGATGGTTAGTACTTGTCATTGGCACTGGTTTGTACTTTTGTCATTGGGAGAGGTAGTGGGTAGTGCAGGCTGCAGTAGCCTCCGACAAGGGCCCTGCACCTACTTTTATTCTTTTTTTCTACAAATTAAGTATTGCTCTTAGTCTGCATTGGGAAGCTGTGGAATAGAACCCGGGATCTGAAAGGATTATATCAAAATCAATTTTCTTAAAGAAGAGAGGATTTTTTTTTCTCCAAATGCAGGTGGCAAGAATGCAGAAAGCTTTAGCGTTCCCAAGGACAAATTCGAGTTTTTTTTTTTTTTATGTATCTTCATGCTCCAATCATTACCTTGACAATACTAGGACTGATTCCGCGAGGAGATCTCGAAATTTAAACAAAGATTACCTGCTTCCAGCTTTCCAAGGTTTACCTCGTTTAGCAAAGGTGTGTTATCTAATTTACATGCTCACAATTAAGCAACGTAACAGGGAACCAGCATGATAATCAAATTAGTCCAGCACACATTCTTTCTCTTCAGACCTTGCAAGCTATTGTAAAGCTCTTGGATTTTGAATTTCCTCCAAGTTAGGAAAGACAAAGCAGCCATGCTGACCTCTAGTCTGCAAAGGTGCGTTATTTCCATAGCACGAGGTGGCAATAGTATGAAATGTCTCTAGTAAGCCTCTACTTCAGTAGGTAACTGTTAGACGTGCAGCCTGGGATCATTTGCCCTAATGTGCCCCATGAGCTGGAAGCACCTGCTGCTTTTCCTCCATTGGAAACATAGATACAAGTTGCACTGTGGTTTAGCGTACCACTGCTTCAACTATGTTTGGTCTTGTGTAGGAAGATCACAGACTACTTTTTGACACTTTACTAGTAATTTTGGATCTGCACATGAAAGTAAGTCATACAGTCAGTTACAACAAGGTTGATTTGGTTTGATTGATTGATCTGATCAAAGAGTCAGCCTTTCTATACAATGAGCAACTTTAAGTTATGGTCTCAACAATATTAGGTATGAGGCTGTAGCTAATGGTGGTAGTATCCCTTATAACGAGCCAGGACTCCTGGGGCCTGAAGTGGCGGTTGGGATGACGATAATACAGTGACTGGCAGTGTGTATCAATTCTAGAGGCTCGTTTGCATATCCCCTGCTCAGTCACATTTCATATATGTTTTGAACTCTATCCATGTGGAATCAAATTTGTGTGACTTATCATTAATGATCTCAGAGAGCTTCTCCGTGGCAAAGACCACAATAGGTGTAGTGAAATGGTAATTGGTTGTTTGCAAACCAGAGCAAGGGACAACTAGCAGCGACTAGAAGGTGTGGTATAAGTTTACCCATGGGGTAGGAAATGAAAGCACAATGTTCTCCCAAGAGTTGCCAAGAAGCACACAGCGGTTTGTTCTAATGGTAATGTTATGTGCTTAATATGTGATAGGATTTCCTTCCAGTATGTCTGAACCTGAGGGCATGCGCACTACATAAGGAAGTAAGTGCCACCTTCCCCACAGTTTTCCAGCATAATGCTGTGGCACACTATTCATAGCATGGATGTGAGCGGAAAATCAGTACCACCGTGTTAGTAGCTTATAGGCATTTTCTATGTAGTGGACACAGATCGCTGCCTTTGGGATCATGCTCTAGGGTGATACCTGGGGGAGAATATGGCAGACCGCCACAAAGTCTTGTTCCCAGTTTCGAATATATTCATGTTTGGATTTTGTTTGCAAGTCTAAGAGGTTCATTTGAAGCCATGTTATGCCTAATGGACATGTTTGTGAATAGTATTTCCAGAGTGGCCTTTTCTCTGCCAGCTGGAAGGAATACCTTTTTGAGAACTGGCTCAATGTAAAAGCTGTAGAAGTCAAAAGCTGTCAGTTATCCCAAGCCCCCAATTAGTCATTAGTTTTCTCTTGAAAGAAGTGTTCAGTTGGAAACAAAGTCACCCAATAATGAGGGGATTATAGGCATTCTAAGTGCTAAAAAATGGGACATGAAGACCTGGTGGAAAGTCCAAATTGTGCAGTAGGTAACTGGGGTAACTGGTAGGCAGTGGAGCCTTCCTTTCACGCAGTTGTCTGCAAATACTCTAGCAGTATCATAGTGAGGGTGAATAATGTTATAATCCCTCACCATAGAATTGTAGGAAGCCTTATCATTAAGAGTAGAGGGGAGGGGGAAAAGCCTATATCGATTCGTATCTATCCACTTTTCTTCCTGTCATGGTTCCATTCTAGAGCTGGACGAATCTGGGCTGCCTGAACATAGGTTTTACTATTAGGAATTCCTAACCCTCCCTCTGTGGTCGGTTTAAATAGTGTTGCTCAGAAGACCCTAGGAGACTATATCCTCCATACAAAAGATAGTAGATTTTCTGTATATTATCCATGATTGAGGTTTGTCATCGCAGTGGAAGTGTCTGAGTGGTGTAGAGGAATAAAGGCAAAAAGTTAATCTTAAAGCACTTCATCCATTCCACCTAAGTTAATTCCAACTTCACACATCTATCGAGGGCCTTAAAAAGTCTGTGATAGGGGCTGGATGTTTGCCTGGTGAGGTTTTTTGAGGAAGAAGAATGCCCAGGTGTTTAATTGGGCCTGGAGTCCTTGTAAACCCATTGCATTCTAGTGCCTCCTCAGCTTCTGGGTGATTGTCTAGTACTCCCATACTACTAGATTTCCAAAAACGGATTTTAACACCTGATACCTCAGTGAAACCTCTTCCTTAAAGGCAGGACATGCCGCTGTCAGTCAAGAAACACTAGATATCATTGGCATAAATAGCCAACTCAAATTCTAGGTTAGCGACTGTCAACATGTTTATATTCTTGTTGTTCTGGATCTTTTGAATTAGAGGCTGTATAGAAAGAGCAAACATCAAGGGTGACTGGGCATCCCTGGTCTGTAGCTCATGACAGGTTGAGCTTTGGTGAGTGTAGGAAGTTGGCTCTGTATGCACTATTTCAAAGTAAGGAATAGTATGCACAGAGTCCAAGGGTTCCTCTTAGAGGTAAGATAGTGGCAAAAAGAGATAATACTAATGCTCTATTTTGTGGTAGTGTGGTCGAGCAGTAGGCTTATCGAAGGAGTAGTGTTAAGCATTTGTTGTACACACACAAATGAGGAACACACACTCAGAGACAATTCCAGGCCAATAGATTTTTGTATAGAAATATATATTTTCTTAGTTTATTTTAAGAACCACAGGTTCAAGATTTACATGTAATACTTCAAATGAAAGGTATTGCAGGTAGGTACTTTAGGAACTTTGAATTAGCAAAATAGCATATACAGTTTTCACATAAGTCACATATAGCTATTTTAAAACTAGACAGTGCAATTTTCAACAGTTCCTGGGGGGAGTAAGAGTTTGTTAGTTTTTGCAGGTAAGTAAACCACCTACGGGGTTCAAGTTTGGGTCCAAGGTAGCCCATCGTTGGGGGTTCAGAGCAACCCCAAAGTTACCACACCAGCAGCTCAGGGCCGGTCAGGTGCAGAGGTCAAAGTGGTGCCCAAAACACATAGGCTTCAATGGAGAAGGGGGTGCCCCGGTTCCTGTCTGCCAGCAGGTAAGTACCCGCGTCTTCGGAGGGCAGACCAGGGGGGTTTTGTAGGGCACCGGGGGGGACACAAGTCAGTACAAAAAGTACACCCTCAGTGGCACGGGGCGGCCAGGTGCAGTGTGCAAACAGGCGTCTGGTTCGCAATAGGTTTCAATGGGAGACCAAGGGGTCTCTTCAGCGATGCAGGCAAGGGGGGGGGGCTCCTCGGGGTAGCCGCCACCTGGGCAAGGGAGAGGGCCACCTGGGGGTCGCTCCTGCACTGGAGGTCGGATCCTTCAGGTCCTGGGGGCTGCGGGTGCAGAGTCTTTACCAGGCGTCGGGTCTTGGAAGCAGGCAGTCGCGGTCAGGGGGAGCCTCGGGATTCCCTCTGCAGGCGTCGCTGTGGGGGCTCAGGGGGGTCAACTCTGGCTACTCACAGTCTCGTAGTCGCCGGGGAGTCCTCCCTGTGGTGTTTGTTCTCCACAAGTCGAGCCGGGGGTGTCGGGTGCAGAGTGCGAAGTCTCACGCTTCCGGCGGGAAACATGTGTTGTTTCAAAGTTGCTTCTTTGTTGCAAAGTCGCAGTCTTTAGGGAACAGAGCAGCTGTCCTCGGGAGTTCTTGGTCCTTCTAGATGCAGGGTAGTCCTCTGAGGCTTCAGAGGTTGCTGGACCCTGGGAACGCGTCGCTGGAGCAGTGTCTTTAGAAGTGGGGAGACAGGCCGGTAGAGCTGGGGCCAAAGCAGTTGGTGTCTCCGTCTTCTCTGCAGGTTTTTCAGTTCAGCAGTCCTCTTCTTAGGTTGCGGGAATCTATCTTGCTGTGTTCTGGGAGCCCCTAAATACTCGATTTAGGGGTGTGTTTAGGTCTGGGGGGTTAGTAGCCAATGGCTACTAGCCCTGAGGGTGGCTACATCCTCTTTGTGCCTCCTCCCTGAGGGGAGGGGGGCACATCCCTAATCCTATTGGGGGAATCCTCCATCTGCAAGATGGAGGATTTCTAAAAGTCAGAGTCACCTCAGCTCAGGACACCTTAGGGGCTATCCTGACTGGCCAGTGACTCCTCATTGTTTTTCTCATTATCTCTCCTGGACTTGCCGCCAAAAGTGGGGGTTGTGTCCAGGGGGCGGGCATCTCCACTAGCTGGAGTGCCCTGGGGCATTGTAACACAAAGCCTGAGCCTTTGAGGCTCACTGCTAGGTGTTACAGTTCCTGCAGGGGGGAGGTGTGAAGCACCTCCACCCAGAGCAGGCTTTTGTTTCTGTCCTCAGAGAGCACAAAGGCCCTCACCACATGGGGTCAGAAACTCGTCTCTTAGCAGCAGGCTGGCACAGACCAGTCAGTCCTGCACTGAACAATTGGGTAAAATACAGGGGGCATCTCTAAGGTGCCCTCTGTGTGCATTTTTTAATAAATCCAACACTGGCATCAGTGTGGGTTTATTATTCTGAGAAGTTTGATACCAAACTTCCCAGTATTCAGTGTAGCCATTATGGAGCTGTGGAGTTCGTTTTTGACAGACTCCCAGACCATATACTCTTATGGCTACCCTGCACTTACAATGTCGAAGGTTTTGCTTAGACACTGTAGGGGCATAGTGCTCATGCACCTATGCCCTCACCTGTGGTATAGTGCACCCTGCCTTAGGGCTATAAGGCCTGTTAGAGGGGTGACTTACCTATGCCATAGGCAGTGTGAGGTTGGCATGGCACCCTGAGGGGAGTTCCGTGTCGACTTAGTAATTTTCTCCCCACCAGCACACACAAGCTGGCAAGCAGTGTGTCTGTGCTGAGTGAGGGGTCCCTAGGGTGGCATAAGACATGCTGCAGCCCTTAGAGACCTTCCCTGGCATCGGGGCCCTTGGTACCAGGGGTACCAGTTACAAGGGACTTACCTGGGTGCCAGGGTTGTGCCTATTGTGGAGACAATGGTACATTTTAGGTGAAAGAACACTGGTGCTGGGGCCTGGTTAGCAGGGACCCAGCACACTTCTCAGTCAAGTCAGCATCAGTATCAGGCAAAAAGTGGGGGATAACTGCAACAGGGAACCATTTATTTACATGTGTGCCGTTCATCTTGATGTGTCTCGGGCCTTTTTGTAGCTTACTTTAAGCCAGTGTTTCATTGGATTTTGGATATAAATGACCAGTTAACCCTACTTAAGGCCTTCTCTGCTTGCAGCAAGAGAAGGACCATTGATTGTTTTGTGTTTTCTGTCACCTCGATCAGGGAAATTGCCCTTCTAGTTTTGTCTCTCACATGTTGGCTTTTAGTAAACCACAGTGCTGTGGAAAATTCGTTTGGGCATTATAGTGTGAAGTCTATGTACTAACAGACGCAAATATCATCACATCCCTTTTTAACAATTCTGTAGGTCTATAGGAAGAGCATGCCAATGGGTCTTTATTGGGTTTCTATAATAATCTTAGCTGGGATTGTAGAATGGTGTCTGTCACCAATCACTTCTAATATTGGAGTAAACACCTTCACTAGGAGTGTAGCGAGGAGAAGGGAGTAGGTTTTATAAAATAAGGTTGTAAAGCCAAATCTGCCTGGCACCTTCGCCCAGGTAATCATTTCATAGTTGCTTCGATTTCTTTGCTTGTGATATCCACTTCCAGTGGGGAGCTGTCTTCTCCATCTAGTAGGCAAGTGATGTGCCTAATTAAAATATTGAGCTTCTGAAGGGCTGGGTTCTGTAATTACGGTAGTATAAAAGTCAGCAAATGTGTTTTAGTATGCGTTACACCAGAGTTATTTCAGATTGCAGGGATGAAGTCCCATGTAGGTTTTTGTTGGTTTGTTTGGTAGTAACCCATCAGCCTTGTCTCCCTTCTCAAAGTATAGAAGTTTCTTCGCCACTTCGCCCATTACCAATTGCTCCATTTTGCCCCTTGCTTTTGTAACGCTCTATATGTTCCTTGTGAATTATCTAATCTGTACTCTGCATCAAGACACTTCAGTTCTGGTTCCAATTAATGCCCCCCCTCTCCTTCTCCAGGTGCTCAAACTGTACTGTGAGATATTAACTCTCCCCGTAAGACAGCTTTCACTGCATTCCTTATTGCGCTCCAACTGACCTTGTTTTTGTCGTTCTCTTGAAAATAATGCATCACAAATTTTCTCCTTCACAACAGGGTACCTTAAGGCCACTTCACTCACCACCCAAGGCCTAGAGAGGGGTGGTTGTTGTACCAAGGGCAAAGATTCTGATTACCACTGCGTGGTCCCATAAACTCTTTGGATCAATGTCCTTGGAGACGTTGCTGAGGCAAATCTCCAGAGACCAGGAGAAGACTTTTGCATGTGTCAACTTGTGTACATGTGAATAAAAAGTGAATACTTTTTTTCTCATAAGTGTTGCTGCCACTAGGCATCTTTCACATCTATGTTTGCTATACCCTGAAGTAAGGAGGCAGTGGGGTGGAGTAGGTATATCACATCGGGAAACCGTCTTCTATCGAGCTTGGGATTCCATTGCAATCTCTGCTTATAATTAGGTGCCCCTTTAGTGATGTGTATGAGTTTGGGCATGAAGTCAGCTTAGAATGGAGGGGAACATCCCAATCTTCCCCTGTTGCCCTAAGTATCTTGTCCTTCCTGTCGTTTGGACTCTGGGCCAACTTGTAAATTCCACCCTAACAAGATTGCTACTACTCTTGTTTTAGTATTGTGTGGAGTAAATTTGTGATGGGAACCAAAAAGATCTTAGGCCTTGTGCATCTTTGTACCATAAATTAGTCTCCTGTAGTATTGCATCTTCGTCCTTATTAAGCATGTAGCATCTTTAAAAAGCTTGTCTATTGCTCAAGGAACTAAGCCCTTGAACATTGAATGGAATTATCGTCAGCGGAGATATGTCCCACCCAGATGGCATTCTGTTCACTCCTCTGCCAAAGGTGGGGCTAAACAGGGTGGAGTTGGTGAGTCAATGAGCAAGGCAGTTGTCCAGGAGTCCCCCTCTGGATTTGGCTCTGTGGTTCAAGGGCTGCTCTGTGTCATTAATATAGAAACCATGTGCAGATAATAAAAGACAACTGACCTTTAACACAGCAGTACCATAAACCAGAACTTCATCATGAAGCAATCAATAGGAAGTAAAAGATGGTGGAAAGACCGGCTTAACAAAGTGAATTTGTTTATTATCAGAAGCAAAGTGGGGCTAGCTCAGAAGTGAGTTCAGTGATTCCTCTGTAAGCATGTGTTCTGAATCACAGTTCTAAGGAGCACAAAGTCTGCATGTGGACTCTATTAGAAGAAACATTATTTAAGTTAGAGGAAGTCCATCCACATTATAAAGAGTGGCATACTTATGGTGTAACCTCTCAGGGAGACAAGTGTTGTGAAGTTAGTGGTGAATCTGCCATCTCCCCCGATCAGTCTTTATATGCGGAAGCAGGCCATTTCTCCCTGTCTTATAAATGTTTGACATATGCCTTCTTTATGGGTTTTATTTGATTTAGGGCTACCACAACATCCATGAACAACCTCTGGGCAGTGTTGGATCTGGCCTTTTTTGCAGGGTCATCCCTAAACATTTGGTCTCCTATTTTTTTTTTTTTTTTTTACCTGTTTTTGTTGGCATTATGACTCTGGGCACTACCACTGCTAACCGGTGCTAAAGTGCATATGCTGTCGGTCCAAATTGTATTGGTGATTGGTTTATCCATGATTGGCATATTTGATTTACTAGTAAGTCCCTAGTAAAGTGCACTAGAGGTGCCCAAGGCCTGTAAGTCAAATGCTACTAGTGGGCCTGCCATAATAGACAGGGTAACCCAAGAACCGGGTATTTATAATTCTAATGTAACAAACATTCAAGGAGGACCCATTTTGATAATTAACTCAAAATAGATGAATATCAACATTTAATGTTCTAGTCCAAGCATGGACCAATTCTGTATTTGAATAAATCTACATATGGCGTGATATAAAATGGATGTCCATTTTATATGGTCATCAAGTTTACACAAGAAATTAGAGCAGAAACAACAACAACACTGATTAATCATGTATACAAGTACAGGTAACCTTCTTTAGTCCCACTAACCGCACATCTAGGGGTCACAAGGAGGGCACCCACCCCCTGACCATCTAATAAAAAAACAAAAGTTTATAATTAATCAGTCCTGTCTGATGCCACACAGACAGTCAGAATCCTTCATGAAATATTCCAGAAGAAATGCAATGATTCTCGTCATGAGGGTCAGTGGTTGACTTTTTGGTCTCCCGCAGCTCAAAACACTACCTGAGAGTGGGCCTGCAGCACTGATTTTGCCACCCACAAGAGTAGCCATGTAAACATGTCTCAGACTTTCCACTGCAGAGTCTGTGTGTCCAGTTTTAAACTGCCATATCAACCTTGCAGGTGAACCTACTTTCAAGGCTCAAAACCTTCCTTTTAGTATGTGTAACGTAACTATAAGGTAGGCCCAAGGTAGCCCCATGGGCAGGGTGCAGTGTTTTAAAAAGGTAGGACAAGTGTGTTTTACATGTCCTGATAGCGAAATACCGCAAAATTCGTTTTTTCACTGTTGCAAGACCTATCTCTCTCATAGGTTAACTTGGGGATTGCCTTGAAATATCTTTTAAGTGTAATTTCCCATTGGGAACAGATACAGATGTGGGGTTTGGGATCCCTGAACTCATAATTAAATATACATCTTTTAGTCATGGTGTTTTTTTTACATTGCATATTTAAAAATGCCACGTTTAGAAAGTGGGCCTTTTCTTTCTTAACCATTCTGCGCCTCTACCTGGCTGTGGAATAAACATCTGGGTCAGACTGACTGTTGGTCTGTTTGTTAATTCACTCTAGACAATCACACAAAGGGAGCTGAGGTGTTTCCTGCATATTCTGATGAGTCTTCATGGGCTAGAGTGGTGGAAGGGGCTGACACTTGCACCTGAATGGGGCTGTGCCTGTCCTTACACAAAGCAGCCTCCAATCCCCTGGAGTGTCTGGGGTTATGGCAGGAAAGGCTGGGTACTGTGTACTACATAGACTTTCCTTTGAAGTTTGCCTACTTTAAAGGCAGAAATGAGTATAAGTATTAGTCCTCTGAGACCATAACATCAAAATACTTCTGGATCAAGAGGAGACTCTGCCAAGAAGAAGAAGAAGAAGAAGAGTTGTGAGGAGGATTACTGCCCCTTTGCAGTGTGTTCTTTGCCAGGTTGGCCTGCAGTTGCTGCTTTGGCAAGGACAAAGACTAGACTTTGCTGTGATTCCTGCTGCTGAAGTTTCTTGGATGGCTCTGACTGAGCTTGCCTCCTAGTGTGAAGTCTCAGGGACATCAAATAATTCATCTACCAGTGCCTGGGCTCCTCTGCTGGGAGTCTTGTCTTGGCAGGTGGTGTCAGATCCCATCCCTGGGCCCTTGGAAGTGGAAGCCGATAACCTGAGTGAAAATCTGCGAACTGGAGCCATTGCGGCAGAAAAAATCGTCACAGCGCCTGCACCGTGGCTGAGAAATCAATGCTGTGCCTATCTCGTGGCTGTGAAATCGACACATTGACTGCTTCATCGTGGATCCATTGTTACTATGCATCTGAATTTTCCACGCATCATCCCTGGGCATCAAATCTTCCACCTCACTGCACGGACCTAGGCTGTGTGTCTGAAAATTGACGCATCTTTCTCCTGCAGGGAAAGAATCGAAGGAACACCTTTCCAGCGAAGAAAGAATCCGCACACAGCCTCACTGGTGATTAAGGAATCAACACATCACCTGCTTTTCTGATGCATCACCTATCCTGCGGTTTTATTTTTGACGCATACTTGGTACTTTGTGATAAAACAATGCAACCATTGACTTATGGATTTAGACTCTTAACTTAAACCAATGATATATTTAACAGTGTATCTTGGATTTTTTTGTTTGGTCTTGTTTTACTTAGATATTAGCTATTCATCTAAACTGATCTGGTGTTCCTCTGTAGTGTTTGTGGGTACAAATACATAACACTTTGACTCTGAGATAAGAGTGACTGCTTGTGCCAAGCTTCCAAGGGGGTGAGCAGGGGTCATCTTAGGGGTGTGACTCCCTTACCCTGACTAGAATGAGGGTCCCTACTTGGACAGGGTGTAAACTAACTGCCAACTAGAGACCCCATTTCTAACAGGCACACATCTTGGTTGCAAACTGGGCAGTAGGATCTGCAACACCTAGGCTTCCTTTAGCTTCTGGCTCTTCTTTCACTGCATGTGGTGTGCGTTTGTAACTGAAGAGCGGGCAGAAGGGGAACTCACAGCAGTATGGTATGTTTTCTTGCCGCAAGCTTGCAGTGATCTCTTTCAAGTCTCTGTGGCGTTAAAGAGTGTGGCCGGAGACACCTTGAAAGTCAGATTGTTGTTCAGAGACGACAACCTGTGGTACTTGCTTGCAAGCTGCAGTCATGATGACTTCCTTTATCTCGAAGAAATTAACTCTAGTGAGTACTTCAGGGGCCGGCTTCCGTTGTTACATAACGGCCGAACAAAGAACTCTGTGCATGTGGTCCAGCTGTATATCTTTCATGGTTGGCTCTTTTAATATCAATTCTGAGAATGCTTGTATATAAGACTCAAGATTCTTATTGGTGACCTCGAATGGAATAACTCTAATGCAGATGTTATTTCTTTGTGAAAGATTTTCAGTGTCCTATATCTTATCTGCAAGATCATGTTTGTTACAATTCGAAAGCAATGTGACCACAGCACACAGAAATAAATAGTCCAATAACGTAGCAAGGATTTGTATCCCTGGTGGTATAGTTGAAGTTGAAGATAACAAAAACGTGAAGATCCTGAATCTGTTGTGGAAAGTGTCTTTATTTGTAGGCACAGTTGGCCCCAGGGTTGATCATTCATCAAGATACAGCCAACACATGTTTCGCCCAATAGTTAAATGTTTTATCGTTCTAGGCGTCTTCGGCAACTGCGCCTTTGAACGAAAGCAGTGTACTGTTTAGGTTTGCACTCCGCTTTTACACCCATTATTGCTTGGATGACACCCTAAATTGTGCTATTGGGTGCTCTGGATGGTTTCTTCTGATGCCAGCAACATTCAAGGAGCCAGGATTGTATTTATGGCATTCATGCCTCGGGAGATCCTGCTGATTTAGTAAACAGGAGGGAGCCCTGCGTTGGAGCTAAGGTGAGACAGTCTTGGTGAGTTCTCGACTAGGCCATGTCCTCCACAAACACTTCTTCACCATATGGTTGTACGTGATTGTGGAAGTAGCCACTCTGTTTATTTTTGGACAGTAGGAAAGCAAGCCTGATGGCAGTATTTGTGGTGTTGCTCTGATGACAGTGATACAATTCAGTGTTGTGGTGCACTTGACTGTGGCAACCATGTGCGCCATGCAGAGGTTTTCCCTAGGAAATGGGAGCGAATGTGGCAGCAACAGTAGTAAGGCCTTGAGAGAAGGGAGAGAGGGACATGGAAGAAGAAAAGAGCACTTTAGCTCTGCTGAGATGAAGAGTTCAGTTTTAGCAAGTGGAGGGATAGTTATAAGTACTTCGCAGAATGAATTAAAGAGGTAGTTCTTATTTGAGGACTCTTCATAGCTACTATGAGGCGGGACAAGAATACTAAACTGAATATAGGTGGAAAAGAAGGATGCTTAACGAGAAGTAAATGGCAGCAGGCCTGACAAGAATTGAAAGAAGTGGAGAGAGACAAACAGTAGCGTTTCCCGCTAGAGTGAACAGTAGATGTGCAAAGTACTGGGCGGAAGAAAGGTTATTTCAAGGACTGCAAGGCTTGAAGATTAGGCACCAATCGGAAAGACCTTACTAGAACTGAGAGAATTCATTTGGACAATGTTCAAGCACTTGGTCTCATGGTTTGGAATGCAGCAACTTAAGAAGCAAAGGCAGTACAGAATGTGTTGTCCTCTAATCCTAAAATATTTCCCTTTTTCACACAGGGTGAACAACATGCCTCTGTATTCTCCAGTAACAGAGTGTTTATGCAGTATCCATATACATTTAGAATAATCTGACATGAACAAGGTGGCAGAACTTCAGAAGATGTAGACACCCTCATTTTTTGCAGTAGATCCCACCCACCCTTCCAAAATGGGATAGGTATGTCCAGACAAGGGTTCTCTGCTTGCTGTTCCTAAGAACACATTCTGTATTTTACTGATGAAGCCTAAGTTATCTGAAACCGGTTTAGGGTTCCTTGTGCTCCAAAATGGAGGGGTCCTTGACTTGTAGTTGGGGCTGGACTGTTCCTACTGGAAAAGGACCAACACTGATTTGCATATGTGAGGCTTGTCTCTGTCTAGGACAGCTTATTGCTTGAAGAACAATGGTCTGAAATAGTCTTCTACAGTTGCCGATGGCTGTGAATCCTTAGAGCATTCCTTCCACCGTTATCTTTTTTGGTAATTTCACCAATATAAAAATCAGCAACCACTGTTAAGAGCAGTCGATGGGATGGGTTTAATTTTTTGGATATCTGTTATGTGCTCATTCTGGTGTCTGGTCAAGCATAAATGGACATGTCTCCCTCAGTCCCTTTAGGTTTCCAATTAAGCTTGTGATTGACCAGTTGCAAATATATTCTACTGGATCCATTTATGAAATACAATATACATATTTATATGGCTTGCATTCTGCCTTTGGTGTTGCGCCATCGTTTCTATCTGTTAGGTAGCTTCGCGCCCAGGTTTCAAGGTCCTGTCGCGACACTAAAGAATGTTTGTAAGTTGTATTAAGTAGTAGGCGTTGTGAGGATAACCAGGGTTAATAATTGAATGTGTTGTGTGCTGGTAGAGTGGCATGAGGTTCGCCCAGGTATCTGCCCCCTAGCAGGTTTTAATGGCGGGTACACTACCTAGCAGAGTTTGTAGTGTGAATTATTGTGAGGCGGTATTGTGTGTTGTGACAGAACCCCAGTTTACGTGCGCTGGTTTAGTGGCACATGGAACTGTTGAGTCTGTTTGGGTGTTTGAAAATTGACTCATCATTCTTGTCATGTAGAATAAACCCAAAAAATCCTCCGCTGCTTAAAAAACTCAAAATACCATGGAAATATTTCAGTAACAATAATTCTTTCCAAGAGGCAACTGAAATTCTACTCGTATAGCTCCATTAGATTATAGAGGTGGGCACACCAACAAATTACCGGGGGAAAGTCGAGCCAAGGGTTGGCTTTGGCTCGAAGAACCCTTTGAGTCCATTCCCTAGCCGAACCTTGAAAACAATTGGCATATAGCTAAGCTTGAGTATTCAGCGGCTTGTCCACCTCTAATAGATTATCAAAAATTCACAGACACATTTATTCCTTTCAAATAAGGAAAACTCAAGCATTGACGGTATTTAAATCCTCATTTCCTCACGATTACTGCCAAGTGCCTCTTGTAGTGATCGAATTGATGGCAGCTCGGAGACTAACTGTTTAATGTAATTGTTTTATTGGTTTACAACCAAGACATTTATAATACATTTCTTGTGCAAACATGTTTAACGTGTGTTAACGTTATTCAAAAACCAGACCCTTTGTGGGAAAACATTCTGTTTTCTTTAATTGACATCAGTAGCACTGTACACTGTTTCAAAGGGAAGGCCAAATAGGAACTATGTTTCTAATTTCCTTGCTTTCCTGTGTTTGGGATGGCAATTTAAATGGGTTCCCATGGAGGAGCGCAGGGCTGCCAATGTCGATTTCACATCAATGTCTTGAGCGGAGGGAGCTGCCAGCAGTAAATGGTGCCGAGGAATTTCCTTGCGCACTTTTCATGACATGTTCCGGCGGCGCAATTCTTTGTGTCTAATATACGAGATGTTACTCAAGTGCGCCTCAGAGCTGATCAGCAGGAGCGCCCTTTTGAAGTGATTTGTGTTTTGTTTGAACGTACATCGTAATCACTTAAGGTTTCTTCTGAGTAATTCTTTGTCAGAGGCTGCTCAGAGCTTTGTTTGTATCCGGGAGGTAATTGAACAGCACGGTTTCTGTTTTTTATATTATTCAGTTTTGATAATCACTGCAGCCTTTTTCTGGCTGGCATTGGAGGTAGGGCATGTGTTTGTAGCTTGAGACCCGTTAACTGCTTGTTGTGTTAGCTATAGCATATGCTTTTGTTAGTTGTGGAATAATTTGGAGGGAGGGTAAGTAAACTTTAACGTTTTAAAATGTCCCCTTATGAAGAGTTTATTTTTATTTAATACAGTTGAAGTGTTCTATCAGAGGCCTCCAGCAGCACAGAGCGTGTTACCATGAATATTGAAGGTGTAGTGCACCATGGAGGGAAAGGCCGACAAAAAGTTTATAAAAACAAAGCAGCACAATCCGCATAAGTAGAGCGAGGCTGTATTAATTCCTCTGAAGTCTCTTGGGTTAGAGCTTAGGTGTTGGTTGTTGAAAGCCTATTGTCTACTACATAATAAACATGGACTGGGCTTTGGGCCAATCCCTTGGCCACGATGAAATGGCTTTCTTCTGTCTTCAGGCATTATCTGTGTTTGTTTTCCTGTGTGTTTGGTTGCTAACATGTTTCAGGTCTCCGCCTACAGACAGTTTTTTTTATTGTCGAAGACCTGCTTACAGCAGAAGATATAAGTTGAATAGACTTTGGGTCAGCCCATTGTTCATGATCGGATAGCTTTCTTGTTACATGTCAGTTCATAGATCTTCATTCTGTAGCTTTCCTCCTGTTAGAAAATAGTCACTTTGAAGGGTCACACCAAACCTTTTGCCTTCCTCCTCTTCTTATTCTGACCTCATTTGTGCTGGCTTTAGGAGTTCTGGACACTTTACCACTGCTAACCAGTGCTGAAGTGCATGTGCTTTCTCCCTAAAACCATGATAACATTGGCTCATACATAATTGGCATATTTAATTTACTTGTAGGTCCCTAGTAAAGTACACTATGGGGGTTATTCTAACTTTGGAGGAGTGTTAATCCTTCCCAAAAGTGACGGTAAAGTGACGGATATACCACCAGCCGTATTACGAGTTCCATAGGATATAATGGACTCGTAATACGGCTGGTGGTAAATCCGTCACTTTTGGGACGGATTAACACCTCCTCCAAAGTTAGAATAACCCCCTGAATGTGCCCAGGGCCTGTAAATTAAATGCTACTAGTGGGCCTGCAGCACTGATTATGCTACCCAGATACACAGCCCCTTAACCATGTCCAAGGCCTGCCATTGCAAGGCCTGTGTGTGCAGTTTCACTGCCACTTCGACTTGGCATTTAAAAATACTTGCCAAGCCTTACACTCATTTCTTTTCTACATATGCCACCCCTAAGGATGGCCCTAGGTAACCTGTAGGGAATGGTGCCATGTAGGTAAGAGGCAGGACATGTACATATGTATTTTACATGTCTTGGTAGTGAAAAACTCCTAAATTCGATTTCCACTACTGTGAGGCCTGCTCCTTTCATATCCTAACAATAGGACTGCCTTCATAACATTTTTGAGTGGTAGATTCTGATCTGAAAGGGGTAGCCAGGTCATATTTAGTATGGCCAGAATGGTAATAAAAATCTTGCTTATTGGTAAGTTTGGATTTTATATTACTATTTTAGAAATGCCAATTTTAGAAAGTGAGCATTTCTCTGCACTTAAAATCATCTGTGCTTTACAGCCTGTCTCAAATCAACATATGATCTGTGCTGGATGACAGCTCCCTTGTGCATTTCACCCAGACAACCACAAACCCAGGACACTCAGTCACATCTGCATTCATCTGCATACTAATTGGGTCTTCCTGGGCTGGAAGGGTGGAGGGCCACACCCTTACATTTCAAAGGCCAGTGGCCTGCCCTCACACAAAGGACTGATTACCCCCCACAGGGACCCTGGCAGACAGCAGACCGGAGTGGGCTAAAAGGGGAAATTGTGCACTTCAAAATCACTTTTTGAAGTCTCCCCCACTTAAAGTGGACCTGCACCCTGTGCCTGGCTGCCCAAAGGACTCATCCGGACTGCTTTGCTGAGAAGGACTGCTGCCCTGCTTGTTGCCCTGCTGGCTCCGCTGCTCGTCCTGCACCTGGCCTACACCTCCCCTTTTTGTGGTGTTTTCACTGTGCTACTGTGTGTGTCCTTGTGTGCATACACACAAATACTTTAAACATTGCCTCTGAGATGAGCCTGACTGCTTGTGCCAAGCTACCACGGCAGTGAGCAGAAGTTATCTTAGCTTTGTGACTCCCTTAACCTGACTAGAGTGAGGGACCCTACTTGGACAGGGTGCAAACCACTTCCAACTAGAGACCCCATTTCTAACAATATATATTTCTCTAGCTATTGGCACACAATGGCATGACATTTAGGTGAGCAGAATGGAGCAGTAATAGTTGTAATTTTTTATAATTGTAGTAGAGGTCTTATCAGTGCTATTTTGGAACTCTTGAAGAGAGTGTGATGCACAAATGTCTGGTGATAGGGAGTTCCCGTAAGTGGGGCCTAGAAGGTGGATGGCCTGGATCATGTAGGTGGAACATGGTGGCTTGGTGCGACTAGAAGGTCACGGTTGAATAATACTATTGCAGAGGTCCTCTTGGCATTGCTAAGGAGTTTGTGTGAGGGTAGTTATGGATACACAATAATTGAAGATGTGCTGCTGTAATTGTGGTTATGAAGACTTCCTTTCGTGAATGGGTGGAAGATAATTTATTGTTTATGGTTGAAGGGCTAATTCTAGAAAGTCCAGAGTGGATTTAATAGGTGAGAAAGAGGAGCGCTGTCTGGAAGGAAAGTGTAGGGCCTCACTTTTAGAGGAGTTCATCAATAGTGATTGTGGTGTCATTCATTATAAGATGGCTGTTAGATGTATGTGACCGAAAGGAGGTTTAAAGCTCGGAAAGTAGTAGATTTTGCTAAACACATTCTAAAGATCATCTGAGAGAACTGGTGGACAATGAGAAAGCAAGGGGCAAAGGGCTTTAACTTTTGATATACCCACTGGCACTGGGGTGGATAATGACATTTTGGAGACCTGAGTAACTGAGAAAGAAAGATTGGAGGGGTACGAGGTAATCCAGTTCTGTGCTAGGCCAATGATGACTAGTTAGTGTAGGATGATCGAGTCCTTAAGACTGTGAATTGATTCGAAAGTAAAAGGATGCAAGATATGTGAGAGAGGTATTTATGTGGAGTGGATGCTATAGAAACTTGGATCTTAAATAATTATTATTCACACAATATATGTATAAAGGAAAGATCCTTTATTTTGAGCATCCAAACACCTGGGCAGCAGATCTAAAACTGATCTCCATGCAGAGTTTTGAATTTGGAATGCCACTTGAACATAAACATTTCCTTGAACATACACAGTACTATCCCATAGGAGACACATTAACACTACAATACAGTCCTTACACTAACTTTGTTTTAACTACTACACACCTCCCTTCTTTGGGGGAAAAAAAAGAAAAATATATTAATCTGAAATAAAATCAATACATAACAATCATTAGTTTTCTTTGGTATTCTAGTGTTTCTTTTCTTATTAATCATTTCATATGTAACAACATTTTCTGGTACAATTCTTACATCCTATTCCTTGTTTGTTAGTCATTTGTTTTCTCTTTTAATGGATTCACTCGAAAAGTCAGGAAGAATTATATCATCCAACTGATCATCTACATCAGAAACCAAATTCTCTGCATTAAACTTGTCCAATCTAGAAATACTCTACCACGAGTTATTACTCAATAAAGCAGAAGCTTTTCCCAGTTTGATAATTTTCCACACTTTGGGAAATTTAGAACCTTCTTTTTGTACAATCCCTGGTAAGATAAAAAAAATTCCTCTTAGAAAACAGCCAGCTAGAATTAATATGTTGTCTAGTCCTTTCTTTGAATAACATAAAAGGAGAAAATTTGGTTGTACAGTGTGGTGCACAATTACACAACCATAATAAATCTGCTACATGTTTTTATACATCAATGCGTGCGCTGACAGCTAATTAAATTCCCTCAACTAACATTTTGTTTAACCTCCCCACCAAATCATTCATGTTTGAGAGTATAAAGCAGTTTTGATGTGTTGAATTCCTATACTTTTGAGTTAACCAGTCATTTCGTTGGATATAAACTAAGTCCATTATCAGAGTCAATGGCTTCAGGTAAACCTTCTCTCCTGAAAACATCTTGTAAGAAACTAATGATCGTTTCTATCTTGTGTTGAGTAATCCATTTTAACTCTGCCCGCTTTGAAAAATAATAATTTAACACAACAATATAAGTTTTTTTCCAAATCCAGTCCCTTCACAAGCACCTAGCAGATCAATGGCTAATGTTGACCAAGGTGTTTCAGGAAATGTTTGTATTTTAGGAGTTTGTTGGGTGTTTAAAACTTTGTCAAAATGAAAGTGCAAAGGACAATTCTCTACAAATTTGATGATATCTCTGTCCACATAAGGCCACCAGAACAGTTCCCTATCTTTTTCTGTGATACTGGTTTGACTCATGTAACCCCAATGAGCAAAATATGAGTTTATTTCTAGTTCCTGCAGGTGGAACAACACATTCTCCTTTGATGATTACATCATTTTCCACCCTCAGTTCATCTCTAACTTTCCAGAATATTTGGAATTCCTTGGATAAATGTTCCCAACCTGGAAACACACATTCCTTATGTTTTCCCAGTATATCACCAGTGGCAGTAGCCATTAACAACTTGTCTTTTGATAAAACGTGTTCTACCGACAACACCACATCTTCAACTGTGGCAGCACACTCTTCCTGAAATTGTTAATCTTTGGAAACACTAGTTCCTCCTGTCAGTCTGAACAAACAGTCACCTCGTACATTTTGGGTGCCTGGTAGATAAATAATCATAAAATTGTTCCCGTACATCTAAGCCAATAACCTCACACATCTGGCAGATGCATTACCCATTCCATGTTTCGACAATAATTAAATTAGTGGTTTATGGTCAGTTCTTAGATGAAAAGGTTTTCCCCATAAATACATTTTAAAATGTTTCACAGACCAGGTACATCCTAATGCCTCCCGTTCACTGGTAGAATATCTGAATTCCATGCTATTTAAAGTTGGGACAAAAGCAATTGTGCCTTCAACTCCATTGTTAACCTGACTGAAAGCAGCACTGAAACCAGTAGCACTGGCATCCACCGTAATCACATTCACTGCATCTTGAGCAAACAGTGACAGAGTTTTAGATTGAATAATTTATTTCTTTAATGTTTTGAAACAAAAGGTGTGTTCTTTACCCCACTCAAATATTGTTCCTTTCTTAGTATTGATCTTAATGGATGCACAATATCAACAAATGTATTAACAAATCCAGAGTAATATTCACCTAGACCCAAGTATGACTTTAAAAGGTCTTTGTCAACAGGGGAACTCATGTTCTGGATGGAATCCAACATATCTTTGTTTGGAAAGATTCAAATTTTTGCCATAGTATGGCCTAAACGTTCTACTTCATCAACAAGGAATTTACACTGGTCCAAACGAATGAGAATATCCCTTTTTCCCAACTTATCTAGTTCTTTGCCTAGAATGTTAAAATGTTGATCTGCTGTTTCTACATACACCAGAATGTCATCCTGAAATGCCACTACACTTCTGGAATGCCGATGTGGTTGCTGCAAGTCTAAACGGCATTCAGATGTATCTGAATGCCACATCTGGTGTAATGAATGTAGTCATGTGTTTGGAATCCTCAGTTAATTCAGCCTGTTAATATGCTGATTTAATATCTATAATGGAAACATACTTTGCTCCTTCCAACTCAGTAACTAACTCTTGTACTCTAGGCAAATGATAAAAATCAACAAAAATTTGTGTGTGGACTAATCTCAAATTGACACACCTTCTAAGCTACCCATCTTTTTTTTTTATAACAAGAACTATGGGAGATGCCCATTCTGATTAGTCCATTAGCCCTTCATTTTTTGTTAGAATCTATTTTATTGGTTTTCAAAGAAACATGAACATGCTTAAGGGGTTTCAATGAACCCTTCCTTACACACAGTCTTTATTTTATCATTTGTGATAATTCATTTCACACAGATAATGGGACGTCTTAAATTATGTTTAGTTAGGCACAACATCTTTTTTTAATACTATCTGGTGAGAAAAACCTTTTACTTCTCCAAGTTGTTTACCAAATACATTTTTAAGTCTAGCCAAAATGATTTCTGAATTCCTTTCCCCCACTCAGGACACTTAGTACTCTTTCCATTTCTTCTGACAAGCATACTTGAACCTTGGCATTTATGTTTAGTGTGATATCAAACTTTCCCTTGTGTCTCCAACCTAAAACTTGTAATACATCTATTGGCCCATATACTTTACCAGTGATTGTTTTGTGTTTAAAACTTATTTCAAACATGACCTACCCAAATATATTAATTTACTTACCACCAAATCAAAAACTCCAACATCAGTGACTCAAATTGTTTGTTTTGCCAATTCTTTTGGAAAACTGTCAGAAATAATGGTATATTGAGATGGAGAATCTGCTATTACCTTTAATTTCCTGTCATTGATAACAACTTACATGCTCATCTCCTTGAACAGAAAACACAACATTCTCTGCTGTAACGTCCTGCTCCACACAATCCTCCTGTACAGTAGACACTCTATTGGCATCACCTTTGTACACGTCTCCAAAATGTCTAAGCTTTCCACACTTAAAACACTCTTTTCCTTTAGCAGGACAAGATTTAAACTGAGAAGTGGGAGTCTTCGAACCACAACAAGTGCATTGTGCCCTATTGTTTGTAGCATTGAGACTTAATATTGTTACTTTTTTTTTATTTGTATTTATTATGTTGTATTTATGCTCTGGTATAATGACAAACTTAACAGTACAATTCCACCGGCCAAAGTTATAATTTGTATAGCAGACATAACGTGAAGTACCACCTGTCAGTGCATCTGAACATCATAATATATAACGTGGAAAATTAGGATTGCTTCATGTAGCACCAACAAGTAATCCAATTGGCTGTACAACAATGAACAATAGAAAAACTTGAACTACTTGGCTGTTTGGAAAGAAAATCAAGGAAGGAGAAAAGAAAAATGGAGGGGGAGAACAGAAATGGCACTCTTCAACTAAGTTGAACAGATAGGTATCTTTGTGATATATTGTGTGCACGTGCTCCACCCAATGATATCCTGCACAGCAGCTCAATTTTTATTTACTGGATTTGTTCGTTAGTGTCAGCAAGTAGTCCGGGAAAGAAATGTCAGGGGGACGCAATCGAGCAGGCATCAAATCCCAAAACAGCTGAAGCTGCTCCTCTTAGTAAGACACATCCTTCAGCCAGTCAGATTTATTAGGAGGACCTCTTCAACCCCAATGTACTGCAACTCTACGTTTAGCCAACAGCAACATCATACCCACTAGTCTACGCACGCCCCTCGTGACATCTTTCACATATCCCATTAGGGCTATCAATGGAGTGTAAGGGATAGTTGTTCCGACTATCCCATTAACCACCTCAAACAGCTCCTGCCAACATCCCTGTATGCGCAAGCAGCTCCTAGTCACGTGTACAAAGTCAGCCCGCATCAGAGCACTGCCTGCAGCGCGAATCTGCTTGCAATCCCATTTTATGCAGACGTATGGTAGTGTAATAAACTCTATGCAATAATTTAAAATGGATAAAGCTCCATCAATTATTGGGGGGGAAGTGCACAAATATTCCTGCAACAATATCTCCAACTGGCGCCTGTCAGTGGCACATCTAAATCTCGCTCCCTTGCAGTGTGGGAGCCCAAAGACGAATGAGGTGCAGCATCTTGCATAGCGGCATTTAAGTATGTGACTAGGCAGGGTGGAGCATAGGAGAGGTGTACATGATTTCTAAAGCCTGCAATACAGGTGGCGCCCCGGGGTGAGTGTCGCTCTGCGCATGGATAGCTGCCTGGAGCTGAAAATAGGTGAGTCTATACAAAAAGGAAACACAAGGTTCTTGGAGGGCCATATCTGAGGTGATACATTTATTTTCTGGATATAGTGGTCAGCTGCATTCATTATAGCCTGTCCTTCGTCCCAGCCTCGCATGTCACAGGAAGCAAAGGCGCTGATCCAACAGTGGCGTTGAAGGTGCATACAGAACGTCCACCCCTCTCTGACGGTGCTACTCCTGCCATGCCAGCACCGTACAGGTGACTGTATCTACCCTGGAACCGAACTGGCGAGAGGTGAAGAAGACTGCCCTGAAGAGCCAACAGGGACTGATCAGATCAGCCTCTGGTGAGGTGTCGAGGTAGATATGGTATTGGGTGTATCCAAAAATTTGCAAAATGCACCAGGACACAATTACAGTTCTATGTCGGGCGCAGCCAGACCATCCAGCTCAAAAGGCTGCGTGAGCATCTTCCTCAAGACTATGGGTTGCCTATCCACCCAGGGCAGGGCCATCAACAAAGATAGCAGCTTGATCCAGAAATTCAGCGTGAGCGGAATCGGCAAGTTGGTGAATAGATACAGAAACTTGGGGCTAACGGTCATCTTGGCTATGGCGATCCTCCACGTAAGCGACAGCGGCAAAGAGCGACAAAATTCAACCCTGAGTGGTAGCATCTGTCAGCAGGAACACAACAGATTTAGTGATGTATTTAAGTAAGAGCACAGTGAATGAATAGTGTTTCGTTTTGGTTGGTGGAGGGAGTGGAAGGGGAATGCTGACTCGTATGTGTATTCAGTTCATGAGGATGTTATGATGTAAATGTCATGTAGAATGTAGAGCGTTCACCATTCCAGAGGTGGCAGTTGGTGAGCAACCTCTGGGATGGTCTGACGCCAGGTTGTGTTTCTCCAGATAAACTTATGACTGAGATTACTGGGTGTAATTTGAGTCCTTTCATAACATTTTTGGCGGCGAGTTATACGCAACCTGGCTGTCGCTGCTTTTCTACCCACCGGCAGGTCGTGAAGTTTCTCAGGTGTCCAGGGGCTGTGTGCGCTACTGTCGGCACTCTGTGCTCGCTCCTGCGGCGTCGGAGTGTTACTTTGCTGTCTTCCCCCAGCATCCTGAATTGGGAGGAGTGTGAGCGCCGCCTTCACCGACCCTTGTGGGCAGCCGGCCGCTATTGCTCAGCGACCCTTCAGGAGGCGAGTCCCTCTGGGTGACTCTGCAGGAGCAGAGTTGTTGCGGCCATGGTCCTGCAGTGCAGGCTGCAGTGAGTGGACTGTGCTCGCCTTAAGGACACAACCTGGGTGTGTTCTGGGCGGAATCACAGGAGGTGGAGAAGTCCTCCTGTAATTTGTTTTGGTGCGTGCCGCAATTCTTTTCAGCGCGTGCAGATGCTCGTGGGCTCCTTGCGTGCACACACTTGTGTGTGACAGCTGTCTGTGACTCGTTCCATGACCGAACATCGTGTCAGCAATTCCTCATTTAAGAAAGGAACACTAGACTGCTTATTTTGACAAGTAGCAGCCATTTTTTTCACACTTCCTAAATGGTAGAAGAAAAGCCTAGACTGCTAACTTTCTGAGAAAGAAAGTAGTCTGGTGTGTTTTTTTTCTTTTCTTTTTTTTCTTCTTTTATTTCTGTATCGCTCTCATGGCTGCATTGGGGGACATTATTACACCACCACTTATTTTTTTTTACAACCGGCTGGTCAACCATATATTTGTTGGGAGGATTGGATAGAGATTTGAGAGAACTATATAATAGCTTTATATGGGCGCAATTTTTTTCCAGCCAGGAAGAAGGCTATTTTACTAAGTGCTCTTGGGAACGAAAGTCAAAGTTTTTAAGTACAGCAGTGATGGGGCCTAATGGTCGACCAATGGATGATGTCTACAAGGAAGCTGTAAAGAGGTTGGAGAACAGGTTTGCAAAAGAGGTCAATTTGGTTATGGCCAGATCCAAATTTTATACGCAACCTCAACATGAACATGAGTCTACTGATGAATTTGTGGCCAGACTAAGAAAACTTTCTATCAAATGTCATTTTGGTAACATGACAGATTAACTTATCCGTGATCAGTTGATTGTCCAATGCAAGGAAAAAAAAATACAGGAGAGGCTATGGGCAGCAAAGGATCCCACGCTCATGGAGGCTATTGGAATGGCCAAAGTAATCGAGGAATCGCAGCGGTGTATGAAAGAACTGAGCAGGCGGGCAAGACTACTGATGTTTCTTCAGTTAGTTCTAGTCATGATGAATGTGTTCCGAGCGGGGTGTGTGTACTTAAAAAAAGAAAAGAAAAAAAAGGGCAAGAAGGAGTATGAATCCCCAGGTATTTCTAAGAACAAAGGGGCCCAAAGTTCCCACGTTCTAAGAAATAAGAGAGACTGCGCCCGTTGTGGCAGCAATTTTCATGACTCCGACTGCAAAGTGTTTTGCAAGCAACACGTTTTGTAGGAGATGCGGACGTAAAGGCCACTATGCAAGAGTTTGTAAAGAACCCGCCAAAGAGAATAAATATTCTAGGGCGGGGGTGGTATGGGATACAAATGTAGATTTGTGTGAGGACAGAGTTCTTGTAGTAAGTCACAATTCCAAATCTAAGGAAATTTATGAGCTTAGGGGTAGAACGTCTAGACCTTCAGCTACCTTTACCGTGTGTTGGAGGGATGTGGTACTTATGGTCGACTCTGGATCCATGTACACTACTATTCCAGAACAACTAGTTAGGAAGCATTGGGTGAATGTTGAACTTTTACCTAAATATATTAATCCAGGTGTGTACCAGGGAGAGTCTATAAACATTTTAGGGTATATGGAAGGTGACATTCAGTATGGCTTCAGGTGTGTCAGGGGTAAAGTTTATGTTTCAGCGGGTGGACTGGCAATTATAGGGTGGGTGCATCAATTTGATCTGAACATTATGATACACCCTAGGGCCCCTAATCAGGTGTTAGTTCTAGAAGTTCCAACTTTGGATGATGTATTGGCGGGTGCGAGTAATGTATTTGAAAAGAAGTTGGGATGTCTCAGAGGCTATGTTCATAAAGTGCGAGTGAAGCCGAATGCTGTTCCTTCTGAACATAAATTGAGGTGATTGCCTTTGTCTGTTCGGGATGGTTTAAAGTGTTTATTGAGGGAAATGCTGGTGGAAGGGGTCATAGAGCCTGTGGAGGCTTCGGAGTGGATTTCACCAGTGGTGATTACTCAGAAGGCAGATGGACGTTTGAGATTCTGTGTTGACTTGTGCTCAGTGAATCAGAATATAGTAGTGGATATGTTCCCTCTTCCCAACATTAATGAATTGTTGACTTTGGTGAAGGACCCAAGGTTTTCTTCCAAACTTGATTTGAGGAGTGCGTATCATCAGATCAGATTGCATGAGGACTCCAAATCTCTCACAGCTTTTGTCACTACAGAAGGGACTTTCCAATTTAAACGCTTACCATTTGGATTGGCTTCTGCAGCTAGTGTTTTTCAAAGGGCAATGGCAAAAGTTTTGGAGGGTGTAGGTGATGTGATCTATTTCCAAGATGACATCTTGGTCATGGAACAGACAGTGGCTGATCACAATGTTACTCTAAGGTTGGTGCTGAAGAAGTTTGAAGAGTTTGGTCTTATGCTTGATCAGGAGCAATGTATTTTTCTAACTGAGCAAGTGGAGTATTTAGGATATTCAGTTGCTCAGGGGTCTGTTAGGCCTAAACGCTCCTTGTTAGATGCCATAAGCAAGGCTCCTGTTCTGAAGGATAGGGAACAATTGAGGTCGTTTTTGGGGTTGGTGAAGTACTATGCCAAATGTGTGGAAAAATTTGCTGAGAAGACAGAGAATTTGAAAAAATTGTTGCGAAGGGCAGTAGGTTTGAGTGGGAGGAGGAACAACAATTGTGTTTTGAAGACATCAAGGAGGAGATATGTTGGGCTGGGATTTTGACCGTATTCAATAAGGAATTGAGATCTGCACTCTTGGTGGATGCTAGTACATCTGGTCTGGGTGTAGTTCTGTCGCAGTACCATGATGGGGAGGAAAAAATGGTAGCATTTGCCTCTCGTACTTTGACGTAAACTGAAAGAAATTATTCGGTCATTGAGCGTGAAGCTCTAGCAGCAGCATGGGGTGTTGAGTATTTTTGGTTATATTTGTGGGGGTCGACTTTTGTCATACGGATGGATCACAAACCACTGGTGAAAGTCTTGTCTGCAGGTGGAGCAGGAAAGGGATCGGCCAGACTAGCCAGGTTGGTGGCTAGACTTCAGGAGTATAATTATACTGTTGAGTTTTTGCAGGGTTGGAAGAATGTTCAAGCTGATTGCCTGTCAAGGTTGTCCTTGGATTGTGTTGGAGTGAGAGATACTGACAAGGAGGGTGCTGTTGCCACTCTTCATGACGTGGTGAGTACTGGGACTGGTTCCATTTTGTTGATGCAATGGAGGCATGAGATGGATGGGGATGTGGTCATGAAAGATGTGGTTAGATTGATACGACATGGAAAGGTAAGGGAGAGTGCTGTCCCATTACCAATGAGACCTTATTTGAAAGTCCTTGATGAATTCTCAGTTTGTGGTGATGGTGTGATTATGAAGGGTGATTGTTTTTTACCCCCGGTAGGGGTGAGGATCCAGATTTTTAATATGGCGCATGAGGGACATCTGGGGCAAGGGTTGACTAACAGGAGAGTGAGGGAAATTTTTTGGTGGCCAGGGATGAATAATCAAATCCGAGAATAGGTACAAAATTGTGAATTGTGTAAAGCAAGTGAGAAGAGATTGGTCCTTGAGAAGAGTTTTGGGGGGGGGACGCTTGGAAGGCCCCAGACGGCCTTGGCACACGGTTTGTTTGGATTTTGTTGGACCATTGAATGAGTTGTCGTTGGATATGAGATTTGCCATGGTGGTGGTGGTGGATGTGCACTCCAAGTGGTTGGCGGTGGAGTTTTTGAAGAATATCACCACGAGAAGCACGATTACAGTTTTGGAGGACATTTTCAAAAGAGAGGGGGCTCCGGTTGTGCTTGTCACGGATAATGGGATGCAGCTTACATCAAGTGAGATGGTAGAATTCTTGCAGGAGTGGGAAGCTAAACATTCTTGCACCTCACTTTACAATACTAGGGGAAATGGGATGGCTGAGAGAGCCGTTCGGCTTCTTAAAGGAACTGTTCAGTTGGCCTTAGCCAATCGTTATGAGGTCAAGAAAATCGTTTCTGATATGGTGTGGGCGTACTGTACCACACCACATAGTGTCACTAACAAAATTCCGTTTATGTCTATGCGGGGTCGATTACCAGGTATTAAATTGGTTCCAGCTTGGTTGAAGGGTGCATTGAATGTTCATGAGAAAGTTCAGACGTGGTGGTGTTTCATCTGTGAGTGAAGGTGGTATTCAGTCCAAGATGAGAGTGGAAGTGGGGGACTCCGTCAAGGTGAAATCGGGAAGGGTCCAAGGAGGCTTGGGCAAGTTCAAGGGTCCTTTTAGGGTCCAGTGGAGGCGCTCCAAGTAATGTGCCATATCACTCAAGCCCTCTAATAAATTGCTGTTGGCAAGTGGAGGAAGAAACTGCTAGGAAACATCGGCACGGAGCCTTCATTTCTCGGGATGTTAGTATAGGGCACTGAGTATCATAGGTAACCGGGCATCATTTTGCCTTACACCACTGTCGGGGAAAATGCCCATTGTTAGCCAGCACCCCCACTGATTCTGCAGTGCACTTTAAACCCACACAATGTGCACCTATCTAGATAATGAAAATGAGGTAGAACTATCTAATAACTTAAACATATGCAAATATTAAGTAAAAATAGTACTGCTTGCTGGCTGTAGTGTTTGTCGTAGCCTTAGGCTGAACATGGATGCCTTTTGATGAAATAGAGCCCTTAAATGAATTTAATTTTCTACTTCCCTCTTTTTCAGATACACTTTTTTTTTTTTTAACTATATAACACATATTCAACTCATTACATTCCCCAAACAAAGTTGATTTTCAACTGTCATGTTTCTACCATTACCCCCTTTTTATGAATACCTGCACCCGTTCCCATACCTCATCATTTTCTTTCGACCTTACATGCTCCAAAGCCCATATCATTCTAAAACTGGATAAGCCTTCAGACGTGGAAACGTCAGGGCTCATCCAATGGATACAATAAATTAATTATTGGATGCTACAGAACCACAGAAAGCTCAACCACTCAAAAAAGCAATTCACACTTGTTGAGCTTGACAACAAAATAACCATCCACCATCAGACCCCTGTTGAAAACCTGTACACATGTAAAGAACCTGGGAGTGACAAAGGATTCTAAACATTCTTTTCAATCTCTGGCTAACCACATTACCAAAAGAGCTTTTTTCATCATAAGATGTCTACACCAGTGGGCCCTTATTTTATTTGCTCTAGTTTTGTCAAATTTTCATTATGCAGTGGGCTCTGTAATGTACTTCTGAAACACCTAATCGGCAAACTACAGTTCCAGAATGTAGCAGATAGGCAGTCTGTAAATGTCAGTCAAATCAACTACATCACCCAGTCCTCAAGGTCCTGTATTGCCTTCCCCTTGTTATAAGAATCTCATTCAAAAATCTCTGCAGCCCCCAAAAGGCGATCCATATGACAGGACTAATCTTTTTATAATCCAGACTCCAGCTTAGGCAGATGATGTACCTCCGTTGTAGAAGTGTCACTTGATGATCACCTCCCTACCCCACTTTTAGAAGACTCAATTGAGCTGGAGATCTTTCTGTGTACAGACATGTGAGTTTTGGAGCATGCTTCTGAAGAAACTAAGGATTTTCTGCTGTTTCCTAGAGTAAGGAATGACAGTGCAGACCTGGCTGTTTCCTAAAACACATTTCCAGCTGGGCACACGAAGAAAGAACAATTGGTCTGTATATGAAAATGGAGATCCTAACTCTCATACTTTTTACTCCATACTTCATGCAGTAATGTACTTCGACATTCTTGCTGCAACCCAATTTGTGCACCCTTCAGTCTCCTTGCAAAACACCAACGGTTATCTCTCATAGGCAAAAACAATCCATCATTTTTCAGCCATGCATAACCAAAGTAGTACATATTTACTCAACCCTCCTTGAAGTGCTTTTGGCCACTAAATGGTTGGGAAGCGCTATAAAAATAGTACTACAGTATAATACAGTGCAACACAGTTAATATCTCACTTCTCAGATTTTGTTAGTGATTGTTTAAGACTAGAAGTAGACTTTTTCAGGTTCCTTAAGGGACTGAAGATTCACCTCTTAAGACTGACTTATGACAAAATGTCAGAACAACTATTGTATCAAGTTTTCTCCTGCAACACATGCATACTTCGACCCTCCCAATAAAGTAAATTGCTATCCGGTGAGATACTTCATATCAGCTTGCTTCTAGTAACTTTGTGAGACCTAGGACCAGATGTATGAAAATATTGGCCGCAAGAAGTGGTATCTAATTGCGAGACTACTTTTTGCGACCAGCATCTTATTTTGCAAACCAGCTTATGCACTTTTAGGTCAGTTAACAAAATACTGAATCAGTTGTTTGGAGGAGGTTGTGATCACAGAATGTCCTGCCCATTTAATATTCTCTAGGCAGGTTGCAAATTTAGACTCCCCCTGATTGGCAACAATAAAAGGAATGGTGGCCTGCAAGGGACAGCACACCACAATCGCTGTGAGTGCTTTTCAAAATTGAAAACTTGTTTTTTCTTTTGATAAAGCATCCCAATTTCCTTAAAGAAAATTGGGCTCCTTAAAGGAAAAGAAAAAAAGTTTTGAATTTCGAAAAAGTTCACAGAGAGTTGGCAGAGTGGGTCCGCTGGGTTGCTAACACCCTGATTCCCAAAGTGCAAAAGTGTCCAAAGAGGACCCTTGCCGATTTTAAAAAATCAATTACAACTCCATCTTGGGAATCAGTAACATCAGTGGTTTGAGACCAGGATTACTCTTGTGACCCATTCAGTGCTTGAAATGGAAAAAATAAAGAGCAGGTACTCTGTGCCAGAGTACCTGCTTATTTCTGAGAAGTGCCGGTACTCTCCAATTCAAAGTATTACGTTTTTCTTGAGATGTGCCGGTACTCTCTCTCTCTCAAAATAAAAAAGTGCCGGTACTCAGTACCGGACAGTACCGGCCCATTTAAAGCACTGGACCCATTGATACATTTGTTACCGAACTGAAGCTTGGAAGGCACGCCCAACACACATCCCTTCCAAATAGCGGTTCGGGAGCAATTCCTAAACCCATTTTAGGAGTTGGTCAAAATTTGCCAACTCGTTAAATTGATTTAGTGGATACAAAATAACTTTGGAGCCGATTTTGTGAATCCAAGAGTTTGACCTCTAAAAAAAAACGTAGTACATTTGTTTCATACTGACAAAACTTTATGAATGTTCACCTGGAATTCATCAGTTTGCTACATCGGTTACCTAATTTACGTAAGACGTGTTCAGGACACAACTCAAACCTCTGTCCCCAACCATCTAATTTACCCTTACACCTAGCTCATCCCGATGCTGATCCGGTTTTACAGGATCTGCCTTCCAATAGGAGAACTGAAATTACTACAACTTCTGACTTTGGTGTTGCTTCAGCTATCGTCCAGATCTCCCCTCTGCAAATTTATTAGAATCAACTACAGCTGTCTATAGCGCATTACTAAAAACCTGAAAAAAACATAGGCCCTCATTAGGTCTTTGTCGGTCTTTTCCAAAGACCGCCAAAGCCGCTGCAGCCAGCAGACTGCCAGTGCTGTACAGTCTGCCATATTAGGACCAACACCAGGCCAACGAAGATGAAGAGGCAGTTGCATCACCAGCACCGCCATGACAGTAACACTCCGGCCGCCTTATTACAAGCCGTAATACGACTTGGCGGAGTCTTGCTGGCATGGTGGTGCTGGCGGTGCATGTGTGTGCGTATATGTGTGAAAATGGGGGTGCCTGAGTGCGTGTATGTGTGCAAATGGGGGTGTATGATTGCATGTTTGCGAGCGAGTTGGGGTGTCTGGATGTATGCATGTGGTTGGGGTGTGTGTGCATGTATGTGTAGGGGATGGGGTGTGCCGGGTGTGAGTGAGTTGGTGTGTGTATTTGGATGCATGCACGTGGAGTTGCACGTGTGCAAGTGAGTGGGGGTGTTTGTGGGCTAGTCTGCGAGTGGGGGGGTGCATGTTTGCAAGTCTGCGAGTGAGTGGGGGTGTCTGTGCGCAAGTCTACGAGTGAGTGGGGTGTCCGTGTGCAAGTCTGCAAGTGAGTGGGGGTGTCTGTGTGCAAGTGAGTGGGGGTGACTGTGTGCAAGTCTGTGATTGAGTGGGGGTGCATGAGGGCCGGTCTGTGAGTGAGTGGGGGTGTCTGCAAGTGTGCGGACGAGGGGTGTGTGTGCAAATGTGCGTATGAGAAGGGGGAGTGTGTGAATGTATGTGATTGTGGAGGGGGTGCGTATGTGAGTGCGAGTGGGAATGTGTGTATGTCGGTGTGAGAGCGGGTGGGGGTATTAAAATGGATGTGTACTGGTAAGGGGGTGTTTGAAAGTGTGTGGACAGGTGGGGGGTTTGTAAGTGTGTGGATGGGTTGGGGAGGTGTTTGTAAGTGTGTGGACGGGTGGGGGGAGTGTTTGCATGTGTGTGGATGGGTGGGGGTGCTTGTGCTGGTGACAGGAATGGGAATTCCAGTCGCTGGGTGTGTTACCGCCAGAGTTTTCGTGGCAGGGTGACCACCACAGAAAGCCTGGCGGTCTGCAGCCTCATAATCCAGCCGTCAGGCAGAGGCCTGCCACTAGGTTGGAGGAGCTCACCGCTAGCTGCATCGGTGCGACCGCACCGGCGGGCTAGGTGGCGTTGTGGCGGTTTGGCTTCTGCCAAACCCCACAACTTGTAATGCGACAGTCTTTACCGCCTGGTCCACGCGGTAAGACCGCCACAGCGAAGCTGGTGATCTAATGACCGCCAGCCTCGTAATGAGGGCCATAGTCTGGAAGTTGATTGTATAGAATATACCTTTGGGAGAAATTGACAAGATGTTTAGAATGAAGAGAATCACCACAGAAGACGTATGATCTTAAGTTGAATACTGGCCTCTACTGATCTATATTGGTAATCTCTATCAAGTCGTTTCCAGGAAGAAACATTAGGCATTTTTACTTGCCCCAGTAATTGAGTATTGGGCTTGAAAAGTCACTCACCCCATTTCTTCTTCTGATCAGATTAAATCAACCAATTAATAGAGAGCACTGCACTGGATGACCACTAGAGACATGATGGGAACACAAGCCAGTGCTATTACTAATGGGTGTAAAACTGCAAGCCTACTGATTGAATCTTTGCTATATGTCATACATACTGATGTAAATTAGTAGATTACTTCCCCTATTTTAGAAAATAGGTAAGGTAATTACGTCGTACAAAGTGGTGGATATGTGATCAAAGGGCTATGTTGTCATTTCTGGGACTAGCAGACTTAAATTCCAATTCTGGCTTCATCCCTTGACCACAGTGTGCGATCGTGGCCAAGCCCATTTATTTCCCTGCATCTTGGTTCCCATATCTGACAAACATTTTGAAATGGGAATGCTTCCATATTGACAACTGTTTTGCAGGTACATTAACTTTTTGTATGAAAATGTGAGGCTTTATTATACAAACATAGAAAATGAGGTTGGGAATTAATGTTGGCAAACTCCTAAATTTAGATGATAAACACTGGATCAATTGTACATTTTCTATGGGAATCGGTTAGAACTACTATAAGTATGCTGATGAGAAAGGAGCAAGACGTCTGGCATACTAAGGAACTAGTTAGACAAATGTACAGCACATGCGTACAAGTGATATGTTTGCATATCTGTATAATATGTAATGCAACACAAGATAAACTAGAACAGGAATAGTAGAGGAAGAGTTGTGCAGTAAGTACTAATAGAATAGAAATGCAGATTCCATCACAAAGGCTGGAAAAGTTATGAGAGACTGTTAAGGGTGATCACTGTTCAACTCTTGAAGGCTAAATATATATCTGTATATTGTTTGGCTTGCTGCCTCGAGGCAATATGCTGAATCACAATAATGGGTTGTACTGTCAGTACTGAAACTAAGTTGCAAACTTTTGTCACAGTAGTTTATATTTGACCCTTTGGAGCAAATGTTTAAAGTCAGGAGAGGGCACTGTGTTCCTTTAAATAAAAATCTCCATCACAGCTGTAACTATTTATAATAATAGTTTTGGTTTGTCATTGCTGCTGTCATTCCAGTTGAGTTTGGCTCTGCCCAGAGGATTATTACTCTTACTGTAACCTATTGGCTGTTTGGTGTATCACTCCACCTCATTTAGAGTGCTTCCATTACAATGCATTAGCAACTGTTTCACATCTCAAAAGTACTCAGAATCTTCATGCATTGAAACCTTTATCTGATAGATTTAAAACTGCAGTACATCTTTTTAGTGGTTTACTCTGGACTCTAAAATACATGCTAGTTCTGTTGACTTTGTGAATGCTTCTTATTAGCTTGGAGTCTTGCAGATTACGCTGAGCTCAGGTGTAGGGTGTAGTATTGTCATAGGACCTTATTGTAACCTGCCTCTAAATAACTCTTTTGGTCCTCACAAACACTTCCCTTACATGCAAATATGATACTCCTCATCTGATGTCCATAATCTGGTTGAAGTGTATGTGTGGACATGGTAAATAAATTGTGGGCGGATGGATACTACAGCACTTGCTCTGTCCTTTACTTGCTAAAGAGGAATTATGGTGTGCCTGTTGTGTGTGCATGCTCCTTTTCTTCAAATTGGGAGTCCTATATTGATTGAAACACAACCATGTAACCGAAACGTCATAGTTATTAGGTGCGTTATTAAGTACAGTGACAAATGTACATGTCTGATCAAATGCTGGTGATAACCTATATCGCAGCGTGTATAATATGTCCTATGACAAATTCAGCATGTTTTTAGAACAGTAAACTCCTGTAACAGTGGGTTTCCCAAAGTAACAATGTTCATACTGAAGATACATAGCTGGCTGTGTTTGTAGGTAGGTGGTTGTGTACTCCATTAGAATGTACAACCTAAGAACATTGAATCAGCCTTGCTGTACACTGTTAAGCAGTTACGCACAGACATCCCAATAAGAATTTCATTTCTCTTTCTTTCATATTTTAATAATTGTTAGATTTACTAATTTCCGTTGTCACAATGATCATGCTGTCCTGCATCAGAACGCTTAGGCTGGCAATAAGTAGTGTGTAGAGAAGGCACGCCAAATGATGTTTTTTCATAACAAATATTAAAAGTGAAGCAACAGCTAGTGAAACGTTATTAGTTTTTCTTCTAATTTTATTCCACCTGCAAAGTATTGTTGAATCACTTTACAATCTCGTCAGTTATGGATGAGCTACTGGATGACAAAATGAAGAGTGGGTTGGACGCACAATGATTATACCCCACTTTGTGAGCAAATACTGCTGATGGGGCTCTTCATGTGAATATGGCTGTTGTGTGGTGAAGAATAAGAAACACGCATTTGCAATGCAGTGGGTGTCACTTTTGCTCGAGTTAGGGCTATTAGCATTGTAAATTCCTAACTGGATTTTTCTTGCCACATAAATACATAAATTGAAAATGAAAAGTAAAACAGTTGACATAGGCGAACCCAATCAAATCGCCATAGCCGCCATGAGCGTGAAGGAGAAACGCAAAAGGAAAAAAGTTATCTTGCAGGCAAACGTATCGGCAAAAGTGCAATCATCCATGTAACAGGATTGATGGCCAAGGCGGTAACAAAACTGCCCCAGGGAGGGACAAACGTAAAGCATTTACCAATGATGAAAATGATTTTTGAAAGGCAGGCCCATGAACAGGTGATAGTGATGGGTGTGCCGTGGGTGTGGTTAAAAGCCCAAGGATAGATTACAAAACGTCAGAGCACTTGCGCGCTCGGCCTAAAAAAGAATATCTTAAAATAATTTTTAAATCATCTTATAACGATAGTCACACTGAAATGCAATGTCGTTCCATATCTTGGAATTACTTTTAGAGACTGGGAAGGGCATGCATGGCTTGCAGACTTATTTAACTGCCAGGAAGACCATGTTGGGCGTTGCTTTGATTCTTTTACTTCTGCTTACAAATAAAACGTAAAACGTAATCACGTTAACAGTGGGTTTCTGAAAGTCATTGCCCCTAGTGCTAATAAAAATGTATTAATATTACTAATTACTGTTGCTCATGGAGGAGACTATTAATGTCTGCGAGTTATGTCAATGAGTCCATATTCCAAATGAAATAAGCAGTAAACAGATTCCTGCTAGAAGGGGAGTTTTATATTTTACCTTTGGTCCGGCTTAAAGTCATAGTGACGTCGCAAATAAATATTTAACCAAGCTCCAAACAAATTTTCAGCAGGCCATAGGCATGAGTAGAAGAAAATGCTTTTTCGACAAATCTTGAATATTAGCAAAGACGTGGTATTACATACGAATGTACCATTAAATATAACAATATTGCACTGAAAAACAATTAGCTAGTTACTGATTTTTACTGATTTTTGAAAATGGTCTATTCTCTTACTTTGCTAGTTGCGTTGATGGTAACCCAGGTACATAAGAGGTTATGCTTTGATGTTATTTCACTGCAGTCACTGCAGTCCCAATACAAAAGGCATCATTGTAGCATCGAACAAAAACTGACCTGAAGTTATTAGATTTAGGATTAAAAACCCTGCACAATAAAGAGAGAAACATGAAGGTTATGTCAAAAGTGCACTAGCTTAAAAACATGCTGTGCTGCTTTAAAAAGCCAAGAGGGTCTATTTATCATAACACACTGTATTTTTTTTGTTTTTCCTCTCACAATTTAGTTTCAGTTTGGCTTTCTAAATGTGTTTGAAGCTTTTATATTACTTTCCCTATTAACATGAAAGGATATTCTCCACAAATGACTTCCCTTCTTTGTAACGTTGTACCCCTTGTGTGTGGAAGAAGGCTGCCTCTGATGTGTATGTGTGTGTTTGTTCTGCTTAGCCACCTCGCATTTAGTCAAAATGTGTAAGAAATTAACAGAGCGCCAAAGGACAGCGGAGGGATCCTAAAAGATCTCAGAGCAGGGCAAGAGAATGAAACAGCACAGGATGGCCTGTGAAGGTTCCTCTTCTTCTGCGTCCATGTGTTCTCTAGAAGAAGCATATTTAAGAGTTGGAATTTAACGAAAAGAAGCAGCATTTCTGTCTCAATCATTCCCAACGCTTGCAAGATCCCCATTCAACATTGAACATCTCGATGTCAAAGCATGGCTTTGCACTGCTGTAATTGCTTTCCAGCCCTGCAGTTGGTTTGATGGTGGTTGTTTCCTGGCTTTGGGGAGCTTGTGGAAATGAAGTTCCTCTATATATAGAGACAAAGGGCCATATGTTCAAACGCATTTTCCCATAGAGACAGAATGAGTAAAACTCTTTGATACATTTGGCCCAAAGACACTAACCTGGATCTCGGATATACTTATACGGAGAACCTAAACCAGACTCTGTCCTCGTCTTAGTGGTCAGGAAAGAAACATGCATATTTCCTCTGACAGGGAGTGCAAAGATATTGATGTGATATGCCATACATTTTATGGATCCAAAAAATGGTTCAAAGCATCTACCACCACATTGTTATTTCAGTATGATAGAGCCCTATGGAAACCCGTAACCACTTTGCAGAGGAGCTTCAAAGAGAGCAGAGACACGGTTTCATGGAAGTTGGACTAGAATACCTAGTATCCTGTCGTGATCAGTACTTCTATGTACTCTAAAGATTTATCAACCGCTGAATTTTTCTATGGCATCTCTAGCATGTGTTTCATGGCTGCGATTAACACTCTTGAAGCTTGAGCAAATTTTAGCATTATGAACGTGCCATTTGCAAAATTAGTTCTTTTTTTATCCCACCCGGATTATCAGGTGCAGCTAATGAGGAATAAGGCTGTGACTCTTAAGGGGGTAGGATTGGAGGAGAAGACATTTCAAGTCTCAGTACAGACACAGAGACAGCTGTTACCACTAAAGCAGATGATTACATTGCCTCAATGATCTCTTTCCCTTAATCACAATGTTGGCAACAACTCTTTCCACCAGTGATCTATCAGAGTTAGAGGTCCGCAATACCACCATCTACCCTCCTCCTCCTCAGTGAAGTTCCAGTCTGACTTGCAACAATAACTTTGATACTTCCTTTCCTCTGTTCACCACCCTGTGGGAGGCAGTATTTGCAATCATTTTTGAGAATGCCAGAACATAGCAACTGACCGATTGATCCCGCAAATGGTTTTAAATGGTTAGTCTCTTCAGTTCATATCTGTTTCTCAATTAGTCATTCTGAAGCCTGCACCAACATCTCTGCTACATTTCTTGAGGATGAAAGTTACATCTGTCCTGCAAAATCATGAAATAAAGCCCATTTGTTCCTCTTAAAGAGGAAAGGGCATTTAAAAAATATATATTTTTGGTCCCCAGAAAAGGCCCCAAGTGAATTGGCCAAAGGACAGAAGTTGAGAATGTTGGCTTTGTCAGATATATCCTCGGCTCATGAAAGGAGACTAGATGTGAAGGTGCACAACTTTCTAGATACTTACTTCCACACTTCAGTGACAAGGAACCAAACAGAAAATACCTGAGGCTCATAGTAGACAATTCCCATTACCAGGACACAGATCTTTCCTTTGTTGTGAATTCTGCACCCTGACTTTTTCAATGTGTAGGGCAATCTTAGTGGATCATCTCTGCAACTAGAAGATCCACATCTATTCTGACTTTAGAGTTTGGTTGGTGAAGGCTCACACAGTGGAGAAGATTCATCCGGGGCTCCAGCACCATTACTGCACTTATATTGATTGGGTCCTACTATCAGTGCTCAGAAATCTGCGTTGATCACTGTGCTAATGCTTAACTGTCTAAGAGTGACCTTAAGCAGAGCATTCAGAGGACTGTATCCTTTGGAGGGGAGAGTGTCTACATTTTATTTTCTTCAAAAATGTTATCAATTTCAAAGAACACCTCTTCCTATGTCTGGTCAGATTTCAGCCATGATGAATCTGATAGTTTCAAGACAGTTTTCGTTAAATGCTACAATATTACTGTTGCCTATGTATAGATGTTATCGGAGCAAGAACGTGTGGAAAGAGCTGGCTTGTTTCATCTATGGAGGTTGAACCTGCATTTTCTGGAAAATTGCAGCTGTTACTGCCAATTCAGAACATGGATGATATATATATTTTTTTTTTTAAAGAACGTATGTGAGGGTCCCTGCATGACAAATTCTACATTTATTATTTAAGAGGAGATACCAATAGTGCTGATCTAGGATTACAGGTAAGTAACTTTTCCGTTTTGAGTCCGATGGTGTACGGAAGATGCAGCCAGTGTAGATAATTGAAAATTGAGGTTGTTGCTGATGGCAGCATGAACAGTCTTCCAGGACGAAAGGCCCAGTAATGCCCTTCAGTTTAACCTTTCCTCTTTCAGGGTGGAACAGAAACACCAAAGTTACTTGGAAGAATAAAGAGTTTTACTTTCTGAGAGTTACTGAATTGATGCCAGAGTGTGCAATTTGTCTTGGATGTGTGGGTCATAAGAGGGGTCCAAATCAAAGTTCTACTAAACAGCCTTCATGCAGAATTAGAGTGAGGGTGATGTCCTCAGGGTACATGTCTGATAGCTAAGACTGAGTTTGGTTTTGGTGGACCCCTATGCGAAGTTGAATATATTGGTTCTGAATACAGTTTGCACTCTAATACTACTAATGGTATTAGTGAAACCGAGCAGTATTATCATGCAGTTAGGGGACAGTCCTGAGTTTTAATATCTGGAATGGGGAATACCAGGTGGGGAATTGTGTACAACAGTATTTACCATATGTTTTTCCAAAGTTCTGGTGCGTTATCTGGGCATATTTTCTCTACTTTGTACAGACGGACTTGTGCCTGTAAATACAGAATTTATTGTAAGGGAGTTCTTGGCTGCAAATAGGATTTCCAGGTGAATCTAAACCAACCCTTTTCGGTTTTAGTGGTTTGTTTTTAAGGTGTGCAGCAGGCATTCTGATACCGGCAGAGGTATGAAGTGATGAATCTCAAAAACAAATGACATAAAGATCTAAAGATGGTAGCTGCTGGTGTCTACCTCATGAATATTAACAATGTTAATCGCAGTTTGCAACCCATTAGGAATCGCAGCCATCACAGGGATGGTGGCTTGCTGAGATCAGCAGACCACCATGTTTGTGATTGATTTTTAATAAAGCAATCTTTCTGTTTTTTAAATGCAGCCCGTTTTCCTCAAAGGAAAACGTGATGTGTTGAAACCTTGAATTTTTCTTCTATAAGAGTAGGTAGTGGTATGTGGGATCATTGCCTACTCTTAGAAAATATTATGAATGTTCTCAAAAGGGTCGAGGTCCAATGGGGACCCCTCCCCCTTTGAGAATGGGTTACCACCATTTGTACCCTGGTGGTAAACTATTACTGCTTTGTGGCTGGAATTCAGTCGCAAAACAGAAATGCACATGTAAGATGCGATTCTGTAACAAGCTACCATTTTGCATTTTGTACATTTGAAAAAGCATTTCTCTGGTCACAAACAACCCGATTCTGCAAATCGAGCTGTTTGCAAGCTGCAAAATGCTTTGCACATCTGGCAGCTAGATTAAAGAAGAATAGGGGATATGAGGAAAAATTGATCCCAAAGAATGTTTCTTATTGTTGTAGAAATCTGGATGTCTCCATTTGGAGTTGCCGCCCACAAAGCAAAGAACATTATGATTTGTTTTAAGCTCATGCTAGGAGAAATGGTGATTAGAAAGGCCTGTTAAAAAAGTCAAAAGCACAAGGAAGCGCAAAGAAGCGGGGGTGGTCATTTTATGAGGAATATGGAGTCTGACCGCCATATCTCCACAAAGTGGTCAGTGTCAAATTAAAGGTAATGTGCTACCACTTTTTCCGAGATTAGGCTGAGGAAGATTAGTTGGTTGATGAGCTGGACCATTAATTGAGGTCCAGCAATCGTTCTGTTCTTTAAAGAGTGGAAGAAAGTAGTCGATTTTCAGAGTGGTTGTTGACATTTTTGAGGAGTGGAGAGAGGTGCTTCTCTGGGGAGTAGTTTAACAGAACAGGAAAGATAAATTTGTGACTATTATTCCTCAGTTTTACATACATGCTTCCTCCATGATTGTGTCTTTTGGCACAACCAGTGAGTTGAAGGTTTTAGATGGGTTTGGTTCTTTGGAGTATGTGAATAACTGTGGATAGGGAAGTATTGTGTGCTTTGACAAGCGAGTCAACCGTGAGAGGTGGAGAGTAGTAGCCAAAAGTGGGATGTTTCTTGTGTGTCCATTGGAAATTGTTTGAAGGTGCATATAATTTGGTGGGCTTGAGTTTTACCTTTTATGATAAGGTTTGACTGCTTAGAGGGCCAAATATGCAACATGCGGGGATGTGAAATGGATGGCAGAGAAGCCTTGGAAACCCATCACTCCTAGGAGGATCCTCCGTCAAGGTAGAAGCATGTTTGAACTGCACTCTTGCATATGTCCAGTTTATCCCCTGTCTTAACAGGCTTCCTTCAGCAAGTGTGGTTTTCCTTACCGGTGTCTCCAGTTATCTGTTTTTTCATATTTGATTTTCCTCTAACCTCCAGCTCCGCTTCCACTCATTTCAATTACATTTCTGACTAGCCTATGTTTTGTACCTAGCTGTTTGAAATTATTTTTTCCCCCTCAAATCGTGTTGTCTCACTTCACCTTATATGCTATACTCTTACCCCTGCTTTCTATGCATGTCTGAGGCTTTCGCTCCAAGGCACAACTGTGGCCACCCATCATGTTTCTACGCATTTACATGCCAATTTCTGTCAAACGATCTGTATTGTGTTACAAATGAATTTTCATAAAACACTGTAATCTTGAACATAAAGTCGTCTAGCGCTTTTTTACAACATATATGCGTGTTAATGTGAAGATTGAAGATCCTCCCTGGAACTTATTTGTTGTGGAGGTTGCAGTTATCTTTTTGTTGTAAGTGGTGTTACTCATATTTCAGATACAAATATTGATAGTACTAGGCAACAAGGAAAAAAAATAAAGCAGTTACTGTTGATCAGAATGCTGGTGGGAATCTTGGCACCAAAAGATGTTCATCACCTTTTACCTGCGCGCGATTTTTTTCAAACAAGCAGTTTTGAAATGAGTCATAAACTTAATTCGCCTAAAGCTAACTGGGACATACAGTAAAACATTGGCAGCAGATGTTTCCAACCCTTTGCCAATGGCTGAGAGTTTGGGAGAGCCCTTTGTATATTTATTGCATAATGTACTCACTTCAAAGAATAAGTCTTGGAAGTCGGATAGGTAGCTTTTGAAGGGCGTGGGTGAAAGTCAGGTTGACCTGGGAGAGCACATAATATGCTTGTTTCATAAGGAGAATCTCACATGCTTCAACTGAGCTTCTCCATTGGGGTAGCAGGTGTGCCGGGTGTTGTCAGACTGACAAAGATATGCTGATAAAACGCACGTGGAGCCTGGTGACCCGCCCCCTAGTGTACGCATCGCGCTAGAGAATCCTGTTGAAATAAGTGGGCATTGGATTGTTGTGAACAGTGCACAGAATAATTTGACTCACAAAGTGATTAAAAACACTGGAACACACTTTAAAAGAAAGCCATATAAACTAAGCACAGGTACCTACCTGGTAGAAAATGTAGTTAGCCGGGCAAATCACTCTATTGAGCAGTTCCTCAGCATCCCTGTCTGGAAAAGATTGTGTGTGTGTGTTTTTTTTTTTTTTTTTTTTTTTAAGCAAACTTCTGTTAAAGCTGGATGTTTGTGCAAATGCATATGTTTTCTTTTTTTATTAGCATGTGTGTAGTGTGATCAGTTATGTGACTTTCAACTACAGAATTATTTAATATTCTCAGCTTAAAGAGTGTATTTAGTTTTTTTTAGGAGCTGCTCTATAGAAACGCTAGAAGTCTGACTTTTTACCATTCCCCACTGATGATCTATGAAAATCAGAAGCATTCTGAAAAACATAGAGCTTGCATGGAAATATGTTGTAAGTGAATGCAGCAACTATGTACTCCTATCCTCCAATCTTCTGCATGCTCTTTAACCCAGCCAGACCTCTTCAGAAGATAAGCAGATTGGACGGTGGGTAGTATTGGTAGGTTCCAAACATTACCAGTCAATTGCATCACTTTCCAGATGGCAGTTTAACATACTGGGACCACACTAGGCCATAGGAGGCCACACAATTATTGATGTAGTGCTGATGACGACGTCATTGTCTGTCCCAACTACTTGAGGGATCATCACATATCATGCCTCCCCAGAAGGAAATGTCCTTCAGCTCCAGAATAACCGGCTGGGGACCATGCCTAGGCCCTGGTTCCTACAGCATGAAATCCGTGGTGCCTTTCCCATGCCAGTGACACCCCATCCCCTCCCGCAATACCTGACAGAAATTGACCTGAGACAGATACGTTTGTGCTTTAGGAATACAACTCTCAGGTCGTATTTATTACAAATTATGCCATATTAGTATAACACACTTTTGAATCAATTTAGCATTAAGAAAAAATTACAAACGTTTTTTGAAAAACTAGACTAGACATAACTCAACTAACATAAATCAACTGACATCAGGTTAGAGGTTAAGTTTGGCCACCCCCTGGTCCTTTGCGCACTAAAAGACTAGTGACCCCAAGTGCTAGCCACTGGGATCTCCCATCAGTTTGTATGGACAATGAGCAAGGCGATATCCTCCAGCCCCCTCACTGAGAGAGGACCCACCGGCCAGAAAAACAGCAGAGCTGGAAATCAGCCATGCCAGAGCAACCCCTGGCACCCTTTGGGAGATGGGCCTGGCCAACCGGGCCTGATTCTGTTCCCAGAGTGCAAGGTCCCACTCCCCACTATGACACGGCAGTGTCCTAAAGTACCTGTAGAGCCAACAACAATCTCTGTTGCAGGTGTGCTGGGTCCTGCCTTAAACTCCGTACTACTTCTGCCCATAGTTAAAGAACAAATGCCTCAGGAATTCGCCTGCCTTCTTGTCCCCCGCTGCCAAGATGCCTACCAGATATGTGGCCAAACCCGGCCCCTTCACAGGAATACGATCCAATAAATACGACATACTGATGAATAACTGTTGGGTAGCTCTAATGTGATGCTAAACAACCCCTCCCCCCATTAACCCTCCTAACACAAATGATAATACACTAAATAAAACAGGGAAGGGTGGGTGGGACAGTGAGAAAAAGGGGGGGAGGGCTTCTCCTGGTAAAAGGAGAGGAGGTCGCGGTTGCGGTGAGCAGGGGCACAGCAATAGCCACAAAAAGGTGAGTATGCTGTTCTGGAGGCTAGGTTTAAATGTCTCGACCTGTGCCCCTGCAGACCGCCAAGGTATCCCCGCTGCCCCCCTCCCTCCACCTCTTTCCCTTTAGCCAATAGGGGCTAAGCGCGGTAGGCACTAGCGTGCGATATTTGAAAATCCATCGCCAAAGGCAAAAGGCTGTTGGCGCTAGCCCCCCTCCCCCTGGCCAGGCGTCTCCCCCACCTGTAGCCGGGGCTGGCAATTCCGGTTTGCCCCTGTATTTCATTCTTCTCTACTCGATTTCTCATTTTGCCTTTTTATACGAACCTGATGGAAATCATTATTATATATTGAGGTTTTAAAATACAACACAAGCTAGAAGTTTCACATAGAATAACTGCATATGATGTGTAGAATCCCGTGAAAAGTCACGTATGTACTTGCTATCTGGAAGTGTAGAGAGCTGGCACGCCAAATATTCTGGAAGTGTTGTTGGTTTGAAATATTTAAACCTACTAGTCTACTGATGTGTTTGTGCGTGCGCACGTAGTGTGCACCTTTGAAATAATTCAGCTTTTGGTAACTGTAAGTTAAGTAAGAAATTTAGAGATATTGTTGGCATGAAATTAATGTTGCACATTATGTGAATTTACACTTTATTAAGCGAAATGCCAGCTAGGGCATTTTGCTTATTTTTTTTTGTTCGCTATTCGCCATTGCATCTGTTTTTTTGTGTGCAAGGACGTTATTCACGCTACAAAAAAGTGCACTTGCGTTCAGTTAATTTGCGTTCTTCCTGTGCTTCCGCAATAAGATTTTTACTTGACAAAGTCTCATTTATGCAGTGTGGCATAATGGCATAATCTTAGGTATTTTGTGTAATTATAACATAAGATGCCCGGAATGAGGAAAAGTTTGCAATGAAATTTCACCTCGGCCTAACCACAACCATTAATAAGTCAGTTAAAAGCCGGCCCAGTTCTTTATCACACTGCTTTCTGGTATTTGCTGTGACTGTAGTTTCTCCTTCCCAGTTAAAATTGGTTTTAATATCAGTTCTGAAATTTGTTACAAAAATCAGTTAGGCTGTAAGAGCATACATGGCAACGTTTTAGAAGAGAAAAGGGGAAGATTTCTAGAAAAACTCGGGGGAATGTATTTCCCACACTGACTTCTGTTGGGGCCTGAATGGGGTTACTGTTATGTATGGAATCTGCAGGATCGGGTATTAGATGTGCAGATGTATTTTTTTCCCTTACCAGTCAGGAGCATGCAGAAAGCGCTATGGTAGGCGGAGGTTGATGCTAGCGCTGTGCACAGCAGGTTACTGGCAGTGCGTTCTCCGAGTTGCCCAGGCACTATCTGGAGCCTGCTGAGAGAGCAATGAGATTTTTACATGCAGGAATCGGGAGGCAGGAGTCTAGCCTTGAAATTGGTAGTCTCCCGCCTGAATCGGGAGGGTTGGCATGTATGTAAGAGTTAAATTGTTTAGTTAGCAATCTGTATTAACTAAATGGCCACGCAGCCCTGTTAATAAATCCTAAGTATTAACTGAACCCTGTGTCATTGCTCGCAGTTACAGATTCCCAATCTGGAGTTGAGGCCCTCGAGAACACGGGGCATCATGTGCATTGCATGTTAAGCATGGTCCTCCATGTGGCTTGTCTGTCACTACTCTCTAGTTCGCACACCCAGACCTGCCAAATCACGTGGTTGCCACCCTGAGTCGCACAATACCTGCCGCCTTCGCACGGTCACCCAGCGAGAAGCCTATATCACATGGTAGCAGGGAAAACTGAGTTGGAAACCACAGCATTCCGTGGATTTCCATCTCGTCTTTAAAGGCCTTAAAAGCAGATCTCCTCGAAGAGGTATGAAAACAGCACAGGGCATTGGTACCAGCCTCAGCAAGCTTTTGTGTGTGTTTTTTTTAAAGAGTGGTTCCCCCCCGGGAGGGGTGGAACCCCTAGAAGCCCCTACAGTTCAGTGCTTACACGTACAGTCCGTACAGCAGGAGTGAGGATGTAAATCTGTATTTCAGAACTACTGAACCCTGGGGTGTGCAGTGCAGGCACAGGACTGTTTTACTATCCACGCTTTCATTGACACTTCCTAATGCTGGACCTGCGCAATGGCCGCACTCCTTTTGAGAACTAGAAAGCGTGCAGGGAGCACATTCGTTCTAAATAAAGCATGCAATGAAATCTGCACCCGCAGCACCCGCTTTGACAAGCCCCAAGTGAAGAAATTGTATGCGAGCGGGTACTTGTGGAAAAAAGAAACGAAGTGCACACACTAACGCATTTTGTGCATGAACAAGTTCTTTTTGTGTATTCAAAATGTATGTTTTCCCCACTCGGCAGATCGCGGAAAAGATGTCATTCGGTCCCTGTGTCTCTTGAGCCGTTGATCGGCTTTCATAGCGTATTTAGAACCTCACTGTGGCTTAAACACAGGGTCGCTTGCACGTTTCTATTTTAGAAACGTGCTTGTAATGTCCTACCTGAGGAATGATGCACCTAGTAGGTTTTACTGAGGATCACCTTCGCTTGGGCGGCTGGGCGGCTCACACGTGCCGTGCAAACAGGACATCCTCGGATAAACATGTCAAACTTCTGGCTGCTTTTTCACACTTATCAGCTCTGCTAAACTCCATGTAACTTCCTATTGCGTTAAGAGCAATGTATATTGACAGTGAGTTGAGTTCAGGACGGGGTCGGTTTTGGCCGCTAGACAACATGGAACATTACCGGAGATGATGCGTGCTTGCTATTAGAGTGGGATGCCGTGCGTCTGAAACACCACACTCTCATTGGTAAGAAACTCTCAAAGAGTATAGAACGAATTTTTGCTATCAGTCCAAATACTTTGAACGTTTCCAAACCTGTAGCACTCTAGGGTAATGAGTATGAACAAGAATACAGCCTTCGGGGCTTTTTTCCCCCCCCCCCCCCTCCCCCCTGCCACGCCTCCTCCCCAGAACTCGAACCATTCTTTCTGTTAGACGCTGTTTGTGTGAGTCTTAAGTCACTCGGCTCGGCTGAATTCCACCTCCCTAATACAGCTTCAGACTGACATTTAAGAGAGATACTTAAGGGGAAATATGTAACTTATTCTCACAATCTAGTACTTGCACAGAGCAGTAAATTGTTACTTGATACAGGTATAACTTTGCACTATTGGGTGTTTATTTCCTCTGAGAGGAAGCAATAAATGGCCGCGCTTGTATAGTACTTTTATAACAATACTGTCCCCTGGCATTTCCAATTACAGCGATGCTTCGGAGTGAGGGACCGATAATAGCCGCCGGGGGAACTAGCAGAATCAGCCCGGGAGAAGGTGGCTTACTTTCCAACCAGGGAAGCAAAGATGGAATATTCACAGTGGGCAATATTCAGCCTCTATTTCCCCACATGATGTACACTGAGGTGTGCAAATTCACGTTCACAAAGTGTAATTTGTACTTTGAAATCAAATTACATCAGTAGGGTGCAGTGCTGTAATTGGACGATATTTACTCCGGGAACCAATAAATTGAGGATCATGGTGTGGAAGCAGAAAAGGGGGTGGAGTCACGAGGGGCAGTGTCATGGAAAGGGGGTCTGACAGTCAACATGCATTTTTTTAAAATTGCCCTAAAGAAATTGACAACAAGGACACATGCGAAAGGAAATAATGTTCTGGATTTCTTCATTGGTTACCAAATTACTATTTTAAAATCTTACAACACTAAGGTATCTGATGCAGAACAATTTTCAGGAGATAATAATAATAATGGTAAGATATATCTGGTGGTTATTTTACTTCCTGAAGAGATCTCTGTTTTGTCTAGTCACAGTTTGAGTGATAAAGTAGCATTGGGGGTTAATGTTTGCTGCAAAGCACATCATGTCACATGTTGGTGGTAGATTTGTTTTTTCAGTAGACGGGTAAGTGAGTTACTACTTTTGACACTGATCCCATATGCAATCCTTATAATTTAGCACATTGAGTTATGAATCGACACCAAACAGCTGCAAGAAAACTACAAGGTATGAGTTTAGAACGTAACTTTTTTTTTTAATCTGTTGTTTTGAGATGGCAAAAAAAGGTTCCATTGTGTAGTAATAAAGTCTTATTAGTATAGGCAACCCAAACCACTGCATTACACCTTTGTAGGAAATAGGTTCCACCTGTTTAGCACACCAGAATTTTCTGCAAATGACTGCCTGGTTTTCGGACATTTACTGTGAACATGCCTCGCCAACTGAGTCTCCCTCACAATAACTGGACTGAGTGTGTTTACTGCCGGTGTCCACCTTTTAAGATAAGTCTGCTGCTGCCCAACTAGGGCAAGGGGCGCTGGCTGGTTACATGTGAACACGTGCACACATGTTCTCTAAACCTCATGTCTGGAGGAACAGTGGGATCACTTTGAACTGGGACCTACTCCAGCCAGCTATTGCCATTGCGGGAAGGAGCACAGAACGCATGGGCTCCTCATGGCACCAAGAATGGTGCCTCACCCACAGAGAGCCAGCTGGGGCTGTGGAGTTCCTTCCGCAACCCCCAGCAATCCATAAGTCTGTGGGTATTCCCGGTGGACCGATGCATCCAGGACAGTCAAAATATACATGTTGCAAGCCTAGATTCACCATGGTGCCCCAAGGAGGGGCAAATGCACCTCCCATACAGTTGGCAAGTGTTGCTGGGTGCTGCAGGAGATAAAGCTTCCATCCCAGGAACGGTTTTCTTAAGTTTACCCGAAGTCTCTTGGGGTCTTGCAACCGTGACACCAGGTGAGGGTTGCTTTAATTTTAAAGTATACTGAACAGGAGTGTTATCATTTTCATCTCTGAAGTGCATGGACCCCCTAGTGGTTGGTGGTGACACCCTGATAAAGCCAGCAGGCCTACCTTATATGTACACTGACACACCTTACAATACGTTACCTTGACAGAGAATAAAGTGTTTATTAATGTGGTGACCCTCTTATGACACTCCCTTAAAGTGTGATGTTGCATATGGTGTAAGTGGGATATTGGGGTTCAGGACCCACTATAATTAATTTTAAAATGATATGAGAGTGCCACCAAAGATATTTTCATTTACATGATGTATATATTTTCAAACTAATGCATGGCATTAAGACCATTCCAGCTTAATACTTGTGACTCACATTTTGTATTTGTATATATTTATAAAGCACATTCCAGCTGTAGCACCAAAGCGCAGAGCAGAGAGAGAGACACACGTGAATGTAGTGAGAGAACAAGAAACCACAGAGCAGCCACACAGGGGCCAGTTGTAGGGAAAAGAGCCAAGTTGTAAGCTGTTTCTGGAATGGCATGAAGGCTTCTAGTTTCCTGATGCGTAGAGGGAGAGTACGTTATAATTTAGCAGCCGCAACCGAAAAAGCTTTGTTGCCCCATCTAGATTTTCTGCTGTGGGGGCCATAGCCATGTAAAGACTGGCTGATCTTAAGTGGCGGCTAGACACATACCACCTTAAGGTAGAGCAGAGGTATTTTGAGCCCTGGGAATGTAAAGCCGTGTGAGTAATACAGGGGTATTTAAAGAAAATACGCTTCCCTATGGGCAGCTGGTGTAGCTGCCTAAGGCTCTCACTGGCAGATGCCACCCACGGAGATCCAGCCGTAGGCGAGCTGCGGTGTTCTGTGTAAGTTGGGGCTTATGAAGAGATCCTTGATTAATATTCATCAGTAAAGCATTGCAGTAATCGCGTTTGGACATAACTAGAGCGAGTATCACAGAGGTCCTGAGATCGTTTGGGAGAAAAAGTATGATTTTCTGAATGGTTTTGATCAACCAGAAACAGATTTTGACAGTTTGGCTAACCCGTGAGTCAAAGGATAAGGTGCTGTCAAACAAAATCCCTAAATTTCTTGCCACCGGTAATGGATCAGGCAGGTCACTGCAAGATTGTGGCCACCAGCGCATACTCCATAATGAACTGTTTGAGCCGAAGAATAGAATCTCAGTTTTCTCTCCATTCATTTTCAGCCAGTTGAGGCTCATCCACTTGTTGGCCTCATTCATACAATTGTGAAACCTATCTGCTACCTCTTCCCAGTTCCTGTTGATCAAGATGATAAGCTGAGTGTCATCTGTGCATGAGGAGACTTGGAAACCAAACCAGCGGACCAGTTTAGCCTGCGGTGCCACATACAGATGCAACAGGATGTGGCTGAGTGAAGATCCATGAGGGACACCACAAGGAAGTTGGAGCAGGCGGCTCTGAGGTCCGCACAGCTCACGATGGTGGATCTCTCCTGCAGAAAAGAGTGCAGAATGCCCAACGCATCATCTCTTACCCCTGCCTGATGAAGGCGAAGCATCATCAGTTGAGGGGATATGGTGATGAATGCAGCCAAGAGATCTAATAGTACCAGAATGGCTCCCCCGCCTTGGTCCACCTGCCGGCAGATAGAGTCTGAGGTGGCAATTAGGGCTGATTCTGTGCTGTGTGCGTTACGAAACCCATGCTTGATGGGGTCTAAGCAACCATTTTCCTGAAGGAAGTGGGCCAACTCGATGTTGAGGTGTTTTTTCTAAAATCTTAGCCGGGGTAGGTAATAATGAGATAAGGCGTCGATTTTTAAGATCAGTAGGGTCACCTCCTGGTTTCTTTTTGTGTGGCATCACAATCACTTCTTTCCAGGAGGGAGGAAAAACCTTAGTGTTTAACACCTTCCGATAAGCCATTTCCAGTGCCTGAGAAACAAGGTCAGCTGCCAGCCTCAAATCTTTAGGGGGACAGTGATCGTCTGTGGATCCTGACCTAACCCCTGACAGCAGTGATTTTATTCTGTCGGCTAACTGCGGGGACATTTAGTAAGTAGAGCCCCACAGTGTGTCTCTGACCATGCACAGATTCTCCGAAATCCAAGGCTCTAATATGTCAGGTACAGACACTCTTTAAACTTCTTCTGTTTCATAATGCACTCATACTAACTTGAGCCGCCGCATGACAAGGCAGACATGCACCACTACGGTTTATTTTATTGCCTTAAAATAGAATTTATTTAGGCATTAGAAGTTTGACAATACATTTCAACAGGTTTATTTTAGCTCATTCCTGTGTAGGACTTTTTTTTGCCCCACTCAGATACGGCTAGCATCCTGTTTACAAAAGTTGAGTAAATGTAGATGAACACTCCCATACTATGAGTCAGCTGTGAAGCCCTGCCTCTGTATTCGGCGGACAGAAGACAATTGGACAGTGAGTGCTTAGAGTCCCGCTTCTGTGTAGTACACACTCTAAAAATGTTGTTAACAAGACTGCAGACAAGAGTTTATTTCTCCTTCGAGCAACTGACCACAGGCAGACTGACAGAATTGCAAATATGTTTGTTTTTCAGATCCCCTGTGGTACAGTGGCTTGGAAAGGCTAGAGAATTGAGGACTGCAGACAGGAGATGTCTATTGCTGACATTCACGATAGGGCTGGCACTGTGGTCCAGGGATTTGTTAAAGTCTTTATCATGTTATATAAACAGAACAGAAAGAATGAGGATGTTACGCTGACAAAGGTATGAATGCAGCGTCATAGCGATGAGTGGTGTTGTTTACAATGCTGTATACCTATTGTATTATACACAAATTTAAGATCCCAGAATATTGCTAAAAAATAAGACTTGAGTCTTTGAACCTTTATAGGGCATATTTCACTTGAGGCTGAAATCCAGGTGTGATCCATGGTTACCCCCTTAGCTTATATTGTGGGTCAGTCAGTATGCAAGTCAATCCTGCTGTGGCAGACTGTCCTTTGGCAAGGACAGTGTAGAGTAGAGAGCATATCAAAGGAGCCGACAGCCCTAGAATGATTTTCAAAGACCAGACACTAAATCACAGGTGCATCTGAATTTTGACTATAAAGATGGCACCATGATTCAGTACTTTGCTGTTGAGGCAGTGCTATTCAACAGAGTGAATACTGCCAAAATGTAGTGCTGCTGTAACTAAAGTCTACAAGTCTCCCTGGTACCTGCCTGTCAAGACCAGTGTACCTTGTGAGGAGAGAGGGCCCAGAGTGGGCATGCCTCCCTGCCAAGACGAATGGGCCATTTGAGAAGGAGCATAGTGCTTGTACGGAGCGAGGCCCAGCAGGGATAGCACAGATCCTCTCAAATGGATCCCAATGAGCTAAGTGTTAGGCGTTCGCACTGGTCGGGCTAATTATGGAAGTGAGAGACAGTTGGCTGATTTCTCCAAGTCTGTGACCACCTTGTGCAGGAATGGGAAACTGTGAAATTTGGGCTGTCACCCATGTGTGCCAAGGCGGCTGAACTGCTATGTGCCAGCAGAGGTCCGGCCCGGGACATCAGGAATAAAAGAACTCAACCCCCATGGTTGGGCCTAGTAGCTCCTGCTTGCCCAGCAGCCCTCTGAGCTGACATCTGGCGGAAACGTTTTTCATTTGGCATAAATGCAGCCCTTCTGGACTCCGGTGGTATGAAATGTATTGTCCTTGACATATGAACCATGTCTTCAAGGCTCGTGGCTGAATAATTCATTCCAGATATCCAGAAAGAATGTACACTGGGACATGGAAAGGTCCCTGCGTGGCTTGGCAGAGAGAGCAGCCTCCCTTCTATTCAGTATAGCAAGCTATATATCGTTTACCCCCACCACATCCCATATGATGATCATGCATGTGTGCTGGAGCCATTTATGACAATATTGAGACCCAGAGCAGGGCTCCCTGGTCTGTAGGGTCACAAAGTATGCACCTTCTGTATCGAGCATGACCACTGTCTGCTTGCTTGGCTGTAGAGGACAGACAGTGATGGCGGTGATACAGCTTCTACTAGCCAGGCAGGCCTAACGGCTTCTTCCACTTCCACCTTTTTAAATGTCTCTGCCTGCCCCCTGCAGCCATATCCTTTGCTCATCGTTTTGAGATAGCTGTAGCTTTCTGTGTCTGTAGAGAATGCTTCTACAGAGGTGGTGCGACACCCATGTTCAAAAGCCACATAACATTGCATTTTGTATTTGCTGCGTCCAAGTGGTACCTACGATGGAGGGCCCAGACAGCAGATTTGATTTGCAGGGCTTCTCCAGAACATTACAGGTATCCTTTGTAGAATGGTGGACTTTTAGTTGTGGAGGAGTGGAAACAGAGGATTCTTACGAAGCTTATGGAGTTTCTTCTACACTTCATGGCCCGTCGTTCACTGGAAGAGCTACCCACCTAAGGTTAACAAGTAGTTAAGTAGGACATCCTATCTTTCTTTTGTACTCAGGCGATCGGTTTCTCCTGTCAGTCTCTAAACAACAAACCATATTCCTGCTAGTGCCTTGTAACAAAGACTTTTAGTGGACCAGGCTGCATGGAATAAGTAAGAGGGGAATTGCCCACAACTGGTCTCCGAGTTGACTGCTGGAATACACAATTTCTGCTTTTTACCTTTAATATAAAGATGGGTTTGAAACCTCCAGACAGGGCGCCAGGATTCCAGGTTCACAAAACTGGGATCTCCACACCAGTGGCCATTGGGACTTAAACTGCGGCACTAAGGAAGGACCTGCACTGTTCTGGGAGGGCGAGCTCTAGGATCCTGAAGGGACCCTACAGTGTGTGCAGGACTGTGTACTTCCTGTGGCCGAAGGATATCAGTTGGTCCTCCTGAAAGAGGGGCTAGCTACTAGAGGAGATCTACATTGACCTAGAGGCCTATACTAAGACTTAGGTTCCTACTGTAGCAATCCGGGGCGGATACCTATCTTGTTTGGGTGGTGAGGTTTGTGTTGGGCCTGAGGAAGAAGCCAAGCTACAAGATACAATGATCCATGAGCATCTCCGCTCCACCACAGGCTCTTCGAATTATGCTGGAATTGGCTCTGCTTACCTGCACACCTTGCCTGCACCATAGTAGTAGTAGACTAAGCAGTAGCTGGCCAATGAGTTATTGGCTGGTTGATTTGATTTATTGAGTTTTGAACATCTAAAATGCCCCCCTCAGAGCAAGCCTTCAGACTGCTTAAGTTTGCACCCCTGAGAAACAAGTGCTAAACGATTTACTTGGTGCTTAATTTTAGGATCACTAATAAAATGTAGTCCCAGTGCATCAATGCAGCAAACTTGACACAATGTGAGACTTTCTTTTTTATTATATATTTGTTTATTTCAGGTTTTTCTAAAGCGTGGAACAAGCACCAGTGCTTTGGAGCTCTGTACAAAGATATGTTTACAAATTGGAACAAAAAACAAAAGCAAATTCCAGTTAATTGAGGAAGATATTGTGGATGCGATAGTGCTGTCATCACCAAGAAAAAAGACGAGGCTATGTATTTTAAGAGTCTTTAGTGACCCATCAAAATCAACTAACAGCTCTTTGAAAAGACGTGGACGAGCAAGCTATATGCATTTTAATTAGTTTTAGCGGCAGCGTTGAGGCGTTAGCTTATAAGGACTGTTTCGGTGTTAGATGTTTACGGTATGGGTGATGGCAGTTTGCAGATCACTGGGAACTTGGCTTTCCTGCGCTAAAAATTGATCCCAGGTTCTCGAGCATTGCTGCAGAGACCACACAAGCTATGGTCTTCAATGATAGAAAGCAAGTCATTTTAAGGGCGCTTCCAAAGGTTTAAGTGCTTTGAAAAAAAACATAGGTGGAAATTATGCAGCATTTTGGTGGAGATATCCTGTGCTGGAAGGAAATATCAATGATGGGGAGGACTTGCCATCTGCCGCCCATCCAGTAGGAAACTCTTGCAAAGCTATCAAATCTCAGGAGTTCAAAGCCGCCGACAAAAAATATGCAGTGAAAGAGATAGTTTTACAAGTTCGGAAGAATCACGATGCAAGGTAATAATTGTGCTGCATAAATGCAGTATTAATTTAGCTCTGTTCAAGAATGCGTGACTGAGCATGCATTCGGTCGCACAAACACGCCCTTTATTGATGCAGTGGTAATCCTTAACATTGAAAAATTAGGATGGCCACGGACGGACTGATCTGTGCTTGGTATGTACAGAGGACCTTTGCCGAAAGATGAGATTATTCCTTATAAATGCCCTGCTGATTTATAGTAGACACCCCACTCTCCTTGGCGTTATTCCAAAAGGAGGCTCTTACCGTCTCTTGATCGGAAGGAATCAAATTTACACACGTGCATTTCTCCCTCCGAACAGTCTCCACCCATTTTTAGTTAAACTGAGTTGTTGGCATCCCTCAATCATTTTAGCGGCATAATTGTGCCTACTGACATAATCTGTGCTTCTCACGACTACATATGATTTAAGATTTGACCTCTGGGTCAATAGAAGACGTTTTAAAACCTATTTAGGTGTTCTTTTCCATTTGGTTTTGTCGTGTGAGCTGGTTATTCACTTGCTACCCCTAGTTCCTTCATCGAACCTCGTGCATTGCTCTTGATCATCACACTTCATCATGCTGAAAATAGACTGTTGGCAGTGTGCTATTTTCACAAGACTTGCAGTGTAGGGAATTGTGTCCACGTTAGCTCCTAAACTCTGGACTTCAGTTTCCACACCTGACTGGAAGCTCAGTGGCTACCCAAGACTTCGGAAATGAATCCTCCCAAGGAAACCGCCTTTGCACTAGATGATGTGCTTCTCGTAACTTCAGACCTTAACCTCTCAGGATTTTCACCTGTAATTACATGTCACTTACAGTGGATGTCTCATCCTTTTCAGTGGATCTCCCCACTCACTCTTTCTACACCTGTCAGGCGGATGTCCCACATTTGAGTTTGAAGGCTTTTCACAATGGGATGTTCACAGCCGCATGCACTATACCAGTGAATTTCTTGATATGTGCTGCACCTGTTCGCCTCCGTACCTTCTGGTTTCACCATTTCAATCCTACCTTCTGTTCATAGTTTGTTTTCACTGCATAGCTTTCAGCGGCTCTTTCTCTGCCCTGTACTAGAGGCAAGGGGATAGGGACGAACGCATGGCAGCAGGCCGAAGCTGCAACCTAAAATGGTGACAGTTGTGACACTCCGACTCTTGTGCTGCTCCCTGCCTTGTTGTGTGTTCCCAGTACCATGCTTCAACCTTTTTATTGCACGGTTCCTGCTCCCAACGTATTATTTGTTTGTTTTTATGCACTGATCCACCACCCACCTTAGTCTTTTCTTTATGATTATTATTAATGGATGTGGAACCTTAAGCAACCCCAGAGAGGGTAGATGAGCAACCGAGGGGCTATAAAAAGAAGCCAGTTAAGGTAGGGGAGTTGTGTGGAGGGGGGGCAGCAAACGAGCTAGGGGTGGGAGAGTGAGACCGAAAACCATTGAAGGACATGGGGCATGGAAGGGTGAAGCAGCCCACCGGGGAGAGGAGGAAGGAGCAGGAGAATGGCTGCACTCATATGGAGTGGTAGAAAGCAAAGGGAGAAAATAGTTTCCTCAATGTGGGCAGTGGAAGGAGACGAGGATGTTACAAAAAACTACCTTCAAGAGGGAGGAACACTAAAAAGTGGAAAAAGGCCATTGAATAAGAAGTAGATAAAGGAGATTAAAAAGCCATCAGTCCAACAATGGTAAGCAGTGGCCTTGCCCACCCTAAGCATTGTATTGTCAGTAGGTTTTCAGCGGCAGTCAGCTGGCAGCTCTAGCTGTATGTAAGCACAACGTTAAAAATGTTACAGCGCCGGCATTCCCCTGACCCTCTAGTGCTTGGCCTGAATGTAGTCAGATTGTTGAAGTCATGTTTGCTTTCTTCCTTTCTATACTTTTTTACGCAGTCACGTAAAAAAACCCTTCCATTTCATTTGCATATTTATCAATGTAAATGGAGACAGTGAGGCCTCTGTTTTATAGTCCACTAGAAACTTTTATATGTATTTAATCGTGGGTGTTGAGAGCAGGTACTACAGTCAGGGAGATCCCCATTATTACCATCTTCCGAAGCCAGTAGCTTGGGAGCTGCTGTATTATCGAGCCTTGTAGCAGTGTTGTGGGCTTTGACATTGAGAAAGGTCACGGGGCACTTCAATGCACATGGACCCTGTATTCGTTCAATTATGGTGAGGAAGGCAAAAAAAAGTTAACACAATGAGATCAAAGACAGTTCCAAAATTCGTGGACTGAAAACCATTGAAATTGTTAACCAGCATCTTAAGCTACCTGTCATATCTTCTGTTCTTCGTAGAGACGGTGATTTGTTCCACCTCGTCCCCCTTTCTTAACTAGTTGTTATTTCTTTTATTGCAAGAGCCTTAGGTAAACAAAGCCATTCAGATCACCTTTAATCTAATCAATCCTACAAAACAACCACCAGCTTTGAGTTTCACATAATTATGTGGGGGATGTGATGAACATTGTAACGAAGCACGTTCGAGGATTTTGAAGACATTCGATGGGAGGAGGGAAGTTGGACCGTAATTAGGTCTGTACAACAGGCCCCACTCAGTAGACTAATACATCCTTTCTAGGAATAGGAATTGTTTTTCGATCTCCTGTTCCCCAGTATCATTTTAAGAATTTTTGGGCTTTGTTCATTGTATTACCCATTTCCTGCTAATTGTACCCCATATAATGCCAAACTTCAAGAAATAGGTGATACTAAAAAAAAAACAGTTGAAATATACCTTGCCCATATATATATATATATATATATATATATATATATATATATATATATATATAGATATATACATATATATACACTAAACATACAACTGAAGCCTAACTCTGGACGAATTACGTGTTTTATTGATGACAAAGGCGGCAATGACTATTTCCAGATGCCTTTCGCCTGTTCATTCTGCCTTATTAATTGGCAAGTGTCATTGGTAATGTAAATTCAAATGAACTAGTAACAGCGTTGTAGTCTGCAATTCCTTGAGTTCCCACAATGCAGTCTAAACGGATATTATGCTTACCTGGTGCATTGTGGGAACAGCTGAAATGCATCTGTAAATAAACGTTGCCACCTTTGTCATCAATAAAACACGTAATTCATCCAAAGTTGGGCTTCAGTTGTTTGTTTCTTATACGTGTCATTACGCCAGGATGAACTACTTAAACTGCCCCATCAGGGGTGGAGGCCCCTAATCTTCAGAGAAAAGTTGTGTTCGGCATATCTAAGTGGCAGTCACCACTAGGTAGTTCTAGTTAGGACCATTTGTTCCATAGACGGAGCGTTTTTTGTTTTGCTAATAAATTTGGCGCCGCTTGACTAATCTTTGTGACATTTTTAAACCGTATGCTTTGGTCAGTTCAGCTGCTGTCTTGAAAGTTTAGGGGTGATCTGTCAACTTGCACCCTAAGGTAACAATACCTTCCACCTTAACCATGCACAGCTAATTACTCCACATATTACATCATTGCTGACACCTTCTGTGGCATAATTGATGTCATCACTGAAAGACTGGCAACAAAAATTATTGATGAGAAAACTGTGCATGGTTGGGGAGCAAGTTATAGTTACTTTAAGGCGTGAGCTATAGTTACTTGAGTTAACCATAACTATGACTGCCGAATTTCTATGGTTTTGTGCAAGGAAATGCAGAACCCAACTATAACGTTCCTATAACTTTTGTTTTTATCAGTGAAAAAAAAATCTATGCATGTATATGTGTGTATGTATGTGTATGTTTATGTGTGTGTGTGTGTATGTATGTATGTGTATATATATATATATATATATATATATATATATATATATATATATATATATATATATATATAATCTTTCCCCCTCCTTATTGGGCACCGTTTCATGTTCACTGGGAGTTGGGAGAAGGGGCTTTTGGGGAAATAAATATTTGTCAGCTGGTGTCTGCATCCCTTCATCCTGAGATTTCAAGTCTATGTCCCATAATGGGAAATAATATACCTACCCCTAAACACGAAGCCCTTTAACGCACGCAGATTGCCGATTTCCGGTATTCCATTACAACACTTACTGTCTGCTCTGAGAAGTTGGAACCTGCCAACAGACTTGCAAGTAATTTTACTAGGTGCAAAAAAAAGTCTAGTCTAGTCTCCACGATTTAAAAAGTGCATAACTGCCCAGCAGGGCTCCTTCTGCTGAGCAGTGAACAGGTACAAAGGAAGCTTGCTGCATTACTCAAATAATCATGTTTTTAACAGGTTTCTGAAAGCCAGCTCGGATTCAGTTCTTTATTGATCCTCTGGACTGTGTACTGCTGCTGGTTAAATGATCGTAGACATCTAGGTAACCAATGACGTGTCAAACGACCCTGGATAAGTGTAGATCCTTTATTGCGCATCGCTCTTTGTGCCATACAAACCACTTTGAAATGTATCCTCTTATGCACCGACCAGAAGCCAGTGGTGAGGTGTCATGGCAGCTGTTACTGATTAAAACTTGAGAATATTCAACACTGTACGAACTGCAGCATTTTGCAACGTTTGCAGACTTCTGATGACTGATTTGGCGCTATCCAGGTATAAGGAGTTTCCATAATCAAGCTGTGGAATAATAAGGCCTTGCACCACTACTATTCGTGTAGTCAGGCAGCCACCTCAGTAATCTCCTAAGAGTTCGGAGGAGACCAAAGCAGGTGGCCGTCAGACTCTTGACCTGAGTTGCCATGGTGAGCCGCTCATCAGTCCAGACTCCAAGACTTTTCACCTCTTCCTTACGGGTGGGTTTGCTGCCCATGCACACAGGCCACTTCAGATCTAACAACTGCACGAAGTTGTTACCTACTAACAGCACCTCAATTTTAACTCTGTTTAATTTGAGGCTGCTGGCAGCCATCAAATCCACTACATGCTTCAGACACTTGTCAAGAAGGGCAGATGTTGTGTGTATTTGAGTGAAAGACCTTGTAATTGAATTTATATAGCGCTTACTACCCCTAATGAGGCATCAAAGCACTTTACAGCGAACATCTCGCTACTCTGGAACCTAAAAAGATTAGTATAGGGGAATATAAGTGCAGTTTTAGTATTAATTTGAGCAGAGGACGCAAGTCTGTTAATTGGAATCAGAAATATAAGAGTTTGAGCGTCATCCGCATATGAAATTGCAGTAAAACCATACTTTTTAAATAATTTCAGCCAGGGGACTGACATATGTTAAAAAGTGTTGGGCTAAGCAAGGACCCCTGTGGCACGCTTTAGTGCCAGGGGAAGATCTCAGATTGTTTTCTCCTTCAAATACTTGAAATGTTCTGTCTTGAAGGAAGGCAGCTAACGATATTAACACTGTTCCAGAAATTCCTGCTTCTGCTAAGTTTGCAGTGGGAGATTGTGTCAGAAGCGGCACTCGGGTTCAAAAGGATGAGGGCCGCATATCCACTCTTGTCTAGGATAGCCCTTAGCGCCTCAGAAGCAACTAGAAGGACTGTATCCATTACGTTCCTTTCTCTAAAGTCCGTTTTCCAGGGGTGTAGAATTTCATTTTCCTCTGGATAACGGGCCAGGATCTATTACATATTTTCAGAGAATTTTACTTGGCCCTGGCAGGAGGAAGAGCGGGTGCCAGTTTCCACACGCCATAGGATTGACATGTGCCTTTTTAACTTTGGCTTTACTATTGGGTGTTTCCATGCTTCAGGTACAGTGTCTGAGTTGAGGGAAAAATTGAAATTTTTTGTTAAAATGGATATGATCGGTCCTCCCCCTTTTAAAAGAATATCTGGAGGAGCCGGGTCAGTTGGTGAGCCTCATTTAAGGGATGATAGAATCTCTAGTGTATCTTCAGGCGTAATTTCTGGGAAAGAACCCAGTTTCCCCCCGAGTTGGCTGATTTGTCTATTTAGCCCCCATCATCTCTTCCCAGGGTCAGACGGATATTGTTGACTTTCTCCCCAAAAATGTTTGCCAGTTCATTACAATGTCCCTCTGATGGAGGGGGGTCTGCAATGTTCTTTGAGATTGTCATTAAATTGATTACTATTTTATAGAGTTCTTTGAAGAGTATGGGGCATTCTCAATTTTAGCAGCAAAATATCTGCTTCTAGCATCTCTCATTGTATAGTCTTTGTTTCTGACTGCTCTCTTATAGGTGAATTTTCTAGTCTCATCGTAATTTTGCCTCCATGCTCTTTCCAATCTCTTAGTCTTCTTTTTCAGTTGCAGAACATCTGTAATAAACCATGGGGCTTTCCCTACTGTATGGTATGCCTTAAATTGTTGTATAGGCAGTACTGAATTAAGGGTGTTCTGTACCCATAACTCGAAGCTGTTGTATCTATCATCCAATTCTCTTCCTAACACGGGGGTAGAGTCAGCGAGTAGACTTTCCCAATCTGCGATGTTAGGCTTGGAACAGTTCCGTCCAGTTCTAGCCTTATCAGATTTAGTAACTGATTTATTGAGCTTGATCAAACGAAAAGGTATTAGGTTATGATCTCACCAGGTGTTCTCAATTGGGGCACCTGGAACTAGATCCAGGGAGCTCGGAAAAAATGGGATCTCGTGGGTGCCCTTGATTGTGGGTGGGGGTGTCGAGCCGCAAGAAAGTTTGATTGGCTTCTAAATCTGAAATAAAGCTTTTGATAATATGATGATCTCATTGTTGTCCAGGTGTTGATTGAGATCTCCTAATACAGAGAAATTGGCAGAGTTTATGCTATATTCTGCAACGTCTCGGGGAGAGCATAAAAAACTGGGAGGTAGGACCAGGAAGGCGATATATGAGAAGTCCTGAGAAAGTAAAGGTGGGGCCATCCACACCCTGGGAGCGTTCATGGGTCACATTTCCCTTTTTATCTCGTCTTTGTAAATAATATCTAGGCCTCCCCCTCTCTTCTCTCCTTCTCTTTCCCTTCTAACCATAGTGTAACCTGAGTGATCACTGCATCTGGCACGTATTCCCCCTGTTGCCAAGTTTCGGTGAGGAAGAGGGATGTTGGGTTTTCTATATGTAGAGTGACCAGGTCTAGGCTGTGTTTGAGAAGGGACCTACAATTTAATAGATATAATTGCCAATATGGTCTCCTATGAGTACCATTTTGTTGGTTATCTAACTCTGTAGTGCCTATAGATTCAGCAGGACTCCATTCACAAACCTCGCATCTGAGCTCCTTCTCTGTGGGGGGCAATTTATGAACTGATGGCTTCCCTTTGGCCAGATGAAGTGCCTTGAATTCATCAGCTGAATACCTAATTCTATTTCTGTCCGAACGCGCAAGGGTCCTGGGTCCTGGCCCCTGGTCCCGCACGGGCGCAGATTAGCCGGGCTGGGCGGGAGATTGAGCAGGAGCACGAACCAAGTTGATGCTCAAAAACTGAAAGCAGGTGAAACACTCTATACGGCCTAACCTGTTTGTCAAGTCAAATGAAATAAAACTCAGCGAATTCCGCTCACCAAATAATAAAAAGTTCTACAATCAATGTGCAGATTAAAATGCGGCGAAAAACTAGGAAATAGCAGTTTCGGGTAATAGCGGGTCCGGTATTCCTGCATCTGGAGTTTTAACTGCAACAACATTGGTTCATTCAGAATCGGTGAAAGCAAGATTTATCGGACAAACTCGCCAGTCGACTCTTAATGAGGCCTTTACTGCTAGGTTAACTCCTGGTTCTCTGAGTCTTGGGGGCCTTATCCCAATGCAGCGGGAGGTTTGACACTTTAGCAGCGGCTTAGATGCATCCCTGTAAACTCACAAAAAACAACCACCGACCTTCCTTATTAGTTATTGAAACTTGGAGAGAACAAGAAGTTTGTTTTTTCTGGCGCTTGAAGTGCACTCATGATTCCACATTCTGGCCTTGGGAATGTTGTAAATGTAAATATTAATAAAGACAGTTGAAGGCATCCATATCTTTTCCAAACTATATTTAATGTATGATGTTTGCTAATGATATTGGTGCAGCCAACACATGTTTCTTGACCTACGTCGCTTCATCCAGGCTTCTTTGTCAGTTCATAATGTCAATGAAGTTTGGCATATTTGTTCCAACTCCGAAGCTCTGATGAAGTGACATCTGCCACGAAGCACATGTTGGCCGAACCTATATCAATACCAAATGTACAAATTAAATATAGTTGGAAAGACATATCAGTGCATCAAGCTGTCTTTATTAAAATAAAATGTATACTAAACATATTGGAATCCAACAAGTTGTTTGTGAGCAGTGTAACTCGCAGGGACACCTAACCTTTTTTAAATATACACGTTGTACTTTTCCACACATGGAGCAGAATATAATTTTCTTGAAAATAAAAATGTTTCATTTAGATCCATTTAGAAAACTGAGACATTTATTACTTCCCTGTTAGTAGTTTTACTCTTCTATTGCTTGCCCAGTTGTGGCATTTATAATTACTAGAAATAATCATTAGAGCATTGCAACAAGATCTAGCTCACTTGCCCATGCTCCTGCTCCTGCTCCTTGTCAGACGGTTGGCTCGGGGCCACTGGAATTATGCGGCTGCTGTGTTTTTTGCATAATTATGGACGTGCAACATTTTCCACATAATCACCTGCTGCATAATTAGCAGATTTTAACATAAATTTTTTCTAGCTCAAACGGTACAAAAGTTACTAATTACGCAGCAAAACGTGTTACAGCACAGTAGAAGGCCTTCTGCAAAGGTTTCCTGGTCACCTTTCTTTTGCTTGTTGCTATATTTAGTAATTTAAACTGCTACTAAAGGAAACCTTTTCCCAGACAGTGTTAATAAGTGTAAAAATTACGAAATAATGAACTAATCCTAGTGCAAAAGGCAGTAACACTGTCATTGGCTGTTAACGCAATTTAGGATCAACTGGAGTGTATGCCATAACCCGAGATACAATTTATGTTTGTGGTGATTATGCATTATTTACTGTGTTTTAAAATGGCCCTTGGCCCCGAATTCTCATCACCTTAAACTAGGTGGTCATCTGAAGAACTCAGACGACTGTCACCCTCCTCCGTCCTAGTCTTTCCTGTGGGCTTTATTATCTTACTCACTGTCTGATTCATGGTTTCCTTGCCCAGTGAAGTGCAGAGTATTCACAAAGAAGACCGCTGTACTGGCAAAATCTATTTTAAGTACAGGAAGTATTCCAGATCATTGTTCTGAGGGACTCAAGGCGTGACCAGTTGATATTCAGAATTACACTCCTTCTTCAAAGAAGTTTGAAATGGTCAGACTAATGCGCTAATGCAAGAGTGTCCCATTCTGTGATGAGACAAGGCTACAAAAGATGCTTCCCCATTATCTGTGAAAAGGGGACCTCTAACTCTTGACATAACCAGCTGGACTACCATGAAGTTACTGGTAACAAAAAGCTGCTCCGACAAGCCCAAACAACAACTCATTATCTGGTATGTTTTAGAGATATGTCCTTAGTACATAGTGCCTCAAATCTAGAACTAATGTATATGTTTCACGATAGGAACATATGGTGTTACTTGTGCATGGAGTCCAGATCACAAGAGCTGCAGCCTGATGTTCTAACAAAGATTAAATGAGTTGGGCAGCAGGAATCTTTTCTAGATTAACATTCTGTGCATCATTCCGCCATCTAGTGTGATGGGTCTAATACTGTCATAGAGGTCCTCTCGCTCTTCTTTTTTCCCATTAAAACAAGAGTGGTATTGACCATTTAGTGCCCTGTCCATCAGTCTGTCATTAAATGTCAACACCAGAAGAACCCTCTGTGTGGTCACTATCTTCATATTTTCTTTTTCTGTCTTAGGGTCTGGAAGCAGAATGAGAACGCTGAAGATATCTGAGGAAAATTAGAATTTTCTAAGAGGTATCATCCCTCTAAACGACTGTGAAGGAAAGCCAAAGGTAGAGCCCTCATGTTGAGGGAAGAGCTTTCTATTGAGAGGATTTTTTTTTTTTTTTAGGAAAGTCACTCTCCGATGTCCATTCGCCAACCTTCTTGTCCAGTGTCCTTCTGAGTGGAGTATAACCCCTTTAGATTCTCCCCAAAGTGCCACCACAAGTTCACACAGAAGGACAACCATGAGGTTTGTAACCTCTATTTTTCAAAGTACTGTAGATAAGAGGGCTGTAACTGAAATGCCAAATTTTACCCCACGACCCTAAAGATGAGGGAGAAGCAGAGTTTGTCTCACTACACCCTGGCACAGTCACAGAGAACACCCCTGAAGGACCTCTGCTGGTAAGCGATCAGGAGAACTCGGAGGAAATGGAGGTAGCTTTTGGAGAGGGCTCCAACATTGAAGAGGTCACCAAAAGGAAGGGGGCAGAAGACTCTGAAGAATATCTAGAAGGACAGTGAGGAGAAGAATTGTTAGGTAATAACACAGGGGCGCAGTGCGGCTGACCCAAAAAGTGGCTCTAACCCTTCAGAGGCTACCCGAGTACCAAAGAAAATGGTGAATGAGTGCAAGCAAAAGAGCCCAATGGGTCGAAGCCAAAAAAAAAGCCAGTAAAACATCAGTATCGGCCTGGATTCCTAAAGGGAAAGGGAAATGGAAGTGTAGGAGGGAGAAAGATCCTTCAGCGGAGGAGATCTCTCGGCCAAAGAGGAAGTCCTCAACAGTGCAAATAGAGCTCTAAATGCTAAGTTTAAAAAAATGAAGGCTTAAAGCTGGAGTGGAGGCCCTCCTCGGGAGGAAGGAGTTTGATGAATCACTTAAGGGATATCTCATTCCTCTGAGAGAAAGGACAGGAGGCGGAGCAAGTTTAGCTACAGCTTACAACAATGCCTGAGCCTCAGGAGGAAGAAGAGGAATACTTCTTTGAATAAAGGGACCCCCGAAGAAGGTCAGCTTGACCAAGGTTTTTCTCCAAGACACAGAGGCAGCAGAAGATCAGCAGCAGGACATAGAAACAAACTTCCATGACAAAGAGGTGGGCATTAACACCTTCAGAACCTCACTCCAATAAGGTTGCAGTGCACAACACTCTGGTTTAAAGGGCAGCAGAGGCATATGGGATGCAGCTTGAGGAGGAACAGTTGAAATTGCATTCCACACAGAGACCTTCCAACCAGCTTAGAAGGATCAGTTCCTTCCAGTGCTACCCAATGTCATGGATCAAGGACGAGAAGCCATCAGGGAACCAGCTGCAGCCATAGTTGTGACACCCAGGATTGAGCAAAAATAACTCTTTCAAAATCCCAGTTTACATCTGAGGCTATTGTGACTGCAGAGCCCATCATTGTCACAACCGAACACAAAGCGGCAAATTCTTCCAATACCACGGCTCCACTACCCAGTCAGGGAGAGCAATAAGATGCATGGAGTGGAAGAGCTGATGCAGTACGTTCCAGAGCAAGACCAAACAGTGCAAAGAGGCTCATCCAAGATTGGAAGTCAGTTTCTAATACGCAACTAAATCTGCTCTGGATGTGACAGTACAACCAGCAGACAGCTGTGTGAAGACACCAACGTAAGGAGGCATGCATGGCAGAGAGTCTTAGCATTCAAGCAGGAGGTGCAAGCGGTAGTCCAAAATCTTTTTGTCCCAGTAGTAGATGACTCACTGTAGAAGATGAAGGACCGTGGGATTGCAAAAGCCACGGGAGCTCTACAGCTCAGAGGGCCTTTGCGAGGAGGAATGGGACAAAGGGGAAGATCACCCACTAGCAGGGGGATCACAACCGGCCACTCCTCACACCAGTTTTATTCCACAACCCTTCTCGCAAAGCACACCATCTCAGTGGCAATACGTTAGTATATCAAGGCAGTCCTTTTGAGAAAGAGCTATGGGTAGCAGTTTTGCTCCACAAAGAGGGGGGCAGTCAAACAAGTGAATTGCCATCTCACCCACATCTGCGCATTTAACACCCATAGGGGGCAGAATCGGAGGGTTATCATCTTGAATGGAAAATATTCACCTCTAACAACAGACCCTAAATGTAATATATCTTGGGGGTTCTCTTTTTTTTGTAATCTGTGTAGCAGCAACCATTTGGTGTCCTGTTCCTCACTCTATCTCCTCACATGCCTGCTATATAGAGCTGTTAGGATCTCCACCAAACATGGGACTAAAAACAAGATCTTCCAACAAGAACACTCTGTGACTGCAACAAGACAGCAAGTATCTTCCAAGCAAAAAGGCAATAAAAAAGTGCCTGAACAAACGGAAGAATCAGGGGTATACTTGGTCTACTTTATGGTATGGAATCCAGACAAGCTAGTCCGACCCATTCTAGGCTGACGTGCCTTGAACAGATTCATAAAGATGCAAAAGTTCAAAATGGTAACCTGGCACAAGGTTATTCCGTGGCTGTGGAAAGGAGACTATATGACAAACATAGACCTCAAGGATGCCTATCTGCATGTAACAGTGAATCACAGACACAAGAAGTTCCAGAGGTGTTTTTGTGGACACTACTCTACAAGTTGAGAGTCCTGCATTTTGGGATAAAATCTGTGCCAAGGGTATTAACAAAGTGCCTCACAGTACATGCTTTGCACTTGAGAAGATAGGGAATAAAGGTTTATCCTTCCCTTGATGGCTGTCTATCACAGACAAGATCGTTCACACAGTGCCAGAAGAGCAAAGACGGATGTCCCACAGATTGGGGTTTTCCCTAAACATGGCGAAATAATCACATGTGTCGGAAGGAGAAAATGTTTTTGGGGACAAGACTCAATCTTTGGAGGCACATGCCTTCCCAGTCAAGAGAATCTTGGCACTGACAGATCAAACTTGCCCTTACCACAAGGGACAGACTCTGATAGTGACGACACTGGTGAAACTAATAGGCATTATGGCATCATGCATACCCCTAATACTACATGCAAGGTTACACAAGATATCACTGCAGGAGTGGCTACAATTGTCTGCGGTTACTGGCAACTAGGAGTTGGGAAGATCCAGTGGTCACAGAGAAAATGCGGAGGAAGATACAGTGGTGGAGCACAGTGAACAACGCAGAGGGTAGATCTTTTAAACACCTACTCATTGACTGTCACAGCAGATGCATCACAAAAAGGATGAAGAGGGTGGTAGGGGGGTCTCACATGAGGAGACTAAACACTAGAAACCTATGGAGCCTCTACAAGACTATGAAGCCTGGAAGAGTCACTAAAGCATATAAACCTACTGGAGCTGAAGACGGTCTCCTTGGCCCCAAAGGCCTTCCAGACAAAGTCAAAGGAGTATAGACCAGGTCAGATAGACAACACAACCATGAAGTTCTACTTTAACAAACTGGAAAGAACAAGGTTGCATGCACTGTCCCAGTTAACGCAGGACATTTGGAGGGGAGTCATCCAGAGAAGGAAAATATTGTTAGCAACCTATCAGAAGTCAAAACATGGAGTCCGGCACCTGATGTAGGCAAACCCACTGCACAAGTGGCTGCTAAAACAGCAGAGTGTGGAAGAAATGTTTCAAAAATTGGAAAAAAGTACACATAGTCCCATTGGTAACACAGAGGAATGAAAAATGCCAAACGTTTGTCTACAGATACCCACACATTTGTGTACATAGACTGGTCAGAGAAATTGGTGAACACTTTTGCTCCAGTCCCACTGACACCACTGGTGTTAAACAGATGCAGACAAGTGTTTATAACATTAATCTTCGCTGCTTGTCAATGGGCCAGACAGACATGGTTTTCGGGTCTGGTTGAGATGGGGCAGGGTGGTAAACCTGCACCCCCCCAATGACTTGTTTACAATACGAGGGGGGTCAGGTCTTTAACCCATTGCTAGCAGCCCCCAGCCTAGCATGGCTCTTACAGACTTGGTTTGCTCACATGCAGCTTCCAATGAGCATCATGGAAGTACTTAAAGAGGCAAGAAGACCTATCACAAGAAGGTGCTACCTGGAAGAATGGAACGGGTTCCAACACTAGCGATGCACAGCAAAACTCAAGATATACACAAGATGCTACAGTGGCCAAGTACCTCACCCACTTGTTTGAGAGCCTATAATGCTCTTCAGTCAAGGTTCTTAAGGCTCACCTCTCTGCCAGGGTGGCCTACACTCGGGGCATCATAGGAAGAAGTATCTTCAAGACTCCAGTAATAAGTATATTCTTCGATAGAGCAATGAGTGTGGCCCCACCAAGGTCTTTGCCTGCACTTCATTGGATCCTAAATCGAGGGCAACTGCAACTCAGAAAGTCCCTGTTCAAGTTGCTGCTGAAAGCAGGGCTCAGAAATCTACCTCTCAGAACAGCCTTCTTGGTTGCCATCATGTCCTTATAGAGCGTTACTAAGTTGCAGGTACTCACCCATGAATCCTCCTTAGAAACCCACAAGGGCAAAGTAGTAATGAGGAAAACCCCATATTCTGTTGAAGACTTCTAACCACAGAGTAAATCCACACTAGATCCAGAAGTTTACACAGCAGTGAAAACCTCGTGCCTCTAGGTGGTGTAGTGCGAGTCAGTGTAGTCTAGTTCCGCCCCAGAAGTGATGGAGCAGAACCGCATTTAAGTGCACCCTTGTGCACCGTTTGTTTAGTTCTTTTCTTCCTGTGCCTTTGAATGCTGATGCAGAGCTCCTTTCTGTTTTTTCATCGTTTTTTTTATTCTAAAGTGTTTTTTCAGACTGAATTACAATGTGCAAAGGAATGATGTCCTATCTCAATACTACAGAGTTCAAACCATGCTGTGACTGTAATAAACACATGTTGGTGATGGAGATACACAAAATGTTATGCTCATGTTTGGATTCAGGGCAAGACCCAAGGTCACATGAGGAGTGTGTCATCACGCACTTAAAAGCGATCCAGGGCCCTAAAGGGAGGCTAAACATCGAATGAAGCCATGCAAGTCTTGCTTTAAGTAGAGGGTGAGGACCCGTTCCCTTTCTTGAGTCCAATCCCACGATGGGTCCTATTTGTGGTCAAGGCCTTCTGTTAAGTAGAAGTTCATACAAAGCGAAAGCGCAAGAAGGCAAACCAAGACTCTATCCCATTCTGTCACTCTCCAGCTAAAGGAAGTGCAACTCAGTCTAGCTCCCAGTGTCTGACTGAGGAGTTGATCTCACATTTCCAATGTGCCCCAAGTTCCATAGACCATCTGTGACACCGCAGGAGGTTGAGGACATTCAGTAGGCTATGCTGCGTATTTTTGGCACTCTTATTGCTCCCTCTGGTGAGACCCAGGGATTCGCAGGGGCCTTCAATACAATTACTCCCAGTGGATCTGCCCTTGGTGTTGTCTCAGCCCCTGAAACTTGACTCTGGTTTTGCACCGACTATGGTGCTGACATCTAATCCAGATACAACACATGTTCCGGTCCCTAGCACGTTGAAGCTGGTGCCGGCGTTTCTGGTGCTGGAGGTGGATCCAATGCAAACCCTGAACGTAATCGGTCTAAAGTCCACTACAGGTTGCGCTCACTCCACCACAGCCGGTTCCTATACAGTTTAGTTTAAACCAAACCCTTCCCCTACATGGAGACCCCCTTAGTTTCTTCACCAGCTTAGTGGTTCCAACTCTGACCAGAGTTACCACCATTAGAAGATGACAATGGAGTTGATGGGGGTAATTTACCCCCTATGTTATGATAATTTGTATATGAATTTACAAGAAGCCAGTGGGCTTGATACTTCCGATGATGCAAGTATTATTTACCTCATTGGGCTACCAATGGAGGAGTGTTTTCTTTGCAGTAGTCAGCATAGAAAATAAATGTTCCTGATGGGGGAAGTATAACCCTAGACTTGCACTGTAATTGTTATGCATAAACCCACATGAGATAGGTTACATTTCGAACAAATTTATTAGCATAAGACATCTTCAAATCAAACACTTAGTTTGATTTTAAAATGATAGAGTAAACAACAGGTGGTCTAAATGGTGTAACAGCACAGTACAAGTGATCAAGTGAAATAAGGCAAAGGTGCTATACAGAATATTTACACATGACTGGTAACAACATATAGATAGAACAGCCAGTCTCTAAGGACATGAGTGTTGGAATCCTGAACTAAACCTGTTGAGCAAAACCAGTACACTGTAAAAAAAAAAAAAAAAATGGTTTTGACCTACAACGTGTAACTCAAATCAGGGCCATCATCAGGACAAAATACTTTGCAAGATACACCAATCAAGGTAGGTGGCCCGCACCTTCCATAGACCTGTTTGATGGATGTATGTCCGTTAATACAATGGCATGAAATCCTTTTCTTGCTTGTTGGTTGATCTATATGTTGCTACTAGTGACATGAATATATAATTTTACTTTTGGGTAGTTGCTCTTTATCAAACCCATCAACAGTTGTTTAGCTGTCATCCCAGGGAAGGAAGGAAGATGTGGCAAACATGGCAGTCGTGCTAATATCTATCCTTAGCTAAAGGCCCATCCTGCCAATTAGCTGCTGACTGGTGGTGTGTCTTTTACCAAAAACATATGGTGTGGATGCACTCCAGTAAACAAGCATTAATGACTTTCAGGTGTTTTTCTTGGATGTAATACCTTTTCTTCTCCTTCTGGCTCCTCAATGGAACTTGGACTTATGTTTAGCTGTTTATTCTCTTTTATCTCAGTTCCATCTAGTCCGTACTGGAAAGCCTCAGTTCTCTAGCCCCATTGCATGGTCGTCACAGTAGTCCTTTAAGCAGTAGTCTTGTTCTTCACATTTGATTTTGGTGCAACTCCCGTTAAATATATAGTTCTATTTTTTAATTCTTGACAGGATAGTAGCATTTTGAAATCTGTTACTTTCTCAGCTTTACACCTCAGTGCCTGGTCAGTAACAACAAGCTTGATGGCATATGTGGCTGTAGATACACATGCTCTGCATACTCCTGCCTTCTAGTGTTGGGTCTGGAGTGTTGCAAGTTGTTTTTCTTTGAAGAAGCATTTTCGAGTCACATGATTTATTGACTTCTCCTTCTCTGTGACACAGCACATGGGCATCAACTCCTTTGTTAGATTATTTTCTCTCTGCTGTCGGGGTTGGACGTGAGTGTCTTTGCTCGATCTTTCGACTTGATACAGTTCGGAATCTTTCTTTTGTCTTCTCCTTATCGACAGTATTGTTTCCCGATTGCGTTTTCCCCTCTTTGCCTTCTGTCATTGGTCCAGGCACTGACCGCGCACCCTCTGGCGAGTTTTGGGCCTACCTCACCATGGGGCACAGAAGAATATGCTGTGCTGATGGAACGGACACTGTTTCATTTCTGTCCTCTGTGCCACTTGAAATTCCCACACACCGACCAACATCTGGTGTGTAACCTATTCCTTTCTTCTGATCACCTAGAAGCTACCTGCGACACCTGCAAATCCTTCCAATTGAAGAAGACCCTTCTGGACCGAAAAGCTCGTCGGTTGAAGAGGGTGCACAGGAATCCGGATAGCGCCCCAAACAGAGGAGGAATACACCCAGGAGGAGCCTGAGCAAGATAAGGCCTTCTCCATCTAGGACTTCGACATCCATTCGGACATCAAAAACCACGAGGTGACATCTGCACAACCCTTGAGTACCGTGGCCCCTCCTGCCCACCCTAAAACTGTTAAAAAGTCCCTTCTAGAGGTTGCTGGACCGCCACCATGCCATGGTCTGATCCAAAAAACAGTTTTGCCTGCCCTGCCCTGCCCTCCGGCTTCGAAAATCACCAAAACCAAAACATTGTCTTCGGCTTCGACCTCCGGCACCTTGGTCCAAGACACTGTGGTCCGAACTTAGGCTCTGAGTATTTTGGTACTGACCCAAACAGCTACCACTTCCACCTCGGTGCCGAGCAATGTACACCAACCGAAAACTTTGGTGCCAAAAATCACAGAGACAAGATCTTCAGAGCAGAAGGACTCTAGCCAGTCTTCACCTACGCCCTCACCTGTAGAACCCAGATTGGAGACCATGGACACTCTACAGCGCTGCATCTATATCCAGGAGGATACAGGGCACATTGTTGCTTCCCTCCCTGTACTTTTCAAGAGGAAATTATCCTTCCAAGAGGCTTTGGACACTTCCCTACCTTCAACAAAGATTACCAAGGACAGGCTTCTTTCACACCTGCCAAGCCTTTTCTAGCTCTTTCTCCTCCTTCCACACCTCCTCCACCCCCTTCTCCTCCACCTCCTACCCCTCCTCATTCATCTCTCTCACCTACTACAGGGTACTTTACACCTCAGGGATCACCTGTATACACTAGGGAAGATTTGGGTGGGACACTGTAGGACCCAAATCCATGGGACATGTCCAACCCTGATCCCATGTTGACCAACAACCCAGATTTGTGCCCTGCATGACCCTCCCAACCAGAGGATAGCGTGTCTTATCAACAGGTAGTCGCTCTTGCAGCCGGCTTCCATAATGTTGAGCTGCACAGGGACCCAATCAAACAGGACTTCCTGTCTGATACCCTTGCAAACCACACACAGCATGGCTTTCTCCCCATGCTCCCTGGCATGCTTTGTCACACAGATGAAATTTTTTAAGAACCTGTTTGCTGTAGGGTGATCACTCCTAGAGTAGTTAAGAAATATGTGTGCTCCCACTGACCTGCTATATATCAGGCCCATGTCCCTCCAGACTCAATAGTGGCACGGAAAAGGGCCAATGGATAGGCCACAGGGGACTCTCCTCCTCCAAATAAGGAGAGTAAAAAGATGGATGCTGCCACCAAAAGGGTGGCTGCCCAGGCAGCCAGTCATTGTCGTATCGCCAAATCACAGGCCTTGCTAGCGAGATATGACTGGGCTCACAGGGATGAGATGGAGGAGCTCCTCCAATTTCTCCCAGATGAACACCGAAAAAGAGGACAGCAGATTGTTGCAGAGAGGCAAACAATCACAAATAATTCCATCTGCTGCATTCTAGATACTGGAGGCACAGCTGCATGCCATATTAACACTAGTGTGTTATTAAGGTGATGCGCTTGGCTTCAATGCTCTGGGTTTAAACTGGAGGTCCAGCATACAGTACTTAATATGCCCAAGGAGCACCTTTTCGGCCCTCAGGTGGACTCCACCTTTGAGATGCTGAAAAAAGATTCAGAACCTCAAAAGCCATGGGTAGTCTTCAGTCCCCCTCACAAAGGGTCCTTTTTCATCTCCCCACATTCAGAGGTGGTTACAAATCTACAACCTCACAGGAGTCTATTTCTCAGCCCAGACAGCCTTCAGCCTCATATTCTAGAGGTTTCTTCAGGGGAGCCTATAGAGGCAATAACAACCAAGGCTGAGGTAAGAACACTGCCACCTGAAGCTCTACCTCGACTGCAAAGCAGCAGTGACTACTGCCTTCTTCCCCCTGCCCACTCCTCACCTGTTGGGGGACAACTTCAATATGTTCATTCAGAATGGGTCAACATCACTATGGACCTATGGGTCCCTTCCATCATCCAACATGGTTATTGTCTGGAGCTCATTACCACTCCAGCAAACATTCCCCTTTGCACTCCGATTATCCCAAGAGCATCTCACACTTATCAAAGAAGAAGTTCAGTCCCTTCTTCTCAAAGCAGCCATCGAGCCTGTCCCTGTAAAACAGGGAGTACATTCCCTATAATTTCTCATTAATAAAAAAGATTTCTTTCTCAGGCCTATTCTGGACCTTACACCATTAAACCACTACATTCTCTCAGAACACTTAACACGGTTACTCTTCAAGACTTTATTCTGCTTCTACAATAAGGTGACTTTATGATGGCCCTAGATCTAAAGTACACCTATTTCCATATCCACAACCACCCTGCACACGAACATACCTAAGATTTGTGGCTGCAGGCAAACATTACCCATTTAAAGTCTTGCCTTTAGGAGTCCCAACTGATCCCAGAGTCTTCACAATGTGCTTAGGAGTAGTTGCCACACATCTCAGAATGCAAAACATACATGTGGTCCCTTATTTAGAAGTCTGGCTCATCAAAGCCAGCATACTATGACAGAGCCAATATCACACTCAGATGACCGTGGACCTGCTTCACACACTGGGATTCATAATCAACTTTGTCAAATCCTATCTACAGCCTCTTCAGATACAGCCCTATCTAGGAATGATTCTCAATGCAGAATTGGGGCTAGCATGCCCCAACCTGGCCCGTGTTCATAGTTTTCAGTCTCTTCTACCCCAGTTTCAGGAGAATCACACTTTCACAGTCCAGATTATCATGCACCAGTTAGGGATGATGACATCCTGCATTGCCATCATTCCCCCTACAGCCGTGTCTGACACGTCTGTGGTCTCAGTCACATTGTCATCTGGAGGTTCTAGTGTTGTTAGACCTCCATACCCACTGCTCTCTGCAATGGTGGAACACCATCAACCTGTTGAAAGGACAGCCTTTTCTGGACCCTGTTCCTCAGGTCATTCTGACCACAGACGTATCACTGAATGGTTGGGATGCTCACCTTCAAGACCTCACAGTACAGGGCCTCTGGGATCTCAGTCTCTAATCCCTACCTATCAATTCAGGCAGTCTTTCTGGCCCTGAAAGCATTTCTTCGTCACCTGTCTCACAAGGTTGTCTTAGTCCGCTCCGACAACATGACAGCCATATATTATTTACGGAAATGGAGGGGGACATAGTTGTCCCAATTGTTACAGCTCTCTCAAGCAATATGGAAGTGGGCTCTCCACCACTGCATTCACCTGGTGGCCTACTATCTCCCAGGAATGGACAACGACTTTGCAGACCTGCTCAGCAGGATGCAGCAACAAGTCCACAAATGGGAACTCCACCCGCAAGTCAGTCAAAAGTACTTCCTAAGGTGGGGAACTCCTCAGATTGTCCTTTTCGCAACAGCAGAAAACGTGAAATGACAGAGCTTTGCCTTTAGGTATCCACACACTCTATCCAAGGGCAACACTCTATGGATGTACTGGGCATGTATACTTGCTTAAACTTCCCCCTATCCTTCTCATTCCATTTCTGGTTCGGGAAGATCAGGCAGACATTTCTCACCATGATTCTGATAGCTCCCACCCACTGGGCATGTCAACCATGGTTCACCACACTGCTGGACCTCTCAGGAGTTCCCCCACGAGAAGCACCCCAACAGGACATACTTTCTCACTCAAAATCAAGGACAGATCAGTCATCCAGACGTCAATTCATTCTACCTTGCCCTATGGGTCCTGAAGTTATAGAGTTTGGTTACTTAGGATTGCTTGCAGAGTGTATGGACATTCTCCGAGAAGCTTGTAGACCCACATCCAGAGCATGTTATGCTGCAAAATGGAGACGTTTTGTATGTTACTGTAAACCCAAGTTGATTAATCCTGTTAAAGCTACTGTCCAAGACATTGTTTATTTGCTACACTTCTAGAAAGCAAATTTTGCTTACACTTCCATTTGTTACAACTCGCAGCTATAGCTGCATATTTCCAGAACAGACAACATACTTCCTTGCTCAGAATTCCAGTCACTAAAGCTTTCATGGAAGCGCTTAAAAGGGTTATTCCACCCAGAGTGCCTCCTGCTCCATCCTGGAATCTAAATATTGTGCTCACCAGGCTCGTGGCCCCTCCTTTTAAGCCACTTCATTTGTGCCCTCCTCAGTACTTTTCTTGAAAAGTGTTGTTCATAGTCGCTATCACATCACTCAGAACTGTTGGTGAGCTCCAGGCCCTTACTTTGGAAGAACCTTTCTTCCAGATCCATAGACACAAGGTGGTCCTTTGCACAAACCCGAAGTTCCTTTCTAAAGTGGTTTCCTAATTCCATATCAACCAATCCATTGAACTGCCAGTCTTTTTTTCTGCAGTCTGACTCAACTGTGGAAAGAAAGAGCTCTACACACTTTAGATGTGAAACAAGCACTTATGTTTTACATTGGCAAAACCAAAGATTTTAGGAAACCTAAACAGATCTTTGTAACTTTTTCACTACCTCAAAAAGTCAGTCCAGTATCTAAAAACAGCACAGCTAAATGGTTAATATTGTATACAAACTTCCTATGGTAAAGCAAAGAGAGAGTTACCTGTTGATCCTAGAGGACATTCGAATAAGAAGAAAGGAGCCACTAATGCTTTCCTTGGAAACATACCAATAGCTGACATTTTGAAGGCACCAACATGGTCTACACCACATATATTTACAAAGCATTACTGTGTGGAAGTACTAGCACGTCAGCAAGCCAATGCAATGCGGTCAAGCTATGCTACAAACACATTTCCAGTCAACTGCAACTCCCACATGATAGTAACCGCTTGTATGGAGGGACTGCTTTACAGTCTATGCGTGGAGCATGTGTGTCTACAGCCACACATGCCATTGAACGGAAAATGTTACTTACCCAGTAAGCATCTGTTTGTGGCATGCAGTGCTGTAGATTCACTTGCACCCTCCTTCCTCCCCAGATGCCTGTGGCAGTTTTGGTTATTTAATACTTGTATATAGTTGTACATATGTAGTTACATTTCCACTGACATCTTTTTCTATACTTCCTTTACACTTCTTTTCTCACCCGCTTGCGGGAAAGCAAAACAATCTAACAAAGGAGTCAATGCCCACTGAGAAGGAGTAACTAGATCCCATGAACCGAAAATGCATCTTCAAATAGAAACCACTTTCTACACTCATACGTATTCCTTCTAAGTTACAGTAATTCAATTTTGAGATTAAGTACATACCAGAAGGCACAAATGTCTGTGCGGATTGTTTGTCAAGGCTACCTATGAGTGAGGAAACAGAAGGAAATTAATTTGTGAGTTGGGATTTAGAATGTGTAGAAGCTGGAATTGATGCAGTAAAGGTTTGCCACCGAACTATAAGTGAGGAGGAGTGGAACAAAGCATATGCAGAGGACAATAACTTATTGAGAGGGATAAATTATGTCTACAAGGGGTGGCCGGCACTCAAACAGGAGATCTACATTGTTTTGGTCAAATGGCATCTCAACTCACATTAGAGTCAGGAATTTTGTTGAGAACAGAAAAATTTGTTCCACCAATGAAATTAAAAGACAAAATTATAAAGTTCACACATACTGAGCGTTTGGAAGCCACTTCAGCAAAGAAAACTTTAAAACATTTTTGGTGGCCCTCTATAGACAAACATGCTGAAGATTTTATAGACAAATGTTGAAAACTAACGAAACACCATTAATACCTACTCCATTTCCAGATTGCCCGTGGAGTAATGTATCATTAGATTTTTCTGGACCCATTTCAAGATTACCTGAAACATCTAAATTTATAATAGCACTTATTGATTATTTTAACAAATGGGTCTGTTATGAATTTGTACATGAGATTAGCACACAAGTGACTAGATTTTTTAAATAGAATTTTTGTTACCCATAGGAACTGATAATGTGGTGCAGTTTCTTTCAGAAACAAATGGAAGCTTTTTTTAAAAACAAATGTATAAAATGTTACACAGTAGCATTGTACATTCCAAATTCCAAAGGAGCGGTAGAGCATGTGAATAGATTGATTAAAGAAGGGATTCAGACAGCTGTGACTTGTGGGGTAAATATCGAAGAGTTTGTGGTAGCCAAAGTGTGGGTTTATCAAGTGTGGTATAACACTCCTCACACTGTCACAGGTATAACACTGTTTACCTTGCTGAGGGGTACATGAGAAGTCTACTTCTAAAAATATTAATGAGCAAATTGATTTGGACAAACTCAAGTTAAAAGTAAAAGATTCACAGGATAAAATGAGAAAATACTACGATCAAACTCGCTCAATAAAAGACACACATTATTTTAGGAGCATGGATAATGGCAAAAAATATGAGATCAAATATATCTAAAGTAGATTTTAATTTCAGCAGTCCATATAAAGTAATCAAGGCAGCACGTCCATCTGTGCATTTAGCTGATGGATGTTGGTGGTCTAAGAGGAATTTAATTCCACTTCTTAAGTTCTAAAGAGATGTTATAATGAGAAGAATTGGAACGCAGGGCCAAGGTATATTCAGTTTCAATGTTCTTCGACAGAAGAATGAAGTAAGGGATTCACAACTTGAAGAACCTATAGTTGTAAATCAGTTGCTTAATATTCTTCTGATTCAACTCTAGGAACAGGGATTGAACAAAAACATGCATCCATTTGAAAGGCTAAAAAAAATGATGAAATCACTGATCTAAATGATGAAGTCATTACTACTAGATGTGGTCGTGAATCTTAAAAAACAAGTTATTTATGGGATTTTAATGAGTGAAAACAAAGTCACTGGAATATGAATATATATATATATATATATATATATATATATATATATATCTCACTGAAAAATCCAAGGTTACAGGGACGTTATAGTTAGGAAATAGAATAAACAAAATCCTTAGAAAGTCACTGGAAAAACTAAAGGTTACAGGGATGTAATAGTTGGGAATTAGATTTTTTTTTTTTTTTAAACATAATAATGCACTGCTTTATGGCCTCACATATTACATCACTCATGACATGGTATATGACATCACTGATTACATCTCATGTGACATCACTGATGACATCATCCAGTGTGTGTAAGTGGTTGTATCGATGTGTGAGTGTGTCTATGGGTGAATGAGTGGTTGAATCCTTTGGTGTATGGGAGACTGAATAGATGTGTAAGTTGCTGTATAGGTGAGCAAGTGACTGCGTGAGCAGCTACATTTCATTTAGTGAGTGGGTCTGTTGGTGGCTGCCTGTCTGTGAGTGTGTGGGTGTCAGAGTGGTTGTCTCAGTAAGTGAATGGGTGCCACTGTATTGGTGAGTGACTTGGTGAGTCGCATACTGTATGGCTGTAAGTATAACTGGGTGGCTGTGTCAGTGACTATATCCAAGAGTCAGTGGGTGTATGAGTATCATAAACTGAGAGGGTGAGTCCGTTTTTATATTGGATAGTGAGCGGATGTGCGAGAACTTGTGTTGGTAAGTGAGTGGCTGTGTGAATGGCTGTATGGGTCACTGAGTGGGTATGTAAGTGCCTGTTCATGTGAATGAGTTGGGGTGAGAATAGTTGTGTAGTTGAGTGATTGTGTGTGTAAGTGACTCTAATAATGAGTCAGTGACTGTGTGGGTATGTCAGTGTTTCTATCGCTATTTAACTGGGTGTGACACTAGAATAGTGATCTAATAATGGGCTTCATGAGTATGAGTGGGTTTGTCAGTGGGTGTTTAAGTAACCATGAGTCTGTGAATACCTCAGTTAGTAGTGTATAGGTGAGTGAGTGGGTTTGTCAGTGGCTGTTTGACTGAATGAATGTCTGTATATCATTTGTATGCATATCTTAATAAGTATAGTGAGTAGATGAGTGTTTGTGTGTGTGTGTGTGTGGGTATACAAGAGTTTGTATTAGCAAATGAATGTGTATGACTGTGTGGATGATGTTGTCAGTGATGTCATCAGTGATGTCACTGACCATGACATGAGTGATGTAATTTGTGAGGTCATAAGCAAGTTATAGTTAGCTCAAGTAACTATAACTGCTGAATTTATATGGTTTTGTATGAGTAAATTCAGACAGAACTATAACGTCCCTGTAACCTTTGTTTTTTTCAATTAATTTGAAGTTTTTTTAAATTCTATTTGAGACCAGCTGGACTCGAACCCCATAGCACAGTGTGAAGGTCTGCGACATTCACACTGAGCTATGAGGGTTTTTTTAAATCCCTTTCTGGGCTTTGTATTAAGAAAAAAATAGTCCTTACTTTTTTCCCCAATAATTTTTATTATAAAGCCCTTTACTGGCTATGTAGGACCACAAGTGAGCCCCAAAGGGCTACCCAGCGGTCCCTACTTTTTTTTTTTTCTTTTTTTATTAAAAAAAAAAACAAAAAAAACAATGGCCTTTCGGGCTGCCTGGCACTGCAGGGGAATTCTTAAGGCTTCCCTTGCATTGCCAGCGCTTTAGCAAGCATGGAGCTTCTTTGACAGAAGCTCTCTGTTTGCTTAATCATTTCATCTCTGTTCCATGCACATGTGCAGAGGACAGAGATGAAACTTGGGATTTTGACAGTGGGACCTGCTTTAAAGGTCCCGCTGTCAAAACCCGAAGTGTTTGATGTAGCTTGGCTGCAGTCAAGCCACAGCAAACAGCTATGTCCCGTGGGTGGGCACTCCTGGGACATAGCTGGTACCGGCCCTCGGGGGGGGTGGCAGTTCCCAGGGCCATCAGAGGTTCCTCGAGGGGGGGGGCCCCTCCAATGAGATCTTTTTCCCGGGAGTGGTGGTCCTCGGGGCACGGGAGTCTCATAGGGACCCCCTTCATTTTTAAAAACATTTGACCCATGGGGGTGGTGGCCCCCAAGGTGCATTACATTTTTTTTTTTTTTAAAGTCCCGGGGCAGCGGGAGAGGTCCAGGAGGACCCACCACTTTTTTTTTAATAAAAAAAAAAAACCAGGACTTGACCCACCCGAGGGCATTAGACTAACGAAGCGCGGGAGTCTGCTTTTTCTTTGTCTTTTTTTAAAAAATTTTACCTGCAAATTCACAGATCCACTCTGCCTCCATCTGTAAAATCAACAAAAAAAATGTTTTTGGGCCCTGGGGGGGTGGGTGAATCCCTTTGGGACCCTACCACTAGAGCTAAGGGGTCAGGGTGGTCGTACATTGGCCCCTTTTCTTTTTAATTTTTTAAAATTTTTTAGTACCTTTTTTTTTGGGACTTGGCTGAAGCAGAGTCCCAAGATGGCTGACAACACTTCAACAGCTTCTATTGTTAAAGTGTTACCAGCCAATCAGCTCTCTGCACGAGATCGGGAGGGGTCGCAAATCCTTTGCGGCACCAGATATACAAATTTGTTTTCCCCTTAATTTCTCAAAAACTATTAAACGGAATTACACCAAAACAAAAAAAAGCTCTCTTCCTGTACCAGGTTCCTTCCAGCCAAATTTGTTGTAATTCCGTCCAGTAGTTTTTGCGCTATCTCTATTCAAAATCCCCATGGAAAAATAAATGGGGAAAACGTGTTTTGGGACCCCCCCCTCTTTTTTCTCCGGCCCCCTGGATAGATCACCACAAACCTTCCCAGGCAGCAGCTGACTGACCTGGCACTTTTTTTTGGAAAGTTTCGTGAAGATTCGTTAAGCGATGCCAAAGGTATAGGCAAGTAAAAATAAAAACACTTTTTGTATAAAAACGTGATCCTACTTATAACTACCTGGTGGCGACAACCAATAGGTAATAAATAAATAAAAAATATATATATATTTTCATAATATGTATTTTTCTTATGATTATTTCCTTCGTAACATTTACATGAGAATTTTTGTTATTTATTATATATATATATATATATATATATATATATATATACATATATATATAGTTATTTTTAGGACGGGAGATGTTGTATCCCTGTTAATTGGTTTGCCTTGGCAACAGGAATGTTGTACATGTATTGTGTTGCGTTTATGCATTCCAACTCCTAACCGGGTGATTGGTTTCGATGGTTGGAGGTGAAGTGGATGAGCGCAGTCTGAGTTTGCTTCATTATTTGTAATCCTGAACAATAAACTTAGTTTTTATGAATTTACGTTTCGTATTGCAAGATGCAATCATCATCTACACAAGCACAGATTTATTCAACTTAATCAGTGCCCGTCTGCTGCTCCCGATGTGATTGAGGTACTATTTCTTCCACCCTCCCACACCTGCTGCCTAATGCTCCCTCTGTAGCACTTTGTTTCTTGTTTTTCTTTGCGAGTGCAAACTTGCCCAAATCAAATCGTCCATAGTCCGTGCTCATAGTACCATCGATTGAGTGCCATTATTACATCTATCCGTTTATGGGGCTTACTGTAGATTTCCCTGCATCCTTGGAAGGCCTAGTGCCCAATCCAAGGAGTCTGCAATGTTTCCAGTTCAGCTGGCATCTCAGTGCTAGCTCTTTGATGCAGTAAGTGAATGGGGCATCAATTAAGCAGTGCATCGATCGAGTCAAGAGGGTCTCTTTTCTTAGCGACAAGATGGGAGGGCATTTGCACAGGGTGTGACGTTGGGATCAGTCAGTGTCCATGCATTGATCGACTCTCGGTGTGAGGTATTGGGTGCACCAGATACTCAGATGCCCCATTACAAAGTGCAGAGTAGATTTATTAGGTGTATTCCTAAGCTCACCGGATGACCCAAATCGCCTGGGACTTTTGTTTAACAACGTACTGTTTCCTGGGAGTTGTAGTTTTAGGTCACCTGGACAGAAATTTGGAATCCTATTTATAGAATGAAAGACAACTAAGATTCAGAAGACTGGCCAGAGGTGTGTATGGTAACTGGCTCTGTAGCAGAAGAGCGAAAAGGGTTTTAACAGAAGGAGGCATCTCGTTAAACCGCTGCAGTTTAATAAGGGCCATGCCATTTCATGAATCGAAGGTCACAAAACTTTGAGCGTACCAGATCACATAACATTTGAGAAATGGTTTTATAGTTGATTGCATTTTCCTAACATGAGTTCCAAATTACAGCCAAATGAGATTTTAATTGAAACATGGATGGATATGCAGCACACAATTGACAGATAACAGTGCAGCTTGAGCTGATGAAAAAATGGAGGATCCTGAAACCTAGTTTTCATCACTGACTTCTCAGCTGACAATTATGGTTGACTAATCGTGAATGAGAAATTATGGTCACACAATGAAGTCAGGCCAAAACTGAAAGATTGAGCTTCTGAGAGTTCATGCAGAGAGCAAAATAATAATAAAAAAAGCATTAGCAAAGCCAATAGGAATCACCTATGCGAGAGCTATTGGCTTTGGCATGGCTACACATAACTTTTTTTTTCTAACTTTAAGCACACAACATTGCTAACACAGCTAAAAGCCATTGTGATCGCCAGTAGCTCTTGCATAGGCAAGATATATTGAGTTAGTGAATGTTTATTGTTACATGTGGTTGGGCAGACCGAAGTCTCTGGGGCTTACCATAAAAAGGCCACAGAAGACACTAGTTGTAGAAGGGCTCGGGCTATTTATTTATAGATGGCAATGCCAACATTGATTCTAATAGTTGCCTTTGCTTATATCTTTAGCACAGATCGGGCCTTTGGGATTCTAAATTAACAAATTAGTCCTAAAAGCAGAGCTACCTACTTTCCCAAACTTTTATATAGGGCTCTCGTTGCATTCTGGTACTGGTGGTTTTGTTTTTCCGATTATAAATTCGGAACTACTAACCTCAGAATGCAGAGTAAAATCAGGATCTAATTAGCTATTCAAGCGTGACATTTAAATCTGTGATCAATGTAGCTAACGAGCTAAGCCAAGGCACATCCTTCTCCATGTAGAGTTTAGACACAGACGTAATGCCTGGTCTAATCCACGGTTCGGTTTCTGCCCGTAGGTTGCAGCCTATTATTTGGAACTGTGGACGCATATCTCTGTACGGATGTGGAACAAAACAATCCTTTATTTTTCTGCACCTGCGCCTTTATGCCTTAAGAGTTTGTCTGAAGGTATCCAGACCGCAGGAAGGATTATGCCTTCTCATTTGATTTCATTTACTTCTGAAATACCTTAAACCAGCTGTACCAGTCTTGGCGGGCAGCCTTCTGCACAGCCTGTGCCAATGACGTGGAGTCTCGTGTTGCAAGTGAAGCCCTGTAAACTGTGTTCTGTGCATTAATAGGGAACTGTAGGGACCGGCCAGCTTGTTGATAGATAATTAAACCCATCTTTGTCTGACTCTTCTTTCACAGTGAGCACATTGTTTAATGCAGGCCTACCTACACATCTGCTGACATTATGGTCTTCTGTTTTCCTATTTGTGTCGTTTCTGGTGCCAGTTTTTTTTTTTTTTTTTTAACATCTGGGGCCGATTGAGGTTTGTAGGGACTATGAAAGTGATTTGGAACAGTGGGCATTACTTGGCTAGCACTTGTAGCTGTCAGACACGCTGCTGTCAGATAGTAGGGGTTCGGTGCTCAGAAAGGTTCCACCTTCTGTGAATGAGTGAACAGATATGAAAAGGAAAAAATGAATGTTCTCACATGGAAAGGAAAGTGCACATTCACAGCAAGTTCATGTGTCCATTTTAATATTTCAAGGAACAGTTTTTATTTATCTATTATTATTTATTATTAATACAATGGAACGATGTGGGGCTCAGCTGTAATTGTGCGTTTTTAGTTTTTGGTTGTTGCAAGTACTGCAGCACATAAATGATATAATATTCCCAAAATTACAAAATTTAGAAAAAGTTGGGAAGACAGAATTTGGACTTAGATTTCCGTCTGTCTTACATCTTCCATTCATCTTACAGTTCGGACTTAAGTTTCCGTCCATCTTACATCTGTCTTGATTTTTTCAGTGCCTTGTTCTGTTGATCTGCGGATAAAAGAGGGCTATCTGGGCTGTTGAATTTAGCCTCCTCTGCAAGCTCGAAACGGGCTCCATAGTCTCAGACGATCGCAGTAAATCTTGACTGAACTTGAACCAATAGGCATTAGTGGAATCTATCCTACAGTTTGCTCAGAATCTATCTTCGTAGGATATTTGTTTGGGGTCAAAATGAGCTCTACTGACTGTATGACTGCACTTGGCAGGATAAATCCTTTCCAGGTATGTGGTGGTACTGGTGCAAAGTAAAAGCTATCTTTTTTCCTTCATAGTTTTGCTCCCAAAGATACTTCGAAGTTGAAGGTCCGGTGCTCCATGAGGTCACTTTCTGTTTCATAGACTGGTGTTAGCTCTCCGTAGGAGATTAATCTCAATAAAAACAGTGGTTTAAAAAAATATGGTGGCTGCAATATTTTATTTCAAAGGAAATTTAGCACCAGTTAAGTAATGAGGATGAATGTATTTTATGTTTTGAAATAAAAAGTCGACTAAACTACTTGTGAATGTATTGTTCAATCTAAAGTTGACCCCATTGCCATAAGAAATTACCTGCACAGCGGACCTTAGTCAGAATATTTCCGACCATTTTGGTGTCAGTTTAAACATTATCTCACTGGTCTGGCTTAGTGTTTTTAGCCTCGTTACAGTGAGTTCCTTCTGTTCTCTACTCTAAGAAAATCACCATTGTTATCCTCTCCCAGTTGTATAACAATTGCTCTTATGAAAACTTGTAATCAGTAGCCAGAGATCTCGATTTGACATCAACTTTGAAATTAACAGATGTGCACTTAAATCACCATTGTTAGGAATCTGTTGGTAGAGAGGTATATACCCCAAAATGTGTGCAAGAACATGAGTACCGAGATACTCTATCTGGAGTGAATGCACCATGCACCCAGAAGAGAGACCGCTTCCCTGGGGACAATAGTCTGTATGGATACCTTCTGCAATTTGGTCATTGCAGCTCTGGAAAACCAAGCCCTCTTAAACTGCCTCGCGGTTATTTCCTCTACCTTAACTAAAAAGCACTGGCAGTATGTTATAGGACATTTTATAGTGTGGTTTACTCAATCTATTGTAGTAAGCTAAAATCACTTTCATACTATTACAGAGGTTGTAGGGACTGACTAAATGAAAGAAGAGGTATGTTGATTGATTGGAAGAAAGAGTGATCAGCAGATTTGCAAAAATATCTATGATAAGATTGATCCTATTTGTAGAATCAATAGTAGAAAAATGGTCGCTCTTTCCTGAGGTGCCAGATCTTCCAGAGACGCGCTACAACAAATCAGTGAAAAACAATTAGTCTTATGATACATTTGAGGGATGGAATCTAATGGGAACAATTAATAAGCAAGGTTTGCAACAAATCACTCTATTAACCACTCCAATCAAACAAGACCAGACACTACCCAAGCTCTTAACAGAAAGAGAAAATAGTTCTGTAAGTCTGTTCAGACCAAGAAAGTGTTACAGCAGTAGTAAAATCCTTTGTTGACTACTGTTGCAAGTTTACTATTATTTAAATATATAGCTCAGTTCTTTATAGTACCATGAACAAAAAGTGATCACTTTGTGTATTTGGCTCTTTCAACTGACATCCTTCTACATACAAAAGCAAGAGATTAGGGATCTACCACTTCTACTACCAATATGAAAATGCTTAATTGAAAATTTGTATGGCTTTGAGGATAACTGCACCTCTATATATGAGCAGCTGACAAAGGTACAAAATATTCCTGTTTGTGTGTGGGACTTGCTTATCTCCAAAATTTTAACCCAACATCCCTACAAAAACCCTTAAGGTGCATACAATGGTCCTCAGATCAAGACCTAAATGGTGGTATATTGCTAAAAATATATAACTCTGGATCCAAGACTTGGTAATCAAAATTTACAGAACCAAGTACAATTAGACGCGATCATAGTTCTGCTACAGAGGTATATAAAAGCGATTTGGGCACCTAAAAGAGAACATAGTTGTGATTTCGAGGTAAGGCTCTTTCATGCCAGTGAGGCCAAAGAACCTAAAGGAATTCTGGCACTTTATAAAACATTTTGAAAAGGGTGAAGCGGCGGCAAACAACATTAACATTAGTGAAAATGAGTAATTCATTTCTTTCTCTACGTCACAAAGTGAAATACTCATTGAACATCAGTAAAGAATCTGTGACGAAGGCCCACCAGAGCACTTTTAACGGCTTCAACACGGCATGCCCAGGCCAATGGCCAATGCATTCCCTGTCAATCCAAATCTGTGCAGTCCCAAGTACAAAGTTGTGTAAGGAAAGGCTGCACAGATGGTGCCCCGGGGCTAAATGGCCTCCCACTAGTGTTAATTAAAACAAATTCCAAATTTTGGAGAAAAAAAACTAAACGCCCATCTTTAACCATGTATGAGTAACTGACAAGCGCCTGGTTCTTGATATGGAGCAATAATTCATTCTATATTCAAGGGGAAAATTGCTCAAATCCAGCAAATTATTGACAAATCTCCCTACTCGACAGTGAAGTCAAGTAGTTTGGGGGCCTTGTACTTAAAGACCTGGAGCTCTTTTAGAGCAGAAATCGGCACACTTTCCAACCTAATGCCCTCTCCTTACTAACTGACTAAACCACTATTGATCAGTCACTACTTTCTCTCTGTAATATGGCTTTTAAATCCACCTTTCAATTGGCCCCTAGAGGCGCCCTATGGGCAACATGTGGCGAATGGGCATCCAACCCAGCTAAGAAGTATCATTCTGCTATACTCTAACACGTGACTCTGTATCAAATCTGGGATGGCAGAACAGTATCACAAAAGATTTATACAACCACAGGCTTGAGATAAGTTTGCATTTTAGCACCACTGCTGTTCAACATCTTTCTAGCATACTTTCACTGACATTCGATACAGTTTCTGTCCACAACCCAAAGATACGTGCTCTGTTAATATCATACCATATTTACGTGGATGACGTTCTTACAGTGAGCAAGACTAGGATCAGTCTACAATATTTGTTAAATGCATTACATGGATGCTCTATCATCAACAAGCTGAAAGTGAATCTTAACTAAAGCTAAAATTGTGATAATGGATAAGAAAATAAAGAAATCGGCAATTGGAAATTGAGCTGTTTTCAAGTATCAAAAGAACCAGTATACAAATAGCTCGGGCTTAAACAGAGAATAATTTTCCCCACATAAACAATACATCAGAAATATACACTGCACAGAATTCATAAACCAGGAAGGAGGCTCTAACTGTGTGAGTCTGACATTTGTGGCAGTGTTAAGTCGTCCAGGCAAAATTACTCACCACAATCTCCTATCGTGCAAGAGTGCTGCAGGCAGGCGAGGCAAACCTTTTGGAAAAACTAATTTCGACTACCTAAAAGATTTGACACACCTTCGCAGCACAAGTCCGCCGAGAATTCAGATTAAGTAGCCCACAAAGGAGTCTTCCTGAAACTGTGCTGCAAACGTCAATGAGTGTAAGAAGATATATACTCAGTCGCCTACTTAGTTTGGAAAGTGTGAGCTCTGGGGACGTGGTTTCATAGAGACATCACTAGATGGCCTGCAAATAAAGGGGCTATGGGACACCCGTGTCACTTAAGGCAATTTAAAAAACGCTCCTCACAAAAAACTATGCAGACACTGTCGCTGTTGAAGATAAACTGGAATTGGCAAAGCACACACATGCATAGGCAGTTAGCAGCTACCTTGCACTTACGAATCAATCCTATTTTGAAACTTGCTTTTCAAAATCATCAAAAAACAAACTAACGCTATATCATCTTGGGAATCCCCCACCTTATACCCCATTCCTAATTGTTGTAATACCAGTGTTAGACTGAATTACAAACTATACGGATACCCTAAGGAGTCCATTGAACACATTTTTCGGTCTGGCCTAAAGGCAGCTTTATCTTTTGTCAGCCTCACGTATAAAAACAAAATACAGAAAATGAATACATATATAGGGGCACACAATCAACAGTATTTCAACATTGGTCTGTTGACATGTCACTCAAATGTTACTCCCTCCAACCCCACAAAAGATCTACATCAGCAGGCCAGCTCACTCCAGCCTTTGGAGGCCTTAACATGAGTGACTCCATTTTACCCTAGCACATGTACACATACACCTAACCCCCTCACCCCCCCCCATTCGAAATTGTTAGACTTGCACTTTCCAATGACAGATAGTCCTTATGTATAGTAGAGTTACATTACTATTTTCATAATTCTCAAGACACTTATTTGTAAATTGCAATGTTCAATCCTCATTCCAAACTAGCTTTGGTATATTTATGTATCCTACTAGAGTAACTAGAGTGTATATGCAAATGTTCAAGTTGAAGCCACACACCCACAACCTTGTGATTGACATATCAACCACTTGTGTCTGACTTGAAAGACCCCCCCCCCCAGTAACTTCTTGTGGAGCAGCATCTCCCCTATTGGAGTGTTGTTAAAACTCTGTCCACCTCTCAATCTTCCTTTAATGTATGCAGCTGAGCAGGTGCCTACATGTGCACCTATTTATGTAATGTTAAATTGCTATAAGCCAAGGGCATTTCAGAAGTGAGATGGGGAAGAGGGAGTACAGGAGAGAAAGCTAGAAGGACACGTCTAATTTAGCGGAAGAATAGATTGTACTGCATATTGATTTAAAACAAAACCCCATAGTTCTATTTCACACATGTAAATCGAAATACAAAACCATGTAGTGCTCCCACCACTATATATTAAGTTCAGAGTACCACTCAAATACCAGCCATCAGCATATAGAGCAAAATACACACAAACCATGGTGTTCCAGTCTTCCTGCTTCAAACTCCCATGCATCACCACACATTACTCCAGTGTACTGAATGCATATAGTTCTAGATGTCATATGTCAAATTTATCTCTCAACCAAAGAACAGAAATGTATGCTCATGTTAAAAAAACAGTTGGTCCATCTATTACAACCATACCAATTGGCTTATTTTGTTACCTGTATATACACAATTAAATGCCTGTACTAGGGGAAGCCTGTTGAGTTTTCCAGTGGTATCAGAGGAAGTGGCAAAATTTAATTTTGTTGGCAGAGATGGGCCAAACACATTCAGAGCTTCTTCAAGTACCTTGCCTCATAACTGGTGATGTTTGATTAATTTTACTCTGAATGTGATTTGTGTGGTGACCTCCATCCCGGGCCATAGTTATACTTAATGCAGACAGGTGGTTGCCAGTGGCACCATGAATAGAAGCATAAGGACCAAGTATTTCAGGTGGGCCAGGGGAAGGTGAAGCAGATCCAGGATAATCACGACCAAAGGGATCAAGACCATGGTGACTAGCACCATATGTAGCATCATTAGGAACTGTAGGGTTAAGAGGAACATTACCAGTGTAAGGAAATTATGAAGAGGACATTGATAAGAAGGATCAAGACCACAGGAAGATAGAGGACCAACGAGGATGAAGAGAACCAGGACCACTAGGACCAACACCAGAGGGATTTGGACCAATGCCAGAAGGGCCAAGGCTAGGAATAGGGAGGCCAGAAAAGAGCAGATCAATTAATCCATAGCTAGGTGACCTGGAAAAAGAAGATAGGTATAATCCGAGGGAACCAGAACATACCAATAACTTGCAGGAGCAAGACCTGGAGCAAGAGCAGAAAAAACAAGTAGATTAAAAGGATTATTATCTGGAGGGTCACGAACTGAAGGAAGAGGAGAACCAGTTCAGAACAAGGAAGAAGAAAGAGGGCTGAGGAGAAGGCCCTTTGAAGGAATTAAGCTGTACCAAAACAAAGGCATCAGGTTGCTCAATACCAGGAGGACAAAGACCAATGCACTAGAACCAGATCACTGAATTTCGAGGGTCAGGTTAATCAGACCCAGTAGGAGCATTGTCATTAGTGTTAGTATTCTGTTAATGGGGAAAAAAACCTAAAAAGTGGGTTTGTGTGTGTGTTTATGTATGCATGTATGTATATATGTGTGTGTATAATTTTGTGTATCTAATGACAATTTTAATGGTTTCTGTGTTTTAAATGGGGATAAACCCCATCACTAGGAGTAGTATCAGGACTGAGAGGAACAAGACGTGCAAAAGGACAGAGTGCGAAGGACAGTGGACAAGGCTGGGACTTGAAGTGGGGTGGTCAAGGCACGGAGAATTGAAACTGAGGAGGTCTAGGACCAGGGCCAGAACCTCAGGGAAGGAAAGATGGACAGAGAACTTGAACCAGCGTCAAGATGACCAAAACCAGGTAGCCTAAAAGGACCACGATGATAAGGAGTGGACTAGGGGCTGAAAACCCCTGACGAAAAAGGCTAGGTCCAGGGGGAGCAAGACCAGCATGATCCCCAATAAGAAAGGCAAGAAGAGGAGAACCATGAGTAGTAAGGAGAAGAGAAGGACAAGGCCAGAAGGAGGAGGTGAAGAATCAGAACGAGGGGATGATGCAGAGGAGTTACTATTCTGTTAAAGGGGATAACTCCAGCCTTTAAAAAAAAAAAATATATATATATATATATATATATATATATATATATATATATATATATATATATATATATATATATATATATATATATATATATATATATATATATATATATATATATATATATATATATATATATATATATATATAGGGCCAAGTTAGGCAGCAAGGTTATCTAAGTTATTGAGCAAAACTGTCTTCAGTTTTGTCTTTCTGGCAGGTTGACATCTGGATACTCATCAACTCTCATCTTGTGCTGCACTTTAGTGTAGTCTACAACATGTGCTTGAGACATTCATTGTGAAGCAAGATGTAAAACATTATAAATTTGCTGCTCTACCATAGATCCTAATGGAAACGCCTAACGATTTTTTTAAACCGTGTACATAGAAATACCTGATTTTAGTTGCATTAATGTAAGTCGATGACTTTTGCGATGCAAGGTATAAATGGGCCTTAAAGCTATGCTGAATCGTTTCGCTTAAATACCACAACTGGTGCCAACCGGTGCTTAACTAGATCACTATGTGTACTGCTTAGACTGGGTATTAGAATTGCACTATTTATTTTAATTTGGAGAATTTTGTCTGAAAGAAATCATAAAGCGACCCTAGATTAAGATAAGAAAAGGAACGACTACTGCTAGAAAACGCCTTTATTTCATTTCTTTGATTCCGGGCCTGCTCACAGTAATAAATACATCAATAAAAAGCTATCTCACTAATCAGCTCTGGAAATTCTCTGCTAGACGGCGGCTGGCCACTTCACAGTCAATTAGCTTTCCTGAAAGTAGGCTTTTGAGTGGTCACGTGACTAGGTGAATGGCTGGCCACCTTGCTCTCGAGCCTTGCCATAGCTTATCTTCCTTTCTCAGGAATGTCGGTCCTTTCATCTTTTTCAAGTTGAATCTCTGTAGGGCAGGTAAGCCTTCCTTTTAGAGAGACAAAAGCGGGGAGATCTAAGAGGCCCTTGGATCAGACACTGCTCTTCTGAATGTGAGCACCAATGCAGACTCTGCTCGATTGAATTCCATTTTATTTAGCAAGCAATGCGAGGAAGATTTAGTTGGTTAACAAAGGTTATGTGTTTTCTTGTCTCTGATTAGTGAAGTGCTGGGAATGTGAGGACAGTTGATTTGCATTGCCAAATCTTACACCATTAAGAGATACATTCCCCAAAATATGTCACAGAAATTTGAAGGTAGTTCCAGAAAAGGCCATTGTAATTGAGATTTGTCAAAAAAAAGACTGGGATGCAAAAAAGACAAATGGAAGGGATAACAAAATGCATGGACGAGATTTAATCCGAGGCGAAAGACAAATCAGTTTATGTTTATATCATATTTAAAGGCAACCGTGGTTGTGCTTTATATTGAGGTAACAGTAATGGGCACTGTGAAAGGCAACACCAAAAAACTAAGTGGAACCTAAATATCTGTGATTGCAGTGTTCAGTCACGAGAATCGCAGCCCGTCGTGTATTCATCTGTACAGGGAGATAGTGAGCCTGGAATTGTTGGCAAGCAGACTTTCATCTCTTATGACAGCCTCTAGTCTGAGCAGATGCTGGGACTGATGTTCATAGCCTTCACTTAAAAACCACCAGCAGTGCACGGGAATGGTGGGTGGGTGCTCGAATGATGGTTCACAGGCCCCCATACATAAATGATCATCCAGAAGCGCATTTTCTGCAGTTATGATACAAGTGCATAGCAGGTAACCAGATGTAGATTGTAACCATATTTTGCTTGAGCCTGCCTTCTCAGGTACAGCTAAACCCAGGGTGCCGGGATGGACAGGTGGCCTATTTGTGTAAATATGCAGCTTTGTTCATGCCTTTGAACGCAAACCATTGGTCAGGTGTTGCATCTGCAGGTCCGTAGGCTGACCTGTTGTGGGTTAATTTTCACACCATTCTTGGGCACATATATTTTAGCATAGCTTAGTTTAGGCCTGGTCTGTGCCCTTTTACACGGGTAGATGCTCTGATTTAATTTATTCATTTGAATTCAGCCTGTGTTTTTAATGAGGATGTTTTATTTTTCAAATCCGCTGCAAAAGAGTTATTATTTTTTGTGCACAACATTTCATCTTGTACCTCTGCCCAAGGCTGACAAGAACAGTACATGATATTCTATTTAGTATTGTCGCCACAAGAGCGTGCAAACAGTCCGAAGCATAGGCGCATGCTGAATTCAGGCCTGACGTAAACCTGTTTTCTTATAAAAACCTCATACATGCCAGGGAAGCTTAAAGAGGTAATTCTGGCAGGAATTCCCATCCATGCTGTAGACCTTTTCATTGCTGACCTCATCCTTCTCTCTGCAACCAGCCAAGGAAATGCCTGGAAGACCCCTGTTCTCAGGTAATGGGGGTGGGTGCTTACTCCATTGACTAACTATGGACAGATTGGAATATCACTGCTATGCTCTTGCTAGAAGTTAGGTATTGGGTAGGATTCCTATGCTCATGTTTGTTCCAAAATGTTTGGGTTATTTTCTTTTCAATGATTGTAACAATCCTAATTTTGCTAAGTCTCATTTCCCTAACAGCCGCTGCTCATATATTTTATCGTAGATTGCTGTCTTTTCAATAAAGACATTGAAAACTATCCTGCATCTTTTCCTTTGCCTATGTGTGTTTATGAGACCTATGCTAAAAAGAGAAATGGGTGAGATTTATCGGCCACGACTTCCTTGTGAATGTCAAATAAAATGTACTTCCTAGGTTTGGGTGAGGTGCTGCTATCTAGCCAAAAGGGTTAAGATGACAGCTATCAAACAGTGTGGGTTTGACTTAGTCACCCATCCACAAGCCTTGGTGGTGCCACCCATATCTAGCAGTCTCATTCCAATAACGAGAGTCCTACGACAGACCGCCTCGAACATGCTTGGTCTAGCCACCACAAGAGTCCTTTCTGTTCTATTTAGATATGTGATTTCAAGTCAGACATGTACATGTGATATTACAATAGTTTGTTAGGGGAAAAGAAATTGGATGGCAGAGAAGACAGGAGCTTATATATAATGAAACCCTATGAAGTACCTTATATAGCACACTCTGACCTCAAATCTGGAGGATGATAAAATGTCAAGTAAGTAATATAGCTTCAAAATGTTACTGATGAATCTAGACCGGATTGTATTACCCCTTTAATAATTGGAAGGCAGAAAATGTGGCTATAAAGTATGTGTGGCTTAGAGAACAAAAGGACAATGTGGGGAGGAAACAAGCAACAAGAGTTCACTTTTAATGCCACTATACATTTTAGATGTTTCACAAATATAAAGCCTGTAGTTGCTAATTGACTAATGAGAAGAATTTTATGTATTTTTTCTTTTTTATGTTTTCCTTACACACTGCTGAAAAACCTACAGTGTACAATACCTAGAGTGGACTTTAGGTTAGCTCAATGCTTATTATGTTGATAGGCTTCCTTGTCTATCTCATTTGCCTGCTTTTTATTCACAGGCCTTCCTTCCTCTTCGTGTGATTGCATCTTGCCTGGAGTATATAGCTTCTTTACCATTCTTTGGATAGGATGACTTGTATTTTTACACTGTTTATATGTTCTTTCAGCATTCTGTGGGAGTACGTGTGTGTTCTTGCACTATGTCCCTTATTTTTCATCCCAGTTTACCCACACCCACCTTTCTGCAATCTCAGTAATGCTCTTCCTACATTTCTTTCCTCTTGACCTTTTTTCTTTTTGTCTTAAAAATTTTCAGCACCTCCTCCTCACCCCCACAGCTTCTGTATTGCTTCCCTTGCCCCTCCTGCTTGCAGTTTTGCTCCACAACAGTGCTTAATTGGTGGTTTCCAATGGGGTACCAGTACTTATTTTTGAGGGCCACAACTTATTTTTTTGGCATCAGGCATTTGCTGCGAGCAAAAGACACTTATGGGAAAGACAGAGGAAGAGAAAGACGAAGAAGCTTCACAAAGGGAGAAAGCAGAAAGCTGCAAGAGTGAGCTGAAGGTGATGGATGTGGCTGTAAATAGTTTAAAGAGGCCCAAGATGGTTTTAGGATTACTATGCCTCAGTGTTCTGTGCTCGCACATTTAATTGCAGCAGCCACACGTTTCAAAGGAGAGCATTGGGCACTGCACTTTTTTATTTACAAATTAAGCACTGCTCCACACTGCTCAGCAGCGTTCAGCAGCGCTCAGTTGCTGTTCCTAACACTCCCCCACAGCTCTTTTGTGCCTTTTGGTCCTGTTTATTTAATTTATTTGTTATTTTTTTGGAAGAACCGGCAGTGTTTATTTGGTACTGAGTTGCTTCTGTTTTTTAGAAGGTGCTTTTGGCTACCTTTTTGTGTTTTTAACCCCTTGCCCTGGATGTAACATTTACGTCCTCGGCTGCAGTGCAGCTGTGCCGAGGACATAACCATTATGTCCTGCAATCGGCCCGCAGGAGAGCACCAGTACTCTCCCGTGGTACCCCCACACCTGGTAAGGGATGGAAGGGAAAACACTTTCCCTACCACCCCACCCTGACGTCTGATGACATCAGCATGCGATCGCGCGCTGACCTCATCAGAGGTTGCCCCCATTGTGCTGGAAGCATGGCTTCCAGTGCGATCCGAGGAGAAACTCATTTGTTTCTCCTCGGGCGGGGGGAAGGGGCAGGTCAGAGAGGCATCAAATGAAAGGTTTTTTCTTTCCTTTGATGTCTTTCTGAGCATTCCTGCAGCATGATCGCAAACCTATCGTGCTGCAGGAATGCCACTAGACACCAGGGAGTTTTGTTTACATTGTGTAAACACATCAGGGGAGCGGCCCCTTGGGGGCAGGTTGGCCTATGTTTATTAGGCCAGTCTGCCCCCCGGGGGTGGGGAGGCAGCAGAAACCACTAGACACCAGGGACTTTTTTTTCTGCACCAATTTCACCAGAGGTGAGCGACCCCTTAGGCAAGGGTCGCTCACCTGGGTGGCAATTTTATTTTAGGCCATTTCTGCACTCCTTGGGGGGCAGATTGGCCTACTTTTATGGGGCCAATCTGCCCCCTAGGAGGGCAGAATCCACTAGACACCAGGGATTTGTTTTTCTTTATTATTTTACATAAGGGGTGTGGCCCCTTGGGCAAGGGCAGCTCCCCATTGGGGCAAATTATTTTAGGCCATTTCTGCCCCCGAAGGGGGGGAGAAACCACTTGGGCACCAAGGATTGATGTGCGTGTCTGTGTTTTGTTTGGGGGGCACCCCCTTGGGCAAGGGTCGCTCCCCATGGGGGCACATTAGTGTTGGCCATTTCTGCCCCCATTGAGAGCAGAATCTGCCTAGTTTTGTAAGGCCCATCTGCCCCCAGGAGGGGCAGAAATCCAACTAGACACCAGCGAAGATATATATTTTTTTGTGTATGGCCATACACCCACCCCAAATAAATGGGGACAATGTTGTTCTGCCCACCAGTGGGCAGATGAGGCAATTACACCTGATTCACTCCCGGGGAGAGTGGGGGCAGAAAGCCTACTAGATGCCAGGGAATTAAAAAAAAGAAATAGTGGGGTGGTGGCTACCAACCAGTAGGGGCATGTTTATGCCCCCACCCTAACTGAAGGGGGTAACAGTCTTTCAGCTCTGACCCCCTCACACTAAAAGATCTTATCACAATGGCAAGCAAGAGGACATTTGATTATTTTGGGTTTTGATTTTATATTTGGGACATGAGAGCTTGGCCAACTCTCCAAATCGTCCCACTTGGAATGGTGAGGGCTGCACTTTTTGGACTTTGGGATGCTGCCATCTAGAAAAATCTACGAGACCAAGACACATCTGAAAACTAAACATCTGGGTGCGTCCAGGGTGGTGTGCTTCACATGCACGCTGCACCATTTTCTTACCCACAATGTCCTGCAAACCTCCGACTTTGCTTGAAATCACACATTTTCCCCACATTTTTGTGATGAAACCTTCCGGAATCTGCAGGAATCCCCAAAATTCCTACCACCCAGCATTGTCACATCTATACCGATAACAATTCTGCCCAACTTGTCAGCCTAAAAACATTTATTGTTTCAAACTGCCCTTTTGGACCCGCTTTGGTTCCCCCTCAAGTTCAACATGTTTTTGGCTCTTCCCTGTCACAGGCACTTAGCCCACCTTTATCAGGAGACTGAGGGGAAAGTTGGGTGGTAGGAAATTTGTGCCAGTGTGGTGATCCCACACACAAATGTGGGGAAATGTTTTTTTTTTCTTTAAGCTACATTTGAGGTTTGCTGAGGATTCTGGGTAAGAAAACACCAGGGGATCCACGCAAGTCACACCTCCCTGGACTCCCTCAGGTACCTAGTTTTCAGAAATGTCTGGGTTTCGTAGGTTTCCCTAGATGGCTGCTTAGCCCAGGACCAAAAACGCAGCTGCCACCCTCTGCAAAAACAGGTAGATTTATAATTGATCATTTTGATGTGTCCACATAGTATTTTGGGGGCATTTCCTGTTGCGGGCACTAAGCCAACCCACACAAGTGAGATACCATTTTTATCAGGAGATGTGGGGAAATGCTGGTTAGAAGGTAGTTGGTGGCTCCCCTCAGATTCCAGAACATTCCTTCACTGAAATGTGAGGAAAAGTTTTGTTTTTTTTTTGTGCCAAATTTTGAGGTTTGCAATTGATTCTGGGTAACAGAACCTGGTGAGAGTACCACAAATAACCCCATCCTGGGTTCCCCTAGGTGTCTAGTTTTCAGAAATGCTCAGGTTTGCTAGGTTTTCCTAGGTGCCGGATGAGCTAGAGGCCAAAATCCACAGCTAGGCACTTTGCAAAAAACAGGTCCATTTTCATAAGAAGAATTTGATGTGTCCATGTTGTGTTTGGACCCTTCCCTGTCCCGGGCACTAGGCCTACCCACACAAGTGAGGTACCATTTTTATCAGGAGACTTGGGGGAATGCTGGGTGGAAGGAAGTTAGTGGCTCCTCTCAGATTCCAGAACTTTGCAGCACTGAAATTTGAGGGGAAAAGTGTTTTCTTAGATACATTTTGAGGATTGCAGAGGATTCTTGGTGCCAGTACCTGGTGAGAGCCCCACAAGCCACCCCATTCAGAATTCTACTAGGTGTCTAGTTTTTAAAAATGTGCAGGTTTGCTAGGTCTCCCTAGGTGCTGGCTGAACTAAAAGCCAAAATCTGCAGCTAGGCACTTTGCAAAAAACAGGTCAGTTTTCATTGGAAAAATCTCATGTGCATGTTGTGTTTTGGGGCATTTCCTGTCGCGGACACTAGGCCTACCCACACAAGTGAGGTACCATTTTTATTGGGAGACTTGAGGGAATGCTGGGTGGAAGGAAGTTTGTGGCTTCTCTCAGATTCCAGAACTTTCCATCACCAAAATGTGATGAAAATGTGTGTTTTTTTCCCCGAATTGTGAGGTTTGCAATCTGGGTAACAGACCTTGGTGAGAGTCCCACAGGTCATCCCATCCTGGATTCCCCTAGGTGTCTAGTTTTCTAAAATGCACTGGTTTGCTAGGTTTCCTTAGGGTGCCTGCTGAACTAGAGGCCAAAATCCACAGCTAGGCACTTTCCAAAAAAAAGTCTGATTTCAATGTAAAAATATGATGTGTCTATTTTGCGTTTCCTGTTGCGGGCACTAGGCCTACACACACAAGCCAGGAACCATTATTATCGGGAGACTTGGCGGAACACAGAATAGAAGCACAAGTTTTATTGCCCCTTGTCTTTCTCTAAATTTTTTCATTCCAAATGTAAGACAGTGTGTTAAAAATACATCTATTTGTATGGGGACCCCGGTATTCAGAGATGTGCAAATAAAGACTTCTTCTCAACACCTTATCTTGTGCCCATTTTGGAAATACAAAGGTTTCCTTGATGCCTATTTTTCACTCTTTATATTTCACCAAATTAATTGCTCTATACCCGGTAAACAATGAAAACCTGTTGCAAAATGCAGCTCATTTATTGGCTCTGGGTTCCTAGGGTTCTTGATGAACCTACAAGCCCTTTATATCTCTGCAACCAGGAGGGTCCAGCAGACGTAACAGTATACTGCTTTAAAAATCTGCTATAGCTGGAAAAAGTTATAGAAGAAAACGTGGAGAGAGATGGCTCTTTTTCTCACCTCAATTTCAATATTTATTTAGTTTAGCTGTTACTTTATGCAGGAAAACCTTGAAGGATCTACACAAATGATCCCTTGCTGAATTCAGAATTTTGTCTACTTTCCAGAAATGCTTAGATGCCTGTGATCCATGGTTTTATCCCCATTTCTGTCACTAACTGGAAAGAGGCTGAAAGCACAAAAAAAGTAAAAATGGGGTATGTCCCAGTAAAATGCCACAATTGTGTTGACGTGTGTTTTTCTGATTCAAGTCTGCCTGTTCTTGAAAGCTGGGAAGATGGTGATTTTAGCACCGCAAACCCTTTGATGGTGCCATTTTCAGGGGGGAAAAAACACATGCTTTCTTCTGTAGCACTTTTTCCCCATTTTTCTGGGGGAAAAAAAGAATTTCCTTTATTTTGGCAAATTTCTTGGTCTCCTCCAGGGGAACCCACAAACTCTGGGTACCTTCAGAATTCCTAGGATGTTGGGGAAAGGACGACGCGAATTTGGCATGGATAGCTTATGTGGACAAAAAGTTATGAGGACCTAAGCGCAAACTACCTGAAATAGCCAAGAAAAGGCCCAGTACCTGAGGTGGAAAAGGCCTGGCAGCGCAGGGGTTAATTTAAAACAGCAATTTGGCATTTGGCATCCTAGAATGGTAAATTAAAACAAGCTGAAATGACCAGTGCAGCATCATGACTCATTTTGTGGTAAATCCATTTTAGTTCTTATTGGGACTCAGGAGTTTAGCTTAGCCTTTTGCTTGCAGGCCTGTGCCCCTGTCGCCTAGTGACTTTTAGCCTACTTAGCTTGCTCTCATTTATTCAATTTTTTTTTTAAGATGGCTCCCTTTGTCTTGTAGTTTATAAAGATGCTTTGATTTGCATCATCAGTGCCACTCTGTGAAGCCGTCATTATCAGCATTATGGTTATCAGCATTATGGTCAGGATGCACGTAGGTATTATCATCATATCCCTTTCTCACTTACGTGTGATAGAAACATAATGTACACTTGTTGAGGAATTGTTTATATAATTGCTGCCACAAGTCTGCTTTATCAGTTATTTGGGAACATACCTGCATCAGGGGTCCTACATGATCTGTATAAATACATCACACAGACCAGGTCATTCGAGGGATTCCTTCCAGATGCCATTTACACTGCACGTCACCTTGCTGCAGAAGTCCGCCTTTGTGTCACCACGAAGTCTGTCGTAGAGACCTCATTCCAAGGTAACAAGGGTCAGGGGGTGCTTTTCATGGACATGGTAGTGGCAGATTAGATTTATCACACCTAGCTCTCATTGGGGTACAGATAAGGCTTTCTATGCTAGGAATTGTATAGCTCATGTTTATTGTAAGATGGCGGGGGTTTTATATTCCCAACTCATCTTCACAATCTTGCTTCTTTTATTGTTTATTATCCCAATCGCCATATAAAAGAACATTGTTGTCTAAGAAACAGTATAAAACAGCTGAATAAAAGCCATATTTCACGCTAATTGCTAAAAACCCAGTAAAACCATAATAACAGTACTAAAATACAAAAGAATTATCACGTCACAGGTGTCTTTTGTGTCAACTTGGGAGACAATGAGGTATAGCGTTGATTACTCTTATAAAGTGCTGATTAAGACATAGTTTGCCTAGTCTGGAGACTGGGTGAAAATAGTACAGTTAAGGAGAAGGTCTGTGTCTGTTTTTCATGCAATAGACTGGCAGTGTTTATTTTAGACATGGGCTGATATCTCGGTCTACTTTCTTGATTGTTGACGCATGCTTTGAGGTGTTAAGCTTTTAAGATGACTTTGGCCAAGCATGCCATATACTGAGGTGTCGATCCTTTAAGCTAAAACCGAATTGCCTGCCGGCACGATCTAATACCATTAGAGTTGAAGATATTTTTGAGATACAGCTTTCGCCAAGGTAAGAGTGCAGGGCATATAAAGAATATGTGAGAAGTCTTCCTGGTAATAAGCACAAAGCCTGCATCTCCCACTGTTTGGGGGGGGGGGCATCTTGGAGCTGCGTCCAATGAGGGGAGTAGTCAGTGTCTGGTGTGGAGCATCTTTGTTTTTAGGGTCTTTTTCAATATTTCTGCCATGTATGGCTGTGCTGTCGGAGCCTTGTAAGTGATATTTTTCATCCATGAGTGATCGTATTCGAAACCTGTCGTTATCATTGCTGCATGAAAGTCGCTTGATTTGTTTATTTAATAATTGCTGGGGGAGTTTGTGCAGTAGGGGCTTTTGGCATAGTCCTTCTGCTTGCAAATGCTTTACTGCCGAGGCGATTAGATTGGCCCATGGATTTGTGACTTCAGGGGAGTTAATTTCTATTTCTTCCCAAAGCAGTGCTTTTAGTGTGCTTGGTTGCGCCCGTCTCAGCATAGAGGCATATTTAAGGAGCGCCCCATCTTGTACCAATGTTTGATCTTTTAGTCTGAATGCCAGCCGGATTTGCACTGGTGAGACACTGTGGAAGTCGGAAGAGAAGGTGAAACACTTTGCTGTGGGCGATATTCATGAAGTTGTGAAACTTGCTGGGAAATATATCCAGACCACATGCCAGGGAAGGCAAAAACGTTGCCTTATTCACCATGAGGAGTGGACTCCAGGTAGGACTTTGCAGTTTCATCATCAGGGCTTGTACGGATGCAATTTGGGACGCCATTTTTGCTTTCAAGGTATGCGACCAGTGCTCCTGCAGCCAGACGCCAAGGTTGTTATAGCTGCTACTTCTGCCTTTTGCCTAGTCCCCACAGAGCCATTGCTTTTTCTTAATTACTAGCTTGCCAAAGATGACTACCTTGTTTTTTTCCAAATTTACTGACAGCTCATTTGTCTTGCAGTACTCATCAAAGCTGTTTAGCACTTTTTGCAGGCCTATGTGGGAGAGATTCAATAGAACGATGTAATCTGCATATAATAATGATGTTAAGGGCTGATTATCCAGTTTCGGAGGATGGGAGCTAGCGTTGTTCATTTGTGTACACAAGTATGCCAAGCATAGATTGAAAAGCATTGGGCCAGCATGCAACCTTGCTTGATGCCTGTATCTATCTGGATTTTAGCAGTCACTCTTACATCACTGCCTATTTTGACTCTTGCCCAGTTGTCAGAGTATGAAAGCTGTATTCCTTTTAGCAGTTCCAGTAGGATACTGAGGTTCATTAGCTTCCTCCACAACCTGTGCCTTTCTACTGAATCGAAAGCTTTGGATAAGTCTACAAGGCAATTGCTTGTTTGTGTATTTTTCTGCTAACACGGCTAATGCTGTCAGATTGTCCAAGGTACTCCATGAGGGATGGAAGCCAGTTTGATTCAGGGGTATCAGATTAAGCTAGGTTGCCCATTCCCTCAGTTCTTCTAGCAGAAGGCCTGCAAAAAAAAATTGTCAGTGTGTAGCAGTGCAATCAGTCCATAACTCTCTGGATTCCCGTAGGGGCCTTTCCTGCAGATTGGTTGAAAAATTGCCCCTTTCCAGGAATCTGGAATTTTGTTTTCCATGACGCAAGTGTTAAACATATTGCTGAGCTGGCCAGACAAGAAGACAGGGTCATGTTTTAGAATGCCTGCGGGGAGGCCGTTTGGACCGGGAGCCCCATTCTGTGTGCAGAATTGAATTTGTCCCCATACCTTTTGTATTTCAAAGAACAATGGGTTCAACTCGCAACTAGAGTTAGAAATTCATTCTGTTGCATCCTTACTGGTGTAGAACTTCAAGATGTGCTCAATCACCTTCTCCTCTGGCACCACACTGCTTTGGATCCCAGTGGTTCCAGGCTCCACTTGATTCACAATTGACCACAGGGGCAGGCAGTTCTTTTCCTTAGTTGCCTCCACAATTTTGATCCATTCCTGGTCTACATTGGCCTGCTTTGCTTCACATACAGCCTTCTTGTATTTCTTTCTTAGATCATGAAATGCACAAAGGTGGCTGTTGCCACAGCTGTTGTCCCTTTCAGAGTCTGGCAGATTTGTTAAGCATCATGCTGCAGCTTTGGTTTTTTGAATTTTTTTTGATTTTATGTCGTTGAGCATCAGGAGCTAGCATAGACAAAGGGGCAGCTGATGCCTTTTTTGAAAGGGAGAACTTTTTGCTTTGTTATTGCTTTCTGTTTTATTTTAAATTTAATAGACAAATCGGAAAATAACATTTTACATTCTGCTGCTTGTTTATTCCATCTTTCATTGGCTGATGTCCACAAACCGGAAAAGCTGCAGCAATGTCTGTTGCAAATCCCCTTACATATGAAATAAGCATTGGCATGTCCAAAAGGTCTTGCGTTTGTGACCTCATAGGTATTTAGCCATGCAGTACATTTCTTCAGCAGTTGAAACATACCAATGCTGACATTGTGCAACCACTGGTGACCCCCTAGAAGGGTCACACAAACATATCAAGAGTGTTCAGTCATAGTGTAATAAGGATGTTACATGATTCATGGTCATAATTGCAACAAGGAGAGATCAATAAAACATATACAATCATCATGTAAACCCAATAAAAACCTTAATTAGAAATAAACTTTGGGCATTCCTTCATACACTTGGCATGAGACTGTAATGCTCGGATTGGACCGAGGAGGGCACGACAATAAAGAAATAAAAACATTTGGAAGAAACATGGTCATGTACCATTTAGTCAACCCCTAGACGGCATAACAATGTGAAAAGCGAATGGCAGGAAGCATTGCAGTATAGCCATAAATTCAGCCCCTAGAGGGTGTAATACATTACACGTTTTCAGGCCTATCAAGCCTACTAGAATATTAATAGGTCCTTAAAACCCATACTACTCCCAAAAAAGTTTCAGCCATTACAATTAGACAGCTTAAAAAGACTCTCACTGGTGGGAGAAATTATTATTTTGGGGGCCCCCCAACCTAGTGTAGGGACCCAGAGATGTCTGAGACAGAAAGAGCGAGCCTAGCAGGGCTACTAATATAATATTACAAACAAAGCCCTTAAAACACAAACTACTCCCTGCTGTAAAACAAAAGTTCCAGCCATGAAAGAACTTAAAAAGACACTGAATGGTGGGAGGGGTTATTTTTTTAGTCCTCCCCCCCAACCTTGTGTGGGTCTTGCTGAACATTGTGATGGTGGTTCCGAAGCATGTGGGGTGATTTTCCAAGTGCAGTGAATATTGTAGTATCTTGACTGTAATGCTCAGAACAGCCCTTACAGGACACCACAATAAAAATAGCATTTGTAAGAAATGTGGTCATGTAACCATAAAGAAAGCCCCTAGAGAGTATAACCACATGAAAACAGAATGGCAGAATGTAATGCAGTGTAACCATATATTTAGCCCCTGAGGGCATAGCGCATTACACATTTTCAGGCCTACTAGAATAATATTACAATCAAGGCCCTTAAAATACAAAATACTCCCAGCTGTAAAATAAAAGTTCCAACCATGGTAAAGCTTAAAAAGACACTGAATGGTGGGAGGGGTTATTATTTTGGGGTCCCCCTAATCAGTGTTGGGACCATGAGAAGACTTAGACAGAAAGAGTCTGCCATACTGAACGTTTTGATGGTGGTCCCATTGTTCTAGGACCACCACATGGTGAGTTATGGGCAAAATGTTTTTTTTAATGAATGCCTGCAAAGCTTGTGGGGCGAGTTTCCTGAGTGCAGTGAATATTGTAGTATTTGCTCTCCCACTGTGCTGGAAGAGCCGCATTTAGGATTTCTGTATTTTTTTGTTTAAAGTGTGCCAGTTTGTATATTTTTCAACTGCTAAACTTATACGCAAGTGGTACTCATGTAAAGCGCTCCTCCAATCGAGCTTGCGCTATTTGAACCTTAAAAAAAAAAAAAAAAAAGATAAATAAAAAAGAACCCCCCCCCCCCAACACCAAGCATGCAGTCTTTGGGCGCATACCCCACAAAGAAACCGCGGCATGCTCAAAAACCAGGAAGAGGAAGAAACAACATAAAGCCACAGAGCATGAAGCGGAGAGGGAAAAGAAAAAAGTAGTGCACATTAGGATATATGGCCGACAGTGCATTAATCCTCGTAACAGGGTCAGTCGCCAAGGTGGTAACAAAACAGCCTCATGGATTTACAAACATAAAGCATTTACCTGGAAATCAAGGGAATTTTCAAAGGAAGGCCAAGGAATGAATTAAAGTGGTTGGCGTGAGATGGGTGTGGTTAAAGCCTACAGAGTAGATTACAGCATATTGAGAGAGCAACGCATGCATGCTGCTAGGCTTAACCTAAAAATTGTTTTCCCACAGTGCTAGTGGCACATCAAAAACCTCTAAAACTGTAAAAAAAAATGCAGAAAAGAAATTGAGGCAGCAGTTATTCCGGGCAACTGCTCAATTTCATTCTGACACAATCTATCTAGGCTGGGCAGTTGGTTTGTAGTCGACTACCTAGCATTTGCTTTTTTTATCCTAAAAACGTACACAGATTGATTTTTTTTATTTTTTTTTTAAAGTGGTCGTATCCTTCTTTTCTATGAGATTCACTCATTTGTGGCCAATATCTGGTCCACGTTTTGAAAAACACATGGCTGATCTGGCTAGAGCTTAGCCACTCCCATCAGAGCTCCAGAGACCAGATTCCACGTGATGCTGCAGTGATTTAATCCAGGCTGCTTGTTGTAGTGATCTGGAAAGCAAGATGGGTCATGCAAATGTCAAAGTTGGTGATGAAGCCTGAATTGTGACTGTTTATTATTCCATGACCCAGGGTTATAATTCAGGCATTTCTGTGCTATGTCTCCCCTCTTCTTGGGCGGTTTACCCTCTTGCTATTCTGAATGTATGTGTGTGGGAAACTCTCCTTGCAAAGATGCCCTTGACCAGCTCAGCAGCATCGCTTGTTCCCACAGTGGAGTACCCTAGCACTTATTGCAGTTTTCTACAAGAACAAATTCACAGTATCCCATATACTTACTGTCAATTTTGGCCTTGCAGTCGATTTTCTTTTATCAACAGAAAAGAGCTGTGTATCTTTGTTTTTTTTATGTAGGGCTGTGCACGTAGGTTTGGTGTTTCATAGATTACATTGTCGTGCCTATACAATACATGCATGTCTGATTAGAATTGAGTACATGTATGGCGCAATTAGGTTTCAGTGTGGAAAAAAAATACATGGAAATGAATTAGCAAATTCCATGCAAATCATCTTAGACCCATCCTAAAAGAGCAAACCAGCAACTATTAGGCCATTACCCACATCGCACCTGCACAGAAACGCATGTAATGACAGACATATACAGCCTTATTGGGCTTTAATTGAGATTAACCTGATAGGTTGTGCAAATTAGATAAACAGCCAGAAGGAAGTAAGACATGCCAGAATCATATGTAAATACAACCTCAGTACAACTTAAGTAGATGCAATTGCCAAAAAAGTACTCTCAGATTTCATGCCACATAGCCACTGAAAACACAGGCACATTTGCCATAGACGTCAGATTGAGTTTATCGTTTCAAACTACTAGTTACTTTGTCTGGTTAGCAAGTATGGATTTTTCTATGGAGTTGGACAATGGCAGAGGCAAAAAGTAATTACAAATGTTTTTACCAGTTTGATCACACGTCGTTGAAAACTAAATGTTTTAGTTGGTTGTGATGGGCAACTGCTTGGGAATCTCTGGCCATCTCTGGAACAGAGTTTGTGCTCAGAATGCTGTTATAAAACGATGCTATACCCCAACGGTCTAGACCCCAGACGAGTCTACTTAAGCAAGGGCCTTGAGAAATCTTCGAAAGTCATCAGTAGGGCAGTTAATCCTAGAGCATGTCTCTGGATAGAGATAATGTAGTTGTTTTGATTAATTCCACCAAGGACCCGCTTTTAAATGTATTAGCATGTGCCAAAATGTTCAGTTAAAAGGGAAGGTAATACCATAAACTGCTTTGCCTTATAATTCCTGGCACAACTACAGCCACTGGGTGAGTTTCCTTGTTTATGGAACACAGTACTGGACTAGTTGTGCTCTAAATGGTGTTATCTAGTGGCAGCCGGGAATGCGAAATATTCCTTTTTTTAGGTCTGGCATAGAAAATGCTTTAGATATTTCGCCTGCCTCATATAGGTATGCACATAAACACTCAGAGGGGCTTTCGGTAAGCCATCTGCATCCATTGGTCTGTTCGAGTGCCATTCACATTTTGGTTCCGTCCACCACAGCTAGAGCATGGGGCAGTAATTTAGCCTGCTACAGCCATTTTTTGTGTTTGCTGTGACTGGTGCCATTTTGCTCTTGCAAACTTGCACATCTGCCCGGAATGTAGTACAGTTCCAGGACTGATGGGACACTTTTTGAATTTTGTCTTGCAGTGATTAATTTATTTACTGACTTTTTCCCATACATGCATGATAATACATTATTTTTACTTTGCAATACTTTTTCACTTTTAATGTTCAGTGCGGGTATCTAAATAAACGTCACAGGCTTGCCAATGTCAGACCATTTTGGTTTTGCCAGGCGTGTTTTGTCATAGGTGTAGGTACCGTCCCCTATGATTTTCACGATATTCCTTAAAATTTGTAATTAACTGGCAGAGGTAGGGCTATGACCACTTCTTTGTATATTTAGTGGAGACCCCTCCAATCTTCGTTGAAAATTGATAAACCCAGGTAGACCTTTCTGAAGATATGCTCAATTTCAATATTAAGGTTAAAATAAATATGGGTAAAACCTCCACAAGACCTGTCCGCAGCGTGTTAGAAAATATTTTTTGTTTACACACATTTAAACTCGTTAAAGAGGTTTTATTGCACTGGGTGGTTTGAGCGTGAATTGTGTGTAATCTAAGAAGCTTTTACACTGTTTAAAGGTTTCATTGGAGACCCCTGGACTGCTGGATGCGGTCTCATTTTAAAAACCCACTAAAGTCTTGCTAACGGTGTTAGCGAGAATAACTTTAAATGTCCTCTTAGGTTAATTACAAAGGATTCAGAATTTATACTTTTGTAAGAAAAACACTGTATTGTATGATTGATATTTTAACCAAAATAAAAATAATTAAATGCATGCATATATTTTTGAAACATAATTGATGTATTTGGCTAGGATGAAGAAGACATTTTCGAAACAAATTTTTTTTTTTCATACACCTCTGAGCTGACTTTATGAGGAACAAAAAAGTCCTCAATATATCTCGATCATGTGCAGACTTTTCGTGGTAAATGTATGTTCATGTGTCAAATGTTTGTGGTATTAATTTTCCCCGAAATGTCACCTGTCCCCTTTGAGTGGATCTTATTTGTAAGATTGAGTACAAAAACTTAGAGTATTGATTTATATCTAGTTAACAGCCACTCTTTTGAAATATATATATATATTTTTAATATTAATATTTAATACCCAAGTGAAAATCAAAGATTACCATAATAATGAAAACATTGTACAAATGTGTTTTAATTTAAGTACTCCGTGAACGTTTGCAGTACTTAAACACTCCACGGCAGAAATCGATTTATCAGTCTTGCCACTCCCCTTTTCAGTTTCCATACCATGGACTTCATTTGAGACCTACAGTGCCACACCAGTTAACCCCACAAGTATTTAATTAAAATAATGTTAATACAGAGAAGGTCCTGTCTTCTAGTTAACTCTTTCGAAATTCACAAAAATCAGAAAACAAGTTTGCGAGAGACTAAATTCAAATGTTGTAGACCTGGGTTTTGACAGCAGTATTGCCAAACAAGCCTATTGCTTACAACTTTCATAGTGTAGGCTTTGGGTCTTTTCATTTTAGCTACTGTCATGAGACTTTGGCAATGGCTTCTTGGCCACGCCATCCTAGTGGGGTTCTTATCTCTCACCTAATGCTGTTTAGGATTTTTTTTTTCCAGAGTCCAAACTATTGTTCACAAGTCCCTGGCCGCTCTATTGAATCCCAGGGCTGCATACACTTGATTCCACCACATGTCTCTTTAATCCACCTGCCTCTTTAATTTGCTCTTGCTGGTTCTTTTCCGTCCCTGCTTTCTACCTTTGCCACAGGTTTTCTTATTTTTTCTTCATCCTTCTTTGCCCATTTTCTGTTTTTCTCTTTCTGACTCTGGATGTTTGTTGAGGAAAAATAAGTGCAGGTCCCCAAAACTTTGTGTCTGTGGGCCCCACCAGCAACCAGCTGCTCAAATTTAGCACTGGGTGGACTTACACCTCCACTTGAGTATTTGCATTAAACTGCACTTGTGACTTCTTTAAAGCCATTGCCCTCTCTGTCCAGTCCTCCTAGCTTGTTAAGTTGCAGGTGTTACCACAGTAAACCCAGACCTATTGGCTTTGCCAGTGCTTGGATCTTTTCTTTTTGTTGCGAGTCCCATTTCAGAAACTAGATCGACCTGTGGCCAATTGGAGTACCATACATCGAGTGCCTGCAGCTGTTTAATTGGCACCCATGAGCTACGTGAGCATGATGGCAGGAATCTGCTTATGTTCCTTATCTCCTATCCGCATGCCAACATCACCCATGGGCGCAAAATAGACATGTACTTGCCTACATATGTGTGAATGCTGAGATTTTCAATTGCACACCTGAGTTAGGGGTGGAAATGTACATTTGTGCTCCACCTGTCCTATGTTTCATGAATGGTGGAGCACCTGGTGTACAAAGCGGACAGAAGACAGAAGTGTTCCTGCTTGCATTGCAATTTCTTAAAGTCAGCTCTGCACCTGTACAGAACTGCTGTATGCAAACTGGAGATTAAATAGACATATATTTAAACGCATCCTATTGTGAATGATGGTGCCTCGGAATCTGTGTTGTTGCATTTGACCGTGTACAGGCAAAGATCGCAGCAGTCTCTCAGCAACATTAACAAAAAAAAAACAGTAAATCTCCTGTGCTATTGAATCCATGACCCCAGGAGAGTTTGCCATATTTTTTAAAGCACTCAGAGCTGGAGCTTTGTGCTCTTTGGCTGGAGGGAAGAGACCCCTTGTTGTGGGTTCTGTGGCTGCACTTTTTGGCCTGAAAAATGTTAAAAGGAAGACTAAAAGACATGTTGATTTTTTTTAAAAAAAGCTTTATTAAAGTTTTTCACTTTCATTAAAAATTGTAACGTGTTAATTTATAAAATATACATTTGATTACAGTTATTGGTAACTTTTGACAAAAGCAATAGGTCTGCTCTAAACATGTTAACAAAGGTTAAAGCAACTTTATAGTTGGGTGAAAATGTCTGTTACATGCACCATTCTAAACAAACAACACCACTGAAATTAACATCTTATAATTTTATCATGTAACTATAACTCGTGGCCTAGAGCAACCTTTAACACAAGCCCTCGACATGCTCTGCTAAGTACCACACATAATACACCACTCATGATATGTTCTATGACATCACTGCGACTTCTGAAATGTCGTAATTGGGGACAACCCTGTGCTTGAAGGGGACGTGATATATTTATAATGAGATAAGTGAATGAAGATTGTCCTAATCATCACTTTATGTACTACAGATTACGCCTGCCAGCAGAAATTAAAAGTGCATCGCGATTCAAACTTGGACACTTATACCCCTGTTGAGTGTCCTCAGCCAGAATAAACCTTGCTGCTCCAAATCCGACCCACTGCATATTGAACTTCTAAATCCAGTTAGACTCCACCACCCTTTTTCACTACTTTTATCATGGAAGGCTATCACTAGTCCAATCAGCAGTAAACTGTAAACCCCAGTCAGTTTAGGTTTACTTCTTTGACACCAAACATGACTTCCCCAAGATAGTTATTGCTCTATCTTTCCTTGGAGAGAATGGAAACTGACTGTCCTCAGTGCACTTATGGACACTTTACCTATTAGGGGAAGTGCTGTAAGGGCCAGAGCAGCTGACTTTGGAGCTGGAGAACCAGGTTTGCAGCTCAGCTTCTGCCCAACATCCTGTGATTCTAGCATAATCACAATCTCCTTGTGCCTACAAAAGGTGAATGTGACCTTGTGTAATGTAACTGGTGCAAAGCATTCCAAAACCTTCAGGTCGAGTTTGTGCTTTATAAAACTGCAAAAACAAATATCAACTTATTTTATTCTGGTAATTACGATCAGAATTTGCTGGTTAATTTAATCTTGAAATTGCCTAGTATTAGTAAAATGAATTTTAAAATGATATTATAATGACTTCTTAAGACCCCGTTTTTTGATTAATCATTATTGCAATTCGTGTAATGTCTAGCTTTTTGTGTCAGCCTTCCACTTGAAAACATTTTGACCTACATTGAAGTGAGATTTGTTCAAACTAGAAGTAGTGTTTCTATCATTTAGAGGGATCAGGTTCGACTGATCATCTTGTTGATATTTATCCCAATTAACCTCAATGTGAAGACGCTGTTTTCTTGAGTCACTCGCAGGAGTGACTGATAGAGAACGCTTTACTGCACAGTATCCATCAGTTGTTAGCTGGAGGCTAGCAGGATTTACGACACCCAAGTGCATTGCCTTTAACTTGTTTTGCGGATCTGAAGCAGGTGTTTGATTTAATCACTAAAACCATCATTTGAAGAACGTTCAGGGACTAGTAATTGGAAGAGTACTTAGTTAATGCCAGGGAAATGTTCTACTTAAGAAATATGCTCAAGCTGTCAAGGATACCTGGGTGAGTTAATACGGTAACGGCATTAGGTGGTGTAAAAAACCAACGCATTAAAGCATTTGAGAGCAACACTTAACATTATGGTAAAACGTGCAGAGGTTATGAGGCTGTGCTCATAAGTATTTTAGCACCGTCCCGGTGGTAAAGTACATTGACACTCAGTGGTAATGGATAAACATGATTGAATTTACCAGCCTTATGTGGCATGATGTCAGTGCTTCCGTATTCGCAGTCCTAGTTTACCGTAATGACCAATGAACGTGCATCTGCAAATAACGAAAATACCTGACCAGTTAAAATGTTCTCAGGTAGTTGAGGTGGCGTTCGTGGTCTCAATCATGTTAATGCACCTATGTACTCGGGACCTTTCCAATTGGTTGTCCCTGCAGGTGGCCAGGGTTTAGCTATCACTTGTACATGATGGTATTTAAGATGGTAGTTTAGATTGCATTTTTACTTGTTTTAGCTCTTGTTGGGCAACCTTAAGTTGGGGGATCGTTCTGTGTGAGGTTTTACCGCCGAACTTTAAATACACGGGTGCCGTCATGTGTGGTGAGCAGTTGTGTTCCCAACTTTAGGCCCGTGTCACAAAAAGTCCTGAAAATGCAGTCGCAGGCACTTTCTCGTATAGTTGTGGATTTACACACGTTAAGGCATGCCCAAAGATGTCCAGAAGAATATCCCATGCACTGTAACCGTTGTAGGTTTCCTGGAATATTTCTGAAAAACCGTTGTGAGTTCCTGTTTCCAAGAATGCGGGGGCATTTCACCAGTCGTAATTGCATGTGCCTCACATATGCCTCATAGTTGTACCTCGTGAAATAAACTTACCTTTGAGCAGTGGCTCTCTGTTTTCTTCCACCTAAGAAACATATTTTCCATGGACATGCCTGGAATATGTGTAAACAATTTAGCAGTGCGGGTCACCTTTTGGGAATTCCTAGCAGTCGTTAATTGAGCCATTTGCATGTGCAAAATTTACACCTGCAGTGGATGTGGAATTGACCCCTTGGGTTTTCTGGGTGTGGTGCAGGGGACGGAGACGAAGAAGGATTTTGGGGGCTTATTTTAAGAGAGGGTAAAAACTGTCCAAGTGCCAGTGGGATTAGAACAAGTTACTCGTTGCCAAAATCCATATTTCGGTTCACTGTGGACAAAATGTTTTAAATGTGAATGAAATCAGAACCAGGAATACTCGGAGTGTTTTTACACATCCTAATGTATTTTTACATAATAGGACTGCGGTTCCACTTGGAAATCTTGAGTTTGTTGGGAACCCAATGGAGCAGCCGACAGCGACGCTCCGGGAAAGCTTGCTTGCAGGGGGCAGTGCTCTGCCTTAGTTATTTCTGTCGTGTTTGATGAGGGATACGACCTGCTGGCCCATAAAAGGGGCTTACTGTTGCTGGGGGGTTAATGAGGGGCGGTTTAAGGTGCCCTGCTTTGATGTTCCTGAGAAGGTCGACAGTGGTCCTGGCAGCCTCGGCAACAATATGAAGTAAGGAGATTTACCCGGAGAGTCTAACAGATGTTGATCCAGGGTCAGTCCTTCCCGTAAATTAGTTCTGAAAGGATGTGTTACTTCTGGGTCAGCAGACACTGCAAGAGAGCAAAGCGAGCGACCAAAAGCAATAACTTACAAAGTAAACACTGCCTGGAACGAGATACCAAGATTTTGTTTCTTGTTTTGCAAGTTGGGAATGTGTTTTTCAGACCGATGGAGGCTCGGGCAGTTGTCTGTCTTCGGGATATGAAACAGTTTAGTGCCAGAGGCCGGGGGCGAGGCAGACATTTTATACACGCCTCTTTATTTAATGTGTTTTCTATAAGGGTTTTTAAGCACCCACTTCTTACTGAATATCTTCGAGGTGTCTCTCTCAGATAAAGTCTTCAAGGGTGGTGAGTATTTGTATGCAGGTTTGAAAACCGACTGTCCCAGGCTGCCCATGATGCGCACCCTGGATTCCGAAGCTCATGGCTGGAATCGGACATGGACATTAATTCATCAACATGCCAGGTGTCTCAGAAGTGGCATCCTTTCATCCTGCGTGGTAACATCCCAGGGATGCCGGCTTGGCATCTCGACTGCTTCTCGTCCCCCTGTGCGGGTGGGTCTGGGGTAACAGCAAGGTACGCAAATTACAGAAAGCAAACAGGTCCCCTATGTCGATGTTTACGTTCCCTTCCTGACGTTGTTTATTGGGACCAAATGAAGCAGGGGAGTGGTATTGAAACCAGTCTGCACGTGAGTAGCACCAGTTGCACCACTTGCTACTCTTGGCTGTCGCTAGTTGTAATCCGTGGCTGGAGCCTAAAATAGACGTTTGTTATTCTAAGACCCTCCCTATATAGCAGCCCCCATGATAAGTGAAACAGAGACATTTTTCCAGTTCTTTGCGAATATTCAAGACCTGGGGTGCAGCCTGAGCATCCAACTGTGCACGTCAGCTGACCACGCAGAGCGGAAGCTTGATGCTGCCTCCCTCTGGTGACAGTGGGATGAGGCCCCTTAGGCGGCACCTAGTGTGAGCTTATGGAAGGAAAGGGACCGGAAGTAGTCTGGTAAATGATAACCCTGCGAGAGGCTCATGTAGCCCCTCCCCGTGATCTACTGTTTGTCGCAGAGCAGACTCTGTGTGCGTTCCCTTCGGTTGGGCATACGAGGCAGCGCAAAGAGAATCACACCGGTGATGGGGTGGTCCCATGTGGAGTCCATGGTTCGAGTGAAAATGCTGCCTAAATCACTGCTCAGGAGCATTTCACTTCTTCTCCCCAGAAGCGAGTAATGTATGTGCCCGTACTAAAGAATGTGCTGCTCCCTCAGGGATGGAGGAGTGTAAAGCAGTTAAAGTGTTACTGTGTCATCACGGAACACACACTGACTTAAATGCAAACTATGTGTTGTATTGCATCTGCAGTCTAACAAAGAACTACCCGAAGTCTGTCAGATGTAAAAACCAAAGAAGTAAAACAATAGATTTGATGATGGCATTAATCTCATTCCTAAGCTTAATACTCATTCTTCCAAGTAGCAAGCTCTCAGTGCCGTTATCCTTATGCCCAATACCTGGCCTTGGTGCAATGTTTAAACCTTTGGCTGTTTTTCCCTCCAGGATGCAGTTGTTTGATTTCCAGTGATCAAAACACACATCGAAAATGTTAAGGTTGGCACCAGTGCTTGAAAGGGAAATCTAAAAGAAGCCCCATTTATCTACCGCTTCCCACTACACTAGTCGGGTGTTACTGCAAGTACTTTTGAATCTCCCTCTTTAGACGTCTTTGGCTTCATGTTCTGCACCACAAGATACAACTATGTGCTTTTTCTTTTGCAACCTCTGTAAAGTTGTGCAGTGCAAATCCATTGTCTGTGCTGTGGCATTGGATATTTATAGTGCCTGGTACTTGGCCTGCTAGTTCAGTGTTCATGCTCTTAAACCCACATGGTCGCCTGGGGAACAGAGGACAACGGTACCTGGTGTAATGGTGTATATTTTGTAGCTGTTTTCATTAGAGTTGGCACTTTGCGGCATTAAGTGGACTGAGATCACCATTCCTTTCACACTGCTGAGAGGAACAAGCTCAATGTTTGTGAAATGTGATTGCTGGTGAATTTGTTCAGACTCTTACATGAAACCCTCAAGCATAATCTCACCAAAATCAGAAGTGGGAGAAGCAGCATTGGGCACCATTAACCCTCGTATAGCACTTCAGGAAGTGAGAATACATCTGACACTATAGTGCACCAAATCACCTTTATTGAAAACACTAACCTGCAGCATGTTACCAAAGCAGTGATTGATATCAAGCACAAAAACAAGCTGATGCAACCAGCACAAAACTACTGGCATGCTTGCTTTTACAAGAAAAAAATATGAAATTATTTTAACCGGAATAGTTGCAAAGCGCTCTGTAGGAGCAACAATCATTCAGTTTGCAGTAGACTAAACCTGGGGTAGACTTAGTGGGCAGTGGGTGAGTGGACTTACTAATGGATGGTAAAACAGGTACAAACATATTTAGTATTTTTTTTATCACTGGTGTACTAATGGATTGTAAAACGGGCACAAACATAGTTTGTCTTTTTGTTGTCACTGGTGCTGTTTCGCAGTTTAGAGCAAATTCCACGTGTTGATGCCCATTTTTTTTTTATTGATATTTTTTGCCCATAGCTAATAACCGGATACAAAAAGATGTCCAAGCCCCAAAGCAAATTACATTTCTGCTGGGTTAGACCCCCCCCCCCCCCCCACACACACACCACCCCACCCCGCACACCACCAACACCGCGTGAGTCTAAAATATTAACCCGTTTGCGTGGAATCCATTTGTTTCCAAAGGTTGTTACAGAGCGGCTTCTTTTTAGCGCCTGTTGTTTTTGGGTGATGACTCTCCTCCCTCCCTCAAACTCCAGCACAAATTTGCTCTTCGTCGGTCGCAATAAAATAAACAGCGAGTAATCTAATCGAGCCCACTTCCTCGCCCCTTCCTGCGCGAGCTGCTTCTTACTGCGATCATCTGCCCCAGTGCAGAGGAGCGTGACTCCATTAAGGGCCCTTCTGATAGGCCCGCTCCCCTGGCTGTCAATAGCGCTCAGTCTGACAAGATGCAGGGCTCTCGGCCTCTCTGATAGTGAGCCGCCTTGGGCCTCGCTGCAAGAATGTGGACGTAACTGGTGAGCAGAGATGTCTGCTCTGCATAGCCTTTTAAAAGGATATACAATGGCAGACAAAATGGCCGGAGCGGTAAAAGAAAAATTAACTGCAGGTTTATGATTTTTACGGACTGCTGTTTCCGTTTCTCCGCAATTTTATTTCCAGACCTGAAATTGTATTTTAATTTGTTATTCAAATATGTATCCGAGTCCTGGCATATCTCCACATCCTGTGGTTCTGGGCAACTCACGCCATCTGCCTGCGCCTAAGAACGCACACAAAGTGCATCTGACATAGTGTAATGCAATCGGGTACGTGTAAAGCGCCTGATACCCCTGGGCCAAGATCGCAAAGTGAAAACAAAAAATAATAATAATAATTTCCCTGGAGGCCTCGGTTGGGTTTTTATACATTGTGTATTTATAAACGATGACGTATAACACGTTCCTTTAAAGTAACATACATCTTCGCTGGGTATTTTATTTAAGTGAATGAAGTCCAAGTCGCACAGCCTAATGTCAAGATTTGAAACAAAAAAATTACTTTTGCACTCTCTGCAGTAACACGACAGGATTCTAAACACACTGTTAGATAATTAGCTAATAGCAAAATGAAATAGCATGCAAAGGGTACAAACAACAACCAACCCTTGTAATGTTTTCTTATTTCTTTTTTTTAATTTTCTATTTTGTTTCTTAAAATGGAGAGTATTTTTGTAGTCGGGGCAACCCATTTCCATTCTGCTGCCTTTGGCAAATCTCATGCAGCTGGCTTGGGTCATGGCCACTCCATCCATTTATCATAATACTTAGCCCCAGCCCTTTCTAAAGCTCATGGGAACCCAGCACTCTCAAGCTGGCTCAAAGGCTGAGTGAGGACATCTTACAATCAACCAGAAAGAAATCTCGTTCTAAGTAAAATTACACGCACTAGTTCAAACTTTGCCATTAAGATCGTGGACAGGTCAGTTACAGTGTTGGTATGGTGGCGTTATAGTATGGTGTTTCCAATGTTGTTAGTGGATGTTTCATAAAACTGCAGGTTCTTAAAATTGCATATTTTGTTATACTCAATACTTTCCTTTGAAAACATGGGAAGGCAGCCTTAGCATGGCAACAAATTTCAAGAAAGGGGCCCAGAATTGGCCCTTTTCATTAGGTAACTGGAAACGAACACTAACAGCAAAATGCTAATTTGCCGAGAACACCAAAAAATCTTGCACGCCTCGGTTATACCGTACGATTATAACAGTACATCTTTGACGAGATGATTTCCCAATCGCTTTCATTTATTTGCTTAGCATCTCGGAAATAAAACCTATGTAAGTTTCTTCGAAAGGAGTGATTAGGATTTCTTTCTGTATTTCCACAAAAATGTGTGTGTCGCCCCATAGATTGTCCGTTTTGTGCAAATGATTATAGATGCCTTGGCCATCTGGGAGAGGGGCTTGATTGGCAGCCGAATATGTCAATTTATAGACTGCTATAAAGATAAAAGGTTTTGAACTTAGCCAGTGTTTGACTAGTAGCACTTCTAGTAGAGTGCTATGTTGGCTCTTCGCTTCAAGTCCAAGTTAAGTCAGTCTAACCTCATTGGAGTTTTCATAACGTTTTTACAGAAGATTAATAAAAAACAAAACATTACTGTAGTTGATACAGTTGAGGACGCCTGCAAGAACAAGAATAATGCAGTCTAGTACTGTTTGGATGGGTATGATTTCACTGCGGTTGTGGGTATTAACTAATTCACATTGGCCAAATATTTATTCATGGGTTGAGGATGGCGATGACCACTAGATTTCAAATCAAGTTGGAAAGTGATGAATTGTAGCCCGAGTATTAAAGTGAATCAGACTGTAGCAAGCCATACTGGCCCCTACCAGCAGACCTCCATTATAGGGGGGGTGGCACATAATTTCCTCTGCATTCATTGTGGTAAATGTGAAATGCTGCTCATGACCACCAAAAATGGAAGGGTCACCAGAGATTCTGATATGTATATATTTGTCACCACCACACATATTACAGTCATGCATAATGATGCAAGCACAATCATGTACTCTTTGAAGAGAGCCCTTGACAATGGAGGTCTTTGGGGCACCCCCGAAGAGCCAACAGTGAAGGTTTCTGAAAATTAGAATGCCTAGTTTGACTTCATAAGTGCCATGAGAGAAAAAAGACTTAAATCACCGAAAGGCAGTTGTACCTTATCTCTCAGATGATCAACAAAAGTGTTTTGGGACAAACTTTAAACCCTCTCCTGAAGCTGAGTAGGACCCTTGTCAAGGGCAAAAAATAATTTTCCACAATAGGCTTCATTCCTTTGTTGTGTGCAGAATCCAGATTGGAAGATGAAAGAGTTATTTTTCTTTGAAATATCAGTGCTTTTGAGGCCCTTCGCCACGTTGACAAGATTGATCAATAGTTGGCCATGTTCCCCAGGTTTGCAGTGAGTTTCTTTAGCAACATGCAATAATGGTGTGCTTAATATCCTGTAAATCCTCTCCAGAAAAGACTGAGATATCCAGTAATACATGTAGTTTTATTTTATTTTTATTTAATGTCATGTTCGATAATTTAAAATCATTACATGAACTCAACCAGGGAACATGAATTTGCAAAAGCGCCACGACTGTCAATTGTAATTAAAAAGGAAAACTTATAAACTGATATAAAATATGTTCAATAATATTTCTAAAAAGGGCTCAATGCCCTATAATTACAGTTTTAAATTATTAATAAATTATAGAGGATAGACACAGGACCATAAATGTTTTTTGCCATTTTGTGCCATGGACGCAACGGCCAAAGTAAAAGAAAGGAGACACAAAGGGCAAGGTGCTTAGTGAAGCATGTGCTAACACCACCCCAGAATTGAGATAATGAGAAGATCCTACTAGCTTCAGCAGAACTAGATAATTAGCATTTATGCAAGTTCGGGGCAGGCCATATGTACGAACACATTTTCCCATAGACACAGAATTGGTAAAAGTCTTTGATACATCTGGCCCAAGGTGTTTAGGTAGTGGGGGCTCAGATGTTAGTCTTAGGCTTATTAGATGTTCCAGCCCCTCTGTACGGGGCCCCGTGAGGTCGGTACCAAAAGATTAATGGTGCAAGGCAGTTATTCATATAAAGCCAGTCAGCTGGGGCATGGGGCCCATTTCTTGTGTCCTTTACGGTAGTCGGCGGGGATGGATACCAGCCCTTAAGGGAAAGAGGAGAGCCAGAGGCACAGGTCAATACATGTAGTAGAGCCAAGGGGACCAATTTGGTGATGGAAGTGTCACAGACATTCAGAGGGAATACTAGGTACCTATAGATATTTGATCTTATTATCAATGAAGTTGGAAAGTAGGTTAGCTGGAACTATCATGTCTATTTAATTTGCAGTGAAGAAGGGCCAGCTGGGTGGATGAAATCATTACGAGTAATAATTTTGTCAGAGAAATTGCCCATTAATCCTGAATCAGAATTCTTGAGAGGGAGTAGCTGATGAGGAGACGGTGGAGCATACTTAATTTCATGTGGACTCGCAATATCTGTTTGTATAATCAACGGAGCCAAAATTTACGGATCTAAAATATAATGAATTGCTTGAAAGTTTGTTTTTATACACAGTCATGGAGTTTTTGATCTAGAAGATTCTTGCAGAGGGTTTATTGATTCCTTTATCTTTCTTTTACCGTGCCACCACGTTTGAACAGATGGCAGTCATCGGAAAACCATTTATTTGACACCGGACTTGCTGGTAGTGTTTCATATATGTTAGACAGGGCCACTTTGTCAAAAATTTGTAAAAATGGTATTCTCTTCATCTTTTACCCCAGCAAGGAGGTCGGATGAAGTGTAGGTGAGAGCCAGAACCATCTCGGTGAAGGCCTGGGATATGACAACTGATAAGAACTTGACAAAAATTCTGGCCCAAGACAAATCAAGCTGGGAAAGGACGACTACACTGGTGGCAGATCACACCTTTGATGCGGTGGACCATGGCACGGTCAGGCTGAAAGAGTTGTTGCTGCACAGCTATGCAAAGATTCAGTACGTGGGATAAGAGTAGGATAAGCCTATAGACTACAGAAGTACACTACTTGTGTGAGCCCATGTTTATTTCTATCTTTCACCAAGCTTGCTCTCTGTTTTCTGTTTTTTATTTTTTTTGTAAACAGAATTTTGTTGTTTGTATATAACAAACAGAGCAGCATTGAGGCAGCTCAGATCAGGAGTATAAAATGTTTCATGCACTGTAATGGTACAGAGTGGATAGAGTAATGGTATCTCCGAACACATGAATTTGGATTGCCTAACTTATCATCAGAATTTGACTTTTTTTTGTTTGTTTGTTAATTTTCAAAAGAATTCCAATAAGGAAGCCCGATGAGCTGCAGTTGATCAAAGCATTGTACAAGTAGTCACAAGACAATAATACATTTACCCAATTCCATAAGGCTCAGCGGAACGGTCCGTTGTTCGTTCTGCAAATGCAGTCCGTCATTTACAAATACTGTATAATAATATACATTTGGGTCAAGATTCAGAACTTCGACCTGTCAGGAGGGGTTAGTACCTCATATTATTACCCATAGGCAAGTGTGACATTATCTGTGGCTAATACAGTATCTTGGTTGTCCATTATATGTCTGCTAAGTATTCGTATCTCCACGAGCAGTCAAGACATCTGGGTGCGCTAGTAGATAACAACACAGAGGTTCGAGATATCTGTGGCCCTAAATCCAGAGGCAATATCTCAGCTTATATTGTTGGTTGATCATTACAATATAGTAGGTCTGTGATCCATTGCTTAAATTTAGGCGCATGTCCTCTTCAGCGGCAGGCAATTCTGCGTTTTGCATGTAATAAGGACAATGCTACAAATATCCTATAACAGGATTTGATCTGCTGTGAGTAGGCTAATAATGCTAGTAGTAGTGAAAGCGTAACTGCTGAGTTAGTCATGTCTTGCAGTGCGTGCTCGACCTCCCGCCAATATTCTCCAATACAATCACAACTCCACGCCAAACGAAGGAAGTCTGCATCTTTTCTACCACATTGTTGGCACTTGCTATCGGCACGGAGGCCATATTTACACAGCTTGTATGGAGTGTAATGTACTCTCTGCAGAAATGTCTAATGAATGATGCGAAGGCGACTGCTGGAAAATAACATATTCAGTGTGTGCCATGTTCCGTGGGGGGGGGGGAGGTTGGGGGGGGGGGGGGGGGGGCGGCGGAGTCGATTAGTGAATCAAAGCGTGGAGACCAATCATCCCAGTGTTTCTGCCTGTAGCAGAGTGTGTAATGTATTTAGTATTTGCGGTTCGCTGGGAAAATCAGTGGTGGCTGCCCTCACACTATGCCTGGGTCTGATATATAAGAATACATCTGATGGGGAGGGTAGTGTGTCTTCGAAGAATGGCTCTCTTGGTCTGAAATGGCTCACCCCATCGGGATACCCTAGTCTACTTAAGAGTGCCCAACAGGTAGGCGTGTGGTTGTGACTTGCAGCAGTGGATGATAAGGTGTGGAGCTAGTGGGGAGTAAAACACATTTTTGCCAGTCTGGTGCGTCGGGTGGCGCAGTAGTGCATGCCGCTGTGGATTCTGTTGATTGTGTGAAATGCAGCTTGGCTCCCAGGTAGGCTGGTGTTGGGATCGGATTCATATTCCCCTCCTCTATTGCTAAATGTGGGAGATAGGGATTGGGATTAAACCAATGTATAGCATAATGGGCTTGGGCACAGTAGTATTATAATTCAAAATTCAGTGCTTCTAATCCGTCCTGAGTCTGGTACTGGACGGGGCAGTTCTAAATATTTGAAGAAATCATTTGAATGTTCTGTAAAAGCAAAAAAAAATGTTTATTTTTTTTTATTTTTTTTTTAAATCTGCGATCACATGTAAATGTCATTTGATAATATCGAACTTTATAAAGTAAATAGAACACCTAAATAGTCACTGTATTCAAATCGAAGATTTCCCAGAAATCTCATGTTGAGTATCTATTTTCCTCCCGTTCTAGACTGATAGCTCTCTGCTTTGTGTGAATTTTATTAGGTACTGTGAGAAAGTAGCCTCTTTCTAGCCTTGTTACCCCCACTTTTGGCCTGTTTGCGAGTGTATGTCAGGGTCTTTTCACTGTCTCACTGGGATCCTGCTAGCCAGGGCCCAGTGCTCATAGTGAAAACACTATGTTTTCAGTATGTTTGTTATGTGTCACTGGGACCCTGCTAGTCAGGACCCCAGTGCTCATAAGTTTGTGGCCTATATGTATGTGTTCCCTGTGTGGTGCCTAACTGTCTCACTGAGGCTCTGCTAACCAGAACCTCAGTGGTTATGCTCTCTCATTTCTTTCAAATTGTCACTAACAGGCTAGTGACCAATTTTACCAATTTACATTGGCTTACTGGAACACCCTTATAATTCCCTAGTATATGGTACTGAGGTACCCAGGGTATTGGGGTTCCAGGAGATCCCTATGGGCTGCAGCATTTCTTTTGCCACCCATAGGGAGCTCTGACAATTCTTACACAGGCCTGCCACTGCAGCCTGAGTGAAATAACGTCCACGTTATTTCACAGCCATTTTACACTGCACTTAAGTAACTTATAAGTCACCTATATGTCTAACCTTTACCTGGTAAAGGTTAGGTGCAAAGTTACTTAGTGTGAGGGCACCCTGGCACTAGCCAAGGTGCCCCCACATTGTTCAGAGCCAATTCCCTGAACTTTGTGAGTGCGGGGACACACCATTACACGCGTGCACTACATATAGGTCACTACCTATATGTAGCTTCACAATGGTAACTCCGAATATGGCCATGTAACACGTCTAAGATCATGGAATTGCCCCCTCTATGCCATCCTGGCATTGTTGGCACAATTCGATGATCCCAGTGGTCTGTAGCACAGACCCTGGTACTGCAAAACTGCCTTTCCTGGGGTTTCACTGCAGCTGCTGCTGCTGCCAACCCCTCAGACAGGTTTCTGCCCCCCTGGGGTCAAGCCAGGCTTGTCCCAGGATGGCAGAACAAAGGACTTCCTCTGAGAGAGGGTGTTACACCCTCTCCCTTTGGAAAATGGTGTGAAGGCAGGGGAGGAGTAGCCTCCCCCAGCCTCTGGAAATGCTTTCTTGGGCACAGATGTGCCCAATTCTGCATAAGCCAGTCTACACCGGTTCAGGGACCCCTTAGCCCCTGCTCTGGCGCGAAACTGGACAAAGGAAAGGGGAATGACCACTCCCCTGACCTGCACCTCCCCTGGGAGGTGTCCAGAGCTCCTCCAGTGTGCTCCAGACCTCTGCCATCTTGGAAACGGAGGTGCTGCTGGCACACTGGACTGCTCTGAGTGGCCAGTGCCACCAGGTGACGTCAGAGACTCCTTCTGATAGGCTCCTTCAGGTGTTAGCAGCCTATCCTCTCTCCTAGGTAGCCAAACCCTCTTTTCTGGCTATTTAGGGTCTCTGTCTCTGGGGAAACTTTAGATAACGAATGCAAGAGCTCATCAGAGTTCCTCTGCATCTCTCTCTTCACCTTCTGCCAAGGAATCGACTGCTGACCGCGCTGGAAGCCTGCAAACCTGCAACATAGTAGCAAAGACGACTACTGCAACTCTGTAACGCTGATCCTGCCGCCTTCTGGACTGTTTTCCTGCTTGTGCATGCTGTGGGGGTAGTCTGCCTCCTCTCTGCACCAGAAGCTCCGAAGAAATCTCCCGTGGGTCGACGGAATCTTCCCCCTGCAACCGCAGGCACCAAAAAGCTGCATTACCGGTCCCTTGGGTCTCCTCTCAGCACGACGAGCGAGGTCCCTCGAATCCAGCGACTCTGTCCAAGTGACCCCCACAGTCCAGTGACTCTTCAGTCCAAGTTTGGTGGAGGTAAGTCCTTGCCTCACCTCGCTGGGCTGCATTGCTGGGAACCGCGACTTTTGCAGCTACTCCGGCCCCTGTGCACTTCCGGTGGAAATCCTTCATGCACAGCCAAGCCTGGGTCCACAGCACTCTAACCTGCATTGCACGACTTTCTAACTTGGTCTCCGGCGACGTGGGACTCCTTTGTGTAACTTCGGGTGAGCACCGTTTCACGCATCCTCGTAGTGCCTGTTTCTGGCACTTCTCCGGGTGCTGCCTGCTGCTGAGAGGGCTCCTTGTCTTGCTCGACGTCCCCTCTCTCTCCTGGTCCAATTTGCGACCTCCTGGTCCCTCCAGGGCCACAGCAGCGTCCAAAAACGCTAACTGCACGATTTGCAGCTAGCAAGGCTTGTTGGCGTTCTTTCAGCGGGAAAACACTTCTGCACGACTCTCCACGGCGAGAGGGATCCGTCCACCAAAGTGGAAGTCTCTAGCCCTTTTCGTTCCTGCAGAAACCGCAGCTTCTTCTGTCCAGTAGAAGCTTCTTTGCGCCCGCAGCTGGCATTTCCTGGGCATCTGCCCATCTCCGACTTGCTTGTGACTTTTGGACTTGGTCCCCTTGTTCCACAGGTATCCTAGATTGGAAATCCACAGTTGTTGCATTGTTGGTTTGTGTCTTTCCTGCATTATTCCTCTAACACGACTTCTTTGTCCTTAGGGGAACTTTAGTGCACTTTGCACTCACTTTTCAGGGTCTTGGGGAGGGTTATTTTTCTAACTCTCACTATTTTCTAATAGTCCCAACGACCCTCTACAAGGTCACATAGGTTTGGGGTCCATTCGTGGTTCGCATTCCACTTTTGGAGTATATGGTTTGTGTTGCCCCTATCCCTATGTTTCCCCATTGCATCCTATTGTAACTATACATTGTTTGCACTGTTTTCTAAGACTATACTACATATTTTTGCTATTGTGTATATATATCTTGTGTATATTTCCTATCCTCTCACAGAGGGTACACTCTAAGATACTTTGGCATATTGTCATAAAAATAAAGTACCTTTATTTTTAGTATAACTGTGTATTGTGTTTTCTTGTGATATTGTGCATATGACACTAAGTGGTACTGTAGGAGCTTCACTCGTATCCTAGTTCAGCCTAAGCTGCTCTGCTAAGCTACCATTATCTATCAGCCTATGCTGCTAGACACCCTATACACTAATAAGGGATAACTGGGCCTGGTGCAAGGTGCAAGTACCCCTTGGTACTCACTACAAGCCAGTCCAGCCTCCTACAGGTACCATTACTTTAAATTGAAGGACATGCAGGTCAGAAATCCTTCCTTACTTCAATTACTCATTTTTAATTTGCTTCAGCACTACTTTGAATTCTTATAGTGTTGCTCCTTTGGATTGTTTATCCGGATTTATTTAATTTGAGGCAGAAATAGATTGAAATACAATATTTGCTGACAGTCAAGCTATGGATTGAGCATATGTTCACTTTCATTTTCCTTAACCTAGTGGCACCACATTAAAGAGCGTAATCTTAACAATATTAGTAGTAAATGTACTCCTGACAAGGCACGACTTCAAGTTAAGACGAAAATTGAAGTGCCCCCAGAAGGACTGAAATCCTACACTGATCGTGCATCCTTTAAACTCTTGTTTCCATGCTCTCTTCTAACAGATGGTTTCCCGATTCACTTACTTTGGAATCACTGAAACAGATAGTCATTCTTTCCCTTCACCTAAGTGGATACTGCATATCCACTCACTACTTTTACCCCACTGGAGCACATTTATGTTCACCTCTGCCACGAAGTATAGCATACCTACGGCCACTGGAATTTTGTGGCAATGGAGGGCCAAATTATGTGGCAGCGTTGAGTAAGTTATGCAGCAGGAAAAGGCGAATTATGTGGCGTAATGTGGCACATTTTATAATGTTATTAATTATTTTGTCATTTGTGCCCCTATCAACACTGTCTGGGCATTGGTTGCACCTCTTTAGCACCAGGTTCGCGCACACAAAATAGCAATAAGCAAAAGGAAGGTCACCAGCTAACCATTGCAAAGGGGCTCCCACTGCGCGGCAACACGTGCCGCTGTGTTCAAAGTAACTTTTGAACCATTTGAGCTAGAAACACATATTTTGTAAAAAATTGCAGATTTTACAGCACATTATGGATTATGTGGCAAATCTATAAACATGCAAAAAAAGCCACAGCTGTACAGTGGTATAATTTCAGTGGCCCTGAACGTAGCCATTGTTTCATAGATATGTCATTTTCATTTTTTTCTCAGTGGTGTAATTAATTGATTTAGTGTTATGGCTGAACTTAGTTTTGTAAACACTTTGGTCATCAGGACTAAACAGTGTAAGCTTGTCACAGGTTAAATATTTCTATTCATTAGTAGCTCCTGTTTTGTGAAGTTAGCATTCTGTGTGGTAATCACTTTCACTATATCTGGCATTTCCTTTATAAGCCTCATCTACTGTTCCTGCCATCACTGACCAAAAAACCTGGACAAATGTTGCGTGCAAACACTGCAGAGCATTGGCCCTTTTGGCTTTGCAATGCGTACACCGCCTCTTTGGAGGGTAGCGGCTCCCTGAGTTTAATCATAATTCTATGTTTATACAGCCTTTTTAGCAAAGGGGGATGGGCAGGGGTCCCATAGTGTGCATACACTTGTGGGACACGTGGTGACAGCTCAAGGCCTATAAAACAAACTCAATGAGCTGGTTCGGATGCGATTCCAATCAGGCCTGTATAAAAGTTACCCTTGATTTGTAATAGTAATAGGGCTCCTATCCTTATGGTACTGATTTCCTTGTCAATTTCTGTCTTTATTCCTATCTTTTTTTTTTTACTCTTTCCTGTTAACATGCTGTCATTGTGCAGGCAGTCAAAATAATACTTGCTCCTTTTTTCGTTCTTTTTTTAATGAATAGAGACTGAAAAGTATATTTTTCCTGTCTGTCCATATATCCACAAATCAGTAAAATGGAAAACTCTTGAGTCTATTTGTACGAGGTAGAATGACAGTTTGCGTTGTGTGTATTGTGCTTCTCTGGTAAAGTAGAACATCTATTGTTCCTGCTTAGAACGGACCCAGTAGCAAATTCCTTTGTAGCAAATTCTTCGAGGGGTTGGGCTAGGTGTGAGGCCCATAGTTTTCAGTATCTTAGTAAAACCCTTTGGAATGCTGCCCTGTCCGCAATTCCCTGGGGCACCTTTCTGAATTTCCTTGCTTTAGGGACCGGTTAATTTCTGATTCTGATATTTTGTCAATCTCGTAGAGTTTTGAAAGAGTTCAATATACTGCCACGGGGCCCGGAAAAGTATGTTAATTATTATTTTAGAAACGATTTCAACCTGCACGTTCTATTCCTTAATTACAAACTTGTATTACAAAATGCGCAATGTTGAAAAAGAGAATATAAACTAAAGATCCCGTTGCCAAATACCTGATATACACGTGTATTTTCTGTTTCCAGTGGAGCACGACAAAGAGTTCTTCCACCAGCGACGGCATCACCGGGAATTCCGCTTTGATCTCGCCAAGATCCCAGAGGGTGAGGCCGTCACTGCCGCCGAGTTTCGGATCTACAAGGACTACATCCGGGAACGCTTCGATAACGAGACCTTCCAGATCAGCATCTACCAGGTACTCCAGGAACACCCAGGGAGGTGAGTCGCCGGCGGACGGTGATGAAAGACGAGACCAATGGAAGCATTTTTTCTGTTTTGTTGACTTGAAATGTTTCAGCTAGTTTGTGGAACTGTAGTTCTTTCGCTTAGCTTCTGGCAATTTTCAGAGAAAGGTGGTGGACGTCAGTACACCTTCTCCCCTATTCAAGTGAAGAATTCATATACGTTTTTCCTACCAAATTGACATATTTTACTGAAATAGAGAGTTTTTGCGTTAAAAGTTTTAGTCCGAATATTCTTTAGCACAAGATCATGGCCAAAGCAGTATTATAGAAGTCTCTTTGATAGGAGCAATTGATGGCACCTTTGGTAAATGTGTGTTAACCGAGCCGATGTCCGTGATTGCATCGACATCAGTAGGATGAAGTTTGAGTTTACCCACCTGAATTCAAAGGAGTGACGACACAAATAAAGAAACGCCTTTGCAGTCAACTGAGGTACCACAAAGCCTTTAATGTGGAGTTTGTTGGAACATGTTTTTAGGATAGTTTAGGACTTTGTCAGACCTGAGACCGCGGGTTATGTATATACAAAGGATGGTATATTGGCAATGGTTGGAATGCAGGCATTTCTAACAAGTAGGATGCAGGTCTGTGGCACCTTTAGTAGCACTGGAGTGAAGAACATGAGGGGGGGCTGGAGGGGGTAGTGTAGTAGACAGGAGGGAGCGTGAGCGGATATGGAAAGATGCCATTGTAAAAGGTGCAGAAGGGAATGGTGCAGATTATGATGGGCGTCAGTAACCAGTTCAGTGGCCATTGGCAGTGGCTTATGATTTTAAATTTGAGGTGGACAAATCGGAATGCTCGCATGATTTGTGGAGTGCGCTATAGAGACGAGTGAGGTTGATGGTTTGCCGACAGAGGTGGTATACCTTATGATGGACTAGGCTTCAAAAATCCCTGTGATCCTGATATTTGGGGGGAATGTGACAACCGGCACCAGTCGTAGCCGGAGGGAAACAAGGGATTTTTTCAGGTTTTTTCAGTTGGTGCTGCAAATTTGTCTTTATTAGTCAAAGTTTACCATGGGCGTGCACTTGATGGGGAGATGTGGCTGTCTCAAGCATTTGCCTCTGGGCTAAGTGTTAGAGTTTGCCCTTAACGGATGTTTAAGTCAGACAGATAGGGATTGGGAAATTCTACTTTCGTTTTGGAGCAAATATTGGAATTTACTTTCGTAATGATTGAGTTTTAGGTATTAGTTTAACATTTATCCAGCAGTGAAGTAGGGGCCGGCCATGTTCTGGATGTACCTGGCAGTGAGTGTTGGTCTGTCAGTATGCAGACAACACCGTTTTACACAACGGTTCTCCCGTACATGCACTTTGGGCCCTTTAAACGTATCTCTAATGTAGAGTCAGTAAACCAAATTCTGCTCCTACCCTTTTGACACTCATGACACCCACTTTTTACTTGAATAATGTAAATTGTGGGATATCTCCAGCCTTTGTATCATCTGAATCCCCTGGCCTCATAAATGAATGGATGAAACATTCACCGCACAGCTGCCAGAAAGCCCCGCCAGTGCTAGAAATAACTTGGAAGTGTCCAGTCCACAGGAAGCTACTAGGTATGCTGAAATAGCCAGGTTCTCAGTTGTGTTTTGAAAGCTTATTCATTGTGGTACCTGTAGTGATGCAAATGGCGAGCATTCCACAATGTGGGGCGAGAAAATGAAAAGACCAGCCACACAGATGGGCACAACCGACTTTGAGAAATTGCAGAAAAAACTGATTGGATGATCTCAAAGATGTAGAGGGGCGATATACAAAACCTTTTCCTTCAGACACTTCGGACCTCTTTTATGGAATACTCCCAGTGTCAGTAGCTAACATTTGAACAGAATATGTTTATGCACCAATTCCTCTTAGATGCGAGGAAATGGGTTCTAGTCTGAGAAGATTGAGAAGCAACCTAGTTGCTACATTCTATACTATCTGTAACTGATGGATCTTTCTAATGTACTCTGGGACTATTGTAAGAATATATTTTCACATTTTTTAAAAGTGCTTAAAAGGATCTTGTGACTACTCTCACCTGGGGAGAAAGAATAGATCCTTACAAGATTTAATTCCAAGACTTCTCACCTCATCAACTAGATTAGGAGGTGGTCTGAGTTGAAGTGGCTATCAGGCACTGGACTAGATTGAAGGCGAGCATTTGAAGAAGAATATTTCGGTTTTATCTAAATTAAGCTTTGATATGTGTTTTTCCTCCATTCAGCAGCTTTCACAAGACATGGTTTAAATGCATCCTTTAGATTTCTGTTGAGCTAATGCTAGGAAAACATGAGCTAGGGGTCATCCACGTAGAACACCACCTCAAGCCAAGCGGTTGAGGGATACGCTCCAGATGGGCCATGTAAACATTGAATAGAATAAGGCTTATGCAGAGCCTTGCAGGACACCATGTCTCAAAAACATGGTAGAAGTGGTGTACGGTGGAAGGCAAACATAATGGTGGCGGACAGACTGAAAAGATTTAAGTCAAAGGTGGGTTGAACCACATATGCCACTCTTGGTCAGCTCAGCTGCTCTAAAAGAATGGGATGAGACAGTGTCTTATTAGTTTTTTCATTCCTTGTGAATTATGGAGAATTTGTCTTTTTTTTTTATTTTTTATTTTTTTATTTTTATGGGAGGATCGGTTCACTATCAGTCATGGATGCTGGCCCAATAGCTGAGTCTATTGACTACACTGATAGTTGAAGAAAATGAATTCCACGATGAAGCTTGAATGGCTGCAGATGTGTGAAGGTCCTAGCTCTACTATTCCATTTTCTTGTACTTTGTTTTGCCAGTGTGCATTTATCATTTAAATAAATGTGACCATTTAATAGGTGTAACTTCATGTGTTTACTGACCAGAAAATAAATCTGGATAAATAATAACAATACGGTGAAAAGTAAAATAAGGATGATAAAGATGCAAACGTCTAAGAACAAAGCACCGTAAAACCGAGTTAACTGATTATCCCTGGTTCAGCCCATTTCGGCCTACAAAAATACCGCTGCGCCGCAATAAAAATACATCTTTTTAGTTTCTTGAATAAACGGGTTCCAATCTATTACTGCTCGGGTGTAACTTTCGTTCTATTTATACTTCCATACAACACCATTTTCATTTGTTTGAATTTCCAAAATAAGTCTCAAACGTTCAGAGTTTAGAATTCTACCAGGGCAAAAATGTGTAGCTTGTGAACGTTTTTGTGATTTCTTTTTCCTGCAGTTTTCCTGGCGTACACTAGTGACTGTATGAAGTGCCGAGGCCGGTGACTTTAAACTGTAACCGGTGGGGTTGAGCAGAGCCATGAACTGGATCTCCGTCTGGCCGATCAAACTCGGCTCGACCGAGGCACGGGACAGATAGGATGCTTGAGAAATCAGACCTGCGCAATGAATCAGGCACAACATGTCCGAACCTGGATATGTAATTAGTTCTCAAGCTTCGCTAAAACGCTTTTCCAAACTAAACCTTCTTCGTGGAAAACTGGAAACCGCATTGTAGTTGAAAAAATAAACAGGCCATTTTGTGGTGAATTTATTCAAAGCTCATGGATCAATGACTGGGGTGTATGAGTATATAGTGGATTTCCTATTATGTTAACCCACAAGAGTATGCGCGAGGAGTAATATATGTGCATAATTGCGAGTGGTTTTCACTGAGAGAAAAGCTCAATATATATTTGTGGCTTGGTTGGTATGTTACATTTCAGTGTTTAATTGAGCCGGGAGGAGCTTCATATTTGCTCTTTGCATGGTGTGCAGTTGGCAGGGTATGCAGTCTAGTTACTAAAGCTAGATCTAAAGTTCGTCTTTTAGGTCTGGCAGTACAGCACACTTGTCACTGCGCCTTATGTGATCAACCTAACAAAGGAGTTTTCGGGATTACTTCAGGAAGGGGCCTTGGCTCCTCCCTCAGGTGGGTGGACAGGAGTCCGTGCTTTGAAGTTGTGTGCTTCCTAAGACAGGGGGCTGCCTTCCACGCAGCTGTGATTATTTAGCAGGTGTGTGGCTGCCAATAGAAGAGACGCTAACGGGCATAAAGTGTCAAGCTTACTATGGGATGCAGCTAAAACATTCAGGGGCACGTACCTGGCAGTGTAATGCTGTTAAAGTGTCTTAGATATGTAGATAATTGATAGCATTTGTTGGTTCCAGGCAACAGGGCAGATCCTCTTTCCATTTTTAGGTCCCGCCTAGGCAGAAAATGCGATGTCTCATTCAAGGCATGTTGTATCTTCTCTCTGGGTTTCGAGCATGCCTATTACTTCTCATTGGTTCCTTTTCATGCCTTTCATAAAGTGGTGCTTTTTATAGGTGAATCTATTTTATTTGTCCCTCCTTGTAATGGTGTGTTCCCTCCCATGGCGACCCCCCCCCCGTTACATGTCGCCATCCGCTTCTTGTCATTTATGAAGTTTACGGCGCACTATTTTTTCTATTCCCTCTGCTTGTGTTTTGAGAAAGTTTAGGTCACGCCCAGATAGCGCATGTGGTATCTCTTTTTTGTTGTCTTCACCAAAAAATGCGATCAGATGACGGCACTTTCAGTTTTGAAACGCACGTTTGCGCACAGATGCCATTTTTTTTTGTTTAAAACGTAAAATCACAGTTTCAGACCCTTACAACCACCTCCACCCCACCCCGGAACCTCTGTTCCGTTCCCTCATGCGCTTGAAGATGTTGTCATTTGTTAAGCTCCCAAACCCATACAGGAGATGTACTGCTTTTCTGATCAACGCCACTTTACATAGTTGGCCCTTATCAGGATTAGGTTACACGGGGTGTTGTGTGCCCCGGCCTTTTGATCAGAGCTGGAGCGAGGAGTGCTAGACTGTTCAGTGCAGGGGCGTGGCAACAATGGAGTCACGTGAGCGAGCCTGACAATGTGTTGGGATATCTGGCCAGTTTAGTCACCATCTTAGGAGGGATCATTTCTCCTGCAACAGTCAGGAATGGTTACACGTGTATACTGCATCCCACTGCTGTCACCGTAGAGAATTCAATCTGCTTGAGAAGTGTGTCCACGGTTTCTTTCAATATGGAAAGCTCGATCCGGTGTGTTGTCGTGTGAACAGCATGCTGTCATAAATTCTATCTGACTTGGGCTCACAAATTAGCATCTGCATAGCTGTTCTCCATAGTTGCTGAACCGCTGTGCAAAGGTTCTTTAACCTCTGACCTCAAACCAAACATTGTTTCGAAGCGCCCTTTCCCTCTTGTTTTCATTTTAATAAAAATAACTGCAGCCAGTTTCCCATCACACTGGGAAAGCTGTTACATTGCAAATAAGACCCAGGAAACAGTCTCACACAGCTGCACATGTAGCATGTTTTTGAGATACATTGTAATATTTAACCTCTTGATTCCTATGAATACATCTGTAGCATTAGGTACTGTCAGAATATTTGCCTGTAATGCATGCATATCGCTGTATGTACCGCCCGCCCTTTTATGGTGTAGTACCTGACCCTCGCGACTTGCTCCCTCTCTTGTGGCTGGCACAAACCCCCTCCTGGCTTGATTGGCGGCTCTAGCGCCACCCGGTTCAAAATGGGCTCGTGAAGTATCAGGAGATATTGTAGCACCCAGGATAATGTGCTGCATGGCTAAATACTTACAAGATCCCAAAAGCAAGACCTCTTGGCTATGCCAATGCTAGTTACGTTTACCCTTCAGAGTTCAGCCCTGTGTTTTTGTGAGTAATATAGTGGGCCCATGGCTACACTAATCTAACTTCTTTTGTTTTCGGCCTTGATAGCGCAGCTGTTGCTTTACCATACTATATACACAAAAAAGGCACTTTAAGAGTTCTACTGAGAGACGGACTTAGGTTTTACCCAGGTGTTGGTTTCCCGGAGTAGAGGATTTGATTGGGCTAAAGTTATCTGCTGCAACTAAAAACGTTTGTATTGCACCGTTTAGCTAGTGGCAAAGCTTTTACTTAATGCAGCAGGACTGGGTTGGTTATGCTGGTAAGCCAATGATCATGGCTATAGGCCTGGTCTGTTTGTTATGAAATGTTACAAAATAGACATTAGGCCTGATGTACATATTGTCAAAAGCATATGTTAAAGTTGATAGGCATTTATGGATTGTTATTACTCTATATTAAAGCCTACAGACCGATGTTGGGTTACTTTGAATATCAGGAACAGTCAAGGGTTTCTGTTGTTGGTTACCCCCTGTGATAAACAGTTGCTTTTGAGAATCCTTGTTAGGCCCTCTTAAGAGACATAGGGCTTGATTTAGATGTTGATGGAGGGAATACTCCGTTACAAACGTGACGGATATCCTGTCAGCCATTTTACAGTCCCCATAGGATATAATGGGATCGTAATACGGCGGGTGGGATATCCGTCACGTTTGTTACGGAGTAGTCCCTCCGCCAACATCTAAATTAGGCCCCATAGTACTTTGCTTAGCCCAGCTGTAATTTTGTATACCTTTCTTATTTAATGACTGTGTGCCTGATTGTTGACTTGTGGAAAAGCTTATGTTCTAAACAGTAGGCCTGAGATGGTTATGGAGACAAGCTATGGACCCGATTAGTGCACATGGGAAAGTTATGCATGATGCCATGCATGATCTGCTTATTATGAAAGGTCATGACAAAGGCAATAGAACTAGATTATTTATTGTGAAAAGCATTTGTTAAAAGAAGTAGGGTTTTAACAGTTTGTTATTACCATATTGTGTTACAGGTGATAGACAGGTATTTTGTTTGATGTAATCTCACAGATTACCATAGGCGGTGGGAGTTTACGGAAGGCAACTCAATGTGGCAAACTCTGTTGGTTTTGATTCTTGGTAGGTCTTATTGAGGGGTTGTATATTGTTTTGCAAACTGTATTTTTCTACATAACTGTATTTTGTAACTGTTTGCCCAACGGTTGCCAGTTTATGTGCACTTGAATAAGCCTGTGCTGATTCAGGTGTAAACCCGATGGCAAAGGTCATAGGCCTTTATTTTTTCATTGGCAAAAGTCATGCTTGATCTGTTTATTGTGACAAAGCCAATAGGCATGACCTAATTATGGTGAAAAGCATATGTTAAAGGAAAATAGGCTTTTTTGGATGGATTGTTGTTATACTGTGCTAAAGCTTGAAGGCAGGTATTTTGTTACATGGAGTCTCTCAAATTACCATAATAGGCAAGGAGTTTGGTATAGGTGACCAACCTGAACAAACATGGGGATAGAAAATGTAAAATACAGTAACCTATTTGGGCTCTCTTAGGAGAGATAGCATTTGTGTTACCAACTGTAATTGTAGGTCCGAGGTGTCAAAACATTTAGTTTGACAGTTCAGATCTCTAAACCTGGTGAGTGCCCTGTACTTTTGCAGTGGGTTAAAACTAGGGGTATGGACCAGTTTCCCCCAAAGTGCAAGAATAGATTTCCAAATAATTTTCCTAATTTCAATCGGACTGAAACGCCGCATCGAATAGTACAGACTTTATGTTGCAACTTTTCTGTTCTGACCGATTGCGCCAATGGAAAAAATGGAAGCTCCACTGAGAAAGTATCTTTTGCCTTGAAAACTTTCCTTGCCTTAACCGACCAAACAAAAGGGGCGAAATACTTGTCTGCTGTTCTTCAATCTTATGTCATAGAGTGTTAATGCCTGTGTCTACATCTCTAAGCTTCAAGACTCTTCAAGTGGAATGCCACGTCATTCAAATTTTGATATCAATAAATAAAATCTATTTGAAAATAACGCTGGAATTACCTCACATTTGACTCCAAACTGATGGAATGTTGGCAAGTTGATTTTCTGAGTGGGTTACACTATTATTTGGCAATCCAACTGTATTTGTGTATACTTTTGTAATTTTAGGACGGTATGCCTGATGGTTGCCTTATATGGAAGCTTATGCTCAGTACAGTAGGCCAGAGTTATTTATGGTGACAAGCCAATAAACACCTGCTTGGTGCGAGGGCAAAGATTATGCCAGATACCATAAGTCTGGCCAGTGTATTATGAAAAGTTATGACCGATGTTGTAGTCCTGAATTATTTATTGTAAACTGCATTGGTTAATGCCAGCAGACCTCTTACAGTTGGTTATTATCACGCTGTTCAATGCTGTAGACAGGCATTTGGTTAAAAGTAATCTCACAGATTACCAAAATAGGTAAGTGTTTCAGTGTTTCTCACCCACTCTGACAAAGCCTGGGAGTAGAAATGTTATTCTTGTCAGGCTCTATTGAGAGGGTTTGTATAGTGTTCCACCTACTGTAATTCTGTACACATTTGCAAATGTATAACTGTATGCATGCTGGTTGCCATTTTATGCACACTTAATTAGGCCTGTGTGTGTGTGTGTGTGTGTGTGTGTGTGTATATATATATATACACACACACATTTTTTTTTCAAGCCAATAGTAAAGGCTGTAGGCCTTATCTGTTCATTGAGAAAAGTTGTCAGACTACTGATCCCTTGGCAGTGATAATGGATTGCTGGTTTGCTGCTCATGTCATCTGCAGTGCGCAGCATCCTACAGGGCCATTTCCTCTAAACGACGACCATTATGGAATGCTGTTGTCCATAGTGTATCCTTCCAAGATGGCCAAGATGTTAGTTCTTTAAAACTGTAGAGAACTGTTTGTAATACCTTTGTAAGATGGACAGCTGCTGCTATTTTTATTTTTGTTACTGTAAGCAAACGGCCACCATCTTTAGATGGCACCAGATTTCTTTTTCTATTCTGTTCTTTAAAGTTATCTTGCATACGCTGATGTGTGTGTGTGTTTTATTGTGTTTGTATTAGCGGGTGAATGCAAGAATCAGAAAGTACTTAGATGAAAGTATGAATGAGGGCACAAATGAGTGACAAAGTGCATGCATGGTGACTTATTGAGTGCCAACACTCATCAGTGACACAGAGGTACTTTCATTCATAAGCTAGACCTATTGGCATTTATTATGCTTGGTTCAGTTGCAGTACATTGTGATATTGGTCTAATCAGTAACACTGTGTGAATCTTCTGACCCAGTCTGTGACTAGTGTGAAGGTAACTTGGACTCCAGATTTAAATACCTGTGATTGGCTTCGTGACACATTTTAGATGCCTTAAACTCTCTAGGCTAGCTCCAGGACACTAAAATGAAAGGGGGAACTCTTGAAAAGATAGTGTTGGATTGGTGACATATTGCAGAGTCAGACTTTTCTGCAAGTTGTGCTAGTATTGTGCTAAAGTTCCAAACAATGGGTAGGTGCATGCAAATTGTTTTTTGTTGTTTTTGTTACACATTATTCGCAAATAAAATTTCGGTTACGGAAATCTTTGCAACTCTTGCCAACTTTTTAGCTTTTGTGCTGTTTCTGTGAAAATTAGGATATTTGCTTCTTTTTTTTGTACGAAGTACCCTTATATGACACTAACAAAGTGGCACAACATAAGAAATATTTTGCAGAAAACAGTTCTTGTTTTGTGCCTGCTCAATACCATTATGTGTAGATAAGCTCGTCATCAGATCATTGCAGAGAAAAAAAATGTGCACACGTTTGTCATTGTGATTATAAAATCTGAGTAAAAGGAAGGCTTTCAGGAACAAAATCGTCATAATTATTCCAGTTTGGTGGGCTCCTCAAAATTCCCCTGGTTAACAGTAAAAACGATTTGCTATAGGAGGAAAATTTAACAAGGGAAAAGGTAAACCAGGAAACCTCGCAGTCTTTGTGAAAGGCTAAAATTGGAAACTTTGCAAGACCTTAACACTGACTAACAAAAAATCGCACACCTGAAGTACAGAAACGCTTTCGTGACTATGTAAGACTTTTGCTTTCCTTGTAATCATCGACTTTCTGTTTTTGACAAGCTATTGTGAGTAGGTGCTACAGGTTTCCCTATAGCAAGGTTAATACGTTTGTGAATTGGGGCCCAATTTTGAAACACATATTTTCCCAATTATGGATCATGGTGGTAATAAATTTGATGTCACATGACAAGGATACCAGTTCCACATCATATAATGTAGTTTTCGGTCGAATTTGCCCTCCTTAATTTTTGACTGACTGGGAGAGGTTGCTTGAACCAAATATATTTTCTCTGGAAGATGGTTTTATTTTAAGATGGCTCATAGGAGAACCAGACCAAGGTTTGCAGTCTCCAATGTGTCACAAATCATCCCAGGTATTTCCTTTCTTTTTGGTATCAGCCCAGTACAGCAAAGAAAGCTCCATTCCTTTTGTGCCTTATACGTTTTTGCCACCTTCCCTGGCTCATTTTTATCATTTGATTGTCTGAACAAATGTTTCTCTTCTGCAGATGATGTTAAATACAACATCAAGGAAGTTCAAGCAATGAATAAAGTGCTAAGGTTGATTCCCCACAGCTGAGGCTGTTGTGAATAGAGTGTCCTGTTTTTGGGACTTTCCATCTCGTAAGTTCATATCATTTTTGTACATACATAAAGTCAAGATGCTGAGGATGAGATTTCTGTTGCTGTCTCAAGTAGGACCTAATATAGGACCTAATACTCCAAGAAACCATTGACCTTGTGGTTGGTTGCTGCCTGTCTCATTTTGGTAAGTGTGATATAAGGCATGGTATGAAATCTGTTTAAACATCATGTATTGGTGCTAGCTAGAAGGTCACATTCTCTGGTCTGGGGCTTTGATACACATGTTCATGAGTGTACCCTATTGTGAGAAAGCATCTAAGGTCAAAGTTCTACTGTACAAGATGATCCAAACAAACTTGGTCTTATTAATACCATACTGCCAATGGATCGATCTGCCTCAGAGGACCACCAAACAGGCTCCGAACAGCTTACATTGATCAGACTGGCTCACAAATTCAAATTGTGGAGTAGGAGTAGCAAAATACATGCCATATCCCTTTAGTTGGAAGTTGATTTTGACTCTCTACAGACCTTAGTAAATATGCAATTGTGTTGCCCACCTCTGGCTATTTGTTGAACCCGGACACATTCAAGCTGCTCATCAGTACCTGAAATTGCACCATGCAGGGAAGGATGAAATGGTCTCCCATACTTCACAAAGGGACTTTATACAAGGCGGTGCTTTGTGTTCTCCCTTAGAAGGACATAAGAGCAGAAAAGGATAAAGTGTACTGGCTGCACTGGTATTAGTATGTTTGAGACTTTATATCATTAGGTTCCAAAAGTTTAAATTTAACATCTACTGTGAACTGCCATCCTTGACCATGTGTGTTCTCCAGGTAGGAAAGAGTTTTAATGATCCAAGAGCTTTTCCGTTCACCTGAGGAATTATTCACAACTTTCACTGGGATGCTTATACTCCACATGTGTGTCTTTCTCCTGACATAAGCTCTCAGGAAACTTTTCTCAAGCCCACTGTCTCTTTTTTCAATATTTTGAAAATATAGAAGTCACTATACCTGATGAGGTTAATATTTAGAACACCTTTTTAGTTTCCTTGTGATCCAGCTTTGGGCTCGGTTTTTAAATTCTAGGTCCAGTGAATCTTTCTTATCTCTGTTCCAAGGGATGAAGAGACCTACTGTAAATTTTTCTCTGCGAATTACATTGTAGCAGACAAACCACACATTAAAACCCGGAACCCAATAAAGTTCAAAGATTTTTATTTAGACTCAAAGTCAAACTTACATATGCGTCTCAAAATCATAGTATAAATGTACAGCATCACCAAAGGAGAATCAAAAATGTCACACAATATGAAATTTGACCAACATAAAAACCCCACCAATTCAAAAGCGATTAGGCAGAAAAGAAGGAAAAACGTTTGATGCATTGAATTCAAATCCATCTTTCCTGCCTTACCAATTACTCTAAAAAAGTGGTCAGCATGACAGTACTTCTGTAGAAGTTTCAGTCAAGAGAGTTATGGCAGCATGAAGCCACATAAGAATTAAAGTTTAAGGGATGTATCTCAGTAAGGTCTGCTCTCAGCAAAGGATAGAGGGAATCTGAATTTTATCGCTAACTAAACCGCACTTAAATCTTGATTCTTCCAAGGGTGATCTCCTAGGCAAATACCTTTCCCAGTTCAAAAACATAACCACAAATCACAAGTTGCTAATTGACGTTTTAGCCTTCTGAAGTCTTCATCATTAGACCTTGGTGCACGCTTGTGCTTTGGAATGTCTCAATGTACGAGTTACAGCTGCCAACCCAGGATACTCCGCCCTTCCTTGATAAGCGTTTCTCTGGCCTTTTCTTAACTTCCCATATAATGAGCTCCCCTATTACCTTCACCTCAGATTCTGACACCTGCAGCTTTAGAAAAACATGTCAAAAGCAAACTTCACATTGAAGGTTAGAACACAGGAAAAATACGGGCCTTCACCCCAACCAAGGTAATTAAACACAACTACACTTTTCAGGTCAATTGAATTCTGTATGTTATGTTGAAATATAAATTGATTAAAAAAAATAATGTTTCTAAAATACTATAATATAAACATTCCTTCAGAACAATGAGAAAATATGGCATACATGAAACATTACATTCATCTGTGCACTTTACTCATGCATTGCCGTGCTCTGCGCTTAAATAAAAATGTTTCTGATGTTATGCAGAAAAATAGCCAACCCTTCATTTCATGTTTTAAGAGACATAATGGCACAGCCAAGTTATGCTTTCTCAACCCTCCCTCTGATGACTTTTACGGTCGTCATAAATCCCCTTCATTCTTAAATAAGACTCTTGAAAACCTGGTTGTTTTGAACAGTTTCGCCTCAACTCCTACGAACGCTTCGTATCCTCATAATATTTACACTGACTATCTTCCAGTTCATGCGAGATGCCGCTTCGGAGGGTAGGTCCTCAGTGACGGACCTGGCATACAGACGCAGTGTGTTTCCAAGTCCCCGAAACGTGCCTCTCAAGGAGCCCTTTCCTGATTGGGGGATGGGCGACCTGATAGTGACGTAGCCAGTTTACTTGAAGTGTAAGTGACCGGTATATATATTTAATTTTCGTCACCTTCCTCTTTTTTAATTGGAGAAGAATTGATATAAAATTTTCTTTTGGTCCTGATGAAGCGCCACTGGATCCTGTAGGACCACACGACGTGAAACATGTCGACCCTAACCTGAGGGTACTGTTAAAATTACAGTCCCCGTCAGTTTGTTGCTCTTTGAGAGTAATTGAGCATCAACACTCAGTTTATTACTTTCTTTTTGATTTTAATCTTTTAATCTTGGTCTTCATCCTAGTATATTGATTAAAGTTATGATACATTTTTGGGATGAATAACCAATTTTAGTTTCACATTCCATTCTCTCCGAGCGTATGCTGGTGCCTGAATATAGGCATTCCTGTCTGACGAGCTATCATCAGAACAGTACGGCTGAGTGCCCCCCTTTTTAGGGGAGCCCGTCAGGCATTGCAGCGCCGGCCTGGCGAGGAGCAATTCCCAATGATGATGCCAGTCATCCATTGTGATGCTTGAGGGCTTTTGCTCCTGACACCTCGGGTGCCCTAGGTTATTTGAGCACGTGTGGAACAGTGTATCTTTTGTATATTATATCTTCCAGTTCAACCTCTGCTCTTTCTCTTCTGACCTCTCTGAATCTTCCTTCTATGAAAGATTTTGTATCCAACTAACAGAACTATTCCCACTATTGAAATAATCAACAATGGCCTCAACACAAAACCTACAATCCCACATCCTAAATTCCCAAACCATCTGCCTACAGCAGAAATTCCATTTCCAGTAGCTTCCCATGCACCAGTCACTTCCTACTCCTTCAAGTCTTTCGTCAACCCTGACATGTTCTGAATATAATTCTGTAAATCCTTGGTCTTCTCTGGAATGAAAGTCCAACATTGTTGGACCTTCAGCTTCTGACACTCTGCTCTCTTGCGAATAAAAAAACTAGCATAAGACAACCTTCTAATCTTTAAATCATTCAAGATCACTCCCACAGATGGAATCAATGCATCAAAGATGTCACCTGTCACTTCCCATGCACTTACACCTTGCTTAGATCTAACCCCTTGAGTCCAAACAGGGTCATGAAAATGTTCTACATTATAAATCTTAGGAAAAGCAACCCCCAAATAACACATACCATACCATCCTTTTGGCAATTTGAAATAAGCATGCCCTCTACAAATAAAATTTACTCCAGTGATGAGTCCTCTCAATCTAGATATACGTTTTTGTTTCTTTGCACTTCAAAAGAGTGTTCACATACACTCTTTCCCACAAACACATTGTCAGTATAAGATCTTCCCATCCAAATACAAAACGTTCCCTTATGTTTCCAATCTAGAGCTAAAGCAGCTACATTTCCGGCTAACTGATGTTCTGTTTCTTCTTTGAGCCACTTATTTTGACCTCAAAAATGCACATCTAGTTTGGAACTAGCTTCCCATTCCCTCCTTATGTCCTCAACTAAGTTTAAGAATTCTTTTCAACTTCTGATAAAATACAGGTTAAATTGTGTCTGTGTGCATGGACTGTGTCTAAAGTGGCAACCAGTTTAAAAAATCTTACAATTATTTTTATTTCTAAAGGAGTTGGACGTCTGTTCAAATGGTCAATGATGGGAATTTCTGAAAGAATTAAGTCATAATTTGAAAAATACTGCTGATAATGTCCTGTCCCATAAAACAAACTCAACAAGAGACTACAGTAAATCCCATAGATTACAGGAATATGTTGATAGGTAATACCTTCTGAAGCAGAAGCAGGCAACAGATTGCAGACATAACAATCTCTTGCTTCCATATGTATTAAGCAAAAATATACATGTGCTGAATAATCACCCCTATATGCATCTAAGTGTAATGCTTTCTCCTATAACTTATTGTTTTTCTCAGGATTAATAGTTTGTAGGGAAGCACTAGAAGATACCGCCACTTCTACAGGATATGGTGAGGAAAACACTCCTACTAGCAACACTACTAGTGTTATAAGGGAAATAAGCAAAAGGACACCTATCATACATCTGCGTCTCATTTTCTGATTTGGTTCCATTTCGTCTTTAAAATCAGATCTATTATCAGATAAGCACAGCAAGGTATTTATACGTTGGTTTCAGTAATGTGAACAGCAAAAAAAGTTCAAAGTTCATTTTATCAACAAAATACAAATCTTTGTAAGACGTCCCTAGCCCTAATCCGTGTTCTTCTAAAGGACAACCCTATGTCTTCTACTGGGCCTAGGAAATCTTCTAAATTCCCCATCCCAATCAATGTAAATATCTCTAATATCCACACGAGCCAAGTTCATTGACGACGAAAATTCAAAATACAGTTAGACAACCATATTCAGTTCATAAAGATTCAGCCGAACCTGTATGTTGATCCCAATATTCCCAGAACTCTTTATCTTTGCCTGTGCCATTTGCAAAGTCAGTCCACTCTGGTGAAGAATACCTAAGATTAGGCACTGTTGTTCTCTTTGACCTCCTTAGTGCCACACCTTTGTCTCCACTTTCACTCAGGTCAGAGCTTTGTTTGTTCGGCAGTCATAGGTGGCACATGCTCTTTAGGTAGACTCACTTTCCCTCTTTCTTTCCTTCTGGGCCAGGTGTCTCCAGCTTCCACTCGCTTTGTTTCAACATTATTTCCTTCTTCAGGGTCTGATTCTGAGTCTGACTCATTTACCACAGGGCAAGGTTCGATTGTCTCCGTTACAATCTCAGTAGTGACTTGCGCAAGACCCCCTTCAGCATGGTCTAGTGCGGTTTCAAGCTCCGTTTGCTCCCCAACAGCCTGTCTGTCCTGCCCCTGTCGTCTCTTGAACCACTGGCTTTTCTGGAACAGGCGCTGTTGTGTCAAGGTGACACTGAACTCTGTGCGTGTGGGAAGTGTGCATCCAGTTGGGGAGAACCCCACACTTTACAGCAGTTGTGGTAACCAGGATCACCTGGTAAGGCCTACGCCAATGAGGTGCTAGACATGTCTTTCTGACCTGTTTCTTCACCAAGACCCAATCACAGGGATTAAGGTAATGGCATTGCTCTTGATGCAAAGGGATTATGGCTGCTCTAACCTAATGAAACACAGAACGCAGTACATCGGCTCGTCCTTTGCAATAGTCTAGGACCATATTATCTAATATTCACAAGTGCATTTGCAGGAATCGCTGGCAGTCTCATCGCCTCCCTGTTATAATCTCACCGGGGACAGTCCAGTATTTTGATCAGGTTCACTCCGCAGACTCATTAACACAAGAGGCAGAGCATCAGGCCATTCCAATGACCTTGAAGTACACACATTTGCCAGTCTGGATTTCAGCATGTCATTCACCTACTCCACAAGAGCCGAAGCCTCAGTTCTATAACTGCAATGTAATTGCAGCTCCATTTGCAAAGCTGCACACAACAATTTCAGGACCTCGTTGATGAAAAAGTTCCTCAATCTGATTCCAAAGAGGTTGGGATACCAAACCTGAGAATAAGTTCCCTCAATAACAGTTTAGCTACATAAAACTATAATTTTGCCTACTTAGGTAAGCCTCAAACCAACGAGAAAAGACACCCACTTCAACCAAAACACATCTTAAACCATTGTGCATGGGCATCTCAGTGAAATTCATTTGTAAAGGTTCTCCTGACCTTCCTATGTGACTTAGTTTAACTGCAGTCCTTTTCCCAGTGTTGTTCTGTTGACACACAACACGCCTATGACACATCGCTTCAGCCTTCAACCTGAATTTAGAGTTTAAACAAGTCTGTCTAAACAGCCTTACCACAGCATCTCTTCCAATATGAGCTTGCCCATGAAAATGTCTAGCCATGGAGGGGGGGGGGGGGGGGTAAAAAACTTTGGCAACACCAATCGCCCATCCATTGAAACCTAAATGTCATCATCTCTCTTGAGACAACCTACTCTGACCCAACTCTGTTGTTTCTACTCATATACTTCCTCCTGGAGCCTCTTCACCTCATTCCAGGTACCAGCTGTTGTCAACAAGAGGTCAAAGTTAGTCTCATCTATTCCCTCATTTGTGAGCTCACCATTAAATGTACAAACATTGTGTAGGCAATATTTTGCAACCTTGTCAGAGTACCTATTGTCCAAAGTCACATAATCATCTCCAGAATGATGTGCAGGGCGCTTAACCACTGTGATTTGTACGGGCAATTGTAGTGCATCAAGGAGGTTTCTTACTTGTTTGCCATTATGGATAAGAGAGCCAGAAGACAACATGAAGCTTTGCTGGGACCACAGTTGTCCAAAGTCATGAATGACACCAAAGCCATTCCATTTATCGGTAAGGTTGTCACTTTCAATTGATCGGAAACACAGCATGGTCTAATAAGAGCAATCAATTTGCCTACTTGGGCAGAGAATATTCCTTTAAGCCAGGAAGCTTCAACAACTCCAGAAAGTGTACAGACCGCATAAGCTGCTCTCAAACTTTCTCTATTGTCTCTCAAGCATGAACCATCAACATAAAGGACATGATCAGATTCAGATAATGGTTCATCTCGTATGTCTGGTCTCGTTTGATACATAGTTCAGTGACATCAAAATATTCATGGTCCCCGTCACAATCTTTAACAATTTACTGATTTGATACTGGCAACAGAGTTGCTGGATTCAAAATTCCACAGCATTCTCCGCAGCCACTATCACTTGCTCATATTTAGTAAGCCGACTGCTAGTGAGATGCTGTGTTATGGTTCTAGTCAACAAAAGCTCGACCGAGTGGGGTACATATACAGTTAATAGGTGACCCATAACAATATTTTCACACCTCTGTATTCTAGTGCTGACCGCTGTGACCGATTTTAGACATCTGGGCAGTGCGGAAGCCACAGGATCTAAGGTGGCTGAAAAATATGCCACTGGTTTCTAAGCTTTACCAAGCTTTTGAGTCTGCACTGAGAGCACACAACCGTCTCTCCTGCTGCAGAAAAGTGCAAAAGATTTGTTGTAATTGGGCATTCCTGGAGCCGGAACATGACAGAGACATTCTCTTGGCTCTAGAAACCCAACAAGACAGTCATTATACCATGGTACCGGATCTGAGATGTCATCGTGTGTCAGCCTCTGCAAAGATTTGGCCATCAGGAAAAAGTTGGGACTATCTATTGTAGCCCACCATCCCCAAAAGCATCCTGACTTCCCTCTGTGTAGTTGGTGGAATCATTTTCAGTATGGCTGAAATTCTCTCATGTAACACTTTTCTCACTCCCTTTTCAATGTGGTGTCCAAGATATTGAACTTCTTTTTGCAAATATTGCAACTTTCCTGGTGATACTTTATGTCCATACTTAGCCAGGTTGTTCAGCAACACAATGTCTTGTTTACAAGCTCCTTGGGTATCCATTAGGACATTGAGGTATTGAATCACGACTAAGTTGCAAAGCACGACTAAGATTCCATTTGTTTCTTTAAAATCTCCTTAAAAAAATGGAGATTCAGTATACCCTTGTGGGACACAACACCATGTTAAAACCCTGTTTCCGAGCTGGGATGCAAAAGGGAACTGAATGTCCTCGTGCAACGGTATTGAAAAGAAGGCCTGGCACAAATCAATAACAGTGAACCACTCAGCTTCACATGGAATCTGAAACTATTTTACAGCTGGATTTTGTACCACTGGGCAACAAGCAACAACAATGTTATTTATTTTTCTAAGGTCCTGTAAAATCCTGTATTTGCCATTCTGTTTCTGAAGACCCATAGTGGAAGAATTACACGGACTTCACATTATCTCCTTCAGAATTCCCTTGCTGTATCATGGATTCGATCACAGGAGTTATCCCAGCAATCATTTCTGGTGTCAAATTGTACTGTGAGGTTCTCGGGAATCCAACATTAGGCTTAACATAAATCTGGACAGGTTCTACACCTTTAATCAGTCCAATATCCTTTCCCAAAAAATCGCACAGTTCACATCTAACAGTCTCCCTCAAATCTAGAGGCAAATCATCACATGTTAGCAATGCCAGCAACCTGCAACACAGTTCAATTTTCATTAGCTTGAAGACAGCATCCTCATTCAGGGTTTGCACTTCTATCCCTGCTGGAGTGCAAACGATAACACAATTCAATTTTGAAAGTAAATCTCTTCCCAGGAGAGTCACTGGACTCTGATCACATATTATAAACTTGCGTTTATCCTCAAAATATCCTATTTTTACTGTGACAGTTTCTTGAGTGATCCTTTATTTATTCTCTGCACCAATAACTTGGACTGTTTTTACAGAGAGGGGTAGGTTTGGGACTTCTACTGTTAGCAAAGTAGAAAGGGTAGCACCAGTATCGACCAGGAATGACACAGGATGGCCATCCACTTCACTGTCTACTTCTCAGGCTGGGCCAAGTACGCAGTCTTCTTCCCCTCTCAGGCACCGTCAGATCAAAACCATTTCCATCATTTTAATTGAGCAGGGTAAATTGTTCAAATGGCTTATTATACTTCATCAGATTCATATTAATTCATACTCAAACCCCGATTCATATTCTGACGCTACCCAACAGCATTTTGCTGTTGCATTGGAGGTTGGTGGACTTGCATCATTGGAGCACAGGGCACATTCAAATTTTTACTTCTGGGTCTTTCACACCCTGCATCTGACTGTGACTATTATTCTGAGAAGGTACAAATCCAGCATTTTGGATCTGATTAACTGGATTTAAGTAACACTCCAGCTTCCAATGTCCCACCCTATTGCGGATGTGAACACGGATCTGGCCTTTTTAGACTATTTACGTCCATCCCTGTTCCCGGATCTATAGGGATACTCGCATTCTACCTCGCATTGGATTTTGTGTTTGCTAGTACACACCTTGCATTGTGCCCATATTATTTACAGCTAGGATCATCTGGCTAGTTCTTTTGAGCTGCTTTCATTTGAGCGACCATCAGCTTTTCCTTAAAAAAAAAATTTCTGCTTCATCTCTATCTCATCATGGTAGTATTTTGCACAGCACCAAATTTCCATCAATAGACTTGTTCTGCCAACAGATCAAACATTGCTGTATCATCATACTTATTTCTGGCTTCAACCCTGTCACAAACCTTGACACAAAATGCCCCATATCCTTTGCCTCTAACGTCTCCACACCACTGTATTGTTTGAAAGCCTGTAACAACCTCTCATAGTAAGCATGGATTGACTCCTTTGACTCTTGAGTCGTTCTGTCAATTCTGACCCATTCAACATTCAGAGGAGGCACTTTCCCTTGTCAGGTAAAATTAATTCTCTATGTCTCTTATGTCAAAATATAAATCAATTATAAAGAATGCTGTATTTAAAATACTATAAGATAATTTTGTTTTTTTAATGCCATGATGAAATATGGCAAACATGAAACATTACATTAATCTGTGCACTTTACTTGAATGTATTGCAGTGTGCCACATTTAAATGAACATGTTTCTCACGTTATGCAGAAAATTATCTATTTTCATCGTCCTGGACTCAACAACTTTATTCTTGTCAGCTGAGTAGGATATTTCTCCTTGCCCTGTGGAGCTGCAGCAGACATGAATAAAGAGCTAACTTATCTGGTCATGAAATCAATATTATCTTACTCTTTTCTGGATTTGTAAGTAGCTCTGGAACCACTGCATCCAGAGATAATCCATAATTCAAATTATCTGGGGTCCCAAAGATTCAAAGGGATGCAGATGTAGATCAAGGTCAATTTCATCTAGCAACCCAGTTATGTGAAATCATTTCAAAAGTAACACATGCCTTTGAACTAGTTCCGCTAAGCTTGCTGTCTTAGGACTACTTTCCATATTACTCTTTCAACATTCTCAAAATCACTTTGGTTTGCAGAGCAATATGTTTTCAAGCAGTCTAGAGAATAATGACTCGAAGAGTCACCGATAAATCAATAGCAACATGTTTCTACCCACTAACTAGAGCCAAAGACGGTCTGGGGAATTCGTCACAGCCTAGGATCCCTAAGTTCATACACTAAAGAGTCATATGCTGAACAGGGGGGCCTGCCTCGATTCTCTAGAAGTGTTCTGCTGTGTTTTTAATCTCGCCAACAATCACCGCCAATAAAGGTGTAATGTTACACAGTAGATTGATTAGGTGATTTTAGACTTTATGCAGTACAACTGGGTCACGATTTTATCCAGATAAACTTTATCTCTGCACTCCCTCCAAGTTCTTTTAACAACGGGGTTGAGTCCGTCTAGGTGGTACTATCCTACCTGGATGGGGGTAGATGGTCATATGAGGAAGCATAACACTATGTAGTGTGTGAGACCACCTAGTCCGTAAGGAGAAATTCCCCTCAGCCTTTTCTGATCACATTCAGCACACATATAGGTCCCAAAGTCCGGGAGATACAGATGGTCTAGTACGATGTAACTTTATTTTGTACTTACATGAAACCCCATACTCTTTCCGTTATTTGCTATGGTATCAACAACAGTTGCTGAGTTTTGGGAATCAGTGTTTTTTCATTGAAGGCCAGTGAAACAGAGGCCTGAAATGAGATGGGTCTCTGGTAATAGACTTCTCAGGGCACTGGGCTTGTCACCATGTGTCCTTTGGTAGACACCACTTAAGGGTTCCCTTCTAAATCATGCAAGACACTGCACTGTTTACTTGAGAAGTTAAAAAAGCTGTGCTCTAACAAATTTGATTATGAGACACTTGGTGGATTCCACAGCAATTGCAATTAGTTGTTCAGTGTGTACAGGCAGTCACACCCATGCCTGATACCTTTTAGCTAGGTTTGGGCTATACAAAACAGCATATACATACATGCCTAACTCAAAACATCATCCTTCAAATCACATTCAGGATAAAGCTATTGACATGCACTTTACAACTCTTGTTGAAGTACTGGAAAACGGATTTCTTCAGGTCTATAACTACCAGGTAGAAAAAAGATGCTTGTCAGACTTAATAAACTTTCAAGTCTAGGCAGACCTCAAATGGGACGCAGTCTTATTGTGCCAATACTTCCTTGGTGGAGCAGAGTTTAGTTCCATGCTAAATGCTATCCACTAATTTGCCACCTCTTTGGATAACACCAAAATGTAACCATAACCCCAGGTTCCCTTAAAGAACTCCAGCTCATTATTAGTCAACAATGAAGACACATTAATTTGAAGAGCAGTGGGAACTCTGGCAGGTGTGGATTCTAAATCTGAGAAGTTGGAGAATTTGGAGTTCATTCCTTGAACCTTCCTTTAGTCTTCCCTTCTTGGCTTCCAGAGTGTCTTAAATCACCTCAAGAGCTTTTACAAGATACATCCAAGCCTCTGCTTCTGAAAGCTGTTGAAGGGCATTTAGTATTAATTAAGCTACATAATTGTCCCAGAACAAAAAAAACGACTATTGTCCTTATCTCTGTGACCTGACAGAATTTCTCCCTAAAGACCCATTCCATATGATCACATTATTGTAGATTCTGGAGGTGTAAATCAAGTTGGTGTTAATAACATCTATAGGACTCCACAGTGCCTACGTTTCATGCTGATTAAAAAAAAGACATCAGCAGTGCCTCAAGGTGATCTTTGGAGATCAGCATTACTAGGAAGCACTACCGCCTCTGGGTGGGGCTTCACTTAGTTCCAAAAGTGTTGATGAAGGAGCTTTTGGCATGGAAAATAGTCTTTTAGTTGGCAAGGATTGGTGAGACAGAAGGTTTTCCCTTTTTAAAGGAGCCATGTTTAGTTTTAATTTAGTTACCCCAAATATTCTGAGGATATTGTTCAAACTTCATCTTAACAAAAAATGCCTCCAGACTTCCTACCAAGACCGCCTTTGTATTCTGCTGAGGAAACTCTAAAAAATCCAGACATACCAAGGGCTATCTTCATCAACTTGGAAAGAACTACCCGTTTGAAAATCTTAGTTTTTAGGTCACAGCCTACCAGGCAGCACAGCTGTCTGGTTTTCTAAAGACATCTTGGGGACTTCCAGAAAGTTGACCTAGGAAAGCATTCCGCTCATTGATTACCATTGACTTTGTGGTTTGTAACTCACACTTTCAGACTTCCCGTTTGCTTGCTTTATTTGCTTTAGGCTCTCCAGGTTCAGTTCATCCATCCCGTTGCCTAAACTGTGTTTCTGTTTTTTTTACATGAACTCGCTTTCTGTTACCACGCCTTTAAATGTTGTTCTCATCTTGTCACATTTGCTGTGCATTCAAAGACCAAAGTCAGATGTCAGGTGCTGACTTCCAAGGACACTTGTTTACTTTTCTTTCTCTGACTTCAGACTGAGAGGATTTATGTTGCAATCTTGCGGGATAGTAGGAGTAGGAAAGAGGTTTTTTCTAGCAACCAACATTTACATGAAGTGTGTGAGTATTTTAGAGTATATCAGAATTGTGAACGCACAGGTGAAGCACATTCTTGTTATTTCTGAAATGTGGTGGAAACAAATACTTTAACATGATCAATACAAATCATTAACCTAGGTTATTCAATTTCCACACATCTTGCCTGTGCACTGTATAGTTTTATTAGTAAAACTATATGTCTGTGCAAATATAATTTCATTTGAAAATGTGTTGTCTGTAATGGAAGTGTGCTACCACACCATGAATACTCCACTCTATGCCACTCTACTTTGCACCACTCCAGAACACTGCACTCTGCACCACTCCACTCTACGCCACTGCACTCTACACCACTTTATGCTACAACTCTTTACTCTGCCCTGTACTACTCTCCTCTGTGTGAGTGCACTCTTTGCCACTTCAGGCCACACCAGTCTACTCTGCACAACTCTACTCTATGCCACTCTGCAACACTGCACTCTATGCCAATGCACTTTGTAACACTCAACTCTAGGCCCTTGCACTCTGCCAGTCCACTCTGTGCCACTGTAATCTACTCTGCACCACTGCACTCTATGCTACTGCACTCTACACCACTCTACTGTATACCACTATAGCCACTCTACTCTATGCCACTCCACACCACTCCAGAGTAAGCCACTCTGCGCTACTCCACACTATGCCATTACAATAGACGTCACTCTCTAGTAGTCTACTCTAAAACATTCCACACAACTCTTCGCCATTGCTCTCTATGAAAATCCACGTCTCTCTCCAATACGTCACTAACTTTTAGCCATGCTGAACAAGGCAAAAACACATTGGCAAAGCCAATAGCTCTTGCACATTCGAGACCTATTGGCTTTGTCAATGCTTGTTTTCATTACATATGGTGATTTCACTCCAGGCAATAAAGCAGTAAAGGTCCCTGCTGCCTTGGTGGTTAGTTTTGTGCGTCTCTGATGAAACATGTTCATGCTGATGCAACATGTTTGGTTTTCAAAGATGTGTGCCCATCTTGCAGATTTATTGAACAGCCAAATTCCCTTCCAACCTTTCTTATCTGAACATGTCTTTTGTAAGTATTATGTACTGCATACATGTTCCTTCAACTTATTGGATACTGCGGAGGGAGTTCTGTGCAAACAATTTGAGCCCATACTATCAAGTGCTGTCTGCGTCTCCCAGCAATTTAGGAATATAGAATCAGGCATTCACAAATCATTAAAGTCTTACTGACTGCCACAGGCCGTTGTAAAATATGTGCAAAATTGAAGAGGTCTGTGATAACGTTAAAGCATGTTTTGGGGATCAATTATTAATCGTACTGGACTCATTAATGTAAATTTCAGTAATGTACCCCACATGTATGCACTGCAGTGCAATGTTTAAAGGGTGGTATTGGTGAAACCTTATACCGGACCCCTGTATAGAGCCAGTGATGACTAGGGGGCCTACTTACAAACTGGTTTTTGTAATTCGTTCAGTAGTGCTACAATAATACTACTCATGTACTGCAAAATGCTGTTCACAGGAGATTTAGGGAGGGATATGCACCCACCCACAAATTAGCAAGCCCATTGCTATTTAAAGCCTGTACTTCTAGGGTTACAACAGCCAAAAAAGGACAAAAAAAACAGTAGTAACCGTACACCACACTTCGCTACAGGGACTTAAAATAGAAATCCTGTAGGAATTAATGTTAACTTTCTTACAAATATTTACACATTTAATAAAATGGTAAAAATATATATACATCAAGATAATTATTAGTTTATATTATTTTAATCGCTTTTTATTTAAAAAAAATGATCAAATGAAACTGGTTGGAGACAACTTTTAACTATTTTTAATATATAAACAAATAAATGCAAACGTGTTGCCTTAGGTGGGTTTTTATTGTAATAATAAACTTTAAGAAAGTATTTTATTTATATTTAATTTATTTAAATTTTACAATTGACTAACAATTAAGTTGTTGTAGCACGATTGTGTACTCTTCTATAGTTAAATATATAAAATTAATTTACATTAATATTTAGCTCAAAAAATATTTTGACTACTTTAAAAAAAAAAAAAAACTATAATAAACGTTTCCCTGTTCCTAGCTGTTCGGAGAGCTCACAATTGTGGTAGTTACAAGTGGTTACTTTTCCCTCCTAAATAAAGCTCTACGCCTGGTGTTAGGAGGTGGAGTCATATAAGCATTCCCTTTGTAGTAAATTACTGCAAACTTTAAGAATAAAATTACATGTGTAAGCAAATTTTATTATTAGCATGATTAATTCAAACCAAAGCCAATTCAACGCATCACGTCTGTGAGCTATAGTACACACAAACATTATGCATTAATATGATTAAAACAGGCTATACAAACTGGCCAGGCGGGTTTTACCCCACCTGTTTTTTTTAAGATTCAAAATAAACAAAAAAAATGAGGACGGATCCTACTTAAAACAGATTTTAAAAAATGAGGATAAGTCTTTGAAAAAATGACATTTTGCAATGACAGTACAGCATTGACTATCACCCAAATCTGCTGGTGCTTGGTTACACCACGTGCTTGATGTAGAACAATGATGCCACTATCAATCCTGACTTTGCGCCGACCTTGCCGCTACCGGTTCATCCGTATTTGACAGAGATTTGCATGCCTGCACCATAAACGTAGTCCCCCGGCAGGCAATAGGAATCAAAAGGCCACTTAGCCAACTGATGACCGCTGGTCTGCATGTGCGTATTCCAAGGGCCATAAAGGAGTGTTTTAAGAGTATTTTCCTTTGCTCCCGCAGTGCTGGACATACACAGGAAAGATGCGCGAGGGACTCTTGTTTGTACCCACAAAGACGACACGCTTCTGACCTGAATTGCGTTTTCCAGGAAGGAACCATACCTTTGGTGGCAATCGACCCAAAGCGCAAAAGCATAAATTGTAGTTTCAGCGTTTGCCTAAAAAATGCCGATAGATATTCCTGGGGTCTGAGATTTTTATATGACAATAGTACCACCCAGGCATGTCGTCTTTTGGCAAGTATGTTCTTGTTAGTAATGAGTGAAAGTGACCGGGTTGCAGCGTTGGCCATCCGGTAGACCTCCCCTTTACTCAAGCTCATGTCCCAGATGGTGTCCATGCCCAGGGCCTTTATTGAGTTGTTTAGATGGTTTCCCCATGAGCCGGTAATAGTACGGTGCAGTTGTTCCTTGATTTCAAGCCATCATAGGTTACTTATTGATCCTGTTTCTGCAGCTCGCAGTCACCCGCAGAGTTTTACGTATGCATTCTTGCTCTGGAAAATATAGTTTTTTAACCCAAATTCTAGGTGAACCTGAGCTGGTGAGGCCAAGTTGGGAATCTGTAACACAGCTTTGTAGGCCTTTGTTTGAATTTGAGTAAAATCTGCTGCTTCTTTGCCCAGCATTATCTGGGCCCCATAAGTGACTGCTGGCCTTACCCATGATGTCATAACGGAGAGCAGATGATTATATGATGCACAGCTCAGTTTTTGTTTTAATGTCTTAAATCCATATGTCAGGGCTTGTGCTTTTGCTCGAACAGCGACCAGCTGGGGTTTGAAGGACAGATTTTTATCTACTATGAAGCCTAGATATTTATAGGCAGCGACGACCTCCACCTGAATCCCATCGATAACCCATGAGCAAGAATTGTGTTTCGAATCCACCAGTCTGACCACTTTGGTTTTATTCATATTCAATTCTAAACCTTGTTTGGTGATGTCACTAGTAAGAGCATCAATATTACGCTGCAGGCCAATTGGAGTTTGACTAAGAAGCACAATGTCATCTGCATACTGTAACCATGCAACTGTATCCTGAGCCCAGACCGGCGGATGGTTTGATAGCGAGGACAGAGCCTCGACAAGATCGGCTAGGTATAGTTTAAAGAGCATGGGGGCTTAGACACATCCTTGCTGTAGACTGTTTGAAGTATAGACTCTGTTGGTGACAGGGCTGCCTACTCTGATCTTAACTTGTGCCCAGATTCTTTTGTATAGTTCCATCATCGCGGGCAGCTGGGTATACCCCAGCTTTTCAATTTTTCCCACAGACGGGCTCTCAGGACTCGATCAAACATTGACTTAAGGTCGATGAAACAGAAAATAGCTCACTATTCTTGAATCTGGACTTGAAGCCTAACAAGGCCAGGGCAGTCAGGTTGGTTGAAGTTCCCATGCCAGCTCTAAAACCAGTCAGGCTTTGTGGTAAATGGTGTCTCTCTTGGATCCAACCCGATAGTTGTAGCAGCAGACATGATGCATAAAGCTTAGCTTCAATGTCAATCACGGCTATTATTCTGTAGTTTGTTGGAGAGGCAGGATTGCCTGTTTTGTAGATAGGGTGGAATATGCTGCCTTTCTAGGCTCTGGAAGGGTCTTGGAGCCATGGAGATCATTGAAAAGGAGCGCCAGATAGTAGGCCAGTAAGTTACATCACCTTTAAATAGGGCATTGGGAATACCATCCTGTCCTGCAGTATCTGCCATTTTTAGCTTTTTTTATGATGCCAATTAGCTGTTTAATATCAATGTCCTTGATGACGTTCGCTTGGTTTGGGTCTGCCTTTTTCTTGATTTTAAAGCCAAAATCAGGTGGCCTTGAAATGCTCCAGTTAGTTGTTAATGGATCCCCTGGTATCTCCATATGTGCTGGGGTTGAGTATAGTGCCAAAACATGGACTTCCCAAGAGGCAGCATCAATGCCTGCATTGGAGTGCTGTCATTTCCCATGTACCAGCCCATTCACCTAGTGCCAAAATGTACTATTGTTCTTCGTTCTATTGGACATCAAGAGCTTGCCCCACAGGTCTTCATAATACTGTCTTTTTTCCTTCTAGCAGACCTTCTTGTATAGTGATCTAAAATTCAAAAGTATTGAGTTATCAGGGGTCTTATTCTTACGTGTTTCCTTAGCCACTTTTTTGGATTCGCATGAAACTTGTTTTTTTAAATTGCGCAGGGCTCTATTGTACCTTGGCTGCTCTTTAGTGGCAACTTTTTGCTTTTCCTTTACAACAACTGCAGAGCTCGGGCTGGATGATTTATTTGGAAATTTATGCAGCAGAAAATCACACAAGTGCTTCCAAGCCTTCACCCGAGCTCCTGAACACAAAACTATACTTCCCTGATTTTCGATTTCATTTTTTAGCTGTTCCGGTGACCCCGTGTCACAATGTACTGCTTCCATCACTTTCTCAATGCCTAGCCCTTGCCATTTCAACTTCTTTACTTTCTCGGTCCTTGGAGTGGCAATGATGATGTTTGAAGTTGGTAAGCGCTTACATGCCCATCTAAAAAGTACGGCTTGCGGAAAATGGTCTCTTTCTGGGTGTGCAAGTATTTTATAAGTAGCAACGAGTGGCAGTGCTTCATCATTTATTAGCATAAAGTCAATTGTTGATTTCATAGCACCATTTGTAGAGGTTACCGGTGGGTAAAGATCTCCCCCTGGGTGCATCTTCAAGCGACTTAGTCCCAGTTTTTCAAGCCAATTATTTAGATATGGCCATAATGTTTTTTCCCCTGTCTTGGATGGCTTTTACTCAGGTCCACATTTAAGTCACCGGACACAATATGAGTGGCCTCCTTATACTGCCTCATCAATATTTTAAGTATGTTGAACAGAGTTTCCAAATTTTTGCTGTTTAACTCTTTGTTCAGATGAATGTAAACATTGGTTAACATTAGTGAGTTCGTAGTCCCAGGTGGCTCTTGGGAGTCCAACTTTATTGGCAGCAGCCTGTCGATTCCAAGCTCAATTTGTTTGATGGCCCAGCTGATCTTGCTTGAGCATAGTGGGATAAGACCACCTTTCGCATGCCCGAAATTTTGGAGCCTAACTGCTGGGACATGCCAGCCGGCACAGCCAGAGATTTAAATGGGCTCTGTGCACCTTGTTTCCTGGAGCATGGTTATATCAAATGTCTGTGAGAACTTCAGACCATGGCATTTCCAAGTGCATATGCATGAGTGATCCTCAGTCGTAGTTTCTCAAACTCTAGCATCAGGACCAATTACTGTAGTTGAACTTGGTGGGCTGTTGCACTGCCCGATTCCCACTTGTGGGCATACCAATGAATACTTAATGCCTGCACCCCTGATCAAGCAAGCTTAGGTTTCTTACTATGGTTACATTTTCACGCCTGCTTTGGGTCTTCTCTACTCTAACTGCTCCTTTCAACACCAATGCCTCTTTCACTGCTCCCGGGAGCAAGGGGCTAGGATATTGGCAGGGTTTTTGAATTAGTAAAGTAATGCCCCATGTGCAAAAGATGTCTTGATGAAACAGGATTTGAGTGGCAATATCAAAAGAAACCCAGGAAGTAAGAGTTGCCTCTTTATCCCGGTTGTACGTGTGCGGGACGAACTCCACCGACTGCAACTCGTCCGTAGTGATATGGCAAAGGGGACGAATTTCATTAATGAGCCTGATGATTGATCCTCTGTTTAAGATGTCAAAGGTACCTATTGAATTGTACCGGGGGATACAAAGAAGTTTGTGAGTGCTCAAAGCTTTGGAATACAAAAATGGTTGTCCTCCCAGCGGGCATTTTAATGTTGACGATTTCAGAGTAGTATCAAGTTTTGTGTATTGTACCCTGTCGGGGGTAGGCTTGATGTCAGCCAGTGCAACCTGTTGCGGGACCTTGCGGTGCTCAAATGCTGTGGGAGATTGATTAAATTCTATGTGATCAAAGGCTACGTGCCCAGTGTTATCACCACTGCACCCTTGCACAAAGTTCTGGTTAGTGTTGGAATCTACTTCCAGGAAGATGGAATTACTGATCTCCCACTGAGCTGATTTTCTGTCCCAGTCGGTATGCTGTGGCCTAGATGTCCTTGAGTGGGTGATTTCCATGACCTAATGGACTGCTACAAGCCCTGTCAGTTTGTATGGGGTTTTCCTGCATGTCACCTGCCGCCAGGGAGGTGTCCTGCAAGCCTCCAGGACTCCATTGTCTTTCCCCACAGGGTCTTTGCCCTGCGTACCGGTGAACTTTACAAAAGACTTCCAAATGCTGTTTTGTTGAGCTACCTTGGCCTTCTTATGGGCTTTCCTTAGTTGTTTCTTATCCCTTTTAGTATGTGAGACCTTAATTGTTACTGTGGCTGTTAGGGCTTCTCCTGCAGTCCCTTCCTCAATGGGACTTACTAGCAGAGTGATGGGAGCCCCAATGGAGTTCTGGATTACCTGCTGCTGGGAGGGGCCTGTTGCCTGTGGATTGCTGGTTACTAATTTGTGATTTCTAATTTCACTATCGGCTGTGGGCCTTTAATGGAGATTCTTGTGCGAGGGTCCGGCCCTCTGACAGAGCCCATTCTGAGATCTGAAGCTTGAGCTCTGACTTCCTTCAAGATTTCATTTAGACGTTCTGTAGTTTTGGGGGGGTTGTCTCCAGTGGGGGCACATTGACAATGCACTTGCTGAGTGTAGGTATGAGTCTGGACCAGGGGTGTGGAATTTATTAAAATATCTACTTGTCCAGGGGACAGGTTGCTTCTCAAATCTACTTGTCCTGTAAAAAGATCTACTTGTCCCTTTGGTGCCATGTAGTGTGGCGACAAATTATGGCAGCAATTAATAGCCTCTCTGATTATGCCAGGGCTACTACCATAGTAGGGCTTGAATACTTGGAGTTTCAATCCCTACTGTAGCAATTTCCTTATTTTGCCACCTTTCTGCAGATCTGCATACTGGGGCTGGAGGAAGCAGTAAGCAATAGTTCCAGGGCTGGAATGCCTTTGAGTCTGCAAACCTACTAACCTGCATGTTTTAAAGATTTTTACCAGCTTTTCTCTAATATTTTCCCATAATAAGAAAGGTTGGACATTTACTCCTGACAATGGCAGAATTAGAACTTCTTCCAGGGTTGGGAAGAAAGTGGCTGGAGGGAAAATGAACTTGCAAATGCTCAATAGATTTTCACATGAGCAAATCTACACATCGTATTTACCCACGCTAAAATACAGTTCACAAATATTTTATAGGGGTACGACATATACCATGGGTGCACTTTTGTGACTTTCTTTAAGAATTTGGGGCCACAAGTAGGTAGGTTCAGATTTGTGACCTGCAAATTGCGAGTCGCAAATCCGAATGTAGGATGGTGTCCTTGACACCATCTGTGATTCGCAAGGGCTTCGCAAATGCCCACATCTTGAATAATCATGAGGTGGGTCTCAATTTGCGACCCCCTCACGAATAGTGGCCTGCTGGAGACAGCAGACCACCATGTCTGTGACTGCTTTTCAATAAAGCAGTTTTTTTTTTTTTTTTTTGTAATGCAGCCCGTTTTCCTTAAAGGAAAACGAGATGCATAACAAAAATGAAAAATGAAACGTTTTCGTTTCATTTTTTCAGAGCAGGCAGTGGTCTGCAGGACCACTGCTTGCTCTGAAAAAAAGTTTACAGTGACATTCACAATGGGAAAGGGGTCCCATGGGGATCCCTTCCCTTTTGCAAACGTGTTAGCACCCATTTGAAATGGGTGCAAACTGCGATTGGTTTGCGCCCGCGTTCTCGGTCACAAAACAATCCTACATTGCACTGCGAGTTGCAATTAGGAAGGGAACACCCCTTACTAATTGCGAGTCGCAAACCCATTTTGTGATTCGGTAACCAGGTTACTGAATCGCAAAACTGGGTTTGTGCATCGCAATGTGCTTTTTGCACGTCGCAAACAGCGAAAGTCGCTGTTTGCGACATGCAAAATGCTACCTACATGTGGGTCTTGGTCCCTAATTAGGTCTGGTGTTAACAAAGACATTTTGTTTTTATTAAACTTCTATTTCTCTCTCTTTCGGCTGGCTTTACTGTGAGTGATTGCATTCTGCTCTTCCACAAGGAGCATATTGCCACACAAAGTAGTTTTGTTCAGTGTCAGGAACTACAGTGGCAATCAGTGACGTAACGAAACTAGAGGGTGCCCCTTTGCAAAGAACATGGAGGAGCCCCCTCTCCAGACTCACTCAGGGCAGGTGCTGTGCTGACGGGGCCACCTGGAGGGCGGCTGCGGGGCCTTTGTTATGCCGCTTGTGGCAACGTGTGCTTTAAGAGTTCAAAAACTTTTTTGGGGGGGGTTTGCCAATGTTTGTTACAATGTTGAAGGCCTGGTAGCTCCCACAACAATAAAGTGTTACAAAAGCCATGTCAAAACAAGACACGCATTGATGAAACTAAAAGACTTATAAAAATATGTCAGATCAGTTGGCTTTGTCAGTGTTTGTTTATTTTCATGCTTCCCATAATCGTGTTGAAAATGGTTACACTGATTTTTCCATTAGAAATATTTTTGGGAAATACTAGCATGTATCAACACATTTTACTAAATGACACTTCATTTGCATATAATCAGAGAGCATTCTGGGAGCATTATACTTAGCCTCTTAGCCTAAACTTTTCAAACATGTGTGTACACGTTTTTTTTTTTGTACTGGAACCAACGTCAGTAGTGAAGTGTGACCTTAAAACATTTATTTACAGCACGCACCCTAATAATGAAGGCTTTCAAATAATGAACCATAAATACAAGTTCGAACAGCATTATCTTTTGGAAACACATTACCTCAACTGCAGAGAGTTCAACTCTCTGTAAACAGGCAGCCAAAGGGTTTGTGCTGCAGGGGGTTGGGCCTACTTGTCCCAAGGACAAAGTAAACATAAAAACTTGTTGCCCTTGACCCCAAACAAGATGTCCCGGGCGTCGGGCGATAGGAATTCCACATCCCTGGTCTGGACCCTTCTAATGAGGTCGTTCAAACCTTGAAGTTTCTTGTCAATGCTCACAATATGTACTGCCAAAACGTTAAGTAAGTCCACCTGGGTTTCCTGTTTGCCTGCTTGATATAAGATTGCTGTGGACATGGTGTCCATGGCTCAAGCAGGGCTTGCCAGGAGGCACCCGGCCTCCCCAAATGCTGGCCCGGCCTCCTTTTATGGAGCATCCGACGAAGAAGCTGCAGAAGCTTTAGTCTCTGCTGACCGACTCAGCACTGAACCAGTTGCTCGCTCCTGCTTAACTGGAACACTGGGAACACTGAACACCAGGGGTTGAAGGGAGAGTGGGCCACAATCTCGACTTGTGGGCTACAGCTGATAGTACGGTGATTCAGGGTGGTCGTTGGGCTAGCTTGAAACCCCACCCCCCCTCCTTGCATGGTGTTTGAAACGAACAGGGAAGCCCCCATCTCGGATGAAGATACTGTGACGTGCGAATTGGAAGTTTCCAAAAGATCGATTAGTGGTGGAACATAACTTGTTGTGCTGTAAGTGGTGCCCTGCCCCCACAAGTTCACTGGTAATTGCGATGGTTGTGGCACTAATGGTACCGGCAGTAACGGCTGTGGAGATGGTGAAGGGAAATTCTGGCTCCAGTTGTTATAGTTGCTAAGATTCAGGCTAGAAAGAGAGTCCTGTTGATTACAAATGTGTACTTCAGCCCTGGCCTTATTGTTGGGAGCATTCACGGTACTTTGGGTGCTACAGAGTAGGCTTACCTTGTCGGGTGAAATCCTTTCTGTCGCTGCGACGGCCGCCTCCACGACATTCGGGTGCTGTGAGTCTGTCTGAGTGGAGATGAAAGCTGAGGTAGGTTTATTTACTGGCTTATGTAACAAAAAGTCAGTAATTTTATACCCCTCTATCTTGTGTTGACCAGCCAATTTACTTGAGTTACGTTTGCACAAGTTGTTAGTGGCTTTCTCAGACGTAATTAGACTGGTGATGGAGTCATTTGGCCGGCCCGTTGGATCTACTTGTCCCGCAAGCCCCGGGGAACTTTGCCTTAGCCTTTTTGCCGCCTGTCTTCTCCCACGAGTTAGTGGAATCCTTACTCCTCGGTTCTGAACCTGCTTTGGCAGTTGATGGTTATTGGTTACGAATTGTGGGTTAATGCGTGACCAAGCAGCAGGACTAGGCTAGACTAGGCTGGGGTTGAAGGCCTTATGATGGTCCTGTGGTAGCGCCTGTGCCACGAAGGAGTGGAGTGGTGAGACAGAGGTGAGTTGAGAGGGAACTTGGCAGACTTCCCTTAAACACAAACCGCACTGGCCTTACGCCGGCCACTTCTGTGCAGAAGGTGGCTGCTGCATAGGGCCCTTGAATTGCGCTCACTACACTCTCAACGCGCTCTGGCTGTTCCCACGCTGCTGGATTGGACTGCACTGCACGGCAGGCGCTAAAATGTTGATCCTGGGCCTTGGCCTTGGTCCTGGTTCAAGTTCAAGACTTGGTCCTGGTCCCGATCCTGGGTCCTGTGTCTTTATTCCTGAAGGCCCTGGCTCCCGAAAAGAAAGGGCTGTGGCTGAGGCTATTGTAGGACGACTACCAAAAATAAGTGGCAGAGGAACTCGAAATATCAGGGGCCTTGACACCCCCGCCATTCTAATCACATGGGGTGGACACAGTAGCCACCTACTGTGCCCTCTATGCCCCTAGGACCTCTGGGAGCCACTTGAATCCGGAGCCTGGGCTGGACTGATCTGAGCCAGGCAAGCACTGAGACAGAGGCTGGAGTGCTGGGTTGGGGGTTTGGTGGGTTGACTGAGTCAGCGCAGTGCAGTCTCACCTTGACTCACATCTGCCTCGCTGCCAGCGGCCGCTTGCCACTGCCTCTTCACCTTCCTCCTTGTTCCTATGGCGCTCCTTGCGAGCTTGTGTGCTGTGAGCCACCCTGCACTAGCGTCTCCTCACGTCTCCGTCTTTCCAAAACTATTTAGGTATATTCCACCATTTAAACATGCATAATGACTGGAGGAGCATTAGACTTATCTGCTCTAGATCCCTTGGCTGCCAGCAGACAGATATGGAGTCCTCAACGGTCTCAGCGTAAACACAAGTGAGAAGGAGGCTTAATACATAAGTCCACCTTCCGCTACTTGCACCGACCATCTATAAAATCAACCCAACTTCCGTTGTCCGTCAACTGAAAATTTAGGACTACACCTCTGCATTCAATGCACAAACAGGAGATGAATGATCCACTACTCCCTTATGACGTGGAAAAACACTGCGAACTCTGGTTACTGCCCAGTGGTTATAAATACCGTCTTAACTCAGAAACAATGTGACTAAGCTCAAGAAATCTTGCGTGCCCGGTTCTATATGTGTAGATTTACCTATGTGCTACTTTGTTTTTGTGAAAAGCCTGCATTATGTCCATCCGCGATTCTCATTGTACTGTTTTTTGTAGCTGTGGCCTGGCCTCAGACAAGGGCCTTGTGAGTTCCTTGTGTTTGTCTGCATAATTTACTATTTATTACTCGGGATGGCAACTTGTTGCATGCTTGGTTTGGTGTGCCTTTAATGACTTTTGTCATTGTGGCAACTCCAGTATTTCGTGTTTCCTCTACTTGGCATCTGAGCCCAAGGCTATCCAGGTAAATAATTGAGGAGGAGGGAATGGAGGACATTGTGGGAGTGTTCCAACAGTTGTTCCCATGGATGTTAAACAAGCGCATTCTGATGATTCACTATTTATTTTCCTTCTGTAAGAACAGAATGTAGTCTTGCTAAAGCGTTTCCACAAGTAACTGCAGCTTCTAAGCCAGATCCAACAAAAAAATGTTAAATGTTGAGGAGTGTTTGAACAGAACAACGGTGAGCTGTGGATTTTTTGCCAAGTCATTAATCAAAGATGGAGGTCATTTGAGTGTGGGATCCTAACTAAAATAAGGGACGGGAAATTGGGCCAGGAATTCACTCGGGACATTCGAATATTATAGATGCTACTAAATGTCGGTTATCTAAAGTAAGAAGTAGACTTGGCATACACGTTTTAATCAGTGAGAGCCATGTCTTCCCACTGCAGTTACCTGTATATTTTAGTTTAGACCCTTCTTGAAGTCGACTCTTAGTAATAGACATCATTTGTGTGCCCTACCTTTACTCCTTTAAATAAAATATCCTTTATGCTTTCCGCAGCTATGTTGAACATTTCATTATTTTTCCATCACGATTCTTCCTGCCAGCCCTGCTAAAGATATTCTGGTTTTATTCTAATGGTTTATGGATTTCTAAGGGCCGCTTTCCAGTTTGATGAGACATGCCTTGTACATACCAGATGGGATTCTCATTCTGGTGTGGTCCAAGAAAAGGGGATCTGGGTATCGGTGTGTTTACACAGGTGCCTTTAAAAGAACATTTGCTTCAAGTGGTATAATCTTCCCACTTATCTCCTTCCAGGTGTACAGCTGTTAGAGCTTTGAGAAAGTCACTTAGTGAACAACATGTTTTCCCGTCGGTCTCCTGGCGCTTAGGTCCACTCCACAGGGGTGTCTGTCGTCTTTTCCCTTGTTTGTCTTATTTTATTCACACACGATCAGGCATCCACACGCCTGTCTCCGATTCTCTAGCTGTTTGCCTTTCGCCCCATAAGCTTTTTCTATATTTTCAATGGAGAGCTTTTAGATTTCTCTGGAATCGGGTGCGCCATATTTACCAGTGCCTTTACACCTCCTTAACGCGAACCGTTCCGTAAAGGTGAACAACTTCCATTGAGGAAATCTCCGGCAAGCAAATATCTATGGCCCAGTCCTGCAGCTAAGTTAAATTGTAATTCAGGAACTTGTATAATGCCCAAGATTGGCAGAAATCTGCGATTTTTAAGGACAGACAAAAAAACTTTAATATGTAGGTGTATTTGTATCTATCTGGAGCACAGGCGCAAATACATTGTATGGATATTGGGGCCCATTGTATCTTTCATATTCGCAAACAAAGTATGTGCAATTGCACATCGGCCGGTGTGCAACTGAATGCAGTTTTCTATTCGCAGGGGGTGGCAAAATAACTGCTTAACAAATATTAATTAGGTTGGTCGGCGTTTGCGACCTCCTGTAAATGCCTGCCAGTGTAGCGATGGAGGCCCGCAAGACACAGCAGGTGCTGTTTTTTTGGTGCTTGTTTTCTTTCATCATGTTTCCTGTTTGGGCTACTTGGAGTTCACACAAGGAATACCTTCCCTTTGCGAATCCGTTACCAGCCCAACTTGGGGTTCAGTAACTAGGGTTTGCAACAGCAGTTGCAGTCCTAAACAAGTGAAACACTGCATTCCAAATGACAGATTTGGAATACATGCCCCTTTCGTGCCTCCTGTTTCTGATTCAGAAAGGATCCTAAAAGCCCTTTCCCAAGTGTGAAATAATTTTACAGTTCACAAGAGGGCTTCAATATTATCAAATAGCTAATTTGCGGCAATAAACCATGTGATTTTGCAAATCACAGGCTTTGAGATGGGAAAAGGGGTTTCTATATCAGGACATTAGTAGTTTTTTCTTTTTTTTTAAAACTTTATGTAGCACAACCAGCTCTCCTTTTAGGGGGTTTAGTCTTCTTTTGATCCTCAACAAAGAGTTAAAAAAGAGAATGCGAGGGAAGTAAATGACTTCTTACCATGCTACCAAGAAACCAACCAATAAAATAATCTGAACAAATGGTGTGCAGTGGGGCCATCACATGTGTTGAGTCACAAATTACTAGGCATTTTTCTTGCCACTTATAGTGCCCGTGAACGACAAACCTCTCCCCCCTACTTTATTAGTGCTGCAATGTAATGGTAGTTGGTGAATATGGCAAAATTGCCCGAGCTTAGAAGGGCTAAATACTGAGTCTAAGTCGATCTAAATCTGTTGGAAAAAAAGAAAACTCTGAACATGAAAGGTTGTTTACATATCCTACGGATTCCGATTAGTCTGTAGCCCAAGATATCAAACTTGAACCGTTACCTCATATCACTGGTTCTTCTACTTTACCTAACTAGGTTTTTACATCTCTTAACTCATGTTGTTTTTATATCAATGCAGTTTACCTCTTTGAAAATCATGCTATGTGTTTGCTAATTTTTTAATTCAAGTTTCGTGATGCATGACTTTGTCATGCAACAAAGATGTTGTGAAAATCATTTGAAAATCATTTTGCCTTTTGGCATATTTAAACATCCGGTTATTCTCTGATGGATACTTCTAACCACAGATTGCTCACTGTGCCATATTATCCAGGATCCAGACTGGTACTGGGAAACGTCTCCACAGCAGTGCTCCTGTGTGCCATCACGTGGCATCATGCAGCTATGTGCTGGCACCGCAATGACCTGAAAGTGACAGGAAAGAGCTGAATATAAGCACCACTCTGCGTCAGTTCCTTACTTTTTCGCCTTCTAAATTGGACCTAGGGATCTGCTCCCAACTGTTAGTTTTCTGAAGGCTTATAAGGATTTCAGCCCTGCAACAGACCGAGGGCTTCAAGATGGCATTGCATCAAATATTCAATGCATTTTCTGAGTCTCAATGGTGCGGCTTCGGGCCCCATGGAACTGCATGGCCCTCAGATGGGTTACTGCTAGTGGAGCCACCTCTGGCACCCTCTATGCCTTTAGGGCTCTTTACCCGGCCCTTAACAATGCTGATGCAAACTCCTACCCTGGGCTGCCACTGTTTGGGAAGATGTCCCAGTGCCGCCACCAATGTCAGACCCTGAACTGACTTTGGCTCGAGTTAGGCTGCAACATTATAAAAGTGCAACCGGTCGTCATGCAACCTGACTAACCCTGTGCCTCTGTCACATATCACATACCAACATAGACTTCGTTATCTTTTTTGGTTCAGACTCTGATCCTATGCCAGAGCAGGAGACAACCAAAAATGTTAAGGATGATGGGAATGGTTTGCCCCTTTCCCAATGTACTGATGATGATTTATACATTGATTTACAGAAGGTCAATGGGATTTCCAGCTGTTTGAGGCAGCCCTTGACTTGCCACTATTGCTCTAAACGGAAGGGAGTGCATCATTTGCATGGTGTGCTGGCAGGCAGATAAGGCACTAGAATTGCAGCTGGCCTCCATTGAGACCAAGACAAATGTTTTTACTGAACTTTTCAACATGAACACGAAGGACACCAGAGTCCTTGCTTCCTTTTAATGATGCTGTCACTGATACTTTAATGGGAACTTTGTTAACACCTTATTCTTGCTCACTTGTGATCAAGCATGTGGCCTGTTGTCACAACAAGTTCCAGGTGACCCTTCTCACCAAGCACCTCTCCCCAGAGAATGTTATTGTTCAGGCCTTGACCAGTAAAGTGAATTCAAACTCATTTCCAACCACTCCTCAGGAGAGGAGTCCAAAAATATTGATGCATTTTGGCAAGTACAGTTTTTTGTTTTTTTCTGCGAGTCTAGCACTGCGATATGTTAATGCGGTTTATCTGCTGGGCTGTTTCATGCTTGCCTATTGGTTCATGGCTGATGAACTCTTGCCAGCAGTCCTGGTAGGCCTTAGGACCTCTCTGGCCCAAATTGTCTGCGGTTGACAGGACAGTTGACGTTGTCCAACAGTAGGGAGAATCCTACCTAAATGTTTTCACTACTGTCAAGAATGAATGGTATCAAAACGTTTGCATGTTGAATTTTCATAAGAATGTTTGTTAATGGAACACTGTACTCATGTATGACTTCCCAACCACGCCTCTCCTGCCCTGAGTTCTGAAAAAGATCAGGAATGACAGGGCTCAAATCATCCTAATGGCTTCAGATTGGGCCTGGAGAGTGAGTTACTCAGACTTTCTGGGCATGAGCAACATGTCTCCTCCAAACAGGCTGACACTTCATCACAAAAGCTTGTCTCAGCAACAGAGTAGGGTCATTTATCTTAATCTAATCAGTATACACCTCCATGCATGGAGATTGAGCAGCGGCAATTTGACTGCATGATTTGTCACCTGACATGGTGCATGTCATCCTTGCCATCTGTCTCCCTGCCACAAAATCTATTTATGCCTGGTGCTGGAAATAATTTGTGACCTGGTCTGGCATTCGTAAGACTGACCTCTTACAAGCAAAGCTGTGGGATGCCATTTTGTTTTGGCTTTGGCCCAGCACGGCCTTGCAGTAAGCCCTGTTAAAGGTTGTTGGTCTTTTTGATCTTAGTTTGCCACATCAACTGTCCTTGTTTAAATCACCTTTTGTGATGAGATTTATTAAAGGTTTGACACCCATGTTGCCTGGCAAACAGTTTGCAATGCTAAGTGAAACCCTAACTTGATGTTCCTCATAGGTACGCTTTTTGAGCCAATGCATAGCATATCACTGCATCCATTGACCTCAGACCGGCTTCCTCATTGTGATTGTGTCAGCTTGTTGCATGAGTGAACTTCAGTCACTTTCTGTGCAACCACTCTACACCACATTCTTTTCCAAGTGAGTTTGGTGCTGAGGACTTTGGTATGCTTCTTACCAAAAGTCATGATTCCCTTCTATGTTGGTCAATCCATCACTCTTCTAGTGTTCCTTGCACCTGCTCACTCCTCAAGAGATGAGGAAGACTCTGTCTTTTAGACCCCAAATGGACTGTAGGTTTCAATATGTAAGTTGCAGAAGACCATTGAGTAGATAAACAGATTTTTTGTGGGGTTCTCTAAGCACGAGGAAAGGGAAGGTGCTGCTCAAGAGTACCTGGTCAAACTGGCTAGTCTTCTACAGTAAAGTTTGCTAAGCACTGTCCAAGAAACAGCCCATGCAAGTTCTGAGACACCACTCTACCAGGGCTAAGGCTGCTACCACTGCAATGGCACATGAAGTGCATGTCTTTGACATCTGCCAGGCTGCGCTGTGGGTGCCCGTGCATATGTTCAATACTGCTTGGCAGCTCGGTCCAGTGGTAGGGGCATTTTGCCTGCTCTGTCCTGCAACACATTTTTGTCTGAGTCCACTCCACAAACCCTCTTCCTTGACAGGGACTCCTAATGTCTCTATTCTAAGTGCAGAAGTGAGGAATCAGTGGTTCGAAGTAACCTTCAGAAAAACAAGTTACCTCTGGTCACATTGTTTTTGATCGATCCTCTATCAAACTACAAATTCCTTACTGCTATCCCTCCTCCCTGTTCTGGATGTAGTAGCCTTGTTTTATAATCTAAAACCGGTCCAAAATTAGTTCTCGGAATACCATTACCAACAGTTATTCACGCACCACATCAAAAGGCATAGAGAGGGTTAAAGATGAGCAACTGACATGAGAGCACAGTGGTGGCAATTTTACGTGTCTCCACTCCATCCCTTCCAAGACGGTGTGGAGTCAGCAGTGCACTGCATGAAGCCGTCTGGCAGCACTTGGGAGCATTGCTTTAGATAATTTTTCCAGATCCAGTCAGGCATATGGGAAGTATTCTAAAGTGAAGAATCCGTGGTTAAATAGTGTGTTCACTAGAAAAAGCCCTGGCCAAGGTAAGTAACTTGACCTTTAGTGCAAAAATGCTCATTTGCTTTTTAGTGGGCTGTAAAGGGGGTGTGTGAGCACTTTCAAGCACCAGCCACAATCCTGATCAGGGTGAACCGGAGAAAGACACTAAATTAACCTGTGCTTAACCCTCTGTTTGCTTGGAATAAAAGCAGTCAGGCTTAACTTAGGAGCAATGTGTAAAGTATTTCTGCAGTACTTAAACAGTCATAAAGTAAAAAACAAACACAAGAAAGATCCCACACTAATTTAGAAAATAGAGTAAAAATGTAATACATTATTTGACTCCAAAATGACAAAATCCAATCAGTAGAACCAAAGACATACAGTTTCACAGATTTAAGAAAGTATAGCACCTAGAAGGACACAGCGTGCTCAAGGTTATCTTGTTGTGCTGGATTGGGGGAAAGTCACAAGTTCAGGCCAACAGTGTTGGAGTGCGGGGTAGATACAGGGAACAAGCTGGTCCTTCTGAAAAAGTTACCTTCTCAAAGTCCAAATCAAAGAGGCCAGTTTGTGGTGTAGGAGGCCATGAAGAGTAGGAAGAGCGTGACAGGTGGCCATCGATGTAGCGCTAAGATCCTGTTGCATCTTGGGCTGTCATTGCAGGTGCTTTACTTCGGCTGTCAGCACAGGTTGGTGATGATGTAGCGTGAAGTGCGCTTTTGTGTTGTGGCGATAGCTGTAGCGCAAGAGTCTGGTTCATTGGAGCTTTGCAAGGGCTGCAGTCTCTGGCCACAAACTGTCCCATTTGTGGTCACGAAGGGCCCAAAACTTCAGGATTTATCCTTTGTGTTCAGAGGAGGGCACATCGATGCAACCAAGGACCCAGGACTTAGGATCAGGGATTCACTCTTGCAGAGGCCAGCTAAATTCAGCTATGTCCATTTGCTGGTTCAAGCATGTCCAGTTGCAGCAGATCCGCATGGCAGTTGCATTGAGGCCTCTGGAGGCTGTTATGACCCTGTTCCTCTGAACATGAGGTTAGTTAGCAGACCCATGGAGTTGCTTCACATATGCTGGAATGAAGGGAGCAGGCCCAGTCTTCTCAGACAGCTAAGCAGTCCTCAGGCAGCATGCCAGTCCTCTTGCAGCAGAGCACTCTTTCCTCTGTAGTATCCACAGGTCAGGGGTGTACTGAAGAGCTGGACTAAGGGTCCAAGATATCTGGTGTCAGCTTTGAAATGGGGAAAAATGTCCTGACTCACCCCCCCCCCCCCCCACCCCACCCCCGCTACATAGGTTTCTGGAGTTTCCTTCATCCAGAATGTGGTCCCAGGATTTTTGGACTCACCAAAGGCTAGTGAGAAATGTTTTGTGTGTGTACTGTGGAAGTGCAAGTTTGGTAGGTAACAGCTTTGCCCCTTTCATCAGATCAAGATGTCCCATCCTGCCAACCCACCAGTCACCCTTTGTTAAACTGTCTAAGAGGAATATGACAATAGGACAATAAGACAATGATCAACTGCTGTTACACCTAGGGTGCAGGCACCAAATGGTTAGGGTAAAAAAAACACACCTTTCTAAAGTTCCATTTTCAGAATTGTGACTTAAAATCAGGCTGTACCATTAAAGCGGGTCTCAAATTACAATTTCTTAGACACCAAACATGATGGTTCTAACTGTTTCCCAAACAAAGGTTATCACTCATTAAATGGAATAAGTTACCCCAATGTTATCCTATGGGAGAGGCTGACGTTGCAGAAGTTAAAAAAAAGATTTTCGACTTTTTTACTACCAGGATATGTAAAACTTAAAAGTACATGCCCATCATTTGAACTATAATGCACCCTACCAATGAGAGTCTTTTATGTAATAAAAAGAAAGGTTTTAGCTAGGTATAAAGGTTTATTATGACAGGGTGAAATGACAGTTTAAAACTGTGTACAGGCTGGAATAGCAGACCTGAGACTTTTTTTTTTAAATGCTACTTGAGTGGGTGATATAAGTAGTCCTTCAGGACCACTAGTCCCATTTAATTTACAAGGCTTAGGTATATGAAGTACCACTTTGCTAGGGGCTCATAGGTAAACTGAATGTGACATTTAAGTGTAAGCTAATTTTACCAATTTTGAAGAGTGAGCACAGGCACTTCCTCACTGGTTAGCAGCGATAAAGTGCACAGAGTCCTAAAAGCCACAAAAAAAACGAGCTCAGAAAAATGGTGGTGACTCTACACAGGGGGCCCACATCCTGCATGTGAATGCTAATTCAGATCCTGAGGTATAATGATGATGCAGCAGAGTCACTTTCTAGGGATTATGTTTTTTTTTTTTAGGTATGTCTCTTTTTTCTAGGTGTAATTTGTAGGTGTGTGGCCTTGACAAGTAGCGCTTGCTTCGGGATGGAATTAATACTTTTATGGCTCAGTCTACATACAGATTGTTTTTTTCTAGTGACTTTTCATTCTTCCTCTCTGCTTCTGCTTGACTTCTCCCATTGCTGGACTGCAGTAACTGAAGTTTAAAGTTATAACCATGGCATTTGGAGCAGACCCTCTTTATAGACTTTTTCTATATCTAGAGAATACAACTTTTTCCGAAATAAGTGCAGAGGGCATCAGGGGTCGTGGGTTTCTGGGCAAGATATCTAATCAACAGGGAGTCGACCACTCTGGTGACTGAAAGCGGGATCCCTAATGAGTTATCTCAAAACCCTCAACCAGTAATTCCCGTTAGTGATGTAGGTAATCACCGCTATGGTTTATTATTGGATAACTATCCTCTCAGATGGAGTTGGCACCCACCTGGTGAAGTGAAACCCCATGAATATGCTATCCAATAATAAAACATAGTGATGATTACCTACACCACAAATGTGAAGTACTGGTTGAGGGTTGAGGGATAACTTCTTAGGGATCCTGCTTTAAGTCACCAGAATGGCTCACTCCCTCTTGACCAGATATGTTACAATAGGAAGCTGAGTGAACACATAATATGCTTCTATCTCCCTTATTTGATTTTTTGGTTTCTGGGCAAGATATCTACTGCACTTAATAGCAATGCAAAGGCAAACATGTATGTTGGACTTGGACTCTCAATTTTGATAAAGTTTTCAATATCTTGGTAGAATTTTCATTTTATAACAATTTTATAATCTGCAGTAAGTTTTTCTCAGGTAGACAGTGCAAGGGACATTCTTTGCTTAGTTCTGTATACCTCTTTATAGCTGCAAGCTTCGTAACAGAAATTATTCTCTGCATTATTTATTGCCTACATTAAATTGATGTATAATGAATGCCTATAATTTAGATAGTGTAACAAAAACTGATTGTTCATTATTTTCTATCAAGGGATTATTCTTGTCATGCAAACCAAACTCCATATTGGTGACTGTTGTCCAGAAACATATCCTGTGATAATGATACCTTTTTGTTACAGAGTTTGTATGGCAAACTTACTTTACCCCATCGTAAGGGTTCCCTGAGAAAGAGAAAAGGAAATAGGAGTGGGACAGGGACAGAGACAAAGCACAAAAACATGAAATCAATCACCCACCCCCTTAATTTGGTTTCACATTCGTAGAATCCTCTAATTTGTATATATAGCAATGATTCAAGCATTAGGCATTTATTCAACAGTGTGATAGAAAAATATTTTTAATTAGCATTTTATGTATCCATGATTACACCTCAAAGCATAACATAAATTGTGCTCTTCCAATAATCTCTTTCAAAGCACTTGCTTCTCAAATTAACCGTCATATTGCTGAACTAATAACCAATTGAGGGGTTAGCGTTTTTTAATTCATTGGGTGTTAGAATAATTTAAAACCAGTTTTTTTGTGAAAGGCATCACTCTGTTTGTAGCTCGATGTAACTATTTCCCTCTAAGGTGATATTTATAGTATAATGTTTCCTTATAGATCCTATGGTATTCATTAAAAGATAGCCGGAATCTATGTTCATGGTACCACATTTTCTGAACGATATCTGCTTTTGAAAGGGAGTATTATGTAATGACTTAAATAGATTTGGAACAAATGATAGCCACTTCTATTCATCAGATGAAGAATTTAATGGATTTTTGAGAGAAAAAATGCTAGTTTGACAACATTATAGGAAGAAAGTCGCCCTATCTTTTGTTAAATGGATGTTACAACTCACTTGAGAGACTCTATAAAGGTATTTGTCTTTTGGCCTTGTTCACATCATGACAGAACTCCTTGGTTTCTTGCAGTGTTGTTAAAATGCATGGGGATGCATCATCCCACATGTAATTTGAGTTTTTAGGTCTGACGTGACAGCACAACTGTCTGTGTCACCTTTTGTTATACAGCCAAGTGAGAATATCTTCTTCACTTCGTGCAACAGGCTGTTTGGTGTATCATTCGATCTCTTCTGGAGAATAATGTATGAAGCACGGTTATATTTGTGAAAAGTACGCTCAAGATCAAACTGTTTTCACATCCAGTTCATTATCTCTGGAATGTATTCTATACAGAAAGTAATCTTGTTTGGTGCTTTATTTTCCAGCATTGGCAAAGTTAATGGGTCAGGTTTTAATGTGTGAAACAGCATTTGTGCATGCCTGTAATTGTGTGCCTTGGCACATTAAAGCAAATACCTTTTTGTTTTGTCAGTGCTTGTTTGTATACTTCTCAAGCCCTATCCAGGCATTGTAAGAAAGGGTGGTACAGTTTCCCCATATCTGGTGCTTTTGCAATCAGTAGAAGAACTAATGGGTACTGTTGAATGTTGTGCCATCCTCCCATATGAAGCTGTTCTTTTTAGGTCGAAGCACAAGAACTGGCATTCTGTTCTCTTTTGTGCTGCCATTTATCAGTGCCAAACCTGCAATCTTTTTAATGTGATTAACTATCTGGAGGTCATTCTTGCCTTCCGTTTATAACCACAGTTAATGGCACAGTTATACCCAGTATAATGTGCCGTTCATAACCTGTAGCCTCATAGTTCTAACTTAATTTCGCAGCTATGGAAGGCTAAATGATAAAAATAAGCTCTGGGTCGCTCTTCAAATCAGTAAAACATATACTTTCATTAGAATTAGGTCTATGAGCCTGGACTTTGCTACAACAGGGCGTTCGATTAATTTTCTTATAAACTTGAAAGCGATGTATGTAAACTAAAACCAGTTTATTTAGGTGCCTTGCGATCATATCAAAACGCATTTTAATAACTGTCTAAGACTGACAACGTTCTATTGGCTAATTCACTTGTTAACCTCTATCGCAAGCTTTAGCTTCGTAAACATTTATTAGCCATTAGTAAATTAATGTATTCCTTTTATTTGAGATAAAAGGGTATCTTTTGTGTTGGCCAAAGCTTCTTTAGGTCAGGTGAGAGCTGTAAGCTGTATTTCCCAATGCACCGACCCCTTGGTAAGAAATACTTTATTAAATTGGAGGATTTGACCAATGGGTGGTTAGTTTCAGGTTTTATGAATGCTGTTCATCTAAAATAATGAAGGTGACTGCATATGTATGTTGAACACACTTTTTAGTAAGATGCATGTGATTTGTGTATCCTCTTATTTAAGACTTTTGTTTTTAAGTTTGAGATTCACAGTCACTTGGATACAATTGCATTTTTGAGGAGTCAAGATTTTTTAGGATGTAGCATTTGCTTTGGGAAAATGCTTGATTGTGTTTTAACGTTTAAAGTTAAAGTACCGGATCCCTAAGTAGAATCTGAAGCACAGATAAGCAGGTTTGTGCAGGAAATTAATAAATATCCTGTTTCTAGCAGCAATGATCAGTTAAAATAACTTTTTTTTGTCCACGGATTATTTTCAGAGAATCAAGTAAAGCCATCAATAATTCCAGGCTCTGAACTATTTTTTTTAAATATATGTTAATATGTTACATATGTTAGTGCTTACACTTTTTTTAATAGAAACATTTATATCCATATCCATTGTAAACAATACAACTAGTCGCTTGGTCAAAACACTCAATCTGTATGCCAAAATTTCCAACTCCCCCAACAACACCTCCCACATTTCCATGGCTGTACAGGCATTCAGTGTGCCCCTCCGGTTTCACCCATCCAGGCTTTGGTAAGACCACCATTTCCTCCAAATCCTCTTGGATTTATGGAGATACCCCAGGGCCGTATATATAGTCTCTTATATTTTGTCAAACCAGTCCATGCCATTATTGATGGGGCTACAGGAGACGGCCACTGCATGGCTATATCACTTTTATCCACCAACATACCCAACCACACAAGTATCATGTCCCCTCAGGTACCCCTCAAATCCTCCATTATGCCCAACAACGCCGGTCTAGGATGTGCTTCAGTATGCTTCCCCAATACCTGGGCTATGGTGGATGTGATGTTGTTCCAGTAGGCCTGGATAACTGTGTATTACTTTACCATGTGGAAGAAGATGCCTCTAGGGTTGCAGCGCCGGCCACAGTCTGGAGAGGTGCATGTTCCCGCCCTCCACAGCCAAAAGGGGTGTTAAATAGGTCTGCTGAAGGAATATAAATTGTATGAGCTGGAGCCTTGCCAAGATCGCCTGTGGGCGGGGAGCTTTGCTTGCATCTCGCCTATTGGCTTCATCCGAGGCCTCCACCCACGCCTCCCAGTCCTTCTGCAGTGGACCCATCAAATCTGGGGAGTGTGACACCGGGGTTTTGTAAATCTGGGAGATTTCACTTTCCCCATATGTTACATAAGTAGGAGGCCCTCAAGTGGACTGTATTCAGGAATGTCTTCTAGCTCCCCTTTGTATTCCTGGGGGGCATGTCGGATTTGTAGATAGAAATACAACGGGAATGCAGGCATGTGGAAATCCACGCGGAGGTCCTGAAAGGACCTAAGGTGATCGTGCTCCCAAACATCTCCTAGGTGGCATAGCCCGATACAGTACCATCCCCTGGAAGAAATCCCAAAGATGCTACCTGAGCCAGCCTTTCGTGCTCCCACACATCTCCGAAGTGGAATAGCTCTATACAGTACCACTCCCCTGGAAGCAATCCAAAGATGCTACCTGAGCCAGCCAGCAGCCCTCTCACAAGTGGGTCTCAAGTGTGAGTTTACGGTCCCAACCCGTCCACCTCAGCTCAGCCCTCCACACCCGGAAGACCACTTGATTCATTTCTGGTTGAGAAGTTGAAATGGGTGCCACATAAAGGGTTTAGGTCACATAAGTACAGTTCGTCCTGGTATGTGGCGTCCTCCCACCCCCATGCAACCATTCTTTTATGACCAGTATTTGGGTCACCTGGTAGTACAGTACATCAGTAATGACTGACCCACCCTCCCTCTGAGTCCAAATAATCCTACTCGCCATGGTCGCCAAGGATATGAACCAGTTCTGTGGAATATATAGGGAATAGTTCTGGAGGACGTAAAGCAGCCTTGGAAGGATCTACATTTTATTAAGGGCTATTCTGCCCATAATATTTACAGGGAGTTTGTCCAAACAGGACATGTCTTCTCGTGCCTTCTTCCCCACAGGCTAAGATTAAGACTTCAAGTAATTCCCGGCTCCCAGGAAATGTGAATACCAAGATATAAAAAGCTGCAGGCGTATAGAGATCCCGGGATTCCGCGACTCGTCTAGACTGTGGCCCCATATGGGCACCAGGAGAGACTTGTCCCAGTTGACCTTCAACATGGAGGCCTCCCCAAATGTGTAGGATGTGGATTAAGTGATGTCCCGTCTCAGCGGGGCGAGTGAAGAATAGCAGAACGTCTTCCACATACAGTGCAATTTGGTCTTCTGTCACCAAGCCCCAATCGAACCCCACACCTGCATCTCGCAGTGGACCCAGGCAACTAAGGACTCAGTTGTGAGTGTGAAAAGTAGGAGGGAGAGGGGACAGCCCTGCCTAGTGCCCCTCCTGAAAGGTAATGTGGAGGACAGGACCCCGCTGCGGGGTAAAATACAGAACTTTAACATAGATTTGAAACTTGGTCCTTAGCCTCACTTTGGTAAGGGTTTCCTCCAGAAATGGCCAGTTTAAGGTATTGGATGCCTTTTCAAAATCTATCAGTAAAAAAGGCTGCAGCGCCAATACTTACACTTTTAATATGTGATTGACGTCAATTACTTATTTATGTGCCACTTAATGCTAGAATCCAGAACTCGCATAATCATTAATCTTGTGTTTTCACCCTTTTTTTATATGAATTTGGAGATCTTTTGGACAATGTCATCACCCAGATATTCATGTTTGAAACCTTGCCCAAAACGTTAGCAGGAGTCTGAATCATTTTCCTGATGTAGGTAGTGACTGGACCCACCGCATGACAATGCGACCGCCACTCTTTTATACATCGGAAGGGAAATAGAAAAGGGAGACAAAGATTTTATGGCTTTTCGTAAATAAGAGGGTCTAAATCTTAGATTGAATCTGAGAAAAGTCCAACCTAATCCCAAAGTCTTTCGAGTCACGGGGAGGAGTCCTTGGAACACAGACATTAAACAACAAATTTATTTGTCCGCATTGTCATCATCCAGAGTGCCATAATTATAAGAATCTTTCTGACTCTTCATCTGAAACCATAACGGTTCTGGAGAAACTACAGCCTTAAAAATACGTTTTCTTACTGCTAGAATTAAACTCTCTATAAATAGAATTCAACGTCAGGTATTTAGAGCTTCTAGCTAAATTCTGGAGACTTAGAGTGACTGTGGGCCCATGCCCTTACTCATCTGGCACTGCTATATAGAGCATAGGTTGTTAACCTTTTGACTTCTCTTGCTCCAGTGAGTAGCTATTGCAAACAAGGGACCCCAGCCAAACCAGTTTCTAAGATTCGAACCTAAAAAAAAAACTCACAAAAAATACAGAAATAAGTATACCTCAAACAAATTATGAATTTTTTTCGTTCAGAAACAAAATATAGATACCGTTGAAACGTTAATGGGAAGGTTGAAGCTTTTCAAAATGTATTTTTTTTATTTCTAAAAGACAAAGCAATATGCTTGATTTGTCTATCCTGCTTGTAATGCATCCCCTTTTTTGTCGGCCCTTTGTAGTGCTTTAGTTGAGGTCGTACAACAGTTCCCATGAATCAAGTGAAGGTTACCAAATTGATTTTTAGCTTCCAGTGTCAAAGTCCTTCACATCTCTAAAACATTTGAAAATGTTCTGTTTTCTGTCTTGTTTTTATGTGTAGGTACTTTATGAACTTGCTAATATTATTTAATTGTCAAAACAGTCGATGATATACTGAGTAGGTTTAATGGACCCTATGAGAAAACAGGCTTTTTGCAGGTTTTTTCTAACTTTTTGCCCTACTCTGGACTAATAACTGCTGGTTTTTTACTTTCAGAGTTCACTAAGGCTTGCTGTCCAGACCTCTGTGCCAGTGTCCTTTTCCTTTTCAAAGGTATACTTTGAATTGGATACCCTCAATTGACTAACTTTAATTATAATTTCCTAGTATACGGAACCCTGGTACCAAGAATATGTAAGGATGGCTGTCCACACGAGCTGCAGCACTGGGTGTGCCTGTGTGCGTGTGTGCGCGTGTGTGCGTGTGTGTGCGTGTGTGTGCGTGTGTGTGTGTGTGTGTGTGTGTGTGTGTGTCGGAGTGAAATCACAACTTTCATCTGGTATTGCAGACTGAAAAGGCTGTGCTCGCTGAGCACACACGAGTTTGCCATTATTCTCAAAAGTCATTATAAGTCCCTTAACCATATACGCAGGTCTCCTCGTAAGGCAGGCCTATGTAGCCCTATGGCAAGGAGCTGTATATTGTTCAGATAGACATATATTTTGATAGTTTAGGGCTTTGCTGAATATACCTATCTGTGTTTGCTGAGGATGCGTGAATTGCCTTAGAAGGTAATTGCAGAGTTGACATTTGGCACTCCAGTGCGTCTAACTTCTGACAGAGGCTACCTAACTCTATCATGTGAGGTATCAAATTAAAGGGGACATCAAATGTGACTCAGGGAAGCAATGGGACAGGGGCAGGTTACTTCCCACCTGGGGAGAAGTGTAAATGATTCCCAGGCTGAGAACAAAAGCTGTTGCCGCACTGAAAATGCGACCCCCACCTACAGGATGGGCTGCAAAGGGTGCTAGCCCAAAAGGCAGGCATCAAAGGGTGATTCCACCTTTGAAGGGCCTCTATGACAACATTCCAGAGCAGAAAGCCCTTTATTTCCCCTAGACAAGGTAGAGCCAGGGCCAAAGGGGGAAAACGGGTTTTAGAAATAGTTTTTCAGGGATGTGGTGGCCACACGCTCAGGCGTTAACATGGTCCTCACACTCGAGGAAGACCTCAGCCATGTTCGTTGTGCGTGCAAAGTGCTCTCTGAGATAACCAGATGCCACACATCATCGAAACTGTCACCAAGTAGGAGGGGACCCACTAGCCCATTAGCTAGTGACCATGTTGTCCCCTGGGAGCACTATACTGAGATATAATGAGCACCCCTGGCACCCTAGAAGTTAGTACTTGCTGGATTTGAACGAAGGGCAAGAAGACCACGACTCTGCACACTTTTCATTCGCACGAGGAGAGGTTGTGGCACCGGAGCAACTGCTCCTGCTGCATACTGGGCTATTGGAGTTTGGGCCCTGTTATTCATGCCTGCCTGGAGAAAGTTGATTCCCGGCCCTAATCCATTGCAGAGGCTCCAAGGATCAGTTGAATGGTCCCCTGGAACCCACACCATGGACACTAGCGGAAAGAGCCCAAAACTACAGAGTAGTACCCACTGTGGAAGTTTCCCCGCTATCAGCTGCACCAGCAAAGGAATCTGAGATAGCCGAAGTCTGCACTCTAGTCTGCTGGAACCAGGAGAGCTGCCAGAGACTGAATTTGGCGGACTACAGCGACACTAGCCCCCCACTGAAGGTTTGCACCGGAACCAATGTGTTGCAAGAACTAAAGGTAGGTCTACATCTGCAGCCCTTTGACCCCTGTGTAGAGGACTTCCTAGGACCCTAACATCCGGGGTCGGAGTCGCCCTCACTCACTCGTGGACCGAGGACTCCACCGGACTTCACCCCCATGGACTGTACAGTCTCTGGTGCATCTCCTGAGCACCTTTAAGCCTGTAAAGTTTGGAACTTGCTGGTGGCCAGGTAAATGTCCAGAGTTTTCATTTTAGACTCCTAGACCTCTAACCTGGTGGATTTTGTCCCTCAACTTGGGTCAGAGTCTCCAAACTCAGTGTAACAAAGGTTTTACAAAGTTTGCAAAGTTTTGACTTGCCAGTGCTTGTTTGCTCTTGATGTTATTATTTTTAAATGCTGTAAAAATACATACCTCCAGAACCCTCTGGTGGATTTTAGACATCGAGCACTCTAAAAAAGTAATTAAAAATGTATTTTTTTTAAATAAATTTTTGTTGTCTCTTTCTTGTTAGGTGATTTTCTTATTTTGTTGTGTGGTATTGTTAAATGCTTTACACGTTGTTTCTTTGATAAGCCTTACTGCTCTGTGCCATAGCTACCAAAGGGTTGAACTGAGGGTTGAACGCTGACTGAACTGAAGGAGATAAATGAGTGTACTGCATGACAAGGCCCAAACTTTGCCATATAATACACCCAATTTCTTACAGACCTCCAGGAGCTGAGGATCCCAGGTTAAAAAACACTGGCGTAAAGCTCAGCACCAGAGTATCGAGTTGAGCAGGGTGCCTGTGACACTGACCGGATTATCAGAGATGGCAGTGGTGAACGTGGCTGCCACTATTTATCTGACACCTAAGGCAGACTTAAAAATTGCATGCAGTCATGAAGTAGTGACTCTAGTCTTTCCTTACAATGATCCCCTGCCTATACCGGTTCAATGCTGCAGTGTGTTGCTTATTCTGATGTGCAGTTTTAATTTGACTGTATGTAAAAGCATTATTCAGAGGTTTCTGTGGTAGCTTGCAAACATAGTACAGCACCATAAGACACTACATTTTTCTTGATAAACCCGACTCCAGAAAGCTTAGCATAATGGAGTTACCATCCATTTAGACACCAAATCCTTTTGCAGACATCTCAAGAAACTGGGATTTCAAGAGCCTCCACGTGATGGGTCATAAAGGTTTTGTTTTTGAGAACCTTGCTGACAAGTGTTCCAAAGCCTTGCCCCTTAATATACGTTACTTCCTCCTTACTTTGGGAGATGGTTGGCCTTGACGTTACTAGCTTGCTATATAACATATCCCCCATTCAGTTAGTGAAGAATGGTTTAGATATTTCAAAGTGAAGGGTGGAATCTGGCAATGCTGTTGCCTGTGCATGGGCGCTGGCAGCTATATATCGAAGCACTCAGCCTGTTTTTCAGGCGGCCAGCTAGCTAGGTTGTTCAGAGGCTTACATTGATATGTGACGAGACAGTCATAGAACATTTTCTTGCATCTGCACTGGCTACACTAAAACATCTTCAACGTTTTCCTAGAAGAGTGGCACTCTGTCTGGTGGGATTCTTGTCAAGCTGTAGGGAGGTACCGTAGGCAGTCCTCCATATTTTCCAAAACAAGATACTCCCTTCCCCCTGCCATTCTGTAGGATGGGATCACCTCTCTTCTCTCTCCTCTTCCCATCTCCCAAATAAGCATTGTGTTGAATAAGGTTATGCATTTACTGAAACCAAAGCGTTTAAGAAAGTGCATCCTGCTAAAAGAGGGAAAGGGATGGAATTTCAGGTTCTTGCTGGTTCCTCAACACTTAATCATTTTCCATCGTAGTTTCTATCTAATTTCACAATGCTGTCCTATAAAGTACAAATTAAAAACAATGACTGAGGTGTAGAATTTTAAGTTAACTACACTGCCTTTTTACCTCCCTTCGGCACTGAGGGCATTTATGAAAGTATGGCAGGAGGTGCAGCTTGTCTCCACACAACAAGTTAGCATCTTTCTTGATCGCCATTTTTGGCCAATCAAGGCTGTGTCACCCGGAAAGGTAGTCCGCCATTTGCGGAATGGGTGAAATCTTTTTAAAGCACTTAGGGAGTGTTATCATTTCACACAGAAGAATTTCCCGCTAATACCATTACGGCACATTCATTTTGTAGAAATGCTGCAGATACTGAGCCGCAAAAGTCTTCCCCCACTGCAAGCCCTCTCAACCCCCCCCCCCACTCCACCATAAAGCATACCTCTTTTTCATCTGATTTGTTTTATGGAACATCTAAGTATGATTGCAACTTGAATTTTTGGGCTCAGATATGACTTTTGTAATAGGTGACTTTGGACCCAATAGAACCATGTTCATGGTATATTATTCAAATCTGTAGAGGATAGCTTTGACCAGCCATGAGCGCACACCCGAAAGATTTATGCTGATGATTGTATCATCAGCATAACTTGGCCTCTTTGACCCCATTGTCAACAAAAGTGTGTTCTTTACTTTACATTGGCATTTCTTTAGGGGCATTCAGATTGCGACATTCATTCTGGACTGAAATTTCCTCTTCTCATTTTGCCTTTTGCATCCTCAGACCTTCCCCCCCGTCAACCACCGACACCAGAGACTCACCAGCCTCCTGCTCTTCTGGACCCACGTCAACGATTATGACACCATCGAAATCATGAACACCATCCACTCCGGCTCACAATCCAACCCCTGCCCTCACCACATCCTCAACAGAGCAAGCTCCGTCATCGCACCCCAACTCCAGAAGATCATGAACAGTTCCTTTGAGACCACCACCTTCCTGGAGAGCTGGAAACACTCCGAGATCAACACTCTCCTCAAGAAACCCAGGGCGGACCCAAAGGACCTCAAGAACTTCTGGCCCATCTCCCTGCTCCCCTTTCCGGCAAAAGTCATAGAGAAAATTGTCAACAAACAACTGACCCGTTTCCTTGTGGAGAACAACACTCTGGACCCATTCCAATCCAGATTCCGCAGCAAGCACAGCACCGAAACTGACCTCATTGCTGTCACCGACGATATCAGGACTATACTGGACGACAGCGAAGCTGTGGCCCTCAGCCTCCTGGACCTCTCAGCCTCATTCGACACAGTCTGCAACCACACCCTACGCACACGCCTCAACAATGCAGGAGTTCGCCACAGAGCCCTGGACTGGATCACCTCCTTCCTCACCGGCAGAACTCAGTCTGCCTCCCTCCATTCCGCTCTGAAGCCACCAAAATCATCTGCAGTGTACCCCTGGGTTCATCCCTCAGCCCGACCCTCTTTAACGTCTACATGGCTCCGTTCGCTAACATCACCCGATCTCACTACCTCAACATCATCTCATATGCCGATGACACCCAGCTGATCCTCTCCCTCACCAAGGACCCTGCCACTGCCAATACCAACCTCACGAAGGAATGAAGGCCATCACCGAATGGATGAAGAACAGCTGCCTGAAACTGAATTCCGACAAGACCGAGGTCCTCATCTTCGGCTCCACCCCCTCCGCATGGGATGACTTCTGGTGGCCTGCCACATTGGGAACCGCACCGACACCCACGGACCACGCACACAACCTGGGATTCATCCTGGACTCTTCACTACCAATGACCCAGCAAGTCAACGCCATCTCCTCCTCCTGCTTCAACACCCTCTGCATGCTTTGGAAGATCTACAAATGGATCCCCATGGAAACCAGAAGAACGGTCACCCAAGCCCTCGTGAGCAGCAAGATGGACTACGGCAATGCCCTCTACGCAGGAACCACAGCCAAACCCCAGAAAAGACTGCAACGCATCCAGAACGCCTCTGCACTCCTCATCCTGGACATCCCCCGCAACTGCCACATTACAGCCCACCTGAGAGACCTTCACTGACTCCCTGCCAACAACCGAATCACGTTCAAACTCCTCACCCATGCTCACTAGGCACTGCACAACAGCGGACCAGAATACCTCAATAGATGGCTCTCCTTCTACACCCCGACCCGACAGCTTCGCTCCTTCGACCTTGCCCTCGCCCCCCCCCCATGCACCTGGAGAACAACCGCCAGCTGCAGATTGATCTCCCACCCCGCTGCCAAGACATGGAACACTCTTCCCACTGATCTGCGTCAGACTAAGGACCTACTTACCTTCAGGGGACATCTCAAGACATGGCTCTTCGAGCAGTAGCAGTCTCCCCCTCGTCGCCCCCCCTCCCACAGGTGAGTAGTGTGCTTTACAAATTCTCTGATTGATTTATTGATTGATCCTTTTCTGATCTACTCCGGTTAACATGACGGATAAGCCATTATGTTGCAGTGTCATTCTGGTGGCCCAGATGGGATGAAATGGTCTTGGTTTTAAGACACTTCATTTCATCCTGGATTCTCCATGTGAGCACCCCCTCAGTGAGTATATATTTTACAATCAAGAGTGATGGTTCTTAATTGCAGCTTAGGTTGAGAAAATAATCTGAAGAGCTTAGTCATTATTGAAGAAGCAAAGGAGATGGACCCAGCAGCATGGTTCCACACTATGAAATCGGCATAGTCTGGGAAAAAGTAGATTCTAAAAGTGGGGTGTGGAGAAAAATGTAATGGGATATCCCTACAGTTCGCCATTTTGTTCCAGGCCTTTACTTCGAAGGCATTTTATGTGCCATGTGCTAATATAAAGCGACCACCTTTGCTTTTGTGCACACTAGAGGAAGGGTTCTTTATCTCTGTCTCTAAATAATTTGGGTCTAATTTCTGATTGCAAAACACAATGATTCCAGTAGTTTTTTTTTTTTAACCAGGGCTTACTTTTCCATTTATCCTATTTATGAATATGAGCTAAAAGTACTTATTTATTAAACTGTTTTCTAATTGCCCCTATCTGTAACTATAATAATCTAGTTGCATGCCATTTTAGTAAAACTGCTTATTTCACATTTTTCCAAGTTTAAGTGGTTCTTAGATTTTCTCATTCTTTTCTTCCAAATATGATTTTCAAATTTCACTTTTCTCAAGGTTGCTTTTCTTGGTTTGCATGCACCGAAAACCTCTTTGATCTCAAACAAGCATTTCCTAAATCTAGACTTTCAGAAAGGAACTAATCTTTTTCAGAGATTTAAGCAAGTATTGAGAATCTAGTTTACATAGGTTTGCCTTGTTCTTGGTGATGGGGCAAATGATTGGCTGATGACTGTCCTCTAACATGGTCCACTCTGCAAGAGGTAGGGCAGCTATCTCTAAACTCTTAAGTGGACAGATTGTGTTGAAGATTTATCAGGAAACAACTCGGTCTTCGTCTCATCAGTTAACTAAGCATGATTGCCTTCATCCTAAAGACAGGAGTGGCGCTCGTTTCAGCCATGAGTTCTACAGCAGTTTTCACTCTGAATGAGCTCTCCTATAATCCACAAACCCTCCTCCTTTTTTGATGTTAGGGATTTGTAAAGTGTTTAGTCTCTTCCCTCTTCCAAGGAGTCAAAGTGCAAGGACCTAGAGGACATGAATGTTGAGAAGTTGCGTTAGTGCAAACTATAGACTAAAAAACCAAATGAGAAGACAGAGACAGAAAGAAAAGACATTTTAAGGAAGGGAAAACGTGTTCTTTAATGCCTTTGAAAAACAGCGTAATTAGACATCTCATAGACGTTGAACTGTTAGTGGTTATATGGGTAGGGCCCTAGAGCAGAGAACCACCTCCCCTAAATCGGGAAACCCTACACAGGGGTGGCTTTCTGTAGAAGGTTTAAAGATCCGATTTGAAAAGAACCAGCAAGGGAATAGAACCTGAGTTGCCCAAAATAAACTTTAGCCTAGCCCATTAAATGTTGTACAGAGCAAAGTCTTTTGAATGTAAGTCGCTGGGTGATTAGAAGTCAGTGAAGCGCCCACTTGGTTTGGCCTCAGCATCATGCCAACATTTTTAAAATCCTTAATTCCGAATTTGCTGCAGTTTAAGGATGGATGAGAATTGCAGTCTGGGCATTGTTGTTGCTGAGGAAATGTTTCTAAATGAAGAATGTTCATAATATGACATCCATTAGGAAAACAAATCACTCTTCGTATGTAACACTTTTTATGATGGATACATATTCTGTAGATTAACTTCATCCGAGCCTGGGATAAATCTTTGGAAATGCTTTTCCAAGCTGTTTACTACTATTGGCTCGGACTTTTGTGTTAACTTCTACTACATTGTGTGGAATTGGGGAAATTAGATGGAACTGATGTCACCAGCCCCTTAAAGTTGGCACCTTAATGATGCTGCTGCCTCATTTCCAACAGTTACACTTGGCAGATCTGCTGCTGATGCCAACTGGGTGAACTTCTAGCATGTTTCCATATATATTCTGCTTCCTGTAGATACTTCTAGATGTGGAAGCTGCAGGAAGAGAAAAGGTTAGTCAGAAAAAGACATACTCTATGAAAGTAAAATTGTTCACCGGTCTGTACGTGAAAATAAACCTAACCTGTTGTCATAATCTCAGTGACATTATTTGTCAACTGTAATTGTTGTCAAGGCCTTACATTCTGTGAAACCCAGGTCTCAAAATGTAATGCAGGAAAAATACATTGTAATCTTGAATTATGTCTTTTGCATGTTTTGAATGCGTGAACATCTGTATTGCATATCACCACCCTGTCCATGCTTTGCGTTTTGGCAAACATTTAACAAAATTCCGTCATTAAGGCCCAGCTATAAGCAGTGATCTTTGAAAAAATATGGAGAATATGATGTTTAGGCATGATTTCTAAAGCACTCACTAATGTGTGCAAAATCATGCAAAGATGAGCTATGGCTTCCAAACGACGCAGGATGTTTCACTTAATTTATTTTTTCTAACCCTAATTTCAGCAAGCGCTTGCTGCACTAACCAGATTGACAATTTGCTGGGCACGGCATCAACATTAGCTGGTTGTAGCGCCTTATGTTGGTGGCCATATAGGTCGACAGTCTTGGCTTACCTCCGAATCAGTTATGGATATTATGTTCAACAGTTTCAAATCGTTCCTGGTTTCAGTTCTAATACCCCATGTGTGCATGGAATTCACGTTAGTCTAGCTATGCAGATCAAAATGTTGAGTACCTCCCTCCCTTTTTTTGTTTAATCTACTCTTGTCTGTAAAAGGTTTTTCAGCAAACGAGATTCCCCATTTCGCACTAGGTGCAGATCTGAGTTCTGCAAAAACACAATTTCCGCGGTACCTGTTTTATGCTACAGCTGTGCTTTATTTAAATAACTCTTCGGATCCATTATTGAAGTGCTTGGTAACATTATTTAATTTTCTTTTTGTGCACTGTATGTCCTGCTAGACTCAGCAAGTCTTAAAATTACAAAAGATAAATCCTCACATTCTACCATTTGTATAGTCTTGTATGTCATATCCACAAGTTGTGGCCCATATAGTCATAAAGCTGTGCACAAAAACAGGGCATATCTACTATTTCAACTCCACTTCAACAAAATCTTTAAATAAAAAAGTTAATGTTTCTGATATTCCTCACATTTCCGCATTAGGGGAAAATCAAATCTTTGATCTCAGATACGTATTTTTGGGGAAGGGCAACTCTCTTATCTTTTGTATTTTTTGTATTGAGAAAGTTCAACACATTCATTTCTTTGTTGTGTAAAGTTTATTGGCAGACATGGTTTGCAATACCGCCGAACATAAGACTGGGTAGTTTATTCTCACACGCCCTCAGACTGGAACTCGGAAGAGCAATGCTTAATCTGAGCCGGTGGTTTCCAGTTCAGGACACCAGCACTTATTTTTGAGGGCCTGCCCTTAGCTTATCAGGCATTTAGTGCGAACAAAAAGTCACACATGGGAAAACGGGAGGAAGGGGAAAACGAAAAAGCGCCACAAAGGAAGAAAGCAGAAAGCTGCAGGAGTAGGCTGAAGGGGCAGGGAGTGGCTGTAAATGAATTATAGAGGCCCAAGGGGTTATGTTGCCTCAGTATTCCGTGGTCGCACATTTAATTGCAGCAACAGCATGTTTCATAGGAGAGCTTTGGGCACCCTCACGTTTTTCTTTATAAATTAAGCACTGTAATGAAAACAAAAAATATATGGCCCGGAGAATTGCCATGGTAAGCGATTCAAAGAGATTTGTGGAGAGCGGTCCAAAGCTTCAATATTTCTATTCGTTGGCACTACCAGTAACCGCCTCTTTGAAATATGGCGACACCAATTTAGGAAAACCAAAAAAAAAGCTTAGGTGTCTGGTATTTGCACCCGTGTACTGTAGAGCGAGTAAGCCCCAATGCTGGGTAATTGGTGGAAGACGTTGGTCTTCTGTACAGCCGCTGTGAATCATTACTCACTCAATCAAAGCACCTAAAACTAGCCTGTGTGTTGCATTTCGTTTAGCTTTCGGAGAATACCTATAACTAACTCCCACACGAGGATGACAATATAGCTTGCGTGTTGCATTCCTGTCCGCTTCTTGCTTGTTCAGACTTGGTGGCTTTCTGTCCGTAGTGCCTCTTTCACTCTATGCGTACAGGGCTGCTATGACTGGAAAAAAGGAAGCTGGGGCGGGGAGTGGGGGTGGGGATTAGACGTCCTTCTACGCTTAGGATGTGCACTCTTTGGAAAGGAGACAGGTCTTACTGTTTTTTGCCTAACGTGTTTCAACTATAACAGTTCAGCGCCGAAGTTACAAAATAACACTATTGCACCAAAGGGTCCTTATGAATTGTACTTTTTTTCATCTTGAACATCCCTTGATGGAAATGTGTGAACTTCCTCAGAGGGTCAGATAGTTCAGTGGGTGAACGCCCGATTGCAAGGGTCTGTATATGAACAGGGTTGAAAGCTTGGAAGCCCAGTTTATCATTTGGGCCTTACGAAGGTCATAGGTTGAGTACAGTTGGGTTGGGTTATAGTATCACTTGTTACCTGAACCGAGAGGAAACGTCGGGATCTATGTAATGAAAATTAGGCAACTTTATGACCTAACACAGTAATGCACTCCCCTTACCCACCTCAAACACAACTCACTGTGTGGCTTTCAAAAATTGGAATTGTTCTCACTTAAGGCTTTCCCTGTCAAACTACATAGGTTCCCATTAGTAAAATATTTCTGCAAGAAGCAAAGATTAAAAAGAAATTGCTATTATACTTTTTGTTATTAGATGTGGGGTTAATCAAGCCCTTTAGATTTTTATATTTTTAGTAATATATATAGCGCAGATTTCAGTCAGCCCTCTTCACCGATCGATCTGTAATAATATTTACTTTTTGCTTCAGCTCACCCAAGCACACAACTATCAGGTCACTTGAACCATTGGCTTCCTTTGCTGCATCTGGCAGCATTTTGCTTGTGCACAAAGTGCACTTCTGACAAGAAAGCAGTCCCCTTGCCTTGAGATCCCGTGACTGTCGTTATTTTTTAAGATTTTTAATTTAATCTTTAAGGGTCCACCAGCTGGCCAGACACTGTTACTAGGCCCTCACTGCTGCTTGCAGTGCACTGCATCCCATATAGGCACTAGAAGCATTGTATATCTTTTTGAACAGGCTTTGATCCCATTTGAAGATGGCCACTCTTGCCGGTGCTAGTTATATTTTTGCTTGACTATTGGAATATTGCTGCAAGAACACTGTACATTGCAACAAGACAAGGATGTGAAGGTTAATATTCCACAGAGTGGCTGTATATTATATTTTATAAATAATGCAGCTAGAATGATTTTACGGGACAATACCAAGGTAATAAACCAGTATTATATACATATATATATATATACATATATATATATAGATAGATAGATAGATAGAGATATATATATATATATATATAGATAGATAGATAGATAGATAGAGATATATATATATATATATAGATATATATATAGATAGATATCTATATATAAAAAATCCTAGTGGCGGTTGCCACTAGGTAGTTATAGTTAGGAACATGTTTCCATAGAAAAACACATTTTGACTTTCCTATATCTTTGGATGCATGTGACAAATCGTCACAAAATATTCCCAAAAAAGTGTGCTGGTGATTCTTGTTGCCCACAGAAAGTTTGAGGGTGATCCGTCAAGTAGGGGCCGAGGAAAATTGGGGGGGGGGGATCACATTTTGCATGTTAATTCCCATAGTACATTTGAACATGACTACAGCCCGAACTGCTGGACGGAATTGCACCAAATTTGCAGAAAGATAGCTTTCGGTACCCAGGTTACGCTTGTGCTTATTTGGTGTAAATAGGTTCAATAGTTTTTGGGAAATTTAAGGAAATCCAAATTTGTAAATCTCTGGCTGCTACGACTTAACGAATAATGACAAGCTCGTGCAGGGAAATGCACAGCTCTGATTGGCTGCCAACACTTCAACCAGGAAGTGTTGGCAGCCATCTCGTGCCCTCGCCATGCAATGCTAATTATCCCACAAATTATGACACTCATTACACCTTTGATAACATTGTAATATCAACGTAAGATTTTCAGTAAAAATGTTTGATTAAAAAACTGTGCATGGCATGGGCCTGAGTTATAGTTACCTTAGGGCCCGAGTTATAGTTACTTGAGATAACTCTAACAGGTGAATTTGTAAGCTTTGAAAATGTGAGCCTAACTAGAACGCCACTGTAACCTTTTGGTTTTAAGTGAATTTATCTGTTTTTTAAAATTCTGTTTACTCATAATAATGTCCCTGTAACCTTTGTTTTTTCAGTGAAATTTATATATATAATTTTACAGTAGCAGATTGGTTGGTGAGAGAGGTAGTGATATTAGACTCCTTTGCATGGCCTGCTGTTAACGGTAAGGAAGAATAGGTAGTGTGGAAGCAAATCTGCCTTCCCATGTGAATTGCCATCACATGTTCCACCCTGTGGCCATTGTACGGAAAATTCAAAAGTCAATATTGGAGTGATGCACTAGGGGACATCTAGAGCACCTCTTTTTCTATGTGTCTGCAAGCTCCGGTGTCTATTGGTCTGGGTCTGTTATGACCACATCATTAATTTCCTTAGCCGGATCACGTTTACACTTTGATCTCTGACCAGTCTATTATGGACATGGAGGTAAAATAAAGAGAACTTTGTGTAATCCCTCGATGGTCTGGTTCAGTGGAGCTGGTCTGGTTTGGGGTAAGTTCTGGATATTGTTGGTCTTGTGTTGCTATTTTTAGTGCAGAATGACACCACACCTTAGACCAATTAAGACTGTTGCCAAGGAAGAATTTGTTGCATTATGAAAGACCTACCCTACTATTTAGGATAGTTGTTAATTGCAGGTTGTTGGCATTTTTAATGAATGGGAGTATCCCTTGAATTATTTTGTGCTCATAAGACACACACCATGTAAATAACGTTGACTCTTTGGATCTAAGTACATTAATTGGGATGCGGACAACTGTGAGTACTGTGCAAATAATTCCACTTCTTAACTAGAACATAATTTAATAACGGCCCTGCAAGCGTAGCATTTTCTGTTCCATTTATGGACCTGCTATTTTGACAAATATTTTTTTATATGTTAATGGATGAATATCCATGACTTCATTACTGACTAAATTATCAGCTTGAATCCAAAGCTAGTTTTGACTGCATATAATTGCAGAAAGTATACTTGATTAAATTTGACTCTTTTGCGAATTACCTGTGATAAATTGTGTAATCCCCGATGTTGCATCCTGCAGCTTTAAATGATTTCTCCCACCTGCTCCTCCACCCAGAGGTCGGTTCTGCAGTGTACACCCTTTCAACTCACCTCCCTTGCCCTGCTTAATGTCTGGCCTCCGGAGCATAATGCCTTTTGCCCTCACTCCTTCCTACCGTCCAAAGCATCCTCATGCTATATTATTTTAACTTTAGCCTATAATTGTCAGTTCACTGCAGCCTGTTCCCTTAGTTGTCTTTCAGTTTTTACAGTGCATTTCTAACTGTTTAACTACTACCCAGTGTCGGGTGACGCCTTACCCTGTTTGCTTCAGTTCTTGCAAACATTGAAATGAAGCCTTTTTTTGTACGCTCTCTTGTGCCCAACTACGAAGGTGCACTATTGTTTTTAATCTCTATAATTTGATGTTATTTTGGACTCATCCCTTTCTTCCTGCTTAAAACTTTAACTTGCTGTTCCAAGCCATCCCTGTGTCCAATACCGCTTCGGATTTTCATATATTAGTTCATGAACATTGGAATACGTCCCCCCTCTAGCTGCTTCTACTGCTCCGACCTTTCACTTGATCTCATTTATAAAGCTCTTCTTCTTCAGACTGATCATATTATTTTAGCAAGGTGTTGCGTATTTACAATTTTTTGCATTAGACATTGATATCTGTAGTAACCTTTGCACAAAGTTTCTGTCATTTAATGCAACAAATAATTCACAGGAAGACTGGGGCACAATTTATCACACCTATCTCAGTAGGCCAACGTCTTCTCAACCATGGGTGCACAGAGCCGGGAGGACAGTCCTCCTCCCCTTTAGGGCAAATATGCCCTTATATGCAGCAGCAAAAGAAATGGCCCCAGCACCACGCATCAGTTTCAAAATACAATTAGCTCAAGAGTTTCATCATCTCAATCATATTGAGAACCAGCCACACGAAGTAACAGCACCTCTGTCTATTTAGTTTGTCGATGCTTCTTTTTTCAAAGCAAAATCAATCTTCCCTTCCCTGTAGCCAACGCATTTCGTCTCATTCAAGGACTTCTTCAGGGCTACAAAATACTTAAATGGCTAGCCTTAGTCTTTTGCAAATCGTTGGCCAAAGTTTCAATAAAGTGTTGTTGATAAACATCTTTACCAAATTACTTCTGTAAGATATGTATTATAGTCCAAGTGGTAAAATATTAAAATCTTTCTTTTCAGAGATTCAGACTTGTTCCCATTGGACAGTAGAGTAATTTGGGCTGCAGAAGAGGGATGGCTTGTGTTCGACATAACAGAAACGAGTAATCACTGGGTAATGAACCCACGGTATAACCTCGGACTACAGCTTTCTGTTGAGAGTGTTGATGGTAAGTTTCAATCAGGCTAACAGTGTGAAATAAATTATGGCTTCCATTAACCTTCCACAGTGGTTATCCATTGAATTCTGTCCCAGTTGAATGTACAAATTGTGGTAGATCTTTTTAACATCATCATGGTTACACTTTAGTATATTGGGGCTCAACTGAGAAATTAATTAATGCTTAGACTTGCACACCCATTTTATTATTATTATTATTTTCAAATTTAGAAGTGAGCAGAGTAATATGTTTGCTATTAAAATATTATAAATTCTGCAAATCAATCTTTCGCCATTGGTTTAATTTTTCCATTTGTTCCTCACTTGTATTTTTGTATCTGCATGTTCTCACTTGTATTTCTTTCCTGTCCTTCTCTCTAAATACCTATTTTTCTTCTTCTTTTCTGTCTCTCTCCCCTAGATTCCCTCTATTGATTCCAGACTCTTGGGACAGCATGCTTGATCTTTTCTCCCTGGTCATCCTCCCACCTTTCCTCATCTCTCTTTGAGGACACGAGATACCCGGCTGGGAGTGGTACTCACTTGTGCCTAGTGTGGAACAATTACGAGGGCTAGAACCAAAGGTGAATACCCATTTTGTACTGTCACAATTGCCAAGTGATCAGTCAGAGGACAGAAGGATATTAGACCATCTCTTTTTAAGGAAAAAAAAGAATATCACCCTTTAAAAAAAGTTCAATGCAAATTTAGGGGTGTGATATTTAATAAAATATCTCCTTGTCCATGTGACAGGTTTCTTCTTAAATCTACTTGTCCTGTAAAAAAATCTACTTGTCCATTTGGTGCCATGTAGTGCGGCAACAAATTATGGCAGCAATCTCATTATGGAAGAGCTCAGATAATAGCCTCTCTGGTTATGCCAGGGCTACTACTATAGTAGGGCTTGAATACTTGCAATTTCAATCCCTACTATAGCAATTTCCTTATTTTGCTACCTTTCCGCAAATGTACATACTGAGACTGGAAGAAGCAGTAAGCAATAGTTCCAGGGCTGTAATGCCTTTGAGTCTGCAAACCTACTAACTTGCATGTTATAAGGATTTCACAAGCTCTTCTCTAATCTTTTCCCATAATGAGAGAGGTTGGAAATTTACTCCTGTCAATGGCATAAGAAGTTCTTCCATGGTATGGAAAAAGTGATTGGAGGGAAAGTGAACTTGTAGAGGCTAAATAGATTTTCACATGAGCAAATCTACACATGCATATTTGCTCATGCTAAAATACAGTTCATAAATATTTTATAGGAGTATAATTTCCTGGTCTATTTCTGTAAGTTCTTGTGAATTCATGAAAAACATTATTTCAAAGACATATACCATGAGTGCACTTTTGTGACTTTTTATAAGAATTGTGTCGCTAATCTCTGTCGTCTGACGTTACTGTAAGTGATCGCATTCTGCTCTTCCACAAGGGGCATATTGGCACACAAAGTAATTTTTTCAGTGCCAGGAACTACTCTGGCAGTCAGTGGCATAACGAAACTGGAGGGCCACCCCTGCAAAGAACACAGAGGGGCCCCCCTGTCCAGACTCACCCAGGGCAGGTGCTGTGCTGAGGGCCCCCCTGGAGGGAGGCTGTGGAGCCTTTGTTATGCCACTGGTGGCAATGTATACTTTTTGAGACACAAAAACCTTTTTTGTTTTTGCCAGTGTTTGTTACAATGGTGAAGGCCTGGCAGCTCCCACAACAATCAAGTGTTACAAAAGCCATGTCAAAACAAGACACGTATTGACGAAACCAAAAGACCCAAACAAATGTTGAATCGGTTAACTTTGCCAGTGCTTGTTTATTTTCATGCTTCCCATAATCTTGTTGAGAATGGTTACACTGATTTCCATTAGGAATATTTTTTGGAAATACTAACCTGCATCAACACATTTGACTAAATGACGATTCAAAGAAATAACAACTAAAATTTTATAGTAATTAAACGTTTTTTTTTCCTACTTACATTTTTTCTGAACATTTTATTTTAAAAGCAAATAATCATCACTCTTGCTTACAAGTATCTGCAAACATTTGCATATAATCAGAGAGCATTCTGGGAGCATTATACGTAGTCTCATTTTGTTAAACATTTCAAGCATGTGCACAATTTTTTTTTGCTGGAACCACTGTCAGTGGTGAAGTGTGAACATAAAATGTTTATTTTCAGCGCTCACGCTAATAATGAAGGCTTTTCATTAATGAACCATAAATACAAGTTGGAACAGCATTAACATGTGGACACACATTACCTTAACTGCAGACTATTTCCTTCTCTGTAAGCTGACAGCCAAAGGGGGTTAGGACTTCTTGTCCCAGGGACAAAATAAACATGAAAACTTGTTGCCCTTGACCCCAAACAATATGCCCCGGGTGTGGGGTGATAGTAATTCCGCATTCCATGCAAATTATGATCCTGTTCAATGTTGAGATTCTGCCCCGAGTGCAGAGACATTCCTCAGCTTTGGAATTAACTGAATTGTTGCATTTCAGTGCAATAATGCTCAATGAGATATTCTGAAACCAATTTTCGGTACTTGTATTCTACTGCTGCTAGATTTAAAACGATTTAAAAATGTTAAAAAAAATATAGGGCTCTGGCTATAATCTCCTGTTTAATTTAAGAACTAACAATGAATAAACTGAATCAAATGACAAGAACATAAATAAACTGAAACTCCTCTCACTATAATCTGCAGAAACCAAAAGTTCAAAAAAGGCAATGGCGGCTGTCCACCAGGGCAGGCAGGGCTAAGCCCCATCAGTCTTAATATTCATTTGTCAGTAAGTTTTGCGAATGCAGCTCAGAATGAATAGTGTGGTTACTGAGCTATAGCCCACATACATGTGTAAATTATGAAGAAGAAAGGAAAGGACAACCATTTGTACGGGTGAAGCTGGAAATATCTGATCTCTCCAGACAGGATGTGAAGTAAGTAACAAATAGTACGAATACACAACTCTTCAGAGCTAGTGCACTTCCAGTCAGTTTTAACTGCTCCAACAGAACCCAATGACACCACACAAGATCCAGTGGTATTTGTTTACATAGTGGAACTTCAAAGCCTAGGAAGTTAAACATACACCTTCCTTACTAGTAAACAACCAAGGAACAGTATGCTGATTTAGGTTACTTGATATACCGATTCCTTATGTTGGATCTCAGTCTTTCTTGCACAGTGCAACAATCCTTCAACATTCTGTTTCTCTAGTAGCCTCTTCTCCGTGATTTAAACATTCTTCTCTGTGATCTTTCTGTCAATTCCAACTGGCTGTACATTCTTCCACTTTCTCACTTGAACATTTTTCTGACATCAGCCCATTTACATATGCAAAACAATCCTCTCTAACTCTTAATTAATCACTTATTTCCACCTCTCCTTACACGGACCCACCACCTTATTCTTGTATATAACCATTTTTACAATTGATATCCAGTTCTCAAACACCTTTCTCTTCTCTTGTTTTTTTCTCATTTGAGCTTCTTCCTTTACACTTTCCTTTGTTCAAATCTGTAACTCAGTACCAACGCCATACTCACTTGGTTTCATTGACCTATCCACACTTTACTTGGTCTCTGATTTCTGAATCCCCATAGCAGCTTTGATATCTTCCCTGAATCTGAGACACTCTTCTGCTGGAACAGCTACCATTCCACTCCATCTAGAATATCATTGTATGAGCTCATTGTCCACTTCTAGGTTTCTCTGGTACTCCTAGGTGTGCAGAGTTAATTTGGTATGCATTATTTCTAATGAGGCTTTAGAAACACTTTCTCTCCTGAAAGTGTCTAACATTAATAATAATAAATGCCCAGTGTTCTTATGTTTAACCTTTTCAATCACTGGTAATTTACTAAAATTAATAGCTCCAATCAGTTGGACTTTATCTGCCTCACCGCCACTGGATGGGCCTAGCAGTGGCCACTGTATGGTAAGGCATACTGTTAGGTCTTAAGCTTTGTTATGATATAAGCAGAATGTAGACTGCTACTGCAACTCATTACTAGTGAATCTTCCTAAACATCTAGTACGTAAAGTACGGATAGTGCAAAATGCCGGCTACATAAACTATTTTGGGTTTAAAATGAAGTGCACCTATCTCTATCCACCTCTGGCAACTGTTTTGGCTGCTTTTTTCTCAGAAAACTTTTTAAGGTGCTTTGTCTTTGCTTCAAAACCATTGCTAGCGCGCTGGGTCCTTAGTAAGTAAACTTACAAGGGGACGCGTATAAGTCGATGAACCTTTTGAATCGCATGGAATATTCTAGTCATGTAGTGACTACCGGAATCAAAAATCAACATAAACAACTATTAACTTTTAATAATCAACATCTATAATCACCTATTCATAAATAACCACATCTCAGTAAAGAGATTAACAGTTTTTATTTCCCTTTTGATTACAATACTAAATCATCTGTTAGATCAAACTTGATTTAATCAGCTCAATTATTAACTCATTATTTGAACATCAAAACATAGCTTGAGTGAAACATACGCGAGAACGCACCTACATACGCCAAAGAATATCAACCTTCAGCAGATAGCTCGTCAGTCATTTGTCACTTTCAACGTCACCCTAAAAAGTATACCTAAACAGGATTAGCATTAGCATGTGGGACTTCATGCAAAACAATTCAGAGAAAAACATAAATTTGGAAAAACATCTTTCTAAGTGAAAATTCTATAATCCGCGCAGTTGGTACCTAGAAGAAAAGGCACAATTAGTCAGTCACATTTTCATAGCTACCTATCCACAGAATGGATCAGCAACAAAGCCAGTCTTCGTCTTCAGGTCATCAATTGGTTAGGTACACACCAGGCTCTGAGTATGAGCCCAATGACAGAATCTCAAACAGCGTCTCCTGACGTCATCAATTCTCCCCTTGCATCTGAAGTTTTAGCCCCTTGTCATTACTTTTTATTAGGGTCTCCCAGTCCATCCCCCTAGTTTCCAATTGGTCAGTCAGTCAGCAGATATGACTTTAACCTATAGTATTTGTTTACCAAATCTACCAATTTTAATATCAGTCCTTTCACAAGATGCGGATTGGTACGCTATACAATGTCCTCATCATCCGACTCTTCAGGTATCTAAATTGTTGCATGTTCCTCTTCAGTCAGTGCCTTCATTGTTCAAGTCCTGGGAAAGTACATTTAGCCTACTCTACACATAATTGTATCAAATTGTATTCATCATCTCCTGTCCGCCGGTACATTGCAGAAAATTCTAGCTAAGCAACTTTAACATCGGGTGGATCAAGGACGGGTCATGCATCCAGCTTCTTGCAGCGCAGTTACTATTTCAGCTCTCTTGTGTGCAAGGCCTAGGAAGACTAGGCCATAATTTCAGCTAAGTTAGCACTACAAGTTAAGTTAAAACATAGGTTATACATTTCAATATGACATATTAATACATTATTCTTGTACATTTTTCATTATTTCACGCAGTTTCAGTTATATTAGTGCAATCTCGTGTAAATTGCTGTCATGCCCCGAGGGCACATTTTCAAACGTGCACATTATTTTCTCTACGACTAATTTCTCTATAAACTTTTCATTAGTCAAAACATATAAACATCATTAATAATTTTCTAATTAGCATCTCTGCTTCAACACCATATACCATACTGTATCTGGCTCATATATTTTAATTGTGGTTTCATGATATTCTCCATCTCGTCTACTGTGCACACAATCACAATTTATGGTCCATGTACCGAAGTATAAAATATCCAGACAATAAGGACTCTTGTTGCCGGTTCTAACGGCAAAGCATGGAATGTCATGCCTACTTCCCATTGTGTCCAAACTAATCATAAAAGTTTTAGAAATTTGTTAAAAGAATACCTCTTTTAAACAAATGACATTCTGTCTATCTTTGTCTTTCTTTTGGTTGAGTGCTTCGAGAAGTGCAGAGGCAGCTCTTTTTGAGGTATAGGTGTCTGAACAAATATATCATGCAAGCATTCATTCATTTTACCTTTGGTAGTAGGGAGGTTGTGGCTGCTTATTCCTGAGACACTTGTACTGGTCGCTGTAATCTTGTTCAGTAAACTTGCATGGAGGATACTGTTTATTGTTTTATGCTGCTATTTCGCAAGGTTCCCAACTTTCTTTGTTCAATAAAGGTGTTTTCCAGTGGTGGCCTCATGCTGGTGTTCCTCACAGCACTTCTGCATTCTTTTTTGGGTCCTGGCTTCACCAGGTATCCGCACTGCGGCGCTCTTCTGACCAGTAAGCTGTGGCTTACCTTGTTTCAACTGACTACAGTGGAACACGCATGATTTCGATACACCTAACTGTTGGAGACCCTGCGGATGTATTGTGAGCCCGTTAGGTACCAACAGTTTCTTTTCTTTTGGCCTACAGCAACAGTGAAACGCACAATTTCCACCTTCACACATGAGTTTATCACCGCAGATGTAGCGTAGATTTCAATGCACCATCATTCTACAACTTAATTACTTATTGGAATCTTCAACATTTCTACATACTTCTGTGCATAATAACACAAACACCATTTACTCTGAACTTGCCTCCATTTCAGTTGGGGAAACTCTTCAACTTGTTACAAGTGTGTGCCACCATTGTGGATTGGGGAAAGAATCGTCACCGCCATTGTTGGGTTAAGAATCATTCTTCACTACATCACAAGTGTGGCATGCCAACTTGGACTAGGAAACAATAACTCCACATATTTATAACAAACCTCTTTCATTGGGTTTAACTTGTGTACATTGTGACACACACACCTTTAGTGTTCTCATCTTGGCATTTGGACTGCATTTAGATTTTTGGGCGCTTTATCTGAATATAACGTTTTGAAGATGAAATAAGAGACAAGCTAGTAGAAAAAAAGAACAGTAGGAAGGATCAAGAAGCCTTACTATCTTCTCCCATTTTGACCAGTGACATGACATAAATGTGAAGGACCCTCCCCCTAAGATATGCTGAAAGGCCCCCCACACTCAACTCAGTAGAAACTCATCGGGCTCCCTCCAGTATGGGTAAGCCTGGCAGCCCCCCTCAATGTAAGGGACTCTGTCACGCCCCTGTTTTGACTTTAGACAAAGCACTACAAATTGCCAGTAGTATTGAGAGTACACAATCTTTATGGAACATATATTCTTATCAGGGAGTCCACAGCAAGTGCTCAACACTCATTCCATAAGCAAATCAAGTAGGAAAATGGGCTTGGGAAGAAAGTAGTTTTGAATGCTATAGATGCAGGGGTACTACATATGTGGGCAATACAGTTTTGTCCCACAATTGATTGATTATGTGTTAAATATAAAAATATTATGCAAGTCCTCACCTAGTACGTCATTCAAAACAATTGATAATCAATGTTTCTGAGAAGCGTGACAACACATTTTTACAGTGTGAAATAGCTTCTAGATTCACATGGTTTCCTCTTTTTAGCAGTTGGATCAGGAAGTTGTTTTGTTGTAAAACATTTTTGGTTAGTGCGTGGGCGTCGACATAGGATGATATCACCACAAGTCAATGTCCCTGTTCATACCCACAATATTGGATAATTATTTCTGCTGTTGGTGATCTAGGTGCATCGAAAGAGCTCCTGAAATTTTCTTCACAGAATGTTGTAAATATCACAAGGAAAAACGAAGGTGCTTGAGAGAGCAATTGAGATCGACCTTTGAAGCTGGAAAGTGGTTTTCATGCTTTTGTCTGGGAAAACTTGACTTAGTCAGAGAACGGAATGTAGTCAACGTGGGATCCCTCTGGTTCCTCAAAGCTATTTTAGATTATGATCATGTGGTTTACATGTTTCCTGAACTGCAACAGGACCTTTGATGTACTTGGTGAGCATCCACTAAGCATATTATGCCTTTCAAGACACCTTAAGTCATGGACAATATCCATGCTCCCTGGTTAAGCCCCAGACTTTAGTCCATTGAGCTGAAGTTCTTTGATGGAGTTGATCTTCTCTGACTATGAAGATGAATCCAAGGAGGCTTAGGAGGAAACAGAAACCTACCTGAAGAAAATTTCACCAGATGTGGGCAAAACCATGAACAACAAGACCCTAAGCCTGCATTGCTACATGCCCGAAATCCCTTGGAAAGACCAGGCATCCAAGCTGCTGTCTAAGACAGTGAACCATTGAGTCTTCAAGTGAAACTGTTGAGTCACAAAAAGTCAAACCTTCAACTCTGGAAAAATCCTGCAATCAGAGTTGCTTGAGAGATTTCCCATCCTATGAGTCAAGAAAGAGTATTGATAAGGATCTGCCAAAGGATGTCACTTTGACTTTTGAGGACAATAAGGTGCCCCCTCAAAAGGAAAGTTACAAAGGGGCAGTAAAACCTGACAAGTCATCAACGTTGAGAGAAACACTAGGGCACTGAAGGCCAAGATAGTCTAATGTGAAGAAGAAAGTTTTTGAGGTGACAGAGTCTCTGCACAAGGATCTGAAACTTTTGTGGGGTTAGGAAACCGAGTAAGGAAATATAAACACCAGAGGAGGTGGAAATAAATCAGAAGCCAGAGCATGACACCGACATGGGAGAAAAGGAGTATCCTTTTGCACAAGACTGAGGAAATAGGCTCCCAAACGCCTGATGGGAAGACCTTATGGAAGGATGTCGAGGCAGATAACCTGCAGGAGGAGGTAGATATATATATCCCCTGAGGCCACAGGCATCATGAACTCTCTGCATCACCTCATACAGGGGGCATAGTGTTCTATATGGGCCTCTTTTATCTGAAGCTTGGCAGATAAAGGCTTATAATTAGTGCTAAAAGGAAGACATAACAAGCATTGGCATAGCCAGTAGGTTTCACCTTTGGGAGCTTATAAGTGTTTCGCTTGAGCTATTGGGTTTGCCTATGTTTGTTCGCTATATTGTACAGTATTGTGCCTGGTATGCAGCAATTCAGCAACGAAACACCTATTTTTGACAAATAAAAAAATATCGCCATAAGCACAATAAAAACAATCCCTGTGTTGTAAAAAGAGGTTACCTCACCACTAGCCTTGACCTCTGAATCACCATACGCCAGAAAGGAGTGAAGTTCGCAACAGCGTGGGGTTTTGAACTGCCAGGAAGAGACCAGATCACACCTGTCACTGATGGGGAGTTAAACTATGTTCCAACTAACTCTGTTAAACAGCCACCGACGGGACACAGAATCAAGACTTTCGCTGCTGGCACTGCAGGAGTCAAAAACCTTTGAACAAGGCTCGTATCAATTAAGTCAAGCCTAACTACCTACTGTCGACAGATGCTAACATGCATGTTTCCCCCTCACTTTCAGTGAAAGCGACCTGTGGCCTGCATTGACCATTTTGAATAATTCTTTAAGTTCAGTGCAAAATGTTCACAAGTCTTTTTCTGGGGATGGACAAGTAAAGATCTGTGAGTACGCAGATTGCAATTCTCATCTGGACACTGCCAACCAATCAGGAAAACTCTCTCCAATACAGTGACTTTTGCCTGATTGGACAGCATCTCTTTATAGCAGGGGCGCTCTACTCCAAGTCTAAGATCTCGTAACAAAGCCACCTCATCGAGTGTCTGCAGTGTAGAAAAAAGACATAAACTGAACACCACTCACCTGACCCTGGAATGCTTGCAGACCTTTCGCTAGGTTCCTACAACTACCGTACCAGTCCACTTTGACATTAACTTTCTTCAGCGCTCCTCCACGCTCCTGCCACCTACCCGCGTCACAGCCTGGCCTCAACTACATGAAGCGCACACCCTTTGGGCAACGCCAGACAGCTGACTCGTGGGATAAGCACACGTGAATGACTGCTTTCTTTTTCACAAGACCATGACGTCACTTCCTTGTTTCACAGAAGTGGAAAGCATGGCAGTGAAATAGAAAAGGGACAACAGGGCATGTTCATTCCCTATCTAATCAATTTACTCTGTTACGTTTTGAACACATAGAGAAAAACTGCTTCTACCCCAGCGGTCATCTTCAGAAAGGCATGCATTTAGTTATCCGTTTAGTAGAAAGCAATTAATCTTGTAAGCAATGACGCCTAGGAGCAAATTGGATACGGCAATACCCATCTTAGAAATAATGCTCAACTGCTGTATTAACCCCTTCGCTGCCAGGCCTTTTCCCCCTCAGGCGCCAGGCCTTTTTTTGGCTATTTGAGGCAGGGCACGCTTAGGCCGTCATAACTTTTTGTCCACATAAGCTACTCGCGCCAAATTTGCGTCCTTTTTTTCCAACATCCTAGGGATTCTAGAGGTACCCAGACTTTGTGGGTTCCCCTGAAGGAGACCAAGAAATTAGCCAAAATACAGTAAAAAATTTGTTTAAAACAAAAACAATTTGGGAAAAAAAGGGCTGCAGAAGAAAGCTTGTGTTTTTTTCTCCTGAAATTGGCATCAACAAAGGGTTTGTAGTGCTAAAATCACCAGCTTCCCAGCTTTCAGGAACAGGCAGACGTGAATCAGAAAACCCAATTTTTCAACAAAATTTTGGCATTTTACTGGGACATACCCCATTTTTGAAAAAAATTGTGCTTTCAGCCTCTTTCCAGTCAGTGACATAAATGGGTATGAAACCAATGCTGGATCCCAGAAACCTAAACATTTCTGAAAAGTAGACACAATTCTGAATTCAGCAATGGGTACTTTGTGTAGCTCCTACAAGGGTTTCCTACAGAAAATAACAACTTAAATAAAAAAATATTGAAATTGAGGTGAAAAAAACAGCCATTTATTTCTACGTTTTACTCTATAACTTTTTCCTGCAATGTCAGATTTTTTAAAGCAATATACCGTTACATCTGCTGGACTCTTCTGGTTGCGGGGATATAGAGGGCTTGTAGGTTCATCAAGAACCCTAGGTACCCAGAGCAAATAAATGAGCTGCACCTTGCAGTGGGTTTTCATTCTATACCGGGTATACAGCAATTCATTTGCTGAAATGTAAAGAGTGAAAAATAGGTATCAAGAAAACCTTTGTATTTCCAGAATGGGCACAAGATAAGGTGTTGAGGAGCAGTGGTTATTTGCCCATCTCTGAATTCTGGGGTGCCCATACTAGCATGTGAATTACAGGGCGTTTTTCAAATAATGTCTTTTTTACACACTGTCTTACATTTGGAAGGAAAAAATGTAGGGAAAGACAAGGGGCAATAACACTTGTTTTGCTATTCTATGTTCCACCAAGTCTCCCGAAACAAATGGTACCTCACTTGTGTGGGTAGGCCTTCTGCTCGCAACAGGAAATGCCCCAAAATATTATCTGTACACAACAAAATTATCAAATAGAAAACCACCTGTTTTTGCGGGGGCACCTGCGTTTTTGGTCCTGGGCTCAGTAGCCATCTAGGGAAACCTACCAAACCCAGACATTTCTGAAAACTAGACACCCGAGGGATTCAAGGGAGGTGTGACTTGCGTGGATCCCCCAATGTTTTCTTAACCAGAATCCTCAGCAAACCTCAAATTTAGAAAGAAAATCACATTTTTCCCACATTTCTGTGTGGGATCACTGCACCGGGACACATTTCCTACCACCCAACGTTCCCCTTAGTCTCCTGGTAAAAATGATACCTCACTTGTGTAGGTGGGCCAAGTGTTTGTGACAGGTAACAGCCAAAAACACGTCGAAATTGAGGGGGAACCAAAGTGGATCCAAAAGGGCAGTTTGAAACAAAACATTTTTAGGCTGACAAGTGCAGCAGCAATCTTATTGGTATAGATGAGACAATGCTGGGTGGTAGGAATTTTGTGGATTCCTGCAGATTCTGGAAGGTTCGATCACAAAAAATATGGGGAAAATGTGTGCTTTCCAACAAAGTTGCAGGTTTGCAGGGCATTGTGGCTAAGGAAATGGTGTGGGGTGCATGTCACGAACACCACCCTGGAATCAACTAGATGTTTAGTTTTCAGATGTGTCTAGGTTTTGTGGATTTTTCTACATGGCAGCGTCCCAAAGTAAAAAAAAAAAAAGAAAAAAGTACAGCCCTCACCATTCCAAGTGGAACGATTTTGAGTTACCAAGCTCCCATGGCCCAAATGTAAAACAAAAACGAAAAAAATCAAATGTCCTCTTGCTTGCCATGGGATAAGATGTTTTAGTGTGCGGGGGAGAGCTGAATGACTGTTAGCCCCTTCAGTTCGGGTGAGGGCATAACTAGGTCCATACTGGTTGGTAGTCACCACCCCACTATTTTTTATTTTTTTATTTCATGGCATCTAGTAGACTTTCTGCCCCCCGGGGTGTGGATCGGGGTAATTGCCCAATCTGCCCACTGGTGGGCAGAACAACTTAGGCCCCATTTATTTGGGGTGGGGGTATGGCCATAACCCCACCCTCTTATTTTGAAAAAACAAATCTTCCTCTGTCTCTGGTGAGCTTTCTGCCCCGATCGGGGGCAGATGGGCCTTCCAAAAATAGGCCAATATAGCCAACAGTAATGTGTCCCCATGGGGAGGGACCTTTGGCCAAGGGGCTGCCCCCCCCCCAACCAAAACACACACATACACCCACACCAATCCCTGGTGTCTAGTGGTTTGTGCCCCCCCCTTGGGGGCAGATTGGCCTAACAAAAATAGGCTGATCTAATGCCTAAATACAATTTGCCCCCCCAGGGGAGTGACACTTGCCTAAGGGGTCGCTCCCCATACATAAAAACATAAAGTAAATAAAATAAAATATATATATATATCCCTGGTGTCTAGAGGTTTCTGCCCCCCTGGAGGCAGATCGACCTAATTATATTAGGCCGATCTGCCTCCAGGGGGGGCAGAAAGGGCCTAAAAAAAATATGGCCCCCTAGGGAATGACCCTTGCCCAAGGGGCCGCTCCCTTTATTACAAAACACACAAAAAAATCCCTGGTGTCTAGTGGGCTGGGCCTAAACACAATTTACCCCTCCAGGGAGCGACCCTTGCCTAAGGGGTCGCTCCCTGCACATTAAAGAAAAGAATAAAAATAATAAATTCCCTGGTGTCTTGTGGGCATTTCTGCCCCAGTTGGGGGCAGATCGGCTTATTTATATTAGGCCGGTCTTCCACCAGGGGGGGCAGAAATTACCTAAAACTTATTTGGCCCTCTAGGGAGCGGCCCTTGCCCAAGGGGCCGCTCCCCTCATGTAAAATAAAAATAAAAAATAAAGTCCCTGGTGTCTAGTAAGCATTTCTGCTGTCCGATCGCATCGCGATCGGGCAGCAGAAATGCTCAGAATGACATTGAAAGAAAGGAAAAGCCTTTCCTTTCTTCAGATGTCTCTCCCGCCCCCCTCCTCCAGAGCGGAAGAGAAATGCTTAGCATTTCCCTTCCGCATCGTGCTATTTGGAGGCGACCTCTGATGAGGTCAGCACACAATCGCGTGCTGACGTCATCAGATGTCACTGGTGGGGAATCGGGGGGGCTCGGGGTGAAAGGGGAAGCGATTCCCATTTCATCCCTGATGGGGGTGTGGGTGGGGGGCCCATGGAGGGAGCGCTAGCGCTTCCCCCGTGGGCCCGGTGCAAGACGAGTTGGTCTCGTCCCATGCACACAGGAACCGTGTGCTGGGACGAGACCACCTCGTCCAAGGCACTGAAGAGGTTAAAGAATGGACCTCTTTAAGTATACAAACATGCTGACACGATGAGGTGATATGTTAGTCTATTAGAGACATTTTGGAGAGATATGTTGTGTTTGTTCCATGCATTATCCACCATAAATGGTTCTTTTAGATCCAAACAGGACCTACATACGAGAAATGGGAGGAAATCACAGAGATTATTTGCAGTAATATTAGTGAGTTGCTGCGGTTACAATACTGAAAACACATTTAACTGTTAGATGTAAATACATTTAGAATTTGGACGAGTGCACCTGAGTCCTGTCAGTGACTTGGCCATAGAGGGCCAGGTGAAATTGGAGCATAAATTTAAAGCTGTTCTGAACAAAGGCCGCCGAAGTACGTTTGGCCCAGGTCCCTGAAAATTCTTAAGATGTCCCTGAACCAGGGACGGGCTCCTAAGAAAAATGTTGGGTTCCTGCACTTATGTTAATTCTTCTATGCATTCGGTACTGAATATAGACCACATTCCACTGAAAATGCACACATACATCGCACCACTAATATAATTTAAATTATAATTGTTTTAGTACCAAAATCCATGGTATTCCTTTAGTCGCTGAAGCATGAAACGCTGAGTTTAATTGTGTAAATTGCAAGATACAGAGACGCCTTAACAGGAGGCACAAACTATAACCCGATGAGCTATCTAGCTCTGATGTATCTAATCGGATTACTTAGTCAAGCTGTCCGATCGATGTCTAACAGGAAAACAGTGATTGCTGTGTTTCTGTGCTTTAAGGTAAGCGTAGGTCTGCATTTGACAATACAGTGAGATCCAGAATTTGAAATAAATTAGAACAGGCCCATGGAGAATCACAGGGATATGAGCCAACGCTGGATTAAAGGAACTATAAGCAGCACAGGCTTTCTGAAGGCCTGAACAATTTACGTTAAAGGTGATCCCCATTCGTAACGCTACGATAATGGAAAAGGTGGAACTCGGCTGACATGATGAACATTTGTGCACAAGTGCTTTGCGACAGCTTCCTACATATATATTGCCAATGTGTTCGTCTACAGCAGTGGTTTCGTTTTCAGCATTCTTGTATTTGATACTAATACCCTCACTCCACAATGAACATGAAGCATGGCGCTGAACCGCGAGGAGAAAGGATCGCGGCTCGGATTAAAGTTAAAACCGAAACCAGAGGGGAGGAGGGAGGCGGGGCTATCACACGCTGAAACAAGATGAAGCGTGACGTTTTGTGATGCCCTCAAAAATATTCTCTTAGTGAAAGCTCCCTGGGTGGGAAATTAGCACGCAAAGGAGGGACATTTAGCACAATGCACCAATAAAATTGAAGCACTTAAGACAAGCACAAAAAAGAATCAATGGCAATAGTGGGCATGGCTAAAGCCCCTATACCGAACACAGCATGTCCTGCAAAGACAGTGCATGCGCTGCGTAGGCTCGACCTAAAAAGAAGCTGATAGAAAAGGGAAAGGAGGATGGTCGAGTGGATGCATGAGAAAGTGAAAGGATGTGTCAATGGGTGAAAGGCTGGGTAGATGAGCAGACTGGTGGATGAAAGGGTAGATGGATGAGTGGGTGAAAGAAGAAGGATGAGTGGGTGAATGGATGCATGACAGAATGAAAGTATCAGTGGGAAATAGGATGGATGTGCGGGTGAAAAAGTGAGTAAGTAAAAGGATGGGTGGGTGCAAGGTTGGATGGATGAGTGGGTGAAAGGATGTGTGAGTGAAAGTATGGAAGGGTGAAACAATGCATAGATGAGTGGGTGAAAGGATGGATGGATGAGATGATGGGTACATGGGTGGATGAAAGGATGGCAGAGGAAATGGAAATCAGAGAGAGTGCATGAGTGGGTGAAAAGATGGCAAAGTAAATGGAAATCTGAGACGGATGGATGAACGAATGGCAGAGTAAATGGAAATCTGAGGATTAATGGATGGGTGGATGGCTTGAAAAGATGGTAGTGAAAGGGAATCTGTGACGATGGAAGGACAGTTGAATGGGTAGCAGATAAAATGGAAATCTGAGAGGCTCGATGAGGGTGAAAGGATGGAAGAGACAACAGAAACCCGATGAGCGAAATGATGGCAGAATAAATGGTAATTTCAGAGGATGGATAAGTGGCGTGGTAAATCTGAGAAACTAGACGGCAAAGTAAATGAAGTTGGATGGATGAATGGATGTGCAAAAGGATCAATTGATGTATGAAAGGCTTTATGGATGGATAAGTTAAATGATGGACGTTTAGGAGACTTGAAGTATAGATAGATAAATGTCTGTAGGGATGGATGGAATAGCCAGTGGATAGATGGAACAATGAAAGATTGAGTGATGGATTAAAGAATGAATGGATGAGAAAATATAAAGGTTAAATGATCGATTTCAGCAGGTGGATGGGAGGATGAAGGGAAGAATAGATAGATTCTTGGAAGGATGAGTCAAGGGTGGACTTCTAGGGATTTAGGGGTTCACATGCCTCGCTTGGTTAGTGCCATCATAGCTGGGTTCAAAGTGGGGGGCATTTACATTTTCTTGGTACTGCTCTGCGCATTTTGTCGTATCATGGGCTGATAAAGAGTGATGCCTTTGGTCTGGTATCATGAGGTTATTTTAGCATTTTTACACAGGCAAATAATTTAGCTCTAGTCCCGAGGCCTGTGCCCTTTTACCCAGTTACATTTCACTTTTTTTCCTTTTTTTATTTTAGTGATGCTTCATTTTAACGGAGATGTTTTTTATTCCTTTTATCAGTTGTCCTTCTTTACAGAAACTGTTATTAATTTCTTTGCATGACATTTCTAATCTTGTGCTGAACCCAAGGCTGCTCACGATGATTACTGGGTATTACAGATTAAAAGAGAACAGTCTACTTTACACGGCAAATACGTATTTTAACATCAAGGGAAGTTCTTAGAATAACATAAGTTATTATAAAACATCACACAAGCCCACACCATCTTCGAGGGGGCATTTGAGCGAGTTTGCCATCCTGTGTTGCACGTTGTTGCAGTTTCTGACGAAACCATTTGGTTCCTCTTCATCTACGTTGGAGGACTCCCAGCAGACTAACAGACCTCTTCTAATGTCAGCGCAGGTATGGGGATTGGTTTTCCTTCCTAGGACCAGAAGGGTGGATCGGGGCTAACACTGCTACTTGCTCTCACTTAGGAACTCAGTAGGGTAGGTAAGAATACCAGGCACACTAATATGACAGCATAGTGGGGCTTTTCTTGTGTTTTTTTGTTGAATTTCTTATCAATAATAAAGAAGTGACACAATTCTAGTAATAATTGAGCATTTATAAGCAAAATAAAATACGTCTGGGAGTACAGCACAGTTCTGCAACTGAAGCCACACTCAACTCCGCTCTTACACACGGTGATTTTTATACACTTGGTGGGCACTTAAAATCCACCTCCTTCACAACACTTACAATTAACAAAACAATAATTCTTTAAACGCTATCTGACTGCTTGTTAAAAAAATACATTCATGGCAGATATATTACGTACATATTATCTAACACACACAATGTCCTTCGATCCTGACCTGTGACCTCTACCAATATTTTCCCCTACACGTCTAACAGTCTCTGAAGTTTTTATGGCCGGTCTCCTCCTTTCTGCCAGCCTTGAAACACAAACATCTAACACCGTGTCTTCCTTTCAAGTCTGTCATGATTTACCCTTTTCCCTCCTGATATCAGAAAGTAGCTCAGCCTCGCCCTTGTGTGTGCGTCCTTCTAAGTTATCTGTGGTATGCTAAGCTGAATTGTAACTGCTTTACCCTGCACCTGGCCTCTCTTCTCATTTCTGTCCATGAGTTCCTTATTGACCATTATGTTCAAACCGAGGCCTGTACTTTTCTTGTATCATATAGACTTCTGCACATTTGTTTTCTAATTCGTGTGTTGACCAGAGCAGGCCCTCTGCAGTTTTCTTAAGGCCTACTACAGTTTCACTCCTGTGATTACCGCTGTCATGACATTGTGTTTCATTATCCTCATAATTGCCATTCATTAATTCCTACGTAGAACGCAGTTGCTTCAATAAAACCTATTGAACCAAAACCTCTCTTCTGTTCTGTCCTTGCATGTGTGAGACTCGTATGTCTGAGAGAAAAGCATGGGATCCGCTCCACCATGACTCCTCCGAGGAGTCTGAGTGTCATGCAATAGGCTGCCACAAATCACTTCTGCCCTCTGGTACTTGTGAGGTGCTGCTAGCTAGCTGGAAGGGGTTATGCTGAAAGCTGTGACACGCATGGGATTAGACTCCGTCCCCCACGCTCGGTGGTGCTGCTGCCCAAAATCCAGCAGTCTTGTTAATAAATCAGGAGTCTACGACAGTGAAAATGAAGCTAGAAAAGGAATACACATGTTTTCATCTCGAAGCACGCAGCCCAGTGTGCAGAGCGAGGGAACCAGTTCCTTCACATGCTCCCAAGCATAGCTGAGTAAGGTAAAGAGGTCCTCTGAATGCCAGAATCATCAAAGACAGTGACACCTTACATAAGAAAGAATCCTCTGAGGACCCAAAATACATGCAGTGCGATGTTGAGATAGACTCATTGATATTTAGCACAAAAAGGAATGAGCCATGTAATAAGTATTTGTAAGGCTTTTATCATTTAAGAAGAACAAGAAGCTGCAGGCTGTGGGCAGGAAGAGGGAGAAATCTGCTGTCACACAATGACAGATGGCCAAATCAAGCATCCTGCTTAATAGACATGTGGGCCAACCCAGGTAGGGTATACAGGACCCTCTGTCACAGCTCCCAAAGGAGTACCAGAAGCAGGCCTAAAGTCTTGTTGAGGGAGACAAAAACATTGCCATCGCCTGCATTACATCAGCCTTGGATGCTGCAGATACAGCAAGAATGCACCTTGCAACAGTGCTTCCCCCTGGATACTACATATGCATGAAAAGCAGAGCTAATAAAATTGGCGGGGATATTGCTATCATACTGAGATACATACAGATGTATGTACAACTCTCTACCCAGAATGTGTCAACCTGTCCTTTACTATGAACCTATCACCTACATGCCAACAATCCAATTGCACCTGGCATTTTGAATGACGTTGGCTCTCTCCAGTTGACTGAAAGAGTGGAAGGTTCCACTCCTTGACCCTGTGTTTACCAATGAGGCTAACATTTATATCAAGAAACCATGGCATCTAACATGGACGTATCATTTCTTGATCTCATTTCAAGCCCATATCCAGTCTTTACCAACAAGGGTACAAATTGAACAAAGAAACATGGGTTGCCTACTTAACCTCAACCACACCGACTGTAGGGGATCTCCCCTTGGCAGCCAGCTCCAGAGTTGAAAAGAGAACTCCAAAATCGCTTGATAAAACAATCCCAATTACCTCTATCAAAAAGGGGAAAAAAGAAAAATCCAAAGCTTAGTTAACTGCTTACCTTGTCGCCTAAAAAAACAAAAAAAACATGCAGAAGTTTATAAAAGAAATATAGAAAAAATATGATGGCACTACCATCTGGAAATCAAAAAAGCCCAGTCGTCATATTATGGAACCGAAATTGAAACAGCCGCCAATTCCTGAGGGAGCTTTTTCAGATTGTAAAATCCCTCTCCACACCAAAATCAGAAATCACACTCCCCATCCTCACATTAGCTTGCTGCAATCGACTCACATGGTACTTTCAAGAACAAAATCTGAGCTATTTATAGCAAATTACAACAGAATAAAACGCCTTGAACAACTCACCACAGACACACGCAGGATGCCCATTTGCCTCTCAAACGTCCCCCCATTACCAGGGATGAACTCCCAGCACTATTTAGCAAACTGAAATCCGGCTTCACTCTCGATCTGGTGCCACCCCATATACTCCTTCAAGGAGCTCAAGATATCCCCCCCCCTTTCTACTGATCCTCCTCAATCTATATCTCTCCACTGGATTGGTTCCCCGACCTGAAAACATGCAGTGGTAAAACCTTTGTTAGAAAAATGAACCCTGACCCTTCGTTCCCCGGGAACTATAGACCATTTTCCCTGCTTCCAGCCATGGAGAAGGTACTGTAAAAACATGTCAACCAAAGCTTCTTCCTATTTCTGGAAGAACACTCTGTCCGCAACCCCACACAGATAAGATGCTGGCCACAGCACAATACGGACACCATGCTGCTAACAATAATAGGAGCTAAAAAATTTGCTGGATAAGGGAGGTGCTGCTGCCATTATCCTCCTTGACTTGAGTGGAGCATACAATACGGGTGACCATGAGACACTTATTCATAGGATGAGTGAGTTTGGAATAAAAACCTGTGCGCTCTACTAGCTCACCTCATTTCTGAAAGAGAAGTCTTTTAAAATTTGTAAACTCTTATGCTACTCGGACATCTTCCCACTGAAGTTGGGGTTTTGCAGAGCTCTGCACTTAGCCTCACAGTTATTAACATCTATATGCGTCCTCTCACGGAAATGGTCCAGGAATTTGGGCTGTCAATTATCTCTTATGCTGATGACACACAATTGGACTTCTCCCTTTCCCCGGGGATAGAATCACAACACCAACAGTTGACCTCTCGCTTAGAAAAAGTTTTAAGTTGGAAGGCAACCTGTTTGCTGAAATTGAACGGAGACAAAACTGAGTTGATGATCCTGGAGAACAGGCCAACTCCCTAGGCAGTGCTTGGATGGCCAGAGTGCCTGGGAACTCCACCAACCCCCTTCTTCCCCATTAAAAGCTTAGGCATGTGACTGGATATCATCCTATCAATGAAGGCTCAAGTAAAAAAATAGACTGCATCCTGCTTTGGCATCATCCGAACACTGTGTAAAATCCTAGATATCTTTCTTATTCATTCAAGAAGAATTGTGGTCCAGCTGCTAATTCTATCCCATATGGACTATGGCAACTCCCTTTACATTGGCTCACCCAAATACGTCAAAAAAGTCTATAGGTAGTCCAGAACGCAGCAGCTAGAATAGTCCTTATGGTTCCCATGCACACCTTGGCCAAAAATTCTCTGGCTGCCCTTCATTGGCTCACAGTCGAGGGAAGAATAAAATTCAAAGCACTATGCTCAGCTCACAGAGGAATCAACCTCAAAGGACCGTCCTATGTTACGGCTTACAGGTCACCATCTACTCTCAGCAGGACATTAAAATCTTCCAACTCGCGACTCCTGAAGGTTCCTCGAATCCAAAGGAACAGACTGGTTGGGAAATCCTTCTCACATCTGATCCTTAAGATGTGGAGCTCAATGCCCGTTGAACTAAGAAACCAAAAAATTGAGACGTGGTCCTGAACAAAGCTCAAACGTGGCTCCCACTAGACACACCCACTCTATAGGACAGTTAGACGAAGATGCATGCTATGACTCATTTAGCACTGGGAAGCCTTCCAGTAGCTATGCGCTCTATAAATCTGCATACAATAGCATACCATAACAGTCACAGTCCTGTGGAGGCATGCTTGGCTGCACATATCAGGATTCAAACTGTAGGTTCAGGCAAATAATGTTGATATGCCCCTCACTGTAAACCAGCTCTTCCGCACAGGAGTGGACCTTACTCTTAAGGCAATGAATCAGGCAAATGAGACCACCAAAGCCATGGGGGGTGCTACAGGGTAACAGCCCTTACTTTTAAAAGGGGGATCACATTGAATAGGAGAGACCAGGGAAGACGAACGTACAGCATGCAGGCCCAGGGACGCACTGCAGGCAGTTTTTGAAGTCAACACTGTGGCAGCAGAAGCAAAAGGGCTTTGTTCAGAGGCACGGGAGAACCAAGGGGAGGTGACTCCGGAAGGCTGCCCTTGGTTCATTAAAGTGACTCGGTCTCAGCCCCACACAGACACAAAACACCTGTGATGGCAGGAGGGTATGTGGAGATAAAGAACTTAACAAATTGGGAGCCATTACCACAGACTAGTGGGTTTTAAACAAAATACAGGGCATTTGTATAGATTTTGTACTGAAACCTCCTCCAAAACCCCTAACTGGTGGGTGTGCATGAAGGCACAATTGCAGATCTTATAAGCAGAAGTGCAAAAGAAGTTGTAGAAAGATGACATGGAAATGGTTCCTCACAAGGAGGGAAACACAGATGTGTACTCTTGTTTATTTTCTAGTTCCAAAGCAAGACATAACTATGTGACCATTCCAGACCTAAAGTTAGTAAACTGATTCCTAAAAACACAATGCTTCCAAATGACTACCTCAGAAGAGATTGTACCACCATTTGGAGAGCAGATTAACTGGCGTCAGTGAATCTCAAGGATGCCTATTTGCACTTTTCCATACTCCCAGCACACAGATAATTTCTCAGATTTTTGATGAAGGGCAAACATCATCAGTTCAAGATCCTACCTTTGGACTGGAAATCCTCTCCAAGTTTCTTCACCAAGGCATTTATAGTAGTGGCACCTCACATCAGAAGACACACCATTCACGCCTATCATTTTCTCGATGACTGACTGACCAGGGTGACCACATTTGAACTTGACCAGAGAAGTGTGGAATCTGTTACACACAATCAGCTTCTCTGTAAATGAGGGGAAATCATCTCCTACTGAAGACTCAAAGAAGACCGTTCATGGGGCAGCGCAGAACACAATTATGGCAACAATGGCATACCTGACTGCAAGGATGTTGCAAGCAATACTAAGTGAAGGTGGCCTTTACCACATGTCACAATCTCGGACTGTAAAGACTGCAATGAAACTGTTGGACATAATGATGTCTTGCAAGCAATCTACAGTCAGCTTACATCCTAACAAAGCCAAAGACCCAACACATCTTTTTGGGGCCAGTCCACAAGTTTGTGATGGACCTTTCAGGCCTTGTTCACCACTTGTCAAACTCACTATTCTGCTCACCAACTCTCTTCTGGGTAAAGTGGGCTCAATCAACAGCCTTTTTTGGTTTCACCGTTTATAATTCTCTAACTGCGCCATTCAATCCTTCACAACAACCACCAGCTTTGGAAGTGAAAACATGCACAAGTCTTTGTGAATAATGCATGGCTATTTGACTCTCACCAATTCATCCTCAAACACATAGCTCCCTTACTTTCTTTTCAACATATTTGGACTGTGCATGTTCCCTTTTTCTGGAGCCCAGCCTCACTGACCATGATAGTATGGACAATTTGTCCATCCAAGATCTCGATAATATATAAGACGGTACCCTTCCTCACAAAAGGTGATACCTCTATGTCCACATTAGGTGTGGCCCACAAATGGCTCTTCAATTCCTGCATTCAATCTAAACCATTGGCCAAGGACAGTTGCAAATTATTTTAAATAACTTTGTTGCCCCTTTCAACCAGCTATTGCTACGCGGGTGATACAGCGAGGTCCTAGTGTGCTTCACACTCAGATGCTCCAAGAAACACTTGGAAGCAAGCAAAGTTAATTGAGCTTGAGTGTCATCACAAATTCATCTAGAATTCCCTCCCTGACAAGTATGGACTCCAGAATACTCAACCACACTATACACAGTTCACAAATTAGACTTCCGACTGACCTGAAAAGTGATCTACCATTAAAATGCTACAGTCACACACTCCAGTCATAGGTAAAAGTGAATCAATAATATCTAGCCCTTACTTTGCTCTGGCTCTCTCAGGAACAAGTACTGCACCCACAGGACTGGGAACAGTGAGCTGAGGTTTGTCGCTTATTCACATTCTTACTGTTCCACACCTTAGTTTAGATCACACCACCAAAACTTCTGTCTTATTTTCTTTTCATTACACACGTCTATTTGATCCTTGGGTGTCCACTAAAAAAAATCTTGTGTCTCATAGGAAAAGGCAATTCCAATAAGTTGAGAGCCGCGTTGTGCCATTTACTGCAGACAATTTACTTGCAGAATGCTGATTTTTAGCAACTTTTTCATCCATTTTCTTAATCCTAGGCCAATCTTGGGACACACATCCCCTTAATTCTCAGTAGCTCTGCATCTTTGTATTAACCTCCAACCTCTCCGTTTCTGATATAGCACCCTTCACAGAGACATCAACTGTGCACTCAGAGAGTTGATCATCACCCCATTGACCAGTCTGTACTAAAGGCAAATGTGAAAAACAGTCTGCAAACACGTTTTGCTCCCGGAATGTACGAAGTTCTGTAGTTATATTGCTGTAATATATTTTGTCACTTGGAATTTCTGGGAGTAACTTTGCCAGCTCCCTTGGCCATAATAGGTCACCTAAATGCTTGTGGTCGATCCAAACTGTGAACCCAGTACCCCACAGATCACTTCTGAAGGGGTCTCTGCCCTACCAGACCTGTTGTAGCCCTGTCATTAAATATGACAGTTCCACACCCCCTACGACTGTGCAAGAAAATTCAGCTACTTCTTTCCTTGCATTCCATTTTTGAAGCTACAGTCCCTAAACCATGCTCACTAACTTCTGTTGCGATAACACCTGCATCCAGAGTGTCAAATGGTTTTACCAGAATGGCAAACTTTCTTCCCTAGGTCAAATTCTTACTGACAGTCCTTACTACAAATGTTTCATTTTTCTTTTGTAACTTACACACTGTATGCTTTTTTCAGCTCACCTAGTCACAAACTTGGCATAAACTTTCAACATTCCCATAAAAGTTGAGCTGAACTTTATTTTTCTGGTGCATTCCTCAATTGACTTTACCAAACTTTTCCTTGGCTCCATACCTTCAGCATACAGTTTATTTCCCAAGTATTCCACACCCAAAACTGAACAGACAGTTAATCATGGTTGAACTGACCCTCATCACCTTATCACTTGTAACAAACATCTTCTTGTCACAGAGAACGAGAGGTCTCGTTGGATAGGAGAATGTTTTCATCACTCAAACGAAACCGTTACTTACCTTGAAACTCTTCTAGATTCACATGCTTTGCACAGTCTCCAGTGGGTGGGTCACAATTCTACCATCTAGTGGTTGGGACCGGAATTGTGTTTTTTTTTGTAGAATGTTTTTGATTAATGAGTGGCAATGACGTACTGAAACCCTTGTCAGACTTCTATAGTAAGCCCGCAGTGACCCCGGTGCAGGCCTATCCTTCAAGTGTTCTTCATCCTGATTCAAGGCATCTTATGTCTATTATCACACAAGTGCATGCCCTTTTGGTTGGCTTCTGCAGATCTTCAGAAAACAGTTAAAGTTCTCTTCACAGGATTAGCTGGAATCCCTAGTTTGCTGGACAAAGTTATGATTTTTGGTTTGGACCAGGTAGATCATGATTCTAGATTACACCACGTTTTGCAGATTTTGAGAGTTAGAGGACTCGCTCTGGAAGCCAAAGGGTGCAAGTTTGAAGTTTTGAGTTTGCAGCTTTAGCCTGCTCTCCTTTAATGAGGCTTTGAAAAAAGCATTGATGGTATCTGGGTGTGAGATGTGCTCAGGTCCCCCTCTAAATCATCCAGTGGCTAGCTATCACAGTCCTGCCCGTGAAGACGTAGAGTTCGATCCAGCACCCAATTCCCTAGATCTTGGTGATTCAAGCCTCCACCAGCAAAGTGAATCCCAATGCATTCCTCACTGCATTGCCAGACTGGGAATCAAAGTACATTGACTCATTCTTCCAGTTTGTGTCTGAGATCCCTGAACACTGTCTTTTGTAAAGCTACACCCACATGCCATATGGGTTATGGCTAGTAAGATCTTGCTGATTACCCCAGGCAATCGAAGATGGATAGAGCACTAAGTATGTCTTAAGGGCTGGCCTGAACATGACAAATGCTGTGGATCGCACCACCGCTACCAGGGTAGTGATCAGGCATCATCCCTGATGAAGCTGTTTACTTTGGCTTGCATGACGTACTTTCATGTACCTGTCCTCCAGCCCCACAGTCCCTTACTTCAGTTTGTGGTGGGGGGGTCAGAACACTTACAGCCTACTGTCCAACCGTTTGGCCTCATCTGAACCTCAGGTTTTTATGAAGGTGATGGCAGTGGTTGAGACTAATCTTCCCTGATCAAGATACATGTATTTCCCTACTTGGATGAGTGGCTGTTGAGGCTTGGTTTGCAACTGTAAGTCATGGACTACCTTCAGATGCTTCACCCTTCTGCGATCCATAGGATTTTCATTCCACGAGTGAAATCCCACCTGCATCCGACACAATGAATATCTTGCTTAGGGACTATCGTAGTCATGGAGTTCAAGGACTTTCCACCTCCACAATGAGAATGGCACATTTAGCTTATGATCCAGATGCTTTTTGCTCACTGCTGGTTTCCAATGTTGATGGTATTGAAGCTTCTTGGATTCATGCATCCTGCCGGTCACCCAGACACATTGGCATCTGTGTGCTGTGGGCCCTCAGTAGAACCTCAGTCTGGAGTGGGCACAGCACTGGTGCTGCCTTTATGACAGCATCTGTAATTTTAAACTGGCATCCTGGGAACGTCAGTTATGATAGTGGGACACCAGTCTAATCTGTGACAGACCATTCTCCCTACCCCACTCAAAACTCACAAGGGTGACAGATGCATCGTCTCTGGGCTAGAGTGGTCATCAAAGAGCAGTGGAGAGGGCCTGGGGTTTCTGATTGAGTTGAGGTACAAATTAACCTCCTGGAGGTTTGTGCCATTTACTTGGGTTTTGAAGTCTTCCTCCTGTCCATCAAATGGTAGCCAGTACAGGTTGTGACAGAGACAAACAGCTGCCATGTTGTACTGCAATAAGCAGGTTGCTTTGGGGTTGCGGGTCCTGTGCTTGGATATGCTGAAATCTGGTTGGTCCTCCGAGTGATTTTACTGATGGCCAACTTTTGGGTGGAGCTATTGAATGCCAGGGTGGACATGTTAAGCAGATGTAATCTGACAGGTCATGAGTTCTTATCAAGAGACTACCTCAGGGATGCATTCCACTTGCAGCGTGACTCCATTGTTTTCTACACCTTCCCACTGCTACCACTCCTGCCTTGTGTACTGAAGAAAATCAGGAAAGACCGAGATCAGATCATCCTCATTGCCCATCTTGGACCAGGATAGTGTGGTAATGTGATCTCCTGAGCTGAAACATTTGAGTTCTGGTACGCCTAACTCTTCAGGAGATTCTCTTGTATCAGCACCTGAGTCACTTCAGCCTGGACCTTCATGCATACAGGCGGAGCAGCCCCAACTGAGCAGCTATATCTGTCTTCAAAAATAGTGGATGTTATTCCTACAGCTAGATGCTCATCTAGCAAATCGTTTTATGCTTCTTGTTGGAGAATGTTCATGGCCTGTTGTGAGGCTCATCAAGTTGCGCCTTTTCAGGCCAACTTTCCAATGTTTTGATGTTTGTTTTATCTCTGACTCAGCAAGAACTTGCATTGGGCATCGTTAAAGGTTATTCATCAGCTCTTTCAGCCTTTCTATGTTTCCCTACGGCACCCTCATTAGTAAAGTCATAAGTTGTGATGTGTTTCTTAAACGGGGTCACATATATGTCCTACTGCACCATTTTCCATTCCTCAATGGACCTTAATTTCCTCACATTCTTGATGTGCACTTCCCTCAAGCCAAAGCACAGTTTCTCTCTGAGGTTGCTGAACATTAAAACAGCATTCCATGTTGGCGTTACTTCAACACGCTATGTCGAATGAGCTATAGACACTGTACGTGCAGCCTCCGTATACTACTACCCTCCCAGATAAGATGGTGCTGTGAATTTGTGCGTCCTTTCTGCCAAATGATGCAATGTGGGATATGGTTTCACTCTCACTGCCTTTTTCCCTCTCCCTGGCTCATTTAAGGAGAAGATGAGTTTCACCGGTTGGACCAAAAAAGAGCTCTTAAATTCTACATTGAACGCACAAGAAAGCACTCAGTGGATGATCAGCTTTTTATTCACTGATGCTAAGAAGGGAAATGCGGTTCGAAAGTGAATCATGTCCTGCTGGATTGTGCTGTGTATGTAAACCTGCAATGCTCTGGCAAAAAGGATGCTCCTGAGGGCCTTGAAGCCCATTCCACCAAGTCATGTCTGCAACTATGGTGTTGGGGAGAAGTGTTACGGTGTTGGTCATCTGCTATGCTTCTACATGGGCATCAGTTCTCACCTTCACCAGCCATTAATGTCTCTCAAATCAAGTCTGCAGTGAAGGCCATGTCACCACCCTGTTCTTCTGAACTTATTGTTTAAGGTGGCTCATTGTATCCTTCACTATTTGGGAGGAATACCTTTAGTATTTATTCAAAAGGTGAGGAATCTGTGGTAGGAAGTATCCATCAGAAAAACAAGTGAATTACCCTCGGTAATTCTCATTTTGGTGGATATCCTGAAGGGGGTACACTGCTGACTCCTGGAGGAGAATGGTCCCCCTTTAAGGTATTTTTCCATATTTTGGCTGCCCGTAACAGATTTTAGCATAGTATCTTGCAGATAAGGAAAACAAACATGGTTTATTGAGTTAGTTACCGATTGTGATCTTTCACTAGGGAAGATGATTTTCTCCTGGATTATTCTGCAACTCCCCTAGGGAGCTTCCACATAAATTGTGTACATCTTTGTAATTTTTGTGCAGTATTTATTTGTGCTTTAAAATACTTTTCTTTTTACAGTAAAAGAGCTGGCTGATCATCAATTTATTGTGAACCACTCCCTGTGTCAGCCGTGAAGAGCACTGTTTCACTGTCCAGAGAGTAAAATGCTAGAAGAAATATTTGGTCATCTGTTTCAGGGTTCACAGTATTGAGGCCCAAGCCCAGTAACATCTGATTGCTCTTGGACCCCTGAATGCAAATTTTCTTGGTCATCCACAACAGTGGGTGTGGAGGTACTCTTTTCAAGCACCTCAGTCATGCAGAGTATTGTAATCAGCTGGAGAACAACCAACCATATGGAAATGTTGAATTTAGTGTAGGGGAGGGGGTGAGAAGAAAAACAGAAAAAAAGCAGACAGGAAAGGATGGTGGTCCTATCCAACCAGTGTGAAGACTTTCGCTCCTCCACACATTATCAGACACGCACCAAAAAAGGCATTTGACTCAGTTTCCTGACCTACGTGTATCACTATCAGTCACGATCTGGAAAGTTAAGAATGCTTTAACAAAAACATATAGGTTTTGGATGTCCATTACATTGGTTACATTGCTGTATTTTCTGATGCAGATGGTGCAGTTCGACCCATATCAGCAAAGAACAAAGAAAGCCTGACGGCATACTCTGTGAAGGCTTTTGTTCCTGGGTCAGTTTTCAGAACAGCCTAATTCGGCTCCTAGCGTTCCTTTGTGGAGAAGCGGCTCTGTTTGTAGGCATTATAGAATGACCACTTTCTCCAATTTTTCATCCCGCACCTTTCCCATTAAAAATCACAAAGTGATCTGACTTGGTATAAAAGTCCATACTACCAAAAAAGGTACTGTACCCTAATGCAGATAGTCAAAATACTCTAATTATTTAACCTTGCTTAGACAACCAAATAAAGTTTTAAAGGGGTCCTCTCCGATGTAAACTTTGTAGCATGCTTCATCATTGGACCACTCATCGAGTTTGATGGGACGTCTGGGAGGGTTCGGACTGTAATCTGATCTGGGAGCTTTTTGAAGCATCTTGCAAGTTTTATAACGGAACCCTTTTGTCTCTGAATGGACTCCGTATCAGTGCAATGTAATTGCTAGAATAGCATGTAATGGAAGCTTGGTTTAGAATGTGAGACGTTCACAGGTACACGCAGAAGAATAAAGATGTGTGATTTACTGCTCCATGTGCATAGTCATTGGTGGGTACCCAGGCTGGGGAAGACTCCAACTAGTAACAAGATAAGGGGATAATTAACTCATTAAGACAGTGCTCTCCCACAAAGTTTCTGTGGTCTAAGCAAACTGCTTGTGCATGCCACATGTGCCTTCATTGAATTGTTGATGTACGGTTGGCGTATGGGGAGTCAAAACGCAACTCCAGCCCGTGTGAAGCATTTGAAGATATAGCTTCAATGCGAAGTCCATGCATTGGCGATAAAGAAACTGTAACCAAGGCCATATTAAAAAGCAGCTCACTTCCAGGCGTAATAAAGTTATACAGTTTACAGAGCCTTAATGGTGAAGGCGGATACAACCAGGTTTACAAAGCGTAATCAAAGAAAATTATAACTCACTGAAGAAAATTGTGAAAAGAAGCACTGACAGAACAAGTAAAAAGGAAGGACACTGTTGTTACACTTACCTGAGTCTTGATAAGTCGAGCGTTACGATGGCAGCACCGGGCAGGGACACCAAGGAAGAAGTACTGGGGTTGTGCTTACTAAGCCATTCAATACCTGAAGCGGCACACCACTAAAGCTGCCAGGTGGCGGCTCAGAACAACTCCAGAAGTCTCCACGAGTGACAGGGCTCAGATGGAGACCGAGAAGAAGGTTAAAACCCCAAAGACTGTCCTGGATGACCCAGAGGCCAATCCATTGTTGGGCATCAGTGAGGAAGAGATTCTCGGGGACAGCCAACAGTATCTAACAGAGCTCAACCCTCAATGCCACAACTCCTATGAACAGTTACAATGCTGCGGCATTCCTGATACCACCACCACCACTTTTCAGTACTGCCAGAAAAGCTAAATATTGGCAATAGATGGGTCTGTTTGGATAGAGACATATGAAAATGTCATTAATGCGCTTGATGAGATTGATAAGAGAAAGCTTATTAAGTATCTCAAATCTTGCTGGTGATGGTGTGAAAGAAGTCATAAAGAGAATGTAGAGAATTGCTGAAATCATGTACAGTCAGGCTAAAAAAGATTAGAATCTCAAGTTCAATCTAACACCAAACATTGATTATGAACTATACATTTTCAGTCAAGAAAGTCAAAGGTTTGGTGAAACTATTGATGAATTTGTGGAAAGAATCAATGCACTAATCAAACACTAAGTTCAATGAGTTTAATGATTAAGAAGCTATGCATCTTAGAGTTATTGATGGGTGCTTGTCAGATTCATTCAGACAACGAATACTTAAAGGAACTATTACACTGGAACGCGTGTTGATAGCTGTCAGAGCTGAAGAGCGTGCTGAAAGGCAAGCTACTGACATAGAGGCCGGAGGTGCCCAGAGCATCACTCATGAGTGTGAAACGTAAGGCAAAGCAGAAGACAGAAGGACAGTCATGTCATGTCATGTTTAGATGTGGATTTTTACTTCCACATGAAAGAAATTGTCCCACCATTGGACAGATATGTAAAGGCTGTTGGAAAGAAAATCATTTTGTGATGGTGTGTAAAGCATAGGAGAAAGTAAGTGCATCACTGCATGTATACAAAATGGCCACCAGAGCATTCCAGAAGCAATGTTGGACGCACACCCACAAGACCAAGTGGTGACATCAGTTCAAGCAAATTGATACTAAAACAAGTCAATTGTCTTCTAAATCATCGTCGAACAGTTCATCCGTCTCAGTAACAAATGGAAGTGAAGAAAGTGATTGTGCTATGTTGATGTTTACCTCAGAGGAACGTACACATGTTGGACTGGTTGCAGTCAAAGAAAACTCGACATGCCACCTCAGCAAAATCATACAAACACTGTCCAAATATTACATTGAAAATAAATGATTGTTCAATACCTTAGAGTATTTTCAGTGGTGCATTGAGAAACATAATGCCTGAAGAGAAATACAATGAACTGTGCCTCTCTTACCGGGGTGTACACCATCTAAGACCATAGTGTATATTTGGGCTGCATTGATGCCCATAAAGAATCAAGGTTCATTTGTAGTGACAGTGAAGCATAAGAAAAAGAAAGTACAGGCAGTGATCCATGTGCTTTATGATACAACGTCCAATGCCTGTTTACTCGGTTTCAACACAGCTGTGGATATGGGTTTGGTTAATGAGAATTACAGCATGAATGGGTTTCTGTGAATTACAACATGAATGCTCATCACAAAATAGTAAGGCAATTCCCTTCTTTGTTTCATGGTTTGGGAAAGCTTAAGCCTATGAAAGTAAAACTGCATATTAATGAGGATGTCTGTTCTGTTGATAGGAGGCATAGATGAATTGCTTTTCATTTACAAGAAGCTGCTAAAAAAGAACTTGAATTGTTTCTTAAGCATAATATAATTGAGCCTTCTACTGGTCCAACACTGTAGGTTTCTCTACTAGTAGTAGTACCTAAAAAGGACAATGAAGGAGCTGTATGCTTCTGCGTTGACCTGAATCAGACAAAGAAGTCAGTTGAATGAGAAGGGCATCCGAGTCCACATATTGCTGACACGATGATGCAACTGAATGGTGCAAAGTCTTTTCTTGCCTTGATCTAAATAAAGGTTATCATCAATTGGAACTTGAAGATAGGTACAGTACAACCTTTTCTAGACATGCTGTTTTGTTTTGATACAAGAGACTTGGTTTTGGTGTGTCACCGGCTGCAGAACTTTTTCAAGTCATCATTCGACATATCATACAGCATGTTGTGAATGCATTCAATTATAGCGATGACATTAGTTTTTGGAGCTACACAGGAGCACACTAGAGCTCTCACACAAGAATATTGTTTATTTACAGATGCATGATTGACTTTAACTGCAAACAAGTGTGAGTTCAACAATACAAAACTAAAATTCTTTGGCCATTCTTTTCTGATGGGGGGTATGACACTTGATCCTGGATAAGTACAAGCTCTTTCAAATACTGATCCCCTACAAGACGTTTCAGTGGTACATTCCTTTCTTGGTATGCTTAAGTATATACAAGACTGTGTAACTGTCAATGCTCCATTACAAGAGTTGACAAAAATGCTTCCTTTCAATGGTCTTAAGAATGTGAGAGAAGTTTCAGGAGAATCAAACACCACCATTGAAAATGCTGCTGAAATTGTATACTTCAATCCAAAGCATCATACAGAGGTTGTTATTGAGGCTAGCCCAGGCAGTTTAGGCACTAATCTTGCACACACACATTGGACACCCAAATTGTTGATGGAATATTGTGGCCTATTCTAGTAGAAGTTTGTCTGAAACAGATTGTGCTTGCTCACAACCTGAGAAAGAAAGTTTGGCTGTGGTATGGACTTGTGAACATTTCCATGTATTACTGTATGGAAAGCCTTTGATGCTGGTAACTGATCATCAAGCTTTTCTGACCATCTTTGGCAATCCAAATGCCAAGGGTCCTCCTCGCATTGGACGACGAGACTCGGATTGCTCGAATACAAATATACAATTGCGCATTGTCTGGTAATCCTGCTGACTACTTTTTGACAGTCCTTAAACAAGGTCACACTACTCCATTCAAGACAGCAGGAGTTTTACATTAATTTAATCGCCAAGTCAAATACACTAGCTGCCGTCTCGTTAACCCAGTTTATCTGCCGCAAACCATGATAGTGATCTGCTGAAGTTAAGACATATTTACACATCAGTCATGGAACCAACACGCTCGACCCCTCACCAATGATGATGAATATCAAAAATACAAAAATGTCAAGGATGAATTGTCCACTCAAGAAGCAGTTATACTGTGAGGGTTGAGAATCCAGATTCTGGAGAGTTTGCATCACAAAGTAATTGAAGGGTCTCACAAACAACATTGTTGTATTGTCCCCAAAAATAAAGCTCTCTGACTAAGTTTGGCTCCCATACTTAAATGAAAGAGTTGAAAAGGAACTCAAGGTCTTTCATGTATTCAGCTGCCTTTCTACCACTGTTACTCAACATAATCGGAGTATGTTAGAACTCCTGAAGTATGCATGAGATAGAAAAGTCATTCACTTCTTTGGTCCACTTGATAATGGACATCATTTCATGGTGATTTTAGATCAGTAATCGTGCTTCATGTTAGTTGAAGATCTCTCATCTATGAGTCACGCACGATGGCGAGGTCAGGCCTATTTTACCTCTTACTCTGTGTTTGCAAGGGGAAATTTAATTTTATCCGAGCTGGGGTCCCGTTCCAGATGTTGGATAGCCTCTTAGACCCCGAGGGCAGATTTGTGGCGGTTCGGGCCGGTTAGAGGGTAGGGACCTTACGCTGATTAATGTATATGCACCCAACACAGATCAGGGGGAATTCTTCACAAGCATATCAGGATTATTGGCCCCTTACTTGCAGTCTTCAGTCATACTGGGGGGGGGGGTTCAATTGCGTGGAGGATCCTATTCTGGACAGATCACACCCGCCTCTACACGATTCACCACTAATGAGAGTGTCCCGTCATTTTACGACCTGGCAAAGGAATTGGGGGCTGATTGATGCCTGGCGTAGACTACACCCAGACGAAAGAGATTACTCATTCGTTTCTCAGCTACACGAGTTGCATGTTAGATTAGATGCATTCCTCTGTACCGCAGACGTATACCCTCAAATATACAATGTGGAATATTTAACCTGCACACTATCTGATTATAACCCCCTGTTATTGTCATTGAGACGGGGGTCCCCTATCCCCAGCATTCCCACTTGGAGGCTAAAACCTGACACTCTCGAGAACCCACTCTTTCGAGATGAGTTGCGGCAGCACATCACTCAGTTTTTTAAAGACAATGATGCATCTGCTGTTAGCCCCTTGAACGAGTGGGATTCCTTTAAAGTGGTGATTGGAGGGAGAGGCATAGTGGGTGCGGTGGGGGTGCGTAGGACCCTACTAGGAGACACAGAACGTGCCGAAGACAAATTGAGGGAAGCTGAGAGAAACCGACCTGGGAACCCACACCAGCAGAAATCCATTTTGGAACTAGGGGCGGAGGTAGCAGATTATACAGAACGCCTCCGATGTTTTGACTATAGGAGTTACCTTGCTCGTGTCCATGGGGAGAGAGACAAAGCGGGCCATCTACTTGCATGGGTAGTATCACAGTCCCTCAGGTCCCCAGTCATAATGGATTTAATCTCGGAACAGGGGGCTCACATATATGGACAAGAGCAAATCAATGCCCGTTTCGCATCCTTTTATGAACACCTATACAAGAATAGAACTGATCACCCCTTGGGATCCATAATGGATTACTTAACGGATCTACAAATGAGCACATTACCGCCTGATGTCCAAGGACAACTAGATGGGCCCATCACACAAACTGAAATCAGAGCAGCCATTAAAAGTCTGGCCAGAGGGAAAACCCTTGGGACAGATGGCCTCCCTGTCGAATTTTACACCACTTATATAGACACTCTCACCACGACTAGAAAGCCTATACAAAATGGCCAAAGAGCAGGGCAAACTACCAACTACGGCCTGAGAAGCGATTATAATTCACCTCCTCAAACCTGGTAAAAACGTTACAGAGGTGGCAGCATACATGCCATTATCCATGTTAAACCTTGATTATAAAATTCTCAGTAAAATCTTAGCAACCAGACTGCTCCCATTTATGACCACATTGATACATCCTGACCAATCAGGCTTCATCCCAGGGCATAGCACTGCCAGCAACATTCGCAGACTCCTAGCCATTATGAAAGACCAATCAGCCAGGACCTCCCACTCCGGAGTTTTGGCGGTAGACATTGAGAAAGCATTTGACAGTCTGAATTGGGAGTTTCTTTACTCAGTAATGGCCCATCTGAAAATAGGATCCGACTACATCTCCTGGGTGAAACTATTATATACTAAACCCATGGCTAGAGTGCGCACGAGACAGACAATTTCCAGAAGCTACGTGGTTGAACGGGGAACTAGGCAGGGCTGCCCATTGTCCCCACTTCTTTTTGCCCTGGCGATGGAACCTTTAGCAGCTGCCACCAGGGCGGGTGGAGGGGGCCCAGGAATAATGGCGGGAGGAGAGAGACATCGTATTGCCCTATACGCAGACGACCTGTTAATATTCCTAGAAGATGTCCAGAGAGATCTACGTTGGGCACATCGTCTGTTATCTTGATTTGAGGAATGCTCGGGCCTGAAGGTAAATTGGGATAAAACCAGTCTGTTCCCACTGGGGGGACCCGGGCTTCCCCACCGAACTTAGAACTAGTCAGATGGATCCCGAATGGTCTCCCTTACCTGGGTGTAAAAATCTACCACGATCCGCAGGATATCCTGGAGGGCAACAATGGTGGCTCCATATGTTCTATAAAGACTTGCATATCCTTCTGGCAGACCTTACCACTATCAGTAGCAGGGAGAATAGCAATTCTCAAAATGATTGTACTCCCAAGACTGCTATATCATTTCACGGTGTTAACAATCTGGATTCCCAAAACAATCTTTAAAGATCTAGAAACAACGATAACATCGTTTATATGGGGAGAAGGAAGGAGGAGAGTAGCCCTGTCTAAACTTCAGCGACAAACTTCAGACGGTAGTCCAGCGGTACCAGATTTTGAATCTTATTATTTGGCGGCCCAACTTCAATGGTTAGTGCAATGGAGCTCAAATAGAGCAGAGGGGCGGGCAGCTGTGAAGGCGTTTACACCCCCCCAGAACTCAGACTGTTTGAGGACTTAATGAGAACCCCAGGGGATGGTAGGGAAGACCCTCCGGAATTGAAAATCCTAACTAGGTGCTGGAGGACTTTTCTACATAAAATTGGGGTGAAGTTCCCATACTCCCCAGAACTGCCTCTGTGTCTTTGCGGGCCCTCACGCATCGGGGCTCATGGACTGAACTTAAATGCTGGGTTGAAGCTGGGATCCAAAAAGTAGGGGAACTATTTAAGGACGGGAGCTCTAGTCTTTTGAGGCCCTTAGGGCAGAATTTGGAATACCAGGGGGGCACTTTTTGCTGCATGGGGCATTGGCGGCCTGCATCTGTAGACACTGGCAGAAGAGGGGGGGAACCCACAACTCAGGCGGTATGCACTTGTTTGGCTTCTGCAACTTGTAAACACAAGGCAGTTGCGACTCTTTATGGCTGATTACGGGCAGACAAAACTGCCCCCTTGACCCTACTTAGACAAACATGGGAGAAAGACCTAAACCTAGATATTCCAGAAGAGGAGTGGGAGTGTATCCTAAAGGGACTTCCTAAAGCAACTCAAAGTGCCAGATTCAAACTCATAAACTTTTATGTGCTCCACCAAGCATACTTGACACCAGCACGTATTAACAAATACTTTGGGAAAGTGACTGAAGGCTGCCCTATATGTGGCTTGATAGGGGCAGAATTCAGGCATATGTTCTGGGACTATCCCAATCTGGACCACTTCTGGACCGAGGTACTTCTCATCATGTCGCGACTTCTAGAAAGAGTAATACCACGTACTATGGGTCACTGCCTCTTGCACTGGTTTCCACGCCACACTAAGAATAAAGTCTCTGATAGGTTCCAGGACTTGGCCCTTTCCTTGGCCAGGCGAGAGATTGCGGCATCTTTGAAGAACCCAAGGGGGCCCAGAGCGTCCCATTGGAAAACAGAGCTAACTAAATGGGCAAATAGCGAAGGGACCATTCTCCACCGAGAAGCCAGGCGTGGAATCAGATCCCCAGAGGTAGCGGAGGGATGGGAGATTTTGATTGAGGCCCTTAAGGCTGAAACCCTGAGTTTAACACTCCCGGGGGGGGTGGGGGGAGGGGTCAGTCCACACACAAGGATTCTCTTTTTAGATTGTCTTACTATGCACAGAGCCCAAGTGACCTTAAGCACATCACAATCACAGAACTCATTAGGGGAGGGAATAGGGGTGGGATGTTGGGTGGGAAGTTAATGAGTTGTTTTAAGTTAATTCTAATTGTGTATGAACATCGAATTGAGAACCACTGTAGTCATATGACTCGTTTGTTAGCTCTATGATTATAACTATTTTGAAGAGTGTATGCTTACAAATTGAAACTTAAAATCACAATAAAGTATGGTTATAAAAAACAAAAAAAATCTGAGTCACGCACGAGCCATTGAAAAGGTTGATGGCATCTTCGAGACATGGGGCCTTCCAGCCATTGTGAAGTCTGACGGTGGCCTACCTTTTAGCAGTAAAGAATTTAAAGCAATCTTGGAGTACAGCTTTGTGGATCCAGGCCAATGGAATTGTTGAGCGTTTTAGGAGTATGCCAAAAACAGCAGTGCAGCGTGCAAATCTTGAGAAGCTCAATTTAAAACAGTACTAAATTGTAGTCTACGACCTAATAGTTCAACACCCCATTTGACCACAGGCCAATTTGATGTTCGGGAGAGCACTGACCACCAAGTTACCTCATTGGGCCAACAAGAGAGACAAAAACAAGAACATGATTCATACAAGGGACTTGGTTAAGAAGCTGAAAATGAAAGCTTATGCAGACGAGTGGTTATTTGCAAAGGGCATCTCATTTAGAAGAGGAGGTTTGGTGATTGCTTAACAGATGCACAAAGAGCATGTGCTTCCTATGATGCAGAATCTTTCCAAGTGGTGTCTACAAAGGAAGGGTCACATGGTGACTGCTCGGTGCCCTGGGAAGTCTGTCACCAGAAACTCTTCTTACTTTCGGCCTGTGAATCAGCAGTCTTCAAATCAAAATAGTGAAATAAAGACTGACCCTGAAAACTCAGTGACTGTTGCTACCTCTTTACCACCATTGGCAACTTCTGACAGTGAAGATAACACCTTGCAACTTCTAGTAACCAATCTGGTCGAACAATGAAAGCGCCAAAGATCAAAGCACCAAGAATATTGATTGAAGAGAGAAAGTTGTACATGTTTTTATATCTATGTGTATATGTAATGATTTTGTAAAAAAAAAAAAAAATACCCTAATGCAGATGTCAAAATACTCTGATTCCTTAACCCTGTTTAGACAACCAAATAAAGTTTTAAAGGGGTCATCCCTGATGTAAACTTTGTAGCATGCTTCTAAACTTTGTAGCATGCTTCATCATTGGACCACTCACCCAGTTGATGGTACGTCTGGGTGGGTTCGGACTGTACTCCGATCCGGGAGCTTATGAAGTGGCTTGCAAGTTATATAACGGAACCCTTTTGGCTCCGAATGGACTCCGTAGGAGTGTGATGTAATTGCTAGAATAGAATGTAAGCTTGATTTGGAATGTGAGGAGTTCACAGGTACACGCAAGGATTAAAGAAATGTGATTTACAGCTCCATGCGAGGCATAGTCATTGGCAAAAACCCAGACTGGGGAAGATGCTACACTCTTGATGTTTTAGGGATGGGAAAAAATAAAATTATTTAGGGTATAACCATACTAAATAATTTTAAAGATGGTCACTGTGATAATGTTAAGTCCTTAAGTACTCTAGTAGTACTGTAACTGGATGCTAAAGGGTAATAATGGTCTCCGTATCACTGGCCTGGTCTACATGTTACATCCATCACTGTGATGCTCATAGGGGACAAGTGGCCTTCATTAGGACCAAGATATGCCTAAACAATACTTCAGGAATTTAATAATGATTCTCAGGTTGCAATGTTTATCAAAAAAGCACAGGCACGCACTTTTTCAAACTTACGTACATGGGAATACACATTGGTCATCTCTAAAAGCAGGGTAAAAGTCATTAGAAATTAATTAAAATTATCACAAAGGTCATGCACATTGGTGTGCGGCACTTGTAGTGGGTTCACTGCAAAATTGCAAATGTGATGGTGTTCCAGGTGGGATACATCACAAAGATAACCGAAATGAGCAATGACAAGAAATTGATACAAAGCATGCTCACAGTATGTGTAGTGTTGTCACTTGTTTTCTTGTTTTTTTTTTAAACTTACCCCTGGTAGAGGCAGAAATAGGCCCCATAGTGTGCGAGGTGGGACCAGCTCTGAAGTTACACTCTGCTGGATGTTATGAAACAAGAAAAGCATTCATTAGTAATAAAATAATGAATTGCCATGTTTAGATTTCCCCTCTGCTTTGGTCACAAAACAGAGTGTTTCAACTTTTAAAATCTCCCGAAAAACTATAATTACTTACTATATCAAGATTACAGGTCTGCAGTGGCAGCTGTCACTGAACGGGGGTAACGTGGTGGGAGAGGGTAATAAAAAAATAAATAAAAAAAACGTGCTACGGAGATGGGTTTGTCTCCTCCTGTCCTCTTCCTGGAAGCACACAGGCTTCCAGTCTCCCCTCCAATCACGATGCTGCTGTCATCAGCATGAGCGCCCTTCTTTGGTGCTCACACAGGGAGTTGCACCCTGTGCACTTTCTCCAGCTGGCTGTTCAATACGAACACGGAGGGCCAAACACACATGCACACTTATGTGCACCAACCACTCCTCCCTCCAGCCACCGCCCTATCCTAGCTCACAGAAAAATAAAATGCTAATTATGCTTTGGTATCATCACCTTCTGCTATAAGCAGTTGGGGCTATGCACCTCTGCCTTAGCGGAGCAGCCACCCCTCCAGGTCTGCCTGTTCACTAAAATGCCCTCTGTCGCAGCTGCACCTTTGTGGTGTATGCATTGACTGCTTTTTTGCAAACCTGTATGTGCGGTGATGGTATGTCGTGAACAGCTTTGTAGGATCAAAGAACTTGTGCCATCACGTGTTTCCTTGTATACAGAGTTACCATTAACAGTCAATGGTCATTGTAATGTATGCTTTTTGTCTCTGTTTTAACCCCTTAGCTGCTGGGTCCCCGGTCCCCCCCAATGCTGAGCCCTTTTTTGGCTATATGTCTGTTTGGGGTAGTTCCTGCTCAGGACTCCATAACTGTTTTCCCACATAAGCCATCCACGCCAAATTTGCATCCTTTTTTTCCAACATCTTAGGAATTGTAAAGGTACCCAGGGTTTGTGGATTTCTCTGAAAGGGACCAAGAAAATATGCAAAATATAGCAAACCTTTGAGTTTTTTTAAAGAAAAATAGGGAAAAGATGCTCAAGATAAGTGTCTGTCAATGCCATTTTTAGGAAAAGAAAAACAAACGGTTTGCTGTACTAAAGTCACAATCTTCCCATCTTTTATGAACACACAAAGCTGAATCAAAAAAACTAATTTTAAACCACAGTTTTGGCATTTTTGCAAGAGGTAGTCAATGTTTCCTACTTCCAGTTTGTGATGGAAATCAGTGTGAAGCCCAGGGGTGATCCGCTGAAGCTATAGATTTCTAGGAAGAAGACACAATTCTGAATTCAGCAAGGGGTCAAATGTGTAGATCCCTCAAGGTTTCCTATGGAAAATAACTGTTGAAATAAAGAAATATTGAAAATGAGTAGGAAAGAACAGGTATTTGTGACAACATTTTCATCTGTAACTTTTTGTCGCACTGGCTGATTTACAACAGCAATATACACTTAAGTCCACTAGACCCTTTCTGGTTGTGGGGTTACATAGGGGTTGTAGGATCTCCGCAAACCAAAGATACCTAGAGCCAACAACTGACCTGCACCTTTCAGTCATTTTTCATTGAGTGCAGAGTATAGGCAGAGTAAAAAAAGGGTACCAAGGAAACCTATGAATTTCTGAAATGGGACAAGATATGGAGTTTAGTAGCAGTGATTATTTGTACATTTCTGAATTTGTGGGTACCTGTACTAGCGTATGATTTAGAGGGTATTTTACAAAATGTCATCTTTCCTATACACTGGCTTACATTTGAAAGGCAGAAATGCAGCGAATTCCAATTGGTAACACCAAATGTTCTACTATGCTATTCTTCCACACGTCTTCTGATAAAAATGGTACTTCACTTGTGTGGGTAGGCTTCGTGCCCGCAACAGGAAACGGGCTAAGTCCCAACATGGACTCATCGCATTTTCCACCAAAAATGGACCCTTTTTTCCTAAATGTTGGGAGCTCTAGATTTTGGACCCTAGTTCAGCCAGCATCTAGGGAAACCTAACCAACCTGTACATTTTTTAAAACTAGACACCTAGGGGAATCCTTATGACTTGTGTGGGTCTTACCTGGTTTTTTAACCCAGAATCCCTTACAAACCTCAAACTTTGACTAATAAAACAAATTTTCCTCACGTTCCTGTGATGGAAAGTTCTGAAATCTGTGGAGATCGACAAATTCTATCTACCCGACATTTTCTCAAGTCTCCTAATAAAAATGGTACTTCACTTGTGTGGGTAGGCCTACTGCTTGCGACAGAAACTGCCCAAAACGGAACATGAACGCCATCGCTTTTTCCACCAAAAATGGACCGTTTTTTCAAATATGGGTAGCGCCACGTTTTGGACCCTAGCTCATCTGACATCTAGGAAAACCTTGCCAACCTGTACATTTTTAAAAATTAGGCACCTAGGAGGTGTCCAGGGTGGACTGACTTGCATGGGTCTCACCAGTTTTTTTTTTACTCAGACTCCCTGGCAAACCTCCAACTTTGAATTAAAAAAACTAATTTTTTCTCATATTTCTTTGGCGGGAAGTTCTGTAATCTATGGGGAGCCACAGACTTCTGTCCACTTTCATTTCCCCAGGTCTCCCACGACAGAAACGGAGCAAACCAGGGTCAATGGGAGTCCTCTGGCGTAGGCTCCCGCTGAGCTTGGTTTCAGCCATTCCTGTAGTGGACACAAAGCCTAGCCACACAAGTAGGGCAGCATTTTTATGGGCACAAGTGGGGTGAGGCATAGTGGTCGGAATTTTGTGGATTCTGGGACTTTCCATTCCAGAAATGAAAGGCAAATGTGTGATTCCAGCCAGAGTTTGAGATTTGTAGAGCTTTGTGTGTAAGAAAACTTGTGGGATCCACGCAAGGCACACCATCCCGCACTTCCACTTCCATAGTTGTATAGTTTTCAAAAATGTCCGTGATTCGTAGGTTTGCATAGGTGGTGCCACAGCACAGACCCAAATACCGTACCAAACCCCTATTGCTTCTCCCTCAGCATAGTGATTTAGGGCCTTATGTGTAATTTTCTTTTGGACCACCCAGAGAAGTGTGATACTGTTCTTTAACTGGAGATGTGTGAACTCATGGCGGTAGGAAGCCTCTAGCTCCACGCAGATTCCATGTCTTTCCGTCACAAATGTAATAAAAATGTAGGTTTCTTACCAAAGTATGATGTTTGAAAGGGCTTCTGGATGATATTACTTGGTGAGAGCCACACAAGCCATGCACCCCTGGACTCCCCTGATTGTCTAGTTTAAAAAAATCTACAGGTTTGTATAGGTGCTGGCTGAGCTAGGGCCCAAAATCCACAGCTTACCCATAATGAGAAAAAAGGAGTTCTTAGTAAGAGCCACCTTACCACCACAGATTTCAATCTGGTACTATTTTTTGTAACGTTAATCCACTACTTACACTGGTTGGTTTTAGCACCTCCAGAAATGAAGGCTTCAAATCACAAATACTTATTAGGTATCAGAATATTGACACAAGGCTTCTGAAAGTGAGCCATAAAGCCTTGTCAAGGCACCATCTGCTTTATGATCAATTTGCAAGCCATTCACCCATCACACACAAGGCTTTCATATCACCGACGATGCAATGGCCTATCACTTTCATACGCCACAGGACGAGACCAGTTTGACTACATTTTACCACTTGTCAAGTAACTGTGTTCTTCTTTCTGAACATTACTGAACGCATGCCTAACAAACCTTTACCAATAGCTCCCACGATAGCCACATGAGGCTCAGGAAGTCATGCCTTAAGTGTACTATTTTGGTAAATCCAACTAATTCCGGTTTGTGGATGGAAGTTGATGGTGTTCAAGTAGACCTCTCGAACTAAGTGAGCATATCTACCTTTGAAACTAAGGCAAACATGCTGGGAAATACTGCCACATTTTCCTATAAAGAACGTTATAAACTATGAAGACTTTAATTTTGATACATAGGGTAGTCTGTGAGAACGTAGCCTATGTCCCATCCACCGGTATGTGCAATGCTGTGACTGTAATGCACTAATCATACACAAACTGAACTTCTTATAAGTTCTAAAGGAGAATGAACAGGGCAAGCAGGGCAATCATTTATCCATACATGACATTCCATAGTAATTCAGTATTGGGGTGAGTACAGTGGCAATATGTTTCGATCCATAGGTGAAGATATAGTCATGGCATGTGTATCTGTGCACCTTTGCTATCTCCCTTCTACCTATGCAGTATCCCTGTGAAAGCACACTTACCGTAAGCTCTTCTTATGCCCTCATGTCTTTGTCGTCATCAGAGTTCTGATTAATCCTGTATACTTGCCAAGTGGACCTATACTAATGCCTTCTGTCCCTTTCTACTTGAAGCTCAAGAAAACGTGTGTTTCATGCGCCATCCTTGTACTTACTGTGCTAAATTGAACTCCTTACAGTTTGTGGGTGCAAGTTGGGGGTGTCCAAACATGCCTTCAGAGGCCTCATTCCTCAAACTGAGTGAGCATATCGCTCTTGAAGCTAAGTCAAACATGCGGGGCATGCTGCTTAAGTTCCCTAAAGTGATAAGCCAAACAAATGTTCTGTGGGACTAATTCACCAACACTTCTACTTTTGCTTTTAAAATGTAGAAACTCAGTTACTAACTGGTATCATACCCAGTATTATTGAAAAGGGGTACAGGTCACGATATTGTGTATGATGACTGTTTTCACATCTTCTACTAAACATGTGAATTCAATTATCATACATGATATTGTGTCATGTACCCTATTTCAACAACATTTGTTATAAAAGAAGTTACTAATTGAGTTTGCACACTTCAGAAATGTTGGTGAAGATATCCCACAGTACATTTGTTTGACTTATTAAACTTACTCTAATTCTTATGGGCAATCAGGGTGGTCCTTGTGTAGTATACATAACTTTTCTAAAAATCACTTCAAAATCTAGTCGAGCCTTTAAAATTTTGCCACACAGGATACTCCGTCACAAAATGACATATATTCCGTCCACCATTATGTGCAGTGTGGGGATTATAATGCACTTGTCAATCGGCGAATAGACCAGGTTCCACATTCTGATGGCAGATAAGGGTGTTGAGCTGGACATAAGGAAGTCCATGATTTCCTTACGTAGAGGAACTAAAATTCTGGACTGCTTCCGTAGCAAAGTAGTGGACCATCGAAGGTAGGTATCCATTCACAGCAGCTTCACCTTAGTACTTCACTTTTGTATGTTACAACATAAGGCAAGTAGGAAGACACTGGGCTGGCTGATATGGGCACTGGAAGCAGTAAACACGACTCTCCTGCCTCTTTCCCTGCTTAGAGCAGACTTTACAACAAGGTCAGGCCTTTTTAGGTGTTTCAGGAAGGTGATCAGCAAAGTGTCTTGCAAGCTTGACAGGTCCTCCAGAACATATGCATTGGACACTGTTGCTTCTGTAGCAGTAAGACTTTCGATGATGGACAACTGAAAGTCAAGGAAAGACAGGAATCTTCCTATGATTGTCTGACGATAAACAATTAATGCGTTGTATGATGAGGTCAGGTGTGTAAACAGTTTCTTGCTCCAAGTGTGAGTTTTTTGGCTTGAATTATATGGCTGAAGAACCTGGTCATTTGTATCCACTCTGCCCACGTACTTGTTGTAATCAAGTATACAGGTGGGCTTGTGAACTTTGACCATCTGACCCCAAACCATGATGGGGGAAGTGCTCTCATCATGAATTGTAGTGAGCATGTACTCATCACACCTATCCGAGAACTTTACTGTGAGCAGTTTGTTGGAACGCAATGCAGTGCTCTGGGATTTCTGCAGCTTCTTCAAACAAGCTTGTGGGAATCCTTTGCGGTGAAAATGTACTGTACCGCAGGCCACAGTGCCAGCTTTGTACAGCTCACTGAGCAGCTTTATTCCTGTATAGAAATTGTCCATATAAAGGTTATAATCCTAATGAAGGAGTGACTGGACAAGCTCCAGTACAATCTTTCAGTGACACCTAGTGTGGGAGGGCAACCTGCAGGGTTTAGAGTGATGTTTCTCCCTGTATACAGTTTCAAGCTATACACATAGTCAGTAGAGCTCTAACACAGCATGTACAGCTTGATGCCATGGCAAGTTCTTTCCCTGCAATGTACTGCCCGAACAGCAGCCGCCCTTTGTAAAGGATTATGGACTGATTGATGGCTATATTTTTCCAGGATTATAAGTCTCTGGAAACCTGGCAGACATAAGTTCCACAACAGGCTGAATTTTGAACAACCTGTCAAGGTCTAGATGGTCCCTGGGCAATACAGCAGAATTGTCATTGAAATGCAGCATGCGCTGCAGTAGCAAAAAGCTATCTCTGTTCCTGTATGGTGTGAAGGTGGTGGTTACCCACACCAATTGAGTAGGCTAGTAGTACTGCAAGGTTGGTTCCTACCCAACCCCATTTTCAGTGTAAGTCCAAAAAATATTTCAACTCAAGCGAGGTGAGAGACACATGTGTGCCCTAGAACTAGGCCCCAGGGTTCCTCCATACTCCCTCAGACATTGTTTGGCATGTACATTTGTTTGCTGCACAAATTGTTCAAGTAAAACAACATCTAAAAAGAGATGGACATAGGCAATTGGCAAAAGGTTGGCTGTATCGACTTTACATCCATTGTTGCCAGTAAAAGGCAAATTTGGGGCTGACCTCTTGGCAGCCCACCAATTTAGAGCACTCCGTCTGTGCTTGCCACTGCACGTACCTGCTCTCTGGGTTGGTCTGAACTGCTATGGTCATCCAGCTGCACAGACTGCGCTTGCGAAGGGACAGCACGACTGCCATCATCGTGTCCCTTAGAATTGCTGGAAGATGAGTGCCGGATGGGACTCTACCAACTGAAAAATTACTTTAGATTCTGCTCCAGTTTCCTGTCTCCCAGATGCTGTCTCAGTCTCAGATCCTGCCTCAGAGCTGTTCACCATAACCAGAGTTAGGACTTGGTCAGGAGTCATTCACCGAGATGCAATCTCTGTTACTTACTAAAACCGTCTCTCTAAAACACTATCCTATGTAGAAGGCAGATATGTTGTTCTAAATCTTTCGGTGGATTTGTGCATGAGAGATGTGTGCAACAGTACTTAAAGATGAAGTCATCTTACCTTCTCTTCTTTCCTAGATAAGGTACCTTACCATGTCATCTTTCCTGAATCTGCACGTTGTCCAAAGACACTAAAAAAGACACAAAAAAACACAGTATTACATCACCTTGCCACATACCCATCATCCCACCCTTTGGTGCTGGTAATGCCCAGGGCAACAGTCATTTTTGGAGCCCCACCCCCACCAGTGACCTACTCCTCGGTTTCCCTTACTACCACTGGGCAAAAGTGCCCCTCATCTCTCCATAGCTTTCCTGTCACATATGTTTAATTTGTTTTAAAGCACTGGTAAAGGCTGGCTTTACCAACAGGAATGTCCATCTACCCAAACTCTTTTTAGCAACATAAAGAATAAAGAATCATTGACTGGAGAAAAAAACCCATAGGGCCTAATTTCAAGTTTGGCGGATGGGAAAGCCCACCCACCAAACTCCAGTCAGGGTGGCTGCAGCCTTCGTGGCTGCCACACCGCTGGAGCTAAGATTTTCCCGCTAGGTCCGCAGACGGAAACATCAGTTTCCGCCTGCCGGCCTAGCAGAAATCAGGCTACTACATTGTCTCCAGCTTGTAATCGAGCCGGCGTCAATGCTGTATTCCGCAGGGGCACCACCACCCTTACAATGTTCACAATCTGTCTGTGAACCTTGTGACGTTTCGGGCAGGTGGGCTTCTTCACCTGTTCTCTGCCAGCCTTTTCATGGCGGTGTTACCGGCTTGAAAAGGCTGTAGGAGAACAAAGTCGTAATCAGCAGGGCAGTGCTGCATGCAGCGCTGCCCTGGCGAATTACGAACTCTGCCACCGCCGGGCCGCAGGGATCATGGATCCTGGTGGTCTGACCACCAGGGATTTAATGTAGTGGTCGACCACCGCAACAGCGAAGGTCCTGACCGTCACCTCGAGTGTGGCGGTCTAAAGACCGCCACACTCATAATGAGCCACTATACCTGTAACCTTTAGTTTTTTCAGTGAATTTATGTAAATTCACTGAAAAAAACAAAGGTTACAGGGATGTTATAGTTAGGTTCTGAATTTACTCATAGAAAAGCATAGAAATTCAGATGTTCTAGTTATTTATTTAAAGTAGCTATAACTTGAGCCCTAAGGTAACTATATCTCGTGCCCTTTGCGTGCACTGCTAATTACCCCAGATGTTACTGCAGCCATGGCAACCTATAAAACATCATTAAAAGAATAAAATGAAACATTAGCAGGCACATTTTTGAAGATAACTGTGCAGAGCCGGGGCACGAGTTATAGTTACTTTAGGGCGCCAGTTCCAGTTACTTCAAATAATTCCAACTATAACTGCTGAATTACTATGCTTTTCTACGAGTAACAAGTCGAAGTGGAGCAGCTGAGGGTGAGATAAAATCAGATTAGAAAGAGGTTGAGTGCTCGTGTACCTGTGGGGCAGGCCACAAGCAGAAGACCCACATATAGGAATTGGACAAGGGGGCTCTATTTATATTCAGAGTTCGTGTGGGTGTCCGTTAAAACGTCAGCCATTGTTTCCATCATGAGACCCTGCCAGAGTTGGGCGTGCCATGGTGTAAGAGATGGAGCTGTGGGCATTTTTCCAGTTTGCGGCTAGTGCAGTCTTGGCTGTTACAATGCATAGCCATAGGATGGAAGGATCACTCGAGGTTTGGTGTTTGAGGGTCTTGTCTCATAGACCTAATGGAGTACAGCCCAGTCTAGCTTCGACTGGGTATCCCAATATCGTTTTTATTTGTGCTAAGATTTCAGACTAAAAGGGCTGGATAGTGTGACAGCCCCACTAAGTCTCTTAATAGTCCACAACCTCTCCAGCAGACATCTGATGTGGTGGGGAAAACTAATTTAAGTTTAGTGGGGTTTTGATACCAGTCACATAGTATTTTGTAGTGGGCTTCTTCCATTCCAAGAGAGTGGTTATATCTAGCTATGTTTCCCCAGAGTTTCTGACATTGTTTACTGGAGACGTGGCTCTCTAGGATCATTATCCAGAATGTGATGTGGCACTGTGGTGTGTAGGGGTGGTAGTTAGCAGGTGGGTATAGAGAAAGTAAATTACTCCTTTAGTTCCTTTTGCCTGTCGGACAAATTTTTCATTCACAGATAATTCTCTAGTGGCAGCCTGTTCAATGTCCGGTTGAAGGACCCAATGTTGAAGTTGGATTTAATGGTACAGTTAAGAGCCTGGCAGCCCAAAGTCTCGTTGACAGTGTTCAAAAGTATGGAGATCCCAGCTGTGGAAGAGATCAGAAACAGTGAGACAACCTCCTTCCCTCCATCTACCAAAGGGTCCTGGCTTATGCACAGGGAGAAAAGCAAATTGAAATGGATGGGAGTGTATGATGACGGGAAAGTTGCCCAGTCCTAGTAGTGATTCACAGTATCCCATACTTTGAGATTAGCTCTCGTGGGAGTAGTGAAGGTATGTGTTGGGCGGTCTGTCGTTCTTTGATTTCCATAGCACATCCCATACACAGAGGCCTGTCACTGCCCTTTCCATGTGTAGCCAGCGCTTGTTTGACTCCCTCACTGACCTTTTATCACTATCTCTCCAAGTTGTGCCTCTCTGTAATACAGGAGGAAATCAGGGAGAGCCATTCCACCTGCTTGTTTTTCGAAAGTTGTATAAGCTTATAGGGAATTTGAGCCCGTTGTCCCTGCCACAGAGACAGAGTGTTGAGAAGAATTTGCGGAGAAGCTCTATAGGGAGTCCCTGTAATAAATATAGAATGCAGGGCAGGACTGTCGTCATGATTTGCATTGATCTGGCCTAAACAGGATAAATATAGGGGTGCGTATCCTTTAAGATCATTTTGCAAGTGTCTTAAGAGTGGTGGGAAAGTAGTGCGATACAGGTCGGGAATTTTAGGGGTTTCCTTGATTCCCAAGTAGAAGAGATCTTTTTTCCCCCCAAGTAAATGAAACTGCCACCCAGTTAACCCATTTAGAGCGAGGTGAGAGTTAGATTTAGGAGGAACTATTGGTGAAGGTTCACCCGATAGCCTGATGCTTGTTTATACCAAGTTAGCTCTTTTTGTAGAGCTGCTAATGAGGACTTAGGAGCAATGAGGGAAAGCAGTACATCATCTGCCAAGAGTGCCATCTTATGAATTTCTCGCCCAAAGGAGATTCCCTGTATCTTGGGCGCCGCTCTAACTCTAGCTGCAAATGGTTCTATACTGAGGGCATGTAACAGCAGGGAGAGTGGGAAGCCCTGCTGAGTGCCTCTTTGTGTTTTCACAATTGTTTGTTACACTAGTAGTGAATAATATTATTTTATTCACTATTAATGTTATAAAAATGGAGTACAATTACTGGAATATGCTTTTCCATGGCAGCGGAGGTAAGTAAATAATGCTTTTAAATGTATGTTGTGTGAGTGCTTGCGGGTGAGTGTGTGTTTGTGTGAGAGAGTGTATGTACGTGTGGATGTATGTGTGTGAGTGAAAGTGGAGGTCAAAGGGCATATGATGTCACTTCCCCTACCCCTGGCGTTTTGGTGAATTGACGTCCATTTGTGAGTTGTTGCAATTCTGATTAATGATTCCCACGTGCTGCAATACTGATTGATTCTCACCCATATGAGCGCTCTAGGTACCTTGTGTCTGTAATATGTGCCACTAACATATGCTATTTTAGGAAATATAGGAACCATCTCATTGCTCAACCGGGTTCCCATATCCCTGATTGCTTCACATCCGGAGAGTCTCGACAAGAGTTTATGGCTTCTCAAAGTATGGCAATTTGATTCAGTGATTAGCCTTCTTGTCCGTTTTCCTCCAATGTACGCAACCTGAAAACAGACGTCTTACATCAAAACCACATTTTTCGCTGACTTTTATTCATGACTGTTACACGCCCTCATCCTTTTTACTCAGTCCGCAAGTTGAAAATACTGCGTTCTCTCACATGCCTTGCCATACTGAGATGGAATCAGCTTTATGTGCTTTTCTTTGGTGGGTGTTTTTAGTTAGTCATTTAGCTTCAAGTATGTTTTTGTTTTGTTTCGTCTTTACTAGATAAGCCCGTGCATTTTTAAAATGTGGTCTGTTATAATGATACCTGCCAACGTTAGAACCACGCTAACGTGAATGCGCTTGAAATGTATGGACCAGAACACGGATGTAAATGCTGTTTATCATCACTAGTATCATTTTGTGTAAGCCTTTAACTATTAAATATGTGCTCCTTGTGCCGTGCTTTCCATTGAGCTTCAATCCCTCTCTCATAAAACTTTCTGCCTCGGTCATAATGAAGCAAAATATTTTGCAAGGTTTCAAGTTCAGTCCTGCAAGACTGACTGTGTAAAATATTTTGCATAATAGATGCCTGAGCTCATCAGCACTTAGTATAATATTTTAATTTCTTCCACGTGAAAAATTATGCAGTTGTTAGTTTGTCATATCCCTGAACATCTTCAGAAGCAAGTGCCAATTGCTGTCACTTTCTTATATGATATTGCCAGTAGCTTCTGCCTCTGGTGTAGTTGGAACGATCGTTTGACGGTGATCCTGTTGTGATTTTGGAACACAGATCTCCTGGCGGTGTTTTCCTTTTCTTTGCATGTTGAGGAGTCCATTTCCTTGTTAGATCTTGTGTACCAGCCCGCCTCCCAAAGGTGTCTACACACTAACACACATATATATATATATATATATCTCCATGTGCAGATTGTGATTGTTACTCCATTTAGGCAATCTACTATGTTGGTACCCCATGGAATTTGTTATTCATCACCTCATGCTGGTGCGCTCCATTGGCATTGGCGATTAGTCCCCCACATTGTTATGTTTCAAACATATACAAGGATTACCACAGGTGCTTCCAGCAATCTCCCTATGTCCTGATAACGACCCATCTGTAAGTAATAAGTAATTTTATGGGATCAAATTTTCTACAAGCCATTAGTGGGCTGTTTTTAATTTGATTTGGGACATGATACTCTGATTCAATGTTGTTTAATAACCAGTGTATCCGTATCAGCCACAAGTTTTGTACATATGCTTTTTGTATAGCACTTGCACACCTGAAACTCACTTATTTCACTTTCACTGTGCCATTGTATTGAAGAGAGCACCACATTACCATACAAGGAATGAAAAATAATTTTGCTTTGTTTGTTTTTAAAATCATTGAATAAATTTGGTTTGATTCTTCGTTGAAACCAGTCTTTCAATCGTCTTATGCGGCTGCTGGGTAAGTAGAGGCTCACACTCCCCCTTGCCCCCTCCATAGGAGGGTACATTGCTTTCTCTATTAACTGCCTTGTCCTAGTCCCAGGATTACTTGGTTGCCACTTTTTAGGGTCGAGCACAAAGCGCTCTGTCCCTGCTGTAATCTATCTTTGTGCTTGCAACCACGTCCATGAGTTTAATTGGTTTGTGGGCTTGCCTTTTGCGATGTTTAGCCCTCCTCGAGCGCACCGGCCAACTACTGAAAACATACGAGGCTCCATGTTTTCTGTAGGTTTTCTTGGCTGCTTTTCTTTATTTATTTCCTATGCAGCACGTACTTGCTGGGCAGTAGTCAAGCGCTTTGCATCACATCGAACTTGTTACATGGGTAATTCCATTTGTGCCGATAATACGTTTGACTGCGAGCAAACGTAGGTTTTACTTTTTATTTTCAATTTATTTGGCAAGAAATGTCCAGTTCAGTATTTACAACGCAAATAGCTCACTCGAGAAAATGCAAGACCCATTGCATTGGAAATGCTTGTTTCTTTGAGCATTTCACTTAGCTTCGGTTGTCTCTAATTTGACTGCTGTCTATTATATTCACCTACAATTGAAGGTTGTACCATTTGCCCTAATTCATAATTTAGCAAAAAGCCACAGAATCGTTTGACAGAACATATCACAAGTATCCAGCATAACATAGTTACCTTTAAATGGCTATATTGGTGGCTCAGTAGAACTCACTGGCATGGCAACAACCTCTGATTAATTACAAAGAACACTGTACAAACTACCAGCACATCCTAACTGTGACATATAATAGGGTAACAAATCGCTCACAACAACCGTTGAGCAACACAAACAATATTTAACACAACACATTATACAGGACACACTGCCACCCCCATACACTTATTTATATATTTGGATATCACTATGCTCCCAATAGCATGCACACACTAACATACAAAGGGATACTCTAAACACAACTTCCTACATTCATGCAACACATTCTCAAAAGACCAATAGATAAATAGCCTTGCTCACAAACACCACACAGTCTCTAGTTAATGAACCTGCATATGAACATGCTAGCCTAAGCGTGTGCCAGATAATCTAGAGAGCACCTAGAAATTTTGGCAAGATCTCCAGCTACACCCACAAACTTTACAACTTGTAAAATTATCAAGGTTAATGTGCACCAACTATAAGTATTATTCTAGAATTGGAATGATTGAAGCTCCTTTGAAGAGAATGATGTGGCCCCGGGTCAGTGTTGGCCGCTATAACTTTCTGCTCCAGTATTCCATTGTTTGCTTTCTTGTTCAGTGTGTTTAATTGAGAATATTCTACCCTTAGTGTGTATAATCATCTAATAGCACTAAAGTACTTTCTCCTCTGGCTGTGCCAGTCAATAAAGTGTTTTTCTTTTTTATAGGCCCTACCATTTGGCTCAGGCCTGTAACTGCAGTTTTAAATTTTGAAATGATGCCTTCCACACCTTGGACAAGGGCGGACATCTACCTCCTCATCCTCCTTGACATATTGGCAGCCTTTGACATGGTTACCTTGATCCTCTTCTGAAAGATAGGATGGACATTAATGGTACAGTCCTCAGTTGGTTCACTTCACATTTGGGTGAATGCCTCCAACATATAGCAAGCATTGTCAATATATCTACCCTTAATTTGACAACACATGTAAACCAATACATTCTCAAATGTTCTTTACTGTTTACATACACAAATACTGTTTATCACTTTACATCCCACCCTAATGGCTTTGGCCATGCTGGCTAAAACAGCAAAAATTATTTATGGGTAGTTATAGTTAGCATTACCTATCCGTAGGAAATTGCTTTTTTGGTTTTAAAAAAAACTATACCGTCATTTGATGAGTCTTCACAAAACTTCCCAAAACAGAGCTCGTTTTTGCTCATATTCTTCCTGTAAAGTTTTGAGGTGACCTATCAGGTGGGGGTTGAGAAAAATGGGGTGAGGGTGTCCCAAAGCTCAATTTTCCCATGCAATTTCCATAGGGATTTTTGAAAAGGGCTACAAACCAAATGGCTGAATAGAGTTACACCAAATTTGTCAGGAAGCTAGATAATGTACATCTGGAATATTTGTCCCCATGTCTTGAAAAATTCGAAAAAAAGAAATAAAAGAAATATAAGGAGCATGGTATGGGTACCCTGACTCTCTGGGCCCAAATGTAAAAAAAAAGAAGAAAAAAAAACAATTGGAGGGAGGTTTTGCGATCCAACTAGTGTCCAGCAGAAGCCAGTGAAGCACCTTGACTTCTGCAGGAGTCCAACAGCCACTTGGCCCCTGTGGGACATCCAAGAGGGCGGAAATACATACATACATATATATATATATATATATATATATATATATATATATATATATATATATATATATATATATATATATATATATATACACTGAAAAAAAAAAACAAAGGTTACAGGGAAGTTATAGTTAGGCTTACATTTTAAAAGTACAAAACCTTACAAATACACCAGTTTTAGTTAGTTACCTCGAGTAACTATAACTCATGCCCTAAGGAAACTATAACTCACCCCCCCCGATGCACAGTTTTTCCATCAAAAATTGGACTGCAAATAATACATTGATATTATCAATGATGCAATGAAAGATAGCATGACTGCCTCCAGGGCGCCACTAGGTACATATGTATGTGTGTGTGTGTGTGTATATATGTGTGTGTATATATATATATATATAGTTGTCCTGAACAAAAGCGCACTCGCAACTGGTCATTATGGAATGTAACAAAGTCAGCAACTTACAGAGAATTCTTAGCCATTTTCATTATTTGAGGCCTTGTATTTACAAACATCTCTGGACATGTGTTTCAGGGTAAATCCCTTCATCAGCAGAGAACAAACATTTCCTTCCTTTTTCAAAAGTTGAACACCAGTATTTTTCCCATTGGACCTCAAGTGAGCTGCACAATGCATCCTGGTAAAGGTAGTCCTGCACATTTTAAAATTTTATATCCCAAGTGGGTTGCTGAAGCCAAACAAAATAATAAAACAAAGTTCATTACCCCAGTGGGCAAATTCAAAGTAAAAAAATCGTTTATGCTGCCAGTGTTCCAACCTGCTGCTCTGAAAGTGACCATCCATACAGTGACACATAGAACTGCTCCTTTATGCAGTGGTGCTGCCTTCATGGCTGGAAAGGCCGTTAAATTTATACAAGAGAGAGTTGTCTTGAACAAAAGCGCAGCTGGTCATTATGGAATGTAACAAAGTCAGCAACTTACAGAGCATTCTTTGGCATTTTCATTATTTCAGGCCTTGTATTTACAAACATCTCTGGACACGTGTTTCTGGGTTAATACCTTCATCAGCAGAGAACAAACATTTCCTTCCTTTTCCAAAAGCCAACTGCCTGGCTGCTCAGCAGATTTTATTGCAGGCACCTGATATCAGTTGAATGCCAGTATTTTTCCCATTGGATGGATATATATATATATATATATATATATATATATATATATATATATATATATATATAATGATACCAGACAAAGTTTGTCATCTATTAAATGAAGATTTGTGAAATCCTGTGAGTGCTGCGTCGTTGACAGAAGTGTCAAGTTGGTGTGGAAATATATATATTACATTACCTATTGGCAGTAGCCAGTAGGTAGTTATAGTTAGGACCATGTTTCCACAGTAAAAACATTTTTTGACTTGCATATATCTTTGGTGTCTTTTGACGAACCTAAAAGAGTGTGCCAGTGATTTTTGTTGCGCATGGAAAGTTTCGGGGTGATCCGTCAAGCAGGAGCTGAGAAAAAGGGATGGTCAAAAAAGGTGTATATCCCATGTTAATTCTCAGAAGAGATTTGAGCACGACTACAGCCCGAATAACTGGATGGAATTACATGAAATTAGGCAGAAAGTTAGCTTTTGGTCCGCAGATTACGCTTTTTAGGTCGAGCCTAGGCACCGCAAGCACTGTCTTAGACATGGTGTAATCTATTTCTGTGGGCTTTCACCATGCCAGTCTCACGCCCATCACATTAATTTGTTCCTTGGCCTGCCTTTCAAAATTCCCTTTATTTTGTAGGTAAATACTTCATGTTTGTTCCGGCTTGAGGTTGTGCTGTTACTGCCTTGGAGACTGACCCTGATACATGGATTATTGCATTATCAGCCAAATACCTTAGTGTGGTGGCGCACTAAGTTTTTCTTTTACCGCTCCGCTTCGCATTCTGTGCCCATCTGTTACTTCTTGCTTTTCCTTGTTTTTGGGCATCCTGCTGTTTCTTTGAGGTGTGTGCGGGGTGAGGGGGGGTTCTTTTTTAAAATGTATTTATTTTACTGAAAGCTTCGTATAGCGCTAAACCGATCGGAGGTGCGCTTTACGTGACTACCACTTACAAGTTTAGCAGTTGAAAAATGTACAAACTGGCGCATTTTAAAAAGAAAAAACGCAGAAATCCTCAATGTGGTTCGCCCAGCATAGTGGGAGTGCCGATACTACAATATTCACTGCACTCGGAAACGCGCCACATAATGCTTTGCAGGGCATTCCTTTCACAAAACGTTTTTGCCCACAACTCACTGTGTGGTGGTCGTAAGACAATGGGACCATCAAAATGCTCAGCATGACACACTTTCGGATTGGGGGGCAATAAAATTATATAAATATAATAAATATGAGCAATATTTTCATTTTTTGCTGTATATGGAGGGAGAAGGTAAATGGAAGTGCTTTAGTTATATGCAGGGTCACTGGAATTATGTGCCATACAATACCAAATTATGCATGAGGGTTAACCAGTTTATGTGGCAAGAAAAGACCAGTTATGCATTTACAATGCCAATAGCTCTAACTCAAGGAAGTGCAAGACCTATTGCATTGCAAATGCTTGTTATTTGATGTAAATCAGTTCAGTAGCTTAAGAGAAATTAAAGGAAAACCAAATTTGTATATCTAGATCTGCAGTGCGACGAAAATGTGGGATGAGGGAAGCCCCGGATCATTTGACCAACTTTGTTGACATCTCGTCACTTAGTGCTCTAGGTACGTCCTTCCAGGACCTAAGCCCCACAGTAATGAAAAAAGCTGTGGAGGCACTAGACCTGTTACCTGCCTCCGACAACATCAAGATTAATATCCTCACAGCAATGTGGGTGTCTCTCCACAGCTTTACCAAACACAACTGCTTGGACTCAGAGATATGTAGGGATTTTGCTAGATCAGTGTTATAAGACTTCCTTATTTAATCATCCATTAACACTCCTTCTAGAAGTGTACTAGTAGGAAATACATTCAGCTGGTGAGAATCCTGCAGATAGAAGCATCTGTTATAAGAAAAGGTTGCATACCTTTGGGTAATGATTGTTCTGATGGATGCTTTGATCTACCTGCTGATTCCTCCCACATTCCCACCCACTTCCCCATATGATGGATGTAGATACAGGTATATATCTAGTTAAAAGTTTAACACAGCACTTTATCTAATTGATGTTTCATAGTCTTCTTGCCTTGAAGGCTTGGAAAAAGGGAATGGAAACGGACGTTGTTGCACCGGTGTGGGTGTTGTATGGCTTCAATGATGTCATCTGATGTCTCTTCTGGTGACAGTGTGATGCTAGCACCCCTTACATGCAACATAGAGCTTTGAAGATTTCCAAACCCAGTCGGACTCCTGGGATTATTCAACAGGTGAGAGATACACAGTTCTATAGAGTATCCACCAAAAAAATCAATACTTGAAGGTATGTGACTTTTTCATAAAGGTTAATAATTTGAAAGGACTATCCAGTTTAACTTGTCAACAATCTTTGTTTTCATTATGAATTAAAAAGCTTTGTAGCAAGAACGCAGAATAATACAGTTTGCTAAAGCATGTGATATGGTGGGAAAAGTGATCAAAACAACATTCACAAAAATGTTGACTTTGTCTACATCTTATGCAAAATACAAAAATACTGACTGCCAAAATACCAAAACCATAATGGTAAGTATATATATTTAAGTATAAATAACACTTTTATTGTTTAAACACATAAATTGTCTTCTAGATTACTATGTTTTAAATATAGATGTAACTTAAAAAAAGAACATTAATTTTATACATATCACTTTAATTAAAATATATGAACAAATCAAAATGTTTTTCGGTTTATTAAATGAATACATTTTAAAATAAACATGAAAGCAAAGAAACCTTTTATTATATATATTTTTTAAATACTACCTAACCATTCCTCTACATAGCCACATACCAAAAATAAATATTTTAAGACATAACAGATATATTCCAGAATTGCCCGAAAATGCATGTCAGTTTATTAAATGAGTATGTTGTAAAAATAAACAGAATAGTAATGAAATACTTTATATATTTTTTTTAAAAGACTAGCTAGCCATTCCTCCATATAACCACATCAGAAAATAGAGAAATAGAGGAATAAAAGATGTAAACAAAGACACTACAAATGCAACATATTACACAATCAGCAATAATTAGTATACAATTTAAAAACAGCAATGCCCACCCAAGCACTTCTTCAACCCACAATCCATGAAAAATAAAGTTTTAGTTTAAAAACTTGAAAAAAATAATTTTTTAAATTAAAAATAGGTGGAAATAATTTTAAAATTAAAAACTACACACATTAACTAGTATAAATGTATATATTTTGTTTATACACATAATCCCCAAATAAACCCCACAACTCTAAAATAAATTATATTTAATTGAATTTATACAAATCAATTACATTAAAAAAACTTAACATACCATTCAACTAACCATTTCAATTCGAAAAACACTGCCCAACCAATCCCCAGGTAAACCACACCACACAGTCCAAAATTAACATTTTATCAAATATTAAAAAAAATATTTAATTTAATTTGCAAAGAATTAACAAAAAATAACTAATCAATTAAAATGATTTCATTTATATTTGAAGAAAACAGTTCCCACCTAATCCCAATATAAATGCAACAAACCAAAACAGTGATAGATTACCTTAATAATTTGTAAAAATTAAACAATCACATAAATAATAAAATTGTAAATAAAGTATAATAAAAATACAAAAGTCAACAATATTTTATCACATAAATTAGTGTTAAGTGAAAAAAATGATCTACTTGCGTCAATATTTTGTCTATGATATTTTTGTAGTTGGTATATTTTGCCAATGATATTGTGGTCACACTATGTGTGAGTCAATATTAGGTGGAACATTGTATTACAAATAACATACATGGTGCACATCTCCTAGAAAAAGTGGTCACTAGTCCAGTTGAACAGCATTACACAACATAAATGTATTTTTTTTTTTTAATGACAGTCCTTTTGTTACAGTATACAATAAATTGGCATCCATGGTGGAAAGAATGTAGTAGGAAGAGCCCTCATAAATACATGCTTGTAGTTTTCTTAAGATGATGCTCATATCTTTGATTTACTTACCTGTTGAGGTTCATGGATTGAGACTGAGTTGTTCTCATGGTTGAGTTGAAAATATTCTTTGTGAGTAATAAATAAAAAGGCAATACACTGCGGTGTTCAGCCTGTAAGAATTCCTAGTTTATTTACATTTCCCACTGCGTTTCCAAGGCGCTTTCTAAAATGTTATTAAATATTTTTCACATTCATTGATGGGATTGTCATCTATTCTCAAGTAGGTTTTGGAGTTGTTGGGGTGTTCCTCAACTTATTGCTGATAAAATTAAGCTTCCTTAGGACAGCAGTCCCCCTTTTCTTTGCAAGACAGCTGGTTACATTGGGATTGAGTCCTAGTTTCCTCAATGCATCTTTTTCCACTAGATGAAATTATCAAGTTTTTGTTCATTATGAAAATGAATATTATTGACATTTTTATGAGCAGATTCTCAAATACATCCAATATTCTATTCTATGCTATTGTTAGATTGTGGCATGAATTTCGATTTTTTTGCAGATTTCTGTCAAAGTGGAGAGGTTGTATTCAGGTTACTGGAATAATGTTCCAATCTAAACCGTCATATGGAAAAATAAAACCTGGTCTGAAGTTATAATGTCACAGTGTTGTATGTTGGTGTAAAAGAAGTAACCTTTTCCAAGAATTTAATTAAGCTTCAGTCAAGTAGTATTTTCAGATGTTGATCACAGTGCTCTTGTTTGGCATCCCATTTTTGTTTTGTCTGTTACCCCTCGAGGTTTGCATGTTTAGTATGGTAACAAAAAAAAGAGGACTGCTTTTGTAAATAGTAATTAATAAACCAAAGGTATGTAGTTGTTCTTGAGGTATACTCACTGGTTCATTATTGTTGGATGTGTGGATCTTAGGCCTGCTTCTCTGCTTGTAGTAGCAAGGTTATTATACTGCAGGTCCTGGGGTTCTGTTCAGATCTTGATTATTAAGCACAATGAAATGTTTCAGAACCCCAAGAATCATCTTTGGACACACATTCCTCTAATGCTTGATTTCTTTTTTGGACACGGCATGTGTTTCTGTCTAGCATTAGCTTCTTTGTTTTTGTGGTCATAGGTATTCCTTTTGAACCTGTTTATTTGTATTTCCTTGATTTCCCTTATCTATGTATTAGTTAACATCTTCCAAGTTATTTTTGCTCTCATGGGTTTTGATTTGTTTGTTTACTCTTGGTTGTTTTTTTCAAAATTGTTTTCTAGTTCTTTTAAAATATTACACAAATCTTCAGTTATAACTAGAATCAAATTGTAGATATTCATTCAAGATATCATACCACTTTTCCTGAAATTGTTTGTTCCTCTGGCACAGTAATTGCTCTGGCAATGCGTTGGCATTTGATTTGTGATATTTTATGGGGCGGATGAGAGGAGACATATCTTTTATACGAGCATGTGCTTCTTCAGTAGTGAATGCCAGGGTTACTGCTTTGTTAGAATTGATGTTTTCTTTTTATTATTTATATATTTATTCATTTTGTGAAAATTACCAACATCATATCAACAGTTACTATGCCCCTACATGTAGGTTCCCAGCACAATTTAAAATTCACCCGGCACTTCTTGTGTGCTTCCATCCAGCAGTATTGTCCTGGTGCAGTAAGCACCAATTATTATCTTACTCCTAGATAGCTGAGGTGATCAGGCTGAGTAGGGACACTCACCATGGATGGCATCGGGGTGATTAGAGATCTTTTCTCCTATAAAGTGTCCACCATTGTACGCCATTTCTGAATGTCTCCAGGGGCCCTGTCATCGGTTTACACCATGCTGACCCATTTCTTCTCAGCTAACAACCATTTCCAGGCATCCCTAAATCACAGTTCTACAGAGGGACCACCAGGTTAGGCCCAGTGAACCATTAACCAGCAGCAACACCAGTGAAGCAGACTGGTGTCAAAGTCTTCCTTTTTTAAAGTTAGGATGTAGACCCAATACACAATACCTAAATGAGCATTCCATTCTTAAAGAAGGGATCTCTGCTAGGCACCCATTCACCTTGGTCCAAAAATCCATCATTACTAGGCATGTCCATAACAAATAAAGTAGGTTGGCTGCAGGCTGTTTGCATCTAGGACATTCCCCTGTCTGCATTGGGTAAAGCTTGGTAAGAGTGTGTGTGTTTATGTAGGTTCAATGAAGGATCTTGAATTGTACCAGGAAAAACCTGGCATTACTAGACACTTTTCAGAGTTAATGTTTTCTATATCTGTGAGCATCAGTTTAGGCGTTTGGGTGCTGTGAAGGTTGATTGGACCACTGTTTGCCATGGACCTTTTTGCTGGAGGCATGCTACAACAGATTTAAACAATTTCTAAAAATATTACACACACTGGGATCAACACAAGGTATGCATATGAAGTGGAGTGTTTCAATCACTGTAGATCCAATAGCTTGGTGCTAAATAAACCCTTTAAAAAATGCTTCATGTCTTTTGTGTGTGCTCTGTTTGGGAAAAGGAAAAAGGAAACCCACATAGAATCCTGCATCTCTGATGGGTACTGTTGTATTTCTTTTACCTTCCAAATGAGAACTCTGTATAAGTTCTGTAAAAACTTGGCTGACCCAACCTGTCCGTTTTCCCTGCCGAAGTAGGTAAGTTGGTATGGCTGCACTTGTTTTGATCCCTCCAGTTATTAGAACAATATAATTGTATCTTTTCATAAGAGTTAAAAATCTTGTGGTTTCAACATGGCTTCCAATCCTGAATGATCACTTTTTCTTTATTGTTATTTATTGATATGGGTAAGGTTGCTAGACATACTATTGTTATATTGTAAAACCCAACACCTATGTATCCAACACACCGCATGATGTGGTTGCAACAGATGTTTACTATGAATGGTATTATTTTTTTTATATACTATGTTATACCGTTATGTGCTATCTTATTCCATTTTTTATCACATTGTATTATACTGCAGTTGAATAAAAGGTTGCCATCCAGGTCAGTGATCTTCACCTGCTCTCCTTGAGTCAAATCTCATCCATAATGGAGCTAAATAAACAGAAGCTAGCTAATTGAGGATGGGTGCTTCTCTCTAGAAACAGAAGTATTGGATCCAGGGTCTCCCACCTTGGTAGTGGGGGGGCTGGATGTTACTTGGAGATTTCCCTGAAAAATATGAACCCAATTTTTATGTCCACTCTTGAGGGACATTTATTATTTTTTAACGAAAGATGTTTGCTGGGACAGTTGGACGGCTATAAACTGCAGATCTGAGGTGGACCAAAAAGTATTCAAATGTAAATGGATTGGGCCGTCAGCTGCAGATCTCATATTTGATAAGCATCTTATTTGAAAAGCAAGCTTCCATGTCTAAGTGATTCTGCTGCAGGAGTGTGAAGTGAAGAGATGATTAAGGGGTGAGGAAGATGGAGTCCATAACAAGACTCCTGTTAAGGACTTCACAGAAATGCTATGAGCAGGATGTGTATGCTGTGAGTTCAAGCCTAGCATTTTCACTGTGACAGTCAAACGTGGTGAGAGTTACAGCCGTTATGTTTCTGTATTCACTACCAGAGTGACAGGTACCTCCACCTAAACTGTTCAGGTGATCTCACCATTAAACATCTTATGTGTCATAATTACAGTGGACCCGTAAAACAGGGTCTAACTAACGAGCTTCGGTAACATCAGAATTGCTATATATTAAACCTTGCGTTATGCCTTCAAACGGCCCACTTTGAGATGTTGTTTTATTCAGACATCACAAGGGCAACCTGTGGGAGACCAACTGCAAAGTTTGTGTTTTCTACTGCTTGATCTGTTCTCTCACATTATAGAAAATACTCAGAGGCCTGCGTCATGAATTCTTATAATGTAACGCACTTTCAGTGTTTACTTGTCAGACACTTTAGTGGGCTGCGGGAACTAACACAGCCTCCAGCATTCCACACGTGGCATTGATGCAGAATGTAGATAACTGATTAAATAGCCAACTAAAGGGGTGCCCAGTCCCATAATGGGTTCAGCCTGGATCCTCAGGTTAGTTCCTGCTACTTAAATGCATCACATGCCAGCCTTGTATCCTTGAAACTTGACGTCATCCATTACCGGCAGTCTGCTCCAGCTGCCTGGACCCAGAGCTGCTTGCTGAACTTTGAACCAAGTCCTTTAGCATATTTTAATCTTTGTATTAAGCTGCGAGTTCCTGTTTAAGATAAGTGATGAGTGCTACTCAATGTTTTTTGTGGGCCACTATCTTGGGGAATTGGCTTAACAACTTGTAGAACATGTCACTCATGAAGATTACATAGTGCCTTCCTTGGCGAACACATAATTGAACCAATTAGTTGTCACTACCATAGATTTCGTATCAAACAGAGACATAACCAGTTTAGAAGGGCACAGTGATTGCTGGTTGTATGTCAGAAAATCATAGACCGAAATATTGACTGATATAAATATTGTGTCCTGAATATCATTAAAAAAATATCATGCCATTAAGTGTAGAATTTGGGCCTTATTATGAGTCTGGCGGTCAACAGACTGCAAGACTTCTGGTGGCGGTTGGACTGCCACATAACGAGTTTGGCGGGCAGACCTGACAACCTACCTCCGTCCCCGCCAGGATCTTTGATCTCGATGGGATGACAGTCGGTGCAGGTTGTAGTCAGCCAGGGTGGTGCTGAAGACAGCTCCACCCTGCTGATTACAACCTTGTTCTCCTCCAGCATTTTCATGGCAGTTCTCAACTGCCATGAAAAGGCTGGTGGAGAACAAGTGCAGGGGCCACCCTGCCCCGCACCCTCAAAATGTGCATTGTCTACTATGTGCTGAGGGTGCTGGTGCCCCTTGAGTGCATTAGTGTTATGAACCAGCGGTAATGCTGCTGCACCTTTCCCACTGGGCTAACGAGCGGGAACCTTTGTTCTCATTCTCCAGGGCTGACATTACTCAGGATTAGGTTTTTACATGCTTAGACCGTTCAGGTTTTTTCATGGAGCTGACATTTCAAAAGAAGAGCATAGAAACTGAGACAAATGTAAACAAATACACTTGTTATCCCACATCCAACTTGAACTTCTGCCTTCTGATCAGGTTTAGTCTCTTAATCCACTGTTTTTTTTTTTAGTAAACAGTATCTCGCTAAATGCTTCCATTTCGGTCCCCAATTGGTTTGACCCCATTGACTTACTTGGGCCCTCACAACTGGCTAATGAAATAGGCCAGCATTCCATCATACCCCGTCTTAACGATATCAAAGTTGGTGGAGCTCCAGGGACAGGGAAATCTGGAGGTGGGCCCTGAGTTGTCTAAAATGAAGACTTACAAGGTTTATAATTCCTTAGTAATTCCTTATTTTGACAGAGGCTTTAACTTAGTGATTTCATCTGCTGAAAGCCGAAATCTCCAAGTGAAAGTAAACATGTCCATAGGGTTTTCACGGATCTCAAGCCCAATGGTCCCAGTCTGAGGGCATAGCACATTTGTATGTTCCATGGTACAAGTGCTTTGTATTGGCTTTGTTTTCAATTTGTTTTCAGACTAGCCATTTTTCTTGTTAAATGTATTTTGTATGTGACCATGAGTAGGTTGTCTCTTGCACAATGAGTGGGTCTCTTTGATGTAGATGTTTGTGGAGGACTATAAAACAATAAAAGTTAAGTTGGTAAGAATTGGATCATAATCAGTTGTTAATTGTTGATGTAACTATTTTGACCACTTAAGTTAAGCAGGTCTGTGATATACAGCACAATTGCTGGCCAATCGTGATTTCCAATGTTGCTAGCGCAGGTGTTTTAACAAAGATATTAATGAGTATTCATGTATTATGAGAAATGGATTTGCGTAGAAAATGCAATGACATAGAAAAATATTGCACACATTTGAAAATGTGATCACGATGAGTGGCTGCCAATGTTCACAAAGTGTACTTATTAATGGCTTAATAATATGAAATGTTGAGCATATGTTTGATTAATTTAGTAATATGTCATATTAAGGGTTATTTATTATGTATTAGCTTTATTAATTGTAGGCCTTAACTTAAGCTTTATTAATTGTAGGCCTTAACTTAGCGGAGGTCTTGGCCTAGTTGCATGGCCTCATGTCAAGCTGTAGTTCTTAACATTTAATAAAATGGCTGTTCAGAGAATTAAACTTTGATTTTCCACTGTACTGTCTAAATGTGCTCATAGCTAAAAGGTTTTCTCATGAGAACCGATTGCTAGTATATGCTGTTCTTGCTAAATGTAACATTATGAGTGTAATGTGTGTAAGACTGACTTTCTCAGGAGGAGAACAATGAAGACACTGAGTGGAGTGTAAGCTGCAACAATATTGTTACCTGACGAGCCGGATGATGAGGACATTACAAGAGAAGACAATCAGCGACATGTGAAAGGAGTAGTGGTAGAATTCATAGATTTGAGGTTTTAGTTTTATTGTACAAAGTGTGAACATGCTATCCCTTGGTCAATAGGGACTTGGGAATTAGTTTTAGGGAATCTAACTTAGCCGGACTGCACCAAGAGAAGAAAAGCCATTCTCTCTATTCTTCTTGAGGGTTTACCTCTATTCCTTCGAGTTGCTCAAAGACTGAGTTTTCTGAACTTTGATGCTGAATCGTGATGCCTTGCTGACCGAATTGATGTCCTGATGACAAAGACTACCTTAGCTTGCCGATCCAATTGAGGATAGGTATATGAATTACTAAATGTGACTTGCAATGTATATTTGCTTTTCTTTCTAAGTACAAAACCGCACTATTTTGATAGAGCCATAGCTAGATGTTTTCCAAATTTGTGTTTGCTAAATTGTTTTGCATGAAGCCTAACATGTTGATGCTAATCTGGTGTTAGCTGAGGGATTCTTACAAATGAAAGTCTGCTATGGGGAATAACGTTTGATGTCTTTCTTTGCTGAAACTAAATGTATGTGATTTTGTTTGCACAAGTTTTCTTATTATTGATTTGCACTGTAACCTTAGAATGTGTAACAGTTCAAGCTTTGATTAGAAGGCATTTCTTCTGTCACTTTGGACAGACAGTGTTGTTTCTGTGTGTGTATCATTTGATTTTGAGATTAATTTATGTGACGTTAGCATTGTTAGTATAAGAAAATGAATATTCTAACTTTTACTAAAGGTTATTCATGAATGAAAGGTCATGGAGTGTGAAAATTACTGACTCCATTGATTACTGATGCTATTGATTATCATTGATTACCGAGGTTATTGATTAATTATTGATCTGCATGTACTGGAGTTATTGTGGGAACATCTTAATTGCAAGTCATAAGGTTCATTGACCTAGTTGCGTCCCCTTGTAAGTTTACTTATTAAGGTCAGACGCGCCAACAATGTTCAACTAAAACCATCATAGCTGTAACCAAGTTAACGTGTTTTGTATAGTTAAACTCGTTTAGGAGCTTTGATTCCTTTAAGCAAAAGGTTTATTGCAACTGTGCGCCAAGATTGACCCCATTCTCCTTCCAGCTCTCCAGAGCTGCATCAGTTTATAAACATTGAACTCGATCGGACCTCTCCCAAGAGGCTAAAATATAACATTTGTAGGACCACAAGATGGAAAAAGGTGGTTTAGTGTATTTTTAACCTCCTGCAATTCATCCCTTGAGTTCTCCTGGCCCTGAGGCTTCAATTTAGCCCCATTTCTTATGGTTACCTGCGTTTTTCTCACTCCCCAGTGGCAGGGCCCAGTTCATATGTATGGTCTCCACCAGGGCAATTTCAAACCTAATGAAGGGGTGTGCTTTCCTAGTAATAACATCCTAAGTAACACTGTGTTTTTGGGCAAATAGGGAAAACACATCCACTGTTTCTTACGCATCTTGCTGCATGTTACATCTGTTTTCTTCCCAGGAGCAGTAGATTTTGGCCTAGCCTCATCTAAGTCTTTCTGAGCCCCATGTTTCCTATGTTATCCACTACTACACCTGGCCATTGTTGCCTGATGTCTCTAATAACCGCAGGCAGGTCAATGCATTTTGTATGTTTTCAAGTTATTTCATACATGCTGAGAGACGCAAATTGCTGAATGTGTCTAGGCATTAATTGAAAACATTTGTTAAAGGAGAGTTATCCTTACATTTTTAGAGCACACTAATGTTTCCTAAAGTACACAGAATTCCCTTGGATAGAAGTCAGTGAATTAATTAGACACACAACCTTGAAAACACCCTGCACTGTGCTATGAGATCCTTCACTTCATGGTCAGCTCTTGATCTCATACTCCGTGTGAAAGAGTCAACTTCAGTGATAACCAGTGTGGGTGCTCAGTGCCCTATCTAAATGTGAGTGGGTGGCATTTTGAGTCCTGCTGCTAAAAGTAAGTTGCAACGGCGTTTGGCAAAGCCTCGAGTGCTCCAGCATATCTGAGGCCATGAGCAATGCATTGAGTGTTGGGGTTTACTGTTGTTTTTCTTACAGTAGCTGGTGAATTTTAGTACGGATCACGTTTTGTTTCATAACTATACCATCTCTGCCATTAAAGATATTTTGGAAAGTTCTATTTTCTCAAATGTAAACAAACATTATTTATCTACTGAATATGCAAACTTATATCTAGGATCCACCTCCTATGCTTTCTTCTGGGCCAGCAGTGCTACATTTTCAACTGCAGAGCTCATGGTTGAAAACATTTATAGTTCTTGTCTAAAGACAACTAATGCTGTTGTCAAAAGGCCTCTTGTGTACAATCCCAATATTTGGTGTGGACTTTAGGTCAGCCCATTGCTTATCACTGCTTAACTCTCTTGTCAGTCTCATTTGCTTGCTTCTTCTTCAGTGGCTTTCCTTCCTCCTGTTATGGTTGTCTCTGCCTGGAGCATAGCTATTGTACCATCCTTCTGATTGGAGTACTTGGATCCTTCCTCTGGAACTACTTATTGTCTTATGCTTTTACGAATACGGTTGGACTGGATGTATTCTTGCTTTTCTCCACTTCCTGCTCTCTTCTTACTGTGCTGCATGAAAAGTGAATTTGAAGTTGTTTTCTGTTACCCATTGTTCCCTGCACAGCAGTGTATTTTTTCACAGGGGATTACAGTCTGCTTTGATTAATTGACACTAATGCAGGCATGTGTGCTTATTACTTTTCCTATGCCTATGTAATTTCAGCCCGACCTGCAGTTTTTTGCCTTCTCTTCTTGTGCAGAATACCTCCGTTTGCTGCAACGGGCGTGCAAATACATTCACTCACTATCTTTCTCTCACTGGATGTTAAATTGATGAGCTCCGTCTACCCTCGTCTTTAGTGCCCTTTCTTTTACCTGAGCTTGTGCTTTGTCAGCTCTGTGTTATTTATATATGGATTAGCTGAAACTCCCAGATCCTTATAGCGTACCGAGGGATTTTTGTAGAGGCTTATTTCATGTGTGTGCAGGTAATTTCACTTTCTGCTGTTAATATTCTGTGAATTTCCCTGTTACTAGTGACTTGTAAATTATTTTCTGTAGAAGCTGCCGCTCTCAGTGCTGTGAAACAAGTGCATGTTTTTGTAAATGTTTTTTTTTTTTTTTTTTTTTTGTAAAACCATTCCTTGAATCTCTTTTATTCTTTTTTTTTTTTTTTTTTTTTTTTTTTTTTTTGGGATGATCAGAACATGACACACCTGCTGCAAAGAATTGGCAATGCCAAAATTTAGGACCATTTGCTTTGCCAATGCTTGTTTCGTTAAATGTGTAGATTTCCCCCGCCCCATGCACACTCGCACAAAAACACACACACCTACCATTCCCAGCTGACTCCCACACACCCCTAGCCCAGTATCCTTCCTAGGTTCAGGGTACCTTCCCATTGGCCTATTATACTGTGTTCCACTATATATATATATATATATATATATATATATATATATATATATATATGTGTATATATATATATATTTTTATTTTTTATTTTGATAGAATGGCTGTGAATACCTGTGTGTCCATTCAATAAATCCACAGGCACCACGCATAACCACATATTTGACATTTTGTAAGGTAACATTGGCCCCTCTGATACCCCCACATCTTTTCTGGGTTAGGTATTAAACTCTAATCTCTTTTATACACCACCCAATTTTGTTTTTTGGTGACTCATGAGGAATCTGTGAGTAACAGGCCTATCATGTAACGGGGCAGCAACAAAAACAATCTGACTACCAGCCAAGCATATTACCTTGGTCCACAGATCTGGTCATGATTGGTGGTTCTTGGAATGTGGATAAGGAAAATGTGTCCTTGTCCTATCATATTAACCTTTTTCCAAAGTGTTCACACATGGCTCTAGGTCATCATATAAATAGGTGAGTAACAAGGTATATAAAATTACCTCTTCTGAAACTACTTTGCACCTTTTTTATAATGCAAATATATTACAAAAATGGGACTGCCACCTCCCATATTAAGAACCAAAAGGAGAAAATATACGTAGTGCAAATCAAGGATGTATATCAATTTTTAAGTGACTGTTAATATATTTGACTCAGATTATAATGTATTAAGTGCAGTCTGTAATTTTCAGCATATTGTGAAAAGGTGTGTAGTTTTAATTGACTTTGCAATGTATCATTGTTGAACTGCATTTTTTTCATATGGCATACTTATATTGTGAATTACTTTGTATCAGCGTACGTTGTATCAATACAATAAATGTTCCCTTAAACCAGATTATCATATTTATAACCCATCACAGAGAGGGTTAGTTTGAATAAATCCAAATATTTATGATAAAGTTTTATAATGCTGTTGAGCACTTTTTGCAATAGCAGAAATTAAAAATCTTAAGACTGTCGAGTGTTTTGATTACAACCCTGGCTCCTCCCCAAAAGCCTCTTTTGATTTTGGACTCCCTTGCAGAACCATCACTAAACGTTAAGGTAACCTGAACCCACTAAATGTCTGCAAGATTTGGTGAAGAATTTTAAATGGTACCATCATTAGGTGATGAAAACATTTTTGATTCTCCACTTTGGCTTTGCTCTCTAATGGATCTTCACAAAATGTGATGTTGCAAAACTAATTCTAACTTGTGTATTGTCTGCCAAATTTCATTCAGCTGTATTAAATAATGTCAAAGTTATTTGCAAGTTAAAATACACCTTCTCTTTAAAAACTACATTTTAACCATAATTATGTATTTAAAAACATGATTTAATTTTGAAATCATTGTTTCAGAATCGCGATTTCCAACAATTTAAATATTGCTTGACAGAAATTGTCATTACAGCATCTCAGTTTTAATGGTTTGACAAATCTAAACATATTTTTACATCTTTTGAAAAAAGATCAAACATGGAACGAGAAATCTTGCCCACATCCAAGTTTGATGCAAGTCTGTTTGGAGATGTTTTGCAGTATGTGACAAAAAACGTGACTTTGGAATTTACTAAGGGCAAATTCACATGTCGGACCGCTGTGTAAATTCGAATTCCGTGATGGATCTTCTCAAAACTCTCCAAGACTTAGTTGATGGAAACAGCTCCAGAGTTATGAAAGTTTTAGATATCGCAATTACTCAAGTGTCTGCTCACAGGAGTGGAAGTATTAAGACGTTTTCTCCTTCCTATAGGCATAGACGTTATGCCATTTTACCATTTTTAGAACACAAATAGTCTAAGCAGTGACACGGAATCTCGTTAATCAGCCCTTCAGTATTTACCCAGTTCTTTTCTAGAAGAGATTGTCCTCTGGTAAAAGTGAAGCTCTGGGGTGAAGTCGCCCCCAGCTATCTGTTGGGGTCGGGTCTCCGATTCCTTGTACTAGGGTTAAAGGAACAGGCAATGAGAAGGTATTGATGAAGATCTAACTTCATGTGGATCTAAAACTGCAAAGTTGTTAGAAAAAGAAACTGATAAAAAGAATCGTTGCGGATGTTTGATGTGCATAGATTAATAAATTAAATATTTTCTCCTTATGAGCCACAGTCTATCTTTTCTGATGTAATGGCCTTAAAATTATGCTATTTTTAATCAGTATGGTGACTTTATGGTCATTATTGTTGTTGTTCTTATATTATGACTGCAAGTGAAAAAATCTAGTGTGGGAAATGCCAACAGCATCATCTTCCGTCCTTCTCATGTAAAGCATGACTTAGTCTACCTTACCCTAGACGCTGAAGCATTTTTTAGTATTGACTTATTTTGTCTGATGAATTTAATCTGAAATTTTAGAGTCTATAATTTTAAGTGGCCCATAGAATTTCATTATTGTATGGCATATGGAAATAAGGGGGCACATGATAAATAATATGGCTATCTTGCCTAAATTATAACACAAATAAAGACAGGATTATATGATATATTTGTGATTGCAAACTGATGATGAGGCACAATGAGCCTTATCTAGCACAAATTAGATATTTTAGCACACGTGCTCAAAGAAACTCTGAAAACTACATGAAACACGTTTGAAGACAAAAAAACTTTCCTCAATCCATCAACTGAAAAATTAATCACAAATACTCGACATTCTCTCTTTAGTAACTAAAAACAGCAACTGACAAATGAAATATGTCCTCTCTTAACTTCTGCCAAGTTTTGGGAACTGGGTTTTTACTCCATGTGATCCAAATTTGTTAACTTTTTTATCAGTATGAGCTAGGCACGTTATTTTAAGTTTGTCAATTACGTGGCTTATGTGGTATGAGCTGTAAATCAATACATAATCATAAGTAAATACTTTATTCGTCGGTGATACTGTGAGGGGGGAAGGGGAGAGTATATTTTGACCTTGATATGTACTACTGTGACCATTTTCTAATTCCTGTGCATACATGTTTTCATCTATGAAGGGCACAGCATAAATCCTAAAATGGCAGGTTTGATTGGAAGACATGGCCCTCAAAATAAGCAGCCATTCATGGTAGCATTCTTCAAAGCAACCGAGATTCACCTGCGGAGTATTCGATCAGCAGGAGGCAAACAAAGGAACCAAAATCGGTCTAAAACACCAAAGAACCAGGAAGCACTGCGGGTGGCTAATGTAGCAGGTATGATTCACTCTTACAAACATTTGGATTTTGATGACATAAACAAGGAAGTTGCTGAGGGTAGAAAAATGAACTAATGCGAATGAATGTGTGCCTATTAAACAATATTTAGGGTTCATTGGACTTGGTGCAATGTCGTTGACAGGACAGCACATCCCTGTTCTAAAATCCGACACCTGATTACCCTGTGATTGATTCATCTCCCTTAAATCACCAGAGAAATGTATTTTATATCCACTTAAAAAGTACACTTGTATGGACTACAAAAATACCGATTTGGTACATGTTACACTTGACGCCTTCGAAAAGGCCTGCCTTTTTAACTAACCGCATGTTTCATTCTGATATGTGCATGTTCACTTTTTACATTGTAAATTTGGGTTAAAAACCTCAGCTTAGAAAGAAAAAAAAACTAGGACTGGCAGAAAGTGTCAACAATACTGTTCCCAGCAGTCGGGTACCTACGTCCTGTTTGAGATACTGTCAGCAAACCTCTAAAATATGCCCTTGTTTGTACAGTCTTGAATGAATGAATGTTCAGAATGTGATTCAAATCAATAAAATTGAAATATGGATTTTTTTTATTGGTTAAACGTTTAATAAATCCTACAGCTAATAAGGAGCTCCTTAGCTACAAGTGATGTAATTCCAACAGATGTCTCCAAGTTTAACCAATTAGATAAGCTCTTGTGTGCATCTTTCAGGGGTACTCGAACACTGTCCAGAGTTGGACGCCAAGTTTTGTTTTTGCACACCTGTGAGTAAATTTGGCCAGATTTAGAAATATTAACTCCGAGAAGCTCAGGCTTCTCCAACCCTAACGTTATGAGGAAGGAAATTGGGCAGACTGCAACCCAAGCACCTCCCACCTCTTCCTCAGAGATACTGTGCATGGGACAACAATCAGTCCTGTGAGACTAACTCCCTTACAACTAATCCAGTGAGAGTCCCTTCCCCAGATGAATGACCATTCAGAAGAAATCCACATTGTACATTTTAGAATGCTTCACCTGCAGATATTATGAATATGTGTAATTAATATAAACAGAACAGCCACCAAGATATGAGCAATAAAATAGGTGATTATTAAACTTTTTTTTAACGTGGAAGAATGTTATCGTTATAATCAATGTCTCACTCAGGAAAATAAACTTAAAATGAGACAACTCATAATAGACAACCATTGTAGTAACCAGCTCAGTGGACTCTGAAAATAAGAAATATCATAAGGGAGCTGTAGAACTGCTCAAAGCTACCAGCATAACCATAAACTGTCTCTCAAACTTCATCATCCATCACACCACTAAACGCTGCATCCTTTAACACGATAACCACAATTTAGTGGTCATCACACATGCCTTGGAAATGCTTCCCACATAGGATCAAAACAAAGCAACATTCTGTCAGCCACACCCTGCACTGTATAATGTGCTAACCATTTAGGTAAAAGCTTTGGTGCCTAACATAGGGGTAGTAAGCACTATATAAATGTTGTAGTACAATACGAAACAAATGGTTGACCTGTTTAGCAGCTATTGGGTCTATGAGATTTGCTTTCTTGAGATAAATGTGTAAATGAATACAGGTTCACACAATGCACTTCTTAGCTCATTGATGTCTTTCCTTTATTATATCAAAATAACACACAAGAGAGTGAGAAGGAACAACTACAGACTAACCTCCCCATAACATAACCAAAACCAACAAAAGCAGAAGTTCAGAAACCTGAATTTGATATGTATGTGTTTTTAAAAAAAAGACCCCTCACCCATCGACCTAGCTGATGGCATGCCTCATCATTGGAGTCCCACTCTGGTTGCCTAGCACGCCTGGGATGTGCTTCTAAGCCTGATTACAGTGGAGTGGGTCCAGGGTGGCAGTGAGTCTAGTTACTAAAATGTGCAAAAACCAAGAAGTGTTTTTAAAATTGTCTAGAGGGCACCCTTAGACCAGTCCCTTTACTTTAGTTATTGGTGCTCCCTGACTAGATTAAAAACAATGTGATGTGTTTGGAGTAATTATGTACCCCTACATCTATAATGCAGTTGACACGTTTCAGCCATGAATCACTGTGCCCCAAGGGGTTGAAATTGGTTTTCTTCAGGACCTAATACCACATCAGCTCACTTTGGACTAATTTATCTATATCTTATCCGCATTACTCACGGCTCTCTCCTTCATGTAGGCACTGCTCTGCTTAAGAATCTGCAGACGAAAAGGGAAGACGACAGGAAGAACATAGACAACAGATAGGCTCATGGTCGCATTATAGTCTTAAACCATTTTGTTCTGCCATCAGGCATTCCACATAAACAAATGGGCACTCATTCAATCATCCCTATCCCACTTCATTAATTAGTCTGATTCACTGAGTTGCATTCAACTCATCTTATATTCCCATATACTTGCAAACATGTGACTCAAATCCATAATGTGTATATATAGCAGCTCACATCATCGTTGTATTACACCGTTAGTGCTGCAGCTGCCTGACATCCAACTCGTGTAGGTAGCATTGTGCTCAATATTATACATCAAGAGAAATTTTCTTCTAAACCTGACTTACAATAATATCCATATGGCTTTATGTTCAAAAACTGCCACCTCTACCACACAAATCGTTTGGCATGCATAGGCACATTTTTGGAGAAAATACTCCTTAAGCCGAGTGACAAGGTCTGTCGTTAGCCCCATACACCTAATGCTACCATAGCAGCATTATCCAGGAGGCCTTAATGCTCATTATCATAGGGGAATTCCTTTCTTAAATGTATGTTCATTGAATTGCTTGCATGCTTACAGCATGCATGAGCTAAGTGGTGACAAGAAACCGCCATTGTATAATTGTGTCCTCTATTTCAACAGCTTTGTAGAGGTCCCAGGGGGCTGAGCCCTGTAGTCACACACTGAAAAGTAAGCATATGTAGTCATAACTTTTCATAGTATGTCCCCATATCAGATGAAACAAGGCCAATCCCACACAGACCCACTTAATTCATCTAGGGATAACACCAGCCATTCGCCTAAATACATCCCCAGGTTCTCCGGATATGGTTTGGCAAGTACATCTTTTTCTTTATATACCAAGCTATTCGGGTAGATGCGGAGCAGCGCAATGACACACCTGTTCTCTGTGGGGGCGTGATTGAGGGCGTGTCTGGGGGGCATATACGATGTGCGGGCACATTGTGCGTCACCTGATCCTGTGTTTCAGTCGAGGGGACCGCTGATTACTACTTGCATAGTGTAGAGCACACATACATGCCAGTCGTATTTGTGGCAATGTTGGGGGTGTCTCTAATGTGCCATGGTCTAGTGTGCCACATGCATCATATGGTATTAGGACTTTATTTGTGTTTTCTTAACTTTTATCTCTTTAACCCCTTCGCTGCCAGGCCTTTTCCCCCTCAGGTGCCAAGCCTTCTTTTGGCTGTTTGGGGCAGTTTGCGCTTAGGCCCTCATAACTTTTTTGTCCACATAAGCTACCCATGCCAAATTTTCGTCCTTTTTTCCCAACATCCTAGGGATTCTAGAGGTACCCAGACTTTGTGGGTTCCCCTGAAGGAGACCAAGAAATTAGCCAAAATACAGTAAACATTTTTTTTTTGTAAATGGGGAAAAAAGGGGAGCAGAAGGCTTGTGTTTTTTCCCTGAAAATGTCATCAACAAAGGTTTTGTGGTGCTAAAATCACCATCTTCCCAGCTTTCAGAAACAGGCAGACTTGAATCCGAAAACCCCACTTTTCAACACAATTTTGGCATTTTACTGGGACATACCCATTTTTACTATTTTTCATGCTTTCAGCCTTCTTCCAGTTAGTGACAGAAATGGGTGTGAAACCAATGCTGAATCCCAGACAGCTAAACATTTCTGAAAAGTAGACAAAATTCAGAATTTAACGAGGGGTTATTTGTGTAGATCCTACAAGGGTTTCCTACAGAAAATAACAGCTGAATTAAAAAATATTGAAATTGAGGTGAAAAAAACAGCCATTGTTCTCCACGTTTCACTCTGTAACTTTTTCCTGCCATGTCATATTTTTGAAAGCAATATACTGTTACGTCTGCTGGACTCTTCTGGTTGCGGGGATATATAGGACTTGTAAGTTTATCAAGAACCCTAGGTGCCCAGGGCCCATAAATGAGCTACACCTTGCAATGGGTTTTCATTCTATACGGGTTATACAGCAATTCATTTGCTGAAATATTAGGGGGGGAAAAATAGGTATCACGAAAACCTTTGTATTTCCAAAGTGGGCACACGATAAGGTGTTGAAAAGCAGTGGTTGTTTGCACACCTCTGAATCCCAGGGTGCCCATACTATCATGCGAGTTACAGGGCATTTCTCAAATAGACGTCTTTTTTACACACTGTCTTACATTTGGAAGGAAAAAATGTAGAGAAAGACAAGGGTCAATAACACTTGTTTTGCTATTCTGTGTTCCCCCAAGTCTCCCAATAAAAATGGTACCTCACTTGCGTGGCCTAATGCTCGTGACAGGAAACGCAACATGGACAAATCCCATTTTTACATTGAAATCTGATGTGTTTTTTGCAAAGTGCTTAGCTTTAGATTTTGGCCTCTAGCTCAGCCGGCACCTGGGGAAACCTACCAAACCTGCGCATGTTTGAAAACTAGACACCTAGGGGAATCCAAGATGAGTTGACTTGTGGGGCTCTCACCAGATTCTGTTACCCAGAGTCCTTTGCAAACGTCAAAATGTGGCCAAAAAAACACTTTTTCCTCACATTTTGGTGACAGAAAGTGCTGGAATCTGAGAGGAGCCACATATTTCCTTCCACCCAGCATGCCCCCAAGTCTCCCAATAAAAATGGTACCTCACTTGTATGGGTAGGACAGGAAATGCCCTAAAACACAACATGGACACATCACATTGTCCCAAAGAAAACAGAGCTGTTTTTTGCAAAGTGCCTAGCTTTGTATTTTGGCCTCTAGCTCAACCGCCACTTAGGGAAACCTAGCAAACCTGTGCATTTTTTAAAACTAGACACCTAGGGGAATCCATGATGGCGTGACTTGTGGGGCTCTCACCAGGTTCTGTTACCCAGAATCCTTTGCAAACCTCAAAATTTGGCCCCCCAATTTTTTTTTATCACATTTCGGTGACAGAAAGTTCTGGAATCTGAGAGGAGCCACCCAGTGTTTCCCCAAGTCTCCCAATAAAAATGGTACCTTACTTGTGTGGGTAGGCCTAGTGCTCGCAATAGGAAATGCCCCAAAACACTATCTGGACACATCAAAATTATCAAATACAAAACTACCTGTTTTTTTAAGGGTGGAGGGCATCTGTGTTTTTGGTCCTGGGCTCAGCAGCCATTTAGGGAAACCTACCAAACCCAGACATTTCTGAAAACTAGACACCCAAGGGAGTCCAGGGAGGTGTGACTTGTGTGGATCCCCCAATGTTTTCTTACCCAGAATCCTCAGCAAACCTCAAATTTAGCAAAAAAATCACATTTTTCCCACATTTCTTTGTGGGATCACCGCACCAGGACACATTTCCTACCAACCAACGTTCCCCTCAGTCTCCCGGTAAAAATGATACCTCACTTGTGTAGGTGGGCCAAGTGCCTGTGACAGGGAGGAGCCAAAAACATTTCAAAATTGAGGGTGAACCAAAGCGGGTCTAAAAGGGCAGTTTGAAGAAAAGAAAAAAAAACATTTTTAGGCTGACAAGTGCAGCTGAATTTTTATCGTTATAGATGAGACAATGATGGGTGGTAGGAATTTTGTGGATTCCTGAAGATTCCGGAAGGTTCCATCAGAAAAAATTGGGTAAAATGTGTGTTTTCCAACAAAGTTGGAGGTTTGCAGGGCATTGTGGGTAAGAAAATGGTGCGGGTGCATGTGAAGGACACCACCCTGGAATCAACCAGATATTTAGTTTTCAAATGTGTCTAGGTCGTGTGGATTTTTCTACATGGCAGCGTCCCAAAGTAAAAAAAGTACAGCCCTCACCATTCCAAGTGGGACGATTTTGAGAGTTACCAAGCTCTCATGGCCCAAACTAAATGGGAGTTAGATATTGGCAAAGAGATAACCGACCAAAAATGGGCAGTAATCCTAGAATACCCTAGTCAAGTATCACGTAATACAAGATTCAAGTTGATACAATTCGCTATATTATATAGAGCATATCTCACACCGCGCAAACTACATTTACTATAACCTGCATTACCGTCCAATTGTCCTAGATGTGGGGTAGAAGAGGCAGAAATATTACACATGCTTTGGAGATGTCCCAATATCTCCCAATATTGGAACGGGGTGGGCACCATACTGGAAAAGGTAACAGGAAACGCCACATGTGGAACAATGGAGGTGTGCCTGCTTGGCCTAAGTCCGCGGACAAGAAAAGGAGATGTGACTACACAATTTGCAGACTTAGCACTCTTATTAGCAAAACGGCTACTAACCAGGCACTGGAAAGCAACATTGGCCCCTTCTGTGCTGCAATGGAGCATGGAAGTGTTGGAGTGGGGAAAGGCTGAGAGTGCCACCCTTAGAAGAGAGGAGAGCAGAGAACTGAGAAGACTTCCGATAGCTTTAGAATGGGATGAATTACTAGATATATTTAAAACAACATGTGAAGAGGAAGGCGTCCATTAACAAGTATAACATTACCATTAGCAAGGTACTAGGGTGGATATAACTTCGTGGTCGTCACTAGTGTTTGATAAGAACAGAAAAGAGATGACGTGAATGAGCCGCCGGCCAAAGTTGAAAGTTACAAATTCCCCAAAATATATGTACTAGACAGTGAAAATGTGTTGAAGTTAGAAGATTAAAACTGTACAATATTATTGCTACGGTCCCCCTACGAAAACAAAATGTCAAATCAGAAAATGAGAGAAGGAATATAATGTTTTATTGTTACACATTGTACACTATGAAAAGTAATATTCTGAATTCTCTTACAAATAACATTGTATGGCAAATGATGAAAATAATAAAAATGTGTTTAAAAAAAAACAAGCTCTCATGGCTCAGGTGTAAAAACCAAAACGCAAAATAATCAAATGTCCTCTTGCTTGCCGTGGGATAAGATGTTTTAGTGTGCGGGGGAGAGCTGAAAGACTGTTACCTCCTCCAGTTGGGGTGGGGGCATGACCAGGCCCATGCAGGTTGGTAGCCACCACCCCAGTATTTCTTTTTTTTTTAAAAATTCTCTGGCACCTAGTAGACTTTCTGAACCCCCCCCCCCCCCGGGGTGTGGATCGGGGGTAATTGCCCAGTGTGCCCCATTTATTTGGGGTGGGGGTATGGCCATACCCCACCCTCCTATTTTGAAAAATACAAATCTTCCCTGGTCTCTAAGGGCTTTCTGCCCCCCTTGGGGTTCAGAAGGGCCTTCCAAAAATAGGCAGATCTGCCCCCAAGGGGGGCAGATATGACCAACAGTAATGTGCCCCCATAAGGAGCGACTCTTGCCCAAGGGGCTGCCCCCCCAAAAAAAACACACATACCAGTCCCTGGTGTCTAGTGGTTTCTGCCCCAACATAAATAGGCCGCTCTGCCCCAACATAAATAGGCCGCTCTGCCCCCAAAGGGGGCAGAAATGGCCTAAATACAATTTGCCCCCCAGGGAAGCGACCCTTGCCTAGGGGGTCGCCCCCCCATACATAAAAACATAAAGTAAATCAAAAATATATATATCCCTGGTGTCTAGAGGTTTCTAATTATATTAGGCCGATCTGCCTCCGGGGGGGGGGGGCATAAAAGGAATAAAAGGACTAAATATATTTTGCCCCGACTTCCCCCCCATAACCCCCCCCCTGCCCCCCAGGAGCAGCCCTTGCCCGAGGGGCTGCTCCCCTTATGCGTAAGTATATATAAAAAAAAAAAATCCCTAGTGTCTAGTGGTTTTTGTCCCCCCTGGGGGCAGATTGGCTTAATTATATTAGGCTGATCTGCCCCCGGGGGCAGAAATGGCAGAAAAATAATTTGCCCCCGGGGAGGGACCCTTGCTCAAGGGGTCGCTCCCCACATATAAAAAGAATAAATAAATTAAAAAAATTCCCTGGTGTCTAGTGGGCATTTCTGTGGCCCGATCGCATGGCTATAAGCAGCAGAAATGCTTGCAGAGACATGAAACGAAAGGAAAGTCTTTTCCTTTCATTCCTCTGCCTGCCCCATCCTCCAGAGCGGAAGAGAAATGCTAAGCATTTCTCTTCCACATTGCGCTGGACGCATGCTTCTAGGGCGATGGGAGGTGACCTCTGATGAGGTCAGAACGCGATCGCATGCTGATGTCATCAGATGTCACGGGGGCGGGAGTGGAAGGGGAAGCGATTCCGCTTCCTGCCCTGCCCTGCCCTGCCCTGGTGGGGTGGAGGAGCGGCCCTCGGGGGAAGCGCTAGCGCTTCCCCTGAGGGCCCTTACCTGGCCGTAATGGTTACGTCCGTGGTGCCTGAGCGGCACAGCCACGGACCTAACCATTACGTCCACGGTGGGGAAGGGGTTACAAATTCTGGTCAGACTAGGTCATTACTTTTTCGCCAAATAACCACATTGTCAATATTGGAATGCACACTATTAATCTTGGCTAAAAGTGACTATAGGTTTTTATAGGAGCAGCGTAATCATTATTAAAATGCACAGAATGAGTATTAAAGACACCAGGTCCAAAACAATAAATAAATAAGGGCCTTTCAAAGGGGGGAGGAGGGGTGAGTGTCTGATTTCATTGTCTATATTTTATGCAGCATCCCAAGTGGCCACAGGACTATCAGGATAAACGGTGTATGCATATTAACTATTTCAAAAGCGAGTGAACAGGTATTCATAGCTTGAGAGAGATGTTCTAGGGAAACCCTTCCCTGCTCATTAATGTTGATTATTGGGGCCAGGTCATCTGAATTATACTATTGTTATTATGACTTTATCAAAGTCCCACCGAATTCCAGGGGCTATTATCATTTAATCCCTCCCTGAAGGTCGAAAGGTGATAGATTCATCACCGTTGTTTTTCAGTAGTCTGTGTTCCAGATTTTCCTTTCCTCCTTCCACTTGTTTAAGGACTAACCAGTGGATATAGTTTGGGGTGCGACCCATTCCCAAGAAATGTTCTGTGAAAACACGCATCTGACAACATCGTAGTAATATCAGGTGCAGGAGGAGCATAAACCAAACTAAGGCAACATTTCTTGTATGGCAACAGTCAGAGAAGAACGCTTGAGGAGGCTAGTGGTTGTCATATAAAGAATAAGCACAAATATGCTGAGATGTGAGCTGCCAATATCAGGAGTGGTTAAATATGGTGGGGTTAGTGGAGACTGCTCGACGCTTCCCTGGCTGGTGTCAAAACTGAGTTGGGTAAAGTAACCGCAATTTGGCAACATTAGAAAATGGGATATACTGATCTCCAGTGATTGCCAAAAAAAGAATGGAATTTGCTGAAGATGTCCAACACTTACTGACTAATATATAACTGCAATGATTTAGTGAAAATTACTTAAGGGCTTCACAATGACTATCTTACACCTTCCCCTTTCTTACCACCAACCTTGAGAGTAGAAAACAACAAGTTCCAAAAAGCTTTGAAGATAAGAACCTGTGTCATATAAAGGACACGTGTTAATATGTTGGGACTGAACTGCCAGAACCTGTGTGTTCTTTCTGAGTCTTCTGGATGTGCTTATTTTGATTGGACGTGAGCACGAATTAGTCTTCTGTAGATGGACATGGGCAAATGTTAGGATCTGGTTAGACATTTGAGGTTGTACACGAACCACAGCCTCTACTGGTGAGGATATCTATGAGAATGATTCTACTTTCTTTAGCGGGATACTCAAAACAAGCATTAGTAAAGCCATTAGGTCTCCGCTTTTCTACATATTGTCTTTGCCTATGCTGTTTGCTGAAGTAACACAACATTGGCGAAAGAAAAAAGATGCAATGATGCAGCCGATATTGCTGGTGGTGTCATTCTTTAGGCGCACGCATGCAAGGCTAAAGAATGACGCAGGTGCCATTTTTCTTTTTTTTTTTCAATCTAAGATGGACGGCTCACTTAGATCAAGCTAACTGTGCGAACACACTTTTTATGTAGTGGAGCACCCAGCATCAAATGACAAAGCAGCACAGGAGGGAGAGTGCAACATGTGCTGTGGGGTAGTAGGAGAAGCACATGAGTGAGAGAGAGGAATGTGGAACGCATAGAGGAGAGTGATGGGTGTTTTGAGTGGAGAAGCAGTACACGAGGGAGTGAGCTAGAAAACACATGCACGCTCATGGACTGCTGAAAGAAAGAGAAAAACAATTTTTTCCCTAAACATAAGCAGTGGAAGCATACAAGCCATTTAAAAAGGTTGGTGAAGGGGCCATGATCCAGAGGAATGGCAAACAGAAGATGTGGTACGCAAACTGTTGAGTAAGGAGCAAGCAAATGAGTGACCAAGCCAACCAATAAAAAGTGGTGGATGTGCTCCAAGGCCTCTGTAAGTTTTTAAAAATCCCACAATAGGTCTTTCGCAACCAGACAGCTGTAGTGTCCGGTAGATGACACCTAAACAAAGGGGGATAGGTAACAAATACAGGTTGTTTCAAGGAACAGAATCTTTGTCATTTTAGCTTTGACTCCCAGGCCATTGGTGTTTATCGAGGTCTGTGAAATTATAGACTTCTTGATAAGGCTGTTCATTCTATGCTCCCATTTTGTACCTGCGTGTGATTGACAGCTAAGAGAATAGAATGATAGACCATTCTCAGTAGACTTATAAGGGCACCAAAATAAAAGGACTTTCCACACCACAAAAACTAATTGCCGGTGACCCTTCACTAGCTGGGTAATGTTTGTTTCTCTTATGATAGGTGAGGATCACATTATTGTTCACTATTTGGTTGGCAGGGTTTTATCAATGCTTAATTTGTGCTGGTTGTTGCCAGTGAGGGCCTCATTTCCAGGGACTGGTGCTTATTTTTCCTTACCAAGAGCAAAAGAGAGAGAAATGCATAAATCAGAAAGACTGAGAGAAAGATGGAAAGGTTTCGCAAAGGGAGAAGCAGGAGCTTGTGATAGTGAGATAAATGGTAATGACTTGAAGAAGCATGAGCTGGATTGAGGGTTACACTGTCATGGTATCTGGTGCACCTATGTGTAACTGCACTGGCCACGAGCATCCGAGCAGAGCTTAATAAGGCACCAGCACTTTTTTCCGAATTAAGCACTGGGTATGAATAATGCCCTCCATTGCTGTGGACTTTTTTGTGGTTGAGGCTATGCAAGGGTTGCCGCTAAGAAGTATTCCCAGATCCTTAATGAATTTCTTTATAGATACTGCTGAACCAAAAGCATAGGAGCGGCGGGACACAAATAAAGGTGGTTTATGAGGTTCTTGGCTCCCAGAGCCACAATATGTTTTATTTCCTGTGGTTTTTGGACAGTTGGCATTTATCCCATTATCTGTGGTGCCAGAGCCCTTGGTGAGGTGGTATACTAGCTTATGGCTCACAGGGTTTATTGAGGTAATTGGATTCCTGCAGTTCATAAGTGAACCAAAGCAAAGAGGCGTGCCACAAAATGTAACTATTGGATTTATCACTACCAGATGATTGATAAATGGACAATATTTGTGTAAGAATGCGAGTATGTCAATACAACAAATCAATTGTTATCAATATTGGTGAGACGTGTCTTTGTGTTGCATGTGAAATAATTGGAAAAGTTAATATTTTTTATATTGCATATTCAACATTTGATATGCATATATATAATAATACGTACACAATACAATCTACAAAATTGCATTGATGCCCTTCTAGACGTGTCTAGCAAACATTGATTAAGTATAGGTTCGCAAAGTCTGTTGCTTATATGCTTTTACGTCACTTTTTCCTGATCATGCTGATCACATCTTTCTTACAAATAGGGGACAGGCAGGGCCGGCTCTAGGGCGGTGCGACTGGTGCCACCGCACCGGCGCTGACTTAGGGTGGGAGCACCGTGTTTGCAAATGTGTTATGCAAACAGGTCAAGATAACTCTGGTGATTAATGTTCTTTCTGGTGAGAAATCGGAGTTTTGTGTAGTAGAAGTTCTGACTCATTGTAAGGTAGGGCAGAGGGTGAATATGCCAGCCCCAGAGAATGTGTACTTTGCAGATAACAAAGTGCATATAATGTAAGTAGGGTAGTGGGTTATTGCTTTTGTCAGATAAATCCTTTTGTTACTTGCAATTTATTTATAAGTTAAAATCCTAATATAGAACAGACAGCTATTAACTGTCATCAAATAGCTGCAAGCTTACTGCAGGGTACAGATATTTTTACCCTAATGCTGCAAAACTGGTTCATTTGGGTAGAAATCAATTCTTCTTATTAAAAAGAACCCCCAACCATGGTGTTATGTTGTAAATTCTGAGTTTGTCGCTCTCCAGACCAAGCACTCTTAAACTAGACTGCCTACCAGTATGGGTGACTTGACTCCTACACCTTGTAGTTCTAATTGTTCTATGCAATATTTCCTATACACTGATTTACACATGTAATTGATTGTTTCTGTGTGATGTCAAGAGCTCTGACACCCTGCATTGGTATGAGTGGTGCTATAAAGCGAAATAAATGCACTTGAGAAAGAATGGTTGTGGAGAGGTTGGTAGTGAGGGAATCCGTGGCAGAGGTGGCGATTCGGGGCGGCGTGGCACCAACAAACATTGTGCTAAGGGCACCACCAGTGGTAGAGCCGGCCCTGGGGACAGGATATTGCATGGGTGGAGCAGTGATTGGCAACCGTGTGCTAGTGTGCTTAAATTGTGGGATGTCTAAGATAATAGTTTGTAACATTTGGTAGTAAGTAATGTATAAGTAAAGAGAAAAAGGAATAGTGTGTTAATTAGTTAAATTAGCATCACAAAAGAATGATGGACGGAGTGCTGAACAATGCCCCCACTCACAGATCTGGGTTTAATCCATCATTCTTTTGCTCACCATGCCACCCCAGTTTGGACCCAGCCATATGCAAATAAATCTTGGCCCTGTTCCTCATGGGGATAGTCCAGCCCGAAACTACCAGGCCAGGTTCTCCCTGGACCGGAAACAAGCATCCTCGGACCAGTTTCAGGGTATCACCATTCATCAGCCAGGCTAGCTTGAGTCCAGTGGCACAGTGAGGAGGGGACCCACATCTGGGCATACCATTCCATACCACGCCAAGACTGATTTGTATATGGCTAGGTTCATACCAAACTGGAATGGCATGATGAGCAAAAAAACTGATGGATTAACCCCAGATTTGTCGACAGCAAATGGCAACTCATTAATTGAGATAAATGCACATTCTAATTGTGTATTCAAAAACAAAGAACATTGTGGGTGCTCATACACTGAAACACATCGTTGCCTTGATGTGTAAACCCGGGTTTGCAAAAGCACACCCGTTCTAGAAACAAAGAAACAAACCAGTGGGGCACTTTTTTTTTTATTTATTTTTTATAATCATACAGAAAAAAATGTAATACAAAAAGAATATATCTTCTTAAACACATAAATATAGACATAAATACACAAAACATATAGATAAAGAATGTAAAGCCATCAGCCGACACGTGTTTCGTCCTGACTGGACTTCTTCAAGGCTGAGAAAATTACAACAAACAACAATCAATGTACAACAAACATCTATGTACAATATTTACACAAAAATAATAAATCTAACATTTTTTTCTTCATTTTCTAAAATGGATATACCAAAGATTTTTTGGTCAGTGGAGTACACAAAATGTCATATCACTTACGAAGAAGAAGAGAACCACCACCACATTAATATCCAAAATGTGAAACGCTTCCCATGTCTCCAAATATTCAATATATAAAAGCCACAGCAATGATTATGCATGCCACATGCAAACCCAAGTGTGAAAAGATTTCTCTTTTTTATGGATACTACATTACTTCATGTCCAGAGTAACCCCACCTTATGCAATGGTGAGGAAAAAAGGTATCCAATAAATATATACCTTTGATCACTTATACGTCCATTACGCTCTTATCCCATCTATCATGCACTAGAAAATGGGAAAAAGACGGTTTCATTAATCTCCTTTCGCTCACCAAATATATTCCTTAAGTCTACGAATATAATTTGTTGTTATGCCCATACTGACCTGTTTCTAACCATAGTTAGTTATCTCTTATGTCTATTCAAAATCAATCTAAATGCTGGGCGTCACAAGTCTTTTTCATATAAAGTGGAACCAACTAAAACACAAACAATTGGAATAACTCAAGTATCCTCTCTACAAAAACCTCTGTTGCTATAGTTATTAAAAAGTCACCATCAGCCCATATAACAAGATTTACACCAGTATCCACGCGGTTTCTAGCAATGGAGCAGACGCTCTAACGAGGCTCAATTTCTCCATTGCTTCCATTTAAGTATACTTCCCAAACCTCCACTGATAGCTTACCTATTTGTCCATCTTTCTATTCTTTGAGTTCACCCAATTGCATTTGCTGGTATATCCCGGCATGAAAATGCAAGAAATTGCGTCCCTCTTATATGTCTTCCGACTTTCTCATAGTGTATGCGAGCCTCTCGCCAGCATTTTTAAATGCCGCGTTCGTGTTCGAAAGAAGCTGGTTAACAACGAAGACGGACTTCCGCCTATCAATTATGGCTACGGCGGCCATTTTGGAGTGATTCGTATTCAAAAGAAACTAGTTGACAACGAAGACGGGCTTCCGCCTATCCCATATGACCGTGGCGGCCATTTTAAAGTGGTGGTTTTGATATTGCGGTCCTTTCAGCTAACGCACAAGCCACATACCTAATCAGAACCCATTTAAAGACTGGCGATACAAAAGTATCCCAAATCCGATTTCTCTCTACTAAGCCATACTAGAACATGGTGAGGACAGAATTCTCGTGACCAATTACACTTATCTTACTCCAAGTTAGATGTTACCTCACAAGACAGAAAGCTATACCACATTTAAAATAAAACACGGCTATGCTAAATGTAATCTACTAGTCATATCTACCATCTTAAAGTTGTAATACTTTTTCAATACAGCCTTTTCAACATTACGCACTACTCGGATTGATAAAATCATATTCCCTCCAAAAAAACACCGTTATTGATAAATCGGCCATATCCTTCATGACATCCTCAGTGTCCCAATACACTTTAAAAACTTTGTGAAAGTATACCAATTAGGTGTATTACCAACAAAAGGAATATATTTGTGATTGGGGCTGAGTGTTTGATTTGGTCTACATTCTGTCCATCAACTGTTCTTTTTGCAACTAGGTAAATTAGTCACCAAAGAAAGACAAGTCGTGCTTGGGCGCTTTCTCCTGCATCTATCTTCTCTTTCTCCAGAAAAAGAAAGTTGAATCAGTCTTTGAGTTGTTCTGCAGTGCGTAGTGTAACTCGTGCTAAACCAGCTTAAAAGACTTTAAAATAAAAAGACTCGTGAAAGTGGTCATCATAAAGCGGTATCTGAACATAAACCCTTCTCCTTCCACACTGCTGCACAGTCCCAGTTTCAAACCCACAAGGAGATTCTTTTAGGTGGTGGAACCAGAAGATAAATAGTGCAGTGGTGAGTATTACATTCTAGGGTAGTTAGATGTAATAATGGACACGCCATTTATGCTTTCTAGCAGAATACTACAGCCACCTTAGGTGCCCTAACCATGCGCCAATATTTTGTGTGTGTTTGATTTTGTGTTCAGTCAACCATTTTTTTGTATATTTAGTATATCCACAAAATACAGTGATTTAGAACCCATATTGTAGAGGATGCATGTTTATTTTATTTTGGGTATCTGTTTAGTGGAAACCTAGCTCTACCTGCTAGGTTAGTGGCTTACACAAAGACGAGAATGTGGGCCAGATGTGAGTGATTGGAGTTTAGATCTTTCATACTAACGTTATTCAGTGATCTCATGTAACTCCTTTGTATGACTGATTTTTGTCAGTGAGAAGCTTAAGTAATGTTTACATGTAATATAACAATGAGAATCAATAACTCATCCCGTGGTGTAGTAATGGGGTATCTCGGGGCTCTAGTTACATATACACTCCTTTCAAGCGTTGATTTTAAGGTTATATGACTTGAACTCTTCTTTTTGTGTAAGGACAGCATGTTTTTTGCTTTCAAAATAGAGATGCAGCTTAACGTGGAATTTGAAATTGTCTGCATTACCTACCACCATTTGCATATTTGATCAGTCATTTTATTTTGCCATATTAGCCGATCTTTTGTATGTTTTCAGTTTTTTAGTAGAGAGAAACCACACTTTATTGGAATTATATTATTCTGTAACTGATAATTCACTTAAGACATGATTCTGGATAAGTACGGGATCTCAGATAATTGCTAAACACAGTTGTACATAAGGTGTGACTGGATTATACTCACTGAAAAATGCCGTGAAAGAGAGGATGCACTTACATTTTCATTCAAATTTTTTTTGCATTTTGCCACTAGTGGTTAAGAATACAGCCATAGTCCTACTCTCCATTCACTCCTCATTATGTCACCGATGACGTCATGTGTGATATCCGTGTTCATCTGAGTTTGTGTTGTTAATGTTGTGTGGTGTGCCTGGCCTTTGTTTGAATGCAACCTACTGCACATTTATATTCATTTGTGGAGTTGAGATTCAGGTCAAGGCAATGGCTTTGGCCAAGCTCTTTACTTTTGGACTCCAAGGAATAGGTCCAAGACCTTGGCTCCTGGGATATAGGGCCAGATGCAGGAAAATTGCAAATTGCGACTTGCAATTTGCGAGTCCTTCCGACTCGCAAATTGCAAGCCGCAATTTGCAATGCAGAACGGTGTCTCAGACACCGTCTGCGACTCGCTATGGGGTCGCAATGACCCACCTCATTAATATTCATGAGGTGGGTCGCAAATTGCGGCCCCATAGCGAGTCTAGGCACTCGCAAACATGGAGGCCTGCTGTAGTCAGCAGACCTCCATGTTCGTGACTGCTTGTAAATAAAGCATTTTTTTTTTTTTTTTAAGTGTTGCCCGTTTTCCTTAAAGGAAAACGAGCTGCACTTAAAAAAAAAAAAAAACGAAACCTTTAGTTTCGGTATTTTTTCAGGGCAGGCAGTGGTCCCTTGTACCACTACCTGCCCTGAAAAAATTGTTTTGGGTCCATTCACAAACTGGAAGGGGTCCCTTGGGGACCCCTTCCAATTTGCGAGTGGGTTACCATCCACTTGAAGTGGATGGTAACTGCGACACCATTTGCGACCGTATATGCGGTCGCAAATGATATTGCATACCACTCCGAATCGCAAATAGGAAGGGAACACCCCTTCCTATTTGCGATTCTGAAATGCATATTGTGAGTCGGTCCCGACTCGCAATATGCATTTCTGCATGACAAAGAGGCATTTACACCTCGCAAACGGCGATTTTCGCAGTTTGCGACGCCCAAATCTTTTGCTACATCTGGCCCATAATCTTTTGTACATCATGTCCATGTCAAGCGGGGAGTGAAGAGAAGCCCTATCCTGATATCATGCACTGCATACTGCCGCTCCCCCCCACTTATCTTTGGACATGAGCAGCCCATGGGTTGAGCAGAGGGCCTCGACTTTGGCCAGGCCGCTTTACCAGCTCTCACAAAGACCTAAACCCATTCCTCTGACAAACAGTAGCTTACATCTGAATCCCTTTCGTCGTGGCTGAAAGGCAAACTAATTGCCACGACTAGCAATTGCTGTGTTTATCAAAGTTTTTTGTTGACTTATTCATAATATCTGGACCGTTCATAGTGATGCCATTTTAGATGCGACGATGTGATATATGAGATCATCACTGATGTCTTTGAAGATGTTATTCTTGATGTCATCTGTGGCATTGGGTGTGGTGTGAACTGTACATAGGTGGTTAGTTATAATGGTAAGTTGCCAATGTTTACTTGCAAATTTCAGTGTTTGTTTGAATATCGCAACCATAGCTTCAACTTCATTATTTTTCAGTGATTTTTTGAGGCTTAATATCAGCAAATGCGCGTATTATGAGCTAGGGCGACCACACTTTAACCACAGTTTTAACAGTGAATATTTATTTTCTTTTGAGTTGGGCTACATCCATTTTCCATGTGCATTGGAGATCTGTTGCAGGGTTCTCAACCTCCCATATACCCTGCTCCCTGCTGCATTTAGCCGTTGGTAGCAGGATTGGCTACAGGCCCTGTCCTTCATGCAACATAGTGTCCAATCGACTACATGATGCGTATGGCCTTATCTGTGTGCAGTGAGGGTTTGCTGCAGCCGGGTTCATTGTCCAATCTCCTGTGTGTCCACTTCTCGTGGTCATCCGTGCACTACACACTGGACATAGAGCCCCCTCTTGGGCCCAGGCCCTTTACCCAACCTCCTGGCTACCCAATGCCGTGCTCAACATAACCTATGACTCCAGGGGTTGGTTCAGGCCACTCTCACTGAATCTGCATGTCCAGCAACTTGTAGGTTTCACCTTTTTGCAATCCGTGGATCAGAATCCTCGATTCTGGGCCCGTAAATGAGGATCTATATTCAAGATACTGTAGTGGAGAATCCCAGCCCAGTGATGAATAATCAGGTAAGAGGATCCAAGCTCCTACTTGTTAATCCACAAATCCAAAATGGCCGCTTCCTGAACCCCTCCGTATCATTTGCCCCTCAGTGACCCCAGAACACATCCTCCTTGGGGTCAAGGCACTCCCCAGTGCTTTCTTATAACCATCCTTGACATTTTTATTCAGCTGCAAGTCCTCTTAGTACCTTTTTCTGATTAAAAAAAAAAAACAAAAAGAAATTTGCAAAGACTACTGCACATATTTTCACACATGGCTGTTTATGCCAAGTCTGCTGTCATTTTGTTCAGTATATTTTTTCTGTAACAGTTTGAATGGAAAGCACATAATTCCGTGAATTTCTCTTTACATTCGCCTTCAGTCCCTTTCCAGATGGATCTACATGAAAATTGACGTTTAGAACAATAGCCCAATGCCTTAGTTCTTTGCCAAATTACAAGTTGGGAAGTGTGTCAAACATGATCCTGTTTAGCAGATAGTTCCATAGGAATTAGCAAATCAAGACCTCTTTAAGGAAATTTAGACTTAGCCAGAACTACACTGTCATCACCTGTACAGTTTAATAACGTATGCAGGTGAGGTAGTGCTTGGCAACCTCTCTGGTTCTGACAGACTAAGTATCACATTTTGTTATGCAAAGTATCACATGTCAATAAAGAAATGGGAACACTGCATATTATACCAGTGGTTGTTGTGATCAAGGAGACTTCCCAGGAGTAGCAATTCTGAGGTGAGTGGTTGCTATTTTAAACATGATTCAGCCAGAATGACATACCAGGGTCTGATTTGAAAGACAGGCAGCAGCATTAACACAGATATAGTGAAGTTTCTGAAGCGTACTGAGAAATGTTTCCCTTTTGTGTGCCCTTAGGAACACTGTATGTCCCAGTGTATACATTCTCCTTGATCTCCACTACAGGACACAGGGCAATTTTTATTTTGCAAACGACAGGCTACAAGAATTCTGAGCCAAGCAGTGGCAAAAGCACTATTGAGCATGAGCAGTCAACACCAGTCAAATGGGCCAGTTGAGATGGTAGAGCATCCATTGCAGAATCTGACCTCTCAGATATGCAGGAGTTGGTATGCGAAGAAAACACAATGGAGCTATTTCCTGCACTGCCTCTGACAGAATATCTTGTAGCCAGATCCAGTGCCATCCTCCGAGCTTGCGTTTGAGAAGAATGAGCCCAGACCCCTGATAGCTTATCTATTTAGAGCAAAACAAAAGCCGTCAGGGAAATCCAGCTCGAATTCATTTTTGGTGAAACTCTATTCCTTGGAATGCTTTGAAAGGAAGACACAACCTTCAATATATGTTGATTTCTTAATGGTAATTACAATTTGCGGCATCAGAGGAGGCATCCCTGAGAGTCTTCAAAGCCTGAAGGGTCATTGTAGCAGCAAAATAGGCACATCAGACATGAGCATGTGGGAGATCATAGTGTGGACCAGCCTGACTGAGGGGCCACCGGGAGCAGACCGTTGGGTGTTCTAGGCTTTGGTGATGGTGGAGGACTCCCCTCCTTTGCTGCTATTGAGACTGTGGGGGGAGATTGCTCCTTATTGGTTTGTGCCCGCCATTTTGTGCCCTCATAGATTTGACAATAACTTGACAGATAAACATCTGCTCTCTTTTCTACTCCCTCTTAGTATGATCACAGCAGCAATGCTAGAAGTAGAAGTAAGTGACAAATGCCTGTTTTTCTTTTTTTACTTCTTGCTTTTTGATTGATAGTCATCAAATATCCTCAGGAGAATGTCTACAACATTCTGTAGGAATTTTCTCATGTGTATACTGTTGTTTAAACATATTTAAACAGGTAACTGTGTAACATGTTCAAATGCCTTTTTGGGTCTTGTTCACACTATATAAAATTGCCAAGTAAATATCTTGCTTATGAGTAGATACTGGTCTTATATGATATACCATCTCTTTCTGCTACCATTAGGGATTAGAACGACAAGTGATTTAGGAGACCGCAATATTTTTACTAATTGTTTGTCACCCACATTCAAGATTTCATATTTCTGTGCAGGTTGCCCCAATTATGCAATATAAGAGGCTAAATATGATCCTTACACAGGTGAATGGCAGTGCATGGCATAATTTCCTTCTAAATCTGTAACCAGTCCCAAGCCGAAGGCTCATTTCTTGTAGGTACAGCAGACAATATTGCAACTTAATGGAACTCTTATGGTTTATGTTGAAGTGGTTTTCTATGAAGTTTGGTCTTTGTGAAGACTAAATTGGTGAGCATGCCTATGTTGATGATAATAGAAGTGGGACATGGTAGACAATGTTTAGATTATAAAGAGCTGTACTTCTCTGCAGTAAAATAACCAACCAATGGTCTCATTTAAGTGGTTCAAGGAGCTGTAATTAGGCTAAATGCTGAACTGGGTGATTCGCCTGTTGAACATATATTGCACAAAACATTGGTGGTCTGGTTATATAGGATATATTCAAACAAACATTCTGAAGATCCAAAAATGTTAAATGATGTCCTAGTGCAACCAGAGAAATTATGTCCTTTAGAAACACCATTATGAATGGTCATTACAGCACAAGTGTGTGGACAGGGCAGTTCTCCACTCAAGGATTCTGTACCAGTGGCAGGGTTATGTTTGACTGTTAAGATATGAATAGGAGTGGTTGCTTGGGTGTCAGAAGTATTCCAGGTGACATCAATTAGAATGTGGGTGAAACTTGGTAGCTGGATGGAGTAGGGCAAGGAGAACTGTTGTATTTGATGAAGCTGAAGGTTTTGGTGAAATAAAAGGATTTTCTGAAGACATTGGATTTTGAGTGTTCTTACTTGGCGGTGAGGATGGGATTCCGTGCAGGGGCCAGGTAAAGAGGACATCTTCACTCTTGAAATAGGATAGAGAGGAATTCCCAGTCAAGCTTTCATTCCATCACCCACAAACTGTTGCTGGGATTGCAGATGCTGAAAGTGAGAATATCTGCCTTTACTGTGTGCTGGCTGTGCAAGAGTTTGGACAGTCTTGGAGAAAGTACCTCATGTAGCTGAGAGCTGGTAAGGAGTTTGGTTTCCCAAGCCTCCTCATTTCTTAAGCTATACAGAAACCATATATTGCAGCCCAGAAGGAGGGGAGACCTGAAGACTTTCAATCTTTATTGACTTTAGGCAATGTTATACAACTGTCGTTTGACCCTGTGTGTGGTTTAGTGTGTGAAATTGCATACTGCACTGTGTACATGCCAAAGGGGATAAAGGGCTCATGCAACCTGGTGGTATCTATCGGTGGTGGTGGTATCATCCTCATCATCATCATCTATAGCCGTGCGAGCTCCAATAATACGTGGCTTCCTCCGCCCACAACAAACTGTGGCTTGTGGTGTGCATTACTCCTGCAGCCAATACTAGCTCGAGTCCCACCATTGTTAAATGTGAGCCGCAATTCTTGTAGCCAATTACCGCCTAGGTGTCAATCTCATGGAGATAAAGGTGACACCTGGCTAAAAGACCTGATGCCGTGTGTGCCGCTGAAGAAAAGGGGACACGTAAGCAAGAACGTTCTCTTACATTCATATTGAGGTGTAGGAGAAGCGCCTGCTGCTTCTGTTTGTTTTTACGTCTAACTGCTACTGCCTGGATATAGCAGCTGTGATGGGGAAAAAAGGAGAAACTGTAGAAGGACTGAAGAGTCTCTGAAACATTACTCCTGCAGCCAATACTAGCTCGAGTCCCACCATTGTTAAATGTGAGCCGCAATTCTTGTAGCCAATTACCGCCTAGGTGTCAATCTCATGGAGATAAAGGTGACACCTGGCTAAAAGACCTGATGCCGTGTGTGCTGCTGAAGAAAAGGGGACACGTAAGCAAGAACGTTCTCTTACATTCATATTGAGGTGTAGGAGAAGCGCCTGCTGCTTCTGTTTGTTTTTACGTCTAACTGCTTCTGCCTGGATATAGCAACTGTGATGGGTAAAAAAGGAGAAACTGTAGAAGGACTGAAGAGTCTCCGAAACATTAGAAAATTTATTAGACACTCTCTGTAACTTTTGAGGAAAGTTTGTTACTGAAAAATAATACTAAGCAGATCTGCAACTGTGTTATTATTCTAGTTTGTTGTGGTAGTTTGTTATATTGGATTCTTATTTTAATATTTTATTTTAGGTTTTTGTTTTAGCATTCTCTTGTAGGTACCATGGTGGAGCAAAGCATGGCATCTCCTCCACCATTTCTGTTGACCCTGGGTGATCCTGTGATACCATGGTAACAGTGGAAAATATATTTTTTAACTTAAGTACTAGCAATTGGGGGTGATAAATATTGGCCTGTGTGGAGCCAAGCCATCCTACTTCGTCACTTCAGAGTGGAAGGAAGATTGTATGAAGACTCACAGAAGGTATACTCGGGGATGGGTGATGGTCGATGGTCAACAAAACAATGTGCACGAAATGTCTCCCCAGAAGCTACATTTTCATTTTATACCTAATACTGACGTTGCTCTTGAACGTTACAATTTGTTTTCCAGAGTACAGTGAAATGACAGACATTGCATCACATGTGGCAGTATTGCAGGGGTTAGCTTTATCCTGATGATTTAAGCAATTAACTGAATCATTGAATAGGGACCCAATTGTATGGATGCCAGCAATAGACAAAGGCAAAATCTTTTAACAGAAGACCCCACATAAGACTAGGCTATTCAAATAGCAAATGGCATGGAACACATGGTCTTGTGGTTGAGAAAAATGGAGGGTACATTTTGTAGTAGTAAGGAAACAGTGGAAGTAGTGAAAGATACAGAAAAAAAGGAAAGAAGTGAAGAGGATATCAGATTCTGTAAAAGCCAAAAATGAGAAGAGGAACACATTGCCTCCAGCCTTACTTGTGCAGCGTGGATTGCCATATATAAAAATGGTGGGAAGAGAGGGTATTTTGCGAAGGGGTGCAAAACAAAAATTTCAGGAAAAAAATTCTGGAAGTTGATTTATGAGAGAACGTACAGGATATGTTCCTTACTATAGATGAAGTAGGAGGTATGAATGGGGGAGTATATGAGGATACTGTGCTAGTATTAAATACAACAAATATGAAAGTGGAAGGTGTTGATAAACTGGAAATACCTGATTGTAATGTGTCCTTGGATGACAGGAGGGCAAGGGTACAGGTTTATTCAGGCAGTATACACGCTTATTTCTAGTAAGACATATGAGGAAAATTGCTCGATGAGTGTCAGTTCACTGTTAAGTGAACCAGATATCAAGGCAGTGAGATATGCTGGAAAGAGTATTGAGATACGTGGAATGAGATGGATGACAATAAAGTAAAAAAATAAAAAATGAAGCTGTAAAGTGGTGAATGTATGTAACCAAGTATGGGGGTGGTGTCATCAGAAAGACTTGAATATTATTATAAACTAGAATGCCATGGAGCCCGTAATAGTAACAATGCAGGCCAATATTAAAGTGGTGTGGCAATGTAGTGATGAAGTATCATAAAGTGTATAAATGAGAACTGAGTTTGTTAAATAATATTAAGGGTACAAGCTAAACTAGTAGTCCACATGGTGAGGAACATCTTGAACATGATGAAAGAACCATTGTGCCAAGAATTAGAAAGTTTATTAGACCAAGGAATAGTTAAGCCCACTGAGGGTTCTGAATGGTTGGTGACAGCAGTAGTAGCACCGAAGGAAGGAGGTAAAATTAGATTATGCATTGATTTGCATGATTTGAACAGAAACATTTGGGTACACAGGAAATCACCTCCTAATATCAGAGATGTTAGTAACCATGGGGAGTGGATGTACCTTCAGTGTGTTAGAAATGTCTGCTGCCTATCAAGTCAACTTACATGGAGATTCAAGGACCTCTTATAGTTTGTGGCACCTCTGGGGTCCTCTTATATAAGAGAATGTTGTTTGGGCTGGCCTCAACTTTCGTGGTATTTCAAAGGTGATGAAAAATATTTTTGGCAACATGATGCAGATGTTGTGTTTCCAGGATGAGATCTTGAATGAAACAATGTAGTTGAACATGGCAAAATATTTGAGGAAGTAGTGGTACGATTGGAGAAACATTGGTTGATGATCAAGAAAGAAAAATAACCCATCATGGACACACGTTTATGACTGATAGTATCAAACTGAAGACAACTATTATAAGTGGAAGACAGAGTGGTGCCTAAGCCTTCCAACAAGGATGACTAAAGATCTTTCCTTGGTTTTGTGAAGTATTATCCAAAGTACGTAAAATTTTACAGAAATAGTGGAACCTTTAAGGATGATAATAAAAAAGAATGTGACATTTATGTGTAATGATATGGGTGATAAAGACTTTGAGGTGGTCAAGGAAAGCATAGTTTAGGCTCTTGTAATTGGATGTTTTGAGGTATCTGGAAAAACCTGGGTCACCACTGATGTGAGTGGAGTTGGAATTGGTGCAGTACTGCTGCAGGTGGTGAATGAGGAGGAGCGTATTATAGGTTTTGCATCCAAAAGGCTACAATGAGCCTTGTGTACTTATGCTGTTACAGAAAGAGAAGCCATGACTTGTTGTGGGGGAATCAGTCACTTTAGGTTCTGTGTGTGGGGCTTGCCCTTCAGAGCCCGAACTGATCATATACCATTAACATATTCTTTCAAAGGAGGGAAAGGACTGGAAGGGGTGTGTGGCTCCACAGATTTCTAGGTGAATGTTGTCTTTGATGGATTACAACTTTGAGGTCCAATCTGTGAAGGGGAGTAACAATGTGATTGTAGATTATTTGTCAAGAATCCCTGTAACTGAAAGTCCTGAGGAAATATGCCATGATATTATGAACCAAGGAGAGGGTAAAATTGCTTTGAGCAGCGATGAGTGGAATTCTGCGAAGGCAAATGGCTCTATAATGAGAATGGTGGAAGAGAAAATTGTACTGGGATGGATTCATGAGAATAGTGTGAACAAGGAGATGAGAGAATTTTTAAGGTAATAGATGAGTTGAGAAGGAAAAGTTGTGAGAAGAAGACATCTGGTGATGCCTGCAAGCATATCATGGCCATTGGTCATGAGGGGCTTCCAGGACATAGTATGACAAAAAGGATAGTGAGTCAATTGTTCTGGTGGCCTGCCATGTATGGTGACATCAAAGGTATAGTGAAGAATTGCTGTGTGTGCTAACAGTGACAAACACTAAGTTGATAAGGCAACCCCCATTGGAGTGTACTGGTGTCCCTGAGAAACCTAGAAATAAGTATATCCTTGTATTTTTAGATTGTGTGGTTGCGTTGGCAGGAAATAGTTCGGATTGACTGTGAGGAAGTGAAAAGAAGAGTTGGAGCTGCGCAGAGGAAGTCTAAGGAAGATTTCAACAAAAGGAAAAATGTAAGGAGATTGTGGGTATAAACTGGTGATTGGGTACTAGTACAGAAACATTGAATAGTTTGCAAGGGCGAGAGCACATATTCTAGTCCATATTAGATAAAGGAAGTCAAACATAATATTGTGGTGTTAGAAAATAATGCTACTTTGAGTTTGGGTAATATATGCAAAATCTAGAAGCCTTAAAACACCCCATGTATACATGTGATTTTGTCTGTAATGGATGCAAAATAAGGTAAAAAATACTGATAACTGATGGATTTAAGTTTAGCCAAATGCTGTTGTGCAATGAGATGTATTTTATAATACCTTTATGTGTTTTGTTTGTTTTGTTGAATATGTAATTGTTATGATCTTAGGGAGTGCCTTATTTACTTTTGTTAAAAATATTAACGGGGGAGATGTGTAGGGAAATGACTAGAGTGGTTGCCTGGGTCACAGAAGTTTTCCAGATGCCATCAATTGGAATGTGGGAGAGATGGAGCAGTTGAAGGTAGTATGACAAGGAGAACTGCTCTATTTGATGAAGCTGGAGCTGTTGGTGAAATAAAAGGATTTCCAATGACGCTGGACTTAGAGCTTTCTTACAGTGACGCTATACTGAACTGTCTTGTTGGGAATGGTAGTATTACATTTTTGAATAGGAGTGAATACACTAAGGGCTGCTTGAATCACTGGGTTCCTGGGTAGTAGAGGTTGAAGACAATATGTTCCTCAAAGAAAGGATGTTGGGTATAGGCAATATTTTTCCTTGGCTAGTTGTAGAACCGGGGGATTGGAAATGGATAAGTCTCAGTCATGCACAAAATAACAGAGCAAGCTCCCTACTAGAAATGCAGTAAATCCTGATTCAGCTTGAATAATTAAGATGCAAGAGTTGTAGAAGCATACCAGGATGCTTTGGCCTGGTTTTATCTCGAGATCAGGCTAGTCCTCAAAGGTGTAGTCTTAAATCGGAGATTAGAATGTTCTGTTAGACACTCTCTATGCAGCAACATACTTTCTGGCCAAATGTGATACAAAAAAATTAACCTTATCGTCAATCAATCTCTTGTCACTGTTTCTTTTAGCTACATTAAATCCTTTAAAAGGAATATTAAATGCCTTTTATAGGATGGCTTTGTTTTCAATTGATGCAGCCACAGCTAGAGTAAAACAGCAATCTCAGACCCTGACTCTGCTGCCATTGTAAAGAGTGCATCAAATAGTGCACCTGAAAGGAAAAGGACCGCCTGTGTCATTAGACTTCAACAGGAATAATGCTAATTTCTCTCTAATACACTAAATGCTGCCAGTCCTTATGTAATCAAAAAAGAGGTTTCTGGAGTAATACAGAGAGAGACTATAGCTCCACCCAGATGTTTGATCATCTGAAGTCAGCTTTTGATTTGTCAAAAACTGTGTGCTGCCACAAAAAATAGTGCACATCCAGCAGGCAGCTGTGAACATTTGTTTAAACCAGCTGCTTCAGCTAGATTCTTCATCGGACATATCTATTGTGTTGAACTTTTCAACACATGCCACTGTGATGAGTAGATTTTGCCCTTTAAGGTGACACAAATGCCATTCCAGATGCTATTAAGCAACTTCTCCTAGATAATAAGATAATTATGGTGTTTGTTCTTCTCTGGTTACCATACGTTTTAGCTTATGGTCAGGATTGTAGGGTTTTGTTTGTTATAGCCAAGCCATTGACCAGGGCTATAAGCTAGAACCTTTTATTGGAAAAATTACAATGGCTTCTGTGGGGCTGACATATTTGTAGTGAAAGATTTATTTTAAAGTCAATAGGCATTTAAGGGTGCATAATTATTTTGCTATTAAAATCTCCAAAGAAGCATTTTATTACTCACAGGTTACCTCAGTAGGTAAGGGTTTTAGTGTTGGTTAATGCATCTGACAAACAGTGGAGGATAGAAGATGTGCTCCATGAGAATCCTTGTTAAGACCTCTAAGGAGATCTAGTATTTTGTTTTGCCAACTGTAATGCTGTTTACATTTCTAATTTTGTGACTGTGTTCCTGATGGTTGCCTTGTCAGAAAGCTTATATTCAATACAACAGACCTGAATTTGTTACGGTGGTAAGCCAATGATAAATGTTCCATACCTGACTCGTTTACTGAGAAAAAGTTATGCCTGAAGCCGTATATCTGATTTCTTAGTCATATTACATAATGATTAAGGCAGTAGGCTTCGCTTATAAAGCTTTTGTTAAAGCCAATAGGCCTCTAACAGTGGATTTTTATCACGTTTTGTTGTGTGCTCTAGACATGTATTTTGTTACATTACTGTAGTAGGCAAGGGTTTTTGGTGTTTGTCATCCCCTGTGACAAACCCTGGTGGTATATGATTTTCATTGTGATAATCCTTGTTATACTGCTTTGATAGCTAATTTTGTACATATTTGTGCTTTTATAACTATAAGCATGATGGTTGCTAGCATATGTGCTGTACAGTAAGCCTGTGTTGCTTTTGGTGCCAAGACAGTGATAAAGGTATTAGGCCATATTGATTCATTGGAAAGAGCTGTCAGATTTTTTATATTTGATTTGTTTATTGTGAAAAGTTATCCGAAACCCAGTAACCCCAACCTATTTGTTGTGGCGAGCAGGTGATAAAGGCAATAGGCTTTAACAGTGAACAGTTACCACCCTGTGGTCAAATCCCATAGACAGGTATTTTGTTAAATGGAAAATCATATTACCATACTAGGGAAGGGTTCTGGTTTTGACTTACTCGAACAGATTGTGGGGATAGAAGATTTGAAATGTGATAACTCTAATGCACAAGAAGATTGTTATATATTTTTGCCTACTGCCATTTTGTACATATCTGTAATTGTATTACTGTATACTTGATGATTGCCTAGAGGGAAAGCTTATGCCCAGTACAGTAGGTCTACATCTTTTAGAATTACAAGTCCATGACAAAGGATATAGGCCTGTTTGGTTCATTGGGAAATGTTACGCCAGATAGCTGTTATTATAAAGTGACAGATTAGGCAATAGGCCTCATTATGAAACACATATTTGAAAGGCAATAATCATTTAAGGGTGGATTGTTATTATACTCTGATAAGCCTGCAGACATGTATTACAGATTTCACAGATTACCTCTGCAAGCCTAGCATTTGGTGTTGATTGCCCTCTATGAGAAAACCTGTAGAAGAATTGCACTGTAATAATTCTTGCTAGAATCTAAGCAGAAAGTCTGAGGCTTACTTGTCTACCAGAATTGTGTAACACAAAATACTAACAATACATAATGTGTATACGTATATGCATATTTGTGCGTGCACTGGAAGTAAAAAACGAGAAGGAAAGAAATCAGGTCAGACAAATGCTGCCACTCACAGGGCAATCAAGGGTATGACTGAAGTGCATCATTTTTTTTTAAATATTTCAACATGGGGAAATGAGTCTCACACTAAAGACTTTGACTCTATTGCCTTATGAGTGACAGCATTTTTCTGATCACATGCACAGCCACCTGAAAATGAGTGCACTTCTGTACCAGGATTTGTGGGCCAGTCTTTTTGTTTTTCATTTTTCCTCTTATTTCCTTCTCATCTTCTTACTCTTGTTTTTGAGCACACTACATCTAGCAGAACAATGCTTACAGGATTCTTGACTGGTGTAAATTTCGTCTATAGTCTGCTGCAATTGCAAGGAAAAAGCCTCTAGGCCATGCCATAGTTATGGTATGGCACTCTCCATAGTTTCACTATTTCCCATTGAAAGCTGGGCAAAATATTGGTTAACATGGTGGCCATTTTAGAACTTCAAAATATTGAAACACCACGTACAGCACACCATTGCAAGATGGGAACCCCCAACTGTGTTTAATTTTATTGGAACCATATGATGGCCATATTTAGTGAGCAGCATGCTTTCTTTTTCAACTTTTTTCTTTTAACCCCTTCGCTGCCAGGTCTTTTCCCCTCAGGTGCCAGACCTTTTTGGCTATTTGGGGCAATTCACGCTTAGGCCCTCATACGTTTTTGTCCACGTAAGCTACCCACGCCTTATTTGCATCCTTTTTTTCCAACATCACAGGGATTTTAGAGGTCCCCAGAGTTTGTGGGTTTCCCTGAAGGAGACCAAGAAATTAGCCAAACTACAGCTACAATTTTGTTATTTTCCCCTGAAAATGGCATCAACAAAGGTTTGCTGTGCTACAATCACCATCTTCCCAGCTTTCAGAAACAGCCAGACCTGAATCAGAAAAACACATTTTTGAACCCAATTTTGACATTTTACTGGGACATACCCCATTTTCACAATTCTTTGTGCTTTTAGCCTCCTTCCAGTTTGAGAAGTGGGTGTGAAACCAATGCTGGATCCCGGACATTCCTGAAAAGTAGACAAAATCCTGAATTCAGCAAGGGGTCATTTGTGTAGATCCTACAAGGTTTTCCTACAGAAAATAACAGCCGAAATTAAAAAAATATTGAAATTGAGATGAAAAAAACAGCCATTTCCCTTCACATTTTACCCTGTAACCTTTTTTCAGCAATATCAGATATTCAAAAGCAATATACAGTTACGAATGCTGGACTCTTATGGTTGCAGGGATTTATAGGGCTTGTAGATTCATCAAGAATCCTAGGTACCCAGAGCCAATAAATGAGCTGCACCTTGCAATAGGTTTTCATTATATACTTGGTATACAGCAATTTATATGGTAAAATAGAGAGTCTAAAATAGGTATCAAGGAAACCTTTGTATTTCCAAATGGGCACAAGATAAGGGGTTGAGAAGCAGTGGTTAGTTGCACACCTCTGAATTCCGGGGTCCCCATACTAGCATGTGAATTACAGGGCATTTCTCAAACAGAATTCTTTTTTACACACTGTCTTACATTTGGAAGGAAAAAATGTAGTGAAAGACAAGGGGCAATAACACTTGTTCTTCTATTCTGTGTTCCACCAAGTCTCCCAATTAAAAAAGAAAAAAAAATGGTACCTCACTTGTGTGGGTAGGCCTAATGCCCGGGGCAGGAAACACAACATGGACACATCACATTTTCCCAAAGAAAACTGACCTGTTTTTTTGCAAAGTGCCTAGCTGTGGATCTTGGCCTCTAACTCAGCCAGCACCTAGGGAGACCTAGGAAACCTACATATTTTTTTTAAACTAGACACCTAGGGGAATTCAGAATGGGGTGACTTGTGGGGCTCTCGCCAGGTTCTATTACCCAGGATCCTTTGCAAACCTCAATATTTGGCAAAAAAAACACCTTTTCCTCACATTTTGGTGATGGAAAGTTCTGGAATCTGAAAGGAGCCACAATCTAAAACTTCCTTCTACCCAGCGTTCCCCTAGGTCTCGTGATAAAAATGGTACCTCACTTGTGTAGGTAGACCATGTGCCCGCGTTAGGAAATGCCCCAAAACACAACGTGGACACATCAAATAGATCTATTACAAAACTACCTGTTTTTGCAGTGAGGTTGGGGGGCAGGGGTGGGCACCTACATTTCTGGTCCCAGGTGCGTCCGTCATCTAGGGAAACCTACCAAAACCACACATTTTTTTAAACTAGACACCCGGAGGAGTCCAGGGAGGTGTGGCTTGCATGGATCCCCCAACATTTTCTCACCCAGACTCCTCTGCAAACCTCAAATATAGCTAAAAAAAATCACATTTTCCACACTTCTTTGTAAGATCACTGTGCCGGTACAAAGTTCCTACCACCCAATGTCCCTCTGGGTCTGCCAGTAAAAATGATGCCTCACTTGTGTGGGTGGCCCAGGTGCTAGCAAGAGGAAAAGGCCAAAAACTTGTAGAGATTGAGGGGATAGCACAGCGGGTTGATAAGCACAATTCTTTTTATACATTTTTAGGCTGACTCTGCTTTGGGGACCCACATAAGTGAGGTAACATTTTACTTGGGAGACGGAGGGGAACACTGGGTGGTAGGAAATTGGTGCCGGCGCGGTGATCCTACAAACAAAAGTGAGGACAATATGCTTTTCTTAAGCAAATTTTAAGGTTTGCAGGCAGTATGGGTAAGAAAATGTTGGGGGATCCATGCAAGCCACACCTTCCTGTTCTCCACACGGTGTCTAATTTTAAAAAATGTCTGGGTTTGGTAGGTTTCCCTAGATGACCGCTGCACTTGAGACCAAAAACGCAGGTGCCCATACCCACCAACCAAGTTAGTGGCATGCTTCATCCTCGGGGTCCCACCAGAGGCACCAAGCATGTCACGGGTGTGCTTTGACACCTGATTACAGAGGAGCAGGTTTTTTCATTTTTACCACACATACTGGTTGGATTTGGCACAAGGGTGAGGGATGGTTCAGTAGATCAAATTTTATTAACAAGAGATTTCACAAAAATGAAATGCACTGTTAATAACCGAAAGGCCAAAAAACTAAACCAATGACTTACAGCTCGTGAGCTGTAAAGCCTTGTCAAGGCACCCAACCCCTTTACAGTTCATTCAAACACCTTTCATACATAACATGCACAAGACCATTCATGCTGCCAGCCACGGACCCAGCACATTACAGCACTAGCATCAACAGACAGTGCCATTCAAGGGCCGATCACTTTCATACGCCCCCATGCTTGACACAGCAATCACACCAGCTGATGGGAATCTGTGGACTGGCGTTTGGCTAGCAGTGTGTTGCAGTGGCCAACAGCAAGTCACTATTTACACTGCCAGCCAAGTGCCTCTCCACGCACACTGCCAGCCAAGTGCCTCTCCACGCACACTGCCAGCCAAGTGCCTCTCCACGCACACTGCCAGCCAAGTGCCTCTCCACGCACACTGCCAGCCAAGCGCCTCTCCATGCACACCGCCAGCCAAGCGCCTCTCCATGCACACCGCCAGCCAAGCGCCTCTCCATGCACAACGCCAGCCAAGCGCCTCTCCATGCACACCGCCAGCCAAGCACCACTCCGTGCACCCCACCATAACTTTTTTTTTAAACAAAGAAACCACTAACTAATTATAAATAAGTACAAAACTACAAACACATAAGCTCTAACTAAACACATGACAGTAATGACAACCGTGAAATTGAAGATATGAAAATATTAAACAGTTTGTGCTCACAGTAGTTCCCAAAAATCCTTTTGGGTGTGGTAACTCCTGAAACAGCCAGACACGCACAGCCCAGGCTTTGAAGTACAATCAGGGCAGTACAGCCGACTCTCCCTCCAGATACCTCTTCGGGCACAAACTTTGCATTTCTTATTGGGCAAGCCTTTTTTGGGAGTGGGAGGAATGTGGTCAGGAAAGTGGTGATCTTTCAGTCTAGCACATCCTCCATCACTGCTTCTCTAGAAACTCTTGCCTGTTCCACCGCAATAAGGCTCTCTGTCACTGACTCTTGAAATTGCTAAATGGAAGAGATGTGTAGCCAACGTTTTATACCAAACTTAAGACTTATGAACAGCAGTGTAAAGTTTCAACCTCTGATCTTCTCTATCAACACCCTCCATGTGCTTATTGTAGTCCAAAATGCATGCAGGTTTGTGCACTTCGGCAGCCTGACCCCAAACAGTCACAGGGGAAGTACTGTCATCATGGATGGTAGTCAGCATGTATACATCCCTCCTGTCTGCAAATTTCAGAGCTAGCAGCTCATTATTACGTAAGGCACTGCACTGTCCCCTCTCAAGTTAAACAGACAAGCTCCCTTGGATAGCCTTTCCAGTTAGAGCGGATTGTGCCACAAGCAACAGTGTCCACTCTGAACAATTCCCTGAACAACTGCACTCCAGTGTAGAGGTTATCTACATACAAATGGTGACCTTTGTTAAACAGTCGTCTACCAAGTTCCCGCACAATTTTCTCACTAACTCCAAAAGTGGGCGGACAACAAGGGGAGTCAATACTGGAATCCCTACCAGTGTAGACCCGGATATTCTGCACATATTCTGTACTACTTTCAGACAGCATATACATCTTAATTCCATACCGTGCCCTCTTGCTAGGAATGTACTGCTTAAAAACCAAACACCCCTTGAACAGGACCAAAGACTCACCTACAGACATTTCTTTCCCTGGTACATCAACCTCTGAAAATCGATCTATAAAATGATCAAGGACTTGCTTAATCTTAAAAAGAATGTCATAATCAGGGTGATCCTGTGGCAAGGCTAAAGCATTGTTAACAAAATGCAGCATCTGAAGAAGAAGCAAATACCGATTAAGAGTAATGGTTGCAGGAAATATAGCCATTGCCATCAAGGGACTAGTAGACTAATAAGAAGTCAGTGGCAGCTTCCTTATAAAAAAAAGTCAAACCTAAGAACTTTTTTAACTCTTCCAGATTTGTGGAACTCCACTGGGTAGCTCGAGACTGAGGCCTAAATCTGGCAGTGTTGTCCCTCAAATACTGCTCCGTATACAAATTAGTCTGCTCAACAATCTCTTCCAAAAATACATTGTCCATAAACAACTGACAGAAATTGACAGGAAAAAAGTTTTCTGTGTTCACTCTGCACTCTGGGAGAACAGTAAAGGCAGGCAACTCTGGCTGCTCCATGTTTGTCCTTTCGACAGAAAAATCACTGCCAGAATCTCTGACTTTCTCCTCTGCCTCAGATGCAGAGTCAGTCTCATAATCACAGTCAGAAGACGACTCAAAAAGCATACCCTCAACCTACTGAGCGTTCACTCTGCACCTAGCCATGATCCTTTCTAAGAAGTGTAACTTAACATATGCGCCAGCAACAACCAGAACTGCTAAAATAAGTAATAACAAAGTGAGCTTTATCACAAAGAGCTATGTACTCAAAAGCTACACAACTCACTTGCCTGAAAAAGCTAGACTCACCAGCAGCTACTCTGCACAGACACAACAATCACCAATGATATCCCACTGAAAAGAAAAAAGAAAATTAGTCATAAGACAACACAAATATCGTTGTGCACAAATCTAAGGACAATTTAACACACAATCCTGCGTTTAGTACACCACCTACAAACATGTTATTAATGCATGGCAACAATACTCTTTTGGAGTAACTTGTTTTTTCTTACCTAAAACATGCAACTATGCAAACTGCAGGTCAACCACTGCCAAAGCCACAATGAGTCACACCAAAGGAAGCAAAAGCTTTGAACTAGAATAAAAAGGAGAAATAAACTATTATAATTACAAATACTCTGCCAGTTGACAAACACCCCACCAGCAAACATTTAGAAATTTTCCCTGGTGTCTAGTGGTTTTTGCCCGGCTTGGAGGCAGATATGCCTACAAAAAATAGGTCGAACTTAACCCAAGGAGGGCAGAAATGGCCAACAGTTGTGTGCCCCCCTTGAGGGGCGACCCTTGCCCAAGGGGCGGCCCCCCTACACAAAAAAAAAACTTAAAAAAATTCCCTGGTGTATTAGTGGCTTCTGGGGGAAGATGGTCCAAAAACAAAAATAGGCCTGGGCAGAAATGGCCATCAGTAATGTGCTCCCTTTGGGGGTCAACCCTTGCCAAAGGAGCCGCTCCGCCACACAAACACACACACACACGCCACACACCCCAAGCCCCACCCCACTAACCCTCCCCCAAGGGTGGGCCGATGGGCCTAAAAAAATAGGCCGGCTTGGGGGCAGAAATGGCCGACAGTTCTGTGCCCCCTTTGGGCGGCGACCCTTGCCCAAGTAGTGCTCCCAAGAAACAAAACACACACACAGCAATCCCAGGGGCCCAGTGGGTAGACCCCCCTGGGGGGCAGATAGGCCAAAAACATGGCCGTTCTAGCCCCAGGGTGGAACGAAACATACAAAACAATCTTGCCCCCAATGCAGCGACCCTTCCCCAAGGGGGTCACTGCCCTAAAACATCATTATAAATTAATCCCTGGTTTTTAGTGGGTTTCGAACCCCCCTGGAGGGCTGATCGGCCGAAAAACAGCTGATCTAGCCATCCAGGGGGGCCAAAACACAGATATTATATTGCCCCCAGTGGAGCGACCCTTGCCTAAGGGGTCTCTCCCCAAAATAAGCAAAAAAACAACCAGGGTGCCTAGTGGGTGGATTCCTGCTCCACGATCGCAGGCCTTGCCTGTGATCGCAGAGTAGGAATCTATTCAAAATAGGCACAGGGGGAAAGGAAAAACACTTTCCCCCGGGGGGGGGGGATGGGGAAAAAAGCAGATAATATATTGCCCCCAGTGGAGCGACCCTTGCCTAAGGAGTCGCTCCCCAAAATAAACAAAATAACACCCCTGGTGCCTAGTGAGGGGATTCTTGCTCCACGTAGGAATCCATTCAAAACAGGCACAGGGGGAAAGGAAAAACTCTTTCCCTCCTCCAGTCCCCCCTCCTACCCTCCGAGAAGGACTCACGGAAAGGAGGACCTCTCTCCTAACGCGCTGGAAGCAAATGGCTTCCAGAGCTTCCCGGCAGCATTTGATGACGTCGGTGCGCCTTGAGCTCACCAACGTCATCAGATCGCGGAGAGGGTTTGGGGGTAAAAGGGGAAGCGATTCCCCTTCCATCCCTGACTGGGTGTGTGTGGGCTGGGTGCAAGATGGCAACTGTGGCCGAGGGTGAGACCAGCTCATTCCAGACACCCCAGGGGTTAATTTATCTTGTAGATGTTGTTGAGTTTGAGGTTAATGTGGTTGTGTAGGTGGATAAATGCAAGAAGACTTATTGGATGCCTATACCCATCATTGTCTACGGAGGCACTTTAATTTAAAAGCGATACCTTTTGTCAGTGCCAGTGCTTGTTGTCTTTTCCTCTCCAATCTCATCCTTCTAGCTTAGTCTCTTTTAATCACACTCCTCCATTTATCCGAGAGAATTTTTTCACAGTAATTACAACATGCCGGTGACTATTGGGGAAGCCCTTCACCAGCATCCCGACCTGAATTTCTTTTTTTTTTTGCTAAAGGTATTTCCTCTGGTCCCAACACCAGAGGGATACCCTGGCCTGTGTTTTTAAATGACCTCCCATCAAGTGCAACTAGGTGGCAGTGTTGGTGTGGAGGAAATGTCAGTATCCCCAAGAGGTTAAAAAAACGTCATGGATTAGGAAAATTAGAAAGAAACTTTAAAAAGGTAATGGCCTGTGTAATGCCATTTTGCATTAAAAGGTTCTATGAAAAGGTAAATATGCAGAGAAATACACTGCATACATTTTCGAGAAAGCTGGGTTTGATTAAAATATTGTCTTGTAAACCAGAAAAACTTTGCTCCAAAGGAGATAAACCATGAATCTTCTCTAAGGGTGGACAGAATTCTGCCAATAAAAATATATTTTCCTTCAGTGGATCCTCATCAGTAGTCATAAGCAGTGAATTGTCCTTCCCTTGTATGGGATACTGGTACACTTTGAAAAATAAAAACCAATAAGGGTATGTGTTAGTATTTCTCTCGCTCTCTCTCTCTCTCTCTACATATATATATATGTTCGATGGCATGTGTAGCTGCAGATACACATGCTGTGCACATCCTGCCATCTGGTGTTGGGCTCGGAGTGTTACAAGTTGTTTTTCTTCGAAGAAGTCTTTTCGAGTCACGAGACCGAGGGACTCCTCCCATTTCAACTCCATTGCGCATGGGCGTCGACTCCATCTTAGATTGTTTTTTTTCCGCCATCGGGTTCGGACGTGTTCCTTTTCGCTCCGTGTTTCGGGTCGGAAAGTTAGTTAGAATCTCTGAAAAATCGTCGGTATTGTTTGCGTTCGGTATCGGGTTAGTTACAACAGATCGACACCGAATTAAGAAGAGCTCCGGTGGCCCTTCTGGGTTTTTTCGATCCCCGTCGGGGCCTGGTCGGCCCGGCCACGTGTCTCTTCAAGGCTGATGGAAGGGACCCCATTCCGCTTCTGTCCAAAATGCCATAACAAGTATCCATATACAGATCAACATCTGGTCTGTAACTTGTGTTTGTCACCAGAACACAAGGAGGATACTTGTGAGGCCTGTCGAGCGTTTCGGTCCAGGAAGACACTCCGGGACCGAAGAGCAAGAAGACTGCAAATGGCGTTGGCGCCGACAGGACAAGGGCGTTTCGAGGAGGAGGAAGAAACATTCTCCACCCAGGATTCGAACTCTGAGGAGATCGATCTCGAGGAAACGCTAAAGCCCAGGGGACACCACCGCCAACAGGCCATGGCTTAACCCGAAAAATAGGTGACCGTTCATCGGCACCGAAAAAGGGCGAGCTGGTGTCGAAGTCATCCGACTCCGGTCGAGATACCGGCACACAGCAATCTCGGGCCCGAGATAGTGGCTCAGAGAAGATTCGGCACCGAGACAGCGGCACTGAAACGGGTCGGCACCGAGAGAGCACGACGCCGAAAGTAAAAAAGGTTTCGTCAGAGCCGAAAAGATTTTGGTACCGAAACAGCCGGCCTCGGAACCGAAAACAAGTTCCTACACTGAGGAACAAGGACTTTCCACACAAATGAAGACACATAGATTTGGACAGGAATTAGACACAATAGAGCCAGATCACACACAAAGGTGGCTCTTTATTCAAAAAGATACAGGGAAGATCAGCACTCTTCCTCCAGTCAAAATGAAACGCAAGCTTGCCTTCCAAAACAAGGACAAACCGCCACATGCAAAGGTGGCTAAACAAGTAACACCGCCACCATCCCCACATCACTCTCCGCAACCATCACCGGTAGCCACTCCACCAATGATGCAATCCCCAACTCATACAGGAATGAGTCAAGATGACCCTGACGCATGGGACCTTTATGACGCACCAGTGTCAGATAATAGTCCGTATTCCTATCCAACTAGACCATCGCCACCAGAGGATAGTACAGGATACGCACATGTGGTGTCAAGAGCAGCGGCATTTCATAATGTCAGCCTTCATTCAGAGCCCATTGAAGATGACTTTCTTTTTAATACACTGTCGTCCACCCACAGCCAATATCAGAGTCTTCCTATGCTACCCGGAATGCTAAAACACTCCAAACAAGTGTTTGAGGAGCCTGTTAAAGGGAGAGCCATTACTCCAAGAGTAGATAAAAAATATAAACCGCCACCAACAGACCCAGTGTACATTACACAACAGCTAACACCAGACTCTGTTGTAGTGGGAGCAGCGCGCAAAAGAGCCAACTCTCATACTTCAGGAGATGCACCACCTCCAGATAAAGAAAGTCGAAAATTCGATGCTGCAGGCAAAAGGGTGGCGGCACAGGCAGCAAACCAGTGGCGTATTGCAAATTCGCAAGCTTTGTTAGCCAGATATGATAGGGCCCATTGGGATGAGATGCAACACTTTATTGAACATTTACCCAAGGAGTTCCAAAAAAGAGCGCAGCAAGTAGTAGAAGAAGGACAGAGTATCTCCAATAATCAGATACGGTCAGCAATGGATGCTGCAGACACAGCTGCTAGAACTGTCAACACAGCAGTAACAATAAGGAGACATGCATGGCTGCGTACATCAGGATTTAAACCAGAGATACAGCAAGCTGTGCTGAATATGCCATTCAACGGACAGCAGTTGTTTGGGCCGGAGGTGGACACTGCGATTGAAAAACTTAAGAAAGACACTGACACGGCCAAAGCCATGGGCGCACTCTACTCCCCACTGAGCAGAGGCACATTCCGAAAGACACGATTTCGAGGAGGGTTTCGAGGGCAAACCACAGAAGCCACAACCTCACAAACAAAGCCCACTTACCAGAGCCAGTATCAGCGGGGTGGTTTCGGGGACAATATAGAGGGGGACAATTTCAAAGGAATAGAGGAAAGTTCCAAAGTCCCAAAACTCCTCCAAACAAGCAGTGACTTCAAGGTCACAAATCTCCTACACATAACACCTGTGGGGGGGAGACTAACCAAGTTTTACAAACATTGGGAGGAAATAACAACAGTCACTTGGGTCTTAGCAATTATCCAGCATGGTTATTGCATAGAATTTCTCACATTCCCTCCAAACGTCCCACCGAAAACACACAATATGTCAAAAAAACATTTAGATCTTCTAGGACTAGAAGTTCAGGCATTGCTACAGAAAGAAGCAAGAGAATTAGTACCAAAACAACAAATAAACACAGGAATTTACTCCCTGTACTTTCTGATACCCAAAAAAGACAAGAGTCTGAGACCTATACTAGATCTCAGAACATTAAATACCTACATCAAATCAGATCACTTTCACATGGTTACATTACAAGACGTAATCCCACTGCTCAAACAACAAGACTACATGACAACACTAGACCTAAAGGATGCATATTTCCATATACCAATACGTCCTTCACACAGAAAGTACCTAAGGTTTGTATTCCAAGGGATACATTACCAATTCAAAGTGTTGCCATTCGGAATAACAACTGCACCAAGAGTTTTTACAAAATGCCTGGCAGTAGTAGCTGCACATATCAGAAGGCAGCAAATACATGTGTTTCCGTACCTAGACGATTGGTTAATCAAAACCAACACGCTAAGACGGTGTTCACAACACACAAGATATGTCATAGAAATCCTCCACAAACTAGGTTTCTCAATCAACTACACAAAGTCACACCTTCTGCCGTGTCAGACACTGCAATACTTAGGAGCGACAATCAACACAGCAAAAGGGATTGCCACTCCAAGTCCACAAAGAGTTCACACATTTCACAATGTAATACAGACCATGTATCCAAATCAAAAGATACAAGTCAAACTGGTGATGAAACTACTAGGCATGATGGCTTCATGCATAGCCATTGTCCCAAACGCAAGGTTGCACATGCGGCCCTTACAACAGTGCCTAGCATCACAATGGTCACAAGCACAGGGTCAGCTTCTAGATCTGGTGTTGATAGACCGCCAAACATACATCTCGCTTCAATGGTGGAACAGTATAAATTTAAACCAAGGACGGCCTTTTCAAGACCCAGTGCCACAATACGTAATAACAGATGCTTCCATGATAGGGTGGGGAGCACACCTCAATCAACACAGCATCCAAGGACAATGGGACATACAGCAAAGACAGTTTCACATAAATCACTTAGAACTGTTAGCGGTATTTCTATCGCTCAAAGCATTTCAACCCATAAAAAGCCACAAGCACATTCTTGTCAAAACAGACAACATGACAACAATGTATTACCTAAACAAACAGGGAGGGACACACTCGACACAGTTGTGTCTCCTAACACAGAAAATATGGCATTGGGCGATTCACAACCACATTCGCCTAATAGCACAATTTATTCCAGGAATTCAGAACCAGTTAGCAGACAATCTCTCTCGGGATCACCAACAGATCCATGAATGGGAGATTCACCCCCAAATACTAAACACTTACTTCCAAATTTGGGGAACACCACAAATAGATCTATTTGCAACAAAGGAAAACTCAAAATGCCAAAACTGCGCATCCAGGTACCCACAAGATCAGTCTCGAGGCAATGTGTTATGGATGAGCTGGTCAGGGATATTTGCTTACGCTTTTCCCCCTCTCCCACTCCTTCCATATCTAGTAAACAAATGGAGTCAAAACAAACTCAAACTCATACTAATAGCACCGACATGGGCAAGACAACCTTGGTACACAACACTACTAGACCTCTCAGTAGTACCTCATGTCAAACTACCAAACTGACCAGATCTGTTAACACAACACAAACAACAGATCAGACATCCAAATCCAGCATCGCTGAATCTAGCAATTTGGCTCCTGAAATCCTAGAATTCGGACACTTAGACCTCACACAAGAATGTATGGAGGTCATAAGACAAGCTAGGAAACCTACCACTAGACACTGCTATGCAAATAAGTAGAAAAGATTTGTTTATCACTGCCATAATAATCAAATTCAACCCTTACACGCATCTGCCAAAGATATAGTAGGATACTTACTACAATTGCAAAAGTCAAAGCTAGCTTTCTCTTCAATAAAGATACATCTTACCGCAATTTCAGCTTACCTGCAAATTACGCACTCAACTTCATTATTTAGGATACCAGTCATAAAAGCATTTATGGAAGGCCTAAAGAGAATTATACCACCAAGAACACCACCAGTTCCTTCATGGAACCTCAACATTGTCTTAACACGACTCATGCGTCCACCTTTTGAGCCCATGCACTCTTGTGAAATGCAATACTTAACATGGAAAGTTGCATTTTTGATTGCCATCACATCTCTAAGAAGAGTGAGTGAAATTCAAGCATTTACCATACAAGAACCATTTATTCAAATACACAAGCATAAAGTAGTTCTACGGACAAATCCAACATTTTTACCAAAAGTGATCTCACCGTTCCACTTGAATCAAACAGTAGAATTACCAGTGTTCTTCCCACAGCCAGATTCTGTAGCTGAAAGAGCTCTGCATACATTAGACATCAAAAGAGCGCTAATGTACTACATTGACAGAACAAAACTAATTCGAAAAACAAAACAACTATTTATTGCTTTCCAAAAACCTCATACAGGGAATCCAATTTCTAAACAAGGCATTGCTAGATGGATAGTTAAGTGTATTCAAACCTGCTATCTTAAAGCAAAGAGAGAGCTGCCTATTACACCAAAGGCACACTCAACCATAAAGAAAGGTGCTACCATGGCCTTTCTGGGAAATATTCCAATGAACGAAATATGTAAGGCAGCAACATGGTCTACGCCTCATACATTTACCAAACACTACTGTGTAGATGTGTTAACTGCACAACAGGCCACAGTAGGTCAAGCTGTACTACGAACATTATTTCAAACAACTTCCACTCCTACAGGCTAAACCACCGCTTTTGGGGAGATAACTGCTTACTAGTCTATGCACAGCATGTGTATCTGCAGCTACACATGGCATCGAACGGAAAATGTCACTTACCCAGTGTACATCTGTTCGTGGCATTAGTCGCTGCAGATTCACATGCGCCCACCCGCCTTCCCAGGAGCCTGTAGCCGTTTAGAAGTTGATCTTGAACATTTGTAAATTTGTAAATATATTACTTTAAACTTCATTATGTACATACGTATTCACTCCATTGCATGGGCACTATTACTAGCATACACAACTCCTACCTCACCCTCTGCGGGGAAAACAATCTAAGATGGAGTCGACGCCCATGCGCAATGGAGTCGAAATGGGAGGAGTCCCTCGGTCTCGTGACTCGAAAAGACTTCTTCGAAGAAAAACAACTTGTAACACTCCGAGCCCAACACCAGATGGCGGGATGTGCACAGTATGTGAATCTGCAGCGACTAATGCCACGAACAGATGTACACTGGGTAAGTGACATTTTCCATATATATATATATATATATATATATATATATATATATATCGGAAACAAAAGAAATAAGTATATCAGAAAATGGCTGACTGATTTAAAAAATGATTTTCTAATTGTGTAAATACAAATATTATAAAGCAATTAGAAATATTTCACAAACCTCTATTTTTAAAATTGAAAAACTAAAGGAAATTCAAGCCCATCGTAAAACAGACTATTCATCTAGAACATTTAACGGACACTACCATTAAGGGTTCACCCTTGCTCCGGGGATTCCCATCATGCACCAGAGGTGACAGGTTAGTTCATTTTCATTTTTCCGGCTTTTGACAGCAGCATCCTGGTGCACTGAGCTCAGTGTTTTTCTGGCTTCATTTTTCAAAACCCCTATTTTAAAGCTTTCTTAAACATTTTTACTCTATAACTTTTAGGATTAGAGTGATATTCGAGCTGCTTCTGACAGGGTTGTTTTCCTATTTTTCTGTAAAAAAAAAAAAAAAAAATGCTTACACTCTTTGTGAAGTGTTCTAACTCTGACGAGAAAAAAGCCCAGTCAGACCCTGGAAAATTCTGCATAGTGTGCTTTCCATGAGGCCAATATCCAGAAGAGTGCCAACACTGCAGGTAGATGTCAGTGCAAACCCTGGAAGACAGAGAAAAGGACTGCTGGGGCTTCAAGAGAGGCATCAAGGCTCAGCTTCCGGATGTGAGGAGGGGCTAGGAAGTCACTTACCACCTACCTCTGAACGTTCTTCCTACGCAAGAGTGCAATCTAATGAGCACAAACATTCATGTTGAAAATGTATTTCCTAGTAAACTTCAAGACCTATGACGTTGAGGATGGGTACTGTGGTGACTTGCATCAAGAAGAGGCTCTTCACCATTGAGAAACTACTGTAAATCAATGTCAAGACTGCAGTTGATGTCAAGGCAAGGACACCACTTTTGACGTCAACACAGCCACTTTTGAGTTTATGACCACCATTATCAATGTTGACACATAAAGAACAGTCTTGTTCAGTATCAAAGCCTCTGACCTCTGCTTTTCCATCATGCAGACGCACATCAGACTGGGTAACTCCCCATAAATAAGGCCAATTCTTAGTATTCTAGAACATATTCACCAACAAGAGAGGTTACACTAGTAGTAAGTCTAACTGCTACTCCTTCCTGAAGGAGATCTGAATCTTAGAGGTTTTCACCAACTATACCTTTGCCAGTGACTCCTTCTTACACCTGCCAGCAAACACACTAAGCGGTCAAGGGAGGATAGTAAACCTAGTTAGCCAAGAATATCTGGAAAACCTACATGTTCTGTTTCCCTGAGGAAATCCGGATCTCATTCAGGGTGTCCCAGACACCGTAGTGGAAGATCGTCTTTACACAGAGCATCCAGATGAACACACTCCTCACAATCCACACACACTACTCATTCTTCACTTACAGATTATTCTCCAACACTGTTGGAGTTTCCTCCTGCCAGAGTGTCACCGATAGATGACATCAGCACTTAACGATGTTTTAGTTAGAGAGGCTTCAAAATTCAGCATATTCCAACACCTACAACTTCTACTTCTGTCTGCTTCTGTGATTTTTGAAACCATACATCATAGAGGTTCTTCAAGCCCCTTACTACCGTTGGTTCCAGGTTTTCTTGATCCAGTAATGCAATCATTCCTAACTCTAGCTTCTACAAATGTAGCACCCTTTAAACTGCTTAAGAAATAAAAGGCCCCAGGTCAAGATCCTCTATTCTTAAGACCAGATCCTCCTCCAAATTTGGCAATTAGTTTAGCTGCATGAAGGTCCCATACAGTGGCTCCTACTTTTACTGTGCCTCCGGAAAAGGACAGTTAATGTATAGGGGGAACAGGTATCTAGACATGTGGTTCGGCTGCCACTTCCAAGAAAACAGCGAGTGCAACTGCTTTGCTGGGTCATCATAACAGACCTCTTTGGGAGCTGAAAAACTGCTAAAAGATGACAAGCAAAATTTTTAAGAAATGTTGCAAGAGAGCGGGATATCAGGTTATATGCATAGCAGTTGATGCTTTTTACCTGTCAACACATGCACACTGTTGTGGGAAATGTCTTGGGCATAAAGCCTGGTTTATATTAACAAGGTTAAAATCTGAAACACAGCAAAGGATTTTAAACTTCTCTTTTTCATGTAATTCTCTCTTTGGTACACATGCTAATAAGAGGGCCTGAATTGAATCCTAATTGGACACTCTGAAGGATGTAGGTTTGGAGAAGCAGTTTAGAAGGCACTGAAAACCTTACAAAAGGTGATACCTTCTTGTTTTCAAATCCCTCAGTGTCAACCTCATCCATATCAGCAGCAACCTCAACAGCAAAGACAGCTTTATCAACACATGCAGTCCTCTAGAGGAAGAGGAGGCTGTCAGACATTAGGCACTACAGGAAAGCCTCAGCAAAATTAGACATTTTAGCCGGTGCACACAACAAAAAATGCCAGTTTGATCAACTGGTTGGGGATATCTCTCTATGCTTTTTCTCCCGTCCCACTCGTTCCCGAAGTGTTGATCAAACTAAAACATTCTAAGACCAGCATGATCCTAATGACTCTGGAATGGCCTCGGCAATAGTAGTTGACATGATCTTCACTTATCAAAAAGACCACACGGAAATTGCTGTGCAGCCTGGATCTTTTCTACAAATTCAGGGGTCAAATCCTACACCTTAACCTACTTGGCTCATAATGTCCTGCAATATGGGCATTTAAATGTTCAAAGAGATTGCATGAACATTGGGAAGGTGGCAAAGAGACCATCCACTGAAACATCATACTATCTCAAGTGGAAGAGATCTTGCATATGGTGCATTTAGAATAACCATAATCCTGTTTCATGTCAAATGGAGACAGTTATACTGTAGCTTCTTCATTTGGCAAAATCTGGCCTGCCTTTGCTTCTGTAAAAGTTCATATTACAGCTGTGACTAAATATAGGCAATTTCCTTAACAAACCTTTTTCTTCAAAATACCAATAATAAAGGGTTTCATAGAAGAGATTTCACCTATTAGTAGCTAAATATAGTCCTTTCATAATTAATGGATCCTCCATTTAAACCCATTCACAAAGCTACTTTACAGCATTTATCATGGAAGACAGCCTTTCTAGTAGCTATTACTTGTGTTCACAGAGATAGCGAAATTCAAACTTTATGCACAAAAGAGATTTATACTGTGTTTCACAAAAATAGGGATGCATTGAGCACTCACCCCTTTTTTCATCCAAAAGTAATTTCAGATTCCCATATCAATCTGAAAGTTTACTTGCCAGCATTCTTCCCAAATCCCTCTATTCAAGCAGAAGGAGCCCTTCATTCCTTGCATGTGAGAAGGGTATTAAAATTGTATATTTGGATAAAACAAAAAATCTGACAGTCTAATCTGATCACCTATCATAAACTATTGTCCTCTTAGAACTGGATTTCTTTTACTTCAGCACAATCCATTTCTAGATTGATAGTTCTTGCATTGTTATCTGTCACATGTGCAACTAAATCTCTAGCTGGTATATCTAAAACTCATTGCACTAGAGGAAAGAGCAGCGACCATGGCTGTTTTAAAAAAAAAAAAAAACAAATCTGTATTGCTGCTGCATAGAGATCAATAAATACCTTAATCAGGTATTATTGTCTTGATTCAGATTTGAGGACTGATGCACAACTAGGTCAGACCTCTTTAAGGAATTTGTTTGCATAATAAGTCACATTTTCTGTGTTTCATCTTTTTGTTCATACAATTTTGGTGGTGGGATACGATTGCTTATATATTCCATGCTTATGACTATTAATGAAGATCCCTTAGAAGGGAAAAAATGTCATACCTGTAATCCTGGTTCTCTTCTATCTGAGTCCTCATCAAAGTGATAAGCATCCCCTGCAACCTCCCCGGGCAATGATTAAATAGAGAATTTTCTATTTTATGCTAATTCCTTTATTTCTGTAAAAAAGAATTTACCTACCTGTCACCTCTGGTGCATGATGGGACACTGGAGCAAGGGTAAACCCCTTAAAGGTATAGTGTCAATTAAATGCTATAGACGCACAGTCTTTCTTTTAGAATAGATCAGCATTTCCTTTACTTTTTCCATTGTAAAAATAGAGGTTTGTAACAGGTATTTGTAATCACTTTATCATATCTGTATTTCCACAATTGGAAAATATTAAAAAAAATAAAACAAATTAAATTTGGCAATTTTCTGATAGACCAATTTCTTTTCATGTGTGCGTGGGTGTGTGTGTGTAATATATTTAACATATGTACACTTACATTTAAGATTTATTTTGCAAAGTGCTCCGGGATCCAGCAAATGGGTGGGACAATTCAATGTTTATGACTTTGATGAGAATTTCCTTGGGAGAGAACAGTATTACAGGTAAGAAACTTTTCCTTCTCTTTCCTAATAAATGTGTCAATGCCTAAAAAGAAATATTCATTAATTGTATCTTCTTTGTCATCCCTCCACTGGGGACTGTCTCTAATTTGACAGTATAGAAAATAAAGCTATTGATTAGCCAAAGCATGTTCTAATTGTGTAACGGAGGGGGGCTATCTTTGCATATGGTTGGAAAAGAGAAATGGGATTATTTTGCCCTAAAAAGAAAAACAAGCATTTGCAATGCAATGGATCTTACGTTTGCTCTAGAAACTCCTAACCAGACTTTTCTTGCAAGGAAAGAGAAGTTTGCTCGTAGTGAAACGTATCTGCAAAAGTGCAATTATCCATGTAACTGGCAAAAATGCAGTTATCCATGTAACAGGATCGCTGTCCTGCAAAGCGCTCGACTACTGCCCAGCGAGATCATGCTGCTTACGAAATAAAGAGAAAAAGTAATCTAGAAACCATACAAAAAACATGGAGCCTCGTATGTTTTCCGTAGATGGCCATTGCGCTCTAGGTGGGCTAAACACCGGAAAAGACATGACATATGCATACCTTTCTCTAATGAAATCAAGCGAATTTTAAAAGGCAAGCCCACAAACCAACCAAACGGATGGGCTTTACGTGGGCGTGGTTAAAAGCTCACAGAGAGATTATACCAGAGACTGAGCGCTTTGCACTCGACCCTAAAAACTAGCATTGGCAAACCAAAATAGTTCTTGGTTCGGCTGAGCTATTGGCTTTGCCAGTGCTCTTTGGCCATTGCACAAGCATCTTTGTCAGTCTTGAAATGCGAATATGGCAGCGGATGTGCACATAAGTATGTGTGAAGTGAGAAAGTAGATGTGAGCTGCCAGGCCACTTACAAAATGTAAATAAAAATTAATTTACATTCTACATGGGGACTGGGATAAGAGAGGGGCCAGAAGCATTGGAGGAGAATGAAGAGACCATGAGAGAAAGACAGGAAAAAAGAAAAACAGGAGAGAGCAAGGAACCACATCCAGTTCCATGGAGTTCTGAAATTAAAATAAAACCAGTATTGGCAAAGCCAATAGGTCTGGCATTTTTTTAAGCTGCAGCATTGCAAGGTGCCACTATACGCTCCTCTTGAGTCAGAAACAACTGCTTAAAAAGGTTTCCACAAAGCTGCAGTTCGGCAAGGCCTCCACACATAGAAAGAGATGGGGCAAAAATCAGGGATACCCACAGCATATATCATACAACTAAAGAAAAATGATGGGACAGTACATAATAAAATATAGTCCTTCAAAGAAAGCACCACGAAAACAAATTACCCTGCTGGTTGCCACTTTGTAGTAGTATACTGAATCTAAATCGCAGAGAGGAAAGTCCTGTTAGACACTCAAAATCAGTATAAAAAAAAAAAAGAACTGACCCCTCAAAGGAACACCAGCACATGGGTGGGGTCTAAGGACAAACGAGCAGATGACCTAAGGCTTATCATATGGTGCCCAACTCTGACCAAGTGACTGGAAGGAAAACTTCACCTATCCCTGTAATCCTGAAGTTATCCTTATTGTATACAAACAGTGATGTGCCACTTAAACACTAAAATGTCTGAATTGTTTTCTATGGGATATATATAAGGTTGTCAAATGGAACCAGTCTGACTTTTCACTGAAAGTGTATCCAAAGTTAGTCATGAATGTTTATTATAGGTTGTGTCTGGCTCAGCAGAGTTAATTTTCTTGGTAGGGAGCCTGCACCAATTAAAAACAGGTTGATAAATGTATGTCAGTCAACATGTTTCACCGGATACAAACAGGTTGGGCAGTTTCATCAGGATTAGAATTTCATTTATACTCTGAAGTCGAACATACCCTGAGATGTTTCAGTGTAAACTCATACAGGTCCCCTTGTATGGTCATATTGTAAAGGGATGCCATCCTGGGTACTGTAGCTTCTAATACTGAAACATAGTGAAAAACATGCGGAGGCTGGAATCCAAGAATATTATCAATCTAAATGTCAAAATACCAAATGGTTTCATTGTAGAAGAGGATTTCCATACACGTTTGTAGATAGCGGCCCTTTTTCTTTTCAGTATTAGGATCTGCATTACTCAGGAGATCACACCTTTAGAATATGACCACTTGGGTAATTATTTTTCTTTTAGCCTAGTGAACACCTCTATTATAAGTTTCTCATATCTGTTTTACTGTTCAACCATCGATCTAATAATTGTATCTTGAGTTCCCCTACAAGGGCAATAACGTTCTTATAATACTATATACTAGGCATAAGAGATTAAGCTTAAGTGTGCAGTCACAAGCTGAAATGAATTGAGTATAATACGTTGATACCCTTTAGTATTTGTAGTTGTATATTCTATATAGTCATAGTATGCACAAGTACTTCAGCCCTCACATAAGGATGCAGGACAAAAGGCAAATGTAATGTTTGGTTGATGTTTGTAGAGATTATATTGATTGTGACACTAGAGTCAGAAATAATATCCCTTTTGGGCAGGATACCATCACAAGCTTGAAATATAGAGCAATATACAACAAAAATCATCATTTGATTTGATTTATTATTTAGACATTCAGTGTTGAAAGAGTACACACTGTGAATTAGGAGAGGGATTAGTAGACCGAATGTTCTTTGAATTCAATTTAACAATGCCAGCTGGAGTATTGATAGTCTTGGTCAGAGATCGATATTAGCGACTAATTATTAAAAGTGGGTATTTCACATTTAAACATTTAATTGGAATTGTTTATGTCCTTTTTTATTTTTTGAGCGCTTTGGGGACTGATACTTATTAAATTATGCTGTGTAGAAGTAACGTTGAACTATGTTTTTTATGCTTAGATCAGTTGTAAAACACTGATCTAAAAAGGTGCAAGGCTGCGATAGTGTCTGATACACATCAAGGCAGAGATCTGAAAATAATTATAAATATTTTTTTTCATTCTGGTGTCTCGGAAGCCTTTTCTGGGTGTAGAGGAGGAGAGTTTTGAAATTACACTGAGAGAGCTGATCCTGATGCCACCTTCAGTCAGGAGTATGGCGGCAGTCAGCTGCCAAGGTGCTTGATATATATATATATATATATATATATATATATATATATATATATATACACACAAACACATTTACACTCTCTCTCTCGCGCTCTCTCCTGCTCTCTTTTTAGGAGAACATGACTAGAAGTAGTTGAAAGATACGGCTCATTAAATCGTTCCACTGACAGCAAAATGCTCTTGGGTGGACAGACTTAAGAAGAGGGAGGAAAACCATTGTATCAGGCCTAGCCACCCAATCATGAGCAATGGGCTTATCCAGCTCAACACGAGGTATATTTTTTAATGAACTCTCCGCCTAAACCGAGCTAAAGCCGTTTGTTGCTGACACCAAAATGTCTTTCTGTCTCCAGGATTGGGGGCACATCCTCATTTCAGTAAGGACATAACATGGCAGATTATGTGTGGGGGGTAATGGAGATTACCAATAAATAATCTGTCTATTCTTTTATGAACTTTGCTCAAGGAAAAAAAGAGACCAAGTGACTCTGTGAATTATATACTATACTAAATACCCAATAAAGTGAATCCAATCATCTTCTCTATAGTCGTCGGAAGTGCTTCACAATGAAACATCACAAGGAACGATGGTTGGTACAGCTGCTACATATAGAAATCACCACTCTGAATATTCTTCCTCATCGTGAACAATCTTAAATCGTATACTTTGATATGAATCTCAGGGCTCAACTGCTCTTGTTAAGTGCACTGTTGCTTTTTTAGCTAGGTTGTCACTCTCTAAACAAATATATGTATACAAACAAACTCTAGTGTATATTTAGAATCGCATACTTGGTTTGAAGGCTTGTGAAAGGAAGTTGCTATACAAAAATCAACATTTGATGCCCATGACAGAGCTCTCAAGGTTTCCATTTGCTAGAGTAAGTAGCTCATTCAATCGGAATTTCTATTTGCATTCCGGTTTTTGCAATCAGGAATTTATAATGTAATAAACAGAACAAAAGTTACTGGATTGGATGATGTACCTGGGCATTTAACAGTGCGAAACATGAGAGCGTTTTCATAAAGCTGCATGCGGTTCTTTCAGTGTGTTTTTCAACCGACCTCTGCTGCGGGACTCTTATGCATTGATTGCCTTTTTACCTTTATTACACTAAAGCTTAATATTTTATTTATTTCAGAAAACAGCAGCAGCGACCAGAGGCAAGCATGCAAAAAACACGAGTTGTATGTCAGTTTCAGGGATCTTGGATGGCAGGTATGTCTTGACAACTGATGCCTTTTATTTAAAATGAGCTACTGATCGTTTACTTTTTACAAACCTCCTGAGACACCGCAATATCAATATGAAATTGTGGAGCAGGAAATTAAATAGGAAAAAGTAGAAGCACACACATTTTTATTTAAGGGGCAGTGCCATGATTCCTGATGTTTCATCTACTGCCTGCATGTCTTCTCCTTACTGTTTCAGAGCCTGTTTCTCAATTGAATATAAATATTGAGGGTGCTGACTAACGTTCACCCCAAAATGGCGGAGTGGGGTTTCAGCTTTCATTGAGAAGGAGCATCCATGTCAGGTTTACAGGTGGGATAACAGTAACTTCCTTCATCCCATGTTAGGAGCCTGATTTAAAAAGGAGAAATGTATGGAATTTCGAAGTGAAGCTGTGCGTGCTGTGTACACGGTATATCGAAGATGGATGGAGTCCAGTTGTGTGGCACAATGGACCACCATCCAGGTTCCTGGAGAAGATCAGAGACCAGAGTCATGGACCGTACACCCCATCAGATTGGCTTCATGTGTTTGCCCATTGACTTTCTGTTGGTAGGTTGTAAACGTGTCTAGGGTCCCAGAATGCACGAGTGTGCCAGTTTCTGCAGTCACCCTGAGGATCTCACCACCGGATCATTCGACCCTAGGCATGGTGCAGAGGACTTTGAGTATAAGCCCTCTTCCGGCGTGGACTGTCTCTATTTTAAGGTGTGATTCGTGTGCTCTTGCTTTTTTATATTAAGCTTCACCCTTTGATTAATTTACAGCACTGGCGGGATCATTCAGAGCCTGCATTGCCTTGATAACTGCATTTATTTGGAGGAAAATAAATCAGGTTTAAAGATCGGAGCTACGCCCTTTACCACCATCCAACACTATATTTGTTGTGTTAGCACTGAGAAGCAGAGCCCCAACACGAGGGTGGCAGTTGAGGTTTGATACCTTGCCTTTCTGACTCCTAAAGAGCTTTAAGACCTCCTTTTCGTCCCTCTTCTCAGCGGTTCCTCAGACTCCCTATTCGTGTGCATGGCCTTTGCCTGTTACTAAAGGTATTCTAGGTTGTGAAGGAATATCGTTATGCAATTTCATATGCTGCATTTCCCAAAATGTATAAAGCATGGTTCTTCCTTTTTACATTTCGCTTCCTTTCATTTGTTTTTGTATTGTCACTGCAGTCATATTTTATATGTTAATATTTTATGAATCTGATTCTATGTGGGAGGAACTGTTCAGGAAGACTTTGCACAGAGGTCATTCTTGAGCTGTAGACAGTAGAGGAAGGGGGATAAATGGGTCCAAACAACAGTTCTACCACTCAGATTGTGAGACCCTTCCGGGCGTAGGCAGTGGCTAGGCCACACCAGTCTTAAAAGCTCAAAACTCGGACAGTAATGGATGTAAAGGTATAAAGGTTTCATCAGTGTTGATGATGTAATTCCTCCACATAAATCATAAAATATGAGCCATAGAATCAACTGTCGTCTGCCACCAAAAACATCAGCAATAAGTCTCCGGAACTGAACACAATATCACTCATATATCCGCTTCAAATGCATTTTGTTCTAAAACTTCATCAAGCCAGTAGCTAGAAGAAATTGAGACTTTTTGCTATCACCCATAAACTTTTATATTTTAAAACACAAACTCATTTGCCCCAAACAAAATCTTACCATTTCATGAAATAATTGAAATAATTTTTGTCACAAAATATCAGGGGTTCTGTTTTATGTTATGTACCGTAGTAAGTTGATCATTTTCATAAAATATTCTATTACATAATTTAGATACGGGCAAATTCTGCCTTACTTGCCGATGCACTAATGTTATTTGGCAGGAATAATCATTATTTGCCATGTGTCTCTACCACTGTGCCTGATCTGATCAGTTATATCAGTAATGCCCATACTAAAACGATGATTATCACCTTAGTCACAGGGATGGGTTTCATATTGACTGTGATGCCCACAGTTTGTTTCTAATGGCAATAATTAAGCCATATGTGGACTCCAACATAACAGAAAGTAGCCCATGTCTGTACGGTTACCATATTCTCTCTTAGGGCATCTCCACTGATAATCATAAGCTGTGAATAGTCCCGCCGATGTGCTGGGACCCCGAAACAGTTCAGTCACTTTCACAATATCTTCATCCTACTTCGGAAAGGCCAGAAAGTACATGTAAATCAAAATGTACACATTTGTAGCCTTAAGAAAGGTTATAATCCAATTCCATTACATGTACTAAACAATGGTAGTAAAGCAAACTGCTTTATTAAAATAAAAAAATCTATAAGTAAGAGTGGCGTTTTAAAACATCATTCACAAAGTCTTTTTACAGTATTTTAAAGTGACTGATATGGAAAGTTAAGGTAATGTACCTTGTATAGGCTTCAGTGTTGAAACATTGTGAAAAGACTACTGTGCCTTTAAAAGCACTGCATTTTAAAGGTTGTTTTTCTCCAAAAATATTTCACTTTCTTTTCACCAAATGTGATTCACTCTACGTCCTTTAGGGTGCAGAATTTCTTGGATATTTTCCTGAGAGGAACTACATGTATTTTTTTGGCAAAAGGCTGTTTCCTTTTGCAAAATGCCCACAATGTGGAAGAAAAATGTAACTGCAGACCCACTCAGGGTCTCTACCCTCTGTTTACCAGACTCTCATGACCCCAAGATGTGTCACCACTGCAAGATCCTCTCCAGGTGCACTTTGAGAGGGATTTGCTTCCACGGCCAAATGGAGCATCGGAGAAAGCAATATTCCCTGGTTGGAGAGACATCTGAAAAGTGAGTACCAACTGTTTCCTTTACCAGTGCCCCTATCTCACACTCTAAGGACTCCTGCAGAGGGAGATACGAAAGAAGGAGAGCTGGTGATAAATAACATTGCTGTTTGGTGTCAACGACATCAGCATCTACTTGCTTGCTGTCAAGAGCGGGTAAAATCTCAGTAACACATACAAGCTCAAGCAGAAAAGTACAGTCAGTGTCAAGACACCATACAGTGTCTAGGACATCAGTCATGGTTCGACTTTGAAAGATCATTCGGCTTCTATGACTTTCACCCATTAACACTCAGACTTCCATCAGTGTCTGACTCAGAGTATTCAAAAAGCTATTCTACACCCAGACAAACTTCTCCAGTCACCATTCCAGATTCACCAACGCCTCTTCAGGCTCCAACAAAATCTCCTCCTCTTTTTCCAGCGTTGCCTTCTCCTCCACAACCAGGAGTTTCAGAGGTAATTCTGCCACCAGACCCGCCAGCCATTCCTTGCTCACCACAGTCACCTTTAAAGGTGGCATCTACACCAAGGCACCCGAGATCTTGCTCTTATCACACTAGGCCTCGCAACAGTAGGTTTAGGTCAAGATGAAGATCTCTCTGCCATCACCTTCACTTGAGATCTTTCAGGAGTTCACACTCAAGGCAAAGAAGATATTCTACCTTCTTATAGTCTCATCATACCATTTCTCCTTCAGGTTTGTACTCACCTACTTTGACATTCAACTCCAGTGAGTATGTCTCCTGTGGATGATATAAACACTTTCCAGGAGGTACTTATGAGGGGGTCCCAACAAACTGAATATCTCCTTCTATACCATTGCTTCCTTTGATTCTAGGTCTTTTAAAACCAGCTATTGAAGCTTCTTTTTTTTTTTTTTTTTTTTACACCATCATCTGTAAAGACGGCAGCATTATCCCAACAAAAAAATACAACCATCTGATCAGAATCCATCTTTTCTTCACACAAATCCTACACTAGACTCTGTCCTCGTCTTTGCTGCCCGGAAACTACATACCACAGCTCCAGTATGTATTGTTCCTCCTAACAAGGAAAGTAAACATGTGGATTCTGTGGGCAGAAAAGTCTTTGGTACCTCTGCTGTTTCTATGAAAGCTGCTTGCGTGACCAATCTTCTTGGTTGTTATGACAGGTCTCTTTGCATTTCTGTTCAGCAATTCTTGGAAGACCTTCCCAGAGGTAAACATCAGGACTTTCAGGAAATTGCCAACAAAGACATGATGTTGTCAAATAAGCTCATCAGTGTTGCAGATGACTCATACCCAGTAGCAGCCAATGGAGGTTGTCAGGGTTTAGCACGTCAGTGTTCACCTCGACTCAGACTCACAGGCTTAAAACCTGAGCCCAACATCGATTTTTAAACCTACCTTTTTCATGGAACCCCATATTCGGGTCTCATGCTGACAATGCGATGTCCGGTATGAAAATTGAACTGACGAGCTGTTACATTAGGATAAATGCAGGGATATAGGAGATATTCCCTTTGGAGTGATCAAAACCTTCATTTCCCTCAAGAGCAATAACAAAAATCTCAGCAACCACAGAGACATCAGTAACACAAAATTAGACAAGGGGCAGAAAAGGCCAGCAACCATAGGCCCAAGCCACTAAACCAACAACCGGTGGCAAATAATGAGACTTCTCTTTCACCTCCACCATTCCCCTCTCCGGTATGGGGAAGCATAATGTTTTAACTACAAGAGTGGAGAAAAACAACCACTATAAAATGGGTTCTTAATATCGTGGAACATGGATGCTGTCTCGAGTTCAAGTGTCCTCCTTCATCTATTCCGCAGAAGAAACCATTTTTCTTCGGTTGAGCAAAACTGCAATAAGAAGTCTCCAACCTCTTCTAAAGCCATGCAGTGGAAAAAGTTGCTATTCCCTTGAAAGGAATGGGAATTTATTCCTGTTACTTTCTGGTGTAAAAGATAGCACTGAAAAACAAACACAGACCCACTTTGGACCTCAAGAAAGGGAAAAGGTGGATTCGCTAAGTTAAACTAAGAATGTTGATCGTCATCAAATTTTCTCCTCAACTCCATCAGAGAAACTGGTTATGTTTAATAGATCTGCAGGATGCCTATATTCATATCCCAGTAGCCAAAAAACATCACAAATTCCTGAGGTTCACAGTAGCAAACGACCATCACTAATAGAAGTTTCTTCCTTTTGGTCTCAGATCTGATCTACAGACTTTCTTCAAGTGCATGGCGGTAGTCAACATTATCATTTGACTGTTATCACTCTCAATCAGCTGAAGACTGCATGTGAATCAAGATAAATCTATCTTAATACCAGTTCAATCCCTACATTACATGAATGCACTCATAGACTCAGTGCACACAAGTGTTTCAGTTACAGGAGAGACAATTATCTTTAAAAAATGTGGTAATCTGAATAGCCCATTCTGCAGTAAGACAAGTCTCCTCTCTTCTGGATTAATGGCATCATGCATTTTTCAAGTCCCAAATACACAACTCTACATGTGACCTCTGCCACAGTGCCTAGAATATCGGTGGGATTAACCCTCAGGAAGATGGGAGGACAGAGTGATGCTAACCACTCATGCAAAACAATCGCTCAGCTGGAGGTGCTGCATAAAGAAGTTTGGGATGCACATATTAACCATCTTCAGATTCAAGCCATGTGGACTCGGAGAAAACATCGACCTTTCTTGAATAGAGAGCAGTAGACTTACCCTTAAAGGCTTTTCATCCACCATTCAGTACAGTTTCTGTGTTCAGATGGACAATACAACAAACAAGCTTTATCTGAACAAGCAGGGAGGAATGAGATCTAGACCTCTGTTTCTGGAGGCACAACCAATCTGGAAATGGCTCATATACAATGATCTCAAGGTTACAGTAGTCTGTCTACTGGGAATCCAGTACACTCAAGCAGACAGCTCAGCAGAACTATTCATGAATGTTATTTTAAACTCTGTACTTTACAACATCTTTTGCGATTGAGGTTTCGCTAAAGAAATCTTTTGCCAGGCAGAGAAAACAAAAATGCCCATGCTTTGTCTCTTGTACCAGTCAGCCATGCTGGGTAATGCCTTATGGATCTTGTCAGTCAAATTTCTTTATGCCTTTCCTCCATTTCCCCTACTGCCGACAGTGAGCATCAAGTTGTCTCACTCGAATGCTAGAATGATTCTTATTTTTCCGGACTGGCCCTGACAGTGGTGGCTTATGGATATCCTTCACCTGTCAGCGGGCCCACACAGGAGGCTGCCGTGCACATAGGACCACCTTCAGAAACTCATAGGCCAAATTCAGCACCTCAACCAGCAATCGGTGAACTTAACAGCTTGGTTCCTAAAGTCATACAACAGAACCCCTTGAACTGCCTCTATAATGCATGAATGTTTTAAGAGAATCCAAAAGACTTTCTAGAACCGTTTATTCTTTCAGGTGGAAGAGACTGTGCATCTGCAGTCTAAATAGTCTTACATGCAAAAACAGGCAGTTCTTCCATACCGCTTTTATTTGACCAAAGCAGAATTGTAATTTTCATCCATTAGAGTTCATCTTGCAGCAGTCATGCCCTATCGAAAATGTTTTTCACAAATATCCATTTTCAAAATGCCTGTGGTAGAGGATTTCCTAGAGAGTATTCAGAAAATCTGTCCCCCTCTCAGAAGGCCTTTTCCTCCTTGGGAATTAAATAGTGTCCTTTCTCGACTTGTGTCCTCCCTTCGAACCCATTCATAAAGTCTTTCTTCAACATCTTTCTTGGATGGCTTCCTTCTTGGTCGCTATAATCTCTGCACACAGAGTTAGCTAAATACAGGCCCTATGCTCCCATGAACCCTACACAATATTTCACAGGAGTAGAGAAGAGGACACATCCTAAATTCATCCCTAAAGTAGTGTCATATTTTCATGTCAGTGAGACTATCTCTTTTCCAACATTTTTTCAAAATCCTCCATCAAAATATCTCCATACTATCAGTGTAAGGATGGTTTTGAAGTTTTATTTAGAAAAGATGAGCAACTTTTTTTTTATCAACTATGGTTCTTTAAGGGCAAGATTTACCACTTCAAAGCAATCTAGATATATTGTCTCCCACATAATCCTAATTTATCATAGAGCCAACAAAACCTTGCCTGGGAAACTGAATCCCATACCATCAGAGGTAAAGCAGCTACTGCTGCTTTGCTTAGAAGCATTCTTATTTCTAAGATTTGCAAAGCTGCTACTTGGAGAGCCGTTCACACCTTTACGAGACACTACTTTCTTCATATATGAAGACAGATGCCCGGGTTGGGCAAACCTTTCTAAGAAATCTGTTTGCTTAAGTTTTACTTCTTCCATTTTCTCCCTTCCTCACGGATTTCCTTGGGGATGAGCAAGCTAATCTATTCAGTGCTTATGATTATTGGTGAAGATCCCATGTGAAAGAAGGAATTGTTTCTTACCTGTAATTCTAGTTCTCTCTCTCAAGGTGGTCTCATTGAAATCATACGCAACCCTACCTCCTCCTCAAGGGAAGGGAGACAGGTTGATTTGATCTTTTTCTGTTATTTATTGCATCAAAAAGAACTGAGTAAAGTGCCACTTACAAGGCATGATGGGACACTAGGGTCAGAGATCTTACAGGTGCTGTGTTCTATTCACATTGTTTCAATGCCGCAGACTGTATTGCCTTATTTTTTTACTACCATTCACTTTAAGATAAAGTAAAACGTTTGTGAAGAACATTTTAAAATGCAACTCTTATTTACAGTGGTTTTAATAAAGCTGTATGCTTTTCTTCTAATTTTTATAATAAATTTAATGGAATTGGCACTACAGCCTGTCTAAAGGCTACACAATTCTACATTTTGGTCGTATATACTTCTGGCATTTCAGAAGTTAGATGCAGATACTGTGAAAATGTGACGTTGAAAGATCTTCCCCGGGGTCCCCGCAAGGGGGCACACTATTCAGTGCTTACGATTTTAGTGGCGATTTCCTTGAAAGAGAACTAGGATTACAGGACTTCTTGTTTCTTTTGAAATCTTTTTGTATTTCTGGTAGATATTTACAACTGCAGATTCCTTACCACATAATACTCTCCAGGAGCCAATTTGGATCAGTTAAACTTTTATCCTATAATTGCTCCTGCATGGCACCTAAGTGGCACTGTGTGGATCTGTGCTGACTCCTTACTGCCCTAGAAGTAATGGGTGAAGCCACGTACTAACACCACCCCTGCACATGGACCTTAGTTCCTCCCATTCCACATCTTCTGAGGCAAATGCAGAACTCCTCTCCCAACATGGTTGTATTTTTTTCAATGCTTTCTAATCAATTTTATGACTGTGCTAGGGAATGACATCACCACCCAAAACAGCAGGCTCCAAAACCATGCTGTGACAGGAAATTGATGTCAGTCACAGACCTGCCTGATGTGTGTTTGACAAAATCAACGCCGCAGCCGGGGGAAGCTGATCGTCGCAGCCCAGAAGCCCAGGAGGGCTTGGGACGCGCCCTTCTGGAAAGGCCGAACCCCGGTCCTTGCTGGAAGCCGCCGTACTGTTGCGCGGACCTCTTACCTGTAGGAGAAGCCCTAGAACCCCACTGTATCATGGCCAACAATGCAACTAACAAGAAGGTGCACAGGGGGTATAAATATGAAGAAATATTTCTCTTAAGTGAAAAAATTAATTAGTCACTGGAAATTATTTCTTTCTTAACAAATCCTGTCTCTTTATTCGTTTTTTGTGTCTCCTTGTCTCGCTCTCATAGACTATATACAATACTTAATATATAACAATACCACAATATATGTGTATTATGTACAACAACAAAAGACAATTATTCTTACAAACAAAAGACATAAAACATGAGATATTAAGAAACAATATTTGAAAATTCTTTTTAGCACTGAAGTCATTCAATATATAAGCTGCTAAGACATTATATGGCAAACAGTCTTGTAATATGAGGTAATGTAGTTTTTGTATTGTCCATCAAGAAGTACTTTCTTGCTGATGTTTATATGCAATACATTCCTGTTTTCATAATCCCATTTATTCAAAAATTCAAACAAAACATTCCTCCAAACATTATAGTCGACGCGTTTCGGCCTTTTCTACTTCTGGCCTCCTCAGGACATCAAAGAACAATGCCTTAACATCACGATGACAATAACATAATTGCAGAAGCTATTGCTTAGGTTAAATCTTTCATCAGGATCAGCCTCACACCCATAGAGTAAAGTTATCTCTTCCAATTTGCTTAAAAGGCTGCCAGCTCAAAAAATTATTTACGCGCGTCTGTTACAGGCACCGCTCTTCGTGCTCCATTGTTCGCCGATACTCAAAGGAAAAGCACTGTTGCATGGATTGCAGTGGCTCCCGGTTGCCAGACGGAGCAACCCTGAAGCCCAGGAGGGCCCGGGTTGTGCTCCCAGTCTAAGGAGCCCTTAATTACGAGCTGGGTGGCTCTTCCCCCCCCATCGAGTTCTCGGGGTGTTCGCGGTTACCAGGCGGGGCAGTAACCTCAACTGAGGTTTTCCCTGTCCTAGCTGGGCCCCACAAGACCCCCCCTAATCCTTGGTAGGCCGAGGTGGCGATCCTCGATGGAGGTCCTCGGTCCTACTTCCCTTGAAACCTTATACTTGGTGCGGAGCATGGAAGCTCCGGGCTTTTGGGACACAGATATCCCCGCTTGTGCCTGCATAATTTTGGCACCTCATACAGATGGCAGACTCTAACCACCGGACCGGGTGAGAACACTGTCACATACTGTAATCATAAGTGCCTTCATGAGGTGATCGCCGCAATCATGATAATGCTTTATCATAATAGTAGGTGTTAGGACTTGTGATATGTTCTCTAATGATCCGGGATATTTTGGAAGTGTTTATGACAAGTGCATATATTTCTTTATGGTGATTCCTGACTACTGCTTATGTTGCAGGATCCTGAGTATTTCCATGTTGTAATGTGACAACTGCTTATTCTTGCAGAGTATTAGTAACTTGTGTAACGTTCTGACAACTGCTAAGGTGGCAGGGTATTACTAACATGTAATGTTTGGTCTAATTATGTTTTGTGCAATACAGTTTATTTTTATATAGCTCAGTGTTGTGTTTACTTTGTGGTGTACATATTGCGTCTTCCGTGTGTTGTGCAAACGCTTTACACATTGCCTCCGGGTTAGGCCTGACTGCTCGTGCCAAGCTACCAAGGGGGTGAGCAGGGGTTATCTTGGACGTGTAACTCTCTTGCCCTGACTAGAGTGGGTGGGTTCTGCCTGGCTTAGGTACATACCCTAGCCAACAAGAAACCCTATTTCTAACACTGGTAGTTTGGACCGATCCAAAATTTCTACAAAGCGGGTATCTCATTTTCATCTTAGTCAGTCTGTTGAGTTGCCAGTCTTTTTCCATAACCCAATTAGGTTGTGGAACGGGCCCTACATACATTAGATATTAAAAGACCCCTTATGTACTACATTGATAGAACCAAGACATTTAGAAAAATACAACAATTATTTGTTGTATTTTCAACACCACAGAAAGGCAGACCTATATCAAAGTAGGCATTGCCCGCTGGATTGTTAAATGTATACAGACCTTTCAGCTAAAGCAAAAATAACTCTACCTATCTCTTCAGGAGCCCACTTCACTCACAAGAAAGGAGCATCAGTCCTTTCTAGGCACTGCACCATTAGCTGACATATGAAAGGTAGCTATATGGTCTACACCACATACATTCGCAAAGCATTACTGCGTAGATGTGCTCGCTCCGCTCCAACCTAATGAGGGCTAAGCAGTTCTCTGTACACTATTTCAAACAAATAGCATGCACAGGTTAACCCCCGCTTTTAGGGAAGGATTGCATTTCAGTTTATGCTAGGCATGTCTATCTACAGCCACACATGCCTCAAACGGAAAATGTTACTTACCCAGTAAGTATATGTTCATGTCATGTAGTGCTGTAGATTTGCATGCACGCATCCTCCTCCCCGAACACCTGTGCGTGGTACAGATAATCTTAACATAATTTTTTCAGCATAGACATCTTGCTATACTACACTCTGCTCCACATTCTATGCTCACCTGCTTTGTGGGACAAACATTCTAACAATGGAACCAGCTAGAGGAAGAGTCCACATACTTTGTGGCTCGAAAGACTTCTTTTAAGAAAAACAACTTGCAAGCATCTAAGCCCAACACCCCATGGCGAGATTATACTAGGCATGTGAACACTTCATATCACAAACAGATGTTTACTGGGTAAGTAACATTTTCCTTCCTCACTAAGCACCCCACTTATCATGCAGATCTTCACAAGTAAGTTGTTTCTGGCTGCTCTGGTCCTTGATGAGTGGATGGTGTTCTTGGACCTGCAGATCACATATTTTCAAATACCCATTAGTTTGATGTGCTCCCTTTGGTCTCATCAGCATCCCTCAATCCTTGTTGTTCAATAAAGTGATGGAGATGTTTGCTACCCATCTATAGCGGTCAGGGCTATCCATATTTCCATACCTTGATGACTGATTGTTCAAGACAAGCTTACCACAATCATTTGCGGACTGTCAGGACGGCGACAACCATGTGGACATTGAGCTATAGTCCCTTGTGACTCCTCACAAAGGTTTCATTTGTTGGAGAAATCCGGAACACAAAAGGTCAAGGCTTTCTTTCAGCTGCAACAAGACCAGGACATTTGAGCTATAATTCTGATTTTAGCAGCTCAGGGGAGCTGCTCAGTCTTCTTAGCTTCTTAGCCTCCTGCATCCGCCTCATCAGCTATGCCAGCTGGCATGTGCACTCCACCTGGAGTTTGAAGTTCCAGTAGACCAAAGACTAAGAAAATCTGGCGGATACCATCCAGGTCTTGTGAGCTTGAGATTTTCAGTGGTAACTGCTCAAATGCAGTTAGTCTAGCAGCAAGCCCCTCTCCCTTTTCCGCTCAGAGCTGAAGCTTGTCTGGGGGAGATGGAGTTCAGGGAACTCTGGTCTCCCATAGACACTGGCTCCATATCGTTCTGATAGTTGCAGGCAGTTCTCTTGCAGTGAAAACCTTTCTTGCATCCCTGAAGGGGAGGCTGGTGTAGGTTCTCACAGACAACAACACCCAATTTGTGTTCCAATAAGTAGGGCAGATGAGGTCCCTGGTCCTGATTTAGGAAGGTGTCCTCTTCCTGATCGTGAACCACCTGGCTGGGTACATGAATGCCAGCGTGAAACAAAGTGAGCAGGTGGTGATTGCCAGATCACCCTTGGCATATACATGCAAGGTGGTGCAGGAAGTCTTCCAAGAGTAATGAGAAACCGGACTAAATATTTTCGCCACCATTGAGAATGCAGAGAGGCAAACATTTTGCATAATGGAGTTTCATTATAAGCACTCAGGAGATGCGCTCTGGGTGGGATGCAACATGGGAATTTTGCCTTCCCTGACCTCCCTCTAATACCTAAAGTTCTGAAAAAGAATGACTAGGCCAAGTCATCTTAGTGGCTCCAGATTGGGGCAGGAGAGTGTCATGCTGGGAACTTCTAGGCATGAGCGTACGTTCTCCGATTAGGTGTCGTCTTTAGGAGGACCTCCTATCGCAGCAACCAAGGCCTTACAAGCAAAGCTGTCAAACACCCTTTTGTTTGTTTTATTTTTAGCCCAGCAAGGCATTATTAAAAGTTATTTGTCCGCAGTTTTGCCCTCTCTACATTTGCCAGACCAGCCATTGGTTAAATCATCTGTTGTGTTGAGATTTATTAAAAGTTTGACCCACAAGTCACCTCTGAAAAAGTTGATGCCACATTAAGGCCTTAACTCTGTTTTTATGTTTCACATGTGCATCCCCTATGAGCCACTACATAGTTGCTTGCTGAGTTCCTGATTTTTAAGACTGCCTTCCGCAATGGGATTACATCAGCTTGTTGCGTGAGTGAACTTGATGCACTTTCAGTGAATCTGCTCTACACCAACTTTTCCCTGGACATCTTGGTGCTGAGGACTGTAGTGTTCAGGCCAAAGGTTATTACTCCCTTCCACATTGGGCAATGCACCAGCGTTCTTTGCTCTCCCTTTCCTGTCAAAAGAGGAGGAAAGGTTCCATTGGTTGTACCATAAGCTTTTCCATTGATTGTGCCAAGAACCATCAGTGGATTATCAACTTTTTGTGGGGTTCTGTAGATTAAAAAAGAAGGGGTATGCAGAACCAGAACCTGTCAAGGTGGATAGTTCTCTGCATTAAAATCTGATACACAGTGATGTAGCAGCCCTCTGGAAGGTCTTGGAACCCATTCCACCTGGGTTAAGCCTACTCCCACTGCTTTGACACATGGAGTCCTTGACATCCCTCAGGCTGCAACATAGACATCTACACACGTTGACAAAGCACTACAGCCTTGACATCCAGGTCTAGCTGAAAGGGTATTTCGTTTGCTTGGTACTGCAAGAATTTCTGCTCTGAATCCACTCTGCTCTCCACTTGTAGAGGTACTGCTTTGGTATCTATTCCAAGAGGAAGAATTTGTGGTTGGAAGTATCTATCAGGAAAACAAGTTACTAACCTTCATTAACCCTCTTTCGGGTGAATACTCAATCTAACTGCAGATTATTGATCACCCTCTCATCAACCCTCTCAAATTAGTATTCAGCACAGATATCAGCAATTGTTCACACTCTAAGTCTCAGGGTGTGAAAAGGAAAAAGACAAGAAACTGAAGTGACAGGATTGGTGCCTACATGAGACTCTGCTCTGTCACTTCCTGGGTGGTGTAGTCTCCTATCAGTCCTGCACAGAGCCACCTAACAGTGCATAGGAGCACTACTTGGAGAAACGATTTCTGCATCTAGGGTGGCACCTGGAGAGTATTGTAAGGTGAGGAATGCAGTTAGATCTGGTATCCATCAAGAAGGAATGTTACATAAGGTAAGTAACTTGTTCACCTCAGCGTTCTCAAGTCATTCTCAGATAACAATTTACTAAATGTTGTTTATTTACTGTACAAGTGCACTACGCTGTGGTTGTTGGAGTAATGTGTATATTAAGCACCCTTCTCAATTTTTTTGTTGTAACTTTAGAGGACCGATTAACTAGGCTCATATTGTAGATTTCTTATTCGAGTACAGTTTATTAACCTAAGTTGTAGAATCATAGTGTTGCGCTTTTGTTAACTCTACAGGCTGCACTTGTTTATTTGGACCCTGATCCTGTGTTTCTTTCTTTCCTACTCTTTACTGCGTTTAGCATGCCATATTTTTTTCTTGACACAAGCAAGTGCAGTCTGCTATTCTGTTTGTTCTGCAGATGTGGAATGCATTGGTTTTGTGATTGATGCTGTTTAGTACCATGGTGTTGGTATTGGCTTTCTGCCATGGAGCTACAGTATCTCACTGGCAACTGTCTAGTTTTTTCTATCTAAGCAGCACATGCTATGCTAATGCTGTATTAATATTGCTTCACATGCAGGACTGGATAATTGCTCCAGAAGGTTATCCGGCGTACTATTGTGATGGAGAGTGTTCTTTTCCACTGAATTCCTACATGAATGCTACAAACCATGCAATTGTTCAGACACTGGTAGGTTACTTCTCTCTGCCTGGATGTTTAAGTAACTCTTCTGGATGACATCCTCTCATGTGCAGTTGCCTTGGATGCTCTGTGGAAGCAGACTTTAAAATATGTTTATGTGACTTATGCCTGAAGTAGGAATGTTTCCTAAATATTTGAATGAATGCTAATGCTTCTTTGTTATTACAGCTGACAACCCATGAAAGATGAGGATAATGAGTAGCTAAAGCTCAGGCCTTTATTTAAGTGATTTGTGTGGGTAATTGTTGTGCTGTGGTAGCAACGTAATCTGTACATCTATTTTATTAAAATAATTAAAGGAAATGAAATAAGTACTGTCAGATTATCTTCCTAGGGAATTACTGAGCTCGTGTGTTTTTTAGATTGTTGGTGACTTTAGGAGAGAAGAGAGCTAAATCAGAGTAGACCATTCACAATCCACGGAAAGCACAGACTTTGGGACGGGGACTAAAGCGATCCTGAGTCAGTGGAAACATGGACTCTGGGACATCGTAGCGCAGACACCTGGCAGTGAAATGCTTTCCGACTTTACAGGGAAACATCAATAATGGGGCAAGGAAGCATGGCTACCAGGACAGTGTCGAACTAGACCGAGGGCATGGAATGCAGACATAGGGGCAGGGTGCCACAGACGTGCTAGTGCGTGGAATCAGAGACACTGACAAGGAATTTCAGATCTGTGATGGGCATCCTAGTGTACTTTAACAGAAACCCATCAGCACTGTGACCGCGGGATCAGGGACACTGCCGGAGGGACCCTGGAACATAGTGATTGGGAACTGTGAATTCTGCACACGGAGCTAAAGAAAGTGTACTGGACAGAGAACTTGTTGGAACTGGGAAATCACAGCGATGGAGTATTGGGCGTTTTATACAGGGAAACAGGGATACTGGGCAGAAAACCGACACTATGACTGGGGAATTGGGACACCAGAAGGGAAATTACAACAAGGCACAGGAATACAGAGAAACAAGGACCCTGCCACGGAAACAGGATTAGTAAATCACTAAGTCCGGTGTAACAGAAGACTGACAGCGGGCCACAAAAACACTTGGGGTGAGTGAGGCTGGAGAAAGGAGTCTGTATCCCACAAATCTGACTTAGGACAGCAGGAAACCCTCACCCATGAGGAAAGGCATTGTCCATTCAGCAGTGAGTGTGACGCAGTGTGCTATGACTATATCAAGTAACATACAATAACCTCACAATGTAAGCCTGCTGTTTTCGTCAAATGCCACACGCACTTCCAAGACCAAGAAGTAGGAAGTTGTAGGTTTTGGTTTACTTCATTGAGAGTTATTGAGACACACCAACAGGCAACACCCGCAATTTTTAGTTTTAATCAAAGTAAGATTCTACTCTGACCTCAGTTATTTAAAGGGTGAGTTATATACAGCTTGCAGATCTATAAGAGTCAAGCTACAAAATCGTAGTTAAAGTTAAGCAACCTTTTTTACATAGAATAAACGGTTAAAAATAAGGATGGCCAACGCCAATAGGTCTTGGTTGCATTATCACTTATAAAGACAGACCTGGGCATGCTGAATCTGATCAGCGACCTGGCAGCTGAACTTGATTTCTGGGGACGCCGAAGATCCTATAATGATACCGATTAGATTGCTAGCGCGCCTTTGTCCTTAGTAAGTAAACTTACAAGGAGACGCGTATAGGTTGATTAATCTTTTGGATCGCATAGGGTATCTTAGTAAAGCATAGCAAGTAAATAAACTTCAATAATCAATCTGATTGACTCAAAAACCATTGATAAATCTAATCGGAAAAACCACCATGACTCATATTAACGTTAGTTCTGTTTATTCCCTATTAGTTACAACTCTAATCATAAACCTTATTCAACAATATCATGATTACCAATTTCTTTATTAGCAACATATGCAATGAATTCTCATCATTTTATTAATATGCAGTCTACGTTAAACAAAATGATAGCAATTCATAATATATCGAATGATTCAGCAATATAAGTCAGTCAGTCTAAGTCACCCTAAATCACCCTTGTTAGCCTACCTATCTCCAGGTTAGCATCAGCGTGTGGGTCTTCATGCTAAAACAATTTAGTCAAAAATCATTAATTTGGATATCTATCTAGAAAAGGAAAACGTTTAAACAGCGCAGTTCGTACCTAGATTTCCCCCTTCATGTCATGACTTTTTATTAGGGTCTCTCAGTTCGTCCCACAATTTGCCCATTGGTCAATCTTATCAGAGGTTATGACTCTAACCTTTAATTTTTGTTTACCACTTGTCTACGTTATTTTGAGAGTCAAGTTTCATTAACATGATTGGTTCTTTTGTCGATGAGAACATCATCCGGTTCTTCAGGTAACAAAATTGTTGCTCCCAGCTCTTAGTCTGTAGCTCCATTGTTCAAGTCCTGGGAAAGTACATTTATCCTACTCTACACATAATTGTATCAATTTGTTCTGATCGTCTCCTGTCCGCTGGTGAGTTTGCAGTTTTCTCTTAGCAGAGCTCATCGTTGAACTCTTTACAGTTCAAGGTTCTTTTCTCCAGTTCTAGTCTGCGGCAGCTCATCGTGTCTCCATGTTAAGCAGGCAAGGCCCAGAGCTGACTAGGCCTTTGGCTAAACTAAGAACGTGTGGCATTACAAAACATAGATTATCTCGTTAATTATGATATATTAATACAAAACTTTAAAACATTTAACACTATTTAGTACTGTTAGCACAGATGGTGACCACTCCCAGTGGGCACATTTTGCACATTACACTTTATTTTCGCTTATTAATATTGTTCCTCTTCTTAGTATGTATATGCAAATCATGAGCATATTCTCATATTAGCATATCTGCTGCAACAAGATGGACAACCCTTTGGCGTCTCTAGCAATCAGTTTGTTTTCCTATAAAATGAAAAATATCTTGCAGTGAAAACAAATACCAGTAGATGACTGCTTGTTGTAAACCATGCATTAATCAAATAAACAGTTGAATGTGATGAATAAACCATGTTTGAGTGTGGTTTTCACACGTAAAGTAGTCGCTCAAGAGTTGCAACGCAGCCACTTCCTATGAGGAGGAAAGATGCATCAAACAGACAATAACATGTCTCAGTTGATTCAAGATATAATTAATGTTGACACAAAGGAATGATTTAAGAGATCTGCCTCAAGCAAAGCATTTTTGCAGGATTCTGATCCAAACCCAGCTTTGTGTCTATTATTATAAGCAATATGTTCTCCGAGAAGCTGGTATGTCAACCCAGCCCCCAAAAAGAAATTCGATTTTCTAATGAAGCTTTAATAGCAGCCTATGTGCTCAGGCGAGTTTATTGTTTTTATTTATGAATACATAGAGTTATGCAACGCGTATGCTTATTGGCTAGGAGACAATACAATCAGTAACGAGTTTTCTAGAAATGTCAAACAGATATATCATGTCCTGGTCAGCATCACATTGCTTTTACTTTTATTGAACGTTTTATTGAATCTAGTCATCACTTCGCATCGCTCCAGAACGCACGTGCAACGGTATTTAATAGTTTCCTAGTGTCTACTAGTGTGGCTTTAGTACTTAGTACCTAGACCAGTGTTTGTTAGGTAGACGGGTTTGCCTGAAAATGACTTAACATTGTTACATCTGTTTTTTCAGGTTCATTTCATCAATCCGGAATCCGCTCCAAAAGCATGCTGTGCTCCTACGCAACTGAACCCTATATCGGTGCTCTATTTTGACGACAGCTCCAATGTTATCTTGAAGAAATACAGGAATATGGTGGTCCGGTCCTGTGGCTGCCATTAGAGTACTGAAAACATGATTACACTGCGATGCTTTTTACACGGGAACATTCTTTTTAATATGGATTTTGCAAAAGATGTATGTGTCCTGGATCACTTTTATCAATATCTATTTTTCAAGCACTCCGGGACCCTATTTTTTGAAAAAATTAATAAAATAAAACGATGGTTTCTGGATCACAATGCATTTTTTTTAAACCTATTGCATTACCGCATTATTCACTTACATTATATTTGCAGCCTACTGAGGCAGAATCATAATCAGAATTTTGGTTTGAAATTTGTTTTTCTCTGTGGCTGTCTGTTGCACAACTGTTTAAATCTGTTGGATTATTTTGCTATTGGCAGAAATAATGAAGGGAAATCGTCTAGACTTGACAATGTTTCATAAAACCTTCTACGCTTTTTTGGTGAACCGCTGCTCTGGAACCAGAAGCTCAGGCTCAACTAATTGAATATTCCCTTTGTGTTGGCTTAGCTTTAATGATGGTAGATGCGGTTTTAATAGCTTGGATGCGGCCAGCGCAAAAATAGGCAAGAGAGACATACTGAGTCTTTGAGTTGTTGGTATATTTTTGGAAAGTGGTTAATATAGCCGTAATATTTATATTTTTCAGAGAATTTTAATGGTGTAATTTTACTTCAAATTTGTTATCTAGAAATAAAAATACAGTTCTCCAGTACTGGATCTTTCATAGATTCACATGTTTGAATCCAACCCGATGTTGATGTGGGAGACCCATAATACATTCCAAAGCAGTGAAAGTAATATACATAGCTTACAATGACAAAATACATTGATCTTACTAGCTTTACTACATCATTTATAAGGAACCAAACTACGTCCAATAGCACCCTTAGAACACTCCTAGCAGAGGCATCTTCCCTCACATTTTCTACAGCACATCATGTAGGATGGATTCTCTCTGAGTTCTGTTCAGTTCTGCTTTTTCGCAGACTTGGCATCCCCAAATTACTTTTGCTGTGTCAACATGTCAGAACCTTTGAAGAAAGGATTCTTTAGACCTTGTGGGACCTGTGCAAAGAACAGACTGTATTCGAAAGACCTTCAAAACTTGTAGAACCTTTTCTTCTAAAACTCTTGTGGATAGAGAGAGAAGGTGGTTATTATAGCTCAAAAAAACTCAGGGCAAAAACTTCTGTTGTCTCTAAGGACAACTGTCTTCCGACAGTGAGGGCTCACCTCACAGGAAAAATCTAAGAAAAGGGAAGGACTGCTTGGGTCACCAGAGGGGCACAAGAAAGCCTTTGAAAATATACATCATGAGTCTTCAAAAGGGACCTTGTATAAAGAAAGGTGAGCTGCTTTTCCCTCTGATGCAGAATCTGAACCCTCTATCCCATCCTCGGCCTTAGCCTTGAGGCCCCTAAAATCCTCCTCAGATCTTGTTTTAATCAAATATAAACTTACTGTAAAACTCTCATTGATCATGGCAACACAGTCAAAATCATTGTTGATGCAAGGAAAGCTAAGACGACCATCACATTGTCTGTAATCACTCTATCGACGACCACCCTCGTTGATAATGACCACCTCATTGATGACTGCCTTGTCGATGACAACAATAATGACACCTTCGGCGGGCATGCCACCACTGTTGATAACCACATCATCAATGGCAAAGAAGCCTTCGTATTGCTTTGACTTCGTATTGGTTTGATTGTGCCTGTTTTTTCGTTTTCCAGCTCTTGCCGGTTTGTTCTGACCCTGCTGCTGCATCCCCTGCGGCCCAACCCCCCTCGCGCCTCCATTGGCCACTCCCTCCCAGCTGCTCCTCCCTCCCACCGCCCCTTCTTAATGGTGGCCGTTGCGCGGCGCCTAGTGTGACCCCCCTGACCTGCTTTGGGCCAGGAGTACACTCTGCTCCACCAGCCTGTGCCCGTGACCCTGCCGTTGATGCAAAGTCCCTGGTGCCTAGCGGTAGGCATATCTACTTTGTACTGAGTATTTTGTTCTTTGCATATAGTATTTCATTTCTTGCAATTTGTTTTTTGTATTACTCACTGTTTTTAACTTTACCTGTGCCCATTTTGTGCTCGGCTTCGTATTGCTTTGATTGTGCCCGTTTGTTTTGCTGGTTTGTTCTGACCCTGCAGCTGCGTCCCCTGCGGACCCGCCCCCCTCATGCCCCCATTGGCCACTCCCTCCCAGCTGCTCCTCCCTCCCACCTCCCCTTCTTAATGGTGGCCGCTGGCGCGCCAGGGGAAGCCTGTCTGTGCCCATCCACGCCTGGACCGTGCCCAGCGCCTGTCCCCCTGGTCCACGCTCCCCCGGCTCTCCCAAACGCCACTACTCCTCCACAGAGCTCCTTGCTCTCAACCCCGGCCGGCACACCACTTGCGCCCAGGCCAACCCCAGACACACACAAGGACCTTTCACATCCCACTCATGCCACTTCTCTTGCACTCATACCAACAACACCAACAAGCACCACAACAGCAAACCCCCCCCAATCGCCTCAACTTCATCCTCCTTAACACCCGCTCCTTCCACAAGCACGCCATCAAGCTTTGGGACCTACTCACCACAAACTCTCCCGACATCGCCTTCCTCACTGAAACATGGATGAACTCCTCATCAGAACCCGACATCACCATAGCCATCCCAGAAGGATACAAAATCACCCGTAGAGACCGCACCAACAAACCAGGAGGAGGAATCGCCATAATACACAGAAACTCCATCAAGATTTCCACTAACACCAAAGACATCCTAAACAACGCACAGCACCTACACTTTCAAGTACACATCAACGCCAACACCACCCTAAGAGGAACCCTCATCTACAGACCACCAGGACCCCACCCCCCATTTTGTGACACCATCGCCGACACTATCAGCTCCCACGCCCTCACCTCCACAGACTACTTGCTCCTTGGTGACCTTAACTTTCACCTGGAAAGCACCCACGACTGCAACTCCACGGCCCTGCTTGACAACCTCGCAAACCTCGGCCTCAAGCAACTGGTCACCTCAGCCAGACACACGCTAGACGCCATCCTCACCATCGCCATCTTCATCACTCACACCACCAAACTCCACTGGACTGACCACCACTGCATCTGTTTCTCCTTCCTGAAACCCACCACCAGCATCCTACTCCCCACCGCAAGTGGAACAAAATCTCCAAAGAAGAACTAATCTCCAACCTTGCACAAGCCCCACGCTTTCCAGCACCAACAACCACAAACGCCGCCGCCCTCAACCTCACACGATGGCTAGAAACATGCGCAGACTCCCTCGCCCCATTAAAAATAAACAACAACACCCGCACCATCAAGACTGCCCGCTGGTTCACCACATAACTTCAGTCTTCCAAACGAGAATGCCGAAAAATTGAGAAAGCCTGAAGCCAAGAATGCTCAATGAGCAACTTCTCCGCCCTCAAATCAGCCATGCGCAAACATCACCAACACATCCAGACCTCCAAACGATCCTTCTACAAAGAACGCACAGACAACAACACACACAACAGCAAGCAACTTTTTGCCATCATCAAAGAACTCACCAAACCCAAATCCTGCACCATCGACCCTCCACATTCCCAAGACCTATGCAACTCCCTCTCCAACTACTTCCACAGCAAGATCGCAGACATACATGACAGCTTCACATAGTCCTCACCCACCAACACCGACACAACCAACAACCCAACACACTGCCGCACCATCCTACTGAACACCTGGACCCCCACCAACGACAAACAAATCGGCAAAACCATGAGCTCCATCCACTCAGACTCCCCAACAGACCCTTGCCCCCACCACATCTTCAACAAGGCCAGCCAAATCATCGCTCCCATGCTCCGGGCCGTCATCAACAGTTCCTTCGAGACCGCAACCTTCCCAGACATTTGGAAACACGCCAAAGTCAACGCTCTTCTGAAAAAACCCAACGCAGACCCTGAAGACCTCACAAACTACTGACCCATCTCTCTACTCCCCTTCCCCGCAAAGGTCATAGAGAAGATACTAAACTTACAACTGTCTCGCTTCCTAGAAGACAACAACGTACTCAATGTCTCCCAGCTTGGATTCTGCAAAAACCACAGCAACGAAACTGCCCTCATCACCTGTACAGACAACATCAGGACCAGATTGGACATGGGCGAGACCGTCGCCCTCATCCTCCTAGACCTCTCCGCAGCTTTTGACACTGTATGCCACCAAACCCTCTGCACACGCCTCTTCGCCGGAATTCGCCACAAAGCCCTGGACTGGCTCACCTCCTTCCTCTCTGAAAGAACCCAAAGAGTTTGCCTCCCTCCTTTCTGGTCTACAGCCACCAAGAAAATCTGTGGGGTCCCCCAAGGATCCTCCCTCATGCCCACCCTTTTCAATATCTACATGGCTCCTCTCGCCAACATCATCCGCCCCCACCGCCTCACCATCATTTCATACGCTGACGACACCCAGCTCATCATCTCCCTCACGAGGAACCCATCTACCACCAAGAATAACCTACACGCCGGACTCCTCGCCATCGCCAACTGGATGACAACAAGCCAACTCAAATTGAACTCAGATAAAACTGAGATCATCATCTTCGGCCCCAACAAGACAGCATGGAATGACTCTTGGTGGCCCACCACCCTTGGTCCACCCTCAACATCCACCACCCATGCACACAATCTTGGCATCGTACTGGACTCATCTCTCCCCATGGCTCAGCAAATCAACGCCATATCACCCTCCTGCTTCAACACCCTTCGCATGCTACGCAAGACTTTCAAATGGATTCCCTTAGAAACAAGAAGAACGGTCACTAACGCCCTCATAAGCAGCAGACTGGACTACGGCAATGCCTTCTATGCAGGGAACACAGCCAAGCTTCAGAGAAAATTCCAGCGTATCCAGAACGCAGCCGCACGTCTCATCCTCAACCTCCCCCGCCACAAACACGTCTCCGCCTACCTCAGATCGCTACACTGGCTGCCCATCAACAAAAGGATCATCTTCAAAGTCCTGGTCCATGCTCACAAAGCCCTGCACGATACCGGACCAGCCTACCTCAATGAACAAATCAACTTCCACAAGCCAACTCGACAGCCCCGCTCCGCCGACCTTGCCCTCGCTACATTCCCCTGCATCCAACACACCACCTCTGGTGGCAGATCCTTTTCCCACCTCGCCGCCAAAACCTGGAACTCCCTCCTCACCAACCTACGCAAGACCCAGGACCTCCTAACCTTCAGAAAGCACCACAAAACATGGCTTTTCGAGCAGTAAACACCACCCTCCCCCTCACCCCCAGCACCTTGAGACCCTACCGGGTGAGTAGGGCGCTTAAGAAATTTGTTTCCTTGATTGATTCATTCACTGTTGATCCTCATGTCTGATTTGACCTCGTCAGCATTACTTTTTACACCATCTACGAGACAACCTGCACAGGACAAATCACGACTAGAGCACACCTCCCCTAGCAAAGTGTCCCCTTTACCACATATCCACTTGTTAGACTTAGAGAAGTCTGATGACGATGATGGGCCTTTTGGACCAGCTCATAGCCCATCTCAGCTGCATGGGAAATTCCAGGAAGAGGATGCTGATGAAGATGATTACTATGAGCAGGTATATCAATGACAACAGTAAGTGGAAAAGCCAAATCAGTATATGGAGCAGACCCATTTTTTTTTCTCCACCTGCAGGACTTGAAGCCATAATTCATGTACTTGTAGCCCTGGTACAAGAACTGCAGGGCATGTTGCAGGACTGCTACAAACACTTTTCTACACCTGCACTGACAATATCCATACCTATGTGTCCATTACCTGCAGCACCTGGATCACCGGATCATAAGCTGCCACTTGCTGCACCTAGAATAAAGCCAATGTCGAACATTGCCATGCCTCCCAGGGATGAGCCTTCTCCTTCAGAAGATTATAGAGAAGAGGGCAGAATCCAGGACACTCAATCAGTGACCAATGAGTGGGACAACTATCTCATCCCCACACCTTCTTGTTCTGTGACTCAACCAGTAGGTTCTCCACTAGAAGATATTGGTGGTTTTCCTACTTCAATAGAGGGAACTGCTACATGTTTTCAGATCCCAATTACAGTGAATTAATCAGATAACTTCCCGTGTGATTTTAAGGAACAGTCAATAAAGACAGTTGGAGCAATCCCTATAACTGACTACATCTTGGGGGGAGGGGGGAAGGGATTAAATAATGAAAACCCCTGCCACTGTGACTGCAGTTATTCCGAGAACCGACAAGTAGTGTGAGGCCCCTGAGTATTTTACAGCACATCTGGTAGGATATCCAAAACCAGACTCAGTCATTACACAAGCTACCAAGCCAGTAAAAAAAAAACTTCCACACCCATCTTAACACCACCTGGCAAGGAGGGTTGATGCCTTGGCAATATAGGGAAGCAGTTCTTCATCATCTCAAACACTACTGTATGTGCTGCAAACTCTCTAGCAATTCTGGGCAGGTATGACCACCAGGTGTGGTCAGACAATGTTGCTTATCTAGATTTTCTGCAGGGAAGACAAGAGCAAGAAATAAATTGTTGGAGGGATTAAAATCATCATCCAAAATGATAGATTGTGCCATGTACATAGCTTCCCTATGTTTCCAACATCTCGCAGGGGCAGCAGTCCTTAGACAACAAGGTTAGCTTGAGGCTACAGCATTTCGTCCTGAAGTGCAAATAAAAATCCTAGACATGCAATATGATGGCACTGCGTTGTCTAGAAAGCACATCGATATTGTCTTGCAGTCATTCAAAGCAGACACTGACACCACAAGGTCATTGGGTACCCTTCAGTTCAGGAAAACAACTTTCAGATGGGTGTGTGGTTGAGGTACCTTTTCCTATCCTGGAGGATAGCAGTGATAACAGTTGTATCAACTCTGTCAGCCCTTTCAGCTTTCCTGTCAGCAGCACTAGCCATACCATACACCACCAGCAGCTGCCCATTCTAAGCAGCAGCCAGTGAGAAAGTAAACAACACCTGCAAGAGACACTGGCAGAAAGCATTGACAACATCTTAGTGCCAGTCAAATTCCCCCTCAGCACCCCACTCTCCGGGAGCACAAATTTCTCAGTCATCAGTGGCGAAAGATTACTACAGACAAATAGATTCTCAGTCTCATCACATATGGCCATACCCTGGAGATCACACAGATTCCACCTGCCACTCCGCTAAAATGAGAGCCTCCACCCCATGTCCATCTTCTTAAGGAAGGGGCACTAGCCATGTTGATCAAGGGTGCCATAGAAAAAGTTCCACACTCTTAGAACTGAATGGATTTCTATTCTTGGTTTTCCCTGGTTAGGAAGAAATTGGAACAATGGAGTCCCATTCTGAATATCAGGAAATTCAAGTACCTGAAAAAGAAATCCTTTGTATTGTCTCTCTCCAACAGAGTCTGTCACTCCTTAATTATGGGGATTTAATGTCAAGCCTGGATTTCAAGATTCGCATTTCCATTTCCCTGTCCATCCCAAACATCACAAATGTCTCAGATTCCGGGTAGCCGGCACTCACTATCACTCCAAAGTGCTTTCCTTTGGTCTCAGGTCAGCCCCTGGATTTTTACGTAATATCTTGCCCCAGTGGCAGCCCATCTCAGACATAAAGTCCTACAGGTATTTCTGTACCTCGATGACTGACTCATAAGGGTACCACCTATTCAGCAAGCGTCAGAAGCTGCAGCAATGTGTCTACAACTGTTTCAATCCCTGGGGCTCACAGCAAATTAACAAAGGTATCGGTTTTCTCCCTCTAACGAGGATAACCTTTCTAGGAGCAACCCTGCTCATGACACTAGCTCAAACTCTTTAAAAAAGAAATTCTGTTTCTGTCCATCTTATAAAATCATTTGTCTGCATGTTATCTACCATTCTCCTGGTGCCTTTTGCGCGTCTGAGGAGACCTCTCCAAGAAGAAGTACACAAACAATGGGTCCAGTTCCCCGGCTCATTCGACAATGTCATACAGACCACACCAACTAAGAGAAACTCACTGCTTTGGTGGATAAAGTCCAACAGTATGATCCGGGCTAAAATTCCTGTCTATGGTTCCCAAATACATCATCAAAACAGACTCTTCTCTAGAGGGCTGGGGTGTCCATCTCCAAATAAGCCACAAATTGAATCCCTCACAATCCAAAAAGCACATAAACTTCCTGTAACTTAGGGCAATTTCTCTAGCCATTCAATCCTTCTTGCTGAGAACATGAGGATCATTCATATTAAAACGTACAGACAACACCACCAGCATGCATTACCTCAACAAGCAGGGAGGTACAAGATCTCAGATCCTGTATCTGGAGGCACAAGAAATATGAAAATGGGCTTTGACAGACCAGGTATCCATAAGAGTTGAACATTTGCTGGGGGTGAACAACAATTTGGTGGACAGCTTAGGCAGAACCAGTTGGAGCTTTAAGGAATATGAGCTAAATCAATCTATTCTCAACACCATAACCAATGAAGGAGCAAACCAAACCTGGATCTCTTTTCTTCTAAAGAGAACCGAAAATACTGGTTCTATGCAAGCCGGGAACCTCAAGAAGGGTTGTGGGGGAATGTGTTTTCAATCAGACGGTCCGGGAACTATGCATACTCTTTTCCCCCATTCACTCTTAATCCTGGGCTCCTCAGAAGATGAAGAGAGAACCATGCCGGCTAATACGTGTTACTCCACAGTGGCCCAGACAACGATGGTTCACGGAGCTTCTACTGCTATCGGAAGACCATCACATTCAACCAGCGCCCCGGTAGGATTTGCTCTCAATGAAGCACAAGCAGGTTCTTCATCTGAGCCTGACTTAACTGCATCTATTGGCCTGGCTCCTGAATACCATGACCTGCAGCACCTAGATATCCCAGAGGACTGTAAGAAAATCTTGGCAAGTCCCAGAGCTGACCCCACCAACAAAACCTATTTAACTGAAATGTAAGCGTTTTTGCCTATGCTGTCAACAGTCCAACATCCATCTGATTTCATCGCCTCCTGAACAGATTTTGCTGTATCTTCTCTTTCTGGCCGGATTTGGCCTGGTACATTCTTCCATTAGCGTGCACCTAGCAGCCATCTCAAGATACTTAAGAAAATAAGTTCTCCTTCTTTGTGCTTAACAAATTGATCGCACCATTTCCCTGGGGCATAGTTAGGGTTTTCCTTCTGATTAGGGCAACTTCCCCAACCAGGCAACTGAATACAATATTGTCACAACTCAAGAAGATCCCTTTCAAAGTTGTTCACAGGGCAGAACTAAAATCCCTATTATGGAAAGTGGCTTTGCTTTTGGCTCTCTCTTCTTTAGGGAGGGTAAGCGAACTTCAAGCTTTCACAATAAAAGAACCTTTCTTGCAGTTCAAAAATAATACTCTTCTCCGAACGAATCCAAACTTCATCCCTAGAGTGTCAACAGGTTTCCATCTCAATGAACCTGTTGTGCTCAATAATTTTTCCCCCAGATATGCACACACCTGCCGGATGAATATTGACTTCAAAAGGTGGTTGAAATTCGCTTTGCATTGCACAGAGAATGTATGCAATGCAGACCAGATATGCATGGCATATGGAAACCATAGCAAGGGAGGTCCGGTTTCTAAAGCCACCATAGCAAGGTGAATCTTAGCAGCCATTCAATACAGCCATAGTAAGGCTGGTCTACCTTAGAGGAGAGACCAAGGCACACTCAACCAGGGCAGTCTCTACAACTGCATCCCTGTTTGCTGGAGTGCCCATCGAGAGTATATGCTGTGCTGCAACATGGCAAAACAGGCATATATTCACTCAGCATTATTGCCTGGACTCGGCGCAGTGCAGTGATTCAGCAGTGGGGTAAGCAATACTTCGGCATCTTTTACAATAAGGTGAGCCATGTATCATAAAACGTGTGTGTAAGTATAAATGTATAAATATATATATATATATATATATATATATATATATATATATATATATATATATATATATATATATGTTTGATGGCTTGTGTAGCTGTAGATACACATGCTTTGCATAAGTCCACCCTCTAGTGTTTGGCTCGGAGTGTTACATGTTGTTTTTCATCGTAGAAGTTTTTCGAGTCACGGGATTGAGTGACTCCTCCTCTCAGTGATACTGCGCATGTGCATCGAATCCCTCGTTAGATTGGTTCTTTACGCCGTTGGGTTCGGATGCGTTTCCTCTCGGTAGATCTCGGTTCAGTATTATCTGAACTTCTCCCTTCTTTCTATAAACATCGGTATAGTTTTAATCGCATTTTCCAACCTTATAGTCATCCGATTTTAATCGTCTGGGCCGATTACACGCCCTTAGGTGCGACTTTTCCCTTTTTTTGGCCTACTTCAACACGTTGTATTTGGACGATATTAGGCTGATGGAACGGATTCCGTTTCATTTTTGCCCTTGGTGTCACGCCAAATTTCCATACACCGATCAAGATTTGGTGTGCAATCGATGTCTCTCTCCAGATGACAGAGAAGAAAACTGTGGTGCTTACAGGTCGTTTCGATCCAAAAAGACTCTTAGGGATCGAAGAGCGTGTCAAATGGAGATGACGTTAGTCATCAGAACACAGGCCTGACATCTTCGGGGACGAACACGCACAAGAAGAATTAGCACAGCGTGCAACCGTTTCAATCGCAGACTCTGATTTGGATCAAGATTAAGATGTCGACATCCAATCCATCCCACCGGCGCAGTACACCAGTACATCAGCCCCATCCCATCACCCAAGGACAGTTAAAAAGAGTTATTCGGTCCTCCACTGCCTGCAAGCCATAGTCAGACCTGAAAAATACATTTAGATGACCAACCCTCGGGTTCGACATTGAAACAAAAGAAAATGGTGCATTGGGCACACAGCAAACAGCATGCCACATCTGTTTCAGTACCAAGCCGAAAATGTGATTCTTCTACCTCAGAGCCAAAAAAAGTAACAGTGCTTTCGGAGCCGACATTTTCGGCCCGACTCAAGCATTTGGTATCCAGGTTTTCAGAGCTGAAACTTGACGGTGATAGCTACTGAGGAATCATCAGAAATACAGCCCATTTTAGGCTCTATGGATAATAAACAGCAAAAGATCCCTATACAGAAAGACACATAGCCTCATCATAGCCTCTCCACTAACAATCAAAAGAAACATAACTTTTCTCGAAACTTTAGATGCTGGGCCTCCACCTACTAACGTATTTAAACAAAAGGAGAAACAGAAGGAACCACAGCAGCCTTCACCACCACGTTCTCCTTTCCTTCCTGCTTCTGCATCACCTGATACTCCACCAACTTCAACCAACACAGTTTTCTCCACAATCTCTTGTTTTACCACATAGGGATGATTTCTAGGATGCTCAAGAGGATCTAGATCCATGGGATACATATAACACAGATTCCATTCTTCCTAATGATCCTGAATTATACTCTGCAAGGCCATCTCCCCTTGATGATACTACTGCTTACAATCAGGTTATAGCCAGAGCAGCTGCGTATCATAATGTACAATTACATACAGATCCCATTGAGGATGATTTTTTATTTAACACTTAACGTCTACCTATAAAGAGTATCAGTATCTCACTATGCTCCCAGGCATGCAAAAGCATACTGAAGATAATTTTAAAGAACCAGTTAAATACAGAATCATTATACCAAGGGTAGATAAAAAAAATATATGAACCTGCACCCTCCGATCCGGTTTTTATTAGAACACAACTCCCGCCTGACTATTGTGGTCAGTGCAGCAAGAAAATGAACTAATAGCCAGTCTACAGGGAATGCTCCTCCTCCAGACAAAGAGAGTCTCGTATTTGATGCAGCAGGTAAGAGTGGCAACTCAAGCTTCTAGCCATCAGAGGGTTGCAAACTCTCAAGCATTCATATCAAGGTATGATAGAGCTCATTGGGATCAAATTCACGACTTGTTATAGTATCTTCCACTAGAGCATCAAAAAAGGGCACAGCAATAGTGAAAGGGAAGTCTATTTCCATTAACCAAATCAGATCCGCTATAGATTCATCGGATACAGCAGCAAGGGGGTGTCAACACCAGCATCATCATTAGAAGACATGCATGGCCAATGACTTCAGGTTTTAAGCCAGAAATACAACAATCAGTGTTAAATACGCCCTTTGATAACATAGGTTGATACCACAATAGAGAAGCTCAAAAAGGACTCCAAAACAGCTAAAGCTATGGGTGCGTTATACACTACACCTACTAGGGGAAACTTTTGTAGGGCACACTTCGGTGGTGGTTTCAAATCATCAACCACAGAACTATCCACTTCCCAACAAAAACAAGCGCCACAATTCTACAACAGAGGTTCATTTAGAGGCTCCTACAGAGGAACTAATTATAGAGGAAGAGGTAAATCAGCCACTCCAAAAGGTTCCTCCACCTCAACAAAACTGACTTATTACACATCCCCATGGAGCATACATCTCCTATGGGAGGAAGACTGGAAATGTTTTACCCACAATGGCATAACATTACTACTGATCAATGGGTTCTATCAATTATCCAACATGGCTATTGTCTAGAACTCATCTCTACTCCACCAAACAGCCCCCCTCGTTCACACAAACTTACTCTGGAACATCCCAATTTATTAAAATAGGAGGTACAATCACTACTTCTCAGAGGTGCCGTAGAGATAGTACCTATATCCCAACAGGGATCTGGATTATACTCACTGTAGTTTCTCATACCAAAGAAAGATGGTACTCAGACCAATCTTAGATTGCAGACCCCTCAATTAATACATCCTTTCATATGGTCACTCTACAAGACATCATTCCCATACTACGGAAACAGGATTACATGACAGCATTAGATTTAAATGATGGTTATTTCCACATTACCATATACCTAGCACATCGAAAATATCTACAATTCATTATAGCAGGAAAGCACTACAAATTCAAAGTGCTACCATTTGGGTTAACAACAGCACCAAGGGTATTCACCAAATGCCTAGCGGTAGTTGCAGCATTCCTCAGAAGACAACACATCTCATTAAAGCCAGTACAATTCAAATCTGTCAACAACATACACAGTATACCATGGACATCCTAAACAATCTAGGATTTACAGTCAATTATCAAAAATCTCACCTGCAGCCAGCACAGATACAACCATATCTCTGAGCAATTCTGAACATTCAGTCAGGATTAGCATACCCAAACCCAGTGAGGACTAGAGCATTTCACAGTCTCTTATCACAACTACAATACAACCACACTTATACAATAATGTTGGTGATGAAACTATTAGGAATGAAGGCTTCATGCATAGCAATATTACCCAATGCAAGACCACTACAACAGTGTCTTTCTCAACAATGGTCTCAGGGTCACTATCAGGATCTAGTGTTGTTAGACCTCTAGGCTTATCACTCTCTGCAATGGTGGAATCACACCAACCTATTAAAGACCCTGTGCCTCAGACCATAATCACAACAGATGCATCAATGATAGGTTGGGGAGCTCATCTCAACCATGTCACCATACACGGGGAATGGAACTAATTCCAACAAACTTATCACATAAACCACTTGGAACTACTAGCAGTATTCCTAGCACTCAAAGCTTTTCAGACACATCACACACAAGACGGTGTTAATAAATACAGACAATATGACCACAAAGTATTATCTGCAAAAACAGTTGTGGGGGGGAAACACTCATCTCAATTGTCCCTCCTAGCACAGAGAATTTGAAAATGGGCAATTCGCAATCAGACTCAGTTACTGGCAGAATATATTCCAGGGATACACAATGAACTAGCGGACCTCTTAAGCAGGACGTAGCAACAAGTATACAAATGGGAGATTCACAGCTGATTCAACAATACTTCCAAATCTGAGGAACCCCAGACATAGACCTTTTCGCCACAAAAGAAAATGCAAAATGCCAAAACTTTGGATCCAATTACCCACACCCATTGGCAATTTGTGTGGATCAGTTGGTCAGGGATATTTGCTTACGCTTTTCCACCTCTCCCACTAATTTCATTTCTCATAACAAAGATTAACCAGACCTCCCTTACCATGATACTAATAGCCCCCACGTGAGAACCTCAACATTGGTCCAATCAGACCTGATCTGTTGAATTAAAACAAAGGTCAAATCAGACATCCCAATCCCAGTATACTCACCCTGGCGATTTGGCTCCTGATATAAAATTTGGCTACTTACATCTTCCATCTGAATGCATGCATATTCTAAAGGAAGCATCCAAGCCCACAACTAGACAGTGTTATGCAGCTAAATGGAAATGTTTTGTCTACTATTGTCAGCTCAAAAACATTAACCCACTTAAAGCTTCAGTACAGGATATTGTTTACTATTTGCTACACTTACAAAAAGCAAATATTGCATACTCCTCTATTAAAAACCATTTAACAGCACTAGCTGCTTACCTCCAAAACAGACAACATACTTCCCTGTTTAGGATACCTGTTATAAAGGCTTTTTGGAAGGTCTTAAAAAGGATTATTCCACCTAGAGCTCCACCAGCTCCTGTCTGCAATCTTAACATTGTACCCCGAAGACTTATGGGCCCATCATTTGAACCCACACATTCTTGTCCTCTTCAATTTTTATCACGGAAGGTTGCCTTCTTAGTTACAATCACGTCTTTAAGAATAGTTAGTGAAGTTCAAGAATTCACTTTATAAGAACCTTTCTTTCAAATTCACAAAACCAGAATAGTTCTTAGGACAAATCCAAAATTCCTACCAAAAGTGGTTTCACCATTTCATATCAATCAATCAGTAGAATTGCCAGTCTTATTCCCACAGCCAGATTGTCCAGGTAAATAGTTTTTTGTTTCTCACCAGGACATCTGCCAGCTTTTCAAATATCGACCCCTTTGAGGTGCTGGATGTTGGTGGTAGGAAATGTGTGCCAGCATGGTGATTCTACACAGCAGAGTGAAGAAAATATCATTTTTATTAGCTAAATTTGAGGTTTGCAGGCGAGTCTTGGTAAGAAAATGTTGAGCGATCCACGCAAGCCAGATCTCCCTAGACTCCCCGGGTGTCTCGTTTTCAGAAATGTCTGGGTGTAGTGGGTTTCCCTAGATGCTGCCGGGCCAGGACCAAAAACGCAGGAGCCCCCGTAAAGACAGGCTGTTTTGTAATAGATAATTTTGATGGGGCCACATTGTGTTTTGGCCCACTCACACAAGTGAAGTAGCATTTGTATCAGGAGACTGGTGGGTGGTAGGAAGCTTCTGGTTTATTTTTGCTTCTGGTATAATATGGCACAGAAATGCAAGAAAAATGTGTGATTTTAGTCACATTTTGAAGTCTACAGGTCACTGTGGCTAAGAAACGTGTTGGGAATCAACAAGAGGCACACCACCCTGTGCTGTACCGGGTGTCTAGTTTTTAAACTTATCTAGAGTTGGTATATTTTCCCTAGAGAAGAAGCAAGCATGCTACCAAGACTCTTACTTCTGTGATGTTCCAAACACTCAAATTGAGAAAAGAAACACCCCTTAGGTTTTGTTAAAAAGACCCCTTACCCACCAACCTAGTTGGTGGCATGCTTCATCATTGGGGTCCCACCGGGGCATTTTTTATTTTATTTTACCTCACACATACTGGTTGGATTTGGCATGAGGGTGAATGTGAGGGTTCAATAGATCAAATTTTATTGACAAGAGGTTTCACAAAAATAAAATGCACTGTAAATAACTGAAAAGCCAAAAAACGGAACCAATGACTTGCAGCTCGTGAGCTGTAAAGCCACGTCAAGGCACCAACCGCTTTACAGTCCATTCACACACCTTTCATACGAGACATCCACAAGACCATTCACACCGCCAGCAGTGGCCCTACCACATTACAGTACTCACATCAACAGACTGCGCTGTTCAAGGGCCCAAAACTTTCATACACCCACATGTCTGACACAGCAATCACATCAGCTGATGGACTCTGTGGACTGGCGTTTGGCTAGCAGTGTTGTAGTGACCAATACCAAGTCACTATTTACACCGCCAGCCAAGCGCCAGCTGACACACTCCACCAGCCAAGTGCCACTCTACGCACACTGCCAGCCAAGCGCCACTCCACGCACACCGCCAGCCAAGCGCCACTCCAAACATGCTGTCAGCCAAGCACCGTTCCACGCATACTGCCAGCCAAGTGACACACCACCCACACTGCCATCACATCTTTTTAACAAAAAAGAAAACACTAATTGTAAGTAAGTACAAAACTACACACACAAAAGCTGTCACCAAATACATAACAATAATGCCAACTGTGAAAGTGAACCAAATATACAAAGCAATACAGAACAGGCAGTTCACTTTTACGTTAGTTGCCAATAATTATTTTGGCTGTGGTTACTTCTAAAACAGCCGCACACACAGCCCAGGCTTAGAAGGTTAATCTGGGCAATACATATGACTCTCCCTCTAGATACCTTTTCGGGCACAGACTCTACATTTCTTAGCAGGGAAGTCTTTTTTTTAATGTGGGAGGAATGTGATCAGGAAAGTGGCGAACTTTCAATCTAGCCAAATCCTCCACCACTTTTTCTAGAAACTCTTGCCTGTTCCACTTCAATAAGGCTCTCTATCATAGACTCCTGAAACTTAACAAAAGTCATCTTTGACTCAGGAGAACAATCCTTGAACACAACAAAAGCATTAAATGTTGTTAAATGGAAGAGCTGTATGGCCAACTTCTTTTACCAAATGTCAGCCTTACGAGCAGCAGGGCAAGGTTCCAACCTCTGATCTACTCTATCTACACCACCCATGTGCTTATTATAGTCTAAAATGCATGCAGGTTTGCACACTTCAGCAACCTGACTCCAAACAGTCACAGATGAAGTACATTGATCATGGATGGTAGTCAGCATGTAGACATCCCTCCCGTCTGCAAATTTCACAGCTAGCAGCTCATCATTACGCAAGGCACTGCACTGTCCCCTCTCACCGCAGGTTTTTTTACACACAAGTGTAGAAGTTATCCAGGTACAAATGGTGACCTCTGTTAAATAGTCATCTACCAAGTTCCTGTGTAATTTTCTCACTAACTCCAAAATTGGACGGACAACCAGGGGGAGCAGGGGGTGCAATACTGGAACCCTTACCAGTGTAGACCCAGAAATTATACACATATCCTGTACTACTCTCAGACAGCATATGCATCTTAATTCCATAACATGCCCTCTTACTATGAATGTACTGCCTAAAAACCAAACGGCCCTTGAAGAGGATGAAAGACTCGTCCACAGCTGTTTCTTTCCCTGGAACATATATCTCTGAAAAACTATCTAAAAAGTGATGAAGGACAGGACGAACCTTTAAAAGACAGTCACAATCGGAGTGATCTTGTGACCATGCTAAAGCATTATCAACAAAATGCAGCATTCGAAGTTGAACAAATACAGTTTACGACTCATGGTTGCAGGAAATATAGCCATTGCCATCAAGGGACCAGTAGACCAATATGAAGACAGTGATGGTGAATATTCCATATTCATTCCACACTCTGGGAGACTAGTAAAGGCAGGCAACGCGGTCTGCTTCATGTTTAGGACAACCAAGAGTTCAGGTCTTAAAAGCCCTTCAGTCCCAGGGTGCAGCACTATTGGCACAGCACTGTCCTCCTCTAAAAAAGGCACTTCATCCGCACTGAGGGTGGTTTCATCATCAGATGATCCCTCTAAGACAGAAAATTAACTGCCAGAATCTCCTCTGCCTCAGATGCAGAGTCAGTCTCATAATCATGGTCAGAAGAAGACTCAAAAAGCATACCAATAACCTTCTGGGTGGTCATCCTGTGGCTAGCCGTGATCCTTCCTAATAAAAGAAACCTGATAAATATGCCAACAACAACAACACTGTGTAAAATAAGTAATAAACAAAGTGTGGCTTTATCACAAAGACCTATATACTCAAAAATGATACCGATCACTTGACTGAGACAGCAAGACTCACCAACACCTAATCTGCACAGACTCAACAAACACCAATGATATCCCACTAAAAATGAAAAACAAAATAAAATTACACATAAGACAACACAAATAGCATTGTGCACAAATCTAAGGGCAATTTCATACACAATGAAACATAAACTAAATGTCCTGCATTTAGTACACCATTTACAAAACAAAATCATTCATGGATGGCTCTGATACTCATTTGGAGTAAATAGTCCAAAGAAAGGTTTTCTTACCAAACATATGCAACTACGCAACCCGCAGGTCTACCACAGCCAAAACTGCAAGGATTCACAACAAAGGAATCAAAAGCTTTGACATTGAACAAAAAGGAGAAATAAAACATTATGATCACAAATACAAATACTTCACCAGTCGACAAACACCCGCCACCAAACATTTACACATTTTTCTTAGTGTCTGGTGCTTTCTGTGCCCCTTAGGGGCAGATGGGCCTAACATAAAGAGGTCTGTCTGCCCCATAGGCAAAATGAATGCCCCTCCAAAGAGGAGTGACCCTTGTGCATGGGCCAACCCCCTTACGCAAAAAAAAAAAAAACACTCACAGCACTCCCTGGTGCCTAGTGGTTTCTGACCCCTTTAAGAGCAGATGGGCATAATATAAATAGGCCAATCTGCCCCCAAAGGTGACAAAAATGGCAAAAATGAATGCCCCCCCCGGGGATTGACCCTTGCCCAAGGGGCCGCCCCCTCAAGCAAATAAAAACATACACAAAACATAATCCCTGGGGCCTATTGAGTTCTGCCCCTCTTGAAGGCAGATAGGCCTAAGAAAATGGCCAATATGCCCCACAAGGAGAACAGAAACGGCCAAAATATATGCCCCCTACATAGAGAGACCCTTGCCCAAGGGGTCTCTCCCTGAAAAATGCCCAAAATATATTTTCCCTGGTGTCTAGTGGCTTCTGCCCCCCCTTTGGGCCAGATGGGCATAAGAAAATGGCCCATCTGCCCCAAGGGGGGAAGAAACTGCCAAAATATATGCCCCTTACAGGGAGCGACCCTTGCCCAAGGAATCACTCCCTCAAAAGTGCCAACATTTTTTAATTCCCTGGCGTCTAGTGGTTTACGCCCCCCTTGTGGGCAGATCAGCCTAAAAAATGGCCGCTCTGCCCCCAAGTGAGATAGAAATGGCCAAAATATATGCCCCGTAATTTGGAGCGACCCTTGCCCAAGGGGTAGCTCCCCATGTACACAAACAGACACACACACAAACAAATCCTGATATTACTGCTGCACGATTGCAACACATGATAATACGTAATATGTTTCAAAGAGGCACCGATGGAAAGGGAAAAACTCTTTCCTTTCCCCTCCGTGCCTCTTTGAAACCTCCCCACCCCTCACAAGAGGTAAAACTTTCCCCCTTCTCCGATCGGCGCTGGAAGCAAATGACTTCCAACGCTGCCAGAACCATCTGATAATGTCAGTTACTCGCAGCGCGCTCTGACGTCATCAGACCACTGGGGGTGGGAGATTGGGGTGGCAGCTGAAGGTCTTCCGCTGCCATCCCCGGTGGGGGCCTATTGGTGGGTGGCCCACAGGAGGGGGGGGGGGGGAGCGCCAGCGGTTCCCCCACAGGTCACAGCCAGGACGCAATGGTTACATCCGTGACACAGCAGCGCTGTGCCCGAGGATGCAACCATTGCATCCATGACACCGAAGGGGTTAAAGAAAGCTTTAATTGAAGTCCAAAGAGGGTAAATCTACCAAATATACCACCTGCATCTGCCACAAACCATAATGTAGTCCTCAGACCATTTATGGGCCCTCCTTTCTAGCTTCTGTGCTTGTATGACTTAAAATGTCTGTCTAGGAAGGTGGCCTTCTAAATAGCAATACCTCCCTCCCACATATTGGTGAGATCCATGCCCTTATAATACAGAAACCTTTCATTCAGGTTAATAAAGAAGCTTCCTACCAACTCAAAATTTCTCCCTCCGGTTATTTCATCGTTCCACATGACCTAAGCTATTGAGCTACCTTTTTTTTTCCCCCCCAAAAAAAGCAAAGTCTATATTTGGAAGGGCACTTCACATCCTGGATGTTTAGCGAGTGCTTCTGTATTATATTGATATAACTAAACTATTTAGAAAGTCCAATACATTTTTGTAACCTTTGCCGAAGCCCACAAGGAGTGTGCCATCTTTAATGCTGCCGTTGCCAAACAGATCAATTGTATCCATACCTTCAACACTAAAGGCAAACATGCCGTCCCTATGCCTCCAAAACACACTCTACTAGGCACAGGGAACCACAGTTTTTTTTTTTGTGAAAAATGAACATTCACAAAGCTGCTACTATTGTCTAGACATTTTTTCACATCAATAAACCTTAGTTTATCGAATGGCATTAAGAAAACTCTTTCAAATATCTCCATCAGCTAGCTAGGCAGCACTTCCGAGAGTGACAGATTTATAGTTTAGCCCTTTCTCTCCTCCCCTGTTCTCTGGAATGGCTGATATTTGCTGGCTGTCTTCTGTGATGGTTCGAGGAGACAATGCTCTTGCCTTTTCTGTCATTGCTTGCAGTTGAGGGGAGTTGGCTGGCATGCTAACATTTCCTCCCATTGTTGCTGGTGGGGGCTGAGCAGAATACTATGGTTTAATTCCATTGGTTGTGGCATCGGCGGATGAATGCATGCCTCCTCTATTATTTTGTCTGTGGTAGGGCATGACACACTATCCCTCTCTTCTTGCTTCCTGTTTGGGAGTGGGGAGGTGAATCACAGTCCATCTGCCTAGGCTGACCAACCATCCATCATATTGAAGGACTGTCCGTAATTTAGGTGTACATCCGAAGTCCGAGATGCATGGGTTAACGGGCTGCATTTGTTCATAATTTTAGCTAAAGGACAAAAGGTAATTAGGATACTTCAGTTTCCCCAGCTGGAGTGGAAGGCAGCAAGTCCCCTATGCTCTGATCCCGAGAAAGGGGCAGACAAACAAGAAACAGGCCTTCTTGCCAGGGTTCTTGCTACCCGAAAGAAATGCAAATACGCACAAATGGTAAATCTACAAATTTAAAGGGGGTTGGAAACTTCTATTGGCTTTTATTGATGGAGTCACTTGAAGCTTTCTGATAGCAAAGATATTTTCTTTCAGAGAGGTACTGTAAGGGTATTCTGAGCTGTGGAGTTATAAAAAAAGTTTGCACAAGGTGTAATCTGTATATTATTGAAATCTATACTCTAGAAGCACTTTCTATCCTTAACCTAGAGATATATGCGCCTTTTGTGGCAGCCTATACTAAGCTGTGTATAACACATTTAAAATAATTTTAGCTTACACAATCAGAGTGCTTTCAGGGATCTCGGGACCTCATATTATTAATAAGCATTGACAAAGCCAGTAGGTCTTTTCTATACAAGCGCTGTTGGCTTTGCCAATGTCTTTTAGCCATGTTGTAAACCAGATTGCCAGCTTTTCAGCATGTCTAAAAGTTAGTGCATTGAGCACAGTGGTGCAGAGTGTCATGGAGTCGATTGGCGAAGAGTGGAGTAGGTTGTTGTAAAGTGACAGAGTGTTGTGTTTTTGAGTAGCATACTGTGGCGTCATATATAGTGGCATACAGTAGAGTAGACTGGATTATAGTGCATTGGTGTAGAGTGTTGTAGAATACAGTGGTGTAAAGACAGTGGCATTACCTGCAGCAGCATAGACTCCAGTGGCATACAATACAGTGTCAGAATGCAGTGACTTAGAGTGATGCATAGTAGACTGCAGTGGTGCAGAGTAGAGTGGCACAGAGTGCAGTGGAGTACAGTAGAGTGGCATACAGTAGAGGGGCAGAGTACTGAGGTGTAGAGTGGTGCAGAGTAGAGTGCAGTCTCATAGAGTTGAGTGATGCAGAGTAGAGTGGCAAAGAGTGCAGTTGTGTAGAGTGGCCTAGAGAATAGTGGCGTAGAGTACAGTAGTGCAGAATAGAGTGCGCTGGCATGCATTTGTGTAGAGGGCAGAGGCATAGAACAGAATGGCAAAGAGTGGAGAGGTGCAGGGCAGAGTGCAGCTGTGTACAGTGGCATAGAGTAAAGTGGTGTAGAATGCAGATGTGCAGAGTATATTAGAGTGATGTACAGCGGATTGGTGTTGTGTGCAGGGGCTTAGATTTGAGTGTTACAGAGTGATGTAGAGTGGAGATGTACATTGTAAATTGGTGTGGCCTAGACTGCAGTCGTGTAGCGAGCAGAAGCGCGGAGTGCAGTGGTGTAGAGTAGAGTGGTGTAAAGTGCATTGGCAGAGTGGTACAGAGTAAAGAGGCATAGCATGAAGTACAGTGACATAGAGTGGAGTGGTTTAGAGTGGAGTAGAGTTCAGTGGCATGAAGTGGCGTAAAGTGGAGTGGTGCCTAGAAGAGTGGAGTGGTGCAGAGTGGAGTGGCATAAAGTGGAGTGTGCATGGTGTGATAGCACACCGTCATTACATACAACATGTTTTTGATTGAAATTACCATTACATTTGCACAGACATACAGTTTTACTAATAAAACTATACACTGCACACACAATGATGTGGGGAAATTGCATCACGTAGTCTAATGATTTGTTCTGATCATATTAAAGTATTTGTTTACACTATAGTTCAGGATTTACAAAAAAAATGCTTCATTTGTGTTCCTGATTCTGATATATTCTGAAATACTTGCAAAGCTCATTTAAATGTTGTCATGTGGTACAAACAAACCTTTCCTTCCCCCTGTATACAACAAAATCTTCACTTAAATCCTGTCACTTTGAAGTCAAAGAAAGAAAAGTAAACACCAAGCTCCTGCTGAAGACAGAGCCTGACATTTTACCTTGTTCTTTGATTGCAAAGCAAATGTGATGAGACAAGAGCAAGATTTACAGGCCTGCTTATAGAAAGGGAGCACTTTGAAGGATACTGTAAATAAGGTTTGGGCATGGTAAGGGACGAACTCAAGCCTGACAGCCTAAAACAAATAAGCCAGCATTTTGAAAGCAAGGAAATGTGAGTTACAAACCACAAAGCCAATGGCAAGCAACAGGTGGAATGCATTCCCAGGGAAGCTCCCTGGATGTATTTAGTGGCAGCTGCAGGATACTTTGTGAGGATAATTCAGTATTTTAGCCCAGTCCATATCTTGCAGAGGTTTGGTCACATCAGTCTCCCAGTTAGTATGGGGAAAAGCCCTAGAGTGTTCCATGTTGCAGGAAAGGTCTCTGCACCCATCTTATTAGTTTGCCACCAGTCCCTACGGTGTAGACCTGGCACACCTAATGTGGGGTTAGTGCTAGGTGGTGGATATTCAATAGGGCGTTTAATGATTTAATGGTTGTTTAAGATTTGTAAGTAAGGAGTTGATCTAGGTGAAGATTGTATTCTGCCATAAGGTATCACAATGTAGTAGGTCACCGTCCACAAACAAATCACCCAATTTTAAGATGCCTGCAGAATGCAACAGATGGAGTTGATCTGAGTGTAGGCATCCTTTGTGAGAGGGAAAGCCTAGCAAAGGTAGTGCAGGGGTGTAGTTCCTTTGTGTTGGTGAGTTTACAGGTTCTAGCAAGGCAAGAGAAAGCTGTGTGGGATCACTTTGGATGGCGTTCGATAGAATGGTCAGTAGGAAATAATGAGTAGCATGGTAGGCCATCCTTTAAGTCTTTACAGATAAACCCCATTTCATGCAGGGGTCAGCCAGTCAGTGGGCCACCTGTTGGATCCGTGCAGCTAAATAATAGCGTTCTATGTCCAAAAGGGCTGATCTGCCTCCAATCATGGGTATCTCTATAGTGGAAAGGGCTACCTGACAGTGTCCCAGTGACCAAATCAGATGTTGGATGTGTCTGAAGAGGGAATGAGGGATGATCAGGGGAAGGTTTGCAAAATAATACAAAAACTGGAGTAGCACACCATCTTGACTAGTGCCACGTGGCCCATTACTGAAAGCGGAAGAGAAGACCAAAAAGCAAACGGGGCTCGGAGGGACTGTATTGCTCAGCCCAGATTTCCATTGTGCAGATCAGTGTGGAAATGGTAGATATTAATCCCTAGGTATCGAAAGGTAACTGGTTCCCAGTACAATCTGAGATCTAATTGTACACAAAGGGAAAAACACCACCATATGTTAGCTGATTATATTTTAAAGTCTTTCTCTGGTTCTTAAATTTTGTTTGTGCAATTTACATCCCAAATATTTTGAAGATTCTGCATGTACTTTGAAAATTGGAGATAAGCCAGATCACTGACTTTGCCTCGGCGCAATTGAAAGACCTTTTTAAGACGTAGACAGAGTGAGCAATTGCCCAACACTGTTGTGTAGCCATTTTAGTTATAGCTCCATGCACATTAGTTTAACACCCTAGTCCGCTGTGCACTTTGACCTAGATATATTTTATTGGCTTCACATTGTTATTTTTACAATAACCAGTTTTACGGTCTTGTTTTATTTTCATCTATCTAACTGTTTTTGCTTAGCCCAGCACTGTGTTCTCAATCAAGACATTCTTGATCACTTTGTGCTTCAGTCAAGGCTACAGTTTGGTACATTGCCGGTGAACGTGGTAGAAGTTTAGTCTCCAACATTCGTAGAAAATACACATCATTACGTAGGGACATTTTCTTAGAACAACAGCTGTGTTATTATAAAAACACTTTCTAGTCCCATTACACATTAAGAGGGAGATTCCAGCCAGGGAACCATGACTGTATGCTGATTGCTTCACTGCAGATGCTAACGCAGACTACAGGCCTTCGCTCAGGTATGAGGGTCGATGTCCTCCCGGGGGAACCTGAAAGGCAGAATTAGAGCTTATCATGCTGCGCTCAGATTATGACTTAGATAGGAAATAGTCCATAAATCCTAGTGACAATATGATAGCGTTATTCTTATGCTTCACTCTCCTCGTCACCCTTTTAATATTGTCATGTTGCGTCGTCCTGGTTATTACAGCTCACTCTTTGCTATCTAAAATGCAGTCGCTTTTTTAAACCAGTCATTAAACCTTATACTGCTTCTTATTGTCATTTGTAAATGAGACCGAATTGTGAATGAGAGGACCGGATGTGGCTGAGTGACCACAACTTCCCTGAGAAGCCTAATATGTCATGCGCTCGACTGCCCAATCATCCTTATCTTCTGGTAGAGATGAGGCACTACTAGTACATCGGAGCAAAACCTGGAATTAGGACGAAAGGTGTCACCCACAGTGGGTCAGACTCAGTCTCCCACACCGTGGACGATCTTGCTGCTCAAAATCCAGTAGTCTCATTAGAATAATGAGAGCCTACGCGACATGGCACTGCCAATGTTTGGTCAGGTTCTAATTTTCGGATCGTCCTGAGAATTTCCTTCTCATTATATATAATGACACCTCAATGCCGTATGCGGAGACGTTCGTGGTGCTGAGGATTTCCACCACAGCTGTGTAGGTAATCCTACTACAGCTGGCAGTTTTCAAGCTTGAACTTTAAAAGGAAACCACATTTTGGTGTCCCTTCTCTGAACTCATAGTGTTAATATCATGGTGAATCCCCAACAGGTACAAATAGCTGTTAATATCAGACAACCTCTAACAGCACACTTACTAGCAAATGCCCTAACGGCCCAGGGAGGTCCAGTCATATTTGTGGTGGATGCCCATGCAGCTTATAGAACAGAACTTTTGTACTCTTGGGTCACATTTCCAGCAGTTGATGGGAACGCAAATACATTTCACCAATATACACCTGCGAATGAGCCTGGACAATACAGAGCATATGCATATTTAGAGATAACTCTATCTTATCAAGAACATAATAATTGGCTTGATGGCACCCTACCCCACACAATATTACCAGTAAGGTTAGGTCCACTAAGTAATGACTGTCCTACCTGGCCTTTATTGGCCACTTATACACCACATCCTGCGGTTGCAAATTTAGCAGTAGCTGAGGTTCATCGCTTATATATTGAATTAATAGCAATATATAGACGATTAGTACAATTTGTGATGCAAACACTAAATACAAACCCAGCACGTGCTGCTCCAGCACATCCACATGCAGTAACGCCAGGTATAAATCCTGTGACTGTACATTCGATTATGGTTAAAGTACCTGCCAAACGAGAGGAAACTCCGTTTTGGTTAGCACAGAAAATGTATACGCTGGAGGCAGTGTTTTCCCCATACGGGACCTCAGGATAAACAGAGAATATTAACGATGTGCTTGCCCTTTGGGATGGTCCCTACAGTAGAAAACTGTAATACTTGGGGCACGGTATTTGCCGCGCTCTACACAACCGCACACGGTACACTGACACGTGACAATTTACCGGAAGTGTTGAAACAAATTCAAGATGAATATGGGGCTGCCCTAGATTTGGGGATGCAATTGATGGGCAATTTTGCCACGGTATCCTCAATCATTTTAAGTAACCTTAAAGAGGAGGCAGTCACACTTGCAGTGTGCATGCGTCTTCGTGGCATTCCACAGCAGTATCAAGAACGAGAGCTGCCTAACATAATAGCAGAGACCTATTCAAGTATTGGTCGAGATAGCTTAGGGGCCAGACCACAAAAACCTAAATTTCAGGGTAAATCAAACAAAGATACCCCCAAGTAAGCACCTGAGGGTAATAAGAAATGCTGGGATAAATAAGCAACAAACTCCTAAGAAAGGGAGGGGAGAATCTCCGCGTATGGAGACCCCACAAAATAGGTATAATCTCGGAAACAGAGATCATATAAAAACGCCTGATAGATATCAGTATACTGATACACGCCAATCTCGTTCCTTTCAGGACTCATCGGAAAAAAGAAATCAGAGAGGTGGGTGATCGTAGCGAAGAACAGAATACGTGAAACCGAGACAGGAATCACAACGCTCTTCAGACGTTTCTGTTAAAAAGGAAGAGAAACCCAACCAACAAAAACAACAATTTAAAAAGAAAAAAGTGGCAGCAGTCTGACATGCCACACAGGAGGAGGGTCCTCTGAAAAACAAGAATTGGGCTCTGGCCTTGCTAGACAGCGTGGCAGAGGTCACAATAGTTCGCCAGAATCTTCTAGGGCATCTGGAGGTGAAAGCAACTGATGACTTTATACAAGTGGAAACTGAGGACATGCGTGTCTCCACGCCTGATAGGGTGTACAAAGTAACGCTACAGTTAGAAGGAGAAACGCATAATAGACGCAATTTTGTGGGATCGCATAGTAAAAGTATATGATGTCTTGTTGGCCGAACAAGATTGGCCGCCTGACTTTGGCCGTACCTGCCCATATGGAGAAGATGTCCTTAAGTCTTCTTTCTCGCCCCTTGTTCCAGAGGAACTCGCTGAATCCTATTCCATTGAATGGGCTTTGGCATAAGCACCTGCATTATACAGAAATCACGTAGGATGGGATAAAGAATCCCCTTACAATTAAAAACAAACCTCAGCCACAACCACAGTATCCTACAAAACATGAAGCAAAAACACCAGTGAGAGAAATACTAACACAATTAGAGTACCAGGGTGTGATTGAACCCTGTGTCTCACCAATGAATAACCCATTAATCCCCGTAGCTAAACCAGACCATTTATACAGAATAGTCTTAGACTACAGACATTTAAATAGCCCTACACGTACCTATGCTATCTAAAATTCGCATAGCACAGTACTAATGAGCAACATAGTGCGTAAAAAATACAAAACAACACTAGACGTTTCCAATGGGTTTTTCTGCCAGAATAGAACGCCTGAGAGTAGAGACTTAACAAGTTTCAGCGCACTAGGCTACGAGAAAAAAATCTGTTGTTTACCTCAGGGGTATTAGAACAGCCCAGGACTGTTCGCAGCTCATGTCACTGCTAAGTTGCACTAGATTGACCCTGAAGCATTGTCCTATGTAGATGATATATATCTCACGGATGATGAACTACTACAACATTTAAGATGGGTAGCCCGCATTGTTGTTGGGTTTGCCAAATTTGGCTACAAATTTAACTTAAAAAAAAAAAATAGCCTTCCTCAATGTCCTGTTCCTAGGATATGAGCTGTCAAGTGAAGGGAAGAGCCTAGCGCCACAATTCTTAGAGAAGTGCGCACAGTTACAACCACCGAATACGATTAAAAAAACTCCAATCATTATTGGGTTTCTTAAATTTTGGCAAAACCTACATTCCATATTATGCTACACGCATAAAACCTTTATATGACTTAATATGTCCCGATTTTTCAAGTAAATTCTGGACAATTGAACATACATGCATTCTTCGAGAGTTGCAGACAGACATGCTTGCAGCGTAACATTTACACACAAGGGACAACAAAACACATTTGGTCATCAGAGTAATAGCTGGGGCCATCGGTTTCACATATGTGACGTTTAATGAAGGTGAGACAGTCCCGATTGCATACAAATCGCATTTGTACTCAGCAGCAGAACAGCGCTTTGCTCCCACAGAGAAAATTCTCACTGCTGTACAGATGGCTGTCATTAAAGAAATACCTCTTGCCCAAGGAAAACACATCATTGTCATTTCTCCAATCCCTAGCGTTCCAAACGCAAAAGCATTACATCCACGTTGGATACAATGGGCTACGTCTCTGACAGCCACTGATGTAGACTACATTTTTGACCGAAAGCTACAGACTCAGGAATTTCCACAATATGAAATAGAATATCGAGTTCCAGCAAATACTTTGCCTATTGATCAGTATCATAGAGTCATGTACACCGATGGCTCTGCACAACCTGCAATTGGAACTAAACATCAATATTCTGCTGCTTGCCCAGTCGTAAGTGGCTATGTGGAGGGCGATAAATTTTGTCCTCTACATACCTTTACACAGACCCTAGGGGATTGTACAGCACAATTGGCTGAGCTAAAAGCTCTGCTGAAGGCATTGGAACACACGGATCCTGCACAGCCTACGCTGATTGTTTGTGATTCATATTACTGTGTCCAGTCCTTTAATGAATACCTACATTATTGGCATCAGAATGGGTTCAGAAATTTCAAAGGCAACACCATTAAACACAGACTACTGTGGGGGAAAGTAGCTGACCTGAAAGAGACGCTACCGAATGTCCATGTTGTCCACACACTTGGACACCAGTGCGTTGGAATACATGTTGCTGGAAATACACTGGCTGATGAAGCCGCAATGCCAGCAGTGGCTGTGGCCGGTGTAGCTGCAGTGACTCGTTTGAGTTCAAAACCGGATGCATACATCTGGGCTGCCGTGTCAGCTACGGCTGATGGTACTCCCTATCCTAAAGGATTTCCTAACAAATATCACTATCGTATGGGAGGTATGCTGAACGCTGAGGTTAAGATACCAGTCGTGGGTGTACGAGACATCCCCAACAAAGACACAAGATCACAATTGATTAAAGCAGCGCATGAGGGGTTGGCATCTGCCCATGCTGGTGTGGCGGCAACAATTTCGATCTTGCAGGCCCATTATTGGTGGCCAGGTCTCTACAAAGAGACTAAGCAGTATGTCCTTTGTTGTGACATTTGTCAACAAATCAAAGATTCCACTGCCAAGCGCCCGCCGCAGACACCCCTCTTAATTTCAAATAAACCATTACAATGTGTGTACTTGGACCACTGTGGTCCCTTAACACCTGATAGTGCATACAAATATATCTTAGTCGCTGTTGATTCATGCTCCAGGTTTGTATGGGTGTGGCCACAACGCTCGGCTGACTCCCGGACTGTTATTAAAGATTTGTGAATCTTTATCGGTACATATCCAATTGCGGCTTTCCATTCAGACCAGGGCCCTGCTTTCGCCTCAAGGGCTTTAAGGGACGCCATGGCTTCATTGGGGGTCCAACTTTAGTACTCGTCTCCATTTCATCCCGAGGGAAATAGTGTAGTGGAGCGATTAAACCGTGATTTAAAGCAATCCTTAACAGCCAGAGTCTTAGGTACGGCTCATAGTTGGCTTAATCACTTGTATGGAGTCCAGAGAGCACTAAATAACCTGCCTAGAAGGTCCCTGAGGGGTCGTACTTCATATGAGTGCCTGTTCGGAACTCAAATGTATGTTCCGGATCTTGATGGTCCTGGCGTGGAGGCAGCAGAAACACCTTTTGACATAAATGAACGTGTCACTGTCTTACAGGAATTGCAACAGTTCTGTGATAATTCTTCCAAAAGTGCCGCCTCCACAGGCATTAAGGATGTGCCTGTAACATCTACCGGCTGGATTCCCAGAGTTGGGGATCTTGTACGTGAAAAAGTTGCAGTGAAAAAGGAATTTGGCCCTTCTTATCGAGCACCAGTCACTGTACTAGGGATACACGGTACCAGAACTGTTATTCTACCACCATTTGCCTCTTTGACAGCTGATTTGTCAAGTACACATAAGCTAACAAACTGGCTTAAAGAAACGTATTTTATTTTTCCATGGAATTATCTATGGCTTTCTTTGACTGTCCTGGCCTTTCTACTTTGGATTGGTTTTGTCATTACCTTTTTCTTGTTAATACATGGTAATTTTTTACCTGAAAGATCGACAGTTGAACTGGTGGAAGATGTTTTGAAACCACATTTTTCTTCACATAAAGTCCGAAGAGACTTATCCTTTGTGAACATTTCCGCAGTGCCAATTCCTGATGGGATTGTTTGGGACAAAGTAGTGTTTGAAATATATGGCCCCACTGAAGTTATTCAGTGTTCAAATTATCAATGAATGATATAGTGATACCAGGCATTGTTTCTGATGATTGGGATGTGAAAACAGTTGATTCTATGCTGAAAAGTTTGCATATTTTTCTGGGCACAGTCAAAAGAATGCTGAGTCATATTATTTTAAGGTACCACCTACTAAGGATATACACATGTTATTGACCAATACAAAATTTATATATTTGGAATACTTTGTTTCCCGGTTAGCGATAGAAGGCTATGAATATTGGTCCACATCAATTGATCTGAAAAGTGTCTGGGGAACAAAAAATTGGCAAATTAAGGGAAAAGAAACATTGTTTAGAGCATGCCTCATTCCTGTACAAATTATCTTTTTCAATGAAACAGTGCAACAAACGAGTTGTTTAGGCTTAACAACAATCAGGGAATTAAACATGCCCAGTATACCTGTCCCCACAAAATTTTACAAATGGCAAAACTATACGAATGCAACTGAAGATGAGCTTGATGAGTGGGTCCAGAATGGTGCGTTTAATGCTTCACTAACTCGTCCTGGCGGGTGGTTATTGTGACCAATATATACCAATGGGTGTCATCAACGTTTTATTAACTCCTCGGGGGGGGGTTTAGGACGAGAAGGCCAGAACCTCGCTATATATCACCAGAGCATGAAGACATAATTACAACATATAGTGTGGGTAAATTATGCCAACAGTGGCTAAACTCATCCTCACTGAACGCGGTTAGAGAAACCTCAATCTCCTGTCTAACTCCACTGACTTACAAGATTTCTTGTCAGGCCCTAGAACACCACGTAAGAAGCGTTTTTTATACGCAGTATACAATGCGATTTGGAAACTTTCCCAACAAGATGCTGCTGCCCGGTTAAGGCAAATAGACCAGGAAAATTTAAAAAAGGCATTAGCTGTTGTGAATAATGGGATTAACACTTTGTCCGACCGGATATATACCATTAATAATATTGTCTCTTCTGCATAGACATTATACAATCCAATATGTCTTCCTTACACCATGGACAGAGTCAGATCAGGTCCATTATGCAGTTGGGTTGAATGCTTCAAACATTGAAGGCGGGTCGCGTTCCATGGCAGCACGTCAGTGCAAAGGAGATATTTTCTTCTTTTAATCTAATGCAACAACAACAAATAATGGCTAAGAAGGAAGCGACTTATGTCATGCTTAACATCGAGAAATTAGAAAAGTTGCCTTTTACCATGGCCGAATTACCATCGGCTGAGTGGTTAATACATGGGGTTATTAATCTGCCTATTTCCACACTACAATTTACCTCCTGTTTAAAACACATTCCGGTAGGCAGATATGAAAAGCTGGGAGATAGTTACATCCATGAGGTGTGGGAGCTTCCCTTCTCGTACAAATACTTCAATGGCATGAAAGATGTCTTTCTTAGCGGTAGTGAATGCAAGACTTCAGTCAGCCATTCAATGATTTGTAAACAGCTGTCCTTGCATGGGGTGTGTAACGCCTAGGCTGCAAACTTGGCTTGTTATCTTAAGGGAGTCCCAGTCCCTTTGATTAGACCCACGTTCCAGGTGCTTTCAAACGGCAGCTACGTCCTTCCAAATAGTGAAGGCTGTTGTGGCATGTGGGCCGGAATAGTTTACGTTGTTTCGGTCTCTAAAGTCGTTACATACTGCGGGAACGTACTGTTTCCCCCCACTAAATTTAAGGAGGTAGCTGATATTTGGCCTTACATTGCTACTTCAAACGTGAATTTTGACGAGTTGAGTAGACTCAAGGCTTCACTGTTTCAAAAGCATGTGGCTCTTACATCTGCGCGCAAGACCTACGCACTTCAAGTGGCAAGGTCATCAGCAGAAATACAGTCCCCATGAAATACAACCTTTCCGTGACACTTTGGTGAACTCGTGGGATGAATATTTAATGCGTCCAGGATGACTCGAATTGCGCATTTTTTTCAAAGCTGTTGGTTCTGGTTTCGTTCACACTTTCTCCTCCATATTCGGTTTGATACCTTCAGCTATCCACTCAATTTTCAGTAGTATTTTTAGGGGATTTCCGATAACTTTGGCTCTATTAGCTGTCATCCTGCTGTTGCTGTTGTTTATGCGCAATGGCTGTCCTCCCGCAACGAGGAGAAATTACGGCGCTCCCATCAGCGCAGCTGTGTTTTGAACGTATGATGCAGCATTTTGGAGCAATACTCCTGGAGCAAATGGAGTGTGACTGGTCTTTGTCATTCAGACCGGTTCTGTATTGTGTGCAGCCCGTGTTTCGGTGCCTCTGGTGCTCTTTTGAACATGAACTGGAAGTTTGTCTTTCACAGCAGCGCCCCCCAGCAATAGATGCTGATCTGTTGATGTTCTCGCTGAGGGTTCATTACCAGACATGCGCACTGAGGTTGCGTTTGCTACGTGAAGCTAATTATGAGTTACCCTTCCTGGAGGAAGTCGCTGACAACTCATCAATGGGCACTCCACGGAATGCCGCCTTGGTTAACACTGGGGCTATGGAACACACTTGCTCCTTGATCATTTTTGTCGTGGACTTTCCGGTTCTGACAACTGCCGAAGTGGAAGATCTCCTGTTCTCCATGGCTCGTACTTAATTTGGAACTTTTCTAAATTGACATGTCTTTTGAATTTGGTTATAAGTCACATGCTCATGTTTTAAGTTGCCATATAGTATGCTTGTGTGTCCTTTTAACTTGTCAAAATGGACCTGGTTTTTATATATATATCTTAGGTTGAGCTTTTTAGCTATGAAATTTTAGTTTGGGCTTTGAACCACTTTCAACCGACAAGGGGAGGGTGTTGTGTAGTTATAGCTCCATGCACGTTAGTTTAACACACTAGTCCGCTGTGTACTTTGATCTAAATATATTTTATTCGGCTTGGGTGTTTACAATAACCAGTTTTACGGTCTTGTTTTATTTTCATCTATTTAACTGTTTTTGCTTAGCCCAGCATTGTGTTCTCAAACAAGACATTCTTGATCACTTTGTGCTTCGTCAAGGCTACAGTTTGGTACATTGCCGGTGAACGTAGTAGAAGTTTAGTCTCCAACATTCGTAGAAAATACACATCATTACGTAGGGACATTTTCTTAGAGCATCAGCTGTGTTATTATAAAAATACTTCCTAGTCCCATCACACGGTAAGAGGGAGATTCCAGCCAGGGAACCACGACTGTATGCTGATTGCTGAATGCTTCGCTGCAGATGCTAGCACAGACTACAGGCCTTCGCTCAGGTATGAGGGTCAATGTCCTCCCGGGGGAACCTGAAAGGCAGAATTAGAGCTTAAAATACTGTGCTCAGATGAATGACTTAGATAGGAAATAGTCCATAAATCCTAGTGACAATATGATAGCGTTATTCTTATGCTTCACTCTCCTCGTCACCATTTTAATATTGTCATGTTGTGTCGTCCTGGTTATTACAGCTCACGCTTTGCTATCTAAAATGCAGTTGTTTTATTAAACCAGTCATTAAAACTTATACTGCTTCTTATTGTCATATGTATATGAAACCGAATTGTGAATGAGAGAACCGGAGTGACCACAACTTCCCTGAGAAGCCTAATATGTCATGCGCTCAGCTGCCCAATCATCCCTATCTTCTGGTAGAGATGAGGCACTGCTAGTTAGCCGGAGCAAAACCTGGATTTAGGGTGACAGGTGTCACCCACAGTGGGTCAGACTCAGTCTCCCACACTGTGGACGATCTTACTGCTCAAAATCCAGTAGTCTCATTAGAATAATGAGAGCCTACGCGACACCACAACCTTGAAATGGGCCTGGCTCCTTCTCACCCTTCAGAAGAACAAACAGCAGACCATTGCACTAGAAGAGTTTGCCAGGGTGGGTGCAGCTTATTCAACTATTTGACTACTCTGTTTCTCTCCTCTCTGCTGAGGCAACTTCCGAGGTACTCATTACTTTCCAGTACTCTTGGTGAACCCATCTTAACTGATTTTAGGATTTGTTCCCCCTTTAAATAAGTTGCTCCATATCCTCCCTCTGACCTCAATTTCATCCTCGTCTTTGTCTCTTTGAATGGTAGATGGGCTCCCTGCACTGAGATAACTGTAGAGTCCCGGACATACACTCTAGTGGTGTGAGACAACATGTGGGTACCTCTCTTCCTGACATTAGGTGTGGGACTTTCACCCACACCATCAGCTTTAAAGTCCACTAGAGATTGAGATGAGTCATATTTTTGTTCAACTTCTTTCAAGTAGCATAATGTTACTTACCTTAATATTTCCCAAACTTTGTCATGGGTTTTAAAATGGTTAGAAACATAACCATAATATTTGTTTTTCCTTTTGTAAAAGAAAGATTGGGTAGGTTTGGGATGGGGTGATGGCCTTGACACCGTCCTGGAGGGCATTAATTTGCTACTGAACAAAGACGTAATGTGCCACCTGAATGTAGCATACCTGGAGGCAGCCACAAAAAGACCATAGTGAATAAATAGTGCCATGTAGAAAACAGTAAATAAATGCACAGATAGCGTAGTGGGGTATGGCTTCTCCTTGGATGTGTCTGTAAAACTGACTTAGTTCTTTAATTTTTGTCCTGAATTTTGACCCTTTGTCCTTATGTTTTTTACAGTCATGTCTAGAATTTGCCTCCATGCTAAGTAGGAGAGTGGTGTGTTTGCCTCCTCTCTGCTTGTTTCTGGCTCTTGAGGTAAAGGGGCATTGCGCAGAAAAGGGGAGCTCGAAGAGGGTGCCTTACAAAATTTGATATTATTTCACCTTTCAAATATAAACCAGATGGAGGTAGAAGAGCATTTAATACCCTAAATTTGTCATAGGTGAAGAAGACTGCACATGCTGATCAAAGTAGAAAGACTTTGAAAACTTTGAAAACTGCCCGCCTGCTTGTAAACAGAGAAAATGTATATAAAAAAAAATGCGTTCTCACAATCAACCTATCCAGCACTGAAGAGAAGTTTGTTTGGACTCCAGCCATTCAAAGCGTGTGAACAGTAACATTTCAACATGGTAGCCAGAATGTATTTTAACCGCCAACCCGCCCCCTGTCCCCTCCAACCCATAGGGTTACGGCACAGGGGTGTATTTGCCATGCTTCTGCAATTGTTGGCAAACAGTGTGTTGAGTCTGATATTCATGGGGACGGTATATGGGTGGACGGGTGGAATTAGAATGTGGGTTGGAGGATTCCGAGTATTGGTTCCAAGGTAGTTAGTTGGTGGCTGACGCCAGGAGCTGAGGGTCACATAGTTGTGCGTTGTTTGATTGAAGAAGAAATAAACCAGCCTATTAAATTCAACCTACTTGTTCCAGTGCCGCTTCTATCCCCATTGGGCGCGGGTGACGAGTGATGTGAGTAAATATGAGGCACATGAGAGATACTGGTTGGGTGTTGCTGCGGAGAATTCTGTATCTTCAAGAGAAAACAAGAGAAGAGTATGTCCTCCTGAGTATTGTTAGCGAGTCTGACCTTAATAAGTAAACGTACAAAGGGACGCGAATAAGTCGTTGAACCTTTTGACTCACAATTAAGATGATCCCACCATTACTCCAGTACATGCAGATCAATAATCAACCAATAAACAATAATTAAAAATAATCAAAGACATTTAGAATCAATAGTCACTCATTGTCACGCACCATGACCTTTCAATCATAAATAACCACACCTTTTAGTAAACATTAGGATATCTACTTCCCTATATTAACAATGCTAAAGTCATGTAAATCTCAAAATCAAATGATACATATACAGAAACAACACTGGCTGTCCAAAGTGACAGAAAAAATGTAATCTAATCAAAGCTTAAACTATTTCACATTCTAAGGTTAAGGTACAAATTAATAACAATAACAATTTTGTTACGAGATCACATACGGGTAGCTTCAGCAAAGAAGTTTAATTCCTTATTAACAGATTTTCATTAGTGAGGATCCTTAACTAACACCAGATTAGCATCAGCATGTTGGGATTCATGCAAAACAATTTATGAACACGATTTTGGAAAAACTCCTAACTATGCCTCTTGCAAAACAGTGTGGTTAGTATCTAGAAAGAAAAAGCTCATATGCATAACATGTGTATGGGTACAAATAATACCTCTTCTCAAGTGGATCTGCAAGTCAAGATAACCTTCGTCATCAGGACATCAGCAAGGCATCAGGATTCAGTATCAAAGTTCAGAAAACGCAAAGTCTTTAAGCAACTTGAAAGAACATTGGTAACCCCTCAAGAAGAATAGAAAGAATGGCATCAGGCAAAAGCGCTGGTTTCTTCTTGGTGCAGTCCTGTTAGTCAAATTCACCAAAAGTACTTCCCAAATCCCTATTAGTCAAGGGATCACATGTTCACACTTTGTCCAATAAAACTAAAACTCCAAATCTATGAATTCTACCATTACTCCGTTCACATGTCGCTGATTGTTTTTTTCTGCAATGTTCTCATCATCTGGCTCATCTGGTAACAATATTGTTGTAGCTTCTACTCCAGTCAGTGTCTCCATTGTTCTCCTCCAGAGAAAGTCAGTCTTGCACACATTAAATACATATTGTTACTTTTAGCAAGAACAGCATCTTCTAGCAGTCGGTTCTCATGAGAAAAGATTCTCAGCTGCAAGCACATTTACATAATACAATGGAAAATCACAGTTTAACACTCTAGGACAGCCATTTATTAAATGTTAAGAAATACAGCTTGACATGAGGCCAAGACCTTCGCTAAGTTAAGGACTAAAATGAATAAAGCTAGTACATACTGCATAACCTTTAATATGACATATTACTACATTAGTCAAACATATGCTCCACATTTCACAGCATTAGACTATTAATAAGCACACTTTGTGACCACTGGCGGCCACTCATCGTAATCACATTTTCAAATGTGTGCATTATTTTTCTACGTTATTATATTTCCTACACAAATCCATTACTCAGAATACATGAACACTCAATAATTCTTATTAAAACACCTGCACTAGCAATCCTTCCTCTGATGACTAAATGTGCCATCACACTATCACCCACAAATTTTTGCATCTGCTAAAATTCTGTCAATTCGATCCCTTCATACTTTTGTTCCCTTTTTTAATTTTCCCTGAACAATTTTTCCATTTTATTTTCTTCCCTCTTCTGATTATTCTTTGACCTTTTCAATTGAATTCTTTTGCATAATTTACACAATCCCCATTACCATTTAAGGAAACCACATTAATTAATATCCCCTTCAAGATTTTCAATAGAATCCCATTCCAAATGTTGCTGAGCCAATTTCCCACTGAAGCAAAACCTTTGCCAGTCATTTCCCAAACACCTAGCTCTTTCAATTCTTTCAAATCAGCACTTTCATTAGTCAGATTAGTAATTAAGCCTCTAATTTACTATAATTAGGAATATACGAACAACAATGCCTAGAGTTAATCATTCTACAAACTCCGCCATCCTTGGCTTAAAGAATATCTAAAGCAAAATGATTCTGAAGAGTCATAGCTCTTTCAACAGCTAATTCAGTATGTATCAGGATTATGGCTCCTGAAAAATGTGTCAGCATCTTATCCACAATGGTAGACTACTTGCGAATCTTTACAGAATTCAGAATAACTCCGACTGAAGAAATCATTGCTCTGAATATATCTCCACTATATCAGGAGACTCCTTCATCTGCCTCATATGATGTAATTCAGTCACTTTCTGAAACTTCTTCAAAATCATTCATTTGATAAATCTTTGGGAAAACTATTCCCAGGTAACATGTCACATACCATCCTCTTGGAAGATGGTAATAAGCATTAAGACCACAGATGTAATAAATCCCAGGAATAGCTGGGTCCTGTCCATTCAACATAAATGTCCATTTACTCTGAACCAGAAACACATGTCTACATTCACTTGTTCCCACAAATTGTGTCAGTGCGTGACTTAGGCCTATGCATACAAAGTTTCCCTATGTGTTGCGCATCTAGAGCTAATTTCCCTTGCGTTATAATTGCATTATAAGCATAATCATTCCTGTATATCCTTTTCTCTAAGCCTTTTTCTAACTTCTCCTTCAATGCCTTTCTCCTGTCGTCTGTGTGATTTAAGAAGCTTTTCTCTAAAGGTATAAGTAAGCATGTTAAATTGTTGCGATGTGCGTAAGCTGTGCCAAATGTCAATGTAGGTTCAAATAAACCTCTAATACTATGTCATTATCCTTAGCTACTCTACTCAAATACCTAATTATAGGGACATACGAAAACACAACATCAGAATTCAAGTAAGAGTACTGGATGTACTCCTGGTTATAAAATCTTGTTAGTAACAGACTACAACTTATTCCATATGTTAGTGACAGACTGTGGTACGTAACCCCTTCCACAACAGATGAAGGAATCTGCGTACACACATAACAATTCCTCACATCCATCATCTCAACATACTCACTCAACAAGCGACAGAAGACATTAGAAGAAAATTCTACTTGCGCTTTAGTATTCCCATGCAAATATTTCTCATCTAACCTAAACTTCTCTATTGCTGTTAGTGCAGTAGTTGTTTCAATAGCAGAAGTATGGTTGGCTTCACTCTTATCAAGAACAGACATACCTACAATCAATACTACAAACAATATCCCGCACATAATCGCCAAACCAATACTCATATATTTACAACGCCTAGTATTCCTGCCCTGCTGGCTAATGTTACTCATGATCTGTAAAGATTCAGAAAGCAGAAGAGAATTTAGAAAAACTGCAGCAAAAATCAAAACACACAACTCTTTCAGCAGTTATTTACAGATTTCAGTCTCACTTCCAGGATCCCTTGTCAAAATCGGTAAGCAGCATGTCAAAGTCAGGTTTCAAAAGTCAAATCAGGTTATCAATGTCTCTTCCAGTTACTTTCGACAGTTTCTTTCTCAAAAATGTCCTCTCAGATTTTTTTCAGTTCAGTTCATCAGCTTCCTTCAAGTGCCAAAATACAGACCCGGAATGTCTCTATCAAAACAAAAAGACAAAAATACTCGCTGCCATTCACTTGTAGTTGCATACGCCCATTCAGGACCTGCGCATGTCCGACTTCCTATTCTCTTTCTTTTGAACTTTCGATCACCATTCAATTCTCCCTCACTTAGATCCTCTCTCCTTGTTGTATTTACTTTTCCTCGATTGTTGTCTCAACAACCACTGCCTTTCATTTTCCTTGCGACTCCGGCCACTTATCTCCTTTCAGTGGACCTTGTAAGTGTTCTCTTCAGAGTAAAACTTGAAACATCCCTTTATTCTGTGATATTTTCTCCAGATGGACCTGCAATAGGTTGAGGAGGAGTCAGATCATAGTGGCTTCGATCCACCTTAACTCCTGTCCCCACTAGGTCTTGCAATTGCTCTGTTTGTCTCTCAAGATTGCCTGCTTCTGGGAAAGCCTTCCTCTGACTAGGCACTCCTGGTGCCTCAATAGAGATAGGCTCTCCGTCACCCTCCTTCTCCTTTGTCTCTCACAGGAGTGACTAAATCATCCTCAATGGGCTCAGATCTGGCTCAGTTCCTCTTTGTTCTCTTTCTGGCCCTGGGAGTTGTTTCGCCATTGTTGATACTCTCGACAACTCTTCTTCCTCTTGATGCAGCGGACATGCCACTTTTTTCGTGTGACTGTCTTGGATCCCATTTGGAATTCCAGCACCCTTAACAGCTGTGGTAGTTGTCAGAACTACTAGGAAAGGTCCTTTCCAACGAGGCTCCAAACACGTTTTCCTCACGTGTTTTCGGACCACAACCCAGTCTCCAGCTCTCAGATTGTGCCCTGGGTTATGGATCGGTGGCATTGTGGTGGCTTCCACCTGCTGAGAAGAAGAGCTAACCACATCAGCCAGACCTTTGCAGTAGTCCAGAGCCATATCATCTGAAATGTTGACAAGTGCATTTGCAGGCATCACTGGCAACCTCATGGCTTGGCCCATAAGGATCTCATGTGGTGACAATCCTTTCTTCCTTTTGGGTGTGTACCTCATTAACATCAAAACTAAAGGCAATGCATCAGGCCATTTCAAATTTGTGGACGCACACATCTTTGCAACTCTTGACTTCAAGGTACCATTCATCTGTTCAACTAGTCCTGATGCTTCAGTGTGGTAACTACAATGCAACTTCTGCTCAATGTTCAATGCTGCAAACAGTAATTTAATTACTCCATTGTTGAAGTGACTTCCCCTATCTGACTCTAACGAGATCAGAGACCCAAAACAAGGTATCAGTTCCTTAAGCAGAAGTTTTACTACTGTGAGACTATCATTTCATCGTGTAGGGTAAGCTTCAATCCAGTGAATAAAAATGCAATCAATCACCAACACATATCTCAAACCTCCACACACAGGCATCTCAATAAAATCCATTTATATTCTGCTGAATGGACCTCCTGCTCTTCCAATGTGGATCGAATTAACCATTGTCCCTTTCCCCTCATCCAATTGTTGGCAAATGACACAACAATGGCAAACTGTTTCAGCAACCTTTCTAAACCTTGGGTTGAACCAATCATGTTTGAACAACCGAATCATGGCATCCCTCCCAACATGTAAGAAATGGATGAGTCTATGTTCTCCGACTATTCAGTAAGGGAGGGAGGCACTTCTTGATAATTTAAATATGGATTTTAAGAGGGCATGAGGGTGCAGAAATTCTGGATCCCTCTGAGAGGTTGGCTGGATAGATCCGGATATGAGGTAACGGGCATTTGTTAGTAGGTATGGTTTTGTCCTATGATTATGCTGCTTACTGACTCTTAAGGTTCTCTCTATGGTCTTAAAGCAGCTCATGATTATAAACTCAGCTCTAATCTGAGATGGGACCCTCCCGCCAGAGAGTGGTATAGAGTGGAAGGTGGTCTCCCTGCTTTTTAAAGGGCTCCCCCCCCCCACTTTCTTGAGTTAGACTGTGCCTCACAACATGTGCTTGACCATAATAATACCTAGCCATTTGAGACAACAGACTATTTGGCAAAACTAATTGACTCTCTTCTGAAACCCAGAATTCATCTTGTTTTTGCACACATTTCATTTTGCTCTATGAATGTTTTTCCTCCCTGTCAACATTATTCTGCAACATTTTCAATTCCTCCAAGGTGTCAACTACTTTCAATGCAAAACTTGGACATGTTTTGTCTTCTTCAGGTAACAGTTACCACTTATCTTTGAACAATATACAGTTCAATGCGCAAAACCTTGCGACTTGATCCCCATATCCATTTCCCAGTGATACAAAGTCCTGCGACTTCAGATGTGCACTTCATTTCACCACGTCAATCTTTTCAGGCATTTGAATAACATGTAACAGTTCTTTAATCCTTTCACGATTTTTCACTGGTGAACCAGAAGAGTTCATGAAACCTCTCTGTGACCACAACTGGCCAAAATCATGGACTATTCGAAATCCATACTGTCTATCCGTATAGATTGTAACTTTCAGCTGAGTAGAAACATGGCACGCTCTAGTAAGGGCTACCAGTTCCGCTACTTGGGCAGAATACACTCCTCGAAGCCAGGAGGCTTCCAGAATACCAGTAATTGTGCACATGGAATATCCTGCTCTGTGTCCCTGCATTGTCTCTCAGACAAGAACCAACAACAAAGATAATTTGGTCATTCTCTTCCAATCGGGTGTAACTAATGTCAGGTCTTGGTTTTGTGCACAAATCAGTTACTTCAAGACAATCATGCTCAAGATCTTCCATCTTTTCAATTTCAACATTTTCATTTGGGAGTAAGGTTGCCGGGTTTAGCACTGTACATCTTTTCAATGACACATTTGGTGATCCTAGAATACTCGTTTCATATCTGGTCAACCTCGCACCAGACAAACATTAGGTTTTCTTCCTTGTAAGTATAATCTCAATAGATTGAGGGACCATTATAGTCAGGGGATGTCCCATCACAATGTCTCCACACTGTGTAAGGCTTTGACCAACCGCTGCAACTGCGTGCAAACAACCTGGTACGGCTGTGGCAACTGGGTCCAAAGTAGCTGAAGATTATGCTACTGGGTGGTTTACACCTCCATGAACCTGTGTCAAGACAGACAAAGAACATGTATCACGCTCATGTCAAAACAATGTGAAAGGTTTCGTGTAATCAGGCATACCCAAAGCTGGAGCCTTGCATAGACTCTCTCTCAATTCAGTGAACGCTTTCATTCCAGACTGGTCTAAGACTATAGGATCAGTGACTTCCTTATGAGTCATCTTCTGCAATGGTCTCGAAATGACTGAAAAATTTGAAATCCATTGGCGACAGGAGGCTACCATCCCTAAAAGCATCCTGACATCTCTCTGTGTGATCCGGGGATTTATCTGCAATATGGCTGTAATCCTTTCACTGGATATCTTTCTTGATCCTTTCTCAATCTGGTGACCCAAGTATTTCATGGCTTTTTGACAATATTGCAATTAAAGCGGAAAATGGCTCAGTAAGGCAATCGTATCATACTTACACTCGTCCCTTGTCCTGGACGCACCCAGCAAGTCATCAATGTACTGTACTAAGGTTGATTGGAAAGGCAATTCCGACGACTCCAAATTCGCTTTCAAGATCTGATTGACTATGGAAGGTGACTCTGAAAACCCTTGAGTTATTCTGCACAAACAATAAACTTGATCTAGAAATTTGAAACAAAAGAGAAATTGGCTGTCCTCATGAAGAGGCACAGAAATGAAGCTTGAGACAAATTAATAACCGTGAACCATTCAGCATCACACGGAATCTGAAACATTATCACAGCTGGATGTTCCACACTTGACCACAATCTCATTTATTTTTCTCAAGTGCTGGACAATTCAAACTTTCCTGCAGGGTTTTTGCAAACCCATTATCAGGGAATTACATGGGCTGCTCAATACTTCCTTCAAAACCCCTTGCTTTACAAAGTCTGCAATTATCTGGGCAACCTTCATAAGGACATCTTGTGGCATGTGGTACTGCAGAAGATGAGAAAAAACTGCATTCAGCTTTACAGTAACTTTAACTAGCTCAACTCCCTTTATCAGACTTACTTTTTTTCCTGTCAAATCCCACACTTTCTCTTTAACCCTTCCCTGCAAATCAGGATGAAGCTCCTTCACTTTGAACATTGGGAAAAATTCAGTCTGCGGATAAGCCTCATTTGTAGTTTCACACTCTTTCTCTGGGGCTTGGTCATCTTCATCATCAGTATTCGTCTGAATCTCTATTCCATCAGTTATACACGTAATCGAACATTTCGTTTTACACAGCAGTGTCTCTTCCCAGCAGGGATACCGGACTTAAATCACACACTTCAAATTTGTACAATTTGTGTAATCGGGTAGATCAAATACTGATTTGCGAATCCTACAATCTTAACTGTTTTACCTCAGAGGCAAATTTTGAACTTCTGCACTTCTCACTGTAGAGTGTGTAGCTCTCGTATCAACCAAGAATGACACTCTGTAACCCATAACATTTCCCTTCACATAGGGACCTCTCTGATCTACTTCTAATGAAGTTGCAAGCACGCATGGCTCCTCATCCGAACTGTCACTCATCCAATCATCATTTATTCCAGTCTCACTGTGTAACAGGAATTGGTGTGCTGTGTTATTACTTTGGTTAAGCCTCTGACTGTTGAGACCGTCCACTCACCTGAAAAGTAGGATGTCTGCAGGGGCGATGGTATGCCCCGACCTCCTCGATCACCTCTCAGCACTTCCTGGTGGACACAGAAACCCCAGCAGGTGTCCCAAAAGGAAAGGGGGAGTGGAAGAGAAGGAGACAAAACACTGCCACATCTTGCCAGTCCAGCCAGGCACCCTGTGTCTTCGGGGGGGCAGGTCGTTTCTGACAGAGTAATAGTAGAGTTAGTGCACTCCACTTCCTTGAAACTGAATCTCTCTTTCTGATATGGGCACGGGAGCGGTAGAAGAACACGGGGATGCTCCAGCACTTTTCTTGGATAATAATAATTGTTGGCACAATTACTAACACTGCATTACCAAAAACCTAAACGGAGTACCATAACAATAATTACTACGACACTATGGCTGGCTTCCCAGAGATTCACTGTTGCACACTACAATTAGGACTGTGGTTGCACTTATCATGCACAAGAAAGGCAAACAAAGGCATTAATTATATCACGTATAACTGTCCTGCATGCATAGATTTAAACAAAAAGGAACAAAAACAATCCAAGAAATACAAATGCCCACTCTGGGTTTATACAGTTAGGGTGGCACAGTTTGGTTTGGTTTCACTGTGTGTGTGAAAAACCCTTCAAAAGCAAATTTCTCAAACCTGAAACACAGGCATGAATGACACAATTTAAATCCAAGAGTAATGCTATTAGAGAAAGAAAAGTCACGTAAATGCTCTTTTAAAATTGCACTGCCACTTTTTGTAGTGCTTGAGCTCAAGCAGATTTCCTGAAGCACATTTAGGCAAGTAACTACAATAATAATGTAGAATGTTCAGAAATGCATTTGTCTCTTCAAGAGAAGCACCCTGCCAAAATACGATGTCTGAAATACACCAGCTGTTCTAGGGAATCTCTGCACTCAAAGAACAAACTCCCTGGAGAATACAAGTCACTTAGCTGCAGTCTTTTCCGGAGTGCTGGAGAAATGCCTGGTGTCAGCTGGTACAGGAACAAAGAAAATAATTGCCTCAAAAGTGCTGAATACGAAGATGACAGCAGGGGCTGGACTGCCAAATCAGATGCAGAGCTCAGGAAGCAAAACAAAGCCAAGCAGGGAGCCATGCTTCACTCTGCTATTTATAGCCAATCAGGAAAGCAGTTGAGTTTACACATGTGGATGAGTCACCACACCCAATTATAAGCACATGTCTACATCACAACCAATTAGAAGCACATGTCCACACCTGCTCACATTAGCAAACAAGCATTGGTAAAAACAATTGTGTAACACAGCACATTGTGTTTACTTAGAAACATGAAGGTTTTACCAAGGACAGAGATATGATTTAACCCTAATCCCTGGGGATGCTGACAGATAACGCAGGAGGCACCTTGGGGATTCCTGACACTGACCTGTGGCCTGTTGAGAAAGCATCACCTATTGCTGTTTCATTGGGTCTTGAGGTATTTGAATTTGCTGTCTAAGTACCATGGGAACCTGCTGTCAGTTTGGCTGCAACTGTGTCATTTGTACACGTGCAATTTGCACTTGCTGCATGGGTTGGAAATTCTGCACAAGAAAGGCAAACAAAGCCATTAATTATATCACGTATAACTGTCCTGCATGCATAGATTTAAACAAAAAGGAACAAAAACAATCCAAGAAATACAAATGCCCACTCTGGGTTTATACAGTTAGGGTGGCACAGTTTGGTTTGGTTTCACTGTGTGTGTGAAAAACCCTTCAAAAGCAAATTTCTCAAACCTGAAACACAGGCATGAATGACACAATTTAAATCCAAGAGTAATGCTATTAGAGAAAGAAAAGTCACGTAAATGCTCTTTTAAAATTGCACTGCCACTTTTTGTAGTGCTTGAGCTCAAGCAGATTTCCTGAAGCACATTTAGGCAAGTAACTACAATAATAATGTAGAATGTTCAGAAATGCATTTGTCTCTTCAAGAGAAGCACCCTGCCAAAATACGATGTCTGAAATACACCAGCTGTTCTAGGGAATCTCTGCACTCAAAGAACAAACTCCCTGGAGAATACAAGTCACTTAGCTGCAGTCTTTTCCGGAGTGCTGGAGAAATGCCTGGTGTCAGCTGGTACAGGAACAAAGAAAATAATTGCCTCAAAAGTGCTGAATACGAAGATGACAGCAGGGGCTGGACTGCCAAATCAGATGCTGAGCTCAGGAAGCAAAACAAAGCCAAGCATGGAGCCATGCTTCACTCTGCTATTTATAGCCAATCAGGAAAGCAGTTGAGTTTACACATGTGGATGAGTCATCACACCCAATTATAAGCACATGTCTACATCACAACCAATTAGAAGCACATGTCCACACCTGCTCACATTAGCAAACAAGCATTGGTAAAAACAATTGTGTAACACAGCACATTGTGTTTACTTAGAAACATGAAGGTTTTACCAAGGACAGAGATATGATTTAACCCTAATCCCTGGGGATGCTGACAGATAACGCAGGAGGCACCTTGGGGATTCCTGACACTGACCTGTGGCCTGTTGAGAAAGCATCACCCATTGCTGTTTCATTGGGTCTTGAGGTATTTGAATTTGCTGTCTAAGTACCATGGGAACCTGCTGTCAGTTTGGCTGCAACTGTGTCATTTGTACACGTGCAATTTGCACTTGCTGCATGGGTTGGAAATTCTGCACTTGATTCACATTATTTTGAAATTTTGGATTACGACCTCTCACTCTCAGCCTTCTCATGTTCTGGAACTAATTGATGTCATTACTTTGCTGAACAACACCTTCCTGCACTATCATCAGACAGTCCCGTTTCCAATGTCCAACGGCTCCGCAAACATGACATGGCAATAACTTCTTCATTCCCTGCACATCATTTTGAACCAATACAGTACCTAAGTCCTGGACCATGAGTCATACTACCTCCGCGACCTCTAACTGTCATCTGGGGCTGAAACATCATGTTTCCCTGCTGCGGCTGTGGTGACTATTGTGGAAAACTTCCTTGCATTCCCGTTTGAGCATCTTTAATCTGCATCACCATTGCCTTCTCTTTCAGCTTTCTCTGCTTCAACTCAATCTCATCACTACAGTACTTTGCATATTGCAACACCTCATCAATTGGCTTTGCTTGCCAGCAAATCAAATGACTCTTAATCATCTGGCTAATTTCAGGTCTCAACCCTTCCACTAATCTGAACACAAAATGAATCATGTCTTTCGCCTCAGTTGTCTCTGTACCACTGTAATGCTGGAACGCTTGCAACAATCTCTCATAATACGCAGGTATCGACTCCGTTGCTTCCTGAGCTGTCCTGTCAATCCTCTGCCAATCAATATTCTTGGGCTAAATTCTCGTTTAAAAAAACTAAATCACCTTATGGTTACATATTGTTACCTCAGGAGATGGTGCACCTGTATTCTTGTCTCTCTCTGGTTCGCTTGTTGGCCAATTTACACTCCTTTTACACTCTATGCACAGGTCATCTGGAACCACCATCTCTAGCAAAGTGTTCAAGACCTCCCACAGGCACTTTGCAAGTTTCACAAACCTGTCTCTCTGCTGATACCACTCTACTAGCTTCTCTTTCAATTTTGGATAATCATTTGTAAATGATAGAATGTCACTTCTGCTCCAAGGGACATGAATAAAATTCTCTCCTGGAATCTCTCTCATTGGTAAACTTTTCACTGGAAATTTATCCTGCTGCACATTTGCAGTCAGCTCCACATAATCCCTTTTCCTTTTGTCTCTTTTCTTCACCCATCTGCCTTCCCATGTGTCTAATGCTCCCCAAGTCTGGGCCCTTTGAAGTAATTCCTTAAGGTGTGCCTTCATTCCGAAATATCTCATGTCTTCCAAATATTTAGTCTGAAAATCTAATCTGTAACTCCTTTTCAAATGCTTTGTTTTCTCTATTTCTATGCCAGGTCTGTTAGTTTCTGATGCACATTGCTCACTTCCCTCATAATCTTCGGGCACAAATATCTCAACTCTGCCTCTGTGTAGGATTCTAATCTGTTCATGCCCATAATTACCCCAATGAGTTCACCCACTTCCATGCTTAGCCTATCATAGTTCAAACACTCCTCTCCCTTAGGAACACTCTGCGGGGTATTCAGTCAACTTCTGAGCTGTCAAATCTTGTAACGAAATGTTACTGGCTTGGACCGGTGGCACCTGCTGTGCAACTGCATTCAGGGTCTGCGGTGTCATCAATTTCAAACTCCGGCTAACGTTTGACCCTTCCATAGTATCTGGAACTGCTACAAATGGACTGAGGTCTAACAATGATCTTGATCCGTCAAACGTCTGTCCCACAGGAGAGACTACCCGAGCATTCTCATTATGTCCTCCCCTCATTATATTCTGAGACATGGCAACCTGCTCACCTACAGTAGGTTTCTTTTGTGCAAATAAGGGTAGGGCTGGACCAACAGTAATAGATAGCGTTATAGCATTTGGGGTTGTTCTGTAACTTAAGCTCTGTAGGAGAGTAACTCCCATGTTCATCGTTGAAGACATATCTGACTGTTACCCTGTTACTGGAGTGAATCTTGGCATGACCTGCGGCTGCACTTGGGGCAGTAAAAGTGGAGTTGTTCAGTCTGAACCAACATCGGTCTCGGGGAAAACCTGTTCCGTAGGCACCATTAAATTCAAAGTCGTTCCAATAATGGGCACATCAAGGTAAATCATCTGAACCTGTGGCAGTTGCACCTGATTTTGAACTACAGGAGTAGTAGGCACATTAAGACCACTCTGCATCGCATTCTGTGTCAGGCTAGCATTAACCTGCATCGGACTTATTGTCCCATTAACCTGTGTCGTGGCTTTCGGATCAGCACTAGTACTCGAATCACTCTCATATGGTGGTGGGCTGTTTCTCAGTAACTGCAAAATAAACTCATCATCATCTGATTCTTCCTCCACTGTTGAAGACTTTCTAGCCTCCCTCCTTTCGGACGGGCTTCTGTTAGTCTTTCTAGTAGCTTTCCTTCCTTCCTTCCTTCCTTCTCATTGTCCCTCATAATTGCCAGAAACAACTTAATTCTGTGCAAAGTCTTCATCCTCCAAACTCTCTGATCACTGTCCCACCTAATCTCTGTTAAAGTCTTTTCTGCCTTTCTCATCCTCCACTCGAATTTCTGTTGCTGTCTGGCTACTAGCTCCCAAATTGCTAATGCCTCAAACTGTGCTGGTCTCGGAAGGGGCTTTGATTCATATAGCACCATCCTTAAATGCTCCAAAACCCTCAAATTAAAAGTCCCATCTGTAAGAAATGCTAAGTTCCCATCCTTCTCTGTCACTATGCACCATTGCTTTAGCCAAAGACATTGCATGACACCCTTCTCTTCCATTACAATGTATGTTGGTGTACCTTCTGGTGGTGTAGCCTCGCCTATACTCATTGTAATATATGTATCTCCCCTTAAAGCACTCTTTAAAGCCTTGAAAATTTTCATTTTTTCAACCTTTTGTTATTCAAAATCAAATCAGGAAGTGACTTTTAATCCCAGAATTCCCTTCACCTATTTTGCCTCTCACGGACGGCTGCAAATCCGTGCGCGACCCTTCTCAATAACCAACCTATACCAGCATGGTTCCAATGACGTCACACTTACTCTGGCTGACAAAGTCTTGCGGCTTGTCCTCCCAAACTTCGATTCACACAAAACAAATGCAAAAATTGCGAGCACTAATCAAAAAACAAAAACTAAATCTGCTGGTTTATTACAGGAAACATAACACAATCGCTTCAGAAACTTTACTAATTTTTCACTGATGGCTTTTCCCGCACTTAAAGCTACTCCTTCTTTCTCAGTCTCCCTGATTTGCAAGCAAAATTCAACCCGCAAATTTTACCATAACTCCAGTACATGCAGACCAATAATCAATAACCAATACACAATATCAATAATTAATAATAATCAATGATATTTATAATCAACAGAGTCAATAATTGTCACGTACCATACCCTTCCAGTCATAAATAACCGCACCTTGTAGTAAAAGTTAGGATATTTATTTCCCTATTTAACAATGCTAAAGTCATGTAAATTAATCTCAAAATCAAATGATACACATACAGAAATAACAAAGCAACTGAAAAAATTTAATCTAATCAAAGCTTGAACTATTTCACATTCTAAGGTTACGTACAAATTAATAAGAAGAACAATTTTGTTACAAGATCATATACAGATAACTTCAGCAAGAAGTTTATCAAGCATCATTCCTTATTAACAGATTTTCATTAGTGAGGATCCTTAACCAATACCAGATTGGCATCAGCTTGTTGGGATTCATGCAAAACAATTTAGTAACACGAATTTGGAAAAACATCTAACTGTGGCTCTCACAAAACAGTGCAGTTGGAACCTAGAAGGAAAAAGCAAATATGCATAACAGACACATGGGTACAAATAATACCTCTCCTCAATTGGATCGGCAAGTCAGGATTGTCTTTGTCATTAAGACATCATTCGATCAGCAAGGCATCAGGATTCAGCATCAAAGTTCAGAAAACACAAAGCCTATAAGCAACTTTAAAGAATAGAGGTAAACCCTCAAGAAGAATAGAAAGAATGGCGTCAGGTAAAAGCCCAATGGCTTGAATGCTGGTTTCTTCTCAGTGCAGTCCTGTTAAGTTAAATTCACTAAAACGACTTCCTAAATCCCTATCGGTCATTAGATCGCATGTTCACACTTTGTCCAGTAAAACTAAAACTCCAAATCTATGAATTCTACCATTACTCCGTTCACATGTCGCTGATTGGTTTTTCCTGCAATGTTCTCATCATCCCATCCGGCTCGTCAGGTAACAATATTGTTGCAGCTTCTGCACACATTACATGCATATTGTAACGTTTAGCAAGAACAGCATCCTCTAGCAGTTGGTTCTCATGAGAAAAGTTTCTCATCTGCAAGCACATTTACACAATACAGTGGAAAACCACAGTTTAACTCTTTAGGACAGCCATTTATTAAACGTTAAGAAATACAGCTTGACCTGAGGCCTGGCAACTAGGCCAAGACCTTCGCTAAGTTAAGGTCTACAATTAATAAAGCTAAAACATAATGCATAACCTTTAATATGACATTACATTTTCCGTCAGGTTATAGAGTACATCCCCCTGAGCAGCTAGCAGAATACGTTGGAGTAATGCATTTACCAGAAGATTTAATCAACTGCTAAGTTCTAGTAAAGTTTTGCTTACTGCATGCACTTGTTACTGCTGTTGATCTAGTTTTTGTGTGGAGTGTTGGTTATGTCTCTTATTGTGTTGTGCTGTAGTCGTTGTGTATAGTTTATTGGTGGTGTATTATGTATCCGTTGTAGTTTTGTTTATTGTTTTGTTGTTGAGGGGGAAGATGTGTGGTGCTTGATGTCTTTGGGAGCACGATATGGGCAGAAAGGTGGAATGTGGAATTAAAATGTGAGATGGAGGATTCCGAGAGTTGGTTCCAAGGTAGTCAGTTAGTGACTGACGCAAGGAGCCGCGTGTCGTATTGTCGTGCGCTGTTTGATCGCAGAAGAAAAAAACTAGCCTTTTAAATTCAACTTGTTCCGGTGCCGCTTTTATCAACTCGGAGAGATCCTACACAATGCTGTAATTTATTACGCATTTTTCCTTACCGCTGGTGAGCACTATATTGGCCATATTAACAATAAAAAGCCCAGGGTATGTGTGTGTTGTCACTCGCTAGCTGCAGCCACACACAATAAAAAAGGCATCATATCTCGGATCTCATGGGACTGCAAGGGCTGTAATGTTTTATAAACCCGTAAAATATGTTTAATATTTTGTGTGCAATATCCGGTCAGTCGTAGAGAGCAACCCACAAAGCAACATCCATATAAGTACCACTGCAGGCGAAAAGCATGGGTTCTGAGGTGCCCCCGTTGGAATGCCGAGCTCCACAACAGGGAGCAGGATGTGGTTATATTTCACTAGTTTTCTCGTTTTATGGGGTGTGAAAGTGGGCAACAGCGTTGACCTTTCGCGATATTGAGGTAAGGTCACGTTTCTTTAGGATCACTTTTACTGGGTAGTTTCCCCAAACCATGTGTTAGTCAGCTAGAACAGATTTAATATGCAGACATTCGTGTAAAATAAGTTTAATTCAAAGTTCTCTCACTTATAAAGCATGCTTTGTGGTGGTTTGTTTTTGCAGAGCTTGCAATTTTTCATAACTGGCTATGGAACCCGAAACGATCTTTATTTCATTGATAAAGTATACATTGGACCAGGGTCACAACTCATTTGCAGATAGCTGGGTGCAAACTGAGGTGACTGTGTGTGCACAACAACAATGGATTGGGTTGTCGCACAGAGTAATTACCAGTGGCTGAGATCAAGTCAAGCATTCCATCCATCATTTTTAGGTCGAGCGCTGCAAGTTCTTTGGCCTGTTAGTATTGTGGGCTTTTAATTACACCCACCTCACGCCCATCACTTTCACTCGTTCGGGGGCTTGCCTTTCAAAAATCCTTTATCATTGGTAAATGCTTTACATTTGCCCCTCCTTGGGGAGGTTTTGTTACCACCTTGCTGACTGATTCTGTTTCATGGATAATTGAACGATTGCTGATATGTTTGACTCTGCACAAACTTCTTTTTCCTTTTGTGGTCTCTCCTTTGGGCTCATGCTCATGGTGGCCATGGCGCTTTGAATCATCTCGCTTTTGTCAACTAATGTTTTACTTTTCATTTTCAATTTATGTGGCAAGAAAAGTCCAGTTAGGAATTTACAATGCCAATAGCTCTAACTGGGGCAAACGTGAGGCCAATTGCATTGCAAATGCTTGTTTGTATGTTATTTCATTGTTGTCAAGATGTTGGATTTTTCCTCATTATCTGAAAGCCTTCTTATTTTAGAGAGTTATATTGGATCAGTATAAAGCTCATTTATCACTGCTGAAATTGATGATTAGTCCACAGCAACAACCTTTGATTCTGATGCTAAGTGAAATGGTGAACTTAGGTGTAGAATGTAGATACAACCATATTTTCCCAGACCAGATCGTGCTGACCACCCATGGACCTGAACAGGGTGGTGCTTAACTGATAGGACTCTAGATGCCTTACTTGAACTAGAAAGCATGACTGAAGATATGATCGAAGATGTTCCCAAGTCAGGACATTCTCAAGTCAGAATGCAGCCAGAAAGAAGACTCAGTAGAGACTGGAGAGCTAACTTACATTCAAAATAGTACCCAGTACTTGCAGGCATGTGGGCTGTGGGCAATTGCAAAAACCTGTTATTCCATCTCTGTGTCTAAATTGTCTCGGAGCCAGAATATTGGAATCCAACTGTTAGTTAAGACAAAATGCCTGATAGAGTTAAGGTGAATTGCTGACTCACTAGGCAAAAATAATTCAACTATGGAATCAGAATTAAAGAATCTCCCTAATCTGGTCAGACGTTCCAAAGATCACTATAAGGCTGATATTATTGAAGAGCTTAGAGGTCTACCTACTAAGATTGAAAATCTGTACCTTAGACTAATGCTGGGTATGAAGGTGCCTTGTGTGACGCACAATGAATTATCACCTGTCTATAACATGAGCTCGGAAAGTAAACCCACCCAAACATCAGATGATGGTCTTCAAGATGATGCAGCATAGGAGGCCCCACAATGCTTTGTGCACAGCAAAAGATCACAGCCAGAGGTCGGATAATAGGTGCAGAATGATAAAGAAATAGCAGGCCACAATGTTGTCCCACTAGTGCTACAATTTTTAATATTGAATGTTCAGAATATTAGAGTCAAGCTGTAATAGGGCCTCTGAGACAAAAAAGGAGCATCTGGACAAGGGTCTGGTGGCTGATGAGAATGTTCAACCACTGAATAATGACTCCACAGAGATCTGTAACAATAGGAAGCTGAAGAAACTTCATAAGATGAGGAAGCTTGGACGGTTCTGTCAGAGAGATTCCATGTTAAGTCATAAAGCAAATCCTCAATCATTGCCATTTTATCCTGTCTTTTTTCACAATACCCCAAAACTATTGAGACATAGGTAACTTCCCAAAATCAGAATGTTACATCCTGAGATTCCCTGAATGATCTCCCTTCGAGGATCTCAATGGCCCCACCAACTCTAAGGAAAGTTGTACTATTTGGAAACTATAAGGAGGTGACCCAAAAAGAAAAGTTCTGTGACACGACAGTGCCCAATGCTAGGGACACCACTACCAGCCCACCTTCGAAAAACACCTCATCAAATTTTCTGACCAAAGATCTATGAAGCCAGATGAAAGGCTAACCGCTAGTGCTTTAGTCTTATTTCCAGCCAAAACAGATAGTCACAGGCCCACTTGCAGGCAAAATAAGTGACATGTGTGAAAGCTGAATTAATTACAAATAAATTTGTATTGATTAATGTTTAGGAATTTTCATGAATTAGGCTAACATAGAAAATAATGTGTACCTTGGAAAATGTGCCCCCTTGAGTGGCCATCATAACGAGCAAGTAAATTAATAAAGAATTCACACTTATAGTTAAATAATGTGCACATGCAGGATAGAATGTATTAATGGGTTGTACTAATATATTAATGTTACGTATTTGCTTAAATAATATTGAACTTATATTAATTACGAGGTTTGGGCCTAGTCAACAAAGCCTCATGTTAAGTTCCATGGAATTAAAATAAATGTTCATAAATGTCTTATGAAAGCAAATAATTAATATTGTTCATTGTTCACACTGTGCTGACCAAGCGATTTGCAAATGTCTTAATTTCTTCTCATGAGAACTGCTTGTTGAAATGTCTTGCACTAGAAGTGGATACTTTTTAGATTTGATGCATGAGACGAAGACATTCACAGGCCTGTACAATAGCCGCCCTGAAATCAGCTAGGATTGCAACAAAAACGTTACTAAACAAACCGGATGATGGGAATGGGAGAAGAGGAGCCAATCATCGATGTGTGAAAGACTCTTTAGTTATATTTTAGATTTAGAATTCAGAGACTATTGGTCCTACTGTAAATGTAAGATTTCCTGACCAATGACGGTGTGAGAAAAATGCTTTATGAATTTTGATAAATCCAGATTACACTTTGCAGAACAAGTCAGTCATTCTTTCATTCTAGCCTTTTTCAAGTTTCGTTCAAGGAGCTGAGCAGTTCCTGATGTCTTTCCTTCTGAACTTTAGCTTAATTGATTAGTCTGTTAATTGTAAATGCTAATTCCTTAGTTTAATATTTTCTAAGTGGTTCAGTTAACTTAGAGCCCAACAGTGGCCGAGCGAATCCTTTCCACTGTCTCGTTGCTGACCAGACAGATGTCCAACTGACAAAGAGAAATCGCAGCTTGCTGGTCCATTAAGGAGAGGTATAACAAAATGCTATTGTTTCTGTTGTAGATTTTTGTTCTTTCTTTTAGGTACCAACTGCTATTTTGATAGCGCCCTAGTTAGATGTTTTCCAAATTAACTTTTGACTAAAATTGTTTTTGCATGTAGCCCAAACATGCTGTTCTAATTGGAAGGTTAGTTAGTATGCCCAATGTGTTGGAAATGTTATTAACTAAGAGTTGATTTTGTTCACCTGTGAAATCTAGATGTATGCTATTTCTGTTGTTCAGTTATTAGTTCTACTAATTTGCACTGTAACTCTTGAATGTTTAATTATTAATGTGTTAGTTAAATTGAGATTATTTCGACGTTTTGGTCAGCCTGCGTTGTTTGTATATGCTTATCATTTGGTACTGAGACTAATCTACATGATATTAGCATTGTTCATATAGGGAAATAAACTTTCTAGTTTTACTAAAAAGGCACATGGCCACATGCATAAATATTACTGACTCAAAGTTTCTGAAAAATTGACTAGTTGAACATGTTATGTTGTTATTGGTCAGAATATGAGTAAACATTGTGTACATGGTGAACCACTCTAAGCGTAGTCGATTGAAACTCTAATGCATCCCATATAAATAAATTATAAAAGACCAAATAAGGTCAGATGAGCTCGCACGTGCAGCGCCTTTGACAAACTCAAACTCAACGTGCCACCAATGTATGTTTCAGAAGAGCCTCACGATATCCTGAACAGGTGCAATATAGACTCCCTGTTCAGATCATCCAAAGGCCTCAACAATGTGACATCGAATTATAATTCATGTCAAATTTCTTACATGTCCTGTAGCAGACAGCAAAAAAGAAAACCAGAATGTGGCTTATGTCCTATTCTTGAAGGAATCCTTATGTTTAGTAGGACTGGTGCATGATCATACAGAGGCTCAGCTAATTGTCTTATCTGATTAGACCAGGAACCCACTTTCTGTGTAACCAACCATAAATCCAGTCTGGACCACATGTTTTGGACATTAGATGTGTATGTGACTTCAGTGCGTGTGGGATGTCGTACTCTCCAGATTTCTAATAGACCATGGTCATACTTTGAAGTGTCTTAGCCTTTGTTTGTGTTTCTTCTGGGTATGTTTGATCTATCTTTGTGTGGGTCTCGCACAATATTAACCCCTTGCACGCCATGGACGTAATGGTTACGTCCATGGCAGCACCTGTGTGGCACCATGGATGTAACCATTATGTCCATATACTGTTCCTCGGGGGAAGCGCTAGCGCCACCCCCGAGGGACCCCCCCACCCCTCCAGGTCAGGGCTGGAAGGGGAATCGCTTCTTCCGACCCCCGACCCCCCTCTCCCCACCCAGTGACATCTGATGACGTCAGCACGCAAAAGCGTGCTGACCTCATCAGAGGTCACCTCCCATCGCGCTGGAAGCAGCGGAAGAGAAATGCTCAGCATTTCTCTTCCGCTCGGGAGAAGGGGGCCAGCAGAGAGATGAAAGGAAAGGAAAGGCCTTTCCTTTCCTATCATATCTCTGCAAGCATTTCTGCTGCCCGATGCCCACTAGACAGCAGGGATTTTTTTTTCTTTTATGTGTAGGGAGCGACCCCTTCAGCAAGGGTCGCTCACTGGGGGGCCAAATTGTTTCTAGGCCATTTCTGCCCCCCTGGGGGCAGATCGGCCTAATAAAATTAGGCCGATCTGCCCCCAGGAGAGGCAGAAACCACTAGACACCAGGGATTTTTTTTTTTAAATGAACATAAGGGGAGCGGCCCCTTGGGCAAGGGCTGCTCCCCAGGGAGGCAAATAATGTTTAGGCTATTTCTGCCCCCGGGGGGGGGGGGCAGGAAACCCCCAGACACCAGTTTTTTCTTTCTTTTATGTTTAGGGAGCGACCCCTTCAGACCCCTTAAGACTCCTAAAAAATCTGCTTTAAATCCCAACTAGCCGCCAAGACTTCTTTGCCCCTAGACTTAGAGATCACAGATATTGTCTTTCATGCCAAACTTAGACCTATCCTGTATTGGATTAGAATCTGGGTCACGCCATACCTCATACGCCTCAGGTTTTCAGTGTGTCTCCATGATATGGCAGCCCTTGGGTGGTTTAGGAACGTTCGGTATAAGTTTTGCAAATTCATTTTTCTCATTTTTTGGGAATATGATCATGCCAGACAGAGCACCTCAAACACATACCCAAATTTGAGTCTTTTCTAGATGATGCATCTCCAACCTTAGCCACAAGTTTGTATCTTGAACTTAAGTTTGGTATTTCGCCACTGAACCATTTTATTTCTAAAAGGGGTACCTTTCCCCGAAATCACCCCTCAGCCCAACCCATACTCCTGTTAACGAAGATGAGGTTCATTATTTATATTGTCTAGTATACATTATTTTAAGCCGCAAATGGTTACTGCTTCTATTAACAGCCACAGGTGTTCGAAACTTGAAATTGGGTCTGGAGACACTGAAAACTTCTAAACCAACTGAAAGGGTGGCTATTATAACCAGTTACTGTTCCCTGCTTGGCTCTCCAGGTGCTGGACTGTTAGCTCGGGATGACCTTTATTGTTCTAGTGTTTTATATGGACTGTATCTATTACTTTCTGTTACATGGGTTGCACCTGAAATAAACAGTTATTGGTTGATTGTATGAGACCCTGGGGAATAATGCAAAGTTTGAAGGACACCTGATACTGCTGGACGACTGCCATTTACAGAGAAGGGACATCAGGGGAACAAAGGACATTCTCTCAGGGCAGGGATCAAGATATGTGACGTTAAAGGAGAGCACACAACCATTAACCTTTAGGGTACCTAACATCTATTTCTACATTACTAAGGGGGTGATTCTGACCCCGGCGGTCACGGACCGCCGGGGCCAGGGTCGGCGGGAGCACCGCCAACAGGCTGGCAGTGCCCCGCAGGGCATTCTGACCGCAGCGGTTTGGCCGCGGTCAGATGCGGAAAATCGGCGGTCTCCCGCTGGTTTTCCGCTGCCCTTAAGAATCCTCCATGGCGGCGCAGCTCGCTGCGCCGCCATGGGGATTCTGACAGCCCATACCGCCATCCTGTTCCTGGCGGTTCTCCCGCCAGGAACAGGATGGCGGTATGGGTTGTCGTGGGGCCCCTGGGGGCCCCTGCAGTGCCCATGCCAATGGCATGGGCACTGCAGGGGCCCCCGTAAGAGGGCCCCACTTTGTATTTCAGTGTCTGCATTGCAGACACTGAAATACGCGACGGGTGCCACTGCACCCGTCGCACCTTCCCACTCCGCCGGCTCAATTCTGAGCCGGCGTCCTCGTGGGAAGGGTCTTTTGCACTGGGCTGGCGGGCGGCCTTTTGGCGGTCGCCCGCCAGCCCAGTGCAAAAGCCAAAATACCCTCAGCGGTCTTTCGACCGCGGAGCGGTATTTTGGAGGGGGGAAGTCTGGCGGGCGGCCTCCGCCGCCCACCAGACTCAGAATGACCCCCAGAATCTTTTGGTGAATGAAAACTATGTACTGGGCTCTTGTGATCTTCTTAAGGATACTGTTGGAAGCAACTCAAACAAGATTAGTGTGACAGCTGGCAATGGGATGAGGAGTGCTCAGTTCCATCATGTTAGTAACCTAGAGACCGGGCATGATCCACTACATTGGACATTGGTTGGTGAGCATCCTGCGAAACCCCATGGTCTTCTCCATCTGCACAGATAATCGGACTCAAGAATAGCAGCGTGGCAACCTCCCACCCAAAAAATGAAACGTGTTGTTCTACAGTGAGCCGCAGAAGCAGAGCTCAGGTGCGTGGGTGCGAGAGACAAAGGCACGCTCCATAACCCCACCCCTATCTGACACATGCACAGATGGGACCTGCAAATGGTATATAATGGAGGACGGGAGACGTGCAGCAACTGTTTAAAACAAGCATTGGTAGCGCAGGTAGGCCTCTCCTATGGGTGAGCTCTTGGCTTTGCAAATCTGAAGAGTGGAGAACAAGATGTTGAAGTAAGCATTTGCAATGCAATAGGTTTCACATTTGCATGAGTTAGAGCTATTGGCAATGTAAATTCATAACTGTACTTTTCTTGCCACATAAATTGGTCAAACCGGCCTCGCAATTGCATCATTTCTGCCATATAATTTCAGTGGCCATGCATATAACTAAAGCACTTCCATTTACCTTCTTCCACTGTCTGCAGCAAAAAATGTAAATTTTGCCATTTAGAATTCTAATTTAAAACCCTAACTGCTAATTGCAATAGAATTCTTTCACCACCCCACCATCAGAGTTGCTGGCTGGCTAACACAATTCCCCCCAAAAAGACACAAGACAGCCACAGAGTAGAAATAAACTAGAAGGTTCACCCGAACATATAAAGAGTGTTTTAACAGCTGTAGTGTAATAATGATGTTAAGCTGGCCTGAATCATGGTCAAAATTATAATAAGGAGAGATTATTAAAATATATACAATTACTGTATTCACCTTTATCAGAAATAAACAGACATTAGACTGTAATGCTCAAAACAGCCCCTAGAGGGCTATGATAACAAAATATCATTTGTAAGAAACATGATCATGTAACCATATTATCAACCCTTAAAGAGCAGAGCCACATGAAAAGAACAGGAGAAAGTAATGCAGAGTAACCATATACTTAGCCCCTAGAGGGCACCATAACAAAATATAATTTGTAAGAAACATGATCATTTAACCATATTATCAACCCTTAAAGAGCAGAGCCACATGAAAAAAACAGGAGAAAGTAATACAGAGTAACCATATACTTAGCCCCTAGAGGATGTTTTTAGGGCTATCATGCCTACTACAATGATATTCCAAGCAAGGCATTCAAAACAAAACTTCTCTCAGCTGGAAAACAAATGTTCTAGTCATCAGAAAGCTTAAAGGACACTGAATGATGGGAGGGCTTATTATTTTGGGGCTCTACTAACCTAGTGTGGGGGACCCAGATATGATGTAGACAGAGTATTTTGAAGGTGGTCCCATTGCCCTACGACCACACCAGACTGAGTTAAGAGCAAAACTGTTTTGTAAAAGTAATGCCCTGCAAAGCATTATGGAGTGAGTATTCGTGTTGTGAATACTATAGTACATTGACTGCAATACTCAGAGCAGCCCCTAGAGGACACCACATTAAAAATAGCATTTAGAAGAAACATGTCATGTAACCATACAGTCAGCCCTTAGAGAGCATAACCACATGAAAAAAGAAAGTAATGCAGTGTACCCATATATGTACCCCTAGAGGGCATAGTGCATTACACATTTGCAGGAGTAACAGGTCTATAGCAATAACATGACAAACATGGCCCTTAAAACACAGGCTATTCCTAAATGTAAAACAAAAGTTCCAGCCATGAAACTGCTTAAAAAGACACTGAATGGTGGGAGGGGTTATTATTTTGGGGTCCCAACTAACCTACTGTGGGGACCCAGCGATGACCTAGATTGAAAAAGTGTATCACGCTGAACGTTTTGGTGGTGGTCCCATTGTCCTAGGAGCACCACAGGCTGAGTTATGAGCTAAAATATTTTGTAAAAGTAATGCCCTACAAAGTAATATGGGGCAAATTTCCTGAGTGCAGTGAATATTGTAGTATTAGCTCCCCCGGTGTGCCTGGAAAGCCGCTTTTGCTTTGAGGATTTCTGTTTTACGTAAAGCATTTACCAATTTAAAGTGTTTTAAGGGGAGAGCCACAAGAAATGACTGATTGGGTAACTGTGAAATGTGACCAGTGCTCCAATGCCGCTGATCGAGTTCACACTGTTGTGCCTGTTCATGCTGTGAGCGCCATGACTTAAATGCAGCATGAAGCGGAGAGACAAAAGTAAAAATTGTTTTCCCACGCTGAAGTATATCAGCAATCGTGCAATAATCCATGTAAGAGGGGCAGTCTGCAAGGATTGACAAAAACAGCCTGTAGGCTGGACAAACGTAAAGCATTAACCAATGACATCAAGTGGTTTTTGAAAGGCAAGCCCAGGAACTAATGAAGTGATGGGCATGAGATGGCCGTGGTGAAAAGCTCACAATAGGTCAAAGTGTTGCGCGCAAGACCTAAAAAGTGCTACAAAGCATCTAGCGTTAGCTTTCAGATGGGGTAGGGGATAAGAAATTGTGGAGGGTGGGAAAAACAGGGACGAGTGCTGGTCTAAGGGGAAGAAGAAACCAGGACGGGCGGGTGGAAGCCAAAGAAGAAACGGAGGGGGTAGGGGACAGGATAAAAAACAAAACAGATGGGGGTTGGCAGAATTAAGAAGCAATATGGATGGGCAAATTTGGGGAGTAAGAAGCAACATGGATGAGGTGGTGAAAGGGTAAGAAGAAACGGGGACAGAGGGCAGGATAAGGAACAACACAGAGAGGTGGAAGGAGAAGGAGCAACACTGACAAGGTAGGGGGAAGAAGCACAAAATTAAATTAAAAAAGTGTACCTCATTCACAGTGCCAGCAGTGGAAGGATCTTAGTACATCTGAAGCAATCAGTTCTTGGTCCTTGCTCCTGCCAAAAGAAGAGGAAGTGAAGACGGCTGGCACTGCTCAATTTAAAGGCAGCAAATGAGAGTGACAATGAAGCCCCAGAATGGTAAGCAATGGGTGGGTACCAAGCCCATAGAAGAGCACAGTATCTCTCACAAGCGAGAATGCGTGCACTACCTTAAGAGGCAGGAAACCACTGCATGTGAGCCTGCTTGTTTTTTTTTTTATACAAACTTTATTGCATTTTCAATAGGTAAGCAATCAGCACCATCTAGTAAATACTATTGAATTGTGACATCATACAGATTTGTTATGATGGCAAACACAGATATTGTTCTTCATTGCAATAGCATGTGTGATATAGTAGAATTAAACATGTTATTGTAGAATTTACCATTGAAAGGCATGTAACTCAAATAACGCTGAAGACTTCCAGCACCTCATTAAGAGTTGCTTAGCCAGTAAAAGTGCCAGATCTACAAAGTGTGTCACCACTTTAGCCCCCTTGGGTCTTGTGGATAAGCCTAGAATACAGTGTTCTGCTGGTGATCTTGCTCGGTGAGTTCATACAATGCGACCTGATTTGTGCCTAGTAAGAGGATAGCATGGGACAGGTCCACAACATATGTATCAGAGTAAAGTCTGCAGCGTGATAACCGGGACATGTGGAAGATACGACTGGGAACAATGAGTGGAGTCTATGCAGCTTGAGGTAAGCCTGATGCGATATAGAAAAATAGATATATTTAGAGCAGGACTTATGGGATCATTTTTGGGATATTTAAGAAGAAAGGACCATTACTTATCATAAAGTCCTCTGGCAAGTTCTTCTTCCCAATCAGTCTGTAAGGAGGTGAAAGAGGCCATCAGGTGTGAACAGATCCCAGCGTATAACCAACGCACCAAGTGTCTGCTGTGACCCATTGTGTGCATTGTCTGTATAGATTGGTGCACGGGTGGTTCGGCACCGCCCCGTGCCCAGTGTTGTTGTACACAGCGTGTAAGACTGGCATGTGTTAAAAAAGCATGTCTGGTAGCTCTTGGGAGTGTGTAAAGTCTAAATGATTCAGAAGGATGGCATCCGTAAAAAGTTTCCAACTGCTGTGACCCCTCCCTGTGCCCAAGGGTGTAGCCTTTTTGCTGTAAGAATCCCACAGGCAGAATAGAGCCATGTTTGGGGCATACGGTGCTCACGAGGGGGTATAGTGCAGAGCCATCTTCCAGTATGCAAGGGTGATATGCAGCAGGATAGAGCCATTAGGTGGTAAGGAAGAACCAGGGCAAATAAGATTATATAGCTTACCCTGGTCAAGCATAGTGTTTGGAACCGATTTCGATCAAGGTGCATCCACGGCTAGCCAGTAGGAAAGTCATTGCAGCTGACCCACTAGGCAGTATTTGGAACACCCATTCCTTGTCGGATGGCAACTGTAGTTTAGATAAGCTGACCTTATGGGGTCCACTGCTCCACGTCAAAACAATCAGTAAGGTATTTAATAACTTGAAGATCTGGGCTGGGATAAAAATCGGTAAATTTACAAACTGGTAGAGTAGGTTAGGTAGCATAACCATATTGGCGAGGACTAAACTGCCTGCCACCGAGAGTGGTAAAGTAACCCAAAAACGAATCTGTGATTTAAGGGATGTTATTGTCTGACTGAGATTACCTTCCAATAAATGTAATGCTTTTTGGTAAACCTGTGGCCCTAAGTATCGGAAAGTCTGGGGTGCCACTTGTATATTCATCTTGCCAAAAGGTAGAAATAGTCCAGTATATGTGCCTTTGAAAGAGAAAGTGTAGGATTTGTCCACATTTAGACCGAGGCCAGATAGCCTCACAAACATAGAGAACAGTCTGGCTTTCTCAACCAGGTTCTTATCAGAAATCCTTCATATATAATATCATATCATCAGCATATAATATAATTGCATGAGTTGTGGGTGCATATGAGATTCTTCCAGCCCTGAGCATCCTGTCTAATACGTTGTGCCAAGGGTTCTAATGCTAGCACGAACAGTAGCAGTGATAGTGGACATCCTTGTCTGGTTCCTTGAAATATCAGGTATGAGCCTGAGATATGTTGACCTGTTCAAGCCCTCGTCGTGGGAGAAGCATGTAGTAATTGTACCCAGGGTATATAAGTAGGATGGATATGAAAACACTTGAGGGTAGCAAACATAAAATCCCAGCCTAATGTATCAAAGGCCTGCCTTAGATCCAATGAGAGACATCCCACTGATAGCGGCCTCAGGTGGCGTCCATGATCTGGTGCAAGCAATATATGTTGAGTGAGGTGTTGCGGTTTGAAACAAAGCCACACTGGTCTATGTTCAGGAGCTTTTGGAGCAGGGGGATCAGTTGACACGCTAAGACCTTACTGAACATTTTATATTTGGTGCTAAGCAAAGACAGACATCTATAGGAGGACTTGTCGGACTGTGGCTTGCCAGGTTTTAATAAAGAAGTAACTAGCGCTTGTTTAGTGGTGGGAGGCAGCCTGCCTTTTTCCAGCGAAGTCTTATAGAGGCGCGCCAATTGTGAGACCAGGTGTGGTCCATAGAAAGGCCATCAGAGCATGTTCTTTAATAATTAGGCAAATTTTGCTGGGGGTGAGGGAGGTGCCCAATACTTCCCTGTCCACAGCCGTTACCTTGAGCAGTGCCAGCTGTTCCTGAAAGGAATGAATGGTTGAGGAGCCTGCAGGGAGAGGAGACAAATATAGGGCAGCATACAAATCATGGAGTGTTGTGTTACTCTCCAAATGGGTGGTCACCTGAGTGTTTAGAAGTGTAGTTATGGTGAGGATTGGGGCAGTCTGGGCATTGGCCTAATCATATGGGCTAATAATGCACTTGATTTATCTGCCTCAGTGTGGGTCTTCTGTGCATAAGCCCTGGAGTTAATGATTCATATACCCCATATTATTGTAATCCCAAATGGATTATGGTCTGAAAGCATTTTTGCCAGGTATGTTGAATGGATAACATTGCTCTGGAGCGGGGTGGTGTATAGGATCCTATCAAGTCAAGAATGTAACGCATGTGGGGGTCAATGAAATGTGTATTCATGCTTTCCCTTGTTAGGGATGTGCCAAACATCTGATAGGGTCTACCCCTCCACTCATTGTTGCAGGGCCTTGGCTTGTCGTACCGAACCAGTGTTTGGTAGGGAGCAATGTGACTGATTCAAGTCGACATGTAATACCGCATTAAAGTCCACTACCATGAACCAGGGGTTATGAACCCTGTTTGCGAGAACCATGAACATTTGCACCAGCAAAACATTCTGGTCCATGTTGGGGGCATATGTACTACCCAGCATCTTGGGCACACCATCCAGAGTACCCCGAAAAAAAGATGTAATTCCCATAAGTGTTGATTCTAGTGTCTACAGCTGCTAATGGAATCCCTGCATGGATCCATATTGCATCACCCTGTACAAGGGAAGAATAAGAGATTTGAAACAGTTGGCCTCACAATTTCTTTTGCAGCTTGATGGCTTTGGGGTCGTAATGGGTCTCCTGCAAACACACCAAGTGCACCTGACAACAATGCAATTGAACCAGAATCCTGTAACGTTTTTGCATTGAACCCATGCCCCTAAGATTCCAACTGATCATGTTATATTTGTGTGCAACAGCCATTATCACTCAAGAGGAATAAGTATGGAATGAATACATGATCTGACAATCAACAGTAGTATAAGCATAGCCCACGTGTGATGATGTTGTATAAGACTAAACACAAACAAACCCCAGTACAAGGTCCAGTGAAAGAAACTCGTTCAACCTGAACTGTAAGAAAAACATGAAAGCAATGTAACAATGCATGCAGTTGCCCTTGGGGTGTGTAGCTTTTAGCATGCTGGCCTGTCTCAGTTAGGATGAGTGGCCCATCTAGGAGACTTCTAAAGAGTCAGCGCCCAGCTGGAGTAGTCCATTATAAGAGCACTTATACTAATTTGAAGGTTATGTACTTGTATGGTTGATCGCCATCATGTCAGGCAATATAATGTTTCTGTATATGATTGGGGGGGTATCAAAGTGACAGTCTCATAAATTCCTGAAGGGAGTTGAAAACCAATGTCTTCCACACCTGTGAAGTGATTTACAGGAATAGAGATGAGCTGCTCCTAGAGTCAGAATCCAAGGCGCTGTCTGGTGATGAGTTAGAGCTGATGTTGCAGTCAGGCATCCAGAAAAAGAGGTTGCTGGTATGAGTCCAGATTGTTGGCCCTCCAGGGCCTGTTGCGGGAATGGAGCCACACTTTTCTGTGCTCTATTGCGGGGCCCCTGTCACCGTTCTCACAGCTTCCGGGGTGGGCATTGCACCTTAGGCGTCAGGTACTGCGTTTTCTCAAGTCTCAGGGGGGTGGTAAATGTTGCTCCACACAATCCAAGACAGCCTCGGGTTGTCACAAAGGGGAGTCCTTTGTTCATAGATCACCATAAGTCTGGCTGGGAACAGCAGGCCATATGTGAGGCCCACAGTACGTACCTACTGCTTTACAGCTTGGAAGAAGTATCATTTGAGCTAGTCTGTAAGTGTATATTCTGGGAACAGCAAGATCCATGCATTGCCCATTAGGATGGTTGCCATTTCTCTTGCCCCACAAAGGAGTACTTCCAAGGCCTTGTAGTTTAGTATGCGGGCTACAAATGGTTGTTGTGGTGCACTCAGTGGTGGCATCCTCGTGGGGACCCGAATTACCCTCTCCCCCATGAACAAGTCTGATAAACCGGTCAGCGCCACTATGCTTCAGAGTGAGTCTTCCACATACTGTGTGGCACTAGGGCGCTCTATCCCCTCCGGCATTCTGATAGTTCTGACATTATTATGGCATGCCCGGCACTTAGCTTCCTCTGCGCATTCTTGTAGCATGTAAAATTGCCGCTGGAAGAGTGCAGCAGTCTGTTCCTTCTGCCAGAGCGTCAATGAGGAGAGGGTCACTTTGTTTTGTCAGTTAATTGTCTTTGGCCATATTTGAGGAGACTAATATCAATTGTGATTACTTCCAGGCACTGTTTGATGGCTGCTCTGGAGTCTCCTATTTCATGTAGTAGGACATCTAATTTGTCCAGAGGTGGGCCCGCCAATGTAGGTGGTGTACAATCTTCTGGTACATTTCTCTGTGAACGGGAACCAGTACTGGTGCTTAGGAGGTCAACCATTTCATCTATTTTATGTTCAATGTGCCAAGAGAGGTTAGGCTAAGCTGTATCCTCTCTAAGGCCAGGGGGCGAAGCCAGCAAGTGCCCTCATGTCGCATGTGACAATCACTCTAGTTCAGGTGCGGGCCTGGAGGAGGTGAGGTCTACCAGCCTTCTGTAAGGGCTGGCATGCAGTTTCCAATCGTTTGCCCTCTGTAGTGATTTTGTTTTCCCACCCAGGTCACTGTTGTGCCTGGGACGCCCTTTCTTACCTCACCGTCTTTACATCTCAGGAAACGTGTCAGTGCAACACCACACCATGCGGCCTCAAATGTGCAAAGCTTCTGACTCTGGTGCTGTGAAGGAGTTTGTTGGCAGGCTTGGTAGTTGCTCAACATATGACTCTGGGGAATAAGGGGTTAGTGCCATGGGGCGCCCCCGGCCCATACCACAGCTCAGCAGTCCCCAGCCACCCAAGCAACTAGTCCCTCTGAGTTCAGTGTAATGGTGCAGAGGAAGCAGCACACTCATCTCTCCTCCCCCTGTCCCAGTTGCTGTAGCTCACAGCAGCTCCAATGAAGCGCGGCTGTTCCCAATTTCCTGTGCCTCCGGGCTTCCTTTATTTGGCTGAGACTTTAGGCCCCACCTTACACTCCCCTGATTCGCTCCCTCTGTGGCTGCACTCTGACGTCTCCGGCTGGGCTTACCCCTGGAGCGGCCCCCTCAATTCAGGTCAGAGGTGTGCAGCGGGCATCTGGTGGATATTTCTCGGCAGGCACCCAGGTTCATGTTGTTGGTGATCACCACTGGTCACAGACCTCGAGCGGTGGGCAGAACACCATGCAGTTAGTTGCAATGTTGTCAGGTCCTCCTATTCAGCAGTCAGGGCTCGTCGGCCGCAGTATCAGGTGCAGCAAGGACAATAGGGCATCTAAGGCGCATTATTTATGTAGGATGCCCCTCACTATACCAAATGAAAGTGGATGTCCGTGTGCTCTGAGATTAAGCATGCACCATCTTTGGCAGTTGGCCAGACCTCCCTATGTGAGCTTGCTTGTCATAGAGAATAAAAACACCCTGCTCTTGAGGACCCACATTTTTTTGCAGGGCATCATGCTGCAGATTCCACCACTGAGACTGCTTCGAGAAAGAAATCTATTAAGTCTGTTGCACTGGCAGGCTCATCTCTAATAAGTGCTGTGTGGAGGTAAGTCTGTTCCACTGGAGTCTAATGTAATTTCCAATGCTCCACAAGTAAGGTATGACCATGGCACGGAACCGCATGGAGAATAATGCAACCGACTCATAACTATTAAAAGAAAGAAGAGAAGTAGTGCAATCTTTCTGTAATAAGTGCACCATGTTGTCTTCAGGATTCCCAGAAAATCACAAAAAACATTAATTATAAGGAGAAATTCTTAGATAAGTGTGCCTCTATCCAGTACTCAATATGAATGCAATTTATATAGTTTGGTGGTCAGTTCTTTTTTAGGAGAGTAGCTAGAGGGCTCACTATAAATGGTCAGGAGATACACTGAGGCAGCGCACTCTAAGGGTGCTTTGAGAGTTTACATTTTTATTGTAATGGTGCGACACCACCCCATCCCCCTCCTAGTGGAAAAGATAGTAGTAGGGACAATAGTGACATTCCTACCACAAAGTACTATAAGAACTTGTCAGGTTCTTTTACTCACGTCGCCCCAGTGCCAACACTTCCACATTGTGTGCACCATCCTTAGAGCGCTACCTAGTGCAGGTGCCAATTTAGTGGAAACAAAGCCAGACAATTTCTGTTCCAGGAATAGGTGGTGGGGTAGATTGCAATATATTATTCCTCGTAGAGTGCTGAAAATCCTTGCCCTTTCCCTGCCCCTCCATTGCCCCAGCCACAACCCGAAATTGGGAATAGATTAAGATGAATTTCACACATCAATTGAATATCTCAATTTAGGGAATATAGGGCCTAGGATGTTAACCAACGTCTATTGTATATGATTAAAGCACTACAAAGTAAATACCACAACCCCAAAGAGTAAGAGGACCAAGGCATATTGAATAAGGTCAGCACGAATTACACTCTATAAACACCTGACCCTGAAGGCAGCAAAGTCAATCAGTCCAAGTCTTAGGACGGGGTGTCGGGTAGAAAGTCTAAATTTATTGAGACACGATAGTAGTCAACAAGTCAGTTCTTTTATGTAAGAAGAACAAGTAATTTACTTTCCTCACACAACAAATATTGTACGCAGAAAATCAGAGGGCAGGAAGTCAGTGTGTGAGGGATCCAACATGTATTACCTTATGCTGCTCCCAGAGGCGAGGTATGGTGCACAACTGCAGTCAGCACAAATTAAGGCACATTACTACACACATAAGGTAAACACATTTCCATGTCCCGTGTCAATGTATTGCAAACCCAGTTGCAGGATACTGAAAGACCAACTTACAAACAGTAAAGGGCAACAGATGACAGGTCCTTCCCCGGGAGTCTGTTGCTGTCACTACTGCATGTCTTCCACAGCCTGTGAGCTGATCGAGGTCGCGCTCAGTAAAGAGTAGTGCAGATGGTGCGCTTCTCTAGATCACTTAACCACTCTAGGGAGCGTTTCGTGTCATACTGGGCACCGAGTGTACATGCATATTTGTGTGTCCTAAGGTCCGAAACCAACAACCATGACAGACTTCCTATGAAAACCTCCAGGCAGGGCTGCATGCTCTCCCAAACAATGCAGGTGATCTTTTCCCTCTCAACAGAATGTATGCAGTTTACGTTCTAACTCCCAAAAAATCACGAGGCTCCCAAACCCATACTAGATCTAAAAACACGAAAGAGTTTGGTTCGAACTCTGTTTAATTAACAATATTGCCTGGTGTCCTACAGTAACACAGGAAAGTGACTTCATAATGATATGGCTATATTATTGAAAGGCCTGAAAACATGGATTCTTAAACACTAGTCATTACACATTTACTCTTCTCTATTTTTGGCATTTTATCTGATTTATTTGGTTGTTGATACACTTGCTTCTCTATATGTGTCTCTTTTCACTTTCCCCTTGATTTCGTACTCTCTTTTTGTATGGTGACTCCTTCCCTCTTGCTTGCTACTTTCAACAAGTACTGTCTGCCATTTTAGTCTGTTTTGTTTCTTACATCCAAGAGGCTCCCCCTTATTGTACTTTATAAATAAATATAACATTGCATCACATATTCTGAGACATTGAAAACACAAGATTTGTAGTTGGTCAAAACAGTGCCGATGTTTAGTCTTGCTCAACTTCCTCTAATATTGCTCAGGTTGTGTTTCAGTGGTGGGGGTTCAGGATACAGAAGTTGCCAGAGTGTAGCCGTCCATTGACAGCTTACTGGAGAGATAAAATTTGCTAAAATAAAAAGCGACTGAAAAGCACATTCAAGACGACAGCATTGTTGCACAGACTTGGGTTTATGTCCTACATTGAAAAAAACATGCATTATTATTAGTCAGTAGATCAGAATTGTAAGGTCATAGATATACACTCAAGAGGGAACCTAATCTAAACTTCAGGAGTAAATCCTGTCTTTTTACAAATAATTATGTAACTCCTAAGCAGGGAAGTCATGGTTTCAAACTGCGAGGTATACATTGCTAGGGGTAATGACTTCTTGCAGTCATGTTGTAATACAATGGGAAATTTTACATGATCACTACTTCATAAGTGATTGGATAGAAAATGGTAAAAGATTCACATGAGTTGAGATGATGCAACAGTGAAAGTTTGAAAGTCTCTGCAACATTGAAACAAATGCAGTTTGCTGTGGGGTAGAATAGTCATTCAACTGTCCTCCCTTTGCTGAAGAAATCCTCTGCGGACACCTTCAACCCTCGCCAATACTTACTGATCTCCCTGATACCATTCCCAGCCAAGGTCTTAGAGAAAATCATCAACAGATGCCTCACTGAACACCTGAATGACCACCAACCACTAGGCACCACATAGTCTGGCTCAACTACAGCATGGAAACTGCCCTCATTGCTGCCACAGAACACATCCTTGTGACTCTGAATGGAGGAGACAATGTGTGCTACATCCTACTGGACCTCTCCTCAGCATTCAACAGAGACTCCCACCCCATCTTCATCCAGAGGCTAACTGACATCGGAATCAAGGACACGCACTCCCATGAATCTGTTCCTTCCTGACTGGAAGGACCTAGTCAGTCAGCCTGGCACTGTACACCTAGGACACCTGCGACCTCATCTTCAGAGTTTTGCAAGGATTCTCCCAGAGTTAACCCCTCTTCTACCATACATGATCCCTCTAGCCACCATCATCCATACTCAGGACATGAACATCCTCTCCTACTCCAACTACATGCAACTCATTCACTTCCTTATGGACAAGACACCCAGTACCCTAATCAAGTTCAAATTCTGCATGAATAAAATTACTCATGGGTGAAGACTAACTTTATGAAGCAGAGCACCAACAAGACCAAAATCGTGATCTTCAGAATAACACTTCACCATGGGGCTCCAACTGGTGTCCACAAGAGCTAGGACCAACACCTACCTCTGCCACCTATGCCAAGAACCTTGGGACCATCTTGAACAGAACGCTCGACATGACCGCCCAAGTCTATGCCATCACGGCCTCATGCTACCACACCCTGAAGATGCTAAGGAAAGATTTTCAAATGGTTCCCAGTCTGTACCGGAAAACCAACACACACGCACTCACAAGCAAGCTGGTCTATGGGAATACCCTCTGTCTCCGGGATCAACAAAAACTCCACAGAAGGCTGCATACCATTCAGAGTTCGGCAGCCAGAGTCACTCTCAACTCCCAATTCTGCACTCACATCACATCACACCACACCTGAAGGGGCTCCTCTGGCTCCCCATGCACAAAGAAGCACAATCCACACTCCTCTCCCATGCTTTTCATGCACTACCTAACAATTTTCATTGGCTACTGCCCCCAGACTTAAACACACCCCTAAATATAGTATTTATGGGCACCCCAAAACCCAGGAAATCAGATTCTTGCAACCTGAACCAAGAAGAAAGACTGCTGACCTGAAAGCCCAGAAACAACTTTTGCAACTTCTAAAGACTTCACTCGCCCCGCTGGAAGCGTGAGACTTCACCCTCTGCACCCACGCCCCGGGCTCCAGCTCCAGAGAACCAAAACTATAGAGAGTACTCCCAGGTGACTGCGACCTCGTGAGTAGCCCGAGACGACCCCCCCTGGACCCCCACAGCGACGCATGCAGAGAGAATCCAGAGGCTCTCCCTGACCGCGACTGCCTGTAACAAGGAACCCGACGCCTGGACCAAGCACTGCACCCGCAGCCCCCAGGACCAGAAGGAACTGAACCTCAGTGCAGGAGTGCACCCCTGGAGACCCTCTGCCTAGCCCAGTCAATGGCTGGCCCGAGAAGCCCCCCTGTGCCCTGCCTGCACCTCTAGAGTGATTCCCGGGTCCCTCCATTGATTCCTATTTAAAACCCCGACGCCTGCTTTGCACACTGCACCCTACCGCTCCTGTGCCGCTGAGGGTGTGTTTTGTGTGCCTACTTGTGTCCCCCCCAGTGCTCTACAAAACCCCCCTGGCTTACCCTCTGAGGACACGGGTACTTACCTGCTGGCAGACTTGAACCGGAGCACCCCTGTTCTTCATTGGCCCCTATGTGTTTTGGGCTCCTCTTTGACCTCTGCACCTGACCGGCCCTGTGCTGCTGGTGTGGTAACTTTGGGGTTGCCTTGAACCCCCAATGGTGGGCTGCCTATGCCCAGGAACTTAGACTTGTAAGTGTCTTACTTACCTGACAAACTAACCATTAATTACCTGCCCCAGGAACTGTTGATTTTTGCAATGTGTCCACTTTTAAAATAGCTTATTGCCATTTTAACTAAAACTGTGTATGTTACTGCTCTAATTCAAAGTTCCTAACCTACCTGTGTGGAGTACCTTGCATTTTATGTATTCACTTCAAATCTTGAACTTGAGGTTCTAAAAATAAATTAAGAAAATATATTTTTCTATATGAAAACTATTGGCCTGTAGTTAAGTCTTTGAGTGTGTGTTCCTCATTTATTGCCTGTGTGTGTGCAACAAATGCTTAACACTACCCTCTGATAAGCCTACTGCTCGACCACCCTACCACAAAATAGAGAATTAGAATTATCTAATTTTGCCACTATCTTACCTCTAAGGGGAACCCTTGGACTCTGTGCACACTATTTCTTACTTTGAGATAGTATATACAGAGCCAACTTCCTACATTGGGGGATCAGCGGTGGGGTTTAAGACTTTGCATTTGCTGGACTACTCAGCCAATACCTGATCACACAACTAAATTCCAAAAAATTTCATTAGAAACTGAATTTAGCAATTTGAACTATTTTTCTAAATGTTTAAAAGTCATGCTAGGGCCTTTTGTAAGTCCCTGTTAACATTTCTTTTAGAGTTGAAACGTTTGTAAAAGTTTGGATTTAAGTTCTAGAAGTAGTTTTTAGATTCTTAAAAAGTAATCTCAACTTTTAGAGAAATAATGTCTAGCACAGATGGGATGGTGGTGGAACTCAACCTCACCCCTTACCTGCATCTAGGGATGTCAGAGTTAAGGACTCTCTGTAAGCTAAAAAATATAAAATACAAAGTAAAGCTCCAGGAGCTTTTGGCAGAGTTTGCAAAGGACCACCCCTCTGAGGATAATCCTACAAATGGGGAAGTTAGTGACCAGGAGGATGATTCCCTCCCTCCTGTCCTAATTAGGGAGAACATGGTCCCTCAAACCCTGTCTCCACAAGTAATAGTCAGAGAGACTGGTTCTTCCACATGGGAGACCAGTAACTTTGGAAACATTGAGGACAGCCTCAATGAAGATGACCTCTTTTTAGCCAGGATGGTCAAAAGATTGGCTTTGGAGAGACAGCTCCTAGCCATAGAGAGGGAAAGAAAAGAGATGGGTTTAGCTTCCATCAATGGTGGCAACAACATAACTAGGGTCAGAGAAGATACTGACATCCTACAAATCCCCAAAGGGATTGTAACAAAATATGAAGATGGTGATGACATCACCAAATGGTTCACAGCTTTTGAGAGGGCTTGTGCAACCAGAAAAGTAAACAGATCTTACTGGGGTGCTCTCCTTTGGGAAATGTTCCCTGGAAAGTGTAGGGATAGACTCCTCACACTCTCTGGTAAAGATGCTGAATCCTATGACCTCATGAAGGCTACCCTGATTGAGGGCTTTGGATTCTCAACCGAGGAGTACATGATTAGGTTCAGGGGGGCTCAAAGATCCTCAAGCCAGACCTGGGTTGATTTTGTTGACTTCTCAGTCAAAACATTAGATGGTTGGATAAATGGCAGTGGTGTAAATAATTATGATGGGCTCTATAGTTTGTTTATGAAAGAACATCTATTAAGTAATTGTTTCAATGACAAACTGCATCAGCGACTAGTAGTCCTAGGTCCAATTTCTCCACAAGAATTGGGAAAGAAGGCAGACCATTGGGTCAAGACCAGGGTGACCAAGACGTCCGCAAGGGGTGACCAAAAGAAAGGGGTCACAAAGCCTCCCCAGGGGAAGAGTGTTGAGACATCCAAGGGAAAAAGTAAAGAGTCTTCTACAGGGCCCCAAAAAACTGCTCAGAAGGGTGGGTCCAGAGCCTCTTCACAGTCCTCAAATGGGTATAAGGGTAAAAACTTTGATCCCAAGAAGGCCTGGTGCCGCATCTGTTCTCAGCATGGACACCAAACTGGAGACAAGGCCTGTCCCAAGAAAAGTCCCACAACTATTACTCCAGTTAACACTGGAATAGCCTGTCTCCAAGTGGGATCAACAGTGTGCCCAGAGCAAATCAGGGTTCACACTGAAGCTACATTAGTCTCTGAGGGGGGGTTGGACCTAGCCACACTTGCTGCCTGGCCGCCTAACATGCAAAAATACAGGCAGCAGCTCTTAATCAATGGGACTAGAGTAGAAGCCCTGAGGGATACTGGTGCCAGTGTCACAATGGTGACAGACAAACTGGTTTCCCCAGGACATTACCTGGCTAGACAGACATATCCAGTCACAAACTCTGACAATCAGACTAAAGTCCATCCCATGGCAATGGTAACTTTAGATTGGTGAGGGGTCACTGGCCTGAAACAGGTGGTAGTCTCTTCTGCAATCCCAGTAGAATGTCTGCTTGGAAATGATCTGGAGTCCTCAGCATGGGCTGAGGTAGAACTGAAAACACATACAGCCATGCTGGGCATCCCTGAACTGGTGTGTGTCAAGACAAGGGCACAGTGCAGGGCTCAGGGTGAAAAAGAAGTGTTGGAGTCTGGAATAATGGCCCAACCTTCCAAGAGAAAAGGAAAGAAGACTGGGGAACCAGCTTCAACACAGCACAATAAGCAGAACCTCTTTTCCCAGGAAGATGTTCTATCCCCTGAGGGAACTGAGTCCATGGAGCTGGAGCCTTAGGTGAACCAGGGGGATCCCACAAGGGAATACCTGTGTAAGGGGCAAGCAACTTGTCCCTCTCTTGTCAGCCTACGACAGCAAGCAGCTGAGCAAGAAAAAGGAAATATCAGGGGAACTCACAGGGTCTATTGGGAATATGGACTCCTTTACACTCAGGCAAGAGATCCCAAACCCGGTGCCACTAGGAGAGCGGTAGTGCCTCAGGAGTTTAGGGAGTTCATTCTGACCTTAGCCCATGACATTCCCCTTGCTTGGCATTTTGGACAAACCAAGACATGGGAGAGATTAGCCAACCATTTCTACTGGCCCAATATGTCCCAGAAGGTAAAGGAGTTTTGCACCTCCTGTGTCACCTGTCAAGCCAGTGGTAAGACAGGTGGCCATCCAAAGGTCCCCCTCATTCCACTTCCAGTGGTGGGGGTCCCCTTTGAGAGAGTGGGAGTGGACATAGTGGGTCCACTGGAACCTCCCACAGCATCAGGGAACCAGTATATCCTAGTAGTAGTGGATCATGCTACTAGGTACCCCGAGACAATTCCCCTTAGGTCTACTACTGCCCCTGCAGTAGCCAAAGCACTCATAGATATTTTTACAAGAGTGGGATTTCCTAAGGAGGTGGTTTCTGACAGAGGTACCAACTTCATGTCAGCTTACTTGAAACACATGTGGAATGAGTGTGGGGTGACTTACAAATTCACCACACCATACCATCTACAAACCAATGGCCTTGTTGAGAGATTCAACAAGACATTGAAGGGCATGATCATGGGACTCCCTGAAAAAAACTCAAAAGGAGATGGGATGTCCTCTTGCCATGCCTTCTTTATGCCTACAGAGAGGTGCCACAGAAGGGAGTAGGGTTTTCCCCCTTTGAACTTCTGTTTGGCCATCCTGTTAGGGGACCACTAGCACTTGGAAAAGAAGGCTGAGAGAGAGACCTCTCCATGAGCCTAAACAAGATGTGGTGGACTATGTACTAGGTCTACGTTCAAGGATGGCAGAGTACATGGAAAAGGCAAGCAAAAACCTTGAGGCCAGCCAACAGCTCCAGAAGATGTGGTATGACCAAAAGGCTGCTATGGTTGAGTTTCAGCCAGGGCAGAAAGTCTGGGTTCTGGAGCCTGTGGCTCCAAGGGCACTTCAGGACAGATGGAGTGGCTCTTACCCAGTTGTTGAGAAAAAGAGTCAGGTCACCTACCTGGTGGGCCTAGGCACTAGCAGGACCCCCATGAGGGTGATCCATGTGAACCGCCTCAAACTCTTTCATGACAGGGCAGATGTAAACATGTTAATGGTTACAGATGAGGACCAGGAAGCTGAGAGTGAACCTCTCCCTGATCTCCTCTCTACTGACCCTGAAGATGGCTTAGTAGATGGAGTGATACATTCAGACACCCTCTCTGGCCAACAGCAGGCTGACTGCAGGAAAGTCCTCCAGCAGTTTGCTGAGCACTTGGACTCTGTGATAGTATATACAGAGCCAACTTCCTACACATAATATATTAACTTTTGCCATACTAATATCTGTAGATAAACATCTGAACATTTGGGGAGAAATTCTACCCATTCCACGAGTATCGTGTAATAAAAACAATCGGGGTGAAAGAGACGAGGTATTAGGTACTATTTTTCCTAAATGGTTTGTTATTTGTATCCAAAATTGTTGAATCGCGGGACATTCCCATAAAATATGTACAGTATCGCAATTAGGTTGATGACATCTCCAACAATCAGAGATTGGGCTAAGTTTAGCAGAGTAAAGTTTGGAAGGTGACCAATGCCACCAATGTAGTATTTTAAAGTAATGAAATTTTAACCTTACATCATGAAGGCCCCGATTATAATTCTCCAGAACTTTAGCCAAATCTTTTTCTGAATAAGTAATATTAAGTTGTGTAGACCACCATGTTTTTAAAGTTGCAGATGTCTCATCTGAAAAATATCTATCGATTAATAAAGATGTAGGTGAACATGGTGGTCCCTTTCACTTTAGGATTAAAGGTGTCTCTATTTCGTCTCAAGATGGGGGTGAGTTCTTTTTCATTTTTGAGTAATATGTGTGGGTAAGGATGGTGGCATCTCCGGTGTGATATGGTGTTCTTCCTTTCTGCATTAGGTACTATGCCCAATGCAGGCAACATGATGCGGACAGTGAAATCAGTGATTTGAACAGACATGATGGGAATTGACACAAAAAATCAAACAAAAAAGGTACAAGTGTTTCCATATTTCGGTTGGATAATAATAATCAGGAACACCGTACAAACAAAGTTATTAGATCCCCTCTGTACTAGTATCAAGGTGTGTATATATAGTAGATATCTGGTAGTCATGGGTAATTGATACCGCAGACATACTATGGAAGAAATTAAATATATATGATTATTATTGCAGACAATACCCTCACGTGAGGTAGCAACCGTTAGGAAGTATTGCGGGGGTCTTTAATGTTTTTATCAATTATGTTTTTGTATATAAAGATGTGTTTTTTATGAATTATATGTGTTAATACTTTGTTGCTCATTTCTGTTATTATTCTTGTAAATTTGTTTGTCGTATATTGTGTGTATATGTCATTATGGTAGAAATATGTGGAAGTTGCATTAATATATGTTTTTTGTCTACTGAATATGTCTGTTTTTTTAAATGGAGTACATGGGCTGCAGGTGGCCCTTGTTTGTATGTTTAGTTATTAGATAAAGGTGATTAGTCAATGTTAAGTATGTTATGCTTGTTTTTAGAATATATGATATGTATGTGGGTTCATAAATATTGAGGGTATTACATCTATTGTATTTCAGCCCTGAAGAAGTCCTGTGTTGAGGACGAAATGCATTGGCTGATGTTGTTATGAAGTGTTTTAAAGAAAAGAAGAATAAAGAGAAGACAACAATGAGACAACATTGAGTGATTGGACTTTTTTTTTAGATATATTTAAAGTGGTGCACCATCGAAATATGTATTATTTATAGTTCCTTTTCAAGGATAGCATCTTGGCAGCAGGTGTGGTGAAGAGTGCACACTCATTATTATAAAAATTGGATCTGTGACTTTTTCATGTTGAAAATATAACAGGGGATGGGGGCTAGGTGAATTCTTTTGTTTAACTTGCTGTCAACTGTATTTTAAGTACTTCACATTTAGACCAATTGATCTTACATCTGGAAAATATCGAGAATTGATTTAAAAGGGTAATCAAGGTTTTAACTGAAGAGTCCGGGTTAGATATTGTCAGTAAAATATAATCTGCATAGTAGAAAGCTTTTACCTCTCCCGATGGGGTAGTAATACCTTGTATATTAATATTTAGTCTAATCGCAATAGCTAGAGGTTCCAAAGCAATAAGAAACAGCAATGGAGATAGTGGGCATCCTTGTCTATTTCCACTTGTCTGGTACCACGAAGAATGTTAAAATAAGGAGATGGGAAACCGTTACAAGTGATCACAGCAGTTGAGGATTGATACATTCCCTTAGAGTAATAAAGTCAGTACCAATACCCATTCTATTCATGGCTCGAAATAGGTATCCCCATTCTACTCTATCAAAAGCTTTTTCTGCATCCAGGGACAGTATAACATTTTCTTCTGATTTGTTGTTGCAATGATTTGAAGAGGATCGAGATGGAACAAAACCTACTTGAGATGAATGGATAACTGATATGATGACTGAATTTAAGTGAGTCACAAGTATTTTAGCCACAATTGTTATATCAGAATTTATTAGTGAGATAGGTCTATAGCTAGAGCATTCTAATGGATCTTTGTCAGGTTTAAGAATCAAAGTAATACGTGCTTGTAAAAATTATGGAGAAAAATTACCTTTTTTTAAAGCTGCGTTAAAAAAAGTTTGTAATAATGGGATTATTTGAGCTTTTGTGATCTTATAAAATTCAGTTGGAACACTATCCTCTCTGGGAGCTCTGCTTGTGGCTAGACAATCAATAGCTTTTGCAATCTCTTTTGTTGTTATGAGCCCCTCTAATCTTAATTTCTGTTCTAGGGTTAATTTTGGGATCTTTAAATTAGTGAAAAAATCTTCTTCCTCCCTAATATCTTCACAGTTTAGTGATGTATATAGGGTTTCATAATAAGTCTGAAATTGTGTCAGTATATCCCTTGGTAATGTAATTAAATCATTGGAAGAATTGTTAATATCAGGTATCGTTCTGGAGGATTCCTATTGACGTAGTTGATATGCTTGAAGTCTTCCAGCTTTTTCCCCCTTTTCATAATTACGTTGATGAATTAAAAATAGACATTTTTCAGCATTAGAAGTATACAAATTATTAAGTATGAATTTGGCTGAAAGTAGATTTTTCAAAATCTCAGGAGATTCAGTTTTACTGTAATCTTTTGAGACTGATAAAACCTCCCTTTCCAGTAATGTCCTTTCACTATTAAGTTGTTTTTTTAGAATATATGACTCTCTCATAATCATTCCCCTAATGACTGCTTTGCCAGCTCCCCATAGTATACCAGCATCTGTGACTGAGTCCTTATCCTCATTGAGGAATTGTTCAACATGTTGACATAGTTTTAATTTTGGCTTGAGGTGTTTTATATAAAGAGATATTGAATCTCCAATTAGGTTTAGGAGTCTATGGTAATCCAATAGTAATATGTATATCTATTAAATCATGATCTGAAAGACTACAAGGAATAATTCCTGCATGGGTTATTGATTGTATCATTGTGGATGAAGTTAAAAAGTAATCTATTCTAGGACGGATTAAATGTGGACAAGATATAAACGTATAATCTCTATCATCTGAATGTAACAAACACCATGGTTCCTGCAATGCAAAATCTTCTACAAGATCTTTTAAAATATGTCTGTCACTTGTATGATAAATGTCTGTTTTGCCCGATCTACCAATAAATGGGTCTATGGTGACATTCCAATCTCCCACGAGTATTACTCGTGTAGATCCAAAAGAAGATGATAACCTACTAATCTTAGAAATAAATATAATTTTGGAGTCAGTGGGTGCATATATCATGCCTATGATTATAAAATAATTTCTAATTCAGATTTTAACAAATGCATATCTGCCATCATCATCTAACCATGTTTGAATAATTTTATATGGTACGTTTTTATGAAAAAGAATATCTACTCCACACTTCCACATAGGTGTATCATCATTATTAGAGTTATTCTGGGCTATGCCAGCATGTATAACTTCACCAATCCAATCTCTTTTCAGTTTTTCACTTTCTGATTCACTAAGATGTGTTTCTTGCAATAAGGCAAAATCAGTTTTTTGTTGTCCAAGAAAATTAACTATCTTCTTTCTCTTAATAAAATGTGTCAAACCATTAACATTCAAGGATATAACATTCAAGGGTTTCAACTGATAAACTGACATATTTAGACTAAAAGAATCAATATCAAACCAAGTTCTAATGGTCTGAAAGAATATAATATAAAGATAAGAAAAAAAAGATAAGAGGTTATAAAGTTCCAAATTTGTCAGTATGTATAAATGTTAAGAGTGAGTTCTCAAATCAGTTAAACTTTTATATTAAATCAAAATAAGAAATGATCATGTACTGGAACTATCATACGAAATAAATTGTCAAACACAAGTGATAAGACAATTATGTACACTTAACAACTAAAACTTTAATCTTGGGAGATAAACCTCTGTGTCGTGGAGAGGTGAGCAGAGAAGAGGATGCTAATGCCATTTCAAGTGTAAAATAAATATCCGATATCATAAACAAATGTGATCATGTAATGAAATAAACGTTAGGGAGAAAGTAGGTAAAACATCATCGTCTATGATTAATATTTCAACTTTGATCAAGGTTTCAAGGATGATCTGGATTTATCTCTTGGATGATATTTTTTATTGGTGAAGAAGAAGACTTATGTTCCATCTCTGAGTCTTTTTCATCTAAGTCATTCAAAAAAGATTCTGGGTATTCCTTGGTTTTCCCTTGAAAAGTTACAATCATAGTGGCCAGCTCCAGAAGACCATATTTTATATCTCTTTTCTCTAATCTAACACATAGATTTTAAACATTGTTTTCTTTTGAGGTTAGTAGGTGCTGAAAAGTCTGCTGTGATGATTACATGAGATTTTTCATACTCATATGGACCATGTTTTTTTGCTCCCATGATAATTTGATGGGTTTGTTGATGTCGTAGACAGCAGACTAGAATATATTGAGGTTTGGAGAATGGTCCATTCCACGTGTTAAAACCCGATGAGCTCTCTGACATTCTAAAGGCATTGTGAAAGTGATGTTCGTCAAGGTTGTGATTAAAGTGGTCAAAAAGTCTAGAATATTATCTTTCTCTATTTGTTCTGGAAGACCTATAATTCTGAGATTATTTCTTATATACCGACTCTCTAAATCAATCATTTTTAGCTGTAGATACCAAATCTCTTGACTAGTATCTCACGTTTTATTGAGGCGAGATTCAATATTCGTAATTCGATTGTCCATTGACTGCAGTCGGGATTGGAACTTTATAACATCGTTCCTCAAACCTTGAACTTCCGAAGTATTGGTACAGACTGTGTTGTCCAGGGACGCAATTGATGATTTTATGTCTAGTAGTTCTTTCAAAATGGTATCCATTGCCGCTGAGGGTAATTCAGTAGAATCAGCCATTTTACATTTGGAGACAGTGGCGTCAGGATTTGATAATAAGGATGCACTATATAACAGCTGCCTTACTATTTTAGGATCTGACATGGGCAGTATCAGTTATCTTTCAAAGGTCTGTTTATAATGATTGCTTGATTCTATTCACCATTTTAATACTAATATTGAAGCATATATTCCATTTTCATTTCAAAACATTTTCCTTCGTAATGACTTGTTATATGCATGCTGAGTGACACTAAGATATGGAGAAAGAAATAAAGTGATATTGATTCTGTTAATCCGTATTTATGTTAACCTTGCATCTTCCAGATTGTGTTGTGTTATGGCAGAATCATTCAGATCGGACAGTAGTCAATGTATTATACAACAGTGAATGTGTTTCCCTATATATCTTTTTTTTTCCCTCCAAGCTAAGCGTATGTTAACTCGCCGTCTTACCTAGTGTGCTACATCACGATTTAATCATTCAGGTATAAAAGCATCCAGAGGTGGCGCAAGACGATTTCAATGTTGGTGTATTAAGGCGAGAAGCGCACACGTTTATCAGTTACCACTAGGCCACAGGCCTGGTCTCTTGTCAAATTTCACTTCGTGTTGCACTACTTAATGATCAGACGCGTTGGAGATCATTCATTTCCAGGTTCCGCTGTATAATAAGGTGAAAAACGCGCACTTTATTAAGTTTAGAGATTCAGGAGGAAATAACCCATACCAGTCATAGTTTGAAATAAAATGCATGCTGCCAATTTGACATCTGCATGAAGATTTCAATGTTTGGTGTATTAAGGTGAGAAGCTCATGCATGTATCAGTTACCTCTAGGCCTCTAGGCCCCAGGCCTGGTGTCCTGTCGAATCCCCCATTGCGCGGTACTACTTAATGATCAGACATGTTGAAGATAGTTCAGAAGCAGCATGTGGCATTTCCAGGTTACGCGGTATAACAAGGTAAGAAGCGCACGCATTCCTAAGTTTTGCGATGTATAAGGAAACGTTCTGTACCAGTCTGAGTTTGAAACAAAGTGCGCGCTGCCATTTTGGCCTCGCCAATTGATGTAACTTACAGCATTTAAGTTAGTTGCAAAGTGAGTTGTTCACAAGTTGTAAATCTTACACCATCGTGCAGGTTTCCGAAAAGTATTCTCCCTTTTTCTTGAGATATTGAAATTGGAGAAATATCTTTTGGCTCGTTCCCTCGTCTCCTTTCGTTTCGGCTCTAAAGAAGAGCCGCCATCTTCCACAGCGCTTGGCTCCGCCCCCCTAGGTGTTGGATAGTCAACTCTTAGCCATGGTATACGCATCCTGGTTCAATTCCTTTGAAGGTACCATGCTCTAAATAGTGAACCGTTTGCCGGAGTCCCTAAGTTATTACTGGGGCAGTTAGGGAAATAAAGGTTTCCAGAAATTGGACCAACCTAATGTTCAATATTTCACTTCTTGGGTCAAGTGCCTCAATTAGGGCTTGTCTACTTGTTCTGATCCCTAATTCATTAAATTCTTTCTTCAGCATTTTGCTTCTTTGAATAGCCAAAGCTGGCCAAATGCAAACCATGTGCCCCAAAGTTTCCACTGCGAGATGACATAAGCGGCATTCCTTAATAGGTCCTTGTGACTCATTCTTCCATTTTGACATCAGGTCTAGCGTTGGCATATTGCCTAGCCTTGGTCTTAGAAAGCATTGTTTAATTTTCAATGAGTAGTGAGCAGACCATCAATGGTGATTCTTCAAATGTTTTATATGAGTTAAGAACCAACCAACCACAAGACCTTTTAGTCTGTTCCTCCCTGTCTTCTAGCCAGCTGTGTAGTTTACTTGATGTATTTACTACTTTCTTAAATGCTGTACTAGACAGAGTCTAGTCCCATAAATCAACTAGGTCCAAATGATTCAAACATCTTTCCAAATACTTTTTATAGTTACTATTGCCCCTTTCAAGATTGATTTCCTGCCATACTAAATTAGCCAGCGTTCCTTTCGGTGCATGCCGGATTTTATAACAGCATTTAATAAACGCTGCAGGTCTAGCTAATGACTGCTTTACTAGCGTAAATTCCGGTATAACCTGGGCCGGTGATGTGGATCTAGGTAGCTGGAAAACACGCTTGTAGGTTTTTACCTAGAGTTTATCCAGGAGCGGTTCCTCCTTCCCCCTCATTAATTCAGTTCAGTTGGTAGTCATTTTGCTCTCATTATTGTTGTTAGTTGTTTAAGGATATATCCGTGGATGGTCTTTGCTAGGGTTCCAACGGCATGAATAAGTGCTTGTGCTTTGTTTTTTATGGCTTCTCTGTGGCATTCATGATTGCCTCTTGTGTCTATCATGACCCCTAACTCCCCATAAGAGGCCACTTCCTCTATAATGTTATCATTCAGATACCATTTACGTTGGTTAGAGGGTCTGCAGTTGAGGACAAACAGTTTGTTTTACTCTGGTTGATTTCAAATTCATTTGTTCTTGCATACCCTCCTAGATTATTCATCAGTTTATGCATACCAATTCTGGTGTTGCTAAGCAGCATCAGGTCCTCTGTATACACCAGATTAGATAATTGATGACCACCAATGGTGGGTGAATGGGCAGACTGGTTGTTTAGCATTGTAGAGAGGTCTGCTATATAGAGGTTAAAGAGATTTGTTGCTAAAACACAGCCTTGTTTTAAACCAACTGTTGTTTTAACTGCCCTTGATAGGTATATACCATCCCCAAGTTTAACCTCCACCCAGGTGGCAGTCTAATAGCATTTAAAATGGTTGGTGTCAGCCCCCATTGCTGTAATTTTGCCCACACATCGCAACGAGGTACACAGTCAAAAGCAGCTTTAAAGTCAACAAAACACAAGTATAATGGGGTCCCTGTTGCCTATGATCAGACCCAGTGCCATGAGATTAGTTATTGTACCCTGGTTCTTAATAAATCCAGTTTATGGGAAGCATGCTGTTATCTGCTACCCATGACTCTAAATTCTGCAGCACACATACAGAAAAGTGTTTGAGGTCCACATCTAGAAGGTCAATTATTCTAGATTTACTTGGAGAGCCGGCCTTCCCTCCCTTATATATGGGATGAATTAATGCACACTTCCAACTTGCAGGGACGATTACGGTTGACAGGATGTGATTAAACATTGCAGCCAAGAAATCTACCCATCTTTTCCGTTGCCTGTTTGAACAGCACTTGCGGTAATCCGTTAGGACCAGGCACACAATCAGATGCGATCTCCCGTTGATCTTTAATAACTCTGATGCCGTGATTATCAGGGTATTCAGATATCAGGTTCCTGGGTATCCTTCTCCCACTGAGCTGGGACAACTCCTCCAGTGGGGATTTCCGTAAAATGTGACTTTAAGTGGTTAACCCAGGCTTCCTCTGTTATATTAGCACTGTGGGCTGCTTTTGGACAATTTTCAATGGAGTTAATCAGTTTCCAGAAACGTTTTGAGTCTGATGGTCTTGACGCATAATGCAGCTTTGCCCATAGCGTTTCCTGGTGGAGATTTTTAAAGTACCATGGGCCAGATGTAGGAAAGCATTTGCGAGTCGCAAACGGCAAAAATTGCCGTTTGCAACTCGCAAATCGCATTTTCCTATTCAGAAATGCATATTGCGAGTCGGGACCGACTCGCAAAATGCATTTCAGAATCGCAAATAGGAAGGGGTGTTCCCTTCCTATTTGCGATTCGCAGTGGTATGCAATACCATTTGCGACCGCATATGCGGTCGCAAATGGTGTCGCAGTTACCATCCACTTGAAGTGGATGGTAACCCACTCGCAAATTGGAAGGGGTCCCCATGGGACCCCTTCCCCTTTGTGAATGGACCCAAAACTATTTTTTCAGGGCAGGTAGTGGTCCAAGGGACCACTACCTGCCCTGAAAAAATACAGAAACTAAAGGTTTCGGTTTTATTTTTAAGTGCAGCTCGTTTTCCTTGAAGGAAAACGGGATACACTTAAAAAAAAAAAGTGCTTTATTTAAAAGCAGTCACGAACATGGAGGTCTGCTGACTACAGCAGGCCTCCATGTTTGCGAGTGCCTATAGTCGGTATGGGGCCGCAATTTGCGACCCACCTCATTAATATTAATGAGGTGGGTCTCTACGACCCCATACCGACTCGCAGACGGTGTCTGAGACACCGTTCTGCATTGCAAATTGCGACTTGCAATTTGCGAGTCAGAAGGACTCGCAAATTGCAAGTCGCAATTTGCAATTTTCCTACATCTGGCCCCATATTTCCTTTTTTAGGAGCTTCCTTTGCTCTCAAATGATACTCAATAATGTTCCTTGTAGAGCCCATGACCATGGATTCAGTCTGGGCAGAGCCTCTTCTGATTGTCTTTTGATAGAACTGGATGACCATTTTAGTCGCTTGAGGTTTTCAGTGCCCATCTCCCCTGTAAGACATACCACTTTCTCCGGCTTACACACTGTAGATCGTATCCTAATTTCCTGTGGTTTATGGTTGCTTTCCACATGGTCCAGGATTATGAAGTCCCTCACAAATGTATACAGTGAAGGATTACACAGTGTGTAATCTAGATATGATACAATTTCTCCAGAGGATCTTGTCTATGCAGGGGGAGTATCGGCCGGATTCCAACCATTTAGCGTGAATAGGCCAACAGTCTCAGAGGTCTTTAATAATTTCTCTCCAATCGTTTCTTTCTTTATATTCACTGGGATTGTTTATCTTGGCACTGCTGCTACTGTTTGTATGTGATCCTCACTTGGATTATGGAATAAATTGAGGTTGAAGTCACCCAAAATTAACCAATATTCCAGATATATTATACTTTTTGTGTACAACAGGTGTTTTATCAATCAATCAATTTATTAATCAAATTATTAGCTTTGGATTATTTATTTTTTGGGTTGATGTATATATTGATTAATATCAGTGGTTCATGTATGTTTTTTCCCCAGCTATCTAGTCGAACCAGCTGGTGTGGTAGATCCTCCACATTAAGTTCTGATGTCTTGGCCAGTATACTTGTACTGACATAAGTAACTAAGCCTCCCTTTGCCCTTCCAGACCTGCTGGTTTTCACTGCTGGTTTGATAAATTCTAAGTATCCAATTCGGGGTATGGATACTTGGGCTCAGGATTCCTGCATCATTATAATATCACAAGAACCAAACTGGATCACTGCTGCGTCTTCCAAATTTGTCTGCAGGCCTCATATATTTAATGAACAAATGCTCAATACCCATTGTAGAAACCGTTAGATTGTTGCTCAGCTTTTACAGACCCTTCCTGAGGATAGCACAGAGAGTAGCCAGATCCAGTGGGCCGGGGGATCGTATCTTGTAACTATTTTCCTTTGCCCCTCCACCTTCCATATTTGAACTCTTAGGTGGTACTGAGCTACAGACCTTTTAACTAATCTTTCCTTCAATATCTTCACTAAAATGTGTTGTTCGGCTTACCCCACGCAAAACTGACCATGGTCCTGTGGCCTTGATGGACAGATGGTCATCTAATAATAGATATTGATAACTATCCCCTTGGAATGCGATCACTTTAATGCCCCAGGCTCTCAAGTGCTCACTCCTTTCAAGGATTTTCTGGGGGTTGGAAAGATGACCAATGTTGGATCTGTATGCTACTACCTCTTGCTTGGATGAATTATATAGCAGGTATATCTTCTGTGGATACATGTTTGAGATCTGGGAGAGCTTTTATAAGTCTTAAGATAGTAGAGTGATTGAGCACATCAGAAGGGGATCTTGAGATGAATTCCGGCATCCAAAGCAACTGAAGATCCTGCTCCTGAATGTTTGTGTTTTGATGATTTGCCAAATTTATCTGCTGCATGGCAGAGTGTTCACTTCTCCTACCCATCACATTGTTCAGAGTTAGCAGACTAACCCATCCTGTCATGCAGTTCTTTGACGCTACGTCTTGCTGACCACGGGTGGGACTTTTGCTTTCCTCCAGGGAACCATTTACTAGTAGGGGTAGTCTGTGTTCTATCGGAATAAGGGGTGTTAAGGGGGTACCTTCTGGTTTAAGGACATTCTTTGCTGCTGCATTGAATTGGACCAGAGAGTATTATCTGATTTTTGTCTTCCCCTTGTGGCCTTACCTTCCTTACTTGGGTCTACTGGGGTGGCCACAGTGGACTTTATTATGTTTGGATGGAGAGACCAAGCAGACTTACTGCCCTTTCTCGCGGGTTTCCCCTCTCTCTTTGTCAATTTCAAGGTTGTCGGCTTTTCAAAATTTCCAGGATTCTTTACAACTAATGAATAAGCAAATGCCTCCGGAGCCTCAGTGATAGATTTGACCAAGTGGCTTTTGGCACTGTTTTCTGCAGGATCCCTTTTAATCAGGTGAATCCACAGGTGAAGCTTCTTGGGCTATGTGAAGACTGCCCTCTGTATTCTCTGCAGGGGAAGTGGATGTCAGCATATTAGATAACGTGTTGACATAGGTGCGCTCCTCTTTTTGAGTGGTACAGACTTCTTTCAAGATTCCTTCCAAGGTTATCGGCAATTGGGATAATCTGTCTACCACCTCTTTACATGAGCAGATGGTGAAATCATTGAGCTGTTTGGCTTAAGCCCTTGTTATCAGGGCATTTAGGGCCAGATGTAGCAAAATGCAAAATTGCGACTTGCAATTTGCGAGTCCATCCGACTCGCAAATTGCAAGTCGCAATTTGCTATGCAGTACGGTGTCTCAGACACCGACTGCGACTCGCAATGGGGTCGCAATGACCCACCTCATCAATATTCATGAGGTGGGTCGCAAATTGCGGCCCCATTGCGAGTATAGGCACTCTCAAACATGGAGGCCTGCTGTAGTCAGCAGACCTCCGTGTTCGTGACTGCTTTAAATAAAGCAGTTTTTTTTTTTTAAGTGTAGCCCGTTTTCCTTAAAGGAAAACGAGCTGCACTTAAAAAAAAAAACGAAACCTTTAGTTTTGGTATTTTTTCAGGGCAGGGAGTGGTCCCTTGGACCACTCCCTGCCCTGAAAAAATATTTTGGGGTCCATTCACAAAGTGGAAGGGGTCCCATGGGGACCCCTTCCAATTTGCGAGTGGGTTACCATCCACTTGAAGTGGATGGTAACTGCGAGTCCATTTGCGACCGCGTATGCGGTCGCAAATGGAATTGCATCCCACTGCGAGTCGCAAATAGGAAGGGAACACCCCTTCCTATTTGCGAGTCGGAAATGCATTTTGCGAGTCAGTTCCGACTCGCAAAATGCATTTCTGCATAGCAAAGAGGCATTTGCGCCTCGCAAACGGCGATTTTCGCCGTTTGCGAGGCGCAAATCCTTTGCTACATCTGGCCCTTAGTTCTTCCAGTTTGCCATCTATTCTGGAGAGGAACACTGCCAATGTATTTAACAGGTCTACCTGGATATCCATTTTGTTGGAGTCAACCTGGAGCGCCATTACTATTGCCTGCATTGAGTTTAGAATTGCAGCCCACATTTAATTTGCACTGGTTACTGCCAGCGGCTGTGGATTGTCATTATGATCAGCCCTTTGGTCTCCCACTATGGCTTTCGCGTTGGAACTTTCTAACTGTAGTGCATTCCCTGCCTCCGTCCTCCTGTTTGAATCAACTGGTCCCTTTTTTCAGATCCATAAATCGGAAAAGAGTAGAACTTAGAGCTGGGACTCTTTGAGCGATCATGCAAGTTCTCTTGTTCCAGAATTTCAGCAGTTGCTATCATCTCTGAATTGGGGATGGATAGGTTGACCGGACTAGACGAGATATTCGGGTTATTCTGATTTAAAAAGTTATTTTTCATGATTGTTGCTTGTTTAGGGGTTTTGTGGGCTCCTGATGTAGGGCTTGGTTTCACTGGGGTAACATACAAAACGCTTCTGTTTTGGGAGCGGTTTTTTCCATGATCACTATTGTTGTGATAGAGGAATTAATGGGGGCAGCTCTTCTCTAGCATCATTCTTCTTTCCAGGCCTTTTGAGTTTAAGGACCTGAGCAGATAATGGGCTGACCCCGGAAGCTTGTTGTTTAGAACCTAGTGAGTCCCTCTTATTTCCACCATTGCTTAAAACATCATAATAGTCACTTAACTTATGGTAGTTGAATTGGGCTACATACTTTGCCTCCTCCTCTTGGAGAGTGTCATTTATCGACTGACCCGTCTCTCTTACATTCTCCTTTTCCATGCTGTTATTTTGCACTGGTAGACTCCTACTGCTTGTATTGATTGTACTCAAACACTATAGGGGCTAGGTGGCTGTAAGGCACTACTCGCCCTCCTTTTTATGGCCAATTCATCAGGGGCCGGTTCTCTTTTCCTTTTTCTCTTAGTTAAGTTTCAAATGTTGCTTCTAGCTTTGCCTGACCTCATTCTCCTCCTTCTTGGTTAAGCAGGGTAAGCAATAGGGGCGACAATGCAATTTAAGACCTTCTGCCGGGCGCTTATATTTGTGCTTGTGCTTTTGTTTTATTCAAGTTTATACTCAGAATCGTTGTTCAGAATTGTTGTTAATTTATATTTTATAGTGTTAATAAGCGTGTATCCTGAAAGGGAGAGATGAGGGATGAGAGTGGGCCTCACTAGCCGCTTTGCTAGCCACATCCAAATCTAGCCGGATCGCTTCTGCAAGTGGGCTGCGGCACGCATTTAGCGCTAACTGACTACAGCTGTGACACTCGCGTTGCCTGGCAGCACTTCTGTAGGTCCATACCTGGTGCCTGGTACCGGTCCCAGTGGAGATGCCAGTTCCTGGTACCAGATACTGAAGCCTAATGGCTGATGTTTGGAGATCGGTGGGTGCCGAATAGCTGACTGCTTCCCGAGTGGTGTCCGCGCTTTTTTACAATGCGCTATGTCACGTTATGCAGCATCAAATCGACTTCCGTGCCTCCAGACACTCGACAGACCCCAGGGTGTCTGGGCTTCAACGCAGGCACATGCCGCATGGCTGCATTTGGGACAGAGTGACCACCGAGACTCATTTGTGTGTGTAAAAGGCCGCTTTATTGGAACAGGTGCCCCTAAGCCTACCCCCTAGGCCTTTGCCTTACAAAACTAAAACCTCACTATACATCAAGTTACCTGACCCCGCCCCTCCCCCTCCCCTACCCCGATCCCTCCCCCCCCTTATTCTGGACCTGTCTTTCCTTCCTCTCGTCTCCTTTACCTTCTCCCGCCCCTAGTTCTTTAAACCTGTCCGCTCCTGAGCAGTCTCCTGCCTGTCCTTGTCTAATTAATGTTCCCCCGTCCTAATACCTGTCTTTCCCTGCCATCTCCGTCCTACCCCCTAGCTTTTAATAGCTGCCCTGCAGCTGTCCCCGCCTTGGAAAGCACCTGTCCAAGTGACGACTACCCAAACCACCCCGGACACCTGCCCCAATAAAGACCCTTAGACCAAACATAAAATTGAGGGGCGCCGGGGGGGGCGAAAGAAACCGAGCCCGCCTGCCTACACCCTGGCCACCAGGTCACCTTCCCAAAATGGTGCCCTTGCTCCTAAAATGGCCGAATAAATACTCCTCCCACCCCTCTATAACTGGCACCCCGGACGACCAAACGCGTCCCGGGACGTGCCACCTGTCCCAAAAACCCCGGGGGGGGAACTCCTCGTTCCTCCTCTTCCCCCCCGAGGCCCCATTGGGACAGAGTGACCACCGAGACTCATTTGTGTGTGTAAAAGGCTGCTTTATTGGAACAGGTGCCCCTAAGCCTACCCCCTAGGCCTTTGCCTTACAAAACTAAAACCTCACTATACATCAAGTTACCTGACCCAGCCCCTCCCCCTCCCCTACCCCGATCCCTCCCCCCTTATTCTGGACCTGTCTTTCCTTCCTCTCGTCTCCTTTACCTTCTCCCGCCCCTAGTTCTTTAAACCTGTCCGCTCCTGAGCAGTCTCCTGCCTGTCCTTGTCTAATTAATGTTCCCCCCCGTCCTAATACCTGTCTTTCCCTGCCATCTCCGTCCTACCCCCTAGCTTTTAATAGCTGCCCTGCAGCTGTCCCCGCCACCAGAAAAGCCTTGCCTTTTCTGCCCCCCTCCTCTAGGAATCCTGTAATAACGCCCTAAGCTGCTCCTTCAACTGAAAAAGGTATAACTCCATACCCACGAATGATAGGTGTACCCCATCATCCCTAAAAAACTCTGCGTCCTCGAAACGAATGTCCGCATGCTCCAAAAATGATATACCACGCCCGACGCAAAAACCCTTAATTTCCTTATTAATCTTCCGTATGGCCCTCTCTATGGCTCCCGGTTTTCTGGCTCCTCTCCACACCCTTCGCGGCATAAAAGCCGTAAAAACTATATGGCATCCCCTCCACTGCTCACTCACTAGTTGAAGATCTCGCTTCATGACTTTGATCAAATTCAAGCCTGTGGATCTAACCAAATCGTTCTCCCCAAGATGCACACATAGCAAATCCGGACAATGTCTCCCCCCACGAGCTGCCTGGAGCCGAGGTATCAGCTCGCCCCACAGCATTCCCCCTTTCCCAATCCACGTCACCCGATAACGCTCGTTATCAAATCCCAGGTTGTGCCCCGCCGCAGTCCTTTGCGCCTGCCGTTGTGCCCATTTTACGAAAGAATGCCCAATCACCCAAAGCTCCAAATATGCCGCTTCTGGCCCCAGGACCACACCTGCAAAGAGAAGAATATAAAAATTATTCAATCCCGCTCCTACTAAAAGTCATAACAACCATCATCACGCCGCACATACCTCCTAAAGCAATCCGACCTCCACCTACCCAACGCCATCATCTCCTCTCTTTCCCAGCCTTTCTTCCCCGCCTCCGTAGCAATCCCGATGCGAAAGGAGTGTGTCCCAAATCTTTCCGCCTCCAAACCCATACCTGCTAACCCTTTTCTCAATACCCCCAGGAGTTGCCCCGCCGTCACCTTGCGACCGCTCGCGTGAGAAAAAACCGGGCCCTCCAAAGCCTCTGATCTCGCTCGCAGTAATACACCCAACCTCACCGGGCAAATTTGTTTGTAAGGGTAACGTCGAAGAACTACCGTAGTCCCAGCGCCTTTTTGATCCGTTTTCGATTGACGTAACCATAGAGCCAACCCCTTCTTTTCAACCCGAACCTCCCTCCACAAGATACCCGAGACTCCCGACCGGCCCAGTAACTCTGATACCCGAAACGCTCCAAAGAACATCCACGACATGAGGGTCCCGAAGAGAATGGCCTCGTACTCATCATAGCACACCCTGCCCATCGTGGCTATCAAGCCTTTTAGAATCCCCAGTGATATCGGTTGGCGATCCAAGCTCCTTTTTCCGAATGATTTTTCCCAACCCTGCAATATTCTCGTACCCAATTCCCCCGCCGACGGAGGATAACCCCATAGCAATTTTCCCACAAACCCGATGGCCGACAACTTACCCGCTATCGTAACTCTCGACTGACCCTTACCAATCGACTCCATAATGAACTGAACCACATCTTCCACCACCTCTTCCTGTCGCGCCCGCCGCCGCGCCCCAGATCCCAGGAACTCTTCCCACGCTTTCGCATAAGCCCGCCTCGTTGACGGTGCCAAAGAGTTCATAACCAATCGAAGCATCCTGGATCGCCTGCTCTCCACAAAACCTCCGTCATGCGTATTCTTCTCAACGCCCTGCCCGTGGTTAATCCATGGAAACGCTGCCACTGGAAACGAGACAAAGCATCCGCGATGTCATTATTCACCCCCGGAACGTGCTTCGCACCGAAGTGAATGTCATTACGCAAACATTGAAGCACAAAAATGCGTAGCAGCTGTAACAACCCTGCTTCCCGCGCAGACTGCCGGTTGACCATCTGGACCACTGCCAAATTATCGACCCGAAACAGCACCCTCGAATGACGCAGCTCCTTGCCCCATAAGCAAACTGCAACGATCAACGGAAAAAAAATTCCAAAAACGCGATGCTACGACCGCCCTGCTTCCAATCCACTGGCCATTCCTCCGCACACCAACGCCCCTCCCAATAGAGCCCAAAACCCGCCGAACCCGCCGCATCCGAGAACATCTGAGCGTCCCATTCCCACTCTCTCCAGACCTTCAGAGGAATCCCATTAAATGACTCCAAGAACTTTGACCACATGCGCAAGTCCTCCCGAACGCCCACCTTCAAACGCACGTGATGGTGGGGTAGCGCTTGCCCCACGAGCGCTAAAGAAAGTCATCTGCAAAACGTCCTGCCCGCTCGCACCACCCTGCACGCAAAATTCAAGTGGCCCAACAACACCTGCACCTCCCTCACCGTAACCTTTCTCTTCCGCAGCATTTCACCCAACCGTCTGATCATGTCCGTCTGCTTTTCTGCAGGCAACCGAGCTTTGCCTGCCACCGTGTCTAGTTCGATCCCCAAAAACGACAGCGCCGTACTTGGCCCCACTGTTTTTTCGGGAGCCAGGGGCACACCCAGATCTCCCATAATATCCATAAACCAGCTCAGCACCGCCACACAACGCGGGCTGTCCGCTGGCGCCGCAAAAAAGAAGTCATCCAGATAGTGCGTAACCTCCTGGTGACCCGTTCTTTTTACGAAAATCCATTGCAACGCCGTGCTAAAACGCTCAAACAGCGCACACGAGCTGGAGCAACCCATGGGTAGAGCCTTGTCCACGTACCAGCTCCCCTGGAACTGGATACCCAACAACTCAAAATCATCCGGGTGCACCGGTAGCAACCGAAAAGCTGACTTGATGTCCGTCTTCGCCATCAAAGCCCCCGGCCCCAACTGATCGACCATTTGAATCGCCACATCCACCGACGCATACGACACCTTTGTGAATTCGTCCGGGATGAATTCATTCACTGATGCCCCTTCCGGCCAGAACAAGTGATGAATCAACCGGAATTGACCTTCCTCTTTTTTGGGCACTATGCCAATTGGAGAGACTATGAGATTTTCCAAGGGCCAAAATGAAAACGGGCCAGCCATACGCCCTTCCTTAATCTCTTTCATCAACTTCCCTTGCACCAGCTCCTCTTTCCCCCGCACGGATCGCAAATTCTCCGCCCACCGACGCTCCCGCGGACCTTGATATCCCAGCCGGAACCCCTCCCGAAAACCGCGAATCAGTAAGTCAGCGTCATCCTGTCTGTCATAACCCTGCAACCCCACCTGCAACCTGTCAACTTTAACCGGCGTAGTAGCCTTTTCCCGCCACTCCTGTCCGCTGGCGCTGGCCTTCCTTTCCTCCCACACTGGCCCCTTGACCCCCGATTGACGATCCCCCTGCACTGACCCCGGACTGCTGACCATTACACGCTGTGACCGGATGACGCCCTGCGCATTTTGTACACTCGTGCCGGAACTTACAATACTCTCTGGTACATATACCTTTATTGAAGTCCCAACATGCACCTCTTCCGGTCCCCGTGCCGCTAGCTCTATTGGGGCTAGAGCCCCGTGACCCCACCCCTTGGGTGGGGCGGTCCCGAAAGGGCCGATAAATTATGGGCAAGCCACTAGCCGTAAACACCGTTTTCCCAAACTTGGCCGGCCCCATTGTGTGCTGCCACAAATCAGTATCAATTTCTCCCCATTGTACCTCTGGGTCTGCCGCCATGCGCGCCCGAAATTCCTCATCCTACTGGCGCCACGCGTAACCCCCATAATTCAGTTGGACTTTCCTAATGATATCCATGTATTTAAAGAGGGATACCGACCTCTCAGGGAATCGCTCGCAATAAACGCTAGCGAAAATCAAAAACGCCGCCGTCCAATTTTCTATTGTGACCGGCACTTTCGGCCGTTTTGAAAGCTCCCACTCTTCTTCCTTTGATCCCTCCTTGGCCCTGATCTCCCGATGTAGCAACTTTAAGATGTCAACATATTCCCCCTTCCAAATTTTTTCCTTTGTCTCCGGCATTAAATGAGCGCCCAGCGGCTTCGCTGTGCCCATATAGGGCAGTTTCACCTTTTTTATCGCTGGCTCACCCTCCTTTTGCTCCTTCGCACCCTTCTCCTCCCCGACGCCCTCCGTACTGACCCCTTTCTCTGCACCGCCACCCTTCGCTTCCTTCCCTGCCTTCACGTCACTCTCCGTCGACACCCCCGTGTCTTGCATGTATACTCCCTTCACCAAGCGCATGGACCCTTCTCTAGCCTCTGATGCCACCGATATCCTTGCGCATGACGAAGCCTTACCTGGAGATAGCAACGGGGGCCCCTCCTGAACCGACCGCGCCTCTCGTCCTATCCGCTCCCCTCGACTTGCTCCGCTCCGCGTACCCGACCTCGGTACCTGCAATGACTGACGGACAGGGTTAGACGAACCCCGCCCCCCGCTCTCCCACCACTCATACTCACTCCCACTATTCCTCAACTCGCCCTCTTCCAAGCTCTCCTCCGACCTTTCTTCCAACGCGATCGCATTCGCACCCGCACCACCGCATCGCACACAGTTTGAATACTCCCTTCTGCCTTTTTCCCGCCGTCTGGACGGGCCCGGACGTCGCTCCTTCTGGGCCGCGGCGCCGGGGGGCGCAACGCCCTCTCCTCCACACCGCCCAGTAGAAGCGTCCGCAGCCCCACTGCGCCGTCTCCTCCATCCTGTTGATGTTATCCGGCTGGCCGCCCAAGGGCCAGCCTTCCCTTCTCCCCAGCGCACACGAGCCGCGTCCTGCTCGCCTGGGTCCTCATCGCCGTAGTCCAAGGGCTCCTGCCAAGAAAGGACTGGTGTGCCAGGGGAAGAACTACTATCCCAATGGCCCCCCGAAACACGACCCTTCACCCCATCAAAGCCCTCTTCACCCCATCCCTCCTTCCAACCCATAAACTCACCCTCCTGATTACGGGCCCCAAGGAAAATGCTGGGGGCACCCCCAGATCTGCTTGATGGGTGTCCCCCACCCTCCGAGCACCTATCGCCCTCCGAACCCCCTCCCTCCTCATCAGTGCTCCATTGGAGCATGGTCGGCCATTTGGAGGACAGGGGGACCGATGGGTCCCCTTCAGCCCCTTGATCCTGCCCAAACCCGGGATGACCCCCCCCCACCGAGGCACTCAAATCCAAAAGCCCGCTGTCCGTCCCACCGGCAGTGCCTGCTTTTTCCCTCTTACCCGATGCAGCATCCTCTGTCCCAGAAAAAACCCACCGGTCCCACATGGGCTCCCAAACCGCTCACCTGGCTCATATCCTTCAATGCCCCCGAACGCCCTTGTCGCATGCCCGCCTTCCCTCCCTTAGATTTCTTCTTGCCGCTGTGCTCAAACGCCCCCGCCCGCTTTTTTACCCCGGCCTGCCGAAACGATAACACCTGGGCCCCCGCCCTCCGTTCTTGGACTGGGCTGCAGCCCTTGCGCTGCACCGCGCGTCCCGTTCCCTTGGCAACCCTCGGGGATTCCCCAGTCCGCTCCCACCCATAAAACCTCCTACCCCCGCCCCGGGCCCGCCCTTCGTCCCCACCCCGCTGGCCGCGCCCCTTACCTTGCCGGCCGAAGCTACCCGGGGCGGGGAGCACGCGGCCACCGCAACCCCCGCGGAGGCCCTGCGCGCCGGGCGGGTCGGAGCCAGCGCTCCGTCCCTCAATAAATCTAGCCGGCCCGCCTGGCGCAGCAGCGCAAGGGCCTCACGAACTTTCGCCTCCGTGTCCATCCTGCCTTACTCACTGCACTCCTCTCAGCAGCAAACGCCCGACGGAGGTAAGCTCCTATCTTACACCCGAGCTATGTCACGAACGCTTCCTTTTTCCTGAACCCAACAATAATTATATATTTATATAATTATTTAGAATTCTTTTTTTTTTTTTTTTTTACTATGATTAGCCACGAGGGCGAAAGAAACCGAGCCCGCCTGCCTACACCCTGGCCACCAGGTCACCTTCCCAAAATGGTGCCCTTGCTCCTAAAATGGCCGAATAAATACTCCTCCCACCCCTCTATAACTGGCACCCCGGACGACCAAACGCGTCCCGGGACGTGCCACCTGTCCCAAAAACCCCGGGGGGGGAACTCCTCGTTCCTCCTCTTCCCCCCCCGAGGCCCCATTCTGGGCCTCAAGCCCGGGCCACCACCTCCACCACCCACGAGTCGCGACCCCTCCACGCAGACCTCTGGGAGGGGCGAGGATGTCATGAGGTGATATTGCGATGTAACACGGGCAACCGGGGGAGGTGAATGGGGAGAGCGGGAGGTTAATTCAATGATTTTTATGACTTTGCAGTGAACGGCGGAGCCACGGTGAGCCCCTTCCGCGCCCTCTCCATGCCTGCTCTGCACTCTACGTTCTACACTTCGGCTTCTGCTCTGCTTCCGGGTCAGGTTGTAGTGAATGAAGGTGTGATGAGCCACAATAGTCAGCACTGATTTCTGACCTTATACACTTGCTCTCCACGACTTCTTCCCTCCCTCAACTAATATTTAATTATCTATGTATAATGTGTAATTTTTGTAAACGTATCTCATGGAAGTCGGTGCAGTTTTTGCTGCCATTAACTGTCTACAATGCCTTTAACCACATTATTGCGTACAAGCACCCAATGAAAATGTTCTTGTACACCGTTTTAGTTGTGCAGGGTTTCTTGCTGAAATGCCATTCATTGCTCATCGATAAATATAAAATTCCTACTTTTGTTCAGGTGATGCATCTTGCTTTCTGCCTTAGATGCATGCAGTTCACAAAGCCTACAAAGACTACCATCTCCTTGCCTGTTAGGCTCCTACCCTGCCAGTGCTCTTACAGAACTATGGCTTTGCTGTGATGCCTTATTGATCTCGGAACAGATTTATACCCCTGCAGACTTGTCCCATGATTTAAACACGGTATACTTGAAAACCCATCGTTTGTTACATCCAAGCTGCTGTATCTAAAAAAAAGCCTTTCCCCCCGCAGAATGTAATGAGGGGGCCATGAGTCCCCATATCTCACAGATACCTTCAAGGCTTCAAGGAGGCCTTGGCTGCATGTGGCCTCCTTGAAGGTTTGGGGGCCTTTTCTGGAGTGTGTGTGGGGGGGAGGAGGGTCCCCTGTGCTTCAGGGGCTGCAAGAGCTCATGTTATGCCCCTGACGTAAACCCAAACATATCTCAAAAGAGCCGAGATATCAAATGTGCTTTTATCAGCCTTACTGTTCTTGCCCTCAGTAACCCTCCAAGGCCCTGAGGTTTCTGGAATAGATTTAGATAGTGTCATCGTACCTCTCGTTTTTTTAACTCTCTACATTGGTAGTGATGGTATGTATTCTCTTCTCACCACTTTGCCTAGCTGGGAAACATGTGTTTATTGTTTTTCATAACATACATGGTTTAGCTACCAACTCGTATGCTGCCGGCCACCCTGACCCATGTATGCACCTCATGAGCTTTGGAAGGTACGATAGGTAACTTGATGCTTAATCACAGTGCAACCCTCCACTGATACAGTGCCATGCCTGCTTTATTCTGTTTATTGCCTTCAGGTCCTCCAGTGTATGTCATAGAGTGAATTTACGATCATGGGCGAATGGCAGAAACCATTGACCAAAGCACCAGTGCTAAAGCCACTAACATCCCCGTTAATAACGTAAGAATTGGGATAACTGCCTGGCATGTCTTGTTTTAACACGTTGATGAAGTAAAAGCCATAGCATTAACTACTGGAGAAGGCGTCATCATCTGTCAGCACTGTTTTGAAAATGTGCTTTTTATACCCAAGGTAAGAGGTCAATATGGCAAAATATTTCTCCCGGTGCCTCCCTTAAATAATTGAAGAGTGCAAAGCACACCCCTGGCCGAATCCCAAAGTGTCAATGGTGGAGCCAGACGAATGAAGGCTGGTCATTCTGCAGGTGCAGGATATAATTCGTTCCACTTACTCCAGGATTTCATATAATTGAGTTTGTACGTCATTGCTTGTACAATTTTATGTAAATACTTTTGCAAACCACTTATTTATTACTACACATCTGAACTTCCTGTAAAACGTTCCTCCAAGAAACGAATTCTTGTATTTCATTAAAAAACACACAGACACATTTTGTTTACATTTCTGAAAACTAAAGTATTTATTGCCGGTTAACAATCCGTCTGCAAGCAGTTCTTGTTCTTTTAATTGAGGACTTGTTTGTAGAAAATCTAAATAAATGAATTTAACTAAGTTGTGGCCATCTGTGATTTTTTTCCAGCGTGACTTCTATGTGGGGTCCATATAATGTTTTGTTTCTAAGTGACAAATTCCTTTGCGTGCACGTGTTCCAGTAAAGCTGACAAGCATCCACCCCCCAAGCCTTGCCTGACATTCCTTTCTGTGGTTTCCTTCATTTATTTGGCTAACGTGTGGTAATGTTCTAGCTCAGTGCAGCTGCAGAGATATTTTGTCACACTTCCTCATCTGAATCCGCAAGCAAACTAAACAAAGTAAGATCCATTCTTCCAGTATTTTTCATGGTGTTGCTGCAAAGCCCTTTTCTACTATATTTAACAGACGGCCTGCGTTAAAAATGTAGGGGCATATTTATACTCCGTTTGCGCCGGAATTGCGTAGTTTTTTTTTAGGCAATTTCGACGCAAAACTAACTCCATATTTATACTTTGGCGTTAGACGCGTCTAGCGCCAAAGTCCATGGAGTTAGCGTGATTTTTTAGCGTGGACACCTACTTTGCGTTAATTATATGCAAGGTAGGCGTTCCCGTCTAAAAAATCGACTCCGAGGCGTGTGCGTCGGATTTATACTCCCGGGCAAAAATCACGCCCGGGAGTGGGCGGGTCAAAAAAAATGACGTACGGCCGCTTTTGCGCCGTTTTTTAGCGCCTGCAAAAGGCAGGCGTTAAGGGACCTGTGGGCTCTGAAGGAGCCCAGAGGTGCCCCCCCATGCCCCCAGGGACACCCCCTGTCACCCATGCCCACCCCAGGAGGACACCCAAGGCTGGAGGGACCCATCCCAGGGACATTAAGGTAAGTTCAGGTAAATGTTTTTTTTTTTTTTTTTTTGTTGCATAGGGGGGCCTGATTTGTGCCCCCCTACATGCCACTATGCCCAATGACCATGCCCAGGGTACAGAAGTCCCCTGGGCATGGCCATTGGGCAAGGGGGCATGACTCCTGTCTTTGCTAAGACAGGAGTCATTTCTATGGGGGTTGGGAGTGAAAAAAAATGGCGCAAATCGGGTAGAGGCGAAAAAATTGCCTCAACCTGACTTGCACCATTTCTTGACGCCCAAGCCCCATATCCCCCTACGCCGGCGCTGCCTGGTGTACGTCGTTTTTTTTAACGCACACCAGACGGCGCCGGCGGCTAACGCCGGCTAACGTCATTCAATAAATACGGCGCCCACATGGCGCTTCAGAATGGCGTTAGCCGGCGCTAATTTATTTTGACGCAAAACTGCGTTAGCGCAGTTTGGCGTCAAAAAGTATAAATATGGGCCGTAACTTGTGAACAAATTACTATTTCATAGGACGGCTAACACAGTTTTTGCCCAGTCAAATGCCCATAAGCAAGACAATGAACAAGGGGAGTGTCCAAGCCCTGGGGCCTCTTTACTCACAAAAGGATACACCTAAGCCTACAATAGAAAGATGGCAAGACTAGAGTATTCCTGAGGTCTAATCCAAGATGTGTTTGACAGTGTCTAAAGGCTATGGCTGATCGATCGGTCCTCACCCAAAGAAGTAAGGGCTGCATTAGGCTGACCCAAAGCCGACTACTGTATGTGTATATTATATTTTTTTTTTCAAAAAAGTGCTTGGCTTACAACAGATCTAAAATGTGAATATTTGCTCTGCCACTTCACTAGCAGAAAAACGCATCAAAAGAAGAGATTGCATATTAGATCAATTCTAGTCATACTGAAAAATCGTCTGTAAATCCGAAAATAGGAAACAGGCTCTACCTAAGTTTTATCATTTTAACACTGAGGTAAACGCTGACTACATTGAGTGGGTTTATGTCTGTATGCATCAGAAGGGGAAATACTTTAAAACTAGGAGAGGGACTCAAAGGGTTATTTCTTTTCAACATCTTCAAATATTTACTGTTTATCAAAATGCTTCGATTGTCATACAGAATCATTTATCCCACTTATGTTTTTCATCGTGTTGGCAGTTCTTTTTGGTGCAGATGGAAGGAGAAATTTTCTCACGATATGTTTTTTCATTCATTCTGGTTTTGATTTAGCTGAACATTGAAGCTGTAAAGTAGTTTTGTTTGAGAAGTTTCAGTTGTATTTGTAAATAAGCAATTTCTTTATATACAGCTTAATGCCAAGGACTTTTTAGGAAGCAGACAGAACCAGGCTTTGTTGTGAATACATCACCTCATTGGTGCATACAAATATCAGCATATGATCCAGATCTGTCTTTATTCATTGTCGTTTATTTATATATCTATTATAATTATACACCTGCATTTATACCGCTTCTCATCACTCTCGATTTGGACACATTTAGTAGATTAGGTGCAGATAGATGAGGTGATTTGGCCAGGATTGTGCAATGTAATTAAGTCTGGAAGCCAGGATTACTGGATAGGCCGCCAGAAATAATCACCAATTTACTCAATGGACAACATTTCTACTGCTTGCTGGTTCAGAAAGAAATATGCCATTTTCTGCCTCATCCGTGACTGCATAATGTTGGAAGTGGTCAGACAGAGTCTTTCACCTGTGGAATGTCACGTGCATGTGCTTTCACACACCCCCCCAGCCTTTTAAAATAGTGCTGTCAGCCTCCACTTAAATATCCTAAGTGGAAGACCTTTGAGTTTGTTGCTTATATTTTTATACAATTGGTGCTACCACCAGGCTGCCGTGGGGTAAACATCTACTGCTGAGATCAGTGTTTAAGCTGCTTGAGAGGAGGCACCTCAGCATTACCAACACAGGCTGTGATCCATCTTGGATGATATTATGGGTACCAGTGAGTTTTTTCTTAGCAAAACCTGCTATTTGTGTTCCTACAAAACTGCAAAGCTGCAGAAGCTAGAACAATATAAAACAGTTATTATTATATTAAGATGCCAAATGCACATCTCGATGTGGCAAATAAAGCAGCCCTCCTAATGTCAAGAAGCTCCTTTTCTAATAACTGTGTAAAGTATTCATTCACTGCACTTACACAGTGGTGTTGCAAATAAAGGAAGAAGAGATTGAAGAGGGCACTCTTGTTTCCGCATTACATCTATTACTGAATGGCCTGTAGCCCCACTGGCTAGCACAGTAAAATCGCCATAGGGAATAAAGACTGTTAAGACCCTTCTCTGACGACTTGGTATAAAAAGAAGCCCAAAGGTAGCTCAAATATATCTACCACCCGACGCTCCTGTTCCGTTGTACTGAAGCCACAACCAAAGTGCGTTGCTTTGCCTTCCTGTTATGCCTGTTTTGTGTTTCTATGGCTGTTTACCCCCGCTGCCCCTGTTGTAACTATACAGCGTCAAAGGGGAAACTTACACTGCTGCTGTTCATTGCGCGCCTTTCTCTGTGTCATTGTAAATCTAAAAACAAGCATTTTCAATGCAGTGGGTCTCGCATTTGCTCGTGTTAGAGCTCTTAGCGTTGTAAATTCCTAACTCGACTTTTCTTGTCACATAAATTGAAAATTAAAAGTAAAACAGTTGACATAAGCAAGGCGATTGAAAGAGCCATGGCCTCCATGAGCGTGAATGAGAGACACAAAAGGAAAAATAAGTTTGCTCGCAGCCAAACCTATCAGCAAAACTGCAATTATCCATGTAACAGGGTTGATGGCCAAGGAGGTAACAAAACTGCCCCAGGGAGGGACAAACGTAAAGTATTTACCATTGATAAAGGATTTTTGAAAGGTAAGCCCTCGAACGCGTGATAGTAATGGGCGTGCCAGTGAGCATGGTTAAAAGCCCCCAGATAGATTACAACAGGCCAGAGCGCTTCCACGCTCGACCTAATAATCTGCCTCCCAATACAAAAGCCAAACTGTTGCAGTGTTGATGCATACCTGGTCTTGGTGAAATGTCTAAGACCATCTTTCTTGCACCCCACTGTCATGTTGCTTTTGCTCACAGTCGTGATGTACTGGTCTTTCTGTGTATTTTTTAGGTTTTTGGTGAAAATATTCAACTTGATCATCTATTTCAGAAAAACTTTAATGGTATCACCTGTATTTAGGTTTATGATGTTTCAGTGGGCAACACTCCCTCTATTGCAACGGAAACCCATCAGACGCTGCAGATCATATGCACTCAATGACTTGCAAACTGGACTTTCACCCCTATGTGCTGTAGTTGTCCCAGTAAATTTGGTTACAAATTAGTACAGGCCTGCATTTCGCACATCTGCATTTTCAAAAGATTATGGGACAGGTGTATAAAGCATTTTTCAAGTTGCAAACAACTAATCGGGCCGCTTGCGACTTGAAAAATGCTATTTGGGATGTACAATGGCCAAACTGCAATTCGGTAACTGCAATCGCAGTTAGCACCAGTTTCAAACTGGTGCTAACCCATTCGCAAACAGGAAGGGGTCCCCATGGGACCCCTTACCCTTTGTGAATGGCAGCAAAAAAAAAAATTCAGAGCAGGCAGTGGTCCTACGGCCCACTGCCTGCTCAGAAAAAATGAAAAGAAAACCTTTCATTTTTCATTTTGAAATGCATCTCGTTTTCCTTTAAAGAAAACGAGATACATTAAAAAAAAAAAAGCTTTATTTAAAAGCGGTCACAGACATGGTGGTCTGCTGTCTCCAGCAGGCCACCATCCCTGTGAGGGCGGCCATTCCCAATGGGGTCGCAAATTGCAAACGACCTCATGAATATTCATGAGGTAGGTCATTTGCGACCTCATTGGGAATCGCAAACAGTGTAAAGTACACTGTTGTACATTCGGTTTTGCGACTTGCAAATTGCGAGTCACTAAGACTCGCAGTTTGGGAGTGTCAAAACCGAATCTTTGTACATTTGGCACTGTGTGAGGCTCTCCTCAGATACAGAATTAGATGATAATTGTGCAAGAGGCCTACAATGGTACACTTTATCTTTTGAATCAGATGCTGTCGAACCTATTTTGAATAACTGTGCCAATCTACATTTTCACACGCCATTCCCAAAACACAAGTACCTTTGGGGGCAAATGCTTTCTGTGACTCGGTAGACTGACCCCATTAGACAGCTTGCCTGTATCTTGTTAATCCAAACTGTTTTGCAAGGAATTACATGGGTTTCTTTTTTTAACACTTCAAATTGCAAGCACTTCGAACTTATATATATATTCCATTGAAATTGAGTGTAGTGTTACTGTAAAAAGCAACAATTCAAATGTTTTTTCTTATACGCTTAGGATACAAATAACTGTTACAGTCATCAACACATGTTAAACCCATTTCTAACTATGACATTAAAAAATACGATCATGGGGTCATCCCACACCCTTAGCTCCATAACCCATAACCCCTAATCACTCAACCTCTAACCCCTATAACCAAAACCCTTCAACTGATACTCTGAAGCCTTAACCTCACACCCTTAAAGGAATAGCCTTAACCCTGTGCATCACCATCAAACATCCTACCAGCTGCAATGTCCCCCCCTACAAACATGGGGTACCTTTAAATACCTGAATCTAGCCAATAATCTCTCACTTGTCCTTACCTTGTACATACACAAAAACTAACACATACCTAGAAGCTATTACAAATTAGTCGAATAGCTTACTGATTTCATAACTGAAAGCCACATGCTCTCACTTAATAACATTTTACTAGCTGATTTCAACATAGATTGGAGCAATACGAAAACAAACATTTCCTTACACTAAAATATCTAATCTTATTTCTCAGCCCGTGTCAGTTGGTCACCCACTGCACCCACACTAAAGGCAAAATGGTGGAGCACACACTTGAAGAACCTGACCATCTCTGCTCTCTTGCCCTCTTCTTGTGATATGGACTGACCGGACCCCCCACTTATCCCATTTCTCATTCCTACCAACTCTAATCTCCACACACTCAAGCCTGTGACAACCAGAAGACTCACCTGCTTACTGAGAAAGTTTCCCCGCTCTGTCCTTCAAGACCACTTTCCATCCAAAACTTGAGCATCTTTAAATGTGCTGGAGCATGCTTGGTGTTACCCCACCCAATTATGAGAACATTATAACAGCTACTGCTAATGATCTTGCACCTTAACAATTTAGAATTTTCCAGTCATAGCCACAGCCAAACATAGGGCCATATTTACAAGAAATTGGTGCATCACTAGTGATGTGCTACTTTTCTTGCGGCCTCCTTGCTTCCACTAATGCACCATGAAAGCACCGTATTTTTTATGCTACTGTAATGTTATACTGGATTAGCATAAAATAAAATGACGCTAATCCAGTATAGTGTTAAGAGGCCCATTGAAATCAATGGCAGCATCATTTTAACCATATACACAAAAGGTATGGGGAGAGCTAGTGAACGAACCAACAGGGCCTATTCAACTTGTGATAAAATCACTCTTTTCCGTGATCTAGTTAAAAATGAAGTATGGTTGTGATAGCCATGTCTTGGGGACCTATTGGAGGGGTTCCTCCTTTTGGAAGAGGTGGTCTCACACACATTATAGTGTCATGCTTCATCATTTGACCACCTATCCACACCCAGGTAAGATAATACCACCTGGGCGGACTCAACCTCATGGTTAAATGAACCCTGAGGGAGTGCTGAAATGATATTTCTCTGGATAATGTAGGGATCCAGTTATATGAATAAAATTACCTAGCAGATCACCAATGTAGCTCACACCTTTTAATGATGGTGCCTGTTGGTAAAATAAAAACAAAGTCGGGACACTATTGGGTATAATGACTAATAATGTCACTCTAATCCTACTGGCCAACATCTTTCTGCCCACACATCTATCCTTTATTGGCCTGGGGCATTCGTCAGGGCCTGGGATCCCTCCTAAATCTAGTGTGAAGAGAGTGCCTCCCCTAAATTAATGGTGAAAGTCTCATACATAACACACTCTAGTTCTACCTGAGTATTAACTCAAAAATGGGAGGCCCTAAACAGTAAGGGTAGGTGCCCCCTGGTCTGGGGGAGGGTGGATGCCCCTTATAGTCACTCATTCGTCAAAGGGAGTGATCTGTAATTGCACCTATTGGGGCCCCTGCCCAGCTGTTTTAGGCAGGCATTAAAAATGACACTAGAAATGGTGCAATGGAATCTTGTAGATTCCATGGTGCCATTTTTAGTGACCCTCTAATGAGGGAATGCCCCCTTTGCATACATCATGCATACATTATGCATTATGTGACGGAAAGGGTTTACATGATGGCGCAAACCTAGTTTGCACCACCTTGTAAATATGGCCCTATGGTAATTGCCTGTTAGCGTCACATTTGCAGCAAAAATGTAACCTAAGCTGCAGGCTACACAAGCTTCAAATTACCATCTTTCATCAAATCTGCCGTGCCTAGGAAAAGCCTTAGAAAAGATAGCTGAAAACCCACTAAATAACCTCCTGGCCACCTATCTGTCAGTATCCATACGAGGTTCGAGCATAAATCGCAACTATCAAAGTACTGGATGAAATACTCCATGTTTGCCACAAGGAGGGCTCAGGCCTACTAGACATGCTAGACCTAAAAGCAGCCTTTGACACAGACTGTCATCAAATTCGACTTCATGCTGTTGAACACTGCTTAGGCTTCTGCACCCTGCTTCTATTGTGGGTCAAATCCTTCCTTACAAACATAACTATTAATTAAGAATGGAAGCCACAGCACCACCACCAAAATGCAGCTCGGAGTTGTTCAGGGCTCCATTCCAGTTCCAACGTTATTTAATATATGTATGGAGCCTCAAAGACTATCCTAAAAAAACTCAAGTGTAACCTGGACGAATATGCTGACAACACCCAACTCTATTGAGAAACCTCAACAATTGAAGTAATTTCCCTACTAATACCCTGCTTTGACCAATTACCAACATATCTGCATGAGACCTTCTTCAACTAAATCCCCCGAACACAGAATCTTCTCTTTCTTCCTTTCCTCCTGTTCTTATTCCTCACAAGTAAATTTAATTCTAGCCTCTTGGAATCTTTGAATTTGGAGTGATTCTGACCAACACACACACCACTGGCCAAAAGTCTATGTTCCACTCTGGTCTCAAACCTCACACTAATCCTTATCAGCAATGTGGCCAAATTGGCCAACTTCCAACAACATATCTTAAAAAACAAAATCCAACACCTCACCCCTCCGATCATCTGAAAACAGCAGTTAATGCATTCTCAAGAAACAACTTCGAGAAATGCCATTTGATCAAATATTAATAGCTTCACCAAGAGCCATTATAAGACTGGTTCACTCTCCTGGTAGATAGATATGGTCACTATAGCCCCATACTTTGAAATCTACACTGACTTCTCCTCACAGCCACAATCAAATAACAATTTGCTACCTGGTACATAGAGGCATTCATGAAAACACCTCAACCTATCTGACCAATCTACTCATAAATTCCAGTTGTTTAAGGGAAAAAAAGCATTTCTCTAGAGTCATCTAAATTCTGAACAGCTACCGCACAGAAACAATCATCCCCGGAGCACCTAGGTACCTGGAATTCACTGCCTCCAGACCTCAGAACACTGAATCCACATTAAACCTCCTGTAAGGAACTCAAGGTTCACCTTTTCAGACGATTCCTATGCTAAATCCTATACGGTTTCTTTGGACTCTTACTCTGAGTGTTGGCTCTGATGAAATCTGTTTTCCCAGAACTTTGTCTAATCTCTCTCCCCATTCAGAATGTATTCATTTATGCTCCAAAAATCAGGAGTCTCCCACTTGAGTCCGGCCTATTGGCATGTGTGTCTGCACTACAAAACCCCTTAGAACAGAGACAGAGGTCACACTTGCACAAATAAACATGCTGGAAAAATAATGAGAGCTTTCTACTGTGATCAGTCACCCTCTGCAAGAACTTCACACAGCGGCAGTGGCGTCATTCTGGGGCTGTTTGTCCCTCCTGAGGCACAAGAGGTAGAAGGGTGTCCGGTGCCTCGGCACCGTTGGCTGCGACTGTGCGCTGCCTCCCATCACACCATGGCGCTGCCTCCCACCACACTCTGGCACTGCCTCCCATCACACTCTGGCACTGCCTCCCATCACACTCTGGCACCCACACTGGTGCTGCCTCCCATCACATACTGGTGCTGGAATCCACACTGGCACTACCTCCCATCACATGCTGGCACTGGTACCCACACAGGCGCTGCTGCCCATCACACCCTGGCACTGGCACCCACATAGGTGCTGCCTCTCATCACACACTGGCACTGCCTCCCATCACACCCTGGTGCTGCCTCCCATCACACCCTGGCACTGGTATCCAACCTGGGGCTGCCTCCCATCACACCCTGGTGTGGTACCCACCCTGGTGCTGCCTCCCATCACACCCTGGAGCTGGTACCTAAACTGGTGCTGCCTCCCATCACACCCTGGTGCTAGTACCCACCCTGGTGTGGCCTCCCATCACACCCTGGCACTGGTACTCACACTGGCGCTGCTTCCCATCACACATTACCACTGCCCACTGCCTCCCATCACATCCTGATGCTGCCTCCCTCCACACACTGGAACTGGTACTAACACAGGCGCTTCCACCCATCACATGCTGGCACTGGTACCCACACAGGTGCTGCCTCCCATTACACACTGACGCTGCCTCCCATCACATGCTGACAGTGGCACAGTGGCACAGTGGCACTGCCTCCAGCACCAGGGGCGTACCTTAGTCAATGAGATTGGGGGGTGGGGATGCAAGGTTCAGATTTTCAACAATCAGACTGCCATTTGATAATAAATACTTCATAAAACAAGGAGGGCACAGAAGAGGGGTTTAAGGTGCAGTGGAAAGAGAGAGGAATGCAAACTGGCAGGGTTACTAAATTAGAGAAAACAGAAGATTTTGTAAAAAAAAAAAAAAACATTTATGAAGACTTTCTGACAGACTGTCCTGTCAGACAGTGTGTATGTAAAAATCTCTGGTGAAATCTAAAGGACGCCTCACCATATCTGACTGAAAGCACATGTACCCAAGTATTTATCAGAAAATATAGTTATTAGAAGGGTGTGTGACACCCCACACACCACCCTGCCCCTCCCAGCTACATCTTTGTCCCTCACACACTGGTGCTGCTATCTCCCACGCTAGCACGCTGCCTCCCTCACTTCCACACTGCTGCTGCCTCCCATCACAAACTGGCTCTGCCTCCCACTCCTGCGGCACAGCCATACACTCTGAGAGGCAGCTCTCGCAATCTCCCTCCACACAACTCTCTCAGGAAGGCAGCCTTAGGAACACTGCAGGTCACTAACCTAATCTGCAGGGAGCACTGTCGAACTCAGTGAGCACTGGAAATCCAGCCTTATCATTCAAATATCAACGTTCTTTCACATACATATTGGGAAAAGTTTACACTGCAATAAAGGCCATTCCACTTTCCAGTCATGGTCCAAAACGCGTGGATTCGGGTCTATCCGTCCACTCCAAGTGCTATGGCACCTCGTTAGGGGCACAAAGCACTATATACAGCTGTGAAACAGTGCAAACCGATTTCATACAAAAGGCTTGAAGTGATTGGCAGTGAAGGGTCCAAAGGTGGCAGATCACTGCACACCAGCTGATGTATATAACTCACACATGCTAAACACCACTGACTGCTACTGCACAAAGTGTAAGGTGACCAGGCATCCCGAATTTGCCTGGATAGTCACGGTTTTTCACCAGCTGTGCCGGCAGATCTTGGGAAATTTAGCTCTTGTCTCGGTTTTTAGAGAAGGGTGCCTGAAAACTGTGGAAGGTGATTTTTTTTGTTTTCCAAAGAAGTAATAGGGAGTAGGTGTTATGAGAAAGCAATTTAAATAAAAGGCATTATACTGACTTTAAAAATTGCATTTTATTTATGTTCTTAGTGCCTCCTCTGTAATTCTGTGCTGATGAGCGCTGCCATTCTGTGTGCTCGGTTGAAGTAAAATTTTAGTCCTTCTTCTATTTTTTTAAATTACATTTTTGGCCCTAAAATTCGGGTCATCCAAACAAAGTATTAACTAATTTCTTTTTTTCACCTTCTTCATCACCAGCGCTGATGGTACCAGTGTTATCGACCTCGGATGGATCAAACAGAGAGCTGGCTCTGCCCTGCTAGGATTTGAACTCATGACAGAGCTTCACAGCATTTGTGCAACCCATTCAGTTATCTTTCTGGGCATATTGTCAGTGTGACTGGTTGGATCCTCCTTGCACCTCATAACAGCCCATCTGGGTGCACAACTGAGGATGTTTCCTGGGTAGGTCAGCTGCACTGGTGCCCAGCCTTAGCTGGTCTGGGGCCAAATTACCAGCACCTCCGAGAGAGAGTTGGGTGACCAAGAGTCCCTGACTTGCCAGGACATTCCTGTTCTAAGGTTGAACCACCGATGTATTGGTATCTATGTGGGCTTTTAACCATGCCCACCACACGCCTATCACTATCACTCGATCATGGGCTTGCCTTTAAAAAAACCTTTGTTATCATTGGTAAATGCTTTAAGTTTGACCCTCCTTGGGGCAGTTTTGTTACCGCCTTGGCCATCGACCCTGTTACATGGATAATTGCACGTTTGCTAATACGTTTGAGTGAGTGAACTTCTTTTTCCTTTTGTGTCTCTTCTGCGAACTCATGCTCCTGGAAGCCGTAGCACTTTGAATCGGCTCACTTATGGAAACTGTTTTACTTTTCATTTTCAGTTTATGTGGCAAGAAAAGTCCATTTAGGAACTTACAATGCTAATAGCTCTAAGTCGAGCAAACGCGTGACCCATTGCACTGCAATTTTTTTTTTCATCTATGTTAACTCATACAGAGACTGAGGCCCATATTTATACTTTTTGACGCAAAACTGCGCCAACGCAGTTTTGCGTCAAAAAAATTAGCGCCGGCTAACGCCATTCTGAAGCACCATGCGGGCGCCGTATTTATTGAATGACGTTAGCCGGCGTTATCCGCCGGCGCCGTCTGGTGCGCGTTAAAAAAACCGACGTACACCAGGCAGCGCCGGCATAGGGGGATATGGAGCTTGGGCGTCAAGAAATGGGGCAAGTCAGGTTGAGGCAATTTTTTCGCCTCAACCCGATTTGTGCCATTTTTTTCTGACTCCCAACCCCCATAGAAATGACTCCTGTCTTAGCAAAGACAGGAGTCATGCCCCCTTGCCCAATGGCCATGCCCAGGGGACTTCTGTCCCCTGGGCATGGTCATTGGGCATAGCGGCATGTAGGGGGGCACAAATCAGGCCCCCCTATGCCACAAAAAAAAAAAAAAAAAAACACTTACCTGAACTTACCTTAATGTCCCTGGGATGGGTCCCTCCAGCCTTGGGTGTCCTCCTGGGGTGGGCATGGGTGACAGGGGGTGTCCCAGGGGGCATGGGGGGGCACTTCTGGGCTCCTTCAGAGCCCACAGGTCCCTTAACGCCTGCCTTTTGCAGGCGCTAAAAAACGGCGCAAAAGCGACCGTACGTCATTTTTTTTGACCCGCCCACTCCAGGGCGTGATTTTTGCCCGGGAGTATAAATCCGACGCACATGCCTCGGAGTCGATTTTTTAGACGGGAACGCCTACCTTGCATATAATTAACGCAAAATAGGTGTCCACGCTAAAAAATGACGCTAACTCCATGGACTTTGGGGCTAGACGCGTCTAACGGCAAAGTATAAATATGGAGTTAGTTTTGCGTCGAAATTGCGTAAACAAAACGACGCAATTTCGGCGCAAACGGAGTATAAATATGCCCCTGAGTTTGGACCTGTCCCACAGGAATATTACTGTCTCGCCTCATGCTATTGGCGGCTTGATGTATCATTCTCCCTTCTACGGAGTGTCTGCATAGTGATGCTTACATCTCAAAAGTAGACTGTATCATCATACATTGATTTCTTTATCTTGGATGCACTGTATGCAAAAAGCAATCCGTTCCTGTTTTTTATTTTTACTGCAGCAGGCTTTTTAAACAAGTATTTTTGAAGACTCCAAATACAAACCAGACCTCATGGTTTTGCCACTGCTTGTTTACTATGTCAGAGGGTCAAACTCAGGGACTTCGAGCATCAGATAAAATTACACTTTGTGGGTTTGGTTCCCCCTACCTCTAGACAAATGTCTATTTGTAAAGCGTTTGAATGCAGTATGGCGTCCTCTGCTGGTGACGCGGTTATCCTGTTGCTTAACATGGCCTTAATGTAGCACAGGTTCTGCTTGTAGGAGTGGTCTGAAGCAACACAGGGAAATATAAATAATAAAGTTTCTCTTGCTGAAAGCAAAGTCTCGTGACTGAGTTGAATTGCAGCTGTCAGCAGCTGTTTCAAAGGAGCAGGGGGTAAATTGGCTCTGCTTACTGCTAACATAGCTCAGAGCTTTAGTCATCCCAATAAAATGAATGAGGCACAAGCTAGAAAGAAGCGAACACGGAAGCACGTCAGCCAAGAAACTGATTTTCCCTCACGCCTCCCAAAACATGGGGGTAGGGTTTGATTATTCGAGTACCAGATTAGTGTAGTTTCTTGTTGTGACACAATCAAACACTCAACATCATAACACATTGATGTGGTTTTATCTTTGATCCTGTGTTTTTAATGATGAATGAGCAGCCTCACTTAAGTATTTCACCTTTAAGGCGTGAGCTTATATTTGTTGGCAGATTTCTATTGCTTTGGACTCCCACCCTCCACCCCCCAGGGTTTGCTTTGATGTCTATATCCCTCGAGTGGAACACACCTTGTTTATATCTCGCTACTCCGTTTTTATATTTTACGAGCCCGGGGATTCCGGGTAATCTGTATCACACACAGGTGGAGTCTTGCAAATGTTTGCAATGGAGATGAATCGGAATGTCAATATGTGATCTCTCTTATGGTGGATGTAACTGAAAGAACTTTGCAGCATCTCACTCTGCTGTGGTCCCTCTCCCCTAATAACTGTTACCAAGTGCCTTCCTTGCACGCCCATCCTTCCCTGCTAATGATTTCACTTCTTCGTCATTAGGCCTGACCTTCTGGAGCCCCCTGTTTTTCAGATCTGTATGTATGTATACTTCTGTTTTTTTCACCTTTTTATTTGCCAAGATTCTCCTTGTCAACATCTTTCTGCAGAGACGATGTCAATGGTTTTTTACTACATCTTCTCTCCATGTCTTAGTGATTGTGATGCTTCCCGCATCACTGTTGTGTAACCTCTAAAGTGAGCCAATTTCTTCAACTTAAACTTTAAATGGTAGCAAGAAGGCTCAGTGGGTGTGGCATCTGCTCAGATAACTTACAGGTCGCAGGTTCAAATTCTAGCAGAACCAATTTATCTTTCATCCTCATGAAGCCATCATAGACTACCACGTCTTTGGGTTATATTGACACTATTTTTGAAACGCCTTGAGACATTTGGCACCAGTGTTCTTCTATTAAACGTTCCCACTTTCAGCTCTTGCTAGCTTTTCTTAAACACTATCCCACGTTTTGATATTCTTTTAACAATATACATCTTCACGTCAACCTCGCTTCTTGTTTGGTTTATCCATCTCTCTCCCAACTCGCCCTATGAAATTTCTGATTTGGTCTATCACCTGTTTTGTTGAGTGCATATCTTCTGTTGTAGGCTTCCTGGAATGTGCAAGGCTCTTGGATTTTGCGTGACAGAGGCCTGTTTTGTCCATATTTGTTTTATCCAGTATGCTGTGATTGGTTGCTTTGTAATGTCGCTGTAGATTGGTCCGCAGTGCGCAGTCTCTGTCGGGTCTAGATGTCCATGGATGTGCTACTAGACTAACTCAATATATGTTGCCTAGCTTGGTGTCATGTGTGCCTGCAAGGTGTCTGAAGTTTGTGTTTGTCTAAGATTGTGGTGAGGGAGTTGGAGGGCTTGAAATCGTAGCTTTGTGCTTTTTTAGGGTGGTGGCTAACTATTAACCCTCTATATCAAATTAGTTGCACTTTAAGGCTTGCATACTAGTTGCATACTGTAAGGAGTTAGGCAGACGCATACATTTTTTTGTAATAGCCTCATTTCTGAGACAATTCATATGGAGAAACCTGCAGTGCTTAATTTGTGCTTGTTGTTTCCGGTGCTGAGCACCGGCACTTATTTGTGAGGGCCGGGGCTTATTGTTATGCCTCAAGCATTTGCTGCAAGCAAAAGACACATATGAGAAAGACGGAAGAAGGAAAAACTAAAAAGCGTCATAATGGGAGAAAGTAAAAAGTTGCAGGATGAGCTGAGGGGGCAGGGGTGGCCGTAAATGGATTGAAGAGGCCCGAGATGGCTTCAGGATTACACTGCCTCAGTATTCATTGCTGGCAGATTTAATTACAGCAGTCTCGTGTTTAAGAGAAGGGCTTTGAGCACGGCACCTCTTAATTTACAAATTAAGCACTGGAAACCTGGCATTGTGCGAATGGTGATGGCACTGTAGTTAATAATTAAATGAAAGCGTAGTGAACATTCTGAGTATTACATTCTGATTGGATTAAATGCTGTCAGAGTGCGCTACATTGTCGTCTTTGAGTTGGTTGTGTGCCAGGGGCTTGGTTAGTCTGTTGTGCTAGGTGTATTGTGGGCTGAAGTATATGTTCTGTTTGATGTGTCTTTGCTGTGTGCTTTCGGTGCCAAGACATTGAAGTTTATCAACGTATCCAGTATTAGACATCTCAGTGCGAATCAGGGCTTTTGGTTCTGAATTCCAGGTAATAATTCGTAAAGCAAGTTAATCAAGACTTAACTTTCCACTTTAATTGGTTACAATTCTCCAACATTGCAAGGCGTCTGTTTTGAACCAGAAGAGGAGTTTGAATCATGGCTTTCTCAAGTAACCAAGTTTTGTGATCCCAGGACAATAATTTACTTTTCCTCATCCTCACTTCCAGTATGTGACAACATTTTGAATTCACAGAAAAACATTAACCAATAGTGTAAGGAGTTGTGTATAATACTAAATGCAGATAAAACAGAAAAACTGTGGCTAAAAGGAGACCTGACCTCTGTATCCAATATTACTGGCCTATGATTTGGGGCAATTGTCTTGGAAATACTGGCCCAGATTTAGCAAAGGATTGAGTTGCCCTTGCTAAAGGCAATGCAAACTTTAAATCAGATTTACCGAACCACACAAGGCCACCTTACGTGGCCCTGCATAGCTTGGTAAATCTGGAGTAATGCAAGGCGGCGCAAGTTGCTGCCTTATGTTACTGTGCGCCAGGAAGGTGTCAATAGGTGGAGAGTGGGTATTCCCACGCATTCATACAAGTATTTTGACCCATTCCCAGATTTAGCAAGACAAGTAAACCTGGGAATGGGTCAAAATCGTGCGCCTTCCCGATAGATGAGCAGCAAGGAGAAATATGTTTTATTCTCCTCGTTGTTTTCTCCTTTTAAGTATGCTACATTATACATAACACTTAGAAAGAGGAAAACACCTCTAAGGATTGTTTTTGTGCAGGAAGGTGTCCTATTGTGCACAATACCAGTCCTGCCTGCAATGCAGGCAACCTTGCACAATAGTAGAGTAGAGAGTATACAAGGTGGGGGCTGTGGGCATTTTTGTTGACACTACAGTATCAAATTCAGTTTGAGTGCCAAATAAACCTTGCTTGACAGGTCTGCTGGGTTCACATTTAACACTTTGGGCAGCCTAGAAAGGAAAGAACAGGATGCCAAGCAACATATTGTGTATCCAGTGATACACAATATGTTTAAGGACCCTAGTTTTGTCCCAGCAGACTTCTGTCTCTGGGTGGGTTTGTAGTGGGTACAGTTCCTGCTTGAAAATGGATATTTGGTGTTGGATCTGGCAAGGCACTAGGATGACCATAGTACACTCAACACACACATCCCCAGTCCTCAGAGCCCATTTCAGTGTGGCTGAAGACTTTCGCCATGTTGAAAATGTCCTGACACATTGCATTTTGTGCTTTTTTGCAGTAAGGGAAAAAAAAGCTACTAAAAAGTCTGTAGAGTATGCTCTACAAACTTTTACCACATTGGTTAAGGAGGGGTGTGGAATCACCCTCACCCATTAGTTTGTTCTAGGTATCAATGTGGCACCCCCAGGCACTCACTTTAGAACACTTTCTGGACCTGCGGACAATCAGAAGAGGACTGGGCCGTCTGTTTGTGAAACAAGAGGAGCTCTGAAGGATTGAACCTGCCCTCTCTTGTACCCAGGACAAAGAAGTGGACGTCCAAGGGTCAGTTGGCTGACTTCTTGTATGGGTAATTGGAGGCACCAAACTACAGGAGACCTTTCTTGGAAGTATTGAACTGACCAGTGGCAAATGGACCTGGCCTGGGTACTGCTTTTGGCCTTTACCTGATACAGTGTGAGTCACTGAGTGCCTCCACTGAGGTCTTTGGGGGTGGGTTGGTTTTAGAAAAATACTCCTTTGGGGGACTGGGACATAAAAGACTAAGGGCTTGATCTAGAGTTTGGCAGATAGGATACTCCGCCACAAATGTGGCAGATATCCAGTATGCTGTATAACAACTGCAATAGGATATCATGCACAGCAGACAAGATATCTGTCACATTTGTGAAGGAGCATCCCATATGCCAAACTCTAAATCAGGCCCTAAATTAGAAGGTAAAATCTCAAACTACGACAAACCTGGTTGGTGAATCCATCCAGCGCTACATCACAGTCAGGCTCAAAAGCACCCTGCTACTGTGGCCATTGACTTTCATTGGCACTAAGTGCTTTTTGGTAATACTTCTACTGAAGCCTTCTAAAAATCATCTCTCTGTTTCCCCTTTTTGGATTTATGTCATTTTCATGTCATTTTGGTTATTGCATTGTACTCTATTTTTCTAATTTAGTTTGAAGTTTTTATTGTTTTACGTTTTAACTTTATAACTGTTTTGGTACTGCATAAATACTTTACACATTACCATAAGTTAAGCTTGTCTGCTCTCTGTCATAGTTACCAGGATTTTGTAGCTCAGGTTAATTACGTGACTTTGAGGGTTTACCTGGAGAAGATTTGTGATTATTCCTTGAGCTGGGTAGTCACCCACCCCAAATAATACTCCACTTTCTTATGGGAGGTTATAGAGGGTCATTCTGACCCGGGCGGTCGCCGCCCGCCTGGCGGGAACCGCTAAATGGCCGCCCCGCGGTCAAAAGACCGCGGGGGCCATTCTGACTTTCCCGCTGGGCCGGCGGGCGCCCGCCAAGGGAGCGCCTGCCGGTCCAGCGGGAAAGGGCCTGCAACACAGAAGCCAGCTCCGAATGGAGCCGGCGGTGTTGCAGGTGTGCGACGGGTGCAGTAGCACCTGTCGCGATTTTCACTGTCTGCTATGCAGACAGTGAAAATCATGCTGGGGCCCTGTTAGGGGGCCCCTGCAATGCCCATGCCAGTGGCATGGGCAGTGCAGGGGCCCCCAGGGGCCCCACGACACCCGTTCCCACCATCCTGTTCCTGGTGGTAAAAACCGCCAGAAACAGGCTGGCGGGAAGGGGGTCGGAATCCCCATGGCGGCGCTGCTTGCACCGCCGCCATGGAGGTTCAGCCCAGCCAGGGGAAATCCGGCAGGAAACCGCCGGATCCCCTTTTCTGACCGCGGCTTTACCGCCGCGTTCAGAATGGGCAATGAAGCACCGCCAGCCTGTTGGCGGTGCTTCCGTTGCCCGTGGCCCTGGCGGTCTTGGACCGCTAAGGTCAGAATGAGGGCCATAATGTTCCTTAAGGAGCGCCAACAAGAGGGCGTTAAAAGACAAAAGTTATTCTCCAGAGCAAGTGTACAGAATGTTGTACTTTGAGAGACACCATTACAAAGAAATATTCTCACAGAGAAACAACAGAGAAGTTGTTGCATGAAAAATGCAGTTAGCTTGTTCTAACCAAAAATTTAACACATTAAGAAGAATTTATTTCAAGTCTATTTAAATTTTTTTAAATTCTTATAAATGAATATGGCAAAGGTTAGTATACGGGATAACGTTAGGGTTACTTATGGGAAAGGTCAAAGTTCCTGAGGGGTTAAGTGATAAAGTTATGGAAAAAGTGCATGAAATACGTTACTTTTCTAAAAGAATTTGTTGTAACCTTTTAGTGTTGGAGGGCATACAAATGTTAATTAAAGAATTTTATTTTGGGTTTTCACTATGTAAAAACGTTTTCTTCAAATGTTTTCATTGTTGTTTTTTTATAGCTTTCTTTATTGCTTTCATAGTACAACCAGACTGATTTAACAGTCTGAACTAACTAGTCAGGAAAACTGAGGGTTCAAAATTACAAATCATGTCATGCCATTTCACAGTATGGAAACATAAAGTGTAAAGCTCTAGTGGCATACCATCACTGAAAATTAATGTCAATATGTGGTCTAAGTTAGTAGCTTAGGAATTGCAGCATACTATTGTGCAAACACATGGTGCCCTGTGCGATTTGTGTTGAAAAGGCTCCAGTAGTTTTCCCATTTCAAGGCAATGAATGGCAAGACAGTATGCCAGGCAGTTGTTTTTCTTGAGCACAGTAACATGTCACAAATCATGAGAGCCTTCACTCTGGGTTGCAAACCAACCGCGCTCGGTCACTGCTCTCCGCTTCTGGACAACGCACCACCACAGCCTGTCTGCATCTCTAGACAGCCAGCAACGCTTCGCTGCTCAGAACGTCTCGAGGGCGCGCGCCGCTGCAGCAAACCATTCTCCGGTTGATTGCACTGAGCTTTCTTGAGTTAAGGTCGTGAGTAAGCTGGGAGGCCAAGACGTGAATGTTTATTTAAAATATTATCAGGTCTTGATTACTGACTTGCTTAATGTTTTAAACTGTGCAAACACATTTCGTGTGGAAAAAATAACAAAGAGAATCTCAGCAATTTCGGAGCATCCTTTGAGAAAGATTTTGTTTTGGGCATCGGAGCTGTTAAGCACACATGAACCAGGAGGTGCGCTTTTTTTAAACAGCAATTCGGTAAAAGAAAGAACAGGGGGATATGTATAACTCTTGAGATTGACACTGTGATAAACAAGATATGAGCAATTACAGAAACTGTTCTCAAGACGTAAAAGCCCAGTATTATTAGTAAGAATAATGAAACAGAGAATCAGGTAGCGTTACATTGTAATTCAAATGTTGAATCATGTTGAATGATGATTGCTGAAATTATTTCTAAACTATTCCTTACCATTTTCTGAGTTAATAATGACAAGATAAGAAGGCAAGATCAGGAAAACGTACAATTTAGACTGGGTGAAAAGAACGTAGTTTGAAATCATAGCTCTAAATTGTGGCTGGTGAACCACTTCCCAAATCCTCATCCCATACTCTCCTCACTCTTTTTGAGTGGGTCAGTTTAATTGACGACAGGGCCTGTTGCAGCGCTGGTGGCACCCGGTGCGGCAATCTTTTTTTGTGCCCATCCTCCCATGACCTCCTCTGATTCCCTCACTACCACCTGGCAAAACTGCCCCTCACCGCTCCATTGTCCCCCTCAAGCATACATTTCAGTTGTCTTACAGTGCTGGAAAAGGCTGTCTTTACTAATCCACTCAGCTATCGAGATAAAATATAGATCTGTTCTTTGCAGCAGGCATATTAATCTCTTGCCTGACTTTGTGGCAAGTCAAAGCTGTCACTAAACAAAACTCCAATCGTTATCTGTAGCAAGAACTTAATCATAAGAGTTACCTTGACAGTTATATTGCTGCATGAAAGCTGGATGCTCAATGTACTCTGCAGCAGGTGCTTTTAAATCATAAGTTATTGCTAAACACAGTTTCCGAGGGCAGTGTCCCTCTCCAGGTCAGTGCCTAGTGTGTGCACTGATGGCACCGCTCTAAAGCCGGCCATGATTGAGGGAATCTCTTAGTGTGCTTAAAGATTATTAAATGGCCAAGCATTGGTTCTGCTAGGCCTATGCAGTTTAGTGCTGAAATTTCTCAGTTGTGACAATCTCATCCTCTTTTCATCCCCCATCATCTACTACCATCCACTGTACACCTGAATAGGTCTGATCATCTTGCCCCTTCACCATCACATCTTACTCTGCCAAATGAAGGACAGCAGAGAATGGAGAAAGTTTCCTTCTTCTCCATGAAGATCAGACATTTAGAACAGTGTTTCCCAAACTACAGGTCACATCCCACCTGTAGACTGTGAGTCCATTTTAGGTGGTCCAGGAAAGCCTGAGTAATAAATCAAGATACCTTAAATTGTTGTGTTTATCGTCTCACATTTGTGGTGCCTCAGTCAGAGGTGAAATGTTTTCTGACAAATTGCTGCTTAGTCTTCTAGCATGGGATTGGTGTTTACTTTTCTGTCTCTCACTGCAAAATGAGAGGAGTTTTTAAAGTGATTTATGTGACCATCTTGCTTGAGTACAGGGAGTAAAGGAAAGGCTGTAGGATATTTTTTGCAACACACAACAAAAGGTAAATACCTGTAAATGAACTGTACACATTCGGTAGTTAGGAAAGCAAAAATGATGCATTGTTTTGTAATTCTGAAGCGTTCTGGAAACAGAGATTATAATAGGATAAACAAATCAATACACTTTAGTTGGTGATGCCGAAATGATAAATACTCACAGAAACACGATTTCCACATGTGCGTCCATGTAGTCTTATCAGTAAGACTGTATGTCTGTGCAAAGTTAATGGCCATTTCAATGGAAAAAGTGCTGTCTGTAAATGACAGTGAGCTACCACATGATGCACTAGTTATATTAAAAAATAATCCCTCCTCACGTCCATTAAAGGTAGGTGAGTAGCGAACATTTGTCATTCTAAAAAGTGAGTTGTGGTTCTAAAATGTTTCGGAGCCACTGATCTAGAATAAGTCCAAGAAGAACTAATCAACCTACCCAACAAATGTTAACACCATTTTTAACATCTGCAACACCACTTTGAAGGGAATTACCAAAAAAAGAGCACCATATGAAGACATTAAATAAAATGGAGAAGATCGCAATGCCAGTAGAATCTGAGCTTTTTGAAAGCACACCTCTCCAACAGATTAAGACATCCACTACACAACCTCATCAATGGAGCAGTAAACAGAAGCAAAGCCATCTTTGGGTCTGTCAAACAATGTGTCAACACCATCTCAGGATATGTATTTCAACCATCAACTGACAGACGCAGTACTATCAAACTCTTCTTCATGGAGAAATTAACATATTCAGATCTAATATTACCAGCTCATCATCCTTATTTCATCATCACCTATACCCAGCCATCAGACAACTAGCTATTCTGCCTTAAACACGATTTCCCACACAGACCTTTCCAACATTCCAAATTCACTAAAAGCCCCCTCCTACAAAGATAACTAATTTCTCTCTTCTACCATTAAGTCTCTTCAAGAAGAAGTCCTCTCTCCCCTTCTCCACATTGTCAATGCCACGATAATCTAGGTAGACTTCCTGGACCATCTCAACACCAGGCAGAAAAAAACCCTCACTAGATTCAATCGATCTTGCAAAATTCCATCCTTTAATCCACCTCCCATTTGTTGGAAAAATAATCTAGAAGGCAGTCACACCAAGCAACCGGGCCACATCAGAAAGAATATGCTATTTCAAGGCTATCATTTGGGGGTCAGACCATGCAACATTATTTAAACAGCTACTCTTCAAGTAAGGTATGATGCTTTCTTTGTCAAAGACCAACGCAACATTTGCCTCATGGGCCTGCTTCACCTCTCAGTAGCTTTGGACGTTGTTGACCACCCAGTATTGATCCACACCCTGAATGCTCTGATAGGCTTCACGAGCGCAATCCTATAATGGCAATGCTGGCCTTGCCTGTCGAGCAATCTGGCAAGGCCCATCACAGCTGACAGGTAGAAGACAACTAGCCCACACATATAAGGCTGTCCCATATGACAATGCCAGAGTGCTCGACAGGCTAGTCAAACAATGTACAGTGGTTCTCACCCTACCTCACTAACTGACAGAAACTCATTCAGGTTGGAATTACTAGCTCTCTCCCGATCACCTACGGAGTCCTCTAGGGATGAATCATTTTCAACCTTTATGTGGAAGCCTTAGGATCCATCCCTGAAGACAGCAACATCAATATCCATCTCTTTGTGGACAACCCCCAGCTCTGTCTAATAATATCCAATGATATGCACAGTCTTAAAGCCTATTTTGAGGGCACCAAAACCCGGATGTCAGCAAACTAATTGTTGCTAAAATCCATGAGGGCCAAATTTCTTTGTTTTGCCAGCAACACCACATATTCTCTTAGTCAGTGATGGCTGTCTAATGTAAACCTAATGGGCATCTCACCCCATGTTACATAGCACAGTTTCCCCATTGTCCAGAACCTCTTACTTAAAAAACACATTGCCAAGATACCAAAAGCAGGCTGTTTCCAACTCTCCCCTCCTGAATAAATGAAAACGTTTCTCCCAGGAGAATAGATCAGAATGACTGTTCAAGCCCTATTTCTCTCCCACCTGGATGGAAGGAAAATGCAGTGATGTTCACATGGAGGCAGTAGTAAACCTTGGGATGGCTTTATTAGTGACAGCTTGAAGGAACAACATCCTACTAAGCTAGCCACAGAGCAAATGACTCCAGCAAGATCACTGTCTCACACGAACATTAGAACAAAACACAATTCCACATTCCACCCACCAGCCCCCTACTACACATCTGGAGTGGTTCCAGACCATGATCAAATTACGAACAGACACATTGAAGGGATTGTGTACATAGCAGAGGATGGCCCATCAATATTTGGTAGAGTACATCAGTATAATCTACACATCGTTATTGACCCACATGCTCTCAGTCAGGTCATAGTTATAGGGAATGTTGGGGTGGAAGGTGTGTTTTGGATATGGCAGATGTTTTCAACGATAGTTTGGAGAAATTGAAAAGATATGCGCATACGATTATTTTGAAGGAGCGTACAGTGACTGTGAAGCATAAGTTAAGGAGGGTGCCTGCGGTGGTAGGGTCTGGAGTGCAGAGTATGATTGATGACATGGTTAAATAAGGCATTTTTGAGCCTGTGGATGCAACCGCTGGATTTTGCCAGTTGTGATCACTAAAAATAAAGATGGAAATCTGAAGTTTTCTGTAGACCTTAGGGGTCCCAATCAGAACATTGTTACAGATATGTTCCCCTTACTGAACATCAATGAACTCCACTTGCTGCTCAATGGTGGGAAGTTTATTTATAAACTCAACCTTAAGTGTGCTTACCAGCAGATTTGCTTCCAAAAGGACTCAGGACTTGACAGCATTCATTACGATGAAAGGCACCCTAAGGTTCACAAGAATACCTTTCGGGTTATCTTCGGCTGCAATTATATTCCAACGCATGATGTAGGAAGTGTTCAAGGGCCTTAAGAACATAATTTACTTGCAAGGTGACATCTTAGTGTTTGGAAAGACCGTTCCACAGCACAATGATACCTTGAGGTTGGTGTTGCGCAGGTTGCTGGGAGCAGACCTGACTCTGGGTGGGGAGAAGTGCTGGTTCTTGGTGGAGGCTATTATGTTGCCCATGCAATCTCAGGGGAGGGTGTGAAATCCAAGGAGGATTTACATAAGGCTATTCACTCAGCTCCGACGCCTAGAGATAAAGACCAACTACACTCTTTTATGGGACTGATTGAGTACTATTCCAAATTTGTGATAAATTTTGCAGAGAAGACTTAGGAGTTGGGACACCTTGAGGAAAGGGTGTGCATTTGTGTGGTAAGAGGGACAGCAAACATCTTTTGATGAAATTCAGAAAGAGATATGTGAGGCGGCAATCTTGAAAACGTTAGACACTCACTTTCAAAAAATTCTGACTGTGGATGCCAGTGTGTGTGCCCCACTAAATTACTGCACAATACCCTCCTTAATGCCATCCGAGAGTCAACTTTGCTTTCCTGAAGTGCGTCCTTCGTGAAGAAGCATTACTCATAAAGGAGCTTAAGAAATCTGACCCCTTAACCCTCATATTAATGTATATTCACTGGCATTCCATGAGAGCCAGGTCTTCTTCAAGGTCAACGTTACCACCTACAAAGAGGCTTTACATCAAGAATCATTTTTAGCCCATGCCCCAGATCTACAACATCCTCTCTGACATCAGAGCAGCGTCAACCCACCCATATTACCAGAGGCAACTGAGAACGCTACCTTCAGAGCACACTACCTCAGATAGACTGACATCTCACCTATTACACTAGCACTTCCTCCTCCCTCTGTCCCCTCCACCTGTGCCTCTTCTACAGTGCTCTGCTGCTAGTCAGCTACATTAACACTTTAGAAATGCCACAGTTTGATACAGAGTAAGAGGGAGAAAACTATATAAGAGAGTGGATAATGCTAGACTTGGCATCCTTAGGGTGATCTTACCCCAGTCGTTTTGCCTTTCGCTCTTTTTTGCTGCTGTATCCTTATGTTGGACTTAGGACTCTGAGCACTTAACCACTGCTAACCAATGCTAAGGTGTATGTGCTTCTCCCCTATAAATATGGTAGCATTGGTAAACTCATGACTGGCATATTTAAATTACCTGCAAGTCCCTTGTAGAGTGATAAATTATACACTCAGGGCCTGTCAATTAAATACAATTAGTGTGCCTTCTGCACTGATTGTGCTACTCACCTGAGTAGCCCTATAAACCTGTCTCAGGCCTGCCACTGCAGAGCCCCCGTGTGCAGTCTCACTGACACTTCAACTTGGCATTTAAAACCCCTCGCAAAGTCTTACCCGCCCCTTTTGCGTACATCCACCTCACCCCTAAAGTATGCCCTAGGGAGCCCATAGGGCAGGGTGCAATGTAATCAGAAAGGCAGGACATGCATCTCATCATTCCTGTGTCCTGGTAATGAAAAACCCCTGAAGTGCTTTTTCATTATTGTGAGACCTACACCATCATAGGTCAACATCAGGAATCCCTTATAATAACCTTGAGTTACACCTTCTACTCACATGCACATAAAATGTATGCCAGACTGGACTACGTTTTGAGGACACAAGAAGTTCAGAAATCAACATATATGGAGCCTCAGCGGCCACATACCACACTTCTGCATAAACCTGAAGTGCTCCACCAGATTCAGGGGGCTATAAAAACATACCTGCATTTAATGATATAGCTGGCACACATATTTTATACTTATGGACCACCTTAAAAGTGGGGATAAAAGGGGAATTCCTGGCCATAGCAGCTGTCGACAATAAGGGAGAAGTGGAATTCACTTACCGGACAGGTGCAGGAATTAGAACCCATACATCAGGGCACAGGAACCCCGAGAGTCTGGCAACAGCTGGAGGCAGTTAGGAAGCAGTTAGCAGCGCTAGATATAGACAGAGCCAAATATTTCCTCCTATGCCTCAAACACACATACTACACAGGCAGCAATAAATGCGGTAGGCTGCTAGCAATTTGCCTCAGAGCCCAATGGGTGCAGATGAGGATGGAGGCCCTGGAGGAAGAGAACCACACAACCCTGACATCAGACGTGGATATAACAGCAAGGTTTCAGCAAGATTACACAGACTTATATACAGCCCATAGCCTACCAGATCGGGCTCCGATACTGCAATACTTGCAGGGGATCTTGACGTCCCACTTGGCCCTCGACTCCGCAGAACACCTAGATGCCCCAATTTGCTTAGAGGAGGTAATATCCGCCATAGCCAGATTCAATCCCCATAAATCGCCAGGCACAGATGGGTTTTGGCCGAATTTTATAAGGCCTTTTGTGTAGTTATAGCACTACAAGACTGTTTAACGCCTTTGAGAAACCAGGAGCAATCTTTTCCAAAATGACGGAGGTGTCAATAGTCATCCTACTGAAGCCAAGGAAAGAGAGGACCCAATGTTGCTACTACAGGCCCATTTTTCTCCTCAATGTTGATTTTAAACTCTTTACAGGTATCTTGGATGCTCCTCTGAACCCACTCATGCCATACTTAATAGTGGCGGACCAAGCTGGGTTTGTGCTACACAGGCAGAGCTCTGACAATACCAAACGATTCCTTCACATAATTGAAAAGGCATGCTGCTCAGGTAGGCTCACTATGCTTCTCTCCATAGACGCTGAAAAGGCTTTTGATTGGGTGCATTGGTCTTACTTAATAAAGACTCTGGCCCAGTTTGGCTTCTGTGTCTGGCTTTCCATCTGCTACGATGACCCCAGGACCATCATTCAGGTTAATAGCCACTCCCCTAAGGCCTTTCCTATCAGAAGGGGCACCAGACCTAAATCGCAGGCCCTTAACCTCAGCATTCCTCACCCACAAGAGAAACATTTGTCTTGCTGTTTACCCTTTGAATGGGCTGAGCAAGTGATCACTTATCTATGCATCCAGCTAGCGCCAACGGTAGCGGCCACTGTGTCACTTAACAATGGGCGACTCTGCCAACAGGTGATCAACAACTTAGCATTATGGTTCTCCTCCCATCTTTCCTGGCTGGGGAGGATCGCCGCTGTTAAAATGACAATTCCCCACGTATCCTGTATCTTTTCCAACCCTGACAGAGGCTCCCTCACAGAATTCTCCAGGCCCTCCAACTTGCGCTCTGCAATTTTCTATATTGGCCAATAGTAGCTCCAGAATAACTAGAGATCTGAGCTATCGATGGCCACTTGCAGCTGAGCGTCCCCAACCTCCAGCCATATTATCAGGCAGCCCAGCTCCATTATCTTGTGGAATGGTCCAGACCAGCTTCTGAAATGCATTGGCTGTGTATGGACAGGGCGGCTGCGGGCATTCGCCTTTGAAGGGTTCCATTCTTATGGTGGCCGACAGACCCAAAAGCCTCTATGTTTCCCCAATTATGGATGCTCTCTTGAGGGTATGTGATGTAACGGCTAGACAATGGGGACTTACCAAGTTTTCATTGCCCCTCACCCCCATTGTCGGGAATCTGGAGTTCACTCCAGGCATGGAACGGACCACCCTAGATCAGTGGCAAGAAACCGGGTGCCGTTCAATGGGCTACTTCATCGATGCCGAAGATCTCATTCCCTTTGAGGACCTTAAAGAACTCTATGACCTCACGGAGACCATGCATCTGCACTATGTGCAGATCAGGAATTGGCTCTCTAACCCCCAAAACCGTACGCGGGGAGACACCACATGATGGCTTTTGAGCAGTGGTTAGTAAAGAAAATGGATGACAAACATTTGATAACCGAACTATACAACATCCTCCTGCAATCCATCCCAGCCCCTAAACCACCCATCCAAACCAGCTGGGAAAACAAACTCGGACAACAGCTCTCTGCAAACGAATGGGGTGAAATATACCACTGGGTGCATCACAGGTTTAATAATATGGAGAATATAGAAACCGGAACTAAAATTGCATCCTACTGGTACATTTCTCTGGTTGGGCTGCATAAAGGCAACCAGGCGCACGATCCCCTCTGCTGGCTCGCCATTGTGGCCACCCGGGCACACTACTACATATCCTTTGGGAATGCCACTGATTAGCCACCTTTTGGAATGCCGTCATAACCAACATAAATGACTGCCTCAACACTACATTGCCTTGATTCCCTACATACACAATACTAGGTTTACTAAACCCTAACACATTCCCCCTTAAGATCAACGGGTCTGGCAAATTGCCATAGCAGTAGGAATGGCTCACGAGTTGATCCTGGCCCACTGGGGGACACATAAAGTCCCCACCCATTCAATGTGGTTCTAGCGCCTATGGCACGTATTGGGCATGGAAAACCTGACCTTAGTACTGGATTCAAAGGGGGATTAAAGATCGAGACCTATAAAAACCATACATAACACTACTATAGAAAGACTTCAGAGAATAGACCTGCCTGAAATATCTCTGTTTTCTAAGACTAGTGGAGAAACAAAAGAAACTGTTACGGGGATGACCTGTTTGCTATTTACACTCTATACAAAACATCCCAATGCAAGCAATTTAGCAATTTACCTAGCGAGAGTCCTTTGGGGGAGGGTAAGTTGGATGGGTGTTCTTTGTTCTCTCTTTTCTTTCTTATTCTCCTTTCACACTAATAAATGTGCATGTGTGCCTTTCATATGCCAAAGCTAATTGACTGAGATTGACTTCCCCACCGACCGGATGTATTTGGGTGTATGTGTAGACATCTGCATATTCATTGTTAAATAAACAAAAAGAGTTAAACCATAATAACCTTACGTTGTAATTCCTGATCTGAGAGGAGTGGCTGGGTCATGTTTAGTATCATTGGAATGGTAATAATAAATCCTCCTCACTGGTAAGGTTGGATTTATTACAGCTAGTCTAGAAATGCCACTTTCAGAAAGTGGACATTTCTCTGCACTCACTGCTCTGTGGGCCTACAGTCTCCCTCCAATACATGTCTGGTTTGGGTGAGATGACAGTTCCACTTGTGCATTCCCTTCTGACACCCACAACACAGGACACTCAGCCATATCTGCATGCTTATGGGTCTTCCTGTAGGGGTAGTGAGGATCTCACGCTTACATTTCAATGGGTAAGGGCTGGGGTACACACTAGGGCTGATTACCCCCACTGGCTGTCTGAAGCCGACACTGACTTGAAAGGAGGACCTGTGCACTTTACAAGGCTTCTTTGTGGTCATCTCCCACTTCAAAGGCACTTTTCTGTATAAGTAGTGGGTCCCTTGACCCACTAAGTAGATCATCCCTGGAATAAGAAGGAACCCTGCTGGAGTAACGGCTGCTGTGCTAGAAGGAAAGCCACCTTGCTGGGATTTGACTGATTTTAGGAACATCTAGCAGACTCTGCTGAGTTGCCCTTCTGCCTGCTGTCCGCTGCCCAGAACGATCCCACCTCCAAATCCTACCAGGGAGTCTCAATGGCTTAGTCTGCATGCTACAGCCACCACTTGGAAGCTGTGGAGCCATCGCTCTCTACAGCCATCCCTTCATCATTGCACCCGGCTCCAAAAAACCACCAAGCAGTCCTGCACCCATCCTGGGGCTGCCACTGCGTTGACGAGATTTTCTGACCCCCCACTGCAAGGCTGTTTTAGCCAGGAGGACATTGTGGTTGTGCCGGTGCACTGGGACCACCAGGTACGGAAGAGTTGCCTCTGAGTTCCTGACTCAATGAAGGTCGACGAGCCTAGGGCTGGGCGGCACAACAGGAGCCTCCAGGGAAGCCTACTCCCCGCAGCAGTAACCCCGGCGGCCTGCTCACATCGCACAGGAGTGCTGAGCACTAGGACCATACATGTGGGGAAGCTGCCTTCAGCCCCCAGCAACCCGCACTCACTGGGACGGGATGGCTCCTCAGGAGATCTGCCACTTTCCATGGCCTCTGCGATTTTGCCACACCAGCCAACCTTCCTCGCAGTGCACGCTATAAAACTTACCAGTGACCTCCATTTACCAGGACTGACGAACCTGGGACCGGGCGGCCCGTGAGGAATCTACCACTCTCCCGGGCCCTGGGGTGCTTGCTGCACCAGTCCGCATTCCTCGCAGAGCAAGTGGGAAACCACCCCCAACCTCATCGATTGCACCATTCCCTGCCACTCAATGGTGGTGAGTGCGACCTTATTAAAAAACAGGTGCATCTTAATTTTTGCGGTCCTCGCGCACATCGCATAGCAGGTAATTAACGACCCTTCCCTACGGCACATTGAGAGTTAATTGCACACTGTACCATATGAAAATTTGACCTGTATCATTTACGCACATTTTTTCAGCATGTATATAAAGATCATCTATTTTTTTCTAAAAACATCGTGTGGACTCTTGTAGTGCCTTCAAGGGATTACTGTTAAGGAGATTGCACAAGATACTTTACACATTGCGTTCTAAGTTTAGCCTGTCTGCTCTGCGCCAAGCTACCTGAGGGTGAGCACAGGGTAGTCTAAGTGGTGTTTCTGACTTTCCTGATTAGATTGAGTGGATTCTGCTTGGCTAAGGTACATACCCTATCCACCCAGAAGCCCCATTTCTAATAGAGAAGGAAGTGAAAGATAGAAAAAAGACAACGGCAGAAAACAAAGATGAAAAGGCATTATAAGAGTGGGAAAAAGAAATGGACTAGGAAGGTGTTGGAATAATGAAGAAAGAAGTATAGGTAAGAGCTTATCCTTGTGAATTCTTGCTTTCGGCAGCAGCGGAAGTGGGCTTCTAAAAAAAAGCTTTGCCCCTCTACTTATTCTTTTGCCCAAATTAAGCACCAGAGACATAACATCCCTTTTAAATTCGATTACATCCCTTTCCATAGAATTAGTTCGTGAGAGTATAAACTAAACCATTACCAGGCCGGAGCTAGTATTTCAGTGGAGTTTATTTACACAGAGGAGTGCTTAGGGGTTTCATCCGCTCGATTGGAAACAGAGTTCACCATTGTCAAGTTAAAGAATTAGAGCGCACATTGTGCCAGGCTTTATTTAATGCTGAAAGACTTCTCATGCCTTAAATACCACACTGGCAGATAATGCGCTAAGCAGGACTAATTGTATTGTTTTAGGGCCCCAAGAGGGAAGCTGAAATGGTGCGCACATTAAATCATCACTCATCCTCCCATGTGTCAGCACAAGCAGAGCAGATTATGGTTGGAGCTGCCGGCGAATTAAGAACTCGGCAGCCTATTATGTGGCAGCACACAGATACCCGAGAACAACCACACACAGAGCCGCACACAGAAAGGCTTGCAGGAGCAGACGCAGACGCACGTTTATGTAGACACAGCCTTCAGTACATACAGGCCACAGAGACTTGCTTGAAAAAAGCAAAAACAAACGCATACAGACGCATAGGTACACATATGAAAAGGCAGAGAAACAGACGAAGGCATGCTGGGTTATTTATAACGCTTATTTTGTCAAAAATAAATAAATAACCGCAGGGGCCAAACATTTTTCATGGGAGCACGCTGTCGAATTCGAGGGTCACTGAGTACCAAGGCTGCCTAATCTTGATTCCAATTCATACCTCTTTCTTCCACCACCCCACACTTCCTGCCGCTTTACCGCTATCTCACAGGTTCTTCTTTCAGCCCTACTTTCTCCTTTGGTCACCAATTTACTATCTTTCTCTCTTTTATACCTGTCTTTCGTTTGCGCCCGGTCAAAGGGTGATGAAGAAAAATAAGTTCAGACCGCCAAAAATGAGTTCTGGTGCCCACCAGCAGCAGCTACTGGCATACATTAGCGACTGGTTATTAATAGTTAGGGGTAAATAGAGGCTGCAAATATACCCCAGCGAAAATTACATTTGGTATCAGGTATGTGGATTATTTGCATTTCCTTTACACTTAAGTGTAAAATACCAAACTTTCACACAATCAAACGGTATGGTGTCACTTTATTACCTTGCAAAGATGTGGATTTGACCTGTCAATTACCACCAGGTAGGACGTGGCAGTACTGGCCGATACAAGCACATGTCTGAAGGACTATTACACTCAACTCTTGTAGGCGAAAAGAGGTGTAAATTCAATTTGTGGTCAGTTTTACACTAGCCATATGGTCAAAACTGCTCTACGTAACAGAAGTACCAAATCAGACTCCAGTCTACTGCCATAGAAACCTCAGACCAGTTTGGAGAGTCATTACGCAAACTGTGCAATTTACAAATATCAAATGTCTCTCTCGCTCCCTCTCTCTCTTCTTTAAATTGATACATAAAAGTGCAGGCACCCAAGATTTACAGTACCTATTTGCTCCTGAGAAGTGCTGGTACGCTCCCAATAAATATATTGCAGCAGTACTTTACCTTTCAAATTAAAGAGTTGCCGGTACTCAGTACTTGAGAGTACTTGCCCATCTAAAGCACTGGGAACCGGGGATAAATGGCATGAGTGACTTTAATGTACTTTGTGAGAAGGTGCACCAGGTCATGTTGCCTTCCAAAATTATCCTCTGTATTGCTGTAATGGATAATACCACCTGTCCTCATCACTCACTTGGACTGTTCACTCTGCCTCCTCTTATATCTTCCAGTCCGCTGTTTTCTAGGCTGTTGTCAAAAATCCTGATCACCCAGTCCTCCTTAGTATATCCCTATCCCATATTTCCTTCTCTAAGATCTATCACTTATATCAATCTTTCATTTCTGTGACCTACTGGTCCTTGTCTCCCTGGGCCTACTTACTCAACTTTAGAGGCAATGTACCTACTGTTCTTCATTTCCACTGGTTCTCTTCTTCCTCAGTTTAGCAGACAATTAATTCATCCTTTGCTTGCCTGGACTTATTGGTCTTCATGTCTGTCTCCTCCTTCTGCTAGACATGCTATTCAACCTTAGAGTCCCTGGACTTATTGGTCTTCATTTCGTTTATGGAACTATCAGTCCTTGCAGTCCAATTTATTGCCCTATATCTACTGGTTCTCATATTCTTCCCAGAGCTCATGGTCTTTCCTTGCAGTTAAAGACTACATTTGCTTTTTGTCCCCACCAGACGTACTGGTCATTGAGGGCCTTCCAGCTCATAGCCCTTCTGGGCTGGCCTTTCAGACCACTCACCTGTACCTTCTCAAACCAAATGATCAAACTACCATTAAAGTCAGCCTCACATCACATAGGTGATAAGCCCGATAGATCCTTCAGACCAATATACCTTTCAGAAAACTGAGTGTAGGAACAGGGGTTCCTTGTGCAACTCTGAATGTACAATCCTGTGAGTCAAAGGGTATTTTTCATAATGTCTCTTTTTTTGTACACAGGCATACATTTGGAAGCCACAAAAGCAGAGAAATCCAGTTGATAATACCAAATGTTCTACAATTCTGTGTTCCCACACATCTCCTAATACCCATGGTGCCACACTTCTGTGGCTGGGCCTAGCACCTGCTTTGAAAAATGTGACTCAGATAAATAACCCAGCAGAATCAGCTCTGTGTAGCTGCAGAATTTGTGTCCTAGCTAAGCCAACACCCAGTGAAACCTACCAAATCCAGACATTTCTAAAAACTAGACATAAGGTGGAGGAGTTCAGGGTGGTATGATTTGCGTGTATCTCATCCAGTTTTTTGTTACCCAGAAGTCCTTGCAATGTGCAAACTTTGGTTAAAACACCACAATTTTCCTTCCATTTTTATGAGGGAAAGTTCCCGAATGTGTAGAGAGTCACCAATTTCCATACACCCAGCATTCTCCCAAGTCTCGCAATAAAAGTGATACCCAACTTGTGTGGGTGGACCTAGCACCTGCAACAGGAAAGGGTCCAAATTGCAACATGGACAAAATATATTTTTCAACACAAGCTCAATCATTTGTTTTGCAATGTGGGTAGCTGTAGAGTTTTGGCCTAGGCTCCCCTCTCACACCAGAGAAACCTATCAAATTCAGACATTTCTAAAAACTAGACACCTATGAGAGTTCAGAGTGTTGTGACTTGCATGGATCTCACGAGGATTTTCATTTACTCAGCCACCCTTACAAACCTCAGACTTGGCTAAAACAAACATTTTCCCCACATTTCTGTGGAGAGCAGTTCTGAAATATGTGAATTTTACAAATTTCCTACCATCCAGCTTTCCCACATGTCTCCTGATAAAAATGTTACTCCACTTGTGTGGGTGGGCCCAGTGCTCATGTTTGGAAAGACTACAAAACACAACACGGACAGATCAGATTTTTCCACTCAAAACCAATGCTTTTCTTGCAATCTCAGCAGCTGTGAATTTGAGGACTGGAATCGGCCGCCACCAAGAGAAACTTACCATTCACACATATTTCTGAAAACTAGACATGCAGAGGTTCTAGGGTGGTGTGGCTTACATGGGTCTTGCAACATTGTCTTACACAGAAGCCCCTGCACACATCAAATTTTGGATAAAAAACATTTTCCTCACATTTCTGTGAAGGAAAGTTCCGGAATGTGTTGGAATCCACAAAATTCCAACCATCCAGTGTTTCCACACTTATTGTGGTATAAACAGTATCCAGTGCCTGCAACATAATAGACCCCAAAATGCAATGCGAAGACATCAACATTTCCTGTAAAAAAAGAAAAAAATACCTGACTTGCCATGGCTTGGCCGCTGCTTTGGGAAGCCTCCCAAACCACAGTTGTGTGGCTGGGCCAAATGCCGACAACATGAATGGGTCAAACTAGGGACCATGCATTGGTCTGTAATCCCATGCGTTAGAGGCAGAAAGACTGGTTTGACCTTTTTGGGATAGAGTGTGGTTCTATGCCAGGAAGAACCCGCCCTCCCTTTGTTTTTTTATTGTTTTCCTGTTATCCAGAGGGCTTTCTGTCTTCCCTTTGTGTTTTTGTAAATAAATCTCTAGTGGCTAGTGGGCTTTCTACTCCCCCTAGAGTGCAGATTGGGGCAAACCAGAAAGCCCAGCCAAGGCACTCAGAGGTAGAGTGAGAGTCCCTGCCTGCTCTCTCCCACCCAGCAACACAGTGCCAGGTTGGAGAGAGCCTAGTACACATGTATGTTTGGCTGGCCCGAGATGGCCGGCCAAACATACATGCACACTGAAGGGGAGTGCACAGCACTCCCTCTCTGTCCCTGTCATGCCCCATGACCCCACCGCTTTTACAGTAAAACCAAAATAAACATGGTTTTACTGTAAAAGTCTTGGAGCTGCTGCTGCTGGCGAAGAGTCAATGCCCCTCCATCATAGCAGAGGAGCGGCCTTGGAAAATGGCTGATGTGTTGGAGCAATGATGTAATATTTCAGGAACCATGAGACTTATATACTTCATTTTGGTGTCAAAACAAAGGCTTTGGGAGTCAAGTAGCTTTAAAGAGACAGAAAATAACTCGTTAGACAAACCCCTCCACCATTTACCAAAACAGTGGCTATAATAGAGGAAGAAGAGACATATAGAAATGAAACACATAAGTTTTTTAAAATTCTTTTATGCTTACACCAAACAATGTTTATGATCTGAAAATGAAAAAGTAATGTTTATCACTACTGTTTTAGACACATTTTCATAGTTCACTTTATTGATTTGTTTTAACAATCGCTTGCGGTACATTTGCACTGAATATGTGAGAACAGCATATCAAAAGGAACATGTTTTTGCAGCACAATTTTTGCAAGTGTACGTATGTGTAAGTTCTGTGGGTAGAAGCTTTAGAAATTCTGTAGGTTTTAGCACCCCATCAATATCTCCCCAACCAAATTCACATGGATCTTTCTCTACATATGCATGAACCAAAACATTTACACATCTTCTGATCAAGTAGAACACTCTTTTAAAATGTCGACGCATAGTATATTAGAAAAAAGAGGCTAACCCAGTAACCTTTGGCCCTGGGTTTATAAATATGTAGCAAATTATTCAACCTCAAGGGGGAAGTGTAGCCCTTAACTTCCACAGCAGCAATTCTAAAAATCTTTTGTCTCAATAAGATTGTTATGTAGTTTATTCATTTTATTCAATTTATAGTTCAATACTGGTTCTGAATCAAAATTAATTACATTGATTACATCCAGGTGTTCCTAAGGTGGCAGCAAAGTGATGGTGATTAAAGTGAAAAATTTAAGTGTACCAGTGTTATACACAATATTAACAAAGGTGTGGCTAAAAATATGAGTGGCCTTCAAAATTACCCCTTACATCCAGGTGTCTAGAAGCCACTCATCACTTCTAAAAGCAGTCCACTTCAAAATATGTTGATGTTTCAACCCATCCTAAAGATTCCAATCAACAATGGGTCATCATCAGGACAGGATATTTTTATAGAAGGCACCAATGAGCAATTTTATTTAAGGCAAGCATCAATCTGCTATTGTGGACTCCTTTAACTGTATTCATTGGAAGTGCCTGACTATCCCTGGGGGTTCCTTCATCAATTTCTTTAGTGAGTCTGTATTGTGTCCAAATTAAAGAACAACAGGTTGCACAATCCATCAATCAAGGCCAAACATCGCTTCCCCCATCATCCAAGGATTAATCACTTCACCAGTTATATTACTGAATTCATCAGCAAGCCGGAAGACACCAACCTGTATCTCTCCTAGAGAGCATTCTCCGGCTCTCTGATGAATTCACACCTGTCCCGTCCCCTGCTGCCACGCCAGCAGTGCCAATATAAAGCCTCTTACCTGGACAAGGGCCTTCACACTACTGTGGAGGAGCCTGACATAAGACAGTTAGTGTGGGCCAAATCTAAGGTATTCAAGCAAGGCAAACATATATGTCCAGGAGATGCTATGAAATGCCTTTTCAATATCTGTATGACTCTCAGCCTCCAAGTCAACACCTTCTAAAGAAAGGGTCTCTTCATACTTTATTTGGATTGGACTCTGACAATGATGCATTTCATGCTGGAAAGGATCCCAACCATATATGGATGGCAATTTGTATCAGGACCTTCAGGATGCAAGTGGACTGGGAAGATCTCCAGACAATAAGATTCCTTTGCCTCTGGACCTTGACATGAAGGAAAGTGTCTCCTTCTCCACAGTAATACGAAGAGCAGCTGAGGTTCTTGATCTCCAGTTGCCTGCTATGGAATTGAAGACTAATGTCCTCACTGGTTTGCCTCAACCTACTCCAAAAAATACCACCTCCTACTCTGATTAAATAAAGACTTCACAGACATCCTTCTTGAGGCTTAGGCAAAATACTATTCTTGACCTCTGGTGAACAGGCGAAAGCACAGTGTGGTGGCCCACACTTTTTTACTCTGAATCCCATGCCTTACAGCCTCGTAGTGCAGTCTTCAATGACCAAGATGAACCCTAATGCAAGCCCTACCACATCTCCAGAGACTGAATCAAAATCCATCAGAACCTTTGAGAAATGCATGTTTTCGCCCACCAGTTTGGCACTATGCTCTGTTAACGCCAACTTCCTTTTATGGTATTATACTCATGCTCTCTGGGACTCCATCACAAAGATCCTACAGGGTGTCCCTGATGACTTGTTTCTGTCCTTACACATGCTATTCAGTATGTGGCAAAAGTTACTATTTACGCAAACATGGACACCACAGGTTACTTAAGCAGGGCAATTGGACCAGTGTGGCTCTCAGGAAACATCAAACGATGAGGTTCATGGGCTTCTCAGGTGATGTCCAGTCTGCTTTAAAGAACACGCCTTTTGATGGCTCTCGCCTCTTTTATGAGAAGGCTCAATCAGCCCCTTGGTGCTTTACGGATAGAAAGACCACAGTGTGCCCCTAGGATTTTTCTGCACTGCTGCATCAATCGCACCAACTACATGCCCATAGTAGGGGCTTCTAAGTTTGCTCGTAGGTTTATCCGGACCAGCATTTTCTTCAGCCTTATCTTCACAGAGGCTGGGGTACTCAAATCTCATGTTGACAACAGGGGTAGCGTGCAATACAGTTGTCTGCCCTTGCCTCTGCCACAGCCCAAAACCTCTTTGGTGGGCCTATTGAGTCACACAGCACACTGTCACATTTCTTTTCACCCTAACCGCATCTTCCGTCATCCTCAAAAGACTGATGGAGGATGACCTGTTCCTCTTTCATCAGGGAATGAAATCTATTGTGGCCAAAGGAGCCTTAAAAAGGATGCTGGCATCAGAAAAAAAGATACGCTTGTTACTCATGCTACTTTCTGGTGTCAATGCCTTCCTGCGAATTCCTTCCTATGGAAGGACACATTCAAGATGTCACCCTGGACAAGGCCTATATGCTCTTGATCTTGGAGACTTGATGGTAGCGTTGGAACTACAAGATGCTTATTTCCACATATCTGTCCTGCAGGCCCACAGATGTTATCTTCAGTTCATGGTGGGGCAGGAGCATTTTCAATATACTTTCCTCCTGTTTGGCCTCACCAGTGCCACTCAGGTGTTCATGAAAGTGATGGTGGTGTTTGCAGCACATCTTCGATGGTTGGGGGTTCCAGTCTTTCCTTGTCTCAATGAGTGATTGTTGGCATCTCCCTTTCCCAAGGCAGTTGACACCCAACTCCAGACTATGACAAACCTCCTCACTTCATTCAGGTTTACTATAAATGTGCCAATTTCACACCTGATTGTTTTGCACATGATCCCCCTCATTGGAGCTGTTCTGAACATGGTGCCGTTTTGAGCCTTCCTTCTAGAATGGATAGTCCAGAACATTCAAGCTATGATCCCAATCTCTCAACATGTGTTCTGGGTCTCAATGAGGATGATTAGGAGGTTGCTCAGACGGATGGCCTCTGGTATCCAGTTGGTCAAGAACACCAGGTGCAAATTCTGGCTTTTCAGTGAGATCCAAAGTCCCAGTAGGCACCACATCAGGTGGACGTATCTGATCATTTTGGGATTTTGGAGGTGACTGGAAAAGGCCTGCAGTGGTGGTTGCTGGACCACAATTGGGTCAATGCAGTCCTGCTAAAGGCCAAGAAGCAACCCCAGAAGGTTTGAGGGATTGTTCCACCAGAGCCAAGGCTGCTACTACTGTGATGGCATGCGGAGGGCCTGTTCTGTATGTATTGCCAGGCTAATACGTGGGTGTCCCTCCATATGTTCACAAAGCACTATTGTATGCACAGTCAAGTCTGTTATTATGGGCATTTTGCATGTTGGGCACTGAAGAATTTTTTGATTTGAGCCAGTTCACAGACCGACAACCAGGAGGTCCTCCTTTGGTGTCTATTCAAAAGGTGAAATATCTATTGTTAGAAGTATAAATCCGAACAATTTACGTAGGTTCACTAATGCTGTTTCTGGTAGATACTCTATCTAACAGCAGGTTCCTCACTTCCCCTACCATCCTCCCCATTCTCTGAATGAGCTGTTTTCCACTTAGAAATGGCCCAAAAATAGAGATCTGCACATTGGTCAAACCCAATTTACTGTTGAGCTCTGCCTCGGGGTGTGCACAACCTAGAAAACTAGTGATGTCCGCACTCATGAGTGGTGCCTATATGCATTTCTGTGCATCATAAATGGAGTGGAACAACATTTACACAGAGTTGCACAGCTCCTCCTCCCAGCACACATAAGTTCAGGATCCAGTCTGATCCATGAGGAATATTTAAAGGGTGAGGAATCTGCGGTTAGATAGAATATCTACCAAAAAGAGTGTTCCCAAAGGTAAGTAGGTTCTTCATTACACCTATAGGGGGAGAACTCCACAGTGCAGACAGAGAGCTACAACTCAGCTTTGGGAGATTCTGAATTAAAAAAATTGGGAGCTTATTCAAAAACACCGGACAAACATTAACCAGCAAGCACTTGAAAACAGGCTACACCTAGATTCTGCCCTTTTCCCCTGGGACTTTGCTCACTGCTTTTCTCTGGGACCTTGCTCGCTGTCAGAGACCTGCTAGAGCCTCTATGATGCCACCCTAGACCACTCAATAGAGAGAGGAACTTCAGTGACCAGTAGATACACCATGTTACCTTCGTAGTTCATCACTGCACCGACACATGGTCTACCTTCATACACCCTCAGAGGAGTGGAGAAGATGTTGATATGGTGGGACTTAACAAACTGTCAATTCATTAGGAATGAAGTGGTTGCCGAACGGGATCTGAAAAAGTAATTACAGGAAGAGTGAATCAGGTGAGGGAGATGTTTTTAAGCATACTAGTAGCAATAGTTCTTCCTGAAGGTGGATTCAGATGCCATATTCATCTCATCGCCCGAATGAACATATCTTCTCTACAAGGGAGGGTAGAAAATGAAAATCCCCCCTACTTTGAACTAACCCTCTGATGACACTGAATGAGCAAAGTAAGTAAGCCCAGCATTCCTACACTAGTCCCCGTCACCCTTCCATCTTCCCTCACTTTCTTCCTTTTATCCTTTCACCATTCATTCATGTAATCATATGTCCATTGATCATTTCATTCACACGTCGATAATCCATTCTTTCTCTGTTCTATGGATCCATCCTTTCACCTTTCTGTTAATCCTTCCATCCACCTATAAATACACCCTTCCACCTTTCTTCCACCCTTTCAACCTGATCCTCTAACCCTCATCCATTCTTTCGTCCTTTATACCATCCAGCCTTGCACTCTTTCTTCCTTTTACTTTACCTCCTTCCACTTCCTTTAACCTTTCCTTTCTTACATATTTCCTATCTTCCCCCTTTGACCATTTCTTTCTTTGTCCTTCTTTTCCATGTTATTACTTCTCATTGTTTTCTTTCTTACCTCTCTCTCCCCCATGGCTCTACTTGCTGCTGTCTGCCCTTTTCATATTTTTGGCTCATTCCAGTGTCCTTCATTGAACTTGGCTCACTTAGCAGCATTTTCTGCAGAGTGCAGACAGAAGAGTGGGGAGGGGTGCAGTGAAGACCTGTCCAGGGCTCCAAATTATGATCAAGGCCACCTGGCGCAGGGTCTACCCCCTCTTAAGCTCTAAGGTGTGTGTGTGGGGGGAGGGTTATCACGCCGCCTCTGCTTCTCTATCATGCACCCTGACCTCTACTATGGCCAGCTTTTTCCCATAAATCCCAACGTAATGGGCCTGATTATGACTTCGGCAAAGGGGATTACTCCAACCCAAATGAGGCAGATATCCCGCCGACAAATTACGAGTCCATTATATCCTATGGAACTCGTAATTCGGCAGGCGGGATATCCGCCGCATTTGGGTTGGAGTAATCCCCTTCGCTGAAGTCGTAAACAGGCCCAATGTTTGTAATCTAACCTAGACCCCTCCGTCGGTACACTACATTGCAGCTACCTACTCGTGAGCAGACTGAGCACCCCTTTGTGGCTGCCACAGCCTCCTCCCGGAGTCTCCTAGAATGTGAGTGAGGGACTCTAAGGGCTGTTGCAGGATCTCATCGCTGGTGGATACTCCCACCTCCGTAGTGATGAGGTCTTCCTTCGTCTTTGCCCTGGCCCTGCTGTTCCCACTTACGTCCTTGGCTGTCACGCTGAAAAGAAAAGACGAGCAAAAACCTTAACGAGTCCATATGTTCTCTATTTCATGTAAATTAAAAATATCATTAACTATGACAACGAATAAAAATGTCACATAACATGGTCCCCTGTGTCATGCAAGTTTGTGGATTCACATGCCAATTTTACCAGCAGTGGACTATTGTTAACTAACAATGGTGAAAATGAAGCACATATTATCTCACAATTAAACATTATTATTCATGAAGGACATGAAAATAAAACATAGCCATATCTGCAGCGGGGAAGCCTAAATGCACCAAGCTTACATTACATTATGAAGGAAAAAATGACCATACACGTGATTTGAAGCCAAGGGTTGGTTGGCACTGCATTTATGGGTATTATGTGGACATGTGATGGCAGATACTTCTAATTGTATGTACATTACAAGATACTGACCATTTTAGTGTGACAAAAAATGAATATGCGTGTTGGAGACTGTCTAAGTGTCTGATACAATAACATTTTCCACAATTGTATTGATTATGTGCAGTTAACTTTATTAAGTCATTCATTGTGATATAAACAGGCATATGACAATGCTGATGTGCACTTTTAACACGAACTTTTTCAAAACATTTTTCTGTTTAGCAACATAAAAGATACTATGATTTAGAAATATTTAATAAACATAAAATGTATAAAGTTACACATTTTAAAATTAACAAAATTAACAACAGTCTTTCACATACATGTTTTAGTGGACAACAACAAATTCATCATGAAACATGACACTACGAAACGGTGAAACTACTGATAAAGTTTAACATGTTTTTATATTGTAAGACTTACCTCATTGCTGCTGCTCGTGGGCGTCAAGCCGAGCGTGAAGGATCAGCTAAGCCGTAAATAAGTACACAAGCTCATTAGGGCCCTCCTGTGCATGGTGGTACCGCGTATGTTGCTTCAATGATACCCCTCACAAATTCTTTGGCCTTCAGTCTTGCCCTTGAAGTTCTCCCAACAATTGCAGCACTCTGTGGTCCTGTGGGTGTGAAACCCACAACACTGCAGCGTGTGGTGATGTCCTGCCAGGTCTTAGTCCATACTGCAATGCTTATTAGGGTTTCAGGTCCCCCTTAATGCTGAGGATAATTCTGGAGATTCTCTCCCCAGTGAATTCCAATTGCTTTTGGATGAAACTGGGGGTATCTCTTCTTAATGCTCGGCTATTGGGGGATGTGTGTACAAAAGAAAGCAAAATCCTGACTGGACGATTAATCTTGGAGTGAAATGTGTGACAAGAGTTTGTAGGGACTGGATCTTTTTGCCACCTTATTTTGTGATTATTGCTTTTCGAAGGGTATGCAATGTCCACTTGAGTGAATATTTACTGACATGTAGCTAATACTTATTTTAAGTACCTGAGCCCTTTGGTTTCTGACAGGTCGTACTCTCTTTCAAGGTGGTCAAATTGTATTATTTCCTCTATGTAGAAGAGACTGTCTATCTTCTTAAAACCCTCTATCCAATTATGAAATGCGTCTCCCATGAGTGCATGAGTAGTTGGTGTGAGTGGTAAGTGGAATGACATGAGTTCACATTTTTCAGCTATCTTATCCCTCACTACCGTTGTGGATTTTTCACAGGCGATAAGTACAATCCACTGATCCACATTTTGTAGGGAGCCACAGAACCCTGTAGATCGATAAAGCGTCAACTCATCCTGAACTTGTCCCTATTACCCTTCACTATAAATCTTAGCAGAGCTGCTTGATAGAAATTAATGACATTGATGATTGGCAGTCCTCCCTCATCTGGACCATAGCAAATTATCTGGCTATTCAAGATGTTTTCCTCTGTCCTTAGGAAGTTCTTTATGGCGCCTTTAACTTATTCAGTTTTGTGGGTGGATGTTGTAAGGGGAGAGATTAGAAAATAAACAGGATCTTCAGCAACGTTCTTATTTTAATTGCGGTAATTCAGACTAACCACCATAAACTATTTGCATGCGAAGTGTGAAACTCCTGTTTTACTTGTTGGCGATGCTTAATTTGAGCCAGTTGTTTCCTGTGCTTAGCACGAGCACTTACCTGTCAACACCAGAATTTATGACACATGGTGGTGCTGCCTGTGTAATTTACAGATTATCACAACAGCTGTTTATTAATTCATTATAAATTAAAATGACTAATATCTGGAATAGTCTGAATTGTCACATGTAGGAGAGTGATAGTTAGTAGTTGTGTTGATACTGTCATTGGCAGTGCTGGTAGGGGGTGCTGCAAGTTGCAGTGGGCCCCTGACGAGGGCCCTGCCACTTATTTACAAATTAAGCACTTCATGTTGCAGTATCTTTGTATATTCTATCTTTGGCGCAGCTACTAGTGAGGAAGCAACTTGTACCCCCTACTATGTAATCAGGGCGCTGAGATCAAGCTAGTGGGAGAAGCTTTTGATTTCGTTGTTGTTGGGGGACACGGAGGTTCAGGATTCGTGATTTCTTAAAATGTATGCCTAACTCAAAGGCCTCCCCATATTCTTTCATCTCATCTTCATTGGGTTACTCAGGAAGACATCTACATGTTTTAACTTTGAACTAAAAACTGGAAAGTGAGCATTGTTTAAAAAATATACGTGTTCCCAAAACCCCACATTTCTGGTTTGTTTATTTGACAGGACTTGCCCTGAAGAGAAAAGTGCATATGATACGTCCTCTAAATTTGGTTGGTAGGCAAGTAATGCAGCCTCTGGAGCTTTGCAGTGAAACATGTTTGAATTATGGTAATGATTTAAATGTGTATTGTAAATGCAGTTGTTTACGTGAAGCATATTTGCAAAACTAGATAAATGGTGTTTTGCAGGTCCTAGACCGAGAGAGCTCCTATTTTGGGTTCTCCTTTTGACTGATAAGCGGACTGCTCAGTGTTTTTGAGCCCTGCGGCAGGCCATCCCTACTTATGTGGCTTGTGCACACATAGCGTTGGGTTTCCTAAAAAAATATGTGGTAGCTTGACTTGACCATTAACCCAGAGAGCAGCAGATCTAACCCCTCGTTAGAGAAAAAAACGTTCACCACTTTTTGAAGTTAAGCCAGATAGATCACCACAACGCCACTTTGTTTCAATCCGATTATTGTATATTTGAACTTGAAGTTCTGATAGATAGAACTGGGGTGGGATTTTAAAACTTTCAAGTTGGAATCAGAGGTGAGTGGCATTCGCAACTTTGTGGCAGGTTATAAAGTAAAAAGGGATTGTAGTAAATAGATTTTCATACAAGAACCCACCTGACACGCAACCAACAAAAGGATATTGTGCTGCCTCCATTTATGGGCAGCTAAGGGTTGTACTTGCTACTGCTAGTTTGCTGCTTAGAACCTCGGTGAATTGCTATGGTTCTGCTACGATTTAATTAATCTGAATTCATTTAAAATGGCTTTCATGAACCTCAATTCACCAAAATGCCAGGGATAGCAAGTATCATTACACGCTCTTTTTGACCTTCAATTTAATTCACACACACATGCTTACACATGCACATATGCACAGGTACACACACTCTCAGGCAAACAGACATCAGCCTCAAGCACACACACAACATGCATTTAAAAGCATTGTTTACTTACCTCAGCTGCCAGGAAGGGCCGTAGTCCAGCTAATTGTATCTTTATTACACTAATAGAGAATAATTCAGCGTTATTTAGAATAAGTGTAATAAATGGAAAAAAGAACGAGAAAGGAGCCTCAACCGACGACCGTGAGGACGAGCTGCCCTGCGCCCCTGACCACTGATTTTGCCACCTCTGAAGCCGGGGTCGCAAAGACCGTGCCAGGGGTCGCAAGAGACCAGCCAGGGGTTGCAGTTACGACCCCCGGTGACCCCTAAGTGACTCCATGATGTCTTTCATGTTCACTGGCATTCATAGCTTCTTGGCTGTGCGTGTGATCAGTCTCTATTACTTAACATGCTGAAGCACTACGTTTTGGGATGAGCTCCAAAAAATGTGAAAGATCGCAGGTAAAGGTCTTATGATATCACTTATCTTGTAATAGTGGTGGCCAAAGGGTATGTGTTGTCATTTTCATTTTCTTCAAGGAATTTGGTAAAATAACGCCTCTGTTTTGGAGCTCTTCAAACCCATTAACAACTTTATGAACCCAATGCTGAATCTACCACATGAACATTCTAAAGACGAATGTAAGTCATTTACCATATTCTACTGCAGTAAGATCAATAACAGATAACAACATAAAGACAACACAGAAGCACAAAGCATCACTACAATTATATTGCCCTGCAACACACACATGAATTACTTTGGGGCTCCCTTACCCAATATTACTATGTAAATCTTCTCTGTTCCATAAAACCATGCTCATAGAAAGAGTACATCGTCCCATTGTGAATAGAGAACTTGTGGTGCTCATATGTTTCTGCTGAACAGACTTAATACCTCACTCAAAAGAGTCCTACTGTGCTACCAGTCCGCAATGTGTTGCTAAGACAGCAGTTTTCCAGTGTTTGATGTTACATTACAGATCACTGTTAGGGGCAACTCCTATTTACTCTTCCCAGTTGAGCTCTATGAAGCTTTAAACACCATTGCCCATCAGCTCTGCTCACCACCTTTACATCTAGAACGGCCTTTAGAGATATCATCCTGCAATAACGCTCACCCAAACTGAAGAATAGGTCCTCAATCCTTCTGCTGCGTTCCTTCAAGTCTGAGCCCATCTTCCTGGTGTGCGGCATTCTCAAAAGCTTCATTGCCTTGCTAGTGATATTCAGTCCTTACATGGTGTTTCTTGGTGTTGTAGGAGCTGAAAATCAAGCTGAGAACTTCCAGTCCTGCAATGACACTGAGCTCTAGCTCAAGGGTTTCAGTCTTACTGGTCATCTAAAGGACTGCCTCACAAGAATTCAACCATGGATGTGTAAGGCATGCTTCAAGCTCATACTGATGCAAAAAGAACAGATGAAGGACGTAATACAAAACAAATCAAACATTCACCCCCAGCCACAGATCTGGGTGTAATCCATCAATTTCTTTTTGTTTGCCATGCCATTCCAGTTTGGATTAAACCCAGATCTGTGACTCAGGGTGAGTGGTTGAAAAGTTTCAGCACTCCGTCCATTATCCTTAGGTGTTGCTCAAGCTCATACTAAGGCAGAACCAATAACAAGTGCAAGCTGCCTCTTAGCAATGAACCTTGATGGCATCATTCTTTTTTATGGCTATCTCTAGCCACAGTTCCTGACCGTGTGAACACCCTCCATGTGTCAGACCCGACCCAGAGACATTTCTCAGCAAATCATAGGTGTGCCTGTAAGTGGCTTCCTTCAGCTCCACGTCAACTTTGTCCTTCTCTGGAAATGACACTAGGGCTTCATATAGCTGCAACTCTTGAGCTCTGGCATCAGTTCCTTTCTTTCAGCACCGTCAGTTGCAGATATGAAGCTAGCGCCCTCATTTTTTCAGTTACCGGCAGGAACATTTCTAACATTTTTTACAGTGTGTAAGAGATATATCTCACCCCAAAACTGTAAGATTTAAACCCTACAGGGACTATCATAAACAGATTTCTGTGACAGACCCACACCAGGTTTGTCTCTAGTGTGTGGGTTTGTCATGCAGGATTGCACTAGGATGAACCCAATTATTGTATTGGACCACTAGGCCAATCTCTCTCTAACAACATCAGAAAGCGTGCAGAGGTCAGTCTTTTTGGAAGTTGAGGACGTTGATGCATTTTCACTCAAGGCCATTCTCAAGAGAGGTCCTCTTCACATACCTGATCTTCAAGAAAGTCAAAATTCAAGTATAAACACAAAAAGTCAAAACGTGACTCACAATCATCTTGACACTCTTGTCAGGAGATGTCACAGGGACGTCAGGGAGCCTCTTGATCTATGTCCCTCAACACAGAACCCCTCCTTCAGCTGATCCAGTTTCAGTCCAAATTTCCAGGCCCATTGGTGATGCTGCATCATGTTCAAGTCTTCAAAGAGGCCTTGTTGCACATAATTGGCTCCCTTCTGGTTTCCTCTGATACACCTATGAGCTCCAAGGAGGCCTCCAGTCAGATTCCTGCAAGTGTAACCACCACCAAAAGAATTCTATGCCTCTTGACTCTGCTACGTGACCCGCCCATACTCTGGGGCTCAAGCCTACCTGACTTCAAACCCATCACTGAGATCCTCACCCAGACCCCATGCATCAGTGTCAGCAGTGATGCCACTGACACCGGAGGAAAAAACAATGGCACTTTTGTACTCAGAAGTGAATATGCCTTGACGTCGGGGGAAGCCACATTCATCTTGACTCTGGGCATAACCGATTTGACACCATTCAGATGCCAGATGACAAGCTACCTTTGCCTAGACAAATGTATTTGGCTTCAGATTCAGAGCTATGCAAAAAAGATGCTGCTCCTTTGGAAAATGTGAAGCTGAACCAGAGAGTGGACTGATCCACTGGATCGGGGGATCTGAGTGATCAGAAGAGATAGACCTCACACACACCAATGGGTGTCAAACTTCATCATGGAGCTGCACCTCCTTAGGCTGCCCAATGATGAAGTCTCGTTAATCCCTACCCTACACCGGGTTGGGAGTCAAAGTGTGTGTCTGGATTCAGAGCACCACGTTGAAGGGGATGACAAAGACCTTCTGATTTATTACTGCATTGATGAGTGCAGATGAGGGTATGGTGAGTGTAGGGTGGGGTGTTAGGTGAGTTAAAAATGTCTAAGGCGCACCAAGTTACTTTTAATTGGGTGCTCCCCTTGACAGAGATAAAAACGAAACAGAAAGAATGCCATCATAAAAAACATGGCATCTTGACAGCTTCAAAGTGAGTAATGTAGGGTCGACATGTTTCATGGTTGAGGCCCAAATGGATCTTAGACATTTCTTTAGTATCAAAAGGTTAATCCCTACCCTACACCTGGTCGGGAGTCAAACTGTGTGTCTAGATTCAGAGCACCATGTTGAAGGGGATGATGGAGATGTCAAGTCTCAATGATATGAGGTGGAGAACTTATTCCTGGACCAGTAAGCTGGACATTTCCCCAGACACTGGAATACTCTTCCCAGTTCACTCCTCTAAAAGAGGAATTGGTCTCGTTCACTACAGTCTAAAGAAAAGCAGCAGAGGTTCTGGACCGCCAACTCTCATTGGTTGGGGTCAAAACAAATGTCCTAACAGACGTTCTACAATCTGTAAAGACTTACTCATAACCTAGCCTCTTCTTAAACAAAGCCCTTATCGATACCCTAATGTGTACGTGGGCAAAACAGATCCTCAGGTGATAGTTCACCAGGTGATGCAGACCTGCTACTGTGGATTCCCATTACTCCTCCAACAGCTTGCGACTAGAGCCTTGTAGTTCAAGCCTTCACAAGCAGACTGAATCAAATTAATTTCCCACCACACACCCTCATAGGGATTTAAAGTGGTTGGAAGCATTTGGAAAGCTCCTTAAAAGCCAGTTGCCTCCTGGGGCATGCTTTATGGAACATGGTGTGCGAGATCTCACCCATTGTAATTTTTACACTGCTACAGAAGACTATAATAGTAGGTCTGAATCCATGTTTGTACTGCCACTGGATTGGTCCTATGAATAAGTCCATGGAGGGTGACTGACTGTGTGGTGATTAATTGTAGAACCCCAGATATGGCAGGAAGGTTGATTGTCACTGCCAGGCAACCTTTTATGATGGGACCTGGCATTAGTATTTTGCCACTAGGATTTTTCTATAAGCCCACCTCCCAGTTGTCAGCTAGGGGTTTTAATTATCTGGTGCTGAGGTCAGGGCGGTGCTCTGTTCCCACGACACCCTCCAGAAACAGATTCGCCCCACTGTCTGAGTTTGATGAAAACGACTGACAAATTATTACGGTTCCGGCTGGGGTTAAGTCAGATGTATGCAGCCAACAGGAGGGTAACTCCTCATGTGCAACCAGGGAACTTAGTGTCCTTTCTTGGAACTGTGTGGGTCTGGTGAATAAAATCTCCGGCCCTCAGTGGTTTACGTTCATCTCCCAGTATGACATCATATTTCTTCAAGAAACATTGGACAGGAGTCGCTTTCTGTGGAGGGTTTTAAGACCAATGTTGTATTTGCAACTTCCTCACAAGGGCCAAGAGCTAGTGGTGGTTTGGCTCTATTTTTCCGAGTATCTGCACAGCTGTGAGTTGTTCCAATCCCTCCTAGGAACAATGGAATACAGATATTTTGGGTCGTGGGATCTGAAGATTTTCATTTTTTTGTTGTAAATTTTTATAACTCAGTTTGTCACTTGGGGTGTCACATCAGGACTTTATTTCAAGCACTTTCAGCTTTGGAAGAAAGGGCAGGTCCTAAGTTGAGCTGTCCTTGTAGTGGAGACTTTAATGCCAAGATAGGAACGGTCCCTCTGGATGTAGATCCCCTCCTTATGGGACAAGGGGTATAGCCTGGAGAGGCCCCGGACCCTAGAGGCAAGCTGCTGGTGACCGAAGTGAGGCACGCTGGCCTCTGCAATATGCTGGAGAGAGTGGCAAGCTGTAATTTGTACAAAACCACATTTGTTGGGTGAGGAAAAGGGTCTATAATTGATTACATTTTTATTTCTAATAGTTTTGCGGAGTATTTTACCAAGAGGTTGATTTGTGACCAACTGCTTAGTGACCATAACGCTATTGAAGCTAGAATGGTTACTCCCACCACAGGGATTATGGACTTGACTCCAGGTGTTTTTGGGATGATTCCAAAAGGCCAGGGTAGGAGGTTCAGCTGGCGGAAAGTTTTGATCCCTATTTTATTGGTAGAGGTTGTTAAGAGATGCAGGAATGTGTTTTCTAGCTCCCTCTTACTATTTGAGGCCCCACCACTTGTTATTCTGGCCAATTTTCAGTTTCTGAATAGTAGCCTTAGATCCATTATGTTGGATCTCCAAGGGTTGTTAGGGGACCATAAAGAGGTATAGAATTAAAATAAGATTTAAAACATTTCTAGCTATAGCGCCAACATTTTTAGATTCTATTAAGGACACGGAGTCAAGGATTATGCTTTCTCTTTTTTTTACTGACAACACAGCAGCCAACAGTAAGGACTTTAAACTACGTATCCCATGAACACTAAGCCAACCAATCATGTCCCTTCTCTGTTGATATAAGTAGCTTTAACACAAGAGTCCATCCTCTTTCTTTGCCATAAACAACAAGATTAAGTGTCAATATAGAACTTAGAGAACACCAGTCCATCCACCTTACTCCTGGAACGTGCCATCCGTTCGAAAACCACTTTGTTTGGTGACCTACCCGTAGTACAGACAAACATTAAGGAATTCAGGAAGCAGCATTATTCGTCCCTGCAGAACGAGACAAGCAAAAACTAACATCTACACACATATGTATAGGGTTGGGTACTTTTATCAACTATTAACATTTATCTGATAAACCACAGTTATATCATACAAAGCATGCATAGCATAAACGTATGAAGGGTGGGATAATCCTCGCCTCAGTGTCCTTAATAGAATCTAAAATTCTTGATGCGATAGCTAGAGGATGTTTCATTCTATAGCAGGACCGGAGGCTTCAGATTATGCTAGTTTAAAGTCTATTCACCACTTCAGATACCGCATCAACAATATGTTTGTGCTAAAATACTTTGAAGGTAGAATCATTTGACCAGTCTGCTGCTGCCATAATATCCTTCAATCTAGCTCCTGTTGAAAACGCTTTAGAAGCCATAGCTCCTCTGACAGAATGAGCTTCAAAGATGTCTACATCTATAGCTGCTTCTGCCAATAACCATTTGACCCAATGAGCCAAAGTTGCTGCAGTGATTGGTTGAAAGGCTTCTGTAAAGAAATTAAAAATTGACCAGAAACATCCTCTCCAAATTCTCAAGTACAATCCTCATAAGCCTTTATACATTGAACAACACATAGCCATGTGGAAAAGAAGGATATGGAATAAACCTTGATGAAGTCTTAGTACGTCTGGTAATGGAAAAGGATACTCCTTCTGGAGTAAATACTCTACCTGATAAATCCAAAGCCTTGACATCTGAAACTCTTCTACAGGACAGTAAGCACGGGAGCATCGTAGGTTTCGCTGACAATTGTTTATGGTACAGGTCCTCGTTAGAAGGCCAACCTCCAAGAAATCAAAGAACAATATTAACATTCCATAAAGATGAATATTTCGGTTGAGTTGGTTTTATCATAGGAATGCCCCTGAGACCCTTACAAATTAAAGGATGTTCCCCCACCGGTCTACCCTGAATATGGGGATGACCAGCCAAAAGAGCTGAACGACAATTATCAATTGTCCAGTAAGCCAAACCATGTGATGCTAAATCAGACAGAAAATTGGCTATGACATGAATCTCTGACCCCACAGGATCCAGACTCCTTTCACTGCACCAACATAACCACTTCCTCCATGCTGGCTCATATCTTTTATGAGTGGAGGGGGGCCGAAGACTGGGATAAGAAAATCAGCGCAGATTCCGAAACTCAAGCCACTTGTCATCATCTCCTGAAAGTCTCCAAGCCATCAGGGACAATAGTCCCTGTAGAATCAGAGGATGAGAGTTGCCCAGTGGATCCTTGAGAAGATCCTCGCACACTGGCAGCATCACCTGAAAGTCGCCCGAGAGGGCCATATCAGATGGGAACCAAGGCTGTGCTCTCCAATACGGAGTCACCAGGGTAACTTCCGCTTGATGTCGAAGTACTTGGGCCAGGACACGCGGAATCATGGCGGAGGGAGGAAACGCAAACAGCAGATCCGCCTAGCCAAGGTTGAATTAATGCATCTATCCCCATCCACTGAGGATCCAGCTGATAGCTGAAATAACACGAACCTGGTTGTTCAACCGGGTAGCAAACAACTCTATTTGACAAGTTCCCCACCACAGTTGAAGAGCATGGAAAATCTGCGGTTTAAGCTTCCAATCGCTGACATCCCGCAGGAAGCGCGAGTTCCAATCCGCTGTCATAGTTGAACGACCCAGAATGTATTCTGCTATCACCGATATTTGGTGTTGCAGACAATAATGCCAAAAATCCTTTGTGATCTCTGCTAAAAGGTGAGACCTGGTCCCTCCTAGATGATTGATATATCTGACCGCAGATCACATTGTCCACCGGGAGGAGGATGCAACATTGGACTTTGCGAGGGGAAAGCGATCTGATTGCAAACACCCCTTCTAAGAGTTCCAGACAATATGTGTGGTAGTTCAACTCCCCTGGGGACCACCGATCCCCCCTCCGTCTCCACCGAGGCGCAATGAGCTCCCCAGCTTCACCGGATGGAATCCAACTCTATTATTACATCTGGGCTGGATGTAAAACTCGCTCTATGATTCCAGGCATCCATGTGGGAGAGCCACCAAGATATCTTGGTCTTGGCTTCCTCCGTGAGCGGAACCAACTTTGAATACTGTGGACCTTTCTGAAGATGTAAAATATTTAATCTCTGAAGAGCCCTGTAATGCTGAGGCTCTGGAAAAATTGCTTGAAATGAAAATGCAAGAAGGCCAACATGTCACGCCAACATCCTCAATGATATAGTTGGAGAGGCAAGGGCTCTCCTAAACTCTTTCTTGATCGAAGCCCGTTTGCTCAGAGGGAGAAGTAACAGGGCTTTGACTGAGTCTATCTGAAACCCTAAGAACTCTATATTCCGAAGGGAAGAGCGGTGAACTCGAACCAATGGGACCCCCATTGGAATTGAAGAAAACGTCTGTGAGGTGCGAAAACCGGCACTGAAAGGTACGCATCTTTGAGATCCAAGAGTACCATCCAATCGGTGTTTCTTAACAAATCTCCAAGACAATGTATGCCCTCCATTTTGAAATGGCAGTATACAATCCATGAATTGGGGTGTTTGACATTCAATACCAGACGAGAACTGAATTCTTTAAGAAAATCATTATTTTGAACCCCTGAGAATGAGGCACAGTCTCTCCCATAGCCCCATTCTGTATGAGCGCAAAAACTCTTCCTCGATAAATGTGCGATCTTCGAGGGAAAAACAAAGAGAAGAAGGGGGAACCCTTTGAATTGGAGAAGCGTAGAACTCTAATTGGAACCCTTGGACAGTTTGTAACACCCACGGATCTTGTGTGATATTCTGCCAAGAAAGGAGGAACTGTTGAATTCTGCCCCCCAAAACTACTTCGGAGAAGGGAATGAGCCTTACCTGAGGGATTGGTGTCTTGAGAGGAACCTCCACGGTACCCTCTGGAGGAACGGCCACATCCTTGGTAATGACTGGGGTAGAAGGTCGCAGAGTAGTATGTCCCTCCCCTTCCCCTTTCGGTGGTAATTCTTGAAGCCAAGAATCTACAGCCTGGTGCTCAGCCCCTGAGGAGCCTAGCCCGAGCAAAAAGAGCATTATTGAAAACCTTTTTAATATTAGGTTGAGCTTTGTCCAGTGCCAGGAACGTTGCAACATATTTGCCCAAATCCTTGAAGAATTTGTCGCCAAATAGCATGCCGTTAGCTAACGATCCAGCTTTGTTATTTTCCTAATATGCCAGTTTGGGGTCCAAGTGTATTAGGAAAGAGCACGTAAGTTCGGTTGACATGGTGCAGTTCGCGTTACCCAGAAGGCAGATAGTGCGCTGCGCCCATTCCAGTATGACCTCAGGATCCAGCGGGGTATTTGTTTCTTTGGATTGGATAGCCATATCCAAGATTAGATTTGACAAATCTAATAACTTTTCTTCACAACCGCGCCAAGCACGGTCAAGTCCCTTTTTGGGGTCTTTGGCAAATTTTTTCAGGAATGTCGCATTACTGGAATCTAACTTTGGGGTATCTGCTACTTTGCCGACCAATGAAGGTTTTGTGCAGCCTATCCTGCACATAATAGGCCACCTCAGGGGAGAAGTGGAGATTCTGACCACTCGGCCAGTACGTCAGGGTTGACATGACGAGAATTGCATTTCTTTTTGAGCGGGGTCTTAGCCAGTCAGTGTACTGTTGAGGGAGCCATCTGCTAATATTAATTTCCCCCTGGGCCAAGCACTAGCAACGTTTATTACAGCCCTGTCGGGCCTTATGAAGAGGCCAAGTGCGCTGAGGCAGAATACACACATTGATCCGATCGGAAAATGAAAATCTTCTGATTCGGGTCAACACGCATGCGCGTGAATTACAATAGAAAGAGGACTGCATTTTCTAAAGAAATAGCACACGGACAATCCTCTGTTACCCTCGCTCCTGGTCCACACCAGCAAGGACCAGAGATCAGGGATCCCTGTGAAAGATAAACAGCGCGACAGCGCGATAACAGCAAAAGCAGAGCTCACGCTTGAAATACTCAAATTACACCATAAAATGGAAACAATCAGATCTTGCACGAAAATCACCTATCTGGCTGTTGCAGCAGCAAAGAAAGAGGATGGACTCTTGTGCTGAAGCTATTTATATCGACAGAGAAGGTCCATGATTGGTTGGCTTCGTGTTCATGGGATATGTAGTTTTAAGTTTTTACTGTTTTCATTGGCTGCTGTGTTGTCAGTAAAAGAAAGAGAAAGCATAATCCAAAGCCTCCAGTTGTGCAATAGAATTGGCACAGAGCTAGTAAGCGCCTCCATAAATTCCTTAAGGACTACCCAAGGAACGCCCCATTCTATCACAAAAGCTAGGGCTGCTCACAAGGAGGCACTACAATTAAGGAAGCAATAGCTCAAAGAAGAGAGGTAGGAGCAATTAGTGGGTGCTAGCAAGCTCAGGGTGTGATGGCCTTCTAGAGTATAGTGAAAGGAAGCTTGCTTATCAAGCTTCCCCTGATTGTGTAGGGGCCACCATACCTGCCCAAAATTGGGTTGCCCATTTTGAAAGGGTTTACTTACTGGATAGTGCAGAACAACAGGTCGAGGTGGACATTGTAGTTTCCTTTCCTCTGAGCTTAAACTTTAATTTGGAGGAACTTCAGATTGCCATTTTGGGAAGCCCCCCTAACAAAGTCCCCAGCCTGGATGGAGTCCCTAGGGACTTATATAGGGAAAACGTTGCCTTGTGGGCCCCGCTACTGGAGGAATGTACTTAATGCTGCAATGCAAACCGGTATTCTGAGCTCACGGAAGTCAGCAGTAATAGTGCCGTTTTTAAAAAAAGGGTGTAGGCAGGACCCAGCGTGTTAACGCCCTATTTCCTTGCTGGACTCCACAGTTAAGATAGTGCAACGTATTGTCCTTCTTCGTAATGAAGAATGGATCCAAGCAAATAACATTATTTGCCCAGCCCAATACGGATTTAGGGAGGGCATAGGGGCAATGGAATAGTGTCTTATTCTTAATCTGCTGGTCGGTAAATATGAGGTTCCAAAGAAGGGTTGCTGTCTACCTGGCTTTTATGGACCTGAGCTGTGCCTTTGATAGGGTTATCCGATCAAAACTATGGTCAATTTTGGAAAGTCTTGGGTTGCCCCAACCTTTGGTAAATTTCCTTTGGGCGCTACATCAAAATGTTAATGCTTCAGTTAGATTTGGGAAAGCAGGGGAATGCTCTGAGGCCTTTAAACTGGCAAGAGGAGTTCGGCAGGGGTGCGTTATGGCACCAATTCTATTTTTATTATATATCAGTGGCCGGAATTTGGACTTAGTTACCCATGGTAAAGACTTTTTAAAAGTAAAAAACAGCCCTGTCACCTCTTTATCATATGCAGATGACTCAGTCATCCTCTCTACCACACTGAATGGTATTAAAGTTCTGGTGGATCTGTTTGTTGATTTTATGGGCGACCTGCAACTGGATGTTAATACCTCCAAAACACATTTCATGGTTTGTGGGAAGCGGAACCTGAAACTTAGACCAATCACAATTAAGGATCAGGTGATGACAAGGGTAACATCCTTCTCATATTTGGGTGTCACCTTTGATGAGCACTGTACATGGGCCCTATGTCTTGCAAACTGTTGTCAGCGCTTTGACCAGTCATGTGAGGCGCTCTTTAAGTTTGCTTGTTTAGTTGGGAGCAAACCTGTTCTGCCGCTGCCGCAGATCTACAAGATAAAATGTTTACCTGTACTATTATATGGCACAGGAATTTAGGGGTACTCTAAATGTAAATCCATTCAGCGTGAAGAAAATCGTTTCTGTAGAAAGCTATTAGGAGTGGGACCCGCTAGTCCAAATCTGTTCATGCTGAGTCTGGATTTTGTGGAAGATTATGCAAAAATTGCACCAATGTTGCTGTGGATAACAGTCTGGAGTGGGAAAACAGCAACTTTTATTAGGGAGGACTGCCTCAGTTGTGATTTAGGCCACAAAATCCCATGGCTTGATTATATTACATCTACAGCCTTATCTTTGGGGAGTCCAGAATTGTTTCTCAATCCTCAAGTGTTGAAACAGGCAGAAAAAAGACTGTGAGGGAGCTGCTATTAACACAGCTTGGCGAAAGTAGAGAACATGGGGCCTTGGGTAGCAAATCAGCCAGGGCTCTGATTATTTTAAATACTACTCCTGGTCCAGAACCCTGTCTCTCATTTGTCAGAAACCCATGGGAAAAGAGTACTTCTCACTAGATTAGGTTCTATCCATTGTAGTTTTTGCTTTCCACCTGGACAATATGAGCCTTCTGCCATTTTGGGCCATAAATCTTTATGGTCTCTTAAAACAGAACATATGATCCCTATTTAAGAACTTATGGTCATGATCTGGCAATGTTTTTTAATGTTTTATGGTTTTTTTAACGTTTGATTATTTATTACATGAATTATGTAATTTGTAATGTTTTGTACTTTTGTGATTATTTTTATAATCAAAATGGAGGAAATTCAGTCATTCATATTTCAGCAACCATTTGTTCCGTAAGTCTCGGTTTTTGGAGTTCGCTCTTTTCATTTATTAACGTCGAATATCATGTGACTTTCTGTTTGTCCCTGCTCCTTCACCCTGTTTCTTTTACAAATAGGGGCCTTGAGTATGAAGATATTGACGTGACAGTACCTGGCCTTTAACCTATCTAATGCAGTCAGGTAGCGGTTGTCATCTACGTAATAAACCCCTTCACTGCCATCAACGATGGTAGCTGTTCTTAGACACAATGGGGATAATAATCTGGTTGCAGCTTTCACATCCTATTCCGGTAACCATAACAGATCATGGTAACTGGAATATACTCACTTATTAGTGTTAATTATGCATCACTCTTTTGTGAATCTCTCTAAATTCACTTCTTTCCATGATTGTTTTCTCATCTGTGGGTCTCAATACATCAAGGTTGTTCCTGCCTCATGGTGTATCTACATTATTTTTTCAGTTTTACGCAGACCTCTGTTCTAATATATATTATTACAGAGAATAAATGACACTTTGCTGTACAAACGTCACATTGGATTATACCAGATTGTGTATAATTTATTTTACACATATTAAAACCCAATACAATACGCACATTGAAACCCAGTGCCACCAATAAAACAATGCTAATATCAAACTTAATAATCAAAATAAAATAGTCTGTTAGTTTATATACAATAACATCAAAATGTGAACATTCCTGTAATTGAACGTGATCTAACTGTGAGATACAAAATTGCACCTGATTGTTACTAAGGTTACTTCCAGGCTCAAAAAAAATGCTTCCCTACAAACTATACACCCTCCCCAAGAACAATAAACATGGAGCGGACAACTATCTGGGTCCTTGAAGTGCTTACGTGCATTGGTTAATCCATCATAAAGTAGCGGCCAACATACTGGATTATAGAGTTATGTTCTTTAATTGTGCCATTTTGCAGCCTTGAGAAATACCAAGAGCAAAACACGTGTCAGCTGCCCGAGGTGTTGTACGTACGTGACTGATCATATTTCCATATCAATGACTGTAAAATTGTATCAACCCTTAAAAAACTGTAAATTAATTCTTTCGGACTCAACTTTAAGTCTTGGAGACAAATCTATCACTGTCTTCTCACAATTACTTTGAAACTCACATAGTGTGTGCTCCAACCTTCTACTATCTAATTACATAGAATTAGAGATACCATTCCAATACATTGTGTTTGATACTGCTAGCCCATTGATATTGATATAATTGATAAAATGAGCAGAGTTGAGGGACATGACAGGGATTAGAAAGGAGATCATGCAAGGTGTTCTTCAACTGAAGATACATTTAAGGTGATAGGTGACTAGTCCTAGAGTATATGGTGTTGGAAAATAAAAGGTTTTATTTTCTTCCAAAAGATCTCTAAGGATTTAGCTGCTCTTATTTAAGTTCTCAATGATTTAGTTCTACATTTGAAGGTAGTTGCTGTTGGAATGGAATTCAGAAACGTCTTTTTATTGTAGCTGCACTTGCAGATCTAGTTATTACATATAATCTTTACATATTACACTTTGGTTGTGTGTATTGTACATCCTCATATTTGAAAATGTGCACAACTATTGACATATGTATGTGTTGTCCTATGTCCCTTACTAATACTTATATCTTTATTAATATGACTACCATATTCCCAGGCGACTGCTCACTGTGTTGGCTGGTATGATGGAACATTGAGTAGTGAGGAGAGAAATTCCTGAAATTTGATTGGATTATTAGTTCTAGGAGCAAGCCCCTCCATGATAGCTGCATGGGAATATCTATTTTTCTAGCATTCTTTCTTCAGGAACTGATCAATAGTGTGTGAATGGCTCTGCATTTAAGAAGACATAGAATACACAAACATGTGCTCTGTTAACACAGAGGTTTGTGTGATGTCTGTGCCTGACACACACTCCCTGTTGAATGTTATAGGAGACTTCTAGAGGGCCTCACTAAGAGACATTTTTTCTACCTTGGTTGCGTCACTCTAGCACCACGTCATGTCGTCCAAGAGCGACGCAACACCTAAGTCAGATTCATGAAGCCACGGAAGGCCACCTTAAGCCAGCCTTGCGTGGCTTCATAAATCTGGAGTAACGAAACACAGCAAAAATCACTGCATTGAGTTACTCTGCCCTGAGAAGGCATTCTATGGGCATTGCCTCGGTGTTCCCACACAACTCCAATGAATTTTGATGCATTCTCAGATTTACAACAAATTGTAAACCAAGGAATGCCCCATAATGCCCAGGGGAGGCTTAACGAGGAGAAATATCTTTATTTCTCCTCATTACTTCCTCTTTCAATGTGTGATGCATTCTGCAGCGCACATAGAAAGAGGCATTTCTCAGGATTGTTCTTTGCAGGAAGGTGTGCCTTCCGGCATAAAAACAATCCTGCATGCAATGGAGGCACCCTTGTGCAATGGTGCAAAGTTGCATACGTTGGCGCTGGGCTGCCAAAAGGGCATCAGCGCATTCCTTCCATTTTCCTGTGCCACATGCAGTTCAGCAAGGTGACTTTCTGTGCTGCAGTCCGTCACTTTTCAATCAATATGCCCTTGTGTGTATCCCATCATTCCTAATGACAAGAAAATCACCCAGATTAGAGGTTTTTTTCCCCCTTGCCTCTCCGCCTATGCCAGCGCACTAACAGAATGAATGATCTGGCATGTTTATGCTTAGAACAGGCGAGCTTTGATCCACTGAGGTGATGAAAGATATCGAGAGATGAAAAGCAGAATCGAAGATGAAATGTTTAAGACAATAACATTACGTTATGCAAGTTGTGGAGAAATGCAATGTATCTTATGACCAAAGTAATGATCATTGCATTTAAGTAGCATTTAAAAGAAATGAGAAACAATGAAGTATATGGTTCACCGCTGTAATGAGACTAAGTATGAACTAAAGGGCATCTAATGAGTTTATGGTGTTTTTTTACTATTTGAAACGTTTGTAACTGTGATTTTGTTTCTAGTCCTTGCGTATTTAAGAGATGATAATTAAATTGTATAAAGGTGTGTGTATTTTTCTGTTTGGCTATCCCTCAACCACCATAAATTATAGGTATAATTTTTTGTGTCTTTGACATGCTCATGCATACACCACTTGTAACATGATGATGATGATAACGAGATAAGATGTATAGAGCGCACAGATACTCCAGAGAGTGTACAGGCTCTTGCTTCAAGGCTACCTGTTGAAAACAGACTATAGAATTACTCTTGTTGGTACAGCCAGGTTTTTAGATTTTATCTTAAAAACCTATATCTCAGCTGTAGTGCAAAACTCCAAGGAAGTTGACTCAGGGTACTTGCCCCAATTCTCGCTCAACATATCTTGGGGATACTAGCCAACCGACCGATGGTGAACCGAAGATTTCTAGAAGGGGCATAATCTTTAATCTTCTCCATGAGTTAGCCTGCCCAGGTGGAATGCAGTGTTTTGTGGACAAGGACTAGAGTTTTAAAGAGAATCCTTTTTTAAATTGGAAGCCAATGAGGTGTTCTCAGGTGTGGAGAAATGTGAGATCTCGAGGAGAGGTCAAAGAGAGTTTGGGCTGCCAAATTCTGGACCAAGACTGTTAAGAAGGTAGTCTGGAAGACGTAAGTATAATGCATTTTCATAGTCCAGTCAGGGCGTTATCAAATCCTGAATAACACATTTTTTGGGCTGAGATGGAAAGTTAGGGAAGAAATGTTTTCAAAGTTCATGACATCCCAAAACAAGAACCAACCATTGACTGAATTTGTGGGTGAAAGTAGAGAGTGCTATCATATTTGATGCCCAGGTTCTTAACTGTGTCCTGTTGTGGACCAGGGAGTGGGGTGTCCTTTGCTCAGGTCACCTATGAATCTAGCAAAATAGGGCCAAAAAATATTATTTCTGTATTGTCGGCATTACATTTTAATTGATTGGAGATCATTCAGTGAAACACAGATGAGACACATTTTAAATAGCCTCTCCTGCGATCTCCTCTCCCTTTCCACAGGCAAACAAAAGCTGGGTGTTGTCAGCATATGCAATCACTTTAGCCCCTAAAGTCATTACTAACAGGGCTAGGGGTGTAAGATAGGCATTGAATAATGTGGGGCTAAGTGCTGACCATGAGGCACACTGACTGACATGTCATGTACTTTTGAAGAAAAGATGGGTTGGGGGGTATCCAAACTTCCTGACTTCTCTCCTCCAAAAAAGAGGTAAGCCACTTCAGGACTGCTCCACCAATCCCAATTAATTGGAGTTGAGTTAGCAACCTTGGGTTAACAAACTTGAGTTAGGGACTGTATCAAAGGCCACCAATAAATCCTGCATTCCCTACTTTGTCTACGGTTCCTTTGAAGTGCTGAGTGACTTCCATCAGTGTCGTTGCAGTACTGAAATAGGGACTCAACCCAGATATTGTGAAAGTTGATGGATTACAAATTTCTCTAATACTTTCGAAAAAGCAGGAAGAAGGGAAATCGATCAATGGTTAGCTTGAACATTTGGGTCAGCTGAGGTTTTTTTGAGCAAGGGCAAAATTTTGGCTCACTTCAATTGCACAGGGACAATTCCTGCAGACAATGAGGAGTTAAGCACTTTGTTTGCTATAGGGTTAATGGTTAATGCCCCTTTTACAAGAAAGCTAGGTGGATACGGGTCAGATGAAGATGGAGACCCAGATTCGAGGCTTTTGATGGACACCAGTGATTCCTCCAAAGGTACACTGAGGAAGTTAGAAAAAGTTGCCATCCCAGAGGTAGTCTTACTATTACTTTCTACCTCAGGTGGATCATCAATTGCCTGTGAATATAAATAAAGGCTTGCTTGAATGATTGTAATTTTATTTTAAATATATGAAGCCAGCTTATTGCACCATTCAGCTGAGGGCTGGTGGTCTCTAATAGGATTTCTGGGCTCATAAATGTTTTAACCATTCTAAAAGTGTCGTTAGACTAATTGCCTGACTCTGCTATCCTTGCTTGGAAGTGGTCTTTTTTGGGTAGACATACCTCCAAATGATATTTTTATAGTGATGCCTCGTAAGAGCTTTTTTCATCAGTGCCATTGCCTCTCTAGACACTTACAATGTTTCTTTCCATTCCTAAGATTCTAGTGAAAACAAGAGGCAGATCGCATGGCTCTCTGAAATATATATTAGGAGGCCAGTGCCAGTTTGTTAGTTGTACTGCGAATCCAATCGTCCAACCGATTGACATCCAATTCTATTGCTCCTGAAAGTAAAGCAACTATTGCAAACCAGAAATATATCTGGCCCCTGCCTTCTGGTTAGGCAGTAAAAGCCAACCAAAATTAGGGTGTTGTGGACTTTCGAAACCCCTGGGCCCTGGTGACACTGCACTGACCACGGAAATGATTATTCCTTCCCTGAGTTGCTGCCTTCCTTTTCCACTTTATGCTTCTGGTGCCCAGACCATGCTCGATTATAATAATTGTCTTTCAATATCCCATCCCTGACTGATGCTCTGTTCTGACAAATACTATGTTTCCCCCGGACACATGACCCACTAATAATAAACACTTGGGTTTAGTGGAAGCTCACCAGCCTCAAACCTCCTATGAAGCTCCTTTGTGTGGTGAAAACTCAGAAGTAGCAAAAAACGATCTGCACGCCCAACACACCCAGTAGTGCCAAGAGGCCATAGTAATTGAAACAACGTGCTATACGAAAAACATGTAACATACATAACATGACTCATACTCAGTACATATTTCAATCAATACTACTTGGAAATTTCTTTTTTTTGTTCTTTTCGACCTCTGACGTTTGGCTCTCCTTTCCAAATAATATATAATGTTGTTGATTTGCACGTTTTTTCATGCACGTATTATCTGTAAGGGACATTTTTCTGTTTAAAGGATATTGGGCACAATATGTTATTAGTTTCAGCAATCGCACTATTATGTTAGCAAACTCTGTCCCATTCTGTTTACACTGCCTGCCTTAATGACACAAGCTCTTCATACAAAAAAGATAGAACTTGTTAGATTAAGAGGAATAGAAACAAATGGAGCAGAAAGAGGAGCGAGAAAGAAAGCAGAAAGATGTTGAGAGAGAGAGAGGGACAGAAAGAGAGAGGCTATGGAGAAAAAGAGGCTGGAGAGTGGAGGAGAGAGACAGGTGGAGAGAGAGGGTGAGAAAGAGCGGAGAATGTCAGTGAAAGGGAGAGGGAAAAATAGATAGGGAGAACCAGAGAGAAGCAACACTGTGACAGTGCGAAGGGAGAAAAAGCAAAAAGAAACAGAGGCTCAGAGGGAGAAATACAGAAATAGAGATGAAAACAAACAGAGGACACGAATAGAAAGAAGCCAAAAGAAAGCAGACGTGGGCAGAGAGTCAAAGAGAAGTGTTTTAGGAAAGGCTGTGAGGCAGAGAGGTAATAAGGAATGATGGATAGAGAGAAACAGATAGACAGAGAGGGGGGGAGATAGAAAGGGAGACACAACGAGAGCGAGAGAGAGACTAAAAAGAGAGAGCGAGGCAACACTTGATAAGAGACAGCACGAAGAGGAGAAAAGAGAGTGAGTAAGAGACAGAAAGAGAGGGAGAGGGGAGGAGCGTGAGATGTAGAGAGAAAGAAAAATAAGGGGGAAAATGACAAAGAGAAAGGAAGAGAACATAAAGGAAAAGAGGGAGTTGTGAATCAATCATGGGGAGAATGGGGCAACGGGAATGGGAGAACTTTTGGCACAGATCAAGGTACCCTTTCTTTCCGAAAATGTATTAAAAACAAGCATTGGCAAAGCTACAGGTCTCCTCCTCTGTGGGTGGGCTATAGGCCTTGGCAATCGGGTAGAGTGGTGAACTGGAGGGCGGGTTGGTTTATGGAGAGCAGGACTTTAAAAAAAAGCAGCATGAAGCGGCCAGCAGCAAGGACGGCAGTACTTCGGGGCCTTCCACTGCTAGCGCTGTGGTTGAAGCAGAAGAAGAAGAAAGAGAATAATAGTACTTCAGCCACAGTGCCAGCAGCAGAAATACCCTCCTCCAAATGAAGCAATGAAAGCATAGTCCATGCTCCACTGAAAGTAATGTAAGTCTTCTCTTCCATGCGTTGCCAAATTAGAAGGCAGCCAATGAGAGTTACTGTGAAGCCCACAAATGGTAAGCAATTGGCGGGCTCCAAACTCATTAGTCAACAAAAAAATGTCTTACAAGCTAGAGCGCTTGTGCGAGCAGGGGCAGCTCCTTCACTATGGCGAAGGAGTGCTGCACCCCTGGCCAAGAGCCAGGAGATGAAAAATGAAACAATAGTTGCACTATCATTTATTTTTCATCTGCTGGCTCAGCCAGCAGTGCAGGGAGGCTGGGCCACGGGAGGTAGGGGGGGGAAAGGAGGGGAGAGTGCACCAAAGTGTTCATGTGTGTTTGCCCGGCATTCTCAGGCCAGCCAAACACACATGCGCACTTAGGTTTCTCCAGCCTGGCTGTGTTTAACTGCACAGACCCCAGGGCTGTGTCAGAGAGGCAGTCATTGCCACTCAGATCAATCCTAATCCTGCTTTCATGCTAGCTTTAGCATGAGAGCAGCACCAGGGTTGCTGGGGAGCCTGTGCTAGTGTCCCTATGAATGCTGGGACACCACATGGAGGGAAGAGGAGCTCGAGGCGGCAGGAGACGGAGACAGTAGTAAGGTAACTTTATTTCTTTTTTTATTCCCCCCCTTCTCTGTCCCCTCTCCCGGCCCCTTCCCTTGATATTTGCGGCGGCTGCTGCTGTGCGAGCACACACTCATGCAGGCAATCCTAGAAATGTTTAATTTATAAACAAAATAGCTATTAGTGCATGGAAGAGCAATGGAAGAAACACATCTAAATTAAAAGAAACAATGCTAAACATTTCCACAACTGTTTAAATAGCTTGATTGGATAGATATGCCCCACCATCGTCAGTAGAAAGTTATTTACTCTCCGTAAATATCAATGGAATCAGCTTAGCCTCGGACTCAACACACAGTACATGCCAGGATAGGTCCCCACTCTCTCTGGGCCGGTGCCACTTTCCTCCACTGACAGCTATAGTTTGACCAGTACCCTTGTTTCAGAGCCATGCAAACATGTGCCTGTAAACCTTTATGTGAGCCAAGCCATGATATGTCACACCTCCATGTTACATCCTATGCAAGCCATACCATTATGTGAACTTTCACTCCTATTGATGGGAAAATGCCCCCTAGCATGCAGCGAATTGTGGTGAGTTAGTGTTCCCGTAATACGTAAGTATATTGCCCACAGGATTCAGTGCATGTGGTCAGCTAGTTTTCCATAGGTTGATTGTGAGACCAAAGATTAATTACAGTGTGAAGGATTATTGATCCTTGGTGCAGTGCTAAGTGTTATTGGTCATTGTCAATACAGTGCAGTGTGATGGGTTAGTTCCATTAGAGTGATATGTGGCATGTTGGGATACAGGGCAATGCAGTGCATTTGGTCAATGTTGGCAGGTTGCAGTGCAGTGTGTTGGATTAGTGGTTCCAGTGCAGTGTTGTGGGTTAGTTCCATTAGAGTGATATGTGGCATGTTGGGATACAGGGCAATGCAGTGCATTTGGTTAATGTTGGCAGGTTGCAGTGCAGTGTGTTGGATTAGTGGTTCCAGTGCAGTGTTGTGGGTTAGTGTCCCTAAGATGGTTTGCGGTTGTTTAAAGTCCAAAGGTTGCAATGGATTGTAGTGTGGTAGCATTTAATGGATTCAGTGTGGTGATGTAATGCCGTTAGTGTGCACGGAAGTGAGAGACGCTTGTATGCCGAAGGATCGGTGTTTTCAGTGGGTGTGACCAGGAAGTGATACAGTATGTTCAGTTAGTGCCCTTAGGATGCAAAGTTTGAAACCCTTCAACGAGCACCATTTCAAAACCCCCTCTGTGCACACCGCTGCACCAATAAAATATGGAAAATACATTTTCTAATGATGCAACAGCCAGTCTACCTGTGTGAGTCATGATGACTACAAATCAAGAACGAACACCAACAAGAACCCAAGAATAACTGCATGTAGCCATTACCGTAGGTATTTGCATAGGTCCCCTTTTGGTATAAGTCCATTGTTCTGGCAGCAACAGTTGCACCTTTGTTTGGACGTACCAAAAAGGCACAAGGAGTTAACATTTACTGGGTCTAAATTATTGTTTGTGAGCAATGTGCAAAAGATAGTGGCTACCGTTTAGTATGGTAGCATTACCTCTTAGTGCCCATGGTATAATGCCCAAATGCCAAACAGTGATTGAGGTTAATGTGGCTTCCATTTTCCAAAACTCTTTATATTAAATAGTCTCACAGTAGAAATTCAACATGGATTAATGACGCCACTTTAAAGTAGACCACGTTATAACAAGACTTGGTGGGAATCTAAAACACACGACAATCAAAAGATGGGCACTAAAAAAAAACATAAAAACCTTTCATTGGCAGAGATCCAAGGGCAGACCTAAAGCAGAGGAGAGGGACAGGAATGGTGACACAAACACCAGACACCCGGGGCTAAGCACCATGTACAGTCTGCTCTGTCACTGCGTGCAAGCCTTTCCTCCTCTGGAGGACAGTCCTGGAGTTTGGGTGTCAAGAAGAATAGAACCAACAACCAAATCACCTAACAACAGTCATAGAGGTAGAGCAGCCGAGTCACCTAACAACGTTCACCAGGGCCGAGCAGCCGAGTCACCTAACAACAGTCACTAGGGCCGAGAGCCGAGTCACCTAACAACAGTCACTAGGGCCGAGCAGCTGAGTCACCTAACAACAGTCACTAGGGCCGAGCAGCTGAGTCACCTAACAACAGTCACTAGGGCCGAGCAGCTGAGTCACCTAACAACGTTCACCAGGGCCGAGCAGCCGAGTCACCTATCAACAGTCACTGGGGCAGGGGCAGCTGCAGTCTTCGCCACTTCCCTCACTCCAAATGGAAAGTTGTTGGCCACCTCCAATTGTATTTCCAAATTTGAGTACAAAAGTTTGCTTTAGTAAATCAGACCCCATTTTTGTCAGAAAAGGAGATCCCTAATTGGCAAACTTAGATCAGCGAATTCTTGGGTTTCATGTGGAGAAACACATAAGGGAACCACAATCTTAGCTGAACGTTTTCTGTTAAAACCTCAGGGGCAATTCTCAAAATTCTAAGTTGTACATTTACCAAATACAGGATGTCATTAATTCCCATGATATTTACAATTCGACATCTTTGGAATATAACACTGGCTTAAAGAGTCTTCTCAAATATTTCTTGCTGCTGCTCCAACTTTGTCCCCAATCTATGCCAGGTCGTGTGCAACCCCATCATACCTTTGTGGAAAAACTGTAATTTTGTCCGTACATCTTGCACAGCTTGTCAAATTATTCCAGCCTTGGCATCAAGGGCAAAGTGCAAGGTGTTAATGGATTTACTTAATGTCTTCTCTCCCAATGTCATGGGGCCATCATGGCTCGGCCCTTCCTCATACCATATGCACATATAGAAAACTACATGTGTCTTCTTAAGCATTACTTCAGGTACTTCGAGGAGTCTCCACTCATAATCAATATTAACCACTATTGTTGTAGTTTCATTCCATCCATCTAAATAATCAAAAAAATTCAGTTTTCATGAATTATTCAATTTTATTAGTGTTTTGTTTCCACAGTGTGACCAAATTCCAGGTGCGTAACCACTTCATTCCTTAATCTCCATCATTAATATATGGCTTTGCAATCCCGTGCTCCCAAGAGCCCCAATTCATTTCAGGCTTAGGAGGCCTTTCATTAGTGGGGAAGTGCACTAAAATCAGAAGAAAACAATAGCACAATTAAAATCTTGCATGTGGTACATTTCAACAATAATTTCTAATGGTAAGTTTAAATGAACACTAAACAAATAAAATAGTCAAAATCTGCGCTTTGCATTAAAAGCATATGCTTATTTACTACATATCAGCATTATTTGTAACAAACAATTTAAATCAATCTGACACATATCAATATGTACTTAAAACATATGCTATCTTAGAAACTACAGTATGTGTCTATGAAGATAGCCTAATGTCCAAACAGCTGTGTGAAGAGCAGCTTATTTTTATATTGGCAACTACGTAATAATCAATAATGAGACATTCTAAATACACAATACTCATTAAACATTACGTTAGCACAACAGTCCATCCTTCCCAAGTACCGGACTAACTGAGAGGTGTAAGTCCATATAGAAAAACATACACTCGGGTTTCTCTTCAATACGAATAAATATTTTTTCCATGTCGAAAAACATGGTGATGAATGAAAACATTATAAAATTAATGATTCAGGAAAACCTTTTGGTTATTAGGATGGATGGAATGAAACTATGATAATATTGATTTATATTGATTAAGAGTTGAGACTTCTCACAGTACCTGAAGTAGTGCTTAAGGGGACTTGTGTAGTTTTGTATACGTGCATTTGGTGTTTGACTTTCCAGCACCCATAAGCAGAGGGTGATATTTTGATTATTTATAAATTGGAGTAAATTGATGAGTGCACAGGTTTTCTTCTAATTGCCAGCCCTTCTTGGCTTGAAAAATCCCTCTTCAATTTATTTCTAAGGCATGATCACAATCTAGGTAGTTTGGTTCTGCAGTGATGTGGAAGTCATCTCATACGTTCTCAGGTATATGTGCAGGAAGCCAGTAGGGGACTGATTGCTTCCACTTAAAGTGCTGGCTAAGGGCCAAGTTCCAGGTCCTCCAGGGTGCTTTGGAGGGAGATGGTGGTACCATGAACCTTAACCTCAGAATAGGGTGTTTAATCCTCCAGCAATTTCCTCTACCTGGCTCCAGTTGTCATCCCACACTTGTAGGACGACGTAAGGCTCGAGCATTCCAGGTAATAGAGGGTGCTGGGTGTTACGCAGACTTTACCCGTTTTCTTGGCGGGGGTAGTGGCCAAGATGCGGGGCGAGGCTTCATCAATATGCTGTCCAAGAGGGCCACTGATGCAGGTCAAGATTCATGATGCACCCCCGGATTTTCAGAGCTGAGCAGCTTTTTCAAGCTCAAATCGGCAACACTCCTGAATTCTTGTAATAAAACTTCATAACCCGAAATCAAATTTTCAAATTAAGTAGCATTAGTTTGATTTCGGAAGTGTATGCCTGATGGACGCCTTGGGGAGCATATTGATGATGCCTCGCCCCCCGTTGAATGGCATCACCTATGAAAAACAGCAGCTATGGCAATGAAGCTAAAGTGTACTAACCTTGGAACTGGGAACCAGGCTCGAATCCAAGCATTGGCTCACCATCCTGTGATTCTGGGCTATTCACTTAATGTTCCTTACCTAAAGAAGCAATCATTGGCAAAGTTAATAGGTTTTGCCTATGCAAACTCTATTGTTTTTTTGAATGTTTTTCAGACATGAGTGTGCGGTGGAGGCGCTGCCAGCGGGAGAAGTTACAACAGACAGCGGTGGAGGTCAGATGTAGGGAGACCGTACAGTTCAATGCACTCTTATATAGTGCCAGCAAAAAGTAGTAGGGGAAAAAGTACCTGAAGAAACCTGTGGTCAGTGGAAGCTGTGCTAGGTCCATGATCCACAGCATGGACAGAAGCCCTGGGAAGAGTGCAGGAGGAGGTGGGCAGCAAGCATAAAGCAGGAGGCGTGACCAGTAAGAAGCAAGGAAATGAGAGTGAATTGGAAGCCAACCAATGGTAAGTATTAGTATGTAATGGTTAGAATCTTAGCCCGTTTTAAGCTTTTTTCAAACAATATTTTGCTCTTGTGCACTGTAGGTAACATTTTCTCATGCTCATGTAAAGTGCTTTAATATTTTAGATAAAAAAAACACGAAGTTGCTAGATCTAGAACTTTGCAATTTTACACCCCGAGTTTCGGCTCTGCAGGGATCAGCAATGCGTGCAGTCACTTTTTTACATTTGGAATTCCCTCTCCCAGGAGGGGTGGTGAGGGCCCTAAGTGAATTAATGTTTATTAAATGACAGCAGGGCACAAGTTGGGAGTACATGCCGGTACATGGCGTCCACCCACTATTTTCACAGGGTGGATGCTGTCCACCCTGCAAGAAGTGGGCCCTACTGAAATATGCTGAACTTGTCCTGCTGTAATTTACAGACACTGGAACACATTCCTGCACCTTGTCTGCTTTTGTTTTCCAGAAGCAGCGTGCAGGCGGTGAGGGGGCTTTCATATTTCAGACTCCAGCTGAGCCCATAAAGGGCACATTTAAGGAGTCATAAGGCCTCCTTGTGTTCCACTATGATGATTGGAAACTATCTGAGCCTCACAACTAGATGGAAATGCAAGGGAGGGGAAACAAAGGAATACAGTTTGTTGTTATCACTTCACAAATACTTGAGAGGCATGTTTTCTTACGTTGTTTAATCCCTGTATGCAAGAAATCTTCATGCACTGTAAATTTGTTGGTCTGCACCAGTATTTGCCACAAATAATATTTTAATATTTTAAAAACCACTAATTTGTTTTATTTCTTTTATAGCGCTACTTATCCTAGTGCAGGATGTCGAAGCACTTTACATCGCATAAACACATTATACATTCACAATAAATCCTATAAATGTGTAAATCAATGTACAAAATGTGTTACATAAGACAGTGAGGGTCACACGGTGTAGAAGTCACATATCTTTCATAGCATTGGTTGTGATGCGTCTTCATGTGATGCTTCAATGCCATACGCCGTGATGTCACACACTGTGATGTTACGCACCATGATGTCACTTGCATACTGCCTAACTTGGTGAGTCCCCCCACTTCTTTTTAGGACTACTGCCCTGAATGGCAAGAATAGCTATCTCAGATTTATCTTACATATATATATCACCAATGTCAGACAGTGCTTCAGCTTAAAGGACGTTTTGGAAGTACTACTTGAGAACAAGGCTGCAGCAGACGAGGTTTGTGTGGAGAGCAGAAAATGTCGACGGCCTTAGGCTTAGTGCGCATGAAAAGACTTCCAAAATGAATGCTGACGCTCGAGGCGCAGCAGAACAGGCTCCATACCTCTGCAAACCGCAATGATAAATTGTACGAACAACTGTCATTATCCAAATTGCTAGCTGAAGAAATAGGAGCCTAAACATGAGCGTAGCACTAGGCGGACTGTGCGTCCACTGTAATTACAAGAAGTATTTAAAGTTTGCCAATACAAACAAAAATTGGAAATAGAAAGTAGCGTGCTCGTCACCACGTCTGGAGATTAGGACTGGCAGGGGCACGCCTGGAATGGGTAAACCAGGTCTCGACAGGGTGTGTGAAGAACCCACACAGTACACTACTTATCATTTGGAATAGCGGTCCCTGCTGTGCTTCTAAGCGATATACCAAAACTTTGTTGACCAACGCATATGTCTGTTGCCACAACCCTAAAGTTGTGAGTCAGAGTACATCTATACACAGCCGCTATGCTATTCCTCCGTATTACATGTTAAATGTGAGTGTTCTTTCTGGAGAGCAATAAGCAACAAAGTGATGGAAGGGATGTTTGAAATACTTTCAGTGACTCGCGATCGCTCTTGGCTATATTCCTGCCCACTTTTTTGTGTGACCACGGTGCCACTCTAGGCAGAGACAAGCCATAAAGAAATCTGTTTTAGTCGTGCTCCAATATTAAATGCCATCCAAGAAAGAATAAAAGGAGTCCTCTTTATTTCTAGTTCAAATTGGCCTGACAGTTTGGGCTTGATTGTTCTTATTGGACCAAAACCGGGGCTGTTTTCCATGAGAGTGGTTCTTGACTGAAAAGTGTGCAAAAATGATTTCCAGTGTAGGAAATTAATTCAGTAAGTCCACCCATCACCTTTTTGTGTGGTCCTTTCTGGATTGTAGCCATTTGTCCTTTTAACACAGGGCGAGTTTCCACCTCATTACCATTGAAGTGGCCTACCAGCTTCATTGCCCATTGCACAAAAGGCTAGAGACCTGAGAGTAACTTACGACTTTAACTGTGATTCATTCCACAGGCACCATGATTGTGGACAAGGGGATCAGTTCGCGTCTCTTCCTACTCTGTCAGTCCTTTCACATTTCCATACTGACCACTGTGTTGAGCTGAAAAAAGCCCCTGTGATGGCTCACCTAAACTACCATTTCATCACTGTTTACGCCGGCTCCCAGAGAAACGTATTGGCAGGTTCCAAATGCTGCAGAAGCAATCAGGCAGACCTGTCTGAACCTGGGCAGCTCTGCCACAATAAACCAGCCGTAAAAGCGCTTCACTGGCTCACAGTTGACACAAGAAGGAAGCCTAAAGCACTTACTCCCATTCACAAGACTTACTGGAGTAGATACACAGGGCGCTTGCAGGGTCTGCCCAACCACTATGTATTTGTTGCGATGGTAATTTCCCCAGCATGGTGTACAGTTATGTTTCTCTGTTCTGAGTGCCCAAAGACATGTATCAGGTATCCTGGGTTTTGAATTTGCTCTAGCTTCATACTAATCTAGCGTGTGTGGAGGGGCACAAGACTATTCCTTGACATTAGTGAGTTGTTGGACCTGCTGTTCGACCTGGGGGCACACCAAGAGTGCACTCATGGCACTGACTGTGGACTACTTTCACTGTCATGGCTTTAATAGATAAAACACTGGTGGCAGAGCACTGTGTTTTGAGATTCCTTAGTTGTGGAAAGGCCTTTTTATCTGTGTCAGTGCAATGGAGGCCTACTGGCCCACTAGTGCAGAGTTCCACCTCTGTGCACTAAACAGGATTCCAGTACTAACATCCCAAGTGTATGTTCTGCATGTTTGTGTATGTCACTTGTATGGTACATGCATTGTGTGTGTGAAAGAGCCAGAGTTGTTAAGTCCTCTTGGATCCATTTTGGGATGCCCTTGACCTACCCTTGCTGACAGATGAAGGTGAGTTTGTTTTCCCAGACAGTAGACGTGTATTGCTAACATTCATAAAACTGGATGGAAGAGACTTAGGGTCCAGATGTAGCAAAGCTTTAGCGAGTCGCCGTTGCGAGTCGCTAAAGCCACTTTGCTATGTAGAAATGCATTTTGCGAGTCGGAACCGACTCGCAAAATGCATTTCCGACTCGCAAATAGGAAGGGGTGTTCCCTTCCTATTTGCGACTCGCAATGGTATGCATTTTCATCCATTCACTTGAAGTGGATGGTAACCCAGGCGCAAACGGGAAAGGGGCCCCATGGGACCCCTTCCCCTTTGTGTCTGGCCCCAAAAATTATTTTTCAGGGCAGGCAGTGGTCCAATGGACCACTACCTGCCCTGAAAAATACCGAAACTAAAGGTTTCGTTTTTTTTTTTCAAAGTGCAGCTCGTTTTCCTTTAAGGAAAACGGGTTGCACTTTGAAAAAAAAAGACTGCTTTATGTAAAAGCAGTCACGGACATGGTGGTCTGCTGTTCCCAGCAGGCCACCATCCCCGTGAGTGCCCTGAATCACTATGGGGTCGCAAATTGCGACCCACCTCATTAATATTAATGAGGTGGGTCTTTGCGACCCCATAGCGACTCGCAGAAGGTGTCTGAGACACCTTTCTGCATTCCAAATTGCGAGTTGCAATTTGCGAGTCGCTGGGACTCGCAAATTGCAACTCGCAATTTGGAACCTTGCTACATCTGGCCCTTAGACACTGAAGTAGGGAAAGAGGCAACAAATATCTTTTAGAAATTCTGATACATCTTTTGGTAAGAGGGCTTTTGCATTGTCTTCTTGTAGTGCTGCCATTTGGTAAATGGTGAGGGAGGAAGGTTGACTGCTGTCTCAATTGTACAAGGTAAAAGGAGCCCTTTAACCAGCTTTTTGTCTTTCCCGATCACCCTTTAGTGTGGCTGATGACAGCCAGGTGCGAGAAGCTCACACTTCTCTGTATCTCTGTTGTAGGTGCTCTAGAATGGAGACTACCCTGTTGGAAGGAGCATCAGTTTACACAAAGGCTGTGCCTGGAAAGCCACTTAGAAAGGACATTTGAAAGGAAAACCACCTTGACCCGGTTCTGAAAATGCAGACATTGGATCCAAATCTCCTCTCTTCTTTGATTGATCAAAAGTGAAATCTACTAAACCACTTATTCCAGTTCCAAGTTCTCCATAACAAAAGCGAGAATGCAGGGAGAGCATTACAGAATACTCAGGAGACTCCTGTGCAACCAGAAATAGTATCTGTCTGAACACCAGCTTCTCTAAGATGAGAGACCTTACCTGAGTTTAATCCTTGCTGGTAGAAGCTGTTGACCTGACTTGAAGCACATAGAAGCCAGTCTGCCTGCATATAGGAGGAAAGAGCCTGCCTACCTCATAGATGGAATGATGATCCAGAGGTAACTAGGTACAGTGTGATCCTGGTGGTGGTGGGACCTGCCACAAAAGAAGGAGAGGGAATAGCAAACTGTGGTCTCAGTGAGTATTGACTCTCCTTTTGCTATTCTAGGTGAAAAATATGTCTTGGCCTGAGCCGCTCTGACTAGAAAGAAGGTAGGTGGTGACCTGTGCATCTGTGACCAGAAAGAATGTCACTACTTAAAGTTCACTGTGAGACCAGAAGAAGGTCACGATTGAACTACACCGGTGTGCCCAAAAGAAAAGCATGACCCAGCCTGAGCCACCTTGCCAAGCGAAATGGGGCCTGTGGGTTGCTTTTCTGCCCCTGAAGTTGACATGGGTATGTCAAGACCATCTCATGTGCGCCAGCCACAAACTTAGGCCCGTATTTATACTTTTTGACGCTAAACTGCGCTAACGCAGTTTAGCGTCAAAAATTTTTGCGCCGGCTAACGCCATTCTGAAGCGCCATGCGGGCGCTGTATTTATTGAATGGCGTTAGCCGGCGCAAGCAGACCGGCGCTGCCTGGTGTGCGTGGAAAAAAACCACGTACACCAGGCAGCGCCGGCGTTGGGAAAAATGGCGCTAGGGCGTCTTAAAAATGGTGCAAGTCAGGTTGACGCAAAAAATCGCCTCCACCCGATTTGCGCCATTTTTAACGACGCCCAGACGCCATTTACATGACTCCTGTCTTAGTAAAGACAGGAGTCATGCCCCCTTGCCCAATGGCCATGCCCAGGGGACTTATGTCCCCTGGGCATGGTCATTGGGCATTGAGGCATGTAGGGGGGCACAAATCAGGCCCCCCTATGCCAAAAACAAATATAAAAAAAAAAAAAATTATACTTACCTGAACTTACCTGAATGTCCCTGGGGTGGGTCCCTCCATCCTTGGGTGTCCTCCTGGGGTGGGCAAGGGTGGCAGGGGGGGTCCCTGGGGGCATGGGAGGGCAGCTGTGGGCTCATTTTGAGCCCACAGGTCCCTTAACGCCTGCCCTGACCCAGGCGCTAAAATCCGGCGCAAATGCAGGGTTTTTTGGTCCGCCCGCTCCCGGGCGTGATTTTTGCCCGGGAGTATAAATACGACGCATTTGCGGCGCAGTCATTTTTTTAGACGGGAACGCCTACCTTGCATGTCATTAACGCAAGGAAGGCGTTCACGCAAAAAAATGACGCTCTTTCCTCATAGTTTGGCGCTAGACACGTCTAACGCCAAAGTATAAATATGGCGTTAGTTTTGCGCCGAATTTGCGTCGAAAAAAACGATGCAAATTTGGCGCAAACGGAGTATAAATATGCCCCTCAGAACGCTAACCCACCAGTTCTGAGGGTGATTCGATATCTGTAAAGACAGCTGCTCCCAACAGTGAGGCCACTACCTGCCAGCAGCAACCTCGCAGAAGACATGAGCACAGTGGCCACTCCTGGAGCCCAGACGAAGCTTCAGCAGAGTCACCTGTTTGCACTTCACCCCACAAGCAGGAGAGAGGACATGCAGACTCAATGTTGGGCTGTCTCTTGACCATGCTGGAGGCACATTGAGCTGAGCAACCAAGTCTCACTCTATGAGAACAAATCTTGACTTGTGAGAGACTGAGAGTTCTTTTAATATGCTGGTGGGAGGGTCATCGGCACCTGAGCCCAATCACGCTATAACTTTTTTGCTGGTGGGGAACAGGGAGGGACAGGGAAAAGGTAGCAGATGGAGGAGCAGCTAGCACCCAGGACACTAAGGCCCTCATTATGATATTGGCAGTGTACTGACCGCCACTGTTAAAGTGAGGGTAATACCGCCAACAGGCTGGCGGTAAATAGCGACACAAAAAAGTACACTGTTCCTAAATCTGGGGGAACAATTTTAGTTTCAGGAGCTAGAGCCCTCACACACCCAAACGGGTGTCATGCTTCATCATCGGGAAGCTCCTCGTCAGACCGGCGGTGCAATATCTGATGGGCTCCCCTTTCGGGGGCTCTTTACCGGAGATCTTTTTATGTGTAGGGGCGGCTGCCGTTAAGTTCATAGAGGTCAGACACTCATTATGGCAGGAGAGTGAAAGGGAAATATTAAGATTGATTAGGAACCCCTAAATAATCTATTTACTGGTTATCTCAAGGGGTTACGATCAAGATTAAAAACATACGTAATGGAAAATGAGAATAATGCTCAACCACTTTGGAAAAGCTTGGAGTTCTGGGAAATTGTCACCTGACCCCTAAGGTCTGGTCAACATGTTTCGCGTAATTTGGTCATGAAAGAGACACTATCTAATTATATGTGTGAAAAATAGGTAACAGTCACTTACATTTATGTAAACTGTCTCGTCAAGAATCTGAATCAAAAAAGGTCGCCCATCCCTCTTCACGTGGAGGGCCCTTTGGGGAGTAGCACGATCCAGCCTATTGCTTTTGTGAAAAGGCGTCCTCAATTCGAGTCACCTACCCGCGGCGTGCTGGCCCCGGAATTTTTGATTCAGATTCTTGACGAGACAGTTTACATAAATGTAAGTGACTGTTACCTATTTTTCACACATATAATTAGATAGTGTCTCTTTTTTTCATTTTGTATATAGCCAGGAGAAGTCTAGTTTAATGTAGGTCCTGATGAAGCGTTAGAGGATCTTTCATGACCAAATAACGCGAAACAGACCTTAGGGGTCAGGTGACAATTTCCCAGAACTCCAGGCTTTTCCAAAGTGGTTGAGCATTATTCTCATTTTCCACTTACGTATGTTTTTCATCTTGATCGTAACCCCTTGAGATAACCAGTAAATAGATTATTTAGGGATTCCTAATCAATCTTAATATTTCCCTTTCACTCTCCTGCCATAATGAGTGTCTGACCTCTATGAACTTAACGGCAGCCACCCCTACACATAAAAAGATCTCTGGTAAAGAGCCCCCGAAAGGGGAGCCCATCAGATATTGCACCGCCGGTCTGACGAGGAGCTTCCCAATGATGAAGCATGACACCCGTTTAGGTGTGTGAGGGCTCTAGCTCCTGAAACTAAAATTGTTCCCCTAGATTTAGGAACAGTGTACTTTTTTGTGTCGGTTAATCGCATTGGGAGTACGTACACTGGACCTTCAATTCTCCCAATCCCTTTCTTTGTTGATGGCGGTAAATACCGCCAACTTATGACCATGGCGGTGAGACCTCCCATAGACAGCCAATGTACCACACCAACCACCAGAGCGTTAACACCACTGACCACGGTGGTAGCCACATACAGCCAGGCAGAAGCCAAGGTACCGCCCACTATATTATGACATAGCAAACCGCCAGGATTTCCGGGATGTTAGCAACACCATCAAAAGCCCTATTACAGAAAAGCAGAGAGAAAAGCAGAGACTCACCTTCAGGGACACAGAGGACTCCGCGGCTGCCATGGAACCTGAATTCCAAGTCTTCCCGAGGCTCCACCACGCCATGGCTGTCCCAGAGCACCAACACCGACGAAGACGACAATGGTGAGTACAGCTGCCTAGCACACAAGGGAGGGAGGGAGGAAAAGGAGAATGACACACACACGCACAACACACCATGCACACACACACAAACAACTTCACAGTACATCAATAGTTACAGGACCCAGGAGCAAAGAATGCAAGGACACATACCTGTAGTTGTATAAATTCTTTCTTTGTCCTAAAACCTTGATAGTATAAAACATGGATAAACTGTACATTGGTTCATAGAGTTGATCTGTTACATGATGTATTCCCACACAATGTTCTTAATTAATAACATTTCATATTTACAATGCCCTCCTAACATGGATCGATATAATTTCCTAATCCTGAACACAAGCTTCATTTTCCTACTAATTTTACAAAGTGCATTGTGCATACCTGCTTAACCCGATTATATTTCTAATAAAACAAGAGTTCTTATAATTTACAGATGGCACAAATCTAGATAAAGTGGTGGTGATTTTGCTTTAAACCTACATATTATAACAAGACAGATGTCCTATATTACAATCATTCAATATAACTTTAAAAGCAGTCAATTTGTAAACCATTCATTCATCTAAGAAAATGTCATCTCTTGTGCAAAGCTTCACATAGTGCATCCTTACATTTTGCTGGGGCCTTGTAAGCCCTGCTAAAACCCCTCGTATTTCAATTAAATATTGGCCTAGTGCACACGCTACATTAAAAATTCTCATATCTACTAGTAACTTAAGAGCTTGATCCAGATTTATAATATTATATTCCTCAAAAATTGGTTTTAAAAACTTCTTACGCACTTCTAAAAACCAAAAACAATCCAATAAAATATGTTGGGCACTAAATTTTTGTTGTAGGCCACATGTACATAGGCCCTGATCATTCTTAAGTATGGCTTTTGCTTTGGGGCCCGTGTAGCAGGGGTTTAACCCAACTCTGAACTGTAACAGAGCCTCTCTTAGTCTGGGTTGGGTAGGGCCACTATATAAGAGAACGTTTTGGCATTCCTCCACCCACCTACTATAAACTGGTGGAAATATTTCTCTCCAGATACTCTAGATCTGCTTCTCTTGCTCTTTTATTTACCATTGTATGCAGCTCCTGCATCCGGATTTGTTCTCCGCGCCACTGGTTTCCGGTTAAGTCTGAGAGGACACAAATCTTTTCTAACCGTCCTCTCACTTGTGGTGCCCAGTGTAACTCACTTGTCTTTATTTCTGTTTTACACAGTCTTGCGATCTTAGAAATTCCCTAATCTCTCAGGCTCAACCAAAATTTTAACGCAGCCTGCATTCCCTGGTAGGTCCATGCCGTCATTTGACATTCCGCCCTTATAGCTTGTATCATACTTGCGGGAGGCAGCGATAGCATGGGTTTTACACATTTACTTTCTTCTGCCTCCCAACTTAACTTTCCAGAAAGTGTTAGGACTTCTACCCCATATTGAAATTGAGGGCGTACCATAGTATTAAAAGCTGACACAACAGGATGGAGAGACGGTCCCCCATATTTCCTGCTAAACTGTTTTAACCCCCATACCGATGTTAAAGCTCTGATCCTTAGAGGTTCAATATGTTCTTTCCATCTTAATTCAGAGTCAAACCACATGCCTAAATATTTATATTTTTGAACCTTTTCTACCTTTTCATCCTCCCACAAAGTAGGTAAATACACTCTTCTTTTTTCCTATTGCCATTATTTTCGTTGTATCCATATTTACTACCATTTTCTTCCTTTGACAGTAAGATTTAAACATATCAAATTTTCTTTGTAGCCCTAACTCCGTCATATCGACTATCACCAGGTCAACTGCGTATAGTAAGCAGAAGATATGAATCCCAGCCATTTTTGGGCACAGGCCTTTAGCCTCCTTTAGCAAGCCTGGTAAGTCTGACAGAAATATAGAAAATAATAATGGGGCCAGAACACATCCTTGGCGCAAGCCATTCCTTATAGGGATCTTCTATGAAAGTGAACCACTCGTATCTAAAATTACTTGGGTCCAATTTTGTGAATGCAGACCCTGAAGTAGAAATAATAGGTCCGAATCAACCCACAACCGTTTTAACATATCCCATAACACATTTTGATCCACCAAATCAAATGTGGCACGAAAATCAACAAAGCAACAAAATAGACATCCTCGCATTTCAATTGACTTTTTTGCTAATGACCAAAAACTGAAACAGTGGTCAATTGTTGAGTGACTTTCTTTGAATCTGCCTTGCTCTACCGGTATCAATTCATTTATCTCTGTCCAGGATTTAATTTGCCCCAACAATAACTTTGCGAAAACTTTTTCACCTGCATCCAATAAACTAATTAGGCGATCATTTTTTGGTTGTTTTGGGTCATCCTTTTTATAGATCGGCCTAAGTATTGCACCCTTCCAATTCTCAGGGAAACAACCGTAATCAAATATTTTATGAAACGTGGCATAAAAGAATTTGGCCCACCGGTCGATATTATTTTTTAATATTATTGCTTGAAGGTTGTCTGGGCCCGCAGCTTTGGTTAGTTTAAGCGCTGAAATTGTTTCTTTTATCTTTTCAGGGTAAAAAGCTGATCTTACATCCCTACCTTTCTTAATATTAACTCCACATTCTCCTTCTACATCCATATCTCTATATACATTGCAAAGATGTTTATTTCAGTCATCTTCACCAACCAAACATTGCATAGTTCCTGTAGCTTTTTCCTCCCTTACCAACTGCCAAAATCCCCTAATATTTTGTGTTCTTATCACATCTACCATTACCTCCCAATTCCTATTTATATATTCCCATTTTCTCTGCCTTAAGATTGTTTTATAACCTTGCTTTGCTAGGTGGAGCTTCTGTTCTACTCCAGTAGTGCGTCTTTTTCTAAGTTCCCTTTCTACTTTCCGCACCTTCCGGTTCTGGCTCCTACACTCCTGGTTATAAGATGTATTTGTGTTGGCCCTGCATACTTCTCCCTTCATCTTTTTCTCCTGCGATGTTTTTAACTTTATTTTTAGACAGTCAACTATTAACTCAACTCCCCTATTGTATCCCTTAAAAACATCATTTGGGTCTTGCTCCATTCTGATATCTCTATAAATTACTGTTGATTGATTAAGCACTTTTAGACTACTTTCAGTAATTTGGGTAGTTAACCTACGTGGATACTCTACCTGCAGTGTCAGCACTTTTCTCTTTCTCTTTGGGCTTTATTTATTGGCCCAATTGTTAGCTGTAGGGGCCAATGATAGCAGCCCTGTAGGTGCTCAATTCCAAAGTCTAATACTTCTCCAAAATGGCAAGCGTTTATGAAGGCGTAATCAATAGGGCATGCCTGATTGCCTATTCGAAAGGTTTGCTTTGCTGGGTGATTCGTATTCATATGTCCATTTATGCAGAACAGACCTAGGGATCCTAGGGTTCGTACAAGGGACAGGTCCCGGGAGATACATTCTGCAATTGGGATAGTAATATGTGGAATCTGTGCAGAAGTTAGCAGCTCCTTATACAATTTATCACTACTACTGTGGTCAATTTTATGGTTAAAATCTCCCAGCATTAAGATCAAGTGTTCTGCTTTACTTGTACATATCGCTTCCAAATCTTCCTCAAAAAAACCTTGCTGAATGTCATAATCATGTGTCATCCCTTGTCGCGTAGGCTCTCATTATTCTAATGAGACTACTGGATTTGAGCAGCAGAATTGCCTGCGGTGTGTGAGACGGAGTCTAACCCACTACAGGTGACACCTGTCGCCCCAATCTGGGTTTTGCTCTGGCTAACTAGCAGTGCCTCATCTCTACCCAAGAGCAGGGATGATTGGGCAGTTGAGCGCATGACACAATTGATTCCTCATGGAAATCGTGGTCACTCAGATCTCATCCGTTTCTCTCAGTTACATTGGTCTCACATATACAATGACGGACAGAGGCAGTGTATGTTTCAATAAGGTTTTAATGAAGCAACTGCATCTTAGAAAATAAAGCATGTACTGCAATAACCAGGATGATAAAGCATGACAGGATTAAAATTGTGACAATGAGAGAAAAGCGTAGAAATAACGCTACCATGTTGTCACTAAAGTCAATAGACCAATTCCTACCTAGGCTACATTAGAGCACAACATGTTAAGCTCTAGTTCTGCCCTTCAGGTTCCCCTGGGAAGACATCATCCCCCATACCTGAGTAAAGGCCTGAAGTCTGCGTGAGCAGCTGTAGCGAAGCGTTCAGCAATCAGCATACAGTTGTGGTCATCTAGCTAGAATCTCTCTCTAACGTGTATTGGACAGGGAAGTGTTTTTATAAGAAAACAGCTGATCTGAGAAAATGTCCCTACATGAGGATGTGTATATTTCTATGAATACCAGAGACAAAGCGTTACCACATTTTACCGGCAACCTATCTCACTGCAGCCTTGAGAAAAGCATAGAGTGAACAAGAATGTCTTGTTTCTGAACGTAGTGCTGGCCTAATCATAGAACATCTAGATAGGGAGAAATAAAACAAGACCGCAAATGTGACTATTGTTTAAATAATAAACAAAGCTGAATCAAATATATCTGGGTTAAAGTGCACAGCTGCAGGCCTAGTGTGCTAAAATAACGTGCATGGAACTATAACTAAAATGACTACACAACACCCTCCCCTTGCCATTTTAAAGGTGGTTCAAAGCCTAATAATGTATAAAAGCTACTAAAACTCAACCTAGACTGCATGTATAAAAATGTCAAGAATGACAAGTTAAAGGGACACCTGAGCCTATATAAAAGGACAATTTAAAACATTAACTTGTGACGTTAAAAAGTTCCAAATTTCAAGAGTCAGAGTCCTTTTGGAAGTTGCCAATTGAATTCGGGACAATTGAAGACAGGAAATCTTCCACTTCGGCAGGTGTTAAAGTAGGAAATGCATCGGCAAGAAGGACCAAGGAGCATTCGTGTTCCACAACCTGAACTTCAGCTAAGGCAGCAGCATCCCGTGGTGTGCCCAGTAATGAGTTCAGAGCCACATCCTCCAGGAAGGACCACTCATAAGTAGCTTCCTTGTAGCAAATGCACCCTCAACGTGCATGTCTGGTAATGAACTCTCAGCAAGAACATCAACAGATCAGCGTCCAATGAAAGCAAGTGCTGCGTAGAAAGACAAACTTCCAGTGCATGTTCGAACTAGCACCAGAGGCACGAAACATAGGCTGCACACAATACAAAACTGGTCTGAATGACAGAGACCAGTCACACTCCAATTCCTCTAGGAGTGTTGCTCCAAAGTACCGCATCATGCGTTCATGACACAGCTGCGCTGGTGGGTACGCTTTCATTCCTTCTTTTTGCAGCGTGACAGCCATTGCACAGAAAAAATAGCAATAGCAAAATGCCACCTATTATAGCCAAAGTTATTGGAAGTCCCCCAAAAATGCTAGAGAATATTGAGTGGATGGCTGATGGTAATAAATCGAATATGGAGGAAAAGGTGTGAACGAAACAAGAACCAACTTTAAAAAGTTTGCAATTCCAGTAGTACTGGACGCATCAAATATTCATCCCACAAGTTCACCAAAGTGTCTCGGAAAGTTGGTACTTGAAAGGGCCTGTATCTCTGCTGATGACCTTGCCACATGAAGTGCATAGGTCTTGTGTGCAGATGTAAGCGCCACATGTTTTTGGAACAATAAAGCCTTGAGTCTGCTCAACTTGTCAAAATTCACATTAGAAGTAGTAATATGGGACCAAATGTCAGCTACCTCTTTTTGTCTAGTGGGAGAAAAAAGTACGTTCCAGCAGCATGTAACAATCCTAGAGACCCAAACCACATAAACTATTCTGGCTCGCATTCCCACAACAGTCTTCGCTATTGAGGAGAACATAGCTGCCATTTGAAAGCACCTGGAATGCAGGTTTAATCAAGGGAACTGGAACTCCCTTCAGATAAGAAGCCATGTTCGCTGCCGAAGCGTTACACGTCTCGTGCAAGGACAGCTGTTTACAAACCATCTGGCTGACAGAAGTCTTGCATTCACTACCGCTAAGAAAGACCTCTTTCATGCCACTGAGACATTTGTAAGAGAAGGGCAGCTCCCACACCTCACTATCTCCCAGCCTTTCATATCTGCCTACTGGAATGTGTTTTAAAAAGGACATGAATTGAAGTATTGAAATAGGCAGATTAATGACCCCATGTATTAACTATTCAGCAGATGGTATTTCAGCCACAATAAAAGGCAACTTTTCTAAATTTGCGATGTTTAACATGACATAAGTCGCCTCTTTCTTAGCCATTAGTTGTTTTTGTCATGTTAAATTAAATGTAGAAAATATGTCCCTTGTGCTGTTGTGTTGCCAGGGAACGTGACCTGCCTTCAGTGTTTGAAGTGTCCAAAACAACTGCATAATGGACCTTAGTTGACTTTGCCCATGGTGTAAAGAAGACACATCACTTTGTATTATGTCTTTTGCAGGAGAGGCGATGTTATTTAGGGTGTTTATCCGGCCGGACGGTATTAATCCCATTATCTACAACAGCTAATGCCTTCTGTAAGTTTTCCTGGTCTATTTGCCTCAACCGGGCAGCAGCTTCTTGTTGGGAAAGCTTCATAATTTAGTTATATACTTCATATAAGAAACACTTTCTGCGTTGTTTTCTGGGGCCTAACACAAAGTCAGTGTTATTAGACAGGAGACTGAGGTGTTCTCTAACTGCATCTAGTGAGGAACTCTTCAACCATTGCTGGCATAGTTTCCCTACACTGTATGTTGTTATTATACCCGCATGTTCGGATGATACATAGCGAGGGTCCAGCCTACAAGTTCTAAAACCCCAGTGGAGTTTATAAAACGTTTGTGACACCCATTGGTATCTATTGGCCACAATAACCACCCGCCAGGACGTGACAGTGAAGATTAAATGTGCCAATCTGGACCCACTCATCGAGCTGATCTTCATTTGCATTTATATATTTTTGCCATTTGTGAAATTTCGCAGGGGCAGGAATACTGGGCGCATTTAATTCCTTAATCTTTGCTGAGCCTAGACAACTTGTTTGTTGTACAGTTTCATTTAAAAATATAATTTGAACAGGTATCAGGCATGCTCTAAACAAAGCTGTCCCCCTTATTTGCAAATTTCGTGTTCCCTAAACACTTTTTAAGTCAATCGACTTAAGCCAATATTCATAGCCTCCTATAGCCAACCGGGAAACAAAGGAATCCAAATAAATAAATTTAGTATCTGTCAATAATATGTGCACATTTTCCATTGATGGCAATTTAAAGTAACATGACTCAACATTTTTAACATTGTGCCCAAAGAAATATGCAAACTTCTCAGAATATGTTTTAGAACTCACTCTTGGTGGAGTTGGCCACATGGTGTAACTTAACATTGTCGAAAGATACAAAGTGGTTTTCTTTAGCACCAGCCGACAGTGGTAGAATTACAGTTCTGGTACCGAGTATTCCCGAGACTGGGACCGGTGCACAATAAGAAGGACCTAACTCCTTTTTCACAGCAACCTTTTCACGTACTAGATCCCCAACATTAGGAATCCAGACAGTAGGTATTACTGGTGCATCCTTAATTCCTGTGGAGGCTGCACTGGCAGAAGCATTGTCGTCATGGAACTGTTGTAATTCTTGTAAGACAGTGACACGTTCATTTATTTCAAAGGGTGTTTCTGCTGCCTCCACGCCAGGACCATCAAGATCTGGAACATAAATTTGAATTCCGAGCAGGCACTCATATGAAGTACATTCCCCCAGGGACCTTCGAGGCAGATTGTTGAGTGCTCTCTGGACTCCATATGGGTGGTTAAGCCAACTACGACCCGTACCTAAGACTCTGGCTGTTAAGGACTACTTTAAATCACGGTTCGGGTTCTCCCTGACACTATTTCCCTCAGGATGAAACAGAGACGAGTAATGGAGTTGGACCCCTAACGAAGCCATGGCATCCTTGAATGCCCTTGGGGTGAAAGCAGGGCCCTGGTCCGAGTGGAAAGCCGCAACTGCATATGTACCGATAAAGACTCGCAAATCTTTAAGAACAGTCCGAGCATCAGCTGAAGTTGTGGCCACACCGATAGATTTCTGGAGCAAGAGTCAACAGCAACTAAAATGTATTTGTATGCACTATCCGGTGTTATGGTACCACAATGGTCCAAGTACACACATTGTAACGGTTTGTTGGAAATTAGGAGGGATGTCTGTGGTGGACGTTTAGCAGCGGAAACCTTAATATGTTGGCAGATGTCACAGCAAAGGACATACTGCTTGGCCTGTTTCTATAGACCTGGCCACCAATAACGTGCTTGCAACAATGATATTGTAGCCCCAACACCAGTGTGGGCAGATGCTAACCCCTCATGCGCTGCTTTAACAAACTCTGATCTTATATCTTTGTTGGTTTTTTTTCGAACCCCTACTCCTGGTATTTTTACCTCATTGTTTAGGCAGCCTCTTTCATTCAGTAGGAATATTTAGCAGGAAATGCTTTTGGACAGGGAGTACCTTCAGCCGTAGCTTTCACGGCAGCCCATATGTCATCGTCCGGTTTCGCACCTAAGCAGGTTACTGCAGCAACAGTGGCCGTAGCTACTGCAGACTTTGTGGCTTCATCAGCCAGTGTATTTCCAGCAATGTGTATTCCAACGCGCTGGTGTCAAAGTGTATGTACAACATGGACATTTGGTAGCGTTTCCTTCAGGTCCACTACGTTCCCCCACAGAAGTCTGTATTTAATGGTGTTGCCTGTAGAATCTCTGAACCCATTCTGACGTCAATAATGCAGGTATTCTTTGAAGGACTGGACACAGTAGTGCGAATCACGAGCAATCAGTGTTAACTGTGCAGGATCCGTATGTTCCAGTGCCATCACCAGAGCCTTGAGCTCTGCTAGTTGTGTTGTGCAATCCCCTAAAGTTTGCGTGAATGTATGCTGGGGACAAAATTTACTATCCTCTATGTAGCCACTTACGACTGAGCAAGCAGCGGTGTATTGATATTTTGTGCCTACCACCGGTTGTGCTGAACCATCGGTATACATTACTCTTTGATATTGATCAATAGGCATTGTGTTTGGTGGAACTGGGTATTCTAGTTCATATTGCAAAAATTCTTGAGTTTTGTAATTTTGGGTCAATAATGTAGTCTACATCAGTGGCTGTCAAAGACCTTGCCCATTGAATCCAACATGGATGTAATGCTTTAGCGTTTGGAACGCTGGCTTTGGTCACAGCCTCAAGGGCTGGAATTGGAGAGATGACAATATTGCGTTTGCCTTGGGCTAGAGGTCTTTCTTTAATGACAGCCATCTGAACAGCAGTGAGAGTTTTCTCAGTGGGAGCAAAGCGTTGTTCTGCTGCTGAGTACAAGTGTGATTTGTGTGCAGTCGGCACTGTCTCACCCTCATTGAAAGTTATATAGGTGAAACCATTGGCACCAGTAATTACTCAGATGACCAGATGTGTTTTGTTGTCCCTTGTATGTAAGTGTTGGGCTGCAAGCATGTCTGTTTACAAAGCTTTGAGAATGTGTGTGTGTTTGACAGTCCAAAATTTACTTGAAGAATCAGGACGTACTAAGTCTTATAAAGGTTTTATGCATGATGCATAATCAGAAATGTGAGTTCTGCCAAAATTTTAGAACCCCAATAGAGATTGGAGTTTTTTAATGGTATTTGGAGGTTGTAACTGTGTGCATTTTTCCAAGAATTGTGGCGCTAGGCTCTTTCATTCACTTGATAGCTCATATCCCAAAAACGGGACCTACGGAAGGCTATTTTAGTTTTTTTTTAAATTGAATTTGTAGCCAAACTCGGCAAATCCTACAACCATGCTTGCTACCTGCCTTAAATGTTGAAGCAATTCATCATCCATAAGATAGATATCGTCTACGTAGGACAATGCTTCAGGGTCAATGTCGTGCAATATTGAAGTCACACGAGCCGCGAACAGTCATGGACTGTTCTTGTGCCCTTGGGGTAAACAAAATAACTTTTTTGGGGAGCCTAGTGCACTGAAAGTTGTTAAGTCTCTACTCTCAGGTGCTATATTTTGGCAGAAGAAACCATTGGAAATGTCCAGTGTTGTTTTGTATTTTTTGCACGCTATGGGGGTCATTCTGACCCCGGCGGGCGGCGGGAGCCGCCCGCCTGGAGGGAACCGCCAGAATCCCGCTGCGCGGTCACAAGACCGCCGCGGGTATTCTGGGTTTCCCACTGGGCTGGCGGGCGACCGCCAAAAGGCCGCCCGCCAGCCCAGTGGGAAACAGCCCTCCATGAGGATGCCGGCTCCGAATGGAGCCGGCGGAGTGGAGGATGTGCGACGGGTGCAGTGGCACCCGTCGCGAATTCCAGTGTCTGCAAAGCAGACACTGGAATTCAAAGTGGGGCCTCTTACGGGGGCCCCTGCAGTGCCCATGCCATTGGCATGGGCATTGCAGGGGCCCCCAGGGGCCCCACGACACCCCTCACCGCCATCCTGTTCCTGGCAGTCGGAACCGCCAGGAACAGGATGGCGGTGAGGGGGTCGGAATCCCCCATGGCGGCGCAGCAAGCTGCGCCGCCATGGGGGATTCCCAGGGCAGCGGAAAACCGGCGGGAGACCGCCGGTTTTCCTGGTCTGACCGCGGCCAAACCGCTGCGGTCAGAATGCCCTGCGGGGCACCGCCAGCCTGTTGGCGGTGCTCCCGCATCCCCGGCCCCGGCGGTCCTTGACCTCCGGGGTCAGAATGACCCCCTATGTTATTCATGAGTGCTGTGCTATGTGAGTTTTGTATAGCATATGTGCGTGTATGACTTTTTAAGTGTCAGTAGTCTAAAACTAGTCTGTATGAATGGTCCGGTTTAGCTACTGGGAATAAGGGATTACTCATAGGTGAGGCACAGGGTTCAATTACGCCCTGGTACTCCAATTGTGTGAGGATTTCCCTCACGGGTACTTTAGCATCATGTTTTATTGGATATTGGAGTTGAGGTTGGGGTTGATTTTTAATAGGGATTACATGGTAGGGGGAATCTTTATCCCATCCTATGTGGTTGCAATATAAAGTGGGTGCCAGCGCCAATGCCCATTGATGGCACAGGACACTGCGAGCTCCTCAGGAACAAGGGGTGAGAAAGAAGGTTTAATAACATCTTCCTGATATGGGCAGATACGAACCAATTCAGGTGGCCAATCCTGTTTGGCCAGCAAAATATCATATATGTTTATGATGCAGTCCCAAAAGGTCGCACCTATTGTGCGTTCAATGTCTCTTTCTAACTTTAACGTTACTTTGTAAACCCTATCAGGCGTGGAGACACGCATGTCTGCGGTTTCTACCTGTAAGAAGTCATCAGTTGCTTTCACCTCTAGATGCTCTAGAAGATTCCGGCAAACTATTGTGACTTCTGCCGCACTGCCTAATAGTGCTAGTGCCCACTTCCTGTTTTTCAAGAGAGCCCTCTTCTTGAGTGACATGTCGAACTGCAGCCTCTGCCACTTTTTTCCTGTTTGAATAGGGGTTTTTGTTGGGGAAGTTTCTCTTCTTTTTTAACAGAAACTTCTGTTGAGCGTTGTGATTCCTGTCTCGGTTTCATGTACTCAGTTCTCCGCTCTGACTGCCCACCTCTCTCACTGTGTTTTTCCGATGAATCTGGAAATTAACAAGATTGGCGTGTATCAATATATTGATATCTGTCAGGCGTTTTTATATTATCTCTATTCCTGAGTTTATATCTGTTCTGAGGGGTCTCTGTATGCAGAGATTCTCCCCTTTCTTTCTTAGGTGTTTATTGTTTTTTATCCCAGCGTTTCTTATTACCCTCAGGAGCTTGCTTGGTAGAATCTTTATTAGATTTACCCTGAAATTGTGGTTTTGTTGGTCCGGCCCCCAGACTATATCGACCAATGCTAGAGTAGGTTTCTGCGATAATCTTGGCAGCTCACTTTCTTGATCCTGTGGAGGAACGTCCCAGAGCTGCATGCGAACTGCTAGCGCAGCCGCTTCCCCTTTAAGGTTACTAAATATAATTGAGGAGACTGCGGCAAAGTTGCCCTTTAGTTGTATCCCCAAGTCCAGAGCCGGGCAGCCCTATATTCATCTTAAATTTGTTTTAACATTTCTGGTAAATTGGCAAGTGTCGGTGTACCATGTGCGGTAGTATTCAGCGTGGCAAATATCGTGCCCCATGTATTACAGTTATCTACTGTGGGAACCATCCCAAATGGCAAGCACATAGTTAATATTCTATGTTTATCCTGAGGTCCCATATGGGGAAATTCTGCTTCCAGTGAATAAATTTTAGCTAACCAAAACGGAATTTCTTCTTGTTTGGTGGGTACTTTACCCATGATCAAATGATCAAATGTACAGTTGCAGGGTTAATGCCTGGCGTTAGTGCATGTGGTTGCGCCAGAGCAGCATGTGCTGGGTTTGTGTTTAATGTTTGCAATATAAACTGTACTAATCGTCTATATATTTCAATCAGATCCGCGTATAAGCGGCGGACCTCAGCTACCATTAGGGTCGCTGCATCAGGGTGAGGTGTATGAGTGGCCAATAAAGGCCAGGTAGGACCATCCTTACTTAGAGGACCTAACCTAACAGGTAAAATCGTGTGGGGTAGGGGGCCATCAAGCCAATTATTATGTTCTTGATAAGATAAAGGTATTTCTAAATTGGCGTATGCTCTACATTGTCCAGGTACATTTGCAGGTGTATAGTAATGAAATGTGTTTGTGTTCCCATCAACTGCTGGAAATGTGACCCATGAATAGAAAAGTTCTGTTCTGTAAGCCGCGTGTGGGTCAACCACAAATGTGACTGGATCCCCCTGGGCCGTTAAGCCATGTGCCAATAAATATGCAGCGAGTGGTGGTCTCATATTAACTGCAATTGCCACCTGTTGTGGATTTGCCATAATGAATGGTCAATTTTGTTCAGAGAAAGCACACCAAATCGGCATTTTTCTTTTAGAGTTCAAGCTTGAACAACCTACAGCATTAGTTAGGTATTCCCTACTCAGCTGAGGAGAAAATCTTCAATACCACGGACGTCTCCATATACCATACTGAGGTGTCTTTGTATATAGTGAGAAGGAGGTACTCAGGAGGACCTGAAAATTAGAGCCTGACCGAACATTGGCGATGCCATGTCACATAGGCTCTCATTATTCTAATGAGAGTACTGGATTTGAGCGGCAGACTCGCCTGCGGTGTTGGAGACTGAGTCTAACCCACTGCAGTTGACACCTGTCGCCCCAGTCCAGGTTTTGTTCCGGCTAACTAGCAGTGCCTCGTCTCTACCCAAGAGCAGGGATAATTGGGCAGCCGAGCGCATGACACAATTGATTCCTCAGGGAAATCGTGGTCACTCAGATCTCATCTGTTTCTCTCAGTTCCATTAGTCTCACGTAAACAATGACGGACAGAGGCAGTGTTTGCGTCAATAAGGTTTTAATGAAGCAACTGCATCTTAGATAATAAAGAATGTACTGCAATAACCAAGATGATAAAGCATGACAGGATTAAAATTGTGACAAGGAGAGAAAAGCATAGAAATAATGCTACCATATTGTCACTAAAGTCAATAGACTAATTCCTACCTAGGCTATATTAGAGCACAGCATGTCAAGCTCTAGTTCTGCCCTTCAGGTTCCCCTGGGACTACATCATCCCCCGTACCTGACCAAAGGCCTGAAGTCTGCATAAGCAGCTGTAGCAAAGAATTCAGCAATCAGCATACAGTTGTGGCCGTCTGGCTGGAATCTCCCCCTAACGTGTATGGGACAGGGAAGTGTTTTTATAATAAAACAGCTGATGTTCAGAGAAAATGTCTCTACGTGAGGATCTGTATATTTCTATGAATACCAGAGGCAAAGCGCTACCACATTTTGCCAGCAACCTATCTCACTGCAGCCTTGAGAGAAGCACTGAGTGAACAAGAATGTCTTGTTTAAGAATGTAGTGCTGGGCTAATCAAAGAACAGCTAAATAGAGAGAAAAATTGTTAAAATAATAAAGGAAGCTGAATAAAATACATCTGGATTAAAGTGCACAGCGGCAGGCCTAGTGTGCTAAAATAACGTGCATGGAGCTATAACTGAAATAGCAACACAACACCCTGGTTGTATATATACATTAATTATCATGAGCTGTTTAGACCCTCCAATATTATTGTAAAGGTCTACTTGTCCTGCCAGTAACCAACAACATTTTGTTTTTACCTCTGTGAGTCTGTTCGCTATTCTAGATGAGGTCAGAGTAATTAGGCCCCCTGAGGGACGGCCTGAACCTTGCCGAGTTGCATCCCTAAAGAGCCTCATAAAACCATCTACTGGTTCAAGTTCTTCTCTCAAACAGGTTTCCTGGAAACCCATTATATTACGCTTTTCCAGCCTTCCTTTAATTAGATCTTGTTTTTAAGTGTTTTTTATAGACTCCTAAGTTCCAGGAAAAAATCTGATGGCTGTGCGAAGAGCTTAATTCCTAGTCCACAACACTCAGCTCCCCCGGTGTACTTATCAAGGGGGTTTCTAAGGGACTCAAAGCGGTTCCCCAGGTTTAGGTCAATATACTCTGTAGCAATAGTTACACTTAATCTACCCATATCACCATCCACACACGTTCCTTGATTTTTGCGACCTACAAAGTCGTACTGCACTTGGTTGTGGAGCAGACCTGCATGGCACTTAAGGGCTCTACTATTTATTTCCTCGAGCTCTGGTTCGCTTAATTTGAACCAATCGTATGCATTACTTCACTAACTCCATCTCTGCTTGCAATACCAATTGTCTAACACATTCAGAGTAAAAGAGATCCTTTGTCACCTTCGCCCCTTCCGAATTTAGGGTAAACCCTATTTGCTTTATGTCCTCTGACCCAATCTCGCATAAATTTGGGCACATGGCCATAACTTCTAAAAGGAGCGTGCGATTCAAGAGCTTAAGCTTTCTCCGCCGTTTTCTCCTGATCTCCCTTCCCCATGGTTCCAAATATACCCACCTACACTTGCTTCCTTTTACGCTGTCCATCTTCCTTTTGTTTCCAGGGCTCTTTAGTGGTGATAAGATCATACCCTTTTCCTGGCAAGCTAAATTATCTATATCTCCACATTTCCCCCTTTTTACCAGCTTTCTAATGTCGCTCTCTTCCTTTTTTCCCTGCTTTTCCTTCTTTCTTCCGTTACCATTCTTTGGGGACACTTCTTTCCTTTTCCTAGCTGAATGTCTTCTATATATGGTGCACTAGGTGCCTTTTGCGGCGTGCTCCCCCTTTTTGGGGCAGCCTCTTCCTGTCCTTGTCCTTGGATAGTTCTTAATTTCTTATCCCGGACTGCCCTCCCCCCTCTCTCTGTGGGCCTTTTGCTCCTGATGTTTCTTTGCCTACTTTGCTTACTTCTTTGGGGATTGTAGTAGGGTTTGTAGGTTCTAGAGCCTCTCATTCCCCATCCTCGGCTCATTTTTGGAAACATATGCTGACGGGAGCTCCGTTAACTTTATTGCGTCTCTTAGCTCTCCTTCTCTGCTTTCATCTGGGGTACCTGTCTCTTGATCCTTTTTTTCCGGCGCAGATCATACCAGTACTGGCATACAGCTGTTAATTTGTTTCAATTCCTCCGTTATCCCTTCAAATTGATTTTTATGTACTTTACCCAAGCCATTCTTGTGCCGTCAGTACCTCTAGGATAGCCTATAGGGTTTTCTGCATTAGGAACATTACATCTAGTGAGGACTCAGCAGGTACGGCAGTGGTACCAAAAGTAAGGGCAGACTGCCTACCCCAGGGAGAAGAATGCAAGAGTTTATCCGTTTTTGCTGATACCCTCTCCAAAGCCCTCCTTCTCTTCCTTTCTCTCTGATGCAGAACAAAACGGGAATCTTTCCTCTAGCGTAACACTATCCCTTACTTGGGGTGAGAGGCATGATGATGAGGATTGCCTAGGTTCCAACGGGAGCCTCCCCCCGTAATCTCATCTGTCCCCCCTAGGAATAAATCCTCACTCTGCAGTGAGTCTGAGGACCGGGAGTCATTCATTATGAACTGTTCAATTTCACTCTGATTAGAATCAAAAATATTTTTTCCTTTTGACACCTGTGACCACTGGCAGTCTTTTTAAAATATTTCCCCACAAATTATTTAATTGATGCCCCTAGTGGGGTTACAGCAGGTCTTTCTCCATTGCCTCTCTGGGCATCCTCTTGTTGCAATGTTTGGAGTATATTCCCTCCTTCTTGGCTGATAACTGTTACCCTCGGAAGTTGACTCTCATTCAGGACCTCCTTTATTTTAGAAGCTGCCTTCGGTCACTTCCTTGTGCCACATGTAACGTGTGACAGAGCTTTGCTCGCCGGCATGCTGTATGTCTTCCTCCTGGGATGAATAGTCTATATATAGATAGATTTCCCCCCGATTTCCCGCTTTCCACTTCTGATGCCACTACCGCCGCCTCTACGTGCCATGTAGCTTAGCCCACCAAGGTCTTTAGCAGTTTTCATTAGACTCCAATAGACTTCAATAGACTTTAAATCAGGGACAAATAACTTAAATTATTAGCAAAATATTAGCAGTGTTTGCACAGGGGGATACACAAACAGGTGGCGGGCACGAGCACGGTATCCGCAATCTAAAAATCCAATTTATGTTTTCTTCTATGCGACAATGCACCGATGCACCGATCACTCCAGTCACAACCACCATAAGACACTAGTCACAAGTCACAGCTCACCGCGGGTATGTGTAGATGCGTGTACATACCTCTGGCCTGGACTAGGACTTCGGGTGATGGCACCCACCCCACTCACCGTTACTGTCACAAGCCTGGGAGGACCTTCCTCTTCCCTTTTAACCAGTTACTTGTCCTAACTGCCGTCCTTTTTGTTCCCAGAGAGGGCCTAATGAACCCTGATATGTCTGATGTGCCTTGGTATACACACGTGATATGCAGCCAAATTCCTTGCTGCCTCCTGCCCGTTGCCAGTCTCCAAAAATCTTCAAAAAATCTCCAAACTCCAAAACTCCTTGCCTCCTAGTCACCCCCTGAGAGAAGCCCCTGAGACAGCAGGAGGAGGCTACTAGCAAGGGGCTGCTGGAGGCAGGGGAAAGACAACTGTAGCAGGCCAAAAATGTGATAACCCCAGGCCCAGTAACTGTAGCTGTAGGCTGCTGTGAGGGCCAGTAGGGGCAATGGGCTTCCGTCCGGTGCGTTTTGCGGAGGGCCACGAGACCAGGTGAAAACCCCCGGGCCTCAAGGAATGACTGGGGCCCGATTGCCAGAAACAGAGGATCCAGCCTGGCCCAATTGTGATGAGCGATGGGGCCCCTGGGCCGCCTGGGATGCGGGAGCTTCAGGGCTTCTTTGCAACTTCTTGGTGGCAGCAGAAGCTGTGGGAGCTGCAAGGTATGGGCACTTGGTCAAAAACACCAGCTGGGTTGCAGTGATCAGTGACCAGCAGCGTCTCAGCGGAGTCCGCAGCGTTAGCGCGTTGCGCATCCTCTAAGCATCTACGTTCGTCTCAGCGTCTCATACCTGTAGTACAACCACTGTAATTTGCTGCCAACAGCCACTATAATGAATACATAAATAACTATATACACGCCAATGTACAGATTGGGCCAATGGCCAGTCCAAAGTACTAAAGCGACACAGGGCATCGTCTAAGCCCCAACTTGACTCCTGACATCATCCGGACTCCACTGTTCAGGGGCATCATGTTGGAAATGGGCAGGCACCTCAGGGGGAAGGGGAGGGTGGGGGGGACGCCTCAGCTGGAGTGGATGTCCTGCCCACTGGTTCTGGAGGGGGCTCCTTGCCCACTGGTTCTGGAGGGGCTCCTTGGCCACTGGTTCTGGAGGGGGCTCCTTGCCCACTGGTTCTGGAGGGGAGACTTAGGCCACTGGTTCTGGAGGGGGCTCCTTGCCCACTGGTTCTGGAGGAGAGACTTAGGCCACAGTCTCTAGAGGGGGGGCTACATGGCCTCTGGTGGCGGAGGGGGATCCTTGCCCCCAGGTGGTGGATGGGGATTCTTGCCCTCAGGTGGTAGATGGGGATCCTTACCCTCAGGTGGTGGATGGGGATCCTTGGGTTCATTCCTGTGAGGGGCCCCCTTGGCCTTTGTCATGTGACTTGTGTCCTTGCCTCCAGGTTTAGGAGGTGCCTCCACTGACCCCTTCCTCTGTCGTTTAGGTGCCGCCACGCTAGACCTCCGTTTTTGAGGCAGAGGTGTGTCCTTGCTGGGAGTGGCTGCTGTCCCACTCAGGGGCCCCTTAGTGCCAGCAGCAGATTTTGGGATGGGAGCAGTGGCAGACTGGTTGGCTGAGGTGCTGGGCTATGTGGTTGGGACCTTGAACTTACGGGCAGGAAGGGGGGTATGGGTAGAGAAGAGGTCAAGATGGGCAGGGGAAAACCTTCTTAGGGACTTTGGGGTGGGATGAAGGAGGAGGCATGGGAGTGGAGGTAGAGGGAGTGGTAGTAGGAGGAGCAGGTGAGCTGGACATGGGTGCAGGTGCACAGACAGTGTGTGTGTGTGAGGTGGATGGCTGTTGGGGTTCTGAGTGGGAGAGGACAAACTGGACGTGTGTATGCATGTTGTGGTGGTGTGTGCGCTGCATGAGGTGGTGATGGTGGTGGTGGTGGTGTCTGCGCTTGTGGTGTGTGGGGTGCATGTCTGCAAGTCTGCTCTTGTGGTGTCTGTGGGCAAGGGTGTACGGGTGGCAGGGTCTGGGACTCTTGATGCAGTGCATGCAGTGTGAGTGCGGATATGACTGTGAGGGAGGAGGAGGAGAATGGGGAAACGGGGGAGGCAGTGGATGTTGTTGTGTATGCATCTGTCAGTTGTTTGTGTGAGTGCTTGTGGCTTGAAGTGTGGTGCCTATGTTTGGCTGTGCCACTCTTGTGTGATGTTTTGTGTGCATACTTGTCTGTATGTGTGCATGGGATGGGCTGGGGTTGAGGAGACTGGGACTTTGAAGTGGTAGTTGGGGGGGTCGGTAGGGCCAGGTACACTGGCTGCCATCAGAGAGGAGGCCAGAGCCTGAAAAGATCTCTGTAGGGCTGTCAAGCCACCGTGAATGCCCTCCAGGAAGGCATTGCATTGGTGCATCTGGGATGCCAGCCCCTGGATGGCATTCACTATGGTTGACTGCCCTACAGAGGTGGATCTCAGGAGGTCAATCACCTCCTCACTGAGGGCAGCAGGGCTCACTGGGGCAGGACCTGAGGTGCCTAGGGCAAAGGAGATGCCCAACCTCCTGGGTGAGGGGGCACGGGCAACGCAGTGGGGGGGGGCTACTGGGAGGGCGGTGCTGGTATGGGGGTGACAGCTGTACCTGTAGCTAGGGTGGTTCCAGAGGTGTCTGCCACCACCAGGGAGCTCCCATTGGAGGAGGTTTCAGAGTTGGTGTTGTCACCTCCTGGTACCGCTGTGGTGCTCCCCTCGCACCCCGTCCTACTGGTCCCTTGGCGTCAGTAGAATCTGTCTCTTGGGGGCTGCATCTCCCTCACTCGCTGGTGCGCCTGCTCCTTCGCCAGATGATGCTAGTGCACACATGGACAGGATGACAGAAGAAAATAGGAGGGGGAGAAAGGGAGCACTGGGTCAATTACAGCACCAAAACCACTAATGGCATACACATCACCATCACACACAGGGACCAAGATTGAGCAGTATGCACTGCAGTGGCATTCCACTGGCTAGTACCAGAGCAGGTAAGAGCCAAACTCTGCCATCTGCACCCCTCCTGGGAACTAGTAAGCCCTGACCAACATGGAAAGCCACCTAGCTAGCTATCCAGATTTTGTCATTCACCCAATAAACCTGAGCTGGACCATGCAGCAATGAAAGAGCTGACATAAAGGGGCAAACACTGACTAAAACCCAGCACCAGAATCCCATGCAAGGCAACAAAGATGGTTGTCACACACACTAGACTTACCCCCTTGTGCCTGCTGTGATGCCCTCAAGTGCCCATCCAGCTCTGGGTAGGCCACCACCAGTATGCTGGGCCTCCGCGGCCTTCTGGGCCCAGCATCTCAGATCCTCCCACTGTGTCCTGCAGTAGGTGCTCTGCCGGCTATAAACCCCCAGGGTCTGCACCTCCTTGGCAATGGCACGCCACAAGCCCTTCTTCTGATGGGAACTGACCTGCAGGGAAAACACAAACAGAGAGACACCATGAATCCGAATATCCAGCCTGTCACACAAATGCCGTTCAGACAGCATTTGCCCCTCAAATGGCACACACATCACCTGGAGCCCTGCATGTACACTACCACCCGCCATACCCTCCACCCAAATGACACTGCTGGCACCCACACCCACACATCTCCATGCAGCCTTGTCGCATGCCACGTACCCATGGTGTACTCACCTGTTGGTCTGGAGGCCCATAAAGCTGTCCATACAGGGGTAGTACCCATCCACCAGGCACTCTAACTCCAGTGAAGTGAAGGCAGGGGCCCTTTCCCCTGTCGCACGGGCCATGGCAGGTTCCAGACACAGGTCACAGCATAACACGCAGTGGAGGTGTTGACCTGTGGAAAGTCAGGAATCAAGTGAGGTTATAGTCACAAAATGGCAGTCACATCTGCGGCAGTGTACACCGTCACCGCCGGCAGTGATCCTCACTGGATACTTTACTCCATAAAGCCTTCTGCGATGACGACCAAAGCCGGCGGAGTGAGGTCACTTCCACCTGTCCCTACATACAGGACAGGCGGTTGCCATGTTATAGTGCTGGTACACAATAAAGCACTATTACTTCAGTTATGTTCAAGGGTTTTTATTGAAGTGAAAATTATGAAGGAATAGTGCAATGGAATAGGGTGATGGTAGAGGAAATTCCAGTGTAGTGGTCCAGTCTGTTTGTAGCACAGGTCCAGTGTCCAAGAGGCCATAGAAAGGGGTGCACTGGCAGTTCAAAGTGGACAAGGTGACAGAGTGGAACGCAAGGGGAACATTCAGGAGGGACTCATTTTCTGGCAGTGGTCTTGGTGTAGCAAGTGTCTCTGGTGTCTGTCCGGGTCGCAGGGACCGTTTGCGGGGTGGTTCATCTTCTGCAGGGGGAGGGATGCTGGTGGATGTGGGTCCTGTAGCAGGGCCTCCCGTCCTCTAGCTGCAGCAGACGTGGAGGGCTAGTCAGTTGACTGGCTAGTGGAAGGGGCCCGCTGGTGTGATGTGTACTCCCTCATGATGTTGGCCATATCACACAGCACCCCTGCTATGGAAACCATGGTGGTGTTCAGGGCCAGCAATTCTTTCTTGATCTCCTGGTGGTGTTCTTCCGACAGCCACTGGTTATCCTGCATGATGTCTATCACCTGACCCATCTTTTCCTGGGATTGTTGGTAGGCCCCCAGGATATTAGTGAGTGCCTTCTGGACAGTCGGTTCCCTGGGCCTGTCCTCCCCCGGTGTACAGCTGTCCTCCGAGTGTCCCTGACCCCCTGTGCCTGTGTCCCCTGAATGGTGTACCCATTGCCACTGACCCCAGGGCCCTCATTGTCTTGCCTGTGAGGTGTGGACTGGGGTCCCTGTATAGGTGAGCACACTGCTGATTGACGTGTCCTGGGGACAGAGGTCTGGGGATGTTGGGTGGCTGCTGCTGTGTTGGATACTGACGGGGAGGCTTTTTGGTGGACTAGGTGTGGGCTGGGGTAGTCGACTGACCAGTGTTCCCTGATGGGCCAGGGAGTTCATCCAGATCCAGAAGTTCAGAGTTGCTGTCATCACTTGTGGCATCTTCTGGTGGGGGACTGGGCTGGGTAGCAGTGGCACCTCCTTGCCGCTGAGATTGGCTGGGGCACCTGTGGGGATGTAAGTGGTGTATTATGCTACATGTTTGTGACATATTCTGCTTCCCTAGCTCCCCTTATATTGTTGCTGTTGCCCTGGCACCTTTACCTGTGTATGGTGATGTATTGTGAGATTGTTAGTTTTCCATGCTGTGCATGCATTGGTGGTGGGTGTACGTGCAGGGCTGGGAGGGATGTGCATGCAGTGGTTATGTCATTCAGTACTTCGCATGTAGGTTAGTTAATTGTGGTGGTGCACTGTGTGGGATGGAGTGGAATGATGGGTGTCAGGGTGAGCGATGGTAGTGGCTTGCAGATATGGGGGGATAGGTAGTAAATGTTGACTCACCAGTGTCCAGTCCTCTGGCAACTCTAGTAAGTGCCTCAGGATGCAGGACTGCCAAGACTTGCTCCTCTCATACCATCAGCTGTGATCGAGGAAGTTGGGGTTCCACCGCCAGTCCTCTGGATAGTGAGCTGATGCCTTGCTGATATGGAGCGTACCTTCCCCCGTAGGTCATTCCACCTCTTCCTGATGTCGTCCCTTGTTCGTGGATGCTGTGCCACGACGTTCATCCGGTCCATGATTCTCCGCCATAGCTCCATCTTCCTGGCAATGGAGATCTGCTGGATCTGTGCTCAAAACAGCTGTGGCTCTACCCTGACCCTGGCTATTTCCTCAACTATGGCCTGCAACACATCATCAGTGAAACGGGGTATGTTTGTGGGGGCATGGGTGTTGTGTGTGTTGTGCAGAGGGTGTTGAGTAATGTGGTGTGGTGTGGGGTGCTTGATGGATGAATAAGTGGTTGTGGTGTGTGTGTGTAGTTGTCTCTGTGATTTGTGTGGCTATCTATTGCAGTCTTTTCATGTTAGCAAAGGGTTATGAGTAAGGTGGGTGTGTGTTTTATAGTACTGTTGGTGGGTGGGTGTCGTGTGTGTATTAGTGTCAGGTGTCTGTTTTTGGTATTGGCCAATGTTGTGTTAGTGTGCATTTGGATGGCCATTATGACCGCACCGGTGTGTACCGCCAATGGTTTACCACCATTGAATGTTGGCTGTGGTTCTTCATTGGTCGTAATGTGGAGGGCGTTGTTTTGTTGGCGCAATGGTATTGGTGCTCATAACGACAGTTTAACCCTTACTTTTGGTCAGCTTGATTTGTGCTTGTGGTAGTATTCTGTCGGTTGGTGTGTGTGTCATAATATGGCGGACAGATGTTCGCCTCCGCGATGGTATGTTGGCACCCGTCACCACGTCAGTAAGCAGGATTTACCGCCAATGTAATAATGAGGGCCTAAGTTGCTTATTGACAATATTGTGTGTGTTGTAGTTTGTTCTAGTGTACACTAAAGGACTTTTCTTCTTGAAAGTGAAGCACTGGGTTGGGCCACCAGTTATTGTGCTGCTGTATGATTGTTGAGTCCTGAGCTTGAGCACTCCCAGGGTACCTCTCTGAAAAACCTATTTATGTTGAGCATCACCACCAATTTGAGTCAAGTATCGAAGGGGATGTACTTTGCCCAGTTTGAAGAGAGGCAGTATGATAGATGGAGGTACATGACAACAACTTACAAGCTTGAGGCCAATGTCGTCACGCTTGATCACCCAGTAGCCCCTGCTTCCTCCAAGACTCCCCAATTTGGGTCTTACAGAACTGAAGGAGAACATTGCAATCAACCACAGCAATCCCTACCTTTCTTTGAACCTCCAGATGGAAGAAGTATGGAGGCTGGTGGCTGACAATCTAGGCTGTGGGCCACACTGAATCTGAGTCTCAGGGCAGAATAAAACTACAATATTTTCAGGAAAGTCTTGAAAACAAAGATGTTCCAGCTTGCATTTGTCTAAATTCAATCTCTTGTTGTAGTGACTGAAAAATATCATGGTGTATCCTCCAGGGCTGTTTTTAGCGTTGGTGGCACCCAGTGGGAAAATCTTTGCTGGCGCCCTACATTTTGACCTTCTACTCCACGGATTCCTTCACTATCCCCCTCTAACGATGCCCCTCATCTCTCCACAGCCCATGTCTCACATTTAATGTTTTTTATTGCAAAAGTTATCGCAATGTAGGGTCAGAGTGCTTTGCATCACACACATTATACAAGGAAATGAATTACACAACCATTTTATAGGAAATGTTACAGAAGACGATGAGGGTACAAAATGTAGGAGCTACATATGATCCATACCTGTAGGCATTGGGTGGTACAGGTTTTTGGTCCGGAGCAATTTAAACTCAGGTTTTAAAGTGTAACATGATTATTTTACTGATTGGTAGACCAGGCAGCTTTTTGGTGTGTCTCCCCTGTCTTTTTGCCTTCTAACCTCCTGTTTTAATGGTATACTTGACTCTGTTTTTGCTGGTTTATTGTCTCTGCACACTTTACCACTGCTGATCAGTGCTAAAGTGCAAGTGCTCCCTATGTAAATTGTATTGGTGATTGGTTTGTCATATTTGATTTACTGGTAAGTTCCTAGTACAGTGCAATAGAGGTGCCCAGGGCCCGTAAATCAAATGCTACTAATTGGCCTGCAGCACTGGCTGTGCGACCCACATTAGTAGCCCTGTAAACATGGCTCAGACCTGTCACTGCAGTGTCTGTGTGTGCAGTTTTAAACTGCCAATTCGACTTGACCAGTGTACCCATTTGCTAGGTCTAACCCTTCCCTTTTTATACATCTAAGGCACCCCTAAGGTAGGCCCTAGGTAGCCCCATGGGCAGGGTGAAGGTAGGAGATGTACTGGTGTATTTTACATGTCCTAACAGTGAAATACTACCAAATTCGGGTTTCACTGTTGCAAGGCCTATCCCTCTCATAGGTTAACATGGGGGCTGCCTTTGAATAACTATTAAGCGCAGATTCCCTTTGAGAGCAGATAGAAATATGGAGTTTAGGGTCTCTGAACTCCTAATTTAAAAATACATCTTTTTGTGAAGTTGGTTTTTGGATTGTGAGTTTAAAAATGCTACTTTTAGAAAGTAGACATTTTCTTGCTTAAACCATTCTGTGACTCTGCTTGTTTGTGGATTTCCCATCTGGGTCAGTTTGACAGTTGGGCTGTTTACACCACTCCTCTAGACAGTGACACAAGGGAGCTGGGGTGTAGCCTGCATATCCTGATGAGCCATCTGAACTAGAGTGGAGGGAGGAGTGGTCACTTACACCTAAAGGGACTGTGCCTGCCCTCACACAATGCTGTATCCAACCTCCGGGTGTGTGTCTGGGGCCTGGCCTGGACAAGGAAGGATCTTAGAAACACTTGAGACTTTGTTTTGAAGTTTGCCGACTTCAAAGGCAGAAAGGAGTATACGTATTGGACCAAAAACCCCAGACTTTTAGAATCTGTCTGGAATCAAGATGAACATCTGCCAAGGAGAAGAGCTAAAGAAGGAGTACTGTTCCTTTGCTGCGTTGCTTTGCTGGATTGGCCTGCAGTTGCTGCTTCTGCCTTAAAAGAGAGCAAAGGGTGTATTTTGCTGTGTATCCTGCTTGAGAAAGTTCTCCAAGGGCTTGGAGTAGAGCTTGCCTCCTGTTGAAAGTCTCAGGGACACCAAAGACTTCAGTTTCCTTGACCTGCAGCACTGGGAACTGTGTGTTTTTTGCTGTTTAAGAGGAAAAACCACTGCGCCGGCACCAATGACGCCGCTGGCCCGAACCGTGATCTGCTGATGCCACATGGAGTCACACTGCCCCGATTCGCACCACGACCCTGGTCTCACCGACGCCATCATTGGATGACTTCACCGAGCTGCTGCTCGCACTGAGACCTGTGGGCACCGCACTCCGGCATCACCTGCTTACACCGCAGCCTGGGCATCCCAGACAACGCCACTCCTGCTGACACCGGCGCTGCTGCCTCCACCGTGGCCTGTGGACACCGATCGTGAGGTACACAAAGCAATGTCCTGTCCTGCACCGGAGCCCCAGTCCACCGACACCAGCACCATTGGCTCCAGTGTTGTCGCCAGGCATCCCTGCCTGCACCATGGCCTGTGGACACCACTTGTGAAAGTCACAAAGCACCGTCCTGTCCTGCACTGCCTGCTTTGGCCTACCGATGAGAGCGCTTCAGCAACGACGACGGCACTGACTGAGCCGTGTCCTGGTGACACCGCACGTAACATCGCTCCACTTCACACCACAGCCCTGGTCTCACGGACGCCACTGGACGCCGTCACAGAACTGCTGCCTGCACCATGACCTGTGGGCACCATATGTCACATCATCCAGCTTTGTACCGAAGCCCTGACGCCATCCACCCTCAGCGCTCCTGACTTCATCAGGCCGGAGTTCGATCCACAATGCATGTGACTTCAAGGGCCCAACGACTCCCGCACTGACTCCGGAACTGACACTGCGACGCCTCTCTCCAGAGCTCATCGCGAGGATCACGATGCTCTTCAATTCCAAAGGTACTGTCTGCGGGTCTTCTCGACACTGTAGCTGTCTGCGATGCCGCGGCCAGCCTGACCTGTTGGTTTTGTTGATCACAACGCTGTGAAAGCCCCAGGTGGAACTATTGACTTCAAGGAACTGTATTTTTCAGTTAAATCTTGCAGAATTCATATTTTTATTACTCTAAGTTGGATTTTTATCGTATTTGGTCTTGTTTTACATAGATAAATATTGTTTATTTTTCTAAAAATGGTGTGGTGTCCTTTTGTAGTGTTTTCACTGTGTTACTGTGTGTCATGTGCAAATGTTTTACACATTGCTTCTGAGGTAAGCCTGACTGCTCGTGCCATGCTACAAAGGGGGTGAGTAGGGGTTATTTGAGATGGAGGCGCCCTTCTCCTGACTAGAGTCAGGGTCCCTACTTGGACAGGGTGCAAACCGACTGCCAACTAGAGACCCCATTTCTAACACTGATCAATAATTGCAATGAAAATATTCTTTCATGCATTCCTTATTTCTTCATGCATTTAAGGAACCCAGACCAAACACCCCATCCACATCTTCAAAAAAAGCCTAAACTCAACTACCAACAAATACAGCAGTCAGCATGTTGCCTCGTATAACTACAAACAATAGATAACTTGGAACTAGGTTATGGATTTAGGTGCGCAGATACCAGGTGGCTGGAATTAATGATCCAGGATGGTATCTCTGCACCTTACTCCTCCTATTCCAAATTAATGTCAAAGGAATGAGTGATATCATGAGATCCCAGTTTCTTCACTTTAAATCCTGCGCAGTGTTCCCTTCTACATGTGATCACTGCTCCTTTTTTACCACCTGCTCTGAGTTAGGGAGACGTGGTAGAGGTGAAAAAGTTGGTAGTGGGAAGGGGAAGTTGTGGTCCAGCAGGGAGGAACATGTATGCTGCTGGGCAGGGACTGGGAAAAGCTGAAATTGAAGCCCAAACCTAAACTGTTTATAGTGGCCGGATGTTATAACTGGTAAAATGAGGTCTGGTGTTTCAGCTCTTGGGAAGTCTGGGTGCTAATAATTAGACAGACTGTTAACTTGGAATAGGGGCCTCAGTCCTCCCTAGGGTAGATATTCCCCAAGTCCTGACTGTTGCAGTGAATTAATAATATCGAAGGAGTTGGTGGTAAATTATTGTATTAAAACCATTGTAATTAGGGTTCCCGGTTTCATGGTATTTTGTAGTGTAAAAATGAAGCTACAACGGATATATTTCCATATTTATTTAACCGCCAAATGTATTCTCGTGTTTGAATGTCAATCAATCATTCAGTTATTTGTATGGCGATGCACTGTCACCTATGGGGGTATCTGGGCGCTTGGGCATGATGTCTCTGTCGAAAAGCCAGGCCTTGAGTCTCTTCCTGAAGCCCACCATCAAGGGTGCAGTATGGGGGAGAAGGTGGTTCCAGGTTTTAGCTGGGATGTAGGAGAAGGATCAGCCACGGCTGAGACATTTTCTGAGAGTGTGTCCAAAGGCCTACAAGGAGGAGCGCAGGTGTCTGGCAGGTTGGTGGAGGCTTAGTTGTTGGTTGATGTAGGCTGGTCCTTGATCATGTAAGGCTTTGTAGGTGTGTGTGAGGAACTTGAACTGGCATCTCTTCTGGATGGGGAGCCAGTGGAAGTCTCTAAGGTGGAGGGGAGTGCCCTTAGGGAGGTCTAGGATGAGTCTGGCTGCTGCTTTATGTATGATCTGCAGACTTTTGAGGAGCTGGGTGGAGATGGTGGCGTAAAATGCGTTGCTAGTCAAGACAGCTGGGGATGAGGGCTTGGGTGATGGTTTTCCTGGTGTTGAATGGGACCCTTTTGAAGATTATGCAAAGCATGCAGAGGGTGTAGAAGCAGGCTAAGGCTACTGCATTGATTTGCCGCTTCATTCTTAGTTCACCGTCGAGGATGATGCCGGGGTTGCATGCATGGCCCATGTGTGTGGGTTTGAGTTGGGCTAGCCACCATCTGTGATCCCAGATGTAGCTGTTTTTCCTGAAGATCAGAACTTCTGTTTTGTCGGGGTTGAGCTTAAGCCAGGTGGTTTTTATTCAGTCGGCAACATTGGTCATGGTGTTGCAGAAGTTTGTTATTGTGGTGGAGTATTCGGAGAGTGAGAGGATGAGTTGGGTATCATCAGCGTACAATATGATATTGAGGCCATGGGATATGACAGTGTCTGCGAGGGGGGGGTCATGTAGATATTTTTGGGTGCGGAGGTGAAAAGAGGCAGCTGTACTCTCTGAGTGCGTACACTCAGGAAGGAGGCGATCCATTTGAGAGCTTTTTTCTTGTAAGTCTATGCTGTGGAGTCTGTTGACAGAGTTGTGGTGGGAGACGGTGTTGAAAGCTGCGGATAGTTCTAGGAGGATCATGGCAGTGGTCTCCCTGTGATTGAGGAGTGCACTGACCTCATCCATGGAAGCAATGAGTGCAGTTTTGGTGCAGTGGTTGGTGTGGAATCCTGATTAGGAGATGTCTTCCAGTTGGTTAGTGAACTGTTGATTGATGGCCTTCTCGAGCACTTTGGCAGGGTAGGGGAGTGGAGAGATGTGTCAGTAATTTCTGAATTCACTGGGGTCGACGTTGGGATTTTTAGGAGGGGTTTGACTTCCATTTGTCGAGGGAAACTGCTTACATGACGGAGAAGTTGAGGATGCTGATGAGTTGAATGCTGATGTGGTTGGTTCCAAGGTTGAATAGACGGTGTTGGTGCATGGGTTGGTGCACCCACACTGCCACAGAGTGGATGGATGACACAATGGCTGCCGTGGATTTCATGGTGAGTGGTGTCCATGAGGTGATCATTCTGTGATCATTCTGTTGGTGTATGCTGATGCTTGAGGGAGCTGAGGTTGGAGATTGTAGATTTGGGGGTCATAGTTGTTACAGAGAGTGGCGATTTTGCTGTAGAGGTTTTATGAGAAGAAGTTGCAGAGTTCTTGGGAAGGGTGGATGGTGTTCTCTGCAGCTGTAGGGTTGGAGAATTCTTTGACTGTTCTAAGCAGTTCTTTGTTGCGGGGGGCTGCTGAGTCAATATGTGTGGTGTTGGTGGCTGTCTTGGCTTCCTTGATTTGTCGGTGATAGTGGCTGAGGGCTGTTTTGTAAGCTGCTCTGTCAAAATGGTGTTTTATGTGGTGACCTTCTTCACATTTCAGAAACAGGCATTCAAGATATATGTTTGCCGTGGAGTATGCATGATGGGCACCTCAATAGTGGACTGAAGGATCAGTTTCATTAACAGCATGTTGCCTGTCCTCTTCCTTCGCTCCTTCACCAAAACAAAGTTAATGGACAATTATGGTTGTGGTGCAGATAAATTGTATTTCTGTTCCAGCACTGACACATGTAGTACTGGTGACCAGGATTAAGAAGCATGCATATAGTTACCTGGGCATCTTGGTAGCCCTAGAGCAATAGCCAATAGAAGTGGTGAAGATGTGTGGCTCAATTCTTTCACATAGCTATTGATGAAGTTGAACCCCTGGTGGTCCTAGGTGGAGCAATAGCACATTGGTGAAGATATGTGAAGTGCCTTCATTTCCATTAGCTGTGAGAGGCCGATTCCAGAGGGCCCTTTTCATAGCCCAGAGGAGGTGGCAACATGTTGAAATTGCAGGTTGTGGCCTCTTCTCTTGTGTTTTCAGTAGCCCTAAAATTGACGATTCTGAGCTCTGTGGCTGGTGCAGAGCAACATGCTGTATGGGAGGCAAACTTATTCAAAGAGAGAGCAGTAGATTTCAGGACTGCTCTGCTTTACTGTGGAAACTCAAAGACCATGATACGGCAGTGAACAATTGTACTTTATTTCTTATTTAATATTGGCAGCGTAAACAACACAGTAATAATACTACACCAATTAGTAATGGCTTCTTCTCAGATTCCATAGACCTTGGGATTCCTTAATACCTTTTTATGACTAGTGGGTTTCAGTCCCTTGCCACAGTCTTTCTCCATATTGTGTAAAAATATCTGGGTTCACACAGTACATTTTTTCTTCCTCTGTGTTGCAGTGGATATATTACCTACGTTTATTTATGGGCAACTTCAACCTTGACCCAGGAGCAGAAAAGTAGGAGAAATCAGGGCTTGAATTCAATTCATAATGCAGCCACCTCAGGTTACAAAAGATCCATTTTACATGTGGAGTCCCCCAAGGATCCATGCTGTCTCCTGTCATCTTCAACTTTTACATGGAGTCATTTAACGTTCTGCTCACAAGTAATAGCATCAAGAATCACTAACAAGCCAAATGATACAAAATTATACTTGAAAGTGTACTCTGCTTCAGATGTACAATGCCTCAAAACACTGCTAGAACATCATCCAGACCTGTATGTCTAACGTCAACCTGAGTTTTAACCCACCTAAGACAGAATTTCAATTTCCTACCAAGAACGAAAACAAGGTACAGTACAAACCTGTCTCAATGACAAGAACCTTGATGGGTTCAAACCCAAACTTTCACCGAATGCCAAACCACTTGGATTTACCATGGACAACAACCTTTTCTTTAAGGAACACATTGCCAGAAAACAAATACAGCGTGGCACCAGCTCCGTCTTCTAAAGATGCCAAACCGTTCCTTCCAGAAAGGACTTCAGAACTGCTGTACAAGCCTTTGCACTTTTGCATCTGAATGGAGGTCATGCCCTAGTCAATAGCCTTCCAGACTCCACACTGGCTCCTCCTAGCACCACCCTACAACTTTTATCCAGGGCCTGAAGATTTATGATCACATTCCCTCCCATCTTCAGTGGCTTTCATTACCAGCCTGCACCGGCTTCAAAACCAGCTGCATCATTTAAAAAAGCCATCAGAACCAGCATCCCTGCTTAACAAGAGTACTGTCTCTGGTTGCGCTTGGCACATCCCCAGTCAGGACACCACTAGATTACTCTAAGAAAAACAATACAACAAACCTTTTCCATCCATGCATCCAGGATGTGGAACAACATTATCTTAGCCATCGGAACTGCCCCAACGCTGCTCCAGTTTAGGAAAGAATTGAAGACTCACCACTTTAAAGAACTCTACATCATTGTACATTAACTATCCCCAACTCAACTTCCTCACCTAGAATTTGCTGACTTTAAGCTTTAAGACTTTAAGCCTTTGGTGATGGACAGCACTCTGCTGCCTTTTGACTAGGTTTGTTCTATAGAAATAACATACATGCCTACCTACATATATACTCTCCAAACCTTTTCGAAGCAGATCATTTCTATTAGCATTGTTCTCAAAGCTTGCCATGATAAAATAAGGAGGAGGCAACAGTTTCTATTCCAGTTCTCTGCAGTGGGGGCTTCCATTGATCTTGGCTTGATCTGTTTCTTTTTGTTGACACTCACCCTATGCACACAAATGGATTAGTGTTTTGACCAGGGAAAGCGGGGGACTGCTGGGTGTTAGGAAAATTAATGGATTCCAGTGGTTTCCAGAAGCTTGCGTCACAGAAATGCAAGGGAAAATGTGTGATTTTGAGATTTTCAGGGCATTGTGGGTAAGAAAACATCATAGGATCCATGCAAAGCACACCACCCTGGTCTCTTCCGGGTATCTACTTTTTAGAAATGTCTGGATTTGTTAGGTTTCCTTAGGTGGCGGCAGAGCCCTGGCCCAGTTCATGCAATTACCCCCATTGCCAAATCAGGTCAATTTATTGATCAGAAATGTTGATGTCTTCACCGTATATGCTGGGGTTTTCCTTTCATAGATGTTAGGCCCACCTATACAAGAATGACAGTGCTTCTATTGGAACAAGTATGAGAACTCTGAGCAGTAAGAATTCTTCAGATCTCTGTGTACTGTGGAAGTTTACATTAAAGAAATGCCAGGAAAATGCATTATTTGAGGAAGAGTTTGAGGTAGCTATAGCATTGTAGGTAAGAAAACAGGATGGGATCCAAGCAAGGCTTATCATCCTGGATTTCCCTCGAAGTCTACTTTTCAGAAATGTCTGGGTCTGGTAGGTTTCCAAGGGTGGCAGCTTACCCAAGCACAGAATGTGCAGCCATTCAGGATTGCAAGTGGGACTATAGTTGGATTCATATGTAAAAAAACAACACCCAAAGGAAATAAATGTTGTCTCACTTGCCTTTTGGATGGGAATGTTTTAGTCTATGGAAAGACTGTTGAGGCTTTTGTGGTGAGGGGGAGCCTGATATCTAGATGGGCCAGACCCACCCCATTATTTTATTAAAATAAAAAAACCCTGCCATCCACTGGGCTTTCTGTCCCTCTGGAGACAAACTGTGTGCAAACCTACTCTCTGCCCTGCAGGGAGGACAAAATACTGGTTTGTCCCTTTTAGGGTGGGGTTGACCAATGCCAAAATGCAAAATCCCTGGTGGCTTATTTATGGGGAATTGGCATAGGGCAGCACTGCAAGTCTTCTTACTGTGCTGCCCTACACCAATGCAGAAGGGCAGGAATGCACCATATTTATGCAATACGATGCATTCCTGTCCTTTCCTCCAGTGCTGGTGCACAATTGACTGCCTAGCGTTAATGCAGGCACCCTTGCACCATGGTGCAGGGGTGCCTGCGATGCATGCAGGATTGTATTTGTGCAGGAAGGGGCACCTACCTGCACACAGCCAGTCCTGAGAGGCGTTTTCCTCTTTCCACGTGTGCTGAAGAAAACGAAGAGGAATGAAAATATTTCTTCTTGTTATGCCTGCTCTGAGGAGGTGCAAGGTTTTGGTGATGCCTCAGGTTTACATGATTAAATAAATCTATGGCAGCGTCAAAATGCTTGTTTGTTGTGTGGGAAGACCCATCCCAACATCCCTGGAACGGCTCCCTGGCAGAAAGACAGGCAGCGCAGCAACTTGCGCTCCTTGTCTTACTCCATAAATAAGAGGCCATTTAAAGCCACTCAAAATGGCTTGCGTAGCATCATAGATTTGGTTGAGGGGCTTGTGCCACTGGAGAGTACATAAAAAGTGACGCTCAATGGCATAAGCCTCTCATAAATATGTCCCCTGGAGCTTAGTGGGCTTCCTACTCCCTGGAGGCAGATTTTGGGCAACCTCTCCAATTGGGAGAAATTTCTTATCTCCCCAAGTGGGGTAGAGAGACCCAATGGCCACTTCTGGAGCACGGTATGGCTTGATGCTAATGCCCATTGTTTTATTTGTTTTGGTGCCATTTTGAAATCCCTGGTGTTTTTGGGGCTTTCTGTCCCACCCCATGGAGGTAGATTAGGGCAAACCTTCAATCTTGCCCTAGGGCAGAAAGGCTGTTGCACCCTTTTTGGTGGTGGGCCCTTGCCAGGGTCATGGGGGCCAACCACCACCTCTATGTTTTTTTTATACAAAATATACTCCTGGGTGTCTAGTGTGCTTTCTGTCCCCCTGAGGAAGGCAGATTAGGGCAAACCTCCAATTGACACCGCACAGGGGGGCAGAAAGACTGTTTCCCCCTTTTTGGTACCTCGCTGAGTTGCCCTGTTCCACAGGAAAAGTGCAGAAATTTGCTGTATCTACAGACACAGCACATTTCTGTCCTCTCTCCCTGCAAGGCGCATGATGGGCTGCTTAGCACTGATGCAGGCAACTTTGCATCATGGTGCAAGGATGCCTATGTCTCAGACAGGATTGTTTCAGTGCAGGAATGGACACCTTCCTGCACAAAAAGAATCCATCAAGGTTTTTCCTCTTTCTACTGGTGCTGCAAAATGCAGCACATTTAGAAAGAGGAAATAACGAGGAGAAATAAAGACACTTCTTCTCTTTGTAGGGAGGTGTAAGATTTTGACGGATTACCAGGTTTAGAATTCCTTGTAAATCTGGGAATGCGCTAAAACCCATGGGTGTTGTGTGGGAAAACCCAACACAATGGCCATGAAACACTTCCCAAATGCAGTGTAAGGCAACGCAGCAACTTGCGGTGCCTTGCCACACACCATATCTAAAAGGCTATGAAAAGCCTTGCAAAGTGGCTTTGCATGTCCTTGAATAGGGGCGCTTCACTATGCACTGAAACACAAAAAGTGATGAACCAGCGGTGCAGGAGGCTTGTAAATTAGCCCCACTTTGTGTGGTAGATATGTCAAGGCATCTAGGCATTTTAAGTAATTTTCCTCTGACGCTGGACAATCTTGGTTTGCCTGTGGTCCAGTAAGCAGATGACACTGCCATTTTAGACACTACTTCCAGCATTCACTTAACACTTTACTTCTTTATAGCAATATCAAGGATTTGCTGGCGGGAACGTCATGAAAAATACACTTGGTGGATGAGAGGTAGCAGAATTGAACAGTCAATCATATATCATTATATTGAGCACTTGGCAACATTGTAAGGCAACACCTTGCTGTATTTTTAAAGCGACGAAACATAGAGTAGTACAGTTGCAATCTAACTTGAGGTGATTATACCTCAATCTGCACACCCCTTCAACAACTTCTGTTATATGATGGCTGTCAGGGCAATTGATCAGGCTATGACAAACTATTTTGAGGGGGATGGGTATGTGCAACTGGTTTACCGAGTGGTGAGATTTTTAGACTCGGCACTTCGAAAACTGGAAAGGAAAGGCTCAGTGGTGCATAATGTAAACTGTGACTGTTCGGTATGATTACTTGAATACTGTGTTTAGGCTAATAATATGGCAGATTGTTAATGTAATATATCTGACCTTAATTTTACATGTTTTTAAAAGTTTTTAAAGGGATGGTTTTACTTGATGTATTTATTGTGATGATTTTAATGAACTTTCCATAAAATTGATTGACAATAATTACCTGTACCACTCAGCAGGCAATAACCATCAGTTCACATCATGCTGCACTTTCAGCCAAAACTGGATGTCATTTGCCTTCCTAAAGCTCATACCCCTACCACAAAGCTTCCACGAGCAATAATGAACACTGGCATGTGGACATTCAGCATTCTCATTACAAAAGAACAATACTAGAGAAGTACAGTTTGTTGAAACACAGCAGCCTCGAATCAACTGTCTCTACTTGGGAATCCAAAAGCTATTCACTGCAAACACAGAATTCAAATGATCACCTAGCCCTAGTCCTATATTACCATAAAGGCAGCACTGCCCTATTGACTAGCCTTGCTGAGTCATTTTGGGCTTCACTCAAAGGAGACCCGAATGCAGCCATCCATCGCATAAGTGAAAGTGTAAGTAAGAACCACGCCAGGCCCACCCTTACCACACCTAAGCCAAAAAGCACTGCTACCAAAACCACATCTAGGCCAAGTAGCCTCACTACCATAATCACACCTGGGCTAAGAATCCCAACTACCCTAACCACACCTAGGCCAAGAAGTCCAACTACCCTAATCGCACCTGGGCCAAGAAGTCCAACTACCCTAATCACAACGGGGCCAAGAAGCCCAACTTCTCTAATCACACTTGGGCCAAGAAGCCCAACTACCCTAATCACACCTGGGCCAAGAACCCCAAGAGCCCTCATCACACCAGGGCTAAGAAGCCATCTACCCTAACCACATTGAGGCTAAGAACCAACCTTCTACAGTCACACCTAAGCCAAGAAGCCCAACAACATTAATCACACCTAGTGCAAGAATCCCAACTACCCTATCACACCTCGGCCAAGAAGCTCATCCAGGCAGGAACCGCAAACCTGTTGCCAAGCTTTATCCAGATTGGAATCTTTAACTACAGGAAGGAGAACACTGAAATTAAAGATTGTGACACTCTTCTACAATTTAGGAAAGTACTAAAGAGACACTTGTATCTTTGATAACGAACAGCCCTTGCCCATGCGAACGGACTAATCTTATTCTCTACATCCCCTATCTTAATGTCATGTCTAAATCACTTCCCTTTCCCTCTTTCATTCCCATATTAATTTTTAGATTGTTTTGTGCAACCCAACACCTGTTCAGCGCTGTGATGTAATGCAAAGTCGTGCCTGTGCTTGATAAAATCCCAATATAAAATAATTTAAATAGAAGGAGCGATTATCATGATAAACGGAATGCAATGGATTGTGGCTGAATAGGATTTACCTATACAATAATTCATATTTGATACTTGCCTCTACAGGTGTCCTTCATGTCAGCAATAACTGTTTTTGTGTCAAATGTATTTTAGCCAGAAATGTTATTTGATATCGGAAAATAAAAATTGCATAAATATTGCATAATACCATATAAGGCTCCTCTTTCTTCCTAGTCCCGGTTCGAGCAGTAACTATCTGCAGGAGCTGTCCTCTTGACTCACCCAGCTGTTGTCTGTTAGGGCTGACACCTTGTCATCTGATGGCTTCCCACGTGGTGTCTTTTTACACAGTATCAGCGTTTATTAGGGTCAAGCCTGCAAGAGCATGCGCTAGTGCCTGTCTCGCTTGTGAGAGTCTGTTGTTAACTAAAAAGGGCTTGGAGCCTACCTGTTGCTTGCCATTTGTTGGCTCACATGGCACTCTTCTTTAAAGCCTCATTATTTGGCACTGCAAGCAAAGCAACATTTCTGTTCCTGTCTGTGGAACAGGGACCAAGCATTGATTAGTTCAACTTAATCAGTTCCCGTCCTCTGCTGCCAACATGATTGAGATGCTTCTTTTTAACTTCTAGGGCCCTGCAAAAAGAAGGAATGTGAAAACACGTGGCCAGCAGGGCAAACAAAACTGAAATTTGTTTTATTCTATAGTAAACTCTTTTTCATTTCACCAAGTCTTCTCACTTTGTACTCATGTTTTGTTTTGTTTTTGCTCATGGGTGCTGTTCTACAAAGATGATTATCTTGTTCTAAATGTTGCAAAGCAACCTTGTTTCTTTCTTACGTGTAATTTCCGAAATTATGTTGTAACACATAAACATGCAGTACACCCCAATCCATCCTACTCCAATCCAATCTTATCTGCTCCAATCCAAGCCAGTCCACCCTACCTCACTGTACACAAATCCACACCACTCAATCCAATCCAATCCAATCCACTCAATCTAATCGACCCCCTGTCCAATCCAATCCACCCCACTCCACTCAACCCCACCCCACCCCACTCCAAACCAAACCACTCACTCCAATCCACCACACTCCAATCCTCCCAAACCACCTCTCTCCAATCTGCCCCACTCCAATGCATAACAATCTGCCCCACTCCAATAAAAAAACAATTTGGCCCACTCCAGTCCAAAACAATCTGCCCCACTCTTGTCCCAACATGATGATTATCTTGTTCTAAATATTGCAAAGCAACCTTGTTTTTTTCTTACGTATAATTTCAGAAATTATGTTTTAACACGTAAATGTGCGGTACACCCCAATCCACCCAACTCCAATCCAACCTTCTCTGCTCCAATCCATGCCAGTCCACCCCACTTCACTCCACACAAGTCCACTCCACTCATTCCAATCCACGCAATTCAGTTGACCCGTTGGCCAATCCAATCCACCCCACTTTAATCAACCCCACCCCACCCCACTCCAAATCAAACCACCTACTCCAATACACCACACTCCAATCCTCCCAAACCACCCCACTCCAATCTGCCCCACTCCAATCCATAACAATCTGCCCCACTCCAATAAAAAACAATCTGGCCCACTCCAATCTAAAAAACAATCTGCCCACTCCTGTCCCAAACAATCTGCCCCACTCCAATCTGCTCATTGCCAATCCAAAACAATCTGCACCATTGCAATCCAAAGCAATCTTCTGTGCTCTAATCAGCCCCACGCCAATCCAAAACAATCTGCCCGACACCAATCTGCCCCATGCCAATTCAAAACAATCTAACCCACTCCAATATGCCCTCTCCAACCCAAAACAATTTGCCTCATTCCAATCTGCCTCACTCCAAACCAAAACAACATGCCCCACTCCAATTCAAAACAATTTACCCCTCTCTAATCTGTCCCACTCCAATCCAAATAATATGACCCATTCCAGTCCACCCCACTCTAATCTGGCACACTCTAGTCTCCCACAAACAATCTGCCCCACACCAATCCAAAACAATCTGCCTATCTCTAATCTGCCCCACTCCAATACAAAACAATCATCCTAAACTCCAATCTGCCCCACTCAAATCCACTTTAATCTGCCCCTCTTCAATCTGCCTCACTCCTATACGTCCCACTGCTATCTGGCCCACTCCAATCCAAAAAACACACCTCCACCGAAATCTTCCCCACTCCAGTCCCCCAATCCAAACTACGCCATACCAATTCAATCCACCTCACCTCACCCCAACCCAATCTACCCCACTCCAATCCACCTCACTCTAGTCCAAGACAATCAGTCCCACTCCAACCCAAAACAATCTGCACCACTCAAATCTGCCCCACTCCAATCTGCCCAGATTAAAATCCAAAACAATCTACCCCACTCCATTCTGCCTCACTGCAATCAAAAACAAACTGCTGCACTCTAATCTGCCCCACTCCAATCCCAAACAATCTGCCCTACTCCAATCTGCCCACTCCAATCGTAAACAATCTGCCCAACTCCACTCCAGTCCAATCCACAACAACCCACCCCACTCAAATCAAGTCTACTAAAATCCAGCCAACTCCACCCCAATCTAATCCACTCAATCCACCCACTCCAGTTCCCCCACTCCAGTCTACCCAACTCTAATCCAGCCCACTCCATAAATCCACCCCACTGTAATCCACCCCACACCACTGAAATCCACCCACCACACCCCAATCCACCCAAACCCCAATCCTCCCCACCCTAATCCAATCCTCCCCATCCCAATCCATACTAATTCAATCTACCCCAGTCCATGCGATCCACCTCACTCCAACCCAGTCCACCTCACTCCTAACCAATCCACTTCACTCCAATTCTCTGCAGTCCACCCCACCACTTGTCTGCCACACTTGAGTCCACCTCACCCCATCTAATTCACCTCACCCCATTTAATCCACCCCACTCAATCCAATTAATCCCACTCCAATCCAATCCATTCCTTCTAAATACAAACTAAACCACTCCAATCCACCCACTCCATTCCACCCCACTCCAGTCCACAGCAATCACCTGCCGCTCTCCAATCCACCTCTTTTAAACCTACTTCAATCCAATCCACACAAACCCATCCCACTTCAATTTACCCTGCTACAATCTAATCCAATTCTGCACACCACCCCAAATCCACCCCATCCCAATCTAATCCATTTGACCCCACTCCATTTCAATCCACCCCACTTCAGTTTACCCCACTCCTCTTCAATCTACCATACTCCACCCCAATCCACCCCATGCCAATCCACTCTACTCCAATTTACCTCACTCTACCCAATCCAATCCACCCCACTCTTCAATCTACCCCACTCCATTCTGCCTCACTGCAATCAAAAACAAACTGCTGCACTCTAATCTGCCCCACTCCAATCCCAAACAATCTGCCCTACTCCAATCTGCCCACTCCAATCGTAAACAATCTGCCCAACTCCACTCCAGTCCAATCCACAACAACCCACCCCACTCAAATCAAGTCTACTAAAATCCAGCCAACTCCACCCCAATCTAATCCACTCAATCCACCCACTCCAGTTCCCCCACTCCAGTCTACCCAACTCTAATCCAGCCCACTCCATAAATCCACCCCACTGTAATCCACCCCACACCACTGAAATCCACCCACCACACCCCAATCCACCCAAACCCCAATCCTCCCCACCCTAATCCAATCCTCCCCATCCCAATCCATACTAATTCAATCTACCCCAGTCCATGCGATCCACCTCACTTCAACCCAGTCCACCTCACTCCTAACCAATCCACTTCACTCCAATTCTCTGCAGTCCACCCCACCACTTGTCTGCCACACTTGAGTCCACCTCACCCCATCTAATTCACCTCACCCCATTTAATCCACCCCACTCAATCCAATTAATCCCACTCCAATCCAATCCATTCCTCCTAAATACAAACTAAACCACTCCAATCCACCCACTCCATTCCACCCCACTCCAGTCCACAGCAATCACCTGCCGCTCTCCAATCCACCTCTTTTAAACCTACTTCAATCCAATCCACACAAACCCATCCCACTTCAATTTACCCTGCTACAATCTAATCCAATTCTGCACACCACCCCAAATCCACCCCATCCCAATCTAATCCATTTGACCCCACTCCATTTCAATCCACCCCACTTCAGTTTACCCCACTCCTCTTCAATCTACCATACTCCACCCCAATCCACCCCATGCCAATCCACTCTACTCCAATTTACCTCACTCTACCCAATCCAATCCACCCCACTCTTCAATCTACCCCACTTCACTCCAATCCACCCCACTCCACTCCAATCGAATCTATTCCAATCCACCCCACCCTACCCCAATCAGTCCACCCCGGTTCAGTACACCCCTCTCACATCTAGTTCATCCAGCCCACTCCAATACAACCCAATCCAACACTCCAATCCTACCAAAACCAATACAGCTCAGTCCAAACCACCCCACTGTAATCCACCCACCTATAGTCCAATCCACCCCACTATAGTCCAGTCCACCCCACTCCAATCCAATTAATCCAATCCACCCCATCCCATTCCAATCCAGTCCACCCCACCCCAGTCTAAAATAATTCACCCCACCCAAGACCTATCAACCCAATTCAATTTACCCACCCCAATTAAATCTACTCCAATCTACCACACTCCACCCAATCCCCCCACTCTACTCGAAACCAAATCTTCACATTACCCCAGTCCACTTCACCCACTCCACTTTATTCCACCCCACTTCACTCTACGCCACTCCACTCTGCAACACTTCACTCTACAACTATGTCTGCCACAGAACCACTCAAGTCTGCAACACTTCACTCCCCCTACTCCACTTTATGACTCTCTACTCCAACAAATCAACTCTATAACACTACTCTCCCACTCCACTCTATAGCACTCTAACCCACTAATTTTTAGCCATGCTGAACAGCAGTCACAATGGTGTACATCATGGCAAAAATGCAATGCCAAGGCGAGACCTGTTTGCCAATGCTTGTATTTCTTGTTTTCCTTCAGCCAACCCCCATCAGCATGGGTGTTCCATCTGCCCTTCAGCTATATTGAGATTTCATAAAACAGAGCAACCAGCTGCCTGGGATTTATCAGTGGTGGCTTGTAAGTATCTGAGTCCCAAAGATCTCCCACAATTGGTGCTCTCAAGGTGGTGGGATACATCTTTGGTGTAGCAGGCATTCACCTATGCCGACTGCTTCTTGTGAGCATGGCATGGAAGGAAAATGTACCAAGGAGTCAGTCTCACCTAGACTGTCGTCAGAAATGTGTGTGCTTTTGTTTCCTCAATCCTCAGATTGGCCGCATATAGGAGGGGTTGAGCACATGCTTCCTTGTTCTTCAATAGCCATTCTGCCAACGGGATCCCGAACTGATCCCCCCGGATATCTTGGACCTCAGTGCCTCTGACCTTACTGTTGTGTTCATGAACTCCATAGACCCTGGTTGGTGTGAAACAGTTTGATACCATGGTAAACATACTCCCATCGCCAAAGCCCTCATTGCTACCAAAATTGGAGACAGTTTGTAACTACGAAACATTTTGCTGAATCATGTAGAAACAGCCAGCTAAGGTTTGTAATATCAGACACGCCACATTCTGAGGCTATATTGAACGCTGGTTTTGCAAAACGTGTCCACTTCTTATGGTAGGCCGTTTCTCCTTTCTACTCTTCAGTGTTACCCAAACAACAGCTTCATTCCCAGCGACCTGATGATTGTAAAATTGTGCACAAGTGGTGTTTGCGCAAGGTTTTAGTCACAGCTTGCATGCAAATTGCCCTCAGTCGCAGGAATTTTCACTCATACAATTGCCTGGAACAAATTGTGAAAATACCACATTGCAGAATTGTGGATATTGTGTGGAAAAAAACTGTAGATGGACAGACCTTTCATGCAAGTTAGTTCACATTGCGTAACAAAAATAGATACAGTGCAACAACAGGATTTTTCTGACGTTTTTGACACCTGATTTTAACATGGCACTCCGAGTGGGGAGAAGGTTGGGAAACTGATGTCTGTGAGGTGGAAGCGCTGGGGGCACTGTACATCTTCCCACGGCACTGTGAGTCATTTCACGAGCCCATTTCTTTTATATTTCGTTAATGCTTGGATGAATCAGAACATCCACCAAGCACTCGCGGACACTATGAACCAGATGCTGGCCTCGAACTGGATCCCCGGCCTCTGCTGGTTTCCAAATTAGTGGAACTGCACACGAGAAGAGTGAGTAAAACACAGTAAATGGGTTCCAGGAAGCCCACAAAAGGGGCCTCGGGGATATGTTAATCAAAAGCAGCTATCTCCTTAGTGGAACAGATTTTCAGTTGCAGTGAAGCAGGAAATATTACTGCTAATTTGCAAACGTCAGTTCCCACAAACCCTACATTACGCACTCCATGGCGGTTGGACACCATGGGAAAATAGGAACATTTGTGGATTAGAAGAGGGAACCAGATTTAATAGCTTTTACGGTGCTTTAAATCTCATCTTTTTCAGAGGCTCTCCATTTTTTAATTAAATTAAATATTTACCATATATTACAAGCTCTGTGTGAGAGGTGTATTACAGTACATTTTTCTAATATTCAAACCATCCTGCATAAAGTGAGAAAGAAATTCCCCCTCCAGTTTTAACATGAACCATCCAGTGAAAAGAAAGAAATGCTGGACACTAAACCCCAATCTGCACCACCATCAATCACAGACTATACCGATCCAGTTGGAGCCGTTCTTAATTTGTCTAGTTACACTCTGAGAACCCAAATGACATCATTCAGAAGACAGACCTTCTACTTCTCACATTTAAAAGTCTGCCATGCGCACTAAAACCCTAATGTAGTAGCGCCTGCATTCACAAGGCAGAACAGAAAAAACATTGGCCTTCATTTGCAAAGAAATTGCTTCAAAATGAAAAGGTAAAGCTGGGTGGCATACTGCCATTATTTCACACATTAAACAACACCATCTGACATTAATGAATAAAGAGCTTGAAAAATGCATAACATATTAATTCGAATAGTATAAATATAGATTTGCTTCTTTCAAAATTCTTACATTGTTTTTTTTCTCGAAACATAGGTTTAATTACTTCAGAGGGCACTTCAGTTCTTTGCTAACAAGTTGAACATGTTTTGTGGCATAGGGCCCGATGTACTACAGTTTTTAGCGTTTGCAAATGGAGATTCGGCCCGTTTGCTACCGCTAAAACGGCCTGTGGCATGTACAAACCCTATTTTATGATTCAGTAACTGGATACCTACTCGCAAAATAGGGTTTGCTGGTCGCTATTAGGAAGGTGCGTGCCAAGGGTGTCCCTTCCTAACAGAGAGTCACAGGGGAATGTACGATTCTTTTGCCACCGGAATGAGGTTGCAAAACAATTGCACTTTACAGCCTAGTTCATGTAGGTAGTAAGCCAGTCACAAATGGGAAGGAGTTTCCAGAAGTCTCTACTTGTGAAGGATGAGATATAGAAGGGAATACACTTGGATGTGTAAGAGTAGCTGGATCACTGGGATAAATCAGACAGACGTATTACAGTAAGGGTCCTAACAGTCTCCTTTAGGGTCTTCGACAGAGTATAAGCCCAAATACTGTCTATTCCAAGAAGGTCCTAAACCAGCAGTGGAGGCTATGTGATGAGAAGCAAATAACCAATAACTAATATTCTACAATCACTCACAAGTATTGCAAGCGAAGCCACAAAGTGGTACATAGCAACATCCTATGAATCCGTTACCGCTAAGGCTTGCTCTCCAGCCCTGAAGGAAGTGCTCTGCACATTTTCTTTAATGGTGTGCTTGATTCCACCTTGCATTGTGGATTCATATGAGGCATCCTCACAATCACTTAGGCCCATATTTATTCTTTTTTAGCGCCGCATTTGCACCATTTTTTGACACCAGAGTGGCACAAACTTACAAAATATAATTGTATTTTGTAAGTTTGGGACGCTTTTGCATCAAAAAATGATGCAAATGCAGCGCTAAAAAAGTATGAATATGGGCCCTAGTATCTTTGTAACACACTCATTTGCTAACGGAAACACTCACTGACAAGCCCATTTGCAGTGAAACAGACTTTCTCCAGGTTGCAGAGTGCACTTCCCCAGGTCTTAACAGGAAGGAGAGACATATGATACCTCTGTCAATGACGGGAAATGTCCTAAACAATGCGTTGTAAACAAAGCAGACGTTTATCACATAAGCGTAACAACGCTTTATGGAACAACGACTGCCTTTTTCTGTGCCTTAACCACGCATGTGCCAAACTATGCATTTGCATGGTTAAAGGAGAGAAAAAGGCAGAGAGCAGTCTAGTGGATCGGGAGAGAACGTGGTGAGTTAAGTGGGGCTAGGGCTGGGTTGGGGTAGTTTATAGGGGTGGGCTGGATTAAGGGATTGGGGTGGGTGGGGGGTCGGGCAATTTCTTTTATAGGGGCAGGGTGAGGGGTTTGGGGAAGTTTCGTTTTTTGGTCTTAGGGTGGGTCGGGGGACTGATTAGTTTATTTTTTAGGGGAGGGGTGGGGGTGTTGTGGTATTTTTTTAGGGCTTAGGGTGGGGGTGTGGTAGTTTATTTTTTGGGGTGGTAAAAGTCTTAAGGAAGGGCATGAGGAGAGGAGGAAGGATCGGGAAAGGACACAGTGAGGTAAGTGGGGTTGGATTTAGTGCTTATCAGGGTAGTTTATTTTTTAGGGGCGTGGTGGGGGTGTTAGGGTAGTTTTTTTATAGGGCTTTCAGGTAGTTACTTTTTAGAGGCAGGGAGGGGAGGTGGGGTAGTTTATTTTTTAGGGGTGAGGAAGATTTAAGGAAGAAGATGGGAGGAGAGAAAAGGAGGAAGGATCGGAAGATTACGCGTTGAGGTAAGTGGGGATGAAGTGAGGAAAGTGGGGTTGGGGCAGGGTTTTGTGTAGTTTTTTGTGTAGTTTTTAGTGGTGGGGTGGATTTAGGGCTTCGGGTGGGTGGGAGGGGAGGGTTAGTTTATTTGTTAGGGGTGGGAGTGGAGGGGGTCTGGATAGTTTATTTTTTAGGGCTTAGGGTGGGTGGGGAGGTCAGGTTAGTTTAGTTATTAGGGGTGTGGGAAGGTTTTAGGGCTCAGGGCAGGTGGGGGGTGTCATGGTAGTTTATTTTTTAGGGGCATGGATGGGGGTTGTATTGTTTTTTTAGCTTAAGGAAGGTCAGGAGGAGAGGAGGAAGAATCTGGAAAGGGCACAGTGAGGTAAGTGGGACCCACTGTTCTAGAGCAATACTTACCAATACACACTACATTCACTTTAGTACTGCAAGGAGAAACGAATGAGAACACTAGCTTCTCTTGGTTTGTTTTGTATACTCCGTTTTGCCTCTTGCCCCTGAAAACTATTTATTTCTGTGCCTTTATAGCACTCCTTCTTAGTGGAAAGTGTGTTTGAGGTGGGTTTGAAGGTCACATGGGTACCTTGCTTGAGAATGACCAAGACCAGTGGCAGAGTTCTAATAAACATGCTGCATTGTGGGGGCCTGAAAGGGTGGAGGTAAATCAATGTCACAGTAGCTGAACATTCTTGTCACAGACAATCACGCTCTAGATTCGAGGGGGCATATTTATACTTTTTTGTGCAAAACTGCACTAACGCAGTTTTGCCCCACAAAGTTTAGCACCGGCTTGCAACATTCCTGAGCACCAGCCGGGTGGCGATGCAAAGGGTTTGCTAACGTTAAAAAAAATGATGTTAGACGGGTGGGGTTGGCGGTACAGCAGAAGGGGGTCTTGCACCAAAAAATTAGGTTAGGCTGGTTAGAGTAAAAAAAGATGACTCTCATTGACGCAAGGTAGGTTCACACATCTAAAAAATGGTGCAAACTCCAATATTTTTACAAGACGGTCTAACGTCAAAATATAAATATTGAGTTAGTTTTGCGCAGAATTTGCGTAAACAAATGATGTCAATTCTGTGCAAATGGGGTATAAATATGCCCCTAGGTTTGTGGCCCTGCCATGCAAACTCCTGCACCTACTGTGTTTAAAGAAGCTGCAGGCGTTGAGATCAGTATGAGCAACAAGAATCATTTTTCAACAACGTGCTGTTGTTTGGCCTAATGAACTATGGCGAGACATTAAGGGCCAAAAAACGTGATTTACAATTCTGAAGTCGGGCAAAACTGCTGATATATGTCAGCGTTGAAGCCCCTGCAAAGTTCCAATATATCCACACATGGATCTTGAAATCAGACAACCAGTGAAATCTTATTTTCCTATATGTGGGCCTCATAGTAAAAATTGCTATTTAGGCTATCTTGAAATAAACTTCCTGGAAGCACTAAAGCAGTGTCCTGGCATTTCTTTCCAGGAACTCTTTCTCACTCATTAGAACTGCCATCATAGTATGCCACAAAGTGGGAGATGCATTTGTCTCTTGTAATTACCTGGAGTCATTTCAGTGCGGCAGATGTTTCCTTGAACTAAAACTGCTGGCAGAAAAATCTACATTTTCCTTTCCATTAAAACCAAATGCATCCATGTAATATGGAGAGAGTGTCCAAAGGGAATGTAGGCAGAAGAAAGCTTTTATTTCCCTTTATTAGTGAAGATGCTCCCTGTTAAATCAACCATAGTTTTTCATGTGTGAACAATGCAGTCACCCTTTACCCACCAGAAGCACATACTTCAGCACACTGAAGGCAATGAGGGTCAATTCAGGCCAACCCATCATTTTTACATCCCGCTCTGTTTCAGCTTTTTCATTGCTGTAACTTTGGATCTCTTCATATTTCCTGTTTCTTAGCATTTGCTGCAATTGGACCATCTACATAGTTCATCAATGACAAAGGGTCTTTATGAACACTGAAGGGCATACAATACAATGTGATAATATGAAGAAATCAACTCTCCCATTACTGAGGACGTATCTTAAATATAAAATAACCACTCCAAACCACATCACAGGATTATCACACATTCTCTTTGTAGTTATCCATGCACATCTCATGCAGACAGTTCATAAGTCTACTAGACTACATAACACTCACTACGACCATCTACATAGCTCATACAACCCAATACGTCCAAATGTTCAAAATCAAAAGACAACGACCGCTCAGCAAAACACACATCGTGTCAGGATGCACATGACCTTTTTACTTCTGCACACTGATCCCGCATGGAGAACTGCTGCTTCCAACTTACTGAGCATGTGCATCATCAGGAGCAGAAGAGGATCAGAAGAGGATGGTTGAGTACTCAGAGTGTGGGCACCATTCGGAGGGAGGCTTCACCTTTCTTACTGACATGCTGCTCTAAACACATGAATAACTTCTACATATCCAAAGGAGCCACAACAATTTCCTGAGACTTCAAAAGATGGCAGCAGTTGAGAATGCTTAGTGTACACATTCCTTGTGGCCAAGCAGACATGATTTATTGTAGTCAATGAGATCTGTTATCCTGAAGTTTGAAGCCCTTGTGATCTGTTATCGGTAGAAGTCAGAGAATTATACTAACCAGTCGCAGCTGGCTGGAGTTACAGGAGGTGGGGTGGCACGCATGGGGGGGTGGAATTTTAATAAACTTAAAAAAAAAAAAAAAAATCTTACCTCCCCTCCCCTTCTCCTGTGCTGCCGCTCCTCAGTTTTGCAGTGCAGGCAAAAGCTCCCAGGCTGCCCTGCGGCCAATCCTGACGATGCTCAGAGCAGCGTCTGGATTGTCTGGGAGCGCCCTGGCTGGCAACACAGTGCCGGGCTGGAGAGAGCACACTGCGCATATGTGTTTGGCCGACCCGAGATGGCTGGTCAAATACACATGCACTCTGAGGAGAGTGCACAGTGCACTCCCCTCGGTGCTCGTCACCCCATGACCCTGCCCCTTTCACTTTGTTTGGTCAAACTGTATGATATCAATGAATTCCTTTTTCATGGTTTAGTTATCATCCAGTTATTTTAAATGTAATCAGGACAAATGAATATTATCACATCATTTTAAAGGTAATTCATTTATCAAAGAACGTGTAGCAGCTCAGAGTGCTGTTCACATATATTAAATCAATTTTAATTGCATTTCAGCTCAGGGCAAAAAATGAGTTTCATTGCACAATAGAGAGTTTGAAATATAGACATTGACAACAGGTTTATTTGATACAATATCAGATGTTAGATGCCAATGCCATAGCAATATTGAACGTGGTCTCTTGTTTTTAGATAATAATGGTCCTGCTGTACAAATCAAGCCAGCTGTGCAGCAGGCAATGTGTCAATATCCAGAGTCAGAGTTTCTCGCTGTTGTTCAATTCCCGTTTCCCCATCCACTGCTAACCTACGTGTTGTTTGTGTAAAGTTGATAGAAGTTTGGAGAAATGTGTAAGCGCACTTTTCTCTCTTTGGATCTGAATTGAAAGGTTAGTGCATCTTGACACATCTTTCCACAGTTCACCAATCAGAGAACATCCCTGCAAACCAACAGGTCACAACCTCACAGCATAACATACCTTAGTAATTCACATAACACCTCATTAACATTCAGCACTGTTCAATAATCACACAGCACACCCCATCAAACCGACTTCAGTCTGTACCCCATGATTCTACATCTCATCAGCTAATTAACAGCCCTCTGCATCATTGTGGAGCGTCAAAAAGACACCACTCCCAAAATAAATATTGGAATATAAATAAAAGTGCCACTTCAGTCACTCATGAGTTGAGGCACTCAATAACTTATCATGAAGGTACTCTGTCAGTCATCCTTGTACTCATGCATTCATTCAACCACCCACTGGCTAGTTCTTAAAACTGTTCACTCACCCACACATAGTAACAAGTACACACAGACTCGACAAGCATATAGAAGATCAATTAAAAGATGAAAAGTAGAAAAAAGGATAGCTTGCAAGCATATGCATGCAACTAAAAAAATATATACAAACAAATAAACATACTAGTGAAAGGCATCTTACAATGCTATTGTGCATAATGATTAATTGTTTTAAACTTTAAATCTGGCCCTCACGTTTAGAAGCAACGTGCCAGCCACAATGGAATGATAAAACAATGACACACTACCCACAATACCACTTCAAGATGGCCATTTAATAAATATGGTACTGGGCTTCAATCATAAAGTGTTATTTTGCATAGTGTATCATTGTTATACCACTTGAAGATGCTGCTTCCAAACCTAAACTATTGAAAGCTACACTTGGGTAAATTGTGGTGTAACGGTAATGATAAAAGACTCCTCATTTTAGCTTACCTCTTTCAGATGATCCATACTTCTATTTTTGGATCTAGTTTTGCTGTGCAATTCCTGATTCTATGGCTCTAACCATGAACTTCATTTGATATTGTACAATGAAGATATCTTCATTTTATCCTTATCAGTTCCTTTTCATTTTCATAGCAAGATGACCGTCAGTCAGGGAGCAGAATTATATGGCCTCCACAATATTTGGGATGGCCAATTCTTTCTTATAAGTGCCCTACCCTGAACTACCACTGAGCAATAGACAGTTTCACCTCTTCAATTGATGTTATGAATGCATTCTCTGGTGTGCACCCTTAATATCTTAATATCAAAGTAAGAATATTGATGGTACCTAATATTTAAGGCAGAATATCAAGAGTGTCATTATATTGAGATAAGTATTATCTTTGGTAAGTATACCATTTTACTAACTTATATAATAATATTGAAGTTTTAAATACCTAAAACTTAAATATTGCTGTATAACAATATCATTTTAAGTGTTTTTATATATTATTTATTTGCACATTTTACATTTTTATATCAATGTTAAAAGTGTTTCTATATTTAATATTTTTTAATATGTTTATTATAGTTTACATATAGGTGGGTGAGTATGTGTGACTGTGTGATTTTTTTATAAAAATATTAATGTTAAATGTTAAATGTGTTTAGATAATGCATTTTTGTTTCAGGGTGTTAAGTATTGTAGGAGATTAGAGCAAGAAGTCTATTGTATAAAATTCCATTTGCATTAGTGTTTTTTAAAATATTGGATTTTTTTGTAGTAATTGTTTAATATGTATTTATGTTATTTATTATTTTTTGGGTTGTGAATTCATCCTTCTGTTTTGATCATTAGTATACATTAAAAAATGTAATTGTTTTATTTACAAGATACTCAAAGTACTGCCCGGTGGGTGCTTCCAGTGCTCTTTACCTTTAGTTACGGCCCTCTGATGAACAGCAGCTATAGGCGCCTGTTAACTTGCCTCAGCACTAACATTCAGAAATATGTTAAACAATATGGTAAACAAACTGGCAAGCATTTATTCAAATGTTAACTGAAGGAAAAGAAACACAGAAGGTGCCTTTGCAACACTTCTTTAGAATCATGTCCAGTTTAAATGACATCATGAAACAAAGATATAATAAAATCTTTTCAAAAGTTGAAAAAGTGCATTTCATTAACATACAGTAAAGTTTCACCTCAGTACCTGATTATATATCACTGCATTAGAAGTGATCGTTTTCAAATATGAAAGTTATCTATTTCAAGGTGCTCTCATATATGATAGTGAAGAAAAGGAGCCAGTGAAAAAAAAAAATTGTTTCCTAGGATCACACAGTTTTGTCAACTTGTGAAGACAGAATTAACCCCACATTTTCGTGTTTCACAGTTTCGTACCAAATATCATAATGCATCAATATGAATTGCAGGTTCCTGCCAATGTATTATATGTATAACCTCCTTCTTGGTGGTCATTTGTAAATTTGGTAGTTAACTCCTTAATCATTGGGACAGAGTAATTGACGCCGTCCCCATGTCTGAAAAATAGACCAGCCATCAAAATATTAATCAGGCCACAAGTCTCCAAACATATAACTCAAACTTTCCAACTGTACCTTATCTAACAGTGGAAGCTGAGTGTTTGTGCTGCCCACCTCTGTTGGAAGAAGGTCTTTGTCAAGGATTTTTGCAGCATTCAATACCTTAACTGATCCTGTTTCTAAGCACTTCCGATGTTTACAGATAAGAGACCTGGGGCCAGATGTAGGTAGCAAAAAAATTGCGAGTCGGAAATTGCGAGTCTTTGCGACTCGCAATTTCCGACTCGCAAACAGGTATCCAACAAGAAGAAGTGACTTCATTTTGCGACTCGCAAATGAAGTCGCACCGCAGATTGCGAGTCCGCTGTTTGCGAGGTTGCTTTTTGCGACCTCGCTAAAAACGAACACGCAAATTGCGAGTGGGTGTCGCAAATTGCGACTGTGCCGCAAATTGCATGCAGGTGCAGCAGAACACTCTGGAAAACACTTCCTGGCTCCTGCTGATGACATCACAGCCAGGAAGTTTACAAATACACCTGGGAGGAGGGAGGACCACACCCATTTGCAACTGCTGAACAACCATCCAGGAGGAACAGCAGCTACAATGGAGGACTCAGGCAGGAAGAGGAAACTCAAATTCTCCGAAAAGGAACTGGAGGTGCTGACATATGAATGCTGCCAGCAGCATTATACCATTATCAACTTTTTGGAAGAGCAGCCCTCAGTGTGCCTGAGTCTGACAAAAGGAGGATTTGGACGGACATCCAGGAGAAGGTGAATGCAATCGGGGTGAGCCACAGGAGCATAGACGAGCTGAAAAAAAGATGGTACGACCTGCACTCCAGGACCAAGAAGAGGGTGGCAGAGCGCCTCCGGGAGATGAGGGGCACAGGAGGAGGCCCATCTACCGTCCCACCACCCACACCCATGGAGGAACGAGTGCAAGAGACCCTGGAGCCAGAGGCAGTGGCTGGAATAGGAGAGCTGGACACGTCAGCGCCAGGACCATCAACCAGTGAGTACCATGAAACATGCATGTACACCCATATCTGCCATACCCCCACCCACCCAGTACACAGCAGCATGCACAACCAAATAAGCTCCATTTCAGAGTAGCAACCACCAGAATGGTGCATTTTGGGCAATGTAGTCCAGTAGGCAGCTGATAGGCAACAGTTTATTAGGAAGCATACAACAGATGGTAGATACTGACAGTGTGTTCCCTATGTCCCACAGGTCTCCCACAAGACACCACCACCAGCCACACCGTCCAGGGTGCAGAGGTCAGCCAACAGGCAGCACAGGACCCAGGAGCAGCCACCACAGGGCACTGCACCACCCAACCACAGTCCCCTCCAGAGGCACCGGTGGCCATAGTGGAGATTGACACAGCACCCGGTCCCAGCCACAGTGTCAGCCAACAGGACCCTGATGCTCCACTGCGTCGCAGACGACGTGTCCATGTCCCTGCAGTGTCCCAGGGAGATGTAGGGGACTCCTCCATGTCCGCCGCCGAGGCAGCACTCATCGAAGGTCAGCGCCTGCAGACAAGGCAAATGAGACTGATATCAGGGGCCATGCGGCGAATGGATAGAAATCACACAACAGGGCTGGTACAGGTCCACACAGACCTTCAAAACCTGAACAGTCATGTAGGTGACCTTGCACTCTCCATCAGGCAACTAGTGACTGCACTTGTTACAGAGAGAGAGAGTGCAAGGCGCCGTGAACGCCAACTTATTCACCGTCTAGACCGCATGGCTGCCTCCATCGTCCGCCTGGCTGTGAATACTACAGGGCTGTCTCGCCGGACAGTCAGTTTACAAGTCGACATGGGCCACTTTGCCAGCGATGTGGCTCGCGGCCTGGGACGGATAAGCTACGCTGTGGACATGATGGAGGCAAGACAGGTGGCTAGGGGCGCGGCAGACACGCCTCAAGATAGTGAGGAGGGCTCCACTATCAGTAGTGCATCTACCACAGACACCAGGGTCTTGAGGAGTGGCAGTGCACGGCAGGGATCTGCAGACGCTCCAGGCACTAGCCAAGCTGGGCATCCCAGGCGTAGGATATGAGCTACGCACTTACGAACAATAGAGGCACATGAGGTTAATGTGTCCTCATAGCAGGTGGACATGTACAGCCCCTGACTAATAGTTCAGTTCTATAGTTTTTTGGTTCACTTCATTAAAGTTATTGTTTGTTCCACTTCACACCTGGGCTCTTTGTGTGTGACATTCGTGTGTGTGGTGAAAGGCAGCACATACCTTCCAAAGTATTGGTTTGCAATGTGGTCCCGTCTCTGTCTGCCTTGATTAGCAATGCTTCTATCCCCATGATGGCGATGTGGTAGCTCTTGCTCGTCATCCTCCGAATCTGGGTCTTCAGGGGTGAGATGTAGCTCACGTCTGGTGGCATTGTTGTGCAGTATAGCGCATGTGCCAACTATCTTGAATGCTGTTATTGGGGCATACTGGAGGGCACCTCCACTTCTGTGGAGGCATCTGAATCTTGCCTTCAACAGTCCAAAGGTCCTCTCTATAACATTTCGGGTCCTCCTATGTGCACTGTTGTATCGCCTCTCAGTCTCATTGCTGGGTGTTAAGTACGGGGTAAGTATCCATGGTCGTAGTGCATATGCACTGTCACATGTTTGGCAAAAATGAACAATGTTAGCAGGGCATGGATGGTTTCCATATTGACCTGTGTGTATGTCTGCAAGGTGTATTCAGCTATACCTAGGAGATATCCTTCTCCAAACTCCCCACGTTCTAGGCGTTGGTGTATCCCACTGTGCCTGAAAATGTAAGAGTCATGTGTACTCCCTGGAAATTTGGCTACCATGTCAGTGATAACATAATGGGTGTCACATACCACCTGGATGTTCAGTGAGTGGGTACACTTCCGGTTGCGGAACAGATATTCCAGATTTGCAGGAGGGCATATTTGTATATGTGTCCCGTCTATACACCCTATTACATGCGGGAAGTTGGCAATCCTGTAGAATTCCAACTTGGTGCTGTTGATTTCTGCCTCATTCCTGGGTAGGTATATGTATCCGGACATGTGTGTGAGTATGGCATCTAGGAATGATCTGAAGAACCGTGAGAGTGCACTTTGAGATACCCCACCTGCCACAGCAATGACCCCCTGATAGCTACCCGAGGCCAAGAGGTACAGTGAGCATAGCACTTGCACATGTGTGGGGATGGCGCTGCCGCGCACAGTCTGGCGTTGAAGCTGCGGATTGAGTAGATCTATTAATTCTAATATTGCTGCACTGCTGAGTCTGTATTTATCATATATCTCCACCTCAGTTTGTTGGAAAAGTGTCTGTCTGGTTCTGTATATCTTCTCCTGTCTCTGGCACCTCCTCCTCATCTGCTGTGCGGCGTGGGCTCTCCTCCTCCTTGCTATCACATATATCTCCGCCATCTTGAGTAACCTAGGTGCCTTCTGGGTCTCCTTTTATACTTTGGTTCTGGTTACCACCTGCTCTGAGTTAGTGGTAAATTGGGTGTGCAAAATGGGCTTTTTGCGACTAGTCGCAATTTGCGAGTGGCTTTTTCATATGGTTTGCGACTTCCTATTTGCGGGTCGCACAATGGGGTCGCAATTTTTGCAAGTCAGTAATGGCCTGCGTCGCAATTTGCGATTCGGAAATGGGGTTTTTGCATCCCATTTCCGATTTTGCGGGGTCGCAAATTGCGATTCGGCCCATTTGCGACTCGCAAATTTTTGCTACATCTGGCCCTAAGGCCCATATTTATACTTTTTTAGACCGCATTTGCGTCATTTTTTTATGCAAAACCAGCGTAAACTTACAAAATACAATTGTATTTTGTAAGTTTGTGCCAGTTTTGCATCAAAAAACGACGCAAATGCAGCGCTTAAAAAGAATAAATATGGGCCTAAAAGTGTGAGGAGATTGTGAGGCATAAAGCCTATTTCATTCCAGTTCAATAATCAGGTTACCTCCTTTGTACACTTCACTCACCAAAGGCAGCGGTGGCTAACAGAAAATCCTTATGCGAGTGCAGTAGACAGATCCATCAGTACATAGTATGGTCAAATCAATCAATCAGGATTTGTAAATCAGCTAATCACAAAATAAAGTATCCAGCCACTTGCAAGTCCTGAAGACTCATTCCAACAGCCAGATCTTGACGGCCCTTCAGAATTTAGGAAATGGGATGATAGTCTGGAGTTGCATGGGGAGGCTGTTCCAGGTCTTTGATACTATGTGGAAGAAGGTGTGTCTATTTCTGCTTCAGAAGATGCAGGGAGTGTGGGCAAGTGATAGTGGAATGGTGCTTAATCTTCTCGATGGTTGGTGGAAGTTCAGGCGGTGGCTAATGTAGGTAGGTCTTTGGTTGTGTAGAGCCTTGTGTGTGTATGTGGGTCAGCAGCTTAAATTGGCATTTCTTCTTTATGGGGAGCTAGTGGAGTTGGCTAAAGGGGAGTGATATGCAATCATTAGGAATGTCAAAGACGAGTCTGGCTGGAGTGTTCTGTATGGTTTGAAGTCTCTGTAGGAGGTGTGCGGGATTCCTATATCGAATGTTTTGCCACAGTCCAGTCGCAGGTGATGAGGGCCTGTGTCATGCTGCGTCTCGTGTGCAAAGGTAGCCACTTGAAGATCTTATGTAGCATGCACAAAGTGAGAAAGCAGGCGGAGGAGATGGTGCTTTGATTTCATGGTAATCTTGTTGTCAATGATGAATCCGAAGTTCCTGGTGTGGTCAGAAGGAATGGGTGCAGGTCAAAGTCTAATAGTCACCAGGAGTCATTCTATGTGTTGCTGTTGTTGCTGAAGATCAGTACTTCTTTCTTGTACATGTTCAACTGTAGGCATTTGTTCTTCATCCAGTTGGCAACGCTTGTCATGCATCTTTGGAAGTTGGTCCTGGTGGGGTTGTCTGTCAATGAGAGGATAAGTTGCATGTAGTCTGTGTAGGAAATTATGTTGAGACTATGGGTTCTGTTGAGGTTGGCCAATGGGGTCATAGATGAGTTGGAGAACGTGAGGCTGAGCAATGAGCCCTGGAGGTCACCATAGACAATATCCTTGACTTCTAGAGAACAAGTGCTTCATTTGGAGGGCGGTATGGAATAAAACCCTCAAAATAGCTCCAGAACTTACTGGCTACACCAAGTACATCCTTTGCTTCCCCTGCGCTCACTTTACAGCCACCCCACAGCCCTTACTCTGCTGGCATCAGTGAGGCCCTCTGTCACAGCAGTGATGGTAAGTTTTCACCCCTGGGAAAATGCTGTGTTATACATTGGTTGATTTGTTGGTTTAATGTGCATTTTGGGTTGGTATTCTGTTAAATATTTTTTTTATGAATTTTCTTTTGGAATGCCAATCTTTTTGCTTTAATTTGTTATTTTTAATTAATGTTATATTGGGCAGTTGACTAGGGCCTTTGGATGGTTAGTTTATTAAATTATATTTTTAAATTGTATAATAATAATAATAATTATTATTATTATTATTATTTGCAGTTTGGGTTTTTGGGTTTTATCGTGGTTTGGTTGGCCAGTGTATTAAATTTATTTTGAATATCCTGTTTTCCAATTTTAATTTACTTTATTTATTTTAATTCTTATGTGCCATTTATGTAATTTTTTCAGTGGGGTTATTGAGTTTTAAAGAGATTTTTGGTACTGTACTAGAGTGAAATATTGAAAAATGTAAGTGTTTATTTTTAAGTTTTAAAATATGAATATGCTATTTTTTGTTTTGTTTTTTACATTTCATAGAATTGTAGAGAGTTTTTTAGTACTGTACTAGAGTGTAATATTGGAAAATGTAGATTTGTTTTAATTTTTAGAATGTGACTATGCTATTTTTTGTTGTTTAGATTTCACAGGGTTTGATGGGTGTTTCATTGTTTTAATAATTAATTTTTAGGGATCAGGGACGTGAATTTCACCATTTTAGTGATTATGTTTTAGTGGTTATTGAACTGGGTTACCAGTTCATTTCCAGGGTGCAGCAGTGGGTATTTCACTGGATTACTGATCAATTTTGACAGTGTAGGGATGGTGTGGCACCGCTTATTTTGTTAGCAGATGTGATGTATAAATCAAATAGATTACGATAGTGCTGGATTCAGAATGTGGCAATTTTGCTTACTGACTAAGCCATGGCTATGAATGGGAGAGCATATCATGAATTACTTCTTCACCCACGATTTTGACCGGTTTTGAGCTCATATGATTATCTGATCTTCTCTCGAATCTAGAACAGATATGATAGTACCTCGAAGTCCTTTGAGGTCGTTCCCTACTAGGTTTGCAAATATTTTTGGTAAGTATTCAGGTACCTTTTCTTTGTTAATTTCCTTTATCTACGATCAAATATGCAAATATTTACAGACATTCTTCTGAGGTATATCAAACTCCTCTCTGACCTTTTAGGAAGGCTGATTTGTATATGGTTGGGTCCAAACTGGGGTAGTATGGTGAGCAAAAGAATTGATGGATTAAACCCAGATTTGTGACTGGGGGTGAATGTTTGATTAGTTCTGCATTCCGTCCATCATTTGTGTTTGTTTGTGTCTCTGGTAGCAGTTTGATTACCCAGCCACAAAGGTACAATGTGCACATGCACAGAGCAGACCTGCAGGTGCAGGGGGGAAGAGGTGACTCAGAAGGGAAGCATGTGGCAAGACAAGCGGCGGCTCATTCGTAATGTCAGAGGAGCATTGTCCAACTGCTCAGCGCCAGAAAATGAAAATTAAAATCATAAAAAACATTTACTATCATTTTGTTTTTCATACCCTGACTGACCCATTGAAGTGTAAGGGGGGGTGGCTGGGCCATTGCAGGAGGAGTGGTGGGCACTGTAGGGACACATGTTGGTTTGGCTGTCTGTCTTAGGATGGCCAAACTGACATGCACATTTACATTTCTCGAACCCAGTTGTGTTTTCAGATGGAGTAAATGCAGAGTCTCCCTGCCCCTGAGTGAGCGTTAAACCAGCCACTCAGGCCAATATGAGTTATAGCATGACAGCAGCGTCTGGATTGGGTGGGGAGTCTGGGAGCCTGTGCTGTGTGGCTGTCGGGAGCAAAGGAGCAGCGAGGTGGCCGGCAGCGGGACTGGGAGTGTTTTTTACTTAAATTATTTTTCCCTCTGAGTTGCCCCACCGCTTTCTGTTACCAGACGCTCCCAATGGGCAGGACACCTGTGAGAGTCAGCGCTAATCGAGTGGTTCCAACAGTGCAAATGTTTTGAATGCACCATTGGGGGCTCTGCTTCAAGGCGAGTGATGAACTGCAAGGCTCACCAAAATAAACACATACAAAACTAAAGGAAGGAATTAAAAGGGCGGCTGTAACCAAGGAGTTTGGAGAGGCACAACTGATTGAACATTAGCTGCCATTCATGACCAGACTTGTGAAAGGACTGAGATTAAGCCAGCAGGGGTTGTCAGTGGCAGCAGGAGGGAGCACCGAAGTACCCTGGATTTAGCAAACAGTGGCACAATTGACTACCCCCAGAGTCAGCGCAAGACGTTAGCAAGGTCAACAAGCACAAGCTCATGAAGCCTAATCAAGTGCCTGTGCGCACAGGATTGAAAACATGTCTGTGTCATGATAAGGGGGGATGTCTCAGCATGACAGCAAACTAGTGCACATTTGTCAGTTGCTTCTTTACCACCTTTTTGAGAGACAGATTCATAAACTTCATGCAGATGACATCCTAAAAGTCTTCCCAGAGTTGTTCAGTGGACTGGGCTGTCTGAAAGGCATACAGGTGAAACGTCATATTGACGACACCGTCAAGTCTGTGGCTCTATTCTATAAGAAGAGTCCCTTTCCATCTTCTTCCACTGGTGGAAAAAGAGTTGGAACAATTGGAGCAAGCAGGAGTAATAGAGTAGGTGTCTGAGCCCACCTCGTGGGTGTCTCCACTGGTCATAGCACTGAATCCCAAACAGGCAGTTGCTATAAGCCTATGCGTAGACATGCAACTTCCCAGCCGAGCCGTTCAGAGAGAGAGACATATCACTCCCACAATAAATGAAATTGTGGCAGATTTAAATGGTACCAAGTGCTATTCTAAAATTGACTTGAACTCTGGATGCCATCAACTAATGCTAGAGGAGTCCTTCAGATACATAACAACATTCTCAACCCATGTAGGGCTGCGGAGATTCACATGGCTCAGTTTTGGGGTGTCATCTGCAGCTGAAGTCTTTCAAGAGGCAATCCAAGAAGCACTATAAGGCTTGATTGGGGTGATAAGCGTGAGTGAAGAGTGACGATAATCTTCTCGGAAACACTAGAGGAACACCACACCAGGCTGGGAGTGGCATTACAATGACTGGTAGAAAAAATACTGACACTCCACTACTAGAAGTGTTGTTTTACTTGAAAAAAATAGAGTTCTTTGGATAGTGATTTTCCGAGGAAGGGGTGCAAGTGGATCTGTCAAAAATGGAAGCTATTAAGAAAGCAGACATACCGCAGAGTCCATCCGATGTCAGGAATTTCTTGGGGATGGATAAGTATTGCAGCAGATTTATTCTCAATCTGGGCACTCTCTTGGAACCCCTGAGAGTGCTAACCCGAAAAGAGGTGCTGTGGAAGTGCGACAGCAATGCTGCTCGAGCATTCCATGATATGAAAAAAGCTGTGCTGCATGATGCCACCACGGGATACTTCAGCCCCACGTGAAAAACTGAACTCAAGGTTAATGCCAGCCCAGTGAGTCTTGGGGTGGTGTTATTGCAAAAGAAAGTGTTAAGGAGAGAGGGTGCCCATCTCATATGTGAACAGAACTCTTACAGTCATAGATATGAGGTATGCACAAATTGAGAGAGAAGACCTGACAATACACTGGCAATGCAAGCATTTTCACCTTTAGCTCTGCGGGTGGATGTTTCAGTCTGTGACGGACCACAAGCCTCTCAGTCTGCTCTTCACTGGCACTGCCCTGAATGGACCTCCACAAATTGAGAGGTGGCTGTCCAACTCCAGCAATATTAATGTGAGGTGGTGTCCTGGCTGTGGTGAACAACCCAATGGATTATCTGTCACACTATCCTAATGCCGCTGATCCCACTACACAGAAGGAGGAAGATCCTGGAGTGGAGAGTTACATATAGATGGTAACGGAGGTAGCTTCTCACTGAGTGCTATCCTTGCATGAAATAGCTGAAGCAGCTAAGACAGTTGCTTAATGAAAGTCGCAGAGGCACTGAAAGGACGGTAGTGGAGGAATTTCCTTGATGGAGTGCATGGACTTCTGGAGGAGGAACAGGAGACTCAGACAAAGCTGTGGAGGTGCCAGAATTAACTGAGCAAAAGTGAAGAGAAACTGATAATGAAGGGTCATCCAGTGGTAACACCACATTGCATGTGGGCCAGGACAGTGGAACTTGCCCATCAGGGCCATCAAGGCATATCCAAAAAACAAAGCACGACTCAGAAGGAAGATGTGGTTCCCAGGAATGGACCAAATGGTCGCAGACACCATAAAAAAACTGTCAATCGTGCATCATCAGCAGTGAGCCGCCTGTAGCACCCATGATCATGGAGGAAGCGTGCAAGGAGCCCTGGTCCTCTCTGAGTATAGATTTGGGCATCTTTCCCAACATCAGACTAACCCTTTTATTCATGGATGGCTACACAAAGTTCCAAGTCACTGAGCAAGTAAAGCCCACAACTTTTGAATATGTCAAATTGACACTAGAACATTGTTTTTCACTGTTGGGCTGCCCACTGAGATCAAAATGGACAATTGCTCGCATTTCCAAGGGCAGGGGTTCAAAATACATATGAACACCCTGAACATCAAACCCCGGAAAATAACTCCACAGTGGCCGCAGGCCAAAGGGGAACTGAGAGATTTGTGCGGACTCTTAACAGAGCACTGAGGAATGGAGTAGAAAGGTGGGAAGTCCTGGAGTGTTGCCTAAATCAATTTCTAAGGACATATCAGCAAATGCCTCATAGCACCACCAGATGTGCTCCATGCAATGTCCTGATAAGAAGGGCCACCAGAGATCTAATTCCGTCAGGTCCCAAGTGGTAACCTTCTACTCTAGATGCCCACACTACTCAGCAGAAGAAAAGAAACAACAATGGGAAGGCGTCCAGGGACAGATGAGCTGTGACAACTACCTTCGCATAGGGGATAGGATAGTCATCAAGGATCGCTATCATGGCTGGAAATTTCACACTACCTTCGAAAGGGAAATATGGGAGGTCATGAAAGTGAATGGACCCATGATAACCATAAGACGTGGTGGCACATAAGTGTTGAGAAATATTTCATGGTTCAAAAAGGTTCTGACTCAGAAAGCTCAGCACAATGAGGGGGACGAATCCACGGAGGTCTGGACTCTCCCATCACAGAGAACATACACGAAAAGTCAAGGGAAAGTGTGTGTGGATGGTGGAAGAACCTGAAGCTTATACGACAAGCACCCTCAAGAGTGAAGGAAGAAACCGTGGTACCAACCCAGAATAGAGATGAGGGTCGCTGAGGAAACCCATATAAGTTGAGAGCTAATCAACAACCCAGCCAGAAACTCAAAGACTTTGGGGCTGATTTTAAGAGCCTCTAGTGCCCCCTTGCACCACATTAGCGTCATTTCTTTTTACGCTAATGAGGCATTCCCCCAATGGGGGTGGGGGGCAAAATTTATTTTATTTTAGTTATTTATAATTTATTTCTGCACTTTTAATGCCTGCTCAGAGAAGGTGTTAAAAGGAGGCATGCCATTGTTTTCAATGGTCCTCAATGTGCTTAATTAGCGTCAATATGGTTTACGCTAATCCTGCAAAGCTCTGAACTAGCGTCAAACCTTTTGATGCTAGTTCCCCTAACTACTGCCATGGTTCGCTGTATCTTAGATATGGCGCACACATGGTAGGGTTAGGGGGGCATTAAGGGGTCCAGGGAAGGTGGCACTGCACCACTTTTCTTAAATCAGGACCTTTGTGTGCTGAAGGTATATCACCGGAGGACTCACTGAGATGGTCTGTGATTGGATCGACGAGGGGCCAATATATGGGATAGCCTCAACGTACGGGAATGTAAATGGATTCATCTTTTGGATTCTGTAATTCATGGTCTAAATGAATATCAGGAGATAGCAAGACAAGCAGCTAGTTTATCAAATGGTTGAGGTATGATATCTAAGTGAATAAACATTGTTTTAACAAATAGACCCATTTAGGATGTGTCTGGTGCAATTTGTATATATTGGCCAGTTTTTCAATGAATAAGTTGTGCTACTATATATGTATTGATTCTCCTTTTCCCTTCTTTTGAGGGAGAGGGAGTTTTTGATATAGGTAGTGAGTCATGGAAATTTATAAATTAGGGTCTGAACTTAGTTATCAGTTTTTAACTGATTTATAGATGCAGATGATGCAAATGTGGCACGTTCAATTTGTGGAGATTTTAGGTTTTGGACCTGGAGAGTTGTTTGAGGTTGATCTGTATATTCTATGTGTGTATAAATGTCATAGATGTGCATGTTATTTATGGATATTGACTCTTTTATTGTGTCCCCATATACCTTTGATAGTGGGATATTGAGTTTAAATATATGTTTGGATGTTACTAAATATGGATCAATGCGCGTCAATTTGAGAAATATTTTTTTCTAATTTAAAGAAGGGAAGGTGATATCTGTGTTGAATGCCATATTTTGGATAAGGCTTTTGACCGTCTGTAGCACGAGCGCAGTTGGATGCGAGTATTTTCTCATTTTTATTATTTTTTTGGATGACGCAGGCTTGCGCGTTGATTATGTAGAGGGAGATGTCTATTTGGTATTGGATTCCCGGAGGGACGCAGTGTATTCAAATGCGAGTACTTCCGCATTCCTAACATTCTGCATGACGACGTATGTGTCAACTAAGAAGATTTAAGCGCGGAGCTTGACTGTGCGAGTTCCCTAAAAGGCGGATGTGAGATTGAAGACAATCACAAGAAATGGTGGCAACTAAAGGGTAAGGCGGCAATTGGGGAAACCTGGCACCTTATGAATGAGAGCTTTTTTGAGCTGATTAATCTCGACTGGAGAGATTTGGTTTTATTTGATTCATAGAAATTGTCATGTATTTCATTTGTGGTGACGACGCGAATGCGTGTTTTCGAAGATGATACTGATAAGTGGGGTGTTCCCTATCGGGGTTTCACGAAGCAGATGGAGACTCAGTAGGTAGTTGTATTCTTTCGTTTACAATTATCGGGGGATCTCTTTAAAGAATGTGTGAGGTTCAGAATGGGGATACGTAGAGAAGGTGGAATGGAATGTGAGGGGGGAACGGGGATTCATTGTACGTTAGAAACTGAAGAGATCGGATGCATTTTGTCTCTCCTAATAAATATTAAAATATATACCTTGTTCCTGCTTCCTGCATACTACAAAATTTGCGACGAGTGTCTGGAGGACTCTTTTGTGCCGCTTCCTGTGTTATGTTTCTGCCGGAGTCCTGTCTGTCCTGCTGCTGATCGGGCATTCGATGAAAGACGTCCGAAGAAGAAGAAAGACATCAAATCAGAAAACGTTGCCGATTAAAAGACATGTCTTACGCCTCTGACAATACCGATGGGCAAGTATACCTTATTGCCCTCGTGTGTTTTTTTGTTTTTTTTTTCTAATAACTTCATGGGAAGCGGAAACAGTTTCAGTTGGGGTTGCTTTTTTCCAGGTCTGTTATGGTTGCTTAGCAACCGCAGATGCTAATTATGGTGGACTCTATTTAGAAAACGCTATTTATCCTTGGGTATTGAAAACGCAGGCTATTTTTATTTATGGACTGTTTCCTTTTACAAAGTACAGAAAAGTGGCAAGTGTTATAAATGTCGGTGAAACTATTTTTCCCTGGACATTTACTGGTATCCCCAGTTTTGACCTGCCTCTTGCCTAAGTCTTTCATAAAATAGCCTGTTTATAATATTTTACAACAGATAAATTATATTTATTTATTTTTCTTTTCTCTCTCCCATTTTTTTTTTTTTTTTTTAAAACAAAGAAAACAAAACTGAAATGCAGTTTGAGCCTCCTGCGAAATTTTTACAACTGAAAGGGGACCCACCTATTACTTGGTCTAGGTGGAACGAAGAATTTTTAACTTACTTAAAGGCAATTGATGAAGATGGAATGTCTCAGGAGAGGAAGAAGAACATTTTATTGCATTGTTTAGGCTCAGAAGGGCAGCTCGCTTTTAGGACGTTACCACAAGTAATGATTCAAGATGAAGAAATTGATGTGTTTAATGATGCTTTATGCAAACTTGAAAATAGATTTAAACCAACCATGAGCATTGCATTGAACAGATTTAAATTTTATACTAGGTCTCAACAGGAAGGTGAAGCATTTGATTAATTTTTGACGAGTTTACGCAGTCTATCTATGCACTGTAATTTTGGACCCATCACTGACGAGATGATCAGGGATCAGATCATCGTGCATGGGAGGAGCAAAAGGATTCAGGAACAATTATGGGTGATGGGGGATCCAAAGTTACAGGATGTAATAAATACAACGAAAGCACTAGAACAATTGGAGAAATGGATGAGGACAGTACAAAACACTGAGAAAAGTAACTCATCAAACTGGGATGTGGTTGGAGCTGTTGGCAACAATACTGGCTACACATTGAAGGGCACTACAGGAAACAAGAAGGATGATAGAAATAAGAAAATAGATAGAATGCCATGTTATAGGTGTGGGAGTTTAAGTCACATTGCAAATTCTTCTCAATGCCCTGAAATTGGTAAAGAATGGAACAAATGTGGAAAGTTTGGACACTTTGCCAGAGTGTGTAGGGATAGATGTCATCGACAAAACTGGGAAGGAAGTGAAACAGCCTAAGTGTACTATAGTGGTCGAAGGTCGAGAACTGGAACTCATGGCGGATTCTGGTTCTCCTTGGACAATCATCACTTGTGATTATTTTGCGGAAAAGTTTAAGTCGCGTTGGGATGTGTCTGATTTGGTTTCCTCAGACATTTTGGCTGAAGGGTTTGATGGTACAGCAATCAATATTCTGGGGTATGTGGAGACTTCTTTGTGTTTTAAAGGGCGTACTGCTTGTAGGAGGCTGGACTGGCTTGTAGTGAGTACCAAGGGGTACTTACACCTTGCACCAGGCCCAGTTATCCCTTATTAGTGTATAGGGTGTCTAGCAGCTTAGGCTGATAGATAATGGTAGCTTAGCAGAGCAGCTTAGGCTGAACTAGGAGACGAGTGAAGCTCCTACAGTACCACTAGTGTCATATGCACAATATCATAAGAAAACACAATACACAGATATACTAAAAATAAAGGTACTTCATTTTTATGACAATATGCCAAAAGTATCTCAGTGAGTACCCTCAGTATGAGGATAGCAAATATACACAAGATATATGTACACAATACCAAAAATATGCAGTATAGTATTAGAAAACAGTGCAAACAATGTATAGTTACAATAGGATGCAATGGGGACACATAGGGATAGGGGCAACACAAACCATATACTCCAAAAGTGGAATGCGAACCACGAATGGACCCCAAACCTATGTGACCTTGTAGAGGGTCGCTGGGACTGTAAGAAAATAGTGAGGGTTAGAAAAATAGCCCACCCCAAGACCCTGAAAAGTGAGTGCAAAGTGCACTAAAGTTCCCCAAAGAGCACAGAAGTCGTGATAGTGGAATTCTGCAGGAAAGACACAAATCAGCAATGCAACAATGATGGATTTCCAAACGAGGGTACCTGTGGAACAAGGGGACCAAGTCCAAAAGTCACAAGCAAGTCGGAGATGGGCAGATGCCCAGGAAATGCCAGCTGTGGGTGCAAAGAAGCTGCTACTGGACAGTAGAAGCTGAAGATTCTGCAGGAACGACAAGGGCTAGAGACTTCCCCTTTGGAGGATGGATGCCCCACGCCATGGAGAGTTGTGCAGAAGTGTTTTCCTGAAGAAAGACCGCAAACAAGCCTTGCTAGCTGCAAGTCGTGCGGTTAGGGTTTTTGGATGCTGCTGTGGCCCAGGAGAGACCAGGATGTCGCCAATTGCGTCAGGGGACAGAGGGGGCACCCAGCAGGACGAAGAGCCCTCTCAGAAGCAGGCAGCACCTGCAGAAGTGCCGGAACAGGCACTACAAAGAGGAGTGAAATGGTGCTCACCCGAAGTTACACAAAGGAGTCCCACGTCGCCGGAGGACAACTCAGGAGGTCGTGCAATGCAGGTTAGAGTGCCGTGGACCCAGGCTTGGCTGTGCACAAAGGATTTCTGCCGGAAGTGCACAGAGGCCGGAGTAGCTGCAAAAGTCACGGTTCCCAGCAATGCAGTCTGGCGTGGGGAGGCAAGGACTTACCTCCACCAAACTTGGACTGAAGAGTCACTGGACTGTGGGAGTCACTTGGACAGAGTTGCTGGATTCAAGGGACCTCGCTCGTTGTGCTGAGAGGAGACCCAGTGTACTGGTGATGCAGTTCTTTGGTGCCTGCGGTTGCAGGGGGACGATTCCGTCGGCCCACAGGAGATTTCTTCGGAGCTTCTAGTGCAGAGAGGAGGCAGACTACCCCCACAGCATGCACCACCAGGAAAGCAGTCGAGAAGGCGGCAGGACCAGCGTTACAGAGTTGCAGTAGTCGTCTTCGCTACTTTGTTGCAGTTTTGCAGGCTTCCAGCGCGGTCAGCAGTCGATTCCTAGGCAGAAGGTGAAGAGAGAGATGCAGAGGAACTCTGATGAGCTCTTGCATTCGTTATCTAAGGAATTCCCCAAAGCAGAGACCCTAAATAGCCAGAAAAGAGGGTTTGGCTACTTAGGAGAGAAGATAGGCTAGCAACACCTGAAGAAGCCTATCAGAAGGAGTCTCTGACGTCACCTGCTGGCCCTGGCCACTCAGAGTAGTCCAGTGTGCCAGCAGCACCTCTGTTTCCAAGATGGCAGAGGTCTGGAGCACACTGGAGGAGCTCTGGGCACCTCCCAGGGGAGGTGCAGGTCAGGTGAGTGGACTCTCCCCTTTCCTTTGTCCAGTTTCGCGCCAGAGCAGGGCTGAGGGGTCCCTGAACCGGCTAGACTGGCTTATGCAGAAATGGGCACCATGTGTGCCCATGAAAGCATTTCCAGAGGCTGGGGGAGGCTACTCCTCCCCTGCCTTCACACCATTTTCCAAAGGGAGAGGGTGTAACACCCTCTCTCTGAGGAAGTTCTTTGTTCTGCCTTCCTGGGCCAAGCCTGGCTGGACCCCAGGAGGGCAGAAACCTGTCTGAGGGGTTGGCAGCAGCAGCAGCTGAAGTGAAACCCCTGAAAAGGCAGTTTGGCAGTACCCGGGTCTGTGCTACAGACCCGTGGGATCATGGGATTGTACCAACAATGCCAGGATGGCATAGAGGGGGCAATTCCATGATCATAGACATGTTACATGGCCATATTCGGAGTTACCATTGTGAAGCTACACATAGGTAGTGACCTATATGTAGTGCACGCGTGTAATGGTGTCCCCGCACTCACAAAGTCCGGTGAATTGGCCCTGAACAATGTGGGGGCACCTTGGCTAGTGCCAGGGTGCCCACACACTAAGTAACTTAGCACCCAACCTTTACCAGGTAAAGGTTAGACATATAGGTGACTTATAAGTTACTTAAGTGCAGCGTAAAATGGCTGTGAAATAACGTGGATGTTATTTCACTCAGGCTGCAGTGGCAGGCCTGTGTAAGAATTGTCAGAGCTCCCTATGGGTGGATAAAGAAATGCTGCAGCCCATAGGGATCTCCTGGAACCCCAATACCCTGGGTACCTCAGTACCATATACTAGGGAATTATAAGGGTGTTCCAGTATGCCAATGTAAATTGGTAAAATTGGTCACTAGCCTGTTAGTGACAATTTGAAAGAAATGAGAGAGCATAACCACTGAGGTTCTGATTAGCAGAGCCTCAGTGAGACAGTTAGTCATAACACAGGTAACACATACAGGGCACACTTATGAGCACTGGGGCCCTGGCTGGCAGGGTCCCAGTGACACATACAACTAAAACAACATACATACAGTGAAATATGGGGGTAACATGCCAGGCAAGATGGTACTTTCCTACACAACCCCCCCCCCCAAACGAAGGACAATAAGACTAGCCATGACCTGATGAGTCTTCATTGTCTAAGTGGAAATATCTGGAGAGTCCATCTGCATTGGAGTGGGTACTGCCAGGTCAATGTTCCACTGTATAGTCCATTCCCTGTAGGGATATAGACCACCTCAACAATTTAGGATTTTCACCTTTCATTTGTTTTAGCCAAAGTAGAGGTTTGTGGTCTGTCTGAACAATGAAGTGAGTGCCAAACAGGTATGGCCTCAACTTTCCTCAGTGCCCAGACCACAGCAAAGGCCTCCCTCTCTATGGCAGACCAACGCTTTTCTCTAGGGGTCAACCTCCTGCTGATAAAAGCAACAGTTTGATCCTGGCCCTCAGAATTAAGTTGTGAAAGGACTGCCCCTACCCCAATTCAGATGCATCAGTTTTGACAATGAATTTCTTGGAGTAACAGGGGCTTTTCAGGACAGGTGCAGAGCACATGGCCTGCTTCAGCTCCTCAAAAGCTTTCTGACAGCTAGCTGTCCACAATACCTTTTTAGGCATTTTCGTGGATGTGAGGTCATTAAGAGGGGCTGCAATGGAGCCATAGTTCTTAATGAACCTCCTGTAATACCCAGTGAGGCCTAAGAAGGCTCTCACCTGGGTCTGAGTAGTAGGGGGAACCCAATCTATAATAGTTTGGATTTTCCCCTGAAGTGGTGCAATCTGTTCTCCACCTACCAGGTGTCCCAGATAAACCACCTTCCCCTGCCCTATCTGGCACTTTGAAGCCTTGATAGTGAGGCCTGCCTTTTGCAGGGCCTCCAAACCTTTCCATAGGTGGACCAGGTGATCATCCCAACTGGAGCTAAAGACAGCTATATCGTCCAGATATGCTACACTAAAAGCCTCCAGCCCTTGCAGGACTGTATTCACCCACCTTTGAAAAGTGGCAGGTGCATTTTTCAATCCAAAAGGCATTACTGTGAATTGGTAATGGCCTCCAATGGTTGAAAATGCAATTTTTGCTTTTGCATCTTCTGATAATTTGATCTGCCAATACCCTGCAGTCAAGTCAAAAGTGCTTAGATACTTGGCAGATGCCAGTGTATCTATGAGCTCATCTGCCCTGGGTATAGGGTGAGCATCAGTTTTGGTTACTTGGTTGAGACCTCTATAGTCTACACAAAACCGCATTTCCTTCTTTCCATCTTTGGAATGAGGTTTTGGTACAAGTACCACAGGAGAGGCCCATGGACTTTCAGAGTGCTCAACCACTCCCAGTTCTAACATTTTCTGCACCTCTTGTTTTATGCAGTCTCTGACATGGTCAGGCTGCCTATAGATCTTACTTTTGACAGGCAAGCTGTCTCCAGTGTCTATAGTGTGCTCCTACCAAGAAGTGGTGCCTGGCACAGTAGAGAAGAGTTCAGAAAACTGACCCAGGAGATTTATGCAGTGGTCTTTCTGCTCAGCAGTAAGACAATCTGCCAGTACAACCCCTTCCACTAGAGCATCTTGTTCTGTGGAAGAGAAGAGATCAGGGAGAGGGTCACTCTCTTCTTCCTGTCCCTCATTTGTTGCCATGAGCAGGGTGAGATCAGCCCTGTCATAGTAGGGTTTCATGCGATTGACATGGAGCACCCTAAGGGGACTCCTGGCAGTGCCTAAGTCAACTAAGTAGGTGACTTCACCCTTTTTCTCAACAATTGTGTGGGGTCCACTCCATTTATCTTGGAGTGCTCTTGGGGCCACAGGCTCCAAGACCCACACTTTCTGCCCTGGTTGGTACTGAACCAAAACAGCCTTCTGGCCATGCCATTGCTTTTGGAGCTCTTGGCTGGCCTGAAGGTTTTTACTGGCCTTGTTCATGTACTCAGCCATCCTTGATCTGAGGCCAAGTACATAGTCCACTATGTCTTGCTTTGGAGCTTTTAAAGGTTGTTCCCAACCCTCCTTAACAAGTGTTAGAGGACCTCTCACAGGGTGTCCAAATAGGAGTTCAAAGGGGCTGAAGCCCACTCCTTTCTGGGGTACCTCCTTGTAAGCAAAAAGGAGGCATGGTAAAAGGATATCCCATCTCCTGCGGAGTTTTTCAGGGAGTCCCATAATCATGCCTTTGAGAGTTTTGTTAAATCTCTCCACCAGTCCATTTGTTTGTGGATGATAGGGTGTAGTGAACTTGTATGTAACACCACACTCCTTCCACATGGCCTTTACGTAAGCAGACATGAAATTGCTTCCCCTGTCTGATACCACCTCTTTTGGGAAGCCCACCCTGGAAAAGATTCCCAGGAGGGCCTTTGCCACTGCAGGAGCTGTAGTGGTCCTTAGAGGGATTGCTTCAGGATATCTGGTGGCATGGTCCACTACCACCAAGATAAACCTATTGCCTGAAGCAGTAGGAGGGTCAAGGGGGCCAACTATGTCAACCCCTACCCTTTCAAAGGGAACTCCAACCACAGGCAGTGGAATAAGGGGTGCCTTTGGGGTGCCACCTGTCTTGCCACTGGCTTGACAGGTTTCACAGGACTTACAAAATTATTTTGTGTCCTCTGACATTCTAGGCCAATGAAACAAGGGAACAAGCCTGTCCCAAGTTTTCATTTGCCCCAAATGTCCAGCTAAGGGAATGTCGTGGGCTAGAGTTAGGAGGAACTTTCTGTACTCCTGAGGAATCACCAATCTGCTGGCAGCTCCACGTTTTGGATCCCTTGCTTCAGTGTACAGAAGATTGTCCTCCCAGTAAACTCTGTGAGAGTCACTGACATCCCCATTTGCTTGTTTGACAGCTTGCTGCCTTAGACCCTCTAGTGTGGGACAGGTTTGCTGAGCCACACTCAGCTCCTCCCTGGCAGGCCCCCCTTCACCCAAAAGCTCAGCAGTGTCTGCTTCCAGCTCCCCTGGTGTAGGTTCTGCACAGGGTGGAAATTCTTCTTCCTCAGAAGAAGAATCCACTGTAGAGGGAGGGATAGTAGGTAGTGCTTTACTTCTACTAACCCTAGCTTTAGGGAGCACTTGGTCCATTCTTCCAGGATCCAAGTCACCATGTCCTTTTTGCTTTTTGGCCTGAGCCCTGGTTAAAGCAAAAATATGCCCTGGGATGCCCAGCATTGCTGCATGGGCCTCCAACTCCACATCTGACCAAGCTGATGTCTCTAAATCATTTCCAAGTAGACAGTCTACAGGTAAATGTGAGGCAACCACAACTTTCTTTGGACCAGTAACCCCCCCCCCCCCCAGTTGAGATTTACAACAACCATGGGGTGGCTAAGTGTGTTGTTGTGAGCATTGGTTACTTGGTACTGGTGACCAAGTAGGTGTTGTTCAGGGTGGACCAGTTTCTCTATTACCATTGTAACACTGGCACCTGTGTCCCTGTAGGCCTGAACCTCAACACCATTTATTAGGGGTAGTTGCTTGTACTTATCCATGTTAAGGGGACAAGCAACTAAGGTGGCTAAATCAATAGCCCCCTCAGAGACTAACATAGCCTCTGTGGTCTCCCTAACAAGACCAACCCCAACTAAGCTACCAAAAGTGAGCCCAGCTACTCCCTTGGATTGGCTATTAGTAGGTTTGCTCCCACCACCACTGCTATTAGTAGGGACACTAGGTGTAGCAGTAGGAGTTGTAGTGGTAGGAGGCTTGGTGCTTTTCTTTGGACAACTGGGATCTGTTGTCCAATGGCCTTTAATTTTACATAAATAGCACCATGGTTTCTTTTCTTTGTTTTGATTTGAAGAGGATTTGGACCCACCACCCCCACCAGAGTGTTTTTGTGGGCCTGATGAAGACTCATTTTTAGATTTGTCCCCACCCTTGTCAGAAGACTTACCATCCTTCTTCTTGTTGCCATCTTTGTCACCCCCTGTATGAACTTTTCTGTTCACCCTTGTTCTGACCCATTTGTCTGCCTTCTTTCCCAATTCTTGGGGAGAGGTCAGATCAGAGTCCACCAGGTACTGGTGCAACAAATCAGACACACAGTTATTAAGTATATGCTCTCTCAGGATTAAGTTATACAGGCTTTCATAATCAGTAACTTTACTGCCATGTAACCACCCCTCCAAGGCCTTCACTGAATGGTCAACAAAGTCTACCCAGTCTTGTGAAGACTCCTTTTTGGTTTCTCTGAACTTCATCCTGTACTGTTCAGTGGTTAAGCCATAACCATCTAGGAGTGCAATCTTAGGAACTGCAAAATTATTGGCATCACTTTCTTTCACAGTAAGGAGCCTATCCCTACCCTTTCCACTAAATGATAGCCATAGGATAGCAGCCCACTGCCTTTGAGGGACATCCTGTACAACACAGGCCCTCTCAAGTGCAGCAAACCACTTGTTAATCTCATCCCCCTCCTTATAAGGGGGAACTATCTTGTGCAGATTCCTAGAATCATGCTCTTTTGCAGGATGACTATGGGGAATACTGCTGCTGCCACCATGGGTTTCTAAACCCAATTTCTGTCTTTCCCTTTCCACCTCTAAGGACTGCCTATCCAAATCCAGCTGTTGCTTCTTGAGCTTCAGTCTGGTTTGTTCCACTCTCAATCTATTGAGCTCCCTTTCTAACACTCTGTCATCAGGGTGGGTGGGTGAGGCATGTCTAGAGACAGAAGTATGCTGAGATAGAACAGAAGGAGACCTGGCCCTAACAGATGGCACCCTAATAGCTTGACTAACAGAAACAGCACTTCTACTATGATGAGAAGGGATACTCTTACTGTGATGTGAGACAACACTATCAGTATGGTGGGACTCTACATCAGTACCAGCTATGCTAGGTGGTTTGCTAGGGGGCAGGCTTGGAAGTTTCCCTCCCACATCTTTTGCTAGGGGTGCCCCAGAATCAGAGTGGGAACCATCAACTAACTTTTCCACAGGAGTGCCAGCTCTGGCCTTATCCTGTTCAACAAGCATATTTACCAACAGTTCTCTAGAGGGATTCTTCCTTACACTTAAACCTCTTTCTATGCAGAGACTCCTTGCATCTTTCCAGCTAAGGTTATCATAAGCAAGTTTGGACAGATCAACAGTTTGGCCTGTGCCAGACATTTTAGAAAGTGTTTAAGTGATAGAAAAAGGAAAAAAGTTTTTCAGAACTTTCAGAAAGAGAGAAAAAAAACTTTTTAAACTTTTTAAGAACTTTTTAGAAAGTTAGAGGTACTTTTCAGCACTTTAGAAAAAAAGTGAGAAAAGAAATGCAAAACTTTTTGGTTAGGTGTACATACACTGAACTTGTATTGTATATTTTTCTCTTATGAAAAGTACAATGACAAAAGTGGTAAGTAGTTACAAAGCACTTATCCCACCACTGCACAACCAATGTAGGAGGCTGGACTGGCCTGTAGTGAGTACCAAGGGGTACTTACACCTTGCACCAGGCCCAGTTATCCCTTATTAGTGTATAGGGTGTCTAGCAGCTTAGGCTGATAGATAATGGTAGCTTAGCAGAGCAGCTTAGGCTGAACTAGGAGACGAGTGAAGCTCCTACAGTACCACTAGTGTCATATGCACAATATCATAAGAAAACACAATACACAGATATACTAAAAATAAAGGTACTTTATTTTTATGACAATATGCCAAAAGTATCTCAGTGAGTACCCTCAGTATGAGGATAGCAAATATACACAAGATATATGTACACAATACCAAAAATATGCAGTATAGTATTAGAAAACAGTGCAAACAATGTATATTTACAATAGGATGCAATGGGGACACATAGGGATAGGGGCAACACAAACCATATACTCCAAAAGTGGAATGCGAACCACGAATGGACCCCAAACCTATGTGACCTTGTAGAGGGTCGCTGGGACTGTAAGAAAACAGTGAGGGTTAGAAAAATAGCCCACCCCAAGACCCAGAAAAGTGAGTGCAAAGTGCACTAAAGTTCCCCAAAGAGCACAGAAGTCGTGATAGGGGAATTCTGCAGGAAAGACACAATTCAGCAATGCAACAACAATGGATTTCCAAACGAGGGTACCTGTGGAACAAGGGGACCAAGTCCAAAAGTCACAAGCAAGTCGGAGATGGGCAGATGCCACGGAAATGCCAGCTGTGGGTGCACAGAAGCTGCTACCGGACAGTAGAAGCTGAAGATTCTGCAGGAACGACAAGGGCTAGAGACTTCCCCTTTGGAGGATGGATGCCCCACGCCGTGGAAAGTCGTGCAGAAGTGTTTTCCTGAAGAAAGACGCAAACAAGCCTTGCTAGCTGCAAGTCGTGCGGTTAGGGTTTTTGGATGCTGCTGTAGCCCAGGAGGGACCAGGATGTCGCCAATTGTGTCAGGGGACAGAGGGGGCGCCTAGCAGGACGAGGAGCCCTCTCAAAAGCAGGCAGCATCCGCAGAAGTGCCAGATGAGGCACTACAAAGAGGAGTGAAACGGTGCTCATCCGAAGTTACACGAAGGAATCCCACGTCGCCGGAGGACAACTCAGGAGGTCGTGCAATGCAGGTTAGAGTGCCGTGGACCCAGGCTTGGCTGTGCACAAAGGGTTTCCGCCGGAAGTGCACAGAGGCTGGAGTAGCTGCAAAAGTTGCGGTTCCCAGCAATGCAGTCTGGCGTGGGGAGGCAAGGACTTACCTCCACCAAACTTGGACTGAAGAGTCACTGGACTGTGGGAGTCACTTGGACAGAGTTGCTGGATTCAAGGGACCTCGCTCGTCGTGCTGAGAGGAGACCCAGGGTACTGGTGATGCAGTTCTTTGGTGCCTGCGGTTGCAGGGGGACGATTCCGTCGGCCCACGGGAGATTTCTTCGGAGCTTCTAGTCCAGAGAGGAGGCAGACTACCCCCACAGCATGCACCACCAGGAAAGTAGTCGAGAAGGCGGCAGGATCAGCGTTACAGAGTTGCAGTAGTCGTCTTTGCTACTTTGTTGCAGTTTTGCAGGCTTCCAGCGCGGTCAGCAGTCGATTCCTTGGCAGAAGGTGAAGAGAGAGATGCAGAGGAACTCTGATGAGCTCTTGCATTCGTTATCTAAGGAATTCCCCAAAGCAGAGACCCTAAATAGCCAGAAAAGAGGTTTTGGCTACTTAGAAGAGAAGATAGGCTAGCAACACCTGAAGGAGCCTATCAGAAGGAGTCTCTGACGTCACCTGCTGGCCCTGGCCACTCAGAGCAGTCCAGTGTGCCAGCAGCACCTTTGTTTCCAAGATGGCAGAGGTCTGGAGCACACTGGAGGAGCTCTGGGCACCTCCCAGGGGAGGTGCAGGTCAGGGGAGTGGTCACTCCCCTTTCCTTTGTCCAGTTTCGCGCCAGAGCAGGGCTGAGGGGTCCCTGAACCGGTGTAGACTGGCTTATGCAGAAATGGGCACCATGTGTGCCCATGAAAGCATTTCCAGAGGCTGGGGGAGGCTACTCCTCCCCTGCCTTCACACCATTTTCCAAAGGGAGAGGGTGTAACACCCTCTCTCTGAGGAAGTTCTTTGTTCTGCCTTCATGGGCCAAGCCTGGCTGGACCCCAGGAGGGCAGAAACCTGTCTGAGGGGTTGGCAGCAGCAGCAGCTGCAGTGAAACCCCTGAAAAGGCAGTTTGGCAGTACCCGGGTCTGTGCTACAGACCCGTGGGATCATGGGATTGTACCAACAATGCCAGGATGGCATAGAGGGGGCAATTCCATGATCATAGACATGTTACATGGCCATATTCGGAGTTACCATTGTGAAGCTACACATAGGTAGTGACCTATATGTAGTGCACGCGTGTAATGGTGTCCCCGCACTCACAAAGTCCGGGGAATTGGCCCTGAACAATGTGGGGGCACCTTGGCTAGTGCCAGGGTGCCCACACACTAAGGGGGTTATTCTAACTTTGGAGGAGTGTTAATCCGTCCCAAAAGTGACGGTAAAGTGACGGATATACCACCAGCCGTATTACGAGTTCCATAGGATATAATGGACTCGTAATACGGCTGGTGGTAAATCCGTCACTTTTCCGTCACTTTTGGGACGGATTAACACCTCCTCCAAAGTTAGAATAACCCCCTAAGTAACTTAGCACCCAACCTTTACCAGGTAAAGGTTAGACATATAGGTGACTTATAAGTTACGTAAGTGCAGTGTAAAATGGCTGTGAAATAACGTGGACGTTATTTCACTCAGGCTGCAGTGGCAGGCCTGTGTAAGAATTGTCAGAGCTCCCTATGGGTGGCAAAAGAAATGCTGCAGCCCATAGGGATCTCCTGGAACCCCAATACCCTGGGGATTAGGAGAGAACACTGGTCTTCCATCTGGTGGCCTGAAGAGTGTGGCACTCTCCCTGTACCACGGTCTACCTCGAGAAATTTAGGATTATTGTTTGACGATCAATTGTTGTTCAAACCTCAGGTCAACCAGATAATCAAGACCTGTATGTGGACTTTGAAGAAATTAAAGAAATTATTTCCTTTTATTCCACAATCCTGCAGAACTACTGCCACTCTGGCTCTAGTCATTTCCAAATTGGATTACGGGAATGCGCTTCTGCTCAACTTGGATAAAGAATCGCTGAATAAGCTACAGTTGATGCAAAACACTGCGGCTAGGCTATTATTGAAACTGCCCCGTGTGGCCTCTGCTAAGAGGTGCCTTAGAGATTTACATTGGCTTCCGGTAGCCCAGCGGCTCTCTTTCAAGGCTCTCTGCATCACTCACAAGGCTGTCCATGGGATTGGGCCTAAAGCCCTAACCACTAAGCTGCAATGGTACAGGCCCAATAGGCTGTTGCGATCTGCCTCTGCCTATCGAATTCAAACATCCCGCACTAAGAAGGCGAAGTGGGGAGATAGAGCGTTTACCATTGCGGCTGCTAAAATTTGGAACTCACTACCATTGGATTTAAGGCAAGAACACAATTATCTAAAATTCAGGAGACTGGTCAAGACTTGGCTTTTTCCGCAATAAGTCTTGGAGTCCCCTTGTTAGCTGACTCTGCCTCTCCCAGTTAGCGCTTCGATGCCCTCGGGCCGGAATGCGCTTTATAAATACTCAATACATACATACATACATACATACCTCAGTACCATATACTAGGGAATTATAAGGGTGTTCCAGTATGCCAATGTAAATTGGTAAAATTGGTCACTAGCCTGTTAGTGACAATTTGAAAGAAATGAGAGATCATAACCACTGAGGTTCTGATTAGCAGAGCCTAAGTGAGACAGTTAGTCATAACACAGGTAACACATACAGGGCACACTTATGAGCACTGGGGCCCTGGCTGGCAGGGTCCCAGTGACACATACAACTAAAACAACATACATACAGTGAAATATGGGGGTAACAAGCCAGGCAAGATGGTACTTTCCTACACTGCTGTAATCAAGATGTATGTTGCTGAGAAAGGCGTTAACGTCCTGGGCTTGAGGGACCAAGCTGAGTTGGGAATAATTTTGAACCCCAGGGCAAGTGAACCAGTGATGTTGGTGGGGGTTGGGGAAAAGTCTAGTTGGGTTACATCAAAATTTCCAAAAGTGTTTTCTGAAACATTGGGCAAGTTGAAAAATTACAGCCATAGGATTAGACTTAAAGAGAATGCTAAACCTGTTGTGCAGAAATTAAGAAATGTTCCCATTGGTATACGTGAGGAGTTGAAAAATATCTTGGGAGAAATGGTGAAAGAGGGTGTCATTGAAGAAGTGGAGTCATCTGAGTGGGTTTCACCCATTGTTTTAGCTCGCAAACCAGATAACTCATTGAGACTGTGTGTAGACCTGAGAGCCTTGAATGCTAATATCATAGTTAGTTGCCATCCCCTACCAAATATAAATGAAGTTGTTAGCATGCTTGAGGGAGCGAAAATCTTCTCTACATTGGATTTGAGGTCGGCCTATCACCAGATTGAACTCACTGAAGACTCTCGTCATCTTACTGCATTTATCACGCCGCAAGGTCTATACCAATTTAAACGTATGCCCTTTGGATTGGCATCGGCGGCATCTGTATTTCAGAGAGCAATGTTTATAATGTTCAAGGATATGGACAAATTTGTTAAGTGTTTTCAAGATGATGTTTTGATATATTCTAAAGACGAAGAGGAACACAGAGACCATCTTGAAAAAGTGTGCGATGTATTCAAGAGGAATGGGCTAACCCTGAAGTTTAAGAAATGTCATTTTTTTGCGGAGTCAGTTGATTATTTGGGGCATACTATCTCTGGGAACGGGGTTGTACCCAAAAGTCCTCTGGTTAAAGCTATAGTTGATGCACCTATGCCAGACAATCGGGAGAAACTCTTGTCCTTTGTTGGGTTATGTGAATACTATATCAAATTTATTGAGAATTTGTGACTGAAATCGAACTTTTAAGAGAGTTAACCTGTAAAAACGTGGAGTTTGTGTGGTCGGAAAGGCAGGAGCGTGCATTTGAGGCTATAAAAAAATAAATTGCGGGTGCACCTACTCTCAGGCCTTTCAATATCAAAGCTCAGTGTATTGTGACAGTAGATGCCAGTATGTATGGTGTTGGGGGTGTACTGTCACAAAGAGTTGGAAAGAATGAATGGAATGTTACGTTTGCTTCTTGCACTTTGAACGATGCGGAAAGGAGGCATGCAGTTATCGAGAAGGAGTTGGTCGCATGTGTTTGGGCTATTGAACATTTTCGCAACTACATATGGGGCTCACGGTTTGTACTTCGTACTGATCATAAACCCCTTGTAGGCATTTTATCCCCGGGTGGTGGTTGGAATGCAAATGCCCGCATTGCAAGGTTGGTATCGAGACTACAGGAGTATTCTTTCGATGTTGAGTATGTGCCAGGGAAAAGCAATTCAGTGGCTGATTGTTTGTCATGACTACCTCAAGAAGCCCCTGATAAGCCAGAGAGAGGCGAATCTGGTGATTTGGATATTGTTTCTGTGCTGTCTGAATTAATTGCCAAACAGTTTAAAGCGTGGAGGAGAAGGAATAGTTTGACAAGATCAAGAGGATTCTGTGTTACAGCAAGTCAAAGATTATGTGAGATCGGGTTGGCCAAGGAAAGAAAGAATTTTAGAAGAGGTGGCCCCTTTCTTTAAGATAAGAGAGGAGTTAGAAATTGAGAACGACCTCTTGTTTAAGAGAGGGAAGTGTATTCCACTTATGGGCATGCAATCTGTGATTTTAAGTTTGGCCCATCTTGGTCACCCAGGAATGTCGTCCATGAAAAGATTAATACGTACCTTTTTTTGGTGGCCCGGCACGGATAAGATGGCGGAGAGGACGGTTAGGGAGTGTAGTGTATGTATTAATGCTGAAAAAATGCTGAAGACTGTGCCTGCGCCTTTGCGTCCTGTTCCATGGCCAGAATCCCCATGGCAAAAGTTGGGGTTGGACATTTTTGGTCCATTCCTATTTCTACCTCATGAGGCAAGGTTTGCCTTGGTGCTAGTTGATTACCATTCCAAGTGGCCAGAGGTAAAGTTGGTACCACAGGTGACCTCGACTCTGGTTATTGAATTCCTTAAGGAGGTATTTGCTAAGGAAGGGTATCCTGAGATTCTTGTATCAGATAATGGGGTTCAACTGGTCTCGAAAGAGATGCAGAGTTTCCTCAAGTACTGCAACATCAAACATGTGACCACTTCTTCATATGAACCACAAGAGAATGGTCAGGTGGAGAGATTTAATCGTGTACTTAAGGAATGTATTGGTTGGGCACGGGGTATTGGAGGAGCTTGGAAGGAGAAAGTGAGGGAGAAACTATGGTATTACCGCACATAGCACCACAGGGGTTAGTCTGTTAAGATTGTTAAGGGGTAGAGATCCTGTGTCTAAGCTTTGTCTCTGGTGGTTCAAAAAAATATGTGGCAAAGGTGCTGATGAGCTTGATATTGAGAAATTTTAAGATTTTGTGATGGTAAAACAGGAAAAAAAGCAAGGAATAATATGATAGGAAGTGGAAGGTGAGAGAGCCAACATTAACTGTAGGTGATTGGGTTAGGGTAAGAAAACCAAGATTGATAAGAAAATGCATGCCTAAGTTTGGAAAAGCCATGAGGGTGGTAAAGGTGTTCAATAAGGAGGTGATTACACAGGATGGCAGAGTTTGGAATGTTAACAGACTGGCAAAGTGTCCTCCTGAATATGGTGGTGAATTGGATCTTATGGTTTCAGGGTCTATAGTGTGTGAGAGGTATGTAGAACCCATTTGTGCGGATGTGAGTGATAGTGGTGCCAGAGGTGTGGTTGTTGAAGCTGGAAATTTTGTTGAGGTTGGAAATTCTGAGTACAATAGAGATTGGGAGAGTAATGAGAGCAACGAAAGGAGTGGTATGGATGAAAGTGTGGGAGATGATTCCATAGCATCAGGAGTGAAGTTCGATGGGCGTATTAGACAGAGATCTTCACGGTTAGCTGATTATGTGTAAATATGTATACTATAATACACCTTCTTCTTGGTCTATGCTATTATGATTCATTTTTTCACTTTAGGTTGTTACTCCATTTGTTTATTTTGTTAAGGGGGGAAATGTGTTGTATTCTTTCGTTTACAATTATCTGGGATCTCTTTAAAGAATGTGTGAGGTTTAGAATGGGGATACGTAGATAAGGTGGAATGGAATGTGAGGGGGGAACAGGGATTCATTGTACATTAGAAACTGAAGAGATCGGATGCATTTTGTCTCTCCTAATAAATATCAAAATATATACCTTGTTCCTGCGTCCTGCATACTGCAGTAGTCAGATTAAATACCGACTTTTGAGAGATGTAGTACCTATTGGGGATTATTAATTGGATTAAAAAACTCTGGGGCTGTAATTGAAGCCATTAAGTATTTATATGATACAGGTTCATTTTGGATGTTAATGACACATGAATGGGATTTATTTGTCTCTATTTAAGGCTATGAAATCGAATTAGAAGAGACGATATATGGAAGCTTTTGATGTGATCTGAATCTAAGTGGGAATTGTGAGGATTTATCCTATGGTAGTTGAGGTAAGAGTGTGTTTAAAAAGGTTTTTTCTGTGTATGATTGGTAGTTTGGGTGTGAGGGAATTAATTATAGCAGTTTTGTTTTGTGTTTTAGATTGGTGGACTAATTAAGTGTTTCTGATGAAGATGGATGTTTAATGTAATGTGGACTCATGAGGGTGAGTATGGATAGGATGTTGATGCAGCAGATTACCAAGGAGATTGAGACGGTGATATGTAGGTTGATTTATTCTATTGGATGAATGTAGTTGTCCCCTGTTGATTAGTCCTGAGGAAGACCCGTGTGGAGCCGGTAATTGGCCCAAGAGCGAGAGGGGGTCGAAACGTCGGCGATGATGCTCTAGCCTGGATCTGGTGTATTATTGCAAAGGACTTAATTGGGGATATAATTCTGTTTGTGAAATAATATTGTAATTCAATGTGGCTAAAGGAATAATCAACAGGCTGTTTTATAATATCCTTTTAAATGTATTTCTTGAATTGTTTAATTGGAAATCTATTATTTTCGAACTCTTTCTGAATCACGAGCACTTGATCTGATTTCCACTTGGTTCTGTCCTTTTTCTTCTTTGTTTTGGTGATACGATGGGGGACTGTAAAAACTGTATTTATATGAAGTAAAAATATGTGTTATATTTGTCATAAATAATGTTCTCTGGAATGAATGAATGGTAATGCTGCATGTTTGGGTATGAGGGGTGAGGTGACTATGGTCACAATTAGTTCCAAGGGGTTTTTGTGATGAAGGTATAGCATCGGAGAGATAGTGCCTGTAAGTGTCTGCACCACCTCTCAAGGGATTTGCATTGTCTCCTAGCTCATATTGTTTTCTTATGTACAAATATGGTTGTTTCTCTGTATCTTTTAAAGTTTGAAAGGGATGTAGTGAACCACCCAGCCACTACTATACCTTGTTTCTGTGCACGCATCCAGAGAGCTGAGCGTGGCCTGAGGGCTTAAATAAAGGTGGTCTAACCACTTTGGTAAATCCACCCCAGAGCTGAATGCTGTGTGTACCATGTCCATTCTTGAGCTGCTGTGAGGGGTGTGATAGGCCCTTACTCCTCCGATTTAAGTGGGACACGCTGTCCCCATAAAGGCCGACAATACTAATCGTAAAGACAATTTGTTTGTGACCAGGGATCAAGCCCCAATTGCAATCAAAGCCAAGGAGGAGCTGTTCTCAATCAAATTCCTAAAAAAAAACAAAAAGAGCTTGAGTCATCGCCTTTTCCCACCTTCCATCTTGAATTCAAAAGAGATGGGGAGAGAGAATTTCACTTTTTTGACCTCACTTAGGAGTCCATTAACAGCTGACAATTGGGTGAGGTTCGCACAGTTCAGACATTGGAATTCACTCAAACACCACCTGTCTGCCCACCCAAGAAGGAACATCATCTCCACCGAGGGAGATAAAACAAGTAATTCTCCTTCTCATCAATGGAGCCATAGAAAAGTTCCCCAAATCCCAAAGTAATTAGTGATTTTACTCCAGATTCTTTTAATAGGAAAGAAGACAGGATAGTGGAGACCAATTCTAGACATTAGACTGTTGAAACATTGACCTGAAGAAACATTTTCAAATGATAACACTTCCATAAGTTATCCTGATGATGCAGGAAGGCAATTACCTGGCATCCTTGGATCTACAGGATGCATATTTCCATACACCAATGCACTGAATACGCAGAAAATTCCATCACTTTTCAGAAGCAGAAAAACATTACGATTTCATGGTGCACTCTTTCGGACCAAAATCGATGCCTTAGAATTTCACTTAGTGCCTTTAGCCAGTCACAGCTTTCCTTCAGTGATAAGCCCACCAAGTATACTCAGACTTGGATGACTTGTTCATCTATTGGATCCACTTAATGGACAGTGGGGCAAATTTATAAAAAGTGGTGCATCATCTTATGATGCACCACTTTTCTTGTGCACCACTGTCCCCCCAATGCCACCATGTGTGTGCCGTATATATGATACAGGCATGATGGCGCACGTTAGGAAACTAGCGTCAGAAATGTTGATGCTAGTTTGGCGCTTTGCAGGATTAGCGCCAAAAAATATTGACGCTAATCCTGCAAAGTGAAAGGAAGCCAATTGAAAACAATGCGAGCCTCAATTTAGCCTTAGTCAGGCGTTAAAAATGACGCTAGAAATGGTGCAGAGGAATCTTATATATTGGTGCAAGCAGAATGTGGCATAAGGGTTAACAAAGTGTCGCAATGCATGCATTGTGCCACTTTGTAAATATGACGTGGCATTTTTGCCAACCTAATGCTACACTAGTGTCAAAAACATTATGCTAATGTAGTGCAAGATGGTGCCAGGGCCTTCTTAAATCTGGCCCTGTGTTTGGTCCCAAAAGCGTCCCTGGCCTATGCTTTGAGATCAAAATAGCTCCCTTTTATCTCTTTAACTTTCTCTCTTCCTTCTTGCCTGCCAGGGTCCTAAAACGCTCTGATAGACATGGAACTCCTTTCATTTGTCTTTCCACGCTTTCATTTCTTTATTAGTCTTTAGTTGGTCATTAAGAGTTGTCCTCTTTTAACTGCTTCAAGATCACAGGAAGTGCAATATTTAATAATGACAGAAGCTATTCAATGGATCCAGTTCAGCCAAGTTATTCCTCAGATGAGTAAATAGCTGGTAAAAAAGATGACATGTGTAATCAGATTACATACGTAAATCAGGCTCCATGGATCGGGCCTCAAATAAGTATATTGAATTAAAAATATGATATTTTACATAACATTGGAAATTTGAAAAAAGCCCAAACTTGAAAAAAAGCACAAATATGAATTGAACGAATCATGTCCAGAATAGCAGTGAACATGCTACAGTGAGTCTGTGCAGGACTGATGAAAATTGTGGTACCCAAATGTAAATGACAGAATATTAAAGGGCAAAATACTGAAAAGTAAGTGCAAGTATAGATTTACTACTCTTAACTCCACATCTACGTACCTTAAAAATATATGTACTGCATAGGTACATATTTGTGGAGTTAGGTATGGGAAATTTTGACTTAGTTACTTCTTCATTTTTTCAGTATTTTGTCCTTGATATTTAGTACACTTAACAGTCTGACTTTGATATTTAGTATGCACATTTTCCTCTGAAATTTATTGTAAAGGCTGCAGTGGAGCAAAATATTTAAATGAGAAGTGTTTACAGGACGAGACTTTTTTGGTTAGATGGTTTATATAGACCAATGAGGTTGAAGATATCATTATTTATTATATTTGTGAGTTCTGTACAACTCTACGTGTTACCTTGCGTTGTCTTTATTGCGCTAGTGGGGTCATCAATGTTCAGCCTAGTAAAGAGAATGGTGAGGACATTGCAATAAGAAGGGTGGAGCCCTTACCCGACATTACTCATGTCAAGGGTTGTGTCTTTGTGGACTCCCATGAACAGATCCACAGGGAAGTCAATTTGATAAGCCTTAGTCAAAGATAGAACAATCAGACTCAAATATATAGACAGACAAAAGTACTCCACAAAAATATGTTATGGCGAGAACTTATGTATTTCTATTTTTATCACTTTGTTTGGCAGTAACATGTCCGCCTTATACATAAATTTGAAGCAGTTTCATGAACTTTACGATGGATTGCAAACATTTACTTGAACAATATTTATGGTCCCACTCTTTCTTTGCTGTGATCTTAAAAGGCTGCCATTGGATGAGGATGGGTGTGATCCAGGGGTGGACGGGGAACTCCGCTCCACTTGCAGAGTTTGCAGAGTTTTTCCCACTCCGCGCTCTGTTTAGAAAGCAGAGTTCTGAAAAACTATATGCAGCGGAGTTTTTTTCCTCATTCACGCTCTTCAATGTTAAGTTGGCACTCGCAGATAGTTGCTAACGCTCGCGTTGAGAAACCTTCTGTTCGTGTTGAGGAAGGTGCTGCTTGAGTAGAGAATCTACTTGAGTGGCAGAAAAGAAACAGTGCCCTTTTGCGCTGTGCCTGGTGCTGTTCGTGCTGATTTTTCACCCGGCGCTAAAAATCTGAGTGAACGCCGTGACCTAATGCAGTCCACCGATTGCGGAACTCCATGCAGCACGGTGGAATTTGTTGGTTACTTTGCAGAGAATCATGTAGCAGAACTCCAGGAACTCCGCCCAGACCTAGTGTGATCTGATGTACAGTTGGTGAAGGCACATGGAAGTGGACTCATGAGCTCCTTCTATATTTTATTGTATTTTGCACTTAATTTGAGAACCTAAGTGCAGGTGGGACCCATCTGCACTGATTTTTTTATCTTATTTTTACTTATCAGTTTTTGACTGAGAGCAAAAGAGGGAAAACAGCAAAGGGGGGGACGCAGAACAAAGAAAAAGACAGAAAAGCGTGGCTGGTGGAGAAAGCAGGAACCTGCAATAGTGATTTGAGGGGGGTGGATTAAAAAAGCATGAGGTAGTGAAGGCTGCGGAGCCTTGGTATTTGTCATGCTTGTATTCAATAGCACCAGCTCCTGTCTTCTGAGGAAAACTTTGTGCCCTGGCCCATTCTTTTGGAAGTTATGCAGTGTGTTTTAATTGCATTTATAAAGCAGGAAGTTCAATCTGTGTAAGCATAGAAAATAATTGTAAGCGCTCCAGTGCCTTCAGGTCACTTACGTGCTATATAAAACTGCAACAACAACAAAAAACACAGAGAAAAGTGGTTCATGGTAGTCTGTAATACATTACTTTTGCCAGCTAATAAATTAGGCAGGTAGTTAGCCTGCAAGAAATTCCCGAAATACAACCAGTTACTTTAATTGCACCACATACGCCTGCCTTCGTACGTTTATCTACAATACACTTGGTGCTCTGGAAGAACCCTTTAGATGGGAGCGGGAGCTCTCTGAGTTAGTGGCCGGAAGGAAAACATGTGCAACGTCGTGATTGTAATGAACATGTTAGGGCAACAGACCAGCTGCAGCTTCCTCCAGAGAGCATTAGTCAGGACATGCATAATAAAGCAAGTAGTTCTGTGATGTTTCCCTTTGTTCTCTAATGGAAGGCTGAGCTGCTGGTGGGTTTCATCAGCCATATGATCTGAAGTAATTCATGTATCTCTTTTGCAAACCGGGCGCTGCTCGCACACAACTTGAGTATCTTTGGATTCCTTACATTGTATTACACTGTATTTACATTTGTATAGTGCTTCATATCACTGATGAGACGCTGAAGCGCTTTTGCTGGTGATTAGCATATTCATTTGTGGCAGTACTACGGCTGGAAGAGTGTGCCTATAAGGTTAGTATTCTGCTCTTGACCTCTTGTGGTCTTTTGAAGTGGATGGGGGAGGGAGTTTGAACCCTTCCGCCGAAGGATAGAAACTTTGTGGGTGCTGTCTAGCCTCTATTGGAAGTGTTTGGGCCCATATTTATACTTTTTGACACACAACTGCGCCAACGCAGTTGTGCGTCAAAAATGTTACCGCCGGCTAACGCCATTCCAACACGCCATGCGGGGGCCTTATTTATGGAATGATGTTAGCCGGCGCTGCGGACTGGTGTGCGTAAAAAAAAATGACTCACACCAGGCAGCGCCGGCGTATGGGAAAATGGGGGTTGTGCGTCAAAACATGGGGCAAGTCAGGTCTGAGGCAAAATTCAGGCCTCAAACCGGATTTGCGCCATTTTTTTTACGCCCAACCTCCATTGACATGACTCCTGTCTTAGCAAAGACAGGAGTCATGCCCCCTTGCCCAATGGCCATGCCCAGGGGACTTATGTCCCCTGGGCATGGTCATTGGGCATAGTGGCATGTAGGGGGGCCCAAATCAGGCCCCCCTATGCCACAAAAAAAATCTGAAAAAAATACTTACCCGAACTTACCTTTACTTCCCTGGGATGGGTCCCTCCATCCTTGGGTGTCCTCCTGGGGTGGGCAAGGGTGACAGGGGGTGTCCCTGGGGGCAGGAGAGGGCACCTCTGGGCTTCTTCCAAGCCCACAGGTCCCTTAATGCCTGCCCTGACCCAGGCGTTAAAATACGGCGCCCATCGGGCTGTGCGCTTAAGGCCCACCCCCTCCTGTGCGTCAAAATGACGTCAGAGTATAAATATGGGGCACAGGCCTTAAAGTCATTTTTTAGAAGGGAACGCCTACCTTGCATATAATTAATGCAAGGCTGGCTCCCCCTTCCAAAAAATGACGCACATGGTGGAATTTTGACGCCTGAGGGTTGGTATAAATATGGGGCAGGGTTTGCGCCGATTGTGCGTAAAAAATGTTGACGCACATTCGGCGCAAACAGAGTATAAATATGCCCTTTGGTGTCGTGCACGCTTGGCTGACACCATGAGACTGTGTTGCAGGAGGCAAGCAGCTGTGCTTATGCAAAGTTGTAGGAGAAAAGTACAATAATTGATGCAGTCGCACATATGGATAGCTATCATCTTTGGAGTGGTGTGTGTCATACAGTTTCAAGATTGAATAAGGGTCTTTGGTGAGCGGCCAGCGATGAAGGGTGCTGTCCTTCTGAGGTGCAGTCTAACATGAACTGTTGTATATGCTCTTGAGTCCACCGAAGAGTGGAAGAAGAGCAACACATGGGAACAGTAATTAGACAACAAGCCTTGGTAAATGCTCAGAGGAATCCATCAAGTACAGTGAAAGCTGTTTCAGGAATAGGTGTCAGAACAATCTATAGCTGTGAAGGCTTCATTATGGGGTGGTAGAAGAGCAACCTTTATATGATCAGTGATTGTATGCGCTTTAAGAGCACATATCCACGTATGCCGTTGAACAATTCATTGCAATTGCCATTATACAATCACTGATGATGCTTGCTCTGAGGAGTCATGCAGAAGTGGCGAAATGTAACTCATCAAAATGGGCAATTGTACAGCAAGTCATTGCATATGGTCTGAGGGTTCTACCCAGGACCAAGAGGAAGTAACACTTAGGAGCCATGAATATTACATAACTAGAGAAGGAAAGTGAGCTGTCAAATTTTTGTACCAAGAAAGTCTTGCTGTCCCCCAGATTCAGGAACACAAGATGTGAAGGTGAGATAGAGGCAGTAGTGGAGATGAGGATATGATTTTTACTGGGTAGATTAGGACACTCTATGTACTAGGCTGGACCTGTGCAGAAGAAACTGGGTTGTTGTTGCACGAGTGCATGTGCTCAGAGCAGTTGTTAAAAGGACACACCCATTTTAATCAATGGGCCTCCCTGTGCTTTGCTGTACTAGAGTCAAAATTTTCAATGTCAAAAAAGGTTGACGCCATTGTCTTAACGACCTCCAGGGTGCACTGTATTGCAAATACGCACAACCATGGTGTTGTTAGGCAGGAGCGGCTAGCAGTGCTAAATCGGGACAGGGTGGTGCACGTGAGGGTGGAGGGGTTGGGGGAGGCAGGGGGAATTAATAAAAAAGAAAACAAAAAAAGTACCTCTATTGTTGCCGCCGCTGTCACCATTGCACTGCTCCTCTCGCAGACAGAATGAAGGTACAGGCTCCCAGCCTGCCCTGCGGCCAATCCTGACGCTGCTCAGAGCAGTGTTAGGATTGGCTGGGAGCGCCCAGCCAGGGCACTTCCAGGAAGACTGGGAGCCTACTGCGCATGTGTGTTTGGCCGGCCCGAGACAACCAGCCAAACATACATGCACAGTGGCCCCTCAGTGCTTGTCAGAGCCTGTAGCCCGCCCCTTTTACCAAAAACCTATAATAAACATAATTTATTATTCTTTTTTGGTAAAAGGTTTGCAGCTGCTGCTGCTAGCAGGGTGCGGCGGCGATGCCCTAGCAGAGGAGCGTGCCTGTCGTTAGGTGGGGCAGGGGGCAAGAAACGTGGCGCATCTGGACCCATGCTCCACTTTCTTGTAAGTGTGCCCCTCTGTTTTTCAGTGTCTACCTGGCACCTCATTCCGTGCAATTTCGCTAAACCAAGAATGTTCAGGACTACAAATACCAGAATCAAAAGTAAAATAAAACCTGGAGTCGTTGAGAGATTGACGAACGGAACCGCGAAACTAGGGAACTTTCAGAGAGAGTGGATATCGGCAGCTCAGCTGCTCTGTTTGAGTCCGAGAGAATTTTCCCATTAAACATTTACGTTTATTTCAAACATACCTTAGGAAATAATGAAAGAGGTCGGTAGAACTAAGAAATTAAAACCAGCTGACTTCATATCTGATTATGAGGAGTAATTATTTTATTCCTGCTTGGACTGGGGCCAGCGCCCTGTATATAACTGTTATTTAGGCCACGCACGCCCTATGCATTAGCCTCGCGATCTAATCTGGCCCTCCCCGTTTAACATAATTTAAAGCAGAGTTTAATTAAATCTTCTGTTGTGACTGCCGCCCTTTGTACACAAAGCATGCTGCCACCTGAGGCCATTTCTAAAGACTGTATTTAACCAGATAGCACCGGCGACCACTTTATCTGAAATATATGTGGGGCACAGTGCTCTCTGACTCGGAATAAAAATAGAAAAAAATTAGAAATTCAGTTTATGGTAAATGTTGTTGTGAAAACATAAACCGACTCACCAACAATAGAACACGCATTTACACAACACCACGCCTCTTCACTTAGAGCCACTGTCAATATTTTTTACTTTATTTACATAATTTTCGAAAACGTGTAGTAGGCTTCAGGGGCGCTACGGAGATACACAGCAACGGGCATTTAGAAAGCATTTTTTTGCTGCCTAGCCTCCAGTCAACCTGATTATGAGTGCACTAGAATTTATGATGGGTTTGGGATCGTGATGGGGGTGGTGTTTCACGAGATATTTCAGCTCACCAAATGAATCACTAGGGAAAAATGTGGGAACAGGCACAGGGACACAGATTTCTGTCAATTATTCCCCACTCTTTCTCTACTTCCGGAATTAGGAAAATAACAGTGATTAATCTGGGGCACTCATAAGGAGGCCGCGATGGAGTTAGCAGTGCAGTTAACAATGCATATCAGTTAAAAGGTTACAGAACCATTCAGTCGTGCATTACATCAAACGTAGCAGCAGTAACGGCCCAATGGAAGGACACCAAGGACTTTTACAAGTGATTAAAGTGACGGTCGGAAAGCATGAGGGTCTCGCTGCCTAGTGACAGAGAAGAGGAAGAGAGATTCTCAAAAGTGCATGTCAGATTAACAGAGCGACGTAAACACAAGCAGTGGGTGTTAAACCATAAGAGAGTCTAAATGTAAAACGATTCGGGGTAAAGTACAAACATATAGATGGACGCAGTGTGGCCAAAAATATCTGGTAGTCTGACCATGGCATTGAGGTTTTGAACTCTTTGAAACGACCTATTTTTCCGAACATTTTTGGGAAGGAACCACAAATCTGGTGTGGGAGCAGAGAAGGTATTACGAAGAGCAATTCAGTTCCACTCATGCTAAGGCATTTTCACATGTGCATTTGGTAACTACATGCAGTTATGCACATGGAAAGGCATTTGCTGGCAGGTAAGTAGGAATTCCGAAAACCATTCTCTGAGTATTTCTAGAATCATCTAAAGCAGGTTTAGAGGAGTCCTCTTGGGAATCTTTGTGACTTCCTATAACGTATAAATCTGCTCAGATACAAGGGACTGAACCTGTGGGTGAAGATTTACTTTTTTGCGATGCCGGCCGAATTTGTTTAAAACATTTGTGGCCATCGAACATACGTAAAAAAATACTTCTTGCCACCCTTCTTTGGGCAACTGTCGTATATCCAAATGCACCTTGTGTACATTGAGTACAATTTGGAGTGAAGTAAAATAAGTAATTCAGTATTCACAAACTGAATGCAAGTAGGCATAGCACATGTTATAATTTTGGAGAACAAATGTGAACAATTCCTAAAATATGGCAATTGCAGAATTGTCCTAACCAGTGATTAATTTGTAAATAAAGAGCTGCAGGTGCCCAAAGCCCTCCTCTTAAACACGCGGCTGCTGTAATTAAATGTGTGAACACCGAATACTGAGGCAGCATAATCCTGAAGCCATCTCGGGCCTCTTCAATCTATTTAAAGTAACCCCCTGCCCCTTCAGCTCACTCTTGCAGCTTTCTGCTTTCTCCCTTTGTGATGCTTTTTCGTTTTTCCCTTCCTCCGTCTTTCCCATATGTGTCTTTTGCTGGCAGCAAATGCTTGAGACAGAAGAGCAAGCCCCGGCCCTCAAATATAAGTGCAGGTGCTCAGCACCGGAAACAACAAGCACAAATAAAGCACTGGTCCTAACCCTACTATCAGTAATACATGCATCGTGTATATTATGTACTCTTAGAGTTCGAAAAATGGTTGAAGTCGCATTTACTTCTTCTCTCATCATTCTTGGTGATATGAAACTACCACCTTTCCTTCCATCTATGGTTTCCCCCTACTTTACTCTCATGCAATGCTTTGTTGTCACACTTTTTTGCCTCGTGGGCACCACTCTGAATTTGTTTTCACTCTGTATCTTCCAGTTTCCTTTCCTCGTTTTTCTTCATTCCTGTACATGACCTTCTTCTTCTTTACATTATTCTCATCTTCCAAGGCCATCTCCTCCAATTCTCCCATCTAAAATACTTTTCTGATATAGGCTTCTGCCAACTAGTCTTCCAACACTCTCCTTTGACATGCCTACAGTGTAGGCAGTCTCCCCTAATTTATTAATCTCTCGACTCTAACAACTCTGCCAACACTCCGATTACCTCCTCAGCTTCTGCTGTTCCCTTTGTCTCTCTTCAATTCATTTCAACGCTTGCTTTCTCCTGCAGTTGAGACACTGGATTTCCACACCCTCCAAAACTGACACTCTCTTCTTTCAAATCTCCATTTGCCACCCATTCTTCTATGCTGGCCTTTTGTCCCACCTTCTGCACTTTGTATTTCTTCCTGTGTCTCAAATATTGATATGTTTTTAACTCCCCCCTCTCTTTTCTGTGCTTAAATTTCCGTTGTACTTCTTCTTGTCGATTCCAAATCCTAAATCAATGCCTTATCCTTTTACTCCTGCATCATCGTTCACAAGCTTTTAACATCTCACTCCTCAACAAGTGCACCTCCCTTTTTTATCCTCCTTGCCTTCTCCTCTGAATTCTCCAAAACTCTACACCCCTTTTAATTTTTAATCTCCCTTTCTTCGCCTACTCATTTTCACTTTTACATTGACTCCATTGGTTTCTGGCCTCTCAATGTTTTTGAAATATCTTTGCATCTTTTTCACATCTATCTATGTTCCTGCTCCATTCTTAACAATCCCCCATCCCTACCCTTCAACTGCCCCACAAGTCTTGGGACCCCTCTTGCAAAGCCCCAGAAGCTTTGAGCCTGGGGATACTGTTTTGATTCTGAACTGTCGTTCACTCCACAAGTGAACGCAGTAGTCAAACAGATCATTGTACATCATGGCCTTACCATGTAAAATACCCCTTATACTCCAGACTGGCCATCGAGGGGAACTGACCACAGCCTGGACTATTGCAACATAATATACACTGTCCTCCCCAAACCGCTCATTGCCAGGCCACAAAGCCTACAAAACCAGGCTGCCAGAATGTTCCTCAACTTTGGCGAACGTGACCATATCACACACCCTCTCTGGGAGCTTTCCATTTGCTACCAGTCGAAGTTAAGATCAAATTCAGGGTTTTAAACACGGTCTATAAAGCCCTCTGGGAAAAAGGAATCAAATACTTGCAGAACCTAGAGCCACTCTACACCCCCAGCTAGAGACCTTCTTCCATCGGCTTGTTGACCCAACAATGAACATTCAGGCAGTCGAAACATGCTCACTGGGAGGACAAGACTCAAGCCTGTGGAATGCCCTTCGACAGTGCAGCTCAATCATGAGCACTTAAGGGGCAGCCTAAAAAGAGAATTATTCAGACTCACATATTGATGGGTAATCCAGGCCGCTATGAACTGGGAACGCATAACATCAGTCAAGGGTATCTGACCTGTTGATGAATGCACTCTCCCAACATTTTTTTTCTTCAGGTTGCATAGCGTTTTACCCCCTGTCAGCACACTTAAGTAAACAGAAGTTTACATGCACCTCATCACAAACTTCCAAAGTAAATATTAAATATACAATGTTTTTCTTACCTGTAGAATTTACTCACTGTCTCAAGTGAATCAAGATGTTTCAGAAGCAGGAATTCACTAGATTTGGTAATGTAAAAAAACAGAACCTCTCACGGACAAAAATATCAGTTTTCTCAGATGGTACAACTTCCTTCTGGAACGTGTTTCCTCTGATCCTAACAGCAAACCTTCACTTCAGTCATTTAGACATGTAAAAGTCAACCTTCTCTAGTTCTATGTGAAATAAGAACATTCTTTCCTGGGTCTCCTACTTAACCCCTTTTCATTCTCAAACTACCCCTCTGTTTTTACATAATGTATACCTGTTTGGTTCTTATGTAGACCCAATATTGCATCCCAACTATGTTGTTAGGGCAGGAGCGCTACATGAAACTGAAAGCATAACTTTATTTTTCCTCCACTCCATACGTCCTCTCTCACCATCTATGTACGCTCTCCTTGTATTAACGCAGAATTTTACTAATGAATATTCATGTATTCGGAGTGTTGAATTTGCATAGAAAATGAGTTAACGTAGAGAAATAATGCAGGCATTTGAAATGGCGCCTACTCGAGTGGCCGCCATTGTTCACAAAGTGTACCTATTAATGGCTTATTAATGTAAAATGTTGAGCTCATGTCTTGATTAATGTTATTGATGGCTTATTAATGTAAAATGTTGAGCTCATGTTTTGATTAATGTAGTAGTATGCCATATTAAGGGTTATGTATTATGTATTAGCTTTATTAATCATAGGCCTTAATGCGCCTCGTTTGAGAGCCCTTATTTACAAGTTGGCATTAAGCCACAAAAAGTGGCTTACCACTACCTTGTAACAGTGGCACACTGCACAGCGCCACAGGAGCGTCACAAAAAGGGACGCTCCGGTGGTGCTATGGCCTTGTAAATCTGGCCCTTAGTTCTTTCATTCTCTTTCCTGCCTCTGATCCTCCAGACCATTCAACTGTTCCCTTCTTTGTAATTCCCACGCTATTATTCTTTAACTGTGTTTACCCTACCTTGTTCGTGGTGTTCCTTTAGGGCACATTTTGTGTAAATATGTCTTGTAACTAAATCAATGAGTAAACATGTCAAAAATTAATTTCTAACGTACATAGGACACATTTATATTCCTATCCATGTAAATGTAACATCAATGTAACATCTACTAGGAGGTCATACTTTCAATGCTAGTCTAGTAAGGGCCCCGAGATAGAGTCCCTCCCTGTGCATGGGAATAAAGGGTTTTGAACTGACAATCGTGGCCGGTGTCACTCACAGGCAGGTTCACACAGATGCAGCAGGATATCAGATGTACAGGACCGCCGGACTCCCGAAGCCGCGGCCAGGGAAGGGAGTCAGCGTCAACAGTGCAGAAGGGTCCCAGAGATTAATGTCTCTGCGACACCCACATTTAACCTTCACAGAGGAATGTACTTTAGCTTGCCCCCCTGCACCCCGAGGCTTCAACTGCCCACTTGAAAAAATATGGAAAGCGTCAACATTTCGGCACGTTACAAAAAACACGACACAGGAGCACGAGAGAAAAAAAATACACAGGCCAGGGAGGGCAAAGACATTAATTTAAAAACCCCACCGCTGCCAACCTTTGACCCATTACGGTGAGAACCAATGCTACTCTGAGAGGTCGTGTTTTTCCTGATTTCTGGTTGTCAAACCTCCTTTTAATTATCAAGGGACATCCTGTGAATAATGTCCAACACATAGCAAAACCTTATTCAACATCAAAACAAGGATTCTAGAATGCCTTATGCTGGGGATTGTTATCGATATGGACTAGGTAAAGAAAACTGTTTTTTTCCTTCTAAGTTGGCTGGTCCCTTTAAGCTATACCACCCGCTGTGGAAGATAATTAGATGACCGCAATGTGAAACAAGCATTGGCAAAGCCAATAGGGCTCACCTATGAGGCGAAAGGAATTGGCTTTGTCAATGTTTAGCCATGCTGTACAGCTACACAGCTGTGCAGCATAGCTGAAAGTTAAAATAGAAATGTTATGACACTTTGTTAATCGCTGGTGGGAGGGAGAATGGGGCCAGAGGCAACAAGAAGAGTGGGGGAAGGCAACACGCCCAACAGAGGGTGTATGTGCGTGTGGGAACGATAAGGTGCGACTAGCGGTGTTTGAGTCATAGATCTATTTTTTGTTATGCTGGTGGGTGGAAAGGAGCAACAATGATGTATGAGTGGGAAAGGGAGTGGCAATCATCCACACAGACAAGGGAGGAAGGGTCTGGGCACTGGCAGCAAACACAGATGGACGAGGATGCGTGAAGGTAGGGAGGGTCGCTAGGGGCAAGCAGCAACATGAATGAGGGATGAAGGGAGGGTGGGGGCAAGCAACATAGATTAGGGAGGAAGGTTGGAGGCAAACATCATGGACGAGGGAGGGCTGGTGGTGCAAGAAACACGGACTAGGAAGACAAAGAGGAACACAGAGGAGGGAGAATTACACCAAAAAGACTTCTTGGGACTTTAGTGCCCAAAAAAGTGAGGAGTGGATGGATACAAGTAATTAGTCCATGGTCTAGTTGAGGGACAAACACCTGAAGAAGTAGGAAGTCTGCGGCAGCTCCCCAAAAAGAAGCAAGCAAATGAGAGTGACAAAGAAGCCAACCAATGGTAAGTAATATGCAGCCTCTAAGCCCACTGTTAGAAAACAATACGTCTCAAAGAGGTAGCGCTTCTTCTGTCTAGGTAAGATCTAAAAAGGGAACTTTGGCCATTGTTTAGAAATAGTCCAAAGTGTTCAATAGTTGCTTTAAAGGTGAGGTGAGTAGAGTGTAGCATATTTATCATATTATCCCTCATTTTATGGGCTGGGCTAATCCTGATTTGGATGTTATTTGTAATTTGTTCACAAGTAGTGTAAAAATACAACACTTTATTGGCTGGTAAAACCAGATAGCGTGTATGTGGGAACATCCAGAATATTCTACTTTGTCTGGCTGAGAAATGGGAGAAATATCTTATTGCAGTATAATGAGACAAAACAGAAAATTGCTGATTATGCAAATGCATCGTTTTCTCAAAAGAGCAGCACAGTCTCCATCAGTACACCACATCTTGGGCCATATATGTCTGAAATAGCATTGCAAGAGAGTCTCTATTCATAAAGTACGACCATGCACTGTAATTCAACATTTGTCATTTCAAATGGCAATACACATATCAGAAGTTACAGGGAGCTTTAACAGTCCTTGTGATTTGCAATGAAATACACAAATGCTTTGCAACTACTCCTGCAATAGAAACACATTGTTTGGTTACTGGTTACCCTGAGGCAGGTGATAGCCATATGCAAAAGTTGAGACATCAATTTCTGACAGCCTGCAATCTTAAATCAGGCTTCTAGAATAAGTGGGAGCAGGCAGTGTCCCTATGCACCCCTGGAGCGTTGGACTGGCATTTTGGATAGTCTCTCAGTCTGGCACAGCTTGATGGGCAAGGCTGAAAGGTCAAGTATATAGCCTGTTTTTTTTAGGGGCCCCTTTACAGTCAAAGGGACCAATGGATGCCTCCCACACTTGCCCTATTAAACTGGCCCATCTGACAGTGCCAGACTGCTCAAAAAAACAGGCCAACACTGCATCCCTGCATGATCCCACAATGTTCCTTTCACAATGTGAATCTTCTTGTGCATTGTGACTCCTGTCCCTTTAAGAGGAGAAATAAAATTGCTGAAACAATGTGAAAATGATTGAAGGGATGGTGATCAGACGTCCCTTCCAGGTCTCAACATTTTCTGCTATTTGCATTGAGGAACACAGCCAGTGATACACATAATGATAATGATTAATGATAAACACAATGTGAGCATCATAGCCCACAGCCACTTGGTCCTGCACTTTTTAGGGTCGGGTGTGCAAGCGCTCTAGGCTGCTCTAATCTCTCTGTGGGCTTTTAACCACACCCACTGCATGGCCATCAGTTTCATTGGTTCCTGGGCTTGCCTTTTAAAATTCACTTGATTTAATTTGTGAATGACGTGCATATGTCATGCCTTTCCCGGTTTGTAGCCCTCCTCAAGCACACCGACCAACTACTGAAAACATACGAGGCTCCATGTTTTCTGCATTGCTTCTGGACTAGTTTTCCTTTTAATTTCCAATGCAGTGTGATCTTGCTGGCCAATGGTCGAGCGCTTTGTATGACATCGACCCTGTTACATGGATAATTGCATAACTGCAGATAGATTTGACTGCAAGCAAACTTCTGTTTCCTTTTCTGTCTCTCCTTCTCGCTTCATGCTCATGCCGTGGTGCTTTAAATCAGCTCGCTTATGTGAAGCTGTTTTACTTTTAATTTTCAATTTATGTGGCAAGAAAAGTCCGGTTAGGACTTTACAACGCTAATAGCACTAAGTCGAGCAAATGCAAGACCCGTTGCATTGCAAATGCTTTTTATTCTTTGCAGTTTTAGATAGCACAAACTTGACCCGAAGGGATCAGAGCACTTTACGTGAATACAAGTTACATTACACAAGGGCTCATTCATTTTTTCAGCACAGGAAGATTAAGTAATTTGCCCAGAATCACAGGATGTTGAGCCGATGTCGAGACTCAATCCTGCTTCCACAGATCCAATGCGGCAGCTCTGACCCTAAAGCCACATGCCACATTCACTCCCCATTGATTCTTATATTGGGGAAAGATGTGAGATGTACGCATCTAAAATAAATACCTCCATCTCTGGTTAGGTGTAACAAATGTGTGGTTATATATGACATACAGGGACAGGCTGGCATATAGGGCAGTCAGGCAGTGCGCGCAGAGCTAGGCTGGCAGGTCTGGGCCAGTTTTAAGGTTGCAGCCTACTAGTCAGCATAGCTGTCTGGTTTGTTAAAGACATCTTGGGGATTTTCAGAAAGTTGACCTAGTAATGCTTTCGGCTCGTTGATTACCACTGGCTTTGTGGTTTGTAACTCACATTTTCTGGCTTTCTATTTGCTGACTGTATTTGCTTTAGGTTCTCCAGGTTCAGTTTGTCCCTCCCGTTGCCTAAACCATGTTTACTGTATTATTCCACAAACTCGCTTTCTGTAAACAAGCCTTTAAATCTTCTTCTTATCTTGTCACATTTGCTGTGCATTCAAAGGCTGAAGCCAAATGTCAGGCGCTATCTTCTGAGTTGCCTGACATTTGACCATTTGAGCCGCTGTCTTCTAAATCAACTGACATTTGACCATTTGATCCGCTGTCTTCTGAGGATTCTAGAATCCCTATTGCTGGGTGCTTGTTTACTTTTCATTTTCTGACTTGAAAGGGAGGGGATTTACGTGCCAATCTTGCTGGATACTGGTGGTAGGAAAGACGTTTTTTCTAGCACACAACAATATTTAAATGAACTATGTAAGTATTTCAGAATATATCAGAATTCGTAACATATAGAAGCACATTTTTTGTTATTTCGAAAGTGTGTTAAAAACAAATATTTAATGTGATCAAAAAAATCATAACACCAGGTGATGCAATTTCCACACATTATCATTTGTACACTGTAGTTTTATTAGTAAAACTGTATGTCTGTGCCAATGTAATGGTCATTTCAATTGAAAATTGTAATGGCAGTGTGCTACCATACCATGCATACTCCTCTCTATGCTGTTCCACTCTACACCACTCACACCACTGCACTCTATTCTGTACCACTACACTTTATACCACTCCACAGCACTGCACTCTTCACCACTACACTCTACACCACTGCACGCTATGCCACTTCATGCTACGCCTCTGTACTCTAATCTGTACCACCCTACTCAATGCAATGCACTCTTCACCCTTCTACTCTACACCACTGCACTCTTTGCCACTGCACTCCACACCACTCCAATCTAGGCCATGCTAATCTACTCTGCACATCTCCACTCTACGCCACTGTATACTACGACACTCTGCAACACAGAACTCTACACCACTGAAATCTATGCTTTACACTCTATGCCAATGTACCTACTCTGTAACACTTAACTCTATACCCCTGCACTCTACACTAATCCACTGTATGCCACTCTAATCTACCCTGCATCACAGCACTTTACACACTTTACTCTACGCCATAACACTCTATGCAACTGCACTCTACCCTGCACCACTCCACTCTATGCCACTGCACTCTACGCCACTCTGCTCTTAACCACTGCACTTTACACCAATGAACTCTACACAACTTCACTCTATGTCACTGCCCTCTATGTCACTGCACACTACTCTGCATCATTGTACTCTATGCCACTTCTCTCTATGCCACTCTACTCCACTGCACTCTGACACCCTACTCTGCAACACTACACTCTCTGCCACTGAACTATGCACCACTCTACTCTGCACTACTCCACTCTGTGCTACTCCACTCTATGCCACTGTACTCGATGCCACTGCACTCTATCGTACTGTACTCAATGATACACTACTCTGCACCACTCCACACCACTACACTCTTTGCCACTCTACTCTGTGCCACTGCCCTCTGCATCACTGTACTCTACACCGCTGTACTCTACGCGCCTCTACTCTTTGCCACTCCACTTGGCGCCTCTCCACTCTGCACTACTGCACTTTACTATGCACCATTGCAATCTATGCCACTGTATTCTATGACACTGCATTGTATTCCCGCTAAATTCAATGCTACTGCACTCAATGCCACATCACTCTACTCCACTATACGCTGCAACTCTCTTGTCCACAGCAAGCTCAATCCACAGTCTTCCATTTCTTGCAGAACAATTATATAGCATGCGTTTACAAATTCAAAACTATCCCAGTTTGCAAACATGGGCCAGTTTTTCCAACTATAAAATTAGGTAATAGGGCCACTTTTAATTTGGTGCCCGAGCATATTTTCTGTCCTAGTCTGACCTGATGACATACAGTCTCTGTGGCACTTAACATATCAGAAAAAAACACGCCTATTTCACAAAGAAATTCCTTTAAAAAGAAGCGTTTGCTGATTCTACTGCGGGTGCAACTTGTTATCACAGAACACCTGCATGTCTAGACGGCTGGGAAAGGGGGGGGGGGGAGATCTTAGCAGAGGAGTGTGGCTGAGGAGTTAGCTCAGAAGTAAACTCAGCTCCACCCTCCACCCCCTTTAAACCATCTGCTATCTTAATCCGTTGATATCTGTGATGTTTTGAGTTTGAGGTTACATGAACCTGCTGCACAATGCGAGCTGCTATCTCTCTGACGAGCAGATAGTGCTTCAAAGGCCTTTGGGCTTCTCTCAGCTGCACGCTATCTGCTAGGATGGAGACTTCACATACAGGCGTGCGGGTGACTTCTGAAAGCTTATATCTCGAGCCGCATCTTGGCCTTTTCTGAGCTCTGTGCCCTCTCATCATCAACCTTTCAAGCATCTGGCCGCTGTACTCGCTCCTGGGACCCGATCACCAAGTCGTCACTGGTTTACGGAAAAATGTTCACAATCGTATTCATATATTTCATATATAGCAAGAGGACTGTAGGAATTTTGCACTGCAGTTTGAACCTAATAACAAGCAAAAAATGTCGTTGCAGTGGTAATGTGGAGGTAAACAGTTATTTCATCTTAGCAAATTGTGGTACTGGCAGAACCTTCTGATTAAGACAAGCACTATAATAGTGAAATTATCACAGTACACTGATAGAACTATCAGTTGGCTCGTTAACAGCACATCAGCCCACACACTTTTTTAACGGATGAGGTGGAACGGAGTGGACCTCTGGTCATGACTAATTAATTTATTCCACTGTATGTTACAGGTACAAAAGAACACTTCACACAGTAGGTGTTTATGTTTATTTAAGCATGCAGAGTGTGTGAAGTGGCTACACTCTGCCATCATTGCACTACCTTAAACTAGGAGTGGAATCAGGGAGTAAGATCCTTGGTCCTTAAAATGAACATGGGAAAGAGTGCCTTGAAAGATGTAGACCTATCATGCACTATGGGCATTGCAACCACATAGTCTTTCTGCCTATCTTCTCTTTTTAGGGTTGAGCCTGCGAGTGTCACGCTTGCAAGACATTGTTTTGTATAGTAAAGGGCTTGAAGCCCCCTTGTCACTCACCAATTGTTAGCTTGCGTGGCACTCTCCTTTACAGCCTCTTAATTTGTCACTGCAGGCCTGGCATCATTTCCGTTGATCTGTGTGGAGCAGAGACGAAGCACTGAATGATTCAACCTAATCAGTGCCTGTCTGCTGCTCCTGACGTGATTGAGGTACTACTAGTGCTCTGCAAACAGAAGACGTGTGACTGTCAAAAATGTACCCAGCAGTACAAACAAAATTGCAAAGTGTTATTTCTTACAACTTTCTTTTATTTTGCCAAGTTGTATTTTCTCACTTTGCACTCATGTTTTCTTTTGTTTTTGCGCATGGGCGCTGTGCTCAACAGATGATAATTATCTTGTTCTGAATACTTGCAAAGTGACATTGTTTCTTTATTATGTGTAATTTCTGGAATGAAGCTTTAAAACAAAATCGTGCAGTACAGCCCAATCCTCCCCACTCCAATCACTTTACTACAATCCACCCTAATCCAGCCCACCTCACCTCACTCCACACCAATCCAACCCACCCCAATCTATTCCACTTGCACCCACCCTACTCCTATCTTCCATCCCATCCTAATCTGCCGCACCCAGTTCGCCTCACTCCAATCCAAAACAAACTACATCACCCCCAAAACAATCTGCCCCACTCCAATCCAAAACAATCAGCCCCACTCCAATCTGCCACACTCCAATCCAAAACAGTATGCCACACTACAATCCAAAACAATTTTCCCCACTCCCATCTACCCCACTCCAATCTGCCCCACTGCATCCAAAACAATCTGCCCCACTCCAATCCAAAACAATTTGCCCCACTCCAATCTGCCCAATCCAAAACAATCTGCCCCACTGCAATCTGCTGCCCTCCAAACCAAAACAATCTACACCACTCCAATCTGCCCCACTGCAATCCAACAATCTGCCCCACTCCAATTCAAAACAATCTGCCCCACTCCGATCCGCCTCACACCAATCTGCCCCACTTTAATCCAAAACAATCTGTCCCAATCCAACCTGCCCCACTCCAATCCAAATCAATCTGCCCCACTCCAATCTGACCCACTCCAATCCAAAACGATCTGCCCGCTCCAGCCTAATTCATCCCACTCCAATCTAATCCACCCCACTCCCATCTAACCCACCCCACCCCACACCAACCTATCCCAATCCACCCCACCCAATCCAATTCACCCCACCCTAATACAATCTGCCTCACTCCAGTCCAAAACCATCTGCCCCACCTAAATCCAAAACAATCTGTCCCACTCCAAACCACCCACTCCAATTTGCCCCACTCCAATCCAAATCAATCTGTCCCATTCCAATCTGCCCCACTCTAATCCAAAACAATCTGCCCCACTCCATTCCAATTCAATCCACCATATTCCCATCCAACCCACCCCAGCCCACCCCACACCAACCCAACCCAATCCTATCCACCCCACTCCAATCCAATCCACCCTAACACAATCTGCCCCACTCCAATCCAAAACAATCGGTCCCATTCTAGTCTGCCCCACTCCAATCCCAAACAATCTGTCCCTCTCCAAACTTCCCCACTCCAATCTGCCCCACTCCAAACCATTTCAATCTGACCCATTCCAATCTGCCCCACTCCAATCCAACACAATCTGCCCCACTCCAAACACGCCCCACTCCAATCCATCCCACTCCATCTCACTTCACCCCCCTCCAGTCCACCACAATCCACCCCATGACAATCCAGTCCACCCCACACCAATCCACCCCACACTGATCCAGTCCATTCCAATCTAACCCGGTCCAATCTACCCTTCTCCACCCTGATCCATTCCACTCCATCCCAATCAAGTCTAGCCCAATTCACCCCACTCCAGTCCGATCCACCCCACTCTAATACAACCACCTAACGCCAATTCAACCCACCCTACTCCAATACAACCCACACAACTCTAACCAAATCCTACCAATCCACCCACTCCAATCCACCCTACTCCAATCAAGTCCACTGCTACCCATTCCACCTCACTCCAATCCAATCCATCCACACCACCCCAAATCAACCAACTCCAAATACAATACACTTTAATCCAGCCCACTCCAGTCTAAATCAGTCCACATTAATCCACCCTGCTCAAGTCCAATCCACCCCACTCCAAACCATGTTAATCTACCCTACTCAAATCCAGCCCACCCCCTCCAATTATTCCACTCCAATCCACACCAATCTAATCCACACCACTCCAGTCCAATCCAACTCACTCCAATTCAATCCACCCAATCCACTCCAGTCCATTCTACTCCAAATCACTCCACTCCTCCCCACCACACTCTAATTCACCTCATCCCACTCCAGTCCACCCCACCCCACACCACACCAATCCACCCCCAAATCCAATCCAACCCACCCCACTGCAGTCCAATCCAACCCAATCCAATTCAATCCACCCAATCCACTCCAGTCCAATCCACTCCAAGCCACTCCACTCCACTTCACCCCACCCCACTCCAATTCACCCCATCCCACTCCAGTCCACCCACCCCACTCCAATCCACTCACCCCAATCCACCTCATCCCACCTCATCCAATCCACCCCACTCAAATCCACCCCACTCAATCCAATCCACCACACTGAATCCAATCCAGCCAATCTACTCTAATCCAGCCACTCAGTCCAATCCATCCCACTCAATCCAATCCACTTTACTCCAATCCAATCCACCTCACCATACCCCAATCTGATCTACCCCAATCTGATCCACCCCAGTCTGATCCACCCCACTCCAGTCCAGTCCAACCCACGCTAATCCAATTCACCCCACGCCACCCCACCCCACTCCAATCCACCCCCTCAATCCACACCACCCCAATCCTCCCCACCCCATTTCAATCCACTCCACTCCACTCCAATCACCCCACTCTACCCTAATCCAATCCACCCAGCCCCATTCCAGCTCAGCCCATCACACTCAACCCCAATCCATCCAGCCTACCCCATTGTAATCCACCCACTCCAATCCACCTCAATCCAATCTACCCCATGGCAATCCAATCCACCTCACCCCACCCCAATCCAATCAACTGCTTCCCATCCCAGTTCAGTCAACCTGGCTCTGATCCAGTCCATTCACCCCACACCACTCCACTCCACCCCACCTCAATGCAATCCACCCCACTCTAACCCTCCTGCTCAAATCCACCCCGTTACAATTCAGACCAATCAAGTCTACCCCCCTTTAATCCAACACACCCAACTGCAATTCAATCCATCCCTCTGCAGTCCACCACACCGCAATCCAATCCAGCCCACCCTATTTCAATCCACCTCACTCTAATCCAATCCAACCCAACCCACTCCAAATCACCACACTCACTCCAATCCACCACACTCTACCCCAATCCACCCCACTTTATCTCAGTTCAGTACACCAAAATTCAATCCAAGCCATCTAGCCCACCCTACTCCTATCCAGTCTATCCAGCCCACCCCACTCAAATCCAATCCAATCCAATCCACCCCAATCCAATCCAATCCAATCCAGTCCAGTCCAACCCAATATAATCCACCCCACTCCAATCCAATCCAATCCAATCCAATCCACCTCACTTCAGTCCAGTCCACCCCACTCCAGTGAATCCAATCCACACCATTCCAATCCAATCCACACCACTCCTGTCCAATCTAATCCACTCTACCCCACTCTAATCCAATCCACCCCATTCCATTCCACTCCAATCCACCCCACCACACCCACCCCAGCCCTATCACCCCAATCCAAACCACCAACCCCAATCTAATCCACCCGTCTCCAATCCACCCCGATCCACCTCACCCCATTTCAGTCCACCCCACTTCAATCCAATCCAACCCAAACCAATCTACTCCACTCCACTCAATCCCCCTCACTCTACCCAATGCAATCCACCTCACTCTACTCCAATCCAGTCCATCCCACTACCCCAATCCACTTTAACCCACTCCAACCCATCCCACCCCACTCCACTCTGCAACACTGTCTGTCACTGAATTCTGTTCCCTTCCACTCAAATCTACAACACTCATTCACCCTACTCCACTCTACAACACTCCAACAAATTTACTCTACAACACTCAACTCTCCCACTATACTCTGAAACTATACAACACTAACATTTAGCTGAACAGCAGCCACACTGGTGTACAACATAGCAAAACACATTGCCAAAGCCAATAGCTCTTGTCTAGGCAAGACCTATTGACTTTGCCAGTGCATGTTAATCATGGTTGTATAACTGAACCACAAATCATAGAACCACGCGTGGCTGAACAATTTAGTCAGAACCACAACCGCATTTTTACCACACATGCCTTTACAACAAATTTTGTTGTAAAAGCATGTTTAGAAAAGGTATGTGCAGCAAAACAACCCTTCCCCTAACTTAAAAAAGTACCCCGATCCCCCCACCCTCCCTGTGGCCTAAAACTAACCCCACCCCTAAAAACCTCCACCACCCAAACCAAAGCCTAAGCCCCTAACTGCCTAAATCCCTGGAAATTAAAAAAAGTTCCCGACCCCCCAAAGCCCTGGGCCTTGTTAAAAAGTAAACCAAATACCCTGAATAGGCCTACACTTCCTGAGGCATAAAACCTTCCCCACACTTAAAATAAAATAACCTGCCACCCCACCCACCCTAAGCCCTAAAACATTCCCCTACCCTGAAAAAACATAAGCCCCACAAAACCTGGCCCAAGACCCCACTGCCCTGAGACCTAAAACCTTCCCCCACTCCTAAGAACTATAGTACTCCGACCCCCCCCACCCGCACGGAGTCCTAAAACTGCCCCTAAAAACTGCCTTTTCCCCCTCACCCTCAGCCCTCCAACCCCACCCTGCCTTAAAAACTAACTCAGCCTCCCCCCTCTCTGAGCCGTAACACTGACCCCTTAAAAAAAAAAAAAAAAACGCCCCTCTAAAACTGGCCCTACCCCCAGCCCTCCGACCCCACTCTGTGGTTCAACCCCCCGCCCCACCCCCACTTACCCGGCCACCACGTTCCTCGCCCCACTGTGTGCCTGAACCATGGATAAGCATGGTGCCTGAACCACACATTTACGTGGTTCAGGAACATGCATGGTTCAGGGCAAGCATTGTAACGCTTATGTGTTTACAGTCTGTGTGGCTCCAGCTGTATAGGCCGTTTCCTGTTGATTATACCACCTGGAGGGCGGCAGAAAACATGGGGGCATATTTACGAAAAGTAGTGCTGCACACAGATCAGCACCACTTTTCTTGCGCTCTTTAGTGCCCCTTACAGCCACCATGTGTGTGCCGTATTTAAAATACGGTGCACCATGGCTCAGGGTAGGGGCCAATAGCGTAAATGTTTTTTATGCTATAAATGTACTCTGCAGGAGTAGCACCAAAATCTTGGCTACTCCTGCAGAGTACACAGGGGCCCATTGTATTCATTGGCATACCCCTTTTAACACCTGCTCTGAGCAGGCGTTAAAAGTGCTTTAAAAAATGACGCAAGGAAATCTGTTAGCTTTCATTGCACCATTTTTTCGGCCCCCTTTGCATATATTATGCCTGGCGTAGGCATAATGTAGCGCAAAGGGTTACAAAGTTGAGCAATGCATGCATTGCACCACTTTGTAAATATAGCGTGGCGTTTTTGGCCTTCTAACTCCACATAACCCTTAAAAAATTATGCTAATGTGGCATTAGAATAATACGCTGGGCTCTTAAATATGCCCTCTAGTTTTCCTCCCACTGAGGAATTTCTAACTTATCTATTACCAACCCCTTCAACTGCTATGCAACCATCATTTGGGATTTACCATTCAGTGCTCCAGTGTCTTCCAACGGTAGTAGCACACCCCGTTCAAGAGTTGAAGGGGAAGAACCCTATGATGAAGCATGCCACCAAGCGGTAACCCATGTGGGTGAGGGTTATACAACAAAAAGCAATGTGCTTTTCCTACCTGTAGGAGGTTCAGTACATAATACGGAGTAGGGATCTATTTTCCGAGATTTAGCAGAGTAGGAGGACGGGCCCCCTTGAATATCCCTCTTATCTTTCTCCCTTTTTTGATACCGAATATGTATTGCAACAATACAAGTCTACCACACCTGCTGAAAACTGCTACTACCATTCTAATTAAAGGTTAGAACCAGGATAAGAAATTGAGTTAAAGTATGAGAAGTGCGGTTATTGTATAGCAGGCCACTGTGAAGTAACTCTACTGTAATTGTTAAAGGCCAAAGCTCTTGCTAAGATGTTCTGTTATGTAAAGCAGGCCTGCCAAGTGCATTTTTTCCTCCCCCCCGTGCTGGCACCCTTTCGGCTGCCTAGCACCAACTCAGGCACCCCTGCACCTCTGTGTTGCATGCAGGATTGGATTGTTTTTGTGCAGGAAGGGACACCTTCCTGCAAAAAAACAATCCATGGAGGAGTTTCCCTCTTTATATATGTGCTGCAGAATGCAGCACACAGGGAAAGAGGAAAAAAATCAGAAGAAATAAACATATTTCCCTCCGTTACACCTCCCCTGGGGAGGCGCATGGGTATTGACACATTCTCAGGTTTGCATAGCTTTGAAAATCTGGGAATGCGCCAAAACCCATGTGTGTTGTGTGGAAAAACTCACAGCAAATTGCAAGGTATGCATACCTGATGCAGAGGAAGGCAAAACAAGAACTTGTGCTGCCTTGCCTTACTCCATATCTACGAGGCCATGAAAAGCCACGCAAAGTGGCTTTGTGAGGCCTCATAGGCATGGGTCTGCACTCTGTGCCAACAAAGCTTCAAACAAAGTGATGCATCGGTAGCGCACGGGGCTTTTATATCTGCCCCCTAGTGCCCAAATGCCAATGTGTACTCTATTGAATTTAGGAACAATTGTCAGCATCTCCCCTGCTGACCTAAGGTTCCTTGATGGTACATAAGGTTTAACAATTGGTTGCAGATAACATGGACCTAAATTATTCAGGGCTCTGTAGCAAAAACATAAGGATTAAAAGTGGATCTCTGTCATACTGTGAGCCAATGAGGCTGCTTGAACGCAGCCTCCATGGACACACATCTTTACAGATACAGAATGAGCCAAGCCACAGCATTCTGCAATCTGTGGGGTCTATTGATCCTGTCCTGTGTATTCCAAGATATAGAACATTACCATATTCCAACCTTGATGATATCAAGGCTTGAACTAGCATTTTCCTGCCACTGCAGTAATTTAATTGTAAAAAGAGAAAAAATTTCATCTACCCAAATGCCGAGATCCTTGATCTTGGGTTTGAAGTCAGGTACAGAACCCAGCTACTTAGGCCACCATACAGTTGACCAGATGTTTGCATGGTTGTCCAAGGTCAGATCCTCAGTTGTTCCAGTATTAAGCTTAAGATAATTTAAGTCCATCCATTTAGCCATTTCAGTAAGACAAAGGCATGAAGAAGCAGCCATATTGGTGGCTTTTTTGACAGTGTATTGATGAGGTGTGTGTCATCTGCATATGACATGATTGTAAACCAAAACTCTGAATTTAGTCTGCCAAAGGTTGCACATATGCATTAAACGGGGTTGATCTCAAAACGAGCCCTGTAGGACCCCTTGCTTCAGTGTGAGCACCTTTGACTGGTGAGGCTTCTGTACCACCTGAAAGGTATGCCCTTGTAGAAAAGAAACAACCCATAGCAGTGTTTTATTTCCCAGCTTACAGTTCCAGAGGCTCTCTAACAAGATATTATGGGACACTGTTGGACGCTGCACTGAGATCCCACATCAACAGTGTTGCAGAATCGCCAGCATCAGGTGAACTGATTCTGTCACCAGCGGTAAGGCTGACTGTGTTGTATGAGAGGTGGACCCCAGACTGGCTTCTGTGTAGGGCTAGGCGTAGGAGGTGAAGGCTCTCTATAAAGCTCAATAACTGTTTGACAGCTTTCTATGTAATCTTGGAGATCAGTGGTAGTAGCTAAACTGGACAAAAGTTTTCTAGCTTGGAGGGTTCCAGCAGTGTTTTTTAAGTAGCTGAACCACCATGGCATGCTTCCACTTCCCAGGTACTTGGCTGCATATATTGCAGTTAGCTCTTCAGCATCAATAGGACTGAAACTGAGCAGCATAGAGTTGTCCTCTGACAAGCTGAACCAAATGTTCAAACAGGGGCGTCTTTACCTTCTGCAGGAAAAGAGTGATATATGTTAGCTACCTTTTCCAGGAAGAACTGAGCCAAAACACTGAGGGGGTCATTCTGCGCCGCCCGCCAAAGTAACCCCGTCGAAAGACCGCTCCGCGGTCAAAAGACCGTGGGGATCATTTCGACTTTCCCGCTGGGCCGGCGGGCGACCGCCAAAAGGGCGCCCGTCGGCCCAGCGGGAAAGACCCTGCAACAATGAAGCCGGCGGAGTTGCAGGGGTGCGACGGGTGCAGTTGCACCCGTCGCGATTTTCACTGTCTGCAAAGCAGACAGTGAAAATCTTTATGGGGCCCTGTTAGGGGGCCCCTGCACTGCCCATGCCAGTGGGGCCCCACGACACCCGTTCCCGCCATCCTGTTTCTGGCGGTGTAAACCGCCAGAAACAGGCTGGCGGGAAGGGGGTCGGAATCCCATTGCAGCGCCGCCATGGAGGATTCTCCGGGCCAGGGGAAATCCGGCAGGAAACCGCCGGATCCGCTTTTCTGACCGCGGCTTTACCGCCGCGGTCAGAATGGCCCTGGAAGCACCGCCAGCCTGTTGGCAGTGCTTCAGTGTCCCTCCACCCTGGCGGTCCATGACCGCCAGGGTTGGAATGAGGGCCTGAATCCTTTCTCTGTTGGGGTGGTTGTAGCTGAGATTGCATTTAAGGATGATAGTGATTTCACCACTGTGAATAATTCACAAGGGGAGTTTGGGGTTTTTATTGGTGCGGTAATCACAATGGGCATTTGTAATGCAGCAATGATAGATTTTTTTGCTGCCTTGTCATCCCTTTTACAAGCAGGGTCATGCTCTCTGTGCCAAATGCGCTCCAGACATTTACACTTCTTTTTAAAAACTGAAAGGGTGCTTATTGAGCCATTTGACCGAGGGTTGTTGTCTGGGAAAAGTCTGATTTCCTAAAGGAGCAATTTGATCTGGTGCTCCACTAATCAAGTTGTCTGCTTGTGCATCAGCTGTGTTGGATAGGTAGCAGCCAAAGCGCTGCAGAAAGACAAAGGAGAAACTTTGGCCAATGACTAGCCCCCACCACCAAGACTGCTGCAATACTTTTAGGCGCAGTCCTATAAGGGACCAGAAAAGGGATAGCAAAGTGGTCAGACCATGCGAGTGGCATAGGTAGCTTAACAAAAATATCAGCCATGTTTAAAAAGACAGGATCCAAAGTGTGCCCCATATTGTGTGTGGGAGACGTTACATACTGGAGAAGTTGCAGACCTTCCAAGTCTGCTGCCACAATCATAGCTGGGGACAAGTTGTACCATCAAAGTGTAAAGTCAGATCTCCAACCACCTTAAAATTGGAATATCGGTATGCCAGTGGGGACAAGATGTCAGCTAGCATCACAAAACAATAGGTGGCTGGCCCCGGGGGTGAGAAATCAGGGCTCCCAAAATCATCCATTTACCAGTCAAAGCTAGAGCAAAGAAGGCTGCTTCACTTCCTTTGATGCTGAGCATATACAAGGTACAATAAATTGACTGCTTAAAAATGATTTCAATTCCCCCCACCCCATGCTTGTCTATCCAGTCTGCTAATGGCAAAGCCTGTCAGAATGGCTTGAAATCTGTCCAGGGACGAGTCCTCTGTGAGTCATGTCTCAGTAAGAAAGACCGCATCTGGCCGATAGTCTTCCAAAAATTCATACATATCCAGTTTGTGACTGACTAGAGACCTGCAGTTCAAAGAGAAGAACTTGGCTCAGTCCTTAGGAGTGTGTTTTGCCTTGGCACCAGTGCTAACCTTTAGTGAGTCCAGGTGTGAGAACCTGTAGTAATCACTCAAGACCGCATCCCAGTGCATTGTTATTTTGCACATCATGCCACCTCAGTTTTGACCCAGCTACATGCAAATTAGTCTTGACTCTGCGCCAATGGGAACAGTGCAGCACGAACTGCCAAACCAGGTCTCCCTTGAACCAGAACACAAACAACCTGTTGTGCTGTAGGTGGAGTATGTCAGCGGTGGGGACCGAGTAGTCTCTTTTGCTCACTTACTAAAGGTCCGCCCACCCTAAATAAGGTTGGCAGACAGTCAATACAGCATTTGCAAAGCAGTAGACTTTCCACCATATTCTAATTCAGGGCCATGGTTTTGAAAGAAATTGCACAACTGCAGACTACCCATGAGCACAATTCTGTCAATATAACTATTGATGAGCATCAGGCTTTGTTTACCTCATAAAATACACCCCCATAGTTAGTGAATCAGCTGATAAAGTTGGGGGCATTGTCTTTCAGGATTTAGACCATAACTAGACAGAAAGGTACAGCCATTTAAACAACAAGGAACAATACTATTTACTGAATTAGAATCCCTTGCTAAAAATACAAGCAGCATCCAAAAATATCACTAGTAAAGCAAAAGCAGATGGATTCCTGAGTAACTATATAATCAAATATTATAATACCAAGCCACTTTGAACCCCAGTCCTCACTTCTGAAGATCCATAAAAAGCTTAGACACTCCCCTAGGGAGGTCTTTTGTGTCAGGCTGTGGGTCAGCCCTTGAGTGCAAAGATCTGCAAATATATCAAGACCTTCTTGAAAGACATCGTCCTAGTGACAACAAGCTACATTAGGGACAATGAAGATTTAATCAGCAGGATCCAAGACGCCCTTTGATATCACACCTGAAATCCTGATGTTCATGGACAGCGAATCCCATTACACTAACATTCTTCAAACAGCGGGGAGAAAGGGTTCTTAACATCAGACAGCTCCAGTAGGAAAGATTTTAACATTTCTTTTCTCACCTAAGCACTAACAAAAATGACTTTAAGTTTGATGGTAAAGTCTGCCTTTCAAAAAATAAATTCATTGGCACTTCTTTTGCCCCAAACGCAGTTCTATACATCGAAAACTTTGAAACACATTTAATCTATAGTCCTTTCAATACTCCTTTCCATGAGCACATTCAGTTTGGAAGAGATTTACTGAGGACATTGGCCCTCATTATGAACTTGGTGGCAAACACCTTCGACCGCCATGCTGACGGCCAACAAAAGACCACCAGTGGCGGTGAATTACACACAGCCGTATAATGATGCCAAAAAGAACGACCGCCAAAAATTGACAACCTCCGCCCACCGCCAGCGCCAACGATGGCAGAAATGCAGTACATATCACCCGGTCACCGCCACGCCTACAACCCCCCGCCCACCAAATAATGATGCACAAATCAGCGCAGCTGTCAGTGAATGTCAGATGACCATTGGCAGTATTGACCGCCAACAACAAATACACACATTAACAAATTGGAAAAGCACACACCTGACACACATCCACACTACTATAAAATACGCACATACACACCCCACAATCCTTTGCAACGCCAATAGCACAACAGATATTGACACCTCAACACACATACACTGAACTAACCATCACATAAGTCACACACACAAAACCACCACTAAAACTTAAACACTGCACACCCACCATCACAAACCACACACCCAACCACACAACAGCACCGTCACCAACTGACCTACAACACAACACAACACACACCATGGCACCCCCTAAGCATCCCTGCTTCACTGACAGGGAGCTAAGGACCATGGTGGACGAAATACTCAGGGTCGAGCCACAGCTCTTTGTGGCACAGGTGCAGCAGACACCCTTGGCCAAGAAGGTAGAGCTATGGCAGAGGAAAGTCAACAAGGTCAACACTGTAGGAAACCATCCACGCACAAGGGATGACATCAGGAAGAGATGGAACGACCTGCGGGGAAAGGTGTGTTCCATGGCAGCACAACACAACATCGCAGTACAGAAGACTGACGGTGGTCCCCCACCTCCTACCCCCGAATACACCGACTGGAAGGAGAGGGTCTTGGCTATCCTGCACCCAGAGGGCCTCACTGGACTCCCTGGAGGACTGGACTCTGGTAAGTCAACACACACCATGGCACCCCCTAAGCATCCCTGCTTCACTGACAGGGAGCTAAGGACCATGGTGGACGAAATACTCAGGGTCGAGCCACAGCTCTTTGTGGCACAGGTGCAGCAGACGCCCTTGGCCAAGAAGATAGAGCTATGGCAGAGGATAGTCAACAAGGTCAACACTGTAGGAAACCATCCACGCACAAGGGATGACATCAGGAAGAGATGGAACAACCTGCGGGGAAAGGTGTGTTCCATGGCAGCACAACACAACATCGCAGTACAGAAGACTGACGGTGGTCCCCCACCTCCTACCCCGAATACACCGACTGGAAGGAGAGGGTCTTGGCTATCCTGCACCCAGAGGGCCTCACTGGACTCCCTGGAGGACTGGACTCTGGTAAGTCAACACACACCATGGCACCCCCTAAGCATCCCTGCTTCACTCTCAGGGAGCTAAGGACCATGGTGGACGAAATACTCAGGGTCGAGCCACAGCTCTTTGTGGCACAGGTGCAGCAGACGCCCTTGGCCAAGAAGATAGAGCTATGGCAGAGGATAGTCAACAAGGTCAACACTGTAGGAAACCATCCACGCACAAGGGATGACATCAGGAAGAGATGGAACGACCTGCGGGGAAAGGTGTGTTCCATGGCAGCACAACACAACATCGCAGTACAGAAGACTGACGGTGGTCCCCCACCTCCTACCCCCAAATACACCGACTGGAAGGAGAGGGTCTTGGCTATCCTGCACCCAGAAGGCCTCACTGGACTTCCTGGAGGACTGGACTCTGGTAAGTCAACTACAATACCCTAAAGGTCACCAGACCTGTAATGCATGTATCACACATCCCTCTCATTAACACCACGCCCCCATCCCCTACCCAGCCCACAACACCCAGACACTCCTATCCATGTTTCCTGCATGCCCACAACCCCTACATACAATCACCATCCAGCCCCCTGTGCACAGTCACCAACCCATGCATGTACGTTCAGGAGCACTACAGCACCAAGAATGCACAACCACCCGCTCACTAAATGCCTCAAAAAGAACACGAAGGGACCCTGCATGCTACTACATGGGAATGTAACCACCAATTACTGGTGAGCAGTGCTGCAAGGGACAAGAAAGTGCAGGGCACCCACATCTCTATTCTCTCACACACAGGCACCACCAACCATGCCACCCAGACAGAGATGTCAAGGAGTGCCAGTCCTCCACCTGAAGATGAAGGCCCCACTCACGAGAGTGCAGAGGAATGTCTGGACACAGAGGAAAGCCCTGGGCCATCCCACAGCCCTGACAGTCACCCTCCAGAAGCCCCACCCAGGACACCACTGACACCCCTACCACTTAGCCACCACCATCAGCTCTGGCTCAACGCCCCAACACCAGTGTCTCCATGCCATGGACTGTCTGCCCACCTGTACAGAGGTCCAAGTCTCCACTTAGGTCCTGGGAGCATAACACCATTCCCAGATCCTGGCCATGTTGGAGAAGAATCAAAGGCTGCAGGTAGCACACCACCAGGATGCCATGGAGCAATGGAAACAGCTCAATGCTACCATGGCCTCCATTGCAGGGGTGCTGCAGCGTCAGACCAACATCCAGCCTGAGTCCTCTACCCACCTGTAGGCCCCTTCCACTAGCCAGGACTCTGCCCTGCCATCTACATTTACAGCAGTAAGTGGACTGGTGGCACTGCCAGAGGGCTCACAGGACACCAGCACCTCTTCCACTGCAGCCCAGGTTCCCCTTCCCAAACGTGGCCTCAGACCAAGACATCCCAGTGAAACACCAGCCAAGAACAAGCCCACCACCAGGAAGTGACTCTCCCCTGAACTGTCTCCCTTGTGTGCCACTGAGCTACCTTGTTGACATGCCACTGCCATTTCACCATCTTCCAATGGCCCCATAAACTATGCACCTGTGCTACCAAGAGCTGTTGAAATGTACCTGAATATATTGTTCACCATGTGCCCACTCCTTTCCACTGTCCCATCACTCATGTATGTTTTATCTTCAAATAAATACACTTGTACACACAAAATATCTGTCCTTATTTAATGTCAGCAATCAAATGTTAATGTGTATTTATTAGCCAGTTTCCATCATAATGCTGCTTTAATTGCAGGAGGGGGTCTAACAGACTGTAGCGTTTGAAGTATGTCACACTGTACATTCCATTGCTGTAACACACATCTGTTTCTTCATTCATAAAGTTGTCACCTCACTGGTAAGGGACACCACAGCACTTAGTACATAAGTCACCCTGAAACAATGCAGTAAACCCATTTGCATAATAGAAAATGTACCTGAGAGTCACTGGAAGTATAGCCGGATTAGCTGGGTTCTGGAGTTGATGTCTTCACCCTCTTCCTCTCCATCACTCTCATCCATCATTATGAGATGGCAGGGGTGGTTGGACAGCATCCTCATCTTCCAGAAGTGGGATAGCTTTCCTCACAGCCAGGTTGTGCAGCATGCAGCAGGACACCATTATCTGACGCACCTTATCAGGGATGTAGCACAGGGATCCTCCAGAGAGATGCAGGCAACAAAATCTTGCCTTCAGGAGTCTTATGGTCCACTAAATCACCCTCCTGGTGCAACCATGTGCCTCATTATAATAGATTTCTGCATCTGGCCTGGGATTTCTCACAGGTGTCAGGAGCCATTGCATGTTTGGATAGCCAGAATCCCCTGGAAAAGTGGTAGAAAGATGGTTAAAACAAATACTTTCTACTTGCCTACAGCCTGCCTGTCAGGTATGTAACTAATACAGTGTCATACTCACTCACCTATGAGCCAAGCTCTGTCACCCTGTAATTGCCCCATCATGTGTGGCACACTGCTGTTTCTCAGGACCAAGGAATCATGGACTGATCCTGGGAACCTTGCATTGACATGAGAAATGGGCTGATCAGCAGAACACACCAATTGGACATTCATGGAGTGAAAGTTTTTATGATTTCTGAACACCTGTTCATTTACTCTTGGGGGTATGAGGGCTATGTTGGTATCATCAATGGCACCTATCACATGGGGGATATTTGCAAAAGCATAGAACCCTGATTTGATGGTGGTGAGATCAGCCCTTTGGGGAAACTGGACATAACTGTAGCGGTGTTGCACAAAATAATTCAAAAATTTAGAATGTGGCCGAACATTGGCTGAGATACACCGGCTGCCATGCCCACCGTCACTTGGAATGAGCCTGTGGCCAATAAATGTTGCATAGATAGTACCTGCACAGTTGTAGGTATGGCACAGAGATTCCTATTAACTGTCATTAGAAGAGGCTCTATTTGTGCACAGAATTCCAGGACTATGGCTCCATTCAGGCAGTAATTGATGATGATGTGACATTCCTCCATGGTGGCCAGATCTACCAGGGGTCTGTAAACAGATGGGGCCCTCCCTTGCCACATGGGTCTGTACCTAAGGGAGAGGAAGAGAGACACATTGAGTTGGGACAGGAAGCCATGGACTAGGACTAGGACCCACAAAGGCGTGGTGGATGCAAAATGGCAGCCCCCTCCCCTATAGGTAGTGTAGTGTAGGAAGTGACCTCATTCTGCTGGCATTAGTCGTCATGGCGGTAGGCGGTGTTCACCACTGTGCACCTGATCATTGGATAACATTGTTGTCAATGGGGAAGCAGGGCCAATCATGATCACCGCCGGTGGTGACAGTGGACACCGCCGCGGTATATACCACCATTTTGCCATGCCCTTGCCATTTGACTCCTGCACCTCGAGTAGGGAAGAACTCCACTGCGTGTGCTGCTGTGTCCTGACTCTGGTCCTTGAGATGGCACGTGCTACAGGGGAACGGGCCCACGGAGGAGCTGGAGAAGCTGGTAGATGGTGTCCTACCCCTCTATGCAAAGCTGTATAGGTGACCAGAAGCCCAGGTGAGTTGCTATTGTCCTCCTTGAATGTGTGTGAATATGGCGGATGCTTGTAGGTGTTTTTGGTGACTGTGTGAATGCTTACCCGTAGTGTGTCTGGCAGTTTTTGGCTTGGCTATTGTCTATATGTATGTCTCCATGGGCTATGTCAGGTTGAACATTTGTGCATGGGGCACCCACACTGACATCTGTTTCTTTACCCTGTGTGTCACATTCAGGTCAGTGCCCATCAGAAGAAAGAATTGTGGCAAGCCATCGCCAAGGAAGTGTGGACCCTGGGGATCTACAACTGGTTGAGCACCCACTGCAGGAAGTGGTGGGAGGACCTGAGGCGCTGTGCCCGGAAGACCAGAGAGGCTGGAAACGGCCTCCCAACAAGGGAGAGGTGCCCGTCGGACCCTGACCCCCCTAATGGCCCACATTCTGGCGGTGGCCTATTGGGATTTGGATGGCGCTTGAAGGCAGCACAGCAGCCACAAGGGGGTGAGTAACAACACTGTTGTGATGCTACTATGATGAGGGTAGTTAGGTGCTATGGGGTGCATGCATTGTAGTACCAGGCCCGTAGACAGGTGTGTCCCTGCAGTCCTACCCCCCCTCTACGTCCGTGGGATAGTGTCCTTAAGTAGATATGGCTGGGAATGTAGGCCTGTGAGGGGTCCCCTGTTTGGGCTATTGGTTTTAATGTAGCCTCATGTATTTGCAGATTTGTTGTCTTGGAGTCGACTCTCATTGTTTCCCATTGCAAAGTGTAGCAGAGTAGAGGGCCAGGATGGTAATGTAGTGTACTGTGGGATCATGCCTACCAGTCAGGGACACATTCATATCATATATATATATATGATGAGTGGGAGTGTATGTGTCCCAACTTGTATATTTTTCCTAGAATTTACATACTTCTTTCTTCTTTAGACCCCCGTGCTCCTGTGTCTTTGTGTGCATTAGCATCATCTGGCGAGGGAGCTGAGGGACTGGCTAGTGGGATGCTACGGCCCACAGGACCCAGAAGGCAGAGCCCACCGACGCCAAGGGAACCAGTGGGTTGGAGGGCGAGGGGGAGGCAACTACCACTGGAGGTAGTGACTCTGACACATTCTCCAATGGCAGCTCCCTGGTGATGGTGGACCCTACTGGGCCCACCCATTCTTTGCCATCTTCTGCCACCCTCCATACCATCACCGCCCTCCCAGTAGCTCCCCACCAAGTTGCTTGTGCCCGCTCACCCAGGAGGGTGGGAGTCTCCTTCGTCCCACGCACCTCTTCTCCTGCCCCAGTCAGCCCTGCTGCACTCACTGAGGAGGCTATTGACCTCATGAGAAACATCTCTGTAGGTCAGACAACCATTGTGAATGCCATCCAGGGGTTGGCATCTCAGATGCAGCAATGCAGCGAGTTTCTGGAAGGAATTCACAATGCCATGTCTGGCCTACAGAGATCTTTTCAGGCTCTGGCCTCCTCTTTGACAGCAGACAGTGTCCCTTGTCTTTCTGACCCCCCTCCCACCACCTCTACCCCTTCCAGCACCCCTTTCCCTTCACCCATCCCAAGCACACATACAGACAGCCATGAACCCAAATCAACACAGGAAGCACACAAAGATACACAAGCACCACACGTCCCACCACATGCAGACACACACCCAACATACCAAAGCAGACACACCAATATCCACCTCCCCCACTGTGTCCACCCCCTCCTCCCAGAACACAGAAACTCTCACACTCATCCACTCCACACACATCCACCAAACATGAGTATACTAAACAGGCACCTGCATCCAAGTCCAGCACACCTACTCCTTGTACAAACACTCCCTCAGCCTCCACTCCCATATCTCTCTCGAAATCCCCTCCAGGCGCACCTAGAAAGCTTTTCCTCTCCCCTGTTGACCTGTTTGAACCCACTGGCCCACCCCATCTTGTCCCTAAACGTTCCCTTGGCCTCCACAAGCCCACTCCTTCCTCTTCAAGGTCCTCCCCTGTCTATCCTACCCATTTCTGTGCCCTTTCCCCAGGGAGGAAGAAGGCCCATTTTGCCCCAGGTCCCTCTGCCACCCCTGGTCCAAGCCCACTCCTCCTCCTTCCAAGGGCAAGCCCAAACCCTCTCCACCTCCAGAACCTACGTCCAAGACCCCCTCTTCCAAACCTGAGTCCCCACCCCGCCACCCCCTGCCCCTGAACCATGAGGTGCCCGGATGCCCCACTGATGCCCCTTCTCAGTGGAGGTTTTTTTGATCGTGGAAGTCAAGTGTGGGCTATATTTGCTCTTCGGGACTTGAATATGGACTGGCCTATGGCCTTGTTTGGACATTTATTATTATTTTTTAAAAATAAATGTTAGTGCCCAGCAGACCTGTTGGTACTTTATTGACCCGTTGTGCAGCGTTTCACTGTGAGGGTGTGGTGTGCACAGGTGTGTGCATTGGTGCAGGTGTTTGTTGGCTTGTGTCTGGTAAGTACATTTTGTTAGGGTATGCATGGCTTGGAGTGGAGGGAGAGGGTGGTTGTGCTTTGCGGTGTGGGGTGGGTGGGTGTAATTGTGCACTTTCCTCCCATGTGTGCTAGGCTGTGGTACTTACCGTCGTCGTCTTCATCGGCGGTCACGGTCCTGGAGAAATATGGCAAGGAGAAGCACTGGCATTATTTCCAACTCTCGCTCCATGTTGGCGTTGGTGTGTTCTGTGTGCCTCCGGTGAGTGTTTCCCTTTATATGGGCCGTTTCCGACAAGCTTTGCGTTGCGGTGGTTCCCGTCCCGGAACTGGTGGTGGTGTGGTGTTTCATTATATGGTGGGTGGGTAGGGCCTTTCTGCCAGGCTGAATATGGCCTCCGCTGTCGTTGGTGGCACAGCCCAAATGGCAGTGAGTGGATTGGCCGCTGGCTGTTTCTCATGTGTTTCATGATATGGCGGTCTGGACCGCCAGCCTTTTGGTGGTAGTTACCGTGATCGCCGGCAGGGCGGTCTTTCCCGGTAGGTTCATAATGACCACCATAGTCTTTATTTGGAAAGGATATGAGGATCCTCTGTGTAGCTTTCTATTTTGGGTAAACCCAATATCCCCTGATTTACGTATTTCATCTAATTACAGTAGGAAAGAATTGGATTTCTTGGATCAGACGATCAAACCTACAGAAGGAGTGTTACATACTACATTATACTGTAAACCTATGGATCATATCACATTACTTCATTATTCTAGTTTCCACCTAAAGCACTGAATGAGTGGTCCTCCATATGGTCTGTTCCTGAACATTCATAGGAATTGTGAATTAAGAAATTACTACTTTCAAAGAAGCAGAAATATTTACAAGGGAAAATGATTTCACAATATTATCCCAAAAAGCTAGTAAAGGGTCCTCAAAGGGCACATGGTATTGCTCACAGGAAGAGTGCCTCACCCCAAAGAACAAAACAACTATCAATATAACTATTGATGAATGCCCAGCTTTAGTGTCCTCAAAAAAGACACTTCCATCGTTGGACAGAAAGTTACAAATAATTAAATATCAAATAACAGTACTCTTTACTGAATTAGAATCGCTTGCTGAAAATACAAGTGGCAATATAACATATCACTAGGTAATTTGTCTTACTACATTCTGCACTTAAAGTAATCCAGTATCCTAGTTCATCAGTAAACATTGGCCTCTGATTCAATCCATCGGTCTTACTACGTAGCCACCAGTGTCTTTTTTCAAGAAAAGGAAAAAACCTTATGGATCGTCTGGTACACGCAATATTTAGCATGTGCCTGATCACAATAGTTGGCTATTTTGGGTGCAGTATTGTACAGACTTCAGACATGGCAATGTAACATAAACACTTAGACAACCATGTTCATTGCAACTCAAGTAATGTCATATACTGTATATGGTGTCCATTTAATATCATCTACATTAGACAGACAACACAGAAAGTACCGGAGTAGAATAAATAGTAGAGTTCTCTCTAATCCCCTGGAGTCTCATTTCAAAGGGAAAACACAGTGAAAACAACCTTGAATGGCAAATAAGTGTCCATCTCCCTCGGAGGAGGACACAAACAAGCACAACTCAGTAGAGGTGATTTCTAAAATGCAATGGCATCTCTAATGGCTGAAACACACCTGAAGGATGCAACTCAATTGTGTCTTGTTGATTAGGGTCTTTCTTCTAAATCAGTAACCAATCCAATTTTTAGAAATGCAGGCCCGTCATTTCAGAAGCAGTGATATTCAGTTATTGTTACGACACATAATTGTCCCGATGTCAAGATCCAAGGTGTATGCATTGAAATTCAATTAATGATATCATACATAATTGTTCTGATGTCAAGATGAGTGTTAAAACGTGCTGGATATTTAACTACTGAGGAAAAAGAATGATTCTTTTTTTAAAATGTTTATTCAGTATATATTCAGTTGTATTGACATGCTTGTGGTCCTTTATTTGTGCACCATTTGTTTTAAAGTGTTGTCTGTACTCAACTTATATGTCATGTCTTGGTAAGGCACCGTTGCAGAAGAAATACAATATCACCAACGTAATAAATTTCGTGAAATCGTCTAATCGTAATCATGCTTGCTCACAAATTACCTTGTCAGTTTGTCTTGTTACTTTGGCAACTTGCAGTCGGCTTATCTCTTCGTACCTCATCGTTTTTTTTAAATGTGTCACCAACAATTGTAGCAGTGCTTGCTCACAAATTACATTGATTCCAAGAGGATGCTATCGCGTCCCACTTCTGGTTTTCCACTTCCGACTCACAACTACACTCGGAGGTAGGATCTTTTTATTTCATTTCACCTTCATGTTTTCCCCCCATCCGTTATGTACTGAGCCTGATCTTCCAGTAATCTCTACACCTATCAATTCCTCCTTGCAAGTCTTTGGGACCAACTCATTTCTTGATGCCTACAAGGTAAATTGCAATTTTTCTATTGGTTTCATTCCATCCAAATGAAAGTTTTTATACGTTTTCGAGGTTGTTAATGATTCCTGGTTCACTTGTTTCTTTTCAAACTTCTGCAAACTGCACATGTAATCCAGTCCCTTGTTTTAGGAGGCATCTCTTTTGAGGTCCTTACGTTTCACTTACACCCCTTTTTCATATTTATTTAGCAGGTTGTGTGTGCCTTTCACTGGCTTTTTGTGTTATGTTTTCACTTTATTACTGTTTGTGTGCTGCATAAATACTCATGCATTGCCTCTAAGTGAAGCCTGATTGCTTTTGTGCCAAGCTACCAGAGAGCAGCGGCTGCTTGTGGGAGGGAAAAGGGGCGGGACGGTGCAGCATGCGGTGGGGGGAGAAATAAAATAAAATATTAATAAAAAAAAACTTACCTTAATGCCGCGCTGCTCTGCTCCTCCGACTCCTAGTCAATTGCAGGCACAGGCTCCCAGTCAGTCTCCCTTGCGGCTAATCCTGACGCTGCTTGGAGCACCCAGCCAAGGCACTACCAGGAAGACTGGGAGCCTGTGCATGCTCTCTCCAGCCCAACAACACAGTGCCGGGCTGGAGAAAGCACACTGTGCATGTGTGTTTGGCTGGCCCGAGACAGCCGGCCAAACACACATGCGCTCTGAGGGGAGTGCACAGTGCAATCCCCTCAGTGATCATCACAGTCCTTGGCCACGCCCCTTTTAATACAAAAGGATAATAAACATAGTTTATTATCCTTTTGTAATAAAGGGTTTGCAGCTGCTGATGCTGGCAGGGGTGCATCTTCACCCTAGCGGAGGAGCAGCCCCCCCCTGCCAGAGAGGTAAGCACAGGTTAACTTAGTGAGTTTTGTGGTTCACAATGACAAGGATTTTGACTGTTGCTTGAGAAAAGTTACCACCCCACTCAACCAACAACCCAATTTCTCACACCTGGTTTTACATTTCTCCACATTTTTTTTTTTGCACGATGTGTTCACTTGACTACTAAGCACTGCTTGTGATTTATTATTTCTGCATTTATAAACATTTGTTATGATCATTATTACATTTGTGTTGGTTTATTCCATTACGTTCAATAATGTTGACAGATAACTTGCTAATATTTTCAAAGCTAATGTAGTGTCTGTGGTGTTTTGCTAACCAAATATCCTGTTTTCCCATTAGTATATTAGGGGTATGCTCCACTAAGGAATAGATCTAAGGCGCTCAGCACTTATGTTAATTTAGCTATGTTAGCCATTGTGTAGTTATAAAATTACCCTGTGCATTCAATAGATTTAATAAACAATCAATTGATTGCAGTATAGGCAAATGTGTATTTCAATAACTCTTTATTTGTCTCTTGTCTCTTCTGACTGTGATAGGTTCTGAGCACTTTAAGAAGTAATGCCCTGCTAAAGGAAAACATCTATTTAAAAAGAAGGAAAAAGAAACAATACATAAAAACATCAAACACAGGTAAGCCTAACACAAAACAACTAGACAAAGTGATGGTGATCTCATCCAAGATAATTAATCACACTCCAGAGATGTTTCACAAAATATCCATTACATTTTATAAAAAGTAGTAAGAAATGTACCACTGGAAGAAATCACCACAATGCACTCAATAGTCAAACAGAAAGGTAAAACACAAAAACTTATATATAAAATATACAGAATAATTTACTCAATTTATTCCTGCATGTAATCAGATATAAAAGGTGCTCTTTTTGAACTGGAATATATTGAGATCTGTTGACACTGATTTGGACATCCATATGTTCTCCTTTAGAAGAGAAAGGAATCTGAGAGATCATTTGGTTAGGGCAGCCCAACCTGCAAATACTCTTTTGCAAAGTCAGATTTCTCAATGTCTGGGCTTAAACCCGACCACAGAACATTTCAAATGCAGAGCGTGTAGTGTATATCAATTTACATGTGATCCTAAGGTATTCCATCATTCTAATGTACAATTTGTGCTCATGTGCCACACTAACTGCAATTCGCAAAATGTCATTTACGCAATTTGGTGTCCTTATGATATAATTTATATTGGCATGACTACCCAATGCATTCGCAATTGGATTTTGCAACATCAAAGCTGAATACACTGTGGGATTACGATAGCGCGTTTGGTGAAAAATTGCTAACAAATGTGTCCCTCTGAGCAACATATTAAGTGGCAAGTTAATGAGCAAGTACGCAAGACCCAGAAGGTAACCAACATCTGTTTGACTCTGATATTCCTTGAATGTAGATGGGTTGATGGATGTTTTCTGCTACTACTTGCCTTAATATAAATGATGAGACACGATACAAACAGGATTTATGTTTTCACAACCTCCCTTTTTTCCAAAATGAAAAATTCCACCTTACAACAATTCAAAGGGGAGCAGTCTCTTCATTTCTATTTTTATCTCTTTACTATTGCTTTCCTCGTCATCCTTAGGAATAGCAAACGTGTATGTATTGGTAGAGTGTTGGATCATGCATATTACCAGTCTTATAGCTATATATAACAATCTCAATTAGAACAATTCCAATAATTTGTTCAAATATTTTCATGCCCCAAGAGCTAAAACTCTCCCCCAGCCAGGCACTATGCCAATGGGACTTTAATCAGGGATGTGTTGTATCTTTTGTAACTTTTTTAGACTCCCCTTAATGGTATCTGCTCACTTATGCTAACAGGAGAGCTGGAGATATGTTAATGCCTATGATTGCACTGACTTCCATTTTAGTTGCCACAAGATAATCTAAGGCCATTCTATTTTGAACTAGCATTTTAGCATGACCATCTAAAAGTTATGTCACTGACCCTAAAGCTACTGAAGTGGAATTTTCTACTTCTTTTGAAATGTCTGCAGTTTATTCATTTCCTCTAAAGCCACAATCATTCCATACATTGAAATCTAATTTGAAAAGAACGTAGAGGAACTTGTAAAAGCCTGGCTACCCCTTCTTTGTTAGGAAAGGATAGTCATTGAAGTTCCCTGTAGCTATAAAGATGTATCCTGAGATAACAAGTCCACGTCCAGTCTAAAGGCAGCCAAGGATAAGTTTACTAGAGGCGGGAAGAATGTTTCATTCCGCCTTCGGAATTGGGAGAACTTTGGTCACTCTGTGTTACTCTTTAACATGAAGTTCCAGCCAAATTCCGTCAATTGCTGTGGTAGAATTTTTTCCTGCAAGGCTTTGGAACATGCAAGCTGGTGAGATATTGCGCCCCCTAATGAAATTTTCGAAAGTGGGAAGTCAAGGGCAGTCGAGGTCAGAGGGCTGCGTTTGAGTAGATTTGCTGCCCCTCAAGTAGGGTTTCTACTTGAGTGGCAGCAAAACCAACTTGAATGAACACACTATTGTGCTCAACACATTGTGCCGTTTGCGCTGTTTTTTCAGCGCTGCTCATGCTATGAGCTGCATATTTCCAACCCTTTGGTGGGACGCCGCAGAATCTCGCAGAGTTTATCTTTGTAACTCTGTGGAATTTCACAGAGTAAAACTCCAAGAAAATGAAGTCTATGGGGAAGACGGAATTCAAAGGGAGGTGTCTCAATAGGATTGTTCTACATTGTTAAATAACATTTGCTGTACACAGAACAGTGATGAAGATAGTAGGCCAGACTCACTGGGATATCTGGTACCCAGAAGGAAGAGGCTGTTAACCTCAGATAAAGGTTGTAGTGATGAGAGGCTGTTGGGTAAGCATCCTATGGTAGTGGTGGAGTAGGCATATAAGGTAGACATGAAGAACTTGGCCCATTGGCAAATGGTGGAACCACAGCAAGAACAGCTTCAATAACAGATCCAGAGTCACACTGGGTCCTTAGGCGGCAAAGGGAGCACCACTGTAGCTAGAAGGAGCAACTCACTTGCAGTGCGAAGAGTGGATCCATGTTGCCATGAAAGTTGACGGCAGTGTTTGTAATGAGCAGGATCTGATACACACCACACCCGCAAAGCTGTAGTGCTTTCCTCATCTGTTTCACATAAATGTAGACCCATTCAATCCCCCAGCCAACGAGAATTGCAGGCATCAGTTGGACACTTGGGTAAATTACCTGCACATGAGAACTTAAACATTAAAGACATTATATAAGCTAGTTGCAATATTGTAGGATTGTAACATCAAGTAACAGCAAATCCATCTTGGCAGCAGAGACAGGGGAATGTGAGGGAAGCATCATAGTCAGACCATGATTATTTCATACAAGCTAAGTTTTGTTTTCTGGGAAGGTATCCCTTTCAAGGTCCTCAAAGCTAATGGCAGGGGATAAGACTGTTTTGAGTTTTTAAGCATGTCTTCACCTTGCAATGAATACTTCTAACCACAGATTCCTCACAATCAGAGTATTCCTCTGGTGCCATACTAGATTTGGAAATTTTATAGAAGTTCTCCCATGACCCCTTAGTTGGCGTTATGCTGACTACATTGACCTCGTTGAACCCCGGAAGTGACAGTGTGGAGCTGTATATAAACCTCACCCCTGCATGCAAATATCAGCTTCTTTTTTCCTGTGCCTTTGTCTGTGTATCTGGTTCTACCTCCCAACTTTTTTTCTCATTAGTTCACAAGTTTTTTTACATTTGCAAGGAAAAATGTCCACACCTAAAACTACAGCGTTTAGACATTGTAGAGACTGTCACAAATAGATGTCTGTGACAGATCCCCAAGAGGGTTTGGCGCATGACTCCAGGTCCTGGGATGAGCGAGCCCCCATCAACCTGAAGGTGATGTGTGGATGTGAAGCAAAGCTGTACATTGCTGAACACCAAAAGAAGCCTCGGAAGTCCCGCTCAAAGTCGACAGCACAGACCTGTTCCCCTTCTTGAGTCCGTTCCCACAACAGATCTTTGTTGAGGTCCAAGTCTTCTGGTATGTCAAAGTTGAAGTGAAGCACAAGAAGCCCAAGCAGGATTTGTCCTAATCTTGTCACTCTCAACCAGAAACGTTGCAAGGACATCAGGGTTCTTTGTGATTTTGCTCCCTGTTCTCCTCAGGGACCCAATCCCACAACAGAACCTGATGCTTTCTGAATTTTCTGGTCCATCAGCAACATTGCAACAGATAGAGACTTTTAGGGAGACCATGTTTTGAATAATCGCACCGTTCCAGCTCCCTCTGGTATACCTTGGGGCCCCAAGGATCCACAGAGGCATCCAGCCAAGTTACTGCTGACAGATCCGTCCTTAGCACTGTGTGTGCTTCCAGAATCTGCCTTGGGTTTCCCTTGGGCAGTGGAGCGAACTTTCATTTTGACAATAAAATCCATGCCAGTCCTGTGATATTGGTACTGGAACTGATGGTGCCAGATGACTCTCTGACTCTGCTCCAAATCCACCTCAGCCTGACCAAGGTTGTGTTTCAGCACTGACACAGATGATCCAGACCCCAGTTCAATCTAGCTCAGACAGAACCATCCCTTAGCCTCAAAACTGTACTCCTACTCTCCAACCACATTTTGGATCATACTCTGATCAGAGCCAACTAGTCTATTGGGATGATAGTGAAGATGAGGGGGATTATTTTCCCTAACAAGAAGATGACAGCTTATCTATAGACTTCCAGAAGACCAGTGGGTTGGACACTTCCCCGAACACTGGGTTGTGGTCTCTCTCCAGACCACCAATGGAGGAGAGTGTCTCCTTTGCTGTGGTGATGAGACACGCAGCAGAGGTGTTAGATTCACATTTGCCAACCATGGAAGTCAAAACTAATATCCCAATTGAAGTTTTGCAACTGGGCCAAACCTCACCAGAACCCTTACTTCCATTTAATGAATAACACCCTTGTGGGCACCTGGTCTAAGCCATGTACTCACCCTCCAGTGAGCAGGCTGGCTACCCAGATGCCACAGGATGGAGCCAGGTGACCCTGTTTTCTTGAAGAAGCACCCTGCATCAGAAGGTTTGGTGATTCAAGTTTACACCAGTGGTGAATCGCAATTCTTTCTGCACGACTGCTCATGACAGAGTATCAAACACACAATGAGGCATTCACTAAGGAGAAGTTTTCCTCTGCCAATCTAGCCCTCTGATCAGCCAATTCTAGCTGTTTGCTAGGGGATGGTTGGGGAGATCTTTTTGGTAGTTTCTGAGGAATTTGAGGCTAATTTGGCTCAACCTAGACAAGATGTTCAGGACTCTGCAAAGTACACTATGTGCTCTGGACACTACGGACTGCTTAGACAGAGCAGTTGGCACTATGATAGTGTTTTGGCAACATGGATGGATGAGATCCATGAGTTCCTCTGTGGACGTACAAGCCTCTTTAATAGACATGCCATTTGAAGAATCGCTCCTGCCTGGATAGAATGCACATTCGGCGTTGGAACACTTTAAAGAAAGCCATTCCATGAGGTACTGCCGAAGTCTGCCTACCGATATGAGACAATGGCCCACATTACGACCTTGGCGGGCCGCACCCCTGCTGCGGCCATTTGGAGATCCCCGCTGGGCCGGCGGGGATCTCGGCCGCAACACAGGAGCTGGCTCCAAATGGAGCCGGCGGTGTTGCGGCCGTGCTACGGGTGCAGTTGCAACCGTCGCGCTTTTCACTGTCTGCTGTGCAGACAGTGAAAAGCTGCACGGGGCACTGTCAGGGGGCCCCTGCACTGCCCATGCCAGTGGAATGGGCAGTGCAGGGGCCCTCAGGGGCCCTGCGACTCCCCGTACCGCCAGCCTTTTCCTGGCGGTTGAAACCGCCAGGAAAAGGCTGGCGGTAGGGGGACTCATAATCCCCTGGGCAGCGCTGCAAGCAGCGATGCCCTGGTGGATTAAAACTGCCGGGGCCATTGTGGCGGGAAACCGCCGACCCCGTCGGTGCGACCGTGGCGCCTCCGCCGCGGTCATAATGCCATGGGAAGCACCGCCAGCCTGTTGGCAGTGCTTCCGTCAAAACAGCCCTGGCGGTCTTTGACCACCAGGGTTGTAATGGCCCCCAATATCTTTAACAGTTTTGCCTTTTTTCAAGGCTACTCCAGAGAGTTGGTGTGCAGCCAATGTCACGGCTCCCCACCCCTGCAAAAGGCACATCAGCCTTTCAAGGGCAGGTTCACACATTTCCTCCAAGGGTGGCAAAATATAACATCCAACAGGTGAGTCCTCCAGGTCGTTCAATAAGGCTACACCATGCTATTTGTTTTCGTCCAGCCACATCTTCCACCCACATTGATCATCTTTCAGATGACCACCTGTCTATCTTGCTTCAGGAAGTGCAAACTCTTTTGTCCAATGAAGCTATAGCGATGGACCTGGTCCAGGAAATAGGACTGAGTCTTACTCCTGTTATTTTCTGGTGGACGGAGGGTTTCACCCAATTTTAGATCCCTACCTTCTGAATGCCTTCTTGCAGATGGACAAAGTTATGATGCTCATGCTGGCTCAGGCTCTGTCAGCCCTGGATCCAGGCAACAGGATGGTTGCTTTGGATCTGGATAACACCTCACTCATATACTCATCTTGCAGTTCCACAGATGCTATTTGCTGTTCAAGGTGATCCAAGAGCATTTTTAATTTAATGTCCTCCCCTTCAGTTTTACAGGTGCTCCTTGGGTGTTCATGAAAGTAATGGTCTCAGCACTTTTTTGGGGGTTTGGGGATCCCATTTTTCACATACCTCAACGACAGGCTGATGAAGGCAGGCTCACTACAGTCAGCCATAGACCACCTCCAGATAACTGCAAACCTCACTGTCAGCATGCCAAAGTCAGTCCTGATTCCTTCGCAGTGACTCCCTTTCATAGGAGCCATCCTAGAAATGGTGCAGTTTCAGGCCTTCCCTCTACCAAACCGAGTTTAGAACAAGTAGGCTAAGATCCTGATGTTTCAGACTGCATCCCTGGTCTTGTTTAGAGTGGCTCAGAGGGTTCTGGGCCTCTTGGTATACTGCCTCCTGCTTGTCGACTATACTAAGTGGCATATGCAGAGTCTGCAGTGGAACCTAATGTCACAGTGGACCAAGCGCTAGCGGACGCCTGCAGTGGTGGTTCCTCAACTGCAATAGGATCAGCAGCTGACCCCTCTTTTTGCAGAATCCAAGCTGATGGTTGCAACTGATTCATCACTCTGAGTTGGGGAGGTCATCTATGGAGAGGTGGAGATCAGAGGGCTCTGGGCTCTGCTGGATATCCATCTCCACATCTAACTGTTGAAGTTGCAGGCCACTAGAATGGTGATGAAAGCCTTCCTTCCATTCATCAAAGGGAGGTTGATTCAGGTCATCACATACAACACCCTGCCATGTGGTACTGCAATAATCAGGGCAGGGTGGGGCCAGAATCCTGTGCCAGTAGGAACTTTACCTCTGGAGCTGGCTGGCACTCCAGGGCATTTCCCGGATCGTGAACACTTCGAGGGATTCAAGTGGGGATTTTGGTCATACTCCCTTTGTAATTTTTGGAAGGGCTTTATTCCCCCAGAAACCATCACCCCCTCCACCCCCCTTATCGTAGAGATGCCTATAGCCCCCCTGTTGGAAACCAGTCATCTTGTTTACCTCTTTCAACATGTATCCCCTCCATAGTGGAGTAAGTTTGGTCACCTTTCCCTGCCACCCCAGATACCTTCTGACTTATTCCAGCAGCCCCTGACCACCGAGGTGTGCTCCCAACAGTTGTCGCAAATCAATCGTATTATATAAATAATTAATAGTTTCTCCATTTTCATTCTCTCAGGTTTCGTTGTCAGGTCTGACCATGAGGCAAAGCCTTATTCATTTACGGACTGGAACTGGGAAGCTTACCAATACACTGTTATCTGGGAGAGCTATGCTTCTGTTAAACACTGTTCTCCAAAAGGCCTATCCAGATTTTTGAGGCATCCCTCCAACCCACAGGGGCATAAAAAGTGTCCTGCCACATCTATCAAAGCAGGAGTCTGGTATGGTGAGAGGGCAATTTTGGTAGCGTGATCATTTTAAATATTGCTGCCTTCCATACCAGGGACAATCGGACCCTTCTCCATCCCCCCACAGCAGCCTGGAAGTGTTAAAGGACCACTTCTAGGTTCCTGTCAAGAAATTGGGCCACATATTGTCACTTTAATCCCAACATAACTGAAGCCTTTTTTTGACGCCCTAAGATTACAGTATGCATCCCTCACATGTTCCCATGCACCTAACACATACAGCTTTGATTGTCTCCAGTTAATCCTTGTTAAACGTGTAAGTGTTATGGTGGCTTTTCTCCAAACCTTTTGCATTTTGGGCCGTGGTAGGACTCTGTGTACTTTACTACTGGTAACCAGGATAGATAACATTGTCTTTACCTAACTGGCATATTTATTTTACATAAATGTCCCTTATAGAGTGGTATACCATACACCCAGGGCCTGTAAATTAAATGCTACCAGTGGGTCTGCACCACATATTGTGACACCCAGTAAGGTAGCCTCTTAAAACATGCCCAGGCCTGCCATTGCAGCCTGAATGCAGTTTTTAACTACCAAGATGACTTGGCAATATAACCTCCTTGCGGAGCCTTATACTCTCCTTTATATGCATATGTCACCCCTAAGGTAGTCCCTAGGTAGCCCATAGGGCAGGGTACTTTGTAATCAAAAGGTTGGACTTATACTTTTAAGTTTTACATCTCCTGCTAGTGAAAGCTTCTAAATTCTGCAATTTAGAAAATGCCAATTTTAGAAAGTTGGCATTTTCCTGCCCTTTGCCATTTGGAGCCTGCAGCCTGTCCTAGATCACATGACTCAGTGTAACTGGCAGTTGGATTTTGTGAATTCCTCTCAGACAGTCACACAATAGAGTAGCTAGGTACACCTGTATGGGCAATCTGCTCGCCCATACAGGTGTACCTGGCAGGTTGGGTGTCAGAGCTGGGTACAGCCCCACTTGCAACTGAAATGTCTGTGTTCTGCCTTCACACAAAGGGCTTTTACCACTGCATTGTTCCTTCAGCCAGCCTAGAGCCAGGAAATTGGAAACTCTTTAAAGAGAAACCTCTGGAAACTTTTCCTACTTCAAAGAAGGTACCAGGTATAAAAGTAAGACCCACAGACCCACTCTTTAGTTTACTTTTTGGACCTGAAGAAGAACTTTTAGAGGACTTCCTGCTGCTGTGGCCTTCTGTGTACTCCACAGGTCTACTTTGCTGCACCTGGAAGCACTATTTTGCTGCCTGTAGCTTGCGTTGAATACTTTGAGGCCTACACTGCTGCCTGAACCCTTCTTCTACACCTGAATCCAGGACTACCAGAGTGACTCCAAGGGTTAGTTTGCTGGCCTCCTGTTCAGAGCCACAGAGACAAAACAGGCTCCGACCATCTCAAACCTGCACCTTGTCCTAGCCTGAGTGAGTACTAACCCTCCAGATGGTGCCTCTCCAGTCCTGGACCCTTGATGATGGTGCTAAAGGTCCCCAGATAGCCAAAATCCAGAATACTGTGGCTAAAAACTGTTACGAGAACCAAGAAAAGACCGGGACGAATCTGATTGTCTATCCACAGAAAGTGCATCGCCGGTCAGTCTGACTTTGTGACAGCTCCTTCTCCTCACTAGCAATTCCTGTTCAGCAGTCTTTTACCTTAGGGGTATCCTGCCTCCTTGAACTGTTGTCAGCTTCAGTCTCCTGCCTCTTCCAGCTGGAGACTTTCGACTTCCAAAAAAGTGGCTAAGTCCAAACATAAAAATCTTCACCACAACTTCGTCCAGCGTCTCCCCGATGACAATGCTCCCTCCTCGGATACATCCTGAAGTCTTGGGCTGCTGAAGTTTACCTTGTCAGAACATTTTCTTCTAAATTTCTTTTAAGTCAGAAGTTAATCTCTGACCGGGCTCAATCCACTTCTTGTATCTAACTCGCATTTCTTTGCAGTCAGCCATAGTTTTAAACTTTGGCCAGGTCTTGCTCAACTAGTTGTCTATAGTTAGTGCTTTGATCTTTTAGAGGTTAGCTTTTACTTAGGACCTTAAAAATTCATTACTCCATTCTACTAATTGGAATTTTGTTGTTTCGGTGTCAAATAATTTATTAAAATTCATATCTATTTATCTAAATTGGTGTTCTATTTTTCTTGTGTTTTGGTTCAATATGTGTCACCAGCCATTTAACTAACTACAGAATTTTTCACAGTCCTTTATCCTGAATACCACTCAGAGGATAAGGATATGGACATGGCTGCCGGAATGGATATCTCAGGGTTTGTGAGGTAAAGAAGGATTTCATCCCATTATTTCTGGATCTCTTATTATGTATGCACAGTGTCTGACCCAGTGTGCAAAGGGTTCTATGCAGAGTGCAATGAGGAGACAAGAGACTGGGCACCCCTGTCTGGTACCCTATGATCGAATGAATGGTTCTGATGGCATTCCATTTAATTTTACAGCAGTTGTCGGGCCTGAGTTGTCAGGCCTTGTATAGTAGCCCGACCCAACTACAGAAATTAGGGCCAAATCCAAATGATTTTAGTCTGGCTTAAATATAACCAATTTTCAGCCTTATCAGCATCAATTTACATGGCCAGTGGCTCCTGTGGACACATTGTTTCATCTAGCCAGTTGTACAGACTCTTGAGGTTCAGCCTGGTTGCTGTGTGGATCACTTACAGAGTCCTGGAACCAAGAATGTTGTGTGGACAGAATATTGTGTCAAAAATATCGAGGACCAAAATATCGAGAAGACTAAGTGCAAATAGGTAAGTATAGATTTACTATTCTTAACTCTACATCTAAGTACCTTGTAGATATATATCATCAAGGTACATACATTTAGAGTTATATATAGTAAAACTTTGCTTACCTACAGAAACTTACCTTCACAATATTTTTGTCCTTGATATTCTTGACACTGTATTTAGGCCCACTGTATTTCTGTTTCCGATATTCTGTCTAAACCCTCTTTATGATTTAGGGAGCCAATTATTTTGGAAAATCAAATTACCAGGACCTTTGCCACTAGTTTTATTTCGAAATTAGGCATTAACATAGGCCTGTAAAACTCACACAAGTTCCTGGGCCTTCCTGGCTAATGAATAACTGCTTTAGACACGTGATACAGGAATTCCTGCTTTCTGAAACGAATTTAGTATAGACAAGTTTCTTATACAGTTCTACCAGGAGGCATTTAGGCCTCAGTGTCTTGCCATTCAGCATTTGTTTCAGAGGTTTCTCAAGGGAGAGTTCCCCTTCCAGGGACAGTTTATCCTTGTTGCGTAAAGTTAACATCTGCAACTCCTTCAGAAATTTACCCATGTCACCCCCTGATGTGGCCTGCCTAGCTGCATGTAGTGCCTGAGAGTATTGTGAATTGATCTGTGCTATGGTTATATCTGTGTCAGCTTTCTTGACATTTTCTAATTGTATTTTGTCCGCCCACCTGGTGTCCTCCACTTTCCTTCCCAGCCAGGCAACCAAGCAACGGTCTTGTCCTTTGTTTTGTATAATCTTCTCTGTTCTGCTAGATAATTTTGCTCAGCCTCGTCATTCCTACACTCCTCTCTCATGGTGGCATATTTACAAGCCCCTTGGCGCTGCAGTATTATCACTTTTAGAGATGGTTTGCTGTGCACACTGCTGGACCATATCTACAAGACCACGTAAAGCCACCCTGAGTGGCTCCCATCGCCTTGTAGATATGGACTGAAGCAATGCAGCGCAAGACACTGCACTGAATCACCCTGCGACAGGGAGGTGTGCCATGGGTGTTACGGTGGGTGTTCCCAAGTAACACCTACTGTATTTGACACATTCACAGATTTACGAGATTTTGTGAATCTGGGAATGCATCAAAAACCTACGCCTCGCCAGGGGAGGCGTAAGGGAGGCATAACAGGAAGAAATACCTTGTTTTTCCTTTTTCTATGCGTGGTGAATTCTGCAGCACACTAAGAAAGAGGAAAACTCCTCTCTTGATTGTTTTTATGCAGGAAGGGGTTCCTATATATGGTGCATTTCTGCCCTTTTCTTTTGACGCAGGGCAGCTCAGCAGGAATCCTTCGGCGCTGCCATGACACCAAAATGTAAATATTTCCTTTTGTGTCCAGCTGTCACAGTGTATCTGGCTATCCTGTCTCTAAATAAAGCTTTTCTGGTGCCTTGAATTCTTTCTCCAGGGTTACTACTTTTTTGTCTTGCTTTCCTTGATTTGTCCAGTTATGTTTTGTGACAGGTCTCCCATACAGTTTTATATGCTTCCCAGATCTTTATACGCGAGACCTAGGACCCTACGTTTTTAAATTAAATCTTAAATAAAACTAATCTACAAATGTAAAGAGTGTTGAGGGTTTTCCTTTATTGAAAGTGATAGATGAATCACAAAATGTAAAATAAAGATATTTTCCTCCTTTGCTGGCATTAACCACTATTTGCAGTAAGAAGGGACATTTTATTGTCATCAGAAAAAATGTTCAATGGGAAGCAAGCAGATAGCCTGAGAACTAGGAGCTTCTTGGAAGTGACCTTACTAGAGAACTTTAAGAAAGCTGAGTAAATGAGTTACTGGTCCCTTTTGTCACTTCCTGTAGAACCTAGTTTGGGGTTACCAGGACAATCAGAATTTATTGGGCTCTAGGTATGACATTTGAAGTTGCTTACCACAGGTATTCCTGCCCATGTTCAATATGGAGGACTGGTCATTAGCACTCGACTTCAAGACAGAGTAGTCAAAGTCTAACTCAAGGAGGTGCTCAGGGTCACACAGAGGCAACTGTTGGCATAATCCTGAGATCAGGGACAAAGCTGGCCATAAGATGCTATAGGTGACACAGGCAAACTCTTCCCCGGGGCCCTGGGCAGTAGTGATGATTTATCTCATATGCAACTACCCAAAAGTCATTAGTTTGCAGATCTGATTAATTCTTCAGACCTCTGTGTGTTGCAGCCCATCAACCCTTTCTCTCAACAAGCTGAGTACTCCTTTCTCCAAACAGTTTTAACATTGTTCCTTGTAGGACAGCTGACCGAGGGCCACAGGCCCCCAGTACCTCACTCACATTGAGGCTAGTAGACTCTACCCTTGGCTCACAGCTTCTTCCAAAACATACTGACATACAGTTTACCTCAGTAACCAAAGATGTCTGGAACCCTAACATGGACAGAAGAAATCATATTGCCACAGAACTATTCAGTGACCTTCTGTACAATGTTTACATTTTGGGGGCTCCTCCAAACAAAGTGCATGAATAGTGCATGACAGGGTCATAGACAACAGCAGCTTTTGTTGGGTACAGATGTGTATTCAGACTGAAACAAATCTTCTGGGAGCTTAATGGTGCAGGAAGGGTTGTGGAGTCATAGGTGTTTTTGGCAGTGGCATTGTAGACAAACTACAAAATGGAAGAGTATAACCCACATCCTAAAAACATGACATCCCTACAATAGGACACCATAGAAGGAAGTAATGCTATAGTACAGGGGCCAAGGTCATCAGACTAGGGCAGTGTTGCACGAAGTTCTCATCACTTTTTTACTGTTGTATGCACACAGGGGTTCCACAATGAGTTCACACCAACTTCCCAGTCAGTTGTGCATACAGCTTCCATACTCAGCCAACACCATGTACACCATGCACTTACAACTTCCATGCATTCTGCATAGAGATGGAAGTGAAAGAACCCAGTAAAAAGGGACATGAACAATGCTTTAAATAGGGGAGATCAGTATGCACCTCCCCTTGAAGGAAACAGGTGAAAAGGCCAGTTCCTTGACTAGAACTTACTCTGCCACTGGTCTCACAGCCATAGAGGATATTAGTGACTCCCTTATAGAGGGTCCTACTTTGGATGCACTTTGGGTGCACTCTATGGTCTCAATCAATTTAAAGGGAAAGCTCCACCATGAGCCAGGATCATCGGCTCACTGGGGTGAAAATCCAAAACTATTGGGGCTTACTGAGAAAAACAACATACAGAGGAATGCACACTCTCCAAGACCAAGCAGTGGCCTTTTCCGTCCCAACATTTCCCCTCTGGTGGACCAAGCAGATGGGCAACAATTTGGTCCAGGCAAATGTGCTACCAGAATTTATCCTTCTGAAAAAAGCTGAACCCTTCAGCATGAAAAGTGAATAAAACAAAGCTGAACAAGCTTGAATGTGATCCAGATACAATCTACAAAGATAGGAAGTTAGCAAAACCAGGAAATATGGAGTATGACAATAGAGAACTAGATTATGTGGATCATTGAAAGCCTTTCCTATCTGTGAGATATTTATTGGTGTCAGGGGCCCACTCTGAGCAAAGAACATAGGCAGGGTGACAAAATAAAGCCATACTTTGATAGAAGCGTAAAGGGCCCTCTAAACTGTGGGCCACTGTATTACTAGACATGCTAAATTTGCCACATCTACAACTCCTGTTCCTAGTGTTCGCATAATTGTATAATAACTTCCACATGTGTATTGGGATGCAGAAAGTAGTACTACATTTCTATCTCCCACTAGTTCCTGAATCTTTGAGCCTAACAGTTACACAAGTTCACTTTTGTATTTTTTATCACCAGAACACTATACTAAGAGCAGATACTTCCTTACCATATTGCATAATAATGTCAAAGTGAAAGCAGTAACGCAAAAGCACTAATCCAAACCCAACATATATTTCAAAAACAGAATGGAGCAGTCCTACACAGACCACTACTGCCTCTCCATTTACCCACATCACCCAATCAGCACATCCCACTTGCCTTCTGCGTACCCTTGAGTACCTATGATAAGTCTCAGGATCACCATTCCTTGGCCTGCAGTGACCGTTGTCCCTGCAGGATTCCTGCCAGGGGTGGTTTGTCCATAGGGAAGTGGGACAAACTGCTCCAGGCAATCCTAGTACTTTGTGAAATTTGATAAATTTTTGGTTGCTTTAAGAAATGCTCCAGACAGGATAGATGAAAATAACTCAAGTTTTATTCCGTAGAAGAAACTCCAGCCACAATCTCCATCAAACCTTCACAGTTTCAACATCAACAATAAACCTTCTAATCAGAACCTACTCTGAAGGAGAAGAGTTCATCATGGAGACATAACCCAGTCTAAGAGAAACTCAAATACAAATATAAACATTACCACATACCTTCCCCCTTTAATAAAGCAACCCTACACAAGTTATTTATTTTTCACTATCACAATATTTAATAATTAAAATTCCAGATGCGGTCCATCGTCTAATGTGACTTCCCCTCTGAAGACTTTTGTCATCCAGTAAGTTCTTCTAAATTGTGATGATCCTCGTATTGTCTCGGGCAACTTTACTTTGACTACATCTTTGACTACATCTCCCACTCTTATGAGCAAGGGCTTTGTTGCCTTGCGACTGTCATACCTCTGTTTTCTGTCACTATATAGATGTACTTCTTTTGCCTTGGTAGCCTCCATTATCTTGCCAGGCCTCCTTTCTCTCTTACTGTAGTTTCTCAACCAAGGAAGATCAACCACAGTATACGGTGTATGTTTTTTGAGTAAAACAAAGGTACTCACCCCTGTGGTAGAATGCAGAGTGAATCTATACTCCTCAACTCTCCTCTAGGCAGCCTGAACCCAAACCTTTCCATTATCTTCAGCAATTTGAATGGCTTCCTTCAATGTTCTTTTGAACCTTTCAACCATTCTATTTGTTTCTGGATGATATAGAGCACACTTTTATGAGGTATTCCTCTATCACCCAGAAACAACTCCATTTCCCTTGAGGTGATCTGCAACCCATTATCTGTAAGAACAGTCCTGGGATTGCCCTCTTGAGCAAACACCTCAGTTAAGAATCTGATGACTGCAGCGGTGTTGATCTTATTGGACACTCCCACCTCTGGCCATCTGGAATGCATGTTAAAGGACCACAAACAAATATTTGGAGGTGCTCCCCACATTGAAGGGTCCAAAAATATCCATTTCAATCTCCCAAACTTCGGTGGAATGTCCCAACAAACCATGGGGGATGTCCTTACCTTCATGTTTTTGTCATTCATCCTGCACTTGCTACAGTCTCTCACAATTCTCTCCACCACAATGTCCCTTCCGGGCAACCAGTGCACACACTTGAGCCTATCTTTTGTCTTACTGATGCCCTGATGACCCTTGTGAGCAAGCTGTACCAAACGTGCCCTAAACCCTGGGGTGGGACCAATTTGCTCCCTCTCATCAGTATGCCATCACTCACTGACAACTCATCAAAAATCTTCACAAAACCGGCAGACATTCCAATTTTTAGCCAACTCTGGTTCCCAGACAAGACAAACTGACACACGTTTTTTCACACTTTCAACTTACTGCCCCCGTTCACTCGCTGTTACACACCTCATTGTAACATTACACACCTTAGATTCATCTTTCTTCCACCAACTGTCTTCATCATTTCTGGACCTGGAATCCACATCCAGCTTTGACAAGCAATGCACAACTTTGTTGTCATCACTGGGAAATAAGAGACAACAAATTGAAATCCTGGAGCCACTTACAAATTCTAGATGAAATGCAGTCCAGACTGTTCTTCTCAAATACTTCATGCAATGGCTTGTGATCTGTCCACACTTGGGATCTAACCCCTCAAAGAAACTGATGAAATGTCCTATTCACCCAGTACACCTCAAGGGCTTCTCTCTCTATGGTCGAGTACCTAATTTCTGCTTCCCTTAATCACCTTGATGCAAAGGCTGTGGTGACCTCCTCACCCTCTGGCTTCAAAACATCTCCAAGCCCTTTTCACTTGCGTCAGTATGAACTGTGCAAGGTACCCTGGGACAAAGGTCTTTAAAAAGTGGGCAGACACCAACACAGCCTTTAAATCTTCAAATTCCTTGCCACACTCCTCTGTCCAATCAAATTGGACACCTTTCTTAAGAAGGCTCCAAATTGCCACTGTGCGACCTGCAAAGTTGGGAACAAATCTTGTGTAGAATTCGGCCTTTCCCAGAAATGCTTATACTTCTTCCTTCTTGGAAGGCTGTGGCAGCTGAGATATGGCAGTGAAAAGCTCAGCCTTTGTTTGCCATCCTCACTAGAGACAACATGTCCCAAATATGTAATTTGCGGATGACCAAACATGCACTTGCTAATCCTAAGCATGATTCCTTTATGTAGAAATATGTAAGATACTTCCTCCACCCTATTTACATGATCATGCAAGTTGCCACTAAAGATTAGCATGTAATCCTGAAATAATTTAACTCCTGCATTCACCTTCAACAGATCGGGCATGTATCTCTGAAACACACAGGCTGCAGAACAGAGTCCAAATATAATTCTGTGTAATTAAATCAGCTATGTCTTTCGAATCATCACTCAATCTGACCTGATTTTAGGCAGACGTAAAGTGTGGTAAAATGCATAGCCCCTGATTTATACTTTTTGGTGCAAAACTGCGCTAATGAAGTTTTGCACCAAAACGTTTAGCACCGGCTTGCACCCTTTCTGTGCACCAGCCGGGCACCATATTTATGGAATGGTGCAAGCCGGTGCAAAGGGTAGGGTAGTGTAAAAAAAAGGATGTTAGTCGGGTGGGGCTGGCGGTTTAGAAGAAGGGGATTTTGCACCAAAATATGACATTAGGCAGGTTAGAGTAAAAAGAAAAATGACTTTAACCTGTCTAGAGTCATTTTCTGATGGGAACCATCCATACCACATGACTCCTGTCTTAGAAAAGACATGAGTCATGCCCACCACCCCAATGGCTAGCTCAGGGGACCAGGGTCCCCTGGGCATGGCCATTGCACTAAGTGCCATGTAGGGGGGTCCATTTCAGGGCCCCCAATGGCAATAAAAAAAGAAAATACTTACCTTCACTTACCTATACTTACCTGGGATGGGGTCCCCCATCCTCTGCTGTCCCTCTGGTGTGGATAGGGATGTCACTGGGGCCTGAGAGGGCATCTGTGGGCTTATTCCATGGTGTTCCACCATGGAAATAGGCCCACAGGTCCCTTAATGCCTGCCCTGACCCAGGCATGAACAAATGGGGCAAAGCAAACTTAGCACCATTTTTTGACCCCTCCTCCCTCCCGTGCACGATTTTTGCACAGGAGTATAAATATGGCGTAAAGGCCATAAAGTCATTTTTTGCATGGGAACTCCTACGTTGCATCTCATTAAGGCAAGGTAGGTTTCCACTTCCAAAAAATGACTTTAATTCCATAAATGTGGCGCTACATGGGTCTAGTGCCAAAGTATAAATATGGAGTTAGTTTTGCACCGAATTAGAGTAAAAAGAAATGACGCTAATTCGGGGAAAACAGAGTATAAATATGCCTCTTAGTGCTGACCATCAACGTCACCATCTCCATTATGTTTGACAGGGGAAATGTATCTTCAATAACTTTCCTATTGAGAAGGAAAAGATCAACACAGAGACAAAACTCACCTGAGAGCTTGGATGCTACCACTACCAGTGTCACCCATTGTGAAGCTTCTATAGCCTCAGTAATTCCCTCCTTCTTGAGTCTATTCAATTCAGTCTCCACAGCCCCATGTAGACTCAAGGGAATATTCCTGACCTTACAGGCAACTGGTGTGGCTCTCTCCTTGATCCTAATGTGATTGACATACCCTTTCACACATTCCACTTTCTAAGAGAACACTAGAGGAAACTCCTGCTGAAACTGCTCAGCCATGGCATCCACTCTCCTGACCTGCACTTGGGGATTCAAGTTGTGATCTAGAAAATGCCCAAGAGTTTCTGGTGTAGCCAGCTTAAGATGGTATCACCCTTCACTGGGACATATACCTACCCAGAAACACGATTCCTTTTGAATTAAAAATCTACATCAAAGTAACCTATCAAATGTATAGGTCTTCCCCCAAAACTATACGTATTGAGGAGGATTTAGTGTAACTTTCCCTTTGAAATAGCCATCATAGTCCCCATCAGATATTAATGACAATTTTGCACCTGAGCCCATCATCATGACCACATTAACCCCATTCAACTTGACCACATACATGGGCACTTTACAATTAGTACTTGTAACACCATTTACATCATCATCATCATATATTTGCAAAACAATATCTTCTTCGTCTGCCCAAATCTCATTCAACTTTCTTATCTTTACCAAAGAAAGACCTGAAATACATGGTCAAATGTCCCCTCCTACCACACCCTCTACAAGTTACACGTACAATGAGACAATCTTTGGAATTCAAATGATTGGGATTGCCTGCCTGTATCAATTACCCTTTTGCTTTGGAAATCTCTGGTGCTTTTATGTTGTAAGGCAATCTTGTGTATGACATTAGTCTCACTTTAGCATCCCTTTTGGCCTCATTTTTGGATTTCTGCAAATCCTGTACACACTGCATGAAATGTTTCACTTGCTTAGCTATCATCAGAACGTCTGTGAGACTTGGATCTTTTTTGAGATACAATTGTTCCCTAACCTTGTCACTCCTACATTCTAACATAAATTGGTCTTTCCTCTGTGTTTTCCCCAAAGGTGCACTGAGCAGCCAACTTTCTAAGTGCTATTACAAAGTCTTGAGCTGATTCACTTTCATTCGGTTTTCTTTTGCCAAAATAGAATGTCTGTAATATTATGGAAACTTTGGGCACGTGGTGTACATCCAATTTTTTAAGTCAGATGCCAAATTGGTTTAACATATAGCCACTCCCTTCTACACTTATGTCAGGTAAGTTCTCAAATACATCTTGGCCTTCTGCACTTAAACAATGTATTAACATGGAGGTATTTTTCTCCACCGAAAAACTGGGACCACATACTTTTAGATAATTTATTTATACTTTTTTCCACTTTGACCATATTAATGGCGATCTCGAGGAGTGGAGAGAAAGAAGGGAGGTGGTGAAATTTGTTGACAGAAAGAAAAGAGGAAATGAGGGAAGAAAAACGAAAAATACCACCAGAAGAAGAAACAGAGAAAGAAAGGAAGGTTAACAAATTAACTATAACAGACGAAAAACGAAGCTCACCGATACACAATATTTTATCAGAAATACATCTAAGAAAACAAAATGTTGTTACTGATGCTAAATATGTTATAGGTGAAACAATACTCAAGTTTAATTGTGATTCACTTCTAGCTTCCAGCCTTGTTCATCACTGAAGTGAAATTTGTACTACTCCTTTGTTTGTTTTCCTAGAAATATTTCATCCAATCAGGATGAAAAAGTCCTTCTTTTATTTCATGCAAGCCAGGTAGGCCAAGAACGTGTGGAAAAACACCACCAGGAGTACCTCAGAGAAACACGGTAAGAGTTGTGGCCCAGCTGAATAGAGACAGTAAAGCTGTGCGCTCACACTAGAGCAGCGTGTTGGGTTAGAGTGAAGTTGTGGTACGAAATGCTCATGAGAGAAGAGGAGCATGTGGGCCGAGAGCTGGGCAAAGTACAGCTCCAGAGACCTTGCACTAGTAGTAGATTGCAAATAGGCTACGTTGCAAATAAATACGGAAAGCTAGCCATTGAACTCAGTCTGACAAAGTCTACACCACAGAGTAAACACCATAGATTGATAAAGATTAGTCTTGTAGAAGTTTATAAGCAAACCAGGTTAAAGTAATCAAACACAGACTAATTTAGGCAGAAGGTCTGAAATGAACTTGAGAAAGCTGAAGAACACTTCCAGGGAGATGAAAGTAGGTGCAGAAATGGAAGCCAGAAAGCCATATAGATCACAGATTGAAGTTACTCACAACTACCAGTAGTGTTGAAGTTTCTCCTGGAAAGCATGGGTTTGTATTCCGTCCTCGTTGCCAGTGTGAAATTTGAGTAAGTCTTGGTCACTTCAAGAAATACTTCATACAGTATAGATGAAAATAACTCCAGTTTTATTCAACAGAAGAAACTCCAGCCACAACCTCCATCAGTTGTCAGATAACTGACCTTCACAGTTTCAACATCAACAATAAACATTCTAATCAGAAGAACCCACTCCAAAGGAGAAGACTTTGTCATGGAGACTGGGTATCCATGGATAAACATCCCCCAGTCTAAGAGAAACACAAATACAAAAATAAACATTATCACACACTGCTCTTATGCTGTTTAGCTTTGTAAACAGCATGAGCGCAGTGGATGGATTGGCTTGGATGCCATTGTCCAGCAAGCAGTGTGAGGCAGGAGGAACTTAGGGTGTATGTGTGCTTTCGAACATCGTCAAGAAAGGTAAGTTTATTTTTACTTTTAATGTAATTTTTATGTGTTTAGGAGGCTGGCCTGGTTTGTAGTGGGTCCCTAAGGTACTTACACCTTATACCAGGTCCAGTTATCCCTTATTAGTGAAATGTAGACAGTGTCTAGAAGCCAGGCTCTCTAGGGGTAGGGTGGATGAGCAGCCAAAGCCTAACTAGGAGACATGCAAAGCTCATGCAATCCCACTGAGGTCACACAGTACTCACACACATAAAAGAAAATACTCAGTTTTACAAAAATAAAGGTACTTTATTTTGGTGACACAAATGCCAAAAATACCATAGAAACTATACTCCCTTAAGAGATAATACACCATTTATATACACTAGTATGCAGAAATAGCTGTAAAAAGAGTTAGAAAACAGTGCAAATAGTAAAAATCACAATAGTTAGAAATGGGCCTAGGGGGAACACAAGCCATATACTAAGAAAGTGGAATGCGAAAGTTGGTTTCCTACCTAGGCAAGTGTAGTGCGTAGAGGGGGGCTGGGAATATTAGAAAACACCAAAGGTAAGTAATAGAACCCACCCCAGAGCCCAGGAAAGCAGGAGTAAATCACAATAACTTTCCTAGAACACACAAGAACACGAAAAAGAAGAGTATGCAAGAACCAGAAGAGACTGCAAGACACCAACAATGGATTCCTGGACCTGAAGACCTGTCCAAGGAGAACAGGAGCCCCTGCTAACCCGAATGAAGGTGCAAAAGAGGAACCACTGGGGAGGAACAACAGTCAATTTTGCACCCAAGAAGTCAGATGCGGGTTCCTGGTTGATGCAGAAGATGTCCCACGGCGGATGGATAAATGCAGTCTAGTTTGCATTGCTGGATTCAGCCAACAAGCCATGGCACACGCAAAGCACGCGGTTAGCGGAAAATGGTGCTGCCCGAGCCAAGAGGGACCTGGTGGACTCTACCCAGGAGGGGGAGTCGGAGGCGGCTCTCAGCAACTCAGAGAGCCCTCAGAAGACCAGGTAGAGGTAGCGTGCACAGGAGTCCCACAGCACGGGGACAAAGAAGGTACAAAAGGAGGCCCATGCAGCACTACACATAGGGATCTCACATGGCCGGAGCAGGATGGAGTGCTGGGGGCCGGAGCTGCACGGTGCACAAAGAACTTTGTGGAAGGATGCCAACAAGTCTTGGCAACTGCAAAACACGTGGTGCACGGGGGTACTGTCTTACATGGGGAAGCAAGCTCTTACCTCCACCAAAGTTGGACAGTTGGACGTCAAGACCATCAGGAACACTTCAGTCTACCACCTGTGTTGCTGGATCCATGCACTTCTTCAGGAGAGGAGACCCATGCCACCGGTCGTTGCTGCAGAGGGGTGCCTGCCGTAGCAGGGAAGTGACTCTTCACTTCAAGGGAGATTCCTGCATTCTTCTGGTGCAGTCTGAAGACAGGCAGTCCTCGGAGGATGTATGACCTGGAAACAGTTGCAGTTGCTGGCAGGCACTGAAGATACAATGTTACAGTAGTCATATTTGCTTCTTTGTTGTAGTTTGTAGAGTTTCTGGAGGGTCCAGATGCAGTTTCTTAGGTAAGAAGGTGAAGTAAAGGATGCAGAGGATTCCTGCTGGAGTCTTGCAATACGAATTTGAAGAACCACCCAAGAGAGAGACCCTAAATAGCCCGGAAAGGGGATTGGTCAGCTACACAGGTAAGCACCTATCAGGGGAGGGCTCTGACATCACCTGCTGGCACTGGCCACTCAGATGTTCCCAGAGTTCCCTGTCAACTTGGAATCCAAGATGAAAAAACCCAGGGACCCTCTGGAGGAGCTCTGAGTACCACCCCTGGGGTGGTGGTGGACAGGAGAGTGGTCACCCCCTTTCCTTTGTCCAGTTTCATGTCAGAGCAGGGACTGGGAGTCCCTGAGCCAGTGTAGACTGGATTAATCAAAGAGGGCACCATCTGTGCCCTACAGAGCATTTCCAGAGGCTCTGGGAGGCTACCCATCCCATGCCTGTAACACCTATTTCCAAAGGGAGAGGGTGTAACACCCCGTCCCAAAGGAAATCCTTTGTCCTGACTTCCTGGTCTCAAGCTGCTTGAGCAACAGGAGGGCAGAAATCTATCTGTGAGGTGGCAGCAGCTGGGGCTGCCTGGAAAACCTCAGAGGGCTGTAATTGCAGTACTAGGGGTCATCTAAGGAGCCCCCAGAGTCTATCGACTTGTAAAACCAATGCTTGCAAAAGCCTTGGGGTATGATTCCAACATGTTTGATATCAAACATGGCCATATTCAGAGTTACCATTGTGAAGCTGGACATAGATAGTGACATATGTCCAGTGCACATGTATAATGGCGTCCCCGCCCTCACGAAGTCCGGGAAAATGGTCCTGGAGGTCGTGGGGGCACCTCTGCTAGTGCAGGGGTGTCCTCATACACAGGTACTCTGCAGCCTGCCTTCAGGGGTGGAAGGCCTGCAATAAGAGTGACTTATAAGTGACCTAGTGCAGTGTAAATGGCAGTGAAAGGGTGCATGCACCATTTCACACAGGCTGCAATGGCAGTCCTGTAGAAGCCTTTGCATGGGCTCCCTATGGGTGGCAAATAAAATGCTACAGCCCATTGGGATCCCCTCAAACCCCAATGACCTGGGTACCTAGGTACCATATACCAGGGACTTATAAGATGGGACCAGTATGCCAATTGTGGGTGAAATACTGGGTTACCAGTATAGAGTGACAAAACGTAGAGGAGAGAGAGCATAATCACTGGGGTCCTGGTTAGCAGGATCCCAGTGAACAGTCAAACACACTGACATCAGGCAGAAATTGGGGGTAACCTGCCAAAAAGAGGGTACTTTCCGACAATGTGCCCCCACTTTTAAAATGTAGCAGCCACCACTGATTCCTGCATGACTTACCTTGCACCCCCTGGCTGAAGTTTTGCAGGATCACTACCTGCTGCAATCTGCCTCATGGTGGTTCTCTCCCCCATGCTTATTGGGTGCTTGGTTGCTACCAGGGAGAGCTTTTGCCCCCCACCCTGCCCTGCTCTAATTGAGACTTGGAGCCCACCCTGCCTGAGGCAGAGCATAGAGGTGGGCGAACTGGGCATGGCTCGAGCCTCTCGGGCTGAAGGTCAGGTCTGGTTCGGACCTTTGGCCACTGGTATGGGGCACTCAACGCAGAGCCAGCCAAGCATCCCAGGCACTGACTCCTTCCCTACCTAAACCAGTTTGGAAAGAGAAAAACTACTAATAGCTTTTCTGCTTCAAAATTTACTCGTAATAAATGTCACAATGCAGTTAATTGACCTAATGTACTAAACTGAAACCTAAACGTTTTTTCAAAGGGTCTTTGTCATATTTTAAATGGCTTATATTCCATTATTAATAAGCTAAATTTATTTCTCTAATGCATTACTTCTTACTCCTGTATAAATTAATTACCAAGTTGGGCACCTCATTCAAACTTAAATTGGTCTGTGAATGAAGACGGTGCATAACTTTATTTGTTATTTTTTTTAATATGTGAATTTATTTCAGCATTAAGTATGGACAAGATGTACTAAGATATTGCATTATAATGCCCCATTACCTTTTTTTTGCTATATATTGTTAGGATCATTATCTCCTGCGTATTGTGTCTCTCCATGTAGCATTATGTTTTAAGACCTTTTTATTGCTATTGATTTTCATCACATAACTTCGTGCTGGAAGGGTGTTTTTAAGTCATATTTTCAGTTTTCGTGGAATCAGATACGCTTTCTGATTCGAACATAAAATGTAAATTAAGCATGATTTGTTAGGGATGCTATTAGCTACTTTTGTCTCTAATAGTAAGGAATGTAATTAGATGTTCTAACCTGTGACATCATTAACTCTTTTCTGCCTTTCTTTTTTCCGTTTCTGCCTTTCTTTCTGTTGGCAGAGCAAGCAGGGACACCGCAATCTGAAATCTAACAGTCTGCAGTAGATAAAATAAAGCGGGATGACCAACAGCTTGACGGGGTACTCAACCACGTTTGTGGCAGAGTTCCCGGTCCCCAAAACCTACTAATGAGGCCCCTAGTGCTTGGCTATACTGAAAACTCTATCACTGAAAGACCGAATACTGGCAACGATCAGTGACTTCTAGAATTGTAAACTAATTCAGTAGAGCCTTTGCTCCATCTTCTGTCACGACTAAATTGTCATAACTGTTCCAAAATGGGATTACGCAAACTCCATACAAACAGTACACAGGAAGAATCACTATCAGGTCAACAGAAAACAGTACAGTGAGAGATAGGTCGGGAGGAAAACCCTGGTGAACCACGACATGTGCACCAAAGTCCTTCTGTTGACTTTGTGAAGCAGACGGACAAAAACAAAACCACAGCACAGAGCGCTTTCTCTACGGCAGGCATCTCATACCTTCACCGTAAATTCTTCATCTCAGTAATTTCTTCTTCACCACCTCTAATTTCTGGTCAATTTATCTGTATACTACACCACAAAACACTCTCAATGCTTCTCATTCCTTAGGCTTTCAACTCGGAAACCTATTGTTGCATTTGAGATGAAAAAACAAAATTCACCCATTCTTCCAAAGGCTGCATGTCATAGTGCGCTCTCAATGTGCGAATCGCTACACAACAAACGCAAACACCATCAAAGAGAAGCATACACCATTGTATGTTTCACAGCAGAGCTCTTTACTACAATAACCACAAGAAGGAATGAAAACCGCAGTCATGTAGTCATTATATACAAAAAAAGGAAGAAGAAAAGGTAAAGCAGCCCATCCGCTGTATAGCAGTTGACTCTTGAATTATACATGGTGTAAGGCTCATTTTCCCCCGAAATGCAATCATGTCAGATCGCTTTCAGAATTTACATCCCCGCAGGCGGAAGCACGTGGTGTCAATAATATACATCCCCCGATGGATACCAAAGAAAACATGTCATAACATCGATTGAACACAAGCTTCCTGTCTGCCTCACAGAGCAACTTGAAATACATTCAGTAAATACACAAAACCTGGGACCCGCATAAGGCACTTGTTACCAGATGAAGTCCCCTTCAATCATCAAGTCCAGGTAACTCAGGGTAGGGCAGAAAAGTCCAGGACCACCATCAGATCATTCCTTCATCCAGGCAGCCCATTGCCACAAAAGATCAAACACCCAGACGCGGGGACAAAATCAGCAATCCAGTCCAATTTTTGGGTACACCCGTTCTTTCCTGGTAAAAAAAAATCTTCCACAGGCCAATGAGGTCAGTGGCGAACTCACCTTCCCCCCTTGCACTGCTGAATTGCCTTGGTTATAGCCCCTACGATTGTGACGATGAAGATCTCATGTCTTCTGTGGGATAGGTGCACCCCATCCCTGTCAAACAGTTCCGCCATAGAGAGTTGGAGTAAGCCATGCCAAACAGTGCTCATGGACAAGCCTTCCAATATCATTTGTACATAGTGCATGAGCTTCTTCACTGATTTGTTCATTGTGCCGAGGGGAGCTTCACCCAGGCATATTGCTTTGGGTATGACCTCAGACCACAATATGGCCACCATCAGGAGCCTCCTACTCACCTTGGAGAGAGTTGTGAACAGCAAATCCTGCATTGCCTTCCATCCTATGGAGACCATGTAGTTACACCCTGCAAGAATGACCAAAATATCTGTTGTACCAATGACCTCTGAGATGAGTGCTGTCAGGAGATGGTAAAAAAAGTACTCCAGTCTCAGCCCTCTGCTTACCCAGTGATGCTTCACTCCCGCGACAAGCTGTGCTCTCACCTAACTGAAACCCTGAAAGAGCTCGGGCACCCTACAGATAAAGGAATGCCCGCACCAGCAAACTTCACCAGGGTCAGGCAGGATGCTGTAGGGGGGAATTTGGAAACAAATGTCGCCTGGGTGCATGAAGGACAACAAGAGGGAAGGGTGGGCTTCAGGGCTGATGCGGCCTGACAGATGTAGCCTGACATATCACTCAAAAAATGCAGATGTCCACGAGCCCACCCATTTTATGGCCTTGGGGGGCAAATCCAGCACTGCTGCATTGGTAGCAGCCCCAATCCTGAAGGAGTGAGAAGTGAAGTGCACAGTGTCTTCTCCCAGCCGAGCCCAGGCCCACTTAAGTACCTGGGTAAATTGCAATCATGTGAGGGGGTGCCATCCTTAGGTACTAATAGGTTGCTATGAATGCTCAAGGGCCTGTGGTGACAATCTTCCTGTATCAGGGACACTGGGCAAAAAACGGTGCCTGATGCCGGAGAGATTTATCTACACTTTCTGATGCAACCGATCTGCTTTGGGCTTCTTAATACTAATTTGCAGAGAATTCCTTGCTAGGACGATGTCAGTGGTAGCAACGCTCGAGGATAGTTCTGATGTGGATGCTGTGACAAACTTTGATACTCTGAGAGCTCAAAAGAAAGCTAGGGAGTAGACCAGGCTGAATAGCGGAAATTCATATCGTGATGGGCATACATTGGGCAGTGTGCCAATTATACACCCCAGTCTCACCACATCTATTGTCCACCTGTTGTCCTATGATACTGTAGCCAGATGCTGCCACCCTATCATCGCCCTGGGAACCCTGAAATCCTTTGTGTGGTCCTTCACACCCTCCAAGCCTGGAAAGAAGCAATTGTCGACAGGTGCCTCCTGACCAGTAACACAAAAGCCCAGACGTGGGTCCCTTGCTCGCTGCGCCACTGGATTCAAGCTAGCCTGGCTGATGAAGGGTGATACCCTGAAACCGGTCCCAGGATGCTTGTTTCCTGTCCAGCGAGGACCTGGCCTAGCAGTTCGGGCTGGACTGTTCCCATGGGGAAAGGGTCAAGACTGATTTGCATATGGCTGGGTCCAAACTGGGGTGACGTGGAGAGCAAAATAACGATGGATTAAACCCAGATCTGTGACTGGGGGTGAGTGTTTGTAAAGTTTCAACACTCCATCCATCATTTTATTTTGTTTTGTGATTTTGCTTTGTGTGCCCTAAGTCGCAGGGGTATGCCCAGACGTGGGTCCCTTGCTCACTGCACCAATGGATTCAAGCTAGTCTGGCTGATGAAGGGTGATACCCTGAAGCTGGTCCCAGGATCTTTGTGTCCTGTCCAGGGAGGACCTGGCCTACCAGTTCGGGCTGGACTGTTCCTGTGGAGAACAGCGTCAAGACTGATTTGCATTTGGCTGGGTCCAAACTGAGGTGACGTGGCAAGCAAAATAACAATGGATTAAACCCAGATCTGTGACTGGAGGTGAGTGTTTGAAAAGTTTCAACACTCCGTCCATTATTTTATTTTGTTTTGTGATGTTGCTTTGTGCGCCCTAAGTGGCAGGGGTATGCCCAGGCGTGGGTCCCTTGCTTGCTGAGCCACTGGATTCAAGCTAGCCTGGCTGATGAAGGGTGATACCCTGAAACCTGCCACAGGATGCTTGTTTCCTGTCCAGAGAGGACCTGGCCTAGCAGTTCAGGCTGGACTGTTCCCATGGGGAACAGGGTCAGGACTGATTTGCATATGGCTGGGTCCAAACTGGGGTGACGTGGCGAGCAAAATAACAATGGATTAAACCCAGATCTGTGACTGGGGGTGAGTGTTGGAAAAGTTTCAACACTCCTTCCAACATTTTATTTTGTTTTGTGATGTTGCTTGGTGCACCCTAAGTGTCAGGGGTATGCCCAGGCGTGGGTCCCTTGCTTGCTGCGCCACTGGATTCAAGCTAGCCTGGCTGATGAAGGGTGATACCCTGAAACCTGTCACAGGATGCTTGTTTTCTGTCCAAAGAGGACCTGGCCTAGTAGTTCGGGCTGGTCTGTTCCCATGGGGAACAGGGTCAAGACTGATTTGCATATGGCTGGGTCCAAACTGGGGTGACGTGGTGAGCATGGATTAAACCCAGATCTGTGACTAGGAGTGAGTATTTGAAAAGTTTTAACACTCCGTCCATCATTTTATTATGTTTTGTGATGTTTTTTGTGCATCCTAAGTGGCAGGGGAATACCCAGGCGTGGGCCCCTTGCTCTCTGCGCCACTGGATTCAAGCTAGCCTGGCTGATGAAGGGTGATACCCTGAAACCGGTTCCAGGATGCTTGTTTCCTGTCCAGGGAGGACCTGGCCTAGCAGTTCGGGCTGGACTGTGAACAGGGTCAATCATACTATTGACTTTCACAGTTTTATTAGACCCACTCTGACACACTCTAGCACAATGACCACTCTTCCCACATACGCGACAAACCACAGTTTTTGCTGGGCATCCCTTACTATCCCTCCCATGGGGAGCATTGCCACACCTAAGACAAATGTTAGTGCACTTGAAAAATTGTTTATCCACACCTTTGTTGTCCTTACGCACAGACACATTCAAAATAGCATTAACCTTTTCATCTACTTTCAAGTGTAATGCAAGTTCCTGTAGAGAAACCTGTGCCAATTCAATACTCTTGCAACCTTGATCACCACTTAGAGAGAAGGATCTCCCAAAGTGAGAAGTTTTTGCTGAATGTGTTTGTCAGTACAGTGACCAATAAACTGATCTCTAACCAACTGATTATGAAACGTCCCAAACTGACAATGCGAACACAATTTTCTTAAGGCACTAATATAGTCATCCACATTTTCATTGTGTAGTTGCGCCCTTTTAAAGAACTTGTGACGCAACACAACAATGCTAGGTTGTCTGTAAAACCATAACATCAGTTTCTTTACAGCTTCCTGATATTCATCCAACTTTTCCTTCTCTCCAAGCACCAGCTCCTGAAGATGCTTAAATATCTCTCTGCCTTCAAAGCCAAGAAAGTGAAGCAATAAACATTTTTTTATTTCAGGCCTGAATCGTGAAGCCCCAGTGGCCCCTAAATAAGTTTCAAACGCATCCAACCACTGTTTCCAAAAAACAGGAGCGTTGCCAGGTGATTCCAGAAAAGGAGGCGTTGCATTTACAGATTACATGGTAAAAACTCCTGTAATTACAGAAAACGTTTAAACACACCAGTAAATAAGGTTAAGGTAAACAAACCAACTTCTGTTATAATGTTAATTGAACCTGCTGTGCGTGTCAGCGAAAAACAGCAAATACAGTAAAAACGTAGTGACATGCAAATGCTTCAAGCTGTGCCCCTCAGCGTAGATGCCATTGTAACCAATTTCTGTTTGAATGTCAAATGAATCATCTATGCGTATCAGCGACACAATAAATTCCGTCTGGAAATACACTGGAAAATTATGGGAAGAACGTAGCAAGACGCTAATACATCAAGCTGTGCATATCAGCGTAATTCTCAACGTATACCTCCTCAAGCTGGAACAAATCTTCATAAGCTGTTGCTAAACAACGCACCGTAATGACGTCAGTCTCCACCCATACGTCGGGTAGCCATGGGAAATACGAAATGCCGCACATGAGGACTGCACGAGCAAGCCAGTTGGTCACTCAGGCTGTGTGTGGACTAATGCGCGCGTTGCTCCAGAGTATTCAGAGTATAAGTGTGTGCTGCTCCGTAGTACTCGCTGTATTGCTACACAACCATGTATTGAACACATTCTTGTTCTATAGTCCCACAGCTAGTCGCAGATACTCCATCGCTTGTGGTTTTCACTCAACCCCTCCATTCACTTTGCCTCCAGATCTGCAGAAACCGGGACGGTTGCATGGGCTCCCATGGTGGCTCAGATCCATCCTAGCCAAAATTATGTGATGATTTTTGCCAAATAAACTCCACGACTTGTTACTTGTTATGTGTTGATTGCCAGAGAAACTCAAGCCACTTTTCAGCTGATCCACACCTTCCAACCGCCACCCAAAACATCACGAGTGCTCAACACGAGCAACTCGTTCTTTCCCAACATTCTCAATTCTAATACATCTACATTCTATTACCATTAACTACAACACAGTCCTCCTTGCTAAACTCAGAGTGTCATATGTTTATCTCTCTTTGGTACCAAGCAACCTCCAGCCTGATCACCATCATCTGCCTAAATTTAATGTCATACTGCAGCCAAGCTGAACCCTGGAATTCGGAAGCCGCACTGTAGATGAAGGGCATGGACCCAAACAACTGGGTGGCCAAGGCTGGAAACTTCATTAGGATTGCTGTGTATATGGAAAAACCCGTCAACCAGTTCTTCAAGGGCTATTACACCCAAACCTTCTTAGGCCTCTGCTCACCCTCCTTACTAATCTTTCGCTTACCAGGGATATTACCTCTGTATTGATTAGGTCAAAAACATAGCAGAACTCCCTCTTCTGTATCTTGTCCCTAGTTTCTGCAGGAAGGTGTCACACAATCACCGATAGGAGAGCAAGGTTGGGTTAAGCTGTGGTGAACAGAATGTGGCTACAATTGAAGGAGGTCTTCTCTGAACCTCCAATAATGGGTACCATCTTTGTTGCAAGTTGGGCCCAAACATGGACTGTTGTGCTGTTGGGATCTTCTACACCTGGCAGAGACGCTTCTACCAGACCTGCTACTTGGCATGCTGACAGCTGGGAAGCTGAAACTGTACCCACTACTTGGTGTGCTGGCTGAGGGGGATCTGAAACTGTAGCCTTCCCAACTGGGTCTGAGTCTTGTGGTAGGGGGTGCCACCTCAGCAACCTGTGTGGGAGGGAAGGAAGTCATTGTTGCAGGGCTACTTTCACCCTCTGGTGTAGGAAATATTACCACATTACTCTGTCCCACCACTCCCACATTGGTATTATAGACAGGCCCTGCATTGTCCTTCATGCCCAGAGCGGGCAATGGACTTTGCCCAGTAGACTCACCACCGCTTGCTGCTAGTCCCCAGCTCCACTCCCCAAGGCTGGGAGAACATCTTTGTAGCATGCTGGCACCTTTCTCTGCAGCTTGGGAAGACTCTATATGGGAAACAGCCTTAACAATGGTCTCAAACCACGCTGTGCCTTTAAAGTGAGGTCCGAACCATGAATATGTATTTACAACGCAAGTCATTACAACGACTTGCCTTAGGGAAAGTGTTGTTGGACTGATTAGGACTTTATGTTCAACACGTTCCCTACTGTGGCCCAGACTGGAGTTGGGATAGTAATTATACTATTCCAAACTCCAGCGCTTTCCCCAAATCAAATCATTGTAATGACTTGCGTGGTAAAGAAATGCATTGTAGGGACGCATTCGTGGTTTGGGACATGTTCTTAAGGCAGGCGTCGTGAATGCCTGCGTTGTTCCGACACACAACCCTCTCAACTGCCTGGTGGTCCTTTTCCAGGCTTTCCGACACCATCACGAGGGCCCAATCAATGCCATAGGTTTTAGCTGCTTTCCAGAGTTCACAAAAAGAACGGAGTTCCTCTTGTGTTGAATGCCCACCTGTGGATGCAGGTGCTTGCTTAGGCACCACGCTGTTACTGGGAAGAAACAATAAAATATTGCTCAGAGTGCCTGATACATACATCCTTGCCCACTATACTCTACTATTTTTGTGAGTCAGCATGCTGCACTCCTTGCTGGCTGTCATGCACTCACCTGGTTCCAACAGCAGAAGCAATGCTGGACCTCTTATCCTCCTGGAAGACAGCCCACAATCAAGCAAACCTAATCCCTTAAATCATACAATGCTCTCGAGGGGAAGGGAGGTTGGGACAAAATAAGAAAAGATAGAATTGTGGCACCTGTCCTGCTCTTCTGCCTTGCGATACTGAGCAAGAGGTTCTGCACTCCCTGGACCTTTTGTGTTGGTGTGGATGTAGTGCACTGGATGTAACAAGAAGAATAGTTTGCTAACAGTTCTCAACATTCAAAGATGATATAGCTATTCACAATATTGTACACCTATAGGCTTCACACACAGGTACTGCATGAAAGCAGGTACAAATCAAGATTTAAGGCAGGAGTTTCGGGCACTCCCAAGAATCATTTATATTCAGTTACCAATACAAGTTCATATGCATATATAACACACTCTTATAAGTCCTCTCTCATTCTTGTTACAACAATTTGTCAAGAAATACTGGTAGGCGGATTTCAGTTCTGATATAGTTTAAGTCAGGAGTGCCCACTCTGTAAATGAATTTGGAAAGCTAAAGCTATTGAAAGGAAGGTAGTGTCCAATTTCCAAAAAGCAAGCTTTTTCTATTCAGAACTCAGTCTTATGTTCTTAGGCTTAATCTAAGGATTAGTGCACACTAAGCTGTGATGAAGTATAAGCCTTATCTCTCCTTCTTAAAACTAGAATCTAGAGGAAGTCTTTGTAGCTGTAGCACAGGAATTGGAAGAGGAATCACCACACTGGAAGAGAAGACGACAGAAGCAGGGCATCAGGATCACAGGAGCTGCAGGGAGGCTTGGGCTGAGGAAGACTAGAATGCTGGAGGAATCCAGTCGACTCAGGATGTGAGTGCAGGGATGATGCTTGCTGAGGACAGGAAAGAGGCCAAGCACAGACTCGAGTTTCGGGTGCGGTTTAAATAATTTATGGGTGTGAATGACTCCTGAGAGGCAGTGGCTCACATGGGAGACAAGAAGTTTCCAACGGGCCCTGGGAGAGAACACCTGTTAGCCTAATGATTTTGACCTTTAATGCAAGCAGGTGCAATCAATTTACATTAGCAGATGGAGTCAATTTGTCATGGTAGTTGGAACCAATAAACAGAAGCAGGTGGAATCAACTAACATTAGCAGGTACAGTCGATTGGTCATGGCAGTTGGAGCCAATAAACAGGAAACACATGTCTATTCCTCCCAAGTGTGCAAACCGAGAAACAAATTGAATAGCAGTACCAGAATGTTCTAATGGGTTCATGTGATCAGGGAAGGGGCCTGCCAATGGGTTACGTGTAGTGGGACCGTGGGGCATGAGAAGTGTTTATCCTGGTATGGAAGGAGGCCATGAAGTGCCACAGGGGAAAAACAACAGGAGCCCTGTACACCAGACCCGCTGTACAGAGGGTGCAAGAGGGGGTCGTAACAGTACCCCTCTGCAAGGAACAACCTACAGGAAGTGGTTTGTCTGGGTGATGAGCATGGAAAGAATGGATCAGGCAAGGGGCATGAAGATTGCTGGCTGGTTCCCAAGGCTGTTCTTCAGGACCACAGCCTTTCCAATTAATTAAATAAAACAAATGGCTATTAAGACATTTTGAGTCTAGGATTCTCTGTACCTCAATTCCAAAAAGCCATCCAGTGTTATAGGTGGTGTTGGTGAATTTTGAATGGGATGAATTTGTGCATCATAGGATTTCAAGGGGGATACATGAAACCGTGGGTGACTAGGTAGAATTACTGGCAGCCTTAATCTCATTGCTACTGGGTTAATGATTTGTTCTATTAGAAAGAGATATCTGGGTTGTAATTTACATGGACCTTGTAGTCACAATTTGTTTTGGCTGACCTAACCTGGTCTCCAATTTTATAGGCCAGTTGTTGTTATCGGTGTCTGTATGCATATTTTCCCATAGTCGCTTTAGCTTGATGTAAGTGTGTTAACACATGTTGTAAGTTAGACAGATGTTACACAAAGTCTTGTATGGCAGGTACATCTTAAGAAGGTATGACAACATTTTCTGGTAACATACGTGGATGTGTTCCTGTTACACAATAAAAGGGGGATACTCCAGAGGCAAAATGCTGTGAGTTATTGTGCACAAATTCAGCAAATGGATACAAGCATTCCTACCCTTATGGAGTAGAAGTTAGAAGACATTAAAGTGTCCATTCCAATATCTGATTCACCTGTTCAGTCTGCCCATCAGTTTGTGGGTGAAAAACAGGCAAGGGTCTATTGTCAATGTCCAAGGATGTGCAAAGGTTGCTCTAAAACAGGGACATTGCAGAACTCTGTCTGAAATGATGATAGAGGGAGGATCATGCAACAGCATGATGTGTTGGAAAAATAACATGAAGAGAGCCTTGGCAATGAGCATCCATTTAAGGGTGATAAAGTGTGTTATTTTGGATCTACTACTACCCAAATATTATTATAGCCACTGGAGTTGAGTATGTATATGATAAAGTCCATACTAATAGTATGCCAGGGATGTGGGGGGCACAGGTGAGGTTCACAAGTGACCAATAGGGGCAGGATGAGCTACCTTGTTATGTGAACATATAGGCCAGGTCTGGACATAGTCATGCACATCTTTGGACAGTGTTGACCACCAAACAAAAATTGTTCAAAGTTAGTTAGAGTTTTGTGAATTCCGGGGTGTCCTGCTAGCGGAGAATCATTACTCCAGCTTAATACTTCTTGACTCAATTTTTCTGTGGGGACATATAAAGTGGTTTCATGGTAGAGAAGACTGTTGTGTGTATGATTAACTTTTCCAGCCACCCATGAGGCCATGTCTTCCTGGCTCATGCTCTGTCTAACTTTGTTTAGGAATTATTCTTGTTTGCAAAGTCCTACTATATGTTCTGGGGCTATGATGTTCTGTGGTATCTGTTCCTCAGAGTCCTGAAATGTGTAACCCCACATAGACAGCATACAAGCATTGGTCAGTTGTGTGCCTGGTTGGTAGGTGATGATGAAATTGAATTCACTGAAAAATAATAACCACCTTATTTGTCTAGCGGTCAATGATTTTATTCCCCTAAGGAATTAGAGATTCTTACGATCAGTGTATATAGTAATGATGTGTTGAGCAGCTAGTAAATATTCTTGCCACTCTTAGAAACATAATTTGATTGCTAATAATTCCCATTCAGGAACTGTACAGTTCTGCTCAGCTGGCAATATGTTTTTGGAAAAAAAAAAAAACTGGGTGCATGTGCCCAGTTTTGCTGTTGCTTTGAGACAGAATACCTCCAACTTCTACAGAGGTGTCTCCCTCCATGAAGCAAGGGGGATCTGAATGTCTGAGTATCATGCCATGGTAATTCTTTCCTTAAGTAGATTGATGGCATCTTCTAAAGGGTACCTTCTTTCTGAAAAGCCTAGTAATTGGACTTTCATTATCATAAAATGGGTGATAAATCTTCTGAAAAAGTTTGAAAAACCCATGAAACCTTGCACCTCCTTAACTGTGGTCAATGCTCAGCAGTCTAATATTGCCTGAGCCTTCTTTCTATCCACGATTACCCATTCTGGAAATACAATGTAGCCCAGAAACTCAACTGATTGAGTTTAAAATGTTACTTTTTCCAATTTAGCGAAAAGGGCATGTTCTTGGTGTCTTTGTAGTACTTCTCTGATATGACATTTGTGTTCTGTCATATTTTTTGAATAAATTAGGATGCCCTCAATGTATATGACCATGCAAACATCCAGTAGATCTCACAGAACGTTGTTTATATAGTATTGGTACTCTCTAGGGGTATTACATAACCAAAATGGCATGGCTGTGTAATCAAATAGTCTGAACTTAGTTTGTAAGGCCATTTTCCACTAGTCATCCTCTTTTACGTGCATATGATGGTATGCACCACAGAGGTCCAATTAAGTGTACACTGTGGACTTCGGCACCTGGTCAAGCAAGACCAGAATTAGAGGCAATGCATATCTATTCTTAGTGTGCACTTTATTTAATACTCTATAGTCAATGCATGCCCGGCACTTTGCCATTCTTCTTCGGGACGAAGAAGAGTGATGATGATGCAGGGGCAATGAGTGACAAATTGACCCTAGGGCTAACAGCTCATCTAGGTATTTCTATTTCTTTGGGTGGTTTGTCTTGTGTTCAGAGAGAGCATAGACACAACTACAAAGGAGTGCTGTGCCCAGAACTAAGTTAATGCGGCAATCATATTCCATATGGGGAGGTAATTGTGTAGCCTTTTGCTCAAATATCTCAAAAATCCTGATATTCTACAGGAAGTTGTATCATAGATTCTTGTTTTAAGGCTGCATATGTCAGGGGAGATAGAACTTCATGTATCTCTTTATCACAATAGGTTTGACAGTAGTGAGAACCCAGGCTGAATAGGCGTGGCACAGTTGATGTTGGGATTGTGAACTTGAAGCCAGGGAACTCCTAATATTGCTCCAAAGGTGGGTGTATCAATGAGATAAAATGTCAAGGTCTCAGTATGCCAATTCTCACATACTAGAATTATTGGTGCAGTTTAATATGTGATCAACCCAGATGACAGCTCAGAGCCATCCACAACTCTAACCTGTTCAGGTTCACTTTTCCTAACATGTGAAATATGTAAAGAACTGGCCATGGCTAAGTCTAAGAAATTTCCAGTAGCCCAAGATCTAGGAGTATAGGTAAGACCATCGTCTGTTGGGACAAAAGTATATGTGTAACTAGTATTGTAAAATGTTGTGGGACCTTATGTGAGGTGCTTGCCAAGTAATGTGGGGACTCTTCTAGGTCTACACCTGACTGGTTGACCACTATGTCAGCCGGGCTCCCTAGTTTTCCTACACCAAATCAGATGTCACAGCAACATTCTTTGGTCTTTCTTTTGGTTTGACAGCATACTTTCAAGCAGAGTGCCCTACCTTAACACAACACAAATTTAACATTTTTCCTCGATGTGAAAGGACCACACAATCCCCCTATCTGCATAGGCTCTGTATTATCCTGATGCTTGGATTCTGCCCCTCTTCTCTCAGTTTGTACAAATAATAGTTTTGGGGCCCCGTGGGGACGCTCTGCCTCTCGTTCGATTACCCTATGCTCCAACCGGACAACTAAGTCAAAGAATTTGGAGCAATCCAACGAAGAATCCACTATGTGTGCCAAGGAATCCTTTAAGTCATCTTTTAACCCTCTATAAAAGAGGGAGGCTCTCTTCTCTTCTGGACACTGGGTTTCTGTAACCACATTACAAAAGGTTGTAATGTAAGTCAAGAGATGCTTGTTGCCCTGACATAGGTTTAATAACTCCTTATCACTAGCTTGAACAAAGGTGTGGGTGGCAAAGGACAGTGCATCATCTCTTTAAACTTTCTAAAATCATATAACACCAGGTCATTAGATTCAATGAGTGGAATAGCTCAGTTAACAACTGTGTCCCAGAAATAGGAAATGATGAGGCAATTTTAGCTGTGTCTGAAGGAAATGCTCCTGGTTTTACAAAAAAACTGCAATTGGCACTGACTCCAGTCCCCCAGTCCACTAGTCCCCATAAAACATTTCTGGTAGAGCCTGGGGCACAGGGACTGGGGTGCTTACAGTGGCAAGAACTGGGTTAACAGTTCCGGTGGGGAAAGTACCCATTTAATTCCCTAAATTGCCAAAATGTGCGGGTTGAAGAATGGGATGTGTAAGTTTGGGAGTCCCCCCGGCCCCGGCATCAGTTAACCAAAGTGAATGACAGGGGCAATATAGCACTAGTTCATCTTTGAGCAACAGATTTTCCTGTTGTAAGGACTGAACTTCAGTTTGCGCATTAGATAGTGCCCTTGCTAATTCAAACACGCTTGGAGTGTCGTCTGACAGTGCCTGAGCTAGGTCTTGAACATGTAATTGGTGGTCCATATCATCTGAGGGGTGGAAGAAGTGTGGTGCTCACCTGGTTCCGACTGCAGAGGCGAGGCTGGCCATCTTGCTCCCCAGAGGGCAGCCCAAATTCAAAGACCCCTAAACCCTTTAATCATTCAATGCCCTCATGGAGAAGGTGGAGTTGGTACCAAATGACAAAATATAGACTTGCAGCACTGGTCCTGCTGTGCTGCCTTCCAACACTGCGTCAAGATTTAAGGCTGGAATGTCGGCCCTCCCAAGAATCATTTTACATTCTCTTTACAAGTTTGTATACATATTTAGTGGGCTCTAACAAGTCCTCTCTTGTTCTTATTACAACAATTTGTCATGAACTACTGGTGGGCAGATTTCAGTTCTGATACCATTCAAGTCCAGAGCGCACACCCTGTAAAGGAATTTGGAGCACTAAAGCTATTGAAACAAAGGTAGTGTTCAGTTTCCAGAAAATGGGCTTTCTCTATTCAGAACTCAGTCTTATAGTCTTAAACTTAATCTAAGGATTAGTGCGCATTAACTTGCGATCAAGTACTTAGCCTTGTCTCTCCTACTTAAAACTGGAATCTGGAGGAAGTCTTTGTAGCTGTAGCACAGGGAGCCGAAGAGGAAGAAGAATCGCCACACTGGAAGCAAAGACGACAGACGTGTCAATGTCGTCAAGATCACAGAAACTGCAGGGAAGCTTGGGTTGAGAAGACTATAGCGCTGGGGGAATCCGGTTCGACTCAGGAGTTGAGGGCAGGAATGATTCTTCTTGAGGACAGGAATAAGGCCAAGCACTGACTTGAGTTTGTGCGTGGTATAAATCTCTATGGGTGTGGCTGATATCTGAAAGGCATGTGGTTCAGATGGGAGACAGGAAAGTTCCAACTGGCCCTGGGAGAGAAAATCTGTCAGCCTAATGTTTTTGACCTTTAATGCAAGCAGGTGCAGTCAATTAACATTAGCTAGTGGAGTCAATAGATCATGGCAGTTGGAACCAATAAGATGAAGCAGGTGGAATCAATTAACATCAGCAGGTGGAGTCAATAGGTCTCAGCATTTGGACCCAATAAATAGAAGTAGGTGGAATAGATTAACATTAGCTGGTGGAGTCAATTGGACATGGCAGATGGAATCAATAAACAGAAGCAGGTGGAATCAATTATTACTAGCAGGTGGAGTCAATAAGTCACAACAGCTGGAACCAATAAACAGGAAACACATGTCTCTTCCTCACAAGTGTGCAAACCGAAAAATGAATTGAACACCAGTACCATAATGTTCTAATGGGTTCATGTGCTCTGGGAAAGGGCCTGCCAAGGGGTTAAGTGTAGTGGGACCATGGGACCTCAGGGGTATTTATGCTGGCACTCATAAACCCTGTGTGCCAAACTCACTGTACAGAGGGTGCAAGACGGGGTCATGACCACCCCTCCCTCTGATGGAAAAAAGGAGTAGGGGGCCATGTTGAAGGATACCCAGTGTAACCTCCTGAGCACTCCAATCCAGTTTCCGTGCATTCAGAACTCTTACTTTCACACACATCTTTCACAGAGAAAATGGTTAAAGTCTAGTGTGTACCCGAATGCAGTTGATGCTATGCGGAAAAAAAAACTATAAGAAAGGTAAGACATGACATGTGTTAGTGCATAACTGGCTTGCCACCAACTTTCCTCGGATGAATATAATGCTATCCCTAGCATTCCAACATACCCCCCAGCTACCTCGCACCCTCAACGCCTGCTTGCCTTAGGTGCATGAAAGAGCACTGGAATTGAACCACAGGCTGTTGGAAGAGTTCCCCCCAATAGGCTGACTACACCCCTAACTGTAGATGGGCAAACGTTGGCAGGAGAGCTGAGTGAAGTCTGCAATATAGTGATGCATATAGGTAAATATCTGTGAAGCGAGAGATGCAAGCAGTGGTATGTCAGGGAACGGAGTGGGGAAAGCAGTGCCTTGGTAGGCATTGAACCTTCAATATCATGTAAAGATAGTGAGCAAGCTCTGACCTGCCTGTTTAACAACCACTGGTTGGCAAAGGCTGCTTAGTGGTACTTCAAAGGCATGGTGTGCTGCTTGTAAAAGGTGCCATTCGGCCTCGACCACCAGTTATGGCAGTGTAACATGTAGGGCCCGGAGCCATGGTTGGTAGACTTTGACTGGCCACCCAATCTTGAGCCTTGGCTGCGACTGGTCCTGCGCAGGTCATCCACATTGAGGACAGCGCAGACTAAATACAAGTACAGGATTGTGGAAGTGCCATGCACACACAATTTTGGGGCTAAAAGATCTCACCTGTTTTTTTCCCTCATGAGGCCTGGGCTTTGTTCCTGGCCCCTGGCTCCCTCTGCTGAATCCGAGCAGTACTGCGTCTACATGCCTTGCCCTGGCACCAAGTGAGCATTTGCCGAAGACAATGGATATCCCTGCAATCAAACGATGACCACAACAAAACATAAATGCTCCCAGCATCCACACACATGATATGTATACTGGTAAACATAAATATACAGCAAACACATTCAAAATATGCCTGCATTCTTGAGACCACAGAACTCAGCAGGAACAAAGCAACAGCAGCTACGACGAGAAGTCCTTCCACCACGCACCTCTTCCCTCTGGACTTACCTTATGATTCTCTTTGTTCTTCCAAAGATGTGTTCCCCACAGCAGTCCATGAGGAGTTGCTCTGTACGTGTCCAAGGGATACAGAGGCCAAACCCAGGCATGCTGTTGTTCAGAAGCCCACCATCCATGCACATCCTGATTATGGCACTTCTGTTCCTGCGAAGAGTACCACCAATGGCAGCTTCAAGCTTGCTCCTGCCCATGGCATGACTAATGGCACACCCCTGCAATACGCTGGGTGCACCCGCTCGGAATATCGATAACAAAAATACCACCTGACATAAATATTGTACCCTAAACATTGTTTACAAAAATATCTTCTCATTAGGAGTAAATTTTGTATTATTCATTCCAACGGAGGATAGATTCATAAATTATATTTAGGACTAGATATTTATGTCAGACGATGTTTTGACTACAAAGTTCTGGTACCATACTTTACAGTAGTATCAAAAAAAACTCCATATTACCTTAATTTGCCACCAAAGAAAATGTTGAGGTGGAAATGAGGTCACAATTTGCTCAAAAAGAAATTAGTTCACTGCAACAGCAATACAAATGTTCAATTCAGTTCAGTTCTGTAGGCGTTTGTTGGGGTTGTGCTTTACACAATAAGGTCCTCATTATGACTTTGGCGGTCCCACCACAGGACCGTCAAAGCTGTGAGAAGGATGCCACTGTCATGCCTGTGGTGTCCCCCTGTCGTATTACAATGTTCCCAACGGGCTGACTGGCGGGAACATTTTACTACAATGTTCCTGCAGGACTGACCAGTGCTATGGTATTGGCCTCGGCTCCCTTAACCTAAGAGCACCATAGCACCCCAGCAGACAGTGCACATTCCGAGGGTGCTGGACATGGGGTACCGTACACTGCCCATGCCATAGGCAGTGCAGGGGCCTCCCTGTCGTGCCTTGCACTGGTTTACCGTCAGACTTTCCAAGCCAGTATCCCCGCCATGGAAAGCCTGGCGGTAAGTGGGGTTGTGATCAGCACAGGGTGCTGATTCCAGCTCTGCTGTGGCTGAGCACAACCGTGACCACTCTCAGCCCGTTGGAAACGATGTTCCCCACGGTGACTGTGGACCGCCAGAGTCGTAATGTGGCAGTCGGACCGTCTGGAGTTCGGTGGTCTGACAGTCACCACAAGTCTGGTCCTTGACCGCCTAAGTTTTTACAGACCTCAATTTCAGGAAAGCCACACAGTGCAAAAACTAGAACCTGGTTAGCTTCTAAAAATGTCTAACTTATGCTACAGTCTTAAGGTACTACATGAAAGTCAGGTACAAAGTCTTCTCTTGCACAAATTACATTTGCCCTAGAGGTCCTCTAAGTTTTCAGACTGCGGCAAGTGCAAATGGTATTGGTATCCTCTTTGTGTGTTATATGTGAATTTTTCCCATCTTGACCTACAGTGTAAGTGCGAGTGTAGTGAGCATGTGCGTCTTTTTAGCACTTTCGCCTACATCTAATAAGGTCCTACAACTTCTTTGTAAGTTACTTATAAGTCTTCAACGGCCAATTATGGCAATTTGTGCAGATTTGCTGTTTAGTGCTATCTTTTCACCTGTGTGTAATATCCCATACTTTTCTTTTAAATTGCGCCCTAGGTCTGTCGCCGACTCTTTACTCGAGAGCATGTCATTCTTATTTTATTTTCACATATTTATTTTTTGAACACAATAAACTTTGAACGAAATTACAAAGGTCCGCTGCTAATGCTTTTGGTGAGGCACTAGGCAGTTCCTAATGGTTAAGAAAGGGCCATCCCTCTGTGTAGTGAGCGGCACTTAAAGTGGGCACCCACTCCGCCAAATCGAAAATCGCTCAGTAGCACAGCTCATGTCATGCACGCTCCCCGGACCAGAAGGTCACGTTGTCTTTTTTAAGCTAGTGTTTCTTTTCCGTGCAATCTGTTTACGATTACTGGTGACTGCCACCCGCAGACTGACAAACTAATAACAGCTGCACGGCAGGAAATCACCTTCAATTCAACCCCGATGTTCTCGAGGATGTCTTTCGTTAACTTAAATAGGCTTTTAACATTCATTTTTTCCTGTGGCCAAAACACCTATCATTAATTTTGACTCGAGAGATCAAACAGTTAACAATGTGTTGATCCCGGCTTACTTTCAAGTGATCTATGGCAACATTCCGCAGAGTTACAAGGAGAAATGGCCTGTATGGACATTTGGGAGGGTTCATTTCGCTACAGGCTCACCATTTTGAAACAAAATCGAATGGGTCTGGCGGAGTCTGATGGTAGCCCTTGATTTTAGTCCCTTATCCCGCTTACCCTGGAGGCTATTTTGTGTCATAGTCTTAGATTTTATTGTACAGGAAAGTTTTATTCAGGGAACGACCTCCTGTAATCCATCGACTACAAGCTACATCCACAATGGAATAATGAAAAAAATGAGCAGATGCCTCCAATATCGCCCAGTTGTTCCCTCAAAGTGTAGCGCAGAGCGTTTCCTTGCGAGGCAGTTCACACGAATGAATTACTTCTTAGGTCTGGCATGACAGCGCAGCTGTCGCCAACGCACCGTGATCAACTTAAAAAAAGAGCTTTTAGCAGTACTACACATAGGGCTTTGGCTCCACCCACATGTTGACAGTCGGAAGAGCATGTTTTGGTTGGGCAGAAGTTGTGTGCTTCCAGAGAAAAAAGTGCGCTCCATCCACGCCTCTGTGATTATGTGTTTTTTTTTTTATCAGGTGCCTACTCTGAGTTTGAACTTTCAAGGACACACATGCCATTGTAACACTTAGATAACTATATAATTTATGTTTTTTTCTTTTTCTCTGGCAGCAGCACAGATGGGAGGAGTGTTGGGATGGAAATGTATTGCAATCCCAGCACCCTTCCCTTCTATCATTAACTTTAGACTACAGAGTCCAGTTTTGTGTTTGAGAGCAGTATAGGATACCTGGCGCTACACTAATCTATGTGGATGTAGATGGGCACTGGATGGTAACAAGCTATTTGCCTGACTGAATCACTAGGACACTGTCTTATGCTGTTGATCTGGTCTGCTTGTTAAGAAATCTTATGACAAAGGCAGTTGATCTAGCTTTTTAATTAGGAAAATAATATTTATTTGACTGCTAGGGGCTCAGGCATTTGTATAGTTTATTTGGAAACCTTCAGTTTGAGTTGCATAAGAGATTGTTCAACTTGTAGCTCCTGGTAGCTTTGTTCCTTTTTAAATATTTCTATGAATTGGTAGTGTAGAGTGTCTGCTTCCTTGGAAGGAATAGTGGCACCCTTCCACTGAGTCTTTGCCTCTTGGTATATGGTGCTGGTAAAGAGATTACACTATGGACTGTGATACTCGGGTTGGTGTCTGAGGCCTGATCGGTGCAGGCTCAGGGTGGGTAAAATATTTCGTTCCACCTGCAGAATTGGTGGAATTTTGGCGACCCTGTGTTACTCTTGTAACCCAGAGTTCCAGCCAAATTCAGCAGATTGCAGCGTGTTGGAATTTTTTCTTACGCCCAGCTCCAGAATGGTAAATTGGCGAGCCATAGTGCATTTCCAGTCGCTGGGAGGACATCTGGTAAGATTTTTCTAATGACGGCGGTCGTGGGCAGTCAGGACCATTTGCAATCAGAAGCCTACTGCTCGTCTAAAAAATCTACTTGAGTAGAAGCAAAATCAACTCATGTAGCTGTGCCTTCTGGGTGTCTGCACTGCGTGATGCTATTTACATTAATTTTTCAATGCGGATCATGCTCCCGGCAGTAAATCACAACTCATGTAGCACGACATGCCTATTTCTTCCTGTTCGCAGAAGTAAGTGGTATCTCGTGGAGTTTTTATGTAACTTCGATGAATTCAGCGGAGTCAAATTCCATGAGTTCCACCCACTCCTTGGGCAGGCGAGCAAACTATATATTCTCAGAATAATTCATTAGCGGAGCTACTTTTGTTTCATGCTGTTGGTAATAGGGGGATTCAAGAAGCATGTTCTAATATTCAGTGACCTCTGTTACAGGTATGTACGCTAAAATGTTAGAATTTTTTTGTTTTGCGTGCAAGTTCATGTTTGCATGATCAGGGTGGAGTTTTAAAGGTGCCTCCATATGCTTTGGTTAAAGTAATAGTAGCACCCCTTAACTGGAGTGTGTGGGTTGATTTTAAGTATGGTTGTAATTCTTGCCTGTACAAAATCTCTGCTTAATTATTTGTGGGTTATAGTTGTTAGTTTGTTGTTGTATATGTCTGTAGTTTTTCATTTAATGACCTCCTTTGAGTAGAAGTCATTCTAAGACATATTGTATTGAACAGTCATATTTGTTGTTTCCTCGTTTAATAATGTGTGGATATCTGTTCTCGGGTGGATTTGCTATTAGTATGGGTTTGTAATGCTGCATTGTTATTGTGGTGGATGACTGTTGTACTGTAGCCTGTTGAGATACTAATTCGCCAAAAAAAAACAACTTATAAACAAAAGATAAATTAATAAAAGCTAAGCAATTTTAGAAAAGTGCCATCAGTCGCACATGCGTTGCATTGATTTAAGATTAGTAAATTGTTATTATCACCACTAATGATAATTTTTTCTTGTTTTTGTGGATGCCATAGAGTAATAAGTTGGCTTTTTATGTGTGACTAGTAGCTGTTGGTGTGTGTTTAAATCTTCATGTTTTTAGGCCCTACTGGTGTTTCTCTTGTTGTTCTATGTGTTCTGGCATTTAGGCCCTCATTACAAAATTGGCGGTAAATCCCACTTACCGCTGTGCAGAAGACCGCCAACACACCGTTGCGGCGGCGGAATTCCGCTACAGTTATTACGACCCACAGCTCGGAATCCGCCAAAATCTAGACACCCACACAAGTCCGCCACACCAAAGGTCAGTGATAAACTGGTGATACCAAAACTGACACCGTCACGCCAACAGGAATACGCCCACACTATCACGACCCACGAATCCACGCGGCGGTCTTTCAACCATGGTATTCCATTGGTAGAACACACTGATGCGCTCAAAATATACACACATTTACAAAACACAACCACATTGGACAATTCCAAATACACACACCTGATACACATACACACACCACTCCCACACACCCAATACAATATAAAAAACACCCCCACACCACCCCCAAAGCCTTACGACCAGAATTGCGATAGAAGGCCAGAGAGAGACACTACCATCAACAAACCAGCATCCACAAGCACATAACACCATCACTCACACAACATCCACGCACCTCACACAACACACACAAACACATCCCCTCACACGTCACAACACACACCAACACACACATCACCCACACCACCCCATGGCACCGCAAAGACACCCCAGGTTCTCTGAGGAGGAGCTCAGGGTCATGACTGGAGGAAATCATCCGGGTAGAGCCACAGTTATTCGGATCACAGGTGCAGCACACCTCCATAGCTAGGAAGATGGAGCTATGGCACAGAATCGTGGACAGGGTCAACGCAGTGGGACAGCATCCAAGAACTAGGGATGACATCAGGAAGAGGTGGAACGTCCTACGGGGGAAGGTGCGTTCCATGGTCTCAAGACACCAGATTGCAGTTCAGAGGACTGGTGGCGGACCCCCACCTCCTCCCCCACAACTAACAACATGGGAGGAGCAGGTCTTGGCTATACTGCATCCTGACTACCATATCCCCCACCCTACCTGCATACTATCACATACCCCCACCCTCACCCTCACCCTCACCCCCATCACTCCAACACCTCACATATGTCCCACTATCACAAACCACCCATCCCAACACCAAGCCCTGCATGCAACAACAAAGCATGGCCACCCATCACCAAAGCATGTCCACTACAGATACCCACACAGACCCCAAAACAATTATCACACAAGGTCCTACACAAGAATGTAAGCACTGGAGTACAGGGTCACCCACCCATTGCACACAATGGCACACACAAATGCAATAATCATGCCTTTACACCCCTGCAGGACCCCTTCCCAACGTCACTGGACAGGAGGTTCTAGACATGTCCACTCCCCCCACAGAAGAGGCCCACAGTGATGACAGCAGCTCTGTCCAACTGGATCTAGATGACCAGCCCGGCCCATCTGGAACCTCGGGACAGTCGGTTCCCCACACACTGGCACATGCCACCACAGAGCCTCCCCCTCAGGAAACACCAGCACAGCACCCACCCAGCAGGCCCGTACCTCTGTCCCCAGGACACATCAAGCAACAGTGTGTCCACCACTACAGGGAACCCAGGCAAACCCACAAACCCAAGAACAGCAGGGACCTGGGGGCAGTGGCAGTGGGCACACGGTTCAGAGGACAGAGGAACAGGAAAACCGGGGAACTGGGAGGACTGCTGTGCGACAGGGGGAGGATAGGCCCAGGGAACCCACTCTCCACGAGGCCCTCTCCAACATCATGGGAGCATACCATCATTCCGAGGAGACAATGGCAATGGTACTGGCCAAGTTTCAGGAGACCCAGCGGCTGCAGGAGGAACAGTATTTGGGGATCAGAGAGGAACTCAAGTCCATCAATACCACCCTGGTCACCATTGTAGGGTGCTGAAGGACCTTATGAACACCAGGAGGGACACTGTGGCACAACAAGGGGCCCCTGATACTAGCCTGGATGATGAACTGCCCACCACCTCCGCCGGCGCTAGTGGACAGGAGGCACCACCACAGGACCACGACAACAGTCCCCCACCCCCTGCAGATGGAGAACCACTCCGCAAACGGTCCCTGAGATCCAGGACAAAGACAGAGAACAATGCCAAGACCCCTGCCAAGAAATGAGACCACCCTGAATGTCATCCTTCTGCCCCACTTCGTCACCCTGTCCATCCTTAAGATTGCCCTAGCTCCACTTCCTATGCCCCTTTGGACAATGCACCTGTGAGACAAATAACTGGAATCTGCCATGGACATTCCTCCACCATCACCCCTGACCATTTTACAAACCCCTGCACTATTTTGCACTTAAATAAACAGCCTTGAATCACAAAACAATCTGGAGTCAGTCTGTGCTTTCACAAATGTGTATTTGCAATAACTGAGGAAAATAGCAATGTACATTGTATTGTCAACATACCTATGTCACACAGCTCTAGTCCATGAGGTAACATAGCAGAGGTCACACAGAGGGACCCACATCTGTGAAATGGAAAGGCAAAGTGACCGTTCAGGGTCCATAAACTGGGTGAAAGTGACAGATATATGATAGGTCTAACAATTGTATGAGATGTAGGAGGCAGTGATGTCTTCTTACCTGTGCCTCTCTGGAAGTATCACCCGCAAATGTCAAGGGACAACTGTTAGACACACACTAACCCTTAGGGACAACCCCAGACCCAGATAACTATTCACAGGGTATAGGGTCCTTGTCCTCACCTATTAGCCACACACAGTGCCTCTGGAGTTGCCCCATCACATAAGGAATGCTGCTATTCCTCAGAATGTAAGCGTCATGCACTGAGCCAGGAAATTTGGCATTCACATCAGAGATGTACTGGTCGGCCAAACACACCATCTGCACATTCATTGAATGATAGCTCTCCCAGTTTCTGTACACATGTTCACTCCTGCGGGGGGGGTACCAAGGCCACATGTGTCCCATCAATGGCACCTATGATGTTGGGGATATGTCCCAGGGCATAGAAGGCACCTTTCACTGTAGGCAAATCCTCCACCTGAGGGAAAACGATGCAGCTGCGCATGTGTTTAAGCAGGGCAGACTACACTCTGGACAACACGTTTGAGAACATAGGCTGGGACATCCCTGATGCTATGGCCACTGTAGTTTGAAAAGACCCACTTGCCAGGAAATGGAGTACTGACAGGACCTGAACTTCTTTCTCCCCCCCTTTTTGTGGTCTTCCTGTTCTTGTGTGCATTAACATCATCAGGCGGAGGAGCAGTGCCACCGGAGCAGGAGGGAGCTGCATCTCACATGGCATTGTAGTGCGAGACAACGGAGTCTGAAGTCACCAGTGGGATGGAGGGCGAGGGGTGCTCCACGGCGGGGACAGGAGCAGAGACCAGCGACACCGACTCCTCCTCTGATGGGAGCTCCCTTGCGGTGGCAGGCCCCTCTGTGCCCACCTCATCAACAGGTACAGCCACCACCCCCCGACCAGCACCGCCCTCCCAGCAGCCCCTCAGCGTGTGGCCCGTGGCCGCTCACCCAGGAGGGTGGGCATCTCCTTCGCCCCAGGCATGTCAGGCCCTGCCCCAGTCAGCCCTGCTGCCCTCAGTGAGCTCCCTCACTGTTGGGCAGTCTACCATTCTGAATGCAATCCAGGGTGTAGAGAGGCAGTTGCAGCAAACAAATGCATACCTGGATGGCATTCATTCTGGCCAGGAAGCCCAACAGAGAGCATTTCAGGCTCTGGCCTCAGCACTGATGGCAGCCATTGTCCCTGTGTCCAGCCTCCCCCCTCCAACTTCCTCCACCCAGACCCAATCCCCTGTACCTCAGCCTATCCCAAGCACACCATCAGACCAGCATGCACACCTCAACACACAAGGGTGGCTCAGGCAAACATAAGCACCACACATCCCACAGGCACTCACACAAGCATCATACCCATGCACACATACCAACATCCACTGCCTCCAATGAGTCCCCCTCCTCCACGTCTCCCTCCTCCCTCCCAGTCTCGTCTCCACTCACACCTGCATGCACTACATCCTCAGCCACTACCTACATCACCAACATGCCCATCACCACACACTGCTCACGTGCAATCACCACCCCCACTACCATTCACACATCCCCTGTGTCCTCTCCCAGTGTGTCTGTGAGCCCTCCTCCCAAAGTACACAAACGCAGTCACACACCCACCCAACAGCCATCCACCTCACAACAGCCTACTGCACCTTCACCCAAAATCACCAAACGAACACCTCCTACAACAACTACCTCTTCCTCCACTCCCATACCCCCTCCATCTACCCGTCCCAGTGTGTCTAAAAAACATTTCCTATCAAATGTTGACCTCTTCCCCTCACCTCCCCCGGCCATCCGTCCCCTAGGGCCCTCCTTTTCAGGTCCCACCCCAGCACCTCAGCTACCACATCACCGGGCACAGTGGTGCCAGGAATAACAGGATTTTGGAGTGCGTCAAGCAACAGGTCTGCCAGTGTCCAAAGTAGCGAGGGCAAGGACATTCCGCCACCTACAAAACAGAAAAAGTTGCCCACATCCCAGAGGGAGAAGGCCAAAACACCTGCTACCAAGGGCTCAGTCAAGACAACAATTTAAAGTGGCAGCTGCGCCACCTTCCAAGGTGGGGAAGGGTCTGAAAATCAAAGGCAGGTCCACGTCGACGCCAACCTGCACGGTGCACAAGACAGCCACCGGCACCGCCACCTGCACCGCCGCCACAGACACCACCACCAGCACCCCAGACACTGAGCCCTTCACCAGCGCCGCCGTCAGTGAGCCCGCCACTAGCACCGCCGTCAGTGAGACCGCCACCAGCACCGCTGCTACTGTCACCGCCGCCAGCACCCCAGACATTGAGCCCTTCACCAGCACTGTCGCTACTGACACCACCGCCAGCACCCCAGACATTGAGCCCTTCACCAGCACTGTCGCTACTGACACCACCGCCAGCAACGCCAGCGGCCCGCAACATCCTGAGCCAGTGGCACCACCACAAACATGGCTGCCGTCCCCAGTGGTCAGTCGTACGAGGCTGGTGGTCAGTTCCAGGAGCATGGGCAGCTTGCATGTTGCACCACCGTCAGTGGAGTGTCACATCCAACACCTGAGTCCTTGGCAGGATGAAGCACTCTGGGCACCAAGCCCCCCCCAGAATCAGTGGAGAAAGGCATCCACTCACACTATCCTTGGCAGGATGAAGCACTCTGGGCATCAAGCCCCCTGCAGAACCAGTGGAGATATGCATCCACTCACCCTATCCTTGGCAGGATGAAGCACACTGGGCACAAAGTGCCCTCCAGAACCAGTGGAGAAGCAACCCACTTGAGAGACTGGGGCTTTGCACTCCCCAGTACCAAGCAGTGGGCAAACCACCCACTTGAGAGACTGTGGCTTTGCACTCCCCAGGACCAAACAGTGGGCAAACCACCCACTTCAGAAACTGTGGCTTTGCACTCCCCAGGACATCACTGTGGGCATAGAGCCCCCTCGAGGAGCAGTGGCGCTGTACCATCTTGAGGCTGAGGTGCCCCCCCTCCCCATCCCCCTGAGGTGCCTGTGTGTTTTCGACCTGATGCCCCTGCAGTGTTCTATCCGTATTGAGGCAGGAGTCAAATATGGGCTTGGCCCATGATTTTTGGCCCAGTGGTCCACAAACGTTTGTGAAGGACAATGTATGGGCTTCTGTACATATTGTATATTTGTGTAAATACTGTTTTTCACATTCTATAGAATATCTGCCTATTTCTAAAATATCACTGGTTTGACTCAATTCCTTTTGTCCTTGCGATCTTCCAGGGGGTTACGGGGTGTATCTGTAATGTTGTTAGATCTGTTTGTGTGTATGGTGTTGTGGATGAGGGTGGGGGTGTTGCGTGTTGCGTGTGTCAATCTACTTTTCCTCCCCCATCCCCTGTTTACTAGGTGCAGTACTCACCGTCGTCGTCGCCACCGTCTTTGGTGTTCCTGGTAGATGACGAGTTAGACCAGCATCAGCAGGACCTACAGCTCGGGCTACATGGCGTCCTGGTTCTTAGTTGAGTGTCGAGCGGTGAGTGGTTTCCCTTCCAAACACTGTTTCCACTGTGCTTTTCATGGCGTTGGTACTGCCCTGGAAAAGGTGGCGGATTCGCAGGTTGTAGTGTGGTAGGCGGTACATTATTTGCCGCCTGACTGTTGGCGGTGACCGCCATGGTGTAGGTTGCTACCGCCGTGGCAGTCGGAGTGTTAAAGTGGATGTCTGTGTTGGTGGTTTCCGCCGTGGTCGTGATCCCATTTTTTTTACCGCCGGACTGTTGGCGGTATTACTGCCGTTTTAACACCGACCACCAGGGCTGTAATGAGGGCCTATGTTTACTTAGAAACATGAAGATTTAACCAAGAACAGAGATATGATTTAACCCTAATCCCTGGGGATGCTGACAGATAACGCAGGAGGCACCTTGGGGATTCCTGACAGCCCTCCCCAGCAAGGACCCTCTCAAAGGGCGGGGCTTAGAAGGTTGCAGGAGATGGAATTTTTTATTAAGAAGTGGAGCATGAATTGTGGACGTGGGTTCCCAGGAATTGTCCTCAGGCCCATAGCCTTTCCGAGCCAATAAATAGTGTAGAACACCACAGACGTGCCTGGAGTCAAAAACTTTGGTTACTTCAAATTCCCATTGCCCGTGTACTTTTACCGGGGGAGGTGGTGAGGCATCGCGGGTATCAGGGGAATAGGGACGGAGTAACGACACGTGTACCTTGAAATCATCTGGCAATGACAGTTCTACTACCACAGAATTGATGATTTTGGCAATAGGAAAGGGTCTAGAAATCGGGGGTTTAATTTTCTGGATCTGCAAGATGGAGATTTTTGGATGAGAGTCACACCTGATCTCCTATCTGATAAGATATAGCAGGTCTCCTTATTTTGTTTGCTTGTTTTTGTACTTGAGCTTGGTAGAGTTTTAAATGGTGCTGTACTTGTTTTTGAATCTCCTGTAACTCTTTATGGTGTTTCTGTACTGATGGGACTCTTGTGGATGTTTGGGACCCAGTTATAGGTAGCATTCTTGGGTGCAGACCAAACAAACAGTAAAATGGGGATACTCCTGTAGCCATGTGGACACTGTTGTTATATACAAATTCAACAAGAGGCAAAGCCTTATCCCACTCAGTGGACCATGTGTCAATGTAACATCTCAGGATTTGCTCCAGCGATTGGTTGGCACGTTCCGTCTGGCCAGCCGTTGTGGATGATATGCAGAGGACAAGTGGACGTCCTTACCGACAGAGGAACAGAAACTACGCCAAAACCGTGATATAAATTGGGTTCACGATCAGAAACAATTGTGGTGGGCAACCCATGAAGCCGTACAATGTGTTGGACAAACAAATCAGAGAGCTTGGAAGCCGTAGGGAGACATTTTAATGGAACAAAATGAGCCATTTTAGTTAGGTAATCTACAACCACCCATATGACAGTGTGTCCATTGGAATCTGGGAGATCAAAAATAAAATCCATACTCATGGTATGCCAAGGGGCCACCGGAATTGGCATGGGAAGAAACAATCCTGTGGCTGGAGTATGTGGGGTTTTAGCCCGGACACAGGTAGAACAAGTCTGGACGTAGCTTCTGACATCCTGCGCAAGTGTGGGCCACCAAAACCATCTATGACAGAGATCTAACATCTTTTTCTCACCCGGGTGAGCTGTGAGGACAGAATCATGTCCCCAATGTAACACTGTATCCCATAATTCTTTGGTAGGGATGTACAACTGATCAGCATGGTATAGTAAACCTTCTTTTTTATACACATAAGTTGAACAGGGAACCTTGTGTTGGGCTAACCGTATTTTCTCAAGGAACTCTTGGGAAGTACACACAGCCACGATTTTTTCTGGGGGTATAATGCTTCTGACCTGTACTAGAACAACATCAGAGGAGAAACCCATCCTAGACAACGTGTCTGCCTTTTGTTGTGTAGTACCGGGCCGATAGGTGATTACAAAGTCAAACACATTAAAGAATAGAAGCCAGGGTAATTGATGAGGTGTCAGGGCCTTGGTCACTTGAAAAAACTGGAAATTACGGTGATCTGTGTAAATAGTTACAGTGTGTCTAGCTCATAGTTGGTGGTGACGCCATTCTTGGAAGGCAAGCTTGATGGCCAGAAGTTCCCGCTCAGCCACAGTGTAATTTTGTTCTGCGTCTAGCAATTTCTTTGAGAAGTAAGCTACTTGATGGGATTGCCCAGACTCAGGATCTCGTTGGGACAAGACACTACCCACTGCCCTTTGGGAAGCATCTGCCTCCACGAAAAATGGCTGAGCCGGGTCAGGATGATGGAGAATGGGTGCTTCAGTGAATGTGTTTTTAAGATGTTGGAAGGCTTTCTCAGCTTCTGCATCCCAGAGGAACGTAACCCCCTTTCGTAGGAGACGAGTTATGGGAGATACCACGGTAGAAAAGTGGGGTATAAATCTCCAATAAAAATTTGCGAAGCCCAAAAACTGTTGCACTTCCTTGATGGATCTTGGGGCTACCCAATCCAGGATGGCCTGTACCTTGGACCTATCCATGGAAATTCTATCGGGAGTGGTCACATATCCCAGGAATTCTACATTTGTAGCGTGAAAAACAAATTTTTCCAGCTTGGCGAAGAGATGATGCTCCCAAAGCTGTTGTAAAACCACCCTTACATGCCCTATATGTTCCTCAGTGGAAGACGGATAGATCAAAATGTCATCTATGTATACCACTACACAGATATCCAGAAACTCCTGCAGCACTTCATTGATGAAAAATTGAAACGCTGCAGGAGCGTTACACAACCCGAAGGGCATCACTGTGTACTCAAAGAGTCCGAATTTAGTTTGGAACGCCGTCTTCCACTCATCCCCTATCATAACTCGGATCAAGTGGTAGGCACCCCGGAGGTCGAGTTTAGTATAAATGGTTGACTGACATACCTGATCTAAAAGTACCGGGATCAACGGAAATGGATACCGATTTTTTATGGTCACTTTGTTCACTGCACGATAATCTATACAGGCGCACAGCTCGCGATTCTTCTTGGGCACGAAGAACAAGGATGACGATACTGGTGACGTTGAATGACAAATGAAACCCTTAGCCAATAGATCATCCAGGTAGTCTTGCAGGTATCGATTCTCAGCCTCAGAAAGAGCATACACTCTACTACATGGTAGCGTATGACCTATGTGGCGGCAGCTGGGTGGCATTCTGTTCACTAAGGACATCATGGAAGTCTTTATACAGTGCAGGAATGGCCAGTGTGTCATCCGGCTTGATAGCCGTACTATGTGTGGACCCACAATGCAAGGGTGTCATTAGTAATGGTTTGTCTTGGTAATAGGAGTGCCAGCAATGTTTAGAGTATAATGTCACTGTCCTTTCTGCCCAGTCAATTTTGGGATTGTGTAACTGAAGCCAGGGTATCCCCAAAATGGCTCCAAATACTGGGGTATCTATGAGGTCAAACTGAACTTGTTCTGTATGGTTATTTGCACAAAACATGGACAAGAGTGTTGTTTGATAAACGATAAGCCTGTGGGGAACTTCTGAGCCATCCAGGCCTTTGACTGGTTCAGGGACGTCTTTTCTGACAGTTGTAATATTTAGGGTTTTAACCAAACCCAAGTCTAAAAAGTTTCCGGTAGCCCCAGAGTCAAGCAATATGGGAATGACCTTACGAACCTGAGGGGACAACACTAACGTCACAATAAGAGTTAGATGTTGAGGTACTAGACTGGTGGTATTATCCAGAAGATGTGAGACCATATTGAAAGAAGCGCTCAATAAAATGGTCTCGGAAGTTATCGAGTCAGTTAGTTTTCCGCCTGGTCATGAAGAGAGAATTCAGGCCCTGTTACCGCTCCAATGGCTTTCTTTGGAGCAGTAGGCTTGTTAGGACATCCCCTGCCTTACCGCAGTAAAAAACACAGTTTAAATTTTTTCCTACGTTGTTTCTCTTCCTTAGATAGTGGACCCTGCCAATTTGCATGGGCTCAGGTGTATCATGAGTGGGAATGGTGGGCTCCTTTTTCTGTTTTGAGCACCATTAAGCGTGTGTCCCCCTGGAATTTTTCTCCCTTATGTTCACTCAAGCGGTGATCCAATCGTAGCACCAGGTCAATGAACTTGGAACACTCCGTAGGCGGTTCCACAATTTGGGCTAGAACATCATTAAGATTGTCCAGAAGGCCACGATAGAAGAGGGATAGAAGAGGGAGGTCCTCTTCTTCTCGGGCCACTCAGTCTCTGCCACCAACCGATTGAAAGAGGTGATATAGGACAGTAGATCATTGTTTCCCTGGTGCAAATTCAGCAACTTATTGTCACTGACTTGCACTAAGAGATGTTTGGCGAACAGTTTCCGCAAGGCTTCCTTGAACCGGTTGAAATCATACAGTATAGGGTCATTGCGCTCCAACAACGGAATAGACCAATTAGCTGCATTGGCTCCCAAATAAGAGATAATAAAGGCTACCATTGCAGCATCGTTGGGGAATGCAGCTGCCCGACACAAAACTGTAGCTGACAGTGGCTAAGAAAAATGTTGAACTTGGCACTATCTCCAAAAAACCTTTCTGGAGGAGCTAAGGGCACAAGGGTTGGTGTTGTGACCATTACCTGCATGGGATAGGTGGTGAAAGTCGTTGGGCCTGAATTGGGTCTAGGAACATGATTAGACGGGTCAAACCGAGGGGCCTGTAGTACTGGAGATCCTTGTTTTAGTTTGACTCCTCCCCAGGGGGTGTCTTGTGGTTTCTACCTCTGTAGTTCAGTGTGCAACTCCAGGTTCTCTTGCTTTAAGGAAAGAACTTCTTTCTGTAATCCCGCTAGGGCCCTAGTTAAATCTAATAAAGATGGAGCATCCTGATCAGCTGGTAAAGCCTGTGCTAAATCTTTGAAAGTACCCATTGAGGAATCCATCACCCAGGCAACCCTGTATGTTGTGGCTTGGCTTTATGTTGAGATGGGCCACTCACCTGAAAAGCAGAATTTCTGCAGGGGCGATGGTATGCCCCCGACCTCCTGGAAAAACTCTTGGCACTTCCTGGTGGACACTGAAACCACAGCAGGTGTCCCAAAAGAAAAGGGGGAGTGGAAGAGAAAGAGACAAAACATTGCCACGTCTTGCCGGTCCAGCCAGGCACCCTGTATCTTAGGGGGGCAAGTCATTGTCGACAGAGTGATAGTTGAGTTAGTGCACTCAACTTCCTTGAAACTGAAACTCTCTTTCTGATATGGGCACGGGAGCGGTAGAAGAACACCGGTATGCTCCAGCACTTTTCTTGGATAATAATAACTGTTTAACTGTTGGCACAATTACTAACACTGCATCACCAAAAACCCAAACTGAGTACCATAACAATAAGTACTGCGACACTAGGGTTGGCTTCACAGAGATTCACTGTTGCACACTACAATTAGAACTGTGGTTGCACTTATCATGCACAAGAAAGACAAACAAAGCCATTAATTATATCACATATAACTTTCCTGCATGCATAGGGTTAAACTAAAAGGAACAAAAACAATCCAAGAAACACAACAGTTAGGTTGGCACAGTTTGGTTTGGTTTCACTGTGTGTGTGGAAGACCCTTCAAAAGTAACGCAGGCATGAATGACACAATTTAAATCCAAGAGTTATGCTATTAGGGAATAAAAAGGCACGTAAATGCTCTTTTAAAATTGCACTGTTACTTTTTGTAGTACTTGAGCTCAAGCAGATTTCCTGAAGCACATCTAGACAAGTAATCTACAATAATAATGTAGAATGTTCAGAAATGCATTTGTCTCTTCAAGATAAGCACTCTGCCAAAATACGAGGTCTGAAATATACCAGCTGTTCAAGGAAATCGTGGCGCTCAAAGAACAAACTCCCTGGAGAATACTAGTCACTTAACTGCAGTCTTTTCGGGAGAGCTGGAGGAATGCCTGGTGTACAGGAACGAAGAAAAGAATTGCCTCAAAAGTCCTGAATAGGAGGAAGACAGCACGGGCTGGGCTGCCAAATCAGATGCTGAGATCAGGAAGTAAAACAAATCCAAGCAGGAAGGCATGCTTCACTCTGCTATTTATAGCCAGTCAGGAAAGCAGTTGAGTTTCCACATGTTGATGAGTCACCACACCCAATTAGAAGCACATGTCTACAGCACACCCAATTAGAAGCACATGTCTACACCTGCTCACATTAGCAAACAAGCAATTGTATTGTATTTTGTAAGTTTGCGCCGCTTTTGCGTCAAAAAATTACGGCACTGCAGGTCAAAAAAAAGTATAAATCAGGGCCTAATATTGCATTTGTCTGTACTATTTTAACCTGCAACAATGCCACATTTCACTAAAATGCTTTTCTTGCTTGGTGGCTTTTAGGTGCACAAGAGAAGAAGAGGTATCACCCGCATTATGCTAAAAGAACATCTATACAGTGATTTCATTCCTCCAATCTCTTCCGCTTGTGCAGCTTTGTGCCATTACCAACTGAGAGCGTTAAAAGGGCTCCAAAGAAAGTTGATCGCAAAAAATGGTCAGTGAAAAGAAGCAGCTTTTCACCAGTGGTGTGCCGACTGTAACCTTTTCTGGGAGATGTGTGCCTGCCACACCGGCCTCCGGGGAGGAACTTGAGAGCAGCACTCCTGCATCAACAACACCACCCCAACCTATGCCCAAGACCATGTCTGTCAGTGAGGCAGCCACTACAATCAAGGTAACACCGAGGAGCAGTGACATTGAATTGGATTTGCCACTTTCGCAAAGTAGTACCAAATCGTTTCAGGAAACAGAGCAAAGTTGTCAGCAGCCACAGCCAGCAGTAGTAGATCTTTTCGAAGTTGGAGCAGAACAGGAGGTCAAGCTTCCTGCCGTGCAAGAACCTTCTTTTTTAGAATCAATGGCTCCCAGATCTCCAGCAAGAAAAAGGAATGGTACTACTCCACCATCTTCTCCAAGCACCACTTCTGATGACGATGATAGGGGCATGGATGGGACCCAATAGAGCCCGGGCGACACCAGAAGAGGCAAGGGAAAAGAAAAGTTATTGAAAGCCCTAGAATCATTGAAGGGGATGATGAAGAGGATGACGATGATGAGACAGTTATTGTGGAAGCTCACACAGAGGAGTCTGACATTACTATTCAACCTGCTCTGAGAGATGTTGCGCAGGTAGCACCGCCAGCTCAAATATTTGTAAAGCCCCAAGTGAAACATGCACCAACCCCTACCTCAGTAGAAGTATGCACTGCAGAGAGGCAATCAATGACATACCTCCAGTTCTTTATCAGGCATTGACAGTGGCCTACGAAGAAAGTACTCCTCCCAGTTTGCAACTTTTTGATGCTTAGCAAACAGGAGGAGCACATTGCAATGTGCTAAATTTGCCACGCAAGTGTTTGTCGGGGTAAGCCTGATACACATTATGGTACTGGAGACCAAACGACCTATATGAAAAAAAATCATACAATCCGGTGGGAGGAGCACCTTAAAAAACTGCTGGACGTGGTTGTGATGGTGAAGGTGAGGAGAGCTTGGAAACAACTGCCACAACTGGTCCAATCACGATGGGAGGTGAGGAAGAAGAGGGTGACATCCTCATGGAAAGCAGCCCTGTCCCTATCAGTGCACCAGAATCACCTACCTCAGCGTCCTCACCATGGCACAAGAAGACTCAGAGTCAGATGGAGATACTACGGCATATAGTAACTGCCTCATAACGCACATTGTGTCTACCACCACCTGCTTCTCAAAACTCACCTGTGTCAGTGGCCCCAGAAAGAAGAAAATCTAGACTACTATTATAGGCATGTTTAGGTAGGAGGGTCCCTGTGACTGCAACCACCCAACGGCACGTTTGTACAATGGGAAGCTGGCAAAAATGTTGGCACTGGACCTCCTCCCTTTTTCTTTTGTGGAAGGAGAGGGAGTCTTAGAATTTGTGGCAGCCATCTGCCTGAAATGAAAGGCTCCGAGTCAGACCTATTTTGCCAGAGTTGCAATTCCAGCGCTACATCACAATGTGCTGCAATTGGTTGGACAACCTTTGCAGCAAAGTGTTGTCCACAGAATGCACCTGATGACAGACATGTGGACCAGTTCTCAGGCTACTGATTACATGTGCATCACCGCACATTGGATATCTTTTGCACAGGTAAAGCAAAAGCTACAGGTCTTGGCCCGGAATAAATGTTTAAGAGCGTTCAGCAGCATGCAACAGTAGCCATGTTTATCAAGGAGAAATCACAAACAGCTGCAAACATCTTGGACAAATTTAATAGCAAGATGTCAGAATGGCTGCTACCCCGAGGTCTCCAAATTGGATTTGTTGCCACAGACAATGGCAGTAACATAGTCAAGTCCATGTCAGATGGTGACTATTTCAGGGTCCTTTGTTTGACGCACTGCATCAACCTGGTTGTTCAAGAGTTTCTAAGACCTAGTCAGCACCATACTGACCACCTTCAGACATTATTTTAAAGTCCGGAAGCAGTTGTGGATTATTCAGTGTGCTAATAGAGTAGCAGTTAAAGCCCTGATACAGGAGGTGCCAAACCATTGGAACTCAACCTATTATATGTTGCAACGCCTAGTTGAGCAGTACAGATAGATCAATGGCTGTGTCTTTCAAAGAGGAGGGGATGTAATTGGGAAAGCAATGACCATGGATGCAATAAAATGGGGTCTAGGCAAATGCCTGACACAGATGCTAGTCCCTTTTGAGGTTTTCACTCAGGAAGTTAGCACGGAGGACAGTCTGATGGCCAAGCTATTCCATTATTACATCTGCTACAGGACTAGCTAAAGAAGGTGTTTGAAAGGTTCGCACTCGGAGGTGTAAACGAAAATACAGAAATGCATGCCTTGGTTGAGAGCCTTAGGTATTACTTGACATGTAATGTAAGGCTGAAAAATAATATTCTCTCATCCAAAGAGCACATCTGTGTCACCCTACTTGATCCACACTACAAAAAATTCTTACAAAATTAATTCCTTTTTCTGAAGGAGAGGTTTCAAAATACAAGAGGTAGTTTGTTGAGCAAGCTGGAGAACTGGAAGAAGAATGGCTGGAACTTAGAGTCCCACTCCGCATTTCTGGGGTGCCACCTCCAACTTTCAGAGAGGGCAGTCTTGTCCCACAGCAGTCAACACCAGCAATAAGAACACCAACAGCAACTGAAGAATCCGACCCAACCTCTGCATTGGCTTGGTTTCAAGTGGCAGGTCTTAAGCTTAGTGCAGAGGCGAAGGAAAAAGAGGTCAAGCAAGTGGCAGCACCAGTGACAGTTCAGAGGATGGTCCAGGAGTATCTGGATGACCCAAAAGTGGTATATGTGGATCAGAACCCACTGGTGTATTGGTATGGGAATTTTCTCCACTGGTTGGCCAGAGCTCAGCAGGCTGGCAATAAAGTATCAGGCTTGCCCTTTAGCCAGTGTGTCTGCTGAACATGTGTTCAGTGCAGCTGGTGCAGTTGTTACAGTGAGAAGGACCAGTCTCTTGCCTCAGAACATGGAGGGATTAACGATTATCAAAATGAACCAACATTTCATCCCACCTGATTATACTGTTCCCGAAACACCATAGGAGGAGGATGAGTGGTCAGAATCAAGTGAAATAGCTCACAAACATCTGGGTGAACCACCTGAGTCTGAGGACGAACTCCACTTTCCGGACTGAGTATGCCAGAGCCACCATAGAACTTTTTAATGATTTCTTGTTGAACTTCTATCTTTCTTTCTTTGCAAAAAAAATAGCTAGTGGAACATTATGTTTGTGTCGGATCTATGCTGCCCCATCATGTTTTAGTCACACACATGGCTGGATTGGAGTTGGACGTGTGTCCAGTGAAGAAGCCCCCACAATCTCTTCAGGACTTTGGAGATAATGCCTGTCTCCCTCACATGCCATTGTCTATCCTTTTTTTGCATCACCTAGCAGGGCTACCACAGAAGATCATTGATTGAAAGACTGTCAGTGCCAAAGCCAAATTCCAGTGTGTTGCTACCATTAAAGAGGAGATAAAATTATGTATCCACGACAGTGCTTGGATTGGAAGAGGTAACTATTAACTGTTGCACCAATGAGTGTTGATATATTGAGTAATTGTGAGTGATGATGTATGTGGTGGCAGACAGTGAGGAGGGAGTTCAACAAATTTGTAAAATTGATTTAGATGATTTACAATGTTTGGGGTCTGATGGGTGATCATGTTTTCTTGAAAGTGATTGGCCTTTCAAACTTAGTGAAATTTAACTGCAGGGTCCACTCCTATTTTCTGGTTCGTCAAAGACCAGGCCAGTCACTTTAGTTACTGTGACGGGCTGGAACCAGTTCGCCAGCACATGGCTTTCACTTGTGCTGACGCTGCCCCTGTTACTCTGAGACTTCCTGGTCTCTCTGCCCGTGATTGGTGGGAAGACCAGCAGTGGCGGGACGCCGGGAGGTCAAAAGCGCCTCTGCCAGCACTTACGGCGTTCAGAGGTTGGGAGGAGAAAGCGGGAGGCAAGAAAACAGCCGTGAGCCAGCCGTCAGAGGAGGAGAAACCCAGCGAGAGAGAGATGAAAGAGGAAGACGAGGAGCGGAGCCCCCTCGAGATCTGGAGACAGCGGTACCGTCCGACTACCAGAGGAGAAGGCGGAAGACGAGTGACGGAAGACCCTGTTCCAGGCGACCGGAAGGACGAAGTGCAGCATCCCGCCACGCTTCAGGAGAAGTGTGGCCATTCAGGTGCGTGGGACCACGTCCCTGAACGAGTGAGTGAGAAAGAGAGACAAAGAGCGGAGTGAGAAAGAGAGGGGAAGGGGAAAAAGGGTAACACGGAGAGAAGGGAGGGGGAAGGACAACACCGGGAATCAAAAGCAGGAGCACTGGGAGGGGGGGGTGTAAAAGAGAAACGGACAAGGACGAGGGAGAGAACCAACAGGGAGGGATAAATAACTTACCACCGGGCACCATAGAGCACCGTCACCACAAATAGACCAGCCAAGACCCGCGCACAGGAACGGTTGAGCGCTGAAAGAAAATAAGAAGACAGAAAGGACAGGAGTTAGACCACTAAGAAACAGATGGAAAAATCACATACTAACCTGAACTAGTTTGAGAAATGTAACCTTGACAAGAACAGTGAGACAGGGACAACAAAGAAAGCATAAGGAAACAAAATAGATACAAGTATCACGTTCACTTACTGCTATTATTCTCTTCTCTCCACATGCGCTTCCCGGGGGACGTCCTGTGAACAAGGGAGACAGAAAGAGAAGAGTGAAGACCAAACCTCAAGAACATCCCACCACCCTAAACCCAGCAACCAAAGACTGAAGTATACTCACCTGATTCATACCACATCCAATATCATCAATAAAATTATTTTATTCCAAGACTATAACGCGGTCTAGAGTGATTGATCCACACCCACACGGTTACAGTTACCAAACACAAATCTATACAAAATACTCTAATTCTCTTTCTCTATTTGTTCTTCAACAGCAGTGAATTACATAGGTCTACCTGGCTTGGTTTGGGACTAGGCAAAATCAGGAGAAGGAGGAGGAGGAGGATGGAAGGACTTAGAGTGGGACTACCGCAACAGCTAGAAGTTACTTCAAAGAGAAACAATGATGATGATGAAGACTCTGAGGCCTAGTACTCACTCAGCTCTGTAGACTGGAGAGAGGCATGGTGATTTGGGAAATGCTGCTGAGCGTGTGTTTGCTGCATTGCTGGCTCAAACGTGAAACTCCTCTTTATGTTCTTGCTTTGCCCCTGAGTCTTCTTGGTAGTCTCCTTACTCCTCATGACGCTTACCTTGCTTCCTTTTGTCCTTTTCATTTAATAATTATTTTTTTTCAGTATGCAGGCTTTCTCTTAGTCTTCTTCTGCACATACAAAACTTGGTGAAAGCTCAGCTCTCCAGCTTAACTACCAGACAGGTTCAGCCAGGTACCCAAGAGTGATGGACATTCCGAGAAGAATGGAGATGCACCACATACGTTGGCAATGTAGTTTTGTTTTCTTTTTAATAATCACAATTTTTAGAACAGGTTGGGTTCATTTCAATCCTCCATAATTTGTATTTTTCAAACCTAGAAGACAGAATATTTAGAGATATAGGGGGTCATTCCAACCCTGGCGGTCGGTGTTAAAGCGGCGGCCAACCCGCCAACAGGCAGGCGGTGTAAAAAATGGAATTCTGACCCTGGCGGAAACCGCCAATAGAGACCGCCACTTTAACACTCCGACCGCCACGGCGGGACAAACAAACAGCGTGGCGGTCACCGCCAACAGACAGGCGGGAGACAATGTACCGCCCACCCTATCACAACCCACCAATCCGCCACCTTTTCCGGGGCAGTAGCCCCGCCGATAAAAACACGGCGGAAACAGACATTACGAACGGAAAACGCTCACCTCTACACACTCCACGAGGAATCTGGACAGCATGGAACCCGAACTACACATCCTACCAGCTATTGTATTCCTGCTCCTCTAACAGGAGCACGAACGCCGGCGCAGAAGACAACGGTGAGTACTGCACCTACGACACAGGGGAGGGGGGAGGCAAAAAATTACGGGGACACACATACGCGACACACCCACCCTCACCCTCACCCACAACTACATACACATCAATGCAGAGCAACAACTCAGAGTGACACCCCCAAACCCCCCGGAAGAGTGCAAAGACAAAAAAAAAATGATCATGAATTTAGAAGTATATTGTACGGCTAAGTAAAAAAATATATCAAACATCTATAACTATATATACATATGTAAATTGTCCAGTCCAAATTGGGTATCAGCCATTGTTCGTGGGCCAATGGGCCTAAACACATGGGCAAAGCCCACACAGGATACCCGGCTCCAATGGAGAGAACACTGCAGGGGCATCAGATAGCAAAACTACAGGCACCTCAGGGGGAAGGGAAGGGGGGGCACCTCAGCCAGAGGAGTCCACGACGCCAGATCCACGAGGGGCCTCCATGGCCACTGTTCATTCCTGGGGAGTGCAAAGCCACAGTCTCACAAGTCTCTACAGTGGGTGGATTGCCCACTGTGCCATCCTGGGGAGTGCAAAGCCACAGTCTCACAAGTCTCTACAGTGGGTGGATTGCCCACTGTGCCATCCTGGGGAGTGCAAAGCCACAGTCTCACAAGTCTCTACAGTGGGTGGATTGCCCACTGTGCCATCCTGGGGAGTGCAAAGCCACAGTCTCACAAGTGGATTACTGACTCCACTGGTTCTGGAGGAGGCATGGTGCCCAGAGTACTTCGTGCAGCCCTGCCCGACACAGATGCGGGCCTGCCCCTTCTGCCAATGGGCCAGCGGTGCTTGAGACGGCGGTGCCCAGCGGAGCGGTGCTTGAGATGAAGGGCACAGCGGAGCGGTGCTTGAGATGAAGGGCCCAGCGGAGCGGTGCTTGAGATGAACGGCCCAGCGGAGCGGTGCAGAGACGGCGGTGCCCAGCGGAGCGGTGCTTGAGATGAAGGGCCCAGCGGAGCGGTGCTTGAGATGAAGGGCCCAGCGGAGCGGTGCAGAGACGGCGGTGCCCAGCAGAGCAGTGCTTGAGTTGAAGGGCCCTGTTCAGCGGTTCTTGAGATGGCGATGCCCTGTTCAGCGGTTCTTGACTTGAAGGGCCCTGTTCAGCGGTTCTTGACTTGAAGGGCCCTGTTCAGCGGTTCTTGACTTGAAGGGCACTGTTCAGCGGTTCTTGACTTGAAGGGCCCTGTTCAGCGGTTCTTGAGATGGCAGTGCCCTGTTCAGCGGTTCTTGAGATGGCGGTGCCCTGTTCAGCGGTTCATGACTTGAAGGGCCCTGTTCAGCGGTTCTTGACTTGAAGGGCCCTGTTCAGCGGTTCTTGACTTGAAGGGCCCTGTTCAGCGGTTCTTGACTTGAAGGGCCCTGTTCAGCGGTTCTTGAGATGGCGGTGCCCTGTTCAGCGGTTCTTGACTTGAAGGGCCCTGTTCAGCGGTTCTTGACTTGAAGGGCCCTGTTCAGCGGTTCTAGACTTGAAGGGCCCTGTTCAGCGGTTCCTGAGATGGCGGTGCCCTGTTCAGCGGTTCTTGAGATGGCGGTGCCCTGTTCAGCGGTTCTTGAGATGGCGGTGCCCTGTTCAGCGGTTCTTGACTTGAAGGGCCCTGTTCAGCGGTGCTTGCCTTGGCAGTCCTTGCCATGTTCAGCGTTGCTTGAGTTGGCGCTCCTTCATTGCCCAGCTGGGCTGTGGCTGGCGCTCCTTCATTGCCCAGCTGGGGTGTGGCTGGCGGGGCCCTCCTGTGCAGCTGGGCTGTGGCTGGCGGGGCCCTCCTGGGCAGCTGGCTGTGGCTGGTGGGGCCCTCCTGGGCAGCTGGGCTGTGGCTGGCGGGGCCCTCCTCGGCAGCTGGGCTGTGGCTGGCGGGGCCCTCCTGGGCAGCTGGGCTGTGGCTGGACTTGTCGGACGTGCTGCCCTTGCCACCCTTCCCTGCTCGTCTGTGGCCCTTTCCTCCCTTTGCCGGTGTGCCAGGTGGCACCCCACTCCCAGGGTAGTGCTTTTGGAGCCTGCTGTCTTTGGCCTCTCGCGCCGGGCACTGGCTTTCTTGGCTTTTTTTGCAGGGGTTGGGCTGGCCGTCTCTTTACTCCTAGCCGAAGTAGCTGAGCTTGAAGGTGGTGGACTCCAAAATCCTTGGACTATTGTCTTTGTAGGTCCAGGGTTTATGGTGGCTGAGGTGCTGATTGGAGCCTTATGAGATGGAGGGGGTGGGTCAGTTGATGGAAAGAGGTCAAGGTTGGAAAGGAAAAGCAATTTAGTAAGACAGGGACGGGTAGTTGTAGTGGGTATGGGAGTGGAGGAAGAGGATGTGGTTGTAGGAGAGTGAAGTCTGGTGTCTTTGGGTGCAGGTGCTTGTGCTGGAGGATGCGTTTGTGTGGTTTGGAAGAGGGGGTGACAGACACACTGGGAGAGGACACAGGGGACGTGTAAATGGTAGTGGGGGTGGTGACTGCACGTGTGCGGAGTGTTCTGGTGGGTGTGCTGGTGATGGACGTAGTGGCTGAAGATGTTGTGCATGCAAGTGTGAGTGGAGACGTCACAGGGAGGGAGGAGGGAGACGAGGAGGAGGTGGACACAGAGGAGGCAGTGGCTGTTGGCATGTCTGCATGTGGATGTTGCTTGTGTGAATGCTTGTGTGATGTGTGGTGCTTGTCTGGATGAGCTTCCCTTGGGTGTTGAGGTGTGTGCAGGCTGGTCTGTAGGTGTGTCTGGGATAGGCAGAGGTACAGGGGAGTGGGACTGGGTTGAGGAAGTTGGAGGAGGGAGGCAGGAGACAGGGACAATGGCTGCCCTCAGTGCTGAGGCGTTGAACGATCGCTGATGGGCAGCCTGACCCGAATGAATGCCCTCCAGGTATGCATTACTCTGGTGCACCTCCCTTTCTACACCCTGGATGGCATTCAAAAGGGTAGACTGCCCAACAATGAGCGTCCTCAGGAGGTCAATGGCCTCCTCACTGAGGGCACCAGGGGTAACTGGGGCAGGGCCTGAGGTGCCTGGGGCGAAGGAGATGCTCACCTTCCTGGGTGAGCGGGCACGGGGCGAAGGCTGAGGGGCTGCTGGGAGGGCGGAGCTGGTGCGCTGGGTGGCGGCTGTACCTGTTGTTGCGGTGGGCACGGATGTTGCCGCCACCACAAGGGAGCTCCCTTCCGAGGACATGTCTGTGTCGCTGGTGTCACCACGTATCCCCGCTGTGGAGCTCCCCTCGCCCTCTGTCCCACTGGTGAAATCAGAGTCAGTTGCATGGCCCTCCATGGCCATGTGAGATGCAGCTCCCTCGTGCTCGGATGCCACTTCTCCTCCGCCTGATGATGCTAATGCACACATGAACAGGAAGACCACAAAAAACGGGGGGGGGGTGGAGAAACAAAGACATGTTGAGTGCATGCATTGGCGACCCCGTTGGCGGAGAGGACAGACACAGAAGCCCCCTGCACTACGCTGCGCACTTGGGGTACACTACTCAATCCGTGGGACATGGCCTACAAGCCTATGGACAACAACTCCACACATAGGTGACACAGGGCCATGATTAGCTGTACTAGGCAACCTACAGAGGTGGGGGGCGGGGGTCCAGGGCCATGCCTAACGGAGGGGCCTAGCCTACAAAAAACGCCCTGGCCTAGGGATACCCACAGCCCTCCTCCTCCACCCAGACACCTCCAATGTGCGCAAAATCAGCAGAATGTGCTTGTACTCACCACCTTGTGTCTGCTGTGATGTCCTCACGCGCCCATCCAAATCGGGGTAGGCCACCGCCAGGATCCGGGACATCAGGGGGGTCAAAGTACGACTGGCACCCCTCCTGTGTTGGGAGGCCATCCCCAGCAGAGCCTCCGCGGTCTTCCTGCTCCCGCAGCGGATGTCCTCCCACCTCTTCCGGCAGTGGGTGCCCCGTCTGTTGTGGACCCCCAGGGTCCGGACGTCCTTGGCGATTGCACGCCAAATGTCGATTTTCTGATGGGCGCTGACCTATGCGACATGTGCAGGGGGAGAAAATGAAACAAACATCACCTTCTGCATGCTCGATGTGAGTGGCCCCCCATCCCCACCCTTGCCATGTGGCACATGCTCTCATCTTTCGTTTGATGCATGCCTCATTCGCTCCCCTCCCCACCATCTTTCATTCACCCCACTCAACCCAGGCATTGGCCACAAAGCATGGTCCCAGTGTACTTACTTGTTGGTCTGGAGGACCGTAGAGTAGCGCATACTGGGGGAGGACCCCATCCACGAGTTTCCCCAATTCTTCAGAAGTGAAGGCAGGGGCCCTTTCCCCAGTCGCAGCAGCCATTGTCTCTTCCAGACCTAGGTCACAGCAGCACTTGCAGTATAGGTCCTCTCCTGTGGATGATCAGGTATCGAGTGATTAAGCAGATAGAAAATGGCGGTCACGCCCGCGGCGGTGCGTACCGCGGCGGTGCGTACCGCGACCGCCGGCGCACATCCTCATTGGCTCCTGAAACCCATAGGGTTAAATTTTAACCAATGAGGTTTTGCGCCGCGGTCTTCGACCGCCTACCGCCACGGTGTGCCACGCCAGCGCATTGACCTCACATCCCACTGTCGCACTTCACAGGTCAGGCAGCCGCCATTTCAAGGGCCCCCATATCTTAATTTCTACTGCATCACACATACCTAGGCCTTGCATCAACACTCATACAAGCCATTCAATGCATTGAGAATCGTGTACTGTGCAAGCTGTGGGAACATACCTGTGGGTTGATTGACTCTGTGCTCCATGTTGTCCTTCCTAGGCACCGTCCGCTGGGACTTGCGAGGAGATCTTCCCGTGTACAGACCGCTGGTGGACCTGTCGACAATGGAAGAAAGACATGTCATACTGACATACAGGCTTGACAGAGCCACTATACAGGAACTGTGTGCCCAGCTGGAGCGAGACCTGATGTCACCCATCCGCCAACCCACAGGGATCCTCCCTCTAGTGCAGGTGCTGTCAGTACTCCATTTTTTGGCAAGTGGGTCATTTCAAACAACAGTGGCCATTTCATCAGGGATGTCTCAGCCTATGTTTTCCAAGGTGTTGTCCAGAGTGTTGTCTGCCCTGCTGAAATACATGCGGAGCTACATTGTTTTCCCGGAGGTGGGCGATTTGCCTACAGTGAAGGGTGATTTCTATGCGCTTGGACATATTCCCAACATCATTGGTGCAATTGATGGGACACATGTTGCTTTGGTCCCCCCCAGCACGAGTGAACAGGTGTACAGGAACAGAAAAAGTTATAATTCCATGAATGTCCAGGTGGTCTGTTTGGCTGACCAGTACATCTCCCATGTAAATGCCAAGTTCCCTGGGTCAGTGCATGACGCGTACATCATGCGAAATAGCAGCATCCCTTACGTGATGGAACTACTTCAGAGACACCGTGTGTGGCTAATTGGTGACTCTGGTTACCCCAACCTGTCCTGGCTACTGACCCCAGTGAGGAATCCCAGGACAAGGGCAGAGGAACGGTACAATGAGGCCCATGGGCGTACTAGGAGGGTGATCGAGCGGACCTTCGGCCTCCTGAAGGCCAGGTTTAGGTGCCTCCATATGACAGGTGGATCCCTAATGTACTCACCAAAGAAGGTGTGCCATATCATCGTGGCCTGCTGTATGCTTCACAACCTGGCTTTGCGACGCCAGGTGCCTTTCCTGCAGGAGGATGGTCCATATGGTGGTGTTGTGGCAGCTGTGGAGCCTGCGGAGAGTGAAGAGGAGGAAGACGAAGAGAACGACACAGACAACAGGGACACAGTGCTACAGCAGTATTTTCAATGACATACAGGTAAGAATCAACACAGGCATTTTACATTTACTTAAAGTCTCCTGCCTCTCTACTGTCTGAGTTTCCCCCCAGTGTATATTAACTGAGTTGTGACTTTCCCTTCCAATTTCAGAGATGTGGGCCCCACTCCGTGACCTCTGCTTTGTTTCCCCATGGACTACAGCTGTGTGACAGTGGTATGTTGGCATCACAATGTAACTGGACATTTTGGCACGGTTCTGTGTAATACATTTGTTCAAAAATACAGGCAGACTCCAGATTATTTTTGTGCAATAAGTGTGTTTATTAAAGTGCTCAATTTTGGGTAATGGTTGCAATTCGGTGATGGGTGATGGTGGAGGAATGTCCATGGCAGAGTCCAGATTTTCAGTCTCACAGGTGCATTGTCCATATGCCTGTGGAAGGTGGAGCAGGGGCAGTTTAAGGTTGGACAGGGTGACAATGTGGGACAGTGGGATGACAATCAGGGGGTATCCTTTCCTGGCGGGGGTCTTGGCATCCTACTCTGTCATCTTCCTAGATCTCAGGCACCTCTTGCGGGGTGGTTCTCCTTCTGCAGGGGATGGGGTTCTGGTGGCCTGTTGTTCTTGTGTCGGGGCCTCCTGTCCATTAGCGCCGGCGGAGGTGGTAGCCTGTTCTTGGTCCATGCTAGTGACAGGGGCCCTTTGTGGTGCCACATGGTCCCGCAATGTGCTGACAATCTGATTGAGAGCCACAAAGATGGTGCCCATTGCAGAACTGATGTTTCTGAGTTCTTCCCTGAACCCCATAAACTGTTCCTCCTGCAGTACGTCGTCTCCTGGGAGCGGTGGTATGCTCCCATGATGGAGGATAGGGCCTCGTGGAGAGTGGGTTCCCTGGGCCTGTCCCCCCCCTGTCGCACAGTAGCCCTCCCTGTTCCCCTGTTTCCCTGGGCCTCTGTCCCCTGGACCGTGTGCCCACTACCACTGCCCCCAGGTCCCTGTTGTTGTTGGGGTGGTGGGTTAACCTGGGTGCCCTGTAGTGGTGGACACACCGCTGATTGACGTGTCCTGGAGACAGAGGCATGGGCCCGCTGGGTGGGTGCTGTGCTGGTGTTCCCAGAGGGGGGTAGGTCTGCTGTGGCCTGTGACTGTCTGAGGGGAACCGACTGTCCCGAGGTCCCCGATGGGCCGGGCTGGTCATCTGGGTCCAGGGAGACAGAGCTGCTGTCATCACTGTGGGCCTCTTCTGGGGGTGGAATGGACATTTCTGGACCCTCCTGGGCGGTGTCGTGGCGTTCGGGTCCTGCAGGGGTATAAGAGTATGGTTATTGCTTCAGTGTGTGCCATAGCGTGCAATGGGTGGGTGCCCGTGTACCCCAGTGCTGGCATTCCCTTGTGGGGGCTGTTGTGACGGTTGTTTGGGGGGGATGGGTATCTGCAGTGGGCATGCTTAGGTGATGGGTGTCCATGGTTTGTGGGCGCATGCAGGGCTTGGTGTTGGGATGGGTGGGTTGTGATGGTGAGACATTAGCAAGGAGGATGTGTGATGGGGGTGGGGGGGAGGGTGGGGGTATGATTTGGCATGCCGGTGGGTGGGGGGGGATGAAGTAGTTGAGATTAGACTTACCAGAGTCCATTCCTCCGCCTACTCCTGCGAGGCCCTCAGGATGCAGGATCGCCAAGACCTGTTCCTCCCATGTTGTAAATTCTGGGGGTTGAGGTGGGGGTCCGCCGCCAGTCTTCTGCACCGCGATGTTGTGTCTGGATACCATGGAACGCACCTTCCCCCATAGGTCGTTCCACCGCTTCCTGATGTCGTCCTGATTTCGTGGATGCTGACCCACAGCGTTGACCCTGTCCACTATTCTTTGCCATAGCTCCATCTTCCTGGCAATGGTGGTGTGCTGCACCTGTGCCCCGAAGAGCTGGGGCTCTACCCGAACTATTTCTTCCACCATGACCCTGAGTTCAGCGTCTGAAAACCTGGGGTGTCTTTGTGGTGCCATGGGGTGGTGTGGATGAGGTGTGGGGTGGCGTTTGTGGTGATGAGTGTGGTGAGTGTGGTGGTGTGTGGTGTTTTGTGCGTGGATGTTGTGTGAGTGATAGTGTTATGTGCCTGTGAATGCTCTGTACTATCTGGTGGTGTCTCTCTCTGGCCTTAGTCAATAAATGGTGGTCGTAGGGGTTTGTGGGTGATGTGGATGTGTGTTTTATATTGTGTTGGGTGTGTGGGAGTGGTGTTTGTATGTGTATCAGGTGTGTGTGTTTCAAAATGACCAATTAGGCAGTGTTTTGGAGCTGTGTGTGTATTTTGACCGCGGCGGTGTGTACCGCCAATGGAATACCGCGGTTGAAAGACCGCCGCGTGGATTCGTGGGTCGTAATGGAATGGGCGTATTTCTGTTGGCGTGACGGTGGAGGTTTGGTCATCGCCAGTTTTTCGCTGGCCGTTGGTGTGGCGGACGTTTGTGGATGTCGGGTTTTTGGCGGTTTGCCTGTTGCGGGTCAGAATGACCGTGGCGGTTTCCCGCGGCCGCGGCGGTGTTATGGCGGTCTTCTGACCGGCGGTAAGCGCCTTTTACCGCCGAGGTCAGAATGACCCCCATACTCTTTTGGGTCTCTATGTGGCTGAAGGAAGGGGAAGGTTTGCGGAACTATGTCATACTCATCCCTTCATCATTTCCTTCCACAACAGATTGATGATGGTGTGCTGCTCAGTACCCTGATGAATATTGTAGTTGTTCCTTTTGTGTAGTGTTTGTCTTTGTCACCCTTTTTTCAAAATCCCCTTTGCCATCCATTCACCGAGACCCCAAACACCCTTCCTCTGGTCTGTGTGATTTTTATTGAGGTGTGACTTATTTCAACACCATAATTGGATTATACACTTCCTGGGGCGGATGTGGTAAAACTGACACCAACTCACTGCACAACCTTCTATTATCTGAGCAATATTCCACACTGGCCCCATTTACCTACCCACGCATCATCCGTCAACATCATCATTCAGGCCTTGTATTGTGTGTTGCGTAAATGCTTAACCTTGTCTAACCACTCTTGACTCTGAGCCCACTTCTCCTGACTGGAAGATTTCATTTCCTAGTTTGGCTTTCATTAAATACTACCTCCTCATTGCTCAGAAGAAGTTGATATTGCTAGTTTTTATTATCATATCAGGTCTTCTTTGTTGTGTGTCAAATACTGTCATCATGGTAGTCTGGTCTCAGTCTGTCTAAATATGATATATTATAACCCACTAACTTTCTGTTTTCTTTCAATCTAGTTGACAATGATGGATAACCCTTAGATTAATCCTGCAGCTGGAGTTCAGATAGGTGGTAGAGGTACCTTGTGTCTTCCCTGTTAGTGTGCTAGCCTGCTACTACTTCCACCATGGCCCTAAGATAAGATGCGACCTTGGACAAATCCTGCAGTAAGAAGACTGAGGTATTAGCCCTCGCTTCATCTATTCAAGTAAGAGAATATCTATGGATTGAAGAAACTTATTTATATAGAAATGTATTTCTAATGAAGAAAATGTTATTTGTGTGTACCTAGATTTTTGTAGGAACAATAGGCAATGGCAATCACACCTAGAGGTCAATATAGGTAGAGAGGGCAGTAGAGCAAGGGTGTAAGTAACTGACACATGTCCTTCTAGCAGGTTTAAAAAAACAGGCTACAATAAAAGACAATAAAACACCAAAATAAAGATTTGAGGCATAAATTAAGTACAATAAATTATCCCCTTTTATTATTTACAAATAGAACACCCATGCTTTCCACCTACAACAGGCCTACCCCTCTCCCCAAACAAATCGCCCCATCCCCAACCAAAGTCCATCAAAGGTTCACAACAAAAGTCTACAACGAAAGCCCAAAAACAAGTCCAAAGTTAAAAAATAACAGTCCAACTGCGATTCCCACCCTCTCCACCCACAACAGGTGTCCCTCCCATCAAAAACAAATGTAAAAAAAGGGTCAAAAGAGGGCATTCTCCATGTGGGTCTGGAGGTCATCAAAGATTGTGTCAATGTGTGCCACTCAGTGGTCCAGGTGCATGAAGTGCTGCAGGATGTGGCACTAGAAATTGTGATCCAAGCGTGAGGGGTGGGCAGAAGTGGTGGAATGTAGACGGCCTGATGCCAGGTGGCAGTGGCACTAATGGTGCCACTAGGAGGCTGGAGGCACTGGCAGCTGGTTGGAAGAGCTTGGACTGGCGGGCATGTTGGCAACTGCCTGGGCTTTGTCCTCCTCCTCCTGTTGAAGAGCCACCAGCTGTGGATATTCATTGTGTATGGCCTCCAGCCTCTGCTGCCACAGCTGCGCTGCTATCTCCTGATGAGTAGAATGTCCACCAGGAGTAGCTACTGCAGGAAAGATAAAGGAAAATGACGAATTATAAACAGTGCTCTGTGTACACAATTTTTAAAAAGTAGAGGGGCACAGTAGCAGTAAATTGTTGGTCTCCTAGGGCCATTGGAATTTGATGTGGTTGATTACAAGTCGCAGGGCCTTTTTTAACCCACACATGACTCACTGTAGTTGACAAATATCAAAAGGGTAAAATTTGAACTGGCATGAATCCGTTATTGAAGAGATGAAACATTAATCATTTGTACATAAATGAGGCCATGCCAAAGGGGATTTTTCATTTTTATGTGGGTGGCTGGGACAGAACTGTGGAAAGAATAAAGGACTGAAGTGCTAGGAGGTGACTGAGTGGGCACTGGGAGGGAAGGGAAACACACTTTGTTTTAATTTTGCAATGCATTGAAAACTTTGTAAATGCTGCATTAACTGAAGCAGATGAACATTGCACAGGCAACGCTATTTTACTGCCGAATTGAACCACGCTGCAGTAACATCATGGTAGCATGGCTGAGTAATGCAGAGGGATGTATGATGATGGGTGGGAGGATCCATACCTGCCTTGTTTAACAACTACAGTGAATTAAGGGAGTAAACAGAAAATTAAAATACTTCCACTTTGAACCAAAACTTTGATAACGATGCAAGCCAAGCGTATAGGTGAGGAGGCACGTTCAAGAAATAAGAGAATTGCCACCCGCTTCATGAGGTTGGAGGATCAAAGCTGATGGGGGAACCATTATGACTGTATCCTCTGAATGTCCTTGGGAAGTAAGTGGATCTCCAGTAGGAGGTATATATCACTACACGAGTGTTCCACAAGTGACAAAACCGCTGTCCACTTGAGGGGGTTGATGAGGCCTTGTACATTGAGGCTCATTATTTTAAGTTCCAGGAAGGTTGGTCAAGGAAGCAGTGCAAGGTGGAGTGGTTGAGGTAAGATGGTGAGGCATATAGTATGGGGGTAGCCTGGTGATATGTTGACTATCTTGGTATGGCCCTGATTGTCGTGAGTAGACCATGTGAAGTAAAGGAATAAAAATTTACAAAAACAATGCCAAAAATATAACATGAAAAGGACTATTATATGGAGACGTCCATTATCGATGGAGGTTTGCATTGTGGGCCGATGTTGGGGGGTTCAATCCGTAAGGCCAATAATGTGAATTATCAGTTGGTTCTCGGCCACCACAGGCCGTGTAAAGCTGGAGGTGAACCGGTCCCGTGAAGATTGCCCGAGGACAGACTGCGAGTGGGGCAAGTGTCATGAGATGGGCCCGTCAGTACCTGAAGCCAGGCTGTACGGCACCACCTGGTGCTCCTGAGCACGCTCCTCCAGCCCAGGATGAATGTGCTTTTGCACTTGCTTGGTTTCTGCCGGGCTGTTGCCCAGGACAGAGACCCATGGGGAGACCTAGGCGTAGATTGAAGAAGAGGTTCATCTAACAGTCCCAGAACATGGAAAGCATCCTTTAGTGTTTTAAGTTGGTGGAGTTGATCCACCAAGTAGAAGACCAGACTTATGGAATGCCCTCAGCCGTAGGTCACCTCCTTGGTGTGCAACAACACATGATAGGTTCAAACTCCCTATGGCTCTGAAGCGTGAGGATTGAAACATCTAGAAAAAGTCTGATGGTGTGGCAGCGGAAGTGGATAAGTTGTTTGGTTCTGGATTTCCTCAGAATGTCCTCCTTGATTTTGAAGTCATGCACACAAGAAAGGACATTCAGCTCTTTGGTGTTGAGGCCCAAGGTATGGCCGACCCAATGTACTCTATCCAGCTGTAAGCCAGCATTTGCCTCCCAGTGTGGCATATATAAGAACAGCACCTGGGTGTATCTGCGAATGTCTGATCCCTCTACGTCCATTTGGAACCTCCTAAGGCAGATGCTGTTTTGTTGAGACCTATTTTCAAAATCCTCTGCTTGGGATCTGAGGTAGTTGTGCTGGTATTGAAGGCAGATGATCTCTTGGTGCAGCATATCCACTTCCACGCCTCTTGTTGTCTCTTTATCCAGGAGGTTGGAGACCCATTCTCTGACAGAGGACAGGTCTTGTCTTAGATCTTGTAGATCTTGAATGTCCTGAGTGAGATCCTTTTTGAGGTCTTGGATATCAGTCTTTAGTGATTCAAAGAGAAAGGTTATGAACACCCGGGTCACTGGGGCCTGGTGAGACTCAGGGACCCCACTGAGTCAGGCTGCCTGCGAGTAACAGGCTGTGTCTCTGGTAGGAGCTGAAGTGGAATGGGTAAACATCTCCCTCATGGATTGGTCTTGCTTATTCTTGGCAGCGGCCATGGCTTGGGGAGGGGGGGGTCAACATGTGGGGCTGAGTTCCTTATTCCCTGGAGGTCTGAGGTTGAAAGGGCCTATTCTTGGGGTGTCCCAGCAGATGATAACTGTTAGATAGCGCTGGTTTGGTACAAGTCAGCAGGCGTCTGTGGGGTACCGAGGATTTCAAGAGCTCTGAAGTGGATAAAAGCTCCTCGGAGGTCCATTAATTGCAGCAAATTTAAGAAAGCCAGACTGTGCAGGCTCCACAAAATAAGGCCCAAATCCTCGGCCCCTTCACTCCACCTGCACCATCATATGTGTGGGACTGAATACTTTATGGCCCGGTGATTGGTGGTGGAAGAGGCCTGTCTTCAGGGCGCTCTCTGCAGAGAAGTGCAAGTAGGCAGCGCTCGCGTGGTTTGGGCCAGCAGGCATCTGCTGGGCAGTGAGGAGTTCAAGCGCCCTAAATGTGGGCAGTAGCTCACCAGAGAGTCATTAGCTGGGGCAGGGTGGAGCAGATCAGTCTTTGTATGGGCCCCGCAAAGCAGGGCCAAGTCCTCTGCCCTCTCAGTCCCCTAGGCGCCATCTGGTGTGCTGTGTGGTCAGGTTAATTCAGTATGCGGGCCTCCCACCAGCAATGGGCCTGTGACGCTGTGCACTGTACACTTACCAAATTGTTTGCTTCTGCTAACTCAGTTTAGACAGCAGACACCTGGAGATCAGCCTGTGGGGCCTCCTGGGTGCTGCCCCTGATCAATGCAACACTGTTGCTAGCAGAGGACTGGCAGGTCATCTGCAAATTCTACCTCCGCCTCCTTGTAAAGACAGCCAAAGGATTCCTGGTTGATAGGGCCCATGCCTTCGCGCATAGCTACAGATGGACAAAGCCTAAGACAAAGCTGTGACACAGCTAGCCTCTATGCAGTTGGGCTAGTCATCAGGAGGCAGCACCTGTGAGGACATCACCCGTGGGCTGGAGGGAGCCTGGATGCTGTCAAGCAGAGCTGGGCCTTCTTCACAGGATGGGCGCAATCTGGGTGTTTCGCACGTCAGGTCTCAGGGACAGGCAGGAAGGCTTCTTGTGTTGCGGATGGAGTAGAGCAGATTATGCTGCTGCCATGTTAGCTGAGGGTGGTGCGCTGCTCTGGGCAGTGCCATAGTCAAATTGGCTGCCGCAATCAAGCTGGGGCCTCTCCCGATGTTCAGGTGTTGTGTTCACCCTCCTGGCTAGTGCAGGTGGTGTCAGCCATGGGTTCGGCGTCCCGCTAGGTATTGCTTTGAAAGGCTTAGGTGGCAGAGGAGTGAAAAGCGCAACTTACTCTGCTGCCATCTTGGCCACGGCCCCTAGAGCCTAATTCATTCAGTCCATCATTTGTTGTTTTTGTATTTCATTTTTAGTAGTAACCATGCAATAGTATGTGTTTGAATAATATTTGGTGCATATCCATTGTGTTTTTCTGCTCTCCCTACTAAAAGAGACTCCTCTCTAATTAAGTAACACCTTCCCTTGGAATTTGATGAATTTTGCTGTTTCCACCATTTTATAGCTGGGTTTTAGAGTACAGCAAATATACATTCAGTTTTTTTATAAAAACAATGACTTAATTTTAACTCACATTCTGGATGTTTTCACTTTGTTTTCATTATAGACTTTTGCTTTTGCTTTACTTTACTTTAGTTTTAGTTGCAGAATTTTGCTTTTGAGATCTGTTTGGTGTTGTGGGCACAATTTACTTTTGTTGTGTTCTGTTGAGAGGAAAAATTGTTAGTTGTCTTGGTTTATTTTTTAATGTAAAATTTAGCTGCTGGGTTGTTTGTTTTATTTTTTAATGTGTTAAAGAGTTATTCTTACTTCAATATTAGTTTTGTTTTTTTGGTTTCCTATACTTTCGAGGTGGTCTTGTTTTTTAATTTTGAGTAATTTGGAGTCTGTTCCTTTCTTTTCTTCTCTTTCTTGTAGAGGATGCACCTGTCATTCGGAAAATAAAATATGTACCATAGTTTATTTTTTTTCTTTAAATATGTTTAGTTATTCATTAATTTTATTGTCTTTAATTGATTGTCAAACTAACTTTGTAGTATGAAGTGGTTTGTTGAAGAGTTGCAGTCTTCTTTTGTCGCTTTCTAATTCAGCAAAGGGTGATGTCCTACTGTAATTATTTTTTTAGGAAGTCTTTTGTTGTTCCTTTTCATGGCCTTTTTATACTGTGCTAATTGGAAAAGCATTTGTATCTGTTAACTGTTTTTATGTTTAATTTGATTGACTGGTTGGGCACTAATTTATTTTTTTTGCACCAATTATGTTAAATGGTAATTTGTGCTTTCATTATTTATACATTTATATTAATTGTATTTGCATAAATTTAGTGTAACAGTGTGTGTTTTATTTAGAGTTATTTCGATTTTCTGGTGTTTGATACTTTGGTTTGCGTGATTGATGTTATGTTTTGTTAGTTTTAATGTGTATACAATATTTTTCTTTATTTTTCTGTTTATGATATTGTTGTAGTCTAGATATTTTTGGCATCAATAATTTTGTGTTTCCTGTTTAAGTATAGGGTTGTGAAATTTGTGTTTTCAATATTTCTTTCATAATATGTGTGTATGTCTATATTGTTTTTATCAATATAGTGCCATACAATCATAAAATCCACCATTAGGGACACCTTATTGGGTGGCGAACTGTTGTGGGGAAAAATGTGGAGCTCTCCCGTAGTTTTCAACTCCATTACATTGTGCTGTAGGCTTAATCCACTAGTGCCTTGCTACACATGATTTTAGAGTGTACAGATCCATTCTAAAGAGAGGTTTTATGTAGTTTTCTTCATGTTGAGCCATATTTTTGGGAAACAAACATTTTTATTGCTTTTCTGTATTACAAATGGGTGCTGATTTACCTTATTTTCTTGAACAGAATGCTTGTACCAAGAAGACTGCTCCACTTATGCCCTTTCCTCCTGAAGGAGCGATTATTAGTAGCAGTGCCATTCTCAATCTAATGTTTCTCTTTTGGGTGCAGAGTTTGAATTTAGTTTCAGAAAAACCTATCTAGTGCTGTGGATTGTCCTTTTGGTGATGAAGAGAACCATGAAGGATATTCTTCTTGCAGCAGACAACAATCGCAGAGTTTTTAGGGAAAGGCTGATATGGTCATATCCGTTAAGGCTAGGAACTGTTCTGGGCTTATTGAAGTTTGATAAGTAGGCCCTTCAGTGACTGTGGCCATAGTATAGATATGGCATCACTAGAGGTGTTGAGGCTTGGATTTTATGGGGGTATGGTTATGGAAAAATCAGTCATCATGTTGAATGCTCTTTTCGTCACTTTTTTGACCTGCCTTCCGTGTGCAAGTTTGAAGTCCACAACAATACCCAAGTATGTTTTGTCTGTCGACGTGGCAAGAGGAGGGACAACCTCTTCAATCTAGACTATTATTTGAGGATATGCTTTCCATTTTCCATATGTTAGAATTTCCGTTTTTGAGGCAATTAATTTCAGATAATTTTGCAGCATCCATTTGTTAATTACCTGTAACCATTTGGTAAGTTCTGATTCAACAATTTCCCGGTCCTTTGGTTTTTCCAGTTTAAGAATAACTTGGGTGTCATCTGCATAGTTTCAACAGGTGTGTTTAAAGAGATTTATAAGCTAAAGGAGTGGGGTCAAGTATACCTTGAATAAGAGAGGTGCAGTTGTTGAGCCTCATGGAACACCCACCTTTTGATGTAATTGTCCTGATCGGTATGGAGTTAGGGAAACAATTTGAGTTTGGTCTCTGTGGTAAGACTGAATCCACTTTAGAGCTGTTTGTTGTATTCCTGTATCCTTCAGTCTTTTAAGGATGAATTGGTGGTCCACAGTGTCAGTTGTATTGGAATGGTTCAGTAAGAGAAGTGAGGCCACTCTGTTGGAGTCTGCTGTGCTCTTGAGGTCATTGCAAATTGTAGCTAATGCTGACACATCTCTTCCAGGTCGGAAACCTCTTTGTTGTTCAGAGGCAACACGCTTCTACCAGGTCAGAAATATTTTTGTTCATCAGATATAGGATTATTTTCAATTAAAAATCTGAGTTCTAAACAAATGCTGCTTTTTCTATTAGTTTACCAAGAAAGGGCCTGCTCAATATAGGTCTCTAATTTGTTGGGTCCTGGTGGGCTAGTCCTTGCTTTTCCAGGATTGATTGGATGTAAGATTAATTAGCTCAGGAACTCTGCAAATGATAGTGACTCCTTGAATATAGCTGCCTCCTAGAGGGCCGCAGAGGTAGCTTCAAGAATGTTTGTGAATATCAAAGATCAAAGGATAGCAGATGATCCATGGATGCTGATTTTTATTGTCATTATTATTATAAGTGCAATGTTTTTTTTTTATTGTTAAAGAGTTATACAAGCACAGTTTTGCATGTGTGTTTTCATCACAACTCAGCCAAGTTCACGCAGCATTGAGGCTGCCTGTCATTCACTGTTCTGAAATGGGCCTCAGGATCTTTGGCTTTTTTATTCAGGTGTTCAGCAGGAGAGTTGCAAAGTTACTGGAAGGGACTGTCAAGATTTAGGGTTCAAATTGGTTTTCTGAAGTCACTGATGATTTTGAATAGTTCTTTATTTGTGGAATGCAGTGCGCTGACTTGCTTTTTTGTGATAGCCTTATAGACTTTTTATTACCTTTGTACCGTGGTTTTTTTTTCTGGACATGTTTTTTCCTCTACTATCATTCTAGAATTTGTATTTGTTTTGTAGACTTATAATTCAATGGACCAATAAGAAGTCTACAAAACAAATACAAATTCTAGAATGATAGTAGATAAATCTACTTTCGAGAATGATTTCCATCCTACTTCTGTGCTGCATGAAGTGAAAATAAGGAAAGTTGGTTTGGCAGGTGGGCATGATAAGCAATACTGTGGTCTTAATGCTTTTGAGGTTCAGTTGACATTGGAAGAAATTCACTAGAAGACATATGCTGGGAATGGCTCTATCCTCCTGATCATTAGGCCAGGCAAGCCATAATAATTTTGGTGATCAAAAGTCCCACATCTCTGTGCCCAGAAGCTCTCTGCTGCCACTCAGAGGAACTATTCAGGCATTAGCAACAGTAGTTGGGCAGTCATGGTGCTGAGAGGTACAACAGAAATTCTGCATCCTTCCGTTTGATTGGGGCACAGGTGATACTAAAGGTGCAGAAAATTCTACAGCATAATGCTCAGGAAACCAATGCTATTCCTCTAAATGACCACACAAACCATATAATCTAATTTATTCTCAGCATCTTGTCATGTCCCCTTCTGTCATATGTGATTGTTGCCTCCTTAGTTGCTGATATGTAAAAATGGTAGTTTCCTCTATGTGAATCATTATGGAGTGTCATTTTGTTTCATTCTTTGCACAGGTCAAGCAGAGTGTCATGTTAGTGTGTTCTATCACCAGGTGCTGCAATGAATGCTGGTACTAGTGAACCTTTCTTTTCATAGAAATACTCAAATTAGTTTGTTACTTTGATAAGATGGTGGTTCCTTTCTTTGTGCTATCTGACACACTGGCTTACCATTGCTTTGAAGGCTTATGTACATTGTCTATTTGGATGTCTTTTAGTTCCACAAACATTGCTGATGAAAGCATCATGCACATCAACAGTGGAACATGGCATATGTTTCCTCCTAACTACAGGTGTCTACCCATTGCATCATTGATATCAAATGCATTTTGTGAACACCCACCCCAGTTGTGTGAATGTAGTTGATTTCTGCATTCAAGAGCCCAATGAAACAGTGAGAGGGACAGAGATAGAGAGAGAGGAGTTGTGGGTGGGAAACTTCTTCATTATGTGCCCAGTGTGTCTTTTTTTAAGTAACTGGATAATGAATATTTCTGGGATTTTTTTGGGATGCAGGCTGTAGGAGCTCTATTATAGATTTCCTACCTGTTTGTGACACAGTAAATGAAAATGCATTTTCAACATGTCATCTCTAGTCCATCTTTTTTTCATATTTTGTACTCCATCCTCACTTTTGAAGGGCAGCAGCACCTCCTGCACAAGGACAAAGGGACAAGCCCTCACCTTTTGAACATAGACAGTGTGTCAGGCTAAGCAAAGGTCAACCTACCAGACACTCTTTATTTTCAGGTCCGACAGCCAAGGAGCTAGACGTGTGCTAAATGCTTAGGCTCCTAGCTGCCTGAGCTGGACTTTGCTGGGCTGAGGATGTCACAACTCCAGCAGGCATGACCTCCTCAGCTTGTCAAAGGTCTCCAAGGCCCTCCCCCTCACTCACACCTCGTCACAGAGTGGGCTGGGTCAAAAGTCTCTCCGACCTCATCCTACTCTGTGACAATTTAGGAGAGGAAGCAGTCTCAACCCTTCTGGCACCTCAGGGGCTTCCCTCCCCGAGAGCTGCAGAAAGTAAGTTTTGTGTTTTAATTGGCTTGTGCATCCGTGCATTTATGTATGAATGTATGTGTATTTGTGAGTGAGTGTTGTGCATAGGTGTGTGCCTGTGTTTGCATGTGAAGGCATGGGTGTACGTGAGGCTGCATGTGTGTGTGTATGGGCCCCCACCCTCTAAGCTGTACTTATCGGCCTCCACTGTTGAAGGGTAGATGCCCTGCTATAAATAGGGTTTTGGTGATATTTACAGTGCTATTGGACACGCGTCCTGTGGGTGTACTTCTGTTCTTAGGTTGTGGTAAAGCAAGTAAGTAATGAGAAGCATTCTTAGTGTGTAGTGCATAAGATGCTAGTAGACAGATATCTCTGTAGCCTGTTTATTGTCAGGATTTAATCAAAGGCTAGCTAGGGAACAAACCTTTGTGCAACAACCTCCAAAAACACCTCAGATACATTTGAGGGGGTCAGAGTTGAAGGCCGTCCACTTAAGCACATTTGGTGCCTGGCAAGTTATTGTGTATTGTTTGGGTCCTTGTCTCACTAAGTTCGACACTGACTTGCAGCCACAACGTTGTTGTTTTGCTCCTGCCCTCGGTTTGTGCTAACTATTGTTACCCTTTGTGCTAATACCTTGCCTAGCTTGGATAAAGACCATTGAGGTGATTGGTCTGACGGGGTCCTCAGTACCGGTTCCTTTCGAGACCCAGGACATTTCTAGGTGCCTACAGGGACTGGTGTAGCTCAGTCAACGGTAGGACCTGGTAAATCATTTTGATCTTTCCATATAACCTCATAGGTCAATGATCCTACATTCCTAAATGCCTTCTCTAACAGTGTTTTGCTATCTGTTAAACTGGGAGACAGGAGGGGCGTTTTGTTTTTTCTCTCCCTTACTTCACCCAAACCCCTTTACCTCTTTGCAGGACTTATTTTCTGAGGTAGTTACTTGCTTCTTGAAACAGGAAGATTGATTGATTAACTTCTGAATCTAATGTTCCGTATTTCTTCAAAGGACAGCAACATTCCTGACAATAGTATTGTTTTTTTTCTATGCTTCTTTGTGACATGCCCAGGCACGCCAACCTCATCTTCATGCCATATCTCTTCAAACAGCTTCTATTAGCATTAATATTCTTCTCTAGGTTCAGTAAATTAATGAAAATTCTTGTATGCTTACAGAGACATTTCTTTTTAGTTTGGTTGGCTGACATGTATATCAATGCATATTACACATTTTATTCTGATGGTGCAGATGTTTGCCTTTCTCCTCTTTAGGATAAAGACTGCCAGGGAAGCATAGCTGTCTGGTTGCAAAGAAATCTTGGGAACATGACGAAAACTTACCTAAGAATGCATTCCGCCCATTATTTACCATTTGCTTTGTGTTTTGACACACATTTACTTGCTTTCTATTCACTGGCTTTATTTGTTTGATCTATCCATCCCTCTCATGAAGCTTAGTCTGTTTACCACCTCTCTGATTAAGTCCTTCTAGTCTCCCATAAGTACTCACTTTTCGGGAACTATGATTTTGTTTTTCATAAAGCACTCAGTGAGAGTGCATGTGTTTTCTAGCTGTCTTCCTCGGGTGCTTCTCTGTCCCAGCCCCAGTGCTCCATGTGGTTTATTTCCTGTGTTCCTCCCTTCCTTTTCCCCCAGCCTCCCCTCTCAGTGTTGCACGTTCTCCCATGCCCACTCCCCACCACAATCTGCTTCCCATTGTTTTCTTCTTAAAAAAGCACTTTTGTGCAAATAGTGCTTTTAGCGCTACTTTTTACGTACCAACCCATTCCAAATTTATACATACAAAGATAAAAAAGCTAAACTCATTTTTCATGTACGAGCATGTATGTTGCTGCATGCCTACAAAATGACACAGCAACTGCGTCATATAAAGTTTTCTTTTTAGCCATCCTGCACAGCAGCAGAGGTACTGTACTTCAAGGATAAAAATTATTGGAAGAGCCAATAGGTCTCATAGGTGAGACTAATTGGCTTTGCCAGGGCTTGTTTTGGCAGTGCTGTTGTGCCTTACCCCTTTCTAATATCGTACTTGTGCTTGGGTCCACAGTTGATTGCACTCACTTCAATTCCAAAACTGTGAATAAATTCTTATTTTTGCACATTGGCCTCCCTCTTGCTGTACATTTTCGTACACAGTATTATGAAGAAGCAAAAATGATTCCATAAAGCATACAGAGTTGTCTGTTGTCACGGCATCATCTTGAAAGAACTGTGCGTGAAACATTTTTGTTTTGAGTGGGTGAGACAGGAGGATCATACGAAATTTATTAAGTGAGGTGTGTGTGCTAATAGCCTCGTATGATTTGCTTTATTGCAAAATCAGCAGAACTTATTTTGTGAAAAACGTAAACGCAGGGGCTCAGAGTTTTCCAATGAGCTTGTCACCAGCACTGCTGTCTAGCCGAATACCAAGGCTGCTTAGTTTTGATTTCGCCTGATTGACACTTTTCCCACCACCTTCCACATCCCCTCTCTGTGGTTCACTCTTGCATCTACTCTCGGCTCTGCTTTCTCCCGTTACAGCTGAAAGCCTATGAGGAATAGTGTACGTCAGTCACCAAAACTGAGTACGGAGCCATCACCTGTATCCAGAGGCCCAACTTAAGCACTGGAAGCAGGTCCAAACGTGTTTGAGTCACTACAAACATTTCTTCAAATAACATTAGTCATTATTTGCAGAAGCCGGAGTTGAAATCTAAAACATACAACCCGTATTCCTCGGTTGCTTAGAGAGGCAAATTTCCCCAAGGACAAGTGGGGCTCCGGCCATGCCGCTCGCACTCACTGCACTCGTAATGAGAACAAGACAAGCGCCAGAGTGAAAATCTGTTCTGGCGTAAAGATCACGTGGTTTGAGTAAGTTAAGTGATTCACGGCCCCATTAAATGTGTTCTAAATCAATCTATATTAGTAGGAGAAAGGTACTTAATGGAGACCCCTCAGACTATGGTTTTGAAACCGAGACCTAATGTAGCAAAGAAAACGGTGGTTTTGAAAACAGGACGCGATTGCGGTGAGCCCATAAGGTTGTGATCCTTCGGGAAAAAAATGCACTATAAATCTTCCTAAAATGTGCATCCAATTAACCTTCCCATAAGGGCCACTTTAAACAAAAAAATATACTTTGTGGTCAGGTTGCGTTCTCAGTTTATTGTTTTTTTTTCTTTTTTAACTAGATTTTTGTTAGCGTGTGCCTAGCACCACATATCCTGTGTGCGAATATTCGAGGCAAAGACATACGGCTGTTTAAATGAGGGCGCAGTTGAAGGTAATGAGGTCCATGACACTAGGGACCCAGAGTTGTCAATGAGGGTAGACAAAGGCTGGCGCTGCAAAGTCAAACTAGTCCTCGAGCACCCCTCGCATTTCCCTGGTTTTGGGGATGGATGGTGAGGAAGGGGGATCGACAGGAACAGAAAGTAAACAAGGCCCTAGCAAACCTCTCTGCTTTCTGTAGTTTGCTCGTGAGAGCGCATAACTTGGCTGTGCGCTGTAGAAGGTGTTATGTTCGCGGCAATGACAGCTCCAATTGGGAGGGGGATCCTCCCCCGTCCAGGCCGCTATTATCCCTGCGAGGGGAGTAAAAATAGGATGCCCCTGACATAAGGGGGACGGAAATAAAAGGGGACAGCGAGGTTTCGCGCCAGTCCAAAACCGATACCTGAGTGCCGGCTCATTACTTTACAAGTGTTTCCCGCGTAACCAATACAGCGGGGAAACACAACAAACTGGCGACGAGGGTTAGTGGCCCCACCCTCTCTGCAGCGCAGTGTCGTGGTCATTCTGTCTCCTGAGCCGACGCGCTGCAGCGTTCCTGTCAGGCACAGCGGGGTGCCGTTTTCTCCTGTCAGGCACAGCGGGGTGCCGTTTTCTCCTGTCGGCTGGAGGGGAGGGTTTCCCTGGCTGCTTTTCTGCAGACGGTGCTCAGCGCGCGTCCCTGAGAGCGTGCTGCCCGTGCCCCCATTGGGCTCTTCGTGCTAAGAGGAGGCCCGTTTCTTTCTCCTGGGGCCTGCAACATGCCTACCACGTGGAGTGCAGTGCCTGGGGCTGGTTTTGGCCTGAAGAGTTCCTGGTCATGTAGGGAGGCTCAGGCTGTGTTGCTCATACCTCATCAGCCCCCAAAAGTGGTCAATAAGTCCAGTGACGGCTGCAACGTTGGTGGTGGCTTCCAAGGACACTCTCTTGCCCACACCACCCACTACTTGCTCTGCTGGGGACTGCCAGGGTGGCCCCTGCACATCGTTGGTGGCGCACAAGACCGTTTTCACAGGTAAGCGACTGTGAGGTGTGGGACAAGTCACCAGGAAGTGTGTGGTCGTTGCCGGTGGTGCACGATGGTGTCCATACCAACATTAGAACCCTTCATAAGCAATGGCCCACTGTTGGCCCAGACAGCGAAGTGGAAAGAATGAGTGGAGAGTCTGGAAATGTACCTCGCAGCTGTCGCCCTGGACAATGATCGACGCCGTCCGATGCTCTTACATCTGGGAGGGGCAGCCATACACAAGATCAGTAAGTCCATCACAGAAGAAGGACCCCCTTTCACGTACCAGTCACTGAAGCGAGCATTCACAACCCATTTTGAGCCGTTAGCCAACCCAGATTATGAAAGGTTCCTCCTACGTCAGGCTTGACAACTCCCGGAGGAATCGGTAGACACATTCTACGCAAGACTGCAGGAACTGGGAAGCACGGCACCCTACCAGATGCCGAGGATGAAATTTGGGCCCAGTTCATACAAGGCTGTAACTCTGTCAAACTTCGGGAGAACATCTTAAAAGTCCTGTGAATGTCAATGGCAAGCACGCTGGGGAGATCCAAGGAGCTATCAAAGGCTAGAGCAGCTCAAATGGAGGCAGCCCTGCAAAAACAAATCAAGACAGAACCCGTGATGTGAGCCCGGTGGGACTGGGTGGCATTCTATTGCAACGTGGTGAACAAGGTGAGTGGACCCCGGTGGCCTATGCTATCCGAGCCCTAACGGAGACTGAACAAAGATACTCCAACATCAAAAAGGAGGCAATAGCCGTTCACTGGGGCTGTTGCAATTTCCACCTCTATCTATACAGCCAGCCATTCACAGTGGTGACAGACCACAAACCCCTTGTTCCACTTTTCAACAGGTCCACATCCACTTCTCCTCCCAGGATAGAGAGTGGATCCTCCAACTACAGGACTATCAGTTCACGGTAATCTATCGCCCAGGGTCCAAAATCCAGCAGATTACCTATTGAGACATGTCAGGCCGGTGTCAGCACAAGAGGAGGATGGGGCCGAAGCCGTGGAAGAATGTGTTCGGCTGGTGGTCGAGCGCTCCAGACCATTGCCAGTGTCCATGCAGGAATTCATGGAGGCAGCCCAAGACGATGAGTGCATCCAACTTGCCATAAGAGCTGTTCACACAGGGAGGTGGCATGAAATGACCCACAACCTAGCTAGACACACTTTGGCTGCCCTGCATCAGGTCCGGCATGAGCTCTCGGTATCACCAGAGGGGTGTCTGCTCCGTGGACTGAGGTTGGTGGTTCCCTGATCCCTGCAATCCCGCATAGTGGATTTGGCCCATGCTGCTCATCAAGGAGTAGTCAAGACAAATGCCAGACTTCGGTGTAAAGTATGGTTCCCTGGATTGGATCACCATGTTGAGAGAGTGGTGCGCATGTGTCACACCTGCCAGATTATGGGTCCATCCGAGCCTCCAGCCCTGATAATCACGGAGCCAATCCCCTCCAAACCATGGAAGCGGGCCAGTGCTGACCTAGGGAGTTTGCCTGATGGCCGTCACATGCTGTTGGTCATTGATGACTTTTCCAAATATCCGGAAGTGGAAATACTGGACACGACTATGGCTGGACAGGTCATCACTCGTTTGGAAATGGTTATGGCCACTCATGATCTCATTCATGAGCTAAGAACGGACAATGGTCTTGTCAACACCAGGGCAGTGCGCGCTCTATTGGCGACTAGAATGCAAAAACCCAGCACTCTCAAAACAACGTAATTTATGCATTGTGCTGATATGTTGTTGTTTAACCTTTTGCATTGCAGAGTTCAATCCTGAAGACTTATTTTTAATGTGCTTACAAATGCTGTTCATTTGCAATGTATTGCTGCAGGCTTTCTGAGTGTGTTAGGGTGTGGTCCGTTTATAGGGCCTTCTGGAGACTTCCCTGCAACATGCCTGGGTGTGGTTGTGGGCTGGGCCAAGACTCTATAAAAAGGAGCCAGCCCAGCTCCAAGTGCTCACTATTCAGAGGTCCCGGTGCAGAGCAGCAGCTACTTCCTGAGCTCCTGTCCCAGTGGCCTATTTGATCTTCCAGACATCTGACTTTCATTCTTTATTTGGAGATCCTTGTCATGGGCGGTAAGAAGGTGGTTGGGCTGGCCTCCCGATGCCGTTATCGAGAACTCTCATGTTCTTGGGCCTAATTCTTTTATGATTTGACAGAGTACTTTGCGCGTGTGAAATATGCGCTTGAGTGTTTGTGTCATTTGCAGGGTGACTTACGAATCGGCAGGATGCGCGATTCGTTTCATGATAATTTAATCTTGTTATTCATTGCACGCTACCATTTCTTGACATTTGCATGGTGGCTTAAGAATCGGCAAGACGCGCGATTCGTTTTATGGTGTTTTAACTTTGTTGTTCATTGCTCGCTACCATTTCTTGACATTTACATGGTGGCTTAAGAATAGGCAAAAGGCGCGCAATTCGTTTAATTGTACTTTGATCTTGTTATTCATTGTGAGCTGTTATTTCTTGGCATTTACATCGTGGTTTACGAATCGGCAAGACGCGCGATTCGTTTAATGATGATTTGACTTTGATATTCATTGTGTACTACCATTTCTTGGCATTTTACATGGTGACACTCGAATCGGCAAGACGCATGATTTTCTCCTCGAGTTTAATTCATGTTGTTTATTGTGTGCCACTATTCTAAGATATTTATCATGTAATATTCGAGTTGACAAGTTATGTGATTTGTTTCCTGAATCCATATTGTGTTATTCATGGTGCACAATCCTTTTATGGTGTTTAATATATATATATATATAAATCTACAATATGCGCAATTTGTGTTGAAACATTTTAAGAGTACACAGAAGATCAGAGTTTCTAGATACAATATTGTATGGTCCTAGTATGCATTCTCAAAAAAGGATTTATATGACTGGTTTAAAATTTAGTCAGAATGTTTTTCTGATTCTCATGTAAAGGAAAGTACTTGAATAAGAAAGTTTTCATTTAATCCATCTTGATTCCCTTACAGGTATCCGGCTATCTTGAAACTTAGTCATTTTAAACTTAATTCTTAGATTGTTCATGTTTTCAGAATGACTATGCTTAGAATCATAGTCTAGTATTGATTTCAGGAGATATAATTTTCATATTGTGTGTTCTAACCTTTTTCTTACTACAGGTCTCCTTCCCAGCTGTTTCCCTTCCTAATCCCATCTTCCCCTCTTGAACTCTCTTAGCCTCTGTGATTTATCTATCAGAGTCTTGGAGGTGTTCAGTGGTGGACGTGTTGGGAACGTGCGCAGACCCCGAGGATCTGGTGACTCTGACAGGTCTGCCCTTTTCTAGTCAGGTGTTCGCGGACTACCTCACGAGGCAGTGGGTTGTCCACAGAAAAATCTCGCCTTGCTGGCCGCAGACCAATGGTGAAGCTGAGTGCTCCATGCAGACCTTGAATAAAGTACTGAGAATAGTGGTGGCCAATGCCCAGAATCTTGACTGTGCTTTATATGTGTTCCTAAGGGAATACAGGCTCACCCTGCATACCACCACCAGGATGGCACCTAGTGCTCTGTGCATGAATAGACCAGTAGGAGACACCATTATACAGTGTGAGGTACCCACAACCCTGCAGGAGCAGGCCAGTTAAAGACTGTACCAACGCAAGTCTGCCAATGACCGATTGTCATGGAGGAGGCAAGCAAAATCTGCACCTCTGCATGTGGACGACCAGGTGTTGGTTCGAAACAGACATCCCGGGGGAAGTTAAGACTCCCGTTTGAGATGACGCGATCGACTGGGGTGAGGCTAAAAGGTACCCTGGTCACTGCTCAGAAGGGCCAGGAATCGGTGACCCGAAATATATCGTTCTTCAAATGATATCGATCTGACACTGCTGCTACTGATGTTTTGCCACCACCCACTGATGTTGTTGGCGGGGAGTCAGAGGCCAGTCGCCTCGACACCTCGGAGCGGGATGTCCATACACCTTGTTGAGTGTGTGTAGAAAAACAAGAGGTCCCCCACGGAGCCACACCGGAAGGATGTGAAGGTGATGGTCTGGCAGAAACATTGGAGCCAGGTAGTATGCCCGAGTGTGTGGTGAGTACTGCCCCCAGGGCTGGGTCCGAGAGATACCATCTCCATCCTAGGCCGTTACCGTCCAGTAAGCTGCAGGACTTCCCGGTGACCTGATGAGATGGTGGGCGGAGATGCCAAGGAAACAGTGTTTTGATGTGCTGGACTTTGAGTTGATATTTCCATTCAGTGATGAAAAATGTGTTGGGTATTCATATTGTTTTGTTAAAAAAAATCTTTATTCGATTGTGTATCTCACAATCATAAAAGCAGGTGATAAATACGGATAACACCAATGTGTAAACACATGAAATAAATAAATAAAATAGATCAAAGCATACAACAATTAATACCATATGATAAAATTCGCTACAAAAAGCCAAGTTCATATATAATTCTATAAAAACGTATAAGATCAATAAAACAATATGTTTAGAAACAAGAACTATTAAACCTGACTAAAAAAATATCATAATAGGAGGCCTCCCTGATTTACCTAATAATGTGATCTAGCCTTAATTACAGCACATAAATATAGAGCTAATCAATTGCAGATCATAATTATGGAAGAGACTGCAAATAGATAAAAGCTGGGTGACATTGTTTAAAGGGAATAGAATTTAGAAGTGGAATCACAAACACTTTCCTTAATTCAGAATAAAATTTGCGAAAGAAAACTATATGCATTGTACTTTTGCTGTAGCAGAAGATTCCTCCTTACACTAGCTTTCTGTGACTCAATGGCCCACCTCGAGTCAGCCAGGTAGGTAAGACAGATGTTTTTTAGACCTTTCCTAGAAAATGTTTCCAACTTGTCTGGAGTAAAGTATAACTCAAGGTGGCCCGAATCCGTGAGAAAATTCTTTATATAGTTCAGCCATGGAATTGTCAGTGAATAAGTTAATAATTGAGCGTCTTCAATGATAGCCCTATTCAGCTTAGCAGAGTCAGAAGTCCATACTTTGTGCCAAAGTAAAATTAGTTGCGTGCTTATTAAATCTGTAACATATGTTGCCCCTATTTCTGTATGACACACCAAAGTTGAAGTAGATTTTGGCACACTTAGGATGGGCCTTAAAAAATCATTTTCGGCTAGCTGTAGGGCATTGCATTTTCTGAATCCCCAAAGGCCTGCCCCATACGATGCAACTGAAACACATTTTGCATTATAAATTGCCATCATGTCTTTAGAGGTAGCCCTACCAACCTTCTTGGAATTTTTTTTTGTGGCCTTGATAGTTTTCATAAATAATAAATTCCTAGACCAAATGGCTTGCAACCAAGTACCTTTATTATTAAACATGATTCCTAAATAGGAGAAAATTTCTGTGTCATCTAATTTGACAACTTTTAGCGCAACGTGAACTTTTTTTACAGGTTTTGTGCCACAGGTCATTAGAAAGGTTTTGGAATGATTAATTCTAAGACCGAGGTCTTCCATATAGTTATCAAAAGTTGTTAACAATCACTGTAAAGCTACTGGGGTACGTACCATTTAAACGTCATCGTCCGCATACATAAGTGCTGGAATCTTTTGGGGACCAACTTGTGGAAGATCTCTGCAAGCAGTAGATAGAACATCCTCTAATTTATTAATGTATAAGGCGAACAATAAGGGGGCTAAAACACATCCTTGACGTACCCCCCGCTTTATGGGAAAGGCAGAGGTACATTCCCCCTGAGACTTATAACGCACCCTAGCACTGGCTCCTGAATATAGTTCCCTGATGAAGTGAACTATTGTGATATCTACCCCCATATCCAGTAAAATGGACCAAAGTTTACTGTGGATTACACAGTCAAATGCTGAAGTCAGGTCCACAAATACAAGGTATAAGGCTCCTGACTTGGCCTTGGTATATTTGCCAATTATAATATCTAAATTCAGGGCCTGTTCCACCGTCCCTATCCCAGCCCTGAAGCCATATTGCAGATCCAAAAGGGTATTATTAACTTCCGTCCATTCCCGCAGCCTATTTAGTACAATGCGTCCAGCAATCTTTGCAAGACTATCAAGCAATGAGATTGGTCGGCATCAAGCTGGATTTTGGCGATCTCCTTTTTTAAATATTGGGACAATAATGGACTCATCCCAAGTTGAAATAAAGGCTGTGTCACAACAGGCTTGTAAGACCTGTTTCAATAATGGGCCCCATAGTAGGACATCTGACTTCTAAATGTCGATTGGGACTCCATCTGGGCCTGGTGCTTTCCCACTCTTACTAGTGTTGATAGCATCAATAACCTCATTTAAACTAAATGATGGCGTAATAGGGTAGGAGTCTAACCTATGGCCGTTTAAATCTAGGGCTAGGTTTTCGGAGGAATATATTCTGGAAAAATGAGTAACCCACTCCTCTTCTGTGATGGCTATTTCAATAGTTGGTGGCGTTCCATCACACAAGAGGGGGGAGTTCACTATCCTCCAGAATTTGACGTTGTCATTCTGAAGACTTGCGTCATGAAGAGAATGCCATGCCTCATTTTTTACATTCTGTTTCCTATTTTTTATGGCCTTTTTATACTCTTTCCTAAAAAAAGTGATTTCACATTTGTCAGGGTTTTGGCTATGTAGGTGCTGTTTGAGTCTCTTATGGGCCTGTGTACATTCACTATCAAACCACCCTTTGTCTCCCCGTAATCTAGTTTTCACCATACTTGCTGTAAGAGACTGTTTTATTCCAGTAGTGATTGTGGTGAATGCTTTAATACACTCCTGTGATCTGGTATTATCTGAAAGACAAGTTTCACGCTCATTAGAGTATTTACTCAACAGTTGTTTCATAAAGCCTATAGGTTCAATCTGAGACCACCGAATAGTGTAACCATTCCTTGCGCCAAGTTCGATATTCACTACCTTCTCTACTGGACCCCTCTATTTATAGCTTGAGGCAGTACAAGGCTTAAACTTTGAGGATAGTGGTCACTGAACACAATATCATGAATTTGATACTCAGATGTGCAAAAAGCAAAATTGTTAGAAACTAGTATAAAATTGATTATTGTTTTAGCACACCTGCCATTAAAAGTAGGTTTTAGCTGTGAGTTGCCATCACTTAGAGTGTTGCAGAAAAAAAGGTCAAATTTGAATAAGACGTCATTCAACAAATTACCGTAATGGTTATGTGTGAAGTGGAATGAATCATCAATTCCACCTGTGCCAAGGGAACAAAGTTTCTCATCTATTTGAGGGCACAAGTGAGTATTGAAATCGCCCCCCCAAACAATAAAGGTCTCTTTGTGTGAGTAATTACATACACGGTCCAAATCTTCCTGCAGTAACCTAAGTATAGATAAAAATCTTCGTTGGGGGGCATTGTTATAAAAGTTAATAATCACCATTTGTGCTTTATTTTTTAATTCACATACTATCAATTGATAAAATGTGTTAAAAATTTAGCTAAAATCCTTTGCTAAATCAAACTTATTAGAAATAAATGTGGACAGTCCACCCTTGGCCCTGCCCCATGAACTAGGAATTGCAGGGGTATGAAATGTCCTAAAACCATTTATATGAATAGGATTCACGGACCAAGTCTCTTGTAAGCAAACGCAAGAAAAAGATCTGATAAATTCCAACCACCCTCATTCTCGATTTTAGTACGCAAACCCGCCACGTTCCAAAATAAAAAATTGTCTCCCACTATGTTTCTACCTGATCCCACAGGTACATGTTGTGTTACTTTCCTTGTTGGTGAGGAGATGTTAATCTCCATCTCTGTGTGGAATATGGTAGTTAATGTAGATATAGCCAATTGGACGGAAGCTCCACTTATTGGAGTTTCATCAATAACGTCCTGTCTGGGTAATTTTTCCATTTCCATCTTTGTATCTCCCATGCTCCCCACCAGGCCATCGCCACCCTTCAGTAGGTCAGGCACAGAACTCGTCGGTACAGGGTTAATCCTGCCCACGGTCTGGTCTATTAACAGTCAATCAACTTCTTCCAAGGAAAGGGCATGAAATCTGTTCTTAGTAGGAACCGTGTAATTTCTCTCAAATCTACTTTGTTGTTTTACAGAGTTAGGACTAGATCAATCATGCCTTGGGTTAAAATTATTTAAAAAAACTAAAGGGAGCAGTGAAATGCCATTATCGGTAATCTGTCGGGGATCTAAATTACTCAAAATGTCTTGAACCAATTTTGGGGTTTTAAACGAAAGTACCACGCAGTCGCCTCTTAATGTTTTATGGTTCCTACCCACCCATTTTACCCTTCTGACCATTTTAATATCTTCAAAGAGTGGGTTGATCATGCCAGGTTCCATACAAGTCCCTATCCAATTCAAGGATTTATTTCTCAAAGTTTTCAATGTTTCCCTATTCTCCACGGGTAAGGTAGGGACATTTGCAAGAACTACCACGTACGGAGTTGCTGCGGGAGGAAGATCTAATGTGTCTCTTATGTTGGTGGAATATCCCAGGAGGGTTTCAGTCTGTTCTGTGGCTCCACACCATTTGTGTTTGCTTTTAAATGTTGGGAGCTTCTAGTACTGGTTGGAGAAAAGCAAGGATCTGCGTGTCGTTGAGTGACCTGGGAAATAATTGGTGGGTTGTGACATTTTTTGAGAGAGTTTGAATTTCGGGTTAAGTCTATGTCACCATGATGTTGGGTGATTACAGGTGGTGGACCTAAAGACTGTGCCTTCATTAAATTGAGCATTAACTCTACATTTTCCTCCACTTGGGTTAAACGCTTTATCATTAGCTTAAAGGATGACCTAACTAGATGTTCCAAAGCATTGATAGTGTCTAGGGTGTTAACTTTTGCTTTAGCTGTGGTTTGTTTAGGCTTCTGGCCAGGTTTTATATGTTCAAAATTAGTTTGAACTTGTTCCATGGATTGAATTCCAAAGTTGCCATATCTGTTTATCATAGATGGCTCTTGACTAGAGGGTCTGCCCTTTCTAGCTAGCTTAGGGTTCCTTGTGCGTTTGGGTGAAGGTGAGTACTCATCAGCCTCTGAGATAGACTCATTTAGATAGTGGATACATCCATTTAAACCTTTTGTTTGGATCCCGCTTTCCAACAACTTTGTCGATTTTGGAGGGGTTGATACTAGCGTAAGAGAGTTTTTAAGATTAGGAGAAGATCCTGACGGGCACTTCTGAGTTAGTATCCTTTCCTCAACGTTAGTAATCTGTTTATCGATAGCACCCATTGCTCCTGAAATAAATTTTAGTATTGAAGAGTGATCTTTGTGAGTGGTAATATCTTTTGCACTTAATTGCTTCATCTTGCCCATTTTTGGCTTCTTGCTTTATACTAGGAGATTCAGCCAATATTACTCCAAAATCCGTCTGGCTAATAACTAGATTTAGGAAGGCTAAGACAGATGAGAATAATCTAAAATAATCTTACAGCAATACAAGGATAAGAATAACCTTATCAAAATACAGGGAGACTATTAGCAAGAATACCTCCTAACAACCACACACTTCCAAGTCCCAGAGTCACAATCGTGGAGGAAATGTCGGGGGGCAACCCTGCATCTTCCCGGCGGTGGCGGGCGAAGGACGGGCCCGCCCTTGGCCCAGGTTTCGCCCAGACGCCACCCGCGCGCGTCCCGCAAAGCAGGAGCACAAGCGTTGTTTAAAGGGGCCTCCTGGCCCTGCCCCTCCTTCTGGTGCAGTCAAATCGCGCTTCCCGCAAAGCGGGAGTGCAAGCGTTGTTTAAAGGGGCCTCCTGGCCCTTCCCCTCCTCCTGGTGCAGTCAATTTGCGCTTATTGTTTTGTTTATTTGGGGAAAGAAGGGATGTTATGTTTGCTGCATGGACGGGTCCAATTGGGATTGGGATCCTCCCCGTCCAGGCCACTATTACCCCTGCATGGGGAGTAAAAATGGGATGCCCCTGACTTAAGGGGCAAGGAAATAAAAGGGGACTGCAAAGTTTTAACGTCAGTCCAAAACCGATACCTGTTTGCCGGCTCATTACTTCACAAGTGTTTTCCGCGCAACCACTACCACAGGGAACACAACAGAAGGGACCTGAAAATGTAATCAAGGACGTGTGCTCCAATGAATTAATGCTGATGGGTGCGTCAAAATCATATTATTCAAGGTACACTCACAAGTAGAAGTGTAGAAACGATATGTATGTTTTGATTCTGAGATTAATCAACTGAAAAATGTATGTATTTATGTTCTATGTATTGGGATTACGGTTTTGCAAGTAGAAGTTATATAATCACAATTATTTGCCATTTACTACACTCATGAGGAGAAATGTTCATATAGCCATGTATTCCAATGTGTAATGAACTGTTTGTTAAGGTGAGTCAAGTGAAAGCCTGCAATGTTTTTCTATGTGTCTTCCATGTGTAGTTTTGCTTGTGTTGCAGTATTTTTATATGCAGGTGCATCTGCACAAGTCTACAGCTAATGAAGGGCATGTTGTGTGTTTGATATAAAGGGGTATGGGAAGAGATGCCAGCAAGGACACGGAGCACTAACAAACAGAAGAAAGAAGAACTCCCTTTTGAGCTCCTAGACCAGGAAGGTACCCAAGGTCATCCTGATCTTTGGTTTGTGGGATGGAAGGCTAATGGGAGTTACAAATTCCAAACTCTGCACAGAAGATGGAAAACTACTGGTGACGATAAGGTGGACTCGAAGGCTCTGCTAGGTTTAAAGTGGTGTTCATTTAATTAGGCGAGACAGATCCTTTTGATCCTTTGACTAGAGCAGATTCCTTTGAGACTTAGATGAATAAAGATCTCTTCATTCGTAATTGACTGAGTTGCTTCATGCCACGCACATCTCACTTGCAAAATCTCTACTGAGACTTCTGTTATACTGACACTTTTTGACTATTATCAATTTCCTGCTTTTCCAGAGGAATCTATAGTTTTCCCCTATAGTTAAATTACAATATTTTGATTTAATTAGTTTTCAAATGATTAGACAGGAGAATCACAATTTAGATTCTGATCTCCAAGTGTTGTTCCCTTTCTTTTGTATTGCTGAAACAGCATTACTTGCATGTCTTATGTGTGTTTGATTTCATCTAATTAGACGCTTTACTTCGCCCTTGGTGATTTTATAGTTGTATAGTATGCTTCTGAGTCTCATTTACATAAGTCTGTCCTTGACTTTGTAACAAACCTTTGAACTTGAATTTCCTTCTCTGAGATTTAATGTGTGACTGATTGGGTTACACTGTTAATTGAATTGAAAGTCTTAATTTGATTCTCCTTACCCCTCAGTGCTCCTAAAAAAGATCAGTCAAAACAAGTGAAACTAGAAAATGGACCAGATTCGTTCTCACTCGTCTTGCTCTTACTCTAGTCCATCAGTTGCAAATAAGAGTTTATTCAGCATCTAAGGGTGGGATAGAGCAGGGCTTTAAGTGGGAAGCAAAAAGTAGAGGGGGTCTATAAAAGGGGCATGACCTGTGTAAATAAGGGCATTGGTTAAACATGTAACCAAAATGTTTTTGATCCCCATAGTGTGGCACGCAACTGGTATTTTGGTGCAAGATTCAGTAAATGTGTGAAATATAAACAAACTAAATGGCTGATATTGCTTATCTTAATGTTTTTTACATTAATTGTTCAGAAATTGAGCAGTGTTATTTGTCAGTAAAGTTAAGGACATGAATATAGGGCTCAATAGCGACCCGTCATAATGTCCATCAGACCACTTTTTGCAGAATCATTACATTGCATTTATTTGTGGTGAGCATAGAAAACCAGTGATGTGTAATATTCAACTGATTTGGATAGGTGTTTGCTACAGTGCAGTATGCTCAGAAATTAGTTTTTTAATGTTTTTACTAGAGAAATATAATTAATTTGAAGGTACACTAGTTTAAACTGGCTCAGAAGATCAAAAACAGGATGAGACAAACATTCATGCACAATTTGGTAAACAGTAGTTTGAGCTACTTCCTACAATGGGTGCAGATGCAAACTACAAATGGGAAGGGGCCATCTGTACTTGACAATGGTGAGGGGGAGATTAGGGTATGTTTCCTGTCCATCATCTCTATTTCAAATGATAAACAATTTCCATAAAACCCTTCCAACTTTGTATAATGGTAAACATGAAGTGTTATTTCTAAGCTGTCCAATTCCCAGAGAGAAATAATTTGAACTCTATGGAAAACCTAACAGTAAGCAAGGTTTCCCCATGCAGCTTCTCCCCTTTTGACCCACAACGATTGTGTTAACACACCTCAGTAGTGTTAGCAACAGGGGATACAACCAAGACTATGACATACACCGACTTCACTTCATAAGCTATATCACATAATAATAATATTACATTCTCTACATTAACTTAACATACCCAGTCTGTAATCCTCAACATTCTTACACACAAACTAACATTCCCTCACCCTTTACAAGCAATAGCATCTGACTCCACTTGATTCAACAACAATACATGTAAGGATTTCTTCTGAGAACAAAAGGCTAATCTCACTAATCAAAAAACACAGCTAAATTAACCAGTAACTTTGGGTTCTGGAGTAGCATGCTACTCACTATAAAGTGCTTCAACATCTTATCAGGAGTACTAAGCACCACATAAAGGTAATTATATTACAATATTATAAAATAAACAATATCATAAAATAAGTCCAGGCAAGTGCATGTGAATATAAGGCAAATGTTAAACAAAAGGACTGTGTTTGAGGTATTGAATTTAATCTTCTTAATCTTACTTCTTCACAAGGAGGTAGTTATTATAGAATCAGACGAAGCAGTTTTCTCTTATTTAAGATTAATGACCGGTTAAAGATATTTATTTAATAAACAATGAAGAGAAAGCATTGTCTGACACATGTTTTGTGACTGTCTCAATGTCACATGCCGCTTCTTCAAGGCCTTAAAACTAAGGAATCCAAAATTATCTTTCACAAATTGCTTACAAATTCTTCTTATAGCAAAGGTAATCTGTCTCTCATAACATATGGGATTTAGTTTCCCAAAATAAGAGATTCTGGCATCAAAAAAATTGTACTTTTCACAAACCATTGCCTTCTCTTAAAAAATCAAACTTAAATGTTTCATTTTCTTTTATGAAACACATTCCGTGTTCCTTTAAGGAAAATGGGCTGTAATACAAAAAAAGGATTTATTACAAAGCAATCACAGACATGATGGTTTGCTGACCCATGCAGGACACCATTCCGGTGATGGCGACAATTCCTAGTGGGTCACAAATTGTGATATGATATTTGTGAGCTAGATCGATTTGCGAACCACCAGGAATCACTTTTTTAAAATACATTAGGAATAGCAATTTTTTAAGTGTGATACCCAAATAATCGTAATTAGAAGATCGCTATTCATAATGTTAGTACATCTGGCCCAAAATCAGAGCATTTATCACTACAAAAACCAAGGTTGCAATGTGTAAAAAATACATTAGAAGTCACAAATTGGTTTGTGACTCCCAGTGTAAACACTGTAGCGTCTTACACATTGTTAGGAAAAAGTGGCATGGATTGGGTGGCTCCCATGCCTAGCAATTTCAAATGACTTGTTCGTGATTTGCAACCTCAAATGGAAACCATTGTTGAATGATCAACTCTTTGAAAAGGATTGAAATTGGATTTGTAAAGCTAAATATGTCCCTGATGAACCTCTTCCACTTTGACAATCTCAAATGAGGGCACAGGAGGAGCAGACTACTGCATGCTTCCTTACATACATATGCATCATGCCTCTATTTTCCATTTTTAAATTGGAGTATCTGTCCGTCAAACGGTCAAGGGCTGCAATTTTGCCATTGTTGTAATGCAACTTACATGTGTAAGGTGGGATTTTTAACCCCTTTGCTGCTAAGCCCCCTCACCCCATGCTAAGCCTTTTTGTCTATTTGGGATAGTTTGTACTTAGGCCCCCATAACCCTTTGTCCACATTAACTAACTATGCCAAATTTGCATCAATTTTTTCCAACATCCCGAGGATTCTAATGGTACCCAGGGTTTGTGGTTTACCCTGGTGGGGACTGAGAAATTAGACAAAATACATCTAAAATGTGATTTTTGGGGCAAAATGGGAAAAAGTGCAGCAAAAGAAAGCATCTGTCTTTTTCCCTGCAAATGGCATCAACAAAGGGTTTGCAGTGCTAAAAATCACAATCTTCTCAGCTTTCAGGAACAGGCAGACTAGAATAAGAAAAACAAAATTTTCAGCACAGTTTTGGCATTTTACTGGGACATTATCTATTTTTCCTGTATTTGTGCTTTCAACCTCCTTCCAATTAGTGACAGAAATTGGTGTCAAACCAATGATGAATCCCAGAAAGCTATACATTTCTGAAAAGTAAATAAAGTCCTAAATTCAGCAAGGGGTCATTTGTGTGTATCCTTCAAAGTTTTCCTATTGAAATAAAACAATATTGAACTTGAGGTGAAAAACACAGCCATTTTTGTCTATGGTTTCATCTGTAACTTTTTTCACCTATGGCATGTTTTCAAAAGCAATATACCTTTACGTCCGCTGGATACTTCTGCTTGCAGATATATAGAACGTATAGGTTCATCGAGAACCCAAGGTACCCAGATTCAATAAATGAGCTACATCCTGCAATTGGTTTTCATTGTGTTCCGGTGTTAGACCTGACAGCCTTTGGGTGATCATCCCCCAACTTTTTGCCAGCCTCCCTCCACTTTTCTGACACTGTTTTTGCTGGGTTTAGGACTCTGCACACTTTACCACTGCTAACCAGTGCTAAAGTGCATATGCTGTCTCCTCTAAACATGGTAACATTGGTTTATCCCCAATTGGCATATTGGATTTACTTATAAGTCCCTAGTAAAGTGCACTACATGTGCCCCGGGCATGTAAATTAAATGCTACTAATGGGCCTGCAGCACTGATTATGCCACTCACATAAGTAGCTTCTTAACCATGTCCCAGGCCTGCCATTGCAAGGCCTGTGTGTGCAGTTTCACTGTCACTTCGACTTGGCATTTAAAAGTACTTGCCAAGCCTTAAACTCCTCTTTTTCTACATATGCCACCCCTAAGTTAGGCCATAGGTAACTCAGAGGGCAGGGTGCTATGTAGGTAAAAGGCAGGACATGTACATATGTGCTTTATATGTCCGGGTAGTGAAAAACCCCTACATTCTTTTTCCAATACTGTGAGGCCTGCTCCTTTCATGTGCTAGCATTAGGACTGCCCTCATATTCTTTTTGGGTGGCAGATTCTGATCTGAAAGGGGTAACCAGGTCATATTTAGTATGGCCAGAATGGTAATAGAAACCCTGCTTTATTGGTGAGGTTGGATTTTATATTACTATTTTAGAAATGCCACTTATAGAAAGTGAGCATCTCTCTGCACTTAAAAAACATCTGTGCCTTACAGCCTGTCTCCAATCAACGTCTGGGCTGGGCAAGAGTGTCTGCATTGCATGGAGGATTGTTTTTGTGCAGGAAGGCACACCTTCCTGCACAAAAACAATCTTGAGAGGTGCTTTCCTCTTTCTGTGTGCGCTGTAGAATGCACCACACATAAAAAGAGGAAAAAAATAAAAATAAAGATATTTCTCGTTGCGCATCGTCTGCGGAGGCACACGGTTTTGGCGCATCCTCAGGTTTACCAGGGCTATTAAATCTAAGGATGCATCAAAACCCATTGGTGTTGTGTGGGGACACCCACTGCAATGCCCATGTAATGCCCTTCTCACTCAGAGTAAGGCAACGTAGTAATTAATGCTGGCTTGCCTTACTCCATATCTAGAAGTCCATTCAAAACCATGCAAAGTGGCTTTGGGTGACCTACTAGATATGGTTGCACGGAATGCACCACTGTTGCCTCAAATAATGATGCAACTGCTGTGCAAGGGGTTCATAAATATGTCCCTCTAGATGCACTTAGAGTGACTGCTTTGTGACCTGAACATTTAGTACATTGAGCCCTGTCTACTTTACTTACTTGCTGTTGATTTCTGTAAAACCTGAAAGTCATACTTTTCAAGCATGTCTTGGTGAATTCACCCTTTTATCTTTCTAGGGTTATTAAATCAAGTCCATTAAACTGAATTGTTGACAACTGTGTTAGTGAGCTCAATGCTAAAGAAGGCAATAGGTCTCACATTGGCTGCCAATGTTTCTCTTTTGTTAATGTGTGTTCGTACCTAGTCTTTGCAATTTGTTTGCTAGAGGAGCTGCAAAGCCCTTACCAACATAAACGAAAAGTATTGCTAAAAGTAAAAAGTATTTTGGTTGTAAAACACACTCATTGTTATTGTAGTGCTAGGCAGTGAAGGGTTTATTTTGTGTGGGGATGTGCTTGTTTGAAAGAGAAGAATGCGTCACTCACACAAATTTAGCTAATGGCTGAAGTGGTCCAACGCAATGCCTCATGTTCGATGCCTGATGAGATGCATATATACATCTGGGCATATCAGGTGCACTTACGGCAGCTAATGCAAAAAACAACAAGGTGATGGTTAGAATGTTTGAATTAATCTCAGCCTTTGGCAATCGCTCGGGCCGCATCCCAATCCATAATTTTTTTGCCCACAATGCCACCCCAGTTTTAACCAAACCATATGCAAATCAGTCTTGACCCTGTTCTCCATGGGAACAGTCTAGCCTGAACTGCCATGCCAGGTTATCCCTGGACTGGAAACAAGAATCCTGAGACCGCTTTCAGGGTATCACCTCTCATCAGTCAGGCTAGCTTAAATCCAGTGGCACAGTGAGCCTGGGACCCATGTCTGTTCATACCAGGTGCACCGATGGCACATAATGAAAACAACAAGGTGATGGATGGAATGCTTGAATTAATCTTAGCAACCAACAATAGCTCAACGCTGCATCTGAATCATCATTCTTTTGCCCACCATGCCACCGCAGTTTTCACCCTGCCATATACAAATCAGTCTTAATCGTGCTCCCCATGGGAACAGTTGAGCCTAAACTGCCAAGCTAGGTCGTTCCTGGACCAGAAACAAACATCCTGGGACCCATTTCAAGTTATCACCTCTCATTAGCCAGGCTAGCTTATATCCACTGTCACAGTGAGCCTGGGACCCATGTCTCGGTATACCCAGCACAGTTAGGGCAGCTAATGTAAAAATAACAAGGTGATGGATGGAATGCTAGAATTAATCTCAGCCACTGGCAATCACTTTAGCCACATCCCGACCCATTGTTTTTTGCCCACCATGTAACCACAGTTTGGACCAGCCATATGCAAATTAGTCTTGACCCTGCTCCCCATGGAAACAGTCCAGTCTGCGCTGCCAGTTCCTCCCTAAACCAGGAACAAGTATTCTAGAACCAGTTTCGGGGTGTCACCCCTCATCAGCCAGGCTAGCTGAAATACAGTGGCACAGTGAATCCAGGACCCACGTCAGGGTATACCCAGTGCACTTAAAGCGGCTAATGCAAAAACAACAATGTAATGGGTGAAATGCCTGAAATAATCCCAGCAATCGGCAAACGCTCGGGCTGCATCTCCATTAATTGTTTTGAACCACCCCACCACATTTAGGACCCAGACAAATCAATCTTGATTCAGCTCCTCATGGGAACATTGAAAGCCAGACCTGCTAGTCCAGGTCCTCCCTGGACCGGAAAAAAGCATCCTGGGACCGGTTTCAGGGTGTCACCCACCATCAGCCAGGCTAGCTTGAATCCAGTGACACAGTGAGTCCAGGACCCATCTCTGGGCATACCCGGTGCAATTAGGGCAGGTAATGCAAAAATAACAAGGCAATAGATAGAGTGCTTGAATTAATCTCAGCTACTAGCAATCACTGGGGCTGCATCCCAATCTACCATTATTTTGCTCACCATGCCACCACCATTTGAAGTTTGGACTCTGTCAACACAGTGAGCCTGGGAACCACATCTGGGCATACCTGGCACACTTAGGGTGACTAATGAAAAATTAACAAGGTGAATGATGTAATGCTTGAATTAATCGCAACCACTGGCAATCGCTCAGGCTGCATCCCAATCCATCGTTCTTTTGCCCAACATTCTACCCCAGTTTGGACCCAGCAATATGCAAATCAGTCTTGAGCCTGAGGTCCATGGGAACAGTCCAGCCCGAGCTGCCAGGCCATGTCCTCCCTGGTGTGCAAGCAAACATCCTGGGACCAGTTTTGGGAAATCACTTCTCATCATCCAAGCTAGCTTGATTCCAGTGGCACAGTGAGCCTGGGAACCACGTATGGGCATAACAGGTGCACTTAGGGCAGCTAATACAAAAGCACAATGTGATGGATGGAATGCTTGAGTTAATCTCAGCTTCTGGCAATCACCTGGGCAGCATCCCAATCCATTGTTTTTTTGCTCACCGTGCCTCCCCGGTTTCAAACCAGTCATATGGAAATCAGTCTAAACCCTTCTCCCCCTGGGAACAGTCGAGCCTGAACTCTCAGGCCAGGTCCTCCCTGGACTGGTAAGGCATCCTGTGAATGGTCTTATGGTATCACCCCTCATCAGCAAGGCTAGCTTGAATCCAGTGGCACAGTGAGCACAGGACCCATGTCTAGGCATATCCGGCAAACTTATGGTGGCTTATGCAAATACAGAAAGGTGATGGGTGGAATGCTTGAATTAATCTCAGCCACTGGAAATCACTCGGGCTGCATTCCAATCTACCATTATTTTGCTCACCATGCCACCACAGATTGAAGTTTGGCCCAGCCATATGCAAATCAGCCTTGACCCTGCTCCCCTGGGTAACAATGTAGCCCAAACTACCAGGCCAGATTCTCCCTGGACCGGTAACAAGCATCCTGTGACTGGCCAGATTAGCTTGAATACAGTGGCACAGTGAACCCGGGACCCAATTCTGGGCATACTCAGTGCACCTAGGGCAACTAAAGCAAAAACAACAAGGTGATGGATGGAATGCTTGTGTTAATCTCAGCCACTGGCAATCGCTTGAGGCAGCATCCTAAACCAATTTTTTTTTGCTGAACAGGCACTCCCAGTGTGGAACCAGGCATAAGCAAATCAGTCCTGAAGCTGCTCCCCATGGGAACAGCCCAGTCCGAACTGCCAGGCCGGGTTCTCCCTGGACCCGTTTTGGGGTATCACCCCTCATCAACTGAGATAGCAGTAGCACAGTGAGCCCGGGACCTATGTCTGGGCATACCTAGCGCTTAGGGCAGGTAATGCAAAAAGAACACTGGATTTAGGCCCAGATCTGTGACCGGGATGAATGTTTGACATTGTTCATCATTACATCCATCCATCATCTCTTCTTCTCTTATTTTTGTATCTATCTATCTATCTATCTATCTATCTATCTATCTATCTATCTATCTATCTATCTATCTATCTTTATATATAGTGTGTATATATATATATATATATATATATATATATATATATACATACATATATATATTAGATATATAGTGTGTATATATATATATATCTATATATATATATATCTATCTATATATATATATATATATATATATATATATATATATATATATAGATAGATATATATATATATATTTTACCTAGTGGGGGTTGCCGCTGGACAGTCATAGTTACAACCTAGTTTCATTTGACAGTTCCATCAGCTGCTGCCTGGAAACTTTTGGGGTGATCCGTCCAGGGGGGGCCAAGAAAAAAGGGGGAGTCCCAAAACACGTTTTTCCCATAATTTTTCCAAAGAGATTTTGAACAGCGATAGCACAAAAACTACTGGATGGAATTACACCACAATCGGCATGAAGACAGGCCCTTGTCCGGAAAGAGTGCTTTTTTGTTTTGGTGTAATTTCATTCAGTAGCTTTTGAAAAATTAAGGGGAAACCAAATTTGTATGTCTAGGGACGTGAAGGATATGCGACCCCAAACGATCTTGTGCTGAGATCTGATTGGCTGATAACACTTCATTAACAGAAGCTATTGGAGTGTTGGCAGCCATCTTGGGACTCTGCAGAAATCGAGTCCTCTCAAAAAAAAAGTTATAAAAAACAAAAAGGGCCAGGGTACGAACACCATGACCCCCTAGCTCTGGTGGTGGGGTCCCAGAGGGACCTCCCCAGAGCTAAAAAGCATTTTTTTTAAAAATTCACGAGCAGAGATGCAGTGGATCCGCAAATCCGTTTGTAAATTATTTTTAAAAAATGAAGTGCGGTCTCCCACGCTTCTCAGTTTAATGCCCGAGTGGACCAAGTCCTGGGGGCTTTTAAAAAAAAAAAGCATGGGGGGTCCTGCTGGACCCTTCTGATGCCCTAGGAACTGACACCTCCCTGGGGGTTTAAGGTAATATGCAGGAGGGTGCCTCCTGGCTCCCTACCACTGCCCCAGAGACCACCATCTCCCCGGGATGATCCCGCAATTAATGTTGGGAGGCCCTGTGGGGGCGCGAGTTGTAGTTACCTTAGGGCACGAGTTATAGTTACTAGAGGTAACTCTAACTATAACTAGTGAATTTCTATGGTTTTGTATGTTTAAAATGTGAGCCTAACTATAACTTCCCTGTAACCTTTGATTTTTTTAAATGAATTTCTATGATTTTTTAAAATTCTATTTTGTAACTATCACATCCCTGTAACCTTTGTTTTTTTTCAGTGATATATAAACTTCACTTCCTCCACAAGCCACTTTTGTTAGGAGTTCCTCCATATCTCCTCCATACGGCTCCACAAATAAAAAGGCAGCATTAGTTTTGAAAGTGCAAGTGCATGCACAAATGCTCACAAAATTCGATTTGGTGACATATTTTGGCCAGAGCCTTCAACTCTTCCTAATGTGCAGAACACTGCAAGTTAATTAAGGTGAGGTATCATGCCCCACCTAATAAGGGGAAAAGAGAAACTACTAACCATTTGCCTAACGTTTTTTCGTGGATCTAGAACATTTTGTTCTCTGATATTTCATATATTCATATCAGGAACCTCAAATTAAATGACGTCATTTTTCGGCTCAATCAAAAGATTATATATAAAGCATTCTCAACCATCAGTAATCCATTTATCTCCATTTCTCCTCTTACACAGGTACAGTACCATACCTTATTTTCACATTCACTTTGTAAAGTACATTTGTTTAATCTCGAGAGCCCTAATTCATTTTAGCCTATGAAATGTGCATTTGTCAATTATATTTATTTTTTATTTTTAGTATTCAATAACCTTTGGATCTATTCCCTGTCACCTTTCCTATTTGTGAGATACATTTTCTTACTCCAGTACCACCAGCATTCCTCTTATTCCTTATATAAGTCACTTTCCACTTTGGCACACTCACCTGTCACTCACTATGCAAAATGGAATGCACACCTACTTGTTACATTCACTCAAAGGGACACCCAATTCTCATTCTTTAAATCCATTTACAGTGGAGTAGTGCCACTTCCTACACAAGACATTGGATTGCCTCAAATACTTTCATTCAGTGTGTCCATTTATTTTCCCACACTTAAATTTGAGGTCCTAATATTAGTTGTAAACCTTAAAATATCCACGGAAACATATTTTCCAAATCAACACAACCTAACCTTAAACCTTCCCATTCAGGCTCAGAAGTATTAATTTCAAAATTCTCAATATACAGCTAATGATCTAAAATCACAATGCATTGTTAATCCTCAAATCGGAATGCAACTATTATGAATGCAATAGACTGGAGCCAAGCGATGCAAACACAACTAAACAACTCAGTGGTCTTCCTTTGGACAGGACATCTGATCAACAAGCCAATACTAGATCAAAAACCATAAGTTCACTGGCTCCTGGCTATACATCTGTCCAAAGGCACCAACCTACTAATGTGGATGCTTCAAGAACTAATACTGTGAAACAAGAAATTGTCCCCCCTTAAACAGCAGGCTAACAGTGAACGCAGGAACCCATGGCCGCTCGTTTGTGGCAAAGCCTGCAGTGGCGCCTAGACAAAACCCAACTTTGCACACAGCTGTATCCCTCCAGTGAAAACGAAGCCCTTTACACCAGGTCCCTGGAAAATCTGGTAGGGCGTCTAATTCAGAAGCTTCCATCCCCATCCCTGGTCTTCTCCACACATAAAAACACTAAGAATGGCACCGGCTCAAAATGAACCGTCACAACAACCAACGCCTTCAAGGTATGAGGGATTCCCCCTTAATTTGCAATTTCAAGCACACTATACCTCACTGGGGAACCATGACATCCTGAATAGAGGGAACCTAGTGCGACTCCTAAAAGCAATTCCAAAGCCTAACACCTTGTCCTCAGCAGAATTAACAACTGTACAGTTTCAATCAGGTAAGGATAACAACCAACCAGAAGCTACTCTAGCAACTTGGGAATCAGTATAAATAGTAGACCACATTCTGTCCTTCTAATCGCGCTTCGAGATCTTTAAAACCAGGCCAGAGTTGGACAGATACCCGTTTCCGCTTTTAAGCTCCAATGACCCCTCAGGAGCGACGCACAATCTTTAACGGTCTTGAGGGGGGCTCTAGGTGTTACCCCCATGCATCCAGATAATCAAAGAACCCATCCCACCCAAACTCAAACATTATCCGCTGATGTCAGATGGGGCTGGCTCCCACAGGCTCTTAATGCCACTCATCTTGTATGAGAAATGCAACCATCAGAGGCATGCCCAGCACAGAAACACCTAAGGCTTCTATCCTGGAATATAGCAGGTGCCCAATCACTGTTAGAAACTGGTTTCCCACCTAAAGCCTGGCACAACATGGACATAATTGCACTTCAGGAAACCTGGTCACAACAGGATCTTCCGCTTTCAGGTTTCACGTCTTTCCAAATAAATGCAGTCAAGCACAAGCAGCATTGAAGGCCAAGTCGGGGTCTAGCAGCCCTCTTCTCACTAGACCTGAAAATGGATATAGAAGAGCTGCCACAAGAAGGCCTAGACTGCCAAGTGCCCAAACTATGTAAATGGACCTCTAACGATAGGCCACTGATGCTGCTGGTCAACTCATATATTCATCCCGGCTTTTCTCACAAGCGGGCTGCAATAAAAAGGCTAACAGCTATTATCTCCCACTACCAGCAGACCCACCCAGATTAGGACATCATCCTGACTGGAGATTTCAACTCAAACTTAATTAAGGTGCAAGAGGATGATAAAATATTAAGTGCTGACAATTCCTGCTGGAACGTCCCGACACAGGTGTCATCGAACTTTATATGTTGTGACCAGCTGGGAGCGAAGTTGGTGACATCATTGGAATACCTCAAATTACGGGTCCTAAATGGAAGATTCCCGGTCGACTCTCCACCAAGCCACACTTTCCATGGCCCTAGCGCACAGTCCATCCTAGATTACACCTTAGTTACATTGCCTTTGATCCCCCTGGTACGACAATTCAAAATAAAATACACCACATCCAGCAACCATTCCTACCGAATATTCACCCGTAGGTCCTTGTTGCCTGAGCATCAACATGTCCTGGTACAAGTGGGCTCTATAGAGTTAACGAGCTTGAAGAGACTACATTGGTCACCTGACACAATAGAAACCTTATCTTTATCTGCAAAGCTGCAGATGCTGGAGATCCTCAAAAACCACAGACATATAATGAATGCCTGGGAAGGTTTCAGAGAGTAAATACTGGAACAGCACTCTTCCCGCAATCTATCATGGCCAGTTTGGCGAACCAGCCAACTCACCCCAGCCCGCCTTTCAAAGTCAAGCTACCTCCTTAAAAAAGCTTAAAGGAAGCTGGCGAGAAGCCTGAAAGCTCGCCCAGCCAATCAGATCCTCTGGGAACAACTGAAGAACACAAAAAAAGAGTATAAAAGACAAAAATGGAAAGAAAAGGTCGAAGGCAAGAGCTCTTTTTGGTTAAAACTAATACATGCTGTGAAATGAAAAAACCTCAGTAAATTCTGGGAAATCATCAACCATCTAAATACTCGAGGGAACTTAATTAACAATTCAAACATCCTGAAAGGGACTGGGTGAGCTATCTCAAGACAATTTTTTCAATGAAGTGCCATCACTGTGGAAATACACTCCAACTGCCATCACGAACACCTAAAAGGGGAAATATCCCCCCGCTGGAAGACGGGTAGATGGCTGATCTCACTCTGTCCACTGACAGGACATGCGGGGCACTCTTTAAGGCCCACCAGGAAGGAGCCCCCGGGCCAAATGGCTTTCCACAAGCCATCTTTAGGGAAGAAGCAGTCTTCTGCTCAGAAGTGCTGACCTCCCTCTACCAGGAAGCAAGTCTAGGAGGAGGCATCCCAGAGAGCTGATGAGGCTCTATAATCAAGCCTATCTTTAAGGGGGGCAATAGAGGCAATCCGGGTGACTACAAGCTAATTGCCCTTAGAGTTAAGGCAAAAAACTCCGCCTCTCTGCTCCTCGCTGAATTAACAGCATAGTCAGAAAAACAAAATATTATTCCATCTAATCAAACAGGCATCAGGAAAGGGGTAGGAGCCATGATGAATATCATAATAACCTCCTTTCTGGTACAGCAGAGCAGATGGCGGCATAGAAAACTACATCTTGGCTTTATTAATTTTAAGGCCTTCTTAGACCGAGTGAACAGACATCTGTTCTGAAGCAAACTGAAGCTATGGGGTCTTCCGCCCCCCCCTCCTGAATGCAATAATCACGTTAAACTCTGACACATGGGTACGTAAAAAAATCGGAGATAGGACGAGGCTCTCAAGGAAATTCTCTATAACCTTTGGTCTGAAACAAGTCTGTGTGCTCACCTCGCACTTGTTAAACTTATTTATGGCAGACTTGACTCCAGCTTTGGATGCCAGGAATGTTTAACCCCCCCCCACAGTTGGGAGGTATCTTACTGTCACACTTATTATATGCGGACGATCTGGTACTGTTCAGCCGTACCAAGGTCGGGCTACAAAGATCTTTAGATATTTTGGCCAACTACGTTCACTCCAACCAGCAGGAAATCAACGTGTCCAAATCTAATGATGCAAGCACACTCTCAGACCAAGGATGGCTTTAAACAATATTTTGCTAGAGGCAGTGCCATATACAAATATCGTGATATATCGTGCAAAGAGTTTCAGCACTAACATTTGCTTTCTCTCTCCTGGCCAAGATTGCTACACGGTCCATCATTCTGTCCACTGCTAATGGTCATCTTGTCCATAATGCTTCCCACACTAACCCACGCTAGAGTGGCTATACATGGTCTGGAAAAGCCCCTGATAGATAAAATCCAGTTCAAGGAATTCAGGCGAGTCTTCAAATGACCAAATTCCGCTTCACCAGCACAGCTACGCCTTGAATTTGGACTTGTACGGCAAGACTTGGCCGCAAGCTTAGTATAAAATCAGCCACTCAGCGAACAAATTGAATGATACACTCTGGCGGGCCCTTTAAAATGACCAGCACTAAGCCTATAATAAGTACCTTCGGTCATCTATTAGCCAATTATGGCTCAAGGATCTGTGAGAGGCAGCACCAACTTACAATTCATTTTTAAGAGGGGTTAACAAGGCCAGCAAATTGCTTTCATTCACTGAAGACAAAGTCATATCAGTGCCTGGGCACATGTGTGGATGATCATAAAGCACTATGCCAAACTAGAACTGGCTGGTTATCTTTCTACTCCCCACGCACCGCACATGACACGACTAGGAACCCTGCCAACCTCTGCCAATGCTCGTCATGGAGGAACACTATTTCGCAGCAGTGTAGGCTCTGTTCATGTCAAAAGCAATATCTATTACATATAATCTGCACTTGCCCAGGTCTGCTAGACCTTCGAAGGAGGTTTCTTAAGAGGATGTTCACCAACAGAGCCATGCGGACTTGCAAGGAAGCTATGGTAGCCTGATTCAACCGGCACGATCCCTAAATTGTAAATTTTTCATGTTCTTGCGTTTCAACAAAAGGGATGTTCAAGTCTGTAGCTGCCAGTACGACTCGATCAATTTAACATGACTTTCCAACTCTCCCAGGTCACACTGAGATCACTCCAACAGCAACTAGCTCAGTTGGATTAAGGTATTTGTCCAATGCGCAGGGCATCACAGGCCCTAACAATCCTTAAGCCTAAAAAGCTTTTCAAGATGAGTTGCGTCAGTTCCTGGGGTCGGGTAAGTCTCATACTTTGGAGGATTTATAAGTTTTTTATGATATGTTTAACTTCCATGACAGTAACAAAATGATGTGTCCTACCTAAAACACTTTGAACCTCCGGTTTTGACTAAATCTGTATATCTTTTAGTATAAGCCAACACTTTTTAGAAGATGTAATCATTTTTTTTAAAACTTTATCGCAGGTTCTTAAATCGCAGATCATCGATGAATGTTGTGTCTTACTTAAATAATCTTGAACTTTTTGATTGATTAAACTGGTACACCCTTAAACTATAAGACGGGAATACACTAATGTTTCTTTTTAGCACATTGTCTAAACCCTAAAGCACATCAGCCCTGTAGGCTTTTTTAAGACCAGATGCACCGCTCATGGTATATGGTGCAAGAGGCTCCCTCCAGTCTCACGAGCAAGGACTTGGAGCTGGGTGGCCTCGGAAAGCCAAAACGTAAAATTCGTTTTCTATTTCTTTTCTTTTTTTGTAATTACTCTGTACCAGAAATTCTAATTTATACTGGAATGCTTTATTATGTAAATGGCAAAATTGTTATGGCTTTAATTAATTGAGACAATAAGATCAAATTGTAATCGAATGCAATAGACTATTCTCTGATTCTCCAATTTCTGTCAACCAATCTATTTATCGTTAGCCCATGAGCTCACATATTATAAATCATCATAAAACACATACAGTTCAGCATCAGAATTTAAAATCCATGGTGCCTCAGTTTCCATAAGGACGATCCATCTGGACTGTGACTTCCTGAGAGCAAGTTCTCTATCTCCTCTCCTTTGTGCCATAACTGCATGATGAATTCCATAATAACACAGCCCGTTTTGTCACCTCCTTTATCCTCCCATATGTCTGGCCATGGCATATGTCAGGATCTTGTTATGGATAGCCCAAAGGTATTTTAAAATCCTCAATTATAGTTTATTAATGGTGCTCCCAATGTACTTTTTCCCTCACCCACACTCAAGGTCATATACCACATATGGGGTCTCACAATTGATGCATTGTTTAATAGAAAAAGTTCTTCCACCTTGCAATTTAACAGCACATATGTTCTGTCCGTAGGTACAGGCCTTGCATTTTAAAGTTTTATCCAACCTTAATATCCGCCAATTTCTCTGTAATGATTTCTTTTCCTGAATACCAGATTGATCACACTCCATTACATATTGGATAGCATATCCCTCCACTCCTTCTGTTCCAGCCTGTTTCGCAATTAGCAGTTCTTCATCTTTCGTGCCCATGTTCTTTTGTACGCATCATCCAGGACACTTCTGGGATAGCCTCTAGATGGAAACATTTCACACATCCCTTTTCGTTCCCAAATAAATTCTTCATCCTCTGAACAGTTTCTTCTTGCTCGGAGAAACTCTCCATATTGGGTGATCCGTTTTACAGCCTGTGGATGTCCACTATTAGCATGGAGTAGGTTATTGAAGCTGGTAGGTTTTCTATGAATACATGAACACACCTTCTCTTCCTCAATGTACACTTTGATATGTAAGTATGTAATCCTGATAGCACTGACTTCATAAGTGAATTTCAACTTTTGGGGATTGGTTCCCCACAATTTGATGAACTTTATCAGAGCTTGTTCACCTCCATCCCATATAAGAAATATATATACACATATATACACACACACACACACACACACACATATATATATATATATATATATATATATATATATATATACCCATATTCACATTAAAAACAAAGGTTAGAGTGGAGTTCTACTTTAGGAAGGTAATAAGCTCATACTAGTTTTCCTTTTTGTATTACAGTAATACATTTTTAGTTAATTTATAAGTTTTTTTCACAGTGAGTTCAAGTTTTATCACCTCCCTCACTTTAACCTTAGTTTTTTCAGTGAATTTCTATGTTTTTTAATGTGAAGTTTTTTCACATTATAAGACACTGGAACCAACCCCTCGAGGGGGCAGTGTTGGCCGCAGAGCATGGCTTTCAGCCACTGCCTGCAGTAAACCCATTGCTGAGCATGGCCTTTGGGCATGTCCAGCATCGGTGGTGAGGTTGGCCAACGAGGTTTGTGTGTGTGTGTGTGCATTAAGCACAGGGGCCGGGCCCAATCTCCTGCAAGCATCCAGCCTTCTGCGAAGAACTCTAGCCCATCTTTTTTAATGTTTTATTTTGTCCAGAGGGATGCTTGTGGGAGTGTGATGAGAGTACACAAACAGCGGTGGGAAGCTGCACCGGCTCCGGCGGGAGTGCTGCGGGATTCCAAAAAAAGACATGTTTATCATTTTGGACCTGAAAGTCCCTCTAAGACTGGCCCATAAGGGTAAAGAGGTCAGGGTGCACATCTACCCTGCCCTCAAATATTTTATAATTTGCACTGAATTGCAATAAAGTCCCCAGGAGCTGTAATGGTGGCTGCAACATTTTTTTAGGCCAGCAAATCAGATTGTTCGCTCACCTGGAGTGTGAGTTCCAAAAGAAATAGAACCAACTGACATGAAAAAATCCTCTCACTAACAATCAGATTGCTCCAGTTTTTTAGTTAGCTGTCTGATCAACTGTCAAGATATATATATACATTTTGAACCTTAATACCTTAATAACTACTGAACAAACACTTGAGATAACTACAGGGAGTGCAGAATTATTAGGCAAATTAGTATTTTGACCACATCATCCTCTTTATGCATGTTGTCTTACTCCAAGCTGTACAGGCTCGAAAGCCTACTACCAATTAAGCATATTAGGTGATGTGCATCTCTGTAATGAGAAGGGGTGTGGTCTAATGACATCAACACCCTATATCAGGTGTGCATAATTATTAGGCAACTTCCTTTCCTTTGGCAAAATGGGTCAAAAGAAGGACTTGACAGGCTCAGAAAAGTCAAAAATAGTGAGATATCTTGCAGAGGGATGCAGCACTCTTAAAATTGCAAAGCTTCTGAAGCGTGATCATCGAACAATCAAGCGTTTCATTCAAAATAGTCAACAGGGTCGCAAGAAGCGTGTGGAAAAACCAAGGCGCAAAATAACTGCCCATGAACTGAGAAAAGTCAAGCGTGCAGCTGCCACGATGCCACTTGCCACCAGTTTGGCCATATTTCAGAGCTGCAACATCACTGGAGTGCCCAAAAGCACAAGGTGTGCAATACTCAGAGACATGGCCAAGGTAAGAAAGGCTGAAAGACGACCACCACTGAACAAGACACACAAGCTGAAACGTCAAGACTGGGCCAAGAAATATCTCAAGACTGATTTTTCTAAGGTTTTATGGACTGATGAAATGAGAGTGAGTCTTGATGGGCCAGATGGATGGGCCTGTGGCTGGATTGGTAAAGGGCAGAGAGCTCCAGTCCGACTCAGACGACCAGCAAGGTGGAGGTGGAGTACTGGTTTGGGCTGGTATCATCAAAGATGAGCTTGTGGGGCCCTTTCGGGTTGAGGATGGAGTCAAGCTCAACTCCCAGTCCTACTGCCAGTTCCTGGAAGACACCTTCTTCAAGCAGTGGTACAGGAAGAAGTCTGCATCCTTCAAGAAAAACATGATTTTCATGCAGGACAATGCTCCATCACACGCGTCCAAGTACTCCACAGCGTGGCTGGCAAGAAAGGGTATAAAAGAAGGAAATCTAATGACGTGGCCTCCTTGTTCACCTGATCTGAACCCCATTGAGAACCTGTGGTCCATCATCAAATGTGAGATTTACAAGGAGGGAAAACAGTACACCTCTCTGAACAGTGTCTGGGAGGCTGTGGTTGCTGCTGCACGCAATGTTGATGGTGAACAGATCAAAACACTGACAGAATCCATGGATGGCAGGCTTTTGAGTGTCCTTGCAAAGAAAGGTGGCTATATTGGTCACTGATTTGTTTTTGTTTTGTTTTTGAATGTCAGAAATGTATATTTGTGAATGTTGAGATGTTATATTGGTTTCACTGGTAATAATAAATAATTGAAATGGGTATATATTTTTTTTTGTTAAGTTGCCTAATAATTATGCACAGTAATAGTCACCTGCACACACAGATATCCCCCTAACATAGCTAAAACTAAAAACAAACTAAAAACTACTTCCAAAAATATTCAGCTTTGATATTGATGAGGTTTTTGGGTTCATTGAGAACATGGTTGTTGTTCAATAATAAAATTAATCCTCAAAAATAGAACTTGCCTAATAATTCTGCACTCCCTGTATACCTATGGAATTTCAGTGTCATTTCACTTTAAAATAGTATGTTTGATCTGATATTTTCACCCAACCTTAATATCCCTTCAACCTTTGTTTTTTCAGTGAATTTCATTTTTTTTTTTAAATGCAAAGTAAGATATTACTACCTTACCTTACTATACAGGGAGTGCAGAATTATTAGGCAAATGAGTATTTTGACCACATCATCCTCTTCATGCATGTTGTCTTACTCCAAGTTGTATAGGCTCGAAAGCCTACTACCAATTAAGCATATTAGGTGATGTGCATCTCTGTAATGAGAAGGGGTGTGGTCTAATGACATCAACACCCTATATCAGGTGTGCATAATTATTAGGCAACTTCCTTTCCTTTGGCAAAATGGGTCAAAAGAAGGACTTGACAGGCTCAGAAAAGTCAAAAATAGTGAGATATCTTGCAGAGGGATGCAGCACTCTTAAAATTGCAAAGCTTCTGAAGCGTGATCATCGAACAATCAAGCGTTTCATTCAAAATAGTCAACAGGGTCGCAAGAAGCGTGTGGAAAAACCAAGGCGCAAAATAACTGCCCATGAACTGAGAAAAGTCAAGCGTGCAGCTGCCACGATGCCACTTGCCACCAGTTTGGCCATATTTCAGAGCTGCAACATCACTGGAGTGCCCAAAAGCACAAGGTGTGCAATACTCAGAGACATGGCCAAGGTAAGAAAGGCTGAAAGACGACCACCACTGAACAAGACACACAAGCTGAAACGTCAAGACTGGGCCAAGAAATATCTCAAGACTGATTTTTCTTAGGTTTTATGGACTGATGAAATGAGAGTGAGTCTTGATGGGCCAGATGGATGGGCCCGTGGCTGGATTGGTAAAGGGCAGAGAGCTCCAGTCCGACTCAGACGCCAGCAAGGTGGAGGTGGAGTACTGGTTTGGGCTGGTATCATCAAAGATGAGCTTGTGGGGCCTTTTCGGGTTGAGGATGGAGTCAAGCTCAGCTCCCAGTCCTACTGCCAGTTCCTGGAAGACACCTTCTTCAAGCAGTGGTACAGGAAGAAGTCTGCATCCTTCAAGAAAAACATGATTTTCATGCAGGACAATGCTCCATCACACGCGTCCAAGTACTCCACAGCGTGGCTGGCAAGAAAGGGTATACAAGAAGGAAATCTAATGACATGGCCTCCTTGTTCACCTGATCTGAACCCCATTGAGAACCTGTGGTCCATCATCAAATGTGAGATTTACAAGGAGGGAAAACAGTACACCTCTCTGAACAGTGTCTGGGAGGCTGTGGTTGCTGCTGCACGCAATGTTGATGGTGAACAGATCAAAACACTGACAGAATCCATGGATGGCAGGCTTTTGAGTGTCCTTGCAAAGAAAGGTGGCTATATTGGTCACTGATTTGTTTTTGTTTTGTTTTTGAATGTCAGAAATGTATATTTGTGAATGTTGAGATGTTATATTGGTTTCACTGGTAATAATAAATAATTGAAATGGGTATATATTTGTTTTTTGTTAAGTTGCCTAATAATTATGCACAGTAATAGTCACCTGCACACACAGATATCCCCCTAACATAGCTAAAACTAAAAACAAACTAAAAACTACTTCCAAAAATATTCAGCTTTGATATTAATGTGTTTTTTGGGTTCATTGAGAACATGGTTGTTGTTCAATAATAAAATTAATCCTCAAAAATACAACTTGCCTAATAATTCTGCACTCCCTGTAATGTCACTTTAAAATGTGCAGGAGTTGGGTACAGTAACAAGGCTTCTGCATATTGTTTCTCAATCTGATCTTTAAAACTCACCAAGATCATCTAAGATTTACCCCTGGCCAAAATATTGCCCAGTAATTTTTTTGATGTTTCGAGAGGGTATGGAATGGAAGCTTTTTGTGGCTGCTAAGGTTCTGAAGGCTTACAGCCGTTTTAATCCACTGCCAGGCTACTTTCCCCATAAATGTTGTCCAAATTAATTCTTGAAACATTTAGTGGAAGATATAGTATTCAAGGCAGCTTCAAAGTATTATCTCTGTAATATATATAAAGTGCTAAACAACCGTATAGACAAAAAAGGTTAAGCTCCTTTTTAAAATGCAACAGATTATTCTCTTCACAAGTAGGTGTGGGATGAGAGTTTGAAAGTTTGCACATGTGCAAGGAGAAATAGTTCCCACTTGCATGAGCTTTGTTTGTGAAGGAAATATATTCAAGAAGAAACTTCCAACGGGAAAGAATATTAAAGCTTGAGCTGTGCATCTTAAGGATATTTTATCAATATTTGGGGGGAGCGGGCTTCAGTAGCAAGATGTATGAGCAATAAATAGGGTTTTGTAGCTGACACAATTTTTAACTGGATTACAGCCTCCAAAGCACTGATCAGATGTTATCCCATTTAACGGCAGCTGTGCTTGCCCAAATGGACATGTTATCACCTCATACTATTCTGTGTTCTCTTTTGTGCACTTTCATGCCCATTGAAAACAGGATCCATTCCATGTTCCATTCAGGAGTTTTGTGGGGTCCACTAGTTGCTTTCTGGAATCTTAATGCACTTCATAAGGCAGAGAGTTGGAGGAGGAACTTAGGAACTTTAACAGCTCTTACATGCACTATGCCTTTGCTCACACCTATTGTTTGTTAGAATTAGCCCCATCAAGTGTGGATGTGAGCTGGTGAGCAAGACTTAGGACTGGTTTCTTCCATCAGAATACATGTTATTAGCTGCTGTTACAGATAGTTCCAGCTTTCTACTCTAGTTGACTGCATTAGTAAATCTTTTTGAAAAGCTGATGAGAATATTCATTGCCTTTGCAGTTGCTCCCTTGTTTCCTGTTTGCCTTCCTAGTACAACTTTGTGCTTTGTCTGTTTCTTCCTTACCTCCTTGTCTCATAGTGTTTCTGCTTTTCTCCCTAGTATAAGGAATTTCCTTCTTTTCCCTGCTGGGCTTCTGATCACATATTTGCTGAGTTTACAGAGGTTATTTTTTGCCTTTGAGTCTTTTACCTTTATCTGTAACCCAGTTCTGAGTTCCTGTGTTAAATCTTTGTACCAGAGGGGCATTAATAGTTCCACTGTCTATTAAATGCATTCTTTGAGTCTGTTGTTCTGAATCCTTGTTCTAGTTTCCATGTGTGAGCTGGGCGCAACTTATCTAAGTGCCTACTGGGTACATCATGCTTTTGACCTCTTATTTCCTGGTCTTAATGTTTGAAGCCCTTGTCATAATTTCTCATTTTGGTTTTCCCCTTCACTCATTGCCATCTCTAATGTCCCCTGAACTTGTGCTCATGTATTATGTCATCAATCTTGGCTTCTATTGGTTCGTATTGTCTATTTTTATGTTCTTGATTTTTCTCTGTCCTGTTTCCTGGTTATTCTGGTCCGCTGCCTGTTACAGTCCACTGTCCATTTACAAGGTGCCGTCTGGTCTCCATTCTGATCAGGTGAGGGAAATACTTCAGTTGTTGTGCCTAGGTCCTTTGGAGTTTTACCTGTCTCAGTGCTGTTGTCAGTCTTGGTCATCTGTACACTAAGTACAGCATTATCTACAAATTGTGACTTTGCTGTATGACTCTTGTTAAAAACAATGTGCAGCATGAATACAAAGGGCTTTCCTCAAGCTATCAGGAGACTCTTGTCATTTATCAGTATATCTCTCAATTGGGTCAAATTGTATTAACTTGTACTCTGGCTTGTGCTGGAGCGCTAGGGCCCCAGACAATTTCTACTCTCCAGGTCTGGTGTCAACAACCACCAGTGCTCGGGTGAGACACCATCATTATTCTCACCTATGGTGCTCGACTCAATCTTTGAACTTGGCGAAGAGTGTAGTACCAAAATCAATGTCACATAAATGGTGCAGAAATCATACTAATAAACATAAATAAAAACCACAGGCTGGTTGAAACATCTGAAAATATTCAACTTATAAACACCAATATTGTTAGACACTCCAAAAGAATAATAGATATTAGCAACAATACAAGATGTGTATGATTATAAACCTTCAAAATATATGATGGTGACCAGTAAGTCATCAAAATACAATTTTAACAATCAATTTCAGAGCTGGGCAATTCGTGACACTAACCAAAAGTGGGACTTGCATGTGCGGGAACATGCTTAACTCACTATAAACATGTGCTGGTATAAGTGAATAAGCTAAAAAGGAAACTATAAACACATTTAGTTATACCTCTCCTCCTAGGACAGCATACAGAATGATTCCACAGGAATGGTCACCTTCTTCCAACGTCAGTTGACAGCAGCATCAGGTCAGTACAGAACACGAGCTGCACATAGGACAGATTAGCAGTTCAGAATTAGTTGTCCTTATTAGTACTAAAACTGCATTGGGCAATTATGACTATGATGAGAAAGCTCATCAGGGAACTTAGAGGAGTATGACAGCAGACTTAAGCAGACTACAACAGAGTTCCTGGACAGCATAGAAACAGGTGTGTGGCTAAGGGAAGACTGACTCCAAATCCAAAGTTTGTCATGAATTAAAATACCCACAGTGCTTTCGATTGGTCCTTCAGGTGTTCACATTTTTTTCAACGCCAGTTTCAACATTGAATCACTGCAGATGGCACCACCAAATTCTGATACTTTTAAGAATCTTCTCAGCAAAAGTGTGTTGTTTTCTTCATGAGATCATGTAATTCCACCAAAATATTACATTTTCTAATAATTTGTTACTTGCAATTCCTTTCTCCCGACACACCAAATATTAAACTAATATTCTTTCACATAAGGTCTGTGAATTTCCTGTTCAGTTAGACAGCTAGAACAAATATGAATACATTAACTAACCTTGAAACATGCTCTTCTCCTGCAATACAACAGAACATTCCAAATTACATTAGTTGCCCAGGTAAAGAATTCAGGTCAGAGGGGACAAAATAAACAAATGATTTTCCATTGCTGCTTGCAAAATAATACTTCATGCCTAGTCAAGTTAAGAAACCTAAATACACATTTATACATTAATAAACATAGTGCACACCTTACAATTCATATATGCAAAGCAAATTATGTAATTGCAAACATTATTCATGACATGTTAGAATTATTTTTAAACATGTATTTATTTTTCTGCACATGTGTAATTTGCAATAAAAAATTAATTTAAATCAATACAAATACAATTAGTTCATATTCTTTTAATACTTACAAAAACTCTTTAATAGGAATTCACATTAGTACTTTGTTTAATATGAACACAAAGCTCTCATGTTAAAACATGGTGCACAATACGAATGGTGGCCACATGGCTTCATCATAATTCGAACATGCACATTTTACAACTCATGTTATTTTCTCTGTTAGGCTTTTAAATGCAGGTTAATTCCTCCATCACCATATGCTAACTTCTATACCACTAATTAATTAATAAAACTTGATCTCTCTCACTTGTTTCCTATTTCTCACCTTGTCTCTGCTTACTCCCTGTCCTCTGCAGTTTTTTGACTCTCGGTTCTTTTTATGAACAGCCTGGTATTTATCTTGCCCTGTTACCGTGCCTAATATTACCTCTTGAATCACCTGTTCCTTCCTTCACTCCTTGACAATACCACATACTTGATAATAGTGGATCTTCATTGTTACCTTACTATAAACCTGAGTTGTAGGAAAGGGGATGATGGGAATGGAGATGGAATGAGAGAGGGTAGAAAATGTATGAAGGAAAGTAAAGACAAAAGGAAAGAAGAAGGCAAAATCAATGGAATAAAGTACAAATGAAAGGAAAATATGAAGAAAATAGGAAAGAAAGAAAGGAAGAAAGAAAGATAAAAGGAAAACATGAGTTAGAAAGAGCAAGGGGAAGCGAAGAAAGAAAATAAAATGAGACAAAATTAAATACGATGGAAAACAGAGAGCAAAAGAAGAAAAAGAAGATGGTTGTAATCAAAGCAAAGTAAGGAGGAACCGATATAAAGAGATCACATTAGATGCAATAAGGGTAAAAACAAGAGATTCAGACATCAGGATCGTAGTGTAGAGATTAGCTAAATGAGGGAGAAGATGATCGGTTAGACATAACTGAGAAGGACAAAAAGAAAAAGGAAGGGAGTTAGACTATAATATGATAGCAATTTGAGGCATGAAAAAGAGGATGAGTAGTTATTCAGAAGTTAGGCAATGTTTAACAAGAAAACAGAAATAAATGAGGCACTGAGACAGGTAGACATTCAAGATGTAGAAAGCAGACAATGAGGGTAAGAGAAACTGAGAAATGGTGATGAACAAATTAAAAGGTAGGGATAAAACATATGACAAGGACACTGGTAGATGTTGGGGTAAGATTGCTAGCCATTATGCAGGCCAGGCAAAAAGGTTTCTCATATGGCATATTGCAGGCAAACTAGGCGTTACAACAATTAATTCCTCAACATACCATGGAATTCTTGAATTGTTGGTAGAATTGTCATAGAGAGCCCTTCCATGATATATTGTGACTGTTCTAGGCAATATTGAGGCCAGGGCTAATGTGCTGGCTTCTGGATGGCAATCAGGTAATTATGGTGGCCCTGCCAAAGGTGGCCTTTTAACATAATGTCAGCACTATTGCCACTCTGCCATTTGGTGATCTCACTGGCATCCTGTTGGAAATTTAGCCTTCATGTTGGCCATCCATGGCATAATGGTGGCCAGCAGAAGCATATGGCCAGTCATTACTTCCGTTGCATATCTTAGCATCTGAGGAATCAGATGGTAATCTCTGGTATCTACTGGCTATAACTAACATGTGATTGAGATGCTTAACAAGTGATTGTTGTGTCAGATGCTGGTCCTGTGTGGCAGTAGTATATGTGAGTACATGATGAAAATGCTTCTTCAAAATTGGTCATATATCCAATGGCTTTTTAGTCAATCTGTTCTTTGAAAACTATGCTGTAAAATACAACATTTGGCCACATTTTCCCCTATCATTCTCTAAGCGAAAACCCCTTAACATTGTTTAAAAGGGTCACATTTCCTTGCTCACTTGGTGATATGGTTGAAGGTGTGGTGTGCTCCCATGTGAATAAACATCTAGAGGCATATTTACGAGAGGTTTGCACCACCGGAGCATCACTTCTTTTGATGTTACGTTGGTGCAAGGCTCTCAACCACCTCTATGAGGCCACACAAAGCCATTTTACGTAAGATAAAGCAGAAACAAATAACAGTATAACAAATAACAGTTCGCAAAGCATACTACTTTCTCCAAAGATTGCTTAACAAAGACTGTCACAGTGCCAATCTTCTACACCCACAGTTTGTCGAGGTGGGGTGGGGTAAACAATACCAAAATCCCTATCTACCCAGTAATATGTGGGATTCCATACAACAAAATACCTGTCCATAGGCTGTAATACAGAGTAATAAAAATCCACCCATAAATAACTATTGAATTTACCTCATGATTTTCACAATCAATATGTCAGATCCAGTGTCTTTATTATAATTTTTTATAATAAATAATCAATCAGGCATATAACTTTTACCGACTGTGTTAGGCGTAAAGTTTCCGACAAGGCAGCCATCAGATACATGGTAATAATATTTGAAATGTGTACAAAGTTATGTTTGCCAAACAATATAACAGTAAGATTACCATAGTGCAAATCTTCTATCACCACGGTTTGTTGAGATAGATTATCAATCCCCTTGGCAACTAAGATAATATGAATGATTCAGTGCAACAAAATTCCTGCCTACAGGCTTTAGTACAGTGTAATAACTATCTACTCCTAAACCATATTAGCTTTAGCACGTTACTCACAATAAGTAAGACAGGCGTACTTGCTTTGCATTAACCTTTCATTATAAACACATCACTCCCAAGGAATCAGGTGTAACATTTCTTAGTTTACCAATAAGACCCGTAGCCTTTACCATTGGCTTGACCACATAGGCAACACAGGCCCACTGAAGTTTGTATAAACAGGCAACCATCATGCATGGTTATAAGATTACAAATATATACAGAGTTAAGTTTGGCAAAACAATATACAAACACTTTCAATAGGTCTGGTAAAGCATCATCACAGTGAAAATCTTCTACACTCAGGGTCTGTCAGAGTGTGTGACCAACACAAAACACTTGCATAATATGTCAATCTGTGAGATTACATGTAACTGAATACCTGTCTATACCCTGATAACAATCTACTGTTGAAGGCCTAACATTGGCCTAAACAAATGTTGGTCACAATAAATAAGCCAGGGCTGTTGCCTTTGTCCATAATAAACAGACAAGACCCATGGCATCTGGCATAGTTTTTACCTGCTCAGTAATCTATATATGTTATCATTGGCTTGTCACCCCAGCAGAGGCCTATTGTATTGAGTTTAAGCTGTCCCACAGACCATGAAGCACCCATCATGAAATTACAAATGTATACAGAATTAGAATTGTTAAAGTAAAGTACCATCTTTCCTAGGAGGTTTTCACAAGTATTCTACACCCACAGTTTGGCAGAGTATGTAACCGACACCAAACCCTTGCCTATTTACTTTATCATATGCTTTCACAATGAATAAACAGAACCTACTGCCTTTTTTGATAACATTACCAGCTCAATCCAACTGTACCGAGTAGAAGCTTAGCCAAAGCCAAAAAGTGCAATGTACACATTCTTTTTAGTGGATGCCACAACTTCGGCCCAATCAAGTCTTCTACTAAGGGAAACCAATATGTGGGCGGATCTTAAGCCCCCATCTCTCCCCCTCTCCCACTGATGCATTTTCAATGTGCTCCTTCAATGTTGCACTGATGGTTGTAATGGCAATCACATATTAACACAGTATCTAATTATAGTCCTTTATTGTCATTATTACTACATTTCAATGTATTGCTAAGTGTGAAGTCTGAGCTACAGGTAGTTAGATTTATAAATTAATTTAAAAATCGGTGATCCTTAAAACTGACAAAAGTTAAATTAATGAGACCTACACACATTTTCCTGCGTATGTCTATCACACTCCAGAAATGTGCAAAAGTGACACACTTTTTGCATACATGATACTTTACCACGGTTGGAACCCTTGAGCAGTCGGCAATAATTTTTAGTTAAGAGATGTGCTTTGAAATATTCTGTGAACTCAACTATGGAAAATTTATCACAGGTAAATAAATAAGATTTTTGTGAAAAGTAGGCAGCGAAATTGTTTTTGAAACTCTAGTACTTAAAGAAGGATAGGTGCACACTCTTGTGTATGTGTATAAATCTTCAGCATGGAAAATGTGATTGGGTTTTGGTACAAAATTGGAATTACTTCAAAGATTTTACCTTTTAACTGGTTTCTGCTTATATTTTCTTTCATGTTTTTAAATAGGTTTGTAATTGTAAAGAGTCACGTTTAGGTCATTCAAGGCTGGTTAATAACATTTCACATCATTTGTTATGCATGAACCTTCCAAGTTTTTTTCCACCATTAGTTTAAGTGCTTTTAAGCTAATTTATGTTTTCCGATGTTTTAGTTTCCAAGTGAACAAATGCAGACTAGTGCTTACTTCTTTACTGACCTTTATAGAAAAATACCGCACGTTTTAATGTACTGGCTGAGTGCAACCTTCATAAACGTATTGTCAACGTGGTATGTTTTTAGTGTCATAATACTGGGTTATAAGTCTCCACTTTTTGGATTGTAATATGAAATATGTATGTGACAGAAAAAGTTGTGGGCTGCTCCTTTTCAGTAACAGGTTTTCCCTGAAATTATCAGACAGCTTCTAGATTAAGAGAGTGGTTTTTTTTGGTCCTCATATCACCTCTAATAAGCACCCATTTGATCCCATCTGCCTGGCGTGCTTATATCGGAGTCGACTTTCAGTCACATCCGTAAACCTAGGCACCAGGCCGGCACCACATGTCCAAACTGATCAAGAGGTATAATTATTATAATCCATTTCCAACAATTTCCAAAAGGGCCCACTTTCTACCTTATTCTTACTCTGGTTAATCTTATTGTCTAGTTCCCTGAAGTGTCTCACTGAATACCACCATTCCTGTCAGGTTGGGGGCAGGGTTTGACACCACACTTTGCAAATCTCCCTCCTTGCCAGAAGAACCAAATAAAAAAAAAGGGAGGGTTTGTAATCTCGAGAGGCCCCGTAATCCAAACTGTTGCTGTTCCACCCCAAACATAATCAAAGTAGATCTTACCTCTACGTTCTGACCCAAGATGTCTGAGATTGTCTTACCCAAATTGAGCCAAAACCTTTCCAAAATGGGGCAGCTTGCAAACATATGAATATCATCAGCCTCTTAGTTTACGCAGCTCTTAGATTTAGATTCCCTGGCACCTCTCCTCTTATCTTGTCCAGTTTTGGCCAGTTTTTCCAGGGTTTAGTAGGCTCTATGTAAAGTGAAAACATTATTCCTCCTTAATGCATCTGATTTAGTCAGACAATAAAGCATGCTCATAGATACTTTCCATAACTCTTCCAGTGGTGTGCTTGGCAAGTATCCATCCGAGACCAGGTAATGGGGCCTCATACTTTCTTCTGAGGCTTTTTTCAAGTAGGTTCAAAACCACAAACGGCTTTATTTCCTTATTTAGCCTCAGACTTTGTGCTAAAGGTTCAATATACAAATCAAAAAGAATGGAAGACAAAGGACAGCCCTGTCTGGTCCCCCTACCAATGTTGGATGGCGAGGTAAGACTACTATTCACTTGCACCTATGTGCACATTGCAGTGCATTCTGATTTTCAACCCCTATTCCGAAGTTCTTCAATACACCCCCTAGATATTTCCAATTGACACTGTCAAAAACTTTGGCTATATCAAGGGTTACAACTGACAGGGGAACCACTTGGGAGGTAGCAAGATCGATTGAGACTATTGGAGTATGCATCAGCTCTCTCATTTGCCTTCCAGGTAAAAAACCCTTCTGATTCTCATTGATTAGACCTCCCACAACTTTATAATCACAATTCAACAGTGATATCGGTGGATATGACTGGCATTGTGTTGGGTTCTTACCCGGTTTTAAGATCAACAATATAACTGCCACATTCCAGGAACCTGGCAGGGGTGGAGCCCTCCAATAACACTGGATTAAACACTTCTATCCAGACTGGGATTACTATCTCAGCAAACAAAATGTGAAATTCATTTGGAATCCCTTCCGGGCCTGTCTCTTTCCCTCTTTTAAGCTTCTTAGCTGCCATCAAAATCTCCTTCCCAGGTATTTCCTCATTCAAGAATTGCTGCTGCCCTTGGGTAAGTTTAGGCAGTTATTTATCCTGCAACCAGCTATTTAACTCATCCTCATCCACTTCAAGAGTTTCTAAGTATTTATGGAATGTCCGCTCTATCCCCTCAGAATCCTCAAGCACCGTATCCTTTTCTTCAATCTTGATCTTCCTTATGCAAATCTGTGACCAATGCATCCTAGCCTTCCATGCCAGCAACTTTCCACATCTCACACCCTGCTCATATTCCCTAAGCCTCCTAGCCTCCCACTGCTGCAATACATTTTCTTTCAGCCTCAGCTTAAACTTCAATTGTAGATCCTGCAAATTTATTTTCAAAATATCCCTTTTACTCCATCAGCTTTCAATACCTTTAGCTCTGTTTCTATGATGGTTACCTCCTCCTCCAACTGCGCCAACTGCAACCTCTCTCTCCTGACCCAGGCAATCGAGGAACACTTCAATGCCCCCCTCACCCCAACCTTAAAAGTGAGCATGTGTTACACATATAAGAAGTATTTGGCATACATCAAACACACTATGCATGTTGATCTAGATAGAGGTAATAAAATAATATTGCTAACCCCAAACAGTAGGGAAAAGGTCAGATGAGACAGCGTCCTTCAGTTAAGTAACTTGATACTTGAGAGCATAACGGGCTATAGAGTATAAAGTCATTTGCAAAGTCTATTTGTGTAGGGATGCAACTTTGATTGAATGACTCTATGCCCACATATGCAATCTTCTCAACAGATGTAAACAAAAACAATTAAAAAATACAAAACAAAACAGTCTACCTGGTATTGGATGATCATCATAATATTGTATGATGTTATACTTCCTTACAAGAGTAGGCCATGTAATCACATACTCAAATGCAATGAGGATCTAGGGCTGTGGGTGAGCCATGACAGTGCGGCCAATACTCAGCAGCTAAGAAAGGAGATGCAGTTACTCTCAGAGTTAAAAGAATATTGGCAAGGCAGCTTCTCTGGAGATGTGGTGCCACACAATCTGCTGAGTAGCCTCAACAGTCATGTCAACATAGGTGTTGCCTATGTGGAACCTTTCAGATTCGGAGCAAGGGAAAAGGCCAAGAGGCAGTAGGTATCAGAGGAGAGAGAATGGAAAACACATAATTATTAAGAGGAAAGAAATAGGTACAGTCCCACGCAGCAGGGGAAGATAATTTATTGACCTTTCAGCGAGAGCAACACTGATCTACAGATAAAGTACTACCAGGTACCAAAATAAAAGAGGGCAGGGCAATAAACTGGGTGGGTAGACACTTCAATGGTAATGATGAAGTACCAAAGGTCAGAGTGCTAGTGGTAGTAGTAGTGGCAGGGCTCAAACTGCAAGCAACAACCTAAGAGTACAATTTGATTTTGATGGCTTTGCAACAGTAATAAAAGGGAAGGGAGTGGATCCAACAAAGGAATCTCTAAACTAGCATTGAATGAAGATGCATTTCGCTATTGAAACAATGATTAGTTTTTCAATAATGGGGATCCAGATAAAAGAGAGGTAATTTGCAAAAGAAGGCCACACTTATTAAGACTAGACAAATATGGATCAGCTGGCCATGGCAAGTGGAACATGTTATAAAGAGGAGGTTTTAGATTTGTACCAAATTGAATAACCCTGAGAAACACTTTTGTAAATGAGAGAAGAATTCACTTGGTCAGGTGTCAATGTTATAGAAGAGACAATGTCCTCAGTAACAGTTGGGCACCATGCTGCAGTCATCCAGATGAATATGGCCAACAAAGAATTGGCTGCAAACTTTGATGTCACAATGTTGATCTATAAATGACCATAATTGAATTGTAATGTTTGAATTTATAACAAGCTGATTGTGGAGTGGTACACCTACAGTCCGTATTGAGGTGCATTCACAGTAGAATAGAAATTAAACGTGTGTGGCATAACTATCTAATTTGAAATACGGCCAATGATTAGATTTTACATTAATTGTGATATTAATAGAGCGCATTTAACCTTATAATGATAATGATTTTCATAACATATATGAATTATTGATTATTGTTTAAGCTAATGTTGAAGAAATATTGTTCTCTATATTTGCTTACATGTGTTAACAAGTTATTTTGTTTAGCATTCACTATAATATGAAGTTTAAGTAAGAATTATTACTGTCAATTCATATTTGCATATGTGCATATGTTTCGATTTATATAAATAAAGTGTGCAAATCTATTTCAGTCTTAGTTTAGCCTTGCTAGGCCTGCTAGGCCCAAGCCTCATAAATGCAGGGAACTTTTTCCATTCCTGCTAAAGTGTAATTTCTTTTCAGGTGCGTTTCGCGTGAAATGTTTGGAAATAGATGTGCTATTGTTTTACTCATAGAGAGCCTGAGAAATTAACCTTGAAGATGGTACACAGAGAGGCTGAGCCTGTGAAGACTAGCCCTTTTCACATTGTTGCAAAGTCGTACAGGACACCAAGGATGGATACCTTCCCAGAATGGTCTTGGGAACTCTCAAGCATGTTGCAAATTACTGTAGTGTGATGCAAGGGGATTGGGCAATGAAATCTTACAATCCTTAAGCATAACCTAAGGTCAAATCATCTTTTACTTTGGACTTTAGTTGCAGTGTGGAAGTTCCCTTGAACTCCAAGAGGTACAAACCTCTTTGCCTTTGTCTCGCACTTTCCCAGATGCTTGCTGATAGAACTTAAGTTTTCTTTGACCCATGAGAAGACTCCTGGCCGAGCTCCTAGTACGCAGATACCTTCAATTTTTATTAGTTTTTTGCCAACTTCGCATAACTTCATTTTACCCCAGATGTCCCTCCTTTTTGTCCCTTATTTCCTTTTACTTTTTGCCTCCATGTTTTGGAGCCCAGCTCATGTCGATTAGTTACATGCTGACTTTGGAGGATTATCTTTGCCTTAGCTAGCTATTTAGATGATTCTGATTTCACTTATGTTCATATGAGTTAGTCAACGTTTATTTTCTGAACACCAAGTATTGTTATTGTTATTCTGTATATTTGTTTCTGAGTGCTTAGTTTGCTTAATGTTGATTAGATCATGTTTCTTTCAGAGATTTGGACACCCAGTGGTGTTACTGTACCTTTACAGCATGTTCTTGAAAATTGTATACATTAACTTGAGTAAAAGTCTGTGATAAAACCCTTTAACTTATTATCTGATTTGGGTTTTCATTGTGTGGCCAAATTGGTCATACATGTTTATTAAATGTTGATTGATGCCATGCTTAATTGATTTTACCCTGCTCGGGCGAAAAGATTTGTCGGCCCAGTTTTAGAGCATACTGAAATGCTCCATCAAATGTGACAGCTAGTGAATGGCCAATAGATTCAGAAGCTATTGGATGAGGAAAGTGGTAGAGGAAGTTCAGAAGCTGGCCCAGTGTGAACAGAAGCAGGCATGGTGGGCTTATTGGGAGGCCACCTTGAGAACAATGTCAGAGAACGGATCAAGAGTATATGTCACAAGAGGATGAATACTTGAGGCACAGGGAGACTATAGAGTACCATTTTCGATTTAAAATCATGCTCTTCTGGAAGAGGGCCATAGCGTGGAAAGGTACAGCTGAACAAAAATACAAAAGTTCCTGTATGTTTTCTATGCTCTCAGCTTTTCAGAACATCATCCTTTCTTCTAGCGTCACACTCGACATCCTCAATAACAATGCACCTTACCATCCTTTTAGTGAAGGCACCACATTGATTGTTGGAAAATTTAAATCTCACTAAGATAGGTTGTATTTGATGGCGCCTCCACCCAAGCCAAGCCTGGGGAGATTGAGGCTTATGCTTACACATTTAAATAAAGGAATCATTTTTATAAGAAGCCAAGTGAAAACCGAGGATCACCATTAGAATTTTCTTCTTTGGATGAATGCATGTGGTCGCACTTATATAGCGAAAACCAAGGTGGGGAGAAATGGTGTTCTGAACACCAGCAGAGAGCTCAGGCTTCACTGATTTGTATGTTCTGGATAGATCACAGGACTGGTCGAATGTCCTTTCAGTAAGGATCTCATAGATCTTGCCTTACCAGAATGCAAGGGTTATGGTAAGGATGGCATACACGCTGTGGCCCCCAGGAATATCTGAGTTTGTAAATCTTGTCCCACCCTTTGCCTAACCTCTGTTCAAGGCTAGGGAGAGCAAGGAATTGCAAATACAGAAACGTAAACATGGGCCTTAGACCTCTGTGTCTATCCTGTGCTTGTTTCTACCTCTGCGACCCCCAAGACCAGAGGTAGCAAGGGCACACCTGGGGCATGAAACGGTAAGGTGGTGCTACCAATAACTGGGGCCTCTGCCGAATTGAGGTTTGTGATAGAGGCACTTAGTAGCAAGAACTCTTTCTGTTGTAAACCGGATGGTGATGTCACGTCAATAACAAACAGCACTATTCTGCACTTTTATTTCTTTCAGAACACCGAGAGGCAGTATGGATACCATAAATTCATACAGGTAGACGAGTGGGAACAATGGGACCTGATCCTAAAAGGGCAGATTTGGCCTTGCATCCTTCCAAGATTAATAACATCATTACCATTAATTTGGATATTGTTATATGGATAACAATATAACTTAAATGCATGTAGCAAGAGATATTTCAGTCTGTGGGCTGGCTCGTATAAACAGTGAAAAATAAAAAAATTGTTATCACAAGGGATTTATGACACCATTTATGCAGCCTTTTCTTATCACTTTGCATCAAAAAAGTACTTTAAACAAAAACATAACTTTTTAAAACTCTATAGCGAATGACAACGCAGTGAAAAGGGAAAATTGAAGTAAAATTTTAAAGAGGATTCCATTTTTTTTCGTCTCAACACTCAGAGCCTTAAATGTTCACTGGATTAAGGTTACCAAATAGCTGATTCTCAACATTAATTTGGGGCCGTGTTGCTTTTTAATTTAACAATTCAATTCTCTTGTGAAGTTGAATCATTCTGACAGGTCTGTTGGCCTGTAACCCTGTGCCTTGAACTTTACCTCTTTGCCATTCACTAAAGTTAGTTTTTTCCTGTGTGGATAGGTCTCCCGTGGTTCTGTGTTACAAAGCCAGAGCTTTGCATACCCTAAACGACTAACAGCCTGGACTTCCTTGTCATTAAGACACCATACTTACATTATTGGGCCTTCTTTTGGCAGGCTAAGGCATTCTTATTAGGTCTGTGAAAAGAAACCCACCTTCGATGGAGTCACGAAAAACATACCCCTCCTTCAGAATTTGATAATGGAACCCCAAGTCGCCAATGTCGTGAGAATATTCATAGACTTTGTGATTAATGGGGTCCCCAGAAGGGTCGTTGCCCCCTGAGAGGTGAGGGTCCCTCCCGGCAACCTAGTTACAAAGCCATGTGGCCTACCTGTTGTGCATCAATGCCATGTGGCATTTTGTAATGGGGGTTTGAAGGTTTCTGTGCCTATGAAGGCAAACAGAAGCACACTGTTCCCTTAGGGATAGCTTGGGTGATCCTCCAGAGTCCAGTGCCTAACTTGTAAAACGGCAAGTGCTGGGGCCCAAAGTTTTGCTCAGCAGCCGACCATCATTTTTGAAGATCATGGTACAAAATATAAGGCTCTAAAGTCTTCATTCTACCTCATTCCTCTCTAATCTGCCACCAGGCACTCACTACCTCTTTATCTCACTTTTGCAGATACTTTTTCATCCCCACTTTTTCCCTTTAACACATCTTTCTTGTCTTTCTTTTACTCATTCTTTCACACCTGTGTGTTTTTCACTCTCTTGCTCAGGATCAAGTCTGATGAGAAAATAAGTGCCAGTCCCCAAAAATTTGTTTCGGTGGTCCCCACCTTCAACCATGGCTCAAATTAAGCACTGCATGGTGGGCCTGGCTCATTACACCAAACTTTCATTGCCGAGCACAGAAAGCAACACAGCCCGTGTTCTGTGATTCTTTCCTCTGCTAGGACACTTGGCTCAATATGGGATGGAAGGGAGTCGAATTCCCAACCTCCTCAAAAAGAAAATCTTGCTGTACCTTTCACATTATTCAAAAATAATCTAATAGTTTGCTGGGCAGTCACCAATCTACTGTTTACTGTGAGCCAAAGAGAACATCTTCCAGTGTTCAATTAAAAGCGGCTCCACACTTTGCTGATTTGCTGAAAGGCATACCCACAATTCCTCTTGATCATTGAGTCATATACAAGCTCGTTAATAAACAAGAAGGCCCAAAATTGCTGTTTTTCATTCAAAGAAGTGCAAAAAAGGAGCATTGTGTTGCATACACAATAAATAACTGTGCAGCACCAGATTTTTTGAGAGTCATCTGCAGATTATGTAATCGGGATCACCCCTGAAAAAAAGACAGAGTAGCGTGACACAACGGCCTCATTTACGAGGCCCTAGCGCCACAGTGCGCCACCGGAGTGTCATTTTTTTACGCTCCGGTGCGCAGTGTGCTGGCCCACATTTAAAAGGCCAGGCAAAGCCACCTTTCATAGCTCTTTATTGCCTTTTAAATATGGAACCATTTCACGCATAACACTGCGTGAAAAGGACGTTCCATGGGTGTTGGTGTTCCCATGCAACACCCAAGAATCTGAGGGAATCTGACGCATTCCCAAATTTACAAGTCTGGTAATGCATCAGATTCCTATGGCACCTCAGAAGTGGCATTAAAGTGTTGCAACGGGGATAAATACCATTATTTCTCCCCGTTTCTGCCGCTATGCATGGGAAAACGCCATCAATTATTGTTTATGTGCAGGAAGGTGTCTGTTCCTGCATATAAACAATCATCCCCACAACGCAGGCATCCTTGCACTATGGTACAAGAGTGCCTCCGTTCGCACCAGGCTACAATTTGTGCACCAGTGCAGGGTACAAGCACAGGAACACACTGTATCTTATGGACACAGTGCATTCGTGCCCTTCTGCTTTGATGAAGGGCGGCACAGCAAAGAGGCTTAGTAAATTAGGCTCTTAGTATTGGGCATTGGCACGAAGTCAAGTCAGAAGTGTTGCCCATAGGATGTGTCTCTGAGGGACTCACTTTTGAACAATATCTTATAGGAAAGCAGAGGAGAAGAACAAGCCTTGTTGGACAGATGCTTTCTTATATGTAACATGTAGGTAAGTGTTGCCTTTGGTTTCAATTTTGCATTTGGATTTAGATGGAAAGTGAGTAACCCTACCTCAGTTGATCTGGATTTGCGTCAAAGCAAATGGATGTTTGCACTGTTCCACTCCAGAAACATTTTCTTAGCACAGATTACCAAGGGGTTGTACTTTTGCGGTGCAAAACAAAACTTTTTTTGGTGCTGCAACTTTCCACACAGGAAAGTTGATTAATGCTACTGTTTACTCTGTTCTGCACCACTCACTGGTGCTTAGAGCTACCTGAGCAAATGCACTATTTGATGGTAAATTTGGGACTCTGTGATTTAACGATTTATGCTGTTTGTGTATGGAACCTATTCCTCACAATACCCGATATTTTGAGGCGACAATAGAAAATTGTGACAGCGAAAAGTAGGTGACAGGCTAGAGCTCATAATACAGTCCTAAATTCTAAATATCTGTATATTTATGATAATTGTTCCTGTATGTTTTTCCTTCTGCTTTTCTGTATTTTAGAGACAGAAAGTTATCAAGAAACAGTGGTTAAGTATTTCAGACCAATGCTTAATTTGTAAAAAGGTAAGTGCCAAGGTCCTTTTCAGGAGGCCACTGCAGCTTGCCCCTGCCGGCTATTCCAGTGCCAGTGCTAACCCAAGTACTAACCATCACACAGTTACACTTGTCATGATTCAGAATTTTCCAGGCAGCCCGAAGCTACAAGAATGGGGGGCAGGTTTTATTATTTCTAGGTCTCACTTACTGACACCATGCATTGTTGATGCGAGACATAGTTATACTATAAGAAGGTTGGGAGTCGCCCATTGTTACCATTTGTTGGCTTTATTGTCATTCCTATTATCTGTGTCCAAATAGGTCAGTGATTGCCAATATCACACTCTATTCCTTTGTTTGGAGCTTGGACCATGTATGAATTGTTGTTGTTGTACAAATTATCTATTTGGCTTAAAACCTTAAAAGTATAAAACATAAATAAACTATACAATAGTTCATAAAATTAATCTGTTACATGATGTATTCCCACGCAGTTTTCTTAATTCATAACATTTCATATTTACCATGCCCTCCTTACATAAATCAATACATTTTCCTAACCTCGGATACAAACTTCATTTTCCTGCTAATTTTACAAAGTGCGTTGTGCATACCTGCTTAACCTGATTATATTTCTGATGAACCCAGGGTTCTTATAATTTCCATGTGGCACAAATCTGAATAAAGGTGCAATACTTTTGGTTTAAACCTCATTATAACAAGGCCAATGTACTATATTACAATAAATCAATATAATTTTAAAAGCAATCAATTTGTAAACCCTTCATTCATCTGAGAAAGTGCCATCCCTTATTTAGCTTTACTTACGACATTTTGCATGCGCTATAAGCCCCATTAAATTGTGTTTCAATTAAAAATCGGCCTAGCGCACATGTTACATTCAAAAATCTCATATGTACTAGTAACATAAGCGCTTGATCCCAATTTATAATGTTATATTCCTTAAAAATTGTTTTAAAAAACTTCTTATGCACTTCTAAAAACCAAAAGCAATCGAATAATATATGTTGAGCGCTATATTTTTGTTGTAGGCCACATGTACATAGACCTTGATCATCCTTAAGTATGGCTTTTGTTTTTGTTTTAACCCGAATCTAAACTGTAACACTGCGGCCCTGTTTGATACTTTTTGACGCAAACCTGTGTTATCGCAGGATTGCATCAAAAAGTATACCACCGGCTAGCGCCATTCCTGGATGCCAGCCGAGCGTCATATTTAAGCTATGACGCTAGACGGCGGTAAGGCCCAGTTAGCATCAAAATTATTGACATTAACTGCTTGGGGGAGGCTTAGGGGAAACTGGAGTTTGTGCGTGAAAGAATGGTGCTAGTCAGGTTAGAGTAAAAAAAATGACTCTAACCTGATTAGCGTCATTATTTTGACACACAACCCCCATGGACATGACTCCTGTCTAAGTAAAGACATAAGTCATGCCCCCCAGCCCAATGGACATGCCCAGGGGACTTAGCACTCCGTCCATCATCCTTTTGTGTTGCTAAAGTTGCCCTAAGTGGGAAGGGTATGCCCAGACATGGGTCCGTGCTCATTGTGCCACTGGATTCAAGCTAGCCTGGCTATACCCTAAAACCGGTCTCAGGATGCTTTTTTCTGGTCCGGGGAGGACCTTGCCTAGCAGTTCGGACTGGACTGTTCCAACGGGGAACAGGGTCAAGACTGATTTGCATATGGCTAGGTTGAAATTGTGGTGGCATGGTGAGCAAAAGAATGATGGATTACACCATGATCTGTGACTGGGGGTGAGTGTTTGTATTGTTCAGCACTCTGTCCATCATTCTTTTGTGTTGCTGGTGTTGAGAACCGGCTCAAATTAAGCATTGACAGATTACAGAGAAAGGAAAAGAAATAATAGTGCTTCCTGAGAGGTTTGTGCAGGATTCTGAAGCTTTGTCCTCGAGGGGAAGAATATTGTGCCTCACTACTAAAGATAATGCTGATTAAAAGAGATGGACTGAGTAAGAGAACTGTTGCATTGGAGCAAATGACCTGGGATGTGGCACAATTGCCAACAGAATAAGACAGTCACTGCAAACCAAGTGGTAAAAATGTGAATATCAAACAGGGCTTATTGTCTGTACCTGTGCGGAGGGAAGGGTAGGGCAGTGTGGCAGTGAACTGCATAAAAGCTCAGCACACGTCTCCAAGTATTTGGTTCTACCTCAAGAAGGACTCCTTTCCCTAAGTGAGGGCACAATGGTGACTTCAATTGGTATCTTTGTATCTAGTGTCCATGAGATGCAGTGGATTTTTGTTTGTACAGTTTGGAGGGCATCACTAGCAAGTGAGCCAATTTCAAAGGCTAGAATTAGAGGAACACAAAGTACATCCATGTCACAATCACAGCAAGAAAGGTGAAATTAAGATGGGCCAGGGTTCTAAAGGAGTTTACAGGTGGGAGGTCAGGCCAAGTCCTCCCATTGATTGAATGAGGCATCGTAGAGTTTGTGGGCATCAGCTGGTTGTGAGGGTCCAGAATTCAGGAAATAAGCTGAAAGCAAGAGAGGGCTCTCCAGCTGAAACCAAGGGGGTGCTGTTTAGTCAGAGTCTTGGAGACTTGGGAAGAATGTAGAAACGTAGCTGGGGCAGAGTCTGAATGTCTGATGAGCTTACCCACGTCAGTGAACAAACACTTTTGGAGGAAGTCTGCAGTAATGGGTACTCCCCCAGGTCAACCCTAAGCGTGGATGGAAAAGCACATGTTTGATTTTACCGGTTGGTCACATCGTGAGAATTCTTACAGAAATGGTGCAGTGTCAGTAAGTGCAGGCGGCAAACACAATAGGCAATCAGTAATCTCTGACTTCCCAGGACTGAAGGGACACTAGTGCATGGAGAAATGTGCCTCCCATGTGGTCTATCCTTCAGACTGTAACTACCAGAAAGAAAGAGATTAACCTCTCTGAATTAAGAGGAAAGGGTTTTTATCTATCCTTCAGGGGACAAGCTGGCATGGATACTGTTGGTTTGAGGATTAAAAGCCTTCAATAGCATTACCCATGAAGGTTTACTATACAGGGACATCTTAAGGATTTTGGGGGCCCTGAGCCAAACATAGTTTGGGGTCCCAAGTTCGGAACAGCTTTGAATTTGTGATACCATTTCAGGTCTTTCATGTCCTCTTTGGCTGGTCACTGACAGTGCACAGGCACACTGATCAAAATTCTGAATGTGCTTACATCTATTATTCATACCTAGTGAGGTGTGTTTTCAATACTGTAACACAGCAGCAGCTCACTAATATGACTACAAATAATTGCAGTGACACCCTCCCATTTCTCATATTTAAGGTCCTGTTTTGATCTAAAAGAAACTTTTTTATGGATATTGCAAGAAACGTAAACATTGCATTTTCTGCAAAGTGCATGTAATAGACACTCACATGTCATCCACCTTAAAAAAAAAATTAAAGGCAATGCCATTTAGAAGAATCTGTTTAAAAAAGCATTCATGGTTATCAGGGCAACACTGTCCTCAGAACAGAACTGGCTTTATCAGGGCCCACTCTGAAAAGATGGGGCCGTGGGCCAGAGCCCACGTTGCCCAACGCTTAAAATGTCTCTATTACTGTAACCAAAAAGAGCACTTACATTAAAAAAAGAAAATATTTTTATGTTGATTTATCTTTAGGAACAGCCAGCCAGAGGGAGTCACAAGCTTTAATATCCAGAGTTTGACCAACCCAGGAACTCCTTCCTCATGTCAGAACTACAGTGAGTCAGCAGCCCAATTACTGGGGGGAGGCTCCTCCATCATAACGGAGGAGCGTCGCCCTCCTTTTCAGAGTCAGTCAGTGAAAAATAAAATGATAAAGCAATTTTATTATCATTTTATTTTCCACTGACTGACCAAGCCATGAAATCTAGGGAGGGGCGGGCTGGGCCATGGCACAGAGGAGGAGTGATGGGCACTGTAAGTGCGCATGTCGGTTTGGCTGGCTGTCTTAGGACAGCCAAGTCAAAATGCACACTTATATCTCTCCAACCCTGCTGTGTTGCATAGCTGGGTGGAGAGATGGCACAGGCTTCTTGTGCCTGAGCGAGCATCAGACTAGCCTGCTCGGGCCAATCCCGGAGCTTGGTATAGCATGAGAGCAGCATCTGGATTGGATGGGGAGCCTGTGCTTTGTGCCCCAGTGACTGCCGGAAGGAGAGGAAGGAGAGCAGCACTGAGGTGGCTGGCAGCGTCAGTGACAGCCACAGCTATGTTTTTTTTTTTTCAATTATTATTCCCATAACATCCCCCCACCCCACCACTTTAAATTGGGGCAGCCACCACTGCCAATTGCTGTGAAGTGTGGTAGTATTCTTCTGGATCCAATTATGTGAGATCACTAGAGAACTTGACTCTGTGTAGCAATCCAGAGGAATCAACGAGTCCTACTTCTCTGTCTATGTGACATTTTTGGTGAGGCCCAGCAATTCATCAGTTTCTCCTGAAACAAAACCTTTCCTTGAAATCCAGCTTATCCAGGACCTCTTCTGAAGACTACTGCACTCCTGTCTATGGGAATCTGGGTGGGTGTAGCCTCTCTTAGCCATGCATTTGAAGTGTGTGGTAAGGGTAGGAGGAATCTATCGTCCATGGGAGGTAGTTGCCCAAGCACTGTCAGCCTTCCCGATGATAGGGAATTGATGACAGCCCATAGATGTCACTGGCAGTGCAATCCCCTATTCGGTTCCATGATCTATTGAGAGACCATAACTTGGTTGTGCCATTATGCGTTCCAGAAGTGGCATGAAGATATAATCAATGACATATAGCATGTGTTCTAATGTATTCCTGTTAATGTGGCGCATTGAAAAGTCATATTTCCGTGGTGCACTTATAAGTAGAAAAGTAGGAAAGTTATATGCATGTTTCTGTAATGGTATTTATCGACTGGAAATTAACACTTGTATGCATTTATGGTCAATGTATTGGGATTATGGTATCATAGTTAAATGTTATATCATTGAAGTTATTCATGATTTATTGTACCATGTACTCAGATGTGCATTGAATTATATGTTAAATTGACTTAAGAAGGCCTGAAATGTTTTCCTATGTTTAACCTTCAAAGTAGAGTTTTGCCTCTGTTGTATTATTTCTTTATTTGAGGGTGCGTCTGTACAAGTCTACAATTATTGAAAAGCCTGTTGTGAGTTTTCAGATAAAGAGATATGGGAGGTTATGTTGGCCAGGACGAGAAGCGCTAACTAGACAATGTGATAAAGGACTCCCCTCCATGCTCCTGGTCACAGGAGGTACCCAAAGTCGTCCTAATGTTCGGTTCATGAAATGAAAGTCTAGTCAGAGTGTAAATTCCAAACTGTGTATGGAAGATGGAATACTACTAGTGATGATGATGTGAACTTGCAAAAGTTCTGGGTCGTCTAAAGTGGTGTTACGTGACACAGGCCCTTTATACCCTTTGACTAAAGTCGATCCCTAGCGACTTAGAGGGGTACAGATCTCTTTAAGTTACTTTGGCTGAAATGACTTCATGCTACACACATCTCTCGCTTGCAGAACTTCTATTGAAGTTTCTGTTATGCTGAAACTTTTGATTAATATTCTATGTCCTACATTTCGAGAGACATGTTTAGTATTCCCTTAGCCTAATTAGAATCATTTGTTTTATTTAGTTTTCAGATGATTAGAGAGGAAGATTGCTATTTAGATCCGGAACACCAAATGTTGTTCCTTATCTTTTCTGTTCCTGCTACAGAGATATTTGTATGCTGTATGCTTGTATGATTTAATCTGATTAGATACTTGAAATCGCCTTTAGTGATTCTGTACTTATATGGTTTGTTTCTGAGACTCATATAGATTTGTCTGGCTTTGAATTTGTAATAAAACGTTTGAACTAAACTTCTGCATGTAAGATTTAATGTGTGGCTTAATGGGTTACACTGTTTATTGATTGAAAGTGTTGATGTGTCCCTTCTTACCTCTCGGAACTCCTTAAAAGATTCACTGGAACTAGAGAAACTAGAGAATGGACGACTTGCTATCTAACCAGTAAAGGGCCACGAACATACACCTTTGCCAGATTCAGCTTTTTGGCTTACAGATTCATACATTAACCAAGAATATAAAGTGATTTTTGATTTTGTGTCAAAAGCTAGAACTGTCTGATTGTCTGACAAAGGACGTAGACCCACTTAGTATATGATGGTTTAGGCCGTAGACTCTAGTGTCAGACAACTTCATTTCTCCTGGTGTTTCCCTGTGGAAACAACATAGTAATCCGAACCTGAGAGACAAACATCAGGACATCACAACCATGATGATACACCCTCCCATACACGAAAGAATAGGGAAACACTTGCCATGTAGTGAGCTGTCAATTTGGGAAAAGATTGAAGACAGTTCTTTAACAACAAAGTCTATGTGCACTATATCAGATGCCAATGATAAAGAATAGCAATAGTCCTCAAATGTAAGTGCACTAAAGCAGCCTCAAGGTGGCTCAGTTCATCGTGATACATCATACGCAATATCGATTTCATGGTTGTCAACTGGCCCCATGTCATGACCGCACCTTTCTGCCAATAATTGGTATTCATCCAAAGGCGTTAACCATGGTGGCACTGAGAGGCCAACTTTTAGAATGGAAAAGGGAATGTAGCATGTTTAGCTCTGTTGAGTAAAAAATCTAGGGTGGCTGAAATTCATCCTCATAACACTGGGTCACATAACAGTTCTGCAAACCATAGAGTGCTTAAAATGGACTCTAGCTTTGGGAGTTTAAGATATAGCCACCTATTTAAATGCTGCCACCCAAATCTATCACCTAACATAAAAAGAAGTAGTAAAGCTGTGACCAGCCAGGGAATCAATGGGAACTTAGGCACTAGGAGGAAAGCTGGGATTGGGACTTGAGAGGTACTAGGTGAGAGGCAGAGGGGGGGTTCTGAGACAGGAGTGGGAAAATACAAGTTATTGGGAGCTTTGAAAGAAGACTAACCACAGACCTCAGCATATGCTGATTTGAATGATGTTAAATGTGTCCCCTGTACCATTACAGTAATCTGACCACTTCCCTGTCCCGTCTAATGTTTCATTCCAACTCCAAGCAAAATGATTAAGACAGCGACCTATTATAGGTGGAATTGCTCCTTGAGAAATGTTTCTCCAAAATTGTTTTATTCACAAACTTGGTCTATTTTATCACTGGAAGGGCATCAACCACACTTTGACTGACAACAGCTTGATTATTCTATCTAGTACAGAGGAGTTTGCCCCTCTCAATCGCATAGAACTCTAACAGAGGTCAACTTAGCTGTGGCACTCTGATCTCCTGTAGTCCAAAAAAAGCTTTTCTGAAGCTTCAAGCTAATGGCATAATTCTGGGTGTCTCGCAACACTGTTTGCATTAAAACAGCTGTGGAATGACAATAAGTAATCTTTTCACAGGGCCACATCTCAAATCATCCAAGAGCAAATAAATGTGGCCCTCAACAAAATCCACCCTTTTTTTGACAGATCAATCTTAACTCCTTTCTCCACAAAGACTTGCTCCTCTCCTCATTGGAAGCAGAATGTGAGTTCATGCATTTTTTCCCTGACAAACTTATGACCATCATGAACAACTTCCAAGTGGCACCTTCCATTTTGCCAGCTCCGGCTCTAAAAACCCATACCCCACATTTGTAGGAGTCTTTACTCCAATCACAGATGACATCCTTTATCTGATCATCAAGCAATTCAAACCAGGATACTTTTACAGAGACCAACTTCACACAAGATCATCAAAGCTAACCCCAATATATTTGCTCTCCCTTAGCTTTATATGGTCAAACGTCCATTTCACAGACTTCTTAAAGACTGGCTAAATAAAGGCTATTACAAAAATCCACCAAACCAGATTTCCTAAACAAAAGTGTCTAAACTTCTTTAGTTAAGAAACCTAATTGGACAATGTGCTACCAACCAACTACTTCCTTCAAATCTGGCTTCCATCCAGGCCCCAGCCTAAGGACCGAATCTCTAAAGTTGGTGGTTGATATTTATCACACACTTGATGATTTAGGAACATTCTTATCTACTGATTCTTTTAGATGTATCAGCAGTGTTTGCTAAAGTTCACCACACAATTCTGGTAAACACACTAGCACTTCATGAGCTTCAAGAATGTAGTTCTGGTCCTTTTTCTCCAACTGATGACAACTGTTGAAAAGAGAAGACTACACTTCTGAGAAGTCACAGAAGTACTGTTGTGCCCCTCATTTCTGAGCTCTTCAATCTGTAGAGCAAACCTCTAAATCTAATCCTTGCCAACCCAGCAGGGCCTTGAATCTGCTAGTGGAATATAACTCTATATCTGAAATTTGAACCATTGTGGACACCTTGCATCCACCTCAGTGCAAAATCACTTTGGAAAATTGGCTGGACGATAAATTGCTTCTTCATAACCCTAATAAGATTACTTTCTCCTCTTATTCCTCTTGCTTACGTGCAATCTAGGTCAAAAATTTCTGGACCATCTACAACATTTTGGCTTCTTTCCACACTTTTGACAACAGTGAATTCTCTAGGTATCATCCTGTACACGTCTCTGTCATTACTGCCACTTACCTCCAGCTTCCTCAAAAATGTGAGGTATCTCATAGGGTTCTTACTAAGTGTAGCTAATACCACTTGGTGAGCTCAACCCCATTTTTGGAGGGTGCATTGTGGTTTTACCAAGATACAGTATTTCTCATGGGGATCCTGGTTTAAAAGTTCCTATAGGTGATATCCTAATTCTTATTATTTTAATCCTTGGCAGGTTTAAAAACAGTGGAGATTGAATTGGAGTATATTTATGCTAGATGTTCAGAAGGCCATATATTTCAGCCAGTTGTAAGTAGGTCAGTGGGCCACCAGGCTTTTATCAAGACCAGCAAAATCCCTGTTAGATACTCAGATGACTACAGGGCCAGAGTGGGCACCCAAAGCAGCTCTGACAAATGTTCTCAGACCAGGCCAGACCATTGTAGTGGTCAGGCTTGCACAGCAAGCAAGCCTGACCACTACAATGGAGCCTGGGCCCCAACACCCCAACAAGAAAGTTTGGGAAAATGGCAAAAACAGTGCATTCTACAACACATTTTTTCATGACATATTTTATTTTAGTAGTTTTTAAAGCATAGTAAATGATAGCCTTACAGTGCACCAGGATACAGATCTCTTTATTGGGGCTCTTCAGTCATTCCCGCACCATCACCCTTTAAAAGTGCCTCTCACCTCTCCATAGACCCTCTCTCATGTGTATTTGATTTGTTTTATAGCGCCTCTCTTACCAGCGTAGGGTGTTGGAGCATTTTACATCACATACAGAGAAAGTGAATAATACATGTGTAATTCAGTGCAGTGGGACAAAGGGGACTACAAGATGTAGGCTTCCCATCATCCATACTGGTAGGCATGTTTAAGAGTGCTTGGTCTGGAGAACCATAAACTCAGGATTCAGAATGTATAACAGTGGTTAGTGTTGAATTTACTAGTAATTTATTTTCTAGTCAAACAAACCCTTTTAAGCAAAATGAAGATAATCAAAGACTGGGAATAAAACATAACTTTTGAACCTTTACCAGGCAGCTTGCATGCAGTTCTTTGATGGCAGTTCACAGCTAACTGTGTTAGATTATGATTGTAACTTATGAGCTGCATAGTAACAAAAGGATGTCTGTGCTGAGAGCTGTATCCCACTGAACTTTGCACATAAAAATACATTTATGTGATCTGCATAGTACATGTTCTTTGCACCAAGCATATTAATCCTCTGCGCTAACTTAAATGAGTCAAAACTTCCACTAGACAAAACTCCAATCTCTCTCCAGTAGATACATTAATCACCAGAGTTATCTCAGCACTTTTATTGTTGCCTGAAACCTGTTGGATATACAAGGATCTCTGCAGTGCTTTTAAAACTGCTGCATTGCTACGAAACTGGCTATCCAGTAACAAAAATGCCCCCACACACCCTTCCAGCCTCCTGGGGAAACACCAGATGTCTGGTTGGCCAGTCTGGCCTTGGATGACTATGATTATGTTTTGTAATTTACATACATATATGTTGGGAATACATTTACTTCATGCACACTCTTATGTACAAGTTAGCCATTCTGAAATTTTGGTAAAATTATCTCTTCGACGTTCTGGAATTACCCTGCATGCTAATATATATTACATGGGGTGGTTTCACTCCATAGGTAGGTACAGGTGGGCCAAACCCCTTCATCACGCTTACTCCATGGGATGCAGACGGTTTTAGCCCCTACTTTCTGGTACCTATAACTCCAGAATATTCATGTGATCTCATTCGGACTGGGAGGCTTCCTTTATGATACAGATGTTTGTGTTCCACCATGGACATAGACCCACAAGTCCCCTAACGCCTGCCCTGACTCAGGCATTCAAAAATGGTGCAAAGCAAGCTTTGCACCATTTATTTACCCCTCCCGTATGTGATTTTAGCATGGGGATTAATATGGTGCTAAGGCCATAGAGTAATTGTTTGCACGGGAACACCTACTTTACCAAAGTTTAAATATGGAGTTAGTTTTGCACCAAATTTGTGTAAACAAATGACACAAATTCGGCGCAATACAAGTATTAATATGCCCCAAAATGAGCCAATAACAGTTGCTTGAATAGGTGTGCCCATCACAGCTGTAGATCAGTGTGGCAATAGAAAATAATGATCACCACTTACACTAGTATAGCAAAGATGAAGTAGCCAAAGTACCATTAAAACAACAACAATGGTGTGCCAATCACCGCTGTAAATTAGTGTGGCATTAGACAGATGAAAAAATACAAATCTCTGCTGACGATTCTGCCTTCAATACTATGATAAAAATTGGTGTGCTAATCACTGCTGAAGATACAACATCAATGATGTAGCAATATTAAACTGTTAGAATGAAAGATGCACTTAAAGCAAATACCGATTCTACATGTTGGGAACAAGAGGTACTTTCCACACTCTGTAAAGACCTCACCTCACTGGAATGGTGATTATTGTGTGTGGTAAATACCTCATCCAATGCCTTCATATATCGTCACATCTCCGTGGTGGTGGTCACAGCCACTCCTGTCTTCCCGGTGAGTGCTCCGTTTTAAATAAATCTTCACCAAAATGTTGTAGCAAGAAATGGCAATAACTTCAGAGATAGAGATTTCAGCATGAGGTTAATTAATGGAGACATAAGACAGCCTCCAAAAATTTTGAATCCTTCTCACATTTAATTGACAACCAGTGATAAACCTAGAATGCTGTGATGCATCCATGACATCCCAAGAGATTATAACCAGAGAAATAAGACGTAATGAATATCGTAATAATGCTAAATATTTACACTATTACAAAGAGCTTTGTAGTCACAGGAACTATAACGAGCTAAACTGACCATATACAATGGAGTTGGACTCCTAAAATGTAAGAATCAGGGGTCAGATATATTATTTACTGGTGGCAAATTATGGTCACAATTTGCAACTAGTATTTTTGTGACCAGTAAAGAAATTTAAGAGCTTACCTATGTACTAATAAACCGGTTCTTAAAATTCTGAATTGTTGTGGGTCCCAATGTGGCCTACCTCCTTAATGTTAGTTTGCAAATTGCACTGTATACAACTGGAGGTCATCACAGGGATTTTTTTAAATGCTGTCTGCTTTCCTTAAAAGACACAAGACTTCATTTAAAAAAAGTTTTCTTTTTTTAAATTTTATGAGTTCTCAGTAGTCCCCTCTTGGACCACTGCCCACTCTCCAACAAACTTGATTCGGTCTTTGGAAGGAACAGCTGCAATGCTCCCCTTCCAGATCCCAAAATCAGTATCCAGTTGGAATCTTTTTTTAGGAATCAGAAAAACTTTTCTGGCTGCTAATATCTGATTAGTACATAGAAAAAAGCATTTTAACATTGGCAAGTGCTGATTTGGAGCATTTGTGAACATTTATATGCATAGTACATCTGGCCGTCAAGTCTGGGCAGTGAGCTTGACGGCCACCCACCTATCTAAAAATCCTTATCACTTAACAAATTCCTGGACATCAATATCATAACTGTCCAATGCAAACTGCAGAGCAAGTTGAATGTCTCAAATCCGAGGCAGATCTGAAAAAATATTGCCTTGTGACACAAAATGAGTAAAGAACTCTTTATGTTATAAAGCTAGCAAATGATTTAAAAAACATGCATTTTTTAATAGAATACAGCTCTCATTTCAATGGCACATGGATTGGAAGATCAAACAAAATCTAAATATTTTTTTCAATATCCTGGAAGCACATTAAGCCCTTATTAGTCTGGTTAATATAAGGCTTGGCCTTTACCAGCCCAGCAGCAGCCAGCTCCACACATTTAAAACTTCCTAACTCGCTGGTAGTTTTTTAGTCAAAGCACCCCTTAAAATCATGCTGGCCACCTTGGTGAAAAGTTATAGGTAAAGGCAGGACTACCATGCCATGGACTTCATGAGGGCAGGCGGGTGCATTTTTCCTGCCAGCGGTTGCCATGGTGCATATGGTTGACCTGTACAAGAGAAAAGGCTGCAGACACGGCTTTGACACTGTGTCCAAAGGCGTCAGCTCCACTGAAAGGTTCTTCCCAGTGGAGACTCCATCCAGAATTCCAGCACCCCAATACAATACATGAGGTAGGGGATAGAAGAAGGGCAGATAGATTGGTTGTGGCATTCTCAATAGCTCTAATATGGTCTTAGTGCCACCATGATATAACATATTTATATTTTATTTATATTTGGTGGTGCACCTTGAAAACAATGGTTTACTTTTCGAACTGCTATGTCCCTAAAGGTTATTCGTTGGGTACCTGTTATGAGTATCATGTTATTTAAAAGGTCATGTGCCAGTTATTCGGACATATTGCAATTTGCCATGTGCATTTGTAAAATCAATGTGCTTTCCTACTTATAGGGAGCTAAATGGAGCACTAAGGCGCTGACTATAAGTTGTGCAGAATAGGATGAGGTATTTACCACACACAGTAATCACCATTCCAGTGAGGTGAGGTCTTTACAGAGTGTGGAAAGTACCTCTTGTTCCCAACACGTAGAATCGGTATTTGAACACTTAGGGCCTGATTTATACTTTTTATACGCCGCGTTTGCATTATTTTTTGACGCAGGAGCGCGCAAACACAAAATTGAATTTTGTAAGTTTGCGCCGCTTTTGAGTAAAAAATGACGCAAATGTGAAGCTAAAAAAGTATAAATAGGCTTTAAATGCTGAGTGTTTTGCCCTTTTCCTGTCTTTTCTTCAGCTTAACTTTTTCAGGTTTGACGTGCTGAACTACGGGGTTGTGCTAATCATCACGTAAATGGTCATTCTAATGCCTGTACAGACTCTTGTTAGCAATCAGAACCGAGCCACCTAAACCGTGAGCTTGTAATCAGGACCTAAGTGGATTTATGAATGAAACAATTAGCTTCATTCAGTTCTGACGCACATGGCGTTTGTTAAGGCAGTCTTGCTGCTTATCTCTCTTAACTGTGTCTCAAAACGTATCTGAAAAATGAAATGCTACATTTAATTTTTGTTTTACTGTGCACATTATGCAAGCTTGTATCCAATTTGTATTATAGCGAGTATGGGATGCACGCAGTTTTGTCTCAGGACTAAACTGCAGTCTGTAATTTGTAATTTTTTGTAAAATTTAAACCCGAAGGCATTTTACAGGAGTTCCTGGGATAAAAGTGAAGTGTCTCTTTAATTATATAATTTATGCCAAATTAGAGACCAGTATGTAGTTCTCTTTTAGCCACACAGAAAGTATGATATAATAATCACTTTTTTTCTCATATCCGAACTGTAAAAATGCGCAGGCATACTTCTACGATTGTAAATACTGTTATATTATGCTGGGGTATTTTTACAGTTTTTTTTAATTGTAATGTTTTTAAATCGTATTAAAGTAACTATTAGGGGTTTGGCTCATGGGATTCACAACCACATCTACAAATAATATTACATGAATAAAATTATAGTTAAAGTATGGTGTACCAGCTGTACCTTACCATATGCTTCTCAATGGTTTGTTTGTTAACACAGTAAATCATTGGGCCAGGCAGAGTGTGAATATATTAACCTATAAGAGTATAAAGATTGTCAGTAAAACTACAACAGCCTTCTGCTTTTTTCAGGTGCTTGTATTGTTTATCTTTGTGTGTATCTTAACAAGCGTGAGTGAAGAATTTGCACAGAGGACAAGTGATGAAAGTACGCAGGTAAGTTGAAGAAGACAGCTTTGTTGGTGAAAAATGCCTTCACAGCTCTTCTCACAGGTCTGTCAATTCTCTCCTCAGCTGCCTCACTCCAGCGTTGTAACAGAAGGGGTGTACTTGTCAGTAAGACTAGGGGGGGTGAGCTTCAGCTTTCTCAAAACCACTCTGGCACATAATGTTAAAATACATTATATGGTAAGTAGGGCACATGAGAGGGAATTAAGGGGCAGTGGAAAGGGAGAGAATTGCGGAGTGGTACGGATGCTGAGAGAAAACACATTATTTTGTGAAATAATAAAAATTGTTGAAGTATTTCCTATCAGAGAGAGGGAGAGAGTGTGTGTGCGTTTTTGTCTGTGTGTGTAAAAATTCCTAATGAAATCCAACAGACACATCACCAGGCTCTACTGAAAATAACTGCTTATCACAAAATGTATTTATGAGGCAGGTGTAACACCCCAAACACCCCTCCCCAGGAGCATTCCAAGAAACAAGGGAAGAGAGGGATAGAACAATGGATTAGAAAGCAGAGGAGGGCGAGTCCTACCTTCAACACACTTCCTTTTCCTAAGAGGAATTAAGGAGGATGGGAAAATACAACCATGGAGGATACAGACTATAAATATAAGAACAAAGTCCAAGTCAAAATTAGGTCATTCAATTGCATATCTTGTGCCAACCAAGATAGCACCAGTTCCTTATGGGTTTGGCACCCAGGTTAGATGATCTGCAATAAGATCCTGCTTCTGAGTATTGGTTAGTTCCTGCAGGCATATTGAACAACTGGATAATGTACCCATGCACCAAGTGCCCCCATCCTCCAGGATGACCACATTATGTTTAAATTGTTTGATATATATTTTTTAACTCATTTGGTGTTGTAATCCCCTTTTACTCACTGTGTCTCTGTGGACCCACACAGGGATTTTCCAGTTAACCAATTAGGAATTAACTTAATACCCAGTTATCTACCCTTGAGTGAAGCCAAAGAGGAGACTCTTGTTACTATATTGGGTGTGGTATGACCATAGCATATTTGAAAGTGACATATCAAAGGGAATCTAAGATGCACCAGCAAGTTGGAAACAATGTTTTCTAATCCTATTTGTTCTCTCTACCAGGACATTGGCCCTGGGACAAAAAAAAGCAAAGCACTGGGATGCCTTCAACTGAAAAGGCATACTTAAGCACTCTGGGGGTCATTCTGACTCCCGCCGGCCGCGGTATCCGCAGGGCCGGCGGGAGCCGCCAGAATACCGCTGCGCGGCACAAGACCGCTGCGGGTATTCTGGGTTTCCCGCTGGGCTGGCGGGCGACCGCCAGAAGGCCGCCCGCCAGCCCAGCGGGAAACACCCTTCCACAAGGATGCCGGCTCCGAATGGAGTTGGCGGAGTGGAAGGGGTGCGACGGGTGCAGTTGCACCCGTCGCGATTTTCAGTGTCTGCATGGCAGACACTGAAAATCATGGTGGGGCCCTGTTACGGGGGCCCCTGCAGTGCCCATGCCATTGGCATGGGCACTGCAGGGGCCCCCAGGGGCCCCACGACACCCCATACCACCATCCTGTTCCTGGCGGCCAAAACCGCCAGGAACAGGATGGCGGTATGGGGGTCGGAATCCCCATGGCGGCGCAGCAAGCTGCGCCGCCATGGAGGATTCCCCAGGGCAGCGGAAAACCGGCGGTACCATTAACTTTGGCAGTGGTTTTAAAATTCATCATACACTCTCCCCATTCTTTCTCTCCAGTAGCAGAAATAGTTACAGGTAAAATAGATTCTTCAACAAGTGTCTCTTCTTACATGCTGCAGTCAATGGCATATGAGAAAGGCACTCTACAGCCTGGTTGCAGATTCCTGGGGCATATTCCGTTTTAAAATTGTAGCTTCTAAACCCAACCCCCCTTTTATTATGTTGGGGAGGGTGCAATCCAATCGTCAACCATCATGCATTTTAAGACCTGACTTGACAGTGCAACTGACACCTGACCTTTTAAACTACACCAATGTTATCCTACAGTTCTTTGCTTCTAAACAAATACATATTCATTACCATACTATTTACTTGTAATGCTTCAAATTAACATACAACATTCTTTTAAAGCAAGACCTATTGGCATTGCCAGTGTTTGTTTTAACATTTTCTGCATGTCACACCACGAGCTGAGCAATTAAGGTTGTTACCTAAATGATTGTTATTGCCAAATCTGAAACATTTCAATTTCTCCAGTTACCCTTTACTTTGTGATGTCTGTTTGTCTTCATTGTTGTACACCACCTCTATCAATTGTGAATCCACTTATAGTATCAGGTCTCACTTTAATTTCATTTATACAAACTGCTGGATGTTCAATGCTTTTGGCAATATCCAACACATCCGCTAGATTATAATAATTATAAAAAAAAATCTTCAATTGTTTTATTAGTACATCCGACTAATTCTCTGATTAATGAATCACAAAGTGATCCAAACTAACGTCATAGATAATTCTCTCCAGACAGCGATGTAGCTCATGGCCCATTATATTAGACTTTGCATTCTACTAAGGAATTCTCTTTCAATTACAACATTAACTTTTTTCTCGAAGTGTTTCGCTATTTTTTTTAAGTTCACTAGGTATACATCTAAATGTGCTTCCCTGCCTTTCATTCATCCATTGTGGGGTTGGGTACATTTTTTAAACCTTTCTAAGATGAATACCTAGATTATACATTAAAATATGAAGTTTACACACATGTTTTATCTCCTGCTCTTCTCAGTATCAGGTATGATTCAGAAAGTTTCACCTGCTGTTTTCAAGGAAGTATGGGTTGCGCTATATCATTTAAGAAGGGTGGGAGCTGAGATGTACCTGCAGCAGACATGATGAATGAAACAAACAGCAGTGTACACTTGTGTTGTTGTAAAAGTATGGGCTATCAGAGTCTGAGATTCCCTGAATAAAAACATCTCAACAGAAAGTACTATCTGGCAAAACAAAAGAGCAAGATGGAGTAATTTGGTCAAAACATGACAGGATAGTTATATTATCCTGTATTTATGGTTGATTCACTGAGGAAAGAAGGAGTTCACCTGACATCATGTAACCAAAAAATGTGCAGATTTCATGAAGGGATAAAGATGTAGCCCTGCCTTTATGAATGTCTTACTGAGGAAAACAAGATCAACTTACCTCACGTGACTAGAACGTATGCAGCTTTAACCCATAACTAGACTATGTGTCTGCCTGCCACTCTTTTGTAGTTGTGAGGCTGTGCTTATAGGAAGTGTTAGAAATGTGAGTTTCTAGGTGGCAGTGGCTTGCACCCTGTCCAGGTAGGGACTCATATTCCTAGTCAGGATAAGAGAGTCACACACCTAAGATAACTCCTGCTCACCCCCTTTGTAGCATGGCACAAGCAGTTAGGCTTATCTCAAAGGCAATGTGTAAAGCATTTGTGCATAACACACAGTAATACAGTGAAAACACTACAAAAGGACACCACACAGGTTTTTTAGAAAAATAGCCAATATTTATCTGTGTAAAATAAGACTAAAATTAGAAAAATGCAACACACAGAAATAAAGATATGAATTTTGCAAGAATTACTCAAAAATACAATTCATTGAAGTTGATAGCTCCATCCAGGGCTATCAGTGCGTTGTGAACAACAAATTAAACAGTTCAGGCTAACCGTAAGGTTGCGGGTACAGTATCAGGAATACCCACAAACAGTACCTTGGAAATGCAGAGTGTTGTAGTCATTGCAATGAGATCTGTGCGGCATCTCTGGCGTTGGCAGGCACCGGCAGGCATCAGTTCTGGAGGTCGGTGCAGAGGTTGTCGGGCCTTTAAAGCCAAAAGCATTGCAGATCGAACTTGGTGATGATGACGAAGTCAGGAGTGCTGGCGTTGATGGTGTAGGGGCTGCAGTGTGAAGCGGGACGATGCGACATGCGGGTCTCACAGGTCACGGTACAAGCAATAGCTCAGTGACGGTGTCCTGTGATGTCGGTGAGACCAGGGTGCAGTGTGAATCAGGGCGGTGTCTCCAGGTTGCGGTGCAGTCAGCTTTGTCATCGGCGCTGAAGCGCTTTCATCTGTAGGCCCAGGGGTGTGGTGCAACACAGGGTGGGCTCTCTGAGGCACCAACATGTCACGGTGCAAGGAGTGGCATCTGTTGATGAAACTGGAGTCGATGTGGACTGGTGCTGCGGTGTGGGACGGGACGGTGGTTTGTGTACCTCACAAGTGGTGTCCTGAGGCCACGGTGCAGGCAGAGGCATCGGTGTCAGCATAGAGCGGCGTTGTTGGGGATACCAAGGCTATGATGTGAAGCGAGGCAATGAGACGTGTGGGGCCCACAGGTCACGCCGAAAGCAGTGGCTCGAGGACAGCATCAGGAGTGGCATCGGTGAGACCAGGATTGCAATGAGAAGTGGGGCATGTCTCCATGCGGTGGCATCAGGTCTCAGTGCAAGCAGCAGCATCATTGATGGCGTAGTGGTGGTTTTTCTCCTGTTGCAGCACAAAACACACAGTTCCCAGTGCTGTAGGCAGATGTATTAGAAGTCTTAGATATCCCTTCCAACAAGAGGCAAGTTCTAGTTCAAGCCCTTGGCGAAACTTCACAAGCAGGATACACAGCAAAGTCCAGTCTTTGTCCTCTCCACAGCAGAAGCAGCAACTGCAGGCCAGTTCAGCAAAGCATGTACAGTTAAGGGGAAGTACTCTCCCTCACAGCTATTCAGCTCTTCTCCTTGGCAGAGGTTACTCTACATTCAGAAGTGTTCTGAAAGTCTTCGGTTCTGGGTTCACTACTTATACTCATTTCTGCCTTTGAAGTAAGCAAACTTCAAAGGAAAGACTCTGGCCCATATTTATACTTTTTGACGCAAAACTGCGCCGCCGCAGTTTTGCGTCAAAAATTTACCGCCGGCTAACGCCATTTCTTAGCACCGTGCGGGCGTCAAATTTATACTTTGACGCACGGTGGTGCAATCAACAGGTGGGAGTCATTTTTTTTTACGCACATCCCGGCGTCAAGTCGTAAAGGAAAATGACGTTAACGCCACGTAAATGACTGTGGGTCGATTTACGACACCGCAACCCGGATATGTGCCGTTTTTTTTGACGCAATAGCATCAAAAATACCTGCGAACACTGCCCTTTCAGCAGAGGAGAGCCAAAATGGATCCCAGATGCCACTACAGACCCCAGGAAGATGACAGCAGACCAGGAACCAGCTAGGATGATCCATACAAGAACCAGGACATATATAGAAAAAAAAGAAAGTGTCGCTTCAGTGCAGAGGAGCAGGAAATTCTGGTTAAAGAGGTGACGGAACACCAGCACCAACTGTTCATCACCTCTAAGTTGCCAATCAGTAGGAGAGAGGCTATATGGCAACAAATTGTTGACAAGATCAACAGTGTGGCTGAAGTACGCAGAACAGTCAACGAGTGTAAGAAACGCTGGCATGACTGCAAACGTAGGTCAAAGGAAAAACTGGCCAGGAACAGGAAGGCAGCACTGCAGACAGGAGGTGGGAGTCCAGCACACCAGGAGCCCCTGGACCACATGGAGGAGATGGTCGCAGCCGTCATCCCCGAGGAGATCGTCACAGGGATTCAAGGACAGGACAGCGCAGACTACCACAAGACAACTCACATGCAGGGTAAGTTGCATGGGGATTTAAAATATAATAATGTTGACTGTAAGCAGGGGGGAAATACCTACTACACATTGCATGTAAGTCATCATATACATGGAGTGGCATGGGTAAAGGGGTATGGCATGGGGGCATGCCCTGCACATTCAGAAGCTGGGGCACAACATAACACAACACCAACAACAGTCCCATGGGGGCATCCTGTCATGACAACAATGGAGCAAAGGGAAAGCCTCGACAGGAGGGAAGGCCACTACGTCAAACTTACATCCTGGCACTCGTCAGCCAAAATATCTCCTACATTAACTAGGGCCCTATCAGCAATCCTGTAGCCAAAACAACAACTGCAATGTAACTGCAACAACAGTTGACACCACCACCTCTGATCTCTGTGCAGCTATAGTAGCCAATGGCAGTAACCTCCCCATGGAACATACATACCTAAATTAGGGGGTGAGGATGACATCTGCAACAATCCCCTGAAACAAGACAAAGGCCCCAGTACACTCATATGTCAATGCCCATAGTTGTCACATACATCAGCCAAAGTAAACAGCAATAGGAGCGACACAGCACTAAGGACACACACATGCTGCATATGTCAGGGTCCTTCCCGTTCCTGGCTAACAAGGCAACATCACAAATGTCATACTGCTCAGACTACAGCATTGAGGAGGGGACACATGGAACTGGTCACCTAAATGCACCTGCACAGTCAGAGGACCAAATAGGGCATTGATACGATAATCAGGGCAATCCAATGTAACACACATTACCCAACATCAGCAGGACCCATTAACAATGTCTACATCCATATCACATCATAACATTGCCATGCATAGGATATGCCACATGTCAATTACATTAAAGTCAATGTGAACAATCAGGGATTGGGGCAGGTCCTGAGAGGCAAGTGTGCTGCCAGGGCCATCAGAACACCCACAGAAGTGAAAGGTCTCACCATAAGAATGGATATACACGGAGGGTTGAGTAGGACAAAAAGCTGGCTATTCCCTATTTGGTACAAAGCAACACCTAGAGGCGATTAGGCAGACAAGTCTGATAACTCAATATCATACATGTGACACACAGGTGGGCCATAGGCCTATAACAATGCCCATATGAAGGACAGCAGATACCAATACCAAACAAGATCACAAAGTGAATTCATCAAAAGGCTGGCATGTTACGTAAAAATTGTCACAACACAGACACACTAATTGTACCCTGTTTCATTGCAGAGGAACATGGATCTCCTGCCGATATGCCTGTCCCTGATTTCCCTGATGACATGGATGACGAGCCCATAAACATTCCCCAGGAGACCATTCAAAAGGTCCTTGAAACCCTCCAGACCCCATCTTCAGTCACAAGGAGGAGCACAGAACAAGCAGCCATCACAGATGAACCACCCACCACCCCAATTGCAAGACCTGCCAGCTCTTACACAGCTGAGGACTCTGACGACACTGGCACCAGCTTTGAAAGAACCGTAGTTGGAGTACAGCGGGAGCTGGCCAAGGAGGTGCGTGTGGGGATGCAAAATATGGCAGCCAGCCTTGAGGGGGTGCGCTTGTGCATGATGTCATCTGCAGATCAGGCAGCAGCTATGCAAGCCCTAACATCCATACTGCAAGGACTACAAGAAACTGTCAAGGAATTCAGCACTGCAGTAAGGGAGTTGCCACAACACCTCGCACCCCAAACTTTCCACTGCATGCACGAATGCAATCATGACTCCCTCAGGGCCGACCTGGCTGCCTACCATCGTGATGTAGCTGCTATTCTCAAAAACCAGCAGGCCTTCCTTGCTGCAGTACTGCCCTTAAGAACTTCACAGGGAGCAGTCACCGGGATGTCTGACTCCACGTCTTCTAACACTGAGGTGTGTGTTGCCCCTTCACAACCAACAACAACAAGGACAAAGCAGGCAACACACACATCAGAAGAAGAAGACATGGAACAGATCACATTCACACGGAAGAGTACCCGGAAGCACTAGTCCCTGCACCATGGCCTACTTTGACCAAGGTCCTACGTTTTGTCAATTGCCAGTCTCACTACAACTATACTCAATGACTGTTCTGCTAACCACTGTATGACTTGTCAGCATTGCCAGTGAATGTCTCTCTCCTACTAATTGGCAAATCCTGTCCCTCTGCACTGTTGGTAACATCACCCCAGCATGTCAGGAGCATCATCCACACCCCTTCTGTAGGATCACCATGTAAGATTGCACTAGAACGGACTCAGCAAACCTGGACAATGTACATTTTGCACTACATCACCTATCAATAAATAGCACTTGCATACCTAATATGTCTCTGTGTAATTTGACACATCAACTGTGCAGTAGATAACTCAAAAGTGCCTGTGTGACAACCATGTAGCTTGTCAATACAACTGTCCTGACATCATGTAGTTTGATACATCTGTGCAGTGGCCAGGATTGCATCATAGCCTGACCATCCTGAGGAGAATAACTGATGAATGGAGAAACCACACACAATCATGCTATGTTGGAGAGAATAATGCTCCATCAATAGAAATCAAAGTCAACTAATGGTGGCTGATAAATGTGGTCACCATGCAATACTAAAACATTAAATTATGCAGTCTAATCTAAGCAAACACAACTAAGCACAGCATCAATCAACCTTTCTGAGTAAACTTCCAAGAAGGGAAGTCATGCTGAATTGTTGCACACATGATCTATGTCAGTAATGAAGAGAAGAGTGTTAACAACACCTCATCTACAAAGATGTCCCTGAACATCACACTGCAGTCCGACCTAAAATATTCCCCACAATACCAAGTCTGGAAGCACACTTTGTGATGTTGAAAACATACTCATCAACACAAATCCTTTATGATCCATGTAAACTCCAAATGGTGGTTCTATCAAATGGTGGATACTTACCAAGTTAGCACAGGGGTAGCCGCCATTTTAAACCTCTTATTTCTTTGGTTTGTAGCATAGGACACAAATGTCATAGAACAACAATCACTACACTGATGGCAAGGCCATGATCAAGTAGCAGTTAACACATAATGCAAAGGGTTAACTATATATTTATTCATAAGTAATCACACCAGAGGCAACTAAGGGAAAAGTCATACCTACTCTAATCTAACCTGACTACTCCTAACCCACAACTGTCCCTAACTAACCTAAGCTAAACTTATTCTACACATATAACGAATCGATCTAAACATCAACCCCCCACCCACCATTATGAGACAGGACACATGCAGGACAACACATACTAACCTACACACATACTATACTATCCTAAACAATCATATATATTTTTTTGTATTTTTTTTTAAATATATATATATATATATTTTTTTTTCTAAACAGACAGTAACCCCAACATTGACCCCCACCCACCCACACACTCAATAATGAAAAGTAGAAAGAATAAGGACCCCTCACCCTCCTCCCTAAGACTAACTAAGCTAACAACCTATACTAACCTAACACTAATCCCCAAAACCCACCTATCATGATAAAAAGGAAAGAGGACGGAGGGGAGGGATAAATTAAAATAGACCATATAAGTCCTAGAGGGTGGACCTCCATAGGGTCCGCCTGATGGACCTGACCCGCTACTTTATGTAGGCCACATCCTGGCTCAGCTTGTCCACCTTCCTAATGAACTTGTCCATTTTGCGGTCTAAAGCCTGGAATGCCGCAGGGTCAATTGGAGGTGCTGCTGCTGTCGGTGTGCCGGCAGAGGTGCTCTGTGTGGGAGTTGATTGTAGCCCACTGGACTGTCCTGCAGCTCTTATATTGCTGGGTCCTGGTCGTGCTGCAGAGGCAGGGACAACTGTCCCTGCCGTTGCTGGGGCCACTTGGGGAGAACTGGTGGTTGTGGTGGTGGTGGCTGTAGTGGGCAACGTTGGGCCACCCTGTGGTGATACCCACCATGCTCCGGAGGCCGGATCCACCTCGTATTTTCGGGCCATCCGTCGGAACCCCGACTGCACCTGCAGGATGTGTCGGTACCTCATGGCCCGCCTCTCAAATTCATGCCTCTGTGCGGCACTCATGTTTGCAGCTGTGAAGAGAAAGGGCAACTATTTACCATAGGAAATGCATTGTGTGGAATAGCACAATGGGTCAATTGGAAATTACTTTTACTGTAGTTGTAACAGCTCATATCACCATATAGATCATTGAAAGTCTCAGAGGAAGTACATGGGAAGCCTGCATACAAAGGGCATCTCACACATAGCATATACAATTATCTACATGATGGGTGACATCAGCCTAAACTTCTCATCATAAAAATTACTAATGCAGCTGACATTATGGCTGCACCTCCTCCGCCTATTGCCTGGACTCCATATGTCAGTGTATGTGATAACAATCACAACCCTCAATATCTACGATTTGTAATGGGATTTGCTAGTATAGAACTCATGTGCCATAACCAAGTGTGTACACTAGGTTCAAAACAAAGTTTCAAATGGTCACAAGTATGTGTAACATACTGGTTGCTACAGTCCTAGGTACCCTATTCCCAAACACATGGCTGACTTTGAGGGGGGGTGGGAAGAACATCCAACAATCCCATAATCAATGCACACCCAGGAGTGTATAGAAAGCTCAACCTGTTTTTGCCTCCACACACACACCACCAGTGAAGGGCTAGCAACAAATCGGAGTCAGCTAAACCTTGTCCTATCCATGGTCCACACAAGTCAAAATGTACTGACTTAGGCCAACATCACATACTACCAGTGAGGCATATTTTTCTACAGACACAGAGGAACAAGAACACCCATGATCATGAGTAGCATGTACACCTAGGCCGTTGCACTGTAGTCCCACACACTTCTAGTACAACTTGTGGAAGTACATGCCCCCGGAAGATCCAACCTACAGTGTACTCAGTACATCGTTTACTAGGGAAGCAGCAGATTTCAGACAAGCCATTTGCAGAAGCTATCTGGGAGAATGTCAGTCTGAAATGCAGACTCAGTCTGAGACAAGTCCCAGAGCAACTCTTACATTAACTAGTGTATTCCACATGACTCACCCCATTCCCCATAGCGGGCCCTACTGGAATGGCCTACAGACCCAAAATCAGACAAATGGATAAGCATAGGTCAACTCAAAATGAAGTGATAACTGAAATCCCAATAATGGAACAATACTAATGAATGGGCAGCACATCAAACCTTGCAATCTGTTGAACACACAGTAATCCATCATGCATCACCAGCAAACATTAAAAATACCACACATGCAACACTCACTGTAGGTGTCGGGGTCCTCAAAATGAGCCACCTCTCCCACTGTTTACGGTGCAGGTCCACCTGTAAAGCATGGAAGGAAGAATGCACTCAGAATCCGTGCACTGACGAACAATTGCAATTACAAAGACAATGTGAGAATATGACATGAGTAATGAAAACCTTTCACACGTGCTCATACTGCATGGAATTATTCATGTGCAACATTTACATCGGATGAGTCTCCTGCTACAGTTACACACCCTACTACACACATGCAGTGGCCTGGACAGTCATGTGGTGGCAAAGATGCACCTCCATTAGTATGCAGCAACAATATAGGGGTGCATTCATCTCATCATGTGCTTCCAAGAGAGACATCCAAAAGCTGGTTACCTGAGGACTGCCTGACCTCTCAAACTCAAACAGCCTATGTGGTCATGACACATATGTGACTGATAGGTACATGGTACAGAGGGCCAGGTACTTTGGCAATACCTCATGTTGTTACAGTTTCATACATTGATGTGTCCAAACAATAGTGATTGGCACCAAACATAGATGTTTGTACCCTAGTCCATACCTTTGGACTGCAATCCCTATTCTGATTTGGGCACAAGTGTCAATAAATACCAGTCTAAAATGTTAGCTGAGGGCACCTGAGTCCTTAACAAATATGGTTCATGCTCAGATCAGGCATGTAACAATTAGATGTGAAGGAGCACATTTATCACGACAAGGCATGGCACTTATAAGAACATTTTCCCTACACACCAACCAGACACACATGTGACATATGTGTGGACAACATTGCTAACTTCAATTGACGGGAAGGCAGCACTCATTTTCAGCATCATGTAGGGTTTACAAATGTCAGTCTAGCTATGGCATCTACATATGTAGGTATGATGTTTCAACATCCATTTTTCACTGGCTATTGTGACCTGTAGAGTCCTAATTGCGTCATTTATGTGTCGCTTGTCTGACACAAAGGCGGCACTACATTACATTCTGCTACAGGCAACCGGTATGTGTAGAAAACATGAGCTACCTGACTGCTAGCATTTGTCTTCCTTCACATTGTGCATCAATTACCCAGTAGGTTTCCCTAGCATAACAAACAGTCAGCTACTTATCTGGCAAATTGGGTAACAATCATCACATGTCACCACACAGCTTTAAATTGTGCACATGTAATTGATCTGTACTCACCAACATGGCCACCAATCCTGATTCCCAGGTGGTCCAGCAGATCTTGCTCCCTGGATATCAGATCAGCCCAGCGGTGCTTCAATTGATGGTCATTCCTTTGGCTACCATATAGACGCACCACCGGACTTTACGGGCCTCCGTGTGATACCCCTGTATCACCCTACCCCCAGCCTCCAGCATGAGTGGGAGGAAATGGCAAACAAGCCATATAAACCCCCCCAATTCCTCCTCACCCATCCTGGAAAGCCGTGGCCTACCAGACATGTCAGCACTGACAAAGGGGAAAAAGTTGTAGAAAAAGGAAAAGGGGGAAATGGGGAAAGGTAGAGTGGGGTAATACAAAGAAAACTTAAGAAGAAGAGCCCAACTATCCCCTATATTACAGTACCCACAACAGACTCCCACAGACAATAAATAAAACACTGGACTTGACGAAATAATACAACACAGACTCAGACAGTATTCAACAACAAGACAATGATGACAAAAGCACAATTGAGATGGTACACTGGACACAAAAGCACTAAATACACAGGACAACACTTTGCACACAGCCACACAGTCTAGAATAATCTGAGACTGCAAAGTGAAAGTGAAAGAACACCCACTGTACAGATTCTGTAAACAGGATATCCTATTACATCACATCCTGCATAAAATGGCCGCCGTATTTTTTCCGCTATGTGTCATTTTTTCACGCATACAGCTTGTGCGTCATATTTTTTGACGCATAGGAGTGCAAATAATGCACAGTCAAAAAAAAATTCATCATTGGTAGATTATATTTGTTTGAGGCATATTTTACATTTCTAGAGTTGAAAATGATGCAGCTGTAAAATATGATATCTAATTCTGAAAAATATTTTTGACTCTGCATTATCTGCACTCCTGTGCGTCAAAAATTATGACGCACAAGGTGTATGCGTGGAAATATGACGCATAATGGAAAAAACTGGAGGCCATGTTATGCAGGATATTATGATATCTATTTTTGAAATAAATTTTTGACTCTGCATTATCTGCACTCCTGTGCGTCAAAAATTATGACGCACAAGCTGTATGCGTGGAAATATGACGCATTATGACAAATATGTCTTTCATTTGTCAAATTGAGAAATGAATTTTGTCATGACCAAACGGTGCTAAGTGATACACATTTGGGGTTAGCTATAGCAAATGTCCCTTATAGGATGTATAGAAGGTATTCACAGTGCAATGGTAATGATTGGCCAGAATGGATATTACTCATAATTGTACACCTATGTAGGTAATTGTTGATTGCTATTTTCAAAATATGAATGGGATACCAGGATGTATTCCTTAGCAAAAATGTGTCCACATTTATCAAGCTAATCAAAATTATATAAAGGCCAATTAGGTAGTGCAATTGTCGCCTAAACTTTTTTGGGGGGTAACCATGTCCTATTTACGAGTTAATGTATCTAAAATGTGTTTTACTTTTGACTGGTAGGGCACACATGCACCTTATGCATGTGTGTGCTTCACATGTGCATAAAAAATGTATATTTGGGGGGCAGCAGAGGTGGACTTAGGCCCCCAGCACCCTAGGGTTTGCTCTTCCAGACTTGCAAATTTATCCAAGGGTTTCCCAAATTCAGTAATGCTAAACCTTCAGCAGCAGGCCCATGTAAGCAAATAGGGTATGATTCACTGTTTGTTATTCTGTAATCCCATTTGCCCATTTTACTTTTGCCCTATTGAGTCCTTGGAGAATTCTGACATACCATTTTGCATTGATTTTTTTGCAAAATCTCAACGTTCCTCATGTCATGATCCAAATAGGTTGTTGATGTATGTGGCCCTTTATGCATTGCCTGGTTTAGAGGCATGTTTCATTCTTCCTGCTAGGTTACAACTGGGACACTACTGTGATCGGCTGCTTGCAACCATTTTGTTGATTGGATGATACATGTACATGTGTGTGGTCCAATATTGATCCAGTATCAACTGTCAGGGTGTATGTTGTCACTGTAACGTCGAGGTCTCCTCATGAGTTAGTGGCAGCTAATCTTGTTTCTATTGGGTATCGTTTGTAGCAAAATTTGATAAAAGCCATTGAGGACATGGTCACCTACACATGGATGGTCCCACCCTGTCACTGAAGACGTGTAATGAGACTTTCAACTGGGCAACCTTGGTGTGCTGTGTGAGAGAATGTCTCAGGTGTCTGGATCCGGCATGTGTCATTGCAACATTTGTACTCCAGTTGGCCTCTGTGGATGGTAATGTATCAGGAAACATCATAGCCTCTGTGCAGAAGTAAATGGCTGGTATTCAGCACACACGACTCATCTTTATTATTTGAACAATGTTACTCAGCGTGTGAACAGTCAGGGTCCTCATATGTGTTGACTTTTCATGGACATTATCTGAGGTTGCTGGTTTGGATGGAGGCCACTTACACCATCAAACACTATGGTCCAGGTCCACTGTCACACTTTGTAGTTTAGGCATTAATGAGGGCCAGACAACGGAAGAGCCAAGATTTAGCTATTCAAGGGCACTGTCACAAATCTGATACAAATAACAGTCAGATGATGCAATACTATGTATTTGAGTATACATTGATGAGGCTAATGACAAATTAGTGTCTGAGGTGCAAGAGGTTTTGGACAGCACGTGTGGTCCATAGGTGGACCCCAGGTATCTTTAGAGTGACCCACGGACAGGTGCCAGTCAGGCTGACAGGATGCTGGGTCAATCAGGAGCAAGTTCTTTCAGTAATTACATGATCAGTGTTCTGACTAGGACTGGTCAGAGGGAGCAGTAGACAATTGACATGTCACACTGTGTATGTTCTGTGTTGTTCTGAAGGTGACACATGAACCCTGATAAAAAGTTCTACGGCAACATTAGTAGCAATGCTTAATGATGTAATAGCTCAAATTCCAACATCTATGCTGTAGGAGGCATCAGCAGGGACAGGGCATGTACATTTGGGTGGTGTGCATACTGGGGATCACTGGTGTGGCCTCCATCAGTGTCTCACTAGTCCTGTCAGATGAGATTTGCTGAAAATTAGCCTACAGTACCTTTCACAGAAGAATCAATCTGCAGGTGATTCCAGGCCTTAAAAACTCCAAGCCAATGTATTATATGAGCTGAGTTCCATGCAGTGAGATGGTACTATGACAATGGTAGGCATAGGAAAGGGTGTGGCACACAGGATGACTCTTGTGAGTGTGTGTGTGTAGATGAGGGAATCTCAGTGTACACAAATCAGCATTCCAGGGACCTCTTCAGACAGGTGGGGTGTGACCAGCCACAAGTGTGTGTAATGTTTTTAGAAAAGGGCTGACATGTAGATGGGATGTAATGTGCTGGATGCTTGTCATAAGTGTAGCACTTGTGCTGTGTTTGTTCTGCTTATGTGTAACTCTAGTGACAGATAGTCATTGCAAAGATAGTAAGTAGTTGGAATTACTGTTGCCAAGAGTCTAGTACTACATTCCTGTTCCTGAAGCATTAGCATGTGAACTGCCTCATGTATGAGGCCTGTTTTCCCCTAGTTGAGTGATGGTGTTTTAGTTGTGTGCCATCTGCTGCGATGATCCATGTTTCGTACATGTATGTGTGTCATATGTGTGGTCCTCAGCTATTGCCCTTCAAAGGTGAACTGTACAGGATGTCTGTCATTTACATTGTGTGTGTATGTGACCATTGTATGGTGGCCATTACATTTGTAGTGTATTTTTTTGTGTCATGATTGTTATATCATTATTGCTCAATGAGACGACATTCTTCTTCAGATATTTCAAGCTAAAGGTGGGCAGAAATGAATAGGACAAACCATAATGTGGTGTTTGTTATCAGTGTTTATTTACAATAGTGCATTAAGTGGTGATGGTGATTATTATGCAAAGAAAATATTTACAATCTGTTGGCGCCTACGCACTCCAGCAGCCGTGTTTGGTTGTTCCCCCTCCTGTTCCAGGCCAGCATCCTCCTCTTCTTCGTCTTCAGGCATGTATGGGTCTGGTTCGAGGAGGGGAATGTTCCTTTTTACACAAATGTTGTGCAATATTGCACATGTGAGTATGATCCTACAGACCATCTCGGGGGAATATAGTAGGCTACCGCCAGTGATGTCGAGGCAGCGGAACCTTGACTTGAGGATCCCAAAGGTCCGCTCGACAATGCTGCGTGTCCTCCTATGGGCGTCGTTGTATGCTCGCTCTGCTGCAGTACTCGGGTTCCCAAATGGTGTCATTAGCCATGGCTGGATGCCATAACCCTGATCAGCTGAAAGAAAAACACAGAATGGGATCATGTTGATGTAGCTGGCACTATTGAAAAGACCTTTAATGGCAGTAGTTGTCTTGTGTTGTCTGTGACTCTTTTGTGTACTAATGTGACATCCTATACTTGTAGGCTATACCATCTGCATTGTGTTGTTTCCTTGGCTGAGCAAGTGTTTGTCTGCTAACCGTTTGTCAGCAGTATGTTTTACGATTTGCAGTACAGTGTGCCCTCCCTAGCATTGTGACTTGTGATACAGGCGTCCGTGTGTCTTCACTGAGGGTGAGATGATAGTTCCATGCACAGTTAAAATTGAAAGTGTTGTTAACACGTTCATATCAAAGTACCCCGGACATCCCATACCTTGAAACTTATGCAATGTATTAATGTAAAGGTCATTGGGACACTTACAATTTGCAAGGTGACATTTAGGCAACCACACTCATTAATGTCTTCACATTAGGCTGTACATTAATTTCCGATTTGTGACAGGTTCAATGGGGAGTTAAGAAACATGGCTAGTGATGTCAGGACCTCAGTGTGTTCCTGTTGACATGTTACTGTTGTGTTGTATGTGTTATGTGTCCTAGTGGGTTGCTGTGCAGTGTGTATATAAGTAGGTTTTTGTACTTACCAACAAGTAGTCCATTGCCATATCGTCCATCCTGGAAGTGTTGGTTGATGGTAGAGTGACGGAAGATGAATGAGTCATGTACACTCCCAGGATATTTAGCCACGATGTTGGTGATCAATCCCTGGTGATCGACTATGGCCTGCACGTTGATTGAATGTGTGTGCTTCCTGTTGCGGTAGAGGTGTTCTGTTGCAGCAGGTGGCACAAGGCGTACATGTGTGCAATCGATTGCACCTAGGAAGTGTGGGAAGCCACTGATTGTGTAGAACCCCTGTTTAGTTTCCTGCTGCTTCTGCAGTGTGTTACGGAAGCAGATGTGGCGGGTGTCAGGCGAATGATGTAATCCAGTACTTTTGGCAGAAATGCGGAGAATGATGGTTGTGATATTCCGCCAACCAGGGCACCAGTTGTTTGAAATGAGCCACTTGCCAGCAGGTGAAGTACAGCAAGCAGCTTTGTTTCTGTTGGTATGGTGCGGGGTGTCACCAAAGTGGGGGCCAACTGCTGTTCAATATTGCGCAGCAGCTGCTGGATGGCCTGCCAGTTCAACCGGTACCTCTGGATGATGTCATGTTCCCTGAGGCCCTGAAGGGTTGTTCTTGGGCGGAATATCCTCTCCTGCCTTCTGCGCTGCCTTTGGGCTCCCTGCTGGTGTTGTTGTAGCTGCTGTTGTTGCTGCTGGGCTCTGCGTCTGCGTGCACTCTGGATAAGAATCACCTCCATGTCTCCCTGTTGCTGCTCTGCTGTTTGTTCTGTGTGTTCTGATCAAATACAGGTGTGTTTGCCCCATTTTAACGCCTGCCCTGACCCAGGCGTTAAATTTTGACGCACATCGGGCTGTGCGTAATTTTTTTGCTCCGCCTCCCGGCCGAGAGTCATTTTTGCCCGGAAGCATAAATACGACGCACGGCCGTTTGTGTCGTTTTTTGGATGGGAACGCCTACCCTGCATATCATTAACGCAGGGCGGGTTGCCGCATCCAAGAAATGACGCACACAGCGGAATTTTGTCATCCGCGGGCTCGGGCGTCAGAGTTTAAATATGGGGCAACGTTTGCGCTGATTGTGCGTCAAATTTTTTGACGCACAATCGGCGCAAACGGAGTATAAATATGCCCCTCTGTTTTTCACAAGATTCTGCCTTGCCCAGGCCTGGCTCCACATGCACCCCAGCGGGTTGAAGACTGCATTGTGTGAGGATAGGCACAGCACTTTCAGATGCAGGTGTCAGCTCCTCCCTCCCTCTCTAGCCCAGAAAGACCTATCAGGATATGCAGGACACACCTCAGCTCCCTTTGTGTCACTGTCTAGAGTGAATTCACAACCTGCCTGACAGTCAGCCTGTCGTGGATTCAGCAGCCAAGCAGAGGTGCAGAATGGTTAAGCAAGAAAACGCTCACTATCTAACACTGACATTTTTAAACTGACAATCCAAAAACCAACTTCACTAAAAGATCTATTTTTAAATTGGGAGTTCTCTATCTGCTCCCAATGGGAAATTATACTTAAGAGGAATTGAAATGCAATCTCCATGTTAACCTATGGGAGAGATAGGCCATGCAATATTGAAAAACAAATTTGGCAATATTTCACTATCAGGACATGTAAAACTGACCTGGGGCTGCTTGGGCCTACCTTAGGGATGCCTTACATCTACAAAAAGGGAAGGGTAGGGCCTGGCAAGTGGGTGCACTTTCCAGGTCGACATGGAAGTTCAAAACTGCACCCACACACTCTGCAGTGGCAGGACTGAGGCATGTTTACAGGCCTACTCATGTAGGTGGCACAATCAGTGCTGTAGGCCCATTACTAGCTTTTGATTTACAGGCCCTAGGCACACATAGTACACTTTACTAGGGACATACTAGTAAATCAAATATGGAAATCATGGATAAACCAATCACCAATACAATTTACACATGGAGCACTTGCACTTTACCACTGATCTGCAGTGGTAAAGTGTGCAGTCAATAAACCACCAAAAACAAGGTGCAGAATACCTGAGAAACAGGAGGCCAGAAGGCAAAAAGACAGAAGAAACACACCAAAAGATGCCATGTCAAACATGTGTCCCCGCCAGCTGAGAGTAGGGAGAACTACCCAATCTCCTGAGAGTTCTCCTCACTAAGGAGGAAGAACCTGGACAGACCATCAGCGTTGGTGTGTTCTGTGCCAGAATGGTGTTGCACCATAAAGTCCATCCCCTATACGGTAATGGACCACCTCAAAGGTTTTGGGTTTTCACTCATCATCTACATTAACCATCTGAAGGGCCTGTGGTCTGTCTGAACCCAGAAGTGAGTCCTAAACAAATATGGTCTTGGCTTCCTCAGTGCCCAGACCAATTCAAAAGCTTCCCTTTCAATTGCACTCCGCCTCTGTTACCAGGGAAGTAGCCTCCTGCTAAGGAAGACTACAGGTTGGTCTAGGCCTGGTTCATTCAGCTGGGAAAGTACCACTCCCAGACTATGCTATGCTATGTAGCATCTGTCTGCACCACAAATTCCTTGGAGAAGTTTGAGGCCAGAAGCATAGGTTCAATGCACATGGCCTCCTTCAGGGTGTAAAAACGCAGTTTGCCATGTCTCAGTACAGATCACTTGTCTAAGCTTCTTCCTGGAAGTCAGCTCTCTCAGGGGAGCCACAATAGTGCCATACCCCTTGACAAATCTCTTGTAGTATTCGGTGAGGCCTAAGAAGGCTGTCATCTCTGTCTGGGTGTTGAGGGGTGCCCAAGACAGAATGGGATCAAACCTGGCTTGTAGGGGCACCACCTGGCCACTTCCTACCTGGTGTCCTAAGTTCACCACTGACCTCTGCCCTATCTGGAACTTACTGGCCTTGATAGTGAGACCAGGGGCTTGCAGGACCGGCTAGCGTCTCGAAAAAGGACACTAGCCGGGTGGAGAGGTGTAGGGGGATAAGGTGGGTGTGCAAATAAGGATGACTCTAGTAGGGTCAGAGGCATAAAAATAACTCTAACCAGACTAGTGTCATTTTTTGATGTAAAACCCCCATGAACATGATTCCTGTATAAGTAAAGACAGGAGTCATGCCCACCACCCCAATGGCATTGCCATTGGGCCCAGTACCATGTAGGGGGCTTCAAGTTAGGCCCCCCAGGCACTTAAAAAAACTATAAAATACTTACCTGTACTTACCTTACTTACCTGGGATGGGGTCTTCCCATCCTGTGGTGATGGGGTCACCCATCCTGTGGTGTCCCTTTGGTGTGGGTGGGGGTGTCCCTGGGGCTAGGGAAGGGCACCTGTGGACTCATTCCATTGTCTCTGACCATGCAAATAGGCCCACAGGTCCCCTAACGCCTTCCCTGACCCAGGCATTAAATAATGGCGCAAAGCAAGCTTAGCACCACTAATTAAGGCCCCCGTGCACGATTTTAGCACGGGGCTAAATATGACATTATGGTCATATCGTCATTCTTTGCACGGGAACGCCTACCTTGCATCTCATTGACGCAAGGTAGTTTCCCACCAGCAAAAAATTACATTAACTCCAAAATCTTGGCGCTAGAGAGATCTAGCGCCACAGTATAAATTTGGAGTTAGGTTTGCACTGAATTTGCATAAAAGAAAATTACCCAAATTCGGAGCTAAGCAAGTATAAATCTGGTCCTTTGTGTTTTACAGACAGACTGTCCTTTGTGCTCAGATGGGTGACACCTGGAGTGAGTGAGAACAGAGTTGAAAATTGTCCCAGTAACTGGTGACAGTCACTCTGTTGTTCTAGAGTCAGAGAAGGGGAGAGGATCATGCCTTCTACTGACCCAGCCTGCTCTCTGGTAGCCAGGAGGACAGGGAGAGTTTCACTCTCTTATTCCACCCCAACATCTGTAGCCAGAAGCATAGTTAAGTCCGACCTCTGAAAATGAGGTTTGAGTTGTTTCACATGTAGGACCCTCAAGGGGTTCCTAGGAGTCTGCAAGTCCATCAAGTAGGTGACTTCATTATTGCGCTCCTTTACCTCAAATGGACCTGACCACTTGTAATGTAGTGCACAGGGAACTACTGGGGCCATGACCCATACTTTCTGGTCAAGCTGAAACTCAACCAGAGTGGTATTCTGGTCGTAGCAGTGTTTCATGTCCTCCTGGCTTGCCTCCAGGTTCGCCTGAGCGAACTTCCTGAAGCGAGCAATCTGGTTTCTGAAGGCTGCCATGTAACTAAATACTTCCTGATGTAACTTCCTAGGAGCTTGCTCATAGCCATCTTTCACCAGACTTAGAGGTCCTCTCACAGGGTGCACATACAACAGCTTAAAGAGGCTAAAGCCAACCACTTTCTGTGGTACTTCCCTGTAGGCAAAGAGAAGGCATGACAAGAGGATTTCCCACTTATGCCTCATGAAGTCTGACAGACCCCCAATCATGCCTTGCAGGGTTCTGTTGAATTTCTCAACCAACTCGTTACTTTGGGGGTGGTAAGGAGTGTTGAACTTGTAGTTGTGTCAGGCTTGCAAACCTGTATGTGCTCCAGTAAAGAACTCTCAAACCAATCATCTGCCTTTGGAGGGACCAATGTTTGATGTAACCACATAAGAATGTTTTATAGATACTAATGCTTGTTTACAAAGATCAATGCTTGTTGGAACCAATGCTTGTTTAGGACACGTGTTGCTCAAGCCTCCAGCATCCCTATGACTCAGACTGGGTGTGGATCCCTATGACTCAGACTGGGTGTGGCTGAATGCAGCAGGTATTTAAACCACACCCGGTCTGAGTGAATTGCTTGCTGTAAAGGTCACTGGCTGCAGAGGAGGAGTCTCTGCTTCTCCACGGTTGATCTTCATGTTTAGTCCTGTATCCTGAATTCTGCTTCTAGGGAGTTGAAGAGATCGAGAGAATTGATTACTGAAAAGGCGGTAAAGCACTGCACGCACTCGAAAAGCATTTATTTGTGAAAACTTAACACTTGTTGACTTGATATTAGAAAGTTGGATGTTTGAGAGCATGATGCACCTAAGAAGGCACATCACTGCCATTTAAGGTCATGGGGTTGCTCGCCGCTAGTCGCATGAAAACACTTATCATCGTTGCTTAATTCATATCGCAGAAAGGAAATTCTTTTGTGTTATCATCATAAAAATGATGTACTGAGAATACATTTGTTGTCGCTAAGTTTAGTATGACATGTCCATATATGGTGCTGGTGATATGGAACATTCTGTGTATGGCCTCAAAGTTTCATTGCTGTGCTCAACTTACGGTGTGATATAACAATGATAAAACCAATTGCTAGTGTTATTGATATTATCCCTATGTTCCCAGAGTGTTACAAACATTGCCCTGGGATCTTTTGATATTAACCCTGTGTTCCCAGAGTTTTACAAACTGTGTACTGTGATCTTTTGATATTAATCCTATGTTCCAGAGTGATGTAAACTTTGCACTGTAATCTTTGATATTAACCCTATGTTTTCAGTGTAATCAAAAACACCAAATGTGTGTTTCTTGGAATTCTAAGTACAGTGCATAAATTAACCCATGAATTTCTGCAAACCTAATTACCTGAGAATTTGTTATCATCATTCGTTACCTAATTAAATGTCTACGGAGTCGAGTGAGTCAGCATCTTAGGAAATCTCAGCAAGGTTATCGAAACAAGATATCCATGGAACTTCAAGTACATTAAGAAGGCATTAAATAAGGTGACGTGGGATCAATCTGGGGTCACAGAGGGAGTAGTTATAGATATTGTAGGAGCGTCAAGGTACTTATTTAATTACAGGTAATCCACATAGTTTCCCATAAATTCCTAGAAAGAGGGAGAGCCATCCAAAGGGGGAAAGGGGAACCTAGCTTGCACATAGTAGTCAGAGACTAGTATGTACATGGTTAGGAGCAATGACTTGGAGCTCCAATGATGCCAATATTCCGGTATGTTAGTGACAAAATTAAAATGTGGGCTTTAGTTTCAGTGTGGCCTAATGGCTGCAGTGTGTCTCAAGTACCCCAGCTCAATGCCTGCCTTTTACACAGGATTTCTATGCGCGTACTGGCATTCTAAGCTTTCTTGAGCCAGTTCTTTAGCAGGCTACCTTTTCCCTACTGGTGTTAATGGGTGCTAGAGGGCACAATGCATAGAAACTTTAACATAGGTAAAACACAAAGGGGCATATTTATACTCTGTTTGCGCTGAATGTGCGTCAAAAATTTTGACGCACAATCGGTGCAAACCCTGCCCCATATTTATACTTTGACGTCCGACCCCGCGGGCGTCAAAATTCCACCATGTGCGTCATTTTTTGGAAGGGGGAACCAGCCTTGCGTTAATTATATGCAAGGTAGGCGTTCCCTTCCAAAAAATGACTTTAAGGCCTGTGCCCCATATTTATACTCTGACGTCATTTTGACGCACAGGAGGGGGTGGGCCTTAAAAAACGACGCACAGCCTGATGGGTGCTGTTTTTGAATGCCCTCCCCTGCCCCCAGGGACACCCCCTGCCACCCTTGCCCACCCCAGGAGGACACCCAAGGATGGAGGGACCCATCCCAGGGAAGTAAAGGTAAGTTCGAGTAAGTATTTTTTTCCGATTTATTTTGTGGCATAGGGCGGCCTGATTTGGGCCCCCCTACATGCCACTATGCCCAATGACCATGCCCAGGGGACATAAGTCCCCTGGGCATGGCCATTGGGCAAGGGGGCATGACTCCTGTCTTCTTTGCTAAGACAGGAGTCATGTCAATGGAGGTTGGGCGTAAAAAAAAATGGCGCAAATCCGGTTTGAGGCCTGAATTTTGCCTCAGACGCTGGCGCTGCCTGGTGTGAGTCATTTTTTTTTACGCACACCTGTCCGCAGCGCCGGCTAACGTCATTCCATAAATAAGGCGCCCGCATGGCGCGTTGGAATGGCGTTAGCCGGCGGTAACATTTTTGACGCACAACTGCGTTGGCGCAGTTGTGCGTCAAACAGTATAAATATGGGCCTAAAATGCATCTGATAACTGTGCTAGAACATGGGATGTGAATTTACGACTGCAGGCTCAAGTATCAGGTGCTGAGTTTCTGTCTTTAGCACTCACTAGCACTACTATTACAAAATATGCAGCCACTGGTAGCTTTACAAATGTTATCATCCAAAGTTATGCAAAGAAGTAATGACAACTGTGACAGTCCTTATTTTACACCAGTTTGTTAGCAATACACTGATTAAACTAATTTCATCTAAAGAGTCACACGCACAAGCTCCCTAGTGCAAGCTAAATGCAGTATTTGGAAAATAAATAGATCAGAACTTTTCAGAGCCTCTTTAAAGGAAAAAACCTGTGTGATTTCAACTTTTATTAGGGTCCTCGTTTATTGTGGTGGCAGTTGGATTGGCTTCAAAGCTTAGTAACTTATGCCTGTATTTATACTTTTTTTGCGCCGCATTTGCACCATTTTTTGACACAACGGTGGTGCAAACTTACACAATATAATTGTATTTTGTAAGTTTGCACCGCTTTTGCGTCCAAAGTGGTGCATATGCGGTGCAAAAAAATTATGAATACGGGCCTTAATGGTCAAATGTCTACATTAAACTGTGAAAGCATGGCAGCAAGTCATCACCATATTTTAAATATGAGATACTTATGTATATATACATGTACAGTTTTAATTGTGTTAATGCAATTTGTGCATTTCATATAAACCACTTGTAATGATAGTAAAGAAAATAAAATTGGTGACACGGTTTGGAGGGGAGGCTATTTCATTTCAGCAGTTTTGCCTCTATTTTTATTGCCTGCAAGAGATGCTTCACGAAGGGAAGCTTGCAAACGTGTCCTCATTTGAGACAGCTCTCTCTTTTCCGCGTGAAAAAAGTGTAGTGCCGTGCTAGCACTCACCACACTGATTGGGAACAATTTCCTAAAAGTTAAGAAAACGCACACTGAAGTGCAACTTGTTCTAAATAGGCACTACAGACAAAAGAAAAAAATATATAATGTATGCTTGTAATTCTGAAGAATAGTTTAACAATAACTTAATTCCTTTGTGTTACATTTCCTAAATATTCCATGGTGGGGGAACACACTACGAGTAATGTATAAACAAGAACATAGTAGTTCAATAGTGCTCATATATGAACATTTCAAATAAAACTGGGCTCTGATAATGTCTTGGGGCTTTCATGTGCTTAGTTAAAAGAGGGTCAAGTTAGTGCTGAATACATTGCAGCCGGCCGGCGGTATGCTGGCGGTAACACCACCAACAGGCTGGCGGTGTACCAGCAGTGTATTATGACCGTGGCGCATTAGCCACAGCCATACCGCTGGCTCCTCCAACTGACCGCCAGGCTTCCACCAGGCGGTCATAATCCCCAGGGCAGCGGTGCGAGCATAGCTGCCTTGGGGAATATGAGTCCCAACCGCCAGCCTGTCCATGGTCGTAAACACTGCCATGGGAAGGCTGGCGGTAAGGGGTACTCGGAGTGCCCCTGGGGGCCCCGCCACTGCCCATGCAATTGGCATGGGCAGTGCAGGGGCCCCCAGGCACAGCCCCATCGTACATTTCACTGCCTGAATTTCAGGCAGTGAAATGCGCAACGGGTGCTGCTGCACCCGCTGCACATCAACATTGCCGCCTGTTCTATTATGAGCCGGCTGCAATGTTGATGTGACTTTTCTGCTGGGCCAGAGGACTGAAACACTGTTTCCATCCGCTGGCCCAGCGGAAAAGTCATAATAGAGAGCTACACATACCGCCAGCCCTGCCGGTATAGTGGTACCCATGGCTTTGGCGGTCTTTTAGTAAGACCGCCAAAGTCGTAATAAGGGCCTTAATTTTTTTAGGATATCGTCATTAGTAATTTAAATACATGTAATAGAAGCATTTACATAGAGGTTTCAATGAAATTCTAGCTTTGATTTAGTCCTCCTGGAACTAGATTGGACACCACAGGTCCATTCAAGTATGAAAATGATTGACCCCTTTTTGATGCATTTTACAGTGTCAATTAAAACATAACTAAAAGAAGGAGCCAGTGTCTCACTGGATTATAGCTTGGTTCAGCGACCATCATTATGCAACTAACAAGACTGGATAAAGGAAGAATGGCAAATTCTGTTAGGGGCACTTCACTGTTTTCTTGAGGAATAGGTCCTTTGTAGGAGATTTGCAAGGTAGGGCTTACATTACTGAATAACATTACCAAGGGGCGCAGTTTAGGTAAGATGGAGGACAAGGATAAAAGCCAGGCGACAAGAGTGGGGATCAGTTTGATTTTTGTCCATGCCAAGAGACATACAGGAGAAACAGCGCTACATGTGGAACACTTTCCTGATAAAAAAGGAATGAGTATAGGACGATGTGGAGAAAGAGAGGGACTATCAACCTATTTACGGGACACCTAGCCTAGTATTTAAGATGAAGGCATCACACACACACACCTGAGAAGAATACCATGTTTCCAAATAAGGTAGGAGATAAACTTATTGATTTCTTACTTTTAATGCGGATCCAGCCCCCAACCATTTTCTAGGGAGATACCCTTTCTGCAAAATGTTTGCAACAATATATGCTTCAATAAATGGGACTTACTTACAAGTGCCGGAGCACAGGTGGAATTAGCTAACAGAGCACTAACTGCAGCTCTGAGCCTTGAACTAGCTCCACAGGAAGAGAGATTCTTCTAGGGCCAGCTTTAGAACTACATGTCTGTAGCTGAAGTACCAAGTTTTTATATGCAAAATTTGGGCCCATTAGTCAAACGTCTTCAGGACTAACAAAGAACTAAAGAAATTACATTTTCCATTGGAACTTGTGTCTGTGTTGAGATATGATGAATGGTGGTGTTGGACTGCAGTTTTATAAAGGAGAAAGAGAATATGGCTTTACAGATGATTAAAACCAAGGTTCTATAACTACTGAACTGAAAGGTTTAGGAAAACAATTAGGCAGGATTGTTTGAAAAAAATGCCCTCCCCATAAAGAGATACTTGGAAAAAAAGAGGATTGATGGATTTGCCTTATAAACATCAGGATGTGTCACTTTGGGTAGAGGAGGAAATAAAACAGTGGATCTAGGGCCAGATGTATCAAAATATTTTGCACTCGCAAATGGCGAAATCGGTCGTTTGCGAGTGCAAAATCGTGGTCTGTAATGCATCAAAGGCATTCGCAGACCACAAAATAAAAATTGCGATTTTCTGCGTTGCAACCTGGATTTTGCGGATTCGCAAAATCCAGGTCGCAAGGCAATTCTGCAAAAAATCGCTAATTGCGATTTTTTGCAGAATGGTATTTTGCACATGCAAAATACCATTGTCTGCAACCAGGTGGTAACCTGGTGCAAAATTTAAAAATGCTGTAAAACTGTATTTTTAAATTTAATAGGTAAAGCACACATGCCCTTTTGGCATGTGTGTACTTTACATGGAAAAAAAAAACATTTGGGGTGCAGGAGAGGGGGCCTTAGGCCCCCAGCACCCTGGCCTTTTGCATTTCCAAAATTGCGATTTCTGGTTCAGAAATCGCAATTTAGGAAATGCAAAAAATTCACAGCTATGGGCCAACAGGCCCATAGCTGCGAATGGGACCAGTATCGCAATTTGCGATTCGGTAATTGCATTCGCGATTTTTAAGAAATCGCAATTACCGAATCGCAAACGTGATACATGGCCCTTTGCGAGTCGGTAATTGCGATTTCTTAAAAATCGCAATTACCGAATCGCAATGGGCCAGATTCATACATCTTGCCCTTAGACTCTTACAACAAGGTATCATGAAGAACAAAAAGTTCAAGATTTAAGCCAGATAAACAAACACAGGGTTCCTTTAGTGCCCTGTTGTGTCTGACACCAATATCTTCTATACCTGAAGAGACAGAGGCCCTCATTACGACATTGGAAATAAGTCCCGCTTACCGGCATGCTGACTGCCGCCAACATACCGCCAGCAAGGTGGATTACCGTACTCATATTATGACCCACACACAGCAATCTGTCACTATACAGCCACACACACAAGTTCGCCAGCCCAAAGGTCAGTGATAAACTGGCACTAGCAAAACCACACCCTTACACCAACAGAACTACACCCACAGCCTTTGACCCACGAATCACCGCAGCTGACATTCAATGGCGGTAAACCATTGGACCTACATACTGCCGCGCTCAAAATACACATACTCAAACAAAACACTGCACTAAGATTGAGGCGGTGTGAGCTTTACATTTCCCAACAATCACACTGGCACTTGGGGCCAGATGTACGACCCAATGTTTTGCAACTCGCAATTTGTGACTCATTTGCAAAAACATATGTACAACAGTGTACCTCACACTGTTTGCGATTCACAATGGGGTTGCAAATAACCTACCTGATTATTATTCATGAGGTAGGTCGCAATTTGTGAACCCATTGGGAATGGCTGCACTCTCAGAGATGATGGCCTGCTGAAGACAGCAGACCACCATGTCTGTGACTGCTTTTAAATAAAGCATTGCAAACTAAAAAAACACAATTATTTTTTTCCCCATTTTTTTAAAGCAGGCAGTGGTCCGTGGGACCATTGCCTGCTCTGAGAAAATATTTTCGCATCCATTCACAAAGGGGAAGGGGCCACCTGGAGACCTCTTCCCGTTTACGAATGGGTTACCACCAATTTGTAATTGATGGTAACTGCGATTGTTTTGCGACTGCAATTGCTGTCACAAAACAATCATACATCCCCCTGAAACTTGCAAATAGGAAGGGGTGCCCTTGAGACGCCCCTTTCTAATTCGAGTTGCAAATACCTATTTTGTGAGTCGGTAATTGCGACCAACTCGCAAAATAGTGATGGTGCATCGTACCAGCCCATTTTGCAGTCGCAAACAGCAATTTTTGCTGTTTGTGACTGCGTAAGACCATCGTACATTGGGCCCATAATGTTGAAATACATTATACGACAACCTGCCACACAAGCTGGGTTTAAGGGCAGCAGAAAAGGAGAAGAATGCAGATTGTTAGGGGTACTACGTGAGAGAAAGCACTTTATTTTGTGAAATAACCAACATTTTTGAAGTATTGCCAAACAGATTGAGGGAGAGAGTGTGTGAGAGTTTTTGTTTGTGTGTGTAAAATTCCTGGGAAAATCCGACATGATACCTCACCATACCAAACTAAAAGCCCCTGTACCCAACTATTTATCACAAGATACATTTGTTAGGTGGCTGTAACATGCCCCCTCCGGAGCCACACCCCTGTATTTAAGTGCTCCCATGTGTGATAATAAAAAAAGGAGGCTCTGTAAAATAGAATGCTTGCCTAAGAGCGCACCATTTGAGCAAACGAGGAAGCTGGTATTGATTCCAGGGTTATCTGGTTTTACATTTTAAAATTCAGCCACAAGATGTAAATCTCTGCCTCTCTCTCCAGTTTTTCACCAAAGTTCATTGTTTTGTCTGCTATTCAGAGATAAAAAACAACACAAACATAGTAGACTCAGGGTCCCCAGATCCAACTGCAAAGCAGAGAATGTACTTATTTGGTGGTGTCAGACCCCAGATATCCAACTGAAGCTACACTGACTTCATAACGTTCGAGAAGAGCAATATCAGGAATGTTGCAAATCTTTTTTTTCTGGCAAAACAACACTCTGCCCTGACCTACTGTGAAAACGTTTGCAGAATTCACAAAAACAGATAATGGGGGTCATTACAACCCTAGCAGTCAAAGACCGCCAGGGCTGTTTCGACGGAAGCACCGCCAACAGGCTGGCGGTGCTTCCATGGGGATTACGACCGTGGCGGAAGTGCCGCGGTCGCACCGCCGGGACCGGTGGTTTACCGCCACTTCAGTCCCGGCGGTTTTAATCCGCCAGGGCAGCGCTGCTTGCGGTTTGAAACGCCAGGAAAAGGTTGGCGGTACGGGGAGTTGTGGGGCCCCTGGGGGCCCCTGTACTGCCCATACCACTGGCATGGGCAGTGCAGGGGCCCCCTGACACGGCCCGTGCAGCTTTTCACTGTTTGCTATGCAGACAGTGAAAAGCGCCACGGGTGCAACTGCACCCGTCGCACAGCCGCAACACCGCCGGCTCCATTTGTTTCGGCCGTGATCCCCCGCTGGTCCGGCGCTCAAAATGTCCGCGGCAGGAGTGCGTGTAATGAGGGCCAATGTCTAAAAGAATGCTGTTGTGAACTATTTAGTAGACATGTGAATGTGGTAATAAAATGTTTTTATGTCTTAGCAATAGTATGGGAGGAAAACATGTATCTTGCCCTCTTTTGCATTGCTGTTGACTGTTCGAATTCAATGACATCATTGGCAGCCCATGAATGGAATACTGGGAATAATTCTTTCTTGCCAATCGTTAGGTGGTTGTAATCCTTAGTTAATTCTGCAGTTAGAGACTGCTACCACTTCAGAGTTCATTCCAGTGTAGTGTTTTTGCAAGCTTGAGGGGACATTTCTGGGAGCCTGCTGTAAAGTCATTGAAAAGTGGGACACAAAGGGGGTCATTACGACCCTGGCGGTTGACGGAGAAGTGGCGGTTTTACCGCCAACAGGCTGGCGGTAAAAAATTCGGAATTATGACCATGTCATCCGCCACTTCTCTGATCATACCGCCATGGCGGAGACGACCGCTGGGCTGGAGACTTGGGTCTCCAGCCCGGCAGCCGTCACAAGACCGCCGGCAGTATCATGACCCAGCTTACCGCCATGGATTTCATGGGGTTTGGAACCGCCATGAAATCCATGGCGGTAAGCACTATCAGTGCCAGGAAATTCCTTCCCTGGCACTGATAGGGTCTCCGCCACCACCTCCCCCGAGTCCATCCCCAACACCCCCCACCCCCCTGCTACCCCCCAAAGGTGGCAGGACCCCCCTCCCCACCCCTACCCCCGACATCACAACACAGACACACACCCGACACGCATGCAGACACCACCAACACACATTCCCGCACACACACGAACAAACATTCCAACAGACACACACACAGTCATACACGCACACCCTCATTCAGACATACACGCACACATCAATACAGACATACATACAGACAGACAGACAGACACACATTTCCATTCACACTACACCCTTGCATGCACACACGCACTCACACACCCCCTCTACATACTCACACGCACACCCCCATGCAACCACACATCAATCAACACCCCCCCACCCCCCTACCCTAACGGACAATCAACTTACCTTGTCCGTTGATCTTCTGGGAGAGGACGGGATCCATGGGGCTGCTCCACCGCTAGCACACAGTCAACAGAACACCGCCACGCCGAATCACAGAACGTGATTCGGTGGGCGGTGTTCTGTTGACGTGGCGGTGGAGGTGGAGCAACCTCCACTTCCCCGCCGCCTGCCAGTATGGCAGCTGGCAGCTCTCCGTCAGGAAAAGGACGGAGGGCTGCCAGCAGTCATAATACGCCTAGCGGAAGACCACCACCACTGGCGGTCTTCAGCACGGCGGTCCCTCTGCGGTTTTGTGAAAAGACCGCCGAGTTCGAAATGACCCCCAAAGTCTATTTAAATCTGTGAATGGACTTGTCTGACCTCTTTCCCTTCACTGCTGCACTATTTCTCACTAATCCATTCCTTTTCTGGTCTAGCTAGAGGCAGCTTTAGCTACCTCCGAGAGCTCATGTAGTCAACAAATGTGCAGTAGAATAGTAGCGAGAGAGAAAGAGAGAAAGAGAGAGAGAGAGAGAGAGAAAGAGAGAAAGAGAGAGAGAGAGAGAGGCTTCAACCCTTTAATGCTCTTCCTCTGTACAAGAGGCCTGCCTGTGATTGGGCAGCAGTTGTGTTAGTTCCCTTAACCCTATGGATGTGGTGCATGACTCATCGACGTCCTCGCTGCTCCCTCCAAAGTGCAGAGAACATCACCTGGTGCTCCTGACATTTTTGGTGCAGGGGTAGCTCTGGTGTTCCCACTGGAGGCTTTCACCCTATGTTGGCATCTGTGCCTCGCCCATGAAACATATTGGCATGCCACATGGTGTATTGACGTCACAAATCCCACCAAATAGTGCCAGCAGGTGAGTGTAGCTTTACAGCTGTCTGGTGGGATATCTCCCATCAAGCACCGGTTCTAGGTTTCAAGAAGATATCCCTGGGAAGGGGAGAGGCTCTCTTTTCCAGCAATGTCTTTTTCAAAAAGATCCCTGCTCTTGGATCCGGGATGCACTGCAATCCAAGAGCATGGATCCCACTAGCCGCTAGGAATTTCTGCTTTGTGATAGGTGCAGTCCATGCGAAAATGGATCAGTCTCCCTCCCACCCGGGGTATAATAAAATGTACTGATTTCCTCTTCACTCAAGGGGGCAATCAACCACCAAGGTGGAAAATGAATTGTCCTCCCAGTGAAGGGAAGGGAAAATTGGCACAGGGTTGGTAAGACTAAATGGACAGCTTACCAAGCTTGTTATATGAACAGTGACATCTGTCCCAGTGAGGGCTGCTCAAGATATGCAGCCACACTTAGCTCTGCTTGAAATTAGTTCTGTCAGTAATAACGCAATCATGGGTAAGGTTCTCACCAGACAGGGGGAGATTCCATTCTCGATTGCTCAAAAAAGAAATCAGCCTGAAGCAGTGTTTGTCCATCGGAGACTGCAAGATAAATATAATATTCTTATTATCTACCTACCACGTGGTATGGTTCCCCTCGATTGAAGATTGTTCCACATTGGTCACCATCTTTACTGCTGTATATACCATAAAACATGGTACACCATCCATAGATGTTTTGCCTGAGGTGCTAAAAAAAGATTCAAGATAAATACGGGGCTATCCTGTCCTGGATTTGGAGTTGAAATTAACTGGCAATTTTGTTACAGTTTCCTCATTTATATTAAGAAATATTTTCAAGGGGTAAGCTGCAGGGCTGTCAGTATGCCAGCACCTTGCGCAAGTTCCTGTAGCAGATCAGGAGCGTGAACTACAAAAAATTATTGAAGACAGCTATACTTCTACAGGTCGAGCTAATTTGGGAGCCAGGCATAATAAGCCACAGCATAAAGGTAAATCTGACCAAAATAATTCCTGAGTCCTCTAAAAAGTGCTTGGTCAAACAGAAAAGTAAAGATAAAATGAAATTACTAGGCCAAATGAAAAGTGTTATCATTTACATAACTATGATACACTTAAACAGCCTAGTAGGTATCAGTATACTTATACACGTCCTTCTCACTTTTTTCTGGACTCACTGGACAAATGCTCTAAGAGAGGAGGACAACCTAGCACACGCATGAAGAGTACGTGAAACCGAAAACAGACTTATAACACATAAACCCCAATTCAAAAAGAAGAAAGTGCTAGGTATTTATGTTAAGTATTCACACATACTGAGAACACTCCTTCAGAACCCAATGTGGGCATTTACACTGTTAGACAGTGCTGCAGGGGTTATAATAATTCGCTGGGGTCTTCAAGAGATTCTGGTTTTGAGAGCAACTAGTAAATGTGTACAAGTTAAGACACCAGATGAGCTTCCGATTCAAATTAAGGGCGATATCCCCACAATATCAAAGTGTTTTTCTGGGACAAATTAACATGTACATATGATATTCTCCTGCCTGAGGTAGATTGGCTGCCTAAGCTTGTAAGCAAAGTCCCACAAGAAGAAGATGTAATACTCCCCTCCTCTGTTTCTGTTCCTGAAACAGTTAACCAAGTGCATGCCAAAGACTGGGCTCTTGCACAAGTCCCGGTACTATACCGCAATCATGTAGGTTGGGTAAAGTGCTCCCCCTATCAGATAATACCTATGCACTCTAGTCCCCAAGTGAAAACACAATACTCTATCAAACATGAACCAAAAACTCAAGTGAGAGAATGTACTTCACAACTTGAATGCCAGAGAGTAACTGAACCCTGTGTGTCTCCCATGAATAATCCTCTTTTTCCTGTAATGAAACCAGATGATTCCTATTGCAAAGACTTAGACTACAGAAATTTAAAAATGTCATACATGCACCTTTGCAATTCGAAATTCACATATTGCGGCTTTAATAAACAATATAGTCCCTAAAAAATACAAAACAACATTGGACATTGCCAATGTTTTTTTTAATCAAAATATAGTAGCTGAATGCAGAGACTTGATGCCTTTCTCAACTGAGGTCATGGAGACATTTTTGTCAACATCCTCAATCGTGTAAGAACTAAAGTGGATTGTTTTCTGCCTGAGTTACATCAACTTTACAATAAATTGACTCAGAAGCAATGTCCTATGTCAATAACACCTATCTGATGGACGATGACTTCAAGACACACTTGGCCATAGTAAAACACATTGTACTGGGATTTGCCAGACACAACTACACATTTAATTTCCATAAATCCTAAATAGCTTTACCCAAACAGTGAGCATTCCATTCGAAGCATGGACCTGCGTTTGTCCCTAAGGGAATGGGAACACTGGCTGTTGCTGTGCATTATTCCTCTTCCTATCATCCTGGGGGAAATTTGATAGTGGGAAGGAAGAACCATGACTTAAAGCAGTCCTTAACAGCTAGAGTATTAGTTTCAGGTCGTAGTTGGATCCATCACTTGTATGGCATCCAGAGAGCTTTAACTTATCTGCCTAGAAGAACTTCAGGATGCTGAACTCTATAAGAGGTCCTCTTTGGCATCCAGATGTCCGTTCCAGATCTCTATAATCTTGACACACTGGCGGCAGACATGCCTTTTGATATCAATGAATGTTCCGTTGTTTTACAGGAATTACAAGACTACTGAGATGAGCCCTCAAATGAAACTACCAAACATTCCTACACTGATGAAGGAGTGTTACAATCAAATATAGATCTTCAGTAGGCCGGTAACATAGGTTTTATCCTGCATATTCTGGCTGGATTTCAATGGTGGGGCATCTAGTCTGACAGAAGATTATTGATAAGAAGGAATTTGGCACATCATACCGAGGACCCTTGCCAGTCCTAGGCCCTCAATGTACAAGAACTGTCATTTTGTCTCTGCTTTCTGGTTGTATAAACAAATGCTTGTTTCAATTGACCTAATAAAATTACACCATGTGGCCAGTCCTACATGGTAGGCCATGAGGGCTCCTGGGTAGTTACCTGCCTTCTTTTACTACCCTGCATGAGATTCCCACTTCAAGAATTAAGTAATACAAATATTGCTTCTCCATGGCTGGGGATTTCAGATGCTGAATTTCCATCAGATTCTGTTGCTATTGGCAAAACAGGACACTCCAGATGTGAGATTACAGTCTCCAACTGCTGTTTCTAATAAATAAATTGTTTATTATCAACCACCTTTGGAAGAGACCGCCAATTCTTGTTTGCCATGTGAGGTCCCTGTTTCCACTCAGACTGCTTCTGGTTACTTTGTCGACATTGATAAAAAAAAATTCACATTTTTCACATTCTTCCCTACATGGAGTATGTGCTTTTCTTCTTTGATTGAAATAGAATTATCTTATTCCTCCTTGGTCCTATATTTGGATTGCCATTTCACTGTTTTTCCTCTTCATTTGGATTAGATTTCTTACAGTTTTCTTCTTAATTTTGAATGTACATTACTTTCCAGAATGTGCTGCTCCTGAACTGGTAGCAGAGGTGTTAAAGCCTCATTCGTCTTCACATAGGGTGCAAAGAGACCTGTTCCTGGTCAACATTTCTGCATTTCCTGTCTCTGATGGAATTGTGTGGGATAAGGTCCCATTTGATATTGTTGGCCCTACGGAAACTTAACAAATACCATACCTTTTCAAAATATCTATTGAGAACAATACAACTCCTGGTGCTATCTCTGAAGAATGTGATATGGACACTATAAGAAGTATGCTCTTTGAACTGGAAAGCTACACTGTATTGTATGAAACTGAAGATTTGTAATTGAATTCTGCTAATTATGGTGAAATGTTTTGATATCATCATTATGCTCATCATTATTTACAGAGAGCTAGTTCTTCATGTGTGGTTTTTAATTACACACAATGGAAACATTGGCCAACACCAGCAGTGGGTAGCTCAAAAACATATATTATGAGGTTTGCATATTTTACAGAAAAACACCTCTTAGACCCGAGTTCATATTATAAGCGTACCCCTTCCAAAGTGGAGAAAAACATGCTAACACAAACTAAATTGATCTATTCAGATTCATTTAAATCCCAACTGACCCTACAAGGTTACGAATATTGGAAAAATAATTGTGCCAGCAATTGCTAAAACATTCCAAGTTAGCCTCAGTTAAGGAACCTCTCCTTTCTGATGATGTGGATTTACAAGATTTCTTGTTGGGTCCAAGATCACAACATCCAAAACACTTTCTATATGCCATTTATAATAAGATTTGGAAAATTTCACAGCAAGGTGCTGCTTAAATATTAAGACAGTTTGACAGGGAAAATTTAGAAAAGTATTGGCTGCTGTGGACAACAGTATGACAATGCTGTCAATTCACACTTATTCTTTGAATAACACTGTGTCATCTGCATTCGATATCATAAACAATGACATGTCCTTGTTACAACATGGCCAGCAGAGATTGATTAGGCAATTGATTTGGATGTTGCAGGTACCATGAAAGTATCTGAACACAGCAGAGTTGTTCTGCCATATAACTTAACATGCATCCAGAGGCTGATGGTGAAAAAGATGCACCTTATACTATGTTGAACATTGAGCTTTTAGAGAAATTACCCTTTTCAGTAGTTGAAATACCTCCTGCAGTGTGGTTAATCCACAGCTTTATGTCATTACCCACCTCTGCATCCCCGTTTACAACTAGCCTGAAACATTTTCAAGTATAAAGATACCAAGTTGTGGGAGATAGTTTGTTCACAATTCTCGTGTTTTGCCTATTGATTACAAATGTGTGAATGAGGAAACTGAAGTCTTCCTTGGTGGGAATGAATGTGAAACTTCAGTTGGCCATTCATTACTTTGTAAAGAGGTGATGCTGCATGGCATGTGCAATGCGTCCATGGCCAACTTGGCGTGTAATCTGAAAGGCACACCAGTCTCCTTGACTTCTCTCAAGAGTTATTTGGTTCGGAACTACAAGGTTGTTATGGGATGAAACCAGATGCCCCCCATGTGGTGATAGTCTGTAGTGTTGCGCCCTGCTGTAACAATGTGTTATTTCCACCCACACACATCGTTAGGGAAATTATCTTAAGTCCTTCCATCCCTATTTTTAATGTAAACTTTGATAAGTTCAGCTGACTGAAAGCCTTACTGTTTCAAAAGGACTTTTCTTTAATATCTGCCCAACAGACTTTTGATCTCTAAGTTGCAAGGTCTTCCTCTGAAGTCCAATCGATATGGCACACTAACTTGCTGCAGCACTTTGGTGAATTAGTTCACAGAATATTTAATGAATCAAATACTTCTGGAGGGTACACTTTTTAAAATGCGATTTGGACTGGTTTTGTAAGTATGTTCCAGAATGTATTTGGAGTGATACCATCTTTTCTTCACTCTTTGGTTTAAAGTGCTTTTGGAGGCATACAGTTTGTATTATTCCTAGTCATTGCTCTATTGATCCTATTTTTGTTGCTCCGCAATGGATGTTCCACCCTGAGGCCAAATGGTGATGAATCTGACTCATATCCTGCTGTGTTGTGAATGCATGATGCAGTATTTTGGATTGTCTTTTCTCTGAGAATTAAATGCAAACTGGTCCTTGTCCTTTAGACCTGTGTGGTTCCAATGTGTTTCGCCCATGTTTCGTTGTGACCTTTTGAGTGTACACTGGACTTGTGTCTGGCTAAGAGATTGGTTCAATCTGTTGATATGAATCTGTGTGTGAGTTAGTTGAGGATACACCTTCAGTGCCGTCCCATGAGGCTGCCTTTGCTGCTGCATACATACAGTGAGCAATCCCTGTCCGGTCAATATGGATGCTTTGACTCCTGGATTCCTGGGATCTGGTTGAACATTGACTGGATTTGACCATGTTTGTTCATTGGAATTTGCTTCTCAGGTAATGGTGGATCTGTTGTCTGCAGCTGTAGGTTCCTTTCTTGATCCTACTGACCTTGGACATAGAAATATTTCAGGAACCTCTTAGATTTTTAGTTCAGCCAGGTGTTTTTAATTTAAGAAATGTGTTTTTATTCATTTTATTGTTTTTTTTATTGGCAAATTTTAATATGGTTTTATTTGCTTTTATTACTAGAGTGCATTTCATATTTTGTACATATAGGCCCTCATTACAACCCTGGTGGTCGGTGGTAAAGCGGCGGTAAGACCGCCAACAGGCCGGCGGAAAAAAAATGGAATCTCGACCATGGCAGAAACCGCCAACATAGACAGCCACTTTAACACTCTGACTGCCAGGGCGGTACAAACAAACAGCATGGCGGTCACCGCCAGCAGACAGGCGGAAGACAATGTACCGCCCACACCATTATGAGAGGCCATTCCGCCACCTTTTCCAGGGCGGATTCAACGCGAACAAAAACACGGTGGAAACAGGACTTGGAAGGGAAACCGCTCACCTCTCCACACCCCACGAGGAACCAGGACGCCATAGAGCTAGAACTCCAAATTCTACCTGCCATTCTGTTCCTGCTCCTCTACCAGGAGCACGACCGACGGCGGCGACCACCACGGTGAGTACTGCACCTACGACACAGGGGAGGGGGGAGGGAAAAGAGAGTGGCACACACACACGCAACACGCAACACCCCCACCCCCCTACACACACAACAACATGCAGCAAAATTACATTTACACCCCATACCCCCCTCTGGAAGAACGCAAGGACAAAAGGAAATTATTTGAACGATTGTAAACAGGAAAAATCCATTAGTCAAAAATATATATACACTATCAACAAATATGTACACCAAGATTTCAAGTCCATGTACTGCACCTACATAGTCCGTGGACCACTGGGCCTAAAATGCATGGGCGAGGCCCACACTCAATCCCTGATCCAAACGGAGAGAACACTGCAGGGGCATCAGCTTGAAAAAAAACAGGCACCTCGGGGGGAAGAGGGGCACTTCAGCCGGATGAGTGCACGACGCCAGCTCCACGAGGGGGCTCCATGCCCATTGATGTATCCTGGGAGGGCAAAGCCACAGTCTCTCAAGCCTCTCCAGTGGGTGGTTTGCCCACTGATTTATCCTGGGGAGTGCAAAGCCACAGTCTCTCAAGTCTCTCCAGTGGGTGGTTTGCCCACTGATGTATCCTGGGGAGTGCAAAACCACAGTCTCTCAAGTCTCTCCAGTGGGTGGTGTGCCCACTGCTTTATCCTGGGGAGTGCAAAGCCACAGTCTCTCAAGTCTCTCCAGTGGGTGGGTTGCCCACTGATTTATCCTGGGGAGTGCAAAGCCACAGTCTCTGAAGTCTTTCCAGTGGGTGGTTTGCCCACTGCTGCATCCTGGGGAGTGCAAAGCCACACTCTCTCAAGTCTTTCCAGTGGGTGGTTTGCTCCCTGCTGCATCCTGGGGAGTGCAAAGCCACAGTCTCTCAAGTCTCTCCAGTGGGTGGGTTGCCCACTGCTTTATCCTTGGGACTGCAAAGCCACAGTCTCTCAAGTGGATAACAGCCTCCACTGGTTCTGGTGGGGGCTTTGTGCCCAGAGTGCTTCATCCTGCCAAGGACTGAGGTAGTGGATGCCTTTCTCCACTGGTTCTGGAGGGGGCTTTATACCCAGAGTGCTTCATCCTGCCAAGGACTGAGGTAGTGGATGCCTTTCTCCACTGGTTCTGGAGGGGGCTTTGTGCCCAGAGTGCTTCATCCTGCCAAGGACTCAGGTAGTGGATGCCTTTCTCCACTGGTTCTGGAGGGGGCTTTGTGCCCCGAGTGCTTCATCCTGCCAAAGACTGAGGTAGTGGATGTGATACTCCACTGACAGTGGGCCAACATGGAAGCTGCCCAGGCCCCTGGAACTTACCACCAGCCACGTACGAATGACCACTGGGGATGGGAGCCATGTCTGCGGTGGTGCCACTGGCACAGGATGTGGCGGGCCGCTGGCGGTGCTGGCGGCTGCCTCAGTAGCGGCTGTGCTTGCGGCGCTCTTTGGCCAGCGGTGCTGGTGGGTGGCTCAGTGAGTGTGCTCCTGGCGGTGGTGTCCTGGGAAGCGGTGCTGGTGGGTGGCTCAGTGAGCGTGCTGCTGGCGGTGGTGTCCTGAGCAGCGGTGCGTGTGGCGGCGGTGCATGTGGCGGTGCCTGTGGCGGTCTTGTCCACTGTGCAGGTTGGCGGCGACTTCCCTTTCTTCCTCTGGCCCTTCCTCACCTTGGATGGTGGCGCAGCTGGCTTGCCACTCAGAACTGTAGTCCTGGGAGAGCCCTTGGTGGCAGGTGTTTTGGACTTCTCCCTCCAGGCTGTGGCCAACTTCTTTAGTTTTTGAGGTGGGGGAATGTCCATGGGCTGGCTCCTTGGCACACTGGCTGCCCTGCTGCTTGGTGCACTCCAGAAACAGGTTACTGCTGGCACCACTGTTCCCGGTGATGTGGTGGCTGAGGTGTGGGTTGGGACCCGGAAAAGCGGGCCCTTTGGGGACAGAAGGGGTGGGGGAGGTGTAGGGAATAGGTCAAGGTTTGACAGGAAATGTTTTTTAGACACACTGGGACGGGTAGATGGAGGGGGTTTGGGAGTGGAGGAAGAGGTAGTGGTTATAGGAGGTGTTCGTTTGCTGACTTTGGGTGAAGGTGCATAGGCTGGAGGCTGTCGTGAGGTGGATGGCTGTTGGGTGGGTGTGTGACTGCATTTGTGTAGTTTGGGAGGTAAGCTCACAGACACACTGGGAGAGGACACAGGGGATGTGTGAATGGTAGTGGGGGTGGTGAGTGCACGTGAGCGGTATGTGGTGATGGGCGTTCTGGTGATGGACATAGTGACTGAAGATGTAGTGCATGCAGGTGAGAGTGGAGACGTGACAGGGAGGGAGGAGGGAGACGTAGAGGAGGGGGACACAGTGGAGGCAGTGGCTGTTGGTATGTGTGCATGGGTATGATGCTTGTGTGAGTGCCTGTGGGATGTGTGGTGCTTATGTTTGCCAGAGCTACCCTTGTGTGTTGAGGTGTGTGCATGCTGGTCTGATGGTGTGCTTGGGATAGGCTGAGGTACTGGGGATTGGGTCTGGGTGGAGGAAGTTGGAGGGGGAGGCTGGATACAGGGACAATGGCTGCCATCAGTGCTGAGGCCAGAGTACGAAAAGCTCACTGTTGGGCTGCCTGACCAGAATGAATGCCCTCCAGGTATGCATTTGTCTGTTGCAACTGCCTCTCTACACCCTGGATGGCATTCAGAATGGTAGACTGCCCAACAGTGAGGGATCTGAGGAGGTCAATGGCCTCCTCACTGAGGGCAGCAGGGCTGACAGGGGCAGGGGCTGTGGTGCCTGGGGCGAAGGAGATGCCCACCCTCCTGGGTGAGCGGCCACGGGACACATGCTGAGGGGCTGCTGGGAGGGCAGTGCTGGTAGGGGGGGTGGCAGTTGTACCTGTAGATGCAGTGGGCACAGAGGGGCCCGCCACCGCAAGGGAGCTCCTATCAGAGGAGGAGTCGGTGTCGCTGGTCTCAGCTCCTGTCCCCGCCGTGGAGCTCCCCTCGCCCTCAATCCCACTGGTGAATTCGGAGTCTGTAGTCTCACCCTCCAGGGCCATGTGGGATGCAGCTCCCTCCTGCTCCGGTGGCACAGCTCCGCCGCCTGATGATGCTAATGCACACAAGAACAGGGAGACCACAAAAAGGGGGGGAAAGAAAGTAGAAAGACACGTTCAGTACATGCAATATCGCTACCGTTGGCGGACACTACAGACACAGCAGCCCTCTGCAATACGCCATGCACTTAGAGTTCCCTAATTAATCACAGGGACATGGGGTACAAGGCCTATGCCCGATTGCTGCACACATGGAAGTCACAGGAGCCGACTAGGGCTTAACACTGGTGGGGTGGGGTGGAGTGGGGTGCCACATAGCCTGCCTCTCGAAGGGACCTTGCCTGCAAAACTCATCTTGGCCTAGGGTAACCCACTGCCCACCTCCCCCACCCAGACACCTCCCATGTGCGCTGAATCAGCTGAATGAGAGTGTACTCACCCACTTGTGGCTGCTGTGATGCCCTCAAGCGCCCATCCAACTCCGGATACGCCACCGCCAGGATCCGGAACATCAGGGGGGTCATGGTGCGACGGGCACCCCTCCCACGTTGGGAGGCCATCCCCAGCTGGGCCTCCACCGTCTTCTTGCTCCAGCGGCGAATATCCTCCCATCTTTTCCAGCAGTGGGTGCTCCGTCTGTGGTGGACCCCCAGGGTCCGGACTTCCTTGGAGATGGCACACCAAATATCCTTCTTCTGGTGGGTGCTGACCTACAGGAATAGTACAGGGGAAATGGAGAAAATATAACCATCTGGACCATCACAGTCCTTGGCCCACGTTCCCACCCTTGCCCTGACGCACATACACTCACTGTTGTTTCATGCACGCCTCATTCCCTCCTCTACCTCCCATCCACACCACTCCACACAGGCATTGCCCATACAGCATGCTCACAGTGTACTCACCTGTTTGTCTGGAGGACCGTAGAGTAGCGTGTACTGGGGGAGGACCCCATCCACTAGTTTGTCCAACTCCTCCGATGTGAAGGCAGGGGCCCTTTCCCCAGACACTGTAGCCATTGTCGCTTCCAGACTGAGGTCACAGCAGCACTTGCAGTGTAGGTCCTCTCCTGTCGAAGATCAGGCATCAAGTGAGTGAACAGAGAGAAAATGGCGGTCACGTCTGCGGCGGTGCGTACCGTCACCGCCGGCGTACATCGTCATTGGCTCCTGGGACCCATAGGGTCCAATGTTAACCAATGCAGGATTGCGCCGCGGTCTTCGAAGCCTACCACGACGGTGTACAATGCCAGCACAGTTACCTCATATCCCCTTGTCCCACCTTACAGGTCAGGCAGCCGCCATTTCAGGGGATTATTTTAAATGCGTTACACATATCTAGGCCTTGCATACACACTAAGACAGGCACATAGCAGATTGACAAATGTGAGCAATAAAGTTGTGTTTTCGTACCTCAGTGTTGGCTGACTCTCTGCTCGCTGTTCTCATCCATAGAGCACGTCCGCTGGGGCAGGTGAGGAGATGGCAGCATCCTCCGGTGAACAGACCGCTAGTGGACCTGTTGACAATGGAAGAGCCACATGTAATTGTGACCAACAGACTTGATCATGTCACAATCCATGAACTGTGTGCCCAGCTGGAGCCAGTCCTGATGTCAGCTATCCGCCATCCCACAGGTATCCCCCCTCTAGTGCAGGTCCTGTCAGTACTCTATTTCCTGGCAAGTGGTTCTTTTCAAAGTACAGTGGCCATTGCATCAGGGATGTCCCAGCCTATGTTCTCAAACGTGTTGTCCAGAGTGTTGTCTGCCCTGCTGAAACACATGCGCAGCTACATTGTGTTCCCTCAGGTGGAGGATTTGCCTACAGTGAAAGGTGACTTCTATGCTCTGGGACATATCCCCAACGTCATAGGTGCCATTGATGGGACACATGTGGCCTTGGTCCCCCCCCGCAGGAGTGAACAGGTGTACAGAAACCGGAAGAGTTACCATTCTATGAATGTGAAGATGGTGTGTTTGGCCGAACAGTACATCTCCCATGTGAATGCCAAGTTTCCTGGCTCAGTGCATGACGCTTACATTCTGAGGAATAGCAGCATCCCTTATGTGAAGGGGCAACTCCAGAGGCACCGTGTGTGGCTATTAGGTGAGGACATGGACCCTATACAGTTTGAATAGTTGTCTGGGTCTGGGGTTGTCCCTAAGCGTTAATGTGTGTCTAACAGTTGTCCCTTGACATTTGCAGGTGACTCTGGTTACCCCAACCTGTCATGGCTACTGACCCCAGTGAGGAATCCCAGGACAAGGGCAGAGGAAAGCTACAATGAGGCACATGGGCAAACTAGGAGGGTTATAGAGAGGACCTTCGGCCCCCTGAAGGCCAGGTTCAGGTGCCTCCACATGACAGGTGGTTCCCTCTACTACTCACCAAAGAAGGTGTGCCAGATCATTGTGGCCTGCTGTATGCTGCACAACTTGGCTTTGCGACGACAGGTGCCTTTTCTGCAGGAGGAAGGTCCTGAAGGAGGTGTTGTGGCAGCTGTGGAGCCTGTGGACAGTGAAGAAGAGGAGGCAGAAGAAGAGGACATAGACAACAGAAACACTGTGATCCATCAATACTTCAGTGAGACACAGGTAAGAAGACACTGCCTCCTACATCTGATACACTTCTACCACTCATCTGTCTGTCACTTTCACCCAGTGTATGGACCCTGATTTATCACTTTCCCTTTCGATTTCAGAGATGTGGGTCCCACTGTGTTACCTCTGCTATGTTTCCTCATGGACTAGAGCTGTGTGACATAGGTATGTTGACAATACAATTGACATTGCTATTTCCCTCAATTATTGCAAATACACATTGGTGAAAGCACAGACTGACTCCAGATTGTCTTGTGATTTAAGGTTGTTTATTTAAGTGCTAAATAGTAGAGGGGGTTGTAAAATGGTCAGGGGTGATGGCGGAGGAATGTCCATGGCAGAGTCCAGTCTATTAATCTCACAGGTGCATTGTCCAAAGGGGTATAGGAAGTGGAGCTGGGGCAGTTTAAGGATGGACAGGGTGACAAAGTGGGACAGAAGAATGACAATCAGGGTGGTCTCATTTCTTGGCGGGGGTCTTGGCATTGTTCTCTGTCTTTGGCCTGGATCTCAGGGACCGCTTGCAGGGTGGTTCTCCATCTGCAGGGGGTGGTGTGCTGGTGTCGTGGTCCTCTGGTGGTGCCTCCTGTCCACTAGCGCCGGCGGAGGTGGTGGGCAGTTCATCTCCAGGCTAGTGTCAGGGGCCCCTTGTTGTGCCACAGTGTCCCTCCTGGTGTTCACGAGTTCCTTCAGCACCCCTACAATGGTGCCCAGGGTGGTATTGATGGATTTGAGTTCCTCTCTGAACCCCAAATACTGTTCTTCCTGCAGCCGCTGGGTCTCCTGAAACTTGGCCAATACCGTTGCCATCGTCTCCTGGGAATGATGGTAGGCTCCCATGATGCTGGAGAGGACCTTGTGGAGAGTGGGTTCCCTGGGCCTGTCCTCCCCTGTCGCACAGCAGCCCTCCCGGTTCCCCTGTGTTCCTGGGCCTCTGTCCCCTGAACCGTGTGCCCACTACCACTGCCCCCAGATCCCTGCTGTTCTTGGGGTGGTGGGTTAGCCTGGATTCCCTGTAGTGGTGGACACACTACTGCTTGACGTGTCCTGGGGACAGAGGTATAGGCCCGCTGGGTGGGTGCTGTGCTGGTGTTTCCTGAGGGGGGAGGCTCTGTGGTGGCCTGTGCCAGTGTGAAGGGAACCGACTGACCCGAGGTCCCAGATGGGCCGGGCTGGTCATCTAGATCCAGTTGGACAGAGCAGCTGTCATCACTGTGGGCCTCTTCTGTGGGTGGATTGGACATGTCTGGAACCTCCTGTCCGGTGACAATGGGTAGGGGTCCTGCAGGGGTGTAAAGGCATGATTATTGCATCTGTGTGTGCCATGATGTGCAATGGGTGGGTGACCCTGTACTCCAGTGCTTCCATTCCTGTGTAGGACCTTGTGTGCTAATTGTTTAGGGGTCTGTGTAGGTATGTGTAGTGGCCATGCATTGGTGATAGGTGTCCATGCTTTGTTGTTGCATGCAGGGTCTGGTTTTGGGATGTGTGGTTTGTGATAGTGGGACATCTGTGAGGAGATGGAGTGACGGGGGTGAGGGCGAGAGTGGGGGTATGTGATAGCATGCAGGTATGGTTGGGGATGTAATAGTTAAGATTTGACTTACCAGAGTCCCTTCCTCCTGCTACTCCTGCGAGGCCCTCAGGATGCAGTATAGCCAAGACCTGCTCCTCCCATGTTGTTAGTTGTGGGGGAGGAGGTGGGGGTCCGCCGACAGTCCTCTGAACCGCGATGTTGTGTCTTGAGACCACAGAACGCACCTTCCCCCGTAGGTCATTCCACCTCTTCCTGATGTCATCCTGTGTTCTTGGGTGCTGTCCCACTGCGTTGACCCTGTCCACGATTCTGCGCCATAGCTCCATCTTCCTAGCTATGCAGGTGTGCTACACCTGTGATCCGAATAGCTGTGGCTCTACCCAGATGATTTCCTCCACCATGACCCTGAGCTCCTCCTCAGAAAACCTGGGGTGTCTTTGCGGCGCCATGGGGTGGTGTGGGTGATGTGTGAGGTGTTGTGTGTTGTGATGTGTGGGGTGATGTTTAGGGGTGTGTGGTGTTTTGTGCGTGGATGTGTATGTGTGATGGTGTTGTGTGCCTCTGTATGCTGGTGTTGTCTTTGCTGTGCTGTCTCTCTGGCCTTCGTCAGAATTTTTGGTAGTAAGGGGGATTGTGGGTAATGTGGGTGTGTGTTTTATATTTTATTGGGTGTGTGGGAGTGGTGTGTGTATGTGCATGTGTATCAGGTGTGTGTATTTCGATTTGTGCAATGTGGTTGTGTTTTGTATATGTGCGTGTATTTTGAGCAGGGATGTGTGTACCGCCAAATGGAATACCGTGGTTGAAAGACCGCCGTGTGGATTTGTGGCTCGTGATAGTGTGGGCGTATTCCTGTTGGCATGACGTTGTCGGTTTTGTTATCGCCAGTTTATCACTGACCTTTGGTGTGACGGACTTGTGTGGGTGTCTAGATTTTGGCGGATTCCGAGCTGTGGGTCGTAACACCTGTGGCGGAATTCCGCGGCCACAGCGGTGTGTTGGCGGTCTTCTGCAGGGCGATAAGAGGCATTTACCGCCAATGTTGTATTGAGGGCCATAGTTGTTTAATTTTCACATTTTAGGCTGGCTTTTATGCTTTTAATTATAGTTTGAGAGTGGTCTCTCACGGCCAAGGGGGTGGGTGTGATCAAGCCCAATAGGGTCTGCATAGTACCTCCCTTTTAGAATGTATGTTTTAAGTTAGCATTTCTTTCTAGTGGTAACTTTTTACATGGCATTTCACTCGTGTGATGATGTACTGAGAAATCACCGTACATGTAGCTTCTTTCTTGTAAACGTTGCTGCCATTCTCTCCGTACACAGAATGCGATGCCTTATTATTGTGATTGTCTATGGAGACAGCTCCTAATTTGTAGACATATCATTGCATCAGCTCTGTCCTATACAAATTGTGCATGTATTATAAAAGCTGCCTTTGCGCTACATTCAGCAGAAGAGCACTTCTTCTACGACCATCCTGGAATGCAGTGCACTGTGGCCATGATGCACCCCTGCTGACCTCTACCCTGTCAGGGATGATAGCCTGCACTACACCTAACCGGCATCCTGATCTCCAGGTACATCTTACCCAGGTATGGGGAGTTAGGCTATCCCAAATAATCTGGCAGATGACACTCCTACCATGCTCTTGATAGTGTAGGTAGTAACAGTTTGGAGAGTAGCAACATAATAGCATTATCACGGTTGAATTACACTGTTTATCTTTTTCACCATTTTCATAATGCTGGTTACCATGCTTTGTCTCATTTGCATAATAATCACAGCTCTTGTTTTTTATGCAAGAATACAATTGCTGCAATAAATGTTCAAAATAGAATTTCCCATCTTTCTTTTGTCTCATCTTGGGTACGCATTGTGACATTGAAAGGGTAGGTAGAGCTGTTTCTACAGTTTTCTTGGGAATTTGTGTAGTCATGTTCGATTTTGCCCACACCACCCGGTACCCTGGTATGTTTGGATGTTCTGGTGAGGCACTGTGAGCTAACTAGGAACTGTGTCAACATTTCCTGATGGCATATGTGGACTGAGTCCCTATACGTTGACATTTATGTTGACCAGATACACACTACTTGATTTGTAGGAACTGTATAACATTTGAATTCCTTCCACTACTGAATTACAGACGTCTACCAGTTGTTTTGGTACAATTCAGTAGTAATAGGGCAAAAGAGTAAATACCTATAACAGTATCAGACCATTGAACTAATCATTTAGTGGTAAGAGCCATAAAGCCATTTCAAGTAACCAACCACTTAACGGTCCATTCCTATATCTTTAAGCACTCAACCCAAAGCCATTCAGACTGCCAAATATGAGCCCCAACAAGTTCAAATCAGCAAACTGCCACAATTGTGGGGCTTATTAAATATACACCCATGGGACTGAAACACTAGTCACACTGCCACTCAACCAGTCACGAGCCAACCTACATACAAACACATATCTAGCAAACAATACAAACATTCAGCTAGCAACCAGCATACGTACCACCAGTCAACGGGACTACTCATTCTACTCACTGATGCATGACTTACACGTCCGACTGGACGCAATCCTAACCTCCCCGGATGTAAATTGCACGGTACGCAGTGCAGAATATCTATGACGCACAGTATCAGACCACAACCCACTACTGCTTATTCTAGACTGGCGGAGAGACCGCCCCCCCATACCTGACTGGCGAATGAACGTGGAATCTTTAGAAGATAGCGCCTATCGACAAACTATCAAAGAAGCAATTAAAGAGTTTTTCGCACACAACACAGGCTCAGCCTCTTCCCGAGGGAAAGAATGGGAGGCGTTCAAGGTGACAATCAGGGGCCAATGCATAGCAGGAACGCGGGGGTTAGGAGGTCAATAGAAGGGGAACTTGATAAATATGAGAAAACACTGAGAACCCTGGAGCGTAAGAGACCAGATAATCCAGATCTGACACCTAGTATAAGATAGCAAGCACCCTTGAAAAACTCAGGCGATTCGATTACAAGAAATATATCAGTAGACAACATATGGAGGGGGACAAAGCGGGAGCATTACTGGCCTGGCTGGAGTCCCCACCGAGGCAACAGTCCCTGCTGATGGAAATAGAGGACGCAGGGGGCAGAAAATTATTCTTTCAGGGGGAAATCAATGCCAGCTTCGCCAAATACTATGCAGCACTATATGCCCCCCCTCAGCACCCCTAGAACCAGATCGACTGGGGTGTTTGGAGAATATCCGGTTTCAAACCTTGAGTGGAGAGGATCAGCAAGCACTGGGGGAGGTGATAACCCCACGGGAGGTGTCCACAGCAGTGGAGACAATGGCCAGAGGGAAAGTACCAGGAGCAGACGGGCTGCCAGCAGAATTTTTTAAGGAGTACGTGGACCTACTAGCACCACAGCTCAGTGACATATATAGAGAGGCGTTTGAGAATGGAAATTTGCCCAGTTCCACAAATGAATCCATTGTGGTCCCATTGCCAAAACAAGAATGCCCGTCCACGGACGTGAGATCATACCGCCCACTAACCATGTTGAATATGGACTATAAAATATTGAGTCGTATCCTCACCACCAGGTTGATGCCCCACATGGAAAAACTAATCCACCCCGACCAAACAGGCTTCATTCCAAATCGTAACTCAGCCATAAACATTAGAAGACTGATAGGAATAATGCACTCGGGCTCCCCAGTGTTAGTGGTGGATATTGAGAAAGCATTTGATAGCCTCAGATGGGACTATCTACAAATAATGATGAGCAAGATGGGTTTGGGTCCGGGCTTCCTTAGGTGGTCTAGGCTGTTATATACCACCCCTACGGCACCAGTCTGCACGGGGCGAACAATATCGAACTCATATAATATAGGGAGGGGCACCAGACAAGGATGCTCGTTATCACTACTGCTGCTCACCATCACAGTAGAACCATTAGCGCTGATGGCCAGAACAGAAGAACACTATGAGGGGATATCCATAGGGGAAAGAACGCACCACATCGCACTATACGCAGACGATATGATACTATTTATGAAGGACCCAAACAGGGATCTTCCCAAAGTCATGGCCCTGTTAGACTGGTTTGGGGGTATCTCAGGTCACCACATCAACTGGCAGAAGTCCCTTCTCTTCCCACTGCAGAAGGGGACCCCCTGATCACAACCATCCAGAATCTGGGATGGTCTCCGACAATGTTCAGATATCTAGGTGTTAAGATTTATCATGAGCTGGGAGACCTGTTAGAAGGAAATGTGAACCATGCCATTCGGACATTAAAAGCAGCTACTCAGTTCTGGAAGACAATGCCATTATCAGTAACCGGCCGAGTGGCTCTGATAAAAATGGTGGCGTTACCAAGAATGCTATATAGCTTCTCGACCCTGCCGGTGTTGATACCCCGAGTAACCTTCAGGGAAATTAACACCATCATCACTAGCTTCATCTGGGGGGCGGGACGCCACAGATTGGCCTTGCACAAACTTCAACGACCCACCACAGAAGGTGGACTAGCAGCTCCAGACATGGAGCTATGTTACCTGGCGGGACAGCTCCTGTGGCTGGCCAAAGAATGGCATACAGTAAAAACCACAGAGGCAGAAAACCCCGGGGGCAGAAAGTGGCAGCAACTCTCGCAGGGATACTACTAGCACAAGGGGGAAGGAAGGAGATAAAATCACTGGAACATCAAGTCATAAATGCATGCTGGAAACGTAGCCTACAGCTCACACGAGTTAAGTCCCCATACTCACCGAAAATTCCTCTGAGATACCTGACTCTACTCCCTGGTTGGAGCTCCATAACGGGGATCCAAAAACTAGAGACACATGGAATCACCACAATAGGAGAAGTCTACAGGAACGGAGAGCTCATGACATATATTGACATGATGGCACATTGCAGATTCCCGCCCGGGATGTTCCTCACGCACAGATCCCTAGCAGCCCTAATACAGCGACATTGGAAGCAGGGATTAAGGGAACCACCCACACAAGCAGGAGGCCACACCATCTGCACAATAGGGGGGACAAAAAGGTAGTGTCAACGATTTACAAAACACTACAAACAGACGCACTAACCCCTCTTGAAACTCTAAAAACCCAATGGCAGGCAGATATTGGGGAACACATAGACGATGAGCAGTGGAGTAACATCACAACCCAAGTTTGCAAAGTATCTAGAAATGCCCGGTTCAAATTGATAAACATATACATATACCATAGAGCATACCTTAGCCCTGCCAAAATAGCATCAATATATAACAACACAAACAGCGCATGTCCTAGATGTGCAGAGCTGGGGGCAGATTTATTGCACATGCTATGGACCTGTAGAGAGTTGAGGCGCTACTGGGAAGGGGTAATGAGCGACACCAAAATGATCACAGGCAGGAAGCTAGCGATCACTCCAGCGGTAGCATTACTGGGAAGCTTTCCCAGACCCCACTAAAAAAAAACGACAAATAAATTCATAGACCTAGCACTAATCCTAGCAAGAAGGGAAATCACAATGCACTTGAAAGATCCCGGTGGACCAAGGGCACATACGTGGAAGGACACCTTAACTAAATGGCCCGAAGCAGAGGGGGAGGCGATACGCCTAGAACTGACAAAAGGAGCAGGGAGCGCAAAAGAGGTGCAGCAATGTGACAATCTACTGGATCGTCTGAAAAACCCGACTAATGACTCACAGGAGCAAGACACAACATCAGAGGAATCAGACTGGGCTGAGAACAATAATACGAACTCATTAAGAGATTCGCACCATACTAGACAGTAAATGACTGATAGTTTAACCCAGAGTGGCAGCGTCTAGGAGGATGGAGCACTCAGATTCGGATTGAAATAAAATATAGGGGAGGGGGAGGGGGACGAAGGGAAGGTAGTTAATTGTATGTATGTTTGAAACAAAATAATAAAAACATATTTAAAAACAATATACCACCAGTCAACAGCCACATATCCAGGCAGCTGACAGCCCTACATTCTGCCAGCAGCCAACAGCCACAAATACCTTAAGTGAACAGCCACACTTTTTATTGGACAAAAGCCACACAGTTGCAGATACACACATACTGCCAGCCACTGCTGGGGATTAGTTCCTTGACCAGAAATTCACTTTGACCTTGACCTTCTGCCTTATGCAAATAAAAGTTCCCTATAAAACAATCCTAGACTACGCTTTGGTTACCTTTTTATGCCCGTCTTCCTTGATTCCTAATAGTGAAGAATCCAGGTGCACTTTTATTAATGCCTCACCGTGGCAACCTGATTAGGCTGAGAAAAGATTTTCTTTCATGCATCTTCAGTGCACTCAGTGCCCTAAATCTAACTGATTCTAGTATGTGGAAGTAGGTTTGGGGTGTATGAGGATTCAGTTAGGAACCATTCTTGGCACAGTGTGAGCCTTTCTAGCATTGAACACTAGGCTTAACATGCTGGGGTAGACTCTACTATGTTCCTAAAAAGCACTTCTAGAAAGCCTATGGAGCCTTGCGGTTTGGTGGACAGAGTACTCAGTCAAACCATGGTGCATGTCAGTGTCCACTGTTATGTGCAGTGCATTGTTTGAAATGGTTGGTTAACCTCCATATTCTAACAGAGGCTGAAGGTGGCAAACAGGTCACATGTATGATATATGTGATTGATGGTTGGTACAGTGATCTGCAAGTCAGTGTTAACTTGACCATCTCCCTTCTACCAACGTGGGACTCCTTTAACAACAAACAGAGTCTAAGCTTTGATTATCTGCTCATGTCTTTCTCACCAGGAGTTCCATATACATATTTACTAACACCTCCCTGTGAAAGCCTGCTTGGGCTAAAGAATACTTGTTTTACATGTGTTTTCAGTGCAATCATTGCACTAAATACAACTCCTTCCAGTGTGTGTATGTAAGTTGGAGGTGTCTAAGAATGCACTTGGGGTCCATTCCTCGGTCAGTGTGAGCATATCTACCTTTAAAAACTGGGCTAAACTTGCTGGGATATACTCAACTAAGTTCCCTAAAAAGCACCTTAGGGAAGACTAAAGACCATAGGGATTGGTAGACTCAGACAAAACATGGTGTCTGTCCTGTCCACCATAGTGTGCAGTGCACTGACTGTAATACACTTGTAATATGACAAACAGAACATGTGCCGCATTTTGACAGAGGATGAAGGTGGCAAGCTGCCAAAAGCAAGACCAATGTGTTCCTCTTTAATTGAGTCAGTAAAGACATAATGGCATAAATATAATGTAGGAAGAAACCGTCTTGCACTAGAATCCTTCTTTACACTTTAAATGTAAGAATTTGAAATGCTACTCAATTAATGGGCCATGTAAGGTATCTATGATCTTGCCTGCACTCTGGATAAGTTTACCTTGTCTGCTGCACAAATTGAGCTTGCAAAGGGACCTCACGACTGCTTTAGCCAATGCACTCCAAATCACTGGAAGATAAGTCATCACCGGAAGAACTCAAACATAAAAATAAATTCCAGATTCTGCTTCCTGACCTTCTCCCTCATATGATGTCATAGTATCAGATCCTGCCTCCGAACGTTCCCCAATTTTTTGAGTTAGAGCCTGAGAAGCAGTCATCCAATGAGATGCCATTTCCGTTTTGCATCTGAAACATTCTCGCTTAGGTAGAAAATAGAGGCACATGTGAAAATTAATGCTGGGAGCGTGCAATGAACCGAAACAATAGAATGCAATGCTATGAAAGTGAGAATGTAGTAAAGTGTTATCACATCAACAACATATTCTAAAGGGAAAAGGCACTTATCTGAGTCAATGATTTAAAGACCTCCACATAAAAAGATCAATATAGAACTTCTCAAACACATCTAAGAGGGAAAAGTATGAAAAATATATTTCAAGGTGCAAATCAGACAATGAGGCAAAAGCAAATTACGCCAAATTTGTCTCTGATGCCAGGAGAAGCTCCTTTGTGAGAGGTGCTCATTGTGAAAGGGCAAAATGTGGGGGACTTACAATGAAGTTACCCATGTTCATCATGTGCGCTCTGCTTTCAATGCTTACAATGTGACATCCCATGTCAGCCATTGTTCAGTTTTTGGCCCATTCATATTTTACTTCTACCCAGCACGGCATAAATCACAGAGAAAATAGATGCGTACACCATCTATTGATCAGTTATTGTGCCATTCACGTGGCATTCTACCCAGCATTGCATACATCATAGAGAAATGGCTGAACCAGTCATTAACATTTTGATTCTGCCCACCACAACATAGGGAAGTGTGTCAGCCATTGATAAGTTATTGTGACATTCACATTTTACTTCCAGCCAGCACAGCATCAATGGCTGGGAAATGGGTGAGCACACAGTAGTAGCTACCTGCATTGTAAAAAAAATGATCTTGTTGAGTGAAATGGGGTGTCTACAGGTCACATTTTAGGGTGTTTTTGTCCTGAGCGCTAATCACAGGCACACAAGCTAAGGTTACCATTTGTATTGGGAGACCTGAGGAAGCACAGAGTAGTACATTTGTTATTAACAATTAGGTTTCTCTGCATTCTTGACTTCGAAATGTAGGGAAGTGTGCATCTAAGAATACAGTTGTTAAAATGCCCACTGAATCATATGATAGGTTCTGTACCCTCACATTCAGAGGTGTACCATTAACTACAGTTCCCAAGCTCAGTACTTTGTGCACATTTCAAAAATATATAGGTTTCCTTTCAGGTTCATTGTACATTCATTACACAAGGAAAATTCATTATACGGTGTAGCTTATTTGTTGGCTGTTGGTCTCACTTATTTTCAGAAAACCTACACAGCTTTGTGAAAAAAAGTATCAAACATATATGGCATACTGCTTTTGAAAATTAATCATTGTAACAAAAAATTACAGATGAAAATGTTTTCACCTATTGCAAAGATGTTCTATTTATTTTACCACTTTGTTATTTCAACAATTAGTTACTTTGGGAAAACATTCATGGACCCCTTGCTGAATGCAGGATTTTGTCTACTTTTAAAAAATGTATAGGTTTCTGTGAACACACACTGCTTCCGCCAGAAATTGCTAGTAGGGTGGAAGCACACACATTAGGAAACCTTTGCTTGTTCCTGAAAGCTGGAAAGATGGTGCTCCTATCTTTTGCTGATGTCATTTTTAGAAAAAAAGGTCTGTGCTTTCTAATACATTATTTTTTTCCCATTTTTCCAAACAGCCAAAATGTAACTATATGTGGCTATTTTCCCAGTGCCTTCCAGGGGGATCTTCAAAACTTTGGAGCATTTGGAAACCTTAGGATGTTTGAAAAAGACATCCAATCTTGACATGGGTATCTGACGTGGAAAACAATGTATGAAGGTGTAAGCACAAAGTAGTCCAAATACCAAAAAAGGGATAAGCACTGCGGTGGAAAAGCTGCAGCAGTTAATCAATTAAATGGAGTTTCTATCACAATAGATGATTACTGCACTGTCAATGCACTGCAAATGAGATTTGTTATCATTTATTCTTCATGTCCTAAAGACACTGTTCCTGCTGCTCTTTCATATGCCAGCAGCAGCAGGACCAGCGTGAGAGGTATGATATACTTGGATTCCCTTACACAAAAGATAGTTGATGTGTTCAAGCATAATAACATATCACTATGACTGGCAGGACAACCCTTTTAAATCTCCTTCCAAGCTGTCCATTGCTCCCAAATGGGTGTCTCTCAGCTGTTCTGGCAGTTGGTGTGTCCCAGACACCCCTCCAAAGCAGAGCCTCCTTAATAGCCTCCCTCTGAAGGCTACATCAACATCACTTTCATGTGTGCTCAGAAATAGGTTTGTGATTTATTTGGTAGTACCATGCTCAGTGCTGGTCTTGTTGGGGAGCCATTGACCTGCACCCATTGCAAAAGTCACTTGGGTATTGAGGACTGCGCCAACTGCGATGAGTGCAAGGATGATGAGAAGAGCAAGACAGTTGCCTACTCTGTGCCCCCTCACACGTTGGCTGAGTTAATTTCCAGTTGATTTCTTTGTACATTCGAGGGAAATATCATTCTTCAAAGGGTTGTGTAAAACAAGAGTTATGTGTATACTGTGGAACAAAAGTTTAAACTGAACTTTAAATAGGTGGATTAGGGATGCTGAGATCATTGAAAATGTCCACCATAGTGGGACTCATGTACTAAGAGCCAGTATTGTGTTTATGTTTATAGAGCACAACACAGATGTATAAATTGATTCCGAAAAGAGTTGATTTTGTTCCTTGGCAGGACATGAATTGAGAGTAAACTGAACTGCTACCTAGGATGCTGGCTTCTTTCATGGGAGAAAGAATTTTGTGTGTGAGTGTGTATACATATCTATATATATATATATATAAATATATATACATATATATATTGTGATTTGAAGTAACCATAAGTCGTGTCCTAGGGCTGTGGTTCCCAACCTGTGGTCCGGGGACCCCTGAGGGTCTGCAAAGCCTCCACAGGGGGTCCGCGACTGCTTAGAAAATTGAAGACTATTGACAGATTTGGTCCTGAGCGTAAAGTGATGACTCCGATAATGATTCAGTGGCGATCCCCGGGTTACAGTAATCATAAACGGGGGTCCACAGAAGTTAAAAGGTTGGGAACCACTGCCCTAGAGTAACTATAACCGTGCCCCCACCATGCACATTTTTCTCATCAATAATTGTACTACAAATGTTGCAGTGATAAGATCAATGATGCCACAGAAAATGCCATGAATGATGTAATATGTAGGGTAATTAGCTGTGCATTGTGAGGGCACAAGTCATAGTTACATGAGGTCACAAGTTATAGTTATTTGAAATAACTCTAACATCTGAATTTCTATGTTGTGCTTGTAAATTCAGAAGCCAGCTATAACGTCCCTGCAACCTTTGGGATTTTCAAGTAAATTTCAAAGGTTTTTTAAATGCTAATTCCTAACTGTAGTTCCTGTAAGCTTTGTTTTTTTAGTGAATTTCTATGTTTTTTAAAAATGTAATGGGGGTTGGCTGCTGGACCTGGCATCTGACCAGGCCCTGTGCCCAACCCCAATGTGCTGCATCCTCCACATGCATTCAGCCTCAAGGCCAGACCCTGCAGCCAAACCCCCATAGGTATCCAACCCTGCGCCATGCTGGGCCTGTGGCCAAATGGACAGGGATTCTAGGTCATTTTGTGTATTTGTATACTCATAATAGTTGAAAGGGAGACCAACATGCTTTGTTCTCTACAGGAGATGACAAGAAAAAAACCACTCATCACAGTCACTACAGCATCTTCATACAGAAATCTCCAATAACTTGAATCCTAATGTAATGAAGATGACAAGTCTACCAAGAGTTTAATCTCCACCAAACAAGGGTAATTCCTCCTAATTATATGTAGTTAGTGCTTCTTTGGTTGGTAAAGATGGGCTTGTGTTTCTTTCTACTGGAAACCGTGGGGGGAGCATCAATGACCCCACGGTCCATGCTGGCTCCCCATCTCCAGCGGGAGCAGCTAAAAATGCTGCTCCATTCTTGCGGGAGAAATAATTTAATCTTTTTTCCTCCCTGTTGAAATCAAATGAAAAGTGTGCTCCCAGTGATGAACAGGAGCAGTTTTCCTGCTCCAGCCACTGGGAGCAGACTTACAGTCACATAGCAGCAAACTGCTGTCTCCTGAGGCTGGGCATCTCAGAAGATAGGGAGCTGGCCCTTGGGGGTGTTGGTCCCCAGGGCCATTAGTGGCTCCAGGAGGTAGGCTATGTGCCCCCCCCCCCCTCCTTTGTTCTTTAGGGCCAGCCCTGGGGAGGCGGTGGCGGACACTTTTCAATGTGTTATGCTTGTATCAGGGTGTTAGTCCCTTTTCTATGTTGTACTGTATTTAATTTCTAAATTTTATGGCCATCCCATCCGTGATCAAGGCTACGGCTGAAAAGCATTGCGAGGTAGACTCTTGTACAAGTAAAAAGAGCTTTTTGCAATTCACCGAAGGTGTCCGAGCTTTCCTTTGACGTGTGGGGATTACTCACACACATATATATGACCTACTGGTGGTCGCCAGTAGGTAGTTATAATTAGGAGCTAGTTCCTACAGACATAGACTTGGCTACATCTTTGGCACCGTTTGACGAATCTTCACAAAATGTTCCTAAAAAAGTGTCAAGTTTCTTCTTTTTGCGCATGGAATGTTTTGGGGTGATTCATCAAGCGGGGCCTGAGAAAAAGGTATAGGTGTCAAAAAAGTGTTTTTCTCATGTTAATTCCCATATGGATTTTAGACATGACTGCAGCCTGAACCGCTGGACGGAATTACACCAAATTTAGCAAAAAGGTAGCTCTTGGTCCAGAAAGTACCCTATTTCTTTATTTGGTGTAAATTTGTTATGTAGTTTTTGAAATATTAAAGGAAAACCAAATTAGTATACCTAGAGGCACGGATCCACTTGTGGCATATTCGCAAACCCTCGGGCCACAGGAAGGCCTTGATTGACTGGCCACAAACTGAGCAGATTGTTGCAGCCACCATTTTCTACATTGGGAAATGGTCCCTGGGACTGAAATAAGGGCTGCAAAGTAATTGAATAGAGGTTCCATGGCCCCATGCTTCTTGTATATTGATCATATCATTAATTGTAAAGTATGAAAAAAAAAAATATATATATATATATTTGTGTGTAGAAGTGAATGCCTCTTTTTGCCTTGCCACCCTCGCATTTTTCAACTTATGCTGCTGGTTTTACTACTCTGAGAGTGCACTGAGGCCTGCTAACCAGACCTCAGTACTAGTGTTTTACCCCATACAAATTACATGTCAAATTGGATACACCTAATTGGCAAGGCCTGACTTACTTAAATGTCCCTAGTATATGGTCCCCAGGGTACCCAGGGCATGTAAAACAAAGTAAAGTGTCCACTCAGGGCTGCTGCATTGGTTGCGCCACCCTTTGAGTGACAAGGTACAAAATGAGTGCCAGCCTGCTACTGGAGACTGGAAAGACAGTGTTTTCACTGCCAGTTCGTCTTTACCATGTTATCAAATGGCAAAGCCACCCTATCCTGTAACTTTTTATATAAGTCTCCCCTGAGGAAGGTCAATGGAGCCCTATGCTAGGGATGTCTATTCTGTTAGGTAAGATATGTTTTTTGATATGTCTTACCAGCAATACTTCCAAATTGTTGTTTTGCTGTAGGTAAAGTTGGTATCCCCGTGGGCTAACACAGAGTTACCGGGTGGCATCCCAACCCAGCTAACTTTTGATTAGGACTGGCAAACTGTGTCATGAAAGGTATCAAATTAATTGTGGCATTAAATGCGACTTGATGGCCACGTTGATATTAATGTCACTATTAGAAAGTTGCCACTCTGTGCTCTGCTTGTCCAGTATCCTCACAAGGCAAACACACAGATAGCTTTTTGTTCACCTGGGGGGGATGTGTGAATAATTCCCAGATTCAGGAACAAGGGCAGTGCCGCAGCAGCTAGGTGTCACCTTCTCTGCCAGGATTTCCATTCAGGTAGGGAGTCGGGTTATCCCAGAGGTGAGCTTCAAAGGAGATTCCACTTCTGATGGGTTGCCTGGCCCAACACCTCTGAGGAGGATGCCTTTTGTTCCTGTAGACTGCAAGGAGACAGGGGCAGAGAGGGAGACTCACCCCATACCGGTTTTACTATAGCAGTGTGGCTCAGGTGGCCACACTGCTAGGGTCGGCTACCAAGCTCTTGACAACTAAGAATGGATTGTACCATCTTGAAAGAGGCAAGAAAGATGCTTTCTTAGATAGCAAAATGCCACACATCACAGGAACCTCATCACTATGTAGGAGGGGACCCTGTAGCCCATTGGCTAGTAACTGCTTAGTATCCTCAGTACACTTTCCTTTCCTGGGATACGTATGGCATCCCTGGCACCCTGACCCTCAGTTCATGCTGGACTTGGAGAGAGGACCGAAGAAGGACTCCCCATCTGCACAAAGAGAGGCTGCACACTCGGAAGGACTGCACCTGCTACACTTTGGGCTAGCAAAGTTTGGGCTGTGCCTACTGCTCCTGGCTCGGGGGAAAAGTTGATTCCCGACATCCAACAACAGCAGTGACTCTGAGGATCAGTTAGGTGATCTCCTGTAAGCAACTCCAGGGACATGAGAGCTGAAGATGCCCAAATCGCCATGTTGGTAGCCACTGCAGGGGTTTACTGATACTAGTCGCTGAGCACCCAATAGGACAAAATCAGAGTCAGCCAAACTTGCACACATGTCTGCTGAACCAATCAAGGACTGGATTTATCATAGCCAAAGAACACTTGCTCCTACCAAAATGTTTTGCCCAAACCACAGTTCAGACTAACCAGTAGCCTATTGGCTGGCCTGCTACTGCAATGTAGGGAACTTCGAGGGACCTCAACATCTTTGGCCAAATGTGGCCCAATTCACCCATGGACCAAGGAACACCCTCAAAGGTATTCCCGTCAACTGCACCACAAATGGAGCATCCTTTGAGCATCTTTTTGCCTTCATCCCTCAACATCAGGATCACTAAATTGATGTCTATGATGGTCATCCTCTAAAGTTTGGATCGTGCCTTAAAAACACTCTGGTGGCCAGGTAACTGTCGAAGGCATTCTTGCTACCCCCCTAGACCTCTGTCTTGCTGGATTTGGTGACCCAACTTGGGCCAGAATTGCCATGCCAACTTTTACAAACTTTTCAAACGTTTCCAGACTTTTTGTTGGCCAGTGCTTGTTTGCGTTTGATATAAAAGTTATTTATTTCTTCTAAAATCAGTATCTCCAGAACTCTCCTGTGGAATTGAAGCTTAAGGTCTCTTAAATTCATACAAATGTAATCTATTCTGATAAATTGGTGCCTTGTTTCTTTTTGTGTGACTTTCTTATACTGTTGTTTGGTGCTGTTAAATGCTTTGCATCTTGTTCATCTTGTTCCTTTGCTAAGCCTTACTGCTTCCAACCACAGCCACCCAGCATTGAGCTTAAGGTCGAGTAAACATACCTGACTGAAACCAAGGTGGCATTTGTGAGTGCACTGGACGATAGGGGCTCCCAGACATTTCATATTCTACACCAAATCTTCACAATATATGTACATTATGCTCAAAGCAAGCTATTAGGATTATATTTTGTGGGCTCTTGTTAGCACGTCAGACCTTAATAAGTAAATTTACAAGGTGGACGCGACTAGGCCATTTAACCTTTTGACTACGCTTCGTGTTTTTCCTACCATATATCCCATAACTAGTGACATCAATAATCAATCAATCAATCAGGAATTTGTAAAGCGCACTACTCACCCGTGAGGCTCTCAAGGTGCTGAGGAGGGGAAGGGGAAAAAGGGGGGGAGGTGCTGCTACTGCTCAAACAGCCAGGTCTTGAGAAGTTTCCTGTAGGTAAAGAGGTCTTTGGTCTGGCGCAGGTGGGTGGGAAGACTGTTCCAAGTTTTGGCAACGAGGTGCGAGAATGATCTACTGCCGGCTGCAAATCTGCGGACACATGGGACGGTTGCGAGGGCAGAGGTCGGGGATGCCAGGTCGGGGTGTATAAGGAGAGTCGTCTGTTGAGGCATTCTGGTCCGGTGCTCTGCAGTGCTTTGTGAGCGTGAGTGAGGAGTTTGAAGGTGATTCTCTTGTTGACTGGGAGCCAGTGCAGGTTTTTCAGGTGGTCTGTGATGTGGCAGTGGCAGGGGATGTCCAGGATGAGGCGTGCAGGGGCGTTCTGGATGCGTTGAAGCCTCTTCTGGAGTTTGGCCGTGGTTCCTGCGTAGAGAGCATTGCGTAGTCCAGCTTGCTGCTTACGAGGCCTTGGGTGACTGTTCTTCTGGTTTTCGGTGGGTATCCATTTGTTGATCTTTAAGAGCATGCGGTGGGTGTTGAAGCTGGAGGAGGAGATGGCATTGACTTGCTGTGTCATGGATAGTGAGGGGTCCAAGATGAATCCTAGGTTGGGCGTGTGGTCGGTGGGAGTCGGAGTGGTTCTGAGAGTGGCAGGCCACCAGGAGACATCCCATGCGGAGGTGGTGGAGCCGAAGATGAGGACTTCCGTCTTGTCGGAATTGAGTTTGAAGCAGCTGCTCTTCATCCATTCACCTCCTTGGTGAGGAGAAGGATCAGCTGGGTGTCGTCGGAGTATGAGATGATGTTAAGGTTGTGGGATCGGCCATGTTAGTGAGCGGGCCATGTAGAGGTTGAAGAGGGTAGGGCTGAGGGACGAACCCTGGGGTCTGCCGCAGATGATTTTGGTGGCCTCCGAGCGGAATGGGGGGAGGCGGACTGTTTGGGTTCTGCCGGTGAGAAAGGAGGTGACCCAGTCCAGGGCTCTGTCGCGGATTCCAGCATTGCTGAGGCATGACCGTAGGGTGTGGTGGCTGACAGTGTCAAACGCGGCCGAGAGGTCCAGGAGGATGAGCGATGCGGGTTCACCTCTGTCCAGTATGGTTCTGATGTCGTCGGTGGTGGCGATGAGGGCGGTTTCGGTGGTGGCGATGAGGGCGGTTTCGGTGCTGTGGGTGCTGCGGAATCTGGATTGGGAACGGTCCAGGGTGCGGTTCTCCTCGAGGAAGCGGTATAGTTGTCTGCTAACAGCCTTCTCGATCACTTTTGCTGGGAAGGGGAGCAGGCAGATAGGCCGGAGGTTCTTGAGGTCCTTTGGGTCTGCCTTCTGTTTTTTGAGGAGGGCTTTGATCTCGGTGTGTCTCCAGCTCCAGGTGGCGGACTTGAAGGAATTCTTGATGATCTTCCGTAGTTGTGGTTCGATGATTGAGCTTGCTTTGTTGAGGATGTGGTGAGAACAGGGGTTAGATGGAGAGCCAGAGTGGATGGGGTTTATGATTTCGATGGTGTTGTTGTCGTTGACGGGGGTCCAGGATAGCAGGAGGTTGGTTGTAGGTGAATCTGTGGTGTTGGTGGTTGCCGGAGGGGTCTGGGTGCAGAAGCTGTTGTGGATGTCTGCAATCTTGTGGTGGAAGTTGGAGGCTAGGGAGTCGCAGAGGTCTTGGGATGGGGATGTCGTTGGCATTGGAGCTGGGGATGGAGAGTTCCTTCACAACGTTGAAGAGCTTCTTGTGGCTGTGTGCGTTGTTGTTGATTTGGTCTTTCAAGGCGGTTCTCTTGGCAGCTCGGATGAGTTGGGGGTGTCTACGGATGGCGTTTTTGAAGGATGTGAGGTTGTCCAGACTCTGATCTTGGTGCCACTTTCTTTCGAGTCTTCAGCAGCTTGGCTTAGATATGTGGAGGTCATCAGTAAACCAGAAGGCCTTTCTGTCAGTGCATCTGTTGGAGGGATTCTCAAATGGGGCAAGAGTTTTGGCACAGGTGTTGACCCATTGCCTGAAGTTGTGGGCAGCTGCATCAGTGTCGGTGGTGTCGATGGGTGGGTTCTGGGAGAGGGTCGCGATAAGTTGGTCTTTGGTAACCTTGTTCCAATTGAGGTGGGGGATCCGTTGTGGGTGGTGGTGTGTTGTGGGTTTCTTGAAGGAGAAGTGGTTGCAGCGGTGGTCTGTCCAGTGGAGTTCGGTGGTGTGGCTGAAAGAGACGTGATTGCTAATGGAGAAAATAGAGTAGAGTGTGTGTCCTGCAGAGTGGGTTGGTGTTGTGACGAGCTGTTTGAGGCCGAGGTTGGAGAGGTTGTCGAGCAGGGTGGCGGTGTTGTTGTTGTTTGAGGTGGAAGTTTAAGTCTCTGAGGAGTATGTAGTCAGTGGATGCAAGAGTGTGCATGCTGATGATGTCAGTAATGGAGTCGCTGAAATGCTGTTGTGGGCCGGGGAGCCTGTAGACGAGGGTCTATCGGAGGGTGGTGTTTGGGTCAGACTGGATTTGGAAGTGCAGGTGTTCGGTGGTGCTGAGGGTGTCTTCGGTGTTGGTTGTGATCCTGAGGGTGTTCTTGTGGATGATGGCGATGCCTCCTCCTGGTTTGTTTGAGCGGTCCCTGCGGGTGATCCTGTAGCCGTCCGGGATGGCTATGGCGATGTCAGGCGCTGAGAAGGGGTTCATCCAGGTCTCGGTCAGGGAGGCGACATCTGGGGAGGCTGAGTTTAGTAGATTCCATAGCTCTACTGCGTTCTTGTGGATGGAGCGGGTGTTGAAGAAGATACATCTGAGATGGTTGCATCCTGCCTTGGTGGATGGGTTGTTGTCGTGGAGGCTGGTGAAGGTGCAGTTCTGGCAGGAGAAGGGTCCGCGGGTGGTCTGTGGGGAGGCTTGAAGGCAGGCGGCAGAGTGGCCGGTGTTGAGGGTGCGGAGGGTGGCGGTGTCGTAATGAAGACGTGCGTGGTGGCGGTGGGGGCGATGGGAGCCAGGGGTACCTGAGCGGGCACGGTCCAGGTGCGGACGGGCCCAGACGGGCTTGCCTGATGCACGCATCTGCTGCGTGGCCACACAGTGGCCGCCATTAAGTAGGGAGGTGGGGGAGAGGCGAGTACAGCTGAGAGGCGGGAGGGGGATAAAAAATGGTGCAAAAAAGGGGGCAGAGCTGCAAAAGGGGGTGGGGCAGCAGCGGCGGGGGAGAGCAAAAGTGAGAGAGAGGGAGAGCGGAGTGAGAGAGAAATGAGGAAAAAGAGCACTATGGGACAGTAGTGAAGCAGAACAGAAAGCAAGCAAAGCAAAAGGAGGAGAGAGGCAGAAGGTAGCATAATAGGAGAGCAGGGCTCTCCCACTAGACTCCAGGGATGAGGTGCAGGCAGAAGCCTGCGGGTGGAGGAGGGCCTCGAACTCCTGACAGGGCTCAGGAGTTCAGAGGAGCCAGGGAAAGGGATCTTCTTACAGGGTGGAGCCACGGGAGGCAGAGCAATGCACTGACCAGGTCAGTGGTATTGCTCAACCTATCACGCAGTAGCCGCCATTAAGTAGGGAGGTGGGGGGGAGGAGAGGGCAGCTGGGAGGCGGGAGGGGGACGAAAAACAGTGTGAAAAAGGGGGCAAAGCTGAAAAAGGGGGCAGGGCCATGTGGGCAGGGCCGCGGGGGCAGCAGTGGCTGGGAGAGAGAGAGGAGGAGAGTGAAAGTGAGCGAGAGAGAGCGAAGTGAGAGAGAAACGAGGAAAAGGATTACTACGGACAGTAGTGAAGCAGAGCAGAAAGCAAGCAAAGCAAAAGGAGGAGAGAGGCAGAAGGTAGCCTAATAGGAGAGCAGGGCTCTCCCTCTAGACTCCAGGGATGAGGCGCAGACAGAAGCCTGCGGCTGGAGGAGGGCCTCAAACTCCTGACAGGGGTCAGGAGTTCAGAGGAGCCAGGGAAAGGGCTCTACTTACAGGGTGGAGCCACGGGAGGCAGAGCAATGTACTGACCAGGTCAGTGGTATTGCTTAGCCTACCACCGGCGGCCACCATTAAGTAGAGAGGTGGGGAGGAGAGGACAGCTGGGAGGGGGATGAAAAAACGCTCGAAAAAGGTGGCGGAGCTGAAAAAGGGGCGGGCCGTGGGGGCAGCAGAGGCGAGGGGGAGAGCGAAAGTGAGAGTAGGAGAGAGAGCGGAGTGAGAGAGAAACGAGGAAAAGGAGCACTAAGGGACAGTAGTGGAGCAGAGCAGAGCGCAAGCAAAGCAAAAGGAGGAGAGCGGCAGAAGGTAGCCTAGTAGGACAGCAGAGCTCTCCCACTAGACACCAGGGATGAGGCCCAGGCAGAAGCCTGCAGGTGGAGGAGGGCTTCGAATTCCTGACGGGGTGAGGAGTTCAGAGGAGCAAGGGAAAGGGCTCTACTTACAGGTTGAGCCACAGGAGGCAGAGCAATGCACTGACCAGGTCAATAGGAGTCCGTAATTTACACACATCATGCCCTCTCTGCCATCAATAAACACACCTTTATGTAAAAGTTAGAATGTTTATTTCTCTATATTAACACTGCTAATGTCACGTAACTTAGTCTCAAAATCAAATGATAAACATACAAAAACAATACTGGCTGTCCAAAGCGGCAAAAGAATCACAATCTGTTCGAAAGAATAACTGTACAAACGATATAACATACATTTAGAATCAGCAAAGTAAAGACATCAGCTGTTATTACATGTAACGACCTTCATCTGTGAGAACCCTAACGAACATCAGATTAGCATAGCATGTTTGGGCCCTTTTCATACTTCCCAGTACTTACATATACTTACCTGGGATGGGGTCCCCCATCCCCCGCTGTCCCTCTAGTGTGGGTGGGGGTGTCCCTGGGGCCTGGGGAGGGCACCTGTGGGCTCACTCCATGGTGTTCCACCATGGAAATAGGCCCACAGGTCCTCCAACACCTGCCCTGACCCAAGCATTAAAACATAGTGCAAAACAAGCTTTGCACCATTTTTGAGGCCTCCTCCCTCCCATGTGTGATTTTAGCATGGGGATAAATATGGCGCAAAGGTCATAGAGTCATTTTTTTCACAGGAATGCCTATTTTGCCTCTCATGGACACAAAGTAGGGTTCCAAGTCCAAAAAATGACTTTAACTCCATAAATTTGGCGCTTGAAGGGTCTAGCGCCAAAGTCTAAATATGGAGTTTGTTTTGCACTGAATTTGCTTAAAAAAATTATGCAAATTAGGCACAAAACAAGTATAAATATGCCCCTTAATCCTCCCACACAAATTTTTACTGCGGCTAAAATTCTGTCATTTTCATCCCCTCATATCTTCATTCTCTTCTTGAATTTCCGCTAAACTATTTTTCTCTTTTCATTTTTTCCCTCCACTGATCATTTTTCATTTTCTTCAATTTAATCATTCTACACAATTTACATATTCCCCATGCTCCAATTATGCAAATCACAATAATCAATATCCCTTGTATCATTTTCAATATTATCCCTTTCCCAATGCTGATGAGCCAATTTCCGATTGAAGCAAATCCTTTGCCAACTTTCTCCCAAACACCTGGTTCCTTCAGCTCTTTCAAATCAGCACTTTCATTAGTCAGGTTAGTAAGTAAGCTTCTAATTTCTTTACTATTATCAGGAATAAACAAACAGAAATGCCTCGAAATAAGCGTTTTGCAAACTCTGCCATCTTTTACTAAATGAATGTCTTACGTAAGGCGGTTCTGAAGAGTCATAGAGCTCACCGCAGCCATTTTTGTATCCATTAGGATCATGGCTCTTGAAACATTTGTCAGCATGTCATCCACAATAGTAGAAAACTTTCATATCTTTATAGAATTCAGAACAACTCCTACTGAAGGAATTATTGCTCCAAATATACCTCCCACTGTTCCAGAAGGAGGCTCTCTCCTTTCTCTACTGTGATGTAATTCAGTCAATTTCGGTAATCTCTTTAAGTCCTCAAGTTGAAATATCTTTGGGAAAACTATCCCCAAATAACAAGTGCCATACCATCCTCTTGGAAGACGGTAATAAAGGTTTGGTCCACAAATGTAATATATACCAGGAATCGCTGGTTCCTGTCCATTCAACATAAATGTCCATTTACTCTGAAACAAAAACACATGCCTCCATTCACTCGTTCCAACAAACAAAGTTTCAGTACTAGATCTAGATCTATATACACAAAGCTTCCTATATGTTGCGCATCTAAAGCTAATCTCCCTTGTGTTTTTATTTCACTAAAAGCATAATCACTTCTAAAAGTCCTTTTCTCTAAGCGCTTTTCTAACTTCTCCTTTAATGCCGTTAACCTGTCCTCTGTCTGATCTAAGAAGCTCTTTTCTAAAGGTGTAAGCAAGCATGTCAAGTTGTTTCAGTGCGCATAAGCTGTGCCAAAAGTTAATGTAGGCTTGTAGGAGCCCCTTAGTAATACTAAGTCATTGTCCTTGGCTACTCTACTCAGATACCTGATTATCGGGACGAACGAAAAAACAACATCATAATACTAATAGAAGTATTGAATATACTCCTGGTTATAGAATCTTGGGCCAGATGTAGCAACTTAAAAATTTGCGAGGTGCAAAGTGCGAGTCCATGCGACTCGCAATTTGCACCTCGCAAATTGGTATGCAGTACAGTGTCTCAGACACCGACTCCAACTCGCTATGGGGTCGCAATGACCCACCTCATGAATATTCATGAGGTGGGTCGCAAATTGCGGCCCCATAGCAAGTATAGGCACTCGCAAACATGGAGGCCTGCTGTCGTCAGCAGACCTCCATGTTCGTGACTGCTTTCAATAAAGCAGTTTTTTTTTTTTTAAGTGTAGCCCGTTTTCCTTAAAGAAAAACGAGCTGCACTTAAAAAAAAAAAACGAAACCTTTAGTTTCGGTATTTTTTCAGGGCAGGTAGTGGTCCCTGGGACCACTCCCTGCCCTGAAAAAATATTTTTGGGTCCATTCACAAAGTGGAAGGGGTCCCATGGGGACCCCTTCCAATTTGCGAGTGGGTTACCATCCACTTGAAGTGGATGGTAACTGCAATACCATTTGCGACCGCGTACGCGGTCGCAAATGGTATTGCATACCACTCAGACTCGCAAATAGGAAGGGAACACCCCTTCCTATTTGCGATTCTGAAATGCATATTGCGAGTCGGTCCCGACTCGCAATATGCATTTCTGCATAGCAAAGAGGCATTTGCGCCTCGCAAACTGCGATTTTCGCCGTTTGCGAGGCGCAAATCCTTTGCTACATCTGGCCCCTTGTTATTAACAGACTCCAACTTATCCCATAAATAAGGGGAAAACTATAATAGGTAACTCCTTCTTTGACTGATGAAGGAATCTGCGTACACACAAAACATTTCCTTGCATCCATCGTCTCAACATACTCAATAAGCGATAGAAAATATTAGAAGAAAGTTCCTCTTGTGCAGTATCTACATACAGATATTTCTCATCTAACCTAAACTTATCTATTGCTGTTAATGAAGTAATTGACTCTAAAGCTGAAGTATGGCTGGCTTTACTCTTGTCAAGAACAGTCATACCCACAGTCAATATCTCACAAAATATCACACATACAATTGCCAAACCAATGCTCGTGTATTTACAGCACCTGTTCTTTTTACCTTGCTGACTAATGTTACCCATGATTTGTAAAGAATCAGAAAGTAGAAGAGAATATTTAGAAATTATGCAGCAAAAATCAAAAACAAAATCTTCTTTCAGCAGTTATTTACAGCTTCAGTCTCAATGCCAGGATCCTTTTTCTCAAAAATCGGCAAGTTTGTCAGAAATCGATTTAGCAGCGTGTCAAATCAGGTTATCTTGTCAAATCAGGTTATCAAAGTCTGTTCCAATTACTTTCAACAGTTTCTTTCTCTGTATACCTTTTCTCAAATTGCCTCAACAGTTCAGTTCATTAGCTTCTTTCAAGTCCCAAAATATTGACCTGGAATGTCTTAATCAAAACAAAAAAAGAATAACTCTCTTTGCCATTCACTTGTTGTTGCATACGCTCATTCAGGACCTGCGTACCTTCGACTTGCTATTCTCTTTCTTTTTAATTTTCGATCTCCATTCAATTCTCCTTCACTTAAGTCTTTCCTCTTGTCGTATCTACTTCTTCCTCAAATTGTTGTCACAACAATTCCTTCCTTTCTCTTTACTTGTGACTCCGGCCACTTATCTCCTTTCATCAGACCCTTGGTCAATATTCTTTTTAGTGTTGAACTTGAAACTTCTTCTTGCTCTGCAGGATTTTCTCTTGATGGACCTGCAACTGGGTCAGTAGGAGTCAGATCACATTGGCTTTGATCCAACTCAACTCCTTCACTCTCAGGGTCTGGTGTTTGCTCTGTTCATCTCTAAAAATAATCTGCTTCTGGGAAAGCCCTCCGCTGACTAGGCTCTCCCACTGCTTCAGTTGAGATTGGCTCACTGCCATTCTCCTGGAGGTTTTCTCTTTCATCTCTCACAGGGGTGACTGAACCGTTTTCAACTTGCTCAGATCCAGTCTCAGTTCCTTTTTCTTCTCTTTCTAGCTCTGAGGCTTGTCTGGTCGTTGTTTGTACTCTCAACAATTCTTCTTCATTGTCCAAAGGGCATGCCACTTTTCTCGTGTGGCTGGGGTGTATCCAGTTTGGAATTGTAGCACACTTCACAGCTGTGGTAGTGAATAGCACTACCTGAAAAGGGGCTTTCCACTGAGGTTCCAAACATGTCTTCCTCACATGTTTTCGGACCACAACCTAGTCAACAGCTCTCAGGTTGTGTCCTTGCTCTTGGGACGATTGCAGTGTGGTGGCTTCCACCTGCTGAGAGAAAGAGCGAACCACATCAGCCAGACCTCTGCAGTAGTCCAACCCCTTATCATCTTTTATGTTCACAAGAGCATTCACAGGAACCGCTGGCAACTTCATTTCTCTGCCCATGAGGTGACAATCCTGTTTTCCTGTCTGGTGTGTTTCTCATTGTCATCAGAATTAACGGCAGTGCGTTAGGCCATTTCAGATTCTTGGATGCACACATTTTCGCCATCATTGATTTCAAGATACCATTAATCTGTTCCTCTAGTCCTGGTGCTTGAGGGCGGTAACTACAATGCAACTTCTGCTCCATGTTTAAGGCTGCACGTAGTAATTTAATTACTTCATTGTTGAAGTGAGTTCCCCTATCTGATTCTAAAGAGATCAGTTACCTAAGCAGTAGTTTTGCTACTGTGAGGCTGTCATTTCTCTGTGTAGGGTACGCTTCAATACAATGACTAATGATACAGACAATCACCAAGACATATCTCAAACCTCCACGCACAGGCATCTCAATAAAATCCATTTGCGTTCTGCTTAATGGACCTCCTTCTCTTCCAATGTGGCTCAAATTAACCACTGTCCTTTTTCCCATGTTCATTTGCTGACAAAGGACGCAACAGAGGCAAACTGCTTCATCCACTTGTCTAATCCTTGGATTGAACCAATTCTGCTTAAAAGTGTGAATCATTGCATCCCTCCCAACATGTGCCTGGCCATGATAATACCTAGCCATTTGAGACAACAGACTGTTTGGCAAAACCAATTGACCCTCTTCTGAAACCCACAATTCATCCTGTCGCTGTACACATATCATTTTGTTCCATGATCGTTTTTCCTCTGTGTCAACATTATTCTGCAGTGTCCTCAGTTCTTCCAATGTATCTATGACATGTAAGGCAAAACTTGGACATATTCATCTTTTTCAGGTAAGAAATCCCAGTTATCTTTGAACGATATACAGTTCAATGCGCAAAACCTTGCAACTTGATCTGCATATCCATTTTCCATTGACACAAAATATTGTGATTTCAGATGTGCACTGCATTTTATCATGCAACCCTTAGAGGCATTTGGATAGCTTGCAACAAACCTTGTATTCTATCACCATTTCTCACCGGTGAACCACAAGGGGTCATGAAAATTCTCTGTGACCACAACTGTTCAAAGTCATGGACTATTCCAAATCCATACTGGCTATCCGTATAAATGGTAACTGTAAGCTGAGTAGAAGCATGACACGCTCTAGTCTAGTAACGGCTACCAGTACCGCTACCTGTGCAGAATATATTCCTCAAAGTAATTCCAGTAATTGTGCACATGGCATATCCTGCTCTCAGTACTCCTGTATTGTCTCTCAGACAGGAACCATCAACAAAGATAATTTTGTCATTTTCTTCCAATCGGCTAGCTCTAATATCAGGTCTTAGTTTTGTACACAGATCAGTTACTTCAAGACAATCATCCTCAATGTCTTCCAATTTTTCAACTTCAACATTTTCATTCAAAAGCAAGGTTTCCGGGATCAGCACTGCACATCTTGTCACTGACACATTTGGTGACCCTAAAATACTCATCTCATATCTGGTCAATCTTGCACCTGTTAGGTACTGGGTCTTTGCTCTGGTAAGTAAAACTTCAATTGAGTGGGGGACCATAACTGTCAGGGGATGTCCCATCACAATACTTTCACACTGTGTAAGGCTCTGTCCAACTGATGGAACTGCACGCATACAGCCTGGTAAAGCTTCTGCACCGGGTCCAAAGTAGCTGAAAAATATGCTACTGGGCAGATTACACCTCCATGGACCTGCATCAAGACAGACAATGAACATGCATCACGCTCATGACAAAACAACATGAAGGACTTTGTGCATACCCAAAGCTGGATCTTTGCACAGACTCTCTCTCAATTCAGAAAACGCTTTCATACATGCCTTGTCTAACACTAGGGGATCAGTAACCTCCTTGTGAGTCAGCTTCTGCAATGGCTTAGAAATGACTGAAAAATTGGGGATCTATTGGCGACAGTAGCCTACCATCCCTAAAAACATCCTGACATCTCTGTGTGGTCGGGGTGCTTATCTGCAATATGGCTGTAACCCTATCTCTGGATATATTTTTTTCTTATCACCTTCTCAATCTGGAGACCCAAGTATTTCACTTCTCTCTGGCAGTATTGTAGTTTTAGTGGAAACACTTTGTGACTATTCTTTCCCAAATGGTTCAGTAAGGCAATCGTGTCATACTTGCACTCTTCCTCAATGTACTGTGCCAAGGTCGATTGGAAATACAATTCCAATTTTTCTAAATTATTTTTCAAGATCTGATTGAATATGGAAGGTGACTCTGAAAACCCTTGAGGAATTCGACACCAACTATAAACTCTGTCCACAAATTTGAAACAAAAGAGAAATTGGCTGGCCTCATGAAGGGGCACAGAAAAGAAGGCTTGTGACAAGTTTATGACAGTCTATGACAGTGAACTATTCAGCATCACATGGAATCAGAAACAGAATCACGGCTGGATTTGGTACCACGGGCAACATTTGATCACAATGTCATTTATGTTCCTCAGGTCTTGGATAATTCGAACTTTCCCACAGGGCTTTTTCAATCCCATCATCAGTGAATTACATGGGCTGCTCAACACTTCTTTCAAGACCCCTTGTTTCACAAACTCTGCAGTTATGTGTGCAGCCGTCAGGTCCCCCACTTTCTCTTGGACAGTTCTCTGTAAATCAGGAGGAAACTCCTTCACAGAGAACATGGGAAATAAATTAATCAGGGGTACTCCTCATTTATTCTCTCACACTGTCTCTGGAGCTGGATCATTCTGGTCATAACTATTCGTCTGTATCTCTATTCCATCATTTGAGCAAGTAATCAAACACCTGTTTTGACACAGAAAGTCTCTTCCCAGTAGTGATACTGGACTCGAATCACAGACTACACATTTGTGCGAACCTTTAAAGTTGCCAATCTTTACCTGAACTGGTTCTGTAATTGGGATGGTCAAATACTGATTTGCTACTCCTACAGTCTGGACTGTCTTTCCTGAAAGGGGCAAGTTCAGAACTTCAGCGGTTCTTACTGTAGAGCGTGTAGCTCCTCTGTCGACCAAGAATGAAACCTTGTGACCCATCACCTTTCCCTTCGCATAGGGGCCTTTCTGATCTTCTTCTAAAGAAGCTGCAAGCACACATTCCTCTTCATCCAAACTCTCGCTCACCTAATCACTGTTTATTCCATTCTCACTGTGTAACGGGAATTGGTGTACTGTGTTATTACTTTGGTTAGACATCTGACCTGTGACCTATTGAGGAAGCATGCTGTTCCATTGGGGCTTGAGGTATTTGAATTTGCTGACTAGGTACCTCTGGAACCTGCTGTTGCATTGGTTGCAATTGTGTCACTTGTACACATGGCATTTGCAACTGCTGCACAGGTTGAAAACCCTGCATTTGAACACAGAACAGTCCCCCACCACATGCCGTATTTACAAACTAGTGCAACAGGACCATTGCATCCGTTTGTAAACCCTAGCGCCCCATTATACCTGTGCCAGATATAATGTATGCAAGGGAGGCGTACCCCACAAGGCAGCCCTTGGGAATGAGGTAGTGAAATCTATAAGATTTCACAGCATCATTGTAGCATCATTTTTTAATGCCTGCTCAGGGCAGGCATTAAAGGGTCACTGTGCTTTGTTCTATGTGCCTCCTCAAGCTTTGTTGGACTAGCGTCAGAATTTTTGATGCAAGTCCAGCAAAGTGCCACAACTGCATCAGACATTCTGTTGCAGCTGTGCTAACAAGCGCCATGGTGCGCTGTATTATAAATACAGCGCTACAGTAGTGTCAGTTGGGGGGTGCAGGGCAGTCCAAGCAAACTGTTGTGTTACTCACAATGCTCCAGTTTATACTAAATGAGGCCTTAAGACTGAAGCGCCCTGAACACTTGCCTTATCCTATGTGCTGTGGGGGGTGGGGTGGCAGGGTGGGTTGGGACAAAGATGTGAATGACACAACAGCAGACTAATGGCTGCAGAGAGCTGGTTGAACACCCCTTTTGGTAAGTATAATATACATACATAACTCTATTGGAATTAAAAGATCTTGCCTCACACCAGACCTAAACTTGGTATCGTCCTATCCAAATCAGTCTTGTTTTGGGGCCAAAAGAGGACATGCTGATTTGTGATCCTTGTTTCTGGTGAGATGTGTTGCGCCTTTCCTGTTACCGCTCTTGCTAACTGAGTTCCCACCTTCTGTAAGAGTAGTCACAATAGCACACACACCTCACCAAAAGGCATTCGTATGGCAGTCATCGACCTCTAACACACACACACTCTCATGCACTGTCACACAAATACAATTGCATGGACATGCAGGTGCATGCACAACAGAGGCTTGCACTTCTGTTTCATATGTTATGCCTGTTGTGTATGTGGGTAGGTGTATACTGCAATGCTAACAACATTAGCTTGTACTGGTGCGGCACATATTGTGCCTGTTCTATGTATGAAGAAGTGTACCCTGCAGCTGATTACAAGGTTACATTTTTGAGTATCCCAGAGAAGCTTGCACTACTAGGTACACTATGGGGGTTATTCTAACTTTGGAGGAGGTGTTAATCCGTCCCAAAAGTGACGGAAAAGTGACGGATTTACCACCTGCCGTATTACAAGTCCATTATATCCTATGGAACTCGTAATACGGCTGGTGGTATATCCGTCACTTTACTGTCACTTTTGGGACGGATTAACACTCCTCCAAAGTTAGAATAACCCCCTATATCTCTTCTCTGTGTGAAGAAGTGAACATTGCAGTTGTGTCTGCCATTACATGTATATAAGGGAAGCGTGCACTGCTACTCCACATGTTGTGACTGTTCTATGTGTGAAGAAGTGTGCACTGCAGATTATTACATTTATACCTTTTAAGTATCTGAGGGAAGCTTGCACTGTTGCTGCACATGTTGCACCTGTTCTAAGTGTGAAGAAGTGTGACCTAGAGCTACTTACACTAGTACCTTTTTGTTTCTGAAGTAATCTTACACAAAGTGTCTCCTGGTGTGTACATGTCATAGAACCTTATAGTATTAGCATAGCTACTTGTGCTCTATATGTTTTATTTTCCAATGGAGCATGGACTACTGCATCTGCAAGCCATCTGCAGTGTGGTAGTGAAGCTTAGTAACACCCTTTTTTGCATTACAAAAACCAAAGATTTTGCATTGTGAATGATTATTAGCATAAGATTTTCTACCACTCTGCCCATGCCCAGGAGTAATCTGAGTGCTGACAGTTGTTTTTATTCGTAACCGTAGGAAGGGTTTACGTTTCAATCCATGAAGCAATAGATGTTAGCTTGTTAGAGAACACGGCGGGAAGCTGGATTGAGCTTTTGGCATGAGGAGAGTTGGTGTGGATTTCTAAAGATAGAGTTAGCCACACTATAGTTTGTCTCCAGATTTCAGTAATCCTCGTTCTGGTGGTAACTTGCTTTTCAGGGTGTACCATTTTAAAGAGAAACCGAGTTTCCAGACTTTGTTGATATTTAGCTGTTAATTTGTGATGGCAAGAAGGATGCAACTTTTTCCAGGTGTTGGATCTTGTACACCCAGGGACCTCCTTCTCTGTTTAACCTTCAAAACCTTTGAATCAGGTTTGTGGTGAATGGTTGATGATGGGGTGGTTTGGATGTAATGAAGGGCAAGTTTTAATACATACCCTTTGAATTTGTCTCTCTAAGCCCCTTGTACTGTGCATACCATTGTATATGTAATTCTTGACTCCAGCAGGAAACAGCAAAGTGATTTAAAGATTGGGATTGGGATGGAGGGTGTGATTTAATTCAGTTTAGTTTTTTAATGCCAAAAGTTTTCCTGCCGACAAGGAATAAGCAGGTTCTGTTAAAAATGCCAAGAGTGCCGTCACATCATGGCAGCATGTGTTTTTCATGTGTGAGTCCCCAAAGCAGTGGCAAAACAAAGTCACCCCTATTAAGATATGAAAACAAAATACCATGCCAGTACTGCCAGGGAAGTACCAGAGAACCTTCTCATAGGGGTTAAAAGATCTTTATATTCCCTTCCCCCGTAGTAGGCGGACGATAATTGCACCGTGCACCCTTCTGTATTTTTGTCTGACAGGAGTAAATGAGGGTAAAGGCCCTACTTACCAGTCGCAGTAAGTGCAAGGGAACTTTATTCATTCCCATATGACTCTTTCAACAGATGTCCTTTTAACTTCCAAACTTTGCATTTCAAAAGCATATTCAAATGTACTAACTACTTCCAGCCTTTGCCATAAATCGGCAAGATTTCCAGGTCCCAGAGAATACGCGTACAGCCTGAGATTACCAGTAGGAACATTTCCTGGGACGGCAAAAACTTAGTGCGCTTTTATGTTGTGATGTGAAATTCAAAGTCCAGTGCTGCCTGTTTTCAATCACTGTACAGATTGCAAATCTTTTTGTGATTGCATATTTGACCTCCTGCTGTTAAGCTTTTGGCCAGGTGCAGCAGGCCCGAGTCCAAGCACCGGAAGTGTAAATAGAAGAACACTTTAGACAACATGCAGTTCCCGTTGTGCATATGCAAGGACAATCTGTTGTTCCGGGCACATCTGTCCCATCTGTTTGGAGCATACCATGTTCAGCATCTGTTATACTCACGGGGTTTCTGCGTCTCTCATGTGGATAAAGGGCACTGCAGGCACGGCATTTGGTACATTGCCCGGGGATAGATTGATGATTAAACACAGACAGTATGTGATTTTTGGTGAGTCTCTCATGTTATTTGACTTCTACGTTTCTCTTCTTTTTGCTGAGTGCAGAGCTCTCAAGTTTTGAGAATTTGTAGGAGTGAGAACTAAGTACCAACATTTATGACATTGCAGGAAGTGAAGTCACAGGTAAACTTGGAAATCAGTGACAACATGTTAAGTGAGATTAGTGAAATAAAACATAATATCAATAAAGGTGAAATAAATAGAACGACAGCAATTCTTCAGTAAGGTAAGCACATTGCTGCCTAAACTAGTGGAGCAGTACTCTACGTCTCCGAAGTAGCTTCCAGAAACACTCTGCAACCAGGAGAGCTTTGAAAAGAGCTGCATTTTGAGTTCAAGTTCAGGCTCTTCGTACTGAGTGGCATATTTAGGAAAGAGCTGCATCGTCCTTGCACCACGCAATGGGGCACAAGAGTGACACAACTCTTAGATTTACCATGTCATGCAAGGCCACCATGTGTGGCACTGTCTGCTGAATAAATCTAGAGTGACGCAACACAGCGCACATCGCTGCATTGTATTTCTCTGCCATGGGAAGGTGTCCTGTGGGTGGAGCATGGGTGTTCTCTCACATCCACCCATGGATTTCGGCTCATTTCCAGATTTACCATTAGACCTGGGAACGAGTCAAAATGCTACGCTTCCCCAGGTGAGGCGTAACAATGAGAAGTATATTTATTACTCCTTGGTACTTCTTCTTTCTGTGTGTGCTGCAGCACACATAAGATGAGGATAATGTCTCTTAGGATTGTTGTTGTGCAGTAAGGTGCCCCTGCCTGCACAAAAACAATCCTGTTTACAAAGCAGACACACTTGTAACATGGTGCAAGGGCGCCTGCGTTGACACAAGGCAGTCCATTGTGTGCAGAGAAAACGACAAGAATGCAACGTACAATGTTAAGTATGGTGCATTCCTTCCCCTTCCCTATCACACAGTGCAGCAAGGTGACTTGCTGCGCTGCATGGTTTCTTAATAAATAGGCCCCTAGGTGTTTATTTTAGCCTGTTATGAGTGGGAAGTCACCATGAGTGAGACTTTAGGTCTCTCTCTTTCAAGACACCCATTTGCAAAAATATTAATACTATCACAGAGCATCTGGGGTATATCACACGCGAAATCATTTTTTGTCAAGTTAATTATAAGTATTGGTTCCAGCCGAAGTAACTGTGATCATTTTAGAAATATGAAAGTATGAGTTGTCCTTGTCAGGACTCAGAACTGTCACGTGTGCTGCAGAAGGTCCTCAAAGCCATTGAGTTCTTTTGATAGTATCAGGTTACCAGACCAGTCCATGACCTCGGGGACATCATGGTCCAATCCTAGCTTTCATTTAACAACCTAGCCCAACTTGACCAAAATTGATCTGAAAGGACTAAGGTTCTAGCTCACAATGGGATGCGAAAAGCCAATCTTGGCTAGATGACAAATCCATGGGTCTTTTGTTGTTTTCAAAAAGCCATCACAAGCACTTATCCTTCGAAGATTAGGAGGCAGAGAAGCATGAACTAGTGGAAACTGTGGCCCTTGAAGGAGTTTGGGGACTATCACGGAGACAGGTAATGGCAGACTGGCAATTAATCTAAGTGGACAGGTGCTAGATTGGTCGGTTTCATTAAAGAACTTAGGGCCTCATTCCGACCCTGGCGGTCATGGACCGCCAGGGCCGGGGACGGAGGAAGCACCGCCAACAGGCTGGCGGTGCTTCTGGGGCAATTCTGACCGCGGCGGTAAAGCCACGGTCAGAAAAGGGGAACCGGCGGTTTCCCGCTGGTTTTCCCCTGCCCCAGGGAATCCTCCATGGCGGCGCTGCAAGCAGCGCCGCCATGGGGATTCCGACCCCCTTCCCGCCAGCCTGTTCCTGGCGGTTTACACCACCAGGAAGAGGCTGGCGGGAACGGGTGTCGTGGGGCCCCTGGAGGCCCCTGCAGTGTCCATGCCAATGGCATGGTCACTGCAGGGGCCCCCTAACAGGGCCCCATTCTGATTTTCAGTGTCTGCTTGGCAGACACTGAAAATCGCGATGGGTGCAACTGCACCCGTCGCACCCCAGCAAATCCGCCGGCTCCATTCGGAGCCGGCTTCATCTTTGCTGGGGCTTTCCCGCTGGGCCAGCGGGCGATCTTTTGAAGATCGCCCGCCGGCCCAGCGGGAAAGTTGGAATGCTCCCCGCGGTCATTTGACCGCGGGGCGGTGTTTGGGCGGTTTCTGCCCGGCGGGCGGCGCCTGCCGGGGTTGGGATGACCCCCTTAGTGTCCTAAAGCTATAATTCTTCGGTACAATAGTTGTTCACACTTTTCCTCTTTGGCATCAGTGACATGTTCCTAAAGTGGGTTTTCGTGCTTCAGTTTCTCTCTCCTTAGGGAGGATCTATAGCAGAAATCTGTCCATTCATGGCCCTCTGCCCTGCTAATACTCACAGTGTGTGGGGCTGCTTGAAGAACATCCCGTCCATGCCGCTTGAGGCACCAAGCCTGGGATGCTTAAGGCATCCTAGTCCACTCTTGGAGGCTAGTTAAGAGAAAGTTCCAGTTATCTAGTACATAGTACGAGAGCTTTGTGGGGTCTACTCTCCACAACAGTCTGCCTTGTTTCAATGTAAGCATATCCTTGGAACCCATAATCCACAAATGTATTACGTCCGGGACTTTCTTTTCATAGCTTTACAATACATGGGATTCTGTAATCACTGTATAAACGGCAGACACTAATTTCTTTATAATCAGCTGCTACTGTGTGTGGCTCACAATTATGAGTGCTCCCCTTTACAGTCTGCTTACAGGTATAGGGCTAAATTCTGATCTGGGTCCAAACAGGAGTTTTTGTAGGAGGTAGAATTATGATAAAAGCAGTAATCACCAGATCCCCCTAACAGTTACTGTGAGAAAGCATGGGAAAAAACTCAATTTTCTGGGTGTAAACTCAGAATATGTGGTATTTATTGTACCAGGTAAATACCACTCCGTCCGGTATCCGTATTTACCAGCTCCACTAAATACTTCACCTCTGGTTCGTCGACAATCAGGGCTGAGTTGTTGGTTCCGCAATTACTTTGACTGGCTGCCCACTGTTTTACTCTACACATCATTCCCCAGCTACCTGTATACTTAGGGGCAGATGTTTGGTCTCCATTGGAGAAGAGTCTTCCACGTAAGGCCTTATTTTGATCTGTCACAGTAACTCAACGAAGCACCAGGGGTACTGGTAGCTCTGTGGGTTCAGAATTACAGGACGTGCAGAGTGAGTAATTTACAAATGAGTAATTATTAGGGGCATTGGGGGGGTGAGGTAAAGCAAAATGATGAGGTCTCCCTTCAGAATATAATGAGGACCCCCTGAATCTCCCAGATCTCACAGATATTGATTGGTTCCAGCTGAATGAGGTCCACCGAAAGGTTAGTGGGCCCCTAAAAAGATAGCCCCCCTGCGCCGCAGGACCTGTCTTCTGCCCATCAGCCAGGAATACCACGCCTGATGGTGGTGCTAAGTCGCCATTCTCCCTGCATTTTACCCAGGGGATTGTGCTGCATTTAGTAGCCTGAGACACCAGTGAAACTTCCAAGTGTGTGATTCCTGTTAGGCTGGTAACTGTTAATGGCCTCATAAAAACTTAAAATGATGGCTCCAGTGGTAGACAAACATATATTCACGTGAATTACTTTAACAGCACAATTCCACCTACAAAGCAACAGAGCATTCCACCTAATTAGGAGCTATTTAGTGTGTGCTGCAAAGAGAAGATGTAGAGGCGACAGAGGGAAACAGAGGAAAGGGGTGACAATTGAATGGGTAGGGGTGCTAATCAGAGGATACTGGGCAGTCAGCTGGAGAGAAGAGCTTTAGAACTGCAGCTGGGCGAAGTACATGGTCGGAGTGAAACTTCTAAGGATGGTCCGGCATCTGGGCAATATTGCTGTGGGAGGTGCTGCTTGAAGAGATGGGTTTCCAACTCCTTATGGAACTGGAGAAAGGACGGGACCTGGCAGATTGACACTTGGATAACGGTGCAGGTGGCTGGAGCACAGCAGAACATCGGGCGTGTGCGGCTTCTCTTTCCCCTCGTGCATTTCCTCACTTCTAGCCCATTGACACTCTTTCAACATGTTGCCCTAAACATGGTTCCACGGTGGGAGGACACAGATAACTCCCTTCCCATGTTTGGGTTTCTGGTGGGAACGCTCATTCAGTTTCCTTTTGTGTATTCACGGTCAGTGCGTTTCAGGCCTGACAAGCATAAAGTGGCTGCAGTAAAACTTTTTTATTCAATGGGCATAGATTTGTATTTGTAAAACTTTGAGCTGTATTCGCCAGATTTGGCAAATGTGTTTGGCTATTTTATGGATTTCCTGCCTTTAAAACATTCACATCTATTTAGGAGCAGAATTTCTAAGGACTTGCACTGTCCTTGCGTGATGCAAGTTGTCCGAAGGCAACGCAAGTCCTTAATTAAGATTTGTTAAGTCACTGGCTTAGTGTGGCTCTGTAAATACAAGGGGCCAGATTAACAAGGCTCCTTAATGCTAATGTGGTGTTAAGGAAGCCATTTACCCGAGACATATTTACAAAGTGGCACAATGCTAGCATTAGCATTGTGCCACTTTGTAACCTCTTGCGCCACATTATAACTGCCCCAGGTATAATGTATGCAAGGGGGGGCGTTCCCGCGCAGGGAGGCTGCAAAAAATGGTGCAGTGAAGCCTACAAAATTTCACTGCAACATTTTTTCCATCATTTTTAACGCCTGTTCGGAGCAGGTGTTAAAGTGACGGACACATAGTAACCTATGGGCCTCCCTAGTGCTTTGCTGCACTCGCGCCATAATTTATGGTGAAAATCCAGCAAAGCGCCACAATAGCATCATAAATGATGATGCTGTTGTGGAAATCAGCACCATGGTGTGCCATATTGTAAATACGGCTCAACCATGGTGTCGTTAGGTGGCGCACGAAAAGTGACTCATCGGGACTGGCCCAAAGTAACATAAGGCAGCGCATAGCACTGCCTTGGGTTACTTTTCAGTAGGTTGGCGTTAAATGGATGAAGAATGGTGGTTCACATGCAGTCACCCATGTATTTGGATACAAACTCAGATTTACAAAAACTTGTAAACTTGGGTTTGTGCCAAAATGGTGTGCCTACCCGGCAGAGGCGTAAGTAATTAAGAGAAATATCTTTATTTCTCCTCATTACTTTCCTTTACATGTGTGAAGCCTTCTGCACCACACATAGAAGGAGGAATATGCGTCTAACGTTTTATATTTGTGCAGGAAGCTGTCCCTGTGCCTGTAACTTTGGTGCAAGGGTGTCTGCGTTGGCGCTAGGCAGCACATAGAGAGCCAGCGCAAGGAGAGAGCAGAAGTGCTCCATATCGTTGTAAATATGAGGCCTTTCTGCCCTCTCCCTTCATGCAATGAAGCGCAGCAACTTTGCTTGCTGCCCTGTGCTGTGTATGAGATTAGTAAATATACCACTAAAGTTCTTACACTGCATTTGAATAGGAGTAAAGATGGAGACAGAGCCTGCTTTTAAGTGTCCCATGTTTTATAATTTGAGAAGATAGACAATTACCCAGTGTAATAAACACGGAGCTGAACTAAATTCCGTCCCAGGCAGCTCTTTAACCAGCAGGGCACAGGGTTTGCTTTCCCTTACCCTGCAGCTCCCAACCCCCCTGCACCTGGCACGGTAAGATGGTGCCCAGGTGTTCAAGCAGAAGCGCCATTTCTCTCTGGCTTCCCAAACTTACAATGAATTGAATCCGCTCATTTGGAGTGGCGGGATGCATTCAAGGGAGAAGGTCACTAGGCCCTGCCTGTCAATCAAAAGATCCATTTACGTGGGAGGCGCAATAGTGATGCTGTTTGTGTGCTCCATGTCCACAAACATATTATTCACACTCCACCAGGCAAGCACGTACAATGGGTGTGTGTGTTTTAAGAGCTGTGAATAGGCCACGTCAAACAAAGGAGCTTTCACGGAGACTGTTGGAAGGCTTCGTGTCCAGAGACTTTAAGTAGTTCGAGAGAGTGTTAGAAAAGGATGCTTATTCTATCAGGGTGCTAAGTTTCGCATATTGAGGGTGTGCCAATAGGGTGGCTCAGTATTTCCGCCAACCCACGGCACTGCGGCAACATAAATAATTTTGTTTGCTGCTCACATGACTAAACTGGCACTGAGCAAGCCTACTTCATCTTAAGTACATCTCCGGTGCGAGATTTTCCCTGGCCGAAAGTTAGGAAATATATTTTGGGTTTAGAAGCTTTCTTTGCCCCAGCACCATGAACTATGTAATAATCTGGAGCCCCCTTGGAGCACATTTATGGTGGCGCTGTGAGGCAGCTGCCTGCAGAGACATGAAATAAATGGACAGATCCAACCATAGGTGAATTAGCTCTCATGGGAAATGGAAAGATTTTCCGACAAACAGGGTCGGAGTAGGACAGAAAACAGGACCGGTACCACAATAAAAGTGCCCAGTGCTTAGTGAATTAGAAAGGTAAAAAAGAGCTCGTGAAGACGTATTTTGTGTATGCAAGACTGCATAGGTTGAAATTTGCTGCAGGCTATATTTGTTTTAACATCAGGGACATTTTTAATATCAGGGCTATTAACAGTACGATCCGGCCCAGAAGGGCATGAAACAGGCCTACAAACAGCAAACACCTTCGGCCACTGCCACTGCCAACCTCACCCTGCAGACAGATCAATACATCTGGGAGGCCAGCAGCGCTGGGTAGAGTCAGTGACATTAAAATTGAACTTCCCACCAGTCCTTCCAAATTTTCTGAGGAACTGCCCTACACGGAAATACACCAATACGACCCTGCGACCCAATAAGCCTTAGATATGCAACTAACCCTAAAATCTGATGGGACTGTCACATGGAAACACCTCCTTCACTGCATTATGGATAGGAAAACTCAGTTCTTATTTGCTAAAAAAAATTATTCTAAATAATCCCGGATTTACAGCTGTGCAGACTATCCCATGTCACCTCTCTCTCTTTGTCGAGCTAAGCAATAACCTTGCATTCTACCGAAAACAAAGAACTGCTTGTTGGCAGATAATCTGAAAACCCTAAACCCTTTACTTAAGCTAAAAACTTAATTCAGCGGCATTGGCAGGAAACTCCAATACTTAATGCCAACTTTTTTTTCAACCATTTTATAGAACTGATTAAGAGCTGCATTGATTTTTTTTCTCTTTCTTTCTGGGAGATCCTTTGTCAAGGGCTTTGTGTGTCAGTTGAGCAGTGCAAATAACGTTATATGTTTTAAGAAAGGCATACCGTTTATTTTATTGCTCCTTTTAATATGAGAAGCACAATGGAGGAAATGCGGTGTAGCCAAGAGATGGGAAGCCGTTTTGGGTAGTTATGATGGAAAAGGTGGAACTGCAGTGATGGATTGTTAAGTGTACACTAATGATCGGGATTAGGTCCTGAAAACGACCACACCTCTCACTTACAGAGTCGTCAGTGCATCATGGGAGTCCCTGCTTTTGGACAGATACCTTAGTATACATGTGTGGCGTTACCTAACTGAGTGCACAGTGCTGGCACTTGGACAGTCACATAGCCACTGGCAGAAATCTTAGTAGCATAAAAGTGGCTCTCGAGATTCCCTGATCCATACATGAGTAGCTCATCCATTCTAGGTCTTTGTTTAGGATTCTGGGGCACGCAATCCTGTTGATTTGAACTACAAGCCCACAATGCCCAAAAAACATGGAGTGGATGAACTATAAACACATGGACTTGGAAGCGCGTGCGCTCTTCGCCCAGGAATGGTCTCTTAATTATCTTTGCCACAGGCAAAAATGCATTTTGACTTCTCACTTCCAACCACAGCAAAAGCAGTATATTTTCAGCTTCCTGCATCAGCACCTTTGTGCCTCCCTTGTGTGGTTCCATGCCTTTTTTATGGACATGCCAGCACTGAAGTTCCCACCAAATTTTGCAGAGACACCCTGTGAAAACCCATGTTCAAATGAGCCCTCCTGAGTCAACTCTTTGGCTGTGAGAATGTCCACGACCGGAGTGGCCATTGTACCACTTGGCATTTCCTTGTAGTCTGCAGGCTTCTAGATTTGTGACCCAACCCTGCTTCCATGGCTCCTTCCCAGTCATGGCCTCCCGCAGTGTGGGGCTGGTTCGAACTTTTTTGTCAGAGTTCATTTTGGCTTGCAGTCCAGTCTGAGGATGTCCCACTACAAAACCACCAGCTTAGTGTTCCATACTCCCTTCTCTAAGTGCAGGCTCTGCCCTTCCACCCCGGTATGATAATAGACATCTCTGCTATAGGCTTAACTACAGCCAACACCCTACTAACCTTTCATTCCAGTAACTCAGTATGAGATGGAGGGCTCGTTCAAGTTGGGAAGCACAATGTACAGTTCACTGGGCTAAAATCCTCTAAATTGTCATGCTATTGTACATTCCCTGATTTTCTTTTTTTCCCAGGTACTTGTTACTCACCACAGAGGTATCAGCATCATAAACTTGTCATGATCCACCCCACTGCCCTGATTTTGTCTATTTTTGTTGATATTTACAGCACTTCTGCTACAAGGGCTAAAACACATGAAAACAAGTAGATAGAAAATTACGATTTATTTTACATAAGGTCGGTGGCTCTGGTGGAGCCAGAGCTGTTGCGTTTTTATGGCATGTTAAAGCAGCAAACTTTGGTAACAACAGATAGCGTCAAATTACAAAAAAAAATGGCAAAGCCGATAGGTCTTGGTTTTGGGACATCCTGGTATTGCCAATGCTTTTTAGCCACGCTGTATAGATGCTGTGCAGTGTGGCTAACGCGAACAAGTAATACAAGCAATTGCAATGCAATAGCTCTCGCATTTTCTTGAGTTAGAGCTATTGGCATTGTAAATTCATAACTGGACTTTTCTTGCCACATAAATTAGTCGACCCTGCCTCATAATTTTGTCTTTTCCTGCCATATAATTCCAGTGACCCAGCATTTAACCAAAGCACATCCATTTACCTTCTTCCTCTATCTTAAAACATATACAATTATCATAAACTTTATCAGAAATAAACTTTTGGCATTAGAGTGTAATGCTCAAAACACCATAACAAAAATGTAATTTGGGATGGATTGGAGGGTGAAAGGAAAGAAGGAGTCAGGAGTACAGATGGAGAGGACAAGTAGTGTAGTAACGTCCTGGAGTAAGAAAGGAAAATTGGTTGACTGGAATTTCAGTAGAGAAATACAGCAGTAATTAGAGTTGAGTGAGGTCTGGTGGTCTTTGGGCCACTGCACCTGTTGCTCCATTGATAACTGGGCCTAAGGATAGAAAGTAGACGGGGCAGAAAAAGAGAAGCAATAGTAATACAACAGACAAGAAGAAAGAATGGGTTGCAAAGAAACAAAAGAAAGAAGGGAAAGAAAGAACAAGAAAATGAAAACACAACTAAAAAGAAATACAGCAAACGTGTGAGATAAAAGAAAAAAGGGAAGGAAGCTAGCGAACAAAAGATAAAGAGGAAAAAGTAATCAAAAAAATGTGAAAAGAAAGAGAAAACTGAACTTTAGAGAAAAAAGAGAGATGGTGAGAAAAAAATCAACGAAAGAACAAGGACATCTATGTACTGACACATTTTCCACAGACACAGAATTGGAAAAACACTTTGACACTTCGGATCCCGACAATTAACTTGTGGCTTCCACACATAGATGGGAAAAAGAGGGTTTTTTAGTAAAATGTGAATTGACCAATGAAGATAAGAAAAACACCAGAGAAAGGAATGAAGAAAGATCTAAAAAAAAGTGAAAGGATGCATACTGAGTCAAAGGCAAGAGCAAATAAAAAAAAACTGAGAAAGAATGAAGGGAAGAGAAAAAAATAGTGACAGAATGAATGCCTGATGAAGAAAAAAGAAAGGAACGAAACAAAAAAAGAAATAGCCAGGTCTTGCGAGTTTGAAAGAGGAAGAGGGAAATTGAAAAAAGGAGAGGAGTAGAAATAAACAGTTCAAAGAAAGAAAGAGCGAAACTGTTAACATGTTGATTTTAAGAGCTGGAAAGAGAAAAGTGGGTGAGAAAGAAAACATTGAGAGTAAACAGAGTAAAGGATATAACGGAGTAAGATAGGTGAAACAGACACTCCCATATGAAGATGGCAGCTAAGAATAGATTTAATTGGCTCCTCCACGCCCTCAAACAGAAGTCAGAGTTTGGAACAGCAAGGGGCAATGCAGAACATCAGGAGGTGCATTAGCAGAGTTGTATGTGAACCTCCATACAGCAATATTGGGTCACTTCACATCAGGATTGGGGGTTATAGACAGAGCTGCTTCCCAGCCCAGTGCTGGAATAACAGAAAGACAGCTGGTGAGGAGTGAGAAATGGAGCACCATGTAATTCCTGGTATTGGAATAATGGGGTGCTGAGGGTTAGGGTTGAGGTCCAATGACAGAGTTGTATGTGGGCTGCAGTACTGGAATAGTAACGGATACACAGGGTCAGAAGTGAGGTATGTTAATAGAGCTATGAGTGGAACCTAGTCTTGGTGTGTCAAGGTTGCCAAGGTAAGCCTGGAGGTGCCCTGATGAAGTTGCGAGTGGTGCCCAGCATGGGAGCGGCATTGCCTATGAAACAGAGAAGTGAGGAGTCCTGAAGGGTGTGTGCACCAGCCTTAGAACTGAGAAGAAATGTGCATTGAATGCTAGAATTGATGGATTCTGGTGGAATTGTGCCGGTTCCCATCAACAGTAGCATTGGATGTTAGACTTGAGGTGCACTGGCTGAGCTGTATTTTGCTCTTTTGGGTACAGTATTGGCTTGGCAGTGGGACTGAATATTAGAATTGAGCTGCTAAAATGGAACTGCATTTGAGTGGGGTCCCAGTGTAGAAAAGGAAGTGACTTTGATGGGAGAGAACTGAGGTGCACAGGTGAAGCTGCCCCCGAGGTCCAGTACTGGAGCAGCAGAGTGTACTGACTGCAAGAACTGAGGTGTTCTGACAGACAGTGTGTGTGTGGTTCCTGGCACCGGCACAGCTGAGGGCTTGGAGTGTGTGAACAAGGTGCACTGATGGAGCTGCGCCTCAGGTTCCAGTACTGTAGCAGGAGAGAGTATTGACTGGAAGAACTGAGGTGCTCTGGCAGACACTGTGCATGGGGTTCCTGGCACTGGCACAGCTGAGGGCTTGAAGTGTGTGAGCGGAGGTGCACTGCTGCAGCTGTGCCCGAGGTCCCAGTACTGGAGCAGCAGAGTGTAATAACTGGAAGAACTGAGGTGCTCTGGCAGACAGCGTGCGTGGGGTTCCTGGCAGTGACATGGCTGAGGACTTGGAGTGTGTGAACTGAGATCCACTGATGGAGCTGCACCCGAGGTCCAAGTACTGGAGCAGCAGAATGTACTGACTGGAAGAACTGAGGTGCTCTGGCAGACAGCTTGTATGGGATTGGTGGCATTGGCACGGCTGAGGGCTTGGAGTTTGTGAACGGAGGTGCACTGATGGAGCTATGCCCAAGGTCCGAGTACCGGAGCAGGAGAGTGTATTGACTGGAAGAACTGAGGTGCTCTAGCAGACCAAATGTGACCAAGATAACAGCCTGAATTATAGCCTTGTTTACAGCTAAGCTCAGAGCGTGTGAATGGAGGTGCACTGATGGAGCTGAGCTTGAGGTTTCAGAACTGGAGAAGCAGAGTGTACTGTCTGCAAAAACTGAAGTGCTCTGGCAGGCAGCGTGCGTGCGGTTCCTGGCCCTGGCAGGGCTGAGAGCTTGGTGGATGTGAACAGAGGTGGACTGATGGAGCTGCGCCCGAGGTCCCAGGGCTTGAGCAGCAGAGTGTACTGACTGCAAGAACTGAGGTGCTCCGGCAGACAGTGTGCGTGGGGTTCCTAGAACTGGCACAGCTGAGGGGTTGGAGTGTTTGAATGGAGGTACACTGATGGAACTGTGCTCGGGGTCCCATTACTGGAGCAGCAGAGTATACTAACTTGAATAACTGAGGTGCTCAGGCAGACAGCGTGCGTGAGGTTCCTGGCAGTGGCACGGCTGAGGGCTTGGAGTTGTGAACGGAGGTCCACTGATGGGGCTGCACCCGAGGTCCCAGTACTGAAGCAACAGAGCGTACTGACTGCAAGAATTGAGGTGCTCTGGCAGTTAGCGCACGTGGGGTTCTTGGCAGTGGAATGGCTGAGGGCTTGGAGTGTGTGACTGGAGATCCACTGATGGAGCTGCGCCTGAGGTCCTAGTACCGGAGCAGCAGAATGTACTGACTGGAAGAACTGAGGTGCTATGGCAGACAGCGTGCCTGGGGTTACTGGCATTGGTACGGCTGAGGGCTTGGAGCTTGTGAATGGAGGTGCAATGATGGAGCTATGCCCGATGTCCCAGTACTAGAGCAGCAGAATGTACTGACTGCAAGAACTGTGGTGCTCTGGCGGACAGCTATGTGGGGTTCTTGACACTGGCATGGCTGAGGGCTTGGAGTGTGTGAACGGAGGTGCAATGATGGAGCTGTGCCTGAGGTCCCAGTACTGGAGCAGCAGAGTGTACTGAGTGCAAGAACTGAGGGGCTCTGGCACACAGCATGCATGGGGTTCCTGGCACTGGCATGGCTGAGGGCTTGGAGTGTGTGAATAGAGGTGCACTGATGAAGCTGCGCCTGAGGTTCCAGTACTGGAGCAGCAGAGTGTACTGACTGCAAGAACTGAGTTGCTCTGGCTCGCAGCATGGGTGGGGTTCCTGGCAGTGGCAGGGCTGAGGGTTTGGAGTGTGTGAATGGAGGTCCACTGATGGAGCTGCCCCTGAGGTCCCAGTACTGGAGCAGCATAGTGTACTGACTGTAGGAACTAAGGTGCTCAGGCAGACAGTTCGTGGCACTGGCACGGCTGAGGGCTTGGAGTGTGTGAACGGAGGTGCACTGATGGAGCTGTGCCTGAGGTCCCAGTACTGGAGCAGCAGAGTGTACTGACTGCAAGAACTGAGGTGCTCTGGCAGACAGTATGTGTGTGTGGTTCCTGGCACTGGGTCAAGGAAGGGCGGGAGCCAGGCAGCTGAGAGAGGGTGCAGAGAACCCATAAAAACGAAATGTGACCAAGATACCAGCCTTATTTATAGCCTTGCTTACAGCTAAGCTCAGAACAAGATTGCTCTGCAAATGAAAAGTGAAGCTTCACTGGAGAGGAGCAGGAAACTAAGTTAAAAAAAGTCCCCTACACACCAGATAAACTGGATAAAGCATAATCATACAGTAGTTGGTCCCTGCTCCCACACAAAAGGAGGAGGGACAAAGAGGCATGATTGACAACTGGCAAACAAGGATTTTTAAATGACACTGAAACTATCAAATGAAATAGCTGGATGCCCACATAAGAAGTATACCTAAAAGTATACAAGAGGTCGTACACTTACGCTTGACCTAAAAGAGGGTCTATGAATCAGTGGCACCACACATTGGCACCTTCAATTTACTGAGTTGGGTCAGTAGTTTAAATAAATAAGCTTTTTTTTCACAAGATTGTAGGAAGTGATGCAGAAGGCATGGGTAGGGGAAGCATCTGAAAGGAGGTGCATAGGGGAGCATCTCAAAGTACATTGGTGGGGGAAACAACTTGAAGTGTGCACGTGTGGTGAACAACAAGGATGGTGAGGATGGGGGTACGACTAGGATAGAGGAAAAAAAAAAAATACCCTTTTGTCCCCATTCCCACCGACTCCTGCCACCTCGCTCCTTTTTTGGAGTCCCAGTGAATGCTGGAACACCAGAAGAGTCTCCACAACAATCCTGTCTCTGCTTTCTTGCAAAACCTAGCATGAAAACAGCACTAGGATTGGTCTGAGTGGCAGTGACTGCCGCTCAGACACACCCCTGTGGTCTGTGCAGTTTCTCCAGCTCGGCTGTTAAAAACAGACTGGAGAAACCCAGGTGCCTATGTGTGTTTGGCGGACCTGAGACTGCCAGCCAAACCCACATTTAGTGCACTCTCTCCTCCCCCCTCCGACCTCTCACCTCCCACCTCCCGTGGCCCAGACCCACCCCTACCTGAACTGCTGGTTGAGCCAGCAGATGAAAAATAAAAAGATAGTATAACTATTGGTTTTTTTTCATCTCCTGGCTCTTCGCCAGGGGGGTGAACATTCTCCACTATTGCAAAGGAGCCGCCTCTGGTGGATGGATGAAAACAATATGGAAGGTGAGGGAACAGAAGCAACATGGATAGTAGAGTGGGGAGACAAGCAATTATTGACTAAGAGCAACACGGAGTGGGTGGAGGATTAGCACGTGGGTGAGAAAGCAAAGCCGGAGACAGAGGTACATGAGAGTAAATGCAAAATGGAGGGATTGAGGGAGCAGCGCATGAGTGCCAGAGAGCAAAATGAGGACTGCAGCCTGGGAAGAGAAGTACACAAGGAAGACAGCTATGAAGCATATGCACTTTTATGGAGTGTGTACCTCAAAAGTAAAAAGTAATGCTTGAAATGTAAGCAATGGAAGGACACAAGTAATGCATCTATGCTCCAGGGGAGGAGCAAACACAAGAAGAGAAAGGAAAGTTCACACAAGCCATCGAAGGAAAAGCAAGCAACTGAGTTGTGGTAAAGCCAACCAATAATAGGCAATTGACAGGCTCTAAATGCACTATAAGCTGACAGTAATGCCCATGTTTATACTTCAACTGACCGAAATTTGCGTCACTTTTTTAACGCAAATTCAGCGCAAACCAAACTCCATATTATTATTTTGATGTTAGACACCCCTAGTGTCAAAATATGGGCATTTGCACCATTTTTTGTATGTGTGCACCTACCTTGCATCAATGAAATGCAAGGTAGGCTTTCCCATCTAAAAATATTTGCTATCCCCATGGCCCCATATTTATCCCCCCTGCTAAAATGACACATGGGTGGGAGGAGGGGCTAAATAATGGCGCAAAGTCTGCTTTGCACCATTATTTAACTCCTGGGTCAGACCAGGCGTTAGGGGATCTGTGGACCCATTTCTATGGTTAAAAGCCATGGAATGGGTCCAAAGGTACCCTACCCAAGCCCCAGGAACACCCCTACCTACACCAGACGATGGGGGATCCTCATCCCAGGTGAGTAGGGTAAGTATAGGTAAGATTTTTTTTTTTTTTTAAGTGCAATCGTGTGCCCTAATTTGGGGTCCCCTGCAAGGAACAGGGTACAATGCCCATGCCCAGGGGAGACTTGTCCCCTGTGCTGGCCAATGGGGTGGTGAGCATGACTCCTGTCTTTCCTAAGACAGGAGTAATGTTTTTAGTGGTTGTGTGCCAGGAAATGGTGCTAGTCTGGATAGAGGCATTTTTTTGCCTCTAACCAGGCTACCATCATTTCTTGACATGCAGCCCCCTCCTGCCTTACTGCCAACCCCACCCGCCTAGAATCTTCTTTTAAGACGCTAACCCAAGTTTAGCGCTGGCCGGCGCTATACTTTTTGCTGCAAAACTGCATATGAGCAGTTTTGTGGCAAAAAGCATAAATTTAGGCCTAAGTCTTTTCTCCAATAGACAGCTTGCGTTGTCTGGTGGGCAAGACCTAAAAAAGGCTTAAACAGATCAATTTTAGCATTTGTGAGCACTTGCTCCATAGGCAAAAATCTATTCTGCCAGGATTTCAGAAAATCATCCTGCTGTTTAGGGTAGGGCAGCTCAGGAAGGGTAAGCAACAAGTAAGCAGTGACCTAAACATGTGACCTAACAACCTTTCAGAGCCACCGCATAGTAGAGAATTGTAAAGTCGAAGGCACATAATTTCTTGAAAATAAGGCCATCTGTACTCACACAAACTTCTTCCATTACTACCAAGGTACCAGCCAAATAGCTACTGGATTTTCTGGGGCTTTTTCTCTTATTTAGTTATGTTTTCAACCAATGTCAAGGATTTTTTTCTGCAAAGGTCACAGTGAGCGGTAACTCACTTGACATGAGTTTTAGGGCCAGATGTACGACCCCAAGTTTTGCAACTCACAATTTGAGACTCATTTGCGAGTTGAAAATTGCGAGTTGCAAAACCATATGCACAACAGTGTACTTCACACTGTTTGCGATTCCCAATGGGGTTGCAAATGACCTACCTCATTAATATTATTGAGGTAGGTCGCAATTTGCGACCCCATTGGGAATGGCTGCACTCACAGGGATGGTGGCCTGCTGGGGACAGCAGACCACCATGTCTGTGAATGCTTTTAAATTAAGCAGTTTTTTTTTTTTATATGCAGCCCGTTTTTCTTAAAGGAAAACAGGATGCATTTCAAAAACAAAAATGAAAAGTTTTCTTTTCATTTTTTCAGAGCAGGCAGCGGTCCGTGGGACCACTGTCTGCTCTGAAAAAATATTTTCGCTACCATTCACTAAGGGAAAGAGGTCTCCTGGGGACCCCTTCCTGTTTGCTGAGAGGTTAGCACTAATTTTAAATTGGTGCTAACTGTGATTGTTTAGTGACCGCATTCATTGTCACAAAACAGTCCTACGTCGCACTGCGACTCGCAATTAGGAAGGGAACTTTATTTCGTAATGGCGACTCTCAAACCTATTTTGAGATTCGGTAAATAGATTACCGAATTGCAAAATAGGCTCTGTACATACCAAAATCCTTTTTTCTTGTCGCAAAGGGCCCGATTCTGCGAATCAACCCATTTGCGACTAGAAAAAAGCTACTTACATGTGGCCCTTAGTGCTGTAACATAGTATAAAATTGCTACGCGCCATTTTCAAGTGTTCAGTATTTTTACAGATGCATTTAAGGCATATTTCTTTATCTCACAGTTGTACCTGATACTTCATTTGAATGAATTTACTTATGTTGCACCGAACCTGTAACCTGTTTTCACACCTGTCTCCACTTCCAGCATCCCTGGGGCCACGCTTCCTTGTGAGTGACAGTATCACCATTTCTTTTTTTTGAATTTCGGTCTCTGTTCTGCTAACAGCACCCATATAATTCCTTAAATTCATTTTTATTAGACTGCCCCAGCACACTAATTAAGTGCCTAGATTGTAGCTATTCAGAGTGAACAATGACAAACAAACAATATTTAATATCCGTTCATTCTGGATTCCAAATTGTTTTTTTTCCGTTATTTTTCGACAAGTTGTATTTTTGGTGGTTGTCTTTTACATCTTTTTTTAATCTCTCTTATTTTGTTGTTCATAAACGTGCGTAGGCAAAGTGCAAACCCTGCTTTCTTGGCTGCAGGAAAATAGCCCCTGTTAGAAGTGGGGTTTCTGGGTGTCTTGGGTATGCACCTAAGCCAGGCAGAACCCACCCATTCTAGTCAGGGCAAGGGAGTTACACACCCAAGATAATCCCTGCCCACTCCCTTGGGTGCTTGGCATAAGCAATCAGGCCTATCCCAGAGGCAATGTGTATAGTGTTTGCACAACACACAGAACACACTACCACAAAAGATACACAACACCAAGTTATATAAAAATAAACTGTATTATACACAACATCATTAGACCAAACACAACATGTCAGCAAGACCCTGCTACTCAAGCAGTTCTCAGAATGTTACACAATACTGTTACTCTGAATAAATCAGCAGTAGTCACACATAACACACAGGCTACTTATTATTCTGCAACATACGCAGTAGTCAGGAATTACATTACTAAAGAAATGCACTTGTCATGGAAATATCATAAATGCCCATAAAAGGAACATCGGAAAATATATGGGGCATCAGCAAGATCATACTATATATTTCATGGAAAAATATCACAATAAATGCATCAAGAGTAGTTGTAGTGCACCAAGCAGGCACTTATCATAATAAACACATTACTAGAAATGCCAAGATGTCATCATGAATGCAGACCGTTACAGTAATCACAGTACCAGCGAGGCACGTGTACCTACAACATCTGGAATGCTCATAACAAAAAAAAAAAGACGTATTCCCAACCTGTGTACAGGCCAACTCTCCATGGCTGGAAAGGAGGGGGGGAGCTTTGTGGGAGGTGGGGGTTCTGCTGTGCACCTCCTGCGCTGAAGGGAGCCCCAAAACCAACTTTGCGGGGACGGGACCTCAGTTGAGGTTTCCCTCCCGCCCCACAGCCATCTAATTACGGGTGAGAGATGCTGGCGGCACGCACCCCCTGCTATCCTCTGGGGAGCTTTCTCCCCGCACACCCAGGAACAATGACTTTCGTGGCCCTGGGGACCCTGATTGACTCTCACGGGACCAAGAAGCCCCAGGCACTTAACATCTCACTGGAGCATTCAGGCTCCTCCTGCCCGCACTTTGGTGGTAGCCGCCTGGGTCCTCAAGGCAGCTGTGTTGGCAGCCAGCCTCCGGGCATGCTGGGGTCGGCTGAAGGAGCACACCTGGGGCCGCTCTCTCCGCCACCTCAGACGACCAACCTGGGAAGCCCCCAACAGGGTGATTCGGCTCTCCTTTCTCGGCAGCCTCCCGTCTTAACCAAAGGCACCAGAAATGGATGCCTGTCTGTGTCAGGGGGTGCCTCTTGGTGGCTTCCAGTGCCCTGGGGACACCACCAGGAGTGTCCAGCTCCTGCTTTCTTCTTTCTTGTGCCTTGGGGGCACTTTGGACAGCGTGCTTTTGACACACTCGTCTTTTCTTCAACACCCGGGTCGCGGCGGTGAAAGTTCCTGCAGCGGCGATCACAGCAAGCGCTATGGGAGTTGTGGACAGGGCACTCTCAAGGTGCTTCCAGCTAATTAAGTAGAGTAATCTCCGAGTGCTTATAAGAAGAAATTGCTCTCAAGGCACTACAAACAGTAAAAATGAAGCGCTCTTGAACTGTTGGCAGTTCAAAGGTTACAGAGGCCACAGCACCCAGCCTCTGGGGGACACAAACAGGAAGCATAGGGCGGAAGGGCCCAGCAACAGGCCAGCACAAAGGGGTTGCAGTGAGTGGCAGATCCTCTTAGTGACCCAAGCAGGTCACAGGTCAGCACAGCAGCAGCAGCAGTCCAAGGTGGTTCCTGGTGAGTCCCAACAGCAGCATTTTGTGTCCGGTTTAAAGTAAGTTCAGAGTGTCTCCAAGGTGTTCCAAATTGTGGGGAAAAATCCCCTGTATTTATACTCCGTTTTGCAGTGTGATAATAAAGAAGGGGAGAGGAGGTTCCATCCGGTTACAACTGGTTTTGGGAGTGCCCCCTCTCTCCTCCAGCACAGGCTCCAAATGTCAGTTGGGGGTAAGCACCCTTTTGTGTGAAGCCAGGGCACAGCCTTTACAGATGCATGTGTGCCCCGCCTCCCCCTTCTATCAGCCCAGGAAGACTATTCAAAATGCAGTTGCACCCCTGTAACACCTCCACTCTCCCTGTGTACAAGGTGTCTGAAAAGTATGCACAAAGTCCAACTTTCACTCTGCCCAGACCTGGATTGGAGTCAAGCTGCAAAACACCAGAGTCATAAGCACAGAGAAATGCTCACTTTCTAGAAGTGGCATTTCTGTGATGATAATAAAAAGTCCACCTACACCAGTAAGCAGCATTTCTCACTATCATTACAACCATACCAAACATGCCTACGCTACCCATCATAATCAGACAGTACCCCCTAGACGTAAGGCAGGGCATTTCCAATGCAGCACTATGAGAAGGCAGCACTCACAGCAGTGAGAAACCAAATACTCTGTCACTACCAGGACAGGGCACGCAACCAGGCACATGTTCTGCCTTCTACATACATAGCACCCTCCCCATACGATTAAATATGGCCTACCTTAGGGGTGACATACTTGTAGTTAAGGGGGACTTCTGGGTCTAGCAAGTAAATTTAGATGTCAGGCCCCAGTGGCAGTAAACTCTGCATGCAGGCCCTGCACTAAGAGGCCCGAGAGAGGCTTGAGAGGCCAATTCAGTGGGTGGCGCAAGCAGCGTTGCAGGCCCACTTGTAGCATTTAATTTACAGGCCCTGTGTATAGAGATATCACTGTACAAAGGACATACAGGTAAATTAAATATGTAAATTAGGTATAAGCCAATCATGCCTACTTTAGGAGGGAGAGCACCTGCACTTTTGCACTGATAACTAGTAATAAAGTGCTCAGAGTCCTAGAGTCAACAGCAAGAAGTAGGAAAAAATAGGAGGAAAGAGGCAAAAAGTCTGGGGATGAACCTGCAAAAAGGGCCAGGTCCAACACAACCCCCACCAGCCTAAAGCCAGGGGAGACCAATCAATACCTTGATGAGCTTCCCTGGGTGGGGCGATAGAACATGGACCCTGGCCCACAACTGCAGGGTCATGCTCCAGTTCTACGCCACTCTGATCCCATTTGGAGCTCTCTGTCAATGCTTCCCAGGCAACCTAGGCTAACCCACGGTGAACTCCCTAGCTGCCAATGGACAGAACCAGGCCCCAGGTCATCTAGGGGCCTATGGTCTCTGAAACCACAATGAGCGGGGGGCGGTAGCCCCAGGTGCATAGCAACCTGTCTCCACTCCACTTCCAATCAGTTTAGGGAGTCTACCCTGCCACTAATCCACCAACCTAGTGTCCGCACCCATAGGTTCCACAGGGGCTAGAAGTGAGACTTTCCCCCATCCCTTCTTCTAGGATCCCATCCTCCTCCCCTAGAAGGGGTATCCCGCAGCCCCCTCTCAACCTTACGACTGGATTTCTGCCTCCTCCACTCTGGAGTGACACTACCAGACACCAGGACAGGCGGAACGCTATCACCAGCCACCTGCCCAAGTCCTGCTGGCAAAATGGGATTCCAATGAGCAGCTGGCCCTACGGTGCAGGCTAGGCACCCCTCCTGGCATTCCCTCATGGAACCAAACAGGCTCAGATATCCTGAGACAAGACATGGGAATCCGAACCCACACCATTACACTGGGACCTACCTGGTACACAATCCTCTCCCACCACACCTGGTTGGGAAAAGCCTAGACCGCTCTCTTTAGGAACACCCCCAAATGCCACACCAGACCCTTTAGCACTCAACCAGAGGTCTGCCTCCTTTGCAACCTCCCTGGGGTCAGAGAACCCACATACTGACAAGTGGTGACGTAACCCTGAAAAACAACAACGAAGCAGGTGCTCTCTGATAATCAGATTAAACAGCCCTTCAAAATGGTTTACTGTGCTACCCCTCACTCACCCATCTAGTGCAAGGCAGCAATTCTCCACAAACTCCTCCCAAGACTAGTGGGAACATTTCTTACAGCCCCTGAACCTCTTTCTGTATTCATCAGGGGAAAAACCATACTTCTCATTCAGTGCATTCTTTATAGTGGAGTACCCCTCTCTGTCTTTCCCTTCCAGAGCCAGTAGAGCATCCCTCCCCTCCTCAGGAATATAGCTCCCTAGGCCAGCCCACCAATCCTTTCCAGGGATCCTGCACTCTACAAGACCCCTCTCATATTCCTTCAACCACTGACGTATGTCACCCCCCTCTTGGACCCTAAGTACCAGATCTGTGGGTATGTGAGGAACATCTTTGCTACAGCATTCCACATTGCTGCCACCACTGGACTCCATCTGCAGTGCTGGTGAGTCCAGAACCTTCAGACTGTACTCAACAGTGAGTCTCTCTCTGGAAAAAGGCCTATTTCTGCTTCTGCCATGCTCTCCTGCACTAAAGTCTTTTCCACCTCAGCCCTTCTCTCCTCCACAGCCATACGCGTTAGCTGTAACTTAAGGTCCCTCTGTTCCCAACTACCTCTTAGCTCATCAGATGTCAAAGAATCAGAGGTAGCCCTGCATCTTACACTGGACCCAGCAAGGATCTCCCTATCACTGGGGCCTTCACCGTCAATTGGAGTCCCTGCCAGGGAAATTCTCCTCCTCCTGCTCAGTCTCTCCACCACTCTCTAGGGATGAGGTCTGGGACCCCTCCCATTGGGAATCCTCACTACAATCAGGATCCTCTCAGTACCCCCTAAGAACACTCTTCCCCATGTCATGTCACAAACCTTTCAAAGAAATTCAGAGATCTCTGAGGTCCTCGCTCACTGACAGTTCTCTCGCTCTACAGAACCCATCTAATTCCTCCTGTGTGTAAAATGCAGGCCATCTAGGTGAAAGATTGGCCCCATTTTAAAAAGGTAAAGTAAACAACAAGTGTGACAACCCAAATATCCAAGTGTAAGAACTAAAAACAGGAAAAATTACCAATGAGAGAACGTTAGAAGAAGCAAAACATGTGATGGTCTAAAATACAGTTTGTGGTACAACAATGAGTCACAATGGTATTGTGCAAGCGCAAGTCCCATCCTACCGCTGCCACCAATGTTAGAAATGGGGTTTCTGGTTGGCTAGGGTATGCACCTAAGCCAAGTAGAACCCACCCACTCTAGTCAGGGCAAGGGAGTTACTCACCCAAGATAATCCATGCTCACCCACTTGGTAGCTTGGCACGAGCAGTCAGGCGTATCCCAGAGGCATTGTGTAAAGCGTTTGCATAACACCCACACCACACTTGATGCACTAGTCTCAACACAAAGAAACGGCAACACAAAAGTTATATAAAAATAAACTATATTGTACTCAACATCATTAGACCAAACCCAACATGTAAGTAAAACCCTGCTACTCAAGCAGTTGTCAGAATGTTACACAATACTGTTGCTCCGCAGAAATCAGCAGTAGTCACACGTAACACACAGATTACTTACTATTCTTCAACATAAGCAGTAGTATCACATTACTAAAGAAATTCACTTGTCATGGAAATATCATAAATGCCCTAAAGGGAACATCATAAAATATATGGGCATCAGCAAGATCATACCATATATTTCATGGAAACATATCACCATAAATGCATCAAGAGTAGTCCTACTGTATCACGCGTGCACTGATTATTATAAACACATTTCTAGAAATGCCAAGATGTCATCATGAATGCAGACCATTATGTTAATCGCAGAACCAGCAAGGCATGTGTACCTACAACATCTGGAATGCTCATAATAAAAAAATGACATATTCCCAACCTGTGTACAGGCCAAGTCTCTGTGGCCTGAAAAGGGGGGGACTCCTGAACACCTACTGCACTAAAGGGAGCCCCAAAACCAGCTTTGTGGGGACAGGACCTTCATTGAGGTTTCCCTCCTGCCCCTGTAGCTGTCTAATTACAGGTGAGGGAGGGCTCTGGGGAGCTCTCTCCCCGCACACCCAGGAATGATGGCTGTCGGCGACCCCGAGGCCCCAGGCACTTAACACATTACTGGAGCATTCAGTCTCCTCCTGCCTGCACTCCAGTGGCAGCCGCCTGCGTCCTCAAATGAAAAGTGAATAGTAAACCTCCGGCACACCGTTTACTGATGGACATAGTGACTACCTACCAATTTAATGACGCGTGATGCGTGCATCACTCTACAGACCCTGGATATATGTTTTACTCGCCCCCACATAATGTGTGGACACATATGGACTACTGGTTTGTTTCCCAGGGAGTGCTACTATGGCTCACTGATGTTTCTCATCTATTACGCACTATCTCAAACCACACCACTGTCAAGTTGACACTGACAATACCCAGCTTAGGTAACCCAGGAAGGCAGTGGCGTTTCCCTGAAAATGCCCTGCATGACATAGACTTCTGCTCAGTTCTCCGGGATGCCATTAATAAATATTGCACACTAAATACTGGCTCCATACACACGTAAGCTGTCCTCTGGGAAGTCTTTAAGGCATACATATGTCAAGTGTGCATAGCCAAACATGAAGGTATATTGAAATGTCTCTGAGTTGATCTTGCCAGGGGCGAGCATGCACTGAGAGACCTAGACCAAGAAGGCTGTCAAGCGAGAGGGGGCAGGAGCACTATCGTCAAGGTTGCCACTCCTTTACGAGAGCTGGGAGTTTGCTGACCGTGAGGTGACTTACCTTGGGAAGTATGCTCAGGCTCACAGACACGGAGAGAGCAAGAGACGTGGTTGCACATAGGTGTGATTGCTACGCTCCCACAGAATAATTATATCATGGAAATCCATACACCTGCTGGCACGCTGGTGACCTCCACGGAAGGCATAGCCAAGGAATTCTGACACCATAGCATCCTACCTTGAAGAAATCGGACATTTTTGGCTTACGAATGGCCAACAGCAAATCCTTGTGGCACCTATCACGAGAGAGGAAATAGTTTAGGCAATCGATGCCCTGGAAGGCTCTTAAGCACTGGCACTGGATGGCCTCACTGGATGTTGTTATAAGGCCTACAAACATACACTAGCACCCCATCTCCTGGAGGTCCATGTAGAGGCACTACAAATAGGTGAAGTCCCCCTACGCTTACAGAGGCCGTAATTACTTTGCAGCCCAAACCAGGCACATCCCCACACTTGTGTTCATCTTATAGACCACTTTCTCTTCTGAATTTAGACAAGAAAATATTGTCTGAAATGGTAGTGATCCACCTCTCCCCACTGTTGGAGCAGGTTATAGCCCCAGTACACTCCGGGTTTGTCCCACACCGCTCCACTACCTTAAACCTTCAAACCATTTTTTAGAACTACACCACATCTCCCCAGCCACCCTAGCAGCGGTAGGTCTGCTAGACACTGAAAACACATTTGACTCCTTGGAATGGCCATTTTTACAAGCAACACTAAATACACTCGGTCTCCCTCATGGCTTTCAGAACCTCATCAAACTTCTGTATGCCAACCCTCTGGCAAAAATCCAGGTGAATGGCATTTTCACTGACTACTTCTCGATCACTAGGGGAGCTCGTCAGGGTTGCCCTTAAACACCCCTGCTCTTCATTATCACCCTTAAATCTGCCAGTTCCAGGAACTTCACCTGCAAACGGCATACGGTTTCGAACCGGCCAGCTACTCATTTCCATGTAGGCGGATGACATTCTGCAGTTTGTTTTGGGACTTCACTGAAAACGTAACCCCTCTTATCCGTGAAATTGCCAGATTGGGTGCTCTATCCAGACTCGTGATAAACTGGGGCAAATCCAAACTTTTCTCCCTCACAGATACTGCAACAGCTGGAGTCATGGATTACCCTTAAAGTTGTGTGACGACTTCACCAAGTACCTGGGCCCAATTCTTCACAGTCAGAAGGAGATGGTGGTCCGCCTTAACTATGGCCCAGCTATTGAAAAACTGATCCTGCAGGTGGAACGTTGGAATAAGTCGCAGCTATCATTAGAAGTCTGCATTGCCATCATTTAGATGAGAGTGCTCCTGTGGTTTTTATACCTGTTCCTTAACATTCCTAGACTACTCACAAATTCCTTCTTTGCTATGCTATGCAGCTTATTAGTCAAACTGGTGTGTGTTGGTCACTGGGAGACTGTATGACCGCAAGAGCCTGGGGTGCCAGATTTCAATCTTCACTATCTGGGGGGCACAGTGTCAGTTTACGTATTATTGGTATCACCCAGATGCGTGCGTTCCCTACCTCAGACCGGAGCACAACTGAGTGGGGCATGTCCCCCTGTTCCTATTCTACCATTTGGCATACCCAGGGACCTTGGAGATATCAATACATTAGAAACCACTAGCTGAGCCTGGATAAGACTGCAGAGCTATCTGGGAGCGGACAGATTATACTCCTCTACCATGCCACTCAGGAATAATCCATGGCAACCCCTGACACAGGAGTGTCTGGTGCAGCGCACACTCCAAACATACAAACTAGACACAGTGTGTGACCTCTTCCCCGATGGGCAGGTTATATCCCAAGACAACGTCACACAAATAGTAAAACCCACCCAAATGGACCAGTTTATCCTCAGATGTATTTAAGGCACACTGAGGGACAGACTGTCCTCATACCTGAAAGAGCCAGTCCAGTTTCCCCCCTAACCCTGGTGTTTGAATCAGCTGATGGTTCACGGCTTGAGTCCCACCTTTATTAATCCTGCTTAGCACTGAGACCAATAGGTAGGGGTGGGGTACGAGCACCCTGGTTACTTGACCTCAACCAGCCCATAGCTGATAACGTCTGGGGTTTCTGCTGCACTCTGAGAAAGCTGGTATCCCTCCACAATCAACACAAATGTTTGCACTATAAATTCCTGCACCACACATATAGGACACCACAACATTTAGCGAGAACAGACCTCACCAGTGTCCGAAATGCAACAATGCACAAGCGAACTTTGCGAATCTCATGTGGAATTGCCCCACTATTCAGATGTACTGGACGAAGATTTTAGACATTATGGCCCGTATTTATACTCCGTTTGCGCCGAATTTGCGTCGTTTTTTTCGACGCAAATTCGACGCTAAACTAACGCCAACTAACGCCATATTTATACTATGGCGTTAGAGGCGTCTAGCGCCAAAGTTCCCGGAATGTGCGTCATTTTTTAGCGTGAACCCCTTCCTTGCGTTAATGATATGCAAGGGAGGCGTTCCCGTCTTAAAAAATGACTCCCAGGCCTTTACGTGGTATTTATACTCCCGGGCAAAAGAGACGCCCGGGAGTGGGCGTGGCTAAAAACGGCGCATTTGCGCCGCTTTTTAACGCCTGGGTCAGGCATGGCGTTAAGGGACAAGTGGGCTCAAAATGAGCCCAGAGTGCCCTCCCCTGCCCCCAGGGACCCCCCCTGCCACCCTTGCCCACCCCAGGAGGACACCCAAGGACGGAGGGACCCATCCCATGGACATTAAGGTAAGTTCAGGTAAGTATTTTTTTTTAAATTTTTTGTGGCATAGGGGGGCCTGATTTGTGCCCCCCTACATGCCACTATGCCCAATGACCATGCCCAGGGGACAGAAGTCCCCTGGGCATGGCCATTGGGCAAGGGGGCATGACTCCTATCTTTACAATGATAGGAGTCATGTTGATGGGGGATGGGCGTCGAAAAAAAATGGCGCAAGTCGGGTTACGACGATTTTTTCGACGTAACCTGACTTGCCCCATTTTAAGACGCCCATACGCCATTTTCCCCCTACGCCGGCGCTGTCTGGTCTACGTGGTTTTTTCCCACGCAAACCAGGCAGCGCCGGTCTGATTGCGCCGTCTAACGCCATTCCATAAATACGGCGCCCGCATGGCGCTTCAGAATGGCGTTAGACGGCGCAAAATTTTTTGACGCTAAACTGCGTTAGCGCAGTTTAGCGTCAAAAAGTATAAATATGGGCCTATCTCTATGATGGTGGAACTCACTATTGATCCGGACCCAATGGTGGCGTTTCTGGCACTACTACTGGCCAAGTGCCAAATCACAGTCTGCTGGCTTAGTAGCAGGGTTCCCACTATGACTGACTGGCTACACAACTTGATTTTTTGTGATCGCACTGGCGAGCTATATGCGTCATTGTAACCCCCCACATCCAGACCCCGGGACATCTGGCAGCCACTGAAAGAATACTACACATGATGGAAGCTGGAGGCTCATGGGCCAACCCCCACTGGCTACACCACCTTAAAAACTACAAACCGACCACAGGTTGGCTCTCTCCCCCACCCTTTGATCCTATGTGGCCACCTGAGGAGATGGCCCTCTAGTAACTGTTTGTGACTATGGTGGTCATTATGACCCTGGTGGTCAGGTTACTGCCATGCTGGCGATGGCAGTAGTACCGTCACCAGGCCGGCGGTAATAACCACTGAATAATGACCATGGCAGTGATCCCTCCCATAGACAGCCAGTGCACCACACCAACCGCCAGTGCAGCACGACCAGTGAACACGGCGGTAGCCACCAACAGGCAGGTGGAAGACAAGGATCTGCCCACCATATTATGACATAGCACACCACCAGGATTTCTTGGGCAGTAGCAACGACACCAAAGGCCTGGCGGAAACACATCATTTAAAAAGAGACACTCACCGTACCACGCCCTAGCCGTCCAGGAGCACCAACGCCAACGAAGACGACGACGGTGAGTACAGCCCCCTAGCACACAAAGGAGGGAGAGTGACACACACACACACCATACACACATACCATACATCCAGAACAATCTGCAGAGTAAATCGACTGTAACGGTACCCAGGAGCAATGAAAGCCAAGGCACAGACCTCTGTTCCAACCACTGTTATCATGTTGGATGAAAATTCAAAATCCAAAAACATACACAACTGCATATGTACCCAAAGCCCAGTTCAAAGTGCTAAACCCACAGGGCAAAGTCCACGCCCCAACTTGACTCCTGACAACATCAGGACTCTACTGCTCAGGGGCATCATGTTGGAAATTGGCAGGCACCTCAGGGGGCAGGGGGTTGGGGTGGGTGGTAGGTGCTTCTCATTTCGTTGAGCCTCCTAGCCCACTGGTTCTGGTGGGGGCTCCTTCCCCACTGGTTCTGGAGGGGGCTCCTTGCCCTCTGGTGATGGAGGGGGCTCCTTGCCCACTGGTTTTGGAGGGGGGCCTTGCACTCTGGTGATGGAGGGGGCTCTTTGCCTAATGGTTCTGGAGGGAGGTCCCTGCCCTCTGGTGATGGAGGGGGCTCCTTGCCCACGGTTTCTGGAGGGGGGTCCTTGCCCATTGGTTCTGGAGGGGGGTTCTTGCCCACTGGTTCTGGAGGGGGTTCCTTTGCCTCCGTTTTGTGAGGGGCATCCTTGGGCTTAGTTTTGTGAGGGGCCGCCTTCGGGTTAGTTTTGGGAGGGGCCTTCTTGGCCTTAGTTTTGGAAGGGGCCTCCTTGGCCTTGGTTTTGGGAGAGGTCTCCTTGAGCTTTGTCTTAGGAGGGGTTTCCTTGGCCCTAGGTTTTGGAGGTGACTCCATGGTCTTGGTTGTCTTTTTGGGAGGGGCGGCACTGTAGCCCACCGTTTTGAGGGTGGAGGAGTGTCCTTGGGGTGGGGGCCGGTGTTGCGCTCATGTGCCCCTTAGTGGCAGCTGGAGACTTTCGGGGTGGTACAGTGTCAGACTGGGTGCTTGAGGTACTGGGTTGGGGTGGGACCTTCCTCTTATGGGCTGGACGGGGGGAGGTAAGAGGTCAAGGCAGGAAAGGAAAAGCTTCTTATGGCCAATGGGTCAGGATGTGGGAGGAGGGATGGGAGTGGAGGTAGAGGGAGTGGTTGTATGAGGAGGAGGTGTGCTGGACTTGGGTGCAGGTGTATGGACAGTGTACGTGTGTGAAGTGGATGACTGTTGAGGGTCTGAGTGCCAGGATTTGTGTGTCTTTGGAGGGGGCAGACGGGGGAGGACAAACGGGATGTGTGGATGGATGTTGGGGTGGTGTCTGCAAGTGGGGTGGGTGTTTCTGCATGATGTAGTGATGGTGGTGGTGGTGACTGAGCATGTGGTGTGTGGGGTGCGTGTGTGCGGGTCTGCTGTTGTGGTGACTGTGGGCAAGGCTGTGTAGGTGGCAGGTTCAAGGACTGTTGATACAGTGCATGCAGGTGTGAGTGCTGATGTGACTGTGAGGGAGGAGGAGGAGGGGGAGACAGTGAAGGCACTGGATGATGTGTGTGCATTTGTCTGTTGGCAGTGTGAGTGATTGTGGACTGAAGTGTGCTGCCTGTGTTTGTCTGTGCGAGTCTTGTGTGATGTTTTGTATGCATGCTTGTCTGAATCTGTGTATGGGATGGGTTGGGGGTGAGGAGACTGGGACTGCGAAGTGGTACTTGGAGGGGGGATGGAAGAAACAGGGACACTGGCTGCCGTCAGTGAAGAGGCCAGAGCCTGAAACGATCTCTGTAGGGCCGCCAAGCCACAGTGAATGCCCTCCAGGAAGGCATTGCATTGCTGCATCTCAGATGCCAGCCCCTGGATGGCATTCACTATTGTTGACTGCCCTACCGAGATGGATCTCAGGAGGTCAAAAGCGTCCTCACTGAGGGCAGCAGTGCTGACTAGGGCACGGCCTGAGGTGCCTGGGGTGAAGGAGATGCCCACCCTCCTGGAGCAACTCAGTGGGGGGCTACTGGGAGGGTGGTGCTAGTACGTGGTTGGCAGTAGAACCTGCATCTGGGGTGGTCCCAGAGGGGTCCACCACCACAAGGGTTCTCCCATCGGAGGAGGAATCAGAGTCAGTGGTATCAGCTCCTGTCCCCGCTGTGGTGCTCCCCTCGCCTTCCGTCCCACTGGTGCCCTCGGTGTTGGTGGATTCTGCCTCCTGAGTCCCGTGGGCTGCAGCTCTTTCACTCGCCAGTGCCCCTGCATCCTCGCCAGATGATGCTAATGTACACATGGACATGATGACAAAAGGAGAGCGCGAGGGGAGAAAAAAAGGGAGCACAGGGTCAATCACAGCACCAACAGCACAGATGACATACACATCACTGTCACACACTGAGACTGATAATGGGCAGTATGGACCACAACGGCATTCCATTGGCTAAGTACCACAGCAGGTAGGAGCCAAACAATGCCAGCTACACACCAACTGAGACCAACTAAGCCCTGTCTGCCATGGAAAGCCAGCTACCTAGATATCAAAAACATGCAATTCAGCCTCTTAACCTAAGTTGGACCGCGCAGCAATGTCTAAACTGGCACATTGGGCCATGCAATGACTAGTACCCTGCACCCAAATCCAATGCCAGGCAACAGAGATGGTGGTCAAACACACTATACTCACCCCCTTGTGGCTGCTGTTATGCCCTCAAGCGCCCATCCAGCTCTGGGTAGGCCACTGCCAATATGCGGGCCATCAGTGGGGTCAGCTTCCGACGGGCACTCATCCCTCATTAGGAGGCCATCCCCAGCTGGGCCTCCATGGCCTTCTGGGCACAGCGTCTTAGGTCCTCCCACTGTTTCCTGCAGTGGGTGCTCCGCCTCCTGCAGACCCTTAGGGTCTGCACAGCCTTAGCAATGGCACGCCTCAACCCCTTCTTCTGATGGGCACTGACCTGCAGAGGAAACAAACAGTGGGACACCATGAACCAGACAATCCAGCCTGTCACACATATGGCCTACAAACTGCATTAGCCCCTCATCAGGCACACACCTGACCCGTACCCCTGCATTTACTCTTCCACCAGCCATACCCCCCAAATGACACACTGCCAGCACACACGCACAGCTCCATGCAGCCATGTTGCATGCAATGTACCTATGGTGTACTCACCTGTTGGTCTGGAGGCCGATACAACTTCCCATATGGGGTAGGACACCATCTACGAGCCTCTCCAACTCCCTCGACATGAAGGCTGGGGCCCTTTCCCCTGTTGCACGTGCCATGGCAGGTTCCAGACACAGGTCACACCAGCACATGCAGTGGGGATGTTGTCCTGTGGAAAGTCAGGAATCAAGTGAAGTGGTAGTAATACAATTGCGGTCACGTCCACAGTGGTGAACACCATCTCCGCCGACGTTGATCATCATTGCTTTCCATACTCCATAGAGGGCCGTGTTAGCCAATGAGGAATTGGATGGCGGTGCAGACCACTTCCCGCCATAACCCGAACACCGGCAGAGTGAGGTCACTTCCACCTTTCCCTGCATACAGGAAAGGCGGTTGCCATTTTCTAATGCTAGTACATATGTACAGATTAATAAGTGCATCATTGTAGTCGAATGTACTCACCTAGACAATTCTAGTGTCCAACATACAAGCAGGCTCTGTGAACACTCCTGTAGTGTGTTCATGGTTCCTGTTGTCACTCCCTTATTACTTTTGGGTCCCTTAGGTACCAACCACTGCAGAGGAATAGGAGGAGGAGGAGGCAACCACGCGTGTACAGACCCCCTGTTGACTTGGCTAAACTGGAGGACAGGCACATCATACTCACCCATCGTCTGGACAGGGCCACAATCAGTGTGCACAATTGGAGCCTGATCTGCTACCTACTATCCGTTGCACACCAGTAATACCCCCTCTTGTGCAGGTACTCTCAGTGCTCCATTTCCTGGCAACTGGATCTTTCCAGGTGACAGTGGGTGTGGCTGCAGGAATGTCACAGCCAATGTTCTCTATTGTGCTTGCAAGGGTTTTGGCAGCCTTGCCCAAACACATATGCAGCTACATCACATTTCCCCAGGTAGATGATTTACCCACTGTGAAGTCTGGATTCTATGCAATGGGACATATACCACATGTGATTGGGCCCTTTGACGGGGCCCATATTGCCTTAGTCCCCCCGAGGACCAATGAACAAGTGTACAGGAATAGGAAGAGTTTCCACTCACTCAATGTCCAGATGGTGTGCCTTGATGACCAGTACATCTCCCACGTCATTGCCAAGTATCCTGGGTCAGTGCATGATGCCTTTGTCCTGAGGAACAGCAGCTGATGACACAACTACAGAGGCACAGAGAGTGGCTTATAGGTGATCCTGAGTACCCACCCAATGTATGTCAGTGTATGCTATCAGGAGTCATATCCCATGCCATTGTGCAGGGCTAATGTGTGTCCCTCACTTCTTACAGGTGATTCCCGCTACCCAAACCTGTCCTGGCTCCTGACCCCTGTTAGGAATCCAAGAGCAGGGGCTGAGAATAGGTACAATGATGCTCATGGTCGTACCAGGAGGATTGTTGAAAGGACCTTTGGGCTCCTGAAGGCTAGGTTCAGGTGCTTCCATCTGACAGGTTGAGCCCTATGCTACTCCCCTGAGAAGGTCTGCAAGATTGTTGTTGTGTGCTGCATGTTGCACAATGTGGCCTCTGCAGGAGGAGGGGGTGACAATGCAGCTGTGGCAGCAGTGGACAGTGAGGACAGTGAGGAGGAAGAACATGTGGACCACAGGACACATATGATCCAGCAGTAATTCCAATGAAACTCAGGTAAGTCTGTTGAACTAAACATTTCTCCATTTCAGTGTTGTGCTGTGTGGCTGTAGCATAATGCTAGTCATTACCTTTGCATCCCACCTGACTGTCACCTATGTCTTCCCTTATTGCAGATGTTGCTGTGGTTACAACAGTGTAATGCTGTGATGTGTACAGACTGCTGAGACACATTTGTAGGATAAATCAACATATTACAGGACTTTTACACAGGATCATGAAGTTCATAACAGTTTTATACATTGTATATTACCTTCAGCTAAAGCACTATTACTAAAGTTTTGTCCAAGGGTGTTTATTAAAAATTGGTATACAATGCAAAGTGCAATAGAGTGGGGTGATGGTTGGGATTAGTCCAGTATAGTGGGCCAGTCTGTAGCATAGGTCCAGTGTCCAAGGGGCCATAGGAAGGGGAGCAATGGCAGGTGACACAGTGGAACACAAGGGGGACATTTAGGAGGGGCTAATTTCCTGGCGGTGATCTTGGCAAGTGTCTCTGGTGTCTGGCTGGGTCACAGGGACTGTTTGGGGGGTGGTTCACCTTCTACAGGGGGAGGGGTGCTGGGGCCTGTGGGTCCTGTGGCAGGGTCTCCTGTCCACTAGCTGCAACAGATGTGGAGGTCTGGTCAGTACACTGGCTAGTGGAAGGTGCCCGCTGGTGTGCTGTGTAGTCCCTCATGATGTTGGCCATATCACCCAGCACCCCTGCATTGGAGACCATGGTGGTGTTCAGGGCATGCAATTCCTGCTTGATCTCCTGGTGATGTTCCCCTCTGCAGCCACTGGTTCTCCAGCATGTTGTTTATCACCTGGCCAATTTTGTCCTGGGATTGTTGGTAGTCGGCTCCTTGAGCTTGTCCTCTCCCTGGCACACAGCTGTCCTCCAACCGTCTCTGGCCACCTGTGACCCCTGAATGTTGTGCCCCCGGCCACTGACCCCACGACCCTCATTGTCTTGCCTGTGAGGTGTGGACTGGGGTCTCTGTACTGGTGAGCACACTACTGATTGACGTGTTGTAAAGACAGAGGTCTGGGGATGTTGGGTGGCTGCTGTGGTGTTGGATTCTGTGGGGGGAGGCTCTGTAGTGGATTGGGTGTGGGCTGGGGTAGCCGACCGACCAGTGGTCCCAGATTGGTCAGAGAGTTCATCCAGATCCAGAGTTGCTTTTCATCACTGGAGGCATCTTCTGGTGGGGGACTGGGTAGCCGTGGCACCTCCTCGCTGCTGAGATTGGCTGGGGCACCTGTGAGGATGTAAGTGGTGTATTATGCTACATCTCTGTGACATATTCTGCATCACTAGCCTCCCCTATATTATTTCAGTTGCCCTGCCACCTTTGTGTATGGTGACGGATTGTGAGATTGTTATTTCTCCATGCTGTGCAGAGCTGGGTGAGATGTGCATGCAGTTGATATGGCATGCAGGGCTTGGCATTTAGGTTTGTTAATTGGGGTGGTGCAATGTGTGGGATGGCGTTGGGTGATGGGAGTCAGGGTGAGGGGTCGAGATGGCATGCAGGCATGGGGGGGTTGATAGCTTGTAAATGCTGACTCACCAGTGTCCAGTACTTCAGCTACTCCAGTGAGTCCCTCAGGATGCAGGATCGCCAAGACTTGTTCCTCCCATGCTGTCAGCTGTAGGGGAGAAGATAGGGGTCCTGTGCCAGTCCTCTGGATGGTGAGCTCGTGCCTTGCTGCAATGGAATGCACCTTCCCCGTAGGTTGTTACACCTCTTCCTAATGTCGTCCCTTGTGCGTGGATGTAGTCCCATGGCGTTCACCCTGTCCACGATCCTCTTCTATAGCTCCATCTTCCTGGCAATGGATATCTGCTGGACCTGTGCTCCAAACAGCTGTGGCACTATCCTGACTATTTCCTCAACCATGACCCGCAACTCCTCATCGGTGAAACGAGGGTGCCTTTGTGGGGACATAGGTATTATGTGGTGTGTGTAGGTTGTTTAGAGGGTAATGTGTGATGTGGTGGTGTGTGTGGTGCATGTGGGATGAATAGGTAGTTGTGATATGTGTGTGCAGTTCTCTTTTGGATTAGCATCGCAAAATGTAGTCATCTTGTTGTGTTAGCAAAGGATTGTGGGTGATGTGGGTGTGTGTTTTATAATGCTGTTGGTGGGTGTGTGGGGTGGGTGAATTTGTGTCCAGTATGAGTTTTTTGTTCTGGCAACTGTTGACTTGTTTGTATTTGGGTGGCCTTATCTGCCATGGCGGTGTTCACTGCCAATGGTTTACTACTGTTGAATGTCTGCTGTGGTGATTCGTGGGTCATTATTTGGGGGCATAGCATTGGTGGCGTAACAGTATGGGTGGTAGTTCTGTTAGTTTATCACTTTCAGTGGGTCTGGCGGATTTGTGGTTCTGGCTGTTTTCTGTCGCTTTTGTGTGTATGTGTCATAATCTGGCAGACAGATGTTTGCCTCTGCGGCGGTATGTTGGCAGCAGTCACCACAACGTATTTGGAATTTTCTGCCGATGTCCTAATGAGGGCCTACGTGCTATCCTGCCAGAATATACCCCTAACAGTTCCAGCATACACTGTTTCTCTACCCACCGTATCCTGCTGTGTATATGCTTAGAACCTGCTGATTATGATATCAACAATAATGCTTATGTTTGTTGAAAATATAAATAAAGTTTAAAAAAAACACTCAACGGATAACTAAAGACTTTAACTCAAAAAGAAGCAGGTGTTCTGTGAAGGTACAACCAGCTGAAATAATTTAGCTGTGCCCCAGCGAACATGTTTTATAAAAGTCCAAGCTTGCACTGAGTGTGCAAGTACATCAATCAAGTCAACACTCTCTTGGGGAGCCAGTAGTCCTCTTCTGCCAGATTGGAAACATTAAGGTTAAGCAGTGCATGTTACATCACAATTTTCAAAGTTCTTGGCTAAAAAGACACCGGTTTTACTAGCAGTTCCGAAGTGGAGCTAATGAAATATTGCAATGCTTCAGAGCATGTTACAGGACCCAGGAGCACTATTTCTTTATCGCAGCTAGGCATGGATGTGCAAATGAGATTACTGTGCACTTAAGTGCACCTAATGTAAAGCTAGGGGCATACTCAGCAAATATATCGGATCCACAGTAGCAGTGGTTCCTATTTCGTACACTTTGCCCCAGTGGAAAAGCTGGCAACATTGGTTTTAAGTACTGTACCAGGATATCATGCCCTTTACTGTGGCTGTGCCATTTAGCATAAGATGACAATTTCTGTGCAGAAAAAAAAAATCCGATTTGAAATATTTTTTACGTGGTTGCTGTCATCATATGCCAAGGCACATTCAAAATTGGTGATCATATATTTTCTTAGCCAGCTGATGATTGCCAAACCTGTTTCATGACCGCCACTATTGTGCCTCTCGGTCCCAGTTGGCCTAGCTAGTTGCTAATTCTTGTGCACTGTCCAAGCCGTTCAGAATCTAGCTTTTCTTTCCCCATTCTCATGTTGCAAAGATTTGCCTCGTATTTACCCAGCTTCCAGTCACAGTTTATTTCCCTTCTCTACATACTAGATTCACACATCCCAGATGTCCTAAACTAAATGATCTCATTCATAATGGACACATTCTTATCTTCTCCACCCTCAAACCTCATTCAGTCACCAACCTTCCCTGCATTGGCCAAAGTTTCAGATCAGAAAACGCCCACCATCCAGACACTGCTGATCTCATTCTGACCCACACGCTGAATCTACTGTGCATTACGGAAATATGGCTCAATGCACGCTCCCCGTCCATTCTGGACTCACTAATCCATAAATTTACTTGATAATATGTGATGACAGGCAAACTTAATATGGGGGAGGAGTTGCTGTTATCCGCAAGGATGTGGTCACTTGCACACAGATTTCCACCGTTCAATCTTTCTTTTGGATGCCTTAAAATTGCCATTAACCTATCACCTTCTTCAAAGCTGTTTTTCATTTAACATCCACTGATTTTTAAAGCTGAGATTCTTGCATAGGGATTCAGAATTCTCCATGAAGCAACTGCTGTCTTTCAACCTACACTGGATCATACATGGATTGGTGAAATGCAAAATGTGAAACATTCAAATCCCTTAAATCTCACTCACACCTGCACGATCACCATCTTCTTTATTCTGCCTTTCTTTGCCTTTCCCTGCCACATCAAACAGACTATTTTAGACATCAATATTTTGGTCTTAAGGATCTTACGGCAACCTAATGACTCTTCCTGTCAGGTACACGGGGATATGACCACTTTGATAATCCATTTAAAATACCCACATCTACATTGCCACCTCTGTGCAAAGAACTTGTCCAAAACACTTGAAAAGTATCCATAAAAAAAATAGGGGGTCATTCCCACCCTGGTGGTCGGTGTAAAAGCGGCGGCCAACCCGCAAACAGGCAGGCGGCCAAAAAAATGGAATTCCGACCCTGGTGGGAACCGCCAACACAGCCCGCCACTTTAACACTCCGACCGCCACGGCGGTACAGACAAGCAGCGCGGCGGTCACCGCCAACAGACAGGCAGCAGACAATGTACCGCCCACCCTATCACAACTCACCAATCCGCCACCTTTTCCGGGGCGGGAGCCCCGCCGATAAAAACACGGCGGAAACAGACTTCGAACGGGAAAACGCTCACCTCTACACACTCCACAAGGAATCTGGACAGCATGGAACCCGAACTACACATCCTACCAGCTATTGTCTACCTGCTCCTCTACCAGGGGCACGAACGCCGGCGCAGAAGACAACGGTGAGTACTGCACCTACGACACAGGGGAGGGAGGAGGCAAAAAATTACGGGGACACACATACGCCACACACCCACCCCCATCCTCACCCACTACAACACACACATCAATGCAGAGCAACAAGTCAGAGTGACACCCCCCAACCCCCCCGGAAGAATGCAAAGACAAAATAAAATGAACATTAAAAATGAAGTATATTATAGCATAATTGAAGTTAAGTGAAATATGAAATATATAAATACAATATATTACATCATGAACAATATATACATAGGTCAAAAGTACGGCCATATTGGCTATCATCCATTGTTCGTGGGCCAATGGGCCTAAACACATGGGCAAAGCCCACCCACGAGACCCGATTCCATTGGAGAGAACACTGCAGGGGCATCAGATAGTAAAACGACAGGCACCTCAGGGGGAAGGGAAGGGGGGCACCTCAGCCAGTTGAGTCCACGACGCCAGATCCATGAGGGGCCTCCATGGCCACTGTACCATCCTGGGGAGTGCAAAGCCACAGTCTCACAAGTCTCTACAGTGGGTGGGCTGCCCACTATACCATCCTGGGGAGTGCAAAGCCACAGTCTCTCAAGTCTCTACAGTGGGTGGCTTGCCCACTGATCCATCCTGGGGAGTTCAAAGCCACAGTCCATCAAGTGGATTACAGACTCCACTGGTTCTGGAGGAGGCATGGTGCCCAGAGTGCTTCGTGAAGCCCTGGCCGACACAGATCTGGCCCTGCCAATGGGCCAGCGGTGCTTGAGATGAAGGGCCCAGCGGAGCGGTGCTTGACAGGAAGGGCCCAGCGGAGCGGTGCTTGACAGGAAGGGAACAGCGGAGCGGTGCTTGAGATGAAGGGCCCAGCGGAGCGGTGCTTGACAGGAAGGGAGCAGCGGAGCGGTGCTTGAGATGAAGGGCCCAGCGGAGCGGTGCTTGAGATGAAGGGCCCAGCGGAGCGGTGCTTGACAGGAAGGGCCCAGCGGAGCGGTGCTTGACAGGAAGGGCCCAGCGGAGCGGTGCTTGAGATGAAGGGCCCAGCGGAGCGGTGCTTGACAGGAAGGACCCAGCGGAGCGGTGCTTGACAGGAAGGGCCCAGCGGAGCGATGCTTGACAGGAAGGGACCAGCGGAGCGGTGCTTGAGATGAAGGGCCCAGATGAGCGGTGCTTGACAGGAAGGGCCCAGCGGAGCGGTGCTTGAGATGAAGGGCCCAGCGGAGCGGTGCTTGAGATGAAGGGCCCAGCGGAGCGGTGCTTGACAGGAAGGGCCCAGCGGAGCGGTGCTTGAGATGAAGGGCACAGCGGAGCGGTGCTTGACAGGAAGGGCCCAGAGGAGCGGTGCTTGACAGGAAGGGCCCAACGGAGCGGTGCTTGAGATGAAGGGCCCAGCGGAGCGGTGCTTGACAGCAAGGGCCCAGCGAAGCGGTGCTTGACAGGAAGGGCCCAGCGGAGCGGTGCTTGAGATGAAGGGCCCAGCGGAGCGGTGCTTGACAGGAAGGGCCCAGAGGAGCGGTGCTTGAGAAGAAGGGCCCTGCGGAGCGGTGCTTGAGAGGAAGGGCCCAGCGGAGCGGTGCTTGAGAGGAAGGGCCCAGCGGAGCGGTGCTTGAGATGAAGGGCCCAGCGGAGCGGTGCTTGAGAGGAAGGGCCCAGCGGAGCGGTGCTTGACAGGAAGGGCCCAGCGGAGCGGTGCTTGACAGGAAGGGCCCAGCGGAGCGGTGCTTGACAGGAAGGGCCCAGCGGAGCGGTGCTTGACAGGAAGGGCCCAGCGGAGCGGTGCTTGAGAAGAAGGGCCCTGCGGAGCGGTGCTTGAGAGGAAGGGCCCAGCGGAGCGGTGCTTGAGAGGAAGGGCCCAGCGGAGCGGTGCTTGAGATGAAGGGCCCAGCGGAGCGGTGCTTGAGAGGAAGGGCCCAGCGGAGCGGTGCTTGACAGGAAGGGCCCAGCGGAGCGGTGCTTGACAGGAAGGGCCCAGCGGAGCGGTGCTTGACAGGAAGGGCCCAGCGGAGCGGTGCTTGACAGGAAGGGCCCAGAGGAGCGGTGCTTGAGAAGAAGGGCCCTGCGGAGCGGTGCTTGAGAGGAAGGGCCCAGCGGAGCGGTGCTTGAGAGGAAGGGCCCAGCGGAGCGGTGCTTGAGATGAAGGGCCCAGCGGAGCGGTGCTTGAGAGGAAGGGCCCAGCGGAGCGGTGCTTGACAGGAAGGGCCCAGCGGAGCGGTGCTTGACAGGAAGGGCCCAGCGGAGCGGTGCTTGACAGGAAGGGCCCAGCGGAGCGGTGCTTGACAGGAAGGGCCCAGCGGAGCGGTGCTTGAGAGGAAGGGCCCAGCGGAGCGGTGCTTGACAGGAAGGGCCCAGCGGAGCGGTGCTTGAGAGGAAGGGCCCAGCGGAGCGGTGCTTGAGAGGAAGGGCCCAGCGGAGCGGTGCTTGACAGGAAGGGCCCAGCGGAGCGGCGCTTGAGAGGAAGGGCCCAGCGGAGCGGTGCTTGAGATGAAGGGCCCAGCGGAGCGGCGCTTGAGAGGAAGGGCCCAGCGGAGCGGTGCTTGAGATGAAGGGCCCAGCGGAGCGGTGCTTGACAGGAAGGGCCCAGCGGAGCGGTGCTTGACAGGAAGGGCCCAGCGGAGCGGTGCTTGAGAGGAAGGGCCCAGCGGAGCGGTGCTTGACAGGAAGGGCCCAGCGGAGCGGTGCTTGAGAGGAAGGGCCCAGCGGAGCGGTGCTTGAGAGGAAGGGCCCAGCGGAGCAGTGCTTCACAGGAAGGGCCCAGCGGAGCGGTGCTTCACAGGAAGGGCCCAGCGGAGCAGTGCTTGAGAGAAAGGGCCCAGCGGAGCGGTGCTTGAGATGAAGGGCCCAGCGGAGCGGTGCTTGAGAGGAAGGGCCCAGCGGAGCGGTGCTTCACAGGAAGGGCCCAGCGGAGCAGTGCTTGAGAGAAAGGGCCCAGCGGAGCGGTGCTTGAGATGAAGGGCCCAGCGGAGCGGTGCTTGAGATGAAGGGCCCAGCGGAGCGGTGCTTGAGATAAAGGGCCCAGCGGAGCAGTGCTTGACAGGAAGGGCCCAGCGGAGCGGTGCTTGACAGGAAGGGCCCAGCGGAGCGGTGCTTGACAGGAAGGGCCCAGCGGAGCGGTGCTTGAGATGAAGGGCCCAGCGGAGCGGTGCTTGACAGAAAGGGCCCAGCGGAGCGGTGCTTGACAGGAAGGGCCAAGCGGAGCGGTGCTTGAGATGAAGGGCCCAGCGGAGCGGTGCTTGAGATGAAGGGCCCAGCGGAGCGGTGCTTGAGATGAAGGGCCCAGCGGAGCGGTGCTTGAGAGGAAGGGCCCAGCGGAGCGGTGCTTGACAGGAAGGGCCCAGCGGAGCGGTGCTTGACAGGAAGGGCCCAGCGGAGCGGTGCTTGACAGGAAGGGCCCAGCGGAGCGGTGCTTGAGAGGAAGGGCCCAGCGGAGCGGTGCTTGACAAGAAGGGCCCAGCGGAGCGGTGCTTGACAGGAAGGGCCCAGCGGAGCGGTGCTTGAGAGGAAGGGCCCAGCGAAGCGGTGCTTGAGATGAAGGGCCCAGCGGAGCGGTGCTTGAGAGGAAGGGCCCAGCGGAGCGGTGCTTGAGAGGAAGGGCCCAGCGGAGCGGTGCTTGACAGGAAGGGCCTAGCGGAGCGGTGCTTGAGAGGAAGGGCCCAGCGGAGCGGTGCTTGACAGGAAGGGCCCAGCGGAGCGGTGCTTGACAGGAAGGGCCCAGCGGAGCGGTGCTTGAGAGGAAGGGCCCAGCGGAGCGGTGCTTGAGAGGAAGGGCCCAGCGGAGCGGTGCTTGACAGGAAGGGCCCAGCGGAGCGGTGCCTGACAGGAAGGGCCCAGCGGAGTGGTGCTTGTCAGGAAGGGCCCAGCGGAGCGGTGCTTAAGAGGAAGGGCCCAGCGGAGCGGTGCTTGAGATGAAGGGCCCAGCGGAGCGGTGCTTGAGATGAAGGGCCCAGCGGAGCGGTGCTTGAGATGAAGGGCCCAGCGGAGCGGTGCTTGACAGCAAGGGCCCAGCGGAGCGGTGCTTGAGAGGAAGGGCCCAGCGGAGCGGTGCTTGACAGGAAGGGCCCTGCGGAGCGGTGCTTGAGATGAAGGGCCCAGCGGAGCGGTGCTTGACAGGAAGGGCCCAGCGTAGCGGTGCTTGAGAGGAAGGGCCCAGCGGAGCGGTGCTTGAGATGAAGGGCCCAGCGGAGCGGTGCTTGACAGGAAGGGCCCAGCGGAGCGGTGCTTGACAGGAAGGACCCAGCGGAGCGGTGCTTGAGAGGAAGGGCCCAGCGGAGCGGTGCTTGAGAGGAAGGGCCCAGCGGAGCAGTGCTTCACAGGAAGGGCCCAGAGGAGCGGTGCTTCACAGGAAGGGCCCAGCGGAGCAGTGCTTGAGAGAAAGGGCCCAGCGGAGCGGTGCTTGAGATGAAGGGCCCAGCGGAGCGGTGCTTGAGAGGAAGGGCCCAGCGGAGCGGTGCTTCATAGGAAGGGCCCAGCGGAGCAGTGCTTGAGAGAAAGGGCCCAGCGGAGCGGTGCTTGAGATGAAGGGCCAAGCGGAGCGGTGCTTGAGAGGAAGGGCCCAGCGGAGCGGTGCTTGAGATGAAGGGCCCAGCGGAGCGGTGCTTGACAGGAAGGGCCCAGCGGAGCGGTGCTTGACAGGAAGGGCCCAGCGGAGCGGTGCTTGAGAGGAAGGGCCCAGCGAAGCGGTGCTTGAGATGAAGGGCCCAGCGGAGCGGTGCTTGAGAGGAAGGGCCCAGCGGAGCGGTGCTTGAGAGGAAGGGCCCAGCGGAGCGGTGCTTGACAGGAAGGGCCTAGCGGAGCGGTGCTTGAGAGGAAGGGCTAGCGGAGCGGTGCTTGACAGGAAGGGCCCAGCGGAGCGGTGCTTGAGAGGAAGGGCCCAGCGGAGCGGTGCTTGAGAGGAAGGGCCCAGCGGAGCGGTGCTTGACAGGAAGGGCCCAGCGGAGCGGTGCCTGACAGGAAGGGCCCAGCGGAGTGGTGCTTGTCAGGAAGGGCCCAGCGGAGCGGTGCTTAAGAGGAAGGGCCCAGCGGAGCGGTGCTTGAGATGAAGGGCCCAGCGGAGCGGTGCTTGAGATGAAGGGCCCAGCGGAGCAGTGCTTGAGAGAAAGGGCCCAGCGGAGCGGTGCTTGAGATGAAGGGCCCAGCGGAGCGGTGCTTGAGATGAAGGGCCCAGCGGAGCGGTGCTTGAGATAAAGGGCCCAGCGGAGCAGTGCTTGACAGGAAGGGCCCAGCGGAGCGGTGCTTGACAGGAAGGGCCCAGCGGAGCGGTGCTTGACAGGAAGGGCCCAGCGGAGCGGTGCTTGAGATGAAGGGCCCAGCGGAGCGGTGCTTGACAGAAAGGGCCCAGCGGAGCGGTGCTTGACAGGAAGGGCCCAGCGGAGCGGTGCTTGAGATGAAGGGCCCAGCGGAGCGGTGCTTGAGATGAAGGGCCCAGCGGAGCGGTGCTTGAGATGAAGGGCCCAGCGGAGCGGTGCTTGAGAGGAAGGGCCCAGCGGAGCGGTGCTTGACAGGAAGGGCCCAGCGGAGCGGTGCTTGACAGGAAGGGCCCAGCGGAGCGGTGCTTGACAGGAAGGGCCCAGCGGAGCGGTGCTTGAGAGGAAGGGCCCAGCGGAGCGGTGCTTGACAAGAAGGGCCCAGCGGAGCGGTGCTTGACAGGAAGGGCCCAGCGGAGCGGTGCTTGAGAGGAAGGGCCCAGCGAAGCGGTGCTTGAGATGAAGGGCCCAGCGGAGCGGTGCTTGAGAGGAAGGGCCCAGCGGAGCGGTGCTTGAGAGGAAGGGCCCAGCGGAGCGGTGCTTGACAGGAAGGGCCTAGCGGAGCGGTGCTTGAGAGGAAGGGCCCAGCGGAGCGGTGCTTGACAGGAAGGGCCCAGCGGAGCGGTGCTTGACAGGAAGGGCCCAGCGGAGCGGTGCTTGAGAGGAAGGGCCCAGCGGAGCGGTGCTTGAGAGGAAGGGCCCAGCGGAGCGGTGCTTGACAGGAAGGGCCCAGCGGAGCGGTGCCTGACAGGAAGGGCCCAGCGGAGTGGTGCTTGTCAGGAAGGGCCCAGCGGAGCGGTGCTTAAGAGGAAGGGCCCAGCGGAGCGGTGCTTGAGATGAAGGGCCCAGCGGAGCGGTGCTTGAGATGAAGGGCCCAGCGGAGCGGTGCTTGAGATGAAGGGCCCAGCGGAGCGGTGCTTGACAGCAAGGGCCCAGCGGAGCGGTGCTTGAGAGGAAGGGCCCAGCGGAGCGGTGCTTGACAGGAAGGGCCCTGCGGAGCGGTGCTTGAGATGAAGGGCCCAGCGGAGCGGTGCTTGACAGGAAGGGCCCAGCGGAGCGGTGCTTGAGAGGAAGGGCCCAGCGGAGCGGTGCTTGAGATGAAGGGCCCAGCGGAGCGGTGCTTGACAGGAAGGGCCCAGCGGAGCGGTGCTTGACAGGAAGGACCCAGCGGAGCGGTGCTTGAGAGGAAGGGCCCAGCGGAGCGGTGCTTGAGAGGAAGGGCCCAGCGGAGCAGTGCTTCACAGGAAGGGCCCAGAGGAGCGGTGCTTCACAGGAAGGGCCCAGCGGAGCAGTGCTTGAGAGAAAGGGCCCAGCGGAGCGGTGCTTGAGATGAAGGGCCCAGCGGAGCGGTGCTTGAGAGGAAGGGCCCAGCGGAGCGGTGCTTCATAGGAAGGGCCCAGCGGAGCAGTGCTTGAGAGAAAGGGCCCAGCGGAGCGGTGCTTGAGATGAAGGGCCAAGCGGAGCGGTGCTTGAGAGGAAGGGCCCAGCGGAGCGGTGCTTGAGATGAAGGGCCCAGCGGAGCGGTGCTTGACAGGAAGGGCCCAGCGGAGCGGTGCTTGACAGGAAGGGCCCAGCGGAGCGGTGCTTGAGAGGAAGGGCCCAGCGAAGCGGTGCTTGAGATGAAGGGCCCAGCGGAGCGGTGCTTGAGAGGAAGGGCCCAGCGGAGCGGTGCTTGAGAGGAAGGGCCCAGCGGAGCGGTGCTTGACAGGAAGGGCCTAGCGGAGCGGTGCTTGAGAGGAAGGGCCCAGCGGAGCGGTGCTTGACAGGAAGGGCCCAGCGGAGCGGTGCTTGAGAGGAAGGGCCCAGCGGAGCGGTGCTTGAGAGGAAGGGCCCAGCGGAGCGGTGCTTGACAGGAAGGGCCCAGCGGAGCGGTGCCTGACAGGAAGGGCCCAGCGGAGTGGTGCTTGTCAGGAAGGGCCCAGCGGAGCGGTGCTTAAGAGGAAGGGCCCAGCGGAGCGGTGCTTGAGATGAAGGGCCCAGCGGAGCGGTGCTTGAGATGAAGGGCCCAGCGGAGCGGTGCTTGAGATGAAGGGCCCAGCGGAGCGGTGCTTGAGATGAAGGGCCCAGCGGAGCGGTGCTTGACAGCAAGGGCCCAGCGGAGCGGTGCTTGAGAGGAAGGGCCCAGCGGAGCGGTGCTTGACAGGAAGGGCCCTGCGGAGCGGTGCTTGAGATGAAGGGCCCAGCGGAGCGGTGCTTGACAGGAAGGGCCCAGCGGAGCGGTGCTTGAGAGGAAGGGCCCAGCGGAGCGGTGCTTGAGATGAAGGGCCCAGCGGAGCGGTGCTTGACAGGAAGGGCCCAGCGGTGCGGTGCTTGAGATGAAGGGCCCAGCGGAGCGGTGCTTGAGAGGAAGGGCCCAGGGGAGCGGTGCTTGAGATGAAGGGCCCAGCGGAGCGGTGCTTGAGAGGAAGGGCCCAGCGGAGCGGTGCTTGACAGGAAGGGCCCAGCGGAGCGGTGCTTGACAGGAAGGGCCCAGCGGAGCGGTGCTTGAGATGAAGGGCCCAGCGGTGCGGTGCTTGACAGGAAGGGCCCAGCGGAGCGGTGCTTGACAGGAAGGGCCCAGCGGAGCGGTGCTTGAGAGGAAGGGCCCAGCGGAGCGGTGCTTGACAGGAAGGGCCCAGCGGAGCGGTGCTTGACAGGAAGGGCCCAGCGGAGCGGTGCTTGAGATGAAGGGCCCAGCGGAGCGGTGCTTGACAGGAAGGGCCCAGCGGAGCGGTGCTTGAGAGGAAGGGCCCAGCGGAGCGGTGCTTGACAGGAAGGGCCCTGCGGAGCGGTGCTTGAGATGAAGGGCCCAGCGGAGCGGTGCTTGACAGGAAGGGCCCAGCGGAGCGGTGCTTGAGAGGAAGGGCCCAGCGGAGCGGTGCTTGAGATGAAGGGCCCAGCGGAGCGGTGCTTGACAGGAAGGGCCCAGCGGTGCGGTGCTTGAGATGAAGGGCCCAGCGGAGCGGTGCTTGAGAGGAAGGGCCCAGGGGAGCGGTGCTTGAGATGAAGGGCCCAGCGGAGCGGTGCTTGAGAGGAAGGGCCCAGCGGAGCGGTGCTTGACAGGAAGGGCCCAGCGGAGCGGTGCTTGAGAGGAAGGGCCCAGCGGAGCGGTGCTTGACAGGAAGGGCCCAGCGGAGCGGTGCTTGACAGGAAGGGCCCAGCGGAGCGGTGCTTGAGATGAAGGGCCCAGCGGTGCGGTGCTTGACAGGAAGGGCCCAGCGGAGCGGTGCTTGAGAGGAAGGGCCCAGCGGAGCGGTGCTTGACAGGAAGGGCCCAGCGGAGCGGTGCTTGACAGGAAGGGCCCAGCGGAGCGGTGCTTGAGATGAAGGGCCCAGCGGTGCGGTGCTTGACAGGAAGGGCCCAGCGGAGCGGTGCTTGACAGGAAGGGCCCAGCGGAGCGGTGCTTGAGAGGAAGGGCCCAGCGGAGCGGTGCTTGACAGGAAGGGCCCAGCGGAGCGGTGCTTGACAGGAAGGGCCCAGCGGAGCGGTGCTTGAGAGGAAGGGCCCAGCGGAGCAGTGCCTGACAGGAAGGGCCCAGCGGAGCGGTGCCTGACAGGAAGGGCCCAGCGGAGCGGTGCTTGAGATGAAGGGCCCAGCGGAGCGGTGCTTGAGATGAAGGGCCCAGCGGAGCGGTGCTTGAGAGGAAGGGCCCAGTGGAGCGGTGCATGAGAGGAAGGGCCCAGCGGAGCGGTGCCTGACAGGAAGGGCCCAGCGGAGCGGTGCCTGACAGGAAGGGCCCAGCGGAGCGGTGCTTGAGATGAAGGGCCCAGCGGAGCGGTGCTTGAGATGAAGGGCCCAGCGGAGCGGTGCTTGAGAGGAAGGGCCCAGCGGAGCGGTGCTTGAGAGGAAGGGCCCAGCGGAGCGGTGCTTGACAGGAAGGGCCCAGCGGAGCGGTGCTTGACAGGAAGGGCGCAGCGGAGCGGTGCTTGAGAGGAAGGGCCCAGCGGAGCGGTGCTTGAGATGAAGGGCCCAGCGGAGCGGTGCTTGAGAGGAAGGGCCCAGCGGAGCGGTGCTTGAGATGAAGGGCCCAGCGGAGCGGTGGTTGACACGAAGGGCACAGCGGAGCGGTGCTTGAGAGGAAGGGCCCAGCGGAGCGGTGCTTGAGAGGAAGGGCCCAGCGGAGCGGTGCTTGAGAGGAAGGGCCCAGCGGAGCGGTGCTTGACAGGAAGGGCCCAGCGGAGTGGTGCTTGAGATGAAGGGCCCAGCGGAGCGGTGCTTGACAGGAAGGGCCCAGCGGAGCGGTGCTTGACAGGAAGGGCCCAGCAGAGCGGTGCTTGAAATGAAGGGCCCAGCAGAGCGGTGCTTGAGAGGAAGGGCCCAGTTTAGCGGTGCTTGAGAGTAAGGGCCCAGCGGAGCGGTGCTTGAGATGAAGGGCCCAGCGGAGCGGTGCTTGAGATGAAGGGCCCAGCGGAGCGGTGCTTGAGAGGAAGGGCCCAGCGGAGCGGTGCTTGACAGGAAGGGCCCAGCGGAGCGGTGATTGACAGGAAGGGCCCAGCGGAGCGGTGCTTGACAGGAAGGGCCCAGCGGAGCGGTGCTTGACAGGAAGGGCCCAGCGGAGCGGTGCTTGAGAGGAAGGGCCCAGCGGAGCGGTGCTTGACAGGAAGGGCCCAGCGGAGCGGTGCTTGAGAGGAAGGGCCCAGCGGAGCGGTGCTTGAGATGAAGGGCCCAGCGGAGCGGTGCTTGAGAGGAAGGGCCCAGCGGAGCGGTGCTTGAGATGAAGGGCCCAGCGGAGCGGTGCTTGACAGGAAGGGCCCAGCGGAGCGGTGCTTGAGAGGAAGGGCCCAGCGGAGCGGTGTTTGACAGGAAGGGCCCAGCGGAGCGGTGCTTGACAGGAAGGGCCCAGCGGAGCGGTGCTTGACAGGAAGGGCCCAGCGGGGCGGTGCTTGACAGGAAGGGCCCAGCGGAGCGGTGCTTGAGAGGAAGGGCCCAGCGGAGCGGTGCTTGACAGGAAGGGCCCAGCGGAGCGGTGCCTGACAGGAAGGGCCCAGCGGAGCGGTGCTTGAGAGGAAGGGCCCAGCGGAGCGGTGCTTGAGATGAAGGGCCCAGCGGAGCGGTGTTTGAGATGAAGGGCCCAGCGGAGCGGTGCTTGACAGGAAGGGCCCAGCGGAGCGGTGCTTGAGAGGAAGGGCCCAGCGGAGCGGTGCTTGACAGGAAGGGCCCTGCGGAGCGGTGCTTGAGATGAAGGGCCCAGCGGAGCGATGCTTGACAGGAAGGGCCCAGCGGAGCGGTGCTTGACAGGAAGGGCCCAGCGGAGCGGTGCTTGAGAGGAAGGGCCCAGCGGAGCGGTGCTTGAGATGAAGGGCCCAGCGGAGCGGTGCTTGACAGGAAGGGCCCAGCGGAGCGGTGCTTGACAGGAAGGACCCAGCGGAGCGGTACTTGAGAGGAAGGGCCCAGCGGAGCGGTGCTTGACAGGAAGGGCCCAGCGGAGCGGTGCTTCACAGGAAGGGCCCAGCGGAGCAGTGCTTGAGAGAAAGGGCCCAGCGGAGCGGTGCTTGAGATGAAGGGCCCAGCGGAGCGGTGCTTGAGAGGAAGGGCCCAGCGGAGCGGTGCTTCACAGGAAGGGCCCAGCGGAGCAGTGCTTGAGAGAAAGGGCCCAGCGGAGCGGTGCTTGAGATGAAGGGCCCAGCGGAGCGGTGCTTGAGATGAAGGGCCCAGCGGAGCGGTGCTTGACAGGAAGGGCCCAGCGGAGCGGTGCTTGAGAGGAAGGGCCCAGCGGAGCGGTGCTTGACAGGAAGGGCCCTGCGGAGCGGTGCTTGAGATGAAGGGCCCAGCGGAGCGATGCTTGACAGGAAGGGCCCAGCGGAGCGGTGCTTGACAGGAAGGGCCCAGTGGAGCGGTGCTTGAGAGGAAGGGCCCAGCGGAGCGGTGCTTGACAGGAAGGGCCCAGCGGAGCGGTGCTTGAGAGGAAGGGCCCAGCGGAGCGGTGCTTGACAGGAAGGGCCCAGCGGAGCGGTGCCTGACAGGAAGGGCCCAGCGGAGCGGTGCTTGACAGGAAGGGCCCAGCGGAGCGGTGCTTGAGAGGAAGGGCCCAGCGGAGCGGTGCTTGAGATGAAGGGCCCAGCGGAGCGGTGCTTGAGAGGAAGGGCCCAGCGGAGCGGTGCTTCACAGGAAGGGCCCAGCGGAGCGGTGCTTGAGAGAAAGGGCCCAGCGGAGCGGTGCTTGACAGGAAGGGCCCAGCGGAGCGGTGCTTGAGATGAAGGGCCCAGCGGAGCGATGCTTGACAGGAAGGGCCCAGCGGAGCGGTGCTTGACAGGAAGGGCCCAGCGGAGCGGTGCTTGAGAGGAAGGGCCCAGCGGAGCGGTGCTTGAGATGAAGGGCCCAGCGGAGCGGTGCTTGAGAGGAAGGGCCCAGCGGAGCGGTGCTTGACAGGAAGGTCCCAGCGGAGCGGTACTTGAGAGGAAGGGCCCAGCGGAGCGGTGCTTGAGAGGAAGGGCCCAGCGGAGCGGTGCTTGACAGGAAGGGCCCAGCGGAGCGGTGCTTCACAGGAAGGGCCCAGCGGAGCAGTGCTTGAGAGAAAGGGCCCAGCGGAGCGGTGCTTGAGATGAAGGGCCCAGCGGAGCGGTGCTTGAGAGGAAGGGCCCAGCGGAGCGGTGCTTCACAGGAAGGGCCCAGCGGAGCAGTGCTTGAGAGAAAGGGCCCAGCGGAGCGGTGCTTGAGATGAAGGGCCCAGCGGAGCGGTGCTTGAGATGAAGGGCCCAGCGGAGCGGTGCTTGACAGGAAGGGCCCAGCGGAGTGGTGCTTGAGAGGAAGGGCCCAGCGGAGCGGTGCTTGACAGGAAGGGCCCTGCGGAGCGGTGCTTGAGATGAAGGGCCCAGCGGAGCGATGCTTGACAGGAAGGGCCCAGCGGAGCGGTGCTTGACAGGAAGGGCCCAGCGCAGCGGTGCTTGAGAGGAAGGGCCCAGTTGAGCGGTGCTTGAGATGAAGGGCCCAGCGGAGCGGTGCTTGACAGGAAGGGCCCAGCGGAGCGGTGCTTGACAGGAAGGACCCAGCGGAGCGGTACTTGAGAGCAAGGGCCCAGCGGAGCGGTGCTTGAGAGGAAGGGCCCAGCGGAGCGGTGCTTGACAGGAAGGGCCCAGCGGAGCGGTGCTTCACAGGAAGGGCCCAGCGGAGCAGTGCTTGAGAGAAAGGGCCCAGCGGAGCGGTGCTTGAGATGAAGGGCCCAGCGGAGCGGTGCTTGAGAGGAAGGGCCCAGCGGAGCGGTGCTTCACAGGAAGGGCCCAGCGGAGCAGTGCTTGAGAGAAAGGGCCCAGCGGAGCGGTGCTTGAGATGAAGGGCCCAGCGGAGCGGTGCTTGAGAGGAAGGGCCCAGTGGAGCGGTGCTTGAGATGAAGGGCCCAGCAGAGCGGTGCTTGACAGGAAGGGCCCAGCGGAGCGGTGCTTGACAGGAAGGGCCCAGCGGAGCGGTGCTTGACAGGAAGGGCCCAGCGGAGCGGTGCTTGAGATGAAGGGCCCAGCGGAGCGGTGCTTGACAGAAAGGGCCCAGCGGAGCGGTGCTTCACAGGAAGGGCCCAGCGGAGCGGTGCTTGACAGGAAGGGCCCAGCGGAGCGGTGCTTGAGAGGAAGGGCCCAGCGGAGCGGTGCTTGACAGGAAGGGCCCAGCGGTGCGGTGCCTGACAGGAAGGGCCCAGCGGAGCGGTGCTTGACAGGAAGGGCCCAGCGGAGCGGTGCTTGAGAGGAAGGGCCCAGCGGAGCGGTGCTTGAGATGAAGGGCCCAGCGGAGCGGTGCTTGAGATGAAGGGCCCAGCGGAGCGGTGCTTGAGATGAAGGGCCCAGCGGAGCGTTGCTTGACAGGAAGGGCCCAGCGGAGCGGTGCTTGACAGGAAGGGCCCAGCGGAGCGGTGCTTGAGAGGAAGGGCCCAGCGGAGCGGTGCTTGACAGGAAGGGCCCAGCGGAGCGGTGCTTGAGATGAAGGGCCCAGCGGAGCGGTGCTTGACAGGAAGGGCCCAGCGGAGCGGTGCTTGAGATGAAGGGCCCAGCGGAGCGGTGCTTGACAGGAAGGGCCCAGCGGAGCGGTGCTTGAGAGGAAGGGCCCAGCGGAGCGGTGCTTGACAGGAAGGGCCCAGCGGAGCGGTGCTTGAGATGAAGGGCCCAGCGGAGCGGTGCTTGACAGGAAGGGCCCAGCGGAGCGGTGCTTGACAGGAAGGGCCCAGCGGAGCGGTGCTTGAGATGAAGGGCCCAGCGGAGCGGTGCTTGACAGGAAGGGCCCAGCGGAGCGGTGCTTGACAGGAAGGGCCCAGCGGAGCGGTGCTTGAGAGGAAGGGCCCAGCGGAGCGGTGCTTGACAGGAAGGGCCCAGCGGAGCGGTGCTTGACAGGAAGGGCCCAGCGGAGCGGTGCTTGACAGGAAGGGCCCAGCGGAGCGGTGCTTGAGATGAAGGGCCCAGCGGAGCGGTGCTTGACAGAAAGGGCCCAGCGGAGCGGTGCTTGACAGGAAGGGCCCAGCGGAGCGGTGCTTCACAGGAAGGGCCCAGCGGAGCGGTGCTTGAGAGGAAGGGCCCAGCGGAGAGGTGCTTGACAGGAAGGGCCCAGCGGAGCGGTGCCTGACAGGAAGGGCCCAGCGGAGCGGTGCTTGACAGGAAGGGCCCAGCGGAGCGGTGCTTGAGATGAAGGGCCCAGCGGAGCGGTGCTTGAGATGAAGGGCCCAGCGGAGCGGTGCTTGAGAGGAAGGGCCCAGCGGAGCGGTGCTTGAGAGTAAGGGCCCAGCGGAGCGGTGCTTGACAGGAAGGGCCCAGCGGAGCGGTGCTTGACAGGAAGGGCCCAGCAGAGCGGTGCTTGAGAGTAAGGGCCCAGCGGAGCGGTGCTTGAGAAGAAGGGCCCAGCGGAGCGGTGCTTGAGAGGAAGGGCCCAGTGGAGCGGTGCTTGAGATGAAGGGCCCAGCGGAGCGGTGGTTGACACGAAGGGCCCAGCGGAGCGGTGCTTGAGAGGAAAGGCCCAGTGGAGCGGTGCTTGAGAGGAAGGGCCCAGAGGAGCGGTGCTTGAGATGAAGGGCCCAGCGGAGCGGTGCTTGACAGGAAGGGCCCAGCGGAGCGGTGCTTGACAGGAAGGGCCCAGCAGAGCGGTGCTTGAGATGAAGGGCCCAGCGGAGCGGTGCTTGACAGGAAGGGCCCAGCGGAGCGGTGCTTGACAGGAAGGGCCCAGCGGAGCGGTGCTTGACAGGAAGGGCCCAGCGGAGCGGTGCTTGATATGAAGGGCCCAGCGGAGCGGTGCTTGACAGGAAGGGCCCAGCGGAGCGGTGCTTGACAGGAAGGGCCCAGCGGAGCGTGCTTGAGATGAAGGGCCCAGCGGAGCGGTGCTTGACAGGAAGGGCCCTGTTCATCGGTGCTTTTCACGGCGGGGCCCTGTTCAGCGGTGTTTGTCACGGCGGGGCCCTGTTCAGCGGTGCTTGTCACGGCGGGGCCCTGTTCAGCGGTGCTTGTCACGGCGGGCCCAGTTCAGCGGTGCTTGACAGGAAGGGCCCTGTTCAGCGGTGCTTGTCACGGCGGGGCCCTGTTCAGCGGTGCTTGTCACGGCGGGGCCCAGTTCAGCGCTGCTTGTCACAGCGGGGCCCTGTTCAGGGGTGCTTGTCACGGCGGGGCCCTGTTCAGCGGTACTTGTCACGGCGGGGCCCTGTTCAGCGGTGCTTGTCACGGCGGGGCCCTGTTCAGCGGTGCTCGACATGTGTTCCCAGGGAACCAGATTGGGCCAATATTTTCCGCTCAGTCGCCATCCGACCTTTCGCTTGCGGGGCCCTCCTGTGCTGGAGTCCTGGGCCCGTGGGTGTCCTCCTTCACACCCAAAATGGGGCTGGTGGGGCCCTCCTGGGCAGCACGCTTGCTGCCGGAAATGTCCGCCCTGCTGCCCTAGCCCTCCTTCGCCGATTCTCTGGGGCCCTTGCCTCCCTTTGTGGATGTGCCAGGTGATGGTGCCAGGGTAGTGCCTTTAGGGGCTGCCGTCTCTGGCCTCTCGCGCCGGCCCTTCCCTTTTTTAGTTTTTTTCCCAGGGGGTGGGCTGGCTGTCCCCTTGCTGCTGGCCGATGTTGCTGCCCTAGAAGCTGGTGGACTCCAATAGCCCTGGACTATGGTCCTTGTAGGTGCAGGGCTTGTGGTGGCTGAGGTGCTGTTTGGACTCTTACGAGATGGAGGGGGTGGGTCAGGTGATGCAAAGAGGTTAATTTTGGAGAGGAAAAACTTTTTAGGAGCAGTGGGAAGGGTAGGTGCAGTGGGTATGGGAGTGGAGGAAGAGGATGTGGTTGTATGAGAGTCAAGTGTGCTGTCTTTGGGTGCAGGTGCTTGTGACGGAGGCTGTGGTGAGGTGGATGGCTGTTGGGTGGGTGGCTGCCTGTGTTTGTGTGGTTTGGAAGAGGGGGTGACAGACTCACTGGGAGAGGACACAGGGGACGTGTAAATGGCAGTGGGGGTGGTGACTGCACGTGTGCAGAGTGTTCTGGTGGGTGTGCTGGTGATGGACGTACTGGCTGATGGTGGTGTGCATGCAGTTGTGAGTGGAGACGTCACAGGGAGGGAGGAGGGAGACGAGGAGGAGGGGGACACAGAGGAGGCAGTGGCTGTTGGCATGTCTGCATGTGGATGTTGCATGTGTGAATGCTTGTGTGATCTGTGGTGCTTTTGTCTGGATGAGCTACCCTTGGGTGTTGATGTGTGTGCAGGCTGGTCTGTAGGTGTGGCTGGGATAGGCAGAGGAACAGGGGAGTGGGACTGGGATGAGGAAATTGGAGGGGGGAGGCAGGAGACAGGGACAATGGCTGCCGTCAGTGCTGAAGCCAGAGCGTTGAACGATCGCTGATGGGCAGCCTGACCCGAATGAATGCCCTCCAGGTATGCATTGCTCCGGTGCACCTCCCTTTCTACACCCTGGATGGCATTCAAAAGGGTAGACTGCCCAACAATGAGCGTCTGGAGGAGGTCAATGATCTCCTCACTGAGGGCAGCAGGGGTAACTGGGGCAGGGCCTGAGGTGCCTGGGGCGAAGTAGATGCCCGCCTTCCTGGCCGAGCGGGCACGGGGCGAACGCTGAGGGGCTGCTTGGAGGGTGGAGCTGGTGCGCGGGGTGGCGGCTGTACCTGTTGTAGCGGTGGGCACGGATGTTGCCGCCACCACAAGGTAGCTCCCTTCCGAGGACGTGTCTGTGCCGCTGACATCTCCACGGGTCCCTGTTGTGGAGCTCCCCTCGCCCTCCGTCTCACTGGTGTACTGGGAGTCGGTTGCATGGCCCTCCGGGGCCATGTGAGATGCAGCTCCCTCGTGCTCCGATGCCACTTCTCCTCCGCCTGATGATGCTAATGCACACATGAACAGGAAGACCACAAAAAAGGGGGGGGGGGAGAAAAAATGACATGTTGAGTGAATGCATTGGCGACACCGTTGGCGGAGAGGACAGACACAGAAGCCCCCTGCACTACGCTGCGCACTCGGTGTACACTACTCAATTATTGTGACTTGGCCTACAAGCCTATGGACGACAACTGCACACATAGGTGACCCAGGGCCATGGATAGCTGTACTTAGCACCCTACAGAGGTGGGGGGCGGGGGCACAGGGCCATGCCTTACGGAGGGGACCAGCCTACAGAAGTTGCCCTGGCCTAGAGATACCCACAGCCCTCCTCCCCCACCCAGACACCTCCACTGTGCGCTAACATAGCAGAATGTGCTGGTACTCACCCCCTTGTGTCTGCTGTGATGTCCTCACGCGCCCATCCAAATCGGGGTAGGGCACCGCCAGGATCCGGGACATCAGGGGGGTCAATTGACGGGAACCCCTCCTACGTTGGGAGGCCATCCCCAGCAGAGCCTCCGCGGTCTTCCTGCTCCCGCGGCGGATGTCCTCCCACCTCTTGCGGCAGTGGGTGCCCCGTCTGTTGTGGACCCCCAGGGTCCGGACATCCTTGGTGATGGCACGCCAAATGCCGATCTTCTGATGGGCGCTGACCTATGTGACATGGACAGGGTGGGAAAATAAATATCATCATTTTCTGCATGGTCGATGTGAGTGGCCCCCCCTCCCCAACCTTGCCATATGGCACATGCTCTCATCTGTCGTGCGATGCATGCCTCATTCGCTCCCCTCCCCACCATCTTTCATCCACCCCACTCAACACAGGCATTGCCCACAAAGCAGGGTCCCAGTGTACTTACCTGTTGGTCTGGAAGACCGTAGAGTAGCGCATACTGGGGGCTGACCCCATCAACAAGTTTCTCCAATTCCTCAGATGTGAAGGCAGGGGCCCTTTCCCCAGTCGCAGCAGCCATTGTATCTTCCAGACCGAGGTCACAGCAGCACTTGCAGTATAGGTCCTCTCCTGTGGATGATCAGATCTCGAGTGATTAACTAGATAGAAGATGGCGGTCACGCCCGCGGCGGTGCGTACCGCGACCGCCAGCGCACATCGTCATTGGCTCCTGAGACCCATAGGGTTCAATGTTAACCAATGCTGCTTTGCGCCGCGGTCTTCGACAGCCTACCGCCACGGTGTGCCACGCCAGCGCATTGACCTCACATCCCATTGTCACACTTCACAGGTCAGGCAGCCGCCATTTCAAGGGCCCACATGGCTTAATTTGTACTGCGTCACACAGGCCTAGGCCTTGCATTGCCACTCATACAAGCCATTCAATGCATAGCGAATCGTGTTCTGTGCAAGCTGTGGTTACGTACCTGTGGGTTGCTTGACTCTGTGCTCCATGTTGTCCTTCCTAGGCACCGTCCGCTGGGACTTGCGAGGAGATGGAGGAATGTTCCCGTGTACAGACCGCTGGTGGACCTGTCAACAATGGAAGAAAGACATGTCATACTGACATACAGACTTGACCGAGCCACTATACAGGGACTGTGTGCCCAGCTGGAGCCAGACCTGATGTCCCCCATTCGCCAACCCACAGGGATTCCCCCTCTGGTGCAGGTTCTGTCAGTACTCCATTTTTTGGCAAGTGGATCATTCCAAACAACAGTGGCCATATCATCAGGGATGTCTCAGCCTATGTTTTCTAAGGTTTTGTCCAGAGTGTTGTCTGCCCTGATGAAATACATGCGGAGCTACATTGTTTTCCCTGAGGTGGGCGATTTGGCTACAGTGAAGGGTGATTTCTATGCCCTTGGCCATATCCCCAACATCATTGGTGCCATTGATGGGACCCATGTGGCTTTGGTTCCCCCCAGTGAAAGTGAGCAGGTGTACAGGAACAGAAAAAGTTATCATTCGATGAATGTCCAGGTGGTCTGTTTGGCTGACCAGTACATCTCCCATGTAAATGCCAAGTTCCCTGGGTCAGTGCATGACGCGTACATCATGCGAAATAGGAGCATCCCTTACGTGATGGAACAGCTACAGAGACACCGTGTGTGGCTAATTGGTGACTCTGGTTACCCCAACCTGTCGTGGCTACTTACCCCAGTGAGGAATCCCAGGACAAGGGCAGAGGAACGGTACAATGAGGCCCATGGGCGTACTAGGAGGGTGATCGAGCGGACCTCCAGAAGGCCAGGTTTAGGTGCCTGCATATGACAGGTGGATCCCTAATGCACTCACCAAAGAAGGTGTGCCACATCATCGTGGCCTGCTGTATGCTTCACAACCTGGCTTTGCGACGTCAGGTGCCTTTCCTGCAGGAGGATGGTCCAGATGGTGGTGTTGTAGCAGCTGTGGAGCCTGTGGAGAGTGAAGAGGAGGAAGACGACGGGGATGACACAGACAACAGGGACACAGTGATACAACAGTATTTTCAGTAGCACACAGGTACGAATCAACCCCGCCATTTTACATTTACTTAAAGTCTCCTGCCTCTCTACTGTCTGTGTTTCCCCCCAGTTCCTGTTAACTGAGTTGTGACTTTCCATTCCGTTTTCAGAGCTGTGGGCCCCACTGCGTGACCTCTGCTTTGTTTGCCCATGGACTACAGCTGTGTGACGTGGTATGTTGTCATCACAATGTAACTGAACATTTTGGCAACGTTATGTCTAATACATTTGTTCAAAATACAAGCAGACTCCAGATTTATTAAGTGCAATAAGTGATTTTATTAAAGTGTTAAATTTAGGGACATGATTGTAAAACGGTGATGGGTGATGGTGGAGTAATGTCCATGGCAGAGTCCAGTTTTCAGTCTCACAGGTGCATTGTCCATATGCCTGTGGAAGGATGGAGCAGGGGCAGTTTAAGTTTGGACAGGGTGACAATGTGGGACAGTGGGATGACATCAGGGGGTATCGTTTGCTGGCGGGGGTCTTGGCATCCTACTCTGTCTTCTTGTGAGATCTCAGGTACCGCTTGCGGGGTGGTTCTTCTTCTGCAGGAGGTGGGGTTCTGGTGGCCTGTTGTTGTGTGGGGGCCTCCTGTCCACTAGCGCCGGCGGAGGTGGTAGGCTGTTGTTGGTCCATGCTAGTGACAGGGGCCCGCTGAGGTGCCACATGGTCCTGCAATGTGGTGACTATCTGGTTAAGGGCCACGACGATGGTCCCCATTGCGGAACTAATGTTTCTCAGTTCCTCTCTGAACCCCATGTACTGTTCCTCCTGAAGTACCTGGATCTCTGGAACCTGGCCAGTGCCGTAGCCATTGTCTCCTGGGAGTGGTGGTATGCTCCCATGATGGAGGAGAGGGCCTCTTGGAGAGTCGGTTCCCTGGGCCTGTCCCCCCCCCTGTCGCACAGCAGTCCTCCCAGTTCCCCTGTTTCCCTGGGCCTCTGTCCCCTGGACCGTGTGCCCACTACCACTGCCCCCAGGTCCCTGTTGTTGTTGGGGTGGTGGGTCAACCTGGGTGCCCTGTAGTGGTGGACACACCGCTGATTGACGTGTCCTGGAGACAGAGGCATGGGCCTGCTGGGTGGGAGCTGTGCTGGTGTTCCCAGAGGGGGTTAGGTCTGCTGTAGCCTGTGGCTGTCTGTGGGGAACCGACTGTCCCGAGGTCCCCGATGGGCCGGGCTGGTCATCTGGGTCCAGGGAGACAGAGCTGCTGTCATCACTGGGGGCCTCTTCTGGGGGTGGGATGGACATCTCTGGACACTCCTGGGCGGTGTGGTGGCGTTCGGGTCCTGCAGGGGTATTAGAGTATGGTTATTGCTTCTGTGTGTGCCATTTCGTGTAATGGGTGGGTGGCCGTGTACCCCAGTGCTGGCATTCCCTTGTGGCGGCTTTTGTGACGGTGGCTTGTGGGGGAGATGGGTATGTGCAGTGGGCATGCTTTGGTGATGGGTGTCCATGCTTTGGGGAGGCATGCAGGGCTAGGTTTTGGGATGGGTGGGTTGTGATGGTGAGCCATTTGCAAGGAGTTGGTGTGATGGGGTGGGGGTGAGGGTGGGGGTATGATTTGGCATGCAGGTGGGGTGGGGGGAATGAAGTAGTGAAGATTTGACTTACCAGAGTCCATTCCTCCGCCTACTCCTGCGAGGCCCTCAGGATGCAGGATGTGCATGACTTCCTCCTCCCATGCTGTGAATTCTGGGGGAGTAGGTGGGGGTCCGCCGCCAGTCCGCTGTACCGCGATGTTGTGCCTTGATACCATGGAACGCACCTTCCCCCGTAGGTCGTTCCACCGCTTCCTGATGTCGTCCCGATTTCGTGGATGCTGTCCCACAGCGTTGACCCTGTCCACTATTCTGCTCCATAGCTCCATCTTCCTGGCAATGGTGGTGTGCTGCACCTGTGCCCCGAAGAGCTGGGGCTCTACGCGCACTATTTCCTCCACCATGACCCTGAGTTCGGCGTCAGAGAACCTGGGGTGTCTTTGGGGTGCCATGGGGTGGTGTGGATGAGGTGAGGGGTGGTGTATGTGTTGTAGAGTGTGGTGAGTGTGGTGGTGTATGGTGTTTTGTGCGTGGATATTGTGTGGGTGATGTTGTGATTTGCCTCTGTGTGATGGTCTACTCTATGCTGTGCTGTCTCTCTCTGTCCTTCAGTCGCAGTTGTGGTCGTAAGGGTTTGTGGGTGATGTGGGTGTGTGTTTTATATTTAATTGGGTGTGTGGGAGTGGTGTGTGTATATGTCTCAGGTGTGTGTATTTTGAATTGTCCAATGTGGTAGTGTTTTGTAAAGGTGTGTGTATTCTGACCGCGGCGGTGTGTACCGCCAATGGAATACCGCGGTTGAAAGACCGCTGCGGGGATTTGTGGGTCGGAATGGCATGGGCGTATTTCTGTTGGCGTGACGGTGGAGGTTTGGTCATCGCCAGTTTTTCGCTGGCCGTTGTTGTGGCGGACTTTTGTTGATGTCGGGTTTTTGGCGGTTTGCCAGTTGCGGGTCAGAATGACCGTGGCGGTTTACCGCGACTGCGGCGGTGTTATGGCGGTCTTCTGACCGGCGGTAAGCGCCTTTTACTGCCGAGGTCAGAATGACCACCATAATCTCTTCTGTTCTCAGGAACATAATCCTTCCAAGTTTGGTCACATTAACTAATCAATAGAGGTTAACCATCTACTAATGAAGTGCAATAATATCATCACTTCAATTTTGTATAGATTATCTCTACCTCAGTTAAAACGACAACACATGAAGCCAAGTCAGACATTGCTTCCTGAGACTGTGAGTGCGAAAAAAGGGAGACACATCACGTGAAAAAAAAGCTTATTATTCCTTCATATTCGCTATGCTTTACACAACATCAAAAGTCATAGGTGGAAGCTTTAGACATTTCATCACTGTTGCAAAAAGCCAAGTTTTTCATGATCAAATTGACTCAGTCTCTAATCAGGTAATATCTTAATACGACTATAGTCATTGTAACATCTCTCCTCTCATCAGATATCTGCATTGCCCCCTAGCTGACACATGCAATAAATTTGCATCCTTCTTCACAGACAAATGTGGTTTATCAGAGACAATATCCCTTCTACCTCAAACGCAGACAGAACTCCTTCTTCCAAAACCAACAAAACCTGGAGCTCTTTCACCTCATTTGCACAAATTAGTTTAACATGACCATTGAAGATCTCAAACCAAGCATCTCACATTTGAAACCTTACAAGCAAGCTCAATTAATGTCTATTTTCGTCTATTTGACAGATTCTGGTACATCAGGATCAATGCTTCCCTCTCCCAAGCAAACTTCCTGACCTGCTGAAATCAGGCCAAACTTGACCCATTCTTTTAAAACCTAGGGGCATATTTATACTCCGTTTGCGCCGAATTTGCGTCGTTTTTTTCGACGCAAAACTAACTCCATATTTACACTTTGGCGTTAGACGCGTCTAGCGCCAAAGTTCATGGAATTAGCGTCATTTTTTTGCGTGAACACCTTCCTTGCGTTAATGATATGCAAGGTAGGCGTTCCCGTCTTAAAAAATGACTCCGATGCATATGCGTTGGATTTATACTCCTGGGCAAAAATGACGCCTGGGAGTGGGCGGGTCTAAAAAACCCGCATTTGCGCCGGATTTTAGCGCCTGGGTCAGGGCAGGCGTTAAGGGACCTGTGGGCTCAGAATGAGCCCAGAGGTGCCCTCCCCTGCCCCCAGGGACACCCCCTGCCACCCTTGCCCACCCCAGGAGGACACCCAAGGCTGGAGGGACCCACCCCAGGGACATTAAGGTAAGTCCAGGTAAGTATTATTATTATTTTTTTTTGTGGCATAGGGGGGCCTGATTTGTGCCCCCCTACATGCCACTATGCCCAATGACCATGCCCAGGGGACATAAGTCCCCTGGGCATGGCCATTGGGCAAGGGGGCATGACTCCTGTCTTTGCTAAGACAGGAGTCATGTTAATGGCGTCTGGGCGCCCCAAAAAAATGGCGCAAATCGGGTTAAGACGATTTTTTTGCCTCAGCCTGACTTGCCCCATTTTTGGACGCCCAAACGTTTTCCCTACGCCGGCGCTGCCTGGTGTACGTGTTTTTTTTTCACGCACACCAGGCAGCGCCGGTCGGCTAACGCCGGCTAACGCCATTCAATAAATACGGCGCCCGCATGGCACTTCAGAATGGCGTTAGCCGGCGCTAATTTTTTTGGCGCAAAACTGCGTTAGCGCAGTTTTGCGTCAAAAAGTATAAATATGGCCCCTAATCTCCTTTTCAATTGGAGACCTTTCTCTTATTTATCCTGCTCAGCAAAGCAGTCAAAAGTTGTGTATCATTGTGACTCAATGACTACTTTAATAAAAAAACATCTTTCTGGCTCTAGAATCTAAGAATAATATAGATGATGTACATCATATATTTAATTGGGAATCCGGCATTCTTCTTCCTTTCTGCCTCCTGTTGACAATCAATAAAGGTGATCGTAGCATGCTAAGCTTTAGCTTGGAACATCGTGTAGGCCTTTGAGGTCATGCCATGGGTTGGTTCTTCTCTTTCCTCATCAATGAATCCCAGATGGTAGAGATTGTATTTCGCTCCTCAGGCAGTTCTGTAATGCCAGGTAGGGTGCCTCATGATTCTATTTTAGTGCCCATGCTGTTCAGTTTGTATCTAGAGCTATTGAATTCATTATTCAAATGATTGGGAGTCTCCATGCACCAATATTCAAACAACACTCAAAGATGCTTAAATTAGATTTTATAGTTAGGTGCCATTCTCAACTAACCCTATTTATAAGCGGTGGACAAATTTCTGAAGCTGAAATTCCAATTTCTTCTTTTAACTTGATATTTATTTCTAAGCTCCCCTGTCTCCTACAATGAAATCTGTAGGTTTCATTGTGGACTCTATCACAGGTACTGCAAGTAATCAACATCTATAAAGCTGCCAGTTGTCATCTTTGTGCTCTTAAAATACATTTTGATGTCAACTACCATTCTAAAAATTATGACCCATGCATTCATAATTTCACCAGGAGCAGCTCCTTTGAAATTGTGAAGAAGCATTGCCCCATGGCTGGGCCAGAAGATGAAGGATAAAATTATATTTCTTTATCATTTTATCTTTCAGCTGCTGGCTCAGCCAGCAGCATGTGAAGGGAGGGGTGGGCTGAGCCACGGAAGGTGGGAGAGGGGAGGAGGAGAGAGTTCACCTAAGTGTGCATGTGTGTTTGGCTGGTTGTCTTAGGCCAGCCAAGCACACATGCGCACTTAGGTTTTTCCAACCCAGCTGTGTTGAACAGCTGGGCTGGAGAAACTGCACAGACCCTAGGGTTGTGTCTGAGTGGCAGTCCAAGCCACTCAGACCAACCCGGATGCTGCTTTCATGCTTGGTTTAGCATGAAAGCAGCACCAGGATTGCTGGGTAGCCTGCGCTGGTGTCCCAGTGAATGTTGGGACACTAGAAGAAGAGGAGCAAGGTGGCAGTAGGTGGCTACAAAGGGAAGAGGTACAGTTTAAAAAAAATATATATTCCTTACCACCCCCTTCCCAACCCACCCACCCCTTCCCTTGAGATTTGCAGCAGACGCTGCTGAATTTCATGTTTGGAATTTGGCAACATCTTTCTTGGTGGAAGACCCTAAACCTCGCCCTTCACTTACACTCCATTTTACACACAACATACAAATTATTTTCTTGAGCCAGAAGAAAGTTCAACTATATTACTAGTATCCTTTCAAGCTTGAATTGCCACCTTTTGCAGCGAAAAACACATTTAAAATTGGATGTCTAATACCCTGCACCTGAATTCATTTTTATTCCTGACCAATCTACTTAATAATTTGGGCAAACAAAGAGAACTTAGAAGAGGAACTTTTTGTACTTAGAAGTACCTAGATTTAGTGTAGCTCATGTCCAACCCCAGTCTTTTTCTGGAGCAGGAACTTCTATCTGAAATTCTCTGTTGTTAAGATGACACCAAGGGGGTCATTCCTACCCTGGCGGTCTGAGACCGCCAGGGTAGGGGCCGGAGGAAGCACCGCCAACAGGCTGGCGGTGCTTCTGGGGCTATTCTGACCGCAGCGGTAAAGTCGCAGTCAGAAAAGGGAAGCCGGCGGTTTCCCGCCGGTTTCCCACTGCCCCAGGGAATCCTCCACGGCTGCGCTGCAAGCAGCGCCGCCATGGGGATTCCGACCCCCTTCCCGCCAGCCTGGTTCTGGCGGTTTTCACCGCCAGAACCTGGCTGGCGGGAACGGGTGTCGTGGGGCCCCTGGGGGCCCCTGCAGTGCCCATGCCGCTGGCATGGGCACTGCAGGGGCCCCCTAACAGGGCCCCACTTTGATTTTCAGTATCTGCTTGGCAGACACTGAAAATCGCGACGGGTGTAACTGCACCCGTCGCACACCAGCAACTCCGCCGGCTCCATTCGGAGCTGGCATCCTTGTTGCTGGTGCTTTCCCGCTGGGCGGGCGGGCAGCCTTTCGGCGGTCGCCCGCCAGCCCAGCTGGAAAGCCAGAATGACCGCTGCGGTCTTTTGACCGCGGTGCGGTCTTCTGGCGGGGGTACTTTGGCAGGCGGCCTCCGCCGCCCGCCAAAGTAGGAATGACCCCCCAAAGCTTAACTGTTTTTGCTATACTTATAATAAGAATATCTAACGTTACCTGCCAAACACCTTACCTTTTCTTGATGTAGCTGTATTTTATGACAAATTTGTTTAAATGTTGTTCATATGTAAAGCATCCAAATACGTACATTTGTGAACACACACGCTATATAACTGTTGTATAATTAAGTACATATTCCAAGGTGCTACATTTATATTTTAGAGTATTTCTAAAATATTTCAGAATGCTGCTAATAATAGGATGCCAAGTGTGCTGGTCATCCAATTGTGCTGTTCAAAAAAACTCAAAGCATAGTGATCACCATTACTCACAGGGGCGACTCCTCTGCAATGGCGGAGAAGTACCCCCCCCCAGCCAAAGGCCAGGAGATGAAAAATAAAACAATAGTTACAATCTTGTTTTATTTTTCATCAGCTAGCTCAGCCAGCTGTACAGAGAGGGGTGGGGCTGGGCCACAGGAGGTGGGAGGGGAAGGAGGAGGAGGGAGTGCACTAAGTGCACATGTGTGTTTGGCTGGCAGTCTCAGGCTGGCCAAAAAAACATGCAAACTTAGGTTTCTCCAGCACGGCTGTGATTAACAGCCGGGCTGGAGAAACTACACACACCCAGGGCTGTGTCTGAGGGGCAGTCATGCTAGCTTTTGCATGAAAGCAGTGTCAGGATTGCTGGGGAGCTTGTGCTGGTGTACCAGTAAATGCTGGGACACCAGAAGAGAAGCGAGGTGGCAGGAGGCGGCAGGAGGCGGCAGGAGTCAGCGGGAACAGCAAGGAAGGTACATTTTTTTATTTATTTTTTTGGTTTTCATCCATCCTCGTCCCCCCACCACCCTTGACATTTGAGGTGGCTGCCACTGATTACTGAGATAAGCCAAGTTTGCCTACCATTTACAGGAACTGGTCAGTGATTGGAAATGTGTGGCTACTACTCGCACTGCTAAGCAAGGTGCAGAATATTTGTTTAATCGAGACAACCATTTTACATGTGGCAGCATAAAGTACCCATTTGTTCATACATACTTTAATTTGCTTAAAGTCCATAGGCAACTCACAAACACAGGACAAGTTGAGTGTTCGTTGCATGTTACTTAGTAGCAAATAGCAATGTAACACAATAATAGGATGGACGGCTAAGAAACAAATTCCTTGATAAAGATTGTAGGCGTAAGAGGCAAAGAGACAAACAGTCGCAGCTCGCTGCGCTTTGATGGGGTGGGTGGCGTGCATATGGGGGAGGGAACAAAAACATTAAATGAAATAAAATAAAAAATAAAAACTTACCTCCACACCGCCCTGGTGCTCCTCCTTCTCCTCAGCAGGCACAGGCTCCCAGCAGTGCCGGGCTGGAGAGAGCACACTGTGTACATGCACACTCTTCCCACATGCCCCCCCCCTTTCACAACCAAAGGATGATAAACATGGTTTATTATCCTTTCTCTGTAAAATGTTTGCAGCTTCTGCTGCTCGCGGGGGCCACGTTTCTCTCCATAGCAGAGGAGCCACCACTGTAGAGAAATGTGTTGGCTGACCTGGATAAGAATTATTAAAATTCTTATTCTCAGGCACTAAATGAATATAGTGTTATTCCAGAAACAGAAGGAGTTGGGTGTTCAACACTAGCTAGAGTACTAGTTTCCATTCAGAGTACTAGTTTCCATACTGTGTTAATTTGCTCAAATACGTTGTGCAGCAAACCAACTAGCTCCTTTGGAATGAGTGATTTTATATTGGACAGCCATGTTGTTTGATTTTAGCGAGGCCTGCTTTTGCTGCCCCTGATCTGACCATCTGCTTACCTTATAGGTTTAAGGCCTGAATCTCACGGCAGCTGAGTAGGCGGTTGGCTCGTCTCTGCATATGCTGTGCTTGATATTTGGGTAGGAGGCAGTGTGCATTGGACTATCCTGAGGACGTCCTGGGTATCCATGATTGTTGTGACATCTCAAGTAGGGGTCCTGACATCAAAATCTAAAAACATAACACCTTATCCAAAACCTCAATGAGAACGCGCAGGGAGCATCATTTCACAGAACGTATAAAACAGTGACCTGAAGAAAGCAGAGGGAACAAATTTGCACACCACAACACACACGTAGATTCAGTGGCACTGACACCAATTCCTCAACTCGTTATACCTGTACAGGTTTGGCATATGTTGCAAGAATACCTCCCACCCAATTGAGCATCCATGTACATACTGCAGAGACCTGCCAACCTACCACAGTCTTCCAACTGTTTAGTACATTGTACATACAATGTCTCTGACGACTATGGGCACTACTGATAAAAACAAAATATAACAGTGTACATTTATTTTTTTCTAGTTACAAAATGTCCTTTGTCAGGAAATCAGCATGAAGAGCAGGTGTCCAAGTGTACCACTGGGAATGTCATTTGATATCTCCTGAAGGGTCCCATTGCCCAAAGGAAGACTTTTACATAGTGTACAATTCTACACAGGGGAATGGTGTCCCCTGTGTAAACACACACTGTTTTTCAGGGGCGTAGCTTCGGGGGGAGGGGTGTTTGGGCTGTAACACCCCACCAATGAATGTGTTATTTAATAAATACTTGGGTACAGGAGCTTTCAGTTGGGTAAGATAAAGTCTGGTCGCATTTCACCTGGGATTTTTTAAATACTGAGACAAAAGCAGACACACACACATACACCCTTGTCTCTAGTTTGAAGATCTTAAGGCAGTTATTTTGCAAAATACTGTGGGGCTTATATTCAAGGAACTTGCATCACTGTTGCATCATTTCTTTTATGCATCACAGCGCATTCTCTGCTCCATATTGTCCCATATTTGCAAAATGATGCATCAGCCCAATGCGTCAGTTTTTTTTTAGGTCTGTGTCAAAAAATACCTGCGCTCAAACTGGTTGTGCCATGCAGTGTAAAATATATGCAGGGTAGTTGTTCCCTCGTAAAAACCCACTTAGGACTGACGCAGTGATAATTACAAGTTTTTCAATGTGTGACGCATCTTTGAAATCCATTGAGCTAAGCCAGGAATGTGTCAAAATTCCTATGCCTCTTCAACCCAGGAGTAGGAAATGATGCAGTGGCTTTCTAATAAGAATCTAACCATCTGATGTCAACTAATGCCCTGTGATAAGTAAGTAAATCACATTCCCTCAATGTGGAGTAGGCCTACACATGTGTCAATGATGTTGTAGGAACCCTTGACAAACCTGGGACCATGGCACCTATGATGTCATCATCCACTGCAGAAGTGCCATGTAACGCTGTGTACTCCATGGAAGGGACAGACCAGGGTTGCCACTTCTTCATGGAGAAATGGGTCTCCAAGTCCAGGCCAGCGTACTCCAAAGGACAACAGGTAAGTACACATAAAAGGTAGATAATACTTGTATCGCCACTTAACATTACAACACATACTCCCATTCCTCACATTACACAGTTTACACTGTCACTCACTATATCACACATACTCGGGCCTCTAGATACGCATAAGTAGACTATGTCCACTGTAATGTGATACGTAGCCATACTGCAAACATTACACCCAGGACCAATGTAAGAGTGTACATGGTGCTACGCCACCATTTTACAGTCTTTTACATTGGTCCCCGCTCAAAAGGCTACTTGTGTCAGTCAGAACTGGCACATTGCCTCTTGTTTTTGATGCATTGCTGAAGTTGGGTCAGTTGTAAGTCCAACGTCAGAAATGCACCACTTTTGAGGCTGATGCATTGCGACAGGGTTCCCAATGATGCACCGAATTTCTGACACATACTTGTGTCCTTACGTCACGCTGGCTCGTATTGTGAATGCATCCATGGCACCGTAACCTGTATTGATGCAGCGGAAGCAATTCTGACGCATCGCTGCCACAATACAGCGATGTGTCAATCCTTGGAATGAGGCCCTGTCTTTTAAGTACCCCTCGCACTCTACACTTGTTTACTTTTTCACTGGTCCTTAAGCCCCCCTCAGGTGCTGCTTCTCATTTAATGATTAACATGATATGCCAGTGTGAGTGAAAGAAAATCTAAAGCTCACTCCCCCACCCAGTCTTACAGACCAAGCTACGCCCGACCATCTTTAGATTGAGTGCGCAAGTGCTTTTCCCTGTTGCAAAAATTGTGGCCTTTTAACCACGCCCACCGCACGCCCACCACTTTCACTTGTTCCTAGGCTTGCCTTTCAAACATCCTTTGTTATCATTGGTAAATGCTTTACGTTTGTCCATCCTTGGGGCGGTTTTATTACCACCTTGCATACTGCCCCTGTTACATGGATAATTGCATGATTGCTGATGTTTGACTGCAAGAGAACTTCTTTTTCTTTTTGTATCCCTCTTTTGAGCTCATGCTCATGGTGGCCATGGCACTTTAAATCGACTTGCGTATATCAACTGGTTTACTTTTCATTTTCAATTTAAGTGGCAAAAAAAGTCGATTTAGGAATTTACAACGCTAATAGCTCTAGCTCGAGGAAACACGAGACCGATTGCATTGCAAATGCTTGTTCCTTTTCTTTGTTGGGGAAAAAAACATTTTTCCACATTGAGCAAGCTTTTCCACTATACCCAACAAATATGGGGCTGATGCATTCCCGTCCTTGAAGGTGAGATACTCCAGCCATCCGCTAGGGCGACTTTAGGACCATTACCTGCATTTGAAAGGGTCGGATGGAAGTTTGGGAACACCCATATGCATACCTGTTTGTACAAGGCAACCCACTTGGTACATTTTGAGTGGGATTTATCACTAAGGATTTCTCTGCACTGGAGGTGGGGAAATCCACAGTACTAAACAGAGTTACGCTTGCCACAGATCCTGTCGTGAATTCCTGGCAGATGAAAACGGTAATATTTTCGGCCACAGACATACGATTGCTGAGACAAACACCCATGTTCCAGGTCCCTACATGTGTTGTTAGTGCCAATTATAAACAGTCATCACCACCTATTGTTTAGTTAACAATTCATCCACCAGTGATCCAGGATACTGGTTTGATGAAATTAACAACGTTGTTGATGAAAATGTTTGTGTGTTTATTTATTTTTTTGTAATGCCCAGCAGTACCACGAGCTTCACTACAGCAATAAAACACAAATTTAAAAAAGCATTTATGAATGCTTCCTTAGTAAATACATTACTACCCTTATACATTAAAACTCAAATTCGAATTCAATATGCTTTTGAGGGTTGACATTCTTAACAAGGCACATTGACGAGTTGCATGTAAAATCATGAACTTCTGAAAAATTATAGTTCATTCTGTGACATCATCAGTTGTTTCCAAGCATGAGGCGACTCAAAGCAAGTTAATCCATCATAATTACCCACTGCAATTATGGAGTGAGAGAGCTTCTACATTTCACATTTCAGATATTCTGTAGCCCGCAGCTTTCCCCTAACAAAGGTGGGAGGATATACACGACTTGTTATTAGACCTTTGCGAACTTTTTTTACGTAGGCGTAATCTAAGGCAATTTCACGGATTTTAATCTATTAGAAACTTGCAAAATTTTCCCTTTTTTCATAACACACTATTGTTGGTGATTTTTGCCCTTAGGAGACTTTTTTTAATAGAAAATATGTCGCTGGGAGACATTTTTTACTCAAACCTGTCTCCTTCCACTATATTGCACGAGTTTCTTAGGCTAAGTGTACCTAAGTGACAAAACGTTATTGAGGATACCAATTTAGGTATATTTTATAATGCAAAACTGAGCTAATGTAATTTTGCAGGAAAAAGTCTACCGCCGGCTAGCACCATTCCAAGACGCCAGCCGGGTGTCTTATTTATTGAATGGCGCAATCCTGCGCAAAGGGTGGGCTAACGTCATGGATAATGATGTTAGCCAGGTGGAGGTGGCGGTATAAGAGCAGGGGGTTTTGCACCCAAAAATTACATTAGGCTGGTTAGAGTAAAAAAAGATAAATCTAACCAGCCTAGAGTCATTTCTTGACGCTAAACCTACCATACCACATGACTCCTGTTTTATAAAAGACAAGAGTCATGCCCTCCACCCCAATGGCCATCACAGGGGACAAGACTCCCTGGGCATGGCCATTGCACCCAGCGCCATGTAGGAGGGCCCATTTCAGGGCCCCCAATGGCACTTAAAAAAAAAAAAATGCTCACCTCTACTTACCAGGGATGGGGTCCCCCATCCTCCGCTGTCCCTCTGGTGTGGTGGGGCTGTCCCTGAGGCCTGGGGAGGGCACCCGTGGACTTATTCCATGATGTTCCACCATAGAAATAGGCCCACAGGTCCCCTAACGCCTGCCCTGACCCAGGTGTTAAATAATGGCGTTAAGCAAGCTTAGCGCCATTATTTAGGCCTGCCTCCATCCCGTGCAGCATTTTTGCATGGGAGGTTAAATAAGGCACCTGGGCCTTATAGTCATTTGTTTTCCTGAGAACGCCTATCTTGCATCTCATTGACGCAAGGTAGTTTCTCGCTAGCAAAAAATGACTTTAACTCCAAACCTTTGATGCTAGATGGGTCTATTGCCAAAGTATAAATTTGGAGTTAGGTTTGCGCTGAATTAGCGTAAAAAATGAATCTAATTCAGCGTAAAGCAAGTATAAATTTGGGCCTCAGTGTGTTGTGTGCAGGTAATTTATATTTTTTCATGCAAAACTGCGCTAACGGAGTTTTGTGTGAAAAAGTTTACCGCCGGCTAGCACCATTCCAAGGCGCCAGCCGGGTGTCTTATTTATTGAATGGCACAATCCTGCACAAAGGGTGGGCTAACGTCATGGATAATGATGTTCGCAGGGTGGGGGTGGCGGCATGGGAGAATAGGGTTTTGCACCAAAAAATTACGTTAGGCTTGTTAGAGTAAAAAAAGATAACTCTAACCAGCCTAATGTCATTTCTTGACGCTAAACCTACCATACCACATGACTCCTGTTTTATAAAAGACAAGAGTCATGCCCTCCACCCCAATAGCCAGCACAGGGGACAAGGCTCACCTGGGCATGGCCATTGTACCCAGTGCCATGTAGGAGGGCCCATTTCAGGGCCCCCAATGGCACTTCAAAAAAATAATAAAATGCTCACCTCTGCTTACCAGGGATGGGGTCCCCCATCCTCCGCTGTCCCTCTGGTGTAGGTGGGGGTGTCCCTGAGGTGTGGGGAGGGCACCCATGGACTTATTCCATGATGTTCCACTGTAGAATTAGGCCCACAGCAAGCTTAGCACCATTATTTAGGCCCGCCTCCATCCCTTGTACCATTTTTGCATGGGAGGATAAATAACGTGTCTGGGCCTTAGAGTCATTTTTTTCCTGGGAAAGCCTATCTTGCATCTCATTGACGCAAGGTAGTTTCTCGCTAGAAAAAAATTACTTTAACTCCAAAACTTTGGTGCCAGATGGGTCTAGTGCCAAAGTGTGAAGATGGAGTTAGGTTTGTGCTGAATTAGCGTGAAAAAAATTACTCTAATTCAGTGCAAAGCAAGTATAAATCTGGGCCTCAGTGTGTTGTGTGCAGCTAATTTATATTTTTTCATGCAAAATTGTGCTTACGCAGGTTTGTGTGAAAAAGTTTCCCGCCGGCTAGCGCCATTCCATGGCGCCAGCCGGGGGACTTATTTATTGAATGGCACAATCCTGCGCAAAGGGTGGGCTAACGCCATGGATAATGATGTTCGCCGGGTGGGGGTGGGGGTGGCGGTATGGGAGAAAGGGGTTTTGCACCAAAAAATGACGTTAGTCTGGTTAGAGTAAAAAAAGATAACTCTAACCAGCCTAGAGTCATTTCTTGACGCTAAACCTACCATATCACATGACTCCTGTTTTATAAAAGACAAGAGTCATGCCCTCTACCCCAATAGGCAGCACAGGGGACAAGGTCCCCTGGGCATGGCCATTTCACCCACTGCCATGTAGGAGGGCCTATTTCAGGGCCCACAATGGCACTTTAAAAAATAAAATAAAATGCTCACCTCTACTTACCAGGGATGGGGTCCCCCATCCTCCGCTGTCCCTCTGGCGTAGGTGGGGGTGTCCCTGGGGCCTGGGAGGGCACCTGTGGACTTTTTCCATGATGTTCCACCATAGAAATAGGCCCACAGGTCCCCTAACGTCTGCCCTGACCCAGGTGTTAAATAATGGCGCTAAGCAATCTTAGCGCCATTATTTATGCCCGCCTCCCTCCCATGCACCATTTTTGCAGTGGAGGATAAATAAGGCGCCTGGGCCTTAGAGTCCTTTTTTCCTGGGAACGTCTACCTTGCATCTCATTGATGCAATGTAGTTTCTCGCTAGCAAAAAATGACTTTAACTCCAAAACTTTGGTGCTAGATGGGCCTAGTGCCAAAATATAAATTTGGAGTTAGGTTTGGTAGCGCTCCATGACCTGAATCATAATGGCGAAGTGTCCCCAGAAAACCGATGGACACCGAATTAGCAGTCTTCATTGGGGAATTCCTTACACACATGGCAGCATTCGAACGAGTGGCTAAGCCCCGCAAACAAGAATTGCAAACCCAGATATAACAAGTGGAGCCACAACATAGAATGGGGGGATCACATAGGACCCTACCAGAACTTCGTCACCTCATGAGGGAACTTGTGGATATGTTGATGAGAGAAGCACCCAAAACGTTGCTATATACCGGCCAAACCTACTATGAATGGGGGGACAAGGCAGATGGGCTCCTGGCTCATAAAGTACTCGTAAGGTCAACACGTAACCACTTCAGGGAAATTCAGGATGGAGAAGGGAGGCTGCAACAATAGACAGTGAATATTATTGCCGTCTTCCACTAATATTATTCAGCCTCCATTCAAGCTCAACACCTGGTTGGGTAACACCAATACTACTATATTTGCAACTACTCTCCCCAGATGGGGAGAAGAGCTGGGCCTCCTAGAAGAGGATATCATGACAGATTAGATCAGGGTGACAATCATCATCTCCCATTCCACAAGGCCCTGGGCCCGGAGGGGTTTACAGCCACATTTTATAAAGCCTACACCAAACTGCTAGTGGAACCTTAGTGAAGATGCTCAACTTTTTGCTGACATTGGGAGTAGTCACTGACACAATTTTAGATTCCCATCTTACTCTACTCTTGAAGCCTGACAAACCGCCATTTTGCTGCTCCTCATACGGACCAAGCATGCTGCTGAATTGCAATGCATCACACTCGTGGCCCAGCAACAGCATATCTGGTTTGCCCTCATTGCCCTACAGTAATCAGGTTTCATTTGCAACAGGCAGGCAAACAACAATACTCAACTGTCAGTCACAGTCATGGCAGAAGCAGTAATGGCTGCGACAGCTGATGACCCTACTTTCTCTTGATGACGAGGAGGCATTTGAGAGGGTGGACTTAACGTATCTGTCAAAAGTCTTGGATAAAACTTGCCTAGGCTCCAAGATGAAAACTTTAACTCAACCGAATTTTAAATAATGTTTGCAAAACTTAAAATTAATGCTTTCATTCTGCCTTCCATTATGCTTACCAGGGACATGTGACAGGGATGCTCTCTGTCCTCACTTAACTTCACCTTGACAATGGAGCCCTTAATAGCTAACATCAAGAGCACCCCCCTGAATTCATGTTGTGATGATCGGGGGTAAGGAGTATAAAGCATACTTTTTTGCCAACAACAGATTGTTCTTTGTCACCGATCCGGGCTCGACCACAGCACTAATGAGGGAGCTAGATCAGTCTGCCCAGGCTTCAGGCTTCAAAATAAACGTCTCTAAATCATGGGGCAAAGGGGTGGCAGGCTAGCAGGACAGCCTAAGGGGACCTGCCTGAGTGCTGGCTTCCAATGGGCAACATCATCTATAACAGACCTCTATAATAACAATATTCCTCCCCTGCTTACCTCCCTCTTCAAAGGCCTTTATAGATGGGGCAAACTAGAGATTTCCTGGCTAGGCCTGCTTAACTGACTTAAAATTAACTTTAAGCATTGACTACTAAATGTCCTCCAAACCCTACCCCTTAACATCCCTAAAACAACACTGACACAGATATGCAACAAAATGCTTAGCTTGGTCTGGGTGGGCAAATATCCAAGGATAGCATGGGCAACTCTTTTTTGACCCATGACTGAAAGTTGTTTGGGGTTTCCAGGCATCGCCACATACATCCCGGCAGCACAGCTTCGACCCTCACTTGACTGGAACCATGACCCTGACGACAGGCCTTGGAAGAGACCTTTTCCCTGATCCCTATAGGCAGGCTTCTGTGGCTTCCTACATTAGCATCGGCTGGTACCCTCTGACCTCTACCTTTGACGTCCACACTCTTAGCCTATTGGCAAGACATAGGTTCTTGCTATACCGTTTTCCTCTTACTCCCCTGTCTAACAACCCGAATTTACCTCTGGACATACTCAACCCAGGTCCCATCTATTGGGACCAGGGCCAATCTATCACTTTGAGGTATTGTTACCTACATGGGGACTAGGTAACTAAATGTGGATCTAGCTGAGAAATACGCACTGACCCAACGGGACACTTATAGTATTGGACAGGCACTACACTGGGCTGGAAGACTGCCCCACCTGCTTAGCAATGCAAAGGGAAGTAACACCTATGAAAGCCCTATACCTCAACAATGTTTGCCATAGAGGGATCTCATGGCTGTACCGACACATACTCAACTTCAACCCCCCAAAAGTAATATGCCTTTGTGACACAATGAGAACGAGTACTTCTGGGCAGGACTGGCATAGAGGGCATTGTCATGGTCGAGTCTGCTGGTAACCAGGGCATGGGATACGGTTTTGCAGCGGTCCTTTGGGATCCATTTGTAGATCTCCTGTGGAAGTCAGAGTGTGTGAAAGCAGGAGAATGCGGATGAGTTGACTTGGCTGGGCATGGTGAGCGATGAGGTCAGGATGAAGCAGAGGTTGCATGCATGGTTTGTTGGGGTGGAGGAGGTGCCAAGGGTCAATGGCCACCAGGAGTCGTCCCAGGCTGGATGTGGATCGTCCCAGAATGAGGATCTCGGTCTTGTCAGAGTTGAGCTTGGGGCAGCTGTCCTTCATCCAGGTGGTGACTGCTTCCATCTCGTTGCGGAGTGGTGTTTTCGGTCAGTGAGATGATCAACTGGGTATCGTTGGCGTAGGAGACGATGTTCAGTCCGTGGTCCCGTATGATGGATGTGAGAGGGGCAATGTAGACGTTGAAGAGTGTGGGGCTCAGGGAGTAGCCCAGTGGAACTCTGCAGCTGATCTCCGTGGGTTCTGATACGGATGGCGGGAGTCTGACTCTCTGTGTTCTACCAGACAGGAAGGAGCGTATCCATTGTAGGGCCTTCCCGTGGGTGCTGACTGCGTGGATTCTGGAGCAGAGGGTGTGGTATGAGACCATGTAGAAGACGGCCAATAGGTCCAGAAAGATGAGGGCTGCTGTATGACCACGGTCGAAGAGCGAGCGGATGTCACCTCTGGCTGCGTGGAGGGCGGTCTCTGTGCTGTGATTGCTCCTGAAGCCTGATTGTGCGGTACCCGGGATGCTGTTGTCCTTGATGTGCTTACAGAGCTGAGTATTGCTGGCATTTTTGATGATCTTGGCTGGGAAAGGCAGCAGAGTGATGGGCTGGTAATTCTTGACATCCAGGGGGGGTCGGCTGTGGGTTTCTTCAAGAGCGGGCAGATCTTGTTGTACTTCTAGTCCTCTGGCATGGTGGTTGTCTCTATAGAAAAGTTCAGGGTGTGTCGGAGCTCGGATGTGATGGATGTGTTGGGCCGTGTCGAAGATGTGGTGAGGACAGGGATCTATAGGGGCTTCAGAGTGGATGCTGCTCATGATGGTGCGGGTCTCGTCTGTGGTGAGGGTGGTCGAGCTGTGCAGGGTCTGCGGTGGTTCGATGGAATGGATCTGGGAGTTTTTGGAGGGCTCAGAGTCTTGGGATCCAAAGCTGTTGCATATGTCTTTGATTTTCCGGTGGAAGAAGTTGGCTAGCCTGTTGCAGAGGTCTTGAGATGAAGGGATGCTTGCCGTTTCTGATTGGGGTTCAGCAAACTCTTTCACCACGGCGAAGAGCTCTTTGGTGTTGTGAGCAGTGGTGCTGATACGGTGTCTCTGATGAGGTGGTGGGGGATTTTGTGGCGGCTTTGAAAGCCTTGGAGTCTTCCGGGGACTTACTGTTCCTCCAAGAGAATTCTTACGAAATCCAGACACACTGGTCACTCATACCCATACGACTCCACAAGATGGTTGGGGGCTTAGAACTGTGTTGGAAGGGGTGTTGGGAACGGGGCACTTTTCTTCACACATGGTGGACATGTCCAATGATCTGGGGTGAGGTCCCCCACACGATGCACCCCATTAATGATCCACTTCTGGACCTCCTGGGGGGCCTCGGGGTGGATGGACTCTTTTCTACAATGACTCCTCAGGGACCTCTTTTCTCCCACCTCCTCTTGGCTGCGAGACTGAGCATAGCTCAGACGTGGAAACAGCCAGAAGCACCCTCAATAAACATGTGGTGTGGGAAGGTGAGGTCAATCTATGCTATGGAAAAGCTTACCACAATTATATGGGAGAAAGTTGCCAAATTCGACACGAAGTGGTGCCCATTCATTAACTATATATGGAGACAAAATAGGACTGGAGGGTTGCATTTGACAATTTCCAAGATGCTCAAGGCCTCGGAGATAAGGGGGATGTCCCCCTCAGATACAGAAGACACACCACTGTACATCGCATATTCGATGTGAATTACATTATCCTCAGGAGATAAAACGGGGAGAGCTGCGTACACCAACTTGGATCACAAGACGATAAGATGATATGTTCTGACTGCAGATTGTGCAATCTGGGGAGTGGATGTCCCTTGTGTCGTCTCCACTGTTGTATGCTGCTATATTGAAGACAAACTGAGGTTTGTGTCATGTTTCCTTATTATTTACAAAATGCAAAACAATTTCAGAAAAAAGAAACGCATGTTAATGGCTACTTTTCGAGTTGAAGACTGTTAGCTATCTAATGTGATGATTGATCAGACTTTTGCCATTTGTATATTTTATCTATTCATTTATGGAACTTATATAACACAGGGACAGCGCAGTGATTCACGGTATCTGGGGTAACAGCAGGAACAGTTAACAGCAGGTATCAAGAAAGCACAAGGATAAATTCAAAAGGTCTGAAAAATTGGCTTAGTACTTACACAAAACAAACCTAACTGGAGAATAATAGGCAATACAATATTACGCACACAGGGACTTACAGCTTTCTTCACGTGCTTGCAACCGCTTTTTATTTCACATGTTTACACATGTTGGGCACAGGCAGATTCAATGATTTGCACAAACTTGTAGGATTTTCAATCAGGTACAGAAGCCTTCACTTGAACCGTGTTGTCAAAGTTCCAAAGTCAGCAATTTAGCCATTATATCATATCGTCTCCTCTTTTATCAAACTAGTCTTGAATTACCACAACCCAGCTACACAAACCTCATACCCGCCTCTTTCAGTTCAACGTATAGGTTTCTTTGCATCTGGAGCAAACCCCAGGAATCTGTCTGGTGAAACACGCACATTTTCCTTTCAAAGCTCCCTGATCATACGAAGGATTATTTTTAGCCCATAAACTTGTTTATGGCGCATCTCTTCAGTCTCTTCAGCAAGTCTGAAGGGAAGAAAATGATATGGTTCCAATGGATTTCTTTCAGAGTACGTTAACTTAAAAATAATCAGTGCAATGGCAGACATGCCGACCTGATTTACCCACTTGCCCAACTTCAGTGTGGCTTTCCCTAATGGTCTACATGCAAAATAGTGGAATAAAGTATCTGGAATAAGCTGCCTCCATTAATGAGATTAAAATACCTCTGGCTTCTGACAGCTATTATCCATCACTAGAGATAAAATGCCTTGAGAAATTCCTCCTACTCTTATCAGATTTGAAAAAGCATGAATGTTCAGCTTCCCAGCGCCGTCAGACCGAACTTTAAAGATCTTACGCATCAGCATCTGGCTAAAAAGATCAAGGGCTGTGAGTTTCCCCTCATATGTGATGATCTGGGTCATTACAAAAAAAAATCACACAGAGGTAGAAGCGACCAATGACAATATTTTACACCATTGTCCAATGCTCATAATCTGCATGTTAGGACAGAGATACAAGCTTTAAACATGAATCATCATCAATAAAATATAGATTTCATACGTTTTCCTTCAACCCACATTGATTAATATAGTGATTGTTAATGGGAGCTTCCAAAGCAAGCTATACCCATAAAACTGCTTCAGAGATATTCCTTTTCTGTCTCTGCTGCACTACACGTACAACGGCTTGTGCAGGAAATGACATCATCTTCATAGACCCAATGGTGCACAGGACAAAATGGTAGCAGCCCAGTACGAACTCCCATCCAAAAGGTTAGGTTTACAACAAACCTCTCGTAGAATCATTGGAGTCATTGCTAAGAGGAAGGAAGGCCCAAGCCCTTGTTAGCGGCAAACTGGACTACGGCAATGCCCTCTACGGAGGAACCACGGCCAAGCTCCAGAAAAGACTGCAACGCATACAGAACGCCTCCACATGCCTCATCCTGGACATCCCCCATCACAGTCACATCACAGCCCACCGGAGAGTCCTGCACTGGCTCCCCGTCACCAAGAGAACCACGTTCAAACTCCTCATCCATGCTCACAATGCACTACACAACACCGGACCAGAATACCTCAATAGACGTCTCTCCTTCTACACGCTGACCCGACAGCTTTGGTCCGCTGACCTTGCCCTCACCACCGTCCCACACATCCACAGAATGACCGCTGCTGACAAATTGTTCTCCCACTGTACCGCCAAGACGTGGAACACTTTTCCCAGCCACATACGACAGACGCAGGGCCAACTTACCTTCAGGATACAGCTCAAGACTTGGCTGTTTATCAGTAGCAGCCCCCCCCTATCAGCACCTTGAGACCCTCACAGGTGAGTAGTGCACTTTACAAATGCTTTGTTTGATTGATTGATTAATCAATAATTAAGGTCTTGCAACCACCATTGATATCTACAGCTGTGGTGTCCTAGGCCGTCACCACAATACATAACATCTCTGCAATCATGTAGTGCCAACTAAACCACAGATCCCAAGGGAGCCATGTCGATCACTCAATGGATGATCACTCACTGGGTAGAAACTTTGTTTGACAGATGCTTGGCCTGATCACGTCTTTTGGTATTTTCTGCCAGCTAGAGGCAGTACCAACTACATTACCAGTAAAAACATAAGATCAGTCTTAGAGTGGACGCAGTGAGTCTTTAATAGATTTAGAATCGAAAAGGCAAGGATTCTTTCCCTTCCCTTCGATGTTTAGACAAATGATGTACAAATATGCTGTTTTTCATATGGTGCTTGCAACCTTCGGTTTGTCTTACTATTGTTTTGTAAATATTTTACTCTTGACCAAGTCAATGGTAGTCATTTTTTACGTCAGCAGGATGAATGGCTGAGCCTGCCTTGCCACCCTCGGTCAATCACACTTGGACACATATTTCTGTGATGTTTGTTTATCATCGAGCCTTTCTTTCTGTAGTGCTACCAGGAGTTGTGAATTAACAGGATAAAAAGCAGTTTATGAGACAGTTTGTTGATCTAAACACTGCAGCACTGGGAGGGATATGCGTAGGCACCTTGGTTCCTATAAGAGGCTGGGCATGCCTCCCTTTTCTGCATCGCAGTGGGGCTTTAACTGGGAACATTAGGCATAGACATGGTCAGCAGGTCCTATCACAATGAATACTCTTGCCCCAAGTCACCTTGGTGAATTGCCCTGCGTCAAAGGGAAAGGGCAAGAATGCACCATATCTATTGCATATGGTACACTCCAGTCTTTTCTCACTGTGCTGATGCTATTTTGGCAGCCTAGCACCAATGCAGGCTCCCTTGCACTATCGTGCAAGGGTGTCTGCGTTGTATGCAGGATTCTTTTTGTGCAGGAAGAGGCCCCTTCCTGCACAAAAACTATCCTGGGAAGCTTATTCCTTCTCTATATGTGTGCTGCAGAAAGCAGCACACATAGAAAGAGTTAAAAGTAGGCGAAATAAAGATGTTTCTCCTTGTTACGCCTCCCCTGGGGAGGTGTAAGGTTTTGGCGCAACCCCAGGTTTACAAACTCTTGTAATCTGGGGATGCATCATAATCCATGAGTGTTGCATGGGAACACCTACTGCAACGCCCATGGAACACCTTTCTTGCACAGAGTAAGGCAACACAGCAATTTGGGCTGCCTTGCCTTACTGAATATGTATGAGGCCATTGAAAGCCATGCAAAGTGGTTTTGCGTGGCCTCGTAGATATGAGTTCACGGTTTGTGCCACCACCACAAAAAGTAACGCAACAACGGTGCAAGGGGCCCATAAAATATCTCCTTTGTTCCTAGAGCAGGCATAAACTTCTAATTGACCAGAATAGATGCACAATAACAAGAGCACAAAAGTATCCCTGAGGGTAAATACTAAACCAAAAAAGATGGCTGCTGGTTTATAGTGAAGTGGTTTGCTTAACTGGCCCACAATGGGGGCTGGAGAAAATATTAGCGGCAGGCGAATCTTCCACACATGATGTATGCTGGGATAGGAAGAGGCGGATTTGAAAGATTGATGAAGACAACTGACCTGGAGCCCGTGATTCTATCTATTTATGTATGTTTTTATCACATGAGGCTAACGAATCAGAATTACCAAACCTGACATTGAAACGGGCCTGGCCCTGTGTGCACGTCGTTTAGAAAAGTAAACAGTGTTCTTGTTCTCACTCAACAATGAGTGTAAGAGCCCGTGAAGTAATCTAAGCCGGCGAAATACTCCCTATTTAATTTCAAGCATTTCATTTCATGTTGCAGAGTATTTCCTTTTCCATGAGAAAGTATTTCTGTAGTTTTGTTTTTTATGTAACGTGAGTTGTGTATATCACTTACTACAAACAGTTACTTCTGAGTACTTTCGTGAGTTCAGGGTGTGGTTGCATCACGAGGGTGAGGTCCAGAGGTCAGCGTAAGACAGTGTGAGTTTCTCATAGTGTCTGTCGCCGTGTCATAAAGTTGTCCAGACTACATATTCATACCGAATGCATGACGTCTCTGTGGAGGGCACAGAGCGATGGTCACATATGCGGCAGTCGTGATTCTGATTCTGTGTGAAAACGGGTCAAGCAAGCAGCACACAGCTGCTGAAATAATGACAGGACAAGAGGTAAAAAAATGTCACCGCATCAAAGGAAAAGAAAATGCAGTGCTTACAGGTGGAGGGTGTAATTGTGTGGAGAAGGGGGTGTTGGAAGGGAGTAGATCAAAGGATGTACAGAAATAGTGTGAAAAAACAATGACGAAGAGGAAGGAGATGAAGTATGAGATATGGAGATGTGGGGAGAAAATGCAGAGTGAGTGTGAGTGCAAAGTATGGGCAAGGAGGGATTACACTCCGCCTCCCATCGACCTTTATATTGTTTATATCACAATTTCATGTATTTAGAATGTCACAGAAGCTCATATTTTCAGAACTGAAACCTTTTCAATTGACACTATTCACAGCAATATTATTGTTCTTATTCGTGTATCTAATACCGAATTAAAAAATCTTTGCTCAGAAGTATTGGCAAAGTCAGTAGGTCTGTTGTGATGCAGGTGCTTAGGTCTGTGGTTGTGTGACGTTTGTATAGTGTCCTGCTAAACACGCGCCCACTTCTGCACGTAGTGTTCTGCCCGCCACTCCCCGAGGGCTGGAGTTTACATCCACCCCACTCCCATCCAACACAGGCGTCACCGGTCAGGTGATCCTGCCAATGAAGGGGCCCGAGCGAGCGAAGGGGCTCGAGGCGAGTTCAGTAACCATACATACTACTGTCGGTGTCTTAATTCTCAGTAGAAGTGGGCCTAGGGCCTAGAACACTAACTACAGTTTGGATGTGCTTACAAACACACACACATAAAGGCACCCAAATATTGGTTAAGTGCATGCACAGGATTGTAGCTCCCATGTTTTAGGCTAACCCTACATTTCTTTCTTTACAAGGCCCACCTGGTCGAGCTTGCACACAAATAGATACCTGCAACAGATGCCTCTAAGCTCCGAAAGGCTATTAAGAGGTCATTCATTGCGAAGTTAATTTTATTTAGATATAATTGGTTTCTGTTTATGTGCTGTAGAGCTGGTCAGAATCGCTTGATAATTTTTTTAAATACGCTATTGTATTGGAGATGGAGATGCTGCCCTCTAGTGTCAATGGAAGAATAAGCAGGGTTGAGTGAATTTTTATTTTCGTGTTGCCTGTGTCTATCAAAATATTGCAGACTTATTTATCACAGGAAGTGCAGCTCATGGGCGAGGGAGATGTGTGCTAAAGGAGAAAGAACATCTAAGTTTCTCTATTACTAAGGGAGCTACGGAAGGAGATTACCATGGCAATCACAAGCTATATATGGAAAGACGCGCAGGATGGATATCTTCATATTCTTTTGGGCGTCTATTACCACTTAATAATTTGATAAATAGGGCCCCAAGCACATTATTTCAAAGTCTATATTATCTTTCTTTCCTAAACTCGTGCGTTATTTCTATTTTTCCAGAGGCTATCTCAATGAGCTGAACGTTTGCTGCGGCAATAAAATAGTCGATCATGAGCCCCTCTCATCCTACTGATGGTAAGTTGGGTTTCACAATTTAATAATAGTAACATGTGTTATTTACAGTGCTTAGAACATAAGTTAATATTATGAATGTATTCATTCCCTTGTTTGCGTTTTTCTATTTCTAACTTCAACATTCCTTCTGAATGCAAGTTATAAACCCTTTTTCATTTTCTGTAGGTAGTTGTCTGTCCCCGATGATATTTTCCCATTTTGTTGTACACTGTGTCAGTGATTATTAATGCAACAGTTCTTTTGTTTTATGCCCCGATATTAGATTTTGGTGCATGGGTGCCTTTCTTGACCCGAAATAATGTTTTTTGCTGGTATATCCGCACCGAAACCCGCAATTATAAATTAATCCCCACATAATGGGCAGTAATCATGCAGGTACAGTTTTTCCTGATGAAATTCTGCATAGGACTACCAATTCTGGAAAAGAATCACTAAGATTTTGCATCAGGTTGTGTATCTATTTTGGCACAGTCAAACACAACATTTATTTCAGGATTTACAAAGCCACGCAAATCCCGAATGGAAAGTGCATTGATGATAGAATGAGAAATGATGTCCAGAAAGGAAATAGGTACAGGAGAAATACGGGAATGAGGTAGAAAAAGAGTGGTCAGGCTGATACAGTTATAGACGGTAAAGTAGAGTGATCAGTAAGGTGGAAACGGAGACAAAGGGGGTCATTCTAACCCTGGCGGTCGGTGATAAAGCGGCGGCCAACCCGCCAACAGGCAGGCGGTCCAAAAAATGGAATTCTGACCCTGGCGGGAACCGCCAACACAGGCCGCCACATTAACACTCCGACCGCCACGGCGGGACCGACAAACAGCGCGGCGGTCACCGCCAACAGGCAGGCGGCAGACAATGTACCGCCCACCCTATCACAACTCACCAATCCGCCACCTTTTCCGGGGCGGGAGCCCCGCCGATAAAAACCCGGCGGAAACAGACTACGAACGGGAAAACGCTCACCTATACACACTCCACGAGGAAGGAGGACAGCATGGAGCCCGAATTACACATCCTACCGGCTATTGTCTACCTGCTCATCTACCAGGAGTACGAACGCCGGCGCAGACGACAACGGTGAGTACTGCACCTACAACACAGGGGAGGGGGGAGGAGGAAAGCTTAGCGGCACACACATATGCGATACACCCACCCCCCCAACCCACCCCCCCAATACCTACACACCAATGCAGAGCAACAAGTCAGAGTGACACCCCCCAAACCCCCCGGAAGAATGCAAAGACATAATTCAAATGAAGTTTCAAATTTATGTATAAAATAGGTTCATTTAAGTCATGGTAAATATGCCATATGAAATATACAAAAGTGATAATGAACATAGTGCAAAGTATAAACATAGTCAACAAGTCCTGCACAGTCCGTTCAATATCCATAGTCCGTGGGCCAATGTGTACAAACACATGGGCAAAGCCCACACAGGAGACCGGAAACCATTGGAGAGAACACTGCTGGGGCATCAGATGAGAAAACAACAGGCACCTCAGGGGGAAGGGAAAGGGGGGCACCTCAGCCACATGAGTCCACGACGCCAGATCCACGAGGGGCCTCCATGCCCACTATACCATCCTGGGGAGTGCAAAGCCACAGTCCATCAGATGGATAACCGACTCCACTGGTATTGGAGGAGGCATGGTGCCCAGAGTGTTTCGTGAACACCTGCTCGACACAGAACCGGCACTGTCAATGGACCAGCGGTGCTTGAGACGGCGGTGCACAGCGGAGCAGTGCCTGAGATGAAGGGCCCAGCGGAGCGGTGCTTGACAGGAATGGCCCAGCGGAGCGGTGCTTGACAGGAAGGGCCCAGCGGAGCGGTGCTTGAGACGGCGGTGCCCAGCGGAGCGGTGCTTGAGAGGAAGGGCCCAGCGGAGCGGTGCTTGACAGGAAGGGCCCAGCGGAGCGGTGCTTGAGATGAAGGCCCCAGCGGAGCGATGCTTGACAGGAAGGGCCCAGCGGAGCGGTGCTTGAGACGGCGGTGCCCAGCGGAGCGGTGCTCTTCACGGCGGGGCCCTGTTCAGCGGTGCCTGTCTTGGCGGGGCCCTGTTCAGCGGTGCTCTTCACGGCGGGGCCCTGTTCAGCGGTGCTCTTCACGGCGTGGCCCTGTTCAGCGGTGCCTGTCTTGGCGGGGCCCTGTTCAGCGGTGCTCTTCACGGCGGGCCCTGTTCAGCGGTGTTCTTCACGGCGGGGCCCTGTTCAGCGGTGCCTGTCTTGGCGGGGCCCTGTTCAGCGGTGCTCTTCACGGCGGGGCCCTGTTCAGCGGTGCACTTCACGGCGGGGCCCTGTTCAGCGGTGCCTGTCTTGGCGGGGCCCTCTTCAGCGGTGCTCCTCACGGCGGGGCCCTGTTCAGCGGTGCTCCTCACGGCGGGGCCCTGTTCAGCGGTGCCTGTCTTGGCGGGGCCCTCTTCAGCGGTGCTCTTCACGGCGGGGCCGTCTTCAGCGGTGCTCTTCACGGCGGGGCCATGTTCAGCGGTGCCTGTCTTGGCGGGGCCCTCTTCAGCGGTGCTTGTCCTGTCTTTCAAGGGAGCCAGACCTGGCCAAGACTCCCCGCTTAGTCGCCCTCCGACCTTGCGGTAGCGGGGCCCTCCTGTGATGGAGTCTTGTGCCCGTGGGTGTCGTCCATCACACCCGGTATGGGGCTGGTGGGGCCCTCCTGGTGCGCTCGGCTGCTGCATGTCTTCTCCGCCCTGCTGCCCTTGCCCTCCTTCACTGCAGCACTCGGGCCCTTGCCTCCCTTAGTTGATGTGGCAGGTGACGTGGCAAGGCCACTCTCCGTGGTTGCAGCCGTCTCAGGCTTTTCCCGCCGGCCCTTAAGTTTTCTTGTCCTCTTCCCAGGGGGTGGGCTGGCTGTCCCCTTGCTGCTGGCCGATGTTCCTTCCCTAGGAGCTGGTGGACTCCAATAGCCCTGCACTATGGTGATACTAGATGCAGGGCTGGTGGTGGCTGAGGTGCTCTTTGGACTCTTACCAGATGGAGGGGGTGGGTCAGGTGATGCAAAGAGGTTAATTTTGGAGAGGAAAAGTTTTTTAGGAGCAATGGGAACGGTAGGTGCAGTGGGTATGGGAGTGGAGGAAGAGGATGTGGTTGTAGGAGAGTCAAGTGTGCTGTCTTTGGGTGCAGGTGCTTGGGCTGGAGGCTGTCGTGAGGTGGATGGCTGTTGGGTGGGTGGCTGCCTGCGTTTGTGTGGTTTGGAAGAGGGGGTGACAGACACAGTGGGAGAGGACACAGGGGACGTGTAAATGGCAGTGGGGGTGGTGACTGCACGTGTGCTGACTGTAATGGAGGGTGTGCTGGTGATGGAAGTACTGGCTGATGGTGGTGTGCATGCAGGTGTGAGTGGAGACGTCACAGGGAGGGAGGAGGGAGACGAGGAGGAGGGGGACACAGAGGTGGTAGTGACTGTTGGCATGTCTGCATCTGGATGTTGTTTGTGTGAATGCTTGTGGGATCTGTGGTGCTTATGTCTGGATGAGCTTGCCTTGGGTGTTGAGGTGTGTGCAGGCTGGTCTGATGGTGTGGATGGGATAGGCTGAGGAACAGGAGACTGGGACTGGGTGGAGGGAGTTAGAAGAGGGAGGCTGGAGACAGGGACAATGGCTGCCGTCAGTGCTGAGGCCAGAGCGCTGAACGATCGCTGATGGGCAGCCTGACCCGAATGAATGCCCTCCAGGTATGCATTGCTCAGATGCACATCCCTTTCCACCCCCTGGATGGCATTCAAAAGGGTAGACTGCCCAACAAGGAGCATCCAGAGGAGGTCAATGACCTCCTCACTGAGGGCAGCAGGGGTAACTGGGGCAGGGCCTGAGGTGCCTGGGGCGAAGGAGATGCCCGCCTTGGTGTGCGAGCGGGCACGGGGCGAACGCTGAGGGGCTGCTTGGAGGGCGGAGCTGGTGCGCTGGGTGGCGGCTGTACCTGTAGTTGCGGTGGGCACGGATGTTGCCGCCACCGCAAGGGAGCTCCCTTCCGAGGACGTGTCGGTGTCGCTGACGTCTCCACGGGTCCACGTTGTGGAGCTCCCCTCACCCTCCATCTCACTGCTGAACTCGGAGTCCGTTGCATGGCCCTCCGGGGCCATGTGAGATGCAGCTCCCTCGTGCCCGATGCCACTTCTCCTCCGCCTGATGATGCTAATGCACACATGCACAGGAAGAAAAAGAAAATGGGTGGGGGGGAAAAATGAAGACAGGTTGAGTGCATGCATTGGCAACACCATTGGCGGAGAGGACAAACACAAAAGCCCCCTGAACTACGCTGCGCAATCGGGGTACACTACTCAGTTCTTGTGACTAGGCCTACAGGTCTATGGACGACAAATGCACACATGGGTGATGCAGGACCATGGATAGCTGTACTTGGCACCCTACAGAGGTGGGGGACGGGGGCACAGGGCCATGGCTAACGGAGGGGACTACCCTACAGAAAGCGCCCTGGCCTTGAGTTACCCACATCCCTCCTCCCCCACCCAGACACCTCCACTGCGCGCAAAGATAGCAGAATGTGCTGATACTCACCCCCTTGTGTCTGCTGTGATGTCCTCACGCGCCCATCCAAATCGGGGTAGGCCACCGCCAGGATCCGGGACATCAGGGGGGTCAATTGGCGGCTGGCACCCCTCCTACGTTGGGAGGCCATCCCCAGCAGAGACTCAGCGGTCTTTCTGGTCCCGCGGCGGATGTCCTCCCACCTCTTTCGGCAGTGGGTGCCCCGTCTGTTGTGGACCCCCAGGGCCCGGACGTCCTTGGCGATGGCACGCCAAATGTCGACCTTCTGATGGGCGCTGACCTATTTGACATGTACAGGGTGGGAAAGGAAATATCATCACTTTTCTGCATGGTAGATGTGAGTGGCCCCCCTCCCCAACTTTGCCATGTGGCACATGTTCCCATCTGTCGTGCGTTGTACACCTCATTCGCTCCCCTCCCCACCATCTTACATACACCCCACTCAACACAGGCATAGCCCATTCAGCGTGCACCCTGTGTACTAACCTGTTGGTCTGGAGGACCGTACAGTAGCGCATACTGGGGGAGGACCCCATCAACAAGTTTCTCCAATTCTTCGGAAATGAAGGCAGGGGCCCTTTCCCCAGTCGCAGCAGCCATTGTATCTCCCAGACCGAGGTCACAGCAGCACTTGCAGTATAGGTCCTCTCCTGTGGATGATCAGGTCTCGAGTGATTAATCAGATAGAAAATGGCGGTCACGCCCGTGGCGGTGCGTACCGCGGCGGTGCGTACCGCGACCGCCGGCGCACATCGTCATTGGCTCCTGAGACCCATAGGGTTCAATGTTAACCAATGCTGCTTTGCGTCGCGGTCTTCGACCGCCTACCGCCACGGTGTGCCACGCCAGCGCAGTGACCTCACAACCCACTGTCACACTTCACAGGTCAGGCAGCCGCCATTTCAAGGGCCCACATGGCATGATTTCTACTGCGTCACACAGTCCTAGGCCTTGCATTGCCACTCATACAAGCCGTTCCATGCATAGCGATTCGTGTACTGTGCAAGCTGTGTGAACGAACCTGTGGGTTGCTTGAATCTGTGCTCCATGTTGTCCTTCCTAGGCACCGTCCGCTGGGACTTGCGAGGAGAAGGATGAATCCTCGCGTGTACAGACCGCTGGTGGACCTGTCGACAATGGAAGAACGACATATCATACTTACATACCGGCTTGAGAGAGCAACTATACATGAACTATGTGCCCAGCTGGAGCCAGACCTGATGTCCCCCATCCGCCAACCCACAGGGATTCCCCCTCTGGTGCAGGTTCTGTCAGTACTCCATTTTTTGGCAAGTGGGTCATTTCAGACAACAGTGGCCATATCATCTGGGATGTCTCAGCCTATGTTTTCTAAGGTTTTGTCCAGAGTGTTGTCTGCCCTGATGAAATACATGCGGAGCTACATTATTTTCCCTGAGGTGGTCAAATTGGCTACAGTGAAGGGTGATTTCTATGCCCTTGGACATATCCCCAACATATTTGGGGCCATTGATGGGACCCATGTGGCTTTGGTTCCCCCCAAAGACAGTGAGCAGGTGTACCGAAACAGAAAAAGTTATCATTCGATGAATGTCCAGGTGGTCTGTTTGGCTGAGCAGTACATCTCCCATGTAAATGCCAAGTTCCCTGGGTCAGTGCATGACGCGTATGTCATGCGAAATAGCAGCATCCCTTATGTGATGGAACAGCTACAGAGACACCGTGTGTGGCTAATTGGTGACTCTGGTTACCCCAACCTGTCGTGGCTACTGACCCCAGTGAGGAATCCCAGGACAAGGGCAGAGGAACGCTACAATGAGGCCCATGGGCGAACTAGGAGGATCATAGAAAGGACCTTCGGGGTCCTGAAGGCCAGGTTTAGGTGCCTGCATATGACAGGGGGATCCCTAATGTACTCACCAAAGAAGGTTTGCCAGATCATCGTGGCCTGCTGTATGCTTCACAATCTTGCATTGCGACGCCAGGTGCCTTTTCTGCAGGAGGATGGTCCAGATGGTGGTGTTGTTGCAGCTGTGGAGCCTGTGGAGAGTGAAGAAGAGGAAGACGACGGGGACGACACGGACAACAGGGATACAGTCATACAACAATACTTTCAGTAGCACACAGGTAAGAAACAGCCACCCCAATTTACATTTACTTGAGGCCTCATGCGTCTCCACTGTCTGTGTTTCCCCCCAGTTCCTGCTAACTGATTTGTGACTTTCCCTTTCCTTTTCAGAGCTGTATGACCCACTGCCTGACTTCAGCTTTGTTTGCCCATGGACTAAAGCTTATTGAAATTGGTATGTTGTCATCACAAAGTAACTGGACAATATTGAACCGTTATGCGTAATACATTTGTTAAGAATACAAGCAGACTCCTGTTTATTTAAGTGGAATAAGTGATTTATTTAAAGTGCTAGATATAGGTAAATGATTGGGAAGTGGGGATGGGTGGGGGTGGAGTAATGTCCATGGCAGAGTCCAGTTCTCAGTCGCACAGGTGCATTGTCCATATGCCTGTGGAAGGATGGAGCAGGGGCAGTTTAAGGTTGGACAGGGTGACAATGTGGGACAGTGGGATGACATCAGGGGGTATCTTAGGCTGGCGGGGGTCTTGCAATCCTACTCTGTCTTCTTGTGAGATCTCAGGTTCCGCTTGCGGGGTGGTTCTTCCTCTGCAGGAGGTGGGGTTCTGGGGGCCTGTCGTTGTGTGGGGGCCTCCTGTCCACTGGCGCCGGCGGAGGTGGTAGGCTGTTCCTGGCCTGGGCTAGTGACAGGGGCCCTTTGGGGTGCCACATGGTCCCGCAATGTGGTGACGATCTGGGTAAGGGCCAGGACGATGGTCCCCATTGCGGAACCAATGTTCCTCAGTTCCTCCCTGAACCCCATGTACCGTTCCTCCTGCAGTTCCTGGATCTCCTGGAACCGGGCCAGTACCGTCGCCATCGTCTCCTGGGAGCGGTGGTATGCTCCCATGATGGTGGAGAGGGCCTCTTGGAGAGTGGGTTCCCCGGGCCTGTCCCCCCCGTCGCACAGCAGCCCTCCCTGTTCCCCTGCGTTCCTGGGCCTTTGTCCCCTGGCCGGTGTGCCCACTATCACTGCCCCCAGGTCCCTGTTGTTGTTTGGGTGGTGGGTCAACCTGGGTGCCCTGTAGTGGTGGACACACCTCTGATTGACGTGCCCTGGAGACAGAGGCATGGGCCCGCTGGGTGGGAGCTGTGCTGGTGTTCCCAGAGGGGGTTGGGTCTGGTGTAGCCTGTGGCTGTCTGTGGGGAACCGACTGTCCAGAGGTCCCCGATGGGCCGGGCTGGTCGTCTGGCTCCAGGGAGACAGAGCTGCTGTCATCGCTGGGGGCCTCTTCTGGGGGTGGGATGGACATCTCTGGACCCTCTGTGGCGGTGTGGTGGCGTTCGGGTCCTGCAGGGGTATAAAGGGATGGTTATTGCTTCTGTGTGTGGCATTTCGTGTGATGGGTGGGTGTCCGTGTACCCATGTGCAGGCATTTCCTTGTGGGGGCTTTTGTGAGGGTGGCTTGTGGGGGTGATGTGTGTGTGCAGTGGGCATGCTTTGGTGATGGGTGTCCATGCTTTGGGGTCGCATGCAGGGCTTGGTGTTGGGATGGGTGGGTTGTGATGGTGAGGCTTTTGCTAGGGGTTGGTGTGATGGGGGAGGGGGTGAGGGTGGGGGTATGATTTGGCATGCAGGTGGGGTGGGGGTGGGAAGCAGTAGTGAAGATTTGCCTTACCAGAGTCCATTCCTCCGCCTACTCCTGCGAGGCCCTCAGGATGCAGGATGTGCAAGACTTCCTCCTCCCACGCGGTAAATTCTCGGGGAGTAGGTGGGGGTCCGCCGCCAGTCTTCTGCACGGCAATGTTGTGCCTTGATACCATGGAACGCACCTTCCCCCGTAGGTCGTTCCATCTCTTCCTGATGTCCTCCCGATTGCGTGGATGCTGTCCCACCGCGTTGACCCTGTCCACTATCCTTTGCCATAGCTCCATCTTCCTGGCAATTGTGGTGTGCTGCACCTGTGCCCCGAAGAGCTGGGGCTCTACACGGACTATTTCCTCCACCATGACCCTGAGTTCGGCGTCACTGAACCTGGGGTGTCTTTGGGGTGCCATGGGGTGGTGTGGTTGAGGTGTGGGGTGGCGTTTGTGGTGATGAGTGTGGTGCGTGTGGTGGTGTGTGGTGTTTGGTGCGTGGATTCTGTGTGGGTGATGGTGTTGTGTGCCTCTGTGTTGTGGGATTGTCTATTCTGTGCTCTGTCTCTAGCCTTCGTCAATGATTTCGGGTGGTAGGGGCTTGTGGGTGATGTGGGTGTGTGTTTTATATTGTGTTGGGTGTGTGGGAGTGGTGTTAGTATGTGTATCAGGTGTGTGTATTTCGAACTGACCAATGTGGCTGAGTTTTCTATGGGTGTGTGTATTTTGACCGCGGCGGTGTGTACCGCCAATGGAATACCGCGTTTGAAAGACCGCCGCGTGGATTTGTGGGTCGGAATGGTATGGGCGTATTTCTGTTGGCGTGACGGTGGAGGTTTGGTCAGCGCCATTTTTTCGTTGACCTTTGGTGTGGCGGATTATTGAGGATGTCGGGTTTTCAGCGGTTTGCCAGTTGCGGGTCAGAATGACCGTGGCGGTTTACCGCAGCCGCGGCGGTATTATGGCGGTCTTCGGACCGGCGGTAAGCGCCTTTTACCGCCGAGGTCAGAATGACCCCCAAAGTGAGGGTGGTGAACTTCCAGCCCATCTCTCTACTCCCCTTCCCAGCTAAAGTCATCGAAAAGGCTGTCAACAGACAATTCACCAAACACATCGAACTCAACAACATCCTGGACCCCTCACAGTCGGGCTTCCGGAGCAACCACAGCACAGAGACTGCCCTCCTCGCCGCCACAGATGACATTAGCATCCTCCTAGACAGGGCCGAGACCCCAGCTTTCATCCTCCTCGACCTGTCCGTTGCCTTCGACACCATCTCCCACGCACTCTACGGACTCATCTCCATGACGCCCACATCTGAGACAAGGCACTTGAATGGATCACCTCCTTCCTCTCTGACAGGACCCAAAAAGTCAGTCTCCCCCCTTCCTCTCAGAGGCCACCAAGATCACCTGCGGCGTCCCGCAAGGCTCCTCGCTGAGTCCCACTCTCTTCAACCTCTACAAGGTCCCCCTAGCCACCATCGCCAGACACAATGCACTCAACATCGTCTCATACGCCGACGACATTCAGCAAATCATCTTCCTCTCCAACGACCCGCACACTGCCAAAGCCAACTTCCACAATGGAATGAGGGCAGTCGCCGCCTGGATGAAAGAGAGCTGCCTCAAGCTAAATACCGAAAAAACAGATGTCCTCGTCATCGGCAACAAACCCTCAGCCTGCGACATCTCCTGGCCCGCTGCCCTCGGAAGTGCTCCAGCCCCCACCCACCACACCTGCAACCTCAAATTCATCCTGGACTCAGCACTCTTGATGAACCGTCAAATCAGTGCAATCTCTTCCGCCTGTTTCAACAACATGCACATGCTCCGGAAGAACTTCAAATGGATCCCAACTAAATCCAACAGAACAGTCACCCAGGCCCTCGTCAGCAGCTGCCTGGACTACCCAACGTACTCTACGCTGCAACCACCACTAGGTTATGGAAGAGACTGCAACACATCCATAATGCCTCCACCCGTCTCATCAAGAATTCCCCCAAACACAGCCACACCTTCGCCCTACTGAGAGACCTGCACTGCCTCCCAGTGGACAAGAGAATTACTTACAAACTTCTCATGCACACATACAAAGACCTCCACAACGCAGGACCAGAATACTTCAACCAGAGACTCCACTTCTACAGGCCCATTAGGAAGCTACGCTCTGCACACCTTGCCCTCGCCCCCGTCCCACGCGTCTGGAAGGCCACAGCTGGGGAAGGTGAGGTTGAGAGGGCAATGAAGTAGATAAGGATTCTGAGAGAAACAGTTTAAAGACAGAGTAAAAGAGGTAGAGCAAGAGAGCAAACAAGAGAAGCTTAAGTTAGTGTGGAAGGTGAGCTAGAGGGAGCAGAGGTTAAAGGGATGGGAAGAGGAGAGGGGAAGTAGTACACAAATAGAGAGGAAAATTGAGATGCTAGTTAGCAAAAGAGAATTAAAGGTAGGCTACTGAGAGATGAGGTAGTGAGGGAGATTTGAGGTAGAGAAAGAAAAGTGGTAGTGGGAGAGATGACGTGGTGAGTTAGAGAGAAGGGTGATAAATGTGGAGATGAGGTACAGAGGCATAGAGAGATGAGGTAAAGAGAAATTATGTTGAGAGGGCGGTTAAGTAGATAAGAGGACATATAAAGGGAAGCGATATGGTAACTGTAGGAGGCTGGCCTGGTTTGTAGTGGTACCAAGGGGTACTTACACTCTGCACAAGGTCCAGTTATCCCTTATTAGTGTAGGAGAGGTGTCTAGCAGCTTAGGCTGATAGAAAAGGGTAGCTTAGCAGAGCAGCTTAGGCTGAACTAGGAGACATGTAAAGCTCCCACTATACCACTGGTGTCATATGCACAATATCATAAGAAAACACAATACACAGATATACAATAAATAAAGGTACTTTATTTTTATGACAATATGCCAAAAGTATCTCAATGAGTACCCTCAGTATGAGGATAGCAAATATACACAAGATATATGTACACAATACCAAAAATATGCAATAATAGCAATAGAAAGCAATGCAAGCAATGTACAGTCACAATAGATTGCAATGAGAGCACATAGGTATAGGGGCAACACAAACCGTATACTCCAAAAGTGGAATGCGAACCACGAATGGACCCCAAACCTATGTGAGCTTGTAGTGGGTCGCTGGGACTGTAAGAAAACAGTGAGGGTTAGAAAAATAGCCCACCCCAAGACCCTGAAAAGTAGGTGTAAAGTGCACCTAAGTTCCCCAGAGAGCACAGAAGTCGTGATAGGGGAATTCTGCAAGGAAGACCAACACCAGCAATGCAACAATGATGGATTTCCGGACGAGAGTACCTGTGGAACAAGGGGACCAAGTCCAAGAGTCGCGACAAAGTCGAGATTGGGCAGATGCCCAGGAAATGCCAGCTGAGGGTGCAAAGAAGCTGCCACCGGATGATAGAAGCTGTGGATTCTGCAAGAACGAAGAGGACTAGGAACTTCCCCTTTGGAGGATGGATGTCCCACGTCGTGAAGAAGCTTGCAGAGGTGTTCCCACGCAGAAAGACCACAAACAAGCCTTGCTAGCTGCCAGGGTCGCGGTTAGGGTTTTTGGATGCTGCTGTGGTCCAGGAGGGACCAGGATGTCGCCAATTGCGTGAGGAGACAGAGGGGGCGCCCAGCAAGATAGGGATCCCTCACAGAAGCAGGCAGCACCCGCAGAAGTTCCAAAACAGGCACTACAAAGAGGAGTGAACCGGAGCTCACCCGAAGTCACAAAAGGAGATCCCACGATGCCGGAGGACAACTCAGGAGGTTGTGCACTGCAGGTTAGAGTGTCGGGGACCCAGGCTTGGCTGTGCACAAAGGAAATCCTGGAAGAGTGCACAGGAGCCGGAGCAGCAGCAAATCACGCGGTACCCAGCAATGCAGTCTAGCGTGGGGAGGCAAGGACTTACCTCCACCAAACTTGGACTGAAGAGCACTTGGACAGAGTTGCTGAGTTCCAGGGACCACGCTCGTCGTGCTGAGAGGGGACCCAGAGGACCGGTGATGCAGTCTTTTGTTGCCTGCGGTTGCAGGGGGAAGATTCCGTCGACCCACGGGAGATTTCTTCGCAGCTTCTAGTGCAGAGAGGAGGCAGACTACCCCCACAGCATGCACCACCAGGAAAACAGTCGAGAAGGCGGCCGGATCAGCGATGCAAGGTTGCAGTAGTCGTCTTTGCTACTTTATTGCGGTTTTGCAGCCGTCCAGAGCAGTCAGCGGTCGATTCCTTGGCAGAAGGTGAAGAGAGAGATGCAGAGGAACTCTGATGAGCTCTTGCATTCGTTATCTAAAGAATTCCCCAAAGCAGAGACCCTAAATAGCCAGAAAAGGAGGTTTGGCTACCTAGGAAGGAGGATAGGCTAGCAACACAGGTAAGAGCCTATCAGAAGGAGTCTCTGATGTCACCTGCTGGCACTGGCCACTCAGAGCAGTCCAGTGTGCCAGCAGCACCTCTGTTTCCAAGATGGCAGAGGTCTGGAGCACACTGGAGGAGCTCTGGGCACCTCCCCTGGGAGGTGCAGGTCAGGGGAGTGGTCACTCCCCTTTCCTTTGTCCAGTTTCGCGCCAGAGCAGGGCTGGGGGAACCCTGAACCGGTGTAGACTGGCTTATGCAGAGATGGGCACCATCTGTGCCCATCAAAGCATTTCTAGAGGCTGGGGGAGGCTACTCCTCCCCAGCCCTGACACCTTTTTCCAAAGGGAGAGGGTGTAACACCCTCTCTCTGAGGAAGTCCTTTGTACTGCCTTCCTGGGCCAAGCCTGGCTGGACCCCAGGAGGGCAGAAACCTGTCTGAGGGGTTGGCAGCAGCAGCAGCTGCAGTGAAACCCCGGGAAAGGTAGTTTGGCAGTACCCGGGTCTGTGCTAGAGACTCGGGGGATCATGGAATTGTCTCCCCGATGCCAGAATGGCATTGGGGTGACAATTCCATGATCTTAGACATGTTACATGGCCATGTTCGGAGTTACCATTGTGACGCTATACATAGGTAGTGACCTATGTATAGTGCACGCGTGTAATGGTGTCCCCGCACTCACAAAGTCCGGGGAATTTGCCCTGAATGATGTGGGGGCACCTTGGCTAGTGCCAGGGTGCCCACACACTAAGTAACTTAGCACCCAACTTTTACCAGGTAAAGGTTAGACATATAGGTGACTTATAAGTTACTTAAGTGCAGTGGTAAATGGCTGTGAAATGACGTGGACGTTATTTCACTCAGGCTGCAGTGGCAGGCCTGTGTAAGAATTGTCAGAGCTCCCTATGGGTGGCAAAAGAAATGCTGCAGCCCATTGGGATCTCCTGAAACCCCAATACCCTGGGTACCTCAGTACCATATACCAGGGAATTATAAGGGTGTTCCAGTATGCCAATGTGAATTGGTGAAATTGGTCACTAGCCTGTTAGCGACAATTTGGAAAGCAAAGAGAGAGCATAACCACTGGGGTTCTGGTTAGCAGAGCCTCAGTGAGACAGTTAGTCATCACACAGGGAACACATTCAGGGCACACTTATGAGCACTGGGGCCCTGGCTGCCAGGGTCCCAGTGACACATACAACTAAAACAACATATATAAAGTGAAATATGGGGGTAACATGCCAGGCAAGATGGTACTTTCCTACACAACCCCCCCCCCCCAAACGAAGGACAATAAGACTAGCCATGACCTGATGAGTCTTCATTGTCTAAGTGGAAATATCTGGAGAGTCCATCTGCATTGGAGTGGGTACTCCAGGTCTATGTTCCACTGTATAGTCCATTCCCTGTAGAGATATGGACCACCTCAACAATTTAGGGTTTTCACCTTTCATTTGTTTTAGCCAAAGTAGAGGTTTGTGGTCTGTCTGAACAATGAAGTGAGTGCCAAACAGGTATGGTCTCAACTTCTTCAGTGCCCAGACCACAGCAAAGGCCTCCCTCTCTATGGCAGACCAAATTTTCTCTAGGGGTCAACCTCCTGCTGATAAAAGCAACAGGTTGATCCTGGCCCTCAGAATTGAGTTGTGATAAGACTGCCCCTACCCCTAATTCAGATGCATCAGTTTGAACAATGAATTTCTGGAAGTAACATGGGCTTTTTAGGACAGGTGCAGAGCACATGGCCTGTTTCAGCTCCTCAAAAGCTTTCCACAATACCTTTTTAGGCATTTTCTTTGAATTGAGGTCATTAAGAGGGGCTGCTATGGAGCCATAGTTCTTTATGAACCTCCTGTAGTACCCAGTGAGGCCTAAGAAGGCTCTCACCTGGGTCTGAGTTGTAGGGGGAACCCAATCTATGATAGTTTGGATTTTCCCCTGAAGTGGTGCAATCTGTTCTCCACCTACAAGGTGTCCCAGATAAACCACTTTCCCCTGCCCTATCTGGCACTTTGAAGCCTTGAAAGTGAGGCCTGCCTTTTGCAGGGCCTCTAAAACTTTCCACAGGTGGACCAGGTGATCATCCCAAGTGGAGATAAATACAGCTATATCATCTAGATATGCTGCGCTAAAAGCCTCCAACCCTTGCAGGACTGTATTCACCAACCTCTGAAAAGTGGCAGGTGCATTTTTCAAACCAAAGGGCATTACTGTGAATTGGTAGTGCCCTCCAATAGTCGAAAATGCAGTTTTTGCTTTAGCATCCTCTGATAACTTGATCTGCCAATACCCTGCAGTCAAATCAAAGGTGCTTAGATACTTGGCAGACACCAGTGTATCTATTAGCTCATCTGCCCTGGGTATAGGGTGAGCATCAGTTTTAGTTACCTGGTTAAGACCTCTGTAATCCACACAAAATCTCATTTCCCTTTTCCCATCTTTGGAATGAGGTTTTGGTACAAGTACCACAGAAGAGGCCCATGGACTTTCAGAGTGCTCAACCACTCCCAGTTCAAGCATTTTCTGAACTTCTTGTTTTATGCAGTCCCTGACATGGTCAGGCTGCCTATAGATCTTACTTTTGACAGGCAAGCTGTCTCGAGTATCTATAGTGTGCTCACACCAAGAAGTGGTGCCTGGCACAGTAGAAAAGTGTTCAGAAAACTGACCCAGGAGAGTTATGCAGTGGTCTTTCTGCTCAGCAGTAAGACAATCTGCTAAAACAACACCTTCCACTAGAGCATCTTGTTCTGTGGAAGAGAAAAGATAAGGGAGAGGGTCACTCTCTTCTTCCTGTCCTTCATCTGTTGCCATGAGCAGGGTGAGATCAGCCCTGTCATAGTAGGGTTTCAGGCGATTGACATGGAGCACCCTAAGGGGACTCCTGGCAGTGCCTAAGTCAACCAAGTAGGTGCCTTCTCCCTTCTTTTCAACAATAATGTGGGGTCCACTCCATTTGTCTTGGAGTGCTCTTAGGGCCACAGGCTCCAAGACCCACACTTTCTGCCCTGGTTGGTACTGAATCAGAACAGCCTTCTGGTCATGCCATTGCTTTTGGAGCTCTTGGCTGGCCTGAAGGTTTTTACTGGCCTTTTTCATATACTCAGCCATTCTGGATCTTAGGCCAAGTACATAGTCCACTATGTCTTGCTTAGGAGCTTTTAAAGGTTGTACCCAACCCTCCTTTACAAGTGTTAGAGGACCTCTTACAAGGTGCCCAAATAGGAGTTCAAAGGGGCTGAAGCCCACTCCTTTTTGAGGTACCTCCCTGTAAGCAAAAAGGAGGCAAGGTAACAGGACATCCCATCTTCTCCTGAGTTTTTCAGGGAGTCCCATTATCATTCCTTTGAGAGTTTTGTTAAATCTCTCAACCAGTCCATTTGTTTGTGGATGATAAGGTGTAGTGAACTTGTATGTTACACCACATTCCTTCCACATGGCCTTTAAGTAAGCAGACATAAAGTTGCTACCTCTGTCTGATACCACCTCTTTTGGGAAGCCCACCCTGGAAAAGATTCCCAGGAGGGCCTTTGCCACTGCAGGAGTTGTAGTGGTCCTTAGAGGAATTGCTTCAGGATATCTGGTGGCATGGTCCACTACCACGAAGATAAACCTATTGCCTGAAGCAGTAGGAGGGTCAAGGGGGCAAACTATGTCAACCCCTACCCTTTCAAAGGGAACCCCAACCACAGGCAGTGGAATAAGGGGTGCCTTTGGGGTGCCACCTGTTTTGCCACTGGCTTGACAGGTGACACAGGACTTACAAAATTCCTTTGTGTCCTCTGAGATTCTAGGCAAATGAAACAAGGGAACAAGCCTGTCCCATGTTTTCATCTGCCCTAAATGTCCAGCCAAGGGAATGTCGTGGGCTAGAGTTAGGAGGTACTCTCTGTATTGCAGGGGAATGACCAATCTCCTGGCAGCTCCAGGTTTTGGGTCCCTTGTCTCTGTATACAAGAGGTTGTCCTCCCAGTAAACTCTGTGAGAGTCACTGACATCCCCATTTTGCTGTTTGACAGCTTGCTGTCTTAGACCCTCTAGTGTGGGACAGGTTTGCTGTGCCACACTCAGCTCCTCCCTGGCAGGCCCCCTTCCACCCAAAAGCTCAACAGTGTCTGCTTCCAGCTCCTCTGGTGAAGGTTCTGCACAGGGGGGGAATTCTTCTTCCTCAGAAGTTGAATCTACTGTAGAGGGAGGGATAGTAGGTAGTGATTTACCTTTACTAACCCTAGCTTTAGGGAGCACTTGGTCCATTGTTCCAGGATCCAAGTCACCCTGTCCTTTTTGCTTTTTGGCCTGAGCCCTTGTCAAAGCAAAAATATGCCCAGGAATGCCCAGCATTGCTGCATGAGCCTCCAACTCCACTTCTGCCCAAGCTGATGTCTCTAAATCGTTCCCTAGTAGACAGTCTACAGGTAAATCTGAGGCAACCACAACTTTCTTTGGGCCAGTAACTCCCCCCCCCCAGTTGAGATTCACAACAGCCATGGGGTGGCTAAGAGTGTTGTTATGAGCATCTGTCACTTGGTACTGGTGACCAAGTAGGTGTTGTTCAGGGTGGACCAGTTTCTCTATTACCATGGTAACACTGGCACCTGTGTCCCTGTAGGCCTGAAACTCAATACCATTTATTAGGGGAAGTTGCTTGTCTTTATCCATATTAAGGGGACAAGCAACCAAGGTGGCCAAATCAATGGCACCTTCAGAGACTAACACAGCCTCTGTGGTCTCCCTAACAAGACCAACCCCAACTAAATTAACAAAAGTGAGCCCAGCTACTCCCTTGGATTGGCTATTAGTAGGTTTGCTCCCACCACCACTGCTATTACTAGGGGCACTAGGTGTAGCAGCAGGGGTTGTGGTAGTGGGAGGCTTGGTGCTTTTCTTTGGACAACTGGCATCAGTTGTCCAATGGCCTTTTACTTTACATAAATAGCACCATGGTTTCTTTACTTGATTAGAAGAGGATTTGGACCCCCCCCCCCACCAGAGTGTTTTTGTGGGCCTGATGAAGACTCATTTTTAGATTTGTCCCCACCTTAGTCTGAAGACTTACCATCCTTCTTCTTGCCATCCTTGTCACCCTCTGTATGAACTTTTCTGTTCACTCTTGTTCTGACCCATTTGCCTGCCTTCTTTCCCAATTCTTGGGGAGAGGTCAGATCTGAGTCCACTAGATATTGGTGTAACAAATCAGACACACAGTTATTAAGAATATGCTCTCTCAGGATTAAGTTATACAGGCTTTCATAGTCAGAAACTTTACTGCCATGTAACCACCCCTCCAAGGCCTTCACTGAATGGTCAACAAAGTCTACCCAGTCTTGTGAAGACTCCTTTTTGTTTTCTCTGAACTTGATCCTGTACTGTTCAGTGGTTAAGCCATAACCATCTAGAAGTGCATTCTTTAAAACTGTAAAATTATTGGCATCACTTTCCTTCACAGTAAATAGACTATCCCTACCCTTTCCACTGAAGGATAGCCATAGGATAGCAGCCCGCTGCCTTTGAGGGACCCCCTGTACAACACAGGCCCTCTCAAGTGCAGCAAACCACTTGTTAATGTCATCCCCCTCCTTGTAAGGGGGAACTATCTTATGCAGATTCCTAGAATCATGCTCTTTTACAGGATTACTATCTGTAATACTGCTGCTGCCACCATGTGGTCCAAACCCCAACCTCTGCCTTTCTTTTTCTAAGTCTAAAGTTTCCCTGTCTAGAGCCAACTGTTGCTGTTTAAGCTTCAGTCTGGACTCTTCCACTCTCAATCTATTGAGTTCCCTTTCTAACATTCTGTCATCAGGGTGGGTGGGTTGGGCATGCTTTGACACAGAAGAATGGTGTGAATGAACAGAGGGAGACCTGTCCCTAACAGTTGGCACTCTAACAACCTGGCCTAAAGGAATGACATCCCTACTGTGATGAGAGCTCACATTAGTACCAGCCATGCTAGGTGGCCTGCTAAGGGGCCGGTTGAAAAGAATACCATCTAACATTCTTACTGGGGCTACCCCAGAATCAGAGTGTGAACCATCTGCTAACTTCTCACCAGATGTGCCAGATAAGGCTTTATCATTTTCAATGAGCATGTTAACTAACAATTCTCTAGAGGGATTCTTCCCTACCCCTAAACCTCTATCAATGCAGAGACTCCTTACACCTTTCCAGTTAAGGTGGTCATAAGCTGTGCTGGCCAGATCAAGAGTAAGACCTGTACCAGACATGATAGAAAAGAGTTTAAGGGATAGAAAAAGAAAGAACAATTTTCAGAACTTTTTAAGGAAACAGAAAAAACGTTTTCAACTTTTTAAGAAACTTTTTGAAAGTTTAGAGGTACTTTTCAGCACTTAGCAATAGAGTAAGAGAAGAAAAGCAAAACTTTTTGGTTAGGTGTACATACACTGAACTTGTTTTGTATATTTTTCTCTTATGAAAAGTACAAAATGACAAAGTGGTAAGTAGTTGCAAGTACTTATCCCACCGCTGCACAACCAATGTAGGAGGCTGGCCTGGTTTGTAGTGGTACCAAGGGGTACTATCACTCTGCACCAGGTCCAGTTATCCCTTATTAGTGTAGAAGAGGTGTCTAGCAGCTTAGGCTGATAGAAAAGGGTAGCTTAGCAGTGCAGCTTAGGCTGAACTAGGAGACATGCAAAGCTCCCACTATACCACTGGTGTCATATGCACAATATCATAAGAAAACACAATACACAGATACTAAAAATAAAGGTACTTTATTTTTATGACAATATGCCAAAAGTATCTCAGTGAGTACCCTCAGTATGAGGATAGCAAATATACACAAGATATATGTACACAATACCAAAAATATGCAGTAATAGCAATAGAAAGCAATGCAAGCAATGTACAGTCACAATAGATTGCAATGAGAGCACATAGGTATAGGGGCAACACAAACCATATACTCCAAAAGTGGAATGCGAACCACGAATGGACCCCAAACCTATGTGAGCTTGTAGAGGGTCGCTGGGACTGTAAGAAAACAGTGAGGGTTAGAAAAATAGCCCACCCCAAGACCCTGAAAAGTAGGTGTAAAGTGCATCTAAGTTCCCCAGAGAGCACAGAAGTCGTGATAGGGGAATTCTGCAAGGAAGACCAACACCAGCAATGCAACAACGATGGATTTCCGGATGAGAGTACCTGTGGAACAAGGGGACCAAGTCCAAGAAGCGCAACAAAGTCGAGATTGGGCAGATGCCCAGGAAATGCCAGCTAAGGGTGCAAAGAAGCTGCCATTGGATGGTAGAAGCTGTGGATTCTGCAAGAACGAAGAGGACTAGGAACTTCCCCTTTGGAGGATGGATGTCTCACATCGTGAAGAAGCTTGCAGAGGTGTTCCCACACAGAAAGACCACAAACAAGCCTTGCTAGCTGCAAGGGTCGCAGTTAGGGTTTTTGGATGCTGCTGTGGCCCAGGAGGGACCAGGATGTCGCCAATTGCATGAGGAGACAGACGGGGCGCCCAGCAAGATAGGAAGCCCTCACAGAAGCAGGCAGCACCCGCAGAAGTGCCAAAACAGGCACTACAAAGAGGAGTGAACCGGAGCTCACCCGAAGTCACAAAAGGAGATCCCATGACGCTGGAGGACAACTCAGGAGGTTGTGCACTGCAGGTTAGAGTATCGGGGACCCAGGCTTGGCTGTGCACAAAGGAAATCCTGGAAGAGTGCACAGGAGCCGGAGCAGCTGCAAATCACGCAGTACCCAGCAATGCAGTCTAGCGTGGGGAAGCAAGGACTTACCTCCACCAAACTTGTACTGAAGAGTCACTGGACTGTGGGAGTCACTTGGACAGAGTTGCTGAGTTCCAGGGACCACGCTCGTCGTGCTGAGAGGGGACCCAGAGGACCGGTGATGCAGTCTTTTGTTGCCTGCGGTTGCAGGGGGAAGATTCCGTCGACCCACAGGAGATTTCTTCGCAGCTTCTAGTGCAGAGAGGAGGCAGACTACCCCCACAGCATGCACCACCAGGAAAACAGTCGAGAAGGCGGCCGGATCAGCGATACAAGGTTGCAGTAGTCGTCTTTGCTACTTTATTGCGGTTTTGCAGGCGTCCAGAGCAGTCAGCGGTCGACTCCTTGGCAGAAGGTGAAGAGAGAGATGCAGAGGAACTCTGATGAGCTCTTGCATTCGTTATCTAAAGAATTCCCCAAAGCAGAGACCCTAAATAGCCAGAAAAGGAGGTTTGGCTACCTAGGAAGGAGGATAGGCTAGCAACACAGGTAAGAGCCTATCAGAAGGAGTCTCTGACGTCACCTGCTGGCACTGGCTACTCAGAGCAGTCCAGTGTGCCAGCCGCACCTCTGTTTCCAAGATGGCAGAGGTCTGGAGCACACTGGAGGAGCTCTAGGCACCTCCCCTGGGAGGTGCAGGTCAGGGGAGTAGTCACTCCCCTTTCCTTTGTCCAGTTTCGCGCCAGAGCAGGGCTGGGGGATCCCTGAACCGGTGTAGACTGGCTTATGCAGAGATGGGCACCATCTGTGCCCATCAAAGCATTTCCAGAGGCTGGGGGAGGCTACTCCTCCCCAGCCCTGACACCTTTTTCCAAAGGGAGAGGGTGTAACACCCTCTCTCTGAGGAAGTCCTTTGTTCTGCCTTCCTGGGCCAAGCCTGGCTGGACCCCAGGAGGGCAGAAACCTGTCTGAGGGGTTGGCAGAAGCAGCAGCTGCAGTGAAACCCCGGGAAAGGTAGTTTGGCAGTACCCGGGTCTGTGCTAGAGACTCGGGGGACCATGGAATTGTCTCCCCAATGCCAGAATTCCATGATCTTAGACATTTTACATGGCCATGTTCGGAGTTACCATTGTGACGCTATACATAGGTAGTGACCTATGTATAGTGCACGAGTGTAATGGTGTCCCCGCACTCACAAAGTCCGGGGAATTTGACCTGAACGATGTGGGGGCACCTTGGCTAGTGCCAGGGTGCCCACACACTAAGGGGGTGATTCTGACCGCGGCGGACGGCGGTCGCCGCCCGCCAAGCGGTTCCCGCCGAAAGACCGCTCTGCGGTCAAAAGACCGCGGCGGTCATTCTGGCTTTCCCACTGGGCTGGCGGGCGACCGCCGAAAGTCCGCCCGCCAGCCCAGTGGGAAACACCCTTCCCACGAGGAAGCCGGCTCAGAATGGAGCCGGCGGAGTGGGAAGGTGCGACGGGTGCAGTTGCACCCGTCGCGAATTTCAGTGTCTGCAAAGCAGACACTGAAATCCTTTGTGGGGCCCTCTTACGGGGGCCCCTGCAGTGCCCATGCCATTGGCATGGGCACTGCAAGGGCCCCACGACACCCCATACCGCCATCCTGTTCCTGGTGGGTGAACCGCCAGGAACAGGATGGCGGTATGGGCTGTCAGAATCCCCATGGCGGATTCCCATGGGCAGCGGAAAGTCGGCGGTACACCGCCGGCTTTCCGCTTCTGGCCGCGGCTGTACCGCCGCGGTCAGAATGCCCGGCGGAGCACCGCCAGCCTGTTGGCGGTGCTACCGCCAACCTCCGCCATGGCGGTAATTACCGCCAGGGTCAGAATGACCCCCTAAGTAACTTAGCACCCAACCTTTACCAGGTAAAGGTTAGACATATAGGTGACTTATAAGTTACTTAAGTGCAGTGGTAAATGGCTGTGAAATAACGTGGACGTTATTTCACTCAGACTGCAGTGGCAGGCCTGTGTAAGAATTGTCAGAGCTCCCTATGGGTGGCAAAAGAAATGCTGCAGCCCATAGGGATCTCCTGGAACCCCAATACCCTGGGTACCTCAGTACCATATACTAGGGAATTATAAGGGTGTTCCAGTATGCCAATGTGAATTGGTGAAATTGGTCACTAGCCTGTTAGTGACAATTTGGAAAGCAAAGAGAGAGCATAACCACTGGGGTTCTGGTTAGCAGAGCCTCAGTGAGACAGTTAGTCATCACACAGGGAACACATACATGGCACACTTATGAGCACTGGGGCCCTGGCTGGCAGGGTCCCAGTGACACATACAACTAAAACAACATATATACAGTGAAATATGGGGGTAACATGCCAGGCAAGATGGTACTTTCCTACAGTAACAAGGCAGTGAGTTGCATATATAGGTGATGGAATTGGGCAGACGAGGGACAGAAAGAGAAATGAAGTAGACATAATTTTGTATGCTTAGTGATTGGGAAATTAGGGAGAGGTGATATACAGCATGACAGAGATAGAGAGAAGGGTGAACAAGATAAAGATGACGAAGAAAGAGGGGAATGTAGGGGGCAATGCATAAAAGGCGGTAGAGAAGTAGAACGAGGCTTAAAAAGGGTGAACAAGTATAGAGCAACAGATAAGTTGAGAGGCAGAGCAGGAGGCAAGAAGGTAGAAAGTGATGTAGTAGAGCTAGGACCTAGTGAGCAGTCAGAGTTATAGGTAGTCAGAGAGATTTTGAGATAGGGAGAAAGAGGAAGAGGTAGAGGAAGAGAGGGAGAGTAATAAAGAAAAAGAGAGCGAGATTTGGCTTTCCTCATCACTTTACAATGGTACCCCTTGCAGTGTGGGGCCTGGGCCATTGCTTACTTTCCCTTTGTCTGAAATATTTTTCTGACATCACATACTCTGTTATTAAAGTAAATGTACACAGAATCACAGGACCTAAAATGCAATTGTTTTGGATTTCAGGTTTTTAAGTGCAAACCTATATAAAAAAAAAATCAAAAACAACAGATGATGGACAGAATACAGAGCAAATCAAACATCCACCCCCAGTCACAGATATGGGTTTAATCCATCATTGTTTTTGCTTGCTATGCCATTCCAGTTTGGATCAAGCCATATGCAAATCAGTCTTGACTCTGTTCTATGTTACTAAAGTTGCCCTAAGTGGGAAGGGTATGCCCAGACGTGAGTCCTTTGCTCACTGTGCCACTGGATTTAAACTAGCCTGGCTGATGAAGGGTGACACCCTGAAACTGGTCCCAGGATGCTTGTTTCCGACCCAGGGAGGACCTGGCTTGGCAATTCGGGCTGGAACTCCATGAGGAACAAGGGCAAGACTGATTTGTATATGGCTCTGTCCAAACTGGGGTGGCATTGTGAACAAAAGAAGGGACGGATTAAACCCAGATCTGTGACTGAGGGTGAGTGTTTGCATTGTTCAGCACACCGTCCATGTTCCTTTTGTGTTGCTATACAAAATAAATTGAGCACCAAGCTGGGGTGCTTGAGGTGCATTTTGCTATAGCCTGCATTCCATGAATTAGTTACTTAAAGATCAGATAGGTATACATTCTCTTGTATATCATGGCAGTGCCCACAGCATCTTATACCATTACTGCTGAAGGTGTTACATTGTATAGCCTAAACACTAAAATATCCACAATATCCAACCAATGGTACTCCCAAGCAGAATACCAAAGGCAAAGCAAGGTGTCTATGAGAAAAATCCAAATCACATGACACATCATCGACAGAATTCAAATCCTAAAGGAAAATGCACAAAATGTTGATGACTTGCATGTCAGACAGCAAATATCAAAGACCCAAAACCACCACTGAACCCTCTACAATACAACCAAACACAGCAAACCGTTTACTAAAACAATCAGTCTCAAACCTCTCAAGCACAGAAACACGAACCATAAAGAGGGGGAACCCCCATTCCTACCACAGAGTCCAGCAGACTGGCAGGTTCTCGTGCTATACCCAGACCAGGTGAAAGCTAGTGCACACTCGCAAGTAGTGAATTTTGGTATTCCCAAACATTCACATATGCACTTGTTTTGGTTGAGTGACACTTCATTGATGTCAATGATACTGACACAGAATAATATCATGCCCTCTACATAGCCTACCACCTACATTGCTAAAGTAATTACAAAGTTACTGTTCTTATCTCCACCCCCACTTGCCTAGCCCTGCCTGGTAATAGATTGGCTATGTCGATATATTTGATGCAGTGTTTTAGTTCAGTGATTTAACACTTGCAGTATAGTGGGGATAAAACGTTTTACTATCACCCATATGCAGTGGTCAAAAAACACGTGTATACATTATCTAAATGTAATTAATGAACAGGTGTGTGTCCGTCGCTGCACCCAGTAGACTGTTTGAAGAGTGGTCAAAGACAAGCAATACAAATCTAGTGAGCGCTTGCAAATTATCGACTTTTTATTTATTCATAGACACTTAAAAGACACTCTTGCTTCATTGTTCTAAGATGGGTAGAAACTGAGAGTCGTCTTGAACAATTGTCAGTGCGCCAATGACTAAATTACAACCCTTTGCTGATGTTTATAAAGGCATACATGATTCAAATTTTTCAGGTGTGCTGTACACATTGTCTGCATTACTCAGTGCATACATTATATATGCGTCGTTTTTACATGTCTGTGAATTAGAAAAAAGGTCGAGGCTTATTCTTATGTTTTTGACTCACTTCAACAAATACGCCAGTAACATTGATGGCGCCCAAGTGTATTTTATTTATTAATTTATGGCATTTTATGGAGAGGACCATTACTTATTTCAAACCTTTGTAAAAATCTGGCTAGAGTGAACTGCTTGGCACATCTGCAATGCCCATTTGCGTAGAGAAGAGCCACGTTTGCAGGCTTCAGTGGAAAATGAGATTTGTTTAGGATCGGATTTGGAGGCAGAGCGAGTTCCAGAGAATTGGGCTCAGTGATCTGGTTGATCGGCCTCACCATTTCGAGGGGAGGGAGAAGATGGGTCTGGCTGAGGTTCTCAGCAGTCTCGTAAGAGCATATTTGTTAAATCTCTTTGAGAGAACGTGTGTAAGGGACCCATAAAAAGGTTTTAGGCATCAGGCCTGCAGCATTGAACTGAATTCGTTTTCTCACTGATAACCAGTGGAGTTGCTCACAGTTATTGGAGACGTGATAACATTTTCTCAAGTTGAGCACCAGTCTCAATGTTACCCTTTGTAGTTTTTAGAGGAATTATAAACTGCTTTTGTTAGATCCATGCACACGGAATTCATGTAGTCTAGTCGTCATTGGCTATAGTGACTTTGCGGAAATCAAGGAAATGAAGACATCCACATGAGATGTTTGAGATGCAAGAAACACTGTGGGTGACAAGCTGAAATCTGCCATTGAGAAATGGTGCCAAATATAATGCTCAGGTGACGTACCATTGCTGGTAGCCCTGCCGGAAATCACTGGTAGGCCTCCCAGGGTGGCACCTGCAGAAAGTGCCGCAGCATTGTAAGGCTGGGTCACACGTAGGCACTCTGGAAAAGGGGCTCCACCGCATTGCTGTGTCTTTCATAGTGTCTCTGCTACTTGCATTGTTCCGGTAAACAGTGCCTTAGCATGCCTTTTTCCCCAAAGAGTGTTACTATTGGCCCATTAGCAGTGAAATGTTCCTATTTGGTTTCAAAGGCTCTCTCTCCTACTCTCACCCACTGGGCTGTTTCACACTTGGGAAAAGAGGCAGAAGGTTAGGAACAAAATATTATTTTACATTTCATTACTCTGTCAGGTGCAGTAAAACACATCAGCCATTGACCATTTTTCAGCCAACAGCAAGTTGCATTAAAAATTTCAGGTTAAATGCCAAAACGGGTGGAAGCTGTTATACAATAGACAGTGGCGTAACAAACCTTCAGCCCCCCCCCCTCCCCCCCGCAAAGTGCACTGAGAGCCACTCCCTCCTGACCCAGTCAGGAGCTGTCAGGCCAGGGGCTCGCTGCCAGTGCGCAGAGTCCTGTGCTGAGGGGATCAGCTGAAGCTCAGCCACCCTCCCCCGCACCACGGGGGCTGCCGGGGCTATTGTTATGCCAATGACATGACATAGAGCAACTTGTCAGGTATGTGTTAAAATGTTACATTATTTAGTCCATTTCAAAAGCTGCTTGCTTCATACATGAAAGTGAAAGCAGACTTTGCTCTGATATTTTGTGAGGGGTCACTCATTCTCTCACGCCATGCATTCCAACAAGCATTGACAATATGAATTGTATTGTCCTTTGTATGTTGGAAAATATTTTACTGAGACTCGCAGCGCCTCAAAGGTGCAGGTGATACAGTAGCAGGGCAGCCTCCCCTAATGCAGGGAATAAGTAAAGATCAGGTTGCAGTAGCAGGAGGAATAACACACTGTTCTCACCCCATCCAGGACAGGTGCAAAACAGGCAGGTAACAAGCTCAACAGGGAATGAGAGGAGTTAAAGGACTGTTGTGAACACTCTCAATAAAGACATAAACATACAACAGACGCTTGGAAGAAAGAGCCAAACCTCATATAGAATTACTACACATTCTTGAAATATATTCACTTTTTGTTGGCCTTTCCCACTCAAGGTGCATGTTTCCCTCACTACTGCCCTGTCCTTGCGATGGTATCAGTGCACAAAGCACTAGCGCTTCATCGTTTTTTGTCCTCTTTACTACACACAGAGAAATCAATTTCTTCATCCAGTGCTTAGATCATCTGCAATCAGGACCCATGAGCTGGCATTCAATACATATACAATCTGGAACGCCTTGACAATATTTACACTACATTCAACTATATAAGAAAGCCATGCAAACCAGTGGGTAATATTGAGTTGTGTTAATTGCCCTTTTTTACAATATTTGGTGCTTTTTAATCTCTTTATCCTTTTATTGATTGATTTTAATTGTCCATGCACTTCAACAGATATCACATCTTGACCGAGGGCACTTTAATTTTGCACCCAGCTATAGGCTTCCTAGATGACATGACAGACCCTTTCTGTTAGCTCATTTTTATGGCTTTCTTGTGAGGGTTTTGTTGTTCTGGTTTCTGTCTTAGCAGGAGTTACCTTAGTGATAATGATTGTAATCTGTTTTGAATTACCCTTATTTAACGGAACTGCTCTGATTGTTAACTCTGTCTATATCATATTATGTTTTTTTCCTCTGATGTTTGTATTGTGCATATTTATGGTTCAATGACTAAAATAAAGTTATTTTGATGATGATACTATACATTCAGGTGCTCATGTAGGATGATACAACCCACCTATTTAACATGGTATGGTTCTTTGGTGGGCTTCACATCTAGTACTGTAATCATACAAGAGTACTACTGTTTACTTGTATAGTATCTTAGTTACAGGTTTCCTAGCTTTGGGCAGGTTATGTCTCTTATCAACATTTATGTACTAATTTTTCTAAACTTTCAGACCTATATTAAAATTGTGTTTGGGTGAGCTAACATTGTATTTTACTGGTGTCTCCCTACCACAAGATTTAAAACAGAGGGTAGTGCAGGGGTCCCTACTTCGCTTTACTGTCAGCATGTTTTGCTATTCAAATACTGCCCCTTTGGAGACAGGAACTTCCGTCAGGAATAGATTCATCTCACATCAAATATTGTGGAAAAGTCCCTTTTTATAAGGCATGGTAAGCAAGTGCATTTTATGTATCATTTTTTCACTTCATAAGCAGTGGAAACACTTTTATTCTGCAGTGGAAACACTCATTCTTCATAGAACAGGTTCACCGAGGGCAGAAATAGTGTAAGTATCCCTTCTTCAGGTGACAAATATTAGAAGGGTAGCAGCAGTTGATGTTTTTGCCAGCAAATGGTCCATAGAAATCCGACAACAGTAGTTTAGGTATTGCTCCCTCACAGAATTGGTACAAGAAGACAGTGGCAAAGCAAGCTCTCCACTCTTACTGAAGGGAACAAATGCAGTCTTCCATTCCCAGTAGGACAGAACAGCAGGACAAAGGAATACAAGCATTCATTGATCACAGGATATGAACAGGAAAGGCATGAGTGAGTTAGAGAAAGCTCTCTGGAGCTGATGCTTGGGTTCATGAGGGGAATATATAAGTGGGTGAGTCCGTGAATTTGCGAGTTCAGAAGCAATTCTCACTTAGGTGATATTCCTGTCAACATCCCGAAAGTCCCACATTTTGCACATATTGAAAAGTGGCTTTTAAATCATGTCATTATTATTTGGATCAGCCCCACCGCAGGGTAAGCAACTGTGGGCTAGATGGACGAAAATTAGGAATAGCGATTTCCTAATTGCAATTTTTTGTGAATTAGCTATTATGAAATCACTACTCCTAATTTATGAAACTCATTCAGTTTCATTTAGTTATTCGTAGTGGTTTGCAAATAGACCTACCTCATGAATATTAATGAGGAAGGTCATAATTTGTGGCACACTATGATTCGCTGCCATCACAGGGATGGAGGCCTGCTGGGGTCAGCAGACAGCCATGTCTATGATTGCTTTTAAATAAGGAAATCTTTTTTAACACAACCCTTTGTCCGTAAGGGAAAATGGGATGTGTTTTAAAAGAAAAAAAAATTTAAGAGTATGCAGTAGTCCATTGGACCACTGCCTGCTCTTATAAAAAGTTTTTTTCAACCATTCTCAAAGGAGAAGGTGTCCCCTAGGGACCCCTTCTAATTTGCAAATAGGTAAACACCAACTTTGAGTAGATTGTGTAGTGGGAATGTTTTGTTACTTCATTTCGGCCACAAACATTCATACGTACCAACATTCAGGCAAACTGGTATTTGGAAGGTGTAGAAAAGTACCCTCATTTTGGCTGCTATCAGTATGCTTGGAGTGTTTCCCACTGGGATCCTGCTAACTAGGACCCCATTGATTGTGCTTTCTCCCTCTAAATTTGGTTGCCTAGGACTTTGCATACCCCACAATTGGCATACTGGTGCCCCTTATAAGTCCCTAATATATGGTACTTAGGTACCCAGGCCTTTGGGGTGCTAGGGGTTCCCCATGGGCTGCAGCATGTATTGTGCCACCATGGGAACCCATGCAAAATGTGTCTGCAGGCCTGCCATTGCAGCCTTAATGAAAAGGTGCAAGCACCCTTTCACCACAGGTCACTGCACCACGTCACTGTAAGTCACCCCTATGGTAGGCCCTCCTTGCCCAAATGGCACGGTGAAGGTCCCTGTGTGTGAGGGCACCCCTGCATGAGCAGAGGAGCCCCTATAAACTTCAGTTGCATCGCACTAGACTTCGGAAGTGCGGGGAACCCATTTTACCTATGTACTGGGCACACTACCTGTGTCCAGCTACATAATGGTAACTGAGAACCTGGCCATGTTTTGTATCATGTTGCCAATATTGGTTGTATGATTCCATCCTTAGAGGATCCCCAGTATAGCTCCTACCAGTCTTCCGGGGTTTTCCGGGCAGGCCGTGCTGCGCCCACCCCTCAGACAGGTTTCTGCCCTCCTGCTGCTTGACCATTTCAGGGAAGGCAGAACAAAGGATTTCCTGTGGGAGAGGGAGGTAACACACTCTCCCTTGGAAATAGGTGTTACAAGGCTTGGGAGGGGTAGACTCCCCAACCCACCGGTTTGCTTTGAAGGGCTCATTTGGTAAACTCCTTCCATAAACCAGTTTGCACCAGTCCTTGGACCCCCCATCCCCGCTCTGGCATGAAACTGGACAAAGGAAAGGGGAGGTGCTGAGAACTCCTCCAGGTGGCCCATTGATTCTGCCATCTTGAAACCAAAATGTGCAGAGGGTCCTGGGAGTATCTGAGTGGCCAGGTCAGATAGGTGACATCATAGCCCCCTCCTGATAGGTGGTCACCTTACTAGGTGACTAAATTCCCTTTTAGGGCTATTTAGGGACTCCCTTGAGGTAGGGTTTACAGACTCCACATGCAAGACTCCACCAGGAGTCCTCTGCATCATTTACTTCATCCTATGGACACTGGAACTGCAGATGGACTCTTCAGGAACCAAGAAGCTGCAACTCGGGTGAAGACTTTGCTCTGCAAAATTGTTTCTCTAGCTCCTTTCAGCAACTGCAGCATTTCCCCAGCTGTGCATCCTCTGAGGTCAGCAAGACTTCAGCCTCCACCAAGAAGCAAGAAGGAATCTCCCTTGGAGTGAAAGAGTCACTACTGTGCATCTGCAGGCACTAACTGCAATGACAGCCGGCTGCGTGGATATGCTCTACTCTGGAACCGCATAGATTCTGCATCACAGGTGGTAGTCTGGAGTAATCCCCTTGGTCCTCTCTGCCAGTTGTCCAATTTAGGAGATGGTAAGCCCTTGCCTCTCCTTGCAGCACTGTACTCCTATGCACTATAACACTTGCAGCTACCAAGGCTTGTTTGCTCCTGCTTCAAGGGATCATCAGGCTCTGTGTAGCCCCATCCCCCAGCACTCCATCCTGCCAAGCACAGTCTTCTCTCCGCTGCTCCAGCAACGTGGACTCCTCTTCAGGTATGCTGACTGGGCTTCACTGCAACTTACTGTGCCTGCTGCCAGAAGGTTGCCTGTGGGGGCTGTGACTGCTTCTGTTGGATCTCCCAACTGCTGAGTGTCACCTCAGACATCCCTCCATGGGTCTAGTCCACTGGGCCTTGCAGTCCTCTTCAGCCTTGAAAGTCTTATTTTGCTCCTCTTGCATTTGCCAGGGCTTGTTGGTAGTTCTCCTGTACCACTGACCATCTGTGATCCGACAACCAACGTGGAACACCATCTGCACCAGTCCAATGACTCCTCTTCAGCTCCTGGGCTCCAAGCTGGTCGTCTTCATCCCTCATCGTCCTGGTTCTTCATCCGCAGAAGGATGGGTAGTACCTCCAGCCCTCACTGGACACTCCACCGTGGACTGGACTCTGCACTCTTCTTTTGCAGGTTCTCTTCGTCCAGAATCCATCACTGGTTTCCTCTAGACTGAACCTGTTCTTGCATAGTCCCTTTTCTAAGTCCTCCTGTTAGTCCTTAGGAAAACCAAATACTTACCTCTGCTCTCCTGGTCTCTGGGGGATCACCATGGTACTCACCTCTTGGGGTTCCTAGTTCCTCCAGCTTTCCTCTAACAACTCCACATTCTTGGGTGAGGGACTGTATCTTGTATTCCATTTTCTTAGTATGTACTTACCTCCAGTTAGGGGGAACTGCCTAAAAGTATTCTAATGTTGTGTTACTATAATAAAGTACCTTTATTTTTGTAACACTGTGTGGTTCTTTCATGTGTGATAAGTTGTGGCTATAGTGGCATTACATGAGCTTTGCATGTCTTCTAGGTAAGTCTTGGCTGCTCATCCACATCTACCTCCAGAGAGCCCTGGCTTCCTAGACACTGCCTACACTTCACTAACAGGGGATCCCTGGACCTGGTATAAGGGGATAACACCATAGGTGCTCACCACACACCAGCTCAGATTCCTACAAAAGGAATGCCCAAAACATGCCCCTTCCTAATACCAATTGGCAAACCCAAATTGCCATTCAGTGATAGGTTACAGAATGCCAATATTGGGATGGTACAGTCGGAAATGCCTTTTTGTGTTCACAAATAGCCTGATTCACGAAATGGGCCATTTGCAACTTCAAAAAGGCTTCATATATCTAGCCCTGTTCTCTATAATGTCTTTGAAAGGCTTTGAATACATGCTCACCAGGTACTGTGCTACCTCAGGAAATGGTGAAACTAGTAGTAAGCACTATACAAATGTACATAAGCTTCCTTAAGATAAAATAGCATTGCACACCATAACGCATACCAACGAGGTTTGATGTTTGCGTATGTCACGCCTGTCTGCTCAGACCTTTGTGAATAGGTTCAACGATTGAGAAATGGTATATGCGTATCTGTACGCGGTTAGCGTGGGATATATCATGCAGAAAGATTAAAACGTGACCTCATCAGTCTGGGTCCATCAACGTAGAGCCCTCTTGCAGCCTGGAGAATTGGGGTGAGATTTATGGGTCTTTTCAAAGAAGCACGCAGCAGCCTTACAGAGGCTTCACACTGATACCGAGGGCTCCAGAAGCATTTTCTCACACTAGTTCAGGCGTGTTTCTCCACTACAGTGCCGGGGTCAAGGGCAGGGGCAAATATTTTGGAAAAACGATAGCTCTTCGGAGACTACTTAGCACATCAACTCCGTATCCCATGTCAGCGGGTGAGTTATCTCGTTTTATAGGAGCCCTGACACATTCCGTAACATGTTCGAAGAAGCAGAGACACGTGCAGTGGCCGTGAAAGCAAAGGGTGATGGAAATGAGCGTGGCTAAAGTTTGCAACGCCGGTTGTGGGGACAACAGCACGTTGGTTGCTCTTCTGTATGACTCAGAGCTACTGTTTCCTTTCCTCAGACATACAGGGAGGGGACTGAGCTATGAGAACAGTAAACATTTCAACACACGTCGCGTCCCAAAATGCGCCCTTATTTCAACGTTTTGCTCCTCATTTCAGCCTTTTCCATGTTTTGTTGAGATTTCTCACCGGGAATCTAACATGAAGAAACTCTGAACTACTTTGGGAAAAGTGTATATGGAGTGGCACTTGTGTGGTATCAGTGAAGAGGGAGGGCATAGGGATACCGTAATAACATTTTAATATTATTCCCACCATTTGTGACACATATACAAAAAGAAACTGCATCCTCTATCGGTGATCAACTAGGATATGTTCTTATTGCCCATCGTAATGGCACTCATCAACCTCGTAAAGATACCAGTCCGAATCGGCCCTGCCAGAATTCAAACAAGTTACCCGTAGTTTGGACAGGCACCTGTAGATGCGGTGCTCAACCCAAATGATGTATTTATTTCCAGGGTTCCCAGACAGAGCTAGCTTCAGTACATCATCCATGCATTTGCCACATAGGAGGATAAAACTTGGAACACATTTTCAAGGAGGGTAAATAGTAATTTGTCCCTTTCAGTGCACACAGTGTTAAGTCACATTTACAGCCGGCAGCTTCAGTTCACTGGTGAGGGCAAACAGTATTTCACCAGCCAGATCATAGTAACTCTCAAACGTTCTTCCAGGGGCCAACAGGTTGATGCCATCAGGGATGCAGTTGGATGGGGATGCAGTTGGAGAGTTGGAGGGAGGGTCGTAAGGTGGGCGTAGAGGAAGGAAAGCAAGTACATCTACTGGCTGAATTGCACAACGTGAAACCGGAAAATCCCGTGATCAATCAGGCTTCGAGGGAAATGCCTTATTTTACTTTGCTTCTATTTTCTGTATTATCACATTTAAGAGGACCTCGAAATACAGGATGTGTACTGTACAAAACCTTCTGTTGGGTTTGAACTTATTAAACCACAATGTTGCCCATTTATAATAGCATTATAATAGAATCTCAGACCACCCAGAGAGTGTACAAACAAATGACTTACCTCTTAGTTCAGTATTGGCATTGTTATCAGGACACAGAATAATTATTTTTCTAATTCATGTTTGAAAACCATCACTTTTAAACAATATTTCTCGATACACTGATATAATCTAATGTACTAACGTGTAAAACTTTTGCATGTTAATGAAATACACTTTTTGAATGTTGAAGAGTCTATTATATTTTTCACGTTTGTTGCAGATGTCTCTTTAATGAAGGTGTTCCGAAAGGTGGTGCAGGACGCCTTATTTACTTCCTTTCTTTAACTTCAGTTAACCTGTAAACAAAAGCATGCCTGTTTATTTCACATGCTTCCGAATATTAGTGCTCAATTAGGTAACAACAGCCCCAGAGCTTCAACTGACCAGAGGGCTATATGTAAAGGTCAGGAGGGCTGCATGCAGCCCTTGGGCCATACTTTAAGTATCATTGAACCGTATGGTACTTTACAGCATTCAGTGCTTATCAAAAAGGCATCACCAAATAAGGTTGTATAGGACATCTAAATTCAGTCTCCAATTGAGCAGAAGACACCACAAGAGCGTGTCCCTCATGCCCGAGGTAGGCTCTTCTTCTGGTCCCATTCCAAAGGATGCACATTGGAAGAGAAGTGTGTGTCAGGAGCGGTGCGTATGCCTACAACATCTGTAACCTGGAGAGAGAGAGGAGGGAATGATCTATAGAACACTCTCTCTAAACAACCAGCAACAATAAGTAGTCTAGATGTGGAAAAGATGGAATGGAGAACTAGAGAGGCTAACTAGATACTTCTCTAGGAAGTTTTATTGAGGACAAAGCTCTCATCCACCCTGAAGTGGCATGCTTCATCATCCTCACTCACCCTGAGGTGGCATGCTTCATCCTCCCCACCTGCTCAGAAGTGGCATGCTTCATCTTCTTCATCCACCATACCTGCAGTGGCAGGCTTCATCATGGGTGCCCTTCTAACATTGTCAAGGTGTTGGTACTCTATAGTTACAGGTTCTCTTAGTACCCTATGTCTGTCTTGTAGTGCAGTTGACGTGCCCAAAAGTATTCTGGTCGAGGGGTAAAAAGGGAAATAAAAAAACCCACAAAAAAACTATTTGTAGGTTATATGTTTAAATCCTCAATTTGCAGGCTGAAAAACGATATTCAATAGTTGCGGATAATTATGGATTACAGTTCCCAAGTAACAGTTGGTCACATTTCCAGGCATGCACATTAAGCTTAGACATTATGGCCCAGATTCACAGACTGCAGTTCGTAGTATGTGCAGTAGTACTACTTTCGACGAAATGCATCAGCATCTAATAGTTTGTCAGTATGGTGCATACCTCTGCTAGAGCAGGTGTTTTAGTAAAAATTGTTAATGAGTGTATATGTATTCTGAATAAATGATTTGTGTAGAAAATGTAATAACATAGAAAAATTATGCATGTATTTGAAAATGTGATTACGAAGAGTGGCCGCCAATGTTCACAAAGTGTACTTTCTAGTGAATTAATATTCTGAAATGTTGAATATATGTTTGACTAATGTAGTCATATGTCATATTAAGGGTTATGCATTTTGCTTTAGCTTTATTAATTGTAGGCCTTAACTTAGCGAATGTCTTGCCCTACTTGCCAGGCCTCCTGTTAAAGCTGTATTCCTTAACGTTTAATAAAATGGCTCTCATAGAGAGTTAAACTGTGATTTTCCATTTTGCATTATGTGCTCGTAGCTGAGACTTGCTTCTCATGAGGACTGACTGCTAGAAGATGCTGTTCCTACTAATGTAACATTTTATGTGTAATGAATATGAGACTGACTTTTTCAGGAGAACAATGGAGATACTGACTGGAGTGGAAGCTGCAACAATATTGTTACCCGACAAGCCGGATGATGAGTACATTGCAGGACAAACCAATCAACGACATGTGAATGGAGTAATAGTAGAATTCATAGATTTCGGAGTTTTAGTTTTATTGGACAAAGTGCGAACATGCGATTAACTGACCAATAGGGATTTGGGAAGTAGTTTTAGTAGTTTTACTTTAATGACGCTGCATGAAGGAAAAACCCAGCATTTTGCCCTTGCATTTTACCTTAAGCATTCTGCATTTTGCTATTACCATCATTGCCCATTTTCTTGCTGGCTGAAAGGTCAATATTTCTTGTGCGTCTTGACAAGAGACGTGCTTAATTTTAATGCTTAAAGACTCTGCGTTTTCTGAACTTTGATGCTGAATCCTGATGCCTTGGTGATCAACTGATGTCCTGAGGACGAAGACTAACTCTGCTTGCTGATCCACTCTGAGGATAGGTATAAGACTGTTCATTATTATGCATATTTGCTTTTACTTTCTAGGTATCAACTGCACTGTTTTGATAGAGCCATAGTTAGATGTTTTTCCAAATTTGTGTTACTAAATTGTTTTGCATGAAGCCCAACATGCTGATGCTAATCTGGTGTCAGTTAAGGATCCTCACTATTGAAATTATGCTGGTAGGGATTAATGCTCAGACCTGGGGAGCATTAGACAAATGGGAAGGCAGATGAGCAAAGAAAAGAGACAAGAGAAAAAGGGATTCTTTGGGTCTGACCGCAAATGTGCAGCAGGATAAAGATCCAGTGAAAATTTTACCAATGAGGGAGATTCCAAGGGGAAGTTATGTTCATGTCCTGTGGAGCAGAAGTGACATTTTGTCATTTACAAATGATTATCCAAAATTGAGAGACAATCCAGTAGCGTGGTATCAGCAGACAGACAGGTTTGTGAAACTTGCAAAGTGCCTATGGGAAGAGTTGAACACATTATTAGAGATAGTAGTTTCAGCTGATCTGTGGATCAAGTTTAAGAGGAGTGTAGACTGGACAACAAGTGAACCAGAGAGAGACAAGAATAGAGGTGCACCATCTCCTGAGGTAATGATATATTACCATAAGGTGATTGAGTTTTTGAAAATGAGATTTTTTTCCCAAGAATTTTGATTGGCAGAGGATTGACAGGACAGCTCAGGAAGCAAAGGAGTCAATACATGCGTATTATGAGAGATTGTTGCAGGCATTCAAGCATTACAGTGGTACAGAGACAATTGAGGCGAAAGACATGCTCATTTTGTGTTCAAATTTGTGGAAGGATTGAGACATGAAATTAGCCAGATGATTAAGAGTCACTTGATTTACTGGCAAACCAAGCCAATTGAAGAGGTTTGCAGTATGCGAAATACTGTAGTGATGAGATTGAGTTGAAGCAGAAAAAGCCGAAAGAGAAGGCAATGGTGATGCAGATTAAAGCAGCTCAAACAGGGGTGCAAGGGAATTTTCCACAGCAGTTACCGTAGCAGGGAAACATGATGTTTCAGCCCCAGATCAGAGGTTGTGAAGGAAATATGAATCGCGTTCCAGACTTAAGTACTGTAGTGGTTCAGAATGATGTGCAGGGAATGAAGAAGGTTTTGCCATGTCACAATTGCCGAGCCAATGGACATTGGAAATGGGAGTGTCCGATGATGGTGCAGGAAGGTGTTGTTCAGCAGACTAATGACATCAATTCATTCCAGAATGTGAGAGGACCGAGAGTAAGAAGTCCTGATCCAAATTTTCAGAATAATGTGAACCAGATACACATTTTTCAGCCCATGCAGCAGGTGCGAATGCCACGTGTACGAATGTCACAGTTGTAGCCAATGCAACAGCAGGTTCCCAGGGTACCTAGACAGCAAACTGAGATACCTCAAGCCCCGATGGAACAGCAACAGATGATGCTTTCTCAATAGGTCCCAGGTCAGAGGCTTAACCAAATAGTAACACAGTACAATAATTCCCGTTACACAGTGAGAATGGAACAAATGTTGAATGGACGAGTGACAGTTCAGATGAGGAGCTGTGTGTGCTTGCAACTTCCTTTGAAGTAGAAGTAGACCAAAGAGGTCCCTATGTGAAGAGCAAGGTCATGGGACGCAGAGTTTCATTCTTGGTTGACACAGGAGCTACACGCTCTACATTGAGAAGTGCAGAAGTTCCAAATTTGCCCCTTACAGGTAGAACAGTTCAGCTTGTGGGAGTAGTAAACCATTATTTGACAAACCCGATTACAGATCCAGTTCAAGTTGATATTGGCAACTTCCAGGGATTGCATACATTTTTAGTCTGCAATTCAAGTCCGATATCCCTACTGGGATGAGACTTGCTGTGTAAAACAAAGTGCTCAATAACTTGTTCAAATGAGGGTATTGAGATCTAGATGAATAGTGATGATGATGACCAAGCCCCAGAGATAGAATGTGAAACTACAAATGAGGAATACCCTCTGAATGAATTTTTCCCGATGTTGACAGTGAAAGAGCTTCCTCCTGATTTGCAGCGAACAGTTAAGGAGGAAGTGTGGGATTTGACAGGAAAAGAAGTAGGTCTGATAAAGGGAGTTGAGTCAGTTAAAGTTCCTGTGAAGCCGAATGCAGTTTTCCCTCAACTTCCACAGTACCACATGCCGCAAAATGTCCTTATGAAAGTAGCTCAGATAATTGCAGACTTTGTAAAGCAAGGGGTTTTAAAGGAAGTATTCAGCAGCCTTACCGGGTTGTTTGTGTCCAGTTGCAGCAGTTGGTCAGAGTCTTACACAGTGTGAAGACATTGTGATGGGACATCCCCTAACTGCAATGGTCCCCTACTCTATTGAGATTCTACTTACAAGGACGAAAACCCAATATTTGACTGGTGCGAGGTTGACAGATATGAAACAAGTATTCTAGGTTCACCAAATGTGTTATTGAAAAGATGTACAGTGCTGAACCCGGCAACGTTACTTCCAAATGAAAATGTTGAAATTGAAAAGGATGCAGATGTTGAGCATGATTGTCTTGAAGTAACTGACTTGTGCACAAATCCGAGACCTGACAGAGATACACGATTGGAAGAAAATGACCAAGTTATCTTTGTTGATGGTTCTTGTATGAGAGACAATGCAGGGACACCGAGGGCAGGATATGCTGTGTGCACAACTACTGGTCCTTTGGAAGCTTCTTGGCTTCACGGAGTGTATTCTGCCCAAGGAGCGGAACTGGTAGCCCTTATTAGAGCGTGCCATGTTTTGGCTCAGCTGAAAGTTACAATCTATACGGATACCCAGTATGGATTTGGAATAGTGCATGATTTAGGCCAGTTGTTAGTTAAGGATCCCCACTAATGAAATTATGCTGATAGGGATTAATGCTTGATGAATTTCTCTGCTAAAGTTAATGTATGTGATTACTCTGTCGCAGTTGTCTTTGTTATCGATTTGCAACATAATCTTGGAATGTGTTGTAGTTCAAACTTGGATTAGATTACGTTTTTCCGCCGCTTTGGACAGCCAGCATTTTTTCTGTATGTGTTTCATTTGATTTTGAGATTAATCTTTATGAAATTAGCATTGTCAATGGAGGGAAATAAATATTCTAACTTTTACTAAAAAGTGTGGTTATTCATGACTGAAAGGTTATGGTGTGTGACAATTACTGACTCCACTGATTATTGCTGTTGTTGATTGTAGATGAATATCAACTATTGTGTCTTGGTTATTGATTATGTACTGGAGCTATGGTAAGAACATCTTAATTGCAAGTCAAAAGGTTCATCGACCTAGTCGCACCTCATTGTAAGTTTACTTATTAAGGTCAGACGCGCTAATACCTCTCAACCTTCCGTAGCACCTTTGCAGGTGACACACTCAATTTTAACAAGTCACTCCTGATTTTTTAGATTGTATATTATTTTATTTGTCTGCCCTATATTTTAATCCAGATATTTAAAAAATAGATGATAAACATTAATTTAATTGACTATTTATCAGAGCAGTGTTACTTTTATTGACATTTCTGTCCTACTTCATTTTTCTACCAGTTGTGAAATTATGGCCACAGTCCTTGAAGTACTGATTGACAAATCACAAGTTTGAATTTCAGTAAAGCCCGTCTCAGCCTGCAGTCCCCAGTTAAACAGTATAATTAGGAAATAGTAGCATCCAATGGGCAACCCTCAACATTTTGAACAGATGGAGCACTAAGGCTGAGTTTGCAAGTGCCTGGTCCGAGTGCATACAAAACCAGATCATAGTAACCTTGCCTGTCTAGCACATTGTCATGTAGGGTGTGTCTGGGATGACCGAAGTAAGACCTACCAGGTTCCAGCTAGTTTTCAATACTTTGGAAAAAAGAATCCTGTCAGCAGCACTTTGCAAAGACCCCACCCATCATTTTACTCTGTTTACTCTGTTTCATGACTGAACAGCCATGTTTCATCTTGAAGTCGTCACTACATTGATTTAAGCTTAGAATACTGCATATAACTTTCTCTATAAACATGATGTGCAGGGCCTATAAGTCTATATTACCTAATTGTGGAACTAAGCTTTGTTTTCATGTATAACACATGTGGCCCATTTTGACATTTTAGCCATAATCGCTTTCCATGATGGGGTTTTGAGGCTATAATGACAGTGTTAAAAGCAAAACTACATGCCACACAGTCTAACATGCTGTTGGCTGAAAAGCCAGCAACAGCTAAAGGTCATAATGCAAGTTGACAGACTTGTGAAATGCTAAATAAAATTTAGCCCCTTACTTTCTTCCTATCTTTTTTTCTTGCAGACAATCAATGTGCTGGCAGCACTGTCCCTCAGCGCATCTGATCCAATCATTGGTGTAGAAGTTGGTGCAATTCAAATGGAGCAACTGCCACACCACTAGGATTATACCCTGCTTTGAGCAGGTGCAGTAAATGCTACAGGTGCTTCCTAATGAAAGCCACCAGTGGTAACAGCTGTTCTTTACATTCCATTAAGTGCTGCATAAAAGAAAGGCAATGTTGCACTTATGGCAAGGCAGGTACAGAAGGGGATAATGGCAGATGAATGAGTGGAAGACCCAAAGGTGGGTATCACCCGCCAAGTGGGGGTGAGTTTTATGGATGGCCTGTCCCTCTCTACAGGTAATGATCATGGACGCTTTTATGTCATTTAACAAATACGACATGGAGTCAAACATGGGATTATCTTTGCATGGCAATTTAGAGGGCGTAAGTACCTGATGTTCCTGACAGACACAGATGGCTTGGCACATCTTCTCTGATGCAAATAAGCATTCATGTCTCTATTTGGAGATCTGTCTCACAGCGTTAGAACCTGTATCGAAAAGGAGATACCCTTTGAAATGTGGGGAATCTTTGACTTGAGTTTTTGGCTAAACAAATTGTCAGCAGGATAAGCACTGCTACTGCTGTGTGATGTATCCAAACATCCCTGACAGTTTATGTTAGAAACTGGGTCTCTAAGTGGCAGAGGTATACACCCTTGTCCAAGCAGGGTCTACAATCCTAGTCAGGATAAGTTACAACACAAAATATCCTGTGCACACCCTCTGGTAGCTTGACACAGAGCAGGCAGGCTTAACCTAAAAGGCAAGTAAATGTGCAATACCTCAAACAGTAACACAGTGAAGGCACCACAAAATACACCACACAGGTTTAGAAAAAAAAGATAACATATATCTGATTAAAATAAGGGCAAAACATGAAAATCCAATGTACACTAGCACAATTATGAATTTTTAAAGATTAAATCCCACTAAAGTGCTTAGAAACTCAATAGCTCCAACTGGGGTTATCACAGCATCGTTGACGGAGTCATTCCCAATAGAAAGATGCCACAGGTGGCTGTCACGGAGTTGCATGGACCCCAGGCACAGTACCTCTGGAAACAAAGACATCGCACAGAGTCATGGAGATGAAGAGTTGCTGGAGCCGGGGCGGCGTCTGTACCTTACGGTGACCGGGGAGGTGAGGTGTTGAGGCAGGGGAGGTGAGGCGTCAGTTCTGTCCCGTTGCAGAGGGAGGGGGTGCGGCATCGGTGGCAAGGCATCAGTTCCTGGTAAACCGGCTGGATCGATGAATCCAGTCGGTCAAATCGTGATGAGTCGACTTTGCAGTGTCTCAATCACACTGCATGACGTCAGCATCATTGCGGCGATGTCAGGCTTGTGTTGCGGGTCGCAGTTATTTGAGTGCAGCGAGGACCATGGAGCAAGCCCAGGCAGGGGTGTGGCATCGTACAGCGGCGGTGGAACTGGAGTAGCTGAAGTTGGTGCTGAAATCGCTGAGGTTGGAAAACTATCTAGAAGCTGGAAGGTGAAGTCTTTATTGGCACTGAGACTTCAGAACAGGAAGCAAGCTCAATCCAAGCCCTTGGCAGAAGTCTTCCAGCAAGGTCAGAGGCCAGCAGGGCAACAATCAGGGCTGCAGTCCTTTCCAGCAAAGCAGTCCAGATGAGTCCTTTGGGTTCCTCTGACAGAGTGCAGGTGTAGATCCAGAAGTGTCTGATTGGGTGGGGTCACATACCAAGTATATATACCGAACAATGCCTTTGAAGTGGGGGAAACTTCAAACAGTGGCTTTGAAGTGCACAAGTTCACCTTTCAGCCCAGTCCTGTCTGCCAGGATTCTGTGGGTAGGGGAGTGGGGGAGGGGGTTATCAGTCCTTTATGTGAGGACAGGCCACTGGCCTTTGAAGAGTAAAAGAGAGCCCCTCCACCCTTCCTGACCAGGGAGACCCATTCAATATGCTAGATGAATGCAGATGTGACTGAGTGTCCTGTGTTTATGGTGGTCTGGGTGGCATGCACAAGGGGAAAATGACCAGGCTACTACTTCCAGAACAGAATCTACCACTTAAAAAGTATATGAGGGCAGTTCTAATGCTAGTCTATGAGAAGAGAAGGCCTCACAACAGTGGAAAATGAATTGGTGAGTTTTCCACTACCAGAACATGTAAAACACATAAGTACATGACCTGCCTTTCACTTACACAGCTCCCTGCCTTATGGGTTACCTAAGGCCGACCTTAGGGGTGACTTATGTGTAGAAAATGCCAATTCGAAGTGGCAGTGAAACTGCAAACACAGGCTTTGCAGTGGCAGTCCTGAGAAATGGTTAAGGGGCTACTTATGTGGGTAGCATAATCAGTGCTGCAGGCTGACTAGTAGCATTTAATTTACAGGCTCTGGCACATGTAGTGCACTTTACTAGGAACTTACAAGTAAATTAAATATGCCAATTGGGTATGAGCCAATGTTACCATGTTTGTGGGAGAGAGTACATACATGTTAGCACTGGTTGGCAGTGGTAAAGAGCCCAGAGTCCTAAAGCCAACAAAAATGAGGTCAGAAAAAGAGGAGGAGGAAGGAAAAAAGTTTAGGTGACCCTTCAAAGAGGGCCATTTTCCATCAGTTTAGTATAATGTCTCTGAAATGAAGAACCTACTGAATGTAGCATACTACAGTGCTTTCGGAAGAGTGTCCTTGAACCTCTCAGTGATGCCATTAGGAAGCAGCAATAGCAAAGTGATCTGAGGGCGGGGAAAGAGGAAAACCAAGGTAGGCCACAATCCTTGCAGTCACCTATGGTAAATGTTGGCCTGGATGCCGAATATGGAAAAGTTCTTGATAAGTGAAGCTACGACACTGTAAAGTGGGTTGTTTCAAATGAACATGACCTCAGAAAATAAGTCTATGGGAACCAGAAGATGTTGACTAGCTGAATTATACCTAAGATGTCAACTGCTGCTTTTCCCATCCTCCAGATGTCAATTTAGAGATTTTTAATGGCTCAGGTGAACTTTTTCTTTCCCGGCTTTGACAGACATGGCAGAAGCCACACATTTTTTTCAACTACTTCATCCACAAAGAGAGCCACAACTTTTGTCAAAGTAGTATCTTGGTGGTAACAATTTTCCAGTGTCCTTCATGTGATAAATTGACAGCCTGTTTTCGTAGGGGCTGGGGAATAGCTAAACAAAAATGACTACCCATATCAGTCTTCTTCTGTGACAGTCCACTTCCCGATGAGCATTGTGGAAACATGGAAGTTTCTTTCAGGCTGCAGAGCCTTTAGGTGCTTTTTTCCTCTTTTTTGATCTCTCCTCCTCTGGGACTCGATTACCTTGAAGTCTACAGAGAGGGTTAGGTCTTTCTTACATGACCTTTAAATTGTCCTCCTTAGCTAAAGCCAGGCCTGATATCATCCCAAGGGTATATGTGACAAACAGGATTCTGATCTTTTCCTGGATGACCTATAATTCTGAAACTGTAATACTGTAATCTGAAGTCGTGTTTCTCTATGCTTGTATCTTTTGGGTTGTCTGATCTCAGAGTCAGAGCATGGTGGTCATGAATTAATTCAAACATGAACATGTAGGGTCATACCATTTCCAGGCTTTCTTTTCTATTTGAGAGTCGGCCTCTCAATGTTCATTTAAGCCACGGTCACAGAGCATGGGGGCTTCATAATCAGTGTAATGCTGCATTGGTTTAGCAACCAGTTCTACAGGCTGTCATCTACGACAAACTCAGGGGCATATTTATACTCCGTCTGCACCGAATGTGCGTCAAACATTTTGACGCACATTCGGTGCAAAACTTACCCCATAATTAAATTTTGAAGCTGAGCCCGCGGACGTCAAAATGCCGCCGTGTGCGTCATTTTCTGGATGCAGAAAACCGCCTTACGTTAATCATATGCAAGGTAGGCGTTCCCATCCAAAAAACGACTTAAACGGCCGTGTGTCGTATTTATGCTTCCGGGCAAAAATGCCGCACGACCGGGAGGCGTAGTCGGAAAATGACGCACAGCCTGAACACACTTGTATTTAATCAGAACACACAGAAGCAACAGCAGAGCAGCAAAAGGGAGACATGGAGGTGCTACTCATTCAGCGTGCACGCAGACGCAGAGCCCAGCAACAACAACAACAGCTACCACAAAAACAGCAGGGACCCCAACGGCAGCGCAGAAGGCAGCAGAGGATATTCCTCACCAGAACAACCCTTCATGGCCTCAGGGAACATGATATCATTCAGAGGTACAGGTTGAACTGGCAGGCCATTCAGCAGCTGCTGTGCAACACACAGCCAAAGTTGGCACCCACCTTGCTGACACCACGCACCATCCAAACAGAAACCAAGTTACTAGCTGTACTTCACATGTTGGCAAGTGGCTCCTTTCAAAGCACTGGCGCCCTGGTTGCTGGAATTTCACAGCCATCATTCTCTGCCTTCTTGCCCAAAGTACTGTATGCCATCATTGGACTCACACCCCGCTACTTCTGCTTCCCAAACACACTGCAGAAGCAGCAGGAGACAAAACAGGGGTTTTACCTCATTAATGGATTCCCACACGTCCTTGGTGCCATCGACTGCACACATGTACGCCTTGTGCCACCTGCTGCAACTGAACACCTCTACCGCAACAGGAAGTACACACACTCCATCAATGTGCAGGTCATTGTCGATCACCAAGGATTGATCACCAACATTGTGGCAAAGTATCCTGGGAGTGTCCATGACTCATTCATCTTCCGTCACTCTACCATCAATCAACACTTCCAGGATGGACAATATGGCAATGGACTACTTGTTGGTAAGTACAAAAACCTACTATACACACACTGCAAAGCAACCCTCTAGGACACACAACACATACCCCACGACAGCAACATGTGGACAGGAACACACTGAGGTTGTGACATCGCTAGCCATGTTTGATAGGTCTGAAATTAGTGTACAGTCAAATGTTAAGACATCAATGATCACAACGTATGGAGAGGTTTGGCTAATTGTCACCTTGCAAAATGTAAGCGTCTCACTGATGTTTAAATTTAATCCATTGCCTAAGTCTAAAGGTATGGGATGTCCAGGGTACATAGATGCTAACGTGTTACCACCACTGTCAAAATGAATCTGTGTATGGAACTATCATCTCACAGACACAGGGACACATGCATCACAAGTCACAATGCTAGGGAGTGCACACTGTACTGCAAATACCCAAACATACTGCTGAAAACTGGTCAGCAGGCAAACACTCGTTCAGCCAAGGAAACAACACAATGTTAGTGGTACATCCTACAAGCCTAGGAAGGAACACAATAACACAAAAGAGTCACAGACAACACAAGACAACTACTGCCATGCAAGGTGATATTGATGGGGCAAGCTACATCAACATGATCCTATTCATTTTCTTTTTCAGCTGATCAGGTGGATGGGATCCAGCCATGGATTATGACACCATTTGGCAACCTAAGCACTGCAGCAGAACATGCCTACAATGAGGCACATAGGAGGACATGCCGCATAGTCAAGAGGACCTTTGGCATCCTCAGGTCGAGATTCAGGTGCCTCGACATCACTGGTGGCAGCCTCCTATATTCCCCAGAAATGGTCTGTAAAATCATTCTAACATGTGCCATCCTGCACAACATATTCATGCGAAGGAACATTCCCCTCTTAGAACCAGAGCCACAAATGCCTGAAGAGGAGGAAGAGGAGGATGCTGGCCTGCAACATGAGGGGGAACAACAAAACACAGCTGCTGGATTGCGTAGGCGCCAACATATTGTGAACAATTTCTTTTAAAGCAACTCACCATCACCACTGTATTAACTAATGTAAATAAACACCAATAATAATCACCATATCATGGTCTGGGTAATCATCTGTGCTCACCTTTATATCTAACTATCAGAATAAGAGTGTAGCCTCATGGAGCATTGCTGATATACTGCTCACGACACAGAAATTTCCTGAGCAATTGGGATGCGTAATATACAACAGTCACATACACACACACTGTAAATGACATATATCCTGTACATTTCACCTTTGAAGGGCAATAGCAGAGGACCACACCTATTTCACACATACATGTTGGCAACATGGTTCATCGCAGCATATGGCACACAACTAGGGGAAAAAAATGCCACATACATGAGGCAGTGGATGTGCTATTGCATTGGTAACAAGAATGAATGTCCAGACCCTTGCCAGCAGTAAGTCGTACAGCACCTATCTTTGCAAGGAATATCTGTGACTAGAGTTCCCTAGAAGCAGAACATAGACAGCACACGTGCCATACCTATGACAAGCATTGCGTTCATGACATTCTATGTACATGTCAGCCCATTTCCTAACTCCTGACACACCCATGCTCCTGGTCTCAACCCACCTGTCTGAAGAGGTCCCTGGAATGGTAATATGTGTACCCTGATATTCCCTCCTCTACACACACAGACTAACAATAGTAATCCAGTGTGCTACACCCTTTCCTATGGTATGCCATTGTCATAGTACATCTGACAGCATGGACGTCAGGTCAATTAATAAACTGGCTTGTAGTTTCTAAGCCCTGTTATCACGTGTAGATTGCTTCCCATGTGAAAGGTACTGTTGGCCATTTGAACTCGAATCCCACCTACAGGACTTGTGAAAAACTGATGCAGCACACACCTGTGATCACCTCCATGCACACCACCCATTTGAACATACACTGCCCCTGCAGATGCTTGGAACAGCATAGAAGTTGCCATTTTGTCAAATACACTGTTATGCATTGCTAGTAATTAAGCTGTGTAACACAGCCCTTGGGTTTATGTGTCACCTTCCAAAACACAGGACAAACACAGTTTCCCATCTCAACTGTCTTGTTCTTCCTCTGACCAGTCTTAGTCAGACCACTGAGTATGTACCTTGTGAAATTGCTGGATCCTGATTGACCCTGAAACCTGTCAGCCTGACTGGCACCTGTCTGTGCGTTACCCTAAAGGTTCCTTGTGGCTACATATGTACCACACTTGCGTTACCAAACCTCACATTCCTCAGGGGGTATTTTGTCATGTGCTTCCTCAATGCATACCCAAATACATTGTATAGCATCATCTGCTTTTTAATTGTACCATATTAGTAAAATTGTCTTTGAATACCAAAATCATGGCCTATCCCTTGTCTGGGTCTCATGTATGCATGAACGACAAAGTGTGACAGTGTACCATGGCCGTATGCAGAGATTGGGTATGGTGCCTCCAGCAGAACCAGCTACCTCTGCTAATGTGCAAGAAAAGTCCACACATGTTAGGACCCTGACAGTTCACACACTGAATCACACTGCTCACAACATATTGATGGGCTGTGCATGCTGAATAGCTGCAAGATTAATCAACACAGAGGCTATGATGTTCCCAGATGCAGTGGGAACTTTACAGGCCAACCTGTGTACAAATGTTGTAATGACACCTGCCGGAACATGACTCCTGAGATATGATCTCACTCAGCATACCAAGGTTGCCCTCTTGACAGTCTCATAACACGTCTGCAGTGACAGGGTGGGACCATCCCCATGTAGGTTCTCATGTCCTCATCGACTTTAAACCCATTGATCTCTGGAGGTTACTCACTAGATACAGGAATAGCCGCCACTGACTCATGATGAGACTGGACGTAACTGTGACAACATAGACCCCTAAAAATATACTGGATCAACATTGGACCACACACATGAACCAGACACCTCTGTGCAATTGAGCACTGGAAATATGTGGCCACGTGCTGCCTCAGCTGCTGGTCCACCACTGCCACTAGAGAGTTGTGGCTCAGTCATATGACCACAACTGTGGCGTGATATAACACTTGGGAGTCATCTTTGGCTGTCTGTGGCAATAACATGGTACCCACTTAGTCTGTGCATGTGCCAGACTCACGGTGGGTTCACCAACAAGTGGCTAGGAAGCAGTTTCCAAATTTCTAGGACATGGGATGGGCAACTTTTGGACCATTGACATGAACAAGCGTCTGCCATCTATCAGGTGCATGCTCTTTCATTTGTGGTGTCTACGTTACCCAAAATCTTGGAAGTGCACACAACAGATGTTGCTCCATGTATGACTAGCACATGTCCTCTCTCATTTCCACACTGACTTGCATCTAACGTTTGAACACATTGACTTCACATTCATACAAGCATATTTTCAATAATGCATCTTGTGATGCACACACACTGGGTCGACAACTACATTAGTAGCCAATGCACATACATTGAGCCATAGGCATTGAGGTATTGTACTTATGTGCGTCACCTTGCTATCCTCTTCTGATGCCGAACATGCCCAATTTGTGCAATACATATATGTAGGCCACACATATGTCCATCTAGTGCATCAGCCAAGCATGAGAATCCTGTTAAGGAAGTAGCAGATCATGGTCCGCAGCAGTATGATGTCTCACATGTGACCATACACCGTCAACACCAAGGTGGGTGCAATCAGCCTATCTCAGTTGTGTCACAAATGTAACATAACATTAAAATGGCAAAATTACCCAAACCCAGTTACTGCCCTGAAATTTTGAAGCATACGTGTCAAAAAATGACACACAAGCGTAAAAAAATGACGCTTATGCCTGAAAAACGATGCATTATGCCCTTAAAATTGGTTAACTGTTAGACTATTTCCAAATATATGGATGCGGCATAATTTTTACTCCTGTGCGTCGAAAAAATGACGCACATACTGTATGCGTCAAAAAGTATGACGCATAACGATAAAAACGGTGGCCATTTTATGCAAGAAGTGATGTCATAGGATATCCTGTTTACAGATTATGTACAGTGGGGGTACTTTCACTTTCACTTTGCAATCTGTGATTCTTCTGGACTGTGTGGCTGTGTTCTGAGTTTTGTCCAGTGAAATTGTGCTTTTGCCTCCTGTGTGCTCCATTACTTGTTAGTTTGTGATTTAAAATTGTTGTTGTATACTGTCTGAGTGTTTATTGTGTACTATTGTCCAGTATTGTATTGTCTTTGTTGTTTGTGGGAGTCTGTTGTGGGTAGTGTTAGTTTGGGGGTAGTTGAGCTCTTTTAGTTGTTAAGTTAACTTTTATCTTATTCTACTTTCCCCCTTTTCTCCTTTGTTCTTCTTTATCCCCTATTCCCCTTTTTTCAGTGCTAAGATGTTGGGATAGGCCACGTTTTGGCAAAATGGGTGAGGAGGAGCTTTGGGGGTTCATATGGCTGGTGTGCCATTTCCTCCCACTTATGATTGAGGCAGGGGGGTGGGTGATACAGGGGTATTGTGATTGGTGGCCCTGTTGGTGAGTACAAATCATGTAAATGTGCACGATTAAAAGCTCTGTAGTGACATCAGATGATTTGTACAATATCTGCCGGCTATGTTGTTGAGTGTGTGGAATGCTTTGGAAACATACAGGGTCATTGATGGACTATGTGAAGGACCACAATTGCTAGCTGTCAGGAAGTAAGTGCTCTGCAAACTTACTGAATAATTTTGCTGAATGTAAGTTGGTGCCGCCTTTGTGTCAGACAGCAACACAAATTAGGAGACAATCATGTATATATAGGTCACATTTGCCAGTGAGGTATAGATTTTCCAAAACATTACCGACCTTTGTTGACGCAACAGTTAGACTGACTTTAGAAACACTACAGGATGCAGAAAATGAGTGCAGGCCTCACGTCAATTGTTGATTGCAATATGGCCCACACATATGTCTCATGTGTGTCTGGTGAGTGTGTAAGGAAAGCGTTCACGGAATTTCTATGAATGTTATGGATTATTGTGGTCCTTCATCATTTTGGATACAAGTCAGATCTGGATTTGGAGACATAGGGAAAAAGTGCAAGGTGCCCCTCGCTAACATCTTGCACTGGTATTTGGTGTTCCACCTTTCGTTTAGGGATAGCAGGCCAAAGGTATGCACATGGGTTCATATATCTATGGTTGGTGCAACTCATCATAGCTGGGCCACATCAAATGAAGAAACTGTAACAACATGAGGGCTTACAAATGTCCCTGCCCCTCTGTACATTGTACCTATGTGTCATACATTTGTCATGGCCACAATGGCTGTTTGACTGGTAATGCACTCCTCAAGGAAACAGGGTTTGGATGTCTCGCTTGGATGCACATGATGAGACGAATACACTCCTTTATTATGTCAGCTCACTAATGAAGGAGCACGTTTGCCACCACATGATATTTAGGGCCACTGCATGTGTGCAGATATGTGTGTAAATCTCACAGGAGACCCATGGTATGTAAAAGGTAGCCGTGCTATATCGGATGCAGTATCATCATGTCTGAGTGGATTTACTTACTTATGTCACCTTCCACATAGTTTTTGTCTTCGGAATTGTTGGTCAGTGCACAGAATTTGAGCACATTTCTTCCTTCCATGCCTTACAGGTGGGCCCGCACCCTACACTGTGGGGGAGGTGGCTTCATTCGAGGACCCCGACAAATCCAGTAAGTGTTGATATGCCTGTTATGTGTTGTGTTTGCTGGTGATGTGTGATGGACTCCTGTGTGTTGAATAAATAGCAAGGTGTGAAGCGCTGACCCATCATTTGTCTTGTTCCATGAGTGGGATTTCATTTTCTCAGCAGTTTGGAGTATGCCAATGCTTATCCTATTGTCTTATTTAGGGATTCTAGGTCATTCCTGTAGGCCCCCCAATGTGAATTGGGTTGAGTCATGTGGATAACACTTGTATCAACAAGAGTTGCACTGGACCTAATCTCAGATTTAGTCAGCCTGTCGGACCCACATTCTCCCAGAATGGGGCTGCAAAATGCTTACCCACAGACTTCTGCTTCCCTATTCACTAATGTACTTATGAAACTGTAGGTTCAACTTCCTTGCAGCATGTAGCTCCACATGTAGTGCTACAAGCATGTGGCACTCGAGTGCAATGGCCTGGGTGTGCATGCAAATCATGGCCAGGGGTGTTCTTGCAACTCTGTGTTAGTTGTGAGTCATGGCTTACTGGAAGTATATGATGTGGAGAAAGGCCCGCATTGCAAGACGTGTGGCGCTGGGATTGGTCAAGGGTTTGCTGTCTCCTATTTGGAGATGCACCTTACCTGTGGTGTGTGTGCCGAGCCAAACACATGTCCAGCTTTCATAAGCTTCCTGGGTGTCCATATTGTTTAAAATTGTTAGTTGTTTCTCCACCCCCCACCCTCAAACACAGGCATGGAGTAACTAGGACTGATGATACAAGTATGTTACAAAGACATGTAAATCAGTGAATCTTTGTTCGGAACCTAGTATATACACTCAGGTTTAGCACATGAGTACTATACTAGCAAGTCCATTTACAACTTGCAGACCATGTGGCACTAGATTCCCATCCCGTACACTGACATTTGTAGCCTTGGCATTGGCAGAGGATGTGTAGCATGATTGTTAGCTGACAACTGGCAGAACTCTGATGCCAAAATCATGCCAGTTGTTAACCATCTTGTAGGGTTTGGATGTGCTATGTGTGATACTACCTTTGTAGGCTGGCCTGTCATATACTTCCTCAGGGACATTCAATGATCTGTATGATGATAGGAGCTGTTACAAGTACAGTAGATGTACTGTCTGATATACTTCTTGTGCCATTTCACAAAATGCAGTTCCTAATGTAAGTTTTTTCATTTGTCTTCACAGCTGCTAATATGACACCCATCCAGGTCCGTGAATTCCAGAGGCGGGCAATGCGTTACCAGCATATCCTGCTGGTAGAGTCGGGGTACAGAAGGATGGCCCAAAGACACAGGACTGAAAGTGCCTCCGGAGCCTGGAGGGCTTTCCCACAGGGTGGCCCTTCTTTGCCAACCACAGCCACCACCAGCACAACCACCACTACCACCCAGGTGGCACCACCCACAGATGGGACCGTTGTGCCTACAACATCTGCAGGTGCTCCAGGCCCTAGCAGTGGACCACTTTAGGAGGCTGGACTGGCTTGTAGTGAGTACCAAGGGGTACTTACACCTTGCACCAGGCCCAGGTATCCCTTATTAGTGTATAGGGTGTCTGGCAGCTTAGGCTGATAGATAATGGTAGCTTAGCAGAGCAGCTTAGGCTGAACTAGGAGACGAGTGAAGCTCCTACAGTACCACAAGTGTCATATGCACAATATCATAAGAAAACACAATACACAGATATACTAAAAATAAAGGTACTTTATTTTTATGACAATATGCCAAAGTATCTCAGTGAGTACCCTTAGTATGAGGATAGCAAATATACACAAGATATATGTACACAATACCAAAAATATGCAGTATAGTATTAGAAAACAGTGCAAACAATGTATAGTTACAATAGCCATATACTCCAAAAGTGGAATGCGAACCACGAATGGACCCCAAACCTATGTGACCTTGTAGAGGGTCGCTGGGACTGTAAGAAAACAGTGAGGGTTAGAAAAATAGCCCACCCCAAGACCCTGAAAAGTGAGTGCAAAGTGCACTAAAGTTCCCCAAAGAGCACAGAAGTCGTGATAGGGGAATTCTGCAGGAAAGACCAAAACCAGCAATGCAACAACGATGGATTTCCAGACGAGGGTACCTGTGGAACAAGGGGACCAAGTCCAAAAGTCACGATCAAGTCGAGAGTGGGCAGATGCCCAGGAAATGCCAGCTGTGGGTGCAAAGAAGCTGCTACTGGACAGTAGAAGCTGAGGATTCTGCAAGAACGACAAGGGCTAGAAACTTCCCCTTTGGAGGATGGATGTCCCACGCCGTGGAGAGTTGTGCAGGAGTGTTTTCCTGCGGAAATACCATAAACAAGCCTTGCTAGCTGCAAAGCTTGTGGTTGGGGTTTTTGGGTGCTGCTGTGGCCCAGGAGGGACCAGGATGTCGCCAATTGCGTCAGGGGACAGAGGGGGCGTCCAGCAAGACAAGGAGCCCTCTCAGAAGCAGGCAGCACCCGCAGAAGTGCCGGAACAGCACTACAAAGTGGAGTGAAATGGTGCTCACCCGAAGTTGCACAAAGGAGTCCCACGCCGCCGGAGGACAACTCAGGAGGTCGTGCAATGCAGGTTAGAGTGCAGTGGACCCAGGCTTGGCTGTGCACAGAGGATTCCCTCAGAAAGTGCACAGGAGCCAGAGTAGCTGCAAAACACGCGGTTCCCAGCAATGCAGTCTGGCGTGGGGAGGCAAGGACTTACCTCCACCAAACTTGGACTGAAGAGTCACTGGACTGTGGGAGTCACTTGGACAGAGTAACTGGATTCAAGGGACCTCGCTCGTTGTGCTGAGAGGAGACCCAGAGGACCGGTGATGCAGTTCTTTGGTGCCTGCGGTTGCAGGGGGACGATTCCGTCGACCCACGGGAGATTTCTTCGGAGCTTCTAGTGCAGAGAGGAGGCAGACTACCCCCACAGCATGCACCACCAGGAAAATAGTCGAGAAGGTGGCAGGATCAGCGTTACAGAGTTGCAGTAGTCGTCTTCGCTACTTTGTTGCAGTTTTGCAGGCTTCCAGCGCGGTCAGCAGTCGATTCCTTGGCAGAAGGTGAAGAGAGAGATGCAGAGGAACTCGGATGAGCTCTTGCATTCGTTATCTAAGGAATTCCCCAAAGCAGAGACCCTAAATAGCCAAAAAGAGGGTTTGGCTACTTAGGAGAGAAGATAGGCTAGCAACACCTGAAGGAGCCTATCAGAAGGAGTCTCTGACGTCACCTGCTGGCCCTGGCCACTCAGAGCAGTCCAGTGTGCCAGCAGCACCTCTGTTTCCAAGATGGCAGAGGTCTGGAGCACACTGGAGGAGCTCTGGGCACCTCCCAGGGGAGGTGCAGGTCAGGGGAGTGGTCACTCCCCTTTCCTTTGTCCAGTTTCGCGCCAGAGCAGGGCTGAGGGGTCCCTGAACCGGTGTAGACTGGCTTATGCAGAAATGGGCACCATCTGTGCCCATGAAAGCATTTCCAGAGGCTGGGGGAGGCTACTCTTCCCCTGCCTTAACACCTTTTTCCAAAGGGAGAGGGTGTAACACCCTCTCTCTGAGGAAGTCCTTTGTTCTGCCATCCTGGGCCAAGCCTGACTGGACCCCAGGAGGGCAGAAACCTGTCTGAGGGGTTGGCAGCAGCAGCAGCTGCAGTGAAACCCCTGAAAAGGCAGTTTGGCAGTACCCGGGTCTGTGCTACAGACCCGTGGGATCATGGGATTGTGCCAACAATGCCAGGATGGCATAGAGGGGGCAATTCCATGATCATAGACATGTTACATGGCCATATTCGGAGTTACCATTGTGAAGCTACACATAGGTATTGACCTATGTGTAGTGCACGCGTGTAATGGTGTCCCCGAACTCACAAAGTCCGGGGAATTTGCCCTGAACAATGTGGGGGCACCTTGGCTAGTGCCAGGGTGCCCACACACTAAGGGGCATATTTATACTCTGTTTGCGCCGGATTTGCGTCGTTTTTTTTTACGCAAATCCGACGCAATGCTAACTCCATATTTATACTTTGGCGTTAGACCCATCTAGCGCCAAAGATCTTGGAGTTTGCGTCATTTATTAGCGTGGATACCTGCCTTGCGTTAATGAAATGCAAGGTAGGCGTTCCCTTCTAAAAAATGACTCTAAGGCATGTGAGCCTTATTTAAACTCCCGTGCAAAAATGACGCACGGGAGTGGGCGGGCCTTAAAAAATGACGTCCAGCCGCTTTTGCGTCATTTTTTAACGCCTGGTCAGGGCAGGCGTTAAGGGACCTGTGGGCTCGGAAGGAGCCCAGAGGTGCCCTCCCATGCCCCCAGGGACACCCCCTGCCACCCTTGCCCACCCCAGGAGGACGCCCAAGGATGGAGGGACCCATCCCATGGAACTTAAGGTAAGTTCAGGTAAGTATTTTTTTTTTTTGTGGCATAGGGGGGCCTGATTTGTGCCCCCCTACATGCCACTATGCCCAATGACATATGTCCCCTGGGCATGGCCATTGGGCAAGGGGGCATGACTCCTGTCTGTGCTAAGACAGGAGTCATTTCAATGGGGGTTGGGAGTCGAAAACAATGGCGCAAATCGAGTTGAGGCCAAAATTTTGCCTCAGACTTGACTTACCCCATTTTTTGACGCCCAAGCTCCATTTTCCCCTACGCCGGCGCTGCCTGGTGTGGGTCATTTTTGTTGACGCACACCAGTCAGCTGCGCCGGCTAACGTCATTCAATAAATAAGGTGCCCACATGGCGCTTTGGAATGGCGTTAGCCGGCGTTAAAATTTTTGACGCACAGCTGCGTTGGCGCAGTTGTGCTTCAAAAAGTATAAATATGGCCCTAAGTAACTTAGCTCCCAACCTTTACCAGGTAAAGGTTAGACATATAGGTGACTTATAAGTTACTTAAGTGCAGTGGTAAATGGCTGTGAAATAACGTGGACGTTATTTCACTCAGGCTGCAGTGGCAGGCCTGTGTAAGAATTGTCAGAGCTCCCTATGGGTGGCAAAAGAAATGCTGCAGCCCATAGGGATCTCCTGGAACCCCAATACCCTGGGTACTTCAGTATCATATACTAGGGAATTATAAGGGTGTTCCAGTATGCCAATGTAAATCGGTGAAATTGGTCACTAGCCTGTTAGTGACAATTTGGAAAGAAATGAGAGAGCATAACCACTGAGGTTCTGGATAGCAGAGCCTCAGTGAGACAGTTAGTCAAGTCATAACACAGGTAACACATAGAGGGCACACTTATGAGCACTGGGGCCCTGGCTGGCAGGGTCCCAGTGACACATACAACTAAAACAACATATATACAGTGAAATATGGGGGTAACATGCCAGGCAAGATGGTACTTTCCTACACAACCCCCCCCCAAACGAAGGACAATAAGACTAGCCATGACCTGATGAGTCTTCATTGTCTAAGTGGAAATATCTGGAGAGTCCATCTGCATTGGAGTGGGTACTCCCAGATCTATGTTCCACTGTATAATCCATTCCCTGTAGGGATATGGACCACCTCAATAATTTAGGGTTTTCACCTTTCATTTGTTTTAGCCAAAGTAGAGGTTTGTGGTCTGTCTGAACAATGAAGTGAGTGCCAAACAGGTATGGCCTCAACTTCTTCAGTGCCCAGACCACAGCAAAGGCCTCCCTCTCTATGGCAGACCAACGCTTTTCTCTAGGGGTCAACCTCCTGCTGATAAAAGCAACAGGTTGATCCTGGCCCTCAGAATTAAGTTGTGATAAGACTGCCCCTACCCCTAATTCAGATGCATCAGTTTGGACAATGAAGTTTTTGGAGTAACAGGGGCTTTTCAGGACAGGTGCAGAGCACATGGCCTGCTTCCGCTCCTCAAAAGCTTCCTGACAGCTAGCTGTCCACAATACCTTTTTAGGCATTTTCTTAGAGGTGAGGTCATTAAGAGGGGCTGCAATGGAGCCATTGTTCTTTATGAACCTCCTGTAATACCCAGTGAGGCCTAAGAAGGCTCTCACCTGGGTCTGAGTTGTAGGGGGAACCCAATCTATAATAGTTTGTATTTTCCCCTGAAGTGGTGCAATCTGTTCTCCACCTACCAGGTGTCCCAGATAAACCACTTTCCCCTGCCCTATCTGGCACTTTGAAGCCTTGATAGTGAGGCCTGCCTTGTGCAGGGCCTCCAAAACTTTCCATAGATGGACCAGGTGATCATCCCAGCTGGAGCTAAAGACAGCTATATCGTCCAGATATGCTACACTAAAAGCCTCCAACCCTTGCAGGACTGTGTTCACCAACCTCTGAAAAGTGGCAGGTGCATTTTTCAATCCAAAAGGCATTACTGTGAATTGGTAATGGCCTCCAATGGTTGAAAATGCCGTTTTTGCTTTAGCATCTTCTGATAATTTGATCTGCCAATACCCTGCAGTCAAATCAAAAGTGCTTAGATACTTGGCAGATGCCTGTGTATCTATTAGCTCATCTGCCCTGGGTATAGGGTGAGCATCAGTTTTGGTTACCTTGTTGAGACCTCTATAGTCTACACAAAACCGCATTTCCTTCTTTCCATCCTTGGAATGAGGTTTTGGTACAAGTACCACAGGAGAGGCCCATGGACTTTCAGAGTGCTCAACCACTCCTAGTTCAAGCATTTTCTGCACTTCTTGCTTTATGCAGTCTCTTACATGGTCAGGCTGCCTATAGATCTTACTTTTGACAGGCAAGCTGTCTCCAGTATCTATAGTGTGCTCACACCAAGAAGTGGTACCTGGCACAGTAGAGAAGAATTCAGAAAACTGACCTAGGAGATTTATGCAGTGGTCTTTCTGCTCAGCAGTAAGACAATCTGCCAAAACTACACCTTCCACTAGAGCATCTTGTTCTGTGGAAGAGAAGAGATCAGGGAGAGGGTCACTCTCTTCTTCCTGTCCCTCATCAGTTGCCATGAGCAGGGTGAGATCAGCCCTGTCATAGTAGGGTTTCAGGCGATTGACATGGAGCACCCTAAGGGGACTCCTGGCAGTGCCTGAGTCAACTAAGTAGGTAACTTCACCCTTCTTCTCAACAATTATGTGGGGTCCACTCCATTTATCTTGGAGTGCTCTTGGTGCCACAGGCTCCAAGACCCACACTTTCTGCCCTGGTTGGTACTGAACCAAAACAGCCTTCTGGTCATGCCATTGCTTTTGGAGCTCTTGGCTGGCCTGAAGATTTTTACTGGCCTTTTTCATGTACTCAGCCATCCTTGATCTGAGGCCAAGTACATAGTCCACTATGTCTTGCTCTGGAGCTTTTAAAGGTTGTTCCCAACCCTCCTTAACAAGTGTTAGAGGACCTCTCACAGGGTGTCCAAATAGGAGTTCAAAGGGGCTGAAGCCCACTCCTTTTTGGGGTACCTCCCTGTAAGCAAAAAGGAGGCAAGGTAACAGGATATCCCATCTCCTGCGGAGTTTTTCAGGGAGTCCCATAATCATGCCTTTGAGAGTTTTGTTAAATCTCTCCACCAATCCATTTGTTTGTGGATGATAGGGTGTGGTGAACTTGTACGTAACACCACACTCCTTCCACATGGCCTTTAAGTAAGCAGACATGAAATTGCTTCCCCTGTCTGATACCACCTCTTTTGGGAAGCCCACCCTGGAAAAGATTCCCAAGAGAGCCTTTGCCACTGCAGGAGCTGTAGTGGTCCTTAGAGGAATTGCTTCAGGATATCTGGTGGCATGGTCCACTACCACCAAGATAAACCTATTGCCTGAAGCAGTTGGAGGGTCAAGGGGGCCAACTATGTCAACCCCTACCCTTTCAAAGGAAACCTCAACCACAGGCAGTGGGTTAAGGGGTGCCTTTGGAGTGCCACCTGTCTTGCCACTGGCTTGACAGGTTTCACAGGACTTACAACATTCCTTTGTGTCCTCTGACATTCTAGGCCAATGAAACAAGGGAACAAGCCTGTCCCAAGTTTTCATTTGCCCCAAATGTCCAGCTAAGGGAATGTCGTGGGCTAGAGTTAGGAGGAACTTTCTGTACTCCTGAGGAATCACCAATCTCCTGGCAGTTCCAGGTTTTGGATCCCTTGCTTCAGTGTACAAGAGGTTGTCCTCCCAGTAAACTCTGTGAGAGTCACTGACATCCCCATTTGCTTGTTTGACAGCTTGCTGCCTTAGACCCTCTAGTGTGGGACAGGTATGCTGTGCCACACTCAGCTCCTCCCTGGCAGGCCCCCCTTCACCCAAAAGCTCAGCAGTGTCTGCTTCCAGCTCCTCTGGTGTAGGTTCTGCACAGGGTGGAAATTCTTCTTCCTCAGACGTAGAATCCACTGTAGAGGGAGGGATAGTAGGTAGTGATTTACTTCTACTAGCCCTAGCTTTAGGGAGCTTTTGGTCCATTCTTCCAGGATCCAAGTCACCCTGTCCTTTTTGCTTTTTGGCCTGAGCCCTGGTTAAAGCAAAAATATGCCCTGGAATGCCCAGCATTGCTGCATGGGCCTCCAACTCCACATCTGACCAAGCTGATGTCTCTAAATCATTCCCTAGTAGACAGTCTACAGGTAAATCTGAGGCAACCACAACTTTCTTTGGACCAGTAACCCCCCCCAGTTGAGATTTACAACAGCCATGGGGTGGCTAAGTGTGTTGTTGTGAGCATCGGTTACTTGGTACTGGTGACCAAGTAGGTGTTGTTCAGGGTGGACCAGTTTCTCTATTACCATTGTAACACTGGCACCTGTGTCCCTGTAGGCCTGAACCTCAACACCCTTTATTAGGGGTAGTTGCTTGTACTTATCCATGTTAAGGGGACAAGCAACTAAGGTGGCTAAATCAATAGCCCCCTCAGAGACTAACACAGCCTCTGTGGTCTCCCTAACAAGACCAACCCCAACTAAGTTACCAAAAGTGAGCCCAGCTACTCCCTTGGATTGGCTATTAGTAGGTTTGCTCCCACCACCACTGCTATTACTAGGGGCACTAGGTGTAGCAGCAGGGGTTGTAGTGGTAGGAGGTTTGGTGCTTTTCTTTGGACAACTGGGATCTGTTGTCCAATGGCCTTTTATTTTACATAAATAGCACCATGGTTTCTTTTCTTTGTTTTGATTTGAAGAGGATTTGGGCCCACCACCCCCACCAGAGTGTTTTTGTGGGCCTGATGAAGACTCATTTTTAGATTTGTCCCCACCCTTGTCAGAAGACTTACCATCCTTCTTCTTGCCATCTTTGTCACCCCCTGTATGAACTTTTCTGTTCACCCTTGTTCTGACCCATTTGTCTGCCTTCTTTCCCAATTCTTGGGGAGAGGTCAGATCAGAGTCCACTAGGTACTGGTGCAACAAATCAGACACACAATTATTAAGAATATGCTCTCTCAGGATTAAGTTATACAGGCTTTCATAATCAGTAACTTTACTGCCATGTAACCACCCCTCCAAGGCCTTCACTGAATGGTCAACAAAGTCTACCCAGTCTTGTGAAGACTCCTTTTTGGTTTCTCTGAACTTCATCCTGTACTGTTCAGTGGTTAAGCCATAACCATCTAGGAGTGCATTCTGAAGAACTTTGAAATCATTGGCTTCACTTTCTTTCACAGTAAGGAGCCTATCCCTACCCTTACCACTAAATGATAGCCATAGGATAGCAGCCCACTGCCTTTGAGGGACATCCTGTACAACACAGGCCCTCTCAAGTGCAGCAAACCACTTGTTAATGTCATCCCCCTCCTTATAAGGGGTACTATCTTGTGCAGATTCCTAGAATCATGCTCTTTTGCAGGATGACTATGGGGAATACTGCTGCTGCCACCATGGGTTTCTAAACCCAATTTCTGTCTTTCTCTTTCCACTTCTAAGGACTGCCTATCTAAATCCAGCTGTTGCTTCTTGAGCTTCAGCCTGGTTTGTTCCACTCTCAATCTATTGAGCTCCCTTTCTAACACTCTGTCATCAGGGTGGGTGGGTGGGGCATGCCTTGAAACAGAATTATGGTGAGAATGAACAGAAGGAGACCTGTCCCTAACAGATGGCATCCTAACAGCTTGGCTAACAGAAACATCACTTCTACTATGATGAGAAGGAATACTCTTACTGTGATGTGAGACAACACTATCAGTATGGTGTGACTCTACATCAGTACCAGCTATGCTAGGTTGTCTGATAATGGGCAGGCTAGGAAGTTTCCTTTCTAAATCTTTTGCTAGGGGTGCCCCAGGGTCAGATTGGGAACCATCAGCTAATTTCTCAACAGAAGTGCCACCTCTGGCCTTATCCTGTTCAACAAGCATATTAACCAACAGTTCTCTAGAGGGATTCTTCCCTACACTTAAACCTCTTTCTATGCAGAGACTCCTTGCTCCTTTCCAGCTAAGGTGATCATAAGCAAGTTTGGACAGATCAACAGTTTGGCCTGTGCCAGACATTTTAGAAAGTGTTTAAGTGATAGAAAAAGTGAGAAAAAAAGTTTTTAGAACTTTTGTAAAGACAGAAAAAAACTTTTAAAGCTTTTTAAGAACTTTTTAGAAAGTTTAGAGGTACTTTTCAGCACTTAGAAAAGAAGTGAGAGAAGAAAAGCAAAACTTTTTGGTTAGGTGTACATACACTGAACTTGTTTTGTATATTTTTCTCTTATGAAAAGTACAATGACAAAAGTGGTAAGTAGTTGCAAAGTATTTATCCCACCGATGCACAACCAATGTAGGAGGCTGGACAGGCTTGTAGTGAGTACCAAGGGGTACTTACACCTTGCACCAGGCCCAGGTATCCCTTATTAGTGTATAGGGTGTCTAGCAGCTTAGGTTGATAGATAATGGTAGTTTAGCATAGCAGCTTAGGCTGAACTAGGAGACGAGTGAAGCTCCTACAGTACCACTAGTGTCATATGCACAATATCATTAAAAAACACAATACACAGATATACTAAAAATAAAGGTACTTTATTTTTATGACAATATGCCAAAGTATCTCAGTGAGTACCCTCAGTATGAGGATAGCAAATATACACAAAATATATGTACACAATACCAAAAATATGCAGTATAGTATTAGAAAACAGTGCAAACAATGTATAGTTACAATAGGATGCAATGGGGACACATAGGGATAGGGGCAACACAAACCATATACTCCAAAAGTGGAATGCGAACCACGAATGGACCCCAAACCTATGTGACCTTGTAGAGGGTCGCTGGGACTGTAAGAAAACAGTGAGGGTTAGAAAAATAGCCCACCCCAAGACCCTGAAAAGTGAGTGCAAAGTGCACTAAAGTTCCCCAAAGAGCACAGAAGTCGTGATAGGGGAATTCTGCAGGAAAGACCAAAACCAGCAATGCAACAACGATGGATTTCCAGACGAGGGTACCTGTGGAACAAGGGGACCAAGTCCAAAAGTCACGATCAAGTCGAGAGTGGGCAGATGCCCAGGAAATGCCAGCTGTGGGTGCAAAGAAGCTGCTACTGTACAGTAGAAGCTGAGGATTATGCAAGAACGACAGAGACTAGAAACTTCCCCTTTGGAGGATGGATGTCCCACGCCGTGGAGAGTTGTGCAGAAGTATTTTCCTGCAGAAAGACCGTAAACAAGCCTTGCTAGCTGCAAAGCTTGTGGTTAGGATTTTTGGGTGCTGCTGTGGCCCAGGAGGGACCAGGATGTCGCCAATTGTGTCAGGGGACAGAGGGAGTGCCCAGCAAGACAAAGAACCCTCTCAAAAGCAGGCAGCACCCGCAGAAGTGCCGGAACAGGCACTACAAAGTGGAGTGAAACGGTGCTCACCCGAAGTTGCACAAAGGAGTCCCACGCCGCCGGAGGACAACTCAGGAGGTCGTGCAATGCAGGTAGAGTGCCCTGGACCCAGGCTTGGCTGTGCACAAAGGATTCCCTCGGAAAGTGCACAGGAGCCGGAGTAGCTGTAAAACACACGGTTCCCAGCAATGCAGTCTGGCGTGGGGAGGCAAGGACTTACCTCCACCAAACTTGGACTGAAGAGTCACTGGACTGTGGGAGTCACTTGGACAGAGTTGCTAGATTCAAGGGTCCTCGCTCGTCGTGCTGAGAGGAGACCCAGAGGACCGGTGATGCAGTTATTTGGTGCCTGCGGTTGCAGGGGGACGATTCCGTCGACCCACGGGAGATTTCTTCGGAGCTTCTAGTGCAGAGAGGAGGCAGACTACCCCCACAGCATGCACCACCAGGAAAACAGTCGAGAAGGTGGCAGGATCAGCGTTACAGAGTTGCAGTAGTCGTCTTCGCTACTTTGTTGCAGTTTTGCAGGCTTCCAGCGCGGTCAGCAGTCGATTCCTTGGCAGAAGGTGAAGAGAGAGATGCAGAGGAACTCGGATGAGCTCTTGCATTCGTTATCTAAGGAATTCCCCAAAGCAGAGACCCTAAATAGCCAGAGAAGAGGGTTTGGCTACTTAGGAGAGAAGATAGGCTAGCAACACCTGAAGGAGCCTATCAGAAGGAGTCTCTGACATCACCTGCTGGCCCTGGCCACTCAAAGCAGTCCAGTGTGCCAGCAGCACCTCTGTTTCCAAGATGGCAGAGGTCTGGAGCACACTGGAGGAGCTCTGGGCACCTCCCAGGGGAGGTGCAGGTCAGGGGAGTGGTCACTCCCCTTTCCTTTGTCCAGTTTCGCCTCAGAGCAGGGCTGAGGGGTCCCTGAACCGGTGTAGACTGGCTTATGCAGAAATGGGCACCATCTGTGCCCATGAAAGCATTTCCAGAGGCTGGGGGAGGCTACTCCTCCCCTGCCTTAACACCTTTTTCCAAAGGGAGAGGGTATAACACCCTCTCTCTGAGGAAGTCCTTTGTTCTGCCATCCTGGGCCAAGCCTGGCTGGACCCCAGGAGGGCAGAAACCTGTCTGAGGGGTTGGCAGCAGCAGCAGCTGCAGTGAAACCCCTGAAAAGGCAGTTTGGCAGTACCCGGGTCTGTGCTACAGACCCGTGGGATCATGGGATTGTGCCAACAATGCCAGGATGGCATAGAGGGGTCAATTCCATGATCATAGACTTGTTACATGGCCATATTCGGAGTTACCATTGTGAAGCTACACATAGGTATTGACCTATGCGTAGTGCACGCGTGTAATGGTGTCCCCGCACTCACAAAGTCCGGGGAATTTGCCCTGAACAATGTGGGGGCACCTTGGCTAGTGCCAGGGTGCCCACACACTAAGTAACTTAGCACCCAACCTTTACCAGGTAAAGGCTAGACATATAGGTGACTTATAAGTTACTTAAGTGCAGTGGTAAATGGCTGTGAAATAACGTGGACGTTATTTCACTCAGGCTGCAGTGGCAGGCCTGTGTAAGAATTGTCAGAGCTCCCTATGGGTGGCAAAAGAAATGCTGCAGCACAGAGGGATCTCCTGGAACCCCAATACCCTGGGTACCTCAGTACCATATACTAGGGAATTATAAGGGTGTTCCAGTATGCCAATGTAAATCGGTGAAATTGGTCACTAGCCTGTTAGTGACAATTTGGAAAGAAATGAGAGAGCATAACCACTGAGGTTCTGGATAGCAGAGCCTCAGTGAGACAGTTAGTCATAACACAGGTAACACATAGAGGGCACACTTATGAGCACTGGGGCCCTGGCTGGCAGGGTCCCAGTGACACATACAACTAAAACAACATATATACAGTGAAATATGGGGGTAACATGCCAGGCAAGATGGTACTTTCCTACAACCACCTTCAGGGCAGCCCACAGGCATTGACCATACACGGCAACACGCGTCCTCAGCTGGTACCCAGACCACCACAGCTACAACAATTGACCCTACTGCTTTTGTGGACATGCAGCGCAAAATGGACTGTGTCCTCAGGAAAATGAGTCACCTGCGGCGGGATGTTCGCCATATCAACAGGCGTGTGCGGTCCATTAAGCGGACCCTCCGGAGGGCCAACCTCTAGACTTTGTTGATGGACATGATTCCCTCCCCTCCCTCCTCTTTCCTTATTCTTATACTTAGTGGCCTTAGGGGGCTTAGTGTTAGGTTAGGATAGGCTGTTAGTTTAGTTAGTGTTAGTGGTTGGGGGGTCCTGATTATTTCAATTTTTTCTTTTTGTGTGTGTTAGGCTATGTTGGGGTTCTTGTGTGTTTAGAAAACAAAATATATAAAAAAAAAAAAAATACAAACAAATATATATTTGTTTAGGATAGGATAGTATGTGTTTAGGTTAGTATCTGTTGTCCTCCATGGGTCCCATCTCATAAGGGGGGGTGGGTGGTTGATGTTTAGAATGTTTCGTTACATGCAATAAGTAAGTTTAGCTTAGGTTAGTTAGGGACAGTTGTGGGTAATGAGTAGTTAGGGTAGATTAGGGTAGGCAAGACTTTTCCCTGAGTTTCCTCTTCTGTTATTACTGTTTAATAAATATGTAGTGAACCCTTTACAGTATGTGTGAAATGCTTGTAGATCAGGGCCTTGGCATAAGTGTACATGAATTCTGTTCTATTACATTTTTGTCCTATGCTACAAATCCCAACTGAGCTTTAAGATTTGCAGCTACACCAGAGCTACCTTGCAAAGATTCGACCATTCATTGCAACCACCAGTTACTATGGATCCCAACGTGTTTATTTCATTACGTATGTTTTCAATGTCACATACAGTGCTCCCACATTTGGTATTGGGGACACTGTGTTATGTCTGACTGCAGTGGGAAGTTCAAGGAAACCCTTATTAGCTGAGTGGTAGTAAGCACTCTTGTAGTATCGTGTTCATGACTCACAGAGATCATTTGTGACACTGTTCAGGATGATTACTTATTTGGATGTAAACTCAGACACCTCCATTCATGCAGTTTGTTGACTGTTTGCTTAGGTTTGTGGGCAATGGTATGTGTGTTAGTACTGCATGGTGGCACCATTTTGCTTCCACTATTAGATAGCTTAGATATCCCTATAGGAAGCATTATTCTGTCCAACACAGCATTATGGTGTATGGTTTCTCTTGTCATCAGATATTACCCTCAGGAAGGGCAACCCAGGCCGCTGTGCATAGTTATCAGACTACATAATTTCAGGACAGTTGTATTGACAAGCTATGTAATTTGACAGGAGGCAAATTTCAGTGATCTACTGCACGGTTGATGTGTCACATTACACAGAGACAAAGTGGTTGTGTAAGTGCTATTTATTGAAAAGTGCTGTAGTGCTATATGTACATTGTCCATGATTGTGAGTTCATTATAGTGACATCTTCCATTCTACAAGTGCTAAAGGAAAATGCATTTGACATGCTGGGGTGATGTGTCAGACAGAGCCGAGGGACAGGATTTGCCAATGAGTAAGTGAGAGACAAGCACTGGGCAGGCTGACAAGATATACGGTGGTTTGCAGAACAGTCATTGAGTACAGTTGTTGTAAGACTGGCATTTTACAAAGTGCTGGACCTTGGTAATAGTTCGCCATGTGGCAGGGACTAGTGCTTCCAGGTACTTTTCCATGTGAAGGTGATCTGTTCCATGTCTTCTTCTTCTGATGTGTGTGTTGCCTCCTCTGTCCTTGGTGATGGTGGTTGTGAAGGGGCAACACACACCTCAGTGTTAGAAGACGTGGAGTCAGACATCCCGGTCGCTGCTACCTGTGAAGATCTTAAGGGCAGTACTGCTGCAAGGAGGATCTGCTGGTTCTTGAGAATAGCAGCCACATCACAATGGTAGGCAGCCAGGTCGGCCCTGAGGGGTTCAATGTTGCATTCGTGCACGCGTTGACAGGATTGCTGTTGTAGGTGTTGGGTCAACTGTATTACAGCTGTGCTGACTTCCTTCAGCCTTTTTTCTACTTCCTGCAAGATAGTTGTTCTCCCTTGCATAGCTGCTGCCTGTTCTTCAGTTGACATCATGCACAAACGCACCCCCTCTAGGCTGGCTGCCATAGTTTGCATCCCCACCCGCACCCGCACCCGCACCCGTTGTACTCCGACTACAGTTCTCTCAAAGCTGGTGCCTGTGTCATCTGAGTCCTCAGCTGTATTGGAGCTGGCAGGTCTTACAATTGGTGTTGTGGGTGGGTCCTCTGTGATGGCTGCTTGTTCTGAGCTCCTCCTTGTGACAGAAGGTGGGGTCTGGAGGGTTCCAAGGACATCTTGGAGGGTTTGGTGGCTGATGTTTGTCAGCTCGTCATCCATGTCATCAGGGTAGTCCTGGACAGGCATATCTGCAGGAGATCCATCGTCCTCTGCAATGAAATAGGGTACAATTAGTGTATCTACTGTATGTTGTGGCATTGGTGATGTGACATGCCTGCCTTGTGATGATTTCACATTGTGATCTTGTTTCCTGTTCATTGCTCCAGTCTTTCGGATGGGCATTCTCCCAGGCCTATGCCCCACCTGCATGTCACATGTATTGTGGTAAGTTATTAGAGTTGTCGGCATCATCTCCTCTAGTGTTGTTTTAGGCCAAATACTGAATTGTCACCTTCTTGTCCTACTCAACCCTCCATCTACATCCATTCTAATGGCGAGGCCTTTCACTGGCTGTGGGTGCTCTGATGGCACTAGCAGCACACTTAGCAATCTGGACCTGCCCCAGTCTCTGATCTTTCACATCCACTTATATGTAGTTGAAATGTAGCGTATCCTATGCATAGCATTGTTATGGTACGATATGGATGTTGGCATTGGTATTGTGTACAGCTGATGTGCGGGAATGTGTGGAGATTGGATTGCCCTGATAGTCGTAGCAGTGTCCTATTTCCTCCTCTGACTGTGCAGGTGTATGTCAGCGACCAGTTACACATGTCCTCCCCCTCAATGCTGTTGTCTGAGCAGTATGACATTTGGGATGTTGCATTGTGACCCAGGCACAGGATAGACCCTGGCATATGCAGCATGGGTGTGACCTTAGTGCTGTGTAGCTCCTAATGTTGATGACATTGGCTGATGTTTGCGGCAACTATGGGCATTCGCCTTTGACAGGACTGGAACATTTGTCTTGTTTCAGAGGATTGTTAAAGTTGTCATCCTCAACCCACTAATTTAGGAGTGTATGATCCATGGGGACGTTACTGCCATTGGCTACTTGAGCTGCATACAGAGCGGAGGTGGTAGTGGCAGCTGTTGTCACTGTTACATTCCTGTTGTCCGTATGACTATAGGTTGTTAATTGGGCCCTAGTTAATGTAGGGGGTATAGTGGCTGACGTGTGACGGGATGTCAGTTTGACGTTGTGCCCTTCCTTCCTGGCGTGGCTTTACCTTTGCTACATCACTGGCATGACAGCATGCCCCCATGGGACTGTTGTTGGTGTTGTGTTATGGTGTGCCTCAGCTTCTCTCTGTACAGGCCATGCCCCCATGCCATACCCCTTTACCCATGCCACTCCATGTATATCATGGCTTCCATGCATTTTGTGGTCGGTATCCCCCTGCTTACAGTTAACATTAGTGCCTTTTAATCCCCCATGCGACTTACCCTGCATGTGTGTTGTTTCCTGGTAGTCTGCGCTGTCCTGTCCTGGAATCCCTGTGACGATCTCCTCAGGGATGACGGCTGCGACCATCTCCTCCATGTGGTCCAGGGCCTCCTGGTGTGCTGGACACCCACCTCCAGTCTGCAGTGCTGCCTTCCTGTTCCTGGCCATCTTTTCCTTGGTCCTGCGCTTGCAGTCATGCCAGCGTTTCTTGCACTCGATGACTGTTCTGCGTACTTCTGCCACACTGTTAATCTTGTCAACAATTTGTTGCCATATTGCCTCTCTCCTACTGATTGGCAACTTTGAGGTGACAAACAGTTGGTGCTGGTGTTCCGTCACTACTTTAACCAGAATTTCCTGTTCCTCTGCACTGAAGCAACACTTTCTTTTCTTCTTCAAACTGTCGTGGGTCTTGTGTGGGTCCTCCTGGCTAGTTCTTGGTCTGTTGTCATCTTCCTGGGGTCTGTACAGGTATCTGGGATCCATTTTGGCTCTCCTCTGCTGAAATGGCTGTGTTTGCGGGGAATTTTGACACTATTGCAGCAAAAAATGCCGCATATCCGGTATGCAGTGTCGTAAATCAATCCACAGTCATTTCCGCTGCATTAACGTCGTTTTGCTTTACGACTTGACACTGCGGGGTGCGTAAAAAAAAATACTTACACCTGTGGTTTGCATCGCTGTGCGTCAAAGTATAAATTTTACGCCTGGACGGCACACCGAAATGGCGTTAGCTGGCAGTAATATTTTTTACTCAAAACTGCGCCGGCGCAGTTGTGCGTCAAAAAGTGTAAATATGGCCCTCAGTGTACATATCTTGATAAAGAAAGCAATATTCTCAGCCTCTTTGATGTGTGACCTGATGCTTTTGAAGACCATTTGACATCTGGATGACCATTTATAGGTGTGACCATTCTTAGGCAGATGTCTCAGGAGTGCAATGACAAAATCTGGGATCTATCTTCTGCAGTAGCAGAGTATCTCTATTACAAATGTGGGAGACATCACTTTTTATGGACCAGGTGTTGATGTGAGGGCAGTCGACTTGTCAGGTTTGGGGCACATGCTTTCCTGTGAGAATACGTATGCGTAAGACATAAGACCTAAGGGAGGTACTCCCAAAGTCACATTATGTAGAGCATATTGTTTGCATCGTTGAGGGCACAACAAATCTGTCCAGCATGCTATTGTGATCGTCCTACATTTTTCAAAATACCAAAATATCTTCAGAGTAATTTAAAACGTTTCTGAAGCTTCATGGGATATACCATATTTATTCTTGGAAGTCCTCAATAGCAGAGGAAACACCAAAGCAGAGGTACTTGCTCCCCAATGGGTTTAGATGTGTTGAAAGTGTTGCAATGCATCTTGAGTTCTCTATCAGCAGCAGCTGGTGGTAACCTATCAAGACAAATTGGGAGAAGAAGTTTGTGAAGTTTGGATGAATCATTTCCTGAATTTATGGTGCAACATGGTTCTCCCTCTGAATGGTGAGATTAGACTAGCATATATCCATGCATATGTGAATATTGCCTCCAATTGGCGTTTGAACATTTGGGGAAATTGGAGACACTTAAGGGGTGGAACCTACAATTGGTTCAAATATATCTTGTTTTAGTAGTTGTTGATATGTTCCCACAAATTCCTGAGCACACTACTGGGAAATGCCATCTATCAAATATTTAAAGAGATTTATTACACACTGCAGCAAGGACACAAGAGAAACCCTGCTTTTACTAGAAGATACCAAAAACATAAGCATTACTGAAAATCTAACCACTACACATAGTGAAAAACCTATCCTCCTGCATGATAATATTAATAGTGACAGTAGAATAATAATCTATGCAACTGAGAAAAACCTCCTTAAACTAACCAAACACAAACGTGGATGATGGATTGCACTTTCATACTGTGCTCTCCACCTTTCACACAGCTATATACTACACATGATGAATATATGTATGTATGTATGGAGGTATTTGTAGAGCGCATTCCGGCCCGGGGGCATCGAAGTGCTGACTAAGGGAGAGCGGCAATGTCAAAGAAAGAAATCAGACAATTATCGAGGAAACAGCCAAGTCCTGACCCGTTTCCTAAAGATCAGATAGTTATGCTCTTTCCTCAGCTCCAGCGGAAGAGAATTCCAAGTTCTCGCAGCCGCTATAGTGAAGGCTTTATCCTCCCACTTCACCTTCTTAGTGCGGGGCACCTGGATAAGAAAGGTATTGGCCGACTGCAGCAACCATGTGGGCCGGTGCCAATGAAGTTTAGTAGTAAGATACTTGGGCCCAATCCCGTGCACGGCTTTATGGGAAATACAGAGCGCCTTAAAGGATATCCGTTGGGCTATTGGAAGCCAATGAAGATTTTTAAGGCTTTCCTTAGCAGAGTCAGATCGTGGCAGATTCAGAATTAGTCTAGCAGCTGTGTTCTGTATCAGCTGCAGTCTTTTAAGAGATTTTTTATCCAAGTTAAGCAGAAGGGCATTACCATAGTCCAATCTGGATCCGACCAACGCCAAAGTAGCCGTCACTCTCCATTCTTTAGTTAGAAAAGGGAAAATTTTCTTCAGCTTCCTCAACGTCCACAAGCAGGTTTTTATAGTCAGATTAACTTGCGGTTGTAAAGACAAATGATCGTCGAAAAGAAATCCTAGGTTTCTGGATGTGGAGCCCGGTAGGGGCAGAGTGCCGCACTCTTTAGGCCACCAACTAGGGGACCATAGTGCCTTACTTGTCCCAAAACAGAGAACTTCTGTCTTCTCACAGTTCAATTTCAGCCAGTTGGCCTTCATCCAACTGCTTGCCGCTGACATACAGGTGTTAAACCGAGCCGCGACTATCTCCCCATCATTGTTGATAGGAATAATAATCTGCGTGTCGTCTGCATATAAGGTGGGGGTGAAACCAAAAGAATGTATAAGTTCTGCCAGAGGGGCCACATAAACATTAAACAAAGTGGGGCTAAGTGAGGATCCCTGAGGAACCCCACAGGGCAGAAGGTAGGCCGGGGACCTAAAGTCTCTGCAATTTATGGTAGACCACCTGTCCGTGAGGAAGGACTCGAGCAGCTTCAGAGCCTGGTCCCTGATCCCCATATAATGTAGGCGTTCTAACAGGATGTGGGGGGAAATGGTGTCAAACGCCGCAGAAAGGTCTAGTAGAACCAGCACAACACCCTGTCCCTCATCAACCAACCTCCGAATATTATCAGATGAGGAAAGGAGGGCCGATTCCGTGCTGTGGAATTTCCGAAATCCATGTTGAGACGTATCAAAACCCTCTGAAACTGACCGAAAATTGACCAGTTCTTTGTTGATAAATTTCTCAAATATTTTAGCCAACAAGGGAAGCAAAGCTATAGGACGAAGGTAGGTAAGATCATCATGTTTCCCCGTTTCCTTCTTTTTTAAAGGAATAATAGTAGTTTCCTTCCATGCAGATGGATAAATGCAGGAAGTAAGAACTTCTTGGAAAACGGGGATTAGCGCAGATCCTGTCAGTTCCGGGACCACATGCAAAATTGCCGGCGGGCATGGGTCCAGTGGCGACCCCGATTTGCATTCGCGGAGCAGCTTACCGAGCATATCTTGAGATGGCATGTTGAAGTTGGACAGTAGCCTCCGGTTGTTAAGTGCGGCTGAGCATAGACCAGGAGAGACCCCTGCCGCGGTGTTGGGCGGAGAGGAGGACCCCTGAGTCTTAGCTAAGGTAAAGCTAGAATGGATGTTTAGAATTTTACTTTTAAACAAATCTGCAACTTTGTTGCAGAATTCTTGTGAGTTGTCCAGCTTAGGCGCACAAGGCGGGGTGGTCAGGACATTGATAACTCTAAACAACTCTCTAGAGGAATTAGCTGCGTTCCTAATTTTACTTGTAAAATATTCTGATTTAGCTTTAAGACAAGCCTCCTTTATAACTATTTAAGTCCCGTTTTTAAATCAGATTTCTCGCTGGGGTCCAGCTTAAGCCTCCAGCGCCGCTCCTGTTGCCTGTATTTCCTCTGAAGTGTTTTAAGATCCTGGGAAAACCAAGGTTGACTAGGTTTTTTCCCCAGTCTTGGTACATGTACCTTCTGAGGGGCTAAAGAGTTAATCGCCGCTGAGATTCCCTGATTAAAATGGGCCAATGGCGGTAATACGGACAACTTAGGATCGTTCCAGCTGTTGTTTAGTGCTGTTTCCAGGGGTTTTGCCTTAATACTTTTCCATTGTCTAATAAGTTTATTTGAGGGTGTACGTGTCGGAAAAAAACGTGTATGTGCGAAGTGAAAAGTCAAAAGAGAGTGATCCGTCCACGCAACCGGGGTCGTAGTAGGTTGTATATCCACATCAGGGTGGGTAAAAATACCATTGAGGGTGTGGCCAGCTACATGAGTGGCCGAGCCTTCCTTTAGAATCCAATCTAAGGAAATCATCAGATTGAGGAATTCCGTAACCAGCCGGTTGCTACTGTCGTCAAAATGAATGTTAAAATCCCCCAATATAATTGCCTTTGGTGCCACGACCAGCGGTTCCAGCAGGTCTGTGCACTCGGCGAGGAAATTAGAGAGAGGGCCAGGAGGGCGATATACTAAGAGCCCTTCTGCGACTAAAGAATAGCCATCAAAAAGTTTAATATATATATAATTACGGTAATATACCCGCAATTTACGCACAACTTCCCAAAAAGTTGTTTGCTATTGTTGGACCTGGCCCTTTTTGCAGGGTCATCCACAAACATTTTGCCTTCTTCCTCCTGTTTGTCCAACCCTCTTTTTGTTGGCTCTAAGACTCTTGGCACTTTATCACTGCTGATCAGTGCTAAAGTGCATGTGCTCGCCACTCTAAATTTGGTATGATTGACTTACACCTGATGGGCACATTTCCTTTAACTGTAAGTTCCATTTATAGTGGCATCCCTTATACCCAAGGCCTGTAAATTAAATTAAGTGCTACTAGTGGGCCTGCAGAACGGCTTGCGCCACCCAGCGAAGTAGCCTTTCAAACCTGCCTCAGGCCTGCCACGACAAGACCTGCATGCACAGTGTACTGCCACATTGGCTTGGAATCTAAAATGACTTGCCAAGTCTACAACTCCACTTTTACTACATGTAGGTCACCCCTAATGTAGGCCTTAAGTAGCCCTGCGGACAAGGTGCTGTGTAAGTAAAAGGTAGAGCATAACTATCCACCTCCAACCAATAAACAACGGTTGGATTCCACAAACAACTTATGCACCTGAAAAACACACGGTGGATGAGGGAGCGCCACCACTGTCCCTCCCCCAGCTCCTCCCCCACCCCTCCTCTCTCACCCCCTCCCCATCTAGGGCCTCCAACAGGCAGTTTCCACCCTATTCCTCTGTATGTTTCAACCTTTCTTTTCACACAACTTGATCTCTCACTACAGTTATTCTGTTTTTCCAATATTGTGGTTACCCGTGTTGGTCCAATTATGCAAACAGTGATGTTGGGCTCGAGTGCATATGCAGACTGTTATGTAACAAATGTCAATAAAGAGATTTTTAAAAAAAGTAAAAGGTAGGACATGTCCCTTCATAGTGTGGCATATCTTGGTAATGATAAACAGCCTATTTGGTTTCTCACTGCTGTGAGTGCTGCCCCTGTCATAGGTTTGCATTGGAAATGCCATTACATATGTATAAGTGGTCATTTCTGATCTATGAGAAGTAGCAGCGGACATGTTAGATATGTTTGGAATGGTAGTGAGAAATCCTGCCTCCTGGTGTAGGTGGATTCTTTATTACCACCACTCTAGAAATGCCACTTTTAGAAAGTGGGCATTTCACTCTGCTTATGACTCTTGTGCTTTGCAGCCTGACTCCAATCCATGTCTAGGATAGAGTCACAGCTGGGCTTTGTACTTACTTTCCCGACAGTCATCACACAGGGAGTGTGGATGTGTGATAGGATCACATCTGCATTCTGAATAGTCTTCCTGAGGTAGGAAAGTAGAAGGCGGGGAACACTTACATCTGTATAGGCAGTGCCCTGCCCTGCCCTCACACAAAGGGGCTTGTTTTCCCCCTACTGATGTTTGGAGCCAGGGCTGGGGTAGAAATTGGGTGCCGTGCACTTCTGAAGGGCTTTTTAATTACCAGTGGAACCACCACTGGGACTGACCTGCTGTTGTGCTGACCTGTGGCCTGCTAGGTCACAAGAAGGAATGCCCTTCTGAGTGCAAGGGTCCTGATGTGCTGGCCTCGGCTGGCTCCCTGATTCTTTGTGCTTAACAGTTGTTCTCCAGGGCTAGGGTGGTGTGTGTATGTCCCCCCCCTCTACCTGTTCTGCTGGAGATGCATTCACTGAGTGCAAAGTGAGTGCTATAATCTTTTGCTGGAGCTGTACCCGCAGCGTGTGGTGAGCGCTTTGTCAGGAGTCCAGAAAGCACATGGTGAGCTCTCCAATTTTTCACAGTGGCCTGATTCTCTCCCATCTGTGAATTGTTCCCTCATGTGGAGTGGCTGATGAGGAAGGAGGAGTATGACGCTGTCGCCAGGAAGAACCACCAAGCGTAGACAAAGCTTGCTCCTTTCAATGCCTCTGGGGCATAAGCAGGCACCTCCTGTGGTCTTGGCAGCCCCCGGAGCAGTGACCTCTATACATGGAAGACCTCACACACCTTGTCATGTGTGAGCGCATTGGTGGTGGTGTGTGCAGGGGCTTAGGGAGCTCCCCAGGGTGGTGGCATTCCTTTGTGTTGGCCCTGTTTGAGCATGCACCGCCTCCGAGGACTAGCAGCTCCAGACTCACCAGGCTTGATTCTAGCTCTCCCCGCACGCATGTGAGGACCACCCAGGATCCTGAGCAGCCTCAGGAAGTCTGGGTGGAGAGGGACTGCAAGGTTGCAGAGTTGAACAGCAGGGAGGACCAAGAGAGGCCTCCCTGTGAGAACCTGAAGCGGCCCTTGCAACCTCTGTTACTGGTTGCCCTACGTAAGGGAAACCTAAGCCCACATTTACACATTTTCTGACGCAAAAGCAGCGCAAACTTACAAAATTCAATTGTATTTTGTGAGTTTGCGCCGATTATGTGTAAAAAAAACGACGCAAATGCGCGCTAAAAAAGTTTAAATATGGGCCCTAGTGAGGTCTCACCACGTTTGAGGGAGGTGCGGTTACCCTCCCCCCACACATTTGTGACAGTGTTTGTGTCTCCTCATTTGGATGGCATACCTTCGGGGGCATTCACAATTTGGTTAGCAGAACTGGAAGGGAATCCTCAATGGAGGTTTCTGCTGAGCCAATCAGCATTGAATTTACGGTGGTAGGAGCACAGGAGCTCCTGGCCCCAGCTTGGTGGACCATGATCCAACTCATAAAGAAAGCACGGACGCGCTGCAATCCTTTGTGTAGAAGGTGCTGTGGTGTGATTATTTCTAGGATTCTGCTTATCACCAGGATATGTTTTGCGCTCAATTTTACAGGACCTGATGTCTTATTATACGTCTGTGTTACTTTGTTATGAGAACAAATATATTTCAGGATCTACCTTTGGTGCACTGGAAGGTAATGTTGATGACGTGCAATATAGAAATGTTTCATTTTAGTTGGACTATGATGGTTTGGCAATTGCCTGTTTGGCAAAGTATCACTGATTCATGTTGTTTTGGTCTACAGTTTATGTGCAATACAGCTTATTTTTAGATAACCTGTTGTAAAGTCTCTTTTGTAGTGTATTTATTGCATCACTGGGTTATGTGTGTTGTGCAAATGCTTTCCACATTGCCTCCGGGATAAGCCTGACTGCTGGCCAAAGCTACCATAGGTGTGAGCAGGGGTTATTATGGTGTGTGGCTCCTTTACCATGACTAGAGTGGTGGCTACTGCCTAGCTTAGGTGCTGACTGTAGCCAACCAGGAACCCCATTTCTAACAGCTATGAACTACTAGGCCAAATTAAAACAAAAACTAAAAACTATTACTCCCACAAAAGATCATTATACTCTTTGAGCAAGCAGTGATACCAAGAATTTAAAAAATCTACCCACACACAGCTATAGTAGGGTGCAAATTCCATTTTAATTGAAGCATTTGGGGACACCTTCAAAACTCTACATTGAGACCCAGATTTAAGAGGTCTTAGCTCCTCCTTGTGCCACATTAGCATAATTGTTTTTGCTAAGGTTGCCCAATGAGACCAAAATTGGTGCGCAGACATGGTGGCGGTAGAAGGGCTCTAAGGGGCGCAAGGAAAGTGGCCCTGCACTGGTAATTTATTTAATATATGGCTCACCATGGTGCAAAGTAGGGGTAACAGCATCAAATATTTTGACGCCATTGATGTATTGTGTAGGATTAGTGCCAACATTTTGGAGCTAATCCTGCAGAGTACATAGGGGCCCACTAAAAACAATGGTATGCCCCCTTGTAAAGCCTGCTGTGTGCAGTCTTTAAAAATAGCCACTAAAAATGGTGCAGTGAAATCTCTGAGATTCCACTGCACCATTGTTGTGGTCTACCTAACGGAGGAACGCCCCCCATTACAGGCATAATGTGGCGAAATGCATGCATTGTGCCACTTTGTAAATATGGCACAATGCATTTGGCCTCGTTGGTCAACATTAGTGTCATACAAAACGATGTCAATGTGGTCATTGAGGCACTAGGCCCTATTAAATCTGGGCCTAAGTCCCTTAGGAAATGAGCTATTTTGAAGGCGCTTGATTTGGCAGACTACACCGTCCTGGCTAGAGACACCAACCAAAGTTTCAAATATCATGGTGGAACGTATATGAGAGCACCCTGGCCCAACAGGCCAACATCAACAAGACACTAAAGGAAAGTACAATGCCTTCCAAGCTACAATAGACACCCTGCCTTGTACCAATTCCTAGAAAAAGAACACAGCTACCAAGAAATTAGAACAGAGCAATCTATAACCCAAATAAACCTACAATTTGCAAAAACAAAACAAGAAATTCTACAAGGCAAAGTAAAACTCTTTATAACCAATAAAGGATTCCACTACCCAGAAAGCTTTAAAAAAGCGATAATAAAAACCACCTAACAATCAAACTTACACTAAGTTCCAATAGTTACCAACAAATACACAAAAATGTATTTATTTATAAATATTACTTGAATACTCTTTATTAATCAATCTGACTTAGAAACATAATATAAACAATATCTGATAAGACTGATGAATAAAAACAAGTTACTATAAAATGAATGAATAAATAAACACATACAATAAACCACAATAACAGAAAGTTAAGAAAATTGCAACCAGCAAACATTTTTTAACAAATACATACACTACAGAGCATTTCATTTAAAATCACATAGCAATAAATAGTTTTAATAATAGCAAGTATTACCCACACAAAATAAACATTTTAAATCAACCTATGGTTTTACAGCTGATGCTCATGATCCTCCTCCACTCCACAAAAATAAACCCAAAACTGTAAGGAAAAAATAACTCCCCCAAAAATGAAAACATGAAATAACCTAAAATAATTCCACAAAATTAATCCATAGTCCGAGCAAAAAATATAGGAAGCTAAAAAAAATTAAAAAAGCTCTTCAAAATCCCCCAAAAAGTAATGTTACTTGAAATATATCTAAAAGTACACATCCAAAAATAATAAAAGGCTTTCACTTTCACCCAAAACCCTGTAAAAGTATACCCACCCTCACATAACATACACCCCAAGCACATTACAAACAAAATAACATTAATTTACAAATTCTATTTACACAATAAAGATAATTATTAAAGTAACAACATTATAGAAACTACACTAAGGGTCCCCACATTATCCTACATACCACTGAAACACAATCTAACACAAAAACACTACACACAAGCACTACAACCAACACACTACTCTACACCTACCACCTCTACCCACATCCCCTTCCCCTAAGATCCCAAATAATAACTTGAATGTGACCTTACTTTATACATAGACCAGCAACAGGGAACCACAAACAACAGGAATCAAAATTTCCTGACAATGGTGTTATAGAATAAAAGTATAGGTAGTGCTGGACATAATGGCAGCTAAATGAAAATAAAAAGACTATATTAAAAAATAATAAAAAAAAATATAAAATGCATGGGATGAAAAAAAGTGTAAAAATATTATAAATATCATTAACCTATACATTTTTTTTTTTTTTTTAATATATACGAAATAATGCTAAGGAAATTAACGTTATAAATTACCAGTACTAATTAAATATGTGTTTTAAAAAGGTATATGTATTGTTAAAAAAAGTTAACTTAATTTTTTATTTCGAAGAAAAATGTTTTTGCTAAAAATATTTATATAAACTGTGTAAAGAAATGTGCAACAATGAGAACTGTATATATGTCAAATTAAAAATCATATTTCCTAACTGTAACGTCCCTGTAACCTTTTTTTTTTCAATGGATTTCTATGGTTTTTAATGGTATTTCCTAAAGGTAATGTCCCTGTAGCCTTTGTATTTTTTCAGTGAATTTCTAGAGTTTTTTTGAACGGAAAGTAATATTTAATTACCATACCAACCTCATGCAGCCAACTCCACGCCGTGCACGGCCTTCAGGCACTGTGGCAAACCCCAGCATGTGGCCAACCCCACGCCATGCACAACCTTCCAGGCCAGGACCTGTGGGCAACCCCTTAAAGGCAGCCAACCAAGCAGGGGGGCATGCTGCCACCATCCCTGTGCCAATTTCATCCCCGGGGATCTCATCACCTATGGCCTGCCTCATTTTTTAAGAAAGATGGTATGTGGCCCCCCTCCCAGGACATTTTTGGCCCCGGGGACCCCATCCCCCAGGGCCCACTGCTGGATTTATGGGGAAGGAGGGCACACAGCCCCAATTCCCGGGCCGATTTTGGCCCCTGGGAGCACATCTCCCGGTGACCTGACATATTGTGAATGGGGAGCAGGTACACAGCCACCTTCCCCAGGCCGTGTTCCGGCCCTGGGCACTGCATCTTCCAGGGATGGGTCATAATTTAAAGGGAGAGATGGGCATACAGCCCCCCTCACCTGGCCAATTTGGCTCTGTGGAACTCCATCCTCTGGGGCCTTCCACTTTTTTAAATGGAGCCCACGGGCCTGGCTAACAATTAATGAGGAAATGGGCCACACCCTGGGCTAATTTCAGCACAGGGCACCCCAACCCCATGGTGCCAGGCCAATAATTATTGGGGGAGAGGGGCCTTGGCCGATTTCATCCCTGGGGGACCCCATCCTCAGGGGCCCAGTCAATAAAGGGTGGGTCGTCTGGAGCCTACCCAGGACACCTTCTGCATCCTTGTTGGGGGCTGCAAGAGGGCCCCAAAGCCCTTGCAGTCGCAGACGGCTTCCCACCTCTAGTGGGAACCAGCACTGCTCTCACCTACATGGAGCAGCAAAAAAGGCTGCTCCCTGTTGGCTGAACCATGTTTTCATCTGTTTCCTTGCCCGGTTCAGTGTGGGCAGAGAAACAGATGAAAAGTCCACGACTAGCGGGCAGGAGAGTTTTTCATGCTCCTTCCCAATGGAAGCAGACTGGGGTGGCATATTTACAACTTTTGGCGCAAGGCAGCACCCCAAGCCTTCTTGCTGTGCTGCTCTGCAGCAAAGAAAAGGGTAGAAATGCACTGTATCTATAGTATATGCCACATTCCTATCCTCTTCCACTGGGCTGGCACACAATTGGCTGCTTAGCACCAATGCAGGTACTCCTGCACCATGGTGCAAGAGTGTCTGCATTGTAGGCATGATTATGTTTGTGCAGGAAGGGACACCTTGCACAAAAACAATAAATGGAAGTGTTTTTCTCCTTCTGTCTGTGCTGCAGAATGCAACACATATAGAAAGAGGAGAAAATAAGGAGAAATAAAGATATTTCTGCTCATTAAGCCTCCCCTGGGGATGCCTATTCTTTTGATGCGTTCTCAGGTTTACAAATCCTTGTTAATCTGGTAATGCATCAAAATTCATGGGTATTGCATGGGAAAACCACCACAATGTCCATGGAATGCAGTCACAGCTTGCTTCGCTCACAAAGGGCTGGGTGGTTGCGGTATGCGTGGTGTGGGAGCTGTGGGGGGTAGTAAAATTTAATTTAAAAAAATAAAATAAAAACGTACGTGATCCTCCACCCTGCACCTCTTTCTCCCGTCACTGCAGGCAGGCACAGGCTCCAAGCCTGCCCTGTGGCCAATCCTGATGCTGCTCAGAGCAGCGTCAGGATTGGCTGGGAGTGCCAAACCAGGGTACTCCCAGGCTGTCTGGGAGCATGTACATGCTATCTCCAGCTTGAAACTATGTTGCTGGGCTGGAGAGAGACTACTGCGCTTGTATGTTTAGCCGCCTGCGACGGCCAGCCAAACATACATGCGCACTGAGGGGTATGCATAGTGCACTCTACTCACTGCTCATCACCCCTCTGGCCCCACTCCTTTAACCTGTTCTGTGCCTTGGACGAGGTGACCTCGTCCAAGGCTACAGTTCCCCTGTGCCTTGGACGAGGTGACCTCGTCCAAGGCCCAGGGGAACTTGGAGGAGCGCTAGCACGCCCCCCATGCACCCCCCTCCCCCCCTCAAGGTGGGGTTGGAAGGGGAAGACCTTCCCCTTCCACCCCCGAAGCCCCCCAGCAATCCGATGACGTCAGCGCGCGCACAGCGCGCCGACGTCAACCAGTGTTGCCGGGCGCGCTGGAAGCCATTTGCTTCCAGCGCGCGAGGAGGAAAGGTGAGTCCTTTCCGTTTTTGGGGGGCGGGGGGTGGTGAAAACAGACACGGGGAAAAGGAAAGGGTTTTTCCTTTCCCCCTGTGCCTGTTTTCACAAGATTCCTGCTCCACGATCGCGGGCAGGGCCCGCGATCGTGGAGCAGGAATCTCCACTAGGACACCAGGGATTTTCTTCTTTGTTTATTTTGGGGGCGACCCCTTGGGCAAGGGTCGCCCCCCCGGGGGCAATTGTTTTTAGTATTTCGCCGCCCCCTGGGGGCAGATCCGCCGATTTTTTGGATTTTATTTTGGGTGTGTATTTTGGGGGTGACCCCTTGGGCATGGGTCACCCCCTCCCCGGGGGCAATTTTTTATAGTATTTCCCCCCCCCCGGGGGCAATTTTTTCTAGTATTTCGCCCCCCCCTTGGGGGCAGATTGCCTTTTTTTTGGCGGATCTGCCCCCGGGGGGGCGAAATCCACTAGACACTAGGGATTTATTTTTATTGTAAAGTTTCTTTTGGAGCTATTTATTTAGTATTTGCCCCCCCCCCTGGGGGCAGATTGACAATTTTTGGGCTGATCTGCCCCCAAGGGGGGTGGGGGGGGCGAAATCCACTAGATACCAGGGATTTTGTTTTTATTGTTTATTTTGGGGGCAACCCCTTGGGCAAGGGTCGCTCCCCTGGGGGGCTATTTTTTTTCTTCTGTTTCTGCCCCCCCCGATGGCTGACCAGCCATTTTTTGGACGATCTGGCCCCCGGGGGGTGGAAGCACACTAGGCGCCAGGGATTGTGGGGTGTGTGTGTGTGTGGTGTGTGTTTGGGGGCACCCCTTGGGCAACGGTCGCCCCCCTAAAGTGGGGAAAGTTTGTATTGGCCATCTCTGCCCCTATTTTTGTAGGACCATCTGCTCCCAAGGAGGGCAGAAACCACCAATACGGCAGGGAATTTTTTGTTTTGTTTTGTGTTGTGCTGGGTGTGCCCCCTTTGGGAAGGGTCGTCCCCTAAAGGGGGCACAGAGGTGTTGCCCATTTCTGCCCCCCTTGGGGGCAAATTGGCCAATTTTTTTACGCCCATCTACCCCAGAGGGGGGCAGGATCCACTTAGGTACCAGGGACAACTTCTAAGTTCTTGGTGGTGGGGTGTTTGTCAACTGGCAAAGCATTTGTATTTGTGATTATAACAATGTATTTCTTCTTTTTCTTCTAGTTCAACGCTTTTGCTTCCTTTGCTGTGGATCTTTGCGGTTTTGGCAGTAGTTGTCCTGCGGTTTTCATAGTTGCATGTTTTAGGTGAGTGAAAGCAATTTACTCCAAAGGAGTATTGTTGACATGCATGAATGACATGTATGTAGGTGGTGTACTAAATGCAGTATTGTGTGTTTGACATTGTCCTTAGATTTGAGCACAGTGATGTTTGTGTTGTCATATGTCTAATTTGCTTTTTTTCTTTTCTTTTTAGTGGGGTATCATTGGTGATTGCTGTGTCTGTGCAGAGTAGTTGCTTGGTGAGTAGCTTTTTCAGGCAAGTGAGTGGTATAGTTTTTTGTAGTACATAACTCTTTGTGATAAAGCTACACTTTGTTTATTACTTATTTTAGTGCTAGTTGTTGTTGGCAATCCATTTGTTGTTAGGATCATGGCTAGCCGCAAAGTGACCGCTCAGCAGGTTGTTCGCATGCTCTTTGAGTCGTCTTCAGACCATGATAATGACACTGACTCTGCATCTGAGGCAGAGGAGGAAGCAGGAGATTCTGGAAGTGAGTTTTCTGTCCGAGAGTATTCTTCTGATGAGGAAGCTACTCTCAGTGCAGATGAAGGGCCTGTGTTAGAGGAGGACATTGATGTGCCAAGAGTGCAGCAGCCTGCGGCTGAAGGGTTTCCCATTAGAAGACCTGACACCTGGATTGCCCCAAACATGGAGCAGCCACAGTTACCTGCATTTACTGGTCTCCCAGGGTGTAGAGTAAATACGGAAAAGTTTTTGCCTGTCCATTTCTTTCACTTGTTTATGGACGATGTATTTTTGGAAGAGATTGTGGAGCAGACAAATGTGTATGCAGAGCAATATTTGCGGGACAATGCTGCCAGACTTAAGCCTCAGTCTAGAGCTACTCAGTGGGTTCCCACATATCTGGAAGATATGAAAAGGTTTTTAGGTTTGTCTTTTTTGATGGGGTTGATCAGGAAGCCGTCACTGGCTTCTTATTGGTGTACTAGTCCCTTGATGGCAACTGCTATATTTCCTGCAACTATGACACGTAATCGTTTTTTGCTTCTTCTTCGTATGCTGCATTTTGTAGACAATGCTTTAACCTTGCCACGAGATCACCCTGATTGTGACCGTCTTTTTAAGATTAGGCCTGTCCTTGATCATTTTGTGGATCGCTTTTTAGAGGTCTATGTTCCAGGCAAAGAGATAAGTGTGGACGAGCCTTTGGTCCTTTTCAAGGGGCGTTTAGTTTTTAAGCAGTACATTCCTAGTAAGAGGGCACGGTATGGGATTAAATTGTATCTGCTGTCTGAAAGCAGTACAGGATATGTGTATAATTTCCGGGTCTACACAGGTAGGGATTCCAGTATTGACCCTCCTGGTTGTCCGGCCACTTTTGGAGTTAGCGAAAAAATTGTGTGGGAACTTGCTAGACGGCTGTTTAACAAAGGTCACCATTTGTACGTAGATCATTTCTACACTGGAGTGCAGTTGTTCAAGGAGTTGTTTAGGGTGGACACTGTTGCTTGTGGCACAATCCGTTCTAACCGGAAAGGCTATCCAAGGGAGCTTGTCTGTAAAAAACTTGAGAGGGGACAGTGCAGTGCCTTGCGGAATAATGAGCTGCTAGCTCTGAAATTTTCAGACAGGAGGGATGTGTACATGCTATCGACCATCCATGATGAGAGTACTTCCCCTGTTGCTGTTTGGGGTCAGGTTGCGGAAGTGCGCAAACCTGCGTGCATTTTGGACTACAATAGGCACATGGGTGGTGTTGATAGAGTAGATCAGAGGTTGGAACCATACACTGCTCTTCGTAAGTCTTATGTGTAGTATAAAAAGTTGGCCCTACATTTATTTAATTTGGCAACTTTTAATGCCTTTATTGTATACAAGGATTGTTCACCTGAGTCAAGGATGACATTTGTTAAATTTCAGGAGTCGGTGATAGAAAGCCTTATTGTGGTGGAACCGGCAAGAGTTCCTAGAGTAGAAGTGGTGGAGGATGTGGCTAGATTGAAAGATCGGCACTTTCCAGATCACATTCCTCCCACTCCCAAAAAAGACTTGCCCACAAAGAAATGTAGAGTATGTGCCCGGAGATTAATCCGGAGGGAGAGCCGGATGTACTGCCCCGAATGCCCTTCAAAGCCTGGGCTGTGTGTACCCGGCTGTTACAGAAGTTACCATACCAAAAAAAAAAAAAGGGAAATACCGTGAGCGTAAGCTGTCTGTTTTATATTTTCATATGTTTCACGGTTGGCATCTCTGTCATGTATTTAGTTAGAGCTTTTGTGTTTGTAGTTTTGTGCTTATTTTATAATTAGTGGTTTCTTTGTTGTTTATAAACAAAAAAAGTGATGGTGGTGTGCTTGGGGTGGCGCTTGGCTGGAAGTGTGCTTGGGGTGGCGCTTGGCTGGCGGTGTGCTTGGGGTGGCGCTTGGCTGGCGGTGTGCGTGGGGTGGCGCTTGGCTGGCAGTGTGCGTGGGGTGGCGCTTGGCTGGCGGTGTGCGTGGGGTGGCGCTTGGCTGGCGGTGTGCTTGGGGTGGCGCTTGGCTGGCGGTGTGCTTGGGGTGGCGCTTGGCTGGCGGTGTCCTTGGGGTGGCGCTTGGCTGGCGGTGTGCTTGGGGTGGCGCTTGGCTGGCGGTGTGCTTGGGGTGGCGCTTGGCTGGCAGTGTGCTTGGGGTGGCGCTTGGCTGGCGGTGTGCTTGGGGTGGCGCTTGGCTGGCGGTGTGTTTGGGGTGGCGCTTGGCTGGCGGTGTGCGTGGGGTGGCGCTCGGCTGGCGGTGTGCGTGGGGTGGCGCTTGGCTGGCGGTGCCAGCCAAACGGCAGTCCACACTCCCATCAGCTGGTGTGATTCTTGTATCAGGCATGTGGGCGTATGTAAGTGATGGGCCCTTGAGTGGCGCGGTCTGTCGATGTGAGTGTTGTAATGTGCTGTGCCTGTGGCTGGCGGTGTGAATGGTCTTGTGCGTGTCATGTATGAAAGGTGTGTGAATGGACTGTAAAGCGGTTGGTGCCTTGTCGCGGCTTTACAGCTCACAAACTGTGAGTTATTGGTTCAGTTTTTTGCCTTTCAGTTATTAGCAGTGCATTTCATTTTTGTGAAATCTCTTGTTAATAAAATTTGATCCACTGAACCATCACTCACCCTCGTGCCAAATCCAACCAGTATGTGTGGTAAAAATGACAAAACCTGCTCCGCTGTAATCAGGCGTCGCAGCACACCTGTGACACGCTGGGCGCCTCGGGTGGGACCCCGATGATGAAGCATGCCACCAACTTGGTTGGTGGGTGAGGGGTCTTCTTCACATAACCTAAGTGTTTTTCTTTTCACAATTTTAGTGTTTGGCACATCACGGACGTATGTGCACACATCAATATGATATATTACAAAAATACCTGTTTTTGGGGGGGAGGGCCCACCTATCTTTTTGGTCCTGGGTGCGGCCTTCATCTAGGGGAACCTACAAAACCCAGACATTTTTTAAAACTAGACACCCCAAGGAGTCCAGGGAGGTATGGCTTGCGTGGCTCCCCCAACATTTTCTTACCCAGACTCCTCTGTAAACCTCAAAAGTTGCATAAAAAAGTATATTTTCCTGACTTTTCTTAGTAGGATCACCGCTCCAGCACAAAATTCCTACTCCCCAGTTTTCCCCTCAGTCTCCCAAGTAAAATGACACCTCACTTATGTGGGTCCCCAAAGCAGAGTCCGTCTAAAGATGTATAAAAGAATATGCCCTTATAAACTCGCTGTGCTATCCCTTCTATCTCTTCAAGTTTTGGGCCTTATTCTGTTGCAGGCACCTGGCCCACCCACACAAGTGAGTTATCATTTTTATCAGGAGACTTGGGGGAACGCTGGGTGGAAGGAAATTTGTGGCTCCTCTCAGATTCCAGAACTTTCTGCCACAGAAATGTGAGGAACATGTGTTTTTTTAGCCAAATTTTGAGGTTTGCAAAGGATTCTGGGTAACAGAACCTGGTCCGAGCCCCGCAAGTCACCCCATCTTGGATTCCCCTAGGTCTCCAGTTTTCAGAAATGCACAGGTTTGGTAGGTTTCCCTAGGTGCCGGCTGAGCTAGAGGCCAAAATCTACTGGTAGGCACTTCGCAAAAAACACCTCTGTTTTCTTTAAAAAATTTGGATGTGTCCACGTTGCGCTTTGGGGCGTTTCCTGTCGCGGGCGCTAGGCCTACCCACACAAGTGAGGTATCATTTTTATCGGGAGAATTGGGGGAACGCTGGGTGGAAGGAAATTTGTGGCTCCTCTCAGATTCCAGAACTTTCTGCCACAGAAATGTGAGGAACATGTGTTTTTTTAGCCAAATTTTGAGGTTTGCAATGGATTCTGGGTAACAGAACCTGGTCCGAGCCCCGCAAGTCACCCCTCCTTGGATTCCCCTAGGTCTCTAGTTTTCAGAAATGCACAGGTTTGGTAGGTTTCCCTAGGTGCCGGCTGAGCTAGAGGCCAAAATCTACAGGTAGGCACTTCGCAAAGAACACCTCTGTTTTCTTTCAAAAATTTGGATGTGTCCACGTTGCGCTTTGGGGCGTTTCCTGTCACGGGCGCTAGGCCTACCCACACAAGTGAGGTATAATTTTTATTGGGAGACTTGGGGGAACGCTGGTTGGAAGGAAATTTGTGGCTCCTCTCAGATTACAGAACTTTCTGCCACAGAAATGTGAGGAACATGTGTTTTTTTAGCCAAATTTTGAGGTTTGCAAAGGATTCTGGGTAACAGAACGTGGTCCGAGCCCCGCAAGTCACCCCATGCTGGATTCCCCTGGGTCTCTAGTTTTCAGAAATGCACAGGTTTGGTAGGTTTCCCTAGGTGCCGGCTAGGCTAGAGGCCAAAATCTACAGGTAGGCACTTCGCAAAAAACACCTCTGTTTTCTTTCAAAAATTTGGATGTGTCCACGTTGCGCTTTGGGGCGTTTCCTGTCGCGGGCGCTAGGCCTACCCACACAAGTGAGGTATCATTTTTATCGGGAGACTTGGGGGAACGCTGGGTGGAAGGAAATTTGTGGCTCCTCTCAGATTCCAGAACTTCCTGCCACAGAAATTTGAGGAACATGTGTTTTTTTAGCCAAATTTTGAGGTTTGCAAAGGATTCTGGGTAACAGAACGTAGTCCGAGCCCCACAAGTCACCCCATCTTCGATTCCCCTGGGTCTCTAGTTTTCAGAAATGCACAGGTTTGGTAGGTTTCCCTAGGTGCCGGCTGAGCTAGAGGCCAAAATCTACAGGTAGGCACTTCGCAAAAAACACCTCTGTTTTCTTTAAAAAATTTGGATGTGTCCACGTTGCGCTTTGGGGCGTTTCCTGTCGAGGGCGCTAGGCCTACCCACACAAGTGAGGTATCATTTTTATCGGGAGACTTGGGGGAACATAGATTAGCAAAACAAGTGTTACTGTCCCTTGTCTTTCTCTATATTTTTTCCTTCCAAATATAGGAGAGTGTGTAAAAAAGACATCAATTTGAGAAATGCCCTGTAATTCACATGCTAGTATGGTCACCCCGGAATTCAGAGATGTGCAAATAACCACTGCTCCTCAACACCTTATCTTGTACCCTTTTTGGAAATACAAAGGTTTTCTTGATAGCAATTTTTTACTCTTTATATTTCAGCAAATGAATTGCTGTATACCCGGTATAGAATGAAAACGCACTGCAGGGTGCAGCTCATTTATTGGCTCTGGGTTCCTCGGGTTCTTGATGAACCTACAAGCCCTATATATCCCCGCAACCAGAGGAGTCCAGCAGACGTAACGGTATATTGCTTTCGATAATCTGACATTGCAGGGAAAAGTTACAGGGTAAAACGTAGAGAAAAATTGATGTTTTTTTCACCTCAATTTCAATATTTTTCTTTTTCAGTTGTTGTTTTCTGTTGGAAACCCTTGTAGGATCTACACAAATGACCCCTTTCTGAATTCAGCATTTTGTCTACTTTTCAGAAATGTTTAGGTTTCTGGGATCCAGCATTGGTTTCATGCCCATTTCTGTCACTGACTGGAAGGAGGCTGAAAGCTCAAAAAATTGCAAAAATGGGGTATGTCCCAGTAAAATGCCAAAATTGTGTTGAAAACTTCGGTTTTCTGATTCAAGTCTGCCTGTTCCTGAAAGCTGGGAAGCTGCTGAGTTTAGCACCGTAAACCCTTTGTTGATGCCATTTTCAGGGGAAAAACCACAAGCCTTCTTCTGCAGCCACTTTTTCCAATTTTTTTGAAAAAAACGAAATTTTCACTGTATTTTGTCTAATTTCTTGGCCTCCTTCAGGGGAACCCACACAGTCTGGGTACCTCTAGAATCCTTTGGATGTTGGAAAAAAAGGACGCAAATTTGGCTTGGTTAGCTTATGTGGACAAAAAGTTATGATGGCCTAAGCGCGAACTGCTCCAAATAGGCAAAAAAAAGGCCTGGCACAGGAGGGGGAAAAGGCCTGGCAGCGAAGGGGTTAACAACTGAAATGATAATAAACATGATTTATTATTGTTTTGTTTGTTAAGGTTTAGCAGCTTCTGCTGCTGGCGGGGAAGCAACGCTCCTCTGCCCTAATGGAGGAGCCGCCGCTGATGGCATGCCTCCCTAATGCAGAAGAAGGCAATGCATCAACTTGTGCTACGTTGCCTTACTCCATATCTACAAGACCATGAAAAGCCATGCAAAGTGGCTTTATGTGGCCTTGTAGATGTGGGCCTGCAGCCTGCGCTTCCGTGCATAACAAAAAGTTACGTACCAGCAGTGCAAGCTGCTTGTTAATATGCCCCTTAGTGTTTTCTCTCGCTTGCAGGAGCTTTAAAATTGCTCCTGCCAAGTGAAAGCAAATAAAGGTGTCCGTACATGCGCAAGTGCAGGCAGAAAAACTGCTATGTCCCGTGGATGGGTACCCTTGGACATAGCAGGAGCAGTCCATAGGAGATGGAGTCCCCAGGGTCATTATTGGCTCCTGGAGGGGGCTGTGCAGCCACCTCACTGTTTAAAGCATGGGAGGGCCCTGTGGGATGGGGTCCCAGTGGCCAAAATTGGCCTTGGAGAGGTGCTGGTGCTGAATTTCTATAGCATTGTACAGGTACAATCTGAACCTAACTATAACATCCCTGTAACCTTTGGCTTTTTACTGAATTCCTAAGGTTTTTTATTTCTATTGCCTCCTGACTATAACATCCAAGTAACCTTTAGTTTTTTGAGTGGGTTTGTGAGTGGGTGCATCAGTGGCTCAGTGGGTCTGTGAATGGGTACATGAGGGTCTGAGTGGGTTTTTTGAGTGGGTACATGAGTGTCTGAGTGAGTCTGTAAGTGGGTGCGTCAGTGTCTGAGTGGGTCTATGAGGGGGTGCATGAGTGTCTGAGTGGGTCTGTGAGTGTCTGAGTGGGTCTGTGACTGGATGCACAAGGGTCTGAGTAGGTCTGTGAGTGGGTGTGTCAGTGTCTGAGTGGGTCTGTGAGTGGGTGCATCAGTGTCTGAGTGGGTCTGTGAATGGGTACATGAGGGTCTGAGTGGGTTTTTTGAGTGGGTACATGAGTGTCTGGGTGAGTCTGTAAGTGGGTGCGTCAGTGTCTGAGTGGGTCTATGAGGGGGTGCATGAGTGTCTGAGTGGGTCTGTGAGTGTCTGAGTGGGTCTGTGACTGGATGCACAAGGGTCTGAGTAGGTCTGTGAGTGGGTGTGTCGGTGTCTGAGTGGGTCTGTGAGTGGGTGCATCAGTGTCTGAGTGGGTCTGTGAATGGGTACATGAGGGTCTGAGTGGGTTTTTTGAGTGGGTACATGAGTGTCTGGGTGAGTCTGTAAGTGGGTGCGTCAGTGTCTGAGTGGGTCTATGAGGGGGTGCATGAGTGTCTGAGTGGGTCTGTGAGTGTCTGAGTGGGTCTGTGACTGGATGCACAAGGGTCTGAGTAGGTCTGTGAGTGGGTGTGTCGGTGTCTGAGTGGGTCTGTGAGTGGGTGCCTGAACGTCTGAGTGGGTTTGTGGGTAGGTGCATGAGTGTCAGAGTGGGTCTGTGAGTTGGTGCATGAGAGTCTGAGTGGATCTGTGAGTGGGTGTGTGAGGGTCTGAGTGAGTTAGTGCATCAGTGTGTGAGTGGGTGGATGAGTGTCTGAGTGGGTCTGTGAGTGGGTGCATCAGTGTGTGAGTGGGTCTGTAAGTGGGTGCGTCAGTGTCTGAGTGGGTCAGTGAAGGGGTGCATGAGGGTCTGAGTGGGTCTGTGAGTGGGTGTGTGAGTGTCTGAGTTGGTCTGTGACTGGGTGCACAAGGGTCTGAGTGGTTCTGTGAGTGGGTATGTCAGTGTCTGAGTGGGACTGTGAGTGGGTGCATGTGGGTCAGAGTGTGTTTGTGAGTGGGTAAATGAGTGTCAGAGTGGTTCTGTAAGTGGGTGCGTGAGGGTCTGAGTGGGTCTGTCAGTGGGTGTGAAAGTGCCTGAGGGGGTCTGTAAGTGTTGGCATCAGTGACTGAGTGGGTCTGTGATTGGGTGCATGAGGGTCTGAGTGGATTTGTGAATGGGTGCATGAGTGTCTGAGTGGGTCTGTGAGTGGGTGCCTCAGTGTCTGAGTGGGTGTGTGAGTGGGTGCATTAGAGCTATGAAGGTAAGTGGAAAATTGCATTTTAATGCTATCATACATACAACCCTCATAGGTAAAGCAAGCATGTATTATTTGCAAGAGTGACCCTATTCCATACACTTCATGTGCAGCCGAGTTCATGTTGTCTTTGAACCACTGATGAAAGAGTATCCTATATAAATCATAGAAAAACATATGTACGGTTCCATAAAAAATGTATTTATATATGATGAATCTACCCCTAGTCCAGGAGAGATCAGTAATAGTGCCTATGAATATCCCAAATCTGGAACCAGAACCCTTCACAGAGGTTACAACAAACTATTTGCAGTTAGATAGAGGAAGCAGTGACTGCAGGATGGATCACACATCAAGAAGCAGAATTTCTGGAACCAAAGAACCACGGGCTCCTCTACTGTTACTGCCTCCCCAAAATACATAAAGGAACCCCACCCCCTGGTCACCTGATAGTTTCAAGAATAGGATCTATACTGGAACCTTTGTCCAAATTCTATGATTCTTTCCTCCAACCTATTTTCCAACAAACATCCACCTTTCTTAAGGACACAAAAGACACCTTGATATTGTTATACCACATTAATGCTAGTGAGACTATGGATATGTTGATATGTCTGGTTGTTGAGGCACTATACACTAACATACCACAAGATCCTACTTAAGAGGCTGTTGAGGAGATCCTCACCTCCAACACTTGGCCGTATGAGATTCCAATTAGTTTTTGTATTAGAATGTGCCAGTTTGACCTTGAAAGAGAACGTCTTTCAATTTGAAGATGACATCCGACTCTGGCCAAGATATATAGATCACATTCTGATTGTATAGAAGGGAGGAATAGATGAGGCCAATAGATTTGTGGGATGGGTGAATACATTCACGTTTTGGTGCCGCTAGTTCCGATAAGGAAGTAGCTTTTCTAGATTTACGTATCATTCTAAAAGAAAAGTTTACATTCGTTTATCTTTCATAAACAGACTGATAAGAACAGCTTACTATTATTTGACAGCCACCACACCAAAACTTAGAAGACTAACTTACCTTTTGGTCCACTCTTAAGATTAAGGTTTAACTGTAGTGGCATTACTGTCTTCCATACACATTCTGTTATAATCAGTCAAAAATTAAAGGACTGTTAGCACCACCCACCGACCCACCGGGTCATCGCATAGGCTAAGAAAAGAGCCCGCAATATACCCCAGGAGGTTTTATTGACTAACTCTACAAAAGACCCACAAACCAGATTAACCTGTGTGAAACCCTTTATTTTCTTTCAAGCGGACACAGAATATCAGGGACCTGACAATTCCATACCAGACCAAGACTAAAAAAGACCATTGGCACCACTTTACCACAATTATGGCTGAAGGTAAAAGGACACCACCCATGTGGACACTGTAATGTTTGTCCTTATCTATGAATACCACTGAATTAGATCTAGGGGAGACCTTTAAATGTCAGTTGATTAAGCATGCGAACTGTTGCACTTAGATTTGTGTTTATATGATCCTGTGCTCTTGCAATCTCCGCTATATAGAAATGACCACCAGGATGGTTAAGACACGCATTTAGGAACATCGTAGCATAATAAGATGTCAATGTGTTTCAACTAAGTTGACGATACATTACATTGAACATAAACACACACCGGATGACAGCCGTTGACATGAAATGGGTCATTTTGGAGTGTGTTACAGAAAACAGAGAACGTACTAACAGACTTTTTGAAAAAGAACAACGTTGGGTGCATAGACTCAAGACCCATACCAGGGGCCTCAATGATGATGTCACTTAGCCTGAACTGATATGACTTTATCTGAAAACTTTTAACTCACAATGATCTAATATTTTGTCGAGTTATATGTGGTGGATGTTCCCCACTATCAGTATTAGTATTATAACATCTTGATTTTTTCAATAACATCGACGATACACATTTCCCTTTTTTTTTTTGCTCATGGGGGTGGGTCAGCGTATGGACTCATAGTAGAATTCCCTTTTATGATCTTGGATCCTGATATTGACACTCCTGCCACTGGGCACTCTTTCTATAACACCAATCTTTTTGGCCTTTACTAGCTTCATTTTTATTTTATTGTTTTGATCGTCATGCTTAACACGTACTAGTTACAGATTTTCTGTGGTATGAAAGTGTGGGTACCAATAAGTCAGGGTACTCTGTAATAGGCTCTTTATAAGAGCACTCGGGATGATTAAACTTTCCTCCCCCTTTTCCTAGATAGCGGCTGCCACCACAATTGCGTGGCGGAGTCTCATTTCCATGTCAATGCCTCTGAACACGCTGTCTCCTGTTTAAATAGCCCTGTTCCCCGCTCCAGAGCTAGTTCTGGATTTGCAGAGCAGGGGTAGGTTCAAATGGACACCGCGATCTTCGTATAAGTAAGTGCCCTCCTCCCGAACGATTCCCGTACAAGTAAGTGCCATTCTTTTATGCGATTCGGGGCCCTCTGAGACTGCGATCCTTTTATGGGGCACCTAACGGTATGTTTTCCGATTACGGATGTTACAAAATCTTGCACATTTCTTTGATGAAAGTGCAGATTTGCTTAGAGCCATACACCATTACGGCACCCTGGGACCTTGCACATTGTAATGACCATTTATTGGGAGATGATTACGACACCTTGATTACCCGATGACGGGTTTGTTTTGATATCTACGTTTTTATTATGTTGTTTGCCCCTTGGTGGCAGCTGTCATTTAGCGTTCTGTGGATCATTTAACCTTGGGCATTAAATCCATATCTTTTCATATATTATTAATTTATACCTTGGTGGGAGCTGTCAACTGTCTAATTACAGAAGATTTATACTTTTTGATAAGATTTACCTGCACCTCCCTAGGCCCATCGGACATACATTTGCATTACCATTAGTTTACTGCCATACTTTTGGGGTCATACCAGTTACAATCTGATTTCTACTTTACCCATGCAGTGTATGTATTATATATGCTGTGTGGTGATGATTGAAATCTCCATCACCTGTGGACCATGACACACACTAGGGACAGCATATGATTCTATGCTAGACCCTAGGCCATGTATATTTCTTGGATAGATCAGGATATTTAGACAGAGGACTATTTTGTTTACTTAAACTATTCTATGAGGTTAACCATAGACATACTATGACTGTCTATTCTTCCTGTACTCCAGACGTGCTGATTACTATATTGGCTGGATCACTCTGTCCCTTAAGGGGGCCCATCCTTTAATTTGAGGGGGGGTAAGAAACTGAGCTTTTTTCTATTTAAAAGTGTACATTCACATGTCACCTAAGCACCATTAGGGATTTTCACTAGTGTTCCATTTGACACCGGCATATACTTTTTGCACTTTATGTAATCAGACTATTGTGTTCTTCACAAGTATTTTTTCTTTTTAGGCACCTGTATTGCATATTCAACACACTTTACTATAACAGTGAGGATTAGGTGTGACTATTTTGAGGCCATGACGAATCGTAGCGACATCTGTATAGACTGATTGAAGAAAGAAACCTGTTGACCTTTTCAATTCAGGCAGTGTAGGGGTGTCCAACTCTGCCACACACATACTTGTTCCCTAGACCATAGGGCTCATTGACACCAATTACCACATTTTGAATAAGGTAGGACAGGCATTATTCTTACGTCCCCTGATCTAATTTGTTTTTAATCTTGACAGAGGCCCACATTTTCAATAAATATTTCACTATATGGTCCTATTAGTCAATTTTAACAGCTCACTTTACCAATCCCACATTTCTGCATTCACCTCCGGCAATTCTCTTAAAAAGATCTGGAGAGCTCCGGCAAGGAGCCCCGACGAGGGGCCCGTCAGACATTGCAGTGCCGGTTTGACGAGGAGCAAATCCCAATGATGAAGCATATCACCAATTGGGGAGTGAGAGCTCTTGTTCCAGATTTGGTATATTCATAGGTATCATTACTAATCTCTCCTGGACTAGGGGTAGACCCATCAAATATAAATAAAACATTCTTTATGGAACTATGCAAACATTTTTCTTTGATTTATTTGGGAGTATCATGCATAGGACCATTTTCTTTCTGAAACCTCCCACCTAAAGCCCTCCTTTTAGTTCCTGACGAAAGAGTATCCTATCCTGTACATGGTGGTCAATCTGTATACATCTGTGCAGATACTCAAGCCCTGTTACAAAACTAATGCCCTACTATGGACACCTATTACCTGTATCAAACCCATGACAGTCACTGGACCTACATTGAGAAATTAAGTGAATATGAATAAAAAAGTAGGTTCTGTTATCATCAGAGTATTAAGAAGTATCACTAAACACAATGTACACTCTATGCAAAACATGTCCAAAGAGTGGCTATGCACTTGAAATTAGCAAGGTGCTAAAGATCATGCTATCTGCAGCCTTCGTACCCTGGTGAAAGCTTTACAGATAGCCTATCTTCTGAAGGAAAACAAGCACATGTACATAGATTAATATGTGGTGCACACAGACTTCTATGTTACGTACAAATTGTCATGCTGAGCTTTTTGTCCAATAACTCAAGGCTGCTTACAATACATAGGAGTATATTTACTAAGTTTTAACACAGAGTTTACATTAAAAAAGTGATGCAAATCAACGCAAAATCCCTCGCCATGCACAGTTTTCTCATCAATAATTTTACTGCAAATGTTACAGTGATATCAATGATATCTTAGAAGATGTAATATCTGGGGTAATTAACAGTGCATGGTGATGGTGCAAGTTATAGTTACCACAGAGGGTGAGTTTTGTTGCTGAATTCCTATGGTTTTCAGCATGTAAAATCTGAGCCTAACTATAACGTTCCTGTAACCTATGTTTTTTCAGTGAATTTCTAGTTTTTTTTATGTTAAGTAAAATGCCCTTGGCAATGCACGGTGGGGGGAGTTGGAAGCAGGACCTGGCCTGGCATTTTGTTGTCTCCACCCAAGCTTGCCGCACCTGCCCCCTTCACCTTTTTATCCATTGTCAAGTCCATGTCCCTACTCCCTCATTACAGCTTTGTGTGTCTGTTTTTCTGCCACAGCACTTCCCCCCCGTCCTGAACAGTTAGATTCCTACCCCATTCACCTCCTCCCGACCATCTGTTGTCCGAGTCCATGCCACAGCCCCTCCCCTCCTGCTCTGCATGGTCTGATTAGCTGCCACTGCCCTCCATTTAGCTTTATGTGCCTGCTAACTCATGCCTTCTATTGCCCAATTCTATGCCCCATCATTGCCCTTCTGCTTGGGCTCTGTGTTTAGCTTGCTGCACCTACACTCCTTCCCCCTGCCCTCTGATGTTTGTGTGCTTGCCCCTGCTCCCTTCTTTTTGTCCACCATGTTCCATGGAACTTACAGTGCCCCTCCTATCTACTCTGAGTGTTCTGTTGAGCTGTCACTGCCTCTCCCACCTCCCTAGCATGGTCAGATAACTGCCGCCTGTCCTTGCCACCTTTACCCTGCCTGTCCAAGTTCCTTGCCTGATCCCCACCCTCCTATCCTCCATGGTCCATTTTGTTGCTACTACCTTCTGCCCTCCATGCTCTGTTGTTCTGCAACTGTTTCTCTTCCTACTCTGCATGGTCTGTTGTGAAGCCCCTTACCCTGCCCTCTCTTATCTGTGTACAGCTCCTACCCATCCCTCCTGTCCTCCATGGTCGTTTGTTCATGCCTCTGCCTCCTACCTCTTGCCCACCATGGCTGTTGTGCTGCCATTAACCCTCCCATTTGCCATGCGTAGCCTTCTGTGCTGCCACAGCCCCTACCAACTGCCCTGTGTGGTCAGCTTGCTGCCCCTGACCCCCTCCCACCTCCCATCCATTGTCTGTATGTATGCCATTATAGTCTCACTGTTTCCCTCCATGGTGTGCTGTGCTTCCAGTGCCCATCCCACCTGCCATCCATGGACAGCCTTCTACCCCTGCCCACTTGCCTCTTGCCCTCTGTTTTCCTTGTGCAGGCCCCTGTCCCCTCCCTCCTGTATTGTCTGGTCCATTTTTGTGCCCCTGCCCCTCCCACCTACTCTTCATGGTCTGTTATGCAGCAACTGTCCCTCCTGTCTGTCCAGTATGGTCAGCTTGGTTCCCTTGTCTCTTTCCCCTCAGCTCTCTGTTGTCCATGTCCATGGCCCTGTCCCCTACCTGGTGCTTCCCATGGTCCGTTGTGCTGCACTGCCATTTTGCTTGCCTTTTGTGATGTATCGTGCTGCTGAAACCCCTGACGCCTGCCCTGTAAGGTCAGTTTGGTGCCCCTGCCCATCTCCCTCCTGCCCTCTTTTATCTGATTCATGTTCCAAACCCATTCCTCCTGCGCTGAGTGATCCAATGTACCATACTTGCCAGCATGTTGTACTTGGTAAGAGGGATATTTAAATTGATTTTCCCCATTGACTTGCACTGGAAAAGAAGATATTTTAGGCAGGAGATAGATAAAATAATGCCCTTTTTGGCTTAAAAACATTGTGAGGCTCCTACCTGAATCAGGTCTGTTGGCATGTATGGATTAACCTATAGTAATGATAATTGCTTATCATTAAAAAAAAAAAACATACAATTTCATTGAAAAAGACCAAAGTTACAGGGAAATAGAATTGAAAAAAACACACAGAAATTCAATACAGGGACATTATAGTTAGGCTCAAATTTTAAATGTACTAAACCATAGAAATTCAACAGTTACAGTTAGAGTTACCTCAAGTAACTATTACTTGCGCTCCACCAGGATGCGGAACATCAGGGGGGTCAGGGTACGACGGGCATCCCCTTCCTCATTGGGAGGCCAGCCCCAGCTGGCCTCCGCAGTCTTCCTTGCCCAGCGGCGCAGGTCCTCCCACCGTTTGCGGCAGTGGGTGCTCCGCCTGTCAAAGACCCCCAGGGCACGCCAAATACCCTTTTTCTGATGGGCACTGACCTGCAGAAAAAATACAGCAGAAAAGGTATTAGTCATACCGTCCGGACTGTCATACTCATGGCCCACCATATCCCTCCCATTTCCTTACGCACAGACATTGACCATCATACATGCAGCACTCTGCCCAGGACCCCTCAGCCCCCCCAAACACTAGGCTTACACACACAGCACTCCATACATTCATGCCCCACGCATCATGATCACAGTGTACTCATCCGTTAGTCTGGGGGACCATCAAGTAAACGGTACTGGGGTAGGAACCCATCCACCAGTCTCTCCAACTCCTTCGAAGTGAAGCCAGGGGCCCTTTCCACAGACACTCGAGCCATGGTCGCTTCCAGCCACAGGTCACAGCAGCACGTGCAGTGTATGTCCTCTCCTGTTGAAGGTCAGGTAGCAAGTGAGTGAACAGATAGAAAATGGCAGTCACGTCCGCGGCGGTGCCTACCTTCACTGCCGCGTGCATCGCCATTGGCTCCTGGAACCCGTAGACCCCAATGATAACCAATGCGGTGTTGCACGGCGGTCAGCGACCTCCGACCGCAACGGCGCAAAACGCCAGCAGAATTACCTCATTTCCACTTGTCCCTCCTCACAGGTCACACAGATGCCATTTCATGGGGGCACAAGCCATGGCAACTAACTGCGCCACAGCAGACATAGGCACATCAACTGACTTACAAGTTCACATACTGTTTCTGAAAAACAAAAATTGCATATTAATCTGAGTATATGTTTGAATATGACCTTCTGCTCACCGTTTTTCAACCTAAAGTTCAACCACTGAGGATGAATAGGAGATGGAGACATCCCTCCTGTGTACAGACCCCTGGTGGACCTGGCGACAATAGTGGACAGGCACATTATTCTAACGTACAGACTAGATAGGGCCACAATCCAAGAGCTGTGTGCCCAATTGGAGCCAGACCTGATTTCAGCTATCCGCCACCCCACAGGTATCCCACCTCTAGTGCAGGTCCTGTCAGTGCTCCATTTCTTGGCAAGTGGTTCCTTCCAAGTGACAGTGGCCATGGCATCAGGGATGTCACAGCCTATGTTCTCTAACGTGCTGACCAGAGTGTTGTCTGCCCTGATGAAAAACATGCGCAGCTACATCGTATTCCACCAGGTGGAGGATTTGGCCACAGTGAAGGCTGACTTCTATGCACTGGGAGATAACCCCAACATCATTGGTGCCATTGATGGTACACATATTGCCTTTGTCCCCCCCAGAGAAATAAACAGGTGTTCAGAAATCAAAAGAGCTTTCACTCTCTGAATGTGCAGATGGTATGTTTGGCGGACCAGCACATCTCCCATGTCAATGCAAAGTATCCTGGCTCTGTGCATGATGCCTTTATCTTGAGGAATAGCAGCATCCCATATGTGATGGCTCAACACTAGAGGCACCGGGTGTGACTAATAGGTGAGCCCATGGTCCCCACTACTAGTGTCAGGGGCCTGTTGGTGTGTCACTGCCTCCCTCATGGTGTTGGCCATGTCTATCAGCACCCCTACAATGGTTACCAGGGTGGTGTGGATGTCCCTCAGTTCCTCCCTGATCCCCAGGTACTGTCCCTCCTGCAGCAGCTGGGTCTCCTGCCGCTTGGCCAGTATCTGGCCCGTGGTCTCCTGGGAATGGTAGTATGCTCCCAGGATGTTGGTGAGTGCCTAGTGGAAAGTCGGTTCCCTGAGCCTGTCCTCCCCTTGTTGCACAGCAGTCCTCCCAGCTTCCCTGTTGTCTTGTGCCTCTGTCCCCTGAACTGTGTGCCCACTGCCACTGACCCCAGGTCCCTGATCGTCCTGTGTTTGTGGGGTTGCCTGGGGTCCCTGTAGTGGTGGACACACTGCTGATTGACGTGTCCTGAGTACGGAGGGATGGGTCCGCTGGGTGAGTGCTGTGCTGGTGTTTCCTGAGGGGGGAGGCTCTGACATCACTCCAGACATCAGCTGTTATGAGCCCCACATTTTTTTGGGGAAATGTTTGTGAAGATCGTCAACCAGTGTCAAATATACAGGAAAGTAAAAAAAAAAACACTTTTTCTATTGAGACTAGTTCCTAACTATAACTACATTGCGCCGCCGAAACATCACTTTTTGTGCCGCTCCCTTGGCACAAACTACAAAATCATATATATGAGGCCAAGCAAGATCACTTTGTGTGTCTTTGAATGGCCTCACAGATATGGAGTAAGGCAAGGCAGCGCACATCGATGTGTTGCCTTACGCTGTGCTCGGGAGGCATTCCATGGGTGCTGAAGTGGGTGTTCCCGAACAACACCTATAGATTTTGACACTTTCCTAGATTTACAAAACCATGTAAACCTTGGGATGCGCCAAAACCATACGCCTCCCTAGGTGAGGCATAATTAGGAGAAATAACTTTATTTCTCCCAATTTTTTACTCTTTCTATTTGTGCTGCATTCTACAGCACAAATTGAAAGAGGAAAAAGCCTCTCTGGATTGTTTTTATGTAGGAATGTGCCCCTTCCTGCACTAAAGCAATACTTTCGACAACACAGACTACCTTGCAGCAAGGTGCAAGGGTGCTGGTTTTGGAGTGAGGCTGCCAAAACAGCGCTAAAGCAAGGGCAAAAGACAGGAATGCACTGTATTGCATAAATACAGTGCATTCCTCCCCTTTCACTTTGGTATAGGGCAGCACAGCAAGGTGACTTGAAGTGCTGCCCTTTGCCAAATCCCCATAAATGAGGGCCAAGGTTCACTAGTCATGCTCCCTCAGGGAAAATGGTGCATGTAATGTTCTGATTCTACGGTACGTTCCCTACGTCCTGGGCTGAGATTTGATTATCAATAATGTTATTGCAATTCACAATATTCCAATATTTTGTATCTTCTTTGATTTCTTACTCTATATGGTAATCATACCGGTATTATCTTCCAAAGTGTCTATCTTCCTTCTGACATTCTCTAAAGGCTTTATTGTGTAGAGTTGGCAGGCTTGTTTGAAGTTCCCTTAAATATCTGTAAATACGACCATATCACAACCATGCGCTCCTCCATAAAATTACTTCCAGTCAAAACAATGATAAAAGTTTCTGTTAAAAAGTGCTACAACTTAATACCCCCAATTTTTTTCTAAGAAATATACCATCTCTTGGTGCTCCTGGGTGATTAGAAGCAAAACAAACATTTGCAATGCAATGGGTCTCGCACTTGCTTGAGTTAGAGCTATTAGCGTTGTAAAAATTCTAAGAGGTATTTTCTTGAAACTTAAATTGAAAATGAAAATTAAAACAGTTGACATAAGCGTGCCATTCAAAGCACCATAGCTGCCACGAGCGTGAAGGAGAGACACAAAAAGACAAAGTAGTTCGCTTGCAGTCAAACCTATCAGTAATCGTGCAATTATCCATGTAACAGGGGCAGTCTGCAAGGCTGTAACAAAACCGCCCCAAGGAGGGACAAACATAAATCATATACCAATGATAACAAAGGATTTTTGAAAGGCAAGCCCACCAATGAGTGAAATTGATTGGCATGCCAGGGTTGTGGTTAAAAGATTACTCACCCTTGCGCTCTCAAACTAATAAACTATAGCCTATAGAGCACGCGACTAAGAAAACATCTTCCAACTTCCGATCCTTCAAAGCACATGCACCTAAAATATAGGACTTCCCAGTAATGTCGATTAGACTGCTCAACTCCTTCTACTTCTTTAAATGGTCTTTGAAAAACCATGTGCTCAAGAAGTATTTCACTACTTTCTCTTTTGTGGTGTATTTGTGTCACTCTCAAATGTCCGTTTCTCAGTAACTACTTTTAAAACTAAGGAACCGCTTTTTTAAAATCAAACTCTTAGTCCTTCTCTCTGCTTTTTGATATTCTTGATCAAATAACTTGGAATCTGCGATGCAGTGACACCGCACGCTCACTCTGTATCCCACTTATTATTTCTGTAGCAATATATTGAACTGTTTCAATATGTGCTTCCTGAGTACACTGTATTACAAACTGTATTAGTGGCAATTCCCCCGCGCACACTTCCCGGCTTATTTCGTGTGAATATAAACTTCCAATCAACACCACCTCCTTAGTATCTAAATCTGTGTGGAGTGTTTGTGTATGTGTTTGGGTTGTCTCTGTCATGGGCATCACACTTGCAATTTGGGTCCTCAGACGCACAGCCTAATCTGTTCTAAGTGTGATGGTGTAGTCTGTTGCATCCGATGGCCTTGTCATCTACACATTAAAGCAGCTGGCTGGTACCCTTGAGTAACAAGCAATGGCAAAGGATACTCTGGTGTTGGCTTAAACTCTGCTGTTATCTCATTCCTAGATACATTGTGCTGCCCTCCCCCTGCTTACTGCATTGGTGCTAATTGGTCTCCTAGCTATGGGCTCACTCTCTGCTTTGGCATTCCTCCTGTTTACAGCGTGTGACTATAAGGGGACACTCCCCCTCCTTTAGACCCGGGGCGAATTGCCCTGCAGTTATAGGGTTAGAGACCTCCTTTACTCCTCCCTCCTGCAATCCAGGGCACTATATCCCACATCCAGTGTGATTATTTGTGAAGATGTTGCATGACTATTTGCTTGTTAGAGCATACTTTTTCACTTCTTTGTCTGCTGTGGTTTGTTGGGTAGCACCTAGTAGGTATGTCTTAATTAAACATCCCTCCCTCCTTTCTATATATAGGCCTTCTTGGTCAAGTGTTCCACAGGTAGGCCCTTTTTCCCACTACCACTATTTGGCTACCTCCTACAGAGGTAGCAGCTCTCTCTTTCCCTCTGCACTCGAATCGCTAGTGCTCGAACCTAAGGATCCTAGGCCCTGATGAATGCTCCCAGACCTTCTTTGGCTCTAAGTAGTGGGCAGAAACATGTTGGCCAGTAAACAGTAGGTGACCATTCGAGTCATTACCCTCAACAGATGTCCCACCGCTTGTTGTTAATCTCACCAGCAGTCACCACGAATAAAGGTGTATTATAACACAGGTGACTGATTAGGTGTTTTTATTTTTTCTGTAGTACAACTGGATCCCACTTCTATCCAGAGAACCTCAATCTCTGCACTCCCTCTGAGATCTTTTAGCAGTGAGGTTGAGTCCGTCCAGGTGGTATTATCCAACCTGGATGGGGCTAGGTGGTCTAATGATGAAGCATGACACTATACAGTGTGTGAGACCACCTAGTCCATAAGGAGAAATTCCCCTCCGGACAGCTACATTCAGCACGCAAATAAGCCTCGTAGTTGGTAACACAAGAACAAGCCAATGGATATGGAGAGAGGATAGAAAGTCCAGTGTAAGTATTTTATATATATAATGTTAGTGAATGAAAAGGCCTTAGTTAATGCTAGGCATAAAACATTCAGGCCCAAATTTATACTTTCTGGTGCAAAACTGCAGGAACGCAGTTTTGTACCAGAAAGTATAGCACCTGCTTGCGTCATTTTACAATGCCAGACGGGGAACGTATTGATAGAATGGTACAAGCTGTGGCTAAAATTGGGCTAGCGTCTTTAAAAAAACGCTAGCTGGGTGGGAGTGGCAGTAGGGAAGGAGGTGGTTGTGCATCAAAAAATGACGCTAGCCTAGTTAGAGGGAAAAAAATGCCTCTAACCAGAATAGTGCCATTTCCTGGTGCACAACCACCAAAAACATGGCTCCTGTCTTCGGAAAGACAGAAGTCATACCTACCACCCCAATGGCCAGCACATGGGACAAGTGTCCCCTGGGCATGGCAATTGCACCTTGTGCCATGCACAGGACCCCAAGTTAGGGTCCCCAATGGCAAAAACATTTTAAAAAAAAATACTTACCTGGACTTCCCTTGGTTGGAGTCTCCCATCCTCCCGTGTCCCTCCGGTGGGGGTGGAGGTGTTCCTGGGGCTTGGGGAGGGCACCTGTGAATCCATTCCATGGTGTTTAACCATGGAAATAAGTCCATAGGTCCCCTAATGCCTGGCCTAGCCTCTCCTTCCACCCTAGCTTCATTTAAGCAAGGGGGAATAAATATGTGGCTATGGGGATAGTACCATTTTTTAGATAGGAACGCCTACCTTGCATCTGATTGATGCAAGGTAGGTTCACTCATCCACAAAATGGTGCAAACTTCTATATTTTGCCGTTGGATCTGTCTAACGTCAAAATATACATATGGAGTTAAGTTTGCGCTGAATTTCTGTAAACAAATGACGCAAATTCCGCACAAAAGGAGTATAAATATGAGCCTCAGAATATGTGTTGTCCCTTAAGTATGGAAGAAAGAAGAATTTTAGCAGCTTTGCAATTGTTCAATGCAGCTTACACTGCCATCTTGTGGAAAAGTGTTGTAGTATTTGTTTGAACTCCCTGAATTTGTGAATTGCTATGACTAATCATTACTGACAGTGGCGAAGGAGGAACCAACAACTTTCTTGCTGGAAAAAGTGTATCTGAACTAACACTTTCCAGTGACACAATACAGGTTAGGTTAATGTTGCTTGTTTTTCTGTAGACATTCTTTCCAGTTCCCATTAAGGCTATTATGGCACAGTAGAAATTTGTGAGTATTTTGTACAGTGCTTGTTGAGTTTGAGAACAAAGGGCTAACTCTTAATAAAAAAAAAAGTTATCGTATATACATTAGAGCCCATATTTTTACTTTTTTAGCGCTGCATTTGCGTACGTTCTTTTACGCAAATGTGGCGCAAACTTACAACATTTTATTGTATTTTGGAAGTTTGCGTCCCTTTTGCGTAAAAAAATGCAGCAAATACGGTGCTAAAAAAGTATAAATATGGGCCTAGGTCCTTGCTGTAGTGTCCTGCTAGACACGTACGTGTTGCACGACCTGTAGCTGTTTTCCAGCCATTACCTTACGGCTGGGCTTACATCCACCCCACAACCATCAAGCACAAGCATTACAAGTGACATGACGCAAGCTAATAAAAAAAACAGGCGCTCGAGTCCTGGGCCAGTTTAGTACCATAGCGAGTCTGTGTCAGTCATTTATCCGGCATGCAGATCTAGGGCCCAGAATACTACATTGATGATGATGTGATTGATCCTGCTGTGCCACAGCATGGTCTGCCTCCAGTCCAGGATCACCCTGAAAACGCCTATCTTGGCCATGAGGACAGCGCTGTAAATTGGAGGTGGGCGCGAGGGGCATGTCCCCGAGGCCCTCTAGTAACGTACTAGGGCAGTTGCCAGTGCTTGTGACAACCAGTAAAGCATCATACTGCCCAAAACAAGACCCCATTGCTCCCTGCTCGCAGGTGAGAGGAGCACACTATGGCCCGCAGCATCAGTAAGGCTTCCGTGGCCCATGTTGAAGTAGCTGTAGCACCCCCTAGTGGTTGCTTACTGCACCCCACCTGGAGGCAGTGACTCGTATGAGGCAGCCCTGACGGGGCAGACGATTTGAAAAGGACAAGCCTCCCGGCATCATAGCTGAGACAGCACTGTAAGCCCACTGGTGGTCAACTGCTTCCACCACATGCTGCCAGAGAGAAGAAACTGAGGCCCGTATTTATACTTTTTTAGCACCGCATTTGCGCCGCTTTTTGACGCAAAAACGGCGCAAACTTACAAAATACAATTGGATTTTGCAAGTTTGCGCCGCTTTTGCGTCAAAAAGTGACGCAAATGCGGCGCAAAAAAAGTATAAATACGGGCCTGAATGATTTTCTTCATGAAGGGGGAGGAGAGTATTGCACCCCCCCGGTGGCAAGCCACCGCACAGCAAGAGAGAAGATGCAGGCCTGCAGAGAGCCAGCAGAGGGCATCTTTGAAGAGACTGTGCGAAGGAAGAGGAAAGGCTTGTCTGCCATCTACCTCCCTGACACCTAGATATCACCACCAGTGCTCCCCAAAGTCAAGAAGGGAGGAAAGGCCAAGTGTGGTCTGAATTGAGAGAGAAGATCGGTTTCCCTCCTAACTGCAAGTCACACCAGCCCGCAGCAGGCGAAAGACTGTTCAGGAAGTACTCCCACAATGCATAAAGACTGAGTTGCTTGATGACCAATAACAGGCACGAGGAGAGTCTCACACCCCCTAGTGGCAAGCTACCACCACCGCAAAAAAGGAGACCCTTGTGCCCCATGACAATACTGTGTTACACCCAGGATACTTTGGCCAGAAGAAATAAAGGGCCTCATTCACAAGGCCCTAGCGGCACAACGTGCCACCGGACCGTCATTTTTTTTTTTGCTCCAGTGTCTCAGTGTGCCTGTCCATATTACAAGACCACGCAAAGCCACCTTGCATGACTTTTCATGGCCTTGTAAATATGGCCACCTTTCACGCATAACAGTGCATGACGGGTGTTCCATGGGTGTTGCTTGGGGTGTTCCCATGCAACACCCATGGAACCTGAAGGAATCTGACGCATTCCCAGACTTACAAGTGTGGGAATGCATCAGATTCCTATGCCACCTCAAGGGTGGCATAAGAGTGAGGCAAGGGGGGGAAATATCTCTATTTCTCTCTGTTATTTTCCTCTTTCTATGTGTGCTGTGTTCTGCAGCACACATAGAAAGAGGAAAACACCTCTTGTATTGTTTTTCAGGACGGAGTCGCTTCCTGCACAAAAACAATCATTCCCACAATGCAGGCACCCTTGCACCATAGTGCAAGGGTGCCTACGTTGGTGCATAGCAGCAATTTGTGTGCCAGTGAAGGGGGGAGGACAGAAATGTGCTGTATCTTGTAGATACAATGCATTTCTGTCTCCAAAGTCACACCATTACTTACCTGCACCATAGTGAGCCTGCAGTGCATGTCCCATTGCCCAAGTCAGAAAGCCACCGCAACCAGAAGAGGAGAATACATGCAACACATGGCCAGATGCCCCATCATAAGAGAGAGACGAAAAAGGAGAGAGGAGTGTGTGACCAGACCTGTCACACAGAAGAGGCGGACGCCACTTCACATCCAAAGAAGAAAAGAACACATGCAACATTTGGCCTGATGCCACCGAGCCCCAGAAGAAGAAGAGAACACGTGACATGTAGCATAACTCCACATTGCGGAGGAGAATTGAAAAAGAAGAAAAGAGTAAGGTGTGTGACCAGACCTGTCACACTGAAGAGCCTGACGACTCCAAATGTGCAGGAGAAAGTATCGATTGTGGAAAATAAAGGACCCTCCCATACCAGGGAGTGCAACCACTGACACAAGCAAGCCACCGATATGGAGCGATGTTACTGGTGACAGCCTAGCAGGAGAACCAAATGTAAGTTGCCTGCATGCGCAAACCGGTATCTGGTCCAAGCTTCTCAGTGTCACTGGTTGCTTGATCCCTGCTAAAAGCTGCACATGCCGCGAAGGAAGACCAGCACCAACACACCAAGCTTTGTGGATGCAAGGTTCCTCAAGTCACCCTCACTCCCTGCAAGTCCTAATCACCTGTCGTGCAGGTTGGCTAATGGGAACAAAACCATCACACCATGTGCATCACCCTACCTCCTGAAAGGAGCATCTCACCTCCAGGGATGGGCCTTACACCCTTGAACAACCAAAATACCAAGGAAGCACTCCTAGCACCGGGAGGGACTATTTGCCCAGAGATGATTTGCTAACCGAACCCGCACCTGGGTCCTGTTGGGGAGCACACATACGCAATCTACCCTTGCGGTTGCACAAATGACTTGGTTGTGGCTCTGTTGCTGATCCTGCAGTGGCCTCCGACAATTAAACATTATGAGAGGTCGGTTAGCAGGAACACTATTCACTCCAGTAACAAAAAGATTAAGTAGTTAGGCCACTTTGCATGATTTGGCAAAGTGAATAATGACAGCAAGGTTTGGTGCATTTTGGAAACTTTCATGATAAATGTGTAATGAATGTCTGCAGTGATGTAAGTTCAAAGAAACCATTATAGCCCTGATTACAAGCATAGGTGCTATTTAGTATACCTGATAAATTACAATGCCATGGAGTATGTGATTTATCAGGAGCGATAAATGGCACCTATCATGAGTTTGTGGGGAGAACATGCAGATTTTGGTGTTTTACGCACCAAAAGCCACATGATATGATAAATATCATATGCTTCTCCCCCTTAATATTTTGGCAGGTCAAACCTGAGTTGGTCAAATCTTGAGTTATTTAATGCATCCAATAGTTATCGATTGTGTTAAATGAAACCAAGCTTGCAATTCTGACCCGTGTGTAAACAGGGATTTATGCGCAGGTCAGAATACACCAACTTGTAATCAGGCCCTGTGTAGTATAAGTATGTACAACTGGGAAATACCGACAGCGGTTGGATACAGCTCTTAGTAATAAGGTATGAAGCACTACATGGGGACAGCTTATCATAAACATTATTATTACTAAATTTAGAGTTGCATTGATGTTAGTGTTTCAGCCTCGCTATACACCGTTATTTCTGAAAACTTATGGAGGCAATGTTTTGTGGATAAGTTGAGAAGACAAGTGGTTCCTACTGATATGAACCAGCTGGGCACAGCAACAAACCAATCAGGATGCTACAGTACAAATAATCAAAATGTAAGTTTAAGCCACTGTCATACTTTACAGAACATAGAATGTGGGCCATGGGCTAGAATGTGGAGCATAATGGTTCTAGATAGAAAGTTTTGGATTTGATTGGGAGACAGTTGAAGACAGGAATATGAAGAGTCTATATGTTAACTTTGGCTGCTAAGAATACATCTTCGTGTAGCCAGTTGCATGGAGTCTCTGAAGTTCTTACCGGCAACAGTGTGTCTTGACAGCCACGACAACTATGGAATGGGAAATTGTATGTACAGAAACAAGATTCCTCGAAACGTGGTTGGAGTGGTCAGAATTGTTTGTGAAACTGGATCTGAAAAGTGAGCAAAATATTTTGGTGGTGGGGCAGTGAAACCACCAGAAAAAAGTCTAAATATGTTCCCTGAAATGTTTAATGGGAAATAAGGAAGCTGAAAGAAAAAGGCGCTTAGTAAAAGGTGCACAAAGTGACAATTATTCCAATAGTGAGATGTGATGAATTATTTGCAAAATTGAACAAAGAAACGCTGGCAGGTATCTTTGAGCCTTTTTGGTCCTCTCATGGCAACACAGCTACATCTCAAAGGATAATGGGCGCGTTAGAATGTGTATGGACTTGGGTCACCTACATATCAACATTAATCTAAAAAGTTATCTTTATTAGCAATTGTTAGGAATGACAGTGGCAACTTCCTTGATTTATCTGCTATTCAGCATAAGGTGCCTCTGCACCGGAGGACTCGGATTTTGATCAAATTTATAATTATATTCGGCTCATTTCACTTTAACAAAGTACCCTTTAGGATGCCTGTCGCAGTATTTCAACACTCAAACAGGAATTTTGGAAGAGTTTGGAACTGATGTTATACTTCCATGATGATGTCCTGCATATGGGCCCCCAGCAAGGAAATATGCAACTGAAGGTTGGTACGAGTATTGAAAATTCGTAGCAGTAAAGGACATACCATGTGGAGCATTTGACATGAGAATTTGCCTTTCAAGTGTGACTTGTTTAGGCAAGTCTGTGATGGAAAATGTAACACCAAAAGAGAAATTAACACACCCAATTAAGGTAGCTCCAGGTACTCTAAATGAAGAGATACTTTTCGATTAGGAAAATTCTGTTAAAAAGTATGCAAATTGTACTAAGGAAATGCATCCTATGCCATTACTGATGGACAAATACAACGTTATGTGCTGTGAGCTATGCTAAAGAAAGTTTGACAGCTTAGAGAATGTGATCTGTACAGTAGCACCATTAAAGGCTTTCAGACCAAAGGCTGGGAGTATCATGACAAAAGATATACGTGGTAAACGATAGGGGGCAGTGTTAACTAAGAGATGTGCTGATGGGATGAATGTGACTGCCTTTTGTTCTAGGTGTTCAACAATGTTCGAGGAAATGTATTTCATCCCTGAAATTACGTGGATTTGGGTAATGGAACATTTCAGACATTTTTTGCAAGGAAGTGAGTTTTGGAAGCATAATGACCCAGAAGCATCGGTAATTTTTCGCAAGAAGGGAATAGTTAAGTGCTTCATTAGGGTTTTGTGAAGGACTTTACAAATGAGATAGAAGAAAAAGGCAAATGAAAGATGTGGGAGCTGGAAGGAACAGGAGCATTTAAGCGAGTCAAAGGGTACATCCTGGGAAGGGCGGCTTCACAAAACATTTTTGATGTAAGGAGATTGTACATTTGGCACTTAGGAGAAGACTGGACTAATGGTGTTTTACAATGGAAAACGAGGTAATTCCTCCTGGTGAATTCAGAGAATAAATTGGTGGACTGTGTCTGAGGGTCAATTGGGCATCTACCATGCTAAGGGCCTGATTTATGAAAAGTTAGCGCCACCTTTTTCAAAATATAATTATATTTTGTAAGGTTACGCCGCTTTTGCGTAAACAAATGACGCAAAGGCGGCGCTAAGTTTTCATAAATCAGGCCCTACATCCAGTACCAGACAGTTTTGTGGAAAGGGTTTCCAAACTGAGTTGGTTGTACAGCAGTACGCAATTAGAGCCAGCAGTTTCCTATGCTTGGCATCAGAACTTCATGGTCAACACTGGGGCACTTATAACAATCTGCCACATAATGGCTGTTGGACCCGACCCTTTTTGCAGGATTATCGGCAAACTTTTGCCTTCTTCCTCCATTTATTTTTTTTACTTGTTTTGGCTGGCTGGGCACTTTACCACAGCTAACTGGTGCTAAAGTGCATATGCTTCCTGTCTGAAATGTATTGTTGAATGGTTTATCCATGACTTGCATATGTGATTTACTATTAAGTCCCCAGTATAGTGCACAAGGTGTGCCCAAGTCCGGTAAATCAAATGCTACTAGTGGGCCTACAGAACAGATTGCACCACCCACATGAGTAGCCCTATAAATATGTCTCAAACCTGCCACTACAGTGTCTGTGTGTCCAGTGTTAAACTGACATTTAGACCTGGCAAGTGCATCCACTTGCCTGGCCCAAACCATTCCTTTCACTACATGTAAGGCACTCCCAAGGTAGGCCCAGGGCAGCCCAAGGGCAGGGTTCAGTATATTTAAAAGTCAGGACATGTACTGGTGTGTTTTACATGCCCTGGTAGTGAAATACTGCTAAATTCAGTTGTCACTATTGCAAGGACTATCACTCCCGTAGGGGGACATGGGGATTGCCTTGAAATATCTTTTAAGCCTAATTTCCCATTGGGAGCAGACAGAGATATGGAGGTTGGGGGTCTTTAAACTCACAGTTTAAAAATACATCTTTTGGTGAAGTTGGATTTTGAACTGTGAGTTTGAAAATGCCACTTTTAAAAAGTGGGCATTTTCTTACTTAACCATTTTGTGCCTCTGCCTGGCTGTGGAATACACGTCTGGGTCCGGATGACAGTTGGACTGTTTGTGAATTCACTCTATAAAGTCACACAAAGGGAGCTGAGGTGTGCCCTGAATTTCCTGATGGATCTTCCCCAGCTAGAGTGGTGGGAGGAGCTAGCAATTGCATCTGAATAGGGCTGTGCTGGTCCTTACACAAAGCAGTCTCCAAACCCTTTGAGTGTGTCTGGGGCCAGGGTAGGAAAAAAGGCAGAGTCTTGTGCACTAAAAGAATTTTCTTTGACATTTGCATACTCTGACACCACAAAGGTAGAACACTTTTGGATTGAGGACACTCTGCCAGGAAGAAGAGCTGGATGCTGTAGGAGGGACTGCCACTCTGCCTGTTGCTTTGATGTGCTGGCCTGCTGTTTGCTGCTTATGTCCTAGGAGTGAAAGGGCTGGACTTTGCTTTCTACTTCCTGGTTTCCAAGTTTCTCCAAGGGCTTGAGTTGAGCTTGCCTTTTGTTAAGAAGACTCAGGGACATCAAAGACTTCACCTGCCAGCACCGAGTCTCCTCTGCTGAAGAACCCTTATCTGTTAAGTGGTGCCAAATCCAGTCTGAGCCTTTGAAGGAGGTTTTTGGTGCAACAAGGAGAAAATATATGCTTTGACTCACTGAGTTATTCTGAATGGACGCATCACTGCATCATCGCCGCTGCCTGCTCTGCCATTTTCTCCATCGACACTGCAAAGCAGTAAGGCACCGATGTTTTGTGCCACTAATGAAGCATCACCTCCCCAGTGTCAGTAACGAACAGACAAATCATCTCCTCGCCTAGCAGTAAGGATTTGATGCATAACTTCGTTTGTGACAGTGAGGAACCAACACATCTCTGGCTCTTTGGACACATCATCTCCCCTGCACCCCCTCATCATCTTTGTTTTTGATGCACCTCAGGAACTTTGCCTCAGTCAAGCGCTTCATTGATTTCAAGGAACTACAATTACATTTAACCTTTTAAAATTGATTTCTTTGCTTGTGTATGTTTTGTTTTTATCGTTTTGGTCTTGTTTTACTTAGATAAATATTGGCTATTTTTCTAAACTGGTGTGAAGTACTTTTGTTGTGTTTTCTCTGTGTTACTGTATGTGTGTACAAATAATATACACAGTGGGGGTCAATATGACCCCAGCGGTGAGTGTTAATTTGGCGGTAGTTGACTGCAGCCAACCCGCCATTTCTTCACTTGTACCGCCATGGTGGTATCAGCCGCAGGGCTGGAGATATCATTCTCCAGCCTGGCTGCCGGCACAGTACTGCCGGTGGCATTATGAGCCTGCCTACCACCATTGTTTTTTTGGCGTTAGCAATGCAATGAAAACCATGACGGAAGGCCCTGTTGTGACAGGGAATTCCTTCCCTGTCACCGATGGGCACCTCACCCAACCCCCAAAAAACCTGACACCCCCACTCCCCCTCCATCCAAAACTCCCCCACCCCCATACACACACAAAGGTCCCCACCCTGATCCAAACACACCCCCCGCCCCCTCCGATCGTCACACACACCCCCAATAAATGCACACACCCGCGGGCACGCACCACGCATATACCCAATCACTCACACTGGAATACATGCCTTCATACACGCATACTTCCAGACATGCTCGCACACTGACATGCAGACACACACTCACTTCACCATTCTTACACGCATTCACTCACACGCATACAACCACACAAACAACACAACACACAGAGACACATTCACACACTCTCTCACATGTTCATGCACACACTCAGACACACACACACACACAACACCCCCCCACCCTCCCATCCCCTTCCCTGTCGGAAGCCCGACTTACCTTGAGCGAGGAGGTCTTCCAGCAGGGAACGTGAAGGGCTCAACAGCGCCCCACCAGTAGAACATCGCCAGGCCGTATCACAGGTCATGAAACGGCTGGTGGCGTTCTACTGGCGTGGCAGTGCTGGTGGTAGCAGCGCCGCCTTACCACCGTCCGCCACCATCAACACTGCCGGATTTCCGTCCTTCTTGTGGCGGAAGTCCGGCAGTACTCCTAATATGGCAGATGGATAGTAGCCGCGGTGGTTGTATTTTCGCGGCAGTAGGTAGTTTCTACTGCCAATGTCAAAATGACCCCCCTTGTCTCTGAGATAAGCCTGACAGCTCGAGCCAAGCTTCTAAGGGGTAAGCCTGGGTTATCTTAGCTGTGTGGCTCCTTTACCCTGACTAGAGTGAGGGTCCCACTTAGACAGGGTGCAAACCACTGCCAACTAGAGACCACATTTCGAACAATGGCCCTGTTTGTATAATTTAGAGATGAGCACAACAACAGTTGTTTAATAATACAATTTACATTAGAATCCACTAATACCTGCCTCCCAAGTCGTTCTTAGAGTTTTGCATTTCATTGTCTGAATTGTTACACTTGTAGAAGTGTGGTACTGTCATTGGCAGTGCTATCAGGAGCAATGGGTCATGCAAACTAAAGTACAGACGAGGGAGCGGGCACTTATTTATTTACAAATTAAGCACCTTTGTACAGAATTCTTTCAGACAGGGCAGATAAGAGAATGTGTTCTCCAGGCACCTTTGGTGACACTTATTTGTCTAAGCATGTCTTAGCCAGGGTAGTAATAGACATTGCAGTCCGAATGCAGGTTATAGCAAATCTTCCATATATTATAATTCTTATGAACTTCTTCTCTGAATAGTTGAATTAGAAGTGCCTCTGGTATTAAATACAAATTGTCTGCTAGATGCACACTCTTTCAACAAGCAGCCCCTGCCATGGTAGAGCCAATCACATTTGCTTCCAGCCTGAAAGTTGAAGAGCATCTTAAACAACATGACAAAACCTGGGAGGTGAAATTATATCTATATTATTGCATCTCGAAGGTGATGGAATGATGGAATGGCTCAACTATTTTAGCAAGAGAACCCTTTTGTCAGACATAAAACACACAGGAATTGTGGAGGTTAAAGAAATGTCATACAGAATTACAAGATAGAAATAGAACGTTAGGGACAAGATATCAAAGTCACAAGAGCTGCACAAGTAATATCATGATGCCAATGCAAGTACACAAAAAGTTAAAGTTAAAGTGGGGCTGTGGTTATGCACTGAAAAATGGTATCATCGCTGCTAAGTGTGCATCATTGTTTTCAGAAATGAACAGTCACTGAAGAGTTTAAGGTGGGTGATTTTAAAGTTTGCCATCTCTGTTATGTTTCTATGTGTGGGGCCATCGGGAGTGGGTGTGCGGGGGGAGTCTGCAGAGTGTTGGTGGTAAAGAGATGTGAAGCACTGCAAGAAGTGAGTTATTCGAAGATGAAATGTTTCATGATGATGTCAGATTTGAGATAAATAAGGAGGGCAATGAAGACGAATGTTGACGAGTGACACAAGTTTGTGTCACTTGAATGATGAAATAGGTACTGGAATGGTGTGAAATAGTGTGTATTGGGAAATGGGAGCAGCTAGATGGTATTGTTAAGGGTAGTTTGTACTCTTGAAGCTGACACTGCAAGTAAGGAGAAAAAAAAGTGTGGTGAAGTCGGAAGGACCAAATTGGTGTCTTGGGTAGAGAAAGACATTGATAATGCAGAAGCTAATTAGATATTGAAATAATTAACCTGTATGATATGTTGTGTAGGTCTCAACCAAATGCTGCATTTAAATGCAGATTTGCACATTAAGCTGCATTTTGACTGATCCTTCGAGACCGCCATATTCCTCTCAGACTGGAAGTATGCCGAAATCACCCCGCTACTCAAGAAGCCCACCGCCAACCCTAGGGAGCTGAAGAACTACAGACCCATCTCCCTGCTCCCTTTCCCAGCCAAGGTAATGGAGAAAGCTGTCAACCAGAAACTCACCGAATTCCTTGAGGCACACCATATTCTAGACCCATCCCAGTCTTTATTCAGAAGCAACCACAGCCCTGTAACGCAGTCTTAACAGCCACTGATGACATACGCATCATACTGGACCTCGAAGGCATGGCTGCACTCATCCTCCCCGGCCTCTTCACCTTATTTGACACTGTCTCCCACGCCACCCTCTGCAACAGACTTCACAACATTGGCATCCGAGATAAAGCCCCAGATTGGATCAGGTCCTTTCTTATTGGAAGAACACAGAGGGTCAGACTAGTGCCATTTATGTTAGAACCTGAAGACACTTGCTGCGGAGTGCCCCAGGGATCTTCACGCAGCCCAGCGCTTTTCAACATCTACATGGTCCCGCTTGCCAAGATCATCAAACAACACAAGCTAAACATAGTATCCTATGCTGACGACACCCAACTGATCCTCTCCCTGTACGAGGACTCTGCTCAAGCCAAGAGGAATTTCCACAATGAGATGAGAGCAGTCACCACCTGCATGGAGGCCAGCTGCCTCAAGCTCAACCTGGACAAGACAGAAATCCTCGTGATTGGCTCCACCCCCTCTGCCTGGAATGACTCCTAGTGGCCCACTACTCTAGATAACGCCCTGCCTCCGCTGACCATGCGCGCAGCCTGGGCATCATCCTGGACTCCTCTCTATTGATGACCCGCCAAGTCAACGATGTTTCTCTATCATGCTTCAACACCCTCCGACTTCTGCGGAAGATTTTCAAATGGATTTCCCCCGACATGAGGAAGACATTCACCCATGTACTCATCACTACCAAACTGGACTATGGCAATGCACTCTATGCCAGCATCACCAAGAAACCTCAATCAAGACGCCAAAGTGTCCAGAATAAGCAGCCAGACTCATCCTGGACATCCCCCGACACAGCCGCATCTCTTCCCACCTCAAAGACCTACATTGGCTTCCAGTCAATAAGTGCATCACAACTCCTGATTCACACCTACAAGGCACTGCACAACATAGGACCAGCATACCTCAACCACCACCTCACCTTCTACATACACAACAGATTTCTCTGTTCCTTCCACTTCACACTTGCAACCGTCCCCAAGATCCAGAAAAGCACAGCAGGAGGAAGATCCTTCTCCTACCTGGCAGCCTGGACATGGAACGCACTACCTCTCAAGCTCAGGCAGACTGCATCACTGAAGCAGGTCAAGAAGGACCTCAAGACATGGCTGTTCGACTGAGCAGCACACCCACAGCACCTTCAGACCCTATGGGTGATTAGCCACGCTCTACAAATCCTTGATTGTTTGGTTTGATTAAGATTTCATAGAGACGTTTATATACCTTAAAACACTGACAAATGCATTTTTCTTTTCTGTCTTTTTGTTATGCTCTGACCTGTGTCATGGCCATAAGTGTATATCTTTTCATGATGCAAATGCATCTTTGAAACAGCAGATTGAATGGAGAATATGTCACGATTCAGCTTTCTCACCCATTTGACCTATGTAAAATATAATAATGCATTGAAAAGTTAGTTTAATCTTCCAATTTGTTTCTTTATGAATAGGTTTTGTTAATGGAAGTGTATGAGAACAGGAGTTTTCTAATTGAGCAATGTGCTGAACTTTCTTACCTTGACATGTTTTGTCTTTTTGAAGGAAGCAATGAGAATGTGAACTAAACTGAATAATAATGTGACAAGCTGTAGTAAAAAATATCCTATGTTTAGGATGTTCTTTGTTAAGTTTGCTAAATCGACGGATGCTGTCCTGTACCCATGAAGACATTGTCATTCTATTGTTCCAGGCAAAATGCTAACATCATGAAATGCTACAGAATATTGCATATTGCTGATATGTTTTGCTGTATAAATGCATATTTCCAGGCTACAGATTTGAGGCTTTTCTTCCTAGACTCCTTGAGAGTCCCTTTCACATACTTTCTTTAGAGCATTTCATCTCAGATACATTCTGACTCAGATTCTTTGCTGATGCTTCTCGGATTCATTCTGGGAGATACTTTTCATTCTACTTTTGAATTTATGCTATTTTGAGACTTTACTGAGTTTCTTTAACCTCTCTTTATGGGAAGTCCTATCACAGCCTTTATGCTTTCACTTCTCAAAACTAAAGCTCATTATGGGTTCTGTTGATGCTTTTCTCCACTCTATTTAGCTTAAAATAGGGATAATCTTTATAAAAAGAGCTTTATGCTTCGTTCAGTATTGAAAATCTACTAATATGCTAAGAAGGAATTCAATTACTAAAAGATTTAAATACAACTTTGAAAACTATATCAGCAATCTCTTACAAAATTGACTATTTAAAAATGTCAATAACCTGTTGATTGAAATGCAGTCTCTAAATAATTTCTTATCACTTCAAATGTCCTACCTCTTGGGCCCAGTGGGTGTGGGAACATTGTGTTTCAGGTCAAAATAAATCTTTAACTATAGGAATTTAATAAAGTCCCTGCTTTACTGGTAGAGATTGTGTGAAATCAGGCTAATGTGGTAAAGAAGCCATAGGTAATTGGAAACACAGAGAAACCTAAGGTAATTGGTGATCATATGAGGCTTGTATGCATGAGTATGTAGTGGTGTTCCAGTAGTTTGTCTTCTGTTATGAGTTATTTTCTTCAGGTAAGACACCATATGCTGTGTCTGCTATTTTAACTGTCAAGGTATTGTTTATATGCTCATTATGCTTACTCCTCCTCTATAGGAGTTGAACTGTAAACATAGGGCCAAGCAAGGAGTTGCAGAATGTTTTGAAAAATTACTTCTAAACCCCCTACTTGCATACCAGTCCTTTCATGCAGTCATTTTATATATTTGTTGGTTTGTTTATTCATTTATTAAGTATTTATTTTACAGACTCACCAAGGCTCACCAAGGTAACCAAGTGCTTTAAAAGCAATAAGAGACTGCCAAATAGAAAGTGAAAAATGATAAAGGGTATTCAACATTAAGCATACAGAAGATTCAAACAGCAGGTCAAAAACATACTTTAGGGGAAAAGTGTGAATTTAGAAGGCAAGTGATACCTCAACTGGACTGCATTAAAAGTTGCCAAATATAAAGTACGCCATGAACTGTTGTCACAAACTAGTGATTAATGACTCGAACAGCATTTGTGAGTGTAATAACCTTAAGGATTTGCAAAATATGCCCTACTCATAAGCTCTTAGAAACTAAAATAAGGCAAAAATGGTTCAAGGAAGTTCAAAGAGAGTTCAACCCTGGATTTGATGTTGGAATGGAGAACTTTAAGATGTTACTTGAAGTCTTCATACCATCATTTGTCCTCATAGCTGCATGAATAGAGTATAACAATTTTGGAAAAACACCCCAGAAAAGGCTTGCTTCAGTGTTCTTGTCTTTCTGAAGGAAAGAGTTGCAATGCAGAGAGATTCTGCACTTTGTAGATTCTGAGATCCTCCTGAATTGTTGTTTTGTGAGACAGGTAGTTTACATAACCCAAGTGCAAATCTGTGCTTTGCAGGCCAGTTTGAATAGGTGTCTGGCCTCTATCAAATGCCATTTTAGAACATACAGGATTAGGGTGAAGTAGTAAGATTTTCTTGCGTTTATCAAATACCATGTACTGCATTGAGGTAGCCAGATGGGTTTTGTGGTTGCCAGCCTATAACCAGTTGCCGTAATCGGGGCCTAAGAGGACCAGGGATAAAACAACTGTTTTGAAGTCCTCTGAAGGGATATGGGACTTGATGCTGCAGAGGAGTAAGATTTCAAAGTGAGCCCATCACACTAAGACCCATAATTATACTTTTTGATGCAAACCAGCGCTGGCGCTGGTTTGCGTAAACTTTTTTACCACCGGCTAACGCCATTCCAACACGCCAGGCGGGCGCCTTATTTATGGATTGACGTTAGCCGGCACTGCGGGCTGGTCAGAGTAAAAAAAATGACTCTAACCAGGCAGCGCCGGCGTAGGGGAAAATGGGGATTGTGCATCAACAAATGGTGCAAGTCACGTTAGAGTAAAAAATCATGGCTTTAACCGGACTTGCGACATTTATTGACGCACAACCCCCATTGAAATGACTCCTGTCTTAGCAAAGACAGGAGTCATGCCCCCCTGCCCAATGGCCATGCCCTGCGCATGGCCATTGGGCACAGTGGCATGTAGGGGGGCCCAAGTTAGGCCCCCCATGCCACAAAAAAAAATTAAAAAACATATTTACCTCAACTTACCTGTACTTACCTGGACTGGGTCCCCCCATCCATGGGTGTCCTCCAGGGGTGGGTGGGAGTGGCAGGGGGTGTCACTGGGGGCAGGAAAGGGTGCCTGTGAACTGCTTCCATGGTCAGAGACCATGGAAATGAGCCACAGGTCCCTTAACGCCTGCCCTCACCCAGGTGTTTAAAAACGGCGCACATCAGGCTGGGTGCCGTTTTTTAAGGCCCGCCCCCTCTTGAGCTCCAAAATGACACGGGAGTATAAATAAGGCACTCATGCCTTAAAGTCATTTTTTGGACGGGAATGCCTACCTTGCATGTCATTAACGCAAGGCAGTTTACCCCTTCCTGAAAATGACGCACATGGAGGAATTTTGACGTTCGCTGGGTCGGCCGTCATAGTGTAAAATATGGTGTAAGGTTTGTGCCGAATGTGCATCAAAATTTTTGATGCACATTCGGCGCAAACAGAGTATAGATATGCCCCTAAAGCTCTTACGCAGGTACGCATATATCCGAGTGGAGCATGGAGTGAGTAACTTGTTGTAGAAACAACATGAAGGTGGAGAATGAGTTTAAAATTATAACTTGCTGTGAGTGGTTAGCAAGATTTGATCTGAAGCAACTTGTTGTATAGCCATTTTAGCCATGTTTTTGACATGTTATTTTAGCGAACTAGACCTGCCGTTGTGCACTTTAGCCCAGTTTCATTTTTATTTAGCATTGCTTTGTTGTTCTAGCATTAGCCACATTTGTGGTGAAGTTTTATTTTCTCTATCTGGTTGTTCTTTTACCTAGGAAAGCATTACGTTCTTAGGACAGCATTCATTCACTTTGTGATTTCCTCAAGGCTGCAGTCAGACAGGGTGGCCAGCAAAAGAGGTACGCTGTGTCTCCAACATTCACAGAAACATACATATTCTTACGTGGGGACCTTTTCTTAGAACATCAGTTGTTTTCTTATAAAACACTTCTCTGTCCCATACATGTTAGAGGGAGATTCCAGCCAGATGACCACGACTGCATGCTGACTGCTGAACATGTTCGCTACAGCTGCTCGCTTAGACTGCCGAATCCCTGGCCTATATGCAGACGGTGTGTTTTTAGACAACAGGCTTCCTTGCTCAGGTATGGGGGATGATGTCCTCCCAGGGGGGAACTTGAAGGGCAGATTAGGCTTATCACACTGTGCTCTAACATAGATTAGGTAGGAAATATATATATACATATATATTATTCCTAGTGACAGTATGGTGGGACTGTTTTTGCGCTTCACTCTTGTTATCACTATTATGCTTCTAGTATGTTTTATCATCATAGTTATTGCAATATATGCCATTTTATCTAAGCTGCAGTTACTTCAATAAACTCTATTGAACTATACTCTGCTTCTGATTGTCTTTGCCTGTGTGAGACTAATGTAACTGAGAGAAAGGAATGAGATCTGATCGACCTCGATTCCCCTGAGGAATCCTCTCTGTCATGCGCTTGGTTGCCACAATCATTCCTGCTCTCGGGTGGAGATGAGGCACTGCTAGTTGGGTGGAAAACCCGGATTGGGCCGACAGATGTCACACAGTGTGGGATTGTACTCAGTACCCCACAATTCAGGTGATTCTGCCACCCAAATCCAGTAGTCTCATTAGGATAATGAGAACCTACGCAACATGGTGCTGCCAACGTTTGGTCAGGCATTCATTTTCAGATCCTCTTAAGTATCTCTGTCTCACTATGTGCTAAAGGCACCGTAATGTTATATATGGAGACGTCAATAATATTGATGAGTTCCTCCTCAGCTAGGTAGGTAGTACCTAACCAACGCTGTAGGTTGTTCAAGGTTGAACCTTAAAAGGATCAATTCCCATTTTGTGTCCTTATCTCTGAACAAATACCTTTACCATTACCATTGCGAACCTGCAACAGGTAGTAATTGCATCAAACATGCAACCACCACTCACTGCCCATGTACTGAAAAATAGCCTCACAGGCCAGGGGGGACCAGTCACATTTGTTATTAAGGATCATCCGGCCTACAGAACAGAAACATTTTATTCTTGGATCACCTTTCCAGAAGTTGATGGGAACACTAACACATTTTATTACTACACACCTGCTAAAATATCTGCACAATACAGAGCGTTTGCATACTTAGATATCTCTATCTTATCAAGACCTTAATAATTGACTTATTGGCACCCTACCACATACAATATTACACGTTAGGTTAGGTCCTCTGAGCAATGATGGTCCTACCTCACCTTTACTGGCCACATGCACACCGCACCCTGATGCAGCAGCCTTGGCACTAGCAGAGGTTCACCGCTTATATACAGAGCTCACAGCAATATACAGACTGTTAGTACAGTTTGTAATGCAAACATCAAATACTAACCCAGCACATGCTGCCCCATAGCAACCACATGCAGTTACTGCAGGCATTAATCCTGCGACTGTACATTCAATCATGGGTTAAGTACCCACCAAGCGGGAGGAGATTCCGTTTTGGTTAGCTCAAAAAATGAATGCGCTGGTAGCAGGTTTTCCCCATACAAGTCCCCAGGATAAACATAAAATACTTACTATGAGCTTGCCATTTGGGATGGTTCCCACAGTAGATAACTAATACTTGGGACACGGTATTTGCCACTCCCTATACTATAGCACATGGTACACCAACACTTGTCAATCTTCTGGAGGTGTTAAAACATATTCAAGATGAATGCAGGGCTGTCCCGACCCTTGATTTGGGGATGCAATTGATGGGCAATTTTGCCAGAGTGTCTTCAATAATATTGAGTAATCTCAAAGGGGAGGCAGTTGCACTAGCAGTGTGCATGCAGCTCTGGGACGTTCCTGCACAGGATCAAGAACGTGAGTTGCCAAAGATTATCGCCAAGACTTACTCTAGTACTGGTCGAGATAGTCTGGGGCCAGACCCATTAAACCACAATTACAGTCTAATAAAGTGTCTACCAAGCAAACACCTAAAGGTTCTAGAAAACGCTGGGATAAAAAACAACAAACACCTAAAAAAAAAAGGGGAGACTCTCCACATTTGGAGACCCCTCAAAACTGCTATGATCTTAGAAAAAGAGATAGTATAAAATGCCTGACAGATATCAATGTACTGATACATGCCAATCTCGTTCCTCTCAGGATTCACTGAAAAATGCAGTAACAGTGGTGGGTGGTCAGAGCAGAGAACAGAGTATATGAAACAGAGAAAGGACTCACAGCGCTTGTCTGAACCTTCTGTTAAGAAAGAAGAGAAACTTCCCCAACAAAAACACAATTCAAAAAGAAAAACGTGGCCGCATTTGCAACACAACATGCCACTCAGGAAGCAGCCATTACTGACGAACAGAAAGTGGGCACTAGCCCTGCGAGACAGTGCAGCAGAGGCCCCAATAGTTTGCTGGGATCTTCAACAGCATCTGGAGGTGAAAGCAACTGATGACTTCTTACAAGTTTAGACTGCAGACATGCGTGTATCCAAGCCCAATAGGGTGTATACAGTAACTATACAGTTAGAAGGAGACATTGAACTCACAATCAACACCATCTTTTGGGATTGCATCAATACCATTTATGATATTTTGCTGGCCGAGAAGGATTGGGCACCAGAATTTGTCCGTAAACTTTCTTATGGGGAAGAGATTATTTATTGAACAATCTGTTCCCAGAAAGCACATAGAAATTTACGCCATTGATTGGGCAGTGACGCAGTCACCCGTGCTATATCGCAACCACATAGGGTGGGATAAAGATTCCCCCTATCATGTAATACCCATGAAATCCCAGCCCTAAACTCAACCCCAATATCCAATGAAGCATGAAGCTAAAGCACCTGTGAGGGAAATCCTCACACAGTTAGAGTACCAGGGTGTTATTGAACCCTGTGTCTCACAAATGAACAATCCATTGTTCCCCGTAGCTAAACCAGACCATTCATACAGAATAGTCTTAGGCTACTGACATTTAAACAGGCTATACAAAATGAACAGAGCACAGCACTTATGAACAATATAGTGCGCAGTAAATATAAAACAACCATGGATATTTCCAATGGATTTTTCTGCCAAAATATAGCACCTGAAAGTAGGGACTTAACAAGTTTAAGCGCTTTAGACTCTCAGAAAAAAAAATGCAGACTCCCACAAGGGTACAAATCCAGACCTGAACTGTTTTCAGCTCGTGTCACATTTATTTTACACGACGTTGACCCTGAAGTGTTGTCCTTCATAGGTGACATCTACCTCACAGACGATGACCTCATGCAACATATAAGACAGGTAGCCCACATTGTTGTGGGCTTTGCCAAATTAGGCTACAAATTCAATTTCAGAAATACAAAAATAGCCTTCTTTAGTGTCCTGTTTTTGGGATATGAATTATCAGATGAATGCAAGAGCCTAGCACCCCAATTTTTTGAAAAATGTACACAACTACAACCTCCAAACACCATCAAAAAGCTCCAGTCTTTGTTGGGCTTTTTACATTTTGGCAGAACATGCATTCTAGATTATGCACAATGCATTAAACCTTGACCTGACTTGTTATGTCCTGACTTTTCCAGTAAATACTGGAGAGTGAAACAAAACTGCATTCTGGGAGCATTACAACAAGACATGCTTGCAGCTAATCACTTACATACAAGGGACAAAAAAAGCACTTGGTCATCAGAGTGATTGATGGTGCCATTGGTTTCTCCTATGTAACATTCACTGAGGTTGAGACCGTCCCTATTGCATACAAATCACCTTTGTACTCTGCAGCAGAACGTTTTGCCCCTACTGAGAAAATTCTCACTGTTGTTCAGATGGCTGTCATTAAAGAGAGACATCTGGCCCATGGGAAACGTATCATTGCCATATCTCTGATCCCGGCCCTTAATGCTGCTACTAAAGCTAGCGTTCCCAGCGCTAAGGCCTTACATCCATGTTGGATTCAATGGGCAACGTCTCTGACGGCCACTGATGTTGACGATATTTTTTACTCAAAATTACAAACTCAAGAATTTTTGCAATACGAACTTGAATACCCAGTTTCAGCAAATACATTGCCTATTGAACAATAACAAACGATTATGTACACTGATGGCTCAGACCAACCAGCTACAGGCAGAAAACATCATTACTCTGCTGCTTGGGCAGTCGTGGGTGGCTACATGAAGGATGGTGAATTCCTTCCACAGTATACTTATACGCTAACCTTAGGGGACTGCACTGAACAATCACACGGATCTAGAACAGCTGAGGTTGATTGTCTGTGATTCGTACTATTGTGTCCAGTCCTTCAATAAATATCTGCATTACTGGCACCAGAATGGGTTCAAAGATTCAAAAGGAAACACCATCAAATACACTTCTGTGGGGGAAAGTAGCGGATCTGAAGGAAACACTACCTAATGTCCATGTTGTACATACACTAGGACACCAGTGTGTTCGAATACACCATGCTGGCAGTACCTTGGCTGATGAAGTAGCCAAATCAGCAGTAGCTACGGCTTAGGTTGCTGAAGTAACCTGTTCTAGAACAAAATTGCATGATGAAACACTGGCTGCTGTGAAAGCTTCGGCTGATGGCACGCCCATGCCAATGGGATATCCTGCCAAATATTCCTGCCACATACCATGCCTCAATACTGCCCTGGTCGTAATAAAAGGGGTGGGTAATTGTGTGATTCCCAACAAAGATCGAAGACCAGAATTGATCAAAGCAGCGCGTGAAGGAGTTGCTTCTGCTCATACTTGTGTGGCAGCTAATATATCATTGTTGCAAGCATGTTACTGGTGTCCAGGTCTATATAAACAGACCAAGCAGTATGTCCTTTGTTGTGACATCTGTCAGCAGATAAAGGGGTCCACCATCAAACGCCCACTGCAGACACCCCTCCTAATTTCTAACAAACCATTACAATGTGTGTACTTGGACCATTGTGGTCCCCCGATACCTGACAGTGCATACAAATACATTTTAGTCGCTGTTGAGTCATGCTCCACATTTGTATGGGTTTGTCCACAACACTCGGCTGACGCTCAAGCTGTTATTAAAGATTTGCAAATCTTTATCTGCACATATGCTGTTGCGGCTTTCCACTCAGACCAGAGCCCTGCCTTTGCCTCAAGGGCTTTCAGGGACACCATGGCTTCATTAGGGGTTCAACTGCATTATTCATCTTAATTTCAAACTGAGGGAAATAGTGTTGTGGAGCAAAGAAACCGGGATTTAAAATAATCCTTAACAGCCAGAGCATTAGGCATGGTTTGTAGTTGGCTTACTCACCTGTAAGGAGTCCAGAGAGCACTTAATAATTTGCCCAGAAGGTCCCTAGGGGTTGTACCTCATATGAATGCCTGCTTGGAACACAAATGTATGTTCCTGATCTTGATGGTCCTGGCGCGGAGGTGGCAGATATACCTTTTGACATAAATGAACGTGTCACTGTCTTGCAGGACTTACAACGGTTCCTTGATGACAAAGTTTCTGCCAGTGCCTTCTCCTTGCGATTGAGGGATGTACCAATAACATCTACCACCCGGATGAAAAGATTGCTGTGAAAGAGGAGTTCAGCTCTTCCTATCGTGCACTGGTTCCAGTCCTTGGAATACATGGTACCAGAACTGTCATTTTACCACCGCTGCCTGGTTCCACAGAAAAGTGCTTCATCTCCATTGACAATGTCAACTACACCATATGGCCGATCCCGCACAGCAGACCTAAAGGACTCCTGTGTAGTACCAGAATCCCTCTCATGACAGACCAGGCTGTTCCTCTACAGGTTTTAAGCAGCAACGCTGACACCTCTCCGAGCTTGGGGAGGGTGAAAAATTATCTTTCATTAATTCCATTAACTTCGTCTGTGACAAGTAACGTCAACAACATTGAACAATTCAACTTAAATGCTACACAAATTAATGATATTGTCTACTATGGACCACTGCAAGACACTTCTGCTAGCTCTCCCCTTCCAAACACGGCTCCAGTTTTTGCATAAACTGCTTCTGGATATTTTGCTGACATCAGTGACACTTTCACCGACTCATCTGCCTCTACTACAACAGAAATGTCAAGAGCACATAAGCTGATAATTTGGCTTAAAACTAACTATTTTATTCTTCCATGGAACTATCTGTGGCTCCTATTAACTATACTTACCTTCCTCCTTTGGATTGGGTTTGTCATTGTTTTTTTTTTTTTACTGATACATGGTCATTACTTTCCTGAATGCTCTACAGTTGAACTGGTGGATGAGGTCCTGAAATCACATTTTTCCTCTCACAAAGTCTGCAAGGACTTTTCCTTAGTAAACATTTCCACTATACCAATTCCTGATGGGATTGTTTGGGATGAACTGTCATTTGATATATATGGCTCAACGGAAGTCTTCCAAATGTATTTAAATTTTCCATGGTGATGTTATAACACTTGAAGTAGTTTCTGATGATTGGGATGTGAAAACAGTTGATTCTATGTCTGATTTGCAATATTTCACTGTATTTGAAAGTGAGGATGTTTATCATTCCAAAGAAAATTATGGAGATATGTTCTGTTATAATTATTATGGACATCATTTCATTCACAGAGCAAGTACTCCAAAGACTATTTTCAATTATACGCAGTGGGAACACTTTCCGACTCTGCCAGTTGGAAGTTCAAAACGTATACTGAAAAGTTTGCATATTTCTCTGGGCACAATGTGAAAAATGCTGAGTCGTATTATTTTAAATTGCCAGTCATGGAAAGTTAACATATTTTATTGACTGGTACAAAATTGATTTATTCTGATTCGTTTGTTTCCAGGTTAGCTATAGAAGGCTATCAATATTGATTGAAGTAGATAGACTTAAAAAGTGTGTGGGGAACTAAAAATTGGTAAATAAGGGGAAATGAAGCGTTATTTAAAGCATGGTTAATACCGGTTCAATTGATACTTTTAAATGAAACTGTACAACAGACAAGTTGTTTAGGCTTGGCAAAAATAAAGGATTTCAATGTGCCCAGTATTCCTGCCCCTGCAAAATTTTACAAATGGCAAAAGTATTTAAATGCAACTGAAGATCAGCTCGTTGAGTGGGTCCAGAATGGAACTTTTTACACATCACTTTCACATGCTGGTGGGTGGTAATTGTGGCCAGTAGACACCAATGGGTGCCATACACATTTTGTAAACTCCACGGGGGTTCGAAAAAGGCCAGACCCTCACTATGTGTCATCAGAACGCTTGAGTATAGTTACAACATTTAGTGTGGGGAAATTATGCCAGCAATGGTTGAACAGTTCCTCACTTGATACTGTTAAAGCACACCTCAGTCTCCTGTCTAACAATACAGATTTGCAGGATTTCTTGTTAGGCCCCAGAAGACAATGTAGAAAGTGCTTCTTAAATGTAGTATATAATGACATTTGGAAACTTTCCCAACAAGAAGCTGCTGCCCGGTTAAGGCAAATAGATCAGAAAAATTTACAGAAAGCATTAGCCATTGTAGATAATGGGATTAACACCTTGTCTGACAGGATATACACTTTAAACAATGTTGTCTCTTCTGCAATAGGCATAGTATAGAGTGGCATGGCATCTTTACACCATGGACAGAGTCAACTAAGGTCTATTATGCAGTTTGGTTGGACACTACTAACATTGAAAGCGGGTTGCGTTCCATGGTAACACATGAGCACAAGGGACATATTTTAATCATTTAATTTAAAGTGTCAAAACCAAATAATGGCCTTGTACTGTGGCTGAAATACAGTCTGCTGAATGGTTAATACACCATTAATCTGCCTATTTCAATGCTTCAATTCACATCCTGCTTGACACACATTTCAGTAGGCAGATATGAAAGGCTGGGAGATAATTATATACACAAGATATGGGAGCTTCCCTTTTCGTACAAATATTTCAATGGCATGAAAGAAGTATTTCTTAGCAGCAGTGAATGCAAGACTTCTGCGAGCCATTCAATAGTTTGAAAGCATCTGTCCTTGCACGGGGCATGTAATGCCTTGGCAGTGAACTTGGCTTGCTATCTGAAGGGAGTTCGAGTCCCCTGCATTAGACCTGCATTCCAGGTGCTCTCAAATGGAAGCTATGTGTTCCTTATCAACGATAGTTGTTGAGGAATGCGACCCGGAATAGCTTATGTTCTTTAGGTCTCCCAAATTGATAGCTGTTGCGACAATGTCCTTTTTCCTCTACACAACAAAGGAAAGGGGCAGAGATTTGGCCTCATATTGCTACTTTAGATGTGAATTTTGTCAAGTTGAGCAGACTTAAGGCTATATTGTATCAGAAACATGTGGCACTTACATCTGCGTGTGTGGCCTATGCGCTTCAAGTTGCGAGGTTATCTGCAGAGATTCAGGCCCGTATAGTACAAACTTTCTGAGACACTTTGGTGAACTTGGGCGACAAATATTTAACTCATCCAGTACTACTGGGGTCACACATTTCTTTAAGACTGTTGGTCCTGGTTTCGTTCACACCTTTTGCTCTATATTTGGCTTAATACCTCCAGTCATACACTCACTATTTTCAAGTGTTTTCAGAGAATTTCCAATCACTTTGGCTATAATAAGTGGCATTCTGCAGTTGCTATTTTTTTGCACAATGGCTGTCCCTTCACAAGAAGGAGGACTGAAAGCGCTCAGAACTGTTTCCCTGATCTTATTCGTTCTTCAAAGGAAAACATGGCTAATGGTCTAAAATTGGAGACCCGTTAAGACGAGGAGGCAAGATGCAATGTTGCATTGTAACCAAAATTGTACATTTTACATATCTCACTCGTTAACCCTTGCAAGGCATTGATGCACTTTGCAGTGAGAAGCATGCAAATCTTGAACCCAAAATAAGATTTAAATAATAGATGAATGTTAGAAATGGGTTTTCTGGTTGGCTAGGGTATGCACCTAAGCCAGGAAAAACCTAACCACTCTAGTCAGGGCAAGGGAGTTACACGTCCAAGATAACCCCTGCTCACCCACTTGGTAGCTTGGCATGAGCAGTCAGGCCTAACCCGGAGGCAATGGGTAAAGCGTTTGCACAACACATGACACACGTGACACAATATATGCAACACAAAGTAAACACTGAGCTATGTAAAAATAAACTGTATTTCCCAAAACATAATTAGATCGAGCCCAACATGTCAGTAATACCAGGCTACCTTAGCAATTGTCAGAACGTTACTGAGGTTACTAATACTCTGCACGAATAAGCAGTAGCCACAATAGAACAAATAGGTACTCAGAATTCTGCAACATAAGCTGAAGTCAGGAATCACGGGAAGAAAGAAATGCACTTGTCGTAAAAGTATTATACATGCCTAAATCAGGAACATTATAAAACCATATGGCAAGTAATCAAAACATCACAGCATGTCCGGCCCCTAAAAGGCACATCAGCGCAAAAAGACACAAGCTAACATAATTAATCCACCACATCCATACTAGGAACATTTGAAGTCATATGTTCTTTGAAAATACCTGTTTTTATGCGGCCAAGGCACCTCTGGTGCCGTGATGTGGACAAGTGAGGGGCCCCCGGCCCTCCTTGTGAAAAACGGGGGCTGTGTGTTGATCCTGGGGGGAGGGTGGCGGTACGCACCTCCCCAGCTGTACTATTGGTCCCCTCCTAGGGCGAGCGCCGAAACCAGGATGGCTCTGGCCCCTGGGGGTCCCTGGGGCCGCAGTCGGCCCTCCCACCGACCGGGAAGCCAGGGCGTCATGCTCTTCTGCAGCTACTGGGGGTAGGGGGACGTTACCCTCTCCTCCCCCGAGTCCTGCTCTCCTGGCATCCTGGGGCTGCTGCCATCCACTTGCCATTTGGTGTGCGAGTGTTTCCTTGTTCTCCCGGGCCGCAGTGGTGATCAGGCCAGGGATGGGGCCTATTGGTGCCCCAAGGGTGCTTCTTAGAACATGCTTTGCCCTTGGGGCACCGTAGGAGCACGCTCGCTCCTTCTTTGATCTCAGTGGTGCCCCAGGGGCTCCAGGGGCAGCGAGACTGCCGGTGAACTTCCCAACGAAGCCAGGCTGCGGCAGTGAGAACGGAAAAAGCGATTATGAGCACTAGGGGCAATTTCAATGAGCCTTGGTTGCGGCGGTGAATCTCCTTCACGGCGACTGCGCTAAGAAGCACAGGGGGCACAGAAAAGCACTCTCCAGGCGCTGTAGATGCAGAAAGGAAGCACTCCTCGGCTTTGGTTAGTTGCAGGGGTCAAGGGCCACGGCACCCTGCCCCTGGAGACAGAGGAGGGGGGAGCCCAGGGCTATCAGGCCCAAACAACAGGCCAGCACAAGGGATGCAGATGGTGGCAGATCCTCCTAGTGACCCAGCAGGTCACAGGTCAGCGCAGCAGCAGCAGTCCAAGGTTGGTCCTGGTGAGTCTATTCAATAGCGTTCTGTGTCCTGAAGATGTCCCAGTATGTCTAAATTGTGGTGGAAAATCCCCTGTACTTATACTCAGTTTACAGTTTGTTTCACAAAGATACGGGAGAGGAGGTTCCAACCAGTTACAACTGGATCTGGGAGTGCCCCCTCTCTCCTTTAGCACAGGCTACAAACATCAGTTGGGGGTAAACAACCCTGTTGTGTGAGGCCAGGGCACAGCCTTTACAAATGCAGATGTGCTCCGCCTCTCCCTTCTCTCAGCTCAGGAAGACTATTCAGTATGCAGATGCACCTCTGTTACACCTCTACCCTCCCTGTGTACAGGCTGTCTGAGACGTATGCACAAAGCCCAACTGTCACTCTGCCCAGACGTGGATTGGAGTCAAGCTGCAAAACACCAGAGTCACAAGCACAGAGAAATGCTCACTTTCTAGAAGTGGCATTTCTGTAATGATAATAAAAATCCAATTACCCCAGTAAGCAGCATTTTTCACTACCATTACAACCATACCAATCATTCCTATGCTACCCCTCATAAATCAGACAATACCCCCTACACATAAGGCAGGGCATTTCCAAAGCAATCCTATGAGAAGGCAGCACTCACAGCAGTGAGAAACCAAATAGGCTGTTTGTCACTACCAGGACAGGTCACGCTAGTAGGGACATGTCCTGCCTTCTACATACATGGCACCCTGCCCATAGGGCTAGCCAAGGCCTACCTTAGGGGTGACTTACATGTAGTAAAGGGGGAGTTCTGGGCCTGGCAAGTATATTTAGATGCCACGTCCCTGTGGCAGAAAACTGTGCACACAGGCCCTGTGCTAGCAGGCCTGAGACAGGTTTGAAAGGCTACTGCAGTGGGGGCACAAGCAGCGCTTCAGGCCCACTAGTAGCATTTGATTTACAGACCCGGGGTATAGAGATACCACTTTACAAGGGATTTATGGGTAAATTAAATATGCCAATTAGGCATAAGCCAATCATACCATGTTTACAAGAGAGAGCACATGCACTTTAGCACTGATTAGCGGTGGTAAAGTGCCTAGAGTCATAACGTCAATCAAAAAGGGTCAGAAAAATAAGGAGGAAAAGGCAAAAAGTTTGGGGAATGGCCCTGTAAAAGGGCCAGGTCCAACAACAAGTAATATTTGCTTCAGTTTTATCAACCTGAGGTTAGTTGTGGTAGGTCTGTGCTGTCCTGTTCTCATGGGGTTAGTAGTGTTTTGAGTAGGGCTAGAATAACAGAAGTGGATTATAAAAGGGATAAATGTGAGTTGTTATTGGGAGTAGTGAACACATGCCCCTGTTAGTTGGGTTAATTGGAGGCACATTACAAAAATGCAATGCTTTATATCAATAAAGATAGGTACATATTAGACCCGGGCGACAAACGCACAGGCCCTATTAGGACCCTCAGCCACACAAAACGACTGACACTGGACATGGTAAGTATGGTGGCTATGTGCTCTGGCCAGGAGCAGCTCCAGCACCTTTATTTAAGCCCTCAAGCTGTGCCCAGCCCTCTGGATGTAGGCTCTTTACATTGTATGGCAGTGGCAGGGTTGCTCACTACACCCCTTATAACCTTTTTTTTAAAAACATAAGAGAAAGAGCGGGATAACAATGTCCACACAAAGGTCTGGTGATCAGCCTCTGGTTGGGCCCTGGGTGGGATCTCACTGGATACGAATGGCTACAGATGTTAGCTTCTCTGTTGGTGGTTGTCTGACCCTCGTCCCCTGACAGTGGCTTCAGTGTTGTGTTGGGTTCATTCTTGGAGTGGTCTATTGGGGTTCCCTCCCCTTAGTTTTCTGGAGTATTTTCAATGGCTGTGCCATCCTGCTCATATGTGACTTCCTCCTTCACAACACTGGATCCCCTTCCAGGGATTCTTTTGAACCTTGAACCCATGATACATTTCTTGAAACTTCCATGCTTCCTCTCTTGGCTGTGTTCATAGTACCTCTTACTCTTATGACCTCCCTTGTTTCTTTCTCGAAGGGTGTGTGAAACTTCCACCTAGGGTTGTGATCTCTGATGATGACCTTGTCGTCCACTTGAATGTTTGGTTCCACGTCCTCCGGCCTCAGCTTGTCTTTTGAATCTCCTCTTTTCCTGGGTGGCCGTTACATAAATGATTGGTGGCTTACACTGGAGTCCCTCTGGCAGTACATCTTGGACGGATCACCTCATCAAGAGATCGCTCGGGCGCACCCTGTTGTGCAGTGCGGGGTTTGGCGATAGTCCCTCAAAAACTGCAGTAGACACCTCTCAAGATCTTCCCCGTTTTCTACTCCAATCCTGAGTGCTCACTTATGTGTCTTCATAAATCTCTCCACTTGGCTATTCACCAGGAGCCACTGAGGGGTTAACCTTCAAAGTCGGATTTTGAGATGAGATAGGTATTCCTGAAACTCTTGTCCTTGATATAATGGACCATTTTCCATTTTGATTTCATCCTGCAGTCCCGGCAATGCAAAGATCCTTTTTAGTGCTGGTTTTACACATTCAAAGGCTCTAGATCCACAACTGGAAATTTGGTGTGACTGTCCATGACCACTATTGTGAGTTTGTTATCCAGAAAACTTCAAAAGTCCATGCCCACGGATGACTAGGATTTTGTACTGGCAGCTTGCATGATCACAGGAGTCACTGGAGCCTCCCCACTCGTGAGGATGAGGAATGACAGTTCTTCACACTTTCTTCCACTAACTGGTCCATCCCTGGGAACCACACTTTACTCCTAGGGCGCACGTTTTTGTTTTGGCAATACCCTGATGTCCTTGGTGTGCCAGTTTCTTTGTTCGGGTCCACAGACTATGAGGGATGACTATTTGATGGCTTCTGAGAATCAACCCTTTCTTGCTCTCACTTAGCTCACCTGAGAATCTCCACAGCTGTGTCCAAGTATCTCGCTCCACTTCAGTCAAGCCACAAAGGCCATCGAGGAAGTTCCTCCACTGATTTCACTGCAGTGCTTCCTTGATCCTCACTAGGCACGCATCAGACTTGGCCACTTCCACAATTTCTTCCAATGCTCTAGGGCATGCTAGTTCTGTGACCATTCTCACAAACCCTTCAGCTGTAGGGTCATATTCTCTCTGGGTATTAGGGTTGGGCACGTTGGGGGGATCACAATTAATAATTGGCTGGATTATTTACCACTGGTCGGTACTTGACTTTGGAGGAGTATTGCTGGAGCTGGGCAGTCCACCTCTCAATCCTCAGAGGTCCATTTCGAGCTGTGCCCACAAAGAGTGGTACCAGTGGCTTGTGGTCTGTAATTGCTTGAACTTTGTGACTGCGAAGGTAGAGGTGAAAATGTTTGCAGGCCCATCTAATTGCCAGCGCTTCTCTTTCTACTTGTGTTTATTGAGTTTCCACTGTAACGAGTGCTCTACTTGCATATGCTATGGGGACCACTCCCCATTGTCCTTCGTCTATAGCAGAACGGGCCCCAGGCCCACAGGACTGGCATCCATGATCAGCTCCGTTTGGTGTATCAGGCTGAAATACACATGGTGGCATCATGTAGGAGAGAATTCTTTATATTTCTGAACTCCTGCTCTGCTTTACAGTTCCACTCTCAAGGAACATCCGTCTGGGTCAGGGCACATAGAGGGTCCAACAGAATGGCCAGATTAGGTATAAACCAACCGCAGTAATTAGCCATTCCTAGGAAACTACAAACCTCTGATTGATTTCTGGGCATGGCTGCCGACCTGATGGCTTCAACTTTCTGCAGATCTACTTGTAGATCCTCATTGGAAAATTTGTATCCAAAGAATTCCACGTTTTGGTATATAATGAACATTTTTGATAGTGAAGGCTCAGTCCTCGCTCTACCAGCCGTTGCAAGGTCGCTCTCAGTTTAACATGATGTTTCTTAAGAGTACTTGAGAAGATAAGTACATCATCACTTATATTGATGACTCCCACTAGTCCAGACAGGGCTTCACTTATGGCATCCTAAAAGACCTGTGCTGCTGACGGCATGTCAAACCTCTGACATCTGAATCGTCATAGTCTTATATGGGTGGATAATGTTGTTATATATCAACTGGATTCTTCCAGCATCAATTGGTGATAACCTGAATTTAGGTCAATTTTTGAAAACTATCGTTCCCTGTTAAGAATGGCTAGAATTCCATCAATGTGCTGTGCCCCTCCCTGCAAATGGCCTACGGATAAGGCTCATATGAACACAGAGCCAAATTGCGCCAGGCTGTTTAGGTTTTGGGTCAATGACCAACGGTGATACCCATGGTGTGGGACCTGCCACTTTCTCTAGCACCCTAGCCTGCTCCAATTGTTCCAATCCTTTCTCTCCCAAGGGACGAAGATGAAAAGGTACCCACCTGTGATATAGGGCCACTTGCTGCACAGTACCATCAATGTGGAGCTTGATTTGGACACCTCTCAAACACCTTAACCCCTTGAACAGTCCCCGGAAGTCAGCAAGAATGTCGTTGGCGTATGACTGGTGGATCTGCAAAGAATACTAAGTCTAAATCCTCTGCTGTGTGACAACCCAGGAGAGTACCAGTGTCTCCCTTTATCACGTGAAACTTGGCATGTGTTTTGGTGTCCCCATTGGCCATCTTAACTTTGATGACACCTTGCAGAGGTATAGGGTTTTGCCCCCATATGTGTATATCTTAGCCTTTGTTGGGACGATTTCTGGGATCTAGTGTAAGGAACTTCTCAGAATCCATAACATTGACCGAGGCTCCTGTGTCAATGATGGCCTGTAATCTTGATGCCACTGATGTCCACTTGGCACATGAGAGGAGGCCTCCTCCGCCGATTGTCCCTTCCGTTGAAGGATATGGTAAACACCTCCTTGTCATCACGGTCCTCCTCTGGTCAGCTGATTTGGCCACTGTTCATCTGTGGATGGCCTTCCCCGACATCCTCTAGTGACAGCTGCCTGATGTGCACGCTTCGCCGTCCTCTGGTGCTCCGGCCCGACACAGCACTGGAGCTACAGCACACTTTGCAAAGTGATTCAGATGGCCATATTTGAGGCACAGTTTTCCTATTGCTGGGAACCCTCTTGGCTGGTGGAGGCTCATCCCGCAGTTTCTGCACCCATTTTCACTGGGCTTCTTACTCGTGATACCATGTGGTCTCACCAGATGTTGCCTGACTTGTTGAGCTGCTTGCAAGAGCAAACTCCATTTCGGCTGTCCACCAGTTCATGGAAGCGGGCCAGGATCAGTTTCCGGAGGTTGGATGATGCCACCCTTCAATCAATTGCACCCTGATCTCGTCTTTCTTGTCGATCCCTGTGCACTTGTTCACCAACTTGCCCAGCAGCACAAATAATTTGTCCACCATCTCCCCTTCTGCCTAGCATAATTGCAGAGTTTAAATATCTCATAGTCCAGGTTTAGTTGTGGGTCGAAACACCTGCTCATGGCAGCTACGGTGGCATCTAAATCATTTGTCAGTCCCAATGTTGGGCAAATCTTCAAACAGCTCATACAGCTCATCACCTCCCATGTGTGAAATCATTGATCTTTTAACAGCTCCGTGCATTTCATGCGTGGCACAAAAGTAATGCTGCAAGTGTCTAATCCATTCTGGCCACTTAGGCGTGGCTGTCGCAGGTGTTCCAGGAGGTGGTACGAGAAGTCCTGTCAGGACTCATAGGGGTGACCAATGTGAGTGACGACATCCAGATATATTCCAAAACCCTGGAAGAGCACCATGTACGCTTGAGAGCCACATTACAGAGCCTAGTGGAGAGAGGGTTACACTGGAGCAAGTGATGTGTTCTAAGCCAACGAGGTTGAATTTTTTTGGATACCGATTCTCGGAGAAGGGTCTCCAGGTAGACCCTGCTTAAGTAGAAGCCCCAGGACTACCGAAATACCAAGAAGTCCCGTTGAAGTAAGGAGCTTTCTGGGAATGGCAGGAGATTCATCCCCAAGTTTTGCAATGATCGTTAAGCCGCTGAAAGCCCTAACAAAAAAGGATAACCCCTGGCTGTGGGATAACAAGACGGATAAAGCATTTCAAGACGTCAAGGCGGCCCTCCTGCAGGATGCAACAATGGCGTACTTTACTCCTTTCCAGCGCACTGAGCTCATCGTGGTTGCCAGCCAGGTTGGGCTGGGAGCAGTGCTGATGCAGATGAAAAGAGAAGGAGAATAGGTGCCCATAGCCTACACGAGTAGCCTACACGTGCGGATTGAGAGGGAATCGCTAGCTATCCAGTGGGTGTGTAGACACTTCCATTTGTATCTCTGCGGACACAGAGTGGTAATGGATCACAAACCGTTGGTGCCGCTTTTTTTTGGCACGGCCCGGAATGGAACCCTGACGATAGAGAGGTGGGCCCTCCAACTACAGCCGTACACTTTTGAAGTTGTCTACCGACCAGGGGCCAACAATCCAGTGGATTACTTGTCCTGCCACCCCAATGAGGTTAGCCAGGAGACCCAACAGGAGAAATACATGGGAGCAGAAGCATTTGACTAGCTGGTGGTTGAAGCTGCATGTCCACAAGCACTGACACTAGATTAAATCACAACAGCATCAAAGAAAGACATTGGATTGCAGCGAGTGGTGGAAGCATTTCAGGGCTGGTGTTGGAGCGTCGGGACCCACCGCCAAGATGGACACTCGGGCAACCCAGCTGAGGAGAAAGTGTACGAATGACAGAGCTACACATAATCGACAAACAAAGAGCCCTGACCTGTGGGAAGGGGATACCGTTCTAATCAAAGATCAACATCCCGGAGGCAAATTCAGCACTCCCTTTGAGAAGGTGTGGAAAGTGTTACAAGTAAAGGGGACAATAGTGACTGTGCGTTGGAAAGACCCGGAAGTGACCACAACGTGTCCTGGTTCAAGAAGGTTGGACAGTGTGGCTGTGATGAAGGAGAAGATCGGGGAGGCAAGGAACCTTGGAACCTGGCCAGAGAAGGAGCAGAGGACTCACTGAAAGAGACAATAGTCACTGGCCAGGGTAGTACTAGTCCTGGTGAGGTGAGACTTTCGAACTGCGTTGCCGAAGAGATGCCTGTTCCAGGTAGGGCCGAAAGGCTGAGGGAGCATCCAAATAGTTGAGGGTAAACCCCCAACAGAATCGGTTGTAACAAGACTTTGGCCCATATTTATACTTTTGTAGCGCAGCATTTGCGTCATTTTTTGACGCAAAAACAGCGGAAACTTTCAAAATACAATTGTATTTTGTAAGTTTGCGCCGTTTTTGAGTAAAAAAGCGGCGCAAATGCGGCGCTAAGAAAGTATAAATATGGGCCTTTGTGTGTTCATGAGCCAAAATGATTCCTGTTGCGTTAAGTCACGTTATGTAATATTGAAGCCCTTTTGTTCAACATTAATAAAATTAGGAAGGGATGTAGTAAACCACCCACGTGACCTGTTACACATACACCCCGAGAGCCATGCGCATCCCGAGGGTTTAAATAAGGAGGGATTTGCCGCTAGAGGCAATCCCACAGTTACCCTCACACTGTGCGTCCAGGTGCCGTTTTTAGGGTTGAGCCTGCGTTGCATGCACTCGCGCACGCGTATCGCAGTGAGGTGCTTTAGTATTTAGAAAAGGGCTCGGAGCCCTGTCAACTTCACGTCAGTGTTTTTTATTGGTTCGTGGGCTTGCCTAATAAAATCTGCTTGCTTTGATTAGTCGAAGGCAACCATAGTCATGCCTTTTCCGGTAGCTAGCCCTCCTCGAGCGCAGCGACCAAGTACAGAAAACATGCGAGGCTCGCTGTTTTCCATCGGGCTCGTGGACTTCTATTTCTCTAATTTACGAGCGCGATCTCGCTTGGCAGAAGTCGAGCGATTTACATAGTTAATTTCACTTTTTCGGGTTATGTACATAAATACACTTGTGCCCGATTGGTGAAAAGTCGGGTTAGGAGTTTACAACGCGATCAGCTCTAACATGAGCAAACGCGAGACCCGTTGCATTGTAAATGCTTGTTCAGTTTGCATTGTACCAATGGAGGCCTGCCATGTTGAGGCGTTAAGCTACCCTTGATAGTTAAGGTCTGGTATGCTGGGGCCTTATGGGTCACTCTGAATGCAGGCTCTATACAATGTATGGTAGTGGCCGGGTGGATCACTAGAGTACACAAATCTTTTTAGAACTTTTTATTTTCCCAATGGTTATAGTATGTCATGATCACGCTGACGACATTCCAGCGTTAGTTTACACGAATCCTATTTTGCGTCAGAGAATGTCAGAAAATCTACAAAAGCCAGTACTCTTGTTCTGAAAAGAGCCTCTAGATGGAGCTCACACTGCATCAAACACTAAAAATGTTTTCAGCTTCGCGAAACTTTCAAATATTCAAACTGCTCGCTGAGTCACCTTGTTATGCTTATATTGATAGAAATTAAATAATCCACTTTAATAGGGAGCAGGAAGCATATTTTTCTTGAGGGAACAATAATTGTGCGGCGTCTCATAAGCAGCAGAACGATGGGCGTGTCTGTACCTATAAATATTGTCGTGCCCCAAGGTCCAAAAGTATAAACTTTTTCCTCTGGATGAAGGCATGCGGACCACTGAAAACTATTCCTAATTTTTAACATCAAGCTGTCAAGGAGTTGACAAACGATCCACTGAACAAAAACTTAAAACGTATTATTTATTATTTTATATCTTAAATCACTACCTACCCTAGAGACAGCTGCGTTCTGTGGCAGCGGTTAAGTAATGAAAAAAAGAAAGTACAAATGATTAAATGCATAGGTGCAGTAAAAATCAAAAGTATGTAGGATATCCAAATTTATGGAAAAAAATAAAAATAGGAAGTCAGTTAAAACCATGCAGCAGTAAGTGGCTAGCTGAAGCCACGAACAGTCAGCTCTGGCAGCGAAGCTGTCCGAGGAGGATGCACCCTACCTAGGTTTAGTGAGGCTTGAAATTGTGTGCAGCCACTGAGGGCTGTTTAATGGGTAGTAAATTGACAAGTTGCTTTGTGCCACTTTATGCCACACCAGTGCCTGAGCGAAACATGGGTAAATAACCTCCAAAGTTTCATGACTTGTAAAAGAGCAGGTGACAGTCTGATGGTCAACCTGATGGAGAAAGCCTGGACAGAGGCTTCGGCTTTTTGGAATTTTGAGGTGTCTAGTGAAGAGAGAAGGGAGTGATGCGAGCAAACATCATATAAGGTAAGAAACTGGGTTATTAGTTGAGGGAGGAGAGTAACCACATCAAGAAATCAGAAAAACTCTTATCAGAAAGAACCACTTAAGTTATTAAATTAACCTGAGCTCAACCCCCTGGTCGCAATGGCAGAGAACAGACATTCTTAACTTAGAGCACCACGTATTTCTGTAGGACTAAAGCAGTAATAAAGTTGAAATGCAAAATAATAAAAATCCCAAAATGAATGAGAAAAACAGAGTACAATGTAATAAAAATGGCACTAATGTTACAAAAATTCAATAGAGAGAACAAGAAATATATAAGTTTAAAGTAGCAATAGCACCAAGAAGCACAAACAACAGGTAATAGTCAATGGTTGTGGCAGACCAGGACTTAGGTGTAGTTTGATGCTGACCGTGATGCAGTGTGGGTCAGATACAGTAACCAGGTTTGCCCTGTTCAAAGATTTTCACTTCTGACTTTAGTAGGTTAAGACCCAATCCACCACAGGAGTATATTTCTAAATGCAGCCCAAGGACCTCAAGAAAGGCACTTACAGACCCCTGGCTTGTTAGGCAGTGTTCAGTGCAGGCTCAGTTGCTATTGATCACCTGGACAGCTGCAGAAAAGGCCTCTTGCAGGTTGATGTATCTGCATAACTTGAATAGAAGGTCAGCCTTGTGGCCCCTGGAGTTCACTTATTTGTCTTAGGTGAAAGAAAGAGATCAGGTCCAGTCCTCCAGGGCTCTTCTCAGGTTGCAAACACCAGGTTCTGTCCTCTTCTGATCGCCCTCAGATCAGCAGTATTCTGAAGTGGGTGTTTGCAGATTCCACATTTATGTCTGGTATGTGGGTGGGAATGACAGCCTGTGCCCGCTCTAACCAGTGGAGTAAAAGTTTGCAGGGCTAACTCTACTCCTTCTAGGCATTTTCAACATGGCAGCAGTCTTCGCCACACTAAATGAGATGTGTGTGGTAAGTTTTGGTAGAGTGGAGAGTCTTAAAATTTGTAAAACCTCCACAGCTCTTGGGACACTCAAATTGGGACCTTTGGAATGAGCGGGGAAATATGAAAATGCATCTATGTAGAACTCAATTACTTAATTCCAGTAGCATTTTGATCTCAGGAGTTAATAATGAGGGTTGTGATTCAGTTTTTAGAAGTTTTATTAATTGTTAGTTTTCAAATCTTATCTTTATTTTTATTACTCAAACATAAGTAACAGAACATAGCATTCAGCATGTCCCATAAATGTATCCCTAAACTATATTTCTAAATCAAGAAAATCGAGTAACTCTGAAAGAGTTTTCTTGTAAACAGAGCAATCGAGATTCAGCAACATAAAACCACCTGAGTCAGAGAATATCAAGAAAAAGCATAAAATAGCAAAAAGAAACAAGTGACAGAGTCTGTTTAGCCTGTTAAGGGTGTTCCTTTGCAAAATAGGAAGAATGTGCTAGCCAAGGAATAAGAAAGACATCTCTGTAGCGCGTAGCTTCTGCATAGTGTTGCATCATCGTATCATGTATACCTTTTCATTCCCTGGGACATTTTTATATGAAATACAATGATAAAAAAGGTTAAACAATTTAACAGATAAGTGCGCGATTATCCAATAGGAAGTAGAGAAAGATGTGCGAGAGGAACATTTTCCGTCAAGATGGTAAGTTCTAACAAAGAGGCTTCTACACACAAGAAACATTCGACTACATTTTAACTACTTTGCTACATTCAGGTATTTTCACATCCATGTGATTTCTGAAAGACAAAACATTAGTGTAGGATTTAGACATTAACAGCTTATGTCATTTTTTATTCTCACAGAACACGTCTTCACACTAAAAGCCTGTTCATAATGAAAAAAAAAATTAGATTAGTTTAGCAAGCTTGAGATTCAAAAGCAGGTCAAGCAGTTAAAAAGAATAGAAAATATAACTTTTCTTTGTTAGCAAGAATGTGTCATGAAAAAGCGCCACAAAAAGAAAGAAAAAATCCTCCTGGTTCTCAAAACACTTTTTGGACACATTTTGTTGTTATTAGTTTTAAAAATTGGTCATCTGAGCACCTTTAGTACTACAACCAAGGGGCCAGGACTGGTGGGACACCTCTTGGAAGTTCAGGACTCACTCTGGCTGGGTCCTGGTGTCAGTTCAATAAGGTCAGAGCCTTATATTTTTCTGTGCCCCTGAACAGGGGGCCATCAAACTAGCTAGTGGAGACACTTCAGGCAACCCTGGTTGCTTGTGAAAATGCTGGGCTCACCGGCAGGGCTGGCCTCTGAAGGTTCAAGGCAGGCTCCAGGCAAAAAAGCAGCCCTTCCAAGTACAGCAGCAGTCCAGTGAAGTGCAAGCAGCAGGCGATCCTCTGAGAGACCTTCCACAAGTCCACTATTAAAGGGAATAGTGGATCAGAAGGTCCTATTTTTATACCCTGGTGCCTTTCTCCTGGAAGGTGGGAGAAGCTTAAGGAAAGGTTCTTTGAAGTGCATGGGATTTCCTGACTCCCCTGCCTGGCTTCAAGTTGGCAGCAGTGACAATACAGGGTCATTAGGCTTTTTATATGAAGGAAGCACACAGGTTGTTAAGATGTAAGTGGGGCTGTGCTAAACTGTGCCCCCAACCTGCCAGCAGATGGCCCATTGAGGCAAACCTAATGCCTCCATTGTGTGACTGTCTGGGAGGAAATTTACAATGTACACTGTCAGCTACAGCCAGTCATGTCACTCTAGACTGGCTGCAGGTAAAAGGGATGAGGGCAGGAAAAACCCAACTTTCTAAACGTGGTATTTTCAAAACTATAATGAAAAATCCGACTTTATAATTAAGGAGGGCTTGTCATTACAATTTCATAGGGACCAAACATGAAATATCTACCTGCTTTCAATTAGGAATTACAACGTATTAAATGTAATAAGGAATCCCTAATGTTAACCTATGGGAGGGCTAGGCCTCATAGTAGTGAAAAATGAATTTGGGAATTTTTCACTACCAGGAAATGTAAAACTTAAAAGTACATGTCCAACCTTTCAGTTACACAGCACCCTGCCCTAGAGGCTACCTAGAGTTTACCTTATGGGTGACTTATATGCAATAAAAGGGGAGTATAAGGCTAACGAGGAGGTTTAAATGCCAAGTCGATATGCAGTATAACACTGCATTCAGGCTGCAATGGCAAGCCTGGGGCATGTTTTGGAGGGCTCCTTAAGTGGGTGTCACTATAAGGGCAGCAAGCCCACTGGTAGCATTTAATTTACAGGCCCTGGTATGTGGTATACCAAACTACAAGGGACTTATACTCATATTAAATATGCCAGTTAGGTTAATCAAACCATATTTTGGGGAGTAAGCACAAGCACTTTAGCACAGGTTAGCAGTGATAAAATACAGAGAGTCCGAAGGCTAACAAAAACAAAATCCAGCAAAAATTGCAGGTCAGTAGACAGAACGTTTGGGCGAAGACCACCCTAAGGCTGTTAGGCCTAACAGCCACCCTGGTATGAACCAAGGAATTCAAAAGTTGTGAACGCAATGCATCTCACAAAATTTCTATAAATAAAATGCAGTTAAAGAAAGTGATTTGGAATAAAGATGATAACTTAACATAGAAAATACAGCTGAGATATTTTGAAAATAGTCAGAGTATGGGATACGGACTCTCACTTCAGGTTAAGGAAATAGATAACCTAAGCTATTTGAAATCCATAGCTGACTAGCAAGGACGGGTGATCACTGGGTGTGATAAAATTATGAGCATTTTTCAAAGCTATTGTAAACAGTTACAGGAACATGGGACCAACCAAAATATTGTGTCAATAATACAGTAGAAGAGAATATTGACTAGAATCAGGTATTATTATATTTTCTTTTTAAATAAATATCTACTTTAAAATAAATTATTAAAACATCTAATTATCACATAATGTAATATAACATAAGATTAAACAAATAGTTTTAATCAGTTATTTAATTTATATATACAATATTAATATATTTATATATATATTTTTTCAAACATATATTTGAAAGTATACATATATAACTAATATACTAGCTGAAATATATTAAATTTAAAAATGTATTTATCAAAACTACATTCAAGTAAATGATATTAAATACAACAATATTCTTAAAAATGATTTTATACCCCCCAAAAAAATATATCCCACCTTAGATATTCTATTCCATGATAATTTGATTGTCCCGATATTTTGTATTTGTATTTCGTAAGAGTAAGAGGGCCGAGGATAAAGCAGAAAAAAGAAAGCAAGACCATATCTACTGAGGAAACAGCCAAGTTTTTAGCTTCTTTCCAAAAACGCCAGGAAATCGTATTCGCTCCTCAGCCTAGGGGGAAGCGTGTTCCAAAGTTTAGCTGCCACCACCGAAAAGGCCTTATCGCCCCATCTGGTCTTCTTGACCTGAGATGTATGGACCAGATTTAGGTTTGCAGACCTAAGGTGGCGATTGGAGCCCTAAGGACAGATAATCTGTCCCACTGGAATGTAACGCCTTGTGTGTTAAACACATTGGCCCTCATTACGACCTTGGCGGGTGGCTGAAGCCGCCCGCCAAGATCGGACCGCTGGGCGGCCACCAATGCGGCCGCACTCCCGCCGTGGCCATTTGGAGATCGCCGCTGGACCGGCGGACGGAAACCTAGTTTCTGTCCGCCGGCCCAGAGGGGATCTCGGCCGCAACACAGGAGCCGGCTCCAAATGGAGCCGGCGGTGTTGTGGGTGTGCGACGGGTGCAGTTGCACCCACCACGCTTTTCACTGTCTGCATAGCAGACAGTGAAAAGCTGCACGGCGCCCTGTCAGGGGGCCCCTGCACTGCCCATGCCAGTGGCATGGGCAATGAAATGGCCCCCAGGGGCCCCGCGACTCCCCGTACCGCCAGCATTTTCCTGGCGGTTCAATCCGCCAGGAAAAGTCTGGCGGTAGGGGACTCGTAATCCCCTGGGCAGCGCTGCAAGCAGCGCTGCCCTGGCGGATTTAAACTGCTGCGGTCGTAATGCCATGGGAAGCACCGCCAGCCTGTTGGCAGTGCTTCCGTCAGAACAGTCTTGGACCGCCAGGGTTGTAATGACCCCCATAGTCTGCTTCAGCATAGCACTGGCAGAGGAGGAACCGGGAAGGTTGAGTATCAGGCGAGCAACAGTATTCTGGATTAATTGAAGCTTGCCAAGTGACAATTTATCAATATTAAGTAATAATGCATTGCAGTAGTCAATTTTTGAAATCACCAGGCGAGCAGCACCATGGTTCTGAGTCTTTCCTGTAGATAGGGGAGAATTTTCCTCAATTTCAATATCCAGAAACAAGATTTGGTGATGGAGTTAATATGGTTCTTAAAGGATAAAGCCGTATAAAAGATAACTCCCAAATTCTTAGTGGCACCAGTTGGCATGGGTAATTCTCCACACACCGATGGCCACCACCGGGTGCTCCATATATTTTTACTGGAGCCAAATAAAAGAATTTCGGTTTTATCCCCATTCATCTTGAGCAAATTCCTGCCCATCCATTTATTGATCTCCCCCATGCAATGATGAAAACGGTCAGCAACTTCTTCTCAGTCCCCGTCAATGGGAATAATTAATTGGGTGTTGTCTGCATATGATGTAGTCAGAAAGCAGAAGGAACTAATCAGTTTGGCTAGAGGGGCCATGTACAGGTTAAACAAAGTAGGACTAAGAGAAGAGCCCTGTGGAACACCGCAGGGTAGATGATAAGCGGGGGCTTTAAAATCTCCACAAATTACTGTAGTGGATCTGTCTTCCAGGAAGGATCTCAAGATGTCAAGAGCTACACCCCTAATGCCTGCGTGAGCGTGATGCAGGCGGTGTAGAATAATTTGAGGGGAGATTGTATCAAAAGCTGCAGATATATCAAGAAGCACCAGAATAGTACCTACTCCCTCATCAACTAGTTTATCAATCGTGTCCGAAGTTGTGATGAGAGCTGATTCCGTGCTACGGTTTTTCCTAAAGCCAAGTTGAGAAGGATCAAGGCAACCTGAATCTTGAAAAAACTTAACTAGTTCTTTATTAATACGTTTTTGAAGAATCTTTGATTAAAAAAGGCAATAGTGCAATTGGTCTTAAATTCTTAAGATCATTTGACTTGCCATCTATCTTCTTTTTAAGGGATCACCACCGCTTCCTTCCAAGAAGATGGAAACAAGGCCAAAGTCAAGATCTCCTGAAATATGGGAGCAAGGGTGGTTGAAACCAGATCCGGGACCAGCTGTAAGACATGAGGCGGACATTGATCATTAGGGGAACCAGTTTTAATAGTTGTCATAAGGTTACTTATCTTTTCTGTACAGAGAGGCTGAATATTGGATAATGTCGGGTTGTCCTCTCTAGTAGAGAGATTGCCAGAATCAAATAGTTCACTTGTGACCAGGGGTAATGGGAACTCTGCCTGAATATGTAAGATTTTACTTTCGAAAAAGGTAGCCACTTTATTACAGAATTCTTGAGAGTTCTCAAAGTCTGCAGGCTTATCAGCAGTAGTGAGAGAGCGTACTTCCCTAAAGAGTTCTCTAGGGGTGTTTACCGCTTCCTCAATTCCGCAGGAATAGTATTCTGACTTTGCCATATTAATGGCGATTTTGGATAGCTTAAGGGTAGCTCTACGTTTAACCCTTTCTATGGGGGTGGGGTCCAGCCTCCATTTCCATTCCTGCTAACGATATTTCCTTTGCCATTCTTTGAGATCATTTGTAAACCACGGGCAATTAACTTTATTCCTCCTTAAGGGTCCTGGTGGTTTACAAGGAGCTGACTGATCCATGGCTATTTTAATAACCTGATTGAATTTATCTACAGTTGAGACGGGAAGACCCTCTATGGCTGCCCAGCCGGGCCGACAAAGCCGGGTTTAAGTGAGAAACTTTAATGCTGTTCCAATGTCTAACTGGTTTCTGGTGAGGAAGGTCAGTTGTCTGGAAGGCCGCCAAATGGATTGGCCTAAAACTAAGGAAGTGATGGTCTGTCCAGTCTAAAGGCCTATTATCTATAACCGTAAAATCATTATCAAGGGCAAAAATACCATCCAATGTGTGGCCAGCCCTATGGGTGGGAGACGTAACTATCAAATGCCAATCTAAATCTATCATAAAATCCAGAAACTCCTTAACATGAGGATTATGACTATCATCAAAGTGGATATTGAAATCCCCAAGAATAATCGCTCTGGGGTTCATAGTTATTGGTTCAATGATAGATGGCCAATGGAGGGAAAAAGTGGAGTAGGCCCCGGGGAGTCTATAAATTAGCAATCCCTCAGATATCAACACAGAATTCTGGAAAATTCAAAGGCGGGCACCCTCACATATATCTAGTGCCACGTTCAGCGGTTCCCAACAGCAAGTAAAAGAAGACCTAAAAATCAGAGCCAACCCCCCACTCTGCCCTGTAGTTCTGTCCAATCTTAAATAGGAATAACCCAGGGTGTGGGGGTGTGGCTGCTATGAAATCCGGGCCTGAATCAGCTTTTACCCATGTTTCAGTAATAAACAGGCATTCCATGTTGTCCTGATAAATTAAATCAAATATTTCCAGCTTATGCTTTATCAAGGAGCGTGCGTTAATTAAAGCATAAGTCATCTTAATAGTATTAGGGTGCTGAATTGCCTTAGGACTTGCTTGAGTCCCACTAAGAAAATCCCTGGGGGAGGGAGAAAAAGGGAATTTTGAAGAAGATCTTGCGGTCCAATGACAAAAAGTGCATTTCCAGTTTCCTAACTTGCTGGGAGAGATATTTGCCCAACGTTTGCACTTCTGCTAATCCTTTAGTGCCCAGAGTTTGAGGGGTGAGTAGGCAATAAAATCTTTCCATGGCGGGGCAGGGGGGATGCATAATCTCCGGCCCCTGGACCCAGACGGACGCAGATGGGCGCAGACAGGCTTGCCTTTGGTGCGCCTTTGGCGCGCCATAGGCGCATCTGCATCTCTCTGACTAAATACTGGTCGGAAGATGTCACCAGAGGCCTTCGAAGCAGGAACTAGACTGTTAACCTAAAAGCTGAGCACCTCCAAAATGGCGTTTCCTAAAAGGTAGGGGAGAGGGCTCTAACTGGCCCACACTCCCTGCAAAAGAAAAAAGTGAAAAACGAAAATAAAATCCAGCTAAAAGGTATCGCTAAAACCAATCACGTCACAATATTTTTAATCCCATATTTTGTTCATTTACTGTGCAATTTAGCCACTGTCATTAGGGAAAGCTGTGGACCATGATTATATCCTGGCTAAAATCTATGAACCTTTTATTGATCTTCTCTCCCTGCATCTAGTCCTCTCGTTCCAAAAGATGGAACAAAATCACATAGGTCCTCCTTCCTGGATGGAGAGATAGAGACATGTATTGCTATTTTAGAGATCCACAACTTTGTCCTATTGACTCATATCATTTATAAACTGTGATTCCAAAATTTGCTCCAATATTAATCTAAAATTACACGTCATCATATTGCAGTTAGGGCTGATTGGATGTAACATGGTTTTGTACCTCTTTGCGACACCACACACCATATAAATGTAGCAACAGCTATTTTTGATGTGGCTAGCAAATTAAATATTCCAACCAGAACGATTGTGTTAATTGCTGAGAAGGCATTCAACATAATATATGAGCCATATATAATGGAACTATCACTGTGTGGGACTTGGCCCACAATTTCTTAAGTGGATAGAAATGCTATATGCAAGTTTGTCAGCCATGACAGTGTTGGTGGAAGGGATCATAAATGCTATGGAGTTAACCATTGGAGACACATCAGGTATGTCGACTTTCCTTGCAGATGTTCACACCATATTTGGAGCCTTTGCTACGGTACCTCAAAAGTGTTACTTCTCCCATGTCACTTAAATTGAAGTCAGTGATTATTAACATAACCAAATATGTTGATAATATTTCAATATTTTCCTCTAACCTAGCTATACCAACTATTCGACAAGAAGCTCTTCCACTTGGCTCTTCCACTTCCAGTTTTTTTGGATTTGCAATGAATACTACTGAAACCTGCACAACATATAATTAGCCAAACCCACAGTATGATACCAAGGGGCATATTTATACTCCATTTGCGCCGAATGTGCGTCGTTTTTTTCGACGCAAATTCGGCGCAAAACTAACGCCATATTTATACTTTGGCGTTAGACGCGTCTAGCGCCAAAATATGGGCAAATAGCGTCATTTTTTTGCGTGAACGCCTTCCTTGCGTTAATGAGATGCAAGGAAGGCGTTCCCGTCTAAAAAAATGACGGCGACGCAAATGCGTCGTATTTATACTCCCGGGCAAAAATCACGCCCGGGAGTGGTCGGGTCAAAAAACCCCGCATTTGCGCCACTTTTTAACGCCTGGGTCAGGGTAGGCGTTAAGGGGCCTGTGGGCTCAAAATGAGCCCACAGGTGCCCTCCCCTGCCCCCGGGGACCCCCCCTGCCACCCTTGCCCACCCCAGGAGGACACCCAAGGATGGAGGGACCCATCCCAGGGACATTCAGGTAAGTTCAGGTAAGTATACATTTTTTTTTTGGGTGGCATAGGGGGGCCTTACTTGTGCCCCCCTACATGCCACTATGCCCAATGACCATGCCCAGGGGACAAAAGTCCCCTGGGCATGGCCATTGGGCAAGGGGGCATGACTCCTGTCTTTACTAAGACAGGAGTCATGTAAATGGCGTCTGGGCGTCGTTAAAAATGGCGCAAATCGGGTGGAGGCGATTTTTTGCGTCAACCTGACTTGCACCATTTTTAAGACGCCCTAGCGCCACTTTTCCCAACACCGGCGCTGCCTGGTGTACGTGTTTTTTTTCCACGCACACCAGGCAGCGCCGGTCTGCTTGCGCCGGCTAACGCCATTCAATAAATACGGCGCCCGCATGGCGCTTCAGAATGACATTAGCCGGTGCAAAATTTTTTGACGCTAAACTGCGTTAGCGCAGTTTAGCGTCAAAAAGTATAAATACGGGCCCAAATATGTACAATGTGAGTCCTGTTTCGGTGTTCAAAATACACCACAAGTTGGACCATGCTACCACTCCAATCTGATCAATTGATTACCAGAATTAAATAAAATCTTAAATGGACTAAATTAGCTTTTGTTCTTGCTGGTACCTGCAATCTTATCAAAGTGACCTAGATTTTGATATCTGTTTAAGACAATACCTTTATGTTTGCTGGTAATTTTCAGTCATTTTGTAATATCTGGAGTAAATTTATAAAGCGGAACAAACATCCATGCAGATGTATTAGTTTTTGCAACTGCTACTAAACAGAGTTAAGTGGGCCCTACATGATATCAGAAACTTTTATTAAGCCGTTTTTCCTTTTTGGCTATCTTTCCAGCTCATGTTTTTTTCAGCCTCTATACTCTGATACCATATTGGGCCCTGACTATTTTGACTTTTCATATTTCTATTGAATACACAGAGGGTAACCCGTTTATAAATCGAAGGACCTGGGTAAATAATAATACACAGCTACAATGGACCAAATGGAAACTTTTACAAAAAATAGTTTTATCAGCATATAAATTGCAACATATACATGCAGCACAAAATAGCATTTCTCCTCTCAAATAATATTCATACGCTGATTCATATGAATATATACAATGTATTTCTGGTCTCTAGATACAAAATTTCTTTAAAATTGTTGCCCCAAAACACCCAAGAGAATATTGTGTACGAAAAAAGTGCTTGTGATAAAGAAAGAGAAAGAAGTTAAAAGAAATCTATTTTGTTTATTATACACAAATTATGTACATAAGAGCCTGTCAATTGATCATTCTACAACAAACAGAATATGCATCACATTTAATGGGGGTAAAGTGTCAGAATCGCTATTGCTCCATGGTGCTCCCAAAACCAATCCAGGCTCAATATAGATCGTGGACGTTTCAACTCGGCAAATTAAATAGTTACAACTCTCGCCTCAAATGCGGGTCTTCATCAGGACACAAAACATATAAGGAGCAACCTATCAAAAAAGGGACACAAAACTTAAGCTACTAGTCTTTGCAGTATCACATGCTGCTTGATAGAAATTAGTGCTTCCTATTTACCTGCAATCTTTCATGAAAAAATGGTAACATTCAACAAACTAGTACATCGATCACTTTAAAAAAAATTCTATATCCCCATCCCCAGAAAAAACAAAAACCCATCAGCATCACCGTACCAAATTTAATCCAGCACTCAAAAAAGTAAGAAAACACTATCAAATCACTCACCTTGGTATTTAGAAAAGGGAGAGCACCTACAACTTTCTCCTTGTTCCCTCCTAAGAAATTACCACCAATGATTTTGAATTTTTGTTTTGATTTTATGTCAATCCACGAAACACCTTGTATGGTCATCTGGCGCTCTAATCCTAAACAATATGTCTGCTAAAATACCAAAAAGAGAGCAAATCACTAAATAATACCCATACTCCAATCAGAAAAACAAAATTGAAACACCAACCAGCTAACTTATCTTAACATGCCGAGGAGGTACACCGATTGCTCTCTCCTTCAGACGTGGAGTAAAAACCACACCCAAAAGAATTCATATAACGTCAACCAATACTCTATCAAATCACTCACCTCAGTATTTAAGAAAGGAGAGCACATACAACTTTCTCCTTGTTCCCTCCAAAGAAATTGGCACCATTGATTTTGAAAAATCCACAAAACAATTTGTATAGTCATCAGGCGCTTTAATTCCAAACCCTATATTTACTAAAATAGACCAAAGAGACCAAATCACTAAATTATGCCCATACTACAATTAAATAAAACAAACATAAAACCCCAAACAGCTAGCTCACCTTAACAAGTCAAGGAGGTACAACGCTTCCGTTCTCCTTCCGACGCGGAGTAAGAAACCCCACCTAAATTAATTCACATAATGTCAACAAGCACGTTGATGGGGAGGGGAATTGACGTAACCACTTCCACCATAGGAAAGTTAACCCTCTCTTCTCCAACATAAACTAAAAAAAAAACACCTAAATGAATTTGCATAACGTCAACAGGCACGCTGATGGGGAGGGAAAATGACATAACCACCTTCCACCGAAGGATAATTAATCTCTCTTCTCCATCGGAGGACAACCTATCAAACATACTATCTAAAAATAATTTTAAATAAAAATACAGAAATCCAGGAGGATTATTAACAGTCTCTTGGCCTAAAAAGAAAAAATCACTAAAAAACAAATGAATTCAAAACATTCAAAAACATCACATATGCCACATATTCAAAAACTAAAAACCAAAACAAACTTCAGCTCTCAAAACTTGTTCTCAAGTGGTCTATAAAGCTGGGCAAGGAAATTACTGTGGGGGATGTAAAATACTCAATCAAAACTGGTAACAGTTTCATTAATGTGTTGTGGCTACAAACCCATCATTAGAAGGGGATTCAAGTTATGTAGGGCACGCTGAATAGACTTTGTGATTGTCTGAGGAGCTAAGATTGTTTCAGAAACAATATCCCATCGGCTGATATGGTTCATGTTTTTAATACTTGCAATAAGAGTCAATAGTACAGTGGCTTATTTTGTCAATGAAATCTCTAAATGTGTTGGTGCTCTAATGACATTACAATCTTTAAGGGTTGAGGCTAGGCCATGCACTGCATGATTGTGGCTAGATTCCAAACACTTCAATATCTTTAAGTTGTAGACATAACAAGTTTCAAAACTTCCATAATAAATGGCAATTCTACTATGAAACTACTAAGACATATATGGGTCACATTCATTAATCAGTTTGCAGGTCTAACGGCTATTGATGCTAACAATTAGCCTTAATCTTAGATACTAACATCTTTTTTGTTGCACTATAAATATCAGTCCATATTAATCCTATTAACTTTATTTTAGAGATGATAAGAATATTGTATGTCGCTGTCAGTGATGGTTCTAAGAAATAATATGAAATGTTTAATATTGTAAGTTATTGATTTACTATTAATTATATGTTTGCATCATTTTCTTAACTAAAAAAATTAAAAAGAGATCCTAGGCTTCAATACTGACTATGGACCTCTTTGGAAGCACAAATATAAGCCCTTGGGCTGCATATTTGTATCAGTTATGCATCCTCCATACAATCCTCCCATTTATGCCTCCTGATATACATAAAAGAGTTAGAGGAGGATGCGTTCTGTTCCTTATAGATGGTGGTAATACTCTAAGGGCCAGATTTACAAGAACCTTGCGAACACCAGTGTCATTTTTTTACGCTAATGTGGCTCAAGGAGGCAATTTTCACCAAGCCATCAAACAATCAATCAATTTATCAGTATTTGTTAAGGGCAACTACTCACCTGTGAGGGTCTCAAGGCGTTGAGGGGGGGCGTGGAGCGTCCATAAGTGCAGTGGTTCTTCAAATAGCCATCTCTTCGAATTGTCATGTCTTCAGCTCTTTCATGAAGTTGAGGAGGGGTGTAGTCTCTCTGAGGTGGGGCGGTAGGGTGTTCCAGGCTGTGGTGGCGAGGTACTGCAATGAGCTTCCCCTGTTCCTGTTTTTCGGATGTGGGATACTTCGGCGAGAGAGAGCTGGACTGAGCGTAGAGTCCAGTGGGGTGCGTGGAAATTGAGTCGCCTGTTCAGGTAGGCTGGTCCAGTGTCGTGGCGGGCTTTGTGTGGGTGGGTGAGGATCTTGAAGGTGATTCCTTTATCTGCGGGGAGTCAGTGTAGTGTGCGCAGGTGCTGGGAGATGTGACAGTGTTGAGGTAGGTTGAGGACCAGTCTGGCGGTAGCATTCTTGATGTTCTGTAGTTTGCAGGTGAGTTCCTTGTTGATTCCGGCATAGAGCGTGTTGCCGTAGTCCAGTCTGCTGGTAATGAGGGCTTGTGTGCCGGTCTTTCTGTGTTCGAGTGGCATCCATTTGAATGTCTTGCGTAGGAGGCGGAGGGTGCGGAAGCAGGTGGATGCGACTGAGTTAATTTGGCGGTCCATGTTGAGTTTCGAGTCCAGGATGATTTAGAGGTTGAGGACTTGGTTTGTGCGGTTGGGCGGGCTTCGGAGGGTGGAAGGCCACCAGGAGTCATTCCAAGCATCGGGTTGAGGGCCCATGATGAGTACTTCAGTTTTGTCTGCGTTGAGTTGTAGGCAGCTGCTTTTCATCCAGTTGGCAACTGCTCCCATGCCTTTGCAGAAGTTGTGTCTGGCTGTGTTGCGTTTGTTGGATAGGGAGAGGATGAGTTGGGTGTCGTCAGTGTAGGGGACGATGTTGAGTCCATAGTTTCTGACGATGGCGGCTAGCGGCGCCATGTAGATGTTAAACAGCGTGGGGCTGAGGGAGGATCCCTGGGGAGCTCCGCAGGTGGTATGTGTGGGGTCTGAGAGGAAAGGGGGAATCCATATTTACAAAGTGACACTAGTGGAGCAAAGCGCCACATTAAGCATCAAACATTCTGACGCTATTGGCCTAACGACCGCATTATTATTAATTTATTATTATTATTATTATTATAATAAATGCGGCACACTCATGGTGTCATTAGGTGGGGCATGGGCGACACAAGCAAACTAGCGCATCAGTACTGATGCACCAGTTTCTTTTTAATCTGGCCCAAAATTTAGGTATTCCTCAGTATAGACTAAGAGCCTCATTTACAAGGCCCTAGCGGCACACTGCGCCACCAGAGTGTCACTTTTTTCGATGCTCCGGTGGCACAATGTGCCGAACCATATTTACAACACCACGCAAAGCCACCTTGCACGGCTTCCCAAGGCCTTGTAATTATAGACCCTTTCACACATAGCACTGCTTGAAAGGGGCAGTTCATGGGTGTTGTTGTGGGTTTTCCCATGCATCACCCATGAAATCCAACAGAATCTGACGCATTCCCAGATTTACAAGCCTGGGAATGTGTCAGATTCCTACACCTTCCTAGGTCTATTTTTTCCTCTTTGTATGTGCTTTCCATTCTACAGCACACATTGAAAAAGGAAAATGCCAAATGCCATACTGATTGTTAATATGCAGGAAGGTGTTCCTTCCTGCACATAAACAATCATCCCTGTAACACAGGCACTATGGTGCAAGGGTGCCTGCATTGGCACTAGGCAATAATTTGTGCGCCAGAGCAGGGGATAAGGACAGGAATGCGCCCTATCTTATAGAGATGGTGCATTCCTGCCCTTTTTTTGACACAGGTACCATAGCAAAAAGGCTTGTGGCACTGCCCTACTCCACAAATTAGTAAATGAGGCCCTTAATATGCAACCGTGGATTCAAAACCTGGGTGTCAGGTGTATCTGAAAACTGAATAACTTTGGTAATGTTTCTGAGGCTTGTAGCTCCTTATGCTTCTTATGCTGACTGTCTATTCAACAACATGTGCTTTTCAGAGACTGTGCAGTTCACTAGGCCTCGGCTTATCAGAACCCTCTTTTTCTGCAAAACATAGCAAAATAGGACACATATCTGTCTGATCGGTGTGCAGATTTCATTCTTTCTGTATTCCAGATAGGCGGTCGAGGCTTCAGTGTATTGTGTGTCCAGTAATGGTACAAATTACCACTACATCTTTTAAAGATTACCAAACACCTTTGTTTTCAGAAATCACTGGACTCCTACCTTTATTGCTAACTCTTCTGCACAGGTAGTGAACACTAGGTAAGATTTAACAGCTGCTGGGATACTTCCACAACACAGCCATTGGTGAATTTGTACCTACAGGCAGATGTACGTTTTGGTAAAGAGTTTTCAATTCACACTGCTTCTACATGGTGATCCAGTCCATGTAAGCTTGATCTGTACACTCTGACTTCTCCAGCTGAATCTGAAAGTATGAATGGCATTGGTTCCTCTCAGTGAAATTCTCTTATGGAGTGAACTAAGATCACATTAAAAATGTTAAAAACTCAAATCAATTTAAACAACTGTCTCTTTTTTAAATAGAGCTCATGTTGCATGATGCTCTCCCTGCAGTTTTGGAAACAATGATCCCTTTGAGGTTACCTCCTGCGTAGGCTGGCGGTGTGCTATCCTGTGGAAGGATCTGTCTTTGTTCCTTTTGGAGTTATTCAGTATTGTTGGCAAAGGCAATCACTCCAAATTATAGTGCTATAAAAAGCATTTAACGATGTAGAAGATATTTCCCCATTTATGGCAATAGCAATGACTACATCACGTATAATGTGTTTCTTTATAAAGTCTTGCGAAAAGATATATACCTAACTGGTCACGTCCAAACTTTATTTCTGGTCGTTGGTGATTCGGAGCTATGACTTATTCTGCAAGTCAGAACATGCGCTAAGGGTTAAAAACTTCATGCAGAGAGGATTCTGGGTAGACTGTTTCATTGCAGTTTAGCATAAGAGAGAGTGATTTAGACATAGGGATTTTTTTGGAAACGCCCATGAAGAATAATACAATTTGAATCTAAAATGCAGAGGGCCTAATTTGCATAGATATTTGTTTATGTAAGCATACTTTACGCTTAAAAATGACTTTTTATGAGTATAAAACCACTTTTGAAATTCAGAAGAATTGTTATCACACTTGTAAAATAATTTACTTAGATGGTGACATTTGGGTGAGTAAACCTCCATCTAGTTTTTGGGAGTTGGCTTGCCAAGGATTGAATTCCTAAAGGTTTTAGGGACACTGTTGTAGTTGGTTGGAAGTTAACTTTACAGATTTTAGGTTATTCAAATCTTCCCTCCCACCCATTCCTCTCCTGGAAAATGTGAAAGATTTAGGGCCTTATTTATACTTTTTGGTGCAAAACTGCACTAACGCAGTTTTGCACCAAAACGTTTTGCACCGGCTTGCACCATTTTTTAGCACCGGCTGGGCACCATATTTATGGAATGGTGCAAGCCGGTGAAAAGGGTAGGCTAGCATAGAAAAAATGACGTTAGGTAGATTTAGAGTCAAAATAAATGACTCTAACCAAATTAGCGTAATTTTTTGATGCTGAGGGGCATATTTATACTCTGTTTGCACTGAATTAGCGTCATTTTTCTTTACTCTAATTCGGTGCAAAACTAACTCCATATTTATACTTTGGTGCTAGACCCGTCTAGCGGCAAATTTATGAAGTTAAAGTCATTTTTTGGAAGTGGAACCCTACCTTGCCTTAATGAGATGCAAGGTAGGCGTTCCCATGCACAAAATGACTCTATGGCCTTAACGCCATATTTATACTTCCATGCAAAAATGGTGCAAGGGAGGGAGGAGGGGTCAAAAAATGGGGCAAAGCTTGCTTTGCCCCATTTTTTAAAGCCTGGGTCAGGGCAGGCGTTAGGGGACCTGTGGGCCTATTTCCATGGTGGAACACCATGGAATAAGCCCACAGGTGCCCTCCCCAGGCCCCAGGGGCACCCCCACCCACACCAGAGGGACTGCGGAGGATGGGGGACCCCATCCCAGGTAAGTACAGGTAAGATTGCATTTTATTTTTGAAAGTGCCATAGGGGGCCCTGAAATGGGCCCCCATACATGGCACAGGGTGCAATGGCCATGCCCAGGTGACCCTTGTCCTCTGTGCAGGCCATTGGGGTGGTGGGCATGACTTCTGCCATTTCTAAGGCAGGAGTCATGTGTCATGGTAGGTTTAGCACCATAAAATGACGCCAATCTGGTTAGAGTAATTTTGTTTACTCTAACCTGCCTAAAGTCATTTTTTGGTGCTAAACCCTCTTCTTCTATACTGCCAGCCCCACCTGACTAAAGTCATTTTTTTTTACTCTAGCCTACCCTTTGCACCGGCTTGCACCATTCCATAAATATGGTGCCCGGCTGGTGCTAAAAAATGGTGCAAGCCGGTGTTAAACATTTTGGTGCAAAACTGAATTAGTGCAGTTTTGCAGCAAAAAGTATAAATAAGGGGCAATATTTTGTAAGTTTGCGCCACTTTTGCGTCAAAAAATGACGTTAATGCGGCGCAAAAAAAGTATAAATCAGGGCCTTGGTGCTAGACGAGTCTAACACCAAAGTATAAATATGGAGTTAGTTTTGCACCGAATTTGTGTAAAAAGAAATTACGCTAATTCGGTGCAAACAGAGTATAAATATGCCACAGGGTATAAATATGCCCCTAAATATGTGTTAAGGCCATAGAGTCATTTTTTGCACGGGAACACCTACCTTCCATCTCATTAAGGCAAGGTAGGTCTCCCCTTCCAAAAAATGACTTTAACTCCATAAATTTGGAGCGAGACGGGTCTAGCACCAAAGTATAAATATGGAGTTAGTTTTGCACTGAATTAGAGTAAAAATAAATGACGCTAATTCGGTGCAAACAGAGTATAAATATGCCCCTAACTTCTTCCAAGGGCATGATGACATCCCTTTCTAGGACTGGGAGGGAAGTAGTGGGGTGTATGGGATGCAGTTTCTCCGGGGAAAATAATATTTCCCCCATAGAAAAAGAAGCCATTGCATTAATGCAATAGGATGTCCCCATGAGCGGCTGTGCACTTTATGCAAGTGTATAAGTGAAAGGGCTTCCTCATATTCACAATTGCAAAGTAACAAAGGTTTGCCAGGAGTACACAGATTTCCATGCAATTCCTAGGAAACCATTGAAAATTCCCAAATTTAGGCCAGATTAATTAAAGATTTGCACTGGTGCCACTCAAAGACAAACAAGGGTATTTGCTTTCCAGCGCAAAAGTTATTTTGCTCCGGAAAAGTTGCCCTTTCCTCAGTTCAAATAGCACTTTGCGCTTCATTGCATCACTTTGCATCAGTGGGCCTTACTGGAGTTTACCTTGGACAGTTCAGGGCAGGCACCCATATTTTCTGATGCAAAACCTGATCTGCTGAGATAAGCAGTCCTGGCTTTGTGTAAAAAAATTACATCTCCTTGAAGTAGATGTTACAAAGTGAAAATGCTTTCCTTTCTCCAAATAACCTCCAACTCTCGAATAACCCACACAATGTGTCTGTGCTCACTGCATAGCACATTTCAAAGGTGTAGGATGCTTTCGTTTGTCTAAGCATATGCATTTTCACTTAAAGAGTATGCTTACATTAGATCTGGTACGCTAGACAGTGCACACTGACCTCTGCAAGGCTATGCAGCACAGCTTTTTTAGTGAACCACCAGGATTTGGCACCAGTAGCAGTAAATGTGACTATGGACTGTTTTAGCCCCATTCCTTAACACAACCAAGGATCTGTGGTTGCTACGCTGTGATGTGACAAAAATAATACATCTGGGCCTTAGCTTTTTAAGAAAAGAGTACAATGAAACTAAAGTTCTACTGACCTTTAAAATATTTGAGGGTGTGGCAGGTGTTCGTAGTTCTATCTATAGTTGTTGCTTTGTAGACTTGAATTCCTAACAAATTGTCTGTTTTCTGGGACTGATTTCCTGCACGCAGTGTGCATGTGCGTGGAGATAGGACACAACAGCATGTGGATTCCATCCACATGAGATCAGGCGATCTTCCACTCAGCAAGCCTTGCACTTTTTCATTGTTTCCTCTTGAAAGCTGAGCCTGGAAATATTTATGGAAGGAATTTACAGTCTTCTTTAATTATGGAGTATTGCAAAGAAAGATAATGAACCTTCCTGTCTGCTCTGGAGAAAGGTACATGTCCATTCCCAACCAATGAAATACGTAACAAGTACAGCACATCATATATGAGATCACCGAAAAACTTAAACTGCGAACTGAGGTTAAACATCCTGCCTTCTACTTAAGTCCCAAAACATTGAGTTAAATAGTTATGTAGTGTCACAGTTCAGTCACAGGGATGCAGCTGAGCATAATTATGAGATTGTGGCAAGTCACCTTGCTGCGCTGCGGCACAGGGGAAAAGGTAGGAATGTGCCATATTTAAAATAATATGGTGCATTTATACGTTTGCCCCTGCGCTGGCACCGTTTTTGGCAGCCTAGAGCCAACGCAGGCACCCTAGCACCAAGGTGCACGGGTGCTTGTGTTGTCAGCAGGATTGGTTTTGGAAGGAAGGGGCATCTTCCTGCCCTGAAGCAAAATGCAGCACACATATAAAGAGGAAATAACTAAGAGAAATAAGGATATTTCTACTCGTTATGCGTCACCTGGGAAGGTGTAGCATTTTGGCGCATTCCCAGGTCTACCACTTCTGGTAAATCTGGGAATGCTTCAAAATCCATGGATGTTCTGTGGTAACATGCAACACCCACGGAATGCCCCACGGGCAGAGTAACACAAAGCAGCAATTTATGCTATATTGCTTTACGCCAGATTGATGAAGCCGTACAGGGCCATGCAAAGTGGCCTTCCGTGTCTTCATAAATCTCATTTTTGAGTTGTGTCACGCATGCACCATTTAACCCAAGTGAGAGTAGAATATAATATTTAAGTGTGCTTCCCATGAACTACAGATGGGGTGTGTGGCATCAGATCATTTTGAATCTGTATTAGTGCAATGGAATTCATTGCGTGGAAATGTCACGAGATACTGGCAGAACACTGTTGAGAGTAGAAAATATTTAGAACAAGATAGTTTATCTGTGACCATTTTCCTGCAGCGGAAATGTCTTTAAAATTGCAAAATGTGGAATTTCTGAAAAAAATGCAAATTTCACAAGAGCAAAAATAACAAACGGAGGTGGCATAATTAAAATTTCACCCAGGTGAAGTCTTAATACAAATGTATTGGGCGCATTAGCAGAACTCCTAAACTAAAGGTAAAATAATGTATGGGCAGAGTGGAATTTAGAAGATTTTTAATGCAGAAACTGGTATGGGTGGGATGTGCATTTCCCCTTGCTCAATAGAATTGTATGGTAATTACATGCTGTGAAAACGTGGATAAAATGGCAGTTCAAGAGAAGACTAGAAAGAGTAAAACGCTCAAATCGAAATTTGACAAATACATGATGTTGGCAGATCCGTCTTATTCTCCGTGCACAGTGATCAACGACACCTAACAGAGAGTAATGAAATGAAAAAATTGCCCTCTCTTGGTGAAACAAATTCAGTTTAAGCAGTCACTCAATAGGTTCCTGCTCTGTGATCATAGAGGAGCGAGCAATTATTCATTTTTGTTTGATTTTTGTAAATATTTATGCTCGTATCTCGCACAACCTCAAAGTGCAAACAAATTGGATAGCAGAGATGGCTGTATGATACCCTAAAAAAGTATCACCGTGGCCCCTCAGCTTAAGGCAACCAACGTTTTTTAATTCATGCTAAATGAAAAAATGTGTTGTTTTAAAATTGTGATTACTTATTATAATTGAAAAACTAAAGGCTGGCTTGATGCCAATGCCGTAGGAAGCACAGAACGATGCTCCTGATGGCGAAATCCCATCCATCCCCATACTGACGAAACCAACCAACTCAGGGGCCAGTAAAATGACATGGTGAAGCCACTGTTCCCTGTGCTGCCCAACTAAGGATGACAACTGGCACTGAGGGGTAATTCGCAACTTTGGCCATGGAAGTGGAGCCGAGCGGCCCTGGCACCAAGATGGTGGCTGCAACCTATAGTTAGGCTGAAGAAAGAGCACCACCAGAGCCAAACCAGCTACAACCCTCTGCAGCCAACTGGGGGACCACCCTGGTGAGAATTTAAGTCACTCTGGACATCAGGACAGGGAACGAGAGTACAGCCTCCCCCGGGAGCCGCCCACAAGAACCTGAGCAGCTCATGTTTCTGGGTCAGCAGGCCGGAGGCAGAAGACTGTGAAGGGCCTGGGGGAGAATGTTAGACCTGTCTGCCCTTGGCATGGTTTCTCCTGTCTTTTGGCTTGTGGCCTTCTAGATCCTATGCTGAATTTAGGTTTTTACTGGCTTCAGTACTCTGGGTATTTTACCACTGCTGACCAGCGCTAAAGTGCAAGCACTCTCTCTCTCTCTAAATGGTATTGGTAATTGGTTTATCCATGATTGGCATATTTGATTTACCAGTAAGTCCATAGTATAGTGCACCAGGTGTGCCCAGGGAATGTAAATCAAATGGTACTAGGGGGCCTGCAGCACTGATTGTGCCACCTCCATGAGTAACCTTGAAAACACGGCTCTGACCTGACTGTGCAGAGTCTGTGTGCGCAGTTTTAAAATGTTGATTCGACCAGGCAAGAGCACCCACTTGTGGGCCCAAACCTTCCATTTTACTACATGTAGGTCACCCCTAAGGTAGGCCCAAGGCCTCCCTGTAGGCAGGATGCAGTGTATTTAGAAGGTGGACATGTGCTGGTGTGTTTTACATGTCCTGGTAGTGAAATACTGCTAACTTAGTTTTTCACTATTGCAAGGACTATCTCTCCTGTAGGGTAACATGGGGGTTGCCTTGAAATATCTTTTAAGTGTAATTTCCCATTGGGAGTAGATATAGAGCTGGAGTTTGGGGTCTCTGAACTCACAATCTAAAAATACATCTTTGGTGATGTTGGTTTTTAAATTGTAAGTTTGAAAATGCCTTTTTTAGAAAGTGGGCATGTTCTTGCTTAACCATTCTGTGCCTCTGCCTGTCTGTGGAATACACGTCTGAGTCAGGATGACTGTTGGGTTGTTTGTGAATTCACTCTAAACAGTCACACAAATGGAGATGAGGTATGCCCTGCATATCCTAATGGGTCTTCCTGAGCTAGAGTGGTGGGAGTAGCTGACACCTGCACCTGAATAGGGCTGTTCCTGTTCTTACACAGAGCAGTCTCCAACACCCTGGGGCCCAGGCAGGAAAGGTAGGGCCTTGTGCGCTACAGAGACTTTTCTTTGAAGTTCGCCAACTTCAAAGGCAGAAATGGGTAAAATATTGGACCTCTGACCCCACAAAGTAAGAACACCACTGGACTGAGAACATTTGCCAGGAAGAAGAACTGGATGCCGTAGGAGGGACTGCCACTGTACCTGTTACTTTGTTGTACTGGCCTGCTGCTTGCTGCTTCGGTCCTGGGAGTGAAAGGACTGGACTTTGCTTTCTACATCCTGCTTTCCAAGATTCTCCAAGGGATTAAACTGAGCTTGCCTCTTGTTACGAAGTCTCAGGGGCATCAAAGACTTTATCTGCCAGTGCCTTGGCTCTTCTACTGAGAGTCCTGACGTGCCAAGTGATGCCAATTCCAGTCCCTGGGCCCTTCGAAGTGCAAGCTGGTGACTGCAGAAGAAAATCCATGCACTGACGTGCTGCAGCAGAAAAATCGACACAGCGCCTGTCCCACAGCTGAAAAATTGAATGCAGCACCTGTCTCGCAGGTCGAGAACTGATGGAGCTCCCCGCGACTCTATCAACCTGGCACGTCTGGATTTTCCAAGCATCGTTCCCATGGCTTCAATTTCTCATCAACCCCGCACTGCAGTAAGCAACCGAGGCTGCATGTCCAGAAATCAATGCGTTGCTTTCCTGTGAGGAAAGAATAAATGCATGGCCTTCCCTGCCAGTAAGGAACTGACACATTGCCTCTCCTGCGAGGAAAGAATTGAAGCATTGCCTCCTCTGCGCAGTAAGGAACTGACGCATCAGTTTCCTTTTCAGCACCTCACCTCCCCTGTGGCCCGCTTCGTCTTTGTTTTTGATGCATCCCTGGTACTTTGTACTAAAAAGATACAATCATTGGGACTACCAGTGCAGTGGTAGCCCCCAATAAGGAAGCTGACTAGAATCACTGGGATAAAGTCTGGGGAGCTTTCGAGCAGCACAAACAGTAAAGGGCCTAGTTCGGCTGAACTGCTGCACAAGCAAAGAGTCGAGCCAGCAGGGACGGATCCCTGTATGATATCGAGCTGGACATGAGACCACCTTGACGCAGGCCTGCAGCAAGAGCAGAGGAGCAACTGGACCCAGTGAAGCAGGACACAGATATTGGGGGTACTAGTAAGCGACCAGTGGGGAGGTCCCACAATTGTAATTATAAGGCCAAATCCACATAAAGCATAAGTGTGAAGACTTCACCCTCACCTTGTGGTGAATTTCTAGCAAAGAAGCTGTGCAAATGAATGCTACAATTGAATGATCCCTAGCTGCAAATCCTGAGCAGCACCAGTGGAAACTGACTTCCTTCACTGCCTATGGCAAGAAGCTGTCATGACCACGGCACTCAATGCCCTGTGAACAACGGAACCCTGGGGGACAGAGTAGTCCAGAAAAACCTCATAGTGCACTCCTACAAAACATATGAGTGACCTTCTGGGGTTGTCAGCCACCAAGATCCTACTCTGGATCCTACTCTGGACCGAGGGTCTCCATGGGAGAATGAGCATATCACACAATGAAGCAGGCTTGCTTGACACCCCCCACCATCTTTGAAAAAACATGTGAAAGAAGGATCAGGACATGGGTGGACCATCAGTGGAGGAAACAGCAGAAACCCCGTGGGAGGATGGTAACCAAGCCCCACAGTCTGGACCTCTCGGAGGCCAAGCCCTTCAGGACAGCCTACAGGCAATAACAGCTGCTTGGGAGGTACTGTACACTAAAATAGACATCCTTGGGGTGGATAAGGGAATCCTGAGGGATGACCACTGCTGCCTGGCAGAGTGTGTCACCACAGCGGAGAGACCTCACTGAAGTGCCCGCAGTCTTGACAATTGTGAATGAGCACCAATCCACCATAGAAGCAAAGGAGTGGATGCTCCAATTGCATGCAGAAGATTCTGAAAATAAAAAGCACTGAAACAACAAAAGAGTGGTGGGCATTCCTGAGAGAGCTGAAATAGCATGATGGCCTATTTGGAGAGCTGGCTCTGGGAGGAAGTGGCAGTGAAAGGCCTCTCCCCATTTTTCACTCTGGAAAGAGCACACAGAGTACCGGCAAAATCTCAGCTCTGAGGGAGCCCGCTGCGGCCTCTCAAGGCCAGGTTACTGTATTATAAGTACCGTGACCATATCTTGAACTAGGGCAGGCAGAAGGTAGAACTCACAGTTGAGAACAGCAAAGTGAAAATCTTTCCGGCCTTCTCGAGAGAAGTATAATGGCAATGCTCTAATTTCTTGAAAGGAAAGAAAAAACTCAGACAGATAGGAATTCCATACTTTATGATGTTTCTGGCCCGGCTGTGAATGGTGACATCAGAAGTCACCCGATTCTTGCAGACGCCACAGGAGGCCCAGAGTTGGACTAAGCAGCATCCACAACCTGAACCTAGGCAGGACTCCCAGAACGGGCATCCACACAGGGCCAGAACCTGGCTTAGGCACAAATCCCGCAACCTTCCAGAGCCGAGACTCAGCAGGAACATCAGAAGGTGATGGAGGCAGTGGCTGCAATGAGTGGCAGTGGGACCCCATCACCAGCAGGCAATGAGGGTGCGAGCCTTGACTACAGAGGGTGACCCCCTGAAACATCTGGTGAATTAATATGACACAGGCAGCAAACTGGTATTCTCAAGACATCGGCTCTTTAGTAACTATGAGACTAAACCTGGGGGGGAACAAATGCATTTTTCCCTGAATCTGGGAGCATTCTACTTCTTAAGGATTCTGGAAGGGTGGAACTACAAATGCAGCATGATATCGTATTGAGTAGGGTAGCACGCGGGTACTCCAGCAAGTAATTGTGATTTGAATGAAAGTTTAGATGAGCAATAGTTGCCTACTTGTCCTGGGGTGTGGAAGCTGGGGCTACTGTTGTTTGTTGATCATATGGGAAACCATGAGTCGAGAACCCTTGAACTACTTTCCTATGACCTTTCTAGGGGTACTGTTATATAGTGGTTGGGTTGTTATCAAGGGACAGGATGCAACAATGTCTATGATTCAGAAAGATAGCTGCTAACAGATCCAGAGGGCAAATATGTGGGGGTGATGGGCCACTTGGAAGGCAGAGACATGGTGATAGTGAACATCTGTGCCCCCAGTATGGAAGAGGGTGTTTTCCTGACGGGACTGCTTGGAACTCTGGCCCCTTATCGGATCTAATAAATCGTTATGGGAGTCGACTATAATTGCATAGCAGATCTCCCATGCGGACCATTCACACCCCCCACCGAAGGACTCACTGCATTCTTGATGGCCCGTCTCTTTGCAGATTGGCAAACAAGATGGGGGTTAATACACACCTAGCGAGAGACACACACACAGGTGCAAGACTATTCCATTTTTGTGAGCTTACATGAGTTCCACATACCCCTGGTTGCCTTTCTGTGCTCCCCTGCTGTCCATTGTTTAGTCCACAACATAGATTATCTGGCCCAGACAATGATAGATCTTAACTGTTAGAAATGGGGTCTCTAGTTGGCAGAGGTGTACACCCTTGTCCAAGTAGGGACCACAATCCTAGTCAGGGTAAATCACACACAATCCAAATTATCCTGTACCCACTGTCTGGTAGCTTGACACTGAGCAGTCAAATTTAACTTAGAAGGCAATGTGTAAAGTATTTGTCAAATAAATCATACAGTAACACATTGAAAACACCACAAAAATGCACCACATAGTATTAGAAAAACAAATTACATTTATCTGAATAAAATAAGGTTAAAATGTTAAAGATTCAATAAGCATAAGTTGATTTACCACTTTTGCAGGTTTAAATAGAGTCTTAAATCTTAGAAATCAACAGTTGTCTCTTGAATACACAAAAGTACCTGGTTTGCGTAAAAAATAACACTAACGGAGACCGCAATACAGGAGATGTGTGGAAAAAATAGGTGTGTGTCGAATTTTCCGACGCGGCACAGACTTTGCTTCAGTTCTTTTCACACTACAAGGGGCTTGCATCATTTTTTCTGCATGCAGTCTTGGTTCCTCTCTGAAATGTTGCGATCTTTTTGCCGCCCTGGGACGATGCAGTGAAATCCTGGTTGCGCTGGAAGAAGTCACAGGCGTTGCGTCGACCCGGGATGGGGATGTGTCAAATTTTCTGTCACACAACAGATGCTGCATTGATTTTACACTCAGGGAATCGGCTGCTTTGTTCTGGTTTGGCTGTGAGTTGATCTGGTAGGGCAGTGCATCGCAAGGCAGGCGCTGCATCGAATTTCAGCTTGGAAAGTTGGGCTATATCGTTCCGGTTTGGCTGTGTGGTGATTTCTTGGTGTCAAGGCAGGCTGTTCATCGTTTCTGGCAGGTCATGCGTTGATTTTTGGCACACAAGGAATTTCCTGAAGAGAGGAAGTCTTTTTGGCCCTGAGACTTCATAAAACAGGAGGCAAGCTCAATCCAAGCCCTTTAAGAGCACATCTCCGCAAAGTCAGAGGTCAACAGGGCAGCAGTCCTTCTCAGCAAAGTTGTCCAGATGAGTCCTTTGTGCCTCTTGACAGATTGCAGGTTCAGGTCCAGATATGTCTGATTTGGTGGAGTCAGAGACCCAGTTTATATACCCAAAAATGCCTCTGAAGTGGGGGAGACTTCAAAGAGTTGTTATGAAGTGCACGAGTTCCTCTTTCAGTACAGGTCTGTCTGTCAGGGACCCAGTAGGGGGATTTGGCAGTCCATTGTGTGAGGGCAGGCCACTAGCCTTAGAAATGTAAGTGTCAGACCCTCCACCCTTCCAGCCTTCCATTCAGTATGCAGATGAGTGCAGGTGTGACTGAGTGTCCTGTGTTTGTAGTTGTCCAGGTAAAATGCACAAGGAAGCTGTCAACCAGCCCTGCTCCGACATTGACTGGAGACAGGCTGTTAGGCACAGATGGATTTTAAGTGCAGAGAAAGGCTCACTTTATAAAAGTAATGAAAACAGTTGATGGACTGAATGTAGGCCAAATCAAACATTCACCCCAGTCACAGATCTGTGTTTAATCCATCAGTTTTTTTGCTCACCATGCCATTCCAGTTTCGAGCCAGCCATGTGCAAATCAGTCTTGACCCTGGTCCCCATGGGAACAATCCAGCCCTAACTGTCAGACCAGGTCCTCCCGGGTCCAGAAACAAGCATCCTGGGACCAGTTTCGGGGTAACACCCTTCTTCAGCCATGTTAGCTTGAATCTGGTGGCATAGTGAGCACGGGACCCACGTCTGGGCATACCCTTTCCACTTAGTGGGACAAATGTACAAAGAACAGTTGATGGATGGAATGTAGACCAAATCAAACATTCATCCCAGTCACAGATCTGAGTTTAATCCATCAGTTTTTTTACTCACCATGCCATTCCAGTTTGGACCCAGCCATATGCAAATCAGTCTTGACCCTGTTCGGCATGGGAACAATCCAGCCCGAACTGCCAGGTGTGGTGAGCAAACAAAAAACAATGGATTACACCCAGATCTTTGTGACTGGGGATGAATGCCTGCATTGTTCAGCATTCCGTCCATCATCTGTTCTTTTTGCATTTGTCACCCCAAGTGGGAAGGGTATGCCCAGACATGGGTCCCGTGCTCACTGAGCCACTGGATTGAAGCTAGCCTATCTGATAAAGAGCGACATCATGAAACTGGTCCTAGGATGCTTGTTTCTAGTCCAAGGTGGACCTGGCTTGGCAGTTCGGGCTGGACAATATTTCCATGAGGAAAAGGGTCAAGAATGATTTGCATATGGTCGGATCCAAACTGGGGTGGCGTGGTGAGCAAAAAAACAATGGATTAAACCCAGATCTTTGTGACTGGAGGTGAATGCCTGCATTGTTCAGCATTCCGTCCATCATCTGTTCTTTTTGCACTTTCTAAAAGTGGCACTTCTAAAATAGTAATATAAAATCCAACCTCACCAATGCGCAGGATTTTTATTACCATTCTGGCCATACTAAATATGACCTGTTTACCCCTTTCTGATCAGACTCCTCCACTCAAACAGCATATGAGGGTAGTCTTAATGCTATCCAATGAAAGAGCAGGCTTCACAGTAGTGGAAAACAAATTTAGGAGTTTTCCACTACCAGAACATATAATACACACATGTACATGTCCTGCCTTTTACCTACATAGCACCCTGCCCTGTGGGTTACCTAGGGCCTACCTTAGGGGTGGCTTATATGTAGAAGAAGGGGAGTTTAAGGCTTGGCAAATACTTTTAAATGCCAATTCAAAGTAGCAATGAAACTGCACACACAGGTCTTGCAATGGCAGGCCTAAGACAAAGGGAGCTACTTATGTGGGTGGCACAACCAGTGCTGCAGGCCCACTAGTGACATTCAATTTACAGGCACTGGGCACATGTAGTGCACTTTACTAGGGACTTACAAGTAAATCAAATAGGCCGATTGGGAATGAACCAATATTACCATGTTTAAGGTAGAGAGCATATGCACTTTAGCACTAGGTAGCAGTAGTAAAGTGCGCAGGGTCCTAAAACCAGCAAACACAGTATCAGAAAAGTGGAGGGAGGCAAGCAAAAAGTTGGGGGATGACCAACCTAAGGCTGTCAGGTTTAACATTAACCCTGTTCCCCTGCACCTGAGATGTGAGCAACCTAGACCATACATCCCTATTTGGAGGTTGAAACCTGAATCCTTGGAAGATCAAATGTACCAGGAGGTTATTAGGGATAGGATAGGGCAGTATTTCCCATATAATAGTGGCACTCCTCAAATAGAATGGGACGCCTTCAGCACAGTGATTTGGGGTCAGTGTACAGCTGAATCAATGGGGGTCAGGAGCACCTTGAGGCAGGAGGTACTAGCAGCGGCAAAAGAATTGCAGAATGTAGAAAGGCGAATACCGGGGTATCCAGATTTGCCACAGATCCTGATTGACACTAAGGAAAAAATGTCAGTTCAGGTCGAAAGATTAGGTGCTTTGATTATAGGGAATACATGGAGCGAGCTCAGGCTGAGTGGGATTGACCTGGGTCCTTGCTGCCCCTGCTTGCTAATCCAGTGAAGAGGTTCTGTCATAGTCGAAATTGAGGCTGAGGAAGGAACCAGGCTATACAGATAAGAAGAGATCAATCAACACTTTTATCTGTATTATTCCAATCTACACAGGAGCAACACAGTGTATGACAAAGGGACAGGACATGACTCCCTGGCATTATTACCTCTTCCAAACCTCAAAGAAGAGGAGGCAGAGAGGCCATTACTCTGGAGGAGGTAAAGGTGGCAAATAAGAGCCTAGCACTAGGTAAGGCAATGGGAACAGATGGGTTTCCAGTTGCGTTTTATGCCACAAATGGCAAAGAATTGGCACTCAAATTAGTGGACCTCTACAGAACAGTAAGAGAAACAGGCTACCTACAGATCTCTACCCGTGAGGCACTAGTGGTACCCTAGCTAAAGCAGGGAAACCCTGCATACGATTGCAAAGGCTAAAGACCGCTGTCAAAGCATAACATTGACTACAAGATTCTTAGTAGGTTCTTGGCTACTGGATCCTTCGACTTATGATCAAGCTAATACACCCACACCAGGCTGGATTCATCCCAGGCCAAGATACGGCACTCAACATCTGGAGCTTTCTGACACTGTTGGAGGCTAACATCTACAACCACTGAGGTGCAGCTGTGTTTGCATCAATATGGAAAAAGCCTTTATCAGCCTGGAAAACAGAGAGAGCATAAACACTGGAGTTCTGGTTAGCAGAACTCCAGTGACACAGTCAAGCATACTGACAACACACATAAGCCACAAACTATGAGCACTGGGGTCCTGGCTAGCAGGATCCCAGTGAGACAGTAAAAACACACTGACAAACAGGCCAAAAATGGGGGTAACCATGCTGGAAAGAGCCTAGTTTCTCACACTCCTTGGGTCCCTTTGAGATCAAGGGCCAGATGTAGGGATATCCTGAATTGCGACTCCCAAATTGCGAGTCAGAGCAGCACTCACAGGGATGGTGGCCTGCTGGAGACAGCAGACCACCATGTCTGTGACAGCTTTTAAATAAAGCAGTTTTTTTTTTGTAATGCAGCCCGTTTTCCTTAAAGGAAAACGAGATGCATTACAAAATGAAAAAATGAAACATTTCAGTTTCATTTTTTCAGAGCAGGCAGTGGTCCATTGGACCACTGCCTGCTCTGAAAAAATGTTTTCCAGGCCGTTCACAAAGGGGAAGGCGTCCCATGGGGACCCCTTCCCTTTGGCGAATGGGTTACCACCAGTGTGACACTGGTGGTAACTGCGATTGCTTTGCGACCGCGTTCGCGGTCACAAAGCAATGCAGCATCGCGCTGTGACTCGCAAATAGGAAGAGGAACACCCCTTCCTATTTGCGACTCACAGTCCCGTTTTGCGAGTCGGTAACCAGGTTACTGATTTGCAAAACGGGAATAGGGCCTCGCAATGTGGGTTTTGCACGTCGCAAACAGTGAAATTCGCTGTGTGCGACGTGAAAAACCGTTGCTACATCTGGCCTCTAGTCCCTTATGACTTCCTCCTTAATGTTAATTGCCCCTATCCTCACTGTTGCATTGTGAAAGTACTTTCTTCTCTGTTCAGCATTGGTGGTACCCCCAACCAAATAGACATCCTCCTTACCCACTTGCCAGTTTTGCAAATTTATGTCTTGAAGTGTCAAGCATTTTTACAGTCACAACTACTGTGATCTGCAAAATCACAGGATTGTGGCTCAGTTGAGTAGCTCAACCTCCTAAAATAGACAGAAAGTTGTCCAATCATGAGCAAGGAGGTGATCCAAAGACCACACTAGTCTAAGTTATATTTTGAGAGCAAAGGTTTTGTCAAAAAAAAGCTAAACCTACTTGTAGCCAAGAGCTTAAAAGTGAATTAAAATGCCTGGATGGAAGCCCTTTGTCCTTCAGAGGCATTCATTCCTATATTTGCTGAAATTCACTGGGGCTCCAGCCTCATGCATGTTTATATGGGAGGAGTTTTCGAGGCTGTGAAAGGCTATTTTGCAGCGCAACTGGTTTATACCTCCACCTTCGTACATTAGGCCTTTAGTTTTTGCTCGTCAGATGGTGCAAATGCAATCTACTTAATCCAGAAGTATTTCAGCAATAGTACACGAGCTTCAGTGTAATGGTTCGAATACCTTCTAACTACGTCGGCTTTTTGTGGCACATAAACGTCATCAGATAATACAGGTAAGAAAAGTGTGCTAAGGATAAATATGAGCAAGGGTGCTAGAGCTCAAAATGTTGGACATTGTAGAGCAAGGCCATGAAAAACAGCCAGACAATGACAGTTCTCCTCAAACAAAACTTCTAACTATTTGCAGATTTTTTGCCGTGGAGTTAGCGTGCTTTCGCCCAATTACCGCCCTGCCGACCGAACCATGGGTTTTGGTATTCGCTGCCTTGATGTGCATAGGAGAGTCAAAGGTTCAAAAGGCGAGGTCACGGAGGTCATCTGTGATCATGCCGCAAGATGTTTTTCGTAAAATGTAATCCTCCTAATGACAGATGTTTTAAAAAATGGAAACTTTTAAATCTCATTTTAACTTTCGGCGGGGCATGTTTGGCATTTCTATTCAACAGTAACGTTTTGTTCCATATATTGGTCGCACTCTCCAAATCTGTCAGGAAAACGAGTCACTGGGTAAAACACTTGCTTCTGGGATGGGTGGGTAAGGGGTGTGCTACAGATTAAAATCACAGCAGACTAGACCCAAGACCTCGTTATGAATGTGGCCGGGTACTTGGTCCGGATTTCCCCCACCCCCTGGAGTTACCATTCCGGGGTTCCGGTATCTCCAGTGTGGAGAAATTGCATTCCAGTATGAGTTAGACCCCGAAGGTTCACTAAGACATGAGGAATTACTGGAGAAATTGCAATTTTAGGTGCTATTTTCCCAGTAATTCCCCATTTAGTGCTAGACTTTGACCCTGGGATTTGGGCAGAATTTAGCTGCCAAAACCTCCTGGTGCAAGTTAAGAAATCTGCTGAGCTTCCACAGATCTCATACTTCTCTTGGGGACGGTAATTGCTGTAATGGCCCCATCACAATTAAAAGCCCACTCGTAATAAGGGCCCAAGGCTTTGACCTTCTGAGGTTGATAACGCAAAAACAACAAAGTGAGTAATCGGAACAATTTTTAGTTACAAATATAAATACCTGAAAAAACTGAGGTGCACACTCTACACTAAATATATTTTATTGCTAATAACGATAATGCCACCGACTACTAAGAATATACAGTTTTGCTGGGAGAAGTTGTATGCAGACCACGCTTGTCCATCAGTGTAGTAAGAAAGCAGAACGTAATAGATGCGCCAGTTAACAGCAAAAGCATCAACAGATGACATTTTGTCTGTGTATGGAGAGCTCTTCAAGGACAATAAAGCATTTCTCCTGACCACAGTTTATGGAGATATGGAAACCTGCAGTGGAGTAACTCAGAACACTCAGGCTCAGATTTACAAATCTAACTTGCAATGCAATGCAACAAGTGAAGTTGCTGCTCTTTGTTGCGTAAATGGGAATGTGAAGAACAGCACCATAGCTACTAAGGTATTGCACTGTTCTCCTCTCCCCTGCGGTGGTGCACCTTATGATATCATGCATCATAGTGCAAGCGTGTCTGCATTGTGGCCAGCATAGTTTTTGTTCAGGAAATGATTCCCTTCCTATAACAAAACTATGCTGCAAGGTAATTTCCTCTTTGTATGTGTGCTGCACAATTATGATTTTTGCTCCACTGCATAGAACTGTAACTCATGCTTCCTAATGATGTTTCAATTAAAGTATGACGGTTACACTTGGAGCTACCCCAGAATCCTTAAAAAGATATAAAAGAGACACAAGCAGTGCTTAATTTGTGCTTGTTGTTTCCGGTGCTGAGCACCAGCACTTATTTGTGATGGCCGGGACTTATTCTTATGCCTCAAGCATTTGCTGCGATCAAAAGACACATATGGGAAAGACGGAAGAAGGAAAAACGAAAAAACGTAGAAAGTAGAAAGTTGCAGTATGAGCTGAAGGGGCAGGGGTGGCCATAAATGGATTGAAGAGGCCCAAGGTGGCTTCAGCATTTCGCTGCTTCAGTATTCAATGCTGGCAGATTTAATTACAGCAGCCTCGTGTTTAAGAGAATGGCTTTGAGCACCGGCACCTCTTTATTTACCATTTAAGCACTGGACCCAAGTCCTGTCTTGTTCAATGGTACTTAGGGCCAGATTTACAAGGCCCTTGTACCTCCTTGCATCATATTTGCATCTTTTGTTTTTCACTAATGTGGCATTATGTGGCATTTCTGATGTGCCATTTTTACAAAGTGGCGCAATGCAAGCATTGCACCACTTTATAACCCCTTGCGCCACATTATGCCTGTGCTAGGCATAATGTATGCAAGGGGATGTACCCCCATAGGGAGACCGCAAAAAATGGCGCAGGAAAATCTACAAGATTTCACTGCATCATTTTTTCCGTCATTTTTAATGTCTGTACTTTGCAGGCGTTAATGTGAGGGGCCCATAATAACATATGGGCCTTCCTAGTGCTTTGCTGGACTAGTGCCTTAATTAATGGACCTAATCCAGCAAAGCACCACAATAGTGTCATAAATTATGACGCTATTGTGCTAACGTGCACCATGGTGCGCTGTATTGTAAATGCAGCGCTACCATGGTGACCTTAAGGGAACTAAGGGCGACATAAGAAAAATGGTGCATCAGGATTGAGGCGCCACTTTCTAGTAGATCTGGCCTTTAATGTGTAAAACACGTCTCACTTCCTCCTCTGATCCATTTGCTGTCCAGTGACTCACCCTTGATCATCAAGTCGAGCAAATATTTCTTACACAACTTTTACCAGCATGTTTGTTACTCACTGTGAATGCCTATTTACTAAGACTACCTGATCAAAGGCAGAGACAGTGTAATTATTTAACATCTGATGACTCAGGGTTATCAGCCTGACTTTGCTAAACTTGACTTTCATCTTTCCATTGCAAATACTCCGCATACAAAGAAGGATTAATTTACAAACCACAGCTAAAGCCACCATCACCAAACCCCCCAATTATTTCCTTAAAATATTCTAATTTGGGACACATTCACTGAAGCCCAGAGTTCATTTGCAAAGACCTTGGAAGATTCCATTTACCAGTAAAAGCAATGGGCTTTCTGAAGCCCGACATGACCTTATCCAGCATACCAAGGCCCTGATTACGAGTTGCCCATTGGATTTCGACCCATGAGTACACTCCTGAAGTAGGAGCTTGAAGGTATTTGAGGCATCCGATAATTATTGGATTCGTAAATTAACTAAACCTTTAAATTACGGCAGGTCAAACCTGCAGAAATGTAAGGGAGTGGGGGGCCTACAGTGATTACCATGGCGTGCAGATTTTGGTGCGTTAAACAAAATCTGCATGGTGTTCTCCAATAACCTATAATACGTGTTAGAGATCGCACCCCCACATAAGGTACCCCGTGGTATTGTTATTTATCAGGGGCGATATATAATGGATAAACTTTTAATCAGGCCATAAGTGTGTGGTACTTGAGGAAAAATATACATTTGAAAGACACTGCAGTGACTATGGGCCAGATGTAGCAAAGGTTTTTCCCCATTCTGTGTCTATGCGAAAAAGTGTTCGTACATATGGCCCTATGAGTGTTCATAGAATGTGACTGGGATTAGACACTGGTATGGCGCGCACAGGGCAGTGGCACTCGAACAAGACTGTATATCCCAGAAGGAGCTCCTACTGTGAGGAACCAAACTTGTCAGCTGAATTCTGGATGTGTTCTCAATGAAAAAATGAAAATAAAGGATCAGAGCTGCTTGGGAGCAGAAGTAGACTGCGGCGCTTGGAAATTAGAGTTCTACCCATGCAAAGCCAAAAAACCCGGTCTTATCTTCTCGGGTTGCCAGAGTCTCTGTTCGGATCGTTGAGACGTTTTACAGTGGCTGTTTACAAACCATTAGAACCAAATCAGACAGCCATTGTTTAGATTGGTTTGAATCGTGATTCCGCACGTTTAAATCCATTCCTCCTGCTAAATAAAACATCTAAGCTGGGTCAAGTTAATTACTTCCCATTGTGCATTCTCGGAGACAAAATAGTTCTTGGACGTATTTGTTAATTACAACATTACAGATAAATTCTTCCCACAAAAAGTCTGCCAGCGCCTAAAACATATATATTTTGTACTAGAGTAACAGAAGGATCAGTTGTAAACTTTATAACTTACATTCAAAGCAGAAAAAGTGGATCTCCAATTATTACAATGTCTCTTACTAAATAACCAGCATTTGTTTAGTCTTTTACTAGACAGAGGTTGTTTATTTAATGCGTCTTGGTGCCAGTACTTAGTCGGATATCATTTATTTTATAGGCCATGGCTACTTACCTTGAGGTTTCTTCTTAGTCTGTGAGTAGCTGTTTTCATCTTTCTGATGTAAACGCACTTATTCTAGCACACTTGCATCAACTCAAACATGCACATTGTGCATCGCAGGTATCTGTGTGCTGCGCATCCATAAGGGCACTTCTGAACATGAACACTTGATATCACACACACACACCTCACACACACACACACACACACACCCTACCTCCCCCACAACCCCTCACCCCCAACATTAGTTCTTGTTGCTAGAGACATTTTGGCAGGTTTGACCTGCTGAAATTTATCAGGGGAAAAACTGTGAAGATCTGACAAGTAACATTGAAACTACTTCAAGGCCTCCTCAGGGGTATTAAGTGCTATATAACAGCAATTACAATTATCATTATGATCACACAGTTCGTAATTCTGATCCCTGTGCCAACAAAAGTTTGCACAGTGAGTGGACTATAGTTCTTAACTTGTAATGATGGCGTTAGTGCTTTTTGTTTTTATTATTGTTTCATATCTCTCTATGTTAATCCACACATCAAAGACGTCTTTTTTAAACTCTTTCCACATCTCATTCCTTGATGTCTCCTCTACTGCCCACTTCTTTTTAGCCTTGTGCTCTTTACATACTGTTTTTGCATCTCTTTAACAAACTGATATTTTTCTCTTCTGCCGCCTGTAGTTTTGCTCTCACCCCTTGTTCCTTGCCACTTTCCACATTCAGCAAGCATGTTCCAAATATGCCCAAATATCCCACTCAGTAAGAGATGCATAGGAAACTGACAAAGGCCATAATGCATATCTGTTCAATATGAAACCACACACCTACCACAAGTGTCTTTCGACTTGATTACAAGTTGCCCCAGTGAAATTGTATCTGTTAAAAATGTGTCATAGCTGATGCAAGAAACATTGCACGACTTATCATTCTGATCCCTGCACCCTTGCAATCAGGTCTATAGCCTCCCAACTGAGAATATCACTGGAATTAATTTCTCTGTAGCTCTGAACAAGAGGTCAGTCAGCTGACCCTTGGAGTCACTTCAGGTAGCCATGGATAAAGGGGGCAAGTCTGAGGGTCCAATATAATAAACCTGGTGCCAACTTTGAGGTGGGACAATCTTCTAGACTTCCTACCACATCTGGTCCTGGAATTTACATCCTCCCTGCCCTGGTCCCAAGATGCCTGGAGTCAGAAAAGGCTAGTGTACAGTTTTTTGTGTATTTGCTGTTGTAGCTCATTTTATGTGTGGTAGGTGACAACTCTGCCCTTCCATCAGGTCACAATGGTCTATCCTGCCAATACCCAGCACCCCTATGTGATAATGGTCAGTCTGCCTCCCGTGGCTCCACCTGGTAAGTAGAGCCCCTCTACTGACTACATAAGCTTCAGGGACTTAAACTTCCACCTTGAGAACACCAACGAAAACAACAACAACACCACCCTGCTCGACAACCTCTCCACCTCAAACAACTCGTCACAACACCAACCCACTCTGCAGCACACACACTTGACCCTATTTTTTCCACCCGCAATCATGTCTCCTTCAGCCACACCACAGGACTCGACTGGACAGATCACTGCTGCATCCACTTCTCCTTCAAGAAACCCACAACACACCACCACCCACAATGGATCCCCCACTGCAATTGGAACAAGGTCACTGAAGACCAACTCATCGCGACCCTCTCCCGGAACCCACCCATCTACACCACCAATACTGATGCAGCTGCCCACAACTTCAGGCAATGGATCGACACCTGTGCCAACTCTCTCGTCCCTGCTCAAGAATCCCTCTAATAGACGCACTGACAGAAGGGCCTTCTGGTTTACCGCCGACCTCCTTGAATCTATGCAATCCTGCCGCAGACTTGAAAGAAAGTGGTGCCAAAAGCAGACTCTGGACAACCACAAAGCCTTCAAAAATGCCATCCGCATACACCACCAACTCATCTGAACCACCAGGAGAACCACCTTCAAAGACCGAATCCACAACAACGCACACAGCCACAAGGAGCTCTTCAACATCGTTAAGGACCTCTCCAACCGAAGCTCCAATACCAACGACATCCCACCATCTCAAGACCTCTGTGACTCCCTAGCCTCCTACTTCCGCTGCAAGATTGCAGACATCCACAACAGCTTCAGCACCCAGGCATCCCCGGCAACCATCAACACCACAGATCCACCTCTGACCAACCTCATGCTCTCCTGGACCCCCATCAATGACAATGACACCATCGAAATCATGAACACCATCCACTCCGGCTCACCATCTGACCCCTGCCCTCACTACATCCTCAACAAAGCAAGCTCCGTCATCGCACCCCAACTACAGAAGATCGTTAATAGCTCCTTTGAGTCCACCACCTTCCCGGAGAGCTGGAAACACGCCAAGATGAATGCCATCGTCAAAAAACCCAAGGCGAACCCAAATGACCTCAAGAACTTCCGGCCTATCTCTCTGCTCCCCTTCCAGGCAAAAGCCATAGAGAAGGTGTCAACAGACAACTAACCAGCTTCCACAAGGAGAACTGCACCCTAGACCCTTCCCAATCTGGATTCCGCAACAACCACAGTACCGACACTGCCCTCATCGTTGCCAACGACGACATCAGAACTATACTGGACAACAGCAAAACCACCACCCTCACCCTCCTGGACCTCTCGGCCGCGTTCAACACCATCTGCCACCACACCCTACACTCACACCTTAGCAATGCAGGAATCCATGACAGAGACCTGGACTGGGTCACCTTCTTTCTCACCGGCAGAACCCAGAGAGTCCGCCTCCCCCATTCCGCTCAGAGGCCACCAAAATCATCTGTGGCGCACCTCAAGGTTCGTCACTCAGCCAGACCCTCTTCAAAGTCTACATGGTCCGCTCGCTAACACTGCCCAATCCCACAACCTCAACATCATCTCATACGCCGACGACATTCAGCTGGTACTCTCCCTCACCAAAGACTCCGCCAAGAACAATCTCCACGAAGAAATGAAGGCCATCGCTGAATGGATGAAAAACAGCTGCCTCAAACTCAATTCTGACAAGACGGAAGTCCTCATCTTAGGCTCCACACCCTTCACATGGGATGACTCCTTGTTAGGGTTTGTACACAGCAAAGAGCATGTCCCCTCTCACTGCACTAGTGGGTTCTGTAATAGCTCCCTTTTAAACTTACTATTGAAAGCCTTTCTTGTTATCTCACCTTCCCCCCCCCTAGGCTTCTGTGTATGTTGTTTAATGTGCTGTTTTGTTTACACATTGGGCCTTGCTTTTACCAAGGCTTCTTTAAAACACTCCTCCCTAGGCCATGTGTTAATCCAACTCATTTGCATAATAACTGAAACTCTGCACACCTTTCAAGAACATGTGCAGCATGTGAGGACCACACCCAGCTCTTCAAACCACACCCAGCTCTGCACACCTTCCAAGAACATGTGCAGCATGTGAGGACCACACCCATCCCTTCAAACCACACCCAGCCCTGTCTATAAAAGGCATCCCCCGAGCCTCACCCAGTGCTTGTGCTCGTCTACCTCCCGCTTACCTGAGAACAGATCCCTCGGCGCTGGCACTCCTGCTCTTTACAAACTTTCATTGACTTCAATGGGCGCAGCTTCTGGCTCTTCCTTCTTCCGGTTTCCGGTTCCTCCTTGCTTCAGCCTCTCTCCTATGAGTAACCTGCAAAAGAGAAAGAAGACAAGGTTAGACTGATCAGTATCTCTTGCCAGCAACAAGTAAGTGCAAAACCTTTTATTACCTGAAAGAACTTTGACAACAATTTCTGGATTCGTGCATAGACAATTTGAAACGAAATACCTTCCACGAACATTGTGATTCAAACTCTTTGTTACAAGAATATTTTGCAGAACTTTGTGAAGCAAACATTGTTTTTTCTCATGGAACTTTTAAGAATCGAACAGTGGAAACCATTAACAGCAAGGCAAACAGTAAATCAAGGACTTGCACAAATTACATGCTGTATTTTGATGTAAAAGTACAGTATTTGTTTTATAAAAGATTCTGGAAATATGGAAAAAAAGTTTTACAGTAATAGAAAACACATCCCAGAGCAGTAACACATTCCAAACCTGGAAACTAGAGACCAGGATCCAAGAGGTACTTTTAGAAGAGAATTTCTAATAAATAAAGGGATAGTCAGGAACCCATTTAGGAATAGGTTGCACTTATCTGTTCTTTGTTTATGTTTCATTAGGCACCAGTTTCTACAGAAGTCAGAAAGGGCCGCAGATTTGTGCAGCACTTCATCAGTCTAAACGCAAGAACGGTGTTGTCTCTCTTTTTTTTATTTTATCCACTTCCCCCCTTCCCTTGAGCTTCTGTTCTTAGTGCACTGTTTTAAAAACTAGTGTGCTGGAACAAGCAGTTTCAGGGTGGGGTCGGATTGTCTTCAACCTCCATCAGAACTGAACAAGAACTCAGGTGAGCTGGGCTTTGACAGAAGCACAAGCCTTTCAAAAATTTCAGTTCTGGTGGACGATGAATACCGGGGAAGAAATAGAGGGCATTGTCGTCACGGATATGGCGCAGGCCCTAAATGAGGACTTGGCTCATAATGAATCAGTGTCTGGCATCTTGCAACATATGCAAGAGGAAATAGAGAGATTAAAGATGGAGAATACCTCTTTAAAGCAGGATTTAAGCAGGTATAAATTTAGGGGATCTCAGTGGAACACAGCTTCTATGAATTTGTTTAAAACCTCCTCAGAGACAAGGGCGCCATCAAAACATACAACTTTGCCTTCCCCAGTTGAGGTTACTGTTAATGTTCCTAATGTTGTGCCCTTAGCAGCACCTGAACGTTTTCATGGAGATAGTAACAAATTCCATGTTTTTATCAATCAATGTCAATTACACTTCATTTGTAAGCCACAACAGTTCCCTACTGATGATACGAAAGTGGCATTCGTCTTGTCTTATTTGGGTGGCACAGCAGCCAATTGGTCAGTTCCTTTCGTGGATAGAGATGATCCCATCCTCCATAATTGGAATCAATTTAAACGTACCATGACCAGCCTTTTTGCAAAACACACTTTCATGCTGGCAAGTGATAATGAGCTTTTAAATCTTAAACAAGGTAACAAGGATTTATTGACCTATCTCACTAGTTTTAATCGTTTACTCACCGAGACACAGTGGCCAGAAGAAAAGCGTGTCTCCCTTTTTTATAAAGGTTTGAGAGACGAGTTAAAAGACGCGCTGGCTCATATCGTTGATTTGCCAAAAGACTATTCAGACTTTGTAGATTTAGTTGTGAAATTAGAACATAGACTAGGAGAAAAAAGGGAGATAAATACAAACTGGAATCACGGTTAACTTTTATTAGACACGAGAAGAAAGACACAGATAATAAACTCCCTGAACCAGAGCCTATGCAAATAGGGACACTCAGAGGTCCACTCACATCAGAGGAAAAAGAAAGAAGGAGAAAATTTCAATTATGTTTATATTGTGGCAGGGTAGGTCACTTTGCCAGAGAATGTCCAGTAAAGCCTAAAACTCCACGAAAGGGTGCTGTTTCCTCCACCTCCTCAACTGAATCGGGAAACGATTAAGCTCGACAAGGGGAGAGGTTACTTGTTCGAGAAAACATCTTAATTAAACCTCTAATGCTGCAGCCTTCAGGGTACCGCACATACCTAGACATTTCATAATTCAGGTCGTTTTAATTGTTACTACCCAAGTGAGGCATTCTCTCCCTGTCCTACTGGACTCAGGCGCGACAGGAAATTTTGGGGATAATAAGTTAGCTGAAATCTTAGGACTTCCTATGTGCCTAAAGCCTTGTCCAGAAGCAGTATGTGCAGTGGATGGGTCAGAATTGACCTTTGGATTAATCACAAAACAAACAAGTCCACTTGTTATGGTCTGTCAGAACGGGCACACAGAGGTGATTAGCTTTGATCTGATAGATACTCCTAATTTTGGTTTGATTCTCGGGGTACCCTGGTTAACAACTCATAACCCAAAAATTGATTGGGTGAATAGAACTGTTACTTTGGATTCCTCTTTCTGTAGAACCAATTGCTATCAAGAAGCAGGTACAGAACAGAGCACAGTATTACACTGTGCTAGTGTTACACAAGATGAACCAAGTCTCCCTCCTGAATATTCTGACTTTAAAGACGTCTTTGATCCAGTAAAGGCTAGTGTGCTGCCCCCACATCGGTCTTATGACTGCCGTATAGATCTTATCCCAGGGGCCCCTTTACCTAATAACAGAGTATATGCTTTGACTGACGAAGAAACCAAATACTTAAGAACCTACCTAGATGACCTACTACAGTCTGGGTTCATCCGTCATTCCACATCTCCGGTGTCATCTCCACTCTTTTTTATCCCGAAGCCGGATAAATCCCTGCGCGCGTGTATCGATTATAGAGGACTAAATAAGGCTACAATAAAGAATAAATATCCTCTTCCTCTAATACCTGTGTTGTTGGATCAATTAAGACATTCTACTGTATACACTAAACTAGATCTGCGGGGAGCTTACCACCTGGTCCGAGTAAAAGAGGGGGATGAGTGGAAGACAGCTTTCAAGACAAAGTTTGGTTTATTTGAGTACACAGTAATGCCCTTTGGGTTATGTAATGCCCCTGCGGCCTTTCAGTTCTTTATAAATGAGGTCCTACACGAATTCCTGGACGTTTGTGTCATAGTATACATAGACGACATCCTCATTTACTCTAAGAACTCAGAAGAACATACCCAACATGTTCGTGCAGTATTATCAAAGTTAAAAGAAAATCATCTTTTTGCTAAGTTAGAAAAGTGTACTTTTAATGTCAACAAGGTGGACTTTTTAGGATACTGCCTGTCACCTCAAGGAATAACTATGGATGTAAAGAAAATCAGTGCTATTGCTGATTGGCCAGAACCATCCTCTGTAAAAGATATTCAGAAATTTCTGGGTTTCGCCAATTTTTATAGGAGGTTTATTGCACATTTTGCAGACATTGCGGCCCCAATAACTACCTTGTTGCGGAAAGGGCAAAGATTTCTTTGGACTGATGAGGCGGCACACGCCTTTCAACTCCTAAAACAAAAGTTCACTTCAGCCCCAATTCTGAAACATCCTGATCCTGACTTGCCCTTTTTTGTTGAAGCGGATGCTTCACAAGTAGCTTTAGGAGGAGTTCTCTCTCAACGAGATGCAGTAGATGGCCAGTTACATCCTATAGCCTTCTATTCCAAAAAGTTATTGCCAGCTGAACAAAATTACACTGTGGCTGAAAGGGAACTACTAGCTATCAAAGTAGCCTTTTCAGAATGGAGGCACCATTTAATGGGAGCCAAGTACCCAGTTACAATCTTTTCTGACCATAAGAACCTACAGTTTTTTGGATCACTTAAAGCACTAACACCACGTCAGATGCGCTGGTTAAATTTTTTTAGCACATTTGACTTTGTTATAACCTATAGACCAGGTGCACAACAAATTCAATCTGATGTGTTATCTAGATACGGACATACCTCAGACATGAAACAAGATAAAATAGGAGAACCCATTATCCCTCCCCAAAAGTTGTTGGCACCAGTACAACAGAAGGATTTCATCACAGATCTATATAATGCACACATGCAAATAGCACCTCAGGATTGGTTAAAGGATTCCCATAACACAATACAACGAGGTTTATTGTATCACGACAACATGCTGTTAGTGCCCACCTCTGAATTACAAACACAGGTGATAATTTGGCATCACGCCTCACCCTTGGCAGGTCATCCTGGTTGGGTAAAAACCCTGGAAAATGTGCAAAAACACTTTTGGTGGGACACTATAAGAAAGGACATTAAGCAATTTGTCACTACCTGTCCAATTTGTGCAAGACATAAATTTTCTCATAAGGCTCCTGACGGCTTGTTAATACCAATGCCAACACCCAAACAACCTTGGCACACTGTGAGCGTAGACTTTATTGTAGGTTTACCACCTGTAAAATCCTTCACAACAGTGTTGGTTATAGTGGATTTTTTATCTAAAATGGCACATTTTGTACCATTACGGAAATTACCCACGGCGGCAGAATTTGCTGATATTTTTATAAGGGAAATTGTGTGTTTACATGGTTTGCCAAACAAAGTGGTTTCAGACCGAGGGAGCCAGTTCAACTCCAGATTTTGGAAAAAATGATGTGAAAAACTGAAAATAGATGTGGCCTTATCCACTGCTTTCCACCCAGAGACAGATGGATAGACTGAACGACTGAACCAAACCTTACTTCAAACGCTACGTTGTTTATTGGCTGATTATTCTAGTGAATGGTTGGAAGCTCTCCCTGTAGCAGAGTTTGTTTATAATAATACTGAGCATTCAGCTCTACTTTGCTCACCATTCTATTTCTTGCAGGGGTATCATCCAAGAGCTATACCCATTTTGTTAGAAGATTCCCTGTTGCCTACAGTAACGGATAGACTAACGAGGTTAGGTGACATACAAGACAAAGCCAGGAAACATTTATTAAAGTACAAGGAAAGCATGAAAAGACAAGCAGACAAACACAGGTCTGAGGCCCCAATGTATAAAATTGGTGACAAGGTATGGCTCTCCACAAAGAACCTAAACATAGAGGGATCCCGAAAGCTGCAACCACGTTTCATTGGACCCTTCAGTATAACTGCCATAGTAAACCCGGTAACAGTAAAATTAGATTTACCAAAAGAATATCCAGTACATACTACATTCCATGTGTCCTTGCTTAAGCCGTACAACTCAAAAACCCGACCTGAACCACCACCTCCACCCATACCAATTAAGGGAAATCTGGAATATGAAGTGAAAAGCATAAAAGACTCAAAAAGAATTAGTGGACGTCTGTTTTATTTAGTAGAATGGAAAGGATATGATGAATCTGAGAATTCATGGGAACCAGCATCATATGTACATGCCCCACAGCTGATTAGACGGTTTTATTTAAAAAATCCAGAAAAACCCCGTCCTGTAGGAGGGCCTTTGAGGGGGGCAACTGTTAGGGTTTGTACACAGCAAAGAGCATGTCCCCTCTCACTGCACTAGTGGGTTCTGTAATAGCTCCCTTTTAAACTTACTATTGAAAGCCTTTCTTGTTATCTCACCTTCCCCCCCCCTAGGCTTCTGTGTATGTTGTTTAATGTGCTGTTTTGTTTACACATTGGGCCTTGCTTTTACCAAGGCTTCTTTAAAACACTCCTCCCTAGGCCATATGTTAATCCAACTCATTTGCATAATAACTGAAACTCTGCACACCTTTCAAGAACATGTGCAGCATGTGAGGACCACACCCAGCTCTTCAAACCACACCCAGCTCTGCACACCTTCCAAGAACATGTGCAGCATGTGAGGACCACACCCATCCCTTCAAACCACACCCAGCCCTGTCTATAAAAGGCATCCCCCGAGCCTCACCCAGTGCTTGTGCTCGTCTACCTCCCGCTTACCTGAGAACAGATCCCTCGGCGCTGGCACTCCTGCTCTTTACAGACTTTCATTGACTTCAATGGGCGCAGCTTCTGGCTCTTCCTTCTTCCGGTTTCCGGTTCCTCCTTGCTTCAGCCTCTCTCCTATGAGTAACCTGCAAAAGAGAAAGAAGACAAGGTTAGACTGATCAGTATCTCTTGCCAGCAACAAGTAAGTGCAAAACCTTTTATTACCTGAAAGAACTTTGACAACAATTTCTGGATTTGTGTATAGACAATTTGAAACGAAATACCTTCCACGAACATTGTGATTCAAACTCTTTGTTACAAGAATATTTTGCAGAACTTTGTGAAGCAAACATTGTTTTTTCTCATGGAACTTTTAAGAATCGAACAGTGGAAACCATTAACAGCAAGGCAAACAGTAAATCAAGGACTTGCACAAATTACATGCTGTATTTTGATGTAAAAGTACAGTATTTGTTTTATAAAAGATTCTGGAAATATGGAAAAAAAGTTTTACAGTAATAGAAAACACATCCCAGAGCAGTAACACATTCCAAACCTGGAAACTAGAGACCAGGATCCAAGAGGTACTTTTAGAAGAGAATTTCTAATAAATAAAGGGATAGACAGGAACCCATTTAGGAATAGGTTGTACTTATCTGTTCTTTGTTTATGTTTCATTAGGCACCAGTTTCTACAGAAGTCGGAAAGGGCCGCAGATTTGTGCAGCACTTCAACAGTGGAAACGCAAGAACGGTGTTGTCTCTCTTTTTTTTATTTTATCCACTTCCCCCCTTCCCTTGAGCTTCTGTTCTTAGTGCACTGTTTTAAAAACTAGTGTGCTGGAACAAGCAGTTTCAGGGTGGGGTCGGATTGTCTTCAACCTCCATCAGAACTGAACAAGAACTCAGGTGAGCTGGGCTTTGACACTCCTGGTGGCCTGCCTCTCTCGGAGCCACTCTGACTCCTACCGACCAAGCACGCAACCTAGGATTTATCTCGGATTCCTCATTATCCACGACCCAGCAAGTTAACACAATCTCCTCCTCCTGTTTCAACACCCTCCACATGCTCCGAAAGATCTACAAATGGATCCCTACCGAAACCAGAAGAACAGTCACCCTAGCCCTCGTAAGCTGCAAACTGGACTACAGCAATGCACTCTACGCAGGAACCACGGCCAAACTCCAGAAGAGGCTGCAACACATCCAGAACACATCTGTATGCCTCATCCTGGACATCCTCCGCCACTGCCATATCACAGGCCATCTAAGAGACCTGCACTGGCTTCCAGTCAACAAAACAATCACCTTCAAACTCCTCACCCATGCTCACAAAGCACTGCACAACACCGAACCAGAATACCTCAACAGACGGCTCTCCTTCTATACCCTGACATGCCAGCTCAGCTCCACCGACCTCGCCCTCGCAACCGTCCTACACGTCCGTAAAACTACAACCTGTGGCAGCTCAGACTCGCACCTCACCGCCAAGATGTGGAACACTCTTCCCCCCTACCTGGGTCAGACCAAATACCTTCTTACCTTCAGGAAACTTCTCAAGACCTGGCTGTTCGAGCAGTAGCAGCACCCCCCACCTCCCAGCGCCCTGAGACCCTAACTGGTGAGTAGTGTGCTTTACAAATTTCTGATTGATTAAATGTCTGTGAGAAATACACAATGGCCGACTACTAACTACACCCAGTCAAGTAGCCCCGGAGAAAGGTTGCAGGAACTAAATGGTTAGGACAAAAAAATTCCAACTTTCTAAAAGTATCATTGTCAGAACTGTGACTTAAAATCAGACTTTACCATTAAAGGTAGTTTTTGAATTACAATTCTTTAGACACCAAGTATGACATTTGTAAAATTTAATAAGGTAACCCATTGCTATACTATATGAAAGGTAGGCCTTAAAGTAGCGAAAAACACATTTAAGACTTTTTCACTTCCAGGACATGTGAAACTTAAAAGTACATGTCCAAAATTTTAATTACAATATACTTTGCCCTCTGAGCTATTTGGGGCCTACCCTTAAGGTGACATATGTATTAAAAGGAAAGGTTTAGGCTTGGTAAAAATGCTACTTTTGCCAGGTCAAAATGACAGTTTAATACTCCACATAGGCTGCAATGGCACCTGAGATACGATTAAAAGAGACTACTTAAGTGGGTAGCAGAATAAGTGCTGCAGGCCCACTAGTAGCATTTAACTTACAGGCCCTAGGTGCACATTTACTAGGGACTTATAAGCAAATTTAATGTGCCACTTGTGTATTTACCATGTTTTGAGGAGTGAGCACAAGCACTTTAGTCCTGGTTAGAAGTGATAAAGTGAACAGAGTTCACCTTCCTACACAAAAACAATCACAAGAGGTGTTTTCCTCTTTCTATGTGTGCTGCAGGATGAGGAAAAATAAACATATTTCTCCCCTTTGCGTCATTCTTATGCCACCCCTAGGTGGCATGTGACTCTTACACATTCCCAGACTTGTAAATCTGGGAGTGCATCATATTCCTTCAGGTTCCATGGGTGTTGTGTAGGAAGACCCAAAACAACACCCACGGAACACCATTTTCACGCAGTGTTATGCAGCTTTGCATGGCCTTGTAAATATGGGCTGGCACAGTGCGCCACCAGAGAGTAGAAAAAAATGATGCTCCGGTGGCGCAGGGTGGGTCTAAGGCCTTGTAAATGAGGCCTTCTTTATTCTTCCTTGAAGCAAACCACACATGGGGATTCCTACTTGAGTCAAATGTCCGTTGGCTAGGATACTAATTGTAAATACTTGTCTCTAAATAGATTTCCATCAGTAGTAACACAGTGGTCTTGCGATGATCCATTCGGCGAAACTAGGGGCCACATTTACAAGGCCTGTGGTGCAGGGCGGCGCATCAAGTGCCTTGCTGTGCCACCCTGCACCACCAGGAAAGGGTAGAAATGAGCCATATCTACAAGATACAGAGCATTTCTGTCCTCACCCCCTGCACTGGTGCACAAATTGCTGCCATGCGCCAATGCAGGCATCCTTGCACCATGGTGCAAAGGTGCCTGCGTTGTGAGGATAATTGTTTTCCTCTTTCTATATGTGCTTCAGAATGGAGCACACACAGAAAGAGGAAATAATTGGGAGAATAAAATATATTTCTCCCTGTGGCTTCACCTGTATGCCACCCTGAGGTGGCCTAGGAATCTGATGCATTCCCAGACTTGAAATCTCGGAATGCATCAAATTCCTTTGTGTTCCATGGGTGTTGCATGGGAACTCCCCATGCAACACCCATGAATGCCCCTTTCACTTAGCGCTATCCATGAAGGGGTTCATACATACAAGGCCATGAAAAGCCACAGAAGGTGGCTTTGTGTGGCCTTGTAAATATGGGCTGGAACACTGCGCCACCGGATTGTAAAACAAATGATGCTCCAGTGGTGCAGTGTGCTGCTAGGCTTTGTGAAAGAGGCCCTAGGTCTCTCTCGATGTCCATGCCTTATAGCTGGATTAGTTATCACAAATATTCGTAAAGACACTCTGGAGTTCCTGGATTGTCCACAATGTATCATAGTAAGATATATTATTCTATTCCTGACATTTTACTAGGTTCTTGCTTTGTTCCTTAAAGGCTTTAGGAGAACCTTTTCAAAATATTTGGGGGAAGAAAATTTATTTAGAAATCCAACTTTTGGATATAATTCTAATATTGTTATTGAAAGTAAGAACCACGTCAATTTATTGTGATACATTATAATTTTTAAAATTTGTAAAACACAAATAAAATTGGAATCCAGGAAGTGGCATGCTGCACTTTTTTTTATAGACCTGCAAAGCTTCCTCAAAGCAAGGCTAACCCCCTTTGGATGCCCACTCAAAGCAATTGAACAGTACTTGTTTTTAATGCATTTAATTATTAATGGACCCAAATGAAATGGTGCCACAAATGAAAGTATTTAGGTCGTAAAACTTTTTCAAAATGCTGATCCACTTTTTTAATTGGGACTCAGGGCCAGATGTAGGTAGGTTAATAATTGCGACTTGCAATTTGCGAGTCATAGCGACTCGTAAATTGCAACTCGCAATACGAGATGCAGAAAGGTGTCTCAGACACCTTCTGCGACTCGCTATGGGGTCGCAAAGACCCACCTCATGAATATTTATGAGGTGGGTCGCAGTTTGCGACCCCATAGAGAGTCTAGGCACTCACAGGGATGGTGGCCTGCTGGAGACAGCAGACCACCATGTCCGTGACTGCTTTTTGAATAAAGCAGTTTTTTTTTTCTTTTTGCAGCCCGTTTTCCTTAAAGGAAAACGAGCTGCAAAAAGAAAAATACCGAAACTGCTCTGAAAAAATATTTTTATTGGCATTCACAAAGGGGAAAGGGTCCCATGGGGACCCCTTCCCGTTTGCGAATGTGTTACCATCCACTTCAAGTGGATGGTAACTGTGAGTTGGTCCCAAAGCAACTCTGCATGGCGATGCGGTCGCAAATAGGGAGGGAACACCCCTTCCTATTTACTAGTCGCAGCCTCAAATTGCGAGTCGGTACCGACTCGCAATTTAAGGTTGTGCATCGCGTTTGGCCTTTTGCGCTTCGCAAACTGCGTTTTTTGCAGTTTGCGAGGCGCAAAAGGCTTGCTACATCTGGCCCTTAGTTCTTCCTTGCTTACCCTCATTAGATTACTGGGCATGTTAAATACACTTCTATCTGTGGTGAGATTGCATGTAATGTCACTCAAGATTTTCTTACATAGTTAATTCACAGGCTTATATAGTGAATTTTAGCAAGATCCTTAATATTTGCATGTTCTGTTTTGTTCGCCCTTCAGTCAAGTGCCACCTCTTCTTCCTATGTTCCAACCAGTGCACTGACGTGTGCTTTGGTAATGAACAGCAGAAGGATGATAGATAGTGAGAAGTCTCTAACATCAATTGCAATATGTCTTAACATAATTCCATCAATATGCATCAAGATTTGTTTTAAAATAGTTTTTACACAGTATTAATTCCCTAGACCTGCATATCTAGTTTGTGATTTGTAACATGTAAGGCTATCTGGCTCACTTTTTTGCTTTGTTCAATTGTATTGGTTGGTAGTTATACATATGTTTACCCAATTACCCAAATCTTGCTACATATTTCAACATTGATGAAGTTTGATTTAATTAGTATATGTTTTAGTAGCATAATAATGTGCATGCTCTGTCCGTTTGTGTTCATCCCTCTAGCTTTGATTCAGCAGACGCTTATAAGCTTCATTAGCACATGTATATAACTGTTTTGTAGTATACACTGATACTACATATGTACACCAATACTATTTATATAATTATTTATATGTGAACAGCCTTATTGTTCTAACAGCCCAGGTGCCAACATTAAGGCCCACCCATCTGTCATCAGGGGACATCCTCCAAGCAGCAATTTGGCCCTCAGTCATCTGCCCATCAAGAAAAACCATGAAATCATGAAACTACTATGGATATATAGTTTCATATTTTGACTTCCCTATCTGATATCTTTGGACTAATGTGTTTTTTTATTTATTTTTATTTTTATTATTGTTCTCACCATAAAACAAACATCCATTGGAAGAACAGGCAAGATCAGTGCTAATTTTGTGTTTTTGGTCATAAACTAATTATTATCTTTAGAAAAATCATATTATCTCCTTTTTCTTGAAAAAGTGTAATCTACTGAATGGAAAAGAAGGTCAATATATAATTTAAACACAATATCTTATGTGAATATTAATTTTAAGAACAAACTTGTAAATGCTGGGAGGCAAGATGGCGAACGAGTATCGCTGCTGCAGGCTGGCTCTCCAATGAGCTTCGAGCTTTCTGGCATTCCAAAGGGTCCTGAGGACAGGAAGCGGGGTGGTGACACCTGAGTAGCCCGTGCATGAAAGAAGACACTGGTGTACTTGTGCTCGGCAGCCGGATAAAAATGAAACAGTGGCAACCATTGGGGCCTCGGATGGTATGTTTGGATGATGGAGTTCTTTATCTGTTCAGCTGTAGTGGTCTCTTATGCAGGACTCGCAGTGCCAGATTTAGGGGTATATTTATGAGAAGTGGAGCATCGGTCCAGATGCGCCACTTCTCTTCAGTCGCCCTTGCCGCACCTAACGAAACCATGGTTGTGCCATATGTACAATGAAACGCACCATGATGATTGTTACTGCAACAGCGTCAGAATTTGTGATTCTCTGTGGCACTTTGCTGCACTAGCATCAAAAATGTTGACGCTAGTGCAGCAGAGGGATGTCCATTGATTTTAAAGGGTGTGTCATTTTAATGCCTACCTTGAGAGGAAAAAATGGTGCAGTGAAATCTAGTAAATTTCACGGCGCCATATTTTCATACCTCCCTGCTTCGGAACGCCCCCATTGCATACAAAATGCCAGACGCAGATATAATGTGGCACAAGAGGTTGCAAAGTGGCCCAGTGCATGAATTGCACCACTTTGTAAATTAGGCACGTGGGAAAGGCCACCTTAGGATAAAAAAAGTATGCTATGGTGGCACTAAGGTGATGCAGGGGGCTTGTAAATATGCCCCCTAGTGTTTTAGTGCTTATAATCAGAGAAGTTCGTTCTTCAGGAAGCAACGCTGCACCCAAGTCTGCTAGAGTTGCCCGCGACAGACTGGGGGTCACAGTCCCAGGACTACGTGCTGTACTGGGGCATAGGCGGTCAAAACAGGAATGAGGTAGCAGGGGCTTTGCAGTCAGGAGAGTGGACACTAGCGCTATTAAGAAGGTAAGTGCCCCCCACACTGGCAATGCGTACTAGCCCTGATCACTTAGATGCTGCTTTGCTGCCCTAGTGGGAGGCACTGCAGTCTGCCATCACGGAATTCTTTTGTGCCTTCACCCAAGTTAGCCTGCATAACACAGTGAGACCCCCCTCAGTGCTAGAATCAATAAGTGCTGTTCCATGTGTGAATGGGGAAGACTTCACTCCACTAGACATAAATAACAGCAGGGTTGTGGACAAGGGACTGACAATGGGAGAACAGCATGTTGAAATAGAATGCCAATCTATTCAACTTTCTGTACAGGGTGCTGTGGTCTTTAGGGCAGCAGCGGGTTTCAATGGTGAGGAACCTGGCCTCAATGAGACTCTAGACAAATCAGAGCCTAAAATGGGGCAGTTTGGGACTGGTAGTTCAGTAAGGCCAGAGCAGGTTTCTGATATTACTCGCTTGGATAGCCCACAAGGAAGAGGAGACCAGGTCCAATTAAAAGGGGCAACATGGGGCCCCGTGTGCAGGCTCAGGATAAATTAATCACCGAAAGCTTGGAGGCCTAAGGAAATCAGGCAGTCATCTATAAATGGGGCTATTCCGCTACTTGGCTCCTGTATCAAAAGAGGGACCAGAGGGCTCATCGACATCTAAAGGAGCTATTCACATTAATCCCTCTTTTGAAACCAGTGATTCAATGCTGCAACTCATTTACAATTTAATTAAGGGACTTCCGACAGAAAGTCGGACTGAGAGCCAGAAGGTTAGGCTACCAGCAAAGCATCTGTAAGGGGCACTGAAGAAAGTGTCTAAAACCTGTGTAGAGACCGGGGAACAACTCGATGTCATTGAGGAGAGGACAGCACTTGGGGTCCTTCGGGGACGGGTAGGAACTCAGGCAGAGCAGCTCTCCGACATCATGTAGAAGATGGAGGACTTTGAAAATTGCCAAAGGCAAAACAATTTACGATTCCTTGGGATAAAGGAGGGGGCTGAAGCCAGTGATATCATAGCGTTCATGATAGATTTGCTTCAAGGAACCTTCCTAGAGCAGGCATCCTGGTACTGGGAGTCAGAGATACAGAGTCCATAGGTTTCCGCTTATGCAGAAAAAGCAGAGCCACTCCGAAGGGGCAAATGAGAGACATCCCAGAGCTGTTCTTATCTTTTTTGGAAACTTCATTCTAAGTCAAGTAATCTATGAGAAAGCATGTCCTGATGCACAGCGTTGTAATAATGGTCATGCATTTTTGTGTGCCCTGATTTTTGTCAGGCTAGTGTGGAGCGCAGGTGGAGACTCAGACAGATGATCAAGCCTCTTCAAGAGGCTGGGGCGGAAGCATTTTTGTTGGACCTACCCACCTGAAAACTACCTTTAGGGGTAAAATTAGAACATTTACTTCAGTAATTTTGGCCAGGTAGTATTTGGATGACTTTGTATCTCCTCAGTAATGGAAGCCATTTTTGTTAGAATATGGGATTTCATTTGGATGTGTTGGGTATAAGTAAGCTTACTGTAATGTGGGGTGCATGGGGTTCTTTGTAAGTAGGCATACAATTTGACATGTCTTGATTTGACTTGATTTGCTGAGTTCAGGTGAATGGTGAATTGGGGCAAAATGGGGAGCCACCAGGGGGTGTAAAATGAGAGTCATCACTCAGGCCATTGCTGTGACAGGTGGGGAGAGAGTAGAGGGTGGTGTCGGGGTTCGAGCTGGGGGAAAGGTACTGCTAGGGTAGGGTTGGGGGGTTGGGCAGGGGGTTGGGGTTTCGTGGAATGGAGGGGGAGCCACAAAGGAATAAGGTACAAGGGATGGGAGATTATGAAGTTGTCACAGCAGTGGTGGTGGGGAATGGTGAGCAGTTTCTCAGAGAAGGGGAACTGAAAAGCGAGACGAAAAGGATGGATGACATTGGAGTTAAAAGTGCTTTCTTGGATCAACGCTATGATGGGCGGGTTGTTAAACATGGCATGTTAGTATTATGCCTAAATGATGTAGAGCTACTATAAATATTTGTGGTCTGAATGATGGGGCAAAAAGAAGAAGGGTGGTGGAAGGTCTAATAGCCTAAAAGGCAGACCTTTATTGCCTTCAGGAAACCCAGATAGATTGAACTAGTAAGAATCTGCTGGAAACACTTGGTTTATCATTGGTTACATGCACTACCCAGGGCAATAAACCAAACGGATAAACGGATGCATATTCTGGCCCTTAGCTGCGTATGCAACTTTAGATGTTGCTCTACGGACAAATATGGGAGATGGAGTTTAATAGAATGCGGGTATCGTGGAGGGTCTTTATACTTAAGTTCTCTGTATGGCCCAATTTTTGGATGAGCCTGACATATTAGATTTTCTCTCCATGGAGGTTGCAGCATGGCCCGCCCCATATGTGGTATGCAGGGATGTTAATTTTAATGGATCAAGATTCAAACTCAGGGACACAACTGGTCTCAATATGGATCTTAATGTAGGCTGCAAGCCATGGGTCTATAGAGCTCTTTGTAGCTTCCAAAAAGAAATCGGCTTGGTGGATGCTAGGCTTAAGCTCAAAGCACCTGATCCTCGTTTTACTTACTATTCTGCCCACATGGCTCATTGGCTCAGTTGGATTATTTCTTTCTGACACCAGAGCAACTACAAGGCACTCAAGTTTCCCTGACTTATGTCAGACCACAATCCCCTACTAATAGAACTGTCTTTGGAAGGGTTTACAAGGAATGATAGAAGCTGGTCTTTTGAGAGAGGTTTTTTGTCTGACCCTGCTTATGTTCAGAGAATGAACTTGTGGATTCCAGGATTTCTGATATTAAAATTGAGAGTGCTTCTCTAGAGTTAGTCTGGGATGCCTTTAATGAAGGGGTGGTTTAGTTTAAATCACCAGAAACAGAGCCATTTTCTCAGTAAGGGGTTATACCAGAATCTTAGTAAAGCAGAAGCCCTCCTTGTTACAACTATGACTGAAGGGTCTGATCCTGCTACAGCGCATCAAAAAATTGCATTAGCTAGGGCCACGATTAATGAAAGAACAGCTAAAAAAATCTGAAAAATATCTAGGTAGACAACTGGAATGTTATGAGTATAGCGAAAGGGTAGGCACTTCTTAGCAGGGTGTACACACCAGAAGGTTGCGCAGGCCCTGAGAGCATCAGAGAAGTTTTCAGGAGCTACTATGAGAGACTCTACCAAAGCTCAATCTCCAGGGGGAAACAAATTATTGGAGAGTTTCGGAGTAGTGTGATCTCAGTTAGAATTATGCAGTTGGAGCATGATCTTTTGGGGGCTGATATTACCTCTGGCTATTTACAAGCGGCTCTCACTGAATTGCCCTTGGAGAAGGCTTAAATGAACAATCAAATTCCACTAGAATTTTACTAACCTTTGACATGCTGCTTCTTCCGGTTATGGTAGAGCCCTTTTTGCACATGCAACAGGGGCAAATGCCTCCAGAGTCCTGGTTGCTCTCCAATATAGCGGTCATTTAAAAAAAAAGGAAGGCTCCCCTCTGACCCAGGATCTTATCGAACCATAACTTTGATAAATAGTGATTCAAAGATCTACTCTAAAGTCCTTTTCACTAGCTGTGCTGAATTATCTGCACATTAGTGTCTATTAACCACCATTGCTTTATCCATGGTGGGGACACCACAGACCAAATTTGCAGGGCTGTAACACTTTTAGAAGCAGCTGAGGTTGCAAACGAGCCCATGGCAATGGCTCTGTTGGATGCAGAAAAAGCATTCAACAGGGTCAGCTGGCAATATTTCTGGAAGGTCATGGGCTCGTTGGCATTGGCAATGCGCTTTGTTGGACAGAACATAGTGGAAGACTATTGACAACTGATAGTTATCATCTATTGAAGAAGATGAAGCAACACTCGGAATGCAAAAAAGTCTGTGCTTTTAGGAAGGCCTTCAACCAGGAAATCGTATAGCAGACAATTACCTTTCTATTCACAAAGATATTACCTGCTTTAAAACCTCAGCTAGCAGTTCCACATAAAGTTTGAAAAATAAAAGGTATGGGCGTGAAGCCTTTATGGAACACCAATTAATACCAGGAGGATGGATTATACATTATGGTAAGGATTCTTTAAAGGAATAAAGAAGTGGTCTGACTAATCTAGTCTGAAATGGTTGGAGATTTGTATGTGGTGTTTGTTTATGAAAATCAGGCAGAGTTCCTATTGCAGGAAGTAAAAGTGTGTGTTACAGTAAGTTTTTGTCTTTTAGAAAAGGATTTGAGTATTGACCTATACAATCACAAAGTTTCTAGGGGTATCATTTATCTCCCTCATTCAGCAGTATTCTACTCAACTCTCTCCTCTGTTTCCCCACTCTCGCCATTCAAGGCAACACCACAGTCTGCATCAACTGATATAAGATGCACTCTAAGTGAGCCTCACAAATCATATGGTCTAGCTGTCTGTGAATCATCCCTGATTTCAAGTCCAGTATTTCATTGAAATATATAATATCCTGCTTCTGGTCTTTCAAAGTGAGTTGTGGTCCCTTCAGCCATCGCATCATTACTTTTGTTTTGGGGAGTCAGGGGCATAAATCAGGCCACTGCAGCTCCTGTGGCACTCGGGCCCAGCCCTTAAATGGGGGGCCCCTTTCAGCCGTAGGGCCATGAATATCTGTGAGACTTTGGAGACCGACGGGCTCCACACCACATTTTACACGGGTGCCCCATCATTTTTCGTTATGCTACTGTGGCAAGTAACAGTGACAGAGCAACAGACCAACTGCAACTTTTAGGAATCTTCACTACATAGATCAGCAGTGCCATTACTAGGGAAACAAGCAGCAGCTCCTCAGTCATACAAAATATCCAAAGCACCTGTTCCAGGTACCAGGCTGTACCTGAGCATAGCTACGCTAATTGTAAAAACTCAGCTTTTCCGCTACTGAATCTGCTGAAGTTTCTGGGGTGACATATCCATACTTAGCCATCAGTAATGGGGTGATATACATCTTCCACTGCCTTGGACTTCCACACAAGGTGCAGGCCACTATCGCTCTTGTAGTGTCCAAACTGAATTATGCCAATGGCCTCTACCATGGATCATCTCTATCTATAATGAAAAAACTGCAATATATTCAGAACTCAGCTGCCAGGCTACTATTACTTGTAAAGCCACAAGCCCACATCTCCCCTGCCTTGAGAGCACTACACTAGTTACCGGTTGGCAGAAGATCCACCTTCAAGCTGCTTTGTATCACCCACAGAGCTATACATAAAACAGGACCACTTTACATCAGAAACAAAATAACCAAATACATTCAACAAAGAAACCTCTGTTCAAGATTGGCACCGCGCCTTATAACACCACCATACACGATAAAGACAATAGGTGGTACATCCTTCTCTGATCAAGCATCCAAACTCTGGAATTCATTACTGTCAAATATAAGATCCACGGATAAGTATCTTGTCTTCAGAAGACTACTCAAGAGTTGGCTATTTCATTCAAAACCCCCATATCCAAACAGCAAATGACTACATATGCCTGTGTTGATAAATATTTAAAATCTGATTATGTGTATATTCTAGAAATATGTATAGTTACTATTTCATCATAATAAATTATACACATTCTCTTTAAGACTGTTTAACAAATGTGTATTTACTCATGGTTAAATATATATATATATATATATATATATATATATATATATATATATATATATATATATATGTGTGTATATGTATGTGTGTGTATATACATATATATGTGTATATTATTCTATGTATAACATTGTGATCAGGCAGACCCGAACACTTCCTCAGCACTGGTGGACACCGACGTGTCGGGTAGTCCCGACACATCACTTCCGCGTTCCCACGTTTCCGTGGGAACGCTCCCTAACCGAGGACAGCGTTGCCTGGTTGCCGGGGAAACACAAGAGGGCTTCCGGGCCGCGGCGGTGAAAAAGGGGAGTGGCCGCGATATCAGGGAAGGAGAAGGAGCGAGAGGAGAGACGCCGAAAACCGGAACCCGAACAGAGTAACTGACGAGCGGAGCCGGAACCCTGACCAAGGACGAATCAGAGGAAAAGGAGACTGTCGACGGAGGAGATCTGCTGGCAGAACGCCCAGGAGCCGGCCACGACCCAGGAGGGTCGTGGCTTGCTAAGGTACGGTCTTTGTGGGACACAAGAGGGAATACACAGCTTAAGAGGGCACTGGGGAAGGGGCCTGGAAAGGAGTAAGGGAGGGCTGGGAAGGGACATTGTAGAGCACGTATATAGGCACAAGGGAATCACATAACACGTGCACTTTAAGGCTATTATTTACGTTGCCCCAACACGCTACCAGCACAACCCCACCCCTTCTCCCCTTCCCCTTTAGTTTTATAAAACCCAGACGTAATTCCCCAGTTACCTTAGCGTTTTCCTTCTTTTCCCGGTAAAACCCCGCTGGAGCCATACGGGAGACAGAGGAGCCACCAACCTAAAAGACAAAGAAGAAAGAAGAATAAGACCTAATGAGAAGATTAGAAGAAGCCGTCCAGAGACCCTAAAACCCTGTAAACAGAAGGAAAGAAAAAATTAAAAGCCAAACTCTTAAATAAACCACTTACCTGATCACCATAACCTTTCTCCGTTGCTTTTATACCGTTACGCCTGCCACAGTGGTGTCAGAAGTGGGATTTAGAAAAGACCCAAGGCTACCGAACGGTATAAACAATGAGTGAAAGTCCCTCCCTAGAGGACATGATTAAACAACTGGCGGAAGGCCAGCGCCACTTGCAGTTGGTATGGGAAGCCCACCAACGAGAGGCGAAAGAAGACAGGGAGGCCTTACAGTCTGCCTTGAAAAGTCAAGCCACTATACTAGCGAACAACCAACTGGTACATGAATCGGCAATGAAAAAATTAACAGAGACAATAGCTGCCAGCAAAGTCCACCCAAATGTCCCCAGTTCGGTGTTACAAAAATATCAGGAGGGAGAAGACCCGGACTCCTTCTTTACGAACTTTGAAAGAGTGGCTTCTTCTGCCCAATGGCCGGAAGAAAGATGGGGACAATACATTGCGCCATTGCTCACCGGACTCTTGCAAGATGCGTATCAAGCAGCGAATCCCAGGGGAACAACCCCCTACAAAGACATAAAGAACAGCATCCTAGAACGGGTGGGACACGATACAGAGTACTATCGAGTGAAATTCCGTAAAGTGAAGTGGGGACAGAATGAGGACCCCCGAACCTTTTACTTCCGTGTTAAAGATTTAGCCCTGAAATGGTTGGGACCTATCGGGAACAGCCGGGAGGAGGTCATACAGACAATTGTCCTCGAGCAATACTTGGACTCTTTACCTACTCCTACAAAAAACTGGATAAGACAACACCCAAAGGTAGATACAGACATGGCCATTGACTTAGCCTGTGCATACCATCGGTCCACCGATGTGAGAGGTATACAGTCCAGACCCAACATAAAACCCGTTATATCCAACCCCAAACCCTCACCGAGATTTCCTCTAGAAGACCCGGTTCCCCGAAGACTCGGAGAAGGTCCTCCCCTACAGGGACCACAATGGTTTAACTGCGGAGAGTGGGGTCATATAGCTCGCATGTGTCCCCGGAAATTAGAAGGAGGCGAACCTATGGAGATAGGAGTGACCCAACAGCGAGTACTTTGTACAGGAGGGGGAGACATTAAATTTAAGCAAACCCTAAAAATTAATGGACGGTCCTTATGTGCTCTCATCGATTCGGGTTGCAGCCAATCCGTTGTTCGCGAAGACTTAATAGGCGCTATAGATCGGGAAACCAGTCAGTGGGTCAATATTTGCTGTATTCACGGCGATAAGGAGCAATACCCCATGAAAGTAGTCGAATTAGAGTGGGGGGACTACAGGGATTTGCTTCCTATGGGAGTTATGTCCCAACTCATTGAGGAATGTATCGTTGGTACCGACTATGACCATTTCCACGAGCTCTTGGATCATATTCGAAATCCAAAAGCTCCCCAGGAGTGGTGGGTTGAGGCTCCTTTTTCGGGAAGCCCCATTGAATGTCCTCTGACCCATAGAAAACTTTCCCGCCGAGAAAAGCGGGATGAGAGAGTACAGTTCCGGACTCATACAGAGCAGGAGCAATCCCAAGGACTTATAGAAGAGACGCATGAAGCACCCATAAGTTTCCATCACCAACAGAGAGAAGACCCTACCCTTACTCAGGCCTGGAGCTCTGCAAAAACCGAAGAAACTGATGAGGTGGGTCCCTACTTCCTGGTTAAAAGAAACCTCCTCTATAGGGTTACCACTACCAGAGTAGGGGAACGCAAACATCAGTTAATAGTACCTGAACCCTATAGGAACCAAGTCCTTACTCTAGCACACAACCAACCGGGGGGGGACATTTTGGGAGAGAAAAAACTGAGGAGTATCTCCTCAGACGATTCTATTGGCCAGGGGTTTTTGCACACATTAGGAGATATTGCTCCCAATGTCCCAGGTGTCAGCTTATAGAACCAGGTAGGCCCAAGAAAGCGCCCCTTCTGCCCCTTCCCATCATAGACATTCCATTCAGCAGGGTGGGGATGGATTTAATTGGGCCCTTAGTACCTTCCTCTAAAGGTCATATCTATATATTGGTTATCGTAGACTATGCTACCCGGTACCCCGAAGCCGTCCCGCTGACAAGTGTGACAACAAAAACAGTTGCACAAGCAATGATAACGGTGTTCACTCGAATAGGGTTCCCCCGAGAGATACTCACTGACCAAGGGACCCCATTCATGTCGAATCTCATGAAACAAGTATGTAGGGTATTGGGAATTTCCCAAATAAAAACCTCAGTTTATCATCCACAGACGGATGGATTGGTGGAGCGCTACAATCGGACCATCAAAACACTATTAAAGAAAATAGTCAAGGACTCAGGCAGAGACTGGGATCAAAAATTACCCTTAGTGCTGTACGCTATCAGAACCCATGAACAGGCCTCAATGGGACATAGCCCATTCGAACTAGTGTTCGGACGGCAACCCCGTTCCCTTTAAGATATGGCTGTAGAAACATGGGAGGAGGAAGCTGAGGGAGCAGGAAGGCCGTTGTTGGAATATGTCCACAACTTGAAATCCCATTTACAAGGGCTATGGGAAGAGGTACGACAAAATATGGAACAGGCCCAAGAGATACAAAAACATTATTATGACAGAGGGAGTAAGTTGCGGACCTTTCACCCAGACGACCAGGTATTAATAATGCATCCCACGTCTGAGCAAAAACTTCTCGCGAGATGGCAGGGTCCATATCGGGTTATTCGAGCAATCTCCCCTGTCACTTATCTCATAGAACTAAATGCCAATCCTAAAAAAAACAAATTTATCATGTGAATCTCTTAAAGAAATGGGAAGTTGCAGAGGACGTAGACAACTCCGTAGAGATGGGTCGGTTTTTATATCCCAGTAAGGAATTGAACATAGAGTTCTTCCCTAAGGACAAGAAAAATATTAAGAAAATGCCCTCTGTCAATAATTCGTTGACAAGTTCAGAGAAAGAGCAGTTATGTTTCCTATTGAGTCAGTTTCAACATGTCTTTGCAGAGACGCCCGGAAGAACCTCCTTAATCTGTCATAAAATACGAACAACCCCAGGTAAAATAGTCAGATTGCGACCCTACCATATTCCTGAGGCAAGGAAGCAGATCATAGAAGACGAGATACAGAAAATGTTAGCCCTGGGAGTGGTGGAACCCTCTAACAGCCCTTGGTGCTCCCCAGTAGTCCTGGTACCGAAACCTGACGGGTCCGTCAGGTTTTGAATTGACTTCCGTAAACTTAATGAAATATCTATGTTTGACACGTATCCAATTCCCCGAGTAGACGATGTCCTTGAAAAACTAGGAAAAGCTAAATATATGTCCACATTGGACCTAACTAAGGGGTATTGGCAGATTCCTCTTGCTCCAGACGATAAAGAAAAAACAGCCTTCTCTACACAATCCGGTCTCTATCACTTTACAGTGTTACCCTTTGGACTACATGGAGCCCCGGCTACCTTTCAGCGATTAATGGATAGGTTACTAAAGCCCTTTCACAAATTCTCGGCAGCCTATTTGGATGATGTCGTTATTTTTAGCGAGACATGGGGGGATCATCTGTACCATCTTCGGCAAATATTCAATACCCTGGCAAAAGCAGGGTTAACAGCCAACCCCAAGAAATGCATATTAGGGAAAACAGACATATCTTATCTCGGATACAATATTAGCCAGGGTACCCTACAATCCCAAACCACGAAGGTGAAGGCCATAAACCATGCCCCTACCCCTAAAACAAAGAAAGATTTGCGCTCTTTCCTTGGTTTAGTGGGCTATTACCGAAGGTTCATACCAGGATATTCCACCCTTGCAGCCCCCCTCACAGACCTCCTGTCTAAATCCCACCCTAACCGGTTATTACCCTTTTCAGACCCTCAGACGAATAGTTTTGAGAGATTAAAATCCTATCTTACGAAGGAACCTGTATTGAGGTGTCCGGACTTTTCCAAACCGTTTCATCTGTACACTGATGCCTCTAATGTAGGGCTGGGGCGGTTCTGGCTCAACCTGATGGGGAAGGCAGGGATCACCCTATAGTGTTTATCAGCAGGAAACTGCTTCCCCGGGAACGTCATAATCCCATCATCGAGAGAGAGTGTTTGGCTATTAAATGGGCGGTGGACAATCTGCAGTATTATCTCTTGGGCAGGCCTTTTGTTCTATATACGGATCACGCTCCCCTTACCTGGATGGCCGCTCATAAGGATTCTAACTCACGGATTTTGCGATGGTTCCTTGAACTGCAGCCTTTTTCCTTTCAGGTCCGCCACATCCCTGGGGCTCAGCAGGGTCCTGCGGATTATTTATCTCGTTTTCCCTGCTCTTCTTCGGTCCTAGAGCAGGACCGTTCTTGGGATGGGGTGTGTGATCAGGCAGACCCGAACACTTCCTCGGCACTGGCGGACACCAACGTGTCGGGTAGTCCCGACACGTCACTTCCGCGTTCCCACGTTTCCGTGGGAGCGCTCCCTAACCGAGGACAGCGTTGCCTGGTTGCCGGGGAAACACAAGAGGGCTTCCGGGCCGCGGCGGTGAAAAAGGGGAGTGGCCGCGATATCGGGGAAGGAGAAGGAGCGAGAGGAGAGACGCCGAAAACCGGAACCCGAACAGAGGAACTGACGAGCGGAGCCGAAACCCTGACCAAGGACGAATCAGAGGAAAAGGAGACTGTCGATGGAGGAGATCAGCTGACAGAACGCCCAGGAGCCGGCCACGACCCAGGAGGGTCGTGGCTTGCTAAGGTACGGTCTTTGTGGGACACAAGAGGGAATACACAGCTTAAGAGGGCACTGGGGAAGGGGCCTGGAAAGGAGTAAGGGAGGGCTGGGAAGGGACATAGGAGAGCACGTATATAGGCACAAGGGAATCACATAACACGTGCACTTTAAGGCTATTATTTACGTTGCCCCAACACGCTACCAGCATAACCCCACCCCTTCTCCCCTTCCCCTTTAGTTTTATAAAACCCAAACCCAGACGTAATTCCCCACTTACCTTAGCGTTTTCCTTCTTTTCCCGGTAAAACCCCGCTGGAGCCATACGGGAGACAGAGGAGCCACCAACCTAAGAGACAAAGAAGAAAGAAGAATAAAACCTAATGAGAAGATTAGAAGAAGCCGTCCAGAGACCCTAATACCCTGTAAACAGAAGGAAAGAAAAAATTAAAAGCCAAACTCTTAAATAAACCACTTACCTGATCACCATAACCTTTCTCCGTTGCTTTTATACCGTTACGCCTGCCACAAACATGTTTAGCGGTCATTGCATAGCTCCTAGATAAGTTGTTACATGAGATACTTATGAATCCCTGCTTTCCTTTTTATATCACAACGAGCAAATGTTATCTTAACTATTTAACAGCAAGATTCACTATTGAAAAATTGAGGAAAGATAAATATAAATGTTAGAAAGGTACACATTAATTTACATCAAATATCACAAATTCTTGAAAGTCTGTGTTTGTACAATACAACTTTACTTCTCATATTATTATATCCATTACTATATTCCTTTGCACATATATTTAATTACTATGTATTTACATATCTATTTATTTATTACTCTAGTCCTACTGTACTAGAGAAAAAAGAAATACAAATAAATAAAATTAAATAAATAAATACATTAAAAAATAATTAAATAAAAATAAATAAATAAATAACTAAATAAAATAAAAAACAACCCTACTAAGTTCTCCCTCATTTATCTTGCCTTGACTCATCCACAACCTCTTCTACTACTATGATTTCCCTAACCCCTTTCCACAAACTCCTTCCTCCCCAATACTCATCCCAAGCCTCATCCTATTACTATAAACTCCCAATTAACACTTCTGGATTCTTCCCTCCTCTATCCCTCCATTATTCCAGTCAATCCAACTAACAAACTCACATGTCCTCCTCTCAAATTAACTCTTACTAATACTAATACTGTACTCATATTTCCCTATACTAATCCACCAGTAATTCCTCTTGGGTTCTGGAGTAGCGTCAGGGGTACTAAGCACTATATAAATACAATTACAATTACAAGGGGGCAGTTCAGGATATCTATTATAAACCTGTGGCCCGGCACCAGCTGATGGAAGGACAGTCTGGGCCTATACAGATAGAAAGAGGAACTCTGCAAGGGTGCCTTTCCTCCCCTTTGCTTATTGGGCTGTACATTGGTCCCTTTATTCGCAGGCTGAAGGCTAATTCAGCTATACCTCCAGTACAACCACACATTTGGGATACAAACAGTTTAGCATATAGCGACGATGTGGCAATCATAACTACCTACCCAGATTCTGCCTTGCTGGCAATAGAGGAGGAAGCCAATAAACCTGGGGAGATCTCAGGGTACTTGCTGAATAGTAATAAAACACAACTTATAGTGAACCACCAAATCAACACTCAAGATGCTCAGGTTGTTGAGCATGCGGTGTATCTGGGCATCCAAATCAGTGCCAATGCAAATCTGACGGTCAAGCAGAATCTGGCTCCGATAGTTGGGAAGGCAAAGCAAGACTTTAGGAGATGGAATAAAGTATAGCTTTCTATTAAACTTCGTTGTAATCTGGTTAAGATATTTTTGCCAAAGGTTCTGTACGTCTTCTGGGCTATCCCAGTAGCTCATGGTTTAAAACGATGGATGATATGATCTCCAGATTTATATGGGCTTATGGTAAATTTAGGAGGGCGATTAAATAACTGTCATTACCTACGGAGAGGAGTAGCTGGGCTCTTCTGAATTTAAAACGGTATCTATTGGCCACTGCCCTCCAATATTTGAGACCCCTTATTGTTAATAAGTACAATGGGAAAGGACTCAATAAGCATACACCAGGTATCTATCAGCTATTAATCGGAACAAAGACTAAGGGCTGCCTTTTGAGTGTAGGAGAACCTAGCTACTACAAGAAGGGCTGATTTAAAGTTTGAAGTGCAGCCATTAAGACCTGGGCTACTTGGTGGAAAAAAGTCGGCTTAGGCAGATTTAATTGTTAATCTCCAGTTTATATGAATCTGTTGTTGCCAGATATTTTTCATAATGCCTCTCTGGCAATATGGATGAGACAGGGATTGCTAAAACTAGGTGGCTTTTATCAAGGTCTGGGGTCATTCGAGGAACTCCAAAAGAGATTTGATTTCAATCACAGAGATTTCTTTAAATATTGGCAAATTTGCAATTTCTTACAAGGGAAAACTGGTGGGGATGCCGGATTCTCAAAGAACCTGCTTCTGGATCTACTGCTGGGTCCCGAAGAGTGCATGGTTAGTCAGATATATCAGATCCTTAGCTCTAGTATGCCCGATGACCTTGAGAAACACAACCGCAAGTGGTAGCAGACATTGGACTATGGGGATCTTTGTTCTTATGAGTATCTTCGTCTTAGCCAAAGGAGTTGGGTTCTACTGGATTGCAGTAACAGCATAACAAAACAATTTTCAGCTTGTATTTCACCCCCACAAGAATTGCCCGGTCGGGTGGTACAAAGGGGACATGCTGCCCATGCTGTCAAGCTAGAGAAGCGCATCTGGTACATATGTTCTCTACCTTGTCTAAGTTGGATCCGCTTAAATCAGACGTCCCCAAATTTCCGGGGAATCTCTTGAATTCTGCCTTGGTTTTAACCCCTCAAGTTATGCTTTTGGGGGTATCGGAGGCAACAGGTGCCACTGGTGGGGAGTCTTTAATATTTATTGCTTTGGCAGTGTTAACTATCTGTGTTGCTGCAGCCTGGCTCGATCCCCAACTCCTGACTTTTCATCAGTAGCAAGGGCGCTTCCTTTAGGAATTCTATCTGGAGATTGCACTTTTTGAGCAAGGGAAAGAAGGCCAGGCAGAAGGGGAAGAGTTTCTCAGGTCACTTCTAGAATGGGTGCACCACCAATCTGGACACTTCTTGCCCCTATTCAGACCCGTACAGGGCAGGCTTTTTGTTAGACTATAGGACAGCTGACTGTCACCCCAAGCACTTTTAAGCACATTAAGAACTTTTATCAATACATGCACTTTAAGTTTAAAGGGGTCAAAATTAACTGACGGTAGCATTTGTTCTGTACTCCTATCTGATATTAAATGCATTTGAATAGAGATCCAGCACTGGTGCTTTCTTTTTAACCCATTTGTTTTACCTTGATATAGATATTTGTGGAAGTTTATTTTTAGGAATTAATGAATATAGCCCATTCGCCCAAAGGATTCCCTTAAACACTATTCAGCAATGATCTGCTCATGCTACGGTTTTGGATGGATTGTTGGAAGGTAATCTGAAAGTAGTTAATGATGTTTTTTTAAGTATAATTGGGTCTTGCCGTGATTTCTTCTATGCAGTTGTACCATCTATCCATTTTTTTTCATGTTTGTGATGACACTTATGTGGCATACTTGAAAAGCATTATTAAAAAGTATTAAAAAAAAGAAAAACAAAGAACTTCCTCCCCCAAACTCCCTAGATTCAAACCTCAGAATACCGGACAACCTACTGGCATTGTAAGATAGCCACGTATGAAGGGGTTGGCATGATCTAATCCCGTCCTCCAAGAGCATGTTTTTCCTGTAAACATTCTCTTTGAGGACAATGTTTAACAAATGAGGCAGACACAACACAAAATCTCACCTCACCAAGAAGCTGTTTCAAGGTTGTTGGAGAGCGTGGATTGTGTCTTGGATGAGAAGAAACCGTGGGCCAGATTTCAGAAAAGAGGCGCTACAATACATGTAGCGCCACTTTTCTTGCAGCCCCTTGCAACCCCTAAGGCCACCATGTGTGCGCCGTATATAAAATATGACGCACCATGTCGCAGGTTAGAGAGCAATACCATCAGAATTTCTGGGTTAGTGCCAAAATTTGCTAACCCTAAACAGTACATAGGGGCCCATTAAAAACAATGGCATGACCCCTTTTATTGCCTGCTCTAAGCAGGCGTTAAAATTCAGAGAAAAATGACACAAAGAAATCTTCTAGATTTCTTGGTGCCATTTTTCTGGTCCCCCTAATGGGAGGAACTCCCCCCTTGCATACAATATGCCTGGCGCAGGCATTATGTGGCGCAAGGGGTTACAAAGTCACGCAATGCATGCATTGCACCACTTTGTAAATCTGGCGCAGCGATTTTGGCCTCGTTGGGCTAGATTAGCAGAATAAATGATGCTAAAAAGGCACAAGGAGGCACTAGGGTTCTTTAATATGCCCCTATCTGTCCATGACACGACAGAGTTGCAATGGGAACATCTCTTTTGAGAGGGAATGATTTACTGAAACAAGTCTTGGCCATGCAGATGCTACTGGCCACACGGTTTAGATCCCTGTGTCGATCTGTAGATAAAATGTCTCATTTCCCGCAGTCATCTGTAGCTCAACAATCTGTATGGTCCACCACTCTGCAAGGCCCAACTACCACCCACACCTGGACCACCCACACACCCACCACTTCCAAATCTACGAACTCAACCATAACGTTAATGGGCTCATTATTACATAGCCGGAAAGGTGGACTCCCCTCTCCCATGAGAGGGGACAACAACAACAACACTCATAAACCTTTCCTAATAGATTACTGCCTCATGCTTTCAAAATCAAACACACTTTCGGGACCACCAATCCATATCTTTGAATATAATAATTAATTATTGGGCACCTTTATAAATAAAAATAAATGTTATTTACCATTCACCAGTGTGATTAAATGTGCACTTTTTCATGTCAAAAGGGTTTATCTAGAAATGTTATACTACTGTGCTTAAACCTTGTATTGCTTGACATTTTCATATAGCAGAACATTCTTACCAACATCAACATGTATGCTGCAGTCATGAAAAAATACCAACACATCCAATGTATCCAATTTTAAGAAAATAGTTATTTAATTTTTTTTCACAATGAATGTTTGTTTTGTTTTTTTCAGTTATCAGACAGTAGTGTACTTCCTTTAGGAAAGCAAACCAGCAGAGTGGTGGGCACAAAAAAAAATACACTTCATGAACATGACAGGACACGTCTATTTACACAGAGAAAAGGAAAACATAAAATAAAGTTCTTAAAAGGCTATTATAAAAAGTCCAAATCATTAAACCTATGATGGAAAGCAAAATCAAAAGTCCAGCTGAAAAGTTAAGTAATTAATCTAACTCAGATGGAGGGTTGGAATTGCTACTCTGTATTAGAAGCATACGTTTCTGGCCATACTCAGGCTCATATTTCACAACAAAGTGAGGCAACAGCCTAAGGATCAGGACACAATGGTGTAGGAATATAAACAGCCTGCACTGACAAACTGAGAGACATGACAACAGCAGGTGGGGAGGGATGGGAAGGTAGGGGAGACATTATGGTTGCTATCATGGAGGTCAGGAGGCGCGCTAATTCCTGATGCTGGTCAGCTAGCTTGTCTCGGATAGTGTGCATGTCTCCCATCTTTTCCTTCAACTCCAAAGAGTGGACCAGGTGACCAGCATACACTTCCCTCATTGCTTCCTAGAAAGAAGCCATATTGTCTTAACCTTGGGGTGTGGTGTCAAAACATAAGGCCTCAGTTGTGTCTTCAGTAAATGATTCCCTTTGCTGCTGTTGCTCCATATATGCACTTGTAGGAGGTGGAGGAGGAACAGCAAGAGGTAGATCAGGATGTCCCATTTCTCTAAGGCCTCTGGAGCGATGAAGGAGTGGTGCAGGCCTAGATGATAGTGGGTCCTGCTCATAGGACACCAAAGATGTATTTTCTTCTGGGCCAGAAGAAATGCCATAACCAACCATTGCTGGCACGTGGTGTCCATCTCTGCTATCACCTCAGGCACCTCAACCCCTTGCTTGAGTCTTTTTGATTGAGAGCAAATGATTATCTGGGAGGGTGCAAGTTCCCTAATAGTGGAAGGTGCCTCCTCCTCACTGGTCAAACCAAAAGTGTGCCCCCACGTAGCAACCGAGGTCCTTTGCAATCTACACAACGGGTCCTGCTAAAAAACCTAGAGAAACTTAAACAACACTAGTCTAAAATTCACTTATGAATGCAAGCAGAAACTTAGGCCTCATTTAGAACTTTTTGACACAGGGCAGCACCACAAGGCTTCTTGCTAAGCTGCCCTGCGCCAAAAAGAAAGGGCAGGGATGTGTCGTATGAATGAAATACGGCACATTCCAGTAGTTTTTTCCTGCGCCAGCACATAAATTGGTGCCTAGCGCCAAAACAGGCACCATTACAGCATGGTGCAAGGGTGTCTGCATTGTTGGCACGATTGTTTTGTGCACCTTCCTGCACAAAAACAATCCTGAGAGGCTTTTTCCTCTCCAGAATGCAACAGACATAGAAAGAGGAGAAAAATGAGGAGAAATAAGCATATTTCTCCTCCTTACTTCTCTCCTTGGGAGGCGTATCTTTTTGGTGCATTCCCAGGTTTACAAGTTCTTGTAAATCTGGAAATGCATCAAAATCCATGGATTGTATGAAAACACCCACGCAACAGCCTTGGAAACCCCTCCTGGATGCAGAGTAATGTAACTCATTGATTTGTGCTGCTCATGCACCACGTTGCACCACCATGGTTCAAAGGTGTCTGCGTTGTTTGAGCGATTGTTTTTGTGCAGGAATGGACACATTCCTGCACTAAAACATTCAATGAAGGTATTATCCTCTTTCTATGTGTGCTGCAGAATGCACAGGCACACAGTTTTTACACATTCCCAGGTGTATAGATCCTTGTAAACCTGGGAATGTTTTAAAATGCATGGTTGTTGTGTGGGAAAGCCTACTGCAATGCCCATGGAACCACTCCTTGACGCAGAGCAAGGAAAGGCAGCGCTTTGAGTTACAGAAACTTACCTATTAGCCGCATGTAACTAACATTATGCAGATGGTTTGTTATAATAGAAGGGTCCTGAGTGGTCTCTTGGTCAGTGAAAGAATGAACAAATACATTTGTTCAGGATGAATACCATCAGCCATCCTACAGAAGAGGGTCTCTCCTCACAACACTTGATGAAGCTCATGGTGTGGGCTACAATTACCCACAGGAGTTAATCCGATGTGAAACTAGGAGGTGTGGGTGTATGGTGCAGAGCGCAAAGTGGTGCAAAGTAAAAATAAAACTAAATTTAGTGGATCCAAAACTTTTTATTTGTGTCCACGTGGATAGAACTAAAACAAAGAGGTCGATAAATCTATCCAATAGATGGTAGAAAGTGGACCTGTTTCTGCCTATTTTATATGCTTAAAGAAGGTGATGAGGCATTCGCCAAGACAGCTAATGTCACTCTGTCAACTAATGTAATGCAGTAAATGTGTGTAAATGAAAAATGAGTACAACCAATATTCCAGGAACTGGCATGTATCCACCGGTCTCGAAACCTGCAAAATATTCAAATGGATGGAACAAAGGTACGGAAGAGAACATAATGAACCTCCAGACATTGATGAAACTGTTAAGGTAAAGTGGCCATCATTTTTTATGTGAAACACAAAGGCCCAGATTTAAGAGGGCCTTGCGCCATCCTAACAACACATTAGTGTCATTTTTTTTACACTAATGTGGCATTAGAGGGTCAAAATCACAGAGCCATATTTACATATTTACAAGTCGCATTGCGCAACTTTGTAACCCCTTGCGCCACATTATGCCTGCACTAGGCATAATGTATGCAAGGGGGGTGTGCCCCCATTAGGCGGGGCCAAAAAAAATGGTGCAAAGAAATCTAGGAGATTTCTTTGCATAATTTCTATCGCATTCTTAACACCTGCTCAGAGCTGACGTTAAAAAGGAGGCTCCAATTGTTGGCCTCTGGGTGCTTTGCAGGATTAGCGTCAACATTTTTTACACTAATCCTGCAAAGTGCCAAACTAGCATAAAAAATTGTGATGCTAGTTCCCTAACTACTGCCATGGTGCGCCGTATCTCAAATGCGGCGCACACATTGTGGCATTCGGGGAGCGCTAAGGGGTGCAAGAAAAGTGGCACTGCACTAGGTGCAGCTCTACTTTTCATAAATCGGCCCCAAAGTGTGACTACAAGGTGATCACTGCAAAACAAACGTGGTCAGTGATAACCAACAACTGGCTGGATCGCATGCTTACTACCCTCATATGCCTCAACACCAACCTTCTGGTCAGGATGAAAGGCAGGACTGTGGCTGTAAAACAACACTGCAATGCAAGTTGACCAAGGCAACCAAGCAGTAAGATTCTCAAGCATATCGGTATAACAAAAAAGCTTAAAAAAATATGGGACTGAGTGCCAGTATTCCAAATCACTGTAGTAATGCCTAATGAAAAAAACTGAATGCCAATCTATGTGTATGGTAAGGAAGACTTACGTCAGTGCTATGTATGGTATATCCTCTGATATCAAGTTATCATCCTTAATTCATAGTAACTGTTTTATATATATAAATCATAGGGCCAGATTTACTAAAAAGTGGCACAGCGTGGTGCTGCGCCAAAATTTGCAGCGCCACTTCACTTTAGATATGCAGGAATGCGCCGTATTTGCTAAAATACAGCCCACTCCTGTGTTTCCCCCTCCACCGGCCCTAAATTTAGCTGTCAATGCAGGAACCCTTTCACCATAGTGCAAGGGTGTCTGCATTGAGGGGATTGATTGTTTATGTGCAAGAAGGTGTCCCAATCTACAATGGTGATTTGGCACTTCTATGTGTGCTGCAGAATGCAGCACACATAGAAGAAGAACATTGTCATTTTTGAATGATTCTATTTGTGTAGGAAGGGACATCTTCCTGCACATAAACATTCATTCATGGCCTTCTGCTGTATCTGTGTGTGCTGCAGAATGCAAAAATGAGGAGGAATAAAAGTATTCCTCCTCGTTGTGCCATGGTAAAACACCCCTGGAGTGGCGTTAGTTTTTGGCAATGCCCCAGATTTACGCCTTCTTGTAAATCTGGGGCAGGTTCGAAAGCAATGGGTGTTACGGTGGAACGCCCACAGAAAACCCATTACATGCCCTTCTGACACCGAAAACTGCATCAGAGGGCCCATATTTATAAGGTGGTGGTAAGCCACAAAAAGTGCCTTAGCGCCGCCTTGTAAAAATGCACACTACACAGCGCCACTGGAGTATCACAAAAAGTGTTGCTCCAGAGGCACTAGGGCCTTGTAAATCTGTCCCATAGTGTGGTGTCACAGGTGCTTGTAACTAATGCACGCATGAGTGCTGGAAGAGTGAAGCCCCTGTTGGCACAAGCAAGCAAGGCAGGCAGTTCTATTGGGAAATTATATAAATTAGTGTGCATTAGAAAGTAGCCCTAGCATATTAAAAATGTACACAATCTGCATCGTAGGTTGGGATCCATTGGAGTCAAGGAGATCCTGAAGCTCTCTCCCAGGTGGGTTTTTCAGATACTGACCACGTCGTATGGCAGCATCTGGGGAGCATGGGAATTATAATCCTGTCTTGACATGGAATGCAAAAGGTGTCTGTTGATAACTCAATACATACAGTGCCATGAGGAATATTGCAACTCTAATGCTGGCCATAATGTAAATGGTACTGTATCCATACTTGAAAGAACATATTTGAAAATGTGTGAAAAACATACGTGAAAACAGGGGTGCCAAAGTAAAGATATTTTTTAGAAAAAGACCAGTGTTTGATACAATGCAGAAGTCCTAAAAAAGAAGTGGGGGACTACCAAGCTAGGCAGTATGCACGTGGCACCACGGAACTTGCATATGGCATTACAGGAAATGACATCACAGGAAGTGGCATCACAACCCATAATGTTACCGGAAGTGCCATCATAAGAAGGGACACCAGACCTAAAGATCTCACACATTATTTTTTTTAACAAATCAACTCAACCAGGATTTGTGTGGCACTATAAATCCCTAAATAGTTTTTGCCTCAGAGTTGTACCAGAAAAGTGATGCAACCCCAGATCTGCACCTCAACCTATACATTTGTTTTTAAAAACTCGGCCACAAAGAAACTGCCAACCAGGAGAAACACAACAGTAAATCTTATATGCTTTTATTGGTTGCAAAGTCTAAATTTTAAAATACCTTATGGTGTTAAGGCACCTTCTGCAGAGATCTTTGGGTTCCTAGTAAATCTGAGAGAATAATAATGAGATAACTTTGATGGTTAATACATTTGCTGGAAAAATCTGTGGTTTGTCTTTTGTCCTTTTAAACTCAAAGTAGCGTAGATGTTTAATGTGTCTCCTGCAAAGCACATCATGTAACATGCAGAGACAGTTTGTTATTCTATGTAGTTAGGTAAGTGGGTTACTGCTTTTAACACAGAGATACTTTTGATACTTGCAGTTCATAAATTGTATTCCTTGTAATATAGTGCAGTGAGCTGTGAAGCCAGATATGTAACTCCCACACATTGTAACCCTCACCTTCTAATGTAACATACTCTGAATATTGATGTCCAAACTTGTGTGAATGAATGTCAATGTAATGAGTGTGTTTGATTCAAAACACTCCGACACCCTGCATTTTGATGAGTAGTGCTGGAACAGAAATAAAAAATAGAGGCATTTAAATTGTTATTTTGTGCAAATACTAGGACAGCCCAACACATCTGACATTCTTACAGCAGTACATGCATATCGCACATATACAGGTAATGTACAAACTCGAAGTGTGTCTCTCTTAAGTACCTGTGAAGTGATCACAAGTTGGGAGCCTTTGTTTCCCCTCCACTGCTTTTTCATCTACATGTGAGGCTTCAGATAGGTGTGAGGCAGGATACTCCAACAAAAGGAGGCCTGAAGGCCCCTTAAATTTGGTCTTTGCCTTGGCCCAGCTGGAGCTTGATTTATGACAGCCCCCTCGCAGCCTGCACATTGTTGCTCGGATTGAAAGCACATGACGTGCAGGCACTGCTGAATGTGTCCCGATGTCTGAAAACTACACAGAGACATCTTCACATTTCACAGTAGGCCCCAGCTTCTTCTTGGCAGGGCTGACAGCACCCACCCTGTGAAAATAGTGGGTGGACGCTGTCCACCCGTGTCTACCCTCAACTTGTGCCCGGTATGATATAAGCAAATGAGTCAGCCAGTTAAGGTGGTCAAAGCCCTTTTTTTTTAAAGACTCACCAACACGTTTAAGAGGCATACAAGTTGCTATCATTGTGCAGAACAAGCTGAATCATTGTATATAGACAGAAAAAATTCTAGTATGTCTGCACAGTATAAGCCTAGGAATATCATAATTTAGTTAAACTCTGAAGGGTTGAGGTTGTAGACCCAATGCTGCTCTTTCACCAGAAGAAACTGACTAAAGTAATGTAAGATTGGCGGCCCACTGGTTAGCTGGTCGACATTTACAGAAAAAGGGTGCCCACAATGATTGTAGAGCATTACACATCAGAGGCAAGACCTTTGTTTCCACAGCTCCAGAACCAATGGCAAGTAACAAGCTAATACACATAGCACACATTAACTACCACAGAGCATTGGCATTTACACATGATCTGGTGCTGTATGCGCCAGCAAACCCCCCAAGAAGCCTTCAGTGAGTTGAGGGAGGACCGGAGTCTGGTCCTACGACACATTGGGAGAGCTACAGCGTTGGACCTGGCCTCTTTTGCAGGGTTATCCCCAAACTTTTTCCCTTCTTCCTTCTATTTTGGCTGACTTGTTTTGGTTGGCTGTAGGACTCTGGACACTTCACCACTGCTAAGCAGTGCTAAAGTGCATATGCTCCCTGTCTAAAATGTATTGGTGATTGGTTTATCAATGATTAGCATAGTTAATTTACTGGTAAATCCCTAGTATATTGCACCAGGTGTGCCCAGGGCCTGGAATCAAATGCTACCAGTGGGCCTGAGCCCTGATTGTGCCTCCCACATGCTTAGCCCTGCAAACATGTCTCAGGCCTGCCATTGCAGTGCCTATGTGTGCAGTTTTACACTGCCCTATCGACCTGGTAAGTGCACCCATTTGCCAGGCCCAAACCTTCCCTTTTACTACATTGAAGTCGCCCCTAAGTTAGGCACAAGTCAGACCCATGGGCAGGGTGCAGTGTATTTAAAAGGTAGGACATGTACTAGTGTGTTTTACATGATCTGATAGTGAAATACTACTAAATTATTTTTCAGTATTGCAAGGACTATCTCTCCCATACGGTAACATGGAGATTGCCTTAAAATATCTTTGAAGTGTAATTTCCCATTGGAAGCAGATAGAGATTCTGGAGTTTGGGGTCTCTGAAATCAAAATGAGAAAATACATCTTTTGGTGTAGTTGGTTTTTAGATTGTAAGTTTGAAAATGCCACTTTTAGAAAGTGGGCGTTTTCTTGTTTAACCATTCTTTGCCTCTGCCTGTCTGTGGAATATACTTCTGGGTCAGGATGACAGTTGGGCTGTTTGTGAATTCACTCTAGACAGTCACACAATGGGAGCTGAGGTGTGCCCTGCATTTCCCGATGGGTCTTCCTGAGCTAGAGTGGTGGGAGGAGCTGACATGTGCACCTGAATAGGGCTATGACTGTCCTCACACAAAGCAGTCTCCAACCCCCTCGAGTGTGTCTGGGGCCAGAGCACGAAAGGCAGGGTTTTGTGTGCTACAAATACTTCTCTCTGAAGTTTGCCTGCTTCAAAGATGAAATGGGTATGGGTACTGGATGCTGTAGGAGGGACTGACACTCTGCCTGTTGCTTTCCTCTGCTGGCCTGCTGCTTCTGTCCTGTGAGTTAAAGTTCTGGACTTTAGTCTCTACATCCTGCTTCCAAAGGTTCTCCAAGGGCTTGGACTAAGCTTGCCTCCTGTTAAAAAGTCTCAGGGACATCAAAGTCTTCATCTGCCAGCACCTGGGCTCTCCTGCTGACTGTCCTGACTTGCCAAGTGGTGACAAATCCAGTTCCTGGGACCTTGGGAGTGAGTTCTGGTGCAACCAAGAAGAAATCAAGCACATCGACTCCAGAGGACTTCGGGACTGGTGCAGCTGTCTGACTGCGCTGCTGCCACCACCAGAGCCATGGTCCCTGTTGAGTGAAACGACCGTGAGCTGCAACTTGGGCCCAACACTGCCACAGCACGTCTGCAGTCCCGCCAAAGTGTGAGTCCCAAGTGCTGTGTCACCGACATCAGTGACACATGACTCTTACTCCGCTGCAGCACCTGTGGCCCTGAGGTGTGATCGCGACACTGTAAAGTTGAGGCCTCGCATCTTGACCTGCTGGATTCATCGACCCTGCTGTGTTGTAAGGAACTAACACCTAACCACCAGGGCAGCATCACCTCTCCTGCAAAAAAAAGGAACCAACGTGTCACCTCTCCTGCCTAGCCTTAAGGAACCGACGCCTCACCTCCGTGGTAGCAGTATGGAACTTACACCGCACCAGCTCCAGCGACTCCTCACCCGCCCACACTCCGTCCTACATCTCTGTTTTCTCATCGTTTTCAACTGTACTATACCTGGGGTCCGTGCAACTCCATGACTGGCCCGCACTACCTCACGAGTGGCATCGGACTGTTGAGAACGACTCCGTCAAGATACTGTGATAGCCTCAGTTGGAGTTATTGTGTTTCTAAGTGCTATACTAAGATTCAATCTTTGAAAATAAATATCTTTACTTGTGGGTGTTGGATTTTTGTCGTTTTGGTCTTGTTTTACTTGGATCAATATTGGGTATTTGTTCTAAATTGGTGTGGAGTATTTGTGTGGTGTTTTCACTGTGTTACTGTATGTTTGTATAAATACTTTACACATTACCTCTGAGATAAGCCTGTCTGCTCATGCCAAGCTACCAAAGGGGTGAGCAGGGGTTATCTTATCGGTGTGACTCCTTACCCTGACTAGAGTGAGGGTCCCTACTTGGACAAGGTGCAAACCACTGCCACCTAGAGACCCCATTTCTAACATTCCGGATACTCTGCTTTGGGGATCTCTTTCAAGATAAAGTTCTGACACATAGACACACCTTGGTGTCGCTGAAAGTCAACTGGAACATCACTGACAACTGAACCAACCCCTTACCTGCTACTCTAAAAACTTTTCACTATTGGTTCAGGACAGAGGTTGGTCTCTTGGCTTGCTCAAGCAATTCTGAGCCTTACGACCACTAGTCTCTGAATGCAACTCTGTACTAAATGTGAAACGGACCTCAGCTCCCCTCTGGGGATAAAGCCATTGTAGGAGGCTGGACTGGCTTGTAGTGAGTACCAAGGGGTACTTGCACCTTGCAACAGGCCCAGTTATCCCTTATTAGTGTATAGGGTGTCTAGCAGCTTAGGCTGATAGATAATGGTAGCTTAGCAGAGCAGCTTAGGCTGAACTAGGAGACGTGTGAAGCTACTAAAGTACCACCTAGTGTCATATGCACAATATCATAAGAAAACACAATACACAGTTATACTAAAAATAAAGGTACTTTATTTTTATGACAATATGCCAAAGTATCTTAGAGTGTACCCTCAGTGAGAGGATAGGAAATATACACAAGATATATATACACAATAGCAAAAATATGCAGTATAGTCTTAGAAAACAGTGCAAACAATGTATAGTTACAATAGGATGCAATAGGGAAACATAGGGATAGGGGCAACACAAACCATATACTCCAAAAGTGGAATGCGAACCACGAATGGACCCCAAACCTATGTGACCTTGTAGAGGGTCGCTGGGACTATTAGAAAATAGTGAGAGTTAGAAAAATAACCCTCCCCAAGACCCTGAAAAGTGAGTGCAAAGTGCACTAAAGTTCCCTTAAGGACAAGGAAGTCGTGTTAGAGGAATAATGCAGGAAAGACACAAACCAACAATGCAACAACGCTGGATTTCCAATCTGGGGTACCTGTGGAACAAGGGGACCAAGTCCAAAAGTCACAAGCAAGTCGGAGATGGGCAGATGCCCAGGAAATGCCAGCTGCGGGTGCAAAGAAGCTTCTACTGGACAGAAGAAGCTGCGGTTTCTGCAAGAACGAAAAGGGCTAGAGACTTTTCCTTTGGAGGACTGATCCCTCTCGCCTTGTAGAGTCGTGCAGAAGTGTTTTCCCGCCGAAAGAACGCCAACAAGCCTTGCTAGCTGCAAATCGTGCGGTTAGCGTTTTTGGATGCTGCTTTGGCCCAGGAGGGACCAGGAGGTCGCAAATTGGACCAGGAGGTAGAGGGGACGTCGAGCAAGACAAGGAGCCCTCTTAGCAGCAGTTAGCACCCGGAGAAGTGCCAGAAACAGGCACTACGAGGATGCGTGAAACAGTGCTCACCCGAAGTTGCACAAAGAAGTCCCATGTCGCCGGAGAACAACTTAGGAGGTCGTGCAATGCAGGTTAGAGTGCCGTGGACCCAGGCTGGACTGTGCACAAAGGATTTCCACCGGAAGTGCACGGAGGCCGGAGTAGCTGCAAAAGTCGCGGTTCCCAGCAATGCAGTCTAGCGAGGTGAGGCAAGGACTTACCTCCACCAAACTTGGACTGAAGAGTCACTGGACTGTGAGAGTCACTTGGACAGAGTTGCTGGATTCGAGGGACCTCACTCGTCATGCTGAGAGGAGACCCAAGGGACCGGTAATGCAGCTTTTTGGTGCCTGCGGTTGCAGGGGGAAGATTCCGTCGACCCACGGGAGATTTCTTCGGAGCTTCTAGTGCAGAGAGGAGGCAGACTACCCCCACAGCATGCACCACCAGGAAAACAGTCGAGAAGGCGGCAGGATCAGCGTTACAGAGTTGCAGTAGTCGTCTTTGCTACTATGTTGCAGGTTTGCAGGCTTCCAGAGCGGTCAGCAGTCGATTCCTTGGCAGAAGGTGAAGAGAGAGATGCAGAGGAACTCGGATGAGCTCTTGCATTCGTTATCTAAAGTTTCCCCAGAGACAGAGACCCTAAATAGCCAGAAAAGAGGGTTTGGCTACTTAGGAGAGAGGATAGGCTAGCAACACCTGAAGGAGCCTATCAGAAGGAGTCTCTGACGTCACCTGGTGGCACTGGCCACTCAGAGCAGTCCAGTGTGCCAGCAGCACCTCTGTTTCCAAGATGGCAGAGGTCTGGAGCACACTGGAGGAGCTCTGGACACCTCCCAGGGGAGGTGCAGGTCAGGGGAGTGGTCACTCCCCTTTCCTTTGTCCAGTTTCGCACCAGAGCAGGGCTAAGGGATCCCCTGAACTGGTGTAGACTGGCTTATGCAGAATTGGGCACATCTGTGCCCAAGAAAGCATTTCCAGAGGCTGGGGGAGGCTACTCCTCCCCTGCCTTCACACCATTTTCCAAAGGGAGAGGGTGTAACACCCTCTCTCAGAGGAAGTCCTTTGTTCTGCCATCCTGGGACAAGCCTGGCTTGACCCCAGGGGGGCAGAAACCTGTCTGAGGGGTTGGCAGCAGCTGCAGTGAAACCCCAGGAAAGGCAGTTTGGCAGTACCAGGGTCTGTGCTACAGACCACTGGGATCATGGGATTGTGCCAACTATGCCAGGATGGCATAGAGGGGGCAATTCCATGATCATAGACATGTTACATGGCCATATTCGGAGTTACCATTGTGAAGCTACATATAGGTAGTGACCTATGTGTAGTGCACGCATGTAATGGTGTCTCCAGCACTCACAAAGTCGGGGAATTTGCCCTGAACAATGTGGGGGCACCTTGGCTAGTGCCAGGGTGCCCACACACTAAGTAACTTTGCACCTAACCTTTACCAGGTAAAGGTTAGACATATAGGTGACTTATAAGTTACTTAAGTGCAGTGTAAAATGGCTGTGAAATAACGTGGACGTTATTTCACTCAGGCTGCAGTGACAGGCCTGTGTAAGAATTGTCAGAGCTCCCTATGGGTGGCAAAAGAAATGCTGCAGCCCATAGGGATCTCCTGGAACCCCAATACCCTGGGTACCTCAGTACCATATACTAGGGAATTATAAGGGTGTTCCAGTATGCCAATGTAAATTGGTGAAATTGGTCACTAGCCTGTTAGTGACAATTTGGAAAGAAATGAGAGAGCATAACCACTGAGGTTCTGATTAGCAGAGCCTCAGTGAGACAGTTAGGCACCACACAGGGAACACATACATATAGGCCACAAACTTATGAGCACTGGGGTCCTGACTAGCAGGGTCCCAGTGACACATAACAAACATACTGAAAACATAGGGTTTTCACTATGAGCACTGGGCCCTGACTAGCAGGATCCCAGTGAGACAGTGAAAACACCCTGACATACACTCACAAACAGGCCAAAAGTGGGGGTAACAAGGCTAGAAAGAGGCTACTTTCTCACAGCCATCTCCATCCCTCACAAAATATCACTGAATGCAAGGTTCCAATACACTCAGTTCAACATATTACACAGAGCATACTTAACACCTACAGGGTGTCAAATAATTTACAACACAGCTAGTGTATATGCCCCTGCTGCCCAAACCCAAACACTGGAATGGCACACATGTTCTAGCCCTGACCGGTTGCACGTCCTTACTGGGGAGAGATCTTTGCCATATTGACTTTGGTAACTGATCAACAAAACCTCTTTACAAAGGAAAGTTCCCTTTTAGGCTTATTCAGATGCCAAAAGGTAGGAAAGATTGTTAGCAGGTTCTTAGACCTGGCTCTCTTATTACCTAGGAGGTCAATATCCATAAAGTGGAAATCCTTTTCCCTGGATCCCAAATCACATTGGTGTGCAACCATCCATCAATGAGCCAAGATGAGGTCTTAGGGGAATACGTAAAGTATCTATGGCGATACCTTGTAACAAACTGACAATTGACTTACAACAATATGTCAAAGAGGCAATCGAACCCCCTAAACATCTGAGATTCAGGGCATTTCCATCGGGCTCGCCTCCACACATGCTGTAACAAATGGACCCCCCCAGTCACACTTCCCACTCTTCTTACTACTAAGGGTCTCAACTGCGGGGAAAACACTTCACATAATTCTGAAATGACAAGGGGGTGTAGTGGTTGTGGAAACAGAAACTAAATGTTTACACCAGTACCTCTCTGTGCCTTGCTGTTTTTACCTTGTCACAACGCTTACCAGACATAACCGGTTTGTGTTTTACTGTTTATTTGCATGTCTTGTTTACATACTACATTATTTTCACCAATGCTGATCCGGATACATTTCGCACCAGAGCCATGGACCGCCAGGCATCGTACCTCTCATGCAATGCTCCTCACATTTATAGTGATATCTCAACTAACTTGAAGATGACACTGTGGTAATACTTTCATATGCTTTGCGAAGGTGATTTGCTTGTGTCATGCTCACATAGCCTAAGCCACAAGGGCATGTGATTAGGTGTATGTCTGCTTTACTATTACAATTCGTGTGCAGGTATAGTTCCCACAGTGTGTCAAGGCCCAAGTCAACATGAGTGCCATGTTGAATAAATCTGCATATACTGCAAGATCAACATGGGTAATATCCTACAACTTTGGAAAGGGACCACAATATAGTTTGGGTGTCAGGAGTTGGAACTCTTGGTGTTGTGTGGATACGTATATTGGCTGCATCTGAAGGCAATAAGGGTTTTTCCACTATTCATGTTGCCCGTGTTAAGAATATGCCAGTTCTGACAAATGGATTTCTTCACAATGGGACACAAACTAGAAAATGTATTGACACCCGCCAATCTCTACAATGAGGGGCGAGTATATGTCTCCAGTAAGGCTGCTCTATTGTTCTCCATTCTCTTGGATGCTTACCTTAATAATTTGGGAGGCTATTGTCAACAATACTGTTGCAAAGTACGTACGGAAGCAACAATATAAGAGTGCTATTTTCATTTTAATCTAGCCCTATGTTGACATTTACAAAGAAAACATTATAAACAAGACTTTGCAACTAATAGTGAATTTGTTTTTGCAGTAAAAAATATAAAGCCTTTGTGCCTCCTACTGAGTAGCTAAGTACTATGGTTTCCTCCTTAAATCATATGAACTAATGTAGAAATACTAACTCACTTTCTGATTACTTTGAAGACAATTGCGTTGGTTGCACTAACTCAATCAGGTCCACGCGCCAACCCAGGTTCCACATACCCTGTTGAAATGCCTTTGAGTTCACGCTAAACCAGGACGGAAAAAGAAGAAACAAAGTGGATGGGGGGGGGGGGTCATTACTCTATTGAAGGCACAATTGGATGGGGCGTGCCCAGGGTCGCTTTATTGAGATTTAAAAATAACAGTTACAAAGATTTACACCAAAGCAATCACTAACCTTAAAAATATGCTCTAAACTTTCCACATAACATGTACAAAACCTTGCAAAGCTAGCTAATACAGTTAAACTATTTTAAAAGCACAAAGGACTAGACTAGTTGGGAACCATATGATACACCTTCAGAGATCCTGCCAAAAAGTAAAAACACATCCTCTCAAAAGTCAAAAGAAAAATCCATAAAATCAAACTGTGAGAATTAATGAATGATTAAAAACTGAGTAAATTATATGTTATGTTATTGTAGTCTATAGATTATTAGATCTAAACCCTGCATCTAACATACAAATTGCATAAAGACATAAAGTAAGTTAAATTATTTTCAAAATTATTTAAAAAAAAATATTCTTAAAAAACGACTGTATACATTGGAAATTCAATTAAACAACAAAACAGAAATATAATTATTAAATAAGAAATGTAAATTAAGCCAGTTCTTCAATACATGCTTCGCACTAAAGCTCAAAATTTTAAGCAACAAATTAAGGAAAATTGGTAATAAAAATCACATTTCTGAAAATGAAAATAAATACATCATTGTTAAAAACAGAATTTTTTATAGATAGAAAAAAATAATTAAGTAAAAGATTTCCATCATTATTAAATAAAAAGTAATAAAACTACTTACAATTTTGTAGCTGAAGCTAACCATAACCAGAAATCCAAATCTACTTTTCACAATCCATTTTAAAAATCCCCCCAAAATTCAAACCAATAATTCCTATTAAAATGTACTTGTCCACATAAAAAATACCATACCATATCAATTCTGGGGAAACCGTGAAAAACCCAAAGACTTGGTTTAAAAAACAAAACCCTACAGGAAAAATGAAAAATAGAACGAAAATGTGTAAAATGTGCGAAAATTCGAAACTTACAAATCATTTTCTCAAAAAAAATTAAAACGGACGCATCTTCAATAGTAATTTCTTTCTTGAATACATCTACTGTACTTGAATCATAAAAGAATCATTCATGACCATAAAATAAAGCACATCAAAAGCCCCAAAATCAAAGCCTATAAACGTTTTAAACATTACGAATATCATAACAGAAACCTAATAAAAGAATAGAAGCAAATCACTTTAGATAATGTATACTCTTAAATATGACACGATAGCAAGCAATCCACTAACGCTACTTTGTAAGATCTTGGGGCCCATATTTTTGGGCTTGGTGGCACTGGGCAGCACAGCAAGTCACCATACTGCGCTGCCCTGCGTCACAGGCAAAGGGCAGGAATACACTGTATTCAAGGCACACAGTGCATTCTTTACTTTTCCCCTGCGGTGGCGCACAGTGGGATGCCTAGCGCCAACTTAGGGTGCCTACATTGCATGCAGGATTGTTTTAGTGCAGGAACAAACACCTTCCTGCACAAAAACAAGCTGCATCACATTACTTCAGATTTATGAAGCCACGCAAGGTGGCCTTGCGTGGCTTCATAAATCTCACTTAAAGTTTGTGACGCTCTTTCTCCACTTTGCGTGGTGCAACAGCTACGCAAACCAGGCCATAAATATAGCCCCAAGGCCCAGATTCTGAAAGGTGTCATGCAGCGCAGTGCAGCAGCCAATAATGCTGTGCTGCGCTGTGTGACAAGGAGGGAGCAGGGGAGCGCCATATTCACATAGAAATGGCACTCTCCTCCCTCTCCCTAGCACCGGTGCTGATTTCAGCTGCCGTGCACCACACAACACCTTAGCACCATAGTGTTAGAGTGTGTGTGTGTGAGTCTAACATACATTTTGAATAGGTTTTGTACAGGAAGGATATGCTTCCTGTACAAAATACTATGGTGGTCATTCTAACCCTGGCGGGAAAAAAACGCCAGGGCGAATGACCGCGGTAGCACCGCCAACAGGCTGGCGGTGCACCGCTGGGCATTCTGATCGCGGCGGTTCAGCCGCGGCCAGAAACGGAAAGCCGGCGGTGTACCGCCGACTTTCCGCTGCCCTTGAGAATCCTCCATGGCGGCGGAGCGCGCTCCGCCGCCATGGGGATTCTGACACCCCCTACCGCCATCCTGTTCCTGGCGGGTCTCCCGCCAGGAACAGGATGGCGGTAGGGGGTGCCGCGGGGCCCCTGGGGGCCCCTGCAGTGCCCATGCCAATGGCATGGGCACTGCAGGGGCCCCCGTAAGAGGGCCCCAAAAAGAATTTCAGTGTCTGCCTAGCAGACACTGAAATTCGCGACGGGTGCTACTGCACCCGTCGCACTCCAGCAACTCCGCCGGCTCCATTCGGAGCCGGCTTCATCGTTGCTGGGTCTTTCCCGCTGTGCTGGCGGGCGGCCTTTTGGCGGTCGCCCGCCAGCACAGCGGGAAAGCCAGAATGGCCGCTGCGGTCTTGTGACCGCGGTGCGGTCATTTGGCGGTAACCGCATGGCGGGCGGCGACCGCTGCCCGCCGCGGTTAGAATCACCGCCTATGTCTACACAAGTGGAAATGCTTTTCCTACTTTGTATGTGTGCTGTACAGTGCAGCACACATGCAGGCTCGGAAAAGCAGAGAGAAATAAAAGCATTTCCCAGTTTAACACTTGCTTTTCAGCTGCGTTAATTATTGGCGATAAACCCTTTCTTCCGATTTTTCAGAATAGGGTTTAGCACCAAAAAGCATGGATGATAACAAAGGGTACGCCCATGTGCCACTCATGTCATGTCTCCTTGAGGCAAAGTAATGCAGAGCACCATTTCCCCCAGTTTTGTGTTACTTTGCTACACAAACCAACGCAAATACCAATTTGTGTTGGTTTGTGATTCTCAAAAAAGTATAGTGTTCGTTTAGTGGTACAAAAGTAATGCTAACCCAAAGCTAAACCTTTAAGAATCTGGGCCCAACTCTCTTGACAAAAAATAACATAATAGTCCTTTATCTTAATTTGATAATTTGTTTTCAGATTCCTGATATATTCCAAGAATCTATTGTAAAAATTCCATTAGAATTCTGTGCCCTTATGTTGGCAACCCTAAAAAAGGCAGATCAGCCTTGTCTTCAATTATTTTCATATCAATATTGAGGTATTTGGTTGGGAGAAGGTGGTCTGAGTATTAGAAACAAAAATCTGGTCATCCAGTCGCTCAATATCTTCCAAACCATGTAATGAGAGAAAGTGAATTTGAGCAACTACATTTCAACACAGATGAGTAGCGTCGTCTTGGCTTGAATGCGGTGTGGGTACTGCACCCCATAAATTACTCCCTTTAAAGGTCTATGGAAGTAACCCAAAGGTTGAGCATGTACCCTAACTGGATGCTTCACCAAATAATTCAATGAATGCAAAAAAGTTTTATCTAGACATGGGCTCTTGAAATTAATTACAATGCATCCACCAGTGGATCCTTTAGGGGTGTAATCTACCCTATGAACAAACAATTTTTTCAATAACTAAATAATTGTGCCAACCAGCATTTTTTCACACCAATACGCCACCTTATATTTCAAAGCCGCTTAACTTTTCTAAGTTTCTAGAGGAGGGACATCCTTGAGTACAGTAAAATATGGGGTAGCTGTAGTTGGCATCATGTATTGTAGTTTGCCTTGTATGATGTAGGTAAGCCCCATTCCCTATAGTTCCTGCCCCATCGCTGATGTTACAACTTAATGGTTCAACCACAGTTAACCGCAAGTCCCCACTTCTGAAAATATCTTATTATCCTCTTATTGCGTACAACGTAGAGACTTTATAATTTATTATAATTTTATTGTTGAGTTTTGCCCGCCTTTTGATCAGAGATAACGCTGTGGAATATCTTCAACATGCTCTCCAATATAAAAAAAAGAACGTGACAATAAGCCATTATTTTAGTTTGGATGGTGGCTGTGCATTATAAATCAGAGTCCCTTGATACCCTTCCACAAGGTCTTTCTTTAATAATGCTACTGATGGTGCGTTCCTATAAATTATTTGCTGAATTCTCTACCTTTTTAGGCAACCTTTGAGATTTTCCTTCTTTTCATTGTCGCTTCAGGGGGTTTGAGTTCACTGATTTTGTGGCAAGTTCTTTTATATCCACAATATTGTTTTCAAGGGAGCCTGGGATAACACACTGGTTACCTCCTTACGGAACCCCCAGCTCTAACATTTTTTTGGTCACTTCCTTTGTCTTTTCCACTTGCGCTTCCCTTCCTTTATTTTTTAAGTTTGATACAATCTCAGGGACTGGCAAAACCCCAACCATGTCCGTGCATCTATTAGTGTTTGGGCTGTGACAATTCTGTCCTCTATAATACCAATCTCTAGGCCTGATTCACAAATGTAAATTTAGATTCTGCCCCAAGTGCAGATATAAAGATACTAATCTTAAATGCCCTTTGTGAATTCCCAAAGTCATAAACTTAGACTTTTGGTCTAATTTAAGACCAAAAGTCTAAGTTTATGTTTGTCAATCAGGCCCCCTGTGCTTACTGCCCCCATAGCTGTACTGAGGAAGGCATGACCATGAGTCTTTACCACCTTTGGGCAGATTAACTTTCCTCTTTCCATTTTTAAGTCTAATGGTACACACAACATTAACTAAAATCTAAAATAAAGTTACAGCCTACCTTCTAGGAGTATGAGCAATCTATGCTGGAGCCAAGAAGTGGGCCCAAGTCCTGCCTCGTCCTTGTGCGGACAGGTGCCGAAAGGGCTGCTCTTGACCTGGTCTTCACCTGAGCATGCACCCAGGCCTGTCCTGAGTGCATCCCTCACCGTGGGCTGAAGTGTACAAATTTATATGGGCCAGACTCACCTCCTTCTGATGCACATCAATATGGGCTTCGTAGTCCACCCCCAAGGTTTCCTCAAAGTGCGTGTCCCACTCCATGGGCTGAAGTGTATACATTTATATGGGTCAGCTCCACCTCCTACTAATGCAGAGTAATATGGGCTTTGTAGTCCAAGTGGTCCAGCCCCAAAGGCTTCTCACAGCATGCATCCCACAGTCATAGTGACCAGTGACACTAACCTATCCAAACTAGGCCAACAACAATTATCAGATAATCAACTAGCCCCTAACGGCTAATCTTGTTGGGAAGATGAACGATTGCCTGTCCACCTGTAATTTAACTTCTCTGCACCAGCTTCAGTTTCCTCCGAGACAGGCTACTAACCGCTTGCATTAAGTTAGGGGTATTTTGACCCTGGAATAGATTTTGTGAGCAGTGCAATATGTGATTTGTGCAGGGACTACAAAGTCCAGAACTAACAGGAAAGCAATCACTTCCCTCATAAAGGTTGCCTTAGACTAATGGCTCAGGGAGCCAATTAGATGATTATTGTGGGCTCCTCTCATGAAGAAGACAATCTGGTATTAAGATGAAGGCTCAAGTGAAATAAAGACTAATACAACAAAATCCAACAGTTGGCAATCTTCTAATCAGTAGACAAATAAGCTGACTAATCCTGATCTAGGATTAACTTTACTGTCATCCTGAGAAGACATCATCAAATATCTGTTTTAAGCCTTAAAAAGTAAAATCAAGAATCCCCATACAATCATACTCACTTGGATCTTGCCAAGATCCCCCGTTTCCACCTACTACAAGAAAAGAAATAGGATGTTAAGAGCAGCTATGACAGAACACAACAAAAAAATAGCAAAAAAGCAACATGATGTTAAGAGCAGCTATTAAAGAACATAGCAAAACAGAAATAACAAGACCCTGCAACAAAGCTTAAGACCCTTAACAAATGTGCATCATAGGTTATTATGGTCAGCCAAGACCAAACACCTTAAAGCAGAATGCAAGTACTCTTCCAGTTAGGTCCTCACAACAAAGCAAAATTTTGGGAGTACATCAATAAATGAGACAGCGTCGGAAATCCAAGGGGGAATGGAGTGCCCATGAAGGAATGGATCATGCATGTTTGCCCCTCTACAATGAACAGAATGAAGTAGACAATTAGACAAAGCAATTTCCATCAGCTGACATATCTGCTACAAGAGCCGTCCCCAAACCCCCCACCCCCAACTGGGACGAACTGCTCTCCCTCTCACAATCAATTAGATGCAGAAGGCAGTACATTTTCAGAACTTTCTCAAATTGTTCCATCAACAAATCAACTCCATTTAGCAAAGCTCAGTTACTAAGGTCATGAAAGGCTTGGGAGAGAATGGGCACTTAGGCCCTACGGTCGACCTGGTATCAATATTCAGGACAGACATAAAATTCTGAGTCAAATCTTTACTCTGATCTACAACCAATGCTTTCTGGTTGCTCAAGTTCTGCATTTTTGGAGAGGTTCCATACTGTATCCTTTTCATGAAAAAAGACCCAAACACCGAGCCATTGAACTAGTGACTTATCGTGCTGTTAGATGTGGAGGTAAAAGCTTACACTAAACATCTCCTGCATGGATTAGAAGCATGGGCTTCAGAGGAAAACTTAATTCCTTTCTACCAAATTGGCTTCAGGCAAAATTCATCAATACAGTTGCTTTATATTAGCGTGTTCATGGCATCTCTTAGGCCATTAGCCCACCCTTTTTTGCTTGACTCATAGATCATTCGCCTGCATTTGATAGTGTGGACTAAAACAAACTATGGTCCAAATTTGCAAAATATGGTATCTATGGTACAGTTTTAAAAGCTATTATCTCCCTCTACTCAAGCACATGGGTGTGTGTTAAGCTAGTGAATGGAAATAGGGCAACACACAAATATCAACAACTCGAGGTCTGAAAGAAGGCTGTGTGCTGGCCCGCATATTGTTGAATCTCTATACAGCTGACCTTGACCAAGCCATATCCATAGCCAGATCAGCACCACCTAGGATCACAACACACAGATTACCTGTATTTCAAGTGTGCAGATGAACTGATCATACTCGATCATACAAAATAGGTATGCAGCATGTGCTTGACCAGCAAACCTTTACAACCAAAATAATAAACATACTGTTAACGTCAAGAAAACCAGGCCATGGTTTTTAGAAATTATAAAAGCAAATCCAAACAGTCCTGGAGACTTGGAGAACTAAAAATAAAATGTTCTAGAAATATGGTACTCAGTGAATTCTAAGGTTAACATGCATCTGCAGGATCTGACAAGGAAAGCATCAGCAGTTACATTTGCACTTTGTAAACCTAACAGCTGCCTGCCAAGCCTCATGTCTTAGTTTTAAAACTAGCGCAAGTGCAGTTACTGCCAATGATCTGCTATGGACATCAAGCCTACCCAGGGAAATCTTCCTACAAAAACTTCAGTGCAAGGTCTATAGAGGAATGTTTAACCTACCTAATCACAAGCAGTAATCTCTACTGAAACTTGAATGTGGCCTGAACAGGCAAGACCTAGAATGTAAGGCTTCATTAATTTACCATTACCAATCACTTACTGTAGCTACACCCAGAACTTTAAAGAAAGCATTACACACTTTCTCAGGGTATCCAATAATCCTTAGGCAATATACTTAACCTTGGCAGCTAATGCTCTACATGTTAATTAGGAGACAGTTATGACAACAAACACAAACTAGGCTATCAAACTAACTCTTAAAAAACAAATGCTGTCCCTTTCTAGGAAAGCTGATTTGGAAAAGATTCTTAATGCCTCATACACCCATTAGATTGCAAATTCTCGCAAGACAACAAACATGCAGCTTAAAAAGAGGCTCTAAACAGAAACTGTAGACAGTTGATAATCCGTGTCAGAATAATGGTCCCACCTATATATAAGAACCAATCTAACTGGTCAAACCAGCCTGGTCCAACAGCCTTAGGTTTTGTAACTATGCAGAAGATACTGTGCTTCATTTCTTATACTGCTGTCCAGAATCTTTAACTGTACGCCACTGTTTTCTGAGGTAGGTGTTTTTTACTCATTTCAACCTGTCAAGAAGACCTGAGGTATTGCCTCAGAACCAACAGGTCACTGAACTGAATGTGATTTGGCAAGTTTGTAAATGCTGTGTATGTTGCCATGAAGAAACTGGAAAATAGGGAGCAACAATGAATTGATTTACATATACATAAACTCAGGATCATAATCTTTTTTAAACGCTGACTTTTAATCAGTTAGCACTTAAATTTCATTTATTTTTATGCTGTTACCTTTCATTGTAGGTACATCTATGGAACTGTGCTTTATCATGTTGTTTATTGCACCAATGTATGTTAATTGAAACATTAAAGTTTACTCACATATAGTATTGGTGAATGGAGAGAAGTAGATTGCTGTTGAGTGGAGTACAGTGGAGTGCCGTAGAGGGACTGGTGTACAGTGGAAAAGCGTACAGTGCAGTGGCATAGAGTGGTGTGTCATGAAGTGGAAAAGACTGGAGTGGCATAGAGTGGGAGTACACAGTGCAGTGTTGTAGAGTGTAGTGGAGTAGAATGGAGTGGGGTAGAGTATAGTGACTTACAGTTGTATTGCATAGAGTGGAGAAAGATCACAATTTGTTTTAAAAACATTGGGGGTCATTCTGACCCTGGCGGCCGGTGACCGCCAGGGTCACCGACCACGGGAGCACCGCCAACAGGCTGGCGGTGCTCCCAAGGGCATTCTGACTGCGGCGGTTCAGCCGCGGTCAGAAAGGGTAAACCGGCGGTCTCCCGCCGGTTTACCGCTGCCCGATTGAATCCTCCAAGGCGGCGGAGCGCGCTCCGCCGCCATGGGGATTCAGACACCCCCTACCGCCATCCTGTTCATGGCGGGAAACCCGCCATGAACAGGATGGCGGTAGGGGGTGCCGCGGGGCCCCTGGGGGCCCCTGCAGTGCCCATGCCAATGGCATGGGCACTACAGGGGCCCCCGTAAGAGGGCCCCACAAAGTATTTCAGTGTCTGCTTTGCAGACACTGAAATACGCGACGGGTGCAACTGCACCCGTCGCACCCCTGCAACTACGCCGGCTCAATTCTGAGCCGGCGTCCTCGTTGCAGGGGCATTTCCGCTGGGCCGGCGGACGCTCTTTTGGAGAGCGCCCGCCGGGCCAGCGGAAATGTTTGAATGGCCGCCGCGGTCTTTTGACCGCGGTGCGGTCATTTGTCGGCGGGACCTTGGCGGACGGCCTCCGCCGTCCGCCAAGGTCTGAATCAGGCCCATTGACTTTTAATCAGTTAGCACTTAAATTTAACTTATTTTTATGCTGGTACCTTTTATTTGTAAATACATTTATGGAACTCTGTTTTATCCTGTTATTTATTATACCAATTTTCGTTAAATGATACAATAAAGTTTACTCACATATAGGGCCTGATTCAGACCTTGGCGGGCGGCGGAGGCCGTCCGCCAAGGTCCCGCCGACAAATGACCGCACCGCGGTCAAAAGACCGCAGCGGCCAATCAAACATTTCCGCTGGGCCGGCGGGCGCTCTCCAAAAGAGCGCCCGCCGGCCCAGCGGAAATGCCCCTGCAACGTGGACGCCGGCTCAGAATTGAGCTGGCGTAGTTGCAGGGGTGCGACGGGTGCAGTTGCACCCGTCGCGTATTTCAGTGTCTGCAAAGCAGACACTGAAATACTTTGTGGGGCCCTCTTACGGGGGCCCCTGCAGTGCCCATGCCATTGGCATGGGCACTGCAGGGGCCCCCAGGGGCCCCGCGGCACCCCCTACCGCCATCCTGTTCATGGCGGGTTTCCCGCCATGAACAGGATGGCGGTAGGGGGTGTCTGAATCCCCATGGCGGCGGAGCGCGCTCCGCCGCCTTGGAGGATTCAATCGGGCAGCGGTAAACCGGCGGGAGACCGCCGGTTTACTCTTTCTGACCGCGGCTGAACCGCCGCGGTCAGAATGCCCTTGGGAGCACCGCCAGCCTGTTGGCGGTGCTCCCGTGGTCGGTGACCCTGGCGGTCACCGGCCGCCAGGGTCAGAATGACCCCCATAGTATGGGTGAATGGAGAGAATTAGATTGCTGTTGAATGGAGTACAGTGGAGTGTCGTAGAAGGGACTGGAGTATAGTGGCATAACAGTGCAATAGCCTATAGTGGAGCATAGTAGCATGCAGTGGGCTAGAGTGTAGTTGCTTACAGTGTAGTGGCATAGACTGGAGTGGCATAGAGCTGAGTGGCATAGATTTGAAAAGCATACAGTGGAGTGGTGTAAAGTGGAGTGGCATAGATTGGAGTGTGGGACAGTGGAGTGGTGTATAGTGCAATAGTGTACTGTAGTGTGGCATAGAGTGGAGTGATGTGGAGCGGAGTGGCATAGAGTGGAGTGAGGTACAGTGTAGTGGCGTACAGTGGAATAGCAAAGAGCAGAGTGTGTAAAGTGAAGTACCATGCAGTGCATAGAGTGGAACTGCATACAGGAGAGTGGCATAGAGTGGAGTGGTGTAGAGTGGAGTGGAGTGGATGGTGTAGATTGGAATGTGTACAGTGTAATAGCTTACAGTTCAGTGTTGTACAGTGGAGTGGTGAAAAGTGGAGTAGCATACAGTGGAGTGGTGTACAGTGGCATGGCGTTCAGTGGAATAGCATAGAGAGTAGACTGGCCTAGAGTGAAGTGGCATAGAGTGGAATAACATAGGGTGGAGTGGCAAAGAGTGGAGGGATATTCAGTCACATGGAGAAGCCGGGAGTGTCATAGAATGGAGTGGCGTAGAGTGTAGTAGTGTACAATTGAGAACCTATAAAGTACTGCGGTAATTACAGGGAAATATATATGTATATAAAATTACAAATACACTGTAATACACTATAATACTGAATTATAGTGTATTACAATGTATTTATAATTTTTTGTAAATGTTTTATTTAAAATGTTTTAAGCAGCTCAGCAATTTGTAGTTATTACTGCAGTACTCATAGACTATTTTGTAAAGAATTAAACATATAAACAATGGAAAATACATTGCAGTGCACAATGGGCTACATGTATAAAACTCTGGATTTGCGACTCGCAATTTGCGAGTCGCAAAACGTGATGTAAGTAGGAATCGCAATTCCAGTTTGTGATTCATTGCAGAGTCGCATCGCAATTTGCGAAATCGCTAATTGCACAAGGGTGTGGCCCAGACTCGCAAATTGCGACTGTGTCGCAATATGCGAGAGGGTGCCAAAAAAAAAGAAGAAAACACACTTCCTAGTTCTGAGTGATGACATCAGAACCAGGAAGTACCCCTCCCATGGAACTGGGAGGAGTGTACCCAGCACAGACAGCAGAGGCACACCCAGCTGAGAGGAGCAACTGCAGCCATGGCAGCTCAGACCAAGGAGACACCCACTGCAGGGAGGAAGAGGAAACTGAAGTTTTCTGATAAGGAGCTGGGGGTCCTGACTGAGGAGTGCTGCCTGCACCATGAGGTCCTGTTTGGCAAGGCAGTGATCAGTGTCCCTGACACACAGAAAAAAAGATCTGGCTGGACATTCAGAGCAAGATAAATTTGATTGGAGTCAGCCATCGCACCATCGATGAGGTCCGCAAAAGGTGGTACGACCTCAGGTCCAGGACCAAAGAAAGGGTGGCAGAGCGGATGAGGGAGGCGCATCGAACTGGTGGAGGACCATCCACAGTACCACCGCCTACAGCCATTGAGAGCATGGTGGAGACCACTCTGGAGCCGGAGGCTGTCGGTGGAATCGGGAACCTGGACAGTCCTGCACCGGGAACATCCAAAAGTAAGTCGCAAATCTTACTTATTTACACCATTCAATGCACCATGCACACAACCACAGTACACAAAAGCATGCATCCTCCAAATGTGTTCCATGCCTATATTGCAACCTACAGAAACAATGCATTATGGGCAATGTAGTAAAGTTGTCCAACTTTTGAGGAATATTTTTTTTGATACACCACACATATGAGAGGCACTGACAGTGTATCCCCTGTGTCCCACAGGTCTCCCACAAGTAACCACCGATGACCCTACTGTGCAGGGAGATGAATCTGCCACCATCACCACAGACGAGGCAGCCAGTGTATCAGCAGGGGAGTGCATGACCACACCACTTGTCCACCATGCACGTGATACCACCGAGGAGACAGATGTGGACACTGAGACAGGCAACCTGACACCGGGGCAACAGATGAGTGCGAGTCAGCCACATAGGTCAGCTGGGTCTTGGTGGAGACGGCGGCCTCATGCAGGTGAGGAGGATGTCACAGAGGAACAATTCCTAGGACTGGAGGCATCTTTACTGAGCAGTCACTGCCTGCAAAATAAACATATTGAGTTAGTGAACAGGAACCTGCACATACTGCAACAGACCCTCTCACAGGGTTTTGCCAATGTTGACACACATTTCACCACCATGAACAACAACATGGCACACCTCACCACCGCCATCAATGACCTGTGCAGGGAAATGGTGGCAGATAGTGCCCATGCAAGGAGCAGAGAGCGCAACACTGCTGCCCGTTTGGACCGGCTGAGTCAGTCGATTGGCTGCCTCGCAACCACTACTACCTGCCTGTCCAGGCGCACTGTAACGGTACAGGTGGAACTTGGGCATTTAGCCAGTGATGTATCAAGGGGACTAGGGCGCATCAGTCGTGCATTGGACCTAATACAGACCACACAGGCAGCAAGGGGCATTGGCGATACCCCTCAGGATAGTGAGGACATCTCCAGCGTTAGCAGTGTTCCTGCCTGAGATGCACGCATCCTGCGGAGTAGCAGTGCCTACCAAACATCAGGGGACCATCCAGGATCGGGCCATGGTGGCCGTAGTCATAGGTGGGTGTGAATTTCCTAATCTGGGAATTGCCTGAGGCACATGATGTAACTGTATCAGACACTGTAACATTTTACGTTTTTATTGCTGTTTAGACGTCAACAGTTCATCATTACACTCCTGACATTAAAGGGAATTTTTGTTCTTGCACAACATGGTTATGTGTGTCTTACATTTGTGAGTGCTGTAACAGTTGCCATGTACCTGCCAAAGTAGTGAGTTGCAATGTGATCCCGTCTCTGCCTGCCTTCCATTGCGATGCTACCATCCCCAGGCTGTCGTTGTGGTGGCTCTTGCTCCTCATCCTCTGAATCTGTCTCATCTACGGTGAGATGTAGCCCACGTCTGGTTGCTATGTTGTGTAGGATGACACATGTTGCCACAATCTTGCATGCAGTCTCTGTGGAATACTGGAGTGCCCCTCCACTTTTGTGCAGGCATCTAAAATGTGGCTTCAAAATGCCAAAGGTCCTCTCAATGACAGTTCACGTTCGCCGATGTCCAATGTTGTGGCGCCTCTCATTCTGATTGTCAGGTATTAGGTATGGGGTGAGTATCCATGGCCTCAGAGCATATGCACTGTCACCTGTGTAACAAAACAGCAGATATGAGCATGGCTTCACGTTGTTCTGCAGTGACATGTATTTAAGACATCAGAGTGTACTACACAGTACCTAATAAATATCCTTCGTCAAACTCCCCACGTTCTAGGCGTTGGTGTATCCCACTGTCCCTGAATATGTATGCATCATGTGTACTCCCTGGAAATTTTGCCACTATGTCAGTTATTACATTATGGGCCTCACATACCACCTGGATGTTGAGTGAGTGAGTACATTTCCTATTGCCGAACGCATATTCCAGATTTGCAGGTGGGCAAATGGGTATATGTGTCCCGTCCACACACCTTATTACATGGGGAAAGTTGGCAATTCTGTAGAAGTCCAACTTGGTGTTGTGAATTTCCTCATGGGTACCATCAATGGCACCTATGATGTTGGGGATATGTCCCAGGGCATAGAAGTCACCTTTCACTGTAGGCAAATCCTCCACCTGAGGGAAAACGATGTAGCTGCGCATGTGTTTCAGCAGGGCAGACAACACTCTGGACAACATGTTTGAGAACATAGGCTGGGACATCCCTGATGCAATGGCCACTGTAGTTTGAAAAGACCCACTTGCCAGGAAATAGAGTACTGACAGGACCTGCACTAGAGGGGCGATTCCTGTGGGATGGCGGATAGCTGACATCAGGTCTGGCTCCAACTGGGCACACAGTTCATGGATTGTGGCACGATCATGTCTGTAGGTGACAATTGCATGTCGCTCTTCCATTGTCGACAGGTCCACCAGTGGTTTGTACACCGGAGGATGCTGCCATCTCGTCACCTGCCCTAACGGACGTGCTCTATGGAAGAGAACAGTGATCAGAGGGTCAGTCAACACTGAGGTACTAAAACAACAACTTTATTGCACACATTTGCCAATCCGCTATGTGCCTGTCTTACTGTGTATGCAAGGCCTAGATATGTGTGACACATTTAAAATTAATGCCATGTGGCCCCCTGAAATGGCAGCTGCCTGACCTGTAATGTGGGACAAGGGGATATGAGGTAACTGTGCTGGCGTTGTACACCGTCGCAGTCGGCGGTCGAAGACCGCGGCGCAATCCTGCATTGTTTAACATTGGACCCTATGGGTCCCAGGAGCCAATGACGATGTACGCCGGTGGTGACGGTACGCACCGCCGCAGACGTGACCGCCATTTTCTGTCTGTTCACTCACTTGATACCTGATCTTCAACAGGAGAGGACCTACACTGCAAGTGCTGCTGTGACCTCAGTCTGGAAGCGACGATGGCTGATGTGTCTGGGGAAAGGGCCCCTGCCTTCACATCAGAGGAGTTGGATAAACTAGTGGATGGGGTCCTCCCCCAGTACACGCTAATCTATGGTCCTCCAGACAAACAGGTGAGTACACTGTGAGCATGCTGTATGGGCAATGCCTGTTTGGAGCGGTGTGGATGGGAGATGGGGGGGAATGAGGCGTGCATGATCTGACGGTGAGTGTATGTGCGTCAGGGCAAGGGTGGGAACATGGGCTAATGACTGTAACGGTCTGGACGGTTAATGTTGTACCTTTTCCCCTGTACTATTCCTGTAGGTCAGCGCCCACCAGAAGAAGGATATTTGGCGTGCCATCGCCAAGGACGTCCAAGCCCCGGGTGTTCCACCACAGATGGAGCACCCACTGCCATAAAAGATGGGAGGACATTCGCCGCTGGAGCAAGAAGACGGTGGAGGCCCAGCTGGGGATGACCTCCCAACATGGGAAGGGTGCCCGTCGCACCATGACCCCCCTGATGTTCCTGATCCTGGCGGTGACGTATCCGGAGTTGGATGGGCGCTTGAGGGCATCACAGCAGCCACAAGCGGGTGAGTACAGTCACATCCATCTGACTCTGCGCGCATTGGAGGTGTCTGGGTGGGGGAGGTGGGCTGTGGGTTCCCCTAGGCTACGGCGAGCCTTGCAGGCAAGGACCCTTTGTGAGGCAGGCTAAGTGGCACCCCAACCCCACCAGTAGTAAGAGCCATCTACACCTAGTCAGGCTCCGGTAACTTCCATGTGTGCAGCAATCGGGCATAGGCCATGTACCCCATGTCCCTGTGAGGAATTAGGGAACTCTAAGTGGATGGCGTTATGTCCGCCAACGGTAGCGGTATTGCATGTACTGAACATGTCTTTCTACTTTCTTTCCCCCCCTTTTTGTGGTCTCTCTGTTCTTGTGTGCATTATCATCATCAGGCGGAGGAGCTGTGCCACGGAGCAGGAGGGAGCTGCATCCCACATGGCCCTGGAGAGCAAGACTACGGAGTCAGAATTCACCAGTGGGATGGAGGGCGAGGGTAGCTCCACGGCGGGGACTGGAGCAGAGACCAGTGACACCGACTCCTCCTCTGATGGGAGCTCCCTTGCAGTGGCAGGCCCCTCTGTGCCCCCCACATCTACAGGTACAGCCACCACCCCCTACCAGCACCGCCCTCCCAGCAGCCCCTCAGTGTGTGCCCCGTGGCCTCTCACCCAGGATGGTGGGCATCTCCTTCGCCACAGGCACCTCAGGGCCTGCCCCAGTCAGCCCTGCTGCCCTCAGTGAGGAGGCCATTGACCTCCTGAGATCCCTCACTGTTGGGCAGTCTACAAATCTGAATGCCATCCAGGGTGTAGAGAGGCAGTTGCAACAGACAAATGCATACCTGGAGGGCATTCATTCTGGCCAGGCAGCCCAACAGCGAGCATCTCAGACTCTGGCTTCAGCACTGATGGCAGCCATTGTTCCTGTGTCCAACCTCCCCCCTCCAACTTCCTCCACCCAGACCCAATCCCCAGTACCTCAGCCTATCCCAAGCACACCATCAGACCAGCATGCACACACCTCAACACACAAGGGTAGCTCTGGCAAACATAAGCACCACACATCCCACAGGAACTCACACAAGCATCATACCCATGCACACATACCAACATCCACTGACTCCATTGTGTCCCCCTCCTCCATGTCTCCCTCCTCCCTCCCTGTCACGTCTCCACTAACACCTGCATGCACTACATCCTCAGCCACTACCTCCATCACCAGCACACCCATCACCACACACTGCTCATGTGCAATCACCACCACCACCACCACTACCATTGACACATCCCCTGTGTCCTCTACCAGTGTGTCTGTGAGCCCTCCTCCCAAAGTACACAGACGCAGTCACACACACACCCAACAGCCACCCACCTCACAACAGCCTCCAGCCCATGCACCTTCAACCAAATTCAGCAAACGAACACCTCCTACAACCACTACCTCTTCCTCCACCCCGAACCGCTCCATCTACCCGTCCCAGTGTGTCTAAAAAACTTTTCCTGTCAAACCTTCACCTCTTCCCTTCACCTCCCCCACCCCTTCCGTCCCCTAGGGCCCGCCTTTCCAGGTCCCAACCCAGCACCTCAGCCACCACATCACTGGGCACAGTGGTGCCAGCAGTAACCGGATTCTGGAGTGCGCCAAGCAGCAGGGCTGCCAGAGTCCCAAGGACATTCCCTCACCTCCAAAACAGAAGAAGTTGCCCACATCCCGGAGGGAGAAGGCCAAAACAACTGCCACCAAGGGCTCAGCCAAGACAACAGTTGGGAGTGGCAAGAAAGCTGCACCCCTATCCAAGGTGGGGAAGGGCCTGAAAAAGAAAGGCAAGTCAACGTTGCCGTCAACCTGCACGGCGGACAAGACCGCCACCGGCACTACCACATGCACTGCCGCCAAGGGCACCGCCGCCAGCACCCAAGATACTGAGCCCTTCACCAGCACCACAGACACTGTGCCCTTCAGCAGCACCGCTGTCAGTGAGCCCACCACCAGCACCGCCGCTCATGACACCGCCGCCAGCACCGAGGTCAGTGAGCCCCCCACCAGCACCGCCGCTCATGACTCCGCCGCCAGCACCGAGGTCAGTGAGCTCCCCACCAGCACCACTGCCCAATGTCCACCGCAAGCACCGCTGCTACTGAGCCCGCCGCCAGCACCGCCAGCGGCCACGCCACATCCTGAGCCAGTGGCACCACCACAGACATGGCTGCCATCCCCAGTGGTCATACGAGGCTGGTGGTCAGTTCCAGGGGCCTGGGCAGCTTCCATGTTGCCTCACCATCAGTGGAGTATCACATTCACTACCTCAGTCCTTGGCAGGATGAAGCACTCTGGGCACAAAGCCCCCTCCAGAACCAGTGGAGTATCACATCCACTACCTCAGTCTTTGGCAGCATGAAGCACTCTGGGCACCAAACCCCCTCCAGAACCAGTGGAGTATCACATCCACTACCTCAGTCCTTGGCAGGATGAAGCACTCTGGGAACAAAGCCCCCTCCAGAACCAGTGGAGTATCACATCCACTACCTCAGTCCTTGGCAGGATGAAACACTCTGGGCACAAAGTACCCTCCAGAACCAGTGGAGAAAGGCATCCACTACCTCAGTCCTTGGCAGGATGAATCACTCTGGGCACCAAGCCCCCTCCAGAACCAGTGGAGTATCACATCCACTACCTCAGTCCTTGGCAGGATGAAGCACTCTGGGCACAAAGCCCCCTCCAGAACCAGTGGAGAAAGGCATCCACAACCTCAGTCTTTGGCAGGATGAAGCACTCTGGACACAAAGCCCCCTCCAGAACCAGTGGAGAAAGGCATCCACTACCTCAGTCCTTGGCAGGATGAAGCACTCTGGGCACAAAGCCCCCTCCAGAAGCAGTGGAGAAAGGCATCCACTACCTCAGTCCTTGGCAGGATGAAGCACTCTGGGCACCAAGCCTCCTCCAGAACCAGTGGAGGAAGACATCCACTTGAGAGACTGTGGCTTTGCACTCCCCAGGATAAAGCAGTGGGCAAACCACCCACTTGAGAGACTTGAGAGACTGTGGCTTTGCACTCCCCAGGATGCAGCAGTGGGCAAACCACCCACTTGAGAGACTGTGGCTTTGCACTCCCCAGGTTAAAGCAGTGGGCAAACCACCCACTTGAGAGACTTGAGAGGCTGTGGCTTTGCACTCCCCAGGATGCAGCAGTGGACAAACCACCCACTTGAGAGACTTGAGAGATTGTGGCTTTGCACTCCCCAGGATAAAGCAGTGGGCAAACCACCCACTTGAGAGACTTGAGAGACTGTGGCATTGCACTCCCCAGAATGCAGCAGTGGGCAACCCACCCACTTGAGAGACTTGAGAGACTGTGGCTTTGAAGTCTCCAGGATAAAGCAGTGGGCAACCCACCCACTGGAGAGACTTGAGAGACTGTGGCTTTGCACTCCCCAGGATAAAGCAGTGGGCAAACCACCCACTGGAGAGACTTGAGAGACTGTGGCTTTGCACTCCCCAGGATAAAGCAGTGGGCAAACCACCCACTGGAGAGACTTGAGAGGCTGTGGCTTTGCACTCCCCAGGATACATCAATGGGCATGGAGCCTCCTCGTGGAAATGGTGTAGTGCACTCATCCGGCTGAGGTGCCCCCCTTTCCCTTCCCCCTGAGGTGCCTGGTTTTTTTCGATCTGATGCCCCTGCAGTGTTCTCTCCGTTTCGATCGGGTATCTTGTGTGGGCCTCGCCCATGCATTTTGGGCCCAGTGGTCCACTGACTATATTGGTGCAGTACCTGGACTTGAATTCTTGGTGTACATATTTATTTATAGTGTATATAAAATTGTGATTAATGGATTTTACATGATTACAATCGTTCAACTCATTTCCTTTTGTCATTGCGTTCTTCCAGGGGGGCTTGGGGGGTGTAAATGTAATGTTTCAGCAAATATTGGTGTGTGTGTTGTAGTGGGTGGGGGTGGGGGTGTTGCGTGTTGCGTGTGTGTGTCACTCTCTTTGCCCTCCCCCCTCCCCTGTGTTGTAGGTGCAGTACTCACCGTGGTCGTCACCGCTGTCAGTCGTGCTCCTGGTAGAGGAGCAGGAAGACAATCGCAGGGAGTATTTGGAGTTCAGGCTCCATGGCGTCCTGGTTCCTCTTGGGTTGTGTAGAGGTGAGTGTTTTCCCTTCCAAGTCCTGTTTCCGCCGTGTTTTTGTTTGCGTTGAATCCGCCCCGGAAAAGGTGGCAGATTGGCCTGTCATAATAGTGTGGGCGATACATTGTGTTCCGCCTGACTGTTGGCGGTGACCGCCATGCTGTTTGTCTGTACTGCTGTGGTGGTCGGAGTGTTAAAGTCGCTGTCTATGTTGGAAGTTTCCGCCGTGGTCGTAATCCCATTTTTTTCCCGACGGCCTGTTGGCGGTATTACCGCCGCTTTAACACCGACCCCCAGGGTTGTGATGAGGGCCTATATCCCTGTACTGCTCCTCAGGTTTCACCTTACTCAGAATGCTGAAGGCAAATAACCTGCTATTTCCTATGACAAATATTGTCTAAAATACATAATATTTAGCCTGCACCTTCTCCAACTCTCAAATATAACCCTCTGGTGGTCATGTAGTGTTTACAAGCTTTGTATCCAGGAGACTGCTCTCTAACTCTCTAACAGTGAGCTGCAAATCTACTCTCCTACCCCTATCAGCTTTGGCCTTTTGGATGGCATTTTGTTACATATTCCCTTAGATACATCTTAAACAAACCCAAAGCATATGCATTGAAGGAGTCCTAAAATTTACTGCATAAAAATCAACTCCTTAAGTTTTAATATCCATCAGTAGATATCCATAAAGAAGTACATTTTTATCTAATGCCCACTGTGCAATTTCCTGGACCAAAAAAGGGAAGCTTCATATTTAGTTTTACTTTGGTAAATATGTTTATAAATAGTCTTCTCTCTTTGCCCAGTCTAGAACAGCATGCTCAAGAAGTACCCTCCCAGCAGACGTGCTCACTTCCTCCAGATGTCAACCACCCTATATCATGGCTGAAGTTCAACAAGAACATAGGAGATGTTAATAAACTGCCTAAGGAGTAGGCTATGACTTGCCTATTGTATTAGAATAATATTGAAATCTTCTTGTATAATATATGGTGGTGGAAAATTAGCTATTTTACAAAGGCGGGGTTAGATGATTATTATCAGGACCATAAAAAAGATGCAATAGTGATCTTCTTATGTTTCAAGTCACATTTTTCTATGATCTGTCTTTCTGTGTCTATCTTTCAATGCTACAGAATCTTCGCCTGGGACCCATTTCCGATCAGGACTGTAAATCCATTAATGACACTTAACTGGGTAGAGCTCAGTACTACTTGAAATCTAGGACTCTTTATATGACTTTCACATTATGTGATAGCTAAGTATGTCTCCATTAGTAGGACAATCTTGAAGACAGGTACTCAATAATTATTGAACTTATTGTGCTGCCACTCAGATCATTGTTGTTCCATAAGAGAAATGCTATGTCTTCCTTGACTATTTCAAGATGCACTAACCTTGCAATTTGGATGCAAGGGGAGCAGTGCCAGATTCCACATTTCTCTGTACCCACTGTGAAGCTTACACTAAGAACATGCAGGTCAGAAGAAGACCAGTGGAAACACAGAGGAACAAGAGAGAGGAACAGAGACACTGAGGAGCACACAAGAAATCATGCAGTGCAGCAAACCACCTTGCTGCGCTGTGCTATGTGGTGGGGAATGGGCAGTAATGCTCTGCATTTTACATTATACATTGCATTACTGTCTTTCCCCTGTGCTGATGCACAATGTGCTGCATAGCGCTAAGCCTGCACAAAACCAATCCTCAGAGACAGTTTTCCCCTTCTATGTGTGCTGCAAGATGTAGCACACAGAAAGAGGGAAAAATGAGGAGAAATAAACATATTTCTCCTCACTGCGCCTCCCCTGGGGAGGCATAGCATTTGGACACACTCCCAGATCAGTAATGGTAAATCTGGGAATGCACCAAAATCCATGGTTGGATGCGTGGGAACGCCAATGCCCCACCCATGGAATGCCTCCCTGGGGAAAAGTAATTCAATGCAGAGATTTGCTCTATGTTGCATTTCTGTGGATTTATCAAGCCATGCAAGGTCACGCAAGTTGGCCTTATGTGGCTTGATAAATTTGACTTAGGTTTTGTATTGCACTTGCGACTCCTTGCATGTCGCAAGGTGATGGAAAACCTTCATAAATATGCCCCTGGATATTGTTACGCAGTGTGGTTGCACAGTAGGAGCATTGATAATTAAAGATAAGAACATACTTTTAGTATTGCTATGGTAGTGAGTTTGGTGTCTAATTTCAGATATTGTATGGGTTATGTGTTGACACTCTGTAATTCTCATGCCTATTCTCGAATGAAACACATACATATGTGTGAGAAAGTGCCTCTTTTGACAGGGTTAGCCCCCACTTTGTGCCTGGTATTTGATGTAGTTTCAAAGTTGTTGGTGCCCACAGCCCCTGCTAACCAGGTTCCCTGAGCCAGATCTCTTTACAACAACTGTTGTGATGCCTTGGCACAATTGGCAACACCTTTGGCTGCCACTAAAAGTCCCTAGTAAATGGTACTTAGGTACCCAGGGCATGGGGTACTAAGGGTTGGGCCCTGAGGGCAGCAGCACAGATTGTGCCACCCTTAGAGACCATGCATCCAAGTGCACCCAGTACTGCCATTGCAGGCTGAGTGTCCTGGTGCAATCCTAACTTGCAAAACTCACATGGCACACAACCACTACACACTGCATGCAATATAGGTAAATCACCCCTCTGGCCGGCCTTTCAGCCCTAAGGCAGGGTGCACTATACTGCAGGTGTAGTCATAAATGCACAAGCAATATGCCCCTACTGTGTCCTTACCAAACCTGGGGCATAGTAAGTGAACAGAGAAGCCATTTTAAATGCACATGCTGCACACTGTTCATCTGAGTTTCACAGATACATGATGGCCACTCTAAACTCTGGGTTGTTTCGTATCAAACATCTCAGAAAAATACCAGTATTGCATTTATTGCACAAGGTACCCAGGGAGCACCTTAGAGGTGTCCCCTGCAAAAGTTAACTAACCCTGGCATGGTTGCTGGCTGATCACAACCAGCCTGGCACCACCAGACAAGATTCTGGAACTCTGGGGCGAGACCCTTTGCTCTCTGGGTTCGGAAACCAAAGCCCTTCCTGGGCAGAGGTGTTACACCTCCTCCCCCAGGAATATGCACCGCCCTGCCTACAAGCTTCAAAGGGCTTGTTGCCCTTGAAACTTGACCGCCAGCTCTCCTGCTAGCAGCAGATGGCTGCCCCCACTGCATTGGATGAAGCAATGGTGGGAAATGCACAAAGGACAGGAGGAGTGGCCACCCCAAGCCTGCACCACCCCTAAGGTGTTGCATGCAAGGTGACCTCTCCATTTCATTTTCCTCCATCTTTCATGGTAGGAAAATAGCCAATCAGGGACAGGGAAGTGACGTCTGCCCACAGGAAGTGGTCACATAGTGGGTTTAGCCACCCTAAGGTAGATGACCCATTGGTCACTACTAGGAACTCCCCTAAATGCCCACCAAATACAGCATTTAGTGGGCACCACTAGACCTGCAGATCAGATTCCAAGGACACAAGAAGGCCAGCACAAAAAAGACCCAAAGCTGAAGAACAGAATTCCTGCTACACAAAGAAAAAGGGGCCAAACCCTGTCTAGCGCACCCAGGACTCAACAATCGCCACTGAGGGGGTTGACTGGATATCAGACAGACTCTGCAAAACCCCAGAGGACCTCGATCCTTCTGAAAAGTGCCAAGGACCTCCCTCCAGTGTGAAGTTATAACTCCCTGCAACAAAGAAGCAAAAACCAGTGAAGTCCAGTTCACTGACTAGCTACTGACCAAGGAACTGTACAAAGCAGCCAGACCAAATTCCACCCAACAGACCTGGAGGACAAACCCTGCAAGTGTGACTAGTATGGGGGCGCTACAGCCTCCAGTGGCCGAACCGTGCAATGGCCAGGGGTACTGACCCCCAATGTCAGACACCCAGAAGAAAAGTACACTCTGGACTCGCTGAGGACCAGAAGCAAGCTCCATTCAAGGGACTTCAGGACACATAAGAACAACCCCCAAGAGTGGCCCTGCTGACCTGCAATCTACCCTCAAAGTAACCTGCCTCCTGGTTCCAAGGGCACCTTTGCACACAGCTCACATATCTGCACTGCAGCTGGCCTCCCTGGCCCCTGCACCGGAGATCCAGCTGTGCTCTAAGGGTCCCCCACCCCTTGCAACCTCTACACTCCAAGGGGACCCACGGACTCACCTTGAAGTCCACCTGGGCAGTGCATTTCCAAGTGCCCCCCTTGCCTTCTGCACCAGCTCCAAGGACTTTTCAGCAGCTGCCCCCGCCAGAACTGGGAGCCGCACAAACTACTCCGACTGGTCCACAGGACATCTTGACGACATCTTGACGACTTCTACCTAAAAAGGTTGCATTGCCTGATTTTATATGCATTTTTAAAGTTTTCTCCCATTGATTCCTATGGTGTGTAATCATGTACAAAAATACTATTTGTGCTAAACTTTGAAAAATCATAACTTAAAAAGTAATTACCCGATTTTGATGATCTTGGTCTTAAAGGTTTTATTAAAATCTGAAGAATTTTTGTAAACTGGTCTTGAGTTATTCTTTTGAGAGTGTGTCCACATTTATTGATACTGTGAGTACAGCCAATGCTTAGCACTTCTCCAAGATTGGCCTAACTGCTCACCCAAGCTACCACAAAAAATGGAGCATTACGTGGTCTAGTTTTTACCTCTGTAAACCTGTCATTTTTGTACACTATATAGAGAGCCAGCCTCCTACAATATGAAAAAACAACGAGAAATAAAGATAGTTCTCCTAGGGCCAGATGTAGGTAAGTATGGTTTTGCGAGTTGCAATTTGCGAGTCATAGAGACTCGCAAATTGCAACTCGCAAAACCACATGCAGAAAGGTGTCTCAGACACCTTCTGCGAGTCGGTATGGGGTCGCAATGACCCACCTCATTAATATTAATGAGGTGGGTCGCAAATTGCGGCCCCATACCGACTATGGGCACTCGCAAACATGGAGGCCTGCTGTCGTCAGCAGACCTCCATGTTTGCGACTGCTTTTCAATAAAGCAGGTTTTTTTTTTCAAAGTGCAACCCGTTTTCCTTAAAGGAAAACGAGCTGCACTTTGAAAAATAAACCGAAACCTTTTGTTTCGGTATTTTTCAGGGCAGGTAGTGGTCCATTGGACCACTGCCTGCTCTGAAAAATTATTTTTGTGATCATTCACAAAGAGGAAGGGGTCCCATGGGGACCCCTTCCCGTTTGCGAATGAGTTACCATCCACTTCAAGTGGATGGTAACTGCGAGTTGATTTGTGACCGCTTTTGCGGTCACAAATCAACTTACATCGCGGTGCGAGTTGCAAATAGGAAGGGAACACCCCTTCCTATTTGCAAGTCGGAAACACATTTTGCGAGTCGGTTCCGACTCGCAAAATGTGTTTCTGCATCGCGCACAGGCATTAGCGCCTCGCAAACGGCGTTTTTCGCCGTTTGCGAGGCGCTAATGCCTTGCTACATCTGGCCCCTAATTTTTTCATATTTCTATAAGTGGTAAACACCTCCATGGATTGTTTTTGTGGGGAAAGATGGCACATGTGTGGGGGGTGTGCTATTGTGGTGATGATGGCAGTGAAAGCTCATGTGGCAGGATCTGGGACTGATGAGGTGGTGACTGCAGGAGTGAGTGGTGATGTGCCTGTGAGGGGGGAGGCGGTGGGGAGTCTGTCTAGGGAGTGGATGTTGTGTCTGCATGTGTCTGTTGTGTGTGTGCATGGCGGTGGTGTCTCCTCTGGTGCTTGTGTTTGTCCTTGCGACCTGGGTCTGTTGATGTAGATGTATGGTAGTATGTAGGTGTGCCTTGGATGGGTGATGGGAGAGGGATGTGGAAGTGGATCCAGGTAGTTGGAGGGGGGACAGAAGGAGTAGAAACACTGGTTGCCATTATTGAGGAGGCCAGAGCTTTAAACGATATCTGCAGGGCAGACAGGGCACATGAATGCCTTCCAGAAAGGTAGTTGACTGCTGCATCTGGGATGCCAGTCCCTGGATGGCATTCACAATGGTTGTCTGCCCCACAGAAATTGCCGTCAGTAGGTCAATAGCCTCCTCATTGAGGGCAGCAGGTCTGATTGGGGCAGGGGCGGAGGTGGCTGCGGCAAAGGAGATGCCCACCCTCCTGGGTGATCGGGCATGGGCAACTGGGTGAAGAGCTACAGGGAGGGCGATCCTGGTAAGGGGGGTGGCAGGCAAGGATGATGCAGGCATGGGCCCAGATGGGTCCGCCACTGCCAGGTAGCTGCCATTGGAGGAGGAATCCAAAGATGTTGTGTTCGATCCCATAGATCCAATAGTGCACATCCTGACCCACTAAGGCAACACATAATTCAAGCAAGAGTGTGTTCTCACCCCCTTGTGGCTGCTGCGCTGCCCTCAAACTCCCATCCACTTCAGGGTATGCCACCGCCAAAATGCGGGACATAAGGGGGGGGGGGGGTCAGGGTCCAACGGACACTCCTCCCTCATTGGGAGGACATCCCCAGCTGGCACTCCCCTCGCCCTCTGTCCAACTGGTCCCCACGGCTCCACTGGATTTAGCCTCCTGAGTCCCGTGGGGTGCAGCTTCCCCACACGCCGGTGCCCCTTCTCCTTCACCAGATGATGCTGATGCACACAAAGACAGAGGAGGAGAGGGAGGGAGGGTGATAGAGAGAGACAGGGTGCAATTGGTCAATGCCAGCACAACAGTCACAAACTGTAACTACAACATCCTCTAATGCCATGCCATGACACACTATGCCCTCACTTACACATTCTACATCAATGGAGCACCATGAGCCCAACCACAGCAATGCACATGTGTACCGCTGATGGATATATAGATGCAATTGTGTACATGATGGGAGGCATGCCCGCCACAGCTGCACAGAACTTGGCCACTTCCCATATCCTCTGAGACATACACTACTGGACTACCGAACCAACTGAATCCTGCATGGGTAGGTGCATGCCAACTCGGCCATACACAAATTGCACTGTGACATCTTGGACAACCTTACCTCACTAAACATACACTACCTGCCTTCACCCCTTCACACATACAGAACTCTACAGTCACCCCTGGCACGGTGGTTGGCAAGAACATATTACAATGGACTGACATCCCATATGCAATGACGCTGTTGCCATGAGCTGCCAAGCTCATCTTGGATACCACATTGGGGATAAGTGACCCTCAACTCACTGACAACATGGCATGGTCACACGTCTTTGATAAATATCATTCCTGGCTGTCTAAAACCCATTGTGGACATGCATTTACCTAGCTCACAGGGTACAGCCTTCGAGTAGTTCACATCCTGAGCCACTAAGGCAACACATAATGCAAGTGAGAGTGTGTACTCACTCCCTTGTGGCTGCTGTGCTGCCCTCAAACGCCCATCCACCTCAGGGTATGCCACTGCCAAAATGCGGGACATAAGGCTGGGTCAGGGTCCAATGGGCACCCCTCCCTCGTTGGGAGGACATCCCCAGCTCGGCCTCCACAGTCTTCCAGGCCAAGCGTCTCAGGTCTTCCCACCGCTTTCTGCAGCATTGGCTCCTGTTCTCCCATAGGTAACACTGTTAACCAATCTGGAGTTGAATGGCAGTTGCGACTGCCTATTGCCATGACGTGTTACGCTGGCGGGATGAGCTAACTTCCACCTGTCGGGTGCATGCAGGACAGGCGGCTGCCATTTTACATGTGAATTAATAGTTCATTCTAGGTGTGTCATTGGTTACATTTTGTGAGTTGTGCAGAGCACAGCTACGTCCACCCAGTCAATGGTGCACATCATGATTTCTATTCCCTCCTAGTCCCAGGTACAGTGGAAGGGTAAGTATGAGGAATGCTCCAGTTTACAGGCCCCTAGGCGACCTTGCCACCCTGGCAAGATCGACACGTCATTCAGACCTATCGTCTGACCCATCAGACCATCATGAAGCTGGTGAGCCAGTTGGAGCCGGATCTGTTGGCTGCCAATCGTCATCCCAATGCCATCACTCCCACATTACAGGTGTTGTCACTCCTCCACTTCCTTGCCTCAGGGTCGTTCTAGATTACATTGGCCTTGGCAGCAGGGATGTCACAGCCCATCTACAGCAACATCCTGAGGGATGTACTGTGTGCCCTGCTAAAACATCTGCCCAGCTACATCAGGTTTCCCCAACGTGCTGATTTGGCCACCGTCAAAGCTGCATTTTACGATTTGGGGCATGCACCTCATGTGATAGGGGCCATTGATGGCACCCACATTGCACTGGTGCCACCCAGGAGGAGTGAACAAGTGTATAGGAACCATAAAAACTTCCATTCCACCAATGTGCAGGTGTTGTGTCTCGCTGACAAATATATCACAAGTGACTGCAAAGTTCCCTGGTTCTGTCCATGACTCATACATTTTGTGGAACAGCACTGTCCCACACATGATGGCACCAAATCAGAGGGAACAGGCCTGCCTCATCGGTATGTTTCCTTTCAAATGTGTGGCCCTCATGACCTGCCCTATCATTCTTCCAGAACTGACATGGCTCTAACCTTTTTGCACACAGGTGGCTCTGGCTATCCCAACTTTCTCTTGCTACTGACACCTGTGAGGCATCCGACAACAGCTGCTGAAAACAATGAGGTCCATGGTAGGACAAGATGGGTCATTGAGAGGACCTTCGGCCTGCTAAAGGCCAGATTTCAGTGTCTGCACATCTCTGGAGGTGCCCTACTCTACAGACCACAGAAGGTGTGCCAGATCATTGTTGCCTGCTGCATGCTACACAATCTGGCCCTCAGACATCACATCTCATTGCTGGATGGAGAGGATGTGACACCTGTACCAGTGGCTGATGAAGAGGACTTGGGGAGTTATGGGGAAGAAGATGATGAGGATGCAGCTGACTCCAGAACAGATCTGATACGACAATACTTCCAATGAGATACAGGTATGTGTCAATTGTCTTGGATGTGACCTGTGCAACTGTCTGCCGTGTGCCATGCTGCCATCTGGTGTCTGTAATCACTGTATGGATTGGGTACTTCTCTGACTCTGGGTGGCTTGGGGTGGGCTACATTTGCCCTTGAGTTAGTTCCTTACTGTGCACAGGTCAGTGCCATTCTGTACCTGCCATTGTGTTGCTGCACCAGTGACATCTATGTGCATGACCATTGTTGCCTGGACTAGCAGATCCAGTGCTCCATGTTTGCTGACTAGGTGGATTCCTCTGTATGTCATCCTCTCTCGGCGATTGACTTTGGGGATCTGTTTGGTGTGGGGGAGGGACCATTAGGGAGGTATGTATTGGGTATGTTGATTTGTGATGAGCATATGTTTGGGGACTTGTGTTGCCCACTCAGCTTTGGCTTCCTGTACTTACAGTACTTGTGTGCTGACTAGGCATATGTGACTATTTATTGATTGGTGTCCCTATCTTCTTCCATTTACAGGGCATTGTTGTTGTGCACTCTGGTCCCTGCCTCACCTACTGCCTCCCCTGACATATTTCTCCAGCCACTGGCCGCTCCCCTACATTCATTGCTGCATGTTGTTCCCCCTTCTGTCACTCTCACATATGTTGGCATCACAATGGGTTGCCTGTTGCACATGTAATGGCTGTATATTTTGTACTCATTACTAATACAGACGTAAACAGTAACTGTGCACAAAAGTGTTTATTTTGGAGGTACAAGTGCAAGGGGTGAAGAATGGGGTCTTGGCGGGTGGGTTCAACAGAGTATATAGGCCAGCAGTGGGTAGTCGCAGTCCTGTATGGTGGACTTGGGAGAACAGAGATATGACAGTGGACAGTCAACTGGGTGTCTCAATGACACACAGGGGAAAATGTTGAGGAGAGGGTCACTTCCTGGTGGTGGTCTTTGTCTTGGCATCAGTTCCGGCTGGATGTCTTGTTGGACGTCCTTGCTTGCGTGGAGGCTCCTCAGCTACAGGTGGTGGGGTGCTGGTGTCCTCCGGGTCCTAGGGTAGGGCCTCTATATCACTTATTCCCACTGACGTGGAGGGCTCAGATGGGACATGGAGGGCTCAGATGGGTGGCTATTGGAAGGTGCCTGCTGGTGGGAGGTTGACTGATGCTGGATGGTGGTGAGTTCCTTCCTTACCCCTGCTATGGAGGCCATAATTGCATGGTGGGTCTGCCACTGCTTCATGGCCTGCTATTTGGTGTGCAGTCTGCAGCTTCTGTGTCTCCTGCATGGTGGCGAGGACCTGGGCCATGGTATCCTATGTTTGGTGGTATGCACCCAGGACTTGGGTGATTGTGTCCTGAACAGTCTGGTGTTGTGGTTGCCCATCCCTTGGACCACTGTATGGACCCACTACCCCTGGCCCCATGTGCCCCTGGCCCAGTGTGCCCACTCTCAGTGGCCCCAGGCCCTTCATTGTCTTGGGTGTGTGCCCTAGACACTGGCCCCTCTACTGTGGTGCACACTTCTGATTGAGAGCTCCCTGGGACACAGGTTTTTGGAGGAGGGGATGACTGAGGTCTTGTAGGCACATGGGAGGGGCTGCCCAGTATGTTCATGATTTGGCTGCTGGGAGTGTACTGACCAGTCCCTCCAGATGGCCCAGGCAAGTCGACCACATCCAGACATCTGCTTGGGCCTTCATCCTGGTGAGGGCTGTCTGACCCTGGCATCTTCTGCAGGGTGGCAGTGTCACCTGTGGATGGAAAGGTGGAGAATTTGTATGTGGGTGTGTAGTGATGATTTCCATGGTGTGGTGCATGCAGTGGCCCAACTTGCTTCCCTGTGATGGCATTGACAGCAGCAGCACTGCAGACATTGATATGGGTATGGAGATTGTGCCATGGTTACCTGTGCCATGGTGGGTTGTGGATGGTGGTTGGCACTGCTGTCATTGCCATATGTTGGGATGCTGTTGTGGCAATCAGTAGGAGTGGCTGTGGTATGGTAGCCCATGCAGCTATTCCACTTTGATGTAGGACAGTGATATATTTTTTTGTGTGAGGATTGATGCATTGTGGAAGTGGTGGTTCTACACTTTGTGATTGTCATCCGTGCATGGGGGGTACTGTATGGAAATGGTGGGAGAGGGGTGGTTTGGCATGCATGTGAGAGGTGTGGGGTGATTAGGAGGGATACAGTGGTGTGTGATGGGGTGGATTGGGGAATGGTGGGGAGGCATGCTCGACAGGATTGTTTGGGGCCTTGGGGTGAATCGAATGACTTACCAGAGTCAAGACCAGAGTCAAGACCTTTGATGATGCCAGTCAGGTCCTCTGGATGCATGATGTCCAAGACCTTCTCCTCCAGGATGTCAACTCAAGGGGAGGAGGTGGGGGTCCACCTCCAGTCTTGTTCAGGGTGATCTGTTGCCTGGCCACCATGGAACAGACCTTACCCCTGAGGTCGCTCCACCTCTTCCTGATATCCTCCCTTGTGCGTGGATAGATGCTGATTGATTTGATGCTGTCGACTATCCTCTGCCATAACTCTGTCTTCCTGGACAAGAATGTTTGCTGGACTTTGACTCCCATCAGTTGTGGCTCTACTCTGACGATCTCGTTCACCATGACCCGCAGCTCGTTGTCTGTGACCCGTGGTTGCTTCTGGTGTGACATGTTGTTGAGCGGGGTGTGCTGTGCGGGCAAGGTGCATTGTGTTCTAAGTGTGCAATGTGAAGGTGTCTGTAGTGTATGGGATATGCTTTGTGGTTTGTGTCTCAGTGGCTGGTCGTGGAAGTTGCAAGGGATTGTGGGTATGGGTGTGTCTTATAGTTCCATGAGCAGCTGTGTGCGGTGTGTGTATGTGTTTCAGGTGTTAGGGATTCGAACTGTCCAATGTGCTGTGGGCTACTATAGGAGGTGCCATTTTCTACTGCCAATGGTTTGGCTTGCAACTGCCGTTTTGCTGGGAACTGTCTCGTAATGGGGCAGTCGGAATGTTGTTGATGTGGCGGGACCAGCGGTTGGCCAGTCACTCTTTCTCCGTAGGTCCGCCTGCCGGTGTTGTTTTTGTGGGTGGATTTGGGAGTTGTGACTTGTAATACAGCGGAGGCTGTACCGCCACCACTGGCATTATGGTGGCAACATTTCGCATGGCAGTCTTGCCCCAAAACCGTAATGAGGCCCATAGTCTGTACAAAGGTAAATAAAGTAATGTATACTTCACATATGTTCAGACTTTCATTTTACAGTCACTGTAAACATCCATATATTGACATCTCACCTAAGTGAATCTGCTCAATCACAAATGTATGTAGTTATGTGTAATTCACACCACTGAACACCATCATGCAGTCAAAAACATTTGTGCATGTCAACATGTGACAAATGCAAAACATGTGTGCATGTCAACATTTGACAAATGCATGTGCGTGGAAGAATCACAATAAACAAAGGTGGTAATGTGGACCATTGTGCATATGTACTGAGTATGTATGGTGCAATTTTGTACTGACTGTCAGACACCCCATCACAATCCAAAGGAAGTGTCAATGTCAACATTGTGCAAAGACTGAATGTGTGTTGCCTGTCATTACATTACTTCACTGCGTCACAGTCATAGAGGGCAGTAAAGTGACCTGATTGTCCCATGTCTGTGAACACAGGCCCATAGGATGGTCAAGGGCATACAGCGCAACACAGTAAGTTGACATATGCTACACAGAAGTTTGTCAGGTAATAGCTACATCAGTGCTGCATTTCACATAACACTTACAATTAGTGCTTCCCATACTGTGCCAGTGCTGGACTGGTTACCTAGCCACAAGACAGCCACACTTAATACAATAGGCAAGGACGCAACTGTCAAATGCATTAATGGATATGATTGTGTCATTCAGTCTTACATTGAAACTAATAATGCTGTGACTCCAACTCCAAAGCACATGTGGTCCAACTTGTCCTGGAAACAAAGAAAAACTAATAGATGAATAGATGTCTAGGTCATACTACATTTGATGTCACTCCTGGCAAAGTAGCCTGCACTGACACATCCCAGGTCACAGTGCCATGACGGCAGTGACTGCACATGTGACCAGCTGGTATGAATGCCTTACCACATTAGTAGTTCACATTAGTCCTTTTTGGTGACAAAAAATTGTGATGCAGGGAAAGGCTAAACACATCCCTACATGGAAGACATTACGCTTGGTAGGCGTACTCAAGCAAGCCTAATGAAGAATAAAGCAATGGGTAAGAGTCTTGAATGAGCCATTTCATCAGGCGTAATTTGTATGTGGCACACATATAGTGCCAGACACCAAGCAAAGACTGTAGATGTGTGTGCACCAGTACAACATATGGAGGTCGTTGGACAACATAGGGGGTGATTCTGATTCTGGCGGGCGGCGGAGGCCGCCCGCCAGAATTCCGCCCCCATTATACCGCTCCGCGGTCAGAAGACCGCGAAGGGTATTATGAGTTTTTCCCTGGGCTGGCGGGCGGTCTCCAAAAGACCGCCCGCCAGCCCAGGGAAAAACTCCCTTCCCACGAGGATGCCGGCTCGTAATCGAGCCGGCGGAGTGGGAAGGTGCGACGGGTGCAGTGGCACCTGTCGCGTATTTCAGTGTCTGCAAGGCAGACACTGAAATACTTTGCGGGGCCCTCTTATGGGGGCCCCTGCCGTGCCCATGCCATTGGCATGGGCACGGCAGGGGCCCCCAGGGGCCTCGCGACCCCCCCTACCGCCATCCTGTTCATGGCGGCTTTCCCACCATGAACAGGATGGCGGTAGGGGGGGTCAGAATCCTCATGGCTGCGGAGCGCGCTCCGCAGCCATGGAGGATTCAAACGAGCAGCGGAAAGTCAGCGGGAGACCGCTGACTTTCCGCTTCTGACCGCGGCTGAACCGCCGCGGTCAGAATGCTCGTTGGAGCACCGCCAGCCTGTTGGCGGTGCTCCCGTGGTCGGTGGCCCTGGCGGCCACCGGCCGCCAGGGTCAGAATGACCCCCATAGTCTGTTCTATGATGTCATGCACATATGAGCATGTGACCAATTACCATAGCAAACTACTGTACAAGTCTAGACATTCAATCTGTGAGCTGGATGACACATACAATGAAGTCAGACTGAAGTAGTTAGTGAATTTAAATATACAAGTATGTTTTATTCCCATAAGCACAACCTTGGTATATAATGCCGACGGTATGAACTACAAGTATACCCACAATCATGTCTGACAATGTGGATACCATTGTATAGGAGTGCTGCAACTGGGACAAAAAATGACAATGACGCTGCTAATACATCAATGCAACCATGACCCAAACTGTTGTCGGATTGATTATGGCAAGATTTGCACAATTGATAACGTGCTGTGCAACACACAGCAATATGTTGCTGGTCTGAGTGTCTGCAACAGGAACGCAAGGAGTCACATGTGTGCACTGTTAACATACACATATTCAACACATCCCAAGACTACATGCATGCTAGCAGAGTGAAATTGAGCTAACCCTGTGATAACGTTTGCTGCATTGCACCAATCATCACATTATACTGCACACAAAGTGATAGTGGCATAAAAAAACAGGCATTGACCACAAGAGTGATGTATTGCACATGGAGCGTTGTTTGAAGACCATGCATCAACACCAAACATCCAAAACCAATGCATTGTACATTTACATGTGTTGTCACTAGTGATGCATCATAAAAAAACAATACTTTTGTAGGAAAAGTGACACTTTAGTAGGAAGAACATCGCACAGAATACACGCATCAACTTTAAAGTGTCAAAAACAATGCCTCATCTATTGTCAATTGTCGTGTGTAACTCGCGCCTTATCTATGTCACTAGTGATGAGTCAAAAGTAAATAAAGCATTTGTGGGAAAAGTGACACTAGTCAGAAATGTGATGCTTTAGTAGGAAGATTATGCCTCAAAATACATGCATCAGCTACAAAACATCCAAAACAATCCTCATCTATTGTAATGCGATGTGTGTAACTTGCGCCTTGGCTAAATCACTGGATATGCGACAACAAAAGCAACGCTTTTGTAGAAAAAGTGATGCTTGAGTCGGAAACGTGATGCATCCACACAGGAAATGATGCAGTGCCTCAGCCATGCAGCAAACCAGGAACTGAGAAGTTTCTTTCACTTACAGTCTTTTAGCCTGTGTGGGGTGTTGGAGGTGTTTGGAGTATGCTGTTGATGTGTGGTCTGTTTTTTGTCTTGTTGGTTCTCTACTGTTCCTGTTGTGTTTGTAAAATGTCCCTTGTGTATTGTATATTGTATAATTTCGAGGTTCTGTAATTTAGGGGTAGAGGGAAGGCTTAGGTCTTTTTTAGGGTGTGTGGATCCTGGGATGTGGAGGGGGGGAAGAGCGAAGAAAATCTTGAACGATGAGTTTAGTGGCTTGCTGTGGTTGTTGGCGCATTGACTGCCTATCATGACTGGGAGTCGAAGTCGAGTGAAGCAAGGATACCCAGCACACGGCAGGCACCAGGGTTGGTATAAGGTGAGGTACCAAATGGATCATGTCTTCAATGTCCAGCAGAGCGTCCACCAACTGAAGCACTGTTGAGCAGATGTTGTGAGCCATTACAGCGAGCTACTTGATCATCTGGGGAAAGAAGCTGGTGGCCCAACCGGTGAGCCCCTATATACTGTAAGCTTGCTGCTGTGTGTCGTTTGCACATGTTTGATGTTTCCTCTTCAAATGCAGGCTCATGTATGCATTTGTGATAGTAAGGCCTACTATGGGATAACATGCTAAAATGAACAGTAAGGGCCTCAGGATCCAGTTTTCAGTGGTGTCACCATTGCAAAAACAGACTATGCTGTGCCAGCCAGGCCCATTGGTGCTGTGGGACCCATCCATTGTGTAGGGAGTAATGTCACTCAGCATGCTAAGTCATTACTGACTCTAAACTTTGTGGGCCAGCTGCCATGTATATTGCAGGAGAGCGCACTCGCAAGTCATCAGGCAACTGGTTGGTCAAGGTGTTTACATTACCACCCATAGTATTGCACATACATGAGTATTGTCAGGAATGGTCATGATTCCTTGATGAGCCTGTACAGGCCTTGAATGCTCATTGTAAAATTCCAGTGCACTGGTGAAATGTAAGGAACCAAGTGAACAAGATAAGTAAGCGTCAGTACTATCAGATGTGTGTACCTTGGTTAAGAACAGGTATCAGCAGGAGCAGTCCCCAGCATGTATATGCTATGCAGAGTGTTGTCCGCAAAATTGGACTCTTCGTATAGCCACTAAATCAAGGCACCCCTGAACCCTGTAGAAACTTAGGGACATCTTGTACCTTGTCTGCGCTCTGTGCAACTGATATGTGATGTGCCTGGTCTCAACAGAATACCCTACAACATGGCAGACATATGATCATCATTAGGACATTCCAAATTTGCTAGATGTTCAATATACGCAAATAAAACTGACATATGTGAATTTGGTGGACTGTGCTTCATATGTACATAGTGTACATGTTCAGCTGTAATGGAGATTTGTATTGTGTTCTTGTCTCCTAGGGTAACCTGACCCATACACCCTTGGTGAGGTAGACAGCTTCCTTGATCCAGATGCTACCAGTGAGTGTTACATGATGGATTCTGTGCCCTATAAGTATTGCTTGTGGCCACGTGTATATTTTGCAGTGAGATGTGTAAGTGGGATCATCAGTCAGCAGTCTAAATATACCTGACATGTAGACACACAACAGCAGTAGGATGTAGGGAGTAGAAGTAGGATGGTGGTATGAAGAATGTTGTAATAGAAGTGGAAGTGAGCATCGAAATTGAGGAACAACCTTTTTTTGCCTGTCTGATGCACATTGCTAGTGTAGGTGTCCAGATGGCAATGTAAGTTCAATCTTATGAGGCCGGGCCACACAGGCTGTTCTCATTCCTAACTCACTGCAGATGTATTAGACATGAGTTGATGTGTGACATATTGCCATTCCACATATTCCAGTGCTGTTACATGCTTGATTCATGCCCGCATATACCAAATTCTCTATGACAGACACATGTTCATACCCTTTTAGTGTTTACTGAGGAATAAGGCCAATGTGTGAAGTACCACAGGCAGGTTGTCTGCACACAGTCTGCATACAGTGTTGTCTGCATACAGTCCATTTCAAAATCAGGCTACAGCTGTCATTGTCTATACTGCCTCACCCATTAACTGTGACCATTGAACCTGTTCAAGCAATTACATGCAATGTACAGGACAACATAGTCAAAGATATGATATCCAGTGCATTCATGCACACACCCATCACATGGATCAAGTATGAGTTGATGTGAATCTAAGTTATATTCTGTAGAGACATGCATAGACAAATACTTGGCCATGTAAAGGATCACAACCAATATCTTGAATGCCACTACATGATCTTAGTCAGAGAGTTCCACGTATGTCCATAAGTCAACATTGGAGAGCTGTCCAACAGGTCTGTTGAGTTGTAGCTACCTAACCATACCCTGCCAATGTTACAACTACCTGCCACTGAGTCATGATAGGCTGCAATGTGTTTTGCCTTGTGTTCTTTCCATATCAGAGAAGCATTGCTGAGGCACAATATGTATACTTGATACATGTTACTCATTTCACAGAGGTGCTTGACCATATGTCATACCCGAATTGCATGCTGTCAGACAAACTCCAGGGACTACCTAGAAGAACCACGTGTACCGTTCCGTGTGTACACAAAATCATTGTTCCCAATCTGTCTTAATGTTCACATGTCTATACCTCTATGATGCCAGACACATCCATTCCATATAGCTACAAGGCCAAGACATTTGCACTTCAGCATTGCTAGTATAGTGAATCAACGTGCCTCTAATGCCAGTTTGTCATTCTTCATTACATGGATGTCCAATTTATTGTCTGAACATGCCACTTGTGCTTCTAATAGCTGTTCATGCATCTATTTGTAGATATATTTGACAACTTCAGCTTAGTTTGAAACATATGCCATTCTTCTCCAATAGCCAACATGACACATGAACAGGAAAGAGTGTAGTGGATATGTTTAGAAAAGTACCAACACCTCCAAAAGGTTGCAAAGGACTTCAGGAGCATGGGCAGGAGGTACGATCAGTGAAAGTAAGCCAGGAGCTGGCAATCACCACCTCAGGACAGAAACTGCAGGACAGGTCAGGCACAAGCGCTGAGTTTGAAGGGTCCCAATCAGTCTTTCTTGATCCAGTAGAGGGATCATCTACAGCACAGCCAGGAGTACTTCTAAAGGCAGTCACCACAACACCAGCATTGTGCAGCACACACAGAAGTGCCAAAGCGCCATTAGTGATTGTTTATGTGCAGGAAGGGACACCGTCCTACACATAAACAATCACACCCCTCAACACAGACATCCTTGCACGATGGTGTAAGGATGTCTTCGTTGGTGCTGGCAGGTAAATTTAGCACCAGCACAGGGGGAAACACAGTGGTGCGCCTTATTCCCTTAAATACGGTGCAGCCCTGTGTTTCTAAAGTGACGCAGTGCGCCGCTGCCAATTTTGGCACAGCACTGCGCTGCGCTACTTTTCTTTAAATCTGGCACTAGATGTTTTATTATTAAACACCTCACTGCCCCCTACATGATAGAGGGGAATTCCAACCAGTTGCCTTTGTACACTGCACGTCACGATTTAAGTTTCTGCTGAGACCTGATACAGTCTCTCCCTCCATGTGGGAGAATTCACAGTAAACCAAAAGACCTCTTCTTTACCTATCATCACAGGTATGGGGGATGGGCTTCTCCCGGGGGCCGGATAGGCAGATTAGGGCTTACACTGCCATGCTTTTGTAGAGAACCTTAGTAGTGCAGGTAGGGACTTTAAAACCATTGTTGTGGCAGTATGGTGGGACTTTTCCTATGTTTTACTTTTCTTGTCACTGCCTTGCTTTTATTATGCTTTATCATCTTTATAATCGCAATACATGCCTTTTTACACAGAATTCAGTTGATTCAATAAAACCTATTGAACCTCGTCCTTCTGTTTTGCCTTTGCATGTGTGAAACATATGTGACTGAGAGAAAGGGGTAAGATCTGTTCCACCAAAATGTCCTTGAGAAATCCTGATGACATGCTAAGGACTGACAAAAATCACCTTTTATTCTTGGGTAGTGGTGCTGCTGCTAGCTGGCCAGAAAGGTTAGGCTGACAGCAGTCACACGGTGCAGGATCAGACTTAGGGGGTCATTCCGACCCTGGCGGTCATGGACCGCCAGGGCCGGGGTTGGAGGATGCACCGCCAACAGGCTGGCGGTGCATCAAGGGCAATTCTGACCGCGGCGGTAAAGCCGCGGTCAGAAAAGGGAAACCGGCGGTTTCCCGCCGGTTTTCCCCTGCCCCTGTGAATCCTCCACGGCGGCACTGCAAGCAGCGCCGACATGGGGATTCCGACCCCCTTCCCGCCAGCCTGGTTCTGGCGGTTTTCACCGCCAGAACCAGGCTGGTGGGAACGGGTGTTGTGGGGCCCCTGGGGGCCCCTGCAGTGCCCATGCCAGTGGCATGGGCACTGCAGGGGCCCCCTAACAGGGCCCCACATTGATTTTCAGTGTCTGCCTAGCAGACACTGAAAATCGCGACGGGTGCAACTGCACCCGTCGCACACCAGCAACTCCGCCGGCTCCATTCGGAGCCGGCTTCCTCGTTGCTGGTGCTTTCCCGCTGGGCGGGCGGGCAGCCTTTTGGCGGTCGCCCGCCAGCCCAGCGGGAAAGTCAGAATGACCGCCGCGATCTTTTGACCGCGGTACGGTCTTCTGGCTGTTCCCGCCAGGCGGGCGGCTTCCGCCGCCGGCGGGGGTCAGAATGACCCCCTTAGTCCCCTGCACCCAGTGGGGCTGCCGCCCAAATCCAGCAGTCTCGTTATTATAACGAGAGTCTTTATGACAGCTGTTATTGATGGCTATGGGTCAAGCTGTACCCCACATGGTAGTTGTGCTGGAATTCCTGACATGTATCTACCTAGGTTTTCAACATGATTGTGGACATCCACCTCAGTCTCTGACCTTCGCTGATTCCTACCCTTTGTCGTGGTAGACTGGTTTTTCATGCCCCTTGACGGATCCATACTTCACTTCCTCTGACTGAGACATATGTGCCTTGGTGAGGCTATTTCCCTTCAGAATCCCCCCGCCACATGCTATATCTTCACGCCGGGGCACATCACATGTAGGATGTTGTACCCCAATGGGCTCTTCTCTGTCATCCCTTCCCAGCTGTGACACAAATGTGACACTGTCAGACACAGCAGTGCATGTGTATCAATTAGGCAACCCTGCAGTGTACATCTCCATTCTGACCTCCTTGTTATGCAATGTCTCACCGATCTGACCCAGTGGCAGTTCAACCTACGCAGCCAGCACGCACAATGCACTGCACAACCATGAGCCCACCAGAGCCACACATCATTTTTGATTTCAATGGTTTCAACAACACATGGTCCTCTGATGTGCATCACTTGCATTAACCCTGACCCAATTAGATTCGGTACAGGAGATGAGTTCTGATGGTCCCTACCGTGGCAACTGGCAGCTGTGTGGTCTCACCAAACACATCAGGACAGGTGTCTGCTATTTTTTGACATGACAGTTATTTTACAAGTGGATCTTAACATGTTCTTTTGTGTTGATACTTCCATGCCCCACAACTGACCCTTCTCTAAGGTGATCTGTTTCTCTTCTGACTGGCACATGCCATTGGTTTCCTTTACAGTTCATATTTGTGTGCATGGCCCAATGTAAGACACAGTGGCCTTGTGGTGCAAGGTGGCCTGCATTGTGACCATCAGGATGTATGGGGTTGAGGTACCCATGCATTATGTTTTGAAACAATCCAATTGGCATATGTTTATGGAGCTTCCACCAGAGCATCACTTTTTGGACACACTGACAGAGTAGGCTGCAGACCTATATCTACAAGGCCTTGCAAAGCCACTTTGCATGGCTTGTGTAGATATAGAGTGAAGCAAGGCAGCACAAGTCGCTGTGTTGCCTTACACTGTGTCAGGCGTCTAACCATGTGTGTGGCAGTGTTTTTTTCAAATGGAAAACACGTGGGTTTTGTGGCACTCCCTGTTTTTCAAGAATCTGTTAAGTGTCAAATTCTAGCACTTGCCCAGGGGAGGCATTATGAGGAGAAATATTGTTTTTTCCCAATTTTTTCCCTCTTTCTATGTGTGCAGCATTCTGCAGCACACATATGAAGAGAACAAAGCCTGACATGATTGTTTTTGTGCAGGAGGGTGTCCCTTCATGCACAGAGACAATCCTATCTGCATTGCAGGCAGCATTGCAACATGGTTCAAGGGTACTTGCATCAATAGTAGGCAGGTTTTTCAGCGCAAGGGGAGAGGACAGGAATGAATGTTATCTTGTAGGTACTTCCATGTGGCACAGGACGGCGCAGCAAGCTGACTTGCAGCGCTGCCCTACTCCACTTACCTTCTGATTGGGCCCCCATGTCTTTTTCTTTGGATTGGGGGACTTGTAGTTCTGGTGGCTCATGTTGTGCATTTCACTATACGTGCCACTGCACAAAGGTGGAGCTGTACTGGTGCTGCACTTCACACAGGTAATGTAGTAATGTGACGGAGCATGATTGAGCTGTGAAACATGTAACGGGGCAGTGTGACTGACATTTCTGAGCCACTTAATGGAACATAATTCAAATTCCTGCTCTTTATCCTGCACACACCACATTGGTGTACTGGCACGTAGCTAGCTGGACTGGACGACATGACCTTTTTGCCCACATTGCCCCTTGTAAATATTTGCCTTGTCTGTGGTTGTTCCTGATGTGGTTCACCGAGTCCTAGGACTCCAGCCACAAGCTTTGATGGGATGACAGCTGCCACTCACTCCTTCAAGTTATCCAGCTCCTCCTGTGGCGCAGGGTTCCCTCCTCCAGTTTGTATTGCTGCCTTCAGGTTGTTGGCCAGTTTCTCCTTTGTCCGGCATTTGTAATCATGCCAGAGCTTCTTGCAGTCAGTGACAGACCTCTTTACTTATCCCATACTGTAGAACTTCTCCACTATGGACTGCCAAATGGCCTCTTTGCTGCCTAGTGGCAATTTAGATGCGATAAAAAGCTGATGTTGGTGCTCTGTCACCCCAGTGATAAAGATGTCATTCTCTTCCTCATTGAGGTTGCACTTCCTCTTCCTCTTTCTCTGGGAGTCTGTCTAGACATACTGGCTGATGCTAGGGTTGTTGTCCATGCTTCTGCTGCCATCTCCCTGCCCCATGGATGCCTTCTGTAAAGTGTGCTGTTTTTTTCATATGAAGAGTCATTTTTGTACTGTCTTTTGATGCATTCCACACACAAAGTGATCCAGGGCCGATTCCATCACTTTACAAGTCTTCCCTGCATCACTTTTGCAACAGAAGCATCAGATTCCATTGTGACATGGCACACACAGATGTGTCATTTTTTTGGATGTAGGAAGGATCCTTACGCCATGCTGCACCATATTTTGAATATGACCCATCCACCGGATAGGATTCTGTCATAACGAAGCACAAGTATTTTTGATGCATCCCTGCCACAATGCAGTGATGCATCAGTTCCTTATAAATGAGACCCTGAATTCTTTTCACCTTTCTGTATAGATGAGGACTTTTACATTTTTGGTGATTTTCACCTCAGTAAAACATAGCAACCAATTGTGACCTTCTTCCATTTATTTCCCTGAGGAACTCTTGTTTTGTCTATGGTACCAGAAGGTGCAATTTGAGCGCTTACCCCTGTGGCAACGCTCAATTAGTCTTAAGTATCCTTTCTACTTCATCCAGGATCATCTTGATCACTGTGTACCTCTGCATCCTGTCTGTAGGTATGCATTTGATTCTGCCACATGACCTTAACAATACCAGGGAATCAAAGCTGTGGGACAGCACACCGTTTCTTCAGCTCGTCAGTCCTTTTTACAAGCTCTAGCAGTCATTCCTCAATAACTCTGCACATGTCCAGTCATATTGTGAAGGCTAAATCCTGTGCTTGAAGTCACATAGCTTTTAAGACGGCCAAAATAATCCCTTAATTTACTGTATAAGTTAATACATTCACAATGTGAATGGATCTGTATGAGCCCTTTTAATTTCATGTCCTAGGTCCTTAATGTTATCGTCTTGGTCCAAACATACGTTCAGCAATTAAAAAATTAATGCCTTTATATCTGCTCTTTCAGCTGCTTCAGGAAAGTTAAAGTTATACCGTTGTGCATGGTCCAGTTTTTATCATCATGACTTTGGCGGTAAATCCTCTTACCTCCGTGGTGACGGCCGACAACATACTGCCACAGTGGCAGATATCTGTTTGCCATATTATGACACACACACCCACACACACACCAATCCGACAGAATACTGCCACATACACAAATCTGCCAGCCCAAAGGTCAGTGCTAAAGTGGCGGTACCAACACCCATACCGTTACGTCAACAAAACAACGCTGACCACATCATGCCCACGAATCACCTCTGTGAACATTCAATGGCTGAAAACCATTGCCGGTACACACCGGCGCGCTCAGAATGGGCACCCAAATACTAAACTACACAACATTGGCCAATACCAAATACACACACCTAACAATCATACACACACCACACCAACCCATCCACCCAACAGCACTATAAAACACACCCCCACATCACCAACAACCCTTTACGAATACAAATTATTGCCACCAGACTGACATCCAGACCACTGCAACAACTAGACACACACACCCATACATCCCTCACACACCCCACTTCGCACACCCAACCACAGTACCCAACACCCACATACTTACACACAACACCCATGTCCCCACAAAGGCACCCCCGTTTCACAGATGGTGGAGGAAATAGTCAGGGTAGAGCCACAGCTGTTTGGAGCAGGTACAGCAAATATCCATTGCCAGGTGGATGGAGCTATGGCAGAGAATTGTGGCCATGGTCAACGCCGTGGGACAACAGCCACTTACAAGGGACAACATCAGGAAGAGGTGAAACGACCTACGGGGAAAGGTACGTTCCGTAGCAGCAAGGCACCAGCTCAGCATACAGAGGGCTGGCGGTGGACCTCCACCTCCTCCCCCACAGCTCATAGCATGGGAGGAGCAAGTCTTGGCATTACTGCATCCTGAGGGACTCACTGGAGTTACCGGAGGACTGGACACTGGTGAGCCAACATTTACTACATATCACCCCCCATACCTGCATGCCATCTCACACCCTCACCCTCACCCTCACTCCCATCACTCCACTCCATCCCACACACCTCACCTACACATATGACTAATCCCAATGCCAAGCCCTGCATGCTAAACCAATGCATGGACAGCCCTCCCAGCCCTGTATGTACACCCATCACCAAAGCATGCACAGCATGAAGAATTAACAATCCCACAATACACCACTGTAGGAGGCTGGCCTGGCTTGTAGTGGGTACCAGAGGTACTTACACATTGTGCCAGGTCCAGTTATCCCTTATTAGTGTAGAAGAGGTGTTTCTAGCAGCTTAGGCTGATAGAAGGTAGCTATGGCAAAGCAGCTTAGGCTGAACTAGGAGACATGTAAAGCTCCTACTATTCCACTGGTGTCATATGCACAATATCATAAGAAAACACAATACACAAAAGTACTAAAAATAAAGGTACTTTATTTTTATGACAATATGCCAAAAGTATCTCAGTGAGTGCCCTCAGTATGAGGATAAGTTATATACACAAGATATATGTACACAAACCAAACTTAGGTAAGTAATAGCAAGAAAAGTAATGCAAACAGTGTAGAATTACAATAGATTGCAATAAGAGCACATAGGTATAGGGGCAACACAAACCATATACTCCAAAAGTGGAATGCGAACCACGAATGGACCCCAAACCTATGAGAGCTTGTAGAGGGTCGCTGGGACTGTAAGAAAACAATGAGGGTTAGAAAAATAGCCCACCCCAAGACCCTGAAAGGGAGGTGTAAAGTGCACCTACTACCCCCAGAGAGCACAGAAGTCGTGATAGGGGGATTCTGCAGGAAGAACAAACACCAGCAATGCAACAACAGTGGATTTCCGGACCTGAGTACCTGTAAGTCAAGGGGACCAAGTCCAATAGTCGCGACAGTGTCAAGAGTGGGCAGGAGCCCAGGAAATGCCAGCTGGGGGTGCAAGGAAGCTGCCACCTGTTGGAAGAAGCTTGAAGTTCTGCAAGAAAGAAGAGAGCTAGGGACTTCTCCTTTGGAAGACGGATGTCCCACGTTATGATGAAGCTTGCAGCTCCCATGCAAAAAGACCGCAAACAAGCCTTGCTAGCTGCAAGGGTCACGGTAGAGGTTTTTGGGTGCTGCTGTGGCCCAGGAGGGACCAGGATGTCGCTACTTGGAGGAGGAGACAGAAGGGGTACCCAGCAACTCAGGTAGCCCTCACAGAAGAAGGCAGCACCCACAGAAGTACCTGAACAGGCACTTGGAAGGAAAGTGAACCGGAGTCCACCCGAAGTCACAAAAGGGAGTCCCACGATGCCGGAGGACAACTCAGAAGGTTGTGCACTGCAGGAAGGAGTGTCGGGGACCCAGGGTTGGCTGTGCACGAAGGAAATCCTGGAAGAGTGCACAGGAGCCGGAGCAGCTGCAAAACACACTGCAAAACACACAGTACCCAGCAATGCAGTCTAGCGTGGGGAGGCAAGGACTTACCTCCACCAAACGTGGACGGAAGAGTCACTGGACTGTGGGAGTCACATGGACAGAGTTGCTGAGTTCCAGGGACCACGCTCGTCGGGATGAGAGGGGACCCAGAGGACCAGTGTTGCAGTCTTTTGGTGCCTGCGTTAGCAGGGGGAAGATTCCGTCGACCCACGGGAGATTTCTTCAGAGCTCCTGGTGCAGGGAGGAGGCAGGTTACCCCCAGAGCATGCACCACCTGGAAACAGTCGAGAAAGCCAGCAGGATGAGGCGATACAAGGTTGCTAGTAGTCATCTTGCTACTTTGTTGTGGTTTTGCAGGCGTCCTGAGCAGTCAGGGTTGGCAGAAGGTGAAGAGGGAGATGCAGAGGAACTCTGGTGAGCTCTTGCATTCATTATCTAAAGAATTCCCCAAAGCAGAGACCCTAACTAGCCAGAAAAGGAGGTTTGACTAGCAAGGAAGGAGGATTGGCTACCAAGAGAGGTAAGAGCCAATCAGAAAGAGCCTCTGATGTCACCTGCTGGCACTGGCCACTCAGAGCAGTCCAGTGTGCCACAACAACCTCTGTTTCCAAGATGGCAGAGGTCTGGGACACACTGGAGGAGCTCTGGGCACCTCCCCTGGGAGGTGCAGGTCAGGGGAGTGGTCACTCCCCTTTCCTTTGTCCAGTTTCACGCCAGAGCAGGGCTGGGGATCCCTAAACCGGTGTAGACTGGCTTATGCAGAGATGGGCACCATCTGAGCCCATCAAAACATTTCCAGAGGCTGGGGGAGGCTACTCCTCCCCAGCCCTGACACCTATTTCCAAAGGGAGAGGGTGTTACACCCTCTCTCAGAGGAAATCCTTTGTTCTGCCTTCCTGGTCCAGGGCTGCCTGGACCCCAGGAGGGCAGAAACCTGTCTGAGGGGTTGGCAGCAGCTGCAGTGGAGACCCCGGAAAGGCAGTTTGGCAGTACCCGGGTACTATGCTAGAGACCCGGGGGATCATGGAATTGTCCCCCCAATGCCAGAATGGCATTGGGGGGACAATTTCATGATCTTAGACATGTTACATGGCCATGTTCGGAGTTACCATTGTGAAGCTATACACAGGTAGTGACCTATGTATAGTGCACGCGTGTAATGGTGTCCCTGCACTCACAAAGTCCGGGAAATTTGCCCTGAACAATGTGGGGGCACCTTGGCTAGTGCCAGGGTGCCCACATACTAAGTAACATTGCACCCAACCTTCACCAGGTGAAGGTTAGACATATAGGTGACTTATAAGTTACTTAAGTGCAGTGATAAATGGCTGTGAAATAACGTGAACGTTATTTCACGCAGGCTGCAATGGCAGGCCTGTGTAAGAATTGTCAGAGCTCCCTATGGGTGGCAAAAGAAATGCTGCAGCCCATAGGGATCTCCTGGAACCCCAATACCCTGGGTACCTCAGTACCATATACTAGGGAATTATATGGGTGTACCAGTATGCCAATGTGAATTGGTAAATTTTGTCACTAGCCTGTTAGTGACAAATTTGGAAAGCCGAGAGAGCATAACCACTGAGGTTCTGGTTAGCAGAGCCTCAGTGAGACAGTTAGGCATCACACAGGGAACACATACAGGGCACATACTTATGAGCACTGGGGCCCTGCCTGGCACATAACATATATACAGTGAAATATGGGGGTTACATGCCAGGCTAGATGGTACTTTCCTACAACCACCATACACAAACCAAGGTGACAGGGCAACAGCAATGATAGAGGGGAATCTAGGGCTGTACAATATGTCACAGACATGATGCATAATACATCACTTACATCCCCACAGGTGCCCCAGCCAATCTCAGCAGAGAGAAGGTGCCACGACTAACCAGTCCCCCTACAGAAGATGCCCCCAGTGATGACAGTAACTCTGGACTTCAGGATCTGGATGAACTACCTGGCCCATCAGGGAACACTCCTCAGTTGGTCACCCAACCCTTCTCCCAGTCAACCACAGAGCCTACCTCATTAGTTTTCAACACCACAGCACCCACCCAGCATCCCCACACCTCTGTTCCCAGGACACGTCAATCAGCAGTGTGCCCACCTGTACAGGGACCCCAGTCCACACCTCACACCCAAGACAATCGGGGACCTCGGGTCAGTGGCAGTGGGCACACCGTTCAGGGGACGTAGGCACAGCGCAACAAGGACACTGGGAGGATCGCTGTGCGCCAGGGGGAGGACAGGCCCAGGGAACCGACTCTCCAGGAGGCACTCACCAATGTCCTGGTGGCCTACCAACAATCCCAGGACATGATGGGACTGGTCGTTAACAACATGCAGGAGAACATGTGGCTGCAGGAGGTACTCCATCAGGAGATCAGGAAAGACTTGCAGGCTCTCAGCACCACCATGATCTCCATAGCGGGGGTGCTGGCAGACATGACCAACATCATGGGGGAATGGACAGCACACCAGTGGACCCTACAACTAGCCAGTCTATTGACCAGCCCTCCACTTCTGCGGCAGCTAGTGGGCAGGAGGCCCCGCCACAGGACCAACACGCCACTAGCACCCCTCCCCCTGCAGAAGGTGAACGACCCCGCAAACGTTCCCTGCGACCCAGACAGAAGCCAGAGAAACTTCCCAAGACCAAGAACACTGCCAGGAAATGAGACTCTCCTGATTGTCCCCCTTGTGTCCCACTCTGTCACCTTGTCCACTTTGAACTGCCTTCGCTCCCTTTCCTATGGCCCCTTGGACACTGGACCTGTGCTACAAACAGACTGGAACAATACCCTGGAGTATCCTCTACCATCAACCCATTCCATTGCACTTTTCATACAATTATTTGCACTACAATAAACACCCTTGAACACAATTTGAGTGACCCAGATTTATGTATTGAAAATGTGCATTTATGGGAACAGTCACATCTAGTGCAAATGATCTGAACACTGTGATAGCATACAAATAATTACCTGTAGCTGTCTGCAGTAAACACATCAGCACACTGTTGCCATGTCACCAACATCTGTAGAAGGACAAGCTATAGGTGACAGTAAGTTGAAATGGAAGGGACGTGAATGCCTTCATGCTACAGCCACACAGAAAGCATCAATAGTCAGAGTAATGGTCAGTTGCACTGTTTCACCTGTGTGTAATTGGAAGTGTTGACGTATAACTGATGTTCTATTGTCTACATCCTCTTCCTCTTCCTCTGCCTCCTCATCCTCACTGTCCTCAGGGCCCACTGCTGCCACAGGGGCATCTCCAGTACCCTCCTCCTGCAGAAAAGGCACATGTCATCTGAGGGCCAGGTTGTGCAACATGCAGCATGCCACTACTATCTGTCAGACCTTCTCAGGTGAGTAGCACAGGAATCCACCTGTCAGATGCAGGCAAAACGGGATTTGTGGCCATATATGTGACAGGCTGGATTGTATGTGTAATGGTGTCCTCCTGTCTGCATTCCCTCTGCAGGTCAGCGCCCATCAAAATAAAGTATTGTGGTGTGCCATCGCCAAGGATGTGCAGACCCTGGGGGTCTACAGGAGAAGGAGCCGGAGCAACCACTGCAGGAAACGGTGGGAGGACATGAGACGCTGGGCATGGAAGATCACGGAGGCCTGGTTGGAGATGGCCTCCCAACGAAGAAGGGGTGCCCCTCGGAACCTGACCCCTCCTGATGGCCTGCATACTGGTGGTGGCCTACCCAAAGCTGGATGGGTGCTTGAGGGCATCACAGCAGCCACAAGTGGGTGAGTACAGAGGCATTACTACAATAATTGGTAGGTGGCATGGGATCCGGGTGGTGGGTGTGAGTTAGTGGGTGCCCCTTAATGCCAGGACAGACACTGCAGCGTGATCCAGCTCAAGGGTAATGGGTGTATGGCAAATGCAGGTAACATAGCTCGTTTGCATTCCATGTCAGTCGGGCCTTGTGGGTTCCAGGAGGTGTGCAGTTGGTGGTGTTTGGCCCTTATCTTGCTGTGGCATATTTCCAATTCAATGCCAGTGCATTGTTTAGTGCTCAATCGTGATCCCTGTGTGTGACGGTGTTCTGTATGCCAACTGTGGTGTTGGTGCTGCAATTGACCCAGTGCTTCCTTTCTCTCCCTCCCCCCCTTTCTCCTTCTGTCATTCTGTCCATGTGTGCATTAGAATCATCTGGCGGAGGAGCAGGAGCACCGGCGACAGAGGGAGCTGCATCCCACAGGACCCAGGAGGCAGAGTCCACTGACTCTGAGGGAACCAGTGGACAGAGGGTGAGGGGAGCACCACGGTGGAGACAGGAGGTGACAACACTGACTCAGAGCTCCCTAGTGGTGGAAGACACCTCTGTGACCACCCCAGCTGCAGGTACAGCCGCCACCCCGTACCAGCACTGCCCTCCCAGTAGCCCCTCAGCGAGTTGCCCGTGCCCGCTCACCCAGGAGGGGGGGCATCTCCTTCACCACAGGCACCTCAGGCCCTTCCCCAGTGAGCCCTGCTGCCCTGAGTGAGGAGGCTATTGACCTCCTGAGATCCATCTCTGTAGGGCAGTCAATCATTGTGAATGCCATCCAGGGGCTGGCATCCCAGATGCAGCAATGCAATGCATTCCTGGAGGGCATATGCGGTGTATTGGCGGCCCAACAGAGATCGATTCAGGCTCTGGCCTCCTCTCTGATGGCACCCATTGTCCCTGTTCCTACCGTCCCCCCTCCTACTACCACTTCCCAGTCCCAATCTCCTCAACCCCAACCCATCCCATGCACACATACAGACGAGCATGCACACAAGACATCACACAAGAGTGGCACAGTCAAACACAGGCACCACACTTCAGTCCACAAGCACTCACACAAACAACAGACAGTTGCGCACACATCCACATCCACTTCCTCCACTGACTCCCCTCCTCCTCCTCCTCCATCTCCCTCATAGTCACGTCCACACTCACACCTGCATGCACTGCTTCAACAGCCACCACCAGCATCACCACACCAAGCAGCACACACACCTCACTAGCAGACACCTCCACAACATCCATCCACGCGTCAACTGCATCCTCTCCCACCCTGTCTGCCCCTCCTTCCTAAAGAATACAAATGCAGGCACTCAGACATCCAACAGCCATCCACCTCACATCAGCACACTGCCCAAGGACTTGCACCCAAGTCCATCAGATGTACTCCTCCAACAACCACTCCCTCAAACTCCACTCCCATCCCTCCTCCCTCATCTTGCCCCACCGTCTCTAAGAAGCTTTTCCTTGCCCAACTTGACCTCTTCCCTCCCCCTCCTCCCCATCCTGCCCATAAGAGCAGAGTCCCAACGATCCAGCCCAGCACCTCAGACAAACAGTCCATGGGGACAGTGGTGGAACCTCCTAGTCGTGGAGGCAAGACAGTGAAGGATCCCACTCCACCAGCCAGGAAAGGGAAGGATCCCACTCCACCAGCCAGGAGGAGTAAGTTACCCACTCAACCACCAATGCAAGTAAAGGTTCCCACTCAACCATGACAGACAAGAAGCCCTCACCTCCAGCTGGGACACAGCAGCCCTCACCTCCAGCAGAGGCTGCTCATGTGACACCTCCCCCAGCAGAAACAATGCAGCCTTCACCTCCAGCAGAGGCTGCCCAGGTGACACCTCCCCCAGTGGAGACCATGCCGCCCTCACCTCCAGCAGAGACACAGCAGCCCTCACCTCCAGCAGAGGGCATGTAGGCCACCCTCCAGGGACTGTTGTAGAAGGAGCCCCCTCCAGGATTAGTGGGCACATTCCCCACCTCAGTGACTGTGACCTTGCACTCCCCAGCACTGGGAATTGGGCATGGAGCCCCCTCCAGGATCAGTGGGCAAGTTCTCCACCTCAGTGACTGTGACTTTGTACTTCCCAGCATTGGGAAATGAGCATGGGCCCCCCTCCAGAACCAGTGGGCAAATTCCTGACATCAGCTGAGGTGCCCCCTACCCTCTTTCCCCCTGAGGTGCCTGTCCACTTCCGTAATGATGCCCCGCACATTTTTGTGCGTAGTTAGTCAGGATCAAGTTGGGGCTTGGACTTTGCCCTGTGGCCATGTGGGCCTTATGTAGTTTGGACTGGGCATTTGCCCTTTCTGGACAATTGTTTATGTCTATCTGTTCAAAATTGGTTCACATGGTAGCTTTTGCCTTGCAAATACATTTTCAGGACTTCCGACCTCTAGTCTTTGTATTATTATGCTGTGTGTCATGTGCCATTAGTTTACGTCTGCAGCTGGTTGTGTGTTTGGTGTGTGTGGATGGTTTGTGTTGTGCGTGTGTGTGTCACTCTCCTTTTCCTCCCTCCCTCCCTCCCTTGTGTGCTAGGCGGCTGTACACCATCGTCGTCTTCGTTGGCTTTGGTGTTCCAGGTGGAGCATGGCGTAGAAGAGCTTCGGGAAGACTTGAAGTTCCGGTTCCATGGTGGCGTTGAGCTTCTCTGTGTCTCTGTTGGTGAGTCTTTGGTCTTCTGTGATGTGTTTCTGCCAGGCTTTTGATGGCGTTGGTACCACCCCAGAAATCGAGGCTTTGTGCTGTGTCATAATGTGGTGGGTGGTACCTTGTCTTCCGCCTGCCTGTTGATGGCTACCGCCGTGGTGCATGGTGTTTACCTAATCTAATGCTACCAACAGGGTTACAAATAATGTTAAGGGCCTAAAATCAGTATTGAGCATAACCTGGTGGTAAGCAGAGGAAAAATCGATCACACTGAATAATTTAGCATGTTTGATTAAAGCCAGAGTTCCAGAAATATTTGGTAATGGTTGACGATCAGCCCAGATGTGTTTATTTAATCCTCTCAAGTCAACACACATCGAATCTCTTTACCCCCATCCCTTGGTGCTAGAACTATGTGGGACAACCACTCTGAGTACTCAATTTCTTCAATTACTCCTCTTTGTTTTAATTTTTTTAATTCTTATTCGAGTGGTGCTAATATCTATGAGGAAATTTCCTTACTTTGGACACTCATAGTATTGCACCAATCTTGAGAATAATTTTATGTTCAAAGTTCTTTAGCAACCCTAAATCATCTCCAAATGCTTTCGGAAACCTGAAAACTATCTCATCTGAGAATCCGTCATTCAACTTTATTAACACTTTCTATTTGGAATTTGGATTTAATATTATTCCCATGTCCCTTTGATGTCTCCAACCTAACCCATTTTCGCTATAGTTTCTCAGTTGTTTCACATTCATCAAATTGAATTCTCATTACTGAATAACCCAAAACATCTATTTTCTTGCCTCTGTACCCAACAGGATTTATATCTGGTGGTAGTAATTCAATCTCTTCATTCCCAAATATTGAGTGCCAGTTCTTGTTACCAATCATCGTGTATGACGATCCCGAATCAGCAAGCACAAGTTTTTTTCCTCCCACCACAATTTCACATTCCGGCATTTCTATTGGATCTGCGTCCACACATCCATCATCCTTTATACTGAAAATACATTTTTCTTCTCTTTCAATACAACTCACCACCTGTTTGTTCCATCTACATACCTTAGCATTGTGTCCTTTCTTACCACATCTCATGCAGATTGCTAACCTTGTGAAACATCCAGGACTATTGGAAAGATGTCCTTCGCTCCCACATCTAAAACATCTCACACCTCCACTTTTTGTTGATATTAGAGTATCATTTTGAGGAAATGTTGCTTCAAACTTTTTATGTCCCTCCTTGCTCTTCGTTCTCTCATGTTTGCCTACTTCCTTCTCTGCATTTCTACCACCTCTTCTTACTTCATTCACTGACTCATCCACCAGCATGTCGCCTTTTATTTTTCATCACGCATTTCACGCACCCACATACCCGTGTTCTCCATACCTTCAACTATAGCTATTGTCACTTTCAAAGTGGGAATTTTTGCTAATACTTTTTCTTGCACATTTACATTGTTCGTGCACCTGACAATCTGGTCTCTGACAAGAGAATCAGTCAGTTGTTCAAATTCACATTTATGAGCTAACGTTTTCAAGGCTGCAACATACGTGCCAATTTTTTCTTGTATCCCCTGCACTCTCGTGAAATATTTGTGCCTTTTCAGTACCACATTAATCTATGCATCACAATGGTTCTCCAACATCATTATAGACATGCCAAATCATTGTCTGGTTCACCCTCCCCATGACCAATGATGATTTCTTCCAAACTCTCACACACATTTCGCCCTTAATTATGTAATAATACAGGTTGTTTGCAAACTTTCAAAAAATGTTCTCCACTAATCGCAAGTAAGTATGAATGAAATATCTGCTTCCAGAATCTGAATATTTGAATTGTTAGTAACACTAGAAGTAATTTGGCCTAACAAGCTACTTCTCCATTGTTCAAAAGGACTACAGTGTGCTGATCACTGAAACGAAGAGCAGCAAATAACATATATATATAGATATATATATATATATATACATATATATATATATATATATATATATATATATATATATATATACACATATTTATATATATATAATTAAATTCTGCTTCATTTCTTGTCAGAAATTAATTTGTATCACTGGTGTGCAGATCACCAATTAATCTCAAAGGTGTGCGGATCACTGCTTGTTGCCGAGTGATCCACGTGTCAATAAATAATTAAATATCAATGATGTGAATAATTAAATAATAACTCGTGTGAGAAGGATCCATCAAAAATGGGTATGGGCATGTACAATCAAGTTTTCCCTTTTATGTAAGAAGAAAAATTGTTCCAACAAAACTGCTTGCTCCCCAGTACTCACATTCCCCAGCTTTATCCTATCATGCTGGATGGGTCATCACGTGCTCATTTTTCTCTCAGACATCAACAAGAGCACGCCTCTCTCCCGACTCAGTGCCTTCAACCGGTCGCACATGAGCCAAGGTTCCTCTCACACCTCAACTTGGTTCACTGCCTTCAACCGGTCGCAAAAATCGCCAAAGTCCCGCCCAAACCTTGGGTCAGCAAAAACATACATGCGGATCCAATCTCTCGTGGTGGCTCCCCTCTCACCACGGTGTTCAGAATGTCACTTCAAAAGATGCTTAATATTGGCCCAATTCAGTTAGGAGGTTCCAACAGTTTCTCCCTCGTCATTACCCTCGTAAGAATACACTTTTCACTTCAAAAGCTCTTCATAAACCATTGTTATGTTCGTAGCATGTTTATCCAGCCTCCTCAGGCAGCAAACCAATCGTAATTGACCACATTCTAATCTCCCCCAGAAGCTTGACACTGCCTGGAATGCTGTGACCTTCCTGGGGCAAAAATGAAACGATGGCGCGGGGATGCACGGCCCACCTTGTGGAGCCATAGATGGTCCTAGGGACTGCCACCGCGTAGGGCTGGCTTCTGCTACCTCCTAAGTTGCCCACCCTCTGGAGGTAGTTGGCAAAGACACACAAGGTCACTGGAGACATTTCCTTGACATCGTTTACGCAGCTGTAGTATAGGAGATGCACTATACATTTACCCATCAAAGTAGCACTTTCTAATTAGCCAGTAGTAAGTACTCCATTTGGGTAGACATTTTGCACAAAACGCTGGCCTCTTCTTGGATAAATACGCAGGGCAGGATTCATTCTGGCACAATGCTCATTTCACAGTAGTTAAGCCTCAAAGGAAAGCATTTACAGATATAAACAAAACAGGTGTCCATATTGAAGTTCCACTTCTGTAAAGTACTAATCATCCAAACTTTGTCCAAAGGCCGTGCGCGACGAAGGGTTGGGTGGTTATAGGGGGTTGGCTGCAGGGCCTGGCTGTAGGCTAGGCGCTGCTGCCAACCCCCATCGCACATGGCCAAGGGCCTTGCATGGTCTGGTGTTAATTGGTTATAGGGGGTTGGCTGCAGGCCCTGCTGCCAACCTCCACTACGCACAGCCGAAAGCACTGCGGCAAACCTCCTACAAACATCAAACCCTGTGCCATACACAGCCTTTGGCCGTGCATAGTGGGGCTTGGCTGTTGCCTGTGGTCAGTCCCGCTGGCGAAACCCCCTAACCACCCAGCCCTGCACTGCGCACAGCCTTTACCCCACACTGTGCATGGGCTATGGTCACCCGCAAAGGGAGTCGGGCACAGGCCCTGTCTCTCTCTGGGTATGAGAATAGGTCCAAGAGAGTGTCTCTGGGTGTGACTAGGGGTGTGAGAGTGTCTGTCTGGGTGTGAGAGCGGTTGTGAGAGGGTCTATGTGGGTGAGAGGGCGCGTGTGAGAGTATCTGTCTATGTGTGAGAGTATGTGTGAAAGGGTGTCTCTGGGTGTGACAGTGGGTGTGAAAGTGTCTCAGTGAGTGTCTGCGTGGGTCTGTGAGTGTATGTGTGAAAGTCTAAGTGGGTCTGTGAGTGGGTACATGAATGTCTGAGTGGGTCTGTGAGTGGGTGCATGAGTGTCTAAGTGGGTCTGTAAGTGGGTGTGAGTCTGTGAGTGGGAGCATGAGCCTCTGAGTGGGTCTGTGAGTGAGTGTGTGAGTCTCTGTGTGGGTCTGTGAGTGGGTATGCTAGTCTCTGAGCGGGTCTGTGAGTGGGTCTATAAGTGTCTGAGAGCATCTGAGTGGGTGTGTGAGTCTCTGAGTAGGTCTGTGAGTGGGTGCATGAATGGCTGAGTGAGTGTCTGAGAGCGTCTATGAGTGAGTGTGTGAGTGTCCGTGTGGGTGTGTCAGTAGCTGTGTAAGTGACTCGGCCACAAAGGAACCTCACCTGCCCTTTTATCCAACAAGAGTCCACAGCTTTGCATGAAATAGCTACCCAAGTGGAGTTCTTTCTGCCTCCTTGAGTAAATGTCCAGTATGTATTCTACACTACAGCCATGTAACAGATCACAAGGAAATGTCACCAGTGACCTTGGGTGCTTTTGGCAATGTGATTGTTCCTCGTGCTTCTTTCTCTAGAATTATGTGATAACATGAATCCTCCCATAGAGAGGCCAATGAAACTACAAAGGTAGAAATCCCCACCAAACCAGGGTCCTTCCTCTTACCTATTGCTTCTTTGTTTTGTGGAGATGTTCTCATATTCATCAGCATCAAAAAGGCACCATCAAAACTGGTGGGAAATGCACTGGAGGGCCCTTTAGGAAGCTGGACATCATCCTGGCAAAAGGGGGAAGACCTTTGCATACTACTAAGGTGGACAGTGCAGTGCCAAGCGGGAGCAGCTTCCAGGTGATTTGCACAGTTGCATACTTGAAACAATTTAAAGAAAGAACCATGTACTGTATGGGAGGAGCACTGCGCGCCCCCCCTCCCCTGACAATTTTGGCCACAGGGCCCACCATTATTCAATGAGGCAGGGGGGACATGCATCCCACTCCCCTGGCTGATTTAGGCCGGGGACCTCATCCCTTGGGGCTCACCGCTATTCAATGGGGGAGAGGGGCCACATGGGGCCCTATCCCTTGAGGCCCAGCTCATTTTAATGGAGGAGAGGGGCACATGGCCTCACTCCCTGGGCTGATTTTGGCCCCAGGGAACCCCATCCCTCAGGGCAGAGCCATGTCACCAGGGTGCCCTGAGCCTCAAGGCCCCCTTGGTCCCAGTTGGCTCTCTGCCTCCTGCGGGAGCTGGAATTGTTTTGGCACATAGGGAGTTGCTAAACATACAGCTCCCTGTGTGCAAGAGTCATTGTTTCAGCTCTTTTCCTGTATGCATCTCAGAGCTGAAACCGGTGCCTCCAGTGGACAAGTGCACTTTGATAGCTCTCGTCCACTGGATGTAGAGTGTTTGCTCTGATTTGACGGGGCTGTCAAAGCTCCTGCTAAGTCAGAGCAAACAGCTATGTCCCAGGGGTGGGCACCACAGGACATAGCATGACCTGGCCTTAGGGGGGTGGCGGTTCCCAGGGCCATGTATGGCTCAAAAAGGAGGCCTGTGCGCCCCTCCTCTAATGTTTCAATTTAGCCTCTGGGAGATGGTGGCCCCTGGGTTTGGGGGTCCGTGATGGACCATTTTCATTATCTTTTTTCAGCCCCGGGGAGGTGGCCTCAATAGAGCAAATTGTCCTAGCCAGGTGGTGGTCCTAGGGGCTGTGGGGTCGTGCTGGCCCCCTGCACAAATTCTATATTTAGATCTGGGGAGATGGCATTCCCCAGGGCTGTGGAGGAGACCATATGGGACTATTTTAAATACAGATTTTTCCCCAGGGAGGTGATGGTCCAGGCAGAGTTGTCTCAAGTAACTATAACTCACACCCTAAAGTAACTATAACTCGCGACCACGACATGCACTGCTAATTGCCCCACATATTACAGCACTCCTGACAACTTTTAGAATGTCAATAAAAATATCAATGAAATATTAGAGTCACAATATTCAAGAAAAAACTGTGCATGGTGAGGTATGAGTTTTAGTTACCTTAGGGCACGAATTATAGTTACTTGAAACATAACTGCTAAATTTCTATGGTTTTGTTTGAGTAAATTGAGAACCTAACTATGACGTCCATGTCACCTTTGTTTTTTAAGTGAAAATATATGTATATATTAACTTAAAAAAACAAAGGTTTCAAGTAACTATAACTTGTGCCCTAAGGTAACTATAACTCGTGCCCCAGCCATGCACTTTTTTTTTATTAATAATTTTACAAAAAGTGGTACAGTGATGTTATCAGCAATACTATAAAAGATGTCATCAGTGCTGTAATATCTGGGTAATTAGCAATGCATGGCGAGGGCGCACGTTATACTTACCTTAGGGCACAAGTTACAGTTACCTGAAATAACTCTAACTATAACTGGTGTATTTCTAAGGTTTTGTATGAGTAAATGGTTTTTTAAGTGAATTTCTATGGGTTTTTGTTATTCTAATTTTTAACTATAACCTCCCTGTGACCTTTGTTTTTTCCAATAAATTTCTCAGGCTTTTTTAACATAAAGTAATTTTCATTACTATACGTTAACCCAACCACCGCCAACTATGGCGGGGGTTGGCCGCAGGTCCTGGCCTGTAGCCAGTCCCTGCAGCCAACCCCCCTAACCACCCAACCCTAGGACAGTCTTTGTCCTTTCCAGAAGTGGAGCTTCAACTGGGGCACCTGCTATTTTTATATTGTTATGTGCTTCCTGTTGTGATTTAATTTCTATGAAATGAGAATCTAGGCCAGAATGACCTAGCCTTTTAATGCTTTTTTAGGGGGAGGGGCCCATCCCCCAGGGCCCGGCCTCTTATTCATTTGCTTTTTTGGAGGGGGGGCGTGCGACCCTCCTCCCGTGGCCGATTTCAGCCCCGGGGACCCCATCGTCCGGGGCCCAGCCTCACCATCTACTTTTTCATTTAGGTGTGCCTCTTGGCCCCCATCACCCAGCTGATTTCAGCCCCAGGGACTTTATCCCTCGGGCCCAGTCATCATTCCTGGATGCCGTCCAGGGCACCCAGTGTGTTTTGGGGACTGTAGAGTAAGCCTCAAGGCCCCTGCTGTCCCAGCTGACTCCCCACCTCCAGCGGTAGCCGCTACTGCTTTTGCACACAAGGAGCTGCTAAAGATGCAGCTCCCAGTCTGCAAAAGCAATTGTATCCTCTATATCCTGCCCACAGGCAGGGAAACAGAGGAAACCTCCACTCTCAGCAAGTGAGAGCTGTTTCACAGCTCTCACTTGCTGCGAGAGGAGTGTTTGCTGTGACTTTGTGGGAGCTGTCAAAGTTCTCGCCAAGTCACAGCAAAAAGCTATGTTCCAGAGGTGGGTACCCCAGGACATAGCAGGAGCTGGCCCTGGGGGGATGGCGGCGCCCAGGCCATTAATGTTTCCTTTACTGGGGCTGCTTGCCCCCCTCCAACATGTAAATAACCCTGGGGAGGTGGTGGTCCTTGGGGCCGGGGGGCCGTGACGGACCCCTTTCATTCTTTAAATTTAGCCCCGGGGAGGTGGCGGTCAACAGGGCTGCAAGGGGGTTGCGTGACCCCCCGTAGTTTAAGTTAATTGCCCAGGGAAGGTGGCAGTTCCTGGGGCTGAGTAGGGGGCGGGAGGCCCTCAGTATATCATACAATGTAAGCCCTGGGGAGGTGGCAGTCCCTGGGGGTGTGAGGGGACCGTGCCATCCCCCTGCAGGAACTTCTTATTTAGCCCATGGGCTCTGGGGGAGGCCATAGGGCCTCCACAATTTGAAACCATTATTTTGCCCTGGGGAGGCCTCCACCATTTCACAGAATTATTTTGTGTCAGGGAGGTGGTGGTCCCCTGAGCGAAGGGGAGGCCGCACGTCCCCACACATGTTTCATTCTGATCGCTCTGGAGAGATGGTGGTCCCGGGGCTAAAGCAAGCCCTAGGAAGGGGGCCCCACATGCCCTCTCATTTATTAAAGCCCCCAAAGTCCCAGGACCTTGCCCACCCATGGACAATATTAAAAGCAAAGGGTGGGAAACACCCTTTTTTTTTTTAAAACATCAGAAAAATCTGCCCCCCTCCCCAAACCTTGGCAGGGTTTGGTGACCACATCCCCAGGGCCACTCTTTTACACCCATCACCCAGGGTCAAGCGTGCTTTTCTAGCAGAGGGGGCACATGCCCCCCTTCCCAGGCTGACTTCAGCCTCAGGAACTACATCCCCCGAGGCCCTACCCCATACTGATAGGGTAGGGGTCAATTGTCTCCCCCCTGTAGTCAATTTTGAACCTTGGGACCCCTTAGCCTGGGGTGCGTCAATAAACTGAAGGGAGAGGAGACACATGCCCCCCCTCGCCTTGCGAATTTCATTCCTGGGAACCCCATCCCCTCACAATAAAAGGTGGGTGCCCTGATACACACCCAGGTCACCCACCTCACTGTCGTTGGTGGCTGCAAGGGGATCTTCAAAGCCCCATGGCCCCAGCTGGCTCCCAGCGTCCATGGGAACCAGCATTGCTCCTGCCAACAGGAGCAGCTAATGATGCTGCTCCCTGCCGGTGGGAGCAATATTTAGATAAGTTACTTTGCATCACTGTGGGCAAGGAAACAGATTTAAAGGCTGCCCCCAGTGGGCGAGAGCATTTTTGAAGCTCCCCCTACTTGAGGGCTGAATTGGTGTTTGCTCCCGCTTGGCAGGAGATTTAAAAATGCTCCCACCAAGCGTGAGCAAGCACAGGTTTCCTGGTCACACTGGTGTGGGCAGGGAAACTGCTGTGTCACAGGGGTGGGCACCCTAAGATATAGCTGCTGAGCCAGCCCATGGTGTGGCATACGCAGAGCCATTAATGGCTCAGGGAGGGGGCCATGTGCCCCCCTCCCTTAAAGGATACCGTCCCAGGTGTGGACTCCTGTATTTTGAGGGTTGGGGAGGGAGGCTACATGGCCCCCTTCCCCTCCTCCTAAAAATGAATGCACTTTTTGAGGCATCTTGAGGCTCTGAGATGGGGATTACCTCAGTGATGCCCCCCCTTCCATGAAAATTAAGTCAGTCAGGTGATGGGCTACGTGTGGCCTCTTGAGGCACGGGAGGGGGCTGCGCATTCCCCTCCCCACAAAAATAGTTTTTGGTCTGGGGGTAGGCTCCCTGGGGCTTACAATAAATAAATGCAGCTTGACCACCATTTTGTTTTGTTTTCTCAATCCTGCGAGAGTTTTGCCATGCCACAGCATTTGTTCCCATTTTAATTTGTTTTTTGGGCCTGAAGGAGGTCCCACTAGGTTCCACCATGGGGTCTAGGGGTTATGGTATCCCTACACTGCCCCCATATAAGTCCCTGAGTCTTGTAATGGACGCCAGCAAAAATTTTCTCATGTTGATGGCAGCCAGTCAAAGCGGTCGCCCTTGCTGGAGTCTGACGTGTAAGGGAAAGAGATGGCCCAAGGGGAATAAAGCTCCCTGGGCCAATCAAAACGCTCAATTTTTAAATTGCCACTCCAGAGTGATTCTCAGAGACTCTAGCGAGCCCAACTGCCAAAATATACACTTATTTTTTACCCTTAACTTCTCGAAAACTACTAAACGGATTTATACCAAATCACAAAAAGCACATTCTATGGCCCAATATCCAGTTTCCTGTCGAATTTGGTGTAATTCCATTCAGCAGTTTTTGCTATGGCCCTGTTAATAAGTCTACGGAAAATCATGAGAATTTTGCATTTTGGGACCACCCTTTTTTCTCAGCCCCCACTTGATGGATCACCCCAAATCTTTCCAGGAAGGAGCTGAGGTGGATGAACTTTATTTTTGGGAAAGTTTCATGAACATTCATCAAACGAGGCCGAAGTTGTTAGTAAACCAAAAATCATTTTTTCCTATGGAAGTGCTGACCTAACTAAAACTACCAAGTGGCGACCGCCAATAGATAATATATATTTATGTATATATGCAGGTTGTATATATGCTAGTTGTGATTTGAAAAGAACTCAAAGATAATTCCTTTGTGTCGAAAGACAATGTAGGACTTCAATTAATTAAAAAACTGAAAAGCCAGGACTTTTGTTTTTCTGAACGTATCTGTTCAGGAATCGGATTATCTTTATTACCTCTGAAGCATCCAAGCTTCCCCGGAGCATTTTACTGACAGGGAAAGCAACGATAATGCCCAGAAATGAAGCGAAGATTTGCAGGAACAAGTCCGATCTAGTAAAGGACGCAATTACATAAAATTATGATTTTAATTAGAGGGTGGAGATGTCATGCACAGTATTCATTTAATTGTATTTCAAAGATTTCTTGACAATAATTTATTTTCTTTATTGCTTGCCTCGTAGGTTGTGCGTGACTTGTTTAACAGCTACAGATCCATTGCAGATATTGCTGCTGAGTATATTTATAATCTAAAATTGATACATAGTCAATAAGGTTCTTGGCCAGTGGGATAACTCAGTGAACTCGAGCCCATGTCAGTGTTCTAGGGTAGAATTCCTGCTGAGCAGACTAGGCCGTGTCTTCCACAGGGGTTGATAAGTAATATAGTATGGAGTTCAGTATTATTAACAGCTACTGTTACGGCCATTAAAATTATACCTTTTACAAACAGCAAACATTTGTAATCACTGACAAGCAGTAGTTACTTTTTTTGCAGGGAGTGCCTGTGCTACACGGCAGTCCTGAAGAAAAGACACTGCTCTTATTCTGACGTGGGAAAAGGGTGTACACATACATTTATGATATAAAGGGGTTGGTTGGGTCATACAATCTATATTGGTATGTTTCTTACTGCTAGTAATCTGCAGCCTGGCGTTTGCTCGTACACTGTGCGTAATTCCCAGTGACAGAAAAGGCAGCAGTAAACATTGAGTGAAGCCTGTAGTGCTTCAGAAGGCGGAGTGATGGGCAGACCAGATGAACCTGGCTGTTCCTAGTGATTGCCAATAGCTATGTACTTAATTCAAACAAAGGCCCTCTGATCCTAAGTACATTGGACGGTGGATCACAAACAGTTTTTTGTCACGTGGCAAAACACGTCCTCAGTGGTAAATTTTGAAGTACTTGGAGCAAACACCTTTTACTACTCTAGGGAAAAAGGGGATTTATGGCTCTGGTATTGCCTTAATAAAGAGGGGCCTACTCATAAACTGCACTTTGTAGTAAGGCTAGTAGTACTATGATAGTCACAAACCTATGCGCGGGACTCTCTGCCTTATCTATCTTTTCTCTGTGAAGGCCTCAGTCCCATTTTCAGACATCTTTGCACATGCCCCCATATGTTTTATGGTGAATGTAGTAGGTCAAAGTGAGTGGCTGGAAAATGAGGAATAATTACTACTAAATGGTATGCCCCATTTTCTAGCCACCCCCATCCTCTGAGGAAGAATCTGAGATCATTTATGAGTGGGGTCCTCCAAAGGCACCCTCACTGGCATGTGCTGTAGTGCTGTTGGTGTTCTCACCTGGTGAGCGAATGACTGCCAGAAGCGCTGGGAGGTTCTTAGTCGCGGGGGCCCAAATAAAGGCCTACTGCCTTTTGGGTGTGTCCATTACATTCTTGGTACCCAGGCCTGACACCACTGTATAGCAGGGCCCTGAGAGGAGCCTGGCCGACCATCCACATTTAACTGGAACTGTTTGAGCAGCAGATATGTTGTAAATGTGTTATTTGTATACTCACTTAAGAGCACATGAAGTTTTGCGAGTGGTGTTCAAAATGTGTGCAGTCTGAGTTTTGTTTGTTCATTCCCTGTTGACTTTAACCAGTATTATGAGTGTGTTATGAAGAGAATGAACGTTTATAAATACTTACACACATTTAATGAGTTTTTGATTGGATTAATTAAACATCTTATCATGGCATAATAGAAATGCTTTGCAGATTTAATATTTTGAGACCCTATAACTGTTAAAACACAACTTTAACAATTGGGTAATGGGACATTTCCATTTTTGTGAAAGTTTGATTATGTGATGCTGGCATTGTACACCTTAACCATGGCCAATGGAATTATGTGGCTTGAGAGGGTCAAACTATGCAGCAGGAGAAGGCAACTTATTCGGCATAATGCGGTACACTTTGTAATAATATTACTTCAATATTTCATTTTTTTTTTACTTCATAGCCCTGTATGGACATTGGTTGCACCCTGCTAGTACCAATTACATACCCAAACATAGCAATAAGCGACAAAAAGATGACCAGTCCAGTTTTGCAAAGGGCTTTTCAGTGCGCGGAAAAACGTGTCGCTGCACTTTTAGTAACTTTTGAACCCTTTGAGCTAGAAACATTATTTTTTACTAAAATCTGCAGATTAAGCGGCAGATGATGGATTGTGTGGCAAATGCGACAAATCTGTAATTAAGTGAAGATCGCCGTGGCCGCACTATCACACAATTACAGTGTCCCTGACCTTAACCATACTTTCAAATTGCACGAATTTTTTAATTAAAAAATATTTAAAAAATCACACAACGAATATTTTCTTACATTTTCATCCAAAAATCTAAAAGGCCCGGAACAAACGAGGACATGCTGATTTTGGTGGACTAAGCACCAATATCTACATTTTATTTTGAGGGCAACAGTCGGAATAGGCACAGTTCTATCACCTGATAAATTCCAAACACGATGGTACTGAATTTTATCAGGTTGAAGCATGCCACTAATAATTAGGGGTGTGTTAAATTTGGTACCTTCCCTTTCCGTAATTATGTGAAATTTTGGGATAGTAACCAGGCATTTAGGGATATTTCCTAATTCGAAGTGCACATTTACGTTCATAATGGATGCGAAGACGTCTTTGTGTTAAAAAAGAAACACCAAATTGCACATGACACGAACAGTAGCCAATCCCGGAATCTTCCAGGAACGCGTGGTATAATGTGCATTTCACATAGCGTGACATGAAATGCCGAAAATTACGCGAGATTACACTGGCCTAATGAAAATTTGACATTGGCCTAGTCATAATCAGACGCAAAGTACAAAAAAATACAACCATACATCGTGAAGTACAGAAAAAAAACTTCATAAACGGGGAGAGGCGGACAGGGCAGAGTGTAGAGTAGCTCGAAGGGACAATGGCGAGAATAAGCACTTTAGAACTGTAATTCGCAGTCAGTGCTGTATTATGTAACTCACAGTCGGTATTACCCGGTATTTTTGCATTAGGATTATAAATATAGCATGTTTTTACGACACATATATTGTTGTCAAGAGAAGAGATCGACCATTACAGAGTTTCGATATCTGGGGACTCAAGCAGATGAAAGTGGTATGGCATGCTGTCATTCATAGCCAAATGCCCACCCGAGGCGAAATAACCTTTTGATATGCCTGCCATTAGTGCGCTTCTCCCAAACCCACTGAAGTGAGCATGCGTTTATTGAAAGACGTGTGCACTCTGTGGCTGTCGCATTCCACTCAGCTTTTTTGGAAGCTTAACTCGCTGACTAGCCCCGAGGCCTTCACATGCGGGAGCCGATCTTTCAGGGAGAGTGCCTTCGAAATGCAACACACGCTATCCTCTTACAGAGGAGGGGAGAGACGGCCCAGAGCCTCGCTGCGCCTTGTCCACGTGCGCACAGAGCTCGATGGAAGTCCTGCTAAGAAAAAATAGCAGGGACGGCCCACTCTGGACTCATGCCAGACAGCGGCGTTCATTGTCAGGACAGTGTCAAGAGCTTCTGCGTTCTTTCTGCAGGTGGACCACAGTAAAAAGGGCCAGGTTTCTTTAAAGACATCGGCAGAACAAATGGGTCCGGCGAGAAATGCTGCTGTTCATACCAATGCTTGTGGCAAGAACCCCCCCACATATTTTCGAAAGTGGTGTAATGCGACCAGATAATGAGTCGTTCTTATTTACACAGTTATTTATATTTTATATTAACATAAAAAAATAAAGGTTACAGAGATGTTGTAGTTAGGCTGGCATCTCGCAACAAAAGTAACCTAATGCCCCAAGGTAGCTATAACTCGCGCCCCCGCAATGCAGTTTTTTCTTCAAACATTTTACTGCAATTGTTACACTGATATTATCAATGATGTTATCAAAGATGTGCTAAGTGCTGTAATTTGTTGTGTAATTAGCAGTGTATGAGGGGGCAAGTTATAGTTACCCCAGGACACGAGTTATAGTTACTTGAGAGACCTCTGACAGGTGAATTTCTATAGTTTGGTAAGTTTAAAATGTGAACCTAACTATAACGTCCATGTAACCTTTGTTTTTTTAAGTGAATTTCTATGTTTTTTAAAATTCTGTTTCCTAACTATAACATTCCTACAACCTCTGTTTTTTTCATTGAATTTCTACAGTTACTTAATGTGAAGTCATTTTCATTACTATACGTTAATCCAACCACCACCGTGCATGGCCTTTGGCCATTTGCAGCAGCAGTTTGCTGCAGGGTGTGGCCTGTGGCCAGGTCTTGCAGCCAACTCCTATATCCACCCAACCCTGCACTGCGCATGGCCTTCGGCCGTGCACAGTGGGGTTTGGCTACAGTTGGGCTGTGCGCAGCAGGGCCTGGCCACAGGGCTTGGACTGTGGCCAGGCCCTGCAGCAAGCCCTATAACCACTTAACTGTGCGCTATACATGGCCATTGGCCATGCACAGCATTAGTTGGGCTGCAGGTCCCCATACCCCCCTCCCCAGGGCGATCTCGTCCCAGGGACCCCATCCCCTGGGGCGCTGTCTAAATATTTTTTGGGGAGGGGGGTCAAGCAGCCCCCCTCCTTAGGCCGATCTCAGCCTGGGGACACTATCTCATAGGTACCTGGACTAAATATTTAGTTTTTTTTTAGGAAGGGTGCCGCGTGTCCCCCCTCCCCATGCCGATCTTGGCCCCAGGGAACCCATCCACCGGCCTAATTAGTACTTGTTTGGGGGGGAGGACCGCGTGGCTCCCCTCCCCAGGTAGATCTCAGCCCTGGGGGCACCAATCCCCAGTACCCGGCCTAATTATTTATGTTTTGGTGGAGGGCATGTGGACCCCGCTCCTCAGGGCTGATCTTGGCCCCGGGCACTCTATGCCCTGTGGCCCAGCCTTTTAAAAGTATTTTTTTGTGGGGAGGGGACTTGAGAGGGCCCCCTCTCTAGGGCTGATCTCAGCCCAGGGGACCCCATCCCTGGGGCCTGGCCGTGCGACCTGGGTGCCCCCCAGGACATCAGTGACACTGTTGGAGACTGCAGGGGGAGCCTGAAGGCCCCTGCGGTCCCAGCTGGCTTCCCACTTCCTGTGAGAGCCCGCGTTGCTGTCACAGAGCAATGTTTCCTCTGCTTCCCTGCCTGCATCTCTGCAGGCAGGAAAACAGAGGAAACCACCTCTCGCACGGAGTAAGAGCTGTTTGACAGCTCTCCTCTCATCTGAGTGGAGTGTTTGCTGTGACTTGGTGGGAGCTGTCAAAGCTCCAATCAAGTCACAGCAAACAGCTATGTCCAAGGGCAGGTACCCCGAGATATATCAGGACCCGGTCCTGGGTGGGTGGAGGTCCACACAGCCATTGTAGGCTCCATAAGTGGGGCCATGCCGTCCCCTCCGACGAGCATTGCCCTGGGGAGGTTGTGGTCCCCAGGGCTTTGGAGTCAGAAAAGGACCCTTCACTCTTTTTTTGTAGTACCTGGGAGGTGGCGGTCCCCAGGACTGCTGGGGGAACCAGACGGCCCACCTGTACTATTTATGATTAGTGCCCTGGGAAGATGGTGGTCCCAGAAGCTGGGCGACCCCTCGCACTGTTTGTAGTTAGTGCTCTGGGGAGGTGGCGGTCCCAGGGGGAGCCAGGCGGCCCGCACTGTTGTAATTAGTGCCCCCAGGAGGTGGTGGCCCACGGGGCAGTGGGGGGGCCATGCGGCCCCCCAAATGAGTTTGCTAATCTGCCCCACAGAGGTGGCGGTCCCAGGGGCTGCAGGTGGGCCACAGGGCCTTCCACATTAGTTTACTATTCTGCCCCAGGGAGATGGCAGTCCCTGAGGCAGCGGGGGAGGGCTGCATGCCCCCCTCATAAGTTTGCTATTCTGCCCTGGAGAGGTGGCGGTCCTGGGGCTGTGGGTGGGCCGCGCTGTCCCCCGCATGAGTTTACTATTCTGCCCCAGGGAGGTGGTGGTCCCGGGGCTGCAGGGAGGTCAGATGGCCACCTGCACTGCTTGTTATTAGTGCCCCGGGGAGGTGGCAGTCCCCAGGACTGCAGGGGCCCAGGTGGACCACCCGCACTGTTGGTGATTAGTGACCCAGGGAGATGGCAGTCCCAGGAGTTGCAGGGAGCCAGGCAGCCCCCCACACTGTTTGTAATTAGTGTACCAGAGAGGTAGCGGTCTCTGTAGCTGTGGAGGGGTCGCGTGCTCCAGCATGAGTTGGCTATTCTGCCCCAGGGAGGTGGCGGTCCCCAGGGCTACAGGGGGCCGGGCGGCTGCCCCCACTATTTCTGATCAGTGCCCCAGGGAGGTGGCAGTCCCTGGGGCTTGCCACGCACCCCCACATAGGTTTGCTCTTCTGCTCTGAGGAGGTGGCAGTCTCCTGGGTTGCGTGCAGGCCGCGCGACCCCCCACATGAGTTTACTACTCTGACACAAAGAAGAGGCGGTCCCAAATGGCAAGGCCCCTGGCACTTGGCTGACTCGGGGGCATCAGACTTATGAAGCGCAGGAGTTAAAGCTTGTTTTTCATTTTTTTTTTGCTGGATCAGCGGGTCTGCCGTCTATCACAGCAAAAATATTTAAAAAAATGCTTTTTAGCTTTGGGGGATCGCCCTGGGACTCCAGCATCACAGCTAAGGGGTCAGGGTGTCCCTACCCTGGCCCCTTTTATTACTTTAAATCTTTTTTCTGGGACTCGGCTGAAGCTGAGTCCCAAGATGGCTGCCAACACTTTCTTGTTGAAGTGTTGGTATCTAGTCAGATCTCAGCACAAGATCGGGAAGGTTCACGTCCCTATATATACAAATTTTGGATTTTCTTTAATTTCTCTAAAACTACTAAACAGATTTACACCAAACAACAAGAAGGTCACTTTCTGGACCAAGAGCTACCTTTCTACCAAATCTGGTGTAATTCCATCCAGTAGTTCGGGCGCTATCGATGTTCAAAATTCCCATGGAGAAATTAATGTGGAAAAAGTGTTTTGGGACACCCCTTTTTCTTGGCCGCCGCTTGACGCATCACCCTGAAACTTTCCTGACAGCAGCTCACATGAACGCCAATTTGTTTGGAAAATTTTGTGAAGATTCATCATCCAGCGCCAAAGATATAGGTAATCAAGAAAATGCTTTTTCTATAGAAACTAGATCCTAAAGATAACTACCTAGTGGCGACCCTGACTAGGTAATTACTTATATGTATCATTCTCGAAATCTGAGGTTGGCTCTGACCACTATGCCTACCTCTAGTGATTGACTTGGATAATTCATAGGCAGGCTGGATTACTCGAGTGGAGAATTTGATGCATCCTCCACAGATTGGTGGATTTTTAATTCCTTAATATTCCATTGAAATAATTCACCGACTTTCAGCGGGTGAAATCTTTGTATGAAACACCAGTTAACTGCGGTGTTCCAGCAAATCATATAGGGCCTCATTCACAAGAATCTGATGCATCAGTTCTGATGTGTCAGATTTCTTCCAGTGCCTTGCGCCCTCATAATGTTGTCAGTGACAATACAGAGCTTTATAGCGCACGTTTCCACTGTTGTGTCAGAAATTCTGACACATCTGTGGTGCTCAAGTCACACATTGCTAGACTAGCAAAAAAAAAATGACCCTGCTCCAGCAATGAGAGGAGGCCACCATAGACCAAAGCCCTGCTCTAGTTTAATGACTGTTCTGAGCCGGCATTACATTTTTGATGCAGTGAAGGTGCAGAACAACACTGTGAAATCTTATAGATTTCACTGCTTCAATTCTGCGTAGCTTTTAATGCTGAATGCCTTCCTTACATACATTATATCTAGGGCAGGTACAAAGTGGCACAATTGTGCCATTGTGGCAGATTGTAAATGTGGCACAGTGTAGGGCACTACTTTGCACCACTGCTGTGTCAAAGAAAATCACAACAGAGCGCAAGGGCTTGTAAATAAGCCCCATAATTCCCATGAGGCTGTAATTCCATATTCAACCCATGTCAGAATTATTTGGCCACTTGTAATGAGTGACTTGGATGACAATAGGAACATGATTGATAGAGCACAGCACTTGTAGTAGCATAAGCCCTCATTACAACCCTGGCAGATGGTGTTAACTTGGCGGTAGCACCACCAACAGGCAGACGGTAATTACCGCCAAATTATGACATTGGCAGTTTGGCTAATGCCAAACTGCCAATGTACTACACCGTCTGCCACGGCGGTAACGACTGCCAGGCTGGAGACAACGGTTTCCAGCCCGGCGGTTATCACTAGTTTGCCTGCGGGATAATGACCCCGCATACCACCATGGTTTTCGTGGCATCTGTACCACCACGAAAACCATGGCGGTAGGCACTATCAGTGCCAGGGAATTTGTTCCCAGGCACTGATAGGGGTCTCCCCGCCCCCTCCCCACAGTCCTCCCCCAACAGCCACGGCCCCCCTACCCCTCCAAAGCTGATAAAGCCCCCTCTCCCGCCTCCAAACTCCATGGGCCCCCATACATACCCCACACCCCCCACTCACGCACGCACACACCACTCAAACACATACACACGCACACACATGCACACACACATACAGGATACATCCCCCGACATACACCACACCCCGCATTTATACACGCACTCACACACCCCCTCTATACACTCACAGTCACACCCCCATTCACGCATACACCACACAACCCCCCCCAACCCCCTCACCTGTTGGATGATCACCTTACCTGTCTCATTGGTCATCCATGAGGGAACGGGTTCCATGGGGCCTGCTCCGCCGCCAGCACCCTGTCACCAGAACACCGCCACGCCAAATACTGCAACGTAATTCGGTAGGCAGTGTTCTGATGACGTGACGATGGTGGAGGAGCAACCTCCACTGCACCGCCGACCGCCAGCATGGCTGCTGGCGGCTCTCTGCCCAAATTATGGCAGAGGGTTGCCAGCAGTTATAATATGGTGGTCGGAAGACCGGCAACACTGGCGGTCTTCGGTCTGGCGGGACTTCGGCTGTCTTCATAGAAGACCACCGAGGTCATAATGAGGGCCATAGTTTGGATGGCATGGTACATGATTCAAGTAAAGGTAAAATGTCCTGTTTCAGGGCTGCTCAGTAGTAAAATACAGCAATCGTCAGGATTTAATGGGCTCTTCAGGACCCTAGGTCCTGGTGCACTGCACCTGCTGAATTAAGGGTAGCTACTCCCCTGCAAGTACGTTGAAATCGAAGCACCAGACAATCCTTTTAATGATTTGATTTATCTTTTCTCCCCTATGATAAAGCCCCCTGAATACATCACTGTAGCACTAAACCTGGATGGAAGTCATCATGTAAAACACTCTGGGCCTGATTTAGATATTGGGGAACGTGTTACTCAGTCACAATGGTGAAGGATATTCCATCCGTCGCAATCCAAATCCCATTATTTCCTATTGGATTTGGATTTAGGCAGACATGATCTCCATCACCGATGTGACAGAGTAAATCATTTGCCAATGTCTAAATCAGGCCCTAATGTCCACTTGTCATTAGAACAGTTATTTAAAGTGGTCTCCAGTGAATCAGTGGCTCATGCTGATTTTTAAGAAACCTGCACTGCCTGGTTATGGTAAACCAGAAAATTAAGTCCTATCACCTAACCACTTGGAGTAGGATATGTGCACTACTTAATTAAGTCGCCGACAGATGCGATGCCGTGACATTAACTGTTCACATCTGTTCACCATCATACTCTCAGTATTCTTCACTTCCAACACTACCCATATTTGATGACTTTGATAGTTTCAGAATCACACCAGTCTGTACCATTTTCCAGAAATTGTAACATCAGCCATAACCAGAAACTTAGTAACTTAAAAAGATATGCAAATATTCTGTGCACCCTTAAACCTTGGAAAATTTCAGTGGATGAAACATGGTTGTTCTAGATGACACAGATACGAGTGAAATTAAAGAACTGAAAAACCTAAATTAACCATTAGCCATTTGATCCTTATAAGGGACTCATAATATGATATAATAATTGGGCTGCAATCCTTGTATAAAAGTCTGTCTCTAATTTCTTTATTACAGGCAAGCTGTAGCCTCTTAATAAAGAAATGACATAGCTGCTCAACTGTGATAAGTTATTACAGGTGACTTCTGACGTACAATGTCTGCTGCCAAAACCGGCAGCTAAAGTGAAAGGCAGGCGACAGAGAAACATTACAGCTGCAGGACAACAGCAGCTGTTTTTTTGTTGTTATTTTAAATATAATTTTCTTTTAAAAAGAGATTAGTTTAAAGGACATATATCTGGCAACTTGTTTTTTCTTGTGACGCTAATGGACATTACAGGAAAGACAGAATCGCTACATGGTTTTATGCCATCTGAGAAATAGCATTTTATTAACTTGGCTTGCATTATCTGATCCTATATTTTTTTGAAAAAAATACTGTTTTTGGTGTGTTTAATTTTGCGGTACACATTCAGCTTTTAGTCTTCAGATCTGCACAGACCCTGAATGAGCAAGACACCAAGGACATAAGCGGTTAGCAGAAATGGTGATGATGTGACCACGTATTGTAAGGAATAAAATACTCTCATCCATGTATTAAAATGATATTATAGAACATCTTGGATTTCCATGCCCTTGTTAAGGAACTCAGCCTTTGACCTCATTTATCTATATCTTTAGCGAACTTGTCAGTGACTTGCAATATCCTTACACCAACACATCAGAAAAACAGCGCTTGCACGCTGCTATGCTCAACCTAAAATGGATGCATGAGGCCTATCTGTACTAAAATTACTGAAGGACAATGGTGTTGTTTCTCAGAGTGGTCAGCTCAAATCATTCATAATTAAAACAGTCTTCAAGGCTGGGTGATCCCTGGACACTGGTTAACTGAGTTAACAATCTAGGAGGCACATTTACATTATAGAGAGGAAAAGCATAATTCAGATTTTTGAGTGGTTTGGCTTTTATTAGGGGGCTTGTACTAAATATTTAGACCCTGGGCACTAGAAGACTTTTAGTCAGTCTCAAAGTTCATGTGATATACAGTGTAAAACATGGTGTAAATATTCTCTCACTATAACATGGTGTAAAGATTTGCTCACTCTAATTGGCATTTTTTCATTTTTTAATGCAGCCACATTACTATGACATGAGACAATGCACCAATGGTGTCCAAGTTAAATGTTACATGTGAGCTGCTGTATACATTTACTTCACCTACCCGCCTGCCTGTAAAAGCTGACTTGAGATCCTCATTTGCTGCTATGAACCTCTGGGAGCTATATGTCAAAAGAAAGTATTTTCACATGTTTCAAAATATCCTTTGGACTTCAGTTAAGTAGCGACTGAAGTCTGCAGAATGGTGGTTAATGATGTGCAAATGTGAAACTTACATAGTATTTAGGGTCTGATTTATGACCTCATAATGAGGATGGCGGACCTAGGACCGCCAGCCTTTCAGTGGCGGTTGGACCGTTGAGCTCCAGGTGGTCCAACCGCCAAATTACGAGCTTGGAGGGCGGACCCGCCTAAAGACCGCTGTCCCCTCCAGGAACATGGTTTCCAATGTGGTGATGACGGTCGGGGGTGTAACAAGCAAGGGCGGCGCTGAACTCAGCACTGCCTTGCTGATTACAACACCACATGCCGCCAGCCTTTTCATGGTGGGGACCCCGTCAGCTGGTGGAAAGCCAGTGCCCGGGGCCACAAGGGGGCTCCAGCACTTCCCATGACATGGGCAGTGCAGGGGTCACCCTGCCCAGCACTGTCGGAATGCACACCGTCTGCTGGAGTGCTAGTATATCGGTTTTGGCTCCCTTAAAGAAGCCACGGTCAATATCCTAGCACTGTTCCTGCCAGTCAGCCTGGTGGGAACACGTATAGCAATGATCCCGCCAGTCAGCCCGGCAGGAACATTGTAATACGCTCCGAAGAGGAGAACGTCACCACCATGGTGGTGGAATCCTCCTAGTGGTTTTAACAGTCTCATGGTGGGACCGCCAAAGCCATAATGAGGGCATTTCTAAAACATAAGGCCAACACTGAGTGGATGATAAATAGCAACGTAACCCCAGATGGCAATAGGACTACATTACAAATGTTACTTGCTTTGTATTTTGATATTATGTGATTGATTGATTTTAGTACTGTTTAGAAAGATTTAGACCATTTTAAAACTCATCCATTGAAAATGTACATTTCTCCTGAGACTGCAGATTTAGGAATGCTTTCAATGCTTAGAGGAATGTGTGTTTTTGTTGGACATAATGTACTAATAATTCAAATGTGTTTTATGCAACAATGTATATTATTAGAAGTCAAATTTTAAATCAAAGCACATTGTAAGGAAATTAAAAACATTCTAAAATGTCCTTTTCTCCTTTTGGGCATTAATGCAATGTGGAAGAGTGTAACTTTTTACTCACGTACTTTAGTGTTTACAATGTTTATTTTCACACACTGTGAAGGCTTCATTGGTATATACCTGCCATGTCTCATGGCCATCCCTGGGGCCAACCCCATGTCACCCAAGTCCTTCATTGAAGGTTGGCCGCCAATGGCTAGTTTGGCACATGCCTCACTGAAGGCTAAGTCCTGAATCGAACCCTGCATCATACACAGCCTCTTTCTATGTGTGGTGGAAGGTTGGTCGTCCGTGGGTAGATTGGCACTTGTGGTGTGTTGGGCACAGGGCCTGGCCAGAGGACAGGTACTGAAGGCAAACCAGTGCTACGCCTGGTGAAAAGATGTGTTCAGCGGGGGAGTTTGGTGAATCAGTATGAAAAAAATTGAAATTCACAGGAAAAAACAAAGGTTAAAGTGACGTTATATTTAGGCAAGTTAACATGTTCATACCTTACATTAAAAAACTTAAAAATTCACTGAAACAAACAAAAGTTAAAGTGACTTCATAGTTAGGTAAGGTAATTTTAGGTTACGTTAAAAAAGCCCTAGAAATACACTCAATTTACTAATGAATAAATTGATGTTACAGTTAGTTGCTTCAATGATACAAAGACAATTGTTTAAAAAAACAAAAAATCACTATGAATGATATCTCAAATTACATCATTGATGACACCCCTTATGACATAATTAATTACATCATCAAAGCTACTGCTCCTCAAATAGCTCTATAATTTCTTGAATATTTTTTAAAAAAGTAGGTATTAAAGGCCTTTAGCCATATACAGCATAGATTGACTTATGCACATGTATTAGAACACAAAAGAGAGTGGCGGGAGTAATACAACCGCACACATTCTCCCGAAAGAAATAAGCACATCCAAAAACCACTGGAAGTGTGGGGTGATCACATGAGGGTAAAACTGGATTAGTGGACCCTCGATTAGTGGTGTTGACTCAGCGCGTGAAACATATAGGAGGCTGTGTGTAGAGAGTGTCTATGGTAGTGGCTGTGTCTACAAGAGGGAGTTCCTTTTACGGACTAGGTGGTCTCACACACATAATAGTGTCTTGCTTCATCATTTGACCACCTAGCCCCACCCAGGTAAGATAGTACCACCTGGGCGGACTCAACCTCGTTGTTAAAGGAAAGACAGAGGGAGTGCTGAAATAAATCTGACTGGATATTTTGCAGGGATCCAGATGAGGTGGGAATAAAATTACCATACACATCACCTATTACGATTAGTTGGGTATTTTAATAGAGGTGCATGTAGGTAAGGTTAAAATTGTGATTGGGACTCAGTTGAGTTTTAATGACTCACAGAGTCTAAAAAACAGGGACCAACATGTTTCTGCCCTCTCTACGTGCTGGAAGGTCAGGGGCATTCGTCAGGGTCATGGATCCCTTAGGGGTGGATGCTATGTAGCATGCCTAGTGGGTGGTAAAAGGTAGAGTAGGAAGCCTACCTGAACTGATTGTTCGTATGTAGGTAGGTCCCGAGAAAAAAGGCGGTTTGCCTCTGGTCTGGGAGATGCCAGAGGGAGGGTATCCCTTGTAGTCACACTCACTCCAAAGGGATTACCGGATAGAGTACCTAGTGCCCGGAGCCCAGCCGCTCGAGTTTTTTTTTTTATGTACATGTATACATCTATGAAATAGAAACAGTGCAGTATTCGAAACAAGTTATAGTGAAAGTTAAACAGCATGGTATTCAAAAGAAGTTATAGTGAAAGTTAAAAGCTACTAGTGAAATTGTATGTGCAAGAAGCACTTAATTTAAACAATGTGCAAACTGAGCGCAACTAGTGTGAGATGTAGACATATGTTTCAAGAAGGTATTGCTTTATTCAAAGGCCTGTTGCCAAAACATGGAAAAACTAAAGCTTTTCTTTACAAAATATTATTCACCTATGGATTTGTGTGCACATACTAATGTTCGCATGCATTGCTAATTTAAATAAAAACTGTATATTTATAAAGTTCCAATATTTATTGACATAAGTTCAGTGAAAATTGTGACTTCCAGTTCAAGTGGTAGTATGGTTGTAAGCATTGTTAAAAGTGTGTTCTTCATTATGTTGATTTCTGAAGTTGTGTAGAGTACTTTTACATAATACCGAGGGCTCTTAAAAGGGGCCTAGTTGTGCATGTCATATAATTGGCTAATGTATGGTTGTGAAGCTGTTCACCTAAAATTCTATTTCCGGTCCGGTACTTATTTCTAAAGAGGTATTTCAGCTCTCATTAAGGTAAATAAACTGCCTGACAGCGGTTGGTCACAAGGCCTGGCCTGCAGCCATGTCCTGAGACCAACCCTCTATAAGAACCCAACCTTGCACCATGCACGGCCTTCTCCCGTACCCAGTAAAGGTTGCCAATAGTGGCTGACCTGCAGCCAGTCCCTGCTCCCAACCACCCTAGCCACCCTACCCGATGCTGTGCGCAGCACATTGCACATACACAGCAGAAGTTGTCTACGGCCTCTTGGTGTGAGAATAGGTGTGAAAGGCTGTATCTGGGGGTAAGAGTGGCTGTTAGTGTCTGTCTGGGTGTGAGAGTGCATCCATCAGTGTTTGAGTGGGTGCATCAGTATGGGCATGGGCCTGTGAGTTGGTGCATCAGGGTGTCAGTTGGTCTGTGAGTGGGTGTGTGATGGTCTGAGTGGGTATGTCAGTGGATGGGTAACCGTCTGAGTGAGTGTGTGAGGGTCTGACTGGAGCTGTGAGTGAGTGCATGAAGTTCTGAGTGGGTCTGTGAGTGGGTGCATGAGTGTTAGAATGGGACTGTATTGTGGCCTCCTTCTATCTTATGCATTCTACCCACTACCTTAATGTTCCCTGCTGCTCAGACAGTGAGTGAGGTCATTGTATGGTTGGAATGTTGACAGTGTTTGGGCTTGGATGAGTGGACAGTTGGAGTGAGAAGGGCTGATTGGCAGGATGCTGCTCCTGGTGGGGCTTTATCTGTAACCTACAACTAAGCTAATCAACCTACTTCTTTTATAACCTACGAGGATCCATCATTGATTACAACACTGGCAACGATTTAAGGAAGAACCAATGCGTGAAAAAAGAAAGAAACTGAACCTACAGAAAATCTAAGGAGGAACCAGATTAAAGAGGAAAACTAAGAGAAGAGAGATTGGAAATCTGAGAGAAAAGTATGAAGCTAAAGAAACTGAAAATTGAAGTAAAGACGAGCACCCTGGGAGCCCCACCAGTGTCTTTTCTACCAGACAGCCTGTACTCAAAAGAAGTTAGAGGGCGTGTGACCTGTTTAACTTCAAGGCAAGCTGTTAAATCTACCAGGTGCGCAGCAAACATGAAGTGTATTGGCTTGCAGATTAAGAATGTGGTCTGCACAGCAGTGCAAGGAGCCAGACCTGTTTTACCTGCATGCATGGACTGTGTGTATTGAGGAAATGATCTGCTGAACTGTGTGTGTGTACAGAGTTAAACCTGTGTGGCACTGAACATTTGGCAACCTAGTGGAAAGTCAGTTGGAGAAACAACTGGTGTCAGCATTTAAACACTATCTGAAGAGTGATCAGTGAACCTGTGCAGCAGCCACTTGCAGTGTTGTGCTTAACAGTTACAGTCTACCTATTGACTGGGTTGTTGAGTTTCCCCGCCCCTATACTACGAAAGAGATCATAGGGTACCTGATCTGTTTCAAGGAAACTTTCTGCGAGGGAGACTACAGCACTGACCTGGTACATGGAAACAGCTCATGTGTAGTGGAGACATGTGTGCCAATTTGTCTTATGATAATAAAGAACTGTGCGTGCATTTAAATGGAATAAAATGTAGAATGGCAATGTATTCGGGTGAGAAGTCGCTCACCAGTGTGGAGTATTTGAATATTTTCCACTGAATAATTTAACTTTAGATATACTGTCATGTGCATTTTACTCAATACCATACATTGCTTGAGTGTATTTTTCAGTACGGCTATCCTCTATTTTAAAGATGCATTGGGTTGAATTGAGTAATGTTATGTTTACGCTGACAATGCTTGCCGCTGCTTAAATTAATTTTTAATGCTGTATTGAATTGAGAAATGTTATGCAGTTACTAACATGTTTTAAAGTTGTTGAGTTGTGGCATGTATGCTACGCATGGGAGGTGCACCCTAATGCTATTTTAACATGACATTTTGCTTACCATATTTTGCGTGTGTATATTGGGCTGAAGTTTCAAAGACATGCTTGATTTTACAGATTTATAATTTGAGGTTGGATGCCAGAGTCACGTGCAGAGTGACATTTTTATTTTGTGATATTAGTATTTTGATCCATATTTGGAATTGTGTATTTGACCATCCTTCCTATCGGGTTAAGAATGTGGGGGCAGTGTGTTAAGCACAATGTTAAGGGGAGTACACCCCAGTGATATGTGCCAATCCTTCCTAAGGGAATAAGGAGGTGGGGGCAGTGTATTACGCCCAATGTTAAGGGAGGTTCACCCCAGTGATATGTGTCAATCCTTATTATGGGGTTAAGGATGTGGTGGCAGTGTGCTTAGCCCAATGTCAGGGGGGTACACCCCAGTGATATGTGTAAATCCTTCCTATAGGGGTAAAGGTTGTGGGGGCAGTGTTTTAGGCCCAATGTTAAGGGGATAGGTAGTTACATCCCAATGCAGTAGAGGTTAGTTGAAACCCTGGTCCTGTTCGAGTACAGGGTGATGGGAGTATGTGATTATACCCCAATGCAGTAGAGGGTAGGTGAAACCCTGGTTCTCTTTAAGTGAATGGAGATGGGGTAGGTGGTTACACCCCAATGCAGTAGAGGTGGACAAAATTCTAGTCCTGTTGAGTGTTGAGTTGTGGAAGGCAACAGGCTGGTCCTGTTATAGTGTGCATGATGTGGAGGGGAACAAGTAGTTAGTGTTCTCTGTTGGTTGAGCAGGGAAGTTTTGTGTTATTTGTACACTTGTATTGTAAGTTTGTGGAACATATTGATTAACTGTTTTTTACCTTCTTTCATCCCATTGGAATATTGAAGTTATGCAGAGTGGGTGTTTGTTAACCTTTTCTGTTTATTGCAGAGAGTGTTTGTTAATCTGTACTGCTTATTTCGATGGGGTGGCACTCAGTTTTGAAGGACAGTTGATGGGGGGTGTTTTGCTCTTTTCCGTTCGGTTGAATATTTCATTGTTTTCATAAGAGGGGAGATGTGCTGTGGCCTCTTTCTATCTTATGCATTCTCCCCACTACCTTAATGTTCCCTGCTGCTCAGCCAGTGAGTGAGGTCATTGTATGGTTGGAATGTTTACAGTGTTTGTGCTTGGATGAGTGGACAGTTGGAGTAAGAAGGGTTGAGCGGCAGGATGCTGCTCCTGGTGGGGCTTTATCTGTAACCTACAACTAAGCTAATCAACCTACTTCTTTTATAACCTACGAGCGTCCATCATTGATTACAACAGACTATGAGTGGTTGCGTTAGTATCTGAGTGGGACTGTGATTGGGTGCGTAAGTGTCTGAATGGGTGTGTGAATGGGATAATTGATTGAAAGAGAGACAGAGAGAGCAAAAGAAAGTGAGAGGGAGAGAGAGATGTTTTTTAGTCTTTGATGTCTGATATACTTAGAAAGAGTTGTTTGTTTCCAATTTAAAATCAAAATGTATTTTTTTTATTTAAAATAAACAAACAATTGAGATGAGCTGAGCTGGACTCAAATCCCCAAAGCTCAGTGTGAAGGTCCGAGACCTTCACACTGAGCTCCTGTGTTTTTTTTTATTTATTTTTTTAGTCTTTTATGGGCTACCTGGGACCTCAAGGGAGCCCTTAAGGGCTCCCCCGTGGTCCCTCCTTATTTGTTTATTCATTATTTTGTTTTTCATTCTTTAAATAAAATGCCCTTTACAGGCTAACTGACATTGCAGGGGAAGCCGCTAACCCTAAAGTGCCATTGCTTGAGCAACCACGGAGCTACTTTGACAGCAGCTCCATGCTTGCTGAAGCATTTCATCTGTGTCCTTCACACTGAGAAATTCACACTGAGCTAGTGTGTTTAAAAATATTGTTTTTAGCCCTTTATGGGCTATCTGGCACCGCAAGGGACCCTGCGGTCCCTCCTTATTTGTTTATTTATGTATTTTTTTAATTCTCTAAATAAAATGCCCTTAACAGGCTAAGTGACATTGCAGGGGAAGCCGCTTTGACAGCAGCCCTGTGCTTGCTAAAGGATTTCATCTATGTCCCCTGCATGTCTGCCCACTGTCAAACAGCAGAGTGTTTGCTGTGGCTTGGCTGCAACTGCAGAGCTACAGGCAAGCCACAGCAAACAGCTATGTCCCTGGGCGGGCACCCCGGGACATAGCAGGAGCTGGCCCTGGGGTGTGGCAGTCCCCAGGGCCATCAGAGGCTCCAAGAGGAGGACCGCATGGCCACCCTCCAACAAGGACTTAGCCCAGGGAGGTGGTATTCTCTAGGGGGCAGGGGTCCCCTAGGGACCCCCTTTCTTTTTTTGAAGATTTGCCCAGGGGGATGTGGTTCCCTGCATCCCCTGGTATGAATACAGTGTTGCCCTGGGGTTGATGGACCCCAGGGCAGCAGGGGGCCATGCGCCCCCTCAAAAAAAATACATTTTGCTCTGGGGCGGGTGGTCCCTTGGGCATCCCCTGCTCTAACTACAGTGTTGCCCTGAAAGTGGTGGACCCTGGGGTGCAGGGGGCACAGGCCCCTGCATAATATTAGCTCAACACCAGATGGCCTTGTCCCGCATATCCCATGGAAGCCCTGGGGAGGTGGCGGTCCCCAGGGCAACTGGACTTGGCCCCTCCGGGGGCATTAGACTAACAACCTTTTTATATAGAAACTAGATCCTAGATCACTGTTTATATAGAAACTAGATCCTAACTATAACTACCTATATATATATATATATATATATATATACAAATATATATATATATATGCATATTATATAGATATCTATTTCTATCTATCTATCTATCTATCTATCTATCTATCTATCTATCTATCTATCTATCTATATATAGATAGATATATGTATATATCTATATATATCTATATCTATCTATATCTATCTATCTATATATATATATTTATTTATATATATATATATATATATATATATATATATATATATATATATATATATATATATATATATATATATATGCTACTGCTGGCAGTCACCATTAGGTAGTTATAATTAGGACTTAGTTTCCATAGAAAAAGCACTTTTTTGACTTACCTATATCTTTGGCACAATTTGGCGAATCTTCACAAACCTTTCCAAAAAAAGTACCCCGGTAATTCTTCTTGCACATGGGAAGTTTTGGGGTGATCTCTCAAGCAGGGGTAGTGGGTCAAAAAAGTTTGGTTTCCCATTTTAATTCCCTTAGGATCTTTAGACACAACTACAGCCCGAATCACTGGACGAAGTTACACCAAATTTGGCAGAAAGGTAGCTTTCGGTACGCAGATTGTGCTTTTGGTTATTTGGTGTAAATCCATTTAGTAGATTACGAGAAATTAAGGAAAATCCAAATTTGTGTATCTCTGGCTGCAAATAAATCGCAAATGGGCACGAATAGAAGCACTGTAATTGGCTGGCCACAACCTGACTAGAAAGTTGTGGCCACCATTTTATGTTATTGGAAAGGGTCCCCGGGGCTGAAAATAGAAATGATAAGTGGCATAATGTGGTCAGGGTAGCGGTACCTTGGCCCGAGGGGTGTGTTATAGGGCTGTTATAGGTTTACAATGATTTTTCTTTACCATGAGCGATATCCTCGAATATCCTCAAATATTCGAGGATATTTGAGGATATTCAAGAATATGCAAAAACAAAGAAACAAAAAAAATATTCACAGACTCATTCATACACAAATTCATTCACTCATAGGTCCACTCAGTGACTCATGCACCCACTCACATACCCACTCAGACACTCATGCACCCACTCAGACACACTCATAGACTCACACACCCACTTTTCAACCCACTCAGGCACTCACGCACCCATTCACAGATCGACTGACAGAGACAGGCCATGTGGCCAACCCCCGCTGCATACAGCCGAAGGCCCTGTGCAGGATTGGGTGGTTGTAAGGGCTTGGCTGCAGGCCCTGCAGCCAACCCCCGCTGTGCATGACCGAAGGCTGTATGTGGCAGTGGTTGGATTAACGTATAGTAATTAATAATAATTTACATTAAAAAAACCATAGAAATCCACTGAAAAAAACGTAGAGTACTGGGACATCATAGTTAGGTTCTGAATTTACTCATACAAAACCATAGAACTTCAGCAGTTATAATTAGAACTATTTCAAATAACTATAACTTGCACCCTATGGTGACTATAACTCGCGCCTTCACAGCACAGCTAATTACTCCACATATTATATCATTGATGACATCTTCCATGGCATCTTTAATATTATCACTACACCATTTGAACTAAAATTATTGATGAGAAAACTATGCACGGTGAGAAATTTATATCATAGCAATTCAATCAATACATAAAAGGCTGGTCATATTACAGGACGCAGCAAATAAATGTATAAATATACTTGATCAAAAAAAGTAAATATTAAATATTAACCTTGACACATTCAATTAGCCGTGCTTAACAAAGTATTGATCATTTATATGACAATATAAACAGCAGATGCAATGTGGTGCTTCAGACATTCCACCTCGACATAGCTTCCACGAACAGTTCGGTCAAGCCAATTACACTTAGTCATATTCAGTCTAAATATCCAATTATTGTACTAAATCAAAACAATCACATTATTACTGTACAGTATAATCTTTAAAGCAATCAATTATTATTTCTAAAAGGCATTCACCACTTCTCACATCCTGCCCTCACTGAGTCTAAATAAATTTCCACTTGTACTCATTTTCATTTCATATTTCTCCATGTGGTCAATATACATTTGTTTCGTATTAGTCTCCTTTTTATTATATATATTTTTTTTAACATTGTTGGACCTGCCCCTTTTTTCAAGGTCATCCTCAGACTTCTTGCCTCTTCATCCTCCTTTTTCTTACCTGTTTGTGTTGGCTCTAGGACTCTGGGCACTTTACCACTGTTAACAAGTGCTACAGTGCATATGATCTCTGTCTAAATTGTATTGGTGATTGTTTTGTCCATAGTTAGCTTATTTGATTTACTAGTAAGTCCCTAGTATAGTGCACCATGTGTGCCCAGAGTCTGTAAGCCAAATGCTACTAGTGGGCCTGCAGAACTGAGTGTGCCACCCACAGAAGTAGCCCTAAAAAGATGCCTCAGACCTACCATTATAGTGTCTGTGGGTGCAGTTTTAAACTGCCATGTCAACCAGGCAAATGCACCCACTTGCCTGGCCCAAACCATCCCTTTTAATACATGTAAGTCACTCCTAAGGTAGGTCCAAGACAGCCCAAAGGTAGTGTGTACTGTATATAAAAGGTAGGGCATGCACTACTGTGTTTTACATGTCCTGATAGTGAAACATTGCTAAAATCGTTTTTCATTACTGCAATGCCTATCTCCCCATAGGTTAACATAGGGATTGCCTTGAAAACATTTTTAAGTGTGATTTCCTATTGGAAGTTGGTAGAGATGTGGGTCTGGGGTCTCTGACCTCACAATTTAAAAATACATCTTTTAGTGAAGTTGGGTTTTAAGGTATAAGTTTGAAAATGCCGCTTTTAAAAAGTGAGCATTTTCTTGCTTACCCATTCTTAGCCTCTACCTGCCTGTGGAATCAATGTATGGTTTAGACTGACAGGGGCTGGTCATGCATACGCTATAGACAGTCACACAAAGGGAGCTGACGTATGCCCTGTATATGCTGAAGATCCATCAACTGGCTGATGGATATTCCTGATCTAGAGTGGTGGGAGGGTTGTCACTGACACCTGGTTAGGGCTGTGCCTGTCCTCTCACAATGTGTCTTCATCCCCACTGGAGTGCGCCTGGAGCCAGGCCTGGAGCAAGGCAGGATCTTGTGATCACCAGGGACGTTCCTTTGATGTTTGCCCACTTCAAAGGCAGAAATGACTATAAGTAGTGGACCCAAAACCCCATACTGTTAGAGCTCTTCTGGATCAAGAGGAGACTCTGCCAAGAAGAAGAGCTGGAGAACTGTGATGAGGAGTTCTGCCCCTTTGCTGTGTGTGCTTTGCTGGGTTGGCCTGCAGTTGCTGCATCTGCTTTGGAGAGGACAGAGACTGGACTTTGCTGTGTATCCTGCTTGTGAAGTTTTTCCAAGGGCTTGGACTGAGCTTGACTCCTGTTAAGTAGTCTCAGGGGCAGCAAAGACTTCAACTAACAGCTTCTAGGCTCTTGTGCTGAGGACCCTGAATCACCAGGTGGTGTCAATTTCAGTTTTTGGGCCCTTGAGAATAAAAGCTGGCCTAAAAACACAAAGAACCAGGCACATCAATTCCGGACGACTCCAGAACCTGTGCCTGACTCCACGCTGCTGCCTGCACCGAAGCCATGGCCCCCACTGGACTGCGGCTGCTGACCCAACAGGCCCGACGCCGCTGAAGCACCTCTGAAGTCCCACGACCTCATGAGTCCTGAGTGTTGTGCCACTGACGTCCGTGACACCCAACTCCGCTGTGGCGCCTGTGGCCAAATGGTGTGATCGTGACCATGAGAGGTCACCCCAACACATCTTGACCTGTCGGATTAATCGAGTCTGCCAGATCATAAGCAACCTACGCCTCACCACCGATGCTGCATCACCTCCCCTGAAACCATAAGGAACCGACGCCTCACCTCCCCTGCCTCGCAGCAAGGAACCAATGCCTCAACTTCCTGGTAGCAGTAAGGTACCGATGTCTCACCGGCTCCAGCTTTGCCTCACCTCCCCAACTCCGTGCTACGTCTTTCTTTCATCATTTTCAAAGGTACTGTACCTGGGGGTCCGTGTGACTCCGTGACCACCGTCGCACTCCTTCGCTGGTGGAGTCAGACTGTTGGGAACGACTCCATCTACAACGTCGTCACAGTCCCAGTTGGAGCTCTTGAGCTTTATTGGGATTTAATCTTTAAAAAGTTTTATCTTTGCTTGTGTACTTTGGACTTTTGTTGTTTTGGTCTTGCTTTTACCCAATTAAATATTGGCTATTTTTTTAAATTAGTATAGAGTACATTCTTGGTGTTTTCATTGTGTTACTGTGTGTATGTGTGAGTGTGTGTACAAATGCTTAACACATCGCCTCTGTGATAAGCTTGTCTGCTCCTGCCAAGCTACCAAAGGGGTAGGCAGGGTTTATCTTAGGAGTGTGACTAGATTGAGGGTCACTACTTCGTCAGGATATAAATGGGCTGCCAGCTAGAGACCCCATTTCTAACAATCATGATGACATTCAAATAACCCTCTCACAACCACTCTCACACCAAGATATCCCCTCTCACACCCTCTCTCGTAGAGAAACTCTCACACCCACTTTAACATCCAGACAGACACTCTCACACCATCTTTCACACCAACAGAGACAGTTTCACAGCCACTCTCACAGCTAAAACAAACCCTCTCAAATCCACTGTCACACCCAGATACTCTCACACACATTCTCACACACAGACAATCCCATACCCTCTTTACTGTTTTATCTATCTTATTGTCTTTTCTTTTTCAAATTCTTACTCTTATAAGTCCATTACTCTTAGACTACTGATGCACTCAGTCACACATACACCAGTCACACACTCACTCACACACCAGTACACACAGTCATAGTAAGCCTTACATTTTAACCATACAAAACCTTAAAAATTCGGAAGTTATAGTTATCTCAACTAACTAACGCATGCCCTAAGGTAACTATAACTCGCGCCCCTGCCATACATCGTTTTTTTCTTCAAAAATGTTACTGCAAATATTACATTGATATTATAAATGATCTAATCAAAGATGTCATAAGTGCCATAATTTTGGAGGCAATTACCAGTGCATCAACAGGGCGCTAGTTATAGATTAGATAAATCCAAGGCACATGTCTCAAATCAGTTCAAAGTCAATATCAATATTATGTGTATTGTCTGATTCCACTTCTTATTTCATGCTTTAAAAATTTCTTGTTTGACACAAAATCATGGTTCTTCACAATGTTTGACTATATTTCAATTGTCCCAAGATGTCCATTAGCATTTCGGTTATTTTTCCATTAACATTCCAGCCTGCCAACACGTGTTTCGTCTTGCGAAAAATAATCACTATGACTTCGTCAAGGCTGTACAACAACATATGTAATCACTGTTGTTATCCTAATATGTAACCTAAAATCCATACAATATAAAGCCCATCCCCATGTCAGAATTAATTATATATCCGTGAAATTTAATCACATGCTCTGTCATTAAAGCTGTGCTTTCCCCATTTTACAAAAAGTGGGTCAAAGTGCAAGCAGTATCCTTCAACAATGTCACCATGCCAGAAACGCTATTCAAAAGGAAAAAAAGGAAAAAGATTCCATTCGTGCTGTTATAAGTTACAAGTACCTACTATATTGTGCATAACTAAAGCTATTACTTGCCCTTTCAGCAAATTTCCAAGATTTATTAGTATGTCAAAACAGTATCATAGGAAACATATTCAATCCATTCTGAATTCACCAGTATCATGGCTCTTTCTTGATCCTACCGGCGTCTCAGTGAAGGCGTGTACGCTTACGTGTCGTTTACTCGGGTGCCATCTTTGGCCCTATTTATATACACAAAAATAGAAAAGAGACTACAAACCCCATGCTAACTGCCGTATTGGAAAGGTATTCCAAATACTAATAGTTCGTTTTTATGTGGAAAGAGAACAGAATATACATAATATATATAGAGCATACACTAAACCAATATCATTTGTCAAATCTTCTCGACTACCTAACTAAAGAGTATTTGAACAAAAGTTCTTGTAAGAGCGAATCTGTATATTAAAAAACGCCAATCTATTCATCATCAACTGGGTCCATATCCTTGGACTCAAATAGAGAAAGGACCGCATATTATTAACATTATCCATAATATTGGAATTGTTCATATTCAATGATCATGTACCCCAATATTCGAGAGAAAACCACATACTTACAATGTGTTCCATCCTGATGAGAAATGACCCGGAGTATCTACTCCATCTTTGGCCTCATTGCTATATCGCAAAAAAAAAAGCTCTTTCTACAGAAACTAAGGCCCTCATTAGAAGTCTGGCGGTCTTGAGACAGCCAGACTCGCTGTGGCGGTGAAGACCTCCGTGTTACGAGTTGTGGGGTTTGGCTAAAACCAAACCTCCAGAACTCTGCCTGGCCCGCCGGTGTGGTTACACCGCCGCGGCCGGCAGTGACCGCCTCCAATGCGGCAGCAGACCGCAGGCTGCTGTCTGGATTATGAGTTTGCGCACCACCAGGCTTTCCGTGGCAGTCACTCCACCACAAAGAGCCCGGCTATCATGCACCCAGCAACAGGAATCTTCATTCCTGTCACCGGCACACACACACACACATGTCACCACACATCCCCCCACCCACCTGTCCATACACTCACAGGCACCCTCCCACCCCTTCACGCACGCATGCATTCACACAAACACCCATTCAGCATATGCATACATGCACTCAGACACACCCACTCACTCGCATTCATCCATACAGAGACCACCATACACACGCACATACACACACACACACATACACATTCACTCGTAGACATGCACACATTCAGCCCCCCTGCGCAAGCACACACACGCACCCAAACACACCACATACCCTATCCTCCCCCTTCGGATGCCCACTTACCTCTTACATTGAGGAGGACGTCTGGGAGGTGATGGGTCCTGGTGGTCTTCCCTCTCCACCACCACCAAGCCAGCAGGACACTGCCGAGCCATATTACGGCTCGTAATACGGACAGCCCCTGCACAACCGACCGCCAGAATGAATAATGGCTGCTCTCCACCACAAAAATGGCCGTGAGCAGCTACCACTCGTAATATGGCGGTCTGCTGACCGCCAGCACTGGCGATCGAATGGTGGGTTCTTCACAAAATGTTCTAAAAAGAATTGTTGCGGTGATTCTTGTTAGGCACGGATAGTTTCAGGGTGATGCATCAGACAGGGGCTGAGAAAAATGTGGGGGTGAAAAAAGTTGTGTTTCCAATGTTAATTCTCTTAGGACACTTAGACATGTCTACAGCCCGAACCACTGGACGTAATTACACCACATTTGACAGAAAGCTAGTGTTCAGTATGCAAATTTATCTTTTGCTTATTTGGAGTAAATCAGTTCAGTAGTTTTTTTAGATATTAAAGAGAAAATAAATTTGTATATCTGTGGCTGTGACTATTCGCAAATAGTTTGCAAATTTTCACAATACTCATGCGAGGAAGAAGCGCTGTAGTTGGCTCATCGCAACCTGACTAGAGAGTTTTGGCCGCCATTCTATGTCAGGGGACACGGTCCCCAGGGGTGAAATGACAAATGGAAAGTGGTGTAAGGGGTCATGGTGAAGGTACCCTGACCCCAGGAGTCTGATATAGGTGTGTTTTGGGAGTAAATTATGGGCTTGAAATAATTTTTCGTAACATGCATGGTATTTGTGCAAATTCCTGAATTTTCGCAAATTTCGCAATTTATTGCAAAATATTTATGAATATGAAAATTTGAAAGAAAAGCCACAGATTCATTTATACACTAATGTATTCTCTCATACATGCACTCGAAGACTCAGGCGCCCATTCACACACCCAGTCAGACACTCATGCACCCACTCAGACACACTCATGGACTCAAACACCAACATACAGACCCACTCAGGCATTCACGCACCCACTCACAGATCCACTGACAGAGACCATCCCTGTGGCCAATCTGCGCATAGCCAAAGGCCATGCGTGGCGTGGTGTTGGGTGGTTATAAGGGCTGAAGGCCGTGCACTGCTGGGGTTGGAATAACATATAATAAATGAAATGACTTTACATTAAAAAACCATAGGAATTCACTGAAAAAAACAAAGTTTACATCGATGTTATAGTTCTGAATTTACTCATAGAAGACCATAGAAATTCAGCAGCTACAGTTAGAGTTCTTTCAAGTAACTATAACTCGACCTAAAAATAGCTGTAACTAACGCCTTCTCCATGCACAGGTAATTACTTCACATACTATATCTTTGATGAGATCTTGTATGGCATTTTTTATATTATAACTGCAACATTTGCACTAAAATTATTTATAAGAAAACTGTGCATGGCAAGAGCGCGAGTTATAGTTAAAATAGGGAGCAAGTTATAGTTACTTGAAAGAACTCTAACTATTCCTGCTGAATTTCTGTGGTTTAGTGTAATTTCAGAACCTAACTATAACCCCCGTAACCTTTATTTTTTCAGTGAATATATATATATATATATATATATATATATATACATATGTTTGGCACAACAGCCTTCATCACAATACAGTGCTCAATCACCCAAAACTTATTGATCTCTCTTCATTTGTGTAATTCAATAACATTTGTGATCAACAAGTTAATTGATGAATAGTGCCTCGCACAATTTATAACATGATGTTAATAAACATGTTTTCCCCAATCTTCCAAACTAACCATGTGGGCATTTCCTTCATTGTCTAAACAATAATCATAAAAAAAATAGATCATTCAACTTTCATCATAGATAATTAATGATCACTATCAGTAGCTGGATGGCGATGAATCATTGTGAGTGATATACAACTAAACTCAAGACATACACCAGAAGTAACCTATCCATGACATATGAACAGGCAATTGAGACACCTGATAAGGCCCACAATGTTATCACAAGGCCTTTGAGCAGGGAAGGACTGTGGTGCAACCAGGTGAAAAGGAGTGTCTTGAAGAGGCACAGAGATAGCTTATGCAATCAGGTTGTTACAGGGCCATAGATTCTAGTGAGTGCAGACATTCCATGACCACATATAATTATTTTCTGAGGGAATGGATACAGAAAGGTGTCATTGATTTCATTGAGTACAGCTGTGTGAAACAGTACTAACCTACTACACCTTGCTTTTATGTGCTCCCTAGTTAGGTAAAAACCTTACATAACCTCCAAGAAGACTCACTGTGTCCTCCAGTATGAGCCTGCTGGAGAACAAAGCAATATTTCCTATTCATTTTGTACTCCCACATCTGTTGAATTTTAGCTACTATTGTCAGGGCAACCCTGAATTTTTCAGAAAAATCAAGAGCATTCACTTGGAGTCTGGCGTCCTGTTGATTACACTAGATATGAATGCTTTATACATGTGTACTCAACACAAAGACAGCTTTAATGCATGCAGATATTTCTTAAGGAGCAGACCAATCAAGTTGTATGACCGCACAAACATGAGAACAAACATGAGAACAGTGTTGTTGAATTTGCAATGAACATTAACTACTTTCTCTATGATCAGACATCCTACAGGCAACTGACAGAAGCTGCAACGGGCCCCTGCTTCACCCCTAGCTACACAAATTTGTTCAATGGCTGGTGGGAGGAGCAGGTGGCCTGGTTGATAAACAAGGACGAATACAAGGGCCATGTCCTATAATGTACAAGGTACATAGATGGATTGTTTTTGCGATGCAACGATAATTGAAATCTTGAAGAGAGCTTCATTGCACAATTTCAAAATAATTATCTAAACCTTTATTTTCTCTTGTTGCATTCATGGAAAAAAACACGTTTTTTTGGACATACATGTTAACGAGTGAGGGGACACATTAAGGGCATGCTTACATCGTAAAAACACTGCAAGCAATAGCAATGTGCTGCACTTTATGGGTGTTCATTCAAGACTGACCCTGACCACCCGGTTCCTCCTTTCTATGTTGTTAATGCAAACCAGAACTTATATCTTCTACTCTCCAAGTTCTTTACATCTAAATTAAAATTGTAAATGAGCACCCCTGCTAGTCTATATATGTGAGTGGGAGATCATTGAGCTTTCTTCTACACATCTCCCTCCTAGCCTCAAAATCATATAAAATAGCAATTTAGCAGTATCATTGTTAATCTCAGCCTGATCTTGCAAAATCGCAAATTTAACAAGGGAGGGGCTTACCTGGAGTTCGATGGTAAGTATATCACACACTGCAGTGCACACCTCCTCCCAGGAATCATGGATTACTGGGCATACCAAAAACATGTGGAGATCATTAGACTTCTCAAGCCCACATTTTTTAGAGTTGACCATACCTCCTTTTCTCATTTTCAATATTCTTTTCGGGGTCTGATCAGGTCTGTTGGGAGAAAAGAGATGATTTCTCCTTAAACAAGCAGGCATGACAGTGCTGTATAAAAGCTTCATATGTACTTGCCATATATCTCTTACGTGCATCCCTAGAAAGCATTTTCCTCACAGCTCGCCCATCAGTTAAAAGTTTCCATCTGCCAGTTCCAACAGCAGCCATTACCATCCTGTGGCATCCTTCTTCTCTGTTGCCTCTTGGGATAGAAGCTCTTCCACTTCTTTTGACACCCCCCACCTCACTATTGCAGCTCTGTACCCAATATTAAACTTGGAGGTGCTTAAACCTTGATGCGCTGCCTTTAACCATTGTCTCAAATTCTTCCCTGGATTTCAATAAACCACCTTGACATAGGTGGACTCATTTCTGGATCCCTGCCACCCTCTAGAAGGATATATTGCAGTACCTTGAGTGGCATCTTCTTGTAAAATTTAGGGTCACCAAATTTATATATAAAACCAGCATCCCCACCTTGGACACCCACTAACATAGCTTTGAGCAGGCTCCCCATCACTGACCTTTCTGGGCTGCTTGAACAACACTTTGCTGTTTTCTAATGGAAACATCCATGCATAATCCTGAAAATCTGGAAGTTCCAGGCCCTCATTTTCTTTTTTCCTCCTCTATTTTTTCCAGGCAATGCATGCCGACTTTGAAGTCCAAATGAAGCTGTTTATCCTGCTCTACAGTTCATCAAACCACTCTTTCATACGCATCACAATCATGGAATTAAATATAAACATGAAATTAAGCAGCATACATATTTTAACTAAATTGACCCTCCCTAATGTAGTGAGTGGTAGATGTTCCCAGCTCTTCATTAACCTGCCGGATTCCCTCATAGTTTTAAAAAAGTGCATTTCAGGGAGTTTCTCAATATCCTGAGTGATCATTACCACTAGATACCTCATATCATCTTTATTTAGCCCGATCTCCCTTGACATGTTCCAAACCATGACTTTAGTCTTGGCATTATTAACCAGAGACCTTGCAACCTTCCCAAATTCGGTGGTCAGCCTCTGAAGAGCCTGCAAATTACCCTATAGCTCCAATGAATAAACCATAAGGTCCTCAGCATACAGCGCAACCTTCTTTTGCCAACCGTTACACCCAAATGGCAAGATATGTTTCTCCTTTCTGATTTTGCATGCTAAGGGCTCTATATACAAGTTAAACAATAACAGAGATAGTGGCCATCCTTGCCTTGTTCCTCTAGCTATGTTAAAGGGCTGACTCAGACTTCCATTCACCAAAACCCCGGCATAGGGATTCTGATAGATCATTTGTAGTACCCTACAGGAATGTTCTCCTAAACTGAAAACTTTAAGCATAGTTTGGAGGTATGTCCAATTCACTCTATCAAAAGCCTTTGTGGCATCCAGCGTAACTATTTCCAGCGGGGACCTATACGGCGTCACAAGATCAATAGAACTAAGCAGGCCATAAGTCTGTTCATGTAAAAAACTCCCTTTAAGAAAGCCCTTTTTGTCATCATGTAGGAGCCCATCGATCACACCACCCAATCTTCCAGACAAAACCTTCGCAAAAAATTTGCAGTCACAGTTTAGTAGCAAAATTGGTCTATATGAGTCACAACTTCTTGGGCACTTCCCTGGCTTCAAAATTTGTGCCACATTAGCTTCTTCCAAGACAGGGATAATTGAGTTCCTGTTTTTAAAATCCCTCCAAATAATTTGACATAATTGGTGTTATACTATCACTTAACACCTTGTAAACTTTGAGAGGGAGAACATCTGGGCCTGCAGCTTTTCCCGACATACAAGTCTTGATTGCCTGCTCCAATTCTACCCATTCAGTGTAAGTATTGAGTCATATTTTTTGCTCATCATGTAACACAGCTAAATCTTCATCCTTAACTCAGCTCCTCACCATCTCCTCCATAACCTCAAAATCTTCTGAATACAAATCTTCAAAAAATAAATGAAATGTATTTTCAATATCTTTGCTACTCATTACAAAAGCCCCCCTTTTATTACAACTTATCTCACTTATTATGTTTCTGGCCATATCTGATTTTATCTTCCAGGCCAATAATTTCCTACAATTTTTCCTAAACTCAAAGTGAATTCATCTGCTAGCTTCCTAACATTTTTTGACTCTTCCTTCCACAACTGCCACTAGTCTATCCTTAATTGTTTGTAATGCCACCTTCAAGTGCTCTAGCTCTCCAGAGGTCAACCCCAGCTGGGTCAGTTTTACCTCTACCTCCTTCATCTTTGCTTCTAGCTCACTTACCTCTTTATTGTAGACCTACCTTTTAAAGGAAACCAGCCTGATAATTCTGCCCATTAAAAAGCCTTGAAGGAGTCCCGTACCATACTCAAAGATGTTGAACCTAAATAAATACGGAAAACCTCCTCTGTTTCTGATCAGAGCTCCTGTACAGCATTCTTAACCAGCAAAGCGTGTGATCTAACATCCTCCTACGCATTTCAGCCTTGATATCCGAATTGACAAACAAACATATAGCAACGTGATCTCACAGATGGACCCTTACATGCCAACTATCTTGAACATGCTCTTTCAATTTCTGATCAACTAAAAAGTAGTTGTCCTTGACTGATAACTATACTTTTCATGGTTGTAAGTGTACCCTTGCAACTGACCCATTCTCTCTGTCCATTTGTCACATAACCCTAACAGCTTCATCATTATTTTTTATCAGGGATAGCATTTTCTTGTTATCTGTTGACTTGCTCTTTGTTGACATGTCTAAATCATGGTTCATAACTACATTGAATTCCCCTGCCAAGATTATGGGCTCCGGGAATAGCAGTACATTTTGGAACATACCCTTCAGTGGAGCTGTGTCATCAACAATGGGCCCATAATAGCCTGCAAGGCCATATTTTATCTTATGCTATCAATTTTGAGATGACCCATCTCCACGAACTGTCTATGACAGTCTGTCCAATCAACATCTTTGGGTGCTTCTTAATTAAAATAACAACCCCTTTCATCCCTGTGTTGTGATTTGTGCACACCATTTGTTGAACCCATTTTAAGGGTTCAAACATATCAGTGCACTCCTTTTAAGTCAAATGAGTTTCCTTTAACACAATAACATAGGTTGGAGAATCCATTAGATACTGGAGCAGTTTTCCCATCTACTGTTTTCCTAGCCCATTCATATTCCATAACAGAATTTTTATAGTGGCAATCACTTCCTATCATTCCACACGACATCCGATAAGTGGTTCTCCTGCACCACTGATATAAAACCTAAGAGTGGACTTCTAAATTTTCTGAGGGTCCTGAGGATGTTTGTTTTTTTCTGCTTTTTCCCATATGTTCCCCACCCAGTGCTGTCATCCCTGCCCCCCTCCCAAGCCCCACCCTAGGAGAACCCACCCAACCTTGCTAATACTCTAACGCCTTTGGGAGCTCCCCACCTGAGTGCCAATCAAACAAGACGCCAACACAAAAAAAAATGATTGAAATCAAATCAGGAGAGCTTAAACAATAACAACAGTGAACCTACTAAAGCCTAGGTGACAACTTGGGGTCTAATGGAAAGAGGAAAGAGAGGATAAACTAAGGGAGACTGATCTTAACTAAATTTGCCAATCCACCTTTTCCTTTATACTCAGCCCTATCTATTTCCTCAATTCAATCATTCATCCCTGTACATTCTATGAAGTTATACATTTTATTGTTATACATGACTCTCAGGGTTTCAGGGAATTTCAACTGGACCGTGGCCACAACTTATTTAACATCTCTATTTCTTCCCCAGCTCCCATTGCCTGTTAAGGGTTATGCAAGACACGTATGATCTGATCTCAAAAGCCACCCCATCAACATTTAGTACTTTCTGCTTCAATGCACCCAACAGAATATGTTCTTTGATAGTATAAGTGTGGAAGTTCAATAAAATCTTCCTAGGCCTATTCCTGTGAGGGATCTTTCTGAAAGGGTCTCGATGGACTTTCTGAATATCTCTTAGGATAGCTTCCTCTGATGCTTCTATTTGAATCCCCCACTCTTGATCAGCCTTACTACCAGAGCTTTCAAGTCCTCACCCCCTAACCCCTTGGGGATGTTCAAGAACCTCAGGTTATTTCACCCTCTGTTGTTTTCCAGGGCCTTTAAGTTTGCTTGACACCCTTCCTCGTATGCCTTCAGTATGCACATTTCTTCCTTATTGACTTCAACGGCTGAATTCATGTCACCAACCACTCCCCCCAAAGTAGCTGTCCTGCTTGCCAAATCATCCAGTTTCTTTCCCAAGTCATCAGATGTTCCTCTAATTTCTTTTTGATTAACCTCAGAGACCTCAAATCTGCTCCTAATTTCAATTGATCACGAGCTGCTGTAGATTGATCTGCTTGCTCTAGCACCTCTTCTTCCATTCCAAGAGCAGGTTCCTCCACTGGCTTTCCTGGAATTTCCACATCCATCCCCTTGGAAAGTGACATAACAGATACAACAGGAAACACAGGAGGCACCTTGCTCAAAGGCATTTCCTCTTCTGTCCCCCCATGCCTGAATTCTGCTGCAAGACCAAGTCGCCTCCACCTGATCTACTTCACCGAAAACCTGAAACCTGTTAGGGCTAAACTTGAAAGATCCCTGGGTCCATACCAGCCACCAAGGGGAGTTGCACTTGCACCACAAGGGACCCCTCAAGAAGCACCTTCCTGCTACTGCCGGCTCCTTCACCTAAAACAAGCATCTTTGGCAGAACTTTAAAATATGTTCACAATGAGGATGTAATCTTGAAATTCTTTTTTAGATAATTTAACTGTCTTGCTCTTTCAATATTAATGTTACTACTAATGCCAGGGCATATATCAGACACCCCTAAAACAGTCTCCTTATCCTGCAACCTCTCTGCCTCCTCAGATGTGCCACTTCACCAACATACTGAATGATCATGTTTATGACCTTTGTAATGCTATCATCAGCCCTCCTCAGCACATGCCCAGAACGCCTGCTGTGCTTAGTCACACACACTATTTCTTCCTTATTTTTTGTCAAAATGTCCTGCCTCTGATCAGCCCCACAAACACCATCCAGACCCTCTCCTTCTTATCACAGAGACTGCTGCTATCTTCTGCTCCACTACTGCTCCTGCAGTTAACTCACCCACCTCCAATACTGCTGCCTTCTCCAAGTGCCTAAATTCCAGCTCTCTCCCCTCTCTGCACTCTCCAAAGTACCAGCACTGTTTCTGCCACCTCTCCCCCGGAAGGAGATCCCCACTTTTGCTTTCCTTCCTCTGTGGAGCCTGGGGGGAGCCCTCGAACAGCGCTCCGACTCATGTCCACTCCATACTGATTCTGCCTTGGTCACCACGGTGAGAGCCTGTCGATAGGAGGGTCACCGCCACTCCACCGCAAACCAGTAAGCAAATACTCCAGGGGGTATTGAAACATCAAAAAGCCTGTCTCCTCTCCCTTCCTCTGTATTGACAGCAGGCCTCAACCCGCTGTATCAGGACAAAAAACCTCTTTGCTCTCCATCTCTGATATGGTGAGTGGTGAAGTCAGCTCATACAGGGTGCTCCCCTGGCCTGCTCCCAGCCAACCACCATGTTCTCCTTCTTTCTGAGTGCCCTCCAGTCCAGGTGCACCTTTGTATACTGGGACTTGTAGTGGTATGTATAACATGAGTGACCAGGACTACAAGTCCCACAATACAAAGCAAAGATTCCTGGACTGGAAAAGCACATCATACATGGACACTTGAACCCTGCTCAACCTGACTTGGACAATGCCCTTGTACCATGAGGTTTCTCTTTCTATTTTTGGGCTCACCCTGTTAAATCAGGACTGTAAAACAAAGAATTGGAATGGAGTTGACAGAGAATTAACTCGTCACCTGAAAGTGGCTTCAGGTATGGTGCATGTGAAGTTTCACCCTGTAGGACCATATGAATAGCCTTGTGTACAGTCACAAGCATTAAACTACATTGCACGCAGCTGTCATAATGTGTAGGGCGAGAGCACACAGGTACTGTTTGACATGGTAGAGACCACCCTATCTCCTGTCAACTACCATTGCATCCTTGGGTGGTGGTGAATGCAAGTGAGGCACACCAGAGGACCATGAGTGTTTGTTGGAAGAATAGATGTTGTGTGAGCCTGGTGTGCCCCTGGTAATGTAGTGCAACATAGGTGTGACTGAGCACATTGAGCTGGCACTGTGTCTGAATGGGGAGACATTGCATAGAAAGTAGGTGAATTGTGATATTGAGGTGAATTGGGGCAAGGTAGCCACACGCAATACTCATGAACTGCTGAACACAATTGTTGACGTGTTGTAGCATCGGTGAAGGGATGCCATAGGAGAGGGCATGGGTGTCCTACATCCTACACGAAATGTGGACCTGGGTGAAGATGTATCACATGTGGGAGCTGGACAAAGACATGTCTGACTATGACAATTATGTCAAAGCATGAGGAAGTGAAACAGAGAATAGTAAAGGGTCAAGACGAGCTAGGTCATAATGACAATAGGCAATTTTTAGGGATGTGTGGAGGATGAACTGTATGGGCCTAGTTGTGTGGTTATTCAGGGATGTATATGTCATAGAATATCATTACTACTTGCATGTGGTGTACAGATTGCCCCATAGTTCTCAAATCAGCCATGTTGTTTTCTGCCATATGATAACATTTATTGTTGGTGTTGTGGTCACATGAAAGTCAATGTATGATCGGGTGGCCAGATGACACATGTACAGGTTCAAGTGAGTGGGGCTGAGTTAAGTCAAGTGTGACACTCTGCAGATAACCAACTCTTGCAATGACAAAATGGGTTGAGCGTCAGTGTTTGACATTGTCTTTGATTGACTGGGCATATCCCCTCAGAGTTGTGACACAGTGCCTACTCTTCTAAACTCTGAAGACAATTGAGTATGCAATGATTTCACATGAGTTCACACAAATAGGTAAATCCATTGATCATTCCAAAATGTCGCTTTCGTGCTTTTGTGTGTGCTGTATTTTGCAACTCACATAGAAGTGCCAAATCACCATTAAAGATTGTTTATGTGCAGGAAGGGGCACCTTTTTGCACATAAACAATCTATCCGCTCAACGCAGACACTCTTGCACTATGGTGCAAGGATGCCTGCGTTTGCACAGGCAGCTTAATTCAGCGCTGTGCAGGGGAAAATACCGGGGTGTGCCGTATTCCTGTAAGTACCGTGCATCCCTGCATTTCAAAAGTGGCGTGGCGCTTCTTTTTTTGGCACAGCGCAGCACCGTAACACTTTGGCATAAATCAAGGCCTAAGTCTGTATGTCAGCAGCATTACTCATGTCAACATCTATCGTAAGTCACCAGTAACATATTGCTGTTACATTGCAGAAGAAGAAACAATTCTTCCTGACCAGCAGTCTTTGCTGGATGACCAACCTGTTGGGGAGGACATCATGCCCCCATGGACGAAGCTACTTTCCAGAAACTCTAGGACTCCATTGGAACACCTTCTCTTGTCATGGCAAGGATAACAGTGTTGCTGGGTCTCCAGAGGATCTGCCTACCCAGGACATGCCCCATCTGCCAGCCCAAACCCAGTTCTGGACTTTGAGGACCCCCAAGTTGTCCTCCAAGGGATGGAGACCATTGTGAGCATCCTAGTGGGAGTCTGTAGGTACCTCAGCCCCAATAAGGACACCTCTGAGGCAATCAAAGGCACCTACCCTTTGTTCCACAGAATGGATCAGTCCCTTTCTGACATTGCTGGTGTCATGAGGCAGAGGCAACAACAACAGCCCGGTCAATGTGACATCAGTGAGGTTGCTACACAGCTGGGGGCATTCCGCACCATCCTCCAATCTAAGGAGTGCAAGCAGGGCTCCGATATTGCAACCATGGGTGCCTTCCAGAGCAATCATGTTAGCTTGTTGGAATGCCATCAGGCCCTAGTCAGTGCTATACTGCCTTCCTTGCTGGAACAGATAAATGCAACCAGGCACAGGGGAGTCAGATCTTTTTCGCCTGATATGTGTGTGCCTCAGATGCCTCCTGCACAAACACCACCACCCTCAGGGGAGGCACAACACAGAGGAGGAAGATGTGGAATTCACCACTTTCCACAGGCGAACTGCCCAGTAACATTTGTCTGTGACTCTTAGCCAGTTTATCATTGTTCTGTGTATATCATCATGCCACCTCCCTTGTCCCTTGGTAGTGTTCCTTCTTTCTTTGCCTACCGGGTGATCTGGCCCATTTGTGGACTATTGATGTGGCCTAGCTTTCCTTAATGGCAATTTGCCCCTCCTCACTGGGATACTTCCGACCTCGACATGGCATGTATCCTCTATAGACCCTGTCTGGACATCTTTTGGGCTTCAACAATGTTGGGGTTGTTGCCGCAAGAACTGCTACTTTGGAATTGACTCACATTAACCAGCATGTTGTCTGTCTGTGGCAGAAAGGACTAACTAGACCATAAAGGATATGTTCCTACAAAAGCTACTTATAACCATCTTAAGGAAATAGCGCCACAGTCACTATCACCTGCTCTAGTTGGACATGCTCAAGCATCATGTACATCCACTTCCATCACTTTGGCCCTCATTATGACATTGGCGGTAAGTGCCGCTTACCGCCATGCTGAATGGCGCCAACATACCGCGACCGCGGCTATATACCGCTATGCGTATAATGACCCACACATAGAAATCTGCCACTATACAGACACACACACAAGTCCGCCAGCCCAAAGGTCAGTGATAAAATGACGGTACCAAAACCCACACCGTTAGCCAACAGAAATATGATCACAGCATCATGACCCATGAATCACTGCGGTGGACATTCAACCGCAGTAAACCATTGGTGGTACATACCGCTGCGCTCAAAATACACACACACTAACATTGGACAATTCAAACTACACACACCTGACACACATACACACACCACACCCACAGCACTATTAAACAGACACACACACTACTCACAACCTTTTACAACAAAAAAAATTGAGCCAGGAGCGCCCACTGAATCAGAGCCACAAAACACCATCACCCATACACCATCCAGGCACCTCACAGCACAAACCTCAACACATCAACCCACACACCCTCACACACACCACTCACACTACACCATGGCACCACAAAGACACCCCAGGTTCTCAGAGGAGGAGCAAAGGGTCATGGTGGAGGAAATCATCCGGGTAGAGCCACAGCTATTCGGATCACAGGTGCAGCAGACATCCATTGCTAGGAAGATGGAGCTATGTCAGAGAGTCGTGGACACGGTCAACGCCGTGGGACAGCACCCCAGAACAAGGGATGACATCAGGAAGAGGTGGAACGACCTACGTGGGAAGGTGCGTTCCGTGGTAGCAAGACACCAGATAGCTGTACAGAGGACTGGCGGTGGACCCCCACCTCCTCCCCCACAATTAACAACATGGGAGGAGCAACTGTTGGCGATCATGCATCCTGAGGGCCTGGCAGGAGTAGCAGGAAGACTGAACTCTGGTAATTCAAGTCTTTACTACTTTATCCCCCCCTACCTGCATGCCATCACAAACTCCTACCCCTACCCTCAACCCATCACTCCACCACCTCACAGACACCCCTCCATCACAACCCACACATCCCAATACCAGGCCCTGCATGCTATACCTATGCATGGACCCCCATCACAGACCTGCATGGACACCCATCACCACAGCATGCACACTAGTGACAATCACTTAGCCAACCAAATCACAGCTCACACAAGCCAAAGCTGCCTTGGTAATAACAACCATAGAGGGGAACATACCAATGCACAAGATGTCACATGCTGAAACAATAACACTGCATTTACATCTCCACAGGACCCCCACACAACGTCACCGGAGAGGAGGTGCCAGCAACATCCAGTCCCCCCCAGAAAAGACCCACAGTGATGACAGCAGCTCTGCACGCCTGGATCAGGATGACCACCCTGGCTCATCAGGGACCTCCGGACAGTCAGTGACCCACCACAGTCCCAAACCACCACAGAGCCTCCCCCTCAGAAAACACCAGCACAGCACCCACCCAGCGGGCCCATACCTCTGTCCCCAGGACACGCCAATGAGCAGTGTGTCCACCACTACAGGAACCCCAGGCAACCCCACAAACACAGGACGATCAGGGACCTGGGGTAAGTGGCAGTGGGCACACAGTTCAGGGGACAAAGGCACAGGACAACAGGGAAGCTGGGAGGACTGCTGTGTGACAGGGGAGGACAGGCTAAGGGAACAGACTCTCCATGAGGCACTTACCAACATCCTGGGAGCATACCACCATTCCCAGGAGACGATGGGCCAGATACTGGCCAAGCTGCAGGAAACCCAGCGGCTGCAGGAGGGGCAATACCTGGGGATCAGGGAGGACCTGAGAGACATCCCCACCACCCTGGTCACCATTGCAGGGGTGCTGGCAGACATGGCCAACATCATGAGGGAGGCAGTGGCACACCAACGGGCCCCTGACACTAGCCACACTGAAAAACAGCCATCCCCCTCCGCCGACGCTAGTGGACAGGAGGCCCCGCCACAAGAAACAACAGGCCACTGTCACCCATCCCCCTGCAGAAGGAGAACCACCACACAAAAGGTCCCTGCGATCCAGGCAGAAGCCAGAGAACATTGCCAAGACCCCCGCCAGGCAATAAGACTCCAATGAATGTCACCCTTGTGTCCCACTCTGCCAACCTGTCCACATTGAACTGCCATTGCCCCACTCCCTATGCCCCCTTGCACAATGCATCTGTGATACCAATAGACTGGACTCTATCCTGGACATTCCTCCACCATCAACCCAGCCCATTGCAATACCCCCTACACTTATTATCACAGAAATAAACACCCTTGGAACTAATACAAGTAGGGAGTCTGTCAATTGTTTGAAATATGTGTTAGTTTAACAAGCTGTAAACATTGCAATTCAAATGTACACTTATATTTACATAGGTATGACCTATAGTGGGCAGCAGTAAATGCACCAGGAGCCAGAGTGGGGTACATATATCTGAAAATAGAGATACCAAAGGGTACAGTAAGTGGCCATATAAATAGGAAAACCACCTATAGGCTGCCATGTACAATGCCCAACACAAAACTGCAATGGAAGGTGAAGTTACAGTGTCTTACCTGTGTGTCACTGGAAATACTGTTGAATTATAGTAGTTCTGTTATCCACATCCTCTTCCACTGCCACCTTTTTGTCACTGTCCACATGCACTACCGCTGTCACATGACTATCTTCAGGCTCATCATCCTGCAGAAAAGGCACCTGGCGTCTAAAGGACAGGTTGTGTAACATGCAATGATGATCTGGCAGACCTTCTTGGGTGAGTAGTACAGGGATCCACCTGTCAGACAGAGGCACCGGAATCTGGCCTTTGGGAGGCCAAAGGTACGCTCAATGATCCTCCTTGTTCGCCCATGTGCCTCATTGTAACGTTTCTCTGCCCTGGTATTCCTCACTGGGGTCAGTAGCCATGAGAGGTTGGGGTAACCAGAGTCACCTGTAAATATCGAGGGATACCTGTTAGCCACACACTCACCCTTAGGGCCAACCTCACACCCATATACCTACGTCAACTGGGTGGGGACCATGGGCTCACCTATTAGCACACCCTGTGCCTCTGGAGTTCAGACATCACATATGGGATGCTGCTATTCCTCAAGATAAAGGCATCATGAACAGAGCCAGGATACTTTGCATTGACATGGGAGATGTACTGGTCTGCCAGACACACCATCTGCACATTCAGAGAGTGAAAGCTCTTTCGATTTCTGAACACCTGTTCATTTCTCCGGGGTGGGACAAAGGCAATATGTGCACCATCAATGGCACCAATGATGTTGGGGATAAGTCTCATTGCATAGAAGTCAGCCTTCATTGTGGCCAAATCATCCACCTGGGGGAATACAATGTAGCTGCGCATGTGTTTCATCAGGGCAGACAACACTCTGGTCAGCACGTTTGAGAACATAGGCTGTGACATCACTGATGCCATGGCCACTGTCGCTTGGAAGGAACCACTTGCCAAGAAATGGAGCACTGACAGGACCTGCACTAGAGGGGGGATATCTGTGGGGTGCCAGATAGCTGAAATCAGGTCTGGCTCCAAATGGGCACACAGCTCTTGGATTGTGTCCCTATCAAGTCTGTAGGTTAGGATAATGTGCCTGTCCTCCATTGTCGCTAGGTCCACCAGGGGTCTGTACACGGGGGTATGTCTACATCTCCTATTCATCCTCAGCGGTTAAACTCTAGGGTGAAAAACGGTGAGCAGAAGGTCATATTCAAACATATACTCAGATTAATATGCTATTTTTGTTTTACAGAAACAGTATGTGAACTTGTAAGTCAGTTGATGTGCCTATGTCTGCTGTGGCGCAGTTAGGTGCCATGGCCGGTGCCCCCCTGAAATGCTGTGCTCCCCTGAAATGGCGGCCGCCTGACCTGTGAGGAGGGACAAGTGGAAATGAGGTAATTCCGCTGGCGTTGTGCGCCGTTGCGGGTGGCGGTCGTTGACCGCTGTGAAACACCTCATTGGTTATCATTGGGGCCTACGGCTTCCAGGAGCCAATGGTGATGTACGCCGGCGGTGACGGTATGCACCGCCGCGGACGTGACTGCCATTTTCTATCTGTTCACTCACTTGCTACCTGACCTTCAACAGGAGAGGACCTACACTGCAAGTGCTGTTGTGACCTCTGTCTGGAAGCGACCATGGCTCGAGTGTCTGGGGAAAGGGCCCCTGCCTTCACTTCGGAGGAGTTGGAGAGGCTGGTGGATGGGGTCCTGCCCCAGTAGTGTTTACTTTATGGTCCTCTAGACCAACAGGTGAGTACACTGTGGGCATGATGCTTGGGGCATGAATGTACTGTATGGAGTGCTGTGTGTGTGTAAGCCTTGTGTAGGGGGGGCTGAGGGGTCCTGGGCAGAGTGCTGCATGTATGGTGGTCAATGTATGTCCGTAAGGGGATGGGAGGGATATGTTGGGCATGAGTATGACAGTCCGGGCGGTACGAATAATACCTTTTCTGCTGTATCTTTTTCTGCAGGTCAGTGCCCATCAGAAAAAGGGTATTTGGCTTGCCATTGCCAAGGAGTTACGGACCCTGGGGGTCTTTGACAGGCGGAGCACCCACTGCCGCAAATGGTGGCAGGACCTGTGCCGCTGGGCAAAGAAGATGGTGGAGGCCCAGCTGGTGCTGACCTCCCAACGAGGAAGGGGTGTCCGTCGTACCCTGACTTCCCTGATGTTCCGCATACTGGCGGTGGTCTATCCAGAGTTGGATGGGCGCTTGAAGGCATCACAGCAGCCACAAAGGGGTGAGTACAGATTCAGAATCATGACTTTGCGTGTGTTAAGGTATTACCTGGGTGGGGGATGTGGGCTGTGGGTGCCCCTAGGCCAGCCAAACATGGCAAGGTAGGTTCCATGATGGGCAAGCTCAGATGCACCCCAACCCCAATTATGTTAGTGGGCATCTACTACTGAGCAGGGTCTTGTGGGTTTCAGGTGTGCAACTTATGGCGTTAGGCATTGTACCCCATGGCCTAGTGACGAGCATTGTAACTGGTAGTGCATGACCTAGTGCATAGGGCTGTTCCCTGTGAGTTGTGTACGCCAACAGTAGTGTTGTTGCTGGCATTGACCAAGTGTATCCTCTGTCTCCCCCCCCCCTTTTTGTTTTGTCACCCTGTCCTTGTGTGCATCAGCATCATCTGACGGAGGAGCATAGGCACCGGCGATGGAGGGAGCTGCATCCCACATGGGCCCTGAGCCCAACTCCACCAATGGTGAGGGCACCAGTGGGACGGAGGGCGAGGGGAGCACCACGACGGAGACAGGAGGGGCCAGTACCGACAGCGACTCCTCCTCCTATGGAAGCTCCCTGGCAGTGGGGGACACCTCTGTGCCCACCCCAACTACAGGTACAGCTGCCACCCCCGTACCAGCACCGCCCTCCCAGCAGCCCCTCAGCGTGTTTCCCGTGCCCGTTCACCCAGGAGGGTGGGCATCTCCTTCACCCTAGGCACCTCAGGCCCTGTCCCAGTCAGCCCTGCTGCCCTCAGTGAGGAGGCTATTGGCCTCCTGAGATCCCTGTCTGTTGGGCAGTCAACCATACTAAATGCCATCCAGGGTCTAGCAGGGCATTTGAAACAAACAAATGCATACCTGGAGGGCATTCACTCTGGTGTGGCAGCCCAAAAGAGAGCATTCCAGTCTCTGGCCAACTCACTGATGGCAGCCATTGTCCCTGTCTCCAGCCTCCCCCCTCCGACTTCCTCTACCTAGTCCCAATCCCCTCAACCCCAGCCTATCCCAAGCACACCTTCAGACCTGCATTCACCCAAATCAACACACAGAAGTGGCTCAGGCAAACACAAGCCCCACACTTCATCCCACAGGCACTCACACAAGCACCATCCAGATGCAGACACACCAACATCCACTGCCTCCACTGTGTCCCCCTCCTCCTCATCGTCCACCTCCCTCCTAATAGCATCTCCACTCACACCTACATGCACTACATCCTCATCCACTACCTCCATCACTACCACACCTATCACTACACGCCCCTCACTGGCAGTCACCACCTCCACATCCATGCACACGTCCCCTGTGTCCTCTCCCACTGTGTCTGTGACCCCTCCTCCCAAAGTACACAAACGCAGGCACTCAGAAACCCAACAGCCAACCACCTCACAACAGCATCCAGCCCATGCACCTGCACCCAAACACAGCAGACAGACACCTCCTACAACCACTCCCTCTTCCTCCACTCCCAAACCTTCACCCTCTTCCCGCCCTAGTGTCCCTACGATGTTTTCCTCACCACCCTTGACCTATTCCCTGCCCCTCCCCACCCGGTCCTTCACTTCGGGCCAGGGTGGCCAGAACCCAGCCCGCACCTCAGCCACCCAGTCCACGGCCACTGTAGTTTCTGCAGCTATCGCAGGTGTGAGAGGCTCCAAGGAGGCACCCGTCAGCACAGCCAGTGTGCCTGCACCACCTGGCAAGGGTAAGAAGGGGCCACCACCTAGCAAGGTCAAGAAGGGGACACCAGCCAGCATGGGGAAGGAGGCACCACCAGCCAGCAAGGGCAGGAAGGGAACACAAGCTGGCAGAAGCAAGGAGGCACCACATTCTGCCAAGGGAGAAGGGGCAAACAACACCAGCCATGGCACTTCAGCCATCCGAGGCTTCAGGGGAAGGGCTGTAGCCTCCCCCACCACTGACAACACTGCCACCTGCACCGCGGCCAGCACCGCCACCTGCACCGTCACCAGCACAATTGCCAGCAGCAGCCCCAGTGGGCAGCTGTCCGAGGCTGCAGGGGAAGGGCTGGAGCCTCCCCCCACCACTGACAGCACCACCACCTGCACCGCAACTGCCATCCACTGGGCAACCGTCACCGCCGGCGAGCAGTGTGTAGTCGTGACTACATGGGCTGCAGTGTGTCCTGGCCCCTGCAACACCTGTAGTTGTGACACCCAGGTGAGATACTGTGACCTTGCACTATCCAAGATGAAGCACACTGGGCACAAAGCCCCCTCCAGAACCAGTGGAAGAAGGCATCCACTCACACCCTTCTTGCCAGGATGAAGCACACTGGGCACAAAGCCCCCTCCAGAACCAGTGGAACAAGACATCCACTAGAGAGATTGTGGCTTTGCACTCCCCAGGACCAAGCAGTGGGCAAGCCACCCACTTGAGAGTCTGTGGCCTTGCACTCCCCAGGACCAAGCAGTGGGCAAGCCACCCAGTAGAGTGACTGTGGCCTTGCACTACCAAGGATGAAGCAGTGGGCAAACCACTCACTTGAGAGACTGTGGCCTTGCACTCCCCAGGACCAAGCAGTGGGCAAATCACCCATTAGAGTGACTGTGGCCTTGCACTCCCAGGACCAAGTAGTGGGCAAACCACCCACTAGAGAGTCTGTGGCTTTGCACTCCCCAGGACAAAGCAGTGGGCAAGCTACCCACATGAGTGACTGTGGCCCTGCACTTCCCAGGACCAAGCAGTGGGCAAACCACCCACTAGAGAGACTGTGGCCTTGCACTCCCCAGGACCAAGCAGTGGGCAAACCACCCACTAGAGAGACTGTGGCCTTGCACTCCCCAAGACCAAGCAGTGGGCAAACCACCCACTTGAGAGACTGTGGCCTTGCACTCCAGAGGACTAAGCAGTGGGCAAACCACCCACTAGAGTGACTGTGGCCTTGCACTCCCCAGGACTAAGCAGTGGGCAAACCACCCACTAGAGAGACTGTGGCCTTGCACCACTCAGGACCAAGCAGTGGGCAAACTACCCACTTGAGAGACTGCGGCCTTGCACTCCCCAGGACCAAGCAGTGGGCAAATCACCCAGTTGAGAGACTGAGGCTTTGCACTCCCCTGGACCAAGCATTGGGCATGTAGCCCCCTCCAGGAGCAGTGGCATTGTACCATCCTCCGGCTGAGGTGCTCCCCATTCCCCGTCCCCCTGAGGTGCCTGTGTGTTTTTGACCTGATGCCCCTACAGTGTTCTCTCCGTATTGAGGCAGGAGTCAAGTGTGGCCTTGGCCTATGTATTATGGCCCCGTGGGCCACAGTCATTTTGGAGTGGGCATTGTCCCTCCATTTGTCTATATTGTACATACTGTTTATTGCTTTAAGAACGTATGTATCTAATAATGTACTATTATACTCAATTTAATCAATTATGTTTGCCCTTGCATTATTCCTGAGGGTTACGGGTTGTATATGTAATGTTTTTGCATCTGTTTGTGTGAATGGTGTTGGGGTGTTGTGTGTGTGTCACTCTCTTATTCCTCCCCCCCTCCCTTGTGTTCTAGGTGCAGTACTCACCGTGGTCGTCTTCGCCACCGTTCGTGTCCTGGTGTATGAGGAGGTAGACCTGCATTGGAAAAATGTGCAGCTCGGGCTCCATGGTGTCGTGGTTCTTCCCTGAGTGACGAGAGGTGAGTCGTTTCCCTTCTGTGTACTGTTTCCGCTGTGCTTTTGATGGTGTTGGTACCACCCCGGAAAAGGTGGCGGATTGGCCTCTCATATTACTGTGGGTGCCTGGCTGTTGGCGGTTACCGCTGCGGTGTTAGTTGCTACCGCCCTGGCAGTCGGAGTGTTAAAGTGGCTGTCTGTGTTGGCGGTTTCCGCCATGGTCAGAATTCCATTTTTTTACGGCTGGCCTGTTGGTGGTATTCCCGCCGCTTTATCACCGACCGCCGGGGTTGTAATGAGGGCCTTTATGTCTTAAGTCTCATTTAAATGTTGAATGTCATGGTGTGACAATAAGCATAATTTTTCTGTCAGGCACAGTGACAATGCAATCATATTCACACAATTGCCTACAGGCATAAAATGGATCCTGTGAGCAATGTGAGACACCAACACAGTTGCCGATATCCACATATGTCTCTCTCTGTGATCCTGATAATGTGATCAAGCACATACAATAGCCTCAATGCCTACGCTTAAGAGTTACTAAGTTAACCAAATTATGCGTGCATTGACAAAATGCAGATACGAATACCCAGACTCCTTCTGATTTAGCATCATACCTACGCCACTCAAGGATTTAGAACCTTCTGTGTAACACCTTAGATGTCAGTATGCGTGAAATGCTAGTAATAACTCTTTGTGGTCCTGTGTCAAAAGATAAATATTGGCTAACAGTACACTGTTTTGAAGTGTCAATTATTACTTCTGCACCTGAGAGCCATCACATGCATTGAGTCTGAATGTAACCATCCATGATATCAGCTGGACAAGATACACACATATCACCAAATAGGAGCTAAAGCACCGACACTCCCAGGGAAAGAGGAAATGTGAGACTTATGAAGTAATCAATGCCAATGATGATTGTGGTTATCCACACAGGTGGGGACAACATCCATGATTTACAAACAGTTGACAACAATGACTTCCTAGTACAATGGTGCAAGGGTGAGTGCATAAGTGGTAGGCACCATTGTGTGTCCCAGCAGTGCTTGAAATGGAAAAACAGAAGTGCAGGCACTCTGTATGAGATTACCTACTTGTTTCTGAGAAGTGCCAGTACTCTCCAATGAAAAGTGTTACGTTTTTCTTGAGCAGTGCAGATACTGTCCCTCTCAAAATAAAAAAGTGCTGGTACTTAGTACTGGAGAGTACTGGTCCATTTAAAGCACTGTGTCCCAGCACATCGAGCAATGGGTAATTTTGAGAGATAGAACCATCCATACTATCCATGCATCATCTCCTACCCACCTATCATAAACTAATTTACTGTATCCAATCTAATCTTAACCTTCTTCAACCTACCTATCCTACACCTGCTACCTTAATACTACCTTAAATTAACTAAACGTATCTTAAATTATCATATACACTTAGCACAAAAAACATGTTAGACATCAACCCCACCCCCTTAACCCACATGTATTTGCACAATACTAACATCAGCTACTCTTAAACATACACTACCTATATATACTAACCAAAACAAAAATATGTTTTTTGTTTTTTTCAAAAAATAAAAATTCAACATATCCTACACATCAACCCACCACCCATTAAAATCTGAATAACAATAACAGAATCTAGGGAAACACTTATCTATAAAAACATCTCAAATATAAAACCCACATACACCAAACCTATCCTGAACACTAACTAACTCCATGGTAAGAAAATATTAACTAAATCTAACCTGCATGCCCCAAAAACAAGGTCCAAAAAATGTTCAAAGTAGTTGGCATATCTGAAGCACAGCCTCCTCGATTTTGTCCTGCTGTCTCCACAGAGTAGCCTGCTTCCTCTTGAGTTCCTCTAAGCTTAAGGTGATCTTCTTCAGTTTCCTTAAAATGAAGTACTTAAAGAGGGAGCCACTCCATTTACTGGGCCTCCTGGTATGTGTGGTTGGTGTTGGTGTTGTTGCCAATGTAGCCTCTGGTACCTGGGCTGATAGGGCCTGTTGCTGACTTGCACACACTATGGTATGAGGAGTATAGGTGAGTCTGCCTGCCGATGGTCTTAGTGCATGAGGGACATTTCATGCCTTTGCATGTGTATGAAGTTTTTCCATTTTGCTGTACCTCTTTGCAACCCTTCTGATGTCGCAGTACTGGTCCCTCTGCATGTCGAATGTCTTGCAATCTGCAGCTGACATGTTCCTAGGGTGGTAATAGTAAAACTTTGTAAGCACAAGCTCTACATGTACAGAATGTGTGGGAAAATATTTGACATTGTAGCACAATCATATGTGCATGACCAGATCAACTCAGAAAATTGAGATGGAGATATGCACAAGATGCAGTCAATACATAGGTATTCCCTAATCAAGGAAAATAGAGTTTGCTCCCATCTGTGTAGGTTTACATTATGTAAATATGCTCACAAGGAGATTACACTATATCATACCTAACAATGATTCACACTCATGATGATGTAAAGATTTCATATAAGGCACATGGTCCTGAGTCAGTAAATTGGGCTGAGAGCTTGCATTACGCAAGCGGGCAGAGACTTTCACATACACATATGTGAAAATGGTTAAGGTGATACAATCCAGGTAGAGTGCGTCTATGTCGCATAGCCCATCCAGAGTCACAAAAGCCACTACACTTTGCTGAGTTACGTAGTTAGTGTCAAGTAGCCCATACATGGATATGTGTATGTCATTTATCTCCTGCAAAACATGACTGGGAAAGCTTTCAATTATGTACCCTCAAGCAACTATAGGGAAATTTGACATGGGGTTTCTGGTTGACACTTATAGCCAAAAGCATGCTTAATTATATTTCAACATTTTTTAATGCACACAACATCACAAATGTGCATTTGGCTGCACACATCATGATTTAGAGAATGCTTCTTGCTGGAAAGTGGATTATTGGTAAGGGCAGGTAGGTACCTACACTTAGCAATAAGCCACAAGCCCCCATTACGTCCAGTCAAGGTCTCAGTGAATTAATCCTTGCTCAATCCTTGGTAGCTTGGTCACAAGCAGTTAGTCTTAACTTAGGAGACAGATATGTAAAGTATTCAATAGCAACAAAACAGGTAATAAGTAAAAAACAACACAAAAAAAGCACCAATTTATAAAAATAGAAAATATTTTTATCTTTAAAATGACACCAAATCGACAAAAATCCAATGTAGGAAACCAGAGATATGAATTTGTAAAATATTAAAAGTAAAATTAAGGCTTAGAAGCAGATAGCACTCAAAGGGTTAAAAAAGGTTGCGTTGGACACGGACAAAGTCCAGAGTTCAGGCCACCCACGATGTAACACTGCTACACTTACTTGCAGAAGTGTTTCTTGATTCAGGAAAGTGATCCACAGCACCAGCTAAGGGTTCAGAGGCTTTGGTTTGCCTCTTGGGATCAGGGACTACAACTCCCAAAATGCACTTCTTCAACTTATGGAGCTGTTTACAATAGTTGCTCCAAACGTCTTTAAATGTCTGGATCTTCTTCCAGAGGGTTCTTGAAGTGTTCACAAACTTGATTTAAGGTTCCAGAAGCTCTGAGGTGGTCCTTGGAAGCTGGGACTACAATTACCAGAATTCACCTGGTCAGAATCCTCAAATGGCCACTGGATGCTGGCCAGCTGGGCTCTTCTTGCAGGATGTGATGCAGGGGACTCTGGTCAGCTCCTTTGTACCTGTAGTTTACAGGGAGTCCACTCCTTGAGTTGCAGAAACAAGGCAAAGTGCTTTTCTTGGTGAAGCCCAAAGTGTGCAGCTGGTGCAGTCCTTGTGAATGCAGTTCTTTAGGTGCAGGCCAGGTGTTCAGCAGGGCAGTCCTTCTTCTCCAATATTTTCTTTCAGCAGGGATTTGAATTGTGGGGCATATTTATCCTTGCTCCTGGGGTGGGAAGTATGGGGGTGCTTCTGTTCGATGGGGTGCAGATCTGGCTGAGTCCACCCACCAGTGTGGCTAAGTCTCCCTAACACACCCCTTTCAGCCTGTCCCCTAATCTAATCATTGGGGATCTCTTCTGTCTGGGGGAGCAGAAAATTGGGACGGTCCAGTTTCTGTCCCAAGTGGCTTTTCCTCCTTTGAAGACCAGTTTGGCTACTCTTCCCCCATCCTGCTCTGCCATCTGCTGCAGCAGTTCTCCTCCCACCAGATGCTTCCTTTGTCTCAGCCCAGGCCACTTCACACCTCATTAAGCTAGCTTGGCTTAGGCTGTCAGAGGTTGACCAATCAGGTAAGGGCACTACAGGGCTGAATTTGTTAACTTTAAGAAAGAAATCTAGAGCTCTTTCTCTGTGCTAGTTATAATGAATTAAACCTTGGCAAGTTGTTGGATTTATCACAACATTTAATTTGAAATCGAATGTGATATATTTAGCTCCTCTTTGTCAGAAATAGGATGTTATTGTTTTAAAATAAAGTCTCCCAAAGTTATCCTATGGAGGCCATTGACTACAATAGGGAAAAACAAATTTGGCTGTTTTTTCCCTCACCAAAGCTTATAAAACATATTTTATAAAGTCCCTGCTTATATGTACACTGCACCTAACTCTTGGAGCACCTAGGGCAGGCCTTTCGAGTGACTTCTATGCAAAAATAAGGTAGTTTGAGACTTTGGAAGTACTTTTAATTCCAAAGTCGAATTTGGGGTTCATTTTAACTTAAAAGCAGCCAGCAAGCCAGGCCTGACTTTACAATGACAACGGACAACACAGCAGTGCACCTGTGGTTGCACTAACAATACTAGAATAACTAACCCTACATGCCCTACCATGTACTATGGAATTGTAGGTGGGTTGTCAGAGCCAATTATAATTAGGCTTCAGTTGCACATACCATTGTAAACAGAACACTGGCTCTCAGACTAGTTAGCAGTACCCAGGGCACAGTCGGAGACAGAAAACACTAGTATCAGCTAAAAATGGGGGCAAAAAGTGAGGGGCCTTCTGCAATCAGCTCAGTTTTCTCACACTTCTCAGAAGTGACTATATGCATGCCGGAGCACACATCAGAGCTAGAACCTTGCTGCATATAATGCAGGCACCCTTGCACCATGACTCTGAGTGAGGCTCAAGTAAGCATGAGGCTGCATGACAACATTAACACACATAGGGCCAGATGTAGCAAATAACCAATTTGCGACTTGCAAATTGCGAGTCCCTGCGACTCGCAATTTGCAAGTCGCAAATTGGTATGCAGTACGGTGTCTCAGACACCGACTGCGACTCGCTATGGGGTCGCAATGACCCACCTCATGAATATTCATGAGGTGGGTCGGAAATTGCGGCCCCATAGCGAGTCTAGGCACTCGCAAACATGGAGGCCTGCTGTAGTCAGCAGACCTCCATGTTCGTGACTGCTTTAAATAAAGCAGTTTTTTTTAAAAGTGTAACCCGTTTTCCTTTAAGGAAAACGAGCTGCACTTAAAAAAAAATCCTAAACCTTTAGTTTCGGGTTTTTTTCAGGGCAGGTAGTGGTCCCTTGGACCACTACCTACCCTGAAAAAAAATTTGTGGGTCCATTCACAAAGTGGAAGGGGTCCCATGGGGACCCCTTTCAATTTGCGAGTGGGTTACCATCCACTTGAAGTGGATGGTAACTGTGACACCATTTGCGACCGCATATGCAGTCGCAAATGGTATTGCATACCACTCAGAATCGCAAATAGGAAGGGAACACCCCTTCCTATTTGCGATTCTGAAATGCATATTGCGAGTCAGTACCGACTCGCAATATGCATTTCTGCATAGGGAAACGCGAATAGCGAGTCGCAAACGGCAATTTTTGCCGTTTGCGACTCACTATTTGTTTCCTGCATCTGGCCCATAGTGCGTGGTACTTCTAATAAGCTATCCTAGATTTCTTCTTTTAAGAGCCTATTGGTATGTTATCATCCTTGCTATTCAGGAGTTCTCTCACACCCCAAAGATTTGGACAAGGTGGACTCACTCATTTAATGTGACACACTTCATCATCGGCCACCTCATCCCACCCTGGTAAGATGCTAGTAGTAGAGCGGACTCAACTCCAAGTAGGGCTATCTTAAGGGAGTTCTTAGATATTAACTGACTGGGCATGGAACTCTGGTCCAGATAAAATTAGAAATATCTCAGGATAAACCAAAAAAGGTTGAATTACAACAGCCATATCTCATGGTAGGTCAAGAAATAGAAGATCAAGGTAGCCACACGATGATGATGATCAAACACATGAACAGTCACATATGTAGCCACGTCATTTGTTGTCTGTCATGGATTATTTTTATATTGAATAATTAACATTTACATCTCACAAACTAACATTGATAACATCCATAACATAATAGGTTAGTTTGTGATGGCTACCCTGATGACACACATTCATTCTTTATGTAACATGTATTTTGTCTGGCACGCTGCTACAGGGACAGGTATGTTGCTGACAAACAAATGAGGTGTAACACAGCTGGTATGTTTTCCAGTCCTTATGGTCAGTCAAAAAGATATATGTTTAGCTTGAGAGATCTAAAATATGTGCCATTTCTGGGCTAAGTCTGCTGGATGTTAATACAGATGTGGCATATTGACACACTATGTGACTCGGATTCCATCATGACTATCTGTACATGGCTACTAACAGTTGCTGTGTGAACATATTGCACATCATCTGTACCTGTGTCCAACCCATTTTTTTACTTAAGCAACTGACCATTAGCTAGACATGCTCAGCAGCACACATTTCACTGTACTACTATATACGTTGAAACTTAGTTGTATAGTGACATTTTTCGGTACCAGCTAATGTGTTTATGTTGAACACATGCAGATTCTGCAACAGGTGATGGTTGGCGTACCCTAAGCCACATGACTAAAGATGTGCATACTTTATTAAAATGCTAACATGTTTACATCATGTGCACCTGCTTACATACATACTACATTCACAATGGGAAGCTTCCTTGTTCATTCACAATTAATCTGTGGGCAGGTTCTGTTGTGTTTCACACAGGGACAGCAAATTGGTATTAGGTGATGATTACCACCCAAAACACATCACAATGTTACAAGTAATTTGGATCACACACAGACTTAAACATTCAACATTCATGTAGTCATGACAGATACTGATAGTTCTGGGGTCATGGAATGAGTCCACTTCTCCCTGGGTGAATAGTCTATGTCCCACTGGAAAACATGATTTAGAACATAGCATTGTAGGCAGGGCTTTAACAAATGCTTACAGGTATGTCTTATAAACTATGGTAACCCATATTTCATAGTTTCAAAACACCTTAGTGACAAATATCTGATTATGGGAAAATCATTGAACACAGACAGTCAGCATGCAGCCCTGGACTGGCTGGAGGATGTAATTCAGATATATCCATCATCACATGGCTGAAGAATGCTTGAGGCATGTAATGTATTGAATTATGCTGGGCATCATCTTGTCAGACTACATTGTACCGTGACATCTAACTGCACTGGTGTGTGTCAAAATAAAAGGGCAGAAATGTGCCACTTGGAAAGCATGGAGCGCATGGTGTCTGTGTTACATACAGGGTTGTTTTGAAGGAGGGGCATATGCCTGTACATGAAAAATCATGGGAGGCATTATCATCTTCTATGTGTGCTGCAGAATGCAGCACAAATGGAAAGAGGAAAAATACAAGGATGAATAAAGAAAAAAACTCACTATTGCACATCGCCTGGGGAGGTGAAAGCTTTTGACGTTTCCCCAGGTATAAATGGCATTGTGAATTTGGTGATGTATACCAATTCATGGGTGTTGCTTGACATCAAGTAAGCCAAAGCACAAACTTGCCCTGCCTTATTCCATATCTATGAGACTATTCTATCCCTGGATCACCCTGCCCTGAGCCTCAACCATCCTCAGTAGGTAGTGCATCACCAACCAGATGAGGCCACCAAACTGCAGCTTGGAAAATTTCTTCTCCCTCCCTGACATCTCCCTATCCTTCCAACTAATACTATAGAACAAACTAAACACCCAAACTACTTAAACAACCCCTATAAGAAACCCGCCCCAAAAAGACAGACTCCCAACAATACAGGGACAAAAACTTCACAAGACTAGACAAAAGGACAATAATGGACACCAATGACATAATTTGCCGAAACAGAGCACACACGGACTACACCTAACAACCACCAATAGCTTACCAACTCTCAAAAACCACCGGCACCCAGCACAGGCTAACAGAGAGCAAGTGAAAGTAACTTCACGCTTCCTAGTATGCAGACTGCCCCACCCATTGCGTAATTTCCTGTCTCAGTTGCAGCCCGTTTGTGTTGTTTGTTCTGACGCATTGGCAGTGATTTTGATATTGTAAAATGAACGTACTGCTCATTGGCACTTATGTTGTTTTGAACGCGCATTGTCCTTGATGCGCGGTATCAACTGGCACAACTGGTGCAATGCACAACGCATCAGGGCAATGCGTGGTTTATGACACAACCTACTCTGGCCGAATATGTGGGATGTAATGTAGATGACAGTGAAAAACAAGATATCACAGCTTGTATGCACTTCCATTGGTCCTACAGCTATAGCAGACAGGTTCTCATTGACACGCACTCACTAATCTCGACTGGTCATAGAGTGCTAATGTGTGACATTACCATCTTACATGTGACATCTAGACTGATAACTTATTGAGAGTGTAACAATCTAATTTTGTAATGTAAGGCATTGAGTAAATTATCTTCATTCGGGGGTTTGAAATTGGTTTGGTGGTACTTTGTTAACGGTGGTGAGGCTGCAGTTATGTAATTTATGCATAACTGCATCCAGTGTTGAATGGTACTGGGCACAATTGTTTGGTCTTTGTGCCTGGGGCGGTGTCCAGGTGGTAATAAATGCTGGGTCAGCTGGTGTAGGCATGAAAAGTCTTAATAATACTGAGTGACACAATGTTTGGGTCTTTCTGCACTAGAGCTAGGCTCCTTGAATGTTGCATGGGGGCACCCACGAACACACCATGGTAAGATATGTGCCAGTAAGTAATTCATTTCCAGGTATGAAACAACAAGGTCTTGTACCAAAAAATATTCTAGCCACTTCAGTGCTGTATGTGAGCTGGTTTCTGCATTACACATAGATGGTGTAATTAGGCTCAAGAGATATTACTGTAAGCAAGAGGATCTCCCTTCATGCACACATACATTTATGTATGTGGTATTTGCATCCCTTCTTCCGGCAAGTGTGCCTGCATTCCCTGCAGACAAAACAGCAGTGAGACAGGGGATAAGGCATGATTGTTTTTTATTCAGTTATATGCAGCACATTGCCTGCAATGTCCTTTCAATCACAAAACCAAATATCAGCCATGTATCAGTGCTGAGCTATGTGGCTATGCACATTCTATGTCCCTCTGTTTACTATCACAGGACGATGGAACTCAACTATGATACACATGTGTCCGACAAACCCAATCATCATGACGTGCACCATACACACTCAGTCAGCCCACAATGTTTGGATCTATTCTCTCTCGGAGCTGTACTTGTACGTGAGTGTCGGAAGGTGAACACATGCTTGAAACACAAAGACTCTCAGATTAGGGCATAGACCGGTCCACCAGATCCTCACGCTCTACAACTCTAAATGTGTTTCGGCAGCGATTTATGGGGGTGGCCTATGGGGATATACCAGTCCAAATATTCTACAGCTTGCAGAGAATAAATTCCTTCATCGGTTACTTATGGTACCTAAGAACATAGCGAACATTTTATGCCATGAGGAACTGGGAATCCGCTACATTACAGATTTGATAGATATTGCCCCACTTTTGCTACGGATAAAAGTATGGTCAAATCCGGCGGCTACCTTAACACACGATTGCGTAAATGATTGTATTTCACTAACAAACTGTAACAAAATCCCATGGCTAAATTTTGTTCACAATGGCTTCCGAAACTTGGATTTGGAGTATATGTATTTTAAACCAGAGCTCCTGCCAGCTAATGCGAAATAAATTGTTAAACTTCGACATAAAGAGCATGTTATGAATCTTAGATACCAGGTGGCAGAGAAATTGAGCTCTTTTAATTCATATATACAAATCCTATCATCAGACTTGCTAGAACCTTATTTTGTTTGGTTCCCGACCCCTTCTTTATATTCTTTACTCGTACTTTTTAGATTTAATCTGATTCATTTTAGAGTGGCGTTCCCGATAAAATGTGTGTGGGGAAAAAACTACCGCCATGCCCTTGTGATAACTTTTCGAAACAAAGTACTTGCCACTTTATTTTATTTTGTAAACATTACTCAGTTCCCAGGAAATCCTTTTTATTACCCATTTTGCGTAACTTGCACACTTCTTCATACAAAGAAGGACTGACTGGCATTCAAAGCCTTTCATCCAAACAAATGTGTATTTCTATTCTTAGTTTTATTAAATCCGCTATCACCATTAGAAATCAATATGAATTGGTAATGTGACTATTTATTAAGAGAAATTAGGCATTGTCTTATTACTGTATTGTCTTACCATTATATACGCTTTTATAAGTATTTATTATCTTATACTGTTTTAGTAAGCTTGGGCGGTAAGCTTAGACTTAATGGATTTGCTTCTTATGAATGCTATAAGTACTGTATTTTATGATGACTTTTATGTATGTATGTATACTTTTATGGCAAAATGCCAAATAAAGTTATTTTGACTGACTGACTCTCAGAATATGCACACTGATCCACATTGCTAGATTTCTGTTGTGTATGTCTTGCCTAGGCACATGTGTTTAACACATGGTGCATATATGCACACAAATTTTGTTCAACATGAAGTTTGCTGGAATGTAACACCCAGCTATAGACCTTTGGTACAGGCCTAATTCAAGTTGAGGAGATGTGAGTGTTTTCATGTTTACTGTGACATAAAATTGCAAACACAAAGATAGTTTATATAAATTTCTTTGCATCATTTTGCTTAAATCAGTCGATATATTAGATTTAGTCCATCCAGTAACAGAACATTTATGAAAATACGTTCTGTACAATGTGGTCTCATCCGCTCCTACTCGCTAATGTTTTTTCTATTTTTCCTTCACCTTTGTCCTCATCCTGCTCTGTTGCTTCCTGCTCCTCCCGGGGCACATACCATAGGACATTTGTCCACACACATATGTTGTGTAGAATACAACATACACGTATTATTTTGCATATAATGGGGGAGTATAGCAGTCCCTCCCTTGACATGTCTAAGCACCGAAAGCGAGACTTCAGCACACCAAACATACTCTCAACAATACCCCTTGTCTTCCTCAGTGCCTAATTGTACTGCCATTTATCCTCTGTGTGAAGATGTCCAATTGGGGTTATAACCCATAGCTGCAGCACATAACCTTGGTCAGCTGAAATTCGAATAAAATGAAATTCAGTCATGAACTATGGTAAGTGTTAAACCAACATCCCTGTACATGTATGTTATGTGTACTGAATGACTCATACTCAGTTCTACCATGTTTTGGACAATATTTTTAACATTGACTTGTGTCTCGATTTTATGCAACATGTCTCTTCAGATTCTCTGTCTCACTGCAAAAGATAGGCATGGCCTGATACTTTGGACATTTCCACATGCAGTCAATAGCATTTGGGCAGTAGCTTACTGTGATAGGTCTTTTGAGAGATTTATTGCCACTGTAGGTTATGTGCACTTACTGCATGTGCAAAGTGACAGTAAGTTAATTAGATTTTTGCCCTTTTGATCATTCCTAGGTAGGCTGTGCCAGTGCCAACCTGTTTCACACTCGCAAATACATATGTCCCAGTGGACCACTGATGTTGTTGCTGCAATATCTGACAATGACAGAGCATTTGTATAGTTCACATACTTTAACATGTGATTTGGGTGAGTACTTTGTGCATTCCAAACATGTTCCATGGATAGTTGCACGGTTTATTGTCAGCCTTCAGCTGCTGCTTTTCAACAGACTATTTGTCATGGTGCACTGGGATTAACACTTAGGTATTGCAATGTGGTGCATCTCTTTGTAGGACACACTGATGTAGTAAAATATATCTGTGTGCCACAGACCTGGACACAATACATTGGTCTCCACATGTATGTGTATTACTGTAACTTGTAGGGGATTGTGTACCTTTATGCAATGATTCTATCATTATTTTTGTTGTAAATGAATGTTGAGATTGGTATCATGAGTTCACTGTGGTGCCTTGTCCAGGTTGTATTAAACTGTATGTTGCTGACTGATGCATGCCATGTTTGCCAGCATTGTGTTAGACTTTGTGAGTATCACTTTACTGAATTTATGTTTTTCATTTGTACAGCTTTCACCACAGAACAGAACAGGTAAACCATCACATTGGTTGCATCTGTCAATGTGGCTGTAAACCTAAGTGTATGTCTGTACGTGGACTGCCAGTATGGCTGAGACATTTGTATGTTTTGTAATGTCGATGCCACATTGTTAGCCAGTATTGGCATTTACCCATGTCTAGGGCATACACTGACATTACATATCACACACTGCCTTTCAAAAGACTTCTTCCTGTGTTGCTCCTGACACTTTCATCAACATACAAGTAAACTGGCATGTGTGACACTCCTACTCATTTCACAATACTTGTTCTCACTCCCTAGAAAATGTTGAGCCTTGACTGACATAGAGAGTAGGAACGCCATTGAGAAGACACTTATCTCACACTTCTCTATTGTATTGTCTTTGTACTCATATTGGCTTTTCTGGCCTACCACATGGTTTCATTGACATTTGTTACCAGTGCAGATGATATGGTTCCATTCATTCACATAGAGCAAAATCATACATTACTAGTCATTGCTGTTCTGTAGCTACTGCCATTGACAGATTAGTGAGTGTATGTCAATGTGAGACATTATTGTCTATACGTTGCACTGCATTGGGCCCACTATGCGCACATGACACAAGGGCCCAGATATTTTGTAATTTGGCACTGTACAGTGCAGCAGGTCTCCTATTAGTACTGCATTGCTTCACTGAGAAAGGGCAGTGGTGGACAGTATTTAGACCATACAGCACATTCCTGACTTTTAAACCTGCAGTGGCACACAATGGGCTGTCTAGGACAGAGACAGGCACACTTACAACATGGTGCTCATGTGCTTGCATTTCATGTGGGATTGACTTTGTGCAGGAGGGGACACCTTCCAGCACAGGATAAACCCTTGGAGGCCTGATAGACTATGTATGTGTGCCACAGGATGTAGCACACAGAGGTTGCAGGAGTGTCTTAGGTGACTTAACATTTTTTCCTTGGTACACATGACCTGGGGAGAGCAATTGATTTCACACATTTCATAGTTTACCTGTTGTAAGATACATAACATGACTCATGAACCATGGGAGTTGAATGAGGACACACACACAATGGCCATAGAACCCCTCCCTGGAACACAGTGATACAACACTGCATTTTGCACAGCATTCCATCTGGATCTTTACACCATTCAAAGACACACACAGTGACTTTGTCTGTCTTAACATGTGTGTCTTGGGGCTTTACATTTCACATGTGCCATGATGCATGGTGCAACTACGGGACATACCCCTCATACATATGGCCCTTTCTCAGTCGACAGACACAGAGCTGGCTATTTTGTCATACACTATTTACTGTCAGTAGATCTGTTACGTACTTACTTACCAACAAGTAGGCCGTTCCCATATCACCCATCCTTGTAAAGGCTCATTGATGATGGAGCGCCTGAAGATGTAGCCATCATGAGCACTCCCAGGGTACTTGGCAAGCACATTTGTAAACATCCCCAGATGGTCCACGATTGCCTGGATGTTGACAGAGTAGGTATGCTTTCTATTGCAAAACAGGTGTGATGCTGCACTGGGATGAATCAGTTGCATGTGTATGCAGTCCATAGTCCTAAAGGCATGTGGGAATCCTGCAATGGCATAGAAGCATTGCTTGGTGTCCAGCTGCTGTTGTTGAGTCTTGGGGAAAAGGAGGTACTGGGGTGTGAGTCTGTTGATGGCATCCAGGATGGAGGGTAGGAAGGCAGAAAATGATGGCTGCAAAATTCCTGCTACTCTGTGCTCTGGAATGAACCATATGCTAGCATGTGGAGGACTGCCATCAACTTGACCTGCGGAGGGATGTTGGTTGGTCTGGCAGTTGGTAGCTGCAGCCTTGGCACAATCTGTTTCAGCAGTTCAATGATGGACTTCCTCCTTAGTCTGTAGTATGTGATGACCTCATCCTCCCTGAGGTCAATGAGGGAAATACTCAGGTCGAAAAACACACGCTCTTCTGCTGCACTGCCTACGTTGTAGTGGTGGAGATGGTTGGGGTCTCCTCGCAACTCCCAGCTGAAGAATCAGCACCTCCATGGTGTAGTTGAACTTACCAAACTGTTTTGTGTGTATTCTCTTTATGTATCAGAGCCACTATGTCATTTCTTATGCCTGGGTTGCCGATGTGCAGGAATTTTTACGCATTTTAGGCTCCTTGAACTGAACCTGGTGAACTATGTTTGTTGGGTTTCGGTACCGGCAACTAGGCACCAGCACTGATTAATAAGAAAGCCACCCATATATATATATATATATATTATTTCTTCAACAGATGGACTGATAGCCATCTGACGGCTGCACCGATCCCATCACGTATCTCCCAAGTGTCGAAGTCAATTGAGTCCAAAGCACTCGTATTTAGTTCATGAATTTATTTAGCTTATACAGGTAATTCAGAGTCCCGAATGAGATGTCTGTCAATATATATATAGACAGACACACTCATGTATCACATGTATATATGCACATACATATATATATATATGTGTGTATATATATATATATATATATATATATATATATATATATATATATATATATATATAATATATATATATATATATAATTTTCGAAAGACAGTGCAACGTATTTTAGCACCAAAAGGCTGCACAATATCCAAGAGATCGTGGGAGGTAGATAATGAGCACAGTTCAAAAATAATTCATGTAAAAAATCGTCAGCTCCATTTATTAGACAAATTCATGCAGGCAAACCAAAACAGACTTCCAAAAAATCACTCCAAAAATAATATTATAATAATCAAATTAGTGCCCAAGAAGAACAACAAACACACGCTGTCCCGGCCAAATGTCAATATATATATATGCATAAGATTTGATGTAGAAATGCGTTAGTGTGTGGAGTGTGGAATTGTGCTGATTAAAGTAATTTGGATTTACTGAGATTCCTGGAGATATATGCACACATATATATATATATATATATATATATATATATATATATATATATATATATACATACATATATATATATATATATATATATATATGTTTATATATAATATATATTTAAATTTATATATGTATATTTTTTTCGAAGAGATAACCAGAGATGTTGATCCAAACCTGATTCCACAGCCAACACGTGTTTCATCTGGGGGATACCCCAATGACTTCGTCAGGGCTATTCACGTAGTTTTGGTATGTAACAAGGAACATCAATAGTCATAATAATGACTCATCTATGGGTTAGACAAATTGTATCACCACTTCGTATTAAAGTCTCAGGCGTATTGTGGATAAATCTGTGGCAGTATCGCCGATTAGCTTCATCTTTTTGGAACGCGAGTACGGCTGTGTTGGCTGTGGAATCAGGTTTGGATCAACATCTCTGGTTATCTCTTCGAAAAAAAGAACCCATTGGAATGGATTTGGACATTGACACTTAATTGTGGGTTCAAAGTGGAGTATTACCCATGGCACTAAAACTTTCATTTGATTGAACTGACCTTCTTGGATGGAGATATTGCCATTAAATCATAATTATTCGTGGAATATAATAGTGACTGCCTTGCCTCTTAACTTTGCATATTGATACTTCACACACTGTGACTTGGCATCAAGATACACCGTATAGGATAAATGTGATAATTGTCGGCATAGCACAATACTGTCTGATATGTCATTGTTGATTTAACGAGTGCCTCTTGTTTGTTTTCATATTGTAGCTGTTTGGATCTCCACACAGTTTGGGATTAAGGGTGTGGTCCCCTTAGAGTGCACCATATTGTTAATTGCTTTGCAATTTTATTCTCCTTATTGTCTAGAGTGCCACTTCATCCCACAAGCAACACCCTCACAAGACAAATGTAACTAAGGTAACTATAACCTGCACCCTTGCCATGAAGATATTCCAGCACTCATGACATCTTTAAGAACACCTTTGATAATGCTGCTGTAACACTTGCAGTCATATTATTGATGAGATAACTGTGCATGGTGGGGGCCCTATTCTTTTGTCTACATTGGCTAATGATGCAAAGTTTAATAGTGATTAGTTAAAGGGTTGCAAAGAAAAAGGGCTGGGGGTCTCAAAGTATGTTTTCCCACCAATGCATTTTTCATAGGCTTTTTAGACAGACCTAGGAACAAAATGGGGGAATGGATTTATTTTAAGTTTGGCAGGAATATATATTATGGTGTGGAAAGGGTTCTTTTTGTTACTTGATTTGAATTTGTTCAGTAGTTTTTAAGTATGAATGGAAAAAAACTTAGTGACATATTGAGCATCGGTATGCCATGATATCTTCACTAGCTACTGTGGTACATGGTGATGCCGAAACACAAGAATAATAATCAAAGACCTTGCAAAATAAAAAGGCAGCCATATTGTTTTGACCATTGGTTCTTAATGTGGTGTTTGCAAAGCCTACTTAGTGGGTTTGCGACTGCTTAGAATTTTTTTGATTATTAATAGATTAATAAAATGTATGTAAATAAAGAAGTAAAATGTACAATTTAAAATTTTAAAACATTCTGTAAATATGAAAGAATTTGAAACTGAAGACAAAAAATTAAGTTCATTTTTTCAGATTAATGCGTAGGAACAGTGCAAGTGGATCAGACAGAATATAGTATGGAGGATGAGTGGCTTCAGTTGAATTTACAAATGCTCCAACCTTACTATTAAAATTATTTATTTTTGATTTGCTTGTGAAAATAAAATATTGAATAATTTGCGTTTTTGTTTGCCGAATGCTTTGTTTTGTATATTTTGTGTATGGTTTTACAGTTCAAGTCATCGAAAAGGTTTAGGTTGGGGTCCCCGGCTTCCAGTAATGGTTAAGTGGGTGTCCTCAGAAGTCAAAAGGATGAGAACCACTGGGTTAGGCTACACTTTGTCTTTGTTATCTTTTAATGTGAAATGTAGATTATTAATCCTTTTATAATGTATAGGAAGGCATGAGGCAGTTTAGCAAACCTTGTAGAGTTAGGAGACAAATGTTTGAATTGAGTTACATATTTTTAATAAAGGTTATGATGTACCGTGGTACTTTCTCGAAATTATCAAGAAAGTATAGCTGTACTAGTGAAATGTAAAAAAGAAAAAGTTGGACAGGCAAGTAGAGGGATATGTTATACTTAACTTACTCTGGCCAACAAGATAACAATGCACTACACCACTCTACTGTACTCCACTGCACCCTAATCTGCAGCACTTTACACCACTGCACTCTACACGACTCAGCTGTTGGCTGCAGCAATGTACTTTATGCTAGTGCACACTATGCCACTCTACTGTACTGTGCACTACTGCACTGTATGCCACTCTTCTCTGGACTACTGCACTCTATGTCACTGCATTGTACCCCACTCTAATCTACTTTACAACACCCTTCTGTATGCCACTGCATTCTTTGCCATTCTGCTCTGCACTTCTCAACTCTACACCACTGCACACTACTCTGTACTACTCTATGCCACTGCATTCTTTTTTGCACTACTTTACTCTGTGCACTGCACTCAACTCCACTGTACTCTGTGTCACTGCACTCTGCACCACTCTATTCTGCATTACTCTACTCTGCACTACTCTACTGTAGGCCACTGCACTCTACACCAGTGTACTGTACGCCAAAGCACTCTGTGCCACTACATTCTACTCTTCAACACTCTACTCTGCACCACTCTACTGTATGCCAATGCATTCTACAACACTGCATTCTATGCCCCTGCACTCTGCACCACTGCACTCTATGCCACTCTGCTCTATTCTGCACCACTGCACTCTATGCCCCTGCAGTCTATGGCACTGCACTCTTCTCCACCGTAATCTGCATCTCTCTACTCTATGCTACTGCTCTTCATGCCATTCTAATCTACTTTGCTCTACTATATTCTACACCACTGCAGTCTACCCCACTCTACTGTACTCTGCCCCACTCTAATCTATGCCACAGCACTCTAGTCTATGCCACTCTTGTCTGTTCCACTCTGCTCTACCCCACTTCACTCTATCCCACTTCACTCTAATCTACTCTATGCCACTCAAAGCCACTCTATTGAATTTCACTCTATGCCACTCTGCTCCACTGAACTCTACTCTAATCCACTCTATGCCACTCCACACCATCCTACGCCATACAACTCCACTCTGCGCTATGCCACTCCACAAGAAATTTCACCCCTGTTGAATTTGCTGAGTTTATATCTCACCAATACTTGGCATAAGTACGCAAAGGGTTTACTTCACCCAGCCTATGATTAATGCAACAGTTCCCATTGGAGTTGGTGAAGCACCAAAGAGGTCCTGACATTGGTCAGCGTTTACAGACTGGGCGTGCCATACTGTTACCTGTCTTAGACATTGCACTAATTATCTTTATGTGCACTTTAATATTCTGCACTTTAGCCGCCTTGATGAGTTACGATCATTGCACTTTCTAGTACTGTACCTTTTGTATGTGCTGTTCATGCCAACCTTTAAAGGGGTGTAACAAAGGCCCCTGCAGCCCCTGCAGTGCGTGGGGCCCCCGAGCTCCTGGGGGTCCCAGCACAGCATCTGCCCTGATTGTGTCCGGAGGGGGGGGGGGGCCTATGTTGTGTACAGGGGGCCTCCTCCAGTTCAGTTACACCAGTGGACCTCACATTAGCCTTCAGGTACTTCTTTGATAGTTTACATTATAATTGAGACATATTGACTTGTATTACTCAAATACTGATGAGTTGTTTTTAATTAGATAATTCTACTTTTTATTGTATTATTGTACTTATTTTAATGTCATTTTAATGTAAAGTGCATGTTTTATTGTTGAACTTTGTTGGTTATGTTAACCGAGTAAAGTATTTTGAATTGAATAAAGCTGTACTATTGAAATATAAAAAAAATATATATGAAAGAATTAATACCAAAATAAAGAACAGTACATGATTTGAAACCAATTCAAAAAACAAATGCATTCAATGAAAAAGAACAAATGTTGAGGTTAAGTTATAGTTAGGAAAACTGAATTTATTTTTTGTATGCAAAACCAACTTAAACTACACAAACTTTAGACATTCCAAAGTTATAGTTATAACTCAAAGTTATAATTTGAGTTCTACCGTCAACTTTCTATAAATTGCACTCCTTGGTACAGAGTGCTGTCACCTCGGTATCAGACTAAATGAACCATACCTCTCTCCATCCCCATACACTGCTTAGACCCTTTCAAATTACATCACACATGCCATGTTAAATCTTGGAGCGTTTAGAACAGCATTCATGAATCAATCTATCTAAATATCTATCTATCTATCTATCTATCTATCTATCTATCTATCTATCTATCTATCTGTCTATCTATCCATCTGTCTATCTATTGGTGGTCTAGTTAGGTGAATATCTCAATGAGAGCTTTAACGTTTTGAACCCAAGGGCCTTCGAGCCCCAGATACCCCATCCCGCAGGGACAAACATATATCTTAAGGGAAGGTGGACATGCAGCCTCCCTCCTGGAGCCTTAAAAGGCCCGGGGACCCCATCCCTCAAGGACAAATACAATTAAACAGGGGTGAAAGCATGCACCCCCTTTTCGAGCCTTCTTCGGCCCTGTGGGCCCATTCCTCTGGGACCAAAATCTAATGGGAGGGAGCAGAAAGAAAACACATATTGCTCCCGCCTGTAGGGGGCATGCAAAAAGTAGCAATGCCGGCTCCTGCACCATACGTGTTGGATGATGGGTGTCCTGAGTGGGCAGCAGGGCACCCACCTATTTTAAAAGGATCCAGGGTGATGGGGTCTCCGGGGCCCACAAAGGTTTGGTAAGGGAAGGCTGTACTCCACCCCTCCCCTTTTTAATTAAATACTGCCCTGAGGGATGGGGTCCCCAGGGCCCAAGAAGACTCAGGAGGGGCAGCACAGCCATCCTCCTCTTTTAAATACAATACTGCCCTGGAAATGGGGTCCCAAGGGCCGATGTAGGATCAAGGAGGGGCCCGCAAAGCCTCCTCCCTTTTTATGTTGCATTTGGCCCTGGGGTTCTCTCAACTTTACTGTAGCTCGGGGGCACCACATCGTCTCTCTCCTTTTTCAATTGAATTAAAGGCGGAATTGAGTTGATGCTAATTATAGTTACTTTAGATAACTAGATCTGGTGAACTTCAGTTGCTTTGTAAATTCAAAACATTGTGCTTTAATTGAGGTTTTTAGGGCCTAATGAGGCTCGGGAGGGGTGCCGTGGGGCCACCCTCCCCTTTTTTAATTGAATTTAGCCCAGGGGATGGGGTTTCCCTGGTCCTAACGAGGGTACTTATAGTTACTTGAGATAACCGTACCTGGTGAATTTAAGTGCCATAGTTAGTGTAAAAAATGATGGTTCATTTGACCATTTTGAAGTTATTCTTTTAATATCCCTTTAACATTTGCTTTTTTAGCGTTCAATCAATGTGAACATTGCGACGGGACTAGCCAGGGGGGGCCCTGCACTGCCCACGTCAAGTGCATGGGCAGTGCAGGGTCCCACCCAGGACCCCGTGCACCCCGTCTCCGCCAGCACTTACATGGCGGTGCTACCGCCATATAACTGCTGGTGCAGAAGGGGGTCATAATCCCCAAGGTGGAGATGCTTGCAGTGCAGTCCTGGCAGATTAGGACCACCAGCACCACCAGTCCCTTCTATGGAGGAAAACTGGTGGTGCAGGCAGTCCAGCTGTTGCGCCACCGCCGCGGTCCTAATGTGGTGTTCGGACTACCACATTGGCGGCAATCACACCTCCACCACAATCCTGGTGGTCGTAATGAGGCCCAATGTCTGGGTTTGGGAACTGAAATTGGAGTTTGACATTTCCTTTGGATTTGAACTTTACTTTGGGATTTTTCAACATTGTTATCATTATCCCTATTGGATTGTGTAAATAGGCTCGTCACCTGATGTTACAGATGTATTTCTTCCATCTTCCACCTCACCTCACTCACAGTTGACTCTTCCTCCATGGGCTCAACCAGTACATTGGTTCTTTCTCCCATTCTGAAGGACAGCTGACCTACAATCCCCAAAACTCAGGCCACATTTTTTTTTTTGGGGGGGGGGGAAACGTATTCAAAATTCTTGTATTTTTACGTAGCATGGATGGTTTGTCACTTTTTCCAGACTGTTCGGGCATAATTCTAGATTGATGAGACTGTATTGACCTTAGTGCGACTGGTAAATGAGACAGATTCTCAAACACAGTCCATTACATTATTCTCACACATTCCACCTTATGGCCAGGCCCACATGGAATTACACACAGTAACAAAAAAGGTTTTTACATAAATCTCCAGTGGTACAAAACCTTTAGTGTGTTGTGTGAGTATGGGTCAGTGACAGATGGGTGAATTTATTTAGGGTGTTGATTGCTGTTCATTCCCACAGGAGGTTGTCCAAATCCTAGGGGGCGCAACAATGGGCCAACAATAGATTAAGATTTTGTTTGTATAGTGGTGGCAGGTGGGTTGGTGGAGGGAGATGGTGGGTTGTTGATAGGATTCATGGGTGGGGTGGTTCTTGCAGTTTACTGCAGATCTCTAGTTGTCAGAGATGCCTTAGTTGGTCCTGAAGCTTGAGATTGGCCCCTGTATGAGGGTGCTTGTGTAAGCCATTTGGCGTGGTGGAATGCATCCTCCTCCCTTGACACCCATACAGGATACTTGTGCAACTTCAGAATATCTTGAAGACATTTTTTACGTACTCTAAGACACAGGTCTGCCTCTCAATTGACTGATGGAACTCTTCCTGGTTGATAGCCATATTGTGCAGCATCATCCCACAGCACAGAGCATTGCTATTGAAAAAAACGATACTCCTTGAATTGGGTATGCCAGCCCAACTCACTGCATGTGTGGCTGCTATACAGTGCCAGGTGGTTGGAAGTTGTTTGGGGGGAGGGGCTTCCCTGGACTATAAGTGAGCTTCACCTGGTATTTTATGAGAAGATTTGAGAGGAGACCGAAGATGAACCTGGATAGAAAGTGGACCAGAGTAATAAACCGAAGTCCCTGTATACTGAGGGTTGGATGGAAGACAATTCTGCATAGGCTGGATGAGCATCCATGTTTTTTTAGTTGGTGCAATATATATAGGAAATCCTAAAGGGAGCCTGCTGTCCTGTGTTGAGGTGAACTTTGAGGTGCTACTATAGCTAGGCCCAATGATACCCTCTTTCTCTTAAATGCTGAAAGCCGCAGTATTGTCACTTTGAAAGAGTATAGGGTCTTCTCCCGGGATTAGATGCTATCCTCTGCTTGTGGATGGTATGATATTATCACAGGCTATTTCCCACAGATGCTGCAAGTGAAGGGTAATGTAAGTTGTTAAATAGACATTAAAGAAGCTGTTATAGGCCAAAACCAGACAAGTTGTATATTAGAAACAGGCCACATTTTACACTTTAGTACTGCAAAATCAAATATTACATTTGTATCTAATGGTTCATATGTGCCCATAAGCTTTAGCTTTAATAAATTATCACTTTCAACCGACACGGATACTTTCCTTGTGGATGGAGCCCTTGATGGCAGCTGCTGAGGAAATGCCTGGAAGACTGGACTAGACATGTGGTCCTTGATGCAGCAGTTGCAGAAAAGAGTAATGATAAACTTTAGAAATCTTACATTGTGACTAAGGAGATCTGTTGTAGGTGACACAAAACGTGTCAATGCAAGTAACAGTTGCATTTCACACAGAAAATGTTTGAATGGCGAGAGATTTGTTAGAAATAATCAAATGTGAAATAACAAATGGAGATAGATAGTAGCATTTATAATAATGTCATGAACTTACCTGACTAATGGATGGTAGACAGTACCAGGATATCTCCTGATATTTGATGGATGGCATATAATGTGGACACCAGGATCTTTAGCTTCACAAAGGTTGCTGAGAGAGGATAACACAGACACCCTATTCACAAAGGTAAATTTTCATGTTAGATTTACTCAAGCGTGAATTTACTCTTACACATGGTAGTAGCTTTACTACTTTTGACTATTCTCCATTTGAGAGGGTACAGTTGCTTCAAAGTATGTAGACTTACATATCCCCTCCCCCTGAAATGGTGGGGGGCAAAGTGTAAAGCTCCCACTAGTAACATTTCATATGAAGACAGAGGTCTCCACCACCTGGGTGGTGGCCTCCCTGTGGTAAAGTTAGAGAAAAATAAAACAAGTTTATTAAACTTGAATTAAAAAAAATAACAAATATATTTGAATGTTAAATATTAATGTAAAAAGTTAACACACCATTATCATAAATGTATAGTAATATTTTATCAATTTAAATATTTTTAAAATATAATTTAGTTCTAGATTTATACAAAAATCCCACCAACAATAAAGTATTTATTTTTATTTAATATATATAAAAAATTCTAAATGTTATCTACCTAATTGTTGTGAGTGGTGTGTGGTGCTGACCTTACTCCAGGTTTTAGTACATGTATGACTGTTTTGTGATTTGTTTTGGCTGTAGTAGCTTTAGAAGTACATTGTCTGTCCCTCCCTAAACCTCTCTTTATCCCTCCCTAAATTTCTACTTTTTCCTCTCTAAGCTCCCCCCCAATTTAGTAGTTAGTGTTTCCTGTTGTCCAACCACTGCCCTCATCGGCCTAACATTTACTACGAAAACCTAGGCATAGATATGAGGAGATCTACACAATTGTTGTAGGACTGTCAAAGATCGAGGTCTTAACAAGTAGGTTTGTGAATAACATTTTATAGTATGTGAGTTGTATTTCTGTAGAACTAGTGAATGTACAACAAAGTGCAATTTGTGAATAGACCCCAAAAAGTATAGGGTTAACTTGCCAATGTCACACAGTAAATAAATATTCACAATATGCTCTCATGGATGACAGTCACTAATTGGAATGTATGGGTCATATTAGACATATACACATGATTACCAGTGAATTAGCACAATAAAGGTTATTTCTTGTGACACAAATACACTGATATCAGACCTGTAAGTTAATCCATCATACCTGTTACTCAGACATACTGTATATAGGGTCCCTATTGTGTAACAGAATTATATTTTGAACCTCCTAACATGTATACAGACAGATATGCTTTTTGAGTCAACATTGACTATAGTGGCTATAGTGGAGGCTGGTGGACTTTGAAAGTAGTGGGGCTTTATACAAAATCCTGAATGTGCCTCTTGCAAGGGCAGCAATTGAGCTCTGGGATTCTTCCCCCTATGAATGTTTTAAGAATGGGGTAAAGTGATTCATTTTCAAGCACAATGTCTAGAATAAATTGACAAAAAACAATCCTTTGTAAATGCGTTTCTCACAAAACACAAACTATTTCAGTGAAGTATGCGATAACCTCACCTGTCCTTGAACTTCTCATCTCTTCCTTGATTGTATTTATGTCCTATATATATGCTGCCCTGCCAAGTCAATCCTTCTTTAAAAATCACCTCATTCCTTTGTAACTCCTTTCATGATTGTCACCTCACCACTTCCTTAGCTGTCTCCTCATCTGTTCTACTGTTGCTTCTTCACTTGTTTTGTGTCTATTAACTCACCCTTTCATGTCACCCCCTTGATTCTGTGCTTATATTCACATCCATCTCTTTGCTGTCTCTTTGCCTCTTCGTTGTCTTGTCATTCATTCCTTTGCTGTCTTCTAATGCCATCCTTGACTATCTCCTTACTTCTTTCCTGATGTTCACCTCACCTATTCCTTAAAGGCCTACTCACTCCATTCCTCTTTGACAGTCACCTCTTCCTGTTATTGGCTAGCTCCTCATCTCCTCTTTGACTGTTTCTCTACTCCTGTCTAACCCTCACTCTTTCTTGATTCCTCTTCCCACCCTTGACTTTCTCCTGTAATCCCCTCCCTTGATTGCCTCTTCATCCTTTCCTTGACTGTCTCCTCACTTCTTTCTATCACCTCATTCTTGTTGTTCTCCTCATAAGTCCTTGATCATCTCCTCTCCTCTTACTTTCCTTGACTGTCTTCTCACTAATTTTTATCACCTCACTCTCTCTTCACATCTCTTGTCTTTCTTAACTCTCACCTCATTTCTTGACTGTCCCCTCTTGCCATTCAACTGTATCGTTATCCTTTCCTTGATGGTCTCCAGGGCTGGACAGGACTTTTATTCGACTCAGCACTTCCCTGGTGAGCTGGAGCCCTTGGAAGCCAGTTTTGAAAGCCTAGGCGTGCTTCAAGTGCCTCTCTCACTTTTCCCAGCCCCTTAGGTTAATTTCAGCAGGCACAGGGAAGGAGGGAAAGGGAAGGGATGATAAAGAGAAAGCGATGAGAGAGAAGAGAGAGAAAATGGATGGATGAAAAGACTGAGATTGTGTGAGGAGGTGAAGAGAGCAGGGCTAGTTTGAGCATTTGTACCATGGCCGCTTTAGGTTCCCTAGACTGGCCCTAACTACCTTCTCACTCCTTTTCTGTTACCTCACCATTTCTTGATTGCACCTTATTTCTTCCCCCTATCATAATCTCTAGCTTCACTGTCTCCTTGCTCCTTCTTTGTCTTCTTATCCATTCCTTCAATGTCTCTGCATCTCTTTCTTAACTGTGACCTCAACCATTCCTTAGTTACAACCTCATCTGTCCCTTTCCATCTGTTTCATCTATCCTACCACTCCTTTCTCTATCCTCTTTGCTGATCTTTATTCTCCTCTTTCCTCTCTTTTATCTTCTCCTTGCATCTATTCCATCACCAATCCCTTCACCCCTTTTTCCTCTTCACACTTCTCCCATTTATCTTTTCATCTGCCTCCCAGGCGATGCATTATAGTAGGGGTCACACTACCAGTGACAACTAGTATCATCTCCGAAATGAGAACTGCACAGATCACTGTTTCATCTGCTGCCCACAAGAGAGGGTTGGGAGCTATGCAGATTCTGTAAAAATGTTGGCAAACTGAGGCTAGCTGAAACAGCCCTGAAAACTGAAGTGGTCCTTCACCCACTGCAGCCACAGAATAGGACCATCAGGGACAAAGTCTTCACCCTTGTGGCTGGGCTTACTGATCCTGCATGGTCAAGTCCTACACTAACAAATCCTACACTCCTAATATCTGCATCCAGGGGTTCTGCACCTCTGATGTGTGAAGAGATCATCCCAACAATTCTTTTGTTGAGGTCTTCTGCATTCACAGTTCTAATTCTGCTTTTCAGATCCAATGGTGATTCCTGCAGTGACTGATTTGCACCTCACTGTGCATGTATAACTAGAAATTCAAATGTATAATCTTGACTTTAGAAGTCATGCACCCAGAGGATATGGACCAATCCATTCAGTGCAACAATTCTGTGCCAACAGTTCTTGCACTAATGCTCTGCTACCACACACCCTATACCCACAGGTTCTATATCCACAATTCCTCTATTGACAAGGCCTGCTGTTCCACACTCTGTGTAACTATCCTGTGTCTACAGCTACTGCACTAGCACTTTGCACTCACATGTTCTGCACCCACAGCGTCTGCACCAACCCAAAAACATCTATGGCACATTGTCTGAATTAAGAATTCATTTTTGAGCCCCATGAAGAGAAGTTTGGGATCTGTCACCGTGCACATTTAGGCAACATCCTCTTACCTTGATGAAAGTCACTAGATCTTAGTTTAAAGACCTATTAAATGCCAGCAAGGTTGGCAGCAGTGGGGTGCATTAGGTCTTGTCCTAGAATGCTTACATCAGAGTTTATTCTAAGATTACAGACTTCCCTGATAACTCCTGGGTCTCATTTGGTCGCTCTTTGGCCCATATTTATGGGAAAATGATGCAGCGCGCCACTGCACCAAAATTGGCAGCCTCGTAGTCTGTCATTTTCACAACGCAGGTATGCACCGTATTTAAGTGAATACGGTGCACCCCTGTGTTTTCCCCAACCATTGTGTAAGGATGTCTGTGTTGAGGGGTATGATTGTTTATGTGCAGGAAAGCACATAAACAATCATTTCTGGCATTTTGCTCTTTCTATGCGTGCTGCACGCATAGAAAAAGCAAAAAACGAGGAGGAATAAGAGTATTCCTCCTCGTTGTGACTTGCTAACCAAGGGGGTGCCGTTCTATTTTGGCGCTGCCTCAGGTTTATGAAATCTTGTAAATCTGAGGCCACATCAAATTGCAATGGGTGTTGCTGTGGTGCACCCACAACAATACCCATTGCACTCCCCTCTGACGCAGATAACTGCGCCGGAGGGGCCCACATTTCCAAGGAAGAGTAAGGCCACAAAAAGTGGCGTTACACCTCCTTGTAAATGTGGAGCAGAGGTTAGCGCCACTTGAGCATCATGTAAGGTGACGCTCCAGTGGCGCAAGGGGCTCATAAATATGCCCCTTTGTGTTTAGATCACAGACTGGCCTAAAATGTCCTCAGGTAACAACACATGGCGTTTTGTGATGTGTATATATGTCCTCGGGTGACATCCATTTACCTATCATTCTAATGTAGGACCCAAGAAACAGAGAGACTGTGGGTGGGGGAGGTGGATTTAATTAGTACCATGAGCACTGGGGCGTTGTTTAAGCGAGATCCCCTTGTGAAATCAGCCAATTACAGGCCTCTGCCCAGAGTGCAGCACATAGCTACACATATGAGCCTCAAAAAGTTGAAATCTAATGGAGCTGAGGTTGACTAGACAGAAACAATCTTCCTACTTCACTCTACATCACACGCTTAAAGTGAAAGTAATAGTACATTTGGCAATTACTGTGCACAAAAATTAGACGTGTGCGCAAAATAACCCATGCTCCAGATAACGTTCAAGCAAAAACCTTAATAAAAAAATGAATTTGTCAATAAAAGAATTTTGTCTATAAATGGAAAGTTTGTGTACATTACCTAGTTGTTCTTTCTTGCTGATTTCCGCTTTTTTCATGCTGTTTACATTTGTTACAATAAATTATGTCCCCTTTTATTCTGCTCGTGGCTCCTGACCTTGCCTGCTGCTATTGGGCACTGCGGCCGCCTGTGCTTAGAACGAGGACGTGTTAAACATAGGACAATAAACCCTGAGCATTGGGCCATTTAATACCATGGGCCCGATTTACAAAGATGCCAGGCAACGTAGCGCAGTACCCAAAGATGCTGCGCTGAGTTGCGTGACAGGGAGGGAGTAGGACAGCACCTTATCTACAGAGATATAGCTGTCTCCTCCCCGCTTCCGAGCACCGACATAGATTTTGGCTGCCGTAGTTGTGTGGGTGATCTAGCATGGGTTTTGTACTGGAAGGATAGCCTTCCAGTATAAAATACAATGCTTAGACTTCATTTAAAACTTTTACAACTCTGTATGTGTGACACACAGTGCAGCACGCATGAAAAGTCAGAAAAGAAAGGAGGCATAAAAACATTTCACCCCTTGGCACCTCCTTGCAAACTGCGTTAAGTTTTGGCACAAAACCCTGTCTACTATTGTTTGTAGGTAGGGTTTTGCATCAAAAGACATTGGTGGTTTCATGGAAACACCCATGTACTATCCATGTAACGCCCCCTTGGAGCTATTACAAAGCAGTGCTTCACGGGCACTTTCCAGCGCAAAACAAGTTTTGCCCTGGTAAGTAAATAAGGTAAAAACATTTTGTGCAGGTTTACATCACTTTTGTGACGCCAACCCTGCGCAAAATGTTTGTAAATCTATCCCATAATCTCTAAGTTAAGTCCACTGACATGCTTTCTACACATTGAGGGAGAGATGCCTTGCTGTTACAAAGGTACTTTTAGAGAGTTACCTCATGCACAAAGCCCGTCCCTGCTGCCCTCTGACATGTGGTTTGTCTGTGGTACTCCCTGAAAATGCGGTCTTTTGCTGGTGTTTGCTGCACAAAAGCCTCTCCTGAATGTTCCCTGCACGCAGGTCTGTCTCTGGATCTCCCTGCACACTGGGACGTCCCTGCCAGCTGCAGCATGGAATTCAGACCTAAAGCTTTCCAAAGAGCAGCGCTTATCAATGCCCTAAGAGTATGGGGGTCAGTATTTATTGGATTATTCTGCACACTTCCACCCAACCATCTAGCTATCAAGTTTTCCTTTCCAAGTGCGAGTAGCACTGCCAAACCATAATTTTGCTATACATTCTGAGATACATTGGCCCAAATATATACTTTTTTAGCGCCGCATTAGCATAATTTTTTTATGTAAAGGTGGTGCAAACTTACAGAATACAATTATATTTTGTAAGTGTGAACCGCTTTTGTGTCAAAAAATCACGCAAATGCAGCGCAAAAAAAGTATAAATATGAGCCATAGTTCAGTTGATTCTATTAGGACTACACTCCCCAGAATGCAAAAAAATAAATATTGATCTGGAAGAGCTACTCAGTCGTGGACCTGAAAAATGTAGGAGCTCTGGCTCCACCACAGTGCAAGGTTCTGTGTTTACCCCCCTCTCAACCCGATCGTAGTGTCTTCCCCAGAGATGGAGCATGCAGATGAATTACTTCACACTGGAGCTGCGATCAAATATAACTTTAGTCCTCCGCATACACAAACACACTGTGCATTACCTCATTGTAGAAAGCTGGCTCTTTATATAGTGGACCAAAAAGAGGTATAGTGTAAAAGAGTCCAGCAAACCCTAAAGGAATTACAGAGACACAAATGACACCCCAAATGCTCACTTTTGTGGTAGTGTGGGTGAGCAGTTAGGTATATCAGAGGGCAATGCTAAGCATGTATTGTAGACACAAATGCAGTGAGCAGGATACACACACACTCAATAAACAAATCATTTATATAAAAAAATACATACTTTCATAGGAATTTAGATACTAAGATCATCAGAATCAGTTAAGTGCTTTTCGAGTTATGAATTTTTGCAGTTTTCAAAAGTTGACAGTACAATTTTTGGGTGTGGTAATGTTATCCTATGGGGAAAACATGTACTGCATTTGGGTACTTAACCGTGACTTACAGGACTGTACTCCGGGACTTAAGGTGAGTGTGGGGCAAGGTTTAAGGCCACACCAACAGGTTACCTTGGGAAGCTCTGGGTTGTCCGGGTGCAGAGGTATGTTACGGCGTCGGGTGTCCCATTCACTTTAATGGGGAACGGTCTGGTTGGGACGAGGCTAGGACCTAGGGTCTAGGGGGCCAGTCTGTGGGAACCCACAAGGGGACTCAACCCTTGAAGTCTTCTGGCACCATTGGACCACTTCTCCTGTGGGGCTCGGGTGCCATTATGTCTTTTGGCGTCAGATCCGGTACTGGAGTCACTCGCGGTTGGAGGGGGACTGCCGAAAGAGGCTGCAGGCTGGGACTGGGAGACCACTCTGGCTGAACCATCAAGTGGGCTCAGGATTCACAATGCTTGGAGATGTATGGACTACTTTGGTCCTCTTCTCCCTGGGCCAGGGTGGCTGAGTGCAGAGGTGTCCTGAGGCATCAGGTTTCTGTCACCTGAGGCACTCGCAGTAGAGGGCCCTGCACAAAGTGGCAGCAGTCTTGGTTTCTGCATGACAGCTGAGCCACTCATGATGTGGGTCTCATTATCCCTGAAGTCCCTCGATGTGCAGGTCAGTTTTTCTTGGTGTTGGTGCTCAGTCTGGACACAATAAGCCTTGGCTGCTGCAAGGGGATGGTACTCCAAGTATTGCTGTTGCGTCTTCTGGTGCCAGTGGCTGCAGGGAAGTAGCTCCTCTACTCCAAGGGAGTTTCTTTGGCAATTGCCGAAGCACTGCCAGCCCTCCGGGCTTCCTGGAGTCTGCACACTGGCAGGACGAGTCAGTTGTTCCATGAGGGCTGGGTGCAGCATGTAGGCTGGCGGGGTTGGCAACAAGTCTGTCGCGCTTCTCAGTTCTCGGGTCAGCTGTCTTCTTTGTCTACTCCTTCTTTAGTGTCCATCAAAATCTGAAGTCCTGGTTTCAGGAGGTCCCCTACATACTCAATTTATGGCCATTAAGGGGGAGAGGGGTAGTAGCTAATGGGCTGCCTACCTCTGGCATCACTATGCCACCTAGATGACCACTTCCTTTGGAGACTGGCAACAACCTGTCCCAGAATTCAATACCACCACACCCAAGATGGTGGAATTCCTAGCTTTGTGTTCACTTCAGGCTGGTCACCATAGAGGTGTGTCCAGCCTTCAAGTGCATCATGCCTTCTGCATAGCTAGTTTCCCCATCTCCCCAGGTTCCTAATGGGCTCTGGTCAGTGGGGTGGGCATCCCCCTCACTTCTGAGGGAAGCTAGATTTGCGTGCCAAAGGTGATGGGCTCTTTGAAGCTCCCTGTTTGAGAATGATAGTTTACAGGTCATCCTGTTGGAAGGGGCACCCTTTGCTAGAGCAGACTTTTTTCCTGCCCACCCAAGAGCATAAGCTCTCACCTAGGGGTCAGAAACTCATCTGTGGTGGCAAGATGGTTAGAACCAGTTAGTCAGCACATTAGTACCAGGTGAGTTTTCAGGGGGCATTTCTAAGGTGCCCGGTTGGTGTATGTACTAATAAATTCAACATTGGAATCAGTGTGGGTTTATTAATATGAGGTGTTTGATACCTAACACTATGGGTTTCAGTAAAGCCATTATGTAGCTGGGGAACCCGTTTTGACCAGTGCCCAGTACATACCTTAACATGGCTTCCCTGTCAACCTGTATTGTCAGTAATTGAACTGGCCAGCACAGGGTCATATTTGCTCATGCAGATATGCCCTCACAATTAATATAATGCCCCCTGCCTTAGGGCTGTAAGGCCTGCTGTAGGGGTGACTTACAAATATTACATACAGTGTTAGGGGACATGGCACACAAGTGTGTGTCATGTTGTGTTTTCTATTTTTAAAGCACCTTGTCACGCAGCCTGCAGAGGCAGTCTGTATGCATTTGGTGCTGGGTCCCTTAAAGTCGCAACTCTTAGGACAATCTTTAGTACCTATGCCATTGGTACCAGAGGTGCCACTTACAAAGGACTTGGGGATCAAGCGACCGGTTGTCTTGTTCTTGGGGGAAGGAATGCTGGCACTGGGTACCTGTTTAGAAGGAACACAGTACACTTCAGTCAAAGTTGCATCAAATACCAGACAAAAAGTGGGTGGGACTACTGCAACAAAATCTTACACTCATACTTTCCATTAACCACCATAACATCTCCTCATACATTATGTACTACCTGTTCAGAGTCCACCTTGAACCACGGGGATTCTAGTGCGCATAACATCAAGCTTTGTTAAATAAAAAAGGTGAGACACATCACCAAAATTACACATTAGCTGGTGACGTGTTCTCATGTGTCTGCAGGCTCGAGTGACTCAAAATGATTGAGACCCACCCTGATCGGGCAACAACACCATAGACTCATGCTCTTGATCTGGACCTGCTGGCTGGGTTGCTTCCCGTACAGTTTCGGGACTCAACAAGGGTCGCGGTCAGTGTTTGAAATGTGATGTGTCCCAAGTGATGGATTGCCCAGAACAATGTGCTGTCACCATATGTCCTTTGTACTCCTTAATCTGTGAAGGATCAGAAGAAAAAGGAGTGTCTGTTTTTCTTCTGCTTTTCTGTTTAACCAATAGCTAGTCTCCTTTGTCAAAAACTGTCTCCTGAGCAGGGTGATGCTGTTCTGTGACTGGTTTCATTTTTCTGTCTCGAATCTTGTCAGTATTCACTGATGGATCAGGGACTTAGGCAGGTTTTTTCTGATAGCTCTCCCAAATAGCAAGGTGGCTGGACTCTCACCAATTGTGGAATGAAAATTTGAGGGCCAGACACAGAGGGCCTGACACATGGCTTGGTTCAATTCGATTCCCTCCATTGACGCTTGTTGAATGAATAATTCAAATACACCATTGGCTTGGGGCCAGAGGGCATACTCTTTTGATGTTTGACGTTGAGTCAGACGAGAAAGTCTTTGAACTCTTTGCTGTTAAAGGGCAGAACAATATCAGATTTGAGGGTGCCCCACATTGCAAAGATGTCATCAAACTATTGTATGACTTTATAATGGGTTGTTGAACATAGGTCTTCCACCAAAGGAAATAGGAATAGTTGTTTATGACTACCATGAGATGGTGTCAATTTCCTAAAGGACCTAACTGCAAATCTCCCCCAGGTATGGGCAGGAAGATCAGACATTGTCACTTGGTGTTGCATCACTTTGGGGGACAAACAAATGCTAATGTGGCATGCCTTCAACTCTTTCTCGACTGGCTCATCTAGCCAAGGAAACCACACTTGTTTTCTTAATGCTCTTTTGGTGGCTACAACACCATGGTTTCTCTCATGGGGCAGCTCGAAGACCCTCTGTCGGAGGCTTACAGGTATGACAGTTCTTGAGCATCATAGTATCATGCCTACTTGGGTGACTGCTAACTTATCCAGTACATTTTTGAACTTTTGAAATTCAACATCATCAGTAAGGGGATGGGTATTTCTCCTCCATGATTGCGTGATAATCAGTTCTTTGATTATGTTGATGTCTTTATGTGCATTGGTGGCAGCAATGATTTCTTCCACAGAGAGAGCCACTGGTGTGCTGGACTTCACAACAAAGTTGAGATATGCTTCAGCTGTCTTGGATGTCAAACTGCGACGATGCAGCTGCACTTGTGAAAAGTAATCTTGTGTGTTTTGATCCTTCCCCAGTTTCTGCACGATCTCACAGTCATATTCCTGTAGTCGTAGCCCCCACCTCTTGATGTGAAGGGCATCTATAGGTATTCAAATTGTAAGCAACACTTGGTGATCAGTGATGATGGTGAATATTTTTCTGAAGGGGAATACTTAAAAATGTTTCAAGGCCCACACAAAAGCAAGACTCTCATCTGGCTGAGAGTAATCACGCTCCGTATCAGATAAGATTCTACTGGCATCGGCCAGGATATGTTTCAGAGCATCTGGATGGCCATTGTGCTGAACAAGGATCGCCCCTAGACCTACCAAGCTCGCATCAATAATTATTTCAGTATGTAACTTGGTATCAAAGTAGGCCCTTTCTGTTGCATTCTCAATCACATTTTTAATGTCTTTGAAACTCTGGCTGCATTCCACAGACCACTGGAATTGAATATTTTGCTTTGTAAAGTCTCTCATTGTCGCACTAGCTGTAACAAAATTGCAGATGCATCTTGAGCAATAACTGTCCATGTCTGAAAAGGATCTCAGCATGGTGACATATTTGGAGGGGTCAAGTACATGACAGTGCTTGCACCTTGCCTGGATTTGGAATCATTCCCCAAGCAGAGAATGTGTGCCCAAGAAATTTGAGTATGAGACCTGCATCAGCAAGTAGCTGGCACACTTGGGTAAGGGGTTGGTCATATTCTTGGTCTTGACCCTGTACTCCATGGGAACAGTCTGGCCCAAACTCCAGGCCTGGTCCTCCTTGGACTGAGAACAAGCATCTTGGAACCAGTTTCAGAGTATCACTCTTCATCAGCCAGGCAAGCTAGAAGCATAGCTAGCATGGGACCAATGTCTGAGCATACCCTTCCCACTTAGGGTGACAAATGCAAAAAGAACAAATGATGGGCAGAATGCTGAACAATTATAACATTTCATCCCTAGTCACAGATCTGTGCCTAAATCCATCTTTTTTTTTACTCATCATGCCACCCCAGTTTGGACCCAGGCATATGCAAATTAATCCTGACCCTGCTCTCCATGGGAACAGTACAACCTGAGGCTTGCCTGGCTGATAAGGGGTGTACTACATAGTACATGTATGTTCTTCTCAGCAGTCATGTTAACCCTCTGTGCTATCATAGGTATGTCAAAACTGCCACTAGACAAAACTCTGATCTCTCTCCAGCAGGTACATTAATCACCAGAGTTATTTTGGCAGTTTTGTTGTTTCCTAAAAACTGTTGGATACACAACGAACTCTGCAGTGCTTTTTAAACTGCAGCAAACTCCATACCCCCCTCAAGTAACAATCCCGCCAGTCTCCCTGGAAAATGCCCAGTAGGGCCAGTCTGACCTTGGCTTAATGGGTGCAGTAAAATAAGAGAGGTAGGATCCACATAATTACTAGCCTCTGCCATTCATCTAGTGTTTATAGCTAATCCACATTTTGGTGCAGTCACTAGAGCAGCAGAGGAGCTGGTGGCAAAGGGGGTAGATAGGCTAACAGCATAAAACCTGCAAAGTAAAATATGACATGCTATAAATGAACACATTTGAGGCCTATTCACTTTCAATTCACTTTCAATATAAGTATGTGTTAAGTGCATTGTCTGAGAATATGCAGACAAGAAACACTAAGTACTGTGCTGAGGTATTACAATCAAAGATTCATTACAGTATGTTGAGATATAGAACACAGCGCATAGGGATGGTGTGGATGGAGTGACACCTGGAGCCCTGTTGTTTGCATGTCACTGGAGGGGATACATGTGTTCCAGCTGTGACCAGAAATGCTGTAGACATAGAAACTGTATAAATCTATGTTAGAATTTATCAAGTGCATTATAATCATTTGTACTTCAAAGAGGGGAGAATAAAGTTGAATGTGAGTGATGTGGGATGTGTGTCTGTAAGGGGGAGAGATGGGTGCAGTTCGAGGAGAATGTAACATGTGGGAAAGTTATCATGTAATAGAAAAATAAGGGTGTTTTGATCCTCCCTTGCTTGATTTTAGGTCTCCTTGTAACAGTCGTACCATACAGCAGATCTGGGTGTATACTGGAGAGGGGAAAGTCATTAAGGGGAGTGAGATTGAAGGAGAATCCAGGTCCACTTCCTGTATCCTGGAAAACCATTTTTTTTACCAAGCACCTCTCACTGTGACATTTATATTTTGACCTCTTATATGGTCTGTACCCTCACCCCAATGCATTAACCAAGTATGTGAACTGCTGCTACATAGCCGCCTTCTCTGGTCCACTTAACCTGTATGGAGGCAGACCTGAAAGCTCCCTGTAGTGACCAGCAACAAAGTTCACTACATGGTTGGGGTCCTCTCTAGTTACATTTCCCTTCCTCTTGACTGGGGTGTGCTGCATCTATAGGCTTGCGTTGTTTTCTAGCGTCCGCAAGGTTCATGAAGTCCAAGGGAAAGAGGGCAAAGCCACGATGTGGGGTTCCCTTAGCAGTTGTACATAGCATATCACTGCAGAGAAGTCCGCCTGCTGGTTTAGGCCTAAAATCCTGTTGTAAAGTTTCTTGTAGGCCAGTTAGGGTTGTATCTTCACTCGTAAGTGTCTTTGTTTCCTCTTGTAACAGGGTGGAGACACATAGGCCCTCATTACAACCCTGGGGGTCCAAGACCGCCAGGGCTGATTTGACGGAAGCACCGCCAACAGGCTGGCAGTGCTTCCTGGTGTATTACGACCGCGGCGGTAGCGGCGCGGTCGCACCGCCGGGGCCGGTGGTTTTCCGCCACAATGGCCCCGGCGGTTGTAATCCGCCAGGGCAGCGCTGCTTGTAGCGCTGCCCAGGGGATTACGAGTCCCCCTCCCGCTAGCCTTTTTCTGGCGGTTTGAACCGCCAGGAAAAGGGTGGTGGAAAGGGGAGTCGCAGGGCCCCTGGGGGCCCCTGCACTGCCCATGCCACCGGCATGGGCAGTGCAGGGGCCCACTGACAGGGCCCCATGGAGCTTTTCACTGTCTGCATAGCATAGCAGACAGTGAAAAGCGCGATGGGTGCAACTGCACCTGTCGCACAGCCGCAACACCGCCGGCTCCATTTGGAGCCGGCTCCTGTGTTGCGGCCGAGATCCCCGCTGGGCCGGCGGGCGGAAACTCGGTTTCTGCCCGCCGGCCCAGCGGGGATGTCCAAATGGCCACCGTGGGAGTGCAGCCGCATTGGCGGCCGCACAGCGGTTACAACTTGGCGGGCGGTAATGTTCTAATGAGGGCCATAGGCTCTCTTTATGCTCCTGTGGGGAAATCCAGATTACCTCCACGCTGACGGCTCCCATCCTACCACCGCAGAGGGGGATATCCGTTCACCATATTATGACACACACACACACCAATCCAACAGAATACAGCTACAGACACAAATCCGCCTGCCCAAAGGTCAGTGATAAAGTGGTGGCATCAAAACCCACACCGTTATGCCAACAGAACAACGCCACCACATTATGACACACGAATCACCACGGCGGGCATTCAACGGCAGTAAACCATTTGCGGTACATACCGTCGCGCTCACAATGGACACCCTCAGACAAAATAACACCACATTGGATAATTCAAACAACACACACCTGACACCCATGCACACACCACACCCACACCACTATAAAACACACACCCACATTACCCACAAATTCTTACAAATGCAAATCATTGTCACGAGACTGACATCAAGACCACTGCCACAACTACATACACTCACCACATACACCCATACATCCTTCACGCACCCCACTTCACACACCCCAACACATTACCAAACACACCCTCACCAACACGCATCACATAACACCGATGCCACTACAAAGGCTCCCCGGTTTCACTGATGAAGATTTAAGGGTCATGGTGGAAGAAATTGTCAGGGTAGAGCCACAGCTATTTGGAGCACAGGTGCAGCAGATATCAATAGCCAGGAAGATGGAGCTATGGCGGAGAATCGGGACAGGGTCAACCCTGTGGGACAGCACCCCAGAACAACGTATGACATCAGGAAGAGGTGGAACAACCTACGGGGGAAGGTACGTTCCATAGCAGCAAGGCACCAGCTCTCTATACAGAGGATTGGCGGAGGACCCCCACCTCCTCCCCCACAACTCACAGCATGGGAGGAGCAAGTCTTGGCATTACTGCATCCTGAGGGCCTGGCTGGAGTCAGAGGAGGACTGGACTCTGGTAAGTCAACTTTCAACAATTATCCCCCCCTACCTGCATGCCATCACATACCCTCACTTCCATCACTCCACTACATCCCACACATTCCACCATCACATCTCTCTAATCCCAATGCCTAGCCCTGCATGCTATACTAATGCATGGACACCCCTCACAGCCCTGCATGGACACTCATCACTAAGCATACACAACATAGGAAAACTAACAATCCCACCACACACCAACATTCACAAGTGAAAGCTGGCAGGGCAACACCAACCATAGAGTGGAAGCCAGGGATGTGAAATATGTCATACACATGAAGCACAATACATCATTTACATCCCCACAGGTCTCCCAGCCAATGTCACTGGAGAAGAGGTGCCAGCACTATCCAGTCCCCCAACTGAAGAGGCCCACAGTGATGACAGTAACTCTGGTCTCCAGGATCTGGATGATCTACCTGGCCCATCAGGGACCACTGGACAGCTGGTTACCCAAGCCCAGTCACAGACCACCACAGAACACCACAGAACATCCCCCATCAGGAAACAACACCACAGCACCCACCCAGCGTACCCAAACCTATGTCCCCAGGACATGTCAATCAGCAGTGTGCCCACCTGTACAGGGACCCCAGGCCACACCTTGCCCCCAAGACAATCAGGGACCTGGGTCAGTGGCAGTGGGCACACTGTTCAGGGGACAGAGACACAGGCCAACAGGGACACTGGGAGGACTGCTGTGCACCAGGGGGAGGACAGGACCAGGGAACTGACTCTTCAGGAGGCGCTCTATGAGATCCTAGGAGCCCATCAACATTCCCAGGACACGATGGGCCAGATCCTAGACAACGTACAGGAGAACAGGCGGCTGCAGGAGGGACAGTATCAGGGGATCAGGGAGGACTTGCAGGCCATCAACAACACCCTGATCTCCATAGCAGGGGTGCTGGCAGACATGGACAACATTATGATGGAGGCAGTGTAACACCAGTGGGCCCCTGCCACTAGCCAGTCATCTGAACAGCCTTCCACTTCCTCTGCCGCTAGTGCCCAGCAGGCCCTGCCACAGGACTCACAGGCCACCAGCACCCTTCCCCCTGCAGAAGGTGAACCACCTCGCAAACGTTCCCTGCGATCCAGACAGAAGCCAGAGACAATTGCTCCCCACCAGGAAATGAGAATCTCCTAATTGTCCCCGTGTGTCCCAGTCAGTCACCCGTTGCTCCCCTTCCTATGTTCCCTTGGATAATGCACCTGTGCTACGTACAGACTGGAACTATACCCTGGACTTTCCTCCATCCTCACCCCATCCCATTGCACTTCCCCCTCCATATATTAGCAGTACAATAAACACCCTTTGAAATAAATCGATTTTGAGTATGTCATGTATTTCAAATATGTATTGATTGAAACAGGTACAATCAGTGCAAATGAACTGTACATAGAATGAGCATAGAATCAATGATCTGTAGCTGGCTGCTGTGATCACACCAGGAGTATTTGTCAAATCACCAACATCTGCAAAATGAATAGTCAGAGGTAACAGTAAGTAGGCATGCCAATGCCACACAGAATACAACCAAAGTAATTGAAATGTAAAGTTGCACTGTCTCACCTGTGTGTCATTGGAAGTACTGATGGATTACAGATGTTCTGTTGTTCTCATCCTCACTGTCCACAGGGTCCCCTACTGCCACAGGGGCATCTCCAGTCTCCTCCTACAGAAAAGGGACATGGTGTCCGAAGGCCAGGTTGTGCAACATTCAGAATGCCACCACTATCTGGCAGACCTTGTTGGGTGAGTAGCACAGGGATCTACCTGTCAGATGGAGGCACCGGAGCCTGGCCTTCAGGAGGCCAAAGGTCCTTTCAATGATCCTTCTGGTTCGCCCATGTGCCTCATTAAAGGTTCTTTAGCCCTTGTCCTGGCATTCCTCACAGGGGTCAGCAGCCATGATAGGTTTGGGTAACCAGAGTCACCTGCAAATATTGAGGGACAACATTTAGCCACATACTATCCTACATGGCCCACACCATAAGCATACACTAACATATACTGGGTGGAAACCAGAGCTCACCTACTAGCCACACCCTGTGCCTCTGTAGTTGGGACATCACATTTGGGATGCTGCTATTCCTCAGGACAAAGGCATCATGCACCGACCCAGGACACTTAGCAATGATGTGGGAGATATAGTGGTCCGCCAAGCACACCATCTGCACATTCATAGAGTGGAAACTCTTACGATTCCTGAACACCTGTTCATTCTGGCGGGGGGTACAAATGCAATATGTGTACCGTCAATCGCCCCAATTATATTGGGGATATGTCCCATTGCATAAAACTGGGCCTTCACAGTTGCCAAATCCTCAACCTGGAGGAATGCAATGTAGCTGCTCATGTGTTTTATCAGGGCAGACAACACTCTTGTCAGCACTATTGAGAACATTGCCTGTGACATTCCTGCTGCCAAGCCCACTGTCACTTGGAAAGAACCAGTTGCCAGGAAATGGAGAGCTGCTAGCACTTTCACAAGAGGGGGGGGGGGATCCCAGTGGGATGACGGATAGCAGATATCAGGTCAGGCTCCAATTGGGTACACAGCTCTGTGATTGTGGCCCTGTCCAGTCTATAGGTGAGGATAATGTGCCTGTCCTCCAGTGTAGCCAAGTCCACCAGGGGTCTGTACACAGGGGTATGCCTCCGTCTCCTATTCATCCGCAGTGGTAGGTAGCTAAGGGACAAAAGAGTGAGGAGGCTGTCACAATCTGAACAATGGAGCCACAACAGTAGTCACAGTAGTCTGCAATCTGTAAACATGTCATGGGACAGTGCAATTTGTCAAGTATGTGCCTGTTTATCCTGTGACACCACAATATTCCATAGCGCCCCCTCTCCCCCGAAATTACATCCGCCTGTTCTGTGTTGAGGGACAGGTAGAAGTGAGGTAATGTCACTGACATTGTGCGACGTGGCAGGAGGCGGTCAGGAACCGCTGTGCAATTCCTCATTGGTTATAATTGGGCCCCATGGGGTACAGTGGCCAGTATGGACTGCTGTATGGGCCTCCAGACCAACAGGTGAGCACACTGTGGGCACAATGCAAGTGGCATGAATGCATGGAGGTGTGTGTGAAGGCATTGTGTAAGGCGGAGGGATGTCCTCTGGGTTGGGTACACGATGAGTGAGTGCTGGGCTATGTGTGTGCCAATAGTGATGGAAACGGGTATGGTGGGCCATTCGTGTTACTGGCTGGACTATTTGTCTAATGGTGTTCTCCTGTCTGTATTACCTCTGCAGGTCAGTGCCCATCAAATGAAGGGTATATGGCATTCCATCGCCAAGGAGGTGCGGACCCTGGGGTCTATGGCAGGCGGAGCACCCACTGACGCAAACGGTGGGAGGACCTGAGACGCTGGGCACAGAAGACCACAGAGGCCCAGCTGGGGATGCCCTCCCAATGAGGAAGGGGAGCCCGTTGGACCCTGACCTCCAGATGGCCTGCATACCTGAGGTGGCCTAACCAGAACTGGATGGGCGCTTGAGGGCATCACAGCAGCCACAAGGGGGTAAGTACAGTGGCCATCATTGAAAGAAACAGCTGGAGGGGTGGTATCCGGGTGGTGGTTGTGTGTCAGTGGGTGCCCCTAGGCCAGGCCAGAAATAGCAGCGTAGGTCCTCTGCTGGTAAGGTTCTGAAGGGGAAATACTGCCTACCTAGCTTGTTAGCATCCACTTCTGGTCAGGGCTGCGTGGGTCCCAGCTGTGCTGCAGTTGGCGATGTGTGCTCCTACTCATGTCTTGGTAGCTAGCAATATCACTGGTAGTGCAATGCATAGTGCGTAGACCTGTTCCCTGTGTGTGAGGGTGCTGTGTATGCCAACTGTGGTATTGGTGCAGTCATTGACCCAGTGTATCCTTTGACTCTCTCTCCCCTTTCTTGTTTTGTCATCCTGTCCTTATGTGCATTGGCATCATCTGGCGGAGGAGCAGAGGCACCGGCGATGGAGGGAGCTGCATCCCACAGGACCTAGGAGGCAGAATCCACCGACGCTGAGGGCACTAGTGAGACGGAGTGCAAGGGGAGCATCACGGCTGAAACCGTAGGGGACAATACAGACTCAGATACCTCCTCCGATGGGAGCTCCCTGGTGGTGGCGGACACTTCTGTGACCACCCCAGCTACAGGTACAGACACCAACCCCGGTACCAGCACCACCCTCCCAGCAGCCCCTCATCCACTACCTGCATCTTCACCACACCAAGCAGAACATACACCTCAATGGCAGACACCTACACAACATCCATGCACACATCCCCTGTGTCCTCTTCCACTGTGTCTGCCCCCCTCCTAAAGTACACAAACGCAAGCACTCAGACACCCAACAGCCATCCACCTCACAACAGCATACAACACATGCACCTGCACCCAAATCCAGCAGACAAACACCTCCACTCCCATTACTTCTCACTCTTCCCGCCCCAATGTCCCTAAAAAGCTTTTAATTTCCCAGATTGACGTCTTCCCTACCCCTCCCCCCGTCCTGCACGTATGGCCAGGGTATCAAGAACCCAGCCAAGCACCTCAGCCAAACAGTCCATGGGCACAGTTTCAGAAGCAATTACTCATGGTGAAAAGGATTCCAGGCCACAAATACTGAAGGGTAAGGAGCCTGCACCAGCCAGCTAGAAGGGGAAGGAGCCTGCACCAGCCAGCAAGAAGGGGAAGGGGCCTGCACCACCCACCAAGAAGGGGATGGAGCCTGCACCAGCCACCAAGAAGGGGAAGGAGCCTGCACCAGCAGCTGTCACAGAGCCCCCACCACCAGCCGTGGTTCTGCAGCCATCAGAGAATGCAGGGGCTGAGCAGGAGCCTACCCCAACCACCACCACAGTGCAGCCATCGGAGGGTGCAGGGGCTGAGCAGCAGCCTCCCACGACCACCACCACAGTGCAGCCATCAGCAGGTGAAGGGGCTGAGCAGGAGCCTCCCATGACGACCACCACAGTGTAGCCATCAGAGGGTGCAGGGGCTTAGCAGCAGCCTCTGACAACCACCACCACAGTGCAGCCATCAGAGAGTGCAGGGGCAGAGCAGGAGCCTCCCACGACCACCACCACAGTGCAGCCCTCAGAGGGTGCAGGGGCTGAGCAGGAGACTCCCACAACCACCACCACAGTGCAGCTGTCACTGCCAGCGGACGCCATATGATCCATCCTCCATGGGCTGCTGTGTGGCCTGCCCCCATCAGAACCAGTGGGGTGTTCACTCCCCAGAGAGACTGTGGCCTTGCACTCTCCAGGACCGAGCACATGGCATGTTTCCCCCTCCAGAACAGTGGGAAAGACACCCACTCCAGAGACTGTGGCCCATCACTCCCCAGGACAAAGCACAGGGCATATTGCCCCCTCCAGAACCAGTGGGCAAGTCACCCACGTGAGAGACTGTGGCCTTGCACTCCCCAGGACAAAGCAATGGTCATGTTGCCCCTTCCAGAACCAGTGATCTTCTTTCACATCCAGCTGAGGTGCCCCCCCACCCCGTGGTGCCTGCCTATTTGCCAACTGATGGCCCTGCAGTGTTCCCTCCGTATTGGTGCAGGGATCAAGTGGGGCCTTGAACTTTGCCCTGTGGCCATGTGGCCCCTGTGAACTGTGGACTGGGCAGTGGCCCTATTTTTCTAAATTAGTACATATCTGTTGCATTGCCACAATGAGTTATTATTTTTGATGTTGATCTTATTACAATCTCTTTAGTCAAGCTCAAAAGAGCCATAAAAGACACAATCGATTGCAAACATCATAATCGTAATAAAAACGTAATAAATAGAGGTAAATTACAGATATAAAAAACAGATTAAAAAAATGTATAATGATTTATTCAATTCCTGTTGTCCTTGCATTATTCAGCCAATTATCGGGGACAATTTGTTTTCTTGTGCTGCTGGTTGTGTGTATGGCGTGTGTGTGTGGGGTATGTGTTTGCTATGCCATAATATGGTGGGTGGAACTTTGTCTTCCGCCTGGTTGTAGGTGGCTACCTCTGTGTTGGCAGTTGTTTCTGCCCTGGCGGTCGGTGTGCTACATTGCCTGTATTTCGGAGATATCACCGCCAAGGTCATAATTTGGCGGTACTTACCGCCACCCTGTTGGCGGTATTACCGCTACTTTATCACCAACCGCCAGGGTCATAATGAGGGCCATTATTCCTATTACAGAGCGGATATCTCCATCTGGAATTGGTGAATACCATCTAGGCACAGAGTTGTGCCTAGGCATGGGTGGAAATCCGCATGTGTGGGTATCTCTGCACTAGATTTCCCTACATGATAGGGTCCAATATCTGTGCATTGTCTGGTATACCCAAAGCATGACCATAAATTGTCAGCAAAACAGCAATGGCCGCCAATAAAAATAATCTCCAAAATAGCACAAACTTACATATGGTTCTGAAAAATGCCCCTGTGCAAATGAGTGTAGGTCGAGAGGCATAGCACAACCTGATAATTTATAGTAATCACAATTAAGGCCCTTTTTCAGAGTTGCTAGGTAATTTCTGACTTGGCCTGTAGTAGGAATTACCACATGGATCAGGTTTGCAAATGATTCTGAAACATTGCACTCCAGATTTTTGTGAATTTTACCAGGAAATACTAGGTGAAATGTATGTGGTAAAATGACCAGGAATATGCAACACACATGCAGGACTTTGGTCCAGATGTAGCAAGCATTTTGCATGGTGCAAACTGCGAAAATCGCAGTTTGCGCCATGCAAAATGCAGATTGCGATGCACATTCACAATTTGCTAGTCGGTACCGATTCGCAAATTGTGAATGCGACTCGCAAATAGGAAGGGGTGTCCCCTTCTTTTTGCGACTCGCATCGCGATGCTAAATTGCTTTGTGACGGCGAATGCGGTCGCAAAGCAATTCGCAGTTACCGCCAGTGTCACACTGGTGGTAACCCATCCGCAAAAGGGAAGGGGTCCCTATGGGACCCCTTCCTCTTTGTGAATGTTGCCCAAAATGTTTTTTCAGAGCAGGCAGTGGTCCAGTGGACCACTGCCTACTCTGAAAAAAAAGAAACCAAATGTTTTTTTTATTTTTTTATTTTGCAACTCGTTTTCCTTTAAGGAAAATGGGCTGCAAAATAAATAAAAAACTGCTTTATTTTAAAAGCAATCACAGACATGGAGGTCTGCTGTATTCAGCAGGCCACCATCCCTGTGAGTGCAAGGACCGTTCTGCATCCGAATTTGCGATTCGGAAATTGCGAGTCGCACCGACTCGCAATTTCTGAATCGCAAATTTGGAACTTGCTACATGTGGCCCTTGGTGCAGAAACCCAAACCTACTGGGATATCTTGGGAAAGCACAGTAATAAAAAACTTGCTTATTAATCCCACTTTATTAGGCTTTCTGTTTACAATAAGAACGACACATCAGTAGCCCTGTAATTCCCAGAAAAAAAGCCCTAAAAGGGTTCGTTCTACAGCCGTTGGAGTTCCACTGACATTGTGATTCTTGCTCCTTATTGGCAATTATTCCATTGTATCCCCTTTGGCAATATCAAAAGCTTGACACAACTTCAGTTTTCCATGAACCTGCTTACCCTGGCCTATCTCTGGGGCTGTAGCGAGTATAGTCAACAAAGCTAAAATGTTTGAGTGGCGAAGACAACTTCTGGGTTTACTGAAGATAGGGTGGGGAAGGGTTACTCCCGTGTAGACGTGCACTTTTTGGAATTAGAAGTTGTTAACCATGCTTAAGAATAAGGACTGGAGATGCACTCAATATGCTCTGGTGTGATCAGAGCAGGAGTCTATACTAGTGCCTTCACTTAGGCTAACTTGTAGAGTATTCACCTGGCACCAATGTGGCCTAATGTTCTTCTTGGCAATGTGCAGTGTTAGGGAGACCCTGTTATAGCCCAAGCTACCAGCATTCCTATTAGATATGTCAGCCTCATGGTGGTCTTCCCCCCACACATTTTGTCTGTTTCCCTCCATTTCTACTGAATTTTATTTTTGTTGACCTTAGAGCTCTGTGCATTTTACTACTGCTAACCCACGCAAAAGTGCTTGTGCTGACTCCCCAAACCATGGTATAATTGTTTTACACTTTATTCACACATTGAAATTACTTGTATGTCCCCAGTAAAGTGGTATGCCATACACCCTGGGCCTGTAATTAAATGCTGCTGCCTGCAGCACTTATTGTGCAGTCCACTTAAGTAGCCCCTAAAACATGTCCCAGGCCTGCCATTGCAGCCTGAATGCAGTTTTAAACTGCCAATTCAACTTGGCAATATAACCCCCTTGTCAAGCTGTATAACCCCTTTTATTGCATGTACGTCACTTCTGGCAGTCCATCCTTGACCTATATGATAACATTGGGTTGCCTTACTACATTTAATAAGTGCTACATTTTGACTGGGACTAGATAAGCATGTTTGGTATTTATGAAACTGCAATGCAAAACCCACTTTTTTTGTAAAGTTGGATTTTAAATTACAATTTTTTAAAATGCCTCTTTTAGAAAGTTGGCATTTTCCTGCCCTTTGCAATTTGGTGCCTGCAGCCTCTCCTAGGTGACATGACTAGATGACTTGCATGTACGTCACTCCTGGCAGTCCTACTTCAAAGAAGACACCAGGTATAAAAACAGGGCCCTCAGGCCAACTCTCAGATCACTCTTTGGATCTAGAGAAGGACTGTCAGAGGACCCCCTGCTGCTGTGGCTTGCTTGTGCTCCACAAGACTGATTTGCTGCACTTGAAAGGTCTGCTTTGCTGCCTGGAGCCTGGCTTGCACCCTCAGAGGCCCTCCTTGGTGCTTGGGCCCTGCTAATCCACCTGAACCTGAAGGACTACCAGATTGACTCCACAGACTAGTATGCTGGCCTCCTGATCATAGTCACAGGAACATAGCAAGCTCACACTTGGAGCCAGCCTGAGTGAGTCCTAACTGCCCAAATGGTGCCTCTCCAGCCCTGGACTCATGGTGGTGGTGTTAAAAGTGCCCATATAGCCAAAATTCAAACCTTCGAGTTAGAACATTTTTGGCTAAAAACTGCTCCGAGATCCGAGGGAAGGCCGGGATGAACCTTCTTGTCTATCCATGCAAGGTACATGGCCGGTATTCCTAACCTCACAGTTGCTTCCGTGATGTTTTTCTCCACCGCAGTAAATCCTGTTCAGCGGTCCTTCGTCAAAGGAGTATTTGGCTTCCTGGAACTATTGTTGACTACAGCCTCCTGCCTCATTCCAGTGGTGATTTCTGACTAACATAAAAGTGATTAAGTCACTAAGGCCTTCATTACAACCCTGGCGGTTGGTGATAAAGCGACGGTAATACCGCCAACAGGCCGGCGGTAATAAATATGAAGTTATGACCACGGCGGAAACCACTCAGACAGACAGCCACTTTAACACACCAACCGCCAGGACAAAACCAACAGACACAATGGTGGTAACTGGCAACAGCCAGGCGGAAGACAATGTACAGCTCACAGTAAATTAACACACCTATCCGCCACCTTTTCCGGGGCGGTACCAACGACATCAAAAGCCTGGCGGACACAGAGCACAGAAGTCAAAGGATTCACCATTGGAGACACAAGGAAGAACCACGCCGCCATGGAAACAGAAGCGCAAGTCTTTCCGATGATCTTCTACATCATGCCCCACCACGAACACCAACGCCGGCGAAGACGACGATGGTGAGTATAGCCGCCTAGCACACAAGGGAGGGGGAGAGGAAAACAACAGTGACACACACATGCGACACCCCCACCCCCAACCCCAAACCCCACCCCCAACACCACACACACACAACCAGATGCAGTAACATAACATATATACCCCGTACCCCTCAGGAATAAAGCAAGGACAACTACTATAGTGTAAAAAGGCTGTAATAAGATGAATATAGGTGAAATACGTGCATCCAAATAAAAATTTATGTACATATTTACAATGCAAGGGAAACTGCCCAGTCCTCAATGTCTGTGGGCCACAGGGCCACATCACAAAGTCCAAGGCCCAACCTCACTTCTGTAACAACATGGAGAGAACACTGCAGGGGCATCAGGTAGAAAATAGACAGGCACCTCAGGGGGATGGTGAATGGGGGGGCACCTCAGCCGGAAGATGGTACAAAGGCACTGGTCCTGGAGGGGGCAACATGCCCTGTGCTCTGTCCTGGGGAGTGCAAGGCCACAGTCTCTGAAGTGGGTGATTTGCCCACTGCTTGGTCCTGGGGAGTTCAAGGCCACAGTTTCTCAAGTGGGTGATTTGCCCACTGCTTGGTCCTGGGGAGTGCAAGGCCACAGTCTCTCAAGTGGGTGATTTGCCCACTTGTTCTGGAGGGGGCATTGTGCCTGGTGATCTTCATCCTGGGAAGGATGGGGTGAGTGGATGGCTTCTCCACTGGTTCTGGAGGGGGCATTGTGCCCAGTGAGCTTCATCCTGGGAAGGATGGGGTGAGTGGATGGCATCTCCACTGGTTCTGGAGGGGGAAACACACCCTGTGATGCAGATCTTGTGGAGTGCAAGGTCACAGTCTCTCACCTAGGTGTCAGACCAACAGGATTTGCTGGGGCCAGGCCGCACTACAGCCCATGGACGCAGAACTACACACTGTCCGCCAGCAGTGATGGCTGCTCAGTGGTGGCAGTGACGGTGCTGGTGGCGGTGCTGGCAGTGGTGGCAGGAGGCTCCAGCCCTTCCCCTGCAGCCTCGGACGGCTGCCCACTGGGGCTGCTGCTGCTGGCAGTGGTGCTGGTGGCAGTGCTGACAGTGGTGGGGGGAGGCTCCAGCCCTTCCACTGCAGCCTCAGACGGATGCCCACTGAGGCTGCTGCTGGCAGTGGTGCTGGTGGCGGTGCTATCAGTGGTGGGGGAATCCTCCAGTCCTTCCCCTGCAGCCTCAGACGTCTGAACCACCATGGTTGGTGGGGGGGGGGCTCCGACAGAGTCCCTGCATCAGGCCTCTTGCCCTTTTTGCCTGCTGGTGCAGGCCCTTTGCCCTTCCTGCCAGCAGCTGGGGATGGCTCCTTGCTCCTTTTGTCAGCAGCTGGGGACTGCTCCTTGCCCTTCCTCTCAGCAGCCGGGGATTGCTCCTTGCGCTTCCTTTTACCATCTGGGGGTGCCTCCTTGCTCTTCCCTGCAGCAGCTGGGGGTGCCTCCTTGCCCTTCCTTGTAGCACTTGGTGCAGGCACCCTCTCAGTGTGGCTTCCTGGTGTCAGGGATATCCTCCCACTTGGTGAAGCTGTGGAAACTACTGTGCCCCTGTGCTGGGTGGCTAAGGCGCTTGCCTGGGTTTTGACCACTCTGGCCTGACGTGAGGGACGGGGGGACGAGGGCTAGGGAAGAGGTCAATATTGGCGAGGAAAAGCATCTTAGGGACATTGGGGCGGGAAGTGGGAGATGGTTTGGAAGTGGAGGAAGAAGGAGTGGTTGTAGGAGGTGTCAGTCTGCTGTTTTGGGGTGCAGGTGCATGGGCTGCATGCTGTTGTGAGGTGGATGGCTGTTGGGTGTCTGAGTGCTTGCGTTTGTGTACTTTGGGAGGAGGGGGTACAGACACAGTGGGCGAGGACACAGGGGACGTGTGCATGGAAATGGGTGGTGACTGCCAGTGAGGGGCGTGTGCTGCTAGGTGTGCTGGTGATGGGGTAGTGGATGAGGATGTAGTGCATGCAGGTGTGAGTGGAGATGCAACTGGGAAGGAGCTGGACAACGAGGAGGCAGTGTATGTTGGTATGTTTGCATCTGGATGATGTTTGTGTGAGTGCCTGTGGGATGAAGTGTGGATGAAGGAAGTTGGAGGGGGGAGGCTAGAAACAGGGACAATGGTTGCCATCTGAGAGGAGGCCAGAGCCTGGATTGATCTATGTTGGACCACCATGCCAGTGTGAATGCCGTCCAGGAATGCATTTGTCTGTTGCATTTGGGCTGCCAGCCCCTGGATGGCATTTACAATGGTTGACTGCCCAACAGAGATGGATCTCAGGAGGTCAGTAGCCTCCTCACTCAGGGCAGCAGGGCCAACCGGGGCAGGGCCTGAGGTGCCTCCGGCGAAGGAGATGCCCACCCTCCCGGGTGAGCGGGCACGAGAAACTCACTGCGGGGCTGCTGGGAGGACGGTACTGGTACAGGGGTGGCAGTTTTACCTGTAGCTTGGGTGGGCACAGAGATGTCCGCCACCACCAGGGAGCTTCCATCGGAGGAGGAATCCGTGTCCGAACTATCCCCTCCTATCTCCGCCATGGTGCGACCCGTTCCCTCCGTCCCACTGGTGCCCTCACCATTGGTGGATTCAACATCCTGGGTCCTGTGGGATGCAGCTCCCTCCATCGCCGGTGCCTCTGCTCCTCCACCAGATGATGCTAATGCACATAAGGACAGGGTGACAAAACAAAAAGGGTGGGAAGAGACAAAGGATACACTTGGTCAATGGCGGCAACAACCAACACTTGGTCAATGGTGGCAACAACACCACCATTGGCGTACATGACACACACACACAGGGAACAGCCCTACGTACTAGGCAATGCACTACCAGTCACAATGCTAGTCACCAGGCCATGGATAGGGACACCTAACGCCCATTGCAGCATACCTGAGACCCACAGACCAGTAGTGGATGCCTTCTAGCTTGGTTGGAGATATTTTACATCAGAACCCTGCCCAACATGGGACCTACTCTGCAATGTCAGGCCTGGCCTAGGGGCACCCACAGGCCCACATCCCCCACCCGGATACCACACCACCACCCTCAAGTAGTATATTGGGGCACTGTACTCACCCCCTTGTGGCTGCTGTGATGCCCCCAAGAGCCCGTCCAGCTCTGGATATGCCATAGCCAGTATGCGGGCCATCAGGAGGGTCAGGGTTCGACGGGCACCCCTTCCTCATTGCTAGGCCATCCCCAGCTGGGCCTCCGCCATCTTCCGTGCCCAGCGTCTCAGGTTCTCCCACCATTTACGACAGTGGGTGCTCCGCCTGCCATAGAAGCCCAAGGTCCGCACGTCCTTGGCGATGGCACACCATATACCCTTTTTCTGATGGGCGCTGACCTGCAGGGAAATGGTCCTGCCTGTTACACTCATGGCCCACCATGCTCCTTCCCATCCCCATTAGCACATACATGAACCACCATACATGCTGCACGCTGCCCAGGCCCATCCACCACACACCCCCTACATGAGGCCTTCACACCCCATGCATTGTACTCACGGTGTACTTACCTGTTGGTCTGGAGGCCCATACAGCATTTGGTACTGGGGTAGGACCCCATCCACCAGTCTCTCCAACTCCTCCGAAGTGAAGGCAGGGTCCCTTTTCCCAGACACTCGAGTCATGGTCGCTTCCAGACACGAACCAGTTCCAGACACAGGTCACAGCAGCACATGCAGTGTAGGTCCTCTCCTGTTGAAGGACAGGTAGCAAGTGAGTGAACAGATAGAAAATGGCGGTGACCCAGCAGGCTCTTACCTGGTGGGCAACCTCAGGCCATATGCAAAAATTCCACACCCACAAATCCACAGCGAGGACAAGAGGTGCGATCCGTGGCATATGGCTCAAATCCAGGGTGACATATAGGCATGGTGCAGAAATTTAAAATAAATCAACTTAAAACAGGTATTGTTAGAGGCAGTTTTTTTAAGGGCCCAGACTGCATCCATAAGAGAGTCAGTGAAATCAGAGCCCCATGCCAACCGAACCTGCAAAGGCCGTTGGAAAACATCTGCCACCATGACCTTCTACAGCAATGACACAAAGGGCAAGATGTAGCAAGCCTTTTGCGCCGCGCAAACTGCGAAAAACGCAGTTTGCGAGGCGCAAAAGGCCAAACGCGATGCACAACCGCAAATTGCGAGTCGGTACCAACTCGCAATTTGTGTCTGTGACTCGCAAATAGGAAGGGGTGTTCCCTTCCTATTTGCGACCGCATCGCCATGCAGAGTTGCTTTGGGACCGCGAATGCGGTCGCAAACCAACTCGCAGTTACCATCCACTTGAAGTGGATGGTAACTCATTCGCAAAAGGGAAGGGGTCCCCATGTGACCCCTTCCCCTTTGTGAATGCCCAAAAAAATAATTTTTCAGAGCAGGCAGTGGTCCTATGGACCACTGCCTACTCTGAAAAAACCGAAACTAAATGGTTTCGGTATTTTTTCTTTTTGCAGCTCGTTTTCCTTTAGGGAAAACGGGCTGCAAAAAGAAAAAAAAAACTGCTTTATTCAAAAAGCAGTCACGGACACCATCCCTGTGAGTGCCTAGACTCGCTATGGGGTCGCAAACTGCGACCCACCTCATAAATATTAATGAGGTGGGTCTTTGCGACCCCATAGCGAGTCGCAGAAGGTGTCTATGACACCTTTCTGCATCTCGTATTGTGAGTTGCAATTTGCGAGTCGCTATGACTCGTAAATTGCAAGTCGCAATTTTTCACTTACCTACATCTGGCCCTAAGTGCTGTCCCTGGACATGATGGGTACCATGGTGTACATCGTCCAGGTCTGACAAGCATTCTCTACCAGGCCAGCATAATCAAGAAAGCGACCGGGCCTCACCCCAAACTCTGCTTGAACATCCTTGAAGGAGATAAAGTGGTTAGGTTATAAATCCCCCAGCATTTTTGCAACCCAAATCCAACTATGCTTGGAAGGACATTTTGGCATCCATGCGCCAGATTGGAGCAAGGATCCATATCAGCAGTTCCTGGCAAAAAGGTGCCCTCTGTAGTATCACTGCCACCAGCCTCGGCCACACATGTGCAGTCTTTCGAACTACATATGGTAGTTCCTTCAATATATCTAACCCCTCCATCAACAAACGCTGGGAGGTCAGCTCTCCCAAATGCTGCAGCCAACAGCCACTTTTCCAATTACTGCCGTCAGCCATCCACAGGGTTGCATACTGCATAGGGGAAGCAAAATAATAATACTTCAGCCACTGCACTTCCAGACCCTCCATCTCATAACTCCTCTGAGGCCACCCTGCTACATTTACCCACCCAAAGAAGTGAGGTGAGTAATGAATCAGCTCCCTGAACATGCTAGAGGGCAGAGGGCATAGGACAATCTGAATTGTATGGAGACTACGCAGGAGAGGCACCATCTAAGAGACCGCAATTTCGTCCATAAGTGATAGCAGCAATGTGTTTCAAAACTTCCCAGAGGAACACAACAAATTCAGTGCCCTGCCATATTCTACCACAACTGTTTTTTTTCAGTAAAAAGGGACCAGCTCCCTCCTGAACCCTTGATCCGTGAGGCAGTCATCCAGGAGTCCAACCTAATCTGCACCTGGAAACAGTAGTAACTTCTTTTGATTAAGGCACAGCCCAGACAGCTCCCCTAACTCATCCAATTGGTGTAGAAAAATCCCAAGAGACTCTGTGGGATTCCTGAGATAAAACAGAGCATTATCGGGATACAGTGACAAGATGTGCCAGGTTGCTCCCAGTTTTATGCCCCAATCATACAATTCCTGGCATTCCAAAATCACCATAGGCTTGAACGCCAATGCAAACAATAAGGGTAATAACCTTGCTGAATGCCTTTCCCTAATTCCCAGCTATCTGACAAATGATGCCGTACCCAGACCATGGCGCTGGGACGTGTACAAAGTAAGTGGATCTACACTAAAAAATGCGTCCCAAAGCCCATGACCTTCCAAAACTTGAAGCAGTACCCCCAGGCCACAGCACCAAAAGTTTTTTCAATGTCAATCAAGACCAATGCCATTTCCTCACCCATATCTTCTACCTCATGTAATATGTGTGTAAGTTTCCTCAGGTTCCTCCTCATGTTACAACCCAGGATAAACCACACTGGTCCTCGTGCACCAGGTCCCTCGTGGCGGGACTTAGGTGGTTAGCCAATACTTTATACAGGATATTCACATCTGAATAAGTCATTGTAAGCAGTCAATATGCCACTGGATCCATCCTAGTCCTGCCTGGCTTTGGCAACATGCAGATATCCCGCTTACCTCAAGGTCAGAGGAAGTAACCCTGCCTCCCCACATTCCAGAAAAGCCTCAATAAGCCCCTGCCTGAAGGCTTCTGAGTAGTTCGGATAAAATTCTGTCAGGAAACCATCCCCTCTCTAGAGCCTTATTCTAAGGATGCATCTGCAGGTCATCGAGAGTAAGGTTTGAGTCCAAGTCAGTAAGCACCTCCCAAGCCACCCACAGGATCTTGAGTCACCCAATGAAAGCCTGAACCTAGTCATCTGTAATATATTAATTCCCCCTGTAGACTCCCTCCAAATGCTACTAAAACATGGCCACAACAGCGGCCTGGGAGGCCGCCAGCATGACATCTGCTGCAATCAAGTGTGATATAGGGATAATGGCCACCTCCCTATGTGAAATCCGGGTCAAAAGCCTACCTGACTTTTCACCCTCCTGATGCAACTGTTGGCGATACTGCTTCAATGTATATCTATCCAACCTGCCCCATGTGTCTGCAATGCGCCGGTGCACCACAGATTCATCCCATCAGAGCTCCGGGTAACATAAATACCGCTTCTGCAAATCAGCTAGTCCAGCCTCCTCTGTCTGGAGTTCCCTCCGCAATTGTCATTGCATCCCACACGTCAGCCCTATACACTGTCCACAGAACACAGCCTTTATGGCCTCCCATTCAGTGGCCTTGCTAGAAGTTGAATCCCCACTTACGCTCCCTATAATCAGTCAGTGCCTGGGACAGTGCCTCTCTACCTGCCATATGCGACAGGAAGTCAAGTGGAAATTGCCTCACCAGACTTTGCACTGCAGTCCCACCCCATTGCAGCTCACAAAAGACAGGGATATGATCAGACAAGAACCGAGCCAGATGTGACATAGTCACCTGATCATCAAGAGGGATCCAGGCCACCAACACTTGATGCATTCTATTAAATGTGTTATGAGTGAGGGAGTGACATTTGTATGCCTTATGCAGCGGGCGGAGCAAACACCAAACACCCGACAGACCCAAATTATGCATCACAGCACTCAAGGTGTCTGTCTTTTGAGGGTTTGTGCCCAGGCGAGGGGGAAGTCCACTGAGTGCCCCATCTAACACACAATTGAAATCCCCTGACCAAAGAAGGGGCACATCCACATCCTGGCTGACCAGGTCTTGAATGTTGTGAAAAATATTTGGGTGATCCTTGTTTGGAGCATTGGTGTTAAATAGGGAGATGGCCTTTCCACTCATCATCCTTTGAATTAGCACATATCGACCCTCAACATCAGCCACTATACAATGAGCATACTGTAAAAGACTCACAGCAATCTCATACTCCTGCACCCAAAGCTAATCCAGTAAATAGAGATAGTCAAGTACACAATATGGGAATTATGTTTGCACCCGGTCAGTCAACACTTTTTTCGGTAAAAGTCCACTGCAACACAGGAGGTGCCAGACACCAGGCCAGCTGAGGGGAGCACATCAGGCCCCCATCAAGCACTTGCAGGAGATCTGTTTCTACCACCAGCATGGTGCCATCTTTCTGAATCGTGACCCGCCAGGAAGCTAATTTTTCATGGCTCCCTCTGGGACGGGCCCCTCCAAGAACCATGGCCAGACCCAGCGCCCGAACCTGAACATCTGGCCTCCCCCAGCCGGCTACCAGACGTCCTTTCACAAAGTTCCAGCCAATCTCAGACTTCATCCAGGTGCTCAAAGAAATGTGGTTTCCCCTGCGAAATAACTTTCAGTTTCGAAGGATACAGCAGCATATACTTCCACTTAAGAGTGCTCATGTTTTGTTTCATAGCTTTAACTGATATTCGCTGCTCGTGTACCTTCCTAGTATCATCAGGATATATGGTTATCCTACATTTCTCAAATATAGGGACCTGCTGCTCCCTGGCAGCTTGGAATATACAATCTCTGTTGAGGTAGTTCAGGATTTTAGCAATAATGGCCCTCGGAGGTGTGCCAGGCAGGGGAGGTGGCACCAGAGCCCTTTATACCTGTGCACCCAGACAAAAAATCTAGGAGGTCCTGCAACTGAAGCGGCTGTCCCATCCATCGTTCCAAGAACATCTCCACAGAGGCACCCTCAACCTTGCCCAGGAACCACATTACTCGAATGATACTGCGGTTGGAGTGGCCCGCCACATTCTCCATCTTATATTCCAACCCCATGGTAAGAGTCAACATTTTAGCTATTTGTTGTTTTAGTGCAGAAACACCCCCTGAAGACTATCAATGTTACTCGCTTTCACATTGCCAGACACTTTCTGCAGGTCACCATAAGGAAATTGACATCAATAAAAACTTACTCAATCGTATTTTCTAGTGCCATCCTAGAATCCTTGATTGCTACCAGCAATGTGCGCGAAGGTTCCCCGTCTTGCCTCCGGGATGCACCTCCAGAGTCTGCACCATCCAGAGGGGGAATCCTCTGGGATGACTATCTGGCTGTAGACTACTGTGTGATAGTGTTGCTGGAGTGTGAGAGCACAGACTTCTCCATCCCCATGGTACATGACCCCAGCATTCGCAATACGGGCCCTACAATTGCCCAGTGGACAGCAGGTATTAGTGGGCCACCCAGGACCTCAGGGCCTGGCCCAACACACACCCTCAAGCAAGTGCCACTCTCCATATCTGCGCCAGTGCCCATTAAAGTGCTGTAAGGCTATAGACTGAGCCCACAGGAGCACAGATACTGTATAAGGGTGCCGGCTCCTCCGCCACCACCAGGTCCTCAGTGGACAAAGACCCCAAGTAGCCCTCACCAAGCCAGTCACCACACAGTCAATGGTGATTCTGCAGCACACGTAAAAAGAGCAAAATGCCAAGAATGATTGTTTATGTGCAGGAAGATGTTCCTTACAGATAAACATTCATTCAATAATGACCTTTTGCTACTTCTATGTGTGCTGCATTCTTCAGCGCACATAGAAGTAACAAATTGGCATTTTAGATTGTTTATGTGCAGGAAGGGACACCTTCATGTACATAAACAATCATTCCCTTCAACTCAGTCACCCTTGCACTATGGTGCAAGAATATCTGCGTTGGCAGCTAATTTTAGCTCCAGCTCTAGGTGAAACACAAGGGTGGTGCGTATTTGTGTATATACGGCACATCCCTGTGTCTCAGAAGTGATGCAGCACGATGCTGCCAATGGTGCCGCAGTGCCACGCTGTGCCACTCTTGTGTAAGATTGCCCCTTAATTTTTAAAACTTAAGCACTAACCACACAACCATTTGTGGTTTTATATGTAGAGAAATATTGGAAGTCTGCTCTGTAAAAGCGTTCACCCTGAATCGATTTTGTTAGTTATTAAAATAAGTGATTTCTTCAATTGTCCATTCTGACATGTTGAATGGCATTCATAATGGAAAAAACCTGTGCAGTCTTTTTTCACGATCACATAGATCATTCGGTAGCTGTTTGCAATGATGAGGCACTCAGGTTCTCCATTTTGCTCTCAATCTCAACCATATTGCTTTGTTTTGTTTCTTGCTTTGCTCTTACCTATTCAAAATTCTTATCTTCACACTCCAGGTCGCACCTCTCCTCCCTTCACCTTCTTGTTGCTTTTCTTTGTTACCTCTCTCCTTAACTCACCTACAACTTTGCAAGTCTTTCCTCCCCTCCTTTCATCACTCATGCTTCCTCACCCCCACTTCTGCCCTTATTCCTCCCTACCTATTTTCCTTTCCTGTTCCCCACACCTGGGTCTGCTCCTCTTTTCTAATCATGTATGGGCTGAGTACAAAATAGTCTCCTACAATCTTATTCTTAAAAATCATATTGCCAAACACCTCCTTCCTGTCTCTAATGAAGAGTCTAGCAGCTTCTTTTCACACTGGGCCTAGGATCTGATACTCATTCTGGTGCATTTTTGCATGATTATCATCATCAGATTTCGATCAAGAAGATTTTTAGAGAATTTGCTAATTCACCAACATCAGGATTCCACTGTTTTCCATTTGGTCTCCCTGCTTCTCTTATGCCACTAAGCTTAGGTGGCTGCACCAGTGAGAGGAGTTGAGAACTTCTCATCTTGTTGGTTGTGTGAGGATGCAGGCTTCTCTTATGTTGCGTTCTATTTGCTGAATTGTCTTGAACACCCTTTTAGAAAATATGTGGAACCGCTGTTAAAGACCCATTAAAAATGAGTATAGCACTATAATCAAGAAGTAAAGTGTCCTAAAGAAGGAACCAAATTATATAGCATTCAGAGCAACCTCTTTTTTGGTGATCTCAATCTGGTATATTTCTCATATATTTCTGTATCATTTCACTGAAATAAAGGTGGTCTTCACTGAAAACAGTGGTCTAAATGAGAAATACTTGTGAATAGAGCAATCACTGCTTTCCCAGCTGGTGATTCACAAAAGATGACACACCTCCCATAGGTCGATGAACCCCAGTTTCACTTGCAGTAAATTGGCATGCATTAAGAAATATTTCATAGATATATTCTCGGATAAATATTAATCCCAGTCGTTAAGTATTTTGTGCACAGCTGCACTGAAGTTCTACTCCAAGTAGGTAATAAAGTCAAGCTTTAACTCAGATATAGCTCTGCTTTTAGCACTAAAGAAGGTAATAAGCGAAGGGCCAAGAAAAGTGATCTAACTGAAGGGTAATACTAATGAGAGTGTGCTCGATCACCATGTTTTCAGTTTAGAAACTCTGGGCATATTTACAATACGGGGCACCATGGTGCAAGGACCAAAGTTGCCTCAGAAATTATGACCCATCTGTGGGAACTTTGCCATAACAAATCAGCCCCGAAAGTGGCGCATTTCTGAATTTGGCCTCAGAACTGACACAGCTTCAGTGATGTGCCGACATTTAGAGGTGCTGCATCAGTTTTCATTGTCGCAAGTAGCCTAATGTTTTTGGACCAATGTAAAAGACTGTAAAAAGGTGGAATATCACCTTCTACACTTTTACATTGGTCCTGGATGTAGGAGGTTATGCATGCAGTATGTCTGTGTCACAGTGCTGTAGGCATAGCATACTTATGTGTATGTAGAGACCTGACTATGTGTGACATGCGGAGTGACAGTGTAATGTAAATGAACACAGTATGTGCTTGGAGTGCGAAGTGGAAATACTTGTTTTATCTACCTTAAGTGTGTACTTACCTGTTGTCCTTGCAGTAAGCAGGCCTGGAATTGGAGACCCCTTCTTTCATGGAAAAGTGACAATCCTGGCCTGTCCCTTTACAAAACATACACAACGACACATAGCCTTGCTGTAGTGGATGATGAAATCATAGGTGCCATGGTCCCAGCTTGGTCAAGGGGTCCTATACCATTATTCTCACCTGTACAGGACCACTAATAGTGGAGTGGGTGTAAAATACAGAAATATTCCAGTGTGTAAAGTGACTTCAGCTGGTCAGATTCCTATTGAAAAGCCACTGCATAATTTTTACATCTAGGTTGAGGAATTTTGACACATTTTTGTCAACAACGCGTCCCTTCCCTAAACTTGTAAATATGGATGTGTCAGTTCTGTGTGGAAGTTTCAGAGGGAAAGCCTACCTTGCACATATATGATTAGCCTAACCTGATGCAGCCAGTTGTAGAGCAGGTAAAACATGTCACAGGACAGAAAGAAGCCTTGCATTATGTTGCATTATATTTACTTTGTAAATATGTGTCACTGAATGCGCTGCCGCTGCATAAAAAAAATTATGGGGCATATTTATACTCCGTTTGCGCCGAATTTGCGTCGGTTTTTTCGACGCAAATTCGACGCAAAACTAACTCCATATTTATACTTTGGCGTTAGACGCGTCTAGCGCCAAAGTTCATGGAGTTAGTGTCATTTTTTTGCGTGAACACCTTCCTTGCGTTAATGATATGCAAGGTAGGCGTTCCCGTCTTAAAAAATGACTCCGATGCTATTGCGTCGGATTTATACTCCCGGGCAAAAATGACGCCCGGGAGTGGGCGGGACTAAAAAACCCGCAATTGCGCCGGGTTTTAGCGCCTGGGTCAGGGCAGGCGTTAAGGGACCTGTGGGCTCAGAATGAGCCCAGAGGTGCCCTCCCAAGCCCCCAGGGACACCCCCTGCCACCCTTGCCCACCCCAGGAGGACACCCAAGGATGGAGGGACCCATCCCAGGGAAGAAAAGGTAAGTTGTGGTAAGTTTCTTTTTTAAAAAAATGTTGTGGCATAGGGGGGCCTGATTTGTGCCACCCTACATGCCACTATGCCCAATGACCATGCCCAGGGGACAGAAGTCCCCTGGGCATGGCCATTGGGCAAGGGGGCATGACTCCTGTCTTTGCTAAGACAGGAGTCATGTTAATGGCGTCTGGGCGCAAAAAAAAAATTGCGCAAATCGGGTTAAGACGATTTTTTTGCCTCAGCCTGACTTGCCCCATTTTTGGACGCCCAAACGCCATTTTTTCCTACGCCGGCGCTGCCTGGTGTACGTGTTTTTTTTTCACGCACACCAGGCAGCGCCGGTCGACTAACGCCGGCTAACGCCATTCAATAAATACGGCGCCCGCATGGCGCTTCAGAATGGCGTTAGCCGGCGCTAATTTTTTTGGCGCAAAACTGCGTTAGCGCAGTTTTGCGTCAAAAAGTATAAATATGGCCCTATGCGCCTTCATGTTTTCTGACACCATTCATACTAGCATGACAGAAAAGGAAAACTTTCCACTTATTTGTTGCATTTGTTGTAACTGCGGAAGATGACCTTGTAGAGATCCATTTCAGAAATAAGGAAAATGTAGCATTTGTTTCCGTATTGTGTGAAAAAGCCATTGTTTGCACATTTTTTAGCAAAGAAGGAGACAAGCAGGCGTGACCCACACCTCATTCAATACAACATAATGGGTGATAAATTTACATAAATGATCGGTGCAGTGGAGGGGTTAAACACTAAGGGGAGATGATGTATGGCTGAATTCTGACTGCTGGGGTGATGTCAGTTTAAGGTCTGGCTGAAAATTATGCATGATTTAACATAATCTAGCTTTAGTGAACAAATAGAGCCACATAAGCCAGATGACTGACAACATTTAGGCGGTCATTATGAACACGGCAGTAAACACCGCCGACCACCATGGCGGCGGTGAACAGAAGACCGCCATTGGCGGTGAATAGAAACCTGCCATATAATGAACCAAAATCCCAAACCCACCAAAAATCACCAGGACCCTGTCAGTGGAAATGCTGGACCTTCCACCCCGCCACCGCCGAGCACACTCACATCCCACCCTCCAAATAATGATGCACAAATCACCTTGGCGGTCAGTGGAAGTCGAACGACCATTGGCGGTGCCGACCGCCAAGTGCGGCAAGTGGGCCCAACAGCAAGAAGTGCACACATTGGTTAAGCTTGAAACCCACACACCTGACACACATCCACAACACCATAAAACACAAACATCCACACCCCACAATCTTTTGCAATGAAACCAGGACAAAGAAGACAGAGAGCAGCAGAAGCATACACCGAACGGCACTATACACGAGACTCACACCGATCCACAGAAGAGCACCCTCACCGCGATTCCACCCCCGACACCGCTCACCACACTCACCATGTCACCCCCAAACATCCACGCTTTACAGAAAGGGAGCTAAGGACCATGGTGGACGAGATTCTGAAGGTGGAGCCACAAATATTCGGGGCACAGGTGCAGCACACACCCATCACCAGGAAGATGGAGCTATGGCAGACCATTGTCAACAGGGTTAATGCAGCGGGACACCATCCACGCACCAGGGACAACATCACAAGAGATGGAACGACCTGCGGGGGAAGGTCAGGGGCTTGGCATCAAGGCACCACATTGCAGTTCAGAAGACTGGGGGAGGACCACCACCAACACCACCCGAATGCACCGACTGAGAGTAAAAGGTACTGGCCATCCTGCACCCTGAGGGACTCACTGGACTCACTGGAGGAATGGACTCGGGTAAGTCGTCTACAATTACCCCATATACATCACATCTGGACTGCATGCACCACCCTACCCCACCAACACCCACCAGGATCACTACCCCACCCATCCCACAGCCACTGAATCCACTCCCCCTGCATGACCACAAACCCACTAACAGGCCCACATCCCTCCCCCTGTGCACAGCCACCTGCCCCTGCAAGGATTCATAATGGCACTACACCACCCACATTGCTACTCCACATCCGAAACAAAATGCAGTGCAAACCTCACAAAGGCACCCTGCATGGCCCAAAAAACTTACACCTGCACAAAACAGCCCAGCCCTGTGCACCCCATCCGATCATGCATTTGTAACAGACATGTCCATTTCCCCCAACAGGCACCACCACCCATGCCACACTGATGGACAGGACAAGGAGTGGCAGTGCTCTCCAGGGAGACAGAGGCAGCTCACAGGACAGTGGGGATGGATCCCTGGACACTGATGAACAGGCTGGCTCCTCACACAGTCCTGGACTGTCACCATCCAGCAGCCCCACCCAGGATACCACTGACACCCCTACCACCCAGCCACAGGATGGATGCTGCAGCCCAGGACGTGATCTCTGAGGTCCTGTGGGCCTACCAGCATACCCATGACAGGTTGGCACAGATAGTATCCACCCTGGGGCAGAGTCAGAGGATGCAACAGGAACACCACTAACAGGCCATGGAGCAGTGGAAACAGCACAACGCCACAATGACCAACATAGCTGGAGCACTGCTGCAGCCGGTACAAACCCAGTCTGAGACCCACACAGGACAGGAGCACCCCACTACAGCACAGGAGACAGACCGGACAATGACAGCAGCAGCAGCAATATTCCACACAACCATGTCATCCCCTCAAGGTCAACAGCAGGCACCCAAACGGAACTTCAGGCCAATATGTGGGACTGGAACCCCTGCCAAAAACAAGCCCCCCTCCAAAAAGTAACTGTGCTACAATCAGCCCACCAGCCATCCCACACAATCAACCACCAAACAGTGCTAACAATCAATAAGAACTCATGTAAGCATTGATGAACCCATCAATACCAACGACAAGGCTGCTGGCATAGAGGACAACCACCCATTACCAACTGCCATCACTGTAAATTGCACTATTAAATCCCTGGCACAAATAAAACACAAATCACACCTGTAACACTGACCCCTGTCATAATGTGCGAACAAAGTGAAGTATGGATGCAAGTGGCTGATAACTACTTTATTGGTAATGCGTAGTATGAAAGTACACCTGTGTGCCTAAATGTTGTAGAAAAAAAGGAATAAACTAAATTGTATTTGGTACCATGCAGATCTGGACCCAGTTTCAAATAGTAGATTCAACCCCCCCCCCCTAGATGACAAAGCACACTGACAGTATGTGTCACAAACACCAGTGCCAGCCCTTAGTCCCACATAGTTACTGGAAGTAGAGTTGTATCAGTTGGGTCCTGGAATTGACATCTTCCCCTTCCTCATCATCACCATCACTCCTCTCCCCTCTCTGAGGAAGCTGGTCAGGATTTACAGCACTATCCACATCCAAGAGGGGGATAGAATTTCTCACTGCCACGTTGTGCAGCATGCAGCAGGCCACCACTATTCTACACACCTTTTCAGGCCCATAGGCCAGGGAACCCCCAGAGATATGTAGACAAAGAAATCAATCTAGCCTTCAGGAGACCTATTGTGTGCTCTATCACCCTCCTGGTACATCCATGGGCCTCATTGTAATTCCTCTCTGCATCTGTCCCAGTATTCCTCACAGGTGTCAGGAGCCAACGCAAGTTGGGATACCCAGAATCACATAGACAAATGTGCAAAATAGAGCAGTCAGAGTCAAGCCTCTGAGTCAGACAGCCTGGCTGTCTGCTAGGTGGCAGTTACTGACAGAAACACCTACCTATGATCCACCCTCTGTCCTCTTGTAGTTGTTCCATCTTCTGTGGCACACTACTGTTCCTCAGCACAAAGGAATCAGGGACTGAACTGGGGAACATGGCATTCACATGTGAGATGTACTGGTCTGCAGTACATACCAATTGGATGTTCATGGAGTGAAAGTTCTTTCTGTTTCTGTACACCTGTTTGCTGACTCTTGGGGGTGTTATAGGTACGTGGGTGCCATCGATGGCACCGATCACATGGGGTATTTTTGCAAACACATAGAAGTCAGATTTGAGGACAGGGAGATCTTTTGGGAAACCTCACATAGGAATGCAGGTGTCATACAAATGCATTTAGAAATCTTGTCAGTATCATGCTGAACATTGGCTGTGAAAATCCTGCACCCATGCCCACTGTCTCTCGAAATGAGCCAGTGGCCAGGAAATGGAGTGCAGAGAGCACCTGCACTTTAGTTGGGATGGCATGCTGATTACAATTTTCCGGTCTCAGTGCTGAATCCAGTAATGCACAAAGTTCGAGAATAGTTGCACGGGTGAGTCTGTAATTGATTATGATGTGACGCTCCACCATGGTCCGCAAATCAACGAGTGGTCTGTACACTGATGGGGCCCTTCCTCACCACAAGGGTCGGTACCTAGGAGGGATTTGAAACATGTGTGAGGAACACACAGACATAGGCACACATTGTCATTCATTGTGCACTGCTTACTTGATTGTAGGGACTCAAAAGTTAAATGTTCTTGACAGATTTTCATCTAGATTTTCATCTAGACCTCAATGAGTAAACAGGGTTTGATATGTGTGGTATTGTTAATGGTCACATGCATAGGTGTGTTAGGTGAACAATAGGGCCTGCATTGTGCCTATATCATGTTTAGTAATGCATAGTTAAGGCCAAAATGTCTTGCCCCCTGTAATCCAGAACTGTTGTTGTGGAAGTACCTCTTACCGCTAGCGGTTGACATAACAGCGTAAGGTGGTGTTTACCGCCGTTCGCACCATCATGTGTTAACATGAATGGCAATGGGGAATCCTGGCATATCATGATCGCCACCGGCGGTGACAGTGCACACCGCCGCAGTACGTACGCAAATTCATCACCCCCAACTTCACTTGACTCCCTGATCTCGTGCGAGCAGGTACTCCACTGAGTGTACTGTTGTGTCCTGCCTCTGGTCATGGAAGTGGCTCGTGTTGCAGGGGAAAGGGCCCCGGCCTTCACCCAGGAGGAATTGGGGAGGCTAGTGGACGGGGTCCTGCCCCTGTACGCCAAGCTCTACTGACGGGCAGAAGTACAGGTGAGTCAGGTTTTTGGGAGCACTGTTTGGGTGTAATGGATGGTGTTGTAAGTACATGTGTGTGCACCTCTGAGCCTGCATGGCCCATAGTTCATGCCATGATGCATGCGTATGTCCTGTAAGTCTGTCAGTATTGTCCTTCCCATAGTGGACGTATAGCCAGCTGTACATATGCCTGACTTCTGTGTTACATATCTGTGTCTCCCTTTTAGGTCAGCGCCCACCAGAAGAGGACACTTTGGCATGCCATCGCCAAGGAGGTGTGGACCCTGGGGGTCTACAACCAGTGGAGCACCCACTGCAGGAAGAGGTGGGAGGACTTGCGGCACTGGGCGCAAATAATCTGTGAGGCCGAGCTGGGGAAGTCCTCCCAACGTGGAAGGGGTGCCCGTCGGGCACTGACCCCCCTCATGCTACAGATCCTGGCGGTGGCCTACCCAGACCTGGATGGGCGCTTGAAGGCTGCACAGCAGTCACAAGGGGGTGAGTACTCATGTCACGATCTTAACCCTTGATGGATGTCTGTGTGTGCATTAGGGTTTATGCTGCTTAGTTGCAGGGACTCTTACTGAAGTCCATCTACATGATGGCCCCCGTAGGGTCTTGGGGTGTTTTGGTCAGGTCTCCTACACGTCGGGTCCTTAGGTAGTTCAGGGGATGGGTGTAGAGCAGGGTTCTGGTCACTAGTCAAGGGCATGGCCATGGGCATAGTGGAAGGAGCTGCCTGTTGGGGGGGGTCTTCTGGGTGGGTGTTTGTCTGGCCACTATGTTCACTCCTTTTAGCTATTTTCAAGTGTCTCTCCTGTTTTGTCTCCCCATCCCTGTTCTCTTGTGTTGTCTGTGTACATCAGCATCATCTGGCGAGGGAGCTGAGGCACCAGCAAGTGGGGATGCAGCGGCCCACAGTTCCTCGGAGGCAGAGTCATCCGACACCAAGGGGACCAGTGGGTTGGAGGGCGAGGGGAGTACCACGGGGGAGGCAACTACCACTGGAGGTAGTGACTCAGATACCTCCTCCGATGGGGGCTCCCTGGCAGTGGTGGACACTAGTGGGCACACCCCTACAGTAACATCTTCCGCCACCACCCATGCCATCACCGCCCTCCCTTTTGCTCCCCACCGAGTTGCCCGTGCCTGCTCACCCAGAAGGGTGGGCGTCTTCTTTGCACCAGGCACCTCCTCCCCTGCCCCAGTCAGCTCTGCTACCCTCACAGAGAAGGCTATTGACCTCCTGAGAACCATCTCTGTAGGGCAGACAACCATCGTCAATGTCATCCAGGGGCTAGCATCAGAGATGCAGCAGACAAATGCCTATCTGGATGGCATGCACGGTGCCGTGTCTGGCCTACAGAGATCTTTTCAGGCTCTGGCCTCCTCTTTGATGGCAGCCAGTTTCCCTGATCATTCCGTCCCCCCACCCATCTCATCTACCCCGTCCAGTAACCTACTCCCTTCACCCATCCAAAACACACAATCTGACACCCAGTCAAGCACCTCAACACACAAGAAGCACACTTCTAAACACAAGCACCCCACCTCCCACCACAAGCATTCACACAGCCACATGCACACACAGCAACATCCACTTCCCCTAGTGTGTCCACCTCTTCTACCTCCTTGTCTATCCCCTCTACATGCACACCCCCAAGCACTGCACCTTCAGTCACTGTTGCTGAGCCTCTTCCTGCACTCACTACAATAGCAGACATCCAGACAGGCAACCCAGACACCACACCTGCACTCACCACAACTACTGTAGTTGACACATGCAGCACACTCACCAGACTTGCAGACACCCACACAACATACATCAACACTGGTAGCCTGTCTTCTCCCATGTGTCCACCCCCCTCCAAAAACACACAAACGCACCAAGACACCCACCCATCACACATCCACCACACCTCAGCATACTGTCCAGTCACCTGCACCCACGACATGCACACCTACACCACTTACAACCACACCCTCTACCTCCACTCCCACGCCCTCCTCCAGGCCCAACCCAATTGCACCCAAGAAACTTTTCCTCTCGCGTGCTGACCTCTTCCAACCCACTGGCCTACCCCGTCTTGTCCCTAAGCGTGCGCACCTCCTTGCCCTTTCCACTCCTTCCACTTCACAGCCCACCCCTGTCCACCCTTCACATTCCTGTGCCCCTTCCCCAGAGAGGAAGAAGCCCCGTGCAGAGTCAAGTCCATCTGGCTCCACCCGGTTGAAGCACACCCCCCAGCTTCCAAACCCAAGAGCCCTCCACCTTCCGAGCGCAAGTCCAAGCTCCACCCCGTCGCAAATCCCCACCACCCCCTGCCCCTGTTCCCTGAGGTGCCTGGATGACCCATTGTTGCCCCATTAGGTGGAGTACCGTGCACTTTTGGGAGTCAGGTTGGGGCCATTGTGACCCATACACATCTGGCACTATAGAATGGCCATTGGCCTTGTTGTGTATAGTTGGCTCTGTGAGCTTAAATAAATATTTATGTGTGCCCTGTGTTTTGGCGGCACACTCCTGTACCCTGGTCTCTCGTTTCATTGTTTGTGGGTGTGGGGCATTTGTATGCACTATAGCCAGGTTGGATTTGCCTTGTGTCGGGTAAGAACCTCTTGCTGTGGGGTGTATAGGTTTTGCTGTTGTGAAGGGTTGTGGGAGCGTTGCAGGGTGGGTGGAGTGGGTGGGTATGTAACTGTGCCCTTTCCTCCCTTGTTTCGTAGGTTGCGGGACTTACCGTCATTGTCTTCGTCGGCGGTCTCGGTCATGGAGGTATATGGCAAGGAGCAGGGCTGGCATGATCTGCAGCTCTCTATCCATGTCTGCTTCGACGCGTTGTCTGGGCCTCCGGTGAGTGTTTCCTTATATTAGGTTTGTTTCCGCCTGGCTTTACCTGGTGTTGGTTCCTGCCCCGGAACTGACGGTGGTCTAGTGGTTCATTATTTGATGGGCGGGCTTTGGGCGGGCTTTGCCGTCTTCGTCGGCACTCCTCTACTGGCAGTGGGTGGTTTTCAGGATGCCTGTATTTCAGTTGGTTCTTTATTTGGCGGTCCAGACTGCTCCTCTGTTGGAGGTTTTTACCGCCACTGCCGGCGGTGCGGTTTGGACAGACGTGTTCATAATGAGGGCCATAGACACTTTTGGTAGTTAAAAGACTAATACATTTGGGATGTGTGTGCTATTACACTGGTAGCAGTGACAATATTAGTTGCACATCCTCTTCATGTGTGTGGCATTGTTGAAAAAGCAGCAAAGGGAGTGACAGAAATGTAAACATATTGAGTTACAGAAACAACCTTCTACCAGCGGTGCGTGTGTGAGCTCTCTTAAGACTTTGGGGCCTAGTATAATATGAAAACAAAAAGATTGGAACCCAGTACAAGACAGCTAAAAAGTAATCATGAGCTTTATCATGGATGTGAAATTAAATCCAGAAACCTTGATTTATTTTCATTCAAAGTAGTCTCGATTGTGCAGATGTGAAAGTAGAAAATCTGATTATATAGTTAAATCAGGGCACCCGACACATGGTTTATCCTTTATGACTTTATCATGCTAGAAATATAACATATTTTAAAATACATCATTAACAACATATTAGCATTAAATATGTTTTTTAAATGGCATCAGTCTCAAGTGACTCATATAGTTGATGAAAATGACAATGTGAGATACAATAAAAGTGTCTTTTTCAGATGAGCAAGTTTGGGATGTGTGATGTGATAAATTTGATCGCATTTAACATTTGCCTTGGTCTGTTTATTATCTGCTGAGTTGTTTTTAATAACAATGGCTATTCTGAAACATATTTGCAGACAAAAACGACAAAACAAATGACCATATGATAGTTACATACTAAGCATTGTTTATACATACAGATTTGGGGGTTCAAGGACAGGTTTCATTCACAAAAACCTGCTGACAGGTTCGAATGACTCCTTTGTCAGAACATTACTTGCTAAAGTAGGAGAGGGAGAGAGGGCTGCCAACTCTTTTTTCTCCATAAATGGTGCAGTTCCTTTTGGAGCAAAGAGGAGCTACAAGATGTGATCTCAATAATATTTGGTGAACAGGACTCCCGGTAGGAGGAAAGTTGCTGAGCCTGATATTAATGAAAACAATAGATATGGTAGATATTCATTTACTTATGAATTCGAGAGCCAGATTCACAACAGTTTCAATCGACAAGTACAAAGAGTTTTGATTCTACAAGGTACTGCTCTCCTCTGATGTCTCCACTTCAGCATTAGAGAGACCTAAGATCAACTTTTTAGGCTACTTTTGAGGGGGGGTATTTATATATGAGACAAGGCAAAGGAAACATTTATAAGAGAAGTGTATGTAGCACGGATGGACATTAATGTGTTAAGGTGGTTGTATTACGCAGAATTTTAAGTAATGAGCAGCCCTGGGTTACATGATCCAACCTCTTAAAATGATGACAAGGATTAAGGGTCCACCAATGGCATCTGTTGGAGGTAATCAAGAGGACATATGTGACAAAAGGTTTAGCTCTGTGTTTCAGGAGAAGGAGAAGCTAGGCAAGGTCAAGGTGTTTATTCACAACATCAAATAAAAAAAGAACTCGGTGCCAGTGTAACATAGACTACATAATATTCCATACAGTGTGAGAAACAATCTATCCAAGTATTTTCAAAATGTGCTCATAGGGAATCATAGAACATGTTGAGGCAATGCTATGGCGTTGCCCTCTTATCCTGGCAGAACATCTGTTGAATTTCACCTATACATAGACCTCAGTAGTCTTCATATTGCAATTTGGGTTGAGAATTCTCTTTTACTAGATTTGAGGATTCAGTCACAAAAGTGGAGCTGGTTAGTTCAACAAACTGGAACTAAGGGCAGTTTCCCATCAGGTGGACCTTAATGTGGAATTCTATCATCTAACTGCAATTGTCATAGCTGATGGTATTTATCAGTTTGCGCAATATAATTCGGCTTAGCTTCTGCAGCTACCGTTTTTCAAAATGTAATGTAAAAAATATTTGCAAACAATTAATCTGTTACATTTTAAAACAACATATTAATAGTCTCAGGAACCTACTAGAAGTTGATGGGGTCAGCGCTATTGAAGAGCATTTAAATGTACTGCAAGAACATTACATTACATTAAGAATTCACAAATGTGTTTTTAAACCAGGAATATTGTGTATCATGGTCACATTCTGTTAGGTAAGGGATTCATCATAAGACCAGCTTCATAGAAATCCTAGCCTGAAAACAAGGAAAACCTCGTTTTGCTTGCCACATTCAAAATGCATGGGATGTTCCTTGTAAGAAATTGGATTATTATTTGGGATGGCAAAGTGCCCAACTCTAGGAATAATCACAACTCTTGATGGGGACAGCCCTTAAGGTAACTAAACTAACCTGAGCTCAACCCTCTGGTAGATATTGTGTAGAGCAGACAGGCTTTGCATTGGTGATGTGCAAAGCAGTGGTGCTGGAACACATTGTACAGTAGGGGTGCTGCCATCAATGTAACATCACTTCACATCACACTTCATACATCACCGATCAGAGACTAATAAGAATAGGCAGCTTATTCTCATTGGACTGTGACCTGTGATGTAGGAAGTGCGAAGAATAAAATACAACTACTCAAAATGTTGAACACTAAGGCACATATTTATACTTTTTTAGTGCTGCATTTGCGTAATTTTTTACGCAAAAGCGGCACAAACTTACAAAATAAAATTATATTTTGTAAGTTTGCACCACTTTTGCGTCAGAAAATGACACAAATGCGGCGCAAAAAAGTATAAATGTGGGCTGATGTCTATGGGCCTTATTACAACCCTGGCGGTCAAAGACCACCAGGGCTGTTTTGGCGATTGTACCGCCAACAGGCTGGCGGTACAATCTGCCGTTGTCACGTAGGCTCTTATTATCCTAATGAGACTACTGGATTTTGAGCGGCAAGATCGTTCACAGGGTGGGGGACTGAGTCTGACCCACGGTGAAGGACCCTTGTCACTCTAAATCCGGGTTTTGCTCCGGCTAACTAGCAGTGCCTCATCTCTCCCGAAGGGAAGAGACAATTGGGCAGCCGAGCGCATGGGAAGCCCAGGGAAGTCGTGGTCACTCAGGTCACAACCGGTTCTCTCATACACAGTGCAGTCTCACATAGAAATGACAAAGGCAGTTTAAGTTTTAAAGATTGGTTTAATAAACGACTGCATTTTAGATAGCAAAGCGTGAGCTGCAATAACCAGACCTACACAACACAGTAGGATTAAAATAGTAACAATGAGAGTGAACCACAAGAATAAGGCTATCATAGTGCCACTAGATTATGTTCTCTCTAAGTTATATTCTGAGCACAGCATGTGAAGCTCTAAGCCTGCCTTTCAGGTTCCCCCGGGAGGACATCAACCCTCATACCTGAGCAAAGGCCTGTAGTCTGTATCAGCATCTGCAACGGGGCAGTCCGCATCTAGTTGTAGGTTCCTGGCTGGAATCTCCCTCTAACCTGTACTAGGACTAGGAAGTGTTTTTATAACTAACATGCAGATGTTCTAAGAAAATGTCCCTACGTAAGGATGTGTATTTTCTACGAATACTGGAGACTAAACTTCTACCACGTTTACTGGCAATGTACCAGACTGTAGCCTTGACTGAAGCACAGGGCGATCAAGAAGGCATTATTTGAGAACACAGTGCTGAACTAAGCTAAACAGTGTGATAGAAGGAAATAAAAACAAGACCCTAAAACTGGTTATTGTAAAATAACAGTGCGAGGCTGAATAAAATGTATCTAGGGCAAAGTGCACAGCAGCCTAGTATGTTAAACTAACGTGCATGAAGCTATATTAAAAATGGCTGCAATACACCATATTACGACCACGGCGGTATCCCGCCATGGTTGTCCTGGCGGTTTTAATCCGCCAGGGCAGCGCTGCTTGCAGCTCTGCCCAGGGGATTACGACTCCCCTTCCCGCCAGCCTGTCCATGGTGGTGGAGACCGCCATGGAAAGGCTGGCGGGAAGGGGAGTCGCGGGCCCCTGGGGGCCCCTGCACTGCCCATGCACTTGGCATGGGCAGTGCAGGGGCCCCCAGGCACAGCCCCACCCTGAAAAGCGCGACGGGTGCAGCTGCACCCGTTGCACAGCCGCAACACCACCGGCTCCATTAGGAGCTGGCTCCAATGTTACGGCCGACATCCCCGCTGGGCCGCTGGCCGGAAACTCTGTTTCCGCCCGCCGGACCAGCGGGGATGTCGTAATGCGGCTGGTGGGATTGTGGCCCAATAGGCGGCCGCTCAGCGGTCCAACCTTGGCTGGCAGCCTCCCCCACCCGCCAAGGTTGTAATGAGGGCCTATGTTTTTAAGTACTGAAAGTAGTGATGGTAAGAAAAGTTTTCCATGATTTTAGACAGTTTGCTGGGGAAATGAGTATAGCAGTTTTTGCAGACTCACTGAAAGAAAGGTTAATATTTGGACCAACACAAGACACTTGTTCACCTCATGGATGACTGAAGTCACTAACTGGATGAAAGCCCACCATCTCAAGCTCAGCACCAACAAGACAGAAGTAGTGATCTTCAGTAAGAACACCTCACCATGGGCCTATAACTGGTGTCCGGCCGAACTTGGACCCACACGTAGAACTCACACAACAAACTTTGGAATAATCATCAACAGGAAACTGTTCATAACTGCAAAATTCAACGCTGTCACTACATCTTGCTTGCACACCATGAAGTTGCTGAGGAAGCTCTTCAAATGGCTTCCATACAACACTAGAAAATCGTCACTTATGCACTAGTCACCAGCAAGTTCGACTCTTGCAACATCCTTTAAGCTGGGATAACCAAGCAGCACACTAGAAGACTACAACCCATCCAGAACTTGGCAGCACCGTCATCTTCAACCTCTCACACAGGTCTCACATCACACCACACCTTAGGGTCACCTCACCTCTTCATGAACAACCAAGTCAACACCGTCTCGTCCTCCTGCTTCCACACACTCTGCCTGCTCCGAAAGATCTTCAAATGGATCCCCATCGAATCAAGAAGAACAGTCACCTAGGTGCTCATCAGCAGCAAGTTCGACAATAGAAATGCACTGTATGCCAGCACCTCCCAGAAGCTCTAAAAGAAGCTGTAAAGAATCCAGAACTCTGCCGCTAGACTTATCCTGGACATCCCTCGCCACAGGCGCATCTCCGGGCACCTGAGTGACCTCTGCTGGCTCCCGATCAATGAAAGAATCAAGCTCCTCACGCACACCTACCAGGCCCTCCACAACATAAGACCTGCATACCTCAACCACTAGCCTCGCCTTCCACACGCCCACCAGACAACTCCTTTCTGCTCACCTGGCACTCACCACCATCGCACAGATCCACAGGACCACAGCTGGAGGAAGATCCTTCTCCTACCTTGCCACTAAGACCTGGAACTCTCTTCCTCTTCATCTCAGGCATTCTTCCTCTCTGCCTCAATTCAGGAAGGACCTCAAGACCTGGCTCTTCAATTGAACCGTCCATTTAGCATTTTGGCTGAGCTGCAGTACCCCCTGGCCCCACGTGCATGAGACCCGAATGGGTGATTAGCCGTGTTCCATAAGAATCCTGATTGATTGATTGATTGATTGTGGGAACTCCACTGGCATTACATTCAAGGCACTACACAACTCACGTCCCACCTACCTGAACAGTTGTATCTTCTTCCACCAGCTACCCAGACACCTTCGCTCCTCAGGAGCCCTACTTGCACACCTCCCTTGCATATACAAAACTAGATCAGGAGGGTGGTCATTCTCTTAGGCAAACACACCTGCTCAGCTTCAGGATACCCATGTGGGTGATGTGGCTCTTTACAAATTCACCTAACATAATGTAACATCAAGTGAGAGACGTACGGTGTGCTGCAAAAGGTGACCAATAAGGTCCAGCAAATAATATTAAACTAGGTGTGTGCATTTTAGGTATTTGTTTCTCATCAAGACACTAGTTCACTTTGGACTAGTGCCAAACTCTGATGCACTTTTGACTAGTTGTCTTTCATTATTTTTCGTCAAATAGTAATTATAATTTTGTTTTTATCTTTGTACTTTTTTGAGTAATATTTGTGTATATAGTAATTAGTATTGTACAGGTTGTTATTGTGTTGTATAATATTTTTTATGTTTTCAGGGGTGATATGGTGACCTCATGGTGCTCGATGTTGCTACTCAGGAATTCATGCTGATACACTCTTCCAGGCAAGTTGTCTGTTGTCCTTGGGCTCCTGCTATTATAATGCTGCACTGACATTAAACCATGAGAACCTCAGTTAACAGTTGCTGTGTTATTTATCAACAACACCTCATATTGCCAGAGGCCTAAGTAACTCATACTGGTAATGATCAAAATCTTTTACATTCAACCGTACTCCTTTATAGATGAGGCAAGGCAAATGGACAGCTAAGCAATTCAAAGGGGGGCTTGGCCATGCCGGTGTTTAAAATGGCTGCACAGCAGTGAAGGTCCAGGACCGACAGTGTGAACAAGTTAGATTTTCCTCGCTGTCTAGCTCCATCCTTCCTTCCCTGCACAGATGGAGAGGCGGAAATGAATTGATGATCCAGCCGGTCAGATTACTGGCTGATGGGGGCATAATTGGCAGAGAACACGCAGTGGTGATGGGTCTGGCATGGACCCTGGAGACCCAATGGTGAAAGAGGTCATGGGTGAGCCTGAGGACGAGGCTAATGAGCCCCACTCGAATGCCTAGAAAGTCTTTATTTTGTCAGGGACACCTCCCCCGCTCCATGACTACCTACCTGCGGGGGCCTGGTTGCTGGGAGAGCGCCAATGAAATATTGTGGTTGGAGCCGACACTGGGCATGATTGGCTCTTGCTGTTCTGTTGCAGGACTGGGGTGAGTGGTAGGCCTGTGTGGAATGGGGCTGGGCCTCCTGCAGGGTGGAGGCCATCTGCTGTGGCTCAGCCCTGATCAGCTGGATATGGGCTCCCTTTGAGGACTCCTAGCCTACATGGGAGGGGGCAGTGGCTGGAGTCACCTAGTGCCCAAGCACCTACCATTCGTCTGCCCCCCTCCCAATACAGCTCAATGGTGTGATGAAGAATGGGAAACAACCAGTTGGCTTGGGGAACCACTTTGCAACCCCATTCCCTATGCTTTACTGCTATACTTGGGGATCACAGGGAGTGGTCTAAAGGCAGCAGAGTCCAGGGTGACTTTGCTTTAACTTTGAGACCTGAGAGCTGTACATGCTGAGCCAACATAGAGCTATCGTCTCTCACTCCATCCAGTTAGTGCTGCACTTTCCCTGAATTTTGGCCCTTAAGGATCCTTCTGACCTGCACTCTGAATAGGGCAAGGTACCCTCAAGCAGAAAAAGTGATTTGAGCAACCCAGAAGCGTGAGACCTCTACACTCACCCTCAGCCAATGAAGAGTTCCTGCCTGGAGATACTACTGCAGCACCCTTCGATGGAACTGCAGCCATAAAGGCAAATTTGCATGCTGGACTCAAATTTATCGATGCCCGTTTTGATACACTCACAAGCAGACTAGACCTCATCAGAGAATTGTTCGATTGCCATACTGTCAGGCTCGATGGTGCAGAGAGGTGAATTTCCGAAGTGAAAGATGATTCTGCAGCTTTTTAAAAATGTCTTGAGAAACTGGAGAAACTCCTCCACTCAGCAGCAGCCAAGAACACAGACCTTGAGGCACGGTCCTACCAAAATAGCCTCAGGATCATGGGGATGGCATAGTCCACAAATATAGGCCACCCAAATATGTTTGTAGAGCGTCTCCTTATTGAACTCTTTATTAGGCAAGACTTTACTGACATGTTAGTCATGGGAAGAGCCCACAGGTCCATTGGCCACTGGGAGCTCCAGCTTACCTGATCATAGCCCCCTTACTGAACTATCGAGACAGAGATATGGCATTATGGCTGGCCAGAGCGCAGAGTCCTCTCCACTACCAGTTCCCTGACTTTACAATAGTGATTCAGGAAACAAGATGCAAATTCTCTGATGTTAAAAATACTTTGCAGAAACAAGGACTTATATGTCGCTTGGACAGTCACAGATTTTCAACACTGCTGTGGTTGCTATTGCTCTTAGTAGATGACAGAGTGAGGAGAGTGAATCCTCCTGCATACCACCCCAGATCACTCCTCCACTGCTGCTGCTGATGTCCTCCATGACCCACCAGACTGAATGCTGATTTTTTTTTTTATATAATGCAATTTTTGTGTTTCAGCAGGAGCCATATGTCATGATCATAACACAATCTGACCGTTTCACACATTTAGGTATCACAGTTCATAAGGGCATCAACTGCTCTGGTGTTGCCATTCCTCTGAGGTGTGCATCTCATTGATTGGTTTTGTGATGTTGATTTACCTGTTTGGGATTTGCCAAACGGTCTGCAAACTGGTGTGGGAGTGTGGGTGGGATGATCTATTTGTATTGTGTTATTGTTTATTTGTCTATGTATTGTCAGACTACACCATGACACCTTTGCTAAATTCACTGAGACAGTTAACCAAGATGTTCCTATTCAGTGAGGACTCATGCTAGAGAAGTGCAGGAAGTGGAGTTGACCTTCCTGACTTGGAACATCCATGGTTTCAACCACCCTTGGAAGGGTAAACAAGTGTTTGCATACTTGGCACAACATGGTGTTCCTTCAAGAGATGCAACTTTCACCCATGGAAAATCGCACCATCGCCTCTACATGGGGGAAGAACTGCTATTTCTCCTATGATAGCTCTACTCTCATGGGATTTGCACCCTGATACATACAAATATTCCCTTTGCACATCACAGTAGATTTATAGATAGAGATGGATGGTGCGTGATTGTCTGTGGTGTACTGGTAGATTGGAGAGTGCTATTGTTCAATATTTATGCCCCTAATCTGGACTCCCCCTTCTATCATGAAGTCTCAGCAATTATGGGGTGGGTGAAGGTGAATCTCATGCTCTTCAGGGGGAGGGGGTCTGAACATTGCATACAAGCCAATGGATCACGCCACAGATGCCACTACCAGTACTAAACCCCATGCTTTGCATGTATTTAAAAACAATGTTGACACATCCAATCTAGCTGATGCTTGGAGGCTGTGCAATGCCAACATGTCGTGCTTCGTAATTTATTCTGTGCCTCACAATGTATGGACTAAAATTGACTATTGATTCATGTCCTAGAACACATCCCTGTGGTTGGCCAATACAGTTAATCTCCTCCACATTTCATCGGATCAGACTCCAGTTAAGGTGCTACTATGGATCCTGTATTAGGGTGGGGAGTTGGTGCAACAGTGCTGCTTTCCAGCTGGGGTGTTTCAATCAGATTTGCGTTAATCCGTTACAAAGTACTTCACATGTAATACTAGGGTGATTACCACACAGGCCACTCTCTGGGAAGCCTTCAAAACATTCATACATGGCCAAATATGCTGCAATACTCAAAGAAATGCGCAATGGGTTAAGCCACAGTGAATGGGAGCTCTCAGATAGAGACTGAGACTCTGGGTGTTTGGGGCAGGAGACTGATCTCCATCATTGCTCAGTTATTGAACTATTTCAGGGATCTTGCAGAACGCAAGGTGGCTTTTCTTGAGAAATACACACAAGCATGCAGATTTGGCAAGGGTGAGAGACCAGGTCACACATTGGCATGGCTCTTGCGTCCTAATCCACATGGTGGCTAAGAAACACAATTTCTCACTGCTGACGGGACGACTGTGACTGTCAATGCTAGCATAACCCAGGAGCTCATGCATTACTATTGTTGGTAGTACACTACAAGAGCGAGGATGACGATATTGCAATATCGGATTACCTAGCAGAGACTGAAATAAAATGGCTGTCTGAAGGCCAACAGCAATTTTTAACAACATCCATTACATGTGTGGAGATCATTCAAGTGAAAGACATGTGAGATGGCTAGATGGTCTTAAAGGCACTTTCTACAAGATCTACAAGCATGTCCTTGACCCACATCTTTTAGAGGTATATGTGTAAATTCCTACAGACCGGATCCCTCCCACCTACTCTTAGAGAGACAGTGATAACCCTGCTGCTTAAGCTGGGTGAAATGCCAAACCTATGCATGTCCTACTAACCACTCTCACTTCTCAATCACGACTACAAGATCTTAGTCAAAGTGATTGCCCCATGACTTGTAATTCTGATGGAACAAATCATATATCCAGTGGAAACTGGCTTTGTTCCACACAAATCCACCACCCTAAACCTCCATATTGCTTTGCTGTGCTTACCTGTGCCTCACCTGACCACTGAATAGTGGTTGCCCTGCTGGACCCAGAAAAGACAATTGATTCACTGGAGCTTCCACATAGTTTTCTAGATCTTATCATGCTCCTATATTCTAACCCAGTGATCTGTTCTCAGTGACGAAAGGGACTTGCTAGGGCTGCCACCTGTGGCCAGTGCTCTTCATAATCGCCCTAGATCCACTGATAAGACAGCTACAGGAGTGTCATCTGCATTGGGGCATGCAGTTTCAGCATCGCCCACACCTGGTCGCCATGTACGCAGATTATATTTTATTATTTTTTAGACACAACACCACTAACTTTACTCCTAACATTCACAAATCAGAGCTATGGTGCATTGTGCACTGGAGTACTCCCTTACGTGGTGGAAAGTTTCCATAAACAAAAGGACCTGGTGATTCGACTAAACTATGGTTCGGCAGTAGAAACACTAGCCATGCAAATTGAACAATTTCACAAATATACGGACCTCCTACTCTGCTTGATCTGGGCAGGTAGTCAACCCCGGATTCACTGGGAGGTTTTGACACTTCAGTGTGAGTGAGGGAAATTTGGTGTACCAGATCTACAGTTGTATTTTCTGGTGGCACAATGCCACTACTTGTATTATTGGTACCATACACTACTACCCTACCTGAAACTGGTGAGGGAGCAGGCTGGGCAAACACCTCTCCATTCTATATTGCCACTGGGTATACTGAGAGAGCCCATAGATATTTAAATGCTCTCCACTACCAGGTGGGTGTGGGCAAAGCTTTGTAGGCGCTTGGGTGGAGGCTACTCCACTCCTCAGCTATACTGCTAACTAATAATCCTTGGCTATCTTTCAGCCAGGAAACACCAGTGCAACTTACCTAGCAGGTACTTCATCTACACACAATGGGAGATCTCTTTAAGGGTGGACATCACACAATGATATGAACTATTTTATTCTCAAGCGCCTATCTGACACATTGCGTGATAGGATAATTTTGTATCCGGTCAAGCCGGGTGACTTCCCCAAAAGGTCCGGGCAGAATAGGAGTGAGATGTGTGGCACCCCATTCCAGATAAAGTGTGGAGTTACTGCAAACAAAACTCATCTCCCCTAATGCTAGGCATAAACTGATACATTACAAGTTACTACATGGAGCATACATCATACCACGAAGCTTATAACAAATTGGCGGAGATTTTGCTCCACGTGCAGAGGTTCCACCCTGAGTGCTGAAACTCTGCACCAAGTGTGAAAATAAAGATACTGCTCGTAACTTACCATTGTGAAAACCAAAAGTCTAGCCTTTTGGTCTAATTTACCTTTGGTAATTGGGCCCTTACTATGCTGTTGCTCCGTTTTCCCAATACATATGTCTCAAACACAATGTGTGTAGCCTCAATAGATAAACAAGTGACTAACGTATCAATGTTGTATGCTGTTTTATGCTGTTTGGTATTCTGAAAAAAGCAACAACAAAAAAATGAAGTCTAAATAAAAAAACATTTCAAACACTTCATGACAGTTGGTACCCATAAGAATTGTAAATTGTTTTTGCTAGATTTTGGGAGCAGATTTATGAACATATCTCAATACTGGTCTGTGCCATACTTAAGAATTACTTTTAGTCAATCTTACATGACATTGAAGGGCACTGTAATACTACCCTCGCCACAGCTTCATTTCATTGGGTCTTACTCTCCTGATCTCTAACTTATGTCATAGTTTGTACTCCCTACGTACACTTAGAAAACTCCACCATGAGTCCTGTTTGTCTCAGATTGTTTAGTATCATCCTTACCCTAGTAGCATGCTACAACTTGCTGGCACACATGAGCATAATATTATCTTGAATACGCCTTCCAAGACCTTCAAATTCAGCATGCTAGTCTTTGAACACCCTGGACAAGGACAAAAACATTCTTTTAAATTGGATTACATTGAAAGGAGTAGTGAACGCCATGACAGGCCTGGATCTTTTGTGTTGACAAATGCGGTGATATGCCACATGTCATAGTGTTGGTGCTAGGTATTGTGGTTCCTCTTTCCAAAGCCAACATTCCACCAAAGCTTGGTAGTGGAATTTAATTTCCCTTTTGGTTTTTCTCACAGGCCTGTAAGTAAACAGTGTTTATTATTTATAACATTGTATACAAATCTTTTTACTACATATTCTTTTCCTCTTTGTTCTTGTGAACACTTCAGGAAATTCCTTTACCAAAGTCATCACAACCACAATACGTGGTTTCTGCACACTTACCCCAAAACATATTCCTTGCAGTCAGGATTCATTTTCAAGTTCACTTTTTCTTGATGGCCACTTTAAAGGCATGTCTAGTTAATCCTTGGACTCTGTTCCTTAAATACAGAAATCAAAATACAGAACCCCAGTTTATGAATTGCCATCCTGTTACATCCATTTAGTGCACTTCAATCCAAGTTAAACTCTCTTCCTATCAATCTGTCAATCAATCCTTCCAAATATTTTCAGTACATGGAATTTATGGTGTGCTAGCATTTGATTAGTCTTATGGATGTCTGCAAATAAGACTCTTGAGAGCTCACTCGCTTCATGTTACCTACTATTCTCTCTCATTCAAAGGTAGGTATAAAATGTCATAAATATGTGCACATATTAGATTACATCGTCTTCACAGGGTACGTCTTATTGTACACCAATTGCCTAGCACTCCCATATTTGAAATGCCTTACTTGATATTCTTGACCCACACACCTAACGGTCCTTCCTCGTTTTTTGCCACTCCTTTGTTTTTCTTAAGCTGACTTTACGTACAACACTGTGTGAGAAATTGGGTTATTGCTTTAGGGAGTGGTAACCCTTCTCAAGCAACAACCATAATCGTTGTGAGGGTGAAAGACAAATGCCACAAAATAAACTTGTGCTTAACTTTCTGGTAGCTTGCCGCAAAACAGGCAGGCTTAACTTAGCGGCAATGTGTAAAATATTTATGCAGCACACAAGCAGTAATAAAGAGAAAACACATCACAATAAAAATCACACACCTATTTAGAACAATAGAGTAAAATGCAATAAATATTTTGATGACAAACAACAAAATTCCAATCAGTAGAACCAGAGATATGCAGTTTTAAACATTTAGGTGAAAATAATGCAAAAAAGTACAAATCGCTACTCACTGTCATCTGGCCATGCTTGACCGGGGGAAGTCTCGAGTTCAGGCCAACTGTGATGGAACATGGGCTGGATGCAGGAACCAGGTTAGTCTGTGTGAAAAAGTTACTTTCTCAAAGTACGTTGTGAAGAGTCTAGTTGACAGTGGAGGAGGCCGTGAGGAGCAGAAAGAGCATTGTGGATAGTCATTGTTTTAGCTTGAAGAGCAGGCCAGGCATCATAGGTGGTCATCACTGTAGCATTAAGATACTATAAGGCATCATGGATAGTCATTGCTGGAGCTTCACTTTGGTGGTGACAGCAGGTGGTTGATGCTGTATCAATGCTGTATCTTGAATTGCAGATCTCCCATTGCCGATCACCGTTGACGGTTGCTGTAGCGCAAAGAGTAAGATTCACCAAAAGTTTCATGTTGGCGACAGGCGCATGTGTGAGGTGGCCCATTTCTGGTCACAAATAGCCCAACAAAAAGGTGTGCACTCAGATGCCAATAAAGGACCCAGGACCTGTGAAAGCAACTTTTTGGGATCAGGGACTCACTTTTGCAGAGGCCAGCAAGGCTCAGGCAGGTCCAGTTGCAGGTCCAGGCAGGCCCAGTTGCAGCAGATCAGTTGGGCTGTTGCAGGGAGGAATGTTGAGCTTCTTGGTCCCTGTAGTTCAGACATGAGGTCAGTCTCTCAGATAGCTTTGGATGAAGGGGGAGTGTCTGGTCTACCTTCTTAGACAGGCATCAAGCAGCAAGGAGTCATCTGGAAGCAGGGCAGTGCTTCTCCTGTAGTGTCTACTTATCCAGGAGTGAACTGAAGCGTTGGCCTGATACCTGGTGCCAGCTTTCAAATGAGAGACCATCAGACTTACCCCTACTTTGGAACTTCTTTCCCTCCTCTGTCCTGCTTCCAAGAGGACTGGAATGACATCATAATTCTGTGAAGTATTTTGGGAGTGTGCACAGGCAGCTCCATTAAAGTGTAAGGGTGATAGATGACAGCTCCGCCCCCAACCATCTTGTCGGAATGACCCATCCTACCCACACTTAAGCCTCCTTTGTGATACTGTCTGGAAGGAATATACAAAGGCCAGTTGCCAAATACACTTAGTCATGTGACTCAGGATACCCTGTGCATGCACCTAATGGTTAGGACAAGAAATTGCTAACTTTCTAAAAAGCATTATTCTCAGAATAGAATTGTGACTTAAAGGAAAACTTTACCATTAAGGAGGATTTCAAATTAGAATTCATGTGGGTGTAAACATGACATTGCTCTCTCTTTCTACTCAAAAGTAGTCACATTAAATGTAATGAGGCAACCCATTGTTATCATATGGGAGAGATAGTCCTTATAGAAATGAAAAACAAATGTAGTTTTTTACTACTGGGACATAGGTTAATCTTAAAAGTACGTGTCCAATTATTTAAATACACCGTACCCTGCCTTATGGGAAGTTTGGGGCGTATATAGTGGTGACTTATATATAGGAAGGTTTAAGCCTGGCAAAAGGTTTATTTTGCTAGGTAAAAATGGCAGTTTAAAACTGCTCACAGATTGTAATGGCATGCTTAAGGTATGTTTTGAAGGGCTACAATTGTGGGTGCTACAATGACTGCTGCAGGGACAGTTGTAGTAATTGCAGGCCCTGGGTACATGTAGTACCAGTTTACTAGGGGCTTACAAGTAAATTAAATGTGCCAATTGTTTGTAAGTCGAGTTTACCAAAAATAAATTCAGCACAGCAGGCGGAGGGACGGCAAAAGGTTTGGGGGAAAAGCAGGCTCAGGGTGCCTGGTCTAGCAATTTGTAAACCTTTCTGTATTCCCCGCCTTGGCTACCTTAGGTCATTTCTTCAGTTCAGCACTGCATATGGGGGCACAAATCACTGCATCTAGGCGTACCTCCTATGGTCTGTGACATGTCATATCTCTAACAAACTACAGCACTCTTTTCGGTCACTTAGATACTGCTTGATACTGACTGCATTGTCTAGAGTTACCCTTTCAGCTCCGGTTTGAATATTCATCATCTAAAAGAGGTATCTGTAGATGGTGGATTTAAGAACAACCCCTGCAGGTAATGGTGTCAAGCTGAAAAACAACCTTTTATGCTACATCTGACTCTCGCCACTCAACTGAAAGTTAAATAAGATAATGGCAATTCCAAACATAGTTCTATAATACAAACACACACATGAGACCACACACAGACACATGCAGATGCCTATACATGCACTTACACACATACAAAGACACTCCTCCACAAACCATCACACACACATACACACACAAACTACACACGCCCCTTCCTAATAGATACACAATTGATAATTTGGTTTGCAAACCATGAGGGTTTATTAGCAAATGAGTAAAGTTACAAACTCAAATCAATCCGTTTGGTCATAAATAATCACCTGTTCACAGTATAAATTAATACAATCCAGACAAATTAAACAGAAAATGTGAGATTAAATTATTTAAAGGCAAAGTAGGTAAATTGTAAAAGGATTTCGTTGCCCTGAAAGGAAACTCCCTCTTGCTAAACTAAAGTTGTAGGTAAAGTTGGGGAAATTCAAAAGCAGCAGGTGTCAGCAAACATAGATTCTAAAATAGAACCAAATAAAGATCATGATCACAAAAAGAGGAAATGTGCTTGATTTAGAGATTATGGGGGTTATTACAACTTTGGAGGAGGTGTTAATCCGTCCCAAATGTGACGGATATACCACCAGCCCTATTACGAGTTCCATAGGATATAATGGACTCGTAATACGGCTGGTGGTATATCCGTCACTTTACCGTCACTTTTGGGACGGATTAACACCTCCTCCAAAGTAGTATTAACTCCCTATGTCTATGAGCAAAAATAAAAGGAGCAGGAGGCATCAAAACTAGGAACATCCGATACAAACGGTAGATAGAAGTAAGTCTCACTAAATAAGCTGAAAGAGGCACGATTAAAACATGAAATTCAGCAAAAGAGGTACGCTGCACAGTTCCCACAAAGAGGGAGCCAATCAGAATTAAACATTCATGGTGTCCTTGGTGCCAGTCTATTTCACATAAATCATACAATGCATATCACAGGAAGCATACAATGCAATCAGTTCCATGACCATCAGAGATATCCAGACACGGGAGAATTTCTTCTCCACTGGCTCCTCTCAAAAGCAGGTGATGGGATTCCTGGTCGAACTCATTGAAAGTCAAATCAAACGGCCTTCACACATAATTTAACAATAACAGTACAATTAGCAAAAAGGAGGTTGATACATGGCACCTAAAAAGAGAACAAGGTTATGCACAGCATGCAGAAAAGCAACATTCCTTTGAGTCTTTCAAATTGAGACCTATAGTGGCCAAGGCTAACTTAATATGAACACACACTAACTAGAGCAAACTCTTAACATATAAAACGCTCATTGCAATAAATTAAAACATAAAGTTGTATTTGATTACATGCAAACAATTATTTGTGTTATACATTAAAGTCATTAAATGCAAATGAAAAACAGTGACAAAGCATCAACACACCATACAATAGGGCAGATTTAAGTAAAGTGGAGCTGCACCTAGTGCAGCCCGACTTTCCTTGCGCCACTTAGCGCCCCCTACTGCCAACATGTATGAGCCGTAACTGAGATACGGAGCACCATGGTGCAGGGTAGAGGGCAATAGCATCACAATGCTTGACGCTATTGCTGTACCCTCCAAAATGTTGGCGCTAAACTTGAACAGTACCATGGGGCCCATTGTGAACAATGGTGTGCGCACTTTTAAAGCCTGCTCTGAGCAGGCGTTAAAAGTGCTGAAAAAAATGACGCAAAGAAATCTCTTAGATTTCTTTGCTCCATTTTTTCAGCTCCCCTAACAGGGGAACGCCCCCTTTGCATCATTATTCATGTTGCATGCATAATGTAGCGCAAAGGGGTTAAAAGTGGCTCAATGCATGCATTTCACCACTTTGTAAATTTGGCGTGGGGAAAAGGCCACCTCAGCGCCGTCCTAGCATCAAAAGAATGATATTAAGGTGGCACTAGAGTGGCTCTAGGCCCTTTTGAATTTGGGCCGATGTTCTTTATAGGCAGATGATTGCTTATCAATACATCTAATCACGTTGAATTTACTGCAAGCACTTACAATTCGTTAACTGGAATAACATTCTTTACACTGTCACAATTAGACTTTCAGTAATATGCCACTTACTACAGAGGGGAGCGAATCGTATGCTTAGAATACCAATGCATTCATGTCACTTGCTGATTACACTGAGCGTTGTCAACTAAAGTTGCAGTTATGGAATGGAGGGTTGGTGTATGTACTGAGACGAGGAAGAGGTAGGATATTGAGAGTAACGAAGATGACTAGTAAGCAATTCAACTATTACTTTATCAACCTTTGCCTCCTTCCAGTCCTATGAGGATGTACCAAAACAGAAGCATTGCGATCTGGCTCTGTCAAAAAAAATCAATGCAGTCTAAAGTAATGGCGCACATTTAGTTTATTAAAGCATTAGATCAGAGGATTAGCTGGAAAGTACTGTAGCAAGAACTTGGCCCAAAAGTCCAAGGATCTCTGATCACCCGAGGATCTCTGATCCACCAGAAGTGAGAAACAAAAGTGGCTGCTCAACAAATGATCTGGAGGCAGCAACACCATGAATGAGTTGTCCTTGTACAGAGATCACTAGAGAAGATGCCTGTGTAACACAGACTAAAGAAAATATATTTTTATGCTATTCCGTGTGGAGGAACATGCATTGTATCCTTTTTGGAAAACACCAACATTTACAAAATGATTATTCACAGAGTCTGTAATCAACAGAACCAATAAGGAGGATCTGAACTCTGTGAGTCGCATCCAAGAAATGGAGGGGCATAGTGACAAGAAAGTGGCACATCAGCCCCTCTGCGCCCCCTAACGAAAACATGTGCGCGCCGTATTTGCAATGGCGTACTTGGTGCAGGCATAATGTGACGCAAAGGTGTTACAAAGTGGAGCAATACATTCATTGCGCCACTTTGAAAATATGGTGCTGGGATATTGCCTGCCTAATGCCACATTAGCATGAAAAGAAATAATGCTAGTGTGGCGCAAGGAGGCACAAGGGGCTTTAAAATATTCCCCGTAATGTCTCCTCCTCAGAAGTGGAAGGAGAGACAAAAAGGAAGGGAGTGTAATATCTTGCTCTAAATGAAAAGAATGTTCGACCTTGTGCTGAAAACCTAAACCCATTCGTAACTCCAATCTAGCAGAAAATAAGTAGTTCTAGTAGGTAATAATTATAATTCACTAAAACATTTGCAAAGGTGATGGCATCCTAAAAGAATATTTTCAAAGGGTAGAAAAATGTTAGTTCCCCAAAATGTTCCCCAAGTACCATCTACAGAAGCAGGTGAAAAAAAAACAGAACCTGTAATAAGTGATCTTTCCTTTAAGACCCCAAGTAGTTTGGTTTACACATAGGGGGTTATTCTAACTTTGGAGGAGTGTTAATCCGTCCCAAAAGTGACGGTAAAGTGACGGATATACCACCAGCCGTATTACGAGTTCCATAGGATATAATGGACTCGTAATACGGCTGGTGGTAAATCCGTCACTTTTCCGTCACTTTTGGGACGGATTAACACCTCCTCCAAAGTTAGAATAACCCCCAAAGTCATGTTACACCTGGGAGGAGTGGAAAATATTTCATAGAATTAAGGACTGGGCGAGGGAGGAGTTAAGAGGTGGTGGTTCAAATATGTTTTGCCTCTCTCAGGATTGATCCTGTGCCTAACCTCTCTTCCTTCCCTTGGTGCTCTGAACCTTCCAGAACTAGGCACTGTGTAAGCTCAGACCCTATGCTTCATGACCCTGTCCTCCAATCCGTCCTCTTAAAAGCAAAACAAAAAAATACTAATTTTAAACGTGTCTCTGTTTGTTTACTTTTTAGAAAGAAAACTGTTTAGGACAGTGTAACCCAATCATTTGACCCTTGAGGACCCCTGAAGAATCACTACTGGAATTTGGGGACCACCAAGCAATTTGTATGATTTATATTTCAAACATTAAAACAATCATTTACAAAAAAATATACAAACAAGTACACACCAATCAAATTCTCCAATTATTAAAGATTATATTATTTTATATTGAAAAAGTATGGAAAATTTGAAAACTTTTAATGGGAAGGTTGGTGCTGCATCTCAGCTACTAACTTTTCAATGTTTGGTTTTATTTCAGAAAATTGAACCCTCAGGTCAGATTCTTCATTTCCCAAGCAATATCTGTATTTATAGACATAAGATCTGAGAAAGGGTTTTCACATAAATATGTGGTGGGTAAAGGAAGTAAAACCTTTGGTGCCTCTCATCCCTCTGTAGCCCCTCAGTCACATGCATTTCATTTGCTTTATAGCACCTCTCATAGCAGTATAGAGTGCTGGAGCATTTTATTTCACATACATACAGAGACAATGAATCATACGTGTTTAAATCAGCATACAGAAACTGTTACATAAGGCAAAGGGGACTACAAAGTGTAGGATTCACTGGTCATCCACACTAGTAGGCGTTTGTTAAGAGTGCTTGGTCTGGAGAAGCACAAACTCAAGATTCAGAATACAAGACTGTAGTTAGCGTTGACTTTAATAATGTTAACTTATTTTTACCCAAACAAACCTTTTTCTTTTTTTTAGCAGCATCAGGATAATCAAAGACTGGGAAAAAACATAACTTTCTAACTTGTACCATGCAGTTTTACATGCAGCTCTTTGACTGCAGTTCATAGTTCACTGTGATAGATTATGATTGTAACTTATGAACCGCAGAGTAACAAAAGAATCTCCTAGGCAAAAACAGTAAACTACTGAGCTATGCACATAAAATATCGTTCTTTGATCTGCATGGGACATGCTGTTTGCAGAAGGCATATTAACCATCTGTGCTACCTTAGATGAGTCAGAACGTCCATTAGACAAAACTTTAAGCTCTCTCCAGCAGGTACATTAGTCACCAGAGTTATCTTGACACTCTTGTGTCCATAAACTGCTGGATATACAAAGAACTTTGCAGTGCTTTTAAAACTGCTGCACGAAAGAAGCAACATATATACAAACACTGATGTGTATCTGTTGAGGGACCCTAGCTCAAAAAATGCCTTCCTGACGGTCTATGCCTTGAGCTCCACAAACACTGTTCAGCCTGAAAACAATAAGAGGTCAGTGCTCCTGCATACAAGCAATGCATGGCCAAAAGTGGAGAGGAAACTTGGCCCTCAAAATGCTCTGGGCCCGAACACAAACACTTACACACAAGGGGATACCAGGACTGCCATGCAAGCATGACTAGAGGCAGATAATAAAATAAGGCTAATCACCTGTTAGCTTGCACCTAATGCCAAATGGTGATTGACTTGATTTTATATTAGTCCCACCACTCCTATGCTGTCAATGACAGCTCTTAAGTGCTGTAAAGGCATTAGGATGTTTTCTTATCCAGCAGCCATTCCCAATAAATTATGAGAGAAGGCTTGGGCAGACACTCGAGACCTGCAACCCCCTGGGAATGTGTCATGGACAACACAAAAGTATCAGGGCCAAGACTGATTTGTATATGGCTGGGTCCAAACTGGCGTGACGTGGCGAGCAAAATAACGATGGATTAAACCCAGATCTGTGACTGGGGTGAGTGTTTGAAAAGTTTCAACACTCCGTCCATCATTTTATTTTGTTTTGTGATGTTGCTTTATGCGCCCTAAGTGGCAGGAGCATACCCAGACGTGGGCCCATTGCTCGCTTAGCCACTGGATTCAAGCTAGCCTGGCTGATGAAGAGTGATACCCAGAAACCGGTCCCAGGATGCTTGTTTACTGTCCAGGGAGGACCTGGCCTAGCAGTTCGGGCTGGACTGTTCCCATGGGGAACAGAATCAAGACTGATTTGCATATGGCTGGGTCCAAACTGGGGTGATGTGGCGAGCAAATAATGATGGATTAAACCCAGATCTGTGACTGGGGGTGAGTGTTTGAAAAGTTTCAACACTCCGTCCATCATTTTATTTTGTTTTGTGATGTTGCTTTATATGCCCTAAGTGGTAGGGGTATACCCAGACGTGGGTCCCTTGCTCGCTGTGCCACTGGATTCAAGCTAGCCTGGCTGATGAAGAGTGATCCCCAGAAACCGGTCCCAGGATGTTTGTTTCCTGTCCAGGGAGGACCTGGCCTAGCAGTTCGGGCTGGACTGTTCCCATGGGGAACAGGGTCAAGACTGATTTGCATATGGTTGGGTCCAAACTGGGGTGACGTGGCAAGAAAAATAACGATGGGTTAAACCCAGATCTGTGACTGGGGAGAGTGTTTGAAAAGCTTCAACACTCTGTCCATCATTTTATTTTGTTTTGTGATGTTGCTCAATGTGTCATGGACCCCTGTGGGTCTGTGGACCACAGGTTGGGAACCCCTGGTTCAGGAGGTTCCTCCCAGTGTTTAATTTATAAAGGAATGAGTGCCCAAAGATTTGCTCAGAAACCCAAGTCCACTGCTATTAAATATCACTCTCCTAACACAAAGGCAGCACATTCTTCAACCCCCCTCAAGCATCTTGAATACACTAGTAGACTATTGTCCAGTTGGGAAAAATAAAAGCGGTTCCCCAAAAATGAGTGAGCACCCACCCACTCAAATTAGGCACTAGTTTCTCTTTAAAACAAAATATAGAGGAACAATGTTCCCATCCATCTCCACCCACTTTGATGTACAAAACATTACATCCGAGGCCAGACTAGCCGTACTGGGCATTGGGCGTTTCCCGGGGAGTCAGGAAGGATGGGGGACTGCTTTTGTTACTGGTGGCCGGTTTTGTAGCAGTGCAGCAGTTTTAAAAGCACTGCAGAGTACCTTGTAAATCCAACAGTTTTCAAGCAACAATAAAACTGTCAAGATAAATCTGGTGATTAATGTACCTGCTGGAGAGAGTTGGGGGTGCAGAGGGTTAATGTGCCTGCTACAAAGAACAGGTACTATGTGTTAGACCTGACAGCCTTAGGGTGGTCACCCCTAACTTTTTGCCTGCCTCCCTCCACTTTTTGGACACTGTTTTTGCTGGTTTTTAGACTCTGCACACTTTACTACTGCTAACCAGTGCTAAAGTGCATATGCTCTCTCCCTTTAAACATGGTAACATTGGATCATACCCAATTGGACTATTTAATTTAATTATAAATCCCTAGAAGAAGGCATTAGAGGTGCCCAGGCCATGTAGATTAAATGCTACTAGTGGGCCTGCAGCACTGATTGTGCCCCCCACTTAAGTAGCCCCTTAACCTTGTCTGTGTGTGCAGTTTCACTGCCAATTCGACTTGCCATTTAAAAGTACTTGCCAAGCTTAAAACTCCCCTTTTTCTACATATAAGTCACCCCTAAGGTGTGCCCTAGATAACCCCTAGGGCAGGGTGCTGTGTGGGTGAAAGGCAGGACATGTACCTGTGTAGTTTACATGTCCTGGTAGTGTAAAACTCCTAAATTCGTTTTTACACTACTGTGAGGCCTTGTCCCTTAGCCTAACATTGGGACTGCCCTCATACATTGTTGGAGTGGTAGCTGCTGATCTGAAAGGAGTAGGAAGTTCATCTTTAGTATGGCCAGAATGGTAATACAAAATCCTGCTGACTGGTGAAGTTGGATTTAATATTATTATTTTAGAAATGCCACTTTTAGAAAGTGAGCATTTCTCTGCACTTAAATATTTCTGTGCCTTACAATCTACGTCTGGCTGGGTTTGGTTGACGGCTCCTTGTGTATTCACTCAGACACACCCCAAACACAGGATACTCAGCCTCACTTGCATACATCTGCATTTTGAATGGGTATTCCTGGGCTGGTAGGGTGGAGGGCCTGCTCTCACACAAAGGACTGCCACACCCCCTACTGGGACCCTGGCAGACAGGATTGAACTGAAAGGGGACCTGGTGCACTTCTAAGCCACTCTTTGAAGTCTCCTCCACTTCAAAGGCACATTTTGGTATAAAATCAGGGCATCTGCCCTACCACCTCAGACACTTCCTGGAGAAGAAACTTGTAACCAGAACCTGCATCTTGCCAAGAAGAACTGCCTGGCTGCCGAAAGGACCCACCTGACTGCTTTCTGTGAAGGACTGCTGCCTTGCTGTTGCCCTGCTGCGTTGCTGCTCCCTGGCTGTGTTGAAGAAATGCTCTCCAAGGGCTTGGATAGAGCTTGCCTCCTGTTCCCTGAAGTCTCAGGACCAAAAAGACTTCTCTCTTGCAACTGAACTCCTTGTGCGGCGAAAATTCGATGCACAGCTTGCCAAAAACAATGCACAGCCTGTCCCGCGGTGAAAAATTCACCCCACGCCGAACCGGAATGACGCCGCTCGACTTCGCAAGGAAAAGATCAACGCGGTGCCTGCGGTGCGACCGGAACTTCGACACACGGCCCACCAGATCGACGCACAGCCGACCTGGGACGATGCAACCCGACTTCCAGAGGATAAATCGACGCGGCGCCTGCCGTGCGGGAGAAATTTCCCTGCACCGCCCACTGGAACGACGCAGAGCTTGTCACAAGCCCAGGATTCCACGCACAGACCCCGGGGCGTCTGAAAACCCCGTAACCCGAAGAGGATCCATGACCGAGCTCCGGAAATCGACGCACAGCCGTCTCTGCGTGGCAACTAAATGATGCATCGTCCGTGTGCAGCCCGAGAAATCGACACACACCACTTTGTTTCCCCGCTTCTCTTCCTCTGCGGCCCTTTGTGGAGATTTTTCACGCGAACCAGGTACTTTGTGCTTGAAAGAGACTTTGTTTGCTTTCAAAAGACTTAAGACACTTTATATCACTTTTCAGTGGTATCCTTACATTTTCCTATTGCATCTTTGATCGTTTTGACCTGCAAATATCCAGATAAATATTATATGTTTTTCTAAACACTGTGTGGTGTATTTTAGTGGTGCTATATTGTGTTATTGTATGATTTATTGCACAAATACTTTACACATTGCCTTCTAAGTTAAGCCTGACTGCTCAGGCCAAGCTACCAGAGAGTGGACACAGGATAATTTGGATTATGTGTGACTTACCCTGACTAGAGTGAGGGTCCTTGCTTGGACAGGGGGTAACCTGACTGCCAACCAAAGACCCCATTTCTAACACTATGCAAATCACAGGACAGTATTTTATGTGAATAGCTCAGTGGGATACCGTTTTTGTCACTGACTTCCTTTTGTTGCTGTTCAGTTCATATGTTACTATCATAATCTATCACAGTGAGGTATGAACTGCCATCAAAGAGCTGCATGCAAACTGCATGGTACAGATTAGAGAAATATGTTTTTGATTATCATAATTTTGATTTAAAAAAGGGTTTGTTTAGATAGAAAGAAATTGTTATAACTAACATCAACACTAACCATTGGGTTAAATTATGAATTCTGAGTTCTTACATCCCCAGACCACGCACTCATAAAAAATGACTACCAGTATGGATGAAATGTGAATCCTACAGCTTGGTAACCCCCTTTTCAACACTTTCTATACACTGATTAACACATGCATAATTCATTGTCTCTGTATGTGTGTGTGATGTTAAGCGCTCCAACACCCATTGCTGGTAAAATAGGCGCTATAAAACAAATGAGATACATGTGAGAGAGGGGCTATAGAGAGGTGAGAGTAACTGAGAGGGTGATGGTGAGGGATTCATTGAAGCCCCCAATCAAGATGGTTGTATTCTGATGCACTTTAAGGTCATAGTTCACTATGCTTCCAAAAACGAATACAATAGAATATATAATAAAAAAAATATGTTGAGAAGGCACAGTTTTTACAATTTTTTCCTAAATTTTTCTTGTGGCGGGAGAACTTACCAGGCCCCATTGTAGTGGTCAGACTAATTCGCTATGCACCCCATGGGGGCTAGTCTTACCAAATTTGCAAGGGCTGGTGTGGGTTCCCAGACCAGTCCCGGTTACATCTGACATAGGAGCGAGGGGATAACACTTTTAAGAAAAACAGGACAAGAAACCACATACATTGTTAAATAATTTTCGGTGACTCATTCTTTAGATTTTTTATTTGACAGAGAACTCTAAAAGGTATAACTCTTTTAAGTAATGGTAATTAATCAATCTTTGCTCTCTGTGGGTCTCTACTTCGCTTATTAAGCACAATAACAATTTCTCCCCACACAAGGCATGCGAGGAATGTTACATGTGCATAGGATGACACATGCCAGATTTAACCTCTCACCACTGCTGTGTCTGTTTCAAATTTAGTTTGGCCACAAAGCTAACAAACTCGATTACTTTCCATAGTGCTTAAGATGGAAAATATGTACTTTAAGAACTCACCACCATGAAATGTGCTGTTGGATTTAAAGCCAGGATTGGCTGAAAGTGTCAAACATGGCATAGGACCACTTAGCAACTATGACCTTTAATGAAATGATCTGAAACACACAATTTCATGAATGCCATTATGTGCTGGCAGGCCTCCACCACTGGACGAGTGCAGGCAATCACATTGTTTCTCCTTGACAAAGGCCCCACTGTTTCTCCTTGACAAAGGCCCCAGGTGCAGGGCACAGCTTGCGGCCACTCTGCTTGTGATGCACTGAAGAAGAGCCCCCACCACGGTGTGCAGAGTGAGCCTCAACCCTCTTCAGACAGCTCAGTCTGTCTTCACTGGGGGCACAAACAAAATCGACTTTGGCAGGCTTTAGTTGAAAGTTGAAAAGGTTTTATTACCAAAGCAGGACAAGGCTAACAGTCGCATCTTCTCGGCCATTTGACCAATCAAAATATTAGGGTCCTAATATCAAACCGACACATTGTTTCTTCTAGGCCATCCCCAAACAAAGGTTAATTTCACCCTGCTCTGAAACTTTATTCAGTTGTCTAGACCTTGTGTATTTACCTATGTATACAACTTTTGGTCATCTGACAGGAACATCGCTCCCTTTTTTCATAGTGATCAAGAGTTCCATCCTTGTCCTTGTCTAGCTGGTCCTACAGCAAGGCTACCTCAAAGGCTGCATTACTTTCAAGTAATCCTCAGAGTAAGGAGGCCCTCACTTTAAGTGTCAGGGAGTTACTGAGGGTGATTACCATTATTTCAGGGTTTGGTTTTACACAGGTGTGGTAATCTCTTTGAATCCCATACGTTGTGCTTGTCCGAACTCGGAATTAGTGGCTCCTTTTCCATTATTCTGAGTTTCAAAACTCGGTTTACGGTATTTCTATTTGTTTCCCTACACACATTTCACTAGATATATGGGTTGTAGCTATCCATACTGCAGCAGGTGTAGTAGTGCAGGCGCTCAGAAATATGAGGGGTTCACTGTACCCAATTATTATTTATTTTTCTGTCAACCCAGGGGATGGAAGCCCTTTTATGCTTGCATGAAGACCCCTGCCCCCTTTCTATGTCACTGTCTGATTTTACCAGACAAAATGTGTCTGTGGTCAAACTACTGGGCTAGTGTGAAATGTGTGCTGCACTTGTAATTCCGACTCAGGTACAAACACCTTGTTGTGTCAGGTTATCATAACTCATCTGTTGTAATCAACTAAAGTCTGGAACATGCAATTTGTATCTAAGTTTCCTTCTTTTAACAACATTACAGCAGAGTCCCGCCCTTTGGGTTTCCCCTAGTCTTCCTATCTCCATGTCCCACTGTTTGGGGCTACCTCTTGGTTGCATCGCTTCCAAGTAGCGGGCTACATTTGGAACACCATTCAGTTTTGTTCCAGCTCAATGCCAACAATGACGTCCCTTCTCGGCTTGATCGCTTTTTGGCAACCTATAATTCCTTCTGTCACAAAGCTCGAAATTACACTTTATGAGCAAGATATACTAAATTATCATACAATGCAGCAGCCAAAAAAGCTGTGCTGCGTTGAGCAAGAAGGAGAGAGCAGGAGCGTGCCAAAACTACAGTGATTTAGCTCTCTCTTCACCTCTCCCTAGTGCTGGTGCAGAATTTAGCAGCCATGCGGCAGCCACTCACCTTTGCCCCACAGTACAAGGATATATGTGTAAGTCTAACATAGGTTTTGTACTGGAAGGCTCTAGCTCCAGCACAAAATATGATGCCTAGACATACTTAAAACATTTCCTACTTTGTATGTGTGCTGTCCTTTTAACGCCTGCTTTCAAGCGGCGTTAACTTTTAGTGCAAAACCCTGTCTCAAATGTTTGGTAGATAGGGTTTTGTGTCAAAAAGCATGGATGGTTGCATGGGAATGCCCATGTATCTCACATGTAATGCCCTCATGATGCTGAGTAATGCAAAGCTTTCCTATTAGACAATTTCCAGTGCAAAGCAAGTTTTGTGCTGGAAAATACACAACTAAAAAATCATTTTGTACTGGTTTGCATCACTTTTGTGAAGCAAAGACCATGCAAAATGTTTGTAAAGCTACCTAAACATACTTATTTGCTAAACATTTTCTGCAAAGTTCTTTCCTTGGATGAACACCTTAAGAGACAATTCAAGTTTTGACTCCTACTGCCACACACACTAGTAACAGGTAGACTATCCTGGTGTTTTTCTGCTGTTGAGAGACCATCCAGTGAAAGATGTCACAAAAGATCTCAAACCCCAGCTGACATCATTAAGTAAATGAACATTCTAGAATGCTTTTTATTAATAATGTTAGAGCTACAGGACTAGGCAAAAATAACAGTTTTTTCTCATTAATCGATGTACTTTTTAATACAGAGTACAAGTTTCAGTTTCAGCATTTTACTGACTAATCAGCTGTCCTAAAGTGCATTGATTTACAAGAGGATACGTCAATGTCATGCAATATGTTTCTTTTTACTTTTTAGTTGGGAGGGGGCTGGCAGAAGGGCAATATGGAAATAATCTGTAGAAAGCTCGCCAACACTCCTTTCCGTAATTAACATGATATACAAGTTTTAGACATAACAAACAAAGATGGGAATAAACCATACTCACACCATGTGGGTTTGGTTCCTGTTTGCCAGGATCCTGTTTACAGCAGCGGCTTTGATGGTTGCAGACTCAGATACCCCGTGCTCTCTCAGCGCAGGGTGTGCACAATTTATATTTTCACAAGGCTGTGCTTGATTTTAATACAAGATGAGGCAAAACATACAAGGGGTGATGCCGATACATTTTTACGGGTCACACCATGTAAAAATATGGAAATTCAGTATTACAAAAATATAAGTTTAGTCAACTTGAATCTCGCGGCTGCACCATTTTTAGGTCTCGCCTAAAACAGCAAATGCATTGTTTGTTACAAGATATGTCTTTAGGCTACAGTAGGCTTACAGCTCCCACATTGCTTTGCTTCGTTGTCTCTCTCATTTGCTTGCTTCTTTTTCATCGCTTCTGGTAAAGCATAACTTTGGCTGTGCCATTATGCATCACAGGAGTGACATAATGAGGTAATCAACAATACATAATTCATATGTCTTAATGTTACTAACGTAAAGTGAAGCTTCTAAATCATATTGTTGATAGTGCATTCACAGTAGGAAATTAGTCATTAATATATATGTGGTTATAATGTTGATTTTAACATGCTGGATTGTAATGTGTATGCACATTTATATTTATGTACTCTGAGATATTATGGTGAACGTGCATATAACCATGTTTCATTCATAAAGATGTTGCAAGTATAACTGAAGATGCAAGCATGTATTATATATTTTGAATATGCATTAATATGCCTTTATAAGTCAGCATGACGAAAGGTCTGAAATGTTGATATTGTGTGTCTAACATTCAACGTGGAGTTTTGCTCGTGTTGCAATATTTTTTATGTGCAGGTGTTTCAATCTGAGTCAACAGTTAATCAAAGGCATATTCTGCATCTAATATAGTATAGTATGGGAGAATACTTTGGCAAGGACAAAGGAGCACTAACGACCCAAGAAGGAAATATTCCTGTTTATGTACCAGGCTCCCAGAGACACTCAAAGTCATCCTGATGTTTGATTCGTGGGATGAGAATGTGTTGGGAGTTACCAACTTCAACTGTGCCAGGAAGATAGAAAACTACTTGTGTTGATGACATGGATTTCTCAAAGGTTCTGTAGGTTTTCATTGGTATTCACCTAGTTTGAAGAAGGCAGATTCTTGTTTGCCTCTGACAAGAGAAGATACCCTTGAAACTTAGAGGGGTGCAGACCTCTCTACCATGTAGTCCTTTTTGAGGCTTTACACTATGCAACACCTCTCTATCAGAACTTCTACTGAGGTTTCTGCTTTGCTAACACTTTCCTACATTTCCTGAAAGATAATTGGGATTTTGACGGTTGCAGGCGTTTAAGTGTAGTGGAATGGAGATGCTTGACCCTAAGGATATGGGACATTTTGTGTTGAGGTTTGTGACATGATTGAGACCTGAAATTAGCATGATGATTCAACAGCATTTGATTTGCTGATGGAATAAATCAGTTGATGAGATCTTGAGGTATGCAAAGTACTGCGGGGATGAAATAGAGATGAAGCAGAAGAACCTGAATGTGAAGTTAATGGTTGACCAGATGAAGGCTGCTTAGAGAAATAGTCAGATCCAGCCATTTGTAGAGAATGTTGGTGCTATGCAAGGTGAACATCAGGAGGGTACTACCGCGGTGCAGGGTAGAGGTTGGGTTGAGGAGTCCCAGTTGACCCTAGTACAGGAATGGATGTGGGTGGTCTGAAGAATAAGAAGACAACCCCTTGTCTTTTTTGCAACAAGTTGGGGCATTGGAAAAGGGAATGTCACCTTAACCCAGTTAATCAACTCCAGAATTCAGGGTTTGTACAACCCTAGAATAACCCCCTACAGATGCAAAATGTGCAGAGACAGAGAGGGCAGAATTTAAAAGTACCAAAAGCTCCAGTGATGCAGGTTCCACAACCCCTGATGCCACAGCAAAATGCAAATGACCTCAAAATGAATTCTAATCAAGTTCGAAACATGACTTCAAATGCACTTCAAAACAATAATCCCTTTCAGCAGTTTCCAATGTTTGAGACATTCAAGAATTATGTCTCTGATCAGTTAGCCGGACAGTATCTGAGGGGGCAGGAAGATTGCCTACTAGGCGCAGTCTTGAAGGTAGACCAGAGTGGTCCATTCGTAGACGGTGAGGTGAATGGTCACCCTGTGTCATTCTTGGTTGACACCGGTGCTATATGTTCTACTATGAGAACAGCAGAAGTCGCAAAGCCACCCCTGTCAGGGAAAATGAGGCAAGTTATCGGAGTTGCAAATAAACAAATGATAACCCATGAAACGACAGAAGTGCCTATGAGAAAAGGATACTTTGAAGAGAATCACCAGTTTGTGGAGTGTGAATCTAGTCCACTGAGGAGTGAAGAGACTTCCTTTACAAGTTGAACAGTCACCTATTGTACGTCAAAAGGCACAGAGATGCAAACTTATGATGAGGATGTCACCTTTAAATTGGTGAATGATGGTTCTTACACGGAAATGTTTACCATGCTGATCATTGATGATGTACCACCAGCCCTTAAAGAGGCAGTCAGGTCTGAGGTTTGGGATTTTTTCAGGAAAGCACATCGGATTGATCAAAGGAGTTGAACCCGTTCAAGCCAAATGCTGAATATCCAAGAACACACCAATATAGTTTGACAACTGAAATGTTTGCTGGGATTGCTCCAGTAATAGAATCTATTATCCAACAAGGGATCCTGAAGGAGATCATAGGGAGTCTATGCAATACACCCATCATAGGCTTACAAAGCCAAGTGGGAAATATTGCATTGTTCAGGACTTGAGAAGAGTGAACAACATTGTTGTTCCTTGTTGTTCCCTGTTGTTCCTTGTTGTTCCGGCTGTGATTTTGTTTCAGATTCCATCTGAGTCCCAGTGGTTCACAGTCACCAATTTGTACTAGGCTTTCTTTTGGATACCGTTGCATGAGGGCAGTCAGTTTCTCTTTGCATTTTGGTTCGGCCATCATGTTTTGGCACGATACAGAGTCCCAGAAGGATGAGTGTCCATTCATTTTTAACCAGATTATGAAGAAGAATCTGGATTCTCTGGTCATGTCTTACAACTCAGTCCTACTCCAATATATTGATGACCTACTGGTGGCGTTGAACACTCAACAAGCCTGTAAGCAAGATACTATTGTCTTATTGAACTACCTGGTAAGAATGGACATCAAGTGTCCCCAGGTACTTTGCAATATTGTCAGAAAGAGGTTCAATATCTCAGACATAACACTGAGAAAAAAGCAAGGAAAGTGTCACAAGAAAAGAGTTTGGCAATTGTGAAAATGAATCCGCTAACTCCACAGGGAGAATTCAGGATGGTTTTGGGGATGGTGGTCTACAGTCGCCAGTGGATACCAAACTTTATTCTAGTGGACAAACACTTGCAGAGGCTGACACACAAGAATGTGTCTCATCTGGAATCCTGGGATAACGATTGATTGATTGCCTTCCTAGAGAAAATTTCTATTGTGCCCCAGCACTGGGAATGCCTGATTACAATGCAATTTGCACTTTTCTGCAGTGAGAGGGAGGGTTGTACTCCCTCAGTGCTTACACAATTACACTGAAACACCAGAAGGTCTGTAGTCTATTTCTCTGCTACTCTTGATCCTGTAGCATCTTCGCAGTGGCTTCAGGCAGTGTCTGCATAGAGAGGTGTGAAATCATAGTTATGGGTCTCCCACTAACTGTGTATGTTCCCCATTCAGTGGGTTTACTGTTAACAAAGACTAGAACCCAGCATTTGGCAAGTAGCTGCCTTACTAAGTATGAATAAACCACACTTGCAGCAGAAAATGTGATTGTAAAGCACTGTGCTGTTCTAAATCATGCTATGCTTTAGCCAGTACCAGATGATGAAAATGATGATTGTGAAGTGGAGCATGACTGTCTCCATGTCACAGAGTTATGTACCAAGCGAGACAAGATATATGTACCTGAATCTGATTTTGTGCTATATGTTGATGGATTTTGTTTACAAAACAATGGAGGAAGTCTGACAGCCGCCTATGCAGACTCCAAAATTTCAGGAGTTGTTGAAGCTTCCTGACTTCAAGAAATATTTTCAGCACAAGTGGCTGAATTGATTGCTCTTACTAGAGCATGCTGTGTTTCAGACAAGCTGAAAGTGATGATTTTTACCAATAGTCAATGCAGCTTTGGTGTTGTGCATGGCTTCGGACCGCCATGGTCCCAGAGGAGGGTTTATGATATCCTCTGGATCCCCAATCTGGAATGGGGAACAAGTGAGAAACTTCCTTGAAGCCTTACAGTTGTCTGAACACATTGCAGTGGTCCTGTGCCCTGCACACCATAGTGCAAATAATCTTGTAACATTGGGCAATAAATATGCTAATGAAGTTGCAAAGTACTATGCTCACGATTTCTGTACCTTCAATGGAGAATAAACCAATGAGAGAAAGGAGGAGACCAACTACAACCTTTTGTTAACTACTGCAGACACATGGGAAGAGGCAAATAGGCTTCAGGAAGAAATGTCAGAGGAAGAACAGCAGTGTTGGTTCAGAGCAGGTTGAGTCAAGAGAGAGAGGACAAATACATTTGGGTTTCAATGGATGAAAGATCGGTGTTGCCAAAAGCTTTCTGCCTCCAATGGCTAGGCATTTCCATGGTCCAGCTCATGATGGTAGAGATGCAATGGTGAGATTGTTTAGGCAAACATGGTTTAATCTCAAGTTCTGGTTGATGCCTGAAGATTGTGTCACAGGTTTGTTGTGTGCCAGCAGAACAATGGTGGAAAGAGAACTTCAGTAACACTAAGGGCCCGATTTAGAGTTTGGTGGAAAGGCTTACTCCGTCACAACCGTGATGGATATTCGGTCCACTGTATTATGATTCCATTATATCCTGTGGAAATCCCAATATAGTGGATGGGGTATCCGTCACATTTGTGACAGAGGAAATCTTCCGGCAAACTCTAAATCAAGCCCTAAGTCACATAGGAAGATCAGGAAGGCCCTTTATTCGGTTGCAGTTGCACTTTGTCAAGATACCTGCGTGTAACAGGCTGAGATGTGTCCTGGTGGTTGTATACATCTTCTCGTATTGTGTTGAAGCTTACCCAACCAGAAGAAATTATAGTCTCACTGTAGCTAACTGTTATGGGACCTCATACCCAGGTCTGACTTTACGACTTCTCTGAAAGCAGATTCCGGGACTCATTTTAATATTGAGGTCCTGAGACTGAAGTGTGCCACATTGCAGGCAGAACAAGACTACATTGCAGCTATAGGCCTGTGGCTTTGGGTCTGGTCGATCAGGTTAATGGGACACTGAAATTCAGAAGGCAAAGCTGTATGCTTCAACATCTTTGAAATGGCCTGATGCTTTGCCTCTTGTGTTGACGAGTCTTCACAGTGTACCTGATTAGAAGGCAAACTGTCGCCTCACGAGATATTCATGGGAAGAGCTATGAGAATGCCAGCTATTCCTGTGAATGCACTTGTGAACATTACAAATATGTTCCTTGATAACTGCAAAGGGCTAGCTGGCATGGTGCGATCTGTGTCTCATCAGGACGGAGGAGACATAGCCCCTCAACTTCATGAACAGTGCCATCACTTCAGTCCTGCGAATAGGTCCCGGTGAAGAAACATGTAAGAAAGACAAGTTTTGAGCCTCGCTGGTGTAGGCCATTTCAAGTCATCTTTGTGACAACAACAGCAATTACATTTGGAGGACTCCCTAACTGGATACACGCTTCCCATACTCGCAGAGTGGAGTGTCCCCTTAATGTGACAGCACCTTTTCCGGAAGTACCCATGATAACAGAGAGACAATGGGAGCAGGTTAGTCAAGCTGTTGTGGATCAAAAAGAGCCTGAAACAGCACATGTTTGGTCTGAGGGGGCTCTGTCGAGATCCACAGTTGAAGTTGAGATGGAAGAGTCTCTTCCTGTAGTGGTGAGTGAACCAAATTTAGATTCAGACCCTGATGAAGGACCTAATGCTGGGAGAAAGAGTGGAAGCTGGAAAGCATTGGCCCAGAAGGAAAGAAAGACAACAACTGAACCTGCCTAAAGAGCTTGTGCTTCAGACAATTTCTGAGGACACTGAGAACTGTGGCTTACGTGAAAGTGAGAACAAAGGATAGCCAGTGAGGAGATCCAAAAGAACTAGAGTGCCCTATCGGAGGTACTCTTCACTTGAATGGACATACTTTGCTGCAGATGATGGAGAGAGAACGTTTTTGGGAGTTTTGGGTTAACACTACAGATCCAACTGAACCTCTTTGAACTGAACATTGTGCTTGAGTTGTGCTTTGAGACTCTTGTGCTATTGGATAGACTGAGACAATTCGCTCTGGATGTGATTATTACAGAAATTTAACTGTGCATATTTTAGAGACTTTACCTTGATTTTGATAGGGTTACCAAGGCCCGAGTCTGCAGAAAAAAAGAGGGTCATCCTTTAGAAGGACACAAATTAGGGTTAAGGAAGGCTCACAAAGATCTTATAAATAAATCTGTTGCCATGTATCACTTGGACTGTGTTTTGCCTCTTTGCACAGTTGGAACTCAACAGAGGATACTCTGCTGCATTCCACCCTATAGATCTGATTTTAGAGAAGTCATGCAAGCACACAAAAGCCATAGATGCACATACACATTAGATGTGGTGTTGCTTATTTTCCTTGTAGTATTAATTGTTTTATTGATAGGAGCATTTTCCCCCTTCACCTTCCTTAGTAAATAAGTTACAGTCTAGTATTCCCCCTCAAACACTGAGGAGCATATTTACAAGCGCCGTGGTGCAGTCCAGCACAGTAAGTGACCTTGCTGTGCTGCTATTCGCCACTGGGAAAGGGCAGAAATGTATCGTATTTACAAGATATGGTGCAATTCTGACCTTTCCCCCTGCATTTGCGTACAAATTGCTGTCTAGCGCCAGTGCAGGCACCCGGCACCATGCAGCAGGATTTGTTTTGTGCAGAAAGGGACAATTTACTGCACAAAAACAATCCAGAGAGGCATGTTTCTCTTCCTTTGTGGCACAGAATGCACCACACATGTAAAAAGGGAAGAACAAGGAGGAATAAATATATTTCTTCTCGTTGCGCCTGCCCTGGGTGGGCATAGAGTTTTGGTGCATTCCAAGGTTTACAGATTCCTATAAATCTGGGAATGCGTCTAATGTCCATGATAAGCCACCCTCATGCAGTTTAAGACAAGGCTACGACTGAAAAGCCCTGGAAAGTGGCTCTACGTGGCCTAGTAGATATGGGTCTGCACTATGTGCCATCGGTGCGTCACAAAAGTGACACACAGGTGGCGCAAGATGCTTGTAAATATCCCTGTGAGTCCTGGAGTTAGTAGCTTATACGGATGAGGCTTTACACTTAGATGATTCTAGAGGAGAATATTCTGCAAATGTATATTTCAGATTGCTTTATGAGTACAATGACACTATGGACTGAAGGCATTGCTACATTTGTAGGCAATTACGTGCTTCCATTTCAGAAGGCATTACATACCACCTTATTCCTTTGACATATGGATTCTCATGTCGTCTTTTGTTGTGTATATTTGATGAACAGGGTCGTTTTCAATATTAGTATTTGCATTACGATTTAGTTCATTCAGAAGTTCCCTTATTCAGACATTTGAATAAAAATCCATATTTTACAGGTGCAGAAATTGCAGGCAAATATTTGGATCTCTGAAGCCACTAGACACTACATATGCACGCACACATAATTTGACTTGTTCAATGAGAGATGTAGAGATACATTTTTGAATCTAGCAGAAGACAGAAGGTAAGATTTAGGGCTTCATTTTGCGTTTGGGAGACGGGAAAGCCTGTCCGACAAACTCCCGACAGGTTGGCTGCCGCGTTCTTGGCAACCACCACGACCACCGGCCTAGCGAGAAACAGGGTACAGCATTGTGTCTGGCTCATAATCGAGCCAGCAGCAGAGTTGTAACCCATAGGGTACACCAGTACCCTTGCACTGTTCATTACTGCAAAGCAAACATTTTGACTGTGCAGGGAAGGGTGGCCCCTGCACTGCCCATGCCAGGTGCATGGGCGGTGCAGGACCCCCCCGTGGACCTTGCACCTGTTCTCTGCCAGCCTTTTCATGGCGTTGTTACCATCATGAAAAAGCTGGTGAAGAACAAGGTTGTAATCCATAGGGCAGCGCTGCATGCAGCACTGCCCTGGTGGATTACGATCGCCACCACCGCCAGGCTGGCGGGATCATGAATACTGCTGGTTCCCTGGTGGTCTGACCGCCATGGTTTTAATGCGGTGGCCCTGACCTCCACCGTGAGTGTGGTGGTCTGAAGACCGCCTCACTCGTAATGAGGCCCTTAAAGTCTAAACCTGAAACAGATAAAGACCTTAAGAAACAATGCAGGTGGAATAGGGAAGAAATTGGACGTCAAGTGAAAGGAAACCAAGCAGCATTAGCTCTAGATTGGCAGCATAAGAGAAAGTTGTGCATACACATTGATCAGAGTTATTTGAATCCATTATTTATAGGGAAGAGTAAATGCAAACACACCTTTGATGTTAAAGGAAAGAATGAATCCTTTTTAGATTGAAAGGATCCTGTGATTCCTGGAGTCTACTTTATTTGTGGACAGTAGGCCTATTTCAAATAGCTTAAGGGATGGCATGATACATATCATTTCGGTGTAGTCTTCCCAAAATGTTATCATGGCGAACATTTCAATGATCATGGTAACTGATTCATGTCAAAAAAGGCATATATTCTAATTAGTAAAAATTCACCTACTGTCATCTGACCATGGAAAAGTGGCAGTCACATTCTAGAGGGTTCAACAACTGATTGGTTTGCAATTATATGAGTAGAGCTTGGTTTGCAATTATATGAGAAGGGGGGGGGACCTAAAGGATGTATGTCTGTCTTTATTGTCCCACTGCCTTACAAGAGGTCAATAGTTTTCATGTGATTTATGGAACAGTCGTGCCCAAGCGAATAGGCCCAGGCACCCATCTTAGCCTTATCTCCTCCAAGCTGTTGAGTATTCTTCCTCTTTCCAAGCCAAGTTGTGGAGTGGGATACATGACAAAATAACCAGCATGGGAACGAGAAGTAAATAAAAATAAATTATCTACCCGACTACCATTCATATTTAGTATGTGTCTTGGCATCTGGCACTCTCCTTTGTGGAAAGGCTTCAAGGTAACTTTGCCAATCACAGCCAATTGCTTCACATCTCCTCATGGATGTTGATTCACCAAAATGCTAAAGTTGGCTCCTTGTCCTGTTGTTAGCCCCTCAGCATTCTTGCACATGTGGCTGAAAAGTGAAAGAAAGGGCAAATGGAGAACTACTAAGTAACCTGGGACCAGATATACAAACCACTTTACCGGTCGCAAACAGCTCATCGTCCCATGTACAAAAGGCAAAATGTGATTTGGTAACTTGTTACCGAATCACATTTTGCTTTTGCGATTCGGTGTTAGGAAGGCGTGTGTTTAGGGTGTCTCTTCCTAAAACCGAATAGCACTGGCATGTATGAATATTTTGCGACTATGAATGTGGTTGCAAAACATTTGCAGTTACCACAAACTTCATGTTAGTGGTAACCATTCTTAAACAGGAAAGGGTCCCCAAGGGACCCTTTCGCCTTTGCGAATGGGTGCGCAAAACTTTTTTCAGAGCAGGCAGTGGACCATGCACCACTGCCTACTCGGAAAAAAACGAGGTAGGTCATTTGTGACTCCGTTGGCAATCGCAAACAGTGTGCTTTACACTGTTGTACATTTTGCTTTGCGACTCGCAATTTGGGATACCCTAAAGGGTCACTAATTGTGAGTTGTATCCAAAAGGTCACAGATCTGGCCCCTGGACTCTTAGAGGTTTGAAGTGTGCTTCAGCCTTCTCAGGCTTCTAGAGCCCCTTGATGCATGAAAGGTAACACAGACAGGTATGGGTATTCATGGGCACTCGCTCACGCATACACACAGGATTATATAGAGAACCCTCTTTTTCTCTAAAGAATGTTTCTGCAGTTTAACCTGACGACCTGCACATCCTTAGCCTGCACTTGGCACTTTCGCTCCACTTCCATATCAGTAAAGAAGTAAAGATAATGAACCACTCATTACATTGTGGAAAAATGTATTTCCAAGTAATATTTTATTTTCTAGAGCTCTCAAAGCTAGTGTACACCTCCTTCCTATGCTGAAATACACGAGAGGGAGTGATCAGCACTTCCAATGCTATATTTGGATTACCTAGATGTATATAGTGTTACATGTTTGCTTCAAAGGAGATGTTTGTGTTGCAATTATGTTTAGTATTTTGTGTAATACTGCCGCAAAATCGGCGCTGCGAAGAACCGTGAACACTCGAGGGCTGAGGGCGCGAATGCAACACGGGGCTTACCGAATTCAAAGGCAAATGCAGAACTATTTCCTTTACAAAATCACCTAGGGCATGAGGGGTTGTCAAAAGGAATAAGTGCATTCTTGCCCCGATTAAATCGATTACGACCAATACCGACCAATCATTCGTTCTCTTCAATGGACCCAGGATTTGTTTTAGTCTCGTTCTTATTAATTTTTCAGTGTTTAGAAGCAGATGAGTACTACAATAATAGACTCAGGCAATTCATATTTATAGAAATATACTTTACACTGTGAATGTTAGGCAGCCATTTCTTCCCCATTTTTCCCATTATCCTGCAATCCTGTATGCATGACAAATTTCTGAAAACAAATATAAAAGTAAAAAGTCAAGACTTCTTTATAACGTTTGTTATAAGAGAACACTGGCTTATCCACGTTGCGTAGGTTTGAGCATTTCATGATGAACTTTCTGGGCATGTGGTTACTAAGACAAAGTATACATTGCAAGTTGGAGAAACCCTTCTCATTACGTTTGTTGTGGTCAATGAGTTTTCCTGTTTATTTTTGGAATTTCCTGAGGCTACGTAACCTCTCTTTGAATCCAAAATACAAATATGTGCATGAGTTGGTCCCCACGAGTAATGTGGCAGCTTTGTTGGCACTGAATTCCATACTTTGGATTTGCATCTGGTTTCCCAAGAGTGAGTACCAAACCTCCCCTTGTGTACATCATATCTCCAATCCATACACACGTTCTTTAACAAAACATGCACCACAACCAAGGTATTAGATGGGATGAACAATTTAGGGATGGGGGTCTCTAAAAGGGATGTGGCCTAAGAAGTATAAGTAGGAATTGGGGGAGGTGAAATTTCCAAAATTTACTTTTGTATAATTAGGTGAAATATCTAGAAACTGGGCAAAATTACAGATAAATACACAAACTGAAAATCTACGAATTAGTACTATATTTTAAAAAGAAATGCATCCTCACATCAGTTTGTGGCAATAGCCACAGCTGCTCGCATTCCTGTTGATTGCATTCTAGCCATTCTCGTTATTCCTGCACTCTTGTGGTAAAATGTTACCTCGAAGGTACATAATTATGTGACGAGACCCACTGGCGCAATTGGGATTTTCATAAAGACAAGCGAAATGCAAAATTCCTGAAATTACACAGATTATGTCAGCATAATTTACATTTTGAACAAATGTTCCAGGAATCCTTTTCAGATGGTGTGGCCTATATAATGAAGGCCGTGGCTTAAAACATGTAAACTAAAATCCTGTGCTTCACCCGACCGGTATTTTTGTGCCTCTCTGTGAGCATTGCATTACTTCAACTAGACATATCACTTAGTAAAAGACATACCAAAAAGAAGCCAAACATATTTACTTTGCCAACACTTGTTGGCAGTATCATATTGAGAGAGCGTAGTTTAAATAATATATACTAAAATGAAATGCTTAACGATGCTACATAGAAAACAACAATAATAGCGGTTTTGCTTAAACGTGCACTTGAATTGTGACCACGGTGTGTGGCCACCAATGTATACGCAAACTAATAATGATGAGTAAAATTGTTTATGTTATGATTAATCAAGTTTATATTAACATTTATGTTATTGCATTTACATTGAAAATCTTATAGGTCTTAAGATGTGTGAGCTGTGAGTTTTTAGCTGCCTATCTCTCATATTAAATGCATTTTTCTGTTTTTCCAGTGTGCTGACTCACAAAGGGCCATGACCCTGCAAATGTTCTTTTTCTTCAACTTGGAAGATTAATGTATCTATGTTGATTCCGTTCCCAAGCGCATATTTGGTGCCTTAGTTTAAGATTTGTATACAAATTGAAACAAATGTCGATGAATGTAATGTGCAAGGTAATTTAGACCGATTGACAATGGATCTGCTGACCCGAAAAGACGTGCCAAAGTGTGAAGTAACACCGGACGTGCCACCTCCGAAGACGTCAATTATGAAGACCAATCAAAGTGTTATGAATAAATGTGGGGTGACAATTGGGATTACCTAATGTTTAATTTGATAGGTTAAAGAAAGTGGGGTATAGTAAATGTCCAATAGAATTTTGGGGGAATGTACTACGAAAAAGGGATAAAAACCCATGTCACAGAAGGGTCATTAGAACTAGGTAGGGAATGCTATTGATTTTATCCAGAAACTCTGTCACTCTGTTTGGTGACTTTTGAGACTTATTAAAACCGTCCTCACCCATACACTGCCCATTTTACCCTTTCTCCTGCTCACAAGGGAAGTGTCCCTATGTCCTTTAGTTGAGTTTAGACTGATGGCGTTTTGTCTGGTGTCCTGAAGACGAAGACTGATCCTGTGTGCTGACCTAATCCTTGGAGGGTAATTATGACAATGCAATCTGTAATTTGTCTGTTTGCTTTTCCTTTCTAGGTACCAACTGCTCATGTTGATGGAGGCCATAGCTAGATGTTTTCCAAATTGGTGTTCTAAATTATTTTGCATGAAGCCCAACATGCTAATGCTAATTAGTGGTTATAACAGGGGTTCACTTAAACTGACACAAATAGACAAACAACTGACATTATGCTATGTTGAATTGACGTGTGTTCAGAACTCTGATATGTTAATCTAAGTTTACGCCGTGCTATGTTCTAATATTTGTGATTCTTGCGTTAATGAAATCTTATCACAGTTGCCATATTGTGACTATGCTATTATGCTTCTTGGTATTAAGATTAACTCTTTTGCTCGTAGATTATAATCAATAGGGAATAAAATTCATAAAATTCTATTAAAGGTGTGGTTATTCATGGCTGAAAGGTCATGGTTGCGTCGACAAATTGATTAATGTTTTTAACCAAAGTAAAGTGCATTGTTGTAATAAATATTGATGACATTATTGATATATTGCTTGACATATTAATTAGCTATCTCGTCCTACGGTGTCTCTCAACTGGGTCACAAGATTCATTGGCCTAAAACGAGTCCTAATGTGTAATAAATTAACATAAAAGGACGCGTTATCAGTTCTGGTAGCAGAGCTACGGTTTTGGCCCTTGGGGGCCCTAGGACGGAGAATCATTGTTTTATTTGTTTTTCTGTGATAATGCAAATTGGAGGTATGATGAGTTTCTAAGTTCACCATGACCTTCCTGGGATCTTGGAGCCTGCCTAAGTGAGTTGGGAATGTTCTCGGCATTATAATGTGTGTGTTATAGGATTTTTGCGCTTGCTCAGCTTACGTCTTTTTTGCAGGTGATTGTGAAATCTGTGCGTATCTAGGTCAGGTAAATGTTGTCTTAGTAGGAGTGGGCGTACTCCGCAGTATGAGAGTAGGGAAGTCGGCGTACTTCATATGAGTGTGGTTCTTGGTGCTCAAAATTATCCACATGGTTGGTTGTTTATGTACGGACCTGTCGTGGTCTAAGACTCCGGAGTATGTTGACAATTGTAGGAGACACTTGGGTTTATGTTGTAATCTGTGTGGTTTAATAGGTCAATCGGGTGTGGTTGACAAGTCAAGTTTGAGTCGCAACGTATGTGTGAGACCTTTGATGGAGATTTGGCAAATTCTAAAGTGCACTAGGACGAGCTATTGACAAGTCGAGAGTAGAATTTGCGGGTCAAATTCTGCTTGCGTATGCGGGAGCTGATAAGGAGAAAGTAGCGGCTGAGACTTCAAGTGAAATCTCTGTAAAGTTCTGAAGCGAATGTGTTACCCTTCCTGTAGTAAACCAGCAGATTTGTGTTGTCATTTAAGGTGCTCGCAATAATTTTGCATTAGTTGTGCGAATTCAGTGAGGACCGGACGAGCCGCAAGACTTTGTCAGCAGCAGTGTGTGAGTGTGACGTCAGTGGTGCCGCTCTGAGATAGGTCAGTTGTCGAGAGGGGTCGCGCACGGATTGGCTGCCGTCCGTGAGAGGCAATAGGTTGAGAAAGGTGGGTGAAGAGTGTTGTGGGAACTAAGTCACTTTCTGATTAAATACAAATAAAAGAAAATCGCAAAATGAATTTTGTCAAGGCATTCAAGAGCGCTCTGAAAGGAGACGCATATATTATGGCAACTGATGGGGAGCCTACACCGCCCGAGGGTACTCCAGCTTACATGGTTATGGAAGAGAAAGGTGTCGCGCCTTGTTTAGGGATGAAACAGTAGCACAAATTAACAGAGAAGGAGGGATGTTTAGCGTTCCCAGAGCATGGGACATTCAATCCGAAGGTGCTGGAGAACTTAAGGTGGATGTTAAGTACACAAAAAACACCTCCGAGGCCAGCTCAATATGAGGCTTTAGCGATTTGGGACTTGATGGCTCTTAAACATAGACAAGAAAGGTTCCAGGGAAGACGGAAAAGGGCAGAAAAATCTTATGCAGAGGCTAGATGGGATAACGAGAATAAAATGTGGATACGGGGAATTGTAGACGGATTAAAATTGTTCCCAGCGATAGCACAGGGAGAAGAGACACAGGGAAAGAAAGCCTCCTGTAAAACAGATAAAGACTCTAATAAATCTAAAGAGAATAAAAGACCTTGGGAAGAGGAAGATGATTCAGACAATGAGGAATTCATGGACAGATTATTACATGATCGCCCGCCACCCTATGGGGTAATCGATAGTGCTCCAAGCACTAGCATGGATCCTGGGAACCAGACGCAGGAGAAGGGAGTTGCTGATACGGTACAGACTAGTGATACGACTTCGATACAGAATGGTGTCAGTGTACCCACTGCACCAGACATGCCGATACAGTTGCAACCTCCACCGCAGATACAGAGAATCTACCCAGACGTTCCAGTACTTGAGACTACTACAAATCTGATAGTGCCGTCAGACCCGATATATATGAAATCAAAGTTAGTGCAAATTGAGTCAACTCCGAAATTGCTGTCCCAGCCGCAACCACAACTGATACCAGGGTACAACCCAGTAGCTGGTCCTCCATTAGTGCCTGTCCCGGGTACTTTGGAACAGACCTATGGAGTTACTGCTCCACGGAGTTTGGGACCAGGTCAGACACCTGCCGCCATATCGTTGCCAATTACTGTCGATCCACCAGTGCCATTGTATGCTCAAGGCAAAACTGGCGCATGTTATCAGGGAGAAATGACCCAAGATATGATAAGAGGAGGGTCTATAGGAACTCTCCAGATAATGACCTCAGGAGAACAAGCAGTTGAAAAGCCAAGGTCTTTATTAGACCTTAGCCAAGTGGGAGCACCCATAGAAGCAATGCGTCAGGCAGGGCTAGGGGTTTTAACTCCACAGACGATGAGTACGAACGCCTCACAGTCACCAATGATACATGCAGGGAACATTTTGCTGCAGGGTTTTACAGTGCAACAGCTAAACGAATGGCTAGAAAAGACTTATACTTCACAAAAGACTACAGTGACTGCAGTGGAACCAGAAAAGGAAAGGCAAGGTGATTACCTAAATTTTGTAAGATTAGGGGCAGAAGCTGCTGAATTAGTGGAAGGTACGATGGGAGTAAATAGATTGGAGTCATACACGGAAGCAGAATTGAGATTCCTGTGCCCCAAGATTACCAAAGAAGTAGGCAAGGTGCATCAGAGATTAGCAAACCTGGCAGATAAATATAATATTGATATTGAAAATACTAAACATTTGAAAAGAAGCTACAGATTAGATTTTTGACTCAAAAGATTTTGAGCACATGATGTCTGCTGGAATGAAGGCGCATTTAAAAGAATGGTTGCAGAGTGCGCAAGTTTGGGGTGCATTAGAAAAATGGGAAGGCAGATGGGCAAAGAAAAGAGATAAGGAAAAAGGTGACAGTCCAGGGTCGAATCAAGCCAAAGTCTCACCTGATACAGAATCAGTAAAAATACTACCCATGAGAGAAACAGCTGGTGGTGTCTTAGTCCATGTACTGTGGTCCAGAGGAGACATCCTATCCTTTACTAATTATTATCCCAGACTGAGGGAGAAACCGATCGAGTGGTATCAGCAGACAGACAGGTTTGTGAAACTTGCGAAGTGTCTCTGGGAAGACTTGAATACCTTGTTTGAGATCATTGTTCCGCCTGATTTGTGGCTCGAGTGCAAGAGAGGGGTAGATAGACCGACGAAGGAGCCTGCAAGGGATAAGGTAACCGGAGCACCCTCTGAAGAGGTGATGAAGTACTATCATAAGGTGATTGAGTTTTTGAAACAAAAGGTGTCGCCAAAGGTGACTGATTGGCAGAAAATTGACCGGACCTCTCAAGAGGTTAAGGAATCAATACATGCTTACTATGAGAGATTGTTAAAGGCATTCAAACACTACAGAGGTACTGAGATTATTGAACCGAAGGACATGAACCATCTTGTGTTTAGATTCGTTGAAGGGCTGAGACCAGAAGTTAGCCAGATGATTAAGAATCATTTGATTTGTTGACAAGCGAAGCCGATTGAAGAAGTGTTGCAGTATGCGAAATACTGTAGTGATGAGATTGAGCTGAATCAGAAAAAGCTGAAAGAGAAAGTGATGGTGATGCAGATAAGGGCTGCACAGGCAGGAATACATGGAAATGGAGTTCAACAGATGATACAGCATCAACCGCCAATGAATGGTGTGTTTCAGGCACAGCCGAGAGGCCGAGGGTTTGTGAATCGTGGTCCAGACTTGAATACCGTTGTGGTTCAAAATGACACACAAGGGGCAAAAAAGATGTCACCATGTCACGCGTGCGGGGGCGTGGGGCACTGGAAACGGGAGTGCCCGAATGTGGTGCAGGATGGTGTTGTTCAGCAAAGCACTAATGTCTGTACATTGCAAAATGTAAGAGGCCCAAAATGGAGACATCAAAACCCGAATTTTCAAAATAACCTGGTATAGATGCAAGGGGTACAGCCCATGCAGCAGATGCAAATGCTGCGTTTCCAGCCAGCGCAAATGCAACCAGTACAACAGCAGGTTCCCATGGTACCTAGACAGAAAATGCAATTACCAATGGCTCCGATGGGACAGCAACAGGTGATGCTTCCTCAACAGGACACAGGCCAGATAATGAGTCAAAATAATACAGTACAGCAATTCCCATTACGAGGTGAAAATGGCATGAATGGATAGTGGTCAGATGACAGCTCAGATAGCGAAGAGTGCAGGCTTGTAGCATCCCTAGAGGTGGATCAGAGGGATCCCTATGTGGAAGGAAAGGTGATGTGCTACAAAGTCTCGTTTTTGGTTGATACCGGAGCTACACGCTCTACAGTCAGAAGTGCGGAGGTTCCAAAACTACCACTTTCGGGCGTACCATAAGGGTGGTCAGAGTAGCAAACCAATATCTGACAAACCGATTACAGATCCAGTACAGGTTGAGATCGGCAACTTCCAGGGGCTACATAGGTTTGTAGTCTGTGATTCAAGTCCAGTATCCCTACTGGGAAGGGACTTACTGTGAAAGACAAAATGTTCGATTACCTGTTCCAATGATGGAATCGAAGTACAGACAAATAGTGAAGATGAGGGAGATGAAGGTCAGTTTTCAGAGGAAGAGACAGGAACAGCAAATGAGTATTATCCTTTAATTACCTTGTTCCCGATGCTTACCATGGTTGATCTACCTGTCGAGTTACAGGGGACGGTGACAGAGAAAGTGTGGGATCTGACAGGAAAAGAAGTGGGACTAATAAAAGACGTGGAACCAGTCAAAGTACAGGTAAAACCGAATGCAGTGTTTCCTCAGGTGCCACAATATCATATGGCACAAGATGTTCTTATTGAAGTGTCACAGATAATTGCAGATTTTCTGAGACAGGGAGTCCTGAAAGAGGTTTTGAGCAGTCCATGTAACTCTCCCATAATGGGTTTGAAAAAGCCTTGTGGGAAAGTCCGAATTGTGCAGGATTTGAGAAAAATAAATGAGATTGTGGTAAAATGTTGCCCCATAGTGCCCAATTCAGCAGTAATCATGTTTCAAGTTCCATGTGATGCTGAGTGGTTCACCGTTATAGACCTGTCACAAGCCTTCTTTTCGATACCTCTTCATGAGGACAGCCAATTTTTGTTCAACTTCAAATTCCTGGATAAAGTGTACAGTTGGTGCAGAGTTCCTCAAGGGTTTTCTGAATCACCGTCCATCTTTAATCAGATATTGAAAAAGGATTTGGAATCCTTAGTACTGCCTTTCAACTTGACTTTAGTGCAGTACATCAATGATTTGCTGATTGCATCCAAAATAAGGGATAACTGTAACTACACCATTGCCCTACTGAATCATTTAGGAAAGAATGGGCACAAGGTGTCACCTACGAAGCTGCAAAAGTGTTAGAAAGAGGTGAAATACCTAGGGCATCTAATCGAAAGAGGGTCCAGGAGAATATCAAAAGAAAGACTAACAGCCATATTACAAATGAACCCTCCAACGACAAAAAGGGATGGCAGGATGTTTTTGGGAATGGTGGGCTACTGTCGCCAGTGGATACCCAACTTCTCGATCATCTCAAAACCTTTGATAAAACTGACAGGCAAAGAGATCAAGGATGAGCCATATACCATAGCTTTGTCCAAAGAAGAGCTTGAGTCATTCATGGAATTGAGAGAGTGCATGTGCAGGGCACCAACATTAGGTATGCTTCATTATACAAAGCCTTTTCCACTGTTTTGTCATGAACGTGATGCTTGTTCTTTGTCTGTCTTGACACAGGTCCATGGAGGTGCAAATCGCCCTGTAGCATATTTTTCAGCTACCTTGGACCCCGTCGCAGCAGCCTTACCGGGTTGTTTGCGCGCAGTTGCAGCAGTTGGTCAGAGCCTTACGCAGTGTGAAGGCATAGTCATGGGATACCCCCTAACACTAATGGTTCCGCATTCAGTTGAAATTTTGTTGACTCGAACCAAAACTCAGCACATGACAAATGCTCATCTTACTAAGTATGAGACAATCATACTGGGGTCACCGAATGTTTCGTTAAAATGATGTACTGTATTGAACCCAGCAACTTTACTTCCTGCTGAGAATACTGAAATTAACAATGAGGAAGAATTCGAACCTGACTGTCTTGAGGTAACGGAATTATGTACCAAACCACAACCAGATATTCAGGACACACAGCTGAAAGAAAATGACTGTATCATGTTTGTCGATGGGTCCTGTTTAAGAGATTCTGTTGGAACACTAAGAGCTGGTTATGATGTATGTACCATAGCTGGTATCATTGAAGCTTCCTGTCTCGAGAGAGTGTTTTCCGCACAAGTGGCAGAATTAATTGCCCTTACTAAGGCATGCCACGCAGCTGTGAATCTGAGAGTCACTATCTAGACTGACAGCAGATATGGATTCGGAATTGTACATGATTTTGGCCAACTATGGTCACAGAGAGGTTTCATGACCTCTTCTGGTTCTCCTGTGAAAAATGGTGAACAAATAAAGGATTTGTTACATGCAATTCAGTTACCTCTTGAAATTGCTGTGGTGAAATGCAATGCTCATGTTACGTCACAAGACTTTGTGTCCATGGGAAACGGTTATGCAGATCAAGTCGCAAGGTTTTGCACATTGAACAGTATATCGTTTAAGGAACAGTGGGAATTGTTACTGCAATCTGAAAATGACACATGTGTGAATCTCGCCTTAAGGGTGGTCGAAACCCTAGATGAGTTAAAAACATTACAAGGTCATGCTAGCAAAGAGGAAAAACGATCCTGGCAAAGAATGCAATGTGTACAGAGGGCTGATGATTTGTGGGTCTCAGAAGAAGGGAAATTAGTCTTGCCAAACAGCCTTTAGTCCCGGTTTGCCAGGCTATACCACGGACAGGCTCACCTTGGGAGAGATGCGATGATCAGGTCATTTAAAATCGATTGGTTTAACCCAAAATTCAGACATGCTGCAGAGGTTACCTGTCACAGGTGCATCATCTGGCAACAGATGAATGCTGGAAAAGGAACTGTGGTAGCTTTGAGCCACATTGGGAGAGCTGGTGGTCCGTTCAGCAAGATGCAAATGGACTTCATTGAAATGCCTGTTTGTGGAGGATTGAAATACGTGTTAGTGATTGTGTGTGTTTTCAGTCATTGGATTGAAGCCTACCCCACACGTAGGAATGACAGTCTCACAGTTGCAAAGCTGCTACTTAGGGAACTAATACCAAGGTTCGGTTTCCCGGTCTCTATAGAGTCAGATAGGGGAAGACACTTCGACAATGAGGTGATTAAACTTCTGTGCGAAGCACTAGACATCGAACAAAAGCTGCACTGTAGCTACCGCCCTGAAGCGTCAGGATTAGTAGAGCAAATGAATGGTACTCTGAAATCGAGAATGGCAAAAATGTGCGCAGCTACCAATATGAAATGGCCAGATGCGTTGCCCTTAGTGCTGATGTCAATGAGGAACACCCCTGACAAGAAAACAGAACTGTCCCCCCATGAGATCCTCATGGGCAGAGCAATGAGATTGCCAGCAGTACCTGCGAATGCTCTAGTGAATATCACAGACGATATGGTGTTGGACTACTGCAAAGGTTTGGCTGATGTGATTTTCTCTTTCTCCCACCAGGTAGAAGCTAACACATTGCCACCGATTGGCGATCCAGGCCACACCCTACAAGCTGGTGACTGGGTGGTTGTCAAGAAGCACGTGAGAAAGTTGTGTTTGGAGCCACGCTGGAAAGGGTCGTATCAAGTAATCTTGACAACAACCACTGCTGTGAAGTGTGCAGGAGTTCCAAATTGGATACATGCCAGTCACACAAAGAAGGTAACGTGCCCAGCTGATGGTGAACATGAAGTTTCCGGCACAACAGTTCCAGGAAGAGAAGTCTCAGGGCCAGAAAACAGCCAAGAGACTGCAGGAGAGCCCACTGAGAACAGCCTCGTCCCTCAAACAGTGAATGAGTTCGAGAGAGGTGACAGAGTGCCTATCTCAGTAGAGGCAGCAGGAGAACTAAGTCAAGGAGAGGTTCTCCCAGAAGTAGACGGATACGGGTTAGAACTTGAACCCGTTACAGATCAAGAAGAAGAAGAAGAAGAAGGAGGAGAAATAATAGAAAGAGATCAGGATGTGCCAGCATCCCCTGAGCCAGTTGCAGGTCCATCAAGTGAAAACACCATATCACAAGAGGAGGGTGCTGTCCAACGTCCTGAAAAGACACATCGAAAGAAGACGCATAAGGGTGATAACTGGCCAGAGAAACCACTCTTATTCTCAAGAATAAGAAGCATACCAGATGAAACAATAATAGAGGAGACCGATACATCCCGAGTGGAAGACCTAAGTGAAGGAGAACAGCAAGGTGAACGAAGGTTGAAAAGAAAAAGAATCGCAAACAGAAGATATACAGGTCCTGAATGGGCATATGCTACAACATCTGAATGGCAACAAGAATTCCTAGCATTCTGTTTTGATCGAGAAGTACCAGGCCAACACTACTGTGCCTGAACTAATTCAAAGGAAAGACTTGGTTAAAATCGAAAAATTGGAAACTGAGAAAAGAGACTTATAAATTACTGAATGTGACATTAGAACCGGATTAGACTTTGAGAAACCTGATTATGACAAGCTGCTAACCTGATTTGACAAAGGGGTCCTGGTGCGAGTGAAAACGCTGTAAATACACGCAAAGAGCAAGAGAAAAGTTCTAATTCATCCTCAAGTTGATTGTTATTCTGCTGTCTGATTCTATACAGACATGGCTTATAATAGAGGTAGTAACAAGGGGAGTAAGATGTGTGGTTGGTTAAGCCTTATAATAGGTATTGTGTGTGCAATAATAATTGTGGGAGTGATTGTGGGAATGCCGTGGTTAGAGCAAAAGACTATTAACGCTACTTCAAAACCTGAAACTACAACACTAACACCGTGGGAAAGATTTGAGTAGGATGCAAGACACTTGCATGAGGGAACTAATTCAAAGGGGGAACTTTCTACTAATGTCTTCTATTGCTTGCTGCATGAGTATGTGGAGACCATGGATGCGAAAGACTGTTATGTATGCACCAAGGTTCCTTCATCTGTGCAAGAAGGGGTTACCTACCATAGCCTTCCTTTAACCTACGGGATTAGCTGTAGTTTACTACTAACCAGATTCTATAATCAAGAGCATGTGCAATACTTTTATTCAAATCTGGATGTTGTGTTTTCTTTTGTGCCTGTGATTGAATTCCTGAACAAGTTAGCTAAGGAACATGATATAAAAATAGTTAGAGGATTCTTTGAGCCGAAGCTTACATTTGGAACTGCTTATGCACATCGCAATATTCTGACCTGCTTACTATCACCTGTAGAGAAAAGCTTTTTAGATCACACTGATGATAGACGCAAAGCATTGAAAGAAAGATTAGAAAAAGGATTAGAGAAACACACATATGCATATGATTATGCTTACACCGCAATCAAAACACAAGGCAAACTAGCTATAGATGCATTACATGTAGGTAGGCTTTGTATATATAGGCCAAAATCTGAGCAGGACAATTTGTTTGTGGGAACGAGTGAATGCAGACGTGTGTTTTTGTTTCAGAGTAAGTGGACATTTATGTTGAATGGACAAGATCCAGCGATCCCTGGGATCTATTACATCTGTGGACTTACTACTTATTACCGTCTCCCTAGGGAATGGTATGGGACATGTTATTTGGGAATAGTTTTCCCAAAGATTTACCAGTTTGATGACTTAAAACAAATACCTAAAACGTCTGAATTACAACATGCTAGGCAAAAACGAGAATCAGTGGCTGCTGTCATTGGTGATATATTTGGAGCTATAATCCCTTCCGTAGGGGTTATCTTGAATACTATGAAGATTCAAAAGTTCTCTACTATTGTGGATAACATGCTGACAAATTTCACAGGGGCTATACTCCTGATGGATACTGAACTTGCTGCAGAAAGAGCTATGACTCTTCAAAATCGGCTTGCTTTAGACATTCTTTTAGCAAAGAGTGGAGAGGTCTGCAAGATGCTCAATGAGCGCCATTGTTGCTCGTTCATTCCGGACAATAGTAAAAAGATTAGAGGTATGCTTACTAACCTAATTAGAGATAGTGCAGATTTGAAAGATTTGAAGGAACCTGGAGTTTGGGAGAAATTTGGAAAAGGAATTGCCAGAGTAGGAAGCTGGTTTACCAACATTTGGAATGGGGTACTTGCTAAAATACTACTAGGTCTATTAATTGTTCTGGCCTGTCTATCAGGATTATGGGGGGCATGCAAAATCAATGATAAAATTTAGAGCAATTGGACCAAAAGGACCAGAAGAAATGAAGAAAGTGAAAGGGAGAAAATGTTCAATGAAATCTGAGAAAGTTCACATAAGGGACAAGATGTTGAAATGCGCATTATGCGTAAAGTGAAAAATTAAAATGAAAGGTTGAAGGGAAAGGTTTGTGTGATGACGAGTGTCATCAGAGGGGGGACTGAGAGAGCGTAGTTTAAATAATATATACTAAAATGAAACGCTTAACGATGCTACATAGAAAACAACAATAATAGCGGTTTTGCTTAAACATGCACTTGAATTGTGACCACGGTGTGTGGCCACCAATGTATACGCAAACTAATAATGATGAGTAAAATTGTTTATGTTATGATTAATCAAGTTTATATTAACATTTATGTTATTGCATTTATATTGAAAATCTTATAGGCCTTAAGTTAGCGTGAGCTGTGAGTTTTTAGCTGCCTAGCTCTCAGATTAAATGCATTTTTCTGTTTTCCCAGATTGGTGACTCACAAAGGGCCATGACCCTGCAAATGTTCTTTTTCTTCAACTTGGAAGATGAATGTATCTATGTTGATTCCGTTCCCAAGCGCATATTTGGTGCCTTAGTTTAAGATTTCGATACAAATTGAAACAAATGTAGATGAATGTAATGTACAAGGTCATTTAGACCGACGGACAATGGATCTGCTGACCCGAAAAGACGTGCCAAAGTGTGAAGTAACACTGGACGTGCCACCTCCGAAGACGTCAATTATGAAGACCAATCAAAGTGTTATGAATAAATGTGGGGTGACAATTGGGATTACCTAATGGTTAATTTGATAGGTTAAAGAAAGTGGGGTATAGTAAATGTCCAATAGAATTTTGGGGGAATGTACTATGAAAAAGGGATAAAAACCCATGTCACAGAAGGGTCATTAGAACTAGGTAGGGAATGCTATTGATTTTATCCAGAAACTCTGTCACTCTGTTTGATGACTTTTGAGACTTATTAAAACCGTCCTCACCCATAGACTGCCCATTTTATCCTTTCTCCTCCTCACAAGGGAAGTGTCCCTATGTCCTTTAGTTGAGCTTAGACTGATGGCATTTTGTCTGGTGTCCTGAAGACGAAGACTGATCCTGTGTGCTGACCTAATCCTTGGAGGGTAATTATGACAATGCAATCTGTAATTTGTCTGTTTGCTTTTCCTTTCTAGGTACCAACTGCTCATTTTGATAGAGACCATAGCCAGATGTTTTCCAAATTGGTGTTTTAAATTATTTTGCATGAAGCCCAACATGCTAATGCTAATTAGTGGTTATAACAGGGGTTCACTTAACTGACGCAAATAGACAAACGACTGACATTATGCTATGTTGAATTGAGGTGTGTTCAGAACTCTGATATCTTAATCTATGTTTACGCTGTGCTATGTTCTAATATTTGTGATTCTTGCGTTAATGAAATCTTATCACAGTTGCCATATTGTGACTATGCTATTATGCTTCTTGGTATTAAGATTAACTCTTTTGCTCGTAGATTATAATCAATAGGGAATAAAATTCATAAAATTCTATTAAAGGTGTGGTTATTCATGGCTGAAAGGTCATGGTTGCGTCGACAAATTGATTAATGTCTTTAACCAAAGTAAAGTGCATTGTTGTAATAAATATTGATGACATTATTGATATATTGCTTGACATATTGATTAGCTATCTCGTCCTACGGTGTCTCTCAACTGGGTCACAAGATTCATTGGCCTAAAACGAGTCCTAATGTGTAATAAATTAACATAAAAGGACGCGTTATCAATATAAATGAGTAGCAACAATGATTTTGCTGTGAATTATTAGAAATGAAAATGTTTTGATTCTGAAAATATGAGTCAGCGATTTCAAGATTGCTAGGGTCTGTGTGAAAGAGATAGTGTTCTTCCGATTGTTTCAATCACCACCTTCTTACGTTCAATTTTCGTCTGTTAGACATCTGCAACCTTTTGCTCCCCACAGTATCTTGAAATCCTTCTACTGCGTATCTCACACCTCATCTTTTCAGCACCTCCTTTTTCCTCTTTCATGCATGTACTTCCTTGCTTCTCCTTCAATTCACCATACCACTACACCAGTTACAACACACCCACCCACCTGGAAGCACTGAAATTTCCTTTACTTTTTCCCTGTCAATATTCTGCCAGCTTTGCCTCTCCTTCACACACTCACAATTAATCACATTTACAATGGACACGTGACCACTGCTCAACATGATTTTCAGATACAGCTAGGATTGAATGAGAATGTATTCTGAACACATATATAACCCACCAACATATTGTGGTAAACTTACAATGCCTTTAGCCTCAACTTCAGAACTCTCAATCATGGTCTGTAATAAACACCCACCCACATCTTGAGCTCACACAGACACCTATTGACAAATTAGTTCACAGCACGCATAATCCAAAATTACTAGTCTTCATAACAAATACTACAGAAACACAACACCCTGGAAAAGGCTAACACTCTTTCAAATGCAGGAGTAAGTAACGCATATAAAATGTAGACAAGAACTAAGTTGCTAAAAAGACATAAATACGGGGCCTGGTACTGGATCCGTTTCAAGGTCAGATTTTATTTACCCTTTGGTCTGAGACCTAGGGAGACCCACCACAAATAAAGCTTTGACGAAAAGAGAATGAGAGATGAAACAACATTTATGTAATGAAAATGTTGGTCACATGTGTGCATTAATGAGACAAAGACCATTTACACAATGCTTTGAGCAACAGGGAGGGCAGTATGCAAGTTGGAAATTAAGTACTCAATTTGCAAACTGCACCATGTAATACATAAAGTAGTACTACTGTAGTATTACTTTCTATAAAATGCAATTCCCAAACATATAAGCGTAAATCTCCACCTCTCCTTTCTTTTCTGTGGCAGATCCTCACACATGTAAGTTTACAATTCAGTAATAAATGTGGGAGGGTCGGTGAGTAACTAGAATAAGGGGCGTCCTTACTACTAAACAGGAGGGGCTTAGGATGGACTAAGGTGGGTTTTAGGGAGGCTTAGGGAGGAGTTTAGGGAAGTACATGCATCCACTAACAAAAGAGTAAGCCTATGGCCATTCACAAACAGCACTTCTATAGTGTGTGCCGCCAAAAGCGTAAAAAACTGTTATAAATATACTTTAGCTCACCCCTGCAGTAAGTGCAGCACTTGGCCAACTACAGGGTCTGCAACACACCCGCATAGAAAATGAGGTACGGATTTAAAATAGACACCCTCAGCAAATAATGATAAAAATGATTTTTTTTTACCTTTTAAATAACTATATACATATTAATTTATAAATGTGTATATATATATATATATATATATATATATATATACATATATATATATATATATATAAATCTAGTGTCGGTAGCCACTAGGCAGTTTTATTTAGGACCTAGTTTAAATGCTAATAAATTTAGTGCCATTTAATAAATCTTCACAAAACTTTCCAAAAAACATTGGTGGTTGACTCAGCTGCAGTCAACAGGCGGGGGCCTAGAAAAAGAGGTGGTCTCAAAAACGTATTTTCCCCATTAATTTTTCCATAGAGATTTTGACCAGCGATAGCAGTGAAATCCTAGAAGGAATTACACCAAATTTGGTGGAAAGGTAGCTCTTGGTCCTGAAAGAGACCTTTTTGTTATTTGGTGTTAATCCGTTCAGTGGTTTCTAGTTAATAAATGAAAACCATATCGGTATATATATAGGGACACGGATCCTCCTAGGATCCTCCCTGGATACTCACCGGATTTGGAGGAGGAAAAGCAAGGCCTTAATTGGCTTGCTGCAACCTGACAGAAAAGTTGCAGCCACTGTTTTGTTTCTCGCATTGCCTGGGCGGGGTGCAAAAAAACAGTGTAAAAACATATCCTAACCCCATGGGGCACATGGAGGGGTCCCTTAGGGGCAAAAAATGTCCCCTTTTTTTCAGCCAATCCGCAGATCTGATGATCTTCCTTGGATCTTCCTTGGATCATCCTCAGAATACTCCTTGGATCATCCTGGGAATACTCCTTAGAACCTCCTTGGATCCTTGGGAAAAGCATAGCCTAGATTGGCTTGCCACAATCTGACACAAATATTAACGTGTGCATTAAAAAAACATAGAAATTCACTGAAAAAAACAAAGCTTACAGAGAACATTATAGTTAGGTTGACATTTTACCCATACAAAGCCATAGAAATTCAGCAGTTATAGTTATACTTATTCTTATCTGAAGAAACTATAACTCATGCTGGAAAGTAACTTTAGGACACAAGTTGTAGTTTCTTAACCTCAGTATAACATAAGTGTAACTAAAAGTATAATTATAAATATAACTGCTGAATTTCTACGGCTTTGTATCGGTAAAACATCAATCTATCTATAACATGTCTGTAACCTTTGTTTTTTTCAGTGAATATATATTTTAATAACATTTTCAAATTTAAAAATGAAGGGACACCTTTTTTGAATAGTTACATTAATTTTAATTTTGTACATTTAACACAAACTAAATAAATATAAACATTTTTCCATAGGGGTATTTTTATTAAATAAATATTTACAAATAATCACATTTACTGTAGTTAAAATTTAAAATAAATATATAAAATTGATTTACATTAATATGTAACACAAAGCCATTTTTGTAAGTTTAATAAACTTTTTTACAATTTCAGTATGCTACAGGGAGATCTCTGCTCCAGTGACAGAGACCTCCGCACACCTCTAACTTTAAAAAAAAAAAAAAGATAGTAACAGTAACTTTATACTTGTAAATTGGGCTCCTCCCTTGTTTTCAGTGGGCAAAACATGTAAGTCTACACTATGAAGCAAATTTTGATTCGTAAATGTAGACTAGCTAAATGCAGTACATTTATTACAAAATCCAAGAGTATATTTGCACATGCAGATTTACCCATATGTATATTTACGTTTGCAAATAGGGTCCTCTGATTGTAGTAACTGAGGACTTGCTTAGCAAACTCAACGACTACTGATCAATCTTCTTGCTCCCGTTCCTGGCAAAACTATTGGAAAAAGCCATCAACCAATCATTCTTCCCAGGTCTGAAACCGAAACTCTTACTCGCCTCCTCCCAATCCGAATTTCACAGCAACCACAGCAATGAGACAGCACTCATCGGGGCCACTGTCAAATTCAGGGACTCAACATCATATCCTACGATGATGACACACAACTGATCCTCTCCCTCTCCAAAGACACCACCAACCCCAAAACCAAATTACACAACTGCATTACAGACATCACCAGCTGAATCAAGGGCAACTGCCTGCCTCAATATGGACAAGAAAGAGGTAGTGATTTTCAGAAACGAAAGCTCACCATGTGATCCAACCATGATGGCCCTCAGAACTCAGTACTACTCCTACCCCCACTGACCATGCTAGGAAAGCAGGCATCATTCTGGACAAAAAGCTAACCATGATGACCAGGGTCAATTTCATCTCTCCTACTTCTTCATCCTCCACATACTTCATAAGATATTCAAATGGCTACCCCAAAGCTCATGACCCACCATCACCCAGGCCCTCATCTCCAACTGACTGTACAATGGCAACGCTCTCTACGCAGGGATAGCAGCTTACCTCTTCTGACAATTACAGACCATACAGAATGCCATAGACAGACCCATCCTGGATCGCCCTAGATGAACCCACATCACCCCCTTCCTCAGGGATCTCCACTGGCTCCCTGTACAGAAAAGATGCCAGTTCAAGCTTCTGAACCAAACACACAATGCCCTGCACAACTGTGGGCCTGCCTACTTGAGCACTGCCTGAACTTCCAACAGCCCTCTAGACACCTCCACTTCCCTTTCTCTACCCCTCACCCCATGTAGGAAACTGTTTTTTTAGTAGTAGTCCCCCACGTTTTGCCTGGTATTTATTGAAATGTTTACTGAAGTGCACTTTGTTCTTGCTAACCAGGTCCCCAGTGCCAGTGTCCTTCCCCCAAAAACAAGACAACTGGTCCCTTAATCCAAAAAATGATCAGGTTGTTAGCACCTCTGTAAGACCCTAGTAAGTGGGACCTCTGGTACCTAGGGTACAGTTACAAAAGAGGGTCCTTAGATCTGCAGCACAGTTCCTGCCACTTTAAGGGACCCAGTGCCAAACTCATACAGACTGCCACTGCATGCTGCATTATATGCTGTTTTAAAAAGTGAAAACATGTTAGACACACTTGTGTTCAATGTCTCATAACACTGTATGTAATATTTGTAAGTCAACCCTACAGCAGGCCTTACTGCCCTAAGGTAGGATGCATTATATTACATGAGGACATATCTGCATGTGTAAATATGCCCCTGTGCTGGCCAGTTTAATTACTGACAGTACAAGTGAACAGGACAGAAATGTTAAGGTATATACTGAGCACTGGTCAAAATGAGTTCCCCTAGCACCTGATGGCCCACTACACTAGTACAACTCCCGAACCCAACTGACCACGCCCATAACCTCGGCATAATCATCAACAGCAAAATCACCTTCAAGCGACAGATAAACGCAGTGGCCTCCTCCTGCCTCCACATCCTCTGCGTGTTATGTAAGATTTTCAGATGGATTTTCATCGAGGCCAAAAAAATTGTAACCCAAGCCCTTTTCACCAGCAGAATTGACTACAGAAACATCCTATACACCGGACTCTCAGCCCAGCTTCTCCACAGTCCTCAAACCATACAGAATGCAGCTTCGGGGCTCATCCTGGACCACCCCATTTGGACCTGCATCACCCCCACCTCAGAAGTCTCCACCAGCTGCCTGTGCACAAGAGATGCAAATTCAAGGCTCTTACCCTCACACAAAGCCCTCCACAACATCAGACCCAAATTCATCAACCATCGGCTCTCCTTTCATCGGCCCACCACAGACCTTAATTCAACCTCCCTCGCACACATCTTGCGTGTTCGCCACAGCTGCTCCAGAGGCCGCTCTTTTCCCTACTTCGCTGCCAAGGCCTGGAACAACCTCCTACCCACCTGCATACCACTCACGCCCTTCTCGACTTCAGGAGGCACTCAAAATCTGCCTCATTGATGAGAGACCACCAGCGTGCAGCATCAACCCTCAGCACCTGGATGCCCCCCCCTCCCGGAGTGATAAGCTGCGCTTTACAAACACTAAACGATTGATCGATCGAAGAGCTACATAATGACTTCACTGAAACCCATTGTGTTTGGTATCAAATACCTTGTATTAATAAACCTATGATTCCAGTGGTGAATTTATTAATACAAGCACTCAGAGGATACATTAGAGGTTCCCCTTGAAAATCTACCAACTACTCGATTGCAAACTTACTGATTCTAATCTACCTGCCATCACAGATGAGTTTCTGACCCCCCCCAGGAGTGAGAGCTCATGCTGTAGGCAGTCAGGAACAAAGCCTTCTCTGTCAAAAAGTGTTATACACCCCTTCCGTGAGGATCACCTGTGAATTAGCATTCCAAGGCAGGGCGCTTCAAAGAGCCCAACACCTTTGTTAATCAAATCTGGTTTCCCTCAGAGGTGAGAGGATGTCCATCCCCTGGTCACTTTTCACTTGGTAGAAGGATCACTTTCTTTGTCTCCTGGATATACTGTACCTTTGGATAAGGACTTTGTTTTTGTTGAATTACACAAGCAAGTTAAAAAACTTTTGCATAGGGGTGTTGTTTGTTTGCTTGGGAATGCACCAACATTTATTTGTACTTTAATTTGATATTTGATTTAAAAATGTTATAGTGTTGGGTGGTCTGGAGCTTAAGTATGGGCCTTGTTTTTATTTATTTTGTATTTCCTTGATTTTTCAGCTTCTGTAAATGGAAATTGTTGCACAGCTCAGTACCTTTTCTACATGTTTGCAACATTTACATTATTATTTTGGTATGTGGCCTAGATTTCCAATGGGCCATTTAGCCAGTAGGCCCAGTACTAGTAGTCATCAGTGCATGAAATAACTGTTTCAGTGGTATGTTTTTAAAACTTCACTTAGGGCAAAGATGACATTGGATTGCATTTAAAATGTCGGCTATTATTTGTATCTTGTAATAATATTTGATGGCATAGGAGGATGTTGTTTGACATGTGGCTGGCAGCCATTTTGTGCAGGCAGCCAGTGTCAGTTTGCCACAGGCTTCCATGTGTTCTTCTTTGTCTCTTTGCTCTTTATTGTTGTTGTTTGATCATGTGGCTAGCTGCCATTCTGTGCATGCAGCCAATGTACCATTGCCATAGGCTTGCATGTGTTCTTTGCTTGCCATTCCACCTTGCTCCTTGTTGTTGTTGTTTGACCATGTGGCTGCCTGGCAGATATGTTCTCCTTTTAGCTAGTGTCTGTTGTCATAGGCATGCATGTGTTCTTTGTTTGACATGCCTCCTTCCTCCTCGTTGTTGTTGTTTAACCATGTGGCTGGCTGGCAGCCATTTTGTCCATCCAGCCAGTGTCCCTTGCCATAGGCTTGCATGTGTTCTTTGTTCTCCATGCCTCCGCCTTGCTCCTTGTTGTTGTTATTTGACCATGTGGCTGGCTAGCAGCCATTTTGTGCATGCAGCCAGTGTGTTTTTGACATAGCCTCCCAATCAAACATTGTTAATTATTGATCATTTATTTTTGAGTTTCTGTTTCTTTTCCAAATTTTTTTTTTTTACTTTTGATTTAATTTTTTTTAATCTCGTTTTTATTTCAATTTTTATATTTTAATTTCATGTTTCTATTTTTTATTTTTATGTTTGTATTTATTTTTTCTTTCTTTAGCGTTTTAAAAATATATATTTTTTAATTTAATTCTGCATTTTGCCTTGATCCTACCATCCGTATCCATCTGATGCATTCATCCATTCATCCATCCATCCACTGACGACATACAACTCCAATACAGCATTCAGGGGAAAATGTATACTACGCTTGCACAGAATTTGCATCATTTGTTTTACACAAATTTGGCTCAAACTTAACTCCATATTTATATTTTGATGCTAGACATGTCTAGCATTAAAATATTGGGGTAAGCACCATTTTTTGGATGCGTGCACCTACCTTGCATCAGTGAGATGCAAGATAGGCATTCCCATCTAAAAAATTGTGCTAACCCCATGGCCCCATATTTATCCCCCCATGCTGAAATGACGCACAGGTGGGGGGAGGGGCTAAATAATGGTGCAAAGCTTGCTTTGCACCATTATTTAACTCCTGGGTCAGACCACGCATTAGGGGACCTGTGGACTAATTTCTATGGTGAAACATCATGGAATGGGCCCACATATGGCAACCCCAAGCCCCAGGAACACCCATACCCACACCATAGGGACACCAGAGGATGAGGACCCCATCCCAGGTATGTAGAGTAAGTATAGGTAAGTATTTAAAAAAAACATTTTTGTGCCATTGGGGGCCCTTACATGGGTTCCCCTGCATGGCACTGGGTGCAATGGCCATGCCCAGGGGACCCTGGCCCCCTGTGCTGGCCATTGGGTTGAGGGCATGACTTCTGTCTTTTATAACACAGGAGTCATGTGATATGGATGGTATTGCATCAAGAAATGTCGGTAGGCTGGGTAATGACATTTTTTTTGCCTCTAACCAGCCTAGTGTCATTTTTTGAGGCAAAACCCTCTTCACCCACACTGCCACCCACATCTGGCTAACGTATTTTTTTCTGATGCTAGCCCAACCAGAGCGCCGGCTTGCAGCATTCCATAAATTTGGTGCCTTGCTGGCACTTTGGAATGAAGCAAGCCGGCACCATACTTTCTTCCGCAAAACTGCATTAGTGCAGTTTTGCGGCAAAAAGTATAAATATGTTCCTCAGTTTCATTAGGTGTATTTCCATTTCTTCCAGGACACCCTGGCTGCGGAGCACGGCAGACAAATCAACAGCATAATTCATTTTGTTAATGGTTATTCCATTTCCCCTGGAACACCTTGTCACCATAGGTTATTTAAAGTATTATTTCATTTACCCATGCACCTCTCTCTGACTTCCCCAGGTGCCTCCTTTAAAACAGATGGAGTTAAAGTACAGTGCTAAAACTTCCCGGTGTGCTGTCTGATTTGAAAAGTATTTTTTTATGGTGTGGTGGTGTGGTTTGCCTTTACAATGTTTGATTAAATAGATATATTGCATAAGTAACCAACCGCATTAAAATTACATTTTTTGTACTATTTCAACCTGCAACAAAGCCATGTTTCTCTAACTATATGTTTTTCTTGCTTGGTTCCTTTTAGGTGCAAAGGAAAAGAGACCCCACATCACCCGCAGTTCTGCCAAAGAAAAGGCCTAATAGTTACTTCAGTGTACAGGCACAAACTCTTTCACTTGTGCATCTTAGTGCCACTGCCAACCTAGAGCCTAAGATGGCCCCAGAAAGTGGCCAGTTAGAAGAAGCAGTTTCCCTCGAGTGGTGTGCCAACCATAACGTTTTTTGGAAGATGTGTGCCTGCCACACAGGCTTTTGGGGAGGAACCTGGGAACAGCACTCCCACATCAACAGCACGATTTTAACCCAAGCCCAAGACTTACCGCGTATGCCTTTGCAATGCGGTAAGTACAATGCATGATCATTACCATGCATGCACTTACCACAAAATGTGTTTTACCACGCATCTCTTTACCACTAAAATTTCGTTGTAAGGGCATAATTGGTAAAGGCATATGCATAGTAAAAAGTAGAGGTAAGTATAACATACATTATTATATATATATATATATATATATATATATATATATATATATATATATATACACATATATATGTACAAAAACACCTTTCCACCCCAAAACCCATACCACCCTAAAACCTAAACACCCCTTACCACCCCAAATCCCATACCCACCCTAAAACCTAAAAATGTCCTCACCACCCCAAAACCCATTCCCACCCTAAAACCTGCAAATGCCCTTACCACCTAAATCCCATTCCCACCCTAAAACCTAAAAATGCTCTTACCACCCCAAAACCCATTCCCACCCTAAAACCTAAAAATGCCCTTACCACCCCAAAACCCATACCCAACCTAAAACCTAAAAATGTCCTTACCACCCCAAAACCCATTCTCACCCTAAAACCTACAAATGCCCTTACCACCCCAAATCCCATTCCGACCCTAAAACCTAAAAATGCTCTTACCACCCCAAAACCCATACCTACCCTAAAACCAAAAAATGCCCATACCACCCAAAAATCCATACCTCCCCTAAAACCTAAAAATGTACTTACCACCCCAAAACCCATGCCCACCCTAAAATCAAAAAATGTTTTTACCACACAAAAACCGATACCTACCCTAAAACTTAAAATGCCCTTACTTCCCAAGAACCCATACCCACCCTAAAATCTGAAAAAATGCCCTTACCACCCAAAAAGCCATACCCACCCTAAAAGCTAAAAATGCCCTCACCACTCAAAAATCCCACCCTAAAACCAAAAAATACCCCTACCACTCCAAAACCCATGCCCACCCTAAAACCTAAAAATTCCCTTAACACCCCAAAACACATACCCACCCTTAAGCCTAAAAATTCCCTTACCACCGCAAAACTTATAACCACACTAAAACCAAAAAATACCCTTACCACCCCAAAAACCCATACCCACCCTAAAAGCTAAAAATGCCCTCACCACTCAAAAATCCCACCCTAAAACCAAAAAATACCCCTACCACTCCAAAACCCATGCCCACCCTAAAACCTAAAAATTCCCTTAACACCCCAAAACACATACCCACCCTTAAGCCTAAAAATTCCCTTACCACTGCAAAACTTATAACCACACTAAAACCAAAAAATACCCTTACCACCCCAAAAACCCATACCCACCCTAAAACCTAAAAATGCCCTTACCACCCCAAAACCCATACCCACCCTAAAATCTAAAAATGCTTTTATCACCCAAAAACCCATACCTACCCTAAAACCTATAATGCCCTTACTTCCCAAGAACCCATACCCACCCTAAAATCTGAAAAAATGCCCTTATCACCCAAAAACCCATACCCACCCTAAAATATAAAAATGTCCTTACCACCCAAAAACCATACCCACCCTAAAAGCTAAAAATACCCTCACCACCCAAAAATCCCACCCTAAAACCAAGAAATACCCCTACCACTCTAAAACCCATGCCCACCATGAAACCTAAAAATTCCCTTAACACCCCAAAACCCATACCCACCCTTAAGTCTAAAAATTTCCCTTACCACCGCAAAACTTATAACCACCTTAAAAACTAAAAATACCCTTATCACCCCATAACCCATATCCACCCTAAAACCTAAAAATACCCTTACCATCCCAAAACCCATACCCACCCTAAAACCTAAAAATGCCCTTACCACCCCAAAACCCATACCCACCCTAAAATCTGAAAAAATGCCCTTACCACCCAAAAACCGATACCCACCCTGAAATCTAAAAATGCCCTTACCACCGTACAACCCAAACGTTTTACAGCTGACTAGCGCCATACCAAGACGTCGCCCGGACGTCATATTTATGGTATGACGCTAGACGGCAGTAAGGCCCAGCTAGTGTCATAGAAAAGGACACCAGCCGGGAGGACACCAGCCAGGTAGGGGAGGCATAGTGGGAACAGGGGGTTGAGCTTTAGAGGATGACGATAGTATGGGCAGAGGCAAAAAAGAAATGCCTCTGCCCAGACTGGCGTCATTTTCTGACATTAGAACCCCATGGACATGACTCCTGTCTCAGTTAAGACAGGAGTCATGTCCCCCAGTACAATGGCCACGCTCAGGGGACTCATGTCCTCTGGGCATGGCTATTGGGCACAGTGCCATTTAGGGGGGCCCAAGTCAGGCCCCCATGGCACTTCAACAAAAAAAAAACTCACCTCTACCTACCTGGGATGGAGTCCTCCCACCCTTAGGTGTCTTCCTGGTGTTGGCGGGCGTAGGTGAGGGTGTACCTGGGTCCAGGGAAGGGCACCTGTGGGCTCTTTCAATGGTCTCTGACCATGGAAAAAGGCCCACAGGTCCCCTAATGCCTGCCCTGACACTGGCGTTAAATAATGGCACTAAGCAGGCTTAGTGCCATTTTTTAAGACCCCCATCCCCCGTGCTAGATTTTAGCAAGGGGGATAAATATGGCTCAAGGGCCACACTGTTGTTTTCTGCACAGGATCACCTACCGTGCATCTCATTGATGCAAGTTAGGTTTCCACATCCTGAAAATGACGTTAACTCCATAACATTGGCGCTAGACGTGTCTAGCACCAAAGTATAAATATGGAGTTAGGTCTGCGCTGAATTAGTGTAAAACAATGACACTAATTTGGCTCAAACCGAGTATAAATATGGGTCTATATGTACATATATATATATATATATATATATATATATATATATATATATATATATATATATATCACCATCAACTTTTCTCCGTATGAAAAGCCTGATCCAAACAGGGCGGTCACAGCACAGAGGGACGAAGAACCCTCTCAAACATTCCAACAATTTTCTCCTCCATGAAGAAAAGCGCCGAACTCCAGTTAAAAGTGAAATGAGGCATTATTTATTCACAGAAGCAAAAGTTCTTACATTTCCCTGACGCGTTTCGGCATCTCAGTTTCAGCCTTAATCATAGGTGCTTCAGTTTAAAAATAGCCACGTGATGTAACCCCTCTTTTATATTGTGGCGTTAAAGACACAGAGTCACTTTTAGTTATTCAGTCTTACATGCGAGGCAAAGTTCAAAAGTTCCACTGCCAAAGTGTCAATATTTATTTCTGTCGGTCCGAGTACACTGTATATCCATATTTATCATCAAATTATTGCTCATATTATTTATCGCTTCTCATTTAATCATTGCCACGTTTCCATCGCAATGTTTCCTTCATTTTTAGAGTGCTTGGCAATAAACATCTTCAGTTTACTTGGAAAGTGTCTCTGAATCTCCAATTTCATTTTAAGACACTCTGCAGCTGTTTATACTTGTATGCCTTTTAATTGTAGTCCAGATAACCTGTGCTTTCCTTTTTGCGTGCCTCACAAACACTAATTAACCATCCCTTGCCCGATTTTCATGTTAAACACAGTTCTGTAATTCATTTTGTGGTCGGAATATCCATACCTTTCAATACATGATGTGATAAAAACGGGCGGATCTGGCTTCAAACATATAAATATATGCACCTGTCACTCAACCCACTTAATACTTACCTGTACTTACCTTTAAAACCTTTACCATGAATGCACCTTTACCATTCATGCCTGTACAACAAAATTCATTATAAAGGCATGCACGGTAAAGGCATATTCTTGATAAAGACATGTGTGGTGTGGTAAAGACATGCATGGTAAACGCATATGCGTGGTAAAGGCATCATGGTAAATGCATCTTGTTGCATTTGCTGCATTGTAAGTGATGTTTACCACCTAAGACATGTCTGTCAGTGAGGCAGCCACTGCAATCATGGCGACACCGATGAACAGTGATGTTGAATTGGATTTGTCCCTTTCGCAAAGTAGTACCCAATCGGTTCAGGAAACAGTGCAAAGTGGACAGGAGCTGCAGCCAGTTCTTGCCGAAGTTGGAACAGAACAGGAGGTTGAGCTTCCTGCTAAGCAAGAACCTTGTCTTTTAGACTCAATGGGTCCCAGATCTCAAGCAAGAAAAAGAAAAGGAAAGGGACTGCTTCACCATCTCCTCCAAGCACGACTTCTGATGACAATGATAGGGACATGGAGTGAGTCTGGGAGATGCCAGGAAAGACAAGGAAAAAGAAACGTTCTAGAACACCTTAGAATCATGGAAGGGAATGGTGATGAGGAGAAAGATGATGATGAGCCATCCATTATGGAAGCTGGCCCAGAAAAGTCTGACGTTACTATCCAACCTGCTCCGAGGGGTGTTGCACAGGCCAGCTCTCATATTTGTTAGGCCCCAGCTGAGACCTGCTCCATCACGTACCTCAGTAGAAGTATGTGCTGCAGAGAGGCAATTGACACACCCACCTATATCCAGTTTTTCTTCAGCCATTGGCAGTGACCTAATAAGAAAGTACTTCTTTCCAGTTTGGGACTTTTTTACGATTAGCAAACAGAAGGAGAACATTGCCAAATGCTCCATTTGCCACGTGAGTGTTTATCGAGGTAAGCCAGGTTCACATTATGGTACTGGAGGCCAGGCGACCCATATGAAAAATCATCACGCAATCCGGTGGGAGGAGCACCTTAAAAAAATGGCTCAACATGGTCACGGTGGTGAAGGTGAGGAGAGCCAGGAAACATCAGTAACAACTGGTCAAATTACAGTGGAAGGTGAGGAATAAGAGCGTGACATCCTCATGCACAGCAGCCCTGTCCCAGCAATGCACCAGAATCACCCCTTAACAACCTCACAATGCAACAGAAATATTCAGAGTCAGATAGAGACAACACAGCATACCATGACTGCACCACAACGTGCATTGAGTCTACCACCACCTACATCTCAAAAGTTGCCTCTGTCAGTGGCCCAAAAAAAGAACAAAATACAAGCTGTAATTGCAGGCATGTTTAGGCAGACGGGACCCTACGACTACAACCAACCAATGGCACGTTTGTACAATGGAAAGCTGGCAAAAATGTTAGCCCTGGATCTTCTCCCTTTTTTGTTTGTAGAAGGAATAAGATTCTTAGAGTTTGGAGCGGCCCTTTGCCTGAAATGGAAGGTTGGAAGCCAGACCTATTTTGCAAGAGTTGCTGTTCCAGCCTTGCATCACAATGTGCTGCAATTGGTTGGATAAGCTATGCAGCAAAGTGTTGTCCACACTATCCACCTGACGATACACATGTGGACCAATTGTCAGGTGACTGATTAGAAGTGCATGACTGCACACTGGATATCTTTCCTGGGGATAAAGCAAAAGCTATCTACAGGTCTTGGCCCTGAAGAAATGTTTAAGAGCATTCAGCAGCATGCAACAGTAGCCTTGATCACCATGGAGAAATTATACACAGCTTCAAACATCTTGGAGGAATTTAATAGTAAGGTGTCTGAATGGCTGTGATCCAGAGGCCTTTGATTTGGATTTGTTGTCATGGACAATGGCAGTAACATAGTCAAGTCCATCGCAGACAGGGGCTCTTTCAGGGTCCTGTGTTTGGTGCACTGCATCAACCTGGTAGTGCAAGACTTTCTTAAAAAAGAAGACAAAGTCAGCAACATAGTGACCACTTGCATACGCGCCTGTATTTATTTCAACCATTCTTTTAAATCCTGGAAACAGTTGCAGATTATTCAGCATGATAACAGAGTACCAGTTAAAGCTCTGATACAGGAGGTGCCAACATGATGGAACTCAGCCTACTATATGTTGCAGGCTCTGTTTGAACACTACAAACAGATCAATGAATATGTCATTCAAAGAGTAGCTAATGCAATTGGAAAGCTATGATCATGGATGCAGACAAATGGGGACTAGTCAAATGCCTCACACAGATGCTGCTCCCTTTTGAGGTTTTCACACAGGAAATTAGCAAAGTGAACAGTACAATGGACCAAGCTATCCTGTTATTGCATCTGCTACGGGAGCAGCTGAAGAAGGTGTCTGAAAGGTTCGTATTTGGGAATATAAACGGAAACCCAGAAACAATGTGTGTTGTGATGGAACACCCACTGCAACACCCATTACACGCCCCTCTGATGCAGGAAACTGTGTCAGAGGGGCCCATAGTTACAAGGAGGTGTAACGCCACAAACAATGGCATTACACCTCCTTGTGAATATGGAGCAGGGAAAAGCGCCTTTTAAATCTGGCCCTTAGTCATTTGCATGAAGGTAAGTTACAGGGCTTTGTTTTCAGTTTTCATATTAAGGGCCATATTTACAAGAAACGAGTCATCACTGCATTGAGGCAGTAATGAGTAAAAAATAATTATGATGTGCAGAAATCTGTTAAGACGCCATGGATGCACCATATTTACAATATGGGGCTCCATGGCGTAAGGACCCAAGGTGAGTCAGAAATTTTGAGGCATCTGTAGGAACTTTTCAGCATCAGGTTAGCCTAAAAAGTGGTGCATCGCTGAAGTTGGCCTCCACCAGAGGTGATATTATCTGGGGCATGAGCATGTATTATTGGTGTAATGCGGTGTATGATCTGAGAATATAATATTAGTGTGCATACTCCTTTTCATACTCTTTTCCTCCAAAGTGATTACTAGGCATATTAAATAACTGAGAATCTACTATGGAGTGGCAGATCTGATAATGAAGGAAAGTGTGTCTAGAATTGAGAGAAAGATCTATGTACACCTTGTTAAATGATAGGAGGGCATGTAAAATTAAACACGTAGGGGCATATTTACATGGAGCTTGCACCCCCACTGTGTCATTTTTTGTTTAATCAGTGGTGGCGCACTCAGTGCTCCATATTTACAAAGTGACACATTAGGCATACTGCATCACTTTTCCTTCCCTTGCATCATTTCTTACCTGTGCTACAACTGAATGCGTTATGTTAAGTTAATCATATGAAAGGTAGGCGTTCTCTCCCACACAAAACAGACATATCTATATTTACAGGTTTTTAGGGAAGTGAATCTATGTCAATATTCCCACGCCTCCTTAACCCAGGAGTAAAAAGGAAGCAGTGGCTTTGCAACAGGAATCTGACCAGCTGAAGTCACGTTACACACTAGAATATGTCTGCATTTCACTTCCCCTTATCTAGTAGTCTAGTAGTGGGTCTACACATTTGAGAATCAAGTTGTAGGATCCCTTGACCAAGCTGGGAACATGGCACCTATGATTCCATCATCCTCTGCAGCAAAGCAATGTGACGTTGTGTACGTTTTGCAAGGGACAGGCGTTTTGCAAGGGACAGGCTGGGATTGTCACTTCTCCATGGCGGAAGAGGTCCCCAAGTCCAGCCCTCCGTACAGAAAAGGACAACAGGTAAGTACACATATAAGGTAGGTAATACATGTATTGCCACTTCACATTCTAAGCATTTTTGACTCATCGCTGACGCAGCAATGCATCATTTCTTTTAAATATGACCCTTATTGTACGTCTAGTATCCATGATCATTCAAAGTACTGCCTAACCAATACTCATGGTTGCAAAATGATACGTTATGGAACAAAAAGAAGCAGGAAGTGGAAATAGATTTTTTAAGCAATTTATGTAATCTTAAAATAACTCTTTTTAAAAGTTTTTTTCTTCAGTTTTTGATTTTTTCTGCAGTTTTAATGGATTTCATTTGTTTGCAAAATAGAAGCCAATAAACATTTCGTAAATTATGAAAAAGAAGCAAAATCAAGGTGCTTCTTCAGTGGAAAAGGTGTAATGGCCCTTCTTGATGTGAACATCCTTTACTTTGGGAGAAGGTATGGCACTTCTGCTCTCCACCGTTTTGCACTGGAATCGGTACTTGCTGAAGAGTTGCATCCTTAGGTTAGAATGATCTTGCCGTTCCTTTTGCAGCTCTCCAGCCAGGGTTTTCTTTTTGCTCCTCAGGATCGTTTTGAACAGCTTCTGTTCTTCCTACTCCAGCTCAGCTGCGAAGCACCCATTCAGAAGACCTGTGAGAAAATATTTCTTTACACTGGATGTTAGACTGAATACATTCCTGAAAGACCACGTTTCTATGCTTAATTGCAAATGAAGCACGTCACCTTCGTTTAATTCATTTTCATCATGTGAGCTGGCGAAAAATTGTCATACCTAAGACTCTGGCAAAGGTCGGTTCAGATTTATCTTCCTTTACTGGTGGAACTGGAAGCAAAGATGATAACAGCTATTTATTCATGAATATACACCTTGACAGCTAGTTAGCATTCTGCTGCTGGAAATGTCAATGCCGCCAATATAGGTAAAATGGAAGTCTACTAAGGTTCAACCGTTTTTTCCTGTGGAAGGAATAAAAAGTGGCCAACTAATCAGACTTACTAGGTTCTCTTTTTCTCCTTTGAACAGTGCTTAATTTGTAAATAAAAATGTGCTGGTGCCCAAAGTCCTCCTCTGAAACACGCGGCTGCTGTATTTTAATGTACGAGCACTAAATGCCCATCTCGGGCCACTTTAATCCATTTAAAGCCACTCTCAGCTCACTCTGGCCGCTTTCTGTTTTCTCCCTTTGAGACGCTTTTTCGTTTTTCTCTTCCTCCGTCTTTCCCATATGTGTCTTTTACTCGCAGTAAATGCCTGAGGCAGAAAAAAAATAAGTGCCGGCCTTCAAAAATAAGTTTATTGCCCCGCACCGGAAACCACTGGCTCAAATTAAGCACTGCCTTTGAAGCTCCTCCAACCCTCTGAGAATTTTGCATGTTTGTGTGGCAGTTCTTCCGGATCATGTGAGCATACGCTATCCTCAATGCTTTTTTGGGTTCTGTATGATTCACAGGCTCTCCCTCAATATTATGTCAATTACAAGCACACCACATATCTCTATGACAATGATTCACAGCCGTGTTTTGAGAGCCGCCGTGCTGAAACAAAAGTCCAATCCCTACCTTTTAAGTGGATTCGTTAAGTATCTGTAGATCCTCATTCATTGGGTGTCACAAATCCGAGTAAAACAGAATTCCTATGCAACAATATTGAATGCACGATCTTGACTACCACTTCCTCCTAGATGTAAGTACATCAACAATAAGGAAGCAATGCTCTCTCTCTTTATATCTCCCTCTCTCTCTCTCTATATATATATGTATATATATATATATATATATATATATATATATATATATATATATATATATATAGATATATATTTATGCTTATCATGGTATTCGGTATCTTGGACACAAAATTATTTCTGGATGACATTAAGAGCCTGATTACGAGTGTTGCGGTCCTTAGACTGCCACACTCGTGGTGGATGTCGGACCACAATGGTTGTGGTGATCCGACTGCAACATTATCAGGTTCACAGGCAGCCCGGCCACCCTACCGCCATCTCTGCCGGGATTTTTGATCCTGACAGGCTGACAGAGCCAGAGGTTGGAATCAGCCAGGGTGGCGCTGAATTCAGTGCCTTCCTGCTGATTACGACCTGGTTCTTTGCCAGTCGAAACTGCCATGAAAAGGCTGTCGGAGAACAGGTGCCGGGGGTCACAGGGAGATCCCTGCACTGACCATGCACTTGACATGGGCAGTGCAGGGGTCCCCTTGATAGCACCCTTGCATTGTTCACTGTCTGCTGTGAGCATTGCAAGGGTGTTGGGGCAGCTTGCAGGTGGCATAATTTTTCCGCTGGCTCGATTATGAGCCAGCTGCAATGCTGCCATCACTTTCCAGCAATCAGCGCAGAGGGGAAGTCGTGATGGGCCCGGGGGGAGGTAGCCAGTATGGCAGCAGCCTCTCTGTTGGAAGTTCGGCGGGCGGGTCATGCCGCCTGCCGAACTTGTAATCAGCCCCTAAATATTCAAAATAATGTTGAATTACACCTTTTCACGAGTCAGCAGACATTCCTCATGGGTTACTGGCCAGTTGGCTTGTTGATCTGTACAAGGTAGTTATTTTTTCTCCTTCAAAGGCATCAAAAGCTTATTTACTTTCTAGAATATTTATAGGGAAGAAACTTTAGCTGAACTGCAGATTATTTCTACTTTGGAAAGTGATACTTTGGTAACCTGCAGGAAAAGTTTCAAAAGATGATAGCGAAGGAATGTGACCCACAGTACAGAAGATATTGTGTGCAGTGATTTGGAGCAAGTGCTGGCGGTGCAAATTACAAAGGCTCCATAATCACCTTCAGAGGCACAAATGTAGGTTTTGTTCATGTCAGGCAAGAGAAAAAGCAGAATACTGTACATGTCACCAAGAACATTAGCAGATAGAATCCTAGAAAAATCAGCATTGGAACCTGAGGTGTATGAAAGCAATAGCAATCAAATACCTAAAATATATAAAACACAGCAAAGACGAAGACTGGCAGGAAACACCTTCAACACCTGGCAGCACAGTAACCTATGTCCACTGAGGATGCTACTGCCAGGTTAAGTGCCCAACCCATAATAGTTGGGAAACACCTCAGTTTTCTTGTCTTTTGTCTGTTCATAGTAAATGATGGTGTGGCTCCAGGTGCTTAATTACTCTTTCCTGGGTGGACCACTAATTTTAAAAGCTTGTTGATTGATCACTCTCCTCAACCTGCTAGGTCATTTATACACTCACTTATATACATTTCAATATCTCTTCAACATACCTTAGATAGAGTTTTATTCTTGGGGATTTGGACATTCAGGTAGACAAGCCCTACTCTGTTCTTTACTTAACTCTAAGGAACTAGTACCCGCCCAAACACAATGTTGGGCACTCCTTAGACTTTAGGTCACGCACTTTGACCACTTTCAATTTCAGTTCACTCTAGAGCTGTCTTGGACAGATCATAAAGCTGTTCTCTTTTCTACATTTGAATCTGTATGTCTTCCCATGCCACTGTGCATTTATTCTCACATTATAGAAGATGTTGGGCAGGTCCAAACTCAACATCTCCTCATTGGAATGATCTATACCATTTACTAATGCATATGCTTACTCCTGCACCGTTACCTTTATTCACTGGATCACCTCAGCTCTTTGTTTTAATAGCTTTAAAAGTTTATGAATCTCACAGAACCACTCATACTGCCCCTTGGTTATTTGCTGAAACATTTTCAGTGAAGAGATGCTGCAAGAGGTTTAAGAGAAAATGGCAAGTGCTTATTTGCTCTCTGAAAAAGAAATCCAGAAGCTTGAACTTTGCAAGTATAGGAAACTACTTTGGCATACATGTGCTTTCTTCTACTAATCCTGCATTAAGAACTGCATTCGGACAAAATATGGAGGCACACAAAAATTGAGTTTTTAATATTGTGATACTAAATATTGTATTGCAGGACTAACATGGACAAAAATATAGATTTTCTGAGGTAAGTAATATTGATGTTAAAAGTATCTATATTGTTAATATCATTCACAAAATATCGCTGTAAAGAATATCACTTTTTAATTGTCTATGTACTTTAGAATATATTTTAATTGTATATGTTAAAAATTATTGTTTATTTTTTTTAATATAGTTTGTACATTTGTTGTTGTTTTTAAATGCACTTAATTGTAATTTTTAGTGTTGTAGAGGGTTGTGGGGTTTGTAGGGGTACAGAGTGGGTAGCAATGTACTTAATATTTAGTTTTATTTTGTATTAATTATTTAATAGGTAATTAATTATGTAAATTGTGTAATTAATTTATTTTTTAAGTTATGCTTTAGGTGCGGTTTGTGAGGTTTGTAGGGGGAAAGGGTGGGAACTTAATTATTTATAATTAATTAATAATACATTTTCAATTAATATTCTGCAATTGATAATTTATTATGTAAATTGTGTAATTAATGTATTTTTAGTTATATTTTATGTGCAGGTTGTGGGGTTTGTATGGGTAATGGGTGGGAAGTTAATTAACTCTAATAAATTAATAATTAACTTTCAAGTAATATTAAATATTTAATTGATAATTAATTATGTAAATTATATAATTACAATATTTCTTAAGTTATAAATCAGCTGTGGGCTGTTGGCTTTCTAGTGGTAAAGGGTGTGAAGTTAATTAAGAAATAATGAATTGATAATTAATTATTATTAATTTATTAATAATAATTTAATGTATAATGATGTTAATTTTGAAATTATCATATTTGTTAAGTTATATTTTAGGTGCACATTGTTTAGTTTGTTGAGTAATAGTGTGGGAAGTTATGTAAGTAATAATTAAGTTATATTATATTAAAAGTTATTTGTTAAAAAATGTTGTTTTTTATTTCTTAATATCTTAATTGTGTTATACTTTTTCATTTATATTACATTTTGTTAATAATATTTGTTTTAATATATAATAATTATTTAAAATGTTAATGCTGATGTAATTTGTTTTATTTTTGTTAAAACGTAGACATCATTTTTAAATTTAGGATTTAATATTTTTGGATATTTAAGAGAGTTGGAGTGAGAATAGTAAATGTTAGCCATCCTGAGTCCAACGCTTTCTCTACTGTCCCATACACTTGAATGGGAACAGTAAATCGTACCCCTCCTGATTCTAATGCTTTCCCTGCTGTTGCACATACTGGAGTGGGAATAGTACATTTTACCCCTCCTGAGTCCAACACTTTCCCTGCTGTTGCACACAGTGGATTGGGAATAGTAAATATTACCCCTAGGGTGTCCAACACTTTCCCTACTGTTGCACCAACTGGAGTTGGAATAGTAAATTTTACCCCTCCAGAGTCCAACATTTTCCCTACTGTTGCAAACACTGTAGTGGGAATAGTACATTTTACCACTCCTGATTCCAACACTTTCCCTCCTGTTGCACCGACTGGAGTGGGAATAGTATGTTACCCCACCTGGGTCCATGATGTTTGCTACTATTGCACAGACTGGAGTAGGAATAGTAATTTTTACCCCTCTGGTGTCCAACACTTCTCTACTGTTGCACCGACTGTAGTGGTAATAGTAAATTTTCCCCCACAGTAGTCCAACGCTTTCCTTACTGTTTCACCAACTGGGAATAGTAAATGTTACCCCTCCTGAGTCCAATAAATTTGCTTCGGTTACACCGACTGCAGTGGGAATAGTACATTTCACCCCTCCTAAGTCCAACGCTTTCTCTATTGTTGCACAGACTGGAGTGGGAATGGCAAAGTTTAACCTTCCTGAGCCTAACGTTTTCCATACTGCTGCACACACCCTGGAGCATGAATAGTAACTTTTACCCCTCCTGAGTCCCATGCTTTCCCTACTGTTGCACAAACTGGAGTGCAAATAGTAAATTTTACCACTCCTGGGTCCAACGCTTTCCCTACTATTGCGCACACTGGGGAGAGAATAGTTAATGTTACCCCTTCTGCACCCAACGCTTTCCCTAGTGTTACATATACTGGAGTGGGAATAATAAATGTTACCCCGGTTTCCAACCCTTTCTCTACTGTTGCTCTGACTGAGTAGGGAATAATACATTTTAGCCCTTCTGCATCCAACGCTCTCCCTACTGTTGCAGATACTGGAGTGGGAATTGTATATTTATTATTTCTACAGTTTAAAAGTTTTGCTAGTGTCGTTTAAATAGTTATTATTATGTGTTTGTGTATTTAAAGTTAGATTTTTTAATATATAAAAATATATGTATAAATATATGTAATGTTTAACATATTTTTAGTAAAACATATTTCTATCTATTATTTACTTTTTATTTATAACTAAATTGGAAATATTTTACTTTTTTGCAGTTTACCGGTTACATTTTATGCATATTTATATGTATAAGTGTATGTATATGTGTATATAGATATATATATATATGTCTCTGCTATCTCTCTCCACAGGGGAAACCCCAACCCTGCAAGGCGGCTTCAAAAAACAGGGACATAGAATCACATTAAATAAATACACAAAAGCAAAGCACTAAATGCTGACGCCCAAGTCCTGGTAAACACCACGCATTTATTTCATGAAAAGTGGCTGCATGATCATAATCCTGACATGTTTCAGCAACAATACCTTGCTTACAGGGGCACACTTGCATTATACACAGGTGCTTTTAAATCCATACTTGTCATGTGACTTTGTCAGTACTTCAACTCCCATAATGCACCCATACTGCTATCACAATCTTCATTCTGTGGTACGATTACATAATACTGCTTGAATAGCATCATATAACCACAGATACCATTTCTTTCATGTTGATTCAGGTGCATGACATCTCAAAAATAAAGTGGCCACATGCATTGTAATAAAATGTCCTTTTTTTTATAGTCCTGGCAAGCGGGTCATCTCCCCTAATTAATGTCCACTATGCAACCTCCATCCACGTGGGCCTCCAACCCTGCCGGCTTCTTTAGAAATGGGGACGGTGAATCCAGTTAAATAAATCCACAAAAGCATGAAAAGCTGATGCCCAAGTCCTGGTAAACACCGCTGGCCCGAATCATAAAGGTAAACTTGGAGCATAAGCTGCGAGCTATAGTTACTTGAACTAAACATAACTATAACTGTTGAATTTCTATGTTTTTTGCAAGTAAATTCAGATCCTAACTATAACGTCCGTGTAACATTAGTTTTTTTCAGTGAATTTACATTTTTTTTAATGTGAAGTTCTTTTCATTACCATATGTTAATGCAAACAACACAGAGTACAGCCAACCCGCTATATCTACCCAACCTGAACTGTGCACGGCCTTTGGCCATGCACAGTAGGGGTTGGCCACAGGGCCTGGCCCTTCGGCCAGTCCTTGCAGTCTACCCCCTATGACCACCCAACCCTGCATCACACATGCCTTCGACCATGTGAAGACATGGGTTCAGGTTACAGCAAACCTGACCCCTTCTACGATTTCCTACCATTTCATTTGAGACCTGGGGACTGTTCTGATCAACTAAAAAGGTGGTTGGCACTCTGCTTAGGTTGCGGCCAAGCAATCACGGCATGTGTATTTGCAAATTCACTGTGATAAACGTGAACACATTGTGAAAGATCCGCGGCCCTAGATATACAAATTTGGATTTCCTTTAATTTCTCAACAATTACTGAAAGAATTTACACCAAATAACAAAAGAAAGAACAAAATCTAGCTTTTTGCCAAATTTGGTGTAATTCCATCCAGCGGTTCGAGCCATAGTTGTGATTAAAACTCCTGTGGGAATTCACATGGGAAACACACTTTTTTTGACCCCCCATTTTCCTCAGCCCCCACTTGATAGATTTTTTTTTTGACTCTCTTTATTAATGTAGTAAACATAGTATCATATGCAATTGAGCCCCATGGCACTATCCAAATCACATTGCAGTGTATGATTCAAAAAATTGTAACAAGAAAGGAAATGAGAAGAAAAAGAGAAAGGTAACAAACAAAAGCAGAGAGGTGATGGATGATGGAGTGGGAGAGTCTGAGAGACTTACCAAGGCCGGGTGGTAGGGCATAAGCCAGCTGATCATTAGCAGAGTTGTAGCCTATGGAGTGAACTTTTTATGGAGTGTGATGGGAGAAGGGGGGAGAGGAGGACAGGTGGGTGAAGGAAGAAGTTTCAACGCGGAAGGGAGGAGGACGTCCCCTTGGCAATATTGTGTTTTGGTTTGGTGTGCTACAGCCCTCTGATTTGTTTGGAGGTGGGAAGCGATTAAAGAAAACTCCATTGCGGGATGTTTGCGCCTGTCAGTCATTATAAAATCCGCCCATATCCCTCTCCCAGTGGCACATCGTGGCTGACTCCCCTTCAGGACCAGGTCACTATGCCCATTGTGTGGTATCCCTTGTGCATTGTGTGTTCTATATGTGCCATGTGGTGTGTCGCATTTGACGTTTGAGTTGGGGTCTTGATATGTGTCTCAATGCTCCCTGTCCAGTTTGCTGTTGCTGCAGTGTTGAAGGCTTGTGTCCCTTGTGGGCTAGTCCTATGACTAAAACAGATGTGATGTGTGTGGATTGGTGCTGCCCCCGAAGTCATGGTGGACGAGTGTCATCTTTGGTTTCGAGCGATGTAACTAATGCGTCCCAAGTATCTAGCTCTTTAATTTACATCATGCATTATGTGCGGTGCCCAGTCCGCCTAGTTCAAGTGGCAGCTGCGTGGAAGTCACCGCCACGCACCGGCGGCCTTCCCCACATATCAAGTCCGTTGCGAGGCCATTCAGTAATTTGAAAAAATCACGAGGGATTAATAGTGGGAGAGCATTGAAGTGATACAGCATGCGCAGGAGTATAATCATTTTGGCGATTGCTACCCTGCCCATGGGCGAGAGCGGAAGCGATCTCCAGAAAGCCAAGGATGCTTTAATTGACCGGAGTGCGCGTCCCAGGTTGCCCTCCCTCCCTCAGGTCAGCAATACCATGATATATTTGAATGCCTAGGTATTTGAAGGTGGTATAAGACCTCAGAAGTGCATGTGTCGGGACAACGGAGCGGAACTCCTCTGGAGTCGGTACTAGAGGAAACAGACAGGACTTGGACCAATTAACTTGTAAGCCCGATAAGTCTCCAAATTGGCCTAGTAGTTGCAGCTGACCCGGGAGCGCGTCTGTGCAGTTACGCAAATATATCAGCACATCATCCGCATACAATGAAACAATCTGGTGACTATCACCATGCAGTATGCCCCATTCCTGAGCTCTCTTCCTGAGTTGTGTAGCCAATGGTTCAATCGCCAGAGCAAACAGGAGCGGAGACAGTGGGCATCCCTGCCTTGTGCCTCTTCCGATAGGGAACCCGTCTAAAATGATCCCATCTGTTTTAACCCGAGCAACCACGTCAGCGTACAGGGTGTTAATCCACTTTGTGAATGCAGACCCAAACCCCAGATGATGTAGCGTCTCCATCAGGAAGGGCCAACCCAATGTATCCAACGCCTTCTCAATGTCTAGAGAAACCGCTACTCGGTCATGGTCAAGCGCAGGTGCATCATTTATGAGCTGTAATAGACGTCTGATGTTTATAAAGGTGTTACGTCCCGGGATAAAGCCAGACTGGTCATCGTGTACTAACAGAGGCATCAGCGGAAGTAGGCGATTCGCCAAAATCTTACCTATGAGCTTGCAACCCTGGTTCAACAGATAGAGGGGACGATAGGAGCACACATCCAGTGGGTCTCGCCCCGGTTTCAGAAGAACAACTATCACCGTCTCTTGCTGCGACCCCGAAAGCTTGCCCTTCTCAAACGCTTTGTGTAACATTTCTATGTATGGATTGATTAGTTGCCCAGAGCATGTGAGGTAATATTCTACTGGGAGACCATCGCTACGTGGCACTTTGTTGCTCGCTAATTGCTGCAATGCTTTCTGAACCTACGCTACGCTGCATATAAGCTGCTATAGTATTGCCTAAATGCATCATTTATTTCTGCCTGGGTGTTGACCACTTCACCTGAGTCTAGTTTTATCACTCCAATTGGTCCTCGCTGCTGTTCCCCACGCACCAACCAGGCCAATAGTCTACCCAAACGATCCCCCTTAGAATGTGTCCTGGGTACATAATGGCGGACGCAAGAGAGTGTCAACCTCGCTCGTCCGCAAGCGGTGCGCATGCAGTACCTCCAGGGTCACAGCGCCTGTCACCATCCCACGCTCCACGTCGCAGAGCTCAGCTTCTGCCCTCGTCAGCTTACTTGCCAGCACTCGACGTGCTCCCCTTACTGCCGACATGCAGTGGCCTCTAACCACCACCTTATGGGCATCCCACTCCATAGCCTGTGATGACGTCATCCCATTATTGAGTTTAAAATAATTGGAAATGAGTTCTATCAGTTCATGGCGGAACGGTGGGTCTAACAGAAAACTCGGTTGCAGTCACCAGGCAGGAATGCGAGTCCCCGCTCTACCCTAGCGAGTGACACCCAGCAGTGGGCAATGGTCCGATATAGTTTTAGTTAGGTAGGAAGCCTCTGTAAAGCTACCAATGAGCGCAGTAGAACAAAGCAGTAAATCTATGTGGGTGTGGAGGTGGTGGACTGGGGAAAAAAAGGAATATTCCCTGTCTAGGAGATATAGCGTGCACCATACATCTACAAGTCTGCACTCTGAAATCCAGGTCTGAAACAACTGGGAAGTTTTCCTGCTGGGAGCGCCGCCCAATGGGGGATGAGACCTATCCTTATCTATGTCCAGTATGCAGTTCCAATCGCCGCCCCATATATAATTAGATGTAGGGTCTTGGAACAACTGTGGAGTGAGCGTTAGGAGAAATTCTCCCTGTTTTGAATTGGGAGCGTATAAGCCTGTTATGATGAGCGGCCTACCATCTAGGAATCCCTCCAACTGCACATACCATCCGTCTATATCAATTTTATGGTGCTCTACTGTGTAGGGTACTTCTGGGGCAATCCATACTAACACTCCCTTGGCATATGCAGATCTCGTGGTGCCGTAAACCAGGCCACGCCATCTGTTTTTAAGACTGCATAGTTCGTCTTGTGTTAGATGGGTTTCCTGTAGTATAGCAATATGTGTTTTGTGTCTCTTAAGGCGCAGCGCTTATTAAGGCTGGCCATGCCTCTTACATTCCAAGTTATTATGTTATATGTGGTCAGTCCCATGTGAGTGGAAGGTTACGCTGAGGTATAGGTATCATCTGGTGGCCCGCCCGAGAAAAGATTGCTGTGCTGTGTAATCCTGTCCCCCCAATCCCCTCCCCCACCACCCCTCATCCCGGGCCCACACCGTCTAATATGTATGAGAGAAGATAGAGAAAAAAAAAGAAGGTATAAAAAGATCAGGCTTCTGAGGTGAAAGCCAACTTAGGGCACGGTGGCACAACAGGTGTCACATGTGGTAACCATCATGGTATGGTCCATTAGGAGTCCATTCGTGACAGCCCGTGCCGGATTTTCAACGCCACCGCTCCGCCCCGCTCCCCCGCCACCTTCATCTCCCTCGACATCGACATCTCCCTCCATGGAGAGATCTCCAAAGGGGCTGGCCAGCGGGGAACATCAATCTGGTAGTATGTTCCAATAATTCGTCTGATTAGACCTTGATCAGCAGTACACTGATACACATTCCGGTTCTGAGCTTAAATGTCGTCCGCCATGCGTGGTGTGAGCTCTGGACCGAACTTCGAAGGGGAGGTGGAGCCGCTGTACTGTTCTGTAGAGTGATCCAATGTCACGGCCCTAGCGTCTGGGTGAGTCTGGCGCTGCGGCGATGCAAACAAGTTGGCTTATTTCAGAGCCTGCTTATGGCTTTCAGCCGCTTGTGCTCTGGAGGGGTGTGTTTCAGACTTTGATTTTTTTATTTTCCGGCGAGGCTGAGGGGTGAGCCACGTTCCCTGCTTAGAGTCATCATTTTTTTGTTGGGCCAGCCCCTTGGCATGGAGCCAGGTCCCGGCATCTTCCGGGGATGGAAAGATATGAGTCTTCTCCCCATCTATCACCCGGAGTCGTGCCGGAAACAAGAGGGAGTAGGAGAGATTATTATCTTGCATTAATTGTTTCACTCTTGTGAAGGACGCAAACCTGTGCTGTACTTCGACTGCGTAGTCTGGGTATGCCGTTATTACGTTGTTATCCACCTGTATTAGGCCTTGTGTCCTGAAACTTTGGAGGATCTGGTATCTGTCTCGGAAGTTTAGTAGGCGTGCAATCAGGGGTCGAGGGGGGGCTCCCGGGCGTGGCGGTCCACTTGGGATTCGGTGAGGGCGTTCCACTGCGAACATGGGTGACACACTGGTTGTCATTACCTTATCCAGGAGCCATTTCTCCAGAAATATTTCGCCATGTGGTGACTCTGTTCGTTCCGGGAACCCAATGAATCTAATTTTGTTTCTACTCGAGCATCCTTCCGCATCCTCTGCTCGTCTCTGTAAATGAATGACCTCTGTTTCCATGTGTTGCACTTGATCTCGTAGATCTTTGATTTCTGGTAGCGTTTCATTAAGCTACCTTTCATTATCAGTGACCCTGTCCGCTAATTTGCATTGGTCCATTCTGAGCAAATTCACTTTCGCTACTACTGAGTCTATCTTCCCTTCCAGGGTGGTTCTCATGTCTAACACTGCTTGTAGTAATTTGTCGAATTGTGTTGTGTGTACTTGGAGTGTCAGGTTCATTTGTTGTAGCGCAGCAGCTTGTGTTTCTGCCAGCCCAGCCGGGGTCGACTCTTCCATTTTAACCGTCGATTGCGGCCTGGGCGGTTTTGGCTTGACCATAGTTGCACAGGTCGTGCGCCGTGACCAGTAGTACCGACCAGCCTGAGTCCCCTGAGCTGTCAAGCAAGTGTCCTATCCAGCTGCGGGCAAGAGCGACCACAGAAATGATACTTAGTATGTCTTTTGAGCCCCCTGTGCCAATCTCATAGTTGGGATTATGGTGGAAATACGGCAGCTTGCTTTCCAACTTTAGTGATTACGGCCCATTCAATATTCACTTCAGTCTAAGTGTTAATCCTCGCTATACCAACCCAAGCGTCTCACCTCCTGTGCTATTGAAAGGCTTCCAGGTTGTATCTTGATGGGCCTGCCATGCCAAGGAAAGCTACTTCAGGGCAGCGTGTCGCAAAGTTTGTTGAGCACCTGCTCCCCACACAGTCCCCAGAGCATAGCGTTTTCCCGTGTTAGTTCCCAACTGTGTGGGTGCTAATGCTAGACCCCGCGAGGTAGCCTCAACCACAGACGCAGGACTCTCGTTGGCTGGGAGAACTGCATGGTTATGCAGGACGACCACCCCGCTTTGTTGAGGGGCACTGTGGTCAGACCCACAGGTTAGAAAGTGTTGGCTCTTACTTCTGGTGTGGTCGCAAGTCTGCTAACCGACCACGGCAGATTTATCTTCTCTGTAACCTTGCGCAATGTCCCACTGTCTCTATTTGCCGATCCTGCTGGTGCAACGGGGTCCTGTCCGCGCTCACCAGGGCACCTTTACTCTCCGACGTACAGCACCGACAAAGCCACCCAACTCCTGTCTCCTCCACCAGCCGGTGTTCCGGATGACCCGTGCGGTGGTCCTTAACTCCCCAATGGCAGGGCCATTTGAAAGTGGTACCTAAATGCAATGGCGCTCCTCTGGATAATGTAGCCGGGCCTGTGGTGAGCCAGGTAAGTGTATCCGGGCCGAGTCAAGTCCCAAGTACATGGACACCGATGCCAGGCCATGCGGGGCGATCCCAGGTGCGTGAGGGAGCTTTGTACATTTATAATCGAGGTGCGTGGCCTCATCGGTTGGATCTGCAGGCCGTTACCTTCTTGCCAGGAGTGTCCCGTCGATAGTGTTCTTCTGCATGTCGCCGCCCATCAAGCCTCCGATGTTTCTCCGCGTTTCTAGGGGTGAGCGCGAGGACCCCCCCCCCGGAGCGCTGCTATGCTGTCAGCGAGGACACCGTTCTCGCCGCCGTCCTGCTGCTCTACGCCCGGCGTCACCACCATCCAGCACTCTGCTCGGCCCCAGTGCTGGAGCACCCTTCACTGTGTGGCTGAAGGTCCGCCGAGCAACTGATCGTCTCACCCCTGCCACGCAGCCAGTCCTAGTGAGGCGACGGGCACCGGGCAGACCAGGGAGAGAGAATTTGAGAAGTTTTTCTCCAGGCTGCGATATATATATATATATATATATAGATATATATATATATCTATATATATATATATATATATATATATATTTGATTATTCAACCTACCCTGACATGGTCATTGGAAGCTGAGAGCTGTCATCTTCAGTGTCAGATATTTTTAAAGACAGTAAAGAAGGAACATCTGTCCCTTGGTAGACACCACATGAAAAGGTTCAGCATCATACGGAGCGTAAGATTTCCTTCTGCGCATCTGTCTGGTGATCACTAAATCTCCTTTCTCAATTGTAATGTTCTTTGCATGTTGGCTCTTGTCTGCCTAGGTTTTCATTTTGTGCTTGTTAACAAAGTCCCTTGTACAAATCATGTGGTCGAGTGAGGTTTTGAATGATAAGCGCAGACTTTAATACAATTTTCAAACTGAGCTTCTAAAGTGTTGCACGCTGTATTGCTTTCGTGAGTGTACTCATAAAACGCTCAGCTGGTCCATTAGCCTGCAGCCCCAAAGGTGTACTCTTTTGATGCTTTATGTTCAGATGCTCCAGGAATTTTTGGAATTCTTGACTGTTCATAGGGGGCAATTATCAGACTTCAAAATGGCTGGAATGCCCTACATCGCAAAGATACCATCTAGTTTTTCAATGACTCGTTCGCGAGTTGTGGATGAGAGATCTTCGACCAAGGGAATACATGAGTATTCATCTACAATTACCATAAGGTGATGTCCATTTTTGAGCAGACCGAATAAGTCAATGTCTGTTCTCTCCCATGCATGTTTAGGGAGTTCTCACATGTTCAGAATATGTTGAGTAACACTGGTAGAAAGACAGTTTCATATATGATGAGTCTTTAATTCTTTTTCAAACCTTTCATGTAAGAACGGTATCCAAACTCGGTCTTGGAGAGCTCTTTTTGTGGCAATGATACCACAATGCTCTTTGTGAGCCACTTCAATTGCCCTTTGTTGCAGACTCTCTAGAATAATGATTCTCAACTCTTGCAGTATAGCTCTTTTCTGAGTTATGGACAATTCATCTTTAACCTTTCTGTATTTATTATATTCACCACATTAGTGAGAGGTCAGTGTGTTGGTTCAATCACTGATGTGTTATTATATCTTTTAACATCAACATATCACTATCATGGCACGTGCCAGTGATAATCTTAGCTAATGAGATAGCACCTAGTGTAATTGATTTTATGATGGAAATAATGTAGGCTTCAGCTGTCTTGGATGGAGTACTGTGACCTTGTAAGGCTCTCTATAAAAGTACTCAGATTGGTTCTGATCCTTTCCTGAATGATATACAGTTGTGCAATCAAACTTGCACTCATAGTCCCCATCGTTAAATGCTAGGACGCATCTTGGCTTGTGGATTGTCAAAGATCATGGGTAAAGCTTGATGGTCAGTTACCAGTGGAAAAGGCTTTTGGTACAGGAATACATGGAAATGTTCACAAGCCCATTCTGCAGTTAAACGTTCCTTCTCAGTTTGTGAGAAAGCACGTTCTGTTTGGGGCAAACGTCTACTGGCATAGGCTGCAATATGTCTTTGAGCATTTGGGTGTCCACTGTGCTGTGGAAGGAAAGCACCTACCGCAACAGGGCGGTTGTCAACAACAACCGCTGTTTGACGTTTTGGATTGAAGAATACCATTTCAGTAGCATTTTCAATGGTGTGCTTGATTCTCTTAAAGCTTCTCTCACATTCTTGTGACCTTTGAAATTAAACATTTTTCTTTGTCAACTCTCACAATGGAGCACTAACAGTAGCAAAGTGTTGTATATATCTTGAACAGTAACTGGCCATGCAAAGATATGTACATACCATAAAAATATTTTGCGGGGGATCAGCATTTGACAAAGCTTGCACTTTTGCAGGACTAGCTGTCATACCACCATCAGAAAAGATATGGCCAAAGAATGTTACCTTTGTCATGTTGAACTCACACTTGTCTGCATTGAAAGTCAAACCTGCAAATGACATACTTATGGGAGAGCTCTATCATTCTCTATTCTGTGTAGTTTCAAAAAATAATATGTCATTAATATAATTGAAAGTATTCACGAAAGGTTGTGTGATATGTCGAAAGACATCTTGGAAAAGCTTTGCAGCCAATGACACACCAAAACTGAGGCCCTGATTAAGAATTTGGAGGACGTTAACACCCATCCGCCAGACTCCCAATGGGGTAGCTGCCACTGCGGTGGTGACCTCCCCGCTGGCACCATTATGATTTTCCTGCTGGGCGGATGGGCGGAAACCAAGATTTCCACTGGTCAGTTGAGCAGGAAAGTGGCGGCAGCACTGTCGCCAGCTTGTAATCTCCCACAGGAGGCACCAGCACTCTTGTAATGCACACTGTTTGCACAGCAGACAGTGCAAATTACAAAAGCGCTGGGCAGGGGGACCCCTGCACTGCCCATGCCATGTGGCCCCCTGCATCTGTTCTCCACCAGCCTTTTCATGGTGGTGAAACTGGCGCATCAGTGCTCTCTGGGAGACCAGAATCGTTCTTTGGTTACTTATCCCGTATCTCATTGCCAGTTGTTCCTTCCTGCAACCTCAACATGGAACACAAAAAAAAAAGTGAATGAGTAGAAACAAAACTAACCCCCTTGTTAGCCATTATCTGTTATCCTGGGCAGCCAGGAATGAGTCTGAATGAAAGTAAAATCCGCATTAGGCACTCTCTGTTATCCTGGGTACCCACGAATGACTACACCACGGACTGACCTGAATATTACGTTTTCATTCTTCTGTGTATACTTGTGAACAGATAATGCTCAAATATTCGAAATAGGCTATGAATGGTCCACCCCGTCCTCCAAGCAAATAATATAAGCTTGATTGAAATACTTGTCAGGATCTCTATTGAGGATGTCGGAGTCTGTTGAACAAGCGCTTGCCTGCTTCAATCGACTTTTGAAGCCTACTTTTGCCTCATTAACACCCACGCTGAGGTCAACTCAAACCATTACATGTTTTATTTGAAACCATATAGGGCCCGTACTTTTTTACACTAACAAGATTCAGATAATTCAAATTACTTTTGATTACTTTTGACCTGATTCGGCTCAGAGCCTTTGTTTGTTTTCATGTCAAACATCATGACCTGAGGATGGTCTTGTGGATAAAAACGTTATGAGACCAAAACGCTGAAATATTACGCATATTTCTGCATAATATCTTGGAACTTTGATTTGTTCTTTCTGTTATTTTTATTTAATATACAATGTGCGATGAATGAGTTTGTTGGCATATGTCGCCGGGGTAGACTAGAACTGAAGTATACATTGTTAATATACGAGAAACATCTTTGCTGTAAAAAAAAACCCTCATTGGTTTGTTTGTCAATTTTTCTTTATCTATTGTTTTGTTTTTGTATTGTGACCTAAATGCAATCACGTTGATACGGAAACCTGCAGTCTCAATTCATTCTTTAGATAAGTAACCCAAAATATTTGAAAAGAATTAACATTCAGATGCTAACAACGTGCAACATTAAATAAATACAAATCATAGAACACTTTCATGATAATGGCATCTTCATTCTTGAGCTTCTTCCATGGTGGAAACTTGGACTGCATCAGCAGGTTGTGCATAAGGATCCTATGATACTCGTGGGTATACTGGCTGATAGAGCACTGTAAATCTTACCAAGCAGGCCCAATCGCCTGTTAAGTTACAACCATTATGTTTATTTATTGTAGTCACTATCATATAAACTGCACTAGACTATAGCATTAATTATTATTAAAGCCTTTTTAAATATTGAATCCCTGATTCTAAGTTTGTCGTGATTCGGGTGCTTTTCATTGCACCAGATAAATAACATCCATCGGGTACGTATTTTAACAGGTATGATAAATAGCACTTGCTATGGGTTTCTGGGAAATACCATACAGATTTTGGCCATGGACATAACATAGGGGTCGCCAGGTGTCAGAGGTGCGACCCCCAGCTTGGCCCTTGTTACCCCTGGCACTGTCTCTGCACCCCTGTCCTCAGAGGTGGCAAAATAAGTGCAAGGAACACAGGGGCAGCTCGTCCTTATGGAGATTGCTTGGGGCTCCAACTCCTTATTTTCAATCAGTTTTTTTTAATTTACACTTATAGTGAATAATTTGTTATTAGTGTTAGTGTTAGTATTAGTGTAATAAAAAATGGAGCACACTTAGCTGGAATATGACCCTCCTTGGTAGCTGAGGTACGTAAAAAACACTTTTAAATGAATGTTGTATTCATGCTTGCGGGTGAGACTGTGTTTATGTAAAAGAGAGCGTCTGCATGAATGAATGTGTGGAATGTAAGCATGTGTGTACGAATGAAAGTAAAGATGAAATGGTGCATGATGTCACTTCCGCCACCCCTGGCATTTTGGTGAATTGATGTCTGTGATTTGGCATTACAGCCCCAAAGTCTGCATGGTATGGTGGAAACCTTACACTTCACCAGTGTTAAATTTAGGCAGGTTTTGCCAAAGGGTGAAATATTAAAACCAAATGGTAATTATCTATTGCAGTTTATACTACCCAACTCATAATTATGACCCTGGGAAAAACAGGGGTTTACGCAAGGGTCAGAAAAAACCTTCGCACTAATAATCAAGGGCCATAGTGTGTGTGTTTACTGTGCATGTTCCTCTATGGATAAAAGGGACCCTGGGATACACAAAATGACCTGTAGTCTCACAGGACTGATCGTTACACTAGATGCATCTCCAGTATGTCAAAGGAGGCACGCGGTTACAGTCCATTTGACGTCCAAGCTCAAGTTGGTAAACTGTTCTTGCCAGAGCATTTTTTAATTTCTAAAACTGGGATGTATTTCCTTGTGAACCTGAAAGAAACATATTAAGTTTGCCCATACCAGCCTCTCTACTTTGCACATGGAGAAGTTGGTCCCCAAGATGAGATTTTTAGGCCTTTTAAAGGAAAAACATGGAGCAGGAAATGAACATGTACCCATGTGTGAAATATTGCAGTGCTTTTAGATTCATTTTCTGACTTGATTGGCAAGGGGGTCAAATGTGGTCAACAGGGGTGGATCTAGAGCATTGAAACAAGTACACTCCTCTTTAGGAGGCATTCCAATCACAGCCTCATTTATATATCAAGGTCACATATATATTATAGACACATATGTGGTCAAACTACCCCACATATTTTTTAGCCAGACTCTGTGCTACAGGATTCAGGTTGTCATGTGATCCCCATCTGATTCAACTAAAGTACAGGATAATTACATATTGGTTAGGACCCCGGGGAAAAATTGCGGAAAAGGGTAAAAATATTGGATTGGTGACAACAGCAGCCTGGGTTCTTCTCAGAACCATAGCTCTGTAATCTTGATAGAACACAGAGAGTGTCAGTACCGATAAGGATCGGTCAACTATTCAACTATGTCCATGATTAACAAGAAACAATGCTTTATTGGCTTATCTATCGCTCAATAGCAATTGCTGGAACTAGCCCCGGTCCTATACCGAATACAAGCCGAAAGCCCAAGATGCCAAGGAAAGAAATGGAGTTCTGTGTAATGGGTGCGCAAAGAGGCCAAAATCACCACACCAAATTTACAAAGTGGCACAATGCATGCATTGCACCACTTTGTGACCCTTTGCGCTACATTATACCTGCACCAGACATAGGCCCTCATTACAACCCTAGCGGTCGTTGTTGAAGTGGCGGTACTACCGCCAACAGGCCAGCGGTAAAAAAATGGGATCACGACCATGGCGGAAACCGTCAACACAGACAGCCACTTTAACACTCTGACCGCCATGGCGGTAGCAACAAACACTGCGGCGGTAACCACCAACAGACTATTACAAGGCACCAATCCGCCAGATTTTCCGGGGTGGTACCAATGCCATCAAAAGCATGGCGGAAACAGTACACGGAAGGGAAACCACTCACCCCTTGACAACCGAGGAAGAACTAGGACACCATGGAGCCCGAATTGCAGATCCTACCCATGTTGCTGTATCTATTAATACACCACAAAGTGGAAAGAAGGCGGCGGCGGCGACGATGACGATGAGTACTGCACCTAGTAACACAGGGGAGGGGAGGAGGGAAAAGAAAGTGACACACACACGCGGCACGCAACACCCCCACCCCCTACCCACAACAACATACACACACACATATCCAATAACATCACAGATACACCCCATCACCCCCTGGAAGAACGCAAGGGCAAAAGGAAATGAGTTTAACTAGTGTAATATTGGAACAATCAGATAGATCAAGAGAACAGCAAATATTCAGTATACACAAATATTTACAGCAAGTACACAAGTCCGTACACTGTTCCATGAAATGTCCGTGAACTAGTGGTCCCAAAAAGCATGGGTGAAGCCCACACATGACACCTGCCTCAAAACGGAGAGAACACTGCAGGGGCATCAGGTCGAAAAAAAACAGGCACCTCAGGGGAAGGGGATGGGGCACCTCAGCCGGATGATGGTACGACGCCACTGCTCCTCGGGGAGGCTCTATGCCCACTGCCTGGTCCTGGGGAGTGCAAAGCCACAGTCTCCCAAGTGGGTGCACTGCCCACTGCTTGGTCCAGAGAAGTGCAAAGCCACAGTCTCTCAAGTCTCTCAAGTGGGTGGTTTGCCCACTGCTTGTCCTGGGGAGTGCAAAGCCACAGACGCTCAAGTCTCCCAAGTGGGTGGTTCGCCGACTGCTTGGTCCTAGGGAGTGCAAAGCCACAGTCTCTAAAATGGCTGCCTTTCTCTACTGGTTCTGGAGGGGGCTTTGTGCCCAGAGTGCTTCATCCTGCCAAGGACTGGGTGAGTGGATGCCTTTCTCCACTGGTTCTGGAGGGTGCTTTGTGCCCAGAATGCTTCATCCTGCCAAGGATAGGGTGAGTGGATGCCTTTCTCCACTGGTTCTGGAGGGGGCTTTGTGCCCAGAGTGCTTCATCCTGCCAAGGACTGGGTGAGTGGATGCCTTTCTCCACTGGTTCTGGAGGGGGCTTTGTGCCCAGAGTGCTTCATCCTGCAAAGGATAGGGTGAGTGGATGCCTTTCTCCACTGGTTCTTGAGGGGGCTTTGTGCCCAGAGTGCTTCATCCTGCCAAGGATAGGGTGAGTGGATGCCTTTCTCCACTGGTTCTGGAGGCGGCTTTGTGCCCAGAGTGCTTCATCCTGCCAAGGACTGGGTGAGTGGATGCCTTTCTCCACTGGTTCTGGAGGGGGCTTTGTGCACAGTGATGCTGCACCTGGGGTGTGGCAGTTGGCAGTGTGGTGTCTTAGCCACACAATGTACCTGGAACAGGTAGCATGATACTCCATGGAGGCAGAGCCACACGCCATCCTATGGCGACTTAGGCTGCCAATTGCTGGTTCGTGTCAGTGCTGGAGGTGGTGTCTCAAGTGGCGTGTCCAGGGTCCTGGACGTCACCTGCAGACTCTGACAGCTGCTCACTGGGGATGGGGCTGACGTCCGTCAGAGAGGCATCGGCTGTGCATGTGGTGGTGCTGATGGTGGTGCAGGTGGTGGTGTCTGCAGCCGAGATGCTGCCAGTGCTAGCCATGGTGCAAGTGACTGTTGTGGTGGATGGAGACACCATACCGTCTCTGGCAGCCTCGGATGGGTGATCCTCGGGGAGGATGCTGCAGACTGACGTTGTGGCAGCGGCGGTGCAGGTGGCGGTGCAGGTGGCGGTCAGAGTGGCGGTGGTGACTGTGGTGCATGTGGCTGCTATCCCTGATGATATGGTGGTCACCAGCCCCTCACCAGGAGACATTGTGCCCAGAGGTGACATGCCCTTTGGCTTGTGGCCCTTCTTCATCTTGACAGTCGCTGCAAGGACCTTGGCACTCTCCACTCGGTGTTTGGGTGAGGCCTTGCTGGGTGGGTGGTGTGACTGTCCCCTGCTGGAAGCCGGCACTTTTTTGACCTTTGCAAGTGGTCGAATAGGGTGGTCCTTCTTTTCTGTCAGTGGCACACTGGCAGCTATGATGGGTGCCCCCTTAGACCGTACTAGACTAGCAGGGACCACAGCGGATGCAGATTTGGTGGCTGAGGTGCTGGTTTGGGATCTAGACATCCTGGCCCTAAGGGAAAGACAGAGGGTGTAGGGAAGAGGTTAATGTTAGCTAGGAAAAGTTTTTTTGACACACTGGGACGGGAAGATGGAGGGGGTGTGGGAGTGGAGGGAGAGGTTGTGGTTGCAGGAGGTGTACGTCTGCTGAGTTTGGGTGAAGGTTCATGGGTTGGAGGCTGTTGTGAGGTGGATGGCTGTTGAGTGGGTGTGTGCCTCCGTTTGTTTAATTTGGGAGAGGACACAGGGGACGTGTGAATGGTAGTGGGGGTGGTGATTGCACGTGAGCGGAGTGTAGTGATGGTCGTGCTGGCGATGGAGGCAGTGGCTGATGATGTAGTGCATGCATGTGTGAGTGGAGACGAGACTGGGAGGGAGGTGGAGGACGTGGAGGGGAACACAGTGGAGGAAGTGGATGTTGGTATGTGTGCATGGGTATGGTGCTTGTCTGAGTGCCTGTGGGATGTGTGGTGCTTATGTTTTCCTGAGCTACTTTTGTGTGTTGATGTGTGTGCATGCTAGTCTGATGGTGTGCTTGGGATAGGTTGAGGTAGAGGGGATTGGGTCTGGGTAGTGGAAGTTGGAGGGAGGAGGCTGGACACAGGGACAATGGCTGCTATCAGTGCTGAGGCCAGAGCGTGAAATGCTCTCTGTTGGGCCGCCACGTCAGAATGAATGCCCTCCAGGTATGCATTTGTTTGCTGCAAATGCCTCTCGACACCCTGGATTGCATTCAGAATGGTTGACTGCCCAACAGGGAGGGATCTCAGGAGGTCAATAGCCTCCTCACTGAGGGCAGCAGGGCTGACTGGGACAGGGCCTGAGGTGCCTGGGGCAAAGGAGATTCCCACCCACCTGGGTGAGCGGGCACGGGAAACACGCTGAGGGGCTGCTGGGAGGGCAGTGCTGGTAGGGGGGTAGAGGCTGTACCTGTTGATGGGGTGGGCACAGAGGTGTCTGCCACCGCCAGGGAGCTTCCATTGGAGGAGGAGTCGCTGTTGCTGGTATCCCCTCCTGTCCCCGTTGTGGAGCTCCCCTCGCCCTCCGTCCCACTGGTGCCTTCACCCTCCATGGATTCATCCTCCAGGGCCATGTGGGATGCAGCTCCCTCCATCGCCGGTGCCTCTGCTCCTCCGCCAGATGATGCTAATGCACACAAGGACAGGGTGACAAACCAAAAAGGCAGGAAGATAGAAAACACACATGGTCAATGCCAGCAACACCACTACTGTTGACAGACACAACACACAGGGAGCAGCCCTATGCACTAGGCCATGCACTAGCAGTTAGTAGGAAATTCACCAGGCCATGGGGTACAATGCCTAACACCATTTGCTGCACACCTGGAACTCACGGGAGCCTTCCCAGTTGTAGATGCCCACTGAAAATATTGGGGTTGGAGTGCCTCAGAGCCTGCCCAACAAGGGACCTACCCTGCCAAGTTTGCCCTGGCCTAGGGGAACCCACAGCCCACATGTCCCACCCAGACACTTCGTAAAACACGCATAGTCAGCTTAGTGACACTGTACTCACCCCCTTGTGGTTGCTGTGATGGCCTCAAGCGCCCATCCAACTCCGGATATGCCACCGCAAGGATCCGGAACATCAGGGGGGTCATGTTGCGACGGGCACCCCTTCCACATTGGGAGGCCAGACCCAGTTGGGCCTCCGCCGTTTTCTTGCTCCAGTGGTGCAGGTCCTCCCATCTCTTGCGGGAGTGGGTGCTCTGTCTATGATAGACCCCCAGGGTCCACACTTCCTTGGTGATGGCACACCAAATACCATTCTTCTGGTGGGCGCTGACCTAGAGGAAAGGTACAGGAGGAAAGGAAATTACTCACCCGTCCAGACCGTCAGACTCATTGCCCACCAGTTCCCACCCATGCCCTGACGCACATACACTCACCATTCTCACATGCAGCCCTCTGCTCCCCCCACATGTATCTTCCATCCACACCACTCCAAACAGGCATTGCCCACGCATCATGCTCACAGTGTACTCACCTGTTTGTCTGGAGGACCGTAGAGTAGCGTGTTTGTCCAACTCCTCCGCGGTGAAGGCAGGGGCCCTTTCCCCAGACACTCGAGCCATTGTCACTTCCAGACGCAGGTCACAGCAGCACTTGCAGTGTAGGTCCTCTCCTGTTGAAAGTCAGTTATAAAGTGAGTGCACAGATAGAAAATGGCAGTCACGTCCACGGCGGTGCATACCGTCACCGCTGGCATACATCGTCATTGGCTCCTGGAACCCATAGGGCCCAATGACAACCAATTCTGAATTGCACGGCGGTCTTCGACCGCCTACCGCGACGCTGCACAACGCCAGTGCAGTTACCTCATTTCCCCTTGTCCCTCCGCAGCTGCCATTTCAGGGGAGCACATGCCATGGCACCTAACTGCATCACAGCACAATTTGGCAGATATACGGACAAACTACGCCACACTCAGATTTACTCACATTACTGCAAACACTATGTGGTACATGACCCTCTGCTCACCATTCTCCTCCGTAGGCCACATCCCTGCTGGGGCAGATGATGAGATGGCATTATCCTCTGGTGTACAGACCCCTGGTGGACCTGTCGACAATGGAAGACAGACACATCATTATCACCTACAGATTTGATTGTGCCACAATCCAAGACCTGTGTTTCCAATTGGAGTCAGACCTGATGTCAGCTATCCGGCATCCAACAGGAATCCGACCTCTAGTGCAGGTCCTGTCAGTGCTCCATTTCCTGGCAAGTGGCTCCTGTCAGAGCTCTATTTCCTGGCAAGTGGCTCCTTTCAAACAACAGTGGCCATGGCATCAGGGATGCCTCAGCCAATGTTTTCTAATGTGTTGAGCAGAGTGTTGTCTGCCCTGCTGAAACACATGCGCAGCTACATCATGTTTCCCCAGGTGGAGGATTTGCCCACAGTGAAAGCTGACTTTTATGCCCTGGGACATATCCCCAACATCATTGGTGCTATTGATGGTACACATGTGGCATTTGCACCCCCCCCCCACAGAAATGAACAAGTGTACAGAAATAGAAAAAGCTACCATTCAATGAATGTGCAGATGGTGTGTTTGGGGCACCAGTACCTCTCCCATGTGAATGCCAAGTATCCTGGTTCTGTGCATTATGCCTACATTTTGAGGAATAGCAGTATCCCTTATGTGATGGGCCAACTCCAGAGGCACCAGGTGTGACTAATAGGTGAGCCCAAGGTCCCCACTCAGAATGAGTAGGTGTCTGGGTATGGGGTAGTCCCTTAGGGATAGTGTGTGTCTAACAGTTATCCCTCAACATTTGCAGGTAACTATGGTTACCCCAACCTCTCATGGCTACTGACCCCAGTGAGGAATGCCAGGACAAGGGCAGAGGAACGCTACAATGAGGCACATGGGCAAACCAGGCGTGTTATTGAGAGGAGGTTCGGCATCTTGAAGGCCAGATTCTGGTGCCTCCATCTAAGAGGTGGCTCCCTATACTATTCACCGAAGAAGGTGTGCCAGATAATCGTGGCATGCTGCATGTTGCACAACCTGGCATTGCGACGCAGGAGGATGGGCCTGATGATGGTCTTGTAGCAGCGGTGGAGCCTGTGGACAGTGAGGAAGAGGAGGCAGAGGAAGAAGATATTGACAACCGAACGAACATCATCATGCAGTACTTCCAGTGACACAGAGGTAAGAGACTGTAACTGCTCCTCACATTTCTGAATACTGTAGGACATTGTATAAGTCTGCCTCTTAACCTCCATAGACAGCTATGGACACTGACAGTTCACTTTGGCTTTCAATTTTTCAGATCTGGATACCTCATTCTGCCTTCTGCTATATGTACTGCTGCCCAACAACTGTCATACATTGGTATGAGCAAATTAACATTTACATTGATATTTGTTGGTGATGTTGTAATAATACATTTGTGAAAGATCAGACTGACTCCAAATTGGTTTGTGATTCAAGGGTTTTTATTTAGGGGCTAATGTGTATAGGGGTATGTGGAAGGGGCTGGGGTGATGGTGGAGGAAGGTCCGTAGTAGAGTCCAGTCTCTTGGTATCACAGGTGCATTGCCCATAGGAAGGGGAGTAATGGCAGTTCAAGGTGGACAGGGTCACATAGTGGGACAGAAGGGTGACAATCAGGAGGGTCCTATTTCCTGGTGGGGGTCTTGGCAAGGTTCTCTGTCTTCTGCCTGGATCACAGGGACCGTTTGTGGGTGGTTCTCCTTCTGCAGGGGGTGGGGTGCTGGTGGGCTATTGTTCCTGTGGCGGGGCCTCCTGTCCACTACCGCCGGAGGAGGTGGAGGGCTGTTCCTCGATTTGCCTAGTGTCAGGGGCCCTTTGTTGTGCCACTGCCTCCCTCATGGTCTTGCCTATGTCAGCCAGCACCCCTGCTATGGTGACCAGGATGGTGTAGATGTTGGTGAGGTCCTCCCTGATCCCCATGTATTGCCCCTCCTGCAGCCGCAAGGTCTCCTGAAACTTGGCCAGTGCCGTGCCCATGGTCTCCTGGGAATGGTGGTATGCTCCCATGATGTTTGATAGTGCCTCGTGGAGGGTCGGTTCCCTGGGCCCGTCCTCCCCCTGTCGCACAGCAGTCCTCCCAGCTTCCCTGTTGTCCTGTGCCTCTGTCCCCTGAACTGTGTGCCCACTGCCACTGACCCCAGGTCCATGATCATCCTGGGTTAGTGGGGTTACCTGGGGTCCCTGTAGTGGTGGACACACTGCTGATTGACGTGTCCTGGGGACAGTGGAATGGGCCCGCTGCGTGGGTGCTGTGTTGGTGTTTCCTGAGGGGGGAGGTTCTGTGGTGGCTTGGGACTGTGGCAGGGGAACCGACTGTCCAGAGGTCCCTGATGGGCCAGGCTGGTCATCTTGATCCAGGCATGCAGAGATGCTGTCGTCACTGTGGGCCTCTTCTGTGGGGGGACTGGATTTGGCTGGCACCTCCTGTCCGGTGACGTTGGGTAGGGGTCCTGTTGGGGTGTAAATGCATTGTTATTTTATCTGTGTGTGACGTCTTGTGCAATGGGTGTGTTTCCCTCTATTACTGTACATGCACTATCGCCTTGGCCCTTGTGTGAGTGGTGATTGTGTGCCCTGGGTGAGTCTCTCTATTGGACATGCTTTGGTGATGGGTGTCCATGCATGTCTGTGATGGGTGTCCATGCATTGTTGTTGCATGCAAGGCTTGGTTGTGGGAGTGGTGGAGCGTGATGGTGGGGTGTGTGGGAGATGGTGGAGTCATGGGAGTGAGGGTGAGGGTGGGAGTATGTAATGGCATGCAGGTAGGGTGGGGGGATATAATAGTAAAGATATGACTTCCCAGAGTCCAGTCCTCCTGCTACTCCTGCGAGGCCCTCAGGATGCATTATTGCCAAGACTTGCTCCTCCCATGTTGTTAGTTGTGGGGGAAGAGGTGGGGGTCCACCGCCAGTCCTCTCTAGGGCTAACTGGTGTCTCGATACCACGGAACGCACCTTCTCCCGTAGGTCGTTCCACCTTTTCCTAATGTCATCACTTGTTGTTGGATGCTGTCCCACTGCGTTGACCCTGTCGACAATTCTCCGCTTAGCTCCATCTTCCTTGCAATGAATGTCTGCTGCACCTGTGATCCGAATAGCTGTGGCTCTACCCGAATGCTTTCCTTCACCATGACCCTGAGCTCCTCCTCAGAAAACCTGGGGTGTCTTTGAGGTGCCATGATGTTGTGTGAGTGATGGTTGAAGTGATGTGTGGTATGATGTGTTAGGGTGTGTGGTGTGATGTGCGTGGATGGTGTATTAGTGATGGTGTTGTGTGCCTCTGGATGCTGGTGTGGTCTTTACTTTTCTCTCTCTCTGCTTCTTCCAAATTTTTCAGTGTAAGGGGTTGTGGGTAATGTGGGTGTGTGTTTCATAGTGGTGTGAGTGTGTGGGTGTGGTGTGTGTATATGTGTGAGGGGTGTGTATTTTGAATTGTCGAATGTGGTTGTGTTTTGTAAGTGTGTGTGTGTATTTTGAGCGCGACGGTGTGTACCGCCAATGGATTACTGCGGTTGAATGACCGCCGCGTTGATTCATGGGTCGTGATACTGCGGGCGTATTTCTGTTGGCGTAACCGTGTGGGTTTTGCTATTGCCACTTTATCACTGACCTTTGGTGTGGCGGACTTGTGTGGGTGTCTGTATCGTGGCGGAATTCTCCGTGTGAGTCATAATACCCGTTGCGGATTTCCGCCGCAGACATGGTATGTTGGTGGCCGTCGGCACGGCGGTCAGCGGGATTTACCACCAGGGTTGTAATGAGGGCCATAATGTATTCAAAGGGGACGTTCCTCCGTTAGGGGGCCAAAACAGTGGTGTAAAGAAATCTAAGACATTTCATTTTTCTTTGTGTCAATGTGTTAAGCCCTGGACAGAAGCTTCTCGTGTCCTTCATCGGGGGAGACGCTGCCTCACCCTCTGCTGCCTCACCCTCTGCTGCCTTCGGGGGCCACGCACCGCAGCTGTTCTTTGTGTCTCTTGGGGGGAGGTGGGGAAGGAACCCCAGGCTCACAGTAAGGTGTATTCAGCCATTACGGTAGGAGACAAGATTTTTATGATGCCAGTGAAGTTGAGGACCCAGGCAACCTGTAGAGGCCCCTCACTGGCGCGGAAACAGCAGCAACATTGCACAGTGGAGGGTAGAGAGGCCCCCCCAGAGGTGGTTACTGGGAATTTCACGACACCGGGTAAGGGAGGAACCTGCAATTAGAGAGGACAAGGGAAGGGGGATACAAAATTTAATAAAGGACGTTTTCCAGCACCCCCGCAGCCTGATACCAAATTAATAAAGAGGCACAGCAATAAAGCAGGTAACTTCAGTAAATTTTCTCGCGCCCAATCTCATTTAACAGAAGAGGCCAGGTTGGCATCCCCCCTTACGCCATTTTTAAGAAGATTTACGCAGAGCTTGGAGATGCAGTCCCCATAGATTTCTGAGAACTTTCCCATCTCCCCGGCCTCTTCCCTTGGAAATGGGAGGCAGGGTAGTGGAATGGAGGCTGCGCAAGCTCAACCCGTTGAGTATGGCGAGGTGCAGGGTCCTATATTGATGAAGGTGCCAGAGCCGGGTCCATCCTCTCATGACTCTGCGGTGCAGAACCTCTTGATTTCCCTATCAGAAGAGATTAAGCATAAATTTGAAGTTTCTGAACATAACCAAGCAAAAATTAGAGAATCTTGTGCTGCATTGGAAAGTAAACTTAATGTGCTGGCTGAGTGGATGAGTAAGCTGGAGATGGCAGTCTCAGAGCAGGAGGCACGAATGCTGTCTAATTCCTAAGACATCTTCCCCCGTTGATACGTAATGGCAAGGTGGTTCAGGAGAAGCTGGAATCTTTGGAGAATAAATTACGGAGGAACTATATTAGGCTACTAAGGGTGTCATTCCGACCCCGGCGGGCGGCGGAAGCCGCCCGCCTGGCGGGAACCGCCAGAAGACCGTACCGCGGTCAAATGACCGCGGCGGTCATTCTGACTTTCCGGCTGGGGCGGCGGGCGACCGCCAGAAGGCCGCCCGCCGGCCCAGCGGGAAAGCCCCTTCAACAATGAAGCCGGCTCCGAATGGAGCCGGCGGAGTTGAAGGGGTGCGACGGGTGCAGTGGCACCCGTCGCGATTTTCAGTGTCTGCAAAGCAGACACTGAAAATCTTTATGGGGCCCCCAGGGGCCCCACGACACCCGTTCCCGCCATCCTGTTCCTGGCGGTAAGAACCGCCAGGAACAGGATGGCGGGAAGGGGGTCGGAATCCCCATGGCGGCGCTGCTTGCAGCGCCGCCATGGAGGATTCCTATGGCCAGGGGAAAACCGGCGGGAAACCGCCGGTTTCCCTTTTCTAACCACGGCTTTACCGTCGCGGTCAGAATTGGCCAGGAAGCACCGCCAGCCTGTTGGCGGTGCTTCCGCGGTCGTTGGCCCTGGCGGTCAGAATGACCCCCAAAATGTCCCTGAAGGGTTGGAAGGGGATGATATCAAGAGGTATGCAATAATGTTGGTTAAGAAATGTTGTCCTTCTATTGAACAGTCAAAGTTGGAAGAAGACATTCGGAGAATTCACTGTGACCCATTTAGAACGAAGCCCGACAGGAAGAACCCTAGGAAAATCTTGGTTAATTTTGGTACTTACTCTGTAAAAGAAAAAAAATTCTATCTGAAGCCCTTACGTTTTTCAATGGGCGATTGGTCCTTCCGGATACGTTCAAATCTCTCCAAAGCGACTCTAGATAGGCAGTGGGAACTGGGGAAGCATATGCAGGACCTCAGATCTTTTGGTGCTACGGTTCAGATGAGGTTCCTGGCATTTTTAAAGATTATGTGGAATAATACCATGTACAATATCAGGGATCCTAGTGAAGTTCAGGCGTTAATCGAAAAGTTGAAAATTTCATGTTGATGTTTTTTTTCTGTTTTTTTTTTCGTGAAAGTGCTGACCAGAAACCGAGCTCATATGGGTGGTAATAGTTACCTCGTCAGAAGGCAAGGGAGAGTTCCCACGGGTGGTGGTGGGATGGGGTTTATTTGGGATATAGGTTGGTGGGGGTTTTTTACTGGGGGGGATTACTGGAAGGGAAATGGGAATATATGTACATGTTTAAAAATGTCCTCAGTAGTGTGGTTTGCAGTCGAGTAAGGTATTTTGATAATTTGCTTAGCTCCTGGTCTTTTTTCGATAATTTTGTTTCTTTGGGTAATGGCTAGTCAAAAGAGGGCTTTGATGAAATTCTTATCTTGGAATGTTAATGGTCTACGGGTCCCAGGGAGAAGGAAGAGACTTTTTGAGTTCTTAAAAGGGATAGAAGAAGAGGTGATTATTTTACAGGAAACCCATTTGCTAGAATCAGAATGGAATGAGCACCTTAAACACTTGAATTGGTTGGGCTTTAGCACGTGTACTAATCAATCATGTGCTGTGTAGGGGGAAGCTGGTTAGCGTGAAGGTGGCAACTGTCAAAAGGAACCCCAGGGGTAGGTGGTTGATTGTGGAGGTAGGATTATATGGCGTCTGGTTTACAATTGCTGGATATTACGGGCCTAATGTGGACGACCCCTCGCCTTTTCAAAATCTTTATAGCCATTTATTGGTTGCCAAGCACCCGATTGTAGTAGGAGGGGATTTCAATGTTTTATTGGACCCAATGTTAGATAAGTTCACGTCCAGAACGGGGAATTCTCCCAGTACTTGGTCATGGGTAAAACAAGGCATTTTAGATCTCTGCTTGATAGACATTTGGCATCAGAAGGGTGGGGAAGGTCTTAGGTTCACATTCAATAACAAAAAGTATGGTCATCGTTCTAGGATTGATTTTTTTCTAATACAGCATAATTTAAGGGACATGGTGAGATCGGTTAGCCATGCTCCGCTACATCTTTCGGATCCTTCAGCAGTAAAAATGCATGTTTCCCTTAATATTCAACTGTCTACTCCTAGGTGGACAGCTAACCACGCTCTCCTTTTGGATGATCTGATTGTGGATGGTTTGAGGAGGGATACTAAAGAATTTTTCGAATTTAATTATGGATCTACCACAATTCAGATATTGTGGGATGCTTATAGATCATTTATTAGAGGCAGGCTTGTGGGTTTGGCCACCTATAGACACAGGGAGGAAAAAAATCAGTTAAAGAACTTGAGTCTCGGGTGGCTTCCCTGCAGGAGGCTGTTTCAAATACCTTTTTCGGTGAGGAGAGTAAGTTGGGCGACTTGAATGCTCAGTTAGAATTGGCTAGAACTGAGCTGGGGCTATTTCTTGAGAGGAAAAATAGAAGGTCATGGGACTGCAGCTGGTTTTCTCACTACAAATATGGGGAAGGGTGTGGGAAGCTTTTAGCTTGGAAAACCAAATCAGATTGTGCCAAGAATTTTATTTCTTCAATTAGATCAGAGATTACCGGAGCTTTATTTACAGGTGAAACTGAGATAGAGGAGGCATTTGTAGGCTTTTTTCAGAACCTTTACACTGAAGATTTGTGTTTTTCTGAAACGTTGGCAAGAGCTTATTTGAAAGGCTTTCATCTCCCCTAGTTAACAGAAATGGATCAGAAACAATTGGCTAGGGAGATAGATATAGGGGAGGTGAAGGCAGCAATTCATAACCTAAAGAAGGGGAAGGCCCCAGGCCCAGACGGTCTGCCCAACGAGTTATACGTTAATCTTTGCGAGGAGCTGGCGCCAACTTTAACAGAATTGTTTAATCTCCTCCTACAGGAGGGGGCCGATATGCCTGAATCTTGGGATGAGGCTGTTATTAGTCTCCTTTTAAAACCAGGGAAAGATCCTGCCTTATGTAGTTTGTACAGGCCGATATCACTGTTGAATTCAGATTATAAACTTTATACCTATATTCTGTCCAAAAGGCTTCAGGACTTGATTAGGAACTTGATTCATGTGGACCAGAAGGGGTTTATTAGAGGAAGACAACTCCACGAGTTAACTCACGATTTACTGGGTGCGGTAGATTTGGCGATCTCAGAAAACGTTCCTTTAACGGTTCTTACCTTTGACACGGCCAAAGCTTTTGACCGGGTTAATTGGTGTTTTTTACAATGCATTATGGAGGGCTTTAAGTTGGGTTCAAATTTTATTGGGGCAATTCAGGCTATTTATAAAGACCCGACCGCCTGCATTTTGATTAACAATAGAATTTCCTCAAGATTTAGGATTGAGAGAGGGACGCGTCAGGGCTGCCCGCTATCCCCCCTTCTTTTCGATTTATATATTGAGCCTTTAGCTGCAACAATTAGGGCGGACAGTGAGATTCCTCCTTTGAAATGTCTGGGTTGGGAAAAGAAGGTTGCCCTGTACGCCGATGATCTTATGATTTATACTGGTGATTTGACACGTTTTCCCCAGAATTTTACAATGTTTGAGGGACTTTGGAGGGGTGTTGGGCTACTCTGTTAACCCCGAGAAAATCGAAATCATGTGCTGGAATACTATCTATGATAGCCCTCTGGCCAAGCAACATATTTGATACCTGGGGTTTCAAGTTACTTCTTGCCTCAATGAATTAGCTAGGATTAATTTTGACAAGCTTTGTATGGAGACCCGTAATCTGCTTAAACCTTGGGCTGGGCTTCCTCTGTCTTTTATAGGAAGAGGTAATGTTCTTAAAATGATTATTCTCCCTAAGTCCACTTTTTTGTTCAATGCTATCCCCCTAGAATTCAAGAAGTGTTGGTTTAAAAACATGCAAGCAAATTTAACTTTTTTTGTATGGTCTTCTAGGGGGGTCAGGATTGCCTGGCAAAAATTGTGTAGCCTCAAGGGAAAAGGTGGGGTTGCAGCTCCAGATTTCTAGAAATACTACCTGGCTTTCCATTTAAAGCATGTGCGGATTTGGTACATGATAGCTCTGAATATACGTCCTTTTGGGGGACAATGACTCAAGATTTTTTAGAGGCTGGCAGTTTCTTCTTGTATAAATTTAGTCATCTTAATTCCTTAAAAAGATTTGTCTGAAGATTCTTAAGGATGCTGCTAGAGTGTGGTGGTTGACTCAGCAAGTATTAGGTATTCACTATTGTAGTCCTCTGGCCCCGGTTTGGGATTCTCCCAGTATCCCTGAGCTTCTTTCAGATAAACTGGCTCTTCCATTAAAGGGGGTGACAAGGTGGGGACAAATTTTGGAGGATTCCAAGCTGGTGTCCTGTGCAAGGCTTGAGGAGTTAACAGATAATAAGGTCTCAAAGTTCAAATATTTTAAGTTAATGAGTTGGGTGGCCTCCCTGCAAGAGAAGGGGGGTGCGATTAACTCTTGGGAAGAGAAATTATCTTCGGCTCTGGTTCATAAAGAAACTTCCGTCTGGTATCACGCGTTACTTGGTGCTTCGGAGTCAATGTTTTCCCTTCCCGAGAAGAAATGGGGATTGGTTTTGCCAGCCATAGATGTGGTACATACTTGGGAACCTTTATGTTCTATGCTCTGGTTGGTAACTAGATCAGCCGCCTTGAAAAAGAATCATTTGTTCACATTGCATAGGGTCTATTTGTCACCCCAGAAGTTATCAGCTTTAGGGAAGTTAGAAAGAAAGTGTCCATGCTGCGGTGAGTCTGATGCGAATGACATACATATGTTTTGGAGCTGCCCCAATCTTTGCTTCTTTTGGACTTCGGTTAATAATTTTCTCAAACAGATTATTAGTTCTGAGGTGGAAGTGACCCCCTCTTTAGTGCTTTTTGCGGTATCCCCAGTTGGGACTTGAAGCTTTCCAGGCCTTATAAGCATACAATATTTTTATTGATGTTGTTGGCCAGAAGACAAATATGTTTAAAGTGGATTATGCCGACACCTCCGAATGTATTTGATTGGTTGTCATCTATAAATTATTTTTTCTGTTTAGAGCGTATTGGCCCGTTGGGTAACAGAGATGAATGTTGGGCTATCTGGGAAAATTTTCAGCAAGATGGTAATATTCTCGGTACATTGTCCAATGATTACTACCCCCCCTCTCCCTCCCCCTCCCTCACCCCCTGGCTTGTTGGGAGGTTAATTTTTTCATAGTCTTTCTTGGTAGTTTTTGATGTATGGCGGGATTGGCCAAGTGCATATATCCTGACCGGGAGAGGTGAAAAGCTGTGCCCGCTTGGTTTGAACTGTTCGAATTGTATCTCCCCTGCTGGGCACAGGTTGATGACCCTCGTGTGGAGAGGCAGGTTTTCTTATGAGGGCAAAAAAAACAATAGCAAAAAAACATTTTTGATGCTTGCTAGAAATGGGACCTCTGGTTGGCAGTCAGTTTGCACTCTGTCCAAGCAGGGATCCTCACTCTAGTCAGTGTAAGGGAGATACACAACCCAGATAACCCTTGCTCACCCCTGTGGTAGCTTGGCACAGGCAGTCAGGCTTATCTCAGAGGCAATGTGTAAAGTATTTGTACCAACCCCCACAGAAATACAGTGAAAACTCTACAAAATGGACAATACAGCAGTTTAGAAAAATAGTTGATATTTATCTAAATCAATCAAGACCACAATGACAAAAATCCAACATAAACATGTAAAGTTATGATTTTTTAAATTAAAAAGAGTCTTACTCCATAGGAAACAATGGATGCATTGATGTTATAGGAAGTAGGTGGTTTGGGTAAAAAATAAAGCCGCCCGGCGAGCGTGCATCTGAAAAGTCAGGCGATGCATTGATGACTTACTCGCAAGTGAGTATGTGCAACATTTCTTCTCAGGCCGGGAAGGCGATGCGAAATGTTTCTCTCCCTCAAGATTCCGATACTTCGATTTCATGGTGGCCACCTCAGATCCATGCAGGTTCACTTCGATTTTGACGACCAGCGATGTTGCATACAAAGTCCGGTTGCACAATGACGAGAATCCATGTTGAGTGGGGTTTTCGTCATTTTCAGCAGCCGCAAGTGGGTGTTGCGTAATTTCTCCAGTCGCAATCAGGTAATATGTTGAATTGTCCCTGCATTGTTCCTGTGTATGGACTTCAGTCTTTGTTCCACCAGCTTCACCTTTCAAGGGCCAGGGACTGGGGTGGGCACTACTTGGCAGGGTAGGTATCTCAGCAGAGAATCCATGTGCTAGCAGGTGAAGCCTTTGATGGCCCATAGACTTCAGAACAGGAGGCAAGCTCAGTCCAAGCCCATTGAGACTCTTCAGAAGCAGGAATATACCACAACATCCAGTCTTTGTCCTCTTTCAGGCTGAAGCAGGAACTTCAGGCAAACGAAGCAAATCACAGTCACAGGCAAAGGGGCAGTACTCCTCCTCCAGTTCTTCAGCTCTTCTCCTTGGCAGATGCTCCTCTTGTGCCCAGACGTAATCTAAACATCTGTGGTTTGGGGTCCAGTACTTATACCCCTTTTTGCCTTTGAAACGGGAAAACTTCGAAGGAAAGTCACTGTTGTTCACAAGATCCTGCCTTGGCCAGGCCTGGCCCCAGACACACACCAGAAGGGTGATGACTGCATTGTGTGAGGGCAGGCACGTCCCATTCAGGTTTGAGTGACCACTCCTCCCTCCACTCTAGCTCAGATGGCCCATCAGGATATGCAGGATCCACCGCAGCTCCCTTTGTATCACTGTCTAGAGGGGATTCACAAACAGCCCAACTGTCAGTCTGAACCAGACACAAGCAGGCAGTGCCATAGAATGGTTTAAGAAAGTAAATGCCCACTTTATAAAAGTGGCATTTTCAAACTGACAATCTAAAAACTAACTTAACCAAACAGTTGTATTCAGAGGCACCAAACTTCACATCTCCATCTCTATCTGCTCCAAAGGGGAAACTGCACTTACAAAGTTTTTTAAAAGCAGCCCCAATGTTGACCTATGAGAGAGATAGGCCTTGCAACAGTGAAAAAATGAATTTTGCAGTTTTTCACTGTCAGGACATGTAAAACACATCAGTACGTATCCTACCTTCAATATACCCTGCCATGGAGGTACCTACGCCAGGGAGGTACCTAGGGCCTACCCTAGGGGTGCCTTACATGTATAAAAAGGGAAGGTTTGGGCCAGGCAAGTCGGTACACTTGCCAGGTCAAATTGGCAGGTCAAAACTGCACACACAGACAGTGCACTGGCAAACCCAATCACACATATAATTTTCACAGGGAGCACTTGAACTTTAGCACTGGTCAGCGGTGGTAAAGTGCCCAGAGTACCAACACCAGCAAAAAGAAAAGTCCAGCACAAAATCAAAACATGGGAAGCAGAGGAAAAAAAGACAGGGGATACCATGCCAAGGATGCCAGGACTAACAATGCTAATCCTGCAAAGCGCTGAACTAGAGTTAATAATTCTGACACTAGTTTCCTAACTACCACCATGGTGCCCCATATCTTAGATATGGCACACACATGGTGGCATTAGGGGGCACTAAGGGGCATAAGAAAAGTGGCGGTGCACTGGGTGCAGCACCACTTTTTAAAAATCAGATCCATAGTTTCTGTATGATTGACTAAGCGTAATGCTTCTTGCATGCACTGTCAATACCTATGATGCCCTCTTTGTTAGCAGATTTAATAGAACTGAATGAATGGTTTGGAGTTCTTCTTAAGCCTTAAGATCTTCTGTGCTGAAAAATCTTCATATGTTTAGCTCCATTTTGCATTACTGCTTGCTACAATACCATAACGTTATGGTCTATTATAGAAGTCAGAGGATTGTATCCTTTTTTGGATTATGAAGGCCAGAGGGAGAGATCAAAGAAGGTTTCTGTTCTGGCTCCTGGTTTTGAAAAAAAAAATCTGAGTCTGATTTTTTATTGGTTTCTGCAGCCTCAACATGGAACAGAAAAATATAACGTAAATGAGTAGGAACAAACCTAAGCCTGATATTAAGCACTCTCTGTTAAACTGAAATTGCGAGCATAATAAGGTTTAGATCTAACTGTTGAGGTTGAACTGACTGCTTTTCTTGCTGTGGGTCTCTCTTAGGGAATTCTCTAGCTTGTTCAGAAGTTGACAATGCCCACAGCTCTTTCCTTGTCCTTGTCCTTTTCCTTTGCCTAAACATGATGTGGAAGTGGGCTCTGGAAACTATATTCTGGTGCAAAATGTAGTCTGGGGGTAGATGTAGAAGTAAAAATATCTGGTGTTTCTAAATTGTCCTTGCTAATAACAGTGGTAAAAGACCAGTACCCTTGTGTCTTTTAAATACACCACTTATTATTCTATATTTTATTAACTCGAGGAGGTTCGTCCAGGGGGCTAGAGGTATGGGACCCTCTTACCGCATGAGAGAAACCACATTTGTGACAGTGGTGCTCCATGTTAACTTCGAGAGAAAACAGTTGGTTCTTTCACTCAGCGGTATCATCAGAGAACTTATCCAGATGTGCTTTGTAATTTTTAAGTTCACGTTGTTTTTGTTTTGTCCTAGAATCTCTTTGAAAACATATTCAAATGCTTACCAGAGTCGCTAATTAAAATGACACAGTCTCTGGTGCAGATCTGAGACACAGAACTCCACTTTCTCTCGAGTGTAGTATCATCTAGAAAAGTGGGATATTCGGGGTGTAATTCTACACATAAGACTTGTTGGTGCAGCACTGCCCCTGAGACATTCAGTCAATGTGGCCCCAAAACAGGTTGTCCTGATCTATTTCCTCTTTAGGTCTGAAAGTTGTTACCATTCAGTGTTGAACTCTGCATTGAGTGTAGGATCTGTGTTTCCAAACAGGGAAGAAGCAGCCAAAATGTGTGAATTTGTACATTAGAGAACCCAAGGCAGTTGTTTTCACTAGTCGGATTTAACTAAGGCACAATTAACAACCATGAATTATAAACCATAGCGGCAGCAGAAACTCGTGGAAGACATGCTATTTAAAATTGTATTATTTTAAAAGCTGGTGGGCCAGATATTTTTTTTACTTCACTGAAGGATCAATGCATTGCTATTTGCCTGACCAAAGTAACAGCTTTAGCAATTATGAAATAGTAATTCCTATCGTTTACACAAAAAAACATGTGGGTGAGCCTGAATAGTGGGATGCACCTACTGCGGCGGTCGAAATACCGGATGTTCAGAGAACAAAATGGGAAATGGGGAGATACTTGCATAGGTAGTTGCATAGACATGCATTTCTTTACAGCCTGCATTTGTGGTTTTATTGTATGGCCATATTTACGATATGTTGGCTCCATATCTAAGGCATTATTTTGTGTGCCATCTAGACTTTGTCTGCTCTTGCAAAAGACATTGATCTACGCACCCGAGTATTGCTGACATGAATGAGCCAGGAGACAAACGATATGTCTTTGTGTACATATTGTAAACTGGTTGCTGTTATCAATTTAGATGCCATTCACCAAGAGGTTCTGGATGACATCGTAGAAATCAAGTGCAAACCTCAAGTTATGTCTGCTATTACTGGTAATCGCTGCTTGCCCTGACTAGAAGAAAATCGGATTGACAATCCAGCAGGTAAATAAAAATGATCTTCTGGAACCCTTGCGAGCTAGCAGTTCCCACTCCAAGACGTCATTCTGGCAATTTGATGCAGTGTGCAGGCACAACCGTGGTGTGATGCAGCAATGCCTGGCGCACGAAAGTTGTGGCCTGGTTGGCATGTGTCTAGATTGTATGTGTGCATTAATATGCCTACTGAACACTGTGTTAGGGACAGAGAGAAATATATGATTACTTGATGTATGTGTAGAAAGTTGAATAGATTGTATATGAAAGACTTACTAGATGAATGAATTGCAAAGCAGAGGAGAGCCTGAAGCATAATGAGGGAGTTTATATTGATGATGCCGGTGTGGTTGGATTGCCTCATATTTCACTAAAAGTCTCAACTGATGCGAGGCTCGTATGCCTATAGTTGTCAGCTTCCTTAGGGGTGGCCAGATGGCTCCACATCACTGGGACACCACTTTTCCATTCCCAAACTTTCCTTTTACATATCATTATCAGGTGTGCTGGTCCAATCGGCTCAATTAAAATGTACCATGGCTACAACTCCAAGTTTGCACTGATATGTAAAAGCAAAGACCGAGAAGGGAGAGGTTGTGCCCTGGAGACATGGTACCATGTGTCAGGCATCCTCCCTGTTTCAATATATAGGTAAAAGGACTAGAGTTCTTCCATCCACATACAATCGTCTGGACCAATCCCAGACTCTATTAAACACACGACTAGTGCTTTCAGCGACCACTATACTTCTGGGCCCCCTTAATTTCCCATCTGGCCTCACAGTCGTCTCTCCTTGCACGTGTCTTCTGAAAATGCAATATTATAATATTCTGAAATCTTTAAAACTACTTCACTATGAAAACTGAATTTGTACAAAATAAGTGTCTACTTTTTTTAAACGAGACAACAATAGTTAGGTTTCCTTTTGCATTAGCAAATGTTGTACTATTTTCTCTTCCAATTTAAATTGCGTTTTAAATTTGATATTTAAGAGCCGGGAAACTTTCTTACAGCAGAGCAGCGGTGTTCTCTATTACATCTCAACATACGGGTCTTATTTACGAAATAGCCTCTCCTCTGGCAAGGCCCTAAGCCTTGTTAACCTAACCTTGCCTTATCTACAGTAGACTGACATAAAAATATAAAGTGCCCACTGGCACCACAGGGTCTTTCATTTATCATGAGGACATCTGACATATATTTGCACGGTCTGCTTCTTTTTTTTATTTTCAAGCAGAAAACTGCATTTCCCAAACTATTTTTCTTTGTGGCTCTCGATAGCGGATGGGACAGCCTGTTACTGAATTGCAACCTTCGGGAGAGGGGGTGATGGTTGTATTGAAACCCACTTCTTGAAGATGAAAGGGCGCTGCACAAAAAGATTAGCATATCATTCTGAGCTGCAGAGCACTTCTGCTAAGGACATAATGGTTCTTTATAGCATACCGGCGGTTAATCGGCAATTAACCGGGCTCCTGACGACGCATGCTTCAGCCGGGGCTGCATACCTGCTTTTCAGCGGTTGCCCAGATGCACGTACAACGTACGTTTTGTGATGCGTTAACGTAGCTAAAAAAAACTGCATGTAAAACAGGCAGGGGACAGCCTTATCCTTTTAAGAAATTTGACGATTTCCTTCATTCAAAGGCAAAGTTAAACGCTGTCTGTCGTCGTCAAAGCTCTTCAAAAAACATGTTTTAAAATGGTTGTGAATGTGGAACCGTTTTTAAGCAAGTGGAACGGTCCCCACCGACTCCCTTACTGATCAATACCAGCTGTTCAGACAGCATCGGGAGACACATTTGTGAGGAACCCCCTTGGAAATACGCATCCACTAGGCCTATCTTTCCTGCGCACTGACAAATGACGCCAAGAAGACGTATAAGCCACACAGTCGTCGATATTTGATGTCTCGGGCGTGTAAATAGATAAATAAAGCACAAGTGTTCCTCTTCTTTAGCAGGAAAAAGAGAGCAGGAGCAAATAATGCACGGTTTCCTGGGCAACCTCGATTTGATTGCTGATTAGCTTGCTAATTAAATTGCACAAGCTGCACAATGCTGACAGGTTCCCGGTTCTCCTCGCTGTAACAATTTAGACGATGCCCAGGGGCAGAAGGGTGGTGTGGCTCGTCTTATTCGATGCCAAGATTGTGTGCCACCAGTTACACTTGTCAATCTTAGCATAATCATTTAGATAAAAAGAAGCTCATTAAAATGTATTAGAAAGGAGCCACCCCTCGCTCATTATTCGTCGTGTTAATTGTGTAGCGGCCCATCTCATCTTGGCGAAACCGCCTAACATTAGAAACGATCCTGTGTAGTCAGTTCTCTCTTTTGTTTTTAGAGAATATTTGTCACTCTTTGTTTTTCCATTTTTTAGACAGCAATTTGATTTATTGTTGTGGGTGGTTTACGCACAGGAAAGTTGGCATGGGAGCTGGAGCAGTAACACGACGCAACTGCCATATACTACTGCAAAACTTTAACTGCAATAAGTCTGACCTTTTTTCAAAAGTTGGATCCCGGCAAAGGAAAAGAAAGGGATGGATACGCATACACACTAAGGTACACAGGCCACCTATGTTCACTAAAACCATCACTTGTCAGTCCGGAACCCTGAGTCCTTCTCTTAAGAGCTGATGAAATTGCAACATGTGTCAATAACACCAGGGAGTTCCAATGGGTTCAATATCCCAAGCTGTTGCACGAATTAAGTTATCCCTCCCCTATACGGGACACCAAAGTCATGGAGAGAGTATGCACCCTTAGCTTTAGGTATTATATATCTTGGTGGCCGCAGACAGTTTATGCATCAATGCCATCAGACAATAATTATGCATTAATTAATTTCAATGGTAATTAGCACTAGTGACACCACTCATTAGCAAGCTTTATAGATTAGACTGGGTAATCCGCTTTAAAATCTTCATATTCTTACTTGCCCAAAACAAGTTTATAGGCTCTACACAGTAATACGCAATAAGTTCGCCATATATTAACAAGCATTAAGGACCACTCACAGCAAGTGCCGGCTCTTATCAGGTGCAAGTGTCTTGCGCAGCTGTGGAATGTGACTTACTGTCACTGAGCCACTGGGAGTCCTGGTGCTCCGAGATGGTGTGGGTGCACACTAGCTGCTCAGATAGTGGTTCGCACATGGAAATAAGTGGAGTCAGCTACTTAGGGTCTGATTATGATTTTTGCAGATGGAATACTCAGTCATAAACGTGACAGATATTCCGTCCACCATATTACGATCCCCATAGGATATAATGGGATCATAATTCGGCGGACGGGATATCCATCACGTTTCTGATGGAGCAATCACCTCCGACAAGGCCGTAATCAGGCCCTTAGTGACACTGCCAGCTGACCTGAGGGAAATTACCACAAGCATGTAGTCAGAGCCCACGAGGGAGCATTCTGAAAATTTTAATATTAACTGCCATCAGAAGAATTTTCTTCTGTCCAGGCATTACATTGGTACTTCGTTTTATCTAACAATGCTTGCATCAGCAGTTTGCCTTGCTACTTGCCAAGTAGTTTAAGTGAAAGCAACAACTTTGATTTGTTGTGTCATTAAGGTCTGACCCATTATGACACTTGCAAGAAATCCGATTTTCAGTGTGGTCACCCCAGATTTTTAATCTTTTGCTGGACACTATGGCCCTCATTTCAACATTGGCGGTATCAACCGCCTACCGCCACGGCGACGGCCGCCAATATACCACCACCATGACTACCAGCCGTCTACCGGTATCATGACCGCCAACGGTATTCTGCCAGAATGCTGGCAGAACACCGCAGATGGTCATGGCAGTGGACGGCGGTAAGGCGGCGCTGCTGACAGCAGCACCGCCATGCCAGCAAAACACCGCTGACCTTATCAGGAGCAAGGATACGGCCTGGTGGTGTTTTGCTGGCAGACGCTGCTGCTGACAGCAGCGCCGCGGACCGTCTCCATCTAGAGGACTCCCTGCAAGCAGGTAAGTCGGGTTCTCTGACCGGAGAGAGGGGTGTTGTGTGTATGTGTGGGGTGTGTGTATGTATTGGTATGCGTGCATGCGGGTGTGAGTCGCGTAGGATGCATGCGTAAATGAGTGATTGTGAGTGTTGTGTGTTGTGAATGTATGTGTGTGACAAGGTATGTTGGTATGTGTTGGGGTGTGAGGGTATGTATGTGTGCATGCATGGGTGGTGGTAGGTATGCGTGTGTGCATGTGTGTATATGGGTGCACGTGTGTATGTGGGGTCAGGAGCGGGAGGGTGGGGTGGGGTGGGACTCTAGGGAAGGGGAGGGGTCCAGTGAAGACCCCTATCAGTGCCAGCGAAAGGATTCCCTGGCACTCATAGGGCCTACCGCCATGATTTTCATGGCAGTATGTTTGGCACGAAAACCATGTTGGTAGGCCAGGTTGTAATCCCGAAGGTGGGATTGTGGCGGCCGCCGGACTGGAGCCCGAAGTCTCCAGCCCAGTGGCCGTTACCACCCTGGCGGTCGGTGTGGTAAAGTGGCGGTTTTGGATGGAGGTAACCGCCATGGTCCAAATGCCATTTTTTTTACTGCCGGCCTGTTGCCGGTATTACCGCTGCTTTAACACCGACCGCCAGGGTGGTACTGAGGGCCTATATTTTTGCTGGCTTTTCAAATCTATACATTTTATCCTTGCTAACCAGTGCCTGTGCTCCCCCTTGAAACATGGCTAAACTGGATTATTTTTAACTGGCTCTTTTCCCTTGCCTAGTATATGTTGAAGACCTGGTATATGGGGCAATAGGTGAGATTGGAACAATTAACATATTTTACATAGCGGTAAGTCACACACACACACACACACACACACACACACACACACACACACACACACACACTGTACCTTAGCCATAGGTGTCCACCTGCACAACACACTACACAACACACTACATGCACACTTTTATTCATTGCTATTCCACCACAACACACACATGCCTAAAACACACATTGCCATACATCCATAACACAATATGCACACACTATTGACACTACATCCACACACAGTACAACCACAACAACCAACACAACTACTTCCTCATCTACACAAACACACACACAACTGCACATATTATGACATTGACCTCCACCCAACAACATTCACCTGAATGTTGCACACAGCAATAAAACACACAACCTAACATATGCAACAACACTAGACCCATATGCAAGTGGCTCACATACTGACACAACCACATCACCCACTCCAACTCCCACTACCTCAACCAGACAGTGAAATCTTACACACACATACATGTACTGACTTCCATTCACAACTGGAAGCACAACATTGCAGGGATAGGTTTGCAATGTGGACACATGGACATAGATGACAAGTGTGATGTAAATGTTATTGTGGTGCCAGCATTAATTTGGTAATAAATACTGACACCAAAACGACATGTATCTATGTATGTGTGCAATATGTGTTTTGTACCATTGTGTCCTCATCATTGTTTGACACAATTGTATTCCTGACATATGCATGTCACAGTTATTTAAAAAAATTACTGTGACATGCACATGACTCCAGTGGTCCTGAGCTCATTTGCAGTGAACACACAATGTATATTCCTTACCTTTGTTTCCAGCAACAGGGATTCATGTTTTCTCTGTGGGCCAGTGACAGCAGTAACGGGCGATCATGTCCAGACATGTCCAGTCAAAAATGCAAGTATAATTGGGAAATAAAGTAGGTTTCTACCTCATTTCCATTCTAATCTGCCAACTCAGGTCCCTACACCACCACAGTTGGCTTGATGGGAAGGCACATTGTAATCTGATCTGCGGAAAGGATGGCTGCCATCCCGCCGTCAGCCACTATTTCCAATGGCACCGTCGACGCAGGTGGAGATTCCTGGCAGAGACGGTTGGACTACAGTCTTCTATAGCCTATGGGACCGTCAACATTTAAATTGGGTAGGTGGACCACCAAAGGCGGCAGATGGCTTTTTCGATGGAAACCCGTCAGAAGGACCGTCACCGCCAAGATTTAAATCAGAACCTAAGTCAGAAGGTAAAATCTTTGACTAGGATGAACCTGGTTTGGTATTCGAACCATGCTCAATCGCAGTCGGCCTCAAACCGCACCTAGGTTCTGGTTGTCTGTGACCACTGACTATCATTGATGCTTTGAGCTTTTTGGTACTATTTTTTATTGAAAACTTTAAGCTCCTTCATGAATTTCTGTAACTTTATGTCATAATTGCATTGATAAGTTAAGCCTTTCAGCACTGTGCAATAGGTACCAGGGATTTGAGCTCACGTTAATTTAGTAACTTTAAAGGTTCACACCAACAACATATGTGATTATTCCTTGAAGTGGGACGTCACCCCTGCCCTAATAATAATTCATTTTCTTACAGTGAACGCATGCCATTAAGGTGAAAACCAAAGAAAATCTGATAATAATAGTACTGTCGTAATGGAGCTGGCTTATTTTTGAAATGTCATGCAGAAGTTTGATCCCACTGAGATTAATATGGTCAACCACTGTCAATTAATCGGGGGCTAATGCCATCGTAGGGAACAGAATATGTGTTTTATGAAAAGGTGATGCTATTGAAATAAATAGAAATGTTGCACTGAAGAGAAGTTTGATTACGAAGTCAATTGAGGTGAACTATTGTGGAGAGATTAATACTGCAATGTGAAACCTACATTTGAAGTTAAAGAAATTAATTATTGTTGGTAAGACAATGAGTGTTCGTGTAAGGGTGATGCTATTGAAGTTAAATCAGGTGAACCACTTTTGGGGTAAAATGGTTTTTTGATGCAATTAAAGTAAATGGAGGTGAACAACTGTTGAACCATTGTCAGGATTGCACTTCTGTAGAATGAGGCATTTGAAATCAGTAGAGATGAGACTAGGATGGTGATGCTGGTGCAAGGAGGGTGGTGCCATGAGGATCAACAAATGGATATTGTTGTTAGAAGAGTGATGCAAAATATTGTTCATATTGAAGTCAGTTGAGGTGAACCATTGGTAGGAGGGAGCTGACGTTTTCAAATGCATTTAAAGTCAATGGATCTAAGCAAATGTCAAAATAGTGATTCAGAACTTTGATCCTATGGAGGTCCTGTAGATGAACCATTGCTGGAACGTTTATGCTGTAATTTCAGAGGATAATGCCTCAAGCTATTGTTGTAATGGTGATGCCATTGAGGTGAGTGAAGCATGATCCATTGTCACCAAAGGTATTAGGGGCAAGCCGATGCTGTAAATGTGATGTGAGATTTCTAGGATACTAAAGTCACTGAAGTCTATAGGGATGATTGGCTTTTTGGATGTGGAAGGTCTGCGAGTGGAAGATGATAGAAGTTATAACATCACTATGGAAGTGTGCATACAGACTGTCGTAAGGGCTCTCATACTCCAACAAGCCTGCTGGATTTGGGGCAGCAGCATCTCTGCATTGTAGACGACTGAGTCACTCCCACCCCAGTCGGCAGCTGTCAGCCCAACCCTCCGGCTCACTAGCAGCACCTCATCAAAACCTAATGGTTAAAGATAATTTGTGGCAGCCTTGCATGGAATTCTGAAACAAACCTTACCCTTTTGTCTTCACAAACAAGTCTCTTACACACACACACACACACACACACACGACAAAAGAAAAGAGATTCAGGACAGTTTTCAATACATTTATTTAAAAGACTGCAATCTATGATAAAATGCATGATCTGCAATGATTAGGATAATGAGGAATAATACCATCAGTATTGTGAAATTTAGAGATGTAAATATAAACAACTCCAACATATTGTTATGACATGAGTACACAATTCCTACCTAAAAGCCTAATCGCTAGCCTCTAAGAGAGAGCATGACGATGTAAGCCAAATCTGTCTGTACAATGTCCATGTGAAGCACACCCAACCACCGTTACCTTGGTACAAGGTCAGGCCGCCAGTCTCCAGACCAGGATCCGTGAGACACAAAAGCTGAGGTCTACCAAAATTCGGCATGCAGCATGGATGGAAATTCTGTCTGGAACCTCCTCTAATGCCATTTGTCCTTCAAGATGTTTTTAAAGAAGACATGTTTATGTGTATGCACTGAAGCCTGACATGGGCATGTACCTAAGAGCTGGACTGTTTATGCAGTCTTGGGGCCGCCTATACAAAATATTAGTCTGTGTGCCTCACATTCTGTTCTTGTGATTCCAAAGAAAAGAACATGATGCAAAGTATGTTGTCAATAACACTGATAATGACACTTTCACAAAATAGCAGCTGATAGTGAAATTAAAACAATGCAACTAAAGGAGCAATAACACAATGAATAGGAATGAATACAGGGATACATAGCATAATAACGAGGTAAAAGGACACAGGCCACAATCCAAAGCTAGGCTATCACTGTGCCCAAGCAACTAACTAAAATGGACCCTGGATAAGACAAGGGAGGAAGCATCATCTACTTTTCATAATGCATTTGACTCAGGATGCATGTTTTTCCATCTCAGTACACCAGCAACTTTGATATTAACAGTAATATTCTAAGCACCGGAAGACAATTTAGTTTTTGGCTTGGGCTATGTAAATAAAACTATTTTACTGTAAATGGCCACCAATCTTTTCTGCTTTGGAAGTTAAGATTAAAGAATGACATCTGACACAGCTAAAAGACATGACACACTTTGCATTTAAAGACATCTATCAGTACTCTGCACTTTAACCACCATAAATGCTAAACATGCAACAGGGCACTATATGAGAAATCTTGAGAACAATAATCATGGTTTGAACATTAAAATACTTTATTTTTTATTTTAGGTTTCTTGGAATATTTGTTTGACTGTAAGAACTATTATTTCACTGGCTAATGAAGGGCAGAGTGTATGAAATACATAGAGGTATTAAAAAAAATCTGTACAGTAATGAGCAAAAATATTTTTTAGAGAATGAAAATACATGAATAAAATTGATTCAACAAACAATTGTGTTATGAAAATACATACAAATAAATTTGAATAATATTTTGAAGATAAAAGTAGATAGTTAGTAATCGGCTTACAGGGATGAAGAGATTAGTCTCTGATTTTCAATTAGCAAAGAGTGTACCCATGCCAGTCTGACCACCATTTCAACTTAACATGAAGTATTTTAAAGTTTGAAATTGCGTATCAACAAATAAAGTACTAGCAGTTGAAACAACAGTTTCAACCTTTATTCCTACAGTTACAAAAAGTTAACAATGTTGTTTGGGATTTTACTTTTTACTCACCTATGGAAAGGCATTGTGTGGGCAAGGTATTTTCTATTATGTACACATTGCTAGTGTTCTGGAATGACAAAATGAGAAACTGTTCTGGAGGACACCATCCCCTGACCACAGAGAAAATCAAAAAGAGATGTAAGCATTAGGAGGGGCGTAAATGGGAACTGAAGGCAAGGAGTACTTTTCAAAACACTGATGTGTGAGTGTAGACCTTTTAGCTATATAAGGTATGCAACGGTACAGTTTGGCATGTAAACAATTAGGGAGTTCTTTTAACCACTTGGACAATATAAGAATCATGAGGCTCAGAACACATGTAGATATTAGGTAGGGACTAGACTATTTGAACAATATATGTACCTTTGTTCTTTCTTTCTATCTATCTATCTATCTATCTATCTATCTATCTATCTATCTATCTATCTATCTATCTATCTATCTATCTATCTATTATACACTCTCTCACTGTGATATGCAGGAGAACGCCAAATCTTCGAAACTGTGAAAGAGTGACATTTATTTCAACATGCTGAGGAACAACATCAATGTGTTTCAGCCAACAACAGCCCAGCCTTAGTCATGATTTTGAGCACTATCATTCATGTGGTCTACATATATACATGAGCTGTGCTTAGTGCACATAACAAACATTTCCATAAAAAGTACTGATTTCCATATTACCCACGCAATTCCAACTTAATAAATAAATTCAATTTACATTCTAAACTGTATTATAATGGTGGGTGGTCTCTATTATATAATAACTTAATTTTCTTCAAGTCTCAATTTATTGCATATATCATGTTATGTAAGTACACAATAGTGACCAAATGCACAGATTTGTTAAGATACATACCACAGATTAACTTTCATCATGATATCAATTCCATGAATAACTACTTGAATAAAAAACGTATTTCTTTAATTAAATTAACTTATCAAACAAACAAATATTGCCCAAGTGGGATTCCACCTGAAAGGCCCCAATACTCATATTTCTTGGACCATCACCACCCCTAATGGTATAATATTGCATCTTCATATTTAAAGCCATGTCTGCAATGAAGGAGGACTAAAATCTTAAAAACACAGAACTACATCCCATAAAAACGAATTGAATCTGAGGAACCACCTACTCTGTCTCTTGCCTGAGAAGATAAACACTAATAGTAAAATGCCTCCAAAGATGCACATGCATCTCCTCATCCATATGCAGACGTTATTGTTCTATAGATTCCAATTTTCAGATGTAACATGATTTGAGTATACGCAGTACTTTTTCTTGATTTTCTTCTCTCTCATTTTTTGGGAGACAATCTATGCCACTATATCTCAGAAGCCTAGCATTTTCCTTGTGTTCGTTTTCAAAAATGCCTAGATACAGGATAGCAAGTGTAATTTTAACTATAACTGCTGAATCACTGTGGTTTATTTTTCAGTTCAAAACATTAACGTTGTCACTGAGAAATTCACCTAACTATAATGTTACCTTAACCTTTGTATTTTAATGAATTTCTACATTTAGAAAAAATGAAAACAGATATTTGTATTACACATAACTATAATATTACTTTAACTTTTGTTTTTTCAGTGAGTTTCTAGTTTATTTGTAAAGTAAAGTATTTATTTTTGTGAGTACATATATGGCAGTATGATCTTATCATATATGTTTCTTTCAGACCTTATTTTGCAAAACTATTTTTTTTATTGTAACATAGCAGGGTATGGTTCACAGTTTGCAAAATCTTTCTAAAATATGTAATATTGTAATAGTATTTATATAGCGCTTACTACCCCTGACAAGGCGCAAAGTACTTTTCGACGAGTAGCACGCTACTCCGGAACCCAAAAGGAATTAGTGGTGGATTAGTATAGGGAAATGTGAGTACAGTTTTAGTATTATTATGAGTTATTTTGAGCTTCGGATATGTGAGTTTGTTAGTTGGATTGACTGGAGTAATTGAGGGGTAGAGGAGGGAGGAATCCAGAAGTGTTAATTGGGATTATATAGTAATAGGATGAGGCTTGGGATGAGTAAAGGGGGCATAGAGGAGGAAAGAGTCTATGGAAAGGGTTTGGGAGATCATAGTAGCAGGAGAGGTTTTGGATGAGTCAAAGGTGAGATAAATGAGGGAGAATTTAGTAGGGTTGTTTAGGAGATCATGGAAGTAAACTGAGGTTTGGGTGAGTTACATGTGGAAGGGGAGGGAGGAGCTGAGGCAGGGTTATATAGGAGATGAAAGTAGTAGAATGGGTTTTGGGATGAGTCAGAGTGGGGATGGAGGATAGATTGATAGAGACATGACATATGGTGATGGGTAGACAAAGTAAAGCTTACAAGAGAGTAAATATTTATTTATTTATAATTTTTTAAATAAATATATACACATTTTTTGATCATTACTTTTATTTAATTTATTTATTAATGATTGTTATTATTAATATTTTTTAATTTACTCATTGATAATTTGAATTTTATTTATAGATTTTAGTTTACTTTTCTTTAATTTTTCTCCAGTACAGTAGGATGAGAGTAAAAAATAAATAGATATGAAAATACAAAGTAAGCGAACATATGTTCAAGGAATATAATAATGGGTATATCATGAGAAGAAAAGTAGTATTGAATAACCACAGACTTTCAAGATTCGTAATATTTGAAGTTAAATACTAAGTGTTCTTTTCTAACATTTATTTCTCTTTACTCAATTTTTGAAGAGCCAAATGCTTATGACAATAAAACATTTGATCAGTGTGATATTAAATGAGAGCAGGGAATCATAAGTATCTAATATAACAAATTATCTAGGAGCTATGCAATGACCCATGAACATGTTAAGCATAGAATAACATACATATATATGTGTATATATATATACATATACAAACACATGAATACACACACATATCTATCTATCTATCTATCTATCTATCTATCTATCTATCTATCTATTTATCTATATATATATATATATATATATATATATATATATATATATATATAAATATATATATATATCTCTCCAAAACAAACAATTGCGAAGCAATTGACTCGTTGCACTCCAGGAGAATGAATTGCTTTATCCAAACAAGTGTAAAACGACACCACCAGCGCGTTTTGACCTCTCGGTCTTGTTCACAAGAGGTCGAAACACATTGGTGGTGTTGTTTTACACTTGTTTGGAAAAAGCAATAAAATCTCCTGGAGTGCAACGGGTCAATTTCTTTGCAATTGTTTGTTTTGGAGATTGTAGAGGAATGGTCCTTTCCTCACGTGTGCACCCGTGAATCTACGCCCGCAAAGTGGACCGTTTGATGGTGTATATATATATATATATATATATATATATATATATATATATACATATATGTACATACGTATACATATTTAAACCGTGAGTAAATATACATTATACATTAGTTAAACAGGTTTGAAGAGTATGTGTGTGATTTATTGTTTTGACATACTAGCGATACATATTTCCTAAAGAACTATACATATCTAGAGTATACACATAATCAGATTAAAAATATTTATCAACATAGGCATTTGCAGTCCATAGCTGTTTGAATATGGTGGTTATGAAGGAAAGAGACAACTCTTGAGTAGTCTTCTGAAGACAAGATAGTCTTCTGTGGATCTTATATTTGGGGGTAATGAATTCCCTAGTTTGGTTGCTTGAACAGAGAAGGAGGTACCACCTATAGTCTTTTTCTTGTATGGTGGTGTTCTAAGACGGGTTGCCAATCTTGAGCAGAGGGGTCTTTGTTGATGGTATTTCGTTATTTTGTTTCTGATAAAGAGTGGTCCTGGTGCATGTATAGCTTTGTGGGTGATACAAAGTAGATTGAAGGTGCATCTTCTGGCAACGGGTAACCAGTGTAGTGATCCCAAGGCAGGTGAGATGTGGGCTTGTAGCTTTACATGTAATAGTAGACTGGCAGCGGAGTTCTGAATACGTTGTAGTTTTTTCATATTAGATAGAGATGATCCATGGTAGAGGCCATTGGCATAACCCTGTTTGGATAGTACAAGCGAGATAGTAGCTTGCGCCTTGTGTGGAAATCCGAGGTGGGGGAAGATGGGTCGTAGACTCTTCAAGGTGATGTTTGTGCTAATTTGTCCACTTGGGCATTCACTGTTAACTTGGAGTCCATGGTAATACCAAGGTTTTTGACTTCCTGTGATACTTGAGGAGGTGGTCTGAGATTCTCACGCCAGGCGCACAGTGGGTCATAATTTTTCCAGTCACCACATAAGAGTATTTCAATTTTGGAGGCATTTAGTTTGAGATGGCTCCAAGTCATCCACTGATCAACGACTCTGAGGCAACTGAAGATTTGTGAGTTTTCAATGTTTTTGGAGCATTCTAATTTAAGGAGTATTTGTGTGTCATCTGCATAGTCGTAGCATGTGCACTGAAAATCGTTGATCAATTCTGGTAATGAGATGAGGTAGATGTTGAAAAGCAAGGGTGAGATAATTGACCCTTGGGGGACCCCTGCTTTTGTGAGGTAGGGTTTAGATGAGAAGGGGGAAGAATGGATGATATTAGTTATTTTTTTAAGGTAGGATGTAATCCAGTCGAGAGCAGTCCCTTCTATGCCGGCTTCGTGGAGTCTTTGAATTGGAGTGTCATGGTAAACCGTATCAAAGGCAGCTGAGAGGTCTAAAAGAAGTAGTGCAGCAACTCCATTGTGGTCAACAGTGTTTTTAAGATCATCCCAGATTGCTGTGAGTGCCGATTCAGTGCCTCTTCCTGGGCAGAATCCAGTTTGGAGTCTGAAAATATGGAATTGTCTTCAATGAATTGTAACATCTGGGCAAATGCTGCTCTTTCTATCAGCTTGCCTAGGAAAGGTTCATTTGTGATTGGTCTGTATTTGTCGGGATCCTGCGGGTCTAGGTTTGTTTTCTTTTATAACAGTCGTAAGTATGCTTTTTTCAGGTCTACAGGAAAAGTTCCTGTAGTTACAGAGTTGTTGATGATTCTTCTTACACGTGTGGCAGCAGAAGTAGATAAAATAATTTTCTTGAAGATGTGTCAGAAGGGTCAGAAGGGAAACCAGAAGGTCTGCTTGCTTTGACCAAATCAATAAATTCCCATTGTGATATTTGTTTGAAGGACTGTAGAGGCTGGGTTGGTTTATTCTTAGAGGGTATTTTAGGAAAGGGGTTGGTGCTGATGGTTTTCTTCTGTTTTAAATAGGAGTCCAATGAGTCTGCCTTGGTTGTGTAATGAGTTGCCAGTTTGTTTGTGAAATCTTGAGTAGTGGGATGACTTCCTTCCATGCATTTAGGTTTTCAGAATTAATTGAGAATTTTATAAAATTCTTTGGTAGCAGATATAGCATTCTGAATTCTGTCTGAATATATTTTTTTAGCTTTTTTGATTGATGATTTGTGTATTCTGTTAAGTTTGTGTAGCTGCAGTTTGTCTTGACTGTTGATTGTTTTCAGCCAGGTCCCCTGCAACTTTCTGATGTGTTGCTTTATCTTTTTAAGTTCTGTGTTTCTCCAAGGTGTTGGTTTTGTTTGGTCCTGTTTAGTTTTTCTGAGTGGTATTAAGATATCAAAAGCTTCCTGTAGCCACTCATAAAGTTTTGGAACAGAATTATTTGTATCTAGATCTGTGTTGGCTGTTAATTGGGTTTCTATGTCATCAAAATTGAGTTTGTTCCAAGGTCGATAGGTGCATGTATGTAAGTAGTTGTGGGGTGTGTTGATTTGTGGAGTTTTATGTCGGAAAGTTATAAAATGGTGGTCGGACCATGTGATTGGCGTGATGCTATGAACGGTAACTAGTTCAGGTTTAGCAAAAATATCATCTAGGATGTGTCCAGTGATGTGTGTGGGATTGTGTACAATCTGATGTAGGTTCAATGTGACTAGGCCAGTGGTGATAGCTTTTAGATGGGGCATATTTGGTTTGTCAAACCAAATTGTTAGGTCCCCAAGAATGCATAGGTTTGAGTATAATGTAATAAGGTTTGAGACTGTATATAGAAAGGTGTCTGGGAATGTTGAGTTGTTAGGTGGAGGTCTGTAAAGGAGGAGAAAGTTAAAGGAGGAAGTTGGAGTAGGGTGGCATCTGGTGAGGAGGGCTTCACAACCTTATATGGAAATGTTGTCTGTTTTACTGAGAATTATAGCTTGTTTGAATATAATAGCTAGTCCACCTCCTCTCTTGCCCATACAGTTTTGAGTGATGGTTTGATAGTCTGGAGGAAGGGCTTCATGCAACACTGGGGCCATGTTATCTGCCAACCATGATTCTGTTATGAATAGTAAGTCAGGTTGTGTGTCTGTGAGCAGGTCGTAGATGTGGTGCTTGATTTTTGAGAGTGACTGAGCATTTACGAGCTGGCAGTTTAGAAAAAGTGTGTTAGTGGGGGTGTTTTTTGTTTAGGAGAAGGGTTAGCAGTATATTTTGAGCTAGTAGTAGGTGTGTTGTTAGTTATGATAACTGTGTGTATGGGTCACAATAGTCTTGTTTTTACAATATAGTGTTCTTCCAGCAGGTGTAGGAGGCATTTCTTGGGTCTGTGTGTGTGGATGGTGGACTTGGTGGCTGAGAGAGACATGAAGAGTGTACTTTTGTTTCTAGGGTAGCCTTATTATGTAATAGACAAGGGGATGCGAAGTTGTTACGAGTGGCATGTTGTTTATTTTGTTTACGTCTGTTTAGTGTGGAAGGAGTATGGGTAACGGGTGGTGGAGAAGCATGTGGATCATTATGTGAGGCGCTAAATTGTGCAATGGATGAGAGGCGGGTGAATGAATGCTGGTGTGTAAGCATTAAACAGATAAGTATTCAATATTTAAATAGAAATTGTGTATGGCCTCAGTGGTCGTAGCTCTGATATCGAGAAAAGTTATCAGCAATCTTTTTTTCAGGTGTAATTACTCTCACAAGAGCCTAATGAGACTCCTGTGGGACACTTGCAAGATTGTAAAATTCTAAATTCAAAATTTAATTGTAAAGTTCTTTATCATGTTTTCAGTTACCATTTAATGCTAATATATCATAGAGTAGTGAATGAGATGGACTTACTGTCACTGAGCCACTGGGAGTCCTGGTGCACCGAGATGGTGTGGGTGCACACTAGCTGCTCAGATAGTGGTTCGCACATGGAAATAAGTGGAGTCAGCTACTTAGGGTCTGATTATGATTTTTGCAGATGGAATACTCAGTCACAAACGTGACAGATATTCCGTTCACCATATTACGATCCCCATAGGATATAATGGGATCATAATTCGGTGCACGGGATATCCATCACGTTTCTGATGGAGCAATCACCTCCGACAAGGCCGTAATCAGGCCCTTAGTGACACAGCCAGCTGACCTGAGGGAAATTACCACAAGCATGTAGTCAGAGCCCACGAGGGAGCATTCTGAAAAAGGGGCTATTTTTTAATATTAACTGCCATCAGAAGAATTTTCTTCTGTCCAGGCATTACATTGGTACTTCGTTTTATCTAACAATGCTTGCATCAGCAGTTTGCCTTGCTACTTGCCAAGTAGTTTAAGGGAAAGCAACAACTTTGATTTGTTGTGTCATTAAGGTCTGACCCATTATGACACTTGCAAGAAATCCACCTTTTCAGTATGGTCACCCCAGATTTTTCATCTGTTGCTGGACACTATGGCCCTCATTTCAACATTGGCGGTATCAACCGCCTACCGCCACGGCGACGGCCGCCAATATACCGCCACCATGGCTACCAGCCGTCTACCGGTATCATGACTGTGAGAAAGTAGCCTCTTTCTAGCCTTGTTACCCCCACTTTAGGCCTGTTTGTGAGTGTATGTCAGGGTGTTTTCACTGTCTCACTGGGATCCTGCCAGCCAGGGCCCAGTGCTCATAGTGAAAACCCTATGTTTTCAGTATGTTTGTTATGTGTCACTGGGACCCTGCTAGTCAGAACCCCAGTGCTCATAAGTTTGTGGCCTATATGTATGTGTTCCCTGTGTGGTGCCTAACTGTCTCACTGAGGCTCTGCTAACCAGAACCTCAGTGGTTATGCTCTCTCATTTCTTTCCAAATTGTCACTAACAGGCTAGTGACCAATTTTACCAATTTACATTGGCTTACTGGAACACCCTTATAATTCCCTAGTATATGGTACTGAGGTACCCAGGGTATTGGGGTTCCAGGAGATCCCTATGGGCTGCAGCATTTCTTTTGCCACCCATAGGGAGCTCTGACAATTCTTACACAGCCTGCCACTGCAGCCTGAGTGAAATAACGTCCACGTTATTTCACAGCCATTTTACACTGCACTTAAGTAACTTATAAGTCACCTATATGTCTAACCTTTACTTGGTAAAGGTTAGGTGCAAAGTTACTTAGTGTGAGGGCACCCTGGCACTAGCCAAGGTGCCCCCACATTGTTCAGGGCCAATTCCCCGGACTTTGTGAGTGCGGGGACACCATTACACGCGTGCACTACATATAGGTCACTACCTATATGTAACTTCACAATGGTAACTCCAAATATGGCCATGTAACATGTCTATGATCATGGAATTGCCCCCTCTATGCCATCCTGGCATAGTTGGCACAATCCCATGATCCCAGTGGTCTGTAGCACAGACCCTGGTACTGCCAAACTGCCTTTCCTGGGGTTTCACTGCAGCTGCTGCTGCTGCCAACCCCTCAGACAGGCTTCTGCCCTCCTGGGGTCCAGCCAGGCCTGGCCCAGGATGGCAGAACAAAGGACTTCCTCTGAGAGAGGGTGTTACACCCTCTCCCTTTGGAAAATGGTGTGAAGGCAGGGGAGGAGTAGCCTCCCCCAGCCTCTGGAAATGCTTTCTTGGGCACAGATGTGCCCAATTCTGCATAAGCCAGTCTACACCGGTTCAGGGGACCCCTTAGCCCTGCTCTTTCGCGAAACTGGACAAAGGAAAGGGGAGTGACCACTCCCCTGACCTGCACCTCCCCTGGGAGGTGTCCAGAGCTCCTCCAGTGTGCTCCAGACCTCTGCCATCTTGGAAACAGAGGTGCTGCTGGCACACTGGACTGCTCTGAGTGGCCAGTGCCATCAGGTGACATCAGAGACTCCTTCTGATAGGCTCCTTCAGGTGTTGCTAGCCTATCCTCTCTCCTAGGTAGCCAAACCCTCTTTTCTGGCTATTTAGAGTCTCTGTCTCTTGGGATTCCTTAGATAACGAATGCAAGAGCTCATCCGAGTTCCTCTGCATCTCTCTCTTCACCTTCTGCCAAGGAATCGACTGCTGACCGCGCTGGAAGCCTGCAAAACTGCAACATAGTAGCAAAGACGACTACTGCAACTCTGTAACGCTGATCCTGCCGCCTTCTCGACTGTTTTCCTGGTGGTGCATGCTGTGGGGGTAGTCTGCCTCCTCTCTGCACTAGAAGCTCTGAAGAAATCTCCCGTGGGTCGACGGAATCGTCCCCCTGCAACCGCAGGCACCAAAAAGCTGCATTACCGGTCCCTTGGGTCTCCTCTCAGCACGACGAGCGAGGTCCCTCGAATCCAGCAACTGTGTCCAAGTGACCCCCACAGTCCAGTGACTCTTCAGTCCAAGTTTGGTGGAGGTAAGTCCTTGCCTCCCCACGCCAGACTGCATTGCTGGGAACCGCGACTTTTGCAGCTACTCCGGCCTCTGTGCACTTCCGTCGGAAATCCTTTGTGCACAGCCAAGCCTGGGTCCACGGCACTCTAACCAGCATTGCACGACTTTCTAAGTTGGTCTCCGGCGACGTGGGACTCCTTTGTGCAACTTCGGGTGAGCACCGTTTCATGCATCCTCGTAGTGCCTGTTTCTGGCACTTCACCAGGTGCTACCTGCTGCTGAGAGGGCTCCTTGTCTTGCTCGATGTCTCCTCTGTGTCCTGACGCAATTTGCGACATCCTGGTCCCTCCTGGGCCACAGCAGCATCCAAAAATGCTAACTGCACTATTTGCAGCTAGCAAGGCTTGTTGGCGTTCTTTTGGCGGGAAAATACTTCTGCACGACTCTCCACGGCGTGAGGGATCCGTCCTCCAAAGGGGAAGTCTCTAGCCCTTGTCGTTCTTGCAGAAACCTATGCTTCTACTGTCCAGTATCAGCATCTTTGCACCCACAGCTGGCATTTCCTGGGCATCTGCCCATCTCTGACTTGCTTGTGACTTTTGGACTTGGTCCCCTTGTTCCACAGGTACCCTCGACTGGAAATCCATCGTTGTTGCATTGTTGGTTTGTGTCTTTCCTGCAGAATTCCCCTATCACGACTTCTATGTCCTTTGGGGAACTTTAGTGCACTTTGCACTCACTTTTCAGGGTCTTGGGGTGGGCTATTTTTCTAACCCTCACTATTTTCTAATAGTCCCAGCGACCCTCTACAAGGTCACATAGGTTTGGGGTCCATTCGTGGTTCGCATTCCACTTCTGGAGTATATGGTTTGTGTTGCCCCTATCCCTATGTGTCTCCATTGCATCCTATTGTAACTATACATTGTTTGCACTGTTTTCTAATACTATTACTGCATATTTTGGTATTGTGTACATATATCTTGTGTATATTTGCTATCCTCATACTGAGGGTACTCACTGAGATACTTTTGGCATATTGTCATAAAAATAAAGTACCTTTATTTTTAGTATATCTGTGTATTGTGTTTTCTTATGATATTGTGCATATGACACTAAGTGGTACTGTAGGAGCTTCACTCGTCTCCTAGTTCAGCCTAAGCTGCTCTGCTAAGCTACCATTATCTATCAGCCTATGCTGCTAGACACCCTATACACTAATAAGGGATAACTGGGCCTGGTGCAAGGTGCAAGTACCCCTAGGTACTCACTACAAGCCAGTCCAGCCTCCTACATTGGTTGTGCAGCGGTGGGATAAGTGCTTTGAGACTACTTACCACTCTTGTCATTGTACTTTTCATAAGAGAAAAATATACAAAACAAGTTCAGTGTGTGTACACATAACTAAAAAGTTTTGCATTTCCTCTTTTCACTCTTTTCTAAAGTGCTGAAAAGTACTTCTAAACTTTCAAAAAGTTCTAAAAAGTTAAAAAAGTTTTTTTCTCTGTCTTTCTAAAAGCTCTGACAAACTTTTTTCTCTTTTTCTATCACTTTAACTCTCTCTAAAAATGTCTGGCACAGGCCAAAATGTTGATCTATCCAAACTGGCATATGATCACCTTAGCTGGAAAGGAGCAAGGAGTCTCTGCATAGAGAGAGGTTTGAGTGTAGGGAAGAATCCTTCCTTGGAATTGTTACTTAACATGCTTAGAGAACAAGATAAGGCTAAAAGTGCCCCATCTGTTGAAAAAGTAGCTAATGGTTCCCAATCTGATCCAGGGACTCCCCCATGAAAAGATTCAGGAAAGAAACTTCTTAGCCTGCCCATTACTAGACAGTCTAGCATAGTTGGTACTGAGGTGGAGTCACATCATACAGATGGTGTGCTCTCACATTACACTGTCAGCCAAGCTGTTAGGGTGCCCTCTGTAAGGGACAGGTCTCCTTCTGTTCATTCTCATCATACTTCTGTGTCTAGGAATGTCCCTCCCACCCACCCTGATGACAGATTGTTAGAAAGGGAGCTCAATAGATTGAGAGTGGAACAAACCAGACTGAAGCTCAAGAAGCAACAACTGGATTTGGATAGACAGACCTTAGAAGTAGAGAAGGAGAGACAGAAACTGGGTTTAGAAACCCATGGTGGCAGCAGTAGTATTTCCCATAGTCATCCTGCAAAAGAGCATGATTTCAGGAATCTGCATAAGATAGTTCCCCCTTATAAGGAGGGGGATGACATTAACAAGTGGTTTGCTGCACTTGAGAGGGCCTGTGTTGTACAGGATGCCCCTCAAAGGCAGTGGGCTGCTATCCTATGGCTATCATTTAGTGGAAAAGGTAGGGATAGGCTCCTTACTGTAAAAGAAAATGAAGCTAATGATTACAAAGTTCTTAAGAATGCACTCCTGGATGGTTATGGCTTAACCACTGAACAATACAGGATAAAGTTCAGAGAGACCAAAAAGGAGTCTTCACAAGACTGGGTTGATTTCATTGACCATTCAGTGAAGGCCTTGGAGGGGTGGTTACATGGCAGTAAAGTTACTGATTATGACAGCCTGTATAACTTGATCCTGAGAGAGCATATTCTTAATAATTGTGTGTCTGATTTGTTGCACCAGTACTTGGTGGACTCTGATCTGACCTCTCCCCAAGAATTGGGAAAGAAGGCAGACAAATGGGTCAGAACAAGGGTGAACAGAAAAGTTCATACAGGGGGTAACAAAGAGAACAATAAGAAGAAAGATGGTGAAAAATCTCAAGATAAGCATAGGGACAAGGGTAAAACCAAAGATCCCACTTCAAATCTTAAACACTCTTCAGGGGGTGGGGATAAAACAAATTCTTCCTCTTCTTCCCAACCTACACAATTTAAAAAGCCTTGGTGCTTTGTGTGTAAAAATAGAGGCCATAGGCCAGGGGATAAGTCCTGTCCAGGTAAACCCCCTGAGCCTACCACCACTAATACATCAAGCTCTAGTGCCCGTAGCAGTAGTGGTACTAGTGGTGGGACTGCTGGCAACAGTCAAGTTAAGGGTGTAGTTGGGTTCACTTATGGGTCCATAGTAGAAACTGGGGTAGTCAGTCCTAAGACAGTTTCTGTCACACCTAGTGTCATTGGCCTTGCCACACTGGCTGCTTGTCCCCTTACAATGGATAAGTACAGGCAGACAGTTTCAATAAATGGTGTTGAGGCCTTGGCCTACAGGGACACAGGTGCCAGTATCACTTTGGTGACTGAAAACCTAGTGCACCCTGATCAACACATCATTGGACAACAGTATAAGATTATTGATGTCGATAACTCCACTAAGTTTCTTCCCTTAGCTATAATTCAGTTTAGTTAGGGTGGAGTTACTGGCCCTAAGCAGGTGGTGGTATCACCTAGCTGACCTGTAGACTGTCTCTTAGGTAATGACCTAGAGGCCTCAGGTTGGGCTGATGTAGAGTTTTATGCCCATGCAGCCATGCTGGGCATCCCAGAGGAATTGTTCCCTCTCATTTCTACTGAAATGAAAAAGCAAAGGAGAGAAGGCCTGAAAACTCAGGATCCCTCTCCATCAACAGGTAAAAAGGGTATCACAGTATCCCCTAACCACCCTACCATTCAGGATACCATTCCTGTGGTGGGAGAAACCTCTCCTGGGGTGGCACCTGTTCCAAGGGAATCATCAGTTGGCAAAACTGTACTCCCTGAGGTAGAAGTACCTCTCTGTGGGATAACTAACATTGGTGAGAAAAAGAGCACCATTTTAGTTAACATGGAGCATCCCTCCAACCCTCCCAGAGAAACTTTAGTGCAGAAAACCTGCACTGCCTCACAACACTTAGGACAGCATCCCTGCCCTAGTGTAGAGCTCAGAGGACAGCATCCCTGCCCTGCTCCAACTCAAGAGAAACAGCATCCCTGTTCTCTCTTCCAGCCATATGGACAAAGTTTTTGCCTAGCTATGGCTTTATTGAGACAGCATCCCTGTCTGGCATTTCCATCATTACAAATAGGTTCAGTGGACAATTCCCACTGCTCTAAACTAAAACTTACTGATAGAAACTCTGAAAATACATCTTCACATTGTTGCTTAGCTAAAAAATTTCAAACAGGGCGGTTTACATCCCCACAGGGAAGTAACCATATAGTGGATGATAAAGGGAGTAACCAGTCTATTGCAGAACTACTCTCTACTTATCACCACTTAGACAATAAAGTCTCAACTGGCCAAGGTTAGAGTTATTGTCCTTCGTTTGGGGGGGGGGGGGTTGTGTGAGAAAGTAGCCTCTTTCTAGCCTTGTTACCCCCACTTTAGGCCTGTTTGTGAGTGTATGTCAGGGTGTTTTCACTGTCTCACTGGGATCCTGCCAGCCAGGGCCCAGTGCTCATAGTGAAAACCCTATGTTTTCAGTATGTTTGTTATGTGTCACTGGGACCCTGCTAGTCAGAACCCCAGTGCTCATAAGTTTGTGGCCTATATGTATGTGTTCCCTGTGTGGTGCCTAACTGTCTCACTGAGGCTCTGCTAACCAGAACCTCAGTGGTTATGCTCTCTCATTTCTTTCCAAATTGTCACTAACAGGCTAGTGACCAATTTTACCAATTTACATTGGCTTACTGGAACACCCTTATAATTCCCTAGTATATGGTACTGAGGTACCCAGGGTATTGGGGTTCCAGGAGATCCCTATGGGCTGCAGCATTTCTTTTGCCACCCATAGGGAGCTCTGACAATTCTTACACAGGCCTGCCACTGCAGCCTGAGTGAAATAACGTCCACGTTATTTCACAGCCATTTTACACTGCACTTAAGTAACTTATAAGTCACCTATATGTCTAACCTTTACTTGGTAAAGGTTAGGTGCAAAGTTACTTAGTGTGAGGGCACCCTGGCACTAGCCAAGGTGCCCCCACATTGTTCAGGGCCAATTCCCCGGACTTTGTGAGTGCGGGGACACCATTACACGCGTGCACTACATATAGGTCACTACCTATATGTAACTTCACAATGGTAACTCCGAATATGGCCATGTAACATGTCTATGATCATGGAATTGCCCCCTCTATGCCATCCTGGCATAGTTGGCACAATCCCATGATCCCAGTGGTCTGTAGCACAGACCCTGGTACTGCCAAACTGCCTTTCCTGGGGTTTCACTGCAGCTGCTGCTGCTGCCAACCCCGCAGACAGGCTTCTGCCCTCCTGGGGTCCAGCCAGGCCTGGCCAAGGATGGCAGAACAAAGGACTTCCTCTGAGAGAGGGTGTTACACCCTCTCCCTTTGGAAAATGGTGTGAAGGTAGGGGAGGAGTAGCCTCCCCCAGCCTCTGGAAATGCTTTCTTGGGCACAGATGTGCCCAATTCTGCATAAGCCAGTCTACACCGGTTCAGGGGACCCCTTAGCCCTGCTCTGGCGCGAAACTGGACAAAGGAAAGGGGAGTGACCACTCCCCTGACCTGCACCTCCCCTGGGAGGTGTCCAGAGCTCCTCCAGTGTGCTCCAGACCTCTGCCATCTTGGAAACAGAGGTGCTGCTGGCACACTGGACTGCTCTGAGTGGCCAGTGCCATCAGGTGACGTCAGAGACTCCTTCTGATAGGCTCCTTCAGGTGTTGCTAGTCTATCCTCTCTCCTAGGTAGCCAAACCCTCTTTTCTGGCTATTTAGGGTCTCTGTCTCTTGCGATTCCTTAGATAACGAATGCAAGAGCTCATCCGAGTTCCTCTGCATCTCTCTCTTCACCTTCTGCCAAGGAATCGACTGCTGACCGCGCTGGAAGCCTGCAAAACTGCAACATAGTAGCAAAGACGACTACTGCAACTCTGTAACGCTGATCCTGCCGCCTTCTCGACTGTTTTCCTGGTGGTGCATGCTGTGGGGGTAGTCTGCCTCCTCTCTGCACTAGAAGCTCCGAAGAAATCTCCCGTGGGTCGACGGAATCGTCCCCCTGCAACCGCAGGCACCAAAAAGCTGCATTACCGGTCCCTTGGGTCTCTTCTCAGCATGACGAGCGAGGTCCCTCGAATCCAGCAACTGTGTCCAAGTGACCCCCACAGTCCAGTGACTCTTCAGTCCAAGTTTGGTGGAGGTAAGTCCTTGCCTCCCCACACCAGACTGCATTGCTGGGAACCGTGACTTTTGCAGCTACTCCGGCCTCTGTGCACTTCCGGCGGAAATCCTTTGTGCACAGCCAAGCCTGGGTCCACGGCACTCTAACCTGCATTGCACAACTTTCTAAGTTGGTCTCCGGCGACGTGGGACTCCTTTGTGCGACTTCGGGTGAGCACTGTTTCACGCATCCTTGTAGTGCCTGTTTGTGGCATTTCTCTGGGTGCTACCTGCTGCTGAGAGGGCTCCTTGTCTTGCTCGACATCCCCTCTGTGTCCTGACGCAATTTGCGACATCCTGGTCCCTCCTGGGCCACAGCAGCATCCAAAAACGCTAACTGCATGATTTGCAGCTAGCAAGGCTTGTTGGCGTTCTTTCGGCGGGAAAACACTTCTGCACCACTCTCCACGGCGTGCGGGATCCGTCCTCTAAAGGGGAAGTCTTTAGCCCTTGTCGTTCTTGCAGAAACCTACGCTTCTACTGTCCAGTAGCAGCATCTTTGCACCCACAGCTGGCATTTCCTGGGCATCTGCCCATCTCCGACTTGCTTGTGACTTTTGGACTTGGTCCCTTTGTTCCACAGGTACCCTCGACTGGAAATCCATTGTTGTTGCATTGTTGGTTTGTGTCTTTCCTGCAGAATTCCCCTATCACGACTTCTATGTCCTTTGGGGAACTTTAGTGCACTTTGCACTCACTTTTCAGGGTCTTGGGGTGGGCTATTTTTCTAACCCTCACTATTTTCTAATAGTCCCAGCGACCCTCTACAAGGTCACATAGGTTTGGGGTCCATTCGTGGTTCGCATTCCTCTTCTGGAGTATATGGTTTGTGTTGCCCCTATCCCTATGTGTCTCCATTGCATCCTATTGTAACTATACATTGTTTGCACTGTTTTCTAATACTATTACTGCATATTTTGGTATTGTGTACATATATCTTGTGTATATTTGCTATCCTCATACTGAGGGTACTCACTGAGATACTTTTGGCATATTGTCATAAAAATAATGTACCTTTATTTTTAGTATATCTGTGTATTGTGTTTTCTTATGATATTGTGCATATGACCCTAAGTGGTACTGTAGGAGCTTCACTCGTCTCCTAGTTCAGCCTAAGCTGCTCTGCTAAGCTACCATTATCTATCAGCCTATGCTGCTAGACACCCTATACACTAATAAGGGATAACTGGGCCTGGTGCAAGGTGCAAGTACCCCTAGGTACTCACTACAAGCCAGTCCAGCCTCCTAAAATGACCGCCAACGGTATTCCGCCAGAATGCTGGCAGAACACCGCAGACGGTCATGGCGGTGGACGGCGGTAAGGCGGCGCTGCTGACAGCAGCACCGCCATGCCAGCAAAACACCGCTGACCGTATCAGGAGCAAGGATACGGCCTGGTGGTGTTTTGCTGGCAGACACTGCTGCTGACAGCAGCGCCGCGGACCGTCTCCATCTAGAGGACTCCCTGCAAGCAGGTAAGTCGGGTTCTCTGACCGGAGAGGGGGGTGTTGTGTGTATGTGTGGGGTGTGTGTATGTATTGGTATGCATGCATGCAGGTGTGAGTCGCGTAGGATGCATGAGTAAATGAGTGATTGTGAGTGTTGTGTGTTGTTAATGTATGTGTGTGACAAGGTATGTTGGTGTGTGTTGGGGTGTGTCGGTATGTATGTGTGCATGCATGGGTGGTGGTAGGTATGCGTGTGTGCATGTGTGTATAAGGGTGCACTTGTATATGTGGGGTCAGGAGCGGGAGGGTGGGGTGGGGTGGGACTCTAAGGAAGGGGAGGGGGCCGGGGAAGACCCCTATCAGTGCCAGGGAAAGGATTCCCTGGCACTCATAGTGCCTACCGCCATGATTTTCGTGGCAGTATGTTTGTCACGAAAACCATGTTGGTAGGCCAGGTTGTAATCCCGAAGGTGGGATTGTGGCAGCTGCCGGACTGGAGACCGAAGTCTCCAGCCCAGTGGCCGTTACCACCCTGGTGGTCGGTGTCGTAAAGTGGCGGTTTTGGATGGAGGTAATCGCCATGGTCCAAATGCCATTTTTTTTACTGCCGGCATGTTGCCGGTATTACGGCTGCTTTAACACCGACCGCCAGGGTTGTACTGAGGGCCTATATTTTTGCTGGGTTTTGTAATCTATACATTTTATCCTTGCTAACCAGGAGCACAGTGCCTGTGCTCCCCCTTGAAACATGGCTAAACTGGATTATTTTTAACTGGCTCTTTTCCCTTGCCTAGTATATGTTGAAGACCTGGTATATGGGGCAATAGGTGAGATTGGAACAATTAACATATTTTGCATAGCGGTATTTCACACACACAAACACTGTACCTTAGCCATAGGTGTCCACCTGCACAACACACTACACAACACACTACATGCACACTTTTATTCTATTCCACCACAACACACACATGCCTAAAACACACATTGCCATACATCCATAACACAATCTGCACACACTATTGACACTACATCCACACACAGTACAACCACAACAACCAACACAACTACTTCCTCATCTACACAAACACACACAACTACACATATTATGACATTGACCTCCACCCAACAACATTCACCTGAATGTTGCACACAGCATTAAAACACACAACCTAACATATGCAGCAACACTAGACCCATATGCAAGTGGCACACATACTGACACAACCACATCACCCACTCCAACTCCCACTACCTCAACCAGACAGTGAAATCTTACACACACATACATGTACTGACTTCCATTCACAACTGGAAGCACAACATTGCAGGGATAGGTTTGCAATGTGGACACATGGACATAGATGACAAGTGTGATGTAAATGTTATTGTGGTGCCAGCATTAATTTGGTAATAAATACTGACACCAAAACGACATGTATCTATGTATGTGTGTAATATGTGTTTTGTACCATTGTGTCCTCATCATTGTTTGACACAATTGTATTCCCGACATATGCATGTCACAGTTATTTAAAAATATTACTGTGACATGTACATGACTCCAGTGGTCCTGAGCTCATTTGCAGTGAACACACAATGTATATTCCTTACCTTTGTGTCCAGCAACAGGGATTCATGTTTTCCCTGTGGCCCAGTGGCAGCAGTAACGGGCGATCATGTCCAGACATGTCCAGTCAAAAATGCAAGTATAATTGGGAAATAAAGTAGGTTTCTACTTCATTTCCATTCTAATCTGCCAACTCAGGTCCCTACAACACCACAGTTGGCTTGATGGGAAGGCACATTGTAATCTGATCTGCGGAAAGGATGGCTGCCATCCTGCCGTCAGCCACTATTTCCAATGGCACCGTCGACGCAGGTGGAGATTCCTGGCAGAGACGGTTGGACTACAGTCTTCTATAGCCTATGGGACCGTCAACATTTAAATTGGGTAGGTGGACCACCAAAGGCAGCAGATAGCTTTTTCGATGGAAACCCGTCAGAAGGACCGTCACCGCCAAGATTTAAATCAGAACCTAAGTCAGAAGGTAAAATCTTTGACTAGGATGAACCTGGTTTGGTATTTGAACCATGCTCAAACGCAGTCGGCCTCAAACTGCACCTAGGTTCTGGTTGTCTGTGACCACTGACTATCATTGATGCTTTGAGCTTTTTGGCACTATTTTTTATTTAAAACTTTAAACTCCTTCATGAATTTCTGTAACTTTATGTCATAATTGCATTGATAAGTTAAGCCTTTCAGCACTGTGCAATAGGTACCAGGGATTTGAGCTCACGTTAATTTAGTAACTTTAAAGGTTCACACCAACAACATTTGTGATTATTCCTTGAAGTGGGAAGTCACCCCTGCCCTAATAATAATTCATTTTCTTACAGTGAACGCATGCCATTAAGGTGAAACCAAAGAAAATCTGATAATAATAGTACTGTCGTAATGGAGCTGGCTTATTTTTGAAATGTCATGCAGAAGTTTGATCCCACTGAGATTAATATGGTCAACCACTGTCAATTAATTGGGGGCTAATGCCATCGTAGGGAACAGAATATGTGTTTTATGAAAAGGTGATGCTATTGAAATAAATAGAAATGTTGCACTGAAGAGAAGTTTGATTACGAAGTCAATTGAGGTGAACTATTGTGGAGATATTAATACTGCAATGTGAAACCTACATTTGAAGTTAAAGAAATTATTTATTGTTGGTAAGACAATGAGTGTTCGTGTAAGGGTGATGCTATTGAAATTAAATCAGGTGAACCACTTTTGGGGTAAAATGTTTTTTTGATGCAATTAAAGTAAATGGAGGTGAACAACTGTTGAACCATTGTCAGGATTGCACTTCTGTAGAATGAGGCATTTGAAATCAGTAGAGATGAGACTAGGATGGTGATGCTGGTGCAAGGAGGGTGGTGCCATTAGGATCAACAAATGGATATTGTTGTTAGAAGAGTGATGCAAAAGATTGTTCCTATTGAAGTCAGTTGAGGTGAACCATTGGTAGGAGGGAGCTGAAGTTTTCAAATGTATTTAAAGTCAATGGATCTAAGCAAATGTCAAAATAGTGATTCAGAACTTTGATCCTATGGAGGTCCTGTAGATGAACCATTGCTGGAACGTTTATGCTGTAATTTCAGAGGATAATGCCTCAAGCTATTGTTGTAATGGTGATGCCATTGAGGTGAGTGAAGCATGATCCATTGTCACCAAAGGTATTAGGGGCAAGCCGATGCTGTAAATGTGATGTGAGATTTCTAGGATACTAAAGTCACTGAAGTCTATAGGGATGATTGGCTTTTTGGATGTGGAAGGTCTGTGAGTGGAAGATGATAGAAGTTATAACATCGCTATGGAAGTGTGCATACAGACTGTCGTAAGGGCTCTCATACTCCAACAAGCCTGCTGGATTTGGGGCAGCAGCATCTCTGCATTGTAGACGACTGAGTCACTCCCACCCCAGTCGGCAGCTGTCAGCCCAACCCTCCGGCTCACTAGCAGCACCTCATCAAAACCTAACGGTTAAAGATAATTTGTGGCAGCCTTGCATGGAATTCTGAAACAAACCTTACCCTTTTGTCTTCACAAACAAGTCTCTTACACACACACACACACACACGACAAAAGAAAAGAGATGCAGGACAGTTTTCAATACATTTATTTAAAAGACTGCAATCTATGATAAAATGCATGATCTGCAATGATTAGGATAATGAGGAATAATACCATCAGTATTGTGAAATTTTGAGATGTAAATATAAACAACTCCAACATATTGTTATGACATGAGTACACAATTCCTACCTAAAAGCCTAATCGCTAGCCTCTAAGAGAGAGCATGACGATGTAAGCCAAATCTGTCTGTACAATGTCCATGTGAAGCACACCCAACCACTGTTACCTTGGTACAAGGTCAGGCCGCCAGTCTCCAGACCAGGATCCGTGAGACACAAAAGCTGAGGTCTACCAAAATTCGGCATGCAGCATGGATGGAAATTCTGTCTGGAACCTCCTCTAATGCCATTTGTCCTACAAGATCTTTTTAAAGAAGACATGTTTATGTTTATGCACTGAAACCTGACATGGGCATGTACCTAAGAGCTGGACTGTTTATGCAGTCTTGGGGCCCCCTACACAAAATATTAGTCTGTGTGCCTCACATTCTGTTCTTGTGATTCCAAAGAAAAGAACATGATGCAAAGTATGTTGTCCATAACACTGATAATGACACTTTCACAAAATAGCAGCTGATAGTGAAATTAAAACAATGCCACTAAAGGAGCAATAACACAATGAATAGGAATGAATACAGGGATACATAGCATAATAGCAAGGTAAAAGGACACAGGCCACAATCCAAAGCTAGGCTATCACTGTGCCCAAGCAACTAACTAAAATTGTCCCTGGATAAGACAAGGGAGGAAGCATCATCTACTTTTCATAATGCATTTGACTCAGGATGCATGTTTTTCCATCTCAGAACACCAGCAACTTTGATATTAACAGTAATATTCTAAGCACCGGAAGACAATTTAGTTTTTGGCTTGGGCTATATAAATAAAACTATTTTACTGTAAATGGCCATCAATCTTTTCTGCTTTGGAAGTTAAGATTAAAGAATGACATCTGACACAGCTAAAAGACATGACACACTTTGCATTTAAAGACATCTATCTGTACTCTGCACTTTAACCACCATAAATGCTAAACATGCAACAGGCCACTATATGAGAAATCTTGAGAACAATAATCATGGTTTGAACATTAAAATACTTTATTTTTTAATTTAGGTTTCTTGGAATATTTGACTGTAAGAACTATTATTTCACTGGCTGATGAAGGGCAGAGTGTATGAAATACATAGAGCAATTAAAAAAAATCTGTACAGTAATGAGCAAAAATATTTTTTAGAGAATGAAAATACATGAATAAAATTGATTCAACAAACAATTGTGTTATGAAAATACATACAAATAAATTTGAATAATATTTTGAAGATAAAAGTAGATAGTTAGTAATCGGCTTACTGGGATGAAGAGATTAGCCTCTGATTTTCAATTAGCAAAGAGTGTAGCCATGCCAGTCTGACCACCATTTCAACTTAACATGAAGTATTTTAAAGTTTGAAATTGCGTATCAACAAATAAAGTACTAGCAGTTGAAAGAACAGTTTCAACCTTTATTCCTACAGTTACAAAAAGTTAACAATGTTGTTTGGGATTTTACTTTTTACTCACCTATGGAAAGGCATTGTGTGGGCAAGGTATTTTCTATTATGTGCACATTGCTAGTGTTCTGGAGCGACAAAATGAGAAATGGTTCTGGAGGACACCATCCCCTGACCACAGAGAAAATCAAAAAGAGATGTAAGCATTAGGACGGGCGTAAATGGGAACTGAAGGCAAGGAGTACTTTTCAAAACACTGATGTGTGAGTGTAGACCTTTTAGCTATATAAGGTATGCAACGGTACAGTTTGGCATGTAAACAATTAGGGAGTTCTTTTAACCACTCGGACAATATAAGAATCATGAGGCTCAGAACACATGTAGATATTAGGTAGGGACTAGACTATTTGAACAATATATGTACCTTTGTTTTTTCTTTCTTTCTTTCTATCTAGCTATCTATCTATCTATCTATTATACACTCTCTCACTGTGATATGCAAGAGAACGCCAAATCTTCGAAACTGTGAAAGAGTGACATTTATTTCAACATGCTGAGGAACAACATCAATGCGTTTCAGCCAACAACAGCCCAGCCTTAGTCATGATTTTGAGCACTATCATTCATGTAGTCTACATATATACATGAGCTATGCTTAGTGCACATAACAAAAATTTCCATCAAAAGTACTGATTTCCATATTACCCACGCAATTCCAACTTAATAAATAAATTCAATTTACATTCTAAACTGTATTATAATGGTGGGTGGTCTCTATTATATAATAACTTAATTTTCTTCAAGTCTCAATTTATTGCTGATATCATGTTATGTAAGTACACAATAGTGACCAAAGGCACAGATTTGTTAAAATACATACCACAGATTAACTTTCATCATGATATCAATTCCATGAATAACTACTTGAATAAAAAACGTATTTCTTTAATTAAATTAACTTATTAAACAAACAAATATAGCCCAAGTGGGATTCCACCTGAAAGACCCCAATACTCATATTTCTTGGACCATCACCACCCCTAACGGTATAATATTGCATCTTCATATTTAAAGCCATGTCTGCAATGAAGGAGGACTAAAATCTTAAAAACACAGCACTACATCCCATAAAAACTAATTGAATCTGAGGAACCACCTACTCTGTCTCTTGCCTGAGAAGATAAACACTAATAGTAAAATGCCTCCAAAGATGCACATGCATCTCATCATCCATATGCAGACGTTATTGTTCTATAGATTCCAATTTTCAGATGTAACATGATTTGAGTATACGCAGTACTTTTTCTTGATTTTCTCCTCTCTCATTATTTGGGAGACAATCTATGCCACTATATCTCAGAAGGCTAGCATTTTCCTTGTGTTCTTTTTCAAAAATGCCTAAATACAGGATAACAAGTGTAATTTTAACTATAACTGCTGAATCACTGTGGTTTATTTTTCAGTTCAAAACATTAACGTTGTCACTGAGAAATTCACCTAACTATAATGTTACCTTAACCTTTGTATTTTAATGAATTTCTACATTTAGAAAAAATGAAAACAGATATTTGTATTACACATAACTATAATATTACTTTAACTTTTGTTTTTTCAGTGAGTTTCTAGTTTATTTGTAAAGTAAAGTATTTATTTTTGTGAGTACATATATGGCAGTATGATCTTATCATATATGTTGCTTTCAGACCTTATTTTGCAAAACTATTTTTTTTATTGTAACATAGCAGGGTATGGTTCACAGTTTGCAAAATCTTTCTAAAATATGTAATATTGTAATAGTATTTATATAGCGCTTACTACCCCTGACGAGGCGCAAAGTGCTTTTCGACGAGTAGCACGCTACTCCGGAACCCAAAAGGAATTAGTGGTGGATTAGTATAGGGAAATGTGAGTACAGTTTTAGTATTATTATGAGTTATTTTGAGCTTCGGATATGTGAGTTTGTTAGTTGGATTGACTGGAGTAATTGAGGGGTAGAGGAGGGAGGAATCCAGAAGTGTTAATTGGGATTATATAGTAATAGGATGAGGCTTGGGATGAGTAAAGGGGGCATAGAGGAGGAAAGAGTCTATGGAAAGGGTTTGGGAGATCATAGTAGCAGGAGAGGTTTTGGATGAGTCAAAGGTGAGATAAATGAGGGAGAATTTAGTAGGGTTGTTTAGGAGATCATGGAAGTAAACTGAGGTTTGGGTGAGTTACATGTGGAAGGGGAGGGAGGAGCTGAGGCAGGGTTATATAGGAGATGAAAGTAGTAGAATGGGTTTTGGGATGAGTCAGAGTGGGGATGGAGGATAGATTGATAGAGACATGACATATGGTGATGGGTAGACAAAGTAAAGCTTACAAGAGAGTAAATATTTATTTATTTATTTATTATTTTTGTAATAAATATATACACATTTTTTGATCATTACTTTTATTTAATTTATTTATTAATGATTGTTATTATTAATATTTTTAAATTTACTCATTCATAATTTGAATTTTATTTATAGATTTTAGTTTACTTTTCTTTAATTTTTCTCCAGTACAGTAGGATGAGAGTAAAAAATAAATAGATATGAAAATACAAAGTAAGCGAACATATGTTCAAGGAATATAATAATGGGTATATCATGAGAAGAAAAGTAGTATTGAATAAACACAGACTTTCAAGATTTGTAATATTTGAAGTTAAATACTAAGTGTTCTTTTCTAACATTTATTTATCTTTACTCAATTCTTGAATAGCCAAATGCTTATGACAATAAAACATTTGATCAGTGTGATATTAAATGAGAACAGGGAATCATAAGTATCTAATATAACAAATTATCTAGGAGCTATGCAATGACCCATGAACATGTTAAGCATAGAATAACATACATATATATGTGTATATATATATATACATATACAAACACATGAATACACACACATATCTATCTATCTATCTATCTATCTATCTATCTATCTATCTATCTATCTATCTATATATATATATATATATATATATATATATATATATATATAAATATATATATATATATCTCTCCAAAACAAACAATTGCGAAGCAATTGACTCGTTGCACTCCAGGAGAATGAATTGCTTTATCCAAACAAGTGTAAAACGACACCACCAGCGCGTTTTGACCTCTCGGTCTTGTTCACAAGAGGTCGAAACACATTGGTGGTGTCGTTTTACACTTGTTTGGAAAAAGCAATAAATTCTCCTGGAGTGCAACGGGTCAATTTCTTTGCAATTGTTTGTTTTGGAGATTGTAGAGGAATGGTCCTTTCCTCACGTGTGCACCCGTGAATCTGCACCCGCAAAGTGGACCGTTTGATGGTGTGTATATATATATATATATATATATATATATATATATATACATACGTATACATATTTAAACCGTGAGTAAATATACATTACACATTAGTTAAACAGGTTTGAAGAGTATGTGTGTGATTTATTGTTTTGACATACTAGCGATACATATTTCCTAAAGAACTATACATATCTAGAGTATACACATAATCAGATTAAAAATATTTATCAACACAGGCATTTGCAGTCCATAGCTGTTTGAATATGGTGGTTATGAAGGAAAGAGCCAACTCTTGAGTAGTCTTCTGAAGACAAGATAGTCTTCTGTGGATCTTATATTTGGGGGTAATGAATTCCCTAGTTTGGTTGCTTGAACAGAGAAGGAGGTACCACCTATAGTCTTTTTCTTGTATGGTGGTGTTCTAAGACGGGGTGCCAATCTTGAGCAGAGGGGTCTTTGTTGATGGTATTTTGTTATTTTGTTTCTGATAAAGAGTGGTCCTGGTCCATGTATAGCTTTGTGGGTGATACAAAGTAGCTTGAAGGTGCATCTTCTGGCAACGGGTAACCAGTGTAGTGAACCCAAGGCAGGTGAGATGTGGGCTTGTAGCTTTACATGTAATAGTAGACTGGCAGCGGAGTTCTGAATACGTTGTCGTTTTTTCATATTAGATAGAGATGATCCATGGTAGAGGCCATTGGCATAACCCTGTTTGGATAGTACAAGCGAGATAGTAGCTTGCGCCTTGTGTGGAAATCCGAGGTGGGGGAAGATGCGTCGTAGACTCTTCAAGGTGATGTTTGTGCTAATTTGTCCACTTGGGCATTCACTGTTAACTTGGAGTCATTGGTAATACCAAGGTTTTTGACTTCCTGTGATACTTGAGGAGGTGGTCTGAGATTCTCACGCCAGGCGCACAGTGGGTCATAATTTTTCCAGTCACCACATAAGAGTATTTCAGTTTTGGAGGCATTTAGTTTGAGATGGCTCCAAGTCATCCACTGATCAACGACTCTGAAGCAACTGAAGATTTGTGAGTTTTCAATGTTTTTGGAGCATTCTAATTTAAGGAGTATTTGTGTGTCATCTGCATAGTCGTAGCATGTGCACTGAAAATCGTTGATCAATTCTGGTAATGAGATCAGGTAGATGTTGAAAAGCAAGGGTGAGATGATTGACCCTTGGGGGACCCCTGCTTTTGTGAGGTAGGGTTTAGATGAGAAGGGGGAAGAATAGATGATATTAGTTATTTTTTGAAGGTAGGATGTAATCCAGTCGTGAGCAGTCCCTTCTATGCCGGCTTCGTGGAGTCTTTGAATTGGAGTGTCATGGTAAACCGTATCAAAGGCAGCTGAGAGGTCTAAGAGAAGTAGTGCAGCAACTCCATTGTGGTCAACAGTGTTTTTAAGATCATCCCAGATTGCTGTGAGTGCCGATTCAGTGCCTCTTCCTGGGCAGAATCCAGTTAGGTAGTCTGAAAGTATGGAATTGTCTTCAATGAATTGTAACATCTGGGCAAATGCTGCTCTTTCTATCAGCTTGCCTAGGAAAGGTTCATTTGTGATTGGTCTGTAATTGTCTGGATCCTGCGGGTCTAGGTTTGTTTTCTTTAATAACAGTCGTAAGTATGCTTTTTTCAGGTCTACAGGAAAAGTTCCTGTAGTTACAGAGTTGTTGATGATTCTTCTTACACGTGTGGCAGCAGAAGTAGATAAAATAATTTTCTTGAAGATGTGTGGTGGGCAAGGGTCAGAAGGGAAACCAGAAGGTCTGCTTGCTTTGACCAAATCCATAAATTCCCATTGTGATATTTGTTTGAAGGACTGTAGAGGCTGGGTTGGTTTATCCTTAGAGGGTATTTTAGGAAAGGGATTGGTGCTGATGGTTTTCTTCTGTTTTAAATAGGAGTCCAATGAGTCTGCCTTGGTTGTGTAATGAGTTGTCAGTATGTTTGTGAAATCTTGAGTAGTGGGATGACTTCCTTCCATGCATTTAGGTTTTCAGAATTCATTGAGAATTTTATAAAATTCTTTGGTAGCAGATATAGCATTCTGAATTCTGTCTGAATATATTTTTTTAGCTTTTTTGATTGATGATTTGTATATTCTGTTAAGTTTGTGTAGCTGCAGTTTGTCTTGACTGTTGTTTGTTTTCAGCCAGGTCCCCTGCAACCTTCAGATGTGTTGCTTTATCTTTTTAAGTTCTGTGTTTTTCTGAGTGGTATTAAGATATCAAAAGCTTCCTGTAGCCACTCATAAAGTTTTGGAACAGAATTATTTGTATCTAGATCTGTGTTGGCTGTTAATTGGGTTTCTATGTCATCAAAATTGAGTTTGTTCCAAGGTCGATAGGTGCATGTTTGTAAGCAGTTGTGGGGTGTGTTGATTTGTGGAGTTTTATGTCGGAAAGTTATAAAATGGTGGTCGGACCATGTGATTGGCGTGATGCTATGAACGGTAACTAGTTCAGGTTTAGCAAAAATATCATCTAGGATGTGTCCAGTGATGTGTGTGGGATTGTGTACAATCTGATGTACATATATATATATCCCTTGGTCAAACATTTTTGGGACATACATAATGGGGATTACAGCACATTAAAATTTTATGGTATTAAATTCATTAAAAGCAATCCTAGGTTGGGTGATAGAACATCTGAACGTAGACAAATGGAATCTAAGATGATTCTATTACTTGGTTCGGAATCGCCATGGGGGCATAATCTTGATGCTGAACTACATGTCCATTTCTGAGATAATATGGGACAATATACATTAACTATAAAATTGGAGAATGCTACTGAATTATGGAGTAGTCAGCATTTATCAGATTTTGCAGAGAGCAGAACATTTAGATTTGTCATCTAAAAGTGGGGATTTGTAGGACTTAGATTGCCATGCGAATCATAGAATAGTATATTTTTCCAATCGGTTTTGATTTTGATTCTTTAAAGTTTTTCTTCACCATATAAAAGTAAGGCAGCAGGTGAGGAGATGAATTTTCCATCATTGTTTTCCATATGCCACATTCACAATATTTCTGTAGAAGTGGATTTCAAGGGTGGCACTTTGCACTTTAGTTAGAGGCCGTTGTGGGTTGATTTTCTGCATATACATTAATGTTGAATGACAGAAAGAACAGTAACATAGTTTGTCTCATTATCCAATATCACTTTTGACTTTTTACATGTTAGAACTATTAGACATCATGAATGTTGAGGGCTATACTTGGGATCCAACAGATATAATGCGTCCACATAAGGTTTAAATTCTCAGCAAAACTCATTATATTATCAGATGATTTAACACAATACCTATAATATTTGACATTTTAGGATTTTTCAATCATATTTTGAAAAATTGATAGTGACTGTTTATATTTTTTAAATTTTTTACATTAGTGATTCAACTGATGATGAATGTCGAATCTTGTCATTGATAATTATATTTTTAGGCACTATGTTAATGATCATCAATAATTTAATGTTCTTATTAGCTTTTTAATGCCAATTTGATACTATTTGTAAGTATTTAAAATAGTGTAATAACAATATTTAGAAATGATTTTTATGTATATTTAAAATCTATTTATTTAACATCGATTGTTATGACATTAAAAATATACAAAAACATAAAAACATAATAATATATAATAAGGATTTTTAAATATATCTAATACTTAACGTCATTAAGATAATGAAGACATGTTGCTGTGTTGCGGGCTTCGGTCATTGAGTTGGATTGTAATTTAAACTAATTGGAGTTGACTGCTACTTTAGATCTTTTGGTCCTGTTTATTGCTGACATTCATTATTTTAAATGAAGGCGTTTATAATGATCAGTTGCCTCATTTTGTCGAAATTGTAAATAACAATAAGTTTTCTTGAAAGTTGAGACAGTGTCTTGCCCTGTAAATGCAGTTTTATTTTCAAATATTTAAAAGTAATTAAAAGTATTTGCATGTTAAAAGATGGCCACACCATTAGTTTGTATAAGCACAGCATGGAAACTAAGGATGGTGTTTTAACTATGTATATAAAATGCCGTCTTTTTCACGTCTAAGTTTGTCCTGTAGAAGGCGTTTGCTGAAACGTGTTGATATTGTGATATTCTGTGCAGGAAACTGTGTAATAATTTAATGGAATAAAATTGGTGAAACTCCACTTACAAACATTCCTTTTGTCCGTATGAGACGGCCGAGGGATCAGTGCAGTCGTTTTGGTGGATATTGCTTCATCTGCCCTGGATTATATATATATATATATATATATATATATATATATATATACATACATTTTTTTTTTTAAGAGATGTCTCTCGCGACACGCTCATTGGTGTTGGATGCACAGTCCCCTGCGCTCACTCCGAGGGGGGTTATACTTCCTGTTCAGCTGTCACAAACCAATTGCCAGATGGTACATTTAGAATTAATTTAATTACAGTATTTTACTGTAATTGTCAAAAACAAAACATAAGACAAGTTGATTAAGGTAGAAATATTACATATTGTTCTGAAGAAGATATAAAGGATACTATTTTTACGGTCTCACAAGACACCCATGAGACAATCATGAGATTTCCGGGAGATGAAGCACTCCCTAAGGAAAGATTGTGATTGGTTCATATGTCTGCCTTTATTTAGAAGAAGAAGATCCCATAATTTTTGCTTTATTTCATTACTGAAGTTTGATGAGAGTCGACATATTTGGCCAGCTCTCCTTTCCAGTTTCTCTTTCAGCCAAAATATGTTTTTAGCAGATTCCGATAACAGCCAGGGGCTCCTCAGCATTACAAGCATACACAGTAGTGTGTAGAGAAACATTGTCCTTTCCACTAACACCTATTTCCTGGACAACATAAATGTGCATTACAGAATGGGCAAGGAGTGGCCTCTCTGCTGACACCTCTCCCTAGAAAATAGGGATATGCAGTAGTGTCTGGGATTGAGTGACCTGTCTGCAAACACATCTCACCAGATTGAGAGGTGTCTGTAATGGGATTTAGAGCAATATTTACCTCTTAGCTCATACCTCTTCCCATGCTGACAGGTATGCATAGTACTCTGTGGGAAGGAATTGACCATTTTAGCCAATATTGCAATACTATAATTACATTGAAATTAATAATAAGTATTAAGCAAAGAAATCAAGAGTAATTTAAAACTTTTTTTAAACAACAACACAATTCAACAACAACACAAAACCACAAATATATTAAAAAACTACATGATCAACTATAACACAAACGAAACAAACAACTTTAGAAATCTATAACATTTTTCTCTGACACTCATCAGCATGAGCTAATGTCTCCACCCTTTTTGCTTGTTTTGCCTAATGGATTTTGATGTAGGTAGCACTCCTTTTCTTGTCTTTTTGTCAACTTAGCCTGCCAATGAGTCTTCAGTTTCCTACTACTTCATAGCAGGCTAAGTGGCAAAATAGGCTTAGCAAAGTAGCAGATCTATAAATTACAGTTTAAAAAAAAAAGAGTTCACAAAGCATAGCTTGTGCAGAGTTAGCTTGTGCTGCTGAACTGGACAATTGTTCAGGCACTTTCATGTCCTTCCAACCTGAATACACTGTGCCCGAAGGGCTAGTTATTGCTGAACAGCACAGTAATCCTGCTTGTGCTAACAAGGCTCTTTTTTGCTGCTTATGTTAGCAGATAATTATTTCTTCATACACAAAATTCCATTTTCCTCCTAAAGAAAGACACAAATAACAAAAAAGATAAAAGTTACATGCTGATCAATAATTGATAACAGGGATACATCTCTATATTGTCTAATCTTTGCTACGTTTTTCATCCACACTCACATATTTATATCTAATGCACCAGTAACTTGCTATTCCTTTATCAGGAAAATTCCATACCCTCAAGCAGTCTTTTTTCATATTTTTGCAATTAAATTATAGCAAGCCATGAGCACTGGTTCCATAACAGTTTATAAGGTCAGACATTCATCTTCACTCATCTTTGCTAAGACTCTCCACAGTGTTTCATTCTAGAAATAGCAATATCACCACTCCAACATCTCATAATGCTAAAATATATGGTCAATGATGTTCATAAGAACATTAGGGCTTGTGTTATTACATTGTTTGTTCTATAATTTAAAAAACACTGCTTCATTTACTTACAGGTACACACAGTTTGAACACTGTGGGCCTAATATAGAGTTTGGCGGAGGAGGTTAATCCATCCCAAATGTGATGGATATCTAGTCCTCGAATTACGATCCCATTATAGCCTAGGGAGAGTGTAATAGGGCAGATGGGCTATCCTTCATGTTTGTGACAGAGTAACCCATCCGCCAAACTCTAAGTAAGGCCCTTCATTTTTAACACAGTCTGCAAGCCTTGCTCACATCTCTCTTTATTCTAATGTCTACCTCTCAAAAGCTACCTTTTGGCCAGCGTCTGTCGCTCCGTCCCGTGTTGCCAGTGATGCTGCTACTTGTCTTCTCACAAAGCCTGCTGTCTGTGTTTGAGGCCCACCTCCACCCACAGGCACCTGCCTGAGCCTCATCCCTGGTGGCCTAGTGTCCATCTGCATCTGCCAAGACTGTCTGCCTTTTATCTCTTTCACTCTTTTTTCTGTACTTTTGCCTTATTTGTCTCTTTCTCTCTCTTTTCACCTTTTTTGTTCTCCCAGGCTTTACCTGCTCCCTGCCACTGCTCCCCGCGGTCCCGCCCTCTTAGCGCTTACTGGCCTCTCACCTCCCAGCTGACCAATCCCCCTACCCATCTTAAGAGTGGCTGCTGTGCAGTGAGGGGCGACTTTCACTGACTTTTTGGCCAGCATCAGTTGCTCCCTCCTGCGTGGTCACTGCTGCTGCTTGTCTTCTCACAGAGCCTGTTCAAGGCCCGCCTCCACCTGCAGGCACCCACCTACGCCTCATCCCTAGTGGCCTAGTGGCCATCTGCATCTGTCAGCTCTGTCTGCCTCTTATCTCTTTTTATGCTTTTTCTGAACGTTTGCCTTTTTTGTCTCTATTTTTCTCCTTTCACCTTTTTTCTGCTCCTGCGGTTTCCCCCTCCCTGCTACTGCTGCTGCCACAGCCCCGCCCCCGGCTCTCTTAGTGCATCCCGTACTCCCACCTCCCAGCTGACCAATTTCCCCTCCCCTTCTTTAGGGTGCCCGTCTGCATTCATCCGTGTCCGTCCGTGTCCGTCCGTGCCTGGATTCGTGCTCAGCACCACTGACCCTGGATCTCCGACCCCCCACCTGTACGACGCTAGGACCTGGATGCCGGAGAACCTGTCATCCGGCTTCCCCCAAGGACACCCACAGAACTTGCTCCTGCCACCACTGCCAACTCACCTTCTCCACACGCCAAATACCAGACCTCACAGCGCCAGAACCAGTGCTAGAACCACTTTCAGACTACTTCAGGCGCATCCTTCTTAATGTCTGCTCCTTGCACAAACATGCTGTGGAGATTTGGGACCTGATAGACACCACTCTCCCGGACAACACTTTTTTCACTGAAACATGGAGTAACACAACATCTGGACAGGACAGATCCATAGCTATCCCCAGAGACTACAAGCTGCCAGGCAAGGACCGTCCATCCAGACCAGGAGGCGGCATAGCCATCACCCACAAGACCACCCTCTGACTGATGATAAACATGCAGGAATTCACCCACATTATGGACCATCTCCACTTCCAAGTACATAACACCCCTAAGACCACCATTCGGGGCACACTCATCTACAGACCACACGGACCATGCCTTCAGCGATGCCATAATCGACTTCATAGCCCCTTCACACACTTGCTTCCAGCAACTACATTCTCCTTGGTGACCTCAATTTCCATTTCAATGATCTAAGCAACCACTGCACCTCAACACTGCTCAGGAACCTGCCCACAATTGGGCTCAAGCAACTGGTCACCTCACCAACGTACACCGCCAGACACACTCTCGACCCCATCTTCTCTGCCAGCAGCAATGTCACCATCATCAACTCAACCCCGCTACACTGGATTGGCCCCTTCTGCATCCATTTTTCCATCTCCATGCCCTCAGCGCACACTCACTCAACGCACCCCACCTACAGGAAGTGGAACCAGAACTCAGAGGAGCAGCTCACTAACACCCATAACAACTCACTGCCCCTGACAAAAGAGATGCCAACACCTTCGCTTGCAACCTTCACAAATGGATCTCCAGCTGCGCCGACACCCTAACCCATCTCCGGACGACCACAGGGACACACTCCTCCAAGAAAGCCAGTTGGTTCATCCCGTACTCCAGGAATCAAAGTATTAATGCAGGAGTTGGAGAACAAGTGGAGAAGCAGCAAAAACCCCAAGTCCTTGCAAACTTCAAATCTGCCACAAGATCCCACCACAGCCTCATCAGGATCACCCTACAAGACCATTTCAACTCCACCACATACAACACAAAATAACTTTTCACCGTTGTCAAGGAATTCACCAAACCACAAGCCGAGACCACCAACAACCCTCCATCTCAGGATCTCTGCTACAGACTGGTCACCTTCTTCCAGCGGACGAGCAAAGAATCTACAACAGTTTTGGACCTCAGTAAGATTTGAGCTCATCAATAACTCCTCTACCACGATCTGCCAGACCCCACTACTACTGCACGCCTGGAAACCCTCACGATGGATGAGACCCTCTCCATCATGAGCAGCATCCACTCTGGAGCCCTGACAGACCCCTGCCCACACTACGTCTTCAACAAGGCGAGCGCCTCGATCATGTCCGAACTTTGCAAGACCATCAACTTCTTCCTAGAGTCATCAACCTACCCCATGGACTGGAAGCATGCTGAAGTCTGCCCACTTCTGAAAAACCCCACAGTCGACCCAACTGACCTATAGAACTACTGCCCCATCTTGCTGCTGCCTTTCCCAGCCAAGGTCACAGAGAAAGCAATCAACACTCAGCTACGCCAACACATCGAGGACAATAACATACTGGACATCTCCCAATCAGGATTCAGAACTAACCACAGTAAAGAAACCACCCCGCTTGCCGCCATACACAACATCTGCTCCCTCCTCGACCACGGAGAAACAGCAACCCTCATCCTACTTGATCTTTCAGATGCTTTCTATACACTATGTGCCAGACTCCTTACCACGGCATACCTGGCAAGACCCTCCGATGGATACACTTCTTCCTGACAAGAAGAACACAGAAAGTCAGGCTCCCACCACACATGCCAGAACCCACTGACACCAGCTGTGGAGTACCCGAAGGATCAACTCTGAGCCCAACACTGTTCAACATCTACGTGATCCGACTCACCCCCATCATCAGGAACTAGTACGGTATGAATGTTGTCTCCTATGCTGATGACACCTAGCGGATCCATTCTGTATCCAACTGTTAAGAAAAAAACAAGTTCCTCGAGATACTCAACTTATGTGGTGCATTTCTTATGAGAATTTGACTGTCTGCAAACAGTGTAGTACAGAGTAAACTCACTCAATAGAGTTAACACTGTTTACAGTGCCCACGTCTCTACTCATAGCCACTCAATTTCTAACTGTATGTTGGTGACTGTAAAGGGTTTGATACAGGTAATAGCTGTTTTTAAAAAAAGGGGAGGGAGCACGCACTGCCTCCGCCCCAAGAAACCACATCCCCCAGGGTCAAAAAAGATATTATTAGGGGAGTGGTACACATTACCCCCCTACCCCGAACATCAAAAGGCCCCAGGGACCTCACCCCCCCGGGACAAATATAATTATAAGGGATAGAGAGCATGCAGCCCCGTTCCCCAGATTTCTTTGACCCAGGGGTCCCACCTCCTGGGGCTGAAACCAATAAAGAAGGGAAGGGGGCAGTGTGGTCCCCTCCCTGAGCCTTATCGGGCCCTGGGTACCATATTCCCTGGGGCCAAATTCCATAATTAAGGGAGTGGGGGTGTTTGGCCTCCTCCCTGACCCATCTTGGGCCACGGGGACCCCATCCCCGTGGCCGTGTGTTAATTATAGGTGGGTACCCCACTGCTTACCCAGGGCACCCACCAATCAGCAAATTGGGGGCAGTGTGGGTGGCCCTTGGGCATGGTGCAAGAGCCGGCATTGCTCCTTACTGGAGGGAGCAGCTCTCTTTGCTTGCTTACCCTCCCAGGGGAGCAATACCTGTTTCCGGGCAGGGAATCAGAAGTCTGCTCCCTATCAGTGGGAGAATTTTTACATTTTCCTCTGGGTGGGAGCAGACTTGCATTCCCTTCCCACGCTGCTGCAGGCAGGGAAGGCATGTTTGCTCCTTCCTGGCGGAAGATTTAAAAATGCTCATGCCAGGCAGAAGGAAGCATATTTACTGCCCCCTGAAGTCCCCCACCACCACAGGGCCTAAGGGAGTGCCCCCTTACATTATTTTTATTTTTACACTTCAGGACAGGGGACTATGGCGGTCATTCTGACCGCGGCGGGCGGCGGTCGCCGCCCGCCATGCTGTCACCGCCGAATGACCGCCCCGCGGTCAAAAGACCGCGGAGGCCATTCCAACTTTCCCGCTGGGCCGGCGGGCGACCGCCAAAAGGCCGCCCGCCGGCCCAGCGGGAAAGCCCCTGCAACGAGGAAGCCGGCTCCGAATGGAGCCGGCGGAGTTGCAGGGGTGCGACGGGTGCAGTGGCACCCGTCGCGATTTTCACTGTCTGCTAAGCAGACAGTGAAAATCTTTGTGGGGCCATGTTAGGGGGCCCCTGCACTGCCCATGCCACGACACCCGTTCCCGCCATCTGCCGCGGTCAGAATAGCCCTGGAAGCACCGCCAGCTTGTTGGCGGTGCTTCCGCGGTCCCCGGCCCTGGCGGTCATGGACCGCCAGGGTCGGAATGACCCCCTATGTCCTTCAATCCTGTAATAGTTGCCAGCAATATTTTTCTCATGTTGCTGACAGCCAATCAGATTATTGTTCCTATGGAACTCTCATGAGAGTCCGTTGAATCGAGCTGTCCAGCTATACAAATATTTTTTAACCCCTAATTTTTCTGAAACCACTGAACAGATGTACACTAAATCTCAAAAAGAACAATCTAGGGGCCAATGTCTATCTTCCTGCCACATTTGGTGTAATTGCATTCAGTAATTTTTGTGGTAATACTTTCAAAAATGAGTCTATGGAAATTGCATGGCGATTTTGGGCCAGATTTACTACCAAGTGGCGCAGCACAGTGCTGCACCAAAGTTTGCAGCCCTGCGTAGTTTTAGAAGTGCAAGGATGCACCGTATTTACTAAAATATTGTTCACCCTGTGCGTCCCCCTGTGCTGGATCTAAATATAGCTGCCAGCGCCAACGCAGGAATCCTTGCTCCACATTGCAAAGGTGTCTGCGTTGAATGATTGTTTATTTGCAGAAAGGCGTCGTTTCCTGCACATAAACAACCAACAATGGTAATTTGGCACTACTATGTGTGCTGCAAAACGCTGCACACATAGAAGTAGCAAATCACCATTTTTTAATGATTGTTTATTTGCAGGAAGGGACACCGTCCTGCACCTTCCTGCACATAAACAATCATTCATGGCCTTTTGCTCTTTCTATGTATGTTGCAGAATGCAGCACACATGGAAAAAGTGAAAATGAGGTGGCATAACAGTATTCCTCCTCGTTGTGCATGCTAACGCCACACTGGGATGGCATTAGTTTTTGGCAGTGCCACAGATTTGCGACTTCCTTTAAATCAGCGTCAAAAGCAATGGGTTTTGCGGTGGAACGCCCAGAGTAACACCCATTGACCACCCCTCTACGCAGAAAACTGCATCAGAGGGCTCATATTTACAAGGTGGCAGTAAGCCACAAAAATTGGCTTAGTGCATGCCTTGTAAATGTGGTACATTGCACAGTGCCACCAGAGCATCACAAAAAGTGATGCTCCCCCTGCGCAAGGGTCTCGTAAATCTGGCCCTTTGCATTTTGTGGCCACACTGTGTGGTTATCCATAAGTCAGATATTCTATAGGAAGGACATTTTTTTGTTTTGCTAATGACTGTAGTGCCATATGATGAATCTCCATGAAATGTTCCAAAAAAAGTTCATCCACCTCAGCTCATTCCTGGAAAGTTTTTGGTGATCTGTCAAGTGTGGACTGAAAAAAAAGCATGATCCCAAAACACTTTTTTCCCTATGAAGTTTCCAAAGGGAAAATTGGACAACAATACAAAAAATGGCTCAACAGTTACACCATTTTTGGCAGAAGGCTAGATTTTAACTCTGAAAAGTTGTATTTCAAATTTGTTCAGCCATTTTAGAGGAATATTAAGGTTACAAAACAGTGAAATATCTAGAGCCATTGGACTCCTGCATGGGGAAGAAGTGAGTGAGGTGTTTTCTGTCTGTGGGAGTTGGTCGCTTGCGGTGGGATTGCTAAATGGTCAGGGTGCAGGCCAGGCCCTGGGTTAAACCCATTCTGTGCACAACCTTCCACCCTAACCCCATGACAAGAATGGCCACAGCCCATGCTTGTAGGTGGTGTTGGATGTCCATGGGGGTTGGCTACCTGCTGGGTGTTTGGTGCAGGGTTTGGCAATAAACCGGGCCCTGCAGCTAACCCAAGGACATGCAGTGCTTGCCGGTGTGTAGGCCAGCTACGGGAGTTTGGGCACAGGGCCAAACCGCAAGCCAGGCCCTGCAACCAACACTACGATGTGAACAGTCAAGGCCATGCAGGGTGGGTGGTTGGATGCCTACAGGGCATTGGGTGCAGGGTCTTGCCATAGGTCAGGCCCTGTGGCCAACTCCTTTCGGTGCATGGCCAAAGGCTGTGTTCCCCTGGGGGGTTTGGCTGACCACAAGGGGATGGAGCATGCAGGTGGTTAGGTGTAGGGACTGGCCTAGACTATTTCCTTTGGCCAACCACATGATGTGCATGGCTGAAGGCAGTGCACGGTGGGAGGGGGCTTTGGTTGCCAACATTGGGTTGGCCGCTTAAGAGGATTGGGTGCAGGTCCTGGCCACAGGCCAGGCACTGCGGCCGACCACCCGATGCACACTTCCAAAGGCTGTAAGCGGAATGGCCTAGGATGTACTATAATAAAATCTTATTTTACTTTTAAATAACAGAGAAATTCACTGAAAAAAACAAAGGTTAAAGTGTAATTATATGTAAGTAAGGAAGCAAGATTGTAACTTATGTTACAAAAAACCTTTAAAATGTACTGTAAAAACAAAGGTTAAAATAGAGTTATACGTAGGTCTTTGAAAAGTTGAAAACAGATTTGTTTTAAAAACAAAATGCCATTGAAATTCTCCAACGATGCATACCTTACTGATGTAAAAGTAAAAGAAACAGTAATCGTTGACGTGATATCCCCTTTGAAGTATAGCTATAGGAGTTTCCCTTGGACAAGACCTGTAACATAGTGGAAATAAAAATACTTCACAGCCCAGCCCATATGAATGCAATATAAAGTACATTCAGTCTACTGGCCCTACAAAGCAAGGCTTTTAGAACCACAATTTATTATGCATGCTCTTTAAAGAAAAGCATGTCTTTAAAGGACCACACAATGAATGAGAATCACCTGCAGTGCCCCTTTCAACAAAAGTGGAATCAACTGTACTTCGTTGGGTGAACCCTTTAAACAGTGCATTAAATTAAACCTTACTCTGATGGCCCTTCTAAAGGACGTAAAGTCATTGAAGCTCTGTGGACAGACATAGCAAATTATCAAACTAATTGCAGCTGTATCCCCAACAAGCGATCTCTCAGGCCACTCCAAAACAATCCGTTAAACTAAAATAAATAAAAATATTTTTGTCCATTAAAACAGCAGCACGTATAGGCTATCAGTGTTAGGTGTGTGGCTGCTGCATGAATTAAAACAATACAGTTGTGAAAATTATGTTGAGCAATTGTTAGAGATTATTTTGGTTGAAAAAAATGTTTACAGATAACAAGCACTGAAGAAACTCAGACTTTAAACCACCAAACATCTCTGTTAGGAAGCAGCATATGCTGAGGTGCAAAGCTGAGTATGCAGTGAGAAAACATTTTAACACGTGATTACATAATTGATAGCAGCTTTAAGTGGCTTAGCTTTGTATTTCTGCAGTGCTAATTTCTCTGCACAGCTGTACCGTCTGATTTTGGATCCAAACACCATGCCGTGCAAAATAACACCACAGAACATGCTGAAATGCCATAAATTGAGCAAGGTGAAAGACAATACAAACGAAGATAACAAATAATTATGAGATTAAGGTATTCTCGAATGAGCACCACAAAAGTAACTGTATGTTAGGGTTTAAATATTAAAGATTCGGTTGATGTATCACCTTTTCCATGCTGGTGGTAATTGGCAGCAGTAAATAGAGTAGCCATCCCACTCCTGCCAGCCCAGACTTTGTATCCATTCTTGGGTTTTATGTGAAAATCTAATGCATTCTGGGTGCTGTAGTTTGTGTTTTCTTCCATTGCACTAATTAGACTAACACACCGGATAGTAATGATTAATTAATAAAAAGATCTGTAACAGTGTCTATGATGAAATGGACAGTTATTGGCCTGGACATAAGACTGGCATATGAAAAAAGACTCCATGGTGGACATGGTGGCTGTGCCAGGAAAAAGAAGGTCAACTTTTTTCAAGGATCTCTACTTACTTTCTGCATCTTTCATATATTTCCCCTAGTGAAACCAGTGACAAAATTGAACATGATGTTGCTTCCGCTTTCCCAGGCATTTTGGTGAATCAAAATCAATGGTACTCCCTATATTAATATCTTAATGATGAATAAGATGGATGGAAGGCACTAACGATCCAACCTCTGGCTTATGTGATAGGCAAATATCTGCAGAAGATGCATTATTATTCTTAGAAACCCAATGCAGAATTATAATCCAATTTAATGGTGTTTGTTTTATCAGCCTTAGAAAGACTAAATCAAGAGCTGGACCAAGGAAGATTTAATTTAAATGAGTGATTAGTGTGCTACACAAAAATCTGTGAAGGAAGTGTGCTTTTCATTGAGCTATTCATAGGCTCTTACAATATGATGGCACCAAAGATATTGGAGATAGCTTTGGCAACTTGGGTAAACCTGCATATTAAAATAAGGCCTAAATTAGTTGCCCTTTGGTTTGGTTGTTTAAAGAACTCAATACCTTTTTGTCGCATGGCTTGCATAGATCTGCAATGGTGCACAAATCTTTGACCAAACACTTTCAATCTCAAATCTCCTACTTTATGAAGAAATCAGGTATTATCAAGAGACATTGAAAACAAGCAATGATGTTGGGATGTCTCTTTAACTGTGATGTACCTGGTGGATTCTTGGGTACATTACAGGGCATGAGCACAGCTTAGCAACAGATGTGCGAGCTTAGAAAGATGAGGGAGAGGCAGCAGGAGGAATATGCTCTGTTGTGGTGGCTGTGTACATGCACCAGTTGAATGCTGTTTTGAATAAAGACGTTAAAGTCTACTACAACTGATGGAAGTTCTCTTAACAAATGGTTCATGGACCACGCTGATCTGGGAACTAAAACCAGGCCTGGTAAAATTGTTAAAACAGCCCCATACTCGACCCTTCCAGGTAAGGTGGTTGTCCCCTCAAATTAAACTTTACAAAGTGGACCCAAAGGATCCTTTTTTGGACATAATTAACTGCTGAAAAAGCTGGATGATTTAGAGGTAGTTCAACGGGGAGCTGATTTACAATTTTTCATGGCATGCCGCAGTACCTAGGGCCAGTACTGGCAGAAACCCATCTTTGTGCCTTGAAATACAAAACTATTATGTGCCTTGTATAAAAAAATAGATAACACTGTCAGAAATGAGTTCTGCCACAGGAGATGAACCACCTCTTTGACATAGTTTGCCCAAGTAAACAAACACTGGTATAAAAACCTATTCAGAGATAAAGGGCACCAGTTTGAAATTTGGTGGCATACCATAAGGTCCATCCCTTTTCTCCTTTCTGTTTGGACTCTATGCAAGCATTCAGTGCTGCTGATATAATGATGTAAAATATATTAGCCTGCTGGGGTGATGCTCATGTGTGCTAAAGTACTTTGTAAAATTACCTTCAGTTACATGGAATCACTGATGTTCAACATGGTGGATGGATTTCGTTGGGCAAGAGAATGCATAGTTTGTTAGGCGTTTTTTCTGGGTGCCAGGGACGTTGTAGACAATGCAACAACTAATGCAAGTTACTCATTATAAATGGTCAGGCCTCCCACATTAAAATGATCCCATAGGGTCTGGGTACTGCCATGGTCCTCATTGACTCAGTTGGATAGCTATGCAATGGTGGGGCACTTTCAACATTGTTCCAGAACTTACGATACTAATGCTGTGCCAGAAACCACCCAATGGGGTATGTAAAACACCTCTTTCATGCCAAAAGCCAATATGTCCCGTGTGAGAAGCATCACTGTAGTTCAAGCATCTGCACTGCCCTGCTTGTAGAACCATTAGCAAAAATGCCAGAATCTACAATGCCTAAGTATGTACAGTTCCATTGCCATGTCAGAATTCCAGTTGCCTTATTATGTAAAGCCTAATTTCAGTGAAAATAACTTTGCCAACACAACATGCTATACACCCTAACTTTTATTACCCCTTTGGTCCACTCATCTTCTCACCCTCTTCCTCACACAGAGCAATGGCTACTGTGCTGGAGCTTAGTGCCAGCCCTGGTAAAATGCTCCAACTAGGACAGCTCCTTAGTCTCCTTGTGCAATCTCTCACTTTCCATCCATCCATTCTTTTTCTCTCCTTCTCTTCTCCCTCTCTGATCGCTTCCTTACTACCTCTTGTTCCTTCCCTCCCTCTATTTTCTAATCCCTTCTTGGGAAGCTGAGGAAAGTGTCAAAGGCATGAAGAGCAGCCCTGGGCTTTCAATACCAGCCTCCAAGAGCTCTAGCCCACCAGGGAAATGCCCAATAGAATAAAATGCCTGTCCAACCCAGTTACCGGCTAATGGAATGGCAAAGGCTTTCCTTCCATTACTGTTTAAAGTGCCAGCTGCTGAGTGTGCTGCTGCAGCCCAAAACCTCTGGCCCCTTCTTCTGAAACCTTCCATGAGCACATACACAAAGTTGCAGTGAAGCACAATTTTACAAGCTACTTGTTTTTCCAGATCATAAAAATAAGTAACCTGTAAAAGCATGCTGCATTTAGTCAAGAGACAAATGAGGCCACTCATTCAAAACAGATGCTGAAATTATTCTAGAACTCTGTCATAGCAACCAATCCAGGTTTGGAAGAGACCCCTTACATGCCGCTCCTAGGAAAACGTTAAAGTGTCAAGATGTCCAGTCCAGCTTGGCTGATAGGTTATCCAATAAACAATATTAAAGTGCAATACAGCATGGCACATATTAACATTTAGGCCACCATGTAATGGGTGGGTGCACTGTGTCTTAACACTGGAAGCTCCCAAGCAGTTTTGACAAATATTAAGAATGGCGCTTTGTTGAATTGCTCAATAAAGCATAAATGCCCTATATCTGCCAGTACACTTTTTATAATCCTCGTGGTTCTGAGTGATATCATAGATAACCTAAGCTTGGCTCCCATTGTCTATTTGATTTTACTCAGAACCCCTTGGTGAAAAGCATCCCCATTATTCACTGTTATCCATCTATAAATCTATATGTTATGTATGCTTTCATAGAGCACCTCTATAGTTTATTTCAGTTTCTAAATCAGGGTAAATCATTGCTATAAGGCAGCAACAGTTGGTAACAACACTTTTTACCCACTGTTTCTATGTCATAAAGGCCTTCCAGGCGAGGGTGACAAGGCTTAGACAGTGAAGAGAGCCCATGTAATGGTTTGTCCTTTACTCCTGTTCCCCTGCAAAGCTGCTGAAAGCTGGGGTAGATGATTCTGAGAGCCAGAAATAAAATGAAATCATATCTGGCTTTGCATTCCTAGGCTATTTGATGTCAAGCAGAACCCCTTGGTGAAATACACCCCTGCAATTCACTGTTACCCATATATAATTCTATATATATTTCAAGCAGTCACTTATTCCTGATAGAACCTCAAAATCACTTTGCTCAGTTACTGCCAATTCACTGCAATACATTTTAATCTACTGTTCCTATATCATAAGCTGCTCCTTCTATTATGTTGCAATTTCGCACTGGAAATTTTCCTCTGGTGAACATCAGAGAGTAACCAACCTCTCAACCTTTCACAAGACTGCTCTTTGGTCATTGCTTAATCCTTAACTCCTTTCTACATAGACAACTAACCGTCCCAGTGTGAAGACTCTCTCTCAGGGTAACAATGTGCTTTATAAATATTTTAACATGATATAACACATATGAAATACTTTGAGGAACCATCAAATCTCTCTTTGGGATGACATGGCAGCCTATGAAAGGGGTAACCGAGTGCCTGTAGATCAACAGTAAGAGAAATACAAGTATGCTTGGTGCATCAAAGATATTCATCATATTGCCAGAAAAAGCAGCATATAATATATCGTCTGAGATTCTAACTAAGAGAGATAACGAGTGTATACACATATATTAAGCCTCAAAACTCTTCCTCAGACTGTAGGCTAAAAGTCAAATTTTCCACCACTGAAGTGCTAGAATTTGATAATTAAGGCCCTCATTACAACCCTAGCGGTAATACCGCCAACAGGCCGGTGGTAAAAAATGGAATTATGACCACGGCGGAAACCGCCAACACAGAAAGCCACTTTGACACACCGACCGCCACAGCGGTAGCAACAAGCACCACGGCGGTAACCGCCAACAGCCAGGTGGAAGACAATGCACTGCCCACACTATTCCAACAAGCCAATCCGCCACCTTTTCCGGAGCGTACCACAGTCTCTCTAGTGGGTGGTTTGCCACTGCTTGGTCCTGGGGTGTGCAAAGCCACAGTCTCTCAAGTGGGTGGACTGCCTACTGCTTGGTCCTTGGGAGTGCAAAGCCACAATCTCTCAAGTGGGTGGTTTGCCCACTGCTTGGTCCTGGGGAGTGCAAAGCCAGTCTTCCAAGTGGGTTGTTTGCCCACTGCTTGGTCCTGGGGAGTGCATACCACAGTCTCTCTAGTGGGTGGTTTGCCCAATGCTTGGTCCTGGGGAGTGCAAAGCCACAGTCTCTCAAGTGGGTGGACTGCCCACTGCTTGGTCCTTGGGAGTGTAAAGCCAAGGCTCTCAAGTGGGTGGTTTGCCCACTGCTTGGTCCTGGGGAGTTGAAAGCCACAGTCACTCAAGTGGGCGGTTTGCCCACTGCTTGGTCCTGGGGAGTGCAAAGCCACAGTCTTCCAAGTGGGAGGTTTGCCCACTGCTTGGTCCTGGGGAGTGCAAAGCCACAGTCTCTCTAGTGGGTGGTTTGCCCACTGCTTGGTCCTGGGGAGTGCAAAGCCACAGTCTCTCTAGTGGGTGGTTTGCCCACTGCTTGGCCCTGGGGAGTGCAAAGCCACAGTCTCTCTAGTGGGTGGGTTGTCCACTGCTTGGTCCTTGGGATTGCAAAGCCACAGTCTCTCAAGTGGGTGGTCTGCCCACTGCTTGGTCTTGTGGAGTATGAGGCCACAGACTCTCAAGTAGATCGCTTCTCCACTGGTTCTGGAGGGGGCTTTGTGCCCAGTGTGCTTCGTCCTGGCAGGGAGGGGGTGAGTGGATGCCTTCTTCCACTGGTTCTGGAGGGGGCTTTGTGCCAGTGTGATTCATCCTGGCAAGGAGGGGTTGAGTGGATGCCTTCTTCCACTTGTTCTGGAGGGGGCTTTGTGCCCTGTGATGCAGATCTTGGGGAGTGCAAGGTCACAGTCTCTCTCTTGGGTGTTTTTGCAGGGGCCAGGATGCACTACAGCCCATGGAAGCACGACTACACACTGCCCGCCGGCGGTGATGGCTGCTCAGTGGTGGCAGTGGCGATGCTGGCGGCAGTGCTGCCTGTGGTGGGGGGAGGCTCCAGCCCTTCCCCTGCATCCTCGGACGGCTGCCCACTGGGGCTGCTGCTGCTGGCGGTGGTGCTGCTGGCGGTGCAGGTGGCAGTGCTTGTGGCGGTGCTGCCTGTGGTGGGGGGAGGCTCGAGCCCCTCCCATGCAGCCTCGGACGGCTGCCCACTGGGGCTGCTGGCAGTGCAGGTGGCGGTGCTGCCAATAGTGGGGGGAGGCTCCAGCCCATCCCCTGCAGCCTCGGACGGCTGAAGTGCCATGGCTGGTGTTTGCTCAGATGCTGCTCCAGCACCAGGCTCCATATCCATCCTGCCTGCAGTGTCTGTGCCTTTTTGTCATTATCCTTGGCAGCTGGTGGTCCCTTCCTGCTCTTGGCAGCTGGTGGCCCCGTCTTGCCTTTGCCAGCTGGTGGTGCCTCCTTGCTTTTGCCAGCTGGTGGTGCCTCCTTGCCTTTGCCAGCTGGTGGTGCCTCCTTGCTTTTGCCAGCTGGTGGTGCGTCCTTGCCCTGGCCAGCTGGTGCTCCCTTTTTGGCTTTGCCAGCTGGTGCTCCCTTTTTGGCCTTGGCAGCTGGTGCAGGCACACTGGCTGTGTGGACGGGTGTCTTCTCAGAGCCTCTCACAACCGCAGTCGCTGCAGAAACGACAGTGGCCGTGGACTAGGTGGCTGAGGTGCTAGCCTGGGTCCTCACCACCCTGGCCCGAAGTGAAGGACGGAGGGGGGAGGAGTGGCAGGGAATAGTTCAAGGGTGGAGAGGAAAAGCTTTTTAGGGACACTGGGGCTGGATGAGGGTGAAGATTTGGGAGTGGAGGAAGAGGGAGTGGTGGTACGAGGTGTCTTTCTGCTGTGTTTGGGTGCAGGTGCATGGGCTGGATGCTGACGTGAGGTAGATGGCTGTTGGGTGTATGAGTGTTTGCGTTTGTGTACTTTGGGAGGAGGGGGCACAGACACAGTGGGAGAGGACACAGGGGACGTGTACATGGATGTGGGGGCAGTGACTGCCAGTGAGGTGCGTGCACTGATAGGCGTGATGGTGATGGGGGTAGTGGATGAGGATGTAGTGCATGCAGGTGTGAGTGGAGATGCTACTGGGAGGGAGGTGGACGAGGAGGCAGTGGATGTTGGTGTGTCTGCACCTGGATGGTGCTTGTGTGAGTGCCAGTGGGATGAAGTGTGGTGCTTGTGTTTGCCTGAGTCACTTCTGTGTGTTGGTTTGGGTGCATGCTGGTCTGATGGTGTGCTTGGGATAGGCTGGGGTTGAGGGGAATGGGACTGGTAGAGGAAGTTGAAGGGGGAGGCTAGAGACAGGGACAATGGCTGCATAAGGGAGTTGGCCAGAATATGGAATGATCTCTGTTGGGCCGCCACACCAGAGTGAATGCCCTCCAGGAATGCATTTGTTTGTTGCAAGTGCCCTGCCAGACCCTAGATGGCATTCACTCTGGTTGACTGCCCAACAGAGATGGATTGCAGGAGGTCAATAAACTCCTCACTGAGGGCAGCAGGGCAGTCTGGGGCAGGGCCTGAGGTGCCTGGGGCGAAGGAGATGCCCACCCTGCTGGGTGAGCGGGCACTGGAAACATGCTGAGGGGCTGATGGGAGGGCGGTGCTGGTACAGGGAGTGGCGGCTGTACCTGTAGTTGGGGTGGCCACAGAGGTGTTCGCCACCAACAGGGAGCTTCCAATGGAGGAGGTGTCACTGTCCGAACTGTCCCCTAGGTCTCCGCCGTGGTGCTCCCCTCGCCTTCCGTCTCACTGGTGCCCTCACCGTCTGTGGATTCGGCCTCATGGGCTATGTGGGATTCAGCTCCCTACATCGCCAGTGCCTCTGCTCCTCCCCCAGATGATCCTAATGCACACAAGTAAAGGGTGACAAAACAAAAATGGGGGGGAGAGACAGAGGATACACTTGGTCACTGCCAGCAACAACACCACCGTTGGCGTACACAACACACAGGGAACAGTCCTATGCACTAGGCCATGCACTACCAGTTACAATGCTAGTCACCATGCCATGGAGTACAAGGCCTGACGCCAATAGCAGCACACCTGAAACCCACAGGACCCTACCCAGTAGTAGATGCCCACTAGTATATTTGGGGTTGGAGTGCATCAGAGCCTGCCCAACAATGGACCTACCCTGCTATGTTCGTCCTGGCCTATGGGCACCCACAGGCCCACATCCCCCACCCAGATAACACCTCACCACGTGCAATTTTAAGATTCTGAAACTGTACTCACTCCCTTGTGGCTGCTGTGATGCCTTCAAGCACCCATCCAACTCCAGATAGGCCAGGATGCGGAACATCAGAGGGGTCAGGGTTCGATGGGCACCCCTTCCTCATTGGGAGGCTATCTCAAGCTGGGCCTCCGTCGTCTTCCCTGCCCAGCTGTGTAGGTCCTCCCACTGTTTGCGACAGTGGGTGCCCCACCTGTCAAAGACCCCCAGGGTCCGCACATCCTTGGCGATGGCACGCCAAATACACTTTTTCTTATGGGTGCTGACCTGCAGACAATGATACACAGGAAATGGGATCAGCCATACCGTCCAGCCTGTTACACTCATGGCCCAACATATCCCTCCCATCCCCTTACGCACAGACATTGACCACCATACATGCAGCACTCTGCCCAGGACCCTTCAGCCACCCCCCCTTTACAGGAGGCTTACACACACAGCACTCCATGCATTCATGCCCATGCATCGTGCTCACAGTGTACTCACCTGTTGGTCTGGAGGACCATAAAGTAAACAGTACTGGGGTAGGACCCCATCCACTAGTCTCTCCAACTCCTCCGAAGTGAAGACAGGGGCCCTTTCTTCAGACACTCGAGCCATGGTCACTTCCAGCAGCACTTGCAATGTAGGTCCTCTCCTGTTGAAGGTCAGGTAGCAAGTGAGTGAACAGATAGAAAATTGCGGTCACGTCTGCAGCGGTGCATACCGTCACCCCCGGCGTACATCACCATTGGCTACTGGAACCCATAGGGCCCAATGATAACCAATGAGGTGTTGCACGGTGGTCCTCGACCGCCTCCCGCAACAGAGCACAACGTCAGCAAAATTACCTCATTTCCACTTGTCCCTCCACACAGGTCAGGCAGCTGCCATTTCAGGGGGGAACAGGCCATGGCACCTAACTGCGTCACAGCAGACATAGGCTCATTTACTGGACTACATGTTAACATACTGTTTCTCTCACAACATGCAAGGCATTTTACTCTGAGGATATGTGTGAATATGACCATCTGTTCACCGTTTTTCACCCTAGAGTTCTACCGCTGAGGATGAATAGTAGATGGAGACATAACCCCGTTTACAGACCCCTGGTGAACCTGGCAACAATGGAGGATGGGCACATTATCCTCACCTACAGACTTGATAGGGTCACAATCACAGGGCTGTGTGCCCAATTGGAGCCTGACCTGATCTCAGCTAACCATCACCCCACTGGGATCCCCCCTCTTGTGCAAGTCCTATCAGTGCTCCATTTCTTGTCAATTGGCTCCTTCCAATTGACAGTGGCCATGGCAGCAGGGATGTCACAGCCAATGTTCTCAATAGTACTGACCAGAATGTTGTCTGCCCTCTGGTCAGTGCTATTGAAACACATGCACAGCTACATCGTTTTCCCCCAGGTGGAGGTTTTGGCCACAGTGACGGCTGACTCCCATGCAATGGGACATATCCCCAACATCATTGGTGCTATTGATGGTACACATATTGCCTTTGTCCCCCCGCGGAGAAATGAACAGGTGTACAGAAATCGAAAGAGCTTTCACTCTATGAATGTGCAGATAGTGTACCTGGCGGACCAATACTTCTCCCATGTCAATGCAAAGTATCCTGGGTCTGTGCATGATGCCTATATCCTGAGGAATAGCAGCATCCCATATGTGATGGCTCAACTCCAGAGGCCCCGGGTGTGGCTAATTGGTGAGCCCATGGTCCTCACCCAGTGTATGTTGGTATATGGGTGTGAGGTTGGCCCTAAGGGTGAGTGTCTGGCTAACAGGTATCCCTCGATGTTTGCAGATGACTCTTGTTATCCCAACCTCTCATGGCTACTGACCCCAGTGAGGAATGCCAGGACAAGGGCAGAGGAACGTTACAGTGAGGCACATGGGTGAACAAGGAGGATCAATTGGCGCACCTTTGGCCTCCTGAAGGTCAGTTTCAGGTGCCTCCATCTGACAGGTGGATCCCTGTGATACTCACCCAAGAAGGTCTGCCAGATCATCATTGCATGTTGCACAACCTAGGCTTGAGATGCCAGGTGCCTTTTCTGCAGGAGGATGAGGCTGGAGATTGTCGAGTGGCAGCGGTGGAGCCTGTGGACAGTGACGAAGAGGAGGCAGAGGAAGAAGATGTGGACAACAGAACAACTATGATACAACAGTACTTCCAGTGACACACAGGTAAGACACTGTAACCTCACCTTCAATTGCTGTATTGTGAAGTGATTTTTCTCTTGCTGGCTGCTTTTCCCACTACAAAGGCCACGTATTGGACCCTTTAACATGTCTATCTGCAGATATTTGTGCCCTCCTGTGGCTCCTGGTGTATAGACTGCAGCACATTACAGGTCATACCTATGTATATATCACTGTACTGTCTATTTGCAATGTCTACAGATTGTTAAACAACTACATCCTTAAATCGTTTACATACTCCATACTTGTTTTCTCCAAGGGTGTTTATTTCAGTGCTGAGAAGTAAATGGGGATGTGCAATGGGCTTGGGTTATGGTGGAGGAAAGTCCAGGATAGCGTCCAGTCTATTGGTATCACAGGTGCATTGTCCAAGGAGGCATAGGAAGGGGAGCAATGTCATTTGAAGGTGGATAGGGTGATAGTGTGGGACACAAGGGTGACAATCAGGAGAGTCTTATTTCCTGGCGGGGGTCGTGCTAATGTTCTCTGGCTTCTGCATGGATTGCAGGGACCATTTGCAGGGTAGTTCTTCTTCTGCAGGGGGAGGGGTGCTGGTGGCCTGTTGGTTCTCTGGCGGGGCGTCCTGTCTACTAGTGTCAGCGGAGGTGGAAGGCTGCTCATCAGTGTGGCTAGTGTCAGGGGCCCGTTGGTGTGCCACAGCTTCCCTCATGGTGTTGGCCATGTCTGTCAGCACCCCTGCCATGGTGACCAGTGTGGTGTGGATGTCCCTCAGGTCCTCCCTGATCCCCAGGTACTGTCCCTCCTGCAGCCGCTGGGTCTCCTGTGACTTGGCCAGTATCTGGCCCATTGTCTCCTGGGAATGGTGGTATGCTCCCAGGATCCCTGCAAGTGCCTTGTGTAGAGTCGGTTCCCTGGGCCTCGCCTCCCCCTGTCGCACAGCAGTCCTCCCATCTTCCCTGTTGCCCTGTGCCACTGTCCTCTGAACCGTGTGCCCACTGCCTCTGGCCCCATGTCCCTGATCATTGTGTTTGTGGGGTCCCTGTAGTGATGGACACACTGCTGATTGACGTGTCCTGGGGACAGTGGTATGGGCCCGCTGGGTTGGTACTGTGGTGGTGTTTCCTGAGGGGGGAAGCTCTGTGGTGGGTTGGGACTGTGCCTGGGTAACTGACTGTCCAGAGGTCCCTGATGGGCCAGGTTGGTCATCCTGATCCAGGCGTGCAGAGCTGATCTCATCACTGTGGGCCTCTTCTGTGGGGGTGTGGATGTTGCTGGCACCTCCTCTCCGGTGATGTTGTGTGGGGGTCCTGTGGGGATGTAAATGCATTGTTATTATTTCTGCGTGTGACATCTTGTGCATGGGTATGTTTCCCTCTATGATAATTATTACCAAGGCAGCTTTTGCTTGTGTGAGTTGTTATTTGGTTGGCTAAGTGATTGTCACTAGTGTGCATGCTGTGGTGATGGGTGTCCATGCAGGGCTGTGAGTGGTGTCCAGGCATTGTTTTTGCATGCAGTGCTGGGAACTGGGATGGGTGGGTTGTGATGGTGGGGTGTATGTGAGGTGGTGCTGTGATGGGGTGAGGGTAGGGTTGGGGGTATGTGATGGCATGTAGGTAGGGGGAGGTGATAGTAATAGAGATTTGACTTACCAAAGTTCAGTCCTCCTGCTACTCCTGCCAGGCCCTCAGGATGCAGTATTGCCAAGACTAGCAACTCCCATATTGTTAGTTGTGGGGGAGGATGTGGGAGTCCACCGCCAGTCCTCTGTACAGCTATCTGGTGTCTTGCAACCACGGAACGCACCTTCCCCCATAGGTCGTTCCACCTCTTCCTTATGTCATCCCTTGTTCTGGGGTGCGGTCCCACGGCATTGACCCTGTCCACGATCCTACGCCATAGCTTCATCTTCCTTGCAATGGATGTCTGCTGCACTTGTGATCCGAACAGCTGTGGCTCTACCCGGATGATTTCCTCCATCATGACCCTTAGTTACTCCTCTGAGAACCTGGGGTGTCTTTGCGGTGCCATGGGTGTAGTGTGTGTGGTGTGTGTGAGTGTGTGTGGGGTGATGTTTTGGGGTGTGTGCTGTGAGGTGCGTGGATGTAGTATGGGTGATGGTGTTCTGTGGCTCTAGTTCTGTGGGTGCTCCTGGTGTGTCTCTCTCTCTCTCTCTGTTGTAAATTGTTTGTAGTGGTAAAGGGTTGCATAAACAAACAGCTAAATCATTGTAGCATGATCACAAGTAACAATTTTCTTGAAAAATCTGAATGGTACATGTCACCATCTAAGTTCATAAGCCCTATCCCATTTCTAAGTAAGCATTTAGCATTTTCTGTACTACCTCTGCCCAGATATGTTAAATTTATCAACAATCATGGTTTACACATATGAATACGACTAGACTCAGGAATGGAACTACAGAAGGGTCTTGAAAACTGTTACAGTTAGGAACACTAAAACGTTTGCCCAGAGTGCATCATTAAAAGCTCATTACATCAGTTGTCGTCAGTTGTGCAGAGCCCATGAAGAGAGAAAATGGGCCATTGGACAAGATGGGATAGATGAATACAGAAGTGAATGAAAGAACAGCATCTTTTTTTATCGAGTATGACATTTTCACGTAAAATCTGGACCAACTAAATGATGTTATTTAACACAATTCTATGCATCATACTAAACGTGTTTCAACTGCAATCATGCTAATGTGTTAATACATTATTTGAATATTGGATCCAACATAAAAATCATTAATATTTATTTTTCCTAGAAGATATAGACTAAGAGAAATGCACGCTTACCTGAGCCATTGAGTTCAATGAGATTTGAAGGGGTGCTAGTAATTCAAATAATTTGGAAATAGTCTGAGATCTCTAGGCGTGCCTCTTCCGAAACAAATCCATTTGTAAAAGCTGTTTGCTGTCACCCTGACGGAAAGAACATAGTTGGCTCCAGTATATATTCATAATGGAAGCTCTCGCACCACATCTTCTCATTTGATACCAGCAGTTTAACTTGCCTCTGGTTCCCAGTAGTGGTCGAAACAATGTAATACAATCAGGAGTCTTTGCAACAATCCGGCACTGCTAAGCGTCAGAAATGTTGGGCCAGAGTCAGAGATTGATCCAACCAAAACTCTTCTGAACATTTGGAAACTAGGTCTGTAGGGGAAATTGCCCTGTAAGGGCCTCAGTGAGTGATCCCAGTTAATTCAGATGTGGCCAATAACATAATTCCTCCCCCTCCCCCCCACCCCCATCAAATTGAAGAGTCTCAGGGAAGTAGGGACTAGAGTAGCAAATATCTTCACATAATTCGTTATTTTAAAGGAGACCCTCAGGATCTTGTAAACTCCAAATAACACCGCCCCTTGAGTTACCGGAACCCATGATCTCTTTGAGTCATTTTTTTCAGTTATTAGAAAGATTTCCGGGCCGCTCTGTAGTGTGTGTCTTGTTCTTTATGGAATGAGGTTGCATCAGGAGATTCTTCTCTCTGATGCAGTCTCGTTCCAAATTCGTTTTGGAATGTTTTCTTATGTTTACCTGGGTGAGAGGCAGTTACGCTGAACCTCTCACCTGGACCGGCGCCTGGCCGTGACTCTCCGCGCTCTTAATCTTATTTAATGTAATAAACCTCAAATTGGAAAAATTCACCGGAGGCTTCTCTTCTTGCGCCACCACAGCACTACACGCTCCTAATTAGGACCTGTGTCAGTTTGCCTTTGCTTCCCAGGTGCAGACTGAGGACGGCCTATTGAAGAGATGAATGATTATTGTTACTATTGTTTTTTTGTTTTTTTTAAATAAATTAATCTTGATTGAAACAGGTACTTAAAAAGTCAGTCGACCTATATATACGTTTTGGTTGGCCCTACACCTAGTTTTAAACAGTCACTGTTAAGAGCACTCTAACACGTTTACACCAATTTACTTTGATTTATTGCCAAGCAGCTAATCATGCTTGACGTGTCTCTTTCTTGGTAAAACGCACCTGTGCTCCATCAAAAGTATTTAACTGTCGAATTTTAAATTAAGTTTATGTCAAATCAATCTATCTATCTATCTAAAAAAAGGGACGAGCCTTCAAGACTGCTTGCTATCCAGGATTCTTCAATACTTTACTTTTGCAGCGCTTTTTTAGGATTGGCCGACGTTTAGCGCTCAGGACGCGCTTTGGCAAGAATGAACCTTGCTGTTTTGTGCATGAATAGATAAAGTTTATAATTTCATATAAATACACCAAAAACAATTTGGCCTGTTCATGATCAGCAAAATTTCACAATTCAATTACTATTACAACTTGCATCGGTAAAATCTAGTACAAAACAACAGGGGAATGGATTGTATGTCAGCCCCACCAGCAGCCTGACAGTCACCTGATCAACTAACCTTGGAACGGAGTAAATAGAAAAAGGGTTCTAACACGTCACATTTCATAAGAAAAAGTAAAGTTCTCCCAGCTCAAACGCTGTTTGGTACAGAAAGAAGGGATATTTTGAAACATCTACCACCTTCCCTGACAGGCAATAAAAGGAAGGAGAAGCACTGGAGGAGTACAAGGAAACCACAAATAAACTTGATACGAAGTGTGAGGAAAAAAAAGTAAGGAAAAGACATTGACTTTTGAAGAGAGGCCAATTGACAAAAGAAACAGTAAATAATTTTGTGACTAAATTAAAGGGATTGGAAGCAACTTGGTACAACAACACATTCCATGATGTAATGCTAACTGACCAGGGCTGCAATACATTTCCAGCAAGAACAAATAACAACAAGCATTTGCAATCCAATCGGTCTCGCTTTTGCTTGAATTAGATCTATTGGCGTTTTAAACTCCTAACCGGACTTTTCTTGCACATAAACTGAAAATAAAAAGTAGGACAGTGTCACATAAGTGAGCCCACGGCTGCCATGAGCATGAATGAAACACACAAAAGGAAGCAGAAGTTCACTCTGAGCCAAACGTATCTGCAAAAGTGCAAATATCCATGTAACCGGCAAAAGTGCAATTATCCATGTAACAGGGTCAATGTCATGCAAAGTGCTCAACTACTGCCCAGCGAGATCGTGCTGTGTAGGAAATAAAAAGGAAAAGTAGTCCAGAAGCCATGCAGAAAACATGGAGCCTCGTATGTTTTCAATAGTTTACCGGTGCTCTAGAGGAGGGCTAAACACTGGGAAAGGCATGACATGTGTATGCCGTTCACTAATGAAATCAAGCAAATTTTAGAAGATAAGTCCACAAACAAACCAAACTGATGGGCGCAACATGGGCGTGGTTAAAAGCACACAGAGAGATTACAACAGGGGCCAGAGCGCTTGCACACTTGAACCTAAAAACGTTGCTAACAAAGGATTTAATGTTGGACCAGGCAGTTGAGATAGCTAAGTATTTTAACCGAGATTTACTAAAGCTTGTGTTGCCCTTGCATCATGCAAAGCAACACAAGACCTTAAATCAAATTTACTAAGCCATGCAAAGGCACCTTGCTTTACACTGCCTTAGAAATGCTTTCCTAAGGCAGAGGTAAAGTGTGGACATAGGTGGAGTGCGGGCTTTCCCATGCATCCACCAATGGTTTTTGGAGCATTCCCAGATTTACTATGATTTGTAAACCTGGGAATGCGTCAAAATGCTATGCCATTCCAACAGAGGTGTAATGAGGAGAAATACATCTATTTCTCCTCAATGTTTCTTTCTATGGGGGTCATTCTGACCCTGGCGGTCTTTTCGCAAGACCGCTGAGTTACCGCCGCGGTGAAGACCGCCGGCCGCGGCGGTATGCCGCTGCGCGTATTCCGACCGCTGGCAGCGTTCCGCCGGAAAACCGCCAGCAGCCACACTGGCGGTCGGCGGGAAAGTGGAGACTGGTCAACCTCCACCGCCACGCCAGCAGAACACCGCCCACAGAATTACGACCCACATTTCTGTGTGGCGGTCTTCTGTTGGCGGTCTTCTGTTGGCGGTCTTCTGTTGGCGGTCATGTCCCTATGGCTCCCATCGCCTCCCGGAGGACCAACGCACAAGGTGAGTTGATCGTCCGTGAGGGGAGGGGGTGGGGGGGTGTTGTGTGATGTGTGCGTGCACGGGGGTGTGCGTGTGAGTGTGTAGAGGGGGTGTGTGAGTGCGTGTATGCGGGCGGGGGGTGCTGCTGTGTCAATGGGTAATGTGTGCAGTTCGGCGGGTGCACATGTCTGCATGTATGTGTGCGGGTATGTGTCCCCGTCGTGTATGTGTGTGTGTAGGGGGTGTGTATATGTGCATGTTGGGGGTGTGTGCATGTCGGGGTGCGTGTATGTGCATGTCGGGGTGGGGGTTTGTAACATCTCTGAGGGTGGCAGGGGGGTGGAGGGTGTGGGGGGAGGACTAGTGGGGGGTGGGGGAGACCCCTATCAGTGCCAGGGAAGGAATTCCCTGGTCCCGATAGTGCCTACCGCCATGGTTCGCATGGCGGTTCCCGACCGCCAGAAACCGTGGCGGTAAGCAGGGTCATGATACCCTTGGCGGTCTTGGGTCGACCGCCGGGCTGGAGAGCGCAACCTCCAGCCCGGCGGTCATGACCGCCGTGGCGGTCGGAGTGGTGAAGTTGCGGTCGATCGCGGCGGTGACCGCCGCGGTCAGAATGCCATTTTTTTTACCGCCGGTCTGGTCGCGGTCCGACCGCCGCCTCTCTGCCGACCGCCAGGGTCAGAATGAGGGCCTATATCTGTTGCAGAGGGAAATGCCTCTGAAGGTTCTTTATGTGCAGGAAGGTGAGTCCTGTTCTTCTCAGAAAGTCCGGGGGCTGAGAAAAAGAGGGGGGTAAAAAAAAGTAAAGTGGGTAAAGTGTGTTTCCCATGTTAATTCCCATGGACTCTTTAGATAAGCCTGCAGCCCAAACCGCGGAATGGAACTGCACCACATTTGGCAGAAAGGAAGCTTTTGGTCTGCAGATCACCCTTTTTCTCATTTAGGCCCATATTTATACTTTTTGACGCTAAACTGCGCTAACGCAGTTTAGCGTCAAAAAAATTTGCGCCGTCTAACGCCATTCTGAAGCGCCATGCGGGCGCCGTATTTATGGAATGGCGTTAGACGGCGCAAGCAGACCGGCGCTGCCTGGTGTGCGTGGAAAAAAACCACGTAGACCAGGCAGCTCCGGCGTTGGGAAAAAATGACGTTAGGGCGTCTTAAAATGGCGCAAGTCAGGTTGACGCTAAAAAATCGTCGTAACCCGACTTGCGCCATTTTTTTTCGATGCCCATCCCCCATCAACATGACTCCTATCATTGTAAAGATAGGAGTCATGCCCCCTTGCCCAATGGCCATGCCCAGGGGACTTATGTCCCCTGGGCATGGTCATTGGGCATAGTGGCATGTAGGGGGGCACAAATCAGGCCCCCCTATGCCACAAAAAATAAATAAAAAAATACTTACCTGAACTTACTTTAATGTCTCTGGGATGGGTCCCTCCATCCTTGGGTGTCCTCCTGGGGTGGGCAAGGGTGGCAGGCGGGGTCCCTGGGGGCAGGGGAGGGCACTCTGGGCTCATTTTGAGCCCACTTGTCCCTTAACGCCATCCCTGACCCAGGCGTTAAAAAGCGGCGCAAATGCGCGTTTTTGGCCACGCCCACTTCCAGGCGTCATTTTTGCCCGGGAGTATAAATTCCACGTAAAGGCCTGGGAGTCATTTTTTAAGACGGGAACGCCTCCCTTGCATATCATTAACGCAAGGAAGGGGTTCACGCTAAAAAATGAAGCACACTCCGGGCACTTTGGCGCCCGAAGCGTCTAACGCCATAGTATAAATATGGCATTAGTTGGCGTTAGTTTAGCGTCGAATTTGCGTCGAAAAAAACGACGCAAATTCGGCGCAACCAGAGTATAAATACGGCCCTTAGTGTACATCTGTTCAGCAGTTTAAGAGAAATCAAAGGAAATCCATTTTGTACATATAGGGTCATGACAACTTTGTGAATACTCCTGATCTTGTGCAGAGATCTCTTTGGCTGCCGACAATTCAACCAGGAAGTGTTGACAGGCAATTTGAGACTCAGCTTCAGCTGTGTTTCAAAAACAACTGTAAAACAATCAAAGAAAAAGGGGCTGCTAACATAGGGGCAGGGGAAGAGATGAAAGCATTGCTCCTGCATGCAGGGAGCTGCTATTTGTAGCAGTTCCCAGTGCTCTGGAGCAATGCCAGCTCCCGCAAAGATGGGAGCCGATGGGACCACGGGGCATTGAGGTTCCCAATGGCCCCCATAACTGTTTACAGGGCACCCTGGGTGGGGCCGAGGCACCCATGAAAACGTGGCCAGGCCCCCAGGGCATGGGGTCTCTACAGCCAAAAATGGCCTGGGGAGGGGGGAACTCGTGGGCGACCTTAGACCTTGGACCTTGGACCTTGGATCACTCCTGTGTTCAGGAATCCAGAGGGGAGTTCTTCCACATGACTCCTCATTAAAACTCCTTGTCCTTGGCAACCTGTCTTCCCATACCCCTTTATCTAAAGCCAACACTACACTCTTCATTAACTGCAAATAAAGAAATAGGCAGAGAGAGCCAATCTCCACTTTGAAGGTTAAACACAGAAAAACATTTCGGGCCTAAACTCCAGCCAACTTAGCATAGAATTCAGTGCACATGTGAATACATGATTATACTTATATATCTTGATAGATCCTGAAGAAAATTACTCTAATAGCAGCCGGATTGGGCACCAACACACCATTCTTGTCCCTTATCTTTTGAATAATTTTGCCATTTGAATGATCCTTTACTCTAAACAAGAGATTCAGCCTCATGTCTTCGCTATTCTCAAAACTGGCCATCTGTCAAGTGCAGCAGTTTTTAGCTGCCCAATTCCCAATTTTCTGCTTGAGAGATGCCCTAAGAGCCACAGCCTGTTCTAGCAAGGTCTGCATCTGAGTTGCATCCCCTAAAACAAAACAACAGTATGCCTCAATTTAGATTCTAAATCCCCAAGAGATTGGAGGGCCTTCGAGCCAGTCGAAGTAGTGGTCTTGCCTTGTCGAGCGGCAATTTGAATTGTTTGCCCCTGTAGGATGCCACGCATGTGTCCCAATTTACCGGAAGTGATGACAATAAGCATGGTAAATTCCAGAAAGTCACGAAGGTAAGAAGTCATAGCATCATCATAGTCTGCCTCTAAAAGCAGTTTGCGTTTGAATGTCTTGCGCTCAGGCCCTGCTACCTGGTTAGGCCCAGTTGATTATATCAATAATGATAATGAGTTATGATGCGCTACAACCCTAGGATTAAGAAAAACCTTAGAAACTGAGACTATCAAATTACTGGCAAGGAGCATATCCAAGAGCGAGACACATTTATGAGGGGCTGAGTAATACATAAACCCTGACTACCCACAGTGTCCCCACTAGAAGCGCCCCTCACAGAAATAAAAAAAATAAAATGCTGAATCCACATTCGGGCATAGAGTTATATTGAAACCCTCCCATACAATATAGGGTGTGTGTAAAATAAGTATAAAACGCAGGCCATGAAAACTTAATATAAAGCAGGAATTCTTTATTGAAGAACATCCATAGGAGAGACCTCATCCACAGCCAACAACAGATCAACGGCTTCTCCGTCTCCTATGGTAACAATCAAGCATTCTAAACATGTTACAGCACAGCATAGGAACTAGGGTTCTACAACATAACTGAGATACAGAATCATGCTTCCTCACCCCTAGATACAGAACACCACATCACCTCCCTTGCACACCAAAAGAAAGCAAAAGATAGTAAGAAGCTGTACAAGACACTTAAAAGGTACTCTTCAATGTGAGAAATACTTAATTGACATAATCCCTTGGGTAGGGCAGTACCTTCTTTGTAATACATGGTATCCCTTTCATAGTTCTTTTTCTTCTGAAACATAGTCATCGCAGTTCTGACATTTTGCTACTCTGTTTCCCATCCATTCTGGGAGACTTAATTTTTACCCAATCTCCAACATGTACCACTGTTTTCTTAACTGCTTTTCTCAAATCATACAATTTATTTCCTTTTCTCTATTCTCTGGTTTTCTTTCTTTCTCAGCCTTTTATTCTGCCAACACTGTCATCTACACTTCTCCTTTTCTCAGTCCCCCACATGGAAATCACTTCAGTATTAGTAACTCTTCTTTTGAACAGCATAAACAGATTCACTCCTGTTGAGAAGTGTGGGGTAAAACGATATTCACCTAGCTTCTTTTTTATTGCCATTTCCCAATCCAAACCAGACACTAATGCTTGTTGTAAGGTTTCTTTCAAAACCTTCACAAATCTCTCAACAACTCCATTGCTCTCAGGTTAATACAGTGCTGCTCTTTTATGTTTTATACCTGTAGTCTTAAAAAAATCCTCTACCACCCTAGATGTAAACTGTACCCCATTGCCTGAGAGTACTGTCGTAGAAAATCCTTCTGTCTCAAAAAATTCCTCCAAAAAGTCTATGACAATTCTCGATTTTATCGAATTTAGAACATTAATTTCAGGCCATCAAGAATACATGTCTAGACCTATTAACACGTAGCGATTCTGAGATCTCACTCTGACAGGGCCCAAATTGTCTATTGCAACATCTGACCACGGACAACAAGCATGCTGCCTCACTACCATTGGTTGAGTCCTACATTTCAGAACTCTGTCACTGCATGAACATTCTACACACTTTCTAACATCTCTTTCAATGTTCACATCCATTGTAGGCCACCATTATGCGTCTCTCATTCTTTCCTTTTTTTTTTTGCGATTCCCATGTGACTCGCTTGGGCATTACTTATTAATCTCTCTCCTAGCTCGCACGGGAGAATCAGCTTGCCGCCAAGCATCATTAATCCATCCACCACAATTAATTCATCTCTAGCTTGCCATTATCCTTTTATTTTTTTCTTCACAATCCTTCTTTCTATTGCAACCCTCATTAACCATTATACTGACTTTTTGTAAAATAGTGTAATTTCTCAAATATTCTCTCCATTCCTCCTCAGAGACTAATCCTTCTGCAATCACACATACTTAGATTTTTCTCATCAAATTCTTGTCCAGCAAACCATTCACCATCTTCATTATTTTCACTTTCAGCATCACCTAGACTGGATACACAGTCAGCAACAATATTATTGATACTGGTTAAAAAGGAAACTGTGAAGTCAAATTCTTGCATTGCTACCACCCATTTTCGTATTCTGTGAGACAGAAAGTCTATGTCCTTTTTGATAAATACTTGCTTAAGAGGTTTATGATCAGTTGGAATCTCACATTTTCTTCCCCACAAAAATTGTCTCAGTTTTTGTACTGCCCAAAAAACTCCTAGTGCTTCCTTCTCAATGACTGAGCAATTGTTTGAGATCCCCTCAGAGATCTGGAAATAAACAATATAGTTATTTCTTCTCCATCAATTTGCAATTTTCTGCTCTAAGGATAAGATCAGCAGTTTGTTATCTTGACAACACTTCCCTTAACCTACATTCATCTTCCTTAGGATCCTTTCCACCTAGAAGCACATCATCCTGATACATTCTGACTCTTCCCACACCCCTCAGAATTCATTCATTCTGAAATACCGAGGCTACAGGCATTAAGCCAAAGGCATTCTTAAAAATTTGAACGTTCAAAAGGAGTGATAAAAGCTGTTAGATCTTGGGAAACAGGGAGCAATTTTAACTAATGGTAGGCTGATGATAGATCCAGAGAAGAAAAATGCTTCCCTCCATCAAGAGAACCTAGTAATTCACTAATGTTGGGAAGAGGCTAGTGGTCAACTACAACCGCTTTGTTGAGTTCTCTTAAAGTAATACAAAGTCTGGCCTCTCCATTAGCCTTTCGAGTCATAACAATTGGAGACGACCATTCAGTTGCCTCCACTTCCTGTATGATACCATTTTCAACCAGTTTATTCAATTCTTCTTTCATGCTTTCCTTCACCAACATAGGAACATTCCTAACCTTTGCTACTTTAGGTGATGCATCATGTTTCAGTTTTATAAAAATGAGTGTAATCTTTTAGAAAACCCAATTTGTTACAAAACACTTCAGGAAATACTTTAACCCAGCCTTCACTCCCAGCACACACAGATTCAACTGAAGGCATGTCTTTGAGACACACTGAATGATTTTGATTTGGATCCAATATATAGAAGTCTCTTTGGTGAAACTGATCAATGAGTCATCTTTCATCAAAATGTACATTTTCCCTGGGATTATCCTCCCTCCAAATTCAATTGTACCCCAGAAGTATCTTAACAGATGAATAGGTACACCTCTATAGCCTTTTGGTTTTATATATGCCACTTTATTCAATAGATTACTGTTCATAAAAGACTTTGGGTACTAAAGTTATTTTGGCTTCAGAGTCAAATAACATTTTAACAGGTGCAGAATTTACCGTGACCATTTCTAAAGGACCTTCTCTTGAAGATTCAATAACCTGAAGAATGCGGCCTCCTTCCTCCACACATTCTTCATTAAGATTAACTTCTCTTACCTTTTTCACATTTTTACATGACCTGCAACATTTTGTAAAATGGCCTTTCTGACCACACATTTTACATGTTGCTTTCCACCCAGGACAATCCTTAAAATTGGCTACATGCCTAGTGTTACCACACCATTTTTTTTTACCAATGACGCTTTCACTGTAGAACCTGTAATGTTTGTTGAGTTATATTGAATCACCTTCTCAGAATCACTATCATGCCTGTTAGAGGAGGTATTCTTATGTATTATTTCTACACATGCTTTTGAATGTTCATGCATTTTTGCAAGATAAATTACTTCCTGCAGCGAAGGAGTGTCCATTTGCCACAAGCTGTCCCTCGTTTTGTCTAAAACACAACCCAACATTAGTTGGTCCCTTAAACTTTCTTCTAGATTTACACCAAAATTGCATGTGGAAGCTAATCTGCATAGTTCTGTGATATACTGCTCCACAAATTCTTCGTGATGTTGCATTCTTCTCCCAAAATGATATCTTTCAATTACTGTACTGATTTTGGGAAGATAAATAAGTCAAAGTATTTTATACGAATTTCATATTCATTTAACCCCGAAGAATCACTCTCAGACAGATTCTGAAGATGCTCAAAAACCTCCCGTCCCTCTGATCCTAGGCAATGCATCAGGAAGGAAGTCTTTCTCTCAGCACTGAGAGATATCACACATACACGTGCATAATGTCCAATTACTTTCTTCCAATTTAATCAAGCAAAGGTGGGTCACCTGAAGATGATAGAAAGAAAAGAGGTGTAGTAACATTTTGCGTGGTTGATAAATGTCGGAACAGTAATACAACTACTAAAAAAAATAGCCATCAAAGGTGTGTTGTGCAGAAGAAATTGAAGTGTGCTAATCGCTGAGATTAGCCAAAAGTTGTCTTTATAGTGTTCATTGACACTTTGCTGGATAGATTCTAAAGGAAGAAAAAACATACTGATTGATGCAAGGGTGAGATTAACCAGAACATGGCCCTTTTGCATTAATTAGCAGCACTAGTCTTGCGAGCAACACAAGGCATATTTGACATGTTATTCACTGGCTGTGCACAATAATTTCACAGCTGTGTGCATCAGCGAGATAATTGTTCGAAGTTGTGCGCACCAGTGAATACATTTTCCTGCTGTGTGCTTTGAATCTGTAGCTGTGCACATCAGCGATCAGATTCCTCCACGAGTGTCCCTGTTGCTAGATCATGCTGACACTGGCTGCACTGTGCGCTCCCCTACGTCACTGCGCACATGCTTTGCCTGCGTCACTCTCTGCCTCCTCACTTTACCGTACTCGTGCAAGTGTCTCTTCACATGCCGCTTTTAAGTAATAAATGCACTGGTAAGACAGGCTGCGAGACAGCAGCGCAGTAGCGAGGTGTTCACACGAGGCTGGGTGCAAAACAGCTGTACGAGGAAGCTGTTCTCTTTGCTCGGAAGTCACGAGGCGGTGCACAAGGAGAGTCTGTTAAACTCAAGTGTACATTAATTTCCAACAAATAGCACGAGTCAAAGAGCAATTTGAACAGCTTGCTCAGAAATAAAAGAATATCAGGCAAGAAAAGTAAATAATAATAAATAAGTCGTAACTCAAAGAGTTATATAAATGTTTAAGTATTCAATACTTGCAGAACTGAAAGTGAAAACGAATCACCAATCCTAATGCAGAAATGGAGTTCATGTCCACAGTAATTCTTGAAGTGAAGTACTCTCTTTGAAGATTTCAAGGAGGTGAAATAGTATAGAAGATAGGCACTTTAAATGTTGAGGTCTCCCACATTAATGCAATAGAAGTCCAGGTATGGAGGGTTTTGTTTCCACAATCATTGCCAAATGTAAAATAAGTATAGAAGGCAGGCCAGGAAATCTTGATGTAAAGCAGGAATTCTTTATTGAAGTACATGTGTAGGACGGACATCATCCACAGCCAACAGCAGATCAACTGCTTTCAGTCTCCTATGGTAACAATCACACATTCTAAGCATGTTACATCACAGCATGGTAACTAGGATTCTACATCATAACTTGGATACAGAACCATGCTCCCTGATTCCTAGATACAAAACACCACAGGGTGTCCAGTGTTGAAGGTCTGACAGCAGAAAGTCGACATCTGGGGGTCATCTGTGTTTGGACCATAGACTACGCATATAGTACGATATAGTCTTTCCCTCTGGATGGTTGCCAAGAGCCATCCACATTATAATGTTATTCTGACCACTTCCCATCCCGAACAAGTAGTGCTACACTTCTCTGCACAGAGGAAAGAAATGACACTGACAATACTTTATAGCCAGGTTCCTTTAGCTGGGTGACTTCATCCCACTGAATTCCATATCAGAACATGCAGTTGCTAACCAGGAAACCTGCTATCAGGGATACTAACATTTGAGGTTTGACACCATAGGCTGGCCCTCAAGATTATAATTTGCGACCATTATAATTTATGATCAAAATGTGTAATGACAATACCAAAGAATTCCATTGTTCCCGCACAGAGCAGTAAGATATTTTCTCCCCATCATCAAGTGCCTTTTTCACACAAACCAAACCAAGATCCTCAAACACCCCAAACCCACCCTCCCACACCCCTAAGACCCTTGACTCCCTTAGCCATCGGGCCACCTAAGCAATGCCCAAGACAAAAATGACCAACCTTCCCAGATGGTGCAATAATAAATCTCTTGGCGACGAATAAGGTTCCCAATCAAAATAAAGATAGTTTGAGGATATTAGGTGGGCGTACTAGGATGTTTAAATGGGAAGCAGTGTGCTCCCTGAATCATAGAGCCAAAATCCCAGTCGCCTAAAGCAGAGAAGGCCTCTCAGAAAAGGTGAACTGTGAACACCCCTATGGTGGTCATCCTCCATACCTTCTGGATTACCCATGATCCTCAGATTATGGGGGTCATTCCAACCCTGGCGGCCGGTGATAAAGCGGCGGCCAACCCGCCAACAGGCAGGCGGTCAAAATAAAGGTATTCTGACCCTGGTGGGAACCGCCAACACAGGCCGCCACTTTAACACTCCGACCGCCATGGCGGGACAGACAAACACCGCGGCGGTCACCGCCAACAGGCAGGCGGTAGACAATGTACCGCCCACCCTATCACAACTCACCAATCCGCCACCTTTTCCGGGGTGGGAGCCCTGCCGATAAAAACACGGCGGAAACAGACTACGAATGGGAAAACGCTCACCTCTACACACTCCACGAGGACGGAGAACAGCATGGAACCCGAATTAAACATCCTACCAGCTATTGTCTACCTGCTCATCTACCACGAGTATGAACGCCGGCGCAGACGACAACGGTGAGTACTGCACCTACGACACAGGGGAGGGGGGAGGAGGAAAGCTTACGGGCACACACATATGCGCCCCCCCCCAACTATCTACACACCAATGCAGAGCACCAAGTCACAGTGACACCACCCAAACCCCCCGGAATAATGCAAAGACATAATTAAAGTGAGAAACAACATTTATGTATAAAAGAGGTTCTTTGAAGTCATGGTAAAATAGCAATATGAATTGTAAAAAATCAAGTAAGAACATTGCAAAACCGATAAACATAGTCAATAAGTCCTGCACAGTCACTTAAATTTCCACTGTCCGTGGGCCAAAGTGTATCAACACATGGGCAAAGCCCACACAGGAGACCTGAGTCCGTTGGAGAGAACACTGCTGGGGCATCAGATGATAAAACTACAGGCACCTCAGGGGGAAGGGAACGGGGGGCACCTCAGCCACATGAGTCCACAACGCCAGATCCACGAAGGGTCCACCATGCCCACTGTGCCATCCTGGGGAGTGCAAAGCCACAGTCTCACAAGTCTCTACAGTGGGTGGTCTGCCCACTGTGCCATCCTGGGGAGTGCAGAGACACAGGCCATCAGGTGGATCACAGACTCCACAGGTAATGGAGGAGGCAGGGTGCCCCGAGTGCAGCGTGAACACTAGCTCGACACAGAACCGGCACTGTCAATGGGCCAGCGGTGCTTGACAGGAAGGGCCCAGCGGAGCGGTGCTTGACAGGAAGGGCCCAGCGGAGCGGTGCTTGAGACGGCGGGGCGCAGCGGAGCGGTGCTTGACAGGAAGGGCCCAGCGGAGCGGTGCTTGACAGGAAGGGCCCAGCGGAGCGGTGCTTGACAGGAAGGGCCCAGCGGAGCGGTGCTTGAGACGGCGGGGCCCAGCGGAGCGGTGCTTGACAGGAAGGGCCCAGCGGAGCGGTGCTTGAGACGGCGGGGCCCAGTGGAGCGGTGCTTGACAGGAAGGGCCCAGCGGAGCGGTGCTTGACAGGAAGGGCCCAGCGGAGCGGTGCTTGAGACGGCGGGGCCCAGCGGAGCGGTGCTTGACATGAAGGGCCCAGCGGAGCGGTGCTTGAGACGGCGGGGCCCAGCGGAGCGGTGCTTGACAGGAAGGGCCCAGCGGAGCGGTGCTTGACAGGAAGGGCCCAGCGGAGCGGTGCTTGAGACGGTGGGGCCCAGCGGAGCGGTGCTTGACAGGAAGGGCCCAGCGGAGCGGTGCTTGAGACGGTGGGGCCCAGCGGAGCGGTGCTTGACAGGAAGGGCCCAGCGGAGCGGTGCTTGAGACGGCGGGGCCCAGCGGAGCGGTGCTTGACAGGAAGGGCCCAGCGGAGCGGTGCTTGAGACGGCAGGGCCCAGAGGAGCGGTGCTTGACAGGAAGGGCCCAGCGGAGCGGTGTTTGACAGGAAGGGCCCAGCGGAGCGGTGCTTGAGACGGCGGGGCCCAGCGGAGCGGTGCCTTTCTGCACGGCGGGGCCCTCTTCAGCGGTGTCTTTCTGCATGGCGGGGCCCTCTTCAGCGGTGTCTTTCTGCACGGCGGGGCCCTCTTCAGCGGTGCCTTTCTGCACGGCGGGGCCCTCTTCAGCGGTGCCTTTCTGCACGGCGGGCCCCTCTTCAGCGGTGCCTTTCTGCACGGCGGGGCCCTCTTCAGCGGTGTCTTTCTGCACGGCGGGGCCCTCTTCAGCGGTGCCTTTCTGCACGGCGGGGCCCTCTTCAGCGGTGCCTTTCTGCACGGCGGGGCCCTCTTCAGCGGTGCCTTTCTGCACGGCGGGGCCCTCTTCAGCGGTGTCTTTCTGCACGGCGGGGCCCTCTTCAGTGGTGCCTTTCTGCACGGCGGGGCCCTCTTCAGCGGTGCTTGTCCAGTCATTCAAGGGAGCCAGACCTGGCCAGGACTCCCTGCTTAGTCGCCCTCCGACCGTGCAGTTGCTGGACCCTTCTGTGATGGAGTCCTGGGCCCGTGGGTGTCCTCCCTCACACCCGGGATGGGGCTTGTGGGGCCCTCCTGGTCCGCGCCCCTGCTGGCTGACTTCTCCGCCCTGCTGCCCTTGCCCTCCTTCGATGAGGCTCTCTGGCCCTTGCCTCCCCTGGATGTTGTGGCAGGTGACGGCCCAGGACTTTGCTCCTTGGGGGCAGCCGTGTCAGTCTTCTCGCGGCGGCCCTTGATTTTACGGGTCCTCTTTCCAGGGGGGGGGGCTGGCTGTCTCCTTGCTGCTGGCCGATGTATCAGTGCTGGGAAAGGGTGGACTCCAAAACCCGTGCACAATGGTGACACTTGAAGCAGGGCTGGTGGTGGCTGAGGTGCTCTTTGGACTCTTAGCAGATGAAGGGGGTGGGTCAGGTGGGGCAAAGAGGTTAAGTTTGGAGAGGTAAAGTTTTTTAGGACCAATGTAAAGGGTAGGTGTAGTGGGTATGGGAGTGGAGGAAGAGGATGTGGTTGTAGGAGAGTCAGGTGTGCTGTCTTTGGGTGCAGGTGCTTGTGATGTAGGCTGTCGTGAGGTGGTTGGCTGTTGGGTGGGTGGCTGCCTGCGTTTGTGTGTCTTGGAAGAGGGGGTGACAGACACAGTGGGAGAGGACACAGGGGACGTGTAAATGGCAGTGGGGGTGGTGACTGCACGTGTGCGGACTGTACTGGAGATGGAAGTACTGGCTGATGGTGGTGTGCATGCAGGTGTGAGTGGAGACGTCACAGGGAGGGAGGAGGGAGACGAGGAGGAGGGGGACACAGGGGTGGTAGTGACTGTTGGCATGTCTGCATCTGGCTGTTGCTTGGGTGAATGCTTGTGTGATCTGTGGTGCTTATGTCTGGATGAGGTGCCCTTGGGTGTTGAGGTGTGTGCAGGCTGGTCTGATGATGTGGATGGGATAGGCTGAGGAACAGGAGACAGAGACAGGGTGGAGGCAGTTAGAAGAGAGAGGCTGGAAACAGGGACAATGGCTGCCGTCAGTGCTGAGGCCAGAGCATTGAACGATCGTTGATGGGCAGCCTGACCCGAATGAATGCCCTCCAGGTATGCATTGCTCCGATGCACCTCCCTCTCTACCCCCTGGATGGCATTCAAAAGGGTAGACTGCCCAACAATGATGGTCTGTAGGAGGTCAATGACCTCCTCACTGAGGGCAGCAGGGCTAACATGGGCAGGGCCTGAGGTGCCTGGGGCGAAGGAGATGCCCGCCTTCTTGGGCGAGCGGGCACGGAGCGAAGGCTGAGGGGCTGCTGGGAGGGCGGAGCTGGTGCGCTGGGTGGCGGCTGTACCTGTAGAGGCGGGGGGCCCGGATGTTGCCGCCACCGCTAGGGAGCTCCCTTCCGAGGACGTGTCGGTGTCGCTGGTGTCACCACGGGTCCCCGTTGTGGTGCTCCCCTCGCCCTCCGTATCACTGGTGACCTTGGTGTCTGTACCATGGCCCACCGGGGCCTTGTGAGTTGCAGCTCCCTCGTGCTCCGATGCCAATTCTCCTCCACCTGATGATGCTAATGCACACATGCACAAGAAGATAAAGAAAAAGGGTGGGGGGAGAAATAAAAACAGGTTGAGTGCATGCATTGTCAACACCGTTGGCGGAGAGGACAGACACAGGAGCCTCATGCACTACGCCGCGCAATCGGGGTACACTACTCAGTACTTGTGACTAGGCCAACAGGTCTATGGACAACAAATGCGCACACGGGTGATGCTGGACCATGGATTGCTGTACTTGGCACCCTACAGAGGTGGGGGGGGGCACAGGGCCATGCCTAAAGGAGGGGACTACACTACAGAAAGCGCCCTGGCCTAATGTCACCCACAGCCCTCCTCCCCCACCCAGACGCCTCCACTGCGTGGAAAGATAGCAGAATGTGCTGGTACTCACCCCCTTGTGTCTGCTGTGATGTCCTCACGCGCCCATCCAAATCGGGGTAGGCCACCGCCAGTATCCGGGACATCAGGGGGGTCAAGGTACGACTGGCACCCCTCTTACGTTGGGAGGCGATCCCCAGCAGTGACTCGGCGGTCTTCCTGGTCCGGCAGCGGATGTCCTCCCACCTCTTTCGGCAGTGGCTGCCCCGTCTGTTGTGGACCCCCAGGTCCCGGACGTCCTTGGCGATGGCACGCCAAATGTCGACTTTCTGATGGGCGCTGACCTATTTGACATGTACAGGGCGGGAAAGGAAATTTCAAAATTTTTCTGCATGTTAGATGTGATTGCCCCCCCCTCCCCAACCCTGCCATGTGGCACATGCTCTCATCTGTCGTGCCTTGCACTCCTCATTCGCTCCCCACCCCACCATCTTACATCCACCATACACAACCCAGGCATAGCCCATTCAACGTGCACCCAGTGTACTTACCTGTTGGTCTGGAAGACCGAAGAGTAGCGCATACTGGGGCAGGACCCCATCCACAAGTTTCTCCAACTCTTCTGAAGTTCTGTCAGTACTCTATTTTTTGGCAAGTGGGTCTTTTCAGACAACAGTGGCCATGTCATCAGGGATGTCTCAGCCTATGTTTTCTAAGGTTTTGTCCAGAGTGTTGTCTGCCCTGATGAAATACATGCGGAGATACATTGTTTTCCCTGAGGAGGGTGATTTGGCCACTGTGAAGGGTGATTTCTATGCCCTTGGACATATCCCCAACATCATTGGTGCCATTGATGGGACCCATGTGGCTTTAGTACCCCCAAAAGACAATGAGCAGGTGTACAGAAATAGAAAAAATTACCATTCGATGAATGTCCAGGTGGTCTGTTTGGCTGACCAGTACATCTCCCATCTAAATGCCAAGTTCCCGGGGTCAGTGCATGACGCGTATGTCATGCGAAATAGCAGCATCCCTTATGTGATGGAACAGCTACAGAGACACCGTGTGTGGCTAATAGGTGACTCTGGTTACCCCAACCTGTCTTGGCTATTGACCCCAGTGAGGAATCCCCGGACCAGGGCAGAGGAACGGTACAATGAGGCACATGGGCGAACTAGGAGGATTATAGAACGGACCTTCGGGGTCCTGAAGGCCAGGTTTAGGTGCCTGCATATGACAGGGGGATCCCTCATGTACTCACCAAAGAAGGTGTGTCATATCATTGTGGCCTGCTGTATGCTTCACAATCTTGCATTGCGACGCCAGGTGACTTTCCTGCAGGAGGATGGTCCAGATGGTGGTCTTGTAGCAGCTGTGGAGCCTGTGGAGAGTGAAGAGGAGGAAGACGACGGGGACAACACGGACAACAGGGACACAGTTATACAACAGTATTTTCAGTAGCACACAGGTAAGAATCACCCACGCCATTTTACATTTACTTCTGGCCTCCTGCATCTCTACTTTCTGTGTTTCCCCCCAGTTCCTTTTCACTGATTTTTGACTTTCCCTTCCCTTTTCAGAGCTGTATGACCCACAGCGTGACTTCTGCTTTGTTTGCCCATGGACTAATGCTTATTGACACTGGTATGTTGTCATCACAATGTAAATGAACATTATTGCACCGTTATGTGTAATACATTTGTAAAGAATACAAGCAGACTCCTGACATTTGAAGTGCAATTGGTGATTTATTTTAAGTGCTGCGTATAGGTCCATGATAGTAAAACGGTGATGGGTGGGGGTGGAGTAATGTCCATGGCAGAGTCCAGTTCTCAGTAGCACAGGTGCATTGTCCATATGCCTGTGGAAGGATGGAGCAGGGGCAGTTCAAGGTTGGACAGGGTGACAATGTGGGACAGTGGGATGACATCAGGGGGTATCGTTTGCTGGCGGGGGTCTTGGCATCCTACTCTGTCTTCTTGTGTGATCTCAGGTTCCGCTTGCGGGGTGGTTGATCTTCAGCAGGAGGTGGGGTTCTGGTGGCCTGTCGTGGTGTGGGGGCCTCCTGTCCACTAGCGCCGGCGGAGGTGGTAGGCTGTTCGTCGTCCGGGCTGGTGACAGGGGCCCTTTGGGGTGCCGTATGGTCCCGCAATGTGGTGACTATCTGGTTGAGGGCCAGGACGATGGTCCCCATTGCGGTACCGATGTTCCTGAGTTCGTCTCTGAACCCCATGTACCGTTCCTCCTGCTGTGCCTGGATCTCCTGGAACCTGGCCAGTACCGTCGCCATCGTCTCCTGGGAGCGGTGGTATGCTCCCATGATGGTGGTGAGGGCCTCTTGGAGAGTGGGTTCCCTGGGCCGGTCAACCCCCTCTCGCACAGCAGCCCTCCCAGTTGCCCTGTTTCCCCGGGCCTCTGTCCCCTGGACGGTGTGCCCACTACCACTGCCCCCAGGTCCCTGTTGTTGTTGGGGTGGTGGGTCAGCCTGGGTGCCCTGTAGTGGCGGACACATCGCTGATTGACGCGTCCTGGAGACAGAGGCATGGGCCCGCTGGGTGGGAGCTGTGCTGGTATTCCCAGAGGGGGTTGGGTCTGCTGTGGCCTGTGTCTGTGTGTGGGGAACCGACTGTCCAGAGGTCCCCGATGGTCCGGGCTGGTCATCAGGTTCTAGGTCGACAGAGCTGCTGTCATCACTGGGGGCCTGTTCTGGGGGCGGGATGGACAAATCTGGACCCTCCTGGCCGGTGTGTTGGCGTTCGGGCCCTGCAGGGGTAAAAGAGTATGGTTATTGCTTCTGTGTGTGCCATGGCATGCGATTTGTGGGTGCCCTTGTCCCCCAGTGCTGGCATTCCCTTGTGGGAGGAGTTGTGAGGGTGGTTTGTGGGGGGGGATGGGTATGTGCAGTGGTCATGCTTGGGTGATGGGTGTCCATGGTTTGTGTTGGCATTCAGGGATTGGTGTTGTGTTGGGTGGGTTGTGCTGGTGAGACATTGGCAGGGAGGATGTGTGCTGGGGGGTTGGGGGTGAGGGTGGGGGTGTGGGTTGGCATACTGGTGGTTGGGGGGGGTGAAGTAGTTGGGATTCGACTTACCAGAGTCCATTCCTCCGCCTACTCCAGCGAGGCCCTCAGGATGCAGGATGTTCAAGACCTCTTGCTCCCATGCTGTGAATTCGGGTGGAGTGGGTGGGGGTCCGCCGCCAGTCTTCTGCACAGCGATGTTGTGTCTTGACACCATCGACCGCACCTTCCCCCATAGGTCGTTCCAGCGCTTTCGGATGTCTTCCCGGTTTCTGGGATGCTGTCCCACAGCGTTGACCCTGTCGACGATCCTTTGCCATAGCTCCGCCTTCCTGGCTATTGTGGTGTGCTGTACCTGTGTGCCGAATAGCTGGGGCTCCACCCTAATTATTTCCTCCACCATGACCCTGAGTTCTTGGTCCGAGAACCTGGGGTGTCTTTGGGGTGGTGTGGGGTGGTGTTTGTGGTGATGAGTGTGGTGTGTGTGGTGGTGTGTGGTGTTTTGTGCGTGGATGTAGTGTGGGTGATGATGTTGTGTTCCTCTGTGTGTTGGGGTTTTCGATAGCTGTGCTCTCTCTCTCTCTCTCTCTCTCTCTCGCCTTCTCTCCGAATTTCTAGTAGTGGTGGTTTGTGGGTGATGTGGGTGTGTGTTTTATAGTTGATTGGATGTGTGGGTGTGGTGTGTGTATGTGTATCAGGTGTGTGTATTTCGAATTGTCCAATGTGGCTGTGTTTTGTAAAGGTGTGTGTATTTTGACCGCGGCGGTGTGTACCGCCAATGGAATACCGCGGTTGAAAGACCGACGCGTGGATTCGTGGGTCGTAATGGCATGGGCGTGTTTGTGTTGGCGTGACGGTGGAGGTTTGGTCATCTCCAGTTTATCGCTGACCGCTGATGAGGCGGCCTTCCGTGGATGTCGGGTTTTTGGCAGTTTGGCAGTTGTGGGTCAGAATGACCGTGGCGGTTTACCGCGGCCGCGGCGGTAGAATGGCGGACTTCTGACCGGCGGTAAGAGCCTTTTACCGCCGAGGTCAGAATGACCCCCTATGTCTGTAGGACCTATTTTCAAGATCTTCCAACTTGGACAAAAGAGGATGTCATGTTGAGCAATCACTGATATGTTTTTCTCCATCTCCGTCTGGAGAGCCTTCTGCGATTCCTCCACTGACTCTAGCCAAGATTGAACTATATCTATTTTTATTGATATTTTACACAGGACAGCTTGAGTTTTGATGTGAGCAGTCTTTATCACAGAGGAATCCTTCTGGTAATCCTTTCAGTGCTGCAAAAGAAGTTGGTGTATGGCATCCAGGGTAGGAGCATCCTGGATGCCCTGAGATGCCTTTGCAGGTGGAGCTCCTGAGGAAATGGGACTTGGTCCTATACCACTGTTACTACCACATGGCCATACCCCAATTGGTAGAATGATAGAGGGTACTGAAACCAATGGATAGTGATTAGTTGGTGTCAGTTCTGTCCCATCATCATCCCAAACTAGCTCCTCTATTCCATCCATACCATCCAATGAGGGTGTAGAATTATTTATTCTTTCTTAACACCAGTAGCCGACATTGACATTGGGTGAATTTGGCCTGGGATTACTGGGCCTAAATGTTCAGCCAAATCCTTACTTCTGAAGCAGGAGACATCACTTGAAAAATACTGTGGCAGCTGGAGGGCAGGCAGCAGGAGAGAGTTCGCTGAGCTACCACCTGTGACCTTTCCTGCCCTACCCCATGATGGCCAGAGGAGGAGACCAAAGTTTAAAGTCCAGCTGTTTCTTCCATTGTTGCAAGATCCCGGATAGAGCCCCCAATTGCATCAGGGTATTGTCTACCATCTCCCGATAGTTGCTTTGAGGATTTAATTGCTCCAATACCACTGGGTCCATTGCAGAACCCAGAAGGCTTTCCAGGGAGAAGCCACTTTCTCTCCATCTCCACTTTGTAAAAACTATTTCAAATAAAAATATACATTTTATAAATAATTACAAAATTTGAAATTTACATGGTGTACTAAAACAAATACACTCTAATAATATAATATTAATAACTTGCAGCAGTGCTTCTGGCATCTGGCACAGCAGCAGGAACAACAGGAGTGATGTTTGGAAGGTGGATGTCGGAGTGGGAGCATTCTGCCGCAGTGGGGGAAGTCTGCTGAGTAAGGTTGGCTCCCACGACCCCCATGGTACATCTTACCTGCATTTTTTGCTTGGACTCCAATTTCGGAGGTCAGACCATGGTATCTATCAGTTGTGAATGCATAATCAGCACAAAAATGTCTGTAAAGACTGGGAGCACGTAAGCTGGCATGATTGATTAAACTTACTTGTTTGCAGTTGCCACTTTGTTGCAGCTATAGTAAACTTTGATTCCTTGTGTAGACAGTGTTGGAATGGGCCTTAGCTCTCTGTTTGTCTTGTTGGATACTTTGTTGCCTACCACTATACTAACCCTGATAGGAAGTTGCAGTCAAAAGGAAGCCATGCATGTGACTTGCATATGACTTTTCTACATTTCTACTTATAAGTGCACTTCAATTATATAGAATTCAGAGCACGACATTTACATGAATACAATTTGAACACACAATATATATTATTGTGATTACAATTTCATTGGCATTTCTGGAACACATAATGGCACAGCCAAGTTATGCTCTGTCTGGAGTGGGCATGATGAGAATGCCTGTGTACACTACAGAGACATGAAAATTCCTAAATGAAAGCAAGCCTGCACCAATAGTGCGATGCACCTTTGGTATCCAGAATTGCTACCAAGTCTTGCCAGAAAAGGTAAAAAAGGAAAGGAGAGAGGTTGGAATAAAAAAATATTGAGATATTGTAAAAGAAAAAGGGAAGCTAAAAATGGAAATGTGAGAATCAAAAAATTAGACAGAGAAATATAGAGTAAAGATATGAGCAGAAATGCAAAAGAGAGAAGCAATGAGGGAAAAGAGTGTTTGTGGGAAGGGCAGACAGAAACAGCTAGAGAGTGAGAGTGGCACGCTCAGCAATAAGGGGGCTGACATTGGAGATACAGGTGGTAGGTGGTTAGGCAGGTGAGAGGGAAGTCTTCAATTTAAAAGGAATGGGGGGGGTGCCGGACAAGAGTGAGGATCAAAGGCTAATGGTGTGAAACATAAAAAGAGAAATCAATGGTGAGAGAAACAATAAGGGGTGAGAAAACTTTAAAAATTATTTGAAAAAAGGCAGGGACATAGTAACACATGGATGCCAGAAGAGAGGGCACATTAGAAGGGCACACGGATAGGAAGACCAGTCAGAGAAAGGGTGAGGAGACAGCGAGAAAGAATGAAAAGAATTGGCAAATGCAGAGAGTAAAGAGAACAAGCTAACAATAGATTTCCAGTAAAAGAATGAGTGCTGGGGAGAGGTGATGGAGTGTGACAGGGGGAATTGAGAGAGCTAGAAGGAGGGAGAAGACAAGACGAAATAATCGAAACTTGATATACATGTCAAAGGTCAGAGAGACGTATTAATTTTTTTTTCTTTTACAAAATAGGCTTGTTGAAAGACATGTGTGCAGCGACAGCAATATATATGTGCCTCTGCTATCTGTGCCACACTGTTGTCTCCCCTAAAACCCTCTCCCCACATTCCACATAGTCAGCGTTCACCTACATCCAGACACCGTTGTACTCATACCCACAGAAAATGCCATGGACACTCCACATGATTCTTGTTCTTGCAGAAGGGGGTGTTGGGGGGGGAGCGCCGATACGGCAGTCTCCCCCCGGGAAACTTGCGGGAGATGGATCGGCCATTGGCACCATTTTTGGGCACCGTTTGGGCTTCTGGGGTGGTAGTTTTGTAGCCTGGGGCTATGTTATATATAGGGCGGACATTTTGAACCGTCACCAATTTGAGGCGACACAGTGGTTAGGTGAGCGACAGTTTTAGGTGTGAGCAATAGTTAGCAGTTGGGGGTTTAGCGAGGTAGCTAAAAGCAAATAATTACAATACTAAATAACAAAACACACAGTGAGTTTGAGGGACAGCCCAGTCTATTCGGGTTACAACAAAGAAAGTTCGTGGAGAAGCCTTACCTCGGTTTCAGTGTCGGAGCTCATGGTCGCTGGTACTATCGCTGTGAGATGGACAGGCGCGTCGTGGAGGCCCTGCGGCTTCTTCGTGAAGCAGGACGACTTGATCTTCAAGCTGACGGCGGGGAACGCGGCACCCGCCCGGCGCGGCAAGCGGCGAATGGGGTGGCGGCCACCATAGCGGCATGTTCGCCACCCCGTGGCAGATGCGAAGGGCCCCTGGTGCAGGTGAGGAGGTTGGGGTTGGGCCGGGGTAGGGGAGGAGGCTGCGGGGCGTCCGTGTGGCAGCAGGCCGGGGGGAGTGTGCGGAGGCCGTGCCATTCGGGGGCGCGGCTCTCCGCCCAAATGGAGGCAGTCGGAGGAAGGGGGCCGGATGGGAGCGGCCGGCCTGTGAGTGGAGCAAGCGGGCGGCGGCCGCGCCCATCAAGGGCGCGGCTGCCCATCCAGCGAGGCACGGCTGGAGCCAAGGAGCAGGAGGCTGGTGGGCGCACCATCAGCAGGTCCGGAGAGGGAGGCGCGGTGACCAGCCAGGGGTCTTCCACCACGCGAGGCGGGGCAAAGTACGGTTCCTCCTTGCGGAGGGACCAGGAAAGGCAAAGGAAGTCAGGCTGGGGGGGATCAGGGAGCGTAGCCAGGTGGCAGAGGGAAGAAGGGGAGTTGAGGCAGCGCAGGTGTAGAGTGGGTGGGAGGGAGAAGGGTGGGGGTACATGGAGGTGGGTGTGCTATGAGAGTGGGGGGAAGAGGGGGGAAGGGGCCCCAGAGGATAGCAGCAGTGCTGGGTCCCCAGAGGGCAGGGAGTGGAGCCACATATTGGAATGGACCGATGACACAGCTCCGGAAATAGAGGAGGATGGAATTACGTTAAAAGTGCGCCCGCCGCGCTGCACTCATGTTGGCAGGAGGAGAGTTTCAGGTGAGGTGGCAGCCATGGGCACAAGCAGTTCAGACAGCGAGGAGGGGGTGGGGGGTTGGAGAGAGGTGGCAGTGCAGGTGGGAGAGCGCAGGGGGAAGGGACTATGCTCACCAACACACTGGGCTTTTTGCAGAAGGAGCGGTGCAGGAGTGAGGACAGGGACCCAGGTGAGATTGATGCGGTCTCGACACCCTGGGACGAAGAGAAGGCGGGGCCTAGTACGGCTGGCAGGATGGAACGGAAGTGCAGCGGGGAGACAGTGCGGGCCAAGGCGCTAACACAGCAGCACCGGGCCGGATTGGGTTTTGCGCCCACTGGTAAATCGGGGAGCAGTGTTACACGGCCTGGCCACGCATCGCGGCGGAGAGGATTTCAGGCGGCCCCTCGGCGACCGCACTCAGCGGCGGCGCAAGTGGAGAATATCATTAAGAAGACGCATTTTGGGGAGGATTGGGGGTACGGTGACGAAGAAAACAAGCTGGATCAAGAGTTACTAGACTATGAGGACGACAGTGCGGAGGAAGGGGAGATCCGTGAGGATGAGGACAAATGGTGGGCAGCGGGGGGGAGTCTAATGGTGTTACTCAGTCGTTGCAGGTGTCAGAAAAGGACGCGGCGGGTGCGAAGAAAGCGGCAGGACGGACAGTTTCGGAGCGGCCCCCGTCATTGTCAAAAGGTAAAGAGACAGGTGTGTGGACCCAAGTGGGTGTGGGGTTCGGGACCGAGCCTGGCATGGGTGGCACAGGGGATCGACTTCATAAAGGCGTGTACGTCATGGACATGGGGGTGGGCACAGAGGCGGCCAAGGAATCGGGAGTACCGTGGGGGAAGAAAAGCCAGGTAAGGCCACCGAGGAGCACAGGGCAGGTAAGGTGAGTGGGAAGCACAAGCGTTTGCCATACATGGGCACAGCCAAGTCACTGGGGGCCCATCTTATGTTGGCTACGAAGGAGAAAATCTGGAAAGGGGAATACATGGAGATGCTCAAGTTGTTACATAGGGAGGTACGGGCGAAAGAGGGTTCTAAGGAAGAGGAGTATGAGTTGGCGAAGCGGCCCAGGGTCCCGGTGAGAATAGAAAATTGGACAGCGGCATTTCTTATATTTGCCAGCATGTACTGCGAGCATTTCCATGAAAGGGCGGTGGCCGTATTCAAAAATATGGATGTTCTTCGTAAAGCGTACCTCAGTTATGGTGGTTACGCTTGGGTGCAATATGACGAGGAGTTTCGGCCTTGCATGGCGGCCTACAACGAGGTGCAGTGGGGCGAGATTGACGCTGATTTGTGGCAACACACGATGGGACCAGCGAAGTTTGGGAAGACTCTGTTCACTGCGAGCGGGTTACCGATCATTTATCGCCCCTTTCGGGATTGCCCCACCCAGGGTGGGGCCACTTCGAGTAATAGCACTGGCGACAAAGGGGGGTCCGGCGGAGCAAACTCGGGGGTGCGAAGGTCTGGGGCATGCTGGGACTTCAACAAAGGGCTATGCACCAGAGAATATTGTAAGTTCAAGCATGAATGCTCGAAGTGTGGAGGGAAGCATGCCCTTACGAACTGTTCCGGGGGCAACACAAGCGGGCAGCAGACTGCGGCATCAGGAGCCAATAATCAGGGGAATCAGGGACAGGCCAGGTCGCGAGGGCAAGGGAGTCTGGGTAAAGGCTATTACGCCAATTAAAACTGACATGATTCATTTTTGGGTTGGCCAATATGGCCGGGAGCGAGATGGACAGTTGTTGTTGAGGGGGTTTTCAGAGGGATTTGAGTTGTGGTACGAGGGACCAGGTCAGCGGCGGTGGGCGGAAAACTTGCGATCTATTCACGGGAAGGAGGAGCTTGTGCAGCTTAAGCTTGAGAAAGAAGTGAATGAGGGTCGGATGGAAGGCCCTTTTTCGGATTGGCCTTTGGAGAATCTGATTGTCTCCCCCATCGGAGTGGTGCCAAAGAAGGAGCCCAGGCAATATCGTTTGATCCACCACTTATCATGGCCAGAAGGGGCTTCCGTTCTGGAGGAGCTCACAAAAGTGTCATATGCCTCGGTGGACGTGGCAATGGCATTGGTGGAGGCATTGGGGCCCGGCACCCTCATGGCTAAAACGGATATCAAATCGGCTTTTTGTCTACTGCTGTTACACCCCCGAGATTTTGAATTGCTGGGGATTCAATTTCAGGTCTGTTGGTATGTCGACAAGGCGCTGCCCATGGGTGGCTCCATTTCTTTCTAGCAATGGATTTTCGTGCAGGTGACCGGGCACACGTCGGTCACTCATTATTTCGACAATTTTTTCTTGGCAGGGCAGAGGGAGTCCGACTCCTGTAAGGTAGCTCTGGAGCATTTTCAGTCTCTCATGGGGGACCTGGGTGTGCCCCTGGCTCCGAGAAAACGGTGGGGCCCTGCACAGCTTTGTCTTTTTTGGGTATTGAGTTGGACACGGTAGCCATGGTGGCTAGATATCCTGTGGAAAAGAAGCGGGCTATGTTGGAGATGGTGCGGGCCATGATCTCAAAACGGAAGGTGACGGTAAAAGAGATTCAGGTTCTGTTGGGTCACCTAAATTTTGCATGTTGTGTGGTACGGGCCGATCGCACGTTTTGCAGGAGTTTGGGTATGTCATTGTCGGGCACACCATACCTCATCACCATGTGCGGCTTAGAGCGGGAGTAAAAGAAGACTTGAGGATGTGGTGTGTGTTCTTGGAATCCTTCAACTGGATACCAATTCGGCCATGGCCTCTGTGCGAATGGGACGTTCAGATTTTTTCAGATGCGTCGGGGGCGTTGGGCTTCGGAATCTATTGGCAGGTAAAGTTTTGCGCAGAGGAGTGGCCAGACGCTTGGCGCTCGGGAGGTCGCAGCTTGCCTTTTTAGAGCTGTTTCCGTTGGTGGTCGCGGTGTGTGTGTGTGGGGGCGATGGTTGATGCACAAAAGAGTACTTTTTCGTGTGGACAATTTGGCGGTGGTGCAAGTAGTCAATCGGCAATCGGCCAGGGAAGCGCAGGTGCTGCAGTTGCTTTGCGTTTTTGTGTTTGAATGTTTGCGGCGTGATTTATTTTTCTGAGCGCGACATGTGCCGGGGGTGAATAATGACATTGTGGATGGGTTATCTTGTTTGCAGTGGGAGAGGTTCCGTGGGTTGGTTGCGGACGAACCCGTGAGCAGAACAGCTATGCCGGTGGCGCTCCGGAACGTAGGTGACGGAGGATTTTGCGACTGGTTGTGAACTCCTTGGCTCCTTCCACTCAGCGAACGTATGTACGGGCGTGGCGGGCATTTCTGGAGTCGGGAGCTCGGCGGAGGGAGCAGGACAGAGTTGGTGACGTTGTCAATTTCATTATGAGTATGGTTGATATGGGATTGTCTAAGGTGTCTGTAGCTGGGAAATTGGCTGGTATAGCTTTCATGGGCAAGCTACTGTGGGGTTATGCACCGTCAGCGGGGGAGTTGGGTCAGCGCATTTTGGAAGGATGGGCCAGGGAAAGGGGAACTATCGTGCAGCTTCGACAACCAGTGACGTTGGGTCTGCTGAAACAGCTTATAGCGGCGGCGGAGATGGTTTGTAAAGGGGAAGCGGAATGCATTTTATTTCGGACTCTTATGTCCTGGATGTTTTTGGGGCTTTTCGGGCATCAGAGCTTTTGGGTTCCAGGTTCTTGACGGGTATCCGGTGGGAGGCGATGTGTATTTCTTCAGGGGGAGTGGGGGTTCATTTGCGACATTCGAAGACGGATCAGCAGGGCAAGGGGCGGCAGGTGTTTTTGAGGGCCTACCCGTGAAGAAGATTTGCCTGGTTCAGTTGGCGTTGCGACTGAAAGGGATATCAAGGAAGAAAAGGGGTGAGGTTTTTTGTCATGCGTGCGGTGATGCGGTTTCATCGTACCAGCTCCTATCGGTTTTGAGAGCATGCTTGAGGGCAAGAGGTTTGGCGGCAGCGCATTTTGGTACCCACTCTCCTAGAATTGGCATGGCGATGGAGGCAGGCCTTCGGGGGTGGCGGAAGGCAGCGGTGCTTAGGGGCTTTGGAGATCGAATGCATATAAGAAGTATGTGCGACAGGGGCTTGTGTCAACGTTGTAGTAACATATATTTTTCTTGCTACAGGTTCGGTTCCGGGTCCAGCTGTGCAGTTTATTTCCATCTGAGTCGTTGGACATTCCTTTGTAAAATAGGCCTGGAGACAGGCGAGGTCAACTACAGGTGGAGATAACTTAGGTCTGGATGGACAGCGATATCGCATACGGTGGGAGGGGAAAAGGGGGTATGTGTTGGACAGAATTTTTGGGGACGTTGCAGAGACTAAAAGGCAGGGGTTTCTGCCCGGATGTTCTGTTAGTGCATCTGGGGGAAAATGACTTGGTCAAGAGGATAGGTTTGGATATCTTGCAACACATGAAACAGGATTTAGGTGTCGTGCGTCAGCAGTGGCAGGGTTGCCATGTAGTTTGGATGGACATTTGCTTTGAAGACAAATAATTTTTCAGGTGCGACGGCGTGCACCTGTCCTTCGTGGGCATGGAATTGTACCTGCTCCAATTAAAAGAGGTATTACGGTCTATCTTTAAAGAATCATAGGGACATTATGGACCGAAAACGCTATGTTGGGGGGCAGAAAAGGAGAGGGGATTTTCTTGACGGTCATCCCCTCGCCTTTTCTGGTGGCGGAGACAGAGAACGGGCACATGACAGACGAGAGGGCTACGAAGATAACATGGAGTTTTTAGGGGATGGAGACTTGCACGCTCAAGACTCTAGCAACTGACTTTTAAGGTACTTAACTGATTAAATAGGAGCAGGAAGAAAGGAGGACTGGACTAATGAGTGGCAAGGTCAAGGGGGAAGGTAGGGGGTAGGGTAGGGTAGGGAAGGGGGAGTGGTTTGATAGGAGTGATTATGTATAGCAAGGCTTTAGTTTTGTAAGGCGCAAGGCCAAGGGAAGTAAATTGTGAGTGCACCTGTTTCCAATAAAGCGACCTTTTACACACCAAAAGGGAGTAATGGTGCTGATTTATTCTCCCGTGAGGGGGTCTTGGGGGGGGAGCGCCGTTTTTGGGTGCCGTTTGGGCTTCTGGGGTGGTAGGTTTGTAGCCTGGGGCTACGTTATATATAAGGCGGACATTTTGAACCGTCACCATTTTGTGGCGACACAGTGGTTAGGTGAGCGGCAGTTTTGCCCTCCCTCCCGCCCTTGTTTAAGTGTTTTAGGGGGGAGGGTTTTCGCGGGGATCGGTCTGTTTCTTTTTCATAGGCTGTATTGGAAAGGGGTGCACGGGTGGGGAGACTATGGGGGCCGTACAGAAGACCGCCAATACACTGCAGCGGCCGCGGAATTCCGCCACAGCTATTATGACCCACATCTCGGAATCCGCCGAAATTCAGACACCCACACAAGTCCGCCACACCAAAGGTCAGTGATAAACTGGCGAAAACAATTCCTCTACCGTCACGCCAACAGAAACACGCCCATGCTATCACGACCCACGAATCCACGCGGCGGTCTTTCAGCCACGGTATTCCATTGGCGGTACACACCGCCACGCACAAAATACACACACATCTCCAAAACACCGCCACATTGGACAATTCCAAATACACACACCTGATACACATACAAACACCACTCCCACACACCCAATTCAATAGAAAACACACACCCACAAACCCCTACGACCACAATTCATGGACGAAGGCCAGAGAGACAGAGAGCACAGCAGCTGAGAATCCCACCACACAGAGGCGCACAACGCCATCACCCATACAACATTACACGCACAATACACCACACACCACTACACATCACCACACACATCAACACTTACACCACCCCACACATCACCCACACCACCCCATGTCATGCCAAAGACACCCCCGGTTTTCCGAGGAGGAGCTCAGGGTCATGGTGGAGGAAATCCTACGGGTAGAGCCACAGCTATTTGGCTCACAGGTGCAGCACACATCCATAGCCAGGAAGATGGAGCTATGGCGCAGAATAGTGGACAGGGTCAACGCTGTGGGACAGCATCCAAGAAATCGGGAGGACATCAGGAAGAGGTGGAATGACCTACGGGGGAAGGTGCGTTCAGTGGTCTTCAGGCACAACATCGCTGTACAGCGGACTGGCGGCGGACCCCCACCTCCTCCCCCACAACTAACAACATGGGAGGAGCAAGTCTTGACCATCATGCATCCAGAGGGCCTCGAGGAGTCGGTGGAGGAATGGACACTGGTAAGTCAAATCTTAACTATCATAACCCCCACCCTACCTGATTGCTATCACACACCCCCACCCTCACCCCCTCCCCTATCACTCAAACTACTCACTAATGTACTAATAACACAAACCACTCATCCCAACACCAAGCCCTGCATGACACAACTAAGCATGGTCACCCCTCACCAAAGCATGCTCACTGTACATACCCAGAACAACCCCCTAACCATCATCATACAAACCCACAGACAGGAATGCTTTCACTGGGGTACACAAACACCCACCCATTGCACACCCTTACACACACAGATGCAATAATCATGCTCTTATATCCCTGCAAGACCACTAAGGAACGTCACCACACCGGAGGGTCCAGACAACTCCACTCCACCCACAGAAGAGGCCCACAGTGACGACAGCAGCTCTGCCCTACTGGATCCTGATGACCAGCCCGGACCATCGTGGGCCTCAGGACAGTCGGTTCCCCTTGCACAGGCACAGCCCAACACTGACCTTCCACCCTCTGGTAACACCAGCACAGCACCCACCCAGCGGGCCCATACCTCCGTACCCAGGACACGTCAATCAGCGGTGTGTCCACCACTACAGGGAACCCAGGATAACCCACCACCCCAACAACAACAGGGACCTGGGTGCAGTGGTAGTGGGCACACGGTCCAGGGGACAGAGGCACAGGAACACAGGGGAACTGGGAGGGCTGCTGTGCGACAGGGGGCGGACAGGCCCAGGAAACCCACTCTCCACGAGGCCCTATCCTCCATCATGGGAGCATACCACCACTCCCAGGAGACAATGGCGACGGTCCTGGCTAAGTTTCAGGAGACCAGCGCCTGCAGGAAGAGCAGTATTTGGGGTTCAGGTAGGAGCTCAGAACCATCAGCTCCGCCCTGGGCACCATCGTAGGGGTGCTGAAGGACATACAAAAGACCATGAGGGACACCGTGGCACTCCAAGGGGCCCCTGACACTAGCCTGGACTATGAATTGCCCACCACCTCCGCCGGCGCTAGTGGACAGGACGCCCCGCCACAGGACCACCACACCAGCACCCCACCCCCTGCAGACGGACAACCACCACGCAAGCGGTCCCTGAGATCCAGGAACAGGACAGAGCAAGATGGCAAGACCCCCCCCCAGGAAATGAGACCACCCTGATTGTCCCCCCACTGTCCCACTTTGTTACCCTGTCCATACTTAAACTGCCTCAGCTCCACTTCCTATGCCCATATGGGCAGTGCACCTGTGTGACCAATGGACTGGACTCTGCCATGGACATTCCTCCACCGTCCCCCATCACCATATTACAACCCCCCTCAATTTGTGAGCACTTAAATAAACACCCTTGAACCACAAAACAATCTGGAGTCAGTCTGTGATTTGGTAAATATGTATTATCAATGACAGTGTCAAAATGCGTTTCCAATTGTAAAGCCAACATACCTATGTCACACATCACAAGTCCTTGAAGGATGCAAGCAGATGACACACGTTGGTAACCACACCTGTGAAACCGTAATGGGAAGGTACAACTCAGTGACCAAATACTGCTATGAAATGACAGACAGGATAGAGGATAGAAGTGTGAAAGTGAATGTAATGGTAAAAAAAAAAAAATTCTCACCTGTGTGTCACTGGAAATATTGCTGTATGACTGACTCCCTGTTGTTGATGTCTTCTTCCTCAGCTTCCTCCTCATCACTGTCCACAGGCTCCACAGCTGCCACAACACCATCATCTGGACCATCCTCCTGCAGAAAAGGCACCTGGCGTCGCAAAGCAAGATTGTGAAGCATCGAGCAGGCGATGATGATCTGGCACACCTTCTTCGGTGAGTACAATAGGGAACCACCTGTCATATGGAGGCACCTGAACCTGGCCTGCAGGAGGCCGAAGGTGCGTTCAATCACCCTCCTAGTCCGCCCATGGGCCTCATTGTAGCGTTCCTCTGCTCTGGTCCTGCGATTCCTCACTGGGGTCAATAGCCAGAACAGGTTGGGGTAACCAGAGTCCCCTAATAGCCACACACGGTGCCTCTGGAGTTGACCCATCATATAAGGGATGCTGCTATTGCGCAGGATGTAGGCGTCATGCACTGAGCCTGGGAACATAGCATTTACCTGGGAGATGTACTGGTCTGCCAAACATACCATCTGTATGTTCATGGAATGATAACTCTTCTGGTTCCTGTGAACATAGGCTGGGACATCCCTGATGCCATGGCCACTGTTGTCTGAAAAGACCCACTTGCAAGGAAATGGAGCACTGACAGCACCTGCATGTCAGGAGGGATTCCAGTGGGATGGCGGATTGGTGACATCAGGTCTGGCTCCAACTGGGTACATAGTTCCTGGATAGTGGCATGGTCAAACCTGTAGGTAATGATTAAATGTCGCTCCTCCATTGTCAACAGGTCCACCAGCGGTCGGTACACCGGAGGATTACGCCATCTTCTCAAATGTCCCAGCTGACGGTGCCTAGGAAGGACAACAGCGACCACAGAGTCAACAAAATCCCAGGTATGTACCCACAGATACACAGAACACGACACCAAACACAAAACTCTTCCTGTATGTGTGTCGAGTGTAGGCCTAGGTATGTGTGACGCCCTAGTAAATGAAGCCATGTGGGCCCCTGAAATGGCAGCTGCCTGATCTCTAAACTGGGACAATGGGATGTGAGGTATCTGCGCTGGCGTTGTACACCGTCGCGGTAGGCGGTCGTAGACCGCGGCGCAATGCTGCATTGGTTAACATTGGACCCTATGGGTCCCAGGAGCCAATGATGAAGTGCGCCGGCGGTGATGATATGCACCGCCGCGGACGTCACCGCCACGGACGTCACCGCCATTTTCTATCTGTTTAATCACTCGATACCTGATCTTCGACAGGAGAGGACCTACCCTGCAGGTGCTGTTGTGACCTCGGTCTGGAAGAGACAATGGCAGCTGCGTCTGGGGAAAGGGCCCCTGCCTTCACTGCTCAGGAGTTGGAGAAGCTAGTAGACGGGGTCCTCCCCCAGTACACGCTACTCTACGGTCCTCCAGACCAACAGGTAAGTACACAGGGAGCACGTTGTATGGGCTATGCCTGGGTGGAGGGGGCTGGTTGTAAGAGGGAAGGGGGCAGAGTTCAGGGAACATGAAGGACTGCGAATGCATGTGCCACATGGCAAGGGTAGGGATGGCGGTAACTCACATCGACGGTGCAGTTGGTAATGACTTCTCTTCTTCCGCTGTGCATGTCATGTAGGTCAGCACCCACCAGAAGAAGGACATTTGGCATGCCATCGCCAAGGACTTCCGGACCCTGGGGGTCCACCAGAGACGGGGCACCCACTGCCGGAAAAGATGGGAGGACATTCGCCGCTGGAGCAAGAAGACGGCGGAGGCTCAGCTGGGGATGGCCTCCCAACGTGGGAGGGGTGCCCGTCGCCCCATGACCCCCCTGATGTTCCGGATCCTGGCAGTGGCCTACCCGGAGTTGGATGGGCGCTTGAGGGCATCACAGCAGACACAAGGGGGTGAGTACACCCTCATTCTGGGGACTTTGCACGCAGTTGAGGGGTCTGGGTGTGGGAGAAGGGCTATGGGTTTCCCTAGGCCAGGGTGACTTACATAGGCTTGGCCCCTCCGTAATGCAGGCCATGTGCCACTCCACCCCACCTCAGTTGAGGGCAAAGTACAGGTATACATGCCCCTGTGGCATCCATGTGTGCAGATGTCCACCATAGCCATGTAGGCCATATCCCAGGAATTGCATCTGTAGAGGCCAAGAGCACGGCATAGTGCAGGGGGCTGCTGTGTCTGTATTGTCCGCCAACGGTAGCGGTAGCCATGCACTCAACCTGTCTTTCTTCTGTCGTCACCCCCCCTTTTTCTGCTCTCCCTGTTCTTTTGTGCATCAGCATCATCAGGCGGAGGTACAGTGGCACCGGAGCAAGAGGGAGCTGCATCCCACATGGCCATGGAGGGCCACACCACGGACTCAGAATGCACCAGTGGGACGGAGGGCGAGGGGAGCTACACGTCGGTCACCGGATCACCAACCAGCGACATGGACTCGTCCGCCGATGGGAGCTCCCTTGTGGTGGCGGCACCATATGTGCCCCCCACTTCTACAGGTACAGCCGCCACCACCCCTATCAGCACCGCCCTCCCAGCAGCCCCTCAGCGTTCGCCCCGTGCCCGCTCACCCAGGAGGGTGGGCATCACCTTCGCCCCAGGCACCTCAAGCCCTGCCCCTGTCACCCCTGCTGCCCTCAGTGAGGAGGCCATTGACCTCCTCAGGCCACTCACTGTTGGGCAGTCTACCATTGTGAATGCCATCCAGGGTGTAGAAAGGGAGTTGCAACACACTAATGCATTCCTGGAGGGCATTCATTCTGGTCAGGCTGCCCATCATCGATCTCTGGCCTCAGCTCTGATGGCAGCCATTGTCTCTGTGTCTAGCCTCCCCCCTCCAACTTCCTCCACTCAGACCCAATCCCCTGTACCCCAGTCTATCCCAAGCACACCATCAGACAAGCATGCATACACCTCAACACAAAAAAGTAGCTCAGGCAAACATAGGCACCACACAACCCACAGGCACACACACAAGCACAGACACAGCAACATCCACTGCCTCCACTGTGTCCCCCTCCTCGTCGTCTCCCTGCTCCATCCCAGTGTCATCTACACTCTCACCTGCATGCACTACATCTACAGCCACTAGGACTCACACCAGAACACCCAGCACCACGCCCCGCTCACCTGCACTTACCACCCCCACTACCATTTACACGTCCCCTGTGTCCTCTCCCAGTGTGTCTGTGACGCCCCCTCCCAAAGTACACAAATGCGGGCACCCACACACCCAACATCCATCCACCTCACGACAGCCTCCAGTACCTGCACCTGCACCCAAAACACCTAAAGTGACACCTCCTACAACCACCTCCTCTTCTTCCACTCCCAGACCCCCTCCAGCTACACATCCCAGTGTCCGTCAGAAACTCTCCGTCAGCAACGTTGACCTCTCCCCCAATTCATAAGTCCCGTAGTAGTGCCTCAGCCAAAAAGACTCCAGTACCAGTGGTGCGTGTTACAGGTGTGTGGAGTGCACCGGCCACCAGGGCAGGCAGTGTGACACGGAGCCAAAGCACTGCCAGTCCACCCCCTGTAAAGCATCTCAAGTTGGAAAGTGGCCGACGGGACAGGGTGAAGACTCCTTGCGGCAAAACTGCTCACAAGGGTCCCAGGGGGATTGCAGAGTCAGCTGTGACTCCTCCAAAGGTGGTGAAGTGCCAGAAGAAGTCTGCACAGTATGGTAAGAGCAGCACAGCGGAGAAGGGCGCCATCCTCCCCGGCGGTCGGGATGCCACCGCCAGCACCGTCGTCACTGGTCAGGAGACCACCGCCGGAGTCAGTGCCCAGGAGGGCCCCGGCGGCCACAGCCCCGCTGGGCAATGAGGGACTGTCATGCCACACACCAATGCACAGGTCAGAGACCGCCAAGGCACCGCTGAACAAGGAAATCACCGCCATGGTGAAGACCGTTGAACAGGGCAAAGCACCGCTGAACAGGGCAGAGACCGCCATGGCAAAGCACCGCTGAACAAGGAATTCACCGCCATGGTGAAGACCGCTGAACAGGGCAAAGCACCGCTGAACAGGGCAGAGCACCACTGAACAAGGAATTCACCGCCATGGTGAAGACCGCTGAACAGGGCAAGACACTGCTGATGAGGGCAAAGCACTGCTGAAGAAAGAAAACACCGCCACATCAAGCATCGTTATCCCATGTACAGCTGGGACAGTGACGGAATAGGAACCGTCACGGGGAGCCTAATGCAGTCTGGGCACCATTCCCCCTCCAGAACCAGTGGAGACATGCTTCCACTCCGTCTGTCCTTAACAGGATGCAGCACTCTGGGCACCAGTCCCCCTCCAGAACCAGTGGAGACTGTTATCCATTTGAGAAACTGTGGCTTTGCACTCCCCAGGATGGTACAGTGGGCAAACCACCCACTGTAGAGACTTGAGAGACTGTGGCTTTGCACTCCCCAGGATGGTACAGTGGGCAAACCACCCACTGTAGAGACTTGAGAGACTGTGGCTTTGCACTCCCCAGGATGGTAAAGTGGGCAAACCACCCACTGCAGAGACTTGAGAGACTGTGGCTTTGCACTCCCCAGGATGGTACAGTGGGCAACCCACCCACTGCAGAGACTTGAGAGACTGTGGCTTTGCACTCCCCAGGATACATCAATGGGCATGGAGCCCCATCGTGGATCTGGTGTGGTGCTGTAATCCGGCTGAGGTGCCCCCCCCTTCGCCTTCCCCCTGAGATGCCTGTTGTATTTCTATCTGATGCCCCAGCAGTGTTCTCTCCGTTTGTGGACAGGTATCTAGTGTGGGCCTCACCCATGCATTTTTGGCCCAGTGGTGCACGGACATTGATATGTGCATACCTGCACTACTTCTCGTAATGTATATACTTTTGAATGTGTATATACTGTATATCTGTGTATATTTGGTAACTGTATTTTGATACATTACAATTTTTGAACTGATTTCCTTTTGTCTTTGCATTCTTCCGGGGGGTTGCGGATTGTTACTGTGATGTTTGGAAATGCATTGGTGTGTGTGTTGTAATGTGCGAGGGTGAGGGTGGGGGTGTTGCGTGTGTGTCCCCCTGACTTTTGCCTCCCCCCTCCCCTATATCGTAGGTGCAGTACTCACCATTGTCTTTGCTGCCGCCGTTGCTGACAAGGGCAGGGGGGATTTGTAATTCCGCTCCATGGTGTCCTCCTTCCTCGTGGGATGTGTAGAGGTGAGCGTTTTCCCATTGAAAAAGCTGTTTCCGCCGTGTTTTTATCCACGGTGAATCCGCCCCAGAAAAGGTGGCGGATTGGCGGGCTGTGATACTGTGGGCGGTACATTGTCTCCCGCCTGTCTGTTGGCGGTGACCGCCGCGCTGCTTGTCTGTACCGCCGTGGCGGTCGGAGTGTTAAAGTGGCTGTCTATGTTGGCGGTTTCCGCCACGGTCATAATTCCCTTTTTTTGTCCGCCGGCCTGTTTGCGGTATTACCGCACCTTTAACACCGTCCGCCAGGGTTGTAATGACCACCTATGTTTTGTCGCTTGGAACAGGTGCGAGCGGAGACAGAGAACCGGCACATGACAGACAAGAGCGAATGGGAAGAAAAGATGACAAGACAATTGCAGATTGGACGAGGGTGGACAGTAGCAGGGCTACGAAGACAACATGGAGTTTTTAGGGGATGGAGACTTGCACGCTCAAGACGCTAGCAACTGACTTTTAAGGTACTAGACTGATTAAATAGGAGCAGGAAGAAAGGAGGACTGGACTAATGAGCGGCAAGTTCAAGGGGGGGAAGGGAGGGAGGAGGGTAGGGGAATGGGGAATGGTTTGATAGGAGTTAATATGTATAGCGAGGCTTTAGTTTTGTAAGGCACAAGGCCAAGGGAAGTAAATTGTGAGTGCACCTGTTTCCAATAAAGCGACCTTTTACACACCAAAAGGGAGTAATGGTGCTGATTTATTCTCCTGCAAGCGCCAGGCATTTGCGAGGGAGCGCCATCATTAGCATATATTCGCATAGTGTGAAGAGCAAGTGCCCCAGATGTTCATCAAGGATGATCGGCAAGGGACCCCCAAGGCTGTTGTACGAAATCAAGCTGCAGAAGTACGTTTTTCATGATGCCAGGGGTCCCTTGCATTGCATCTGCAAAACAGTGTTTTCATGGACTTTGAGAGATGTGGTGGCCAACCCTCTGTTGTTAAGAACAGAATGGATGATACTCGGCATCAGAGGATTTTACAGAGTCTGTGGGATCACATCTCCCTTGCTGCCATGCATATTACAAGCTGCTTTTTATTTAGTATTTTAAAGGTAATTTAATGGTAATATAAAAATAACCAAAATAAAAAAACACACTTTTAGCCAGCTGTATCAACGAAGAGTAAAGAACTATCCTTAGATGGATTTGAAGAACGGGCACAGAAATTACAAAGTCACGCAGAGTGAAAGGAACTAATTGGTAAAGTTAGCTGAGCCATAGCCCCATAATGTATGCTTTTGTGGGAGGAAACAAAATGTGAAAGAATTAAACAGCATAATGGGTGAAGCCCGCTGAAGAAATGCCCCTCTATTTATATATTTTGTATTCATGTTTTTGAAAAAAACAATAGTCCAACAAAACTTCTAAAGGTGTCTCAAAGCCCAGACCTAAAAATAAACCTATCAGCTTTGCCAATGCATATTTTAGTTGTGACTAAGTGGAGCAAGAAAAGTGGCACTGCACTGGGTTCAGCACCACTTTAAAAAAAATCTGCCCCCATGTCTTCTGTTATGCAATCCTAACATGTCAGAACAAGGGAATGAAGGCACATAACTTGGCAGTTTGCCACTTGAAGTTATCAGCTTGATGTTTTCAAGCCTTATTGTTTCCATTGGTAAGTGCCATATTCATCAGGCTTAGAATTGCAAGCCTGGCTCACTTGACATGCTTAATTAAATGTAACATTCTTAATAAGGAGGAAGTGAACCTTTTTCACTTGAAAATATAATTTTCTTCTCAGAATCTTGACTATTAAACTTGTTCTTCTTGTTTTAGAGAATGCCACTGCACCCTTCCCCTTTTCCACATGTCCTCAAGAATTAACCTTTACAGTACAGCCAGAGTCAAGACTTTGGGGCACATTTACAAGATAAAGATGCAGCCAGGTGTTGCAAGCTATCTGGTAGCGTCATGCTGTGCCAATAGGAAAGTGCAGGGATGTGTCGTATTTACATCAATACAATGCATCCCTGTACTTTCCTCAGTGCTGGCACCCAATTGGCAGCCTAGCGCCAACGCTGGCACCCTTGTGCCATGGTGCATGGGTGCCTGCGTTTCAGGGATGATTGTTTATGTGCAGGAAGGGACACCTTCCTGCACATAAACAAGCACTAATGGTGTTTTCTTCCTTCTATGTGTGCCGTAGAATGCAGCACACATAGAAGAGGAAACAACAAGGAGAAATAAAGATATTTCTCCTCATTGAGCCACTTTTAGGCCATCCCTAGGGTGGCATAGGAATCTGACGCATTCCTAGCCTTGTAAATATGGGAATCCATCAGATTCCATGCCTTTTGTGTGGGAAGACCCACAGCAACATCCTTATAATGCCATATTCACACAGCATTATGTGTGAAAGAGTCCATATTTACAAGGCCATGAAAAGCCATACAGAGTGGCTTTGCGTGGCCTTGTAAATATGGGCCAGCACACTGAGCCACTACAGCATAAAAAATATGCTGCTCGAGTGGTGCTAGGGGTTTATAAACATGCCCCTTTGTCTTATAGATTTTTCATCCATGTCTGTTACAGATGGTTTAAGGCAAAATCTTGTTCCACCATTGTTGCTTATTGTGTATCAAGGAATAGAGAAAATAATTTGTGCACAAAGGCAAGAACATACATTGACTCATTCAATTCTAAGATAGCTTTTTATACATTTTAAGGAATTTGGAAATGCATTTTATCCACTTTCAAAGGTAAAATCACTGGATTATGGGTCTCATTTACATGCCCCTTGCGCCGCCGCTGCATAATTGTTTTTGATGCAGATGCGGCACTAGCAAAGCATTACACTGCTCCATATTTACAAACTGACAAATTGGGCCCAATGCATCAGTTTGTAAAGTCCTGCATCACATTATACCTGCACCAGCTATAATGTATGCAGTATAGGCGTTCCCATGGAAAAAGTCACGTAGAACTGATGGAGTGAAATTTACAACTTTTCACTGCATCACTCTACGACTTCTCTGCATCAAAATTTTACCTCCTGCTTTGACCAGGCATAACATTGATGCAGGGTTTCTTCCAATGGGACTCTCCTCACATTGCTGGAGTTGCTTTAGTTTAACAAAGCAACTCCAGCAATTCATCACCTTAGTGCAGATGCATCAGAATTTCTGTCACATCTGTGAAAATGTGCGCCATGGAGCTCTATATTTTAAATACAGAACATCAATGGCGCTGTTAGGGGATGAGCAGCAGACACAAGAAATCTGACGCATTGATGACGATGCGTTAGTTTTTTGCAAAGGAGGCCCCATGTTTGAATCAAAATCAGATCGTTCCATACGTTATTACATTGGCACCAAAAAACAGTGCAAATGCATCTTGCTCATTTTTAATGGGCTATTCATGCCTTAGTATTTTTATTCCTCCAATTACTTGTACAAAAGGACTTATAAGCATGAACATATCCTGTGTGAATTTAAGCTAAATCTTCTTATCACAGAGATTCCATACCTCTTCAACCATAAACTGTGGTTTCTGAGCCTGAGTATACATTCTCTACTGACTTAATTACAAAACTTATTTTTTGTTTAGAATATTTCTCATGTGAACTTTTATCTGACCATGGCTCTAAATATACTTTCCATTTTGGAATAGTGTTTGTTTTGGATATGGTTAGAGCATGTTTTAACACATGGTTACTATCTTTAATCTAATAGTCAAACAGAGTACCTATCATTCAAAAGAGCAATATTTGCAGCATTTTAAGACTAACACCGAGAGTAACTTGACATAATTACAGCCTATGGTGGAATTTCCTTACAGTATTATTCCTCCACTGTAGGAGGCTGGCCTGGTTTGTAGTGGGTACCACAGGTGCTTACACCTTATATCAGGTCCATTTATCACTTATCAGTGAAATGTAGTCAGTGTCTAGACGCCACGCTTTCTAGAGGTAACGATAGGCAGGGCAGCCAAGGCTGAACTAGGAGACATGCAAAGCTTATGCAATACCACAGTAGTCACACAGTGTCATACTCAGTGTTGCCAAAAATAGGTACTCTATTTTATGGACACAAGAACAAAAATACTTTGGAGACTATACTCCCTTAGGAGGTAAGTAAATTATACACAATATACACTAGTAACCAAAAACAAGTAAGTAAACAGTCAAAAAATAGTGTAAATAGTGAAAATCACAATAGATTGCAATGGGCCTAGGGAGGACACAAACAATATACTAAAAAAGGGGAATGCGAAAGTAGGTTTCCCACCTAGGCAAGTGTAGTGTGTAGAGGGGCATGGGGAGTGTAAGAATACACCAAAGGTAAATAAAGGTAAATAAAGTACCCCACCCCAGAGCCCAGTAAAGCAGGAGTAATACACAGCAAGTTTCAGAAAGCACATAAGAAGTCGTGGTGGAAGACAGTGCAAGAACCAGAAGAGACTGGAAGACACCAACAATGGATTCCTGGACCTGAAGACCTGTAGCATGAAGAGTCAGGGAGAACAGAAGCCCCTGCTAACCCGGATGAAGGTGCAAAAGGAGAACCACCGGTGAGAAGACATAGGCCCTCATTACAACCCTGGCGGTCCAAGACCGCCAGGGCTGTTTTGGCTGAAGCACCGCCAACAGGATGGCGGTGCTTCAGAGGGGATTACGACCGCAGCGGTAACGCCGCAGTCTCACCGCCATGGCCGGCGGTTTCCTGCCAAATTTGTCTCAGCTGTGATAATCCGACAGGGCAGCACTGCTTGCAGCGCTGCCCAGGGGATTACGAGTCCTCGACTGCCAGCCTTTTCCTGGCGGTTTGAACTGCCAGGAAAAGGCTGGCGGTACGGGGAGTCGCGGGGACCCTGGGGGCCCCATGCAGCTTTTCATCTGTCTGCTATGCAGACTACTTTTGATCTCCTGAGCATGCGGCTATTATAAAATATTTTGGATGTTTGACAAATCTTCACAAATTTTCAAAACTAATACAACAGCTGGTTCAACTGCTGTCATGAAAGTTTCAGGTGATCCGTCAAGTAGAGGCCGAAAGGTTCCCAAGACATGTTTTCCCCATTCATAGTCCGTAGGGTCTTTACACACGCCTACAGCCCGAACAGTTGAACGGAATTACACCAAATTTTGCAAGAAGCTAGATCATGGTGCACAGATGGTGCTTTCTTTGATTTGTGGTAAGTCCGTTCAGTAGTTTCTGAGATATTAAAGGTTAAAAAATATAAATATCTAGGGGCATGGAAGATACATGGATCTAACTGTCCCTGCACTGATTTCTGATTAGCTTCCAATACTTCCAACACTTCAACAAAAAAGATGAACAAAAAGAAAATGGGCCAGGGTAGGGATACCCTGAGCACTTAGCCTTGGTGCAAGAGTCCTCCAGGGACCCTACCAGGGCAAAAAAGCATTTTTTAAAAGAAATCTTGGAAAAATCCACAATTGGATCCACAGATTTTCCTATGATTTAAGAAACAAACGTGCAGTAGCCCACCCACAACCCGCAGACCTTCACCTCCACAAGGCTTTGCATGTAAATTATGCGGGGGCTGAGTGCCCCCCACGAGCCCTGGGGACCGCCACCTTCCTGGGGCAAACTTGTAAAAATACACGGGGACCCACAATGCACCCTTTACCCTGGGGAATGCCACCTCCAAATGACAAATACTTTTTAATCTATGCAAGGAGCCCACACTGCCCCCACACCCTGGAGACCACCTTCTCCCCTGGGTAGTCAATATAATGTATAGAGGGGACACAGCCCCCCTCCTGCCCTGGGGACCACCACCTCCCCGTGGCTCAAGTAACTTAATGAAGGAGGTGCATCTCAGATGCACAGCCCTGGGGACCACCACCTCCCCAAGGCTGAAATCAAACAATGAAGGGGGGTCACACATCCCCACTCATGGAGCCCTGTGTGGCCCTGAGGACCACCACCCCTCAGGGCTGGCTCCTGCTATCTTCCAGGGTGCCCAACCATTTGTTTGCTTTTGGTTGGTGGGAGCCGATAGCTCCCACCAAGCAAAACCAAAAGCAAAAGCAAAAGCAAAAGCTGTCAAACATCTCCCCCTTGCTGTAAGCAGAATTTTCATCTCTTTCCCTGCATGCAAACATGCATGCAGGAAAGAGATGAAAACATTGCTCCTGCAGGCAGGGAGCCTCTACTTAAAGGAGCTCCCTGCTTGAGGTGCCAAAGCCGGCTCCTGTAGGATGTGGCAAGACAGCTAAAACTGTGGGGGCCTTCAGGCTCCTCTCACAGTCCTGTCAGCAAACATTTGTCTTGTGTGCCGCTTAGAAGTGATTTAATGGGGAGACCATTGCGATAACAATAGCAATGGTCTCTCTAAAGAGTGATTTCAAAGCAGCACACACGCAAGATGTTTGCCACAGATGATATAGTTACGTTTTGATGCACAACAGAACAGATTCATCTCTGGCGTACTGGTAAAGCTCTTGGACTGTGACTCAGTAGGTTGAAGGTTCCACGCCTGGTATTTCATGGCAGTGTGTCTGTTTATTTATTAGTGTTTTGAATGGTTACATTCTTTGTGATTGAACAGTGAAGTCTTTTTCCCAGTAAAATCTTTCGGTTGCCTGTCATAGCAATGTCTGAACACCGTATAATCAGGGATATCCTGTGATGTAGTGGTTAAGGTCATTGATACTCACACTGAGGGTTGAGGGTTCTACTAGAGCTGTGTCTGTGGTCATTTCCCCCCTTGATTTTCATTTCAATTTCAAATGTGTAAGGTACATACTGAAAGGTGAGCACGCTCTTTTTAATTGACAAATTCAAAAAATATAAAAATATATAATCTGACAATCACTCACATATCCAATACAGACACTTTCACAATCATCTACACACCCAGATAGACACTCTATAACCCACTATCACACCCAGAGTCACACTGTCCCATCTGCTGTCACAACCAGACAGACACTCTCACACTCACTCTCACACCCACACACTCCCTCACCCACTATCACACCCAGAGACACACTCTCACACCCAGAGAGACACTCTGACACCTACCTTCACAGCCAGACAATCACCTACACACTCTCACACCTAGACACTCTCACACCCACTCTCACACCCAGACAGACACTCTCACACCCAAACACTCTTACACCCACTATAACACCCGGAGAAATATTCACAGACCCAGAGACGCACTCTTACACCCATTCTCACACTCAGACACACCCTGTCACACCCACTGTCACACCCAGACACTTTCACACCCACTATCACCCTCAGACACACCCTCTCACACCCACTCTTACACCCAGACAAACCCTCTCACACCCGCTCTTACACAGACACACACAACCACATCCAGTCTCACACCCAGAGAGACAGTCTCACACCCACTCTCACATCCCATCAAACACTCTTACACCCAGCGTCACACCCAGACACACTCTCACACCCACTCCCACATCCCATCAGACACTTTCACACCCAGTGTCACACCAATACACACTTTCTGACTCCCACTGTCATACCAACATACACACACTCACACCCACTGTTAAATCCACTCTCACACCCAAAGACACACTCTCACAACCAGTTGCATACTTTCTTACTCACTCTCACGCCCACTGTCACACACAGGCACACCATGTCACTTCTACTCTAACACCTAGAGACACCATTTCATACCCACTATCACACACAGAGACACACTTTCACACCCACTCATGTCCAGACAGACAATCACACACTTAGACAGACACTCTCAAAGCCATTTTCACACCCATATAGACAATCTCACACTCAGTCTCACACCTAGAGACACACAGGTTACAGGGACATTATAGTTAGCAAATATAACTTAAAAAACATAGAAATTCACTTAAAAAAAAGGTTAAAGGGACATTATAGTTAGGGTCATATTTTAAACACACAAAACCATACAAATTCACCTGTTATAGTTAGATTTGTTAGATAAGTAACTACAACTTGTGCCATATTGTAACTATAACTCGCGCCCTCGACCATGCACTACTAATTACCCCAGATATTGCAGCACTCATGACATCTTTGATGACATCATTGAAATTATCAATGTAATATTTGCAGTAAAACTATTGAGGAGAAAATTGTACGTGGCATTGGCACGAGTCATAGTTATCTTAGGGCATGAATATTTTTATATATATATATCCATATCTATATATATATATAGCTATATAGATATATAGATATATATTACACAATAGCTCTGTGTTCTTCTCGGTCACTTAAAAAAACAAAGGTTACAGGGATATTATAGTTAGGCTCACATTTTAAACAAACAAAACTATAGAAATTCACTTGTTGGTGGTGAAAGGCTTTTGTCATTTTACAGCTCAGCAAGGATGGCACTGGGCCAATCCTATGCTTAAAGATTTTGCTGTACACATGGAAAAGACTTTGTCGCTTTCTAGCTCAATGTGGATGGCACTGTGCCAATCCTATGCTTGAAAACGTTGCTAGAAAAACAGACATTTGAGAGGAATATTTCTAGAGTATCACTGGTGTTGCTGGGTGCTCCTTACTGGAGATGCTCTCCACCTAAACTTGGGAACTACTCAGAGTTCTTGCTTCTATTTTGCATAATTTAGTTGTCACTCTAACCCTCAAAGGGTTTTATTTTCACACACACACAAACACACGCACACACATGCACACACACTCACAATCACTCTCTTTCTCTCTCACTCAGTCACTCTCAATCACTCACTCAGTCTCGCTATGGAAAAATGAATGAAGAAATCGAGTTTTAGGACCCCTTCCTTCTTCTCACCCCCCACTTGACTGATCACCCCAGCTGAACAGACTGTTGTCGTATCTTTTAAAATTTCATGAAGATTCATCAACTGGTGCAAAAGTTATTGACAAAGCAAAAAACTAGTTTCCTATGGGTCCTAAGTATAACTACCTACTGCTGTTTTCTTTATTTTCACTGAAAAAACAAAAGTAGGTATGAATTTCAGTGACAACATAATGTTTTGAAGTAAAAAACACTGAAATTCACCAATTATATTTAGCATAGCTAACTATAACTTGAACCCTTGACAGGTACTGCTTATGACTAACATATTAGATCACTCATAGGAGTTCTGTGACATCATTTATTACATCACTGACGAGATCTCACATGCCATCATTATTGACGTCACTAATGACATAATTGATGACAAAATTCAAGCTGTGTGTTTGTTTTATAGTTTGCATAGTGGCAGATTACCACCATATTACTTCTCTTCCTAAATTTGTACAACCTGAGTCCAGTTAATGGGTGTTAGTATTTACAAAACACATGCACTACTAATGCAACACATGTGTGTAGAGGTATTGAACGTATTATAAATCTTTGTATTTAGAATAAGGCTGTGTGGAGGTGACAGTTGACAACTTGTGTCTACTATGTCCCAACCAAGTTTTTTGGGTTGACTGAAATGTTTTCTGTTGTGTCCTGTGAGTAGTAATGACAAACCGTGTTGGTTCCTGAAGGACTCTATAGAACTGTGATGTGAGCGTTTGTGTGCGGTGAATGGATTTATGTTTTAGAATGTTGAGTTTGCACTGGCATGCAGAAGAATAATGATGAGTAAGACCAAACTCTTTGTGTGGTCTGTTCATTAAAGAGTACACAGGCTGAAGTTGATGCTACAACTGGAGATGAGATAAGGACATGTAACCCAAAGAGCCAACTGTGCTCTCCCAGAGAGTTTGTTGTGGTCCATCAAACTTCTCATGCATGTCACAGCATCTCAGTTGAAGTGAAGATGATGTTTTCTGTATTAGGAGTCAAAGTGCCACTCCAGCCTGTGCCAAACCTTTGAAGAAGACAAAGGCTGTACAGAGAAATCTATGTAATATTGGCCCGGAGCCTGCTTGCAAAACCGTGAAAGATGTACTGCACCACAACACAACACAGAGCCGTAAGTTAAACAGAACAATAGCGCTAAAGGCAGCAATCACCATGTACAGAGATGTGCCAAAGACAGCGTCAGTTGAATGCAAATAAGTGCTAAAAACAGTGATAGACTGATACAAAGAAACGCTAAAGGCAGTGAAAACCATTACCTACAACGCAAAGAGGTGAGCAGGGTGCAGAGCCCTGCAAGAAACAAAGCCACTACTCAATGTTAAAGAAAAACGCAGTGCCTCGCAGACAGAGTGTGCACACGAAGATCCTGAGGCCAGCATGTCACAAGGCCTGGGTAATGGAAGGAATGTAAGAGGTCCTGGTGGACAGCAGACAATGCTGGAGAGAACTCTGATGTCAATGTCAGTAGCTCCACAAAAGTTTATAATTCTGCTTCATTCTTAAAAGTACCACTTCCATTCAATACTACCAAAAAGCAAAATATTAGTGACAGATGGACTGCCTAGAAAGAGACTTTTTATGATTTCATTGGCGCCCTGGAAGCAACAGATGACAAAAAGATTATTAAACATCTTACGAATTTTGCAGGTGAATGACTGAACGAAGTAATCAAGAAAATGCCAGCCACCTTCTGATGAAAGCAGCGTTGAATGTTAAATTCAATCCAATGGTAAATGCTGATTATGAGCGATATATTTTCAGTCAGGAAGGCCAAAGCGCTGGTGAAAATATTGACAAATTTGTTGAGAGACTTGATACGTTCATCAAACATTGTAAGTTCATTTAATTCAATGATGAATAAGCCATACGTCTTAGAGTCATAAATGGTTGTTTGTCAGATTCCTTCTGATGACAAATGCTGAGAGAAACACTTAGGGGCAGATATTAGAGCCCCACCTTGCACCCCATTAGCATCATTTTTGTTACGCTAAGGTGGTTGTTGTGCTAAATTTACAAAGAGGAGCAATGCATGCATTCTGCCACTTTGTAAATCTTTGCGCTACTTTATGGCTGCGCCAGGCATAATGAATGCAAAGGGGGCGTTCCTGTGATAGGTGAGATGAAAAATGGCGCAACGAAATCTAAGGGATCTTTTTGGGTTATTTTTTTGGCACTTTTAAAGCATGCTCGGAGCAGACGTTAAAAAAAGGCACATCATTGTCTACAATGGGCCTCAATGGGCTTTGCAGGATTAGCATCAAAATCTTTGATGCAAATGCTGCAAGCTCCCAACTAGCCTAAAAAATGTTGACACTAGTTCCATAACTACCGCCATGGTAAGCCCAATCTTAAATACGGTGCACACATGGTGGTGTTAGGGGTGCGCTAAGAGGCACAAGAGAAGTCGAGCTGCACTGAGTGTAGCGCCACTTTTCTTAAATCAGGCCCTTAGTCTGCAGTGAGTACTCATGGCTGCCAGAGCTAAGGAATGTGCAGAACGACAAGCTGCTGACATGGAGGCCACTGGTGCCCAAAGTGAGTCGGCCATAAACATAAAAAGTATGCAGAAACGCAATGCTTAAGAACACAAAGTGATGTCTCAGAGGAAGAATAAACTGCGCTTTAGATGCAGATTTTCATTTCCCCATGAAGGTAAATGTCCTGCCACTGGACAAGAATGACGACCATTTTGGAACAGTTGGCAAGGTAAGGGGAAAACGAATGGCCTGATTTAAGAATCATGGCGCTGCATCCACTGCAGTGCCACTTCTTTGTGCCCCTTGGCACCTCCCTAATGCCACCATGTGTGCGCCATATTTAATATATGGTGCACCATGGCGTAGGTAGGGAACTAGCATCAAAATTTATGATTCTAATTTGGCGGTTTGCAGGATTAGCGCCAAAAAGTTTGGCGCTAATCCTGCAAAGCACATTGAGGCCCATTATAAACAATGGTGTGCCTCCTTTTAATGCCTGCTCTGTGCAGGTGTTAAAAATGCCACAAAAAATGGTGCAAAGAAATCCTTTAGATTTCTTTGCGCCATGTTTTTCCCCCCTAATGGGGGAACACCCCCTTCCATATATTATGCTTTGCACAGGCATAATGTGGCTCATTGTGTTACAAAGTAGTGCAATGCATGCATCATTCCACTTTGTAAATCTGCCACAGCGACTTTGACCTCTTTGGGCCATACTAGCATAAAATAAATTATGCTAATGTGAAGCAAGGAGGTGCTAGGCCCTTTTAAATATGGCCTAAGTATGTCACGCTGGGAAAACAAAATAGACTCCTAAACGTTCAATACTAAATTGTCATATACATTTTTGTCTAAGAGTATTTTAGTTTCAGTGCCAAGTAATAGTGAAAAATATGAATGTGCGATGTTGACGTTTACTTAAAAAAAATTTGCACATCAGACTGGCTACAAGTTGAAAAAAATCCCCCACAAAAGTCAGGCATTGTCCAAAAATCACACAGATTCCATACCTATTATTTAGACAGTGGTGCGTCAATAACCATTATGCCTGAGGAGAAATACAATGAACTGTCTCCATTGCCTCGTCTCACACCGTTGAAAACTAAAGTGTATACATGGGCTGCATCAACGCCATTAAAGAGTCAAGGTTCATTCATAGCAACCCTGAAACATAAAAAGACAAGTGTATAAGCGCCCATTCATGTACTTCAAGATACTGCATCAAGTGTCTGTTTACTCGGTTTCAATACTGCTGATGAAATGGGACTGATATCAGTGAACTACGACATAAATGCTAATCGAGAAATTGTAAGTCAGTTCCCTTTGTTCTTTTTTTCTAGGAATACTAAAAACCATATAATTGAGGATGTTCATCCTGTTGCTCAAGGGCATAGAAAAATTGCATTTTATTTATAAGAAGCTGTTGAGAAAGAGCTAGAGTACTTACTGAGGCATGATAGAATTGAGCGATCTACTGGTCCAACTTTGTGGGTGTCGCCCACAGTGGTAGTATCTGAAAAGGACAGTGAAGGAGCTCTATGCATTTGCGTTGACATGCATCAAGGTAACAAAGCTATTGAGAGAGAATGTCATCCCAGTCTGCTCATTGCCAACATGATCACACAGTTAAATGATGCCAACGTCTTCTCTCCCCTTGACCTGAACAAAGGATATGGGCAAATCCTCCCAGAATTGAATGTTGGGGTTTGTGATTACAGGAATATCACTACACTGTTGTGCATCGACCAGAGAGGGATCAGAATCCGGCTGACTACTTTACATGACTGCCAGGACAGTATAATGGTACCCCTTCCAAAGTGGCTGAAGCTTACATTAACTTCATTGTTAAAACGTCAAAGTCAAAAACTCCTGTTGCTGTTTCTTTGGAACAATTTATTTCACGCAACCTCTCACATGTGACAGTGAATTTTAGAAGTTCATGAATGTAAATGATGAACTATCTATTACTCAAGAAGGTATTGTTTTTACAAGGTTCAAAAATTGTCATACCATAGAGTCTTCAACAACAAGTGATTGAAGTGGCCCACAAATGACACTGTGGAATTGCTGCTACCACACAAGCTCTTCACGTTCACATTTGGTTCCCTCATCTTGATAAGAAAGTTGATAAAGATTTAAAAGCCTATCATTGGTGCTATTTCTTATCTCCCAAATTCTCTCCATGTCCCTTGAATAAGTCAGACTTGCCAAAACATGTATGAGAGAAAGTTAGTGTGGACTTCTTTGGTCCTCGTGACAATGGACATCACCTGATAGTGATTATCGATGAGTATTCTCGTTTTCCACTTGTTGAAAATCTTTTGTTGATTACTCAAGAGAACATAATTGAAAGATTAGATGGATTATTTGAATTATGGGATGTTACCTCAATAGTGAAACCTGAGAGTGGTCCACCTTTCAACAGTTGACAACTCAGAAACTTTCTTACACAACTTAATATGAAGCATCATAAAATCATACGTCTTTGACCAAAAGCAAATAGCGTTGTTTTAAGCTTTATGAGCACCTAAAAATAGATGACAGTGTGCAAAATTAGAGAAGCTTAGTTTACAATCAGCTATCCATGCCACCTTTTGAAATACAGATGGACTCCTTATTCAACAACAGGTGAAAGGCTTGTCCCACTGATGTTTGGGAGAGCCAGGATGACCAAGTTACCACAATAGACCAACAGAAGATTCAACACTGATGGTGAACTTTATCAGAAAGACTTAGATTATAAACAAAAGATGAAAGTGTATGCAGACAAACATAGAGATGCCAAGAACATTACCTTTTGTGAACGAGGTCCAGTGTTGGTGCGACAGAAGAGAAAGTGTAAATCTGATGTTCCTTTTAATGCTGAACCATTTGAAGTGGTGACTGCTCACCATCTTGGGAAGGCTAATATGAAAAACTCTTCATACTTTAAACCTCTGCCTTTACCTTCAAGAGTTCTTAATGTCCTAGCTGAGACTGGCTCAAATGAGACTGCAGAGCAACCCCTGATTGCATCTTTCTCCATGTCACCGGTCTCATTCGTGGATGCTACTCATCTCACATCCCAGCTTTAAAAGACCCAATCAGGGCTTTTGGTAAAAGCTCCAAAAAGGAGTTATAGAAGAGTTATAATATGTATATACATCAGTAAAAGTGTCGTTTTGTTACACGGATGGGGGAAGTTGTGTGAATAGTAATGAAGGGACCCTTTTTTGGTTCCTGAAGGACTCTGTAGAACTCTGCCATGAGCATTTGGGTGTGGTGACTGGATTTCAGTTTTAGAATGCTGAGTTTGCTCTAGCACGCAAAAGACAAATAACGTGTAAAACCAAGCTCCGTGTGTGTTTATTTTAGGAGTGTCCAGGCTGGGGAGTATGCTGCTGTTTCAAACAAGGCAAAGATTCGACATAGCAGATAATAAGTACTGTAATGAGAATTTGGACAGAATTGTCGCAGCATGACAATTCTTACAGACACCTGTGTGCACACCAGGTACTAACCTATGCACATGTTTCATTAGCTTCAGAAGATGGGCTAAGTGCAAAGTTCTTACCTTTTACCACAGTATGAAGGCTGCAGATAGTATACCCTTTAGCAATAAGAACAGATGATCAACAGAATGCTGAACAATGTCAAACATTCACCCCCACTCACAGATCATGGCCAAAATCCATAGTTTTTTTGCTTGCCTATTTACTCCTAGTGCACCTGTTTTAAGGTTCCCTGTTGCATAAACACTGAAAGCGTGCCCTATGGCAATACGGGCCCTAGACCTTTAGGCTACATCTTTGTTTTTATATTCTTGACATTTGTTTTACCTAATGCTAATGCACACAAAACAAGAATGCACATTTGACAAGGCCAGACCTGCTGCTTTCTTCATTGATTCCTGGGCCCTTCTCCCACTTTCTAATTGTCTAACTTGCAAAGTAATAAACAAGGACAATGCCTTCTTGAAGTGTCTGTAGTTGAATCAGTAGGCCTTAAAGCTCCTGTTATTACTTCCCACACCCATCCTCAAACAAACAGCAGGGGTTCCTGACTCACAGCACTTTTACATAAAAGAGTGACTTTCAGTGATCTTGCAGAGACAATATGAGGCTGATTTTTGCTTTCCAAGAAAAACGAAAACATATGTGCATGAAATATCATTGCCCCCTTCAAGGTACTAATAATCAGGCCTTAGTGCATTCAGGCCTGATGCAAACAGGTCAAAATAAATATTTCTTTAGATGGTCAGCTGAGTAGCCTTGTGCCAAACGTTTTTACTCTGCGTTGCCTCTAAACCTGGCTCTTTTGAGTCAGCTATGAGTTAGTGATCTGGCGAAGAGGCAGATAAATCCATTGCCTGGTCCTCAGCAACCATTATGGTCCTGCCCTCGGCCTCTGACCTCTTACTTTTTTTTGAGAGCAGGGCTGTAAGTGGGGTGAAAGAATAGTGGGGTCTCTGAAATGTGTAACTAGGAATCCTTTCCAAAAGGTGTGGCCTATGTAAAAAAAAAGGGCTTAGCTTAAAACATGTACCCTAAAAACTTCTATTTCCTACAGTGCACGACCCAACCAGTATTTTGGTACGTCCCTGTCAGCTTTCTGTTATTGCAACCAAACATGTCACACAATAAAGTACCTGCAAAACAAGCCAGGCTTATTGACTTTGCAAATGCCTATTAGCACTCTTTGATATATCCATGATTTCGCTGTGAATTATTTGATTGAAAAGTTTAAAATTTTGAAAATATGAAACTGAATTAAACACTCCTAATGTCTGTAGAAGGTGTAGTGATTCTCAATCAATCATGTACAAAACTTCCCATCAACTTCCTCTTTAGTCTCTGGGCCCGATTCACAAAAGTAAACTTAGACTTTGGTCAAAATCTAAAGCAGAAGTCTAGGTTTCTGTCTTCAGGAATTCACAAAGTGCATTTACCAATATGATCTTTCATTCTGCACTCTGTGCAGATTAGCTGCACTCACGGAGGACACTCTGCACTCGGAGGCAGCATCTCCACACTTGGGGGCGGAAAATCTGCACTTGGGGCGAAGTGATTTTAATTCCACATCCCTGCAGAGTATAAATACCACTAGCCACCCTGCACCAAAAGCCCACATCCAAGGCTCTGGTATTCACACCAACACTGCACCTGCCTACTCTGTGCTTGGTAAAAACTGAAGACATTCTACCTCTGAGGAGGAAAGAAACTTACACTGAGAAGGAGACCACCATGACACTTTAGTTCATAGTGAGGCATTACAAAAGACTGCATGGTCCCCCCCCCCACCTACAGCAGCAGTGGGTGAAGGTGAAGTACAGCCACATAGGGGTTACCAAAGCACTCCCTGCTGGCCCAACTGGAGCCCATCTCCATCTCACCCCACTTGAGAGGAACGTCCTCTTCGCATGCTCCATGGGCTGTCTGTGAGTGAGGACCTCAGTGAGGTGCCAGGGAATATGTGATGAATCTAACAGTGACACCAAATGATAAATAACTGTGATGCTCGTCAAATCTGACTATGGATTTTGTACCAAAAATGTGTAAATTTCAGGGTGTCTAACTCTCAAGTGTCTTATTTAAACCCTTGCACTACAAGGCCTAGGATCCTTTGTGAAGGAAACAACAGTTTAAGATTCCTCATTCCAAAACAGCGGCTCATCCCAGTGGGCTTACTATTTTTGTAAATGGCATTTGATGATGTGCTTTCTTTACTTACCATTAATGTTGGCATGTGGATGCAAGTGTGTAAATATGTGACAGGTTGTACATATACAACATATTTTAGTTATGTCAGCTGATATTTCTCTTTTATTTCCGCATACAGTGAGAGTACAGTCACCCACTGCAGCACAGGTCCCTACACCAGCACGGAGGCAGCTTCATGGGGCACATCAACGCATAACACCAGCACAACCTGGTACATAAATATGGCCAGGAGAAACCCAAACTCATAAATTGTGACTGGACAACCCATAGGTATAGTCCATAGAATGCATCAACATTCCTGCAACTTTGAAAAGAACTAGGTTATGTTGTGCATCACATGTGCCAACTAGAATGTAAAATGACAATGCCAATATCATTGTAGGTCATGTGAAAATGTCAAAAATACCACTGCCCACAGCTATCTCTGCTACACACATGATGTGACATCTGGTCAGCCACCATACACTGGGCGGATGCATAACTCTGGTAAATATGAATAGTAATGACTTTACAAAATATTAATGCTTTTAAAAACTGGCCAAAATGACAGCTGCATGTGGTGTGAGGCATATCCTTGCTGCCGTCTTTCACCTCCATATGCTCACATATGGCTCATAACAGTATACTAATTCATAACATGTTGCCTAATGATAGGATGACTCAAAATGGACAGTACGAGTAAAGTGCTTACCCATTTGCTCATATTGTTTCTTATGAAGAAGAGTTGAAACAACTGATTTGAAAAACCATTCTGTGGATACTTGTTAACAAAATCAAAGTGCCCAAAATGTATGGTAATTGTTGTGTATGAGTGCTGCTCTGATGCCTGAAGAGTTGCATACAGGGAAAGGAGCTGTGGTTGGTAAGGTGAGTGTAGAGGAAGTGAAACATATTATTCTGGTGGTGGAAATTCACAATGTGAAACCAAGAAAAGTGTAGATCATACCAGCTTCTCCACTTGACCAAAATGTGTGATCCACGCCAAATGCTAATTTTCACTTTGCCTCTTCTACCACCATCATCACTTATAAGTGAAGCATGAAGTACATGACTTCAGCAAGTGTGCTGTCCAAATCCTTATCCAATGTCATGTAAAATAGACTATGATGTTGTTCATGTGTAAAGGGAAAACAGGACAGGAAACGAGGTAGACAGCACAAATGTATGACCACCCAACCCACTGTGAGTATTGATGTCCCTGGTAGGGGTTGGTGGGGGAGTGAAGTTTCCTGAATCTTTAATTACAATTATATCTGTGATTTGTAGGCTGCAAAGCATTGATAATATCTTATGTGTAAAGGATAACAGGTCTGCATGTTGAGGTAAACTCACAATTTTGAAGAGACCACATCATACTTATGTGCATAATGCGCCTAAAAATCAAGAGTTATCCAAAGTAAATTCCTTTCTTTGACTATCAGTAACCTTAGTATACACATTTGCCTCTTAATGTGAAATCTGGTTGATGTCAGTGCTGTGTTGAATCAAACGCTGCCCATTGTTGCTGTTGACCAGGGTTCCACATGTAAATATCAGGAGAGTCACATGCGGCCTCACACCCTTAAACTGAAGAGCACTGGTTTTTACCTATGACTTAGACATGTAGAATAACTACCATCACCCCTTGCACTTAAATATGGAAATGTACGTCACATTACAGCTGATGTCAGGACACCCTCAATGTTCTCATAGACACCATCCAGGGGTTTGGAGCCATCCTGGCTGCAGCAGTCAAACTCACTACTATCCATCAGTCAGGTAAAGGTGCCATACAGTGTTGTATACTATTAAACCCCAATTCATTCACAATAACCAAATACTTAGGGAATTTCATTAGTTGGTCTAGCCATCTTTCCATGACATTTAGGCCCATATTTATACTTTTTGACGCAAAACTGCGCTAACGCAGTTTTGCGTCAAAAAAATTAGCGCCGGCTAACGCCATTCTGAAGCACCATGCGGGCGCCGTATTTATTGAATGACGTTAGCTGGCGCTAGCCGCCGGCGCCGTCTGATGTGCGTTAAAAAAAACGACGTACACCAGGCAGCGCCGGCGTAGGGGGATATGGGGCTTGGGCGTCAAGAAATGGGGCAAGTCAGGGTGAGGCAATTTTTTCACCTCAACCCGATTTGCGCCAATTTTTTTTCACTCCCAATCCCCATAGAAATGACTCCTGTCTTAGCAAAGACAGGAGTCATGCCCCCTTGCCCAATGGCCATGCCCAGGGGACTTCTGTCCCCTGGGCATGGTCATTGGGCATAGTGGCATGTAGGGGGGCCCAAATCAGGCCCCCCTATGCCACCAAAAAAAATAAAAAAAAACACTTACCTGAACTTACCTTAATGTCCCTGGGATGGGTCCCTCCAGCCTTGGGTGTCCTCCTGGGGTGGGCAAGGGTGACAGGGGGTGTCCCTGGGGGCATGGGAGGGCACCTCTGGGCTCCTTCAGAGCCCACAGGTCCCTTAACGCCTGCCTTTTGCAGGTGCTAAAAAACGGCGCAAAAGCGGCCGTACGTCACTTTTTTGACCCGCCCACTCCCGGGCGTGAATTTTGCCCGGGAGTATAAATCCGACGCATATGGCTCGGAGTCGATTTTTTAGACGGGAACGCCTACCTTGCATATAATTAAGCAAAGTAGGTGTCCACGCTAAAAAATGACGCTAACTCCATGGACTTTGGTGCTAGACGCGTCTAACGCCAAAGTATAAATATGGGGTTAGTTTTGCGTCGAAATTGCGTAAAAAAAAAAACGACGCAATTCCGGCGTAAACGGAGTATAAATATGCCCCATGAGTTGGTGTGTAAAATGTTGCCAACATAATCAGTGATGTGTGTGTCAAGTGTGCATGCTAACATATGAATCATGCAGAACATTAAGATGCTCTAACTTCCTTCTCAAGCTGCTGGTTAGAGGAAAACATCTTCTGCTTCACACTCGAGGAGCCACGTTCAGAAGCTGACATCGAGGAGGATCTCAATACAACACACAGCTGTGGTAGGAGCTGGTGAGTTGATATTTGCATTACACATCTGCATTGAACACCTCAATGCTACAGTGTAAAATGTCACTTGTATGTGTACACAAACCTGATCACATGTTGGTCATCCAGTGATGCACAGATCATTTTACTCAACCCCAGTGTTGCACCACATGTTATTCTATGGCAAATACGTATTCTGTTGCAACCTCTGTCTTCCAGGTACTGAGAAAGATGAATCACTTCCGGGAGAGCTTCTGTTCACCAGTGGTGAGTGACGGGCAATCTGAGGGGAGAACCCAGTCCTCTTCCAAGCAGCCTTGTCAGCTGCAAAATGTGTGCAGGAGGATGAGGAAGGAGAGGAGGAAGAGAAGGGAGAAGCAGAGTAGGATGTAGAAGATTTTGAATTTTTTGCAGAGGATGATGAGGGTGGTTCCCTGCCCACCATTTTTTACCCACTGGGTAGACAATCTAAGCCTACACCTGCTCCAGGCAGCATAGTGACTCCAACTCCACCACAGAGGATTGCCCATTTCCAGCAGTCACCCAACCAGCCAGAGCATTCACATACCCCAATACAAACATCAACTCCTCACAGGCCTCACATCCAGGTCAGACATGTTGGTTCGCCTACACACTCCTCCTGTGACAGTGCATTCCAGGCCTTCTCTGTCCCATCTGATGGGCCTACCACCCCTGGTGAGAAACAGGTATCCCCTTGGCACCAGTCAGCTTCCCACCTGCCACCCTCCGCTGCTGGACCCGATGGTGGTATTCAAGGCCATTCCATGTGGAGGGGGCTGGCAGTTGGTCATGGTGGCTGGTGGGAGGAGGACTTCTTCCAACAGCAGGCTTATGTGAGACAGGACATTTGTGCCATGGGTACTACTCTGTCTGACATTTCAGACTCACTACAGGACGTGCACACTTTCCCTCAAATGATCATTTGACTAACTCTTGGACACAATGGATAAATCTTGTAAGACATGGCAAAGAAGATAAATGACAGCATGGCCATACATAGGGAAGAGAGTGCAAGACACCATGCCTTGGCTACGGAGATGTTGGAGGGTTTGCTGAAACTGATACCAAGTCAGCCTCCACAGTACACACATGGAGGGGACCCACACATCTACCTGCACCATATCACACCAAGCCCCAAGTACCAAAACCCGTGCAGGCATCCCTCCAATCTTTAAAGGCACCATTCTCCTTGCACATGCCCCCACTGCACAGTCATGTCCCCCACCTGTACCATCAGTTCCTGTAAAGGCACATCCCTGACCTGTACAGCCATCATCATTCCCAGTACAGTCATCTCCCCCACCCTTTGCAGCCATCCTTAGTCCCCGTACAGGCACATCCCCCACCTGTACAGCCACCATCACCGTGTGTAGGCATTTACCCCAGCAGTACAGTCACCTTCACCCCCTGTGCAGGCACATCCCCACCTGTATAGCCACCTTCGCCCATGTACAGGCACAGGCACTACACTCATACACATATCAGCATCAACACGTTAAATGCACTTACTCACAGAGGTCGTCACCACCACAATTGCAAAGTGGCATGATAGATGTCAAATATATATTCACTACACTTTGTAAATAAAAATTACCTTCCACATTTCAAATGAGTTGAGTAATATATGATGATGGTCAATTGGTCAATCTGGTTGTAGGCCACATACGTTTTTAAACATTTGTGAAAAACATGTATATAAGTAGAACCATTTCCGTGTAAAGATATCATGTGGAAAGCATAACTAACCACATAACAATGTGACTTCAATATTTTGATCACACTACACAGAGATGTAAATTTTTCAGATTTTATCCTGACATTTCCTTTAAAATAAGACAGTCCATTGGGAAAAAAAAATTAAATAGTATCTTAAAACAGATTGGGCAAGGGGACTTGGAAGGGGTTGGGCAAATAAATGTAACACGTCAGAAAGCGTCAGGGGAACCAGTCTATGTAGAAGAGGTAAACCAAGAAATAGTCCACTGCTCAAAGAATGTCCAGTCAAGGCCATCCTCACAGTCATCTTTCACAATGATGTCCAAAACCTCTGCTTCTGTGGACTGCTATTGACTAGCCAGGGCAAGACCAGACACCCCGTGGGAGGGGACGAAATAAGGGGTACGAGAGGTAGCAGGGTAACCAGAGAAGGTAGGCTAACCAGGAGGCATGACAACAGTGGTGGGGGGGCTGAGCCAATGCAGACTAAATGGCTGCCCCCAAGGAAGTGATGGAGGCACTGATGTCGCCATATCTTTGGATTGTGCCTCTCGGAACATACAGAGCTCATTGCGGATCTCCTGTAAGACCCAAAAGGACACAGTCTCCTCAACCTCAGGTACCATCACCAGTTCCTGTGAGGCAGCCCAACGAATCACTGTACATGGAGGGGTCTGGGTCAAACAACAGGGATGTGGGGTGCCGGGGGCAGGCCCCTCCCTCAGCTCTTCTGGGCAGGCACATGGAGGGGGAGTAGTGGCTGGGGGTGTAGCTGGAGGTCCTGATGGAATGGAGACCTCAGGAGTTATGGAGGGGTAAGTGGCAGGCTCAGATGGCAATGGGGCCTGCCTTGGGGAAACCACATCAAAATCCTGGTCTTCTGGGTCAGACGAAGACCCATATTCTCTACCCCGGCTGGTAGTGTCACCCTTCAACATCCCCCCCTTCAATGTCTGCAGCATCTCCAGCGGGGCAGATGGTGTAGCTTCGGTCTAGGTGGGAGCACTTCGCTTGGGCTTCATCTCCGTCCTCCTCCTCTTCTCTGGTGGTATTGAGAAGTCGTACCCACCTTCTTGCTGAGATTCTACTTCCTTGCCCCTGGTCTTGGATTGATGTCCCTTGGCCAGCCAGGTCCCCTGAAGGGGATAGAAAGCAATAATGTAGTTGGCGTACAAATAAATGAAAAGCTCTTGACAACATTAAGCAAGTGGTGACTTTGTGATGCTTTGCCCTCACTGGGAAAAGTAATGTTTCGGGAGCCCAAAATTATGTGTATGCTCACTGTGAAGTCTTGATATTCGACACATAATAACATCTGTCTGAAGGTTGCTCTGTATCCCCTTCAATACTTACTAACCCTCACCCTCAGCATTTATGTGATGTGAGTTTCTGGACATTGGAACACTTTATTTTCTTTGTTAAAATTCACAAGAGTGGATAGGACATAGTCAGGATGGATTTAGCTAAACCTAAAAGGGGATTTAGGAATATCTGGAAATGGGCAGTGTCAACAGTCACACGCTTACTAGCAAATGTCATCTGTAGTGTAGCATACAGAAGCATTATATATCTGCAAAATAGGTCGTACAGATACAAACAAGGCCTTGAATATGACTTTGTCAAAGAAGTGAGTCGAAATATTTGAATATCCGTAGAGAACATTGGACAGTGTACATTCCAAGAGCCTCATCTAGCATGTAAAGAAAGCTCCGAGGGGGCGTGGTCAAGATGGCGGAGCGCTAGGACGTTGCTATTTGCGCTCCGCCGCCTCGGCCCGGATAAGTGACCTGTGGCCAGCCTGGGGGAGGCCTGGAGGCTTTCCCTGTTGTGTGCGGCTCCCCCTGGGTGTTCCAGACACGGCGGGGCCGGTCGGTGCCGGGTTGCGCCGCGTCAGCAGGAGGAGCGAGGCTCGGCCCAGCGGTCAGGACGCAGCCGCAGCGTGGCGTGAGGCGCGGCATGGGCCGCAAGACGGGCCTTTCCCATGGTACCCCTTGGAGCCAGGGTGCTGGGGTTTGAGGGCCGAGGAGCCTTCCTGGGGCCCCCTGATGACCGGAGTGAGCTGTGGGGCCCGGCGCCGGGTGGTTGTGGTGCCTGAGGAGTGAGCGATGTGTCTGGAGCCCTGCAGATCTGGCAGTGACTGGCAGGCAGAGCTTCCCCTACCGGGTGCCTTGGAGCAAGGTTGGTGAGGCGTGGGGCCCTGGTGGATGGCGGGGACCCGGTTCCCTGACTTCTGGGTTGCACACCCCAGCACCTGAAACTTTGCTTAGTCTAGGCTACAGTCCTGCGTGTGGGCGAAAGGAGTGGACCATAGTACCTGGAGGCGGCTGGGAGCTGTGCCTTGGCGCGGTTCCGGAGAAAGCCAAGACACAGCTCCCAGCCGCCACCAGGTACTATGGTCCGCTCCTTTCCAACCGTCTTTGGTAAAGTGATCTTCGTGGACCCACGGTGCTGAGCTGGTGAGGTGAGATCAGGCCGGCGCGCCATGGCGACATCTAAGCCCAAACGCGAGCGCTCAGTGAGGGACATGTTGACAGGGGCGTGCTCTACGCCTGGGCCTATGATGGAGGACGTACCTGAGACGATGGCCTTGGAAAGTCGAGTTGAGACGGAGCCAGAGGAGAGTTCTTCCGTGACGAAGAGCTTTCTGACCTCCCTGTTTGAGTCTCTCCGAGGGTATACCCAGGAGCTGCGAAGGGACATCTCACGGGAGGTGAAGGAGATACGAGGAGAGGTCACCTCCCTGGGTGAACGTGTAGTGCAGCTAGAAGACAGTGAGATCCCTCCCGGCGAAGAGGTAGTGGGCCTGCAACAGGAGGTGGTCCGCCTCCGAGAGCAACAGGACCTCCTCCAGATGGCGGTTGAGGACTTGGAAAATCGCTCAAGGAGACAAAATATCCATATACGAGGGGCCCCGGTGGGCGCTGAAAAAGGGGCCATTGGGGGCTACATGGTGGATTTGTTCCACTCCCTGCTTGGCACAGAAGAGACACAGAAGGTAGTCTTGGACTGGGTGCATCGTGCTGGGCACGCCGGGGACCCCTTGAGACCGCTCCCCAGACATTTTAGCCTGTCTCCACAATTGTGTCCTCAAAGAAAAGATTCTACAGCGGGCCCGTAACCTCCAGTCGGTCCTCTTTCGAGAGCATGAACTTCAGCTCTTCCAGGATCTATCAGTGCGGACTTTGCAGAGACGGAGAGAGTTTAGGCCGATCACGGATCACTTGAGGGCACACAATGTGTCATAATCGTGGGGCCATCCGTTCCACCTGGTCTTCCGCTGGGAGGATCAGCTTTGGCAGGTGAAATCGGTTGCGGAGGCTGGCCGCGTCCTGGGCCTTAAGGACACAGGCCGGGCGGCGTGTGAGGGGGCAGCTCTATCGGCGGGGGGCCCTCCTCGGTGGCGGAGAAGAAGAAAAGGAAGTTGCAACGCCCGGCGGCCTTGGAGCTGTGATCGGAGAGAGAAGCCGCTTTGAGCAGCGTGGCGGCCGGCATGTCGGCCTAGTCTGGCCGTCCGGGGATGCCAGGGAGTACTGCAGGCCACAGCTGTCATAGTATGTTGACGTTTGCAGAGGGTCGGGGCGGCAGGGCCAATCGACCGAGTTACTGACGTTGCGGAATATACTGCCCCTTGGAGATTTAACCTCGCAAGGATGGGTGATCGAGGACTTTTGTGTCACATGCACCTGTTGTGCTTTTTGTTTTTTTGATGTTGGTTTTTCCTGCGATGTTGGTCTTCTGAGAAGGCATCCTCAGGCCTGCTTGCACTAGGCGGTTTAGATGATACTGTGGAGGGTAGTCCTAGGTTGTGCTTTTGTCTCCCCGGCTTGCTTTCTTCAGTCTAGGCTATGACCATCAAATGTATAAGCTTAAATGTTAGGGGGTTAAATAACCATACTAAGAGGCTAGCTATCCTCTCAGCTTTAGAGAGATCCGGGAGTCATTTATGCCTCTTGCAAGAGACGCACCTTGTCCTTAAAGATACCTCCCGTATGCGATCCAAGTGGTTCCCCAGGCAGTTCTGGTCCTCCCTGCCGTCAAAGCCTGCAGGCGTGGCGATACTTTTTTCACGCACATTCCCTGGGGAATTTATATCCAAATTGCATGAGGTCCCGGGGAGGCTCTTGGCCTTGCGGATCCGACGGGGGGGGTTTGACTCTCACGATCGCTTCCCTTTATGCACCCAATTCCCACCAGGAGGCCTTCTTGAGACAGTCTCTGACGCCGAGTCTATAGTCCCCGGATGGTGCTGTATTGCTGGGAGGTGATTTTAATTTGGTAATGGATGGGGACCTGGATCGCTCAGGTCAACGGTATGGCCAGACTGGGTCCTTGTCGGATTCTGGACGGCAGTGGCTTAAGGAGTGTGGGCTGGTGGATGTGTGGAGGAGCGCGCACCCCACGTTGAGGGACTATTCCTTCTACTCATTGGCAACCAAAACATATGCTAGACTAGACCTTTTTCTGGCATCCCAGGAGCTTCTCCCCAGAGTTAGAGACCCGGCGATTGAGCCGCGGGCCTTATCGGATCATGCTCCGGTAACAGTTGAGATTCAAACGGACATGGAGAGGGTTGGTCCATCAGGATGGCGATTCAGAGACTCGATGCTTCAGAATGGCGAAACACTTGAGGCGATTTGAAGGGTAATAATAGATTACCTTAGCTTTAATGACAATGGGACAACAAGCATTGCAACACTGTGGGAGGCACTGAAGGCTGTCCTGAGGGGTGAGGTGATTTCGCTTTCTTCTAGGGATAACAAGGCGAGGATTTGACTCCGGGGGGACTTGGAGCAGCGGGTGAGGGTGTTAGATAGCTCACACAAACGCACCGGTGCTCCTAGAATATGGCGAGAGCTCGAGAAGGTCCGGAAGCAACTGAGGAGGTTGGACTGGGACAGGGCAGAATATGCGGTAGTCCGACTCAAACAAAATTATTTTGTAGGAAGCAATAAGGCAGGCAAGCTACTGGCGCATAGGTTGAGAGCACAGCACGCAGCGTCACTGATAAAAATGGTACGATTCCCTTCTGGGGCGGTGGCACGTACGAGCGGCCAAATAGCGCAGGCTTTTGCGGAATTCTATCGAAGTCTGTATATGGCCGAGAAGCCTGGTGACGAAGCCCCAGTGTCCTTCTTAGAGGACATAGCAATCACACCTATGTCGGCGACGGCCTCTGCCTCACTAGATCATCCTATAAGGGCTGAGGAGGTTATATCTGCGATTGCTCACTTGCAGACCGGGAAGTCACCTGGCCCGACGGTTTTTCTGCGCTTTTCTATAAATCATTCTGTGCGGAACTTGTTCCGGTTCTTGTGTGACTTTTTAACTCTTTTCGGCAAACGGGTGTGCTTTCGCCTAGTATGTTAAACCCTACTATCATTGTTATCCCGAAACCGAGGAAGGATCCAGAGGAATGCGCCTCGTATAAGCCGATCTCCCTCCTGAATACCGATGCCAAACTGTTTACTGGCATTTTGGCACACCATCTCAACTATTATATGCCGGGGCTTGTGGACCCCGACCAGTCGGGATTTATACTTCCAGCGCTCTTCCTGTCTGTTGACGCTGAGAAAGCCTTTGATAGGGTTCACTGGCCATACCTGTTCAGGGTGTTCATATGCTATGGACTGTGTTCCGGTTTTATAGCATGGATTCGATGCATTTATCAAGAGCCTTGGGCAGTGGTCCGGGTTAATGGGACTCTTTCTTTGCCATTCGTCGTCCAAAGAGGCACAAGGCAGAGGTGTCCTCTTTCGCCCCTCCTGTTTGTGCTTTGCATGGAGCCACTGGCGCAGAGGCTCCGGGATAACCCTCAGATCACGTGCATGAGGTTCGGGGGGGATGAACACCTCATCTCGCTATATGCGGACGACGTTATTTTTACTTTGGCGGAGCCCATGAACTCACTGCCAGCACTAATGGGTGTTATTGAGGAATTTGGGCGGGTTTCGGGGTTCCGAATGAACATGCTTAAATCGCAGGCCTTGGGCAGGTTTATCCCTGTGGAGCACGAAGGGGACCTTGAAAGCCCGTTTCCATTTTACATGGACCTCTTCAGGGCTCCCTTATCTGGGGATTGAGCTGGGCACTACGGTTGCCAGTACAGTAAAGTTAAACTATTTGAAACTAACGCGAGAGGTGCAGCGTGACTTGGAGTCATGGGGAGGCTTAAACTTTCCTGGCTGGGCAGGGGTGCAGCAGTGAAGATGACCATCCTACTGCGAATACTTTATCTGTTTCAGGTGCTCCCGCTGGAACCTCCCCCGAGAACGATAGCGTCCCTCCAAACAGCGGTCTTAAGATTTATTTGGGAAGGGAAGGCGGCGCGGATATCAAGGCAGGTTCTGTACCGTCCTAAGAGGGAGGGGGGGCTGGCGGTCCCCTGCCTCCTTTGATACTTTCAGGCAGCACAGCTGCGCTTCCTTTTGGAACAGAGCCGGCCAGCTTTGGAGAAGCATTGGTGCTTCATGGACCAAGCAGTGGCGGGCTCTCACATATGGAAGGAACCCTGGCTTAGGCGCCGTCACAGGGCGCAGGGGTTGTATATGTCACCGATTACGGAGGTTACAATGAGAGTGTGGGATCGGGTGGCCGGCAGGGCGGGTTTGACGACTTTCCCGTCCCCAATGACTCCACTGGGCGCGAACCCTGATTTTGACCCGGGCTTACAGCCGGAGGCGTTGCGTCGGTGGTATGAGGGGGGATGCAAAAGGGTAGGATACTTATTTGATGAGCATGGGGTTATCCCCTTTGACCAATTGAGGGAGCAATATGGGCTGACTGAGGCCGATAGGATGATGTACTACCAATTAAGACACTGGACACTGCTGCCGGCCAATAGGATATTAATCGACATGCCGTTAACCCCATTTGAAAAATGGATTCTGATGAAAAAGGACGATAAGCGCATGGTTTCAGAACTCTATGCCCTCCTGCGGGAAGAGACCCGTCCAATCAAAACTAGGGGTCATTGAGATGGGAGAAGGAGCTTGAGAGGGAACTTTCTGAGGATGAGTGGGAGAGTGTTTTTTATAGGGTGCACCACACAGCTTATAACACAGCAGGTACAGAGACAGCTTATAAAGTAGCCTCCTCCTGGTATTACACCCCTAACAGGATCCATGCTTGGAATCATGACAAATCTAGTAGCTGTTGGAGGGGGTGCGGGAGGGGGGCACGCTGGTGCACCTACTATGGCAGTGCCCCAAGTTGCACAGGTATTGGAAGGACATAATAGACACCGTAGACAGGGCTTTTGGTACCCAGATCCCTAGATTTCCTGCGTGTATTTTGCTTGGTCTCCCCAACCCGCTCACTTTTCCCCTAAGATCTTTGAACGGTCGGCAGATGGCCTTGGCCTTGAATGCTGCCGTACAACTTTTGCTATCAGTGTGGGGGACAGAGCAGATCCCGTCAACAGTCTCTTGGCTGAACAAGCTATGGTTTATCCTCGACATGGAAAAGCTATCCCTGGCTTTACAGCTGCGGGCGGGGACTTTAGGTAACTCTGGCAACCGTTCCTACGTATTTTATCTGGGGAGTTTTCAGAGCTGACATGCCCAACCTATCTGAGGGTTCTGAATTTGAATTGATTGCCTGGGAGGTCATCTTCGAAGAGAGGATAATTCTGGACTTGCACCACATGGTATTAGAGCCTGAGATCGTTTGATTAACGTATATCTAACTAGCAGTGGGGAAACATAGTTGTGTTAATTGTATAATCCTGTTTTTCATTGTTTCGCATGGAATAAGCTAATGTTGTGCTTGTTCGCAATATAGTGATGTAGTACCTATGCATGTGCGATGTTCTAAAATTGAAAAATTAATAAACAGATTTGATCTATAAAGACAGCTCCCTCTAAGCTGTATACTGATAAGCACATGTGCATAGTTGGGAATTTAGACCAGTAAAATTGAAATGATATATGTGGTACTGCATTAAAGATGTGTTTATATCTTTTTTTTTTATTTCTAGACAAGAATCACAAAGTTAGGCCTTACTTCATTGACACTAAATATGTAATTTAACGTATAAACAAATTGACCCAAAAATGCATGCATGAGCTAGCATCCAAACACCAAAGCACAAGCCCTTCCTTCCCCATTGGATGCAACAGTATGAGGTCCTTTAGAGCCTAATTCTGTTTTTGTAAGTGCATTTTTCTTGAAAATGCAGCTAAATACTAATATTAAAAGAGTTATGTTTACTACATTACAAGTCCCAGAATGCCCTCATAAAGCTTCCTTTAAATTGCTCAATGAGAACTTGGCCTAATAAATACTGTAACCATTACAAACATAGGGTGAATGCAGGCAGATAAACATGATCACATTCACCCCTCACATCATACTACCATAGAGATAAAGCAGTTAATCAGCTTACCAGGTCTCTGCTGCTCAAGCTCCTCCAGCTAAGCGTGGAGGTTCGATAAGGTTGTTCTCAGTACCCTCCAGTACAGTGGGCTGTGGTGGGGCCTATGGTCATGTTGCTGGGGGGACAAGCCCAAGAGTTCCTGGCCTTTGATACTGGCCCAGCGTTTCAGATCCTCCCTGCGCCACTTGCAAATTCGTACCCACCGCTGGAAAACACCTGCTGAACTGCAGCGCACAGTGAAGTCTTTTCAAAAGTGAGTGTGAACTGCAATACTCAGCTGAGGGTACTTATTAAGCACCCCCTCTCCTAAGATGTTTAATTCTGTCTCGGTCAAAGGGGTTGCCTTGCCATCAAGTCCCTCAACCATGTTGGGGACAGTTCAGTTACACAGAGCAGCAAGACAGCAGAGGATCTTGCCTGCAGGTAAGGATGCCTCAGAATGATTGTAAAATGGCTGCCAGGAGCTTCCTGTGATGAAGTTCCTGCTGTTTACGTCCTGTGTGTCATTTCCTGTATGAAATTATTGTATTGCGATCCAAATGCTATGTCTCCACCCAAAGTGCAGAGTCTCTACTCCATGTGTGGGGTATAGGCACTTGGGACGGGGACTCTGCAAGGCAGAGATTCTATGTTTTGGCAGCAAAGCTGTGATATAATCATAAAAATGACACACAGGCAACCAAGAGGCAGGGAAAATACAGTACCTACTGAGACACACAGACAATTTAATGTTCTTCTGAGCCATCCTCAACACATACATTAGAGCAAAACACTCTTACAGCCGACTTAAGCTAGGCAAACTGTACCAGGAATAGGTATGATTGCATTCAATCATGTATGCACCACACAAAGAGGAACACGCATGACACAATGCTCTTTGACAGATATAAGAAACAAAACCAAACAATTTTGATTGGCTTAGGGTGGGCTCATAAATCAGAAGTAGCGAACGCCGTACACATTGTTGCGTTACACTAATGTGCCCTGGCTGGCAGAGGTTATTTACGTGAAAAACTAAAAGATTTGGCCAGATCCACAAATTTATAGGGCTATGTGATCTTGGAAAAATGCAAGAGCCCTACGCCTCAGTAGGTTAGGCACAATGATGTGCCAAATCACTATTTCTCTCATGCAACACACAGAGATTAGGCTAAGTCCTCCCAGGTTAGTCCCTCTTCCTGCACATATACAGTGACGTCTGCAACACTGGAACCCTTGCACCATGGTGCAAGGGTGCCTGCATTGGCATTCGGCACACCATTTAGCCCCAGCTTCGGGGGAGAGGGCATGAAAGCACTATGGCCCTCATTACGACCCTACGGTTGGTGGAGAAGTGACGGTCTTACCCCCAACCGGCTGGCAGTAAAAAAAATGGAATTATGACCATGGCGGTTACCGCCATGGTCATCTGCCACTTCTCCGTTCCGACCGCCAGGGCGTAGACGACCACTGGGCTGGAGACTTGGGTCTCCAGCCCTGCAGCAGTCACAAGACAGCTGGCGGGATCAGGAGCCGGCTGACCGCCATGGATTTCATGGGGTTGGGAACCGCCATGAAATCCATGGTGATAATCACTATCAATGCCAGGGAATTCCTTCCCTGGCACTAATAGGGGTCCCAGCACCCCCACCCCGGAGCCCTCCCCCACACCCCCCACACCCCTGCCACCCCCCAAAGGTGGCAGGCCCCCCTCCCCACCCCTACCCCCAACATCACATCCCAGACACACATCGCAACCCAGTACAAGCATGCAGACACCACCAACACACATACCTGCACACATATCAACAAACATGCCAACAGCCACACACACAGACATGCACGCACACATCCATTCAGACAAACATACAGACATGCACACATTTCCAAACACAACACACCCCGGCATGCATACATACACTCACACACACCCTCTACATACTCACATGCACACCTCCATGCACGCACACAACACACAACACCCCGCTGCCCCCCTCCCATAACGGACGACCAACTTACCTGGTCCGTTGATCCTCCGGGAGGGGACAGGATCCATGGGGGCTGCTCCACCGCCAGCACCACGTCAACAGAACACCGCCACGCTGAATCACGGAATGTGATTCGGTGGGCGGTGTTCTGTTGACGGGACAGTGGAGGTGGAGGTGGAGAAACCTCCACTTCCCCGCCGACCGCCAGTATGGAAAAGGACGGAGGGCTGCCAGCAGTCATAATTCGCCGAGCAGAAAACCGCCTGCACTGGCGGTCTTCAGCACGGCGGTCCCTCTGCAGTCTTGCAAAAAGACCGCTGAGGTTGTAATGACCACCTATGTGCCTTAGATACGGCCCTTGCCTGACCTTTGAAAATGATGTAGTATACAGCAGCAAGTTAACTTGCAGTGCAGCACTGCACCATTTCTTATTATATTTGCCCCCAAGATCATTACACGGCCTGACACCCTCATGTCACATGTGTATTCGAGCCTTTCTCCACCGTACAGTCTGACACACAGCCAACCTCCTCTAAACAATGGATAAGGTGTGCTTGTTTGAAGTGTGGTTTCTTAAAAATCTCAACGGCTTAGATTTAATTGTACCCCTTTCTGTTAAAATTAGAACTTTTCCATCTTGGACACAGTGCAAAAAGTAAACAACTCCATGTATACGGATCATTCATTGTTACCCTTGGGTGCAGATGGTTGTAATTTTGGCACACTTCTGTGCAGCTAGCCAGCTTGCAGCTCTGGTCTGAATCCTGGTGAAATGGTAGAAAAGCAGCATATTTACGGCATGCTGTGCATTTCTGACTTTCAACCAGCACTGTTCTTATGCCAAACAATGAACTCAGGCACTATGGTGCAAGGGTGTCTGCATTACATGCAGGATTGTTTTTGTGTTGTAAGAGGATCCTTCGAGCACAAAAGCAATTCTGGTAGGCATACTCCTCTTTCTATGGGTACATCACAATGAGGCGCAATATCTCTGATAAAAAAAGGATGTGAAAAAATGAGAATACTCTTTGTTGTGCCTTCCCTGGGAAGGCATAAGGTTTTAATGGATGCCAAGTAGTACAAGTTCTTGTGAATATGGGTAGCCATCCAAATTAATGGTTTTGGGTAGAAACATAAAATGCCTCCCTTGCGCAGAGTGAAACAATGCAGCAATTTGCACAGCTTTGCCTAACTCCATATCTGTGGGCAATTCAAAGCCATTCAAACTGATATGGTTGCAAGGCCTGCACAAAATTTGCGTCACAGAAAGCGATGCTACTGTGGCACAAGGGGCTCATGGATATGGTCATTGATAGATGGAAAGTTTAAGAAGGCCATTGTCCAGGATGATAACCTAACAAAATTGACACATACTCCCCGTTGGCAATGGAGTCATACGTAAATTTGTCAGCACTTTAAACTGACATTGTCACAAAATCTGTAGAAGGTCCTGAATTTTAACTCATGAAAACATCTGTTGTTGACAAACTATGCAAATGTCCACCAATCATCAATGACAACTGACTGTGCAACCACATAAAGTCTGTAACACAACTGGTTGTTCATGAGAAAAAGTATCAGCCAGCTGGTCTCACACCTGCATTCCCCTGCTCCCTGTTGGGTCCAATGGCCCAGTTCCCTGGATTCAGACCTAGGTGAAGGTTCAGAGGTATGAGTAAGCCAAGATTTACTGCAATGCTGTGCAAGACACAGCATTCTACTGTAATCTTGTACACAGCTTCAGGGGAGCACAGCAACACCCCCTTGTATGGTCAAGGTATCTGAAATGTGACTTTAGGAGTCCAAAAGTATGCTTGATTATGGCTCTTGTCCGTATGTGTGCCCTATTGTACCTCTGCTGAGATACACAGATTGCACATCTTATGGTGTGAGGAGATGAGGGAAGAGTGCATATGCAGCATCACCTGAGGGAGGGAAAGTACATATTATGGGGAATTTCCCTTTTGTATGTATTAGGTTACTGAGTGATTCAATGGTACATGCAGTGTCTGTTGGCATAATGTATGTTTAGAAAAAATAATTTACATTTTGAAGGATGTGTATGTAAACAATGCAAACATCTCTGTATTTTGTGTACTTACCTAGAAGCCACATATTGCCAAATTCTTACGCTGCAGCAACTGGCCCAGCGTTGACCTGTGGAATATGCACATCTATGAAGCTGCCACTGGCATCACACTCACCCTGCATATTAATAGAGTGCCATCGGTGTCTGTTGCAGAATATGTGAGCATTGTGGTGAGGTGGCTGAAGTGCCACATGAGTGCAACCGATTGCACTAACCACAGATGGGAAGCAGGACAAGATGTAGAAATCCCTGGCAACCCGTTGCCTTTCTGCCAGTGTTTGGGGCATACACATGTACTGACACACTCCCCTAATAATGCAGCACAGTACTTAATGCAAGCATCTGGACTGGCTTGCCTGTGATATGGCCTCAATGTCACAGAACACCCTCTGGAATGAGCCAGTAGCAAAGAAAAGAAGAGCTGCTAGGATCTTGATTTAGGCTGGGATGGCGTGGGAGCGGCAGGTCACAGAATCAAGATCCTGCTCCCACTCAGAAACCATCTCCAAAATGGCATAAGGGGGTAACCTGAATCTGGTCCTGACATCTTGGCTGGAAATCCAAATGAGGTTAGTCCTTTGCCTAAAGATCCTCTGTGCTATCCTCCTTCTCCTCACATCATGCTGTCGCATGACCAGGGGCAAAACGTTAAGCAGATTGAGCAACATATTGAATGGTGTGACAAGGTTTGTGTGTGATAGCTCAGCTTTTATGTCTGTAGCCAGGCTGTGATTGGCTAATAAGTTTCATCATGAGCTGTATGGGGGGGTGGTAACCACTGACAGGTGTGTGGCCTGTGTTTGTGAGGAATTTAGAATTCTGAAGTTTGTTCATAGGTTTAAAGTGGCATATTACCATCAGAATTTGACTGTCTGTGGAAGACGTTACATGTCCAATGACTTGTGAGTTACATGTGATACTGTCAAGAAGATGTTTATGTGATATAATGTAGTATTTGAACAATCTTGTAGTGTTGTAGTGTTTTGTATGTCCTATACAGGACATTTGTCACTGCAATAAACACCTTACACATCCACTTATGGAACTGCCGAGGGACTACATGGTTATTTAGGGCCAGATGTAGGTAGGTATTAAATTGCGAGTTGCAATTTGCGAGTCATAGTGACTCGCAAATTGCAACTCGCAATCTGAGATGCAGAAAGGTGTCTCAGACACCTTCTGCGACTCGCTATGGGGTTGCAAAGACCCACCTCATGAATATTAATGAGCTGGGTCGCAGTTTGCGACCCCATAGCGAGTCTAGGTGCTCACAGGGATGGTGGCCAGCTGGAGACAGCAGACCACCATGTCCGTGACTGCTTTTTTAATAAAGCAGTTTTTTTTCTTTTTGCAGCCCGTTTTCCTTAAAGGAAAACGAGCTGCATAAAGAAAAAATTCCGAAACTATTTGGTTTCGGTTTTTTCAGAGGAGGCAGTGGTCCATAGGACCACTGCCTGCTCTGAAAAAATATTTTGTGGGCATTCACAAAGAGGAAGGGGTCCCATGGGGACCCCTTCCCTTTTGCGAATGGGTTACCATCCACTTCAAGTGGATGGTAACTGCGAGTTGGTTTGCGACTGCTTTCGCGGTCACAAAGCAACTCAGCATCGCGATGCGGTCGCAAATAGGAAGGGAACAACCCTTCCTATTTGCGAGTCAGAATCACATTTTGCGAGTGGGTACCGACTCGCAAAATGTGACTCTGCATCGCGTTCAGCCTTTTGCGCCTCGCAAATGGCGTTTTTCACCGTTTGCGAGGCGCAAAAGGCTTCCTACATCTGGCCCTTAATGTTATCAGAAATGTAGTACATGCTACTTTGTTTGTACATCTTGAGATTTTTGTTTTATGACTTGAGCGAGGATTCTCTGCCTTGAGTAAGGAGATTCCGCTCCGAGTGCAGTGCTTCCACCTTGAGTGCGGAGTCTCTGTCCTGAATGTGGAGAATCCACACCGAGTGCTGACATAAAGATACTACTCATAAATGCCCTTTGCGAATTCCCAAAGACCTAAACTTCTTTGTGAATTGGACCCCCTATTTTAAACACTGACATCCTTTTTCTCCCCACATCTTTCTGAAGGCATCCATCTGCATATCTCACACCACATCTCGTTCCTCTTCCACAACCTCTTTTCACCCTCTCCTGAATGAACTCACTCACATCTCCTTCACAATCTTTTCACTTTCTCCTAAATGCACTTCCTCACATCTCCTTTACTTCACAATCTCCATACAAACAAGGCACCAACTGACCTACAGGCATTGCATTATCTTTTACTTCAGTCTTATCAATATTTGAACAGCTGTATACTGCCTTCAAATACTTTTGCATACAATCACAATTACAACTACAGGAAGTGTTTTTTTCTCTGTGCATTGTGCAGTGAGGCCAAGGATTGGATGAGCAGATGTTTTCAACACCTGTATGACCCACTGATAGGCACTGTGAGAAACGTGTACTGTCAGAAGACTCAACTCCAGAGGCCTAAATCAAAGCCCATTGTAAGCACTCACCCACAAACTGAACTCATACAAACACATAGAGGCCACTGTAAGCTGTATGAAAAAACCGGAAGCTCAACATCCTGGTAAAAAAACACAGGGTTTTTGCAATCAGTGTTTACAAATCAATCAGTGTTTTTTGCTGTAAAGTCAGGGGACATAAACATAGTGTCAACAGAGATCCTTTCCAAGGTCAGGTTTTAATAACTGCGATATCTGAGATCCCAAAGGACCCACCCACTTAAAGCCCTGATTTAGAGTTAATCTGTAAGAACCCCCCTAAAGTAGTGAGGTTGGACAACATTTGTAAATCCATAAGTGCATTTTTTGGGTGTGTACATAAGCTGCTAATGCTATTGGATGTGCCATTGTAAAAGGTTTCAGAAGTGCAGTGGGACCACAATTGACAAAAAGGGGATCTGGGCATTTGTGTTATTCTTTTTCTTTGCTCTCGCATATCATATTCTAAGTCCTTTTTTTCTGCATTAACCTAGGTTTTGTCCTGCACTGAGGATCATGTGAATGGCCTTGTGCATGTCCGTTGTGCTATTGCTTGCTTTATCTCTCACCCCAGGGCATCAAACATAAAGGCAGAGAGTTGAAGGGCTTCTTCTCAATTTGAGCCAGGAAGGCCCTACAGGGGTGTGATGCAGAGGGTGGAGGAAAGATGGCAGCTGTGTGAGGACAGTCGGCTTTGGACTCCTCCCTCCCTCCCTGACTCAATAACAGATTCCGGCCTGCTCACCGCCCTCCTCTTGGTGGGGGATGGACGCAGGGCTCACAGTGCTTAAACGTTGGCAATTATCTGCTTCCTGGATTGCAGGGAGGTTTTGCCACACCCTCATGTTGATTTCTTTTCGGGCCCTGCATAATGCAACTACCCAGTAGAGTCGCAGATTTGTCACAGGGCTGCTTATCTAGATGGCTACAAAGGCGGTTCAGACTGCCAGACCCGCACTATTGGTGATGATGCTGGAGGGGCAGAGGCAACGAAGCTCTGTCCATGTCGGAGTGACACGACCTCCACAAAGAACCCTGCTGGGAGAATTAGACCTGCTGATTCAAGATCCAGAGGATCTACAGGCACCACAGCTTTAGCAACAACAGCAACAGACTTTTCTAAGAAGCTGACTCAGGTGGCTGACACAACTGTGAAAGGGGAAAACCTGCCTTTGAAAAATCAGCCTGTCCCCTCCTGAGGAGACAATGGAAACCCGGCATCATATGATTCTCCTGCACTGTATAACAAAAAAGCTGCCACAACAGTGATGACTCTGGGCAATGGTGAGTCAGATCTACCACGCATGGGAGATGCTCAGGATTGGGAACAATTGGCAGATCCAGGGAAAACCGCCAGCAGCAACCCACTGAGTATGCAGGGACCTAGTGGCTGAACATTTCCAGACTCTTCCACTGGTGGACTCCAAAGCTGGAAAGCACTTTTTTCCCTTTCAGTTCAATCGGACTGGACTCATGAAGATGTAGAATCCCTGAAAGACTGCTATAGGAAAGGCTCAGAGGGCAGTGCATTAGGATATATAGGCAGCCTAGATGGAGAGTGTGAGACTCCAGTATCTGGAAACGCTGGAGTGAGGCTAGACTGACGGTCAAGGAAAGGAAGCCCAAGCAGGAGGGTAACACTACGGCTTATGCAGGGTTGGATTAAAATGGGACTACACAGTTATGCCCTTCTTTGAAGGAAACCTATTGGGTGATAAGAAGCCTGGGTGGGTCTAATCATCCGGATGTGGCCACACATTATAAGAAATATTCCAGGGCATTATGGCTTATCAGGAGGAAACCCGGGCCGATAGTGTGAAGCTCAAACTGCTAATAGAGGGGAATATTTGCAGGGTCACCAAGACTTTTGCTGAATTCTCTCTAAGAATGACAGAGGTTGAGAGAAGAGCGGTCACCTTTGAGAGCAAGGTGGGTGACAACCCAGAATGACGGATATCCACTGGAAGCTGGAAGAGTTCGAGAATAGACCTAGGCACAATATTCTTTGTGGGGTTTGGGTACAGAAGGAACTGAGGGAACTGACACCCATAAATATATAGTAGGATTGTTTAAAGGTGCCTTTCCTGAACTGGCTCATTGGATTTGGAGATCCAGAGAGCCCATAGGTTTCCGTTTAAACAACAGCCTTGGCATTTGTAGGACACTGGCAAGCCTTATGCAATGCTGGTGTACTTTGGGAACTTTTTACTGAGACAGACAGTCTTTGAATTTGCTCGCCCAGGGAAGAAGTGCACTTATGATGGGCGCTCATTTTTTTTTAGACCTGATTTCTACCATGCCACAGTGGAGATGCGGATTCACTTAAGACAGATAATACAGCCCTTCTGGGTTAAGGGGGCTCAAGTGTTTCTGTTGAGCCTAGCTAAGCTGAAGGACGCTGTTCAGGACAGGGTACACTTCTTTACTTCACAAATCAAAGCAAAAGAGCTTCTTGAAAATTTAAACTCAGGGTATCTTGGATGGGAAGCTACAACATATATGATTTTTGATGGTGGCTGCTGATGGACTATTGCTGATAAGTTTTGAGTATGCTTATATGTTCAAAAATGGCTGATTGAGGATTGATGTTTCCCCTTGCTTAGGAATCTCTAATTTATTTAGGGTGTGGAAATGGGGCAAAACAGGCTTTATGGGGGTGATTATGGTTGGGAAACAGGAAGGAGGGCATCTCACCATCCACTGACCTGGTTGGTCCAATGGGGGTAGACTTAAGAAGGGCAGTTTGGTGGAGAAGAGTGGGTGGAGGGTCAGGGTACTGGATTTTGCTACAGCAGACAAAGTCAGTGTTTTGAAATCACATCAATGGGTATTGGGTCAATGCTTTGTGTGTATTTTGGAGCTGAACAAAGCAGTTTGTTGGTTTGGGCAGTACGTTAGCAAATTGAATTGTATATCCAGCTCAGTTGAAAGCTGTTTGGAATGACTGATAGTAATCTTCATCCCTGTTCAAGCAATGTTTGTGCCTGAGTGAAGGGCCAAGAGGGGTAGAGTGGCACTTGGCCTGAGGTTAATGAAGCCAGAAATAATATGTGTTCAGGAGACACACATTTCCTGGGGTAAGAGGGGACTCTTTGCTGATCGTGGGTTCTCACTTTTACAACTACATTTTTAGTAATTAATATGGGCATGGCTGCAGAAACAGTGGTATGGTACACTCTGAATGCCAGAATCAGGGGTGAAACTTTACGCTATTCCTTGCATCAGCCAAAACAATGACTCAGTGAGATCCAGGAACTCTATAAGGACATTTTGTTGTTAGAGGAGCATCAGACTAAGTTTGTGGTTGTGAGACTTGACAGCATTGATGTTCAATGACAGCTTGTAGTGCTGGAAGTTAGAATCATGACGAATTTTGGTAAGGAGCTGCCTGCTAAATTCCACAACCACAAGGCAGAGTGTTACGAATTTGGGGAAAATGTTTGATGCTTACTCGCATTGCATATTAGATGGATAGAAGCCATACAGGATCCCCAAGGGTGTAAATTTGACTCGCTACTGAAATAATTCATTTTTTAAGGGAATTCAATGAGAATTTGCATACAGAAGATACAGTTCCTCCCTATGCCGTGTATGATTGGATTTTAAGCGTAATAAATAAATCTGGCTTAACCCCCAAGATTGGGCTGCTTTGGAGGCACCAATATCTTCTGAGGAAGTGACAGAAGCAATCAACTCATTCACTTTGGGGCAAGCCGAGGACCTTATAACCTATCCCTGGAGTTTTGTAAGTCCTTCTTTCACAAAATTTGGCAAGATCTGTTTTAATTTTTTTTAAAGCTCAGGCTGGGGGGATCCCTTCCTCTTGAGAGCCAACTAATATTATAGTATTCAGGAAATAGGGCATTTCCCCCTTAAATCCAGGGTCATATAGACCAATCTCCTTAATAAATTGTGATGCTACAATACATGCTAAGGTGTTGGCACACAGGCTAGTTAAAGTTATTTCTTCCTTGGTACCACCTCAACAACATGGTTTTATACCAGGGCGAAGAACGGTGGATCATGTTAGAAGGGCAATTGCTTTGTTCGACATGGCTGATATAACTAAAACAAAAACAGGCCTAGTGCTGTTAGACACTGATAAAGCATTCAACCATGTGTCATGGGGCTATTTGTGGGCAGTCCTTGAGCAGCAGAGGTTTACCCCTGGTTTAATTAATGAATGATGGGGATGGAATCAGAAAGAATTGTGATTACTAAAGGGACGCAACAAGGGTGCCCGTGTTTACCACTGCTGTTTGCCCTCTATAGCTATCCCTTTAGTTCACTCTTGCAGTGGAATTCACAGATCAGCCCCGTAGTGGAGAACTAGGTTAAATACAAAGTGCCGGCTTATGCAGATCAAATAGCGGTGGTTACCTCAGACCCCTGAGTGGCTCTGGCAGAAATAGAAAAAGAAGCAAAATCATTTGGGGTACTTGCTGGCTATAGACTCAATGGGGCGAAGATACAGGTCATATGCACTAAGGGAACTGGCCATAAGGATTTTCGGCTAGTGGAGATAGCTACGTACCTAGCAGTGTGGATATCAGCAGATCTAGATCACTTGGTTAAATTGAACTTCACCCCTTTAATGGGTAACATAGGGCAGGGACTTAGGAGAATCAATCATTTACACCTCTTACATAGGGAGGAATCATCTTCTATATACTGCTGAAATTGAAAATTTTACCAAAGTTGCTATACATGTTCAGAGTTATCCCTCTGGAAATCAAACAATTTTGGCTGACTAAATTTGAAATTTGTGTTTTAGCTTTCTTTAAGAATTCAAGAAGTCGAGAAGGGCCTCTAAATATATGGTACCCCCCAGAGATCGTGGGGGTTGGGCTGTCTACATCATCACTTTTTATTATTGGTCATTCATGCTACAACATATGGGTATCCTGATCATGGCAGCACGTGTGATGTAAGCTAGGCGGAAGCCTGATCAATTTATGATCTAATATTGGGGACTGAGGCTAAGGGATGGATTTTGAAAAACATTGAGCCCAGGTACTAAAAAAAAGAAAAAGTTTAGGAATCTACGAGGGGCATATAGGCTATCGTGACAAATCAGGAGTGTAGTCAGGATCACAAATTAAAATATTATTCACCTTTACTGGGCTCACTGGCCTTGCCCGCTGTATTTCATGATATAATAGGTAGAAGGTGGGCATGAAATGGTATTACGGTACTGGGTTATCTTTTTGAGGAGGGGCAGCAGTATTCTTTTGGTAAGCTCCAAGAAATGTATAGGCTGACCAGGGCTGACTTTTAAAAAAAATTCTTCAGATCGAGATTTTGGTAATAAGCTGAATAAAAACCAACTCTTGAGTAGCTGTGTCCCCCTAGGGGGGCTAGGACAAGAGAAATCTATAACTTGTTATTACAAGAGCTGCCTGATGCATTGGAGTCCAAAAATTCCAAAAGAGAAACCAAACTTAGGACAGAAGGACTGCTTCTTCATGAGTCATTAGATATTGTTAGGAAAGTATTGTTGAAAGCGGTGTTAAAGAGACAAGATTGTAGGACTATAGTCAATCTTTATTCACCCTGGCTAACCTTCATAGATGGGGCAGGAGATCCAATAATAGCTTCCATTGATGTGGGGCAGATCAGGCTAGAAATTGAGCATGTTTTTTCATGTCCTGCTTTTGGCCTCCTTTTTATAGGATGTTGGTAAATCCATTGGATTGGTTATCGGGTAACAGGTTCAAATCACTCCTCCCATGATGTTACAAGGGGTGGTCAAAGATTCTCCCGGTATTAGGTCTTTAAACAAAGGATCATATTTGGTATTCCTCTCCATGACAGTTGCGCAAATGTATATTGCATCTGGTTGCTTAAATTTGGAGTCCCCCGCATTTGCAGAATGGTCTAGACTGCTGGCAATATACAATCTTGAAATTAATTTGCATGAGTGTAAAGGGCAGAAGACACGGAGAGGGGGTAAGATTTGGTTGCCCATCACCAAGTGGACGGAGAGTATGAACTAATGTTAAGCAGGCTAGGAATTCCGGTAGCTGGGGTCTGCCATGGATGAATTTGATCTAACTGTAATCAGGGAAGCCGAGCTCGCTCACATTCATGCTGTTTTACACCTCCCGCTACTAAATTCGCTCTACTGAGTTTTAGTTTTGTTCTCAATCTTGAATCAAGATACTTATGGATTGAATGATGAATATTATAGATCGTATCTAGTGGCTTCTATTTAAGTATCAAAATGGTGGAAGAATGCCCTCTGTCTTCTTTTTATAGTGCAAGATATGAGGTTGAGTTTATTTAGTCGTTTAACGTATTGATGCTCTTCCCATGCACCAGCACTTTATTTATCCTGTGGACTGTCAACTGAAGAATTGGGGTATGCTTAGTCTGTGCTTATTCACTGCTGATCAATCTTGCATTGGGTATGCACTTGCACTTTTACTGCTATCTGCACTATTTAAGTACTTTATATGCTCTGCGATGTGATAATCGGCAAAACATCTCTTATCTTTATTCACTGCCTTGGTCCATCTGGTGTTGGCCATGCACTAGCACATTTTTGTTGCTATTTACACCATCGGAGTACTGTATGCCATGTGTTTTATGAATGCCTAACAGTACAATATCTTTGATTCTGGTTTGTTTTGCACACTATGATAGATACATGAATTTAGTACTGTATTTTTGTCGGCTGTCAATGACCTATTCATTGTATACTGTTCTTGTCTTTTATAAAATGCAAATTAAAACAATACAAAAAAGGATGTCCCTACTGAAAGAACTCATGGCCCATGCTTCTCTGTCCTTTCTTCAATCCCTCCTCTCGTCACTCCCTCTTATCAACCTCACCTAACCACATTTCTTCACAGAATTAGTCTGTAATCTCTTTCACCTTTGACATCGCTATGAATCAAAAAGCTCCCTTTGCATGGTGTAGCTCAAAGGCTTGTGGAGGAATTCCACGTGGAGCCTCCTTACCTGATAACAGACAGACTTCATATAGTGGCTAGGGATGTTATTTTATCTGTCCATGCCAGGAAGAGTCATCTACTGACCTCTCCCATTTTAAAAAAAAAATAAGTCTGCCAGTTCCCTGCCACTGGATGCTCTGTCCATCCTTTTGGCACATGGATACTGCATGTGTAAACCCTCCTGCGTGTGTAGAGGATATATGTGTGGATGGTGTGTGACACAGGTATCAATAGCCACACTGGAATCCAGTTTGTATGTGCTACATCTAAGTGGCACCTAAGGTGGAATGTTGGAGTGAACCTAGAAAGCAAATGTTGATTCTAGTGCTCCTCCAGGACATTTCAGGTCACATCTGTAGTGAAGATATGCACTCCAGTTTGGTGTACAAATTCAAGTTCCAACCACCCCCCACAGAACCTTCCCTTATCTCACACTTCATATTACTGCACAAATAGCTTACCACACACATTCTAGTGCTTTCAAGCATCAATACCAAGCATCCTTCCTCTTTATACACATGAATAAATAACAATGAATTACTACAACATAAATAAATATCACACAAAAGATAAAATGGCATCTTGATAATAACATCTTGATACCACAGAGTGGCATAATAATACCAACCAACTACGGGAAATTAATACAAAATGCTAAATATAAGTTGGAAGCATTACTAATAATAAAAACACATTACAATGCCAGCTATTTTAATTTAACACAAAATCTTTTAGTTTAATTTGAGTTTGAATAATCCAACTCAATCTCCCAGTTCTTTCCACACATTCATCATCTAAAATTTCTTCAGTTGCTTCAGAGGCTTTTACTCCACTGTCATCTTCTATCACCACATTGTCTTCCCACAGTCATCCTCAAGAAACACCTTTTCCTCAGTACACTTCTTCAAAGTTTCTGTCACCTTGCATTTTGCCATTTTACTCATGTGTCAGACCCGGTTATCACTTAACCTCACTCAGTTTTTCAAACATTCCACATTTCTCAATGGTTCAGAATACACACTTTTACCTGTAGAATTCTTATCCACCTTCTTAACCTTCATCCAATCACCTTCTACCAATTTCTCCATCTTGGTTCCATTCTTGGCATCAAAATGATGCACTCACAGTGAGCTTTCAGAATATTTTCTTTCACCTTTTCTGGTGATCATGCTATTTTTCTTGCATTATCTACCTACCATAAACTGTCCTCGGTGTATGGTTCTATACTCTGCATTTGGTCAAAAGGACTAAGGCCCTCATTATGACATTGGCGGTAAATCCCACTTACCGCCACGCTGACTGCCGCCAACTTACCGCCGCCATGGTGGAAATCCATTCACCATATTATGACACACATACACCAATCCGTCAGTATTCAGCCACATTCACAATTCTGCCACACCAAAGGTCAGTGATAATCTGGCGGATTCAAAACCCACACTGTTAGGCCAACAGAACAACGCCCACCACATTATGACCCAAGAATCACCACAGCGGACATTCAACGGTGGTAAACCATTGGCGGTACATACAGCCACACTCAAAATAGGCACACACAAACAAAACAACATTACATTGGTCAATTTAAATAACACACACCACACCCACACACCCACAAACACCCACACCACTATAAAACACACACTCACATTACCCACAACCTTTTATGACTACAAACCATTGGCACAAGGCAGACACCAAGACCACAGACAAAACCAGAGCCACACACCTATACACCACCCAAGCACCCCACATCACACACCCAAACACATTACCCTACACACCCTCACCTACACACCTCACACAACACCCTTGGCACCACAAAGACACCCCTGATTCACAGAGGAGGAGCTAAGGGTCATGGTGGAGGAAATCATCAGGGTGGAGCCACAGCTATTTGGAGCACAGGTGCAGCAGATATTGATAGCTAGGAAGATGGAGCTATGGCCGAGAATCGTGGACAGAGTCAACGCCGTGGGACAGCACCCAAGAACTAGGGATGACATCAGGAAGAGGTGGAACGACGTACTGGGGAAGGCACGTTCCATTGTAGCAAGACCCCACCTCTCTGTACAGAGGACTGGCGGTGGATCCCTACCTCTCCCCCCCACAACTAACAGCATGGGAGAAGCAAGTCTTGACAATCATGCATCCTGAGGGCCTGGCCGGAGTAGGAAGAGGACTGGAATCTGGTAAGTCAACTCTGTACTACTACCCTGCTACCTGCATGCCATAACATACCCCCACACTCACCCTCACACCCATCACTCCACCCCATCCCACACACCCCACCATCAGATCTCACTCATCCCAATGCCAAGCCCTGCATGCCATACCAATGCATGGATACCACTCACACCTTGCATGGACACTCATCACTAAAGCATGCATAGCATTGAACACTAACAATCCCACCATACACTAACATACACAAGTGAAAGCTGGCAGGGCAAATACAACCAAAGATGGCAAGCCAAGGATGCACAATATGTCAGAAACATTAACACATCATTTACATCCCCACAGGTACCCCAGCCAATGTCAGCGGAGAGGAGGTGCCAGCACTATCCAGTCCCCCAACAGAAGATGCCCAGGATCTGGATGACCAACCTGGCCCATCAGGGAACTCTGGACAGCCAGTTACCCAGGCCAAGTCACACACCACCACAGAGCCTCCCCATCAGAAACACCACCACAGTACCCACCCAGCGTACCCATACCTCTGCCCCAGGACACCTCAATCAGCAGTGTGTCCACCTCTACAGGGACCCCAGGGCACACCTCATACCCAAGACAGTCAGGGTTCTGGGGTCAGTGGCAGTGGGCACATGGTTCAGGGGGCAGGGGCACAGGCCTCCTGGGGCACTGGGAGGAGTGCTGTGTGCCAGGGGGAGGATAGGACCAGGAAACCGACTCTCCAGGAGGCACTTGCAGAGACCTGGGAGCATATCAATATTCCCAGGACACGATGGGCCAGATCCTGGACAATTTGCAGGAGAACAGGCAGAAGCAGGAGGGACAGTACCTGGGGATCAGGGAGGACTTGCAGGCCATTAACACCACCCTGGTCTCCATTGCAGGGGTGCTGGCAGACATGGCCAATATTATGAGGGAGGCAGTCTCAAAACAGCGGGCCACTAGCCAGACATCTGAACAGCCGTCCACCTCCGTTGCAGCTAGTGGCCATGAGTCCCGCCACAGGACCAACAGGCCACCATCACCCCTACCCCTGCAGAAGGTGAACCACCCTGCAAAAGTTCCCTACGAGCTAGACAGAAGCCAGAGACACCTGCTAAGACCTCTGCCAGGAAATGAGACTCTCCTGATTGTCACCCTTGTGTCCCACCCTGTCACCCTGTTCACCTCGAACTGCTATTGCTCCCCTTCCTATGCCCCCTTGGACAATGCACCTGTGTTACAAACAGACAGGAACAATACCCTGGACTTTCCTCCATCATTACTCCATACCATTGCACTTTTCCATCAATATATTAGTACTTCAATAAACACTCTTGGAAAAAAAGAAGAATGGAGTATGTCAAATTCTTCAAGTATGTATTCTTTTACACAGGTACAAACATTGCAATTTAACTGTACAGAAAATGAGCATAGGTTAATGACCTGTAGCTGGCTGCAGTGATCACACCAGGAGCATATGTGAGGTCACCAACATCTGCAAAATGAATTGCCAGACGGAACAGTAAGTGGGCATAGAAGTGGGAAATAACAGCATGCCAGTGCCACAGAAATTCCAAAAAATGTGATTGAAATGTGAAGTAACACTGTCTTACCTGTGTGTCATTGGAGGTATTGTCTGATGACTCATCCTCATCCTCTGCCTCCTCATCCTCACTGTCCTCAGGGTCCACTGCTGCCACACGGGCATCTCCAGCCTCCTCCTCCTCCTGCTGAAAAGGCACATGGCATCTCAGGGCAAGTTGTGCAACATGCTGCATGCCACTATTATCTGGCAGACCTTCTTGGGTGAGTAGCACAGGGATCCACCTGTTAGATGGAGGCACCTGAAACTGGATTTCAGGAGGTCAAAGGTCCTTTCTATTATCCTCCTGTTCGCCCATGTGCCTCAATCTAACGTTCTTCTGCCCTTGTCCTGGCACTCCTCACAGGGGTCAGCAGCCATGATAGGTTGGGGTAAACAGAGTCACCTGCAATATTGTGGGACAACATTCAGCCACACACTATCCCATATGGCCCACACCATACCCATACACCAAAATATACTGGGTGGGAACCAGAACTCACCAATTAGCCACACCCTGTGCCTCTGTGGTTGGGCCATCACATTTGGGATGCTGCTTTTCCTCAGGACAAAGGCATCATGCACTGAACTAGGAAACTTAGCATTGACGTGGGAGATGTACTGGTCCTCCAAGCTCACCATCTGTACATTCACAGAGTGGAAACTCTTACGATCTCTGAACACCTGTTCATTTTGATGGGGGGGGAACAAATGTAATATGTGTTCCATCAGTCACCCTAATTATGTTGGGGATATGTCCCATTGCATAGAACTCGGCCTTAACTGTTGCCAAATCTTCAACCTGGGAAAATACAATGTAGCTGCACATGTGTTTAATAAGGGCAGACAACACTCTGATCAGCACTATTGAGAACATTGACTGTGACATTCCTGCTGCCAAGCCCACTGTCACTTGGAAAGAACCAGTTGCCAGGAAATGGAGCACTGATAGAACTTGCACAGAGGGGGGATCCCAGTGGGATGACGGATAGCAGATATCAGGTCAGGCTCAAATTGGGCACACAGCTCTGTGGTTGTGGCTCTGTCAAGTCTATAGGTGAGGATGATGTGCCTTTCCTCCATTGTTGCCAAGTCCACCAGGGGTCTGTACACGGGGGTATGTCTCCATCGCCTATTCATCTGCAGTGGTAGCAATCTATGGGGCAAAAGAGTGAGGAGCCGGTCACAAGCTGAACAATGGGGCTACAACAGAACTTTGCATGCTGTTAACTTGTAATGAGTAAGTGTGAATTGTCCAGTATGTCCAAATTTCACTAGTGACGCAGCAAATATCCAGGGCCTGCACCCCAACTGAAATAACGTCTCCCTGTCCTGTGTGGAGGGACAGGTGGAAGTGCAGTAATTCCGCTGATGCGGGAGGTGGTCGGGAGCCGCTGTGCAAATCCTCATTGGTTATAAATGTGCCCTATGGGATGCAGTGGCCAATGGTGATCTACGCCGGCAGTGACGGTTTGTACCGTCGCGGACATGACTACCATTTTCTATCTCATCCCTCACTTGCTACCTGATCTTCAACATGAGAGGACCTACACTGCATGTGCTGCTGTGACCTGTGTCTGGAACTACCATGGCCTGTATGACTGGGGAAAGGGCCCCAGCATTCACTTAGGCGGAGTTGGAGAGACTGGTGGATGAGGTCATACCCCAGTATGGACTGCTGAATGGGCCTCCAGACCAACAGGTGAGTACACTGTGGGCACGATGCATGTGACATGAATTCATGGAGTTGTGTTTTAAGGCCTCGTGTAAGGGGGGTGGGTGGATGTTCACTGGGCAGCGTATTGGTATTGTGCTGGGCCATGTGTGTGTAAATGGTGATGTCAAGGGGTATGGTGGGCCATAAGTGTAACTTGTAGGACTGTTTGACTAATACTATTTTCCTGTGTTTATTTCCTCATCAGGTCAGCGCCGATCAGTAGAAGGGTATATGGCATGCCATCGTCAAAGAGGTGCGGACCCTGGGAGTCTACGGCAGGCGTAGCACCCACTGTTGCAAACGGTGGGAGGACCTGAGACGCTGGGCACGGAAGATGGCGGAGGACCAGCTGGGGATGGGCTCCCAACGAGGATGGTGTGCCCGTCGAACCCTGACCCCCCTGATGGCCTGCATACTGGTGGTGGCCTATCCTGAGCTGGCTGGGAGCTTGAGGGCATTACAGCAGCCACAAGTGGGTGAGTACAGTGCCCATCATTACAACTTACGTATGGTAGGGTGGTGTCCGGGTGGGGGATGTGTGTGAGTGTTTGCCCCTAGGCCAGGCCTGACATTGCAGCATAGGTTCCCTGGTGGCTAGGGTTCTGAAGGGATAATCCTGCTACCTAGATCGTAGGCATCCACTATTGGTCAGGGCTGCGTGGGTTACAGGTGTGCTGCATTTGTCAGTGTGTCCCCCTCCCCGTGCCTTGGTGGCTAGCAATATCACTGGTAGTGCCATGCATAGTTTGTAGGGCTGTTCCGTGTGTGAGGGTGCTGTGTGCACCAGAGGTGGTTTTGGTGCAGCCATTGACCAAGTGTATCCTTTGTCTCTCTCCCACCCCTTATTGTTTTGTCACCTTGTCCTTGTGTGCATTAGCATCATCTGGTGGAGGAGCAGATGCAACGGTGATGGAGGGAGCTGCATCCCACAGGTCCCAGGAGGAGTCCACCGATGCTGAGGGCACCAGTGGGATGGAGGGCGAGGGGTGCACCACGGCGGTGATTGGAGGGACAGTTCTGACAGAGATACCTCCTCTGATGGAAGCTCCCTAGTGGTGGCAGACACCTCTGTGACCATCCCAGTTACAGGTATAGCCGCCACCCTGTACCAGCAGCGCCCTCCCAGCAGGCCCTCATCGAGTTGCTCGTGCCCGCTCACCCAGGAGGGTGGGCATCTCCTTCGCTCCAGGCACCTCAGGCCCTGCCCCAGTGAGCCCTGCTGCCCTGAGTGAGTAGGCTATTGACCTCTTGAGATCTATCTCTGTAGGGCAGTCAACCATTGTGAATGCCATCCAGGGCCTGGCAGCCTAGATGCAACAGACTAATGCATTCCTGGAGGGCATTCACACTGGATTGGCGGCCCACCAGAGATGGATCCAGGGTCTGGCCTCCTCTCTGATGACAGCCATTGTCCCTGTTTCCACCCTACCCCCTCCAACCACCTCTTACCAAATCCCATTCTCCACAACCCCAAACTATCCCAAGCACACAGGCAGACGAGCATGCACACAAGACAACACAAAAGAGTGGTACAGGCATACACAAGGACCACACTTCATCTCACAGGCACTCACACAAACACCATTCAGATGCAGACATGCCATCATCCACTATTTCCACTGTGTTCCTCTTCTCCTCCTCCTCCACCTCCTTCCCAGTTCCTTCCACACTCACACCTGCATGCACTACATCATCATCCACTACCAACATCTCCACCACACCAAGCAGAACACACACTCACTGGCAGACACCTCCACAACAGCCAATCACACGTCCCCTGTGTCCTCTACCACTGTGTCTGTCCCCCCCAAGGTACACAAACGCAAGCACTCATACACCCAGCAGCCATCCACCTCACAACAGCAAGCATCCAGTTGTGCACCCGCTCTCAAAATCAGCAGACAGACACCTCCAACAACCACTCCCTCTTCCTCCACTTCCAAAACGTCTCCCTCTTCCCGCCCCAATGTCCCAAAACACTGTTCCTATCCACCACTGACCTCTTACCTACCGCTCCCCCTCCATCCTGTACATCTGGCCAGCGTGGGAAGAACCCAGCCAAGCACCTCAGCTACCCAGTCCACAGGCCCAGTCGTCACCACACCCACTCGTGGTGGAAAAGGATCCAGGACACATGTCCTGAGGGTGAAGGAGCCTGCACCAGGCAGCCTCAAGGGAAAGGAGCCTGCCCCAGCTGCCGGAAAGAGCAAGGAGCCTGCCCAAGCTGCTGCCAGGAAGACAATGGAGCGTGCCCCAGCTGCTGCCAGGAAGACAAAGGAGCCTGCCCCCGCTGCCCAGAAGACAAAGGAGCCTGCCCCAGCTGCCAGGAAGATGAAGGAGCCAGCACCACTGGCAGGAAGAGCAAGGGGCCTGGGGCAGGAACTGTGACAGAGCCCTCACTACCAGCCATCCAAAGTTGGAGGGGATGGGCAGGAGCCCCCCCCAAGCAGCAGCACCACCACCTTCAGTGAACAGCCATCCAAGGTTGCAGAGGATGGACAGGAGCCTCTCCCCCAGCAGCAGTATCACCACCTCCAGTGAGCAACTGTCACCGCTGGCAGACGGTATGTAATCCTGCCTCCATGGGCTGCTCTGTGGCCTGCCACTGCAAATCCAGTGGGTATGACACCCACCTGCCAGACTGTGACCTTGCAGTCCCCAGGATCAAGAGCACAGGGCACAATGCCCCTTCCAGAACCAGTGGGTAAGACACCCACCTACCCCAGACTCCCCAGGATCAAGAGCACAGGGCACGATGCCGCCTCCAGAACCAGTGGGAAGGACACCCACCTACCCCAGACTCCCCAGGATCAATAGCACAGGGCACGATGCCCCCTGCAGAACCAGTGGGTAAGACACCCACCTACCCCAGACTCCCCAGGATCAAGAGCACAGGGCACAATGCCCCCTCCAGAACCAGTGGGTAAGACACCCACCTGAGAGACTGTGGCCTTGCACTCCTCAGGACCAAGCACAGGGCATGTTCCTATCCTGTGTGGAAGGACAGGTGGAAGTGAGGTAATTCCGCTGCTGCTGGAGGTGGTCGGAAACCACCGTGCAACTCCTCATTGGTTATAATTGGGCCCTGTGGGATATAGTGGCCAATAGTGATCTACGCCGGCGGTGACGGTATGCACCGCCGCGGACATGACTACCATTTTCTATCTCATCCCTCACTTGTTACCTGATCTTCAACAGAAGAGGACCTACACTGCATGTGCCACTGTGATCTGTGTCTGGAAATACCATGGCCTGTATGACTGGGGAAAGGGCCCCAGCCTTCACTCATGGTGGATGGGGTCCTACTCCAGAATGGACTGCTGTATGGGCCTCCAGACCAACAGGTGAGTACACTGTGGGCACGATGCATGTGGCATGAACTCATGCAGTTGTGTGTTAAGCCCTCGAGCAAGGGGGGTGGGTGGATGTTCACTGGGCAGCATATTGGTAGTGTGCTGGGCCATGTGTGTGTAAATGGTGACGTTAAGGGGTATGGTGGGTCATAAGTGTAACTTGTAGGACTGTTTGACTAATACTATTTTCCTATGTGTATTTCCTCAGCAGGTCAGCGCCCATCAGTAGACGGGTATATGGCATGCCATCACCAATGTGGTGGGGACCCTGGGGGTCTACGGCAGGCGGAGCACCCACTGTCGCAGACAGTGGGAGGACCTGATACGCTGGGCATGGAAGATGGCGGAGGCCCAGCTGGGGATGGTCTCCCAACGAGGAAGGGGTGCCCGTCGAACCCTGACCCCCCTGATCTCCTGCATACTGGTGGTGGCCTATCCTGAGCTGGCTGAGAGATTGAGGGCATTACAGCAGCCACAAGGGGGTAAGTACAGTGCCCATCATTACAACTTACGCATGGTAGGGTGGTATCCAGGTTGGGGATGAGTGTGAGTGTTTGCCCCTAGGCCGGGCCTGACATTGCAGCATAGGTCCCCTGGTGGCTAGGGTTCTGAAGGGATAATCCTGCTACCTAGCTCGTAGGCATCCACTATTGGTCAGGGCTGCGTGGGTCATAGGTGTGCTGCATTTGTCGGTGTGTGTCCCTCCCCATGCCTTGGTGGCTAGCAATATCCCTAGTAGTGCAATGCATAGTTCGTAGGGCTGCTCCCTGTGTGTGAGGGTGCTGTGTACACCAGCGGTGGTGTTGGTGCAGCCATTGACCAAGTGTATCCTTTGTCTCTCTCCCACCCCTTATTGTTTTGTCACCCTGTCCTTGTGTGCATTAGCATCATCTGGTGGAGGAGCAGAAGCACCGGTGATGGAGAGAGCTGCATCCCACAGGACCCAGGAGGCAGAGTCCACCGATGCTGAGGGCACCAGTGGGATGGAGGGCAAGGGGTGCACCACGGCAGTGATTGGAGGGACAGTTCTGACAGAGACACCTCCTCCGATGGAAGCTCCCTGGTGGTGGCAGACACCTCTGTGACCACCCCAGTTACAGGTATAGCCGCCACCCGGTACCAGCAGCGCCTTCCCAGCAGCCCCTCTTTGAGTTGCCCGTGCCCGCTCACCCAGGAGGGTGGGCATCTCCTTCACTCCAGACACCTCAGGCCCTGCCCCAGTGAGCCCTGCTGCCATGAGTGAGTAGGCTTTTGACCTCCTGAGATCTATCTCTGTAGGGCAGTCAACCATTGTGAATGCCATCCAGGGCCTGGCAGCCTAGATGCAACAGACTAATGAATTCCTGGAGGGCATTCACACTGGATTGGCGGCCCAACAGAGATCGATCCAGGGTCTGGCCTCATCTCTGATGGCAGCCATTGTCCCTATTTCCACCCTACCCCCTCCAACTACCTCTTCCCAAATCCCATTCTCCTCAACCCCAAACTATCCCAAGCACACAGGCAGACAGGCATGCACACAAGACTACACACAAGAGTGCTACAGGCAAACACAAGAACCACACTTCATCTCACAGGCACTCACACAAACACCATTCAGGTGCACACATGCCATCATCCACTATTTACACTGTGCTCCTCTCCTCCTCCTCCTCCACCTCCTTCCCAGTTCCTTCTACACTCACACCTGCATGCACTACATCATCATCCACTTCCAACATCACCACCACACCAAGCAGAACACACACCTCACTGGCAGACACCTCCACAACAGCCATGCAGACGTCACCTGTGTCCTCTCCCACTGTGTTTATCCCCCCCCCCAAGGTACACAACAGCAAGCATCCAGCCGTGCACCTGGTCCCAAAATCAGTAGACAGACACCTCCAACAACCACTCCCTCTTCTGCCACTTCCAAACCTTCTCCCTCTTCCTGCCCCAATGTCCAGAGTCATTCCTGGCCACCTTTACTAAGATTTCACTTTCCTATTCATTCTCACTGTCCAAAAATGCCCTTTGTGCCATAATTCCAACATCTTTTTTTCACCTTTTTTTTCAAACAGTCCTGGGGTACCATTCTTCCCCCTTTCATAACAAGGTCATTCTCCTCTCCTAGCTTATTCCTGTCCTCCAAAATGTTAACACATCCAGATAATTCTTCTTGTCCACACATCCTTCCTGGACATATTTCTTCACCACGCCCAGTTCAACATACTTCTCATAAGCCTCTCTCCACTTTTCCTTTCAAATAGAGTCCAAACCTTCATCATCCACATAAGCAACATGAAATTCATCCCATTCAATCCATGGCAGCTCTTTGACAGGTAGAGGTATGCACCATAAAGAGTCTGCCACTTTATTTTGCAGACCAGGTACATATTTTATCTGCTAATTAAAATCCTGCAGTCTCATATAATCTTGCAATTCTCGCTGATGTCTTCAGGAAACCCCCAGTAGTGAGCAAGTTAATCAATGGTATATGAGACATCCTCACATCGAATTCCGTACCACATACAAATGACTTTACTTGTGGAGAAGTGTGGCTCAATGGTTAGAGCAGCAGACCCTGCTGCAGAAATCTGGCCTGGGACCATGGTTCACTTCCCGCCTCAGTGGGTCTTGGGCTCAATTTCCTCGGACCTGATAATTCGCGCATCGGTGCCTAATCTAATTCATGGGTCCCACTCTGTAACTCTGGGCAGTAGCTTGCTTAATCTCCACAACGGCCCCAACAGTGCTGGGATGCCTGGCTTCACATTGGAGGTTGCCCAGGAGTGGGCACCTCACAGGGAAAAGCCAGGAAGGGTTCCACAGCGGTATGCGGACAGCGCCTTGAGACCCTAATGGGTGAGTAGTGCACTATACAAGTACGAAGTTTCCAGTTTTTTTTTTACAGTTTTCTTGGTCCATGCTCTGTACACAAGCAAGTGTTTCTCTTTCAATTACTGAATATGCTTCTTTAGCAGTAGTTAGACTCCACAAAGCAAATCCAAACACACACTCTCCTCTTTGCTCATCCTTTTGCGGCAGTACCACATCCAAACCCTTCTTTCCCACATCTACTATTATGATGCTAAGCAATGCTGGGTCAAACCCATGAATGAGTGATGCCTTGCTAATATCCTCTTTAATGCTCTGAAATGACCTCACACACTTTTCATTCTGCTCAAACTCTCCAAGTTCTCAACATCTCTGTCAAACCATGTGTCTTCTCTGCAAAATTGGAGTTATACTCTGCTAGACCCAAGAAGAAGCACAGCTCATCCTTGTTCCCAGATTCTGGGTCTTCCCTTATCACCTTTATCAATTATTTTTGGGGTGAAATTCCTTCCCCACTAATGACATGCTCCAAATATGTGACTTGGGGCCACATGTTCAAATATCCGGTTTTGCGACTTGCAAAGTACGAATCGCAAAACCGGATGTACAACAGTGTACTTTACACTGTTTGAGATTCCTAATGGGGTCTCAATGACTTACCTAATGAATATTCATAAGGTAGGTCACAATTTGCGACCCCATTGGGAATGGCCACCCTCACAGGGATGAAGGCCTGCTGAAGACAGCAGACCACCATGTCTGTGACTGCTTTTAAATAAAGCAGTTTTTTTTGTTTGAAATGCAACCCGTTTTCCTTAAAGGCAAACAATTTGCATTTCAAAATCAAAAATGAAAAGTTTTCTTTTCAATTTTCCAGATCAGGCAGTGGTCCGTGAGAAAAAATATTTTCGCTGCCATTCACAAAGGGTAAAGGGTCCCCTAGGGACCTCTTCCCGTTTGCGAATGGATTAGCACCAGTTTGAAACTGGTTCTAACTGTGATTGTTTTGCGACAGCATTCGCGGTCACAAAACAACCATATATACCATTTGGACTTGGTATTAGGAAAGGACGCCCCTTCCTAATACCGAATTGCAAAACCCAAACTGCAAACATTTCTCAATCTTTCATCATGCTCCTTCCTGCTTCTTCCTGAAAATACAGAATTCCAACAATACCTCTCAAGATCTCATGCAGCAACCCCTGAAAACCAGACGCGGCAAACAAATGGCATTCCAATGAATTTGAAACATCCAAATGGTGTGATGAAAGCTGTTATCTTCCTACTCTTTACATGCAGTGGTACCTGGTGGCCTGCTGATGAAAGATTAACAGCTGAGAACTACTTCATGTTTTTGGTCTGGATCAGTAGCTCATTGATCTTTGGTAATGGATATTTATCCACCTGAATATGCTTGCTTACCTCATTTCATATTACACTGTTACCATCATCCATCAAGAAAACTTGCTACTTGCTCTCAGGATTCAGTAAGATGTTCAAATTCTTTGGTCCTTTGACCCTAACACACATGGCCCATATTTCACAACATACACCTTTCCAATAGCATTCCTTCCTTTAAATTTGAAAGATACCTCCCTATGCCCCATCATAGGAAAAGACTCCCCTGTCAAGCTGTCCGGTCAGTCAAATATCTGAATTCTTTACCAATTTCCCCCTCAAACTTCGCTTTGTACATGTCTTGATTAATTATGGTGACCTGGAAGGTGTCACTAAAATCAGTGGACTACCTTACACAATCACCTCACTCTTAGGGTTGTTTCTGAAACCTGTTACCAATCCTAAAGGGGGATCTTTCACTATTAGAATACACTAATCCTCTTCAAACTGGTCCTCATGAGATGTGGACTCCTTCTGAGAATCAGGCATGCACTGGACTTTCTCCCTTCTATCCCTCCTTCTGCACGTCTTTGCAAAATGTCCAACTAACCCACACATAGAACACTTCTGATCTCTTGCCCGACTCTTCCTGTTATTTGCCACGTGTTCATGGCTCCTACATCTGTGGAAACTCAAATTCCTTGTTTAAGTTCCTTATGTGTATTTTTAACATTGAACTCAGGTTTTTTAAAGTCTTTACTTTCTGAATTCTTCCTACTTCCTGAATGCTTCTTAAATCTTTTTCCACATTTCTTTCCACTCACCGAACACACCTCCATGCTCTCCTTATTTCCTTCTAATGCCAACTTTGTGCATCTACTGGAGATTTCTGCTTTTCTCACCACTGCCAATACTTCCTTTAAAGTAGCATTTCCACTAGCCCATAGCCTCTCCTGTACCCCTCTTATTATTAGAATGCAGAGTGACTCGGTCTCTTAGTAACTTCTCTTGCAACAGACCAAATCTGCAAGATACTGATAACTTTTTAAGCAGACACATAGGCCCTCATTATGATCATGGCGGTTTGGCCCGCCATGCCGGCAGTGGCGGCTGAAGCCACCAGATGGCATGGCGGGCCAAACCGCCATATAATGTACATGGTGACACATGGTGATGGCCGCCAGCGGCAGCCATCACCCACCGCCAGGCTCCCGCAGTGAGGCAGCCGGCCCTGGCGGCGGGTTGAAATACCATCCGCCAGGGTAGCTGCGCTACCCTGTGGATAATGTTTCATTTCCCGCCAGCCTTATCCTGGCGGAAAAGGCTAGCAGTGGGGGTGCCCTGGGGCACGTGCATGGGCAGTGCAGGTGGCCCAGTGCAGAGCCGCGTCGTGCAGGACACTGCAGATTTTTGGGCAGTGATCTGCGCGACGGGTGCACCTGCACCTGTCGCACAGAGACATTGACGGCGGCTCCATTTGGAGCCGCCGTCAATGTCCCGGCTGAGCCTTTCTGTGGGCTGGCGGGCAGAAACAAGGTTGCCGCCTGCCGGCTCACAGAAATGTTCATTATCTGGCCGGTGGGGTTCCGGGGTCGCTGGCGGTCAGTGTTTTGACCGCCAGCATGAACACGGCGGTTGTTTCCGCCGTGTTCATAATGATCACCATAGTTCTCAATTGATTCTTCTTGCTTTTCCTTACGGTGATAGAACTTATCCCTATCTATAGCTATACAAGTCAAAGGAGAATATTATCTCTCCAAATCATCCAACGCATTGACGTGTACATCGGTTTCCTCAGCATTCCTAGGTTTTTTCCCTTTATTATACTGCGTAGTACCTTCCGGCCCCAAGGAATGCAATAGATTACCTTTATTAGTATATGGTGTTAATGTTTCATTATTGATGGTTGACATATAGCTACTAAAGTAACCTTTCAACTTCTGCCACTTCATGCATGGTTTCCCCGGTACAGGTAGGAAAGATATGAGTGAAGTAAGTCTAAATGTATGTGCAGCACATGACTCCTATTATCTTCTACCCCAATACTGATGCTACACACAGCAAAAGTAAATATACTATGCCTAAATATCCTTACTTAAACCATTAAAGTGCGCTATTGCCTAATTGTGAACTACTAATATGCATTAAATACTACATTAAATGAAGAGGTTACACCATAGTTACTGTTTTTTGGTTAACAGTGTGCCATCTGCCACACTCTGAACGTTCTCTGAAGATGAGGTATGCACATCACCGATGGTGAATGCACAATATACACAATAAATACACAGTACTCACTGTGGTTCATGTCATCACTGGCAGTCGGCACGCCAGTTACCACAACTTGTGTCAAATACCTTGTCTGGGCCAGCCTGCATGAAATAAGGAAAGGAGCAGAAGGATTAAAACTGCTCACAACCAATCTCAGCTTCCACTGTTGAAAAACACAACTGCTGTCTGTAACTTTATTATAAATGTGGGACGGAAACATCTGGACAGTGTGCCAACATTTCTCAACTGTAATCAGTGTTGTACCGACAGATAATTTCCCTTGCCAAGTTCAAGATGAGAAACCTGAGACCTTCGACCAGACTGCCTGCAATGGCTGTACCATTTGAGGGAAAAGCAGACAGACGGCACAGGATGGACATTGGAGGTCCTCTTCCATGCAGGAGGTGCTGTTCAGAGCAAGAGAAGACATAAATGGAGCCAAATGTTTTCTGCTGCAAACCAACAGAAGACTTGCACTGCTCTATAAGGGTGTGACCCAGGAGTCCCCAAAGTGACTATACAGCATTCACAGATTGTGTAATGCTGTGTGTGGGGAACTTAAGCCTGTTCCCTTACTGCTCAGAGACACCTAAACACCATGAAGCATTGAGGATGGGACCACAGTCTGGTAAAGTTACAAATGATAACCCAGAGTGCTAGAAGAGAATGGTATTGATGAAGTGTCCTTAATCAGAATCTAAATAATCAAGCTCACCTGTTTGGCTGGTGGATTTTGTGTCTGGGTCCGAGCAAGATCTCTAAACCACAGGATCTGCTGAGGTACGAGCATCACAACTTTAGTGCAGCTTCCTTGACTGGTGTTTCCTCATTCACATGAACCTTATACTGGGGTTGGAGGTGCTGTTTGCACACCGGTCAACTGAGTCTGAGTTAAGTCCCTATGGCGTGGGACCCTTGCAGTATACAAACAGGAGCAGCATGGCCACTGAAACATCTCACACCGGTACAGCCTGTCCTGCGTTATGATGAACTAACAAAAAAGGTTCTGTGAAACCAAAATAGGCCCACAAAGTGGGCAGTGAGGCCCATATGGTAAAGGAGAGGGAGAATCACCAAACCAGATTCACAGCCTAGCCAGTCACTTTCAAAACTCCTCAAGCAACCACGATCTACCAGAAGCGATTCCCCAGCAATTAACTGAGAGATCATGGCACAAGAAATGTCTTGTGAGGGTATCCCATGTGGGTCACGGCAGCACATTAGTATTGCTCAATTTAATGTGTTGCTTCGAAACCATTGTGGACAACATTACATTTTTTGTGACTTTTCCTTTTTCAAAAAAGTAACAATTGACTGGTCATTGAGGTTCTGACTTGCATTAGTTGGTTTATTGAGTTCTGAGTGCTTAACCTCATACCACCTCCCTGAGTAAGTTTAGGACTGCTCTTCATTGCTATCCTGAGGGTCAAGTGGTAAAGGGGTTTACTTGGTGCTCATTTTTGGATTCAATAGTAAGGTTAAGCCCCTGAAAACCAGAAGTAATTGGCTCTGATAGTCACAACCTGGGTCCAGTAAATCCTGTCTGTCCTGAGACTCCTGAAAAAGTTCCTACAACCAAGAATCACCCATTCTTATGGTGTGTGCCAATGTGCTGCGGGTGAATCCATAGACCCCTATATCCTTGTACTCCTGTCTTGCTAGTACAATTCTCATTTATCTAATCCAATCAAAACAAATTTCCCTAAAGCCTTTTCCTTCAAGTTGACACCCTCACTTCCTTTGTGTCCTGTTACCTTGCAACATTTCCTCAGATATTAAACCCGGAGATCAAAACCAAACTCATCTTAGTGATGTGAACACATGCCTGCCACGTTAAGGTGGTGGAATATTTTTTAAACAACTTTTTATTTTTGTGACCTATGCTTGATGTGAAAAAAATGTAAACAATCTTATCACCTTGCCAAATATACTAACTTTTACAGTGCTTGTTAAATTCTCTTACTGGTTTATCCCTCCGCTCCTGAAGACCAGTTTTACACATTGTCCATTCCTTCTGCAAGAACCGAAGGCCAAAGGTACCATTGTACTGACTGCAAAAGGCAGTGCTATATCAGTCCCTCTCTCCTCAATTTATGACCACTAATTTATTTTGTGAGCTGACCTACTTGCTAATAGATTGATTCACAAAATAAAAAAATCGGATGCGTCACAGAGAAAGCTGCCTAATTAATATTCATCAGACAGATCACATAAAATACATAAAAGTGATTCCCTACAGTTGGCAACCATGTAAATGGTTGCCTGCACAGAAAGACAGACACCATAATTTATTTTCCTTTTAAAGTGGTTGCAGTTTCTCCATTTTGAAAAACATCAGTGAGATTTGGTCAATGGTCCTCTTGACTTTTTTATATAGAAAAGGGAAGGGATCCAAGGGGACTCTTCATAATATGAATCAGTTACCACCCCAACTTGGGAGCTGGTAACTGGGAAATTATTTCCAACCAGAATTACAGTTGCAAGCCTTTAAAACATAGGTTACCCATTCACAATTTGGAAGGGACACTCCAAATACATCACTTTCAAACCACAAAATAGTAATCATTTCTAAACTCATTTAGTGATTCAGAAAAGCTTTTAGGAATCACTAAACTAGGTTTGTTAGACTAGAAAATGTTTTAAGATGTCACAAACTCTCCAATTTAGCAAGTTGGAGGGTTTGTGACTAGTAAAAATCTTTGAACATCTGACAATGTCTTATTCTGCTGCCGATAATTCCCCCAAGAAGTCTTTTTTGATGAGTCAATCACCTTGCCCAAATTACACTTTTAATCGAAACAGTTACGGAAGGACCCACAAGTAATTTTGACTCTTGCTATGACGATGGCTAAACCCACACTGAATTAAATCTTTGAACCCCCCCAAGCTTGGATCTTATTTATCTCTGATTGTAATAGATGAACGCTATCCCATACAATAAGTGAGAACCTACCCATCAATTATAAATTAAGCCTAATGAGAGGGATTTTTAGAATGAAGAGTGGATACTAGGACCACCAGTGGACCACTTACCGGACACCACTTCCCGTCAGCGGTGCGGGTATATATATATATATATATATATATATATATATATATATATATATATATTTTTTTTTTTTACTGGGTATGCCGAAGTCTGATCGCCACATATGCCATTTTTGCTTTATCTACGTCCTCAAAAAACTGCCCACAAATGTTGCAGAAAGCACTCTATCCACATCCTCAAAAACTGCTCGCAAACGTTGCAGTAGGCACCTCTGTGCTCCAAGGCCCTAAATTAAGGGCAAATTTCTTTGTGTCTCCCACGTCGATCTCAGGCCTACATGAGATCTCACCACAGTGTGATGTCATGGGCAGCCATCTTAAAATCAGTCACTGAGAAGCAATAGGCTGCAGGGAGGCCCCTGCAGCCATTTTGAGGTCAGACACCATACAAAGAGGCTTGAAAACAACTAGACTGGGCACCGAGGGCCTCCAAAACCGTGAGGAAATACTTGAACAATACATTCTCATCATGGGGCCAGTTTTCAACACCCTTTACAAGCTGCGACCATCTGAACACTACATTACATTGTATGATCAGATTTCAATATGTCCTTGATGAGCTGCCTCCAAGGACAGGGTGATGGAGCCACAACACCAAGTGCCTGCGACTGGCTGCCACAACCATCATGTCGGAGGAGAGGAACGAAAGTCTGCTTCCAAGCACAATCTTCAGGTGCCCTCTGCCATTTGACCTCTTTGACTCCCAAATGAATCAGGCGGTTTGAAAGATATTTGAGTGCCATTTGCAAGGGCCACACAGGAGAACTGGCAGGAGATCTCTTCCTAAACCTCATTGTAGATGACATTGAAGACTTGCTCACAACATTCCCAACTGAGTCAATACCTACATATAAAGGCCTAATAAAGTACCCAGAAGACACCTTCGACCCGAAACGAAACTTTGAGCGCTACATATTCAAATTAGCCTGCCAACGCGCAAATGAATCCCTTGATGATTTTGCAACCTGATTAAGGAAACTAGTCACCTACTGTGAATTTGACAAATTTGACAATGAGGCAATGATAAGACTGCGCATCATTGAAAGATGGCACTCAAGTGGGTTCCATATGAAAATACTGAAAGAAACCTACTCACTAGACAAAATACTGAGTATGGCGCGGTCAGAGGCCAGGGCCACATCACATGTCATCCAATTGGAAACCGGGAGAGTGCGGACGATGGAACCAGCTCATCACATGGCCAGGAGCTACACATGACAAGACAACAATGCTACCGAAGGAGAAACATGGAAGGACATGTTATCGCTGCTGCCTACGATACCTGCATGTCAGCGCCTGTCCAGCTATGGGACACAAATGTCGGAAATGCAACCATGACAGCCATTTTGGAAGTGTCTGCATAATTGGACACATCAAGGCAGAGAAGGGACACCCTGCCTGATCACATGTGACTGCAAGTCGACACTCCTGACACGTGGAAGCACACAATCGCAGCTCTTCCACTGACTCAGATGCTCCCAGTACACGTGACACAAACAAATGTCCATCCCTCATGTCAGACGTCCCAACACAAGAATGCATATCTGAGCACATCCAGCTAGTGGACAAATGACAAATAATAAGGACGGCGATGGTAGAGGTTCAAATTGGCAGTCTCGCCACGTGATTCATACTTGACAGCGGAGCCACATGCAACATCATGTGTGTGTGTGTCAGAGTATGAGAAAATGAAGCACAAGCCTTCACTGTCGCACTCCACCGTTGACGTTTTCATGTGGGGAGCAAGACAACCAGTAATAAACATAGGGAAATTTGTGGAGAAGCTCATTTATAACAACACGTCAGTACAAGAAGAGGTGCATGTCCTATTGGCAGATATTCCATCACGGTGTCTGCTCAGCAATGTCACGGTGTAAGTGATGATCCTACTAGACATGACATAGCGCACTGCTGATCAGCAAAACTGCTTGAAGGAATGCCCTTTGCTCCTCACAGGGCTTGGAAAGCTGAAAAACAGGCAAGTCACTCTGCACATCAATGAATCAGTCAAACTGGCAGCTAAAAATCACTGCAGTGTTCCTTTACAACTCCAGCCGCAGGGAGAAGAACTAAAATGTTTGCTAGCTCAGGACATTATTGAGCCAGCTGAAGGACCAACGCCATGGTAGTCCCCCATCATGGCTGTGCCAAAGAAAAACATGCAGAAAATACGAATCTGTGTTGACATGCATCTACTGAACACAGCCATAGAAAGAGAACAACACCCTGGCCCTCATCTAAATGACATGACCATCTGCCTCAGTGGAGTCTGTGTTTTCTCCAAGCTTGACTTGTTCAAAGGCTACCACCAGCTGGAACCATACCTGCTGTCCCATGACAGCCCCACATTCTCGACCCACCTAGGATTATTTTGCTACAAGCAATTAAGTTTTGGGGTGTCATCAGTAGCAGAATTATTTCAGGAGATAGTGAGATGAGTGATCAGACCTGTAGAAAACTGTCTAAACTACAGTGATGACATCCTGGTATTTGGTCGCACAAACAAAAACCACTACTTGGAACTTCAGAAGGTGTGCAACAACTACCAATGGCTGGCCTGATACTGAATGACTGTGCAGACACTAATGTGCATGGTGGCCTCTGGGTTCTGTCTCTGAGAGGGTGCAGGTTTGTCAGAGGTTAGGCTGAGCAGGTATAGGTGTCCACAGCGTGCTCTGGGCACCATCTCGTGTAAGACTGTGGGATTTAGGCTAAGCAGGAGCCATGGTGCATGGCCTGCTAAACCACAGAGGGAGAAGTGTGAGTTGCTCCGGATTCAGGAGCCTCCCAGTATTTGCAGGCTGAGATGGGCATCTGCTAGGGCCAGAGAGGTGATCCCTAATTAATTAGTGAGGAGGGGTCAGCTGCTGGAAATCCCACTGTTACTGAGAGCAAATGTGACCCACAACTCACTATTTTGAGAGGCTGATGCTCAGTGTCCACCTCTATTTACCGCAGGCTTCTGAAGCACACAAGTGAAGCTGAATCTTCACTCTGTATAGTCAAGCTGGTTCTTTATTGGAGTTACAGCCATATGCGATTGGCTTCCACACTGCCAGGAGAAACTGCCAAACATGGATCGCTGCCCCCAAAACAATGCATGGAACTTCACACACGTGAAATTCCATCTCGCAAACTGCAGGACACCAAAACAACCCCTGCAGTTGCATAACACATCTCTTTGTCCACAATGGCAAAATATGGCATAAGAATAACAAGATAACAGTATATAAAGAAAATAAAAATGACATGTGAGCTAATGAAGAATGATATTCTAAAATCAAATAAAATAAACCAAAAATAAATAACTGAAAACTAAAACCAAGGTGAACTATGACACACGTCAAACTACTAATGTCAACTCTACACAAAAGAATGGGCAAAATATAATGTAACATCAATTCACATAGGGCCTGATTACAACTTTGGAGGACGGTGTTAATCCGTCCCAAATGTGACGGATATACCACCTAACGTATTACGAGTTCCTTGTAATACCGTAGGTGGTATAGCCGTCACATTTGGGACTGATTAACACCGTCCTCCAAAGTTGTAATCAGGCCCATAATCCTTAAGAAAAGTAGGTGGTGTAAGTTCTCTCACACTCCTTCCCTCTCTGGTGGCAGTCACATATCCCAGTCCAACACATGTAACTGGTTTTGTACCAACCACTGGACAACTGCCTTGACATCAACCAACCCTAATCAAGTGACTGTGTGTAGTTTTCAGTCCACCAAATACCATGTCACTCATCATCATAAAACTACTAAACTTTTCATCCTCCTTCCGGAAATACTCACAACTCTTTTGATATAATGCCACTCTGCAACAGTTTCATCGTTCTCCATTCTCCAACATTACATGAAATCTGAAGACTTGTTTGACTTTGTACGGGTACCGAAATTTTAACAAGCCTTTCCTGATCCTTCCAGATTTGATTTTGACCCACCTGATTTCAGAGTCTCACCGACACAATCAGCACCAATCTGTACTCCTTTCTGTCCTCCCTGCACCTCTAACTTTTTCATCCAAGCAGGTACTAATTTTGTGCCTGGAACCCTGCCCCTTATGACTTCAAAAGTAGATTTCGATTTGGAGTCCTAGACAGTGGCGCAGTATGCCAAGGCCATCTCTTGAACTGACTTTTCAATTCTTCTTATACATTCTTTCCAATCTCAATCGCCATCTGGATAAACCCTTCAACAATTGATTCACCATTTCTACTATATCGTTCCCTTGTGGGTTGTAAAAAGAAGTGCTGTGATGATCAGTGCCACAATCACTTAAGAACTTGCTCATCTCTTCAGAAACAAGTTGGTTGCCATTATCTGTAATTATCACAGGTGGAACACCTTCCTCAAACAATATTTCCTTAAGTCTGTGAATGGAACCCTTATTGTGATTTACTTCATAAACTTTGCACACGACCCCTTGGAGACACATCTACAAGTACCAAAGCAAACTTGCTCACTCGATAGCTCATTAATGGGGCCAATGAAATCTACACACATGATGTACCATGGCTTGCCTGTATTCTCAATGTGTTCTACATTGGACTGCAAGCCCTCCTTCAGCCTCTTCTCTCCTTCCTTGCACACTGAACACTTCTCAACCCTTGAAGTAACTCGTCTATTAAGACCTGGAAGCCAAAATTTGGCTTTTAGCCTTATTTGCGTCATTGTTTGAATAAAATGGCGTCCGTGAGCCAGCCTAACAAGTTTAGGTCTAAAACCAAAAGGTGGTACAAATCTATCACCTCTCATGAATAGACTGTCTCCACACATAATTAGTTCACCCAGGGTTTTGATCAAAGAACGCACCGGTACAGGCAAATAACTTTACCTTCTGCTGCCCTTTTTAAGCATTTTCATCACCCTCTTCAGCACTTGATCTGTCTCCATGTCTTGACACCACTCATTAGCCAAAAAGTGCCCTCACGACATTCAACAGCATTCAAAATAGAAGCAATAGCATCCTCACACTCAAATGTTGGGGCGCACTGGACATGCTTCCCTGCATTGGCAATCATGAAAATCAGTCCACCTGAATGTTTTGCCGGCCTAGTATGTGCTGAATTTAGTACCAAGGTCTGCCTTAGAACAATGTTATGCTGTCGCCTAGGTTCTCATTATGCCAATGAGGCAACTGGATTTGTGAGACAAAATCACATGGATTATGGGTACTAAGTAGGATTCTACACCATATGACACCTGTCGGCCTAATCTGGGCTAACGAGCAGCGCCTCATCTCTAGCTGAGATGATTGTGGCAACCGGGCACATGATAAGAAAGACTCCTGAGGGAATCGTGGTTGAGCGGATCCCATCCCTTTCTCTCAGTTACCTAAAGTCTCGTATAGGCAAAGACAACAGAGGCAGAATATAGTTCAATAAGGATTTATTGAAGTAACTGCATCTTATATAAAAAGACATGGATTGCAACAACTAGGATGATAAAACACAATAAAAGCAAGCAGGTGACTAACAGAGTAAAACATAAGAATAATCCTACCATACTGTCACTAGGAGTGATATATATATTTCTCCTACCTACACTATGTTTGAGCACAGCGTAATAAGCTTAATCTGCCCTGCAGGTTTCCCCCCTAGGGGTACATCATTCCTCATACCTGGAGGAACAAGCCTTTAGCCTAGAGAGACACTGTCTCCATGTGGATCACGGATCCGTCCGTCTAAACAAGTTGCTGCCACGAAGCAATCAGCAATCAGCATACAGTCATGGTCATCTGACTGGAATCTCCCTCTAAAATGTCTAGGACAAAGGGGTATTTTTATAATAAAACAACTGACATTCTACAAACCGTCCCAGCGTATGAGTGTGTGTTTTCTGTGAATGTTGGAGAAACAGCATACCACGTTTGTTGGCAACCCTATCTGAATGTAGCCTTGGAGAAAGCATAAAGCGAAATACATTTCCTACTAGGAACGTGATGCTTTTCTAGGTGAAAGTACAATGAGATAAAGAAAATGAAACAGCACTGCAAAATGTGGCTTTTGCTAGAAACATAAAGCAATGCTGAAGAAAATGTAACTGGATTAAAGTGCCCATGGGCTGGCCTAGTAAGCTAATACAATGTGTCTAAAACATGGCTAAAATACCTATACAACACCCTCCCATTGCCGGTCAAAGGTGGTTTAAAAGCTCAAGGTAAATGAGATTTAAGAAACTCTCATGCTAAAAAACATATATGTCAATAGTGACAAGTTAAGAGACACAGAGGCATGAAAAGGACAATCTGAACAAGTAATTAAAAAAATCCAAATTCAATCGTCAGTGTCACTTTGGAAATCACCAGTTACATCCGGGACAATTGAAGCCAGGAAACGTTCTACTTCCGCAGGTGGTAGAATATCCAGATCATATCTAAGGAAAGTCACAGAGCACTTGTGTTCCAAAGCCTGAGCTCCATCTGAGGCAGCAGCATTCTGTGTCATGCCCTCCACAGAGTTAAGAGTTGCGGAATCCACAAAAGGCTACCCATAAATGGCTTCCAGTAGCAAACGCACCATCAATGCGCATGTCTGTTAATAAGCCCTCATCGAGAACATCAACAGATCAGCGTCCAATGAAAGTAAGCGCTGCATAGAATTTAGATTTTCAATGCACATTCAAAGATGCACCAGAGGCATCGAAACACGGACTACCCTCAATCCAAAACTGGTCAAAATGACAAGGAACAGTCACACTTCACTTGTTCCAGGAGTGGCGCTCCGAAATACTGAATCATGCATTCACCTAACAGTTGTGCTAGAGGTAGCATTTTCAGTACTCCTTGCTGTGACGGGGCAGCCATTGCGCATAAAAAGTAGCAACAGCAAAATGCCACCTATTATAGCCAAAGTAATGTATGACTGATGGTATTAAACTTAATGTAGAGGAGAAAGTGTGAACAAAACCAGAACTAACAACTTTAAAAAAGTGGGCGATTCCAGTAGTACTGGATGCATTAATTATTCGTCCCACAAGTTCACCAAATTGTCTTGGAAAGTTTGTAGTTAGAAGGGACTGAATCTCTGCCGGTGACCTTGAAACCTCGAACCTCATAGGTCTTGTGTTCAGATGTAAGTGCCACATGTTTTCGAAACAATAAATCCTTTAGTCTACTCAACATGTCAAAATTCACAACAGGTGTAGCAATATGAGGCCAAACGTCTGCTACTCCTTGAAACTGGGTAGGGGGGAAAAGGACATTCCCACAGCATGTAATAATTTGGGAGATCAAAACAACATAAGCTATTCCGGCTCGCATTCCTCAACAGCTCTCATAGTTAAGGAGAACATAGCTGCCATTTGAGAGCTCCTGGAACACAGTTCTAATTAAGGGGATCAGGACTCCCTTCAGATAACAAACACAATTTGCCGCAGAGGCATTGTATGCCCCATGCAAGGACAGATGTTTATAGACCATTGAATGGCTCACAGAAGTCTCACATTCACTACCGCTAAGAAAGACCTCTTTCATGCCATTGAAACATTTATATTAGAAAGGAAGCTCCCAACATCACCTCATGTATGTAACTATCTCCCAGCCTTTCATATTCGTCCACTGGAATGTGCTTCAAACGGGCTGCAAATTGAAGTGTTGAAATGGGCAGATTTATAACCCCATTTATAAGCCATTCAGCAGATGGTATTTCCGTCACAGTAAAAGGAACTTTTTCAAACTTTTCAATATACAATATGACATATGTTGCTTCTTTCTTAGCCATCATTTGTTGTGTTTGCGTTAAATTGAATGTGTAAAAAAACTCCCTTGCGCTCACGTGTTGCCAGGGAACACGACACGCTTTTAATGTTGGTAGTGTCCAAACTAGCTGCATAATGGATCTTAGCTGACTTTGTCCATGTTGCAAGAATGATACATCACTCTGTACTATATCTATTGCAGAGGATACAATGTTATTCAAGGTGTATATTTGGTCGAACAAGGTGTTAATCCCATTATCTACAACAGCTAATGCTTTCTGTAAATTTTCCTACTCTATTTGCCTTAACCAGGCAGCTGCTTCTTGTTGGGAAAGTTTCCATATTTCGTTATATGCAGCATATAAGAAGTATTTTCTGTGTTGTCTTCTGGGGCCTAACAGGAAATCCTGTAAATCTGTGTTTTTGGACAGGAGACTAAGATGTTCTTTGACAGCATCCAGCGAGGAACCCTTCAACCATTGCAGGCATAGTTTCCCTACACTATGGCCCTCATTACAACAATGGCAGTCGGTGTTAAAGCGGCGATAAGACCGTCAACAGGCCGGCAGTAAAAAAAATGGAATCATGACCATGGTGGAAACCGCCAACATAGACAGCCACTTTAACACTCTGACCGCCACGGCGGTACAAACAAACAGCATAGCGGTCACCGGCAACAGACAGGCGGAAGACAATGTACCGCCCACCCTATCACAACACGTCTATCTGCCACCTTTTCCGGGGCGGAACCAATGCGAACAAAAACGCGGCGGAAACAGGACTTGGAAGGGAAAACACTCACCTCTACACAACCCATGAGGAACCAGGTGCCATGGAGCCAGAACTCCAAATCCTCCCTGCGATAGTATTCCTGCTCCTCTACCAGGAGCACGAACGACAGAGGCGACGACCACGGTGAGTACTGCACCTACAACACAGGGGAGGGGGGAAGGAAAAGAGAGTGACACACACATGCAACAGCTCACCCCCACCCTCACGCACAACAACATACACACTAATACATGGTGCAACATTACATTTACACCTCCTAACTCCCCCTGGAGGAACGCAATGACAAAAGGAAATTAGTTTAACGATTGTAATATATAAAAATCCATTAGTAAAAACTTGAAATACAGTGTACACAATTATATACACCAACTATACAAGTCCGGATAGTGCACCATTCATAGTCCGTGGAACACTTGGCCTAAAATGCATGGGAGAGGCCCACACTCGATACCAGTCTCCAAACGGAGAGAACACTGCTGGGGCATCGGATAAAAATTAAACAGGCACCTCAGGGGAAAGGAAGGGGGGCACCTCAGCCGGATGAGTGCACGACGCCAGCTCCACGAGGGGGCTCCATGCCCATTGATGTATCCTGGGGAGTGAAAAGCCACAGCCTCTCAAGTCTCTCCAGTGGGTGGGTTGCCCACTTCTTTATCCTGGGGAGTGCAAAGCCACAGTCTCTCAAGTCTCTCCAGTGGGTGGTTTGCCCACTGCTTTATCCTGGGGAGAGCAAAGCCACAGTCTCTCAAGTCTCCCCAGTGGGTGCTTTGCCCACTGCTTTATCCTGGGGAGTGCAAAGCCACAGTCTCTCAAGTCTCTCCAGTGGGGGGTTTGCCGACTGCTTTATCCTGGGGAATGCAAAGCCACACTCTATCAAGTCTCTCCAGTGGGTGCTTTGCCCACTGCTTTATCCTGGGGAGTGCAAAGCCACAGTCTCTCAAGTGGATAACAGTCTCCACGTGTTCTGGAGGGGGCTTTGTGCCCAGAGTGCCTCATCCTGCCAAGGACTGAGGTAGTGGATCCTTTCTCCACTGGTTCTGGAGGGGGCTTTGTGCCCAGAGTGCTTCATCCTGCCAAGGACTGAGGTAGTGGATGAGATACTCCACTGGTTCTGGAGGGTGCTTTGTGCCCAGAGTGCTTCATCCTGCTAAGGTCTGAGGTAGTGGATGATATACTCCACTGGTTCTGGAGGGGGCTTTGTGCCCAGAGTGCTTCATCATTCCAAGGACCGAGGTAGTGGATGAGATACCCCACTGGTTCTGGAGGGGGCTTTGTGCCCAAAGTGCTTCATCCTGCCAAGGACTGAGGTAGTGGATGCCTTTCTCCACTGGTTCTGGAGGGGGCTTTGTTCCCAGAGTGCTTCATCCTGCCAAGGACTGAGGTAGTGGATAAGATACTCCACTGGTTCTGGAAGGGGCTTTGTGCCCAGAGTGCTTTATCCTGCCAAGGACTGAGGTAGTGGATGAGATACTCCACTGGTTCTGGAGGGGGCTTTGCGTCCAGAGTGCTTCATCCTGCCAAGGTCTGAGGTAGTGGATGCCTTTCTCCACTGTTCTGGAGGGGGCTTTGTGCCCAGAGTGCTTCATCCTGCCATGGACTGAGGTAGTGGATGTGACACTCCACTGACAGTGGTGTAACATGCAAGCTGCCCAGGCTCCTGGAACTGACCACCAGCCTCAGACAACTGACCACTGGGTATGGTAGCCATGTCTGCGGTGGTGCCACTGGCTCAGGATGTCACGGGCCGCTGGCGGTGCTGGCGGCAGTTGCAGTCGCAGCGGTGCTTGCGGCTGCCTCAGTGGCATCGGTGCTGGCGGCGGTGTCAGCTGTGGCAGTGCTTGCGGCGGACTCTGTGGCATCGGTGCTGGCGGCGGTCTTTGTGGCAGCGGTGCTGGTGGCGGTCTTTGTGGCGGAGGTGCTGATGGCGGGCTCAGTGACTGTGGTGCTGGTGGTGGGCTCAGTGACTGTGGTGCTAGTGGCGGGCTCAGTGACTGCGGTGCTGGTGGCAGGCTCAGTGACTGCGGTGCTGGTGGCGGCCTCAGTGTCTGCGGTGCTGGCGGCGGTCTCTGTGGTGGCGGTGCAGGTGGCGGTGCTGGTGGCGGACTTTCCCGCCGTGCAGGTTGGCATCGACGTGGACCTGCCCTTGATTTTCTGGCCCTTCCCCACCGTGGATGGTGGCGCAGCTGTCTTGCCACTTTCTACATTTGTTTTGCCTGAGCCCTTGGTGGCAGGTGTTTTCGCCTTCTCCCTCCGGGATGTGGGCAACTTTTTGACTTTTGGAGGTGGCGGAATGTCCTTGCCCTTGCTCCGTGGGACATTGGCAGCCCTGTTGCTTGGTGCACTCCAATATCCCGCTATTGCTGGCACCACTGTGCCCAGTGATGTGGTGGCTGAGGTGTTGGATTGGGTCCTGGAAAGGCGGGCCCTAGGGGACGGACGGGGGAGGAGGTGTAGGGAAGAGGTCAACATTTGATAGGAAAAGCTTTTTAGACACACTGGGACGGGTAGATGGAGGGGGTTTGCGAGTGGGGGAAGAGGTAGTGGATGTAGGAGGTGTACGTTTGCTGACTTTGGGTGAAGGTGCATGGACTGGAGGATGTTGTGAGGTGGATGGCTGTTGGGTGGGTGTGTGCCTGCGTTTGTGTTCTGTGGGAGGAGGGCTCACAGACACACTGGTAGAGGACACTGGGGATGTGTGAATGGTAGTGGGGGTGGTGAGTGCACATGAGCGGTGTGTGTGATGGGGTAGGGGGGGAGGCGGCTGTACCTGTTGATGCAGGGGGCACAGAGGGGCCCACCACCACAAGGGAGCTCCCATCAGAGGAGGGGTCGCTGTCTCTGATGTCACCTCCTGTCTCCGCCGTGGAGCTCCCCTCGCCCTCCGTCCCACTGGTGGATTCAGACTCCATTGTCTCGCCCTCCAGGGCCATGTGGGATGCAGCTCCCTCCTGCTCTGGAGGTACTGCTCCTCCGCCTGATGATGCTAATGCACACAAGAACAGGGAGACCACAAAAGGTGGGGGGGGAGACAGAAGAAAGACATGTTCAGTGCATGCAATACCGCTACCGTTGGCGGACACTACAGACACAGCAGCCCTCTGCACTATGCCATGCACTTAGAGTTCCCTAATTAATCACAGGGACATGGGGTACAAGGCCTATGCCCAATTGCTGCACACATGGAAGTCACAGGAGCCTGACTAGGTGTAGATGGCTCTTACCACTGGTGGGGTTAGGGTGCCACGTAGCCTGCCTCATGAAGGTACCTTGCCTACAGAACTCGCCCTGGCCTAGGGGAACCCACAGCCTACTTCCCCCACCCAGACACCTCGTAATGCACGCAGAGTCAGATGGATGTGAATGGGTGAGTACATTCACATCCATCTGACCCTTGTGGCTGCTGTGATGCCCTCAAGCGCCCATCCAACTCCGGATACGCCACCGCCAAGATCCGGAACATCAGCGGGGTCATGGTGCGACGGGCACCCCTCCCATGTCGGGAGGCCATCTCCAGCTGGGCCTCCGCCGTCTTCTTGCTCCAGCGGCGAATGTCCTCCTGTCTTTTCCGGAAGTGGTTGCTCCATCTGTGGTGGACCCCCAGGGCCCGGACGTCCTTGGCGATGGTACGACAAATATCCTTCTCCTGGTGGGCGCTGACCTAGAGGAATAGTACAGGGGGAAAGGATAATCTTTAACCGTCCGGACCATCACAGCCATTGACCCACGTTCCCACCCTTGCCCTGACGCACATACACTCACCGTCCGCTCATGCAGGCCTCAGTCCCCCCCATATCTTCCATCCACACCACTCCAAACAGACGTTGCCCATACAGCATGCTCACAGTGTACTCACCTGTTTCTCTGGAGGACCGTAGAGTAGTGTGTACTGGGGGAGGACCCCATCCACTAACTTCTCCAACTCCTCTGAAGTGAAGGCAGGGGCCCTTTCCCCAGACACGTGAGCCATTGTCGCTTCCAGACTGAGGCCACAGCAGCACTTGCAGTGTAATTCCTCTCCTGTCGAAGGTCAGGTATCAAGGGAGTGAACAGAGAGAAAATAGCGGTCACGTCCGCGGCGGTGCATACCGTCACTGCCGGCGTACATCGTCATTGGCTCCTGGGACCCATAGGGTCCAATGTTAATAAATGCAGGATTGTGCCGTGGTCTTCGACCGCCTACCGCAATGGTGTACAACGCGAGCGCAGTTACCTCATATCCCCTTGTCCCACATTACAGGTGAGGCAGCCGCCATTTCAGTGGGCCACATGGCATTAATTTTAAATGCATCACACCTATCTAGGCATTGCATACACACAGTGACAGGTACATTGCGGATTGACAAATGTGTGCAATAAATTATTTTTTTAATACCTCGGCGTTGGTTGACCATGTGCTCGCTGTTCTCATCCATAGGGCACGTCCGCTGGGGCAGGTTAGGAGATGGCGGCATCAATCAGTGTACAGACCACTGGTGGACCTGTCGACAATGGAAGACAGACACATCATTATCACTTACAGACTTGATCGTGCCACAATCCAGGAACTGTGTGCCCAGTTGGAGCCAGACCTGATTTCAGCTATCCACCATCTCACAGGAATTCCCCCTCTAGTGCAGGTCCTGTCAGTACTCCATTTCCTGCAAGTGGGTCTTTTCAAACGACAGTGGCCATGGCATCAGAGATGTCCGAGCCAATGTTCTCTAACGTTTTGTCCAGAGTGTTGTCTGCCCTGCTGAAACACATGCGCAGCTACATCGTTTTCCCTCAGGTAGAGGATTTGCCCACAGTGAAAGGTGACTTCTATGCCCTGGGACATATCCCCAACATATTTGGTACCCCCCCCCCAGGAGTGAACAGGTGTAGAGAAACAGGAATAGCTCCCATTCAATGAATGTGCAGATGGTGTGTTTGGCCGACCAGTACATCTCCCATGTGAATGCCAAGTTTCCAGGCTCAGTGCATGACGCTTACATTTTGAGGAATAGCAGCATCCCTTATGTGATGGGGCAACTCCAGATGCACCGTGTGTGGCTAATAGGTGAGGAAAAGGACCCTATACCGTGTGAATGATTGTCTGGGTCTGGGGTTGTCCCTAAGGGTTAATGTGTGTCTAACAGTTGTCCCTTGACATTTGCAGGTGACTCTGGTTACCCCAACCTGTCATGGCTACTGACCCCAGTTAGAAATCCCAGGACAAGGGCAGAGGAACGCTACAATGAGGCACATGGGTGAACTAGGAGAGTGATCGAAAGAACCTTCGGCCTCCTGAAGGCCAGATTCCGGTGCCTCCATATGACAGGTGACAGTTCTCTCTACTACTCACCAAAGAAGGTGTGCCAGATCATCGTGGCCTGTGTATGCTGCACAACCTGGCTTTGCGACGACAGGTGCCTTTTCTGCAGGAGGATGGTCCAGAAGGAGGTCTTGTGGCAGCTCTGGAGCCTGTGGGCAGTGAAGAAGAGGAGGCAGAAGACGAGGATGTTGGCGGGGGTCTTGGCATTGTTCTCTGTCTTTGTCCTGGATCTCAGGGATCATTTGCGGGGTGGTTCTCCATCTTCAAGGGGTGGGGTGCTGGGGTTGTGGTCCTGTGGCGGTGCCACCTGTCCACTAGCGCCGGCAGAGGTGGTGGGCTGTTCATCATCGAGGCTAGTGTCAGAGGCACCTTGTTGTGCCACAGTGTCCCTCCTGGTGTTCACAAGGTCCTTCCACAGCCCTACAATGGTGACCTTGGTGGTGTTGATGGACTTGATTTCCTCCCTGATCCCTAAATACTGTTCCTCCTGCAGCCACTGGGTCTCCTGAAACTTGGCCAGTACCGTTGCCATCATCTCCTGGCAATGATGGTACGCTCCCATGATGTTGGAGAGGGCCTTATGGAGAGTGGATTCCCTGGGCCTATCCTCCCCCTGTCGCACAGCAGTCCTCCCAGTTCCCCTGTTTTCCTGTGCCTCTGTTCCCTGAACCGTGTGCCCACTGCCACTGCCCCCAGGTCCCTGATTTTCTTGGGTGTGTGGGTTTGGCTGGGGTCCCTGTAGTGGTAGACACACTGCTGCTTGACGTGTCCTGGGGACAGAGTTATGGGCCCGCTGGGTGGGTGCTGTGCTAGTGTTTCCTGAGGGGGGAGGCTCTGTGGTGGCATGTGCCAGTGAGTGGGGACTCAACTGTCCCGAGGTCCCAGATGGGCCGGCCTGGTCATCTAGATCCAGTTGGACAGAGCTCCTGTCATCACTGTGGGCCTCTTCTGTGGGGGGTGTGGTCATGTCTGGAACCTCCTGTCCGGTGACATTGGGTAGGGGACCTGCAGGGGTGTAAAGGCATGATTATTGCATCTGTGTGTGCCATCGCGTGCAATGGGTGGGTGACCCTGTACCACAGTGCTTACATTCTTGTCTAGGACCTTGTGTGATATTTGGTTTGGGGATCTATGTGGGTCTCTGTAGTGGACATGCTTTGGTGGTGGGTTGTGTTAGTGGGACATTAATGAGGTGTTGGAGTGATGGGGGTGAGGGTGGGGTATGTGATAGCATGCAGGTAGGGTGGGGGATGTAATAGTTAAGATTTGACTTACCGGAGTCCATTCCTCCAGCTACTCCTGTGAGGCCCTCAGGATGCAGTATAGAAAAGACCTGCTCCTCCCATGTTGTTAGTTGTGGGGGAGGAGGTGGGGGTCCGCCGCCAGTCCTCTGAACTGCAATCTGGTGTCTTGAGACCACGGAACGCACCTTCCCCCGTAGGTCGTTCCACCTCTTCCTGATGTCATCCCTAGTTCTTGGATGCTGTCCCACTGCATTGACCCTGTCTATGATTCTGTGCCTTAGCTCCATCTTCCTAGCTATGGAGGTGTGCTGCACCTGTGATCCGAATAGCTGTGGCTCTACCCAGACGATTTCCTCCACCATGACCATGAGCTCCTCCTCAGAGAACCTGGGGTGTCTTTGCAGTGCCATGGTGTGGTGTGGGTGATGTGTGAGGTGGTGTGTGTTGTGATGTGTGAGGGGATGTGTTTGTGTGTGAGGTGCGTGGATGTTGTGTGAGTGATGGTGTTGTGTGCCTGTGAATGCTAGTTTGTTGAAGGTCGTGTCTCTCTCTGTGCTTCGTTCTCAATTTTTGTCGTAGGGGTTTGTGGGTGTGTGCTTTATATTGTATTGGGTGTGTGGGAGTGGTGTGTGTATGTGTATCAGGTGTGTGTATTTCAAATTTTCCAATGTGGTTGTGTTTTGTAAATGTGTGTGTATTTTGAGAGGGGCGGTGTGTACTGCCAATGGAATACCACGGTTGAAAGACCGCCGCGTGGATTCGTGGGTCGTGATAGTGTGGGCGTATTCCTGTTGGTGTGACGGTGGAGGTTTTGTTATCGCCAGTTTATCACTGACCTTTGGTGTGGCGGACTTGTGTGGGTGTCTGGATTTTGGCGGATTCCGGCCTGTGGGTCGTAATAGCTGTAGCGGATTTCCACCGCCGCAGCGGTGTGTTGGCGGTCTTCTGCATGGTGGTAAGCGGGATTTACCGCCAATGTTGTAATGAGGGCCTATATGTTTTCGCTATACCCGAGTGTTCTAAGGACTCATAGCGAGGGTCCAGCCTATTCATTCTAAAAACCCCTGAGGAGTTAACAAAACACGTATGGAACACCTTGGTGTCTATGGGCCACTATAACCACCCATCAGGATGCGAACACGATGTGTTAAGTGCACCATTTTGGACCCATTCATTGAGATGATCTTCAGACACATTTATAAACTTCTGCTATTTGTAAAATTTAGCAGAGGTGGGTATACTGTGCACATTTAGGGGATGACCGCCAGGGCCAACGACCGCGGGAGCACCGCCAACAGGCTGGCGGTGCTCCCATGGGCATTCTGACCACGGCGGTACAGCCGCAGTCAGAAACGGGAAACCGGCGGTGTCCCGCCGGTTTCCCGCTGCCCAAGGGAATCCTCCATGGCGGCGCTGCAAGCAGCGCCGCCATGGGGATTCCGACCCCCTTACCGCCAGCCTGGTTCTGGCGGTTTTGACCGCCAGAACCTGGGTGGCGGTAACGGGTGTCGTGGGGCCCCCTAACAGGGCCCCACCAAGATTTTCAGTGTCTGCCAAGCAGACACTGAAAATTGCGACGGGTGCAACTGCACCCGTCGCACCCCTTCCACTCCCCCGGCTCCATTCGGAGCCGGCATCCTCATGGAAGGGGGTTTCCCGCTGGGCTGGCGGGCGGCCTTCTGGCGGTCGCCCGCCAGCCCAGCGGGAAACTCAGAATTACCGCGGCGGTCTTTTGACCCGCAGCGGTATTCTGCCGGCGGGACTTTGGCGGGCGGCCTCCACCGCCCGTCAAAGTCAGAATGACCCCCTTAGTTCCCTTATGTTTGTAAGCCTAAACAGATTGTTTGTTGTACTGTTTCATTTATTTAGAAATATCATTTGAACGGGAATCATGCATGCTCTAAATAAAGCTTCTTTTCCTCTTATTTGCCATTTTTTTGTTCCCCATGCACTCTTTGAGTCAATTGACTTTAACCACTACTCATAGCCTTCTATAACCAAATCAGGAGACAAAAGAATCAGAATAAATCAATTTTGTCACTGTTGATAAGACATGTTGACTTTCCATTTCTGGCAATTTAAAATAATATGATTCAGAATCTTTAACATTAGGCTGAGGAAAAAATATGCATATTTTTCTGTATATGTTTTAGAACTGCCTACTGGTGGAGTCAGGCAGTATTCCCATTGTGTATATTTAAAAATAGTCTTTGGGGTACATGCTCTGTGAATGAAATAATGTCCATAATAATTATAACAGAACATATCTCCATAATTTTCTTTAAACTGGTACACATCTACATTTTCAAATACTGTATAATACTTTAGATCAGACATTATTGCATCAACAGTTTTCACATCCCAATCATCAGAAATCACTCCCGGTGTGATTACATCAGTCATAGAAAGTTTGAATACATATGGTATTTGAATGACCTCAGAAGGCCCATATATATCAAATAATACTTGTCCCAAACAATACCATAAGGAATTGGTGTGGCTGTAATGTTCACTAGGGACAAGTCTCTGCAAATTTTGTGTGATGAAAAATTTGGTTTTAGGACCTCATCTACCAGTTTAACTGTAGAGCGTTCAGGAAGAAATAGCCATGCATAAGGAGAAAGAAAACAATAACAAACCAATCCATAGGAGGAAGGCAACTGCAGTCAATAAGAGCCATAGATAAATCAATGGAAGAATGAAATAGTTAATTCTAAGCAAATGTATCAGCTTACGTGCTCTTGACAGTTCTGTTGCAGTAGAGACATATGAGTCATTAAAGGTGTTGTTTAGACTGCCCAACAGTGAGGGATCTCAGGAAGTCAACAGCCTCCTCACTGAGGGCAGCAGGGCTCACTGGGGTAGGGCCTGAGGTGCCTGGGGCGAAGGAGATGCCCACCCTCCTGGGTGGGTGGGCATGGGCCACTTGATGAGGGGCTGCTGGGAGGTCGGTGCTAATACGGGGGTGTCCGATGTACCTGTAGCTGGGGTGGTCACAGAAATGTCTGCCACCCCCAGGGAGCTTCCATTGGAGGAGGCATCTGTGTCCGAACTGTCCCCTCCAGTCTCCGCAGTGGTGCTCCCCTAGCCCTCCATCCCACTCGTGCCCTCAGCATCAGTGGACTCTGCCTCCTGGGTCCTGTGGGATGCAGCTCCCTCCGTCGCTGGTGCCTCTGCTCCTCTGCCAGATGATGCTAATGCACAGCAGGGCAGTATGACAAAACAAGAAAGAGGGGAAAGAGACAAAGGATACACTGGGTCAATGCTGCACCGTCACCACCGTTGGCATACACAGCACACTCACACATAGGGAACAGGCCTACGCACTATGCTTTGCACTACCAGAGAAATAGCTTGCCACCAAGGCATGGGGAGGGGCACACACCGCCAAATGCAGCACACCTGGGAACCACGCAGCCCTGACCAGTTATGGATGCCTACAAGCTAGGTAGCAGGATTATCCCTTCAGAATCCTAGCCTCCAGGGGACCTACGCTGCAATGTCAGGCCTGGCTTAGGGGCACCCACTGACACACATCCCCCACCCGGATACCACCATACCATGCGTAAGCTGTAATGATGGGCAATGTACACAACCCCTTGTCGCTGCTGTGATACCCTCAAGCGCCCATCAAGCTTTGGATAGGCCTCCACCAGTATGTGGGCCTTCAGGGGGATCAGGGTTTGACGGGCACCCCTTCCTTGTTTGGAGGCCATCCCCAGCTAGGCCTCCACCGTCTTCCATGCCCAGCGTCTTAGGTCCTCCCACCGTTTGCGACAGTGGGTGCTCTGGCTGCCATAGACCCCCAGGATCCGCACCTCCATGGAGATTGCACGCCATATACCCTTCTTTTGATGGGCGCTGGCCTGCAGAGGAAATACACACAAGGAAATACCATTAGACAAACAGTCCTGCCTGTTACATACATGGCCCACCATACCCATTCCCATCACCATTTACACACACATGGCCCAGCACACAACTTGTACGCCACCAAGAGGACATCCACCCACCCCCCTTACACGAGGCCTTCACACACACAACTCCATGCATTCATGCCACATGCATCGTGCTCGCAGTTAACTCACCTGTTGGTCTGGAAGCCTATACAGCAGTCCGTACTGGGGTAGGACACCATCCACCAGTCTCTCCAACTCCTCCGAAGTGAAGGCTGGGGCCCTTTCCCTGGTCACATGGGCCATGGTACGTTCCAGACATAGGTCACAGCAGCACATGCAGTGAAGGTCCTCTCCTATGGAAGGTCAGGTAGCAAGTGAGGAATATGATCGAAAATGACAGTCACATCCGCGGCAGTGCATACCCGTCACTGCGGGTGTAGATCACCATTGGCCACTGTACCCCATGGAGCCCAATGTTATCCAATGAGGAGTTGCACAGCGGTTCCCGACCGCCTCCTGTAATGGTGCACAACGTCAGCAGAACTACCTCATTTCCACCTGTCCCTCCACACTGAACAGGTGGACGCCATTTCAGGGGGAGCAGGCCCTGGAATAATGATGCATCACAGGAGTTATTAGCACATACTGGACAAATCATAATGACCCATTACATGTTTACAGGATGCAAACTACTGTTGTAGTTCCAATGTTCAGTTTGAGACCAGCTCCTCACTCTTTTGTCCCTTAGATTCCTACCGCTGTGGATGAATAGGAAAGGGAGACATACCCCCTTGTACAGACCGCTGGTCTACTTGGCCACACTGGAGGACAGGCACATCATCCTCACCTACAGACTGGACAGGGCAACAATCACAGAGCTGTGTGTCCAGTTGGAACCTGACCTGATATCTGTTGTCCGTCACCCCACTGGGATCTCCCTCTTGTGAAAGTGCTATCAGTACTCCATTTCCTGGCAACTTGTTCTTTTCAAGTGACAGTGGGATTGGCAGCAGGAATGTCACAGCCAATGTTCTCAATAGTGCTGACAAGAGTATTGTCTGCCATGATAAAACACAGCTGCATTCTTCTCCCCCAGGTTGAGGATTTGGCCACAGTGAAGGCCGAGTTTTATGCAATGGGACGTATCCCCAACATAACTGGGACGATTGATGGAAGACATATTACATTTGTCCCCCCCACCAGAATGAACAGGTGTTCAGGAATCGTAAGAGTTTTCACTCCATGAATGTTCAGATGGTGTGCTTTGGTGGACCAGTACATCTCCCACGTCAATGCTAAGCATTGTAGTGAATCCTAGTTCATTTTAATGGGAAAACAGGAGTTAGCTTAGCCTCTGGCTTGCAGACTCGTGCCCCCGTCACCTAGTGACTTTTAACCTACTTAGCTTGCTCTGTCTTAGCCCATTTAATTATTTAATTCTTCTAAGATGGCTGCCTTGTTTATAGTTAGGCCACCTGTTATGATTTACATTATCAGTGTCACTGCGCTAAGGCGTCAAGATCAGGCGACAAAGACAAACAAACAGTAGGTGTTCACACTTAGGGATTTTCCCTCTCTATACTTTCGAGGGATTGTTTATATTAATTGCCGTCCCAAGCAAGTCTGTTATCTTTTGATTGGGAACACACCTATGTCAGGGGTCCTTGTAGATCTGTATAAATACATCACACTTTAGACAGATAATCAGATGGATTCTGACCAGAGGGGCATCACCACCATCGCTGATATCGATGCTGCAAGTCGTCTTGACGCTGACCCAGTCTTCGTGTCCCTGCGGAGTCTGAGATAGAGACCTCATTCCAAGGTAACGAGGGTTGGGGGCTCCTCTCATGGACATGGCATTGGCAGATTAGGTTTAGCAAACCCAGCTCTCCTTTAGGTAGGAGGTTAGGCCTCTCACATTAGGGTATTAAGGCATGTTATATCTTGTATGTCTTGCTTATGCATTGCAAGATGGTGGGTATCTTTGTAATAATGACTCTCGTCTTCACAATTCTGTTTCTTGCATTATTCATTATCCTAATCATTGCATCCCCTGCAACTTATCGCAAATTGCAGTTATGTTAAATGAAATCTATTGAAACTTTACTGCATCTTTGTCATTGCCTTTGTTTGTACACGACATGATATATTTGTGAGAAAGGGGTAATCTCTGTTTAACCACGACATTCCCTGAGATGTCTTATTCTTTAGTCCATGGGTAAAGGCTGCCACAAATCACCTTTTACTATTGTGTTTCTGGTGCGGTGCTGCTAGTGAGCCGGTTAGGTTGGGACAACAGTTGCAACTTGTTGTAGGAAAGGCGTAGTCGCCTACAAGCAAAAGTACGGTCATCCTTTAACCAGCAGTCTTGCCCAGAGCAAGAGTCCAAACTACGACAGTATCCTGGGTCGGTGCATAATGCCTTTGTCCTAAGGAATAGCAGCATCCCAATTGTGATGTCCCAACTACAGAGGCACAGGGTGTGGCTAATAGGTGAGCCCTGGTTCCCACCCAGTAGATGTTGATGTATGGTGTGGGCCATATAGGATAACGTGTGGTTAAATGTTGTCCCTCAATATTTGCAGGTGACTCTGGTTACCCAAACCTATCAAGGCTGCTGACCCCTGTGAGGAATGCCAGGACAAGGGCAGAAGAACGTTATAATGAGGCACATAGGTGAACCAGAAGGATCATTGAAAGGACCTTTGGCCTCCTGAAGGCCAGGTTCTGGTGCCTCCATCTAACAGGTGGATCCCTGTGCTACTCACCAAAGAAGATCTGCCAGATAGTGGTGGCACGCTGCATGTTGCATAACCTGGCCCTCAGACGCCATGTCCCATTCCTGCAGGAGGAGGAGGCTGGAGATTGTCCTGTGGCAGCAGAAGACCCTGTGGACAGTGAGGGTGAGAAGGCAGAGGATGAGGATGAGGACAACAGAACATATTTGATACAACAATAATTCCATGACACACAGGTAGGATAGTGTTATTTCACATTTCAATGACTTTTGTTTTAATTTGTGTGGCAATGGCATGCTGATATTTTCCACCTCTAGGCAAACTTACTGTTTGATCTGGCAATTAATTTTGCAGATGCTGGTGACCTGACATATACTCCTGGTGTGAATAAAAACCAACCCCAACCGTCTGGCTGAACACACAATTGCTTGGAGAGGAGCCTTTTTGTCTAACTCCATATCCATGTTTAATGCCTAATTTTGTGGAGAAGTAGGCACAGTTAAGAAGGCACCCTGTGATGACATCAAAAACTTCTGTCATGTTTCATGATGCTGAAAAATATACAAAATGCTTTTTAGGGAAAAATGCAGGAAAAATATAAAAATAACACAAGTTATGGTAAAAAGAAAAAGGTGAGAGGGCATTCAAAGTGAGTGAGTGGTTGCTGGTGGGAGCCACCGGCACTTATGTGTGGGGACCATGACTTATTTTTTCTGAACCAGTTATTTATCGAGAGCAACAGAGGGAAAACCTACAGTTCAGGAAACTAGAGAAAGAGAAAGACGGAATAAACGTCCTAAAGTGAAAAAGCAGGAATCTGTAGGAGTGAGAAAAAATGGTGAGTATCTGGTATTGGATTAAAGAAGCATCAGATGGATTGAAGACTACCAGCCTTGGTATTCAGCACGCCTAAGTTTCTAAACAGAGCTTAGTGCACACGCACTCATTATTTTACAAACTCAACACTGTACGTACTTTTCTGTAAGACCTTCTTTAATTGAGAGCTGTAGGACATATACAAAAAATGAACATCAGGGCAACACTCACTTAGGAAAACAAAATGATCTTGAGCTTTCAGCTCAGCCTTCCATTATACTGTAGTGCCATGAAGTAATTTTCCATTGACTACAGTAGCAAGACCAACATACAATTCCCTAATATAAGTAACAAATCGTTTGAATCATTGTACAAAATGAACATAATAGTAAAGTACAAATGGTCCCCAATAACCGTATTAATACACGTTATCTGATAAAGTGCGTATGGTATGAGCTACTCAAAAACAAGGACGTTAAGCTTCGCCGAAAAATAATTGAGAAAACTAATAAAAATGAACTCTCAAATATGCCTATGAATAAAAAGCAGGCTCATTAAGATCTAAAATAAACACTGCAAGCATAACTGCCCACAGCTGTGCAGGTGACTTTTAATGTGCTTGATCGAAGTGCCATTAAAGTGGTTTGTAGGCATAAACTCACCTTACTCTAAAAAGTTAAATTAGGTCAGCGCCAAGCACAAACCCCTACACTATGCTCTAAAAAGACTCCTAAATGTATTCAACTAAGTGCTATTGAAGAAGACTTTTTGTCACAGCATCATATGAATCTAAAAATTATATTAGATTAAGAACAGCTATAGCCTCCCACACTATGTTGCTTAAAGGATGAGCAAGGCGCAACCTCCTATGCCACAATTTAATGGACACAGTAGTACAAGGACCTTTGCCAGTCTTTTTAATGGTACAAAGCTGCCTATAAAGCAATTTGTAAAAAACAATGTTTAGGGACCTACCAAATGACATAAATATATGAGGCTATCTGATTAACTTTAAATGCTGTATCGATACACACACATAAAGTCATTGTATCCTTGCAGTGTCTAAAGTTGTTGATGTGGAGAAGAAAGCCATTGTTTCCTTGCAGTGTCTAATGTTGTTGATGTGGAGAAGAGGTTGACGACCTTGCCCCTGATCTGCAGCGAGATGGTACAGAGTTAACATATATATGTCATAATTGTTTCTCTCGCTAGCTCACAATTACAGTCTGCAGTGCCCCTAGGTGTTCCTGACAAATTGCTAGTGAATGATCTTACTTGCAATGTACCTAACCTGAACTTTATATACAATGATCTTCTGATTTCTGGAATAACTGGTCAAAGTAATCTTTGTAGGCAGAAAAAGGTTTATTAGCACGGAAACACGTGACTAAGTAATCCCTCAAGTGTGCAAAGGTATATTCACAAAACTTCTCTTTTACCAACTGTATATTCGATGGGGAACATAGGCTCAGGGACAGAACTTGGTGCAGCCTATAGATTTCAAGGTGATAGCAATGTGATAATGCCAAGGTACTTTAGCTGAGTTAGCACTGGATCAGAGTTCACACAAAACTTTCAAGTTTCTAATCAACTCAGGTTTCATCCAAATACTAATCCAATAAATATTGGCTTAGTGCCAAATGCTGATCTACAGAAAGAGTGCCCACCTCCAACCTGAGCATGTCAGTGAGAGTGCCTGGTCTGAGATGAAGAAAGCATCATAGAAAGCACTTCTCAGTTCTTACCGGGCAAACAGTTTTCTTGTGCCAAAGAGCACTGCCCGGTAGATGCCTGCTGCTATGGCCTTTGCTCTATGTTCCGCAAAAGCAGGGGCAATTAATCCGTGGCCACAGTTATTGGGAAGTTTCAGCACTACAATAGCATACTGACTCATGATGACTTCACATTTTAGTAACTGTGAAGACCAAGACGTTTTTGCATCAAATATGACCCACAAGTAATCCTAGCATTCTAAACAGTCCAAAGGTTTTCCATACATTTTAAATGTGTTCCTTGGGTTGTGTCTGCAGTTTAAAATCATATACTTTGTTTTAAATGTATTGAGTGTAGGGGTCTTTACTGTGCAGTAAATTCTCAAACAGCTGAGAAGTTTATGTATTCTAGGTCAGTGTAGGACATGAGGAATGCATCATCGGCAAGTAATATGGTTAGAGTTCTTTGCTCACCTCAAGCTGATACATCAAAGTTTAAATCAAGCAGAAATCTATCTACTTAATTAGTGAAAATGTTAACTAAACCTGGGGCCAAGATACAGCCTTGCCTCACACCAATATTTATTGGAAAACTTAAAGTTGTTTTTCCTCTTGAATCATATGTGACTGATGACAAGTTCTCCTGATAGAGAAGTTTTATTGCAGACACAAGTTTCTTGGGGAGACCCATATGTGGTACGTTCTGCCACAGCAATGATCTGGCAACAAATTTGAATGCTGTTTTAAGGTCTATGAACGTCTTGTACAGCCTTGAATTTTTTGTATGTGTATTCCAGGTGTATGTTGAACAGTCTTATTGCCTGATCTATTGTGTCTTGTCCTTTTCTAAAACCTGCTTGCTGTGGGGAAATAATTTCATTGCCCTCGGCTCAGTCTTGTGGATTGGGAAATTGCAGTTTAGCATTATTCTTTCCAACTCCATATAGTAAAGACATTGGACTATAGTTATGAGGGTTATTCCATTAACCTTTGTGGTGGAGTCTTATAATAATTGCTGCTCTCCAAGTCACGGGAACCTCCTCCTGGAGCCAGATTGTATTGTAAACAGTAGTTAAGATAGGTACCCAGACTGTTGAATCAGACTGAAAAGTGTCAGTTGATACTCTGTCAGGGCCTGGGGCCTTATTATGTTTTTGACTAAGAATGGCCACATGGACCTCAACTTCTGTGAAGTCAGTACAGGATTCCATGATAACTGATGTTGTAGTGGGAGGATGTGTTGAAGTACTACACCACTTTGGTTCCCTAAGGGCTGAGTGAGGGTCTAGCTGGGAGAGTGAAACAAATAAGTCTATAAGCATTCTGAGTTACACAATGTTGCAAAATGATTATATTAAGCAGCAGGTGGAATTCCTGGCACAAATGTTTTTGGAGCCTCGTTGGAAGGGATCGTACCAAGTGGTCCTAACGACTATCAATAATATAAAACTCCAATCATAAACCACACCAATTTATTAAGAAGAATTCATGGATTTATTTCCCTATATTAACAATGCTAATGGCACGGAAATAACTCTCAAACACAAATGATAAGCATATAATATCAATAGCGGTTGATTAAAGTTACTTATATATCACAATTTGATCAAAATAATTAAGCAAATTATCTCCAAAAGAATCACACTTATTAATAATACAAAAACCAGTATTAATGGCAGAGTATACATTAGTTCAGCATTAAACAATTTCAAAATAAGTCATGAGCATTTCAAAATGATTCCCTCACTAACCACAAATTAGCATCAACATGTTGGGCTTCGTGTGTAAAGAATCTGGTAACACAAATGTAGAAAAACTCTTTAACCCAGTTAATGGTGAACAATATATTATTAATATGCAACAATTAAGTCATAAGTTGCAGCTGGTACCTGGAAAGCAAACGAGACACATTTACATTACAATGGCATACATTACCCAAAGTAAAAGTCAAAACCGCAAATAGCTTGCTTCACCCAGGGGACACCATGTCATCAGAAGATTTGGGCCTAACGACAGCTACACCCACTCAAGTCTGCTATCTCTCGTCTGCTCTAGTCTCCAAACTCAACTCTCTAATATTAATCCTCTTCTACTTCATTGTCTGCTTCTTTATTATCATCTCATCTGTCCCTAGAGAATTCTACCCAAGTTGTTATACTAAATCCTAATAAGCTTATGATTGGTCAGTCTATGGGGTGGTTTCATTTCAGCTAATCAACAACTAAATTGATGACCTAAAACACAGTAAATCTACGCTAACTAAAACATTTTCTTCAAAAGTAGCTTTTCCTCATCCGTCTCGTCTGCAGCTCCATTGTTTCATCGCCTTTCGAATATCTTGTCTCAGGAAGAAACGTTTACAGTTGCAACTCACTTCCATCCTCAAGGAAAGACCAGATATTATTAACATTCTCAGACAATAGGATATTTCAGCTTATGCAATGCTTCGGTAAAACAGGATCTTGTAAGACATAACGCTGCAACCCACTAGGGGTAACTGTGAGCACATCTACACAAACTTCGAAGACACTTTTATGAAAGCTTTGAATTATGGAAAATAACCACAGCATCTAGTTAGAATTTTGCTCAGCTAAGAACAGAAAACAAAACATTTTCAAAAGTCACTCATTTTACACGTTGGTTCATTACACATTTTAGTAAGAAAATCATTAATAAACACATTAGAAAATTCACACTCTCACACCAACAACTTTGCGACAAATTACAGCACCAGAACAGGAGCAAGGAAGAACTGAAGCTGAACCTGAGATCGTTGAAGACGGTTCCATCACTCCTGTGAGAGACAAGGGTGGAGATCTCCAGGAGGGTGCTGGATAACCTATCTCAACTGAATCAGCAGAAGAGCCTAGTACCAAGGGGGTTCTCCCAGAAGCAGACGATTCTGAGAGGCAAACAGAGCAATTGCCAGACTCCTCCTGAACCTGTTGCAGGCCCGTCAAGAGAAAGCACAGCAGATAAAGAAAAGGATTCAAGTTCAGTCCTGAAGTGAATATTGACAGAAGGTACACGAAAAGGAGATAAGTGACCGAATTCACAAGTGGAGAAAAGGAAAGAGGTGATAGTTGAACCAACAATAGAGGAAGAAGTAGATACTACGGAAAAAAATAATTAAGTGAAGGAGAGTTGAATGGTGATCGAAAGTTGAAAAGAAAGAGAATAGCAAGTCTAAAATCCGCAGGTCCTAAATGGGCGTATGCAACTACAAACTAATGGCAGCAAGAGTTTATGTCCTTTTGTTTTGATAGGGAAGTTCTGAGTCAATATTTTGAGGTGACCTAAAGAATATTGATGAACTGAACTGTTGAAACAATCTGAGAAATAAATATGAGAAAGAGACTGTTGAAAAGACATTGATAACCTGATTTGACTTTTTCAAACCTGATTTGACAAGCTACTAGCTGATTTTGACAAGGAAGAAGAGATTCTGGAAGTGAAACTGAACTGCTGAAAGAATTGTCTATTTTTGATTTTTGCTGCAATGTTTTCTAAGTAACTTCTGCTTTCTGATTCTTTACAGATCATGGCTGATGTAGATAAGCAAATTAGGGATGCTAGGCACTGTAAATATATGAGCATTGGTTTAGCAATTATGTGTGGGATGTTGTTTATAGTATTGATTGTGGGCATGTCTGTTCTTGATGCGGAAAGAGTTAACCATACTTCTGCTTTGAAGACTACCACACTAACAGTTGTAGAAAGGTTCAAACTAGATGAGAAGTATTTGCATGATTATACTAATGCGCAAGGAGAACTTTCTTCTAACATTTTCTATCACTTATTGAGTGAATATGTTGAGACGATGGATGCAAATGATTGTGTTGTGTGTACGCAGATTCCTTCATCGGTCGAGGAAGGAGTCACTTATCATAGTCTTCCATTAACATACGGGATAAGTTGTAGTTTATCACTAACAAGATTTTATAGACAGGAGTACATTCAATATTTCTATTCTAACCATGATGTTGTGTTTTCGTTTGTTCCTATTATTAGCTATTTGAGTAGAATAGCAAGGGATAATGATATAGTATTATTTAGAGGATTCTTTGAACCTACACTAACATTTGGCACAGCATATGCACATAGAAATAACCTCATATGATTGCTTACATCATTAGAGAAGGGCTCCTTATATCAAACTGAGGACAGGAGAAAGGCGCTGAAGGAGAAATTAGAAAAAGGCTTAGAGAAAAGGACTTGCAAGAATGATTATGCTTACACTGCAGTTAAAACACAAGAGAAAATAGCTTTAGATTCATTACAGGTAGGGAAGCTTTGAATATATAAGCCAAAATCATGCACTGACACTTTATTTGTGGGCACAAGTGAATTTAGGCATGTGTTTCTGTTTCAGAGGAAATGGACATATATGTTGAATGAGCAGGACACTGCGATTCCAGGGATATATGATGTTTGTGGACTTAGGGCCAGATGTAGCAATATTGCAAATTGCGAGTTGCAATTTGCGAGTCCGAGCGACTCGCAAATTGCAACTCGCAATTTGCAATGCAGAACGGTGTCTCAGACACCGTCTGCGAGTCGCTATGGGGTCGCAAAGACCCACCTCATTAATATTAATGAGGTGGGTCGCAAATTGCGGCCCCATAGCGACTATGGGCCCTCGCAGATATGGAGGCCTGCTGTAGTCAGCAGACCTCCATGTCCGTGACTGCTTCTAAATAAAGCAGTTTTTTTTTTTTCAAGTGTAGCCCGTTTTCCTTAAAGGAAAACGAGCTGCACTTAAAAAAAAATCCGAAACCTTTTGTTTCGGTATTTTTTCAGGGCAGGTAGTGGTCCCTTGGACCACTACCTGCCCTGAAAAAATATTTTGTGGTCCATTCACAAAGGGGAAGGGGTCCCATCGGGACCCCTTCCAATTTGCGAGTGGGTTACCATCCACTTCAAGTGGATGGTAACTGCGACTCCATTTGCGACCGCATACGCGGTCGCAAATAGAATTGCGTACCACTGCGAGTCGCAAATAGGAAGGGAACACCCCTTCCCATTTGCGAGTCGGAAATGCATTTTGCGAGTCGGTCCCGACTCGCAAAATGCATTTCTGCATAGGAAACTCCGATTTGCGACTCGCAAACGGCAATTTTTGCCGTTTGCGAGTCGCAAATTGTTTCCTACATCTGGCCCTAAGTTCTTATTACCGTCTTCCAAAAGGATGGTATGGGACATGTTATTTGGGGATAGTTTTCCCAAAGGTTTACCAGATGGAAGATTTGAAAAAGTTTCCGAAAGTGACTGAATTACATCATAAGAGAGAGAGGAGGGAGTCCTCTTCTGCGATAGTGGGAGATATATTTGGTGCGGTGATTCCTTCAGTGGGAATCATCCTGAATTCGATCATTATTCAAGAGTTGTCTTCTACTGTGGATAACATGCTGACAACTTTTTCAGGGGCTATACTCCTGATAGATACTGAATTAGCTGAGGATAGAGCTATGACTCTTCAAAATCGCCTTGCTTTAGACATTCTTTTAGCGAAGGATGGCGGAGTCTGTAAAATGATTAACTCTAGGCATTGCTGCTCGCACATACCTAATGACAGTAAAGAGATAAGAGATTTACTAATCTGACTAACGCACGTAGTGATTTGAAGGAATTAAAAGAACCAGGTGCTTGGGAAAAGGTTGGTAAGGAGTTTGTTTCAGTGGGAAATTGGCTTAGTAGTATTTGGAATGGAGTGCTGTTGAAAATTATACAGGGAATATTAATTGTTATAGGTTGTCTATTAGGAAGATGGGGATTATGCAAATTATGCAAACAACTTAAATAGAAAAGGTCTAAAAAGAATCAGAGGCGGGAAGAAAAGAAAAGGGAAAGAATGTATAGGTAGAATTCAAGGAGAAGAGAAAATGTCGAAGAAATAGAATTGTAAAAATTGTGGGTGGTAAATTTGGTGTGATGACACATTTGGTCAACAGAGGAGGGATTGCTAAAGCAGATGTCTTAATTAGAAATTCTTAATGACTGTTTAAGTATTTTGAATAATGACCTATGTAGAAAGTGAATAACGTAAAGAGAAATAGTATACACGTTTAAAATTGTGACCTCGAAGAATGGTCACCAGTGTTCACGAACTGTACTAAACAATGATTAATACTTATGTAATATTGAAAATGTATTAGATTAATGAGGTAATATGTCATATTAAGGGTTATGAAGTATGTTCTTGCTTATTGATTGTAGACCTTAACTTAGCGAGTGTCTTGGCCTAATTTTGCCAGGCCTCATGCAGAAGCTGTCAGAATGAACTAACTGTGAAATGCTCATTGTCTTGTTAAAATGCTTAGCAGAAGCTTTCCATGAGAACCAACTAATAGGAGACAGTGATCTTAAAATCTATCGAGATGTGTGTAATGTGTGCAAGAGGTTCATTCCCAAGACGCAAACAATGAAGACACTGACTAGTGAAGAAGATGCAACAAATTCGCTACTTGTCGAGCCGGATGATGAGAACATCGTAAAGCAGACCAACCAACGAAGTGTAAAGTGTGAAATATTAGAATTCATAGATTTGGTATAGAGTTTTCACTGGAAAGAGTAATAACATACTATTAATTGACCAATTGGGTATTAGGGGATAGTTTGGGTGACTTTGATATAGCAACGTGACAGAGGAGACCAAGGCCAGATTAGACCTGATTCAGAGCAGACCTTACTCTGATTTGTGATGCGACATTGGGAGTAGAAGAGATTTGAGATTATGTCATTGGGCTCATACTCTGTGACTGAGAGCCTGATGTTTTGCTGATCGACTGCTGACCTGACGATGAAGATTGATTCTGCTTGCTGACCCATCCCGTGGATAGGTAGATTTGACAATGTGACTGAATTACTTTTTTGTGCCTTTTCTCTCTAGGTACCATTTGCGCTGTCTTAATAGTTTTACTTAGTTAGATGTTTTCCAAATTTGTATTTTAAATTGTTTTTGCATGCAGCCCCACATGCGGATGCTAATCTGGGTTTAGTTGAGGTTATCTACATGAGGACTGACAATTTGCATAGACAAATGGTTGACAAATTACTTTGCTAAACTCTATGGATTATGCATTACTATTGAAACTGACTTTACTTGTACTGATGCTTTAGAATGCATGTGAGTAAAGCTTTGATTAGGTTATGTTTCCTGCGTCTTTTTGGTTAACAAATATTATCATTTGCATTTGATATGATTTTGAGATAAATCTACATGACTTTAGTATTGTTAATAATAGGGAAATAAACTTACTAAACTTTTACTAAAGGTGTGGTTATTCGTGGATGAAAGGCCATGAGGCGCGACAATTACTGACTCCATTGATTATCGATTGATTATTGTGTATTGATTATTGGTTCTGTTCTGGAACTATGGGAAGAACATCCTGAACGAGTCAAAAGGTTCATCGACCTATACGGGTCCCCTTATAAATTTACCTATTAAGGTCCGACGCGCTAACACTTGTGTCTTAATACTTTTAGGGGTAATTCTCCATCTGGAATGGTGTGCCTGCATTTTAAAGTGATGGCTAACAATTGCTTTCGACGTTCCTCATTGAACCAATCAATTTACAATGTGCTGAAATTTTCCATAAGGCTGCAAAACAAGATGGACCGAAAGGTACTACTAGTTGACTTAATTAGATTTTCAAGCTTCAGGATTACCTCTTTGTCACACTTATCTTTAAATTCTACAGATTCTTTGTATTTGAGATGCCAATGATTATAAGATGCTTGAGGTCCAGTTTTCCTAATGTTAGTATGGTACCAGGCAATATAGGTCATATCTGAAGAGGTCTTTTGCTTTTCTGAAGCTACATTAAGAAGTCTAAGATGGGTTATCAGTGGGTCATGGTCACATTTGATCCCTATCTAGGCAACAAAGTCATCGACTAATTGCCAGATTCCACATTTATGAGAATGTAGTTTATGTGGCTCTCTCAGCTCGCAATGCTAAATGTACATTGAGCAGGATTATCAGAGAGCTTACATCCATTGAAGGGGTGTAAAACATGACTCAATATAAAAGCAGTTATTTTGCCCCATGTTTCAACTTCCCTAGACTTTGAAAGACAGGGTATGGTGTAATACTAACTGCTTCTTTGAACACCTCTTAGTAAGAGAGGGATACATTAATTGGGTGTTGAAAACTTCACACCGAAGTATGATCTGAGGTTTGAATGTCGACAATTTGGCCTGCCATTGCCTTAGAAAATCAGGGTGAAGTGCAGAAATACACTTATGTAGCTCCTGTAGGTGCACAAAAACCCTGTTGGATTTCCAGGCAACAGATAGACATCAAGTAATCTGTAGCAACTGAATATTTTTGCTGACCTTTGAATAATCATGCGCCTAGGCCTAGCAAGACCCCAAAAGATAACTTGACAGCCTTAAATTTCCTTAATAACTAAGTTGTTATAAGAGGAAAAAGCATCCAGATAATGCTTGTCCAATGCCCAAGTCTCTTGAAAGCAGAAGATCGAGTTGTATTTAACCCACGTATCCAGTCTTTGTCCTCAAGTTTGGATTTCCGGCCTCTATATTCCAATTTAAAATTTTCTCTGGGCATGAGGTGAGAGAACAGGAAGTTGATTGCTTCTTATTGTAGGTAAATGCAGATGTACTGTTAAGTTTTGCAAATCATTTCTAAAGATACTGCTGGTTGGGACTCTAGCCTCCGTGAGCACAGTAGTTAGTTGATTCAGCTTTCATAGCTGAGATCTACATGGGTCAATTTAAGACTCAAAGAGGTAGGGATAGGGTTCAGGTCTTCCTTTGAATATGAGAATTCCCAGTTGGCTAAAATCTCACCTTTGGGAAAAATGACTTCAACTATAGACTTATTTGACCACCACGTTATAGTGATTTCTCTTTTATCATTAGTAGTTGATGGATTGAAGCTAACCCAGGATAACTTTGTCAAGGTTGGGACTGATTTTATTATCCTCAGCAAAATAGTCCAATTCAAAATATTGTGCTGCCCTCTAGACAGATATATCAAACTGAATAGACTAACATGTTGAGAATTAGGAATACTTGATCTAAAGGAACTGTAACTCATGATAGAAAGTACTTTGGGCAATGAGTTATGGTTTCTTAACCTAAGTATAACTATACATATTACTATAAGTGCTGCATTTCAATGGTTTTGTATGGTTAAAACGTCAACCTAACTATTACGTCCCTGTCACCTTTGGTTTTTTCAGTGAAAAAAAAATATATACATTAAAAAAAAAAAATCACTGAAAAAAACAAAGGTTACAGAGAAGGTATAGTTAGGAAAGAGAATTTAAAAAATGATATAAAAAACAAAAGGTTAAAGGGATGCTATAGTTAAGATGAGAATTTAGTCACACAAAACCATAGAAATTGAGCAGTTATAGTTATGATTAGCTCAAGTAACATTGTCACTTTAACCCCGGGCAGGTGGCTGCGGGGCTCGGGGTGCGACCTCTCCTTAATTTACATTATTAGCTCCGGTGAGGTGGTGGTGGTCCCCGGGGTTGGGTCGGCAAAGGATACCCTTCATTCTTTCATCTTAGCCCCCGGAAAGTGGTAGTCCCTGGGGCTGTGGGAGGGGGAGATGTGTGGCCCCTCACATATAATTGACTATTAGACCCAGGAAGGTGGTGGACCCTGGGGTTGCTTAGGGCGGCACAAGCTCCCTGCATTTATTGTCACTTTAACCCCAGGGAGGTGGCAGTCCCTGTGGCTTGGGTGGGGCACGCAGCCCCACATATAATTAAATATCAGCCCCAGGGAAGTGGTGGGCCCCAGGGCATGAATAAGCTCAGGAAGGAGGCCCGTGCACCGCCTGTGCACCCCCTCCTTAATTTTCAACATGTCCTCGGGACCTGATCCGCCTGGGGGAGAAATAAGAAAAAGAGCGGGAGACCACCCGGTTATTAAAAACATTTCAGGAAAACCCAAAGATTTTTCCAACATTTTTTTCTATTAATTGCTTTTTTCCCTTGTGGGGTCTATTAGGGACCCCTAGACCAAGATTAGGGGCTCGGGTGACTCTACCCTGGCCCCTTTTCTTTTTTTAAAACTTTTTTTGTGGGTCTCGGCTGAAGCCAAGTCCCAAGATGGCGGCCAACATTTCCTTGTGGAAGTGTTGGCAGCCAATCGGATATGAGAAAAGGAAGAAAGGTGCAATTTATTGAAAAAGACCAGTCCTGCAAGAAAGCATCTGAGGCTTGTGCCAAGGGGTCTGGGTACTAACTGACGAATGGAGAAAGTTGGGAGTTTAGATGGAAGCGAATAGGCCTCTCTTAAATGGACCCCATTTGTGTTGTAGGGCATCAAACACTGAAGGATGACGTTTCCAATCACTGGAATCTCGAAGGTGATGGGAATGCCAGTCTGCTACAGAGTTTCGATTTCCTGGTAAATATCCTGCATGTACAGAAATCTTGTTTAGGAGGCAGAAATCCCAGATTCCTTCTGCCAGCTCTGTTAAGGGTCTGGATTTGGTGCTGCCTAGATGATTGATGTAGGGAACTGCCAAAATGTTGTCCATGCAAAGTAGGATGGAGCAGTGAACCCTGTTCTTTGCTAGACTTCTGATAGCAAAGGAGCCTGTAAGCCTCTCTAAATAATTGATGTGCAGTTTGGACTTCTCTAGAGACCATGTACCCCGAGTCGAGATTGTTCCACAACAGGCACCCCAACCCGTTTGACTTGCATCTTATTCTAACACAGGATTGTGGGCTGGTGAGAAGATGGTCTTGCCATTCCAGGCATCTAAATGGTCTATCCACCATTAAAGCTCTATATGAGACTCTTGATCTTGAGAGATGCTCACTGAATAAGAAAAAGCAAGCAACACAAATGATGGACAGAATGCAGAACCAATCAAACACTCACTCCCAGACACAAATCTGTGTTTAATGTATCAATTCTTTTGCTCACCATGCCACCCCAGTTTGGACCCAGCCATTTGCAAACAAGTCTTGACCCTGTTCCCCATGGAAACCGTCTAGCCAGAACTGCCAGGCTAAGTCCTCCCTGGCCCGGAAACAAGCATCCTGGAACTGGGTGGGTTCAGGGTATCAATCTTCATCAGCCAGACTAGCTTGAATCCAGTGGTATAGTGAGCAGGGGACCCACTTCTGGACATACCCAGCGCTCTTAGGACAACCAAAGCAAGCAAACACAAATAACGGATGGAATGTAGAACCAATCAAACAATCACCCTGAGTCACAGAACTGGGTTTAATCTATCAATTCATTTGCTCACCACACCACCATAACTTGGACCCAGCCATATGCAAATCAGTCTGGACCCTGCTCCGCATGGGAACAGTCCAGCCCAAATATTGGTTCTGCATTCCGTCTCATCATTTGTGTTTGTTTGATTTTGTTGCCCTAAGATGGCAGTCATGGGGCCTAGGCTGATTATACCACTGGATGCTTGCTAATTTTGTAGATGAAGGGTGATACCCTGAAACTGGTCCCGGGATGCTTGTTTCTGGTCCAGAGAGGACCTAGCCTGGCAGTTCAGGCTGGGCTGCTCCCATGGGGAACATAGTCAAGACTGATTTGAATATGGCTAGATCCAAACTGAGATGGCATAGTGAGCAAAAGAATTGATGGATTAAACCCAGGTCTGTGACTGGGGGGTGAATGTTTGATTGGTTCCGCATTCTTCCCATCATTTGTGTTTGTTTGCTTTTGTTGACTGAATAGGCAAGGCCTCTTTGCATTGGTGAATTGTCAACCTCTGAAGTGCCCGATAATGAAGGAGACCTGGATATGTGGCCAGTATGAAGGAGGAGAGGAGACCTATTATTCCTGCCAGATATCTGAGGGAGATTACTGAGCTGCAGAGGGTCTGAAGGATCTCGGATTTTACATATTTCATTTTGCTGAAGGAAGATGTAAGGTGGCAGTGGCTAAGTTTCTTAGGAAAACTAGGAATTCTATTTGTTGAGTGGGAGTTAATAGTGAGATTTCCCTATTGATGAGAAAGCATAGGTCTGACAACAGGGAGCATCTTAGGTGGACGTGAGTCTGTAAAGAGGGGAGACTTTGACTCATGAAGAGGATATTATTAAAATAAATAATCAGCCTGACTCCCTGTGTTCGGAGAAAAGCTACCACTAGTTGCATGAGTTTGGTAAAGCACCATGGTGCTGATGAAAGGCCAAAAGGTAGTGAGGAAAAGTGCAAGGTCTGACCGAACCATTGAAATTGTAGGTACTTCCTGTAATCCTGATGAATGGGAACAGAGAGGTGGGTGTGTCATGTAGATCCGAACTAACCATCCAGTTGTACTTGAGACTCCCTGAGATGAATAATGGTTTCCATTTTGAAGTTTTGATAAGCTACAAAATAGTTTAAATGCTTGAGATTGATGATTTGTCTCATCTTCTTGTTTTTCTTCTGAACCAGAAAGATAGAACTGAAAAAAATGGAATGGTCGGGATGGGACTGGAATATTACTTGCTTTTGTAATAGGGATTGAATCTCTAGAGAGATGAGGGTGGACATTATGAAGGAAAATTGAGGAAGGTGAGGAAGCATGGTTTGAAAAGGTTCTGAGAAAAACTCTATTGTATAACCTTGGATGGTGTTTAACACCCATGGGTCTGCAGTTATGGAACGCCACTTTGGGAGTAACAAACGATGATGGCCCCTACAGGAGGATAGCTGAAAGATAGACTCACCTGTATGGGAAGTGTATCTGGAGCCCTTGTTTCCCCTGCCGTGGTAACCTCAACATTTTTTAGGGTAAAATTGAGGTCTGCATTTCCAAAATGAAGAGTTGAGGGAACGTCTGCAAACTTTGTTGTTGTAGTAGCAGCCAGCAAAGTGGTTCCTGCCTCTACCAGCCCTGGAGAAAACCTGCTAGGAAACCACTTGTTTCAAGGACTGCTGAGCCTTGTCCAACAAAGCGAAGGTAGAAACATACTTGCTCAGTTCTCTCATGAATGAATCACCAAAAATAAAATCTTCTGCTTTTATGCCTGGATCCACAACCGCTAGCTTCACAAGTTTAGAGTCTAATTATAACAAGAGACCTTTCCTGTGTTCATGAGTGAGCGCAGAATTAGTGTTACTGAGTAAGCAGAATGCTTGTTGAACCCATAAAGAGAGATTTTCAGGATCAATTGGAAAATTTTCCAGTCTTGCAGATTCTGCTAGGTCATAAATGCGAGTCAGAGGGCAAACACATCCAATAATTTGTCCTGGAAACTGGCCCAGGCCTTGTCTACTCCCTTGCATGGATTTTCTTTCCACATTTGGAGAAGAAAGTTAGAAGAGATGGCTCACTAGCCCGGGTCACAGTGATTTTGGAAGGGAGGGATGGACGGGGACATATAGGGCCTGATTATGAGCTCGGTGGTCTCACCACCATCATATTCTGAAGTTTCCATCAAGCTATCTGGTGGAAACAGTACAGCGGCACTGGCCTTGGCTTCCTTAGGATCTGTTCCACACAGCACCCTCAGAATGCGCACTGTCTGCCATGCCAGACAGTGCGCATTCGCAGGCTGATGACAGGGTGGCACCTTCACAGTGCAGAGGCCCCCTGTGACCCCAACTCTGCCTTTCAACCAGCCTTTTAATGGCCAAGCCATGGAAAGGCTGGCGGAAAGGAAAGTCATGCACAGCACGGCGGTGCAGACCTCATCACCGCTGAGGCTGACCATGACTTTCACCCCCTCCAACCCATCGGGATCTCGGACCCTGGTGGTGGCAGTGGTCTCCTGGCAGTAATCTAGAGGTTGGACTTGCAGGGATGCGGCGATCAGACCGCAATAGGGGGTACGGCAGTCCAATTGACTGCTGTACTCGTAATCAGGCCCTCAGCCTTGAGTTGTGCTATTGTTTGTTTGTCCAGTGGTGAGCGTAACCTAGACGATACATATTCTCCTACAAAGGCTCGCAGGAAACCACAGGTGATGGATGCTATTAGGATCAAACATCAGCACACCCTCTGACTCTGTGACAATCTTACACTTGGACACATCGTGAGATGAAATATTTTGTCTCTTAGTGGAAGAGGGAACATAAGAGTCCACGTCCCGAGTACCATCTTTATCCTTATCAGAATCAACATCTCTCACATCATCATCAGTGTTGGGGATATGAGAAATTACGATAGGGGATGAAATATGCTTTGTTTTTGCTTTAAACTTAACAGAAGACGATTTATAAATTTTGTCTTGTTTATTCTCCTCCTTCATTGGAGACCTGTGAGGATCCGGGTCCTGTGCCTTGTGTGAGGAAACCTCACCAGCCAACAGTGCAATGTTATTTATCTTTTTAGATTGAAAACCAAAAGAAGTAGTAAGTTGCATTGCCTAGCATTTTCTGCTTTCCCACAGAGAATGGGCCAAAATCGTCTTGGACATTAGACTAATAACTGAATTTTCTATATTTTTTGTTGCTTTGTCCATTGAGGCAAAAACTGCCTGTTCCACTTAAGCTTGAATTAATATTACCTCTTTTACGAAAATTACGAGTTATTTCTCACAAGGATGCACTGCTTTATTTTAAAAAATTGGCATCTATACAATCCTGTTATGCTGTCTTAAATTTTATTAGATCTGCTATTGCCATCAGAAAATGATACAAACTTGTGGAAGCAGTCGTAGATTAATTTTAAGATGGAATAGTACAAGATTTTAACCTTGTTTTTGCACTGCTTATTTTATGTTATTTTTTGCAGTCTTACCTGTAGTATATTTATCGCACTTTTATATATATCTTTGGTTTCTTTTAGGTACAATTTTGGATAAACTGATTTTAGCTATTATATTCAGTTATGTACATGGTCCAAGTGAACAATTCTCTGTTATAAATGTTTTTAACTTTTGTTTTTTATTCCTATTTGAAATGATTTTGGACTTTAATGGCACTTTGCCAAATAAAGGAATTTTGACTGACTGACTGACATTCAAATTATCCTTGAGGGAAACATCCTCATCATCGTTATCTTGTAATGAAGGAGAAATATTAGTCTCCGTAAAGCCCAGAATGGTTATCAATGTGAGGAGGGAAAAAGGGAACTGTGCACAAGGAGTTAATATTTATAAAGAGCTAAGCAGGATCTGTAAACTCCTCCTGTGGGCGTTTTTCCTTCAGGGAGAATTCACTGAGGAGATTCCAGAGACGGGGAGTAGATGGAAACTGAAGCCGCACCCCCTCATGGGAACAGAAACACTCAGACATGAAGGGAGATGAAGAAACCGCTTGCTATGGTTCAGTGGAGGGAAGGAGAACTGCGGTGGGCCCACATACCGTGAAGGAAGAGAGAGAAATATTGGTGACGTATCTTGGAACCCCAGAAGAAAATGGCTACCACAGCTCCAGAATGCATCAGAGCATGAGGAAAGAAGTGGTTAAGGGCAATACGTCAACATGCCGGCTGGGACTGAAAACATGCTAATAACACAAAAGTGCCCAACAAACCATAAATCTAACTAAATACACAGATTACAATTTAAGTAATCTTTAAGGAATTTAAGTATGTGAATACTTGACTGCAAGCAGCAAGAAAAGAGAGCTGTTCTCAGTCAATTTAGGTATTATAGGTGTTGCTATGTTACTATTGGTTGTTTAAATGCAGCACATTTGTATTCCCATCTGGTATATACCATTTGCCTAATGAGATTTGTAATGTTTTCTCTTTATCGTGACTGTTGCTATTAAAAAGTTGGTAAGAATTGAAAGCATAATAGGAACATCCGGTCTTGCAATAAAATTCTTAATCACTATTAAGACCACTTCTTCCACAGGTTCCCTAGCTAATAATATATCTGGGTTCAAGTTGTCGTAATGGAGGCTCCCTATCACCACCACGTGGTTTGCTGGGAATTGTGTCAATCCCAAAATAAATCTGCTGTTTACGGTTACTGCTGTGGTCATTTTCGAGTCTCTGGCTCCCCCATTTACCATGGAAACAGCTTCTCATCCATCATTCACCAACACATCAGCATCCTTTGGCTGACCACATGTCACTCTTGACCAACATTTTACATAGGCCTTACTGATGCCTGTTGACTTTTGTGAACATTTATTCCTTGCTATTCAGTCATTGTGCACACTTTTTGATCCAAGAATGCCCAACTGTGTCAATGTAGGATGTAGAGTTCAGGCAGCAACTGCCTCCCTCTAAAGTCATTGACCATCATTCCACCACTGGTCCACATTCTTGCCCTCATGTACACACAAAAGATCTGAGAGCATTTGTTTTTTTTTGCAAACTCATCAGCTTGCAGTATCGGCCTAGCTTTAGCTCATCATCTTCTGGTGCTCAATGGGCCCTCTGGACTGACACACAGGTCCACCCAAGTCCCATAAATTTAGAGTTCTGGTCTGAAGCACTGAAACAGGAATCTGGAAGCGGGAGCCTGCGTACTGCAACCAGCATGTATCCCAGTGTTATCAGATCCATGCTGTCTGATGCACTGTACAAGCTTCAGCTTTCAGTTTCTTGCTACCAGTTTACACCCTACCCTTTCCAAACTTGTCATAGTGTGGGAAAGAACGGGTTGACAGCCTGGTTGCTATGCAGGACTGATGCCCGAGGCACTCAGGGCTACTTTAGGAGGTGACACTGCAGTGTGTCATCTGAGGGTATGCTTGGATGCGTGGGAGGCCCCTGAGGCCAGAGGTGTGACCTCCCAGAACAACCTGCAATATGGCACCGTCATGTGCATTCACCAGCTATCATACAGACTGACTGCCTCAGACAGTACACATCTCTCTTGCAGCATTGTACAGTGTCAGCATTTACTTTATAATTCTCTTTTAGCACAGCAGAGAAAAAGGTTTTGAATATGGGAGGGTGCCCGAAGCCCACAAAAGTGGCCTTCCCTGACCACAACTAGGCTTTCCCACAGCTCAACAGTGATTTCATTTTTCCTTGAAGCATAGTCTTTGTCCACACATGAAACACGACTGCCTGAACTGGGCCTTTGGCTTTAGGCTTGGCTAGAACAACAAAAACATATCTCTTCAGGGTTGTGAGAGGGTTTGAATTGCTCTCTGTCTTCACATGGAGGAGGAAGAAATACAGCAATTAAGTCTCAAATATCTTGCATGAAAGGACAGTGAGCAGCAAAGAAACAGGATAAATGTAAGCACATTACTCCAAATGAATGAATATGCTTTCTTACTTCATTGATCAATGTTTTTTTCAATAAATATCTGCAGTCTTGCAAAGTGCCCTAAAGCTACTGAAAAGTACTCTGTTGAAGCTATTTCAAACACTTAAATAAATGTTTAATATATGTATGTGTCACTGAAAAGCTAACACACTTAGATAGCTTTATTATCTGCAGAGCGTTTTAATCAAATATCATCCACCTCTGTAAATCGTCATATGCATGCATTGCGCCACTTTGTAACCCTTTATGATACCTTACACCTGCGCCAGGCATAATGTATGCAAAGGAGTCATTCCTCTGTTACGGGGGGGGGCAAAAAAATGAGAGATTTCTTTGCAACAAAGTTTTCTGCGTTTTTAACACTTGCTCAGAGGTATTACAAGGAGGCACATCATTAGGCTTTGCAGGATGAGAGTCAACTTGTTTTATGCTATTCCTGCAAAGATCTGAACTAGCGTATAAAATTCTGACGCTAGTTCCCTAACTACCTCCATGCTGTGCCGTATTCTAGATACGGTGCACACATGGTGGCATTAGAGGGGCGCTTAGGGGTGAAAGTTAACTTTTCTTAAATCAGGCCATAGGTTTTAGCGATGGGGTGGAAGGATCTGCTTTTAACCCCTTCTGTGCAGCGGACGTAATTGTTACGTCCCGCGGCACAGTGCTCATGTGCCGAGGACGTAACCATTATGTCCTGGGCACTGAGCTCAGAGGGAGCACTAGCGCTCCCTCTGTGGGCTTTCCTCCCACCCTAACAAGGTAGGGATGGAAGGGGAAGCCCTTCCCCTTCCACCCCTGACTCCCCCTGACCCCACCAGTGACGCCTGATGACGTCAGTGCGCAAATACGCGCTGACCTCATCAGAGGCCACTTCCCTATCGCACTGGAAGCTCAGCTTCCAGCGCGATCAGAAGAGAAATGCAAAGCATTTCTCTTCCGATCATGTGATGGGGTCCTGAGAGGCTTCAGAGGGAAGAAAATTAATTTTCTTCCTTTTGAATTCTCTCAGAGCATTTCAAAAGCCGGATCGTAAAGCAATCCGGCTTTTGAAATGCCCATTAGATATCAGGGATTTCTTTATGTATGGAAACTGGCATGAGGGGAGCGACCCCTTGGGCAAGGGTCGCTCCCCAGGGGAGAAATATTTTTCAAGGCCTTTTCTGCCCCCAGGGGGGTCAGAATCCACTAGGCGCCAGGGATCATATTTTTTGTTGGCTTTTTTTTTTTTTTTTTTTTTAGTTGGGTAGCGACCCCTTCGCTCCCTAGGGCGGCAAATGTATTTTAGGCCATTCCTGCCCTACCCGGGGGCAGATCGGCCTATTGTTATTAGGCCGATCTGCCCCCGGAGGGGGGGCAGAAACCTCTAGGCGCCAGGGCTAATTTTTTGTGTGGTTTTTTTTTGGTTTGTTTGTTTTTAGAGATGGGGAGCGACCCCTTAGGCAAGGGTCGCTCCCCTGAGGGGCAAATTGTATTTAGACCATTTCTGCCCCCCTTGGGGGCAGATCGGCAGATTTTTGTTAGCTCAATCTGCCCCCAAGGGGGGCAGAAACCACCAGGCACCGGGGATCTTTTTGTTTTTGCACCAATGTCACGTAAGGGGAGCGACCCCTTAGGCAAGGGTCGCTCTTCGGGGGGGTGGGGGGGCAAATTTATTGTTTTCCATATCTGCCCCCAGGGAGGGGGCAGAAGCTTCTAGGCGCCAGGGCTAATAAAAATATATAGATTTTTTTTGTTTGTTTTTAAGACGTGGGGAGCGACCCCTTAGCCAAGGGTCGCTTCCCTAGGGGGCACATTGTATTTAGACTATTTCTGCCCCCCTTGGGGGCAGATTGGCTGATTTTTGTTAGGCCAAATCTGCCCACAAGGAGGGCAGAAACTACTAGGCACCAGGGATCTTTTTTTTTTAGTCAATGTCACTCAAGGGGAGCGACCCCTTAGGCAAAGGTTGCTCCCCGGGGGGTTTGGGGGTGAGGGGGCAAATTTAATTTAGGCCATTTCTGGCCCCCCAAAGGCAGATCGGCCTATTGGTATTAGGCCAACCTGCCCCCAGGGGGGGGGGCAGAAGACTCTAGGCGCCAGGGCTAAAACATTTTTCTTTTTTTGTTTTTTAGAGGTGGGGAGCGACCCCTTAGCCAAGGGTTGCTCCCCTGGGGGCACATTGTATTTCAACTATTTCTGACCCCTTTGGGGGTAGATCGGATGATTTTTGTTAGGCCAATCTGCCCACAAGGGGGGCAGAAACCATTAGGCATGGGGATCTTTTTTTTGCGCCAATGTCACGCAAGGGAAGCGACCCCTTAGGCAAGGGTCGCTCCCCGGGTGGGTGGTGGGTGCGGGGGTGGGCAAATAAATTTTAGGTCATTTCTGCCCCCCTGGGGGCAGATCAGCCTATTGTGATTAGGCCGATCTGCCCCTGGGGGGGCAGAAGCCTCTAGGCACCAGGTATATATATATTTTTTGTTTGTTTTTTAGAGGCGGGGAGTGACCCCTTAGCCAAGGGTCGCTCCCCTGGGAGGCACATTGTATTTAGACTATTTCTTCCCCCCTTGGGGGCAGATCAGCCGATTTTTGTTAGGCCAATCTGCCCACAAGGGGGGCAGAAACCACTAGACATCGGGGATTTTTTTTTTGCACCAGTGTCACGCAAGGGGAGTGAACCCTTAGGCAAGGGTCTCTCCCCAGGAGGGTGGGGGAGCTGGGGGCAAAGTTATTTTAGGCCTTTTCTGTCTCCCCAGGGGCAGATCGGCTTATTGTTATTAGGCCAATCTGCCCCCAGGTGTGACAGAAACCTCTAGGCACCGGGGATTAAAAAAATGTTTTTTTTGTTTTTTGTTTTTTTTAGAGGTGGGGAGCAACATTTAGTCAAGGGTCACTCCCCTGGGGGGCAAATTGAATTTAGACCATTTCTGCCCAGTGTGGGGGAAGATCAGCCGATTTTTGTCAGGGCAATCAAACCACTTAAGCACCAGGGATTGGTGTGTGTGTATGCGTGTGTTTTCTTTAGGGGGGCAGCCTCTTGGGTAAGGGTCACTCCCCATGGAGGCACATTACTGTTGGCCATATATGTCTCCCTTGGGGGCAGATGGGCTTATTTTTGGAAGTCCCATCTGCCCCAAGGGGGGCAGAAAACCCACCAGAGGCCAGGGAAGTTTTTTTTACAAAAAAAACAGAAGGGTGGGGGTATGGCCATACTCCCAACCCAAATAAATGGGGCCAAAGTTGTTCTGCCCATCAGTGAGCAGATGGGGCAATTACCCCTGATCCACACCCGGAGGGGGCAGAAAGTCTACTAGATGCCAGGGAATTAAAAAATATATATATACAGTATATTGGGGTGGTGGCTACCAACAAGTATGGGCCTGGTTATGGCCCCACCCCAACTGAAGGAGTAACAGTCTTTCAGCTCTACCCCGCACTCTAAAACATCTTATCCACAGCAAGCAAGTAGACATTTGATTATTTTGGGTTTTAGTTTTACATTTGGGCCATGAGAGCTTGGCTAACTCTCAAAACCATCCCACTTGGAATGGTGAGGGCTGCACTTTATGGACTTTGGGACACTGCCATGTAGAAAAATCCACAACACCTAGACACTTCTGAAAACAAAACATCTGGGTGATTCCAGGGCGGTGTGTTTCACATGCACCCTGCACCATTATTATACCCACAACCCCTGCAAACCTCCAACTTTGCTGGAAATCACACATTTTCCCGATGTTTTTGTGATGGAACCTTTCGGAATCTGCAGGAATCCACAAAATTCCTACGACCAAGCATTGTCTCATCTATACCAATAAAAATTCTGCTGCACTTGTCAGCCTAAAATTTTTTATTTGCAAACTGCCCTTTTGGACTCCCCTTTGGTTCCCCCGCAATATCGACATGTTTTTGGCTCTTCCCTTTCACAAGCACTTGGCCCACCTACACAAATGAGGTATCATTGTTACCGGGAGACTGAGGGGAACATTGGGTGGTATGAAATGTGCCCCAGTGCGGTGATCTCACACAGAAATGTGGAAAAATTAGATTTTTTAGCTAAATTTGAGGTTTGCTGAGGATTCTGGGTAAGAAAACATTGGGGGATCCACGCAAGTCACACCTCACTGGACTCCCTCGGGTGTGTAGTTTTCAGAAATGTCTGGGTTTGGTAGGTTTCCCTAGAAGGCTGCTGAGCCCAGGACCAAAAACGCAGGTGCCCCCCGCATAAAAAGGTAGTTTTGTATTTGATAATTTTGATGTGTCCAAGTTGTGTTTTGGGGCTTTTCCTGTCACGGGCGCTAGGCCTACCCCCACAAGTGAGGTACCATTTTTATTGGCAGACTTGGGGGAACACAGAATAGCAAAACAAGTGTTTTTGCCCCTTGTCTTTCTCTATATTTGTTCCTTCAAATGTAAGACAGTGTGTAAAAAATACGTCTATTTGAGAAATGCCCTGTAATTCACATGCTAGTATGGGCACCCCGGAATTCAGAGATGTGCAAATAACCACTGCTTCTCAACACCTTATTTTGTGGCCATTTTGGAAATACAAAGGTTTTCTTGATACCTATTTTTCATTTTTTATATTTCAGCAAATTAATTGCTGTATACCCGGTATAGAATGAAAACCCATTGCAAGGTGCAGCTCATTTATTGGCTCTGGGTACCTAGGGTTCTTGATGAACCTAAAAGCCCTATATATCCCTGCAACCAGGAGAGTCCAGCTGACGTAACAATATATTGTTTCAAAAATTTGACATCGCAGGAAAAAGTTACAGAGTAAAACGTTGAGAAAAATGGCTGTTTTTTTCACCTCAATTTCAATATTCTTTTATTTCAGCTGTTGTTTTCTGTAGGAAATACTTGTGGGATCTACACAAATGACCCCTTGCTGAATTCATAATTTGGACTACTTTCCAGAAATGTTTAACTCTCTGGGATCCAGCATTGCTTTCTCACCCATTTCTGGCACTAACTGGAAGGAGGCTGAAAGAACAAAAAATACTTAAAATGGGGTAGGTCCAGTAAAATGTCAAAATTGTGTTGAAAAATGGGATTTTCTAACTCAAGTCTGCCTGTTCCTGAAAGCTGGGAAGACGGTGATTTTACCACCACAAACCCTTTGTTGATGCCATTTTCATGGGAAAAACCACGAGCCTTCTTCTGCAGCCCTTTTTTCCCATATTTTTTTTTTTTTAAACGAAGTTTTTGCTGTATTTTGGCTAATTTCTTGGTCTCCTTCAGGGGAACCCACAAAGTCTGGGTACCTCTAGAATTCCTAGGATGTTGGAAAAAAAAGGATGCAAATTTGGCATGATTAGCTGTTGTGAACAAAAAGTTATGAGCGCCTAAGAGCGAACTGCCCCAAATGGCCAAAAAAAGGCTCTGCACATGAGGGGAAAAGGCCTGGCAGCGAAGGGGTTAATATTATGAGACTCCAGGAAACTGCATAGTTCATGAAAACGACAGATAACGGAGACACACGCAGAGTGGGAGTAAAGATTTGTGAAGGGTGGGTGCATTAAAATGCCTTTTTAAAGGAATTAAGTGATACATTTGCAGACGAATTTGTGATGTTAATTTGTAAAGTGAATGTCAATGGATTGTTGGGTTCAAAACATAAGGGGGCATGTTTTCGTAAAGAAGCGTGTTTTCTTATACATTTCTTTCAATTTCAGCAGGAAGTTCACTTAGTTTAAAAGTAATCGACTTTTGCACGAAAAATAGGAACCATCATGATTGAATGGATAATTTGTATTTTAAAAATAGTTGTAATGCTATGCCAATCACTTTTTCACAACAAGGGACTAACTCCAAGGCCATTGTAATCCCTGTGTGTATATTAGATATTTGCCAAGAGATCCGGTTTCAAAGCTGTCGTGAAAAAACCTGGCGAAAAGTGAATGAGGAAACTGCTCAAACAGGATAAAATATACAGCAATCATTCAACAAAGCCTGAAAACTCAGTTTAAGAAGGAAATTCCAAATGTGATCAATATGCCCACTGTGATATTATTTTTATAGGCTACGGTATTCTTGTCCAAAAAACTCGAGGCTCGTAATGGGGCACTGTGTCTCTAGTGTCATGAAACACTTTCAGTGGGTAGCAGCCAGTGCTCATTTGTCTTATTTATTTCACTACTGTCAATAAGTAAGGGAAAAAAAACAGAAAAAAGTAATGATTTCAATGAGTATTTCCACGCTTGCTAATTTAGGATGCAACAAATATCGGCATTCCAAGGAGCAGGATACAGTTGAACCTTGACTTTTGCCATTATTTTAGAAGGTGCAAAGAGCTTCAATGCATAAATGCCAACCTTTTGGAACAAGAAGATGGACGTTTGGAAACAAATCTAGGAAATTAATGTTCCCATTGTTTTGTATTGAAGTGGGGGATATTGTAAATGTTAGAAAACTAAAATATTTCATCTGATTCTGGAGTGTTGACATGTATGCCAGTGTTAGAACAGTTTCAGGAATGTTTTTTGAATTTTTAAATGGTGATGATTCCCTTCCCAAGCTCCTTTTCAGATGGTCTTGCCAAGAACAGTCAGCGGTGTGTCACTTTCCTATGTCTCAGGACCTATCCTTCTTTCTTAAAACCCAACCCTTCCTGCTTGTCTGTTACACTTGTTGTTGTGAAACGGGCAAAACCAGTATTCCAATATTTTGTCAGTGGGGAGCTTTATTCCTCTATACCTACACCTCTTTTTAAATTAACAGAAATGGGGTTGACCTCCTTCGTAAAATTGACTGAAATTTCATTTTTACTTATAATTAAGAGCGATGCATAGTTTTACAAAATTGACATGCGCAAGTCATTTTGCAGAGGGGTCAATTAACCAAGTTCTGTAGCCCTAGTTTTCTTGTCACACACAAACCTCATGTTTTTTTCTTTTTTTCAGTTAGAAATGTGCTGACCTAGAAAATGTAATTCATTGCAGTGTCATTGCGCTCCAAGAATATGTTGCAAGTGTTATCATGATGTGCAGGTCATAGACACAGTAAAGTGTCAAGTAAGGCAACAGGACCACTCCATGAATGCCCCATCCTGTGTATGGTTGGTGATGGGGAGTGAATTTCCCCAAGTTCATTGCTGGAGCGGTGTAGGTGTAAAAAGGTGGCTCCAGAGAGGGGAGTTCAGTTGACTAGGGATCTCCAGCCCATGGTAAATAAGGAAGGCCGCAAAAACAATAGACCGCAGAAGTGACTGGCAACTGTGGATAGGGACTGGTCAACAGGAAAGATGTCATATAGCACAATACCGACAATAATGCTAGAAAATAAGGCAACTGACATTAATAGCATGAATTATCACTCCTTGAAGAATATAACTAATAGCAAACATTGCTCTTAAAAGGAACAATAAGAAGAATGGGTTAGATAAGTACATGGAAAAGTGCATTAGATTCAGTGGAATACGTGTTCTGGAACAAAACACCCCACGCTTCTTAATCACTAGCAATCACCCAGGGCTGCTTTCTGGTCTATCATTTTCTTTGTGCAGTATTATACTCCAGACATGAACCAGCCATTGGCAGATTAGACATGGCCCTGCTCCAATACGAACATCCCTTCCCAAACTGCTAAATTCCCTCTAAATGGGACCATACTTTGTTTTTCATATGATTGGTCCTTGGTTGCCTAATTTCCTTTATGATTAGGAGATTCTTTATGCACACTGCTTGTACTTTGCTGGGCAGACAACAAGAAGTTGCGCGAGGCTAAACATAAGTGTCTGATCATTTGGGCTCTTTGTGAAAGGGCCTTTTGGCAGATATTAAACTAAGCTTGATCTAACTGTGCCTTCGCTAAAGAGGCGGTTTACTGTCTGAGCTGAGACAAAGTGGTTAAGATTTATAGGCCCCTGGTTGAGGCTTCAGCCTTCACCTTGTGTCGGTTTTGGCCAAGTTGGGTGAATCTAAGATTGCACAAGTTCTTAAAAATGTATTGGGGAAAGTGTTAGTGGGATTGTTTACCTTGATACATAAGTAACTGAGGAGGAGATTGTTTTACTAAATAGTGAACTCTGGTTATTAACGCATTAAGAAAACTGGAGAGAAGGTTTTTAGGCATCTTTTGGTGCGTGTTAGCGAGAACCGAGTTATTGTTCTGAATATGATGATAAAACCTTTTTCCTAATCCTGGTTTCTGCACTGAACATTTCAATCATTACAAATAAAGTCTAAGAATAAGGATGTCTACCCTTGGATAAGACATCCTTTTGAGGGAACTATAATTGCATATTAAAGGGCCAATAGATGGGGAATGTGTTGTTGTCTCTCCTCTTTCTGAGATACTACATATAAAAACATGTAACTGTTCAATCAATTAATGATTTTAAAAATACCATTCACTATTTCTGTAGACAGACTCTCTACTACATGACAGCAAGTGTTATAGTGATTTTAAATACTGGATAACAGAGAACTACTATTTGTGTGTGCAACATAACAGACAGTCAAGCTTGACTGCGTATTTGCCACTGGTCCATCACTGGGTTTGGTGCTACAACATTTTCTATTGTCAATGCAACGTTTCAGCTTCACAGGCCGATTTCTTGCAGGCATTCTTCAGACCTCATCATTTACATCTAGCTTAAATTATAATTAACACTCTAATAGAGCATATACTACACAATGTTCAATAGATCATGTTTTCACCTTTGCATAAATACTGTGAATACCTTCATTTTCTACAGTGAAGGTTTATATTTAAGAATGCTTTAGTGTGCAGCAGGCCTTACAGAAGGGCTTATTTCTAGGAAAGCTCAGCAAATGTTTCTACTACCTCTGCTGTCCCACGAGTCTTGCAAAACTTTCAAAGGACATTAAGATTTCTTAGACACCTGTCCTCATATGCCTACCGGACCTTCTGCTGTTGTGGTTTGAATAAGTCTTTTCAGTTATTTTATTCAGTTCTCAAAGGCCCATTCTTCACCATGAATGTTTGTAGGCGAAAATGGTTTAGAAGCACTCAAGACAGCGTAACTTTACTGTACGTGCTGGTTGCCTGCGGGCTTCCACAAAGCATCTGTGTCACCACCATTGATTGTGAAAAATGCATTGTACACTAATTGTCTCACACTTTCTGACCCAAACTCTCTCTTTTACTCACATTCTGACTTAACTGACCCTCACATTCAGGCACAACTGTCTCACACTCTGTTGAAGATGTCTTTGACTGTGTTATGTGTTTATTGCCAGAAACACTTTCAATTGGGTCATAGTGAGCTACTATGTCACTGAGTTCTAGTTGGAATGTTGGAGGGATGAAAATGGAGTTGAAGGTGGCTGAGGGATTGGCAGGACCTGCTTGGTGCTGTTCCTGAATAATACTAATACACATTTTCCTGACTTATAGGATGGAGTTCCAGTGTGTTTGTTTGAGAACACAACATCGGAAATTTGAGACAACTTATAAGCCTGTGAAGGGGACAGGATTTCAACAACACAACCACATACATGGTCCTTGGTAAACCACTGAAAGAGATTTTGGGGGTCATTCCAACTTTGGCGGGCAGAGGAGGCCGCCCGCCAAAGTTCCGCCGCCAGAAGACCACACCGCGTTCAAAAGACCATGGCGGTCATTCTGGCTTTCCCGCTGGGCTGGCGGGCGACCGCCAAAAGGCCGCCCGCCCAGCGGGAAAGCACCAGCAACGAGGATGCCGGCTCCAACCGGAGTTGCTGGTGTGCGACGGGTGCAGTTGCACCCGTCACGATTTTCAGTGTCTGCCAAGCAGACACTGAAGATCAATGTGGGGCCCTGTTAGGGGGCCCCACGACACCCGTTCCCGCCATCCCAGAAACAGGATGGCGGGAAGGGGGTCGGAATCCCCATGGCGGCGCTGCTTGCAGCCCCGCCGTGGAGGATTCCCTGGGGCGGCGGGAAACCGGCGGGAAACCGCCGGTTTCCCTTTTCTGACCGCGGCTGTACCGCCGCGGTCAGAATGGCCCCAGAAGCACTGCCAGCCTGTTGGCGGTGCTTCCGCGGTCGTTGGCCCTGGCAGTCCATGACCGCCAGGGTCAGAATGACCCCCTTTGTCTTTTACAATAGTGCCAGAAGACATTTTACTGGATTCCAAGGGGTACAGCTTGGAGAACTTATTTCATGCCAGTAGGGTCAGCAACAGCTCTGAGGGCCTGAATTGGAGAGCAGCCATGCTGGTATGCATGAGCATTTGTGGTCGTTTATTGTTATTCCTCACTGGTGTGCACGTCACGTGGTTGCTAACGCGTCCTTCTATGACAATTTATTACACATTAGGACTCGTTTTAGGCCAATGAATCTTTTGACCCAGTTGAGAGACACCTTAGGACGAGATAGCTAATCAATATGTCAATCAATACATCAATAATGCCATCAATATTTATTACCACAATGCATTTTACTTTAGTCAAAGACTTTAATCATCACAAGACACCACCTTGACCTTGCAGTCATGAATAACCACACCAGTTTAGTAGAATTTTATGAGGTTTATTCCCTATTGATTACAATTCTAAGAGCAAGTGTGTTAATTTCAAAAGCAAAACACTCAATAACATTGTCATGATTTTGGAACTCGAATAAGACTTAATTAAAGCAAGGAACGCAATTATTAGAACATAACACAGAGTCAACTTCAGCAAAGTGTCCTTAACTCGTCAGTTCAACAAAGCATAGATTCAGTCATTTTGTCTATTTGCGTCGGTATAGTGAACCCCTGTCCTAACCACCGATTAGCATTAGCATGTTGGGCTTCATGCAAAACAATTTTGAACACCAATTTGGAAAACGTCTAGCTACGGTCCCTGTCAAAAGTAAGCAGTTGGTACCTAGAAAGGAAAAGCAAACAGACAAATCACAATTTCATTGTCCTATAGTTACCCTCCAAGGTTTGGGTCACCACTCAGGTTCGGTCTTCATCTTCAGGACATCAGTTGATTCGCCATCAGTCAGAGACTCAGCTCTCGGGAGAATAGGGGCACTTCCCTCATAAGGAGGTAAAGTGTAAATGGGCAATCTAAGGAAGAGGATGGATTAAGTAAAACCTTATAAGTCACCAAACAGAGTGACAAAGTTTCTGGATCAAATCGATAGCATTTCCCTACCCAATCTCAATGGTTCCCCGTGTCATGGGTTTTTATCCCTTTTTTGTTGTACATTCCCCTAAAACTTGATTGGACAAATATTGCACCTCTCTATCTTTAGCCAATTAAAAACAGACTATGGCCCTCATTACGATTCCGGCGGGCGGCGGAGGCCGCCCGCCAGAATTCCGCCCTCCATAATACCGCTCCGCGGTCAGAAGACCGCGGAGGGTATTATGAGTTTTTCCCTGGGCTGGCGGGCGGTCTCCAAAAGACCGCCCGCCAGCCCAGGGAAAAACTCCCTTCCCACGAGGATGCCGGCTCGTAATAGAGCCGGCGGAGTGGGAAGGTGCGACGGGTGCTGTTGCACCCGTCGCGTATTTCACTGTCTGCAAGGCAGACAGTGAAATACATTTTGGGGCCCTCTTATGGGGGCCCCTGCAGTGCCCATGCCGTTGGCATGGGCACTGCAGGGGCCCCCAGGGGCCCCGCGACTCCCCCTCCCGCCATCCGGTTCCCGGCGGGAGAACCGCCAGGAACTGGATGGCGGGAGGGGGAGTCGGAATCCCCAAGCCGGCGCAGCAAGCTGCGCCGGCTTGGAGGATTCCTTGTGGGCAGCGGGAAACCGGCGGGAGACCGCCGGTTTCCCTTCTCTGACCGCGGCGGCACCGCCGGCCTGTCGGCGGTGCCACCGCGTCCCGCGGCCCTGGCGGAAGTAATCCGCCAGGGTCGTAATGACCACCTATGTCATTAAAACTTTCACCCCACATTAGTTCACAAGCAGTTTATTGGTCCATATGATTGACGTCTTCAGAGGTAGCACGTCCGGTATGATTTCATCCTTCTGTAATTCTTTGCACATCTTTTGGTCAGTAGCTCCATTGTCTGTACCGGTTTAAACGACCTTGTATATTATACTAATCTACACTGTTGCATTTTAGCTGTTACATTTCTACAAGCAATATGAATTACATGGGAACAGATCTACTATAGTTAAATTCAGCTTCTAGTTTGAAGGAAAACAAAAGTTCATGTCCTTTTGCAAGTCAGCACACTGCACGTTTAGAAAAACACATTTAATATGAGAGCCAGGCAGCTAGGCCTCGACTCATGCTAACTGAGGCCTACAAGATTTATTAACAAATCGTTTAATAACACAATCATAAATAATTAGTATAAAGCCAGATGTAATATAAGAATTCATAAACATTAATCATTTCCATTAGTCCCCGTATACATTGGGCCATTCCCCGTGGTCACATTTCAAGTGCACATTTAGCAAAATATACTAGTATAGTTTGTATGCGGCATTATCACACATTAGTTCCTAAACATTTTTGTTAATATAGATTATAGAAGCTACGCTCTCTCAGTCCGTCTTCTGATGACGTTCGTCATCACATAATCCTTTCCCTTTCAACCTTTTATTTTTAATTTTTCACTTTGCTCATAATGCGCATTTCAACATCTTGACCTTTGTGTAAACTCTCCCAAATTTCATTAAACATTTTCTCCCTTTCATTTTCTTCATTTCTTTTACTTCGTTTTGTCCAATTTCTTCTAATTCTTTCATTAATTTAATTTTGCATGCTCCCCATAAACCCAAAAAACAGATCAGGACAATTAATAAACCCCCCAATATTTTTGCAAGAACCCCGTTCCAAATATTGCTAAATCAGCTCCCTACTCTGGTAATTCCTTTTCCAATTTTTTCCCAAACTCCAGGTTCCTTCAGCTCTTTCAAATCTGTACTATCTCTAGTTAAGTTAGTAAGCATATCTCTAATCTTTTTGCCATTATCAGGAATAAACAAGCAACAATGACGCTCGTTAAGCATCTTACAGACTCCGCCGCTCTTTGCTAAAAGAATGTCTAAAGCAAGCCGATTTTGAAGAGTCATAGCTCTTTCCGCAGCAAGTTCAGTATCCATCAGGAGTATAGCCCCTGTAAAATTTGTCAGCATGTTATCCACAATAGTAGCCAACTTTCGAATCTTTATGGAGTTTAAGGTAACCCCCACTGAAGGAATTATGGCTCCAAATATGTCACCAACGACAGCAGCCGCTGTCTCTCGTTTTTGTCTAGCATGTTGTAATTCAGATATTTTAGGTATTTGCTTTAAGTCGTCAATCTGGTAAATCTTTGGGAAAACTATCCCCAAATAACATGTCCCATACCATCCCTTTGGACGACGGTAATAAGCATTAAGTCCACAGATATAATAGATCCCAGGGATCGCTGGATCCTGTCCATTTAACATGAATGTCCATTTACTCTGAAACAAAAACACATGCCTGCATTCACTCTTTCCCACAAATAAAGTGTTGTGGTCAGATTTCGGCCTATATATACAAAGCCTTCCTACATGTAATGCGTCTATAGCTAATTTTCCGTGCGTCTTTATTGCGGTGTAAGCATAATCATTTGCATATGTGCGTTTCTCTAACCCCTTTTCTAGTCTTTCTTTCAGTGCTTTGCGTCTATCATCAGTGTGATCAAAAAAGCTCTTCTCTAGAGGTGTTAATAAGCAGGTGAAATTGTTGCGGTGTGAATAAGCTGTCCCAAATGTCAGTGTTGGTTCAAAGAAACCTCTAACTAATTTTATACTATGCTCTTTAGCTAATTTGTTCAGAAACTCAATCACAGGCACAAAAGAAAACACTACATCCAAATTAGAATAAAAATATTGTACATGTTCCTGGTCATAGAATCTTGTTAGTAGCAAACTACAACTTATCCCGTAGGTTAAAGGCAAGTGACCCCCTCTTGTACTGATGAAGGAATCTTTGTGCACACATAACAGTTTCTCACATCCATCGTGTCCACATACTCATTCAGTAAGCGATAGAAAACATTAGTGGAAAGTTCCCCCTTTGAATTAGTTCCATTATGCAAATATTTTGTATCCTGCTCAAACTTTTCCCACGGTTTTAGTGTAGCAGTCTCAGGTCTTGAAGCATTGTTAGTCACTTTCTTTTCCAACCATGGCATCCCCACAATCACACCCACAATTATTATTGCACACTCAATACCTAATATAACACTTAGCCAACTACACACTTTACCCTTTTTGCTACTACCTCTAGTGTAAGCCATGATCTGTAAAGAATCAGATAGTAGAACAATTCAAAATATTCAACTTGAGGACGATTTAAAAGCTCCCTTTTTTTTTTTTTTTTTTCTTGATGTGAGTCTTTCTTTCTCTCTGCATGTATTTACACCGTTTCACTCACCCCAGGACCCTTTTGTCAAATCAGGTTAGCAGCTTGTCATAATAGTTTTTTTCTTTTCAAAGTTAATTGAGGTTATCACTGTCACATCCGGTAACTGATAAGTCTCTTTTCTCAGCCTTCAGCTTTCAATTTCAATTTTAACACAGTTTCTTTCTCTGTTTGAATTCAGGTACCGTAGTATTGGCCTGGTACTTCTCGATCAAAGCAAAATGCTAAGAATTCTTGTTGCCATTCAGATGTCGTTGCATACGTCCATTCAGGACCTGCATACCTTCTGTTTGCGACCCTTTTTCTTTTCAATCTGCGTTCGCTTTGCAACTCGCCTTCACTAAGATCCTCCCTTCTGGTTGTATCGACTTCTTCCTCTATTGTTTCACCTGGAACGACCTTTTCCCTTGCAGCTTGTTTCTTTGGCCAGTTATCACCTTTATGCGTTTTCTTCCTGCTTGGCCTTTCAGCACCGTGAACAGCACTCTCCTCTTGTGCTAAGGTGTTTTCTCTTGACAGACCTGCAATTGGCTCAGGAAGTGTCTGTGTGCTTTGACCTCCCTCTGCTCTTTCCCCTTCGTCTTCTGGGTCTGTAACGGGTTCAGGTTCTAACGCGTATCCGTCTACTTCTGGGAAAACCTCTTCTTGTTGCAGTTCTCCTGCTGCCTCTACTGAGACAGGCTCACCGCCACCTCACTCGAACTTGTTTACTGTTTGAGGGACCAAGCTGTCCTCAGTGGGCTCTCCCGCAATCTCAGTTCCCCCTTGAATACTCTCCGGCCCTGAGACTTCCTTTTCTTGAGTTGTTGTTTCGGGCACTTCAAGTTCCTCATCAGTTGGGCATGTCACTTTCTTTCTGTGACTGGCATGTATCTAATTTGTAACACCTGCACATTTCACAGCAGTGGTTGTGGTCAATATTACTTGATATGGCCCCTTCCAGCGCGGCTCCAAACACGACTTCCTCACGTGCTTCTTGACAACCACCCAGTCACCGGCTTGTAGGGTGTGACCTGGATCACTGATTGGTGGCAATGTATTGGCCTCCACCTGGTGGGAAAAAGAGCGGACCACATCAGCCAAACCCTTGCAGTAGTCCAACACCATATCATCCGTGATATTCACAAGAGCATTTGCAGGTACTGTGGGTAACCTCATAGCTCTGCCCATGAGTATCTCATGGGGAGATATTCCTGTCTTCTTATCAGGTGTGTTTCTCATTGACATCAAAACTAGGGGTAATGCATCTGGCCACTTCATATTGGTGGCTGCGCACATTTTTGCCATTCTCGACTTCAAGATACCATTCATCTGTTCCACTAGTCCTGAGGCTTCGGGCGGTAGCTACAATGCAGCTTCTGTTCAATGTCTAATGCAGCACACAAGAGCTTTATCACCTCATTGTCAAAGTGTCTGCCCCTATCTGATTCTAAAGAGACCGGGAATCCGAACCGTGGTATTAGTTCTCTGAGCAACAGCTTAGCTTCTGTGAGACTGACATTCCTACGTGTAGGGTATGCTTCAATCCAGTGACTGAAAACACACACAATCACCAACACGTACCTCAAGCCTCCAAATACAGGCATCTCAATGAAATCCATCTGCATCTTGCTAATCGGACCTCCAGCTCTCCCTATGTGGCTCAAAGTCACCACAGTCCCTTTTCCTGCATTCATCTGTTGATAGATGATGCACCTGTGACAGGTAACTTCTGCGGCTTGTCTGAATTTCGGATTAAACCAATCAATTTTGGACAATCTGATCATTGCGTCTCTCCCGAGATGTGCCTGCCATGATAAAGCCTTGCAAACTGTGACAAAAGGCTATTTGGCAAAACCAACTTCCCCTCCTCTGAGACCCACAAGTCATCTGCTCTTTGTACACATTGCATTCTCTGCCAGGAACGTTTTTCCTCTCTGCTAGCACGACCCTGCAGTGATTTTAATTCAGCTAATGTATCAACCATCCTTAATGCAAAGTTCAAACATGTCTCATTTTCAGTTTGCGGTAACAATTCCCACTGATCCTTGAACGATATACAGTTTAATGCGCAAAACCTTGCGACTTGATCTGCATAGCCGTTTCCCATTGACACAAAGTCCTGTGACTTAACGTGAGCATTGCATTTTACCACGGCAATTTCAAAAGGTAACTGAATCGCATGCAACAAATCCTTAATCTGTTCGCCATTTTTCACTGGTGAACCAGCGGAGGTCATGAAACCCCTCTGTGACTACAATTGGCCAAAATCATGTACAATTCCGAATCCGTACCTGCTGTCAGTATAAATAGTGACTTTCAGGTTTTCAGCTGCGTGGCATGCCTTAGTCAGGGCAATTAATTCAGCCACTTGTGCAGAGTATACTCTTTTGAGCCAGGAAGCTTCTATAATACCAGTGATTGTACACACAGCATAACCCGCTCTCAGTATTCCGACTGAGTCTCTCAAACAGGATCCATCAACAAACATAATACAGTCATTTTCTTCTAACTGTGTATCTTTAATATCAGGTCTGGGTATGGTACATAGTTCTGTTACCTCAAGACAGTCTTGCTCCACTTCCTCTGCATTGTTAATCTCAGTGTTTTCAACAGGAAGTAGAGTTGCCGGGTTCAACACAGTACATCTTTTCAAGGAAACATTAGGTGATCCCAGAAAAATTGTCTCATATCGGGTAAGTAGGGCATTTGTCATATGCTGAGTTTTGGTTCAGGTTAACAGGATTTCAACTGAATGTGGAACCATTACTGTTAGGGGATGTCCCATCACTATGCCTTCACACCGCGTGAGGCTTTGACCAACTGCTGCAACTGCGCGCAAACAACCCGGTAAGGCTGCTGCGACTGGGTCCAAAGTAGCTGAAAAATATGTTACAGGGCGGTTTGCACCTCCATGGACCTGTGTTAAGACAGACAAAGAACAAGCATCACGTTCATGACAGAACAGTAGAAAAGGCTTAGTGTAATCAGGCATACCTAAGGCTGGCGCCCTACACATGCACTCTCTCAATTCCATGAATGACTCAAGCTCTTCTTCAGACAGAATTATGGTATATGGGTCATCCTTAGTTTCCTTGCCTGTCAGTTTTATCAATGGTTTAGAGATAATCAAAAAGTTGAGTATCCACTGGTGACAGTAGCCCACCATTCCCAAAAACATTCTGACATCTCTCTTTGTTGTCGGGGGATTCATCTGCAGTATGGCTTTCACCCTCTCCTTTGATATTCTCCTGGACCCTTTCTCAATCAAGTGCCCTAAGTATTTCACCTCTTTCTGACAATACTGCATCTTCTTTGGGGACACTTTATGTCCATTCTTTCCCAAATGGTTCAGTAAGGCAATTGTGTCATACCTACAATCGTCTTTCGTTCTGGACGCAATCAGCAAGTCATCAATGTACTGCACTAGGGTCGAACTGAAAGGCAGTTCTAACGACTCTAGGTCCTTCTTCAATATCTGATTGAAGATGGATGGTGACTCAGAAAACCCTTGAGGAATTCTGCACCAACTGTACACCTTGTCCAGGAATTTGAAACTGAATAAAAATTGGCTGTCCTCATGAAGAGGCACCGAAAAGAACGCTTGTGATAGGTCCACAACTGTGAACCATTCTGTATCACATGGAACCTGTAACATGATTACTGCTGGATTAGGCACTATGGGGCAACATTTTACCACAATCTCGTTTATTTTCCTAAAATCCTGCACAATTCAAACTTTCCCACAAGGCTTTTTCAGACCCATTATTGGTGAATTACATGGGCTGCTCAATACCTCCTTCAGAACTCCTTGCTTTACAAAATCCGCAATTATCTGCGACACCTGAATAAGGACATCTTGTGCCATGTGGTACTGCGGCACCTGAGGAAACACTGCATTTGCCTTTACTTGTACTTTAACCCGGTTCTACTCCTTTTATTAGTCCCACTTCCTTTCCTGTCAGGTTCCACACTTTCTCTGTCACAGTTCCCTGCAATTCAGCTGGCAAGTCAGTCACTGTAAGCATCGGGAATAAGGTTATTAGAGGATATTCCTCATCTGCGGTCTCTGTCTCCGATTCTGGAAATTGCCCATCATCCCCCTCATCATCACTGTTTGTCTGCACCTCAATTCCTTCATTAGAACAGGTAATTGAGCACTTCGTCTTGCACAGTAAGTCTCTTCCCAATAGGGACACAGGACTAGAATCACAGACTACAAACTTATGCAGTCCCTGGAAGTTACCAATCTCAACTTGAACTGGGTCAGTAATCGGATTTGTCAGGTACTGGTTTGCTACTCCTACCACTCTTATGGTACGCCCTGAAAGTGGCAATTTCGGAACCTCTGCACTTCTGACTATAGAGCGTGTAGCTCCTGTATCAACTAAGAATGAAACTTTGTGACCCATCACCTTTTCATCTACATAGGATCCCCTCTGATCTACTTCTAAGGACGCTGCAAGCCTGCACTCCTCACTGTCAGAACTATCATCCGACCACTCATCATTCATTGCATCCTCACAACGCAATGGGAATTGCTGCACTGTGTTATTTTGACTCGTCATTTGGCCTGTGACCTGCTGAGGAAGCATCACCTGTTGCTGTCCCATTGGAGCTAATGGTAATTGCATTTGCGGTCTAGGTACCATGGGAACCTGCTGTTGTACCTGCTGCATTTGTGCCGGTTGAATATGCAGCATTTGTATTTGTTGCATGGGTTGTAACCCTTGCATCATAGCCATGTTATTCTAGAAGTTCTGATTTTGACCTCTCGATTTTTGACCCCTCATATTTTGAAATGTACCGACATCTGTACTTTGTTGAACGATACCATCCTGCACAAATTACAACATAAACCCAAGTGTCTCCTACACTTGTCAATATACTCCGGAGTCTTTAGACCACGACGGGTCCGTACATTACCAACCAACCACGTGGATCATTTTTTTAGCACAAAGCGCCACACTCACATGAAGTACGCCGACTTCCCTACTCTTATACTGCGGAGTACGCCCACTCCTGCTAAAACAACATTACCTCGCCTAAACACACACAAACTTCACAAAACACCTGCAAGAATGCATAAGCTGAGCAAGCGCAAATTCTATACCACACATGCTAAAACGCCGAGAACATTCCCAACTCACTTAGGCAGGCTCCGAGATCCCAGGAAAGTCATGGGGAATTTAGAAACACATCATACCTCCAATTTGCATTACCTCAGAAAAACAATTTAAACAACAATTCTCCGTCCTAGGGCCCCAAAGGGCCAAACCGTCGCTCTGCTACCAGAACTGCTAACGCGTCCTTCTATGACAATTTATTACACATCAGAACTGGTTTTAGGTCAATGAATCTTTTGACCCAGTTGAGAGACACCTTAGGACGAGATAGCTAATCAATATGTTAATCAATACATCAATAATGTCATCAATATTTCTTACCACAATGCATTTTGCTTTAGTTAAAGACATTAATCAACACAAGACACCACCATGACCTTGCAGTCATGAATAGCCACACCAGTTTAGTAGAATTTTATGAGGTTTATTCCCTATTGATTACAATTCTAAGAGCAAGTGTGTTAACTTCAAAAGCAAAACACTCAATAACATTGTCATGATTTGGCAACTCGAATAAGACTTAATCAAAGCAAGGAACGCAATTGTTAGAACATAACACAGAGTCAACATAGATCAACTTCAGCAAAGTGTCATTAACTCGTCAGTTCAACAAAGCATAGATTCAGTCATTTTGTCTATTTGCGTCGGTATAGTGAACCCCTGTCCTAACCACTGATTAGCATGTTGGGCTTCATGCAAAACAATTTTGAACACCAATTTGTAAAACGACTAGCTACAGTCCCTGTCAAAAGTAAGCAGTTGGTACCTAGAAAGAAAAAGAAAACAGACAAATCACAATTTCATTGTCATATAGTTACCCTCCAAGGTTTGGGTCAGCACTCAGGTTCGGTCTTCATCTTCAGGACATCAGTTGATTCGCAATCAGGCAGAGACTCAGCTCTCGGGAGAATAGGGGCACTTCCCTCATAAGGAGGTAAAGTGTAAATGGGCAATCTAAGGAAGAGGATGGTTTAAGTAAAACAATATAAGTCACCAGACAGAGTGACAAAGTTTCTGGATCAAATCAATAGCATTTCCCTACCCAATCTCAATGGTTCCCCGTGTCATGGGTTTTTATCCCTTTTTCGTTGTACATTCCCCTAAAACTTGATTGGACAAATGTTGCACCTCACTATCTTTAGCCAATTAAAAACAGATTATGTCATTAAATCTTTCACCCCACATTAGTTCACAAGCAGTTTATTGGTCCATATGATTGACGTCTTCAGAGGTAGCACGTCCGGTATGATTTCATCCTTCTGTAATTCTTTGCACATCTTTTGGTCAGTAGCTCCATTGTCTGTACCGGTTTGAACGACCTTGTATAGTATACTAATCTACACTGTTGCATTTTAGCTATTACATTTCTACAAGAAATATGAATTTCATGGGAACGGATCTACTATAGTTACATTCAGCTTCTAGTTTGAAAGAAAACAAAAGTTCATGTCCTTTTGCAAGTCAGCACATTGCACGTTTAGAAAAACACATTTAATATGAGAGCCAGGCAGCTAGGCCTCGACTCATGCTAACTAAGGCCTACAAGATTTATTAGCAAATCCTTTAATAACATAATCATTAATAATTAGTATAAAACCAGATCTCATATAAGAATTCATAAACATTAATCATTTCCATTAGTCCCCGTATACATTGGCGGCCACTCCCCGTGGTGACATTTCAAGTGCACATTTAGCAAAATATACTAGTATAGTTTCTATGCAGCATTATCACACATTAGTTCCTAAACATTTTTGTTAATATAGATTATATAAGCTACGCACTCTCATGGTCTTACTGTGATTGGGCAGTCATTGAGAGGAATTCATCACGCAGGAGAAGTCTGACATGGATACCGTGCACATCACAATGCCTCCTGTAATTGACCGTCTCCCATTTTGTTACCGTGTTGTGAGGTTTGATGCCTCCATTTTGAGTTAGGAAGACGCAGTAACTGCACTGCATTATCAGCGCTTCTATTCCCATTCTCACTCAGTTTTGAGCAGTTGCAGCAGAAATCTGTTGCTGTAATAACGTATGAAGTAACTCAACCCATTGTAAATTTTGAGGAAATTTTTATCAGCCATTTCAGAGCAAAGCATTCTGCCGCACGCATAGAAAAAGCAAAATGCCAGAAATGATTGTTTATATGCTGGAAGGTGACCCTTCCTACACATAAACAATAATTTGAAAATTACGCTTTGGTACTTCTGTGTGTGCTGCATTGTGCAAAGTGCATATAGTTATTGTTTATGTGCAGGAAGGGACACCTTCCCACACCTAAACAATCATTCCCCTCAACACAGACATCCTTGCACAATGGTGTAAGGATGCCTGCGTTGGCGTTGGCAGCTAAATTTAGCACCAGCACAGGGGGAAATGCAAGGGTGCACCGTATTCCCTTAAATACAGTGCATCCCTGTGTTTCTAAAGTGACGCCGCGCGGCACTGTCAATTTTGGCACACAATAGAGCCAGATTTAAATCTTCTTTATATCTGGCCCTGTTGTGTTTAAGACAAGGACGATCATTCGAGGCAGACGCAGATGGGGGAGAATTATTGGAAATCTCTTGAAAGACCCTGCATCCCACTGTCACCTCTAGTGTTATCACTTGTTATAACCTCATTTGGGCTACAGAAGTATTTATGAAAAATGTGCATCTTCGGTATTACCGCACATTTCTGCACTACTGTAGTTTTACAGTAATGCATTAGCACCACATTACTTTAATCTTCAATCCCTACATGCTGCCTTTTGGAACCACAGTCACACTCAAAATTCACCAACATGCTGATAATACACAAACCAACATGAATGTCTCCTCAGCCCTTGACACTGAGTAGTGCAATAACTCCCTCCTCCATATTCAGACCTATTTGCATGGCACCTGTATGACACCTAAATCTATCAAAGCTATCCTCCTACATCAGAAACAACAAACAACAACTAGTCTAGATCTGGTTAAACAACATGAAGCGGGATAGCGTCATATCCTTACTATCAATCAAAGCCAAGTCACTTGGATTTACTTTAGACACTGAAATGGCCGTCAAGATAGAATGCGAAAAAGACCAACACAGAATTAGGACTAATTCTCCTGTGATAAAAAAATGAAACTGCTCCTCCATGAAAGCAACTTCCGAATGATTGTCGAAGCATTCATTTTATGAAACCTGGATAGGAGAAATGTACTGATCCAAGGCTTCCTAGATGCCATGCTAACTTCATGAATTCTATGCACTACAGCACAGCTCATCATAGGCCAGGTGAAATTTGCCTATATTACCCCAAACTTTATGGAACTTCACTGACACCTTTGGCATTCCTGGATGATTGTCAAAGCCCGCCGCATCGACTAAAAAGCCACCTTGAAAGGCACTTCTTCTTCTCTGACAGACAAACTAATCATCTGGTGAATCACAACACAACCAAAGCCAGAACATAATGAACATGGAAACGAAGGATTGTAAGCAGTGAGTGAGCATAGTCCCTGAGGTGAGGTGGTTTCTTTACATACAGTGTTTGCTTTTTCTTTTCCAATTTCTGCATGCACATTTCCAGACCAGTTTTGTCTTCAATCCCTGACTCGGTGGTCCAGTTTTCAAACCTGCATGCTTCTGACTAATCTGTCCAGTTTTCCTCTTGCTCTTAAATTGTTTTGATTTCTAGACAGTAAACAGTGGTGGGCTTTGGTGCATTAAATGTTCATGATTGGTCATCAGGTCTGTTATTGTGGCTTGACTTCATACTTTATGGTTACTTTACAGGGTTGTGGTAGGGTATGCAATGTTCCTGATGAAGGTCTGGTGCATATTATGACATTAGGACTGAAGCAGCAATTTTAATTTTGGATATTGCACGTTTAGACATATTTGTAAATAATTCACATAATCCAACCCATGCGTTGTCTTTCTAACGAGCATGTAATTACTTATTGGTGCACTAGGGTTTGTGCACTTGTAACCCCTTAATTAACACTCATTCCACCCTTTGATTGATGTGTTAGGTATGTGTGTGAGGGGAGGACAAAATATATGATTTATTATTTAATGGGGTTTACAATCTCATAGCACGAATGCACTGTTGCAGCCTTTTTAAATGCGAATGATTCTTTTTTTTATAATGCAGGGTGTACGCAATGGTGAAACATCGTCCTTCTAAATATTCCTCAATGCCTCATCCGCTTAAACGCGTTAAAAGGGTGGTTACTTTATTCTCCTTGGCATCTTCTTGTGCTTCACTCCATAGATACAGAAGCATTTCTATGCCTGTGGTCATGTTGGGTGCATGGCTTTTCTAAAAGTGGTGGTTACACAGCCAATACACTGACACATTGTAGGTGTGGATTACTGGCACCGCTGGCTGCAGCCTCCCTTGAACAGCTAAGTGACTCCCAATAGGATTCAAACACTCAAGACGTAGGAACTCAGAAAGCCCATGCCTAGGGCCCCACACTTTCCAAACCAGACTGTTTGTAAACAAGCAAACCTCTGTCTGATATGGCAGCTGCTTACATCAGGCCTCATGAAAATGCAGAGCAGAAATGCAATGGCCCACAGCAACATCCGAACGGAGGTACAGCCGAGTGTGTTTGTTCCCTGTTCACATCTAGGTCTGCTCTGCATACCAAACACTGACTCATTAACAAATTAACATGTTATGATTTAAGCATGAAAAGTCTTGAGATAATTGTTACAGCTACAGTCCTCAGGCTGAAAAGTTGCGGTTTCAAAATACGTCCACCAAACACTACAAATTGGATGATTTTCATATATGCTATTTATTTTAATTAAGAAAGCCCCTCCAGCAAACACATACTTTCTTTGAGGTTGCCAGAATCTTGACATCTTTGGGTGGTGAACACTTAGAGAAGATCTCGTCAGATTTGTTGCCATGGAGACGGGTTTCAACAATCCGTTCATTATACAACCGACCACCCATTTACTGCACAGTTATGGTATGCAGCTGCTGAGTTGAGTAGAGAAATCTATGGACCCTACAGTAGTATTTACACAAACAATAATACTGAGATGGTCATCTTAAAAAATGTACATGAAAGAAATCATCATCGGTGTTCGGGACACACAGTAGAAAGATGCCTACATAGATATGGAAAGGAAAGAATCATGTAATAAAAAACATTATCAATTCAATGAGAATCTTTGTGCTCAAGTAGTTCTCAAGAACACCTCTAAACTCAAATAAAGATATTAGACTGCCCCCGAAATTCTGTACTGTAGCTGTAAAAGAAATATTTAATTTCAAGTTTGTACGACAAACCATATTTTGAAAGGAGCGATTGTGAACAGGTAATGTTGAATCTGTTTAAGTCTTCCCCAGCTTTCAGTCATATTGGTAGTACAGAAATGGCCGCATGCCTTGTTTACTAATGTCGAAGGAGTTCCTATGGCACCGAAGACCTACAGCTATAGTTAGCTCTTTACTGGCTTCCTATCACTAGAAATCATTGTTTATTGATCGTCGCCTTGCTCACAGAGGCCCCAAGGAAAAGGTCCACTGCCCCTTTTGAATGGAGCGCCAATGATACTCCCTAAGTAGGTCACTACATTCAGCATTAGCTACACGGATCATTGTACCGAACTACGAAAAAAAGTCTATAGGCCGACCTACATTTTCGCTCCAGACTGCAAGACTCTGGAATTCTTTGCCAATCCAAATATAGGCTTAGATTTATGAAAAACTGGTGCATCAGCTCTGGTGCGCCACTTTTTCTGCCCACCTTACAGCACCAAACGATACCATGGTTGCGCTCTATTTAACATACAGCCCACCATGGCGGTAGTTAGGACAATAGCGTCAACATTTTTGACACTGTTGTGGTGCTTTGTTACATTAGCGTCAAAAGTTTTGACGCTAGTGTAGTAAAGCGCAAGGAGGCTCATTGATTTAAATGAGTGTGTCATTTTAATGCCTGCTCTGAGCAGGAATTACAAATGACAGAAAAAAACGGCACAGTGAAATCTTTTAAATTTCACTGTGCTGTTTTTTCAGGCCTTCTAGTGCTGGAACCGCCCCCTTGCATACATTATGCCTTGTGCAGGCATAATGTGGCACAAGGGGTTACAAAGTTGTAAATTCGGCATGGGGGAAATGACACTTTAACACCACATTTGCGTGAAAACCAATGACGCATATGTGGGGCAAGGTGGTGCTAGTGGCTTCTTAAATCTGGCCCATAGAGTCTACAGGAAAATCTGCAATCCAGAAAAGGGTAACACATGACAGTTTCCAAGACAATAAACAGGACAGGGCTAACCACCATGTGAAGAAGAATGACTCAATCATACCATCAGGCCTGGAGACACAACGCCTTTGCTCTTCTGATTCCATTTGTACCTTAACACCTAAAGTCTTCTACAGTAAAGGACTTTGGCCAGTCCACATAGTAAACAAGTAACTAAAGAGTCTGTGCCCTATAAGTCTAACCAAACATCACCCCTTGTAAGACATGTCTCTTCCTCTCTGATTTAGTTTGCTTCTACTTTATATGGGCACTCAATACCATTTGGGCTGGCACTCAAAAATATAAAGGCATGCCATATCTTGCTTATGGAATGGGGGGGCTCTAACATAGTCCACCACTGCAGTTCCCAAACCAAATTATTCTAAGCTCGCCTTTCTACTAATGTTACCTGGGATTACTACACTACAAGCCTTCCAGGCAGATTTTATCCTCTCCCGCTCAACCTGTACTCACTTCCTCAGGTTCTCAAGTGGACACCCGTATGCTGAAAGCAAAAGAGAAAGAAAATGGAGGTACATAAATCAGAAACAACGAATGATCTGCAGAGATACTTAACCTCCAACATGTTACAGCTATAAAATTGCATGTTTGTCTCAAACCCAATCTTCTATTACAGTGATAAGCAATATACCCATATACAACACTAGAGCACCTCACTGGTCTCTAGCGAATGACACAAAAGTGATTCCCATATAGGCAAACATCCAAGGCCAATGCTCTATCAATGACAAACTCCTGTATGGCGTAGAAGCTACCCACATTGGAAGATGGTGTGGTATCCCACTTTAGGGTATGAGGCACAAAGAAATGTTTTAATACAATATAATTCCAATACTTGTCCAGTAAGATGGTGTGATTTCTGGGTTGTACAAGCCTCCATACCAATCTGGTAACACTGTCTGCTGCTGGCTGCTTTGGCATTACGCACTGTGTGTGAACGGTAATCCCAATGGAAGATTTGGCAAGGGGGGCTGGAAAAGATCGACAAAAGTCCACTGGCATGAATCCCCAAAGTAGAAAATGCAAATAACAATCCTTGTCCCTTTTGTAGGGGTCGGCCACAGCTGTTGCGCTAAGGATGTGATCCAGGATCCTAGCCCTAATGATCCAAGGCTGCAATGCACAACGCTATAATCAACTACAACTCGCATCTTACTCCCACATATTTCCAATAGTACCCAAAAAGTAATATGGAGGAGTGGGAACAAATGTTTAATTCTTCACCAAACATTACTCTGGATGGTGTAGAAGCACAATGCACATTACTCATGAATTTGAGAATGGAAATAAGCCTCAGATAGACAAAAGCACAGAATTAACTTGCTCTTGTTGTTCTGGTCTCTTTTTGCAACAACTGTGGAGCACTGGGCAGCTAAGCGTGCCATACCATGAATTTTTCAACGCCATGGAGCCTTTTGCATTTCTCACAAGCAAGTACACATTTTATAGAACTGCTGAGTAGGGACTTGGACAATGCAGTGAAATGCCCACTGCAAATGACCACTCAAAGAGTCAGCTATGTGTTGGGGTGATATCCTCTATTACAGGGAGTGCAGAATTATTAGGCAAATGAGTATTTTGACCACATCATCCTCTTTATGCATGTTGTCTTACTCCAAGCTGTATAGGCTCGAAAGCCTACTACCAATTAAGCATATTAGGTGATGTGCATCTCTGTAATGAGAAGGGGTGTGGTCTAATGACATCAACACCCTATATCAGGTGTGCATAATTATTAGGCAACTTCCTTTCCTTTGGCAAAATGGGTCAAAATAAGGACTTGACAGGCTCAGAAAAGTCAAAAATAGTGAGATATCTTGCAGAGGGATGCAGCACTCTTAAAATTGCAAAGCTTCTGAAGCGTGATCATCGAACAATCAAGCGTTTCATTCAAAATAGTCAACAGGGTCGCAAGAAGCGTGTGGAAACACCAAGGCGCAAAATAACTGCCCATGAACTGAGAAAAGTCAAGCGTGCAGCTGCCACGATGCCACTTGCCACCAGTTTGGCCATATTTCAGAGCTGCAACATCACTGGAGTGCCCAAAAGCACAAGGTGTGCAATACTCAGAGACATGGCCAAGGTAAGAAAGGCTGAAAGACGACCACCACTGAACAAGACACACAAGCTGAAACGTCAAGACTGGGCCAAGAAATATCTCAAGACTGATTTTTCTAAGGTTTTATGGACTGATGAAATGAGAGTGAGTCTTGATGGGCCAGATGGATGGGCCCGTGGCTGGATTGGTAAAGGGCAGAGAGCTCCAGTCCGACTCAGACGCCAGCAAGGTGGAGGTGGAGTACTGGTTTGGGCTGGTATCATCAAAGATGAGCTTGTGGGGCCTTTTCGGGTTGAGGATGGAGTCAAGCTCAACTCCCAGTCCTACTGCCAGTTCCTGGAAGACACCTTCTTCACGCAGTGGTACAGGAAGAAGTCTGCATCCTTCAAGAAAAACATGATTTTCATGCAGGACAATGCTCCATCACACGCGTCCAAGTACTCCACAGCGTGGCTGGCAAGAAAGGGAATAAAAGAAGGAAATCTAATAACATGGCCTCCTTGTTCACCTGATCTGAACCCCATTGAGAACCTGTGGTCCATCATCAAATGTGAGATTTACAAGGAGGGAAAACAGTACACCTCTCTGAACAGTGTCTGGGAGGCTGTGGTTGCTGCTGCACGCAATGTTGATGGTGAACAGATCAAAACACTGACAGAATCCATGGATGGCAGGCTTTTGAGTGTCCTTGCAAAGAAAGGTGGCTATATTGGTCACTGATTTGTTTTTGAATGTCAGAAATGTATATTTGTGAATGTTGAGATGTTATATTGGTTTCACTGGTAATAATAAATAATTGAAATGGGTATATATTTTTTTTTGTTAAGTTGCCTAATAATTATGCACAGTAATAGTCACCTGCACACAGATATCCCCCTAACATAGCTAAAACTAAAAACAAACTAAAAACTACTTCCAAAAATATTCAGCTTTGATATTAATGAGTTTTTTGGGTTCATTGAGAACATGGTTGTTGTTCAATAATAAAATTAATCCTCAAAAATACAACTTGCCTAATAATTCTGCACTCCCTGTATTTGCCCATTCCCCTTTCGCTCATAAACATCTTGCTAAAAGAAGAAATGTTTGTAGGCTCTCATATCTTTGTCACCGGTGTACATGCCCTGCGGTCATGCCATGTTATTAGGATTTGTATAGTGCCTCCTGCCATTAAAATGGGACCAAAGAACAGTCTTAATCAAGGCACATATTTTGTACGGTTCAGAATTTCCACACATTTTTGTGTATGGCTCTTTGTTTGCTTATGGTTGGAACAGATTCTTTAAGCACTAAGCCGACTAATGGTTCTTGTTGGTTAATGTGTAAGTGAAATGAGTTTGAGCCTGGTAATGTTCTTCGTCGTTTGTATGTATAAATGGGTATGACAAGGGATTTTGCTTTTTCTCGTTGAGGTGGTCACAAAGTGTCCTTTACTGGTGGTCCTACAGCATAGGCAGACAAGTGAATAACAATGATGAGATGATGTGCGCGGGATGGAGTACTATGTTACTGTTTGTTATACAGTTTTGTTCAGGGTTGTAGCAGCCCTATTACTTGGCCTTTGGGAGCAGGCACTCATTTGGAGGTGAGAGAGCATTCGGGTGTTGTAACTCTTTGTCTGGTCTATGCAATCTGTGAGTTATCCCACTGCGGACTGGACATTGGACTGTGATCTTCCTGCCTTGTGTTTCAGTTGTGGTGAGCAGGGTAGTGTCTTTGATTCATTGTTGCACAGATTTTGTCTATTGGTTGTGAGTTTCCTGAGTGAGGAGCCGGTATTGGGTGGCTGCCTCACAAGCTTTAACCATCTTATTTCTACCTTGGTAGCCCTTTCTTCTTCCCACCCTCAGACTAAGAACTAACAACGGTGTCTCTTCTATATCCATTTTTGTGATGTTATTTCAGTCAGTGGATTACACAGAGAACATTGTTTAATATAATTGTTTATTAGATTTATACAGCGCTTACTAACATTAAATAAGTTACCCACTTTGCACCTATGCTTTAACTCCAAAATGTATAGCTCATAGCTCACTGTCATCATGAGGGTGTCTTTTGTGCATTTGGGGTATATTGTTTGTGGTCGATTTATGGAAGTTTTTTTCTAGTTGACAAATTAAATTAAAACTTTCTTGCCCCCTGTTGGTAATTTTATCTTCAGAATCTCGTTTTATCAGTTAAAACAATACATTTGGTTTGTTGTCTGTTCAATGATTTTGCCTTCTTCTGTTACTCATAACTAACTATGCAATGAAGTGTTCAATTCAATCTCGCCATCTTCAGTTTTAAGAAAAAAAGAAAAAAGAAATACATAGAAATGTATCTTTCAATTTAAATTCCCTTGGGGTGTTTTGATGGCATATTAATTCATTAATTGTCATGGCTGAGACGAACCTATGATGAACTGTGCAAATTTTGTACGGCCCCTGGCAATAACCCGGGCTAGCGCAGGTCTAGTCAAAGTGTGTTGTGTCAGCATCAAGCACCTATAGCAAGCTCGGTGGTTACGAAATGAGTACAGGAATACCATGCCGACCATCCCTCAGAACTGGGAGGAACTGAGCACAGCTCCAACGGCTCCCCTCCAGCAAAGACACCGCAGCCACACCCACTGTTTGTTTGCCTCAGTGCCACACCTCACAAACCCCTGACAGTCCAATTAGTCGGGGAGTAAATCAAGAACATAGAAGCGGAGAGCCAGGCACCAGAGCACTGTCAGAGGAGCTTGCAGCTCCCTTGTGATGTTTTTGTGTTGCACTGTTGCTACGTCATAGCAGTGAATAACAAGATTGAGGCCCAAATTTAAGAGGGCCTAGCACCTCCTTGCGCCACATTAGCCTCATTTTTTATGACGCTAATATAGCATAATGAGGCCAAATTGGCAACACCAGAGTTACAAAGTGGCACAATTTACGTTGGGCACTTTGAAACCCCTTGTGCCATAATATATGCAAGAGGGGTGTTCTCCAGTTAGGGGACTGCAAAAATGGCAAGGTAGAATCTATGATATTTCACTGCATCATTTTTAGAAGCTATTTTTAACACAGAGCAGGCGTTAAACAGGGCATACCATTATTCTATGTACTTTGCAGGGTTAACACAAGCACTTTTGGCGCTAATCCTGCAATGTGCATCAATAGCGTAAAAAATGATGATGCTATTGTCCCTAACCTGCGCCATGGTGGGCCGTATTTTAAATATGGCACACACATGGTGGCGTTAGGGGGTGCGTCAGGGGGTGCAAGAAAAGCGGCGCTGCATTTAATGCAGCGCCGCTTTTCTTGACTTGTGCCTTAGAATCTGGTATTCCCGCAAACAGCACTCAATGAGAGCCATACATAACAATAATTTTAACAGTATCTCCTGATTATGTAGAGTAGCAGAGCCATCAAGCCAAAAAGACATTTCTTTGTTCAAGTGAGCCAATCAGCGCGCCTGGGCACTAAAGGAAGCAATCACGCTCTTCGTGCCTGCTAGTGCAGTTACAAAGAAACGCATTCAAATACAGGGAAAAGTGTTGGGGAAAATTGAAGTATAGAACCTTCTGGTCAAAATCTACCGAAAATAATTATTAAAATATTTGTGTTTAACAGTGCTTGCAAAAACTGAGGTAAAAGACATTTCACAATATCGTAATGACGAACACGCAAAGCAGAGACCACTTCCAATGTTTTTTTGGAAAATCAACAAAAGGTTGTCGAACAAGGCTGGGGAGGCGAATGCAATTATGACTGGACGTGAAGGGGTGAGGACAAGTATAAGAGGAGAGCGTGACAAGACTGACTGCTCTGAATGCAAGCCTTCGCAGGAAGGATTAATGCCTCAAACATTAAAGAACAGAGCACCACTTGATGGACGTCAAAAATGTCAGTCTGAGTGAAGCAAGTATTTCATAATGATGCCTTGAAAGAAACAGAAATTGACAGTTCTTAGTTGAAGGAGTCACACGCCTGTTCTGACCATAACACTCTGTTTTAACCCTTTAATCTCTCCAACCCTAAATTAGAGATTTTAACACTCAGATGACTTCGTACCTGGTCAGCAGGTGAATTTAATACTTCTGATCTGCAATTTCCAGCTGTGAAGAATGGTGGAGACCATATATTTGACGACAAGTTCCTGGATATTCACATTTAGTGATATGAAGCCCAAAGGTTTCCAAGTAGAAACAGAGGGACAGTGAAGTAATATTTGGTGCAGAATCACTTTTCAGTTCATAGTCAAAAAGTACCTACTGAAGCACCAGAAACAACAACAAAAAACAATAAAATATGTACGCTGGCATTTGATGGCACATTTGTAGTTATCACAGTTCACAAAAACACATTCCTGTGAAGTGGTGGAGGACAGTATGGAAAAGTTAAGAAGCATCTCTTGTAACTTTCCTGAAAAAAGATTAAGCAAGCATGTTTCATTCCATGTCTTTGTTTTAGAAAAACATTCAACTGCCACCAAGCATTGGGCAGTCCAGTTCTTCTTGCTCATGGAAAGTAATTGCTTTGCCTTGTCAGTACTTGTTATTGAAGCTGAATTGGGTTAGCAAAAATAAAAATAAACCTGTGTTGCTGATGCTGAACAGCATCAAATAAATAAAAATAAGCCAAAAAGGCTAGCCCCTGTCTGATGCTGTACAGCATTGCAGAGGTTGTCATGAATATATACTCATGCCTCAAGGTGCTGCAGCACTTTTTGAACTTTTAATTTATTGTTCCATGATGGCATATGCCCATTTTGACTGGTAAATTAAATCATAAAAAGTGTGCAAATGAACAGCCCGGTAGCAAATTGTAACTGCTGGTAAACAAATAAAAATTGGATGCTAAGGTACTGGAGTTGAGGGCGGGGGGCAATGGAGGAGCAACATGGAGGTGAGCAAGTCAACACCATCTATCTACGGGGAAGAACAGTGAATGGCGAGGGGCAGGGATGTGAGAAGGGAAGCAGCAAATTAGGGAGAAATAAAGGAAAACATATTGTTCCATGCAGTGCTGAGCAAAAAAGTAAATCCCTCGTGTTATACTTTTCATCCTTGGCGTGGTCTCCCATAACTTTTTGCCTCTGTTCCCCAGGTTGTTGATATGTGCTGGACTCTGATTTTGCTGTTTTTGTTACTCTGGGCACTTTACCACTGCTAACCAGTGTTGAAGTGCAAGTGCTCCTTTACAAAATGTGTATGTAATTGGCTTATCCATGATTGGCATATTTGATTTACTAGTAAGTTCCTAGTGAAGTGCACTAGAGGTGCCAGGGCCTGTAAATCAAATGCTACTAGTGGGCCTGCAGCCCTGGCTGTGCCACCCACATAAGTAGCTCTGTAATCATGTCTCCGACCTGCCATTGCAGTGTATGTGTGTGTACTTTTAACTGTAAATTTGACTTGGCAAGTGTATCCACTTGCCAGGCCTAAACCTTCCCTTTCTTACATATAAGGCACCTCTAAGGTAGGCCCTAGGTAGCCCCAAGGGCAGGGTGCAGTGTACGGTTAAGGAAGGACATACAGTAATGTGTTTTATATGTCCTGACAGTGAAATATTGCTAAATTTGTTTTTCACTGTTGCAAGGCCTGTCCTTCTCATAGGTTAAAATGGGGGCTACCTTTAAATCCGATTAAAGTGTAGATTCCCTTTGGGAGCGGATGGACATGTGGAGTTTGGGGTCTCTGAGCTCACAATTTAAAAATACATCTTTTAGTAAAGTTGATTTTAAGATTGTGTGTTTGAAAATGCCACTTTTAGAAAGTGAGCATTTTCTTGCTTATACCGTTTCTGTGACTCTGCCTGTTTGTGGATTCCCTGTCTGGGTCAGTTTGACAGTTGGAGTGGTTGCACCTCACACTAGACAGTGACACAAAAGGAGCTGGGGTGTAGTCTGCATTTCCTGATGAGCCATCTGTGCTAGGAGGGAGGGGAGGAGTGGTCACTTACACCTGAAAGGGCTGTGCCTGTCCTCACACAATGTCGTCTATGACCCCCTGGTGAGTGTCTGGGGCCTGGCCTGGGCAAGGCAGGATTTCACATTCAAAAGAGACTTTACTTTGAAGTAGGCCTACTTCAAAGGGGAAATTGATTATAAGAAGGGCACCCATAACCACAGACTTTAGAACACTTCTGGAAACAAGAGGAACCTCTACCTGGAGAAGAGTTGAGCTGAGGAGAAGTGCTGCCCTGCCTGTGACTGTGCTTTGTGGAGCTATCCTGCAGTTGCTGCTTCTTCCAGAGTAAGAGGGCAAAGACTGGACTTTGTGTGCCTTCCATCTTGTGAAGAAATCTCCAAGGGCTTGATTTAGTGCTTGCCTCCTGTTGTTTGAAGTCTCAGGGACAGCAAAGACTTCTCTCTGCCAGCACCTGGAGTCTCTGGAGAGACTCCTGCTCTGACAAATGGTGCCCTATCCAGTCTCTGGGCCCTTGAAAGGAAAGCTGGTGGAAATCCAAGGAAATCGACTTCGGACGACTTCGGACCAACGCCGCTGCTGAATCCGGTGATGCCACCTGCAACCGACTCCGTGATCTTCGCTGGAACGCGGCGACCTTCGCAGGCCCAATGCCGCTGCAGCCCCGCTGAAGTCCACGACTCCGTGGAAGTCCCCGCACCACGTCGTGACCGACGCCGCTCGAAGTGAGCGGATTCAACATTTCGCACAGACGCCGCAATCCCGACTTCGCGCATCGACTTGTTTTCACTCTTCACCAAAGGTACTGTACTTGGGGGTCTACATGACTCCGTGACCGGCGCCGCTGGTGTCGGCTTGTTGGGAACGACTCCGTCACGACGCCGTGTTAACACCTCATCGAAGCATTTTGCGTTTCTAAGCGCCATTTTTGAGTTTAATCTTTAACAATTCATAACTTGACTTGTGTATGTCGGATTTTTGTCATTTTGGTCTTGTTTTGTTTAGATAAATATTTACAATTCGTCTAAACCTGTGTTGTGTCATTTTGTAGTGTTTTCCTTGAGTTACTGTGTGTGTCTGCACAAATACTTTACACCTAGCACTCTGAAGTTAAGCCTACTGCTCTGCCAAGCTACCAAGGGGTTAAGCAGGTGTTAGCTGAGGGTGATTCTTTTTTACCCTGACTAGAGTGAGGGTCCTTGCTTGAACAGGGGGTAACCTGACTGTCAACCAAAGACCCCATTTCTAACACCTCAGCATCCAGAGAAGGGACAACAGACACATAGAAAGGAAAGCCCCTGAATAAGAAGAGCAATACAAGATTGAAAAAAAAGCATGCACAATAAGCAGTGGGCTGACCCAAAACCACTGTAACGATTGGCATTGTACACAATTGATCTTTCAACAATCAGCTACAACTGTCTGTATGTGAAACCTAAAAAGACAGAATAAATCCATAATTCACAAAACCCTATTAAAAATTATACTTAAGTATTATTTGTTAAACAATTGGAGAAGAATGCTCACTTTATAGAAGTGATGTTGAGCTAAGGAGGCAAATGGCACATTCAATACAACACATAGGGAAACACTAAAGTATACACCCATAGAGCAAATTATTAATTTTTTATACTTTAGGCTTTTTCCCTTTTTATATTTTGTTTTCCACATATAGATAGAAAACAACTGATTGCCCCATTTGTATTTGTGTTTGAAAATGGAAAAGTACAGAAATTTGATTTTGTGAGTTCCTATGGTTGCTGTCAGTCACCACCAACTGGACAACAGTTCTGTATACTGGTAACAAAATTAGTTAAAAAAGAACATTATTTGATATGGAAGATTATATAGTTGCAGATGTCACATATCCGCTCAACAAAAATACTGAGAGGAACATAGGAGATGGAGCGAGTAAAAGCATGGGCTAATGAAGCTGCAGAATTTTATTCTTCATTTTCACTTTCTGAATGCTAAATCGAGAAGGCAAAGTTCCATGCACACAGAAAACCTGATGCAAAGTTTAAGCTATAGGTTTACCAGGGATAGCTAAAGAAACTCTTAAGATAGGAAGTTAGTGTTGGATAAAGAGGTTTCAGTTAAGGAGAGTATAAGAGTAGCAAGGTTGGTGTTTAATAAGTTTCAATTAAGGAGATTATAAAATCTGCAAGGTTGATACCTAATAACACTCTCAAAACGGGAACTACCAAAAATACTGGGGGCATATGGATTGGTCCTTCTACGCCCATATTCTCAATAAGTATCCAAATACACAAATGAGGGAATAAACATTGATGAAAAATCATTCTTAAAATTTTAGAGTGCAACCAACACAAAGGAGGTGTAATACTAGAACTGCTAGAAACTATTTTCATTATCATCAATAAAGATCAGATTTCAGAAGTAATTTGTCAAATTGCTGAATCAGTACATATCTGAAACCATACTGTGGATTGATTTGTTGACTGATTGCTAATTTGCAGCATTAGAGCTGATGCAGAAGGCCTGCAGGGTTTGTTCCTTTTCTGAGATAGGAGTCAAGTAATTAGTACGAGTTAAGAGTATCTGAGATTTTGAATTATTTGAGTCTTGTTTTTTTTTTAACTTCTACACTGTGAATTAAAATTCTCACAAACCCACACTTACTTAGCCTTCACAGGATTGACGGAAGGCAACATTCTCATATTCTCTCAAAACTTTGCTGTGGTTTTGCAGTAGATTTACTTTAAGATGTATGTACAAATAATACAAAAATTTAAGCATTACTATAATAATAATTTTGCTGGATGTTTATCTACCAAAACATATTTTTTCTAAAATGAAAATGGGTTCCATACATTGAAAAAAATTGCACGTCTTTGGATTATATTGCTAACTTGTATTTTCCAAGAAGTGAAACTGTACCTTTGCTTTTTTAAACTCTGTGAAAAGTTACTGTGGTATTAATTCAGCAAAAAAAATATGACAATTACATATTTTACTGTTCTTGGATGGTAAATCTTCGACGTTAGAAAGGTAAAGCAAACGTCAATGTATGTTCCTCTTTTTCAAGAAGATGTCCATATAAAAAATAATATGTATTTTAGGTATGACTCAAACAGGGCTATTGTAACACCCGCCCAAGCCCCCCATTTCAGGCCAACGTTCTTCTATCATTAAGCAAGTATCCCCTGAAATGCTGGTGATGTTTTATGAAGAGACTTTGAAGTGAATTGCAACAACAATTTCAAGACCATTAGTTTTTTTGCAAATTATAAAAACATTCCCTCTCCAAGATCATACTTTTTGGAAAAAGTATTTGAGAGATGGATTTAACATTTATGAAGGCTCGGTATTTTTGAATACACTGATTAATCTCAGTATTAAACAAATTCTGTTAACTTCTGAATAAAAATATATCATGGCTTTTTCCCGTTACTATTGAGCACACTGACTCATTGTTTTATATTGTATTTCGAATTATGAACATATAAAAACAGAGGAATTGGGTGCTATTCATTGGAAGCAGATGTAAAGGATTTAACAGAGAAAAACGAAAATCAATAGAAATTGTGATTTAAATATGTTTTACAGAGCCATAACAGACTCCGCGTGGGCTTGTCTTTTGGTTCATCTGTCCGATTAAGAGTGTCCTGTTGGTTGATATGCTACTGGAAGAAACTCGTGAAGGTCTGCTATCGGCTTCAGCAATTCTCTCAGCCAATCTCACCATAAATACTGGAGGCTCAACTCCTCAGTTTAGTTTATCTGATACACCACCATGTATGGGAGATGTTTCTGCAAATGATTGTGGACTACCATGAAAGTATATCTATGGTGTCACTAACTTGCTGTCATGAGTGACAGGCAAATAAGGTCATTTGCTGAACGTGTGCCTGAGGTTTCCGCACAAAAGTGGCCTTTTCCATGACCTGTACAGATGCTGGAGAAACATCAAAAACCCTGAAAGAGCACTCTTACTTGAAGATTTTCTATCACAGCGAACTCTGTGACTCCCCTGAAACTGCCAACTCTTCCGAAACGTTGAGCAGTTGGCGTCTGTCATGCCAAATATTTATTTTCAAACCTCAAAGGATTCTGATGCTTTCACTTCCATTCAAGGACAGTAATGCTATGGGCGCAAACCACGCAAAGGACTCTAACTCCTGAATCACTTCCAAATCCTTTACCCTTTGCAACCTAAATTAAATCTGTGATTCTCCTCATCTTGTTCTCAAAGACACAAAGACGCACTAGTTTCTCCACAAACACTATGTGAAATGTTTCCACTATATCTTCTTCTACTAAATCTGAGACCTAGGTACCATGTTCAAGTAAATTGGGATTTAACATAATACCTAGGTCTCCCTGATGTTTCCAGCCTAGCACATGATCTCCACATTTGGTCAGGTAGACCTTGCCAGCAGTATCCCTCTCCTTCAATTCTATACTCCTGCAAGTAAAACAAATCAAATCATTCTGCTTCTTCCATAACCACCCAGATTGACGTCTTGCTTTTGTAACACATTGTTATCACTACCTAACAGTTATACACATGTTTGTCCACCAATAGGTTTACCCTTGCCACCCAATTAAAGGTCAAACAATGGCATGATATTTGTTGCTTGGTCAGACCCTTCATTCACTTCCTTAATGTAGGTGATTTGCAAAACAATCTTCTTCGTTGTTTCTTACCCTTCCCCCATCTGTTGTACTGTATCACTTTCATTAATGCCCCTGCAGACTCATTCACAATGCCAGAGGTCTTACAAAGCAACTTCCACTATTTGAATTTTCAGCAACTTTTTTAAACCTGTTAAAATTGATTCAGCTTTTCCTGCATTCTTATCCTGTTCACCCGCACCTCTTTGCAGCTTGACTTTCTTCTCATCATTAAGACCTTTTACCCTGGCTACCTCAAACACAGCATTGTTCTCACTTCTTTCCTCTTCATCCAACCAGAAACACATTCCATCCCTTCAATGATTACAATGATCTACTTTATATCAGAGGTCTTTATAAATTGGTTGTCTTGTATCCTTGAGTTATTAGTGTCTCATCTCAATTGATTCTGTGAGATTTCTAAACTTGCATGTCCTTGCCATCTTTCTTAAACACGTAGGCCCAGATTTCAGAAAAGTGGCACTTCATGTCATGAAGCTCCACGTTTCTTGAGGCCCATTGCACCCACCTAAAGCCACCATGTGTGCGTCATATTTAACTTATGGCACACAATGGCGCAGGTTAGGGACAATAGCATCTTCATTTTTGATGCTATTGTTGTACTTTGCAGGATTAGTGCCAAACATTTTGGTGCTAATCCTACAAAGTACATAGAGACCCATTAAAAATAGTGGTGTGCCTCCTTTTAACACCTGCTCTGTGCAGGCAATAGAAATGCTGCTAAAAATGGCACAGTGGAATCTCATCGATTCCACTGTGTCATTTTTGCTGGCCCCATAATAGGGGAATGCTCCCTTGAATACATTATGGCTGGCGCAGGCATAATTTGGCACAAGGGTTTACCAAGTGGTGCAATGCATGCATTGCACCATTTTGTAAATATGGTGTATGTTTTTGCCACACTATCGCTGTATTAGCATTAAAAGAGTGACGCTAATGTGGTGACAGTTGGTGCTAGGTCTTTCTTAAATTTGGGCTGGAATTTTCCCCTGTCAGTTTTTCCTTGCAGGCATCTGAACAATTCTGTCTCAAGTATACGTTTTCATGATCCAAAATGTTCATCTAACATTTTCACGGCTATCTCATAGTCATGTTGAGGCCGAACATTCCCTTCACACACAATCAGTTCCACAATGCTGTCATATATATTCCTCTCTGCAAAACATAAATTATGAAGCAGCACTCCTTGCTTCAAGGTTAGTGGGAATTTTACCCATTCCAAAGGCAACAGGTATCAGTGAAGTAGTCTCAAAAATTGCTTCCACCGTAATAGTGGTTTACCAGTTTCTGAAAGGAGCAATGATGACATGTTGGCCACTACCATGTCTAACTTCTAAGACAGCCAATAGTAAAACAATGTGTAGTATTCTGACCAGTTGCCAACATTCTCCACTCTGGAATGTCATGATTTCAGAGTGGAGAAGGTTGACATATGAAAATGCGTACGTTTGAGGTGGGCAGTTGAGTTGTTGTACGGGCCTGTGTTTTCCTTGTGGCAGCTCCTACTACAGTTTCTCTGGAATAGAATTCTCCTAAATTGCCTCGTGGTGGGTCTCTCCTTCTCACAGATCTTCCTCTCACCACATCCAGAGGAGGTATCACCAAACCCACTATTTACAAGCATTTCTGTACCTCTGTTTCTTCAGGTGAGGCTTTGACAATCATTGTGATGGACCTCAAACTGATCTGACATCGAGACTCCAGTTCATACCTTTTTGGTTCAGTTTATTACAATTTTGTGTGGACCCAGTGTTGCGCGTCCAAGAGCAAGCATTCTGCACAGCTTGCGATCATATGGAGGCACGAGATCAATGCACAAGACAGTCTTGTAAAGTTTCAAGGGAAGAGTAGTCAAGCTACACGCACTTCTATGTGTGCTGCGCGACAGCGCCTAACACATGCGCTTTCTGCTGTCCTATCTGACAGAGGTCGGATTTTTGTACTCAGCTGTTGAAATCAGGCATTGTACACAGGTACTGTAAATCTTGATACTTTATGTTGCTTATGGTGACACGTACACCCTATAGCTTCAATGGCATGCCTCAAACATTCTAAAAATGGTGGCACACACATCAGTTTACAAACTAACTGTGTCAATCTGCCATTTTATAGACAACACTGAGCACACACTGTTGAGGCATAATTATTCACTGTGACATGCACACCTTATATTTACACGGCATGTCACAAATATTAATAGGCATACAAACTGACACACACACCAGTTTATAAACTAACTGCTGTCAGGGTGACATTGTGTAGCTTTATGTGACGTATTATTTAGTGATATGTACATTTCTTGAGGACACACAGTGTGTCACAATTACAAATAATGACATGCACACCATGTTGAAGGCTTAACCTACGTCACGTATTTACATTTTTTTGGTCATCTTCTATTCTAACTCACACACATCTTATGTGAAGAACTATGAGCAGTTACATGCACATCAGTGTCCCTAATTGTTCACAGCATGCTGCTCCTCATATTGTTGATGTTGATAAGCTCACTGTATCCAAAATGTCTAACTAGTGGTGTCTGCAAGGGTTTTGTACTTTTCAGAAACTTGCTGTGTTTTTGCATTTGGAACTTTATGGACATCCATCAAACGAAGTGTCATTTAACCATTGTTATTGCATGGAGATGTTATTTTTGCACACTTAGAGATTGATATGTTTTATTAGTCTATGCTCTTAGGTTTATTGTTCAGAATGCAGTCAGTTCATCCACCTCCTTCATTCATGGAGGTGACTGGTTGGCCGCCTATAAGGTGGAAATGTTGGTTTGAATGCATTTGAAACCATATCTCGATGCTATTGGGGCCTCCAGGTTCAGATCAGAAAGAATGAAATCTCTATTGCTACACACTCTAAGGTTCAATGGTCGATCCTTTTTCAGAAATTTGCCCTGAGGTTGAAATAATTGAGAGAGAGGTGTTGGTTGAATAGATAGAGGCTGTAGGAAAACTAGAAAAGAGATATGACGTGCAGCCTATTTTGATTGTAATAAGTCACAAATTTTTCATGAGAAAACTGCTTAGGGGAAAATGTTGATACTTTTGTGTCTGCATAAAGAGGTTGATTGCTGAATGTCAATTTAAAATTTTTACAGATAGATGGTTATGGTCCAGAACATTCGATATTGTTCAGACACAGCTATCCAGCAGAAGCTGTTGTCTTTAGGTAATACATCATTGGATGAAACCCTGTGGATTGCCAAGAGCAGTGAAATGTCCCAACTGTCAGTAAAAGAATTAGATAATCACTTAGCAGGTATAAATGTTGTGAAACATAAGGATGTGAAAATGTAAGAGAAAACTTTAGAGACGGTTTCAAACAAAACAGATTATTTTTAATCAAGCCTGTAATTGCTTCAGGTGTGGCAATGTTCCTCATTTAAAAGGGAGAAAAGTGTGCTCTGCAAGGAATGTTCTTTGTAGAATTGTGGGAAAAGGGGCCATTTCACCACAGTGTGTCAGAAACGTTGGCCAGAAAAGATAAAATGGAAAGGTTGCCAATGTGGTCATTAACGCGTCGAGGAACAAAATGAGAAGTATGAGACGCGCATTGCTGGAGCCAGGGGGCGGCGTCACCACAACAGGGCAGGAGCCCTTTATAAACTTCGTTGCGCTCCCGCCGTCGTGGGACGCGCATTGCTGGAGCCAGGGGGCGGCGTCACCACAACAGGGCAGGAGCCCTTTAAAAACTTCGTTGCGCTCCCGCCGTCGCGGGACGCGCATTGCTGGAGCCAGGGGGCGGCGTCACCACAACAGGGCAGGAGCCCTTTAAAAACTTTGTTGCGCTTCCGCCGTCGCGGGACGCGCATTGCTGAAGCCAGTGGGCAGCGTCACCACAACAGGGCAGGAGCCCTTTAAAAACTTTGCGGCGCTCCCGCCGTTGCGGGACGCGCGCGGGCGGTGCCCGGGTGAAGCCCGGGCCAAGGGCAGGCCCGTCCTTCGCCCGTCAGCGCCCGGAAGAGGCTGGGCTGGACCATACCCCTTAATCCCTCGGTTTTGTTGCTGCGTCGACCAGCGGTGACCTGTGGTGCTGAGTATGTTTCCTTCTTTTTTCTCTTCCCCATTCTCTATTCAGCATGGGAAAGCGCAAGGTTCATTCTAGTCCTGACCTGGCTATAGCCAAATCCAAAAGCTCTAAATCCAACAGAGCAACGCAATTCCACTCCAATTGCGTTTCTAGAGAAATTGATAACTTAATTGAGGAAGTGGAATCCATCCTCAAGGAAAAAGAGGGTAATGCCTGTAAGAAACTGAAATCAGGATCTTTACTACCATTTTTAACGACTAGCTCCACTAAACCTACTGACACTCAGCCTCAGAAAATTTCAGCCCAGGTTGCTGTCCCTCCCAGCTCGACTGGCCTGGCAAATTCTTCCCTTTCGCCTGGCACTAGTTCTAATTTGGACATAATCCGTTCTGCTTCCATTGTTAATGGGATTTCATGTACAAATCGGTTCTCTGTTTTGGACCAACCAGAATTAGCAAGTACCATACAGCCTTCGCTCCCTGTACCTGTGCCTCTTAAACCCATTTTTGATCCTCCTAGTGATGATGTCTTAGCTCTGGTATCTAGTCTAAAGCGTGAAGTCGGGGAATTGAAGAGTCTTTTATTTGAGGTCCTTAAATTACTCAAAAAATCTGACCTAACTCCTCAGTTTATCCCGAACTCAGCCATTTCACAAGCTTCTCGGCCATTGGCTCCTGTTGCTCTGCCAGTAGACTCCTCACTGCCACGGGAAACGGTCAAGGGTCCTAGTTATAGTCATCATCATGGAAATCACTCGACCTCTGCTCAAGCAAATTCGTCACTCTTTCCTCTTAATCCGGGCCATTCTACTCATGTGCCCAACCGAAATTGCATCGACATGTGTAACGTCCCTCGACTTCCATCACATACGAGGGAAGACACTTCCTCTCTTATTAACAAGGTGTCGTATTGGATTCACCACACAAGGGGTTGTGGCTCTATCATTCATGTGCATATTGTCTTTGCTTCTCGTGGGCGAGGCCCTGGTGGGCGGGACACTATCAAACTTCATCTTGCCAGCCTCGCTTTAGTTAAAGGGATCTTGCAGATGGAAGCTCGTAATTTATCAAGATCTGACTCTGACATTTTTTTTAGAGAAAGTTTGCCTGCTATGGGTCACAAGATCACGTCCTTGCGTCCACCCGGAGCCAACCCAATTCCTCGAAATGCCTCTGTTTCAACTGTCTCCCCTGGCTTGTTGCCTTTTCCAGTCGACGGGGCTGCTTTGGTTTGCATCAATAAAGGTGCCTTCATACAAGACCCCGCCACCTCAGGGGATACATCTGATGTGGATTGACTATGTCATTCTAATTCTTGCAAACATAGGCCCATATTTATACTTTTTTACGCAAAACTGCGCTAACGCAGTTTTGCGCCAAAAAAATTAGCGCCGGCTAACGCCATTCTGAAGCGCCATGCGGGCGCTGTATTTATTGAATGGCGTTAGCCGGCGTTAGCCGACCGGTGCTGCCTGGTGTGCGTGAAAAAAAAGCACGTACACCAGGCAGCGCCGGCGTAGGGAAAAATGGCGTTTGGGCATCTAAAAATGGGGCAAGTCAGGCTGAGGCAAAAAAAACGTCTTAACCCGATTTGCGCCATTTTTTTACGACGCCCATCCCCCATTGAAATGACTCCTGTCTTAGCAAAGACATTGGGCATAGTGGCATGTAGGGGGGCACAAATCAGGCCCCCCTATGCCACAAAAAAAAATATAAAAAAATACTTACCTGGACTTACCTTAATGTCCCTGGGGTGGGTCCCTCCATCCTTGGGTGTCCTCCTGGGGTGGGCAAGGGTGGCAGGGGGTGTCCCTGGGGGCAGGGGAGGGCACCTCTGGGCTCATTCTGAGCCCACAGGTCCCTTAACGCCTGCCCTGACCCAGGCGCTAAAATCCGGCGCAAATGTGGGATTTTTAGACCCGCCCACTCCCGGGCGTCATTTTTGCCCGGGAGTATAAATACGACGCAATAGCATCGGAGTCATTTTTTAAGACGGGAACGCCTACCTTGCATATCATTAACGCAAGGAAGGTGTTCACGCAAAAAAATGACGCTAATTCCAAGAACTTTGGCGCTAGACGCGTCTAACGCCAAAGTATAAATATGGAGTTAGTTTTGCGTCGAATTTGCGTCGAAAAAAACGACGCAAATTCGGCGCAAACGGAGTATAAATATGCCCCATAATGTTCCACATGTCTGGGCAACAACACTTACAAGATCTTCATTCGGTTTGGGTGACAATACTACAAGGGCTTTACCCTGCACCACTAATGGGACTTCCAATTCTGCTCCCGATGCCGACTCTCGTACTCCAGCTTGTAGCATTACAAAAAGGAAAATATTGTCTTGGAATGTGGCTGTCATCAAGAGCAAATTATCTGATCCGGACTGGGGGGCTTATGTTGAATCTTTTTCCATATGTATGTTTCAGGAAACTTGGCCTATGGATTGTGCGTATAGGCAAGGCTATTGTTGTTTCACTAAAAAGGCGACTCCGTCCACTAGGGGAAGGGCGATTGGGGGTCTATGCACTTGGGTCAAGCTGACTGAAGTGGGCAGGGTAAAGGAAATCACTGTTGACTCTTGCGATATCCTTGCAATAGCAATATGGCCAATCACAGGCACTCCGGTGTTATGTATTAATATTTATAATAGGCCAGGCCCATCTAACCGCCAGACTGGTACTATTCATCTGTTGCACACATTTTTATCCGATCTTTATTCTAAATATTGTGTTATTATTGCAGGTGATCTCAATGCCCAAATTGAATTTGATTCAGCTTTTGTCGAGTCTATCCAGGCCGAAGATGAAGTATGGAATCTTCCCCCGCTTTCAATCCAACCAGCACCATGTAGCCCTCCCCTTAGGGTCATGCAGATAATAGACCTTGTAGTAACTCATGGCCTGCGTTTTGGAAATGGACGTTTTTTAAATGACAATTCTAGACCTACCTTCTACAGAGGCCACTATAGTAGCACTCTGGATTACGTTATTTTTGATCTGCGAGTCTGGCATTTCATAATCAATGTTGAGGTTGGTTCTCGGTACACTAGCGACCATGCCCCTTTACAAATTGAATATAATGCAACTCTTTTTTCAGGGCTCACTCCACCTTATGTTTTGGATGCTCCCAATGATTGGCTGGAATTATCCAGCAATAGGCGTGTGGTGAGATGGTCATCGTTTTTTAAATCCAATCTGCTTAATGATAAGCTTTATGACCTAGTCTCTTTGCCACCATCTTTTTGATGACTCTATTGTCTTATCTCCCTCAGAAGTTATGTCCTCTCATGCGACTCTTTTTAGGGATCTTAAGGAGCTCTTTACTAAACCCCACTCAACCCAAAACAAATCCTCCATGCCCAACTGTAAGTGATTTGATAAGGAGTGCTGGGAGGCTAAGAGCCTTTTGTTCAAAGCTCTAAAGCTAAAGAGCCGGGATGCCATCATACATGCAAGAAGGAACTATGCTTCTACTTGTAAGTCATCTAAACTTAAATACGAAGAAAAATTGTGGGAGCGTCTGCTGGAGGCAGCTAGTGCCTGTGACCTTAAACTTTTTTGGACCCTGGTCTCACGCAGAGAGCCCCGCCCTTTCATCTACTCCTGAATGTCACATTGATGCAGAATCCTGGCTCTCCCATTTTCGGGAACTTTATGGATCTTGCTCCAATCTGAACAACTCTCCTATTGATTCTTCATTGTGCTTTTCCCCTGTGTCACCCTTTACCCTAAAGGAAACTGAGCAGGTAATCCGTGCTCAAAGAACAGGGAAGGCTCCTGGCTTAGACAGTGTCCCATCGGACCTGTATAAATCAGATTTATCTGTTTGGACCCGGTACATTAATAGGCTATCGAATATTGTTCTGACAACTCGTTCTTACCCAGATACGTGGAAGGTGGCTATTATCGTCCCGATACAGAAAAAAGGAGATAAGAGCTCCCCTGGGAACTACAGACCGATTAGTCTATTAGATAACCTGCAAAAAATATTCTCTTTCCAGTTGTTATCCAGATTAAAACACTGGATAACAAAAAAACAGGTTTTAAGCCATCTCCAGGCTGGTTTCCGGGACAAAGTCAGTACCATTGATCAGGTCTTCCGATTTACTACCATCAAGTGGAAGACCGTAGACGCAGACAAAGGCCATTTATTTGTGGCCTTTGTCGATTTGAAATCTGCGTTTGACCTTGTCCCGCGTGCTAAGCTCTCGGAGGTCCTGAGCAATATTGGAGTTCCGGGTTCTTTGATTAATGTTATCCAAGATCATTACTCTGATAATTACACCAGGGTGCGCTAGGGTTCGGCTGGTGACCTGACCCCAGCTTTTTCTACAACGTGAGGTGTGAGGCAGGGGTGCGTCCTTGCGCCCACCCTATTCCTATTGTTTATTAACGCTTGCATCCCATACCTCTTAGATTGTAATGGTGATGCCCCGAATTTGGGTGGCCAGAAGTTCCCCTGTCTACTGTTCGCAGATGACACCCTGTTACTCTCGCGAACTGCCATGGGCCTTTCTAGATTGCTATCACGATTTTTGGAGTTTTGCAAAGACCATGGGTTGGAAATCAACTCAGCAAAAACAAAGTATATGGGTTTTGGGGACAATAGGTGCAAAATGAAGAGACCAATATACCTAGATGGTGCTCCCTTGGAAAGAGTGGGCACTTTTGACTACTTAGGTATCAAACTGGAAGACTCACACCTTTGGCATGCACACCGCCAGAAATCCTTATTGTGCCTGAAGCAAAGGGCGGGTGGCATTGTAAGATTTGCTTCTAGATCTCCCAAGTTTGCAATGTCTCCCGCCCTTGAAATATATAAATTCCAAGCCCGGGGGGGGAGGGGGTGGCTTTATATGGTGCTGAACTTTGGGGCCATTGTAACCTGGTGGATTTGGAAAGGGCGGAAAATAAATTTTTGAAATCATTGTTAAAAGTTCCTTCCAGCACTCCATCTCTGCCCATCCGTATGGATTTAAATATTTTTTCTATTTCGCAGATTGCTGCTTTAAGGCCCTTGCTATATTGGATCCGGCTCTGGATAACAGATGCCCTTTCTCCATTTCGTTGTGGGCTTCTCAAATTGGTGGGCAGCAACACTGTTAGTAAAACGAAATGGTGTACCTATGTCAAAGAATCCTTATTCCATCTAGGTTTTGGGTCCTATTGGTTGGACCCTATTTCCATTCCTAAAAATGCTGTGCAGCTACTGAAGGATGCTTTCTGGCACAACGCTCAGATTGTGCAATTTACTAAGATCGTTCCGCTGTCAATGTCTGATAATTATTTATTACTCAAATGCCACTATGAATTTGAGCCTTATATGGATATAGCATTATCTCCATTCGCGCAAGCTCTTTTTGTTAGATTCAGAATAGGGTCCCTCCCTCTGTGTTCTCTAACGTACAATTGGCACTGTTCCACTAATAGTTCCAAGTTCTGCCCGATGGGCTGCCAACGTGAAGAGTCTATCTCACATGTTCTCTTTTACTGTCATGCATATCACAAACAAAGAGCTTGTTAGATTAGCCCGCTCTGCAAATCTATAGGCGCCAGGTCTCATTTGTACGCTGAGAGAATTTTTAAATCTGATCCATCTGCTGAGGTAGTTTTACCAGTGGCAAAATTCCTCGAATCAATCTGGCGTCTTAGACTAGCAATTTTAAAGAATAAGACTGGGTAGCTAATTTTTAGATCTATGTATGCACTTTAATTGACTTTTTGATGTCTGATTTTAGTATTTAATTTTTAATATTAAGACACCGTTTTATTGCATTATTGAACACCTACGGGCATAGGGAATAGGGTCCTTGTTGTGTAGTACACTCTAAATTTAGGAGACATATATTGTGATAATTTTGCTCGAATTTTAAGTCCCTATTATCTCTTTTTATATTTTTACTGTGTTTATATTTTTAGTGTTCTACCAATTTAATTTTTTTTACAATTTATGATGCTTGAAATTGTACTTTTATGGTATGTTTTTACTTACCGAAATAAAGTTGATGATGAGGATGAGAAGTATTCCAGCAGACTAGAGAACGACCTCAGGGATATGGTTCTAGTGGGGTCCTCCGTGCCACAGTGGTGTGACCACGGAGGACCCCACAAACTGGATCAATGCTTCTGCAGACATTACAGTTGGTGATAAGGTTGTGAAACTCTTTGTGGATTCAGGCGCCAGAATCACTATCATTACTCAGGAGGTATTTGAGAAGTTGTGGCCAGATATGGAATGAAAGCCTCCAGACCATGTCCCGGTGTTCTATGAGGGAAGGAGAATTGACCTGTCAAAATTCTTTGAGGACATCATGTTGTTTGGTGGGAGGAAGATCTTCTGTAAAATGTATGTGGCACGCAAGGGACTTTGTATTTTAGGGTGGTTTCACCAGGGCCTTTTCAAAATTATGTTGGATCCAGGAACTAGGGAACAAGTGTCAGTTGTAAGTAAAGATATTGCTGAAGATCTCAAATACAAGTTCCCATCTGTATTCACAAGCAATCTGGGCTCCATAAAGGGGTTCCAGCACAGAATTTAAGAAAAAGTGGGAGCGATCCTTGTGAAGCACAAATTCCTTAGGGTGCCATTTTCAGTCAGGGATGATCTAGAAAAAGGACTAAAGTTGTTTTATGAGAAGGTTAAAATTGAGCCTTTAGGGTTTTCTTTCTGTTTGTCACTGTTGGTTGTCACACAAACCCATGGTGGAGGATAAGGGCCCTCTGTAGACTTGAGAAGCCTACAGAAAACCATTCGGGTGGACTCACATCCCTTACCCAGGATACCAGAGCTATTAGCTCAGGTTAATGGTGCAAAGTTTATCAGAAAATTTGATTTAGCTTCTGTGTACCATCAAGCTAAGTTAGGACCTGGTTCCAGACACTTAACCACATTTGTTTCACCCATTGGCACATTTGAATATTGTAGAATGCCATATGGGTTGGCAACTGCCAGCCAATGTTTCAAAGGATCTTGCACCAAATGTATCATGGGAGGAAGGGCATAGCTGCTTTTCAGGATGACATTCTTATTGTTGCATCCACAGAAGAAAAACACAGTGCCATTCTAGAATAAGTTTCCATGATGCTACAAGAAAGGGTAGTGTCGCTTGAGATTGACAAGTGTGAGTTTTTGAAATCTAAAGTTGAATTTTTAGGTCATTTGGTTTTGGAAGATGGTATTGAACCCAAGCTAGGGTTGGTGGAAGCCATAATTGATGCTCCCATACCCAAAGACAAAGCTGGTTTGAAATCATTAATGGGAATGTGTAAGTTTTATTCATGTTTTATACCATGCAATTATTTGCACATCAAGCCACTGTTGGACCTGGGAGGGTCATCCCCGAACTTTTTGCCTCCTTCTTCCTATTTTTTCTGACCTTTTTGTATTGGCTTTAGGACTCTGTGCACTTTAGCACTGCTATCTGTGCACTTTAGCACTGCTAACCAGTGCTAAAGTGCAAGTGCTTCTCCCTGTCTAAATTGAATTTGTGAATGGTTTATCCATGTTTGGCATATTTGATTTACTAGTAAGTCCCTAGTAAAGTGCACCATAGGTGCCCCAGGCATGTAAGTCAAATGCTAGTAGTAGGCCTGCAGCCTATTGTGCCACCCACATGAGTAGCCCTGTAAACATGTCTCATACCTGCCACTGCAGTGTCTCTGTGAGCAGTTTGAAACTACCAGTTTGACCTGGCAAGTGTACCCACTTGCCAGACCCAAACCTTCCGTTTTACTACTTCTAAGTCACCCCTGAAGTAGGCCCAAGGCAGCCCTTTAGGCAGGATGCAGTGTATTTAAAAGGTAGGACATGTACTGATGTGTTTTATATGTCCTGATAGTGAAATATTACTAAATTCATTTTTCACTATTGGAAGGCCTATCTTCCCCCATAGGTTAACATGGGGATTGCCTTGAAATAACCTTTCAGTGTAATTTACCATTGGGAGCAGATAGAGATTTTGTGTTTGAGGGGAGTTTCTCTGAACTCACAATTAAAAAATACATCTTTTGATGAAGTTGGTTTTTAAATTGTAAATTTGAAAATGCCACTTTTAGAAAGCGGACATTTTCTTGTTTAACCATTCTGTGCCTCTCCCTGGCTGTGAAATACACGTCTGGGTCAGGATGACAAGTGTTCTGGGAGTGAATTCACTTGAGACACCCAAAGAAAGAGAGCAGAGGTGTGTCATGTATATCCTGATGGGTCTTCCTGAGCTAGAGTGGAGGGAGGAGTTGACACTTGCACTTCAATCAGCTTGTGCCTGTCCTTACACAAAGCAGTCCCCAACCCCCTGGAGTTTGGGGCCTGGGCAGGAAAGGCCGGGCCTTGTGCTTTACAAGGACTTTCCTTTGAAGATTGCCTACTACAAAGGCAGAAATGAGTATAAGTATTGTGCCTCGGAGACCACAACTTCAGAACACTTTGGACTGAAGACTTTTGGCCAAGAAGAAGAGCTGGATGCAGTAGGATAGACTGCCACTCTGCCTGTTGCTTTGCTATGCTGGCCTCCTGCTTCTGTCCTTGGAGTGAAAGGACAATATTTTGTTTTCTCCTTCCTGCTTTTTGAGGTTCTCCGAAGGCTTGAACTGAGCTTGTGTCCTGTTAAGAAGTCTCAGGGACATCAGAGACTTCGTCTGCCAGTGCCTTGGCTCTCTGGCTGAGAGTCCCGACTTGCCAAGTGGTGCCAAATCCAGCCCCTGGACTCCTGGGAGTGGGTTCTGGTGTAACCAAGAAGATGCCAAGTGCATTTACTCCAGTGTGACTTCAGAAACAGTGCCACTGTCTGACTCCACACCCCTGCCTGCACCAGGAGCCATGGTCGTCTCTGAGAGCAATGACTGACGTCGCAGGCCAGATGCAGCTTCAGCGCCCCAAAAGTTCAGCCACAGCGTGAGTCCTAAGTGCCATGTCCCTGATGCCAGGGACTCCCAACTCTGACTCTGCTTTACCCCCTGTGGACCTGTTGTGCCATTGAACACTGCAAAGTTGACGCCCCACATCTTGACTTGCTGGATTCCTCGACCCTGCCAGATCATAAGGAACTGACGCCTTGCCACCAACACTGCATCACCTCCCCTGCCATCCTAAGGAACCAACACCTCACCTCCCTGCCTGGCATTAAGGAATCAACGCTTCACCTCCCCGTATGCAGTAAAGAACCCAAGCCACACCAGCTACAGTGACACCTCACCTCCCTGACGCGGTGCAAAGTCTTTGGTTCATTGTTTACTAAAGGTACTGTGCCTGAGGTCCGTGCAACTCCATGACCTGCCTGCACTCCATTGCGAGTAGTGCTGGACTGCAGAGAATAACTCCATCAACAATGTCGTCATAGCCCCAGTTGGAGCTATTGTTTTTCAAAGCGCTTGTATTGAGATTTAACCTCCAAAAATTCATATCTTTGCTTGTGTATGTTGGATTTTTGTCCCTTTGGTCTTGTTTTATTCAGATAAACATTGGCTATTTTTCTAAACTGGTGTGGGGCCCTTTTTTTACTGCTTTCACTGTGTTACTGTGTGTGTACAAATACTTTACACATTGCCTCTAAGATAAGCCTTACTACTCGTGCCAAGCTACCAAGGGGGTGAGCAGGAGTTATCTTAGCTGTGTGGCTCCCTTACCCAGACTAGAGAGAGGGTCCCTACTTGGAAAGGTGCAACACACTGCCAACTATAGAACCCATTTCTAACAGCCACTCACTGTGTTTTGAGTAGGTAAAAAACAGCTGGTGATTGAAAGGATATTGAAGCCATTCAACCCTAAGGTGATGTGTTGCAGACCTGTCAGTGCTAGCTGCTGTGGTCTGGGCACTGTGCTCACTCAGCAAGAAGGCAGTGTTGCATCAAGGGTGCTCAGAGGTTTTAATGCAAAGGTTTCAACTATTGAAAAATAATTGTTGGCATGCTGGTGGGCCATTCAGAAATTCAAACCATATGTGTGGGGAACTAAGTTTGTGGTCAAAACAGATCACAAGCCATTGGTGTCAATTTTGTGTGGGCAAAGAATTAAGGAACATACTCCGCACATTGCCAGGCTTTCTACCAAATTTCTTCAATTTCTTTTTGATGTGGTACACATACAGGGTGTGAACATTGTCAGGAATTACTGTTTATCCAGATTCACAACAAGTTCGATTGCGGACAAAGACAATGATGAGTCAAGTGAGGAAAGCGAATTGATTGCTTCAATTGACATAGAAGAGATGAGTGTTGTCTCTGAGGATGAGTGGAGGAGAGAACTTTTGCTTGACAAGACTCTCAAACAAGTTCTACTGTATGTGAGGAATAGCTGGTCATCCAAAAGAAATGTGGGGTTTTTATGTCAGCCCTTTTAGAAGATCAATGACATGTTATCAGTTGATGATGGATTGCTGATGAGAGGGGAAAAGTTGGTACTGCCCACAGGGGAAAGGTACAGGATTATTAAGTCTGTTCATGAAGGGCTTTTGAGTCGGACATTTACTAAAAGACAAAAAAGACAAACCTTCCGGTGACCAGCAATGAACAAGGAGATTGAGCAGTTTGTTGGGGAGTGTGTGATCTGTGCTTCATCAGCGAAAACGTTGATTGTGAGAAAACCTCCTTCATAGCCTATAGATTGTCATGGAAAGGATAAAGTAGGTATTGATTTAGTGGGCTATTTTGATGTTTAACCAGCACATTCATATTTTACTCTGGTGTTAATAGATTTCTATTCTAAGTGGTTGTAGATTAAGCATATAGCTGAACCAAATGCCAAGGAGGTCATCAAATTCTTGAAGGTTGTCTTTCTTCAAAAAGGTTTTCCCCAGTTTCTGGTATCTGACATTGGGGTTCAGTTTATGAATGAGGAAGTCAAAAAATTTGTGAGATCTGTGGGCATTAAAGATCTGAAAACGTCCTTATATCACCCCCAGGCAAACGGTCAGGTTGAGAGCATGAAAAGTGTCCTAGTACAATGTGTACTGTGCACTATATCTAAAACATTCATTGTCTGCAGGACGGTACTGCAAGAAAAGACCTCTTTTTGACATTGTTACCCCCACATTTTGACTGATGTATGATATAGCCTAGAAGTTGATAGTGCCCAGGGCACCTGCTAACCAGGTTCCCTGGGCCAGAGCTCTTTCCCTAAACTGTTGTGATGCTTTGGCACAATTGGAGACACCTTTGGCTGCCCTAATAAGCCCCTAGTAAATGGTACTGAGGTGCCAAGGGCAGGAGATACTAAGGGAAGGCCCCTGAGGGCAGGATCACTAATTGTGTCACCTTCTGGGGGCCTTCAGCCAGGTACATCCAGCACTGCCATTGCAGGCTGAGTGCCCTGAGGCATCCCCAAAGTGAAAATCTGACATGGCACGCTGCCTATGTGCCCTGTCCTCTCCACACTGCATACACTATAGGTAAGTCACCTCTCTGATAGGCCTTTCACCCGAAGGCAGGGTGCACTATATTGTATGTGAAGACATAGCTCCATGAGCAATATGCTACAAATGTGTCCTTGAAAAACATGAGACATAGTGAGTGAACAGAGCAGCCATTTTAAAATACATGTGCTGGACACTGGCCAGTACGAGTTTCACAGCAACACAATGGTCACCATGAACCCTGGGTTGTTTGGTATCAAACAACTCAGAATGATAAATCCCCACTGGTGCCAGTGTTGGATCTATTATAAAGTGTACTCATGGGTCACCTTAGAGGTGCCTCCTGCAAAAAGTAACTACACTGGCATGGTTGCTGACTGGTTCTATCCGGTCTTCCACTACCAGACATCCAATCTACAACCTTGGGGGAGAGATCCTTCTCTCTGGATTGTAAAACAATGCCCTTCCCGGGTGGAGGTGCTAACACCCTCTCCCTCAGGAATGTGCAACCTTCAAATTGCTTACCACCTTTAAAACTCAATGTCCAGGCCTGCTGCTAGCAGCAGATGGCCATCCTCATTGCAAACCCCAACTTTTGGTGGGAGCAACGGCGGGAAAATACACAAAGGGTAGAAGGAGTGGCCCCACCTGGCATGCACCACCCCTAAGGTGTTGCCTGAGATGTGGACACTCCATTTTATTTTCCTTCATCTTGAATGGAAGGAAAATAGCCATCCAGGTATGGGAAGTGACCCCTGCCCACAGGAAGTGGTCACTTAGTGGGTGTAGCCACCCTAAAGTAGGTGACCCATTGGTCACTTCCAGGTTCCCCCTAAAAAGCCCACTAAATACAGTATTTAGACGGCACTCATAGACCAGGAAATCAGATTCAATGGACAAAAGAAGACCAGCACCAAGAAGAACTGAAGCACAAGAACTGTGGACCTGCTGCATCAAAGAAATGGTGCCAAACCCTGCCTGATGCACCCAGGACCCAACAATTGCGCTGAGGAGTTGCAGGACAACTGGACAACTCTACAAAAACCCTAGAGGACCTCCAGGCTTTACCAACCACCAGAGAACTCCCTCCAGAGTGGAGGTACCACTCTAGAGCTTCAAGAAACCAGCAGGCCAGACAGAGTCACTTCACTGACCAGCCACTAACTCCCAAACTAGATATCGCAGCTGGACCAAACAACAACCCAAAGATTGAGGACAAACCCTGCAGTGTGCCAATTTTGGTGACACTGCAACCTCCAGCAGCCAAACCGTGCCAATACCAGTGGTATTAATCAGTCCATGTCGGACATCAAGAAAAACAGCACACCTGGGGCTGTAAAAGGACCAGGAGAAAGTCCCTGTTTAGGGACTTCAGTAACACCACAGACATCCCACCCGAGTGGCCCGGATGGCCTGTGGATGATGCTTGAAGCAACTTACACCTCCTGCTCCTGAGGGCATCCTTGCGCACAGCTCCTGGCTCATGGATTTGCTCTGCACCCGGCCGCCCTGTGCAATACACCAAAAAACCTGCTGTGCCTTAGGAGCCCCCCTCCTTGTAACCTTGACCCTCCAAGAGGACCCTAAAGATCCATCTTTAAACTTACCTGTTCCGTGCTTTTCCAAGTGGTCCTCCACAGTGGACCTTCACCAGATCCCACTGCTCCGCTGGATCAAGGAGCCGGCTGAACTTCACCAGCTGGCACAGTGTGCCCACAGATAACCTTAACCAACCTGCAAAAGAAGAACTTGGCAAACCAACTGTTTGATTTTATATGTATTTTTAAAGGTGATCCTCAATTGATTCCTATGGTGCGTAATTACGCATAAAAAGACTATTTGTATTAACATTCCAAAATTCATATCTTGAAAAGTACTTACCTAAGTCTGATGATCTTGGTCTTAAAATTAATATAAAAATCTCAAGTATTTTCATAAATTGGGCTCGAGTTGTTCCTTTGAGTACGTGAGTTGCAAGATTGATACTGAAAGGGCAACAAATGTTTTGCGCTTCCCCAGGATTGGCCTAACTTCTCAACCAAGCTACCATAAAAATTAGAGCATTAGGTGATCTAGTTTTTCCCCTGTAAACCAACATGTGGTTGCCTGGATGCCCTGCACAGGGTGCCTGGCTTTGCACACTACATAGAGGGCCAGCTTCCTACAGGTACACAGCATGTTGTGGTTCTATATTACCATTGATCACAAAAGTCTCGGTTTGAGCTTTTGAAGGAAAGGATTAGTTCAACAGAAGTATGCCCTGGTTGGATGGGTAAGTGGATCAAACAGGATGTGTTGTTGAGAGAGGTGGCTGTTGCAGTTAAAACTAAGTTAGCTGAAGCTAAAGCTAAACATAAGAAGTCATACAGCATATTCAACCTCATTCACCACCAGGTGTTTAAGGTGGGTGATGTGGAACGCATAAAAAGGTGTGTTTTTCAGAAAAGGAGAGGAGAATTGGGAGATCTGGTGGTCATTGGCAAAGTTATTGATAATCTTATAAGAGTCAATGAGCAGTGGTGGAGTACTGCAAGTGTGATCAAATGTAAGGAGGAAGCCGCTTGGATCAGGGTTCCTAGTCAAAGGGCCTTAATCTAGGTTCCAAGCAAATTGAATCTAAGCCATTTGATTCTCATGGGGGTAATCTCCCGCAGATTCAGGGAAGTAATCACACTAGACAATTGCATATTAAGTACAGATAGACAAATAATTCATGTGTTATGTTTAACTATATGGCTATAGTCTTTGACACTGTTTAATATGTAAGTTATACAATATTTTTGACACTGTTCATAAGAACTTGCTTTGCTCTGATGTATGACTTATTCATGTCATGTGAAATCTTATTGTTGATGTTTTGTATAGTTTTTTTTTAAACACATTGTCTGTTTTATATTATAAGGTTCATTTGTTTGCTTTGTCAAGGTAAAAGTAATGTAGTATTTCATCCAGGTGCCATCATTCTCCACTCTTGAATGTATTGATGATAGAGTGGAGGATGTTGTTGTATGAAAAGGCAGATGTTGGAGGTAGGAAGTTGAGGGAGAATCCAGTTGCTCTACAGGCCTATGTGTTCCTATTGGCAGCTCCTACTACAGTTTTTCTGGAATAAAGTTGTCTTAATTTACCTCATGGTGCATCATGTCTTCTCACAGATCCTCCACTCACCACACAATTAAGTAAAATAAGCTAGCAAAAAAAATAACAAGGCAATGTAAAACAGAAACCATTCTGTTCTCTCTCGGACTGTTCCTAGAGAAATTTATACAGGAATTGGCTGATGACACTAGTATTTGTATGATCTGAGATGATCCATACAAGTTTCAGGACCATTGCTCATAATCCACCACCAATGCCAAAGCTTCACATGCTTCATGTACCACATCAGTTTAATTCCTCTCAATGTAAAACTCACATGACCTGAAAGAGTGAGAGCTTTGCTTTTGAACTTCCACAGTTTTTAAAACAAAACGTTAGTAAAGGCAATTTTCCATGATGGGCCATTAGCTTGGAAACAGCTGGTTCAAACAGGCCTCCCAAAGTGCCCACAAATAAGGCCAAAACATTCCATGCATATGTGCACAGTTCCTTCAATTTCCTTTTTGTATTGTTTCATTTCTTCATTGAGTTTTTTTTATTGCAGTAACAAGAGTGGTACAATAAAGATACGTAAACCAACCATGGCGAGAATATCAATAAAGTAAACTACTATCCCATAATCCATCTGTAAACTGGATCCCCACTAAAGCAGTTAATATGTAATAATACAAACAAGGGTAAAAGACAAGCAGAACATGAACATTGATGGAGGGAAGAGAAAAAGAAGAAAGCACACATCTACAATGAAGAGGGAGGAATGCATGATAAAACACCAACATAAAAGAAAGCAAAATTGGAAGATATCTTATTCCAAACCTCATATGTGGGTCAATAATATAAGGGGATAAAGACTGGGGTTCTTCAATGGGAAGGGGTTTGGGAACGGAGCATATAGTTCTACATGGGACATGAAGTGGAACATGATACATCATAGACATCTGGGGTGTATGGATGAGTTTGGCATATCAATGTTTAATAAAAGAGACCCAAACCTCTTGACATATTTCAATTTGACATTTAGCTTTTAAATGAGGCATTAAAAACTTGCCATATCATACATGTTATCCAGCCAGTTCTGATAAGTGTACCCAATGATGCAGGATCTCCAATTTAGTCTCCTCTAGGGCAGTGGAAAGTGATCTTTCATCATTCTGGGCCACTGAAGGATGTATTACATACATAGATGTATTATCCAAGAGTACTGTCCAGGCAGACTAAGGCCTTTCCTCATGTGATCCCATACCTGCAACCAAAAAGCCTTCAGTTGATCACATTCCTATAAAATATAGACTATATTGCAATATGAAAGATTGGCACTGTGTAACCTTGCTGGAGACCAGGGCCGTTGGTGAAGGATCTCTAAAAAACAAAATAAGACGTACTTCTCATAATTTCCTCCAGATCGGTTAAATATTGGAGGAAATCTGTATTCTTCTTACTTCACTCAATGCTGAGGTCACAGGGCATTCACGTGAGTATGTAAAATGCACAAAGTGTAAGCTCAACTGAAATTATCACCTCCGTATTTGTGACCAGATACCTGCTGGAGACTGCAGTGTTCTGCATCACTACTGTGCTACTGAAGCGTCTGCTGGGCCAAGCTGAATGCTCGCTGCTAGATTCGCCCTCTCAGATACTGTTGATGTCACGTGTGACTTTCACCTCCTTAAAAGTAGGGCGCTTAAATAAAACCCCATAAACACACTTGCACACTACCTTTAAAAATGTAGACCCGTAGATTGGTGCAGGTTGTTATCAATCACTGCCCGATCCCTTTGCTGCCTGATAATTATGAACTTGTGGGATTAGTGGTGCTTTAACACCTGCCCCCACAAGGCAGCTCTCATTGCTGTTGTTTGTGTCTTTGTCACTAAAAAAGAAGTAGAACATGTTGATGTTAGCATCAAGAGTAGCTTATTGGTACAGAGGTAGACAGGAAAAGGCCAGGCAGCTGAGCAACAAGCACTCTCCAACTCCATCATTCCAACTGACATCACAATGTTCTATACCATCTCACATAAATTACTAACTGTATTAGAAAACAACTACCTTAATTGAGCAAACAAAGGAAGGCACAAATCATCAAACATGTTTCAAATACCCACACTTATTCTCAATTACAATCTAGGTAAATCACACAAAAATTAAATTCAGATAAAAAAAAATTAAGGGCATATTTACAAGCTCCTAGCACCAGAGGAGCATCACTTTTTGTGATGCTCCGGTGGCGCTGTTCACCGCGGCATATTTACAAGGTGGCACTAAGCCACTTTTTGTAGCTTAGGCCGCCTTGTAAATATGGACCCCTCCGATGCAGTTTTCTATTGTAGAGGGGCATGCAATGGGTATTAATGTGGGCATTCCACTGCAACACCCATTGCTTTTCACGCTGCCTCAGATTTACAGTAATCAGTCTGTGGCAGAGCCAACAACTAACCCCACCCCAGGGGTAGCATTAGCATGGTGCAATGAGGAGAAATAATGTAAGTATGTGTTCTGCGTTCTGCAGCACACATAGAAAGAAAGAAATGTCATGAATGATTGTTTATGTACAGAAAGATGTCCCTTGCTGCACATAAACAATCATTCAATGATGATGATTTGGTACCTCTGTGTGCTGCAGAATGCAGAACACTTAGAAGTGCCAAATCACCATTGTAGATTGTTTATGTGCAGGGAGGTGTCTCTTTCTGCACATAAACAATCATTCCCTTCAATGCAGGCATCCTTGCACTCTGGTGCAAGGATGCCTGCATTGGCGCTGGCAGCTAAATTTAACACCAGCTCTTCGAGAAATACAGGGCTGCACTGTATTTTATAAACACGGTGTATCCCTGTGTTTAAAAACTGAGGCAGTGCAGCACTGCCAATTTTAGTGCTTAGTTTGGTCAGTTCAAATTCAGTACTGTCACTCCAACCTCCCTAACACTAGGATAAGTGTTGGACTTAGATGAGATCAGATTTAAATTTCTGACTGAAACATAGGCAAAAGTAGGGATATTGTTGGACTATTAAGGGGTCAAATTCACTGTTCCCATTACAATTTAAGCAACAGTAGAGAAAGTGTGGGACTTTGTAGGAGTCAGTTTTACCATTTCTGCTCCAATGTAAGCAAATGTAGTGAGCAGTCAGCTTTACTGTTCCCACTTCAATCTGAGCAACAACAGTATTAGCCTTTGGGTGGGTCATATTTACTCTTCCTCCTCTAATTTGCACAACAATGGGGAAAGTGATGGACTTTAAATGGGCAAGATTTACTATTCACACTCCATTGTAAGCAAACGTTGGAAAATTGTTGGACTTTGGAGGGGTCAGATTTACTAATCCCACTCCAGTCTGAGCAACAGAAGGGAACGTGTTGGATCAGGTAGGTGTCATATTTGCTATTCCTACCCTAATACCCTAAAAACAAACATGGACAAAAGATTAAAATATATTTAAAAATGATAAATTGTTAATAATACATTAACAATTAAATGAAATAATTAAAATGTGTTCTATTAATACATAAAAAGTAATTAACACGGTTAACAAATGAATACATTGTTCAACCAATTAACAATTAATTAAAAATACAAAAATAATAAAAACTAATTAAATAATTTAGATAATTATTACATATTTTAAATAACTTCAATAAAAATTAATTCTAATTAAAAAAATCATATTTAAAAAAAGTCCAACCCTTACCCTCGACAAACTCAACAACTGTTCACTAAGTTACTAATGTCTAATTACTTTTTTAAAACCTGTTTCCTATGGAAATATGCAAAATTTGATAAATAAATACAGTCAGTAGAAATATAAAATTTAGAAGGTATACTAAAACAAATAAACTCAAATAATATTATAATATTATTAACATATGATATTACATTTCTAAAATGTATTAACCTAATAAAATGATATTTTAAACAGATATATATTCAATTTTTTTTGGGGATATATGCCTTTTTTTAAATGATATTAAATACCTTAAACATGATATGCTTACCTTCTGGAGACTGTTCTTGACATCACAAAATTGTTGACACAATATGTGCATATTATGATATTTTTTAAACAATATTTTGTCGGAATACCAAAAACACACCATTGCATGCAAATAGTAATTTGAGATGTGCTGCAAATATTGGGCAGCACCTTTATTTAAAAGGTAAGAAATTCAATTGTTATGTTTTTGTTTTTGTTTCTTGATTTAATCAATTCTACATAAAAAGTGCAATTGTAAGGATTTTTATTATTCTGCTGCCAGTTGCACATGATGTGTTTTGTGCTATGTTTCCAAATCAAATATATTTTCCAACTCTAAAACATTGTATAAAGAAATCAGTGGGAAATTGCGTGTTCCAACTCTAAATTATAATTTGTTTCATTATTTGCTACATAATTCAGACAGACACTTCAAAGCAGGAAAATTCTTTCAAAATGAAAATGCCCCCAGGTAAAAGTCCAAAGGAACGTTTTGCTTGATTGATGGGGCAAATGAAAAAACGAAAAATCTGTTCACATTAAAGAAGAAATAATACATCAACCATGATATGGAAATACAAACACAATAATGATTATTACCCATATACCCTACATTGGAGAACTAGACTGCAGATTACTTTTTTTTTAAATAACAATCCCAGTAAATACAAATGTAGGCTGTTCCACGGAGTTGGGCCACTAATTCCTAAGAGTGCTGTTTAAATGTAATTAAGCACATAAACATGTCCAAACTGTCACCTATCCTCCAAATAGTGTTTGTTTAGAAGTCTGATTATTTATTCAATGTATTTCTTTATTTTTGGTGTGCCACCTCGTCATGGCATTTTTGGTCGGGAGGGACGTCAGTAGTACAGTGTGTCATTCCAAACACAAAAGGTGATAGAAGAAATGCTTGCAGATAGCCTAAAGCACAGGCAGTTGATCTGGGAAACACTCCAACCCACTATTTTTTGCCCACTGTTCCATGTTAGGCAGAGGCCTCCTTATGCAAATCTATACAGACGCTGTCTCTCAAGGGGGTTATGCGTTTGCCTCACTGTTCAACCTTGTTTTGGGGCTCCTGTACTGTGAATGCCTTAACACCATATACACAACTTAAAACACTTAGGGGCATATTTATACTCTGTTTTCTCCGGATTTGCATTTTTTTTTTTACGCCAATCCAGCGCAAACGTAACTTATATTTTGGCGCTAGACATATCTAGCACCAAAATATTGGAGTTAAAGTAATTTTTTGCCTTTGGAAAACTACATTGCGTCAATGAGATGCAATGTAGGTGTTCCCAGGCAAAAAATGACTCTAAGGCCCCAACGCCTTATTTATCCTCTTATGCAAAAATCACGCAGGGGTGGGAGGAGGGGTCAAAAATGATGCTAAGTTTGCTTTGCACCATTTTTTAACGCCTAGGTCAGGGCAGGCATTAGGGGGCCTGGGGGCCTATTTCCATGGTGGAACACCATAGAATAAGCCCACAGGTGCCCTCCCCAGGCCCCAGGGACACCCCCACCAACACCAGAGGGACAGGGGAGGATGGGGGACCCCATCCCAGGTGAGTATAGGCAAGTACAGGTAAGTGTTTTTTGTTTTTAAAGTGCCATTGGGGGCCCTGAAATGGGCCCCCCTACATGGCACTGGCCTTTGGGGTGGTGGGAATGACTCCTGTCTTTTCTAAGACAGGAGTCATGTGGCATGGATGGTTTTGTATCAGAAAATGACTCTAGGCAGGTTAGAGTCATTTTTTCACTCTATCCTGACAAAGTCATTTTTTGGTGCAACACTCCCTTCTTCCATACTGGCAGCCCCACCCGACTAATGACAATTTTTTTACGATAGCCTACCCTTTGCACCAGCTTGCACCATTCCATAAATATGGTGCCCAGCTGGTGCACAGAAATGGTGCAAGCCGGTGTTCAACTTTTTGGTGCAAAACTGCGTTAGTGCAGTTTTGCACTAAAAAGTATAAATCAGGGCCTTAATTAGAAGAAACTAAAGGGGGGATTTTTTTCTAACTGCTTTCCTCTGACTTCCGTGACTACTGAACTTGTTACAAACCATTACCTTTGACAAAATAAAAAGTGCTGTGGTGCTAGACCGATGTAGGAACTAATGATAGTCGGAATATGTACTATTAGCAACATGCTGCTCTTGTTATTTTATCCAGATGAGAAGTGCATAATTTAAACGTTCACTCTTCATGGCAGGTTTCCACCATTAACTGCCCACTCAAAAAGGAGACAAGACAGCCTAAAAAGGTAGAGATGGATGTCGTTGTGGGATCCTACTGGAAGGTTTTGTAAATATAATATTGCAAGAAGTGTTATTAGAATAATGGAATGTGGAGTTCTTAGATCTCTTCTGCAGACGATGAATGGCTTATAATGCTCCCCCCCAGGGACCACCATTCCCATTGTTCTCCTTTATTCAATCCTGTTTCAATTATAACATTCTACCCATAATGGGTAACATATTGTGAAAGCATAATAGCCCTTTGTCTCCAGAGAAGCTCAAATGTTCTTATATCTCACACCCCACTTGTTATAAGAATAAGGAGCTGATTTAGAGTTCATGGAGTGCCCTGCCCACCAAACTGCACCCGCTTTATTCTGAGTCACTGAGACATAGGTTGTGTGACAGCAGTGTCACGGTTGTATGATGGAACCATGCATGCTGGAACAACGCATGCCTTAACAACGCGGTCGTAACCATGACCACGCTTTTTCTACACATGCCTTTACCACGCATGCTTTTACAACAAATTTTGTTGTAGAAGCATGCCTAGTAAAGGCATGTGTGGAAACGACATGTAAAATGGCACACGAGGTTCTTTCATGCTACCTACCCCACCCCTTATACCGAAACTACCCAGACCCCCCACTCGCCCGAGCCATAAAAAAATCTATCCCAACCCCGCCACCTTCCTCTTAAAAACTAAAGTACCCCACACCCCCAGCCACCCTGATCCCTAAAAAAACTACCTCAACCCCCCCACCTCCCTCTGCCCCATAAAACTAATCTATCCTGACACCCCTCACCCACCCTGATCCCTATAAAAATAAAATTATCCAGACCACCCACCCTCATTCCTAAAAACTAAACTACCAAAACCCTTCCACCGGCCCTGAGCCTAAAAAAAACTTTAAAAAACGTACCCAACCCTCCCACTCCTGCCCCTAAAATTAAACTACCCTGACACCCCTCACCTGCCCTGAGCCCTAAAACCTTCCCCCTAATAAGTAAACTACTCCTCAACCCTCACCCACCCTAAGCCCTTAAACTAAAAATACCCTGATCCCCTCACCCCACCCCTAAAAATGTAATTACCCTGACCCTTCCACCCGCCATGAAACTTTAAAAAACTACCCCAACACCCCCGACCCCTGCCCCTAAAAACTAAAGTACCCTGACAACCCCAACCCACCCTAAGCCCTAAATCCACTCAACTGTTACAAAACTACTCACCAACCCTGCCCCAACCCCACTTAACTCATCGGGTCCTCTCCTGAACCTTCCTCCTCTTCTCTCCTCGCTCTTCTCTCCCTTCCTTAAACCTTCCTTCACCCATTTAAAAATAAACTACCCCACCCCCACTCTAATCCCTAAACAAAATAATACCCAAACCCCCCACTCCCACCACTAAAAACAAAAAATAGCCCAACCCCCCCACCATAAGCCCTAAAAAAAAATACTTACACTTCCCACCCCGGCCTCTTAAAAAAACAAAAATAGCCCGCCCCAAAACCCCACCCAGTCCACCCCCACCCCTGTCCCAACCCCACTTACCTCATCGTGTCATCTGCGTCGTCTCCTGAACAACAAATGGCTTTTTCTGTGCCTTAACTACGCATATGCATAGTTTTACACATGCATAGTTAAGACACACAAAAAGCCATGTGTTGCTCCAGCAAATGTGGTTACGCTTGCGTGGGAAACGTCTGCGTTGTTAAGGACGTGAGGTTAAGGACGTTTTCCCAGTGCGACTGCGATCTCCACTATAACAAAACTTACTCTGACAAATCGTAGGATGTCAGGCCATCTGCTCTATTTATAGCAGACAGTCTGATGTTTTTTACTCTGATCATCACCAACAGGGAAAAACAAGCATTTTCAATGCAACGGGTCTCTCATTTGCTTGAGTTAGAGCTTTTAGCATTGTAAACTCCTAACCGGACTTTTCTTGCCATACAAATTACACGAAAAAATCTCAGCGCGATTGTGCTATGAAAACTGCAGCACGATCGCGCTGAAATGGAAAATGGAAAAACCTAGCACGATTGTGCTATGTAAACTCTAGCACGACCACGATGCGTAGAAAATAAAAAGATAAAGTAGTCCAAAAATCATGTTGAAAACATCGAACCTCGAATGGTTTCAGTAGTTTACTGGTGCTGTGTAGGTGGGCTAAACACCAGAAAAGGCATGAAGTATGCATGCCTTTCACAAATGAAAGCAAGTGGATTTGAAAAGGCAAGCCCACGAACCAATGAAAGTGACTGGCGTGACATGGGCGTGGTTAGAAGCCCAAAGAGAGATTACAGCATGGGACGGAGCTCTTTGTGCTCGCACATAAAAATGCCAGTTAAGAACACAATAATAAAAAAAATAATAGCTTCCTCAAAAGAACTTGTGGTTACTTCATAGGATCTGTCATAACAGCAGTTCCTCTGAAGGCATAGAGAGGTAATGTCTTCAGCCACCCTGATGAAGGGCAGGCTGCCCCTCTAAACTCTAATTATATTCTGCTTTTTCAAATGAACGCCCAAGCATTCTTGCATCTCCAGTGCTCCTTGCTCAAAATTTTGCAAGTGTCCTCTTTTCCGGAAGCATGGACAGAATAATTATCTGCCTGATCTTGGCGCCATCTTTATTATCACTCACCAGTATTTTTCTGACACCGATATATCAATACAGGTGATCAGAAAATAGTGATTTCTTGGCTGGACCAGTTCTAATGACACTCTTTACTATTGAATGAGATAACTTTGAAATAGCATCTGAAAATATAAGTGGGTCCTTCTTCGTGAACATTTTCACAAATAATCCTTTGATTTTGTTAAATGAGAGCGGCATGCCGTCCAAAGTGTGGTTAGTGGGTTTCTCTGAACCTTTTACTTGTCACAAGCTTACTTTTACTGCAAAAGCAGTAGGTACATGACTGTTCAGGCTGAACTTTTACATTCGATTGCTGATGCCTGGTAGGCCTCAATGACTTTCAAGAGCTGGAATGTTGCATTCTGTTTTGGCAGCTGATGATTTAAAGGAATGGGCTGGAGCACTGTTGAGTTCTCTCTCTTTCAGTGTTCTGCTCTTTGGAACTGAAGTAGGGGAAACACTCAAGTGATGAGATGCATGTGTTATTTCAGTACATAATGATGCACTGTCCCCTCCAGGCACAACTCCAAAAGAGTGCAGTTTGCATAACAACCCACATGACAGTCAAATTGCAAACCTTTAATAAATGAGAGAAATAGCTCTAATGATTAGTTTAGATTACTGCTCTTGGTTCAGAGTCAGAAAGGCGTGGGCTTGGTGTAAATCTCTTCAGATAACTGCATGTTTTCGTTTCTTAAACGGGTTAATGACACATCAAGTGAGCATAATCAATAAATGAATGAGCTCTTTTTTGCGTGGTCTCTAAAGAAACCGAAAATGTTTTACCGGGTTACCCTATGCACTTGTGAATTTCCAATTTTCTTTTCTTAAATCGATATTCCAACCACTTTGGAGCACGCTACTGGGCTATCGTCTCAAAGAAAAAACATGTTTGTAAAAGTCAAAAGTTCTGGGGTGTAGCAGCTAAATTGGTTGGCATTACCAATGCTGATTGTTATGGGTAAAATACAGGACCCCAGAAAAAATGTGACTCCGTGGGTTCTGCTTTTTCTGCATATTTATGCACTTGCCGCATTTCCGCTACAATCTTTTATCTGATGCACAACTGTAGATTAAAAAAATGTTTCTAACAGATGAAAAGTTACTAGAAACATAGCAACATGTGTTTCACACAATAGATGGCTCTTCGCAAGGTATACTAGTCATCTTTCCAGTGCTTATTGCAACATGTTGTTCTTATAAAGGTACAAATTAGGTAAAAATCCTTGCCCAGACAGTTAACATGAGTACAAATGGCAAAATACTGAAGTGAAACTGTGATCAAATGTAATATGTACTGCATTTTGTGGCATAATTCCCCTTTTCTTGCCACATAATTTAGACAACCTTGCAGTATAACTTTTTCCTCCTCGCTGCATATTCCAGTGGCCTGCGTAACAAGCACTTCAGTATGTTGGCATCTGGTTGGCATTTCATTATATTGTAACCACTGATTAAAAAATACAAAAAAGATTTCCTTTTAATGGATGATGGAGGCAAATAAAAAACAAATGCGCCAAGATTAAGTGTATTTTCGAGGCACAAAATATTCCATGATGCATTGCAAAGCAAGCTGTCCGTAAGTAGCAGAATGGTACGCCAACCAGCCAATTGCATGAGGTTTGAGAGATAGCTTATGCTCTGGGGAGGAGTCAAAGACGCTTACTAAACGTACTTATTTAAGGATTGTTAACAACAGTTTGAGCTTGCAGCTGTTCTCTCATGCCCGACCTAAAATCTAGAGTACACCCACAATGCGTAAGCATGGACCAAAAGTACACACGTACATCCATTTTATATAAATAGCTATCTTTTTAATCTATTAATAAGAGACTTCGGAAATAATATAATTTTACTGATTTTTAATATACCCTTTAGATGCCTTAACGATGAAGGGAAACCAGGAAGTTATGCAGGAATGATTGAAATATGTTTAAGAGTATCCTTTGTATTTGATACTATCCATATATAATGACATTTCATATCGCCAGGTTTCTTTCAAATTGTTATGTTTTTTGTTGTTGTTAAAAAATGATGTGGTTGGCATATATTACACTAACATAAATTTGTGAGTTGGCAGCACTGCGTGTATTCAGAGTGTATATATGTAAATTCCTCTGTATCATCCCTCCGCATTTGCCAGTATCATGGGAAATCCTTATTAATGGGGGTCCCTGTTGAGATTCTTTAGCACCCGTGGTTAACTGGAAGAGGTGAGGTCTGATAAACAGTAAAAAGTACAGCAAACCAAATATAGAATGTTAAGAAAGAAAAAATGCTAAGAGGTGTCAGGGATCCAAGACAGTAGATGCCTCTTTAGTGAAAGACGTCTTAGTTTCTCTGAAACCACCATTGAACTGAAAGGTGTGTATGGCCTAGCGTGCCACAGAGCATGATTTGTGAGCCAAGGTTCCCATTCTCTCAATTCACCTTAATGAAGAGCCCTTGGATATGAACCAGGAGACCTGGGCAATGTATTTAATTGAGATAGAGATCTGGAAAGCAGTTGTAGGTGGGAAGTCACAACTCTCACATCTCTTGCCTCACAGGTAGCTTTCAGAATGCCATCTGTGCTCTGTGTAATATATGTTGCCAACTGTGGAAAAATATGTTTTTATATTTTTTGATAGACTTCAGGCAGGTCAAAACACAGGAACCAGGTTACAAATACACCTTGAAACAAGAGGTTGCAGCACCCTGGTTGGGAAACATGGTCCAGACATACAGTATCAAGCTACAGTAACAAAATCATTGTTAGGTAATTTCAGATAGCAACTCTAATGTGTCAATTGACCAAACATTGATACCATAAACCTCTTAAATTCAAGAAGCATGTGTGTCGAAAACTAACACTGTCAATTGTTGGAGTTCAGAACATTTCTTAATGAAACCAACCTTGGGGGTTGTGCCTGGCTAACTGCTCATACGCTGTGGCCACTTCGGAGAGGAATAGGGTGCATTTCACAGGAATTTCTCTGAGGAGGACTGAACTCTGGGCTGTGCTTTTATGGAATGCACCACCTCAGATTGGAAATGGCACTTACCTATCTACCAGACTTGGCAATATAAGCTAGGGTTTTCCCGTGTTTACTATCATCATTTTGGAGCCATACCTTCATGGACCTTGGTGCTGGTATAGCTGAAGTCAGGGATGTAACAGAGCTCCCCGCAGCCCTTGCGTTGTGGGTGGGGGCAGCAGTCTTACTCATATTGAAGCCCTTTCTGATGTGAGGGTGGGAAGCACCTTCAGCATATCTTACACCCCCCCTCACATTTTGTTACATCACTAGCTGGAGCTGCCTGTTTCCTCCTGACTAGGAAGAGCATGTAAGCCCTTCCGAAGCTCTGTTTGACTGCCCACTGACGTAACAGTAGCCCCTGCAGCCCCATGGTGGCGGGGAGCCTTAATGTCTGGGCGGAGGCCCCTCAGCACAGTACACTGAGCAAACTGATAGGTGATTGGCTGGATGGGGATCTCCTCTGTGTACTTTGCATGGGGGTCCTCTCAAGTATTGTAACAAAACTGAGTCTGCCCTGGTTTAACTTGTGTTGAAACCCCCAGCACACCAAGGAATCCAGCGAAGTAAAAAGCACCATCAATGTCCTTTTATTCTTCATCAGATACAAGAGGACGACTGCCACAAGAAAATACCTCTATAAATGCAGGACAGGTGATGTGTATCCTTCACTTATGAATTACATTTGTTGTGCATTAAATCTTGCATGAAAGCCCTGCATTAAAAGGTTATTGTGGGTTGTGGTGTCTGAACAATCAGGGAGAAGTTACATTCTCCTCCACACTTTCTCAGATCTTGCTCTGATAAAATGGTTGGCTGAAAAAAGTCCCTCTCAGCAAAAACTCTCGGCTAGGCAGTTGATCCTTTTCCAGACTAGATGCTAACTCTTGGCCCAAACTCTTGCTGGACCTTAAGTCCATCTCCTCCAACTCTAAATTCAAACCTAACTCCCTTCATGAGTCTCTCTGTCTAACAGTCTCCGGCTGTTCCCTTCCCTTTCAACGCCCGCATGCCCAGAGCGGTTGGGCACCGGCATGTAGGTACTCCCACCGGATATTCCCTTTGGAGTGAGTGTGACTACAAGGGAAAACCCCACCCCCGGCATTACCCAGACCAGAGGCCATTCGCCCCTATTTCCGGGAGTGTGACTACAAGGGAAAACCCCACCCCCGGCATTACCCAGACCAGAGGCCATTCGCCCCTATTTCCGGGACCAACCTTATTGTGAACCACCTGTTCAGGTAGGCCTTTAGACTTCACTTAAAGAGCACCCCCCTTGGCAGTAGTGCTTTGGGATCCTAGACCCTGACGAATGCCCCTGACCTTCCAGCACATCGAGAGGGCAGAAACATGTTGGTCATACATATATATATTTTTTTAGACTCTAAGAGACATTAATCTCTAGTGAGCCTTTTTCTCCCCCGTTTTTAACCTTACCAACATGCACATCCATTAAAGTTTAATTAATTGAAATAGGTGACATGTATGGTATTTTTATTCTCACCCTATCTGGATCCCTGATATTTATCCAGTAAGATTAATTTCAGCACTCCCTCTTGTTCTTTTAACAAAGAGGTTGAGTCCGCCCAAGTAGTATCATCTTACTTTAGTGGGGCTAGGTGGCCAAATGATGAAGCAAGACACTATTATGTGTGTGAGACCACCTAGTCCGTAAAGGAACTCCCCCCCTTATTTAACACAGCCACTCGTTCTAGAGACACGCTTCACACATCTCTCTCTTTTCATCACAAACCCCTACCCAACCGGTACTTGTAATTGAGGGAACACTGGTCTAATTCCACCCTCAACCTCATCTATCCCACACTTTTAGTGGTTAATGGATAAAAGTTACACTGCCACGCAGAGCCACCTTGCATAGCTTTTCATAGACTTGGAAATATGGAGCCCTTTCACGCAGAGTACTGTGTGGAAGGGGCATTCCATGGGTATTGCTGTGAGTGTTACCACTCAACACACATGGAATCTGATGCATTCCCAGATCTACAAGTCTGGGAATGCATCAGATTCCTGCGCCACTTCAGGGTGGTGTTAAAGTGCCGCTATGGGGAGAAATAACAGTATTTCTCAACGTTTTGTCCTCTTTCTGTGTGCTGCCTTCACACATAGAAAGAAGAAACAGTCATTCCTGCCCTTTTGTTTTGACACAGGGCGGCGACGCAAAAAGGCTTGCTGTGCTGCGCCAAAACTTAGTAAATTAGGCTCTGAGGGTCTTATTTAGAAGCCCCTTGCACGAGCGTCACAACGGGCTTGTAAATAAGCCCCTGAGTGCCTTAAAAACCTTTAAAAAATGACTTAAGAGCGTAGATGCGTCACGGTTTGAGGAATCTGGGGCTGCGCTTGTGCTAACAAGTACTTATAAAAACGCTTCTGACAGGCACACCGCCTGCTTCCCACAGCACAGTAGCTGCTCCTCTGCTAAGTTAAATAACCTCTGACACATGCTTGCCAAGCGATGCCCCTCTGACATCAAAACATTACTCAAGAACATTCCTCCCAACAGCAGGTAGCTAGATTCAATTGCCTGGGCTGTCAAAACTCGCGGGCTGCTACTGCGAAATTACCTGAAACGTCTCCAGGCTTAAAATATGACTTGAAGGGATTGAGGCAGTGTTTGTCTTTGAGGTAACTCAAAGAGAAAGAAAAGCAGCCGGCAAACTCCGAGGATCAAAGGCCTGCTAGTGTTTGTGTTATTTTCTAGCCTATTAGACAGATTAATCCTTTAAATGTATTTTCTGTGAACACTTTTCATTTGCTGCACTTTTCAGCTGACTCGCAGTGCTTTTTGTGTCACAATTCGAACAATAGTGTGAGTCTCGACTGGAGACCATGTGAGCCCAGTCCGGCTCTTCTGAGCTATTTCAAATGTTTCAGAAACTAACTGCGTCAGAGGATGAGGGATGTGGCGTCTGGGCCGGTGATACCAGTGCACAAGCGACTTGTGAACGCCCTCGCAAAAAATAATAGTCTGGCCGTCAATAGATGAGCAGGTAAAAACATTTCTATCAGCCCAGATATTTCACAATGGCATCACATTAAATGAAACATCTTCAAGATGAATAAACATTATAAAATAGGCGTGTTGGTACGTGTTTATGTGTGGTTTTGCAAGTGTATGTTTTTTTCACCTTCATTCGAGTAGGGATCATTACAAGCTGCTGAAAATAGACATAATAGTAATAATAATAAAACAGTGTTAGAAATAGGGTCTCTAGCTGGCAGAGGTATACACCCTTGTCCAAGCAGACCACAATCCTAATCAGGGTAAGTCACAACACAATCCAAATTATCAGGTGTCCACCCTCTGGTAGCTTGGCACTGAGCAGTCAGGCTTAACTTAGAAGGCAATGTGTAAAGTATTTGTGCAATAAATCATACAGTAACATAGTGAAAACACCACAAAAATACACCACACAGGTTTAGAAAAATGGATAATATTTATCAGACTAAAATAAGGTTTAAACAACAAAAACCCAATAAGCACAAATCCAATAGCAGAAGTTGAAATATCACTTTTAAAAGGTTTAAAAGAGTCTCAATACTTAGAAATCAATAGTTGTTTATTTGTAACACACAGCACCTCGCAGGTGTCAAAGCTAACGATGCACGGGGACCGCAGAGGAGGCAATACATTGAAAAATAAGGTGTTATGTCAGATTTTTTGGTGCAGCACAGACAATGTGCTGTTTCTTTCCACTCTGCAAGGGGTGCGTAATTTTTCAGGTGTGCAGTCTTGGTTACTCACTGCAATGCGGGGATATTTTGATGCCCAGGACGATGCGTTGAAAATCCTAGATGCGTTGGTAGAAGGAGTAGGTGCTGCATCGACCTGATAGGCAAAGCATCAAATTTTCCATTGCAAGTCCTGAGCTGCGTCAAAGTTCTCATTGGGAAGTCAGTGCTGGGTCGTTCCGGTCATCAGTGCACCAATTTCCCAGCCGCGATGCAGGCTTTGCATTGATTTCTGCAGACGTTGCATCAATTTTCAGTGCACAAGGATTTTCTTGAAGAGGTGAAGTCTTTGTTGGCCCTGAGACTTCAGAAAAAAGAGGCAAGTTCAATGAAAGCAGTCCTTCAGCAAATCATTCCATATGAGTCCTTTGGGCAGCCAGGAAGCCTCTCCGATAGAGTCCAAAAGTAGATCCAGAAGTGTCTGATTTGGTGGGAGTCATACCAAAAAATGCCTTTTAAGTGAGGGAAACTTCAAAGACTGGTTTTGAAGTGCACAACTTCCACTTTCAGCCCAGTACTGTCTGCCAGGATCCCTGTGGGGGGTTATCAGTCCTTTGTGTGAGGGAAGGCCACTAGCCTTTGAAATGTAAGTGTGAGCCCCTTCACCCTTCCTGCCCAGTAAGACCCATTCAGTATGCAGATGAGTGCAGATGTGACTGAGTGTCCTGTGTTTGTGGTTGTTTGGATTGGCAGCACAAGGGGAGCTCCCAACCAGCACAGACCAGACATGGATTGGAAACAGGCTGTACGTCACAGATGGTAGTAAGTACAGAAAAATGCCCACTTTCTAAAAGTGGCATTTCTAAAATAGTAATGTTAAATCCAACTTCACCAGTAACCAGGATTTTCTATTAACACTCTGTCCATACTAAATATGACATGGCTACTCCTTACAGATCAGAATCTACCACTTAAAAGTATATGAGGGAAGTTCTAATGCTAGTCTATGAGAGGATCAGGACTCTAAGTAGTGGAAAAATAATTTATGTGTTTTCAGTACCTGGACATAGAAAACACATAAGTACATGTCCTGCCTTTTACCAACATAGCACCCTGCCCTATGTGTTACCAAGGGCCTACCTTAGGGGTGACTCATATGTAGAAAAAGGGGAGTTTAAGGCTTGGCAAGTAGTTTTAAATGCCAGGAGAAACTGCACACACAGGCCTTGCAATGACAGGCCTGAGACATGGTTAAGAGGCTACTAATGTGGGTTGCACAATCAGTGCTGCAGGCCCACTGGTAGCATTTAATTTACATGCCCAGCCACATGTAGTGGACTTTACCAGGGACTTACAAGTAAATTAAATATGCCATTTGGGTAGGAACCAATTTTGCCATGTTTAGGGGAGACGCCACTTGCACTTTAGCACTGGTTAGCAGTGGTAAAGTGCGCAGAGTCCTAAAACCAGCAAAAACAGTGTCATAAAAATGGAGGGAGGCAGGGAAAAAGTTGGGTGATGACCACCCTAATTCTGTCAGGTCTAACAAACAGCTATAGCAATAATGACCGTAACAATAAAAAATAAAATAACGACTACAGCACTAACAATACAATATATTTTTTAATGAAAATACCTTGAACCCGAAATATCCACACAAGTGTAATGTACTGCAATTTAAGCAGGAGAAAATGTGGTATGTAATGCTGCAATGAAAAAAAGTACAGCAAATTGTTTTTGCACCTTATTTCTACGTTGTTATTAAAACTTAAGTGGACAGGATTTGCAGGCAAGCCTATTGCATATATGTGTTGCACCCGGGCATAGATATGGGAGATATTTTTTGCACTATGTTTGCTTCCTCAATAAGGAACCAACCCAATGAAATTTGCCTGACAGTTATTCTCTCTCATGTGTGAAAAAGGGAGCAATCTTGGGGGCTTATTTACAAGCCCCTGGTGCCACCATTGAGTCACTTTTCCCTATGTAAAAAGTGATGCGGTGGCTGTGCAAGGGGCTTATAAATAATCCCCTTGGTTTTTTGGAGCTTTTTATGCAGGGAACAGGTATGGCACTAAAATCATTTTGTTTTACATTTTTGATGGTGCAAAACTTAATCCAGTGTCCCTGAAGCAAAGTTTGGAGCATGAACTGCATACCCTGTTATTTATTCAGCAGGCAGTTAAACCAGAGCATTATCCGTTTGCACCTTTTTCGTTTCTCAGTTTTATATTCTGTGCATTTCGAATGATGTCAGATTATGTTCTAATTCATTGAAAAAAAATATGATGAATTAAAAATTGCAGTCCTTGGAGCTGATCTAAAAAAGAAAGTTGATATATATTTTAAATTATTTAAAAAGCAATTGCATCACTGAGCTCTAGTACAAATTGATCATTTGGCAGTACATGCAGGGGACAAAGGGATACACAGTGATAGTTTGTATGACTAGAGTATGGTGGCTTTACCGAAATGAGGGGTGGGCAGAACTTGTGGGATTTTACTCTGCAGAACTCTGGGGAGTTACATATATACTCTATAAGATTACGTAGAGTTCTGCTAATGGGCGGAAAAATGCACATCAGGTTGCTTGTGCTGCAATTTAGTGCAGGTACAGTGTTCCACGCTGAAAAATGAGCGAGAACTCTACCCTGCAGTGAGCAAGAGCGCATGACCATTCTAGTAGAATATGCTGTTGCTTGAGTATAAAATCTACTTTAGAAGCAACCCTCTGGCTGCGCCTGTGACTGCTCATGACGGCCCGCAATAGAAAATAACCCCAGAAGTCCTCCAAGCGACTGTAAATAATGCTAGAGGATGCCAAACCTCACTAAAATGTGCTCGTCAGCTCATATTTCTGGAGAGTCGTGTGAGAACAAATTCTGCCATGCATCGATTTGCAGAATTTGGCCGGCATTCCCCATTACAAGAGTAACACAGTCTCCATATTTTGCCAATTCTGCAAGCAGAAAGAAATCTCACAGCGCCTATACCCAGTGCTTTAAATGGATATATAAATGTGTTGGTACTTCATAACAAGAGTACCTGTTTGCTATCCAGAAGTGCTGGCACTCTGCCGTTAAAAGTATTGCACAAGTGCTGATAAGTACAGGTACTCCCCCTCTCAAATTATAGAAGTGCAAACAATCCGTACCACACTGCATCTGGCAATTTAAAGCCCAGACTTTACCCTTTCAGATCACCACGACTTGTACTTATGCATTCTTAATTTTTGAAGCCAACTCCTTCTCTCTACCCCGATTTTGTGCAAAGGTGCAGGTTGGCTCATTGAGTCAGATGCTCTCCTCTAAAACAAGAGGAGACAACAGGTCATGGCTTCCATTACCAGCTAATACCAATTATATTGTGGTCGTACTGCAACTCTTCCCCAATTTTGGGTTCTAAAAGCATGGCATCCTGTATTTTGTTCCCCACACAAATTTCATCAGGTGCTACTTGGTAATATTTGTGGAGGGGAAATATCTGTTAAGTATAAACATTCTGAAAATCTTGTAGACTCGATTCTGATTAAATTCTCCATTGCATGCAAATTTGAATTACCAGGGCAATGTAGATTTTCCTAGTTTTAATGACGGAAAGTCTTAATTTTATTAAAGACACGGAGGCGAGTATTATGCGTTCTTTTCTTGCTTTAATTTAAATAGCAGCAAGTGAAACTACAAATCCCATGGGCGTAAAGAACACAAGCCAATGGGAAACAATCTGAAGTCCATAAATCAAGAACCAATGACATAAGAGTAACTATATTGTGACGTAACTGGACTGCGAACAGCCCTCTTTTCTTGCGCTTGACAATCAGCTGGTACGAAATAAAGGAAAAATAGAAACCAGAATGAGAACAGCCATAATAAAAGATAACAGTTCGGAACAAAAATTCATAAGTCCAGGAAACTGATGGTGGAGCGTCGCACACTGGTGATCCGCAAGGCTGAGGAGAGGATAAGAAGATGTTGATGGAGCATCCACGTTATGACTGGAAGGATCAGATAGCCGGTTGAACCGCCGATGTTGACACTAAAGGGAAGGGAATAAGACAGAAAAAGTTACCACAATCCGGGTGGGATAATACTCGCCTCCGTGTCTTTAATAAAATGAAGACTTTCCGTCATTAAAACTAGGAAAATCTACATTTTATGACAAGACCGGAGGCTCCTATTATGCGAGTTTAAAGCAAATTAATGACATTTGAAGAAACATTATCTACTGGTTTACAATAAAAGACTCTAAAAACATTATCATTAGACCAATCTGCAGATCTAAGAATGTCCTCAAGACGGGAACCCGTCCAAAAAGCTTTGGAAGCCATAGCACCCCTGGCAGAGTGAGCACCAAAAATAGAAGTGTCAATCCCAGCCAAAGACATAATCCATTTAACCCAGCGAGCCAAGGTGGCCGAAGACACCGGCTTGTAAGGTTTCCTGAAAGAGATAAGTGATTGAGTAGCAGAGGACGTTCTTAGATGAGCAGTCATGAATTCATAAGCTTTTAAACATTGAGCTACACATAATTTAGGACGATCCGGAAAATAAGGGTAAAAGACAGAGTGTAAATTCGATTTTGTTCTTCTAGACACAGTAAAAAGTACACCAGATGGAGTAAACTGTCTTGCAGAAATATCTAGCGCTTTGACATCAGCAATACGTTTAATGGAAATAAGACACAACAACATGGTGAGTTTAGCCGACAACATCTTTAAAGAAAGGGAAGAATTGTCAGGCCAAGCTAGGAAAAAATTTAGAACCACATTAACGTCCCATAAAAAATTGTACTTGGGTAACGGAGGATTGGCAAACTTTACTCCCTTTAAAAGTCGGCAAATAAGAGGGTGTTCACCCACCGGTTTTCCGTTAACAAAATGGTGATTAGAAGAAATAGCTGACCTGTACAGGTTAATAGTACGGTAAGCTTTCCCCTTACTGGCTTCAGCGGCAAGGAAATTCACTATAAAAGTGACATCTGACGAAAAGAAATCGATGTGTTTTCCCAGACACCAGCTATGCCATAAAGCCCAAGCTGACTTGTAAGCCTTTGTTGTTCCGGGGGCCCAGGATTGCCTGATATATGCCGAAGCTTGTGACGAAATGAGAGGGAAATGTTGGGAACTCCCGAAATTTTCCATGCTGAAAGAGAAAGGAGGTTGTCGAGAATGAGGTTGTGTGGGCGTTGCAGGGGATCCAAGAGAAGATCTGGAAAAGAAGGGATGAGAAACGGAAAATCTATGGATAACTCCAGGAGAGTTGGAAACCAAATCTGGGATTGCCAGAAAGGGGCGATAAGAATTAAAGTAGCCTCCTGGCGGCGGACCTGAGCTAACACCCTGCTGATCATGATGAAGGGAGGAAAAGCGTAAGAGAGGGACTTGGACCAATCTTGGAGGAATGCATCGGAGGCCAGGGCCAAAGGATCCGGACGCCAACTGAAAAATTGAGGTAGTTGAGTGTTGAGACGAGATGCGAATAAGTCGATCGTCATAGGTCCCCAATTGTTTTGAAGGAAATTGAAGACCGTGGGATGTAGCATCCAATCGCTTGAGTCGTGGAGATGACGAGAGTGCCAATCGGTGACAGAATTGAGAATTCCCGGAAGATATTCTGCATGAACCGAAATTTGGTTTGAAAGGCAGAATTCCCAAAAGCTTTTTGCTAATTCTGCTAGGGGTTTGGATCTCGTACCTCCGAGATGGTTTATGTAACGTACCGCCGAAATATTGTCCATCCTGAGAAGGATAGCGCAACAGACTTTGTTCTTTGCCAGGCTTCTGATTGCAAAGGAGCCTGCAAGCATCTCTAAACAGTTGATATGCAACTTGGACTCCTCTAATGACCATAAACCTCCAGTCGAGATTGGACCACAACGGGCCCCCCAGCCGGTAAGGCTTGCATCTGACTCTAATACAAGATCTGGGGCTGATGGAAAGATAGTTCTCCCGTTCCAGGCATCTAAATGGTCTGTCCACCATTGCAGCTCTGTACGGGAATCGTAGTCTAGAGGAATCACGTCTGCATAAGAAAGCCCTTTGCGTAGATGTTGAATCTTTAAGCGCTGAAGTGCCCGGTAATGTAGGGGACCTGGAAATATGGCCTGGATGGAAGATGAGAGGAGACCGACGATGCGAGCGAGTGTTCTTAGTGAAATGGACGAATGACGCAAAACTTGAAGGATCTCTGACTTTATAGATTTTATTTTTGCCGGGGGAAGAAGAAGGGTTGCCGACACTGAATTTATCAGAAACCCTAAGAATTCTATACTTTGGGTAGGATGAAGAAGAGATTTCTCCTTGTTGATGATGAATCCCAAATCCGAAAGGAGGGAACAAGTGAGATTGAGATTTGTGATGAGTAATTGTGGGGAATGACTCATGAGAAGAATATCGTCTAAGTAAATGAGGAGTCGTACACCCCGAGCTCTGAGGTGTGCTACCACTGGTTTCAGGAGTTTGGTGAAACACCATGGCGCTGATGAAAGACCGAAAGGTAGAGATGTAAAGTGGAAGAATTGATCGATCCACTGAAACTGGAGAAACTTCCTGTGTTCCGGATTTATGGGGACGACCAAGTAGGCGTCCTGTAAATCCAAGCGAACCATCCAATCGTTCTGCAACAGGGAATCTCTGAGATGGAGAATGGTTTCCATCTTGAAGTGGCGGTAGACAACAAACTGGTTGAAAGACTTGAGATTGATAACCGGTTGCATTTTCTTGTTCTTCTTTTGAACCAAGAAAATGGAACTGGTGAAGCCCGCAGGATCTGGATGGGTGAGAGCGATGGCTTGCTTCTGGAGTAGGGATTGAACCTCCGAGGAAATAAGAGCGGACATGTCTGTAGAGAAATGAGGAAGCGGAGGAGCGGTGCATTGTACTGGCATTGAATAAAATTCTATCATGTAACCCTGAACGGTGTTTAGAACCCAAGGGTCTGAGGTGATTGATTGCCAATTTGGAAGAAAATGGCGGAGACGACCGCCCACAGAGACATGAGAATGAAACAAATTTACCTGTTTGATTGGTATTTCTGGTATTTTTGAAACCTCTGGAGCGGAAGCCTCTGGACCTTTGCGGGTAAAACTGGGGTCTGAAGTCTTGATATCCTGCGTTGAAATTGCCACGGGAGCCTTGAGTGTAATATGGTCGGCCGGCAAAGCGGCTCCTGCCTCTGCCGGCCCTGGCAAAAACCCGTTGATGAAATACCTTCTTCAGAGACTGTTGGGCCTTGTCGAGCGACGTGAAGGTGGCAACGTATTTACCTATTTCCTTAATGAAATTATCACCGAACAGGAAACCCTCTGTTTTTGTCTGAGGTTGCAGTGTGGCAAGGTGGACCAATTTAGGATCTAATTTAAGGAGGATGCCTTTACGTCTTTCCTGGGAAATGGCCGAATTAGCGTTTCCCAAAAGGCAAAACGACCTCTGGACCCATAAAGACAGTTCTTCTGGATCAATAAAAGACCCGTCTATCCTGGCCGATTCAGCCATGTCAAAAATCCTCGTAAGAGGACCAATAGTATCCAGTAGCTTATCCTGGCAAGAGGACCAGGCTTTATCGATCCCTTTTCTAGGATCTTTGCCAAACCTAGTGAAAAAGGTTAAAATGGGTTGATCTATGACAGGGGTAGTAGAGGATTTGTGTATCAAAGAGGGGCGAGGACACTCTGATTTGAGCTTGGTTCGAGTCTGCTTGTCCAAAGAACTAAATAGTTTGGCTGACACGTATTCTCCAACATGAGCTGCCGGATACCATTCGGTCGAATTGGGATGTAAAATAAATGAAGGGTCAAACATAGGTACCCCTTCGCAGTCGAGAAGAGGATTTGAAGTGCCTGCGTTGGAAGAAGAAAGTTTTGACTTTTTAGGAATGGGTGAGGAATCGACATCATCATGGTCAGATAGATTAACATCTGAATCTGCGTCAGGTACGTCATCATCGGTATTCGGAATGGAAGAAATAATTAAGGGGGGAATAACATGTTTAGTTTTAGCTTTGCGCTTAAGCGCTGCTTTTTCTGAAGAGTTATTCTCCTTAATCGGAGTCTTTTGAGGAACCGCGTCCTCTGCCATGGGTGAGGAAACCTCACAAGTCTTTTGCGCCGTTTGTTGAACATTTCTTAGCTTAGGAGAAAGGCGCTGTCTGCAATCCCCTGCAGACTGGGCGGAAAAAGTCTTATTAAACATCTTTAAGACAGAACATTCCAGATTTTTTGACAATTTATTCATGGAAGTATTAACAGCTTGCTGTACTGAATTTTGAATAAATATATTAATGTCTTGTTTAATGGCAGACACTTCCTCCTGGTCAACCTGGAGAGAAGTGGAATTGCCAGACTCCATTATAACTAAATAAAGCCCGAGGACAAAGCAGACTGGAACAAGGTAGGCAAAAAACCAAATGGGCGCTTGAGGGTTAATATGCAGGCTGAAGACTGAATAAATCAATAAGCCCTGCCTCAGGGTGGAACCCGGAACCTTTGCTAAAGCGAGCGGCAGGAAAAAAACTACGTCAGGAGGAAGAGGCAACTCAGAGAAATGCCGGCCGTTGTGTAGAGAAAACGCTGACTGAAGCAGGACGCTCCTATCTCCTTGGGCGCGAGCCGAAAAGACGGTTGGACGCCCAAGGAGACAGGTAAGCCGCCGCGCGGCGGAGCGCAGCGCCCGCGCGAAGCAGCAGCGCGGTAAGCCGTCGCGCGGCAGAGCGCAACGCTCGAGCGAAGCCAACTTTAACTGGAAATAATAAAACAAACGTGCGGCAACATGCCGTCTAAATAAGGAAGACCAAGGCAGCAAAAAATTAGCGTAATCAAGCGTAATTAGCGGTAACAAATAAATAAAGCAATACTAAGGCAACAAGTACAATATTTCTTATCAAAACACGGAGAAAGAAAGAAAACACGACTTAACTGGCTGCGAGCAGCAAGAAAAGAGGGCTGTTCGCAGTCCAGTTACGTCACAATATAGTTACTCTTATGTCATTGGTTCTTGATTTATGGACTTCAGATTGTTTCCCATTGGCTTGTGTTCTTTACGCCCATGGGATTTGTAGTTTCACTTGCTGCTATTTAAATTAAAGCAAGAAAAGAACGCATAATAGGAGCCTCCGGTCTTGTCATAAAATTAGAATGACTTGGTGGAGACTGTACGGCGTCAAGCAGTAGTTGATCAAGAATATAACATTAGTGGGCATGGCTAAGATGGCAGATGGGCCGGTTGCTCCATAATTGAGCTCCCGGATGGCCCTCACTAGAATCCTGAATAATTTTTGCCAATGTCACAAACATCTCACCGTCTATCCATGCTGGCCTCCCCAGGCACGTGAGAGACATTGATTGATCTTTGGGGACACTGAGTGAAACAAATCTGGGTAATGTAGTGGTGACGACAGCAGCTCCCTAGATCTACGACTAAGAAATCGAGCCTACAAGCCTAAGTGAGATTCACCAGGGCCTTGATGCAGCAGGTTAACGGCAGCTTGTGTGGAGCTTCCCTGGGGTGAGAATTATGCTGCTGGCTGAGCACTGGGGCAGACGTGTTCACTGCAGCAGACTGCTGAATGGCTGATTGGGGCTCTGGAAGCCAGAGGAGTTTTAAGCAACCAGGGACACCTAAATCAGACTGAGGCCGGGGGAGCAAGAGGTGAATATTTGGGCACAGCATGTCAGCTACTGAGCCTGTACCTGCCAAGGCCTGGATGTGCCCCCCTCCAGGGAAGTAAGAGACTTTGGGGGTTATTACAACTTTGGAGGAGGTGTTAATCCATCCCAAAAGTGACGGTAAAGTGACGGATATACCACCAGCCGTATTACGAGTTCCATAGGATATAATGGACTCGTAATACGGCTGGTGGTATATCCGTCACTTTACCGTCACTTTTGGGACGGATTAACACCTCCTCCAAAGTTGTAATAACCCCCTTTGTTCCTGTTGTGATGTGGTGAGGGTGTCTGGAGGAGAGGACGAGGGACAGAGGAGATGCCCTCCCAAGGACCTGCAAGGAATCTCCAGGCCTCTGCTTCACCGGTCCACATGGTGGTGAGGCATCTGAGGGGCAGATAGGGAGGGGCCTGGGAGATGCTCAACCGGACTTTCCGGACACGTGTGGTCCTTGTGGACTCTGCCTCGGTGGGCTCCTGTTTTTTCTTCTCCCTCCTTTCCCTCCACCTAGTGCTCCACCCCTAGGCCCAGATCTGTGGAGGTGAAGCAGTGAGAGGTTGGAGAACCCAGTCTGAGCCCCCAAGACATGAGACCCCAGTTCTCTGGCAGAGTCACAACAGGGAGTGAATTTACTTAAATCTGACTGAACCAGTTCCCACCCCAGGGTGAGGTGACAGATGACGTCTGACAACCTGTCCCTCAGGCCTCAGGTGGGGAGGAGCACTTGTACTTGGAGATGTCGAGTGCCCCCTCCCCCTGTGGAAGCATAATGGAGACTGAACTTTAGGAGTTTGAGCAAATACTGCCATGGTTGGGTGACAACAATGATGCAGACACACAGCCTGCGATCTCCATTCTTGCTGGCTTTGGGGTCTGGATTTTTCCTTTCTACTCCTACCTGGTTGATCTTGGGGATTGTACTGTCCCACTGGGGTGGACTGAGGCTATGACCTACATTTGGTGTTCTGGTCTATGAGCTGGGAACAATATCACAATGCAGAACTTCTGTGTGCAGTGTCCCACTTGTGGAAATGGCTAAGGACTAGAACCCCAAGCTAGACTGTTATACGAGAGTTCGGACACCACCACCAGAGGCTGCTCCACAGCCCATGCCAGATAATAATGCATTGTTTTTAGCTATTCAGACTTCCCAGGAGGCATTGGAGGGAAGAGTGGTTTCCGTACCAAGACATCCGTAATGTTGCAGTAAGAGTTACCTCGGCCAAAACATGAAGGTCTGAGTTGAACGACAGGGTCATGGAGTTACTTAAGGAAGCAACAGAGTCAGGGGCCACTAATAAGAATGTGGTGTGCAGACTGGAGAATGCAGACAACAGGGCCCGCAAAAACAATTTAAGGTTTATGGGGTTTCCTATGGGAATAGACAAACCTAACATGGTGCAGTTCCTTGAAAAGTGGTTACTGGGCAACCTCCCTTAAGACAAGTTTCCCCCTTGCTTTGTTGTAGAAGGTTGCATAAGGCGTTGGGGAATAGACCCCCTCCTCGGGGCCACTGTTGAGAATTGCAATTGCCCGCTTTCTAAATTATCAAGACCACAGCCTGAAGTACATAGCCTGGGGGAAGTACTCCATAAGAATTCCAAAATCTTGATCTTTGCGGACTATTCTTGGGAAGTTCAAAGACAGAGAAACACCTTTCACTCAGGAAAAGCCAGTTTGTGGTGGCTTAAGCTACAGTATATGCTCATGTTCCCAGCCAAATTGAAGGTCCTGTTTCAAAGAAAATCATTCTTCTTCTGGACGCCAAAGTAAGCTCGAACATGGCTAGAGGAACGTTCCAACTTTTCTAGGCATGGGGATCGAGAACCCAATCAATGCTCATACGTAGAGGAGGACACTCAGCCAAAGGAACAATAACAACCCAGACAGAGAGGCCAGGGGAGACCATATCGAGAAGGTAACACCCCGTTGTGCAGAGCACAATCCCGGGGAACTCTCAGAGGCTTCCTCGGATTCTGAAGACCATCTGTTTACAGACATTAAAAAGAGCAAGACAGGTGCTGTTGAGGGTTACTCCATATATGGCTACACCGGAGATGGCCGAGAGACAGGCTTGGAGTCCCCTCACCCACTGACAGTGGCTACGGAGGGTCTTGAGGGTAAATCAGAAGTAGCTCCTCCAGATGATTTACCCTCAGAACTAACAGCAGCAGAATAGAGTATGGATTGACAAATACTGAATTGTGCCAGCTGGCCATGGAATTAATATCTCCACGCCCTCCAAATAGTTGGCTTGAGGACTTCAAATTAATCTACTAATCTAAATTCTCTTTTCTTTTTCTTTACTTCTATCTGGGACAGTTGTGGAGTGTACAGGTGCTGTTGCTTCGCATTGGTGTTACAATGTTTGCGGGATTGAGTTAAAGTGTGGGGAGAGGACATTTTTAAGAGGTGGACTCAGACATACCGGTCAGTGAATAGCTTGGTCTTGGACACCAAGCACAACATTACAACTTTACTGGAGTTATGACTGCTACACATTCTTTAACATGGCATAGACCTGAACATAGACCTGGTGCATATACTGCCCTATTTGCCTCCAGAGCCATTGGTATCCTCTTGTGGGATGTGAATGGACTGGGAGACAAGGTTAAGAGGGGATTGTTGGCCCTGTACATTTGGAGAATACAGCCAGATGTGGTAGTCTTAGAGGAAATCCACCTCAAAGAGTCACAGTGTAGTTTCATGGGAAGAGGTACCTACACTTTTCTAGTCGATTTTGGCTACACCTCGGGATCCAGAAGAGTGGCCATATTAAATAGAAAAAAAAACTCCCTTTCAAGTAGCAAAGAGGTGAAAAAATCCTGCTGGCAGATATGTGGGAGTTCAGGGACTCTAGGGAAGGACAAATAGCACCCTAATTAGTGTATATGTACCACTTTGGCCTCAGGCACCCACAATGCTCAGAGAAGGTAGGGGCTTGAAATTGAATGCATGGGATCTGTGAGATCGAGGAAGGCAAAGGGCTATGGGCAGACTCTGAGCTCTATTTCAAAGAGAATGCAGATTCGTCGTGTCCAAGGTGATACTTTGGGAAACCTAAAAGACAGTCCATCAGTTTAGGACCCAGAATGTGATTGCCCAAAAGCTCTGGAACAGTTGGGGAGCAAACTTTTAGAGCTTGAAGGCGATCAAGGTCGAACCCTGGAGCCCTCCCTGGTTAGGCACCTAGATGTTACTAGGGTAGAACATTCAGAACAGGCCCAGGAAGGTGCGAAGAAACAAATATTGGCCCGGAAACTTGTCGCCTGGCTAAGGAGAAAGGAAGTTGAAGCCAGGTGGGTGCACCAGGTGATAGGGCCTGGGTGGGGAGCACTAAGACAGATGATTTTATTGAATAGGCCTTTGCTCGACATTCCATAAAATTCTATAGTGCGCAGCCTCTATGAGATGCCTCCCACATACCACTCTATTTGGTCCTGAGTCACGCCTTGTGCACTTAATGCAGAAGCATGTGGAGAGTTAAAAGCAGAGATTGCTTTAGAGGAGATCCAGGCTGCAATTGCAAAATTAAGAACAAACAAAAGACAAGGCCCTAATTGGCTTCCTATAGAGTTTTTCAAGCAATATATAAATATATTAGGCCCGCACTTCTTGCATATGATCCTAGAGTCTTGACCAAGAAGGTATCCTTTTCCCAGACCTGCACCGAGCAGTCATAGGAGTAATACGTAAGGATGACAAACCCAAAGAATAGTGTGACTCATACTGTCCAATTTCATTACTTAACATGGTAGTTAACATTTTGGTGATGGTACTAGCCTCAAGACCTATAAGGGTAATTTCCCCCCTTATCCTCAGACACCAATTGGGCTTTATGCCTGGTCGTTCTACTTACAATGGTACAATCTTGGACGGGCACTTAACTGTCTGAATGAAATCTGTGACCAGTTGGAGACTCGTGTCCTCCGTGCTTTGAATGCAGAGAAGGCATTTGGCACGGTACATTGGCAATTCCTAGAAAAAACGTTAGCAAAATTTTGGCCCCTGATACCGGAAGTGGGTGGGAATACTCTACCATTCCCCAGAGGCAGCAGTTTGAGTCAACAGAAAAGTGTCATCAGACTTCCCTATCTGTAGAGGTATGAGTCAGAGGTGCCCTCTGTCCCCTCTCCTCTTTGCCTTTACTATAGAGTCGCTGGCATGTATTGTGCATGGTCATCCTGGGGTGATGGGCTTTCGGAGGATTGGAGTAGACAGAGACAAAGAGAAAATATCATTACACACTGATGATATTCTCTTGTATATTTTGAGCCCGTCCATGTCCCTTCCCCAAATATTCCATCTATTTGAAGAATACAGTAGCTTCTTTGGCTACCGTACAAATTGAAGTAAATTAATACTCTACCCTTCACAAGGTGGGGTTGATATGACCCTGCTCCCCTGCCATCTGATCAGCACAGAAGATGGTTTTACATACTTAGGTATCTTCTTGACTTTGCGTAAGGATCTCTGTTTTGAGCTAAACCAGGGGAGTGTGGCAAGAGCATGCCGGGAGGAGATGGAGAGATGGCAGGGACATCCATTTACATTACTAGGCCGTGTAAGACAGTTTAAGATGATTTCATTCCCAAAGTTCCTGTATGTGCTACAAAATATGTACTAGAGGATTCCTCCAGAGGTCTTTATCAAACTGGAGGCTGATCTACGGACCTTCCTGTGGAATGGAAAGAAACCTATAATCTCCCTGAAAATGCTATACTGTAATCCATACAATGGGGGCCTGGCCCTCCCAGATTTGGAGGCATACTATGGGGCAGCCCAGTTGATCAATATTAATGACTGTCCGTTTGTCCCATGGTACCTTCCCACCTTTAGGCTTTAGAGGGTGCAGTGGTTGAAGAAATCCTGTTTGCATTAGTATATGAGGGAAGGGGACAGAGCATCTTCTACCGGCCATGCAACTGGCTGTGGCAGCCTGGGAGAAGGCGATGAAACATATTGGTTGGACCAGTAAACACACGATGATGACACCATTATGGGAGAGGACCTGGCTCCCCGAGAAAAAAAACTACGAGGCTTGGCTTCTCCTGAGAATCTCTACAATTGGAGATCTGTTAGAAGAGGGAAACTTAATGCCATTTTCCTCACTATAGTGGTAATTTCGAATGAATTCCAATCCATTTTTAAAATATGTACAGATAAGGCATGTATCAATGCAAAAAATAAAAATATATTTAAAAATAATACAAGATCAGTCAGGTGCATGCAAACTGTCTCAGCTATGTTGTACTACATACATTTCTCCTATTCTTCTCACATATACCTAGAAGCTTATGTATCATGTGCAATGATTTTCAGTTCATCCATTTAATGTCTCCACCCAAGCAAATGTGCCACTTGGCTCATACTGGTAGACAGGTTGTATGCAACTCTATACATACAGACGGAAGCAATATGCAGTGGAGTGGAAGTTGTATGTTTGGTAGTAAGAACAACTCACCAAGTAAATGCTCCTAATTGGTGGTTCATAATGAGCCAACTGAAAATAATGCTGTGTTCCACCAAACCATGAGGGGTAATTGGTGGTTACCCTGTCACCTTCTACCTTCTTCAGGATCAAGAGTAACCCTGATGCCTTCCTCTGGTGCCATTGTGCCCTTTGGATCTACCACACCACGGATGCTGCCACTTTGTTAGATGACAGTTTTTCTCGATAAACATTAGACTACTTCTTATTATGGCTATGACACTACTGGTGTTCTCTCAGGAAAAGTACATATGGAGCTTAAGCATTGTCCTGCATAGCACCAAAGGAACAGAACTCACTCATGGAAACCCTTCACTCACAACAAGACTTCATCTACTGCAACCAGTTATTAACCACTAACAAAGGCAGTAGGTCTGGCTTAATTTTTTTAATCTGAGTAAAGTATTAAAGAAAAGTGTTTTGCAATTTTAAAAACAAAACAAAAAATGATCGTTTTTATTATGAGATAAAGAATTTAACGTGTGACGATTCAGTGTTCTTCTGAGATGTAAAATAGTCCTTGGTGTTGCAATGCAAGCAGTCTATAAGCAATTATACATTACACAGCCAATAACATGAAGTCAAGGAGTGATAGTCCTCTGGGCAGAACCAACACTCACTCAGTATAGAGTGTAAAGAATTGGTGCAATATATGCACACAGCTGCTTTGTCAACCCAGACATAAAAAAGATGAACCTAATGACTTCTGCCACATTAATTGAAGTAAGATAACCCACTGGACATACATAATAGGTTCAAAGTGAACTTGATGAACTACCTCTCAGTGTGGCACATGGAACCACAAACCTCTTATATGCAGGGTTGGACTGGCCCTATGGGGCAATTAGGCAGTGCCTGAAAGGCTGGTCTGACAGATCAGTGCATGGGCTGTTTTTTGGCAGTCTGTGGGCCTGTTTTACGGCCAGGTGGGGTGCACTTGATTTCCCTGACATTACTACAAACATTGCCTGCAGCAAACACAAATTAATGCAATCTCCCATACCTTGCAAAAACCCATTTAAAATGGCTTTATAAGTTGAGAACTGTCCTTATTTGTAAATGTGGGCCACTTTACTAGCTACCAAGTTCGTCAACCACAATACTTTTATTTTGAGCCCGGCCTTTTTTTGTCCTAATCCGACCTTGCCTGCAGGCACATGTGTACAATATTCCAGTATGACCATATTAAAGCTGTGATGTCCATTATAATAATCCAGAAAGTACACGAACAAATGATCACACTTTGCTCTTAATTGGTGCATTTGCTCATGGAATGATCCTTGACTTAAGTGGTACCTTTAGTCACATATTGAGAGGTTTGGTCCATAAATGCCTCTGAGGGGGTTCTAAGTTAATGAGGCTGAATGAGGGTTTATTGCAGTTACATTTTCTCCTCTATGGGAGTGCGAGATTGCATTCACCAGAGTAGCCAGGTAAGTGTCAGGTGCTGTTTCCATCTGAGTTTCTGTCAGGGATGCAATTGACAATGGTGGGGGGAAACTGTTGAGCTGCCAGCCAGGAAGTTTAGGTCTTTTAAAAAAAATATCTTCTACAGAGTTATAGTCAATATTTATTTTGTGCTGGTGGTTGCAAGTGGTGGACAACAACACACATTAATTATCAGGAAAAGAGAGAGAGAAAGAGATAAAGACAGAAAAGAGAGAAAGAAGAAGCGAAAGGGAAACAGTCACAAAGAGAGAAAGCAGCGACAGAGCCTTCAAAAGTGAGATGAGTCAGGTAGCGTGGAGTGGTCTGAGAAAGAGGCGTGAGGTTGGTTTATAAGAATAGTCAGCCTTTGTATTTGAAACCCTGGCACTCTGCAGCTTCAGCACATTCATTTTATTCAAATTAAGCAAGTAGGTAAATGCATGCTCATGGGGTGTTTTTGGTCACCTGCCCATACTGGAAATCACAAAGAAACGCTTGTGAGGACGCATCTGTTTCAGTACTCATCCATGCCAAAAGAACCACATTACAGTGGTACAAAAGGCACCCACTCATTCTATTTTGCACCCATTTTCCAAAGATATAGCAAGCAACGTGGTGTCTCAGTGTAAAAATGCCAAAATATCATTTCTTTTATCCTTCAGAATTGTAAATGTGCTGTACAGCTTGTATGTTCTGTAGCACAGCACCAGATGTCACACAGATCTTCTCGCCACCCTGTTTTTGATGGAAAATTATCCCCTCGCTAAAAACTGCAGGTACTAAGTTCACTGAAAAAGGTAAGTTGAAGAAATGTTAGCATTGGAGCCAAGATTCTCTTAACGTTTTAAAGTATATTTAAGCTTGTGGACCTAATTTAGTACTTTTTGGCCCCAACTACAAATGGAGGGTCTGCACATGGATCGGAGTTGCAAGTTGTGTAATAATTATTCCTTGAATTACCAGGTCCATGTTCCTATTTCTGTGAGTACAAATGGATCCTTGGGATATAGCTGATTTTCAGAAAACGAGTAATAGAAACTATTCCCATCTGTCCAAGGATAGTCATAAACAGAGAATGAGTAATAGAAACTATTCCCATCTTTCCAATGATAGTCATAAACTCTTAATACCGTAGGGCCCCATTCACAAATTATTATATTTTTTTTTTGGGGGGTGGGGGGGTACTTGTAGCTTTCTACTGTCTTAGGTGTGACTTACAATCGATTTACAGGGCCTGACCTGGAAACCTTTTTTTCTGAAGCTGTGTCTTAAGCTAAGTGCCAACGTAACTTATTCTTGAATTTCTAGAAATGTCAAATGCTTACTTATCCGTTCATAGATAAGGGCGTTGTCATTTGTATTGCTAACAAAGCTTGCAAAGGTCCGTATGTTTGCACTTTGAAAAGTTTTCAAGTTTATATTTTTATTTAACTGAGAAAATTACTTTCTACTGTTTCAAAACATTTTTGCCAGTCATAATTTTCACACATATATGGGAAACTGTAAAACATGCATCTTGTGCTGAAATTAGGACACATTTCATAAAACGTTACGAATTTGTCAAGAAAAAAACAGCTATACAGCTTTATACAACTTTAAAAAAGGTTTGTGAATAAGATATGTGATGAAACATGACTTCATCCTGGAAACTCACACAGGCCGCTTTGGTAATATACATATACTCACATAATTCTAGAAGGCCACTTAGTTAAACACTAGGGCCCAGATTTACAGGATTTTGACTCAATGGAGGGCAGCAAGCAAAGTTTCTGTGCTGCATTGTGGGACATGGAGAGGGCTGAACTGCTTTATATCTAGAAAGAAGTGACACAGGGCCAGATGCAGGAAACGATTTGCGAGTCGCAAACGGCAAAAATTGCCGTTTGCGACTCGCAAATCGCATTTTCCTATGCAGAAATGCATATTGCATATGCATTTCAGAATCGCAAATAGGAAGGGGTGTTCCCTTCCTATTTGCGATTCGGAGTGGTATGCAATACCATTTGCGACCGCATATGCGGTCGCAAATGGTGTCGCAGTTACCATCCACATCAAGTCGATGGTAACCCACTCGCAAATTGGAAGGGGTCCCCATGGGACCCCTTCCTCTTTGTGAATGGACTCCAAATTATTTTTTCAGGGCAGGTAGTGGTCCAAGGGACCACTACCTACCCTGAAAAAATACCGAAACTAAAGGTTTCGGATTTTTTTTAAGTGCAGCTCGTTTTCCTTTAAGGAAAACGGGCTACACTTAAAAAAAAAAACTGCTTTATTTAAAAGCAGTCACGAACATGGAGGTCTGCTGACTACAGCAGACCTCCATGTTTGCGAGTGCCCATAGTCGGTATGGGACCGCAATTTGCGACCCACCTCATTAATATTAATGAGGTGGGTCATTGAGACCCCATACCGACTCGCAGACGGTGTCTGAGACACCGTTCTGCATAACATTTTGCGAGTTGCAAATAGCAAGTTGCTATGACTCGCTATTTGCAAGTCGCAAAATGTTTCTTTGGTACATCTGTCCCACAGTTCTTCTCTCTCCCTGCGCTGGTGCACTTTCAGCATCCACGGGCAACGAAGGCTCACAAGGCTCACTTGAGCCTCAGTGCAAGGGTGTCTGAGTTGTGGTCAGCATAGTTTTTATGCAAGAAGGAGTCCTTTACTGCACAAAAGATATTCTTGATAGCAATTTCCTCTGCGTGTTGCAGAATGCAGCACTCATACAAAGTGGAAAAACGAGGAGAAATAAAAATAATACTTCTCGTTTCATCAGCAGCAAAGAGGCATTGGATTCTGGCACAAATCCATGTCTACAATTTTTTGTAGATATGGATTTGCATCTACATCCATGGGTGGATGCATTGGAATGCCTATGCACCTCCCATGAATGCCCCCTGTTTAAAGGAATGCAATGCAGCCATTCGCACTGGCTTGTAAATATCAACTTGAATTTTGCATGGGGTCTGCTTTAAAAAGCAATGTAAACCCGATTCAAAATCTTTGTAAATCTGAGTCTGTATTTGAAAACTTCTGCTTGGATTCCTGGACACAAATTCTAATTGCACACGCCTCTTGGTAGGAATGCTACCCTAGGCCATTCGTGACCTTCTGCACTCTCTGCATCTTTCATTTCTCAGGTGAACCACTCCCTGTTTACTGACAGCATCAGGACTGACACACCGTGCTCTCCGATTCAGAGGATAATGACAGGCGATGCACATTATTGTCATTCCTTGAATGTGGGCGACCTGTCAAAGACTCAGAGATATGCTGCAGAGGCAGCAACACCGGCTCAGGTGTCCCCTTTTTCATAAAACATAAAACCTCTGAAAGGAATGAATAACCTGTAATGATTGGTTTCGCAAAATGTCACCAGAGCCTTTCATAAGTGTCTAAATCCGACTACACCAGCCAGTGCTTAATTTCAGCAAGTGGTCACAGGTGGGACATATCGACACCCAGTTTAAGGGACCAGCACGTATTTTTCCTCATCAGACTTTGACCCACAGCAAGAAAGAGAAAAACATAAAAGGATGAAGGAAGAAAACAACAGAAAAACAGTGACAAAGAAAGAAAGCACAGATGAAAAAATACCAAAAGAGTGAGATAAAATGCAACAGAGTGTTTGGTGCGGGACGAAAGAGGGACAAGGAGGAATCAAATTTTTGCGGCATTTGTATTCACCACACCAATATCCAATGGCACTGCACAAGGTCTTCTCAGCAAAACGTTGGGCCCTGACACTTATTATTTTACAATTTAAGCACTGATACCATCATCACTCCTACTCTCATCAGGGGTGTCATGATGTTGTTGCTGCACCCACCTATGACGAAGCCAAACAATGGCAATAAAAGGGAAGTGTAAAACACACCGCTTAAAATTAGATGAAATGCAATTTTAATAATATAGGGAGGAACCATAGATCTTGTGGGACAGCAAGCTGTTTGCAAAGGTAGTGGAACATTTTGCTGCTCTGGTTCTATGTCAAACCTGTCACAGCAGAAGTGTCATGTTCCACTAGGAACCCTTCCAGGCAGCAGATGAGGAATACCATGCCAAGGAGGGGAGTTAGGAGTAGGAAAAACACCAAGATGAGAAAATGAACAAGTGAAAAGGTAACATGGTGGACAGCGAGCCTGGGAAAGTCGAGGTATTCTGCTTCAATAATGAGCAACCGTAGGGGGTCTGACATAGCATATAATCTAGCCTTACATGTAGTCCAGGCGGTACAGAATAGTGTGAGAACTCCCTAGCGCCAGGATGTAGTACTTGCCAGCTGTTGCGCAATGCCCACTGCTGTTTCCACTGAGAGAACTGCGCGGCCACCGATACCACAGGTGACATTGGTGGTTGGGGATATGAGCGATCCAAGTCTATGTTGAGTACACTGTTAAAAACTATGCTACAATCTACAGGAGATGCGTGCATTTAACCAGTACAGCTGAAAGGCGTGAAAAGAATGCAACTTGGTGGAATTTAGGGGCATAAACACTCCCCAGTAACATGGGTCTGCCATCCAGAGACCCCGCCACAAAAACATAACGGCCATCTGGATCTATATCTGTGTCGATGGATTGAAAAGGGACACCCGCAAGGACCCACACCATAGCTCCATGAGCGAACCCCGAAGATGTGGTGTGATAGCATTGTCGTCTCCATCTCTGTCTTAGCCTGTCCTCCTCATCCCCAGCTATATGTGTCTCCTGCAACAACACTATCTGTGTCCATCGTCACCTTGTATATTGTTGCACTGCATGTCTTTTACAGGCAGTGCCCAGATTCCAGACTTTCCAAGTCACTACTTTAATTTCTGCCATTTATGTGGAAGGTAATAGGAGGAATGACCAAATCCTGCTGCTGGGCCAGGTCCATGCCTGCGCTTATGCCTTTCATGCGTCTTCCTTGACCTTGATTATAACTAGAACTGATACTCAAAACTCCCATCACAGGGCAGCCCTGAACAATGGGGTACACCCAAACCATGAACACATAATCCCAAACAATGGGGCCTCCATGTTGCCCTCCAGCATGACCTGTGGGCACCCAGGAGCAGGGTGGGGGCTGGCTGGCCTGTTGTGTTGCGCTTGTGCTTTACCCATTGTGTGTGTGCTGCCTGACTCATAATACATGATAACTCTCAGAATGTTACATCCCCCTTCAATCACTTAGTTAGATTAGGTTTTCACACATCCTTTGGTGCAAAATTCTACTACACTGGTGTAAAGTATTTTTATTCCAACTCTTCACTTCTGTTTATCTCAGACCTCTTGTCATACATTCACCCAGTAAACGGCACAAGTGCTTCACATCAAGACTTCAACGGTGTTCTAAGTGTACATTATCATTTCTTAAGCCTTATCCAGTGCTTAATTTGAGCCGATGATTTCCAGTGAGAGGTATCAACACTTATTTTTGAGGGCTGGCACTTATTTTTCTGCCTTGTACATTTCCTGTGGGCAAAAGACAGGGAGGAAGAGAAAAACGAAAACGCATCACAAAGGGATCCAGCAGAAAGCTGCAAGTGTGAGCTGAAGGGGCAGGGAGTGGCTGTAAATGGGTTAAAGAGGCCCGAGATGGCTGCAGGATTACGCTGCCTCATGCTCGTACATTTAATTGCAGCAGTCTCATTTTTCAGATGAGAGCTTTGGGCACCAGCACGTTTTCTTTCCAAATTAAGCATTGACCTTACGTCTGTTGCTACTTAATTGGTGGCCACCAGGAAGTGTTATTGAAGTATGTTTATCCCAGTAAAGCTCAATAGGTGCAAGGTAATGGGATATGTCACTTATTGAAGTGAAGCAGAGAAACAAAGTAGCCTCGAAAATTCGGGGAATAACTTGAATAAGGTAATAGTTTTACAAACCATGGGGTAAAATAATTAAAATACCAGGGAAAGCAGTGCACCAGAATGTATTGTCTTGTCCTAAGAATTGTTTACACAATATCATCCTATTGGAGCTGATAATAGAAAATCTGTAGGAGTTGGTCAAAGCATATCTTTGTTACACTCTCTGGAATAGCAGAGCTAACATCATTTACCCTTTGACCACGATGACATCAGAGTGCTTCCATTTTTCCACCCGTGGGGGCCGAGCACAAGAAGCTTAGGTGTTTTTTGTTCTTCCACTGCCCTGTTTACTTTCTATTCCTGCATCCAGCTTCACTATCCTTGAGATGAGAGGTAGCAAGCCGAGTGCCAGGGGTGCTAAAGGGTTAATTTTAAGTGCAGCTTCTGGCGTTCTAGAGTTATGTACATTTCTCAGTATGATCGTTGTAGGACTGACTCTTAGGAACATCTGGAATTGCAGATGAAGTTGCACCAAAGGAAACAGTCCGGCCACGTCTGGGCTTAAACAATTTGTTCCATGAAAGAATGGTATTTTAATACGTAGTCTGCATAAATTTGTCCTCGCTCTAACAAAATAGTAGTTGGGTTATTTAATAGCCCTGGTCCTTTTAATTTCTTTTATATTAAAAGCATGTCTACTAACGAGACATAGGTAAGGGAAAAGAAATGTGGTCGGGATATTTGTGTACCTACACATTGGCATTTTCATTCAAAACAAATTCGAATGTTCTCTCCGCAGTCACAGTGTGCTTTCTTTGCAACTTACACTTTGCACAGTTTGAAATTCTCATCGTCTTGATTCTCTTTAAATTTGCCCTATTTTGCCCTATTTTTAAAATATGTTCTTCTCATAGGTTCTACAGTTTTTATCAGGGTTAGCTGCCATTCTTGTGGGGCTGAACCACTTTTCTGCTGAATATTCACCTACAGTGCAAATGACATACGTGCTTTTTAGAAGGACTTAAGGGGATATTTACAAGGAAGTGGCATTGATTACCTGCCCGGCCTCACAGTGAAAGAGCAGAAATGCCCTGTATTTAAGAAATACAGTGTATTTCTGTCTTTTCCACCTTTGCTGCCTAGTGCCACGTAGGCACCATGAGGTGCCTGCTTTGCAGGCAGGATTGTTTTTGTGCAGGAAAGGACACCCTACTGCACAAAAACAATCCATGAAGATGTTATCCTCTTTCTATGTGTGCTGCAGAATGCAGTACACATAGAAAGAGATAAAAACGAGGAAAAATAAAGATATTTCTCCTTGTTGCGCCTTCCCTGGGAAAGCTTAAGATTTTGACGAATTCCCAGGTTTACATTGCCTTGCAAATCTGGGAATGTGTCAAAACCCATGGGTGTTGCAGGGTAAAACCCACTACCACGCTCATGGAATGCCCCGATGCAGTGTAAGGCAAAGCAGGAACTTGCGCTGCTTTGCCTTTCACCTATTTAAAAGGCCATAAAAAACGCTATGCAAAATGGCTTAGCATGGCTCTTTGATATGGGTCTGCACTCTGTGCCACTTGATCGTCAAAAAAAGTGATGCACCAGAGGCGCAAGGGGCTTGTAAATGTGCCCCATGGTCAGGGGTGTAGCTCGGTCACTGTGATTGGGGGGATGCTAGCTTCAGATTTCCAGACAATTTCACTGGCACATGATGTTAAAATACATTATACAACAAGCAGGACTGATAAAAGGGGCTTGAGGGGCAGTGGGAAGGGAGAGGAATGTGTATTGGTAGGGGTAATACATGAAAGAAAGTGCATTTTAATGAAATACCCAACAGTTTTTAAGTCTTTCCAAACAGAGGAAGGGAGAGGGTGTAACTGCGTTTTTATCTGTTCGTGTAAACATTTCTGATTAAATCCGACAGACACATCACCATACCCAATGAAAGGCACCTGCACCCAACTATTTATCACAAAATACACTTATTAGGGGGTTGTTTCACACTCCCCGAAGCTACTCTCCTGCCCATAGTTTGTTCTCTTATGTGGTCTCTCCTGTAAAACGTATGTCAAATTGCCTGCTCTGTTGTATATAGGAATGGAGTTTATTACCAGCATTGCTAGCTTCGTAGGAAAGGAGGCTTGGTCTAAGATTTGCATCCCAATAGTGCTAGCACTAGGGATGGGGAGTGAACTCCGGTCCGCTCACGGAGTTTTCAGAGTTTTTCCCACTTCCCTCTCCGCGTAGAGCGCAGAGTTCTGAAAAACTTCACATAGCTGAGTTTTTTTTCCTCATTCGCGCTCATTGTGAGTGAGGAAAATCATACTCAGAGCACCTCCCAGCGATATTTCTCAACGTGGGCAGTCGTGGTTGGTTGCTACTGCTCGTGTTGAGAAACCGTCTGTTCACAGTGAGGAAGGTGCCTCTCGAGTAGAAAATCTACTTGAGTGCCAGGAAAAAAGCAGTGCCATCTTGCGCCGTGAGTAGTGTTGTTCATGCTAATTTTTCAGCGTGAGACACATTACAAAGGGCCCAGTAACTGGCAATTACTATTTGCATCTCTAATAGAGATTTCATTTGGTTGCATATGAGCTACACTTCACTTCAATCTGAAACCATAACTTTCAACTCTATGGTTTCTGATTCTTGCTGTTCGTTCGTGCAGGTAAATCTCTGAATAATAATCTCACTCTGCAGACTTTCAATCAATCTGTGCTTAATTTGAAGTTTTAGTTTTTCATCACAGAATGTTGATTGCTTTTCACTGAATGCTAATTTCTTCTTATTCTCAAACCCTGCTTTTAGGAAGAGGACACCATACCATGCAGGTTCGTTGTCCTATTAATGTTTTACAACACAATCATGACACTTTTTTTGCCATTTACAACTCTTCTTATATACTCATTCATTCCCTTACTTTTTCTCTCTGTAATGTCACACTGTTCGGTAAACTGGTATGAAAACCCTGATTTGCTTATCATTGTCATTCACTGCCAGCTTGGTGTTGCGTGTGTAGGAGGCTGGCCTGGCTTGTAGTGGGTACCAGAGGTACTTACACCTTGTGCCAGGTCCAGTTGTCCCTTATTAGTGTAGAAGAGGTGTTTCTAGCAGCTTAGGCTGATAGAAGGTAGCTATGGCAAAGCAGCTTAGGCTGAACTCGGAGACATGTAAAGCTCCTACTATACCACTGGTGTCATATGCACAATATCATAAGAAAACACAATACACACAGTTACTAAAAATAAAGGTACTTTATTTTTATGACAATATGCCAAAAGTATCTCAGTGAGTACCCTCAGGATGAGGATAAAATATATACAAAAGATATATGTACACAAACCAAAATTAAGTAAGTAATAGCAAGAAAAGTAATGCAAACAGTGTAGAATTACAATAGATTGCAATAGGAGCACATAGGTATAGGGGCAACACAAACCATATACTCCAAAAGTGGAATGCGAACCACGAATGAACCCCAAACCTCTGTGAGCTTGTAGAGGGTCGCTGGGACTGTAAGAAAACAGTGAGGGTTAGAAAAATAGCCCACCCCAATACCCTGAAAGGTAGGTGTAAAGTGCACCTACTACCCCCAGAGAGCACAGAAGTCGTGATAGGGGGAATTCTGCAGGAAGAACAAACACTAGCAATGCAACAACAGTGGATTTCCGGACCTGAGTACCTGTAAGACAAGGGTACCAAGTCCAATAGTCGCGACAGTGTAGAGAGTGGGCAGGAGCTCAGGAAATGCCAGCTAAGGGTGCAAGAAAGCTGCCACCGGATGGAAGAAGCTTCAAGTTCTGCAAGAAAGAAGAGAGCTAGGGACTTTTCCTTTGGAAGACGGATGTCCCACGTCGCGATGAAACTTGCAGAGGTATTCCCACACAGAAAGACTGCAAACAAGCCTTGCTAGCTGCAAGGGTTTTGGTACAGGAGGGACCAGGATGTTGCCACTTGAAGGAGGAGACAGAGGGAGTGCCCAGCAACCAAGGGAGCCCTCACAGAAGCAGGCAGCACCCGCAAAAGTACCTGAACAGGCACTTGGAAGGAAAGTGAACCAGAGTCCATACGAAGTCACAAAAGGGAGTCCCATGACGGCGGAGGACAACTCAGAAGGTTGTGCATTGCAGGAAGGAGTGCTGGGGACCCAGGCTTGGCAGTGCATGAAGGAAATCCTGGAAGCATGCACAGGAGCCGGAGCAGCTGCAAATCATACGGTACCCAGCAATGCAGTCTAGCGTGGGGAAGCAAGGACTTACCTCCTCTAAACTTGGACTGAAGAGTCACTGGACTGTGGGAGTCACTTGGACAGAGTTGCTGAGTTCCAGGGACCACGCTCGTCAGGATGAGAGGGGACCCAGAGGACCAGTGATGCAGTCTTTTGGTGCCTGCGTTAGCAGGGGAAAGATTCCGTCGACCCACTGGAGATTTCTTCGGAGCTTCTGGTGCAGGGTGAAGGCAAGCATGCACCACCTGGAAACAGTCGAGAAAGCCGGCAGGATGAGGCGCTACAATGTTGCTAGTAGTCGTCTTGCTACTTTGTTACGGTTTTGCATGCGTCCTGAGCAGTCAGCGGTCGATCCTTTGGTAGAAGGTGAAGAGGGAGATGCAGAGGAACTCTGGTGAGCTCTTGAATTCGTTATCTAAAGAATTCCCCAAAGCAGAGACCCTAAATAGCCAGAAAAGGAGGTTTGGCTACCAAGGAAGGAGGATTGGCTACCAAGAGAGGTAAGAGCCTATCAGAAGCCTCTGACGTCACCTGATGACACTGGCCACTCAGAGCAGTTCAGTGGGCCCCCACAATTCTGTTTCCAAGATGGCAGAGGTCTGGGACACACTGGATGAGCTCTGGGCACCTCCCCTGGGAGGTGCAGGTCAGGGGAGTGGTCACTCTCCTTTCCTTTGTCCAGTTTCGCTCCAGAGCAGGGCTGGGGGATCCCTAAACTGGTGTAGACTGGCTTATGCAGAGATGGGCACCATCTGTGCCCACCAAAGCATTTCCAGAGGCTGGGGGAGGCTACTCCTCCCCAGCCTTCACACCTATTTCCAAAGGGAGAGGGTGTAACACCCTCTCTCAGAGGAAATCCTTTGTTCTGCCTTCCAGGGCCAGGGCTGCCTGGACCCCAGGAGGGCAGAAACCTGTCTCAGGGGTTGGCAGCAGCTGCAGTGGAGACCCCGGAAAGGCAGTTTGGTAGTACCCGGGTACTGTGCTAGAGACCCGGGGGATCATGGAATTGTCCCCACAATACCAGAATGGTATTGGGGTGACAATTCCATGATCTTAGACATGTTACATGGCCATGTTCGGATTTACCATTGTGACGCTACACATAGGTAGTGACCTATGTGTAGTGCACGCGTGTAATGGTGTCCCCGCACTCACAAAGTCCGGGGAATTTGCCCTGAACGATGTGGGGGCACCTTGGCTATTTCCAGGGTGCCCACACACTAAGTAACTTTGCACCCAACCTTCATCAGTTGAAGGTTAGACATATAGGTGACTAATAAGTTACTAAAGTGCAGTGGTAAATGGCTGTGAAATAACGTGGACGTTATTTCACTCAGGCTGCACTGGAAGGCCTGTGTAAGAATTGTCAGATCTCCCTATGGGTGGCAAAAGAAATACCCTGGGTACCTGAGTACCATATACTAGGGAATTATATGGGTGTACCAGTATGCCAATGTGAATTGGTAAATTTAGTCACTAGCCTGTTAGTGACAAATTTGGAAAGCAGAGAGAGCATAACCACTGAGGTTCTGGTTAGCAGAGCCTCAGTGAGACAGTTAGGCATCACACAGGGAACACATACAGGGCACATACGTATGAGCACTGGGGCCCTGCCTGGCAGGGTCCCAGTGACACATAGACTAAAACAACATATATACAGTGAAATATGGGGGTAACATGCCAAGCAAGATGGTACTTTCCTACAGCGTGTGCCAACAAAATCTCAACACACACCAACTAGAATTTCAATTGTTTATTGACAAAAATTTTTTTATATTCCATGAATGACAGAGTCAGTCCGTTAGAGTTTTCCTCTCCAGAGGTCTGTTGAGACTAACTCATAGACAGGAGGCAAGAGTGAAATATATATTGTACTGTATACAAGTAGAGGTCAAGCAGTAAAATCTTACCATGAACATATGCACGTGCTGAATTTATGTCATGAGAACAAGAGTGTGTTGGTTGAGCAAGGTCTTTCTTCTTGGTTTTTATGCCTTTGGAACCAAAATGCAAAAGCAGCACCACATCCATGATTGTCACTTCCTGTGGGCAGTTTTATCCTGCCCAAGAAAACATGGCTGAAGCGAATTACAGTTACACTAGTGCATGTAAATACGGTTTATGGTTTCACCTATGGCTTCAATGAATGACTTACACCTCAATACATTGACACTTTGCGCCCATCTCCTCACCTCACCCGCACCTCTCACTCACATTTCCTCATCTAGAGCTAGGGCCTGGTTTAGAGTTTGACAGACTTCTTAATCCATTACAAAAGAGATGGCTATCCTGTGCACCTTAATACAAGTGCATTTTACCCCATGGCACTTCTAAAAAGGTGAGAAATCCTCCACATTGTGGCGCAGCAGCCAAACGGTAAATCAGGCCCCTAGTGTCCAGATAGAGTACATTGTATTCCTGTTGCAGAGCTACTGACAACTATACATTGCCTTCCAGCCCGTCTGTAGCAGAATTTACATATTTGCGTAAGAGAACCATTTAGAGGAGAGGACATTGTCATTCTGGGTTTCTCAAAGAAGACTCCATCCCTATGCATTTGCCCTGTAGCTTCGGGAATTCTGGCCAAGCTTGTGAGATTAAATCTAAAATGTAGTATCTGCTGCCTTAGAAGCAGCGACAAGCAACCTGTTCTCTTCTACTTGTGTAACCTTTAAGCTAGCTAAAAGGCATGTGCGAAAAGGATGGAACTACAAATTGCTCTTTGTTTTCTATCTTCACCTGACAATCAGTTGTCATGCATTTTAATAATGACTCAACCGTGTTTAAGAGCAGCAGAGAACTCTTGATCTTTTTATGCCTTAAATGATGGGTGAGTCAGTGTTTGAATAAATCAGACAGTGTTTGAATCAATCTTTCCAGAAGGACCTTTAATGCACTTAAATACTAGAGTATCAGATCTCCATCATGCTTCACTGCTTCCATCAATGTTGTCTCCACCTAGGGGAACACATGGTGAGCACATGGAGTGAGTATTTATTTTACCCAAGCAACCATCTTTGGTGGATGAGACTGACTCCAGTACTCATGATGTTGTGCAAATCTATTGCTACTTGGGGGTCCTGTCTGTCTGTTCACTGACAGTTTCGTTCCAAGATGGGACAAAGCCTCAGTCCACAAAGCATGTCCTTGCACTTATGTCTACAAAAGCATGATGATGAATGTGACAGAGAAAGTGCTAAGACGTGTTTTCTGAAGGTAACATTTCTCGCCATCTGGTCCACAAGTCTTGAGACATCAAACCGCTGGTCAGCTTCCTGCGTCTGCTGTGATTGCTGCCAAATAGATTATGACTCTACAATGGTGATAGCAAGCACTTTTGAATAAGGAATATTACTAATGTGCACTGCTCTACACCTGAGCTGACAGTGCAGCAGCTTTCTTGTCTTGGCATTCGGCTACCAATTTACTTTCCTGTGATTTGGAAGTGCCTAGGGTTTGTCTTGTCTACTTACCAGATCATTTTGTTGTGACTCCTGTTGTTCTTCTTCCTTATCCTTGCTTGTCACACTGATGTCTTAATGATGCCTTTTCCTTAACTTGATGTTGTGATTTAGGGTCTGACCGCCTAATCCCCTACTATTAACCTGGCCTCTGTCAAGCATCTATCATCTGTTTTCCTACTACCTTGACTACCTCCGTGGTGCTTCATACAGATTGTGTTTAGTCTTTCTCCACCTATTTGGCTTTTCATGGGATGCAGAAGTTGCTCTATCATCATTACATGCATGACACGTCTACGTGGTTCTGTGTGTCTCCTCCGGACCTGGCACGTCTGATGATCTCTGACATTTATCCAAGATTATCCTATTCCACTGTGGCAGGTAGAAACTCAGCATCTTAACTCTTCATTTCAAGATTCGTTGAGAGCAATGAAGAGTATTTAGGCCTATGAAAGTTGAAACTGGACCCCAGCTTCTGTTGTTCTTCGAACCGGTTACCCAAGACTATGAAAGCAAGGAATTACATTTCTGAAGGACAAGTTTGGTTGTGCACGTAAGAACAATTGGAGGAATATGCATGCCACCTTGGTGTGGTGTAAAGACAAATCTCTACTGGCAATTACCAGAAAACTATTAGAAAATAATTATCAGCATTTTCCCCCCATTTTCTTCAAGAGACAAAGGTGGGGGGATTGCCATACTGTGGTGCCCAAGGGAAATCATATAGGAAAGGGAACCCCAGGAGAAATCATGATAGAAGGAATGTAGCACCCTGATGGTGGGAGATGATTGGCGTGCCCCATAATAGAGGAAAGAGTGAGGCGAGGGAACATTGAGAGAATTACTCGCCATTAGAGAAAGAAAGCAGGAAGAAATACATACAGTGGAGAAAAATATAGGAGAGCAGTGGTGCTATATATCCTGCAGCCTCTGCAACTCCTGCAGCCCACAGGGGCCCCAAAACTTCAGCGGCCGCCAAATCCTTCAGGAGGGCCCCATTTTGCCTCCAGGCTGGTGAATATCTGTGAGATATGGGATACTCAGGGACTTCTCTTTGTATTCTGCTGTGGTGCACCATCACTATAGCCCTCATTCTGACCTTGGCGGGCGGCGGAGGCCGCCCGCCAAAGTCCCGCCGTCAGGTTACCGTTCCGCGGTCGAAAGACCGCGGCGGTAATTCTGACTTTCCCGCTGGGCTGGCGGGCGGTCGCCTTCAGGCCGCCCGCCAGCCCAGCGGGAAAGAGGCTTCCACGATGAAGCCGGCTCGGAATCGAGCCGGCGGAGTGGAAGCTGTGCGACAGGTGCAGTTGCACCCGTCGCATATTTCACTGTCTGCGCAGCAGACAGTGAAATACATTTAGGGGCCCTCTTACGGGGGCCCCTGCAATGCCCATGCCAGTGGCATGGGCACTGCAGGGGCCCCCAGGGGCCCCGCGACCCCCCCTACCGCCATCCGGATCCCGGCGGTCGGACCGCCGGGATCTGGATGGCGGTAGGGGGGGTCGGAATCCCCTCGGCGGCGCAGCAAGTTGCGCCGCCTTGGAGGATTCAATGGGGCGGCGGTACACTGGCGGGAGCCCGCCAGTGGTGCCGGTCCGACCGCGGCTTTACCGCCGCGGTCGGAATCCCCATTGGAGCACCGCCGGCCTGTCGGCGGTGCTCCCGCGGTCCTCCGCCCTGGCGGTCTTTGACCGCCAGGGTCAGAATGAGGGCCTATATGTTACGCCACTAGTGGGAAGTTGCCCATCAGAGGAGGACATCAGTTCAGTGGCGCCTCAATACTTTGTTAATCACTGATAAGAAAAAGCATATATGCCTCTGTGCGTTTTAATCTACTGAACGATAAACCTTTTTCTGATCGGCACTTGATACAAAACAGATGGAAATGGTGGGCTTTAGCAGTACCCCGTGAATCATGCTCCTGCAAAGACAGGGATCATTCCTGTGACTGAGACGCCCAACGCTAGCCAATGAAAAAGAAATTCAGTGAAACTGTAAGAAAGCTTTTACCACGGGTGCCAACTTCAGTCGTGTTGAGAGTGACAGTGATATTTAAGATGTGTCTTAAAGCGACGCCAACGCGAGTGAACAAGACCTGGCAACGTCCCTTCCCCGCCAGCACCTTCATCTTTTCAGGGCATTATAAAGCCACCGTGGGACGCCCTCTAGACGTGTAGCAGGATCGCCCTCTCCCAGGTGCTGCTAAAACTGGGATTACATGGTTCGGTTTATTAAGGCTTACACCTGAAAGTACAACAAGACAACGTTTAATCAAAAACAACCAGTGAAACACAGAGACAAAAAAACAATATCCTTCCTGCAAATGATTTAATACAATTTGACAGTTACTTGGAGGGCCTTGATCTGCGGAATCTCGAAGACTTTCTGCCCGGGAAGATTACTGAAGTGTTTTGACAGCTTTCACTGGAGGGGTGATATTTAATATGGAACTGTTAGTGAAGCAGGATAAGGATTTGCCTGTCGCCGTCATCACCTGCGGCTACATCTTGAGGCCGGCGGCATTGCCTTCGCCTCAGAGGACGCTCCAGTGATGTCCCAAGAGTGCTGTCGAATCTCTCATCCTGATAGCAGCAGCAAACCCCATTGGAGCACGCACAAAATGCAGAATGTTACTGATCTCTGTCTCCACTACAAAGGCAGGAAAATGACCTCTATGTATCTTGAACTTCTGAGATCTCCACAGTCAAGGAAGTCGACCCTGTGTCTGTTCAGCAGCCAAAACTCTAGGATGCCCACCCTTGGAGGTTAGGACCTGGGATGGGGTCCGGAATGCCTCTTTATTCTATTGGGTATTTTCCCAGTGGGCTGGAGACATTGGAGGCAGGATTTTGAAGGCGCAGGGCCAAAGAGAGTGAGAGAGGGAGGGAGTGGAGAGAGAGAGAGAGAGAGGCAGAGAGAGAGGCTGTTTGAACATTCTTGTCAGGGCTGCTTTTGTTCCCTACTGGGGCCCTGCCCAAGCTGGCTCTTTTAAAGCCTTGTGATGCAAACAAAGTAATCTAGCGCATCAACCAGCTATTTAATACAACCTCATGAATACTCACCCTTATAGCAGTATACAAATACACATATAGGCATGAGAAATAGTCTAAAAAATAATCTTAACATTAACTCTTTTTGACCATTGTCTGGATATTTTCAATGAATCTAATTACAAGATAAGGATATCCAGCGGTTGCTTCTTGATACAAAGGGGCATATTTATACTAGCTTTGCGCCATTTTAGCATCATTTGTTTTGACTCTAAAACGGTGCAAACCTAACTCCATATTTATACTGTGACGCTAGACCCGTCTAGCGTCAAAATATAGGGCTTAGCACCATATTGCGGATGCTGGAAATTACCTTGCGCTAATGAGATGCATGGTAGGAGTTCCTGTCCACAATATGAGGCTAACGCCCTACCGCTTTATTTATACTCTGACGCAAACACAACGCACACGGAGTAGGCAGACCCAAATAATGGTGCTAAGCCTGCTTAGCGCAATTACTTAACACCTGGGCCTGACCAGGCATTAGGGGACCTGTGGTCCCATTTCCATGGCTAAACACCATAGAATGGGTCCACAGATGCCAACCCCAGGCTTCAGGAACACCCCCACCCACACCAGAGGGACACCACAGGATGGGGGACCTCATCCAGGGTAAGTACAGGTGAGTATTTTTCATTTTTTTTCAGTCGCTTTGGGGACCCCTTACATGGGGACCCCCGTCTGGCACTGGCTATAATGGCCTTGCCCAGGGCACACTTGTCCCCTGTGCTGGCCATTTGGGTGGTGGGCATGACTCCTGTCTTTACTAAGACACGAGTCATTGTTGGGTGCTAGCGTCACAAAATTATGCTAGGCTGGTTAGAGGCATATTTCTTGCAGCTAACCAACCTAGCGTCATTCCTAGCCCGCTAACGCCTGTTTCCCCACTGCAAATAAATGTGGGCCAATATTTTCTCCGACTAAATACGTTATTCTTTTGGTCTTTTGAAGGGATAATGAGTGTCATGCTTTTTTATTGTCTTTGTTTTCATATGTCGATGCCTCACGTGGATTTGTTTTATTAACGAACTGACTCGCTCCATCTTATATCATTACTAATTTGCTTTTTTTCTCATAACACCATAATGACCCATTACCATAGGCTTTCAGCAGAAAAAAACATTTACTGTTTTTTCTCGTTTTCAGTATCAAATAAATTGTACGTACATCAATAGATTTTTTTATTGAGAGTACAATTAGTGGAGTAAGAAAAATACATCAGCATATTAAGAATGAAATAGTAAATAAACCAGGAGGACATGAATTCATGGCTTGCATCACAGACAATTTACAGTATTCAAATAAATCATTGGACATTAGGCAGTGAACATAAACGGAATAAGCAACTATCACTTATCTGGCGCTAAATAATCTCTCAGACTCCCCTAAATACAATGAAGTTTCAAAATGGAACCTCTGAACTTAGCTATCTGGCATTCCAATTCATGAACCTTTATTTCTTCTTACCACCACTCATACTTTGGCATAAAGGCAGATTTCATCTAGCGATGGATAGGGTATAAAATACCTAGTTAGCAGTTCCTTTGCCCAGCAACATCGTTTTTTGAGTAATTTTCCCTCCAGAAGGCTGTACAAGAGATATTTGCTGCTGGACCCAAGACTAGAATGGAATGAGTTTTAGACATGTAGCAAACATATGAACATTATGAGCCGCTCGGCCTGAGCAACGTGGGAAACTGTAAAACCTATTATACCATTTTCTCAGTTTGGAAGGGTTGATATAGAAATCGAACAGTGTGCAAAAATCTTGCTTCTCAATCTAGTAGGAGGGATAACCAGGCAGAATCACACAAGAATACAAGTCAATTGTTCTGTGACCTCTTCACCTGAACTAAGAGTCCTTTTATAGGCCCATATTCCCAAATCGCTATAAAATGACTGAATTAGGCAGCTGTACTTTTCTGAAATGGTTGGTGAATGTTTGTGAAGTATCAATCACGCCTATCAGGCTGGGTCAGGGGAGTAGCAGTGTTAATATTACTGCTCAAAAGGACGGTCCGGATCTGTAGTGATTTCAAAAAAATCACGGCGGTGTATGGCACATTCAGCTTGCAAATCCCTAAATTATTTTAGCCCAAGCTCATCCATAAAATCTCCGAACCACTTAGGGCCCGATTTATACTTTTTTAGCACCGCATTTGCGTCATTTTTTTGACGCAAAAGTGGTGCAAACACAAAATTCAATTGTATTTTGAAAGTTCGCGCCGCTTTTGCCACACAAAAATGACGCAAATGTGGCGCTAAAAAAGTATAAATCGGGCCCTCAATCCCCAAGTTCCCCCAAGCGCCAAAGTAAGAGGAAGCAAAGCATGCCGGTAAGTCTGTCTAACAGCGGTGTGAAGAATGAAAAAGTGGAATTTCCAAAGACCTTCTCATATTATTCCAAATGTTTTCAAAAGCCAACGTGGTCTTTAGTCTAACTTTTTTGAAAAATTCTCTGCTTTTGAGTTTGGTGTGACTAGTGCCATGATCCTTCACAAATGAAATGGCATGGAGCCAGTTGTCAATATGAGAGTCATACAGCATATGACTATGATTAGCCATACAGGTCCAGTAATAGAAATGCCAACTGAGAAGGGCCCATCTGCCTTCAATTATAGGAGTTTTAAAGTTCTTGGAGACTCCAGCGTGTTAAAATACCTATACGGAATGTTGAGGGGTAATGACAAAAAACAATACAGGGATTTGGGAAGGAGATTCATTTTAATTAGATGAATTCTCCTGCTGGGGAAATAGGTTGATGCCTCCATTTATCCAGTGAATAGCCCAAGGTGCCATAGCTGCTCAGTATAAGTATATTTGTAGCATAGCTTAGCAGTAGATGCCAAGATAGTGCCCATATACCTAGCTCGAAGTGTCACACACTGATCGCAGTTGTGTGCTTCGCCTGCTAGAATAAGCTGTAGTTTATGGGATTTCATTTATGGCCCGAGACTTAGCCAAAATCTAACACTATGCATTCAAGACTCTGAGTCGTTGGCTCATAACAGTGTGAGAATAATAATACATTGTCTACATACATGACCAAGGAAGAGACAACTGATTGATGCAGGTTGTTGGGGATTCTTCTGCGTAAAAGTCTAGTATATAGCTCCATATATAAAGCATAAAGAGCAGAGGAAAGTGGGCAGCCTAGTTGAGTGCAGCGCAAAATAGCGATGAAACATGTTAATTCCTGATGTATGCAAATCTGAGCTCTCAGAGCCTTGTAAATAGCCTTAACCACATAAATAAATATAGAGCTAAGTTAAACTCCACAAGTAATTCCCCAAGAAGTATCCAGGATACATGATTAAATGCTTTCTCAGCATCGAGTAGAATGATGGTATGAGGTTCCTGGTAAATCTCAGCACGTACTATTAGTGTGGGTATTAAATTTGTATGGGAGGATGTATCCTTACCTGGGATAACGCTGTGTTGTTTGGGAGATACAAGCTGAAAAAATATCTTATTGGCTCCTTTCGCCAGAAGCTTGGCAAATATTTTAGAGTCGGCATGAAGAAGTGATATAGGCCGACATAACCAACACTCTGTTGGATCTTTGTCTTTTTAAAGAAATATTGTAGGATCTAACCCTTCTGGTAGTATACATTTCTTTTATACTTTCAAAAGAAGTGGAATGATTGTAGGTGCTAGAATTTTCTATATTTCTGTTGGAATGTGGACTGTCCCTGGTGCTTTCCTGATGGTAGGCTAGCATAACCCATCTAAGCTCATTTGCTGAAAATTCACCATCCAACATATCCTTATAACTTGGTGCTAATTTGGGCAAGTCTAAAGGGGCCAGAAAGTCCTTAATATTGTCAGTACTACCATCTAGCTTCTCCTGATAGAGCCCAGACTAATAAGCCTAAACAATAAATGAGATCACAGAGTGTTGAGTACATAGTCTCCCTGTGGCACCTTGGATTAGTTCAATCACAGTTCTTTCATGTCAGCCTGACACAGACAGGCCAGCAGTTTCCATGATTTCGTACCAATTTCACAGTTCAGGGCTCACAATTGAAAGGTTTTTTTTGTTTAAACAAACCATTGTTAAGGCAGAGGTATCGACTTGCAAGCCCATAATTTGTAAATATGTAGCTTGAGCAGCCGCGGAGCAGGATGAAACCTATGCCATATGCAGCTGGATTAAATTATTTAATTCACCCCTAGTAGCTTTCTCTTCTTCACTATCTGCTTTGGAAATGTGCATAATTAATGATCAAGAGAAAGGTATCTCAGATCACAAAGGGATGAGCTGAACCTTGATTAGTCACAAGGAATTCCTGCTTGAATAGGTGCAAATATTCAGTATAATCAGAGTGATCTAGCACATACTTGGAGAAGAAAGACCACCTTGGGTTGGTGCTAACACAGCAGTTGCCTACCCATTTTAGTTTGAGGTTGGAGTAGTCTTGATGTAACAAAAGCAAAATCTCAGCCATACATATTGTGCAGATTGAATCACTACTAAGACAAAAATCTTTGTGAGAATATTGCTGAATAGGCCTGAAAAAAGTGTAGGTTAGGGTTTTGTACTCTTCATAGATCAAGCAAATTCAGGTTGGCCATCATATCTAATGTGCTAGTTCTAGTCCTTCCTAGCCGAGCTGCATGGTAAGTGTTGAGAACTGTGTTAGAAGTGGGGTTTCTGATTGTCAGAATATGCACCCTGTACAAGCAGGAACCACCACTTCTAGTCAGGATAAGCTAGATACGTACTTAGGCTCACCCTCTGGTAGCTTGTCACAGAGCAGGCAGGCTTATCTAAGTGTAAAGTGTGTAAGTGGCATTTCTAAAATAGTAATGTTAAATCCATACTTGCCAGTAAAGAGGATTTATCATCATCAATCCAATGATATGAAACATGATGTAGCTAATCTTTTCTGATCAGGAATTACAGCTTGAAAGTATATTAAGGAATTCCCACTGTTGGCCCATGAGAGGAGTAGGCCTCACAGTAGCGAAAAACAACATTGAGAGTTTTTCACTACCAGGATGTGTAAAACTTAAATGTACATGTCCTGCCTTTTAGTTACACGGCACCAAGCCATATGGGCTACCTAGAGTCTACCTTAGGGGTGACTTTTATGTGACAAAAGGGGAGTCTTACGACTTGGTAAGGGGTTTTAAATGCCAAGTCGAAGTGGCAGTGTATCTGCACACAGTCTCTGCAATGACATGCCGGAGACATGTTTACAGGGCTACTTATGTAGGTGGGGAAATCAGTTCTGCAAGCCCACTAATAACATTTAATTCACGGTCCCTGGTATATGGTATACCACTTTACCAGGGACTTACAAGTAAATTAAATATGCCAATTGCGTATACAGAAACGTTACCATGTTTAGAGTAGAACCACATGCACTATAGCACTGTTCAGCAGTGGTGAAGTGCTCAGAGTCCTAAGGCCAACAAAAAGATACAGCAAAAACAGACAGAAGATGAAAGGCAAAAGGTCTAGGGAAAAACCCTAAGGCTGTCAGGTCTAACAAGCTGAATTCAGAGTACAGTTAAAATAGCCAATTATAATAATGGGTAGACTAACATCACTCAGTTCAATCATCAAGTTAGTAAAAAAAGTGATGATTCTGGTTATTCTGTGGTTAAACATTTACCAAGACAAAATGGCTTTTACTGTGTTGGTCAGCTATTTCTATCACATCAGGTATGATAGCTCATAAGCCTTATAGACTGTTGCCCGGAGTGGGTAAACAGATCAGTGTCCTAAGTAGGGGTATACCAGGACTCCTGTCCATCCTGAATGTGAGGGAAGTTCTTTCTTCTGGAAGACAAAGCCTCACACACTAATTTGTGTCATGCTTCATCATCGGCAACCTCTCCCCACCCTTGTAGGACAATGCCACCAAGGTGGACTTAACCTTCTGAAGGACCCAGACAAGAGAGCATTCTTAAATAAAACTGGACTGAGTGGGGATCCAAGTTAACTAAAAAGACCTTGTGAACAACTGGTATATCACGTTTAATAGTAGTGTCCGCAGGTATGTCTAAAAACAAAGGCCATGATTTATACATTTTTGGTTCTGCATTTGCCTAATTTTGTGATGCAAAAGCGGCACAGACTTACAAAATTACAATTGTATTATATATATATAAATCAGGGCCAAAGTGTGATGGTGCTGTTGAGGTCAAAGGATTAGCCTGTCTTATTTGGGAAACATGTATCTGCCCTCACAAGTAGCCTACAGGTCTGGGGCATTCTTCAGGGCTGAGGATCCCTAGCCAGAAAAATGTACTAATGCCAAGTTACCTATTTCATCAATTCTCATCACAGGCAAATCCCACCTGTTTGATGATACTGGTGCGATAACCTGTTTATAAATAGAACAGGAGATAAAGAATGTTTTTTTTAAAAAGATTTTAAAAATCTTTGAGCACTAGGTCGGGCATTCTCCATGTGAAAAGTGCAGTGTATGTCTCTTTACAAAGAAGACAAAAGACCTAGATCTCGGCCTGAGACCCGCCTTGAAACTGAAAAGTTTAACAAACTGTAATAGCAAGGGTATTTATATTACAGTTTGTTAAACTTTTCAGTTTCAAGGCAGTTCTCAGGCCGAGATCTAGGTCTTTGTAAAAGTCTGCGTTCACTAAATAGTAATATAGTGAGAACTTCTTTTTCCAGCACCTCCAACCTTTTCGCTGTTTGTGACGTAATCACAGGTATTTGTAAGTTTTTCTGCCTCCTGAGATCATCTTATGTTTTAAAATAAGGAACTACAGTTCCCATCACACCCTCTGCATCGGCAGACATATCACACGTCTATGCACTGTCTTGGGTGCGCCGTAGAATCACTCTCTCTCAGGAAACTATTGCTCCCATCACAAATTGCTTAATGCGGGCGGATGACGTGTTTAGGTGCCATGCTAGTGGTCTTGTGCCACAGACGTCTCTGAACAGTGAGGGCTTTAAATCTACTCATCCGCACCAGCACACCATACCAGCAGGTGGGAACAGTCTTGACTAATGTACACACACAGTGGGCCTTTTGACGATGTGAGTATAATTCTGTTAGGGTGCGGATCAGTCAAATTATTAGGCTTGGGTGAAAAACTCCACTCCAATACTGATAGACTCCACATTCCGTAACGTAGCAGAAGCTTTTTTCTGTTATTCCCCCATTGGCGCAAGCTTACTGTCATTTCGCACACGCGAGAAGTGAGGCGAGAGACTTCAAGACTCTCACAACCATAAACAAGATTTTTTACCCGCTTGCAAAAGTTAGCGCAGCCCCAGCAACTTCTGGTGCGTCTTTTGTGACATAGGCAGCATGAGTGAGCGCGATTGGCTGCTGCTGCAACCTGGCGAAGCTGAAGCAGCAAAAAACCACAACTTTGAGTGAAAAATCTTCTCTAATGGACCGTTCGCGTGGATATTGCTGTGCGAGGAGTACTTTTTCATTTTTTTCCCAACAACAGGAAGTGCCCCAGAGACTCCAACTTCCTGTTCCTGTCCAGCAGGCTCCTCCCACTGCTTTGTCCATTTCCTGGTCCCTTTTCACTTCGATTTCGAGCTGCAAGGATCACTTTTTTTGCCTCCTGGTTATATCATTGGATTAAAGGACTTTGTAGTTGAGATTTAAAAAGTGGGTTAAAAAACACTTGTATAAGGGTGTTGCACAACTTGTTTGTTTCATAGAGGGCATGCACCAGGATTTATCTGTGCTTTTATTTGATTTTTAAAATTTATTGTAGTGGTTGGCCTACATTTGGGGCCTAGTTATAGTTTTACCTGTAATTTCTATTCTATGAAGAAAAACTGTTTAACAGTTCACTACATTTTCTCCATGTTTTGATTTGTAAATTTGCAATATTCATTTAACTCACCATATTAATGTTAAAGGGCCTAGTCTGTTAATGGAATAGGCCTTCCAGCTGTAGGCCCAGTACTAGTCATGGGGGCATGATAAAACAACTGTTTGTGGTGTCGCTGAAACTGAAAATCCATGGATGGCATTGGATTAAAGATAATAAAATGTTGTTGGGTGGTATTTCAATTTGTTTCTGCAAACAGTGTATGGTGGAGTTATAGTACTTGTATGATGTGTGTTGTTGTTGTAAAATTGTTAGCCCCTTTAATTTTAGTTTACTGACTTAATGCAGTGTTTTTTCTCCTGTACCAATGCCTTCTTCGCCTGGCCAATGCGTAAGAGTGTTCATCACAGGGCACCATTTGTCTTTGTTCCCATTGACACATGGCCAGGGTTTTTTTTTTGTAGTCAATTATAGTCCGATACCGATATGTATTTTTTTTGTTTTCTATTCATCCTGCTTGTTGTTTGCCAGTGTGCTTTAGGCCTGCATGTGTTCTTCTTTCTTGTGGTGGCCATGCATCCTTGCTGGTTGTTGTTTGACCATGTGGCTGGTGGCCATTTTGTGTAGGCAGCCAGTGTGCTTTAGGCCTGCACGTGTAATTCTTTGTTGTGATGGCCATGCCTCCTTTCAAGTTGTTGCTTGAACATGTGGCTTGTGGCCATTTTCTGTGTTATTCAGGAGTAGTAGGTCAATGATCATTAGTAAATGCAGTGTATGAGCAGTTTTTCTACATTTTATTATTTGCTTGTTTTTCCATTTTTCACCATCACTCCTTGCCTCCCAACCTCCTGTTGTTTTTCATGGTAGTCCCCTTCCCCTACTACATCAGCAATTGAAATCTATTTTTAAAACAATCTGTTCTTTTTTCTCATTTGTTTTGCATACAATATTTTTTAAAATTTTATAATAACAGTATAATATTAATATTTATATATTTTTCTCGGTTTAGATGTTTTTTCAAATAAATGTAAAAAAATATATATTTTTATTTTTTTAATTTTTTCCCCATTTTCCTCATTAGTACGATGTCTGCCATTGGTGTACAGTTGGACTACATTACATTATTCAAGGATTATTATTGCATTTGTCACCAGCACCTCCCTGAGTGCCACATGCCATCTTTATGCGGACAGATAAAGCTAACAGTTACATTCTGTATGTTGTAGCTGTTGCTCTTCCTTATCCTTCATGACTGTACATGATAATGAAAGTTAATGTTGGTGTTGTTTTACAAATGGATACACTAATGCAACTGCAACAATGCAACGTTTCACTGATCTTTCTTGCATGTTTGCTTTTAGGTGCACAAAGCGAAAGAGGCATCACCGACAGTACTGCCAGACAGAAGGCCTGTGCACGACGTGATGCGTGACAACACTCACGACCACAGAGACATCTACTCAGCTTGTAAAGCTAAGTGTTACTTCCAACTGATAGCTTCAAGGTGGCCCCCAAGAAGGCTGCTACCAGGAAAGCAGCCGTTGATAAGAAGGAGCTTCCCACCACTGCTATGTCACCCCAGACCATTTTTTGGGGCACAAACGTGTGCCTGGCAGACCAGCCTCTCAGAAGCAAGCTGGGAGCAGCACTCCTGCATCAGCAGCCCCATTCCAAACCAGACCCAAGCCCATGTCTGGCAGAGAGGCATGCACTCTAATCACAGGAACACTGACCAGCAGTGATGTTGAATGGACTTATCTCTTTCTCAAAGTAGTACCCAACCGTTGCCGGAAACTCAGTCCAGTGGACAACAACAGCTGCAGCCAGCAACAGCAGTGCTTCCTGAAGTAGGAGCACATCAGGATATCAAGCTTCATTTGGAGTAGGTCGAAGAAGCCCCTCTATCACAAGATCCACTGTCTTCCAAATCTCCGTCCATCTTCTTCTTCAAGTTCCATTTCTAATGATCAAGACTCCAATTGGATGCCACCTCAGGCTGAGACAAGTCAGGATAGGCAAAGGGTGAAAAGAAAGGTTCCTGAGGGCTTAGAGCTATGGATGAAGAAGAGGAGGATGACAAGTCTGATGATGAGCCAGTCATCATGGATGTTAGCCTAGCTCCAGTGGAGTCCAACATTACCCCATCTTCTCAACCTGCTCCAAGGGATGTGGCACAGACACCACCACCTCCACCTCAACCAGCTTCCATATTTATAAGGCCCCGGGTTCGACCTACATCCACAGCCTCCTCAGTAGAAGAAGGCACTACAGAGAGGCAAACATAATCAAAACAACAAACACCTACTGCCACCTCTTCAGACATTGGCAGTGGCCCCAGTGTTAGAAAGTTGACCTCCCCAGTTTGGAAATTCTTTATGGTTAGTGAAAAGGAGCCAAACATTGTCATATGATCCATTTGCTGAGCAAGTGTTAGTCGGAGTAAGCTTTGAACAAACTATGGAACCGGAGACAAAACAACCCATTAGAGGAAACACCAAGCAATCCGCTGGGAGGTGCACCTTAGCAGCAAAAACCTGTAAGTGGTGTTAGTGAAGGTGTTGAAAGCAGGGAATCTGATCCGATCATGGTGGAAGGTGAAGGTGAAGGTGAAGAAGAGGGTGACATTTTCATTACACAAATCAGCCCTGTCCCCAGCAGTGCAGTGGTATGGTTGCCCACATCAGTAACATCACAATGGCACAGGAAGACTTAGAGTCAGGTTCAAACACCAAGGCAAGAACATACAGTGGCTGCCACCCTGAGACGTATATTGAGCCTACCACCACCTTCAAAGTCACCTGCATCAGTAGCACCAGCAAAGAAAAAAATCCAGGCTGCTATTACTGCCATGTTTAGACAGGAGGGGCAGTATGACGCAACCGCTCAATGACACATTTGTACAACAGAAAGTTGGCTAAAATGTTAGCGTTGGACCACCTCCCTTTTTCTTCTGTGGAATTAGTGGTGGCTACCTGCCCGAAATGGAAGGTTCCCAGCCAGACCTATTTCACCAGCGTCGCAATCACAGCACGGCCTCCTTTGCCGCCACAGATGACATCATCTCGCTCCTCCACCACAGCCATACAGCAGCCCTCATCCAACTGGACCTATCGGCCACCTTTGACACGGTCTCCCACCTCATCCGCTGCACCAGCTTCCACGCAGACGTCATCCATGGAAAGGCCCTACAATGGATACAATCCTTCCTATCAGGCCGAACACAGAAAGTCAGACTCCCGCCTTACCTGTCAGAACCTACAGAGATCAGCTGTGGCTTTCCACAGGGCTCCTCCATTAGCCCCATACTCTTCAACATCTGCATGGCCTCTCTTGCATACATTGTCATTGACCACGGACTGAACATCGCCTTCTATGCTGACGATACCCAGCTGATCATCTCACTGACCGAAAACCCCACTACTTCCAAGAGAAATTTCCACAACGGAATTGACTGAGATCCTCATACTGGGACCATCCACATCAGCCGGGGACAACTCCTGGTGGCCATTAATCCTCAGCACCATCCTCTCACCCCAACAAACCATGCACGCAACCTCCGTCCAGCGATGAGTCCAGGATGACAACCCGTGTCATCCTGGACTCATCGCTCACTATGACCTGCCAAGTAAACTCAATCACATCCTCCTGCTTTCACACACTCCAACTTTTCTGTAAGGTCTACAAATGGATCCCAAAGGACTGCCGCAAAATCACAACCCATGCCCTGGTTATCAGCAAACTCGCCTATGGCAATGCCCACTATGCCAGTACTACCCAGAAGAACATCAAGAAATTACTGCACATCCAAAATGCCTCTTCCAGACTCATGCTGGACATTCCCTGCTGCAAACATATCTCCCATCACCTAAGAGACCTCCACTGGCTCCCTATCGAGAAGAGAATTAACTTCAAGCTCCTCGTCCACGCTTACAAGGTCCTCCATGACCTAGGACCTGCTTACCTCAACCACCGCATCACCTTCTACTCCCTCCACCAGAGCTCTCCACTCAACAAGCACTAGCCTCCATACCCCACATATGGAAGACTTCGGCTGGAGGGAAATCCTTTGCCTTTTCAAAGCAAAGAGCTGTTACACCCTTTCCCTGCACCTCAGGTAGTCACAATTCCTACCCCAATTCAGGAAGGACCTTAAAACCCGGCTCTTCGACAGAAGCTCAGAGGACAAACCCCCTTAACGTCTTGAGACCCTTACGGCTGTGTAGTTGTGCTTAATAAACCCTGATTTTATTTGATACGCCACAATGTGCTAGAATTGGCTGGACAAGCTTTGCAGCAGAGTGCTGTCCACACAATCCATGTGAAGACAGACATGTGGACCAGTTGCCAAGCCACTGATTACATTTGTACTTTGCACACTAGATCTCTTTTCTGGGAGTTAGAGAAATGATATCTGCCGGTGTTGACACACCCGATATTTTGAATGTTGCTTGAAGACATGCAACAGTAACTATGTTCACCATCGAGAAATCCCATACAGTTGCAAGCATCTTGGATGACTTTAACAACAAGATCTTTGAATGGCTGCGCTCCAGAGTGCTTAACATTGGATTTGTTGCCACGGACAATGGCAGTAATATAGCAAGACCATGTCAGATGGTGGCTATTTAAGGGTCCTGTATTTGGTGCACTGCATAAACATAATTGTACAGGACTTCCTCAAAAAATTACCCCATGTCAGCAACTTACTGTCCAACTGCAGAAGAATCTGCACTCATTTTAGCCATTCTTATAAAGCGCACAAGCTGTTGATTATCCAGCTGGATAATAGTGTGCCAGTTAAAGCCCTCATACAGGAGGTGCCAACACATTGGATTTCTATGTATTACATGTTACAATGTCTGTTTGAACAGTACAGACCGATTACTGAATATGTCATGCAAAAAGGGGATGTAACTGTGAAAGGCATGATCATTGAGATGGACCAGTAGGGCCTGATCAAATTCCTGACAGAGATGCTGCTTCCCTTTGACATTTTCACATGGGAAGTCAGCAAGGAGGACTGCACCAAGGGTCAAGCTATCATGTTGGTGCATGTGCTGCAGAAACAGCTAAAGGAGGTGTCCGAAACATACACAGGTGCGGATGAAAAAACAGGTGCACAGGTACCCATGGTACAACAACTCGAAACCTAGAAAAAAAATGGCTGGAAATTAGAGGACCACTCATGGGCAGACTTTCTGAGGTGCAGCATACATCTTTCATAGAGCCTGTGGACAGTGCTGTTGGCTCACAGCACCCAAAATCAACACCAGCAACAACAACAGGAACAACAGCCCTACAATCTGCATTTGATTTGATTTCTTAAGACAGGGCTTAAGTTCACTGCAGAGGTGAAGGCAATAAAGCTCGAGCAAGGAGCACCAATGACTATTGAGGGGATGGTCCAGGCCTACCTGAATGACCCAACAGAGGTCTATCAGGATCAAAACCCATTGGTGTGGTTGGTATGGGAAGAGGCTCGCATGGCCAGTGCTCAGCAGGCTCGCAATAAAGTATCTTGCTCGCCCTGTAGCCCATGTGTCTGCTGAGTGTGTGTTCAGTGCAGGTGGTACGGTTGTCACAGTGAGAAGGACCAGGCTCTTGCCTCAAAACGACAAGAGATTGACCATGATCAAAACAATGTTTTAGGCATAAAGGACTGTACATAACTATTTATTTTCCCCTGTCCCTAACAAAAAGAATAAATACCCACCGTTTCCACCCTCAACTGTCCCACCCCTATGCCCAAGAAAATGTTCCTTTCCCAAACCAATATTACAGAAAAAAACTGTCCAATTGTCCATGGTGGAGAATAACACAAAGAAAATAGGAAAAGTCCATCAAAAACCCATTTCCACCCTCCCCACCCACAACAAGTCCCACCCACCAAAAAAAAAAAGGTTAAAAAAGGGACACTAAAGGCAGGCAGGATTCTTCTGAGGAGCCCCTGCATAGATGCCTGAGGGCCCTCTAACAGCACCAGCCTCCAAAGGACACGGTGTTTCAACACGGTCTCCAAGGGGTAGCAGCAGGGATGATATGATGGCGGGGAGCTGCTCTGGCACTGCAGCGGACGTTTTGTTGGGCTGGAGGCACTGGGGCCTGGATGGGACCCTGAGTACTAGTGGCAACTGCTGCTGCCTCACCCTCCTGTTCCTCAAGGATCACCAGCCACTGGTACTCATTCCATGTGGCCTCTAGCTTCATCCACCACAGCCGGGTTGATATTCCCTGCCATGATGGTGGACTAGCATGAATAGCTAATCAAGAAAGAAAAAAGCTAAATTGTAAACAATGCTCTGAGCAAAACACTTGTTTGAAATCATGTAGTGTAGTGGCATAGTAGCAGTACAATTGGTGGTCACCTCAGGTCACTCAATTTTAAAGTGATAACGGTCACAGCCATAATATGCACTATGGAGTACAAGTATTCTTCTCTCTTCTGTTGTGTTAAATTAATGGTGGCACTGCTACCTCAGCTGGCACCGTAGTTGTACTCGTTACTGTCTGCAGCTGGGGCAGCTGTACTAGAAAATGATCTTATTCCAATGGCCCTGTTCATCTTTGTACCTCAACTACAAGGCAGATGATTACTAAGGATGAAACATGCCACGTAGTATAATATAATCAATCATGCAGACATCCTATCTACCATAATTAGGCAGTAGAAAAAGCAATGCACTGCAGTACAGGGAAAGGATTAAGGAATGGGATATATATAGAGATTCTATTTGGTGCATTTGTATTGTCACAGACTATCCCAATCAATGCACCTACTCATGGACCACTTTACTCAAAGGAATCTTCTTAACGTACTCAACTTCAGGGTAAGGTATAGGGGATTAAGATGGGTAGATAGAGTGCACACTTTACTGATCAATCGATTCCTCATCATCATCAGTCATGTGCCTAAGGTTTGGCAAGTAGTATAACTCACTGTGGTTAGCAAATGTTGAAAGTGAAAAATTAGAACAGAAGTAAATCCGTTATGGAAGCCATAATTAATTATATTTATCACTTGGCTTGAAAAATGTGGGGCAAGCAAAGATTGTATTTTTCAAATTATTCAGAAGTCTGGGGCAGAACTTCTAAAAGATTAGGGGAGTGGATTACTAGGAAGAGAAAGACCCAGTGGTCACTGGGAAGAAAGGGAAACACACCTTGTTTTTGAATTGCCATGCATTGAAAAGTGTTTGACACATTAACTCAACTTTAGCTGACAGACGCACATTGCACAGCCAACATTGCAGTGCGGATTCTGCTTAATTGAACCATGCAGCTGTTAGGCAATCATGGGTGGCACTGGTAAAAGGCCATAGCCAGGGAGGGATTTGATGGTTAATGGATGCTGGGATACATATTACCTGCTTTACTTGAAACATACAGTGAGTCAAGGGAATATTCTGAAATATTATCCAAATCTTTGATAAAAAAACATTCAGAGCATGAAAGGTAGGTAAGAAGAACATCCCTATCCAGAGGAGCTCCCTTGTTTCTTCATTCCAAGCATTTATCTATTCATATTGCATATTTGTTCTTCTTGTACTCTTATTCTTCACCCTTGGCTTTGATACACACCATTTAAACTAAGCTTTGCATTCTCTCATTCAGTCCTTTGCCATTTAAAACCATCCAAATTCCAAACATGGCTCTCTACTAACCTTTCACCAATATCCATTAACCCAAAAAACACCCATGCATCCTTCCACCCATTCATCCATCCAAGATATCTAATCCACCCAAGGAGTCTGTTCACTCATCCAGGCATGGAATCCTTTCACCTATACCCTTTCACCCACTTGGGCTGGCATCCTTTCACCCGTATACCCTTTCATTCACCCTTCACCCATGCGAGCATCTTATCATCCTCTTCATCACCCACGTATATGATTATTATGCACACTTTCATCTACACACACATTCTTTCACTCATATTATACTTCACCCATCCATTCTGCTTCCATCCTACTTTCAATATTCCAAAACACATCATAGTTCAAGTTTATTTTATGAACCTTAGTATGCTTGGTTGCGGTTCGAAGAGGTCATTAATACTTACTGACGAGTGAGTCAACAACACCAGTGCACCCTGTAGTGACTATATTACTAATTGTCAATAAGCAAGCAATAGGACTTACCATGGCTTGCCACTGCTGCTGCAGGGATTCCCCCCTCATATGCTAGAGCAGCTGCATGTCAGGAACACGATTGAAGGCACAAGGACTCACCTGTACAGAAGTCCAGAACACCAGATGCTGACAAGTGCCTGACGATATCCCCATTGGAGGCGCGTAATACCATCCGCAAAACTTCTGTTGACCGCCGATCTTTGTGTGTTCATAACACTCTGCAACTTTGGAAATTCCAAGATGGCGGATGCTTGAAGGAAGTCAGCAGTCTAGTGTTTTGAGCACAAGCTGGATTCAGCTTGTGATCCGGGTGCTCACTTTGGAAAGCGGCGTACTTCAACTGATCCTTTGAAGATGCTGGTAGCATCTCTTCAGGGCGCGTGTGTTTTCTCACAGAAGGAAAACTTCCATCAGTCGAAGCACCACTGGGCGTGTTCTGGCTTGTCGTTTTACACTTCAGAAGCAGTGTCTCAGAATTTCGTTTAGCAAGTATTGTCTGTATCTCAATGCTCACTGTTCGTGGAGAGTTCGAGTCTCAGTAAGTAAATAAGAAGGTCAAGATTTGTTCTAGACTTCAGAAGCAGTGTCTCAGAATTTCGTTTAGCAAGTATTGTCTGTATCTCAATGCTCACTGTTCGTGGAGAGTTCATGTCTCAGTCAGTAAATAAAAAGGTCAAGACGTAATTTCCTTTCTTCTTTGCAAAAGGCCTTCAATTAAAGATAACAATTACCAGCAGCATTGATATTTTTCTTAGAAAAGACTTTTCAGACTGTTTATCCTGCCAAATATTCAATTATTCAAAAAACTTAAAATATTATTGGACATTGTATTGCAACACAGTAAAGAAAGATCTAATTTACAAGTGAATCCTCATATCGGAAATACCACTCACTCAAATAATACAGTCTATAATATCATTCAGTCATGCTGTCATGTTAACTGTGATATTTAATTTTTTAAGTGACAGAATGCTACATGAAAGAGAGGAGCGTTATTCCTGCTAAATGCGGGTATGAGTATTTGAAGTATACCCGCTAGGAAAAGTGTTTTCCCTGACATTAGCATATCTGTTAAAATGTAAACATTCTATTTGTATTTGCCTTCCTTTACTGGTAACTGTTACATATAGCACCAGAGAAACAAGCAGCTCAGAATTTCCCTGCGAGGAAGCCTCTCTTGTTTATCCACTTCCCCTTTCCCCCTTGTTGATGTCTCACGCTGACTGTATTATAATTCCTTACAGATATTGGGGAGGGAGCATTGGGGCCACCTTCTGGTCCTGAGGAACTCACTTGTTTGGTCCTGACACCACGTATGCGCTGGCGCTGTTGCTGCTGGCCCTGGCACTTGTGGTAGGTGTGGCTAGAAAAATTATTACACAATTTAGACTCCACATACGCCTCCCCATTATTTTTTTGTAATAGCAAAATACAATAACAAGACATCACTGTACTTCGCTCATAGACTTCTCTTCTATAGAAATATTAGGTGGGCATTTTGCTGGTTGGCAACTTTTTTAAAACAGGTAGTCAAGTAAAATAAAAAAAAGTTTTTGGTCAATGAAGGACATATGGGCCCTCATTATGACTACAGCCGCCCGCCAAGATCTGGCCACGGTCGTAATGACCAGGGAAGCACGACAGCCTGTTGGCGGTGCTTCTGTCATTTCAGCCCTGGCGATCTTGTACCGCCAGGGTTGTAATGACCCCCATGGTCTTGGTTGGCTAATACAATGGGGCCATCCTCCTCATACTTCCAACCGCAGTGTACGGTCATCAACTGCTAGTATACTAATAATACATACACAACATTGGAGGGTACAAACAATTACATGACCATATTCAAAAACACATTTGTTTCCTTTTTTTTAATGATTGAACTGGAGCAAGAAAAATAAACTCTAACATGTGTAGAATACCTTACATGGGCATGTAATCTTCAGTCCTCTGAGCCTTACCACCACTCTACAAGATAAGATACGCAAGGGGTGAGGAAAAGCTCACTGACAAAGCAGAAGAAAGGAAGCTAAAGACAGACTAGTACAGCCAGACAGTTTGAAGCAAAGAAACTTGAAATATAGAAAATAAGTAAATAGGAAAATGCAGGGATAAGAAGAATTTACGAAACAGAAAAATCTAAGTGGATTTGGAAAACAATTAGGAGACAGGCACAGTACAAAGCTAGAAAATAATTCTAAATTAACAACAGGAGAAGTTACGGGGGCCAGAAGAGCCATCTGTCCTGGCACTTGTGGAGGGGCCAACTTCAGCTGCCTCACCAGCCTCATCACCAGCCCTCTCACTGCTCCTGGATGCTGGTTGATGTAAGAAAAAATATTAGAAAAGATTAGTGGTCTGTTAATAAATAATCTCTCCAAGAATCTTTTCAAAGGAAAAGACAAACACAGTAACATTTCTACATCAGACATTCATAGCATCTGTATAATAATAATACTAGTATGATGGACCATCCTATTCCAAATTTCCTCACCATATTCCAAATGTCCTAAACTACATTTTGGAATTACTAATACATTGGAATGAATGATTTCTATAGTTCTCATCTCATTTTCAATCTCTTAATGCATAGATTGGATGCATGCAAAACTACTACACATCACTGAGAAATTCATTTGCTTGGCAGTTGGCACTGTATGAGCTACAACAAATGAAGGCACAGAGAGGTGAGAGAACATGCACACTTAATAATACTCATATTACCAATGACTATCTTAGACAGAGCACCGGAGGAGTCTCTGCATCACGTCTTCATAAGCCTAAGCAAGCACCAAAAACAATTACAATTAGGTGAGGCTACACACCTGTCTAGATAACGATCACATAATATTATAGTTGTAACATAAAGTTTACTAACCTGCAAGTAAGCTGCATGCTTGCTACTTGGGAAGAAACTATCAGTATATAACACAACTAATAATTAATTATTACTCACCAAACCCCGCAACCTTGATGGCTAGCAGGTCGAGCTGGTCCATTTCATGGTCCAGGATATCGGCCCTCAGGTGTGTAAGCTGTTGCTGGGTGTGCACAACTCAGCACATCCTCTCCCAGCATTGCTGGTGCTCCCGGAGGCAATACCAGACCCAGGATTGCTACCTACTGCCAATAAGGGTTGGGGGAGGTGGCACTGCACATAGATCACCAAGGCAGCCACCTCCACCATGGAAAACATGGCGCTGGCTGCACCAGTTCACGTCCCTACCACCCGCAAGGAAGGCAACTGACACTTGTAGTTGGGGGCCTGGCGCTGCCGCTCCCCATGGCACTGGGGACTTGGGGGGAAGAGTTAAGGAAGGATTAGGAAAAAGGAAGTGAAAAAAAGAAAGTAAGGCAAAAACATGAAATACTAATAAAGCCACAAAAAATAGGAGAAAAGTTAAAATATAAAAACATAAAGAGAAAAGGTAATATAATAAAAAGAAACAAGGGGAAAATAGGTTTTAAAAGTGTGGGAGGGGAGAGATATATAGGGATATAAAAGTAGGCCCCAGCACCATAACAAGCAAAAATGAGCAAGGTGGCCGCACCCATGCAAACAGCCCGGTGCTGTTCTTGCGAGAATTCCAATACGGGGATATACTTTGTGTTGTCAATGATGTTAAGCGTCATTTGAACAGGCACGGTAAGAAACTCCACCCACTAGCGGGACTCCACGTAGCGCATCGCAGTTTTTTTTTAATTCGCTGAACTTCACATAGCGCGGCTACACAAACTCCACCCAGGCCTACAAATTATATTTTTAAATGACCGGATGAGGGCTTTATGATGATAAAGTAAAGTAATAGCTAGCTGCGGGCTAGCTTCACATGAGTAGATAAATCCCTGGGCAATATGATGGCTGGCAGACTGTACACCGCATCAGGAGCTCTACAGCCCCTGCTCCAAGAGTATCGTCACCCTCATGCCCTAAATGACCCTGTCTCCCTGGCTGATGTTTGAGTCCTGTTGCCTGACCTCCGCCCAGTAATAGTGGCGTATTGAGATCTGCTGGGACAGCATACCACCTGCTTTTTGCCCACTGCACTGTGAGCAGGTTTGTACCAGCCACCTCAAGGATTTGGAGAGCCGAAAAGAGCCAAAGCAGTTGATGGCAGCAATTGACAGGCAGGCTCACTTTCTTGCACACAGGAGACCACTGCATACCCCAAAGCCAGTCCGAAGCACAGCAGCATTATGAGAGAGCAGTATTGAACTCTCCAGCCCATCCAGGTCTTCTGTGACACTCCTTATGGGCCTTACATCCGAAGCACACAGGGCTCCGCAACATCACAAGAGAGCAGGATTGAGCTCTTTAGTCCCTCCCACAATACTCTGCCTTATACATTGCACGTTACCTCTGTTCCCGTGGATGATGGTAGGACAACGCCTCTTACCCAAAAGCCTGCCTGAAGCACAGCGGCACTAGGAGAGAGCATAACTGAGCTCCTCAGTTCCTCCAGCCACCCCCAACTCTCTGCTCTACCTGGATTACTGATTTATTGACAGACTAGAGGCAGTGAGTTCAATACCACTTTTTCAAATTTTATATTTCCTAATGTATCAATCAATCAATCAATCATTACATTTATAAAGCGCACTATGTACCCGTCAGGGTTTCGAGGCGCTGGGGGGGGGGTGGGTGAGCTGTAAGCGGTCGAAAAGCCAGGTCTTGAGGAGTCTCCTGAAGGTGAGGAGGTCCTGGGTCTGGCGTAGTGAGGTGGGGAGAGAGTTCCAGGTCTTGGCGGCGAGGAAGGAGAAGGATCTGCCGCCGGAGGTCTTGCGCTGGATCCTGGGGACGATGGCGAGGGCAAGATTGGCAGAGCGGAGTAGACGAGTGGGGGCGTAAAAGTTGAGTCTGGAGTTGAGGTAGGTAGGTCCGGTGTTGTGTAGAGCCTTGTGAGCGTGGGTGAGGAGTTTAAAGGTGATCCTCTTGTCCACAGGGAGCCAGTGGAGGTCCTTCAGGTGAGGGGAGATGTGACATCGGCGGGGTATGTCGAGGATCAGGCGGGCGGATGCATTTTGGAAATGCTGGAGTCGTTTGATGTCTTTTGTTGGGATGCCTGTGTAGAGTGCGTTGCCGTAGTCAAGTCTGCTACTGACGAGGGCTTGGGTCACCGTCTTTCTGGTTCCTGTTGGGATCCACTTGAAAATTCTGCGGAGCATTCGAAGGGTTTTGAAGCAGGAAGAGGAGACGGCGCTGACCTGTTTGGACATGGTGAGGGCGGAGTCCAGGATGAAGCTGAGGTTTCTTGCATGGCTGGCTGGGGTGGGTGGGGGACCGAAGTCGGTGGGCCACCAGGAGTCGTTCCAGGCCGAAGGGGTGCGCCCGAGGATGAGGACTTCCGTCTTGTCGGAGTTGAGCTTCAGGCGGCTGTCGTTCATCCACTCGGCGATGGCTTTTAGTCCCGCGTGGAGGTTGGTTTTGGCGGTGAGTGGGTCTTTGGTCAGGGAGAGGACGAGCTGGGTGTCGTCAGCGTAGGAGATGATGCTGAGGTGATGTTGGCAGGCCAGTTTAGCGAGGGGGGCCATGTAGACGTTGAACAACGTAGGGCTGAGGGAGGAGCCTTGGGGGACGCCGCAGATGAGGTTGGTGGCTTTGGAGCGGAAAGGGGAGAGTCGTACTCTCTGGGTTCTGTCGGAGAGGAAGGATGAGATCCAGTTGAGGGCTTTATCTTGGATGCCGGCTTCATGGAGGCGGGTCAGTAGGGTGCAGTGGCAGACTGTGTCAAAAGCGGCAGATAGGTCGAGGAGGATGAGGGCCGAGGTTTCGCCGTTGTCCATTTGAGTTCTGATGTCATCTGTGGCGGCGAGGAGTGCAGTCTCGGTGCTGTGGTTTTGTGAGTGGGAAACTATCATACACTCCAAGGCAACATCACAGAGGGTCACCAACCAATCTATTATTCGATTACTGAGAAATTTCTGTGCTTGAATGGAAAGTGACTGTAAACTTTAGAATTTGGTGGCAAAAATGATATTGCAATCCTATTTGAATAACCACAGATCCTAAGTGCATCTGCGGCACCTGGCCTGCCAGAAAAAGCTGCATTGCAGTTATTTTCTGAATAACAGTAATTCTACTAAATTTCCAGAGCTCAGTGGGTGTAGCTTTTCAAGAGCTTTCTGCAGAATGAGTTAGTTTTTGCTTATTGATTGTCCGAAGCATTAAAGCAAACTGTCTTGCTATTAGGGCTTTGCCAAAGTGCTAACGGTTTTTCAATAGTTGGGTTGGTTTTTGCAGTTTGCTTACGAGCGCATAAGCCATTTGGGGATTGTATGACATATGTTTGCTAAGGAAAATTAATAAAATGTCGGATCATTTGGGTGCAAGAAGGGATATGAAGGATATGCAGTTCAATGTAATCCTAGGAGTCCTCTCTTGTTTTAAAATGAAATAAATGAATTTACTAGCCAAATGCCAGATTCTGTAAGATCTGGAACATGGTGTTGTGAGTAATTGTAACTGTACCTGTATTAATATACCATTTGCTACTATGTGTTGAAGTACTTTACGGCAAGTAGCACACTACTCCGAAACCCAAGGTTAGTGGTTAATCCAGTGGTTATTGTGATTAGTCAAGTGGGCTCACGAAAAAAGAAAATGAGTGCAATCATTCCAGTGTCTTAGTGATAGATTGTATTAGTACCAGTCGGATATGATCATTAGTGGTGTTTAAATGGTTTCTGTTGAATGATTGGTGCGATGGATAGGCTGGTAATGTTAAGTTATTGGTATATGGCTTTAAAAAAAGTTTTGACCTATGAAATGAGGAATCAGCCAATACGGCAGGCAAGTATGAAACTGATACAAGGCTATACTCGTGCAAGGTTTTAGGAGAATAATGGGGGAAGTCCTTCTGAGATAGCAAGCAATCTGACATAAGCTGTAGGAAGAAACAACTTTATACATAATGCTCAATAAATAGGATAGACAGCTTAAACATGCAATTTGAAGTGTACATGTCATTCAAACATTAAGAGCACTAGCCTGTTGTGTGCCAAGCCTAGGACTGCACCTTTAAACATAGTCTGTAGTATCCTAACCTTATACCACGCTCTATACATTACAGAAGGGGATCTCATCCAAATGTTGTAAGTGTTTATGTATGTGACCATGCTGTAAATACATGTTGTATATACATTGTATTTATAAGTGAAGCAGAGTGATGGAGACCTGTGAGTTTACATTTTTTGAAGTGCAGGAGGAGGAGGATGTTGTTTCAGACAGTGGAAATGCATCAGGATAGATGCAGGAGTGGGATAACCTAGACAGTGAAGTGAGGATAAAGAGACAAGGCTCCTATAGAAATGTGATTAGGTCCTTTTGCTGAGACTTTCTGACTAGTCTTCCTGTAGCACTGCCACTTGGTGAATGGAGGGGATAAAAAGGGGCTGCAGTCTCTGTTGCTCAGAAGTGGGAAGGGTATTTTAGGTAAACCCATTCCTTTGTCTCCTTCCTGGTCACTGTCTTCCTGGTTGTTGATAGCTAGTGCATGTAGTTCACATCTTGTTGTGCCTCTGCTGTGGGTGCTCAGGCTGCAGACTAATCTGCCGTGAAGAGCATCAATGAATACAATGACTGCATCTACAGAACTGGCAAGAAAGACAACTGAAAATAGAAGCCACCCAAACTAGTTGTCCTGTCCGCAGGTTTTGAAAAAATAAGACTTCACAGTTGTCAGAGAGGGTTTAAGGAACAATTTCAGTAGAGTATAAGCAGCACTCCATAAAGAAGCTCCAAATGACCCACGATTCACTGAATCCAAAGGCATCTGTATGTCATGCAGCAGGCATCCCTGCATCACTCACCAACAACCAAGCACTTCAAGGCAATAATGCCTTCACTCAAGCACCTCACAAACAGAAGCCAGACACCCTAGAACCGATGCAACTCAAATAGAGGGACGCAGAACCCCGAAGGAGCATGCACCCCAAAAAGTGCACTGAGACCTCCAATAGTTATGCACAACACACATTCAACACTGTAGACCCCTGAACTGGATCCCTTTTGCCCATCCATGCCTTCTTTTCAAAGGGAAGTAGAAGCTAGAAACTTATAAGCCCCCCCAACACACACATACTGTCCACTCCAGGCACCAAGGGAGCAGATGAACCACCAACCTGGAAGCACATACCTCAGTCCTAGCTCATTTGTTAAATACTACGGGCCCTCAGCAGATACTCAGCAGGTCTCCAACATTTTGGAGGCCCAGCTATCTCTGGATATTGGTGGGGATGGAGGTTAGTGGCTTGATTTGCCCCACAAAAACCATGTCCCTGGCCTGTGTACCTTACTTTTGAAGGGATTCCCCACTAGAGCTCTTGAGCTGGCTTCCGTACACCCCCCAACCCTAGCGGGTCGCTCCCAGCCTCATCAAGCATGACCAGGACAGAAAGACCCCTTGTACTCAACATACTCTGCACCTTTATCAGCTCTGCCATTGCTCTCTCTCAGCAGGTTCTGTTGGTGACCTGATCCTCAGCCTTGCCCTTCCTGAGGGCCGCCAGCTCCAACTGCAGCTCTGGCGGAGCTGGGGTACTCACCCCATGCCCTCCCTGCAGCCCTCCCTACAGCCGTTCCATGAAAGCCAAAGGGGTGCTTGTGGACCCCAGCTCGGCTTGCTGAATGCTCTTCTCCAGCTCCTGACTTGATATCGCACCTCGGTGGTTATCATGCACAACATGGAAACACTTCCCACTGAGCATCAAAACAAAGACAACATCCTTCCAACCTCACACACTACGTGGTGTATTATGCTACTTATGTAGGCAAGCACTTCAGCACCCAACATAGGGGTAGTAAGTGCAATATAAATGCTTTAATGTGTTGAAGAAAGATGTGTCGATCTCCCTGAAAGTAAAATATTTGTATTGGTCCCAGGAGTTTGCCATAGAGTAGTATGTTGATTTATGACAAATCTAGAGTGAGGTAGGTTTCCTGCTTGGATGTTGCTGCACATTTTGGGGACTTTGGCTAACAAGAGTGTTGCTAAGCAGGTATACCTATCTATTGGTGGGTCTGTGACAGTTCCTGAGTTGGGAATACCTTTAATTATGTTCAATAGATCTCAGGAAGGCTTTGTGAGCTCTTAGTTTATCAGATAAGAAGGTAAGCTGGTGACTGGAAAGGGAAAAACACAAAATACATTTCCAAAGATAGATCTGTTCTCCATATTAATAAATGTAGGACCAGTGTTCCAAGTTAAAAAATAATAAACCTTTGAATTCTTTAGCTCTCACATCCGATCTAAATAATTCCAATTGTGCAACGACTTGGGCTTTATGAACTCTGGAGCAATAAAACATTTAGGGTTGCATAAAGAAAACTGGCAAGCAAGCCGGAGTGATGGTTAACATCAGGGAGTCACCACACCTATCATAATTACAACACCTGGTTTCACCTCTTGCATGTTTAAAGCGTTACTGTAGCTCTGGTGATTAAGTGTAACTGCAGGACCACGCCCGCACAGGTTTAATACACACAGAGCAGCCACTTATTGGGCCGCAGATGTTGTGGTTTAAGGATTTATGCCGAGCCAATTTATGACTCTTTTGCCTTCTTTGTGGTGTAGCCCAGCCAGATTTACTCATACAGACTAGTAAAAAAAGAACGCCCCACATGCTTGGAGCACACATAACTGCTGTGGGGCTTGAGCCCTGGGTTCCGTAACAAGACACATTCTCCTTAAGGTTTCTGTTGGGAATCCTCTAACTGCAGTCACATATTAATATTTACATCTCTGCTGTTTCAAATGCTTCTGATCACACCAAGAAAAAAAGAAAAAATTGAAATTCCTGTAAGGAATTCTGAAATGTAGCACATTCTGTGTTTCTTTGCTATGGAATTACATGAGAGGCAATCGATTCTTACACTTTTTTAGCACTGTAGATTTCTTACAGCATATCCTCTTGCAGAAATTTCTTCCATATAAAGTACATTGGGGCATATTTAAGAGCCCCTAGTGCCATTCTATCGCCAAATTAACGCCCTTTTTAAAAATCTAATGTGGCGCTGGAAGGCCAAAAATGATGAGCCATATTTACAAAGTGGTTCAATGCATGCTTTGTCTCACTTTGTGACACTTTGCACTACATTATGCCTGCGCCAGGCATAATGTATGCAAAGGGGATGTTCCTCCACTGGGTGGGGGGCACAAAATGGTGCAAAGAAATCTGAGAGATTTCTTTGCGTCATTTTTTTTGGGCACTTTTAACGCCTGATCAGAGCAGGCATGAAAAGGAGGCTTCGATGACTACAATGGGCCTCTGGTGCTTTGCAGGATTAGAATCAAAATTGTTGACGCTAATCCTGCAAAGTGCTGGACTAGCATCAATAATTCTGACCCTAGTCACCTAACCACCGCCATGGTGAGCTGTATTTTAAATACGGCGCACTCATGGTGGTGTTAGGAGGGCGCTAACTGGAGCAAGCAAAGTGGCGCTGCACTGTGTGCAGCGCCACTTTTCTTAAATATGCTCCATTCTTTGTGGCAATCTGAGATCAATTATTTCACTACTTGTCTGCATGTGCATAAAAACCTGCTCAAAAGTAGTTTCTTTACTTTGCAACCAAAACTTCCTCCAAGCCATTAAGGGCCTGATTTTGAGTTTGGCAGATGGGGTTACTCCATCACAAAAGTGATGGGTATACTGGCCACCATATTACGATCCCATTATATCCAATGGGAATTGTACATACGTGATATCTGTCCCATTTGTGATGGAGTAACCCCAATTCGCCACACTTTAAGGGCCTTATTGCGACATTGGCTGTCGGACCAGCCGAACTGCAATGCCGCAGGGAGGACACCACCCTCATACCAGTGGCATCCCTTCCCCCTTTGCCCTATTACAATGTTCCTGCTGAGCTGACCTTAAGGGAGCTGAGTCCTATACCATAGCACAGAGGGGGCCGACCAGCACCCTTAGAATGAGAACTGTCTGCAAAGTTGATGGTGCTAGGCAGGGGTGGCCCCCAACAGACCCTTAGCCCCAGCCTTTCCATGGTGGTCAAACCACCATGGAATGGGGAAACTCCCCTGATGGTAAGGGGAGTTGTAATCAGCGCCGCCATGGCTGCCGTCAGGAACCATGTTCCTGGCAGGGATGGAGGTTCCCTGGTGGTCCCACTGCCATGGTCGTAATGTGGTGGTTGGTCTGCCAAAGTAGTGGTGGTCCAACAATCGCCACAAGTGTGTTGGTCCTTGAACCGCCACACTTGTAATCAGGCCCTAAGTTTTGGTCACATACTTCAGTATAGAGAATCACAATGATGGTGTCCTGCTTCTGAGGGTTTAGGAGTTTTTAGGTACTTTTGGCTCATTTTGTCCACGTCTGTTGACTGCACTACACCTAGGAATTTAGCATTAGCTAAGGAGCCGACTGGAATGATGGAACTGGTGCAAACACATTCAACACCATCATTATACTCTCAAATGGCTCTAACTTTACAGTGGCTGGCATGTCCAAATGCCTTAGCCGATGAGTCATAAATGGGCATGCAAAAACACTGAATTGTTCTTGTGAATGAAGGAATGCATTACAAACTAATTTGGAGTAAAGACTAATGTAGACATGGCCCATTTATTAAATATGTTCTTTGTCTATACTGCTCACCTAAGACTTACTCTTTTACTCGTTGTTTGGTCCATATATATAACCAAAATCATTTCTAAATAAAATTTGCGGTTTGATGTATTGCATATAGTTCCTTTCATTGGCCTTCACCAAAGAGCTTTCAGTTTTAGCAGTTAAGGGATGTGATATAAACAGGGAAGAAGCCCACCTGCAAACAATCCCAGGGTTCCTTATTCTTTCTCGCCAACAAAATTGCAATCTCATGACGGATTGAAACAGCACTTAGGGTATCTCTCCGATACTCATAATTTTTGCAAAATCCTTGGGTTTCATCCTAGACTCTAAGCTTGACCATGACATCCATATGAAGTTCATGGTGAAGAACACCAACTATTAACTGAGAGAGATGTTTGCGAAACAGTGGATATTTTCTGCCCAGACCTAATCTTAAGAGGTCAGTTCAAGCTATCTTCATCTCGAGAAGTGCAGTCAGCAATGCACTTCCCACTAGCCACCCAAAGGTACCACTTGCATTTTTTAAAGCAGCCCTACATACTCTGTTGCGTGCCTTATCTCCAAAACACAGACATTTGATAGCACAAGACCTTTCTTGGCCTTACTGAAGTGGTTACCCATTTTGGCACACAGCAACTAGAAGACCACCTGCATGGCGTATAAGGCATTACATGAATATCTGACACATACATAAGCTATTGCTGAATGAAGCAAATTGCAAAAGGTGTCTCCATAGTTATGACTCAGTATTCCCAAGTGCAAGAAAATGCTGTTTCCTAAACAACAACTTGAAAAGTTTGCAGATATCTTCCAATCATTATATGCTTGGCCGCCTTTCTTAAAGGGTTTGCATTAGTTTTAAGACAACCTTAAAAAACTCTTTCTTGAAGCCTGTCAAGTCACAGTGCAGGTAACAGGCCCAACATGATTCTCTGCACAACGCTGAATGTTGATTCATATTCAGCTGTAAATAGAAGATTGCTGCTAATCCACTTTTAGGAGTATATATTCATGATGCAACTTCCCTTCTTCTTTACCTTAAATTACTTTACAGCTTGTGAAGTGCTCAGGCATCACAGTGATGGTCATAGAAAACTATATAAAAAGCACAAATAATTGACCTAGGAGTACATGACAAAATGTTTTCATGATGGAAGATAAATATTGAATCCAAGGGCCATATGTACGAAGGCATTTTTCCAATCCTAACAGTGTGAATCACAATTTTGGGCTGTTAGGAAATGAAAAATGCCATTTAAGAATTTACAAAATGCATTTGTGGTGGTGCAAAATGTGATTCCTACGTCGGAGAAATCATATTTTGGAATTCGTAAAATAGGAAATCACAAATAGGGATTTCCATAATGTGAATCGCTAACCACTTGTACAACAAGGGCCAGATGTAGCAAAGGATTTGCGCGTCGCAAACGGCGAAAATCACCGTTTGCGAGGCGCAAATGCCTCTTTGCTATGCAGAAATGCATATTGCGAGTCGGGACCGACTCGCAATATGCATTTCAGAATCACAAATAGGAAGGGGTGTCCCCTTCCTATTTGCGATTCGGAGTGGCATGCAATACCATTTGCGACCGCATATGCGGTCGCAAAGGGTGTTGCAGTTACCATCCACTTCAAGTGGATGGTAACCCACTCGCAAATTGGAAGGGGTCCCCATGGGACCCCTTCCCCTTTGCGAATGGACCCAATACTATTTTCTCAGGGCAGGTAGTGGTCCAAGGGACCACTACCTGCCCTGAAAAAATACCGAAACTAAAGGTTTCGTTTTTTTTTTAAGTGCAGCCCTTTAAGGAAAACGGGCTACACTTAAAAAAAAAACTGCTTTATTGAGAAAGCAGTCATGAACATGGAGGACTGCTGACGACAGCAGGCCACCATGTATGCGAGTGCCTAGACTCGCTATGGGGCCGCAATTTGCGACCCACCTCATTAATATTAATGAGGTGGGTCATTGCGACCCCATAGCGACTCGCAGACGGTGTCTGAGACACCGTACTGCATGCCAATTTGCGAGTTGCAAATTGCGAGTCGCATGGGCTCGCAATTTGCAACTCGCAAATTTTCTTTTTGCTACATCTGGCCCCAAATTTCCTAATTGTGACTTTTCGCAAATTCGCCAACTAGCAATGCCGAAGCCAATAGGTTTTGCTAAACCGTTCATACTTGTTTATGTTGTGATGTATGTTGAATTGATAAACAACATAAGGAACTATTAACGGTTTATTAAATTTACAACAAACTCTATTATAACCTTTTTCTAATATTTATAATTCAGTTAGATAGTAATAAATAATGCAAAAGAAAAAACAATGGTGAGACATATTGGCTTTTCCAATGATTGTAAAAACTTGCAAATAGCTTCTTTCCCCAATTTGTGTGGTTATCAGCCAAATGTGGGGACGTAGTTCCAGTTTTGTTTGAATCTACTGCATGCACTACCGTCCATGAAAGACATTTGAACCTTCCCTCCGCCCAGCCTCTCCTATATCTATCTCCAAAAGGTAGTAATTTGATGCACACTGTAAAGGCTGGAACAATCTGAATGATGCGCCATTTGCCAAGGACATTTTAAAAAATAACTCTAGGCAGATCCTCTACGCGACCAGAACAGCTTACCATTCCACTGGAATTCAACTAAACTGTCAAAATAGCTGGCAAATGGTAAATGAACACGCAAATAAATCCACTCTGCATTCAAGTTGATAATTGGCAGTTTAAATCCAGGTACAAACGGTCAAGATCCATCAACACAATTTAGATTTTCAAATCCTCATAACAGAAAATTAAAATATGATTTTGAAAATTATAAAATAAAAGCATCTGAAACTTTTGAACTCACCGTCGAGACAGTGCAATTCCCATACCTTGGTCATTCAAGGAATCAGTCATGAATGCACTGGTGCTGATCTGTGCGGATTTAATAGTCTGTGTGAACTGACAAGGGAAGCATTTCATGTTCCGCAGTGCACAGATTCGCTTTTGGGTTTTCATGTGGGTGAACACCCTGGGTGGCAGACACAAGGAAAAGAACTCCCTCATTGAATGAGTACTGGCAATCGCAGTAATAAACAGAGACAGAGAAGTCTTTTCGGTGTTAGGAGGTGTCTGCTGGATGTTATCCAGAATTCCCCATACAGCTCAGCTCACAATACTGACCACGAGGGTGGTACAGCGAGTCGCAGCACTGAACTCTCCCCTCACCTACAAAGAAACCTCCAGTTCTTTGAGAACGGTGCTGTAAGTCAGTCTCCATCAGTGCAGCCCCTCCTATAGGATAGTGTCACAAAAGATATGAGGACAGGCGCTGCAGGGAGGAAAGGAGAGAGAGAGAGAGATAGCATACATTATGAAGCAAAAGATAAAAACAAGTAGTACCTTCAGTGTGGTGTCACAGAGGAAGGACAATGGCTACTGTCCACTTAGAAGTCACCGGAAGGTGTACTTGGTCCACAGGCAACCCGACAGGGAAGAATACAGGAAGTGAAGTATGACGATGTGCAGAGGGCTTGATGGACAATTACAAGCACCTAAATGAGAGTGACATTGGACTAATCCAATGGTAAGTACAGGTAAGTAAGGGGCTAGTCCGAAGCCCCTCTTAAGTTTTTTTTTCTTAACAAAAGATTTTGCAAGCAGCACGCAAGTGCTCGTGCAAGTGAAACCTAAAAAGGCACCCAAAAAGCATTAGACTCTTTCACAATGGCGGCTTTGTACTTTCTGGTGAGCAGATTTTGGCAGGGAGGCAGAGAAGGAGGAGGAGACAGGAGAGGATATTAAGAGTGAGAGTCACCCTGTTTGAACAGACTGAGGAGGAGATTTATGAGAACTACAAATTCAGTAGTCAGGTAATTCTTGATTTCATTGCTGAGTTACAACCTCAGCTACAGTGCCCAACACTCAGAAGCAACACAATCCCACCACATGTACAGGTATTGCGTTGCATACACCTCTTAGCTTCTGGCCATTACCACGGGGTCATAGCATAGGCAGGGAGGGTGTCACAAAGTACCTTTTCCAGGTTTTTATTGCAGGTTTCTGGACATCATGGTGAGCAAAGTTAATCAATATATATCTTTCCCTAATACCTCCCAATTATTGGAACAAACTCACTTGATGTTTTAAAGGGTAGCCCAGTTCCCCAGCTTCATTGGCTGTGTAGATGGCATACATATCGTCACATTTCCCCCCTCAGCAAATAAAAACACAGGAACAGGAAAAGCTGACACTCACTCAATTTGCAGCTAGTGTGTGATGTCGCTCGTATCATAACAGAACTTGTGGTCAGATTCCCAGGCAGCATCCAGGATTCATTCATATTCCGCCACAGTGGAATACAAAATCTACTGTCACAGGGTGAATTTGGTGATGGTTTCCTACTATGTAAGAGAAACACAGACTGAATGAATACAGTGGCCAGGACAGTGTGCAATGTGACCTAATGTTTTTTCTTCTCATGCTCCTAAGGTGCCAGTACATATGCCTTGTTTCCTTGGATACTCACACCATACCGGACTCCAGGACAAGAAGTGAAAGGCAGTACAACAGGGCACACAGGACCTTTGGGATCCTGAAGTCTGGCTTCACTGCCTCCACAGGATGGGTGTGGCACTACTGTGCAGACCAGGGACATGCTGCAGATCATTGTCACATGAGCCATACTGCACAATATTGCAACGAAGAAGGATATGCACGACATCCCCATAGAGCCTAGTTTTGACACTGATGATGACTTACAACTACTTCAAGTGCAGCAGGAGGGTCCACATGCAGCAGAGAGATGAACGTGAATACAGAGATCACCAACAACTATTTCTGAGGTAAGAGTATTTAAAACATCTAATAATGAGACATCATACCTGCTGGTAAGGCTTGGTGCATAACTGAGAGACCATCTTTTATTCAGGTAGCAATAACATAGTTTCACTCAAGGATTAACTGTATCCCTGTGGATGTAACATTGTGAAAAATAAACAACAAATTATGCAATGCCAAATAAAAGAAAGGTGACTCTTTCAAGTGAGTGTTCAAAGGTTTACTTCTTTCAGCCTCTGAGGCTGGGTGCCTTCTTATGGTCACAAGGCTGTTTGACGTTTGGCATATGTCGGCTTGAAAACCTAAATCTGCATGCCTCCTGAATGGATGTGAGACTGAGGCTAGAGCCCTCTTCGCTCTCAGGTTGGGGCAGGATGTTGGGGATACAGAGGTTTGGGCCTGTATATTCTAAAGGGCTGTGGTCACTTGCTCTAGCTAACGTGCAACATCTTGACAGTAGTGCCCCATGTCAGTCTGCCTGTTTACAGTTCATCTTGCAAGTGTTGTTGTGACTACTGCCAGTCAGTGGATGGAATTTGTGAAGGAATCAAACCTTGCCAGGTACTGTCGGTCCCTCTGTCTCTGCACATGGTGCTCCTTTTCCATTGCAGCTAGCCACAGTTCCTGCCCTTTCTCCAATTACTCCATTGGCCTAGACTTTCGTAGCAGATGCCTGTTTACAGTCCTATTTTGTTTGCAAGCACTGTGGGGAGATAATGGACCTCTTCAAGCCACCAAACACAGGAGACCTCTCCAACATGTCATCTGATACATTATCAATACTTTATCAGTACAGACTGTAGATGTTTGACCTCTGTGCTGTTTGTGTGTGTGGGGTCCCTGCCCTGCTATTGCCCCTCGTCACTGTCCACAAACCCTGGCAGTGGTTAGATGGTTGCTCTCATGGCATTTGGAGTTTCCATGATCGGCTGAGTGGATGGTGGTGTTGTGTTCTTAGTTTCCACATCTGTGTCAGTAGCCCCTTTAGCTGCAATCAGCTGTGATCTGTGGAAATGCATGTATATAGTTAGTGTAAATAAATGGTTAATGTTTGTCCACAATGCTGTTGTATCTATGATTCATGTGTTTGTGACATTTGTGTTGTACAGATATGTCTGGTCCAGCACACAATACAACAGACAACTGATGTGCACTACAACTCCCATGATGCATTGCCAGAGTGGTTAAGCACCTTAATGGAGTTATTCTTGCTGTGGTGTATGATATATGGATTTGATACCAATATGTTATGTTAGGTGAGTAAAGGGAAGATGACTTTCCCTGGTTGGTGCCTGCAGTATTGGGGGTGTCAATGTCAGACACTCCCACCACTCTATCTGGTCCAATTACCCCCTGATGAGTGTCTCCATCGGAGGAGGGTGTTTTGAGGGTCCACCACCTGTTCCACATCCCTCAGCCATTCTGCTGGCCACCTTCTCCTTTGTGCGAGACCTCAGGTTGTACCACCATTTGTGTATCTCTGGGATGGTTCTCTGGGTGACTCCTAGGGCGTTCACCATCCCCAAGATACTGGTGCAGATCTTTGTTTTTTGGCTCTCTGGTACTGTGAAGGAGGCCAAACAGTTGGTCCATATGGGAGACACATTCTTCTGTCCGGAGCTCCAGCCCCTTCTCCAAGAATTTTACATTCATCTTCCTGCTCCCTGAGTCCTTGTTCACATCTTCTTTGGACAAGTTGTTCTCCAGGAATGGTGTGATACACTGTCAGGAGTGATGCAGGATCACCCCGTACTTCCTGCACCTTCATAGCCTTCTGGATGATGGCCACACCCTATGCCTGACATAGGGTCTCACATCATCATTCAGCATCCAGAAAGCAATGTTTTCTATTTTGCAATTTCCTAATTGGAAATGCAATTCTGTTGGAGTCACTCTTTGTGGAATCGGCGGTTACATACTTACCGTTTTGCAATTCCCAAATGGTGATTTCTATAGATTCACAATTTGCAAATCCGATTTTTCACAAATATGGCACCAAGTCTCATTGTGCCTAAAACTGTGCCTTTTGTGCAGGTACAAAGGTGAGCAGGAAATTACTTTTCGGTTTGCAAAATATAATTTTGAATTGACTGAGAAATGAAAGAAGTGGTTGCAATGGAATGTATCAATAGTTTGCAACTGTAATTCTGGATGCAAACCTTTGAAGAAATAATTACCTGTCCAAGCAGGTGGTTGCCAACGCACAGCGGAAGCACAGTGGTATAGGGCACTGTTGCTTCTCCTGACACCATTCATTGAATGGCAGTTTTTTCTTTTTTTTGTCACTGCGAGGGATAAGAGCTGCTCAAAAAACAAGGTTGACAGTCAGTAAATGTGAATGCAGGGATTGCCAGCCTGCTGTCACTCGCATGCCCCCAGCCCATCCTTTATTACTATTGACAGGGACATAGCAAAGGACTTACATAACATACATATAATTGAAGCAGGAGATTGAGCATGTCCTTGTGAACAGGCATTTAGTCATGCGCCTGATTAGTACAATAGTTCCAACACAAAAATAAGGTGTGGTCTCATAAGAGTCACTATGCAAAAAACACTGACTTTGTGTGACCTCACTCTTGCTATATTGGCTGATTGTTCCTCAATTGTGCTTCTAGAACACATCTCCGTTATTGCTGCTCTGCATTGTCTGTCTACGAAAACCTTCATATTTGTATGCTTCAAAGCAATACTTTTAGAGCCAGCTACTCCATTCACAAATTAAGAAGCTTCAGGGCATGTGTCGAGACACTGCCAAAATCATGCAATAATTTAAAGTAGATGAAGTATCTAAGAAGACTTTCCTGATTTTCAAACTACGATTTGATACTGCCACTGGAATTGGGTGTTACCCACTCTCATGTGTACATGCTGTGAATGTGGGGTCAGAACTGGGGGCTACTTAAGTGCATTTATGAACCAGCAGGTAGGAGCCTAACCAAGCACATCATCAAGCAAGTAAAGATGTAGGCGTATGGCCCAGATGTGCTATATGTAATGGCAGTTATATTCCTGGCAAGTGTATTCAGTTGTAACAGTCAGGATGTGCCTGCATTTCTAGGGTACCCATGCCTTAGAATTGTAACTCCAAACCTCGAATATTTGTGAAAACATTTTTTTCTCTGAATGCAGCACACAAAGAAGTACCAAAGCAGCATTTTTTAATGATTGTTTATCTTCAGGAAGGGACACCTTCCTGCACATAAACAATTATCCATGGCATTTTGCTTCTTCAATTCAATTCAATTCGCCAAACTCTACATTTCTTAGAGCATGGTCAAAATTAATTGAGGCTTCCCAAGTGAAAATAAGGTGTTGTTTGTTGCTCGTATTGAAGGGAATGGGGAAAATGGCACCTTCTCCTTTAGTTAAATATGGTCAAAGCAGATATCACACATCTTTGATGATTTTATATAATATATAATAAGCTTGAAATGAAATGAGTTAAATTTTTAGTAAATTAGAAGCACAAACAGTGCAAAAGCTGGGCCTGATTTAAAGTTTGGTGGAGGGTTACTTCATCTAAAAAATGACAAATATTCCATCTGCCGGATTAGAAGTGCATTATATACAAAATGTGATTGAGTTACTGTTATATTGTCAACTGAAATAAACGTTATATGTGTTTTCAGAACTTCAATATAAATTATTATTAACATGATTATCCCCAGGGTCCCTCCGTTCCACTTCCCCTCCCCCTTGCTTTCTCTTGGTTCCTTCTAGAATATTAGTTCAGAGGATTCTTAGTTGTTATAAATTGGGTTTCTGGTTGGTAGAGGTGTGAACCCTGTCAAAGGAGGAACCATAATCCTAGTCAGGCTAAGTCAGATGCACACTAAAAGTTAACCTATGCTCACCTTCTGGTTGCTTGGCACACAGCAGTCAGGCTTAACTGAAGAGGCAAAGCGTAAAGTATTTGTGCAACACTTCAAATAGTAAAATAGTGAAACACCAGACAACAATGATCCACTTCAGGTTTGTAAAATAAAATATATCATTATGAATAAAACAAGACCAAAACAACAGAGTGGAAGTCGAGATATCAATTTTTAAAAAATAAATGAAACTGTAGTGCTGAGTAGCATAAAAAGTGCCAACTGGGACTCTGTGAACTAGGTAAAAGTCAAAAGTTCAGGCTGATGGTGATAGAGCGCAGGCTGGAGACCAGACCAACACAGGGCCCACTGAGCAAGAACACCTTGGTCCTCGAGATGCTTGGGTTCCGACCAGCGCAATGATGTTGAGTGCTTCGGTTCTGGGTCCACGCTGAATAAGCAGTGAATTAGTGTGTCGCGTTCATAGAGAGGATGAGTGATGCGTTTATTCTGGGCCATGCACAAGGGACGATGCGTCATGCAGTCTGCAATGCAGTGCTCTGATTCTCGCAGCAGAGATTCATTGTCATCAACAGTGATGTGGTGTCCTCGATTCTTGCAGCAATGTTGATGCAGTAGTGAAGCGTCAACATTGAAGGTGATGCATCGGTTCCGACTGGCACAGTGAGGTCGATGCATAGTACTTTGCAGGAGCAGCCAGAAAAAACCCACTTTCAAGGGCCCTTGACTGCGTTGGCACCATTTTGCAGGGCAGGACTCACAGATGGCAGAGTCTACAGGCTGTAGCCGAATATTTGGAAGTCTTTTATGTCACTGTGACTTCAAAAAACAGGAGGCGAGCCAGCAAGCCCTTTGAGTCACTCCAGGTTCAACTGTTGCAGGTCCAGTCCTCACCCTGGCAGCAGGTACAAGGATAGCTTAACAAGGCAAGAGTCCAGCAAGGCAAGAGTCCAGCAAGGCAGGGATCCAGCAGAGTTGCAATCCTTTCAGCAGCACAGTAGTGCTTCTTCCTGGCAGAGTCTTCACAGGTCCAGAAGTCTACTGATTTGGTGTGGTTAGGGACCCAGTAGTTGTACCCAGTTGTGCCCTTGAAGTGGGGAAGACTTCAAAGAAGGGTTTTTGAAATGCATAGAGATCCTTACTTCCCAGCCCTGGCTCTAGACTATCACCAGGAATAATCTGTCCTTTCTGTGGGAGAACAAGCACTGGCTATTCAGTTGTGTCAGCCCTTCCATCCATTCCTGCACAGGAAGAGCCAGCTTAATTAAATTGAGTGCTCAGACACACCTAAACTACCATGTTTGTAGCTTTCTAAGGGAACAAATAAAGTGTAGCAGTCACCCACCCTAGATGTGTATTGGAGACAGGTTCCAGCTACACAGAGCTGTAAGAGGAGATATACGTCCACTTTCTAAAATTGGCATTTCTAAAATAATAATGTCAAATTCAAGTTTGCCAGTAAAGAGGACTTATCATTACCATTCCAATTATATGAAACATGATATAGCTACTCCTTCTCAATCAGGAATTACAGTTCAAAAGTAGAATAAGGATTTTGCAATGTTAACCTATGAGAGGTGTAGGCCTCACAGTAGTGAAAAACAAATTTGGAGGTTTTTCACTACCAGGACATGCAAAACTTGAAAGTACCTGTCCTACCTTTATTTACACAGCACCCTGCAATATAGTCTACCTGGGGTGTACTTTAGGGGTGACTTATATGTAATAAAAGGGGAGATTAATACTTGGCAAAGGGTTTTAAATGCAAAGTCAAAGTAGCAGAAAAACTGCACACACAGGCACTGCAATGCAGGCCTGAGCCATGGTTAGGAGGCTACTGGAGTGGGCGGCACAATGGGTGCTGCAGGCCCACTAGTAGCATTTAATTTACAAGCCCCAGCCATGTGTAGTGTACTTTACTAAGGACTTATAAGTAAATTGAATTTACCAATTGAAGTTAGGCCAATGTTAACAAGTTTTACGGGAGAGAGCACAGGCACTTTAGCCCTAGTTAGCAGGGGTAAAGTGAACAGAGTCCTAAAACCAGTAAAAACGAGGTCAGAAAATGGAGGGAGGCAGGCAAAAAGTTGGGAAGAAGACCACACTAAGGCTGTCAGGTCTTACATAAGTGAAGCGCTGTTATCAGTGGTATTACTGATGCTGACTAGCAGTTAGCAAAATAAATGCCCCTTCTCTGATGCAAGCCTACCACTTTATCTTTATTGAAAAATAAAACAAAATTTGGCAGTGAAGTATGGGATTCAATAACCTGTCACTACCTTTACTGGCCGTGGCACCTGCTGTCATCCTCAGCTGGTTGGAACAGCCACTGAGATCCAAACAGTATCCTGACAGTAGCAAAGTTCATTGTGGACACTGCTTTTTGTCTTTGGCTCTCCCCTGGTGAAGAGGCGGAATCAGAGTTACCAAGGCTGGAGAAACCTACTTGTCTGAAGCCAATTTTAACTGCGCCTGCCTTGATCTTCGAGCAATGCCTTTCTCCTCACAATAACTGTGGTTCAAGCCTCAGTTTCATACAACACCCACCATTTTGTTTCCTGTGCTTATCTGCAGGATTGTACATTTCAACAGATAAGCAGCCATCATAGAACTGGCATTTATTCTTCACAGAATGAGGATTGCTTAAGTATGTGGTTTCACTGAAGTTGTACCTGCCTTGTTTCCCACTTAAAATATGATCGGATTCAGAGGGCTCTTTAAGGAACATAAAGCCCATTATACGGAGACCTCTGGGAATTGATCCTTCTACAAAATGTTTGCACTAATATCTTTTAAATAATTTGGGAAAGACTGTTACTCACTATACTTATGCACAGTAACAGCTACTGCAGATACATGATTTGCCCTATTAAATTTAATACAGGGTGATATGCAGTTTTACCCATTTCATAGGTTTCTACAGGCAAAGGGAGGTCTGCCTGTTGAATGGAAATGGTGGAAAAAGTAGTTTCTTACCTTACAGCCATAAGACACTGAAAAAAATCCCTGTAGAGCAGAAAACATGCATTTTACTTCATTTGCTAAGCTCAGACGGCCAAAGAATCTTCAGATCTTTACCTAAGATGGGTTCACAGGCGGAAGATGAGGAGTTTGATGAGCTTGAAGAAGTTATGTTGATACTGGAGCTTAGATTCAAACCTACCATAAACACAACTCTGGAAAGGTATCACTTCGATACCAGGAAACAAAGGGACAACAAATGTTCTGATGAGTTTCAAACAGCCCTGAGAAGTCTTTCCAAATCCAGTAGTTGTGATACAAAAACTAATGAGATGATCAGGGATCAATTAATGGTTAACACCAATGTAAGGAAGATCCAAGAACATCTATGGGACATGGTGGACCCGGCCTTAGAAGAAGTAGTGAAGTGTGTAAAAGCCATCGAACAATCAATGTCATGGATAAACGAGGTCAATGAAGTAAAAGAACAGAAGAAAAAAGTGGAAATATGTTACATGGAGAAGAGAAAAATTGGCAACAAAAATCGTTTTCACAAAGAAAGGAAATTTGGAATGAGAACTGCATGTTAAAGATGTGGGAGAGTGCCCCACATTGCCAACTTCAGAGGGTGTCCGCACAAAACAGAGGATGCAGTGCATGTCATTCCTGGGGACACTTTGCTAAGCTATGCAGAGAGGCTAAAAAAAGAGGTAGTGTGAACATTGCCAATATATCAGAGAAAGAAACCAGCAAAACATCTGCTGGGTAAGTGAAAGAAAATGTCCTCTTGGTAGAGATGATCCATTCTGAGGGAGGGGAAGACATAGAAATCTTAAGAGCTCCTAAGTGTGTGCTTCATCTAATGCAAGCCATGCTGTCATTTCTGGCCGATTCAAGGTCACCTGTCACCATAATACTTGGAGACATCTTTGAGGCAACATGGCCGACCCAACGCATACCGTTGTCACCATCTGACATACGTGTTATGACATTCAATTGAAACAAGATTCATATACATGGGTACATCTCCACCAAAGTATCTTTCAAAGACAGAGTTGCTGAAATAAAGATCTGTGTGCCCAATTCAGATGTTTGCGTGTTAGACTGAAGAGATGAAAAACTCTTGAACATAATTCTCAATCCATGTACTGCTGTGCTGGTGATGGTTATCCAGGAAGAATACCCAGGAACATTCATCCACCATTTGTTCCCAGAAGTGTTCGGTGACAAGACTGGGAAGCTCAAAGGTTTCACCCATCTCATAAAAGTGAGAGCAAACAGTACTCCAGTAAGACAGAAAATGAGAAATGTGCCGTTCAGTGCAAGTAGAGATTTATTAGAAAAGCGACAAAAGGATGGCATTATTGAAGAAGTGGAATCCTCCAATTAGATTGCTTTGATTGTTTTGACAAAAAAGTCAGAATAATGAGACTATATGTTGATTTAAGGGCAGTCAACGCTTACATCATTGCCATCAGTCTTTTTCTGCAGAGGATCAGTAATCTGTTTTCAATGTTGAATAGAGTGACTGTTTTTCCACTCTGGATTTGCACCATGTGTATGTTCAGATTGAACTGTCAAAGCAATCACGCCATACTACCCCTTTCAGGGCATATCAATACAAAATGATGCCTTTCAAGTTATCAGCCACTTCCGTGTTCCAGAGAATGATGATTCATCTATTCGTAGATACGGAAACCAGTGTTGGATGCTTCCAGCACAATTATTTGATTTTCACAAAAACACAACAAGAATGAAATATATAGACTAAAGAAAGCTGTTCTTATTCTGTTCCCACAAATGAATCCAGTCCGAAGTATTGTTTGAGATCACTTGATTGCTGCAAAGGGTGTCAAAGGGTGTCAAACACAAAAGTTATTTGGTAGATGCTATATACTGCACTACTGCACCGGATGATATGGAGAAATTAAAGTATTTTGCAGGGTTATGCAAATACTACAGCAAATTTGCAAAAAACTTTGCTACTATAATGGAGCCTTTACATAAATTGTTGAGAAAAGATGCTGAGTATGTGTGGGAAGATAAACAACAGACAACTTTCCTCAACATCTAAAACCAGATAATAGAGGCCCCCATGTTACAACCATTTGTTGAAGGGAAGTGGTACATCATAACAGTGGATGCAAATGCTTACGGCCTCAGCGATGTCTTCTCACAAAAGTCCAGTGGCAAGTTTGGACAGTGGCATTTGCATCAAGGACACTAAGCAAAACCGAAAGGAAATACTCAATTATCTAAATGGAACTACTTGCATGTGTCTGGGGAAATGATCATTTTAGACACTGTGGCCCATATTTATACTTCCTTTGTGCTGAATCATCATAATTTATTTTTATGCTAATTCAGCGCAAACGTAACTCTATATTTATATTTTGGTTCTAGTCCCGTCTAGTGCCAAAATATTGGAGTTAAAGTCATTTTTTAGATGTGTAATCCACCTTGTGTCAATGAGATGCAAGGTAGGCGTTCCCGTCCCAAAAATTACTCTAAGACCCTAGCGCCTTATTTATCCTCCAGTGCAAAAATGTTGCATAGGAGAGGCAGGCCTAAATAATGGTGCTAAGCCTGCTTAGCGCCATTTTTAACACCTGGGTCATTTCCATGTTCAAGCACCATAGAAAGAGCCTACAGGTGCCCACCCCAAGCCCCAGGAACACCCACACCCACACAAGAGAGACACCACAGGATGGGGGACCCCATCCCAGGTAAGTAGAGGTAAGTATTTAAAAACATTTTTAAGTATCATTGGGGGCCCTGAAATGGGCCCCCTTATATGGCACTGCGTGCAATGGCCATGCCCAGGGGACCCTTGTCCCCTGTGCTGGCCATTGGGGTGGTGGAAATGACTCCTGTCTTAGAAAAGACAGGAGTCATGTGGTATGGATGGTTTTGTGTCATAAATGACGCTAGGCAGGTTAGAGGCATTTATTGCCTCTAACCAGCTTAATGTCATTTTTTGGTGCAAAATCCCCTTCCTCCATCCTGCCACTCCCACCCGGCTAACGTCATTTCCTCAGACGTTAACCCACACTCTGCACCGGGTTGCGGGATTCCATGAATTTGGTGCCCGGCAGGCGCTTTGGAATGCCGCAAGCTGGCGCTATACTTTGTGCAGTTTTGCACCAAAAAGTATAAATTTGAACCTATGTATGGGCCAGTAAATTTGCATTACACACCGACCACAAATCCCTTTTCCATTTATTCTCTCCAGGTGGTGGGGGAAAATCCACTGCACGGGTAGCCAGGTTGTGCTCCAAATTTTATCAGTGTAATTTCGAAGTGGCCCTCGTACTGGGTAAATGCAACCAACCAGTGGATTTTTTATCCAGACTTCCCACAGAGGTGCCACCAGAGACAACCCTTTAAATGGAAGAAGGAGAAGTAATGGCTTATATTGGTGAAGCCAATTTTGTGGTGAAGGGGTAAATGAGAGTGTATGGTTTGCAGAAGATGCCAAGGAGGAGGAACTTAAATGCGTAAGAGGGGTGGCCTTCAGGAAAAACCCTGAGCAATTAATTGTATTAGTTCCCTAAAGTTGCACCTGAACTTAGTGTGGGGGTGATTTGTTTTTTAAGAAACTACAAGTGCCTCCCACCCAAGTGTATTTGAGAATGGTGAGAACAGGCCATCAAGGACACATGGTATTGATTGTCTGTGCTGAAAAACTTGTTGATAGAATACTATTGGTGGCCAGGCATAGATGGTGAGGTTGAATGTATAGTTGGAATTTGCAAAGTCTGTTCTGTCTCAGCCAAAACTTGTAAAACCCAGGTACCACCCATGAACAGCATGGCTAGGCCCACAGTGGCATGAGGAAATTGGGCTTAGATATTTCGGGCCCATTTAAATGCTTATAATCCAATATGCATGACGGCTATCCCAGCTGCCATATTACGATCTCCATAGGCGATAATGGGATCGTAATACGGTTGACAGGATGTCTGTCACATTTGTGATGGAGTAGCCCCCAAACTCTAAATCAGGCCGTTGGTTTGCTGAATTTTGCGAGCTTATTTGTTATTAGGATTTCCTTGTTAAACTTTGCAGTACACATATAAAATTATTTATGTGCACGAAGGTATGCTACAAATGATTAACAATGGTTTTGCCATTTATTTTCCTCCTTTCAGAACTAAAGTGTAAACTTTTCCCTACTACTGAATGGAGTTGAATTTGTTTGCTCCTTTCTGAGTTACACAAACATCGTATTACACGGGCGGCAACATTATGAAAAAATTTACTAGCTCTGTTTTTTACATCAGCACGCTTGGCAACTTTGAAAGTATCTTTTACTTTGTGAAAAGAGGAGCAGGAGCTTGACGTGGCAGGGTTGTGAGTAGGGATACAGGTTTTGAGCCCATCGCCACCCGGCCAACTATGGCAGGGGTGGGAGGCAAAAAGATGGGCCGGAGCTTACAGCGGATCTTCCGGCTCTCCAACCAAAAAACAATTTACAACAGCCTTTGAGGCTTTCGCCACTCTTTATAGGCATTACCAGCTTACTGCGTGCACAGTGTCTGATATTGGCTCTTTATTGGGAGATCGTGTGAAAAGAGTTGAGACGATGTGACATGAGGGCTCCAATGGAACTGGCAAGTCTTCACCAGTGCAAAGTTCTTTAATGTGAACCTGGAATCAAGCGAGCTATTATTTCATAACAGCAATGAGGCAGTATATTAGTAGTGCGCGTCGGGCCAAGTGGAGATCCTAACCTCAGCTCAAAGTTTTGCAACAGGACTGAATAATACACAGACTTAGAAATGTTCCGACAAACAAAATGTTGCAATGTCGGCACCAGTCTGTACAAGTTAAACCCATAGCATTCAAGAGTTAGTCACTTTATTTAAATAACAATACGAAAACATGATCATCTTAAGACAGTGTTTCATTTTCCTTGATCAGGTTCCAAGGTGGGTGGAGTCAAACTGATTTATTGAAGGAAGGGGTTACTTGTGACAGGGTTAGAGGTGGGGCTGAAAAACGCCTGAAGAGCAATTTAGATCATTATGTAAGGCTACATTTTTGGCGTCCTATGTAAAATGTTGCTTCATCCATGCTGTCTTGCTTGAAGCTTCCAGTAGTAATCTGGTGTCCTCTTGCTTGCAACCCCCTAGGCCACTGTCTAATTTTGATGGGGTATTCCTTGTTTTTGGTGCCTTATAGGAATTGTTGTACCAGTACTGACTGAGAATCTGGCTTCTCTGCCGAACCTTTTGAAAGGTACTGCAATCCCCACACACGGAATTTGAAGCAGTATTTATTTATTATAAAATGCTTGTTAAACAGCTTCAACCTCCGTCCTCCCGCTTCAGCCTCCAGGTCTCAACTGCCACATAACCCTCAAACCCACCTCAACATTCCTAATTCTCCTCACTCAACTTTCCCTTGTTCAGTCGCGCGGAAGCGCACAATGGACACGTCCCAACACCTTTCTGAAGTGGAGATGGGATTGTTCATCCAGTAGGGAATGGGCAGAGGTTTTCTGAGACAGGGTGGCATGAGGAGGTATGCCATGCCACATCTGTGAGCTTCCAACAACATGCGACTATTCCAACACCTTCAAGAGTATTCACTTATAGACCAAACCGAAAACAAAACACTTTTACCCATGAACTTGTATCGGCTGCCTGTATCCTTACATAAACGTTGATGCAAAGGACGTGTCCATGTGATAAATATCAAGAGGGTCTAATATGTAAAAGAAACAAGCATACTGTGATGACTTTATGCTGGTATTGTGTTACTCACCTGTTCCACACCATCCTTTTCGGTGAGGTTTTTCTTCCATTCTCGATTCCTTATTAAAGTAAATGGTGACTCCAGGTAACGAAATAAATTGTTGGAAGTGACCTGTGGTGATACACATAGTTTAAGGTCTGTTGGGATTAGGTAGAGTCAACGTCTGAGATTGGCAGGCGCCAATCTGACACGCGAAGCCTGCACAGCGGCAGATCACTAACTACCAGGTAAATCATTTGCTGATGGTAAGTATTGCCTGGATAAGGAAGGCCAAAGAACAAAAGCAGACTCTTGGCATAGTTATTTTTCAGAAGGCGGCCAGTATATGTCTCTTAGCTGTTAGAAAAAGGTTTGGTCGAACAGCTATCGGCATGGGTATAGTGGTTTTGCAAGCAGAATAGTAAATCTAGTTAATAAAGACTCACTTTTGGTTGCAGTTTTTTCCTTATGCTTGGGCAAAATAATAAGCAGGCAAACATTTGTGAAATTTCCCGAAAGTTGTTATTACATGATTTTGCATAATTTGCAGCTGCTGCTGACTGGTTCAGGGAGATAATGTATCACTAGAGACAGTTTCTGGGCGAACCATTGTTCTCCCAGGTACCTCATGTGATATTTTTTATAGGGGGTATTCCTGTATGTGAAATTTTCATGTGATATACCGATAAAGCAGATTATGTGTAATCATGCGTAAGGTTGCATAATTATCAGAAAATGTTAAATTTCTTGGAAAACATACCTGATTGCGCATATTCCTGCTTTTTCATGAAATGTTTACTTTGAAAAAATGAAACATACTTAGAAAGGGCCACGGTAATTCAATGTGACGTAAAGAATTATTCATGTGACATGCAGTATCGTGGGGTCCGTTTCAATCTAGCCTTATTAGAGGGAAAGCACTACAAGTCTTCAGGTCAACCACCACAGCCTGCACGAAAAGCTTTTCCCCCAGAGATCCGTTCCCTTTTTCTCTAGCACCCCTAAATTGCAAGAACTTTCCAAATCATCTGCTACTGACATGATACATAATTGTAATATAAATGCAATCTGAATTTCAAATGCTCCGTGGCCACAGCCACAAAACCCCATAGTAACTAGGAATCTGACTATTGGAGTATCTTATTCTGACCCCTTTTGTCAGACAAGCTAAACGAAAAATTCCCATCTTGTCTAACCTACATGATAACGCTGATACCACAATCACGGCTTCATTCTGAGTGCACACTGACGGCCTCAATCCCTTCTGAGACCCAATACTCAGAAGGATGTGATAACACGTCCAGCCCTTGTAATTTACCTGTACCTGGACACGTTGGAGGTCGGTGAATCTTTTAACCGAGTCGGGCTCTCCTCATCCTAGAATAGTCGAGTCACTCAGATCCATAATCAATAACTATTGCAATTGGTAATCAATACTCAATTAATAGCTCAATATATTACATCAGAAATCAATAACAGTTGATATTTCGGCGCACCATGACCTTTCAGTCATGAATAACCACACCAGTTTATCAAAAGTGAATGAATTTATTTCCCTATATTAACAAAGCTAACACGATATATATAAGTCTCAAAACCAAAAGATATATGTATATGAACATTACTGGCTGTCCATAACAGCGGAAGAAACGCAATCTACGCAAAATCTGAATAATGATACACTCAGTTATGGCAATGCAAATCACTAATGTGACTAACTGTATTTGACTAATCTCATACATTGGTCAGCATAACAAGATTTCAGATTAGCATGGTACATCGAATGAATACCTCAACTAACCTCTAATTAGCATTGGCATGTGGGGCTTCATGCAAAACGAATTTAGTCAACACAAATTTGGAAAACTTCTAGCTAGGACCCTATCAAAATAGCAGTTGGTACCTAAAAGGAAAAACACAATGCATAATACATTTATTCTTTCATATTTACCAAATACAAACAGCATTCAAGAAAAGTCTTCGGCCCTCAGGTACCGGTTCGATCAGCATGGGGCAGGTTTCAAAGGGGCAAAGTTAAGGGCAAGCTTCCTTGCAGCGGCAAGGAAAATGGGGCAAAGTTACTGCATGGGCAAGACGGGGCAAATCAAAGTTAAAGTCTCTAGGGTGAGAATTCTTAAAGTCTCTTTCTCTCGAATAGAGAAAAGGGCATCAGGGTGTTGTCCAAAATGGAGTCCGGCATCTGGCTTCAAACTGGCATCGAGGAAAATGGCTGACTTCTCTTTGTCCAGTGGGTTTAAGTAAGGAACATTCCAAATTCTGCAGGGTCCTCCATTGAAGGGTTCATAGGTTGGCTTCAAATTGTCCAATGAATATTGTCTTTTTACTAGCTCTCATTTATGCATACTCTGTCCTTGGAGCCTTGGAACACAAGTTGTAACATGGTTTGCCAATTATTTTACTATCTGTACCTTCATTGTCCGCACCTGCAGAGACTGACCTTGTATCAAAGGGGATGAAACCGGCCTAGTACGAAACCTTGGAGATAAGTGTATTAGTCACCTCTACTGGAAAAATACAACTTCAAGCAAGAATATATGTTTCATTAGTTCAAGGAAAAAGCCACGCAGTTAGAATTTGAGACCAGGCAACTAGGCCAAAGCCTCTACTAAACTAAAGCTAAGCGAAACAGTTTCAACTAAGAAATCATGGCATACATTTGCAATTATGATGGATTACTACAATTTTCAATACTTCATGATTAATAAGACTCGTTTACAATGATGGCGAACTACCCCGAGGGCACAATTTCCCTCGTACATTATCTTCTTTACTAAAATCACACTACATTATATGCTTTTGATTACATGATATGTATGAATATATGTTGGACCCTCTTTTCTGCGTCATCAGATGCGCAGATTGCGCACCAGGTAAATATTGCATACCACTGTTTTGTTGTTTAAGCTATAAACAATTTTGAATCCCGGGTGGCGCCCCCGGCCTAAAACCGGTAGTCAGATCCACGTGAGATTTTACTCCTTGTGCACATCATACGTTTCTTGAAAAATTGTTCTTAGGTCCGTGACGTTTGGACTCACATATTCACAAATGCCGGCAAATCCAATTTACAAGAACATTCTTGTTCAAAATAATGCACTGAAGCGAAAAGCCACATTTTAAGTAGGCCTGGGCAGAAAAAACTCAGCAGAGCTACGCGGAGTTCCACGAGCGGCGGACTTTGGAGCTTCCTCAGCACGAGTGGCAGCTTTCTCATCGCGTTCAGAAATCTCGCTCGCCAACTTAGAGATTTCTCGTGCTCACCAATTTAATGTTGGCGAGCGAGAGAAAAATCTCCGCTCCGCATCACTTCGCAGAGTTTTTTGGAACTCTGCATAACGCGCGGAGTGGTGAAAACTCCGCAAACTCCGCTGACAGAGCAGAATTGTTCGCCCACCCCTAATTATAAGCTGTGCTTCCATAAAAGTGGTAAACAGTGTTCATGATGTGTTTTCTAATGACATTCAATACGAGGCACATATAATAAAATTGGCTGCACTCCAACTGGTGTTCTTTGCTCCTTGGGAAACTAATTCTCTCTCTCTTCCTCTCTCTCTGTCTCTCTCTCTCTATCTGTCCATATCTGTGACTCTCTGAACCCTCTTTCTTTTCATGCACACTGTGGTCTCACTTTGTATGAAAGTCCTACTGCTACTTAATCTTTATTTCTGCTATCTGTGAGTCTTTATGTTCACTCACTACTGTCAGGGTTGAACTGACCTGCAGGGCAATTTGGCTGTGCCTGGTGGGCCAGTCTGATATATCAGTGTGTGGACCAGTTGTATGGTTGTGTGTGAGCTGGTTTTGTGGTGGTGGGCTGCTGATGCGAGCATCTTTATCTAATGAGTAGGATGCAGTAGAAGACAGCACTGTGAAGGCGATGTAGGTTGCACTGGGCACACAGTGCAGGACAGGGTTGGTGCCTCACATGATGTGGAAAGTGCTGCGTTATGTCCTATCGCATGTGCCTCAGCAGGCTCGGCAACCTGACTACAATGACTTATGCATGTATACCCACCCCAAGTTACCCACTCCTAAGCTTTAGCCTTCCTCTAGTCACACAAGTGCTATCTGTAATACCAATGAATGCCTATAGCCAAACTCACCTATAAATTCTGGCAATTGTTAATTGGCTGATTTGGCGTTCATGCATTTGGTGTGGGAACCACACATATGTGGGAGGCATGCTAGAAAAGCCACATTGAGGGATTTCCAAATGTGGGCCACTTTTTCACCAATCTGTAAATGCTGGCCATTTTTAGGGTCGAGCGCGCAAGTGCTCTGACCCCTGTTGTAATCTCTCTGTGGGCTTTTAGCCACGACATTGAGGTTGGTTGGGTCGTGTGCTTGCCTTTTAAAATTCACTTGATTTCATTAGTGAAAGACGTGCATAAGTCATGCCTATTCCAGTGTTTAGCCCTCTTCGAGGGCACGGTAAACTACTGAAAACATATGAGGCTCTGCGTTTTCCGCATGGCTTCTGGCCAACTTTTTCTTTTTCTTTCCTATGCTGCGCGATCTCGCTGGGCAGTAGTCGAACATTTTGGATAACATGGACCATGTTACATGGATAAATGCACTTTTGCCGGTTACATGGACAATTGCACTTTTGACAATACTTTTGATTGCGAGCGAACTTCTGTTTCCTTTTGTGTGACTCCTTCACGTTCATGGTGGCCTTTGGCTCGCTTATGTGAAACTGTTTTACTTTTCATTTACAGTTTATGTGGCAAGAAAAGTCTGGTTAGGAGTTTACAATGCTAATAGCTCTAACTCGAGCAAATGCAAGACCTATTGCATTGTAAATGCTTGTTGTTTATGTGCTTGGGCCTATTATATGCCCCTGCAACCTTACCAGATGCAGGTCTCTTCCAAGTCCCTGAAGGGCCTTTTTAAATGTGTGTCTTTTTTGCTTTGGTGAAATTTCTTTCAGAAGCTTTTTGATAAAAAGCTAAAATGTTAGGGGTCAAAATAAGTAAACAATGCTGTCCCATAGGCTCTCATTATTCTAATGAGACTACTGCATTTGAGCAGCAGAATTGCCTGCGGTGTGGGAGACTGAGTCTTACCCCAGTACAGGTGACACCAGTTGCCCCAATCCAGGTTTTGCTCTGGCTAACTAGCAGTGCCTCATCTCTACCCAAGGGCAGGGATGATTGGGCAGCCGAGCACATGTCACAATTGACTCCTCAGGGAAATTGTAGTCACTCAGATCTCGTCCGTTTCTCTCAATTACATTGGTCTCACATATACAATGACAAGCAGAGACAGTATATGTTTCAATAAGGTTTTAATGAAGCGACTGCATCTTAGACAATAAAGCATGTACTGCAATAACCAGGACAATAAAGCTTGACATGATTAAAATTGTGACAAGGAGAGTAAAGCATAGAAATAACGCTACCATATTGTCACTAGAGTCAAGAAGACTAATTCCTGCCCAGGCTATATTAGAGCACAGCATGTTAAGCTCTAGTTCCGCCCTTCAGGTTCCCCTGGGAAGACATCATCCCCCATACCTGCGTAAAGGCCGGAAGTCTGCATAAGAAGCCGTAGCGAAGCGTTCAGCATTCAGCATACACTTGTGGTCATCTGGCTGGAATCTCCCTCTAACGTCTAAGGGACAGGAAAGTGTTTTTATAATAAAACAGCTGATGTTCTGAGAAAATGTCCATACGTAAGAATGTGTATGTTTCTATGAATACCAGAGACAAAGCGTTACCACATTTTACCGGCAACCTATTTCACTGCAGCATTGAGAGAAGCACAGAGTGAACAAGAATGTCTTGTTTAAGAACGTAGTGCTGGCCTAAGCAAAGAACAGCTAGAGAGAAATAAAACAAGACCGCAAATGTGGCTACTGTTAAAATAATAAACAAAGCTCAATAAAACATATCTAGGTTAAAGTGCACAGCGACAGGACTAGTGTGCTAAAATAACGTGCATGGAGCTAAAACTAAAATGGCTACACAACAATGCAAAGATGTCTTGAAAGTTGTACTTTGAGGTTGGAATTGCAAGCTGATCAAGCAAAAATGTAAAAATGAAGTAATCTAGTCGGATGAAGGAAGATGTTTTCCCCTTCTACCATTACACATGTGCAGATCTTTAGAGGATTCTTGAATCTTGGCACTCTGATTGGCTAGCTGTAGTTGCATTTTTTGTAGCAACCATTACATCATTCAAGGAAGTGAAGATTGTGTTCTGGAAAAAGTATTAAGGGACCACTTAAAGGGGCAGTGGGAGGTTCCTGTGACTATAGAGGATGTTTGGACGCTTTCAAAGGGCAGATTAGGACCTCCAACAAGTCTTTGTTCTTGTGTAGGATCCACAGATCTAGCTCTGTGAATCATGTTAACTTCCAACTGAAAACCTGATGCAAATGAGCAAATCGCTATCTGTGAATACACTGTAGGTTTGCTAATCCTGCAAATAAAATAAGCAAGTATTGACAATAACTTTGATCTTGGCAAGTATGAATTTTTTAAATAATGTATAGTTTAAAAAAAAAACTTTTGCAATACGATTGAAATTACAATAATATTAAAATATAAAAAGAAAGAAGCAGTCCAGCAGACTAGGCACACAAGCCCTGGCACTAAAGAACATCTCTATTTAGGCAGCGATACATATGTACAATGTCGTCAGAAGCTGTGGAAGACAAACTATTGGGCAGATTTAGGAGCCCTTTGCCCTTGTGCCACTTCAGTGCTGCCTTAGCATCATTTGTTTGATGCTAAGGCGGCCCTAGGGTGGCCTTTTCCCACACCACATTTACAAAGTGGCCGAATGCATGCATTGCACCACTTTGTAACCCCTTGCAGCATATTATGCCTGCGTCAGGCATAATAAATGCAAGGGAGCATTCCCCCATTAGAAAACCCGAAAAAATGCTCCATGGCTATGGGTTCGGCCTGCTTTATATGCTGCATCCGCCTTTTATATACCCTCTTGAGATCGTGAGTGTGAATTAGGGGGTCAGTCTCCACTTAGTTCGAAGTCGAACAATGTACCTGTCAGGGATGCCCCCTATCCCATCTCCTATTTGCACTCGCTTTAGAGCCTTTAGCGAAATGAGTAAGGGTATACCCATTGTTCAATGGTCTCCAGTGGTCTGAGGGTGTGGCAGACAAGATCTCCTTTTATGCAGACAACGTCCTAATGTTCATGGATGACCTGTAATTGATGAGAAAACGTGCCCTCCAGATATTACAGATATTTGGGACATACTCCGTACTTCGCATGAATAAAGCCAAATTGGCCATTTATCTGATAGACAGCTGCCCTCACTCAGCGCCCTGCATCCCTGAGCTAAGAGTACTTCCAGAGGGTTTTGAATAACTGGAAGTTTTCTTTACACTGAACAAGAATATTGCATATGATCGCAACCTGAGCCATGCGGTCTAGACATTAGGAAAAGATGTAAATTTTTGGCCCTCCAAGCTACTCTCTGTGATGGGATGATCAGCCATTTTTAAAAAGGTGGCCCTCCCATGGCTTGTTTACCAACTAGTATTTACCCTTTCCACTTAATCGATCCTTCTTTGTGAGGGTCAATGCCCTGTTGTGGACATTGCTCTGGGGCGTGGGAGTCCTGCGTCTCTCATTGGACAAATGTTCCAAACCTGTGTTCTCCCGGGGCCTTGCCACACCAACCATACTCTCATATTGCAGAGCAGCTTACCTCTTTGCCTTGAACGACTGGTTGTTTGTTGGTTTTGATGACCCAGCCTATGCGTTAGAGGCATGGGTTCTGGTATGAACTAACTTTCCCCACTTGTTACATGGTGGGGCCATCCCAGGTAAATATCCTCAGCCATAGTGCTTAAAGCATGGATAAATGCGATGAGGGATATGGGATGGGCCTCCAAACTTACTTTGGAACCCCCCTTGTGACAGAAGACAAGGTTCCCCCAGGTTGCAGCCCTGGGAGGGTTCTCGGCTGCAGACACCATCGGAATATCAACACTCAAGGTTGTTTTGCAGGAGGGGTTCCTAAAATCCTTTACAGACCTTCAATCCGAATACAACCTCCAGCTCTCTACATTTTCAGAATATCTCCAAATGCGCCATGCTCTACAGCAATACTTCCCCCTATGGGGACATTCCTGAACACTCCCCACAAGAAGCTGAGTTGCTTATGACCAACATAAAAGAGTGTAAATTGTTGGATATATAACATATGCTTATTTGTAACACCAGTGACTGCATTGTTTGAGTGAGAAAGGCATGGGAACAGACCTGGGGTCGTTGGGCGATGAGGACCGGTTTGAATCGCTAGTTGCCCTGCACAAGACACTGATTACCTCACAATTTCGGATGATACAATTCAAACTATTACATATAATCTCCTACACAAGATCTAAACTTCACAGACTGGGCCTGATCCCATTGAGCCTTTGTCTGAGATGCGGGCTGCAGGAGGGAGATATTACACACCTTCTGGCAGTGTCCTACACTTACAGCTTATTGGTAGCACATTTTAGACAAACTGGGGAGGTGCTGGGTGACCGCATGCTAAAGACCTCAAACTGATCCTATTGCACATCACTGATGGTATTGAGGGCAAGAGATACCACAAAATATTTCTGTGGCTGGGACTAGCCATAGCTCAGAGAGACATCGCCCAGGAATGGAAACTGACTTCAGCCCCTCAGACTAACAAATGGGCTACATGCATAGACTACTGAATGGCCCTGGAGAATCCAATTTACCAAGGACGAGGCTGTCCAAAGAAACATGAGAGAATTTGGCAGGCTTGGGCTGACTATAGAGGCATCACATTGGAGCCCTGCCCTGCTCCCCTTGGGCTTTACATGGTCAACCACAAACATGCCAAAAGATCACGGACCCAATACAGCATTAGGATATTTCATTGTCCTTTATCCAACTGGAAAGGTGGGCGGGGGAGGGGTCCAGCCTTGAAGTGCAACATTATTAACAATGTGTTACCCGCAATTATGCTAGTTGCAATGTTACTCTGTGTTTGGATATGTACCCCATATGGGATGTGTGGTTTGTCATTAAAATTAATAAAAAGTTAATTAAAAAAGAAAGACAGCTGATTATAAATCTCTTTGATGTAAATCTATCTATCTATCTATCTATCTATCTATGTATCTATTTATAAGTATTCGGTGTTATTAGGAGTATTTTGGAAAACATGTCGCTGGAGAGATTGCTACAACTATCATTAGGCTTCATGGAAAAATGAGTATCCATTCTGCAGTTGTGCATAGGCATAGTGAGAACTCTGGATAGGTTATTCAGTTTAAGGTGCAACTGGTTTGAGCGGAACTTGCAAAGATCTGAGGCCGTGCACTACTGATTTGGGTGGCATGGGCTGGCAAAGAGCCTGGCCATTGGCCCAGCTCCTTTGCTAGATTTCGAATGACATAACTGAAGATCCTACAGAGCTGCATAAAAACACAAGCTAACACGTCCTAAAGCAAACAAAAAAAATAATCTCAATCATCTTTATTGGACACTTAGGGCATGATTTAGATCTTGACTCACGGTCACAGATATCCCATCCACTGAAATATAAATCCTGTTATAGCCTGTGGAATTTATATTTCTGCGCACCGAATATCTGTCACTGTTGTGTTGGAGGATCCCGTCCGCCAAGATCTAAATCAGGCCCTTAATTATTGTTTAAAACAAAGATTGATACAGATAGGTTTTGCAAGAATATATCATAGTTTTCATACACAGTTACACAAACACAAAAATTCTATATTGTCATAATTATATTTCTAATAGAAATCAATTAAATATTCACTGGTACACATTTTGATCAAGATTCATTGGTATCTCAACCGTCTGTTAAACTCATAATGAGGCCCCAAGTCCCTATAAAGGTAAGGACACTCATGATATAGTCAAAAAGAGGTTCCTTCCTAGGCAAATAACAGCTCTGCAGCCAGTGTGGTGTGATAGGACCAAGGTGTAGGGCTTGGCCTTGTGTTAGGCCATACGCTGAGAATGTGCTGTGTGAAGTAAAAGGCTGCGTACATCATTTATGGGTTGGATATGAGTGACCACAGAGTCTAGTTGAAGGCTGAGCACAGCTGGTAAGTGAGATGGTAACAATATGACAGTGAGCGAGACTTGGCCACAGACCCCATCTCATGGTCTGAAGTTGCTTTACACAGCTGAAGGTCATTCTCCACTGGTTCAGTGGGATGGGGTTGGGCAAAGGGAATGAATGCAGTTGGTTCTATTGACTTGAAATCATTGACAACAATGTAACAGCATTACAAGATGAAGGTGGCATGCAGTAGATTATGTTCACAATGGGTTAAGAACAGGGCCTGTGCTAAGACCATTCCTGTACATAGCTAAAGGGTTTTTAGACCTCACTGTGCCTGGGTGCAAGGCTCCGTTGAGGCCAGGCTCTGTGCTCAAGCCCCCGTGTTTATGGCAGAAACCTGATCACTTTGAGTTAGATTCTCATTAGGGCTCACCACAGGGTTTACCAAAGCCCTAGTCCTCTGTCCAACTCTACTGCTCTTTGGTATTTAGAATCATAGAAATTCCCCTAAACACGTCAGACAAAGGGGCATTATGGTTAGGATATAAAACTTAAAGTCCACTGACATTTTACTAACTATGGTTAGGCACGTCACCGTCTCTCCCATCCCTGCCATACACAGTTTATGACTTCACACATGATATTACAAATACCATCATTAGTTGCATCACTGATATCTTTGCATATGAATCATCAATGAAATTGTTCATGGTTCAATAAGTTACCAATTAAAATATGATTCTTGCAATATGCAATTATGTCATTGCCTTTTTATTGTTGAACATTTTAAGGTGATTTCCTTTTTAGGAACTGCTCCTAGGGGGACATTTATGACTTTGTGGCGCAGCACGTCACCTTGCTGCACTACATCACAGGGAAAGGGCAGGAATGTGCCAGATTTAAAAGAATACAACACATTCCCAACTCTGCCCTTGCTCTGGTGCCGTTTTGGCAGCCCAGTGCCAACGCAGGCACCCTTGCACAATGATGTAAGGGAGCCTGTGTTGGTGGCATGATTGCTTTTGTGCAGGAAGGGACACATTCTGGCACAAAAACAAATCCCTGAATCATTTTCTTCTTTCTATGTGTACTTCAGAATGCAGCACACAAGGAAGAAGTAAAAAAAAAGGGAGGCGTAGCAGTTTTGTGCATCCCCTGGTCTATCACTTCTGGCAAATCTGGGAATGTGTCAAAATCCATGGGAACACCCACACAACATCCCATGGAATGCCTCCCAGGGGCAGAGTAACGTAATGCAGCAATTTGCACTGCATTTTGTTGCTTTAGATTTATGAAGCCACACAGGGCCATGCAAGGTGGCTTTGCGTGGCTTCATAAATCGCATTTTGGGTTTGTGTCTCTCTTGCACCGCATTGAGTGCGATGCAACTTCCTTCATAAATATGCCCCCCAATTCCCCAAACAAAATTAGCTCCTAGATTCTTGTTTGGTTGCTGTCTTACTATTTAAGCCTTTCTAGCTGTCTAATAGTTTCACGTCAGCCATTCTGTGGGTTACCAGCCACGTTTTCAAAATGTGTGTATTTGAAGTATGGATACATCTGTAAGAAACCTGACTACTGTTTTATAAATTGTGATTAAGTGTGGTTTTGAATTAGTATCTTGATTGGTAAGATATGTATTAGATATGTCGATTGATTGCTGACATGAAAAGTCTTCTTACGATCTTCTAGAATGCAAATAATTCTAATTGAATAAAACATTGTCCACAAAGTTCCACCGTATGTCTAAAAAGGATATGCTTTTATAAATGGGACTTTCTGTTTCACAGTGTTTATTTTACAAAATTTCTCGTTGTATTTATTGACATTTATCGTTTCTCATCGTATTTCTATTTATCGATATGTATTTTGATTGGATTAAAAAATGCAGCTGCAGTTAGTATGTTTCTTCATTTATGGAAGAGACATGGGTATACCCTTTAATATGTATGCAATTCTTGTATACTGAGAAGGCATATACAATAAAGTTAAACACTCACCTGAAAGCACTCGGATTTCATGGGCATATATTTAAGTTTGATTAGGAAATGTCATTCTTTTTTATTTCTCTGTGCTGGTAATAGACATGGCTGTTGCCCTAGGCGTCATGACCAACAAAATGGGCCGACACTGAAATAACTCATTTCTGTTTTTTGTAGTTCAACAAAATAAAATACAGAGGTATGGAAACAGATCATGTGCTCCAGTAGTTATACTTAAATCAGTAAAAATAGCCCCATTACATACAATTTCACACTGCTGTCTCTTTTGTGGGCGCAAACCATTTAGTAGTAAAAATGTCAATATGTAAATGTGATTATATTTAGCGGCATTACAAAAATGAAGAGTTTTCTTTAACAACAATGGTGGATCATAATTCTCCCCTTCAAGGCCGTGGAGTGCATGCAACTTGATCCTGGCTTCTCCATATAGTGTGAGTCTAAACATTTTGCTTTTTGGGTCTCAGTTCATAGGGCTGTCCCACAGATACACTGAGGGCCTGCATGGAAATGGATTAAGCCGCAGAGTAGTGATTTGTGGCCTGGATGGGCACAACATGCTCACCACACCATTGTTACTACCGTCAGCTCATCAGGGTCTTTGAAAATGACCTTGTTGGTAGCAACGATTATCCCTGCAGGACACGGCTTTTTATATGCTGCCTTCGGATGAAGAGTTATCTATTGGCCTTTCCTGCCTAGAAATGTCTGTTGGCCCTCTTTTTTAGATCCTTTGCTCCATACACGTGGAACATAGATGTTGTATGCATTTAGAAACTAGATATGTATACCACGATGGGTGGCCTTAAATCCCATCAATCCATCTTTGAACTCCTGTGTGTGCATTTTATAAAAGACAGAGGTTGGAGGAAGCGGTCCAGACAGCAGTGTAAATTGCAAGACTCTCCAACTGTTAATGAGGCCCTTTGAAGCAGACCTGAATTCTAGGTTGTGCGCCATACAAGAGAGAGGGCCCCTTTTGAACAGTCATTGCCCCTTACCAATCCATTTTATCCCAGAGTCGTAACTCCCATCAGATTGTGGCGCTGCCGAGTGAAGAAGCCTCTCCCTTGTTTGCCGATTTGTTTTGGGGGCTCACAGTTTCACCTATCCTTCCCATTGAAGCCAAAACACAACAAATGCGGTTTGACCAGGTTGGCAGAAACATGCAAAAAGGTAGGAACTGCATTAAACCAGTCCTAGAGCTGGTTGTGTTGGGATATCATGGAAAACATATTGACTTGCTGTTAGAAATTGGGTCTTTGGTTGGCAGTCAGGTTACCCCCTGTCCAAGCAATGCCCCTCATTCTAGTCAAGGAGAAGGAGACTCACCCTCAGTCAACCCCGCTCACCCCCTTGGTAGCTTGGCAGGAGCAGGCAGGCTTAACTTCAGAAGCAACGAGTAAAGTATTTGTACCAAAACACGCAGTAACTCAGTGATAACACAACACAGGCTTAGAAAAATAGGCAATTCTTATCTATACACAACAAGACCAAAACGATAAAAATCCGACATACACAAATCAAGTTATACATTTTAAAAAGAATAAGAATCTGAGGGCTAGATGTATCAAGGTTCGCACTAGCGAATACCAAATAGCGATTTTTAGCGAATCGCTAACTGGGATTCACAAAATGCGATGTAACAGCACCATCGCAAATTGTTTTGTGATTTCTTAAAATTCGCAATCGCAAATAGCGAGTAGCAAAGAGAGATTCAGTAAAATAGGGAATCAGTATTTTGAAATCGCGAATTGCGATTTCTGTATTCTGGAGCAGCTTGATGTCATCACAACCAGGAAGTGAGTCAGTGCATGCTGTTTCCAGAAGCCTGAGCCACAGCAGCAAGCAGAGAGACCCAGAACAGCACCAGGGAGGCACACAGGAGAGTCAGCCAGTACCAGAAAATACTACGGCCACTTATGGGAATGGGCGGTACAAAGGAGAGAGGAAGCGCAAACTGAAATTCAGTGAGCAGCAATTGGAGGTATTCACAGAAGAGGTGGTCAAGAACCATGACCAACTATTTGGAACACACTCACTACAGGTCCCAGAAAGTGAGAAGAGAAAAATGTGGACTGACATCCAGACTTAAGTATGCGCGGTGGGTGTTGCGCAGCGTTCCATCGAGGAGATACGCAAGCGCTGGTACGACTTGCGTTCACGTGCCAAAGAGAGGGTAGCAAGCTGGCTGAAGGAGGCAAGGAGCACTGGAGGAGGACCACCCACCCAGACACAGTCCACCCCCATGGAAGACATGGTGGAGTCAAAACTGCTGCCTGAAGCTGTTAGTGGTGTCACTGACATTGACACCTCAGGCACATCTGGCACTAGCAAAGGTAAGGGCAGTAATAATTTGAATCACCATATGTGAATGTACAAATGCCCCTTAGAAAATAGCAATGGCACTTTGCACAGTGGTAAGTAGTCCATGCCACATATTACATACAACACAACAATGCCTTATGGGAGTGGTAGTCTAGACCCCTAAAGTGAATCTACTACATAGATAGTAAGATAGTGTAAAACCAAACAGATAGATAACACAACAGACAATTAGAGATACTATGCCAGGGTAAATGTTTATCATTTAAGTAACTGTGAGAGTACAAATCCAAGAATGACATGCTTTACATTGTTCCTGGCCCTAACGCTGCAGAAAGGGGAAATGGGGGGAATGATGAAAGTCAGTTACAGTCTGATTCAAACAGCTGCATGAGGGACAGCACGCTGCAGCAGAACTCGTAAGGGAGATGACAAATGCCATTAGGGAACTCTGCACTGTAATGCAGCAGGAGCATGTCACCTGCTGTAGGTGCCATCACCAATTGATGAGCAGGTTGGATGGGTTCAGCAGATCTGTCAATCAGCTCACTACCACAACTGCTTGGGTGTCACAACGTGCTGTGGGCATGCAAGTGGAGATGGCACATTGCAGTCGGAACGTTTCACAGGGACTGGTGCAAATCACCAATGTATTGGAGCCAATGCAGACAGCTCGGAGTGCTACAAATAGCGAACTGGGTGGTGGGGATAGTGAGGAACTCTCTAGCCTCAGCAGCGTCACAGCCCCTGTGATGGATCCTATGCGTCGCAGTTTCAGACACAGTACTATATGTGAACCTGCCACAAGAGGTGCCCCTATGACCTCTGAGCGTTCAAGTGGAGTGCGTGGATGTAAAAAGTAATGTAGAGACGTACAGGGGACTTGCATATCATGTAGCAATGCAGTGATACTATGATGTTAATAGTGTCACACTGTAACTGGGACCTGACTGTGTATACTGTATACCTATGTCCTATTCACACATATGTTACCTGAAATCAAGACAATAAATGTGCTTCCTACAGCAATAAATTAAAGTAGATGTGGTGTTGTCATTACTTACATCAGAAATAGTTGTGCATGATCTCAGCACCTCTTTGTCTGCCCTCTGCTGCATTGGTTCTGTCTGCTGGGTGAAGGGGTGGCAAGGGATCGTCATCCTCATTGGAGTCAGGCTCTGTGGGTTCCACTTGTATGCCTCTCATCGTTACGATGTTGTGCAACATAGCACATGTGGCCACGATTTTGCAGGTGTTTTCCGGACTGTATTGCAGTGCACCCCAACACTTGTGCAGGCATCTGAAATGACTCTTCAGCAGGCCGAATGTCCTCTCTATTACGATACCTGTCCTCCTATGTGCTGCATTTTATCACATTTCACTTGGGGTGGCAAGATTGAGATAGGGTGTTAATATGAAGGACCGCACTGCATATGCACTGTCTCCTAGAATGACAGGAGAGTGAAATCAGTTATTGTTATCTGTGACATCACATAGATGTTATGCGACATTGTTAACTGTTACATTACCAAGTATGCATCCTTCGCCAAACTGCCTAGCAAGAAGTCTTGTGTGTATTCCACTGTGCCTAAAGATATGGGAATCATGTGTGCTATCTGGGTATCTGGCCACAAGATCCGTTATTACACTGGAGGCATTGCCTATGACTTGTATGTTCATGGAATGTGTACTCTTTCTGTTCCGATAATCATACTCCGTGGCAGATGGTGGACAGATAGCGACATGTGTCCCATCAGTGCAGCCAAAGACATGTGGAAATTGGTGTTCCTGGTAGAAATCAAATTTTGTTTTCTGAAAATCCTGTTATGTGCAGATGGATTTTGATTAGCACGGCATTTAGGAATGCATTAAAGAAGTGTGAAAGAGCACTTTGAGAGACACCTCCAGCTGCTGCTATGACCTCTTGATAGCTTCCTGAGGCTAAGAGGTACAGGGAGCATAATACCTGCACGTGAGTGGGTATGGCATTGGTTCTGTGTGTGTTTCGCTGCAGTAGGGGCTGTAAATCAGCTATGAAGTCAAGTGTTATGGCTGATTTTAACCTAAATCTCCCCCTCTGTCTGTTCAAATAGGGTAATGTGCACTCTAAAAATGCGCTCCCATCTCCTCCTCCCTCTCCTCAAACCTGCCAGGATTCTCATCCTCCTCGCCATGACGTAGAGTGCAGCCATTGTGGAAAAGGGCTGAAGCATTCTGGGCCTCTTTATATTGATTGCACCTGTTTACCACCTGATTTCAACTTGTGGTAAACTGCACCTGCAAAAACCAATTTTTTGAGTAATCGCAATTTGCGAATGCTTGATACATTGAATTGCGATTCGGTATTTGCGAATCTCAGTGTGCGATTTGCATTATTTACTTGCAATTTTAAGGAATCGCTTTTTTACTGATTCCTTAAATTTGCACTGCAAATTCCTTTCATACAAACAGTGAACTTTACCGATTCGCACTGTTTGCGAATGCAAAATCCTTTGACACATCCTGCCCTTAATACTTAGAAAACAGCGAGAACGCTGTTATTTCACAAAAGTACCTGGGTAGCGTCAAAATAAAGCCTCACAGGTGAGTGTGCGTCAAAAAAGGCCAGCGATTGTGTCAAATTCTCACCCACAAGCGACAACGTGTGTCATTCCTCCTCTGGCCGGGTCAGCACACGTCATTTATTCTCTTCCGCAAGAGAGCAATGCATCGATCCGGACGGGCACCTCGGGTCCTGGCAGGCTTTGCGTTGATTTTCCACACCCAGCGATGTTGTATTGAAATCCGGTAGCACAGTGTCAAGAAACCATGCTGCGTTGGGGCTTGCGTTGTTAACGGCAGCCGCTGCGGGTGTTGCGAGTTCTTTCTACAGCTGCGTTGATCTCCCAGCCACAATGCAGGTGGAGTGTCAATTTTAGCCGCAGGGCCGGCAGCGCGTCGTTTATCAGCCACGAGGAGGGTGGTGCATCGAAAGTTTCCCCACACAGCGGGCTTTGCTTGGATTTTTGTCCTTTTCAACCAGCTGCGCCTTTCAAGGGCCCAAAGACAGGTTAGGGCACTACTTGGCAGTCAGGACTCTCAGCAGAAAGCCCAAGGGCTGGCAGAGAGAAGTCTTTGATGTCCCTGAGACTTCAACAACAGGAGGCAAGCTCAGTTCAAGCCCTTGGATATTCGTCACTAGTTGTAAGTCACACAAAAGTAAGCCTTTGTTCTCTCTCAGGTAGAAGCAGCTACTGCAGGCCACCCAACAAAGCACAGTCACAGGCAAAGGGGCAGTACTCCTCCTCCAACTTCCAGCTCTTCTCCTTGGCAGAGGTTCCTCTTGGTTCCAGAAGTAATCTGATTTTCAGGGCGGTTTTGGTGCTCTTATTGTACCCCTTTCTGCCTTTGGAGTAGGCCTACTTCAAAGAGAAGTCTCTGTTGTTTTCAAGATCATGCCTTGCCCAGGCCAGGCCCCAGACACACACCAGGGGTTGAGATGGCATTGTGTGAGCGAAAGCACAGCCCTTTCAGGTGTAAGTGACCACTCCTTCCCTCCCCTCATCCCAGATGGCCCTTCAGGTTAGCCTTACTACACCCCAGCTCCCTTTGTGTCACTGTCTAGAAGAGAGGTGTAAGCAGCCCAACTGTCAAACTGACCCAGACAGGGAATCCACCAACAAGCAGAGTCACAGAATGGTTTAAAAATGCCTACTTTCTAAAAGTGGCATTTTCAAACACACAATTTAAAAACCAACGTCACTAAAAGATGTATTTTTAAATTGTGAGTTCAGAGACCCGAAACACCACATGAATATCTGCTCCCAAATGGAATCTGCACTTTAAGAATATTTAAAGGCAGCCCCCATGTTAACGTATAAAAAAGATAGGCCTTGCAACAGTGAAAGCCAAATTTGGCAATATTTCACTGTCAGGACATGTGAAACACATAAGTACATGTCCCACCTTTAACATACACTTCACCCTGCCCATGGGCCTACCTTAGGGGTGCCTTACATGCATAAAAAAGGGAAGGTTCAGGCGTGGCAAGTGGGTACATTTACCAAGTTGAATTGGCAGTTTAAAACTGCACACACAGACACTGCAGTGGCAGGTCTGAGCCATGTTTACAGGGCTACTAATGTGGGTGTCACAGCAAGCGCTCCAGGCCCACCAGTAGCATTTGATTTACAGGCCCAAGGCACCTCTAGTGCATTTTTCTATGGACTTACAGGTAAATAAAATATGCCAATCATGGATAAGCCAATGTACACACATAATTTATAGAGGGAACACTTAACTTTAGCACTGGTCAGCAGTGGTAACGTGTGCAGAGCAAACAAAAACAGCAAAAACTGAGTCCAGCACACAGAAGCAACCTGGGAAGTAGAGGCAAAATGTTAGGGGAGACCAGGCCTATGATGCTAAGTCTATCTCTTGCGAAAATACCATGGCAAAAAACAACTACCAGGATATCTTCAAGGTCAGAGTATTTAAGTAAGTATATATGTATTATTCTACATATACATCTATGTACAGTCAAATTCATGTATGCCGAGTAAGGTATTTTAAACCTATAGTTATCTATACATGATTGCTTTCACAATATTCTAGTAATTATTATTTGTAACACAATATTTTGGCATGTCAGTCGTAAAAATACCGATGTTCTTATCGTAAAACCCAGAACTGGGCTTGAGCAGTCCACAATCTATGGGATAGAAACTGCCATGCTATGTTCCAGGATTTCTTATTGAAATCTAATAATTAGGAAACTCTGGGGGTCATTCCGATCCTGGCGGTACAAAACCGCCAGGGTCGCGGATGACGGAAGCACCGCCAACAGGCTGGCGGTGCTTCCTGGGCCATTCTGACCGCAGCGGTAAAGCCGCGGTCAGAAAACCGGGTCCGGCGGTTTCCCGCCGGATTTCCCCCGGTTGCCCAAATCCGCCATGGGGATTCTGACCCCCTTCCCGCCACCCTGTTTCTGGCGGTTTTTACCACCAGGAACAGGATGGCGGGAACGGGTTTCCTGGGGCCCCTGGGGGCCCCTGCACTGCCCATGCCAATGGCATGGGCAGTGCAGGGGCCCCCTAACAGGGCCCCAGCCTGCTTTTCACTGTCTGCCTAGCAGACAGTGAAAAGCGCGACGGGTGCTACTGCACCTGTCGCACACCTGCAACACCGCCGGCTCCATTCGGAGACGGCTTCAGTGTTGCAGGCCCCTTTCCCGCTGGGCCGGCGGGCGCTACCTTAGGTAGCGCCTGCCAGCCCAGCGGGAAAGTTGGAATGGCCCCAGCGGCCTTTTGACCGCGGGGCGGCCAAATGGCGGTTCCCTCCAGGCGGGCGGCAACCGCCGCCCGCCGGGGACAGAATGACCCCCTCTGTCTTAAAAACATTCATTTGTGGAGTATCACTTTCTGGCTAGATCCTGTGAACTTTGTGCCAAAATGAACATTTTCTTTGGTTGAAACTTGAGTACTGATCATCTGAAAAACCTGGGAGCATATTTGTGAATTTGTGGCAGTGCAGCAAGTCTCCTTGCTGGCTGCATGTGTCACAGCGAAGGGCAGAAACAAGGTGCATTCCTACCTTTAAACCTGAGCTGGCACCATTTTGGCAGCCTAGAGCAAACACAGGCACAATGGTACAAAGGTGCCTGTGTTGAAAGTAGGATTGTTTTTATGCAGAAAGGGACGTCTTCATGCACAAAAACAATCCCTTGAAACATTTTCCTTTTTCTAGGATTCTGTGCAGAATGCAGCACACATAGAAAGAGTAAATAATAAGGACAAATAAAGAATTTGTGGCACAGAGCAGCAAAGAAAGTCACCTTGCTACATGGTGCTGAACCACAGGGAAAGAGCAGGAATGCGCTGTATTGAAATGAATTCAGTATGTTCCCACCCTTGTCCCTGCGCTGGTGCCATTTTTGCAGCCTAATGCCTATGAAGGCACCCTTGCACCATGGTGCAAAGGTGCCTGTGTTGGAGGTAGGATTGTTTTTGTGCAGGAAGGTGTCCCTTCCTGTACAAAAACAATCCCTGAGGCATTTTCCTCTTTCTATATGTGCTGCAGAATGCAGCACACATGGAAAGAGGAAAATGCATGGAGAAATAAAACATTTTCTCTTGCGTGGGAACACCCACTCAACACCCATTTAACAGATCTCCCGGGCAGAGTAATGCAACTCAGCTATTTGCACTGGGTTGAGTCTCTCCACATTTATGAAGCCCCTCAGCGACGGGCAAGGTGGCCTTGCGGGGATTCATAAATATCATTTTGGACTTGTGTCATGCTAGCACTGCGTTGTGAGGTACAAGAGCAACACAACTCCCTTGATAAATGTGCCTACCTAAAGATATTTCACCTCGTTGCACCTCACTGATAAGGCATAGCAGTTTTGGCGCAACCCCAGGTCTCCCAATTCTGGTAAATCTGTGAATTATCTAAATCAATGGACGTTGTGTGGGAACACCCACACAACACCCATGGAATGCCTCTGTGGGGCACAGTAACGCAACACAACGATTTGCCCTGTGTTGCGTTACTCCAGATTTATGAAGCCAGTCAGGGCCAAGCAAGGTGGCCTTGCATGGCTTCATAAAAATGCATTTTGGGTTTGCATCACACTTGAACCACTTTGAATGGTGAAAGAGCAACACATCTGCTTTCGTAATTAAGCCCCATATTTCATACGTTACTGAAGAGAATATCCTGTCTTGGTGCATGCTGTTCCTTCGGTTTTACTGGAAAGTAGCATGCATGTCATATACTTCATTTTCATTTACACAGTGGATGATAATGGAGAGTATGGATAGCTCCCTGATTAAGAAGAGAGAGACTTGAGATAAACAATCAGAGGCCACAGAGAGACAGAAAAGACGTATGCCTCTTGAGGATGCATCAGAAAATGAGAAATATGAAGTGATCTGCTCTGGAGAGACTTCTGCAGAGAAAAAAGATATGACAGTGTTTTCCTTGCCAACCACCCCCCCCCCAAAAAAAAGGGAAATGTTGGACAGATCAGACAGAAGTCCCATGACCTGAAGGCAGTACAGAATATAATGGTTTATATTCATTGAAAAGGGACTTCAAAACCAAACATAAATAGGTGATGCATATGTGAAGATCAAAAGAAGAGACATAAGAGCAGGGGAGTACCACAACGAAAGCAAAGAAAAGCCATGCGCTAGGAAATGTGCTGCAACAGGAAACATGGAGAAAATGTCCCCTGTCTCTGACCATTTGAAATGTACTGCTCATTTGTGAAAAGAATGCATGTCATGGTGAACAAAACACACAATTTGCGAAGCAAAAAATGAAAAAACTACGAAATATTACATTCTAAATTTGATGAAGAATATCTTTCCTTAGTTCCATTTGTAATTTGAGCAGCTTCCATACCTGCCTTTTCTTACTTTAAAGCAAAAAAATTAAAAAACCTAACAAGTTGTAAAAAAGGTAAAACATCACAAGTATTGAAACTAAAAATGTACTTCTGTAAATAGCGCGTTTTGATAAAAAAAAAGGCTTTCTCGTTTTACTTTTTTATTCTCATTAGTTTACCCATAGTTGGTTGGGTGAAGGACCTCGAAAAAGGCCAGTCACTTTGATCAATATTTGCAGAACATAGCACAAGGCCATGAACATCAATCAGAATTTGGGTGCAAGAAATTCCAAAGCTTTATATCCTCAAAAAAACATAAAAATAAAGAAAATAAACAAAGTGAAAGTTAAGATATTATTCTGATTCAAAACCTAAAAACCCCTAAAATTAACCATGCCTCCTTCCGTGATTTGCCTGTGACTAGGAGTGGCTGGTGGCACATGGTGGAGGTGGAGCGGGACGAGGCAGGGGGTGATGAAAAATTAACAATTTGAAAAAAAAACTTACCTGAATGCACCACCACCACTGGCAGCTCCTCTTTCCTTCGCCGCAGGCACAAGCTCCCAGCCTGCCCTGTGGCCAATCTGAACACTGCAGTCATGCTGCTGGCAGCTTGACAGCAGTGTTCAGATTGGTCGGAGCGCCCAGCCAGTGCACTCCGAGGCAGACAGGGAAAGACTGCCTGATCTCTCCAAAGCGGCACTGCGTTGCCGGGTTGGACAGAGCTTAGTGCTCATGTATGTTTGGCCGACCTGAGAAGGCCAGTTAAACATACATGCGTACTGAGGGGGAGGGCTGAGCACTCACCGTTTGTGCTCGTCAAGGCCCACAGCCCACCTCTTCTACAATACAGCGATAATAAACATGGTTTATTATTGTTGAATTGTAGAATTTTGGCAACTGCTGCTCCTGGAAGGAGGTGATGCTCCTCCCCCCTAACGGAGAAGCCGCCCCTGGTTAGGACCACCTCATTATACTACTAATGGCATCATTGGCACTGATGAACTTGGTGAAGCTTGACTTCACTGGCCGAGGCGAGGCTTGCTAGTGAATGAGAGACAGTTACCAGAATCTGTGGTCGCAAGTGTTAGTGCAACCAATGGTCTGGGAGAATGCCAGCCACTTCACCCAACCGCTTTGGCAGTTCTTAGTATTAACCCTAGCAGTGCATTGCCCTAGGCAGTGTTCATTGTGGGTGGGTTGCAGTGGGGCGTAGGTGTGGCCCAAGTATTGCAGTAAGACTGATACCCACTTGGAAGGTTGAAGATCTAGTTGGTTTATTGAAGTAGTAACGGAGCATGAAGAGCAATGCCAGAATCTTCCTACCACTACATTCTGCATTCTAAATCATCCCCACATTGTACATTCTACAGAACACCTACCACACATATGCCCCCTTTTTTCCTAACAAAATAACATATACAATAATAGCCCACTAATTCCAGAAAACAAAGTACAATAATTCGACTAGGACATTTTATATAGTTCCTCCAGGATAATTATATACCATACTATGTACACCATACAAGGCTAAAAATAGGATGAGCATCAACCATTATACACTCAAACCACATAGAGTTCAGTTCTCAACCAACTACATAAATTCCAACACAAGCTGGAACTTTCATTCCTCTTTCACTGCACTTCAATTAATTCCCACTGCCAGGCAATTCTCTACTTCCACACTTCTTACCAGACATTGCTCAGAGAACACTCTCTTTACACTCAATATGTTCCTCTTGGGCTTCTAACACTCCTTCAATTCCCACACCATCAATCATGTAACCATCACATTCTTCATTATGTTCCTCACCATCCCTAATAGATTCATTTCCTCTTTTCTTACACACTGATGCACATTGTAAATTCCATACCTTACCAACCTCCAACTGAACAGCATTCCCTATCCTTTTTTTAATTTTCAATAATTCTGACCCACGTGGCTCCTCTTTATCAATAAATCCAGGTTTCCTAATACAAACATACGGTCCAACATTTATTTTGGGTATCCTAACACCTTCATTATGATATATTTTAGTACACATCTGACACTTATCTACCTTTTTCTCATTTCACAATCCTGTGGAATACCAAATTTCTTACTATTCTTCTCCATCAGCCACCATGGCATCAAACTAGTGGCCAGTTTCCTTCCTCTTAATAGTTTGAAAGGCATCCTCCCAGTCACAGAATGAGGAGTTATCCAGTAGGGCAAAAGCATGCCCTGCAATGATTTCTCCCAAGAAAATACTGATTTGAATAATAGCTGTAGGGCTTCTTTTATAACCCTATTGTACCTCTTCACCTGACCATTAGCAGAGGAATTATACAAAGCTATGCTAGAATGCTTAATACCATATTTTTTTCAGAAACCACCTTATCTTCCCTGACTTAAGTTCTACACCATTCTCAGATACTAATATTTCAGGTACTCCTTCTCTTTTAAACACACCCTCTAAGAATCCCACCACAACATCAGTAGTAAATCTGCTTACCATACCCACTTCAGGCCATTTTTAAAAATAATCAAATGCAGCCATGGGATATCATTATGTCGCTGGCAAAGTAGAAAATGGTCCCATAAAATCAATTGTCAACTTCCTCCTTGGCCTATCAGGCAAATCTACAGTCACCAAAGGTGCTTTATATGGTTAGACACTTTTATCACTTTGTGCTGAAACATTACAGGCCCTCGCATATCTATTCACCATCACATCCACACCTGGCCACCAAAAATTCTCCTTAACTTTCTCTTTGGCACTAGACATACCACCGCGACCTTCACAATTTTTTTTTTACAAACTTTCCATGCATCCCCTTGGGAGGAACAATTTTATCACTACTCAACACCATTCTATTGTATAAGGAAAAGTCTTCCGTCAACTTCCAAAACACAGATTTGTCTCCTCTCACTGTGCGTTCAACAGGCTAACCTTTGATGATGTACTTCTTTACCATTTGCATTTCTGCATCCTTCTCCATTTCTTGCCACCATTCTTGCTCTGACATCATTTCTTGCTCCTCAATTCCGCCCATGCCCCACAAAACATCTTCATATCTTTATTCTCTCCTTCAACAACTTCATTTCCAACCGGAAGATGTGATAATCCATCTGCAATTACATTACTCCCACCAGGTACAAAATTCAATTTCAAAATGGTACATTTACAATTTAGAAGCCAATCTTGCTAATCTTGGAGACAAACTCCACCCTCCTCATCTCCCAGTTTTAATATGTTCACCAAGGGCCATGGCCCATACACATTTTGAACCTCCATCCCCATATGTAAAATGTAAACCATTGCACAGCCCACGATGCGGCCAATAATTCCTTCCCAATAACTGAATATCTCCTTTCAGTTTGAGTTAGGGTACGTGACACATATGACACAATCCATTTATCCCTCCCATTCTTCTGGAACAGGTAGCAGAATTGGTAGCTCTTACTAGAGCATGCCATGTTTCTGCAAGACAGAGAGTCACAAAGAGGTTTCCTGACCTCTACTGGTACACCAGTAAGAAATGGCTACAAGATAAAAGAGTTGTTGTATGCAATACAGTTACCTGAAGAAATTGCCGTGGTGAAATGCAGTGCACATAAAAAGGCACAGGATTACTCTTCTCACTGGGAAATGGATATGTGGATCAAGTCGCAAGGTTTTACGCATTGAACTATATTTCGTTCAAGGACAAATGGGAATTGATGTCAGAAGAAGATAACCCATGTACAAGTTTTGCATTGAAAGTGATTGATACTCTGGAAGAGTTGAAAACATTGCAAAGGAATGTTAACAAGGAAGAGAAACGTCTTTGGCCCAAATTGAAATGTGTCCAACGTCCTGATGAGATTTGGGTTTCAGAGGGGGGCCAGATGGTCCTACCCAATAGTTTATTGTCGCAAATGGGCAGATATTATCATGGCTGGGCACACATTGGGAGGGATGCCATGCTTAGGTTGTTCAAGATTGACTGGTTTAACCCTAAGTTCAGGTAGGCAGCAGAGGCAGTATGTCATCGCTGTATAACTTGTCAGCAGCTAAATGTGGGAAAAGGGACAGTGGTGAATTTGAGCCACATTGGAATTGCAGGAGGTCCTTTCAGCAGAATAAAATTGGATTTCATTGAGATGCCTGTGTGTGGAGGTTTAAAGTACGTGTTGGTGATTGTGTGTGTTTTTAGTCACTGGATTGAAGCATACCCTACAAGAAGGAATGACAGTATCACAGTAGCAAAGTTGTTACTTAGGGAGTTGATACCATGCTTCAGGTTTCTGATCTCTTTAGAATCAGATAGGTGAACTCACTTCAACAACGGGATGATTAAACTCTTGTGTGCAGCACTAAACATTTAGCAGAAGTTGCATTGTAGCTAATACCCTGAAGCATAAGGACTAGTGGAACAGATGAATGGTACCTTGAAATCAAGAATTGCAAAGATGTATGCAGTTATGAATCTGAAATGGCCAGATACATTGCCTTTGGTGTTGATGTCAATGAGAAACACATCCAACAGGAAGACAGGGCTGTCGCCCCATGAGATCCTCATGGGCAGAGCAATGAGATTACCAGCAGTTCCAGCCAATGCACTTGTAAAAATTACAGATGATATGGTGTTGGACCACTGCAAGGGTCTGGCAGATGTAGTTTGCTCTTTTTCTCAGCAGGTGCAGGCCACCACCCTGCCACCCATCCACGATCCAGGGCACATCCTGAGAGCCGGTTACTGGGTTGTTGTCAGCAAGACCTGTTTGGAACCACGTTGGAGGGGTCCTCATCAGGTGGTGTTAACAACTACAACAGCTGTAAAGTGTGCAGGACTTCCAAACTGGATACGCGCGAACCATACAAGGAGAGTGGTATGTCCAACAGATCATGAAGAGGCATTGTTGAAAGTACCAGCAACAGGGAAACAGGTCGCCGCACTTGGACCAGAAAGAGAACCAATAGAGCCTGACGCAGAACCAGAGCTTGTGGAAGATGATTCTCTTACCCCTTTAAGAGACGAAAGTGAAGAATTACGGGAGGGTGAGCAAGAACCAATCTCGACGGATACTGCAGAAGAGCCTAGCTCAGCAGAGGTTCTCCCAGAATCAAACAGTGCTGAGAAGCAGACAGAGCAAGTGCCTGACCTAGAGGGGGAAAGAGTTGAGACAGATCAAAGTCAAGGTGATCCGACTTCTCCTGAGCCCGTTGCAGGTCCATCAAGAGAAAACATCATAGAGAAAGAGAAGGAGAAGAGCCCAATTTTGAGAAGAATATTAACAGAAGGAACAAGAAAAGGAGATAATTAGCATGAATCGCAGATAGGGAAGAAAAAGGAACTGGTCATAAATGAAACAATAGAGGAAGAAGTGGATACTACGAGAAAAGAATAATTGAGTGAAGGAGAACTAAGTGGTGATCGAAGGTTGAAAAGAGAGAGAATAGCAAGTCGACGGTACGCAGGTCCTGAATGGGCGTATGCAACTACCAATGAATGTCAACATGAGTTCCTTTCTTTTTGTTTCAAGAAGTTCCAAGTCAGTACTTTGATGTAACCTGAAGGGAAACAAGAAGCTGATTTGTTGAGTTAATCTGAAAAACCTAAATGAGACTGCTGAAAATAAACTGGAAGAGACATTGGTAACCTGATTTGGCATAAAACCGGATGTGACAAGCTGCTAATCGATTTAAGAAAGGAAAAGGGTTCCTGGATGTGGAACTGACAGTAAGAGAAGAATTTTCCTTCATCTTTTATCTTTACTGCACTTTGTATAAGAGTTACTACTGCTTTCTGATTCTTTACAGATCATGGCTGAGCTAAATAATCAAGATAGAATTGCTAGGGGCTGTAGATTAGAGTGTTAGATTGGCAGTTATGTGTGGAATAATGTTTATAGTGATGATTGTGGGGCTGTCTTTTCATAATATGAAAAGAGCTACTATTACTTCTGATCTGGAAACTACTACATTAACAGCTTTGGAGAGGTTTACGCTAGATGAAAAATATTTGCATGACCATACGAATTCTCGAGGAGAGCTTTCTTGTAATGTTTTCTATCGCTTGTTGAGTGAGTATGTTGAAACAATGGATGCAAAGAATTGTCTTGTGTGTACACAAATTCCTTCATCAGTAGAGGAAGGGGTTATGTACCATAGTCTTCCACTAACTTATGGAATAAGCTGTAGCCTGCTACTAACAAGGTTCTATATCCAAGAGTATATACAATATTTTTATTCTAACCATGATGTCGTGTTTTCATTTGTTCCTAATATTAGATACCAGAGTAAAATTGCAAGAGAGCATGATATAGTGCTAGTTAGAGGATTCTTTGAGCCTACATAAACATTTGGAACAGCCTATGCACATCGAAATAATCTCACATGCTTTCTTCCACCTTTAGAAAAGAGCTTTATTGGGCATACTGATGACAGTAGTTATGTGTGGAATAATGTTTATAGTGATGATTGTGGGGCTGTCTTTTCATAATATGAAAAGAGCTACTATTACTTCTGATCTGGAAACTACTACATTAACAGCTTTGGAGAGGTTTACGCTAGATGAAAAATATTTGCATGACCATACGAATTCTCGAGGAGAGCTTTCTTGTAATGTTTTCTATCGCTTGTTGAGTGAGTATGTTGAAACAATGGATGCAAAGAATTGTCTTGTGTGTACACAAATTCCTTCATCAGTAGAGGAAGGGGTTATGTACCATAGTCTTCCACTAACTTATGGAATAAGCTGTAGCCTGCTACTAACAAGGTTCTATATCCAAGAGTATATACAATATTTTTATTCTAACCATGATGTCGTGTTTTCATTTGTTCCTAATATTAGATACCAGAGTAAAATTGCAAGAGAGCATGATATAGTGCTAGATAGAGGATTCTTTGAGCCTACATAAACATTTGGAACAGCCTATGCACATCGAAATAATCTCACATGCTTTCTTCCACCTTTAGAAAAGAGCTTTATTGGGCATACTGATGACAGTAGAAAGGCACTAAAAGAGAAATTAGAAAAGGGTTTAGAGAAGAGGACTTACAAGAATAATTATGCTTACACTGCTATTAAAAAGCAAGGGAAATTAGCCTTAGATGCACTACATGTAGGGAAGCTTTGCATATATAGGCCAAAATCACGCACTGACACTTTATTTGTGGGAACAAGTGAATGTAGGCATGTGTTTTTGTTTTAGGATAAGTGGACTTTTATGCTGAATGGTCAGGACCCTGCGATTCCTGGGATCTATTACATTTGTGGACTTAATGCTTATTACCGTCTTCCAAGAGTATGGGATGGGATATGTTATTTGGGGATAGTTTTCCCTAAAATTTACCAGATAGATGACTTAAAGAAGTTTCCGAAATTGACTGAATTACATCATAAGCGACAGAGGAGGAAAACCTCTTCTGCAATTGGGGAGATATCTTTGGTGCAGTGATTCCTTCAGTAGGAGTAATTCTGAATTCGATCAAGATACGAAAGTTGTCTACTTTTGTGGATAACATGTTGACAAATTTTATAGGGGCAATACTCCTGATAGATACATAATTAGCTGCGGATAGAGCTATGACGCTTCAAAATAGGCTTGCTTTAGACATTCTTTTAGCAAAAGACGGCCGAGTCTGTAAGATGATTAATGCTAGGCGTTGTTGCTCCTACATACCGGACTATGATAGGGAGATAAGAGACTTGCTCACTATCCTGACTAACTCAAGTAATGATTTGAAAGAATTAAAGGAACCAGGTGTTTGGGAAAAGGTTGGAAAAGGATTTGCTTCAGTGGGAAATTGGCTTAGTCAAATTTGGGATGGGGTATTATTAAAAATCATACAGGGAATATTAATTGTGATTGCTTGCATATTAGGATTATGGGGCTTATGTAAATTAAGTCAAAAGATAAAATTGAAAAGATCTAAAAATAATCAGAGGAGGGAAGAACGAAACAGGGAAAGAATCTATAGGGAAGATTTGAGAAAATTAATGTCCACATTTGAAAATGTACCTACGGAGAATGGCAGCCACTTATAACAACTTGTACTAAAAAGATTAAAAATGCATGGAATAATGAAAATGTATAATAATAATGTAGTAATGTGTCATATTAAGATGTATAACCTATGTTTTGCATTATATTGTAGAGTTAACTTAGCCGAAGTTGTGGCCTAGTACTTACAGTCCTCATGCAGGAGCCGAATTAATAAATGCACAAAATAGATGTTGCTGGTGCATTGAACTGACTGTGAACTGTTTGCTGTTTAATAAAATCTGCTTTGCTAGAGTTTTCTGCAATGTACCAATGGACAGGAGATGATGAAACAAAAATTGTTACAGTTTGGTGTAGGACAGACTCGATGTACTTTCCCAGGACTCAAACAATAGAGGCACTGATTGGAGAAGAAGATGCAACATTTTCGATACCTGATGAGCCAGAAGATGTGGACATCTACAGTAAACCAATCAATGAATTGGGAATGGAGAAATATTAGAATTCATAGATTTGTAAAATTAATATTATAGGTTAGAGTCATAACTTCTGACTGACTGACCAATTAGGACCTAGCGGGATGGACTGAAAAACTCTAATAAAAAGTCATGACAAGGGGTTAAAACTTCAGATGCGAGGAGAGAATTGATGATGTCAGAAGACACAATTCGAGATTCTGTCATTGGGCTCACGTTCTTGAGAGCCTGATGTGTTGCTGATCGATTGATGACCTGAAGACGAAGACTGACTTTGTTGCTGTTCCATTACGTGGATAGGTAGCTATGACAATGTGACTGATTAACTTTTTGTGCCTTTCCTTTCTAGGTACCAACTTCACTGTTTAATAGTTTTCCTCTTAGCTAGATGTTTTTCCAAATTCATGTTCTAAATTGTTTTTGCATGAAGCCCCACATGCTAAATGCTAATTTGGGTTAGGGAGGATTCTTTGGGTGATGCTGACAGTGACAAATGATTGATGAACATCATAAGCCTTGTTGGCTTATGATGAAGCGTTCGAGCATATGTTTTCTCAAGTTCTGATTAGATTATGTTACTGGTGGTCATTAATGAACTAATTATGAGCTGATTCATGACTTAGTATTGTAACTAATAGGAAAATAAAATTGATAAATCGTATAATTGAGTTGCGGGTATTTATGAAATATTGATATATTGTCTCATGCTTAATGAGTCTCTTAGTGGTTGTTGATTGATTACACTGATAATTGATGTTCATCAATTACTACATAGCCAGGATATTACATGCGATCCAAAAGGTTCATCGGCCTATAAGCCTCCCCTTATAAGTTTACTTACTAAGGACCAGGCGCGCTAGCAACGCATTGTCTTGGAGAATCAACAACACACATTCCAATGTCATATCATGCATAACTTATCTTTCTCAAAAATCAAAATATCATCCTGGAAGACCCTAGTTCCTTCCACACCTGCCAGTATTCTAGTACTTTCTCTTGGAATACACGCTGCTGCACTGGCAAGGCCAAACGGTATTCATTTGTACTGAAAGGCTCCTTCAGTTGTTACGAAGGCATCATAGTGCTTAGAATCTTTATCTAATTCTATTTGATTATACACACTGGACAAATCAATTGTGGAGAAAAAAAACAGAAGCTCGATTCACAGAAGCTAACAATTCTTGTAAATTTGGTAGTGGAAATGTATTAACCCAAATGGCTTCATTCAAGCCTCTTATATCAACGTATAATCTCAATCGCCATTGGCTTTAAGCGGTATTACCACTGGCGAAATCTAATCCAAACTCTAGAAAGGCTCGATGATGTCCCTTTCACACAAATCATTCAACATCTATTTTAAGTTTAGATCTGTAATTCACTGGTACATTCCATAACTTTTGCCTTACAGGATCTATATTTTCTCATAATATTATCTTGTTCTTAAATTCCTTTAGTTTACCAATGTTTTTTTAAACACATCAGAAAAAGTGTACTCCCTCTGTTCATCATACACTTGCTGTACCACATACACCTATGGATCTCTATTAGGATCCAATTTAATTTCCAATTCATTGATGTGAGGCCAACCTAATATCAATTCACCCTTATCAGCAACATGTAATTTGCCATTACATTGCCTATGTTTAAATGATGGATATAGATATCTTCCTGGCCACAAATTGTGAAACATCTCTTTGCTCATGATTGTATACCAGGCACATGAATCTACCATGGCATTTACTGCACAACCATCTATCATTAACTTGCACATTGGTAATATCACTGGCCTTTCTCTACTTTGACTTCCACTGCACAGCACACTCAACACATCTTGCAAACTTCCCCTCTTCCCATCCTTGTGTACTGATACATAGTTCAAATTTTCCTTGGTACTTTTGCAAACTCTACTAAAATGGCCTATTTATTTTACATATGCTACAAATGTTCCCCATAGCAGGACACAATTTTGAATTAGCCAAATTATCACTTGCCCCGCATCTATAACATAACTTTGTGCCAGTTTTTCTCTTCTCCATTTTTCTTCTTTCTGATTGCAATCTTTAGTCGTATTAATGGCGTTAACCAATTCAACACTACTATTCCCACTACCCTTTTTTACAGTCTGAATGCTCTATTCAGACATTTCCATACTCCTGGCTACGTCTATTGCAGTATTTAAGGTCAAATCACAACATGACCACAGTTTCTCTTGTATCTTCCAAGATTTAGTCTTCATCAACAATTAATCTATTAACACTTGGTTATATGACATATGCTCAAACTTTCAAGTGACAGCTAACCAGTGCTTAATTTGTAAATAAAAAGATGCCGTGCCCAAAGCCCTCCTCTTAAACACGCGGCCGCTGCAAGTAAACATGGAATACTGAGGGGCCGTAATCCTGAAGCCATCTCGGGCCTCCTCAATCCATATAAAGCCATTTCCTACCCCTTCAGCTCACTCTGTCAGCTTTCTACTTTCTACCTTTGTGACGCTTTTTCGTTTTTCCATCTATCCGTCTTTCACTTATGTCTTTTGCTCGCAGCAAATGCTTTAGGCAGAAGAATAAGCCCCGGCCCTCAAAAATAAGTGCCAGTGCTCAGCATCGGAAACAACAAGCACAAATTAAGCACTGCAGCTAACCCTCTAAGTGCTGCCATGAATTGGCCAATAGACTTTTAATCCAGAATCTAGAATACTGGACTCTAGAATAAAATTTAAATCTTTCTTTAACTACAAATGTTTTACCTCCATACCACTCTTGGAGCTTTTTCTTGGCAATTTGGTACACATTAGCATCACCAATATTATTTATAGGTGTTAAATTATTGAATTCTCTAAGACCAATTGCACCTAGTCTATGCTTCAATAAGGCTAAATATCTTCACAGAGTGCATACATCTTCCTCAAGGACTTCTACAAATGCTTCAAATAGATCTACCCTTAACTAGCATTGTATTAGTGTTTCCCCCGGCTCAGACAAAAAAATGCCCCCAAATTCCTTAGATGGAGATCCACAAAAACAACTCTTGAGCCCAACCAAAGATGGCCACCAGTGTAGGGATTAACACAGGATAGGTGCACCCAAACTTATATAATGATGCTTGCCTTCCGCGTGAATAACATACATTGATGAAGCTGAGCCAAATCAAAAATGTCCACCATGGAAGGCGCCACTGACATATGTACAGATGATGTGCACTATAGTATCTTGCAGTTGACATGCAATGGGTGACACGCGGCCCAATCCTAGCTACTAATGGAAGTGCTCATGCAGGATGACCCTAAAACAATCTCTCCCAAATCACTGACTTATGAAATACCCCGTATGGCACACTGTGATCATGTGCAATGCTCTCATTCCAGCAGGCACCCTCCACCACTAGTAGAACTGAAACAGGAGACTCCTGGGGTAAGGAAATTGCAGTGCGACTCTTCTTCTTTACGCTTTCCTTCCCACTCGCTGCCAATGTTGCAATAAGAATGATACCCACTCAGAACTTGGACTTTTTGGGTTGTTTATTGAACTAGTAATGGAGCATGAAGAGCAAGGCCAGACCCTTCCCACCACTACGTTCTACATGCTGAATAATTGCCACATTCTAAATTCTACAGAACACCTACCACATGAAGGCCAAGCAATGCATCCAATACACATGATACATTGCTTAAAGCTGTGCCCAACTTTTGGTGTGCACTTTTAAAGCTCATTCACAGAGGGGTTGGGTGCCCAAACTAATTTAGACAGACCCCTTACATTACGTCAACAGCACGTGTTGATCTGTGGTGCGTTGGACAAACCTCTACTCCAACCAACCCCGAACGCAAACAGCCATAGCAGATTGCAAAAACATTTTAAAATAACGTAAGTTTGAAAAAAATGGAAATCAATCACAAAAAAGAAATGCAGTTCTGTTTAGACCCATCTTTAACTGTGAAAAATATGAATTATTTCATAAACACCTTACTATTCTTTGTTTGCAATCAGTTATTTTTTTAACAATGTTGCTATAATAAAGTCTCTGTATATTACATGAACAATGATAGATTTTAGGTCTAGGTGTATGGTATGGTACCAGGATATCATGCACTAGATAGTGTGCTCAAACATATTGTTGCAAACATGTTGTAGATGAAGTGTCTACAAAGTAAGTATACTTGGGTACGCAAAGGTTGCCAATTTTAGCACCACTTAAATGTCCCTTGACAATCCGTTTATCTTCAAGGAATAGTAAATCCATGCTTGCCAATATATACTTTCTTCAACAGTGTTAAGGTTGCACAGTTTTTAGTACATGATATTCAAAAGAACAATCAGCTGCAGCCCAGGCCCTGGGGCCAACCACTGTTGCACACAGCATGAGGTGACATGCTGAAACCATTAACTATCAACTGAATTGATCATGGGCCATGACTTTTGTCCTGGTGTCAAGCCTAGCTCCTAACCCTCAGTTAATTACTCTCTCCTATACAAGCGGCCTCTGGCTATACACAGCTGGAGGCTGTACAATGCAGTGTTTTGCTGGTTGTAGAGGGATGGTCATAGAGCACTGACATAGACTAGGCCCTCCTCCAACCCTCCTGCTGTGCGCAGTTTAGGGTCCTGCCTATAAGAAATTGGATTGCAGGTGTGAATTGGATCCAGGGCTTGGCTGAAGCCCTGTGTGTGTGAGGTGTTTGGTGCATGCAGTGGGTGGGCACACTACAACCCCATGAAAAAACACAGTTAAAGTGAAGTTATAGTTTATTTTACTCTTGCCATTTCCGTATCTGTTTTAACAAAACATAGATATTCAGTTAAAACCACAGTTAAAGGGCAATAATAGTTACAAACCATATCCTTTCCTGCAATGTAATAGATATGATTAGCAAAGCAATCAAAGAGCAGGTAAAACCCCACAGGTACACCAAATCCAATGCGTATGACCTCATAAACATAGATCAACATGTAAGGTCACCAGGTAGCACAACATAATCTAATTGTAATACATACCTGATAAAATCAGGCAGAATCCAAAATCGCCTCATAGATAATGTTAATGGTAATGTCTTCGTTTCATGTCACCTGTTAGATCAATTATGTTATTTGTGTTGTGTTCTACCAGATTATGGGTGAGGTTATGATGAGCAATGCAGTTGGAATGTGAGTTATGGTATCTTAACCATCACTTCATTTGGATGCTATGTGAAGTTCTACTTTTTCACTGCATGTCAACAATTCCTAGATTTCTTCTTGATAGAATGTGCTCCTGCCTTTGATCACAAACCAAGGTACATCTAACTAAAGGTACATTATTATGATATGCTGGATTCACAAGCATCCCAACTCCTGTAAGTTATTTAGGGTGAGTTTATTTATTTGCAGTTTTATTCAGAGCAAACCAGCATCAATGTTCAGCACAGTAGTTCACATATCCGCGCATGATAAAACAAATGGTGATAGATAGAGAAAATACAAAACTTATCAATGGATTATGTTGTAAACAATGTACAAATGCCTTGTGGAGTGGTAGCATGTAGGGAAACAAGGCCTTTAAAGTGAAGTTGTGAATATTCGGTGTGGTGGGGTGTGTGGTGAAATTATGTATGGGGCTGTTACCCAGCACTGTTAGACGTGGTTGTGCACACTATACAAGAGTGATCTAGATCCGCTGGAGATAGGTTTCTGGAACAGATAGCTTTCAGAATTACTCTTTAGGATCTTGTGACAATTCAGCACAATTTGAGTAACTTTCTTACCTGACTGGGGAGCCATTTTAAGGTGATCAATAGAGAGAGATATGCAAAGTGACTGGAAGGTTTGGTGATAGTGATTATTGTCATAATATATTCTTGTGTTATCTATTTAAAGGAAGGAAGACCATAACTTTGAGGTTTTGCAAGTTAATGATTCAAGTGTTGAGTCCAAGATGTTTGAGTCTAGCTCGGGTTTGATTGATTTGATATTGTTTTAAAAAATGTTGAAGAGCTTTTTGTGGTAGTTTTATTTAGTTTCAATGCAGATCCAATAGAAGGAGGCTTCTAAGATGTGTCACTTCTATTCTTGGGTTTGAGTCAAATGCTATCTAGGTTCAGTAGAGTGATTATTATGTCATTGAAGTTCTCTTTTCTGAGTTTGTTCATTCTTAGTATAGTTTTTTTGTTGAACTATTTATATAATTTACAGTTCTTGAGTCATTTTAGTTTGATGGCAAGCAACCCCTGTCATGGATGAGTTAAAATCAGTTACATATGACATAGGGTAAGAATCTGATCGGATATTCTTTGTTTACTAGTGGTCATGTTTTCTATGGCACATCTCCTTGCATCATCAAAGTCTCTCACCAAGAGTCTTAGTTTTTTTGGTTGACTCCCAGGAGGTGGCTTTGGTGTAAATGACAGAGAAGGACATTTGATATTGGTCCAACTAGTCCACTGGACTAGAGGATTTAGACACTACTTGTAGGCTCTCTATATAGTGTATGAAAATGACGTGCCACTGTGCAGAGAGCCTAAGCAACCCCACCGTGGTATCCAGAGTTAAAATAGATCTCCTAATGCTCTCTTTTTGTGGTAGTGTGGGTGAGCCAGGAGTCGTGCTAAGCATTTGTTGCACTCACAGTATCAATAAATGACGACACACACTCAAAAGAATAACTTGAGACCAATTTACAAAAAATAATGTAGATTTGTATGATTATTATATGGTAAGTACTTTTTTAGTTATGAATTTTTAAAGTTCAGAAAATGTACTTTTTGTGTGTAATTTCGCACCATGGGAATTAATGGGAGGAATTAGAAAAATCATATAAAATCAGGCAATGTTTTCACAAGTGTCACCATCTGTTTTAGGTTGAGGTCATGGAGAGGTCCAGTGGTCCAGCCAGAGAAGTTTGGGCATTTCACAGTTGGAGCAGGTGCTGACGTTCATGGAGCTGCTGCGCAAAGGACAGCCTTTTTGAAACACACTGCACAAAGGGACTTAAATGTAAGTCTGAAGAGTCTCCTGGCGAGGGAGGATCTTGCAAGGGTTCAGGGGCCACGGGCGCACATCTGGTTGGTAAATGCAGGAGCCAGGGATGCCTTTTGCAGCGCAGATTGATCAGCCAGGCATTGTACGTCTTGGAGTACTAATTGTCAGGAGCAGGCAGCTTTGAGGGTAGATTGCAGGTCACCTGTCCACAACAGAGGTGGATCTTGGATGTCCTGAGGTCCCTTGACTGGTGCTTGCTTCTATGCTTTTGTGAGTCGGGAATGGACTCTGTTTCTAGGGGGCTGCCATTGGGGATCCGGTACACTGGGTACTGCTACGCCACAGCCCTGGAAGGTCCTAGTGCCACCAAACTTGGTAGGGAAGCAGATTGGGTCCTCCAGAGCTGTTGTACGTTTTTTGGCTGGGCTGCTATGTCTGAGTCGCTGGTCAGCATCAGGTCTGTAACCCGGACTTCAAGGGTTCCTTGCCTGCAGGGTACAGGAGAGTGATACCTTCACTCGGAGGGAGGTTCTTGGCAATTTTCAGAAGGCTGGAGGTGCTCTGGGTATTTGTAGAGTCCTTGAGGTTTCCAAGTGACACCGGAGTGACAATTGTCAAGTCCTTGGAACAGCAGGCAGCGTTTGGCACCTTTTTCTTGTGCAGCAGGGCTTCAGATATCGTGCCTTGGGTCTTCTTTGTTCTGGTATTCTTGTGTCCGTCAACTCTGAGGTCTTAGTCAGGGGATACCACCTAAGTACTGTATTTAGGGGGCATTCGGGTGGGTACCTGGTAGTAGCTAATATGTTACCTACCACTTCCTGTGGGAAGGGGACACAATCTTGACCCTAATTGGCTATTTTTTCTGCTATCCAAAATGGAGGAAAATGGAAGGGAGTGGTCACCTCACCTGCCACACCTGAGGGGTGGTGCAGGCTGAGGGTGGCCACTCCCTCTTTTTTCTAAGTTTCTTGCAGGTTTCCCCCGCATAAAGTGGGGGTAGAACTTGGTGGCTGCCTTCTGCTGCAAGCACGAGCAGCTGAGGGGGTCAGATTTCAAAGGTGGCAAGGCCTTTGAAGCTGACCACTGATGCAGGGTGCCTGCCTAGGGGAGGAGGTGTGACACTTCCGCATAGGAAATGCTATGTCTTCTGGCTCCTGAGAGCAGGGTGTCCAGAATCGTGTCTGGCGGTGACTGGCTGGTTATGACAAGTCAGCACCATACCAGGGCTGTTAGGTTTTGCCGGGGGCACCTCCAAGGTGCCCTCTGGGTACATTTTATAATAAATCCCACACTGGCATCAGTGTGGGTTATTATTCTGAGGTGACCAGTGTCCAGCACATGTACTTACCACAGCCTCCCTATACACTTACTATGTCTGTGAATTAGCAAACATACAGTAGGTGCAAATCTGCTGATGCAAATATGCCCTCACATGCATTATAGTGCAGCCTGCCTTAGGGCTGCAAGGCCTGCCAGAGGGGTGACTTAAGTATATTATAGACAGTGTTAGTGGACATGGCACCCAGGGTGAGTCTCATGTTGAGTCTGCAATTTAGTGGACAGTTTGCATGAGGCTGGTGTGGGGCATGTCAGAGTTGCACAATTGGTGCTGCAGCTCTGGGGGGACCCTCTCCAGTACCCATGCCCTAGGTGCCAGTGGTACCATTTACTAGGGATTTACAAGGGTGGCTAAAGTGCCCATGACACTACAAGTTTTTGGGGAAAGAGATCTTGCTCTGGGAACCTGATTAGAAGGGGGCCAGGGATCTTACAGTTCGAAACCACATCATGTTTTTTGGGGAGTTGAGAGGCCCAATGTCAATCTTTGTCAGGTAGCGTAGAATTGGTATAGATTGTTGTTAATCAGGAACAGTTCCAATAACGATGCATCTGAGCCATGGAAGTCTTCCCACTGAAGATTAAAGCCTCTCATGATAATTGTACTGGCAAAGCAATTTGTTTTCTCCAATATTTATTCTATCAATTTTTCTTCTACTAGTATACTGGCTACTAATGAATGATATATAGGTTGTCATTACAACTTCTTTTTAGAAGACCGCTGAGGGACCGCCGTGCGGAAGACCGCCAATAGTGACGGTTTGCCGCTCTGCGTATTATGACCGTTGGCTGCCCTCCGTCGGAAAAACGACGGAGAGCCGCCAACAGCCATACTTGCGGGCAGCGGGGAAGTGGAGGTTGCTCCACCTCCACCGCCACGCCAACAGAACACCGCCCAGCTAATCACGTCCTGTGATTCTGCACGGCGGTGTTCTGTTGGCGGTGTGGTGTCGGCGGAGCTGCCCCCATGGCTCCCGTCCCCTCCCGGTGGATCGACGGAACAGGTAAGTCGATCGTCCGTTAGGGGAGTGGGGTGGGGGGCTGTTGTGTGTTGTGTGGGTGCATGGGGGTGTGCGTCTGTGTATGTAGGGGGGGTGTGAGTGCGTGTATGCTTGCGGGGGTGTTGCGTGTTTTGGGAATGAGTGCATGCATGTCTGTAGGTATGTCTGTGTGGATGTGTGCGTGAATGTGTGAATGTGGGTGTACGTGTCTGACTGTGTGTGGATGTTGGCATGTATGTCGGTGTGTGTGCGTGTATGTGTGTTGGTGGTGCCTGCGTGCGTGTCGGGTGTGTATGTGTAAGGTAATGTCAGGGGTCGGAGTGGGCCCTGCCACCTTTGGGGGGTGGCAGGGGTGGTGGGGGGTGTAGGGGAGGGTAGTCGGGGTGGGGGTGGGGGGTGGGAGAGACCCTTATCAGTTCCAGGGAAGGAATTCCCTGGCACTGATAGTGCTTACCGCCATGGATTTCATGGCGGTTCCTACCACTGGAAATCCACGGCGGTAAGCCGGGTCACAATACCGGCGGCGGTTTTGTAACGGCCGCCGGGCTGGAAACCCAGGTCTCCAGCCCAGCGGTCGTCTCCGCCCTGGTGGGCGGAACAGAGAAGCGGCGGATCACCATGGCGGTAACCGCCATGGTCATAATACTAAAAACAAGACCGCCAGCCTGTTGCCGGTCTTACCGCCGCTTTAACACCGTCCGCCAGGGTTGTAATGACCCCCATAATGTGGTTAGGTGTTGCAGCCGAAATTCTTCTGCTTCCACTGACAGGCATTGGAAAGTTGAGAGTTTGTCTAAAGATGTGCTTTTACATTTGATAAGGTATTATGAATGACAGTCACACTGCCTCTAATCATTGCTGTCCGTTCCTCACAGGAGATCTCATAGGCCTTTGGGATGAGTAGGTACAGCCCTAGGACTGGGTGGGATGAGTCAGTTAGTTATGTTTCTGTCTAGAATAGTAGGCCAAGGTTTTTTGTGGTAATCACACCTGCAAGTTTGAGGTTGTGTTTGGAGGTGGACCTACAGTTGCGGAGAAGGTATTTATGGAAAGATGTTTCAGCCTTGGAGAATTACACAGAGACGATTGGCACTTGGATGAGATTTTTCGGTGACTCATGATTTTTGACTATCTCTTTATAATTGTGACCTTGTCCATTAGATGGTTGTCACCTTGGTGTAAACTTCAGGTGTTTCTGTGACATTTGTGGTACAGTAGAAAAGGAGCAGATCTTTTTATTTCTTTATTACTTAGCATTTGAGATTCTATTCTGGGGGATGCATGCTTGTTACTGTGGGTGGTTATCAGGACTTGTGGGGTTGTGTGGGCTAGTGAAGGTGTACAAGGAACTTAATACATGTTTCAGTGAGGACAGTGAGGTTTTAATTGTAAGTGGATTTCAACTTGAATGCAAGCATATTGCGTTTTTTAGCAAGAACATTAGAAACTGATATGTTTTGAGTCAAGCTGGATAAATTGTGGCTTGTTCATTAGAGGTTTTCTCTACTTGGCTCAGTTGTCACACCTACAGTGGCAATCTTCATGCAAATGGTGTGTGACAAGCGCTCACTGTGCGTGGGGAATTGGTGGAGAAATAGCTCTTAGTCTATGACTGATCAGTTCAGGAATCAGGTTATGTGGTGATGGTGAACTCCATGTATTGTTCCTAGTAGAGTGGTAGAGGGGTGGGAAGTGTGGGAGGGGTAGAGTTGGATTGGGGGTTGTTGCAGGTGGAAGATGAAAGAGGGAGCGAACATTGGTGTGGCAAATGGATTCTGTTAGGGAGTGAGTTGGAGTTGGTTGTAGTGATATGAATTTTCAAAGACTGAAGTAGAGATATGAACTTTCGATCGAATTGGGCAAAGGTGGTGTCAGTTGAATGGATTATGATGTTACCATTGTTATTGTTAAAAAAGGTGGTCTCCTCTCTAAGGTTTGTAGAGGGGGCTACTGAGCCAAGAACCAAGTTATTAGAACTGTAAAATTCGAAAACACATTGTGCAGCACCATATTTAAAAAGATTTCGACACTCATGCACTCATTGGCTGCACTCCTGCTTGCATTGCTCTACATTGCAAAGGCTAGTCAGCTGTGTCTTGCGTGAAATTTGCACACACAGAACACCCTCCAGTACAATATTCCATGCAATATTCACAACTGGACAACGGTAAGCCACATAGAATGTGTGATTTTACTGACTTTGCGGTTCTTACACATGGGAATATTATGCAATATTCCGTTTGCCCACTGTTTGAGCCTGGTTTCATGTGATGGGAGGATTTCGCTCAAAGCCAGGTCAAACTAGATTTGTAGGTGTGGGATCCAAACGATGTTTGTTCTCTTTCCACCCCGAGTTGTCCACTTTTCATAGATTATCAAATGTTTAAATCCCATGATCTCATAGCATTTGTGGTATGCTGCTCGTGTCAACATTTGGAACCAAATAGCTTCTATGCACAAAAGTAGGTTATTGTAATTTGCACCACTTTCCATTGCAAAGTGCCACATAGCGTGGCATAAACTCTCAGGCTTTTCAAAACGTAGGCCCTGATTTTGATCTTGGCAGTGTGTATACTCTGTCGAAATGGCGACGGAATTTACATACTGCAAAAGTAATGCCTGCCAAATTTAAAAGAGTGCTGACCTAAAATTAAATCAGGGCGGAGACTACTCCTTATCTGTCTGGTGATTAAATCCCTTCAATGGCCCTGGGGAGTAAGGCCTCTAATTCCACCCACCTAATTTAGATGAGAAGAATAAGCGGTCAGTTTACCCCCAGGAAAAGCCTGGAAGAAAGTGGCAGTGAAGTCTACTAAATGCTTGCCTCCCCATGGAAGGGGACTTCCATAGCAAGGGGAAAATGTATTTTTTATTTTCTAAATGACAGTCCCGCTTCAGGATTTTCTTTTTGACGCAGCACCTCCTTAAGTGCTATGCTTGAGAAACTGGCTGCCAGCTGGCTCTGGATTGACGGTTTTGCATGTAAAAATGTGGAGTAGGCGGTAGGAAAAATGTTCCACCCACGTTTCATCGGCAGTAATGAGCCTGCCTTTTCCATACAGTGACTTACTGTCACATAATACCTCAGACCTCAAATACACTGGACAGTTATCAGCATAAAGTAACCCTACTACTACAGAGCATTTTGCTTCAACACCCCAACTGGGACATTGCCCTGCATCCAAACTGACAAAAAATATATCACTTCAGGCAATTCAATTTTTCTTGAAAATGATGCACCTGTTAAAAGAACACACACGCACAACGCCCTATTGCAAATTTCAGAGAACATTTGCATTAAACTGCCAGTGAGTACCAACACCACTGAAAACATATTCTTCGGGTACTGTGGAGCTGGCTGCTCACTTCTGCATCAAAGAATCTGAAATCTCTTAAAAGGATTTATTTTTAAGCTGCGGGGAGTTCGTGTAATAGGTGAGTGAGAGATATACCCTGCAGCCAGGTTGCACGTGCACACAAGGCTAGATACATCCCTTACTGGGTTTCATGCTGCGGTTTCTATCTACTTCTGTTTCTTTGGCAGGTCTCAGGTTTATGCATGTCCTGTCCCCTCTTTCCCAGCTGCAAGTATTGGCTTATTTTATTACATCTTTTGAAGTCTACAGCTGGGTTGACACTAGACCAATTAACATTGGCCCGGTCTTGTCAAATCTTCCGTGGCTGTGATTGGTTTATACTACTTATTAATGAACTGATTAAATTAACTATTTATTCAATGTTTACACTTGTAGTGCGTACCAAACCTAATTTAAATGGTTCAGGGCTTGGGCTCCAAGCAAAGACGGTACCTGAGACAGTTTCGGTGTCTGTGCAGGAAAGCAGGGTTTTGAGGTGCGAGGATTTTGATTGGGGGGCTAGGAGATGAAGGAGATATGCGGGGAGATGCGTATACAGAGAGATTTTCGGTGTGTTTCAAAAGGAGACAAAGGCTTTCATTAGCCTTTAGCTGTTCTTTTGATTAATTGCTGATACAGCCTGGCGTGGTAGTTCTTAGGTGCATTTTTACGACCCAGAAGCGAAACCAGTTGCGCCTGCAGTGCTTGTGCTCATTAATACCTCAAAAATGGCTGCCGTGAATCCCCTTAATCTGTAACGCAATTTCAACCTGTCCCATTTAATACAAGGTTGTTTGCCTGTCCATGCCAGTTTAATCAGTAGCGACTTTATAAAATTGTTGAGCCAGAAGGCAGGTTAACATATTTTTTTATTTTGTTTAGGTTTAGTGAAAACAAACCTAATACACGGTAGTACAAACATTATTATGCTTATCTTTGCTGGCTAAGGTTGTTGGAGTGTGACCTTTAAAATTACTATTAACAATGAAGCTGTATAGAAAATGTGTTAACACAGAAAATTATGTACGCTTTTGAAATGTGCCCACGGGGAGTGGCCACCAATGTATACGATGATTAATGAAACTGATTAATGATGAATTAATAGTGTACTAATGTATGACTTTGTATTAGCATTAAGAGTTATGTATTGGGGTTTGCTAAATTAATCACTAGGCCTTAGTTAGCGAGGGTCTGGGCCTAGCTGCCTGGTCTCATATTAACTGTGTTTTTCTATCATACAATGTGCTGTTTTCCTGAAGGACACTAAGCTGTACTTTCCCAGAAGCTAGAGATGTGTGTGTAGCCATAGTAAATTCTTTCTCATGGGACCCGATTTGGTCAAGTAGATATTCTTGCTGAATGCAACAGTGTAATTTGCAACAGGTGCAAGGCAACCTGGACTAGGAGAAGACAATGGAACTACTGACTGAAGCGTAAAGTGTAACTTACCTGACATTCCACCCAATGAAAACGTCAATCACAGGAGCCAATCGACTGTATGAGAACTGTGTCTTGTGGAAAATTCTAGTAAGGTGGGTGGAGAATTATTGGACAGAGATAATGATGCACCAAAATTGATCCAATGGGAAATTAAGGACTAGTCCGACTGTTTTAATATAATCGCGTGACTCAAGGAGAAGCCAGCCATTACTGGGACATTCCCTGCCATCCGTCACCATTCCTTGCCATACCACCGAGCCATACTTTGCCGTTTGAGACTTTGCTGTTCTGATACCTTAACCACCCTCTATTGAATCTTTACCTGATATTTGCTTCTCCTCTTTATGAGGGAAGAGTCCTATTCTTAGCTATGCCATACTGAGACTTTGCCCTATCCCATCCTTACCAATGATAAATCAACTGATTTCCTGAGGACAAAGGCTGACGCTGGTTGCTGATTCATACGGATGGGTAACTATCTAATGAAAATTGTAATTGTCTGTTTGCCTTTTCTTTCTAGATACCAACTGCTTTTTTTGATAGAGGCCATAGTTAGATGTTTTTCCGAATTTGTGTTTGCTAAATTGTTTTGCATGAAGCCCAACATGCTGATGCTAATTCGAAGTTAGTTAAGGAGTTCACTAATACCGGATGCAAATAGGCAAATGACTAAATTCTTGCTTTGTTGAATAATGTACTAATTTTACTCTGCTAAAGTTGATTCATATTAAAGTCGTGCTTTATTCTAAATGTTCATGATCTATGCTTTGATAAAGTTTTGTTCTGATTTGCCAAGTTATAGTGGTTCTAACGTGCTGGTTGATGTTGAAACTGATAAATATGGTATTACATTGTAACAAATAGGGAATAAATATCCTAACACATAACTAGGTTTGTGTGGTTATTGTGTGGTTCGTCATGGAGCTTTCGCTGTATTGATCTATTTTAAATGTTATTGATTAGCTTAATGATTTGTCATTGTGACTAGAGAAGGAGTTATTGACATATTGATTGTGATGCTAAAAGGATATCTCGTTCTGGGAAGTCTCCAAACGTGGTCAAAAGGTTCATTGGCCTAGATGTGTCTCCTTGTAAGTTTACTTATCAAGGTTCTGACGCATTATCAGTTTTGGTAGCAGAGGTAGATGGTTTGGCCCTTTGGGGCCCCAGGACGAGGGACCACTGTTTGAAAATTGTTTTAAAATGATGCAAATTGGAGAAATGATGTGCCCCTAAGTCCCAAATGTCTTTCCCGAAATCTCGGAGCTTGCTGAAGTGAGTCGGGTATGTTCTCGGCATCCTAATGATAGTGTGAATCAATAGGTTTTGCGCTTGCACAGCTTATGCATACGCAGGTGAATTGTGAGGTTTGTGAGAATTTTAGGCCAGGTAATGTTTTAGTAGTAGTGTGCGTACTCTGCAGTATGAGAGTAAGGAAGTCTGCGAACTTCATGTGAGTGTGGCGCTTTGTGCTAAAAAATTGTCCACGTGGTTGTTGGTGATGTACGGACCCTGCGTGGTCTGAGACTCCGGAGTATACTGATAAGTATATGAGATGATTGGTTTATGTTGTAATTTGCGCAGTTAAATAGGTCAATCGGGCGTGGTTGGCGAGTCGAGTTTGAGTCAAAGTGAGTGAATGAAAACTTCGATGAAGATTTGATGAGTTCTAAATTGCACTTGAACAACCCATTGACAAGTCGAGAGTAAAGTTTGCGGGTCCAATTTTGCTTGCGAGTGCAGGATCTGAGAAGGAGAGAGTATCGGCCGAGGCTAAGCAAAATCTCTGTAAAGTCCTGAAGCGATTGTGTTACCCTTTCCTGTAGTAAACCGGCAAATTTGAGTTTTGATAGTGCTTGCAATATATGGCATTTGTTTGTGCGTGATTTGGGAGCGAGGGAGACAAGCCGCAAGACTTTGTCAGCCACAGTATGTGTGAGTGTGATGTCATTGGAGCCGCGCTGGGATAGGTCGGTTAGTGAGCAGGGTCGCGCATGGATTGGCAGCCGTCTGTGAGAGGCAATTGGTTGAGAAGGTGAGCGAAGAGAGTTCTGGGAATCAAAGTCACTCCTTAATTCGATTGTTAACAAAATAAAAGACGCGAAAATGAAGTTTTTCAAGGTTTTAAAAAGTGCTTTGAGGGGGAGATGTGTACATTCCACGAGTGTAGGGGAACCTACACCACCAAAGGATACACCGGCTTATGCCGTAATGGAGGAGAGGGGAGTCGCGCCAGGTCTTTGGCTAAAGCAATGGTACAAAGTGACAGAGAAAGAAGGGTGTTTGGCATTTCCGGAGCACGGAACATTCAATATAAGGATTTTGGAAAATTTGCGGAGGGTGTTAAATGTGCTAAAGCCACCTCCGAGGCCAGCACAGTTTGAGGCACTAGCAATTTGGGAAATGATGGCAATTCGACAACAGCAACAGAAATTTGAGAGGAGAATGAGGAAAGCAGAAAAGACACTAGCGGAGGCTAGGTGGGATAGCGCACAGAGGGTTTGGAGGAGAGAAACAATAGATGGAGTTAGGATGTTTCCAGCAATAACTCTAGAAGGTGAAACCCAAGGAGGGAAAGCCACTTGTAAGACAGACAAGGGTTCTAGCAAAGAAAAGGAGACTAAGAAGTCTTGGGCAGAGGCAGATGACTCGGATGATGACGAGTTCCTTAATCAGTTTCTAAATGATCGACCACCGCCATACGCCCTAGATGACAATAGACCAAGTACTAGTGCAGGTCCTATAGACTCGACTCAAAACCAGGGAACAACAAATATGGTACAGGTTAATACGGTTGCGACACCAGTTCCGGTGCAGAATAGTGTCGGTATGTCCACTGCTCCAAAGATGCAACCTCAGTTACAGCCACCACAGGTCCAGAGACTTTACCCTGATGTCCCAATACTAGAGACTACTATGAATTTGATGGTGCCGTCAGATCCGGCATATACAAGACCAAAGCTGATACAGACTGAGCCAACTCCACTTTTACAGCCTCAGGTGCAGCAACAGATGGTTCCGAATTATACTTTGGTCACAGGACCGCAGTCAGCCATAGCACCAGGAATGAATCAGAATATGTGAATTAATGCTCCACAGGTTTTTGGAAGCAGGCAGCGCCAGCCGCCATATCCTTGCCTATTACAGTTGGTCCACCAGTACCACTGTATGCGCAGGCGAAGCCTAGTGTATGTGATCAAGGAGTAATGACCCAAGAAATGACAAGAGGAGGGTTCGTAGGGAGCTCTCAAGGGATGACTCCAGTGGAGCCGACATTTGAAAGACCTAGATCTTTGTTAGACCTCCAGATACCATGAGACAACCAGGTTTGGGACTGTTGACTCCGCAGATCTCGAGTGCAAACATACCGCAAACACCAATAGTGCAGGCTGGAAATATTTACTTGCAAGGTTTAACTGCGCAACAACTGAATGAATGGTTAGTCAAGTTAAATTCACCACAGGCCACTCCTGCGACAACAGAGCGGTCGGAAAGAGAAGAGTACCTACATTTTGTGAGGTTGGGCATGGAGGCAAATGAACTAGTTGAAGGGAGTATGGGAGTGAACAGGCTAGAGTCATATACTGAAGCAGAATTGAGGTATTTGTCCCCAAAAATAACCAAAGAAGTGAGCAGGGTGCACCAGAGGTTGGCAAACCTGGCAACTAATTATGAAATAGACTTAGAAAATACCAAACATCTGAAGAGAAGTTATAGGTGAGATTTTGAGCCTAAAGATTTTGAACACATGAGGTCTACGGGAATGAAGTCACACCCCAAAGAGATACTGCAGAGTGCACAAGTTTGGGGAGCCTTAGAGAAGTGGGAAGGCAGATGGGCGAAGAAAAGAGACAAAGGGAAGAGTGACGGCCTAGAGCATCAGGCAAAAGCCGTGCCGGATACCGGAACAATAAAGATGTTACCAATGAGAGAAATGGCCGGAGGGGTTCTTGTCCATGTACCGTGGACCAGAGGTGATATTCTGTCATTCACAAATGATTTCCCCAGGCTGAGGGAGAAGCCAATAGAGTGGTATCAGCAGACGGACAGATTTGTGAAGCTTGCGAAATGTCTTTGGGAAGACCTGAATACTCTCTTTGAGATCATAGTTCCAGCTGATTTGTGGCTTGAGTGCGCAAGAAGTGTGGATTGGCCGGCTGCGGAATCGGCAAGGGATAGAGTCACAGGAGCACCGTCTCCTGAGGTGATGAAGTACTACTATAAAGTGACTGAATACTTGAAACAGAGGGTTTTGCCGCAAAATATTGATTGGCAAAGATTTATCGAGCAGCGCAGGAGGCCAAGGAGTCGATACATGCCTACTATGAGAGGTTGTTGAAGGCATTCAAGCACTACAGCGGTACAGAGGTTATAGAGGCGAAGGACATGAATCACCCTGTGTTCAGATTTGTAGAGGGATTGAGACCGGAGATTAGTCAGATGATTAAGAATCATTTGATCTGTTGGCAAGCGAAGCCGAGTGATGAGGTGTTGCAGTATGCGAAGTACTGTAGTGACGAAATTGAGTTGAAGCAGAGAAAGTTGAAGGCGAAAGTGATGGTGATGCAAATTAAGGCGGCACAGTCAGGGATGCAGGGAGGTTGCGTACAGCAGATGGTGCAACAGCCGCAAGGAAACGGGATGTTTCAGGCGCAAGTGAGAGGCAGAGGTCAAGGAGGTTTTGTGAACCGTGGTCCAGATCTGAATAGCGTAATGGTTCAGAACGATGTGCAGGGGATGAAGAAGGTGTTACCATGTCATGCTTGCGGGGGTGTTGGACACTGGAAGCGAGAGTGCCCAAATGATGGTGCAGGAGGGTGTTGTTCAACAAAGCAATGATGTTAATGCCTTTCAAACCTTTAAAGAACCAAGGTTGAGAGGTCCTAATCCGAACTTTCAGAATAACATGGTTCAGATGCAGGGTCTCCAACCCATGCAACAAGTGCAGATGCCACGTGTACAACTGATGCAGACTCAGCAAATGCAACAACAGATTCCTGTGGTACCTAGACAGCAAATGCAGTTGCCCTTAGCACCAATGAAACAGCAACAGGTGATGCTTCCTCAACAGGTCACAGGTCAAAGAATGAGTCAAAATAAAACAGTACAACAGTTCCCATTACGTGGTGAGAATGGAATAAACGATGAATGGTCAGATGAGAGTTCAGATGGTGAGGAGTGTATGCTTGCAGCATCCCTAGAAGTAGATCAGAAAGGACCCTATGTTCAGGGGAAGGTAATGGGTCACAAGGTCTCATTTTTGGTTGACACAGGAGCTACTCGCTCAACAATCAGAAGTACAGAGGTTCTGAAGCTGCCTCTTTCGGGACGTACAGTCAAGGTGGTAGGAGTGGCAAATCAACTTCTGACAAACCTGATCACAGATCCGGTTCAGGTTGACCTTGGTACATTTCAGGGGTTGCACAGGTTTGTGGTTTGCGATTCGAGTTCCATGTCCCTACTGGGAAGAGACTTACTGTGCAAGACAAGGTGCTCGATCACCTGTTCCAATGAAGGAATTGAGGTGCAGAAAAACAGTGACGATGAAGGAGATGAGGGGCAGGTTTCGGAGCCTGAAACGGAGACCACAGATGAGGAGTATCCTCTGATTAATTTCTTCCCAATGTTCACAGTGACTGATCTGCCAGCAGACTTGCAGGGGACAGTCAGGGAGAAAGTGTGGGACTTGACAAGGAAGGAAGTAGGACTGATAAAAGGAGTGGAACCAGTCAAAGTCAGTGTGAAGCCAAATGCTGTGTTCCCCCAGGTACCGCAGTACCACATGGCACAAGATGTCCTTATAAAGGTGGTGCAACTAATTGCAGACTTTGTGAAACAGGGAGCTTTGAAAGAGGTTATGAGCAGTCCATGTAATTCACTGATAATGGGACTGAGAAAGCCCTGTGGGAAAGTTCGAATTGTCCAAGACTTGAGAAAGATCAATGACGTAGTGGTGAAATGTTGCCAAGTAGTGCCAAATCCAGCTTTGATTATGTTCCAGGTTCCATGTGATGCAGAGTGGTTGACAGTTGTTCATTTGTCCCAAGCGTTCTTCTCTGTGCCTCTTCATGAGGACAGCCAATTTCTTCTTAGTTTCAAATTCCTGGATAAGGTTTACAATTGGTGTCGAATTCCTCAAGGGTTTTCGGAATCACTTTCCATCTTCAATCAGATACTGAAGAAGGATTTGGAGTCATTGGAGTTACCTTTCCAATTAACTCTAATACAGTACATTGACGATTTGTTGATCGCTTCCAAAACAAAAGATGATTGCAAGTATGATTCCATTGCCTTACTGAACCACTTAGGAAAGAACGGGCATAATGTGTCCCCAAAGAAGCTAGAATACTGCCAGAAGGAGGTTAAGTATTTGGGTCATCAAATTGAGAAAGGGTCGAGGAAGTTGTCCAGGGAAAGAGTGACTGCCCTGTTACAGATGAATCCCCCAACGACACAGAGAGATGTTAGGATGTTTCTGGGAATGGTGGGCTACTGTCTCCAGTGGATCCCAAATTTCTCAGTTATCTCCAAGCCATTGGTGAGACTGACGGTTAAGGAAGGACCAGATGTCATAACACTGTCAGAAAAGGAAATGAAGGTGTTTACTGAGCTAAGGGAGTGTATGTGCAGGGCTCCAGCTCTAGGTATGCCTGATTACACAAAGCCTTTTGTTCTGTTTTGTCATGAACGTGGTGCTTGCTCTTTGTCTGTCCTGACACAGGTCCATGGAGGTGTAAACAGACCAGTAGCATAATTTTCAGCTACTTTGGACCCAGTTGCAGCAGCCTTATCAGGTTGTCTGCGTGCAGTAGCAGCAGTTGGTCAAAGCCTCGCACAATGTGAAGTCATAGTGATGGAACATCCTTTAACAGTCATGGTCCCACACTCAGTTGAGATCTTGCTAACACGTACAAAAATGCAACACATGACAAATGCAAGACTGACAAAATATCAAACAATCATATTGGGCTCACCAAATGTAACATTGAAAAGGTATACAGTGCTGAACCCGGCAACTTTGCTTCCAAATGAAAACACAGAAGTTGAAGATGCTGAAGATGTAGAACATGATTGTCTTGAGGTAACGGAAATGTACACCAAGCCGAGGCCCGATATTAAAGATACCCAATTGGAAGAAAATGACAAAATTATCTTTGTTGATGGTTCATGTTTAAGAGACTCAGTAGGAGTGCCGAGAGCTGAATACGCTATATGTACGATCTCTGGTATCCTGGAAGCGTCTTGGCTTGAAAGAGTATATTCTGCTAAAGTGGCTGAATTGGTTGCTCTTACTAGAGCTTGCCATGCGGCTGCCAAGTTGAGAGTGACTATCTATACTGATAGCAGACACGGATTTGGAATTGTCCATGATTTTGGCCAACTATAGTCCCAGAGGGGTTTCCTGACCTCTTCTGGTTTTTCAGTGAAAAATGTTGAAAGAATTAAGCAGTTGTTGCACGCGATTCAGTTACCTCATGAAATTGCCGTGGTGAAATGTAGCGCTCACTTGAAATCACAAGACTTTGTTTCAATGGGAAATGGATATGCAGATCAAGTCGCAAGGTTTTGCGCATTGAACTGTATATCGTTTAAGGATCAGTGGGAGTTGTTACCTGAAACAGAAAACAAGATATGCACTGGTTACGCTTTAAGGGTGGTTGACACATTGGAGAAATTGAGATTGTTACAAGGACGTGCCAGTAAAGTTGAGAAACGTTCTTGGGTTAGGTTGCAATGTGTACAAAGACCAAATGATTTGTGGGTTTAAGATGAAGGGAAAATGGTTTTGCCAAACAGTCTCCTGTCACAGTTTGCAAGGTTTTACCATGGTCAAGCACATAATGGGAGAGATGCCATGATCAGGCTGTTCAAAATTGACTGGTTAACCCGAAATTCAGGCAAGCGGCAGAAGTGATCTGTCACAGGTATATCATCTGTCAACAGATGAATGCGGGGAAAGGGACAGTGGTGAATTTGAGCCACATAGGGAGAGCAGGAGGTTCATTTAGCAGAAAGCAATTGGATTTTATTGAAATGCCTGTGTGTGGAGGTTTGAGGTACGTGTTGGTGATTGTGTGTATCTTTAGCCACTGGATTGAAGCTTACCCTACACGTAGGAATGACAGTCTCACAGTAGTGAAGCTGCAGCTTAGGGAATTGATACCACGTTTCGGGTTCCCGATCTCTTTAGAATCAGATAGGGGAAGTCACTTTAACAACGAGGTGGTTAAGTTATTGTGTGCAGCATTAAACATTGAATAGAAGCTGCATTATAGTTATCGCTCTGAAACATTAGGACTAGTGGAGCAGATGAATGGTACCCTGAAGTCAAGAATGGCAAAAACGTGTGCAGCCACGAATTTGAAATGGCCAGATGCATTGCCTTTGGTGCTAATGTCAATGAGAAATACGCCCAACAAGAAAACACGACTGTCTCCTCATGAAATTCTCATGGGCCGAGCTATGAGACTGCCCGCAGTGCCTGCGAATGCTCTTGTGAATATCACGGATGATATGGTGTTGGACTACTGCAAGGGTCTGGCTGACGTGGTCCACTCTTTCTCTCACCAGGTGGAAGCTACCACACTGCCACCGATAAATGATCCAGGTCACAACCTGAAAGCTGGTGACTGGGTTGTCATCAAGAAACATGTGAGGAAGTCCTGTTTGGAGCCACGTTGGAAGGGGCCATATCAAGTAATACTTATGAATACTACTGCTGTGAAATGTGCGGGAATCCCAAACTGGATCCATGCCAGTCATACGAAAAAGGTGACGTGTCCAACTGATGAGGAAGTTGAGTTGTTGAAAATACCAACAACAGAAGGAATTCTCAGGACCGGAGAGTAACCGAAGGGGAACTGAGACTGAAGGACAGCCCGTTGAGGACGGCTTGGTCACTCCAGTAAGAAACGAAGGAGACGAGGCCCAGAGGGGTGACGGTGAGCCCATCTCAACTGATGCACCAGGAGAGCTAAGTCAGAAGGAGGTTCTCCCAGAAGCAGACAAATATGGACATGAGCTAGAGCCCCTGATAGACCCAAAAGGCTAAGAAGTTGAGGTGGAAGAGAGTCAGAGTGTCCAGACTCCTCCTGAGCAAATTGCAGTTCCATCAAGAGAGAACACCATTGAGTCAGAGGAGGGCAAAGGGCTGCCACAGGAAAGATCAAGGGCCAAAGAGACGCTGAAAGGAGATAAGTGGCCAGAACTGCAAGTGACAAAGGGAAAGGTGGTTGTCGAAGACACAATAGAGGAAGAGGTCGATACAACAAGGAGAGAAGATCTGAGTGAAGGAGAGTTGCAGGGTGCGCGCAAGTTGAAAAGAAAGAGTAGCAAACAGAATGTACGCAGGTCCTGAATGGGCATACGCAACGTCAGCTGAATGGCAACAAGAGTTCTTGGCATTTTGTTTTGATCGAGAAGTCCCAGGTCAGTACTTTGGTACCTGAGTCTGGCCAGAGAGACTGTGTTGGCACGAAAATTGAATTAAAGAAAATTAAGAAAAGAGACTGATAACTTACCGGATGTGACACGGTGAACCTGAATTGACCTTTGAAAACTGATTCTGACAAGCTGCTAACCTGTGTTGACAAGGAGCCTGGAAGTGAATGCGAAAGCTGTAAATAATTGCTGAAGAAAGACTTTCGCTTGCTTTAAATTTGCTGAAGAAAATAAATTTTAAAAAAGGGCTTTAACCATCCTCTGTTGGTTGTTGTTTGAACTAATAATACTTCACTTTCTGATTCTATATAGATCATGGCTAACACTAGAGAGGATAATAAGGGAAGTAGGCGGTGTAAATGTTTGGGTGTTGGTTTGGGTGTCGTGTGTGGGATACTCATAATAGTTGTGATTGTGGGAATGCCATTAGTGGATAAGAGTGGATAACAATGCTACAATTCCTGAGACCGCCACTGCACTAACAGCTTGGGAGAGGTTTGAGCAAGATACGAAGTATTTGCATGAGGGAACTAAAGCAAAATGGGAATTATCAACTAATGTTTTCTATTGCTTGCTGAGTGAGTATGTTGACACTATGGATGCGAAGGATTGTTATGTGTGTACACAGATTCCTGTTTCGGTACAAGAGGGGGTTACCTATCATAGTTTGCCTTTAAAATATGGGATAAGCTGTAGTCTGTTACTAACTAGATTCTATAACCAGGAAGGGATCCAATATTTTTACTACAATCACGACCTTGTGTTTTCTTATGTGCCTATTATAGAGGATTTGAGTAGTGTAGCTAAGTACTATAACATCAGATTAGGTAAGGGGATCTTTCAAGCAACATTGACGATTAGTACATCTTATGCACACCGCAATAATTTGACATGTTCGCTTAGATCACACGGAAGATAGAAGAAGGGCATTGAAGGGAAAACTGGAAAAAGGATTGCAGCAGCGAGCTTTTGCTAGTAGTGAGAGTTACAGTACAATTAGGGAACAAGGGAAGTTAGCATTAGATGCACTACACGTAGGGAAACTTTGCATAATGCGACCAAAGTCATATTATGACAATGTGTTTGTGGGAATGAATGAATGTAAGCATGTGTTTTTGTTTCAGAGTAAGTGGACGTTTATGGTAAATAGACAGGATCCAGCGATCCCTGGGATCTATTATATTTGTGGACTTAATGCTTATTACCGTTTTCCAAAGGGATGGTATGGGAGATGTTATTTGGGGATAGTTTTCCCAAAGATATATCAACTGGATGATCTGAAAAAGTTTCAGAAATTATCCGAATTACATCGAAATAGACAGGAGAGAGAGACTGCTGCTGGTGTAGTAGGAGACATATTTGGGGCGATAATTCCTTCAGTGGGAGTTATCTTAAACTCTATAATGATTCGAAAGTTGTCAACTATTGTGGATAACATGCTGACAAATTTTACAGGGGCTATACTCCTGATGGATACTGAACTTGCTGCGGAGAGGGCTATGATTCTTCAAAACAGGCTTGCTTTAGACATTCTTTTAGCAAAAAATGGCAGAGTTAGCAAAATGCTTAATGAGCGTCATTGTTGTGCTTATATATCTGACAATAGTAATGAGATTAGAAGTATGCTTACAAACTTAACTAGAGATGGAACTGAAAGAGCCAGGAGTTTGGGAAAAGGTTGGAAAAGGACTTGCTAAAGTGGGAAATTGGTTTAATGGTATTTGGCATGGGATTTTGGCAAAAATAATACAGGGAATATTGATCGTTATAGTTTGCTTATTTGGATTATGGCTGTCATGCAAAATTAGTAAAAGAATTAACTTGAAAATGGCGAAAAATAACAAGAGGAGGGAAGAAAAGAAAAGGGAAAAATTGTTCAGGGCAAAATCACAAGGGGAACGACTGAGAGAGGAAATAGAAATGAGGGAATTTTAGGGGGCAAATTGTAAGGGAAAAGGTTTGTGTGATGACAACAGTCATCAGAGGAGGGATTGTTGGAGTGTGACCTTTAAAATTAATATTAACTTGAAAAGCTTGCAATATAATGTGTAATGAAGCTGCATAGAAAATGTTTTAACATAGACAATAATGTACAAGTTTGAAATGTACCCACGGGGAGTGGCCACCAATGTATACGATGATTAATGAAACTGATTAATGATGAATTAATAGTGTACTAATGTATGACTTTGTATTAGCATTAAGAGTTATGTATTGGGGTTTGCTAAATTAATCACTAGGCCTTAGTTAGCGAGGGTCTGGGCCTAGCTGCCTGGTCTCATATTAACTGTGTTTTTCTAACGTACAATGTGCTGTTTTCCTGAAGGACACTAAGCTGTACTTTTCCAGAAGCTAGAGATGTGTGTGTAGCCGTAGTAAATTCTTTCTCATGGGACCCGATTTGCTCAAGGAGACATTCTTGCCGAATACAACAGTGTAATTCGCAACAGGTGCAAGGCCGCCTGGACTAGGAGAAGACAATGGAACTACTGACTGGAGCGTAAAGTGTAACTTTTCATACTTGACATTCCACCCAATGAATACGTCAATCACAGGAGCCAATCGACTGTATGAGAACTGTGTCTTGTGGAAAATTCTAGTAAGGTGTGTGGAGAATTATTGGACAGAGATAATGATGCACCAAAATTGATCCAATGGGAAACTAAGGACTAGTCCGACTGTTTTAATATAATCGCGTGACTCAAGGAGAAGCCAGCCATTACTGGGAAATTCCCTGCCATCCTTCACCATTCCTTGCCATACCACCGAGCCATACTTTGCCGTTTGAGACTTTGCTGTTCTGATACCTTAACCATCCTCTATTGAATCTTTACCTGATACTTACTCTTTATGAGGGAAGAGTCCTATTCTTAGCTATGCCATACTGAGACTTTGCCCTATCCCATCCTTGCCAATGATAAATCGACTGATGTCCTGAGGACGAAGACTGACGCTGGTTGCTGATTCATACGGATGGGTAACTATCTAATGAAAATTGTAATTGTCTGTTTGCCTTTTCTTTCTAGGTACCAACTGCTTTTTTTGATAGAGGCCATAGTTAGATGTTTTTCCAAATTTGTGTTTGCTAAATTGTTTTGCATGAAGCCCAACATGCTGATGCTAATCCGAAGTTAGTTAAGGAGTTCACTAATACCGGATGCAAATAGACAAATTACTAAATTCTTGCTTTGTTGAATAATGTACTAATGTTACTATGCTAAAGTTCATTCATATTCAAGTCGTGCTTTATTCTAAATGTCCATGATCTATGTTTTGATAAAGTTTTGTTCTGATTTGCCAAGTTATAGTGGTTCTAACGTGCTGGTTGATGTTGAAACTAATAAATATGATATTAGATTGTAACAAGTAAATAAATATCATAACACATAACTAGGTTTGTGTGGTTATTCATGGCTGAAAGGTCATGGTGCGTTCGCTGTATTGATCTAGATTAAATGTTATTGATTAGCTTAATGATTTGTTATTGTGAATAGAGAAGGAGTTATTGACATATTGATTGTGTTGCTAAAAGGATATCTCGTTCTGGGAAGTCTCCAAAAGTTGTCAAAAGGTTCATTGGCCTAGACGTGTCTCCTTGTAAGTTCTGACGCGTTATCAAGGTATACTTGCAAAGAGATACAGACCATTTTTACTATTGCACTTTAGCCTTCCATAGAGGCAGGTAAATCCAGAGACTCACCTAGTCAATCATTTTACTACTTGTCACCCCCATAGTCATCAGAGATAAAGGTGTCCCTGTCTTGATGCACTTTGATCCTGAGATATATAACAGTCGCCTGACACCAATTAAGCGGGTAATCTACCACAATTTTTGGTGTTGGCAAAGGAATGAATTTTCTCAATCTTGCTCATAGGTCTAGGTTGGTCGAGAGCCCATGCGATTTGAACCTTAGTCCCCATGCCAAGTGATTTTGGTGGAGGACACAGCACGTGGATCAACAGGGATAGCAAACAAAACTGATGGATGCGGGCACCCTTGTTAGCTCTCGTGGGGATTTCTATATGAGAAGAGACTGGACCATTCACTTTAACTTAGGCCCTATGTTGTGAATACCAGACCCTGTTCCGGTGCCTTAGGGAGATCTGAAAGTATAGCAGCTGCACTCAGTTCTACAACTGAGAGCAAGGTACCTATATTATAAATCTTGGAGTGACTGTGAATGAAGACAGATTGATCTGTCAAGATCAGCCCTGGTAACAATGGAAGTGGCCTATCCATCAGTGGCTTGGCAAACATCCATCTTGGTATTAATGTTGATTAGAGACAACAATCTTTGGGAATCACATTTGAGTGATTCACTTTGGTATTTTTATCTAGTTTAAGGAGAGATATAACTAGTTCTTCTCAGTGTGTGGGGACGAGCATCCAATCTCTCAATCTTCTTCATACATAACTAATAAATGTGGGGCCAAAATATCTGTGTGTTCCTTATAGAACTTCACAAAAAGGCCATAACTTCCCAGGGCTCTACCACCCGGCAAGGCTTGCATGGCATTCTTGATTTCAGATTAGGTAATGGGATAACCAAAGGTTGATAAAGTGCTTCATCCACCCTTACCAGTGTGATTTCCACAACGTAGAAGGGTGTTTCTCTAGTTTTATTAGACAATTGACATTGATATAGCCATTAGTAGAAGTACTCTTAGTATGGCCTCAGTGGCCATTACTAGCACTCCTGTCTGCCTTTCTATCCTGGAGACGTCCAGCAACACAAAATATGTTTGACAAGTTTGCTACTATTTTCCCCTGGGGACACATTTCCCCTTATAATTTGGTCTTTAACTACTTACCTAATCCCCTTTGTAGTCTAGCAAGAGAAGGTAGAGTAAATGCTCTCCTTGTTTGTGTGTGTATGGACTCTAACTTCTGTACTTTGGACATTTGAATTGCTTTAGGTATCCCTAATTGTTCTTCTAAATATATCCCATGCATTACCACTTGAATGCCTTCATTATAAATCCTGGGTTACTACTATAGCTTTTTTTACAGCAAACTGTTCTAATTTTGCCTCTTTGAGGTCTGCTGTGAATAATGCATCATGGAAGCGTTTAGAAGCACTCTCCATCCTCAATGTTTAGTTGTGTGGCTATGAAGTACATTCTAAAACATCACTGAGTAGAGAAGTTCAGGTCACTGTGGCCCCATATGACCCATTGAGCATGCCTGCTGGTGAGGTGTCCATGCTTTCTTGGTTACCTGCAGGCCCTAAATTCGTTAAGAAAGCAGTGTGATTCAAACCCAATTGTGTACCGAGAATAGCATACTCAAGCATTGCGCCAAGAAAATACACTACATATTTATGAATGTTTATTTCAACAGTTTTATCCTGTTGCTTAGTACATAAATAATAAGCACACAGAATATAATTAAAACAACATTTACACATGTTGCTACCAGCAAGAATAAAATGGACAGTTCTAACACATTTAGAATGTTCCCACCAGCCTACCACCCTAAAGCTCTCAAAGGTACTTCCAGGCTCTATGCTGTATGAGCACAGAATAGTGAACTTACCTATAGATTTTCTCGGGGCCCGATGCACTGCATACGTGTTCACAACAGATCAGCAGTGGTTATCAGACTTCCACAGGGAAAGTGTGTTCCCTCAGAAGGAAAACACATGATCAGCCGGGTCCAGCACTTCTCATCACAGGATCGGCTCTTGGCATAAGAATAAATGCTACAGCAGTGATAGAGCGAGAGATAAGGATGGTGTGCATCAGTGAGAACTCATATCTCTGTTATGTAAACTGGGCTGGACCTTCATCTTGAACTGAGGCTAAACTCATATATTCAGCAATGTATCAATGCCAATGAAGCAGAATGTACCACACAGGAATGACAGAGAAGGATAATTCTGCAAACCATTGAGGTTTATTTACAAATTAGTAAAGTTACAATCTCAAATCAAAGCAGTTAAGCATAAATCAGTAGTCACCTGAATACATCCTGCATGAGTATAATCCAGGCAATTCAATTCAGCAAATACAAGTAAACATTAATAAAGACAGTATATGCAAAGCAGAATAACATTATGTTCCCATAAATGCTAACTCCCTAATGCTAAACTAAGGTTGTGGTTAGTTGGAACATTTTGAAGCAGCTGGTGTCAGCAAATATAGCACTGAAAGTAGAACCACCTGAAGGTACAAACAAGAAAAGGAGAAACATACCAGCTCTAGAAGTAAGTTTATAAACAGAAATAGAAGGATCTTTGGGATTCAAGCGTGAGAGAAAGAGTACTTATGCCTGCAAAGATGGACAGGGGAAAGTCTTTCTAAATAAAGCCAGTTTACATAGTTGAAACATGAAATTACATATAAGAGATACATTTCTCCAGTTAAGAGCCTCTGTGAGTAAGAAAATCCGTGTTCCAGATCTACTTGGTGTCAGCCTCCTTCTCATGGATAATACAATGGCAGATTCTTCTATCATCGCAGCCTTCACAATATCTCACAAAGGAGTATCCACCTGCACTAATGCCCACCCCGTGCAGGTGCTGAGAATGATCGTCCAACTAACTTATTGCAAACACTTGACCTTCACAAAGCAGGCTACGGAAAACAATTTTTAACGAGAACACAGTGATGTTGGTGCCTGAAACAAAAGAAAAGTTATGCACACAAAGAGAAAATATGTTTACTTTAAAATGGAGTGGGGCACCTAAGTCCACTCATGTCAATATTAAGATCCATATATCCCAACTATAATTAAATTGAAAACACGTCAGTCGTTTCACTAAATCTAAATGTAAAAAAAGTGTACACACACTTAGGTAATGGTTAAGCACGTTGCAAGTAAACATATTACTAAGCACAAATAGATGATGATTTCTTTGCATCACCAGCAGTCTGGCAGGACCTCTTGCTTTAAACTGGTGCAAAGGCCTCTCAAAGGCCTCTCAAATTCAGTGGTCTATTTAATGGGATTTTATAGGATTGACCACTGACTTCTAGCCTTCACTGAAAAATCTAGTGGGGACGTTACAATAATCTGAGATGTCAACCAGGAAGATGAAACTACGTCATTCTGGGCTACATGTTTAAAACTTGAAACATAGATAATGAGTAGCTTGTGACAGACTTTTGTCTCCTGATGTTTTGAACATCGTCATTCTTTAGATGAAATGACACGCTCACAAGCAAAAGATAATTACATGCTAAATGTTGACCAAAGGCAAGCAGGCTAACTTAACATCCTTTCTTTGGGAGTTTACAACAAAATTAGCCCAATTCTGATAAAATGCTATTATTGATGTACAGTCCTCTTAAATCTATTCAAAATCCCTTTCTGTTCACCCAAAATTTTGTATAGACATTGCTTTATAATTTAAATCATGAGTTTTATCTTTTTAAACACCTGTACAATGTTCCAACATGAATGGATTTCCGCAGAAGTGTAATTTGTGTCTTCAAAACATTTTTCAATATACAGAGTCTTCATATTAACGTCAAAGCATGTGGTATGAAAACTATGCCTGTTACATTTGCCATCTTGTCAAATGACTCAGCTTTAGAAAGGTTCATGTTTATCTGCTTTCAAGATCTTGCTTTTCCTGTCTGTCAACCCCTGTTCTGCTGAGATGTCCCAGAAGCATACAATTTCTTGTTCCAAGATGCTAAGACAACTATTTGAAGTTTGTGAAGGAAAAGGAGAAATTGTTGATGTAACTAAGTTCCTAGTAAACCAATTTACTAATAAACACCCACATTGTGTTATTTCCCTGGACATTGATAGTACTGTTAGCAAAGGTCTTGGATACGAAAAAGAGGTAGAGGTTTCTCATTTTATAAAAAACAGTGAAGTTGAACCTAATGTCTTGTTTAACCAAAAGTTGAAACCCACTGAAGACCAATTTTCACTCAGTGGGAATTGGGAGTTATAAGGGGCAAAACTATTGGCTAGTCATTATAATTAGTGAAAGTGGGGAAAAGGGAAATGCACCATTTAAATATGGTATAATAATTATTGGTAGAAATAACTTAACAGAATTCTATGGAGCAGACTAAACAACAGGAACTTTTCGTAATTCAAGATTAAGGGTCCCAGTTTTCCATTTTTAGGGATTTTCACAGATAAATACAGATAGAAAACAATGTGGTTCCTGTAAGTATTTATTTTTAAAAGCAGAAAAATACTGAAAACTGTGCTTCTAATGAGTAACTTTCCTTGCAGTCTATTGTGAATTCCGAGACAACAGATGAGCAGATAGACAGCATGGGGATCTAACAAACAGGATAAGATATCTTTACATACAGGCATATGTTAAAATAAATTTATAGTAAATTGCTAAGATTTACATGTGGGTGAGTGTTTTCCTATATGTGGCTTCTGAATTTTCTAAAACATGTCAGGCATCAAAGTCTGAGTGTATGTTTATCATTAAACAAAGGTGAAAATGTACCATTTGTTTTACTCCACTTACTTGCAAACCACAAAATAAATATGAATAAAGACTAATAAGATTGCCAAAACATAAATATGGATAAATACAGACGGAAATGTTAACAAATTAAATAACATGAAACGAGGAGCCCCAATCAAGATTAATATATGAATGTGTTGTCCCCTACAAAATCAAGAATACAGTAGAAAAATGTAGAGCCTGTTCCTAGCTTCTGCTTGATGGACAAAACTGAGTAACACATTCCCAGATTATATCAATCTAAGATTGTGTCCAGATATGGAATCTCAGGAGGCTCCATTATAGATTTCTTCACAAGAGTAAGGAAATTATAACTCCATATATATAAGTGCCATCTCATCTAAGAGTGTGACATCTACTGCTACCTTAGGCTGTCAAAGAAGGATTCTGACACGCAAGAGCACCAATATTTATTTAGACACTTAGGAACGCAATGCAAAGAAACATTGCATAACTATCTTCTCAACAAGATATTTAGGGCCAGATTTACAAGGCCCTAGCACTAAAAGTGTTGCTCCAGTAGAGCTATTCACTGCACGATATTTACAAGGTAGCACTACTGCCTTGTAAATATGGTCCCCTCAGACGCAGTTTTCTGTGGTAGAGGGGCGTGGAATGGGTGTTTTGCTGTGGGTGTTCCACAGCAACACCCATTACTTTTGACACTGTCCCAGATTTATGAGAAATCGGAAAACTGTGGCAGCGCCAAAAACTAACTTTAGTATAGCACAATGAGGAAGAATACTTTTATTCCTCCTCGTTTTTATTTTTTCTATGGGGGTCATTCTGACCCCGGCAGGCGGCGGGAGCCGCCCGCCTGGAGGGAACCGCCAGAATACCGCTGCGCGGTCAAAAGACCGCCGCGGGTATTCTGGGTTTCCCACTGGGCTGGCGGGCGACCGCCAAAAGGCCGCCCGCCAGCCCAGTGGGAAACACCCCTCCATGAGGATGCCGGCTCTGAATGGAGCCGGCGGAGTGGAGGATGTGCGACGGGTGCAGTAGCACCCGTCGCGAATTTCAGTGTCTGCTAAGCAGACACTGAAATTCAAAGTGGGGCCCTCTTACGGGGGCCCCTGCAGTGCCCATGCCATTGGGATGGGCACTGCAGGGGCCCCCAGGGGCCCCACGACACCCCTCACCGCCATCCTGTTCCTGGCGGGCGGAACCGCCAGGAACAGGATGGCAGTGAGGGGGTCGGAATCCCCATGGCGGCGCAGCAAGCTGCGCCGCCATGGCGGTTTCCCATGGGCAGCGGAAAGTCGGCGGTACACCGACGACTTTCCGCTTCTGGCCGCGGCTGTACCGCCGCAGTCAGAATGCCCGGCGGAGCACCGCCAGCCTGTTGCCGGTGCTACCGCCGACCCCGGCGGTCATGACCCCCTATGTGTGCTGCATTCTGCACACACAGAAAGAGCAAAAGGCCATGAACGGTTATGTGCAGGAAGGTGTCCCTTCCTCACAATAAACAATCATTCAAAAATGATGATTTGGTACATCTATGTGTGCTGCATCCAATATGGTGCAAGGATGCCAGCATTGGCAGCTAAATTTAGCGCCGGCGCAGGGGAAAACACAGAGGTGCACTGTATTTTTGTAAATTTGAAGCATCCCTGCATTTAAAAAGTGATGCGGTGCTGCAAATGTTTGTCACAGCACCGTGCTGCAGCACTTTATTTGTCAATCTTGTCTTTCTTCTCTTTGCAAATAGAATAGTTGTGAATTGGAACTCAGTTTTTTTCATTTGCAAATCCTGATTGGATATTTTAAACACAAGTAAGTTACATTTTGGAGAAGCTGTTCAAAAATGATGTAACATTAGCATCTTTCATCATTATTATCAGGACTTTCTAACTAAGGTTGGATGGAAAGCATATACAAAAAGCATAAATCACTAGGGTTTACAATTTTTTTTATATGCCTATGATTATCAGGGACTTTTGAAGTTTCATCATCTTTCACAGAACAGCACAGTGTACCTTTAAGATTGTCTTACTGCAATTGCTTGCTGGATGGCCTTCAACTACTTAAAAAATGGGGAAAATGTAAGTTCTGTGTTCAGTGTTGACACCTCTGAGTGGAAGCTTGTTCTTTGGCTTGATTCCTGGGCAATCTCTGTGTGGCTGTAGAGTCAGTAACAACATTCTTAATGTGATTTTTGATTATTCCAGAATGTGAGGTCATCAAGCTTCCTGACCATGCATTTTCAAAAAAAGAACCTTTCTTTCATTGATGGGGAAGAAGTCATTGCCCATGTGGGTGCCCTCATCTTGCCATGTGTTGCTTCCTCCCCAGCATGGGCACCCTCCAATAGAATACACAACACACAAAACTATGTATTATACATATTTAGTCACCTGCATGTAACTGTGAACTCAACCTTCTAAGCCTGTATTCACTTCACCATGTGCTAACACTTATGTTACATCTTTACAGAGTCCTCCAGGAGCCAAAAGGGTTCCGTCCTTCACACTCAGAAGACAATAAATGTCCTTCTCTGTTAAATAAAAAAATTGCAATTCCTTACAAACAGATATACAAACAGAGCTCTTCAATGAGCCTTCTTGGTGCTCTGGTTACTCATCCTGATCATGTCTTCGGAAACTGAGAATCATCAACAGGAGTTTTCATGACCTGTGTTGGCGATATAAGAGCAACCTCAGTCTTGAGTTTTCCAATTGTCGTTTCTGAACCAGTGAAACTGTTGACATCAGTTTCTGATGAGTGTTGAGACACATGTCTGAAATGTGAGGAATTTCATGTAATGGATTTCCTGGGGTGTGGGGCAGTCACCATGTGTCCGCTGTTGGTTATGACATGGAACGGCTCAGCATCAAATGGAGCATCAGCCTTGCATTTTCTCAGCTGATGGACAAGCCCTCGATATCTTCTTGTGAAGACAATGTTTTTTACATGTTGTCTCTTGTCTGAATCGGCTTTCATTTTCTTTTTATGATCCAAGTGTTTTGTAAAGGTTTCTTCCTCAGTTCCGGATCTTGTCTTGGTCCATTGAGGTAACTCGGATGTCATTACTTTCCCAAACATCAACATTGCAGGGCTTTCACCTGTGGTCAAGTGAGGAGTTGAAAGGAAAGCTCATAGAGTAACATTCAAGACAGACTTGACGTGAAGCTTTTCTAATGCCACACACTGAACAGCTTTCTTTAATGTACTCATGGAACATTTGACAGGGCCAGTAACCTATGGCCAAAGAGGTTTGCTCTTCTGAGGCTTCAGATTAAACAGATTGAAGAAGTCTCTGAATTCTCAACTATTAAAAGGTAGGCCATTTTCAGATTTGAAAAAAAATAACAGGAATTTTCCATGTCACAAAGATGTAATCTAATCTTTCAATGACACTGTCCTGAGTGATAGATGAGAATCTCTACTAATGGAAAAAGGGAGTATTCCTCCACAATCACCATCAGATGATGTTCATTGTCAAGAAGACCGGAAAAGTCAACAACAGTTCTTTCCCATGCATGCTTTGGCAACTCTGACATACTTAAGGGGTGTTGAGGGTTTTTTGATGAAAGACAGTTGCATAGATGACAGGCCTCTCAATTCTCTTTCAGCTCTTTCATTGAGATGGGGAAATCAAACGCAATCTCAGAGAACTTGTTTTGTAGCAACAATTCCACAATGTCCTTTATGGGCCACTTCAATTATCTGTTGTCTCCCGAAGGGCAATTCTCGAGTCCCTCAGGATGATGCCTTCTTGTGTCATGGACAGTTCATCTTTGACATTTTTAAACTTCTGGTGATCACTGTCATTGGTAAGAGGTCAAGTGTGTGGCTTCCATGACTGATGTGCAATGATGTTTTGAAGTTTTAACATTTCACGATCTTGACTTAGAAAAGTGACAATCTATTTCAACGAAATAGCAACAGGCATGTTGATGTCACAGTGAAATTTAGGTAGGCTTCAGCTGTTTTAGAAGATTTATCTGGACAGTGTATAGGCTCTCTGGATAAATAACATAAACATAACATATGTATTTGTAAAGCGCACATAACCCTTAGAAATGTAGGTGCTAAATAACAGATGTTTATTGTTACCCAAATCAATGGTACTCGTTTTATCGACCTCAGAATTTTGGATTAAAGGCTGAGTGGACCCGCTGGGATTTCAACCTGTGACCATGGGGTCAAACACAAGTTTTGAAAGTGGACGCCTTAGTCCACTAAGCCACCAGACCCAGCCTGTGTTTTGATTTTTCCCTAGATGATGCACAATTGTGTAGTTGTAGACCCCAACGTTCAATGCATCTTGTCCTTTGGATTACCAAAGATGTTCAGCAATGCTTGATGATCTGTTATAAACGTAAAAGGTTTTGCTTGTAGAAACACGAGGAAATGTTCACAAGCCACACCACTGCTAAGCTCTCTTTCTCAGGTTGTGAATAAGCACGTTCAGTCAGGGACACAATTTTGCTTGCATATGCCATGATATGTCTTTGAGCATTTTGGTGTCCATGTTTTTCTTTTGTTTGATCTCTTTATTGTATAAGTTTTCTTTACAGCAATACAGGAGATGTTATCAGCAACATTGTTGTACATACAATTTGTCTTTGTAAAAGGTGTATGGTTGCGTAGTGCATGGAATTTCTGCTGGTCAGCGTTATTGTGAGTCATAATTCTACATGTGGTTGCCTCTGTTGTTATGTTATTATTTAAGGTATAATAGCACCAGAAACATATAGTAAACAGATTTACCTGAGTAACATTAAGGGCCCAAACATGAAAAAAAAATAAGGGGGGGTTGGGCAGGCAGGAGAAAAAGAGAGGGTAAAAATCAAACATTAGTAATCATATCGGTCCTATAATGTTAAAGAGTTTCTCACCAGAGAAAGACATTTGACCCAGTAGGGTAATTGAGAGTATAAAGGGGCATATTAACAAGCCCCTAGTGCCACCTTGCGCCATTCTATTGTCAATTTCTTTTATGCTAAGATGGCGTTAAGGAAGCCTTTCTTCCGTGTGTTTTTACAAAGTGGGGCAAACAGCAAACCCTTGCGCCACATTATGCCTGCGCCAGGCATAATGTATGCAAGGGGGCGTTCTGATGCAGGGAGGCCCATAAAAATGGTGCAGTGAAATTCACAACATTTCACTGCACCAGTTTTTATGTCATTTTAAATGCCTGCTCAGAGCAGGAGTTAGAATGACCCACCCATTTTAATCAATGGGACTAGTGCAGGAAAGTAGTGTCAAACATTTTTGATGCTATTGTCCTAACAACTGCCATGGTGCGCACAATTTTAAATACAGTGCAACCATGGTGTCATTAGGTGGGGCAACGGCAATGCAAGAGAACTGGTGCATCAGGACTAATGCACCACTTTCTTGTAGATATGCCCCAAGGTGTTTAAGTACACACTTCGGTGTGTTGTGTACAGGTATGGAGATCAGGTAGGATAGTGTCCCAATGTGATGAAATGGGGTAATTGCGGAGTCCCAAACTGTCCTATCCATGTTGAAATGGAGTGCAACCAGGCTTCTACTCTTGGGGATCCAGATGACTTCCACCTGTGAGGAATCTCATATCTAAGAAACATGTAGAGGCTTTATGTTTTTTGTCTCTGTGATAAAGACCCAGAAGGCAACTCTCCCATGTGTGTATCTTGTGCCTCTCTGAGCCTATGGAAAAAGGTTGTGCCACTCCATGCCAGTAGTGTTGTAGGGAGGGGCAGGCCCACAGCATGTGGAGGAGGTTGGCGTCTATTTGAGTACGTCGAGGGCAGGCTGCATCTTTTCTATGGAAACATTGATTAATTTTATCTGGGGTCAAATATGCCCTATGCATGATATAATATTGTTTAAGTTGAAAGCTGGCATTTCGAGGTAAAAGTACAGCCCTCTCTTTGTCCGTAGAACATCATGCCAAATCTGTCTTTCATCACTGGCGAAGGGGTGAGAGAGATGTTGTGGTATGGTGTTGCAATGAGTCTGACAGCCAACGCGTGAGGTGTCGGCCCGTGCCCGTCACACGTATGCATTGCATGTTAAGATGCATTTGGGGTTCAGATGACATGTCTCCCCAGCTGTGTCCTACTGCCTCAACTAATGAGTTATATGCAAGGAAATGCCCAGGGGGTAGGCCAGTTTCATCCATATATGACTCATACGAGAGAAGGATCTTGCCGCCATAGAGATCACCTAGCAAATGGAGTCCAGCCTTGTGGCTGGCTGATATTTCAGTCATGGTGGTCACAGCTCATCCTCTGGGTATTCAGAGGCTGGTGCATATGTGTAATGGATTGAGTGAGATATAGGCACTGGTGAGAGCAGCTGTAGGCCAGGAGTACTAGTTTGGGGTGTAGCTGTGGCAAAGTAGAGCATGGATAAAATAAATGATGGATGATGGTCCTGCTCCAGGTAGGTTCAAGCGTGGCCGTATTCGTACGTTGCAAACCTGCTATCCATCTTTCCACCCACTGGAGCTGTGATGCTAAGTAGTACTGTTCATAGTTTGGTATTGCCAAACCTCCATAATCAGAAGGCAAGCATAGTTTCGTCAGTGCCACCCAATAGCGGGTTTTGCTCCAGATAAAGCCTCTCACCATTTTCTCCAGGAATAGGTAAAAGAGGGGTGGTATATACAATGGCAGGTTAAAAAAATAATAGAGTAGGCATAGGAGTACCATCATTTTATGGAGCACAATACGTCCCACAATGGATAGTGGAAGTGTGGTCCAAAAAGTGATTTGTGATTTCAGTGACGCAATCGTCCTGATGAGGTTTCAACCAAATAGTGATGAATCCCGATGGTATGTCCTAAAATCAAGGTATCTGAAGACAGTAGGTTGCCAGGTTATCAAAATATTATTAATGATAAAATGTGGGTCTGGCATTGTGGGGAAGAGAAAGGACTTCGCACAGTTAACCTTTAGACCAGAGATATGAGCAAAGCGATGTGGAATTTGCGTGGCTGATGAGGGAATGGAGTGGATGTCTTTTATGTAGTGGAGTAGGTCATCTGCATAGAATTATATAGTGTGTGTTCTGTCCCACATATGGATAGTCTATGGCCTGAGCTTGTATTGCAAGTACCAGTGTTTCGATGGCTAATGAGAAAAGGAGTGGGGAGTGGGGAGAGTGGGGAGCCCTGGCAGGTATCTCTGCATATTTGGATCGGTTCTGATATAAGATTACTTGTTTTAACCCTTGCTAGAGTGTTTGAATACAACAGATGTATCAGTCAAATTATTCTGGCCCGACCCTGTAGAGTGGTGTTACTGCAAACTGAAAGCCCCAATCTAGTGAATCAAGGGCTTTCTCAAAATCAAGCGCCATGCATCCAGCTCATGTCCATTTGCTTGGCAGGTTTGCAAGGAGCCAAAAGAAGTAGCACCAGTTAAGGGAAGTCTTGAGAGTAAGGACAAATTCATTTTGATCTTGGTGGATCAATGAAGGAACAAGGGATGCCAGGTGGTCCTCTAATATTTGGCCAGGATTTTGTAATCTGTATTCTATAATGCTAAGGGCATGTATGACCCTAGGGCAGTGGGTTCCCTATCTGGCATGGGGAGGGAAATGAAATAACCTTGCAGAGACAGTCTAAGAGGTAAGAGGACTCTTGTGCGGTTTTGAACATTTTTTGAAGGTGAGAAGCCAGTTGTGTTGCATACACTTTATAAAATTCAGCTGGTAAGCTGTCTGGACCTGGCGTTTTACCAATGGGCAGTGCACTTTTTTCCACCTGTATTTCAAACAAGGTTATTGGATCATCTGGCTCCACTCACTGGTCCATGGTAATTTGTGGGATTTGCAACGTGGAGAGGAACGGGTCGATCCCTCCTTTGTCCAACTAATGTAGATTAGCTTAATGTGCTGTAATGCCGGGTTAATTCTGTGTGTATTTCCTGTTGTGTGTATATCAAATTGTCATCAGGGGAGCACAGTGTGGGTGGTGATTGCATTTCATGTGTGTTCCTGCCTGATCAGCAATGCCAAGAGGAAACCTGATTTGTCTGCAGTTGTGTGGGTTCTGGTGGAGTGGGTCGTGTAGTTTAGGCAACAAAGGAGCTCTAGAAAAGTGGCGTATGAATGCTGTGCTTTTGTTAGGGTGGTGGAATTCAATTGGTCTTTTGCCTTTCAGGTTTCAAAGTCTAGAAGAGTGTGTTTGATCTTTGAAAGTTTCCCTTCTGCTTGACAGTGCATGCCACCTTTCGCTCCCATGCAGTGTCTGCAATGCGTTCAAAGTATGTTTCAATTACTGTGACTAATGCCTCTTGAAATGGAGGATCTTCCAATGTGGCAGTTAGGAGGCACCAAGTAGGGATTGGGCGTGGGCCAGTGTCCCAGATGAAATATAAATATTGTGGTTTATGGTCTGGATGGGTGCGGCCTAGGTACTCTATGTGTGTGATAATGGGGAGCAAATTGAGGGTCCAAACCAATGGAGTTTATGTGATGAAGAATAAAAGGAATATATTTTGGTGTTGGGGTGACAAATTCACCAAATGTATGCTGAGTGCCATTGGGTGAGTCAGTCTTGTAGCAACAGTGCTTTTGATGTGGCAGTGGTTTGTGGAAGAGGAGGAAATGAAAAGTCTAGGTAGGTATCTAATACTCTGTTAAAGTCACCTCTTATCAGCCAGGAAATCCCATTACAGCCAAAAAACATGGTTGAAATAGATCATAAAAAAAAGAGGTCTGGTCTGTGTTTGGAGCATAAATATTTCCTATTGGGATGTGTTGGCCATTTAAGCGACCTTTGACAATAACATATTGACCCTTGGGGTCTGTGACTGTCTCCTCCATTGTAAAGTGGACCCTGGGTTGCACCCAAATTAATGCTCTTCGTGCATAGGAGGAGAAATGAATGGCATATACCTGTCCATACTATCTACGCTGCAGTTTAGTTGCCTCTAGAAATGTTAAGTGTGATTCTTGTATTAGAGGGATGTGTGTTTTATGATATTTGAGGTATGAGTGAACTGCATTGCGGCGTGAAGGGGTGAGCATACCCGGAACATTCCAAGTTACTATATTAGCGGGGGTCATAAGAGCCATGTAGCAAAAAGTAGTTTCCTATTGTTGCTACTAGAGTGGTCGGCCAGTATTGGGTGGGTATAGGTTCTCCTTGTATGTGCGTGGTAGGTGTGAAGTCAAAACAAAATGTTGAATTAACAAGTGATGTAACTAACCAAGAACAAACATTATTAATAGTACTAGAGCAGAGTCCACCCAAACATACAGCTATCTTATGCCAAGAGCAATAACCAAAAAGAATGAAAGTAGTGTTGGGTGTCTGGTGCCCAAGCAACCCCAGTATGACTGGGTATTCAGCATATATCAGTTGTAGATAGCTCCGCGTGCAGTGCCATCCCAATCGGTCATTTTAATCTTTGCTTTCAGTCCAATTCCCAGACTGCCTCTAGGTGCGGTAATATGTGTGTACCAACAAAATATGGAGGGCGTTCAGTTATGTGTGACATCAAGGATACAAGACTGAGCAGGTTAGAATGGGTATTCGCGTGCAAATAGTGTCAGGCTGTGAGTTTAGTCAAATCTTGCTGTGTTCAAATAATGTCTTTTGATGTCTGAGGAGTCACATCAGAAATGTTTGTATGTTCTATTCCGGGAGGCTATGTTGCATATGATACATTTGTCTCTGGAGTTATGCTCGAAGTCAACTTCTGGGCCAGCATCTGGAGTGGGATCATGGAGTTGCATTGCCACCTGTATTGCCCATCGTCTGTCAGTGATGATCTGTTCCAGATTGGGGACTGCTTTTATTTGGAAAGTACCTCAATGGCAATGATGTCGGCCCCTCACCTCCACTCTGTGTAAAGTCTCTTGCCTGCCTGGGAGACATGGTTGCCAGTCACGATTATTCCAGACAGTCCCATACATCTTGTGGGGAGTCGAAGAACTGTGTTTTCTCCTCTGTTACCACTCTTAAGCGCACAGGGAACAACAGTGATTACCCTAGCTCCAGTTCACACAGGCAATGCTTGACTGCCCAGAATGAGTTACAATGGTGTTGTATCTGAATGGTATAATCAGGGAAAAACATGACGTCTGCATTGTCTACTTTTATGACAAACAGTTTACAGGTTTGCCCCAGTATCGAATCGTGGTCATGATAATGCAACAGGAGGAATATTAGAGGCCTGGGATTGGAGCCAGGTATGGGCCCATGGGCTGGTATGGGATGCACCCTCTTGATGAATACAAATTGCAACATAACCATGGCTGGAAGGATTTAGAGAAGCCAGCTTTTAGCATAGGCCACCATGTCTTGTTCCTCTGTTCCTTCTGACAGTCTATTATGCAGAAGTTATTGCATCTGGTGCGTCGTTTGGAATCTTAGGCTCTTGCTTCCAGATTGTGAATGCATTACATACAAGCCTTTAAATCTGTTTCCAGTTGATGAGTCTTTGGTTGAATATCCATGATAGATTTTTCTGTTGACTGTAAATGGTTTGCTAGTTTATGGTGATCGCATGGAGCAGCATGAGATCAGCTGCAACATGGTCAATTTTGGATTCCAGTAAGGTGTGAGTTTTATCAATTGCTGACAATACAACATCAAGTTTATTGCTTGAGGACAGTTGTTATTCACTGCAGTTGGATGTCGTGGGGCCCATGGCGGTGGAGAGGCGTGACAACACTCCAAAGGCATTAAAGCACAATTTTCCCATGTCCCCAACACCAGGGAGATGAGACACGTCCTGCAACTTGCTATTTAGTAAGTTAGAGATCGAGGGGAGAGACCAGCTTGCTAGTGCCTGTGGTTACAGGGCAGGTACTGCAGCATAAGCAGCATACAAAGCCCCCTCAGTAACTCTGTTTTGATCAAAGGTACTGCAGCATCATTTGTATCATGCCAGAGGTCTGAGGGCTCTACAGTGATGTATTGGGTTAGGAGAAGCGACTGGAGCCTGTGGCAGCTTTCAGTCTAAGAAGTACCATGTTGAATTGTCTATTACAATCTAGTTTGCGGAGTTTACAGTTTGTGGTGTTAATGTATGCTGGATCTTCAATAATAGGTGTGGCTGGGATCCAGGCCAGCAGTGCCTACAGTATCTTTTGGTTTCTGCATAAGTAAATCAGGATGATCAGGGCCCGACATCTTCAGCTAACTTATTGTGTGCAACACCGCACGGTGCAATGTTCAGTAATTTGTACATGACACAAGTGGTCCCTCCGGGCTCCACCGAACATATGCCCAGTCTATTGGCCAGTCTGTGCATGTAATGCAGTATCAGGGATACCTCACAGGGTCAGTCAGATTCCCATGATTAATCTTATTAATGTATTGTGTTGATGGTGTCTGTAAAGGGGTATAGGCCTGATCTTACTGTCTCTTGCGAGGCCTACTCAAGTCTCCATTTGAGGCCTAGGCTCACACGCTTTTAAATATATGAGCTTGCGGGACCCAACTCCTGCCCCTGATGGAGCAGACACATTTGCATCGGCGGCCCTGGGAGACTGCGGAGGCGCCTCAGGTGCAGAGCCAGTGTCTTCAACTGCAGGGCTCTGCCTCTGTGTGTGCAAGACTAGGAAGGCATGCTCCTACCTCGGGCACCGTTGGTGTTGGCTTCTGCCACTTTGGCCTTCCAGGAGGCAGTTTCCCCTCTCATGCAATGACGTCCGGTCCCACCACTGGCTTCAGGCAGCCTGTCACTGTGGCAGCACCCATCAAGGCCTGATCGCCACTCTAGAACTCTGCTACGTCAGCCTAGCTGCGGTCGCCTGCCCCTGCCAGCTAGCGCGTTTAGTCTTTGTGGCCACTGACAGGCGGCCTCTCAGGTGATCTATTGGACCAAGGACACGGTGGGGGCAGGGACTGGGGCGGGGACTAGGGCAGATGTTGCTTTAGCTGCTGGATATTTACAGAATAAATGGTGTTTTGCTGTGGAGCCTCATTAGAGCGCATCCGCCATCTTTGCTCGACAAGCATGCCCAACCACTTTGGTGTCCGTTGCGCTGTGCAAGGATTGCGCCTAACATGACAGGCCACTGGCAAATGTCTTCTCAGGTTTAAGTACCGCTCTCTTTGAAACTGTCTTTTGATGGTTCCCTGGAGCCACGGCAGACAAACCTTGGGAGGCACCTGTGCGCCATGAGCGGTACTTAAACCTGAGAATACATTTGGCGGCATTCCAAGCAAGCCCCTAATCCACGCTGCTCCCTGCTGATGACAGGCAATACCCAGAAGCACGTGTACAGGGATATACAGAACTTGCTGCGCCTACGGAGGTGAAAGACTCTTTCTACTTTTTGAATGGACTACGAATTGACTGCATTTACCATGATGCTTTAGGGTTATACTTTAGTTGGTGAAGTGCAGGCAGTGTGCTCTCTCCCTTTGAAACTGTCTTTTGATGGCTTCCTTGAGCCATGGCTGACGACCTTTGGGAGGCACTTTTGCACAATGAGCAGTACTTAAACCTGAGAAGACATTTGGCGGCATTCCAAGCAAGCCCCTAGTCCACGCTGCTCCCTGCTGATGATGGGCTAAATCCAGAAGCACGTGAACAGGGATATACAGAACTTGCGTCACCTACGGGAGGTGAAAGAATCTTTTTACTTTTTGAGCGGACTACGAATCAACTGTATTTACCATGATGCTTTGGGGTTATACTTTGTTGCTGAAGTGCAGGCAGTGTGCTCCCTCCCTTTGAAACTGTCTTCTGACGGCTCCCTTGAGCCACGACTGATGACCCTTGGAAGGCACTTTTGCGCCATGAGCCGTACTTAAACCTGAGAAGATATTTGGTGGCATTCCAAGCAAGCCCCTAGTCCACGCTGCTCCCTGCTGATTACGGGCTAAACCCAGAAATGAATGTACAGGGATATGCAGCACTTGATGCACCTACGGAGGTGAAAGACTCTTTTTACTTTTTGAAGGGACTACGAATCAACTGCATTTACCATGATGGTTTGGGGTTATACTTTGTTGCTGGCGTGCAGGCAGTGTGCTCACTCTCTTTGAAACTGTCTTTTGACAGCTCCCTTGAGCCATGGCTGACGAACCTTGGGAGGCATCTATGCACCATGAGTGGTACTTAAACACGAGAAGACATTTGGCGTCATTCCAAGCAAGCCCCTAGTCCACGCTGCTCCCTGCTGATGGGCTAAACCCAGAAACACCTGTACAGGGATATACAGCACTTGTGGCACCTACTGAGGTGAAAGACTCTTTTTACTTTTTGAACGGTACTTAAACCTGAGAAGACATTTGGCTGCATTCAAAGCAAGCCCCTAGTCCACGCTGCTCCCTACTGATGATGGGCTAAATCCAGAAACACGTGTACAGGGATATACAGCACTTGCTGCACCTACTGAGGTGAAGGACTCTTTTAACTTTTTGAACGGGCTACGAATCAACTGCATTTACCATGCTGCTTTGGGGTTATACTTTGTTGCTCGAGTGCAGGCACTGTGCTCCCTCTCTTTAAAACTGTCTTTTGATGGTTCCCTTAAGCCACGGCAGACGAGCCTTCGGGAGGCACCTGTGCGCCATGAGTGGTACTTAGACCTGAGAAGACATTTGGCTGCATTCCAAGCAAGCCCCTAGTCCACACTGCTCCCTACTGATGATGGGTTAAACCCAGAAACATGTGTCCAGGGATATACAGCACTTGCTGCACCTATGGAGGTGAAAGATTCTTTTTACTTTTTGAACGGACTATGAATCAACTGCATTTACCGTGCTGCTTTGGGGTTATACTTTGTTGCTGGAGTGCAGGCAGTGTGCTCCCTCTCTTTGAAACTGTCTTTTGGTAGCTCCCTTAAGCCACGACTGACAAGCTTTGGGAGGCACCTGTGCGCCATGAGTGGTACTTAAACCTGAGAAGACATTTGGCGGCATTTCAACCGAGCCCCTAGTCCACGCTGCTCCCTGCTGATGACGGGCTAAATCCAGAAACACGTGTACAGGAATATACTGCACTTGCTGCGCCGACAGACGTGAAAGACTCTTTCTACTTTTTGAACGGACTAAGAATCAACTGCGTTTACCATGGTGCTTTGGGGTTATACTTTGTTGCTGTATTGCAGGCAGTGTGCCTCCTCTCTTTGGAACTGTCTATTGACGGCTCCCTTGAGCCATGGCTGACGATCCTTGGGAGGCACCTGTGCGCCATGAGTGGTACTTAAACCTGAGAAGACATTTGGTGGCATTCCAACCAAGCCCCTAGTCCATGCTGCACCCTGCTGATGACGGGCTAAACCCAGAAACACGTGTACAGGGATAAACAGATGCAGCCCATGTGTTTTCTATGGTGTCAATCATGGAAGCGGAGGTAGCGCATTATATTTCTCCTTAGACATAATATTTATAGACATACCTCTGATGATAATGAAAGGTATTGAACAACTGTTTATTTTCAGTGTAATCTTTGTACATTTGTATGACTTTGGTGCTTTTTCAAGTCGACTTTACCTTAACTGGTTTTGTTCTTCACATACGGCCAGTCCAACATGTGTGTATTTTACTGAAGTGAACATCAACATTGCACAATCATCTTCTTCACTTTCACTTGAAACGGACAAACTTTTTGATGATGATTTAGATAATGATCAACTTTATTTGGAGTCAATTTGTCTCAACTGATGTTGTCGCTTGGCCTTCTGGGCATGCATTGAACGTTGCTTCTGGAAAGATCGGTACGCCATTTTATCGTCTCTCCATGATGCACTTATTTTTTCCTTCACTTTGCAAACTGTTACAAAATGGTTCTCCTTACCACAGTCTTTGCATATCTGTCAATGGTGGGACATTTATCTTTGTGTGGAACGACAATCTGCACCTGAAACACAACTACTTTTTCTTTGGAGACATCACCTTGTGTCCTTCGACTTAATGATTCAGCTTACTTTTGATGTTCATGACTGACTCACTTTGAGCACCTGAGGCTCTTCAGCTCTGGCACCCATGAGAACTTGCTCCAGAGTAAAGGGGTCATTATGACCCCAGCGGCGAGTGTTCATGTGGCGGTAGAACCACCAACAGGCTGGCGGTTCATACTGCCACATTATGAGAATGGCGGGTTGGCTGCAGGCCACTTCTCCACTCATAACCGCCATAGCACTACAGCTGCCGGGCCAGAGATGTCAATCTCTAGCCTGGCAGCCGGCATAGTACCGCTGGCGCCATTTTGAGCATACCTACCACCATGGTTTTTGTGGCGTTAGCAACGCCACAAACACCATACCGGTAAGCCCTACCGGTGATGGAATTCTTTCCTTGTCACTGGTAAGTGGCTCCCCCACCCCTCCAACACTCACCTGACACCCCATACCCCCCTCCATCAAAAATCCCCCCACCCCCTCCGATCCTCTCACTCCCCCCACCCCCCATACACACACACCCATCTGCAGACACACACCACGCATACACCCATTCACTCACACTGGCATACACGCATACATACACACATACTTCCAGACATGCTTGCACACATTCTTATACACAATCACACTGACATGCAGACGAGCACTCACTTCACCATTCTTAAACTCATTCACTCACACGCTCCTGTTTCCTTCAGCGTTCATCGTCTGAATGAATCTGACAGGCATCCGTCAATAACTCTGAGACATGTTGCTTCTACATCATTAAGTTAATTTAATCTACAATGGTGGATGAGCGTATCCAGTATCTCAACTAATTCATCTATAGTTTCACCAACACTTTGTTGTTCTTGACTGAAAATTTACCTTTCGTAATATACATTCAGTACTGGATTGAACTTGAGATTAAAAGCTTCTTTAATTTGACAGTATGCAACTTCTTCAGTGTGACATGCTGTTGCAAACAACAGACCCGCCTGAGGATGCGACGCGGACTGAATCTGCCGCTCCCAACCCGGAAGGGGAAGGTCCGTTGACCAATCCCCTACGACTTCAGGGATCCGAAGGGCAGAGGCAGCAGCTTTGCGCCCTTGCGGTAGTATAAATAGGGGCAGCCCAGGAGAGAGAGGTCGTGGAGCAGCCAAAGGAGCAGTGAATCACCACAAGGAGGACTGGAAGCCCAAACAGAATCGAGGAGCCATCGATCCAAAAAAGAAAGCCGGAAAACGCCCAGGAGAGATCCAGGACGACCCCAGCGGCACAGGAAGGACCCAGCGCGACTTCCAGCCACCCACTTCAGGAGAAGCATAGCCTCTCCAGGTGCGTGCCACTCGTAGGGAGGGGAAAAGCAGGGGTGGTTGGGAGGGATTACCACGCCTTAACCATAGAGGTCATTGAATTTTGGGAAGAGATTGAAAACTACATTTGCAACACATAAAAGAAGGGTTGTGGTGGTGGGGACTGCGCAACAAGGGAGGGGGAAAGAAGGAATACGAAAGAAGAGCGAGATACACAAAGAAGACAGCAAGGAAGAAGACGGATAACATAGAGACGAAGACAGACAAAGAGAGGTCTACCAAAGGCAGCTAGACAGTGTAAGCAAAGCGAAGGGAGGAATCTCTAAACAGGAAAACAGAAAGACCTAGAGAGAGAGAGAGGTCTCATAGGAGCAAACCAGAAACACGCGACAGAAAAAGGAAACAAGAGTGGGAGAAAAAGAAAACATCCCACCACATAATAGAGACCAAAGGATAGAAAAGGACAAAGAAAAGAAAGACAGAACAACAGGGAAAAGGAAAGACAGGAAAGACGGAAGGGAAAAGATGAAACCTGTATTTAGGATATCTTACTTATCTGTACTTTATCTTGTGTTTCCTTACATGTGCCTCCCGGGAGCCCTGGAAGAAGAGAGACAAGAAAAGGAGAACCTGAACCGCAGCATGCACAAGAATAGGACACAGAATCATACTGAATACTTATCTTGCACAACAAAAATAATCCTCACCTTAGCTGGTAACTCGCTGACTTCGTGTCCTCATTGAGTCACCCGGCCACAAGTGGTGTCAGAAGTGGGATTTGTGAAGCACGGCAACATGGAGGAGAAACAAACACTTGCAGACATGATAGCGCAGTTGGCCGAGGGTCAGCAACACCTACAGTTGGTTTGGGAACAACAGCTGAAGGAGGCCAAGGAAGAGCGGGAGGCCCTACAGATGGCCCTGAAAAGCTAGGCCACCATCATGGCTAATAACCAACTGGTCCATGAGAATGCCTTGGGAAAACTAACGGATACCATCGCACACACCAAAGTGCATCCAAACGTTCTGAGTACCGTACTTCTGAAGTATCAGGAACAGGAGGACCCCGACTCATTCTTTACAAATTTTGAGCGTGTGGCATGAACCGCCAATTGGCCCATGAACAAATGGGGACAGTACATTGCTCCCCTCCTGACCGGTCATCTACAAGCAGCATATGTTTAGTTTGAGTTTTTATGCATTTATAGAGCGCGTAGCTACCCTAGGGCATCCCAGCGCTGAAGGTACAGGAAAGTTCTTGAAAAGAACAGGAGGGACAGGCTAACGACTGAAGAGAATGGTTTTCAACCTCTTCCTAAAAAGAGATTCAGAAGGTTCAAGGCGGATCTCAGGAGGTAGGGCATTCCAGAGACGGGCAGCCTTGATGATAAAAGAGTTTCCTCCCCATGATTTATTGACACGGGGTATGTGAATCTGCCGAGTAGAAGATGATCTCAAGTGTCTCGAAGGAGCGTAAATGGAGATTTGTTTTCTGAGGAAATGTGGACCTCTGTTGTGTAGGGCTCTATGAGTGATACACATGGATTTAAAATGTATGCGCTGTTTGATCGGCAGCCAATGGAGTGCTGCAAGAGCCGGCTTGGCAGATAGATGTCTGGGACAGTTCGTAAGGAGCCTAGCTGCCGTGTTCTGCACAATCTGCAGTTTCCTTACTACATATTCCGGGGAACTAAGATAGAGAGAATTCCCATAATCCAGGCGGAAAGGAACCAATGCCTGGACCAGGATTCTTCTGGATGAGACGGGAAGAAGACTGAGAATCTTCCTAAGAGATCTAATAAAACCAAAGCAGACAGAAGAAATATTCTTTGCTTTTAGTTCCATTGTGAAACGGGAGTCCAGTACAAAACCTAGGCTTTTTACCTGTCCTTGAGGCAGAGGCAGAGGCAGACTGGTAAAGGCCTCTGAGTAACATGTTAGAGGGGATGCTGGAGAGCCATTGCTTAAGATGAGTACTTCAGATTTGCCATAGTTAAATTTGAGTTTGGATTGAATCATCCAGTCGCCGATGTCCCTCATACAGCTGGCTAGGTTGACGGAGGGAGAGTTCCCAGTACTAGAAAGGGAGACCACTAGTAGAGTATCATCAGCGTTGATGACCAATGAAAGATTGTAGGGAGTGACTACTTTAGCCAAGGATGATAAATAGATATTAAAGAGAGTTGGACTTAAAGAGGAACCTTGAGGGACTCCACAAGTTAGGGGAACGATATCCGAGAGAAAAGAACGGTCCAGAACTTGGAAGGTTCTTCCTGTGAGGAAGGAAGATAGCCAGGAGAGTGCTAGGCCTCCCACGCCTGCCTTGGAGAGTCTGTCGCAAAGGAGAAAGTGGTCAACCGTATCAAAGGCTGCGCTGAGATCAAGAAGAATGATGGCTGCATGTCCTCCCTGGTCTAATAGTTGACGGGCAGACTCAGTCACTGTTAGGAGCGCAGACTCAGTGCTGTGTTGTGCTCTAAAGCCCATTTGAGTGGGATGAAGAAGCGCATTACTCTCAAGATAGCTCATCAGTTGCAAATTTACATGTTTCTCCAATATCTTAGCTAAGATGGGGAGAAAGGCAATGGGCACTTCTCCCCATTTTAGGGGTTACACCCTACAATGAAATAAAGAAGGCAATCTTAGAACCTATAGGGTTGGACCAAGAAAGTTACAGGGTCAAGTTCCTTCAGATAAAATGGATATCCCAGGAGAATCCACATACCTTATACTACAGGGTACACCATGGTTACACCCCACCGAGACCATGAAAGAGGACATGTTCAATGCCATCATACTCAAACAATACATGGAAGCCCTCCCTCCAAGTACCCGTAATTGGGTCAGACAACACCCTGACTTAACCAACCGCACAGCCATAGACCTCGCTTGTGCATTCCTAAGAGCCCCCGACCTCAGAGGAACCCACACTAAACAAACAACATCCACTGCTTCTCGGTTGGGTACAGTGAAACCAGTCCATCCACAGACCATGGTTCCTCATGGTTCAGAACGTGCCACCCCTTCACAACCCTCATCCCCTCGAGACACCCATAACTGGACCCCAATGTTTTCACTGTTCAGAATGGTGGCATTTCGCCCAATATTGCCAGTTAAAGAAGGAGACAGGTGAGCCAATGGAGATAGGAATGATGAAGGGACGAGTGCTATGGTCTGGCACCAAGAAAACGAAATATACCATAACCGCGGGTCTTAACGGCAAAGAAAGAAAAGCTTTGATAGACTCAGAGTGCAGCCAAAGTGTGGTAAAACAGGACCTGGTGAAGCCAGAACAATGGAATCCGCACACCCAAGTCCTGATCACCTGTGTCCATGGAGACCAACGGTCATACCCGGTAGCAATGGTCTCTCTTAATTGGCGAGGAGCAGAGGAGCGGCTCGCAGTAGGAGTGATCCCCACCCTGGGGGAAGATCTAATCATTGGCACGGATTACGAGGACTTTATTCCATTGTTAGCAAAAGCCAGCCTGGAATATTTAATCAACACATGGTGGGAAGATGCACCATATGTTAAGGCAGAGGTAGAAGAGAGCCCCAAGAGACTAAACCTTAGTAGAAAACAAAAGCAGGAACAACTGCGTTATTATCACGCCAACCCGGTCCCTGGTTCTCTCCGGCCAGCCCCACAACCGACAACAGTATTAACAGCCGTAGGGAGCTTCAGACAAGCACAACGAGAGGACCCCACCCCGAAAAACGCATGGCATCAGGCCTTAGCCATGGATGAGACATCGGTAGGTCCCACATTTTCCAAAGAAAATAATTTGTTGTATAGATCCAGTCCTAACACTCCTGGAAGATCCCCTCAACTAGTGGTACCCCAAACTCATAGGTAGCAGGTCCTCCACTTGGCACATGGGGATAACGGGGAGGGACATGTGGGAAGAGAAAAAAATGAGGCAGCTATATTACGACTGTTTTATTGGCCAGGTGTCTACGGGGACACTAGTTATTATAGACACCCCCTTCTCCTGAGTAGGTTTAGATATTGTGGGACCCTTAACCCCGTCAGTGAAAAGACATCAGTATATCCTGGTACCAATTGACTACGCGACCCGAAATCCTGAGGCTATCCCCATTTTCAGTATGCATACCAAAACGATATCCCAGGCCATGATTGAGTTCTTCTGCCGAGTTGATTTTCCCAAAAAAATACTTACGGACCGGGAAACTCCTTTCATGTCCCGGCTTATGGCCGAAGTTTATCATTCCCTCAGGGTCCGACAGGTACAGACCTCGGTATACCATCCACAAATGGATGGTTTAGTTGAGCGGTACAATAAAACCATTAAAACACTGCTATGAAAAGTCATCACCGAGTCTGGCAGGGATTGGGAAAAGAAGCTACAGTTGGTTCTCTATGCCATGCGCACCCATGTCCAATCCTCCACGGAACATAGCCCCTTTGAATTACTCTTCGGACGACAACCCCGCGCGCTTTTAGAAATGTTAGCAGAACATTGGGAGAAATCAGAGGCAGAGGTCAAAGACATCCTCACATACACGAAAGATCTGAGAGATAACCTACACACTCTGTGGGAAGAAGCCCACTCCGCATGAGATGCTCAAATAAAACTGAAAACATCTTATGACCGTAAAAGCACGCCCCGAAGTCTGAGGGTGGGAGACAAGGTGCTTGTGTTAATACCCACCTGTGAAAACAAATTGCTCGCCCGGTGGCAAGGACCATATAAGGTAATAGAACAAATCAATCCTACCACCTATAAACTTGAGATACCACCGGGTATAGGCAGAGAACAAATATACCATATCAATCTTCTTAAGAGGTGGTATGAGTCAACTGACCACCACCCTACCCTGTACATAACTAAAGAGCCCGAACAGGACATACCCATATACCCAGTCCCTGACACTCCCGCAACGGAGACCCCCTACCTCAGTTCAATTCTTCCCTCACTGAAACCCAACTCAAACAGCTCAAAACCTTAGTCGCCACGAGTCTCGATGTGTTTTCCAAAACACCAGGATGAACTCCATTGATTCAACACCCCATTCGCACCATTAAAGATACAGTATCCCGTCAACGACCATACAGAATCCCCGAGGCTAAAAGGCAGATGGTAGAACAAGAGGTGGAAGCTATGTTGAAAGCAGGTATAATCGAACCTTCTGCTAGTCCATGGTGTTCCCCGGTAGTGTTAGTTCCAAAACCAGATGGAAGTACCAGATTCTGAATTGACTTCAGACAAGTCAACGCATTATCACATTTTGACTCATACCCGATGCCATGAATAGATGAGCTCTTAGACCGCTTAGGCCAAGCCCGATATATGTCCACCCTGGACCTGACAAAAGGCTACTGGCAGATTCCTCTGTGATCCGAAGACAAGGAAAAGGCTGCTTTTGCTACTCCTTCCGGTCTTTATCAATTTACGGTTCTCCCGTTTGGCCTACATGGGGCTCCTGCCACCTTCCAACGGCTTATTGACAGGATACTCCAGCCTTTTCATGGGTATGCTGCATCATATCTGGATGATATAGTGGTCTATAGTGCCAGTTGGGAAGAGCATCTCGAACACCTAGGTCACATAATACAGGCCCTGAGGGAAGCCAACCTAACTGCAAACCCGGAGAAATGTAAGTTAGGCCACACCATCATCAAATATCTGGGCTACATACTAGGGGAAGGTCAGGTGCGACCCCAAATAAAGAAAATTCAAGCCATCACACAAATATCCTTTCCCCGTACAAAAAAAGATGTTTGCGCCTTCCTGGGAATGGTGGGATACTATCGCAGCTTCATACCCTGTTTGTCCACCATAGCAAGACCCCTTACGGACTTATTAAGAAGAACAAGTCCAAACCGTATAGCCACCCTTTCTGAATCTGAACTGAAGAGTTTCGAGACTCTGAAACGCTCCTGACTTCTGAACCAGTCCTATGTTGCCCGGCTTTACTAAACCTTTAGTGGTTCAGACTGATGCCTCGGATGTGGGACTGTGGGCTGTATTATCACAGGCGGATAGGGATGGGGCTTTTCACCCCATTGCCTACATCAGTCGCAAATTGTTACCCCGGGAGCAACACTACCCTACTCTTGAAAAGGAGTGTTTGGCAATAAAATGGGCAGTGGAATCACTACGTTACTATTTGGCAGGGAGAACATTCACGCTACTAACAGACCATGCTCCTTTAACATGGCTTGCTCAACATAAAGATACTAATGCTCGGGTTCTCAGTTAGTTCCTCTCACTCCAGCCTTTTTCCTTCCAGGTTCGTCATTCCCCTGGGTCCTGCATGGCTAATGCCGATTACCTTTCTCGCTACCCAGCTACGGAGCGGCTCTATCAGCCACTCTCTAGGGGGAGTGTCTGTGACGGGCTGTTGCAAACAACAGACCCACCTGAGAATGCGGTGTGGAGTGACTCTGCCGCTCCCAACCCCGGAGGGGAAGGTCCATCGACCAATCCCCTACGACTTCTGTGATCAGAAGGGCAGAGGCAGCAGCTTCGCGGCCTTTCGGTAGTACAAAGAGGGACAGCCCAGGAGAGAGAGGTCGTGGAGCAGCCGAAAGAGCTGTGGATCACTGCGAGGATGACCGGAAGCCCAAACGGAATCGAGGAGCCATCGATCCAGAAAAGAAAGCCGGACAACGCCCAGGAGAGATCCAGGACGACCCCAGCTGCGCGGGAGGCGCCCAGCGCGACTTCCAGCCATGCTTCAGAAGAAGCGTGGCCTCTCCAGGTGCGTGCCACTCGTAGGGAGGGGAAAAGCAGGGGTGGTTGGGAGGGATTACCATGCCTTAACCATAGAGGTAATTGAACTTTGGGAACGGATTGAAAACTCTGTTTGCAACACACAAAAGAAGGGGTGTGGTGGTGGGGACTGCGCAACAAGGGAGGGGGAAAGAAGGAATAGGAAAGAAGAGCGAGATACACAAAGAAGACAGCAAGGAAGAAGACGGATAACACAGAGACGAAGACAGACAAAGAGAGGTCTACCAAAGGCAGCTAGACAGTGTAAGCAAAGCGAAGGGAGGAATCTCTAAACAGGAAAACAGAAAGACCTAGAGAGAGAGAAAGAGATGTCTCATAGGAGCAAACCAGAAACACGCAACAGAAAAAGGAAACAAGAGAGAGAGAAAAAGAAAACATCCCACCACATAATAGAGACCAAAGGATAGAAAAGGACAAAGAAAAGAAAGACAGAACAACAGGGAAAGGAAAGACAGGAAAGACGGAAGGGAAAAGATAAAACCTGTATTTAGGATATCCTACTTACAGGTACTTTATCTTGTGTTTCCTCACATGTGCCTCCCGGGAGCCCTGGAAGAAGAGAGATAAGAAAAGGAGAACCTGAACCGCAGCAGTCACAAGAATAGGACACTGAATTGTACTGAATACTTGTCTTGCACAACAAAAATAAACCTCACCTGAACTGGTAACTCGCTGACTTCGTATCCTCATTGAGTCACCCCGCCACAATCAGCTAGCTTGATTTTCTTTATGACTTCTTTTACACCATTGTCACTGGCAAGATTCTTGAGTTACTTGATATTCTTTGTGTTGTCTTTTTCTTCTAGCGCATCAATGAAATCATCAAATGTCTCTATCCAAGCAGTCCATATAGCCCCAAGTTTTTGCTTTTTAGCGGTATTGAATGGTGGTGGTGGTTTCAGAATGGTGACAGCAGTACAACCATTTGTGGGACTTACTGACATTAATATTGGCGGTCTCTCCAGCTTCTTCAGAACCTGTTCCTTTCATGCCATCAGCCAGGCCCTTTGGTATGCTGGCCTCAGGGTCATCTTTTAGAGCTGTGGAAAACTTCTTGGTCTCCTTTGGAAGAACAACCTTCTACGGTGCCAATTGTCGCTTCAGTAAGCACAGCCCTGGTCACATCTCCTTGGGCCACTTATCAGTGTTGTGCTAGGATGACTTTCTTTAGTTGGTTCTGGTAAGCAGATGACCTTCCCTTGTCTCTGAATGTTGCACTTTCAGGCGTTCTTTTGCGCTTTTTGACACCTGGTTGTATCAGACTCCAACAGTAGCACCTGTGTACTGTATAGCTTTATAATGTGTAGTAGCGTGGTACCTCTCTGTATGGCCTTGCCAGTAATTTCTTGACCAATGATGCATAGACTTCTCCCTTTGAAGCTTTCTTTATCTTCAATGCTTCACACCGGCTGAAGTTGTGCTTTGAGTCCACATGAGCCAAATGCTGACTCTGCACTTTGCCGAAGGCGCAAGTGACACACACAAGCAGTTTCTTTGGACCTTGGCAAACTCTCTGGTAGAGCAATAACGATCTGACTTATCCCCTATACCATCGCCAGTTGCAGTATCCTCCCCAGTTGTAGCACAACACATGGAGCTATGTATGATATGTTTTTATTCATCTGCATGCAATCGCAAACTTCTAAACCTGCATTCACTGCACCACATTCTAACACTTATTCCACAGCTCTATGGAGTCATTCAGTAGCCAAAAGTGTTCCGTTGTTCACACTGACACAACCGTATATTATGATTATTATTACAATTATATCTACATTGACTAGTAGAAACCCTCGTTCGGAAAATACAAAGGCTTCAAAGTATGGTAGTGCACCTGGTTTGTGGGAATAGGAAATTTGTACAAGTCTCTAATGTGTCCTACACCCTATGTTGGTTTCCAGTTAGACAGCATATTCTCTTTCCGGTGCTATGTTTTACTCATCAGACATTCTATCACTATAGCCATCTCTTGTTTTTGGATCTGGTGGTTCCTATGAGCCATCCATGAACTTATGAATAATATACCAAGCCCTTTTAGAGTTCCTGGGTTTGAAGGCATTTTATGGTCCTTGGCCACAAGTATTGAAACAATATGCCTCTACAACTGCGTCTGATCTCAGACTTTTCTCAGATAAAGAAGACACTCATAATATGTTTACATTAAGGTAATTGCAGTGAGCTGCTGCTGTTCCTTCCTCTCCAATTAGTCACTAGTGCAAAGTTGCCTGACTTACCCCTACTGTTACATGGTACATGGTACAATTTACACGTATCCACTGGTGACTTCTAACTTAACTTGCTAAACTCTTGTTCGTCTACCAAAATGTGCATTGTCATGGTGGTCTTGTGATTTTGTCACCCAGTACTTGACAACACCTAGCATCAAGTCCACAACTTATTTTCAAAAGTTTGCATCCTAGTGCATCCTTAGAGCCTGGGCTTCTAGCTCTCATGATGCCACATCGATGGAATACAATGGAATAATTCATAGTAATATGATATGCCCAAATATCTTGACAGTCTACACTTCTCAATCCAACCTACTCCCACAGATCACTTCACAAGATTGATGCTTTCAACAACACCATTTCCGCTAAGATGATACAACAAAGTATGCATAATGCTCCACACTTAGGGCCCGGTTTATATATTGGCCCAGCGGCAACAGCATTGTGGCCCACTCGACCAATGTATATGCGGGCAGACCTTCGGTTTGGTCACCAAGGAGACTTCTCTGTCTCCGCTGTGGCCAAATATCTCCATTGGCCCTGGGGAGTACAGGCTGGCAAATAAATGGCTACACGTCCACCTGCCCAAATTAAATGGGTGGGCATGTAGTCATGTTTTAATGATTCCCACTGCCAAGTAAAAGCTTGCAGTAAGTAACAGTAAAATTGTAATGATGTACCCCCAGTCATGGGAGAAGACTCCCATAGAGAAGGGAGCTTTAAGTTTCTCTTTAAAACCCGTTCTGGGATTTTCTTTTTGTAAAACAAAAACAAATACTCTCTGCTACAGAGCTGCGTCCTGATGATTCAGCCCCCATAGCAGAGAGTAAAATGGATTGACTGGAACCACTGCGATGGTGGTTCCTGTCAGTACTTTTATAAATGACCACATGCTTGGGGGACATTTATAAATTAGGTGAGTGGTCCCTACATCATCAGGATGGAGTAACTTACTCCATCCCCATGGCAGAATGGTTGACCATCCCCCTACATCTAAATCAGGCCCTTAGTTTCTTAACAAAAATGATATATGTAATTTTTAACTGTGCACCAAAATTACTTTGAAAACACAGAAAACAGATGGTGCATCTTCATTCAGAAGAATATCTTCCAGAAATTAATCTCAACCTTGGTGTCTATTCTGCACACTATTTCATCCTGGGAGGCTCCTCTGCAAGAGCTAGCAGCTGTAAAATAAAACAATATTTCATTTTAATTTCATTTTACAGCTGCTAGCTCAGCCAGCAGCATCTGCGGGGAGGGATGGGGCTGGGTCATGGGAGGGGAAGACAGGGAAGGGGAATAGAGTCCGTGCGCTAAGTGCGCATGTGCGTTTGCCTGGCCATCTCAGTATGGCCAATCACACATGCGCACTAAGATTTCTCCAACCTGGCTGTGTTACACAGAGGGTTGGAGAAACTGCCCAGGCTCTAGTATACAGTCTGTGCGGCAGACCAAGCCACTCAGACCAATCCTGGCACTGCTAGGTTTAGCATGAGAGCAACACCAGGTTTGCTGAGAAGCCTGTGCTGTTGTCCCAGGGAACGCTGGGACACCAGAAGAGAAGAGAAGAGGAGTGAGGCGGCGTCGGGATTGGATACGCTTTTTAAAAATATATTTTTCCCCCACCACCTCCTCTCACTCCGTCCTTGAAATTTGCAGCTGCCGCTGCTGATTTTAACATTTGATCAAATCTATCAACACCAGTAAAAGTTTGTTGACAACATCCCTATTGTGCGCAGGACCATCAAAATCAAACGCTACTTTCCCACAACAAGATGGGACAAATTATTTGACAGAAGCAGAAAGATAGGCTAAAGTTTTTTTTGTCAGAATTCTAATGGCTATTACAGATGCTCACTCCACTCTCAACTGCAATATCAATGCTAAGTCACAAGTAATCTTCCTTAAGCCTATCCTCAGGCTATTGCAATTGGATATATCCCTCATAGCCTTGATTCACAATACAATTTTTTCCCAAATTAATTGTCTAAAACAGTCAAATCCTCGCACACATCAATAGCCACCTTTTCTCTCATATATTACTTTTTCCTCATCACAGCGAGTGATACAAAGCTAATGTTCCTTCTTTCCCTTTCCTATCTAGTTGTGATATAAAGCACCGAACTCTCTGCCACAATTATCAGTTGTCAGTGAATAGGCTTTCGTCCCACGGTTAAAATCCCTTTGAAGGGGATGTAGAACATATTGCATTCACACTGTCAAAGGTTTTTTGCCATTTTTTACTCCACACAGATTTTTCCTGGGGCTTCATCGTTTGTCTTAAATTATAGCAGTAAAATGTCAACTACATTTAGAATTAAATTCTGCCAACCTTAGGAATTACTTCGGTGGGTAGTTATTCTTTGACTTTGGAGTTTTGCCTGTTGCCATCACAATGTTTTCTTTAGGTTTGATTCCTTCACCGCTAATTTAATGTCCAACAAATATCAAACTTTTTCCAGCAAACTTACATTTCAAGAATTCAACAGCTAATCTTTTGTTAGCTAACACTCCTATAGTTATTCTAATCTCTTGTCATTTTCTTACTTCATTCTGAGCCTAATAAAATGTTGTCCTGCAAAATATAAAACTCCCTCTGTTCCCTTCAAATGTGAATGCCTGAGGCTTTGGACATTGATTCTTCTGCTGCTAACCTAGAAGTTTTGTTATGCATTGAAAACATCCTGAAGGTGTTATGAATGTGGTGCACTCCTGGATATTTAGTTGCAATGACACTTGATGATCAGCCGCACACAGATCAAATATGGTAAACCAATGTGCATCTCTAGCCAAGGCTAAGATTTAATTTATTCTGAACAAGGGAAATCTGCCAACAATAATATGATGCTATTATTAAGAACTCCAAAGGCTGACACATACATTCACACACAGTTTCACCTGTGCACCCTGTAGGTACTTCTGGTCCTTTCCTTGCTGTAGTTTTTGTGTTCTTAAATTGGAAAAATAATTCTATGCAACCTAACATTTTAATTGTCTCTCCACCATATCCTTCCAGATCTATGATACTCAAAGTATGGCCGGGGGGCTGGATGTGGCTCCTGACTTTTACCTGCGTCCCTCTGTGAACAGCAGCACTGGACTGCTGTTTCTCGACTCAGCACTAAAGCTGAGAAATATGTTTGAATAGCAAGCATTTATTTACAATTTAACTGAAGTTAAACAAAGGGAGTAACTAAGGTCTCCTGCACAACCTAACCTGAGGAAGGCCTTAATTGTTTTAAAGACATCTTGCAACAAAGTGTATGATAAAGTCTCATTAAAATTCAGAAAATGCATTTCATTGACATACAGAAGTATTTCACCTTGGTACATCAGATTATATAAGTGCATTGAGAATTATTTTTTAAAGTGATAGTTTGCAAATTTGAATTTAGAAACACTAGATTTGGATGGAACTCGCAGAATTTCAACACACACAATAATTATGCGGTGTTCCATAAAAACTTCTCAAGATTAAGGGGAGTTCCACCAATGGGCGCAAATAGGCATGATCCACTGCTCACACTGTGACTGAGCAGCGGGCACATGTTTTGTATTGAAAAATTAACACAAATGCCACCACACTGCACGTCAGAAGGCTCAGTTACTCTAGCTGATTTTGCTGCCGCTCAAGTAGATTTTCTTCCCACGTCGTAGCTTTCTGATCGCAATCGTTTGACTGCCCGTGTTAGAAAAATCACACAGGGTGACCTCCTAGCACCCGGAAATCACACTATACTATGTCAAATTTTGCTCAGCAACTTTGCTTCCTGGAGCCGCACATGTGAAAAAATTCCACCACATGGCAATTGACTGAGTTTGGCCAGGACTCCAAAATTCTGCCAATTCCGCCGGCAGAATGGAATATTTCATATACCTTTAATGTTCACCTTCTGAGTGGGCTGGGTTGCTATTATACATGAACAACCTTGTAGTTTATCAAATAAAACACAACAGAAGGTTTTATACAGTGTGCATCCTGAAATCATGAATTTCGAGGTCCCCTCATATGCAATAATGAAGAAAAAGGAGGTCAAGTGAAATAAAACAATTGCCTAGCTAGGATCACTCAATTTGTTCAAGTGGAGAAGCCAAGATTAATCCCAAGTTTCCTGGATTCACAATGCGCATTTCAGCCTATATATGTACAAGCATTGCTTCCCTTATGCCCACCTTACATCCCCCCAGCCTGCCACTCTGTTGACATCAATGCAGCCCTCGATCACACAACAGACCAAACTTTTTGGCCCCCTGGAAAATGTCTGTGGGTACCCATGTTCTAGATCAACATGTGTGGGAAAAAACAAACTTTCTTGAAAATGTATTTTTGCCTACCTTCTCTTCCACAATGGTGCATAGTAAGCTGGAGTTAGCATCTAAATCAATGTCAACTCCACCCCTTATCATATGGTACATAAAATGTCTATTTCTTTCATTACTCTTGACAATGATTTTCTTTTAAGTCTGAAACTGAGTCATCACTATCACTCTCACTTGTTTGTCTAGGATTCCTATACCATTAACAAATTTGATCCAAAGTTCCCACTATTTTATACATATGTTAGCAAACGTTTCTGTTAAACCATGTTCTGTATATTTTTGTTTAATCGCTGGACACATTTTGCACATTCGCACCTCTTCCAAAATGTCTCATTCCCAGGGCAAATCTGTATCAATCCTTTGATGAAGGTGTGACTAACTGGAGATGACCTTCCTCTCCCTTACAACGTCTCTATCTTTTGAGTACAGGTAAAAACCCTGAGACTAGATTCTGAGTGTTTATCTTTGTATGATTTTGTTTTGTTTGTTTTGGTTTGTCTGTGTGCATGTTGACCATACACAGACATCATTAAAATTAGGCCCTGGTCAAAGACTCTGCTCTGCTCGTGGAGTTTTTGGAATTGGAGCACTTCCCGAATTCCACCATCCGGCACAAAGCAGAGATGTTTGTTTCCATTCACGACCACAAGCTTTTTTTTTTTGCGCTCGCTTATGAACACCATGATATTCTCAGGCTGTTAGGGAGTGCGCCAAAGATTTCTGTGCCTGCCCACCCAGCTTGTGGCTGTGATGCGCCATATATTGCTATTTACGAGCAAAAGTGTACCTCAAGTAGATTTTCCACTCGAGAAGCAGCTATATCTGGTCAAAAGAGGTTTTCAAGTTGATTTTCTTCTCCAATGGACTGTTCAAGTTGTTTTTTATTGTGAGGAGCTTTTTTTAAAACTTTTTTTCCCAACAAGAAGGAAGTGCCCCCAGAGACTCCAACTTCCTGTTCCTGTCCAGCAGGTTCCTCCCAGTGCTTTGCCCATGTCCTGGTCACTCTTCACTTGGATTTCGAGGTGGAAAGATCACTCTCTTTGTCTGCTGGATACATACCTTTTGGTTTAAGGACTTTGTTTTTGTGATATCACACAAGTAAGTTCATAAACTATTGTGCAAGGGTGTTGTTTGTTTGATAGGGCATGCCCCAGTATTTCTTTGCACTTTTGCATTTTATTTTTCATCTTTTGTACAGGAAAAATGTTGTACAGTTCAGTAGCTTTTCTCCTTTTTTGTTACATTTGCAATATTCATTTATTTTACTAGTGACCTAGTCTTCCAATGGCCTATCTGGCCAGTGGGCCAAGTACTAGTCATCAGTGCATGAAAGAAATGTTTCTGTGGTATAGGTTTTTAAAACTTCATGTAAGGCTGAGATGGCATTAGATTGAATGAAAAATGTTGGCTGTTGTTTGTATTTCAGTTTTTTCTGCTAAAAGTGTATATGTGCAGTGATGTTTGATGCTATAGGAGGACGTATATTGCAACCTTTTCTTAGCTCAGTAAATTTGTACATTTTGCATTGTTGAATTAATGGCAATGTTTTCTTCAGTGTTACTATTATGCCTTCTTTTTCCGTCCAGTATGTGTGTGTGTTTGTCATTAGCCACCATTTGTCTATATTCTCCACGCCATGTGGCCAGGGGACATTTTGTGTAGTCTGCGACCATAGGCCTGAAAGTGTTCTTTGCCCCCATGCCTACTTTCTTGCTTTTGTTGATTGACCATGTGGCTGTCAGTCATTTTGTGCATCCAGCCAGTGTGTTTTTGCCATAGGCTTGGTGGTGTTCTTTGCTTCTCATGCCTCCTTGATAGCTGTTGTTATTTGACCATGTGGCTGGAGGCCATTTTGTGCATCCAGCCAGTGTGTCTTTGCCATTGGCTTCTCTGTGTTCTTTGTTCTCTTTGTTCCTTGTTGTTGTTGTTGTTTGACCATGTGGCTTGCAGCCATTTTGTGAATGCAGCCAGTGTGCCTTAGCCATAGGCTTGCATGTGTTCTTTGTTCCCTTTTCCTCCTTGCTCACTGTTGTTGTTTGACCATGCGAGTGGCAGCCATTTTGTGCACCCAACCAGTGTGCCTTTGCCATAGGTTTGCATGTACTCTTTATTTCCCATGTCTCCTTGCTCGCTGTTGTTGTTTGACCATGTGGCTGGCAGCCTTTTTTTGCATCCAGCCAGTGGGCCTTTATTTTTTTCAATTTTTAATTTAATTTATGTATCTATTGATTTGCATTTTGCCTCAATCCATCCATCATAGGTGCATAGCTGTGCAACAGCATACAGGTTTTTAGGTATAATTCCATTTCCTCCTAGACACTCTGCCTGCGGTGCACTGTAGACACATTTCACTCTGGACCACTTTGCTTGCCATAGGCGCACACTGACCTTCATTTAGCTTAAAGAATATTTCATTTTCCCATACACTTCCCTGTCTGTCACAGGTGTCTCCTTCATAATAGATGGACAGAAAACAAGGGATATAGGTCTATGTTGTGTTATACTGATTGGAAATTAAATAATATGTTATGGTGATGTCATTTGACTTTAAAGTGGTTGATTTATTATTACCTAAGTAACCAATCACACTAATATTGCCTTTGTCTGCACTAATTCAAACTGCAACAAAGCCATGTTTCACAAAATGTTTTTCTTGTTCTTGTTTGCTTTTAGGGGCACATGGGAAGAAGAGACCTCACCAACAGTACTGCCAAACAGAAGGCCTGTACAGCGATGTCAGTCCTCCAATCTCTTCCGGTTGTGCAGCTTAGTGCCACTCCGAATATGAGAGCTTTAAGATGGCCCCAAAGAAAGTTGCTCCAAATAAAGTGGTCAGTGAGAAGAAGCAGCTTTCCACCAGCAGTGTGCTGACCACAACCTTTTTTGGGAGATGTGTGCCTGCAGCACTGGCTTCTAGGGAGGATCCTCGAAGTAGCACTCCAGCATCAACAGCACCATCCCAACCTAAGCCAAAGACCACGTCTGTCAGTCAGGCAGCCACTGCAATCACAGCGAAAACTTTTGCTGAAACTTTTCAAACACTAACCCCTATTCACAGATCTGAGTTAAATCCATCATTCTTTTGCTCACCATGCCCCTCCAGTTTGGATCCAGCCATATACAAATCAGTGTTGACCCTGCTCCCCATGGAAACCATCTAGCCCAAACTGCCAGGCCAGGTACCCTTTGGACCAGAAACAAGCATCCTGGGACCATTTTCGGGGAGCAAGGGACCCACCCTGGGTGGACATGGGTCCTGTGCTCACTGGTTTTGAAGCTAGCCTGGTTGATGAGGAGTGATACCCCAAAACCGGTCCCAGGGTGCTTGTTTTCTGGTCCAGAGAGGACCTAGCATGGCAGTTCAGGCTGGACTGTTCCCATGGAGAGCAGGGTCAAGGCTAATTTGCATATGGCTGGGTCGAAACTAGAATGGCGTGGCAAGCAAAATAACGATGGATTAAACCCAGATCTGTTATTGGGTGTGAAAGTTTGACAATGTTCTTCATTCCGACCACCATATTTTGGTGTTGCTTTTTTAAACTTAGCAAACAGGATGAGAACATTGCAGTATGCTCCATTTGCCACACAAGTGTTCATCGAGGTAATCCTGGTTCACATTATGGTACTGGAGGCCACCCATGTGAAAAAATCATGCAATCCGGTGGGAGGAGCACCTTAAAAAATGCTGATCGTGGTTCTGGTGGTTCTGGTGAGGAGAGCTGGGAAACATCAGATACAAATCCAATCACAGTGGGAGGTGATGATGAAAAAGAAGAGCATGACATCCTCATGCAAAGCAACCCTGTCCCCAGCAGTGCACCAGAATCACCCACCTCAGCAATCTCACAATGGCACAAGAAGACCTAGAGTCAGATGGAGATACCACGGCACACAGTGACTGCCCTACAACACATATTGAGCCTACCATACCTACTTTACGAAAGCCGCCTGTGTCAGTGGCCCCAGAAAAGAAGAAAATCCAGGCTGCTATTAGGGACATGTTTAGACAGGAGGTGCCGCAACCATGCAACTGTATGTTTGTACAATGTGAAGCTGACAAAAAAGTGAGTGCTGGACATCCTCTCTTTTTCTTTTGTGGAAGGAGAGGAATTCTTAGAATTTGTGGAAGCCATTAGCCCAAAATGAAAGGTCCCAAGCTGCAGCTATTTTGCCAGAGTTGATTTTCCAGCACTGCATCATGAAGTGCTGTAATTGGTTGGACAAGCTTTGCAGCAAAGTGTAGTTCACACTATCCAACTGACGACAGACATGTGGACCAGTTGTCAAGTGACTGATTACATGTGCATCACTGCACATTGGATCTTTATTGTGGGGATAAAGCAATAGCTATCTATGGGGGTCATTCCGACCCTGGCGGTAAAAACCGCCAGGGCCGGGGTCCGCGGGAGCACCGCCAACAGGCTGGCGGTGCTCCGTTGGGCATTCTGACCGCGGCGGTACAGCCGCGGCCAGAAACGGAAAGTCGGCGGTGTACCGCCGACTTTCTGCTGCCCATGGGAATCCTCCATGGCGGCATGGGGATTCCGACCCCCTCACCGCCATCCTGTTCCTGGCGGTTTCGACCGCCAGGAACAGGATGGCGGTGAGGGGTGTCGTGGGGCCCCTGGGGGCCCCACTTTGAATTTCAGTGTCTGCTCAGCAGACACTGAAATTCGCAACGGGTGCTACTGCACCCGTCGCACACCTTCCACTCCACCGGCTCCATTCGGAGCCGGCTTCATCGTGGATGGGTGTTTCCCACTGGGCTGGCGGGCGGCCTTTTGGCGGTCGCCCGCCAGCCCAGTGGGAAACCCAGAATGACCGCCGCGGTCTTTTGACCGCGGTATGGTCTTCTGGCGGTCCCAGCCAGGCCGGCGGCTACCGCCGCCGGCCGGGGTCAGAATGACCCCCTATAAGTCTTGGTCCTCAAGAAAGTTTTAAGAGCATTCTGTGGCATTCAACAATAGCCATATTTGCCATGGAGAAATTACTCACACCTGAAAATATCTTGGACGAATTCAACAACAAGGTGTCTGAATGGCTGAGGCCCAGAGGCCTCAGAATTGGATTAGTTGCCACGGACAATGGCAGTAAGACAGTCAAGGCCACAGCAGAAGGTGGCTAGTTCATGGTACTGTGTTTGGCGATGAGCAAGACTTTCTAAAAAAAAAGACATAGGGGGTCATTCTGACCCTGGCGGCCGGTGACCGCCAGGGTCACCGACCACGGGAGCACCGCCAACAGGCTGGCGGTGCTCCCGAGGGCATTCTGACCGCGGCGGTTCAGCCGCGGCCAGAAAGGGTAAACCGGCGGTCTCCCACCGGTTTACCACTGCCCTTGTGAATCCTCCATGGCTGCGGAACGCGCTCCGCAGCCATGGGGATTCTGACACCCCCTACCGCCATCCTGTTCCTGGCGGGTCTCCCGCCAGGAACAGGATGGCGGTAGGGCGTGCCGCGGGGCCCCTGGGGGCCCCTGCAGTGCCCATGCCCATGGCATGGGCACTGCAGGGGCCCCCGTAAGAGGGCCCCGCAAAGTATTTCAGTGTCTGCTAAGCAGACACTGAAATATGCGACGGGTGTAACTGCACCCGTCGCACCCGCAACTACGCCGGCTCAATTCTGAGCCGGCGTCCTCGTTGCAGGGGCATTTCCTCTGGGCCGGCGGGCGCTCTTTTGGAGAGCGCCCGCCGGCCCAGAGGAAATGTCTGAATGGCCGCCGCGGTCTTTTGACCGCGGTGCGGTCATTCAGCGGCGGTACCTTGGCGGACGGCCTCCGCCGTCCGCCAAGGTCAAAATGACCCCCATAGTCAGCGACATACAGACCACCTGCAGAAGAGTCTGTCCTCATTTCAGCTATTCTTTTAAAGCACAGAAACAGTTATGGATTACTCAGCATGCTAATGGACTGCCAGTTAAAGCCCTGATACAGGAGGTAACAACATGTTGGAACATGACCTATTATATGTTGCAGCATACTTTTGAGAAGTACAGACAGATCAATGACTATGTCATTCAAAGCTGAAGTGATACAATTGTGTAAGCTATGACCATGGATGTGGACAAATGGAGCTGAGTCAAATTCCTGACAGAGATGCTACTCCCCTTTGAGATTTTCATACTGGAAGTTAGCAAGGAGGACAATATGATGGGCCAAGTTATCCCGTTGTTGCATCTGCAATAGGACCAGCTAAAGAAGGTGTCTGAAAGGTTCGCACTCGCAGGTGTGGCCGAAAACCAAGAAGCTCATGCCTTGGTTGAGAGCTTAATCTTTCGCTTGGCTTGTAATGCAAGGCTGCAAAAATGACATCATCTAGTCCAAAGAGTACATCTGTGCCATACTACTTGATCCACGGCACAACAAAATTCTGTCCACTTTCATTTCTTTTTCTGAAGGGGACTTTGTAAGATACAAGAGGTGGATTGTTCAGCAAGCCAGAGACCAGGAAAAAGAAAGTCTGGAACTTAGAGTTCCACTCTGCAGTTCTGTGTTGCCGCCTTCAGATTTCAGAGAGGGGAGTCTTGTTCACAGCAGCCAACTCCAGCAACAAGAACACCGGCAACAACAGCAGCAGAAGAATCAAACTCAGCCTGTGCATTGGGTTGGTTTTAAGTGGCTGGTCTTTAGTCCAGTGCAGAGGTGAAGGCAAAAGAGTTTGAGCAAGTGGCAGCACCAATGATGATTCAGAGGATGATCCACTAGTACACAGATGACCCAAAAGAGGTCTATGTGGATCAAAACCCATTGATGTATTGGAAGATCTGCTAATGGCCAGGGCTCAGCAAGCTGACAATAAAGTATCTGGCTTGTCCTGTAGCCAATGTGTCTGCTGAATGTGTGTTCAGTGCAACTGTCACACTTGTTACAGTAAGAAGGACCAGTCTCTCACCTCACAATGTGGAGAGACTACCATGATTAAAAGGAACCAACATTTCATACCACATGATTACTCTGTTCCTGATGCAGCACAGGAGAAGGAGGAGGATGATTGGTCAGAATCATGTGTGTTAGCCGACCAACATCTGGGTGAATCACGTGAGTTTGAGGATGAACTCTGCTTAACAAGACTGAGTATGCCACTGCTGCCATATAACTTTTTAATTATTTCTCCTTGAACTTCTTTCTTTCAAAAATGAAAAAGCAGCTAGTGGAACATTATGTTTGTGTCTGGTTCATGCTGCCCCACCATTTTGTAGTCACATATATGGCCGGATTGGAGTTGGACCAGTTTGCAGTGAAGAATCCTCCACAATTCCTTCATGACATTGGAGACAATGCTTGCCTCCCTCACATGCCTATTCTTTGTCTGCATCACTTAGCAGGGCTGCCCCAGAGGATCTTTGATTTACAAGAGTGCCAATACCAAATTTTAATGTGTTGCTCGCATCAAAGATACAATTTTGTACCTAACGTACCCATGCTTGGATTGGAAGAGGTAACAACAAATATAGCAACAACGTGTGAGTGATTGTGAGTGATGATTGATGATTTATGTGGTGCTACACAGTGAGGGAGGGTGTTCAATTATTAGTAAACTTGATTGTAATGAATTGCAATGTTTGGTGCCTGATGGGTGATCATTTTTCCGGAAGGTGATTGGCCTTTACAGACTCACTTAGTATAAATTTACCTGTACAGTCCACTCCTTTTTCTGGTTCTACAGAGACCAGACCACTCACTTTAGTTAACAAACACAAATCTGTAAACAAAAGTACTGCATTTCTATTTCTGTACTTGTTCTTCAACAGCAGTGAACTACAGATCTGTCTCACTCCGGTTGGGACTGTGGCGATGTTACTCGGAGTCAGGAGGAGGATGGAAGGGCTTAGGGTGGGACTACCTCATGAACTGCTAGAAGAAGGAAGTTATCAACATCAAAGGGAAACCATGACACTGAGGCCTACTACTCAGCTATGTGGAATGGAGAGAGGTGCGTAGATTTGGGATATGCTGCTGAGTGTGTGTGTTGTGTGTTGCACAGGTGGAAAACGTTAAACTCTGAGCCCTCTTTTATTTGGCTTGGCCTCTGAGTCTTCTTAGTACACTCTTCATGAAACATACCTTCCCTCTTCTTTCTACTTGACATTAAAATACAGTTTCTGTTTAATAATCCACAGACCTTTCGCTCTCTTGCATGAACAAAAGGCAAAAGCTGAGCTCAACACTCCTACTTACCTACTGGACCGGTTCAGACAGGCACCCAAGAGTGACAGACATTCCCAAGAAGATTGCAGATGCGTAGCCGAATTTGACAATACAGTATAATTTGTCTTTAACAATCATATTTTTAGAACTAGTGGGGTTCAATTCACTCCTCCATAATTTGATTTTTTCAAATCTAGAAGACAGAACATTTAGATGTCTAATAATTTGGGTCTCTGAGGCAGAAGGACTGTTTGCAGTGATTAAACTGAACTGTGTCCTTCAGTTCCTTCCACAACACATTGATGATGATGATGATGATGTGCTGCTCATCGTCCTGATGAATATTGTGCCTGTGTTGTATTTGTTTCTGTCACACCTTTCCTCAAAACCCCTTTTCCCATCAATTCATCAAACCCATATTCATCCCCTGGGTGTGATTTTGTTTTTGAGGGGTGTCCTAACATACACCAAATAGGTCACACACTTGGTGGGGTGGATGTGGTTAAATGCGACACCAACTTTCTACGGGATCTTCTATTAACTGAGCAATACCCCACACAAGCCCCACTTACCCAATCACGCATAAGCAAGAAGACCGTCATTTCTCAACATCAGCATCATCATTCAGTCCTTTGTTATGCGTAAATAAACCGCTTAACCTTGTCGACTACAGAATACAGACTTTGAGTACATTTGTCCTGACTTGAGGATTTCATAACTTTGGTTTTCAAATTCCATGCTCATCACTGTTTACAATAATTTACTATTGGTAGTTTTTGTTATGATATGTGGTATTCCTTGATGTGTCATGGTGGTAGTAGTCTGTCCTCAGTCTTTCTAAAGCTACAAGATAAATGCATGTGTGCAACCTACTAACTCAGTTTTTCTTTCAATTAGTTGCCTGTGATCATTTTGATTAATCCTACAGTTGGAGATCACCTAGGTGGGAGTGGGACCCGGCTTTGGTTCTTTCCCTGTTAGCACTACCACTGCCATAAAAAAGGGACCTTGGGACACACTCCATTAAGGTGTTGGAAGATTGACAATGGGAGCAGCTGCCAGCCATCACTTCATCTATTCAGGTATGAGAACCATGGGGTGAAGTGAACTACTTTACTTAGTATGTAACTAACCTCTACTGCAGATGAGATAAATAATTGGTTTCCAAGGTTTCTGTATGCAACATAGGGAATGGCAAGCATGTTCTCCAAACTGGCATACACTTTGAGAAATAGATTAAATGGATGGGTTGTGTGAAAAGGCATCAGTGCAAAATTAAAGAAAAACATTAAAAAAATCTTTAGTCATAAAGTGGATTAGAAAGATTTCCCCTTTACTAGCATAAAAAGATAACATATAAACCCACCCTCTCTACCCACAGCAGGCCCACCCCTCTCCCACATTTTTCCCCATCCCCAAACAATGTCCAAAATAAATATAAATGCCCATGTCCATAAAGAAGAAAATCTTCCCTGCCCAAATTCCCACACACAACAACTTGCTCCAACCCAAACAAAATTTTTATATTTTTTATATATGCTCTATGACGACCTCCAGGTGTTGAATCTGGGCCTCGAGGCATGCCATCATATGGCCCAAGTGTGCCAGCTCACGTAGCCTGTGGCAATGGTGTAGCTTGTCTGAAAGGTGGGCGGCACAGGGTCAGAGACCGGCAGCTCCAAACGGCCAGCAGTGCTGGCGTGGCCTTGAGGCAGTTGGCCCAGGTGTTCGGCTGGAGGAACTGGGTTCAGGAGCAGCATCCACCAGATGCTGGTAGTGGGCCCTTGTGGCCTCCAGCCTCTGAAGCTGGTGGGGGTCGCTATTTCCTGCCAGGTTGATGGTGGACCAGCAAGAGTAGCTTTATCATAAAATTAAAAATAAAAAAAAAGACAAATTTTAAAGAACACTCTATTCAACAGTGCAAACACTTTTTTTTTTTTTTTCAAATCATACAGTATAAGTACTTTGCTGCTCCCTGAGGGCCATTGGAATTTTTGATGTGATTTGAAAAGTCACAGGGAGTGGACATGATTTTACCAACACCTGCCTCACATAAAAGCACTGACTTGGTTGAAGGGAAGCAGCATAAGGTTAAAATAAACAGAGTGAATTTTTTACTTGTAAAGGAATTCCTGAAAAATTAAACCACACAACTACTTTGTGTGGAAAAACCTCAAACATAACTCTGATTAATGAGTAAGGCTTCATTCACTATGCAGTACATGTATTCTATTCTTGTTATGCAGAATGACAGGAAGCGTGATGGCTAGCACATCGAGCACAAATTTGCTACTCTCTGTAGTCTACAGCTGGGGCAGCTGCAAGGGACAAAAAAATACCTTTGATTTCATTGACCCTGCTCCCCTCCAAACACCTTTCAATTCTACCCTGACTATAAAGAGGCAGATGAATAATATGTCACATACATTATGTATAACACGCATAATAGAAATCCTGTCTGCCGTGAGTAGACAGTGGGATAAATGATGCACCGCAGTGCAGGGAAAAAAACTGGGTATTTAGATTTTACTGGGCACGTTCGTCACAGAGAATCCCATCTGCAAAACACAAAATTACAGACACAATCCCACTCTACTTCCTGGCCTCACACACAAACACAAATTATTTAACTCAAATTAATTCGCTTGGCAGTAAGGGAAGGAAACTTGACCTAGGGCTTGATTTAGAGCTTAGCAGAACGGTTACTCCATCATAAATGTGATGGATGTTCCATCTGCTGTATTGCGATCTCCATAGGCTATAATGAGATCATAATATGGCAGATGGGATATCGACCACTTTTGTGACAAAGTAACCTCCCCCCCCAAACTCCAAATCAGACCCTTAGTCTTCTTCAGCTGGATAAGGTAAAAAAAAAAAAAAAAGCTCGGCAGGTACAGTAGGGGTTTCATTATAGAATAGTGAGGGAATGATTCACTGGTGATATGGCTAATAAGCTTAGTCTTAGTCAGTCAATGTAGTTGAAACTGAAGTTGATGAATGTCACATTCGAACAGGCGTAAAACCATTATGGAAGCTCTATGAACCACTTTTCCTGTAACATGTGGCACATGCCAAAAATTTTAAGTTTTCAATGTTTTTGGTAGGATGGGACAGAACTTAGGAACAAATAAGCTAGTTTGGTGCTGAGGGGGCACTGGGAGGGAAGGGAAACACACCTTGTTTTCATTTCGGTTTGCAATCCATTGAAAGATTTGGAAATGCGACATTTACAGGTGCAGACGCACATTGCACAGCCAACACTACAATGATGGACTGAAACATGCTGCAGTTGGGTGATGTCATAGTCCATTGGTCATGACTTGCGATGCGCCATGGGCAGAGAGGTCATGGATGATGATGATGGGTGGGGTCTGCCTTATCTAGCATCTATAGTAGGTATGCTAGTAATTATCAATAACCAAACAATGGGGGTCATTACAACATTGGCGGTAAAAACCGCTTACCACCGTGCAGAAGACCGCCAATACACCGCTGCGGCCACGGAATTCCGCCACAGCTATTATGACGCACATCTCAGAATCCGCCAAAAGTCAGACACCCACACAACTCCGCCACACCAAAGGTCAGTGTTAAACTGGCGAAAACAAAACCTCCACCTCAACGCCAACAGAAACACGCCCATGCTATTACGACCCACGAATCCACGTGGCAGTCTTTCAACAGCGGTATTCCATTGGCGGTACACACCGCCGCGCTCAAAATACACACACATCTCCAAAACACCGCCACATTGGACAATTACAAATACACACACCTGATACACATACAAACACCACTCCCACACACCCAATATAATATAAAACACACACCCACATCACCCACAAACCCCTACGACCAGAATTCATGAACGAAGGCCAGAGAGACAGCACAGCAAAGACAACCCCACCATACAGAGGCACACAACACCATCACCCACACAACATCCACGCACAAAACACTGCACACCACTACACATCACCACGCACATCAACACTCACACCGCTCCACACATCACACACACCACCCCATGGCATGCCAAAGACACCCCCACTTTTCCGAGGAGGAGCTCCAGGTCATGGTGGAGGAAATTGTCCGGGTAGAGCCACAGCTACTTGGCTCACAGGTGCAGCACACATCCATAGCCAGGAAGATGGAGCTATGGCGAAGAATAGTGGACAGGGTCAACGCTGTGGGACAGCACCCAAGAAATTGGAGGACATCAGGAAGAGGTGGAACGACCTACGGGGGAAGGCGCGTTCAACGGTCTCCAGGCACAACATCGCGGTTCAGCGGACTGGCGGCGGACCCCCACCTCCTCCCCCACAACTAACAACATGGGAGGAGCAAGTCTTGACCATCATGCATCCTTAGGGCCTCGGAGGAGTCGGTGGAAGAATGGACACTGGTAAGTCAAATCTTAACTATCATATCCCCCACCCTACCTGCATGCTATCAAACACCCCCACCCTCACACCCTCCCCTATCACCCCAACTCCTCCCTAATGTACTAATAACACAAACTACACATCCCAACACCAAGCCCTGCATGACACAACTAAGCATGGACACCCATCACCTAAGCATGCCCACTGCACATACCCAGAACAACCCCCAACCATCATCACACAATCCCCCACACAGGAATGCTTGCACTGGGGTACACAAACACCCACCCAATGCACACCATCACACACACGCATGCAATAATCATGCTCTTATGCCCCTGCAGGATCACGAAGGACCGTCACCACACCAGAGGGTCCAGACAACTCCACTCCACCCACAGAAGAGGCTCACAGTGACGATAGCAGCTCTGCCCTACTGGAGTCTGATGACCAGCCCGGACCATCGTGGGCCTCGGGACAGTCGGTTCCCCTTGCACAGGCACAGCCCAACACTGACCTTCTACCCTCTGGTAACACCAGCACAGCACCCACCCAGCGGGCCCAAACCTCCGTACCCAGGACAGGTCAATCAGTGGTGTGTCCACCATTACAGGGAACCCAGGATAACCCACCACCCCAACAACAACAGGGACCTGTGGGCAGTGGTAGTGGGCACACGGTCCAGGGGACGGAGGCACAGGAACACAGGGGAACTGGGAGGGCAGCTGTGCGACAGGGGGCGGACAGGCCAAGGGAACCCACTCTCCATGAGGCCCTATCCTCCATCATGGGAGCATACCACCACTCCCAGGAGACGATGGCGACGGTCCTGGTCAAGTTTCAGGAGACCCAGCGCCTGCAGGAGGAACATTATTTGGGGTTCAGGGAGGAGCTCAGGACCATCAGCTCCGCCTTGGGCACCATCGTAGGGGTGCTGAAGGACATACAGCAGACCCTGAGGGACACCGTGGCACTCCAAGGGGCCCCTGACACTAGCATGGATGATGAACTGCCCACCACCTCCGCCGGCGCTAGTGGACAGGACGCCCCGCCACAGGACCACCACACCAGCACCCCGCCCCCTGCAGATGGACAACCACCACGCAAGCGGTCCCTGAGAGCCAGGAACAGGACAGAGCAAGATGGCAAGACCCCCGCCAGGAAATGAGACCACCCTGATTGTCCCCCCACTGTCCCACTTTGTTACCCTGTCCATACTTGAACTGCCCCAGCTCCACTTCCTATGCCCATATGGGCAGTGCACCTGTGAGACTAATAGACTGGACTCTGCCATGGACATTCCTCCGCCATCACCCATCACCATTTTACAACCCCCTTCCATTTTTGAGCACTTCAATAAACACCTTTGAAACACAAAACAATGTGGAGTCAGTCTATGATTTGGTAAAATGTAATATCTATGGCAGTGTCAAAATGCGTTGTTAGATGTAAAGGCAACATACCAATGTCACACATCACAAGTCCTTGAAGGATGCAAGCAGATGACACACGTTGGTAACCACACCTCTGAAACCGTCATGGAAAGAAACAACTCAATTACCAAATAATCCCATGAAATAACACACAGGATAGAGGAGGACGTGTGACAGTGAATGTAATGGTAAAAATGAAAATGTTCGCACCTGTGTGTCACTGGAAATATTGCTGTATGACTGACTCCCTGTTGTCGTTGTCTTCTTCCTCAGCTTCCTCCTCATCACTGTCCACAGGCTCCACAGGCTCCACAGCTGCCACAACACCGTCATCTGGACCATCCTCCTGCAGAAAAGGCACCTGGCGTCACAAAGCAAGATTGTGAAGCATCGAGCAGGCGATGATGATCTGGCACACCTTCTTCGGTGAGTAGAATAGGGAACCACCTGTCATATGGAGGCACCTGAACCTGGCCTTAAGGAGGCCGAAGGTGCGTTCGATCACCCTCCTAGTCCGCCAATGGGCCTCATTGTACCGTTCCTCTGCCCTGGTCCTGGGATTCCTCACTGGGGTCAATAGCCGTGACAGGTTGGGGTAACGAGAGTCCCCTAATAGCCACACACGGTGCCTCTGGAGTTGACCCATCATATCAGGGATGCTGCTATTCCGCAGGATGTAAGCGTCATGCACTGAGCCAGGGAACATAGCATTAACCTGGGAGATGTATTCGTCTGCCAAACAGACCATCTGTACATTCATGGAATTATAACTTTTCCTGTTCCTGTACACCTGTTCACTCCTGTGGGGGGGGACCAGAGCTACATGGGTCCCATCAATGGCACCTATGACTTTGGGGATATGTCCAAGGGCATAGAAGTCACCTTTAACTGTAGCCAAATGTTCCACCTCAGGGAAAATGATGTATCTCCTTACGTGTTTCAGCAGGGCAGACAACACTCTGGACAAGACGTTGGAAAACATAGGCTGGGACATCCCTGATGCCATGGCCACTGTTGTCTGAAATCACCCACTTGCAAGGAAATGGAGCACTGACAGCACCTGCACGTCAGGGGGGATTCCAGTGGGATGGCGGATTGGTGACATCAGGTCTGGCTCCAACTGGGTACATAGTTCCTGGATTGTGGCACGGTCAAACCTGTAGGTGACGATTATATGTCACTCCTCCATTGTCAACAGGTCCACCAGTGGTCGGTACACCGGAGGATTCCGCCATCTTCTCAAATGTCCCAGCTGACGGCGCCTAGGAAGGACAACAGCGACAATCAAGTACATTTTTTTCCAGGTATGTACCCACAGTTACACAGAAGACGACACCAAACACAAAACCCTTCCTGTATGTGTGTTGAGTGTAGGCCTAGCTATGTGTGACGCAGAAGTAAATGAAGCCATGTGGGCCCCTGAAATGGCGGCTGCCTGACCTCTAAACTGGGACAATGGGATTGTGGGGTAACTGCGTTGGCGTTGCACACCGTCGCGGTAGGCGGTCGTAGACCGCGGCGCAATGCTGCATTGGTTAACATAGGACCCTATGGGTCCCAGGAGCCAATGAACAGGTGCGCCGGCGGTGATGATACGCACTGCCGCGGACGTCACCGCCGTGAACGTCACCGCCATTTTCTATCTGTTCAATCACTAGATACCTGATCTTCGACAGGAGAGGACCTACACTGCAAGTGCTGCTGTGACCTCTGTCTGGAAGAGACAATGGCTGCTGCGTCTGGGGAAAGGGCCCCTGCCTTCACTGCTCAGGAGTTGGAGAAACTGGTAGACGGGGTCCTCCCCCAGTACACACTACTCTACGGTCCTCCAGACCAACAGGTTAGTACACAGGGAGCACGTTGTATGGGCTAGGCCTGGGTGGAGAGGGCTGGTTGTAAGAGGGAAGGGGGCAGAGTTCAGGGAACATTAATGCATGTGAATGAATGGGCCACATGGCTAGAGTAGGGAGGGGGCCACTCACATCAACGGTGCAGTTGGTAATGACTTCTCGTCTTCCCTTGTGCATGTCATGTAGGTTAGCGCCCACCAGAAGAGGGACATTTGGCGTGCCATCGCCAAGGAGGTCCGGACCCTGGAGGCCCACCAGAGACGGGGCACCCACTGCCGGAAAAGATGGGAGGACATTCGCCGCTGCAGCAAGAAGACGGCGGAGGCTCAGCTGGGGATGGCCTCCCAACGTGGGAGGGGTGCCTGTCGCACCATGACCTCCCTGATGTTCCGGATCCTGGCGGTGGCCTACCCTGAGTTGGATGGGCGCTTGAGGGCATCACAGCAGACACAAGGGGGTGAGTACAACCACATTCGGCGGACTTTGCGCGCTGCATCACCCACATACAGACACAGCAACATCCACTGCCTCCACTGTGTCCCCCTCCTCCTCCTCTCCCTCCTCCCTCCCAGTGCTGTCTACACTCTCACCTGCATGCACTACATCTACAGGTACCAGGACTCGCAACAGAACACCCAGCACCCCACCCCACTCACCTGCACTCACCACCTCCACTACCATTTACACGTCCCCTGTGTCCTCTCCCAGTGTGTCTGTGACGCCCCCTCCAAAAGTACACAAACGTGAGCACCCACACACCCAACATCCATCCACCTCACGACAGCCTCCAGTACCTGCACCTGCACCCAAAACACCTAAAATGACACCTCCTACAACCACCTCCTCTTCCTCCACTCCCAGGCCCCCTCCAACTACCCATCCCAGTATTCGTCAGAAACTGTCCCACTGTAAAGTTGACCTTTTTGCCCCCCCCCTCCAATTCATCAGTCCCGTCATAGCGCCTCAGCCAAAAAGCCTCCAATACCAGTGGTGCCTGTTCAAGGTGTGTGGAGTGCACCGGCCACCAGGGCAGGCAGTATGACCCAGAGCCAAGGCACTGGCAGCCCACCCCCTGTAGAGGCTCTGAAATTGGAAAGTGGCCGACGGGACCCTGTGAAGACTCCTGGAGGCAAAACAACTCACAGGGGTCCCAAGGGGGTTGCAGAGTCAGCTGTGACTCCTCCAAAGGTGGGGAAGGGCCAGAGGAAGTCTGCACAGCCTGTTGTGAGCATCACGGCGGAGAAGGGCAGCATCCTTCCCGGCGGTCGAGACGCCACCGCCAGCACCATCGTCACTGGTCCGGAGACCACCGCCACCGCCAGAGTCATTGCCCAGGAGGGCCCAAGTATCGTCACTGGTCAGGAGACCATCGCCACCGCCAGAGTCATTGCCCAGGAGGGCCCAAGTATCGTCACTGGTCAGGAGACCACCGCCACCGCCGGAGTCAGTGCCCAGGAGGGCCCAGGTATCGTCACTGGTCAGGAGACCACCGCCACCGCCGGAGTCATTGCCCAGGAGGGCCAAAGTATCGTCATTGGTCAGGAGACCACCGCCGGATTCATTGCCCAGGAGGGCCCAAGTATTGTCACTGGTCAGGAGACCACCGCCACTGCCAGAGTCATTGCCCAGGAGGGCCCAGGTATCGTCACTGGTCAGGAGACCATCCCCACCGCCTGAGTCAGTGCCCAGGAGGGCCCAGGTATCGTCACTGGTCAGGAGACCACCGCCGGGGTCAGTGCCCAGGAGGGCCCAGGTATCGTCACTGGTCAGGAGACCACCGCCACCGCCGGGGTCAGTGCCCAGGAGGGCCCAGGTATCGTCACTGGTCAGGAGACCACTGCCACTGCCAGAGTCATTGCCCAGGAGGGCCCCAGTATCGTCACTGGTCAGGAGACCACCGCCTGAGTCATTGCCCAGGAAGGCCCCGGCTGCCACAGCCCCGCTGGGCTATGAGGGAACGTCATGCCACACACCAATGCCCAGTCCAGGGAACGTCATGCCACAACCCAATGCCCGTTCCAGAACCGCCATGGCAAAGCACCGCTGAACAGTCCAGAACCGCCATGGCAAAGCACCGCTGAACAGTCCAGAGACCGCCATGCAAAGCACCGCTGAACAGTCCAGAGACCGCCATGGCAAAGCACCCCTGAACAGTCCAGAGACCGCCATGGCAAAGCACCGCCATGGCAAAATACAGCTGAACAGTCCAGAAAAGCCATGGCAAAGCACCGCTGAAAAGTCCAGAGACCGCCATGCAAAGCACCGCTGAACAGTCCAGAGACCGCCATGGCAAAGCACCGCTGAACAGTCCAGAACCGCCATGGCAAAGCACCGCTGAACAGTCCAGAGACCGCCATGGCAAAGCACCGCTGAACAGTCCAGAGACCGCCATGGCAAAGCACCGCTGAACAGTCCAGAACCGCCATGGCAAAGCACCGCTGAACAGTACATAGACCGCCATGGCAAAGCACCGCTGAACAGTACAGAGACCGCCATGGCAAAGCACCGCTGAACAGTACAGAGACCACCAAGGCAAAGTACCGCTGAACAGTCCAGAGACCGCCATGGCAAAGCACCGCTGAACAGTCCAGAGACCGCCATGGCAAAGCACCGCTGAACAGTCCAGAACCGCCATGACAAAGCACTGCTGAACAGTCCAGAGACCGCCATGGCAAAGCACCGCTGAACAGGGCATGCACCGGGGAAGAATGAAAAGACCGCCACATCAAGCATCGTTATCCCATGTGCAGCTGGGACAGTGACGGGACAGGAACTTTCACGGGGAGACTAATCCAGTCTGGGCACCAGTCCCCCTCCAGAGCCAGTGGAGGCTGTTATCTACTTGCGAAACTGTGGCTTTGAACTCCCCAGGATGGTCCAGTGGGCAAACCACCCACTGAAGAGACTTGAGAGACTGTGGATTTGCACTCCCCAGGATATGGCAGTGGGCAACCCACCCACTGTAGAGACTTGAGAGACTGTGGCTTTGCACTCCCCAGGATGGTACAGTGGGCAACCCACCCACTGTAGAGACTTGAGAGACTGTGGCTTTGCACTCCCCAGGATGGTCCAGTGGGCAACCCACCGACTGTAGAGACTTGAGAGACTGTGGCTTTGCACTCCCCAGGATGGTACAGTGGGCAACCCACCCACTGTAGAGACTTGAGAGACTGTGGCTTTGCACTCCCCAGGATGGTCCAGTGGGCAACCCACCCACTGTAGAGACTTGGGAGACTGTGGCTTTGCACTCCCCAGGATGGTACAGTGGGCAACCCACCCACTGTAGAGACTTGAGAGACTGTGGCTTTGCACTCCCCAGGATGGTCCAGTGGGCAACCCACCCACTGTAGAGACTTGAGAGACTGTGGCTTTGCACTCCTCAGGATGGTACAGTGGGCAACCCACCCACTGTAGAGACTTGAGAGACTGTGGCTTTGCACTCCCCAGGATACATCAATGGGCATGGAGCCCCGTCGTGGATCTGGCTTTGCAGTCATCTGGCTGAGGTGCCCCCCCTTCCCTTCCCCCTGAGGTGCCTGTAGTATTTCTATCTGATGCCCTGGCAGTGTTCTCTCCAATTGTGGACAAGTATCTAGTGTGGGCCTCTCCCATGCATTTTTGGACTAGTGGTGCACGGACATTGATGTGTGCATATCTGCACTACTTCTCGTAATGTATATATTTCTGACTGATTTTATAAAATATCTGTATATTTTTGACACATGTGTATTGAAACATTACAATGTTTGAACTGATTTCGTTTTGTCTTTGCATTCTTCCGGGGGGATTGTGGGTTGTTACTGTGATTTTTGTACATGCATTTGTGTGTGTGTTGTAATATGCAAGGGTGGGGGTGGGGTGTTTTGTGTGTGTCCCCCTAACTTTTGCCTCCCTCCTCCCCTATGTCGTAGGTGCAGTACTCACCGTTGTCTTCGCCTGCGCCGGCGTTGGTCTTCGTAGATGAGTAGGAATACAAGGGCCGGTAGAATGTGTAATTCTGGCTCCATGGATTCCTCATTCCTCATGGGATGTGTTGAGGTGAGCGTTTTCCCATTGCAGTGACTGTTTCCGCCGTGTTTTTATCCACAGTGAATCTGCCCCGGAAAAGGTGGCGGATTGGTAGGTTGTAATACTGTGGGCGGTACAATGTCTTCCGCCTGTCTGTTGGCGGTGACTGCCGCGCTGCTTGTCTGTACCGCCGTGGCGGGCGGTGTGTTAAAGTGGCTGTCTTTGTTGGCGGTTTCCGCCAGGGTCATTATTCCCTTTTTTTGTCCGCCGGCCTGTTTGCGGTATTGCCGCACCTTTAACACCGTCCGCCAGGGTTGTAATGACCCCCAATGTGACTTACCATCACCCATCCCTGCCACCTCAGAGAGTCCCCCTTCAGGTGCTGATGTGTCATCTGGCACACTGGTGCAGGCCCCAGAACTGGCGGTCTGTGCGGCTAGAAAAAACAGTGCCCATTTTAGATGCCAGATACAACTCTCTCTTTTTATTTATTTTTAACAAAATACAATCGCAACACATGACTACAGTTCAATTCTCAGTATCTTCTCTCATATCTAAAATATTACTATGGACATTTTTTGTTTGAAAATGTTAGAAATACCAGTAGGGCATACCTGGAGGGCATTCATTCTGGTCAGGCAGCCCAACAGCGAGCTTTTCAGACTCTGGCCTCAGCACTGATGGCAGCCATTGTCCCTGTGTCCAGCCTCCCCCCTCCAACTTCCTCCACCCAGACCCAATCCCCAGTACCCCAGCCTATCCCAAGCACACCATCAGACCAGCATGCACACACCTCAACACACAAGGCCAGCTCTGGCAAATATAAGCACCACACATCCCACAGGCACTCACACAAGCATCATACCCATGCAGACATCCCAACAGCCACTGCCTCCACTGTGTCCCCCTCCTCCACGTCTCCCTCCTCCCTCCCTGTCACGTCTCCACTCACACTGCATGCACTACATCTTCAGCCACTACGTCGATCACCAGAACGCCCATCACCACACACCGCTCACGTGCACTCACCACCCCATTACCATTCACACATCCCCTGTGTCCTCTCCCAGTGTGTCTGTGAGCCCACCTCCCAAAGTACATAAACGCAGTCACACACCCACCCAACAGCCATCCACCTCACAACAGCTCCAGCCCATGCACCTTCACCCAAAGTCAGAAAACAAACACCTCCTACATCCACTACCTCTTCCTCCACTCCCAAACCCCCTCCATCTACCCGTCCCAGTGTGTCTAAAAAACTTTCCCTGTCAAACCTTGACCTCTTCCCTACACCACCCTCACCCCTTCCATCCCCTAGGGCCCGCCTTTCCAGGTCCCAACCCAGCACCTCAGCCACCACATCACAGGATACAGTGGTGCCAGTAGTAACCGGCTTCTGGAGTGCGCCAAGCAGCAGGGCAGCCAGTGTGCCAAGGAGCCAGCCCAAGGACATTCCCCCACCTCAAAAACTAAAGAAGTTGGCCACAGCCCGGAGGGGGAAGGCCAAAACACCTGCCACCAAGGGCTCTCCCAGGACTACAGTTGTGAGTGGCAAGACAGCTGCGCCTCCATCCAAGGTGGGGAAGGGCCAGAGGAAGAAAGGGAAGTCTCAGCCAACCTGCATGGCGGACAAGACTGCCACCACCACATGCACCGCCGCCACGGGCACCGCAGCCCAGGACACCATCTCCAGCAGCACGCTCACTGAGCCACCCACCAGCACCGCTGCCCAGGACACCGCCGCCAGCAGCACGCTCACTGAGCCACCCACCAGCACCGCTGCCCAATGAGCGCCGCAAGCACCGCTGCTACTGAGGCCTCCGCCAGCACCGCCAACGGCCATGCCACATCCTGTGACAGTGGCACCACCGCAGACATGTCTGCCATCCCCAGTGGTCAGTCGTACGTGGCTGGTGGTAAGTTCCAGGGGCCTGGACAGCTTCCATGCTGGCCCACCGTCAGTAGAGTATCACATCCACTACCTCAGTCCTTAGCAAGATGAAGCACTCTTGGCACAAAGCCCCCTCCAGAACCAGTGGAGAAAGGCATCCACTACCCCAGTACTTGGCAGGATGAAGCACTCTGGGCACAAAGCCCCCTCCAGAACCAGTGGAGTATCACATCCACTATCTGAGTCCTTGGCAGGATGAAGCACAAAGCCCCCTCCAGAACCAGTGGAGACTGTTATCTACTTGAGAGACTGTGGCTTTGCACTCCCCAGGATAAAGAAGTGGGCAAACCATCCACTGGAGAGACTTGAGAGACTGTGGCTTTGCACTCCCCAGGATAAAGCAGTGGGCAACCCACCCACTGGAGAGACTTGAGAGACTGTGGCTTTGCACTCCCCAGGATAAAGCAGTGGGCAAAGCACCCACTGGAGAGACTTGAGAGACTGTGGCTTTGCACTCCCCAGGATAAAGCAGTGGGCAAACCACCCACTGGAGAGACTTGAGAGACTGTGGCTTTGCACTCCCCAGGATACATCAATGGGCATGGAGCCCCCTCATGGAGCTGGCGTGGTGCACTCATCCGGCTGAGGTGCCCCCCCTTTGTTTCCCCCGGTGGAGAGGCTGCTGGGAGGGCCGTGCTGGTAGGGGGGTGGCGGCTGTACCTCTAGATGCGTTGGCCACAGAGGGGCCCGCCACAGCAAGGGAGCTCCCATCAGAGGTGTCACTGGTCTCAGCTCCTGTCCCCACCGTGGCGCTCCCCTCGTCCTCCGTCCCACTGGTGAATTCGTAGTCCGTAGTCTCACCCTCCAGTGCCATGTGGGATGCAGCTCCCTCCTGCTCCGGTGGCACTGCTCCTCCACCTGATGATGCTAATGCACACAACAACAGGGAGACAACAAAAAGGGGGGGAAAGAAAGTAGAAAGACATGTTCAGTGCATTCAGTACCGCTACAGTTGGCAGACACTACAGTCACAGAAGCCCTCTCCACTACGCCATGCACTTAGAGTTCCCTAATTAATCACAGGGACATGGGGTACAAGGCCTATGCCCGATTGCTGCACACATGGAAGTCACAGGAGCCTGACTAGGGGTAGATGGCTCTTAGCACTGGTGGAGTGGGGTGCCACATAGCCTGCCTCACGAAGGGACCTTGCTTGCAAAACTCGCCCTGGCCTAGGGTAACCCACTGCCCACCTCCCCCACCCAGACACCTCCCATGCACGCTGAATCAGCTGAATGAGAGTGTACTCACCCCCTTGTGGCTGCTGTGATGCCCTCAAGCGCCCATCCAACTCCGGATACACCACCACCAGGATCCGGAACATCAGAGGGGTGATGGTGCGACGGGCAACCCTCCCACGTTGGGAGGCCATCCCCAGCTGGGCCTCCGCTGTCTTCTTGCTCCAGCGGCGAATGTCCTCCCATCTTTTACGGCAGTGGGTGCTCCGTCTGTTGTGGACCCTCAGGGTTAGGACTTCCTTGGCGATGGCACCCCAAATATCCTTCTTCTGTTGTGCTCTGACCTACAGGAATAGTATAGGGTAAAAGAAGAAAATATAACCGTCCGGACCGTCACAGTCATTGGCCCACGTTCCCACCCTTGCCCTGACGCACATACACTCACCGTTGTTTCATGCACGCCTCATTCCCCCCCCCATCTCCCAACCACACCACTCCAAACAGGCTTTGCCCATACAGCATGCTCACAGTGTACTCACCTGTTTGTCTGGAGGACCGTAGAGTAGTGTGTATTGGGGGAGGACCCCATCGACTAGTTTGTCCAACTCCTCCAATGTGAAGGCATGGGCCCTTTCCCCATACACTGTAAACATTGTCGCTTCCAGACTGAGGTCACAGCAGCACTTGCAGTGTAGGTTCTTTCCTGTCGAAGATCAGGTATCAAGTGAGTGAACAGAGAGAAAATGGCGGTTACGTCCGCGGCGGTGCATACCGTCACCGCTGGCGTACATCGTCATTGGCTCCTGAGACCCATAGGGTCTAATGTTAACCAATGCAGGATTGCGCTGTGGTCTTTGACCGCCTATCGCTATGGTGTACAACGCCAGCACAGTTACCTCATATCCCATTGTCCCACCTTACAGGTCAGGCAGCCGCCATTTCAGGGGGCCACATGGCATTAATTTTAAATGTGTCACACATATCTAGGCCTTGCATACACACTAAGACAGGCACATAGTGGAGGGTGCTGTAAAATGGTCATGGGTGATGATGGAGGAATGTCCATGGCAGAGTCCAGTCTATTAGTCTCACAGGTGCATTGTCCAAAGGGGCATGGGAAGTGGAGCTGGAGCAGTTTAAGGATGGTCAGGATAACAAAGTGAGACAGAAGGATGACAATCAGGGTGGTCTCATTTCTTGGCAGGGGTCTTGGCATTGTTCTCTGTCTTTGTCCTGGATCTCAGGGACCGCTTGCGGGGTGGTTCTCCATCTGCAGGGGGTGGGGTGCTGGTGTTGTGGTCCTGTGGCGGTGCCTCCTGTCCACTAGCGCCAGCGGAGGTGGTGGGCAGTTCATCGTCCAGGCTAGTGTCAGGGGCCCCTTGTTGTGCCACAGTGTCCCTCCTGGGGTTCACAAGTTCCTTTAGCACCCCTACAATGGTGCCCCGGGTGGTATTGATGGATTTGAGTTCCTCCCTGAACCCCAAATACTGTTCCTCCTGCAGCCGCTGGGTCTCCTGAAACATGGCCAGTACCGTTGCCATAGTCTCCTGGGAATAATGGTAGGCTCCCATTATGTTGGAGAGGGCCTTGTGGAGAGTGGGTTCCCTGGGCCTGTCCTCCCCCTGTCGCACAGCTGCCCTCCCAGTTCCCCTGTTTTCCTGGCCCTCTGTCCCCTGAACCGTGTGCCCACTGCCACTGCCCCCAGATCCCTGCTGTTCTTGGGGTGGTGGGTTAGCCTGGGTTCCCTGTAGTGGTGGACACACTGTTGCTTGACGTGTCCTGGGGACAGAGGTATGGCCCTGCTGGGTGGGTGCTGTGCTGGTGTTTCCTGAGGGGGGAGGCTCTGTGGTGGTCTGTGCCAGTGTGAGGGGAACCAAATGTCCCCGAAGTCCCAGATGGGCCGGGCTGGTCATCTAGATCCAATTGGACAGAGCTGCTGTCATCACTGTGTGCTTCTTCTGTGGGTGGAGTGGACATGTCTGGAACCTCCTGTCCGGTGACGTTGGGTAGGGGTCCTGCAGAGGTGTAAAGGCATGATTATTGCATCTGTGTGTGCCATGGTGTGCAATGGGTGGGTGACCCTGTACCCCAGTGCTTCCATGTGTAGGACCTAGTGTGCTAATTGTTTAGGGGTCTGTGTGGGTATGTGTAATGGCCATGCATTGGTGATGGGTGTCCATGCTTTGTTGTTGCATGCAGGGCCTGGTGTTGGGATGTGTGGTTTGTGCTAGTGGGACATCTGTGAGGAGTTGGAGTGATGGGGTGAGGGCGAGGGTGGGGGTATGTGATAGCATGCAGGTAGGGTGGGGGATGTAATAGTTAAGATTTGACTTACCAGAGTCCATTCCTCCTGCTACTCCTGCGAGACCCTCAGGATGCAGTATAGCCAAGACCTTCTCCTCCCATGTTGTTAGTTGTGAGGGAGGATGTGGGGGTCTGCCCCCAGTCCTCTGAACCGCAATGTGGTGTCTTGAGACCATGGAACGGACCTTCCCCCGTAGGTTGTTCCACCTCTTCCTGATGTCATCCCGTGTTCTTGGGTGCTGTCTGACTGCGTTGACCCTGTCCACGATTCTGAGCCATAGCTTCATCTTCCTAACTATGGTGGTGTGCTGCACCTGTGATCAGAATAGCTGTGGCTCTACCCGAACGACTTCCTCCACCATGACCCTGAGCTCCTCCTCAGAAAACCTGGGGTGTCCTTGCGGTGCCATGGGGTGGTGTGGGTGATGTGTGAGGTGGTGTGTGTTGTGATGTGTGGGGTGATATTTAGGGGTGTGTGGTGTTTTGTGCATGGATGTGTATGTGTGATGGTGTTGTGTGCCTCTGTATGCTGGTGTTGTCTTTGCTGTGCTGCCTCTCTGGCCTTCATCATAATTTTTGGTGGTAAGGGTTTGTGGGTAATGTGGTTGTGTGTTTTATATTGTATTGGGTGTGTGGGAGTGGTGTGTGTATGTGTATCAGGTGTGTGTATTTGGAATTGTCCAATGTGGTAGTGTTTTGTAAATGTGTGTGTATTTTGAGCGCGGCGGTGTGTACCGCCAATGGAATACCGCGGTTGAAAGACCGCCGCGTGGATTCGTGGGTCGTGATAGTGTGGGCTTATTCCTGTTGGCGTAACGGTGGAGGTTTTGTTATCGCCAGTTTATCACTGACCTTTGGTGTGGCGGACTTGTGTGGGTGTCTAGATTTTGGCAGATTCCGAGCTGTGGGTCGTAATACATGTGGCGGAATTCTGTGGCGGTGCGTTGGCGGTCTTCTGCACGGCGGTAAGCAGCATTTACCGCCAATGTTGTAATGAGGGCCTATATTACTATTGCTACCACCATAGTACCACTATCTTAGTGACAGGAGGACAGAGAAGTCAGCATACCTTCTTAAATATTTAGCCCAAGTGAGCACCTACGGCAACAAGCAGAACTAGGTAGCACTGAGCACCTGGCTCGCTCAAATTGGTTAACATAATATTTGTAACGTTAGGAGAACTTAACTTACTTCTGAGTGTGAGCAGCATGCCATTTGAAAAAACAATTAGTATTGGAGGACACAATTAGTAATAATTAATTACTGGTACTCACCAAACCCTGCAACTTGGACGCCCAGCTGGTCGAGCAGGTCTCTCTTCAGGATATCGGGCCACTGGTGCATCAACTGCTGCTGGGTGTGTCGAACACCGGTACATTGGTGAAGGCAATGGTGCACCCTCCCCCACAGCAGCTGACGCTCTTGCAGGCCACATCAACTCTCGGGCCTCCTTCCAGCACGGAGGGGAGGTGGCACTTTATAAAAAAAACAAGTGCTGCCACCTCCTACTCTCTAAAAATGGCACAAGGCTGCACCCCATGGCGACACCCGCAGGGTGTGTGGTGCACTGCACCCCCTGCACTGGTGCCGCCTCTGCAAAGCTCTGCCATGGCGCTGGTTGGGTATAAAAAACGGAGAGGAGGAAGAGAAGGAATAGAGAGGAAGAAATTTGGAAGTTAGGGGAACACAAAAAACATGACAAAAAAAGCCATAGAAAAAAAAAAAAGAGGCAAAAACATAAAAAACACCAACAGAAATACACACTCTAAGGAAATAAATGTAAAACAGGGTAGGATGAATAGGATAAAGTAAAGATGGCAAAGACATAGGGGGTTATTACAATTTTGGAGGAGGTGTTAATCCGTCCCAAAAGTGACGGTAAAGTGACGGATATACCACCAGCCGTATTACGAGTTCCATAGGATATAATGGACTCGTAATACGGCTGGTGGTATATCCGTCACTTTACCGTCACTTTTGGGACGGATTAACACCTCCTCCAAAGTTGTAATAATCCCCGTAGTATGGACTGAGAAGTAGGCCAAATACCATGCACAGAATAGGAAAAACGAGCTGGCATCTTGTGTGGGTGACCACATAGGCGGTCATTCCAAGTCTGGAGGGCGGCGGTAGCCGCCCGCCGGGCAGGAACCGCCATATGGCCGCTACGCGGCCAAAAGACCGCTGCCGGCATTACAACCTTCCCGCTGGGCCGGCGGGCGCTAACCATGTTAGCGCCCGCCGGCCCAGCGGGAAGGAGGCCTGCAACACAGAAGCCAGCTCCGAATGGAGCCGGCGGTGTTGCGCCCGTGCGACGGGTGCAGTTGCACCCGTCGCGCTTTTCACGGTCTGCTAGGCAGACAGTGAAAAGCCGTCCGGGGCCCTGTTCGGGGGCCCCTGCACTGCCCATGGGGCCCCAAGACACCCGTTACCGCCAGCCTCTTCCTGGCGGTGAGAACCGCCAGAAACAGGCTGGCGGTAAGGGGGTCAGAATCCCCATGGCAGCGCTGCTTGCCGGGGCAAAAACGGCGGGAAACCGCCGGCCCCGGTTTTCTGACCGCTGCTTTACCGGTATCTTCTTGATTCTGATAGGCTTTAACTGGTTGAATAAGTCAGTCACCTGTAAAATCTGCCATAATAGGCTAACCTCTAGACTATCTGGATAACAGAGTCATGCACTACAACCAAGGTATAGGACTCTCAAACAAGAGATCAACCAACCCTCCTGTCTTCTAATGCATTGTTTCAGTATCAGTATCAATGCCTTTATTTACTAGAACTATTTTTTATAGAAATACAATAAGTAAAAGTAGACAACATCCACATTACAATTTTTTTCAATATTATCAATGTACAAAAATGGAAACCTCTATATCTCATCCGTACGTGTATGTCTTCAAACTAGACATTCCCAGTAGAGCACCTTAGCCAGGTGTATTATTTAACATGAAAAAGGCAAGACTGTGGTAAAAGATCTTGCCTGGATAAGCCAAACACAGTTTCCATTTGCAGTTGCGATATCAAAGTGCTTCATTGAACATAGAGTGATGTGTGCATCACTACTTCATCTAATCCAATACTTGCTTAACAAAGAGTGGAGGGCCTTTTTCTCTCGCCCATAAAAAGCAGATAGTCTAGTAAAAGACGTACTACCAAATATTTCAATTTAAACTTTCGAAGGCAGTAGCCAAGGCTTCCAGTGACTTTTCTTCAGAAACCAGCAATTCTCAAGCGTGGGTCAACACCTATTTGAAATCGTAAATTTACCCTTTTGTCTGAAATCCTATACATAAAATTAAACGTCATAGTGCCTCCAAAACTGCTTGCAATCAGTGCCCCTTGTCTTGATCGCGCTTATCCAAGAGCATAGAGGACTTTCTTACTCCTTATTCAGAGCATTTTCTAATTTCTTAAGTGGCATTCTACTATTGATTGTTAAAATACCAGTTCCCAGCTCTGAATTAGGAATACGTTTATGAATGAAGTTCAACATAGACCAGATCACGTCAGTAAATCCTGTGGGGTGGTATTTTTTGACTCCTTGAACAGATAGTGCAGAAAAGAATCTGAAAAATGTGTGAATGAGCAAATACCCGGAGTCAACACCCAATTCTTGCCCAAATGCCTGGATCATCGTATTATTAGAAAGATAAAAAAACAACTTTAAACTAAGATTCCCCAAGGTTTTTCAATCCGAACGCTTACCAAGGTTCAGTAATACAGCACCATAAAGCTCTTGGGGATTGAATTTAACCAGAAGGATTTCTTAATAGGTTCAAACGTACAACCCCCCCAAATAACTGATCAAACCTTTTCATTGCATTAACAGTTGATAACACTCAGGGGGTCAATACGACCCTGGCGGCCGGCGGTATGTTGGCGGAATTGCCACGGCCATACCGCCGGCCCCTCCATTATACCGCCAGGATTCCGCCCGGCGGTCATAATCCCCAGGGCAGCGGTGCAAGCACCGCTGCCCTGGGGATTATGTGTCCCCGACCGCCGGCCTGTCCGTGGCGGTACACACCGCCATTGAAAGGCCGGCGGTAAGGAGACTTGGGGTGCCCCTGGGGGCCCCTGCACTGCCCATGCACTTGGCATGGGCAGTGCAGGGGCCCCCAGGCATAGCCCCGTCGCGCATTTCACTGCCCAAATTTCGGGCAGTAAAATGCACGACGGGTGCTACTGCACCCGCTGCACATCAGCATTGCCGCCGGCTCTATTACGAGCCGGCTGCAATGTTGATGTGACATTTCCACTGGGCCAGCGGACGGTAACACTGTCACCGTCCGCTGGCCCAGTGGAAATGTCATAATTGGGAGACATGAATACCGCCGGCAATGGCGGTATTCTGTCTCCCGCGGCCTCGGCGGTCTTTTGAAAAGACCGCCGAGGTCGTAATGACCCCCTAAGACTCCTCTATGTGCTAAGTGATTATTCGATATTAGAGTATTTGCAAACATAATTCCAAGATATTTATACTCACCTGACCTTCTCCAGGGCAATATTTTTTAAATACCACATGACTTGAATTTTATTGGGTGTTTAGAGAAAATCAGGGTCTTAGTTTTCTTAAATGTGCAATAAGGGTGCAGAATCTGTAATTTTCTTTGAATTCCCACTTCTGTGTAATCCATTACAACAGGATATTTTGCGTACATGAGATAAAGAACATCAAGGCCCATATTTATACTTTTTTAGCACTGCATTTGCGCCGGTTTTTGATGCAAAAACGGCGCAACCTTGCAAAATACAATTGTATTTCTCAAATTTGCACTGCATAAAATCACAAAAAAAATGTAAATAACAATATCTTGGTGTCGAGGTTGCGCTATGTAAAATGGCCGAAAAATAGATAAAGTGCTACAATACCTTAGTGTTGAGTTCCGGCTCCATTAAAGTGGAAAAAAAGTAAATGAAAAGAACCCTTAGACATCACAAAGAAAAAGCAAGATGTCCGAAAACAAGCAAGAAGAAGAAACAGCATACCGCCATGAGTGCGAATAAATGAAAGTATTTAACAATGCAAATGCCATGGGAAACATGAAGCACGGTGTCCGTGAAGTGGGAGCCGTGCTGATACACGAGCCGAGGCAAACAAAAAAAAAGAGTGCGCACAAAGGAACCTAAATTAAACAAGCATTATTAGCATTGTAAATTCATAACTGGACTTTTCTTGCCACATAAATTAGTCAACCCTGCCTGATAATGTAATCTTTTCCTGCCGTATAATTCCAGCAGCCCAGCATTTAACTAAAGCATTTCCATTTGCCTTCTTCTTCTATCTGAAAACATATACAATTATCACATAAACCTTTATTAGAAATAAACTTTTGGCATTAGAGTGTAATGCTGAAAAGACCATAACAAAAATATCATTTGGGACGGATTGCAGGGTGAAAGGAAAGAGGAAGTCTGGAGTAAAGATGGAGAGGACAAGTGGCGTAGTAAGGGTGTCATGGGCCCTGGTGTAAGAAAGGAAAATGGTTGACTGGAAACTCTGTAAAAAACTACAGCAATAATTAGAGTTAAGTGAGGTCCGTAGGTCTCCGGGCCCCGGTGGCACAGCACCTTTTGCTCCATTGATTACTAGGCCTTGGAAGAGAAAGTGGATGGGGCAAAAAAGAGAAGCGAAAGGAATATAACAGACAAAAGGAAGAAAGAGAATGGCTCACAAAGAAATAAAAGAAAGAAAGGAAAGAGAATGTGAAAATGAACACACAACTAAGTGAACAAATAGAGCAAACGTGTGAGACTAAAGAAAATATGGAAGGAAGCTAGCGAACAAAAGATAAAGAGGAAAAAATAATGAGAGAAGTATGAAAGAGAAAAATGAATGTTAGAGAAAAAAGAGAGACGGTGAGAGAGACAAGCGTCAAAAGAACAAGGGCATGTACAGTATATACTGACACATTTTCCACAGAAACAGAATGGGAAAACCACTTTGAGACTTCAGGGTCCCAACAAGTAACATGTGGCTTCACATACAGACAGGAAGAAGAGGGATTGATAGTAAAACGTGAATTGACAGACAAAGATAAGAAGAACACCAGCAGAAGGAAGAAAGATCTAAACAAAAAGTGAAAAGAAGCTTACAGGGTCAAAGGAAAGAGCAGATAAAAAGACAAAGAAAGAATGAAGAGAAGAGAAAAAAATAGCAAAAGAATGAAAGCCTGATGAAGAAAAAGAGAGGAATAGAACAAGGAAAGAAATAACCATGTTTTAGCAAGTTTGTAAGAGAGGGTAGCAAGAGGAAGAGGGAAATAATAATAGGGAGAGGAGTAGAAACAAAGAGTTGAAAGAATGAGCAAAACTGATTTTAAAAGCTGGAAAGAGAAAAGTAAGGGAGAAAGAAAACGTTGAGAGCAAACTGAGTAAAAGAAAGAACAGAGGGGCATATTTATACTCCGTTTGCGCCGAATTTGCGTCGTTTTTTCTGACGCAAATTCGACGCAAAACTAACTCCATATTTATACTTTGGCGTTAGACGCGTCTAGCGCCAAAGTTCAAGGAGTTAGCGTCATTTTTTTGCGTGAACACCTTCCTTGCGTTAATGATATGCAAGGTAGGCGTTCCCGTCTTAAAAAATGACTCCGATGCATATGCGTCGTATTTATACTCCCGGGCAAAAATGACGCCCGGGATTGGGCGGGTCTAAAAAACCCACATTAGCGCCGGATTTTAGCGCCTGGGTCAGGGCAGGCGTTAAGGGACCTGTGGGCTCAGAATGAGCCCAGAGGTGCCCTCCCCTGCCCCCAGGGACACCCGCTGCCACCCTTGCCCACCCCAGTAGGACACCCAAGGATGGAGGGACCCACCCCAGGGACATTAAGGTAAGTTCAGGTAAGTATATATATTTTTTTTTTTGTGGCATAGGGGGGCCTGATTTGTGCCCCCCTACATGCCACTATGCCCAATGACCATGCCCAGGGGACAGAAGTCCCCTGGGCATGGCCATTGGGCAAGGGGGCATGACTCCTGTCTTTGCTAAGACAGGAGTCATTTCAATGGGGGTTGGGCGTCGTAAAAAAATGGCGCAAATCGGGTTGAGGCGATTTTTTTGCCTCAGCCTGACTTGCACCATTTGTGGACGCCCATACGCCATTTTCCCCCTACGCCGGCGCTGCCTGGTGTACGTCGTTTTTGTTAACGCACACCAGACAGCGCCGGCGGATAACGCCGGCTAACGTCATTGAATAAATACGGCGCCCACATGGCGCTTCAGAAGGGCGTTAGCCGGCGCAAAATTTTTTGCCGCAAAACTGCGTTAGCGCAGTTTTGCGTCAAAAAGTATAAATATGGCCCAGAGTGAGATAGGATGAAACAGACCCTCCTAGATAAAGATGTCAGCTAAGAATAGATTTAATTGGCTACCACACGTCCTCAAACAGAAGTCAGAGTGTGGAACAGCAGGGGTCACTGCTGAACAGCAGGAGGTGCATTAGTTGAGTTGTATGTGAACCCCAATACAGCAATATTGGGGCGCTTCAGATCAGGTTTGGGGGTATAGATAGACCTGTGTCCTGGCCCAGTGCTGGAATAACGGAAAGGCATCGGATGAGGAATAAGAAACGGAGCACAGTGTAATTCCTGGTATTGGAATAATGGGGTGCTGCAGGTGAGAGTTGAGGTCCACTTACAGAGTTGTATGTGGGCTGCAGTACTGTAATAGTAGTGGGCACACAAAGCAAGAAGTGAGGTATGTTAATGGAGCTATGTGTGGAACCTAGTATTGGCATGCCAGTGTTGCCGAGTGTTAGCCTGAAGGTGCCCTAGTGAAGTTGCAAGTGGGGCTCTGCATGGGAATGGTATTGCCTCTGAACCACAGAAACGAGGAGCCTGAAAGGCATGTGTGTGAGCCTTAATACCTAGAAGAAATGTGCACTGAATGTTAGAATTGATGGATTTTGGCACAGCTGTGGTGGTTCCCATCAATAGTGGCATTGGATGTTAGACTTGAAGTGCACTGGCTGAGCTGTGTTTTGTTTGGTTGGGTCCAGTATTGGCTTGGCAGTGGGATTTACTATTAGAATTGAACTGCTGTAATGGAACTGTATGTTAGTGAGGTCCCAGGATAGGAATGGAAGTGACTTCACTGGGGTAGAATTGAGGTGCACTGATGGAGCTGCTCCCATGATCCCAGTAATGGCGCAGCAGAGTCTACTGACTGCAAGCACTGAGGTGCTTTGGGAGACAGCGTGCGTTGGGTTCCTGGCACTGGCACATCTGAAGGCTTGGAGCGTGTGAGCGGAGATGAACTGATGGAGCTGTGCCCAAGGTCCCAGTACTGGAGCAGCAGAGTGTACTGAATGCAAGAACAGAGGTGCTCTGGCAGACGGCGTATGTGGGGTTCATGGCACTGGCATGGCTGAGGGCTTGGAGCGTGTGAACGGAGGTACACTGATGGAGCTGTGCACGAAGTCCCAGTACTGGAACAGCAGTGTGAACTGAGGTGCTCTGGCTGACAACTTGTGTTTGGTTCTGGCATTGGCACAGTTAAGGGCTTGGAGTATGTGAACTGAGGTGTACTGATGGAGCTGCAAGTGGGATCCCAGTATGGAGCAGAAGTTAGCACTGTCACTAAGGGTTGTCGAGCCTTGGTAGAGCTGGGTGCCCAGGCTATAAGCAATTACAAGTGATCCTCCAGGTAGGCACACTTGGTGAAGAAAATCCAAGCCAAGGTAGGGTGGGAACCAGGCAGCTGAGAGAGGGTGCAGAGAGCCCATAAAGACCAAATGTGACCAAGATAACAGCCTGATTTACAAGCTTGTTTATATCTAAGCTCAGGGCAAGAATGGTCTGCAAATGAAAAGGGAAGCTTCCCTGGACAGGAGCAGGAAACAAAGTGAAATAAAGTCCCCTACAATCCATATAAAGAGGACAAAGCATAATTATACAGTAGTTGGTCCTTGATCCCATACGGAAGAAGGAGGGACAAAGAGGCACGTCTGATCACTAGCAAGCAAGGATTTTTAAATGACACTGAAACTAACAAATGAAATAGCTGGAAGCCAACAGAAGAAGTATACTTAAAAGTATACAAGATGTTGCATGCTTACGCACGACCTAAAAAAAAGACTCCTGATGGGAGTCACAAAAAAGCACAAGGAGGGAGTAGTAAGCATTTCACCAAACAAAAACAAGCATGTAGGAAAGACTATAAAACAACTCAATTACAAAGATAGGCAGAACTTAAAGCCCATATTCTAAATACAACATGTCTCAAAGAGACTGCGCAAGCGCTCCCTAGACAAGACCTAAAAAAGTAAAAGCAATGGGCAGGGATGGAAAATGAACCCTGTACATCACTTCAGGTGTTAATCTGTAAAGAAGGTTATTAGTCCAATTGTAGCAGTGATCCTTGTGCACTCAGGAAATAACACATAGCTAAGAGAAGAGACACAGTTGCAGTTGCTTTGTAGCATTACTTAAGACAAACACTGGCAATCAGTAGCAAAACGTTTTCTGTGGCGTTTCAACTCTTCGGGCACAGATTGACAGAATCATCATCAGGACAAAAAAGACATTCTTGAAGCCACGATTCAAGTCAAGAATAAAGGGGTGCATAGCCATCCAACCCCCCAAAAAATTCTTGAGGTTGTGCCCCACATCAACCAAAATGGAATAGAATGTGGCCTCCAAAGTGACATGGAAAACATTGTGAAATAGAGTATATCAACACAAAAGGATGATGGATGAAGTGCTGAACAATGCAAACACTCACCCCCAGTCACAGATTTGGGTTGAATCCATTGTTCTTTTGCTCACCATGCCACTCCAGTTGGATTAATGCCCAGATCTGTGACTGGGAGTGTTTGAAAAGTTTCAACACTCCGTCCATCATTCTTTTGAGTTGAAAGGGAGTATATGTCATGCACCATTGCATGGTCTCCCTTGGGGCACCAGATATGCATCAGCGCTTTGGCGTTGTCTAGTATCGAGTATGCCAGTGTATGTTTACCTGAAACATAGTAGTAGGCCTTGCCAATGAAGCTTGCTTTTGTGGCTGAAGCTTTAAGGAGGCAGGCTTGGCATCCCACTGCTAATATGGTAACTAAGTGCTTGTGAATACCGGATTGCACTTATGTGCCTGCATCAAATGCAATATCCATCATCATTGGAATGATGTTTATGAGATTCAGTTTCAAGTTTTTTAATCTGCTGTACAACAACAGGCCATCATCAAAGGATCACAAAATCAGCAGTATTGGCAAATGTCCCAAAAAATAATTGAAAATGTTAACCAGATCTTCCTCACCCGCACATCACAGACTAAGAGGATACATCAGTTCCTGCATCCAGCACTAAAGAGTTCAACTATTAGAAGAGTCAGGTGGCATTTACATGGTGCTTATTGGGGTTAAATTGTGAACTGTGTTTAAAGATTGTTTTGTGCTTTTTTTTTTGTTCAGGTGTTACTTTAATATTTTCATAAATCACTTTGATTAATAATGCATTTTTAAATTTTCTAGTCCAGTGGTTCCCAACCTTTTGATTTCTGTGGACCCCCACTTTAACATTAAAGGAACCCAGGGACCCCCACTGAATCATCATTAGAATTCGGGGACCTCCGCCTGAGTCATTACTGGAAGCTGGGGACCTAATTGGTCAATACTTGTTAATATTTTTTAATTTTCTAGGCTCTCGCGGACCCCCTGAGAAGGCTTTGCGGACCCCTATGGGTCCCCGGACCACAGGTTGGGAACCACTGTTCTAGTCTATGGTGGTCATTCCAACCCTGGCGGTCGGTGTTAAACCTGAGGCCAAACCGCAAACAGGCTGGCGGGGTAAAATATGGAATTCCGACCCTGGCGGAAACCGAAAACAGAGACCGCCACATTACCACACCGCCCGCCACGGCGGCACAAACAAACAGCGCAGTGGTCACCGCCAACAGACAGGCGAGAGACAATGTACCGCCCACTCTATCACAACCTACCAATCCGCCACCTTTTCCGGGGCGGTAGCCCCGCCGATAAAAACACGGCGGAAACAGCCATTTCGAAGGGAAAACGCTCACCTCCATACAGCCCACGAGGAATCAGGACAGCATGGAACCCGAACTCCACATACTCCCAGCGATAGTGTTCCTACTCCTCTACCAGGAGCACAAACGCCGGCGCAGAAGACAACGGTGAGTACAGCACCTACGACACAGGGGAGGGGGGAGAAGAACATATTACGGGTACACACATACGCGACACACCCACCCTCACCCACTACAACATACACATCAATGCATAGCAACACATCAGAGTGACACCCCCAAACCTCCCGGAAGAATGCAAATACAAAAGGAAATGATTCTAAACATTGGAATATATTGTATAACTGGCTCAAAAATATATCTACACATCAAAAAATCTTATATACATAAATGTACAAGTCCGAGCATTGTGGCATGCATTGTCCGTGGACCACTGGCCCAAATCACATGGGCAAAGCCCACACAAGATACCTGACTCCAACGGAGAGAACACTGCAGGTGCATCAGATAGCAAAACTATAGGCACCTGAGGGGGAGGGAAGGGGGGGCACCTCAGCCAGATGAGTGAACGACGCCAGATCCACGAGTGGCCTCCATGGCCACTGTTCAATCCTGGGGAGTGCAAAGCCACAGTCTCACAAGTCTCTGCAGTGGGTGGTTTGCCCACTGGACCATCCTGGGGAGTGCAAAGCCACAGTCTCACAAGTCTCTGCAGTGGGTGGTTTGCCCACTGGACCATCCTGGGGAGTGCAAAGCCACAGTCTCACAAGTCTCTGCAGTGGGTGGTTTGCCCACTGGACCATTCTGGGGAGTGCAAAGCCACAGTCTCTCAAGTCTCTGCAGTGGGTGGTTTGCCCACTTGACCATCCTGGGGAGTGCAAAGCCACAGTCTCACAAGTCTCTGCAGTGGGTGGTTTGGCCACTGGACCATCCTGGGGAGTGAAAAGCCACAGTCTCACAAGTGGATACCAGTCTCCACTGGTTCTGGAGGGGGCTTTGTGCCCAGAGTGCTTTGTGCAGCCCTGCCCAACACAGATGCGAGCCAGCCCCTGCCGCTCATGGGGCAGCGGTGCTTGAGATGAAGGGCCCTGTTCAGCGGTGCTTGAGACGGCGGTGCCCTGTTTAGCGGTGCTTGAGATGAAGGGCCCAGTTCAGCGGTGCTTGAGACGGTGGTGCCCTGTTCAGCGGTGCTTGAGATGAAGGGCCCAGTTCAGCGGTGCTTGAGATGAAGGGCCCAGTTCAGCAGTGCTTGAAACGCCGGTGCCCTGTTCAGCGGTGCTTGAGATGAAGGGCCCAGTTCAGCGGTGCTTGAGACGGCGGTGCCCTGTCCAGCGGTGCTTGAGACGGCGGTGCCCAGTTCAGCGGTGCTTGAGACGGCGGTGCCCAGTTCAGCGGTCCTTGAGACGGCTGTGCCCTGTTCAGCGGTGCTTGAGATGAAGGGCCCAGTTCAGCGGTGCTTGAGATGAAGGGCCCAGTTCAGTGGTGCTTGAGACGGCGGTGCCCTGTTCAGCGGTGCTTGAGATGAAGGGCCCAGTTCAGCGGTGCTTGAGACGGCGGTGCCCTGTTCAGCGGTGCTTGAGACGGCGGTGCCCAGTTCAGCGGTGCTTGAGACGGCGGTGCCCAGTTCAGCGGTGCTTGAGACGGCGGTGCCCAGTTCAGCGGTGCTTGAGACGGCAGTGCCCTGTTCAGCGGTGCTTGAGATGAAGGGCCCAGTTCAGCGGTGCTTGAGATGAAGAGCCCTGTTCAGCAGTGCTTGAGATGAAGGGCCCAGTTCAGCGGTGCTTGAGACAGTGGTGCCCTGTTCAGCGGTGCTTGAGACGGCGGTGCCCTGTTCAGCAGTGCTTGAGATGAAGGGCCCAGTTCAGCGGTGCTTGAGACGGCGGTGCCCAGTTCAGCGGTGCTTGAGATGAAGGGCCCAGTTCAGCGGTGCTTGAGACGGCGGTGCCCTGTTCAGCGGTGCTTGAGATGAAGAGCCCAGTTCAGCGGTGCTTGAGATGAAGGGCCCAGTTCAGCGGTGCTTGAGACGGCGGTGCCCAGTTCAGCGGTGCTTGAGACGGCGGTGCCCTGTTCAGCGGTGCTTGAGACGGCGGGGCCCAGTGCAGCGGATCTGGCCATGGCGTGGAGGTCATTTGCCACCTGTCTTGTGGCTGGCGGGCCTTCCTGCCCATCTGTCCTGTGGCTGGCGGGGCCCTCCTGGGCTGCAGTGCCGGGCCTGTTGGTGGCCTCCTGCCCACCTGGGATGGGGCTGGCGGGGCCCTCCTGGCCAGCTGGGCTGATGGCGGTGTTGTCGGACGTGCTGCCCTTCCCAGCCTTCCCTGATCGCCTGTGTCCCTTCCCCACCTTGGGCGGTGTGCCAGCTGTCTCCACACTTGCTGCCGGAGCCATGGTAGGGGTTTTTGTCCCAGCTGTTTTCACCCTCTCGCGCCGGCCAATGCCTCTCTTTGGATGTTTCTCCGGGGGTGGGCTGCCCGTGCCTTGGCTCTGTACTGAACTTGCTGCCCTGGAGGGTGGGGGACTCCACAGCCCATGGCAGACTGTCATGACAGGGCCCGGTTTTGTCGTGGCTGAGGTGCTGACTATAGTCCTATGACATGGACGGGGTGGGGGAGTTGGTGGAAAGAGGTTGAGTTTGGACAGGAAAAGCTTCTTAGGAGCAGTGGGACGGGTAGGTGTAGTGGGTAGCGGAGTGGAGGAAGAGGTTGTGGTTGTAGGAGTATGAAGTCTGGTGTCTTTGGGTGCAGGTGCTTGGGCTGGAGTCTGTCGTGATGTGGATGGCTGTTGGGCGGGTGGCTGCCTGCCTTTGTGTATCTTGGAAGAGGGGGTCACAGACACACTGGGAGAGGACACAGGGGACGTGTAAATGGTAGTGGGGGTGGTGACTGCACGTGTGCGGGGGGTTCTGGTGTGTGTGCTGGTGATGGACGTAGTGGCTGAAGATGTTGTGCATGCAGGTGTGAGTGGAGACATGACAGGGAGGGAGGAGGGAGACGAGGAGGAGGGGGACACAGTGGAGGCAGTGGGTGTTGGTATGTCTGTATGTGGATGTTGCTTGTGTGAATGCCTGTGTGATGTGTGCAGAGCTTCCCTTGGGTGTTGAGGTGTGTGCAGGCTGGTCTGATGGTGTGTCAGGGATAGGCAGAGGTACAGGTGATAGGGTCTGGGTGGAGGAAGTTGGAGGGGGGAGGCTAGAGACAGGGACAATGGCTGCCATCAGTGCTGAGGCCAGAGTGTTGAACGATCGCTGTAGGGCAGCCTGACCAGAATGAATGCCCTCCAGGTATGCATTACTCTGGTGCACCTCTCTTTCTACACCCTGGATGGCATTCAAAATGGTAGACAGCCCAACAGTGAGCGTCCTCAGGAGGTCAATGACCTCCTCACTGAGGGCAGCAGGGGTGACTGGGGCAGGGCCTTAGGTGCCTGGGGCGAAGGAGATGCCCACCTTCCTGGGTGAGCGGGCATGGGGCAAACGCTGAGGGGCTGCTGGGAGGGCGGTGCTGGTGCGGTGGGTGGCGGCTGTACCTGTTGTTGCGGGGGGCACAGATGTTGCCGCCACCACAAGGGAGCTCCCTTAGAGGAAGAGTCTGTGTCGCTGATGTCTGCCCGAGTCCCCGCTGTGGAGCTCCCCTCGCCCTCCGTCCCACTGGTGAATTCGGAGTCCGTTGCATGGCCCTCCATGGCCATGTGGGATGCAGCTCCCTCGTGCTCCGATGCCACTTCTCCTCCGCCTGATGATGCTAATGCACACATGAACAGGAAGACACAAATAAGGGGGGGGAGAAAATAAAGACATGTTGAGTGCATGCATTGGCGACACCGTTGGCGGACAGGACAGACACAGAAGCCCCCTGCACTACGCCGCACACTTGGGGTCGACTACTCAATCCGTGGAACATGGCCTGCAAGCCTATGGACGACATCTGCACACATAGATGACACAGGGACTTGATTAGCTGTACTTGGCACCCTACAGAGGTGGGGGGTGGGGGCACAGGGCCATGCCTTACGGAGGGGCCTAGCCTACAGAAATCGCCCTGGCCTAGGGATACCCACAGCCCTCCTCCCCCACCCAGACACCTCCACTGCACGCAAAGTCAACAGAATGAGAGTGTACTCACCCCCTTGTGTCTGCTGTGATGTCCTCACGTGCCCATCCAACTCAGGGTAGGCCACCGCCAGGATCCGGGACATCAGGGGGGTCAAAGTCCGACTGGCACCCATCCCACGTTGGGAGGCCATCCCCAGCTTAGCCTCCGCCGTCTTCCTGCTCCAGCGTCGGATGACCTCCCATCTCTTCCGGCAGTGGGTGCCCCGTCTCTGGTGGACCCCCAGGGTCCGGACGTCCTTGGCGATGGCACGCCAAATATCGATCTTCTGGTGGGCGCTGCCCTATGTGAAATGTACAGGGGGGGAAAAATAGTCATCACCATCTGCATGCTCAATGTGAGTGGCCCCCCATCCCTACCCTTGCCATGTGGCACATGCTCTCACCGTCGTTTGATGCATGCCTCAATCGCTCCCCTCCCCACCCCACCATCATTCATCCACCCCACTCAACACAGGCATTGCCCACAAAGCATGGTCCCAGTGTACTTACCTGTTGGTCTGGAGGACCGTAGAGTAGCGCATACTGGGGGAGGACCCCATCCACAAGTTTCTCCAATTCCTGAGCAGTGAAGGCAGGGGCCCTTTCCCCAGTCGCATGAGCCATTGTCTCTTCCAGACCGAGGTCACAGCAGCACTTGCAGTGTAGGTCCTCTCCTGTCGAAGATCAGGTATCGAGTGATTAAGCTGATAGAAAATGGCGGTCACGCCCGCGGCGGTGCGTACCGCGACCGCCAGCGCACATCTTCATTGGCTCCTGAGACCCATAGGGTTCAATGTTAACCAATGGTGCTTAGCGCTGCGGTCTTCGACCGCCTACCGCCACGGTGTGCCACGCCAGCGCATTTACCTCACATCCCATTGTCGCACTTCACAGGTCAGGCAGCCGCCATTTCAGGGGCCCATGGCTTTCTTTCTACTGCGTCACACATACCTAGGCCTTGCATCAACATTCATACAAGCCATTCAATGCATTGGGAATTGTGTTATGTGCAAGCTGTGGTTACGTACCTGTGGGTTGATTGACTCTGTGCTCGCTGTTGTCCTTCATAAGCACCGTCCGCTGGGACATGCGAGGAGATGGAGGAATCTTCCCGTGTACAGACCGCTGGTGGACCTGTTGACAATGGAGGAAAGACATGTCATACTGACATACAGGCTTGACCGAGCCACTATCCATGAACTGTGTGCCCAGCTGGAGCCAGACCTGATGTCACCAATCCGCCAACCCACAGGGATCCCCCCTCTAGTGCAGGTGCTGTCAGTGCTCCATTTCTTAGCAAGTGGGTCATTTCAAACAACAGTGGCCATATCATCAAGGATGTCTCAACCTATGTTTTCCAAGGTGTTGTCCAGAGTGTTGTCTGCCCTGCTGAAACACATGCGCAGCTACATCGTTTTCCCAGAGGTGGGGGATTTGCCTACAGTGAAAGGTGACTTCTATGCCCTTGGACATATCCCCAACATCATAGGTGCCATTGATGGGACACATGTGGCTTTGGTACCCCCCAGCAGGAGTGAACAGGTGTACAGAAACAGGAAGAGTTATCATTCGATGAATGTACAGATGGTGTGTTTGGCAGACCAGGAAATCTCCCATGTGAATGGCAAGTTCCCTGGCTCAGTGCATGACGCGTACATCATGCGGAATAGCAGCATCCCTTACGTGATGAGTCAACTCCAGAGGCAACGTGTGTGGCTAATTGGTGACTCTGGTTACCCCAACCTGTCATGGCTACTGACCCCAGTGAGGAATCCCAGGACAAGGGCAGAGGAACGGTACAATGAGGCCCATGGGCGAACTAGGAGGGTGATCGAGCGGACCTTCGGCCTCCTGAAGGCCAGGTTCCGGTGCCTCCATATGACAGGTGGTTCTCTCTACTACTCACCAAAGAAGGTGTGCCAGATCATCGTGGCCTGCTGTATGCTTCACAACCTGGCTTTGCGACGCCAGGTGCCTTTTCTGCAGGAGGATGGTCCAGATGGTGGTATTGTAGCAGCTGTGGAGCCTGTGGAGAGTGAAGACGAGGAAGCCGAAGAGGACGACATAGACAACAGGAACACAGTAATACAGCAGTATTTTCAGTGACACACAGGTAAGAATCCACACCGGCATATTACATATACTTAACCACTACTACGTCTCTACTGTCTGTCCTTTTCCCCCAGTGTATGGTAACTGAGTTGTGACTTTCCCTTCCGATTTCAGAGATGTGGGCCCCACTGCGTGACATCTGCTTTGTTTCCCCATGGACTACAGCTGTGTGACAGTGGTATGTTGGCATTACAATGTAAATATGCATTGTGGCACAGTAATCTCTAATACATGTGTACTAAATCACAGCCAGACTCCAGAATGTTTTGTGCAATAACTGTGTTTATTTCTGTGCTCTATATTGGTGGGTGGTTGCAAATCGGTGAGGGGTGATGGGGGAGGATTGTCCATGGCAGAATCCAGACTAGTATTATCACAGGTGCATTGTCCAAATGGCTGTGGGAAGTGGAGCAGGGGCAGTTTAAGGATGGACAGGGTGACAATGTGGGTCAGTGGGATGACAATCAGGGAGGTATCCTTTGCTGGCGGGGGTCTTGGCATCTTACTCTGTCTTCTTCCTGGATCTCAGGGCCTGCTTGCGGGGTGGTTCTCCTTCTGCAGGGGGTGGGGTGCTGGTGGCCTGATGGTCCTGTGGTGGGGCCTCCTGTCCACTAGCGCCGGCAGAGGTGGTAGGCAGTTCTTGGTCCATGCTAGTGTCAGGGGCCCTTTGTGGTGCCACAGTGTCCCGCAATGTGGTGACTACCTGATTCAGAGCCCCTACAATGGTGCCCAGGGCGTTACTGATGGTTCGTAGTTCCTCCCTGAACGCAAAATACTGTTCCTCCTGCAGGAGCTGGATCTCCTGAAACCTGGCCAGGACCGTCGCCATAGTCTCCTGGGAATGATGGTAGGCTCCCATGATGGAGGAGAGGGCCTCGTGGAGAGTGGGTTCCCTGAGCCTGTCCCCCCCCTGTCGCACAGCAGCCCTCCCAGTTCCCCTGTTTCCCTGGGCCTCTGTCCCCTGGACCGTGTGCCCACTACCACTGCCCCCAGGTCCCTGTTGTTGTTGGGGTGGTGGGTTAACCTGGGTGCTCTGTAGTGGTGGACACACCGCTGCTTGACCTGTCCTGGGGACAGAGGTATGGGCCCGCTGGGTGGGTGCTGTGCTGGTGTTCCCAGAGCGGGGAAGGTCTGCTGTGGCTGTCTGAGGGGAACCGACTGTCCCGAGGTCCCCGATGGGCCGGGCTGGTCATCTAGATCCAGGTCGACAGAGGTGCTGTCATCACTGTGGGCCTCTTCTGGGGGTGGAGTGGACATTTGTGGACCCTCCTGCGTGGTGACGTGGCGTTCGGGTCCTGCAGGGGTATAAATGGATGGTTATTGCATCTGTGTGTGCCATAGCCTGCAATGGGTGGGTGCCCGTGTACCCCAGTGCTGGTATTCCTGTGTGGGGGCTTTTGTGACGGTGGTTTGGAGGGGATGGGGATGTGCAGTGGGCATGCTTTGTTGATGGGTGTCCATGCTTTGTGGTCGCATGCAGGGCTTGGGGTTGGGATGGGTGGGTTGTGATGGTGAGACATTTGCAAGGAGTAGGTGTGATGGGGGTGAGGGCGGGGGTATGAGTGGCATGCTGGTGGGGTGGGGGGATGAAGTTGTGAAGATGAGACTTACCAGAGTCCATTCCTCCAGATACTCCTGCGAGGCCCTCAGGATGCAGGATCGCCAAGACCTGCTCCTCCCATGTTGTAAATTCTGGGGGAGGAGGTGGGGGTCTGCCGCCAGTCCGCTGCACCGCGATGTTGTGCCTGGATACCATTGAATGCACCTTCCCCCGTAGGTCGTTCCACCGCTTCCTGATGTCGTCCCTATTTCTTGGGTGCTGTCCCACTGCATTTACCCTGTCGACTATTCTGCTCCATAGCTCCATCTTCCTGGCAATGGTGGTGTGCTGCACCTGTGTCCCGAAGAGCTGTGGCTCTACCCGTACAATTTCCTCCACCATGACCCTGAGTTCATCCTCAGAAAACCTGGGCTGTCTTTGCGGTGCCATGGGGTGGTGTGGGTGATGTGTGGGGTGGATTGTGTGGTGCTAAGTGTGGTGATGTGTATTGGTGTGTTGTGTGAAGTGCGAGGTAATATTGCTGGGTGAAAGTAAAATGCGCGTCTGGGTGCTCGGATCTCTATTTCTCTGTGCGTGGTCCCGATTCTGGAGGAGTGGGGGTTTGAGGGTGATGTGGGTGTCTGTTTTATATTGTCTTGGGTGTGTGGGAGTGGTGTTTGTATGTGTATCAGGTGTGTGTATTTTGATTTGTCCAATGTGGTTGTATTTTGTAAGTGTGTGTGTATTTTGAGCGCAGCGTTGTGTACCGCCAATAGTATACCGGGGTTGAAAGACCGCCGCGTGGATTCGTGTGTCGTGATAGTGTGGGCGTATTTCTGTTGCCGTGACGGTGGAGGTTTGGTCATCGCCAGTTTCTCGCTGGCCTTTGGTGTGGCGGACTTTTGTGGATGTCTGTATTTTGGCGGTTTGCCTGTTGTGGGTCAGAATGACCGTGGCGGTTTACCGCGGCCGCGGCGGTATGTTGGCGGTCTTCTGACAGCGGTAAGCTGATTTTACTGCCAAGGTTGGAATGACCCCCTATATCTTGACAATAGGATTGCCAGTAATATTCTTTACGGAAAAATGTTTATGTGTCATTGTTTCTACATGGGTGTTAGAAATGGGGTCTCTGATTGACAGTCAGTTTTCACTCTGTCCAAGCAGGGACCCTCACTCTAGTCAGGGTAAGGGAGGTACACTTCTAAGACAACCCCTGCTCACCCCCTTGGTAGCTTGGCACAAGCAGTCATGCTTATCTCAAAGGCAATGTGTAAAGTATTTGTACCAACACACACAGTAATACAGTGAAAACACTACAAAATAGACACCCCACCAGTTTAGAAAAATAGGTAATATTTGTCTAAATCAAACAAGACCAGAACTACAAAAAGCCAACATACACAAGTCAAGATATGAATTTTCAAAAAAATAAGAGTCTTACTCCATAGAAAACAATGGAAACGTTGTAGTCACACAAAATACCTGGTTTGTGTCAAAAATAAGCCGCACGGGTGAGCGTGCGTCGAAAAAGTCAGTGATACTTTGATTCCTTACTCGCAAGTGAGGCCGTGCGTAGTTTCTTCTCCGGTCGGATAGACTAGGCATTGTTTTTCTCTCCCGCAAAACAGTATTGCATCTATTTCCAGGACAGGCACCTCGAATCCGTGCAGACTTAGATTGATTTTTGATGCTCAGTGATGATACGTGAGAAATCTGGGTGCACAGTGTTGGAAAAGTGCGCATGCATGGGGTTTACATCATTATCAGCAGCCACAAGCAGGTGTTGCGTTGTTTATCCAGCCACGATGCGTTGATCTCCCAGCCACGATGCAGATGGAGTGTCGATTTTAGCCATGAAGCGAGTGGGGCGTCGGTTTTCAGCCAAGTTGCAGGTGGTGCATCTAAATTTTCCCCGCACGGTGTTCTGTGTGTGGATTTCAGTCCTTGTTCTGGCAGCTTCACCTCTTAAGGGCCCAGGGACTGGATTGGGCACCACATGGCAGGGCAGGAGTCTCAGCAGAGAGTCCAGCTGCTGACAGAGGAAGTCTTTGATGGCCTTGGACTTCAAAACAGGAGGTAAGCTCAATCCAAGCCCTTGGAGATTCTTCACAAGCAGGAATAAACCACAAAGTCCAGCCTTTGCCCTCTTTTAGGCAGAAGCAGCATCCGCAGGCCAACCCAGCACAGAACAGTACTGGCAAATGGGCAGTACTCCTCCTCCAGCTCTTCTGCTTGGCAGAGGTCCTTCTTTGTTCGAGAAGAAATCTAAAAATCTGGGGTTTGGGGTCCACTACTTATACCCATATCTGCCTTCTAAGTAGGCAAACTTCAAATGAAAGTCTCTGTTTTTCACAAGATACTGTCTTGCCCAGTCCTGGCCCCAGACACACACCAGGGGGTCACATTCTGACTTGTGTTCACTTTTATTACAGTACTAAACTCGACAAAACTCCTCAGCTGTCCATTTCTAAAGGTGTGGGGCCCCACCACAGAACTTGCATGCTTCTGCAAATGTCACTAAGGGGGGCAGATTGGTTTTATGGAAAGGGCACAGGAAACTTTTTGTAATATGCTTGGTTGCCCCCTTTAGCAGCAGGCATGTCATTGTATAAGGGTGCTCCCTCATTTAGATGGGGTTGTCGTCCCTAGTATGTGACTGAATAAATGAAATTTCCCATACATGAGTTTAACATTAATGAAACATGCTCTTGGACAAAGACACCTTGGGAGGATATCCACTAAATGCATTGCCTTGGAGGGTCACGCGGCCTCTTTGGAACCCTGCACCCCCATAAAGGGTGCATAGGATTATATCCCTATGGGGAGATCCTTTTCCCCCTTAAAAAAGGGGATGGAGTATCTACCTGGTGACATATTTGACAGTGGGTGAGCTGCAGATGCACCTTACACGCTGACTCTTGACTGGATCACTGAAGTCAAAACAATGCCTTAGCAAGCACTTTTGGTTTTATTATGGAGAATCTCTTGAACTCCCAACACAAGTGAGGAACTGCTCAAATCCACTCTGCGCCCTAAATTACAGAGGAGCTGAAATGTTTTTACTCATTAAAGAGAAATCTATACAAAATGATTTATAGGAATCAAATTATAAAAACATAGAATCAATTTTTAGATAAATGTTTGCACTCGGTTAGTGGGGAGAATACGCAAAACAACTCAGTCGTGGGCATCAAGTTGATTGTAGGTTCTGATATAAGGTATTCCTGACTTGCAAATGAATTCCACCTCTCTCAGTGCTTTATCCATGGACAAGAGTTTACACAAGTTTGTAAAGTATGTCACTGCCATCAAAGTGGACTTCTAGTGTACAGAAAAAAACACTTCTCTTTCCAGACTCTGGCATCTCTAACAATCACAAACAGTAGGCTATCTAGAACATCCCTTCCTTTGATGGTGTCAGCTGTGGGGTTTAAGATGTATGGTTACATCATGCACTAGATGAGCCCTTCAAGAAATGCTTAACGTGCACTTCGCTCCATTTCACTGTCAACAAGCTAGAAATCAATATGCATGGACTGGGAAAAAGACTGATCATTAGGTTCAGCTTCCCAGGTAAACCTCTATTGTATTGGGAAGCTGGTTATGCCCAAGAAAAAGTTTAAAACCTTTGTATTTTGCTAGAAGTCTGCAACTATCATGAAGTTACAGATAGCCAACACAGTGGGAAGAGAGTATGTGAAGAACATATTTTTTTCTAGTCAGTAGGATAGGTGGATTGTAGTGGGTCCAGGTATAGGTATTCAGTTGGACTACAGCAGTTTATTGTACTTAGGAATTTCCTTGACCCATCCTTGGCAGGCAGCTCAAAGCACTGCAGTCCGGCCAGTGTTAGATTTTAAAAGACCTTCTTGTGAAGGTTGATTGCTTTGAGAATCTTCATCACTGGGGCTATGTACTGAAAAGTCAGAGTAGTACTCCACCTTTAAACTTCATGAGATATCTCCATTTGGACGACCTTGTTCTGATCATTGAGCCCAGATCCATATTTGGGACACGTTAGACCTGACACCCTTGGGTGGCAGTCCACCAAACATTTTGCCTTCACCCTGCCTGTTTTGCAGGAATTTGTTTTTGTTGGCTTTAGGATTCTGTGCACTTTACCACTGCTAGCCAGTACTAAAGTGCATGTGTGCATTGCTTATCTCGTTGAATCGAACAGGGCACACAATGGACTTTATAGTGGGACTACCACAGTGGCGTAACAAAGCTTGAGTGACTCCCCTGCACAGTATATGAAGGGACCTCCTCTCTCTCCTCACGCAGGAGCTCTCAGGCCAAGATACTGTGCTGAGGGGGCCCTCAGGAGCTCGAGGCCCAACCGCACTGCTAGTGCTGCAGGGGCTTTTGCTACACCACTGTTACACCGTTAAGCAGCGTATGTCCGTGAAAAACCTGCAGTGAAATGAGGAAAAGCTCAAAATGATTACTAGTCACATTGCATTGCTTATGCTCATTTTTAGTATTCATTCATTGTTGAGTGTTCAAAGACATGATGCTGCATGTGAGAGTTCACCCTCAAATTGCTTTAACAATGTTTCTAGGGCATGTTTGTAGGCTACACAAATAGTAACTGCAAATAGTAACTGCTGTGTAAGTGAATCTACTGCTTTTAAATTGGCGTTCATTGGTTTGGACTACCTGAATGTTATCATCTTTGTAAATGTTTTGAGGAAACTGCTCTAATGCAAGAGGGGGTGTAGTGGGCAGATTGTCCCACCATACTGTGCATTTGAACGTTAAAGTAAAACCTGTTACTTAATCATCTTCACAGGTGCATTTTGGTATACTCTTACCCAGAATAATCCAGAATAATTCACAGTTGGGAAAATTAGTTATGAGAAAATTAAGGCCAAGATAACACATCAAATGGACAGGTTGTAGGCAAGGCAGTTACCAGAAAATAATAGATCCCTAATTTAAACCATCTTTCAAATGGTCCATAGCAAGTGAGGGAGCCTAAAGGGCCGATCACCCCTTTAGGTGTTACTTCTCCTGAGTGAATTCTGAAAGGAATGTGGCAAAATTGTGCGTTTTATACCTCAATTCCTAAAGAATGTGTCAAAAAGTTATAGGTAGAAGAAATGTGCCTGCATCTCTTGAGTGACCTTAACTGGGCCATCCCACTCAAAGAAAGTTAAGAGACTATAGGGCCAATTTCAAATACTTTGTCCAAAAAGGCTATAGAAAAGGTATTGTAAAGGGCCACTCATACAAGACAAGAATTATTAACACAATGGATTTTGGAAGGGACACTAAAATCTGTGTTTCCTAACTTCAGCCTTTTTTTCTCTTTCTTCTTTCATTTTTCTCTACATGCACTCTTTAATTCTTTTCTTTATATTTCCTTCTTTTCTCATATCTTTTAATTGTTGTTTCAATCTTTACTTCCATCTCTCATTCTTTCCATCTTTCTTTTTTTGTGTGTTTCTTTCTATTGTTCTGTCCTTTTTTCTTTTTTGACTTCCAACTTTTGTCCATTTTTTTCTTCTTTACTTTTCTTTCCATCTTTCTTTTCCCTTTCCCTGCCTTCAAACCGTCTTTCTTCTCATTTGACTTCCCTTCTTTTAAATCTCACGTTTAATTTTTATTTCCTCCATTTATAGCTTATCTTTCTTCTTCATCATCATAAATGAGCTTATTTATACCATAATCTATTAAACAACACAGTACATGTATGGTTCAAAAATAAATTTGGATTTAAAATCTTCAGTCATATAGTCAGTATACGCCTAAATCCCTTGAAACTTAATTTTATTAATTACAATCATAAATCTTCCCAGTTATGCCTGCTGAATTGTAGATCACTATCTAATCATTGCGTAGATTTGTTTGCTTTCTTGGAAGGCAACATACCTGCAGCAATGTTCCTTAAGAAACATAGCTCCAAGAGGAATATACCCCTGACATAGCTATAGCTCTCCCGCAAGGCTATGGAATTGCAAGACTTGACCACGAACAAGGATAAAGAGGAGGTACAGCCTTTATCTATAAAGATGAGCTAAAAATAAAGTTTGATCATGTGGCTATCTCAGGCTGTGAAAGTGCAGTATTTGCAGTAGAACTGTCTCCTACCTTTACCCGCTCTAGTCTAGTAATAATTAGACCCCGGGCTCTCCCACTCGATGGCCTTGCCTGATAGAGCAGCAGAACTCAGAAATATCATGGACCAATTTTTCAGAACTAGGGGATTTAAAACTCCACTTAGAGAGCGAAAATTGTGAAATAGCAAAAACTAATTTATTGGACCTTGCATCAATCCAACTAATTCAGCAGGTTAAAGCCCACACCCATATACATGGGCACTTACTTGACCCAATATTTACCAATTGTCCGGAGTTAAGTTTCATGGACACTCTAGAAATTAAGGGGGTCATTCCGCCGCCCGCCAGGCGGGATCCGCCATTTGGCCGCCACGTGGCCAAAATAGCGCTGCCCCCATTCCGACATTCCCGCTGGGCCGGTGGGCGATAACTATGTTAGCGCCCGCCGGCGCAGCGGGAATGAGGGCTGCAACACAGGAGCCGGCTCCGAATGGAGCCGGCGGTGTTGCGGCTGTGCGACGGGTGCAGTTGCACCCGTCGCGCTTTTCACTGTCTGCCATGCTTTCCATCTCTCAACAAACAGATAGAACCTCCTCCCAGCTTAACATCTGTCTTCAACATGTAGCAGAATGGATTGCTGCTGGCAACCCGAAGTTAAATGTGGAAAAAACTGAGGTATTGGTTGTTGGTAACAACCCATCCAGATGGATAAAACTTAAATGGCCAGATTATCTGGGTAGTAAGCCCACACCCAAAGAGGAGGTCAAAAGCCTCAGTTTTTGGCTGGACAACAAGCTGTCAGTGTCAGCTCAAGTTAATAAGTTGGCAGGGATGTGCTTTGGATTGCTAAGGTCCTTAAGAAAAGTGCTCAGAAGGCTACCTGAGCAATTATGGAGGACAGTAGTACAGGGCCTAATCATTTCAGGAATAGATTATGGCTACTCCTTGCACCTGGGGAGTTCCAATTCAAGCATAAAATGACTAAAGGTTCTCTGGAATGCTGCAGCACGTACTTTACCAAAAACTCCCTATACGACAATCCATAATTGTAGTACTTGTAAGCCACTGGCTACCTGTAAGGAGAAGAATTCATATTAAGGTCCTGGGCATGACCCACAGACCTATGTTCAAAAGAGGCCCCAAATGGATCCAAAGCCACTCAAGCATCACAATCCTACCAGAATGCTGTGATCCTCAAACTAGTTTAAGACAATGAGGCGATACCCTGATCAGTATAGGGAAAGATGCGGAAGACATTGTGATGCGAAGGGTTAATTAGCTTGAACAGTGTAGATGAGCGTGATGCCTGCCGAAGCCAGAGCAGCGTGGAAGAAATTCACAATGTCCGCTTCCAAGCTTGTTTTCTTTTGACATTCCGTAGATAAATTTTATTTGCAGCTGCATGTGTGAGAAACAGGCTGTGAAGGAGATTCAGTCTCAACCTTGAGAACGAGACCACAGTAAAAGGTGGAATGAAAACAATGGCCAGGGAATGGCAAGGCAGCCAAGAGACATGTACTGATAACATAGCTAGAAAATACTGGAAGGGGATAGAATCCAAGCTTCAGCAACACTGAAAGGTGGGTGAGGGAATTGAAGCTCGCAGATGGAGTTGTGAAACTGTCATCTTCAGACCCAGAGCTGCCTCCCTGTTTTGGTGTTCCAAGACCGTGACGCTCGAGGGAGAGAGAGGTCCAAGCGGGTGGTAGAGGGCTTCCAAGCATTTCGTGGACTAAGTTAAGTTCCACCTAGGGATGAAAGGCTTTTGTTTCTCTGCTCTAATAATATGATTGATTATTATGCTTGCACTGTGTTTATAATCTGAGAAATTCAGCTTGTTTATAGTTTTTTTCTTACTGAACATCGTAGTGTGAGTCTGCTACAGTAATTGAAATATGCATTTTAGTGTGCAGTAAATCAAAGCTTATCTGAAGGATTCAACTCGTTTATATTCTGCTCCCTGAACATCGTAGTGTATCACATTTTGGTATACAGTTATTCCAAGTTTATATCTGTCAATGAACTCTTTGTTCAGATGTATACATAGATGTTCTTTGTAGTGTACTTATATATAAATAGATGCTTTTTTTATTGCTATTCTTCTTCTGTCAATGAACTCTTTGCTCATATATATACGTAGATGCTCTTTGTAGTGTACTTATATATGAATAGATGCTTTTCATTGCTATTCTTATTCCACTATTGTTGATGTGCTAAATGCCTGCATTTACTTGAAATTTTAGTAAAGCTAAATTGTATTCATAATTGGCGTGTGGTCCTTCATTGAGCGTCCTTATTGACTTATACCGAACAGGTGTCAACCAGCCACCTCGATAAGACATTTGGTACCAGAAGTGGGGTATAAGTCAATAATGCCTCTTTGGGGACGTAAGAAAAGTGAAGCAGAGAGCGGAAGGCAGCATGGGGCAGAAACCAGATCCATTCCCGGGTGGTTAGCAACTGACCCGTTCTCTGGTGTGGCAGGGCTCCTGAACCGGTGGGCAGCGCCGGTGTTATGGGAGGCATTAGATGAGAAAGTGACTCCCCTTTTAGTGGAAGATGCGGTTGAGAGTGTGAAGCTAAGAGGGGAGAAGCTGGAGCTGAAAGCAGCAGGGCAAGTGGGTTGGCTTTTCCTGTCTGCGCTCTGTACGGTATACAGGAAAACATTAACACAAGATGCAGAGATAAGAAAACTCCGGGATGAGGTTGCAGCCTTGCAGGAAAGGCAGTTACTTATGAAAGGAACTATAGAAAGCACAGTGACTAGGGGTGATCAAATGGAGAAAAATGGAGGCAAGGTACACCGCATTAGCAGTACGAGTAGCAAAACAGACAGCTGTGCAAGTGAGGGCATTGGTACGCAAAGAAAACTGGGATCCTTATACTTGGGATGGAACAGTCTCGGATAATGATGATGACTGGAATTGGGAGGATGAGGTGGAAGTATGTGTAGCAGAACTAGGTGGAGTTGGAAGTGGAGAAGGACATGTAGGTGACATTGAAGGTGAAAGGGGAAGTGTAATGGAGGTTCGCCCACTCGTGCAGAATAAATCAAAGGGAGTGAATGGTGGGCAAATACAGAATTAACGTTTGTTAAGAGATTATACACAGAGTGAATTGTTAGAGATAACTCGTATGTTTAGGCAGATGCCTGTAGAGCCCTTGTTTAAATGGTTGGTGAGATTATGGGACACTGGAGCAGATGGTACATATTTGTCGCCAACCGAACTTTTGAAAATGGGATCAGTTACTACACATGCTATGTTAGGGCAACGGTTACGAGGTGCACAGGGGCAACAAGCTTTCTCTCTAATGGGTTGGTTGATGGAAGGAGTGAAGCAATTGTACCCAACTGCTATAGATGTGGAGGAGAGTTGGGGTCCTTGGCATACGATTTCAGAGGCAAATGAACAACTGCGAGAAATGGGGATGCAGAACGCAGTGTACTCCCAACAGTTTTTAGGACCTGATGTTGAACCCGTGACAACAGGGATCAGGTCACGGTTAATCAGAAATGCCCCTCTGCATATGAAAGGTGCCTTGTTGGCTCTTCTAGGACCCGCTCAGGGAAGACCAGTGGGGGATGTGGTATTATTAATGGCACAATTAGAAGGGCTTGATAGACAAAAATCAGCAAGAGCAGTGGGGCAGGACAATAAGTATAGGAGGAGAATCTACAATAAAAGTGACCAGATGACAAATGTGGATAGATTTGTTGAATGCTGGGGTGAAGAAAGAGGAGATAGATGGAAAGCCTACCCCTTATCTGCTTAATAAATGGAAAGCATCGCAGCGTAGACAGAAAGAGAAAGAGGCATTTGATGAGAAACAGCCCTCAGCACCACCCATGGAAGAGTCTGAGAAGGAAAAAACTGAATCAGGGAAAAATAGGAAGGTGCCTGTCTCAACTCTATATCCCGACTTGTCCAGCGATGGTTGGGAAGTCCCAGACCCCTTATTATGAAGGTCAGGCCAAACCCTGGGGGTCAGAGCAGTGCAAGAGGTAATCCCCGGGGACAGGCGGCCATATGAACCTCTCATTGTTTATTGGCACAAAGGAACACAACATGTTATGGCACTGCTCGACACAGGTGCAGAAGTAACTTTGATAAATGGAAACCCTAAGAGGCTGCCAGGGAAGCGTGTGATTATTAATGGTTACGGGGGTGCAGAGACAGAGGCCAAATCTGTTAAGCTTAAATTGTCAATCGGTAAAGGACCCCTGTTCACGGCAGAAGTCTTCATAGCTGAAGTACCAGAATACATTATTGGTATGGACTTGTTACTAGGCAAAACTATTGATACGCAATGGGGAACATTTACTTTTGGTGTGAGGAGCGTACACATAAAGAAATCTAGGACAGTTCTGGTTGGGCATGCAAAGTGATGTCCATTACATGTGCCTCCTCCAAAGGAGCCGAGGTGCATTAAACAGTACTGCATACCCGGAGGTCATAAAGAGATTTCAGAAACCATACAGGGGTTGCTAGATGCAGGTGTGTTAAGGCCGGCTGTGAGCCCATTTAACTCTCCTATATGGCCCGTGAAGAAACCAGATGATACATATCGAATGACTGTAGACTATCGACAACTGAATAAAGTGGCTCCACCTTTGGCAGCCACCGTCCCAGACATCATCACACTGGTGGAACAGTTGAGAAAAGATGTGGGGGAATGGCATGCAGTGACTGATCTAGCAAACGCCTTCTTTTCAATTGATATTGATGAGGCCAGTCAAGACCAATTTGCAATAAGCTGGCAGGACAGACAATTCATATTCAGGAAGTTGCCCCAGGGGTACGTGCATAGTCCCACATTGTGTCATGGGCTAATAGCCAGAGATTTAGACAACTTCTCGGCTGGAAACACCCGACTTGCACATTACATTGATGACATCATGATCACTGGGGACACAAAAGAGCAAGCCTCAGACACGCTGGAAAGATTAATTGAATACTTACAGCAGAGGGGATGGGCTATTAACCCAAAAAAGGTCCAAGGCCCGGCACAAGAGGTGAAATTCCTGTTCGCTATTTGGTCAGGACCAGTAAAAAGAATACCACAGAAAGTGATTGATACGGTACAGCAGCTAAAGATTCCTTCAACTAAGGCAGACGCACAACGATTTATTGGTTTGATGGGATTCTGGAGACAACATATCCCTCACTTAGGATTAATATTGAGACCATTATATCAAGTTACATGAAAAAAGTACCCTTTCCAATGGGGATCTGAACAGCAAGAGGCCTTTGAGGGAGCAAAAGATGCATTACAGAATTATTTTGCGTTAGGTCCCATCACAGAAGGAGACCCGTTTGAGCTGGAAATGATAGTACAGGATGATGTAGTGATGTGGAGTTTATGGCAGAGGCAAGGAAAAAAGAGAGTGCCACAAGGATTTTGGTCAAAGAGATTAACTCCATCCATGAGCAATTATACCCCGTTAGAAAAAGAACTAGCAGGAGCATATTGGGCGTTAGTAGAAACAGAGCGCATAACTGGTGACCGGCCGGTTACCTTAAGAACACGGGTCCCCTTACTAGTCTGGATAAGCGAAGGAGGGATTGGCATTAAAGTAGGCAGGGCGCAGGAGTCTACCATCGTAAAGTGGAAATGGTATCTGCAGCAGAGGGCAAAACCGGGGCCAGCAGGAGTATCGAAGTTACAAGAAGATATGCTGGGGGCAGTGGACTTACAAGCAATGGTCCCCTCGCCAGAGCCATCTGAGATGGAGTCCTCACCATTTAAAACAGCCCCACCAGCAAAATGCATGGTTCACAGATGGTACCGCCAACCATCAAGGAAAAAGACAATGGCAAACAGTCGCATTCCAGCCTGCTACAGAAATGCTGTTGCTGCGAGGAGGAAATAATGGATCAAGTCAGCTTGCAGAACTGCAGGGGGTAGCAGCAGTGATCGAACAGGCCCCCATCGGAGAGAAAATGTTTGTGTACACTGACAGCTGAGACACCTACCAAGGACTAGTAAGCTGGGCCCGACTTGGCGCAAGGATGGATGGAAAATCAAAGGCACCCCCATTTGGGGAGGCGAGCAGCTATGGGAAGAGATGTGGGAGAAAGGGCAAAAATGTCAAATCTATGTGTGACATGTGGACGCCCATTGCCCATCAGACACCTCACTTGCATCTCTATTCAACAACACCGCAGATCAGATGGCCAAAACACGAACAGTGATCATCAATGAGGAGGCTGAAGCTGCTCTAGCAAACTGGGCCCATGCAACATCGGGACATCTAGGAGAGAATGGCACTTATGCAAGGGCACAGCAACGACAGATTCCAGTTACTAAAGAACAGGTCCAACAAGCAGTAAAAGAGTGCCCCACATGCAACCAGATAAGACAAATGCCCCTGCAAAAGAAGACTAGCGGCCATATCAGAAGAGGAACCGCAGCCGCTACAGTGTGGCAATTGGACTATATGGGGCCGCTACCAAAGGAAGGAGGAAAAAGCTGCGTATTGACCATGGGGGACACCTACTCTGGCCTTATGTTGGGTATGCCCTGTAAGTCTGCAGACCAAAAGTCCACTTTGCGAGGGCTAAACTACCTGATAAAACATTATGGGGTACCTGATGAAATCCAAACAGATAGGGGCACACACTTTTCAGGGAAAACAGTGCAGGATTGGGCGCAGGAACAGGGAATTCGGTGGATTTTGCACCTTAGTTATTATCCACAAGCTGCAGGCATGATTGAGAGATATAACAGATTGTTGAAAGAACAGCTAAAAAGGTTATCAGCACATCAGACTCTAAAAGGATTGAGTAGTAATTTAGACAGAGCCTTGTTCGAATTGAACAATAGACCAGTTGGGCAATAGACTCTTTTCATTCGGATGACAGGGCATGATAAAGAAATCACCCACACATTGATTGCCTGGAAAACAGACCCTCGAGCTCGATTACCTTTACAGGCTACTTTCGGCAGTATAGGACTGGACCTGTTTGCTCCAGAGGATGGAGAAATACCCGTAGGACAGGTGAAGACTGTTCCACTAGGAATAGGAGTGAGAGTACCACCTGGAACTTATGGTAGAATTGCCCCTCGATCCAGCCTAGCCATCAAGGGAGTGTCGGTGCTAGAGGGAGTCATAGACCCAGATTTTAGAGGAGAGGTTAAAGTAGTATTACTGAACCAAGGAGATGCTACTGAATCGTATAAAGCACATGACAGACTTGCCCAATTGATTTGTGAACAAGCGTATACCCCCCACATTGAAGAAAGATCTGCCCCCCCGAAAACACTCAGAGAAGTGAAGGAGGATTTGGAAGCACAGGAAGAAGAGTATGGGTGCATCATCCAGGGAAAAAGCCAGAGGCAGGAGAGATATTGAGTCAAGGGGTGGGGAGTACGTATATTGTACTTTTGAAGAATTCTAATGTACCTGTATTTGTACCTGCAGTGAGACTTACCCCACGGTCGTAAATTATGACATCTGCATCGATGACGTGGTTCCTGTTTGCGGTCATGATTATAACCGGAAAAAGTATATTAGTCCGACCAAATGTGGCAGAGAATGTCATCACGTACCTTCATGTCACTTGTGCACCTCAAGCCGCTAATGTAACTGATGACCAGGGAAATGTTTCACTTTGCAACGTGAAGGTACATGGAGGCAAGTGGATGGCTGCCAAAGCTGTAACCTGGAAGGTAACTGGACAGCAAATCCGACATGCCAACGGACTGAACGAGTTGCAGGGAATGCCCGCAACGGTACAGGCTTTGAATTATATGCTAAACATGATATGTAAATATTGTGATACCATTGTAACTTTTACACCAGTACAGACATATCCGTGTAGATCTTATGATTGTTCTAACAAACAATATATTTTACCAGGACATATGGTGGTTGTTACAATGACTAATAGAACTAAAGGAGTTTGATACTCCAAACCGGCTGCCTTTATGTTTTATGTAGCCGAAAGACGCATGGTCAACAATTTAGGCAACGTTTCCATAGTTCGATATAGAATAGGATGTAAGCGAGCTTTGCATGCAAGCATAATTAACCATATTGTGTTACAGGTAACTATTGCCAAGGGGAATGTCTCTAAGTATGATCCATTATGCACACCATGGACACTACAGTTATGGCCCTTGCCGAAGTTACGCATCAGAAGAGATCTAGGATCCATGATAGCCGGGGCCACCGGAATTGGGGTAGGGGCCCTGAACGCTTTTGATATTTAAGCCATCAGGAATAAGCTAACTTCTACAGGATATAGTACAGGGGAGGCCATAAAAGTAATTTCACAATGGGGGCCCACTCACTCACAAGAAGTATGGAAGGTTCTGCGTGGGTTGTATCGTGATTGGCAATGGCATAATTTCACTTATGAACAATTTGGAAAAAGCTTTCAAAGCACCCAAACAATGTCCAAAGGAATTCAGTGCGTACTATGGCAAAGCATTGTTAATCAACAGTATGAAGACTTCAAAGCGGAATGGGGACAGCTTCAAGGTGAATATTGGAGACAACAATTGCATTTGCCTGAGGAAATATGGGTAAAGCCCATACAATTTCATTGTGAGGGAAAGATGTGTTATGCTCATTTTGATATAGCTAGAAGTGATCTTCCTCCTGCAATATGGTGCCCCTTTATATTGCTCCCTGTAGTAATAGGTGAAGAATGGTGGATACCTCACACTGACAAAAAATGGATTAATCAAACAAATCACGCCTTAGATCCCACTAGATGTGCAGATTAGTCTAAGGGGTGGGTATGTACCCACACTGGACAGGCGCTAGATCCATGTCTTCACACAATACCAGGAGAATGTGAATGGGTACCTTATCCTATTAATGGCACAGACTTATATCAGATAGGATCAGAGAGTATATGTTCACGTTACTAATCATCCCTTACTTATTAACGGATTTGTACAAACCACCGGAGAGCAGGTAATGTGTATGTGCAATATTACCAGCATTATTGACATAAGTACTCACATCCTATACCGACCGACTAAGTTCACCACAACCACATTACAGATGCAAATGCAAGCACAGTTAGAATGGAACATCCCGCTTGTTGTGAAGCTACCTAGACTAGAGGCAATCAGGCGCTACGCACAAATCACATTTGCTAAATTCGACATGGCAGCTAAATATACAAGGATACCGCCATACAGATGACCATAGACGCCAAACAGCTTATGCACACTGCTTCACGCATCCAGCAAGTAACTGAGCACCATTGTTATGACATCTTCTTAGGTTGGGTACCAGGAGCTGCGAAGACGCTAAATATAGTGTTACATCCGCTAATCTGGTTATTGATTGTCTGTGTCATGCTAATGATTATACAATCACAAACCAGCTTTATACTAAAATGCAGGCGCTTAGAATAATGCTAACACGTATTCGTAGCAATCTAGCTAGCGAAGTGTTACAATAAATACGTCTGGTTTAGCAAGCATCGTGCTCATCTAAGGGGTGGAGTGATCAGTGTAGGGAAAGGTGCGGAAGACATTGTGACGCGAAGGGTTAATTAGCTTGAACAGTGTAGATGAGCGTGATGCCTGCCGAAGCCAGAGCAACAAGGAAAAAATTCATGATGTTCGCTTTCAAGCTTGTTTTCTTTTGACATTCCGTAGATAAACTTATTCACAGCTGCATGTGTGAGAAACAGGCTGTGAAGGAGATTCAGTCTCAACCTTGAGAACGAGACCACAGTAAACAATGGATTGAAAACAATGGCCAGGGAATGGCAAGGCAGCCAAGAGACATGTGCTGATAACATAGCTAGAAAATACTGGAAGGGGATAGAATCCAAGCTTCAGGTTATTTAAACACTGAAAGGTGGGTGAGGGAATTGAAGCTCGCAGATGGAGTTGTGAAACTGTCATCTGCAGACCCAGACCTGCCTCCCTGTTTTGCTGTTCCAAGACCGTGACGCTCGAGGGGGAGAGAGGTCCAAGCGGGTGGTAGAGGGCTTCCCAGCATTTCGTGGACTAAGTTAAGTTCCACCTAGGGATGAAAGGCTTTTGTTTCTCTGCTCTATTATTATGATTGATTATTATGCTTGCACTGTGTTTATAATCTGAGAAATTCAGCTTGTTTATAGTTTTTTTCTTACTGAACATCGTAGTGTGAGTCTGCTACAGTAATTGAAATATGCATTTTAGTGTGCAGTAAATCAAAGCTTACCTGAAGGATTCAACTTGTTTATATTCTGCTCCCTGAACATCGTAGTGTATTACATTTTGGTATACAGTTATTCCAAGTTTATATCTGTCAATGAACTCTTTGTTCAGATGGATACATAGATGTTCTTTGTAGTGTACTTATAGATAAATAGATGCTTTTTTTATTGCTATTCTTATTATGTCAATGAACTCTTTGCTCATATGTATACATAGATGCTCTTTGTAGTGTACCTATATATGAATAGATGCTTTTCATTGCTATTCTTATTCCACTATTGTTGATGTGATAAATCCCTGCATTTACCTGAAATTTTAGTAAAGCTAAATTGTATTCATAATTGGCGTGTGGTCCTTCATTGAGTGTCCTTATTGACTTATACCGAACAGGTGTCAACCTGACACCTGGATAAGACATACCCTCTAACCCTTTTGACCAGGGTAATGAATGGAAGTAAATATATGGTCAAAGCAAGGGGGAAGTACTCCTAGACTTCCACAGTAATCTATTAATGGATCCATTACAAATATACAATCTATGTAGCATAAGTAGTGTTTTATTGCTTTTAGTTTCTTTTTACATTTTTTGCATAAGAGAAGATTGTATTTATGTTGGTAGATGCTCCTAATTCAAAACACACAGTGAAAGTGAATATTGTTAAAGGAAGTGAAGGTGATATATACAATATATACAGAAAGTGGTTGAAGAATAATATGGACTTCTAGCGGCTCAGTCAATCCAGGAAGCCCTGCAGTCACATAGAATTTCTTTACTATTTTAATCCACATTCAAAATCATGTCGACGTTTCGACCCCATATGTAGACATAAATCAATAGTGGGTCATCATCAGGACTCTGCTCGGTAGCACCTAGGGATAGTGTAAATATCCATATTAATGAAGGCATGTTTAATTAGTCCAACTAATTTAATTTGTAGGTGGGCCAAGAATAAGCACTCACTTAGCGAATCCAGTGGAGGATTAGTATCTTCTGATCAGGGGCGTCTTCCTAATGGGAAAATGATATATACAATTGTACCCTATTTATCATTGTGTAGTGGAAGATATACTCATCATGAAGATGTCAGTGATTACTTACATGGTCAGTAATTCACTCTAAAATGACGAATTGATGAAGCTTGGTCTAAGGATGTCAATCCAAGTTGTGTAGTATTCTGTGGGATGTTGTCTGGGTAATTTCAGCCGCAAGACAGCCGTGCAACAATCTAGGTTGTGGGCTCACGGTATCTAAAAATCATAAAGTAAATAAAGGTGGCCTAAGTATAGGTTTTTAAGGGTGGAGCAGCTGTACAAGGCTGTGTGTATGAGCACTTACTTGTAATTATTGATTTGGGACGTCCACTCGTGTAGCCGGGATTCTTATTAGTAAGTCGCACATTTGTCCGACGTGTCGACTTAAAAGGAAAAAGCCTCCATGTTGAAAGGAGCAAGCGCTCCTACCAATATTCCCCCCGTGTGGTCCACCGGCAGCAAGTGTAGTAATGCTGTCAGTGCGGAACAAAGAAAGGGGATATCGTGGATTCCCTTTCTGGTCCGGCAAAATGCGCGTTTTAGAATCGCGCTCTGTTGGTGTGGTGTATGCGGGAAATTATCCCGAAGTATAGGAGATCGTATAATTTAAAACAATCTGATTTTCTGTCTTTTGGAACCAACCTTCTGAGTACAAAGGGCCAGTTCTGGATGAATCTGGTGGCAGATCTATCTAAAAAGTCCTGTGTGACGTATAGGAGCAACAGTACATACGGATGATGTTTTTTTATATGCATGGAAAAATCTAAGTGCATCAGTCGTATAGAGCATAAGAAAATGTCTTAAAACAAGATATCTAATGATTAGGGTGCCCCTCTTATCTGCGATCCGTTAGTGCATCTGTAGGACAGATGATATGGGGTCATATGCACATATAAAACCATAAATGAAAAACCTCATGTGTTCTAGTCTATGTTTGGAACATGTGTATCTTTGTCCCATGGAAAGGTAAAAAAGAGTGGCAAAGGTCCCTCATGTATTGGTAGTGGTTACGAATAGTGGTCAATGTGAGTGCCCAATCTATAGGAAACCTAGCAAGAATCGGGAATGGTGTAGGATAATAAGGAGGCGTGACGCCAATCTTCTATGGTGTTTAATCCCTCATTGATGGTGCCACATTTTTCTATGCAAAATAATTCTCACTTAGTCAAGATATAGGGGGTCATTACGACCCTGGCGGAAGGCGGAGAACCAGCGGTAAGACCGCCAACAGGCTGGCGGGGTTTCCTTGTGGGATTATGTCATCCGTCGGTTCTCCGTTCTGCCCGCCGGACTGGAGACCTGGGTCTCCAGCCCGGCGCCCATCACTATACCGCCGGCGGTATTTTGACCCGGCTTACCGCCGCAGATTTCCTGCAGTTTGAACCGCCATAAAATCCATGGCGGTAAGCACTATCAGTTCCTTCCCTGGCACTGATAGGGGTCTCCCCCACCCCCACCCCTGCCCCGACTCACTCCCCTACACCCCCCACCACCCCTGCCAACCTCCAAAGGTGGCAGGGCACCCCTCCCCACCCCGACCCCCTACAGCACATAACTCACACACATGCGACACGCATGCAGGCACCACCAACACACACACACCCTGACATACATGCCAACATCCACACACACAGTCAGACACGCACACCCACATTCAAACATACACGCACACATCCATACAGACATACCCACAGACATACACGCACTCATTCCCATACACACAACACCCCCGCAAGCATACACGCACTCACACACCCCCTCTACATACACACACGCACACCCCCATGCACGCACACAACACCCAATACCCCCCCAACCCCCCTCCCCTAACGGATGATCGACTTACCTGTTCCGTCGATCCTCTGCGAGGGGACGGGAGCCATGGGGGCAGCTCCGCCGACACCACACCGCCAACAGAACACCGCCACGGCGAATCACAGGATATGATTCGCTGGGCGGTGTTCTGTTGGCATGGCGGTGGAGGTGGAGCAACCTCCACTTCCCCGCCTCCCGCCAGTATGGCTGTTGGCGGCTCTCCGTCTGTAAAGGGACGGAGAGCTGCCAACGGTCATAATAGGCCGAGCGGCAAACCGCCTGCACAGGTGGTCTTCTGTACGGCGGTCCCTCGGCGGTCTTGAAAAAAGACCACCGAGGTCGTAATGACCCCCACTGTCTTCTATCTCTTGGACACGATGAGCTGGATACTTGTGTGAAAAATAGCATTAAATTGAACAGGAGCGAAGACAGAGGTGTTGTCCAGAATGCTTTTGCCTGTGTCTAACTGAAATATGTATTTATAGATAGCTGCTATTTTCAGTTGGTTAGAAGCCTTAGAAGTTTCATTTCCTTGAGTAAATATAGATGACAATTGACAGATTGAGCAAGCTTGTGTGCTGCATGGGACCAATGGCTTTAGTGAACCATGTGTGGACTCCTTATAATCTTTGAATGATATCCTGGCCTTGTATGCACGGATGCATGCCTGCATGAGGGGGGTATTATTGGGAACTGTGGATTATTCTTTTAAGGACACTGTGGCATGGTTGTCGAGGCTTAGTTATTGAATTTGTATTATGACGATGCTGTATTAAAGCTTGCTGAGTTTTCCTGACTGTCGTTCTTTGTATGTTGTATTGGTTGATTGCCAATATATATATATGCAGTGGAATTTGGGTGAATGTGATTTTGAGTAATGCATTGTGATAGGTATGTGTTGGAAATTATCCTTCCTGCAGGCTTTCCTCTGTCTTTTCGGCTTCCGACCTCCTGTTTTCATCTTGTGCTGAACTTAATTTTTGTTGGCTTTAGGACCCTGAGCACTTTGCCACTGTTGCCTAGTGCTAAAGTGCAAGTGCTCTCTGTCTATAATGGATTGGAAATTGGCTTATCAGTAATTGGCATATTTGATTTACTAGTAGTCCCTAGTAAAGTAAAGTACACTAGAGGTGCCCAGGGCCTGTAATTCAAATGCTACTAGTGGGCCTGCAGCACTGCTTGTGCCACCTACGACTCCCTCCCCTACACCCCCCACCACCCCTGCCACCCCCCAAAGGTGGCAGGCCCCCCTCCCCACCCCGACCCCCAACATCACAGAAACTCACACACACACGACACGCACACAGGCACCACCTACACACTCACACGCACACACGCCAACATACATGCCTACATACACACACACAGGCAGACACGCACACCCACTTTCACACATTCACGCACACATCCATACTGACATAGCCACAGACATACACGCAATCATTCCCATACACACAACACCCCCGCAAGCAAACACGCACTCACACACCCCCTCTAACATACACACATGCACACCCCCATGCACGCACACAACACCCAACACCCCCCAACCCCTCCCCTCACGGACGATCGACTTACCTGGTCGGATGATCTTCCGGGAGGGGACGGGAGCCTTGGGGGCAGCTCCGGCGACACCACACCGCCAACAGAACACCGCCACGGCGAATCACAGGATGTGATTGGCAGGGCGGTGTTCTGTTGGCGTGGCGGTGGAGCAACCTCCACTTTCCCGCCTCCCGCCAGTATGGCTGTTGGCGGCTCTCCGTCCGAAAAAGGACGTAGAGCTGCCAACGGTCATAATAGGCCGAGCCACCACTGGCGGTCTTCCGCACGGCGGTCCCTCGGCGGTCTTTCCAAAAGACCGCCGAGGTCAAAATGACCCCCATAGTCTTTGTCACCTCCCCTTGGTCCCAAGGAGATGTATTTGTACAATTTGCTATTTCATGTCATCACATTTGTGTTGCATCGCTTCATAGTGTTCAACCAGTGGTGCTCCCACTGTTTTACATTTGATTCTGCTTTTGTGTTGCAGGATTCTGAATTTGACCTTCTGCGTTGTTTGTCCAATGTATAATAACATGCAGGAGCAACAGATTGCGTAGATTACATCCTGTGTGTTACAATTAGTAAACGTGGATAGTGGAAATATGTATTCTTTATGGCAAAATTCCATTGTATTGATGCTCATTTTACATGCCATTTATAGTGGCCCACAACTGCTGGTAAATCCCATAATGTGTTCACCTTTCTTTTGGGCATTTGAGGTAATAGTGCACAAGTGAGAGTATCCTTTAGATTCCTCCCTTTCTTGAAAAGGAATAGAGGAGCTTCTTGCGTATGGAGATGTTCTTTAATTAGTTCCCAAAGGTGTGGAATTATTTTCTTGATGTCATTGCTGGCCGGGTTGTATGTGGTAACGCACGCTAGCCTGTTACCATCCTGTTTACGGGTTTTGGGTTCTAAGAGAGCTTCTCTGTGATTGTACCAAGCTCGTTTCATTGCTCTTTTGACTAGTATTTTAGGGTAACCCCTCTCCAACAGTCTTTTGCTAAGGATGTCGGATTCTCTGAAATAGTCTGATCTCTTTGTACAGTGTCTCCGAATACGTAGGAACTGGCCAAATGGGAGATTTTCTCTCAGGCTTCTCGGGTGGTGGCTAGAGTAGTGTAATAGTGTGTTTCTCTCTGTTGGTTTTCGATGTAGTGTGACAAAGAGTTTGTCTCTATCAACTCCTATTTTGAGATCTAGAAAGGTAATGCTCTCTCGGTTGGACTCTACTGTATGGTAAACTGGATATCTTTTTATTTGTCAATTAGCCAAGTGTGAAATTCCTGGAGTTGGATAATCAATCCATGCAAATGAGCAATACATCATCAATGTATCTCAACCATTTCCATATATGGCGTAGGAAAGGATTTGTTTGGTTAAAAATATTTTGAGTCTCATATTCTGCCATGTAAAGGTTCGCCAAGTTCGGTGTGAAGGCAGCTCCCATGGCCACTCCCTTGGTCTGGTGGTAGTAGTTGTTATTGAACAAAAAATAGTTTTTGCCCATTGCTATTTCCATCATGGAAATTAAGAACCAAGTAGGTACCTGCACTGGTTGTGTGCAGGAATCAAGCACTTTGGTTAGTGCTCTTAGGGCTCGCTGTTGGGGAATGTTGGTATACAGGGATTGTACATCCATTGTGACCAATAGATCAGTTTTGGAAGAACATTCTAGCCCTTCATATAGCATGATTACGTGCATACTATCTCTGATATATGCTTTTGTTAAGGGCACAATTGGTTTGAGGAAAAAGTCAAGGTATTGGCACAGTGGTTCTAATAAGAAGCCACATCCTGATACAATGGGTCTACCCGGTGGGTTTTCCAAACTCTTGTGTATCTTAGGTAAAGTGTATAGTACGGGGATGCGGGGATCTATTTTATTTAGAAATGGTATTCCTTTTTAGACACATAGGGGGTCATTACAACCCTGGCGGACGGTGTTAAAGCGGTGGTAAGACCGCCAACAGGCTAGCGGTCTTTTTTTTTGTATTATGACCGGCGGCCACAGCACCCTGCCCCTGGGGACAAAGCATAATGGAGCACAGGTCAGCAGAGCCTAGCAGCCGGCCAGCACAAATTGGATGCAGGCAGATGGCAGTTCCTTACAGTGACCAAGCAGGTCACAGGTCAGCACTGCAGCAGCAGTCCATGGCAGTTCCTGGGGAGGCCATCCAGCATTCTGTGTCCAGTTCAAGGTAACTTCCAAGAGTTCCCAAATTGTGTGGAAAATTCCCCTGTACTTATACTCAGTTTTACAGTGTGTCGACAAAGGAGGGGAGAGGAGGTTCCGACCATTCACAACTGGTTCTGCAGCACAGGCTCCAAACATCCAAACATCAGTTGGGGGTAAACTACTCTATTGTGTGAGGCCAGGGCACAGCCTTTACAAATGCAAATGCCTTTAAAAATGCCTCTCCCTTCCCTCAGCCCAGGAAGACTATTCAGCCTGCAGATGCACCTCTGTGACACCTCCACCCTCCCTGTGTACAGGCTGTCCGAAAAGTATGCACAAAGCCCAACTGTCCCTCTGCCCAGATGTGGATTGGAGTCAAGCTGCAAAACACCAGAGTCATAAGCACAGAGAAATGCTCACTTTCTAGAAGTGGCATTTCTGTAATAGTACATCACCATTACAACCATTTTTTTTCATAAATTTGTTTATTATTAAAGTTTTATTACAACATTACATCATATATATGAATCATCAACATTTTAATACAATGCGTTGTGTAGCATCAGTAGTGCCAACCACTATTCGACTGAGATATAACATGGCATTGCATTATAATTTACAGCATACCCTGCAAACCGCTCATATGCTTGGCCTTTTTTCCTGGGCCATCTACAGACTGTGTCCAGCAGCGCTTACCCGTTTAAGATACTCTACCAGTGCTCTCTTAATATGCCTTTGTGAACTTAGAGGGGGGCACTCTGCATAACATCTATTGGTGAGTGCGTCACTTGTGCAACGCTTTTTCAACCATAGAATTGTGGATCGAGTGTCATTGTTGAGTAGACAGATGTTATTAGCTCTGTATGAACTAATCATGTAAACTAATAACAACTACTGGTTGCAGACATCTGTACTATTATTTTCCACACATTTGCTTCCCGATCAGGCTGAGGGCTAAACTGCATCATTTCAGCATGTCAGCGGAGAGGTTAGGTCAGGCGCCAGGTTCAATAAACTGTGCCTTACTGTCTTCTAGCAGTGCATCAGAGCTCACTAATTCCCACACTTAATCTCTCAGCGCAGCACAACATTCCCCTAATGGACACTCAGACGAACTAATCCAAACCTCCTTCCTATGGATCCCCGCCCACGCCCCGCAATCTTATCACCAGCACTTCCTAGCCGGTCGAAGCCGAAACTGGCGCAGTCCAAGCACCTCCTCCCTCCTCAGTGCTGCACCTCCTGCTCCCGCCCATACCTCGAGGGAGCGTCTCCAGACCTGCACCGGCAGAGGGTCCGGCGACTTCCACCTATGAGTCACCAGCCGCTTCGCCACAGTGAGCCCTAGGTCCGTGAAGCGCACCTCCGCTCTGTGTCGCTTACTTCTAGGGAATAACCCCAGTATGCACGCCTCCCAAGTGAAAGGGATCTGTCGAGCCGTGCAATCAGACAGACTATCAATTACCACCCTCCAATAGGAGCACAAACTAGGACAGGACCACACCATATGTAACAAGTCTGCGCCAACCTTATGACATCGGGGACAAGCCGCACCCCGACGGGCAAAGTATTTGTTCACACGGGTTGGTGTAAGGTAGGCTCTGTGGTCCAAATAGTACTGTATGAGGCGAAATCTGGAATTACGGGGTATGTTAAGGTGTCCGGGAGGTCTGACCTCCACTGCGCCTCCGCAATTGGACCGCCTGCATCCACCTCCCACGCCGCACGCAGCGCCTCACTCTCCAGGGCAGTGTGAATTTGCAGCGCATCTGCAAGCCAATGAATCAAGCGACGACCCCGACCCATCACTTGTAAATATTGAATCAGTAAATGAGTGGGAGGAGCTACAGAGATATCTCCCCACCCGATACACAGGGCCGTAACAAGGAGTTGTATAGTAGGAACTGACCGGGAGGCAGCCCCAGGTCCTGAAGCCTAGCGAACGGGAGCAACTGACCCTCCTCATAATGATCGCCCAACGTGCACAGTTCTACTTTGTGCTACGCACGCAATTCAGAGTCCGACGTGACCCTGGGGCCCCGCGGTGTGCCCGACAGTGCTAAGGCCGGCGCAAATGGGACCACCTGTCCCGTCAGTCGAAGGGATCTACGAAAGCATCTATGGGCCACTCTGAGGAACAACTGTTGTGGAGTCGCGCACGTGTGAGCGGGTGGAACAGGTGCTGAACCTGCAGCAGTGACCAGGGACCTCTCTCTGATGCTGTGTCAGCCAGCTGGGAATCCGCCAGCCACTTGGATACCCACTGAAGCTGGGCCGCCAGGTAGTAGTGCTCCCGGTTAGGGACTACCAGGCCGCCCCTATCGGGCGGCAGGTACAACTTCTTTAGAGCAACTCTGCATCGGCCACCGTTCCAGATAAAGTCTCTCAGCCCTGTTTCCAGGGCCCTAAAGAAACCAGGAGGAACATAGTGTGGGAGGTTGGAGAAAAAATAGAGCAGGCGCGGCAGGATGACCATCTTCAGGAGTGCTATTCTGCCCGCCACCGATAGCAGCAGCGTCCTCCATAACGACATTAGAGACCTAACCGAGGACACCGCTTTTGTGAGGTTGCCCTCAAGCAAATCCTCCTCACGACGGTAGATTCGGAAGCCCAGATACCAGAACGTGCATGGCTGCCACAGAACAGGGCTCCCGGCCAGACTAATCCCGGGGTCCGAGAGTCCCGGATCAAAGGGAAAGAGGCACGACTTAGACCAGTTTAGTCTAACGCCGGATAACATTGCAAAGCATTGCAGGAGTAGCCCAACCTCCAGCGGGATCTGCATGACATCTCTGAAGTACAGAAGGAGGTCATCAACATACAACGACACTATTTGCAGACCGTCCCCAAGAGGGATTCCCCAGTCAGTCCCATTTCCACACAGGGCCACCGCCAGAGGCTCCATGGCGAGTGAAAACAATAAAGGCGAAAGAGGACAGCCCTGCCTCGTGCCTCTGCACACACGAATCGGCTCCGATATCACAGACCCCAACTTTACCCGGACCTGTGGTTAGGTGTATAACAGTTTAACCAGGCGAGTAAAGGACGGTCCCATACCAAATCGCCGCAACACTCTGAACAGGTAGGGCCATTCCAGGGAGTCAAAGATCTTTTCCAAATCTAGGACAAGGCAGCCCGCCCTCTGCCAACCCCGCCCTGAGTACTTGATGACCCGGAACAACCTTCTAATATTGTGCGAGGTGTCTCTCGCCGGGACAAACCCGTTTTGATCAGGGTGGACTAGACATGGCACACTTGGCGCCACTCGCATCGCCAGCACCTTGGCTAATATTTTGTAATCAGTGTTCAGCATTGCCAGGGGCCGGTACGATCCCATCTCCACAGGGTCCCTCCCAGGTTTGGGAAGGGAAACCAACAGTGCCTCCCTTTGAGTGGCTGACAGACAACCCCTCCGTTCAGCTTCCTCATACACACGAAGCAACCTGGGTGCCAACTGCAGCGCGAAGGCTTTGTAAAAGTCAACTGGCAGACCATCCGGACCCGGCGTTTTACCGGATGCAAGTTCACGAATACTAGACTTTATCTCTTCAAGGTCAAGAGGTGCCTCAAGTGCCTTCACTTGTTCGCCCCCTAAGCGCGGCAGTTCCACTTCGGTGAGAATTGCGGTGGAGGAGTCGTCCCCAGGAGGGGTCCCTGAGGCATAGAGTGCCCTGTAATGCCTCGCAAATTCAGCTTGTATCGCCCCGGGTGCGTGTACCAGTCCCCCCGCCTGAGAACGGATCTCTACTATCTGCCCCCTCTCACTATCCCGGCGGATCAACCAAGCTAATAGTTTAGCAGCTTCATTGGCCGAAGCATGAGTTCTCGCAGAGTGCGCAGCGTAGTTCAAACATCGCAGGCGCTCGAGGAGCGACAGGTGCTCAGCGCGTACCGCTGTTAGTGTCGAATTCTCAGTCTGACTGCCAGTTACCTCCCCCTCCGGTCGTAGCAGAACTCACACCACCCGGGTCAGGTCGCGTTCAACGGAACGACGCAGATTACATTGGGTCCCCAAACAATGCCCCCGGACGAAAACTTTGAATGCGTCCCACTCCACCAAACTTGACGAGGCCGTGCCATCATTGAGCTCAAAATATTCCGGGATCGCAGCACTCAGTGACGCTCTGAACGAAGCATCTTCTAACAGTTCCGGCCTCAGCCTCCAGGTAGGCACAGCCGGACGGGAGGTCTCCCAGCTCAGGCTCACGAGCAGCGGGCTGTGGTCCGAATGAGTGCGCCCCAAGTAGTCCGTGCTCCCTATTACGGAGGCTAGGTTAGCAGTGCAGAGCATTCTGTCTAAGCGTACATGAAGGGAGTGTGGGGCAGAGTAGAAGGAATAGACCCTATCCTGCGCATGCCGCTGCCGCCATATGTCTACCAATTGCCAATGCTGTGTCCAGGTCACCAGACCGCGCGAGGCAGTCACCACTGGAGACGTGGGCAATGGGGAAAGGATCGGTCCAGGTCCACATCAAGCACACTATTGAAGTCTCCACCCAGCAGTCATGGGAGGTCGCTCCAGCCTGCCAAATGCTGAGACAGGCCATGTAGAAAGGATGTCTGGTCTATGTTCGGAGTACATATGGAGCCTAGTACAACAGCATGACCCGCCAACCTCCACTGAACCAGCACAAATCTACCCTGCGGGTCCGCGATCTGCTCCTCTGCTGCAAAGGGAGTGCCAGCTCTAATCCAAATCAGCACGCCCCTAGCATACGCTAAGTGCCCTGCCGCGTACAGTTGCCCTCTCCAGTGTTGACGCAGGCAGGGGATCTCCAGTGCCACCAGGTGTGTCTCTTGCAAAAATGCCAAATGGATTGAGTGCCTTCTAATATGGGAATAGATAGTGTATATCGCCGCTTGGGAGTATGTATGCCTCTCACGTTCCATGTAATCGCCTTATATGAAGACATATCATAGGTGACAAAACATCCTTCATCTCCCACCTCCCCTCCCCTCCGCATAGCACCATCCCGACATTTACCCACACCCAGCTATCGATCGGCTATGTAATAGACGCCTTCCAGCAGAACCAAAACATAACTAATACCATTAGAGCAGATAGACAACAGGTCACTGCCCAAACCCAACAACGAAAACAGTAGCGTGCAACCACACAACCACACATAATGTGTCTCCACTAATAGGAGGATGGGGTAGGCCAACCACACAGAGGAGCAATTCCAACACAAGCCATGCTACCCGGCTATAGCAGATAACAGAACAGTCGAGGGGAGCATAGGGGGAGGTCCACATCTTTCATCCGCAAGGAGGCGCAGCGCACGAGAAAGGGCATCATGTCATCGGCCGCACACACGACCAAACAACATCCGACACTCTCTCCCATCAACCGGATCCACCCCCAGTTAATTTCCTTAATCATACTGATGGGGATCTAGTTAACCAACAGAGGTGTTCCAGCAATGTACAATTTCTACATACAACTCAATAATCTTTTAAAAGAGCTAATCTGCTGTGGCCGGTGTCACAGGGGGGCCCACGGCAAGGCCCAACTCTGACAGGTGATCCGGCGTAACAGGTCGATCACTAGCCAGCTGTGAAAGTTCAGTGTCCGATTCTGATGCCAGAGGGGACTCACTTATCGCCGCAGCAAAATGAATTGCCTCTCTTCTCTCTTGCATTAATTGTTCTAAATCTGGCGCGCACGTCACAGGACTAGCTCGGGCTTCACCTCTCCTCCGGACACGCCTGGTCCGGCTGCGCCTGCCTCAGGGCACCGGCACGGTCCGCTCCGCAACTCCACTTGTGGCCAGCCCTGATGACTCAAGCCACTCCCATGCCGCCTCAGGTGTGGTAAAGAAGTGTGACTTGTTCTCCGCCACAACACGCAGCTTGGCAGAGAATAGCAAAGAGTAATTTAAGCTGAGGGATCTGAGCTTGTGCTTCAGAGGCAGGTAGGAGGCCCGGTCGCTCTGCCCCGCTAGGGTATAGTCCGGAAACAGCAAGATCTGCGCGCCATCCACCCGGAGGGGTGAGGCAGTCCTCACAGTTCGCAGTATAACATCTCTGTCTGCGTAGTGGAGGAGACGGATGATGAATGGGCGAGGAGCACTCCCCGGCGGTCTCGACAGCGTAGGAATCCGTTGGGCGCGCTCCACAGAGAAGAAGGGAGTTAGTCCTCCCATTGGTACCAGCCCTCTCAGCCAGTTCTCCGAGTAGGCCACTGGGTCCTTGCCCTCTGCGCCCTCCGGAAGGCCCACAACTCTAATATTATTCCTCCTGGAGCGACCCTCTGCATCTTCCACTCGACGCTCTAACTCCGCCACCCGTGCCTGTACATCCTCCATCTCTGATTTCAGACGGGAGGCCGACTGCGTCAGTTCGTCTACTTTGGCCTCGATCTCGCCAGTTTTATCTGCCAGCTTGCGATGGTCGGCATGCAGCAGGACAAGGTCACTTGCCACCCTATCTATCTTGGCTTCCAGCAATGCACGGGCGCGCTCCAGTGAGTCTCCAATGCGCTCCACTGCAGTAAGAACTGTGTCTAATTTCTGACTATCTTGTGCCACCGAGTCCTGTGATTTCCCAGCTCTGGCACCAGAGCGCAAGTGCCCCGTCCCAGCCATGCTCCAGGTCACAAGTAGTCTCCATCTGCTCCCAAGTCTCCACACACCACCTCGCCGTTCACTGTATCCGCTCCACACCTCTGACCAGTCTCAGTCGAGGCGAAGGCACCAAGTGGGGGATCCACTACCCAGGAGGCGCATCCAAACGTCAGCCAGGACTACCAGGGCCCACTTCCAACTCCGCGCCGCTGATCCCCAGGTGGAGCTGTTTCCGCAGTAAACAGCACCAGGCATTGTCCCCCTTACGTAGCCCACTTCGTTGTTGACAGGTAGCTGGCCGCCAAGGTTTCCCTGTATCTTGCTTTCGCACGGAGGTCCAAGATAATGGGGCAGGCCGGGCCCTCTTGTCGGGGGCATCAGCTCGCCACCATCCGACAGTACGAGCAGCCCGGCCCACTGCCTCCTCACCTCCAGTCGTTCGTCACTCTCTCTGGTCTTGCGGGTCTCACCAAGAATTCACAAGTTTGCAGCAGGCCAGATAGGCCCCAGATGGATACATGTGTGCGTCGGCTGCTCCCCGGGGGCCCGACCAGACCCCGAACACTTCCCACTGGCAGCTCCCTTATTGCGCCTGAACAAAGGGCTCAGTCCTCCGGTGGACTCCCCGTTCGCCACAGTCAGAGTTTCCGCAAATGCCGTCGGGGCCTGTCCGTTCCAAGAAAATCTCCACAGGTCCAGCCTAGGCTTACTCTCTGCTCCCAGGGGGCCCGCAGGGACCGCGCGTCCGTTCCGTGTTCCTGGTCCCCCGGGGTGTTTCCTTACCTCCGCGGGGGACGGCCACCGCCGAAGGATCGTGCCTCAAGGGTGCTCCAGTCCAGGAGCGCGGTCTTCGCCGCTCGTGCCACTCCCCTCCACGCGGCCGCGCCGCCCCGCGGCCCGGTCCTGCAGGCCCGGCTCACGCGGACGCTGCTCAGCTCCGCCGCGTGTCCGCAGAGGGTCCATTCTCGGCCCCAACAGGTTGCGGGGCCGTCGGGGCTCCGATTCAGTCGCCAGCAGGGTGATGCAGCTCCCCATCCCCCTCAGATAACGAAGGATAATCTGGGCGCGACGCGGAGCTCTAGTAGCTCGCGTCCGTCATGTTAGACGGCTTGGCCACACCCCCATCATCATTACAACCATACCAAACATGCCTACGCTACCCCCCATAAATTAGACAATACCCCCTACACAGAAGGCAGAGCAATTCTAATACAATCCTATGAGAAGGCAGCACTCACAGCAATGAGCCACCAAGTTAGGCTGTTTGTCACAACCAGGACAGGTCACACAACCGGTCACATGTCATGCCTTCTACCTACATAGCACCCTGCCCATAGGGCTAGCTAGGGCCTACCTTAGGGGTGACTTACATGTACTAAAAAGGGAGTTCTGGGCCTGGCAAGTAAATTTAGACGCCAGGTCCCTGTGGCAAAAAACTGCGCACACAGGTCCTGTGCTAGCAGGCCTGAGACAGGTTTGAAAGGCTACTTCAGTGGGTGGCGCAAGCAGCGCTGCAGGCCCACTAGTAGCATTTAATTTACAGGCCCAAGGTATGGAGATACCACTGTAAAAGGGACTTATAGGTAAATTAAAAATGCCAATTAGATATGAGCCAACTATACCAACTTTAGATGGGAGAGCACCTGCACTTTAGCAATGATCAGCAGTGATAATGTGTTCAGAGTCCTAGAAACAATAGCGAGAGGTCAGAAAAAATAGGAGGAAGGAGGCAAACAGTCACAGGATGAACCTGCGACAAGGGCCAGGACCAACACCCATCCATCCATCAAACCACCTCATCCTCTCACCCACTCATCCATCCATTCAACCATCCCACTGTACATACGTTTTCTAGACAATTACTCCATCCTTTTCACTATCCATCCATCCATACACAAACATCCGTCTCTACCCCATCAATCTATCCCTACACCATCCATTCATCCATCCATCTATCATCTATCCATCCATCCATCGGTCTCTTTTATGCTCCTTTTGTCCACCTCAGTTCCAACAAAAGTATCATTTTGCCTTGGTATTTAAGAACTTTTGAGGACATGGGCCAATGATTTCTGATCCAAGTCAAACCAGCCATATAGAATAATTTAAACATTTTTGTTACACAGAGCTGCCCAGTGACACCCACCCTCTCGCTCAATCTGCTAAAGAGGTCGAGGTTGGGGGGGGGGCGGCTTCAGCTGGCTCTAGTTGATGGAGTGAAGCGACACCACACACTTTAAGCTTCAATTTGTGCTTAATAGGGACTGCTGTGTATGCTCTGGAGGAGATTGGGCGTCAGAGGCCCTCTTGTAAGGTGAACTCTGTGCTTTATAAATGCTCAAGTAGAATAGAATAGAGTGGTTCCTCACAGTGCAGATTGGTTATTTTCATGTGTACTGACACATTAGGCTTTATGACAATTGTCCTCTTTTGGGTTGATATGGGAACAGTAGCAGGCAAGAATGGAATGTAAGCTAATTTTAGTAAAAACTTACTAGTTGATTGACTACAGTGACCATAATGCATTTGGGATTTGGGCAACTGATACTTTCAATTGTGATGTAAAAATGAATTATTCCAAATGGAGCCTGAAAGACCACAGTGGAATGGAATACTTGAAGGAAAGCGTCATTAACCTCAGAGGACACACCTGATAGATATTGATGCTGGTGTGTTGTACTGTGGCCAGAAAACGGGCTTTTCTATTTCATTCTTCAGCTTTTTCTAGATTGGTGGATATTAACCAGTGGGAAGACTCCCAATGCAGCTCAAACCTCTTCCAGCGGGATGGTGTATTCAAGAACAACCAACCACTTGATAGTGTGGAAAATGCCACTTTAATGAAACAGGTGCAGAAGCTGTAATACAAAAACCTTGGGTATACGTCTTACTATCCGTCCCCTTTGCCCCTCCCCTATGTAACACGTTACAAACCAAATGTCCAATCACAATTCTCCGCACTCAAACTCCTGGCATTCAACCACTGTGCATACACCACTGTTGCTATCTTATTACATTCAGAAACTCTTCCCCGCCTGCCTCCCTGAACCATCAACTGGGTCTCAACATGACCAACGTTTCTTGCCATAACTTTCAACTTGTGTAACCCACCAGCAACAGAAAAACCGCCATAGTTTTTCTGCCCCCTTGCCATGAAACAATCTACATCCCCACTGGCAGATGCAGCGTGCCTGCCAACATGTTTCTCACCTGCATCAAGTTCAATTCAATTCTGTAAATTGACAGATGCACCCCATTGGCACAGAAAAACTGTACTGTTTCCTATTTAATATCACTGTGTTCCAAAAAAACAGCCCTTCAGCCTTACACAACTTCTTAAGTTCTCCATTTCCTTTCCTTCTTGCTCTGTCTATTACCCCAGGTTTCCTTGCCCAACTCCAGGCTCTCCTTGGCATGAACTCTGTCCACACTTTGGTGGTGCCAGACCAGAGACTTTTGATCTCCAAATAGTCCCCTTTTATACACTTTACAAGCGCCAGTCACTTCATGTGCACTCAATTGTTTTCTCCTACTGTAGATTCAGGAGCAACACATCTGGACATGGACATCCACAGGTCAACAAATTTAATTTAGGCAGTAACACATGCCATTCTGTGCTCCCTTTTTTAGACCATTTAAGGTGCACCATAGTGTCCACAAATCCACGGTGCTTTCCACCTTTCGGCATGCTGAGCCACCAATTATAAGAAGGAATGCTAACATATCTGGACTTCAATGTGCCCTCTCCCCGGTCCCACAATGCAACCAGGATGAAAACAACAACCTTAATGCAAGTTGTGCAAGTTCCATCCCAATTGCAAATAGTGCTGATGACAATCAGACGGCCATCTCCAAACATGCCTGATTTCCATCACCGACCAACCCCTGCGTTCTGCTACTGCGGTCATCTGAATCCAGAAAGCAGGCATACCAAAATCATGTGCTCGGTAACCAAGGGCACCCAAAGACTTCCTCAAAACTCTCAAAACCTGTGATGCTAAAAACAGGGCCCCATCCACATGATGAGAAACTACCCCGATTTCTTCTCTAAACCCACTCAATGCCAGCCACCAAACACATGCGCAGACACCTGCATTCGGATAAGCTCTCAACTTGATGCAAGTGCCCCTGACTGATTGATCCATTTAGATCTTGGAAGCCACTTTTGGACATCCCCGGAAAGCATCTGCCCCTCTACCATGCCAAACCCACCAAAATCAGACTCCCCTTTTTCCCCATTGATCGTTCATAACCCTACAACATCTTCCCCTACAACGCCATTCCCCCCGACCTATGCCCTATGGTGATTGCGACAAACATTTATCAATTAGATACATAATGAATTGTACCATGGTCCTGTGCCACACCGTCTCACTGTCCCACATCAAAGAAATTCCTCTCATACAAGCCCGAACGCCCTGCGGATGGATTCTGACAAGGAACCGAGGATAAGCTGTATCACTCCCTCTCACCCACAGACCACAAATGAACCAGCATTACTTCTTTCTCCTCGTGGGCCCATAGTGTAAATCCCCAGAACCTCACCCACTGAAAATGAGACAGAGCATGCAGCAATTTCATTGATCACTCCAGCAATGTGTCATGCCTTATAAGTCAGATTCGCACAAGAGCACTCTAACACAAAAATGTACAACAACTGCCAAACGTTTTGGTCGCGAGACAATTGCCGGTAGGCAGTGCTCACTATGGCCATATTGTCCACGTTAAACATAACCGTCTTGCTAGCAAAGTGGTGTCCCCACAACAAACTGCCACCACCAATGGAAAAAACCCCAGAAATGCAGTTCTCCGGTCCCCGTTCTCCGATGCCTTGGGCCATTCCTCTGCACACCACTGACCTTGCCAAAATATGCCGAAATGGTGGCCGCCGGCTGCATAAAAAAATAGCTTGATCGACCAGTCCACCTGCTCGCCCAATTCAGCCATGTGGATGCCATTGCATTCACTGAAGAATACTCTCCATACTCTCGGATTTTCACTCACCCCCACCTTGCACCTGGTGGTGTGGAAGTGATTCTCCTGCCAATGACCAATCCAAACTTCGACATAAAATTCTGCCGGCCCCTCACTGATCTGCACATGAAATTCAAATGAACAACAAAACTTGAGTGTCTTTCACCTGAACGTTAGCCCTTTCCAACATGCTGTCCATCAGTTCCATACACTTCTGCTTCTTATTCCCCAGCAATCGAATCTCCATACAGGAGGACTCAAACTCCACACTCAAACCCTGAACTGACCCCACTGTCTTTCCCGGTACCAAAGGAACACCCATGTTCTGCATCAACTCCTAAAACAACAAGAAATCGACCTGACAATCCAACCACTCTGGTGCCCCCACCAAGAACAAAATCATCCAAATAATGTGTAATGACCTTTTTCTCCACCACATGTGTGAACAACTTCTGGAGAAAGAAACTGAAAGCCTCAAACAATGACCAGGAAATCGAGCACCCGTGGTAATGCTTTGTTCACAAAAACTTCCCCCAAATACATACCTAACAACCCATTATCCTCGGGGCAAATGGGTAACAACCGAAAGGCCTACTTGACATCACATTATTCCATCAAAGCACCAGGGCCAAACTTGTTCACCAGCAGCATAGCTGTACCATGCGAGGCATAGTGCACTCTACTGCAAGCCTCCAGGATGGAATCATTTACTGACTGCCCATCTGGCCACAACAAATGCTGAATCTGCTGGACTCCCCAGGCTCCTTCTTAGATCTCACCCCAATCGCTATACCCATAGCTTTGTCAATGGCCAGTCATCAAACTGCCCCTCCATCCTCCCTTCGCTCACCTCCTTCAACATTTTGGCCCACCCCATCTCCTTTTGCTCCTTCACTGATTGTAAGTTATCTGCCCAGCTCCACACCCTGGATCCCTCGTAAAACAAATGAAAACCAAATTCAAAATCATGCAACAACAAATCCCTCTCACTGTCCATCCCCTACAGGCCGAGCTAGTATCTCAAACTCTCCACCTTAATTGGTGTTTTCACCCTTACCAATAGGATTATGTCCCCCTCTACCCCTGCATCTCCCACTGGGACCCTGCCATTTCCTCCTGCGCCTCCCTGCTGGCCCACTCCTCTCCCTTGTGGCCCCCACAGTATGAGCATGTGTTTCTTACCACATTTGGGGCATTTGTGCCTGTACTTACAATATTCCTATAAACATTGGCCCTGTTATAGGACCAGCAAGCTCCACTGCTTCCCCTGTCCTCTCTATGCTGTGCCTCCTCCTGTGCTGTTACACTCGCCCCTTCTTTATCCTTATTGGTCTTCACTGGAGCCTCCATACCTATGCCCCGATCCTGCACATATTTTCCCCTTCAATAGGCAAAGACCAAACTCCCCACAACCAACTTCAACTCCTGCAGCCTACTACCACACCTCCACACCCCAGACAGCTCCTGCCATCCAAGGCTTCTTACCTGGCCCCATGGTCGGGGCCAACACCAAAGCTGTCAATCCTGATGCCGTCCTCACCTCCATTTGAATGGACACTGCCTGTGCTGTTGCCAAAACCGGGAATGGCTGCTGCAAGACACCAAAACTCCCCTTCCAGTTAGATGCAGTGTGCCCACAGCATAGATCAAGAGGCGCTCTCCAAATCGTTCACAGTAAAGGTCCTAATCTGGCTCAGGCAAAGCAGACACAGATCCCTGTTCCTGCTGCTCAGAAGTACAGCCTAGCTTTGTCCCTGAGCTGGCCATAAAGATGCAAGCTCTGTCTTCAGACCGAGGTCACCAGACCACACTAACGCTCCCAGCTGGCTAGAAACCACCACCTCCGCAAGCCCTACCTGTGCCACCTAGCTGGCAATAAGCTGATCCTGGCCTGTCTGCCCAAGTCCATTAATTGACTTGTCATGTCAACAGACCCACCTTCCTGCCCCCTCATCCTGAAATACTTCTGTCCCTTTCCACACCACAGAATTTGCCCTAAGTTCAGCGAGCCCCTCTTGCTTAACATAGCCCTCGTGGGACCTGACCCAACCAGAACTCTTAAACTTCTGAACATACTCCCAACGGCACAATTGGGAGCTCTCGCCCACTTTCAGAACCAACTCCATGGATCCTGTATCCTGGCCACCGTATTACCGTTGCAAGGGGCAAATGCCTCAACATTCCCAAAATGTGCCCTGCCACTCCCACCCTTGCACTATGTTCACTGCCTACAGAACAGGATTGGCCTGCTGACTAGCGCAAAGCTCTCCTCACCACAACTGCTCCTCAATCAGGGTCTGCCTCTGTGTACTTGATAAGTCCAGTGGCAGGCACTGTGCTTCACAAACTGCCCCTTGGTGTCATCGCTGGCATCGACCCCGTGTGGCTGAGAGAGGGCACTGCTCTCTCTGGCCTACCATGAGGAGCCTCCATAAGCGCTCCTCATGCTGACTCTCCCCCTCATAACATCCCATAGGTGGGCTGACACCGGCAGTACTCTCCCTGCCCCAACCTGCCAGCAGCCTTGCGTGAACCACAGCAGGCACCAACGTCACACCTTTTCAAGAGAAGCCGAAAGAGTCTCCTGGCCTCACTTTCTGCATCATCACTATGAGCACCGGCAACTTCTTCAGCTTCCTGACTTTCCCTGCCCCTTCCCTCTCCCTGCAGCAGCACAGCAAGGCACCTTGGCCCTGAGGGCTGACCCGCCATGTGCACACTCTCCCCCACCCCCTAGACACCTACAGCTAATGACAGACATTGCTGCTTGTCAGCTGGGGGGATGCCCTCTGCCTAGGTCTCACCTCACAGGGCATTCCTGCCTGCCATAGTGCTCCCTCCTGCAAGGATGAGCCTGCCTCAATGCTCTTGCTCCTAAGCACCATAGCTGAAGACAACTCGGAAATATGTAAGCTCCGTGATAAGATTTTAAACACTATCCCTGCCAGCTGGTGTGATAAATAAAATATCACCTGATTCACATGTCCCCAAACCATAAAAGACCTTAAGTACCCATTGCTCCGCAACCAATCATGCTGTCCCTTGCCCCTGGATTCTACCACTCGTCTGAAGATCCCGGTGTGGTAGTTCATTCTGCTCACTCTCCCCCAAAAACCCCAATGTGAGCAGACTCTGAAGCACTGTGCTGTAATTTTCAATTGATCACAAACCAGTAGGAGTTGCATAGAAGCAAAACATAAGGACATTTTTCCCAGGTGAATACTATAGAGAGGGTAATTCATTGAGTAAAAGAGAATTTAGGCAATGGAAGCCTGCGATTGTAAAGTAGCAGATGACCTGCGAAAATATGTAATGAAACTACGAGCTCCCCAGTGCAGTAGGCCCACAGAAAGAGAGGAAGGACTACTAAAGGCAAAGTACACACCTGATAGCAATGTTAGCTGTTTTTTCGGAGTGTGGCCACAGTTACATTTTTTGATTCATATATTGCCATAATATGGATGTGGTTGTAAGCCTGAGGCCCAGTCCACTAAAAAAAGGCAAAGGGCCTGATTTAGAACTCAGCAGACTGGTTACTCCATCACAACGGTGATGGATATCCTGTCCGCCGAAATCTACCTCACAATGAATATAATGGGGTTAAGATTTCGGGGGGCAGGATATCCATCAACCTTGTGATGAAGTAACCGGTGCACCGAGTTCCAAATCAGGCCTAAAGACACAGATACCTCCAAACAAGGAAAGAGTTTACAGTGTTTCCTGGAAAAAAAGGAGAAACGGAGGCCAAATTTACTATTCTTTTGCGCCAGTGCTCTCTTGACAGAAAGCACCACAAAAAGCGGCTTCCAACCACCTATGCTTACAAAAAACTTTTTTAATGTGTCTTAGTGTCATTTCTGTGATTTGAGTGCAAACTGGCTTAGTGTGAATGTTTGCACCAAATGGAAGAGGGTGCATATAAAGGGCAAGCATTTGCATACTGTGTGAAATTTCTGCCAAAATTATACACATTTTGCGATTTCTCTACAGCAGTTGCCTGTACATAGAAATGTGTACTTGAGGATATCCCTTGACCACTCTAGACACTTGGCCACTTGCCTTTGTGCCGTCACACTATGCCTAATGTTGCACAAAAAAAGCTCTTATGCCCTTTGCTTTTTGTAGTGCTGCAGGTTTTCATGCAGCAGAAGGTTTGAGAATTTTAGTAAATCTGGGTTTAGTGTTTGATGAATTTGGCGTATAGAAATTGCTAGACATCCAATATTTACGATCTGTGTGGGCCACATACATGGTTTTAGTTGCCAAGAAAGTTTATCACACCTGTTCTGTAACACTCTTGTTGAATTCAGACTTGGCCTCAAAAGCAATATGATAAATGAGTGGCCTAAATATATCTATTAGATTTCCTTCTAATATTTTTTACGTGGCATTTCATGGCAGCCTGTTACTGTATCACTTCTTTTTTAGTGCTTAATTTGTGGCAGTGTTTGCCAGTGCTCAGCACCGGCACTCTATTTCTCAACATCTGCATTTATTTTTGACAGGCTATCACAGGCTGGTGCTGTCTCTATATTTTTGAGAAAAGCACATCAGCAGAACATTTAAAAATTCAATATACACTGAAATTAAAAAAGCAATATATCATTCAGGTCATTTTACACCTTCGGTGACATAGGATAATCCAAATTGCCACATTTGTTGCAGTGTGAAGTTTAGTAGGCACTAACATTCGGAAGCACTGGTAGGGTGTAAGGTCCACATGAAACACATTGGGCCCTGGCACTTATTTATTTAGAAATTAAGAACTGCACCTAATGACGGAAAAGGCAATCCCTCCCGCTTTGACCACCATTTTGAAGTTTTATCCGACTGCAGCATAAAAAAACATAAATGTTAACGTTAGTGGAAAAATTATTAGTGATGACCTTCTAACTATGATCTGAGATCTTAAAACAGTTGTACAAAAAGTCTGCTTTGAGTGTCCAGCGTTGGTCTGCTGGCACTGATCAGTCTAACGCACAATACAATAAAAAGGGATGTGGGTGCATCATAAGAAATTATGATATTTTCAACACGTGCGCATTGAAGGTCTTCAAACAGGTTGCAGAATGTCAGAAAACAATTCCAATTAGGTTTCATTTAGATGGTAAGAAGGAATATTTTCAGTGGTGGCCAGCCATTGTAGGCCCAACCATTGTAGGTTCACATTTTATATGGGATACAACTCTGTCCAATTATAAATCACCCAATATTCTTGGATCTAGATTTCTGGATGCAGGAGCACCAGAGCTGATTTTACCAGCTGGAAAATTCTACTGGTAAATATACTTTATGCAAGTGCAGCCTGACCTAGGCGCAGGCCTATGCCTGACCAACCCTACTACAGCATGGTGGAAGGTCAGCTCACTTTTTCCTCTGTCCCCTGCACCCTCCAACCCTCACTAAACCTCAGAGCAGGTCGTAACTGGGAGTCTCAATGCCATAGGAATTTAAAATTCTCTGCGAAAATTCACTTGGAAAGAATGGTACAGCAGTTATTTACCATTCTGTGGGGATTAACTTGTAATAGATTTCTATCCAGGGATTCAGACTAGATTCCAAATTTCTAGTGGTACCTCATTAATTCACTGCTCCAAGTGTTAAATTTCTGTATGAAGGGGCTTATTTATAAGCCCTTGCGCTGCTGGTGCATCACATTTTATGATGCTCTGGTAGCGCAGATTTTCAGACCCAAATCCACTTTGCGTGGCTTTCCATGGCCTCGTAGATATGGTGTAAGACAACGCAGTGCAAGTTGCTGCTTTGGCTTACACTGCATCAGGGGGGTTCCATGGGCATTGCAGTGGGTTTTTTCACGCAACACCCATGGGTTTTGACGCATTCTCAGATTTACAAGGATCTGTAAACCTGTGAATGCATCAAGACCTTACGCCTCCTCCGGGGAAGCAGAAGGAAGAGAAATATCTTTCTTTCCCATTGTTTTTCGTCTTTCTATGTGTGCTGCAGGATTGTTGAAAGTGTTCCTTCCTGCACAAAAACAATCCTGTCAAAAACGTAGATGTGGAATGGGGCCTGTGTGGGCGCTGGGCATCCATTTGTGCGCCAGCGCTGGCTGAAAGGACAGGAATGCACTGCATCTCATAAATATGGTGCATTCCTGCCTCTTTGAATTGGTATAGGGCAGCGCAGAAAAAAGACTTGCGGCGCTGTCCTACTCCAATACATTGTAAATATGCCCCTCTGTTTTTTATTGGTAGGTGCACCACCCCACACCTGCCCCACACCTGTCCCACACTTTATCATTCTTGAACAACTCGAAGCAAAATTGTCAGCACATCCTGTTAAATTGTGTGCGAAGCCCCCTGGCTACAGGAAGGTGCATGTTTGTAATGCAAAACAGTGTGTCAGCAGGTATGAAGGAACAGTGTGTGATGACGGCCCTCGACTCGTTTTAAAGGAACATTCTATCGTAAACGTCCAACATGATATATACCTGTGCTAGTAAGAATACTGTACTGCCCCGGGGAAAACGGGGGGGTGGGGGAGGGACTATGATTTTTCTCACTTCTTGACAGAAAAATAGTCATTTACATGCTTTCCCAGTGACTGGTGTTTAGAGAAATGCGTAAACAAAGTTCTGTTATCACACGAATATGTCAAGCATCGAGCTCTCAGCGCCAACGCTGCTTTGAATAAAAGCACATACAATATAGTAGAAATGGAAAAACAGATAACATGCAATTCCATTTGAAATGCTTGCAAATTCGACAAAGAATGTGAGTTTTGCAAACATCTACCTGAATATAAATGACAGTTTCATTCTGCTGTCGAAACAGCCTTCAAAACGTGTTTTTTTCCCTATCAGAATACTTTGCTATTTCCTGTGTCCACGTTGTAAATGATTTCTCTTGGTAACTTTGGCAAACGCTTCCTTTGGAACTTGACATCACGTCCACCCCTGATTATGTCAGTAGGTTACAGAGGGTTTCAACCCCATACCGAAAATCCAAAACATAAACAAGAGAGCTATTGGCGATTGGCTTTGAAGGCTCCAATTCAGGGAGCAAAATGCTTGCACATCAACAGGCTCACTGTGCTGTGAAGGGGCAGGGCGGCGTAGTGGGGGAGGATAAACATAAAATTACATAGTTTTTAAAACCAAAACTTACCTTCCTCACTTCGTTGCCGCTTCCCCGCTCCTTCTTCCTGACGGGAGTCACAGGCTCCCAGCCTGCCCTGCGGCCAATCCTGACGTTGCTCAGAGCACCATTAGGACTGGCTGGGAGCGCCCAGCCAGGGCTCTCCCAGGCAGACTGGGAGCCTGGGCCGGCTGTCTCCAGCCTGGCAACACATTGCCGGGCTTGAGAGAGCCCTGTGCGCATGTGTGTTTGGCCGGCCTGAGGCGCCCGGCTAAACATACATGCGCACTGAGTCATCCCTAATGCCCGCCCCTTTTACAACGAAACAATAATAAATCTGGTTTATTATTGTTTCGTTGTAAAAGGTTTGAAGCGGCTGCTGCTGCTGGGGGTGGGGCAACACTCCTCCGCCATAGCGGAGAAGCCACTGCTGATCAATAGTCTAATGGAGTCCAATCAAGAAGAACACATTTCCATCATTTAAACTTTTTTAGGACAAAGTTATCTTTGAAAATGTTCTCTTACAGTATCTGCACCGAATGTCCCCTTATCCATGCTGATTGAAGCTACATTGAGAAAGTTGTGGTTCGTTCTAATGAGAGTCATAGAGTTGGGGTGCCAAGACCCTAACGTTTGTGCCCTTAGAGTAACAAAAATATGCATAAATCATCTCTTCATATACTTATGAGATTTGAGAACATTTAGGCATTCTTGGTAATTCACAAAACAATGTAAGGGTAGACACGACAGTACAATACAACACAATGTACACAAATCATATATTTACACCTGTGCATCAGTGGATTTTACTCAATGGAGTGAAGTAACAGTAAAAAGGGTAGCTGGGTTGTTTAAAATAACATGTTCACATGGTGAAATTTCTTCCCTTACACCCAGTGCTTTAAATGGGCCGGTACTGTCCGGTACTGAGTACCGGCACTTTTTTATTTTGAGAGGGAGAGTACCGGCATATCTCAAGAAAAACGTAATACTTTTAATTGGGGAGTACCGGCACTTCTCAGAACCAAGCAGGTACTCTGACACAGAGTACCTGCACTTCTATTTTTCCATTTAAAGCACTGCTTACACCTGCATGTATAATGAAGGTTGTACTCCGTTCTTTACCACAGTGGAAACTCGCTTACTGCTGTCTTTGTAGAATTAGTGTGTTTGTGAGATGGGAAACAACATGCTAAATGTTTGTAAATACCCAAAAAATGTACATGTTTGTATACGTGCACTACGTTTTGCTTGCTCACACCCTCTGGGAAGACTCATTTCAAATTACTACACTCACAATTACAATCATGAACGATCTGACATACTGTTTTCATACAAAGCAGGAGTGCTTTCTTCACATGTATTAAATACATGCTCACAAGTCAAGGTTAAGGGCCTGATTTAGATACTTGCTGACGTGTTACTCTGTCACAATGGGTCTGATATTCCATCCGCTGGGGAGTTTGATTTCGGCAGATGGGATATCCGTCATTGTTGTGACGGAATAACACATCCGTCAAGATCTAAACCAGGACTTATGCTTTGTTGCAAGTATGCCATACATGTCTAGCTTCAACTTAGTGTTCAAAACTGTCTTATGTGTATGCCAACACATGTTTAGTAATGCTATCGATTCCTGAGGGGTACAGCAACAAAAACACATTTACAAAAAATGCATCAACATTTAAAAGAACAGGTTCATCAATTAATTGCAACAATTACATGGCAAAAATGCATATCTATGTTTTAGTGGAGATATTGTGAACAACATTAAACAACAATGTTATTTTGAGAGAGGTACGTGCACAATTTGTATCTCCAGCTGCAGTAAATTTCTTATAGTTTTCAAATATGATGGGAATACGGAGGATCTTCCAGTCCAGCTGAGCCCTGCAGAGGCTGCCTCCCTGCTGCTGTTCACGGTCTGAGCATGGCACATGTAGTAAGCAGTGTAAGACAGCTGGTCAGATATTGGCAAGGAGGGAGTCCAGGTCTCTCACTGCTCAGTCACAGCTGTGCCACTCCTGGAGCAGAACAGAGTCGTTATAGGCACCACACCGAGGCACCACTGTCGATAGTTGCCACACAGATATGGCCAGTGAGCAAATGGGGATATTCTGAGATGAATTTCATTTGGGCACACGCAAGAGCTACACTGCCAGTAGGAATTGTAGGAAACCAAATAAAGCTTCCAAGGCTTTCCATGCCAGACTGTGAATACCCATGCCTACCAAAGAAGTATGCACAATAAACAAACACTTGTCTGTGACCGACCACAGCACATCGTGGTGTCTGTTGTTTTCTCTCTGTTTTCTTTCTTTCTTTCAGCAGGTGTCTGCATTCACCAGTAATATTGGTGGGGCCGAAATGGAGGCCATGAGGAATAGAGCTTGGGATTGGGCCCTATCTGACTCCTTCCTAGTGATTGCAGAGGCTAGGAGACCACTAATACACCACCTTAGTACAAAGGTAAATAGACCAAGACAACAATGAGCCTTTCTACTCCCAAATTAAGTATTCAGAGTAGTAAGGCCAAGGGCTTCATTTGCACATCAATTTATTCTTTATGTTCTCTACTTGTATTAAGAATGGTAGAAACCATTACGCAGAAAAAAAAAACTTGAATTGAACAAAGTGTAAGAGAGTAAGGGCACCAGATTCCACTATCATCACTTGTAATATATTTCTGCCCAGTTTTTATTATATCCATTGAAGTCTGTATTCTTAAGAAACTGTTTTATTTTGAAACACACTACTTTACGCAATCTTAATATGGATTTTTGTTGGAATGGCAGCAGTATTGCAGTGGAATATACAAGTTTGACTTGCAATATTTGCTCAATGCCCCTCGATCCTTATGGTACCATTGACTTAACAGCAAAGGTCAAGTGATTAGTAATCAGTGGATTATCTCAATGTAATATCTCTGTTAACGTATGTCTGATGGTTCAGGCACTGAAGATCAAACACACTCCCATAGTTTCCAAAATTAACTGCCCAGACATTAATACATATTTAGAATTTCCTAGCCAGTACAATGCAGACGTAGATATTATTAGCGACAAAGAGGTAGATATAACATATACCTAAATTTAGTTGATGCTTTCAGCACCAATGCACCACAAAGGGAGACAGTGATATTCGGAGGTCAAAGGTGTCTGTCTCCCAGAGAAGCGTCTTGGTTGTATGACTATGAGGCAAGATAAGTTGCATAACAAGAACAACAGAACCTTAGAGCAGAGCAAAACGAAGACAGCAACATGCTGTAAGATGAAATTGAAAAATATAATTGAAGGAACAATACCTCCTTACTAAGGTTGTTTGACCTCTGACACATGATACCCAATGTAGTTGTCCTCTTCCTTTAACCTGACAATACTAGGTAAGCATATAGAGGTAAGTATAATGTTAGATTTTTCTCAAACATACATCCACATACCTTGACAATATATATGCAGACCGTCAAAGTTTATACATGAGACGTAAGTACAGTGAACATATACTTACCTTGTTGATATTTTAGTTGTCGTTGTGTTTGCTATGGGAATTTTGAAACATTATCTTTTTTCTGTGAGTTCCAGTACTACACCCTGAATATTATTCTAACACTGATGACCACGCTCAGGAACCTCTGTTCCAGCTCAATGAGGACTTCACTATGGAGCTTCAGATCACTTCTGTCATCAACTTGATTTTCATCTACTAGCATAAGCTAAAAAATTCCCATCAATACTAAACTTTGGCTCACAAGCTAACTATGGTGAACACCCTCATCAAATTAAGGCTACAGAACTTCAACACCTTCGACCTGCCACAGGCCCTTGACCTCCATCTGAGGAATTCAGACCACTGTAATCCACTTACTCTTCCCGGGGGCTTCTGCCCTGTTTGCTGCTCCCACTTCAACTACATGCCTGCTACCAACAAGGACACCCAGCTAACCACATCTCAGGAAGGCACTTCTGTTTCTCTTCAGAGGAAAACCCTTCATGCAGGCACTACAGCAAAGCTCAAAGTGGCATTCATCCTTTTCTGTCCTGACCGCCCTACGGAAGGAGCCTCATGCCAACAGCAGCAGCAAAGTTCACCAATTTGCTTTCAGGAAATCAATACCAACCTGTCTATTCACACTCTAAACTCCGACCTCTCTCTTGACCACTGATGCTCGTACCCTGGACAAGTGCCAGACACCACTTCAGTGGTAAAGGCTGAACTTCGATAATACTGACCCAGGGAATAGAGAAGTAATTATCGTAGGGCATATTAAGTGAGCCCAATCAAGTGAGAAAGGAAAGAATGATTTTTACTTAAGAGGGTATTCGAGTGGTACGCGTTCCTGCTTGTATATTTTTTGTCATAAGTGACAAATCTGATGAAAGTTTGTTCATGTGATTTAGGCCTGGGTGTATTAACCCATTTTTTTGTTGCAAGCCCTGTGATTCGGTAACTCGCAAGGATTGGGACAAGAAAAAATTGCCCAGATTTAAGACGGCCTAGTGCCATTCTAACGACACATTAATGTCATTTTTTTAATGCTAATGTGGCATTAGATGGCCAAAAACGCCACACCAGATTTACAAAGTGGCGCAATGCATGCATTGGGCTGCTTTGTAACCCTTCATGCTACATTATGCCTGCACAAGGTTTAATGTATGCAGAGAAAGTGTTCCTCCATTGTGGAGGGGAGGGGCTGAAAAAATGGAGCAAAGAAATCAAAGAGATTTCTTTGCGTAATTTTGTTGGCACTTTTAACACCTGCTCTGAGCAGGCGTTAAAAGGAGGCTCTTTTGGTTACAATGGGCCTCTGGGTGCTTTGCAGGATTAGTATCAACATTTTCTCGGCTAATCATGCAAAGCGCCGAACTAGCATCAAAAATTCTAATACTAACTAGTTCCCTAACTACTGCCATGGTGCACAATATATTAAATAAAGCGCACACGTGGTGGCATTAGGGGGCACTAAGGGGCGCAAGAAAAGTGGAACTGCACTAGATGCAGCCCCACTTTTCATAAATATGCCCCTATGTTTTTTTAATGTACTCAGTAACGTTACCAAATCGCTAAATGGGATTAGGACATTTTAAGGAATTGCTATTTGGAAAGGGGGTTTTTATGGCAACTCTTCCAGAGACTAATTACTTCAGGTATGTATTAATGTTTTGCACATAAGTGCAGTCACAACACATTGATCCTGAAACCTCAAAGGAGGTGGTAACCCATTTTCGAGCAGGGAAATTGTGAATGATCCACAAGCTTATTTAATAGTAGGCAGCGGTCCATCTGACCTACTCTTACAAATAGTTTTACAAACTTGTCTCTTTTTTTGTAATCACATCCCCTTTTTCCTTTTAAGGAAAATGGGCTGCCCTTAAAAGAAATTGCATTATTTATATCTGTTGACCAAAGCCAGTGGCGTAACAAAGGCCCCAAGCACCAGAGCGTCCCCGAGCTCCAGGAGACCTGAAGCCTGCATGAGGAGACCCCCTTAGCACACAGCACCCCAGCCTGCGAGCTGCTGAGTTTAGAAGTTGGCCCCTCCATGTACTTTGCAGGGGGTCTCCTCTGGTTTCGTTATGCCACTGACCCAAGCAGACCACCTCGTGATGGCAGCGAATAATTGTTGGTCGCAAATTGCAACCTACTTCAATAATATTTATGAGCGAGGTCACATTTTTTTGATCCAATTTATTACTACATAAGTCGGTTCACAAAGTGCTGTTGAATTCGCTGAAAGTTGGTGCTCAAATTGTGGCCACTTTTTTTTTAATCCGATGTAAGTACACCTGGCCCCAAGTTTGCTATTTTGAAAAACGAATGAAAAAGCGATGAACACGCTTGCTTTGCCCGATGCTCAATACAGCTTAACTCTTTGTTCTGTACATTAGTAATCATTGCACTGCAACATGGTATCTTAACCACCAAGGAGTTTGTATTGATGACGACGTTGTTAGATTTAGGCAGATATTTTAGAATCTCCTGAGTCTCATACATTTCAAACGGATGACCTGTCATAGAAAGTACACCAGTCAAATGCAAGGACCAAATGTCAGCAGTGAGTCCTTTACTTGTTAGACTGCTCTGCCATCTGGTATACGTTCTGAATCCCTTTCATGTTTAAACTATGCAAAATATATGAACTCATTCCATCTGGTTTCGTGAGATGATGAATTCCTTCAGCACCGCCTTCTGCTCGGGACACCAAGATTCCCTCTTTACACATTTTACATTTCGTGCTCACATGGTTTGCTGAGACCACAAGACTAAAACTAGTAACCTCTAATAACCAATAATCACTAGATTAACCTCTAACCCTGGGTTCTGGGTAGTGTGCTACTCTCCGCAAAGCCCCCCAGTGCATCCTAGGGGTAGTAGGACATACATAAACGGAATTACATTGCAAATAAGAGCGCCTCGGCATGAGCAGAGGGCTTTTCTAACCACATATCAGCTCAGAGACTACCTACAAATCAACTAGGGGAAAAGAAAACCACTTATTCCAGGGAAGTGGGGATGTCTTTATGTCACACATTATTTTGTTTTAGAAATTATAAAATGCGAATAGTAATACATTTATACAACACAACGTGAATGGTCCCAAACCTTATTAATGTAGGGATTACTAGCATTACTTTCTACCTCCTCTAAACTGATAATGTTTGAAATACTTATCGGTAATCCTCATTGCTCTAAGTTACTTTTCACCATCCTAGCTTTTTTTTAAACTGTATGATGTGGCATACCCCGCATTGATAGCTACCATGTTGCCAGTCTTTTCCTTTTTTTATATTTCGGTTTCTCCTCCTCCCACTAGCCTTCCCTCCCCTGTTCTCTAAACCAGAAAGAGGGTCTATAATAGGAGGGCTTATCCTAACCATTTTCTGTATAATTATTTGGTACCTTGAAATCGCGAACAAACATCTTTTGATGGGATGGGGGTGGAGCGAGGGATGGGAGTAATAAAGAACACCAAGTAATACAAGCATTACCTCCTTGCCGCGAACTCTTATAAACTTTCTGAGGATAGACTTTGGAGACATTACTTTGATCCAATACCAAGATTCATAGTCTGAACCTACCACTTATTGATTGTGTGCAGTATCTCTATTTTAATAAACAGCACACAGAAAGCATAGACAAAACACCTTCAGAGCTAGCATCCAGCTAACAAAAAAAGTGAGTACACTGATGTTAAATTTCCCAGTTACTCATAGCTAGATAGTGAGCAACGAACTGGAAAGCGCCAGCCGAGGTTGAAGCCCTGTAAATGCCTAACAGAAAAACATTCCCTTCCTCTACAGAAGAAGAACCTCGTGTGGAATGGCCCCTGGTGTCCCAGGAAGAAATGGCCCTCTTTCCTATAAGCAAAGAATGTGTGAAAAATGACTAATCTATTGAAAGTGGAAGTGTAAATTGTTTTCCCCTACTAGCTATACCAAAACAAACAATGGAGCAATAGAAAGGCCATTGAGCATAACACTATGGCCTGCTCACTAAGAAAAGATGGCAAAACCATTGGTGGGACCATCAGTAGATGCACTAGCCTGTCTTGAAACAGCTTCAAATATAGCAATAAACACCGTAATGAACTGAGTTCTCCAAATCAATATTACTGCTACTAGAAAACACACATTCAGCATTAAAAACATTTATGTATTACAATCTGCCATGAGTATCAGGGAATTGAAAGAATCCTGCTGCATTCAGAGAGCAACTAAACCTAGTGGAAGATTCTATGAGGGAGACAACAGTTCGCCAAGCACACGAAGCATTGCAAACCCTCTCAAAAGGCTGCTTGACTATCAAAGAGAAAACTGGAAACACAGAACAAACCAATCCTTCACAAAATGCAGTAACGAAGTTCAATTCATAGTGTCATGGTTTGTTCCTTTTATACTGAGAGCACAGTTGAGAGGAAAAACAGAGATTATTTTAGGGTTGTGAGGTGGACAAGGGTGGGAAGCCTCTTATCCATAGCCACCTCTTGCGTAAGCGCTGGATGCCAGGTCTCTCAATCTCTGCTGAAAACCTCACCCAGTTGCTTGAAAGGGCTGGCAGGACCCAGTATATTAGGGTGAGCAGGAGACATTAGAAAACCCAGTCTGTGGCAGCCCTATCTTGAGTAAGAATGAGAGCCACCTTTTTTTTATTAAATTGAGCCCGAAAGGGAACCCCAACTGCACCTGTGAATTGTTTATCTAAATCTCCTCTAATAGCCTAGAAATGAGGAAAAGGAAAACAACAGTGAATCATAGGATAACCAGGCGGACAACATAGTATGCATCTCAAGCGTTTTGGTTGTCTGTGAATTAATCTCTTACCACAATAATGAACCTTTTACAGGTAAATGAAAACACAGCCTGGGCCAAACAAAATTCCTAAGAGAAGTAAAGGCTATGGGTCTGACTGGTTAATTAATAAAGGCTATATTAAATGCTTTAGGTCTTATTGTTTACTACAAAAAGTCATGACAAATGCAGTAAGGCTGACATATTTTTTGGGAAAATGATATGTTACAGCTAATAAGCCTTTAATGGTGGACTGGTTTGTTTCAGCCTCTCGGAGGTTTTTGGCTACATGGAATATCCCAATTAAGCCCAGTAAACAAGGAGTATGGTGTTGGTTACCCCCTCTGACAAATCCTGAGGAGTAGATTCTCTGAACTGATGTAATTCTTTCTATGGCTTGTTAAGAGGAGCTGTGCATTGCTTTGCAAAGTGTAGTTCTGTACATATTTGAAATGTTATAATGTAATGCCCTAAGGCTGCCTTGTGAGCAAGCGTACGGTCCACGTAAAAGACATGAGTTGGTTATGGTGGTAAGCCAACAAAGGAGACAGGTCTAAATGGTTCACTGGAAACATTGTCGTATGCCACTGAACTAATGTGTTTATCTCGAAAAGTTGCAACAAAGGCGTATGGATGACATATTTATTGTGAAAAGCATAATGTGCAAGCAAATAGGCTTTTTATTATTACTCTTTGTGTATATCACAGTGAACAGTAACAGTGCAAGAGGGATACCATCGTTCATTTTTTAGTTATTTTCATTGTAAGCTTCTTGACGCCATGCTTTTCTTTTTGCTACTTTTATTCTATTAATTTAAGGTGATAATGCCAATTGAATTGTGTGTGAGTGTTTTATTTTGGGTGGGTGTGTAGGCAATTGCAATAATGTCAGTGGGTGGATGAATGTATACACGAGTGCAAGGATAAGTGACAGCGAGCGTGTTTCACGAGTTATTGAGAACCTAAACTCACCAGTGAGATTCTGAGAACCTAAACTCACCAGTGAGATTCTGGCCTGGACTGCCAGGTTTTTTTCACCGGGCATTTCTCCAGTGGGCTGTGGCCAATGGAGGCCGGTTTTAAAGGCTGTGGCTTCTACTGGCACCTCTGCCACTTTCTTCTCCTTTCCTAGATAAATACATTAGGCACCGGGAGGGAGGAAGGGGGTGAGAGGAGAGAGAGAGAGAGAGAGAGAGAGAGAGAGAAGAGAGAGAGAGAGAGAGAGAGAGAGAGAGAGAGAGAGAGAGAGAGAGAGAGAGAGAGAGAGAGAGAGAGAGAGAGAGAGAGAGAGAGAGAGAGAGAGAGAGAGAGAGAGAGAGAGAGAGAGAGAGAGAGAGAGAGAGAGAGAGAGAGAGAGAGAGAGAGAGAGAGAGAGAGAGAGAGAGAGAGAGAGAGAGAGAGAGAGATGAGAGAGTAGGAAGGGGGCAGGCTGGTTTGAAGGTTGACAATTTTTGCCCCGGCTGATTTTGGTTACCACTCTGAGCCTGGTGGCTGAAGTATTTCAGTCTTAGCCAGACCCACTGGCATTGCTAATGCTTGTTAAGGTGAATTTGTTGCAATTGTAGAATTGCTTTTGTTGACTAAATAATGGTTTAAGAACTTTTTTCATAATGACCATATTTTGCCGGTAGTTTTGCCAAAATCATGAATACAAAATAAATAAGGATTGAGCATGGATTGGAATCCTTATATTTGGTTTCTCAAGTTTATACTGGTTGTCTTAATTCACACCATTCATAGTGAATGCACCATGATGACAAGGCAATGTGCTTTGATCCTGATAAAGTATCAACTCTACCAAAGAAACATACCTGCTAAGCATTTTCGGCACTCAGTAGCACATATGTGGATCAAATAAAAATGCACATACTTTTGGCATTTGTTAGTTGTGTCCACATTTCTTTGGTATGCGCTGGCATCCAACTTTAAAATCATTACAATATTTTTTGACTAATATTAATGTTCACAAAAAGCAATGATTTGAATTGTGATTTGTATGGCCAATGTTCAAGCAGATCCAATTGTTACCATAAAAAGGGAAATTCTAGTGTTTTCTATTCTGCTAACCACAATAAAAATATGTATTGTTTCAATTGAGTGGTTTGTAGGCCTGGTTTAGGAAACGGCTGTAAGCTCTTTGAAATTTGTGGGTTTGTTCCGTGCTGCAGACTTGGGTCACATTTCCTCAAAAGAAACTTCAAAGGGAAACAATTGCAAACACGGAAAATCATGTCAACAGTTAGAACCGCTTTGTATATTCTACATACTTCTGATTCATTGCACTTTTCATCAGCATCATGTGCTAGGAGAGCTGAGTTTGCAGCGCAAAAGTCAAAATGTGTTCGCTCTGATTGGCCAACGGAAATATAAAGAGTCTTGTTGAAGACTTTCATCTAGACATTCAACAATCCCAAGTTTCAATGCTGGAATTAGATGAAAATTACTCGGGGAACCCATAAATTAGGGGTCAGGGTGTTGCAGAGGAAAGGAGCTTGAAAAGCAGAGCTTGATAGTCAACTTATACATATATTTGAAAAAACCCTGCTGCAAAGAAATTAGCAGCAAAGATATATGTGATAGAAAATATGTTTTAGGTTACTAAATTTGTCACAAGGAAGATGCATTTTAAAATATCTTAGAAGGTTAAGACAGCTGCTTCAGAGATGAGTATGTGTCGAACAATTTTAAGGGAATTATAGTGGAAGTGAGATAACTCCAGTGGTTAACACAGTACCAGAGAGTGGTACTGTCTGTGTATTGTTCAGTCACAGTTTTGACTCATAAAGTAGTATAGAGGATTAACATGCCTGCTGCAAAACACATCATGTCACATGCACGTCGCAGATTTGTATATTATTTAGCTACGTTTGGGGGCTATTGCTTTTGACACTGCTATAATTGTTATTACTTTGATTTCATACCCTGCAGGCCTTCTAATATAGCACAGCTGTTGATGGCCCTCTCTGCAGGGTCACTCACAAACTTTTTGCCATTTTCCCTCCACTTTTTCCCGAATTTGTTTAGTTGCCCTTAGGACTGCTGACCAGTGCTAAAGTGCATGTGCTGTCTCCCTAAACATGGTTTGATTGGTACATCCACAGATGACATATGTAATTTACTTATTAGTCCCTAGTAAAATGCACTACATGTGCCTAGGGCCTGTAAATTAAATGCTACTAGCTGGACTGCACCACTGCTTGTGTCACCCACTCACTCAAGTGTCTCAGGCCTGCCATTGGAGAGCCTACATGTTCAGTTAGACTTTAAAACCTGCTACCAAGCATTAAACTCCCCTTTTATTACCTATGTCGACCCTAAGGTAGGCCCTAAGTAGCCCATAGGGTAGGGTGCTGTGTAATAAAAAAGCAGGAAATATACTTTTACGTTTTTCATGTCTGTGAGAGAAAAACTCCCAAGTTCGTTTTTCACTACTGGGAGGCTTACCCCTCTCACAAGTTAACACTCGGGAGGGATTCCTTATTACATTTAATATATTGTAATTCCTAATTGAGGAGTAGATGTCATGTTTAGTACCCATGGAATTGTAATGAGAAATCGTCCTTAATGGTGAATTCAGATTTATTGTTACAATTTTTAAAATGGCACTTTTAGAAAGTTGGCATTTTCCTGCTCTTAGCCCTGTGTTCTTGTAGCCTGACTCCAATACACATCTGAGCTGGTTACAGCTGAACTTTGTGCATTCCTTCTAGACAGCCACAAACAAAAGGAGATTAGGTGTGATTGATGGGCCAGCAAAATCCTGATGGGCCATCCCGGGCAGGATTGGAGGGAGGAGCTGACACTTACAACTCAATAGCCAGTGTCCTGCTTCAACACAAAGAGCTGTATACCACCCCCCTGCAGTAAGACCGGAGCCAAAGCAGGAAGAAAATACCTCTGTGCACTTCAAAGACCCTTCTTTGAAGTTACCCCCACTTCAAAGGCACAATTGGGTATAAGTGTTGGACCTCTGACCCTACCAACTTAGTATACTACTGGACCTGTGAAGAGCTCTGCCAGAAGAAGGACTGATGTGCTGCTACAAGGACTGCCACTCTGTACTGCTGCTCTGGAAGAACTGCTTTTCTGCTGTGTTGCCCGGTTGCCAGCTGCCCTCTGAGGAAGGACTGGGCCCATTTCACTTGAACTCCTGTTCTTCTGAAGTCTCAGGCACATAAAAGACTTCAACACATCTGCTACAGTTGCTGGACCCATCTTCACCCAGCTCCTGACTCCCAAGAGCCACCCCTCCTGTCATGGGCCATTGAAAGTGGTTTTGTGGCTTTTGAATTCAAACTTTTGGGCGCTTTGTGGCAGCAAATGGGGCCCCTTGCACCATAATCGCCATCTGCTCACACGAAAGGTCACATGAAAAATCTACACAAGCCACTGAAATTTTGTCTCTTCACACAGCAAGCATCACTGCTTGCGACTGTGAGGTTCCAATCCACCAATCTGCAATGCCTGGCTGACTCTCCGCTCCTGCAGACCACTGCCAGCGATGCTTTCCTTGCTCCTGTTGAACTTCTTCCCTGCGAACAGGACTCTTGGCTCAACTTTGAGAAGGGAAAGCTTCAGCAAGACTTGTCTGGGACTGGATCCAACCTGTGCTCCATCACAGTCGTTTTTAACTTTTGGGTTTAACCCTGTCTAGCATGACCAAATTGTCCCGGTGGGCACTTTATACTTTTAAGCGCTACATTTCAGAGTATTCTTGAAAAATTCAGATTTTAACTTCTACTTATTGCATTTTTGTTTTGGTCTTGTTTTGTCCATAAAATTATTCTCTATTTTCCTAACCTGGCGTGGCATCTTTTTATGATGTTTTCACTGTGTTACTGTTTGAATTGTTGCACAAATACTTCACACATTGCCTCTTATGTTAAGCCTGACTGCTCTGTGCCAAGCTACCAGAGGGTGGGCACAGGTTAATGTATGGTGGTTATCAGACTTACCCTGACTAGGATTGTGGTTCCTGCTTGGACAGGGTGCATACCTCTTCCTACCAGAAACCCAATTACTAACAACAGAGATCTATTTACCGGCATCAAGGACCTACATGCAAACTGTAGCTCATGGGTTTACATCCGTATTGTTTTTTTTCTCAATCTGTTGTTATTCTAAGATTGTAAATAAGGGGTCCTTCAGGAAGTAATAATGTTGTAATAGTAAATACAATCACATTGTTATGGTTTATATCCTAACTGTGATTCTTTAAATCATTCACTCTTAATAACTAATGCCTACAAGTATGGATGATATGTGATTTGTACAACTTTTAATGCTCATTGTCTCATGTACCATTTTTTGTACAATCATTTATGCACTTGTATAATTTGTGCTTCTGTAAGTAAATGTAAGCAATCTGACACCTACACTGGGTACTGCTCTAAATGAATTACATTAAAAAATAGTAGGTGCCATTTAAATCACTATTTGTGTAATTACTCATACAGACAGAAGCATCTTGCATTCTCACAGTGTGATCACATCTCTTACACAGGGAGTAGAACAAAGTTAAAAACCTGCCTCAATATATTTCTCTTAAGTACTTGTGAGGTCATAACAAGGTGTGTGCCTTTGTTTCCTTCTAGTGCATTGATGTTTAGGTGTTAGGCTCTAGATAGCTCCCAGCCAGGATGATACTTGAACAAATGGAATGCTGGTGTCCCTTTAAGGCATGCCTTTATTTTGGGCCAGGCTGAAAATGATAATAAGAACGTCCCTTCCTTCCTGCATATTGCTGCTCCAAAAGCAAGCAGATAACGTGCTTGTGCTGCTGAATTACGCCCCAGTGTTACAAAATGACACCATGACAAATTCAACATATTTTACTGGGTCTACCCTATATACCTGCCAGAACCAGGATTCGATGCGATAACCCCTACTTTTCAGCCCCCGAGAGTTTATAAAAAAATGAAAATAGCCTGCAGACCTTCAGAACAAGTATAGTTGTTGTGATCTTGTAGATACTAATATTAACAACTAAATGCCCCCAAAGGGGGATCCACAAGGCATGTGAGTTGCTGGATGCTGAATTGGATGCTTTAGCTCAACACATTAGAGTTCTTAAGGAGGCTGCTGCAAAGCCACTGTTAACAGAGAGTGCAGGATGTATGATCATTGAAAGAAGCCAACCAGCAACTCCAACAGGTTGTTGAGAGGCTGGAGATACACGCCAGAAGGAATAACCTGAGATGGCTCCATGTTCGTGAGGAAGTGGAAGGCACAGACCTTAGGGGGTTTGTTATCAAAATCTAGCAAGAAGACTTTTCAGAGGAACTTGGGAACTTTGATTTGGAAAAGGACATTCAACTGGTTCATATGGATCCTTTTAAGCATAACCTTGCCCAAACATACCCCTGGAAAGTTTCATACCTATGAAGTATAAGAAAATAAACGTAGTGCAACGTTGAAAATGAAGGTCATTCAGCATAGCTCCTTCACATAGCAGGTCGGGGCTGATGTTGGGTGGGTCACTGCCCAGGGGCAGTATGAACCTTGGGCTGAAATGGCAAAACTGAGAGCCTTGGGTCTCTTAGTCCAGTTTAAGTTTCCCACTGCACTGAAAGCTATATGGTGCAATCAGATGTATAGTATTGGTGGTGTGGAGGCGGAAGACCATTTAATATGGGCGGTTAAGATTAATCCTTCATTATCTGAGCCCCATTTATGTGGCCTCTATGTTAAGGTATGCCTTTCCTCTTTTTCTAGTTTGGTTTACTGTTATGGTTGCCACTCTGTTCTTGCTGTTCCTTTCTATTTTTTCACTTCATTTGATATATGTCCCCCAAATCCTTTTGTCGTAATGGAGAGAATTTATCGCCAAGAAATGGGTAAAATTCTTCAGGGTGGGAGCACTTGGGTGGGGAGCACGTTGGATAAAAAAAATACAAAATCCTCAATTCACTAAGATAAATCATTATGCTAAAGGTGGTCGTAGACGGTGCCCTAGGCTGACTGGTTTGAGATATAATGGGGTCTATGTCTAGCAGAGTAAAAGTCTTATACTGGAATGTTAATGGGTTACGGGAGCAGAGGAAGCAGGTTATAGTTGCCCAGTTCATTAAGGACACAGATGCTCAGGTAATCATGTTGTAGGAGACTCATTTAGAGAGACAGGATTGTCTTGCCTGCTTCGGCAAGCTAAACTGAGATCAAGAGGTTATTATGATGGAACAGTTTGGGACTACGAGAGGGGTGGCACTGATCATAAAAAACAACATTGACCTCAAACTTCTAGAGTAGTGGACAGATACATCTGGTATGTGGCTTTTTGCAAAACTGGCAGTTGGTGGGACAGAGTTCTTATGTGGTGGATACTATGGACCTAATGTAGATGATCCCACGTATTTAAACATCACTGAGCAGAAAATACCAGAAGCCAATCTGCTAGTCTTAATTAGGGGTGATTTTAATGTAGTCCTGAGGGAGCCTCCGGATAGGAAATCTAAATTTAAGGCCACTGTAATTAATAAAATTAGGTCAAAACTTACACACGTGCAGAAGGAGTTTGGGCTTACTGAAATTGCTTTCGACCAATGTGGTTCTTCCAAAGTATTTACTTTTTATAGTAGGTATTATGCCTCCCATTCTCGGATTGCTTATTTTTTGCTGGATAATGTCTTTCTGGATCTAGTGCATTAGGTTAGTCACCATCCTCCCTCTATTTCAGACCATGGGACAGTTATCTTAGCAATTGCTTTCTCTATTCAGAGAGACAGAGGCCTAGGTGGACTTCAAATAGAACTTTGTTATTAGAGCAAGGCATCCTTCACTGACCAAGCTCTATTTGAAAGAAAATCTACAGTCAGCCAGATTGGCTGTGGTCTGGGATTCTTATAGGGCATACATGTGTGGAAGTTTAATAATGGAAGCCGCAGTAATTAACTGAATGGCATGGACAGAGGAAGAGGAACTACTACAAACTTTGGCCTAAAAAACTAGGTCATTACAGGAAATTGATTCCTCTTTTTCTAGTAGTCTGTATCAGCTAAGACATGAGGTAGAGCAGTTGCTGAATAAGTATAAGGCACTCCTGTATAAGAAATTCCTGTATAAATGGAAAGCTGGTAAATTGTAGCATTTCGATTATGGGGAGAACTGTGGGAAGCTCCTGGCGTTGATAGAGAGATCTGATAATGTCAGGAACTACATGTAAGAGATGGAGCAGGTGAGAACAGCAGTAAGGCTTTTTACAACAGCAGAGATCAAGGAAGAACTTGCTAGTACTTTAAGTTGTGTGTTCCAGGAGGACTTAGCACCTGAGCTTGGAATCATAAAGAAGTGGCTTGCTAAAAAAGAGCTCCCCCCCCATTGTTAAATTCACAGCTTCTAGAATTTTCACAAGAGATTACCGAGGAGGAGGTTCTGGTGCAACTTAACTCTTTGAAGAATGGAAAACCTGCAGGCCAGATGCATTACCTGCAGAATGTTTGAAATTGTTTGCTCATATTCTGGCCCTTGGCATGTGTGCTATGTTCAACCAGATTCTTTTCCACAGTCTATTGCCACTGTATTCTTCGGCAGAGGCAACCCTTTATGTCCAGATTCATACTCCTCCATATCCCTGCTAAAAAATGATTATAAAATGTTTACTAAAATGTTGGCAGATTGAATGGCGCATCATTTATTCAATTTAATACATCCACGCCACAAGGGTTTATCCTGGTAGGAAAATAAGTGAGCTTACTCAGTTGGTAATTGGAACTATTTGATATGGTCACAACATATGAGCTGCCACTAATGATTGTTACTGTGGACACGACCAAAGCATTTGACCTTGTAAATTCGGCCTCCTTGTTGAGTTCCTTAGATGTTTCAATTTCCCAGAATCCATGATTTTAGTGATACAAAAGCTTTACTGCTTACCTGCAATGAGGGTGCTAGTTAATCAGGAGCTGTCTCAGCCAATTACTATTGACAGGGGCACTTGCCAGTTTTGCCTCCTGTTTCCAGTTCTGTTCACTCTTTACATTGAGCCTTTTGCCCAGGCAATTTGGTTAGAACCTACTATTCCCCCTTTTACTGCATGGGCTCTATCGTTAAAGCTGGCACTATATGCCCATGATATCCTTGCCTGTACCAGGAACCCACATACTACCATCCTGAGGCTGTATGCTTTACTTCAGATGCTTTACTTCAGGAGATGCGACAACTCTCTGGATAGCAAATAAATCAGACTAAGACAGAGGTAATGTCCTGGCCCAGAGGTTATAATGCACTTTATTGTAAGAATCAAAGGAAATACTTAGGGATCACAATAACTCAGAAGATTGAGGATGTAGCCCCCACTAATAAGTAGTTAAGTAAATCAATCTTCTGTTAAACAAGTGGCAGAACCTCCCTCTAAACTCATATGGTAGAGTGAATTTGATAAAAATGATGGTTCTACCAAAGTTGACCTTTTGTTTTAATTATATTCCATTCAGTTTTCCATCTAAACTAATTGCTAGATTGCAAGAGGAAGTGAGGTCCTTTGCTTGGGTGTATAAGAAACCCAGATTGTCTTGGCAAAAGCTTAGGTGTAAGGTAAAACATGGTGGTCTGGCATTGCCAGATTTTCAGATCTACGCCTATGACTTTCAGTGTAAAACCTTTCACATGCTGCCTATTTCCCCAAATCACTCTAGGATAGGGCATCGTTTCTCAGCTATGCTAGAGGAGTATGGGCAGGATTATTTCCTATTCACCGTTGGTAGCCCACAATGTTTCAAAAGAGTCAGGATGAAGACTCTCATGTTTTCTCTTCATGTGTGGTGTGTGATAAGTAGATGTTTTGGGATTCCATATTATTCTAGGATCTCCCCTATCAAGTACTCTCCTGGCACTCTTAAGTTTATGAAAGGCAGACTTGTTGTCCATCATTGAGAGACTGGATTTTAAATTTGGGAAGATCTTGGGACAGGGTCTCAATTACTGTCCTAGCAGGAATTACTATATAGAACAAATGGCAGGCTTTCAGGATTCAAGGAGATGCAAACAGCTTCTTGGTACTCTGCCCAAGTATGGGAAGTCCCTGAGAGTGAAGTAATAGAGCATAAGATGCTCACACATTTAGCATTTATGATGGAGATCTCATTTTGGTATTAGGAGATTATAGAATCTCAAAGAACTAATTCTGGCCAGCTGTGGTCACGTTGGGGGGACTCTGTTCCATACTCATTGTTGCCTGATCTTTGGTTAAAATCTTTTACATTTCCGTTTTAAATTGTAAGACCAGTTTCATTCAAACACACACATTTTTGCACATTACACAGGTTGTATTGGTCACCAAAAGACCCTATCTAAAATTACTAACAAGAGCAGATATTATACATCTTTTCTGCTCCAGTCCAAATCTTGTGCTCTATTGGAAGTACATTGCTGTGTGTTTTTTAAATCGGGCCCTTTTGTATCAGGTCCAGCTGTCTGATTCCATTACACATTTTGGTATTGATCCTATGTTTAGAGGGAAAGTCAGCAGATCTGAGGAACAACTGACATTTTGCTTGATCTTACTATCACATAGAGAGATCTGTAAAAACTCGATATCTCCAGAGGCCCCAGATGGCATACAGTGGATTGAAGTAGTGAATCCAAGAAGAGCTAACACTCTTTGGGAGAAGTTTGTGATTTATTATTCTATGATTAAACCACTGATGCATGATGGTGGCAACAGTCGTTCAGTGTTGCATATGACGGCATGGAGGGGCAGATCCAGCTAGCACTTATAGTACAGCCTATGGCTATATGGCTGACTATGAAATGAGGATAAAAAAAATTAAAGGACTGATTTAGAACTTGGTGGATGTGTTACTCTCTCACAAAATACTCATTTTTGATGAAGTAGACATCTGCCAAATGCTAAATAAGGCCCTGAGGTTTTCAAAGGTGAAATCTATAGGTCCTATTTGTAAACATATGCTTCTAGCCAAAGATACCTCCATTTACTACTTCCAGGAATTCACAAAACTATTCCTAAAAGGGGTAAATAGATTTACTACTTTGGACCTCTCTGCCATGATTGAGGAGAAATCCATAGTAGTGAATCTGATGCAATCAATGGAAAGTGGGTATTACAAGGTGTGACTAACTTTGCCAGATTGTGAACAATTGCATGTTTGCTGGCATTCTCAAATTGGAATCTAATCCTTTCTAACCCTGGAATTGGCCCAAAAGTTACTCCAGCAAAATACTGAAGTAGCTTTGTTTCCAAATGGGAAGGGTAATGGATTACCCTGATATTCTAGGTATGAAGGGAAGGACTTTCTCCATGGAGAACAATTAACAAATTTTGGATTTGCTCATTAAGCTTAATTCTCCCCTGTGCTTAAAGTTATGCTAGGTAGATATCATAAGAGAGGGAATGGGAGCCCATGGGAGACGTCCCATGAAATTATGAGTTGGAACCTGGAAAACTAGGACAGTTGTAGCTTTATTGGAGCACTACTTAGAATGTTTCTATTTTCCCAAAAGAAGCAGGAAAGATACAAATCATATTTTAATCCCCTTGAACTGATCTTCACTATTTTATGAATGCCTAGCAGTTTACTTAACCAAACCCATTGGGCCTTGTATCAAAGTAATCATCAATCATTTTTCAGTTCCAGGTCATCAACTGACAGCTTTGACCACTAGAGCACCTCAACTGAAGAAGATGTGTATAATATCAATGGAATTTCATGGTACCCTGGCTCACTTACCAGAAGGGCATATTTTCAAGATCAAACATGCAGGGCATTCACTTTTTGCACAGGAGTGATTTTTCAATAAGTATGTTAATGGATAAGGCCTTCTAGTCTTATCCACGCAGCTTAGCTGGCACCTAATGAATTAAAAAAACTCCCACAACCATCATCTGGTGAAAGAGGAGTGGAAATAAGGGTGAGGGTGAATTGGTCAAGAAGCTGAAAAAGAGGGTTTGTTCACAGGAGTGGTAGATAGGAAATGTGGAGCATATCCACTGCAATATTAGAAACTTGTTTCGGTCTCACCACCTTTAAGCAGCTCCCTTGGGAAGGAAAAAGGTTAGTGTGGGAAGGGGAGGGTTTCAGTGAGAGGTGTGAATGTAAAGGGGGCAGGTTTAAACTTCAGCAAAAGGATTTGAATGTGGTTGTTGAATGGGGTAGAGTATTGTGGGTCACAGTGACAATTTAGGCCCTCATTCCTACTCTAGCGGGAACCGCCATATGGATGCTCCGCGGTCGAAAGACCGCTGGGGCCATTCCGACCTTCCCGCTGGGCCGGCGGGCGCTAACATTGTTAGCGCCCGCCGGCCCAGCGGGAAGGCGGCCTGCAACACTGAAGCCGGCTCCGAATGGAGCCGGCGGTGTTGCAGGTGTGCGACGGGTGCATTTGCACCCATCGCGCTTTTCACTGTCTGCTAAGTCTGCTAGGGCCCTGGGTATTAGCCCTAAAGATGAGCTTCAATTGTGAAGCCGCCTTTGAAGGGCTGCTGTGACAACACTCTCTGGCAGGATGCCTTTTGTTTCTTACAAACAGAGTATAGCCAGGAACAGAGGGAAACCCAGCTCACAAACCTGTTTTCCAGGGGCATGTACCCCCATGGTAGCCCCACCTCTAGGGGTGGTCTACCAAGGTTCGTACTATCAAGGAAGTATTCTGCCATGTTGGTTGTGGCAAGAATGTTGCACCCTGGGATAGCCGCATGCCACACATCACCAGAACTGTGTCACCCAAGAGGAGATGACCAATTAGCCCATTGGCTAGTGACAATGTTTTCCCCTTGGGGCACTTTACTGGGATATAATTGGCACCTGGCACCTGAGACCTCTCTACTCACTGGATCTGGAAAGAGGACGATAAGGAGACCACTCTGCACCCCATGAAAGTGAACAAAGAGAAGCTTTGATGCCGGAATGTCTGCACCTGCTGCACTGTGGGCTATTGGAGTTTGGACCCTGTTTTGCATGCCTAGCTCAGGGAAACAATGATCCACAGCCAAGTTCGAAGTAGAGACTTCAAGGGTCAGTTAGCTGGCCCCAGGAACAGCACAGGGGGACATTAAAGCTGAAAGAGCCCAAGATGCATCTCTGGAAGTCACTGAAGATGTTTTGCCGCTCCTTAATGCCGGGCACCCCCAAGGGCAATTCAGAGATAGCTAAAAGGTGTATCCTTGTCTGCTGGACCCGTGAGTGTTGATTGTGACCAGATTCATCACCCAAGAGGGACACCAGCCTCCACCAAATATTTGCACCGTGACCTCTGTGTTGCAAAAGTGCATGGTCTGCATCAGCAGCCCTTGGAACCCTGCAAAGAGGACTTCGTGGGAACCCAATGTCCATGGTCAGAGTCCACCCCACTCATCTGTAGACTGAGGACTCTACTGGACTTCACCTCGTGGACCACACCGCATCAGGAGCATTAGGTGCATCAGGAGAATCAGGAGCATTGTTGAGCCTGCATCCCTCAGCTTCAGTACCACTCCATTATCGTCTCTGGCGGTCATCCTGTAAAGTTTAGATCTTGCTCTAAAAGCTCTTTAGTGGGTAGGTAACTGTCCAAAGTATTCTCTGTGGCCCCCTGGACCTCTATCTGTCCAGACATGGTTGCCCAATACAGGCTGGAGTTGCAAAACATTTTTGTTGGCCAATACTTGTTGGCGGTTGATGGTAACCTTATTTACTTCTTTACATTTTTTTGTGTCTCCTTTTATATGGTTTGTTTCTACCAGGATTTGGTGGCGGTGAGACCGCGGCAGAAATACTGGCCGTGTACAACCTAATAATACCCTGGAGATGCCTACTGCTGTCCTCCGTGGCCCGTCCGCACTAGCGGTACTGGTGGTGGATTGACTGTGTTTTTGTTCGGTTGACCACCATGGTCATATTATGGAGGTCTACTCCACTGACCTGGCAGCGGTGCCAGGGCAATCGCCACCATGGCGGTCCTTGCACCACCAAACTCGTAATGAGGGCCTTAGTGTGGTTCAAAGTGCGAGTATTTTATTTTTCTAGCTACTCCCTTGGCACATAGGCATAGGTCTTTTATTTGAAGTTGACCTTGGTCCACCTGCCAAAGTTGTAATGTGGCAGTTAGATCCCGTGGAGTGCGGCAGTCTGACCTTCACCGCGAGTGTGGTGATCCGCAGACCGCCACACACGGAATGAGGTCCTAAATCTCCCCCTATGTTAAATGAAAAATTGCAAATTTTTAGAAAATCATGAGACAGAGATAAACATCTACATACATAGAAACATGTATGTTGGAAAATGGCTTATTGGTAAGAGCAGGTAAGTACCTACACTTAGCAATAGGCCACTAACCTCCACTTAGGTCCAGTTAGGTCTCAGTAAATTAAACTTTGCTCAACCCATGGTAGCTTGGCAACGAGCGACAAGGCTTAATTTAGGAGACAAAGCGTAAAGCATTCAAATATCAAAAATCAGAAATCAAATAAACACAGAAAACTGTTTAAAAGTCCAAATTCAATTTATAAAAATAGATTATATTTTTATCTTGAAAATGACACCAAAACGAACAAAATCGGATGAGGGGAACCAGAGATGTGCTTTCTAGCGCATAGAAGCAACTAGCGCTCAAAGGGTTAATAAAACAAAAGTCACACTGGAAAGGAACAAAGTCCAGAGTTCAGGCCACCCACGAGGTAACACTGTCACATTTACTTTCAGAAGTGTTTGATTCAGGAAAGTGGTCTACAGCACCAGCCAAGGGTTCAGAGGCTCTGGTGTGCCTCTTGGGGTCTGGGACTACAACTCCCACAATGCACCTCTTCAACTTATGGAGTTGCTCAAAACGTCTCCAAACTTCTAGATCTTCTTCCAGAAGTACTTTTGTGTCCTTGAAGTGTCCATAACTTGATCCAAGGTTCCAGAAGCTCTGAGTTGCTCCTTGGGAGTTGGGACTACAATTCCCAGAATGCGCCTGGTCAGAATCCTCAAATGGCCACTGGACGCTGGTCAGCTGGGCTCTGCTTGTAGGACTTGATGCAGGGGAATCTGGGCAGCTCCTTTGTACCTGTATCAAACAGGGAGTCCCTTCTTGAAGCAGTTGAAGACAGGTAAAGTCCTTTTAGTGGTGAAGCCCAAGTGTGCAGCCGGTGCAGTCCTCCAGAGTGCAGTGTCCAGGTGCAGGTCAGGGGTCCAGCAGGGCAGTCCTTCTTCTCCTTGTTGGAATCTGATAGGGATCTGAGGTGTGGGTGCAGGTCTGCCAGTTTTATCCTTGCTCCTGGGTGAAAAACAGGGGGGTCCTGGTTCTCCAATTAGGTGCAGGGTCCTTCCCCCTGTGATGACCACTTCCTGGGAAGTGTGGCAAAAATGAATCCCAGGGAGCAACATTCCTCAAAAATCCATCATGGCTGAAAATAATTTTTGGAGGTTACATCTGGCTAAACCCACCCACTGGTGTGGCTAGAAATCCTAAACACACCCCTCTCCTGCCCTCTCCTAATCTAATCAAGGGGGCACCTAATTGTCTGGGTTTGCAGGATGTGAGGGTGTTGCTGGGTTGCTCCAAATGTCCTTCTCTGCCTTTGAAGAACAGTTTGGCAGCCCTCCCCCTTCCTGCTTCACCATCTGCTGAGGGGAGATCTCCTCCCACAGGCACATCTCTTTGTGTGGAGCCAGGCCACTTCACACCACATCAAGGCAGCCTGGCCAGAGGCTGGCCAATCAGAGCACAGCAGCAAAAACACTGCAGGGCTGAAGTTGGCAACTTTTCAGGTAAAGTTTAAAACTCTTTACCTGAACAAGTTATATTAAATCCAACAACTGGAAGTTGTGGGATTTATTATAACAATTAATTTGATACCAAACTTTTGGTATCTGTTACTTAAGGGGACTTTAAAAATTAAAATAAAGTCTCCCCATTCTAGCCTATGGAGGCCACTCACTACAATGAGGGAAAAATGAATTTGGCTGTTTTACCTCACCAGGGCTTATAAAACTAATTTTATTAGGTCTCTGCTTATAGTTACATGGCACCCAGCCCTAGGGGCACATAGGGCACACCTCAGGGGTGACTTTTATATGTAAAAATAAGGCAGTTTAAGACTTTGGAGCTACTTTTAATTCCAAAGTCGCATTTGCATATAACTTTAATTTAAAAGCAGACAGCAAGGCTTTAAAATGACACTGGGCACCTCAGCAGTGCACCTATGGGTGCACTACCTATGCTGAGGTCCCTAAACCTATGTGCCCTACCATATACTAGGGACTTATAGGTAGGGTGACTTAGCCAATTATAATTAGCCTAATTTGCATACTGATTTTACACAGAGCACAGGCCTTGGGACTGGTTAGCAGTACCCAGGGCACCATCGGAGTCAGGAAAACACCAGCAAAAAGTAGAAAATGGGGGCAAAAAGTTAGGGGGCCTCTGCAATCAGCCCTGTTCTCTCACAGTGTACAGCTATGTTTCTCTTTAATTAATCTTCTTGGTGCTTTGATCTGTTGACCCCATATGTTTGCTAGAAGCTTTAAATGGTCGTCCTCAATGTTGGAGATTGCCAATGTTGATAAGGAATCAGCAACAGTAATTGAGCATTTACAGTCAATCTTTCTTTCACAATCTTGAGCTGAAGACCAATGAAACACAGGTCGGAATTGAGAAGAGTCCATGATAACAAATTTCCCTGGTCAGCAGGCAGTCACCATGTGTATTTTGGTAGGTACTGCTTGAAAAGGTTCAGCATCATAAGGAGCATTAGATTTTATTTTCCGTAGCTGTCAAGCGATCACCACATCTCCCTTTTGGAATGAGAGGTTTGTTTCATGTCTCCTCCTGCCTGAATACATTTTCATTTTTTGTTTTTGAACCAAGTATCAATCAAGTTGTCATTAGTATCTTTTTCTGTGGATCATTGGGGTATCTTGGTTGACCTGTCTGTGGATCATTGGGGTATCTTGGTTGACATTGCTCTCCCAAACATCAATGTTTCAGGACTTTTGGAATCACGTGAGTGCCCAAAACAAGATGGCCATCTCCTGATATGTTTCCGATAAGCTTCTGATAAGTTCTTTTGACTGAATATGGATAATGTTAATAAAATTCAGATTGTTTCTTTTGATGCTAAAGGTTTAAGACACCCTGTTAAAAGAACTAAAGTTTTAGATTATTTAGCAAGACATAATGAAGATATTTGTCTACTTCAAGAGACACATATAGGTGACGCTGTTTTATCATATATGAATAAAAATGGTCTGTTAATATTGTTTCTTTTCCTACAGTTAACAAAAATGTGTTGCTATCCTTTATGCAGAAAAGCTAAATATTCAAATACTATGCAAATGTTCAGATACAGATGGTTGTTATATCATAGCTAAAATTAAAATTGATAATACAGTTTTTCATCTAATTAACTTATATGGTCCTACAAATTATGATCCTAAGTTTTGGTCTCTCTTTACCTCTGAAATGATTTAATTAGGTAATGTAGCACTATTTATTGGTTGAGACTTTAACTTAATAAGTGAACCCTCATTGGATAGATGTTCTCAAACCGAATATCTTCCCCTAAAGCTTTTCTCACTTTCAAATCTTCTTTTAAATCAACCATATTGATAAATATTTGGCATCTACATCACCTAAAGGAGCAACAGTTTTCATTTTTCTTCAACCCTCATAATTTCTATTCTCAAACTGATTATTTATACATTTCCCATCATTTAATCCAATCAATTTCTGATTCTATAATTCATAATATTGATATTTCTGACCATGCATTTATTTCAGGTGTTTTACAACTTGAACTCAACACACCAATCCCACTCCCGCTGGCGTATGACTATGAATATTGTTCATACTGACAAAAATAAACCAAAACTTTTGTCAGTATTGCATGATCACATGATTATTATTTTTCATTCCAGAATAATCTACTTCACTTATAAATCATTGGGATACATTTGAGCATATGTCAGAGGGGTAACAACATCAATTATGGCATATGATAACAACACATTTAACATTAAATTTAAAGAATTAGATAAACAAATGGCAAAACATGAAAAACTATTTATCACATCTAATGATAATAAATGCAAAATACAATTACAGAAAGTTTGATATGAGTTAGACTCCTTGTTAGTCAAAAGAGCTGGCGTATAAATTTCAAATAATAAGGCCACATTTTACTTCAAAGCTAATAGATCTGGACGACTTTTGGCAAACTAAATTTGTATTAAGATTAATGTAATTCCTAAATGTTAAACTAGCATTGTCTTGTGAAGAAATAGTTAATGAATTGTTTAAATACTTTTCAAATTTATACAATATTCCCCCGGCTACAGATATGTGTAATATTGACAATTTTTTGCAAATTTGTGTTTTACCTAAAATGACTCAATCAGAAACAGATAAATTGGATGTACCAAGTTCTTTAGAAGAAATTAATATTAATGTATTTATTAAATCTCTTTAACTGGGTAAATCACCAAGACCAGATGGCATGCCTGCTATATTTTATAAATAATGTTCTCCTTACCTACTATCTGACTTACTTAAATATTTACTCACTTTAGTATTTCAGGAGCATCTTCAGGATCCTTTACTGAAACTTTTATTATAGCTGTTATAAAACCTAATAAATATCCCACTATTGTTTTGAATTACAGTCCTTTGTCTTTAATTAATTAACATTTTAAACTTTATGCAAAAATTATTGCAACCAGATTGACTTCTGTGCTTGGCAGTATTGTTCACATTGATCAAACTGGTTTCATGAAACATAGACATTCTGTAAATAAAATTAGATTATTATTCCATGTAATTGAGGCTGTGCCATCTTATTTCTACCCTCTGGTGTCCTAGCATAAGATGCCGAAAAAGCGTTTAACAAAGTACTCTCAAAGTATCTATTTTGTACGTTCTCTACCTTTCATTTTGGAAATTTCTATATTCGCATGATTTCAGCACTCTATTCTGGTCCATCTGTCATTAATGGCCAACTCTCTAACATTTTTGTTTCTTTTTAGAGGCACTTGTTAAAGTTGCAAACTTATCACCTTTACTTTCTGCTTGCTATTGAACTTTTACTCATTGCCATCAGAAATTTGTGGAAATAAAAGGTATTACTTCTAATGATGTTGATGTAAAAACGTATATGCTGATTATGACTTACTGAACATTAGTAATCCTGATTCTTCAGTTCCTCCTTTGTTAAAACTAATTCAAACATACTCCCAAATTTCAAGTTACACTTTAAACACTAGAAGACAGAATGTTTTCCTTTAAATAAGTGTTGTACCCCTGATAATGAAATAATATGGCAAAAGGAAAAGCTAAAAGATCTTGGTATACTATTTTCTCATACCATTAAACAATTACATTTTATTGAGAATAGATTCTTAATCATATCAAAGACAAATTTAATAAATGGTCTACTTTACACTTATCCTGGTGGGGCAAAGTTGATTCTATTTAAATGGTTATTGCTCCAAAAATATTCATCTCCTTTCTATGATTCCCACTTAACCCCCACTTAAGTTTTATAAATATTTGGGTAAACTTATAGTTAAATGTATTTGGAATAGTAAACCCCCTCGTATATGTTATACAAATTAATAATTACAAAGTGTAATGGTGGTTTTGGTTTACCAGACTTCTTTAATCATCATAAAACATTTATTTTAAAACAAAGCACTTTTTGGTTTAATAATACAGATTTCAATAAAGCACCTTAATGGCTTCTCATTGAACAAAGTTTAAAGTCACTGATTCTGTTACCGGCATTACTTACGATAGCTCTCATTACGACATAGGTGTCCCACCATGGGGCAACCAATGCAGCAGGGAAGACACCACCACCATGCTGGCAGAGTCCCTCAGGTTACAATGTTCCCGCCGGGCTGACAGGCTGGAACATTGTATTACTAAATTCCGCTGGGGCCGACCGGCGGGAACAGTGCTATGGTATTGGCCTCCGCTCCCTTAAGGCGCTATGCAAAACTACTAAATTCTCATAGCTGTTGGCTTGGCATTAAGGCTCTTTAAAACATATGCTCTATGAATGTAATATTGCTGCTAATTTTTGCAATGAGGTTTAGGATGTTATTACGAAAACTTTTCATTTCTCAGGTGAAATTTCATATAATATGCTGATTTGTAAATAAATTTTACTTTTAAAAAACTGTCATATTCGAATAACAAACTCTTTGATTTCTTACTATCTGCTGCTGTAAAATCAAATGCTGCCAAGTGGAAAACACTTCATTATTATCAATCCATTCATATAGTCATGGATAATTTATACCAGAAAAAGAGCTGATCTGACTAGGATGGGTGTTGTTCACAATACATCTCCTATCAATCATTATGGAAACTGATTGATAATTATATAGCAATATATTTATAAAGAAGTACTATTAATATATTCTATATTATGTAATATGAATAGTCTTTAAGATTATATTGAGTAGCTCTAGTATAATATACTCGTAGAGGTGATATTTATTGATTTCCCCTCTTTTATTTTTCAAAATTAGTTATTATTAAACTGGAATTGTCAGTATTCAGGCACAATTATTATATTAATATTATATTGTAAAATTCAATGTACCTCTTTCAGTGCTTTTTGATTTGATCTATTGTCCTATCATAAAGTTCAATAAAATATTTTATCATGAAAGTTTCAGGACTTTCCTCTGTGGTTGAGTGAGGTGTTGAACGATAAGCTTGTAGAGTTCAGCACTGTTTTTAAACTGAGCTTCTCAAAAGTTGCAAGCTGCACTGCTTTCTTTAGCGTACCCACAAAATGGTCAACCAGTCCACTGGCCTATATTAAATTCATGGCTATTAAAGATTGGACCATTGTCCGACTTCACAATGGCGGGCAATTCCCATGTTGCTAATATGCCATCAAGTTTCTTGATAACACGTTCATTTGTCATGGATGAGAGATCCACAACCAATAGAAAACATGAATATTCATCTATTATCTCCATTAAATGATGTCCATTGTCAAGTGGACCAAAGAAATCAATGGGTACACTCTCCCATGCATGCCCGGGGAGTTTTGACATGTTTAGCTGATGTTGAGTGACTTTAGTGGATAGGCAATTATATATGTGACAGGCTTTGAGCTCCCTTTTAACTCTTTCATCTAGGTATGGAAACCAAACTTGATCTTGAAGAGATCTATTCATAGCAACGACACAACACAATGTCCTGGTCATCCTTGACATTCTTGTAATTTTGATATCATCATCATTACCTAGAGGTTGATCATGTCTGTTCCAAGACTGATGTATAATTATGTCTCTTAACTTTAATAGATAACTTTCATGAGTCGTAGCAGTGGCAATCCGGGCTAATAATACAAAAGGTGGTGTACTTGATTTGACAATCAAATTGATGTAGGCCTCAGCCATTCTGAAAGGAGTGCTATGACCTTGAATAGGCACTCTTGAAAAGTATTCAGCAGGATTTTGATCCTTTCCAGGCTGACGCACAATTGTAGAATCATAGCCTTGCAATTGTAGTCCCCATCATTCAATTTGAAGATAGACAGCATGTTCTGTTTGAGATAAACTTCTACTACCGTATGCCCCAATATGTCGTCTTGCATTTGGGCGTCCACTATGCTGTGCAAGTATAGAGCTCACCAAATGGGACTATCGTCAGCTACAATCTCGGTATGGAGCTTTGGATTGAAGTATGCCATTTGTGTATCATTTTCTATGGGATGTTTGATTTTCTTGAAACTCTTTTCACATTCTCTTGACCATTTAAAAGAAACGTTTTTCTTGGTTATCTTTTGTAGTGGAGCACTGTCAGTGGCAAAGTCCTTTATGTATTGTGAACAGTAGTTGGCCACTCCAATAAAAGAATGTACCATTGAAACATCTTGTGAGGGTCCAGCATTTGTTAAAGCTTGTACTTTTGCAGGATCAGGCGTCATGCCCCCATAAGAAAATATGTAGCCAAAGAACTTTGTTTTATTGAACTCACACTTGTCTGCATTGAAAGTCAAATCTGCTTCACTGAGTAATTGGCATACTTGTGTGATGGGTTTAACAAGTTCCTTCTGGGTAGATCCAAAAACCAATATGTTATTGCAATAGTTAAATGCATTTACAACAGGTTGTATGATGCATCCTATGATGTCTTGGAAAAGTTCTTCAGCTGTTGACATACCAAAACTAAAGGGTTTATTATGACAGTGGGGGTCCCCCCACAAGGCCGCCAATGCCGCCAGGAGGATGCAACCGTCAGTCGTATTACAAAGTTTGCGCTGGGCTGACCGGCGGGAACATTTTATTATGACGTTCCCGCCGGTCAGCCTGGTGGAAACAGTGCTACGGTATTGGTCTCAGCTCCCTAAAGCCGACGGCAATACCATAGCACACCAGCACTCTCGGAATGCACACAGTCTGCAAAGCAACCAGTGCACATTCTAATGAGGCTTGGCAGCGGGGTCCCTGCACTGTCCATGCAATCTGCATGGGCAGTGCAGGGCCCCCCCCCCTTGGCCCACCTCTGGCTTTCCACCACCCTTTCCATGGTAGGGTAAGCACCATGGAAAGCTGAGTTGTAATCAACATGGTGGCACTGAGTTCAGCACTGCTGTGGCTGAGCACAACTCACACCGCTGTCTACTCATCTGGTTTCAGTTTAGATGGTTCTTGGGAATACCCAATTACAGTGATCTCACACCAATTTAGGATTCACCTGTAACTCTAGAGTGTCCACAAAATAAGTTAGCAGGTCTGTTAATTGATGTGGGCATCAATAAAAGGAGGCAAATGATTGTAGAGAGCTCCTTAATTTCTTGGGATTATTTATCCGAGAGACTGTCTAAATTTAAGTCTTATAAATTGGCAAGCTGGGCACATGGACTGCGCAAAGACAGAATAGGCAGTAGGGAATAGGAAGTAAAATTATAAGGTTGTCTCCCTCAAAGAAGAGAACTTTCCAAATGGTACATGATGTTAATTCAAGGTGGGGATGGAGATTTTACCTTGCCAGAAGAAATATGGAAGAGGGACCTTCCCTGACATACGAGTTGACAAATTTATGGCAAGTATCGATGTCTATTTTATTGTCTACTGTAAAATTAGCACGTCTCAGGAAAAAAAAAAACATCTAATTACAGTGCACAGGGCATATTGGATGCCAAAGAAGTTAACAAGCCTAGGCGGTCAGGAAACGAAGGCTTGCCTGAGATGTGGTATGGAGAGGGCAGATGAAGTCCATTTGTTCTGGCAGTGTCTCACAGCTGAGATCTTCTGACAAGAAGTGGGTAAAGCCCTAACCGAATTGTTTGGGAAAGAAATAGAGGCAATCGTTGCACTGGTGAATTTCGGGATGCTAGATGTCGTTGAGTCTTCGCCAAAGTTATGATAAAGCAGGCATCATTATTATTAGTAATAATTCTTCTTGCATGAACAGAGATCTGTTTGAAATGGGTAAGCTCCATACCCTCAATTTATATGGAATAGGTTATCTCTGCTCAATGAATAAACTGGATAGTAGCTGCCCCTCAAGTAAGAGGGTTGAGATGTGGAAAGTATGGGAGCAATTTTATAAGACAGGGCATACTGATGTGTGAGAACACAAAGAATTCTCAAACTCATGTTCAATTATTACAAAATAAAGCAATTTATAAAAGGAGAAGCACCAGTGCATACAAGAGTTTTCTCATGTTGATGGTTGCAAGAGGATATGGACCAGGCACTGTGAAATTGCAGCTTGGTAGCTGCCGTACAAAGTCTCCAATTCTGTGTACCTGAGATCCTACTTCTCCTTTTTTGTAAATGGGGGCTAAAAAACAAGAGAGAGTGATGGAGCTATTGCTTTCTTCTCTTTCACTTATTATTGAGGCTTAAAAACTGCTTGACTATACATTAGAAGACGATCGACTTGGTTCAGTATCTACCTGCCCAAACCAATGTTGTCACTTGACTTTGTGGCTGTTGTGGGTGCGCATCAAATGTTGCTTCTGGAATGTTCTGGTGGCCATTTTGTTGACGGACCATGATATATTTGATTTTTCCTTTGCTCTGCACATCCTCACAAAATGGTTCTCTTTACCACAGCCTTCGGATATCTGACCAATGGTGGGACTCTTCCCTTCATGTGAAAATGGTTTAGTATCTACTTGCCTCAACTGATGTCTTCGCTTGGCTTAGTGGGCATACATCAAATGTTCTGGTGGCAATTTTGTCTTCGTGCAAGGACATACTTGTTTTTTCCTTCCCTCTGCAGATGCTCACAAAACAGTTCTCTTTACCACAGGCTTTAGATATCTGACATATGGCGGAACACTTTTCTTTATGTGAAAATGGAATACCACATCTGAAACATCACTTCTTTTTACATGCGGACATCACTTTATGTCTTTCAGTATTTTGTTTCGAATTACTTTTCACACTCACGACTGACTCACTATGGGTACCTCCAGCCTTTATGTCGGCAGCTTGTCTCTCAGCATGTTCCTCAGCTATGGTAGCCATGAGCACTTGCTCTAGACTGAGAGTTTCTCTGAGCATTCATTGCCTGAATAAATCGGAGAAGCATCCATCGATCACTCTAAGCCTTGTGGCTTCTTTATCATTAAATGCATTCAACTTGCAGTGTTTGATGAGTGTGTTGAGCCTTTCCACAAATTCATCGATTGTTTCCACAACTCTTCTTCACTTCTTTACTAAAAACATATTGTTCACAGTCAACATTTGGTACTGGATTATTGAGATTTAACGCATTCTTAATCTGACGGTATTTGACTTCTTCATCAGTTCTTGGCATTTTCTTTATGACTTCTTTCACACCATCACCAGTGAGTTTTTGGAGATATTTGATAATCTTCCTATTGTCAGTCTCTTCAAATGGATCAATTAAAACTTCAAAGTACTCTATCCCAGCAGTCCACCTATCAGCAATATTTAGCTTTTTGTCAATGTCGAATGGTGGTGGTTGCTTGAAGAAGTTGCCAGCTTTATAAGTGTTCATAGGAGGGTCCGACAGTGAGGGTGGAGCTTTATCAGATGCTGTTGACTGTCCCTGGGAATCTGCATCATCACTGAGGCCCGACGATAGTTAAGTCTCCGGGTCTTGCAGGACAGTCTATAAGTTTTTACCTTCTTCTGGTCTTCATCTGTGCCCGTCACTCATGGAGACCTCTGGAGTTGTTCTGAGCTTCCACCTGGCAGCTTTGGTGGTGTGCCACTTCAGGTATTGGACAGCTCAGTAAGCACAACCCAAATGCTTCTTCTTAGGTCTCCCCCCATTGCTGAGGTGGTAATGATCCACTTATCAAGACTCAGGTAAGAGTAATAGTATGCTTCCTTTTTACGTATTTTACCAACCAGCGCGATTATTTGTAATGATATATAGCAAATTATGATTGTCTTTAACTGCACTTTGTAAGCGTGGATAAATTTGCCTTCAGCGTTAATGCCCTGTATATTGTAGAACTTAATTTTGTGTGGCAGCGCAGTACCTTTTTGCAGGATCTTTGTTGTAGTTTCAATGCGTAGAGTTTTCTTTGAAGCTCTCTTTCCATTCCCACGCTTCACAGCAGCTGGAGTTGCGCTTTGAAGCCACATACACTAACCGTTGACTCAGCACTTTAACAAGAGCACATGTGGCACGCACGAGCAGATTGCTTAGACCATGACAAACTCTCCAGGAGAGCACTTTTTCCTTTGGGCTATTTGTCCCCTATCTCATCACGAGTTGTAGCCTCTTCCCCAGTCTGGAACCTGCTGAATGACCAGGCCACACATGGAGCTGTAAATCAAACGTCTTTATTTCTCTTTGTGTACCTTTAAACTCCAACATTCTAAAACAAGGTTCATTACATTTTATTCTAGCGATTAGGCCATACTGATACTGAGTCCTTGGGGAGCCAGGGAGGTTCTGTTCGAAATCATGCAAGACACTACAGTAATGATACCAAAGGAAGCAGTCCAGTTGACGGGTGATTGCCTGGTTGAAATGGTGACAACAGTCCTAGACGTTTAGCACTGATAGGGTCCTTGACACATTTAATTCATAATAAAGCAGTGGAGGCTAACAGAAGTGAGCATGTCTCCTGAAGTTTTAGCCCTAGTAAGGGGGAAAGGCATCTCACAGTTCCAAGAGTGCAAGTCTTACTGTAGCAACGTCCATGGGGGACTGAGGATGCTATACATCTTGATAGTGCTGGAGCTGGCCTCCAACTTATACTTCTACTCAATGACACGTGGGCAATAGTGCAATTATTGTTAATGCATTGCAAAAGCTACAAATTCTAACCAGCCAGACTGGGGTAGGGTTTTCCTGAAATGTGTAGATTGCCCACACAGATACATTTCAGCCCCTAGTGGCTAGCTGCCACAATACAAAGGATAAGACAGGAAAGCTGGTCTCTCAGAAATCTATGTACTCTGCACAATCAGCTTCTGTAGGAGGCTGGACTGGCTTGTAGTGAGTACCAAGGGGTACTTGCACCTTGCACCAGGCCCAGTTATCCCTTATTAGTGTATAGGGTGTCTAGCAGCTTAGGCTGATAGATAATGGTAGCTTAGCAGAGCAGCTTAGGCTGAACTAGGAGACGTGTGAAGCTACTACAGTACCACCTAGTGTCATATGCACAATATCATAAGAAAACACAATACACAGTTATACTAAAAATAAAGGTACTTTATTTTTATGACAATATGCCAAAGTATCTTAGAGTGTACCCTCAGTGAGAGGATAGGAAATATACACAAGATATATATATACACAATAGCAAAAATATGCAGTATAGTCTTAGAAAACAGTGCAAACACTGTATAGTTACAATAGGATGCAATGGGGGCACATAGGGATAGGGGCAACACAAACCATATACTCCAAAAGTGGAATGAGAACCACGAATGGACCCCAAACCTATGTGACCTTGTAGAAGGTCGCTGGGACTATTAGAAAATAGTGAGAGTTAGAAAAATAACCCTCCCCAAGACCCTGAAAAGTGAGTGCAAAGTGCACTAAAGTTTCCCTAAGGACAAAGAAGTCGTGTTAGAGGAATAATGCAGGAAAGACACAAACCAACAATGCAACAACGCTGGATTTCCAATCTGGGGTACCTGTGGAACAAGGGGACCAAGTCCAAAAGTCACAAGCAAGTCGGAGATGGGCAGATGCCCAGGAAATGCCAGCTGTGGGTGCAAAGAAGCTTCTACTGGACAGAAGAAGCTGCAGTTTCTGCAGGAACGCAAAGGGCTAGAGACTTCCCCTTTGGAGGACGGATTCCTCTTGCCTTGTAGAGTCGTGCAAAAGTGTTTTCCCGCCGAAGGAACGCCAACAAGCCTTGCTAGCTGCAAATTGTGCGGTTACCGTTTTTGGATGCTGCTGTGGCCCAGGAGGGACCAGGAGGTCGCAAATTGGACCAGGAAGTAGAGGGGACATCGAGCAAGACAAGGAGCCCTCTTAGCAGCAGGTAGCACCCAGAGAAGTGCCAAAAATAGGCACTACAAGGATGCGTGAAACGGTGCTCACCCGAAGTCGCACAAAGAAGTCCCACGTCGCCGGAGAACAACTTAGGAGGTCGTGCAATGCAGGTTAGAGCGCTGTGGACCTAGGCTGGACAGTGCACAAAGGATTTCCGCCGGAAGTGCACGGAGGCCGGAGTAGCTGCAAAAGTCACGGTTCCCAGCAATGCAGTCTAGCGAGGTGAGGCAAGGACTTACCTCCACCAAACTTGGACTGAAGAGTCACTGGACTGTGGGGGTCACTTGGACAGAGTTGCTGGATTCGAGGGACCTCGCTCGTCGTGCTGAGAGGAGACCCAAGGGACCGGTAATGCAGCTTTTTGGTGCCTGCGGTTGCAGGGGGAAGATTCCGTCGACCCACGGGAGATTTCTTCGGAGCTTCTAGTGCAGAGAGGAGGCAGACTACCCCCACAGCATGCACCACCAGGAAAACAGTCGAGAAGGCGGCAGGATCAGCGTTACAGAGTTGCAGTAGTCGTCTTTGCTACTATGTTGCAGGTTTGGAGGCTTCCAGCGCGGTCAGCAGTCGATTCCTTGGCAGAAGGTGAAGAGAGAGATGCAGAGGAACTCGGATGAGCTCTTGCATTTGTTATCTAAAGTTTCCCCAGAGACCGAGACCCTAAATAGCCAGAAAAGAGGGTTTGGCTACTTAGGAGAGAGGATAGGCTAGCAACACCTGAAGGAGCCTATCACAAGGAGTCTCTGACGTCACCTGGTGGCACTGGCCACTCAGAGCAGTCCCGTGTGCCAGCAGCACCTCTGTTTCCAAGATGGCAGAGGTCTGGAGCACACTGGAGGAGCTCTGGACACCTCCCAGGGGAGGTGCAGGTCAGGGGAGTGGTCACTCCCCTTTCCTTTGTCCAGTTTCGCGCCAGAGCAGGGTTAAGGGGTCCCCTGAACCGGTGTAGACTGGCTTATGCAGAATTGGGCACATCTGTGCCCAAGAAAGCATTTCCAGAGGCTGGGGGAGGCTACTCCTCCCCTGCCTTCACACCATTTTCCAAAGGGAGAGGGTGTAACACCCTCTCTCAGAGGAAGTTCTTTGTTCTGCCATCCTGGGCCAGGCCTGGCTGGACCCCAGGAGGGCAGATGCCTGTCTGAGGGGTTGGCAGCAGCAGCAGCTGCAGTGAAACCCCAGGAAGGGCAGTTTGGCAGTACCAGGGTCTGTGCTACAGACCACTGGGATCATGGGATTGTGCCAACTATGCCAGGATGGCATAGAGGGGGCAATTCCATGATCATAGACATGTTACATGGCCATATTCGGAGTTACCATTGTGAAGCTACATATAGGTAGTGACCTATATGTAGTGCACGCGTGTAATGGTGTCCCCGCACTCACAAAGTCCGGGGAATTGGCCCTGAACAATGTGGGGGCACCTTGGCTAGTGCCAGGGTGCCCTCACACTAAGTAACTTTGCACCTAACCTTTACCAGGTAAAGGTTAGACATATAGGTGACTTATAAGTTACTTAAGTGCAGTGAAAAATGGCTGTGATATAACGTGGACGTTATTTCACTCAGGCTGCAGTGGCAGGCCTGTGTAAGAATTGTCAGAGCTCCCTATGGGTGGCAAAAGAAATGCTGCAGCCCATAGGGATCTCCTGGAACCCCAATACCCTGGGTACCTCAGTACCAACATACTAGGGAATTATAAGGGTGTTCCAGTAAGCCAATGTAAATTGGTAAAATTGGTCACTAGCCTGTTAGTGACAATTTGAAAGAAATGAGAGAGCATAACCAATGAGGTTCTGGTTAGCAGAGCCTCAGTGAGACAGTTAGGCACCACACAGGGAACACATACATATCGGCCACAAACTTATGAGCACTGGGGTCCTGACTAGCAGGGTCCCAGTGACACATAACAAACATACTGAAAACATAGGGTTTTCACAATGAGCACTGGGCCCTGGCTAGCAGGATCCCAGTCAGACAGTGAAAACACCCTGACATACACTCACAAACAGGCCAAAAGTGGGGGTAACAAGGCTAGAAAGAGGCTACTTTCTCACACAACCCCCCCCAAACGAAGGACAATAAGGCTAACCTTGGCCAGTTGAGACTTTATTGTCTAAGTGGTGATAAGTAGAGAGTAGCTCTGCAATAGACTGGTTACTCCCTTTATCATCCACTATATGGTTACTTCCCTGTGGGGATGTAAACCACCCTGTTTGAAGTTTTTTTAGCTAAGCAACAATGTGAAGATGAATTTTCAGAGTTTCTATCAGTAAGTTTTAGTTTAGAGCAGTGGGAATTGTCCACTGAACCTATTTGTAGTGATGGAAATGCCAGACAGGGATGCTGTCTCAGAAAAGCCATAGCTGGGCAAAAACTTTGTCCATATGGCTGGAAGAGAGAACAGGAATGCTGTTTCTCTTGGGTTGGAGCAGGACAGGGATGCTGTCCTATGAGCTCCACTCTAGGGCAGGGATGCTGTCCTAAGTGTTGTGAGGCAGTGCAGGGTTTCTGCACTAAAGTTTCTCTGGGAGGGTTGGAGGGATGCTCCATGTTAACTAAAATGGTCTTTTTGTCACCAATGTTAGTTATCCCACAGAGAGGTACTTCCACCTCAGGGAGTACAGCTTTGCCAGCTGATGCTTCCCTTGGAACAGGTGCCACCCCAGGAGAGGTTTCTCCCACCACAGGAATGGTATCCTGAATGACAGGGTGGTTAGGGGATACTGTGATACCCTTTTTACCTGTTGATGGAGAGGGATCCTGAGTTTTCAGGCCTCCTCTCCTTTGCTTTTTCATTTCAGTAGAAATGAGAGGGAACAATTCCTCAGGGATGCCCAGCATGGCTGCATGGGCATAAAACTCTACATCAGCCCAACCTGAGGCCTCTAGGTCATTACCTAAGAGACAGTCTACAGGTAAGCTAGGTGATACCACCACCTGCTTAGGGCCAGTAACTCCACCCCAACTAAACTGAATTATAGCTAAGGGAAGAAACTTAGTGGAGTTATGGACATCAATAATCTTATACTGTTGTCCAATGATGTGTTGATCAGGGTGCACTAGGTTTTCAGTCACCAAAGTGATACTGGCACCTGTGTCCCTGTAGGCCAAGGCCTCAACACCATTTATTGAAACTGTCTGCCTGTACTTATCCATTGTAAGGGGACAAGCAGCCAGTGTGGCAAGGCCAATGCCACTAGGTGTGACAGAAACTGTCTTGGGACTGATTACCCCAGTTTCTATGATGGACCCATAAGTGAACCCAACTACACCCTTTGCTTGACTGTTGCCAGCAGTCCCACCACTAGTACCACTACTGCTAGGGGCACTAGAGCTTGATGTATTAGTGGTGGTAGGCTCAGGGGGTTTACCTGGACAGGACTTATCCCCTGGCCTATGGCCTCTATTTTTACACACAAAGCACCAAGGCTTTTTAAATTGTGTAGGTTGAGAAGAAGAGGAAGAATTCGTTTTATCCCCACCCCCTGAAGAGTGTTTAAGATTTGTAGTGGGATCTTTGGTTTTACCCTTATCCCCATGCCTATCTTGAGATTTTTCACCATCTTTCTTCTTAGTGTTCTCTTTGTCACCCCCTGTATGAACTTTTCTGTTCACCCTTGTTCTGACCCATTTGTCTGCCTTCTTTCCCAATTCTTGGGGAGAGGTCAGATCAGAGTCCACCAAGTACTGGTGCAACAAATCAGACACACAATTATTAAGAATATGCTCTCTCAGGATCAAGTTATACAGGCTGTCATAATCAGTAACTTTACTGCCATGTAACCACCCCTCCAAGGCCTTCACTGAATGGTCAATGAAATCAACCCAGTCTTGTGAAGACTCCTTTTTGGTCTCTCTGAACTTTATCCTGTACTGTTCAGTGGTTAAGCCATAACCATCCAGGAGTGCATTCTTAAGAACTTTGTAATCATTAGCTTCATTTTCTTTTACAGTAAGGAGCCTATCCCTACCTTTTCCACTAAATGATAGCCATAGGATAGCAGCCCACTGCCTTTGAGGGACATCCTGTACAACACAGGCCCTCTCAAGTGCAGCAAACCACTTGTTAATGTCATCCCCCTCCTTATAAGGGGGAACTATCTTGTGCAGATTCCTGGAATCATGCTCTTTTGCAGGATGACTATGGGGAATACTGCTGCTGCCACCATGGGTTTCTAAACCCAACTTCTGTCTTTCCTTCTCTAATTCTAAAGACTGTCTATCCAAATCCAGCTGTTGCATTTTAAGCTTCAGTCTGGTTTGTTCCACCCTCAACTTATTGAGTTCCCTTTCTAACAATCTGTCATCAGGGTTGGTGGGAGGGACATTTCTAGATACAGAGGTATGATGGGAATGAACAGAAGGAGACCTGTCCCTTACAGAGGGCACCCTAACAGCTTGTCTGACAGTGTAATGTGAGAGCACATCATCTATATGATGTGACTCCACCTCAGTACCAACTATGCTAGACTGTCTTGTAATGGGAAGGCTAAGAAGTTTCTTTCCTGAACCTTTACCTGGGGGAGTCCCTGGATCAGATTGAGAACCATTAGCTACTTTTTCAACAGATGGGGCACTTTTAGCCTTATCTTGTTCTCTAAGCATGTTAAGTAACAGTTCTAAGGAAGGATTCTTCCCTACACTCAAACCTCTCTCTATGCAGAGACTCCTTGCTCCTTTCCAGCTAAGGTGATCATATGCAATCTTAGACAGGTCAACATTTTGGCCTGTGCCAGACATTTTTAGAGAGAGTTAAAGTGATAGAAAAAGAGAAAAAAAAGTTTGTCAGAGCTTTTAGAAAGACAGAGAAAAAAACTTTTAAAACTTTTTAGAACTTTTTAGAAAGTTTAGAAGTACTTTTCAGCACTTAGAAAAGAGTGAAAAGAGGAAATGCAAAGCTTTTTAGCTATGTGTATATACACTGACCTTGTTCTGTATATTTTTCTCTTATGAAAAGTACAATGACAAGAGTGGTAAGTAGTCTCAAAGCACTTATCCCACCGCTGCACAACCAATGTAGGAGGCTGGACTGGCTTGTAGTGAGTACCAAGGGGTACTTGCACCTTGCACCAGGCCCAGTTATCCCTTATTAGTGTATAGGGTGTCTAGCAGCTTAGGCTGATAGATAATGGTAGCTTAGCAGAGCAGCTTAGGCTGAACTAGGAGACGTGTGAAGCTACTACAGTACCACCTAGTGTCATATGCACAATATCATAAGAAAACACAATACACAGTTATACTAAAAATAAAGGTACTTTATTTTTATGACAATATGCCAAAGTATCTTAGAGTGTACCCTCAGTGAGAGGATAGGAAATATACACAAGATATATATACACAATAGCAAAAATATGCAGTATAGTCTTAGAAAACAGTGCAAACAATGTATAGTTACAATAGGATGCAATGGGGACACATAGGGATAGGGGCAACACAAACCATATACTCCAAAAGTGGAATGCGAACCACGAATGGACCCCAAACCTATGTGACCTTGTAGAGGGCCGCTGGGACTATTAGAAAATAGTGAGAGTTAGAAAAATAACCCTCCCCAAGACCCTGAAAAGTGAGTGCAAAGTGCACTAAAGTTTCCCTAAGGACAAAGAGGTCGTGTTAGAGGAATAATGCAGGAAAGACACAAACCTACAATGCAACAACGCTGGATTTCCAATCTGGGGTACCTGTGGAACAAGGGGACCAAGTCCAAAAGTCACAAGCAAGTCGGAGATGGGCAGATGCCCAGGAAATGCCAGCTGCGGGTGCAAAGAAGCTTCTACTGGACAGAAGAAGCTGCGGTTTCTGCAGGAACGCAAAGGGCTAGAGACTTCCCCTTTGGAGGACGGATCCCTCTCGCCTTGTAGAGTTGTGCAAAAGTGTTTTCCCGCCAAAAGAACGCCAACAAGCCTTGCTAGCTGCAAATTATGCGGTTAGCGTTTTTGGATGCTGCTGTGGCCCAGGAGGGACCAGGAGGTCGCAAATTGGACCAGGAGGTAGAGGGGACGTCGAGCAAGACAAGGAACCCTCTTAGTAGCAGGTAGCACCCAGAGAAGTGCCAGAAACAGGCACTACAAGGATGCGTGAAATGGTGCTCACCCGAAGTCGCACAAAGAAGTCCCACGTCGCCGGAGAACAACTTAGGAGGTCGTGCAATGCAGGTTAGAGTGCCGTGGACCCAGGCTGGACAGTGCACAAAGGATTTCCGCCGGAAGTGCACGGAGGCCGGAGTAGCTGCAAAAGTCGCGTTTCCCAGCAATGCAGTCTGGCGAGGTGAGGCAAGGACTTACCTCCACCAAACTTGGACTGAAGAGTCACTGGACTGTGGGGGTCACTTGGACAGAGTTGCTGGATTCGAGGGACCTCGCTCGTCGTGCTGAGAGGAGACCCAAGGGACCGGTAATGCAGCTTTTTGGTGCCTGCGGTTGCAGGGGGAAGATTCCGTTGACCCACAGGAGATTTCTTCGGAGCCTCTAGTGCAGAGAGGAGGCAGACTACCCCCACAGCATGCACCACCAGGAAAACAGTTGAGAAGGCGGCAGGATCAGCGTTACAGAGTTGCAGTAGTCGTCTTTGCTACTATGTTGCAGGTTTGCAGGCTTCCAGCGCGGTCAGCAGTCGATTCCTTGGCAGAAGGTGAAGAGAGAGATGCAGAGGAACTCGGATGAGCTCTTGCATTCGTTATCTAAAGTTTCCCCAGAGACAGAGACCCTAAATAGCCAGAAAAGAGGGTTTGGCTACTTAGGAGAGAGGATAGGCTAGCAACACCTGAAGGAGCCTATCACAAGGAGTCTCTGACGTCACCTGGTGGCACTGGCCACTCAGAGCAGTCCCGTGTGCCAGCAGCACCTCTGTTTCCAAGATGGCAGAGGTCTGGAGCACACTGGAGGAGCTCTGGACACCTCCCAGGGGAGGTGCAGGTCAGGGGAGTGGTCACTCCCCTTTCCTTTGTCCAGTTTCGCGCCAGAGCAGGGCTAAGGGGTCCCCTGAACCGGTGTAGACTGGCTTATGCAGAATTGGGCACATCTGTGCCCAAGAAAGCATTTCCAGAGGCTGGGGGAGGCTACTCCTCCCCTGCCTTCACACCATTTTCCAAAGGGAGAGGGTGTAACACCCTCTCTCAGAGGAAGTTCTTTGTTCTGCCATCCTGGGCCAGGCCTGGCTGGACCCCAGGAGGGCAGATGCCTGTCTGAGGGGTTGGCAGCAGCAGCAGCTGCAGTGAAACCCCAGGAAGGGCAGTTTGGCAGTACCAGGGTCTGTGCTACAGACCACTGGGATCATGGGATTGTGCCAACTATGCCAGGATGGCATAGAGGGGGCAATTCCATGATCATAGACATGTTACATGGCCATATTCGGAGTTACCATTGTGAAGCTACATATAGGTAGTGACCTATATGTAGTGCACGCGTGTAATGGTGTCCCCGCACTCACAAAGTCCGGGGAATTGGCCCTGAACAATGTGGGGGCACCTTGGCTAGTGCCAGGGTGCCCTCACACTAAGTAACTTTGCACCCAACCTTTACCAGGTAAAGGTTAGACATATAGGTGACTTATAAAAGTTACTTAAGTGCAGTGAAAAATGGCTGTGAAATAACGTGGACGTTATTTCACTCAGGCTGCAGTGGCAGGCCTGTGTAAGAATTGTCAGAGCTCCCTATGGGTGGCAAAAGAAATGCTGCAGCCCATAGGGATCTCCTGGAACCCCAATACCCTGGGTACCTCAGTACCATATACTAGGGAATTATAAGGGTGTTCCAGTAAGCCAATGTAAATTGGTAAAATTGGTCACTAGCCTGTTAGTGACAATTTGAAAGAAATGAGAGAGCATAACCACTGAGGTTCTGGTTAGCAGAGCCTCAGTGAGACAGTTAGGCACCACACAGGGAGCACATACATATAGGCCACAAACTTATGAGCACTGGGGTCCTGACTAGCAGGGTCCCAGTGACACATAACAAACATACTGAAAACATAGGGTTTTAACTATGAGCACTGGGCCCTGGCTAGCAGGATCCCAGTGAGACAGTGAAAACACACTGACATACACTCCCAAACAGGCCAAAAGTGGGGGTAACAAGGCTAGAAAGAGGCTACTTTCTCACAGCTTCTGAAAGTGAGCATTTGAAGAAAGTGGAGGGTTAGGCCACCTTTCCTATTTTCTTAAGATATATTTGTCCTCAATCTTAAATTCAGCTACAGTGTTTTTGATTGATATAATAACCATAATGAAAGGAATAAGTGAGGCGGTTCTGTTAATTTCTTCGTACCCTTTTTTGTGATGTGAAAAATCCATATCTTGATGCCATTCACAACAATGACCGCACGCTTTGATTTACTCCAAACCTGCAAGACTAAATCTGTCCTATTACTAGGCATGGCGGAGTTGACGGAGTTCAACTCTGCGGATTTCCTCTGAGTTGAAAAAAAAATCTGTGGAATTCCACGGAGGCGAAGTTCCTTGACCCGCGGAGTCCTGAATGCACCTGATCTCTGAAGTGCTAAGCAGGGTTGAGCCTGGTCATCCAGTCCTGACCCTGCTTACCACTTCCGAGACTGGGTGCGTTCAGGAGGGCCGTAGGCAGAGAAAGCTGCCAGGCCTCTTGTGCACCGGCCTGTCCTGTGTGCAGTGCACATGGGACAGGCCGGTGCATGAGAGAACTGAAACTGCAGCTTTCACTGCCTACAGCCCTGACCTGAATTCAGGCCACGGCCATAGGCAGTGTAACCTGCTGTTTCAGTCCCTGTTTTGTGCACTAATGTGCACAAACAACAACAAAAGAAAGAGACAAGGACTTACCTTGGTCTTCCCGGGGGTCCTCCTCTCCTCGTCGTCCGACAGTGACAAGTCTTCTTAAGCAGCTTCCCCCCTCTGGCTCTGCTCTGGTGTGTGCTGCAGCCCGGTTCAGGGCTGCACAGCGCAAGCACAGACTGTCTGCGCTTGGGCTGTGCAGCCCATACGAGGCTGCAGCATGCACCAGGTGAGCTCTGCTCCGCTGGCAGGGCTAGTGGAGTTTTTTGAATAACTCCGCACTCCCCGCACACCCCTACCTATTACCAGGCATTTTCTGCAGGTAAAGCTACTGCACCCCTAACATTTGAGATAGGCTGCTGACAGCCTGTCCCAAAAATGGGTTTGGTATTAACCTCACCAAAGATATGTAGGGGGGTGACCAGTTTAGGCATTGCTAACCCAGGGATCACCCCAAATGTCTCTGGAGATTATTAGAGATGCAGTCCTGGGGAGTTCATTTAAGTTAGGGGTTCTTCAACAGACATACTGGGGAATATTGGGGAAAAAAATGGGTGGTGGTAAAATTGGCACTGACATCCGTGGGTGTTACTGCCTTCAATGACATTCCCAATGGACCTAAGTCACAAAGATAAACGTACTCTTTGTGTAAGAGTATTCATTTTTGGTTTTTAAAAGTTATGATTTAATAGTAACTTTATGACTGAAGAGACTCTGCAGATGGGGCAGGGCTCTCTGCACATAAAAAGGTGGGCCTGACCTATCGTTTTATGTGTTGAGTTCTCCAACCTGACTGCAAAGTTGTGAAGTAACTGTTGGATCATAGCACCTCGAGTGATCTCACCAATGTTGAATCCACTGTGGGAAACCAAGTGTCTCTAAGAATATCAAACGGAAGGAAAGAATGGCACAGCCATCAACAAAATTCAAAGAGCTTTTTCCCTTTTATAGGTATTTAATAACTTTTCTTAAGGTTGAGGGGCAGTCAGTGGTTAATGGATCGTACCATGTGTGGCTACTCTTTTTTACTACTGGTGTCCTAGGGGTCACCAATGTTATAGAACTCCAACTAGATTGATACCCCTGGGGCTTCAAGTCCCCAACGGACCTCTTTGGGTACTTGACTCCCCAGGGGTGGTGGCGTCAACTAATGAAGCCTTTAGAACAGGTGAAGGATTTGAAACTTAGACACAGAATAACACCATAAATAACACTCAATAAACTCACTGTTCATCCAGTGCTATCATAAACCATCCTTAAATGGTAACAGCATTAGCTGCTAATAAATGGCAACTAAACTCAGCAATCATTTGAATTTAAAATTAATTAAATCCTTGTCCCCATGTCCCTATAGCATGAATGTCACCTACAAAGTGCCTAGCAGTATCGAGTTTGCACCTGATTTTTCTTGCATCAATATATGGTTAAAAATCAAAGACAGTGCTTTGTTCGTGCATATGTACAAATAGCGTAATATAAACAACTCATTGAGCATGCTCAGAATAAGAGCATACTATAGTGATAAGGCCGTTATCCTTTTGGGTAGGGGTGTGCAAAGTTCGTTGACTTCCGATGCATAAAAAACTGACTGAGTTGGCTACAGATATGTGTAATATTGACAATTTTTTGCAAATTTGTGTTTTACCTAAAATGACTCAATCAGAAACAGATAAATTGGATGTACCAAGTTCTTTAGAAGAAATTAATATTAATGTATTTATTAAATCTCTTAAACTGGGTAAATCACCAAGACCAGATGGCATGCCTGCTGCATTTTATAAATAATTTTCTCCTTACCTACTACCCCACTTACTTAAAATGTTTACTCACTTTAGTATTTCAGGAGCAACTTCAGGATCCTTTACTGAAACGTTTATTATAGCTCTTCTAAAACCTAATAAAGATCCCACTATTGTTTTGAATTACAGCCCTTTATCTTTAATTAATTAACATTGTAAACTTTATGTAAAAATTATTGCAACCAGATTGACTTCTGTGCTTGACAGTATTGTTCACATTGATCAAACTGGTTTCATGAAACATAGACATTCTGTAAATAAAATTAGATTATTATTCCATGTAATTGAGGCTGTGCCATCTTATTTCTACCCTCTGGTGTCCTAGCTTAAGATGCCGAAAAAACGTTTAACAAAGTACATTCACAGTATCTATTTTGTACGTTCTCTACCTTTAATTTTGGAAATTTCTATATTCGCATGATTTCAGCACTCTATTCTGGTCCATCTGTCATTAATGGCCAACTCTCTAACATTTTTGTTTCTTTTTAGAGGCACTTGTTAAAGTTGCAAACTTATCACCTTTACTTTTTCTTCTTGCTATTGAACCTTTACTCATTGCCATCAGAAATTTGTGGAAATAAAAGGTATTACTTCTAATGATGTTGATGTAAAAACGTATATGCTGATTATGTCTCACTGTACATTAGTAATCCTGATTCTTCAGTTCCTCCTTTGTTAAAACTAATTCAAACATACTCCCAAATTTCAAGTTACACTTTAAACACTAGAAGACAGAATGTTTTCCTTTAAATAAGTGTTGTACCCCTGATAATGAAATAATATGGCAAAAGGAAAAGCTAAAAGATCTTGGTATACTATTTTCTCATACCATTAAACAATTACATTTTATTGAGAATAGATTCTTAACCATATCAAAGACAAATTTAATAAATGGTCTACTTTACACTTATCCTGGTGGGGCAAAGTTGATTCTATTTAAATTGTTATTGCTCCAAAAATATTCATCTCCCTTCTATGATTCCCACTTAACCCCCACTTAAGTTTTATAAATCTTTGGGTAAACTTATAGTTAAATTTATTTGGAATAGTAAACCCCCTCGTAGAAGTTATACTAATTAATAGTTACAAAGTGTAATGGTGGTTTTGGTTTACCAGACTTCTTTAATTATCATAAAACATTTATTTTAAAACAAAGCACATTTGGGTTTAATAATACAGATTTCAGTAAAGCACCTTAAAGGCTTCTCATTGAACAAAGTTTAAAGTCACTGTTTCTGTTACCGGAATTACTGTATATAGCTCTCATTACGACATAGGTGGTCCCACCATGGGGCAACCAATGTAGCAGGGAAGACACCACCACCATGCTGGCAGAGTCCCTCAGGTTACAATGTTCCCGCCGGGCTGACAGGCTGGAACATTGTATTGCTACATTCCGCCGTGGCCGACCGGCGGGAACTGTGCTATGGTATTGGCCTCCGCTCCCTTAAGGTGCTATGCAAAACTACTAAATTCTCATAGCTGTTGGCTTGGCATTCAGGCTCTTTAAAACATATGCTCTATGAATGTAATATTGTTGGTAATTTTTGCAATGAGGTTTGGGATGTTATTACAAAAACATTTCATTTCTCAGGTGAACTTTCATATAATATGCTGATTTGTAAATCAATTTGACTTTTTAAAAACTGTCAGATTCGAATAACAAACTCTTTGATTTCGTACTATCTGCTGCTGTAAAATCAAATACTGCCAAGTGGAAAACACTTCATTATTATCAATCCATTCATATGGTCATGGATAATTTATACCAGAAAAGGAGCCGATCTGACTAGGATGGGTGTTGTTAACAATACATCTCCTATCAATCATTATGGAAACTGATTGATAATTACATAACAATATATTTATAAAGAAGTACTATTAATATATTCTATATTATGTAATATGAATAGTCTTTAAGATTATATTGAGTAGCTCTTGTATGATATACTCGCAGAGGTGAGATTTATTGATTTCCCCTCTTTTATTTTTCAAAATTAGTTATTATTAAACTGAAATTGTTAGTATTCAGGCACAATTATTATATTAATATTATATTGTAAAATTCAATGTAACTCTTTCAGTGCTTTTTGATTTGATCTATTGTCCTATCATAAAGTTCAATAAAATATTTTATCATGAAAGTTTCAGGACTTTCCTCTGTGGTTGAGTGAGGTGTTGAACGATAAGCTTGTAGAGTTCAGCACTGTTTTTAAACTGAGCTTCTCAAAAGTTGCAAGCTGCACTGCTTTCTTTAGCGTACCCACAAAATGGTCAACCAGTCCACTGGCCTATATTAAATTCATGGCTATTAAAGATTGGACCATTGTCCGACTTCACAATGGCGGGCAATTCCCATGTTGCTAATATGCCATCAAGTTTCTTGATAACACGTTCATTTGTCATGGATGAGAGATCCACAACCAATAGAAAACATGAATATTCATCTATTATCTCCATTAAATGATGTCCATTGTCAAGTGGACCAAAGAAATCAATGGGTACACTCTCCCATGCATGCCCGGGGAGGTTTGACATGTTTATCCATGTTACTAATATGCCATCAAGTTTTTTGATTACACATTCATGTGTCATGGATGAGAGATCCACAACCAATATAAAACATGAATATTCATCTATTATCTCCATTAAATGATGTCCACTGTCAAGTGGACAAAAGAAATCAATAGATACACTCTCCAATGCATGCTTGGGGATTTTTGACATGTTTATCTGATGTTGAGTGACTTTAGTGGATAGGCAATTATATATGTGACAGGCTTTGAGCTCCCTTTTAACTCCTTCATCTAGGTATGGAAACCAAACTTGATCTTGAAGAGATCTATTCATAGCAACAACACAACACAATGGGGGTCATTCTGACCCTGGCGGCCAACGACCACGGAAGCACCGCCAACAGGCTGGCGGTGCTTCTGGGGCCATTCTGACCGCAGCGGTAAAGCCGCGGTCAGAAATGGGAAACCGGCGGTTTCCCGCCGGTTTCCCGCTGCCCCAGGGAATCCTCCACGGCGACGCTGCAAGCAGCGCCGCCATGGGGATTCCGACCCCCTTCCCGCCATCCTGGTCCTGGCGGTAAAAACCGCCAGGAACAGGATGGCGGGAACGGGTGTCGTGGGGCCCCTGGGGGCCCCTGCAGTGCCCATGCCACTGGCATGGGCACCGCAGGGGCCCCCTAACAGGGCCCCATTCAGATTTTCAGTGTCTGCTTGGCAGACACTGAAAATCGCGACGGGTGCAACTGCACCCGTCGCACACCAGCAACTCCGCCGGTTCCATTCGGAGCCGGCTTCCTCGTTGCTGGGGCTTTCCCGCTGGGCGGGCGGGCGGCCTTTTGGCGGTCGCCCGCCAGCCCAGCGGGAAAGTCAGAATGACCGCCGTGGTCTTTTGACCGCGGTACGGTCTTCTGGCGGTTCCCGCCAGGCGGGCGGCTTCCGTCGCCCGCGGGGGTCAGAATGACCCCCAATGTCCTTCATGAGCCACTTCTATCACTTTTTGTCAGAGACTCGCTGAAATCAAGATCCTCAATCCTTGCTCAATAACTCCTTACTGAGTTATGGATAGGTCATTCTTGACATTCTTGTAATTTTGATATCGTCATCATTACTTAGAGGTTGATCATGTCTGTTCCAAGACTGATGTATAATTAGGTCTGTTTACTTTAATATATCACTTTCATGAGTCGTAGCAGTGACAATCCTGGCTAATAATACAAAAGGTGGTGTACTTGATTTGACAATGAAATTGATGTAGGCCTCAGCCATTCTGAAAGGAGTGCCATGACCTTGAATGGGCACTCTTGAAAAGTAGTCAGCATGATTTTGATCCTTTCCTGGTTGATGCACAATTTTAGAATCATAGCCTTGCCATTGTAGTCCCCATCATTCAATTTGAGGAGGCATCTTGGCCTTTGGTTTGCCAAAGATAGACAGCATGTTCTGTTTGAGATAAACTTCTACTACCATATGCCCCAATATGTCGTCTTGCATTTGGGCGTCCACTATGCTGTGCAAGTATAGCGCTCACCAAATGGGACTATCGTCAGCTACAATCTCGGTATGGAGCTTTGGATTGAAGTATGCCATTTGTGTATCATTTTCTATGGCATGTTTGATTTTCTTGAAACTCTTTTCACATTCTCTTGACCATTTAAAAGAAACGTTTTTCTTGGTTATCTTTTGTAGTTATCTTTTGTAGTGGAGCACTGTCAGTGGCAAAGTCCTTTATGTATTGTGAACAGTAGTTTGCCATTCCAATAAAAGAATGTACCATTGAAACATCTTGTGGGGGTTCAGCATTTGTTAAAGTTTGTATTTTTGCAGGATCTGGCATCATGCCCCCAGTAGAAAAGATGCAGCCAAAGAACTTTGTTTTATTGAACTCACACTTGTCTGCATTTAAAGTCAAATCTGCTTCAATGAGTAATTGGCTTACTTGTGTGATGGGTTTAACAAGTTCCTTCTGGTAGATCCAAAAACCAATATGTTATTGCTATAGTTAAATGCATTTACAACAGGTTGTATGATGCATCCTATGCTCGTTGTCAGGCCAGGACGCTCCCCCCGCCGCGCAGCGCACCCTGCAGGTGCCCTGTTCCCTGATTGCCGCTGCTGCCCCTGTTCGAGGCCCTCCTCCACCCGCAGGCCCTCGCCTGCGCCTCATCCCTGGTGGCCCAGTGGTGGGCAGTAAGGTTTGCTTCTGTCGTGTGTCTGTTTTCTCCTTGTTTGTCTCCTCGGTGCTGTTTCTGTTGTGTTGCTATTGTTACTGTCCCTGTTGTGCCCACTGTGTCCATTAGTTTTTGTACTCTGTACCTGTATCTGTAATTTGTATCTCTGTTCCTCTATTACTCTTTTGTTTACTGTTTTGGTTCATCTGTGCGCTTGACCCCGCGCGTCTCTCTCCTCCTCTGACCCCCCCACCCCCAGTCCATCGCCATCCGCCCGCTTACCTGTTTTTTCTACTCTTCTGTACTCCCCCTGCCCTCCCACCTCCCCCTCCCCTCTAGTTCCCCAGCATTATTTTCCAACCCCCTCCACCCTCGCCGCTCCCTCGCCCGTTTTTTCCCGCCGCTTCGGCCCCGCCCCCCTCCCGCCCCCAGCTCCTCCTCCCTCCCTCCACCCCCTCTTAATGCAGGTCGCTGCGCTCCGAGGGTGCGTTCTCTGACCTCGTTGTCAGGCCAGGACGCTCCCCCCGCCGCGCAGCGCACCCTGCAGGTGCCCTGTTCCCTGATTGCCGCTGCTGCCCCTGTTCGAGGCCCTCCTCCACCCGCAGGCCCTCGTCTGCGCCTCATCCCTGGTGGCCCAGTGGTGGGCAGTAAGGTTTGCTTCTGTCGTGTGTCTGTTTTCTCCTCGTTTGTCTCCTCGGTGCTGTCTCTGTTGTGTTGCTATTGTTACTGTCCCTGTTGTGCCCACTGTGTCCATTAGTTTTTGTACTCTGTACCTGTATCTGTAATTTGTATCTCTGTTACTGTCCTTGTTGTGCCCACTGTGTCCATTAGTTTTTGTACTCTGTACCTGTATCTGTAATTTGTATCTCTGTTCCTCTATTACTCTTTTGTTTACTGTTTTGGTTCATCTGTGCGCTTGACCCCGCGCGTCTCTCTCCTCCTCTGACCCCCCTACCCCCAATCCATCGCCATCCGCCCGCTTACCTGTTTTTTCTACTCTCTTGTACTCCCCCTGCCCTCCCACCTCCCCCTCCCCTCTAGTTCCCCAACGTTATTTTCCAACCCCCCTCCACCCTCGCCCGTTTTTTCCCGCCGCTTCGGCCCTGCCCCTCTCCCGCCCCCAGCTCCTCCTCCCTCCCTCCACCCCCTCTTAATGCAGGTCGCTGCGCTCTGAGGGTGCGTTCTCTGACCTCGTTGTCAGGCCAGAACGCTCTCCCTGCCGCACAGTGCACCCTGCAGGTGCCCTGTTCCCTGTTCGAAGCCCTCCTCCACCCGCAGGCCCTCGCCTGCGCCTCATCCCTGGTGGCCCAGTGGTGGGCAGTAAGGTTTGCTTCTGTTGTGTGTCTGTTTTCTCCTCGTTTGCCTCCTCGTTGCTGTCTCCTCCTCCCTCCCTCCCTCCACCCCCTCTTAATGCAGGTCGCTGCCGGAGGCGCACCAGAGGCAAGCCCGTCTGCTCCCATCCGCGCCTGGACCGCGCACAGCACCAGAACCCCTGGTCCTCGCCCGCCGCTCCTCACCCCGCCCAGGCTCAGCTACGACGCTACGTCCCTCCACGCACTCAACAACGGCCGAAACCAAAACCAACACTGCTACCAAGCCGCACCGGAGTACACCCACGGCCCGTTCACCTGCTGCACCTGCCACTTCTCCTGCGACCGAACCTCCAAACCAACGACCACCAGACCGAACCTCCTCCGCTGTATACTCCTCAACACCCACTCCGCACGCAAACATGCCGTAGAACTCTGGGACCTGCTCGACAGCACCGCCCCGGATGTAGCCTTCCTGACCGAGACATGGTGGAACGAATCATCCGCGCCAGACATCGCCATCCCAGACGGATACAAGATCTTCCTCAGGGACCGCACCAACGGCTACGGAGGAGGACTCGCCATCATCCACAAATCCTCCCTCAAGGTCACTACCCACCTCATCAGGACCACCAAGAGGTCCTCCTTCAAAGACCGCCTAGACAACAACGCTCATGACAGCAAAGAACTCTTCCGCATTGTGAAGGAACTATCCACCCCCAGCACCAACTTCAACGACATCCCGCCCTCCCAGGAACTCTGTGACTCCCTCGCCGCCTTCTTCTACAGCAAGATCGCCGACATCCACAGCAGCTTCAACACTCCGACCACACCCTCCTCAGTCACCACCTCGTACCCTAGCATCACCAACCCCATCACCGCCTGGTCCAACGTCGACGACGACACAACTCGCACAATCATGAACTCCGGATCACCGACTGACCCCTGCCCCCACCACATCTTCAACAAAGCCGACTCTATCATCGCGCCCCAACTCTGCAAGATTATCAACGCCTCCTTCGAAACAGGCACCTTCCCAGAAAACTGGAAGCACGCAGACATCAACGCCCTCCTCAAGAAACCAAAAGCCAACCCCAAGGACCTCAAGAACTTCCGCCCCATCTCCCTCCTCCCCTACCCAGCCAAAGTCGCAGAAAAGATCGTCAACCTTCAGCTGACACGCCACATCGAAGACAACAATGTTCTCGACCCCTCTCAAACCGGATTCAGATGCAACCACAGCACCGAGACCGCCCTCATCGCCGCGACAGATGACATGAGACGCCAACTCGACCGCGGCGAGACCTCCGCCCTCATTCTCCTAGACCTCTCAGCGGCCTTCGACACAGTCTGCCACCACACCCTGCTGTCACGCCTCCAAGAAGCCGGAATCCAGGAAAAAGCACTAGCATGGACCTCATCCTTCCTCTCTGGCAGAACACAGACCGTTCGCTTCCCACCCTTCCGCTCAGAAGCCAACAACATCATCTGCGGCATCCCCCAGGGCTCCTCCCTGAGTCCAACGCTGTTTAACATTTACATGGCCCCCCTCGCACAAGTGGCCTGCCGTTTTGACCTCAACATCATCACCTACGCCGACGACACCCAGCTCATCCTCTCCCTCACCAACGACCCTGCCACCGCCAAAGCCAACCTCCACGAGGGTATGAAAGCAGTCGCCGACTGGATGAGAGATAGCCGCCTGAAGCTCAACACCGACAACGCAGAAATCCTCATCCTCGGGACCTCCCCCTCCGCCTGGAACGACTCATGGTGGCCAACCTCCCTCGGAACCCCCCCGACGCCCACCGACCACGCCCGCAACTTGGGATTCATCGTCGACTCCGCACTCTCCATGGACGGACAAGTCAACGCCGTCACCTCCTCCTGCTACAACACCCTCCGCAGGATCTACAAGTGGATCCCGACCGACACCAGGAAGACAGTAACCCACGCCCTCGTCAGCAGCAGACTGGACTACGGCAACGCACTCTATGCAGGAATCCCAGCGTAACACCTACAACTCCTCCAACGCATCCAAAACGCCTCAGCCCGACTCATCACCAACGCACCCCGCCACAGCCATATCACTCCTCACCTCAAAGGACTCCACTGGCTCCCCGTCAACAAAAGGGTCACCTTCAAGCTCCTCACCCACGCACACAAGGCACTTCACAACGCCGGCCCCTCCTACCTCAACGACAGACTCAACTTCTACACTCCGACCCGCCAACTGTGCTCCGCGAGCCTCGCCCTCGCCAACGTCCCCCGCATCCAACGAACCACCTCGGCGGCAGATCCTTCACCTACCTCGCCGCCAAGACCTGGAAAACGCTCCCTGCCTACCTCCGACAGACCCAAGACCTACTCGCCTTCACAAGACTACTCAAGACCTGGCTCTTCGAGCAGTAGCAATCCTTCCACACCCCCCCCCCTGCGCCTTGGAACCCTAACGGGTAAGTAGTGCGCTCTATAAATATCTGTGATTGATTGATTGATTGATGATGTCTTGGAAAAGTTCTTCAGCTGTTGACATACCAAAACTAAAGGGTTTATTATGACAGTGGGGGTCCCACCACAAGACCGCCAATGCCACCAGGAGGATGCCACCGTCAGTCGTATTACAAAGTTTGCGCTGGGCTGACCGGCAGGAACATTTTATTATGACGTTCCCACCGGTCAGCCTGGTGGAAACAGTGCTACGGTATTGGTCTCAGCTCCCTTAAGCCGACGGCAATACCATAGCACACCAGCACTCTCGGAATGCGCACAGTCTGCAAAGCAACCAGTGCGCATTCCAATGAGGCTTGGCAGCGGGGTCCCTGCACTGCCCATGCAATCTGCATGGGCAGTGCAGGCCCCCCCCATGGCCCACCTCTGGCTTCCCACCACCCTTTCCTTGGTAGGGTGAGCACCATGGAAAGCTGAGTTGTAATCAACATGGTGGCACTGAGTTCAGCACTGCTGTGGCTGAGCACAACTCAGACCACTGTCTACTCATCTGGTTTCAGTTTAGATGGTTCTTGGGAATACCCTATTACAGTGATCTCACACCAATTTAGGATTCACCTGTAACTCTAGAGTGTCCACAAAATAAGTTAGCAGGTCTGTTAATTGATGTGGGCATCAATAAAAGGAGGCAAATGATTGTAGAGAGCTCCTTAATTTCTTGGGATTATTTATCCGAGAGACTGTCTAAATTTAACTTTTTATAAGCTGGCAAGCTGGGCACATGGACTGGGCAAAAACAGAATAGGCATAGGGAATAGGAAGTAAAACTATAAGGTTGTCCCCCTCAAAGAAGAGAACTTTCCAAATGGTACATGATGTTAATTCAAGGTGGGGATGGAGATTTTAACTTGCCAGAAGAAATATGGAAGAGGGACCTTCCCTGACGTATGAGTTGACAATTTATGGCAAGTATTGATGTCTATTTTATTGTCTACTGTAAAAGTAGCACGTCTCAGGAAAAAAAAAACATCTAAATACAGTGCACAAGGCATATTGGATGCCAAAGAAGTTGACAAGCCTAGGCGGTCAGGAAACGAAGGCTTGCCTGAGATGTGGTATTGAGAGGGTAGATGAAGTCCATTTGTTCTGGCAGTGTCTCATAACTGAGATCTGACAAGAAGTGGGTAAGGCCCTAACCGAATTGTTTGGGAAAGAAATAGAGGCAATCCTTGCACTGGTGAATTTTGGGATGCTAGATGTCGCTGAGTCTTCGCCAAAGTTATGATAAAGCAGGCATCATTATTATTAGTAATAATTCTTCTTGCATGAACAGAGATCTGTTTGAAATGGGGAAGCTCCATACCCTCAATTTATATGGAATAGGTTATCTCTGCTCAATGAATAAACTGGATAGTAGCTGCCCCTCAAATAGGAGGGTTGAGATGTGGAAAGTATGGGAGCAATTTTATAAGACAGGGCATACTGATGTGTGAGAACACAAAGAACTCTCAAACTCATGTTCAATGATTACAAAATAAAGCAATTTATAAAAGGAGAAGCACTTGTGGATACCAGAGTTTTCTCATGTTGATGGTTGCAAGAGGATATGGACCAGGCACTGGGAAATTGCAGCTTGGTAGCTGCCGTAAAATGTCTCCAATTATGTGTACCTGAGATCCTACTTCTCCTTTTTTGTAAATGGGGGCTAAAAAACAAGAGAGAGTGATGGAGCAATTGCTTTCTTCTCTTTCACTTGTTATTGAGGCTTAAGAACTGTTTGACCATTCATTAGAAGACGATCAACTTGGTTCAGTATCTACTTGCCTAAACCAATGTTGTCACTTGACTTTGTGGCTGTTGTGGGTGCCCATCAAATGTTGCTTCTTGAATGTTCTGGTGGCCATTTTGTTGATACACCATGATATATTTGATTTTTCCTTTACTCTGCACATCCTCACAAAACGGTTCTCTTTACCACAGCCTTCGGATATCTGACCAATGGTGGGACTCTTCCCTTCATGTGAAAATGGTTTAGTATCTACTTGCCTCGACTGATGTCATCGCTTAGCTTTGTGTGCATGCATCAAATGTTCTGGTGGCAATTTTGTCTTCATGCAAGGACATACTTGTTTTTTCCTTCGCTCTGCAGATCCTCACAAAACAGTTCTCTTTACCACAGGCTTTAGATATCTGACAAAGGGCGGTACACTTTTCTTCATGTGAAAATGGAATACCACATCTGAAACATCACTTCTTTTTACATGCGGACATCACTTTATGTCTTTCAGTATTTTGTTTCGAATTACTTTTCACACTCACGACTGACTCACTATGGGTACCTCCGGCCTTTATGTCGGCAGCTTGTCTCTCAGCATGTTCCTCAGCTCTGGCAGCCACGAGCACTTGCTCTAGACTGAGAGTTTCTCTCAGCATTCATTGCCTGAATAAATCGGAGAAGCATCCATCGATCACTCTAAGCCTTGTTGCTTCTTTATCATTAAATGCATTCAACTTGCAGTGTTTGATGAGTGTGTTGAGCCATTCCACAAATTCATCGATTGTTTCCACAACTCTTCTTCACTTCTTTACTGAAAACATATTGTTCACAGTCAACATTTGGTACTGGATTATTGAGATTTAATGCATTCTTAATCTGACGGTATTTGACTTCTTCATCAGTTCTTGGCATTTTTTTTATGACTTCTTTCACACCATCACCAGTGAGTTTTTGGAGATATTTGATAATCTTCCTATTGTCATTCTCTGCAAATGCATCAATTAAAACTTCAAATTACTCTATCCCAGCAGTCCACCTATTGCCAATATTTTGCTTTTTGTCAGTGTCGAATGGCGGTAGTTGCTTGAAGAAGTTGGCAGCTTTATAAGTGTTCATAGGAGGGTCCGATAGTGAGGGTGGAGCTTTATCAGATGCCGTTGACTGTCCCTGGGAATCTGCATCACTGAGCCCCGACGATAGTTAAGTCTCTGGGTCTTGCAGGACAGTCTTTGAAGTTTTTACCTTCTTCTTGGTCTCCATCTGTGCCCGTCACTCATGGAGACCTCTGGAGTTGTTCTTAGCTTCCACCTGGCAGCTTTGGTGGTGTGCCGCTTCAGGAATTGGACAGCTCAGTAAGCACAACCCAAATGCTTGTTCTTAGGTCTCCCCCTGTTGCTGAGAAAGTAATGATCCACTTATGAAGACTCAGGTAAGAGTAATAGTATGCTTACTTTTTATGTATTCTACCAACCAGCGCGATTATTTGTAATGATATATAGCAAATTATAATTGTCTTTAACTGCACTTTGTAAGCGTGGATAAATTTGCCTTCAGCGTTAATACCCCTTATATTGTATAACTTAATTTTGTGTGGCAGTGCAGTACCTTTTTGCAGGATCTTGGTTGTAGTTTCAATGCGTAGACTTTTCTTTGAAGCTCACTTTCCATTCCCACACTTCACAGCAGCTGGAGATGCGCTTTGACTCCACGTACACTAACCGTTGACTCAGCACTTTAACAAGAGCACATGTGGCACGCACAAGCAGATTGCTTAGACCATGGCAAACTCTCCAGGAGAGCACTTTTTCCTTTGGGTTATTTGACCCCTATCTCATCACGAGTTGTAGCCTCTTCCCCAGTCTGGAAACTGCTGAATGACCAGGCCACACATGGAGCTGTAAATCAAACGTCTTTATTCCTCTTTGTGTACCTTTAAACTCCAACATTCTAAAACAAGGTTCATTACATTTTATTCTAGCGATTAGGCCATACTGATACTGAGTCCTTGGGGAGCCAGGAAGGTTCTGTTCTAAGTCATGCAAGACACTACAGTAATGATACCAAAGGAAGCAGTCCAGTTGACTGATGATTGCCTGGTTGAAATGGTGACAACAGTCCTAGACGTTTAGCACTGATAGGGTCCTTGACACATTTAATTCATAATAAAGCAGTGGAGGCTAACAGAAGTGAGCATGTCTCCTGATGTTTTAGTCCTAGTAAGGGGGAAAGGCATCTCACAGTTCCAAGTGTGCAAGTCTCACTGTAGCAACGTCCATGGGGGACTGAGGATGCTATACATCTTGATAGTGCTGGAGCTGGCCTCCAACTTATACTTCTACTCAATGACACATGGGCAATAGTGCAATTATTGTTAATGCATTACAAAAGCTACAAATTCCAACCAGCGAGACTGGGGTAGGGTTTTCCTGAAATGTGTAGATTGCCCACACAGATACATTTCAGCCCCTAGTGGCTAGCTGCCACAATACAAAGGATAACACAGGAAAGCTGGTCTCTCAGAAATCTATGTACTCTGCACAATCAGCTTCTGAATGTGAGCATTTGAAGAAAGTGGATGGTTAGGCCACCTTTCCTATTTTCTTAAGATATATTTGTCCTCTATAATAAATTCAGCTACAGTGTTTTTGATTGATATAATAACCATGATGAAAGGAATAACTGAGGCGGTTCTGTTAATTTCTTCATACCCTTTTTTGTGATGTGAAAAATCCATATCTTGATGCCATTCACATCAATGACCGCACGCTTTGATTTACTCCAAACCTGCAAGACTAAATCTGTCCTATTACTAGGCATGGCGGAGTTGACGGAGTTCAACTCTGCGGAATTCCGCTGAGTTGGAAAAAAAATCTGTGGAATTCCACTGAGGAGAAGTTCCTTGACCCGCGGAGTCCTGAATGCGCCAGATCTCTGAAATGCTAAGCAGGGTTGAGCCTGGTCATCCAGGCCCAGCCCTGCTTAGCACTTCCGAGATTGGGTGCGTTCAGGAGGGCTGTAGGCAGTGAAAGCCGCCAGGCCTCTTGTGCACCAGCCTGTCCTGTGTGCAGTGCACATGGGACAGGCCGGTGCATGAGAGAACTGAAACTGCAGCTTTCACTGCCTACAGGCCTGGCCTGAATTCAGGCCACGGCCATAGGCAGTGTAACCTTCTGTTTCAGTCCCTGTTTGTGCACTAATGTGCACAAACAACAACAAAAGAAAGAGACAAGGACTTACCTGGGTCTCCCCGAGGGTCCTCCTCCTTTCCTCGTCGTCCGACAGTGACAAGTCTTTTTAAGCAGCTTCCCCCTCTGGCTCTGCTTTGGTGTGTGCTGCAGCCCGGTTATGGGCTGCACAGCACAAGCACAGACTGTCTGCGCTTGGGCTGTGCTGCCCATACTAGGCTTCAGCATGCACCAGGTGAGCTCTCCTCCGCTGGCAGGGCTAGTGGAGTTTTTTGAATAACTCCGCACTCCCCGCACACCCCTACCTATTACCAGGCATTTTCTGCAGGTACAGCTACTTCACCCCTAACATTTGAGATAGGCTGCTGACAGCCTGTCCCAAAAATGGGTTTGGTATTAACCTCACCAAAGATATGAAGGGGGGGGTGACCAGTTTAGGCATTGCTAACCCAGGGATCACCCCAAATGTCTCTGGAGATTATTAGAGATGCAGTCCTGGGGAGTTCATTTAAGTGAGGGGTTCTTCAACAGACATACTGGAGAATATTGGGAAAAAAATGGGTGGTGGTAAAATTGGCACTGACATCCGTGGGTGTTACTGCCTTCAATGCCATTCCCAATGGACCTAAGTCACAAAGATAAACGTACTGTTTGTGTAAGATTATTCATTTTCATTTTTTAAAAGTTATGATTTAATAGTAACTTTATGACTGAAGAGACTCTGCAGATGGGGCAGGGCTCTCTGCACATAAAAAGTAGGGCCTGACCTATCGTTTTATGTGTTGAGTTCTCCAACCTGACTGCAAAGTTGTGAAGTAACTGTTGGATCGTAGCACCTCGAGTGATCTCACCAATGTTGAATCCACTGTGGGAAACCAAGTGTCTTTAAGAATATCAAATAGAAGGAAAGAATGGCACAGCCATCAACAAAATTCAAAGAGCTTTTTCCCTTTTATAGGTATTTAATAACTTTTCTTAAGGTTGAGGGGCAGACAGTGGTTAATGGAACGTACCATGTGTGGCTACTCTTTTTTACTACTGGTGTCCAAGGGGTCACCAATGTTATAGAACTCCAACTGGATTGATACCCCTGGGGCTTCAAGTCCCCAACGGACCTCTTTGGGTACTTGACTCCCCAGGGGTGGTGGCGTCAACTAATGAAGACTTACTCTAGAACGGGTGAAGGATTTGCAACTTAGACACAGATTAACACCATAAATAACACTCAATAAACTCACTGTTCATCCAGTGCTATCATAAATCATCCTTAAATGGTAACAGCACTAGCTGCTAATAAATGGGAACTAAACTCAGCAATCATTTGAATTTAAAATTAATTAAATCCTTGTCCCATGTCCCTCTAGCATGAATGTCACCTACAAAGTGCCTAGCAGTATCGAGTTTGCACCTGATTTTTCTTGTATCAATATATGGTTAAAAATCAAAGACAATGCTTTGTTCGTGCATATGTACAAATAGCGTAATATAAACAACTCATTGAGCATGCTCAGAATAAGAGCATACTATAGTGATAAGGCCGTTGTCCTTTTGGGTAGGGGGTGCAAAGTTCATGGAGTTCCGATACATAAAAAACTGACTGAGTTGGCCCATCAAAGTGAGTTGCGATTTGCTATGCATAGATCAATCATGGCAAAGCATTAGTATTTCCAAATATATTTTAGGAAACTTGGAATAGGGCTTAGGTAAGGTTTTGGAAATTAAAAATAGGTCAACTTGATAATACAGGTAATCTGATTAGAAATGTACAATGCCATTACATTACTGTGTTTGCCTTTGCCTGTCAATGTTTTTTGGAGCTTAACTGTACCACTATCTATTTTTGATATCTTCTTTATATCTTCATCATGTCTTATTTCAGCACCTAAGGGCAAGAAGAGAGCATCAGTGGGTCATGCTGAGATGGGGGTCACCACTAGTGCTGCGGCGGGTACACGTTCCACCATTACCACCAGCACTGCAGTAGATGGCTCTGCTGGCTCCAGTAAGTTCTTGCCAATATTTATTTCTCTAACTTTTACCCCTCCCCATTAGAATATCTTTTTCTCCTTTCTCTTATACTCTGACTTTTTTTTTCAAATCCTCTTCGTTCTTCCAATTTACTGTTTATTCTTGTTAGCCCTCCCTACATTATCCTTTTTTCCTATATATTTTTATTTCTGTGGCTGCCTTTCTCATGTCTGTACTAATGTGTAGCTTACATTTTCTTCTGTTTGGTTACTAAGCTGTCCCTTTCCTCTAATTGTTATACCCTGTGGACTGGTACTGTAAGATTAAGACAATAGATTAGGTAGTCTTCCGTTAAGATTGCAGAGTTTGCAGACCCAGGCAAGTTCTTGTACGCTTGTTTGTAGAGAAGGCTTTCTATTGCTTGCTCATCCTCAAATGACAAGAGAGTGGCTATGGTTATGGTGACCCCCAATGCTGTGTTGTATGTATTACTATTCAGTATATCAACAGTTTCAATGACAGTGCAGCATGGCAGGAAAGTAGTATGAGGATGGTCTAACCAAACCATGTATCCTACATTGACCAATTTATTCTACCACTTCATTTCACTTGAAATGACTCATAGTCATCATCATATCTCTGCTCCTACATTACGGATGGCTTGACTACTGGTTTTCTAACATTGTCAACCAACAAAATGCCCAAAGTGGTATTTTAGATAGGAGAGAAGCTACTGCAAACTGAACTGTAGTCATGTATTGCGGTAGTATTTTGTTAAAAAAATAAAAAGGAGGAGGTACATGTGGCATCTAAAATGTGTAATGTTTTTCCTAGATGCATAGACCACAAGCGCAGAGGCCAGCACCAGTGCACCAGATGAAGCAGCTGCAACTGAAGGGGGAGTCTCTGTAGCTCCATGGACCTGCGATGGTAAGTCACATTGTTTGGTAATTGACAATTACTAGTATACTCACTGTATTTGTTAAGTGAGACAGATCCCACCCATTATCATCCCTGACCTCCCTGACCATGGCACTTCACACTAGTGACCCATGACCCCTCCTACTTGCAACATGGTTCAATCCGACCCTGCAGTGTTGGCTGTGCAAAGTGCATCTGCTTCTGTTAATGTGGCATTCGTAAAGGTTTAAATTGATTAAAAACTGAAATGAAAACAAAGGGCCTGAATTAAGAAAAGTGGTGCTGCAACCAATGCAGCGCCACTTTCCTTGTGCCCCTTAGCACCCACCTAATGCCACCACGTGTGCGCCACAACCAAGATCCGGTGCACCATGGTGGTAGTTAGGGAACTAGCGTCAGAATTTGTGACACTAGTACCTAGCTCTGCAGGATTAGTGTAAAAATGTTGATGCTAATCCTGCAAAGACCAGTGAGGCCCATTGTTAACAATGGTGTGCCTCTTTTTAATGCCTGCTCTGAGCAGGCGTTAAAAGTGCCGACAAAAATTATTTCTTTGTGCCATTTGTTCAGCTCCCCTACTAGGGGAATGCCCCCTTTGCATACATTAAGTCTGGCTCAGGCGTAATGTGAAGCAGAGGGTTACAAAGTGGCGCAATGCGATTTTGGCCTCACATTAGCATGAACAAATTACGCTAATGTGGCGCAAGGAGGAGCTAGGGGTTCTTAAATCTGCTCTAAAGTGTCTCCTTTCCCCCTTTGTGCCGACTTAGTCACGTACTAGTACCGCACTCCCTTATTCATTCCTACGTTTTGCCCTGTCCCACCAAAACTATTGAAAAAAAACATCTTTGACATGTGGCACTTGTTACGGGACAAGTGGTTCATATGGATTCCATTATGAGTTTAAGACTGTTCAAATTTGACCCTCATCAATTTTCAATTTCAACTACATTGACAGCTTAAGCTTATTAGTCACATCATCAGTGAACACCCCTCCCGAACTATTCTATATCAAGCCTCTACCATATCTACCCAGGCTTTTCCCCCACCTTACCCTGCTGCAGCAGCCTAAGGGCCTGATTTACAGTTTGGTGGAGGGGGTTACTCTGTCCCATCTTTTGTGTTGTAATCTCATTACAGCCTATGCAGATCGTAATACATCGGACAGGATATCCATCACATTTGTGATGGAGTAACCCCTCTCCGAAAGTCTAAATCAGGCCCTAAGTCAAGTTTCCTTCCCTTACTGCCAAGTGAATGTATTTGATTTAAATAATTTGTGTTTGAGGGTGAGGCAGTGAAGTGGGTTTAAGGGGGTCATTATGACTTCAGCAGACAAAAAAGCCCGTCCTTCGAAGTACGGTGTGGTGCCTTCTCGAGGGCCCCGTTACGAGTATACTGCTGGGTCAGCGGGAGGAAACAGAGTTCAAAGTGCTGGTGCACCAGCACCCATCGTGATGTTCACCTTCTGCAAAGCCTGGCCTGACCCGGGGGCCCCCTGCTCTCCATCGCAGCCATCCGTTTCATGACGGTGCTACTGCCATGAAACCACTGGCGGAGAGGGGACTCATAATCCCCAAGGCAGTGCTGCAGCACTGCCCTGGCGGATTAGGACCGCCAGTACTGCCAGTACCGCCAGTCCGTCCTGTGGCAGTAAAGTGGCGGTGCTGGCAGTTCAAACCCGGCGCTACCACCACAGTCGTAATGTGGCTGTCAGAGTGCACATCGGGGGCGGTCCTACCGCCACCGCTACCCTGGTAGTCTTAAAACCGCCAGGGTAGTAATGACAGCATAAGTGCCTATAATTTCATGTTTTGTGGATGGGATGATCTGTGACCAACGTTCCCAATAAAATCTATATATCCCGTTCCTTTCCCTCTACTAAGGTGCATTGTTTTTCCCACTGTCTAATTACGGCAGACAGGATATCTATTATCCCCATGTTATACATGACGTGTGTGACATAATAATAATCTGCCTCTTTGGAGTCAGGTTAGAATTGAAAGGCATTTGGAGAAGAGCAGGGCCGTTGGAATAAAAGTACATTTTTTGTCGACTGCAGCTGCCTCGGCTGCAAACTGCAGAGTAGCAATTCTGTAGTACCCAATGTGCTATCTATCACAATTTCAGTCATTTAGCACAGCAAGAATAGAATACTTGTACCTCATAGTGGATGCTTTACTCATTAATCAGAGTTATTTTTGTTTTTTTACACACAGTGTCTGTGTGGTTTCATTTTTTAGGAAATCCTTTACAGGAAAAAAATATTACCCTGTTTTTTCAATGATGATGTTGATGTTGAGAAATGATGTTCCTACTTCTGCGTGGCTGTGTAAACGGGGCTGGTGTGGGCTGCTGCTCAGATAATAGAAGATCTCACAGTGAGTTATTGTCGACATTAACCACATCCGCCCCCTCAACCAAGGCCCATATTTATACTTTTTGGCACAAATCAGCGCTAGCGCAGATTTGCGTCAAATAGTTTACCGCCGGCTAATGCCATTCCAACGCACCAGCCGGGCACCTTATTTGTGGAATGATGTTAGCCTGCACTGCGGCCTAGTTAGCATCAAAATAAATGACTCTAACTGGGCAGCGGAGGCGTAGGGAAGAATGGGGGTTGTGCGTCATAGAATGGTGCACGTCAGGTTAGAGTCAAAAATATTGACTCATTTTTTGACGCACAACCCCCATTGAAATTACTCCTGTCTTAGCAAAGAGAGAAGTCATGCCCCCCTCCCAATGGCCAAGCCCAGGGGACTCCTGTCCCCTGGGCATGGCCACTGGGCACATGAAGGGGGGGCCCAAATTAGGCCCACCTAAGCCACTTTAAAAAATAAAATAAAAAATACTTACCTCTACTTACCGTAGATGGGTCCCCCCCATCCATGGGGGTCCTCCAGGGCTGGGCGAGGGTGGCAGGGGGTGTCCCTGGGGCCAGGGAAGGGCACCTGTGGACTGCTTCCATGGTCAGAGACCATGGAAATTAGCCCACAGGTCCCTTAACGTCTGCCCTTCCCCAGGCATTAAAAAATGACTCTAAACTGGTTTAGAGTCATTTTTTAAGGCCCTTCCCCTCCTGTGCCTCATTTTTGCACGGGAGTATAAATAAGGCGCAAAGGCCTTAGAGTCATTTTTTGCCTTGGAACGCCTACCTTGCATCTCATTAACGCAAGGTAGATTTCCACGGTAAAAAAATTACTCAAAATCCATCGTCTAGCGCCAAAGTATAAATATGGAGTCAAGTTTGCACCGGATTTGCGTCAAATAAAATGACGCAAATCCTGCGCAAACAGAGTATAAACATGCCTCTAAGGGCCAGATGTAGGAAGGCATTAGCGCCTCGCAAACAGCGAAAAAAGCCGTTTGCGAGGCGCTAATGCCCTCACACAATGCTGAAACACATCTTGCGAGTCGGTACCGACTCGCAAAATGTGTTTCAGACTTGCAAAGAGGAAGGGGCGTTCCCTACCTATTTGAGAGTCGCACCGCGATGTAGGGTTGATTTGTGACCGCGAAAGCGGTCGTAAATCAACCCGCAGTTACCATCCACTTCAAGTGGATGGTAACTCATTCGCAAACAGGAAGGGGTCCCTATGGGACCCCTTCCCCTTTGTGAATGCTCACAATAATGTTTTTTCAGAGCAGGCAGTGGTCCTATGGATCACTGCCTGCTCTGAAAAACACCGAAACAAAAAGGTTTCGGTATTTTGTTCTATTTGCAGCTCGTTTTCCTTTAAGGAAATCGGGCTGCAAAGAGAAGAAAAAAAACTGCTTTATTTAAAAGCAGTCACGGACATGGTGGTCTGCTGTCTCCAGCACGCCACCATCCCCGTGAGTGCCTAGACTCGCTATGGGGTCGCAAACTGCGACCCACCTCATAAATATTTATGAGGTGGGTCTTTGCGACCCCATAGCGAGTCGCAGAAGGTGTCTGAGACACCTTTCTGCATACCAATTTGCAACTCGCAAATTGGTTTCTACCTACATCTGGCCCTAAGTGTGTTATCTATTTGGTGTAAATTAAGACACACCTCAAAAAAATCAGGAGGGTTTGAGGTTCGATGATTGGATGATTGGATGGTAAAGGGGATATGGGGAAAGGTGTGACAAAGACAAACGCAAAAGAAGAACAATATTCATCAGGGCAATGAGCAGCACATCATCAACATCAATCTGTTGTGTAAGGAAACAAAGGAATGAGTAAGGGAAAGTTTAAGTAAATACATTGCAAACAGTCCTTCTGCCCCAGAGAGCCAAGTTATTAGATACCTAAATGTTCTGTACTCTAGGTTTGAAAAAATCAAATTATGGAGGAGTGAATTGAACCCACCCGGTTCTAAAAATATGATTGTTAAAAGAAAAATGATACTGTATTGCCAAATTGGGCGGTGTATCTGCATTCTCCAGAAGAATATCTGTCCATCCTGGGTGCCTGTCTGAACTGGTCCAGTAGGTAAGCAGGAGTGTTGAGCTCATCTTTTACCTTTTGTTCGTGCAGGAGAGGAGAAGGCCTGTGGATTTTAAAACAGAAGCTGCATTGTAGAGTCAAGGAGAAGGATAGAATGAAGGTAAGCTTCCAAGAAGGTGTGTACCAAGAAGATTCAGAGACAGAAAAAAAACAATTGGACTCGGAGTTCCATGTTTGTCAGCAGTGCAAAACACACACTCAGCACCATTTCCCAAATCAAAGCACCTCCCTCCATTCCATTAAGCTGAGTACTAGGTCTCAGAGTCATGGTTTTCCTTTGAAGTCAATAACTTCCTTCTTCTAGCTGCTGATGAGGTTGTCATACCCTGAGTCCTTCCATCCTCTTCCAGACTCCAAATAACTCTGTCCCAGTCCCGATCCGAGTGAGATAGACTGGTACTGCACTGCTGTTGAAGAACAAGTAGAGAAACAGAATTGCAGTATTGTATATATTTGAGTTTAACTAAAGTGACCAATCTGGTCTCTGAAAAAACAGAAAAAAGGAGGGGACCGTACAGGTAAATTTTTGCTAAATAAGTTTGAAAAGGCCAATCACCTTCAGGAACAAATGATCACCCATCAGGCACCAAACATTGCATTTTATCAACATCAAGTTTACTATTATTTGAACACCCTCCCTCACTGTCTGCCATCACTTAAATCATCAATCATCACTCGCAATCAATCACTCATTGTTGCAATAGTTATAGTTACACCTTCCAATGCAAGCACTGGTCGGGTAGGTACACAATTGCATCTTTGATGGAGACAAGACATTAGAATTTGGTTTTGGCACTCTTGTAAATCAATGATCTTCTGTAGTAGCCCTGCTAAGTTATGCAAAAAAAAGATAGGCATGCGACGGAGGCAGACATTGTCACCAATGTCATGCAGGAATTGTGGAGGCTTCTTCACTGCACACTGGTCCAACTCCAATCTGGCCTAATATTTGAGTGAAAAATGGCGTGGCAGCATAATTCTGACACAAACGTAATGATCAACTAGCTACTTTATTTTTGTGAAGGAAGAAGTACAATGAGAAATAATTTAAAAGTTCTATGGTGGCACTGGCATACTCCGGGAAGTAGAGTTTGTCCTAAAACTCAGATGGTTCACTCAGTCGTTACTCAGCTAACACACTTCAGTCTGACCAATGATCCTCCTCCTTCTCTTGTGCTGTTTCAGGTACAGTGTAATCAAGTGGTATGAAACGTTGGTTCATTTTGATCATGTTCAAAGCAGACAGTACACATTTCGGACAGTACTGTGCATGGTTCCCCCTGTGGCCCCAGCACTGGCTTTCCACCAGCCTTCTCATGGCAGGCACCCTGTCATGAGAAGGCTGGTGGAAAGCTGAGTTGTAATCAGCCAGGCGGAATGAGTTCCCTGCAGAGATGGCGGTGCCCTGTTGGGTCCACCCACCAGGGTTGTAATGTGGCCATTGGATCACCACAGTTGTAGTGGTCCAACCATCACCGTACAAGGACCGCCAGCCTCGTAATAAAGTCCTAAGTTCCATCCATGCTTCTTTCTGGTCTCCAACTTGCTCAACAATCCACTTCTTCTATTTTGAAACACTCCCTTCAGAAAAAGGGATGAAAATGGGCAGATGTTTTGTACAGTAGATCAAGGTGTGTGGCACAGAAGATGATGTAATTTTGTGGCCTTTTATTACAAGCCAAGCACAAGATTAACCTTTCAACAAAATCATGCGCTTCTCGGTTTTCACTGCCATCATTTCAGACACCTTCTTTAATTGGTCCTGTAGCAGATGCAAGAATTGGAAAGCTTGGCCAATGATACTGTCCTCCTTGCTAACCTTGTGTGTGAACCTCCAAAGGGAGTAGCATCTGTGTCGGGCATTTGACTAGACTCCATTTGTCCACATCCATAGTCATATATTTCCCAATTGCATTGCCTTCTATTTGAATGACATAGTCAATGTTCTGTCTGTCCTGCTCAAGCAGATGTTGCAACACATAATAGGTCGAATTCCAATGTGTTGGCACCTCCTGTATCAGGGCTTTAACTGGTACTCTATTAGCACTTTGCATAATCCACAACTGCTTCTGGGCTTTAATAAATTGCTGAAACCAGTGCAGATTCTTCTGCAGGTGGTATGTTGCTAACTGTTATGGGGGTCATAACAACATTGGCGGTAAAAGCCGCTTACCGCCGTGCAGAAGACTGCCAACACACCGCTGTGGCCGCGGAATTCTGCCACAGCTATTATGTCCCACATCTCGGAATCCGACAAAATTCAGACACCCACACAAGTCCGCCACACCAAAGGTCAGTGATAAACTGGCGAAAACAAAACCTCCACCGTCACGCCAACAGAAATACGCCCACACTATCACAACACACGAATCCACACGGCGGTCTTTCAACCAGGGTATTCCATTGACGGTACACACCGCCGCGCTCAAAATACACACACTTCTACAAAACACTGCCACATTGGATAATTCGAAATACACACACCTGAGACACATACACACTCCTCTCCCACACACCCATTGCAATATAAAACACACACCCACATCACCCACAAACCCCTACGACCACTATTACAGAGAGAAGGTCAGAGAGAGACACCACCATCCACAAACTAGCAGCCACAGGCACACAACACCATCACCCACACAACTTCCACGCACAAGACACCACACACCACTACATATCACCACACTTATCACCACACACACCACCCCACACATCACCTACACCACCCCATTGCACGGCAAAGACACCCCAGGTTTTCGGAGGAGGAGCTCAGGGTCATGGTGGAGGAAATCGTCTGGGTAGAGCCACAGCTATTTGGAGCACAGGTGCAGCACACCTCAATTGCAAGGAAAATGGAGCTATGGCGAAGAATAGTGGACAGGGTCAACGCAGTGGGACAACACCCAAGAAATCGGGACGACATCAGGAAGAGGTGGAACAACCTACGGGGGAAGGTGCGTTCCGTGGCCTCAAGACACCACCAGATGGTTCAGCGGACTGGCGGCGGACCCCCACCTCCTCACCCACAACTAACAATATGGTAGGAGCAGGTCTTGGCGATTCTGCATCCTGAGGGCCTCGCAGGAGTCGTGGAGGAATGGACTCCGGTAAGTCAAACCTTTAACTACCATATCCCCCACCCTACCTGCATGCTATCACATTCCCCCACCCTCGCCCCCACCCCTATCACTCCAACTCCTCACTAATGTACCAATATCACAAACCACCCATCCCAACACCAAGCCCTGCATGCAACAACAAAGCATGGACACCCATCACTAAAGCATGCCCACTGCACATACCCATACACCCCCCTAAACCATCATCACACAAGCCCCCACACAGGAATGCAAGCACTGGGGTACACGGTCACCCACCCATTGCACACCATGACACACACAGATGCAATAATCATGCTTTTACACCCCTGCAGGACCACTACCCAACGTCACCAGACAGGAGGGTCCAGACATCTCCTCTCCACCCACAGAAGAGGCCCACAGTGATGACAGCAGCTCTGTCCAACTGGATCTAGATGACCAGCCCGGACCATCGTGGGCCTCGGGACAGTCGGTTCCCCTCACACAGGCACAGGCCACCACAGACCTTCCCCCCTCTGGTAGCACCAGCACAGCACCCACCCAGCGGACCCATACCTCTGTCTCCAGGACACGTCAATCAGCTGTGTGTCCACCACTACAGGGAACCCAGGATAACCCACCACCCCAACAACAACAGGGACCTGGGGGAAGTGGCAGTGGGCACACAGTCCAGGGGACGGAGGCCCAGGAACACAGGGGAACTGGGAGGGCTGCTGTGCGACAAGGGCGGACAGGCCAAGGGAACCCACTCTCCACGAGGCCCTCTCCTCCATCATGGGAGCATACCACCACTCCCAGGAGACGATGGCAACGGTCCTGGCCAAGTTTCAGGAGACCCAGCGCATGCAGGAGGAACAGTATTTGGGCTTCAGGGAGGAACTCAGAACCATCAGCTCGGCCCTGGGCACCATCGTAGGGGTGCTGAAGGAAATACTCAACACCAGGAGGGACACTGTGGCACTACAAGGGGACCCTGACACTAGCATGGACGATGAACTGCCCACCACCTCCGCCGGCACTAGTGGACAGGAGGCACCGCCACAGGACCACCACACCAGCACCCCACCCCCTGCAGAGGGAGAACCATCCGCAAACGGTCCCTGAGATCCAGGAACAAGACAGAGCACGATGCCAAGACCCCGCCAAGAAATGAGACCACCCTGATTGTCATCCCACTGTCCCACTTTGTCACCCTGTCCATATTGAAACTGCCCCAGCTCCACTTCCTATGCCCATATGGGCAATGCACCTGTGAGACTAATAGACTGGACTCTGCCATGGACACTCCTCCGACATCACCCCTCACCATTTAACTTCCCCCTCCAATATTTTGTATTTAAATAAACACACCTAAAGCACCAAAAGATCTGGAGTCTGTCTGTGATTTCAAAATAGTGTATTTGCAATTACAGTGACAAAATTGACAGGAAATAGGAATGTCAACATACCTATGTCACACAGCTCTAGTCCATGAGGAATCTAAGCAGATGACACACGTTGGGACCCACACCTGTGAAACCGTAAGGGACAGTGACAACTCAGTGACCATACACTGGGTGAAGTCGACAGACAGGATAGAGGTAGAAGTGTAAAAGTACATGTAGTAGGCAGGAATGTAATCTCACCTGTGTTTCACTGGAAAATTGCTGGATGACTGAGTCCCTGTTGTCCATGTCTTCTTCCTCTGCTTCCTCCTCATCACTGTCCACAGGCTCAACAGCTGCCACAACACCGCCATCTGGACCATCCTCCTGCAGAAAAGGCACCTGTCGTCGCAAAGCCAAGTTATGAAGCATACAGCAGGCCACGATGATCTGGCACACCTTCTTTGGTGAGTAGAATAGGGATCCACCTGTCATATGGAGGCACCGGAACCTGACCCTCCTAGTTCGCCCATGGGCATCATTGTAGAGTTCTTCTGCCCTTGTCCTGGGATTCCTCACTGGGGTCAGTAGCCATGACAGGTTGGGGTAACCAGAGTCACCTAATAGCCACACACGGTGACTCTGGAGTTGACCCATCACATAAGGGATGCTGCTATTCCGCATGATGTATGAGTCATGCACTGAGCCAGGGAACATGGCATTCACATGGGAGATGTACTGGTCGGCCAAACATACCATCTGTACATTCATGGAATGATAACTCTTCCGGTTCCTGTACACCTGTTCCCTCCTGCTGGTGGGGTACCAATGCCACATGTGTCCCATCAATGGCACCTATGATGTTAGGGATATGTCCAAGGGCATAGAAGTCACCTTTCACTGTAGGCAAATCCTCCACCTGAGGGAAAACTATGTAGCTCCGCATGTGTTTCAGCAGGGCAGACAACACTCTGGACAATACGTTGGAAAACATAGGCTGGGACATCCCTGATGCCATGGCCACAGTTGTTTGAACTGACCCACTTGCAAGGAAATGGAGCACTGATAGCACCTGCACTTGAGGGGGGATTCCTGTGGGATAGCGGATTGCTGACATCAGGTCAGGCTCCAAATGGGTACACAGTTCCTGGATTGTGGCACGGTCAAACCTGTAGGTGATTATCAAATTTCTTTCCTCCATTGTCGACAGGTCCACCAGCGGTTGGTACACCGGAGGATTCCGCCAACTCCTCACATCACGTCTCAGTGGACGGTGCCTATGAAGGACAACAGAGAGCACAGAGTCAAACAACTCAGAGGTATGTACCCACAGTCTACACAGAACACCATTCATACACAAAATCTGGCCTGTATGTGTGTTGAGAGTAGGCCTAGGTATGTGTGACGCAGTTGATAATTAGGCCATGTGGGCCCCTGAAATGGCGGCTGCCTGACCTGTAAAGTGGGACAATGGGATGTTGGGATGTGAGGTAACTGCGCTGGCGTTGTACACCGTCGCGGTAGGCGGTCAAAGACCGTGGCGCAATGCTGCATTGGTTAACATTGGACCCTATGGGTCCCAGGAGCCAATGACGATGTACGCCGGCGGTGATGGTGCGCACCGCCGTGGACGTGACCGCCGCGGACGTGACCACCATTTTCTATCTGTTGAATCACTCGATACCTGATCTTCTACAGGAGAGGACCTACACTGCAAGTGCTGCTGTGACCTCGGTCTGGAAGAGTCAATGGCTCGTGCGTCTGGGGAAAGGGCCCCTGCCTTCACATCGGAGGAGTTGGAGAAGCTCGTCGATGGGGTCCTCCCCCAGTACACGCTACTCTACGGTCCTCCAGACCAACAGGTAAGTACAGAGGGAGCATGTTGTATGGGCTATGCCTGTGTGGAGAGGGCTGGTTGTAAGAAGGAAGGGGGCAGAGTTCTGAGTGCATGAAAGATGGTGGGTGCATGTGCCACATGGCAAGGGTAGGGATGGGGGCCACTCACTTTGACGGCGCAGTGGGTAATAATTTCTCTTCTTCCCCTGTACATTTCATGTAGGTCAGCACCCACCAGAAGAAGGATATTTGGCGTGCCATCGCCAAGGACCCTGGGGGTCCACCACAGACGGAGCACCCACTGCCGTAAAAGATGTGAGGACATTCGCCGCTGGAGCATGAAGACGGCGGAGGCTCAGCTGGGGATGGACTCCCAACGTGGGAGGGGTGCCCGTCGAACCATGACCCCCTGATGTTCCGGATCCTGGCGGTGGCCTACCCGGAGTTGGATGGGTGCTTGAGGGCATCACAGCAGACCCAAGGGGGTGAGTACACTCTCATTCAGCTGACTTTGCGCGCAGTGGAGGGGTCTGGGTGGGGGAGGAGGGCTGTGGGTTTCCCTAGGCCAGGGCGAGTTCAGTAGGCTAGGCCCCTTCGTAAGGCATGGCCCTGTGGCCCCCCCACCCCACCTCTGTAGAGTGCCAAGTACAGCTATTCATGCACCTGTGTCATCTATGTGTGCAGATGTCGTCCATAGCCTTGTAGGCCATTTCCCAGGAATTGCACTGTAGAGCCCAAGAGCGCGACGTAGTGCAGGGGGCTGCTGTGTCTGTCATGTCCGCCAACGGTAGCGGTAAGCCATGCACTCAACATGTCTTTCTTCTTTTTTTGTGGTCTCCCTGTTCTTGTGTGCATTAGCATCATCAGGCGGAGGAGCAGTGGCACCGGAGCACGAGGGAGCTGCATCCCACATGGCCATGTAGGGCCACATTACGGACTCTGAATACACCAGTGGGACGGAGGGCGAGGGGAGCACCACGGCGGTGACAGGAGCTGAAACCAGCGACACGGACTCGTCCTCCGATGGGAGCTCCCTTGTGGTGGCAGCAACATCTGTGCCCCCCACTACTAGAGGTACAGCAGCCACCGCCCCTACCAGCACCGCCCTCCCAGCAGCCCCTCAGCGTCTGCCCCGTGCCCGCTCACTCAGGAGGGTGGGCATCACCTTCGCCCCAGGCACCTCAGCCCCTGCCCCTGTCTCCTCTGCTGCCCTCAGTGAGGAGGCCGTTGACCTCCTCAGGTCCCTCACTGTTGGGCAGTCTACTATTTTGAATGCCATCCAGGGTGTAGAAAGGGAGTTGCAACAAACTAATGCATTCCTGGAGGGCATTCATTCTGGTCCGGCTGCCCTTCATCGAACCTTTCAAACTCTGGCCTCAGCACTGATGGCAGCCATTGTCCCTGTCTCTAGCATCCCCCCTCCAACTTCCTCCACCCAGACCCAATCCCCTGTACCTCTGCCTATCCCAAGCACACCATCAGACCAGCCTGCACACACCTCACCACACAAAGAAAGCTCGGGCAAACATAAGCACCACACATCCCACAGGCACTCACGCAAGCATCACACACATACAGACACACCAACATCCACTGCCTCCACTGTGTCCCCCTCCTCCTCATCTCCCTTCTCCCTCCCAGTCTCGTCTACACTCACACATGCATGCACTACCACTACAGCCACTACGTCCCGCGCCAGCACACCCACCAGCACACCCTGCTCACGTGCAGTCACCACCTCCACTACCATTCACACGTCCCCTGTATCGTCTCCCAGTGTGTCTGTGACGCCCCCTCCCAAGATACACAAACGCAGGCACACACCCACCCAACATACATCCACCTCACAACAGCCTCCAGCGCATGCACGTGCACCCAAAGCCACAAAAGTTACACCTCCTCCACTCCCAAACCCACTCCAGCTACCCGTCCCAGTGTGTCCAAGCAACTTTTCCTGTCCACCCTTAACCTACTTCCCACCACCCCCCCGTCCAACTCATGGGCCCCGAACTAGCACCTCAGCCACAAAATCAACGGGAACAGTGGTGCCTGTTGTCACAGGTATGTGGAGTGCACCGGCCTCCCGGGGGGAGTGTGGACTCAGCTGCGACTCCTCCCAAGGTGGGGAAGGGGCAGAAGAAACCCGTCAAATCTGGGAGGAGCAGCACGGCGGAGAGGACCGCCATCATCCCCGCTGGCCGGGAGGCCACCGCCAGCCACATCGTCGCTGCCCAGGAGGGCCCCGCCAGCAACAGCCCAGCTGCTCAATGAAGGACCGCCAGCCCCAGCCCAGCTGGCCAATGAAGGACCGCCAAGTCAAGCACCGCTGAACAGGGCAGGGACCGCCAAGTCAAGCACTGCTGAACAGGGCAAGCACCGCTGAACAGGGCAAGGACCGCTGAACAGGGCAAGCACCGCCAAGTCAAGCACCGCTGAACAGGGCAAGGACCGCCAAGGCAAGCACCGCTGAACAGGGCAAGCACCGCTGAACAGGGCAAGGACCGCTGAACAGGGCAAGGACCGCCAAGTCAAGCACCGCTGAACAGGGCAAGAACCGCTGAACAGGGCAAGGACCGCTGAACAGGGCAAGGACCGCCAAGTCAAGCACCGCTGAACAGGGCAAGGACCGCCAAGTCAAGCACCGCTGAACAGGGCAAGCACTGCTGAACAGGGCAGGGACCGCCAAGTCAAGCACCGCTGAACAGGGCAAGGACCGCCAATTCAAGCCCATGAGCGGCAGGGGCACTGACGCAACAGGGACCGTCACGGGGTTAGTGATGCACTTTGGGCACCAGTCCCCCTCCAGAAACAGTGGAGACACGCATCTACTACATCTGTCCTGCACAGGATGAAGCACTCTGGGCACCAGTCCCCCTCCAGAACCAGTGGAGACATGCATCCACTACCTCTGTCCTGCACAGGATGAAGCACTCTGGGCACCAGTCCTCCTCCAGAACCAGTGGAGACTGTTATCCACTTGTGAGACTGTGGCTTTGCACTCCCCAGGATTGAACAGTGGCCAAACCACCCACTGGAGAGACTTGAGAGACTGTGGCTTTGCACTCCCCAGGATTGAACAGTGGGCAAACCACCCACTGTAGAGACTTGAGAGACTGTGGCTTTGCACTCCCCAGGATGCAGTAGTGGGCAAACCACCCACTGGAGAGACTTGAGAGACTGTGGCTTTGCACTCCCCAGGATTGAACAGTGGGCAAACCACCCACTGGAGAGACTTGAGAGACTGTGGCTTTGCACTCCCCAGGATGCAGCAGTGGGCAAACCACCCACTGTAGAGACTTGAGAGACTGTGGCTTTGCACTCCCCAGGATACATCAATGGGCATGGAGCCCCCTCGTGGATCTGGTGTCGTGCACTCATCCGGCTGAGGTGCTCACCCTTCCCTTCCCCCTGAGGTGCCTGTTTTATTTCTATCTGATGCCCCTGCAGTGTTCTCTCCGTCTTGTTCGGGCATCTTGTGTGGGCCTCGCCCATGCATTTTGGGCCCAGTGGTCCACGGACTATGAATGGTGCTATACCTGGACTACTAATCGTGGTGTATATTTTGTTAAGAGTGTATATATATATATATATATATATTTATATATATATATATATATAAATTTTTGCTTACTGAATTTTTATATATTCCAATGGTTACACTCATTTCCTTTTGTCTTTGCTTTCTTCCGGGGGGGTTGGGGGTGTTACTGTAATATTTCAATATGCATTGGTGTGTGTGTTGTAGTGGGTGAGGGTGGGGGTTGGGGTGTTGCGTGTGAGTGTCCCTGTTTTTTGCCTCCCCCCTCCCCTATGTCGTAGGTGCAGTACTCACCGTGGTCTTCACCGACGGCGTTGGTGCTCCTGGTACAGGAGCAGGAAGACTAGCGCAGGAAGAATATGGAGTTCCGGCTCCATGGTGTCCTCGTTCCTCGTGGAGTGTGTAGAGGTGAGCGTTTTTCCTTCGAAAGGCCTGTTTCTGTCGTGTTTTTATCCGCGGTGAAACCGCCCCGGAAAAGGTGGCGGATTGGCCTGTCATAATAGTGTGGGCGGTACATTGTCCTCCGCCTGTCTGTTGACGGTGTCCGCCGAGCTGTTTATTTGTACCGCCGTGGCGGTCGGAGTGTTAAAGTGGCTGTCTTTGTTGGCGGTTTCCACCACGGTCGTAATTCTAAATATTTTACTGCCGGCCTGTTGGCGGTCTTACCACCGCTTTAACACCGTCCGCCAGGGTTGGAATGACCACCTATGTCTTCTTTTTTGAGGAAGTCTTGCACAACCAGGTTGATGCAATGCACCAAACACAGGTCCCTGAAATAGCCACGTCTACCATGGCCTTGAGTATGTTACTGCCATTGTCCATGGCAACAAATCCAATTCTTAGACCTCTGAGTCACAGGCATTTAGACACCTTGCTGTTTAATTAATCCAAAATGTTTGTAGCTGTATGTGATTTCTCCATGGCAAACATGGCTACTGTTGCAGGCCACCCAAAGCTCTTAAAACTTTCTTCAGGGCCAAGACCTGAAGATAGATTTTGCTTTAGCCCCACAAAAGAGATCCAGTCTGCAGTGATACACATGTAATCAGTCACCTGACAACTGGTCCACATGTCCATCATCAGGTGGATAGTATGAGCAACATTTTGCTGCAAAGCTTATCCAACCAATTGCAGCACATCACGAAGCAGCTCTGGAACGGCAACTCTGGCAAAACAGGTCTGACTTGGAACTTTAAATTTCGGGTAGATGGCTGCCACAAATTGTAAAAATCCCACTCATTTCACAAAAGAAAAAGGGAGGAGGTCCAGCGCTAATATTTTTGCCACCTTCCCATTGTACAAACCTGCCGTTGGGTGGTTGCAGCTGTAGGCCCTCTCCTGCCTAAACATGCCCATAATAGTAGCCTCGATTTTCTTCTTTTCTGGGGTCACTTATGCAGGCAACATTTGAGAAGTAGGTGGCAGTAGACTCAAAGTGCATTGTGGAGAAGTCACTGTATGCCCTGGTGTCTCCATCTGACTCTGAGTCTTGTGTCATTGTGACGTTGCTGCGGTGGATGCGCTGCTGGGGACAGGGTATTTTGTTAAGAGTGTATATATATATATAAATTTTTGCTTACTGAATTTTGATATATTACAATGGTTACACTCATTTCCTTTTGTCTTTGCTTTCTTCCGGGGGGGTTGGGGGTGTTACTGTAATATTTCAATATGCATTGGTGTGTGTGTTGTAGTGGGTGAGGGTGGGGGTTGGGGTGTTGCGTGTGAGTGTCCCTGTTTTTTGCCTCCCCCTCCCCTATGTCGTAGGTGCAGTACCCACCTTGGTCTTCACCGCCGGCGTTGGTGCTCCTGGTACAGGAGCCGGAAGACTAGCGCAGGAAGAATATGGAGTTCCGGCTCCATGGTGTCCTCGTTCCTCGTGGAGTGTGTAGAGGTGAGCGTTTTTCCTTCGAAAGGCCTGTTTTTGTCGTGTTTTTATCCGCGGTGAAACCGCCCCGGAAAAGGTGGCGGATTGGCCTGTCATAATAGTGTGGGCGGTACATTGTCCTCCGCCTGTCTGTTGGCGGTGTCCGCCGAGCTGTTTATTTGTACCGCCGTGGCGGTCGGAGTGTTAAAGTGGCTGTCTTTGTTGGCGGTTTCCACCACGGTCGTAATTCAAAATATTTTACTGCCGGCCTGTTGGCGGTCTTACACCGTCCGCCAGGGTTGGAATGACCACCTATGTCTTCTTTTTTGAGGAAGTCTTGCACAACCAGGTTGATGCAATGCACCAAACACAGGTCCTTGAAATAGCCACGTCTACCATGGCCTTGAGTATGTTACTGCCATTGTCCATGGCAACAAATCCAATTCTTAGACATCTGAGTCACAGGCATTTAGACACCTTGCTGTTTAATTAATCCAAAATGTTTGTAGCTGTATGTGATTTCTCCATGGCAAACATGGCTACTGTTGCAGGCCACCCAAGGCTCTTAAAACTTTCTTCAGGGCCAAGACCTGAAGATAGATTTTGCTTTAGCCCCACAAAAGAGATCCAGTCTGCAGTGATACACATGTAATCCGTCGCCTGACAACTGGTCCACATGTCCATCATCAGGTGGATAGTATGAGCAACATTTTGCTGCAAAGCTTATCCAACCAATTGCAGCACATCACGAAGCAGCTCTGGAACGGCAACTCTGGCAAAACAGGTCTGACTTGGAACTTTACATTTCGGGCAGATGGCTGCCACAAATTGTTAAAATCCCACTCATTTCACAAAAGAAAAAGGGAGGAGGTCCAGCGCTAATATTTTTGCCACCTTCCCATGGTACAAACCACCCGTTGGGTGGTTGCAGCTGTAGGCCCTCTCCTGCCTAAACATGCCCATAATAGTAGCCTCGATTTTCTTCTTTTCTGGGGTCACTTACGCAGGCAACATTTGAGAAGTAGGTGGCGGTAGACTCAAAGTGCATTGTGGAGAAGTCACTGTATGCCATGGTGTCTCCATCTGACTCTGAGTCTTGTGTCATTGTGAGGTTGCTGCGGTGGATGCACTGCTGGGGACAGGCTGCTTTGCGTGAGGATGTCACTCTCTTCTTCCTCATCATTACCTCCCACCATGATTGGTCTTGTAGCTGATGTTTCCTGGCTCTCCTCACCTTCACCACCATGACCACTTTCAGCAATTTTTTAAGCTGATCCTCCCACCAGATTGTGTGATGGTTTTTCAAATGGCTTGTTTGGCCTCCAGTACCATAATGTGAACCAGGAATACCGTGATGAACACCCATGTGTCAAATGAAGCATATTGCAATGATCTCCTGTTTGCTAAGTGCAAACAAGTCCCCTACATGTAAACAAGTCCCAAACTGGGGAGGAGTACTTTCTTGGTGGGCCACTGCCAATGCCTGAAGAAGAACTGGAGGTAGTTGGGTGTGCATACTTCTACTGAGGTAGCGGTTGGTGCACATCTCAGCTGGGGCCTTACAAACATGGGACCTAGAGTGCTACCTGTGCCACATCCCTTGGAGGAGGTTGAATAGGAGGAGTAATGTTGGACTCCTCTGTGCCAGCTCCACAGTGACTGGCTTGCCATCATCCTCCTCATCATCCCCTTCCATAATTCTAAGGCTTTTAAGAACTTTTCTTTTACCTAACATCTCTTCGTGTCTCCCGGACTCTGCTAGAGTCCAATTCATATCATCATCAGAAGTGGTGCATGGAGGAGATGGTGGAGTAGTCCCCTTCCTTTTCCTTGCTGGAGATCTGGGAGTCAATGATTCTAAAAGAGGAGGTTCTTGATCGTCAGGAATCTTGAACTCCTGCACTGCTCTTACTTCAGAAGATCTGCGATTGCTGGCTGCGGCTGCTGTCCACTTTGCTGTTTCCTTAAATGATTGAGTACTACTTTACGAAAGGGACAAATCAAACTCAGCATCATTGCTTGTTGGCATTGCCATGATTGCAGTGGCTGCCTCACTGACAGACATGGTCTTGGGCTTAGGTTGGGGTGGTGCTGTTGATGCAGGAGTGCTGCTCCCAGGATCCTCCATGGAGGCTGGTGCAGCAGGAACACGCCTCCCAAAAATGGTTGTGGTGGGTCCACCACTGGTGGAAATCTCCTTCTTCTCATTGACCACTTTCTTGGGAGCAACCTTCTTTGGGGCCATCTTAAAGCTCTTCGTTGACATTGGCACTAAGCTGCACAAGTGGAAGAGACCGGAGGACTGACGTCACTGTACAGGCCTTCTGTATGGCACTACTCCAGGTGATGTCTCTTCTCTTCAGCACTTAAAAGCACACAAGCAAAAAAGAAATCTGAGAAACATGGCATTGTTGCAGTTTGAATTAGAACAGAAAAAATGCAATATTGGTGTGGTTGGTTGCTTAGGTAATAATAAATAAACCACTTTAAAGTCAAACCACACAACCATACCATAACATTTTATTTCCAATCAGGACAACACAACATACTGATATAGCTCTTTGCTTTATGTCCATTTATTCTCAAAAAAGAGACACCTGTGACAGACAGGGAAGTGCATGGGTAAATGGAATAATCTTTAAAACATTAAGGTTAGTGTGTGCCTATAGCAGGCAAGGTGGTCAAGGGAGAAATGGAATATTCATAGCTAAGTGGAACCTATGTGACGGACGAAAGCCGTGTGAGAACACCTTTGGATCAGAAAGAAACACTGGATATATATGGAGTAAAAACAAGAAGGAAAATAAAGGCGATTCCAAAATTGTGAGGGATCTATAAGAATATCCCACAATAGAGATGGGCCATGACTGAAACAGGATAACCGTATATAATAAAAAGTTGCTGGAATCAGAAGGGGAACTCCTGAAGTTACATTTTGAAATTAAATAGGTGAGTTAGGCATTGCAGGAAATTGAAAATGAGACAAGGTTGCTTACTGAGGAGAGGTTCAAATAGTGGAGAATAAGAACTCTGTATATAAGGGTATATTAAAGTATTGTTGTCCTGAAGAAGGCAGGGTGAATCACAAGTACCCCTGAAACACTGCATAACAGTTTTTTTTATTTTTTGTAGTTTATAATGAAAAGTTTTCATAAAATTATATCTTGTTTTAAAAGTGTATGTTGTGGAGTTGAAAAATAATCTTCTTTATCAGAAAGGAAAAAGTGGTGCATTTAGAAAGCGTGTAATGTCGGAATGTGAATGAGGATATAGGAACAACAATGATGTATGCTGATCTGTGAAGCGTCAGAATATGAAGAATTGTGAGAAAATTGTATTTTAACTATTTTACAGGATTTTTTATCAGATGCACATGAATGTTCACATGGCAAGCAGAATATCGGTGTAATTTTTTAATCAAAGATTAATAAAGGCAACTGTCTTTCTATACAGCAGAGATGGAGTCATAAAGAATCTTGATGTGGTAAATGAGTTTCATGCAATCTCTATATTGTGTATATTTTAAAGCAATCTAATTAAACCTGAGGGCAGACAGTAGTAGGAAACGTTTCAGAGTAAGGCTGCACAAAAGGGAATTTATTTAATTATTGATCAAATATTACACCACATATTCACTTTACACAGGGAAAAACATGAAATACAAACAGTAGCCAACAGTCCTAATTTAATGCAATGCCACCTCTGCCCTAAATGAAGTTTTAAAAACATACCACAGAAACATTTCTGTCATGCTCGGATTACTAATACTGGTCCTACTGACTAGCTGGCCCATTGGAAGTCTAGGCCAGTCTTGCGAATGTGACAAACACGGAGAAAAGGTACTAAACTGTGCATCATTTTCCTTTACAAAAGATGAAAAATGAAATGCAAAAAACTTAATTAGGACCCTACTTAAAATGTTTGCCACCCACCACAACAAAATTTCTAAATAAAATAAAAGTACAAAGAAATACTGGGAATGCCCTATCAAACAAATAACATTCTCACACAATATTTTTTGAACTTACATGTGTAATATCACAAAAACAAAGTCCTTAAATCCAAAGATACATATCCAGCAGACAAAGAGAGTGATCCTTCCACCTCGAAATCCAAGCGAAAAGTGACCAGGAGGCGGACGAAGCACTGGGAGGAGTTTGCTAGACAGAAACAGGAAGTTGAAATCTCTGGGGCACTTTCTTCCTGTTGGAAAAATAAGTTAAAAAAAATAAAAGGCTTCTCTCACTAAAAATGGTCCATTAGAGAAAAAAATCCACTTGAAAACCTCTTTTTGAGTGGATTTAGCTGTTTCTCAGGTAGAAATTTTACTCAAGATGCATTAGTGAGTGACATCATACTGGCGCCGTTATGGTCGGAAGCTGCTTGAGCCGGAGCCCGTGCACTCGCTAGCAGCCTGAGATTATCGTGGCACTCGTGAGCGAGCACCAATACAAATCTTCGGCACCCAAATGGAAACAAAAAAACTCCACTTTGTGTCAGATGGTGGAATTTGGGAACTCCATGCTTCTCCACATAGCACAAAGTGCCCAAACACCAAAAAACCTGCAAGTGGAGTTTTCAACCCGGGCCTACTTTTGGGACCACATTCTGCTTCTGTAGCAGCAGTAGGACCAGACCATGTTTGAGTTATTGAGGCAGACACCCTCTGTTCAGTGAAGTATTCATGTGCACTGTGGGGATAAGGATGGGATGCCCCAATCTAATGATCTTTTTTATTTGCAGATTTCAATTGGTGGGACTGTAGCATTGAAAGAACCGAATTTCATAAATGTTTCTTCCTCATGAGTTGCAATGAACTTGCAGGTTTTAAAGAGATATTTATTTTTTCATAGGGAGGTCATTGCATAATCATTGAGTAAAGCTGAGGTGTTAAATATCTTCATTCCGACCTTTGTGATAAAGGTATTTGAGATTTTTGGTGTATATATTGGGAGGGAACACTTTGAGCTAGTGGGCAGTGCTAGTTCATGTTCATGAGGCCAGAGGGAATTGTAACAAACATTTTCTTTGAAGGGTGGTACATTATTCCACAGAGGTCAGTGAAAGTGAGTCCCAGGTCTACACTCGAAGAATAGGTGCAGAAATAATTCTAACACATGCCCACAGTCTTTTTCTGCTACATGGATCAAGGGGAGATTGCTCCTACCTCACCACCAATGCTCCCCAGAGTTTGGTTCTCAAGGAGGATGATGTAACCTTGGGCAAGAGAACTAAGAGGTTTTTTGCCAATTAATCAGTTTACCAGGTTGCATTGATTGTATGGATGAAGGAGCTGTGGTCATGAATGATGATGGTGTGCTTGGTTGTAGACCTGGCTTTGAGAAAAATGCCTTTGTAAATTTAAGGGAAGGTAATTGGAGTGTTGGGGGAAAATTGTGGTGACACCCTGGTGGTGCTGCAACAGGTGAGGAATGCATTTTGTGAGAGGTTTCTCAGGGCTGCCTTTAAATAACTTTTAAGTGCAATTTCTCTTTGAGAGCAGATAGAGATAAAGAGTTTTGGGTCTCTGAACTCACAATTAAAAAAAGAAAAAACATCTTTTGGTAAAGTTGTTTTTTAAATTGTCTGTTTGAAAATGCCACTTTTAGAAAGTTGGCATTTTCTTGTTTGAACCATTCTGTGACTGTGCCGGCTTGTGTATTCTCTGTCTGGGTCAGACTGACAGTTGGGCTGTTTGTGAATCTCCACTAGGCAGTGACACATAGGGAGCTGGGGTGTAGCCTGCATATCCTGACAAGCCATCTGGGCTAGAGTGGAGGGAGGAGTGGTCACTTACACCTGAATGGGCTTTGCCTGCCCTAGGCAAGGCAGGATTTTGTAAACAACAGAGACTTTCATTTGAAGGTTGCCTACTTCAAAGGCAGAAAGAGGTATAAGTAGTGCACCAAAGACCCCAGATATTCAGGGCTTGCCTGATGTTTTGAGGTTTCATGGCCATCTGCCAGCACCTGGACTCTCTGCTGAGACTCCTGCTCTGCCAGGTGGTGCCCTATTCAGTCTCTGGGCCATTGAAAGGAGAAGCTGGAAGATAAAGGACTGAAATCCACGCACAGGAAGCTGTGCGGGGAATATTTTGACACACCACTTGCAACGCAGCTGCAAAAATGACGTGCCACCTGCCTCGTGGCTGAAATCAATGCACCACCTGCATTGCGGCTGGGAAATCAATGCATCACATGCATCACGGCTGGAGAAACAAGGCAGCACCTGCTTGAGGCTGCTAAAAACATCACTGTGCGGCTGATTTTCTCATGCATCATCGCTGGGTGACCAAGTCATTGAGAACCTGCGCGGATCCGAGTTGTCCCGTACGGAGTTCGATGCATCGCTGTCTTGCTGGAGAGAAAAACAATTCACTGCCTACCCGACCAGTGAAGAAATGACGCACTGCCTCATTTGCAAGGAAGGAATTGACGCATCGCTGCTTTTTCCAATGCACGCTCACCCGTGCGGCTTTATTTTTTACACAAACCAGGTACTTTGTGTAACAACAACGTATCCACTATTTTCTATGGAGTAAGACTCTTTTTTCTTTCAAAAATTCACAACTTGACTTGTATATGTTGGATTTGTGTCATTTTGGTCTAGTTTGACCTAGATAATTATTGGCTATTTTTCTAACCTGGGGTGGTGTCTAATTTGTAGTATTTTCACTGTGTTACTGTGTGTGTTGGCACAAATACTTTACACATTGCCTCTGAGATAATCCTGACTGCTTGTGCCAAGCTACCAAGGGGGGGAGCAGGGGTTATCCTAGGTGTGTATCTCCCTTACCATGTCTAGAGGGTCCCTGCTTGAACAGAGTGCGTACTGACTGCTAACCAGAGACCCAATTTTTAACACTTGTGGGCCAGAAGCACTGATTGTTCCACCCAATTCAGTATCCCTGTAAACATGTGTCAGGCCTGACATTGCAAATTGTCTTTGCAGTTTAAACTGCCATTTTGATCTGGCATAATAAACCTTTTGTCATTCCTACATTTGCATTTTTAATACAAATAGGTCAGTCCTGGCGTAAGCCCTAAACAGCCCAAAGGGCAGAATGCAGTGTATTTAAAAATATTTAAAAAGTTGGACTTGTACTTTTAACTTTTACATTTCCTACTATTGAAAAACTCTTAAATTCATTTTTCACTACTGCAAGGCTCCACCTCTCTCATAGGATAATATTGGGTTAACTTATTACTTTAATAAATGATAACTTTAAATTAGGAACAGGTAGGAATATCGAGTTTGGTGACTAAAGAATTGTAACTTAAAATCCCCTGTAACTTTAAAGTCCGATTTTAAGTCACAATTCTGAAAATGACACTTTTAGAAAGTTGTCATTTTCTTTTCCTAACCATTTGGTGCCTGCAGCCTGTTCCTGAGTGACGTGACTGGGTATAGCTGGCAGTTGGTCTTTGTGTGTTGCTCCCAGACTATACGACAAAGGAGCATAGGTGTTTGTAGGATGAGCCATCCCTGACTTGAGAGGGGGAGCAGCTGTCACCTACCATACTCGCACATCACATAGACTCTTCCTGGACACTCTCACAAATGGTTTAACACTAGTTTATAGTAACCCCAAACAAGCTGGGGCCAGGGCAGGGAGGCAGGCAGTTCCAAACACGTCTGGGTGGGGAAACCTCCAGAACCTGTTTCCTACATCAAGGTGGGCATCAGGTGTAAATATTGGACCCTTAGACCCAAATCTTCTGTACACCTCTAGACCTATAGAAGACTCTGAAGGACTGCTGTGCTGCTCTGCAAGAAGGAGGTGAGGCATTATTAGGCTTGTGCCACATGTAAACAGTTTCACCACATTTCCAAAATACATATGGAATACCACCGTAGGGATTAACAGGCTTCTGGCCTTGTAGTTATCATTACTACCATTGCCAATTGCCATTGCCTTCGCCCCACAACTTAGGGGACTTTACCGTCTCTATGATTTGCTAAGATGCATCGAATGGTATCAAGTCCAGAATATCATGAACATAGCTGGGTAGGACTCAGGCCCTCATCAGAAATAAGTTACTTCTAATGTAGTAATCATGAACTTAAAGCCCAAGATCAATATTGTATTGGACATTTCCAGGTACAGAATCACTGCATGATAACAAACAATCTCATTTAGATGGATACCGCAGAGAAGGGAGAACTGCATGACAAATCAATGTTACCGCACCAATCTCTGCATGTCATTCGGGAATTCCATGCCTTTTTGCAGTGAAAAAGATAAAGTCTTCCAAGCTTGACCAGGAGAATTTGTTCCAGGAATCACATGCGATATTTGCATGAAGTAACTCCACATACAATATTGCTTTTAAATATCAAAACTGTAGGAAGGGTGTTTTATCATGAAAACAAATGCTGCAGCTTATATATTTAAACCTTAAATACCTAAACAGTGCAGTAGGACTCTAAGGTGTTTCCAATTAATAGAAATATTAAGAAAAAGATAATTTTTTCAATACCATAAATGCCTGTTCTAAAAAAAGGCACCAAGGCAACATTGTTGAAATGTGTCAGTTTCAGATATGCTTAGGTATAAATATTTTAACAAGTGAGGTAACAAAAACTTCTTTGAGAAAGACATCAAACTTTCCAGCTGAGGTATCAGTAGCTGGGGCGCCAAGTTCTGTAACACTATATGCTGCATGTCTCTTTCATAGTTATTAAATTCCTTAGGTATGACATGTTTTTGAGAATGTTTAAGTGCTCTTGGAAGAGTCTGAATTACCACTAATAGGGAGTATTATGCATCTAGTGTTCTCTGCCTTATCACGCTATGGGAGAGGATCAGTGTAAATTTGCCCTACCAGAGCACCACACATATGTGCCTTCACATGCACCAGAGGGACTTGTCCTACAGGCTGTGATTAGGGCAGAAAGAGCCTGAGAGCCTTGTGATTGCGTTCAATTGGCTAATTCAAGGCAAACTTTTGGACTAAAGCCCAAACCAGCGACCTCAGATCTCAAGTGTCTCCATGTAAGGATATCCCCATCTGATATAAACTTAGACACAACCACTAGATAAAATCAGTAAAGGAACGTTTTTGATCATTTTATTTGTCATCCTATATGCTTCAATTATGTGTATGACTGTTTGTTTTGCAGATACACACAGGGATTTCAGACAATACAGCTTACAGTTGCTTGCATGATGATTTGTGTTTTTTACTTAGAGTCCACCTTTCCAACCTGCGCTGGTAAGTGCGGACTCACAATGAAGTTCTCTATTATGATGCTGCTAGACCAATGGCTTCCAATCTTTGCAGGCACTTGGTTGTCCATAATCACTCATATGAGTGGCTCCTCGTTCCAGTGTTCCTAAGAGTTTGCCATGTCCACATTTTTCACCTGATGCGTGAGGGGATAATCTGTAGGGCTGGGTGTATCTGGCGTAATTCTGTGTAGCATAATCTCACAGAATTACCCAAAAGTTCCACAAGAGTACACAGAATTACTGCATTTAGCATTACTTTTTCAGTTCCAATATTTTGTGCTAATAAGTGCTAAATGCAACAGAACAGGAAAAGCGAGGGTAAGCAGCTGCTCATACTCACTAAATGAACATTTGGGGTAAGTTTTCTTCAATTTACACCCAGCATTCAGTGTTAACTTTTTAGCAGCCCAAAGTGCACCCTTGTGTCCAAAATGGGTTCCAGGATGTATTTCGCTCTGAGAAAATATTGCTACACGCAACAGAATATAAACATAATTACGAGCAGCCACTAATGCTTGTCAAACATGCTCTCTCTGTAAAATACCCATCCACCCCCAAATTTCTCTTAAATATGCAAGTGTGTGTAATCGGATTATCAATAATTCAATAATTCAAAATCAAAGACAAACTTGAAATTACCAAAATTACGCTTATTACTCTGGTGTGATTGAAATTCTGCCCAGACATAGTAAAGTGTCACAGGCACAGTACCTGCCTTGCTCCAAAGCTCACCCGTTTTTGTTCTCTTGACATTGCACTGATGCATGTTCCTTTATGGGTCAAAGTGAGCAGTATAATGGTATCTTTCACCTGAATGTCGTTCTTTTTCTCTTTGTTCCCTATGTATTTGATATACTGACAGTTCCTATATGTTCTCCTAGGTTGCTACTAGTTTGTCTTGAGGAAGACCCTGTAAGTGTTGATATGGTGTTGAAACATTGATCTTTCAGTCTTGAAGTATGCAATTTACTTTTTTAAGGTTCTATTTTGTAATTGTTATTACAATGGTTAAGGCATTTTTGTGATTAGGTTCACTATGTTTGCTTGCTATTCACTCATTGCTTACTGATTTGGCTCTCTCACTATGCCATCACCTGAAGTACCTTTTCACATTTTGGAATGGTCTTTTTAGTCATGATTGTACTGAGTGGTTAGATCTAAGAATTCCTTGATACATTTATTGTCGTAGTAGGGTCACTGTATGTGATAACTCCTGCAAATGTACTAAACACTCTTGAGTGATTTTCTTTGTAACATTGCTGTATGTATTGCTCCAAAGTAGACTTGTTATTGTGGGCAGATTCACAAAGCAATTTTATATAAAGTTTTACTCCTGTAATATTTTTTTATGTACTCCTAAATGTCATTGAGAAAGTGCCAAAAAACGATCTTAGATTAAAATGGGAATATTCAATGGATATCCATTATTCGTTGACAATTATTAGAAACAGAAAGGCCTGTGCCCTCTGCACTTTTACGAATCAGGACTTGAGCATTTTGGGGTGATTCACAAAGCCATGTAAAAAATATATACTCCTGTAATGCTAGTTGCCATACTAATAAATACTTTGGTAAATTGGCCCCTGAATGTCTGAAAATCAGTTTGCTATGAAAAAGACAATAGGACATGTTAGACTTGGTATCCTTGGCATGGTCTCCACTAACTTTTTGCCTCTACGTCCCAGGTTGTTTCTCTGTGCTGGACTCTGTTTTTGCTGTTTTGTTTGCTCTGGACACTTTACCACTGCTAAAGTGTGAATGTTCCCTGCATAAATTCTGTGTGTAAGTTGGCTTATCCCTGATTGTCATATTTGGTTTACTGGTAAGTCCCCGGGCCTGTAAATCAAATGCTACTAGTGGGCCTGCAGCACTGGTTGTGCCGACCCACATTAGTAGCCCTGCACACATGCCTCAGACCTGCCACTGCAGTGTATGTGTGTGGTGTTTTAAACTGCCAATTCGACTTGGCAAGTGTACCAACTTGCCAGGCCTAAACCTTCCCTTTTTTGTACATGTAAGGCACCCCTAATGTAGGCCCTAGGTAGCCCCATCGCAGGGTGCAGTGTATGTTAATGGTGGGACATGTACTGATGTGTTTTATATTTCCCAACAGTGAAATACTGCCAAATTCGTTTTTCACTGTGTCAAGGTCAATCTCTCTCATAGGTTAACATGGGGGCTGCCTTTAAATATTATTAAAGCACTGATTTCCTTTGGGAGTAGATAGAAATATGGAGTTTAAGGTCTCTGCACTCACGATTTAAAAATACATCTTTTAGTGAAGTTGGTTTTTAGATTGTGTGTTTAAAAATGCCACTTTTAGAAAGTAGGCATTTTCTTGCTCATCCCATTTTGGATTCCCTGTCTGGGTCAGTTTGACAGCTGGGCTGTTTGCACCTCTCCTCTAGACAGTGACACAAAGGCAGCTGGGGTGTAGCCTTCATATCCTGATGGGCAGTCTGGGCTGGGGGGGAGGGGAAGAGGGGTCACTTACACCTGAAAGGGCTGTGCCTGCCCTCACACAATGCAGTCTCCAGCCTCCTGATGTGAATATGGGGCCTGGCCTGGGCCAGGCAGGATCTTGAAAAAAACTGAGACTTCTCTTTGAAGTAGGCTTACTTCAAAGGCAGAAAGGGGTATAAGAAGAGGACTCAAAACCCCTGAAAATCAGATTACTTCTGGAACCAAAAGGAACCTCTGCCCTGGAGAAGAGCAGGAGAAGCTGGAGGAGGAGCACTGCCTCTTTGCCTGTGTCTGTGCTTTGCTGGGTTGGCCTACAGTAGCTGCTTCTGCCTGACAGAGGACAAAGACTAACTTTTGTGTGACTTTCTACTGGTGAAGAATCTCCAAGGGCTTGAACAGAGCTTGCCTCCTGTTGTTGAAGTCTCAGGGGCAACAAAGACTTCTCTCTGCCAGCACTTGGGCTTTCTGCTGAGAGTCCTGCCTACCAAGTTGTATCATAACCCGTCTCTGGGCCCTTGAAAGGTGAAGCTGCTGGAAAAGGACAGAAATCCATCCAAAGACTGCTGTGCGGGGAAACTTTCGACGCACCGCCCCCCCCACACAGCTGGGAGATTGACGCAACGCGGCTGGAGAAACAATGCCCAACACCTTCAGCGGCTGCTGTTAACGATGCAAGCCAGCGTACAGCGCGGTTTCTTGACACCATGCGACTGGATTTCAACGCAACATCGCTGGGTGCGGAAAATCAACACAAAGCCTGCCCGGACCTGAGGTGCCATCCAGGGTCGATGCATCGTTCTCTTGCGGTGAGAGAAGAAACAACGCACGCCGACCTGACCGGAGGAGGAACGACGTACGGTCTTGCTTGCGAGTGAGAAATCAACACGTTGTTGGCCTTTTTTGATGCACACTCACCCGTGCGTCTTTGTTTTGATGCTATCCAGGTACTTTTGAGCAATAACAGCGTTCTCGTTGTTTTCTAAGGATTAAGACTCTTATTCTTTTTAAAATTCATATTTTGACTTGTGTATGTTAGATTTTTGTTGTTTTGGTCTTGTTTTGTTTAGATAAATATTACCTATTTTTCTTAAACATTGTTTGAAGGGCCACTTCCAGAATCATTACTTAGGGCCCAATTTAGCTTCTTAGAAGGCATTCAATATTTTGGTTTATGAAAGCAAACTCCCATAGTCAGAGTGTGTACCTGTAAAATACACACATATGAGATTTCTCCTGAGGTGTGGGGTCGATTTTCTATTTTTAGTCTTCGGAACTCCTAAGCTTTTATTGACAGTCTTAAAGAGCACAGTTTTCTGCACCTGTACAATATTTCCAAAATGGAGGGTCATCAGTCGAGTTTTGTCAAGCTGCTGTTCTCTTATTTGAGAATTTGTCATAAAGAGCAATTTGGCTGAAAAACTCATCCCTCTCTGGTGACTCTTGGCATACCCTCAGCTAGGACATCATCAGACCGGTGACAACGAAATGCAAAAAAAAAAAAACAGGGCAAAAGGCATCTCCCTCTATGCACCCATGATCTGGAAAACTATCCTCTGTTCATCTGGTTTTCCTTCCCCCATGCCAATTTAGGAAACACACATCTGTTTTATGACACTACATGATGATATAGTAACAATGCAGAAATCAGCAACCCTCCCCAGCATATGTTGTCTGTGTTGTTTCCTTTGACGCTCTACAGTGTTCGGCTACCTTTCTACTAGGTTTATGCTATATATGTACCTACTGCAATTATCCTCAGAGTTTTGGGACCTTGTAAAGGAGTTTAGCCTTCACCCTCTGCGGACTTTGTTCATATTGTCATGAAACCTCTTATTAAATTGGAGTATCCTTATAAAGTATGGTTGGGAGTACGTTATCCCATATATTTTTTCTTGAATCCCCGCAACAAATCATTTCACAGCTGCCTGCTGAACCTTAAGGGCCTGATGTAAGAAAAGTGGATCTACACCCAGTGCAGTGTCACTTTCCATGCTCCCCTTAGCACCCTCCCCAACGCCACAATGTGTGTGCTGTATCTAAGATATGGCACATCTTCACAGTAGTCAGGGGAACTAGCGTCAACATTTTTGACAATAGTATGGAGTTTTGTAGGATTAACATAAAAAATGCGGATGCTAATCCTGCAAAGTCCAATGAGGCCCTTTGTAAACAATGGTGTGCCTCCCTTTAATGCCTGCTCTGTGCCGAAATAAATGACACCATTGCCATTTTTTGGGTCCCCAATGCAGGGGTACACCCCCTTTGCATGCAATATGCCTGACGCAATGTAGCACAAAGGATTACAAATTGGCACAATGCATGCATTGCACCACTTTGTAAATTTGGCCCAGCAATTTTAGCGTCCTTGGGCTACATTAGTGTAAAATACATTACGCTAATGTGGGACTAGGAGGCGCTAGGGGCTTTTAAATCTGCCCCTTAGTGACAAAAGAAAACGTTTGTTTACAGAAATCTCAACATAGTCGTTTGCCATCTAAAAGTAGCAGGGTTATTATTTTAATTCTGAGAGAAACAAACACAACCTATTAAGACCAGTGCTGACTACGATTTCATTCTGCTTCAGCGAGGCGCCAATACAGAAAGGGCGGCCTTTAAAAGTCGCCGTCAGTCATTCATAAACATCTCTGGAATGCCGAGCAAGGTTTCATACATATCAATGAAAATGGAGCGTGGACGCAACAAAAATAATTCTGAATGGCTGACTGGAATTCCTGCAGTTTAGCCCTGGGTTTTCAAGGGATTATTAGCGCTATTAAGAATTATCAGTTTTAACTTGAAAGGCTGAGGTGGCTCCTTGTTTTCTTTGCTAACCTTTACGTCTTAACTTATGCCCAACAGCCATTCCAGCTACTTCACAATACTCGCCTTTCCTGTTTAACTGGCAAACATAGGTCACAGCAAAACAATGAGAGCGGTGTACTGGCAATAAAGAGCAGCGTGACCTAAACTAACAACACCATGCTAGGTGTCCCAAAATCATGTTTAATTTCATAATCTAGATAACTCATCCTTGAACAAGGAAGCTTTACTTAAACCCCACTGATTCAACGTGGAATTTAATCAAGTTCAGATTGAGAAGCAACTCAAATCTCGAACAAAGCCCAACAGAGGGTAGACCAGAAATAAATATGGGTAGATTTAATGGTCCCAGGATTGAATTGGATTGTATTATCCTAAAATTAACTTGGCAGAAAATTGCAGAATTTACCCTAGCAACTCCATCCCCCATTGCACATAAATACTACCACGAGAAAATTATAAAAATAAAGTTATTGGATTGTTACAAAAATGCATCCAGGATGTAAAATAATTTCACAACAGAAACGAATACAATGTCTGAAAAAGGATTATTTAAAAAAATCCACCAAAACCAAATTGATTTGTGAAAATAGAAAACGAATAATATTTATAAACCGCACTACCCTAATGTGCATCGTTGAAAGCCAGGATATTTTTTGCATTATCAGTCTGATTCTCAATTTTAAGACAAAAGGAAATATTTGCCAGCACTGTCCAGTATAGTTAGGTACTACACTACGGCCATCAGTACAAAACAGATCCGCATACCCATGGAAAAATAATATTGTTTTTAGCTCTGAATTTAGTATTTACAATTAAATACCGTACAAGTCACATCCACAATAAATGTGCCATGAAAAAATGTCTTCCTGGATACCGCAGGTATCTGCAGAAGTGCACTGACCGACAAAGTTAACAGGCTGCTGTCATCTATTAACTTTTGTGTGTTCTGGGTATGTTTTTTGCAGTTTTGAAGGTGCATGTCTTTTCTGTTCATGAATTTGTGACATAACACTCATTGCATTAAACCATAACATCGCTGGACCTTTTTTTCAATTCAAGAAATGTAGTTTTTTTTATACTTGAAGGAGTACATACAGTTACAGTACGATGCATTACAGTGTATCCATACAATAGACATTTAAATAGAGCATGTAATATAGTTCTTAGTAGAAAGTCTAATATATTGATACTTGTCCAATTTCACATTTGTTGCTGAGAGAGGAAAAGAAGGAGAAAAGAAGGAAGGAAGAAGAGAACCGGGAAGAAGAGAGTGGAAAGAGCAAAAGGAGTTACAGAGACATATAATCATTCAGGTTCTACTGTTCCAATCAGTTGTATGATTAGGGAAGGTTGACGTTTTGGAGGTATATGTCAAGTTTGGATCGTAGTAAACAAGATGATTGTTGTATAAAGGTAGTATTATAGCAGTATGTTGTCAGCACTTCTAATAAACAAACCCAAGCCCACGCTGTGTGATACAATATGTTTTTGTAGTTTTTCCAATTGTAGACTACAGTTTTCATTCCTAAGGTTAGTAGAAGGTCATCAAACATACCATCCCATTAAGATAAAGAGTTAATTAGATGGTCGTCCTCACATGCACATAAGCCTAAAGATAGTATAGTGTGAGTTAAGGTTAGGTTGATATAAAAAATAGCCTCTTGTGTGTTTTCGATGTCTTTCCAGAAAGAGTGAATGTGTGAGCAATACAATAGGTGGTAGGTGATTAAGGTCTCCTAGATGTTGATTGTAATACCAGCAAGCATCAGCGGGTAGAAGACCCTGTTTATGAAAGCGCTCCAGAGTCCAGTATAATCTACACGCAGTCCAGATTTTACACTGCTAAACAAAGGGGATATTTTATATTCTAGCATAGATCTCCATATATTTTGCCAATTATAGATGGGGACACATTACATAATACGCTTAGAGCAAGAATCATTCCACACTCTTTGTATCTTTTGAGTTTCTGGTTTGGAAATCTTTTGTAGGATCTTATACATTGCAGATGCCAAGTGGGTCTTTGTGATAAGTTTTTTGAAGGAAGCTCAAACAACTAGCCTTATGTATCTTTGTAATGCCCCAAGTGCCACTTTTTAATGGTAGAAAGTGATAGCAGTCCATGAGATGGAGATTACATTTTTTAGCTAGCACAGCAAAAGAGACAGTGTGTCAAGGTTGGATAATATCTTTGACATGAAAGATTCCTGCAAATGACCATTGCTTCCAGAAAGTGAGGGTAGAGTCTAGTTTAATGTTTTTGTTCAACTACAAGGACACAAGCCCTGAAGATTTGAGTTTATTAGGAAAACATTTGTCCAGGTGTTTGACTGCTAAAATAGAGTTGTTAACAATGTGGAAAGAGTGAGGCATCTTAATTTGTTTGGTTGTTAAGGTGTTATTGGGACAAAGTGGGTTGATCAAATCTGATTCAATATCAGCCCAGGCTGGGCAAGCTATAGATAGTGGGTGAAGCCACCAAATGGTTTGTCTTGCTAGAAAGGCTGACTATTCATTTTTAAAATTAGGAAAATTTAGACCCCCTAGAGTTTGCGGAGAGAAATCCTTGCTCTTTTAACCTTCCATATGAAGGCTGATATGACAGTATTAGGAGAGTTGTGGAAGGAGATAGAGAGTGCTTTTTTTCTGAAAAAAACACCACATCTGAGAGCTCAGTAAGTACACATATAAATCTATAAGAAAGCGTCATGGTGCACTAATCACGGTATTAACAAAACCGCATCATTGAGACCTCCTGATGTAGATAATGAAGGGAAGGGAAGAAATATCAAAAGAGGGAAAGCAAATAGCAGAATGAAGAGGAATGAAATGGAAAAGGGAGAATAAAAATACAAAACAAAAAAAAAGGGGGGACTAAAGGGACAGTGCAGCCATCAGATCACCAATATAATTGCATGCAGTAATTAGCATGGAAGGGAAGCTTAACTATTACATAGTCAATGGGGAACGCTGGGCGACAGTATGTTGTTTGATGCACGGGTCTCCAAAAATGATCGTAGTGGGGCCCATATGTCTCTCGGTCGGGAACCCTCAGGCCTAAGTTCCCAGTATATTATTAGTTGTTCCTAACAATACGAAGTGTCCTGCAACCATTCACAGCAATGGGGCGCACGCCGTCGCCCCCAGCACATCGCCACCCTAAGCTTAGCCAGCAGCAGCAGCAGTCCCACCAGTCTCCAGTGTGTGGCAGGAATCCCGTCAACATATCCCAAAAGGACAAGTTTAGGGGTGTGCGGCAGTCAGAGTTCAGTGATCTCCTCAATCACCCGCAACACCTCCGTCCAGTATTCGTGCAGCCCCGTACAGCTCCATGCGAGGTGCAAAAAGTCCCCATCAGGAGCCAGACACCTCTCGCAGCGCATCAGCTCGGATACCCATACTCTTCAATCTACGGGGCGTGTAATAAAACGGTGTAAAATATTGAAGTGAATAAGGCGCAGTCTGTAGTTAGGGGACCGCTCTCTCATATGCGTACAGCAGCTTCACCACACATCATCAGAAATGGTTTCACCTATGTCCACCTCCCAGAGGGCTCTAGCTTTATTCTTAGTCTCCGACACCAAAATCTGCATGCAAACATATAGCCTCGTGGTAAGCCTGTGCAGGGATTGCGTTTGATATATAAGTTCCAGCGCTCAACACACCGAGGGCATTGCAGGAAAGCACGGGTAATGCGCACGGAGCATGGCACAAATTCTGAGAAAGAATAGTCGGTGCAGTACAGTGTCATGCACATCAACAGGTGCGGCCGCCGAGGAGATGAACATCTCATCAGAGAACCAAGGTCTCAAGGTAGTTAAGTTGGACTCACGAAGAAACTCCCAAACTCGGACATCCTCTAACTGCATGTCAGCAACATCCTGCACCGGCATGGAGGGCGCAAAAGGCTCTTGTACATCAGCGCGTCGCAACAGCGCAGTCCAGACCCTCGCCGCACAGGCCACAGTATCGACCCCTCACGGTCTGGGTCTGATCGAGCCCACTAGCACCCGCGGCAGTCTATCGGGCCACACAGTGTTGCTTTTAGGTGCCAAATGTGGCAGGTATCGGATAGGGTGCAGCCAAAAATGTGCAAAATGTGCCTGCGTACATTGATAATAGAGTGCTAGATGCCAAACCTCCCAGTTCAAATGGAAGCGTCAGTTTTTCCCAGGAGATTCTGGGCTGCCGACCAACCGAGGCCACAGCCACAAGTGTGGACTTCAGACGCTTCTGAAAACTCGCTGTAAGGACAAGAGGTAGATTGATAAATAAATACAGAAATTTGGGCAGAATAACCATCTTCGCTATCGCTATGAGACCCGTCAGCGAGAGCGGCAATGAACGCCACACCTCCACCTTATCTTCCAACCACATAATAGCTTTGCCGTAATTTGCTGACCAAAGCGTATTAACGTCCCTGTTCAGCCAGATACCTTAATACCACATCAGTCCGTCAGCCCAGCTGAGGGGATATCTAGAGGGAACCTGTACTGTAGCCTCGGATAGGGGCAACACCACCGACTTGGACCAGTTGATGGTGATCCCAGAAATCTGCCCATTGAAACTATCTCATCCAACGGAGCGTCAAGGTGCAGCCGCGGATCGCGGACATATAGGGTGACATTGTCTGCATACATGGAAATTAATATTGGACGCTGTCGAAATGCCAAGCCCCTGTGATTGTGGTGCTGTCTCTGGCGAGCCACAAGTGGTTCCATCCCGACTGCAAAAGCAGTGGAGACAGTGGGCATCCCTGGCGAGTGCCCCTGGCAATCTGAAAGGAGTCATAAATAGTCCCATTTACTATCAGCCGGGCGGACGGCTGCGAGTACAGCAGGTGGATCAGCCGAATAAACTTAGAACTCAACCCCACTGAGATAGTAGAGCAAACATATATGGCCACACAAGAGAGTCTAAGGCATTAGTGGCATCAAGGAACACCGCCGCCGCACGGTCATCAGGATCAATCATGCTAGATATCACAAAATAGGTGCGGAGATTATATAAGGTGGAACGTCCAGGCACAAAGCCTGACTGATCTGGCAGCACCAGGGAAGGGAGCAGAGGCTGCAATCGGGCAGCAATGAGCTTTGCCAAGATCTCATTGTCTATATTTGTTAATGAAAGGGGCCAATATGAATCAAAACAGCACGGGTCTTTCCTGGGCTTTAAAATAGTCACAATAAGAGCCTCCCCCAGCGAGGCCGGTAAAACACCGGTCTCAAGAGGCTCCGCATATACCTCCAGGAGGTGCTGTGGTAATTTATCCGCATATTCCTTATAGAAGGATGGCATCAAGCCATCCAGCCCAGGCGCCTTATAACCCAGTTAGCTGCATATAGCCTGGATGACATCGTCCACCGAAAAGGGAGTGTCTAGATATAACCTATGCGAATTCTTAAACCACAACAAGCTGATATCTGCAAAGTAGTTAGTGGCGGATGCTGAGCTCAGCACAGAGGGTTCAGCATACAGGCCCAAATAGAACTCAGTGAGGACACGTCTAATCTCTTCAGTGCCGGTATGCCGCTCACCAGTCGAATCAGTCAGCTCTACAATATAATTACTTGCCCATGGCTTATGAAGCATTGGTGCCAGTGTTGGGCCAGCCCTCTCACCCTCGCAATATCTCCTCGCCGTAACATTCTTCCCTAGACAACAAACCTTGCGAAGGGCAGCCTCCTCATACTGTGTCATCTTTCCTCTCAGGGCAGCCAGAAGGTCCTCCGACCAGTCAGAGGCTAAGCATTTTTCAAGATCGGCAAGCTGGGCCTCAAGATTTGCCAAACCCCACTTTAACACCTTAAGCCCTCCGTGCTGTTTAGAGAGGCATATCCCACGGATTACTGCCTTGAAAGCCTCCCACACAGTGCCAAGAGAGGTTACACACCCCTGAACCTCTGCAAAGTAGTGAACAATGGCATCACGGTTCTCATCCCAAAAATACCTGATCCCTGAGCGCACCATGGGGAAGCCTCCACATAAAGACACAACAGGGCCTCCAGGAACAGCCAACTCCAACATGACCGGCGAATGTTCCAACAAGGTACTGGCCCTATGCTGAATTGACTGCGTCCAGAGCTCAACATCCCCAGTGCCGAGCCATCTATCTATAGGAGACTAACTACCATTCACATAATTGACGCAGGTACCTTTTCTGTCAGTTTCATGCTTTGCCCTCCATAGGTCCACCAAAGCACCCTCAGCCATCACGAGCGACAGGGCCCTGGCCGCCGGTGGTCTAGCCTGGCTTTCACGATCCACCACGAAGTCCAGTACCATGTTGAAGTCTCCCCCCCCACAGCAGGGACCCGAGACCCAATGAGCCAATCAGTCGCCACACTTCCCCAAAAAATTCAGGGTCATCAGTATTTGGCACGTAAATCAACACCACTTTGCATGGTCTATCTAGCATTGTGCCTCACAGCATTACATAGCGACGATCGAATCCACAAGTAACTTTTCAGTGCGCAACTGCAGCCCTTCCAAATCAAAATCGCCACACCTTGTGCATATCGCGAATATGTCGCAGTGTGACACTCACCGATCCAATCAGCTTTTATCCAGTGTTTTGTGGCTTCCACCAGGTGAGTCTCCTGAAGCAAACAAATGTCGATTGCATGTCGCTGCATATAGGCAGCTAGTAATCTCATCTTACGGCCATCATTCAGCCCATGAACATTCCAGGTGAGGCAGCGCACAGGCGTCACACTTTTTTGCACCATCCCATCTAAACATACATCTACCCAAACCATCACAAAAGAGGCATCAATGGCATACAGGGAAAGGAGCAGCAGTGAAAGAAAAATGATAGGGGGAGTAAACCAAGTACAGAACATTACCAACCCCCACCCACGCTGACCCCCCCAAATGGGTCAGTGCTACAATCCCTCCCAGCCCCAGATACATAACCCACAACATAATAGTAAACAATTGGATTGGACTCATCCAATGGGGCGTCAGCGAGCCCATCCGAAAACCATCCCGAATGGGATGGAAAGGCAAGGGGACTCACAATGCACGGTATATAGCAGAACAGCCCGCACTAACATTTAAATCAACAACAAATTTGCAGGCCACAAGGTACCGGGCAAGGTCACAGGGGCCCCAAACAGTAGAATGTATTCAGTCATTAACGCTTAGAGCATCTCCCTCTCCGCCAGCAGCCCATGGGCTCTCCGACTGCACCTTTTTAGGGACAGATTTAGCATATTTAGCAGCCAGTTTTGGGTCAGTGAAGAAGTACAGTTTGTCCTTATGTTGCACCCGCAATTTAGCTGGGTAAATGAGGGAGTATTTAGCATCGGTCTGGCTCAGAGTGTGTTTGGCTGGCAAGAAAGCCTTACGGGCCGCCTACACCCCAGGAATGTAGTAGGGGAAGATACTCAGTTCAGTCTATGGCCAGTCTAAGTATAGTATCCCTATCTCTGTAGTTAAGTAAGCGTACAATAATGGGGTTCGTCGGAGCTCCTGGCGGGGGCCGCGGCCCCAGCGATATGTGGGCCCTCTTCACCACCAACAAATGGGAGAGCTCACCAGGGAATAACGTAGAAAGCATGGTTTCGACATACTACTCCATGCGCCCCATTGCCGTCGACTCCGGAAGGCCCAAAATGCGGATGTTATTATGGCGGGACCAGGCATCAAGATCCATGTTTTTATACCTGATCACCTCCAGCACTCGCTCCATGCGCAGTAACTGTTATCCGTCTCTGCATCGACCATCCTCCAAATCGATGGTGCGTGATTCCAGCTTCTCAAAGCGGGTGTCATGACCATCTACACGTTCCTTTAGATGATTCATTTGCTCAGTTAAATGGTCAAGCTTGGCGTCAGTACTAGCCAGGCTATTCTTGAGATCTAGGAATATAGCCTTCACAGAGGACGCAGAAGTCTCCTCCTCAAGCAGCAGGTCATCTGCCGACCATCCGGCTGGGCCGCTTTTCTTTTTCCCACCATCAAAAGTGAGCTTAGGCTGCTTATGGCCTGCCTTCCTCATCCTCCATGCAGCCGACCAGGCCGGTGTCCAACGGGGTGCCTCCGCACCCCATCAGTAGAAGTCACCTGAGAAGTAGGGCATCCTGAAGACAGAAGCTCCACATGGGCACTCACTCCCACCTGTCGCTCATATCACAGCAAGGCAGGAGGGAGGACGGGGGGTGCCAGTCACCAGAGCCAGGCCCACGTCTGTCACCGCACGCCTGGCCACAGTCACAGAAGCCAATCACATCAGCCCACAGAAGCAGCACTCCCATCCACAGGGCCACGCAGCTCGAGTCCCACTGCCGAACAGGCCCCGCAGATCGCCAATAGTGGGGCCCCAGCTGAGCCATAAATGCTGGGTCCAGGATCGCCGGCCACCACCAGGGGATAAAACAGGGGGGAGGAGTAAATTCACACCCCAGATGCCACAGAGGTCGCTCCCACAGTCACAGGACGCCACAGAGGCCACCAAAACATGGGGGGAGGGCGACAGGAGGCACCAGCCCCCAGACCACGTACGGGCCAGCGCTCCCAAGGGAGCCAGCGGCCCAATCTAGTCACCGACCGGGCCCCGTGAGAGCAGGATATACAAGTGTCAGTCAGATAGGCCAGGGATGCCGCCCTCAGGTATCCAGCCTCCGATCAGGGCAAAAAGAAAAAAATAGGAAGGGGCTGCCCCCCGGGGCACTCACCAGCTCAGCCCTCAACAAACAGACTGGCAAGCACTGCTGAGGCCCGCACGCATCACAAGCGTCTACTTGTGCCAGCCTAGCAAGGCCGAGCAGGCCAGTGCAGTTTCCGGCTCCCGACCGGCGCTCGGCCGATACCGTCAGTCTTTCCGAGCCTTCCCACGCATCCCCCAGTAATTCTTATGAGGTGGGCAGCTGCATTAAACCAGAATAGTGTCAGTTTGGTCCCCTGCCGGGCAGAGCCTCACAGTGTGGCGGCCATCTTGCGGGACGGCCAGGCCACACCCCGCAAGGAGCTAGAGAGGTTAGCTAGAAACATGCTGAGGAAGAAATTTATTGGTAGTGCACGTATCATTTTAACAGATTCAGCCCGCCCCACCTTGTAATATGTTTTGTTGACCATGCTTCTGTTAATTTCTTGGCTTTGGCTAGTATTATAGCGATAATGTGGTTTCCTGTCCCTGCAATTGTGTCTGCAAATTTAATACCCAGATATTTTAGCTTGTGCGGTTGCCATGTTAAATTAATATATGTGGAAGACACAGTACATTTAAATGGAAAACTGCAGTCTTTTCTTTATTCAGAGCAGTCGCGGCTTGCTTCACTCGAAAGCAACGGGGCTGGAGGTGGCGCATAGGGTGGGGGTTGCTAGCGGGACCTAAAATGTAATAAAATTAAATTTAAAAAAAATAAACACTTACCTTTTTCTACACCGTCTCGCGCCACGCTCATCTTACCTGCTGGCTGTGTAGCTGGAGAGAGCCTACTGTGCATGTGTGTTTGGCCGGCCTGAGACAGCTGGCCAAACATACAAGTGCAGTGAGGGGGAGTGCTGAGTACAGCTCACAGCTCTTCATCCCAGATGCCCTGCCCCTTTCACAATAAGGGGATAATAAATATAGTTTATTATCCCCTTGTTGTGAAAGTTTTGCAGCTTCTGCTGCTGGCGGGAGGGTGACTCTCCTCTGCCCTAACAGAGGAGCTGTCCCTGATTCAGTATATAGCCTGAAACCTTAAAATAAAGATGCTACAACCTTCAGTATTTCTGGAATAATGTGTTCTGCATTTGTGGAAAAAATTAGCATGTCATCAGCATATGCTGCCAGTTTTTGTGGTCCACTCTTGAATGAGATTCCTTGGATTATGTCATTAATCCTAAGAAAGTGTAGAAAATGGTTCAATTGAGAGTATAAAATGGAGAGGGGATAGTGGACACCCTTGTTGGGTATCTAAAGATAACCTGACAGCCGACTATTAATCTTAATACATGCTTGGGGTTTTTGATATTTTGCCATTGCCATACGGATAAAGCGAGAGCCTCCATGAAATTTCTCGAGGGTTGATCTTAAAAAAGCTCACAAAACTTTATAAAAAGCCTTCTCCGGAACTAAGGCCATGGTCATAAAGAGAGAAGATATGTGTTTAACTTTTTCAATTACATGACAAAACCTCTATTTTCTGCTGCTTAGCGCCCCTTAACAAAACCTGTTTGTGGAGAATGTATAAGCGATAGAGGGACCTTTTCCAATCTTAGAGCTAGCATTAATTTTGTAATCAGTGTTAAGGAGTGAAATGGGATGGAAATTCTTCATTTCCAGTGGGCCCTTGCCTTCTTTTAGGATTACTATGATATGTGCTTCAGTGGTAGAGCCCAAGAGTTCACCTTTCCAATCAAAATTGTTAAAAAGGGGCATAAGATGAGTGTTAGACATGACATCCTTAAGCTGGTCTTACCACAGATTTATTTGTGTTTTTTCTGACCATCTTTTTGTTGGCCATAGGACTCTGAACACTTTACCAGTGCTAACCAGTGCTAAAGTGAATGTGCTTCTCCCCGAAAACATGGTACATGGGTGTATCCACAATTGGAACATTTAATTTTCATGTAAGTTCCTTGTAAAGTGATTTACCATTTACCCAGAGCCTGGAATGTTACTAGTGGGCCTGCAGCACTGATTACCACTTAAGTAGCCCTGTAAGCATATCCCAGATCTACCACTGCAGAACCTGTGTGCGCTGTCTCACTGCTACCCTGACTTGGCATTTAAAACCTATTGCCAAGCCTTAAACCCCCTTTTCCTACATATGTCACCCCTAAGAGTGGCCCTAGATAGCCCATAGAACAGGGTTCCATGTAAGCAAAAGACAGGGCACATATACTTTTAAGTTTTAATGTCCTGATAATGAAAAACTCCCAAAGTCATTTTTCATTACTATGAGGCCTGCCCCTCTCGAAGGCCCGCACTGGGAATTCCTTATATATTACCTTTAAGTTGTAATACCTAATATGAGAGGAGTAGCTGAATCATTTTAGTGCCATTGAAATGGTAATAATACAACCTCTTTACTGGTAAAGTTTGATTTATTATTACTATTTTAGAAATGTCACTTTTTGGAAATGGGCATTTCTCTGCACTCACTGCATTGTGTGCCCACAGCCTGTCACCAATACACGACTGGCTTGGGTTAGGACACAGCTACACTTGTGCATTTCCTTCAGACACCCACAACACAGGATATTCAGCTGCATCTGCATGCATCTGCATACTGTTGAGACTTCCTGGCGAGGAGGTTGAGAAGGGCTCAAACTTACACCTCAAAGGGTAGTGACCAGAGTCCTCACAAAGGGGGTGATTACCTCTCTCTGATAGTCTGGAGCCGAGTCTGACCTGAAAGGGGGACCTGTGCACCTCACAAGAACTCTTTGTAGTCACCCCTCACATCGAAGGCACTTTCTAGTATAAGTACTGGGTCTCTGACCCACTCAAATCAGTAGACATCTGGACTCAAGGAAAACGCTGCTGGAGTAAAGACTGCTGTGTGCCAAGGTTGCCACTCTACCAGAATTCACTGCTCCCAGGACCTGGTGCCCTGCTTTTCTGTGCCACCCTGCTGCCTGCTGATCTCTGCCAGCAACCCCAGACTTGCTCTCCAAGCCCAGAGTGACTCTGAGACGCTTCTGCTTTCCTTTGCTGCTAGCTACTATCAGTCAACCTGAATGGCTTTGCCAAACTTCCCCGCTTTCTTCTGAGAACTGCTCGAAGCAGCCCTGCTATCCTTTGCTGCTCACTACTTTAAGTCAACCTGGGTAACCTTGCCAAACTTTGCCATGTGCACCTGTGAACTGCCCAGAGTGGCCTTGCTTTCCTTTGCTGCTTACTACTTTGAGTCAACCCAAGCAGATTTGCCAAACTTTGCCGCTGCTTCTGTGAACAGCCTGGAGTGACCCCGCTGTCCTTTGCTGATCATTGCTTATTGTCGGCCCGAGCTGCTCTGACAAACTTTGTATCTTACATCTGTGAAAAGCCCGATGCGGCCATGCTGAACCAAGGTGTTGCACCATTCTCTCACGGTCTCCGCCGGCTTCCCTGGCAACCGCGCCCAAGAATCACCCATCCGCTCCCCGAGAGGAGCACAACCAGGAGTATCGTAGCCCATATACACAATGCTCACCTGTGCAAAGGAATCCCTGGCACCATCCTTTGATCCATGCATTTGCCCAGCAACCTCGCTTTAAACATTTTCTTTTAAGTCTGCAAAGCAAATACTTCACTATTTACGAGTTGGATCTGTATCATGCATGTATTTTCTACATCCATGTGGAGTCTTTTTTTGTAGTATGACTCAGGTATTTATTGCATGTGTGTTGCACAAATACTTTACAAATTGCCTTCGAAGTTAGGCCTGCCTGCTCTGTGACAAGTTACCAGAAAGTGAGCACAGACTAATTTATGTCATGTCATTGACTTGCCCTGACTAGGCTTGAGGTCCCTACTTGGACAGGGTGCATACCTCTCACAACTAGAGACCTAATTTCTAACATTGACAATCGGCGGTGCAGATTGGACTTCTGTTTGTGCACTATCACATAGTCTTTCAGTGTACAATACAACTCCATACCTAGACCTCTTCTACTATTTTGCCTGACCTGTATCAATTGGAATATTTCTTTTTTGATTTTTTAAATTCTTCCTAACTTTTTCTTCCACATTATATTTTGCTCTGGATAAACCGTACCTGCACTTGCAGTAGTTGATTTTGAGCTGACCAGGTTGGAGTCTCACATTGTTCAACGGCTGAAGGAATTCTGCGAGTGTCTACAAGGGGTTTCACCAGGCATGTGGAACTACAGAAGACTTTGGGAAAAGGCCCAGGTTGCGAGGGAAGACATTCCAGAGGAGGAGGAGGCAGCTCTGGTCTCCTGAAGCAGTATAATATCAGCTTTTAATTTATGGCAATAGCCCAATACTTTCTTTCTCTTGATTGAATGGTTGAGACCATTAGTATTTAGAGAAATCATTTTAAGAGATGTTTGAGCCATAGTGGGATAATTTCATTTCTGGACACTGTCTTGAAAAGCAATGTGACTCTTCTAAAGGTGAGGTGAAAGAGTAGGACAGGCAAAATATAGTAAAGCAGAAAAGCAAGGAAGAAAAGAAAGTTTCAAGAGAAAGGCAAGAACAGCAGTAATAAATCACTGTAGATCAAAGGAATACAGTATTTCATTGTTGCCATAAACAGCATTGTACCAGCTTTGAGTAGGAGTATCCATAACACCCAAAAGAACCCTGAACAACACCCTCCCATTCCCCTCCTGTCTATCCTTCCCTCCACCCCCATGGCTGGATCAGGAACCATGTAGGCCTCAGTGGAGAGGGCAGAGCCAGACGTGAGGTCCGGACAAGAGTGTAATAATTTTGAGAGGAACTTCATCAATGCATAGATGGTTGGTAACAAGCAAGAGGTATGGACAAACATAATATTGTTGTAGGAGTAAGCAGAAGGCAATTACTTCTAAATCATACATCAGTTATGGAGCTTCCTAATCATTTAAAATGTCTAACGAAATTATATAGCTGTATAAAAGATTTAAGAAAACTAGACTCAAGCATTCGCTCAGAACTGAGACAGAGGAGGCGTCTGCCACTGTTTTGCTACATATCAGATCTTACAACTCAGTTTAAAGCAATATGTCCATTAAGTGTCATCACATAGGTGTGCAGACTAGTAGGCAATGCATGCCAGAGAAATAGTGTACATTTTTAAGAGTGAGCCTTAGGACATGTCATTTAAGAGTCAGAAAGTTGTCTCAAGAATATCTCTAAATCCTTGGGTTTGCAAAGAACCATGGGCTATCTTCGAAGACAATATTCATCCTGGCTGGACCTGTGAACGAAAAAGTGATATTCAAGGACCTGAGTTCAGAATGTAATGTAAGAAATGTCTATCTCCGTTCAACAGTGGGCTTGGCATAATCTTGAGATATTCCCTGTTTATGACAATTCCAGATGTTAGTTTTGATTTGTTTCATCCAATGCAGGATCATTTGTGTGGGCTGTATTGAAGTGGCCAGAAGATAAGGGCAACATGACGATTGGGTGGTATAGCATTAGAATGTTATGAGATCCTATGAGCTCTTTCAAGCTCGCAGGTACAACCAAATGATAGATCCAGCACCTGTGGAAGCCATGATTGAAGGACGGCAGCACAGGACTTTACATTGTTTTCTGTATTTTCTGGAAGCCAGAACATTTTCAGATTCCCTCTTCTATTTCTGTCTTCTAATACTGAGTCTTCTTTTTTTAAAGAGAGTATTTTGCATGATAGAGTGTCAGAGTTTTTCATGAGGGAGGTTTGTTTATCTTCAACAGTACTGATTCTGGATTCTGCTTCTTCCATACGGTTAGCCGGAAGCCGTACATCTTGTTTGCGATCCCCAACTTCACTTTGTAAATTTTCCATATTTGCTTTAGTAGATTGCGATGTCATGTAGAGCATTGAGGTTGAGATGGATAGTCTCTAAATTATTGGCTAAGTCCTATTTCCCTTTAACTGGGGAATCTGGCTATAGTGGGTCCCAATTTGTCCATTTCTGAGCATGTATTGTCTCTCTCTGATCTTTGAATCCGCTATGTAATTCTCTGCTGATCTTCTTTTTTGTGTCTGCATTCCTTAAATTGCAATTGTTTTCAGAATGTTGCTATGTATTTCCTTGCATGGTTATTCCTTGCGTGGTATTCCTGAACAAGCAAGGCTTCAAGCTCAATGGTTACTGACAGATTGTTTATTATCAATTCTGGTGCCTAGTGACAAACCCTTTTGTCAGGGAATATGGAGATGAAGTCAAATTTAGTGATACAGAATAGATGTGGTTGCAGCCATTAACTCAGAAGATATTCCTGTTCAGGGATGGGTCAACATTAAGAGCTGTAGCATATGTAAATCCAAGACGTTCATGGAATGAAGCCCCCGAACAGGAGGTGAGCATCCTCCTGTATGCTTTGTCCATATTCAAAAGCGTTTGCAGGTCACCATACATTTCTCAATCTGCTACCCAATACTCCCATGACAAAGGGTGTCATTGAGTGTGATTGGTAGAAGAAGCGCGCCATCCTATGTTTGCAAGCTTGAGGAATAAATGTGTAGTTAGAACAAGAACACATCTTTATTAAGGTTTTATCATAAAACAATAGAGTAAGCAGACAGCACTCTAAACAAAGCTGTTACCACTCATTACAGAACTATGGAACATAGCCATTGGATAACAAACATGGTAGCACCAAATAGTCCACCCCCACTGTCGGTAGATGGACTTCTAAGGAATTTGTCCCAACCATTTCCCCTGTGTTTAAAGGTGCAACCCCTGGTCTCGTAGACTAATTTTTCCTGTTAGGTACACCAGTCAACATCTTGGCTCCAGTGTGCAAGAGTGGAAGGGGCCTGGGCTTTACAATAAACTGCAAGGTCTTGCTTATCGATCAGGAGGGGTGTACCCAGGAATGCTCGATCTGCTCTCGTACCTCCAATGCCGTCTTGAACCTCCAGCGAAACCATCAGGGGAGACATGGGGACATCCCACTCCAGTACTTTGGTGAGCTCACCCACTATGTAGGACCAGTGTTTTTGAATCTGAGGACACACCCAAACCATGTGGTAGAAATCTGCAGGGTTAAGTCCACAGCGGGGACAAGCAGGCTCTGAGAGAAGTGCTTGGTGTAATATTTGAGGGGAGAGGTAAGCACTGTGTTGATAATAGGACTGAATCAGTTGCAAGCGAGAGGAAATAGTAAGAGTCCTTGGTGCCATTGAAGCGTCTCTCCAGTCCTCATCTTTAAAGGGGCCTATCCAGTTCTCCCATCGGGTTCTGAGGTGGCCTATATCGCCCGGTTTATTTATGATCAGTGTCCGGTAAATTTGGGATATCTTTCCTCTGCCTAGTGCTCCCATGAGGAGTTTGTGTACTAGGGGGCTGCATTCCAGAAGTGGGTTAGTACAGGAGACCTGAGTGTGGAGGGTGTGACGTAATTGAAGGTATTTGTAAAATTGTGTATCTGTGAGCGCATATTCATGTTGAAAGTCTTGAAATTATCTTATGTGTGTCCCTGATCAGACATCCCTCAACCGCGACAGACCGATGAGGTCCCATTTCTCAAAGCCCTGTAATCTCGCATATTCACATAGCCAGGTGCTGTGCCAGAGAGGTGTTTGTTGTGTAAGTTTATATGTCTATTGTGTAGGGCACAGCCCACCTCTCCAGGCTAGTTCGACAGTTTTGGTGGTAAGGGCAGACCAGGTTTTGGGAGAAACTGATAAGGGACAGCTCTAGGCAGTAAGCGGGGTCTGACCAGCCTCCATTAGCCCAATTATGGATCACAAAAAGATGGGAGGCCAAGTAGCAAAGGTATAAGTTGGTCATCGCTAGGCCTCTTTCGTATGGAGTGGGCTGGCAGTTTTTAAGGGCAAGCTGGGATCAAGCATCCCACCATTGTAAGGAGGTTGTGATCCTGTCCTGGAGTAGGAACCAGATTTGTGGGAGGGCGAGTGGGACATTCTGAAATACATAAAGGAACCGAGGCAAGATGATCATTTTATAGAGAGCAATACAGCTCATTACATTTAACGGGAGAGACTGCCATTTGGTGAGGTCTTGCTTGTTTTTTTTAATCAAAGGTTCCAGGTTTAAATTCAGTGTAAGATCATGGTGGAGAGTCACCCAGATGTCTAGGTATTTGCTGCTAAGGCGACGGATAGGAATATCAATTAGCCAATCAAAACAGTCTCGGGACTGGGCCAAGGGCATCAGCACTGATTTAGAGGTGTTCATTCTGAGACCTCTTTGAAACAGCAGAGGATGTGGAGACATCGGGGACTGGTAGTGGAAGGGTTGGCCAGTTAGAGGAAGACGTCATCTGCATATAATGTAATATGGTTCTCATTTCCATCCCCACTCATAGCTGAGCATCGCTATGGGTTAGGTGTGCTAGGGGCTCAATAACTAACACAAAGAGAAGGGGGTGAAGGGGATTCTTCTCTTGTTCCCCGTCTAATAGGGAAGGCGTGTGATAGGGTTTCATTAATTTCCCACCTGTGCTGTGGGGTTGGAATGGAGTTCCTGGATACGTTTGTGAAAATGAGATCCCTACCTGGTATGCACCAGAAGTACTCTCATACAGCCCCAGTCCACCATATCAAATGCCTTCTCGAAATCAAGGAAAAGTAGCGCTAGATCTGTAGAGAGGAGATGTTGGTGGGCTAGTGCCATGAAACGGCACCAGATGCAATGCCTTGTGCTACAAGCCGGCATAAAGCTGAATTGATCAGGGTGTATCAAGATGGGAAGGACACGTTTAAATCAAGCAGCTAATAAGGGAGCAAAACCTTTAATCTCAAAATTATAAGGGAGATGGGACGGAAAGCTGCCCAAGAGGTAGAGGCGAATGTATTTTTGGTATCACAATAATTGTAGCTGTGTCTAGTTCAGATCGGAAGGTGCCATTATGTTCTACCTCTTTATAGAGGGCCAATAATTTAGGGATTAGAATTTCTCTAAAGGTAGTGTAGTATTCAGCTGGAAAGCCATGAGGGCTGGGGGCTTTCTCAGCGGCATCATGGATAAGGCCATGGCAATATCTGCATCTGTAAGAGGTTCATCCAACATCCAGACCTCGCTCTGGGATAGTCGGGGGAGAGCTAAGTCTGTGAGAAATTGAATGGAGTAATCAGAGTCATTCCTGTACGGAGTTTCATATAGATTGTGGTAGTAGAGGACAAAGGTGTGCACCACTTCTAGTAGTGTATGTACTTTGTTGCCCTGGCATCAACAATTTCAGGCATGATCCTAGTAGTAGTAATGGGAATCAAGCCAGTACATGAGTTTACCATTCTTGTCTCCCTAGCTGTAAATTTTAGCTGCTGTGGGGCATCATATATGGTTTGCTTCTCGAGGTACTAGTGGCATATCTTACCCCTGAGGAGGCAGAGATTTAGGGTTCTGTCTCTATCTAGGTCCGCTTCTGTATTGGCCTCTAGAAGGTAGGCAAAAGCCTCTAATTGAGTGATATGGAGTAAGCACGTTAATTTGCGTACACAAAGATAATCCTTGGCAAATCCTCGCAGGGTCGCCTTGCTGGCCACCCAGAGGGTGCCAACGGAAGAGACCAGCCCTCATGGTTGTTAAAATAGTTCAGAAGTTCCACAGCTAAGGCATGGACATACATTTTATCTTCCAAGTACCAAGCATTAAGGCACCATGGGCCTCATTACAACCCTGGCAGTCAAAGACCGCCAGGTCTGTTACGGCGATTGTACCGCCAACAGACTGGTGGTACAATCTGGCATATTATGACAGCTGGGACCAGCGGTTTCCCACCATGGTTGTCCCGGTGGTTTTAATCCGCACAGCGCTGCCCAGGGGATTACGAGTCCCCTTCCCGCCAGCCTGTCCTTGGCGGTTGAGACCGCCATGGAAAGGCTGGCAAGAAGGGGAGTCGTCCGGCCCCTGGGGACCCCTGCACTGCCCATGCACTTGGCATGGGCAGTGCAGGGGCCCCCAGTCACATCCCCACCCTGCTTTTCACTGTCTGCTGCAGACAGTGAAAAGCACGACGGGTGCAGCTGCAACCGTCGCACGGCCGCAACACCGCTAGCTCCAATGTTACGGCCCAGCGGGGATGTCATAATGCGGCTGGCAGGATTGCAGCCGCATAGGCGGCCGCTCGGTGGAAAAACCTTGGTGGGCGGCCTCCGCCGCCCGCCAAGGTTGTAATGAGGGCCCATATCTGGTGCAGGCCATCTCTGGGGAGGCCGAGATGAAGGAGGATCTGGCGTGGTCAGCTTTGCCTTTTGGTAGGATTTGGATCTGAGTGACACATCGTCAGTCGAGGGCTGGCATAAAAGCCAGATCAAAAGAGTGCACAGTTCCAAGAAAAAGAGGCTTCTTACACCAAATTGGACTATGCACTATATAATTGGAACAAGGGCGTTCACTCACCGTCCGATGACATGCTTCCTCATTGGGCCATGCTCCTAGGAAGGCTGGCACTGCAATGCTTAACGGGCCCCTTGAGGGAGCTCTTTGCCAGAGATCTTTTTGATATGTTTGCCAGAGATGAGTACAAGAATGTGGGATTGGAACCAAAGAAAGTGTTAAAATTGACTAGGGGAATCCAAGAGATCGACCTTTATTACAAAATGGTACCCCTTTAAAGATTAAAAACAGAAGAGAAAGAGGAGGAAGCTGGATGTAATGATCCAGTTCACCTTCAATTCAATCTAATTTGAGTCCTCTACCTCAAATCTAGGTACTTGCAAAAAAGAGAGGTCATGTGTGGGTGATTCCTACACTACCTACCCTAAACGTCTGATTAATATGTTTCTCTCTCAAATAGTCTAAAGATCTGTTGGCGATTCGTCAGGACATATCCTAAAATCCTAATCCTCACTAAGAGAATAACAGTATTCACTGTCAAGTAGACACATCCCACAATCCTTACTACAGTATTTGAAACACAAGCAGGGCCCTGTTGAAAAAAGGTAAGCAGATCCTGTTACCAATACTTCATTCTGATAGCATTTGCTACATTTCCATCCTGTGCCAACTAGTTTCTCAAATCTAAGTGGAAACCACCAATACACACTACTGGTGCTCAAAGAACATAGAAGGTGAGGACAACCATGCTTGAAAGATCACACACCCAATACCTAATAGATTTACTCTTACCCTCCTAGATTTAGGAGTTTGGGCCCCTTAGGAATAGCATCGGCGCTGATTGTTCAAGAATTATATTAGTCTAGGCAGACAGTGGAACAAAAAAAAAGTCTAAAAGAAAATAATCAAAATATTCTATACACCTCACCACTGATGAAAAATGCTTCTCAAAGAGGTAAGTCGTTTATAATGAATATAATATCATGCTCTAAGAGAATACCTAATTATTAACAGTTCTCTGCAGAGAGTAAGCTAATGTAGAAAATGAATAATTATACCTCTACCCAGAGTGCTTGTTAGTGGAAATAAAAGACTGGGCGAATAAACTGAATCTAATTCCACTGAACCAAACATGATTCCATCTCTTATCAAGCACCTGTGACAACCTGGTAGCACTAGCAATGCTGGCTGAAAAGTACACAAAAAAAAGAAAATGGCCTTGTACGCCTGCTTTGTGGACCTTTCTAAAGCTTTCGAATCTGTGGAACAGCATAGACTGTGGAAAAAATTTGTGGATCTCAATATTCCACCAAACTTGCTAAGAGGAATTCAGCTTTTATATTCTAACAACTGGGCTAGGGTAAAAGTTGGCAGAAAAGGAAGAGTGTCTGCTACAATTCCAAAAGGGAGAGGCGTTAAACAAGGCTGAGTACTAGCCCAGATGTTATTCAATTGATATATTGCAGATCTGGGTGCTCATCTGATATTTTCCAGTTCCCATTCCCCCAAATTGGGCCACCAACTTCTAACAGCACTTCTATATGCAGACAACATCGTCTTCTTGAACCTTTCAGGCACAGGGCTGCAGAACTGCTAAATATCATAAATCAGTACTGCAAATCCAACATGCTGCTGTTAAACCTGGAACCAACCAAGGTAGTCATCTTCAGCAAGCCCGGAATTAAGAACAAGTAGAGGCTCTGTGGAAACCAGAAAGTAGGCAGAAGTTGTAGCTACAAATACCTGTGAGTCTAGTTGCAGTAACTGTGGTCTCACTGCTTACATCTAAACACCTTGAAAGCCAGAGTGGCATCGCAACTTGCAGCTCTTCAAAATCTAAAGATGGATCTGCAAAGTCCAACCTGGAGCCCGCTCCTGACGGTGATCAAGGTAAAGTTCCTCCCCTCCCTGGTATATGGTTTAGAAATTTATCCCAGCAAGTTTAAGGATTTCTTGAGCATCGCCCAGTTTTCTGATACATTTTCCGCCTGCAACACAGTTCTTCACTGGCACAAATCAGACTGGAATTCGGGCTACAAGACCAAGCCCTGGTATAGAACGGAGCTATCCTCAAATATGCCTCTCTATTAAGACAGGCACCCCCAAACACACTAAAAGCACTAATCTTAGAGGAAACAGGCCTGAACTCGCCGGATGACTCAAATACATGGTCTTACAAAATTGACTTGGCAATCAAGCAACTACGGGCAGAAGAGCTGTGGCAAAAGATCTTACCGCATAAACCAGTTAAGTAACTAATAAACAAGCAAATCAAACAGCTATCATGGAGTAAGGACATAGACAAGTTCAGGTCATGCTCTCACTTATGGATGACGATCAACACGTACAAAGCGCAGACAGCACAGCCATACCTGGGAGAAACACTAAATACATTTCTAAAAATAAAGGTGCTGCACGCCAGGTTTCATCTACACCCCTCGCAAGACGTGGTTCCAAAATGCCTCAAATCCTCACAAAATGAGAAATGCAGGCTATGGGCATACCATCAGGAAGACTTCTTACACCTTCTATTCATATGTCCTGCACTGTCTCTCTGGGGTAAAATGTACCCCAAAAATATGTTCATCTCAAACGGCATCACATCATGCTGACAGGCTATCCTATTTTGCCTGAAAGGACTAAAACCTCAGCACATGGCATTTGTAGCAAAATTCATATTAAAACCATAACTCCGTTTAAATCATGCGCTAACAACTATGAAAGCTACGGAGCTATTTAGATCATGACTAAACAACTCTTTCAATGCTACTCTCACGCACAGCCTAGATGCAAAACATTATGGACAGCATGGAGTTAGAGGGTACAGTTCATGTAATCATCCCCGTGATGAAACACACATCCTCATTTAAGTGGGCTTCCTATAACTCAACTAGGTGCCATTGTTTTTACTCTGTGTGAGTTAGAAACCCCGTTGGTCATTTCTGGCAATCTATTTTTACCCTTTTATGTATATTGCTGACTGCGACAATTTGTGTTAATCATGTAATAAAAGGTAAATCAGTATCATTATCAGTCATGGTGCCTTGTCTTACTACTGAGGTTAATATAGCATGATCTTAGTAAATTATGCAATCACCAAAGTCTAACAGCTCCAGCCCGGGAACAAAACAGCATTTGAATGCACAAATGAAAGTCCAGCTTATTTGTCTGATTGCTACAAATGGAAAGACATGGAAACGTGGCCATGATCGGCGAACCAGTCCCCAATTTTGACAGCTTCTGTCCAAAGATAACTCCTCTTGGAGAATAGCGTCCTTCTAAGTTGGTATGGCATAATCTTAGCTAATTATGCCAACCCCAAAGGCTGACAGCTTCCGCCTGGGAATAGAACAGCGTTAGCATGCACAACCGTAGGGGTAGCATATTTGTTAAGACGTGACCATCCCAGGAATGGATAGACCCGGAAATGTTGTAAAAAGTTCCCCGGTCACCTTGTCAAGCATGTTGAATCACATCCATATCATTGTGCACTTATTTGTGGTGTCATTGCAGCTGTCAGGTACATCTACCCCAGCTCCATGCTTCCCGGAATGATGCTAGTGAGGAGGGGCAGTGTTTTTAAATGTAAGGAGTGTCGTAGCGGAACGACAAAGAGACTGAAAAAACACTCAGAACTTGAGACCAAAAATATGGTGGCCATCTTGGAATGAGGCTTTTTGAAAGGGGGAGGTGGGGCATAAAAAAATAAAGAAGGGCTTAAAGATGTGGTCCAACAATGTAGCAGCCATCTTAAAGTAAGTCTAGAGTATACATGGCAGAAAGACATAAAGACTGAATAAAGGACTCAGAACTCGAGCCCAAAAAGGCTGGCAACCATCTTAGAATGAGGTTTTTTAAAAGGAGAGGGGGCACGAACATCTGGAGAAGGACTCAAGGATATGGTCCAAAACCCCCGGGGGCCATCTTACAGTAAGTATGGAATATACAAAAACAAAGTAATTGAACCATGTTCAGGGAAAGAGGAAAACTATAATGTCAGGCATATGTGATCTATCAGTGGTGCAACAAAAACAAAAATTCTGATGGGGGAAATGGCTAAAAAAGGGATCATACCACTATCAGGGGCCCCTAGAAGCTTATACTCATAATTACTGGTATTGATTATATCACATCAAGCTGTCAAGTACAGTTTCAGGGCAGATATTCTTTTCACAAAAACTCTATCCACAGGATTTTGTCATTCAACCCCATTGTGTGTCTCTGCAGTTTCAAAACCCATCGTTGTTTCTTCATAAATACCCTCTTGGTAGTGTTACTACAATTGATGACAGTTTCCAAAATCACCCACTTTAAGTCATTGAGTGGATGTCCCTGTGTTACAAAGTGGTTGGTCAGTTTGGTAGAAGCCAGTTACAGCCTATCATGCTCCGGTGTTTGTTAATCCGGGTCTTAATCATCCTAGCTGTCATACCTATATACCAAAGGTTGCATGGACACTGAATCATATAAATACAGTTTGTGCGACATCTCCTAAACCCACCTCTGTCACAGTCATGGATAAGTGACATATGCTGTGATTCCCATAAGGATGGTGTCCTTTTACAGGAAGCAAAGTCTGTGATGTCATGGTAATCATGGTAACGATGCATCTGGGTCTAGTGTGTATGACCAGGTCTCTAATGTTCTGGGTCCCGCTAAATGCAAATAGAGGATGATCCAGTGATTCACCTGTGCTAGTTAAAATGGTCCATCTCTTATTGATCATCTTTTTACCTCATTAGAGAGGGGTGTAAAAATCGTGACACAAGTTAATCTCTTTTGTTTGGGTCTTGGAAAATCAGTCAGAAGTACATCTCTCTGTGTGTTGCAGGCTCTCTTCCTGCCTTGAGAAATCACCTTAGTTGGATAGTGTTGGTTATGAAATTTCTCGCTTAAGGAATCAGCATGTACATTGAAGTAATCCGTGTCATTATGCCTAAGCCTTAATACCTGCCCATATGGCAGGTTCATTCCTAAGGCCCTAGGGTGATGGCTTTCAAATAAAAGTAAGCTGTTCCTTCAAGCATGTGTTTGTAATAAACTGACAAGTGTAAGAATCCTTCTCTCAATGTAATGTGGAGGTCCATAAAGGCCACTTCCTCGCTTGAAATAGTAGTGGTAAAGTGTAAATGTTGGTCCAATGGGTTAACCCAGTTGGCAAATTGGATTGCCTGTTCCTTGTTCCCTTTCCAGACCATCACGATATCATCTATGTGTCTACGCCAAAGTTGGATATTGGAAATAAAAGGAACAGGGGACTTCGGGATTAGCATAATTAGCTAAGATTATGCAATAACAATTTAGAAGGAGACTATTCTCCATGACTATTTATCTTTGGGCGGGAGCTGTTAAAATTGGGGACTGCTTAACCAATCATGGCCATTTTGCTTTGTCTTTCTATTCATAGTGATCAGACAAATATACTACCCCTTCATTGGTGCATTCAAAAACAGTTTTATTCCCGGGCAGGAGCTGTCAGACTTTGGTGATTGCATAATTACCTACAATCATGCTATATGAACTTCTAAGATAACTCATCATGGCTATTTATCTCTGTGCAGGAGCCGTCAAACTTTGGGATTGTTTAACCAATAAAGGCCACCAATCACCCTTTAAGAGATGCGATTAAGCATCTGCATTGTGAGCATGGAGGAGGGTCTGTCTGCATTGTTCGGACCAAAATTGAGTGTCTAACTTTGGGCACCCCCACACATTGGGTTTTAGAGTGTCACATATTTAGAGTGATATATTTGCTGTCCTCTATCGGACCTTGGATAGAGGTGTAATTATTCAGTTTCTACATTAGCTCACCCCCTGCAGAGAACTGGTAATAATTAGGTAGTCTTTTAGGGCATGACATTATGGGGGTTATTCTAACTTTGGAGGAGTGTTAATCCGTCCCAAAAGTGACGGTAAAGTGACGGATATACCACCAGCCGTATTACGAGTTCCATAGGATATAATGGACTCGTACTACGGCTGGTGGTAAATCCGTCACTTTTCCGTCACTTTTGGGACGGATTAACACCTCCTCCAAAGTTAGAATAACCCCCTATATTCATTATTACCAACTTACCTCTTTGAGAAGCATATTTCATCAGTGGTGACATGTATAGAATATTTTGATTATTTTTTTTGTCTTTTTTTTTGTTCCACTGTCTGCCTAGACTAATATATTTCTTGAACGATCAGCACCCGATGCTATTCCCAAGGGGCCCAATCTCCTGAATCTAGGAGTATAAGAGTAAATCTATTAGATATTGGGCGTATGATCTTTCACGCATGGTTGTCCTCACCTTCCACATTCTTTGAGCACTAGTAGTGTTTTTTGGTGGATGACACCTAGATGTGAGACACTAGTTGGCTCAGGATTAAATATAGACGAAGCTATCAGAATGAAGTATTGGTATCGAGATCTGCTTGCCTTTTTTTAACAGGTCCCTGCTTGTGTTTCAAATACTACAGTAATGATTGTAATATTTGTTTACTTGACAGTGAGTACTGTTACTCTCTTATTGAGATTAAGATTTTTGGATGTCCTGACGATTCATCAACAGATCTTTAGACAATTTAGCGAGAAACATGTTGACCAGACGTTTAGGGTAGGTAGTGTAGGAATAACCCACACACAACCTCACTTTTTGCAGGTACCTAGAATTGAGGTACAGGACGCAAATTAGACTGAGTTGAAGGGAACTGGATCATTATTTTCTTCTGTTTTCAATCTTGACAATGGTACCATTTTGTAATAAAGTTCCGTCCTTTGGATTCCCCTAGTCAATTTTATCACTTTCTTTGGTTACAATCCCACATTCTTGTACTCATCTACGGTAGACATATCGAAAAGATATCCGGCAAAGAGCCCCCTCAAGGGACCCGTCTGGCATTGCATTACCTGCCTGACAAGGATCATGGCCCAGTGATGAAGCATGTCACCAGATGGTGAGTGAGGGCCCTTGTTCCTAATGCACAGTGCTTGCAGAGACCTAGTGACTCCTGCACAATTTGGCAGTAAGGAGCCCCTTTTTCTTGGAACTCTGCATTTGTTTGTTTTTTCCATGATAAGGGAGAATTATGCACAGGACCATTAAAATCTCCCCTATTTTTGTCCCCCATTGTTTTCCTTTATTATAAAAATCAGATGTACTAATGAGTGAGCAAAATCTGCTGAAGATGTGTGTGTAAATTCCATGTGTCTCGGGTGCCATGTCCGCTGCACATCACCTAACCCGGGAGAGGTGGCGCTGTCAGTAAGGTGGCAAGCATTAGCATGTCAGGATGCATAAGGAGGTTCTGAGACATCAAGTTCGGGAGCAGGGACCCCGTTGAAGTCGCCCCCTATCAAGGTCAAACCCTGTGGGAGATCTTGAAGGTACGTAGCGAGGTCCGCAAGTAAGGTATAGAGGGTCATGAGATGGGCATATATGCTCAGAAGATTAATGGTGCATCCCTCAAGTGCTCTGTGAGGGCAAAAAAATGACTATGAGGGTCTCACACTTCTTGGGAGATCACGTTGGGAAAGGACCGTCGTAGCAATATGGACACTCCTCTAGATCCCCTGGTATATCCAGCAGCGTAGGCCTTGTCATTTCCTTTACCCACATAGGAAAGGACAGTGGTTGCCCTGGAGGTGAGAATCCAGGAGTAGCAGGACATCTGGGGAGTGTCAGTGGGTAAAAATGAGAACTGCTGTAGGTTTCATATGGTCTAATGGACCGGTAACATTCCAAGATATATTTCGGAAGGTTGTCGAGGTGGGAGTGTTGCAGAATGTGGCGATACCAGGAGATACAGAGTACCCCATTCGTCCAGCGAGTTGTTGACAAGGCGGTAGCATGTGTCACCCGGTACCACCCAGAGCACATCTTGCAAAGTATGTAGGAGGAGGAGTGTGCCTGCATGCAAATTAGACCTAGGAAAACAGGTGATGAACAAAGTTGAACTAAGAACAAATGAAACATTAAACATTTACTTAGTCCCAACCCCCGAACACCCACTCCACCCCACCCCATACTTCCCCCTCAGAAGCATCTGTCACCCTCCTCAAAAAATAAGATACCGAGCACAAAGTCGAAAGGGGAGAGTGCTGGACCCTTCTCTAGAAATGATAAATGTCAGCCATTGGATCCCACTTAAAATGGTCTTCAGTTAGGGATAGTCTTCTGTGCCTTCACAGATGGGCCACTGTGGGGGTCATTTATAGTGTAGGACTGCAAGAAAGATCAGATTCGCCATTGCGGTCCATTGGTGCCGATGGTGTCTCATTAGGGATGTCCTCATGTGATGATTGGCACTCCTTCATTCTGGGAAGTTGATGGATCAGTGAGGGGGACGGAAGTTATCAGTGGTTCCTGGGAAAGTGTGAAGAAGAATTTGAGTCTGGGTTGTGGTGCTATCACTGTGAGCGGGTCCGGCTGGGCTGTGGCTTAAGTTTCGGTCCTTGGTGGCCATTGTTGGACTGGTGGAGGATTGTGCAAGGATCTTCACAGAGAGACAACAGGAATGTTCCTCCGTGAGCCATTGCCAGGCCGCCTCTGGGGACTCAAAGAAGTGAGTTTAATTTGTGTGGATCACTCTAAGCCTAGCAGGCGAAAGGAGATGATATTGGATCCCATTGCCCTCAGTTTTTGCTTGACCTCCATGTAAGAGCAACGTTGCTGTTGGACATCGCAAGTTCAGTTGGGGAAAAGGAGGATCCTGGTATACCCATAGCAAAGGTCTGGGTGAGTACGGGCCTCACAAACTATAGTGTCTGTCGTGGAAGTTGAAAATACAGGCTATAATCAGCCGAGATGGCACACCAGATGGTGGCCTGGAGGCTAGAGCTCGGTGGGCTCATTCGACTGAAATCAGGGTGACAGATGGTCAGATGGCTTCCAGGTTTTTATCCAGGCTTCCAAAAAAATCAGCGGCTTGCTGCGATTCTGTCTCTTCGGGTATGCCAGTCACTCATATATTATTGCACCTGGACCAATTCTCAGCATTTTAGCATGATGATGCATTTCCACTGTGTATGTGAGAAGGCTGGTCACTTGGGATTTGAGAGTTGCGAAATCATCCTCCACTTTTGAGACCCCATGGGTGATAAGCCGTGCTTTACAAGTGCCTGATTATTTGATTGATTGATTGAACTAATAGGTGCTGCAGGATGCCCATCTCTGGCACACATAAAGGAATTAATCTTCCTTTTGCTGCAGGGAACCTATTGCAATAAAGAGGAAATAAAATAAGTGCCTTTACTGCCATGTGCACCTCATGTGCTGAGCCTTACACAAATTGGTTTTATTTTTTGATATCCCTGCCTAATTCCTGTCATACCACGAAATACTATGACCATAGAAGGTAATGTTGAGTTTAATGTCTATGATGAACTGGAGGTTCTTTGCATGGGTGGGGGGGGGGGGTTGGTGTTGGTCCTTGCTCCATTGGCCACCAGGTGGAGTCCCACAGTGATGTGCTCTTCTTAAAAATCATGATTTCATTTTTGTCTGTGTTCAGATTTAGACAATTAGGCCCTCATTATGACTTAGGTGGTCTTTTCAGAAGACCGCCAGTGCTGCCGGTCTTCCGACCATCATATAAGAGTACTGAAGGATTTCCGCAACAATTTGGGCGGAAATCCTCCAGTAGTCGTGCTGGCGGTCGGAGGCGCAGGGGCGTTTCCATCACCAGCCCCGCCCTGCCAAAAGGACTCCACCAGCCGAATTATGACCTGTAATATGGCCTTTTGGTGTACTGATGGCGGGACGCTGCAGAGAGTGAAATCACCTGTTCCCGTTCTCTGCCAGACAACCCCCTCGCCTGACAAGGTAAGTCGCTCGTCCCAGAGCAGAGGGGGGCAGAAGGGTGGGGGCTGTTGTGTGTGCGTGTGTGAGTGGGTGTTGTCTCAGTTTGTGAATGTAAATGTTTATGTGTGTGTGTATGCATGTGTGTTGGAATGCGTGTGTGTATGGGTGTTTGAATGCATATGTGTATGAGTGTGTGTATGCGTGTGTGTATGGGTGTTTGAATGCGTGCATGATTGTTGAGGTGAGTTCATGTCTGGATGCGTGTGAGTGAATGCGTGTATGGGTGCATGTAAGTGAATGCGTGTATGGATGCGTGCAAGTGAATGCATGCATGTAAGTGTTGGTGAATGAGTGTATACATGGTGCATGTGGGTGTGTGTGTGCGTGTATGCAGCGTGGTGCAGGTGGTGTACTTGAAGGGGGGTTAGTGGGGTATTGGGATTGCAGGTGGTTTGGGGGAGTCGTCTGCCGGTGACAGGAAAGAAAGTTCTGTCACCAGTAGCCTTTATGCCAGGGTTTTCGTGCCAGTGCTACAGCCACGGAAACCCTGATGGAAAGCCGACTCGTGATACCACCGGCGGTCTTCAGTGGACCGCCGGATCGGAGATGATGATCTCAGGCCCAGATGTCCAACTGCCCTGGCGGTACAGGCGGGAATGTGGTGGGTTGGCAGAGGCCAACCTGCCACACTCATAATGTGGTAGTCTTCACTGCTGGCCTGTCAGCGGTGAGACCGCCACCACGGCCCTGGCGGTCCTCGGACCGCCAGGTTCTTTATGAGGGCCTTAGCCTTCATCCAGTGTGCCATTTCTGTCATACAGATATTAAACTTGATCCGGGTACTGGGTGTCTTATCCATGAAGGAGAAAATGAGTTGCGTGAGGTTGGTGGGCAAGAGGAGATTGATGCAAGAGGGGCCTATGATGCTGACTACTGGGATCATTGAGGAGGGGTGGGCTCAGGCAACATCCTTACAGAACTCTGCAGATGAAGTCATAGGCGTCCAGGGTCTATTGTGCTAGACTGACTGACTGGTTCTTTATGTCGAAGAGAGCAGATCCATTAGAGTGAGTGTTCATGGATTCCAATGTCATGTAGGCATTGGATGAGGATGGAGTGGGAGACTGTGTCATATACAGGGAGATTGTTCTGTAGTTGGCGAGATTTAAAGGGTCTGCAGAGGATTTCTTCAGCAATGGGAGGACAGGTGCATGTTTCCAAGCATCTGGGAAGGTCACAGAAGAGGTGGACTAAGAACAGAAAAGAAAACAACCCACCTCCAAACAAGGTTCCAACAGTAGAATCCCTTAAATAATTATTAAGTCATCAATCATCTATCTTATATATGCAAAACAACGATAGACATGATAATTTTAATTCATACATATTAAAAAATATATTTCATTTCATCATACATCGTTTATTATAAATATTAGGACCTACATATTTACTCCATTTAAAAACCACTCATACCAACATTAAACCATCATACTCACTAACTAAAAGCTATAAAAAAAACTGCACGGCAAAAGGTGGAGGCATTCAGAATAGATGTGAATATGGTGCTGATGGGTTGTAGTCTTCTGAAGTAGCCATGGGGTGGGCAGACATCTGATGGGTCCCCTAAGTGGATGGACTTCACTGTGGCTGTGGTTTCTTCTGAGGTGATTATGGGCCATGTGGTTAGCATTGGTTCCCTGAATAAAATCGTGAGGTGTTTGGTGAGGTCTATTGGGTCTGGTTGCAGGCTGAGGTTGCTTTAAATGGTTGCGATTTGGTTGCTGAAAAATTGCCAGAAGTTATTGCATTTGAGGAAAAGCATGACGTGACACGCGCATAAACAATAAGATCGGCACAATCACAAACAACATTTTTCTAATTGAAGCAAGCAGCAGTTATTCAACAAGGGTGATCAACAAACATTTCAGGTTGATTTTTTTACCGGACCATTTGAGTAATTTTGGAGTGCAAAACTACTGTTTCAAATGAGTGACAGGAAAATTAACTTGCAAAATACATTTTCACATTTAAATTTTACCTGAACAAACCACTCTGGTAATTTATCGAACGCAAAACAGATTTCTTCTTTTTTTTTAACAGTGAGAAAATGTCAGAAAGATTGGGAGGCCACAGTACATACAATAGCAAGGGGATGATCAAGTTCGATGTGACTGATAGTGAGGTGAAATAATTCGCAATGGCAAAGAAGTCTTTGCTTCTGTTGGTGTTGACATTGATGGGGTCAACCAGATAACAGAATTGTGTATTTGGTGGTCCAGATCATTTTATGTTACATTCTTAAGATGGATCTGAACTTGCTCCTTTCTGCATTGTCCTGTCTCATTCTTCGTTGCGCCTCAAATGCTTGCAGTGGTGTTTAATCAGACTGAGTTCCTCCATGTACTAACTGGTGTGGGTCTGGATCTTGTTGTATTTCTGTGTTAGAGGAGGACAAGGGAGACTGTGCAGGAAGTGATTCAGTTGAAATTCGTGATTGCTTTGGGGAGTCGGTTGATGTGTTCTGATCTACAAAAGGAAAGGAACTGCATTCTTTAAAAAAAGAGTAAGCTTACTAACATCATTTGAATAAAAAGCCATAATCCTAAGCATTGCATATTTAAAAAATAATTATAACCAAAATAATTACATGCATTTGCTTTTTTAATGTATTCCGAATATAGCTAAGTGTGTGGAATCTCATAAAGGAACTGGAAAAAAGAAAATGTGAAGTTCTGCACAAACCAAGGGCAAGGCAGGAAAGAAAGAAAAAATTGTAAGAATAAAATGTAAAATGTTATACATTTTTAACTCTTAAAGGTATAGCTCTATAAACAATAATATTAAATAAATTACAATTATATTTCTCTTACCTACAGCATTTATAGAGACCAAAATATATAATACAGCTATATACACAACTTCACAGAAAGGGAAACCTGTACTAACATAGCTGAGTTATATTTGTAATATGTGAACATATACAGGTGAAATAATAATTACTCCAGGGTAATTTTGATGTTTCTGTATAACAAAATGTATGCGTAATAATTACCAAGATTACGCCATTACGTGATGTTGCATAATGAAAATCTAATTTGAGGAAACACTTGATATGAGACGCATGGAAACAGCGCCATCGGCATAAACACAAGGGACATTTTTTCTAATACAAGCAGAAGTTATTTAACAAGGGTGGTCATCAAACATTTCAGAAAGAAAGTGCTAGAGAGATCGGGAGGCCACTGTACATAAAGTAACAAGGGGGTGATCGAGTTGGAGGTGGGTGATGGTGAGGTGAAATCGTTCACAATAGCAAAGATGCCTTTGCTTCTTTTGGTGCTGGCATTGATGCAGTCTGCCAGAATTGTGCATTTGGTGATCCGGATCATTTGATGTTTAAGTCTTAGGGTGGATTTGAACATGCTCCTTTCTCCTTTTTTAACAGTAAGAAAGTGCCAGAGAGACTGGGAGGCCACTGTACATACAATTGAAACGTCCACTTCACGTACAGAAGCCTCCTCCCTCTGCTTTGTTCAGCCCTTGTCATTCAGAATTTGGATTTTGGAGGGAAAGCATTGCTCTTTTTTTGTCTGCAATCTCTACTGCATCCACACAGAATTTTTACTTTTTGGGGGAAAATCACGTCATTTCAATGCATTACTTTGCAAAAAGTATGTTGCTTATTGCAGAGTAGGCACCACTATTTTGTTCCTTGTATGTTTTTCTTCTAATCATTTTAGGGGCCTATGGATGACCATCTGTTAAATGCAAAATTTAAGTTATTCTTTGAATGGATGTGCCTTTTGAGAGTTAGGGTAGGGTGGTTCCGGGAATCCAGCTCTATGTAGTCAGTCATCTCCTTTCTCAATTACCATTGCTTGCTCACCAATTTTATATGAGTTTGTGGAACATGGTTGATATTTTGCTTTACTTTATTTATGCAACGTTTTCAGTATTTTGGAGGAGTAATTGAAGTTGCCTTGGGCTTTATGTGATTGGCAAATTTTTAAAGTTTACTTATTGTCTTTTCTGAGATTCATTATTTACCAGTGGTGGGTGAAGAGTAGTCCCATGTATGGGCCGACACATTTTTGCCAGGACCAACTATTTTGTGAAGCCAGTGAGTGTGTGTGTGGCCATTTTGTCCTTGTTTTCATCCTCCTTCACTGGCATTGTGGTAGATGAGCTAACGCCCATCATTTTGTGAAGCCAGTGTGTGTTTCATTCCTTTTAGTATACTTCTAAAAACAATTTTCTAGTAACAGATATAGAAGAAACCCATGACATTTTTTTCATTTTTCTCTGATATATTTATTTGTGCTTGTGGCTGATTATAGCCACACATTTGTTGTTTTTGATTCATTTGTTCATTTTGTGCCAGCCACAGAGTCCACCTGGGACCCAGAGGGGTACCAGCAATTACTTAATTATTTAATTTGATTTTTGGCTGCCCCAGTCCTTCCAAATGGTTCCCATGGACCCTGGAAGAACATCAGCAATATGTCATTAATTTGTTTGATGTTTGCCTGCCCCGATGGGGGTCCTCATGGGGCGTTAAGAGCATCAGCAATTGTTTAAATAATTTGTTTACATTTTGCAGGCTTTATTGGGTTTCAATGAGCCCTGGAAAGGTCCCAACAAGTATTTAATTCTGTTTCCCATAGGGTCCTCCTAGGCTCTGGAGGACCACATTAACTTTTCCTGTGTAATGTCGCGCAAATATAGTTAGTTTGTGCATGGGTACAATACTGCTAAGCATTTGTGATGATGATGAGGATGACTTGATTTATCTTGGCTAGATTGCCCAAGTCTCACTGGCTTTGTTTTTATTGCCTGCATGAAACGTCATATTACACACAATACCTAGAATGACAGAAGTGTGCATATTAGCTGATAGTGAAACCAGAGTCCTCTGCTAAGTACCTCTGCTTGTGCTAAGTGCTAGCTCATATAAAAAAATAAAGAAGATGGCCACAAAGAAGGAGTTCTCTGCCAAGTAAGTGGCCAGTAAGGAGAGAAAGAAGTGCCAACACTGACATCAAACCCTCCTCATTTGTCTGGAAATGTGACGTTGCATCCTCCTTGAGGCAGGAAGAGGCTAAGAGGAGAATCACCTCTGGATCAATAGCAACATCATCAACCCAGTGCCCATATCTCTCAGCACGGCAGTGACTGCCGTCATGGAGAGCAGCGAGTGTGATATCGAACTGTCCCAGCAGCAAACCAAATCTTCACAAAACAGTGACCAACAAGAGCCACCGACTGCAACACTTGATGTCTCGGAATGAGGAACGGCAAAATAAGTTGACCTTTCTGCAGAGGAGAATGTTATTGTGACTGTTCTTTTAGTCTTGGTTTGCTGGTGTTCTGGATCAGAGAGAGGATGACTTGGAAGTTCAGGCTGAACTGTTGCTATTGGAGTGGGAACAAGGCAGATGTGCACATGGCTTGAGCTATGAAGGAAACTGTTGTTTAATTCATTCACTTCACGGTGGGCATGTGGACCACTTGCCAAGCAACAGATTGCATGTGCTAGACCTAATTATGTAGGACTACTTCAAACCAATAATGTGGCCAACAGCATACTGTTCTTCAATCAAAGAATATACATTAATTTTAGTCATTCTTTCAAAGACTGGAAGCAGTTGAGGATTATTCATCGTGCTAATAAAGTACATGTAAAAGCCCTGATTAAGGAGGTGCCAACACATTGGAACTCAACTTACTACATGCTACAATGCCTGTTTAGGTAGTACAGGCCTACCAATGATTATATCATACAGAGGAGGGGGGGTGCAACTGCTAACGCCATGACAATGGAGCTGGACAAATGAAAGCTAGTGTTGTACCTGATTCAAAAGCTACTCCCTTTTGACATTATGGCACAAGAAGTTAGCAAGGAGGATGGGCTTGTTTTACTTCCAATTAATCAGTGCTCAGGTGTATGTCTCAGCCCTGAGCACTGATTCTCCTAGGAGAGATATCATTGGAAAGGGGAGAGTCTTCCCTTTCGAATTGTGTCTCTGCTCAGGGGATCCCATCTTGGTAATCTTCGCAAGAGAGGTATTCCCAAGCAGGGACCTACCCACTAGCCACCAGGATAGGGGGAGCAGCCTCTTGGGCAAGGGCTTGTGCCCCACGACAATTCTAATATTTCAGTCTTTATGCACCCCCCTAAGGGTCAGATGTGGGAATTATCTCCCATCCATTCCCTAGGTGACAGAAAGTCCACTAGATACCAGGGATTTTTTTTTATAATGATATAGTGATGGGGCTGCCTAGCGTGGGCATGGCTATTTCCCCACCCCAAGTAAATCCGCCAACAGTCTTTCTGCCCCTCTTGGAGGGCAGAAGGGGTTTATTACCCCTGTGCTGCCCCTCATGGTGGGCAGAAAGCACACCAGATGCCAGGGAAAGTTTATTTTTAATATAGGTGTGGGGGCTGCCCACTATAGGCATGGCTATGCCCCCTCATCAAGTAAATGGGACACCAGGCTTTTTGCCTCCCTTGGGGGCAGATGGGGTAATTATCCTGACCTGCCCACCCCCCAAGAATAGAAAGCCCACTCAGAGAAAGAAGATTTTTTTAGAAAAAATGTAGGGGTGGGGATTGCCCAGCATACCATACGGCCACCCCAAGTAAATGGGGCACCAGTGTTCATGCAGATGGGAGTGATTACACCCGATCTGTTCCCCAAAGGGGTATAAGGCCTGCTAGATACCAGGGATTTTTTAAATAAAAATATATAACGGTAAGGGATTCCCAGCATGGGCATGGCCATGTCTCCACCCTATGTAAATGGGAAAGCAGCCTTTCTGGCCCTACTGGGGGTGGGGGGGGAGTAATTACTCCCAATTTATCCTTCTAGGTGCAAAAAGCCCACTAGACACTAAGGAACATGTTTTTTATATATATATATAGAGGGATGGGGGGTTCCCATCATAGGCCTGTCTATGCCACACCCCAGCTAAATGGAGCAACAGCGCTTCTACCTCCTGGGAGACAGGTGAGGTCAATCACCATTGACCCCTTCCCTCCCCCCCCCCCTTCACAGGGGAAGCAGAAAGCCCACTAGGCACCAGGGAAAATTTTGTTTAGGTAATTAAGGATGGAAACTGATGGAAGCCCATGGCTTTGCAACCAATCCCAATTAAATGGGGCAATAGTCATTCCACTCCTGACGGGTGGAATAGGTGGTGATTACCCTCGATCTAGCCGACAGGTGGGGCAGAAAGCTCACTACACCGTGGGGATTTTTAAAATAAAAATATAGCGGTGGGAGTTGGCAGCATTAACATAGTCATGGCCCGACCCCAAGTAAATGGGGCAACTTCCTTTCTGCCCCCACGGGCAGCTGGGGTAATTACTCTGACCCACGCCCATGGGGGTCAAGATGCCCAGTAGACATCAGGGATATTTTTTTTAAATGTAGGGCTTGGGCCTGCCCATCTTGGGTATAGCTATGCCCCCACCTCAACTGAATGAGGCAGTAGCCTTTCTGCCCTCTTTGGGGGGCAGATGGGAGCAATTACCCTCAATCCACCACAGGGGCAGAAAACCCAGTAGGCCCTAGGGACTGAATTCATGTATCATTTTAGGCAGGCACACCCCCTACACCCCAGAGTAGGGCCTGTGCTCCCCTCCACCTCAGTGCTAAATGGTCTTTCTGCCCCTCCTAGGGGGTGGATTGAGTAGCCACCCCAATCTGTGACCTCCCTCCCGAGGAGCAGAAACCCATTTAGACACCAGGGATTTCAAAATGGTGCCAAACAAACAAAATAATGGGGTGGCTTACCCTAGCATCAAGCCATAACTCTGCCCATGTGGGGTCAAATAGTATCTTTCTTTCCCCCCTGGAGGCAGATAGGTGGTTTGTCCCAATTAGTGAGGTTTCCCCAGGTGGAGGAGAGAAAATTCATCTGGGACCAGGGATTTAGCATTTGAGGCAAAAGAAAGCAGCGGTGGATGTAGCACTCTCGCTTTGGGCACATCCTGTGTTAAAAGGGACAAACCAGTCTTTTTCCCCCCTTGGGACGGACAAGAGGTGTGCCCCTAATTTGCCCCTGGGGGCCAGAAAGCCCACTGTATGTCAGGAATATATATTTTTAAGTTAAATAATGGCGTGGGTCTTGCTCAGCTTAAAATCGCCCCCCACCCTCAGCCCTATAACCTTAACAGTCTTTCTGCTCCCCTGCAGACTGAAATATCCCATTTCAATGGTAAGCCAGAGGACATTTGGTTCTTTTGGGTCTTGTTTTTTCAAATGGGACAGGAGTGTGTGGCTAACTGCCAATATTGTCCAACTTGCAATGGTGGACTGCTGCACTTTTTGGGCTTTGGTAGTCTGCTACCTGAAAAGACCTTCTGCACTCAGACAGTACTGAAAACTAGACATCTAGGGAAGTCCAGAGTGGTGTGCTTGGCATGCATCCTATTCTATTTTCTTACCCACAATGCCCTTCAAACTTCAAACTTTAACTAAAACACAAATTTTTCTCACATTTCTGTGAGGGAAAACTTCTGGAATCTGTCAGGACCCACAGATTTCTTACCATACAGCATTCCCCTAATTCTCCCAATACAAATGGTGCCTCACTTCCCTGGTTGGCCAGAGGACCTACAGTGCTACATGGTGAGATCAGCAGTAGGGGTATCTGCATGATTTAGGGCTATGCTCGGCCGCCACCCTAGGAAACCCACCAATCACAGACATTTTTGAAAACTAGACAACCAGGGTATTTCAAGGTGAGCTGCCTTATGTGAATCCCATGGGTTTTCTGACCTAGGATTATTATTAGATAGACATTTATAGAGCGCATCTGTCACCTGAAACCTATCTTGGCAGATTTCAGAAGAGGTGGCCAGAGGTTATTTGGAGGAGATTTATCTCCCCCAGCTAGATGCAACTGATCAACTACAGATGGAGAGGAGGATAGATCAGGGAGAGGTGGATGCAGTGATAAAAAAATAAAAAGGGGGAAGGCCCCTGGCCCGGATGTTTTGCCGAATTAATTGTACTGTTTGTTATGTGATGAGTGTGAGAAAGTAGCCTCTTTCTAGCCTTGTTACCCCCACTTTTGGCCTGTTTGTGAGTATATGTCAGGGTGTTTTCACTGTCTCACTGGGATCCTGCTATTCAGGGCCCAGTGCTCATAGTGAAAACCCTTTGTTGTCAGTATGTTTGTTGTGTGTCACTGGGACCCTGCTAGCCAGGACCCCAGTGCTCATAAGTTTGTGGCCTATATGTATGTGTTCCCTGTGCGATGCCTAACTGTCTCACTGAGGATCTGCTAACCAGAACCTCAGTGGTTATGCTCTCTCTGCTTTCCAACTTGTCACTAACAGGTTAGTGACCAATTTCACCAATTCACATTGGCATACTGGAACACCCATATAATTCCCTACTATATGGTACTGAGGTACCCAGGGTATTGGGGTTCCAGGAGATCCCTATGGGCTGCAGCATTTCTTTTGCCGCCCATAGGGAGAGCTGACAATTCTTACACAGGCCTGCCAGTGCAGACTGGGTGAAATAACGTCCACGTTATTTCACAGCCATTTACCACTGCACTTAAGTAACTTATAAGTCACCTATATGTCTAACCTTCACCTGGTGAAGGTTGGGTGCAAAGTTACTTAATGTGAGGGCACTCTGGCACTAGCCAAGGTGCCCCCACATCGTTCAGGGCAAATTCCCCGGACTTTGTGAGTGCGGGACACCATTACACGCGTGCACTATACAATTTTGATGGAGTTGTTTGACCTTCTTTTGCTTGAGGGCGTAGATATGCCAAAATCCTGGGATGAGGTGGTAATTAGCCTCCTTCTAAAACTCAGGAAAGACCCGGCACAATGTAATTCATACCGGCCCATCTCTATGCTGAACTCAGATTATAAACTCTATACATATGCTTTGTCTAAAAGGCTTCAGAAACCGATTAGCAGGTTGATTCATGAAGATCAGAAGGGCTTTATCAAGGGAAGACAACCGCATGAACTTACCCATGACTTATTAGGTGCAGTAGATATTGCAGCTCAGGAGGGGGCTCCATTAACATTCTTACCTTCGATGCTGCTAAGGCTTTCGATCGGGTTAACTGGTCCTTTTTACAGTCTGTCATGGAGGACTATAATTTTGGCCAAAATTTGTTAGGGCAATTAAGGCTATGTATAAATGCCCGATCGCTAGTATTCTGATTAATGACAAGGTATCTTGGAAATTTAGGATTGGGCGAGGGACTTGTCAGGGCTGTCCATTATCCCCTCTCCTTTTCAATTTATATATTGAGCCGCTGGCTGCAACAATCAGGGCCGACAGACAGATTCTCCCTTTTCAAAGTAAGGGCTGGGTAAAGAAGGTTGACTATTATTCTGACGATCTTATGATCTATACCAGGGATTTGATTCATTCTCTTCCCAGAATCACTCTGTTGTTAGAGGATTTTGGTAGGGTGTCGGGATACTCTGTGAACCCGGAGAAAACTGAGATTATGTGTTGGAATACTACTTACAATAGCCCTTTAGTCAAGCAGATTAGATGCCTGGGGATTCAAGTCACTTCTAGCCTAAAGGAAGTGGCTAAGGTTAAGTTTGACAAAGCTTGCGCAGAAACCAGAAGACTGCTTAGAACCTGGGCTAGTCTCCCCCTGTCTCTTATAGGAAGAGTTAATATTCTCAAAATGATTATTCTCCCAAAATGTACTTTTTTGTTTGATGCAATTCCATTAGAATTTAAGGGGTGTTGGTTTAAAAAGTTACAGGGGGATTTGACTTTGTTTGTATGGTCATCTAAGGGGGTGCGAATTGCATTGCAAAAATTATGTTGAAAAAAAGAAAAAGGGGGGATTGCGGCTCCAGATTTTTATAAATACTATCTTGCCTTTCACTTGAAGAATGTGCAGATTTTGTTACGTGATAGATCTAAGTATACAGTATTTTCGGATACAATAACTCAGGAATTATCAAAGGCAGGTGAACATTTTTTGTATAAGTTTGGTCATCCGAAATACTTAAAAAAGATTCATTTTAAGATATTCAAGGATGCTGCTAGGGTTTGGTGGTTGATTCGACAAGCTCTAGGGATCACGTATTATAGTTTATTGGCCCCGGTCTGGGATTCACCAGGTACCCCTGATTGTCTTAGAGATAAGTTGGCACTTCCATTAAAGGTTAGTGGGGTGGCAAGGTGGGGACAAATTTTGGAGGGCTCCAATCTGATTTCCTGGTCTAACTTTGAGGAATCTGCTTGATATAGGATTTCGAGGTCTAAGTACTATCAGTTAGCCAGCTGAGTCACCACTGTCCAGGAAGAGGGAGCCGCGAAGAACATCTGGGAGGAGAAACTAGTTCAGGTTTTGGTTTACAAAGAGATTGCATTTTGGTATCAGGCGTTATTAGACGCTTCGGATGATGTGCTGCCTCTTCCGGTGGAGAAATGGGGAGAGGTCCTCCCAGCTTTAGACGTTGGAAAAACATGGGAAACCTCATGCTCTATGCTTTGGTCCGCCACTAGATCAGCTTCGCTGAAGAAAAATCACTTGTTTACTCTATAGAGGGTATATTGGTCCCCGGAGAAACTGTCAGTCTTAGGGAAGACAAAGAGAAGTTGTCCATGTTGTGGCGAGGTAAAGGCAAATGATGTGCATATGTTCTGGAGCTGTTCTAAGCTTAGCAATTTTTGGGCTGCCATAGAAAGAGTACTTAAGGATGTCATAAGTTCAGAGGTGGAGGTAACCCTCCCTTTAATAATCTTTGGGGTATTGCATGGTTCAACATGGGATTCAAAGCTCTCTGGGTGTTATAAGCAACTGATTTTCAGGCTGATTCTTCTGGCTAGACTGCAAATTTGCCTGAGGTGGATTTTGTCGTCACCCCTTCAGGGTCTGGTTGGATGGCATCTATACATTATTTTTGCAGTTTGGAGCGTATGGGTCCCTTTAGCAAAAGAGATGATTGCTGGGCTATCTGGGTAAATGACCAGCAATGTGGGAATTTTTCTCTTGTATAGTTCGATGATTATAGTCCCCCTGCTTTCATGGGGTATAAACCTGCAAGTCTGGTTGGCCTGGGTATACACTTTTTTGGTGTGTACATAGCCAAAAAGGATCAGGGCGGGGAGAGGAGAGTTACATGTGTCTGTCGGTGTAGATTGGCCGATTTGGAAGGGCCGTTCCCTCTCTGGCACATGTTTAAGCAATACATACAAGATTTTGTGAGGAAGATCGGAGACATCTCTGCTGAGTATATTTCCAGAATTCATTCTGGAAATGCAAGGGGCCAGAGCCCGGGAGGGCCTTGTGTACCATACAGAGGGCTTCAAATACAATCTTCTGTATGACTGAAAGCCAATGGAGCTCCCTTAAAGCCTCTGAGGTGGATGATCTCCTTGGCTTATCCAGAGTTAGTTTTGCAGCTACTATCTGGACTCGATGTTATCTATGCAGAAGAGAGTCTGGGGCTCCAAGAAATAATCTAATCTGTTCATAATCATGCTGCCTACCACCAAAGATATAGCAGATGGAGGTAGCAGGGAGAGAATTTTACGCACACCCCTCATCAGAGAAAAAATAGGTTCCAGTACTTTGGTGATGAGGGCTTTCAGAGACAGCTTGTTATCAAATGTTACCCCTAAATTATGGATTGTGTCTGCAGGATGGAGCTCAGTCTGGATAGGTAAAGGCCAAAAGTTAGATGGCAGATTAAAGGGGGCTTTATCAGCTGAGCACCATAAAATCTCAGTTTTGTCTCCGTTAAATTTACGTTTATTGGCATTATGCCATGTGACAATATCCTTCATGCAATTGTGAAAGGACATTGTTTTCCTGTGCTGGATCTAATTGTGTATCATCTGTGTAATTCACCACACGGATGTTGTGGGTCTTAATTGAGGTCAACAGGAGTCTCATGTAAAGATTAAACAAAATGGGACTAAGAGCAAACCCCTGTGGGACACTGTGCATCACCTTTCTGTAGGCAGATCAATATGGAGGAAGAGCCACAGCCTGGCTGCATTTTGATAGGTAAGATTGCAACCAAATCAGAGCAATGCCCTCTATTCCTGCTCAAGAAACTCTGTCTAGGAGAAGCTCATGGTTTACCATATTGAGCGTTACAGACATACCTAACAGGATCAGGACAGCTGATCTGCCATCATCAGCTATCATACGAAGCTCATTAAGAGCCTTAAGAAGGGCTGTTCCTGTTCCATGACCCGGAAGGAAGCCGAATTGGTCTTCTTCCAGGTGGAGATTGCACTCAAGGTGTTGAGACTGAATTTTACTGACGTGTCACTCCAATGAAAAGCGCAACAAAGAGATGGGTCTGTAGTTACCTGGAATGGATGGATCTAATGAGGATTTCATCAAGGCAAAGGTACAATAGCTTTTTTCCAGGAAGATGGAACTCTGCCAGTGTCCTGAGATTTGTTACATATTAGCCGTAGTAACGGGAAGGACCCTCCTACCACGTTTTTCTATATTCTGTTAGGAAACAGATCCAAAGGGAACACTGAAGAGATAAACTTGGCCAGGACAGGTACACCTTGTTCAGAGATGGTCTCAAATATGATCACAGTACTTCTGCAATTAGCCTGCAGAGTGCTAGGGACTGTTGTATTGGCAGAGATTGGTGAGGCAGAGGTAATAACCAGCTTTCTAGTACAATGCCCTGAAAACCTCTAACTCTGTCTGAAATCACACATTTTGCATTGCGTTTTTGTGATGGAAACTTCTGGAATCTGCAGGAATCTTCAAAATTCCTACCACATAGTATTGGCCCACTTGTCATGATAACAACGCTGTACCACTTGTGTGGTTGGGCCTAGTGCCCATGATAGCAATGGCTCAAACCGGGGTCAATGGGAGTTCCTTCACAAGGACTCCCATTGACCATGGTTTGATCTATTCCTGTGGCAGAGTTTTTATCACCACAAGTAGGGTGACACTGGGTCGTAAGAGTTTTGTGCATTCCTGTGGATTCCGGAAGTGTCCATAAAAGAAATGTAAGCCAAAATGCATGTTTTCAGGCAAAGGTTTAGGTTTGCCAGGCATTGTGGGTAAAAAAAAGCCTCTTGCGATCCACGCAAGGCACACAACCCTGGACTCCCCTAGTTGTCTAGTTTTCAAAAATGTTGCATGTCTGGTAGCTTTCCCTAGGTGCTTCCTGAGCTAGGGCTCGAATTCCACAGCTACTTACTTTGCGAAAAATGGGTCAGTTTTGAGTGGGAAACTGTGGTATATCCATGTTATGTTTTGGGCCATTTGCTGTTGCAGGCAGTAGGCCTACCCCCAGAAGTGAGGCATAATTTTTTTTTGCGAGGCTTAGGGGAATGCCCAGTCAAATGAAGTTTGAGGCCCGCCACAGATTCAAGAACTGTCCATTACAGAAATGTTAGGAAATGTGTTTTTTTTAAGTAAAGTTTGAGGTTTACAGGGGATTCTGGGTAAAACACAACCTGGTGAGAGCCATATATGCCACCTCACCCTGTATTTCCCAAGGTGACTATTTACAAAAATGTGCAAGTTTGCTAGGTTTGCCTAGGTGCCAACTGAGCTAGGGGCCAAAATCCACAACTACCCACTCTGCAGAAAAAAGGGTCACTTTTGAGTGGAAAAAAGTGAAGTATTCATGTTTAATTTTGGGCATTTTCCTGTCACAGGTACTAGGCTTACCCACAGAAGTGAGGTACCGTTTTTATCTGGAGTTTTAGGGGAATGCTGAGTGGAAGGAAGTTTGTGGCTTCCCACAGATTCAAGAACTTTCCATCACATAAATGTGAGGAAATGTGTTTTTTAAGTCAACATTTGATGTTTACAGGGGATTGTGGGTAAAACACATGCTGGTGAGAACCATGCATGCCACCTCACCCCGGATTTCCTAAGGTGTCTAGTTTTAAAAAATGGTCAGGTTTGCTAGGTTTGCCTAGGTGCCGGCTGAGCTAGGGCCTAAAATCCACAGCTACCCACTATGCACAAAAGGAATCAGTTTTGAGTTGAAAATGTGATGTATTCGTGTTTCCTTTTAGGGTTCTCCTGTCACAGGCACTAGGCCTGCCAACAGAAGTGAGGTACCATTTTTATCAAGAGATTTTTGGGGATGCTGGGTTGAAGGAAGTGTGTAACTCCAGCAGAGTCCAGAACTTTCCATCACAGAAACGTAGGGAAAATATGCTTTTTAGTCAAAGTTTGAGATTTGTAAGGGATTCTAGGTAAAAAAATAAATAAAAAAACTCCTGGTGAAAGTCATGCGAGTCACCCCACCCCGGATTCCCCTAGGTGTCTAGTTTTCAAAACTGTACATGTTTGCTAGGTTTCCCTAGGTGCTGGCTAAGCTAGGGTCCAAAACCACAGCTACCCAAATTGGAGGAAAAGGGTAAATTTTCAATGGCAAAGTTTGATGTGTTCATGCTGTGTGTTGGCCTGTTTCCTATTGTGGATACTAGGCCTACCTACACAAGTGATGTACCATTTTTATCTGAAGATGTATGGGAACATAGAACAGTATAACACGTGTTCTTACCAATTGGATTTTGCTGCATTTGTGCCTTCCAAAAGCATGCCAGTGTGTAAGAAAGAAGACATTTTCGAAAATGCCCTCTAAATAATATGCTAGTGGGAGTTTCCACAAATTCCAAGATGTAGACTACTACTCCTAAACTCCATATCTTGTGCCCATTTCAGAGATTCATAGGTTTCCTTGCTACCCATTTTTTCACTGTACATATTTCACCATGTGATTTTATCTATACTGTGTACACAATGAACAATCATTGTATGGTGCAGCTCAGTTGTTGGGTCTGGGTACCTTGGGCTCTTGGGGACCAGCAAGCCATAAATAATCAGAATGGTCTAGTCAATGTAGTGGTATATTGCTTTTGTAAATCGTCCATCCTGACAAAAAGTTACAGATGAAGACGTCACAAATGGTTGTTTTTCTCCTACTCATTTTCAATATTTCTGCATTTCATCAGTTAATTTCTTTGGGAAGGCCTTGAGGGATCCACACATATGACCCCTTGATGAATTCATAATCACATACACTTTTCAGAAATCTGAAGCTTATCCTGGGTTACTTATGGTTTTTACCCTGGTTTCCACCACAAACTGGAAGTAGGTTGAGAGTACAAAGAATAGGAATTATGGGCTATCTCTTTGAAAATGAAAAAACTGTGGTCAAAATAGCTAGCATTTTCTATTTAGCTCTGCATGTTCCAAAAAGCTGGGAAGATGAGAACGTTATCACAGAAAACTGTTCATTGATGCCATTTTTAGGGAAAAAACAGACACTTTTATCTGGAGCACTTATGCCCTTTTTCTTCCACAAAACTCAAACTTTTGCTATATTTTGCCTATTTCCTCCATCCCCCTCCAGGGGAATCCACAAACCCTGGATTCCTTTAGAATCCACAGGATTTTTGGAAAACAATTTCACAAATTTGGTGTGGATACCGTATGTAAAGAAAATTTTATGGAAGCACGAACTACCCCAAATAGCCAAAATAGGCTCAGCACTGGAGGAGTGGAAGGCCCTCCAGTTAAGGGATTAAAGTGTTGCGATATTAAGTTGAAAATCTCAGTTAAAAATATAATTTTAAACTTAAAAAGCACTGAACTTTATCAGTTAAAGTTAACTAAAGTAACTATAAATTGCATACGTGCCATACAATGCTTATGACCAGACATACTACATCACTCATCATTTGTTCTATGGCATCATTGATACTGTCACTGATGATATCTTTAATGACACCATTATTCATTAATGACCTCACTGTGCATGGTATGTGTGCAAGATATAGTTACTCTAGTTAACTGGTGAAGTTTTTATACATCCATATATATATATTCACTGTAAAATCAATGGTTACAGGGACGTTATAGTTATGTCCTGAATTTACTTGCACAAAACCATAGAAATTCAGCAGTTATAGTCATTTCAAGCAACTATAACTCGCACCCCCACCATGCACATTTTTTTCTTCAATAATTTGACTGCTAATGTTTCATTTGTATTTTTAATTATGTTGTAGAAGTTGTCATGAGTGCTGTTATATCTGGTATAATGAGCTGTGCATGGTGAGGCCGTGCCATATAGATACGTTAGGCCACGAGACAGTAATGTAAGCCATCAAATGTAAACATTTATGTAGAAACTTTAGGAGAAATGTGGCACATGCCAAGATAAGATTGTAATATGTGGGTTGGTTTGGAACAGATTACGTTCAATGACAGTCTGAGACAGACATATTGGAGGCTAGATATTTTATAAAAGGATTGGTATCCATGCTTGGAAGCATTGAAGGAATAAATTAACAAAGGAAGCAGTGGCTGTCATCAAGAAAGGAAAATGACATCACTTGTCCCAGCAGCTGCCTCCTGGCTGGGATGACCCGCTCTCTCCTCAGCAGCAGAAGCATCAGCCTGGAGTGCTCGAGGACCTAGATAAAAACATAACACGCACATGTGGAGTATCTGCACCAACGAAGTATTTTGCAAAAGTTAGGAAACAATATCTAACTAATCAAATGTGAAGTTGTAACTATTCAAACTATCACCTTGAAAGGTTTACTTGACATTTTGAAAATCACGTACTCAACAAATCAGCATCAAAAATGTAACAATGGAGGCGAATGGTTTGGAAAGGATCCAAAAGATAATGATGAAAGTAGTGGAGGTGAGTGGAAATGTACCAGCTACTAACAAGCATTTCCAATGCAACTGGTCTCGCGTTTGCTCATGTTAGAGCTGATCGCGTTGTAAACTCCTAACCCGACTTTTCACCTATCGGGCAAAAGTGCATTTATGCACATAACCCGAAAAAGTGAAATTAACTATGTAAAGCGATCGACTTCTGCCAAGCGAGATCGCGCTCCTAAATTTGAGAAAAAGAAGTCCACGAGCCTGATGGAAAACAGCGAGCCTCGCATGTTTTCTGTACTTGGTCGCTGCGCTCGAGGAGGGCTAGCCACCGGAAAAGGCATGACGTATGCGTGCCTTCGACTAATGAAAGCAAGCAGATTTTATTAAGCCAAACCCACGAACCAATAAAAAACACCGACGTGACGTTGACAGGGCTCCGAACCCTTTTCTAAACACTAAAACATCTCGCTGCGATACGTATGCGCGAGCGCATGCAATGCAGGCTCGACCCTAAAAAGGGGGAAAAGGAAACTACAGGTAAGAGAAAGTCAGTCGCGGAAAGGGAAGAAATATAGAAGAAAACACAAACAAATATGGGGGGTTCATGCAGATAACAAAGTAAACAAGGGAACATTGGAAAATACAGGAGGCCATAATGCATACTAGTTCTTAAAGTAACAAATAGTACACATGACTCCCCAGCACCAGTGTTAATGGGGGACTTGGAGGCTGTGGTGTACCATCACCCTGGGCCCTGGAGGGCTTCTTCCCCTTTTGTTTCTCTTTGGTTGTCCTGAAAGGAGGAAAAAGGGCATTTCCCAGGTAAACAAATCTACTGCCCGACTCAAAAATAATTTTCCTCTTTTCACCTCGACCCTAAAAATTAAAAAATTCCCTGTGTTATACTTTGTTACTTACCAATTTGGTTTGCACCTTCACTCGCTTAATAGTTTTTCACTCTGAAAGCTATGAGCAAAGTCCACCTGACAGAGATGGAGACTGTACTAGCAACAAATTCACGGAAGTCATCGAGGAACACCAACGCCCTTGATAACATAATATTCTCCTTACATCCTATACACCAGGCTAAGCATACCTGACTTACAGTGGAAAACACCCTGGGCAGTACGATTCACTTGCCGTCCACTCGGCTCCCCGCTTACTCCTCCTGTCCTAAAACTTCCCTGTTAGGCTGACAACATGCCCAACTACTCTCTGGACCACATGCACTCCCGAAAGTACAAGTAAAGAAAAATCTAATCTTTTATATGCCCACTCACTTGAAACAAGCACCTGATGCAAAAAGTACATTTATTTATGTGAGTGTGACCAAAGTGCTGCTGCTCTGAAACCATCCCTGTTTATTGCATACATGGGGGCACTCACATACATAAATATGCTTTTTGTACCAGAGGGCTGCGTGTGTCAACAGTCTTTCTTGCAAATGATACAGGAAAGATGACTGGACAAAATTACACCAAAAATGGCAGAAATCTAGATCATCACCCAAATGCATGCTTTTTGTGATTTGGTGTAAATCTGTCTAGTTGTTTTGGTAAATTAAGGTTCAAAAATTGAAATATCTGGGCTGGACATATCCAGATATGCTCTGATTATACATATTAAACAGGACTATTCAATCCTGATTTGATGGTCACAACCTAAACAATATGTTATGCAGTGGAAACAGGATTCAGGGACAAGCTCCCTGTCTCCTGAAAATGAATGGCTTAGTGGCACAGACTCTGTTGGACCTGTCCCACTTTGTGGGGTCATCCCCAAACTTTTTGCCTCCTTCCTCCTATTTTTTCTGACCAGTTTTTGTTGGCTTTAGGACTCTGGGCACTTTACCACTGCTAACCAGTGCTAAAGTGCATTTGCTCCCTGTGTAAAATGTATTGGTGATTGGTTTACCCATGATTGGAATACTTGATTTACTAGTACATCCCTGGTAAAGTGCATTAGAAATGCCTAGGGTCTGTAAATCAAATGCGACCAGTGGGCCTGCAGCACTGATTGTGCCACCCATGAGTAGCCCTGTAAACATGTCCCAGACTTGCCACTGCAGTGTCTGTGTGTGTAGACTTGCACTACCGATTCAACCTGGCAAGTGTACCCACTTGCCAGGCCCAAACCTTACCTTTTTGTACATGTAAGTGTAGGAAGCTGGCCTGTGTGTGTGGTGGGTACCTAAGGTACTTACACCTTATACCATCTAGGTATCCCCTATTAGTGAAATGTAGGCAGTGTCTAGAAGCCAGGCTCTCTAGAGGTAGCTGTGGATGAGCAGCCAAGGCTTATCTAGGAGAGATACAAAGCTCATGCAATACCACTGTAGTCACACAGCACTTAGACACATGAAAGAATACACTCAGTGTTACAAAAATAAAGGTACTTTATTATGGTAACACAACACCAAAATTACTATAGAGGCAATACTCCCTTAGGAGATAAGTAATACACAAGATATATACACTCGTTGTCAGAAATAGGCATAAGAATAGTTAAAAAACAGTGCAAATAGTGTCAAACACAATACAGAATAGTGGACCTAGGGTGAGCACAAACCATATACTAAAACAATTGAATGTGAGAGTATCACCCCCACCTAGGTAAGTGGAGCGTGTAGAGAGTCACTGAGGATACCAGGAAAACACAAAGGTACGTAACACAACACCCTCAGCAACCAGAAAAGCAGGAGTAAATTACTAGAATTTCCCCAGGACACCCACTTAGAAGAAAAGAAGAGGATTACAAAACCCACCGGTGACTGCAAGAAACCAACGGTGGATTCCTGGAGAGGAAGACCTGCGGAAAGAAGGGACCAATTCCAGAAGACACAGCAGAGTCCAGTGGGGGAAGGAGCCCCTACCCACCAAGCTGAGGATTGCAGGAGTTGGTCAACGTGTGCGGAAGGAAAGTCAGCACTGAAGCCCTGGAGTCGGATTCGAGTTCCTGGAGAATGCAGGTGATGTCCCATCCCAGAGGTAATATTGCAGTCGGGTTTGTGTTTCCGGATTCCACCAACAAGTATTGGTACAGGCAAAACTTGCTGTTGGCGGAAAGTGGTGCTGCAGGGAAAAAGTAAGGCCCAGGAAGACTCAACCCAGATAGGGAGTCAGAGGGGACACTCAGCGTTGCAGAGAGCCCACAGAAGCACAGGGAGCACACGCAGGAGTCCCACAGGATGGGGACACAGAAGTTGCAAATGGAGCCCATGCAGCACTACGAAAAGAAGTCCCACGCTGTAGGAGAGTCACTCAGGGAGCTGTGCATCGCAGGAAGGAGTTCTGGGGGCTGGAGCTACATGAAGACTGAAGACCCCTTGAAAGAAGTCCCAACAAGCCTTGGCAGCAGCAAAGGATGCTGTGAATGGGGGTACTGTCCTGCATGGGAAGGCAAGGGCTTACCTCCAACCACGTTGAACAGCTGAAAGAGAGGGCCATCTGGACCACTTCCAACTACCGCCCATGTTGCAGGATCCACGCAGCTCAGCAGGAGAGAGGATCCACGCAACCAGTAGTCATTACTGTTGGTGCCTGCAGATGCAGGGGAGTGACTCCTTCACTCCAAAGGAGATTCCTTCTTCTTTCCTGTGCAGACTGAAGACTGGCTGTCCTCAGATGATGCACAACTGGGAAAATGTTGCAAAAGCTGGAAGTAGCCGGAGAAACAATGTTGCAGGCGAAGTCTCCATCTTTGTTCCAGATTGTCGGGTCCTGGAGAGTCCAGATGCAGGTTTTTTTGGTCAGAAGTTAAAGTAAGGGATGCAGAGGAATCCTGCTGAAATCTTGCAAGCTGAATCTGAGGAACCACCCAAAGGAGAGACCCTAAATAGCCCTGAAAGGGAGATTGGTCACCTAGCTAGGTGACCACCTATCAGGAGGGGTCTTTGATGTCACCTGCCTGGCCTGGCCCAGAGTTCCCTTCCAACCTTGGATTCAAGATGGCAGAGTCTAGGAACCCTCTGTGGGAACTCTGGGCACCCCCCACCCAGGTGGTGATGGACAGGGGAGTGGTCACTCCCCTTTCCATTGTGCAGTTTCGTGCCAGAGCAGGGACTAGAGGTCCCTTAACCGGTGGACTGGTTTATGCATGGAGGGCACCAAATGTGCCCTTCAAAGCATACAAGTGGCTTGGGGAGGCTACCCCTCCCAAGCCATGTTACACCTATTTCCAAAGGGAGAGGGTGTAACACCCCTCTCCCAAAGGAAATCCTTTGTTCTGCCTTCATGGGCTTGAGCTGCTTAAGAAACAGGAGGGCAGTAACCTGTCTGTGAGGTGGCAGCAACTGGGGCTGCCTGGAAAACCTCAGAAGGGTGTGGAAGCAATGCTGGGGGTCCCGTAAGAAGCCCCCAGATTGCATGGAATCATACAACTAGTACTTGAAAAAGTATTGGGGTATGATTCCAACATGTTTGATACCAAACATGCCTAGGTTCAGAGTTACCATTGTGTAGCTGGACATAGGTAATGACCTAAGTCCAGTACACACTTAAAATGGTGTCCCCGCACTCACAAAGCCCAGGAAAATGGGTCTGGAGTTTGTGGGGGTACCTCTGCTAGTGCAGGGGTGCCCTCACACACAGGTACATGACCCTGCCCTCTGGGCTGAGAGGGCCTACCATAGGGGTGACTTATAGTGACCTGGTGCAGTGACCCATAGTGAAACCGGGTGCATGCATCTGGTTCACGTAGACTGCAATGGCAGGCCTGCAGAACCATTTGCATGGGATCCCTTTGGGTGGCAGAATAACTGATGCAGCCCATAGGGATCCCCTGGAACGTCAGTGCCCTGGGTACCTAGATACCATATACTAGGGGCTTACATGAGGGCACCAGTATGCCAATTTTGGGATGAAGACAGAGTTTTGGGAGAGAGGGCATAATCACTGGGGTCCTGGATAGCAGGATCCCAGTTAACACAGTCAAACACACTGACATCAGGCAGAAAAAGGGGTAACCATGCCAATGAAGAGGGTACTTTCCTACAGTAAGGCACCCCTAAAATAGGCCCTAGATGGCCCTATGGGCAGGGTGCAGTGTATGTTAAAGGTAGGACATGCAGTTGTGTGGTTTTACATGTCCTAACAGTAAAATACTGCCAAATTTGGTTGTTACTGTTGCAAGGCTTATCTCTTTCATAGGTTAACATAGGGGCTGGCTTTAAATATCCTTAAAGTGTAGTTTCCCTTTGAGAGCAGATGGAAGTGTGGAGTTTGGGGTCTCTGAACTCACAATTTCAAAATACATCTGTTAGTGAAGTTGTTTTTCAGATTATTAGTTTAAAAATGCTACTTTTAGAAAGTGGACCTTTTCTTACTTAAACCATTCTGTAACCCTGCCTGTTTGTGGATTCCCTGTCTGGGTCAGACTGACAGTTAGGCTGTTTGTGAATCTCCTCTAGACAGTGACCCAAAGGGAGCTGGGGTGTAGCCTGCATATCCTGATGAGCCATCTGAGCCAGAATGGAGGGAGGAGTGGTCACTTATACCTGAATGGGCTGTGCCTGCATTCAACAAAGCAGTCTCCAGCCCCCTGGTGTTTGTCCTGTGTTTGAAGTCTCAGGGACAGCAAAGACTTCACCAACCAGTCTCTGAGTCTGTCTGTTGTGGACTCCAGCTTGTCAGAGGGTGCCATTCCAATTTCTGGGCCCCTGAGAGTGAATTTCTGGTCAAATACCAGTGAAACGACATTGGATGACACCGTGCGATTTCATAAGGACGCCTCTGCATGGAAACCGTGACGCTGTCTGCACCTAAAGCAGTTAACCTCGCAGAAGTGCGACAACCCTACCGACATTGCAGGTCCTGTGTTACCGATGTCGCTGATGTCCCAAGACCTCACAAGATCGGAGTGTCGCAGCACCAACGTTTGTGACACCCGCCTGTGACCCTGTGACGTGACCGCGACCCTGTGAGGTTGCCCCGCAGCATCGTGACTTTGCCGGACTTCGACTTTGCTGGAGGTGCCCAGGGACTGACTCCTCACAACCACCACCGCCTCACCTTCACCACTCCACAGCAAGGACCCAATGCCTCTTCGTGACACCTCCATTCCTTCACCTTGCAGCACCTGAACAGATGCTGCATCAGCTCCAGTGACGCCTCGCTCCCCGAGTCCGTGCACCAGCCTATTTTCCACAATTTTACTAAGGATCTGTACCTGGTGGTCCGTGTGATAAATAACGGTGTCAGTGGTGTCGCATTGTGGTAAACGACTCCGTCATGACGCCACCTAACATCAAATTGCAGCATTGGTGCTTCTAGGTACTATTTTTGTGTTTTTAATTGCTAAATTCATACTTTTAATTGTGTACTGCGGATTTTTATCATATTTGGTCGTGTTTACTTAGATAAATATTTACTGTTTTTCTAAATCTGTTTGGTGTCCATTTTGTAGTGTTTCACTGTATTACTGTGTGTTGGTAAAAATATATACACATTGCTTCTGGGTTTAGCCTATCTGCTCGTGCCAAGCTACCAAAGGGGTGAGCAGAGGTTAACCAAGTGTGTTTCTCCTTTGCCCTGGCTAGAGTGAGGGTCCTTGCTTTGACAGGGGGCAACCTGACTGCCAACCAAAGACTCTATTTCTAACAGACTCAAACAATGGAGGCAAGGAGACATGTGTCATGGCAGCAAGATGAACACATAGGGCAGGCAGGGTATTGACTCCACAATAGACCACACAGGGCAGGCAGAAAGGCAGTAATAGCACGTTGGACTGTGGATGGTAAGAGAGAGGGCTAGGGGCACACACATGGACAACGGAGGGCAAGGGGAGTGAGGTATGAGTAGCAAGCTGACCAGGTAGGGCCAATGGGATAGGCAGTGGCAGAACAACGGACCGTTGAGAGTAAGAGAGTGGGAGGGTGCTGGGGCATGCTCACAGACCATGGAAAGCAGGAAGGAGGGGATAGAGGCACAGGCTTGGACAATGGAGATCAGGAGAGAGGGGGCAGTGGAAGTGGCAGATGCAGGAGCAATGTACGGACCACACAGGGCAGGCATGAGGGGCTGAGGCAGCCCAATGGACTATGAAGGAAGAGTGGGAGTTTGAGTGGCAGCACTGCAGTCCATGGAGGGCAGGAGGGAGGAGTTTGAATGTAATCATTCAAAATCCAGATAGTCATTGAACCTATATTTAGTGAAATGTACTCTGATATTCTGGGCACAAGGAATTATAAAATAAATGGGTATTGTTAAATTTGAACACAGTATCTCAGCAATAAAAAAAATGGTTTACATGGTCAGTCATGTAGAATGTCTGTTGCAGCAATTTCTTCATAGAGAAGATGTGACATTGTATTGCTGGAAGGGTTCACGTATGTTGAATAGGTTACCATTGTGTTAAATCAACCACTGGAGGTCAGCTGATTCGTTTGCATGTACAAAGCTATTTAGAGTAATCACTTACAAAGATAATGGAATCTTTTATCATTTCCAGCATTTTTCATTTTGACATTCACACTAATGCCTAGATTTATGAGAAAGTGGTGCATAAACTCTGATGCTCCACTTTTTTCATCTCCCACCTACCGGCACCTAACGACACCATGGTTGCGCAGTATTTAATATTCGGCACACCGTGGCGGTAGTTAGGACAGTAGTGTCAACATATTTGATGCTACTGTGGCAGTTTGCTACACTAGCTTCAGAAAATTTTACGCTAATGCAGCAAAGTGCAAGGAGGCCTATTGATTACAATTAGTGCGTCATGTTAATGCCTGCGATTGAGCAAATGTTAAAAATGATGCCAAAACTGGTGCAGTGAAATCTTGTAGATTTCACTGCGCCATCTTTAGGGGCCTCCTAACACCAGAACACCCGCCATGCATACATTATGCCTGACGCAGGTATGGCGTGGCACAAGGGGTCGCAAAGTGGCACAATGCATGCATTGTGACCTTTTGTCAATATGGCGCAGCAAAACTTGCTTCCTTGAGCCACATGTGCGTAAAAAAATGACACTAATGTGGTGCAAGGTAGCGCTAGGCCTTCTTAAATCTGGCCCTAAATTCCTGAGATTACGCTATTACAGCAAGTCACATAATCGAGCCTGCAAATAAAAAGCCTAGCCCAGGAGCATGAGAAGAACGTCAATGAATGCAAGCAGCAGCTGTTGTTCACATCGTGTGCTAATTTGACCTGTTTTTTAGTGTAAATTGCCTCCACATACTAAAAATAGACGCGTAGATGCATTTTATGCTAAATAAGTACTGCTAAATGCCAAAGGCAGCATTTCACCAAATAACTCTGAATTCCAAGTAATTTGTTGGGCATGAGAAGATAATTTCTGCAAAGAAAATTAGACAAATTTCGTTCAGGCTGGTCTAAATTGAGTGGTGTGCTCCATTGTTTCGAATAGCACCAATGTCTTCCCAGTGAAGCACCCAAAATGAGGTCGGTGGTCACAGACAGTGGGTGTGAGAAAGTAGCTTCTTTCTAGCCTTGTTACCCACACTTTTGGCCTGTTTGTGAGTGTATGTCAGGGTGTTTTCACTGTCTCACTGGGATCCTGCTAGCCAGGGCCCAGTGCTCATAGTGAAAACCCTATGTTTTCAGTATGTTTGTTATGTGTCACTGGGACCCTGCTAGCCAGGACCCCAGTGCTCATAAGTTTGTGACCTATAGGTATGTGTTCCCTGTGTGATGCCTAACTGTCTCACTGAGGCTCTGCTAACCAGAACCTCAGTGGTTATGCTCTCTCTTTACAAATTGTCACTAACAGGCTAGTGACCAATTTTACCAATTTACATTGGCATACTGGAACACCCTTATAATTCCCTAGTATATGGTACTGAGGTACCCAGGGTATTGGGATTCCAGGAGATCCCTATGGGCTGCAGCATTTCTTTTGCCACCCATAGGGAGCTCTGACAATTCTTACACAGGCCTGCCACTGCAGCCTGAGTGAAATAACGTCCATGTTATTTCACAGCCATTTTACACTGCACTTAAGTAACTTATAAGTCACCTATATGTCTAACCTTTACCTGGTAAAGGTTGGGTGCTAAGTTACTTACTGTGTGGGCACCCTGGCACTAGCCAAGGTGCCCCCACATTCTTCAGGGCCAATTCCCCGGACTTTGTGAGTGCGGGGACACCATTACACGCGTGCACTACATATAGGTCACTACCTATGTGTAGCTTCACAATGGTAACTCCGAATATGGCCATGTAACATGTCTAAGATCATGGAATTGCCCCCTCTATGCCATCCTGGCATTGTTGGCACAATCCCATGATCCCACGGGTCTGAAGCACAGACCCGGGTAATGCCAAACTGCCTTTTCAGGGGTTTCACTGCAGCTGCTGCTGCTGCCAACCCCTCAGACAGGTTTCTGCCCTCCTGGGGTCCAGCCAGGCTTGGCCCAGGAAGGCAGAACAAAGGACTTCCTCTGAGAGAGGGTGTTACACCCTCTCCCTTTGGAAAATGGTGTTAAGGCAGGGGAGGAGTAGCCTCCCCCAGCCTCTGGAAATGCTTTCATGGGCACACATGGTGCACATTTCTACATAAGCCAGTCTACACCGGTTCAGGGACCCCTCAGCCCTGCTCTGGTGCGAAACTGGACAAAGGAAAGGGGAGTGACCACTCCCCTGACCTGCACCTCCCCTGGGAGGTGCCCAGAGCTCCTCCAGTGTGCTCCAGACCTCTGCCATCTTGGAAACAGAGGTGCTGCTGGCACACTGGACTGCTCTGAGTGGCCAGGGCCAGCAGGTGACGTCAGAGACTCCTTCTGATAGGCTCCTTCAGGTGTTGCTAGCCTATCTTCTCTCCTAAGTAGCCAAACCCTCTTTTCTGGCAGGGTCTCTGCTTTGGGGATTTCCTTAGATAAAGAATGCAAGAGCTCATCAGAGTTCCTCTGCATCTCTCTCTTCACCTTCTGCCAAGGAATCGACTGCTGACCGCGCTGGAAGCCTGCAAAACTGCAACAAAGTAGCGAAGACGACTACTGCAACTCTGTAACGCTGACCCTGCCGCCTTCTCGACTGTTTTCTTGGTGGTGCATGCTGTGGGGGTAGTCTGCCTCCTCTCTGCACTAGAAGCTCCGAAGAAATCTGCCGTGGGTCGACGGAATCTTGCCCCTGCAACCGCAGGCACCAAAGAACTGCATCACCAGTACCCTGGGTCTCCTCTCAGCACGACGAGCGAGGTCCCTTGAATCCAGCAACTCTGTCCAAGTGACTCCCACAGTCCAGTGACTCTTCAGTCCAAGTTTGGTGGAGGTAAGTCCTTGCCTCCCCACGCCAGACTGCATTGCTGGGAACCGCGACTTTTGCAGCTACTCCGGCCCCTGTGCACTTCCGGTGGAAATCCTTTGTGCACAGCCAAGCCTGGGTCTGTGGTACTCTAACCTGCATTGCACAATCTCCTGAGTTGTCCTCCGGCGACGTGGGACTCCTTTGTGTAACTTTGGGTGAGCACCATTTCACTCCTCTTCGTAGTGCCTGTTCTGGCACTTCTGCAGGTGCTGCCTGCTTCTGAGAGGGCTTCTTGTCCTGCTGGGCGCCCCTTCTGTCCCCTGACGCAATTGGCGACATCCTGGTCCCTCCTGGGCCACAGCAGCATCCAAAAACCCTAACCGCATGACTTGCAGCTAGCAAGGCTTGTTTGCGGTCTTTCTTCAGGAAAACACTTCTGCACGACTCTCCACGGCGTGGGCCATCCATCCTCCAAAGGAGAAGTCTCTAGCCCTTGTCGTTCCTGCAGAATCTTCAGCTTGTACTGTCCAGTAGCAGCTTCTTTGCACCCACAGCTGGCATTTCCTGGGCATCTGCCCATCTCCGACTTGCTTGTGACTTTTGGACTTGGTCCCCTTGTTCCACAGGTACCCTCGTTTGGAAATCCATCGTTGTTGCATTGCTGATTTGTGTCTTTCCTGCAGAATTCCCCTATCACGACTTCTGTGCTCTTTGGGGAACTTTAGTGCACTTTGCACTCACTTTTCAGGGTCTTGGGGTGGGCTATTTTTCTAACCCTCACTGTTTTCTTACAGTCCCAGCGACCCTCTACAAGGTCACATAGGTTTGGGGTCCATTCGTGGTTCGCATTCCACTTTTGGAGTATATGGTTTGTGTTGCCCCTATCCCTATGTGTCCCCATTGCATCCTATTGTAACTATACATTGTTTGCACTGTTTTCTAATACTATACTGCATATTTTTGGTATTGTGTACACATATCTTGTGTATATTTGCTACTCTCATACTGAGGGTACTCACTGAGATACTTTTGGCATATTGTCATAAAAATAAAGTACCTTTATTTTTAGTATATCTGTGTATTGTGTTTTCTTATGATATTGTGCATATGACACTAGTGGTACTGTAGGAGCTTCACTCGTCTCCTAGTTCAGCCTAAGCTGCTCTGCTAAGCTACCATTATCTATCAGCCTAAGCTGCTAAACACCCTATACACTAATAAGGGATAACTGGGCCTGGTGCAAGGTGTAAGTACCCCTTGGTACTCACTACAAGCCAGTCTAGCCTCCTACAGTGGGCTCCTGACAGTGGCTGCAAGCAAAAGCGAGAACGTGGAAGTGAGGTGATACGCCTAATGACTATTGTCAATGCTCACAATAAGCATGCAACAATTTATACTTGATGACCCCAGCATATTCTGCTCTTCTGCCACTCCTTAGGATCAACTCCGGCTGGCACATGGTCATTTCCAGTAAGGATCGGCTGACGGTGAAGTAGAAGTCAGGTAATTGATTTGTTAAAGCCTGGGTTTATAGGTTATTCTTATTATGATGGTGAAACCATCAGAGCCACAGAGTTGTGGCACGATTTTTTTATACTTATTTCAAGATCTTTCATGCCTGCAGAATTTTGGTAGTGCAAAATTCACATCCCATAGGATCCTATCCCTGTGACACCACAATCTGATCTACAGGGATCTCCTGACATTGTTGTCTCTTACCGTAGTTGCTTGCCAATCCATAAGCGAGCCATGATGAAGTTTCCTAACGCCTATCCAATACATCATTTATTGTGAGATTTCGAGCCACATTTTGCTGCTGACTCCTTTGTACCCTGCTGAAGATGATATGTATCTAAATAATATATTGTGGGTGTAAACTGCGACAATTAGTACAGTGGGCTGTTTCTTAAATTTGTTTAAGGATTTCAACACTCCTATACTGAGTGTTGCCTGTTACATTTAATTATCCTTATCAGTCACATGTATATATTTGCTTTATACATAGCACTTGCACACTTCATATTCATTGTTGTCACTTGCACTGCACCATCACACTAGTAGGACAACATTTTTAAGATTGATCTTTTGAACAGAGAATTAAGTTCATAATGAAATTAATACACTTTTCTTATGAATTGTTAAAGAAGTTTGTAAATCTATTGATTGAAGGTTTTCCTTGTAAGTATTTCTGTGGAAGGCAACGGCTACAGGTCCCCCGTAGGGACCATTTGTGTCTTTATGATTTTCTTACCCAGGTCCCAGAGTTAATGGCTTACCCCTTTTCATTAAGAATTGCACTTCAGGCACTTGACATGGGCACACACACCTACCACTGAATTTAAGGTGCTCATAGGCAGCAGGGAAGGGGATTAATTGCCCAACCCAACATACATAGCCCCTCATTATGACTTCGGCGGTCTTTCAAACAGACCGCCGAAGCCGCGGGTGCCATTATACCGCAAGTGCTGGGGGTATTGGTGGCTCCCTATTATGACATTTCCGCTGGGCCAGAGGATGGAAACAGAGTTTCCGTCTGCTGGCCCAGCAGAAAAGTCACAGCAACACTGCATTTGGCTCATAATAGAGCCGGCGGCAATGTTGATGTGCAGTGGATGCAGCAGGCCCCTTCGCGCATGGCACTGCCCGAAATTCTGGCAGTGAAATGCATGATGGGGCTGTGCCTGAGGGCCCCTCCACTGCTCATGCCAAGAGCATGGGCAGTGCAGAGGCCCCCAGGGGCACCCCAAGTCGCCATTACCGCCACCCTTTCCATGGCGGTGTTTACTGCCATGGACAGGCAGGCGGTTGGGGAGTCATAATCCCCAGGCAGAGCTGCTTGCAGCACTGCCCTGGGTATTATGACCACCTGGCGGGAGCCTGGCGGTCAAGTGGAGGGGCCGGTGGTATGGCCGTGGCTAATGCGCCACGGTCATAATACACTGGAAGAACACCTCCAGTGTACCGCCAGCCACCAGGGTCATAATGAGGCCCTATGTCTCTGTAGCTCACTCCTTGAGATTCAGACACTCATTTTTAGTCTTTACATTTCTTCAGCCTCAGGTCCTTGACTCCGCTAGTCTTTTAGCCCTTGCTCGCTCTCAGAGCCCTGATCCAGTGCCTACCATCAGGTCATAAAATCCTCTCTTCCTAGTGAATCACACACACTCAGATCTGGACACTTCTATTCACTCTAAAGGGCACCTGGCCAGTGCTCATTCTAAGGCCTTAAGGTTCTTGCTCAAAGTCAAATGGACCCAAAATGATCTACTCTCCCTTAAGCATTTCCACTCCTAAGTCCTCAGACTCCTGCTCATAGTGAGATCTCCAGTGGCGCATACTCACACTAAGGTCCCAAGTGGCCCCTGCTTACTCTTGGGAGCTTTGAAATATAACTCCCCTCTAGTAACCTGATATTCCTATTCAACCTTTATCCATGTAACTCTTTCTTATGTTCAACCAAGAATCACACTCACCAAGAGATTCTTAGGCTTGTGTTTACCTGCAGTTCCTGTTGTGCTTTGCTCGTTCTATGGACCTGTGTGTCTCAGACACTCCTGAACCTCAGATGCTATTGATCACCCTCAGTGCTCACAGTCTCCTTCTAAATTTCAAGTTTTCAAGAAAGGTCTGATCAATTTATGTCTCTGAGATCTGACTCCTCATCAGATCCCCAAGGCTCCCACTGTCATTTCCAGGATGCTTCTGGTGGTTGGCTAGTTTGCTGCCAACCTTCAGGCATCTGCGGTTGGACACATCAAGTCTTTTATGGCTCCTCTCCTTCAGTTATCATAAGAAAGACTCTGCATTTGAAGTCTTAGGGGTCTCACACAGCTTTGTACATAATAGCTTTTGTATTGTTGGCCATGATATGATCTGTACCTGTGACAAGCTGCAAGAAATCCCTTGACCTGCTGGCATCATTGCTTCTCCTTGGGGTTGCATTTCCACCAATTCTGGGGGACTCCACAGACTCTTATCTGACTCGTTGGCCATGGCAATCAGCGTTTTGTGGTGGTTTGCACATACTCTGCTTTAGCGTGAACCTCAAAAACGTATATAACAGTCGGTGACTTGGAGGCTTGGAATGTGTCCCTCTCAGGAGTTACATCTCAACCTCTTTAGGGTGGAACCCTTACACTCTTTTATTCCTTATTGAAATGGAGTAGCTGTGACTCCCAGAGATTGCACCTCTGCCACTGCTGAGTGAACTTCAGGCTTATATTGCACTTAGCAGCTGTAAAACTGCTTTCTCCAGCTTGTGAACCTCATAGACTTATATCAAACTTGGCGACTTGGAAGATGATTTTTCTTGCAACTTGCACCTCCAGCATTCCTGGGTGATCCCAAGAGTTTCATGTTAGAAATTGGGTCTCTAGTTGGCAGGGGTATGCACCCTCTCCAAGCAGAGACCAAATTTCTAACATCAGTGATCAGCGTTGAGGATAGGACTTGTGTTTGTGCAGTGCCCTACAATAGCTACATGTACATGACCTACCCACATTCAAAGACCATTTCATTTTTTTTGTTTCTGCAAATTTTTCCCTCCTTCACATATTTTTTTCATCCTATAGATCATGTCTCTGACTGGTTCTGCAGGTGGAGCCATGGAATTTGAGCTGGTTATGCTGAAGGATTAAAGTGTTAACCAGTTGAAAAGCTTCGGCAAAAGGATGGGGGTTCCTAGCTAAGGAGCCACAAAGAAGGTGGAGTTCCAAAAGGTGCTGAGGGGACGGGCAGGGTCCTGCACCCGAGGGGATAATGAGTTGGAAGAGCCTGTGACTGGCTCTTCCGAGGAACTACCTGTAGAAGTGGAGGGTAACACCTCTGAAATTGTGCTACCTGGGAGGGCAGGGAGCAAAGTCTCAAATCATGGCCTGACCGCAGAGGAAATGAGAGAGAATTTCAACTGCAGTTAGCAAGAATAAAAATAGAGGCCGAGAAGGAAGTCAAGTGAGCTGAAAGAGAAGCTTAAAGAGCTGAAAGATAGGCTGAAAGATCCTTAACAGAAGAGGAATAACTGCTGGCTCATGAATTGAGTCTGAAAGATCTGGAACTCAAGGCCAGCCTGGCAGATTCCTGCAGTGATGGTGGCAGCATATGTACAGTACCTGAGGGAGACAAGAAGGTTCATATACCAAACGACTTGGTGCCCAGTTATGTGGTGGGAGATGACATTGATAAGTGGTTTTCTGCTTATGAAGTTGAACAGAGGTTACATGAGGTTCCTGAAAAACACTGGGTGTGGGTCTGTGGAAACACATGCCAACACTTGGGAGGGACACACTTCTAACATTGGAGGTTCGGGACCAGACCAAGTACACTCCCATGTAAACCATTTTGATTGCCAAATTAGGACTGAACCATGAGAAGTATCCCCAAAGATTCAGGGACAGTTGAAAGCTCTCCAACCATCTCTGGGTAGATTTCATTCATTACTCCAGCAAGGGAATGAATGGCTCGGTGCAGGGCAGTAAAATTAATTATTATGTTGGGCGTTATAATGTTGTAATCATGAGAGAGGACCTGCTCACTATGGGCCATATGTACAAACACATTTTACCATAGACACAGAATGGGTAAAACCCTTTGGTACATCTGGCCCTATCTGTTTTACAGAGTTGCACCAACACCTAGTTGACAGTAAGCTGACTGATCCCAGGAAGCTTGCTGGGGAGGCAGACCTCTGGGCTAGCACCAGAGTGCCCAAGAAGGTACCTGGGAGTGACCCCAAGAAGGGTGGTTCAGGTTCCCCTAGACGAGTGGGGGAGGTTGAAGATGACCCAGACAAGTCCCAAAGTAAAGAGGGAGGAAAGGGTTCCCGTGCCCCATCTGAGAAACAGGTGGTGGTTCTGGTGGCCGGTGGCCCAGGGCACCTGATTACCAACCTAGCTGCTTTGTGTGCTCCCAGCTAGGACATAAAAGGGGGACTCTGTCCATAGAAACCACCCACTGGTGGGACTTTTAGAGGGGTGGTCAATGTGGCCTTAGGGGACAGTAGTCACTAGGGGTCCGCCATAGAACATGCCGTAAACACCCTCAGTTAGGAGATAGATTCAGAGGGTGAGCTGTTGATCAGTTGATCACTGAGGCTAGGAGTCCCAGTAACTGATCTGAGAGACACCAGGGCTAGTCATACCATGATGGTGGAGAGACTAGTTTCCCCAGAGCAGTACACCAGCCAGGTGTGAAGGGTGACTCCAGGCCATTGGGAGGTTTTTTTCCACCCGATGGCCCTGGTATCCCTGGAGTGGGGTGGGGAGGTGAATCAGATAAATGTCATAGTTAGTCCCCAGGTGCCCATAGACTACATTCTGGGGAATGAGTTACCCCCGGTGGCAGAAGAACTGGGAGGGGCAGCCCCTATGGGTGCCCTAGCAGTTCAGTTGTTTGGAAGTACCACTCCCTAGGGGAGGGTACGAGAGCCCAGATATAGGGGCAAGGTGAGGAAGGACTCACCCCTGTTCACCCTAAGGGTACAGACCCTGGGTTGATTGACCAGTGTCAGGATACCACCCCTGAACTGGAGGCAGACAGAGCAGAAATATGGTGCAAAACCTCTAGGGCTACTGATCCCCCACTCTGAGACACCTCAGAGGCCAGGGAAACCTCAGGAGCCCATAGGGAACTCCCTGCTAGCCCTAAGGCTGGAGCAGAAGCTTACCCAATGGCCCCTCTTAGGGCCCCCACTTAGCAGTGGATTTCCTGGAGCCTGGCTCTTGACATCAACAGCTGTCAGTGGCCTCTGTGGGTTGCTGTCCTTATGGAAAGAGTTTACCCTGACAGACAGAAGTCTGACCCAAGGAGTAGAATGGGCCACATCATCTTGTTGGCCATGGTGGTAATAAGTTCACAAAAGTATAGCATTGGCAAGTGCCCCAGCAATAGTGGGTAGAGTCTACCCTAGCTTTAGGCTGGAAGGTTAATGGGCTGGAAAATGTCCCTCTCTGAAGGGTCACCCCTAAACTTTTTGCCTTCCTCCTCCTGTTTTTCTGACCTTGTTTTTGTTGGTTTTAGGACTCTGGGCCCTTTACCACTGCTAACCAGTGCTAAAGTACATGTGCTCTATCCCCAAAACACCAAAAACATGGTAACATTCGCTCATACCCAATTGGCATATTTAATGTACCTATAAGTCCCTAGTAAAGCGCACTAGATGTGCCCAGGGCCTGTAAATTACATGCTACTAGTGGGTCAGCAGCACTGGTTGTGCCACTCACAGAAGTAGCCCCCTAACTATGTCTCAGGTCTGCCATTGCTAGGCGGGTGTGTGCAGTTTCACTGTCACTTTGACTTGGCATCTCAACTGCTTGCCAAGCCTTACATTTCCCTTTTATTGCATACAAGTCCCCCCAAGGTAGGCCCTAGATAGCTCATAGGGCAGGGTGCTATGGAAGTAAAAGGAAGGACATGTATTTATAATTTTTACATGTCCTGGTAGTAAAAAAAAAAAACTAAAGTCACTCTTCACTACTGTGAAGCCTGCTCATCTCATAGGCCAGCATAAGAGATTCACTTATATGCTTTTAAGTGGTAATTTCTGATCTGAGAGGAATAGGTTTGTCATATTTGGCATGTTTGCAATGGTAGTGAGATATCCTGCTTACTGGTGAAGTTGGATTCTACATTACTATTTCAGAAATGCCACTTTCTGCCATCTGTGCCATACAGCCTGTTTCCAATTGACGTCTGGTCTGTGCTGGTTGATAGCTCCCCTTGTGAATTCCACCCAGACTGCCATAAACACAGGAGACTCAACTGCATCTGTATTCATCTGCATACAGATGGGTTTCCCTGGACAGTAAGGATGGAGGGGCTCTCTCTTACACTTCAAGGGCCAGTGGCCAGCCCTCACACAAAGGCTGACACCCCCTTCCCCCACAGGGCTCCTGGCAGACAGGGTTGGGCTGAAAAGGTATCTTGTGCACTTCAAAACCACTCTTTGAAGTTTCCTCCACTTCGAATATACTTTTGGGTATATATACTGGGTCTGTGACCCCACAAAATTAGACACTTTTGGACCTAAAACTGTGCTGTGTCAGAGGGAATGCCTGGCTGCACAAAGTACTCATCTGAACTGCTTTGCTGGAAGGACTGCTGACCTCCTTGTTGCCTTGCCTCCTGCTGACCCCGACCTCTGCTGGAAGGTCTCTGCCTTCCTCCTCAAATGTTCTCCAAAGGCTTTGGATTGAGCCTGACTCTATTCAGAGGCCTCAGGGCTATCAAAGAGGTCACCAAAGAGAAGAAAATTCAGCGTGTCCGAAAACCAACTCAACCTCTGCAAAATGCAACGCAACACCTGCTGGATTGATGCAGTGCATGCTCCATGGCTGAATAATCACTGCATCACCTGCCGGATCAATGCAGGACTTGTTGCCGCTGCTCAACATGTTCTGGGATTCCACGCATCGTCCCTGGGTGTCAAAATATCCCTGCATCACAGTGAGGAACTATGGCTGTGCTCCCGGAAACCGACGCATAGCCTTGCAGCGGGGAAAGAAACAATGCATTGCATTTGCTGAGCCGGTAAAACTGACGCATCGCCTTACTTTTTGACACATCTCCTCCTCTGCGGCCCCTCTGTGTTATTTTTTAGGCATCCCAGGTACTGTGCGTTCAAAGGATACAACCACTGATTCTTAAGGATAGAGACTCATTTAAACCTTTAAAAAGTGATATCTTGACGTGCATATTGGATTTTTGTCATTTTGGTCTTATTTTATTAAGATAAATATGATCTATTTTCTTAACTCGTGTGGAGTACTTTTTGTGGTGTTTTCACTGTGTTACTGTATGAGTTATTGCACAAATACTTTACACATTGTCCTCTAAGTTAAGATTTCCTGCTCTGTGCAAAGCTCCTGGAGGATGAGCACAGGATAATTAAGGTTGTGTTGTGACTTACCTTGACTAGGAGTGTGGTCCTACTTAGACGGGGTGCATACCTCTGCCAACGAGAGACCCAGTTTCTAATACCTCAAATTACTCTTTTGGTTTGCAGACTGCTATTTGCTGGAGCCTTATTGTCCACCACTCCTTGCTGGACCTTATAGAGGCTTATACCACAGCACGTCAATAGCCCACACTCTCCACTTATGCCAGTCAATAATCCCACACCCAACCAAGCACAAACATTGGGATAGTTTATCTCCCAATCCAGCAAAAATAGTAAATTATATATATATGCATAAAACTGATTATTTTGCTTTGATGTCTCACTGGTCAGTCAATGCTTATAAGAGCATCAACAAGTTTGGTGTGACGTGTTTGTAGCAACTCATCGAACCTCAAGCGTGACAATAACGTGGTTCCCACACAGGCAACTCCACATACTCCCACACTCTATCAACATGTACAACAAATTGAGCAGCCTCTAACCTGAAGATGGAAACTACACACAAACATCACTCTTGGTTTCACGCCATGCTTAAACATTAAGGCGGTCATTCTGACCCTGGCGGTCTTTGACCGCCAGGGCGGAGGACCGCGGGAGCACCGCCGACAGGCCGGCGGTGCTCCAATGGGGATTCCGATCGCGGAGGTAAAGCCGCGGTCGGACCGGCACCACTGGCGGGCTCCCGCCAGTGTACCGCCGCCCCATTGAATCCTCCACGGCGGCGCAGCTTGCTGCACCGCCGCGGGGATTCCGACCCCCCCTACCGCCATCCAGATCCCGGCGGTCCGACCGCCGGGATCCGGATGGCGGTAGGGGGGGTCGCGGGGCCCCTGGGGGCCCCTGCAGTGCCCATGCCACTGGCATGGGCATTGCAGGGGCCCCCGTAAGAGGGCCCCTACATGTATTTCACTGTCTGCTGCGCAGACAGTGAAATACGCGACGGGTGCAACTGCACCCGTCGCACAGCTTCCACTCCGCCGGCTCGATTCCGAGCCGGTTTCATCGTGGAAGCCTCTTTCCCGCTGGGCTGGCGGGCGGTCTGAAGGCGACCGCCCGCCAGCCCAGCGGGAAAGTCAGAATTACCGCCGCGGTCTTTCGACCGCGGAACGGTAATCTGACGGCGGGACTTTGGCGGGCGGCCTCCGCCGCCCGCCAAGGTCAGAATGAGGGCCTAAGTGACAGCTCATTGTGACATATTTATAGCATCCTTGCAAACATCACGCTCGGCACAAAAACGATTCCAACATAGGTGAAACAACCTTCTGTAAACCAAGCCTAATGAATGGATTAGCCCCTTATTTGATCACCACCAAGTGCTTTGTGGACTCGTCAGGGATGTGAGACAGTATACAAATGCTGCAATAAAATATAATAATGACTCTCAATTTACCAAACCCAAAGGACGGAAGACAAATTTGGCCTGACCATGAATCAAGTTCACAGTAAATCGATTACATTAGATGTCAGAAGTGAGCATTAAACTCACTGAATCAGAACAGGCATAAGTAAAATTCAATCGGAACCAGAAAACAGTAAAGGAGTATGACAATGCTTTATTTAAGTGGGGTGCTATCGCTTCTCGAGCCCACCAAGAACAGCTCTGAAAGAGGACCAGGAGAAATGATAAAAGTGACAAACTTTATAACATCACAATGTTTCAAAGTTTGTCTGCTTTGCAGAAATTCCATTGCAAGTAAAAACTGGGACAGAAAAAGTTTTGCAGAGGACTTTATTTTGCAAAACCATTGTTGTGGGAACAATTTTCTCCCTAAATGAATCTTTTACGTGTGATTTTATTTCCTGTTTTTACAGCTTTGCAATGTATGTGAACTTAACTCAATGTGCAGCGTTTTGAAAATACTAAGAAAGTTTATGGCGAAGTGGAGATGGAAACGTCTATGTACATACATGACTTTCTAAAAAGGAAGTGTAGGAGCTCGCGTGTCTCTAGGTAAAAAGACGTATGCGTTCACAGGCCTGTCTACGAAGGAGAAATGTATGCCCACACATGGCTTTCGGGGACACATGCATGTGCCTTTCAATGTGGGAAATGGGAATATGCCCACCTGACATTTCAGGAGACAGATACGTTCAATTGTACCTCTCGAGGGCGACGTGCACACGTCTCTCTAAGAGGGAGACATGCCTGCACATATGTGCCTCTCTCTATAGAATTGAGACATACATGGGCACACATGCCTCACTATGAAGGAGACATATCTGTAAACACATGGCTTTTGTGCAGACATGTGTGCAAACGTGCCTCTCTAGGAGGGAGTCAAGAAGCATATGCTTTCCGGGAAGAAGATGTGTGTGCACTTCTCTGTATCCCTCCTACAAATTTGCGTGTGCACAAATACGATTCATTCCTTGAGAGTCTTGCATGTACATAAACGTTGCATGGGCACATATATATTGCCACGGGTTTTTGGAATCGCTCCGAGAACCCAGTCATGGGTGTGCAATGCTACTCAACTTGCAACCAATATTATGTTGTAAATTTAACCATTGTGTGTCAAGGTGTCAGACGAAGTACTTTCTGAAGTTTTCAAGCACAAATAGTGCACCTTTCTTAGAGCTAGATCTTTAGGCAACTCTTTTCTTCGTCATGGAATCAACTTGACAATTAATTTTGCTGATCTGAAACACAACCTGAGCTACCTTTGCTTTGACTTCCATCACAGCCCTTTCTGTCACTAATAGATGAGAGCTGCCAAGTTTTGAAGAAAAGTCCCCCAGGCAACAGAAAACAATCTGTGAAATAGAACACAAAAATTCACAATGAGCAAGTAATGGATGTTGACACTAGGTGGACTTGTAGAGACAGAACGAGATAGCGTTTGATGGGTTTCAGACCCACCCTTCTAGTGTGCCTAAGGTTGAAGAAATAATGTGTTAGTGATGACTGTTAGAATGACACAAGATTCCTTAACTTACATATGCGACTACTCAGGGGGGTTGGTTGTCCATCCACCTATAAGACTTAGAAGGGAGAGTCCTCAGAGAGGTTTATGGCAAGGGATAGAGTCCCACAACATCTTGGTTGGTAGGTCCCTTCAGAGGCACTGCCTGAATCTCGCAAAGGTAGCCTCATCTCGTTGACCCTTCTGTAACACGGCATGGGGGTGAAGACACGGTATTAGGAAGTATGCAAGAGTTTAATAATGATTCACTGCAAATAACAACAAAGTTAAACACTAATCAATGATGTCTCAACAAACTTTATACAAATCAAGAGAAATCAATTAACTAGTGGCCAATAATTTTATTCACTGGGGCTAAATTATCCACCTATATCAGAGCATATGCACTCATGAGTTAGGTTGCTTTCCCCAAACCCTACTTAAAATATCCACAGATAAAATTAACATATTTCCAATTTTGAATTGCCCTTTAAGCGTGCATTCATTTTCATAGAAGTCCATTTTACTGGCTGACCTATAGACAATTACCAAAAAAGTAGAACTAATCTTTCTAGCCTCCCCTTTATAGTGTTCCCTACAATAAATTATCTATGTCATTTTAAGGTACAAACATTTCATTTGCAGGATCTGGCTAAATTTTTTCTCCATCCAAGAATCCATGAGGTCAGATGAGTCGTTTGCGTAATAACTATGAAGAATTGAAAAAGAAATGTTGAAAACCCTCTAGATCAGGCTTCTCCAACAAGTTCCTTGTGAGCAACTGGTAGCTCTCTAAGTGCCTCTAAGTAATTCTCCTGTGTGCAGCTCTGCCGACTAAATCAGAAGCTTTTGCGCTATTGAATTAATTTTGGTGTACTCAAGACAAATAGGTGTGTATTTCCAGAACTCATTACCTGATGTTTTGAGAAATGGTTGCATTTCTAAAATATATTTAATGCCGATATTTGAGTGCTAAATCGTGTACAGTGGGAATAACTTATTACAAATACAATTATCTTGGTGCCAAGGGCATTGCAGCTATGACTGGTGTGTATTACCATGCAGACACATTGCAAATTGATTAAGTCTTTTTGACATTACTGTTAATATTCTGGCCGGATGCAATGAGGTGAGCAATGCTGGTAATCCTGCATGGGGTACCCTCTAATGTAGTCATGTCCGATGTGGTCACTATTACAACACTAATAATATTAGTACGTCATGATGATTTTCATTGAACATAAGTGGCTCAAAGTGAAGAAAGGGTTGAAGACCCCAGTTCTAAATGGTGAAAAGTTTCCACCAATGGCTGATGCTTGATGCAAGGCCTTCAACTACACATGCCTCTGTCTTGGTTCATTTACTGCAAATTCCAGATACAGCTTCTGGGAGCTCGCAGAGCAGAATTTTGTAAGAGCTGAAATGAGAATCAGTGTGCAATGAAAAGCTGGAGCATGAAGAATATGTAGCATTTTTGTTTGATCCCCAGAGTTACTTCACCCTGTTGTTTTGATGGAAAGCAGATTATTTCTAAATTTTCCAGCACTAATGTTCGACAGCCATGGTTCCCAACCTGTGGTCCGCAAAGCCCCCTCAGGGGGTCCACGACTGCTTAGAAAATTAAATAATATTAACAGATTAGGCCCCCAGCTTTCGGGAATGACTCAGTGGGGGTCCTTGGATTCCAATAATGATTCAGTGGGGGTCCCGGGTTCAGTGATGATAAAGTGGGGGTACACAGAAGTCAAAAGGCTGGGAACCACTATTCTACAACCTAGCAGTACCAAATACAGTTCAGGAAAATTCTAATTCAGCCTCTGTAGACTTTAAATCCAGTAAAACAAGCTGCAATTTCCAGGAGAAAGTCGATTTTATTCTTGGTTCACAGAAAGAAAAAATATTTCATGGCAAAGAAATCAAAATTGAATACTGAAAACTTTAGATTGCATAACCACTCATGAAAATGGGATAACGCTGAGGTGCATTGTACAATGGGGGCATACACAGTTTCAGGATTTAAGACTAGGACATAAATGATCATGTAACTCGATGGGCAAAATCGCAATACATTGTCATTCCTGCTCAACAAAGTAAACACAGGTCTGTGATATACAAGTCCTTTTTGGTGGGCACGTAGAACCTGCGTTCAGGTGAGGGCATTTACCACTGAGGCATAGAGTAGAAAAAAAAGAGACTGAATGAAGGGTAAACAGAGATTCAGACAAGGGATAACTGCAGAATCTCGGACTATAGAAGGATAATAAATAAGCTCAGAATTTGCAGGTTAATTCTCAAGCTCAGAGAAGACCAAAGTAGGTCTTGTGATACAAGCGAAAAAGGACTTCTTCCTTTAGTTATAAAATCTGAGACTTTGGGCACTGTAGCTCTCACAAAGCCCAATGGACCACATCAGAATACTATGTAGCTACATTCAACGTTGTATTGGTGGACATTCTAAGCTTTAGTAATCGAATTTTCCTAAACTGACTAGGTATCTCCTTCACTGTGAAGTGAACTCAGAAAGTCTTTTGAGAAATTGGTAATCCCTAGATAAAGAATAATTTACCTTATGGTTTAGAGTCATCTGCTTCTTTGATCTAAAGTATCATGGGGCCAGCTGTGTAGGTGGTAACCTCTACAACTAAAACTATGCCTAGCTACAGATGCCGATTTCTTATGTTTTGCAATTCACACATAACCCCTTGAATGCACCAAGAAAAGTGTCCCAGATACAGGAGTATGGGTATGTCACTGGGAATACAATGTGACATCTCCCTCGGGAATCTCCTATTCACCCTGTACATAATTTTACATAGCGCAGAATTATGCACTGGGGCAATGGATATTGCTGCACAAATATACAGTTTCATTACAGAATATCCGTTGTGTTTTTGCACTGATGCATTTTGCATTGTTCGCCATCGACTTATGCTACAGAGATGCCCTGGACAAGCACATGGAAAACTGGACTGTAACGGTGTTTCTTGCCTGACCAAAGGACAAAATGGATTCCAGGTCTCATGGCGTCATGAGTCATCAAATGAAGCGCCTCAAAAGCAATAAACCCATCTCAAGTTGACCTTAATGTTTTTTTTTGTTGCTAAGAAACAGATAACAATCTCGCCAAACCGACACTCATAAGATTCTGCCACAATCAATTAGACAGTAACCTTTACACCTGTGGATTTAATTACCTTTGGTATTGCAGTTTTTCAAGTTTCCTCTCTGCCTGCTCGTGGGTGTGTGATGGTTTGTTGTGCTGAGGTTCTATCGATATATCAACACTAATTATCCTGCATGAGGGCTTATTGTCTTCCAATGACAGTTGCTTCGGTTTCTGAAAACACGCTGTTACGGGCAAATAATAATAGCGGCTATCCTCACAACCCTTCCCATTTCTGTGAGGTAAAGGGACATAAATAGAGAATGTGTTACTCGGAGGAGAAGCCGTAGTTGTCGGCTCTCCTCTGATGGGAATGCGCCAGAGGCCTCGTCACAAAGCGATGTCAAACAATATTGCATCTCACCAAGACCTCTGACACGTGCTGTTAACGTTCGTGGTGCGCGAGGGCGTGGCTGCTTGGTGCTTTTTAAGTGCTGCGCGAAAGTCAATATTTTAAATGTATTTTTGGGTCAGGGGGTGAGGAGGATATTCACGCGGAGGATAGAGGCACAGAAGAGGATTACTGCAGAAATATTTTATTAAAATATGTTGGAAATTGTCAGTGGAATCCTTAACTTTAATCTTCTCCGATGCCTCGCCCCGCCCCGTCTCTGACAAATCCATCCAAACGACTCTCTCATGGTCGTGTTTGAAGATATTTCATGACCTTCTGTACTTGGTTACAGCCAGAGGTGAAAGAAGGTATTCCTCTTAACTCTCAGAATGGAAAGGGCATATTTTCCAAAACACAATAGTAAAATAAAAATATATTTTTAGAAAATTAACTTCTTTCGAAAGCGAAGGTGTGACTAGGGGCCAGATGTAGGTAACAGTTTGCACGTCGCAAACAGCGATTTTCGCTGTTTGCGACGCGCAAACTGCACTATGTAATGCACAAAACCCGTTTTGCGATTCGGTAACCTGGTTACCGAATCGCAAAACAGGTTTGCAAGTCGCAATTAGGAAGGGGAGTCCCCTTCCTAATTGCGAGTCGCAGTGCAATGCCAGATTGGTTTGTGACCGCGAACGCGGTCGCAAACCAATCGCAGTTTGCACCCTTTTGAAATGGGTGGTAACCCATTCGCAAGAGGGAAGGGATCCCCATGGGAACCCTTCTCCTTTATGAATGGAACTGCAAACATTTTTTCAGAGCAGGCAGTGGTCCTATGGACCACTGCCTGCTCTGAAAAAATGAAACAAAAACGTTAGGCTGATGAAGGGTGATATCCTGAAACCGATCCCAGGATGCTTGTTTCCAGTCCAGGGAGGACCTGGTTTGGCCTTTCAGGCTCGACTGTTCCCATGAGGAACAGGGCCAAGACTGATTTGCATATGGCTGGGTTCGAACTGGGGTGGCATGGTGAGCAAAAGAATGATGGATTAAACTCAGATCTGTGATTGGGGGTGAGTGTTTGCATTGTTCAGCACTCCGTCCACCATCCTTTTGTGTTGATAAAGTTGCCCTCAATGGGAAGGGTATGCCCAGACGTGGGTCCCTTGTTCACTGTGCCACTGGATTTAAGCTAGCCTGGCTAATGAAGAGTGATACCCTGAAACCAGTCCTAGGATGCTTGTTTCTGGTCCAGGGAGGACCTGGCCTAGCAGTTCGGGCTGCACTGTTCCCATGAGGAACAGGGTCAAGACTGATTTGCATATGGCTGGGTCCAAACTGGGGTGGCATGGTGAGCAAAAGAATGATGGATTAAACCCAGATCTGTGACTAGGGGTGAGTGTTTGCATTATTCAGCACTTTGTCCATCATCCTTTTGTGTTGCTAAAGTTGCACTAAGTGGGAAGGGTAAGCCCAAACGTTGGTCCCGTGCTCACTGTGCCACTGGATTCAAGCTAGCCTGGCTGATGAAGGGTGATACCCTGAAACCAGTCCCAGGATGCTTGTTTCGGTCCAGGGAGGACCTGGCCTGGCAGTTCGGGCTGGACTGTTCCCATGAGGCACAGGGTCAAGACTGATTTGCATATGCCTGGGTCCAAACTGGGGTGGCACAGTGAGCAAAAGAATGATGGATTAAACCCAGATCTGTGACTGTGGGTGAGTGTTTGCATTGTCCAGTGCTCCAAATGGGCACACAGTTCCTGGATTGTTGCACGATCAAGTCTGTAAGTGATAATTATGTGTCTGTCTTCCATTGTCGACAGGTCCACCAGGGGTCTGTACACCGGAGGGTGCCGCCATCTCATCACCTGCCCCAGCGGACGTGCGCTATGGAGGAGAACTGTGAGCAGAGGGTCATACAACACATAGGTTTCACAAGGCTGTTTAGCACAATAGTGAACTGTTCTTTGTGTGCCTTTGTCCCGTCTGTATTCATGGCCTAAATAGGTGTGACACAGTTATTTGGCCTGCCATGTGGTACCCTGAAATGGCAGCTGCCTGACCTGTAAGGTGGGAGAAGGGGAAATGAGGTAACTGCGCTGGCGTTGTACACCGTCTCAGTAGGCGGTCGAAGACCGCGGCGCAATTCAGCATTGGTTATCATTGGGCCCTATGGGTTCCAGGAGCCAATGACGATGTACGCCGGCGATGACGCGGATGTGACCACCATTTTCCATCGCTTAACTCACTTGATACCTGACCTTCAACAGGAGAGGACCTACACTGCAAGTGCTGCTGTGACCTATGTCTGAAGCGACAATGGCTACAGTGTCTGGGGAAAGAGCCCCTGCCTTCACTGTGGAGGAGTTGGAGAAACTGGTGGATGAGGTCCTCCCCCAGTACACGCAACTGTACGGTCCTCCAGACAAACAGGTGGGTAAACTGTGTGCATGGTGGATGGCACATGATTGTATGGAGTGTCGTGGATGGAAGAGACGGGGGAGGACAGGCCAGCATGTGAGGATGGTGTGTGTATGTATGTCTGGGCCAGGGTGGGAGGTTTGTGGCCAATGTGTGAGAACAACTGTACGTGAGAGTAACATCCATTATAAATTCACTTTTCCTCTAGGTCAGTGCCCACTAGAAGAAGGGGATTTGGCATGCCATCGCCAAGGCAGTGCGGACCCTGGGGGTCTACCATAGACGGAGCACCTACTGCCACAAAAGATGGGAGGACCCGTGCTGCTGGACCAAGAAGACGGCGGAGGCCCCGCTGGGGATGGCCTCCCAACCCGGAAGGGGTGCCCGTCGCACCATGACCCCCCTGATGTACCGGATCCTGGGAGTGGCATATCTGGAGTTGGATGGGCGCTTGAGGGCATCACAGCAGCCACAAGGGGGTGAGTACACTCTCATTCAGTTGACTCTGCGCACATTACGAGGTGTCATCTGTGGGTTCCACTAGGCCAGGGCAGACGCGCAAAGGTAGATCCATTGATTTACAGCCTCATTCCCACTCCAACCCCAAAGGTGGTATTTGCCCTCTACACCTATTCAGGCTCCTATGGCTTCCAGCTGTGCATAATATGGTTCTCGACAGAGTCCCCTATGGGCATGTGCTTGTCCCCTGCCCTGTCAGTGCATGGCTTAGTGCATAGGGCTGCTCCCTGTGTGTTGTGTCCGCCAACGGTAGTGGTGTTGCATGCATTGACCATGTGTCTCTTCTGTCTCCCCCCCTTTTTGTTTTGTCACCCTGTCCTTCCGTGCATTAGCATCATCTGGCGGAGGAGCAGTGGCACCGGAGCAGGAGGGAGCTGCAGCCCACGTGGCCCTGGAGGGTGAAGTAACGGAGTCCGAAGGTACCAGTGGGACGGTAGGCGAGGGGAGCTCCACGACGGGGGCAGGAGCAGACACCATCGACAGCGACTCCTCCTCTGATGGGAGCTCCCTTGCGGTGGCGGGCACCTCTGTGACCACCGCATCAACAGGTACAGCCGCCACCCCCCCACCAGCACCGCCCTCCCAGCAGCCCCTCATCGAGTTTCCCGTGCCCGCTCACCCAGGAGGGTGGGCATCTCCTTCACCCCAGGCACCTCAGCCCCTGCCCCAGTCAGCCCTGCTGCCCTCAGTGAGGAGGCTATTGACCTCCTGAGATCCCTCACTGTTGGGCAATCTACCATTTTGAATGCCATCCAGGGTGTTGAGAGGCATTTGCAGCAAACAAATGCATACCTGGAGGGCATTCATTTTGGCCAGGTGGCCCAACAGAGAGCATTTCAGGCTCTGGCCCCAGCACTGATGGCAGCCATTGTCCCTGTGTCCAGCCTCCCCCTCCAACTTCCTCCACCCAGACCCAATCCCCTGTACCTCAGCCTATCCCAAGCACACCATCAGACCAGAATGCACACTCATCAACACACAAGAGTGGACATGGCAAACATAAGCACCACACATCCCACCGGCACTCACACAAGCACCAGACCCATGCAGACACACCAACATCCACTGCCTCCACTGTGTCCCCCTCCCCCACGTCCTCCTCATCCCTCCCTGTCTCGTCTCCACTCACATCTGCATGCACTACATCTTCATCCACTACCTCCATCACCAGCACGCCCATCACCACACACCGCTCACATGCACTCACCACCCCCACTACCATTCACACATCCCCTGTGTCCTCTCCCAGTGTGTTTGTGAACTCTCCTCCCAAACTACACAAATGCAGGCACACACCCACCCAACAGCCATCCACCTCACAACAGCCTCCGGCCCATGCACCTTCACACAAATTCAGCAAACGTACACCTCCTACAACCACTACCTCTTCCTCCACTCCCAAACACCCTCCATCTTCCCGTCCCAGTGTGTCTAAGAAACACTTTCTCGCAAACTTTGACCTCTTCCCTACACCTCCCCCTCGTCCTTACCCTAGGGCCAGGCTGTCCAGGTCCCAGCCCAGCACCTCAGCCACCAAATCCTCCAGCACAGTGGTCTCAGCAAGTCCAGTCACATTGCGTTGGCCACCCATCAGGGCTGCCAGTGTGCCACCTAGCGAGGCCAAGGAGCAGGCCATTCCGCCACCTGTCAAGGTAAAGAAGGTGCCCACATGCCGTAGGGAGAAGCCGCACCTACTAGCAAGCAAAGGCTCCTCCAAGCCAAAAGGGGACAATGGCAAGGCACCAGCAGTGACATCAAAGGTGGGGAAGGGGCACAAGCTGAAGAACAGGTCAGGACAGGGCACAGAGGCTCCGGCTGAGGGACCAGAGTCACCCCTTCTGTCAACCACAACATCAACCAGTACAGCGGTGGACACCGCCACCTGCACCGCCCCCTGCACCGCCTCCTGCACAGCCACCGGCACCGCCACCAGCACTGCCACCTGCACGTCTGCTGCCTCACCAACAGTCCCCAGCATCATCCCCAGTGAGTAGCCGTCCGAGGCTGCAGGAGATGCCCTGCTGTGTCCCTCAACAGGTGCAGACACATGCACGACCGCCAGCACCTCCGCCACAGACACCGCCACAACCACCGCCACCAGCCCCACGACGTGCTCAGACAGTGCCACCACAGCTGACATGGCAATCATCCCCAGTAGCCAGCCGTCCGAGGCTGCAGGAGACGTCCTGGACCCTGCCCAGCGTACTTGAAGCATGACTCCCAGCACTGTTTGTACCAGCAGGTGCCAGGCGAGGTCGCAGCAGGGTAGAGTGTGTCTCTGCCTCCATGGAGTATCATGCTACCTGTTCCCAGGCAATCTCGTGGCACACACACCCAGGTGAGGGAATGGGACCTGCCACACTGCACGTGAAGCACTCTGGGCACAAAGCCCCCTCCAGAACCAGTGGAGATTCACATCCACTACCTCAGTCCTTGGCAGGATGAAGCACTCTGGCCACAAAGCCCCCTCCAGAACCAGTGGAGATTCACATCCACTACCTCAGTCCTTGGCAGCATGAAGCACTCTGGGCACCAAGCCCCCTCCAGAACCAGTGGAGGTTCACGTCCACTACCTCAGTCCTTGGCAGGATGAAGCACTCTGGGCACCAAGCCCCCTCCAGAACCAGTGGAGACTGTTATCCATTTGAGAGACTGTGGCTTTGCACTCCCCAGGATAAAGCAGTAGGCAAACCACCCACTGGAGAGATTTGAGAGACTGTGGCTTTGCACTCCCCAGGAGAAAGCAGTGGGCAAACCACCCACTGGAGAGACTTGAGAGACTGTGGCTTTGCACTCCCCAGGATCAATCAGTGGGCATGGATCCCCCTCGTGGAGCAGTGGCGTCGTCCGTTCATCCGGCTGAGGTGCCCCCCCCCCCCCAAGGTGCCCTTTTTATTTTCGATCTGATGCCCCTGCAGTGTTCTCTCCGTTTCGAGTCAGGTATCTTGTGTGGGCTTTGCCCTGCATTTTGGGACACTGATCCACGGACAATGATTTCATTAATATCCGGACTTGTGCAGTTGGTGTACATTTTTGTATATACTGTTTTTTTGATTTGGCCTATCTGCTTTTTATTGATTACACTTATTACACTCATTTCCTTTTGTCCTTGCGTTCTTCCAGGGTGTGAGGGGTGTATATGTAATGTTGCTGCATGTATTTGTGTGTATGGTGTTGTGGGTGAGGGTGGGGGTGGGGGTGTTGTGTGTTGTGTATGTGTGTCACTTTCTTTTCCCTCCCCCCTCCTCTGTGTGCTAGGTGCAGTACTCACTGTGGTCGTCGCCCGCGTCTTTGCTGCTCCTGATACAAGAGGAGGTAAACCAGCATGAGCAGGACCTGTAGTTCGGGCTCCATGGCGTCCTGGTTCCTCGTTGGGTGTCGAAAGGTGAGTGGTTTCCGTTCCAAGTCCTGTTACAGCCGTGCTTTTGATGGCGTTGGTACCGCCCCGGAAAAGGTGGCGGATAGACGTGTTGTAATACACTGGGCGGAACCTTGTGTTTGTTTCTACCGCCGTGGCGGTTAGAGTGTTAACGTGGCTGTCTATGTTGGCGGTTTCCGCCATGGTCGTGATTCCATATTTTTTTTCCGCCGGCCTGTTGGCGATATTACCACTGCTTTAACACCTACCGCCAGGTTGTAATGAGGGCCTATATGTCCAATCTAGGGCTACATCACATTCATAGTCTACACTGTCATGGATGTCATTACACAAAGATACAAAATTATGATATCAATATTTTATTATTCATTATTAAATACATCATAGAACAGACAGTACCTACAACATTCATTCCACATTCATTCAACAATAATATATACAACAAAATACAAAGATATAGTCAAATATTAAGACATAATCAAATATTGGATGTATATAGTGTAGAACCAATATATATACACAATTACAAAAAACCATAAAGTCCAATCTCTTAGTATCCTTATATGATGCTCCAAGGACATAGTAGGAACCAAGGGCCTACGCGCGTTTCGGGGATCCTCTCATAGGGAGGCCACCTTCATCAGGGCCGTTCCCAAATCTATATTCAGAAGTGGATGCCAACACCATCAGACGGACATATATGTCGAACGGAGTGCTGATGTTTTGATATATGCCACTTGAGATAAGGATATCTAATATAAAAAACACATTCAAAACCCGCCTTGAAAACGCGGAATCCTAAGTCCAGAATGTTAGAAATGTACTATGTACAAATTATATACACGCAGCCAGCTACCACATGCAGTGAACGATTGCAGAATGCAACACCTCATATTAAGAAAACCCATTAGTGTGATAACCACCAGAAAAGACTATGAGGAAAAAAGGAGATTTTTTTTTTAACTTATATCAATCAAACATGCCAAATCATGCACTAAGACCTAAAGAGTCACCCGTGATATCTAGGGAAGTCATACGAAATGTGTATTGCCCTGAGGTAATTCCACCATGCTAGGGTTACAGAAACTGACACCAACCGTTTATATCCAAAGTGTGGGCATATATTTACCTGCCAGCCACTCTAGATAGACATTATGATAGAAGATACACACTCTTCCAAGTGCGTGGTAAGTACCCCATTGTAGTACGCCATAACGTCCACACTACTGCTTCAGAAATTGAATTATCTATAAGAAGAAACCAGATATTGGCTAAAACAATATATACCAAAATAGTGATAATCGTAATTAGTCGGGATGCCTCAAAGGGTCAGAATTAAAAAAAAAATGGCTTTACCTTTATTAATAGCTTGTTCTTAGGGGCAAAGGGGCTGCTATGGTCCGCTGTTACAGTGATTAAAGACCACACTTTGGCACAAGCGTCAGTTGAATTATTCTGAAATGAGAAGAATATATAAAATATATACTGATTCGCTGACCGCTAATATGCCTTTGTAACAAGTGTGGGCCTAATAATGAATCCGGCCATCAATACAAATATGCAGCCGCCAAATCATTTACCTCTGGCTCTGTGCAGCGGCATCTGGTTAGTCAGAACAGAACATACACGCTGGCACATAGGCACATAATATTGCTTCCAGGGGAGGTCATGCTCATTAAGGCTCTGCCATTCTATGAAATGTTCTTGCAGTTTTATAAAGCACAATCCCAACTCTAAAGCTGCTTCACCTGGCGCTAATCCCCGGGGAAGACCATATACTAGAAAGTGAGCACCATTGGAACATTTCAAAATGTTTGTCCGATCGCCGGTTCTGTTGAAAAACCACCAGTTCAAAACCAGTGTTCATGGGACACTGCATTCTGGGTAATCTGTTGATGCCACAGCCACTGCGTGGATTGCCCAGCTCTCCCCTCTGTAGGCCGGCATAATAGAGCTGCGCTATCAGGGACTGCACTTCTAGCTTGAGTGGGGACAGACCATTCGCAGAACTAGTTGTGCTGCATCTTGGGAGTCATGGTGCAAGTGGAGGGGGTTATCAGCCAGTGTTTCCTGTCTGGCAGCAGAACGCGAGTGCATCATTATTGTGTTCTCTGTTGCACTCCTTCATGGTATGACTGTTAACTCCTGATCTCTGCCCCTTTTGGGATCTGAGTTCTGACTGGGCTAGTGAAGCGCTGTGACCTCGGCCTGCCTGCTTCCTTGTCCGCCCATCCACACTGTTATAGCAGGCCTGATTAAAATCGCGCCATCATTGTATAGCTTGCATGACATACTTGCAATGCGCATGCTCAAAAAACATCGTATCAGCTCAGCTACTCAGAACATGTGGTGGAGGAGAGAATATCCCAAAACATCCTGATGAACCTGCACTGAAAAATGACTGCAAAAGCACACACTCAAAAATTTGCCAAGAGTACATATACTCATAAAGATGCCAGCAGTGCCCCTACTTAGACTTACCCGTCTCACAAGTCCAAATCACCCAAGTGGGGGGAAGTGGGGCCCTTTATAAGTAACAGTAAAGTGTGTGTATGCCTCAGTGTGTAGGTTACATTTGTAAACAGCACATTGTGAGTGGCAGTGTGCAGGTTTCTGGAAGATGTGTACTATGGTTGTGTGTCTAGATACTCTCTGCAGCTAGTGGTGTAAAACAGCAACGTGTAGCTGAGTATGAGCTGCACTTACCAGTGTTTGTGGGCAGTGTAATTATGTATGTCATCCTGTTACATGTTTGAAAAGGTTATGTTTTACAGTATTGTGTGTGTATGTGAGCACAGACAATTTGTGCATGGCTATAAATGATGCAGGGTATGCCCCACTGTATACTTGAGAATAGAACTTTTGTATTGCTGTTTGACTCAGTAAATTGTGTGCTGTAAATCCACACAATCTCAAGTTTTATACAACTCTTCGATTCCTGTGCAGAAGTGGAGCAGGGTGCAACGATCCGTAATGAAAGCAAGTACCATGACTGAATTGTAAAAGCACACAGTCATTGAGATGTGGGCCCATAAAACTCCCAAGTTCCCGTGCAACCACACCTATTATACTAATAGCCACCCCTGTGTTAGGGTGGATATGCAACTTAAAAGACGTTCACCATGCTTGAGGGTGACTAGTTTGGTGTTAGTGTGGTTATATCAGCTGTCTTGTGCTGCTTAGTTTTCATTATTTCAATAGCGCTTGTACGTAGGTAGATTTTAGTGTGGCCATTTTTGTAATTGTCATGTAAATAGCATGCAACCTGCCATGTTTGAGCCGTATGTCTCTAGCAAAGCATTGCCCGATGGCATAAATTACACACCTCCCATATAAGAGAATGGCAATGAATGCTGTATATGCCTGTGTTTTATTGCTGATGTACTCATGTAAGCAGTACATGCCTATTGCTTAGCATTATTGTTTTCCTTTAAACTTAAAAGAAGTCCCTAAGTATTGGAGTCTTCATGCGAGTGTCATGGCTGAGACACTGCATCTCTATATTCTCAATGTGTGAGAAACGGGAAAGCCCAGAATGGAAGCACAACAGGAATGAAGTGCATTGGCAGAGGTGTGTGTGCATGTAGGACATTGTGCTGAAATAAAAGGAGTTTCTGCAGGACAGGATAAGGTGCATCTGGAGAGCAGGGTGTTGGATGTAGAACTGCATGAACGGCCATCACTCGTTACAGGCTGAGGTATTGGCAGAGAAGTGTTTGAAGGTTGACACTGTCATAGTAGGACTGTAAATGGTGAGATTTTGTGATTTGGTGATATAGCTTTTCAGTCTCAATGCTTGGGTAACAGTTTTGTGCTGCAAATCAAGGCTATGATGGGTTGCACACTTTCATACTTGTTGGGTTCACTTTTTGCGCTTTTCTTTGTGAAGTGATGTCTGTTAAAGGTAATGCACTATCAACTAGTCATAAAATAACAACTCACACATCTCTAATGCTTAAAGTCACTCTGCCCAATGCTTGGATCTATCTGATTTCTCTAACTTTGTTTTTCTTACATGGTAGTACTGGCATATTTCATGTATATTCTTTGAAGAATTTAAGCAAACATTTTCCAAGCTTTGCACTGCTAACATAAAAAAAAAAACTTTTGTGGGAGGGGGCACCAAGAAAGATTGCCACAATGGGTGTTACCAGTGCTAAAGCTTGCCCTAGCAGCCTGCCTCTGTTTTCCTTGTCAGAGCTCAAGACAGGCATATTCCAGCTTTAAGGTACTTGTATTTAAAGGTGAAAAGTTTCACCAATTGCAGGAATGTTCCAGTCTCAAGCTCTGTGAATGAAATCTAAGGCTGTGTCCAATAAAATGCGCCTTATCACACATTATACTTTTTCATATTGTGACATTTTAATTGATATGCACTGTAAAACAATATAGGCGTTCTATTTTCAACCTCTTTTTCATTACTCATTTAATACATGTCAATATATAATGGCAATAACCAGCCATAGAGTAGAGTGGAGTGGAATATGCATGGTATAGTAGCACACTGCTATTACAGACAACACATCTTTGATTGAAAAGGCCATTATATTAGCACAGACATAATGTTTCCTCATGCAACTAAACTGTGCACAGATACTGATGTGTGAAAATTGCATCACCTAGTGTAAAGATTTGTTATGATCATATTAAGGTATTTGTTTTCAGCACAGTTCAGAATTAACAAAACTGTGCTTCATTTGTGTTTCTAAATGTGATATAATATTATTCCTTTCACAGTTCATTTAAATGGTGTCATGTGATAGGAAATACTGTTTCCTACCCACAGTATCCGGCAGGATTGTCACATAAATCCTCTCATTTTGAAGTCAGAGAAGGAAAAGTAAACACCAAGCTCCCACCGAAGACGAGCCTGACATTTTACCTTGTACTTTGAATGAACAGCAAATGTGACACAAGAACATAAGAACAAGATTTACAGGCCTGTTTAAAGAAAGGGAGAACTCGAAAGTATACTGTAAATAAGGTTTAGGCAAGGGAAGGGAAGTACTCAAGCTGGACAGACTAAATAAACAAAGTCAGCAAATTGAAAGCAACAAAATGTGAGTTACAAACCACAAAGCCATTAGTAAGCAACGAGCAGAATGCATTCCCAGGGAAGCTCTATGAATGTACTTAAAGTGACAGCTGCGGTATACTTTGTGAGGAAAGTCCAGTATTTTAGCCCAATCTGTATCTTGCAGAGGTTTGGCCACATCAATCTCCCAGGTAATATGACAAGAAGCCCTGGAGTGGTCTAAATGTTGCAGTAAAGGGCAGTACACTGATCTTATCAGTTTGTCACCAGTCCTCATGGTGTAAAGCTTCTGACACACATCATGCAGGGTTAGTGCTAGGTGGCAGACATGAAATAGGGTATTTCATGATTTTTTAAGGTGTTTGAAACTAAGGAGTTGACCCGGGTGAAGATGGTAGTCTGCCACAAGGGTTTGGACATCTAACAGCTCACCATCCAGAAACAAATCCCCTAATTTTAAGACGCCTGCAGCATGCCACTGACGGAATTGCTCTGAGCATAGCCGTCCCATGCAAGTGGGAAGGTCTAGCAAAGGTAGTACAGGAGCAAAGGGTTTCTTCGTGTCAGTGAGTTTACAAGTTCTAGCAAGGCAAGAGAAAGCTGTGCAGGATAACCCCAGATGGTGTTCCAAAGAATGGTTAGTAGGATACAATGAGTAGTGCACTAAGCCCCCCTTAAATTCCTTACGGATAAACTCCATCTCATGCAGGGAGCGGGCAGACTGCTAACGAGCCACTCGTTGGACCTGTGCAGCTAACTAATAATGCTTTAAGTCCGGAAGGCCTAATCCACCAGCAGTCACCGGTAGCCTTAGAGTGGAAAGAGCTACCTGACGGCACCCCAACAACCAAATCTGATGTGTGATGTGTCTGAAGAAGGAATGAGGGATCAGCAGGGGAAGGTTTGCAAAATAATATATTATTCGGGGTAGCACATCATCTTCACTAGTGCTACGTGGCCCACTACAGAAAGCAGAAGAGAAGACCAAAAAGCAAACAGGGTCCAGATGGACCGTGTCTCTCTGCCAAGATTTCCATCCTGCAAAACAGTGGGGAAATAGTAGATATTAATCACTAGGCATCAAAAGGTAACTGGTTCCCAGTTCAATCTGAGGTCTAATTGTATATAAAGGGAAAAACTGAATCAAATGTTAAAGGAACACTAATTACATTTCAAAATCTTTCACACGTTCTAACATTTTGTTTGTGCAATTCACATCCCAAATATTGGGAAGATTGTATGTTTACTTTGAGACTTAGCAATAAGCCAAATCACTTGCTTAATTGCAAAGCTATTTAAGACATGGACATAGTGGACAATTGCCTTGCACAACCTTGCAAGGGGTCTGGCCCCTGCTCACCAGTCATAAGCACGAACAGCAGAGCATTGAACCAGGAGAGTTTGTCAGGGTGGGATGGTGCTGCTTGTTGAACTACTTCACAGTGCCTCTTCTGTTTCTCTACTATCTGCAGAGACAACTCCACAGGTATGCAATACCTTCCCATACTCTTGGTGGACCCATCTAGTCTGATTTTAGGAATTGTCCCACTTTGTTTTTCTCTTCCTTATTTATCCAATTCATAACAACAACCCTTTGAATCAGTTGCTGTTGATCTCCCATTTCAGCTCATCCCCCTCTTTTATTATCTTTGGTTGGTAGTCCAGACTCCCAAGATAAATGTAGAGTCCTGGACATACACTTTAGTGCTGTGAAAATACCGATACATTGTTGGTACCTCACATCCTGACATTAGGTATGAGATTGTCGGCTACACCGTTTGCTCTGCCTCATTTCATTTTTTTAGGTTGAAAGTCCATTGAAGGTTGAGATGAGCCAGATGTTTTTGTTCAACTTGTATAAACTAGTATAAGGGTATTTACCTTTATGTTTCTTAAACTGTGTGCCATGGGTTTTAAAATGTTTAGAAACATAATCAAAATGTTGCTGTTGCTTTTTCTCCAAGAAAGATTGGGTAGATTTGGGTAGAGGTGATGGCATTGAAACAGTGTTGCAGGGTGTTAATTTACTACTGAACAAGGACATAATGTGACACCTGAATGTAGCATATCTGTAGGCAATCAGCAAAAGACCACAGTGAATAAATAGTGCTATGCAAAAAAAGAGTAAATAAATGCACTGATAACATAATGGGGTATGGCCTCTCTTGGATGTGTCTGTAAAACTGATGCTTGTTCTTGAATTGTTTCCTGAATTTTGACCTTTCGTCCCTAGCCCAACCCTCCCGGCTCACAAGCAGTACCTCACCATAACTCCAGAAAGAAAAGGTGATTTATCTCAACCTTACGCATGGACTCTAGAATAGACCTCTCAGGGAAGTTGTGGTGGAACAGAAGTTAACCTTTTCTCTTGTTAGCAAAAAGTCTCATACACACATAGGCAATGAAGGAGATGCAGGAGAGTTTTCAATATATTTGTTGAAAGTCTGCAATCTACGATAAAATGCATGTGCTGCAATAATTACAATAATGAATAATAATAAAAACAGAATGGTGAAGATGAGAGTTGAGCATTTAAAAACCCACCATCTTACAATAAACATTAGACATAAAACTCCTAACCAAGACAGCTTAATTCTCTACCCTAGTGAGACCTAGATATGATAATCTTCCGATACCTTGCACAAGAGAAGCGCCCCCCCAACCCTCATTATTTTAGAATGAGGCCTCTAGGTCAGACTCCGAGGTAACACAAAGGCTGAGTTCTGCAACAAGGTGATTTGCAGAATAGATGGCATCTGAAAGGAACCCCTCAAATAACCTTGTCCATGTGAGATGTATTTATACAGAAGATGTAGGATCCCTGTTGCAGGTATGTTCCTTAACATATGATAATGTGGCAGACTTGGGTCTGCACTTGCATAAACAGTCCCTAACAAGTGTGCATGATGTTCCTATCACACGTCAGTGAGAAAGGGACATGATGACAATACCTACATGTATCACTGATAATGACGCCTTCTCAGAATGGCACTGATAATGAGATTCAAAACATTTCTCATAAAATATAAACAATAGTAGCAAGCTAAAAGAAATATTACAATAAATGAAATAAAACAGAGCATACTGAGTGGGTAAAAGGTCACTAGGTGATAGGGGCACAGGCCTGAAAGCCAGAGGCTAAGCTGACTTCTGTGTCCCAAAGGGAACTAAAATGGATTCACCACACCCTCTCCATTGTCGGAACAAGGATGCTAACTTACTAGCGAGGGTGCACAAGTTCAAAACTAAAAATGTTCCCAGCTAAAAGTCTAAAACCTAATTAAAAACTAAGCTAAAAACATACATGAGAGATACATGTCAAGCAAGGCAGGTGAAATGCTAGCCGAATTGATAAGGCAATTTGTTATTGTATTTTATACTTAAAAAAAAGCCATTGGTCCAATTCATTCAACAATAGGTATGATCATGTAGAAGGTCTCCGAAGTCATCAAATGGGAGAGCATCCAGAGGGGACTCCACATCGGCAGATGCCAGATCAATTACAGGATTGGCAGAATGATCCACAGAGAAGAAGTGCACAGAAGCCTCAGAGACAGGATCACCCGCGTAGGCAGCACCACCCATAGTGCCATACATTGTTGGAGCCAAATAGTTCACAAGCGGTGGCTTATAAGTGGCCTCGCAAATCAACCTCAGTTTCATGGGGAACGACCTTGAATGAACCCTCATCGGGAACATCAGCAGTTACCTGTCCACAGGAAGCACTGGATGTATAGCAGGACACCCCGAGGGTAGACACTCGAAGGGGCACCATGTGAAATAAAATACAGGTTGTATGCACCACAGGACTGGTAAGAATGACCAATCATGCTCCAATTCTTCCAGCAACGGAGAACCTAAGTACTGTATCATGTGATCACGACACAGCTCAGCTGTTGGTAGAGCATTCGCTCCGCTCAACTGAGAAAGTACAGCCACTGCGTATTAGAAATAGCAGCAGCAGTATTCCGCCAATCAGCGCCAAAGTTCCAGGCAATCCACCAAACGTACTCGAAGAAAATGAATGGATGGCTGAAGAAATTACTCAGACGACAAGTCTGGAGGGTGGAAACAAATCCAGACCCAACAGCCTTAAAGAAATGTACAATCCCTGCAGTGCTCGAGGCACTGAAAATTCTGCAGACCAGCTCTCAAAAGTGCTTGGGGAAGTTAGTATTTAATAAGGATTGTATCACGGCTGATGATCTCGCAATCTGGAGAGCGTACATCTCCTTGGCCAATGTCAATGCCACTTGTTTTTATAACAGTAGCGCCTTTAGTCTGCTCAGCTTGTCATAATTTACATTAGTAGTATCAATTTTAGGCCACTTTCTGCTACTCTTGTGTTGGGGGGAATAAAACATGTCCACAACAAGTTACAATTTGAGAAACCAAAATTGCGTAGCCAATTCTTGGTCTCATTCTGCAGCAACTCTGATCATTCAGGACCACATAACTTCCTTTTGAAAGTTTACGAAATGCTGAACGAATCAAAGGGACAGGAGTACCCTTCAGAAAGTATGCCAAGTTTGAGACCTCCACATTGCAGAAGCCTTGAAGGGACACCTGCTTGCAAATCATTGAATGACTAAAAGTAGTCTCACATTTGCTTCTGCTCAAAAAGACCTCTGTTTTGCCTTTCTTACATTTGAACTCAAAGGGCAACTCCCACTTTTCCTTAATATATTTGTCTCCTTGTTGCTCGTATAAGTATGCAGCAAAGTGTTTCAAATATGTGGTGAAATGAAAGCTGGGAATTGTCAGATTTATAACCACATGTTTGAGCCATACTGTTGATGGTGTCTCTGCTACAGTGAAAGGCAGCCTTTCTAACTTTTCTATGTTAAGCATGGTATACCTCGCTTCCTTTTTAGCGATTATCTGTTGTTCCCTGGACAATTTAAAAGCAGCAAATAATTCACTACTGTTTATGTACTTCCAAGGCAGGAGGCCATTTTTCAGAATCTACAATGTCCAACCCTACTGCATGATAGAGCGTAGCTAACTTTGCCCATGGTATAAAAGGGACATGTAATTCTGAATTATATCAATCACAGATGATGCAATATTATTAAGTGTATATATTCTATTGGACATAGGGTTCATGCCTTTATCGACAACAGCTAAAGCCTTTTCCATATTTTCCATATCGTCCTTATCTATCTGCCTTAAAAGTGAAGCCGCTTTCATTTGAGAAAGCTTCCAGATCTCATTGTATATGGCATACAGGAATCGTTTAGAGTGGGGTTTTCTTGGACCACACATGAAATCCTGCAAGTCTACTTCCTCTGACATGGGACTAAGATGTTCTCTGACTGCTGCTAAGGTGTTAGTGTGTAACCATTGTTGGCACATTTTCCCACACTGTATGTAGTAACTATACCAGAGTGTTGACCAGAGAGGGTCTGGCTAGCAAATCTTGAAACCCCCTGAGGAAGTAACAAAACGTGCCTGACACCCATTTTGTCAAAAGGCCAAAATAATCACCCCCCAGGACTCAGAGGTGTGGAATTATAGGTATCATTCTGAAACCAAGCATTTAGATCTTCTTCAGTGACATTTAGGAATGATTACCAATTAGCGAATTTAGCTAGTGTGGGGTTACTAGGCGTGTTAATTTCTTTTATTTTTTCTATCCCTAAGAAGGATGTTTTCTGGACCGTGTCATTTAAAAATATAATTTGTACAGGAACAAGGCATGCTCAAAACAAAGCTTCCCTACCCTGAATTTGCCAATTTTGTGTTCCCATACATTTGCTACATCAATAGTGCTCTTCCAGTATTCATCATCTTCAACAGCAAGCCGAGAAACAAATGAATCGGAATAAATTAATTTGGTGTCAGTTAGCACAATCTTCCGCATTTTACTTGGTAGTAATTTAAAATAATATGGCTCTGCATTTGTAGTGTCATGCCTGGAAAAATATGCAAATGTATCTACATATGTTTTGGGGCTCCCCGCAGGTGGAGTTGAACAATGTTCCCATTGTGTGTAATTAAATATTGCTCTACGTCTAGTTGGTCGCTGCAGAAAGTAATGTCCCCAATGATGATAACAGAACATTTCTCCATAAATAGCTGTGTTCATATACACATCTTCAGTTTCAAATACAGTGTAATCCTGCAATGCAGACAGCATAGAATCAACTGTTTTACCATTCCATTCATCAGAAACAACACCAGGTGGTATTACATGATTAATTGAAATTTCGAACACATATGGAATTTGGATAACTTGATGTATATCAAAAGAAACTTTATCCCAAACAATCCCATCCGGAATTAGTACTGCTTAAATGTATACAAGGGACAAGTGTTTTCGGACCTTATGTGAGGAAAGATATGTTTTTAGAACTTCATCCACTGGCTCGACAGAGGAGCGTTCAGGAAGATCATGCCCATTTATCAAGAGAAAGAAAACAGTCATAAAACCAATCTGTAAAAGAAAGGTAAGCAATGTCAGTAGTATCCACAGATAATGCCATGGAAAAACCAAAGTTATTTTTAAGCCATATGTACAGGTTACGTGTCTTCGAAACAGTTTCAGTTGCAGATGTAGATGAAGTTTTAGAAAAGTCATCTTTGTCAATGAAGTAACCAGCAGCAGTTTGTGCAAACACAGGAGCCAGTGCTGAGTTAGTGGATGTATCCACTTTGCATGAAGATTCAGAGTACATGATGTTGTCAGTTTGTGTTGCATTGTAGTAATAAACTGCCACATCTAGGACAGTTCTTGTTGGTGAAGTGGTAACAGAAATCTGCAGAAGCTCATTCTCTACCCTCCCCATGCTCAAGGAGGCATTTGTAGCAACGTTGTACATGCTGGTGTATTCAGAATTGTTGTTGTTTCTTCTTTGAAGAGGTATTTCCTGTTGGGTAGTGAAAGGGGACCAGAAACTACCCAAGGGACCTACTGTGCGGGATCAGCCACATGGTGCAATTTGATGTTGTCAATGGAGACAAATCTGATCCCTTTGGAACCTGGCAGCGGTAGTAGAACGACAGTTCTGGTACTGTGAACATCCAGGACTTTTACCAGTACTCTGTAAGATGGTCTGAATTCCTTCTTCACAGCAATCATTTAATGAGCCAGATCCCCAACTTTAGGAATCCATCCCGTAGATGTTGATGGCAGACTCCTTATTCATAAGGTGGCAGCAATGAGTGATGAATCTTCATCACAAAATTGTTTAAGCTCCGGTAAGACAGTGAGACGTTCATTTATGTCAAAATGTGTGTCTGCCACCACCATACCAGGGCCATCTAGATCTGGGACATACGTAGGTATCCCAAAGAGGACCTCATAAGTAGTGTGACCCCCCAAGACCATCTTGGCAGATTGTTCAGTGCTTTCTGGACTCCATAGAGGTGATGAAGCCAACTGCGGCCTGAACCTAATATTCGTGCTGGTAAGGACTGCTTTAGGTCATGATTCCTCCTCTCCACACCAGAACTTCCCTTGATAAGGGGAAGAGTAATGGAGTTCATCACCCATTGTCCTCATGGTGTCCCTGAATACCCTTGAGGCATAAGCAGGGCCCTGGTCTTAGTGGAATGCTGCAACCGTATATGTACTGATAAAGACCAGCAGGTCTTTTATAAGAGTTCAAACGATAGCCGACCTCTCTGGCCACAGGAATCTAGAACAAGAATCAGCAGTGACTAAGATGTATTTGTATGCACCATCAGGTTGTAGGGGACCACAGTGGTCGAATTACTCACATTGTAGTGGCCTATTGGACACTGAGAGGGATGTCTGCAGTGGGCGTTTGATGTTGGAGCTTTTTATTTGCTGGCAAATGTCACAACAAAGGATTTATTGCTCGGTCTGTTTGTATAGACCTAGCCACCAGAAGTGTTTCTGTAAGAGTGATATTGTGGCCACAACACCACCATTAGCAGATGCGACACCCTCATGCTCAGCTTTGATGAGATCTAATGTCTGGTCTAAGTTGGGGATCACTTGATCTCCCACCCCAGGAATTGTCGCAAAGGCAACATTCTGAAGACTGATTTTGTAGGAATATTTTGTACGGTATGCTTTTGGATGAGGCTTGCCCTCAGCCGAAGCTTTCATGACAACCTGAATTTCATTATCCAGTCTCGTGTAAGAATGAGTCACTGCAGCAAATGAAGCCATAGCTACTGCGGATTTAGCAATGTCATCAGTCAAAGTGTTTCCTACAACATGTACTCCTACACATTGATGGCCCAGCTTTTGTACTACATAAGCATCTGGTACCTTATCCCTTAGATCAGTCACCCTCCCTCCACAGAGTTCTGTGTTTTATGGTGTTCCCCTTCGAGTCTCTGATTCCCTTCAACCGCCAACTATTGAGATAATCATTGTGGTACTCGACACAGTAGTACGGATCACACACATCCAATGTGAGCTGTTATGGATCCGTATGTTCCAGTGCCAAGATAAGAACTTTAAGCTAAGCCAACTGAGTGGTGCAGTCCCCCACGGTTTGTCTGTAGGTATGCTGAGGATGGAATACACCATCCTTCATCACTCCACTCACAGCTGAGTATTGATATTTTGTACCTGCAACTGGCTGTGCTGAACCATCAGTATAAATGACAGTTTGGTATCTGTCAAGTGGCAAGATGTTAATAGATGCAGGGTACTCCTGTTCATATTGGAGACATTCTTGTGTTTGAAGTTTTGGTTCAAAGATGTAAACAACATCAGCGGCAGTCAGGGAGGTGGCCCATTGAATCCAACATGGATGCAATGTTTTAGCATTAGTAACGCTTGCTTCGGTGACAGACTCAAAGGCCGGCACTAGGGTAACAACAATAATGTGTTTCCCTTGGGCAAGTGGCCTCTCCTTAATGACAGCCATCTGCACAGCAGTCAGAATTTTTCTGTGGGTGCAAAGCATTGTTCTGCATTGGAGTATAAATGTGATTTGTATGCTATGGGCACCATGTCACACACATTAAAGGTGACATAGATTAACCCGCTGACACCAGCAATTACTCTGATGACCAAATTTGTTTTGTTGTTATGTGTGTGTAAGTGTCTTGTGTTGCTGCAATCCTCTAAGGATGCGCATGTGTTCCACTGTCTAGTGTCTATTTCAGAAATCTTGGTGAATTAAGTCAAAGAGTAGTTTGATGCTTAGTGCATAATCTGGAATGTAAGTTCTGCCAAAGGTAAGAAACCAAGTAGTGACTGTAGGTTCTTAATGGTATTTGGATGTTGAAGTTGAGTGCATTTTTCTAAAATGTTTGGGGCCAGGCTTTTCCATCGTCTGATAGCTTATTTCCCAGGAACAATACATTGAGAAAGGCTATTTTAGTTTTCATAAAATTTAACTTGTAGCCTCAGGCGGCAAATCCAAAAAATTATCCGATCGACCCTGGCAAGATGAATGTTGGGGTCGCCATCTGTGAGATAGATGTCATCCATATAGGACAACGCCTCAGGAGCAATATCGTGCAATGTTGATGTTATATGAGCAGAAAACAACCCTGGGCTGTTCCTCTAGCCCTGGGGCAAATGCCAAAAACATTTTTGTGAGCTAAATGAGAATGCACTCAGGTCCTGATTTTCATGAGCTTTTTTGGCAAAAAAAAAGTTTGAAATATTCAAGGTTGTTTTGTATTTTTAACGCACTATGGGCCAGATTTACAACAAACTGGTGCAGAGCGGTGCTGAGCCAAAATGCAGGGATGTGCCGTATTTACAAGAATACAGTGCATGCATGGTTTTCTCCCTCTCCCAGCACTACATTTATCTGCCAACACCGGCATCCATGTACTATAATGCAAGGTTGGCTGCGTTGAGGGGATTGATTGTTTATGTGCGGGAAGGTGTCCCTTTCTGTACATAAACAATCTAGAACGGCGATTTGGCACTTCTATGTGTGCTGTATAATGCAGCACACACAGAAGTACCAATTTTTTTAATTTTTTTATTATTGTTTATGAGTAGGAAGTGACATTTTACTGCACATAAACAATCATTCATGATGTTTTTGCTCTTTCTATGTGTGCTGCAGAATGCAGCACACATGGAGAAAGCAAAAACGAAGAGAAAGGAAAGCATTTCTCCTTATTCTACCATGCTAACACCACCCCTGGGGTGGCATTAGTTCATGACGCTGCCACAGATTTACAGGTTCTTGTAAATTTGGGGCAGCGTCAAAAGCAATGGGTGTTGTGGTGGAACACCCACAGCAACACCTATTATACGCCCCTCTGCTGCAGAAAATTGTGTTGTGGGCATATTTACAAGGCAGCATTTAGCCACAAAAAAGTGGTTTAGCGCCGCCTGAGAAAGTCAAAATGACATCTTCCCCATGTGTGAGGTTACGGACGTACTTTGTTGGACAGTCTCTTTCTGTCAATAGGATATCACATTTAAGTTTGTCCCAAAAAAATACACTAATAATACGGTCTATGTCTTCCCCAATTTGGAGATTAAAACCTAAACCCTCTCAGTTGCAAGAACGTGCCTGTGCACAATCTTTACTACAAGAAAGTTACTGTCACATCCAGATAATCTTATAGACACTGGCGACATATCATGACTTCTGCCACTCTGTCCAGCAGGGTCAATGCCCATGACTTGTTCCTCAGCAATGTACTCAAGATTGCTGGCATGTTTTATTAAAATCGCTGCCACCACCTTTTTGTATTGTGGCTTTTGTTGTGGAGATTTGCCCTCTTGCTTGTCTGAGGAACACTGTAATTCTTTCTTCTGTTTCACATAGTTAGTGCGTTGCTCTAACAGGCCCACTCTCTCATTCCTTCTATCCATTTTTTCCTGAAAGAAACAAGAGGCACATGTATCAGTATATCTGTCAGAAGCCTTTAAAGTTGATCTATTTTGGAAATTACATCTCCTTTCAGAGCTCTCCGGATGCGTAGAGTCTGCTCTCTGACTTCTTCTATTTGTATTTTGTTTTTGTTTATCCCAGCATTTTTTTAGAACCCTTTTGTGCTTGTTTAGTACCGTTGTTAGGGGTGGTACTCAGAATTTCAGGCTCCTTCGGCTTCACTCCCAAACTATCCCATCCTATACTGGTATACGTTTTGGAAAGTGACGCTCCTGTTCCAACTCTGGAATCTCCTGGAGCCGCTGGCGTATAGCCAACGCTACCGTTTACCTTTAATGTTACTGAGTATTATTGAGGAGACTATCTCGAAGTTGCCCATCAGTTTGATCCCCAAATCCAGGACTGGAGCAGCCCCATGTTCATTTTGAATTAGTTTTAACACTTCCGGTAAGTTGGAAAATGTTGGATTACCATGCACGGTAGTGTAAATTGCAGAGAAGACTGTTCCCCATATGGTGCAGTCATCCACGGTGGGAACCATTCCGAATGGCAAGACATTGTGAGAATTCTATGTTTATCTTGAGCTCTCATATGAGGAAACACTGCTTCCAGCGGTTAGTTTTTTGTGCAATCCAGAACGGAATTTTCTCACATTGCTTGGGTGCCTTGCCCATGATAGAATGTACAGTTTGTGGTAACGGCCAATTGGTGACCAGCTGATGCAGCCCGTGCTGGGGCGATATTCAAGGACCGCATAGCAAATTGTACTAATCATCTATAGAGTTATACTAGCTCATTATAAAGTGCACGTACGCCAGCTATTTGCATTGCCTGTACTCCATGATGTGGTGTGTATGTGGCAAAATTGGGCTACGTTGGTCCATCATTATTAAGGGACCTAGGGGCATATTTATACTCCGTTTGCGCCGAATTTGCGTCGTTTTTTTCGACGCAAATTCGACGCAAAACTAACTCCATATTTATACTTTGGCGTTAGACGCGTCTAGCGCCAAAGTTCATGGAGTTAGCGTCATTTTTTGGCGTGAACACCTTCCTTGCGTTAATGATATGCAAGGTAGGCGTTCCCGTCTTAAAAAATGACTCCGATGCATATGCGTCGGATTTATACTCCCGGGCAAAAATGACGCCCGGGAGTGGGCGGGTCTAAAAAACCCGCATTAGCGCCGGATTTTAGTGCCTGGGTCAGGGCAGGCGTTAAGGGACCTGTGGGCTCAGAATGAGCCCAGAGGTGCCCTCCCCTGCCCCCAGGGACACCCCCTGCCACCCTTGCCCACCCCAGGAGGACACCCAAGGATGGAGGGACCCACCCCAGGGACATTAAGGTAAGTCCAGGTAGGTATTTTTTTTAATTTTTTTTGTGGCATAGGGGGGCCTGATTTGTGCCCCCCTACATGCCACTATGCCCAATGACCATGCCCAGGGGACAAAAGTCCCCTGGGCATGGCCATTGGGCAAGGGGGCATGACTCCTGTCTTTGCTAAGACAGGAGTCATTTCAATGGGGGATGGGTGTCGTAAAAAAATGGCGCAAATCGGGTTGTGGCGATTTTTTTGCCTCAGCCTAACTTGCACCATTTGTGGACACCCATACGCCATTTTCCCCCTACGCCGGCGCTGCCTGGTGTACGTCGTTTTTTTTAACGCACACCAGACAGCGCCGGCGGCTAACGCCGGCTAACGTCATTCAATAAATACGGCGCCCGCATGGCGCTTCAGAATGGCGTTAGCCGGCGCTAATTGTTTTGACGCACAACTGCGTTGGCGCAGTTTTGCGTCAAAAAGTATAAATATGGGCCCTAATCTCATGGGTAGTATTACTTGTGGTAGGGCGCCATTGAACGTGTTTTGTTGTTCTTGATAGGAAAGTGGTATCTCTAGATACTGGTAAGTCGTGTACCGTTGCGGTACATTTGCTATTGTATTTATGTGAAATGTGTATTCTGTAGTTTCTTCCTCAGGAACGGTGACCCAGAAATAGATGGTTTATGCTTGATAAGCTTCCCCTGTAAATGTTACTTCCCCGCCCTGGGCTACTAGATGTTGTGTCAAGGCATGTCTGACACTTTCTGAAATGTCTATGGCATTAGCCATATTGAGTGATGGGTACAGAGAAGGAAAACCAAACGGGGAAAGATCCTTTTAAAGGGGTTCACGCTTGAACAACCTACAGGCTAATTAGGTGTTTCCTATTCTGTTGAGTAGGATTATCCCTAAAACCAAAGACATCTCAGTATAATGGTACTTAGTGTACCAGCTGTGTGTGAGACATAGATAGTCTGGATATCAGTGAATTTGTGCCAAAACATCATTGTTGGTGGCACCATGTCATAGTTGAACTCTTGCTCCCCAGCGAGACTCCTGGTTTAGGGATGACAGCACTTCTGTTTGTAGAAGACTAAGCCACTCCTACAAAAAGCTGGAACTGTCGGCCCAACCCTCGCGGCTCACAAGCAGTACCTCACCAAAACTCAGAAAGCAACGGTGATATCTGGCAGCCTTATGTATAGACTCTAGATTAGACCTCTCAGGGAAGTCGTGGTGAAACGTAAGTTACCATTTTCTCGTGTCAGCAACAAGTCTCATACAATCATAGGCAAGAAGGAGATGTGGGATAGTTTTCAAAATATTTATTGAAATGACTGCAAGCTACGATAAAATGCATGTGCTACAATAATTAGGTTAATGAATAATAATTAAAGCAGAGTGGTGAAGGTGAGAGTTGTGAATATAAAACCCCTCACCGTCTTACAATAAACATTAGATATAAAACTCTTAACTATGAATGCCTAATTCTCTACCCTAGTGAGAGTTAGGTATGATAAACCTACTCTGCCAGTACCATGAGAAGCACACCCCAATGCTCGTTACCTTAGAATGAGGCATCTAGGCCAGACTCCATGGTGACACAAAGGCTGCAGCAAGGTGACGTGCAGCAAAGACGGCATCTGGAAAGAACCCCTCTAATGACCTTGTCAGTGTGAGATGTATTTATACAGATCATGTAGGATCCCTAACACAGGTATGTTCCTAAACATCTGATTTTGTGGCAGACTGGTGTTGGTAATTGCATACACAATCCCTAACAAGTGCGCGTGATGTTCCTATCACAAATAAGCGAGAAAGGAACATAATGACAATACTTACGTATATCACTGATAGTGACACTTTCTCAGAATGGCATTGATAATGAGAATCAAAACATTTCTCATAAAATATAAACAATAGCAGGAAGCTAAAAGAAATAATAAAATAAATAAAATAAAACAGAGCATACTAAGTAGGTCAAAAGTTACTAGGTGACGGGGGCACAGGCTTGCAAGCCAGAAGCTAAGCTGACTCCGGTGCCCCAAAGGGAACTAAAATGGATTCACCACAGTATTCTCACAACATACAAACACAATCTCAAACACATACTGCCATCCATCACACACATCCTCAAATTTGCACGCTCTGCAACACTTCAAGCACCAGACACTGAAAACCTCACCACATAGCACACGCTTGATGCACCTTTCATCACAGAAGCATGATTCACTGACACATCCCATATGTCCCTGCCACAGGGTGTAGCATCAGTTGTTCAGATCCTATACAGAAGAAGGGAGGTGGATTCACTGTTAACCATAATTCCTATAGGTACAGCACCCTTGGCAAGCAAGACACAATTCACTTCTCACTCTCTGTATTGCATCTGTTACATGTCGTCTCATTTACAGGTCACCTGGGCAGAAAAGGGATTCTATTGACAAATTCTCCAATCTCCTAACTTTTCTCATGCATTCACCATAACCATGTCACTATAATTGAAAAATGCATGTTAGTGTAAACGTAAGCATCACAATCATGGTTCTTGCTCCTGCTAACTGTGCCAAACAGGATGTGAAAATCTAAGATGAATTAGAGCCTCTCTTTCACATCGTGGCTCTGGAGTCTAGAATATTTTAATTAGCTTACTCTATGTAATTGTTACATTTGATGGTCATCACTTCCTTTCTCATGATCTCAGACTCTTGCACCTGTATACTTTCTCTGTTTTACAAGGACATGTGAGCCTCATTGAAAGGCTGTATTCAAAGCTCTATATATTTGTGTCTTGCCTTTACAACAGGATCACTTTCTGTTTCATTGTTCAAGGAGACCCTCTGTTCGTCCGAATCTGTGATTTATTTTCTTTGTATATATTAACCTCTTCAGACTCCGACTGGTATGTGCACAGATTTTCTTTAAATTCCCTTTTTCTGGGTGACTTCAACATTTCAGATAAGGTAGGCTCTAAAAAAACCAATATACAGTCTACTCTACCTCATTGACACACTCAACAGGGTGCAGCATATCAATGAGCCAACACAGTCCGAAGCCCACATCCTTGACTTAGCCCTCTCAGCATCACAGCAATTCATTAAGAACCACCCATGCCTCTGGACTGTACCAGCTACCTAGCCATCCCTATGACTCCACTCAATGTTGAACCAACAAACCAAGGTCAACTGAAAAGAGAACAGCAAACCTTCAGATCCTTCAAAGACTTCTCCATCAACAACCTAAAGCTTGAACTGAACTCTCCCCCTCCCAACTCCATGTCTGATATAAACACCCCTCTACATGACTTCAACACTTTTCTGTAAAACTATGTGAATACCTATGCTATGACTAAACATTTGAATGCAAGTCAAAACATTCAGCACTCTTGTACTCCAAGGGCCTCACTGATGACAAATCCTCCATCCACAGACAAGAAAGAATATGGAAAAAATATGATTCACTGATTAACTCATGCTACAAATGTTCCTCCATACAACACACAGACAACTAGTCATATCACCCAAAGCAATGCACTATACCAACACCATTACTAAAGCTGCTAGCAAGACAATCAAGGACTGCATTCACCTTGTCTGATCATCCTCTCCCACACTTAACATGCATGTGCAGTGCCATCCTCCTTCTCTTCAGTAAAAAAAATATAGAAGATCCAACAGCATACCGTTAACACCAAATCTGGTTCTCCTCTTATGTCCACCCCTTCTCAAAGTATCCTGCAATGGTCATCCTCCAAAACCCTATCTCTTGCAGGTCACATCAACATAATCTACTTAATCAGAGACAGCTCCAATGAAGATGATGTCTTACCTTTGCCCTTCGTCAAAACTGTCTCCCGAGAAACTCTTTCACCCCTACTGACCATTGTCAACACTTCCCTGACTCAAGGCATCTTCCTAGGGGCTCTCTAAACCTTGATCATCTCGCCAACTAATGACCCCTGCTCATCTGCCCTTCATTGACAAAATAATCAAAAATGCAGTCTACGCTCAACTCCAAGATGACATTGACACCACTTATCTCCTTCACAACTACCAATCAGGCTTCCAGGCTTCAGATAATATTGTAGCATGGAGGTAACTACTTTATACATTGTTGGTTATGCACTCATGACTACAGATGTAGAGCTCCCCAGCCTGGACTTATTAGCTGATTGCTGCACAATTAATCATCTTGCCTCAGTCAACACCCTGAAAGCTTGAATGGGATTTATTGGCAATTTGGTCCATGGATCTCTACCTACCTTTCCAACCCACACCAATTTGTTAACATGGTCATCTTCAGGTCCCAGAATATCCCTAGTACTGACAGAATTGTCCAGGATTCCTTACTGTCCATTGTCATGTTCAAGCAGTACTTGGAATCACTTTGGACTTTACTAATTAATAGCAGAATCCACATTAACCAATATGCAGACAATGTGCAGCTCTACTTAAAAGCCTCTCCCACATCAGACATCCAAAGCCTTAAACACTGCACATACCGGACGTGCAGCACTTATGCAAAGCTCAGCCCAAGACAGGATTCCTTTTATTTGCCAAGAAAAAGAAGTACAACAATAGTACAAGTCTAGCACAATGACATGAATCATGACAGCTTTCTAATCCAGCTTTCACCCAATGACATAACACATGGATTCCCACTTAATACAACCTGGTAAGAGATCTTGAGGAAAGTGAAACTGTTCTTTTGAGAAAGCAACTTCGAAACTGCTTTTGAAGCCCATAACCTCTTGCATCTAGATAGTGGCAGCACCATGCTCCATCTGCTCCCAGAGTCCATACTGTCCACCCTTAAAAGTCCTAGTCCCACCTGAGAAACCATCATCCATGGCCTGAAGAAATATGACTCTTCACCCCAACCCGGATGTAACTCCACTGGCTCCCATCGAAGGGTGGCACGATCTTCAAAACTAGATGCACCGTTCACAACATGAAAAGAACCTTTGAAAGATGAGTTTGTAGCGCAGATTGAGAGGGTCTTGTCACTTGGGATTCATCACTTGGGGCAAAGTTAGGGGGAATTGTGGCAGGTGAAAAAGAAGCCCTTGAAGAAAAGAAGTTGCATTTTCCCTGGAATATTAAAGAAGCTAGGGTCTCACTTGCTGAAGTCAGAGAGAAAATATTTGGTCAGCAAAAGTAACATTATTAAGCAGCTACATAGGAGGACATGGTACAAAGACGGGTTTGAGTAAAATACATTAAAGACAGCTAGGCAACATAAAACTCTACACAGACTTCTGCAAATATACGGGTGTCTTCTGTGAGAACTTCTGCGATGGGAGTATATCACAATTTAACTATCTGGAGTCTTATGTATGATAGTTTGCATATAGTGGAAGGAAAAGTGCACACTGACATTATATGACCTGTCTGTCACAGTGCAATGCACCCTGTGTGCTAATATGTCACATCACAAGGGGCCATATGTACCAACAAATTTTCCCATAGACACAGAATGAGTAAAACCCTTTGCTACATCTGGTCCAAAATGCCCATTTGCATGGGGTTGCATGGTGCCCAACCACCCCTTTTAATGTGTTGGTAGCCACCTGGTTTGGGCTGTCAGTAAATTTTCAATGGTTTGTTGATACAGTTGGAGACACAAGTCACAGTAACATACCATTGGATATTGCAATTAGGATTCCCCATTTTGCTAAATGCACAGAGATTTATGCCTGTCTGCCATGCTGAAAAATGCAGTCCGTCTTCTGTCACAGTTCAGTTGAGCAGATTCTTCTGGTGCCATGGCAATCTTATACATAGCCACATACTTTTAATACTGCCGTCAGCCATTCTCTGAATTGCAATGAAGGTCAGCACTCTACAGCCAAATGAGTTAGAAGTCAGGAAAGCACACCAACGTGTTGGATTTCCCTTTAATTTATCCTGTGACTCCAGAAATGTGTGTTGGTGCATATAGTTGGGGTTCACTATAAAATAGACCATGATTCCCAGTGGCTCAGAGAAAGTAGAGAAGCTGTCTTGTGACCATGATCCCCACACCTTGCCAAACCCCTGTGCTCAAAATAGACCCACAAACCAGATTCCTTAAGCCTCCAAAAAAGACTATATACCGAGGGGCATATTTGTACTCTGTTTGCGGCGAATGTGCATCAAAGATTTTGACGCACATTTGGTGCAAACCTTGCCCCGTATTTAAACTATCACGCTTGACCCCGCAGACGTCAAAAAACCTCTGTGTGTGTCATTTTTTGGATGCAGGAAACTGCCTTGCGTTAATGACATGCAAGGTAGGCGTTCCTGTCCAAAAAATGACTTTAAGGCCTGTGCACCTTATTTATACTCCAGCGCCATTTTGACGCACAGGAGGGGGCGGGCCTTAAAAAATGGCACACAGCCTGATGTGCGCTGTTTTTTAACGCCTGGGTGAAGGCAGGCATTAAGGGACCTGTGGGCTCACTTCCATGGTCTCAGACCATGGAAGCAGTCCACAAGTGCCCTTCCCTGCCCCCAGGGACCCCCTGCCACCCTCGCCCACCCCAGGAGGACACCCATGGATAGGGGGACCCATCTCTGGCAAGTACAGGTAAGTTGAGGTAAGTATTATTTTTTTAGTTTTTAAAGTGGCATATGGGGGCCTAATTTGGGCCCCCCTACATGTCACTCTGCCCAATGGCCATGCCCAAGGGATAGAAGTTCCCTGGGCATGGCCATTGGGCAAGGGGGCATGACTCATGTCTATGCTAAGACAGGAGTCATTTCAATGGGGGTTGTGCGTCAAGAAATGTCGCAAGTCCGGTTTGAGCCATGATTCTTTACTCAAACCTGACTTGCACCATTTTTTGACGCACAACCCCCATTTTCCCCTACGCCGGCGCTGCCTGGTTTCAGTCTTTTTTTTTTACTCTGACCAGCCCACAGCGCCGGCTATCCTTAAATATGGTGCCCGCATGGTGTGTAGGAATGGCGTTAGCCAGCGGTAATTTTTTTTACACAAACCAGTGCCGGCGCTGGTTTGCGTCAAAAAGTATAAATATGGGCCCTAGTATCAACTACCCCTACAAGCAACCAACATACCAGACATCTTGCCTCCCTCTCCACCAAAACAGATATTCATCCTGCCATCCACCATATGCCATAACAAGCATTCACTCTTGGGACTCTGCCACCCCTACAACAGCCCTTCTTACCTGACTTCTTCCACCACAACCCCCAGCCTGACATCTGTCCTACAAAACACAGCACCATACTTTAAATCCTTCTATGCCCCCATGCAAAACAGACCACATGTCAGATGTCCTTACAATTATCCATCCACTCAGAAAAGCCCTGTATCTGATGTCCTCCCATTCCACATCCACCAAAAGTCTGGCCTCATTGTTGTGGTCCACCAACAAATAATCTAGCTGCCTCATCGATCCCTCCTTGTGAACCAGGCAACGTGCCAACAAACAGTATCTCAAGATTGTGTAAAGATTTACTTTGAATTCAGGAGACAACTTACAATGGGCACCCTCTGCAAAATAGTTGTACACATATTTTACTAATGCCAAAACTCATACATTAAACTGCTATAGCTCTGCTCCCCCTTTTTGCCTCTATCATCCTTGTCCTTTCTTCAGATTTTTAAACATTCTTAACATGTACATTTTATCATTTGGCTTTACGAATGCCAAAATGTCCTGCACCAGGTGTACCAGTTCATGAAATCCTCGATAACCCAGAAATACCAGTCCAACAACTACCCACACTTGGGTCCTTTTTATTCAAATTACCATAAGCTGTAAATATCACTCCCAGTTTTGTTGACCTGTGATTTTTTACAACCACATTAATGGCATACTTTCTGTTTCCCCCGTTACCTTTTTGGGAGAACCTCGATCATTCAGCACATGGACAAGACACAAATTGTGATCTGCTACTACATCTCACCATGGGAATCCAATGTGTGGCCCGCTAAACTTGGACCCACACCCCCAACCCATGCCAGGAACCTCGGTCTAACCATCAACAGCAAACTAGACATGACAGCACAAGCCAATGCTGTCACTGCATCCTACTTCTACACCTTGAACATGGGGAAGAAGACCTCAAATGGCTACCAAGCAATACAAGAAAAACTGTCCCTCACATCCTAATCACTAGCAAGTTGGACTATGGGAACACCTTCTATGCCGGGATCACCAAGCAACTCTCTAGAAGACTACAGACCATCCAGAACTTCGCAGCCAGACACACCCTCAACCTTTCAAACAGAACTCAAACTACACCACACCTCAGGGAACTACACTGGCTTCCAATATGCAAATACTCTAAATTCAAACTCCTCACTCTATAGTTACACGGACACCTGGCATTTGCCCCCATGTTCATTTCCCAGCATTCACTTGCACTGCTATTTATGGACTATTGTTGCTAGCCCACTACCTCTGCAGTAGAGTCCTCAATAGCGGATAAAGACTGTAAGGGCATTATTCTAGGTGTGTTTACTGCTTCAGTTGACCTTGTATGTGGCAAATCACTGTTTTCACAAATTGGTGTCTCGTTCCTCACACTATAAATTAACCTTCACTAATTTAGGACCTAAAGTTCTCATAAAACAGCCTTTCCATTCTGTTGCAGGCAGGTCACTTCCTCCTCACCACTGCTCCGGTAAGTGCTGCCATTGTTTTGGGCTTGTTAGGGCTTGTCTGGGATTGTCTGGGCTTGTTTGGGCTTCTTGGCTTCTCCTCTCCCGGAAGGCCCCGCCCCCCTTCCTCCTCCTCGGAGCTCTACCCGCTCCAGACTCCTGCTGCCCCCGCACTCCCATTGGAGGTTTCCCTCCCTCCTGCCAGCTGCCACTCCCTCCCACCTCCCCTCTTATGCCGGCTGCAGCACGAGGTTAGAAGCGACCTCTGACCCTGCATCCTTGCAGGCAGGTCGCTTCCTCCTCACCACTGCTCCGGTAAGTGCTGCCATTGTTTTGGGCTTGTTTGGGCTTGTCTGGGCTTGTTTGAGCTTCTTAGCGTCTCCTCTCCCGGAAGGCCCCGCCCCCTCCCTCTTCCTCGGAGCTCTTCCCGCTCCTGACTCCTGCTGCCCCCGCCCCCCACACTCCCATTGGAGGTTTCCCTCCCTCCTCCCAGCTGCTACTCCCTCCCACCTCCCCTCTTATGCCGGCTGCAGCACGAGGTTAGAAGCGACCTGTGACCCTGCAACCTTGCAGTCTGGTCGCTTCCTCCTTACCACTGCTCCGGTAAGTGCTGTCATTGTTTTGGGCTTGTTTGGGCTTGTTTGGGCTTGTCTGGCTTGTCTGGCTTGTTTGGGCTTCTTTGCTACTCCTCTCCTTGAAGGCCCCGCCCCCCTCCCTCCTCCTCGGAGCTCTTCCCACTCCTGACTCCTGCTGCCCCCGCACTCCCATTGGAGGTTTCCCTTCCTCCTCCCAGCTGCCACTCCCTCCCACCTCCCCTCTTATGCCGGCCGAGCCAAGACCGCGCCCAGCGCCAGACCCCCCTGGCCAACACGCCTCCCACGCCACCAAACACCTTTACACCGCCAACGAACTCCACGCCCTTAATCCAGGACGCTCCTCCATCTGCTTCCAGTCCACACCGACGCGCAGCAAAGGACCCTTCTCCTGCAAAGCCTGCAATTTCACCTGCAACCTAACCTCCAAACTCCAAATCAAAACAGACAACCGCCTAAGATGCATCCTACTTAACACCCGCTCCGTCCACAAACATGCAATTGAACTCTGGGACCTCCGGACCACATACTCGCCCGACGTCGCATTACTCACCGAAACCTGGATGAATTTGGCCTCAGAACCAGACGCAGCCATAGCCATACGAGAAAACTACAAGATCACCAGAAGAGACCGAATCAACAGACCAGGAGGAGGAATCGCCTTAGTCCACAAAAACACGATAAGAGTCTCCACCAGCTCCCACGACACCATCAACTCCGCCGAGCACCTCCACTTCAAAATCCACATCAACGCCAACAGCACAGTCAGAGGAACACTGGTCTACAGACCCCCCTGGACCCAGACCACACTTCTGTGATGACATCGCCGACGTCATCAGCTCCCAAGCCCTTGCCTCAAAAGACTACATCCTCCTTGGTGACCTAAAATCCACCTAGAAAATAACAACAATATCAACACCACCAACCTAATCGACAACCTCGCCAACTTCGGCCTCAAGCAACTCGTCACTACACCCACCCACTCCGCAGGCCACACACTCGACCCCATCTTCTCAGCCAGCAACCACGTCTCTTTCAGCCACACCACCGAACTCAGTGGGACAGACCACCGCTGCATCCACTTCTCCCACCAAAAACCAGTCACTCACCACCACCGCACACAACCCCCCGACGCAACTGGAGCAAAATATCAACGGATCAACTGATCTCCACTCTCGCCCGGGCCCCACCCCCTGGGACCCCGGACCCCAACATAGCCACCACCAACCTGCATCGCTGGATAGAAGATTGCGCCAACACCCTCACACCGCTCAAAAAAAACCAAACACCTCCCACAGAATCAAGGCCAGCTTGTTCACCCCAGAACTACAGGAATCCAAACGGCTATGTCGCAGAATGGAAAAAAACCTGGCACCTTGACCCTACCAACTCCAACCACATCGCTTTCAAGGATGCCCTACGCAAACATCACCAGCTGATCTGCACCACCAAAAGGACCCACTTCAAAAACCGCATCAATGCCAACGCTCACAACAGTGAAGAGCTCTTCGGCATTGTCAATGAGCTCTCCACCCCCAGGACCGGCTCCAATGAACCCCGGCCATCACAGGAGTTCTGCAACTCACTGGCAACCCACTTCTGCCGAAAGATAGAAGAAATCCACAATAGCTTCAAACCCCAGACCCACCAGCTGACTACAAACACCCAAGAACTCAACGCTCCAAGCAACACCCACCTCATCCACACCTGGACCCCAGTCAACATAGAGGACACCGCCACCACCATGGCCTCCATCCACTCCGGATCACCATCGGACCCCTGCCCACACCATATCTTCAATAAGGCAAACATCTTCATCGCCCCCCACCTCTGCAAAACCATCAACAGCTCCTTCGAGTCAGCCACCTTCCCAGAAAGATGGAAGCACACAGAAAATCAACGCCCTGCTAAAGAAACCAAAGGCAGACCCAGACGACCCCAAGAGCTACCGGCCGATCTCCCTCCTCCTCTTCCCAGCCAAGGTCATCGAAAAAATTGTAAACAGCCAACTATCCCGGTTCCTGGAAGACAGCAAGGTACTCGACACCTCCCAATCCGGATTACGCAGAAACCACAACACTGAGACTGCACTCATTGCTGCCACAGACGACATTAGGACCATGCTCGATGAAGGAGTAACAGCAGCACTCATCCTCCTGGGCCTCTCCGCAGCTTTCGACACGGTATGTCATCACACTCTCCGCACACGCCTACACAACGCTGGAATCCTCGACTGGATCTCGTCATTTCTCTCAGGCAGAACCCAGAGAGTCCGCCTCCCACCCCTCCTGTCAGAAGCTTCCAGAATCATCTGTGGCGTTCCCCAAGGAACTTCGCTCAGCCCCACGCTCTTCAACGTTTACATGGCCCCCCTCGCCAACATTGCACGAACCCACCACATCAACATAGTTTTCTACGCAGACGACACTCAGCTCATCCTCTCCCTCACGAAAGACCCTACAACTGCAAAGAACAACCTCCACAACGGATTTCATGCCATCGCCAGCTGGATGGAATCAAGCCACCTCAAGTTAAACACAGACAAGACAGAAATCCTCATCTTTGGAACCAACCACTCAACTTGGAATGACTCCTGGTGGCCCACCTCCCTAGGAACCGCACCCTCACCCACCACCCACGCACGCAACCTAGGCTTCATCTTGGACTCCACACTCAGCATGACTCAGCAGGTCAATGCCATCTCCTCTTCCTGCTACAACACTCTCTGCATGCTCCGCAAAATCTTCAAGTGGATTCCCGATGAAACCAGGAAAACTGTCACCCACGCCCTGGTCAGCAGCCGATTGGGCTATGGAAACGCCCTATATGCAGGAATAACAACCAAACTCCTAACAAAGCTGCAAAGAATCCAGAATGCATCCGCCCGCCTCATTCTGGACATCCCACGCCGCAACCACATTTCCCCCGACCTCAGAGACCTTCATTGGCTACCAGTATCAAAGAGGATCACCTTCAACCTCATCATCCATGCGCACAAGGCTCTCCACGACACAGGCCCAGCCTACCTCAACAACAGACTCACCTTCCACACCCCCACCCGCAATCTTCGCTCCGCCAGCCTCGCCCTCGCCTCCATCCCCCGCATCCGCCACACCACCGCCGGAAGAAGATCCTTCTCTCACCTAGCCGCCAAGACCTGGAACTCCCTACCGCTCCACCTTCGCCAGACCCAAGACCTCTTGACATTCAGGAAACGCCTCAAGACATGGCTCTACGATCAGTAGCCCCCCCCCCAGCGCCTTGAGACCCTAACGGGTGATTAGTGCGCTCTATAAATCCTTGATTGATTGATTGAGGAATCCAGCCTGTGCTGTCCTTATTATGTCTTTGAGCCAGTTGTACAAAACTATTGTGGAATTGTAAACACTGTTATTCATGAACTTAAAGAACTTGAGATGGCAAAATGCAATTGACCATTTTCTAAGCTGAAGTGACCAAATCTTTACTAAACATGCATCATGTTTATGGTTATTAAAATTGTTTCAAGTTTTTTGTTCCGGTTAAAATATAAAAAAAAAAAAATGTCCCTAAGATTGTGGTGTAAAGTCTTCCTCTGACAGGGAACCCACCAATAGCTATACCACACACGGAGCTGCATTTTACAAATCTTTATTCGTTTGTATGTAACCACGAATTCAACATTCTAAACCTCGCTTTACTTCACCAGGTTCTAACACTTATGTCACAGTTCCATTGAGTCCATCAGGAGCCAAGAGGGTTCTAACATTTATAACTCACATGTCATTACATCTCTCCCTCTGTTAAATAAAAAATGAAAGTTTTTTACAAACGTATCATAGTTCGTCAATGAGCCTTCGAGGTGCTCTGATTACTCGTTCTTATCACGTCTTCAGAAACTGGGAACCGGCAATGAGAGTGCCCATGATCTGCATTGGCGATATAGGAGCAACAGAAGCTGGGGTTTCTCAATTGTCCTTTCTAAACCAGTCTCTATGTTGACATCAGTATCTGACGAGTCGTGAGCGACATGTTTAAAATGTGAGGAATCATGCATAATGGATTTCCCAGGTCATCGGAAAATCGCCATGTGTTCTTTGCTTGTTATTAAATGGAATTTCTCAGCATCAAAAGGAGCATTAGACTTACATTTTCTCGTCTGACAGACAAGCACTTGATCTCCCCTCATGAAAACAATGTATTTTGCATGTTGTCGCTTGTCTGCATAATCCTTCATTTTCTTTTTACTACCCAAGTCCTTGGTACTTGGTACTTGATCTTGTGTTTGTCCATTGAGGTAACTTGATCGTCACTGCTCATTGCAAACATCAACTTTGCAGGGCGTTCAAATGTGCTTGAGTGAAGAGTGAAGAGTTGAAGAGCAAGCTTGTAGGGTAGAATTTAAAACAGTTTTAGGTCGAGGTTTTCCAGTAAGGCATGCTGAACAGCTTTCTTTAATGTACTCACGAAACATTCACCAGGGCCATTAGCCTGTGGCCAAAGAGGTGTGATTTTCTCATGCTTCACATTGAGATGATTGAGACAGCCTCTGGATTCTCGACTGTTGAAAGGTGGGCCATTATCATATTATTAGATCAAAGGAATACTCCTTGTCACAAAGATGCTGTCTAATGTCTTGATGACTGTTTTGAATGATGGATTATTGATATTCTACCAATGGAAAATGAGAGTATTCATCAACAACCACCGTCAGGTGATGTCCATTGGCAAAAGGACCAAAAGGACCAAAAAAGTAAACAGTAATTCTTTTCCATGCATGCTTTGGCAACTCTGACATGCTTAAGGGGTGTTGAGTGGTTTTCGATGACAGGCAGTTGCATAGATGGCAGACCTCCAAATCGCTTTTAACTCTTTCACCGAGATCAAGAAAGCAAACTTGGTCTCAGAGAGCTTACTTTCTAGCAACTATTCCATGTCCTTCATGGGCCACTTCAATTATCTGTTGTTGCAAACTCCCCGGAATAGGAATTCTTGAACCTCTCGGGACAATGCCTTCTTGAGTGAAAGAAATGTCATCTTTGACATTCTTGAACTTTTGAAATTCACAGTCGGTGGCAAGAGGCCCAGTGTGCTGGTACCAAGACTGATGTGTAATAACATCTTTCAGTTTTAACATGTCACTATCTTGACTCATGGCAGTGATGATTTGCTCCAACGATGTGACAGCTGATGTGTTTGATTTAACAATGAAGTTTATGTAGGCTTCAGCTGTCTTGAAAGATGGTCAACAATGATTGATGATCTGTCACAAGTATAAAAGGCTTTCCATATAAGAACACATTGAAATGTTCACAAGCCCACACCACTGCTAAACTTTCTTTTTAAGGTTGTGAATAGGCACATTCAATTTGGGACAAACCTGCATGTATATACCACAATAAGTCCAATATGTCTTTGAGTATTTGGGTGTCCACTGTGCTGTGCAAGGATTGTGCCTAATCTGACAGGGCTAGAGTCAATAACTTCTATATGGAACTTCGGATCAAAATATGTCATTTCAGTAGCGTTCTCTTAAAGGTTTGCTTGCATTCATGCGACCACTGAAATGAAACATTGTTTTTTGTCAAGTCTCTCAATGGAACACTCACAGTGGCAACGCTTTATGTGTATCTAAAAAAAATAACTTCCCATGGCAAGGAATGAAAATAACATGGAAAAGTCTTGTGGGGGACTTGCAGTTGACAACACTTGCCCTTTAGCAGGGTCAGGTGTCATACCCCCAACCAAAATGATATGATCAAATAATTTTAGCTTTGTTTTATTGAATTCACATTTCTTAGAATTCAGAGTTAAACCTGCATCTACCAGTGAATGACACACTTACTTGAGAGTTTTATGGTGCTCCTTCTATGTAGCTCTAAAGACTAATAGGTCATCACTATAGGTAAAAGCATTCATGACAGGTTGTATGATAAGTCAAATGTCATCCTGAAAACTGAAAAGTCTCTGCAGCTGTTGACAAGACAAGACTTAGGCCCTCATTCCAACCCTGGCGGTCTCTGACCGCCAGGGCGGAGGGCAGCGGAAGCACCGCCAACAGGCTGGCGGTGCTTCCAGGGCTATTCCGCCGCGGTCAGAAAAGGGGAACCGGCGGTTTCCCACCGGTTTTCCCCTGGCCCAGGGAATCCTCCATGGTGGCGCTGCTTGCAGCGCCGCCATGGGGATTCCGACCCCCTTCCCGCCAGCCTGTTTCTGGCGGTTTTCACCACCAGAACCAGGATGGTGGGAACGGGTGTCGTGGGGCCCCTGGGGGCCCCTGCACTGCCCATGCCACTAGCATGGGCAGTGCAGGGGCCCCCTAACAGGGCCCCATACAGATTTTCACTGTCTGCTTTGCAGACAGTGAAAATCGCGACGGGTGCCACTGCACCCGTCGCACCCCTGCAACTCCGCCGGCTCCATTCGGAGCCGGCTTCCTCGTTGCAGGGGCTTTCCCGCTGGGCTGGCGGGCGGCCTTTTGGCGGTCGCCCGCCGGCCCAGCGGGAAAGCCAGAATGGCCGCCGCGGTCTTTTGACCGCAGAGCGGGTAAATGGCGGTAACCGCGGTCAGAATGACCGCCTTAGTGCCTGATTTAGATTGGGTTACTCCATCACAAGGGTGACGGATATCCCATCCACAAAAACATCAATCCAATTATTTTCTATAGGATTTATATTTTGGCAGATTGGATTTCCCTCACCGTTGAGATAGAGTAACCCATCTGCTGAAATCTAAATCAATTTTTTAGTCTTTTATATCCACATAGACCAACACGTGTAGAAAAGGTTGTAATGTACCTGCAATTCTCCTTGAATTCCAACTGATAGTATCCTTTATTTATATCAAGGCTAGAGAAGAGTTTTGCACCATTCAACTGAGTTATCATGTCAGCAATGTGCTGACCTAGATCTCATTCTCTTTCAATTGCCTTGTTAGCTTGAAGCATATCCACACATATGCGTACACCTCCTTCGTTGTCCTTTTTGGGTTTTGCGACTATGGGAGAAACCCATGATGCTGGACCAGTGGAATGCTCAAAGATATCATCTTTAAGCAATGATTTGAGTTTCTTTTCAACAGCTTCTCATAAATGAAATGAAATTCTTCTGTGTCGTTATGCAATAGGACAGACATCCTCACTGATATACAATTCTACTTTCATACTCTTAAGTTTTCCTAACCCAGTGGTTCTCAACCTTTTGGCTGCTGTGGGTGGACCCCCACAATTATTACAGGAACCCAGGGACCGCCAATGAATGACTTTAGGAATACGGGGAACTTCGCTGAGTCATTACTTGAAGCAGGAGACCCCTAGCTTGAGCATTTTCAACGGTTTGAACCACAAAACAACATACAAAAAATAAAGACACAAACATTTTTCTAAGAAATAAACATTTAATCATTTATTTAATTCACAAATGTATGAAAAAATAACAATTTAACTGGGAAGATTTAACCTTTCAGTAAGTTCAAATGAGGCCACCAGTCGAGGACCCCAACTTAATTTTTAGGCTCCAACCATTCCTTCCTTGACATTTATAGAACATTTTAAAATGTTCAAATTCACATTTTGCTTTTCTCAAAATGTATATACCCTTTTTTTGAACTGGTAATATTTTTTAATTTTCTGAGCATTCGTGGACCCCCTGTGTAAGCTTCATGGACCCCCAGGGGTTGGAGACCACAGGATGGGAACCACTGTACTAGCCCGTGAAACAAAAAAGGGAAATGACTTACTATTTTGAAATGAGCATTCATGTTGTAGTTCACTAAGATCAGTCCCATATCAGCAGCTGTGCTATAACAGAGTAACAGGCACTTCATGCTGAACCTTGAAGCATATGAGTGGGCGCTTGCAGCTTTGTCTTGTTGTATTTCATCGTCGCTACAATTGAACCTTGACTTTTCAATGGCGTCAATGCAGTCCATGTATATCTTTTCATTTTCAAAGACATTAGTCGTGGCAATGGAGATAGCTCATTAAATTTCTCCTCAGGCATAATGTTTATCAATGCCCCTCTGTTGATATTAAACGGTATTGAACAACCATTTACTTTCAGTGTAATTTTCGGACAATGTTTGAATGACTTTGGTGCTTTTCCATGTTCTCTTATCTTGACTGGTATTTTCCTTCACATACGGCCAGTCCAACATGCACACATTTTTCTGAGGTAAGAATCGACATTGCACAACCAATCTTCTTCACTTACACTTGATATTAATACTGAATAACTTTTTGAGAATGATTTAGATGATGATCGACTTCATTTGGTGTTGACTTGTCTTAGCTGGTGTTGTTGCTTGGTCTTGAGGACGTGCGTCAAAATCTGCTTCTGGAACATTCGGGGAGCCATTTTGTCTTCTCACCGTGATGCACTTACTATTTACTTTGCCTTGCAAACCATTACAAAATGGTTATCCTTCCCACAGCCTTTGCAAATTTTTCCATTGGCAGGACATTTACCTTCATGTGGAAACGAAAATCCACAATGGAAACACACCTAATTTTTCTGTGTCCTTCAGCTTTATGCTTCTGCCTGCTTTTCATGTTCACGACTGACTCACTTTGGGCACCTCTGGCCTCCATGTCAGCAGTTTGTCAATCTGCACACTCTCAAGGTCTGGCAGCAATGAGAACTCACTCCAGACTAAGAATTTCTCTCAGCATTGTTCATCTCATTGAATCTGACAAGCATCCGTCAATGACTTGAAGACCTGTTGCTTCCTCTTCAATACATTAATTGAATCTAAAGTGTTTATGAATGTATCCAGCCTCTCAACAAATTAATCTATGGGTCAGCAACATGTTGTCATTCTTGACTGAAAACGTACCTTTCGTAATTTACTTTTGGTGTTGGATTGAACATGAGATTCGAGACTTCTTTAATTTGACAGTACGTAACTTCATCAGCTCGGGTATTTTCTTTATGACTTCTTTTACGCCTTCACCAGCAAGATTCTTGAGGTATTTGATAATCTTCTTGTTATCTGTTTCTTCTAGTGCATCAATTAAATCATCAAATGTCTTTATCCAAGCCATCTATTTGTTGCAAATATTCTGCTTTTTGGCAGTGGCGGTTTTAGGAAGGCAGCAGCAGTATAACTGTTTATGGGGTTGGCTGACACTGAAAATGGAGTTCTCTCCGATATTGTCTGTTGTCCACTAGGGCCCACTTCTTCTGTGCCATCTCTAAGGCCCTGTGACATGCTGGCCACTGGGTCATCTTGAACAGTCTGCAGAGCTGCTGTCGCATAGGCTCTCATTATCTTAATGAGACTACTGGATTTTGAGCAGCAAGATCGTCCATGATGTGGGGGACTGAGTCTGACCCACGGTGGATGACACTTGCCACTCCAAATCCAGGCTTTGCTCCGGCTAACTAGCAGTGCCTCATCTCTCCCGAATGGTAGAGATGATTGGGCAGCCGAGCGCATGACATTTCTGTACTTCTCAGGGAAGTCGTGGTCACTCAGGTCACAACCGGTTCTCTCATACAGAGTACAGTTTCATATATAAATGACAATAAAGGCAGTGTAAGTTTTAAAGATTGGTTTAATAAAACGACTGCATTTTGGATAGAAAAGTATGAACTGCAAAAACCAGAACTACACAACATAGTAATATTAAAATAGTAATGATGAGAGTGAAGCTCAAGAATAAGGCTATCATAGAACCGCTAGATTATTTGTCTCTCTAAATTATATTTCGAGCACAGCATGTTAAGCTTTAAGCCTGCCTTTCAGGTTCCCCCTGGAGGACATCGACCCTCATACCTGAGCAAAGCCCTGTAATCTGCATCAGCATCTGCAACGGGACATTCAGCATACAGTTGTGGTTCCCTGGCTGGAATCTCCCTCTTGACGTGTACTAGGACTAGAAAGTGTTTTTATAACTAACACGCAGATGTTCTAAGAAAATGTCCCTACGTAAGGATGTGTATTTTCTACGAATGCTGGAGACTAAACTTCTACCACGTTTACCGGCAATGTACAAGACTGTAGCCTTGACTGAAGCACAGAGCGATCAAGAATGCATTATTTGAGAACACAGTGCTGAACTAAGCTAAACAGTGTGATAGAAGAAATTAAAACAAGACCGTAAAAACTGGTTATTGTAAAATAAGCTGAATAAAATATATCTAGGGCAAAGTGCACAGCGGCCTAGGATGTGAAACTAACGTGCATGGAGCTATACTTAAAATGGCTACACAACACTGCGACCTCTTTGTTGGGCTACATTGGAGCCCTTCACTTTTTCTGGAGACCTCCAGAGTTGCGCTGAGCCACCACCTGGCAGCTTTGATGGTGTACCATTTTAAGTGTTGGACAGCTCAGTAAGCACAACCCCTGTGCTTCTTCTTGGGTCTCCTCACCTGCAGCTGAAGTCGTAGAGCCTCTCCTTCTCGAGGTTTGGTAAGTGTAACCACAGTTTGTTTTATTATCAATTATTCTGCCAGCTAGTGCTTTTATGTATCTTACTAAGATTTGACTATGGTAACTTCATTGCTCTTTTTTTACATCTGTGTGTAGCCGCCTTTAGAGTTATCACTCCATACACTGTGTAGCTTTATGTTGTGTAGTACCCTGGTGCCTCTCTTTATGGCCTTGCTAGAACGTTCTTGGCCAATGATATGTGGACTTCTCAGTGATGCTTTCTTTCTCTTCAAATGCTTCGCGCTGGCTGGAGCTGCGCTTTGACTCCACATGCGCCAAATGTGGACTCTGCATTTTGACTGAGGGACAAGTGGCATGCCTGAGCAGTTTGCTTGGAGCACAGCAAACTGCTTGGGAGAGCACTGCTGATATTTGGGTTACTTATCCCCATCTCATCGCCAGTTGTAGCATCTCTCTCAGCCAGAGTACCCGCCAAAAATTATGCCACACACAGAGCTGTATATTACACCTCTTTATTTGTCTGGGTGTAATTGCAAACTCAAAAACCTGCCTTCAGGAGCCAAGAGACTTCTGTCATTCCATACTCACACGACAATACATCTGGTAGTTTTCACCCAGACCCTGAGGGCAAGAGGGTTTAATTTTTTTTGTTATCTCTTCTGTCCCAAGCAGCAATAAGCCTTAGCAATGCAATGGGTCTTGCATTTGCTTGAGTTAAAGCTATTAGCATTATAAACTCCTAACCAGACTTTTCTTGCCACATAAATTAAAAATGAAAAGTAATACAGATTCACATATGCGATCCGATTTAAAGTGCCACCGCATCAGCATGAAGCAGCAGACAAAAGGAAAAAGAAGTTAGTTCGCAGTCAAACGTATTGGCAAAAGTGCAATTAGCCATGTAACAGGGGCGATGTCCAAGGGGGTAACTATACCCCCCCAAGAAGGGACAAACGTAAAGCATTTACCAACTAAAATAAAGGATTTTTGAAGGCCAAGCTCATGAACGAGTGATGGGCCTGTGGTGGGTGTGGTGAAAGGCCAGATACATACTAACACGTTGGAAAAGCAGCGCTTGCATGCACTGTGCTCGACCTAAAATGTGGAGTAGACAGTTTGAGGTACATTGACTGACAACCCAAAATCCAATAGGCTGTCAGTCTAAAGCACTGATACTCAAAGTACGGCCCTCCTGACCTTTAAAAGCAGCCCCTGGTCAATAGCAGCAATGGGCTGCTATTTACCTAACTCAGCACTAGCATACAAAGATGTCACATAAACAGGCAATCATTTATTTAAAGTTTAACGAAGTAAAGGAAAGGAACACCTTCATTTCAAAGATATCTTACAGCAAAAATCACTTAAAAATCAAAAACGGGTCCTTTTATTTACAAGCAGAACCGTTTCACCTCAGTACATCGGATTATAGATGTGCATTCAGAAGTATTTCTTTTTTAAAGTGATAGTTTCAAAAATGGATTTAGGAGCAATCACCCCCCACAATGAGACCAGTGAACTACGACGCAAGCCAGTTGTTACGTGCATTCTTTGGGTGGCCTGGGTTCTTATTATACATGAACACCATTTTAGTTTATTAAACCAAACACAGGACGTTTTGTATGGAGCACATCCTGACATCGTGTATTTTAAGGCCCTCTTATATGTGAAAATGAAAAACACGGAGTGCTATAGAAATAAAACAATTGACTAGAACCACACAATTTGGTTAAGTGGGGAAGCTGGGATTAATCCTAGGTTTTCTTGTTACACGTGCAGTTCAGCCACTAAATGTTTGTGCTTTGCTTCCCCTACACCCTCCTTACCGACAACCCGCCTCTACCTCCCACGCTGCCCCCCAAATCCCTCACTGCTGGCATTAATGTGGCCCTCGCTCACATCGCAGACCAAAGATTTTGGCCCCTTGGAAAATGTTTGTGAGTACCCATGGTCTAAAGTTTCTGCAGCAGAGCCAGCAAATGCTTCTTCGTCAGAAACATGGCACTTTCTCGACTCTAAATGGAGGAGCGAATTCACGTTTCCACGAGTTTGTGGAACAGGAAATCCCATACTTTTTTTGTCACACTCTAAAGCAGGCCCTGAGCCTTTAGCATACATTTGACTGGAATTGTCCCATCTGCAATGTTCTTGCGACTATGAACTTTTTAATCCAAAGTAATCAGCTACCATCTCTCTAATCCAATCATGAGAATGCAAACTCTTTTCATTATCGTTAACAAATACCTAAACCTGATGTTCTGTCTTCTCCAATATTGCTAATTTCTCTTTTTATCTGTCCCGTAAAGTTTTCTTTGGCCTCCATCCTTCATGCATATTAATTTCCACAATAGTCTGTATCTGTATAATTTATCCGTACTCCATATGTGTCTTTTTATTTCTAATTTCTTACACCCAGCAGTCTTATGACCGACTTCTGATGTACAGCCAACAGTCTACGATTGCCCTCACTGCATAAAAGATTCCTGACTTGTACGCTGCCTTCTGAAAGCCGAGCTGCAACTGAAGGTTGTGACACTTACATATGCGCAGAGGAATGGTGTAAATAGGCAATTAACAAATGTCTCATAGCAGGGCCGAACAGCAGCCAAAAGCTGAGATTATTCCTGCGTCTGCTGAGTTTGGCAGCGGAACCTGTGACTTTTTCTTGAAGCACGCTATCAGCTGCCATATGCAACCTAAAGCCCATACTCTATGCTGCTATGCTGTTGGTCCTCTGAAGAAGCAGTGGAGTGCACAGTGATGTAGGTTTCCCACGTCTGCAGACAAAATACAAAAAAATGAACTATGTATACATTTAATAATAGTAGTTGAAAAGCACAGAGCTGTAGGCGTTGGTGAACAGTAAAGAATTGTGTATTGCCTCCAGCGAGGCTCATGCAAAACATGCCACTTTTGCATGATATTAAGTGTTGTACAAAGAAGAGCCAGCGGTGTCTAGTGTGAAATGACCGATTGAGGTATCCCCCCAAGTTCAAAGTTCTGAGAGGACAGCCAGCCAATGTTCAGCCACAAAATGGGTAATTCCATGGAAAATGCATGTTAATCTTGTGAATATTGCATGGTATACTACTGTTTGTGCACACTTTTATTTGGTGCTAGGATTTCACACAAAGGCAGATAATAGTAGATTAATGGATCTGGCTCTGTGTGGGATGCTTAGGGTGTTTGTACTGTTTTCGCCCTTTTAAACCCCCTTCCATACACTCCTGAGGTTGGCTAGTCATGATGCAAGTTCATTTTGGCACTTTGCTCGTGTCAACCGCCGGTGCAAAATACCTTTTGTGTTGATCAATGTTACCATTTGCACTGCTTTGCATTATGAAATGTCGCTTTGCACTGCATGAGAGTCCTTACTATTCAATAATGAATTTGGTGTTGGAATGTCGGTTCATATAATTGTTCCTGTAGCTTGTAATTAGTGATTTACAACGTTGTCCTAAAGTATCTTCATTAGGCACTATCTACATCTCAATATCCTCCTCTTCCCCTCTGAAACATTTTGGACTGTGTGTAGTTATGTTTGTCAGTATGACATTGCAGTGATATTGCATTCATTGTTTCTAGGTGATTGAGAGGTTAAGTCAGTTTTGTGTGGCTTCCATGAGATTAAGTGGTTGTTGGTGATAGTTCCATTGTGAGGGAGGTGGGAGTCAATGTATTTCAAAGTTCATTTGTAGCTCTTGTGGGTTTTATTCAAGCACATTAAGGTAATGTAGATTCTGGACAGGGGATTCTAGCTGATGGGTGTCTGTGTGCGCCTGTGTATATCTTTGGGCATTTTTGTTTAGAGTAATTTATATGCCTAGTCTTAGAAATGGGGTTTGTAGTTGGCAGAGGTATACACCCTTGTCCACGTAGGGACCACAATCGTAGTCAGGGTAAGTCACACACAATCCAAATTATCCTGTACCCACTATTTGGTAGCTTGGCACTGAGCAGTCAGGCTTAACGTAGAAGGCAATGTGTAAAGTATTTGTACAAGAAACCATAAAGTAACACAGTCAAAACACCACAAAACTACACCACACCAGTTTAGAAAAATATAAGATACTTATCTGGTTAATTTAAGGTCAAAACAATAAAGATTCAATAAGCACAAGTTGAGATATCACTTTTGCAAGATTAAAAAGAGTCTTAAACCTTAGAAATCAACCGTTGTCTCTTGGTTTCACAAAGTACCTGGTTTGCATCAAAAATAACACGCACAGAGACTCCAGAGGAGGAGATGCGTGGAAAAATAGGGTGTGAGTCGGATTTTTCAGCACGGCACAGAATATGTGTCATTTCTTTTCACGCTACAAGGGGCTTTGCGTCGATTTCCGGCATGCAGTCTTGGTTCCTCACTGCGATGCGGGAATCTTTATGACACCCAGGGATGATGCGTAGAAAACCTGGGCATGCTGGGCAAAGTCACAGGCATTGCGTCAATCTGGTATGGCAATGCGTTGAATTTTTTGTCGCAAAGTAGGCGATGCGTCGATTCTTCACTCGGGAAGCAAGGTTGCATCATTCCGGTTCGGCTGTGCATTGATCTAGCAGGGCTGTGCATTGAATGTCCGGTCGCAAGGCAGGCGCTGCGTCGTTTCTTCACTCAGGAAGTTGGGCTGCATCGTTCCGGTTCGGCTGTGCGGCTATTTTCTCATCGCAAGGCAGGTTGTGCATCGATTTTTGGCGCACAAGAAGTTTCCTCAAGAGCGGAATTCTTTTTGGCCCTGAGACTTCAGAAAACAGGAGGCAAGCTCAATCCAAGCCCTTGGAGAGCACTTCTCAGCAAAGTCAGAGGGTAGCGAGGCAGCAGGGCAGCAGTCCTTCTCAGCAAAACAGTCCAGATGAGTCTTTTGGGCAGCCAGGCAGTTCCTTTTGACAGGTTGCAGGTTCAGGTCCAGAAGTGTCTGATTTGGTGTGGTCAGGGAGCCAGTTTATATACCCCAAAACGCCTTTGAAGTGGGGGAGACTTCAAAGAGTGGTTTTGAAATGCACAAGGTCCCCTTTTGGTACAGGTCTGTCTGCCAGGGTCCCAGTAGGGGGTTAGGCAGTCCATTGTGTGAGAGCAGGCCACTAGCCTTTGAAATTTAAGTGTCAGGCCCTCCACCCTCCAAGCCCAGGAAGACCCATTCAGTATGCATTCGAGTGCAGGTGTGACTGAGTATCCTGTATTTGTGGTTGTCTGGGTGAAATGCACAAGAGAGCTGTCCACCAGCCCAGCCAGACATGGATTGGAGGCAGGCTGTAAGGCACAGATGGATTTTAAGTGCAGAGAAATGCTCACTTTCTAAAAGTGGCATTTCTAAAATAGTAATATAAAATCCAATATCACCAATAAGCAGGATTTTCTATTACCATTCTGGCCATACTTAATATGACTTGGTTACCCCTTTCTGATCAGAATCTGCCACTCAAACAGTATATGTGGGTAGCCCTAATACCATCCTATGAAAGGAGCAGGCCTCACTGTAGTGGAAAACCAATTTAGGAGTTTTCCACTACCAGGACATATAAACCACACATGTACATGTCCTGCCTTTTGACTACATAGCACCCTGCCCTATAGGTTACCAGGGCTTACCTTGGGGCGCCCTATATGTAGAAAAAGGGGAGTTTAGGTCTTGGCAAGTACTTTTAAATGCCAAATCGAAGAGGCAGTGAAACTGCACACAAAGGCCTTGCAATGGCAGGCCTGAGACATGGTTAAGGGGCTACTTATGTGGAAGGCACAATCAGTGCTGCAGGCCCCCTAGCATCATCCAATATACAGGCCCTGGGCACACGCATAGCACTTTACTAGACAGTTACAAGTAAATCATATATGCCAATTGGGAATGAACCAATGTCACCATCTTTAAGGGAGAGAGCATATGCACTTTAGCACCGGTTAGCAGTGGTAAAGTGTGCAGAGTCCTAAAACCAGCAAAAACAGTGTCAGAAAAGTGAAGGGAGGCAGGCAAAAAGTTGGGGGTTAACCACCCTGAGTCTGTCAGGTTTAACACCTGGCGAATACATTTAAATTCAGTCCTGGAATTAATGAATCAATTGAATTAATGTGAATAGGTCTGGGCACAGATGCTAGCCTGGTTAGCCTTTTTGGTCGAGAACAAGAAACTATAATATTTAAGTCTGCAGTGGACGAGAGTTGAAGTGACAAATTTGAAATAATTAAGTGAAATAACTTGGAGAAGAGCTTCCGTTGTGGAAATAGGTGGCATTAAATTTTTTGCTATTGGGTAATTGAAGGTTTTGGGGGATACAAAAGATTATGCTTCAATGTTCTATGGACTAAAGCCCCCAACCACATGCACAAATTTCCCATCTCTGCCATTTTCCTTTGTCCTGCAAGCTCCCCCTTTTTTTTTTTCTTTTTGCTTTCTTTCAGGGTCCACTAATTTCAGGGAATGTTTTGCCAATATAGTGTCCCTCAACCAAATATTCACTGTCAAGCCCTTTAATTGGAGAGATCTTAAACTGTCCTGTCGTCACTGTGGCTTGGCCCAATAGGCCACATAGCCCAGGTTGTGGCAGGTGGCAACATAGCTCTACACAGCGATGATGTTTACTGGCTTCCCTATGTAAAATAAGTAAATTAAGTCTAGTGACTGTGGGCAAATAATGATCCTTTGTGTTTACTTTGTTTTAATGAACACATGTGATTGCAAACATCATATGCATTGAGTTTGCAAGGACGATCTCAAATATTGGAACACCCCTGGACAGGAAACCAATAAACAGCATTCACCTTAGGTGCACCTGATGTTAAATTACCTTTAGATGATTGCAAATGTTTTTTTTTCTGTACGAAATAACCATTTTCAAATGGAGACTGGTTGCTGACTACAGAGAAACAACAATACAGCTCTGTTCCTAACTTTCTTTCCCCAACTAACTTATCTTCAACTTCTGTCCGAGGGAATACACGAGGGCAACATCACATTAAGATCTTAGAAATTGTTTCTACCGGATATTACATGGGCATCGTCTAGAACTGTGTATTCGAGAGAGTGGAGCAAGTCCTATTTTTACAGAAAATCCACCTGTAGAGGAAAACTTAGGGGCCACCTGGTTCATTGGGATTTCCATCACTGTTTATGTGACAGCACTCATTGCTGTGGGCAGATCCACTGAAGCCAAGAAATGGAAACCTAAGCTGGAGCCCCAGTGCTTGGAAAAGACCTCCATCAAAGCAGAACGGCCTGGATCCTGTTACTCCTAACTTTTCATATTGCCCATTTCTTCAAGGGTAGGACTCAGCTAAATAACTTGCTGAAGCTCTGGAGTTCTGCTGGTCTGCTGCTGCTGCTGATGTATCCTATACAGAAACCCACAATCAGCATGTGTAGTGTGGCAGTATGGAGAAGTGAACACAAACCACTAAAGAGTCCTATCGATCCCTTACCAAAGACAAGAGTACGACTACCCAATAATCCAAAACTTACAAGTGCAGGTTAGCTGTGGGGTCACTCTGCCAGGAGAGCACATGCTATTCCTGTGCCAATATTAGCTTTGTGTTCTTCATGTGTCTTTGTGAGAACCCAACTTGTGTGAGTGATAACACGTCCCAATCTAGTTAATTTATTCACTCTGGGACTCATTTTAGGCCAATTAATCTTTTGACCCTGATTGAAGACACCTTAGGACGAGATAACTAATCAACATGTCAATCAACAAGTCAATAACGTTATCAATAAGACTCAGAAACCACCATGACCTTTCAGTCATGAATAACCACACCAGTTTAGTACGATTTTATGATGTTTATTCCCTATTAATTACAATTCTACTAGTAAGTTTATTAGTCTCAAAACCATGAAACACATCAGCATTGTCATAATATGGCAACTCAAATAAGATTTCATCAAAGCAAAGATCACGAACATTAGAACATAACACAACGTCAACATAGGTTAACCTTAGCAGAGTATCATTAGCGCATTATTCAACAAAGCACTGATTCAGTCATTTGTCTATTTGCGTCCGTTTAGTGAACCCCTTAACTAACCTCGAATTAGCATTGGCATGTTGGGCTTCATGCAAAACAATTTGGTAACACAAATTTAGAAAACCATCTAACTATGGACTCTGTAAAAAGAAGCACTTGGTACCTAGAAAGGAAAGGCAAACAGACAATTACAATTTCATCATCATATAGTTACCCTCCGTAATGGGTCAGCATACAGAGTCAGTCTTCGTCCTCAGGACATAAGTTGATTCGCCATCAGCCAGGGAATTCAGAAAGACGGGTAAGAAGGGACACTTCCCTCATAAGGAGGAGAAGTATAGAACGGGCAAGATAAGGGCGAGGATGGTTTGAAGAACCAAACAGCAAACTCTCTATGCAGAGTGACAAAGTGTCTGGGTCATAGCACAAGTTTGCAATGGCATCTCCTAATGGCTCCTCGTTCAAAGGTTTTTATCCCTTTTCTGTTGTACAGTCCCCTAATTTCTGATTGGGTAGGGTTGGCACCCCACTATCTCCATCCAATGGGTTTCCATGGTGCTATCAAATTTGTCACCCCATAACAGTTCTCACGTAGTTTATTGGCTCTTGTGATTGACGTCTCCAGCGGGTAGAATGTCCGGTATGATTTCATACTCTCGTGGTCCTCTCGCATCCTCAGTCAGTAGGTCCATTGTCTGTACCGCTTTAGGCGACCTTGTACCTGTAACTAGTCTACACTGTTGCATTAGGCAAAAATGTTTCCTTGAGCAAGTCGAATTTCATGAGAACAGATCTACTACGGTTACACTCATCTTTTAGCTTTGGAAAAGTACGAGTACATGTCCTTCAGCAAGTCAGCACACTGTACGTTAGAAAAACACAGTTAATATGAAACCGGGCAGCTAGGCCTCGACTCATGCTAACTAAGTCCTAATGATTTATTAGCAAAACCTTGACATATAACTCTTAATATTAGTGCAAAATCATACATTAACGTATCATTATTTCATTATTAGTCATCTTCATTAATCATTGTATACATTGGTGGCCACTCCCCCGTGGGCACATTTCAAGCGCATGTTTAGCAAAAACACATCAATAAATTTTTTATGTGGCATTATTATGCATTAGTTCATAAACATTTCATGTTAATTTTGAGTATAAAAGCTACGCTCCCTCAGTCCCTCCTCTGATGACACTTGTCATCACACAAAAGCTTTCCCTTCACAACCTTTCACTTCTTAGTCCGCGCATTTCATATTCTTCTCCCCTTCTTGATTTTTCCCAAATTTCTTTGAACATTTTCTCCTTTTTCTTTTCCTCTTTACTTTTATTGTGTTTTGCCAATTTTCTTTTAATTCTTTTACTAATTTTGCAAGATAACCATAGTCCGAATAAACAAGCTAGAACAATCAAAATACCCCCTATTATTTTTGCAAGTATCCCATTCCAAATACTACTAAACCAATTCCCTACTTTAGTAATTCCCTTTCCATCCTTTTCCCAAACACCAGGTTCCTTCAGCTCCTTCAAATCTGTACTGTCTCTTGTTAGGTTAGTAAGCATACCCCTAATCTTATTACTATTGTCTGGAATAAATGCACAACAGTTGCGCTCATTAGGCATCTTACAGACTCCGCCACTCTTCGCTAAAAGAATGTCTAAAGCAAGCTGCTTTTGAAGAGTCATAGCCCTCTCCGAAGCAAGTTCAGTATCCATCAGGAGTATAGCCCCTGTGAAGTTTGTCAGCATGTTATCCACAATAGTGGACAACTTTCGAATCTTTATGGAGTTTAAGATAACCCCTACTGAAAGAATTATGGCTCCAAATATATCACCTACGACAGCAGCCGCTGTCTCTCTCTTTTGTCTAGTATGATGTAATTCAGACAGTTTAGGAAGTTGCTTTAAGTCATCAATTTGGTAGATATTTGGGAAAACTATTCCCAAATAACATGTACCATACCATCCCTTTGGAAGACGGTAATAAGCATTAAGTCCACATATATAATAGATCCCAGGGATCGCTGGATCCTGTCCATTTAACATGAACGTCCATTTACTCTGAAACAAAATCACATGTCTGCATTCACTCGTTCCCACAAATAAAGTGTCATGATCAGATTTTGGCCTATATATACAAAGCTTTCCTACGTGTAATGCATCTATAGCTAATTTTCCCTGTGTCTTTATTGCACTATAAGCATAATCATTTGCAAACGTTCGTTTTTCTAATCCATTTTCTAGCCTTTCCATTAATGCTTCTCTTCTATCATCAGTGTGATCTAAGAAGCTTTTCTCTACAGGCGTTAGTAAGCAGGTTAGATCATTGCGGTGCACATAAGCTGTCCCAAATGTCAGTGTCGGCTCAAAGAAACCCCTAACTATTTTTATGCTATGTTCCTTAGCTAATTTATTTAGAAACTCAATTACAGGCACAAAGGAAAACACTACATCTAGGTTAGAATAGAAGCATTGGATATGTTCTTGATCATAGAATCTTGTTAATAGCAAACTACAGCTTATTCCGTAGGTAAGCGACAAACTATGGTAAGTAACCCCTTCTTGTACTGACAAAGGAATCTTTGTGCACACATAGCAATTTTTCTCATCCATTGTGTCAACATGCTCATTCAGCAAGCAATAGAAGACATTATTAGATAGTTCCCTTTTCGAATTTGTTCCCTCATGCAAATACTTCGTATCCTGCTCAAACCTCTCCCATGGTGTTAGTGTAGCAGTCTCAGGAGTTGAAACATTGTTAGTCGCATTCTTATCCAGCAATGGCATTCCCACAATCACACCTATAGTTATTATTGCACATTCAATACCCAAAATAACACTCAACCAACCAAGCATCCTCCTCCTATCATTATTATTTCTAGTGTTACTCATGATCTGTAAAGAATCAGAGAGCAGAATAAGATAAAGCAAACAATCAACTTGAGAATGATATAAAAGCTTCTTTATTTTCTTTTTTTTTTTCTTGTGCAAAGTCTCTATCTTGGCAAGTATTTACAGCGTTTCACTCACTCCCAGGACCCTTTGTCAAATCAGGTTAGCAGCTTGTCATAATCGGTTTTTCAGAGTCAATTCAGGTTAACAGTGTCACATCCGGTAATTTATCAGTCTCTTTTCTCAGGTTCTTTTCTCTATTTGTTTAATTTCAGCTTTATCACAGTCTCTTTCCGTGGTTGAATTCAGGTACCGTAGTATTGTCCTGGGATTTCTCGATCAAAACAGAAAGCCAAGAATTCTTGTTGCCATTCAACTGATGTTGCATACGCCCATTCAGGACCTGCGTACCTACTGTTTGCAACTCTGTTTCTTTTCAGTCTGCAATCACCCTGTAACTCTCCTTCACTGAGATCTTCTTTCCTGGTTGTGTCGACTTCTTCCTCTATTGTTTTGTTAGGGATCACTTTCTCCCTTGCAGCTTGTGGCTCCAGCCAGTTATCTCCTTTAAGTGTTTTCTTTCCGCTCGGCCTTTCAGGATGTTGAACAGTGCCCTCCTCTTGTGCAATGGTGTTTTCTCTTGATGTACCTGCAAGCGGCTCAGGAGGAGTCGGAACACTTTGACCTCCTTCTGCCTCACCTCCTTCGCCTTCAGGGTCTGTCAAAGGCTCAACTTCGAACCCGTATCCATCTGCTTCTGGGAGAACCTCTCTTTGCGTCTGTGCCCCTGATGCCTCAGCTGAGATAGGCTCACTGTCACCCCTCTGGATCTCGTTTGCTGTTTGAGTGACTAAGCCGTCTCCAACAGGCTCTCCTTCAGTCTCAGTTTCCCTCTGATTACTCTCTGGCCCCGAGACTTCCTTCTCTGCAGCTGTTGTTTTTGACAACTCAAGTTCCTCATCAGTTGGACACGTCACCTTCTTTGTGTGACTGGCATGGATCCAGTTTGGAAGTCCTGTACATTTCACAGCAGTAGTAGCTGTCAGTATTACTTGATATGGCCCCTTCCAACGTGGCTCCAAACACGACTTCCTCACGTGTTTCTTGACAACAACCCAGTCACCGGCTTTCAGGGTGTGACCTGGCTCACTTATCGGTGGCAATGTGGTAGCTTGGACCTGGTGAGAGAAAGAGCAGACCACGTCAGCCAGACCCTTGCAGTAGTCCAACACCATATCATACGTGATATTCACAAGAACATTTGCAGGCACTGCGGGCAATCTCATAGCTCGGCCCATAAGAATTTCAAGAGGAGACAGTCCTGTTTTCTTGTCGGGTGTGTTTCTCATTGACATCAGCACTAAGGGCAATGCATCTGGCCATTTCAAATTGGTAGCTGCGCACATTTTTGCCATTCTCGACTTCAAGGTACCATTCATCTGCTCCACTAGTCCTGATGCTTCAGGGCGATAGCTACAGTGCAACTTCTGTTCAATGTTCAATGCAGCACACAAGAGCTTAATCACCTCATTGTTGAAGTGTCTTCCCCTATCTGATTCTAAAGAGATCAGAAACCCGAAACGTGGTATTAACTCCCTAAGCAGCAGCTTCGCTACTGTGAGACTGTCATTTCTACGTGTAGGGTAAGCTTCAATCCAGTGACTGAAAATGCACACAATCACCAACACGTACCTCAGGCTTCCACACACAGGCATCTCAATGAAATCCATCTGCATTCTGCTAAATGGACCTCCTGCTCTCCCAATGTGGCTCAAATTTACCACGGTCCCTTTCCCCGCATTCATCTGCTGACAGATGATGCACCTGTGACAGATTACTTATGCAGCTTGTCTGAATTTTGGATTGAACCAGTCGACTTTGAATAACCTGATCATTGCGTCTCTCCCAACATGTGCTTGACCATGGTAAAACCTCACAAACTGTGACAAAAGGCTGTTTGGCAAAACCATTTTCCCCTCCTCTGAAACCCATAAATCATCGGATCTTTGTACACATTGCATTTTGAGCCAAGAACGTTTCTCCTCTTTACTGGCACGTCCCTGCAACGATTTTAACTCATCTAGTGTGTCAACCACCCTTAATGCATACCCTGAGCATGTTTCATTTTCAGTTTAAGGTAACAATTCCCATTGGTCTTGAAACGATAAACAGTTCAATGCACAAAACCTTGCGACCTGATCTGCATATCCATTTCCCATTGACACAAAGTCTTGTGATTTAACATGAGCACTGCATTTCACCATGGCAATTTCAAGAGGTAACTGAATCACGTGTAACAAATCCTTAATTTTCTCGCCATTTTTCACTGGTGAACCAGAAGAGGTCAGGAAACCCCTCTGTGACCAGAGCTGGCCAAAATCATGTACAATTCCAAATCTGTATCTGCTGTCCGTATAGATAGTGACTTTCAGGTTCTCAGCTGCGTGGCATGCCCTAGTAAGAGAAATTAATTCAGACACTTGAACAGAGTATACTCTTTCGAGCAAGGATGCTTCTAAGATACCAGTGATTGTACATACAGCATATCCAGCTCTCAGTACTCCCACTGAGTCTCTCAGGCATGAACCATCAACAAAGATAATGTTATCATTTTCTTCCAATTGGGTATCTTTAATGTTGGGTATCGGTTTGGTGCACAGATCTGTTACCTCAAGACAATCATGTTCTACCTCCTCAGCATCATCAATGTTTGCATTTTCAATAGGAAGCAAAGTTGCCGGGTTCAACACAGTACATCTTTTCAGAGACACATTTGGTGACCCCAGTATAATTGTCTCATATTTACTTAGGCGTGCATTTGTCATATGCTGCGTCTTCGTTCGGGTTAACAGATGTGGGACCATTACTGTTAAAGGATGTCCCATCACTATACCTTCACACTGAGTGAGGCTTTGACCAACTGCTGCAAATGCACTCAAACAACCCGGTAAGGCTGCTGCGACTGGGTCCAAAGTAGCTGAAAAATATGCTACTGGGCGGTTTGCAGCTCCATGGACCTGTGTCAGGACAGACAAAGAACAAGCATCACGTTCATGGCAAAACAGTACAAAAGGCTTTGTGTAATCAGGCATACCTAAAGCTGGTGCCCTGCACATGCTTTCCCTCAGTTCCATGAATGCCTTCATCTCTTTCTCAGACATGGTTATGGCACCCGGGCCATCCTGAATCTCCTTGACAGTCAATCTCACCAAAGGTTTAGAGATAATCGAAAAGTTGGGAATCCACTGACGACAGTAGCCCACCATTCTCAAAAACATCCTGACGTCTCTCTTGGTTGTCTGGGGATTCATCTGCAATATGGCTGTCACCCTTTCTTTGGATATTTTCCTCAACCCTTTTTCAATCAGGTGACCTAAGTACTTCACCTCTTTCTGACAATATTGCAGCTTCTTTGGGGACACTTTGGGGGTCATTCAGACCCCGGCGGGAACCGCCGAATGACCGCACCGTGGTCAAAAGACCGCGGCGGCTATTCTGTGTTTCCCGCTGGGCTGGCGGGCGACCGCCAGAAGGCCGCCCGCCAGCCCAGCGGGAAACCCCTTCCCACGAGGAAGCCGGCTCCGAATGGAGCCGGCAGAGTGGGAAGGGTGCGACGGGTGCAGTAGCACCCGTCGCGAATTTCAGTGTCTGCTATGCAGACACTGAAATTCAAAGTGGGGCCCGCTTACGGGGGCCCCTGCAGTGCCCATGCCATTGGCATGGGCACTGCAGGGGCCCCCAGGGGCCCTACGACACCACTCACCGCCATCCTGTTCCTGGCGGTCGGAACCGCCAGGAACAGGATGGCGGTGAGGGGGTCGGAATCCCCCATGGCGGCGCAGCAAGCTGCGCCGCCATGGGGGATTCCCCTGGGCAGCGGAAAGTCGGCGGTACACAGCCGACTTTCCGTTTCTGACCGCGGCTGTACCGCCGCGGTCAGAATGCCCAAAGGAGCACCGCCAGCCTGTTGGCGGTGCTCCCGCGGACCCCGGCCCTGGCGGTATTTACCGCCAGGGTCGGAATCACCCCCTTTATGTCCATTCTTTCCCAAATGATTCAGTAAGGCAATGGTATCGTACCTGCAGTCATCTTTTGTTTTGGACGCAATCAATAAATCATCAATGTACTGTACTAGAGTCAAACTGAAAGGCAATTCTAATGATTCCAAGTCCTTCTTCAATATCTGATTGAAGATGGAAAGTGATTCAGAAAACCCTTGAGGAATTCGACACCAACTGTAAACCTTGTCCAAGAATTTGAAACTGAAAAGAAATTGGCTATCCTCATGAAGAGGCACCAAAAAGAATGCTTGAGACAGGTCCACAACTGTGAACCACTCTGCATCACACGGAACCTGAAACATAATCACTGCTGGATTTGGCACTATGGGGCAACATTTTACCACAATCTCGTTGATTTTTCTCAAGTCTTGAACAATTCGAACTTTCCCACAACGCTTTTTCAGACCCATTATTGGTGAATTACACGAGCTGCTCATCACTTCTTTTAAGACCCCTTGCTTTATAAAGTCTGCAATTATCTGTGTCACCTGTATAAGGACATCTTGTGGCATGTGGTACTGCGGTACCTGGGGAAACACTGCATTCGGCTTAACCTCTACTTTGACTGGTTCTACTCCTTTTATTAGTCCCACTTCTTTTCCTGTCAGGTCCCACACCTTTTCTGTCACTGTTCCTTGTAATTCGGCTGGTAAGTCAGTCACTGTGAACATCGGGAATAATGTTATCAAAGGGTACTCCTCATTTGCGGTCTCCGTCTCTGGCTCCGAGATCTGACCATCGTCCCCTTCATCATCACTGTTTGTCTGCACTTCAATCCCTTCATTGGAACAGATAATCGAACACCTTGTCTTACACAGTAAGTCTCTTCCCAGTAGGGATACGGGACTCGAGTCACAGACTACAAATCTATGTAATCCCTGGAAGGTACCAATCTCAACTTGGACCGGATCTGTAATCGGATTTGTCAGGAACTGATTTGCTACTCCTACCACCCTTATGGTACTCCCCGAAAGTGGTAATTTCGGAACCTCTGCACTTCTGACTGTAGAGCGTGTAGCTCCTGTATCAACTAGGAACGAAACCTTATGACCCATCACCTTTCCTTCTCCATAAGGACCCCTCTGATCTCTTTCTAGGGACGCTGCAAGCCTGCACTCCTCGCTATCTGAACAATCATCCGACCATTCATCATTTATTCCATCCTCACCACGCAATGGGAACTGCTGTACTGTATTATTTTGACTCATTGTTTGACCTGTGACCTGCGAGGAAGCATCACCTTTTGCTGTCCCATTGGAGCTAATGGTATCTGCATTTGCTGTCTAGGTACCATGGGAATCTGCTGCTGTACCTGCTGCATCTGTGCTGGGTGAACACGTGGCATTTACATTTGTTGCATGGGTTGAAGGCCCTGCATCTGCACCATGTTATTCTGGAAATTCGGATTTTGACCTCTCACTTTTGGACCCCTCACATTTTGAAATGTACAGACATCATTGCTTTGTTGAACAACACCATCCTGCACCACCATTGGGCACTCCCGTTTCCAGTGCCCCACACCCCCGCACGTGTGACATGGTGACATCTTTTTCATCCCCTGCACATCATTTTGAACCACAACGGTATTCATATCTGGACCACGGTTCACAAAACCTCCTCGATCTCGTCCTCTTGGTTGTGCCTGAAACATTCCATTTCCCTGCGGTTGTTGCTGTACCATCTGCTGTATTCCATTTCCCTGCATCCCTGCTTGTGCTGCCTTAATTTGCATCATCATCACTTTCTCCTTCAACTTCCTCTGTTTCAGCTCAATCTCGTCACTACAGTATTTTGCATACTGCTACACCTCATCAATCAGCTTTGCTTGCCAACAGATCAAATGATTCTTAATCATCTGGCTAGTCTCTATTCTTAGCCCTTCAACAAACCTGAACGCAAGGTGATTCATGTCTTTCAGTTCTATGACCTCAGTGCCACTGTAGTGTTTGAATGCCTTCACCAACCTTTCATAGTAAGCATGTATCGACTCTTTGTCCTCCTGTGACGTTCGATCAATTTTCTGCCAATCAGTTACTTTCGGCAACACTTTCTGCTTCAAAAACTCAATCACCTTATGATAGTACCTCATCATTTCAGAAGACGGTGCTCCAGTAATCTTGTCTCTTGCCGGTTCCTCTGTCGGCCAATCCACACCCCTCTTGCACTCAAGCCATAAGTCAGCTGGGACTATGATCTCAAACAGGGTATTCAAGTCTTCCCAGAGACATTTCGCAAGCTTCACAAACCTGTCCATCTGCTGGTACCACTCTATCGACTTCTCCCTCAACCTGGGATAGTCATTTGTGAATGACAGAATGTCACCCTGGACCATGGTACATGGACTAAAACCCCTCCAGCTGTCTCTCTCATTGGTAACATTTTTATTGTCCCCGTGTCTGGTATAGCTTTCGCCTGTTTTGGTTCTGGGCCGTCACCTTTCTCTTTATCTCTCTTCTTTGCCCATCTGCCTTCCCACTTCTCTAATGCGCCCCAAATTTGAGCACTCTGCAGTATCTCTTTAAGATGAGCCTTCATTCCGGTAGATCTCAGATGATCGAAATCTTTAGGCTCAAAGTCTAACCTATAGCTCCTCTTCAAATGCTTAGTATTTTCTATGTCTATGCCATATTTGTCCGCTAGGTTTGCCAACCTCTGATGCACCCTGCTCACTTCTTTGGTTATTTTGGGGCACAGATACCTCAATTCCGCTTCCGTGTATGACTCTAATCTGTTCACCCCCATCGTTCCTTCTACTAGTTCTGTGGCTTCTACACCCAGTCTCACAAAATTCAGATATTCTTCTCTTTCTGACCTCTCTGCGGTCACTGTATTAGTCTGCGGAGTGTTGAGCTTGTCTAACCACTCATTCAATTGTTGCGCTGTTAAGCCTTGCAACAAGACATTTCCAAACTGCATCATTGGTGTCTGTGTTGTATTTGTACTCATTACCTGTGGGGTTAGTGTTCCCAACCCTGCTTGCCTCATTGTCTCCAAAGGAACCCCAATCGGACTAAAGTCCTACAAGGATCTAGACCTTTCGGCTGCCTGTCCTTCCTGTGTCATTCCCTGCAAGTTACCGATGGGCCCTCTTCTTATTGCCTCTTGGGCCATTACTCCCTGGTCACATGCACCAGGCTTAGCTTTCGCATACAGCGGTACTGGTGGACCAACAGTAATTGGCAATGATGTAGCAGCTGGTGACTGTCCAATTCCCAAACCCTGTGGAGCGTTAACTCCCACAGCTTGATTCATCATGGGTGCTGTAGCTACTGACTGCGGTCCTGTGACAGAAGTGTTATGCGGAACCACCTGTTGCTGCGGCTGAGGCAAAAGTTGTGGAGTTGGCTCAATCTGCACTAACTTTGCTCTCGTGTATACTGGATCAGGCAGTACCATCAAACTCGTAGTTGTCTCTAGTACTGGGACATCAGGATAGAGCCTCTGAATTTGTGGTGGCTGCAACTGTATCTGCGTGTCTGGTGCAGTGGGTACACTGACACCATTCTGTATCGAAAGTGTATCACATGTCTGCACTGTATTCGTGATTCCCTTATTCTGTGCCGGATCTTCAGGACCCACATTAATACTCTGTCCATTATCATTTATGGCATATGGTCCCAGGCGATCATGTAACAACTGATTAAGAAACTCTTCATCGTCTGAATCATCTGCATCTGCCCAAGACCTCCGAGTCTCCTTTGGCTTACTAGAGCCCTTGTTTGTCTTACAAGCGGCCTTCATTCCCTGTGCCTCATCTTCTTGAGTTATTGCCTGAAACATCTTAATTCCGTCAACTATTCCCCTTCTCCACATCTCGGTCTCACTAACCCATTTAGCCTCTGCTAGAGTCTTTTCCGCTCTTTTCATTCTCCTCATAAATTTCTGCTGCCTATGTTGTATGGCCATTAAATCCCAGACCGATAATGCCTCATACTGAGCTGGTCTCAGGGGCGGTCTTTGCTCACTTAGCACCCTTCGCAAATTTTCCAAAATCCTTATATTAAATGTTCCGTACTCCGGAAACGCTAAACATCCCTCCATTTCTGTTATCTTGCACCACTGCTTTAGCCAAAGACATGGTGCGACTCCCTTCTCCTCCATTACGATATAAGCCGGAGTATCCTCTGGCGGTGTAGGCTCACCCACACTTGCTGTAATGTATGTATCTCCCCTCAAGGCACACTTTAGAGCCTTGAAAAACTTCATTTTTGCGTCTTTTATTTTGTTTAGAATCTATTCAGGAAGTGACTTTAATTCCCAGAACACTCTTCGTCTACCTTCTCAACCAATTGCCTCTCACAGGCGGCTGCCAATCCGTGCGCGACCCCTCTCGGCAACTGACCTATCCCAGCGCGGCTCCAATGACGTCACACTCACACACACTGCAGCTGACAAAGTCTTGCGGCTTGTCCTCCTCACACAAAACTAATGCAATATATTGCAAGCACCTTTAACAACGAAAACCCAAATTTGCCGGTTTACTACAGGAAGGGTAACACAATCGCTTCAGAACTTTACAGAGATTTCACTTGAAGCCTTGGCCGCTACTCTCTCCTTCTCAGCTCCTGCACTCGCAAGCAGAATTCGACCCGCAAATCCTACTCTCGACTTGTCAATGGTTCGTTCTAGTGCACCTTAGAACTTGCCAAATCTCCATCGATGGTTTCACTCACACAATTGACTCAAACTCGACTTGTCAACCATGCCTGATTGACCTATTAAACTGCACAAATTACAACGTAAACCAAGTGTCTCATACACTTATCAATATACTCCGGAGTCTTAGACCACGATGGGTCCGTACATCACCAACAACCATGTGGACAATTTTTGAGCACAAAGCGCCACACTCATATGAAGTTCGCCGACTTCCCTACTCTCATACTGCGGAGTACGCCCACTCCTACTAAAACAACATTACCTGGCCTAAATTCATACAAACTTCACAGATCACCTGCAAGATGCATAAAGTGAGCAAGCGCAAATTATATTTCACACATACTAGAATGCAGAGAACATACCCAACTCACTTAGGCAAGCTCCGAGATTCCGGGAAAGTCATGGGGAGTTTAGAGACACATTATACCTCCAATTTGCATTATTTCGAAAAACACTTTTAAACAATGGTCCCTCGTCTTAGGGCCCCCAAAGGGCCAAACCGTCGCTCTGCTACCAGAACTGATAACGTGTCCCTATCTAGTTAATTTATTCACTCTGGGACTCATTTTAGCCAATGAATCTTTTGACCCTGATTGAAGACACCTTAGGACGAGATAACTAATCAACATGTCAATCAACAAGCCAATAACGTTATCAATAAGACTCAGAAACCACCATGACCTTTCAGTCATGAATAACCACACCAGTTTAGTACGATTTTATGATGTTTATTCCCTATTGATTACAATTCTACTAGTACGTTTATTAGTCTCAAAACCATGAAACACATCAGCATTGTCATAACATGGCAACTCGAATAAGATTTCATCAAAGCAAAGATCACGAACATTAGAACATAACGCAACGTCAACATAGGTTAACCTTAGCAGAGTATCATTAGCGCATTATTCAACAAAGCATTGATTCAGTCATTTGTCTATTTGCGTCCGTTTAGTGAACCCCTTAACTAACCTCGAATTAGCATTGGCATGTTGGGCTTCATGCAAAACAATTTGGTAACACAAATTTAGAAAACCATCTAACTATGGTCTCTGTCAAAAGAAGCAGTTGGTACCTAGTAAGGAAAGGCAAACAGACAATTACAATTTCATCATCGTATAGTTACCCTCCATAATGGGTCAGCATACAGAGTCAGTCTTCGTCCTCAGGACATAAGTTGATTCGCCATCAGCCAGGGAATTCAGCAAGACGGGTGAGAAGGGACACTTCCCTCATTAGGAGGAGAAGTATAGAACGGGCAAGATAAGGGCGAGGATGGTTTGAAGAACCAAACAGCAAAGTCTCTATGCAGAGTGACAAAGTGTCTGGGTCATAGCAAATGTTTGCAATGGCATCTCCTAATGGCTCCTCGTGTCAAAGGTTTTTATCCCTTTTCTGTTGTACAGTCCCCTAATTTCTGATTGGGTAGGCACCCCACTATCTCCATCCAATGGGTTTACAGTGGTGCTATCAAATTTGTCACCCCATAACAGTTCTCACTTATTGGCTCTTGTGATTGACGTCTCCAGCGGGTTGAATGTCCAGTATGATTTCATACTCTTGTGGTCCTCTCGCATCCTCAGTCAGTAGGTCCATTGTCTGTACCGGTTTAGGCGACCTTGTACCTGTAACTAGTCTACACTGTTGCTTTCGGCAAAAATGTTTCCTTGAGCAAGTCGAATTTCATGTGAACGGATCTAGTACGGTTACACTCATCTTTTAGCTTTGGAAAAGTACGAGTACATGTCCTTCAGCAAGTCAGCATACTGCACTTTAGAAAAACACATTTAATATGAAACCGGGCAGCTAGGCCTCGACTCATGCTAACTAAGGCCTAATGATTTATTAGCAAAACCTTAACATATAACTCTTAATATTAGTGCATAATCATACATTAACATATCATTATTTCATTATTAGTCAGCTTCAATAATCATTGTATACATTGGTGGCCACTCCCCATGGGCACATTTCAAGCGCATGTTTAGCAAAAATACATTAATACATTTTCCATGCGGCATTATTATGCATTAGTTCATAAACATTTCATGTTAATTTTGAGTGTAAGAGCTACGCTCCCTCATGAGCATAGACCCAAAACCGGATCCAAAAGTCCCTCAATATTGAAGGATGCTTCTCTGAGACACAAGTCGGGTTTCCCTCCTCTTGCTATGATGTGAAAGGGTCCAGCACATGGTTGGCCTGCATGCTAGATGGAACCAGGCAGCTTGAAAAGGGCATATGTGGTTCTGGCGTGTACTAGTATGTACATTTTTGCTTGTGAGTTCACACCATGATTGCCAATCTGTGTCAGTCTGCTTTCAGCTATCTGTGGTAACTAACTCTATTCCTCCAGGACGTGAAGCATTTCACCAGAAACTCTTATTATATATAGGTCAACAGATAAGCAGTATTTTACTGAATACATAATTATTGGCTGTGAACACTGAACAGTGAGAAACTGTCAGGTTGCTTCTTCCAGTCTTTGGAGTGTGATCCTTCGTCTGCCGCTCATTTTTCCACATGCTCCCTTGACGCTATCGGGTCAGGGAAGATTTTTTAAGTCAGTAATATTTGATTTCAGAAGAAACATCTGCATGTATTTAGTCCTAGTTTCCTGAGATAGTGTTTGACATTAAGAAAAGTTTGCTTGGGCTGAATATCCACAGTGATGTTTGGAAACACTAGGACCTTTCAGATTTCCTCCATTTTGGGACTGTGCTGTCCAGTATGCTTCAGCAGATAGTCATGGTATTGTAGTTAAGCAGACTTGCCATCTCGAGTGGAATTGCTTTGCCAAGTCCGTGTGGGGCTGTCACAACACAGTGCACGCGCTCCAAGGTAAAGAACCACAAAATACCTTTTGGGTGCAATCGGAGTTGAGAACCAGTCTTCAAGATGCAGCACCATGTTGGGTTCCTTAATCTTTTCAGAAAGACCTATGATTTGCACTCTATCCATTTTTGTGGCTGTCACCAATGACCAGTTTATGTGCCTGTGACTCGCCCTCTGCATCGGTGGACAGGAGTGAATTAGGGGTCGGGGTGTATCTTTGTTCCAATCCCCGTCTTCTACTAGTCTGCCAGGCTTTGAGAAGTAGGTCCTCGGGCTCAACCATCACTGTAGCACACCCCTATTCCAAGTCACCCAGGACAAATCCAAGTATGTGAGGGTTTAGGCAGCTTTGTTAGAGAGAGAGGGAAGTAGCAGTATGAAGTTGCCCAGTACGGTAACGGCCAACCAATCATGCAGTTGTTCGTCTGTCCTCCTGTTAGTTTGTGGGAGAGAGAAGGGGGTAGCTGACTGTCTTGGTCACATCTCTGAACTTGACCCAACATTGCTGAACAACTATGCAGAATGCAGGTCAGGGTTCAGGAGCCTCTCTGCCACACCTCAGCACAGGTATTCACTGCAACTGCTTTGAATGGACGAGGAACAATTGTGCAGATTAAGCAACAGCTGTCATCAGCTGAGCGAAAAGCAGTTTTAACGTGATTATAAGTGTTTTGCTCAAACACAGAGGTGACCTAGTGATGCCTTGTATGTGATTTGTCTTCCGGTACAAATTTCAAAGTGAGGACAAGCGCCCAAGGGTAAGCTGTATAAAATGAATAATTTTGCAACGATTATATAGTTTACACATCGACATATCATGTGCTATTATTCAGTTTGCTCTTTATTTGTGTCTGATTTCATTTGGTATGGGATTAATGCCAAGTCACACTATTTTAGTTGATCTGGGCTTTTCTGAACACTGTGGTGTGTATGTAGCACCCTCCCCATTAAGCTGCATATATTACAAAGAGGCTGGTGCTGTGGAGCAAAAATAAATTTTGTCACAGCACATGCATCATATTTCAATGCAAAAAAGGTTTTACAAGCGAAAGCTGAACAGCACTCATGTTTGCGCTACCTTCCCATGCAAACCTCTGCTTTTGTTGTGCGATCCCACACAAACGTGGTAAATCTGGGCCTTTGTTTTCTCGACATAACAAGACTTCAGACATTCTCAGCCAATGCCTTGCATACTTAAAAGGCCTTTCCATTAATGACTGCACCAAGGTGGCCACCATTTCTACTGTTCATGCCAAAGCTATCTATGTAATTTTTAGTATAGTTCGTAATTTTAACCTGTGTTGTTTTTCTGGACCTTCAGGTTAGGTTAATGTTAAAGAAATGTTATACACAAATTATCAAAATTGAAAATGTTTCATATTAGTGAACATAGCCAAGAGGCCTCTCAATTCTAATGATTAGTCATTACATGTACAATAAACTTGTCAATAACTGATAGAAAGATATGAAGGGGATTCGGGTAGTCTCACCCTACCATCTGCCCTTTACAACTGGCACCAAGGAAGCCCCTGAACTAATTGCACAGCAAAGGTTTAACTGTATGCGTCAAAGGGTCAATTTCTTGAAAGTACTTTTGAAGCTCACAGTCAAGTATGTAGGGGGGCTGCATGCCAACTCTGTACCACAGGAACCACCACCTCCCTGGGCCAAACTGGTGGTAAAGTGGTAGGGGAGTCCAGCGGACCTCCCCGAGGCGCCGGGGACTGCCTCCTCCCCAGCACTTTAACTAAAGTAAAGCAGGGGGTCCATTGCACACTCTCAGCCCCAGGGACCACCACCTCCCTGGGGTGAATTCTAAAGATGAGGGAGGTGCACGGCCCCCTCATGGAGCCATAGCTGGCCCTGAGGACCGCCACCCCCCCGGGATGACTCCTGCTTCCTCACAAGGTGCCCATGCTCAGGAGGTAGCTGTTTGCTTTCGCTTTGTGGGAGATGACAGTTGGATTAACTTAAAGTGATTAAAATTACTTTACTTTAAACAACATAGAAATTCACTGAATAAACAAAGGTTACAATGATGTTATAGTTTGGAAAGAGAATTAAAAAAAAAAGTGAAATTCACTTAAAAAAACAAAGGTTACCAGGACATTATAGTTAGACTCACATTTTAAATGTACAAACAATAGAAATTCAATTGTTATAGTTGAAGTTATCCCAAGTAACTATAACTCATGCCCTAAGGTAACTATAACTCTTGCCCTCACCATGCACTGCTAATTACCAACAAATTACACCACTCCTGATATCTTTGCTTTTATCATTGCTATTATCAATGTAACATTAGAAATAATATTTCTAAGGAAAAAACAGTGCATGGTGAGGACGCAAGTTATCTTACCTTAGGGCACAAGTTATAAATATAGAATAGTGTAGCTGGGGGAGGGGAGAGGTTAGGGAGCAGTGTATGAATGGGCGGTGGGTGTTAATTTGTGGAAGAAAGTGATGCACTCCAATGGAGTTCTGAAATAACACTGAAAAGTAGTCCCTTTACTTTAGCTATGGAACGATACAATACTCTCAAACAGAATTAAAACTTAGAAGCTATGCTCCAGGGGTAGGACAAGCAAAAGAATAAGGAGCCATCAAATGGGGAGCAGGGAACTGAGTTAAACAAGAAAAACATCAAATCATGAGCAGGGGGCTTAGCCAAAGCCCACTAACTGTATTATTATAAAAGTAAAAAAAGTCTGTGGGTGAGGTAAAAAACGAGTGCCTGTGCCTACCACTAGCAATGGCATACATTTATCTTTTCTGCAAGTTCTCCAGGCTCTCAACAACAACCTGTGGGGTAACCGTGTTGTCTAGTTTATGATTTAATCCTGGTTGCAGTGTTTATTGCAACCAAGACCGATAAGAGTGTTGCATAGAATATTGAAGAAGGTAAAAATGCAGGTAACTGAATTGTTGATACTAGTACAGCTTTAGGTGAAGTAAACTTTAAATTATCCGATTGTTTGGGACAGAGAGGGGAGCAGAGATCCTCTAATTCGTAGATATTTTTTTCCCACAGTAAGAGTAAAGGGCCATATTTATACTTTTTGACGCAAAACTGCGCTAATGCAGTTTTGCGTCCAAAAAATTAGCGCCGGCTAACGCCATTCTGAAGCGCCATGCGGGCGCCGTATTTATTCAATGACGTTAGCCGGCGTTAGCCGGCGGCGCTGCCTGGTGTGCGTGAAAAAAAATGACGTACACCAGGCAGCGCCGGCGTAGGGGGATATGGAGCTTGGGCGCCAAAAAATGGGGCAAGTCAGGCTGAGGCAAATTTTTCGCATCAACCCGATTTGCGCCATTTTTTCAACTCCCAACCCCCATTGAAATGACTCCTGTCTTAGCAAAGACAGGAGTCATGCTCCCTTGCCCAATGGCCATGCCCAGGGGACTTCTGTCCCCTGGGCATGGTCATTGGGCATAGTGGCATGTAGGGGGGCACAAATCAGGCCCCCCATGCCACAAAAAAAAAAAATATATACTTACCTGAACTTACCTTAATGTCCCTGGGATGGGTCCCTCCAGCCTTGGGTGTCCTCCTGGGGTGGGCAAGGGTGACAGGGGGGGTCCCTGGGGGCATTGGAGGGCACCTCTGGGTTCCTTCCGAGCCCACAGGTCCCTTAACGCCTGCCCTGACCAGGCGCTAAAAAACGGCGCAAAAGCGGCTGGACGTCATTTTTTTGGACCCGCCCACTCCCGGGCGTGAATTTTGCCCGGGAGTGTAAATACGGCGCACATGCCTCGGAGTCAATTTTTTAGACGGGAACACCTACCTTGCATATCATTAACGCAAAGTAGGTGTCCACGCTAAAAAATTACGCAAACTCCATGAACTTTGGCGCTAGACGCGTCTAACGCCAAAGTATAAATATGGAGTTAGTTTTGCGTCGGAATTGCGTCAAAAAAACGACGCAATTCCGGCGCAAACAGAGTATAAAGATGCCCCAAAGTGTTGTAGCTTCCTTTCGGCTTGTTCGTTTTACTTTGAGAAAAAAGTTCAAAATACGCTTTTTTTAGTACTGTGTTCAGAAATGCAGCATTTTAATAAATGCATCTTTGTGTACATCATGAAGAGTATATACATCAAAGTTTCCTTTAAGTCACAGACTAGCAAAAAAATACCAATCAGTGAATTGCGTTCCTGCAGATGTACATCACGCAAGTAGTTTGTTGGTGTCTAATGAGGTAAATTAGGTTTTAAATATTTGTATGTTGCCACTTGCTTTAATATGTTGAATTAAAAGCGTGTGAAATTTAAAGCAATATTTTTAGTCCTTATATACAGTATGATTAGCTGTCACTATTTAATTAAAGAATGCTGCACTTGGGGGCTGATTTAAAAACCCCTAGCGCCTCCTTGAGCCACATTAGGGTCATTTTGAAAAAAATGCTAATTAGGCCCAATGAGGCCTAAATCGCTGTGCCAGATTTACATTGTCCCACTTTGTAACCATTTGTGCTACATTATGCCTGCACCAGGCATAATGTATGCAAAAGGGGTATTCCCCCGTTATGGGGGGCGAAAAAATGGCGCAAAGAAATCTTCAAGATTTCTTTGCATCATTTATTTAGTCACTTATAACACCTGCTCAGAGCAGGCGTTAAAAGGAGGCAGACCATTTATTACAATGGGCCTCAATGGGCTTCGCAGGATTAGTGTCAACATTTTTGATGATAATCCTGCAAAGCTTCGAACTAGCGTCAACATTTTTGACGCTCATTCCCCTAACTACTGAGATAGTGTGCCGTATCTTAGATACGGCGCACACATGGTGGTATTAGGAGGGTGCTAAGGGGCGGAAGAAAAGTGGCGCTGCACTGGATGTTGTGCCACTTTTCTTAAATCAGTGCCTTGGTGTTTAACATCAAAGCATTTGGGATGGGAATTCATGGGTGTGACTGTACTGTGAAATGAACCGGGCTTTCGAGACGAGCAAGGGCGCAGTATGGATTAAGAGCATGCGATGTGTCAGAGACAAGTAATTACCAGAGTTGTTTAACAATATTGTTAATTTACAATTTAAGTTTTTATTTTTGGCAGGGATATGAAGATATCACAGTTAACATGCCTTCCTTAGATCAGAACATTTTAGAAGCTAGATCATATCTTCCTGCCCCAGATAGGATCACCAACAAAATTATTGGCGAGGACATGCTCGTTTTTAAGACATTATTTATTTTGAGTGTATCATGTGTGATATTTTATGATGCTGCCACAAGAGGGCAGTGTTTTCACTGCCAACGGCACTGAAGAAAATTACACTCGCAAATTAGGACTTTAAAAATCAGTTTAATGCCAAACCTTTCACGTGAACGCTAGTCTCCAGTTAAAAAACAAACTGCACATTATCTATCTATCTATCTATCTATCTATCTATCTATCTTTTGATTAACTGTCAGTTTATTATTTCTAAGTATTTAGGGGCATATTTATACTCCGTTTGCGCCAAATTTAAGTCGTTTTTTTCGACGCATATTCGACGCAAAACTAACTCCATATTTATACTTTGGCGTTAGACGCGTCTAGCGCCAAAGTTCATGGAGTTAGCGTCATTTTTTTGCGTGAACACCTTCCTTGCGTTAATTATATGCAAGGTAGGCGTTCCCGTCTTAAAAAATGACTCCGATGCATATGCGTCGTATTTATACTCCCGGGCAAAAACGACGCCCGGGAGTGGGCGGGTCTAAAAAACCCGCATTTGCGCCGGATTTTAGCGCCTGGGTCAGGGCAGGCGTTAAGGGACCTGTGGGCTCAGAATGAGCCCAGAGGTGCCCTCCCCTGCCCCCAGGGACACCCCCTGCCACCCTTGCCCACCCCAGGAGGACACCCAAGGATGGAGGGACCCACCTCAGGGACATTAAGGTAAGTTCAGGTAAGTATTTTTTCTATATTTTTTTTGTGGCATAGGGGGGCCTGATTTGTGCCCCCCTACATGCCACTATGCCCAATGACCATGCCCAGGGGACAGGAGTCCCCTGGGCATGGCCATTGGGCAAGGGGGCATGACTCCTGTCTTTGCTAAGACAGGAGTCATTTCAATGGGGGATGGGCGTCGTAAAAAAATGGCGCAAATCGGGTTAAGGCGATTTTTTTGCCTCAGCCTGACTTGCACCATTTGTGGACGCCCATACGCCATTTTCCCCCTACGCCGGCGCTGCCTGGTGTACGTCGTTTTTTTTTAACGCACACCAGACAGCGCCGGCGGCTAACGCCGGCTAACGTCATTCAATAAATACGGCGCCCGCATGGCGCTTCAGAATGGCGTTAGCCGGCGCTAATTTTTTTGGCGCAAAACTGCGTTAGCGCAGTTTTGCGTCAAAAAGTATAAATATGGGCCTTAATTTAGTTTTATGTTCTTTAATTGCTTGCTGTGTGTCTATGTGAGCTTTACACGTCTGGCTGAGTTTTCAATACACTTAGGCCCATATTTATACTTTTTTAGCGCTGCATTTGCGTCATTTTTTTACGCAAAAGCAGCGCAAACTTCCAAAATACAATTGTATTTTGTACGTTTGCGACGATTTTGCGTCAAAAAATGACGCAAATGCGGCGCTAAAAAAGTATAAATATGGGCCTTAATTTGTGGGAATAATATACCAGTAAACATGACCAATATTTTTATAGAGTTCAAGAGATTGAAAGCCTTTGCACATGTTTAGTTGTGTTTTATACAGTATTATCATAATATATATTGATATATATATATATATATATATATATATATATATATATATATATATATATATATATATATATATATATATATATATATATATATATACATGTATATATATATATATATATCATGGGTATTATGGTGCCTTATGATCCTTTAATGCCCTTTCGGAATCATGGCCCTTTATGCTTATCAATGTCATTACTTTGTGCAAATCTATAAAGTCTTTTAGAAGGTGAACACAGAAGTGTATATCAAATAATGCAGAGCTCTCTGGAAAGTAGGCACTGTCTTTTGGGAGCTAAATTCTTCCAGGATTTTGTATGAGAGGTTTGCTCCACCTGACTCTCACTTTTTCTAGCACTCCAGCAGCGCTAACCTCTCAACCATATCTATGAGGCTATGCAAAGCCACTTTGCTTGGCTTTGAATGGCCTCATAGATGTCGAGCAACGCAAGTCGCTGTGTTGCCTTACACTGCGCCAGGGAGAATTTCATGGGCATTGCAGTAGGTTTTCCCAAGCAAACCCCATGGCTTTTGATGCTGCCCCAGATTTACTTAATCACATAAATGTGGGGACCCTTCATATTTAACGAGAATAAGATGGCCTTGAGCATGGACACCTAGGCCAACTCATGAAGGGTTGTTTTTGCAGGATTTGCAACTTAAACTGGAAGATTATTTTGGGTCCTCCAGCCAGTGTGGGTGGTTGGCACTGAGTCACTACTGCCATCTGGGAGAGATAAATCCGAGTCAAATCAGAGCCTCATTGGAGCCTTTATTTTATTGGCACCTGGGGCTTTCCAATTTTTGGAAAACAGGTTCTTTTCGGATTTAACGTCTTAGTTTGAAGAGAGAGGAGATTGGGAAAATGCAAATGATGATGAAAATTGCTCCCCTCTCCAGTTTGATGGTTAAACGCTGGGGTACAGTAGGTATCTCACACTCCTGGACCCCAGAGCCACTGCAACTACTCCACTAATGATCACTGCCCATAAAGAAAGCAGGTGGGCGTGCCGGATCCACAGGTGTGAAACAGCCCTTTGTCAGATTTTCATTATGCTGTAAATTCAGCAGTTTCACAATTTCGGACTAAGGCTTTTACCCAGGATATGGAAAAAGACGGGCCGGATTTAAAGATGTAACCTTACACTTTTGTGTGAGCTTACTAGTTTGCTGATTTTTAGTATTCACGAACTGCGAGTTTATTTTTTTTAAATAACCTTGCAGGGTCATATTTATGAGAGGCTTGTACCCCCTGAGCATCACTTTTTTTGACGCAGCAACAGTGCAAGCCTCTCAACCATATCTTTGGGGCCACACAAAGGCACTTTGCATGGCCTCATAGATATGGAGTAAGACAAAACAGCGCAAGTCACTGCATTGCCTTACTCTGCACCAGGGAGGCGTTCCATGGGCGTTGTGTCGCGTTTTCCCAAGCAAAACCATGAATTTTGATGCTGCTCCAGATTTACTTAATCACATAAACCTGGAGCAGCACCAAAACCTTCCGCCTCCCCAGAGCAGACGTAACAAGGAGAAATATTTTGATTTCTCCTCATTCCTTCCTCTTTCCATGTGTGCTGCCCTAGAAAGAAGAAAACGCTTCTCAGGATTGTTTTTGTGCAGAAAGGTTACCCTTCCTGCACAAAACAATCCTGCATGCAACGCAGGCACCCTTGCACCATGGTGCAAGAGTGCCTGCATTGGCACTAGGAAGCCAATTGTGCACCGGCACAAGGGGAAAGGACAGAAATGCACCATATTTAACAAATATGGTGCATTTCTGCCCTTTCACATTGGCATAGTGCAGCACAGCAAGAGGACTTCTGGAACTACCCTATGCCAATTTCCCATAAATGTGGGCCACAGTTTGAGAATACCAAAAAAAAAATAGCAAGCATAGAAAAAATTGTAGGTTTTGCTTTGTGAAACAGGTCCATCGACTTACACCATGAATAAGTGAAGTGTGTTCAAACGTTTAACTTATGCTTATTTGGTGCTTCACATACATTTATATAACAACCTGGTCCATTTATTCACTGTGTAGTTTCTGCATATTATAGTCACACATATTGATAACGATACCTTGTGATGTCTATATATATATATATATATATATATGTGTATATATTTACAGATTGCCTTTTTAAAAAAAAAATCAAAATCATTATTTTCCTACACATCTCACCTCCATACAGTCATTCTGTAAAATGTTTGTTTCACTTTAGGATCATGTTTGCACTGTGTACCTGGGGTTTGTTCTGGAAAGGTTATGCAACTGGCTGGAAACATGCCCTATGCACTATTAATATTAGTGGTGGTTCAAAAGTAATATTATCTGATTTCCTTTGTACACTATTAGTCTTTTCCTTAAATTTTCACCCTTTTGCCTAGCTCACCTACATGGACATTCCAAACAGTTTATGGTTTTGCAACATCGATGCATACATTGTGTATTATAGGTGATTTTTATGTATGTGTGGCCCAATTCAAAAACAAAACTCATAAAACTATATTAGACGTATCATTTTAGGATATTCGTAAAACGTTCAAATAGTATGTCTGAAAAGCTGTTCAAGTAGTAGCTTTCCAGGTTCCCAGAAAATCAGGAGTCATTTTAAGTCTTAGTTCATATCAGATTTTGTCAATGCTGTTCTGAAAATGTACATAAATTAGGCTTCAGAGGAATAAACATCTGCCACTTCAGGCTAATGATTTCGTTTATCATTCTGCCTCACAGGAAGTGTTTCCATATCAGTAATGAAGTTTTTGTTATACCTGAAAATTACAAACAGCAATCGCACTTTTTTGTTACATCATTTACAGAAATCTTTTTTCCTACAGAAGGCATTTTTAGGTTGAGCGTAAGTGTACGACCTCTTGTTACTTTTAAGTATACTTCTTTTGTAGGTTTCCAGCTATTTAATTTGTTAGTTTCTGTGTCATTTAAAAAATCCTTACTTGCTAGTGGTCAGCCATGGTTCTTTGTCCCTCCTTCTTCTGTGTGGGAGCAGGGACCACCTACTGTATAATTATGCTTTGTCATGTTTATCTGGTCTGTAGGGGACTTTTTTACTGTGTTTCCTGTTCATGTCCAGGGAAGCTTCCCTTTCCATTTGAAGAGCATCCTTCGTCTGAGCTTGGCTGTGAACAAGGCTATACATCAGGCTGTTATCTTGGTCAAATTTGGAGTTTGTGGGCTCTCTGCATCCTCTCTCAGCTGCCTGACTCCCGCCCTTCCTTGGCTTGGATTTTCTTTACCAAGTGTGCCTGCCTATGTGCTGAGAGCAAAGGCGGAGAATCGCGTGTAATTGCTTATAGCCTAGCCACACTGCTCTACCAGGGCTCCGCAATCCTTAGAGACAGTAGCCACTTTTGCTTCATACTGGGATCCCAATCACAGCTCCATCAGTGAACCTCAGTTCACACACTCGAAGCACTCAGCTGTACCAGTACCAGGAACCCCACACACACTGTCTGCCAGAGCACCTCAGCTCCTGCAGTCAGCACACTCTGCTGTGTCAATACTGGGACCTCAGGTGCAGCTCCATCAGTCCACCTCAGTTCCACCTCTGCAAGGTCACTTCCTTTCCTATACTGGCACCCCACTCACATACAGTTCCATTATAGCAGCTCATTTCTATATTCAGTCCCACTGCCAAGCCAATACTGGACCCAAAAGAGCTAATCACAGTTCAACCAGTGCACCTCAAGTCTAACATCCAACGCCACTGTTGATGGGAACCACCACAGCTCCACTGGAATCCATCAATTCTAACATTCATTGTATATTTATTTTCAGTATTAAGGCTCACACACATACCCTTCAGGACTCCTCCTTCTGTGGTTCAGCAGCAATGCCACTCTCATACTGGACCCCACTCGCAGCTTCACCAGGGTACCTCCAGGCTAACACTCGGCAACACTGGTATGCCAATACTAGGTTCCGCACATAGCTGTGCTAGTTAGTATTCCAGTTCTACAGCCCACATACAACTCTGTCAGTGCACCTCAACCCTAACCTGCAGCACCCCATTATTCCAATACACAGCGCTCCGTTTCTCATTCCTCACCCGCTGCCTTTCTGTTATTCCAGGACTAGGGCGGGACACAGCTCTGTTTATACCCCCAGTCCTGATATGATGCACCTCTATATTGCTGTATTGGGGTTCACATACCACTCTGCTAATGCACCTCCTAGTGTTCTGAAGTTAACCCTGCAGTTCCACACTCTGACTTCTGTTTGAGGACATAGGGGAGCCAATTAAATCCATTCCTAGCTGCCATCTTTTCTTTTAGAGGGTCAGTTTCACCCATTTCACTCTGTTCTTTCCTTTACTCTGTTTACTCTCAATATTGTCTTTCTCCCACACTTTTCTCTTTCCAACTGTTAAAATCCACACATTAACACTTTCACTCTTTCTTTCAACTGTTTCTTTCTACTCCTTTCCCTTTTTTTATTTCAGTCTTTCTCTTGCTACCTCTGCTTCATCAGGCGTCCATTCTTTCACTATTTTTTTCTTCCCTTCATTCTTTCTTTGTTTTTTGTTTGCGCTTTCCTTTGACGCAGTATGCATCCTTTAACTTTTTTTTTAGACCTTTCTTTCTTCCTTTGTCTGGGGTTTTTCTTATCTTCATTTTTCTCTTTTTTCACACTTCTTTAATTAGTAGTCCTCTTTATCTTTTGTTCGCTAACTTCCTTCCCTTTTTGCTTTCGTCTCACACGTTTGCTCTATTTCTTCTCTTAGTCGTGTTTTCATTTTCTCATTCTTTCTATCCTTTCTTTCTTTTAATTATTTGTGGCCCCTTCTCTTTATTCCTTTTGCCTGTTGTGTTCCTTTTGCTTCTCTTTTCCTGCCCCATCTGCCTTCTGTCCTGAAGTCTAGTTATCAATAGAGCAACAGATGTGGTGGCACTGGGGCCCAGAGATCTATGGACCTCACTCAACTCTAATTACTGCTGTATTTTCCTAGCGTAATTGAAGTCAACCATTTTCCTTTTAAACTCCAGGGCCCATGACACCATTACTGTGACATTTGTCCTCTACATCTTTACTCCTGACTCCTTCTTTCCTTTCATCCCCCAATCCGCCCCAAATTATATTTTATGTTATGGTGTTTTGAGCATTACACTCTAATGCCAAAAGCTTATGTCTGATAATGGTTTATAAGATAATTTAATATGTTTTAAGATAGAGGACAAATGTAAATGGAAGTGCTTTAGTTAAATGCTGGGTCACTGGAATTATACAGCAGGAAAAGACTAAATTATGAGGCAGGGTTGATCAATTTCTGTGGCAGAAAAAGTCCAGGAATGAATTTACAATGCCAATATCTCTAACTCAAGAAAATGTGAGACCTACTGCATTGCAAATGCTTGTTTATGGATGCTGGAGTGATACCACTGCATTTTCTCCCTCTAGTGCTTTGTGACTCCCCTGGCATGCTGCTGCCACCTTCACTCCCTCTGCTGCCAGGCCATAGAGGCATCTAATATTCTTGCAGTGACTGCTCTTTGTTTATGTCTCTTGCATGCCTGACACAGACGTTTTCACTTTTCAGATCGGACTTCTACATAAATTGTTTGCACATAAGTCAGCAATACTTTTATACCATAGGAAAGCAGGAAGTACCAGACCGCATAATACCACTGCGTGCTTGTGCTGTTTGCTTGCGTGCATTTTAATTCCTATTGTGGAATTAATTTTTCTTGCGTATGATTTTTTTTTAATTATCGTTTTAATTAATTAATGCAATAAACATAAGCTGGAACATGTTCCTTGCTTGATTTTCTTGATCTTGTACTCTAAAATACACCCATTACACATTACTGCAGACTTGCTTTAAAATAATACAGGAAAACAAATCCATGGGTTTCTTGCTGGAATTAATCTCAGTCACACGTAATAACCCTGGGCCCAATTAGTCCATCGTTTTTGCCTACCATGCCACCACAATATCGAAGCACCCTTGGCCCTGCTCCAATTGCCAGGTCAATTCCCGTTTGAATGGGAACTCAAGCAATCCCAAACCAGTTTTGGTCTATCTGGCCCTCGTGAGTAGGATCCAACTTGAATCCCATGACACATTGAGAATGGGACCAAAATCAGGGCATTCCCGTAACACTTAGGTTGTCAAAGTGAAGAGAATAAAAAAGCCCGCACTGCAAGGTTGGGAAGTTTGGAAGTAAAGAACCCAAAGTACCTAACCAGGCTGCCAGAAAGCCCACCAGGTCACCTGGGAAAACAAACATGTAAAATTCTGTAGTGGGGAGCAGGCTTGTTCTGGCATTTGCAGCTTTGCATTTCCCAGACTTTCTGTCACATTTGAGGGCAGATTGGTGTGCTAACCATCAATATGCCCAACCACAGAGAGGCAAGAAGAGAAGAAATTGGAGGGGTGTGCCACACTTTGGCACCGGACAGTCTTTTGAACTCCTCTCATTGCTGTGGGTGACGACTGCCGTATTGAGGCATTAGGTTAGGTTCTACACAGAGAACTCTAACAACCCTGGGTGTTCCTGAAAAGTAAAGATCTAGGAGGATCTAGGTGGTAGTGTGATGTATGAATCACAGCAGGTCCTGTTGCCTAGAATGCCATGCAAATGTCAAAGCTAGGCCTGAAAACACCCACTTTTAGGTTGAGCATAGCAGCGCACAATCGCTGCTTTTTCAATGTCTTGGTATCTATGAGGGCTTCTTACCACGCCCACCTCACACCTATCACTATCACTCATTCCTGGGCATGCCTTTCAAAATTCCTTTGTTATTATTGGTAAATGCTTTACATATTTTTCTCCTTGGGACGGTTTTGTTACCACTTTGGGAACTAATCCTGTTACATGGATAATTACACGTTTGCCAATATGTTTGACTGCGAGCAAACTTCTTTTTCCTTTTGTGTCTCTCCTTCTCGCTCACACTCATGGCGACCATGGCACTTTGATTTGGCTCGCTTATATAAATGTTTTACTTTTCATTTTATATTAAGTGTGCCTTCATTATCTGCTGCCCGTACAGTTTCTACATTCCTTATTCACATTTGCAATGGGCACGCCAATGTAATTAGTATATTTTTGGCTAACTTGTCTTTCAATCTGGCTACATGTCCTCCTCCAATGATTGTTTCACAATGCGTTAGTTTACATTCTGGTCACCCTTTCTACGACTGCTGGCTAGTTACACTTACAATGCTTTTATAGCAACTTCTAAAGCGGCTACAATATTTCCAGTGGTATCGCATAGCTGTTCCTTGTCACACAATTGCTTAAACGACTCCCCCTGGTGATACAGACCAGTTGATGCAATTTTCACACGTGCTTGACCACTTTACTAGCTTTGGCTTAATCTGGCCATTTGCTCAACTGCAGTCACAAACAAAGCAGGATCTCACTCTCACCGCGTTTCAAGCATCTTTCAATGTGGCCCACATTACGACCTTGTGATTGAATGTACACAGTCTCCTTTATTGTGACTCTGAACTTAATATATTCAGAGATCGTCTCCTTAAGTTCTTCAAACCAATTAATTAATCAACAGGCTAAAAGAGCATGTTTATGATTTACAGGAGCGAGTGATTGTTTTTCAACCAAAGGCAATTGAAAAGTGTATTCTTGGTGAACAAGAAGGATCACTTTGGCTTCCATGTTTCTAGTGAGCACACTCCAGTTTAAATTACCCACTTGTGCTTGCCTTCCTTCTTTAGAAGAACGTTTTGCTACAAGCTTTGTTTATTGTATTTAGTTTTTCAGACTCATCTAATACACAGACGTTGTACACCAATGATGTTTTAATAAACACGACATTGTAGGTTGACAAAAATAGCAGATATAACTTGAAGAGTGGAAGGTGTTTTGGGTATATTTTATAGCCCATTGTAATTATTCGTAGTACTGATTGTTTGTCCTGGATTTGTTTTTAGGTCGAGCGGGCAAGCGCTCTGACGTGTTGCAATCTATCTGTGGGCTTTGAATCATAGCCACTGCACGCCCATCACTATCACTCATTCGTGGCTTGCCTTTCAAAAATTATTTGTTATCATTGGGAAATGCTCAATGTTTGTCCTTCCTTGAGGCAGTTTTGTTACCCCCTTGGCCATCGACCCTGCTACATGGATAATTGCACTTTTGCTGATACGTTTGACTGTGAGCAAACTTCTTGTTCCTTTTGTGTCTGTCCTTCGTGCTCATGCTCATGGTGACCATGTCACTTTAAATTGGCTCGCTTATGTCAACTGTTTTACTTTTTACTTTCAATTTATGTGGCAAGAAAAGTTGAGTTGGGAATTTACAACGCTAATAGCTCTAACTCAAGCAAATGCGAGACCCATTGCATTGCAAATGCTTGTGGTCTTTCATTCCTTGAGGGGTGGTGGCTAGCACCCACAGAACTCAGAGCGTTATAGGTTGTGTGGATCAAACCACATTTGCTTACCCAGAATGCCTTGCAAATATCAAACTATATTACAAAAATCACAATTTTTTTCACGTATAAAAGACATCAGAGACACTTTCAGCGAATGCCAAAAGTCTTAGCGCTCTACATTTCCATGTCTCTTGAGAAAAACAGAACCCAACATGTGTTTGTGGAATTGACGTATGTGATTGAAACAGACCAAAACTGTGCATATGTGAAGATCACATTAACACTATATTTGATTTGCTCAGTCAAAGTTTTGACAGTTCTTAGCTGGTACTATTAGTTCACCCATAAATGTGGGATACTGGTTTCATTGAGAGATGTGTCAGACTGCAGGAAAGTAGTACTTTTGATGTCGACTGCATGTTCCAGAACTTTATCAAATGTGAACAGAATCCATTTTTTGCCCATACTTTTCGAAATTTTTATGGCATTCTGGTTTGGAAGACAATTTTAAAAACTAAGGGGCATATTTATACTAAGCTTGCGACGGAGTTGTGTAATTTTTTGTAACGCAAATTTGGCGCAAAACTAAGACCATATTTACACTCTGACCTTAGACCCCGCTAACGGCAACATTTCTCAGTGTGCGTCATTTTCTGGATGTGTGAAACCGCCTTGCGTTAATGACATGCAAGGTAGGCGTTCCCGTCCAAAAAATGGCTTTAACACCCGTGCGCCATATTTATCCACCCGGGCAAAAATTGCACACGGCTGGTAGGTGGAGCCAGAAAATGACATCAATCCCGATTTGCGTCAAAAATTAACACCTGGATCAGGGCCGGCATTAAGGGACCTGTGGGCTCTTCACCATGGTGCCCTTCCCTGCCCCCAGGGACACCCCCTGCCACCCTAGCCCACCCCTGGAGGACACCCATGGATGGGGGGACCCATCCATGGTGAGTGCAGGTAATTATTTTTTTTATTTATGTTAAGTGGCGTAGGGGGGCCTAACTTGGGCCCCCCTACATGCCATTCTGCCCAATGGCCATGCCCAGGGGAACAGACATCCCCTGGGCATGGCTATTGGGCAGGGGGGCATGACTCCTGTCTTTGCTAAGACAGGAGTCATTTCCAAGGGGGTTGTGCTTCAAAAAATGGCGCAAGTCAGGTTGGAGCCAATATTTTTTACTCTAACCTGACTTGCACCATTCTTTGACACACAACCCCCAGTCTTCCCTTCCCCTCCTCTGCCCGGGTTGAGTAATTTATTTTTACGCAAACCAGGCCGCAGCGCCGGCTAAGTCATTCCATAAATAAGGTACCCGGCTGGTGCGTTTGAATGGCGTTAGCCGGCTGTAAACTTTTTGACGCAAATCTGCCCTGGCGCTGATTTTCGTCAAAAAGTATAAATATGGGCCTAAATGCCTGCGCAGACCAGGATGGCCCCATCCACACCACTTTGGACTGCACAGGTATCTAGTTTTTAAAAGTGCCTGTGGTTGGTAGATTTGTATGGATGCCAGCTGATCATGGGCTCAGATACCAAAGCTATTCGCTACCTCAAACTGACTGAAATTCAAAGGAAAAATCTTGATGTTTCCACATTGCTTTTGGGGCCTTCTATGTCCTGGATGATAGGCCCTGGTACACATGTAACATATCATTCTTAATTGGCAGAAGTGCAGGAACATGTATAGATTCCCACAGATGCAGGAGGTTTCCCTCTTATAAACATGAAGAAATTATATTCTTTTAGTCAAAGCCAGAAGCTTCCAGTGCATTATTTGTAAGCAAAGGCAGTGGTATTCACACAAGGCACAGCATTCTAAACTTCCCTATACAGGTAGTTTTCAGAAAAGGCTGGGGCTGTAGGGTTTCCTCCTGCCTGCTGACCTGTAGCCCAAATACCGCTGCTACCCACACTTCAAGATTGAGTGAAATTTAAAGGAAAAATATCGATGTTTACATTATTTGTTTATGTACCTTTCCTGTCCCATGTGATAGACGCAGTTTTACATATGGGTTACCTTTTTATTGGAAAAAGTGGAGGATTGCAGAATAGTAGAACGTTTGTTACTATCTGCTGAATTTCCCCACATTTTTTTACTTCCAAATGTAAGTTAGTGAGCACAAAACCATATTTTATAAAGCCCCCTCATACTCACCAGATATGTTTGATCATGTTAAATTCAGAGTGGTAGAAATAACCCCATCTCCTAAACCTAGATTCTTGATCACATGCTTAGTTTTAGTGCAAAAACACACAAATGAAAATATTGTTATTTTTTTTCTATGTTTTTCTATGATTAGTTTCTTTAGGGAAACCAAGAGCAATCTACACAATGACCATTTGCTGAATTCAGAATTCTATGTTTCAGAAATGTTCAGCTTTCCAGATTTATCCATGGACCTCACACCATTTTCCCCACAAACATTAAATAGATCAAAACTGCAAAATACGCACTTTTGAACACCATTTAGACAATTAGAAACACTTTGGTGAGAAAATTGTTTTTTTCACAACACTGCCTGTTTAGAAAACAGACAAGAGGGCAATCATAGACAGTAGCCTTTCGTTAGTGACAGTTTTAGAAAAACACGCCCACTTTCTTGTACAACACACACATTTGTCCTATTTAAAAATTTTTGCATTTTGTTTGGTTCGATCATGGGGAGGCAGAACCAGCAGGAAATCCCCTAACAGTCAAGTGTATAAACCTGTCTGTCTGAGTTGTCATACATTTCTCTGAGTGATTGCTGTAATGTTCCCTGGGTTGGTTATAGCTTGATATTGCTTTCTTAGCAGGACAGGTTAAGTGGATGAAGAAGCAGTTCAGGCATGTGTGTGTGTGTTTAAGAAAAAGCTTTCTTTAGGCACTCATGTGGTGACTTGGGGAGATATTTATACTTTTTGATGTAAAACTGCACTAACACAGTTTTGCATGAAAAAGTTTAGCATTGGATTGTGCCATTCCTAAACGCCAACCGGGCACCATATTTATGGAATGGCACAACTGATGCAAAGGTGGGTTATCATTAAAAAAAAATGATGATAGCCGGGCGGGGGTGGCGGTATGGGAGAAGGGGGTATTGCATCAAAAAATGATGTAAGACTGGTTAGAGGCAATAAAAAAAAGGCTCTAACCAACCTAGCATCATTTTCTGACACAAACCATCCATACTACATGACCGCTGTCTTAGGAAAGACAGGAGTCATGCCTACCACCCCAATGGCCAGCACAGGGGACCAGTGTCTCCTGGGCATGGTCACTACACCCTGTGCCATGCAGGGGGCCCCAAGTTGGGCCCCCGATGGCACTTTGAGTAAAAAAAAAAAAATACTTACCTCTACTTACCCTACTTACCTGGGATGGGGTCACCCACCCTCTGGTATCCCTCTAGTGTGGGTGGGGGTGTTCCTGGGGCTTGAGGAGGGCATCTGTGGACCCATATCATGGTGTTTAACCATTGGAAAAATTGATCCATCCGTCCCCTAATATCTGGTCTGACCCAAGTATTAAATAATGGCGCAAAGCAAGCTTTGCACCATTATTTAGCCCCTCCTCCGACCTGTGTGTCATTTTAGCATGGGGATAAATATGGGGCTATGGTGTTAGCATAATTTTTTAGATGGGAACGCCTACCTTGCATCTCATTGACGCAAGGTAGGTTCACGCATCTATAAAATGATGCTAACTCCATTATTTTGACGTTAGACATGTCTAACGTCAAAATATAAATATGGTGTTGGTTTTGCGACAAATTTGCATTAAAAAAATTACACAAATTTGGCACAAATGGAGTATAAATATGCCCCAGAGAGTCACTTCGGTGAGGTAGGCACAGGTAAAAAGTTCTTTGGTCACGACCCCTTGCAGTTGACTGAACAATTACCTCAGTAGTATATAGAGGCCTATGTCTCTACATACCTTCCTTTCCTCCAATAAGAGCCTGATGATTAAAAAAAAACATTGAGTAACAAGTAGCTTGAATGCAAATCAAACACAAGCACAGCTCCTTCTGGAATCACAAACAGAATCCGATCAGTCGGTCTGGTTTACATTTTCACTGCCTCGAGCTCTTTGGCTCAGTGTGTGAGCAAAAGTGTCAATCCTTGGCATGTACCATCGCTACAGCTATCCATTTCAATCTGAAGTTTCATTTTCTATAACCTGATACCTCCTACACCTGTAAAGGAAAGTGAGCCCTTCTGTGCGCGCGGCTCCCGCATCACAGGTTGCATTGCACGGATGTCACACGTTTTCATTCAGTTTGTCTTTGGGTGTTGATACACCTAATATTTGCAGATGTAAACAGCCCGTGAGAGAGTGTGTCTAGTTCTTGCAAACAACGAATACGAATTATTCTTTTAGAAATCGGCATGGAAAAGGTGTTTTGAAGAGAAATCGTGGCACATGATTTGTTGTCTGAAATGCAATATTTTACATTTGGATTTAAGTCACAGAATGATTAACAAACACCACAACAGTTTAGAACGAGATTCCTAAGCTATACTTTACAGTGCTTGTGTTTCTAAAACAATCTGCCAATCCCTGGCATGTGTCATTGACAATTTTGGTACTGTCAATGAGGTATCTCATTTACTATGGTCAAAACTTGAAAAATAATTTTAACAACTCTGCAAAGCACTTCGAGTTGAGGTCGCTTCGAGGAGCTTAGAGTATATCAAGTATGCCGGGTCTGGCTCCCTGAAACTTGTCTTAGTTATGTTATGCTGTTAGGTATTTTTTGTATTGTGTTATATTATTGTCGTTTGTAAAACCCAAATTCTCTGGATCATGGATATGTCTAATTATTTAGTGGCATAGCAAGGGTACCGTCGGTCCACGATAAAGCAAGGGAAATGGGCCTAATGTCTGCAGGTTTCATAGTAATAGACAGCTTTAATTGAAGTTCAGTGACCCAGGGCACGGTGTCACTGCACCTGCAGCAGCATTGATAGCCACACCTCTGTATTTATTGTATGTGCAAACAAATGAATTAGAGGCCTGATAATTCAGACTGCACTGGTGATGTGGAACTTCGCACCGATGCAATAACAATTCCAGCCGAAACTAAAAATGATATTTGCACTGATTAAGCAGTGTTACACGTAATTTTGTTTGTAGTGTCCAGTCAGTAAAACTGTGTTTTTATATTGAAAATACGTTACTTTGATATTGATATTGAAAAAATGACATCATACATGTATGAAATACCAAATACAAATCTAAGTTGCTTAATCTAAGCAAGCGTCAAACAAATCTCAATTCAACTGAACCTGTAAAGATTTAGGAAAACAAAGTTTTTACAATTTATTCATTTTTATTGTTGAAGGAGGTTTGCTTAACATAAAAGAGGATCCACCATCTGATTGACGGGTGTCCCATACTGATCTATAACACAGGACTAGGCCCGGGCATAGAACTCTGCTCTCTGGCAGGGTTTGCAGAATTTGGGCACTCTGCACAACACAGATTAGCGCGGAGTTCCTGGTTTCCTCAATGTGGCACAGAGTGGAGTTTGTTCACTTGGATTTGTTTTGGGCTCTCTCACGAGTGCCACGATTCGCTAGGGCTGCTACCGAGCTTGTGCAAGACTTTGCATTTGCTCGTGCTGTTTCAGGCAGCCTGTGTAAGACTTTGCATTTACTTGTGTTGCTTCCAGCTGCAACTGCGGCCAAAATAGTCAAGCTTGTGAGAGCAAATGCACCTTGAGTAGAGTTTCTACTTTAGATACGTTAAATCTAGGTAAAAAGTGGTTTGTGATGGCGTTTCTTCTCCAATGGACCCTTCAAGTTATCGTTTATATTAGAAACCATTTTTCTTTTTTTCAAACAGGAAGGAAGTGGCCCAGAGACTCCAACTTCCTGTTCCTGTCCAGCAGGATCCTCCCAGTGCTTTGTCCATCTCCTAGTCACTTTTCAATTGGGTTTCAAGGTGGAAGGATCACTCTCTTTGTCTCCTGGATATACCTTTGGTTTTAAGGGCTTTGTTTTTTTGAAATCACACAAGTTCCAAAACTATTGAATAAGGGTGTTTGTTTGCTTGGGTATGCACCAATATTTCTTTGTACTTTAATTTGATTAAAAAAAATATAGTGGTGGGTGGCCTGGAGTTTAAATATGAGCTTAGGTATTTATTTTGCATTTTATTGATTTTTCATCTTCCGTAAAGGAAAATTGTTGAACAGCTCAGTACCTGTCCTTTTCTACATGTTTATAACATTTGCAATATTATTTTACTATGTTGCCTGAATTTCCAAAGGGTCATCTAGCCAGTAGGCCCAGTACTAGTAGTCATCAGTGCATGAAATAAATATTTCAGTGGTATGTGTTTTTAAAAGTTCATTTAGGGCAGGGATGGCATTGGATTAAAATAAAAATGTTGGCTATTGTTAACATTTTTTTTTTTTTAACAAAAAGTGTATATATTGTGTGGAAATGTTTGATGGCATAGGATGATGTGTACTGCTATTGTGAAATCTTTATAGCTCAGTTAATTTTCATGTTTTGCATAGCTGAAATAATGTTAGTTTTTTCTTCAGTGTTACCACCATGCCTCCTTATGGCCAGTGTGTTTGTGTGTGTGTGTATCTGTTTGTCATTGTCCAACATTCATCTTTGTTCTCCATGCCATGTTGCCAGTGGCTATTTTGCATAGTCTATGCCCATAGGCTTGCATGTGTTCTTTGTTATCTATGCCTCCTTGTTCGCAGTTGTTGGTTGACCTCATTGCTGTCGGCCATTTTCTGCATCCAGCCAGTGTCCCTTTATCATATTCTTGCATGTGTTCTTTTTTGCCATGCCTTCTTGTTCCTTGTTGTTGTTTTACCATGTTTTTGCCAGACTTTTTGTGCATCCAGTCAGTGTGTCTTTGTCATAGGCTTGCATATGTTCTTTGTTTGTCATGCCTCCTTGCTCCTTGTTGCTGTTTTACCATGTGGCTGGCACCCATTCTGTGCATCCAGCCAGTGTTTCTTTGTCATAGGCTTGCATGGGTTCTTCTTTGTTCCCCAAACCCCCTTGATCCTTCTTGTTGTTGTTTGACCATGTGGCTGGTGGCCATTTTGTCCATCCAGCCAGTGTCCTTTTGTCATAGGCTTGCATGTGTTCTTTGTTTGCCATTACACCTTGCTCCTTAATATTTTTTTACCATGTGGCGGGCAGCCACTTTGTGTATCCAGCCAGAGTGTCTTTATCATAGGCTTACGTAAAAACATTGTTCATTATTGATCATTTGTTTCTTTTAATTTTCTATTTTCTATTTTTTATGCTATTTTTTTATTTATTTTTATTTAATGTTTAATTCATATTTATTATTTTGTTTTTTATTTATTAGTTCTCTATTTTATTTTTATAATATTTAATAATTAAAAATGTATATACTTTTTTTAAACATTATTATTTTTATTTTTTTTATTTCTCATTTTTTAATTTTAATTTTAGTTTTTAATTTTTGTTTTGTGTATGATAATTCCATTTCCTCCTGGACACCCAGGCTGTGGTGCACTGCAGACAAATCAGCAGCATAATTTACTTTTTGATGATTATTCCATTTCCCCTGGACCACCTTGCCACCGTAGGTTTTTTAAGGATTATTGCATTTACCTATGCACCTCTGACTACCACAGGTATCTCCTTTAAAACAGATAAAGCAAAGAGCTATGGGCCAGATGTAGGAACCATTTTTCATGGTGCAAACTGCGAAATTCGCAGTTTGCGCCATGCAAAATGGGCATCGCAATGCACATTCCCATTTTGTGAGTCGGTACCGACTCGCAAAATTGGAAAGCGACTCGCAAATAGGAAGGGGTGTTCCCCTTCCTATTTGCGAGACGCACCGCGATGCAGAATTGCTTTGGGACCGCGAACGCCATGGGACCCCTTCCCCTTTGTGAATGTCGCCAAAAATGTTTTTTCAGAGCAGGTACCTGAAAAAATTAAACCAAATGGTTTCATTTTCCCGAGTGTATTGCAACTCGTTTTCCTTTAAGGAAAACGGGCTGCAATGCAAAAAAAATAAAAAACTGCTTTATTAAAAAAGCAGTCACAGACATGGTGGTCTGCTGTCTCCAGCAGGCCACCATCCCTGTGAGTGCAGGGAATCGCAAGGGGGTCGCAAATTGCGACCCACCTCATTAATATTAATGAGGTGGGTGTTTGCGACCCCCTTGCGATTCGCGGATGGTGTCAGGGACACCATTCTGCATATGGTTTTGCAACTCACAAATTGAGAGTCGTAAAACCATTACTACCTACATCTGGCCCTATATGTCTTGTTTTAAATGAAAGTTTATGGTGTGCTGGTGTGGTTTGACTTTACAATGTTTGATTAAATTGTTATTTATTACATAAGTAACCAACCAAACTAAGATTGCATTTGTCTGTGCTATTTCGACCTTCAACAAATGTCACATTTTACTAACTACATGTTTTTCTTGCTTGGTTGCTTTTAAGTGCACAAGAGAAGAGATGTCACGTCATCGTCAGCACTGCCAAAGAGAAGGCCTGTGCAGTTGAGTCCTCATATCTCTTCTACTTGTACAGCTTAGTGCCACTGCCAACTGAGAGCTTTAAGATGGTCCCCGAGAAAGTTGGTCCCAAGAAAGTGGTCAGTGAGAAGAAGCAGCTTTCTACCAGTGGTGTGCCGACTTCAACCTTTTTCGGGAAATGTGTGCCTCCCACACTGGCCTCTGGGGAGGAACATTGAAGCAGCACTCCCGCATCTACAGCACCACCCCAACCTAAGCCCATGACCATGTCTGTCACTGAGGCAGGCACTGCAATCATGGTGACGCCGATAAGTAGTGTCGTTGAATTGGATTCATCCCTTTTGCAAAGTAGTAACCAATCGTTTCAGGAAACAGAGCAAGGTGGACAGCTGCCACAGCCAGCAATAGTAGATCTCCATGAAGTTGGAGCAGAACCGGAGGTCAAGCTTCCTGCCGAGTAAGAACCTCCTCATTAAGGACACATTGGAACTCAACCTATAATATGTTGCAACATCTGTTTGAGCAGTATAGACAGATCGATGTCTGTGTCATTCTATGAGGATGGGATGCAATTGGGAATACTATGACCATGGATGTGGACGGGGTTTTCACACAGGAATTTAGCAAGGAGGATAGTAGAATGGGCCAAGTAATTGTGTTGTTGTGTCTCGTACAGGATCGGCTAAAGAAGGTGTATGTAAGGTTCACACTCAGAGGTGTGAATGAAAACTCAGATGTACGTGCCATGGTTGAGATCCTCAGCTATCACTTGACTTGTAATGTAAGGCAGCAAAATTACATTATCAGGTCCAACGAGTACATCCGTGCCCCACCACTTGATCATTCCTTTTTCTGAATGGGATGTTTCAAAATACAAGAGGTGGATTGTTGAGCAAGCCAGAGAACTGGAAGACAAATGGCTGGAGCTTAGAGTCCGAGCCTGCAGTTCTGGGTTGCTGCCTTAAACTTCCAGAGAAGGCAGTCTTGTCTCACAGCAGCAAAAACCAGCAAGAAGAGTAACAGCAAAAACAGCCACAGAAGAATCGGACCCAACCTCTGGATTGGCTTGGTTTCAAGCAGTAGGTTTAAGCCTAGTGCTAAGGCAAAGACAAAAGAGTTTGAGCAAGTGGTAGCACCAATGACACTTCAGAGGATTTTCCAGGAGTATCTGGATGACCCAAAAGAGGTGTGTGTGGATCAAAACCAATTGATGTATTGATACAGGAAGATGTGGCAATGGCCACAGCTCAGCAGGCTGGGAATAAAGTATCTGGCATGTCCTGTAGCCAGTATGTCTGCTGGATATGTTTTCAATGCAGCTGGGACAGTTGTTACAGTGAGAAGGACCAGTCTCTGACCTCAAACTCTGGAGAGATTAACCATGATCAAAATGAACCAGCATTTTATACCACTGAACTACACTGTTTCCAAAACACTACAGGAGGAGGAAAAGGGTGATTGGTCACCAACGTCTGGGTGAACCACCAGAGTTTGAGGACAAACTCTACTTCCTGGACTGAGTATGCCTGTGTCACTTTTTAGGTATTTTTTGTTGAACTTCTTTCTTTATTTCTTTGCAAAAATATCTAGTGGGACATTGTTTGTGTCCGATTTATGCTGCCCCACCATCTATAATAATCACATATGTGGCCGGATTGGAGTTGGACCCATGTGCAGAGAAACAGGCCTTATATTCCCTTCAGGACTTTCAAGGCAATGCCTGCCTCCCTGACATGCCATAGCCTATCCTTTTTTTTTCTTACATTATCTAGCCGGGTTACGCCAGAAGATTATTGATTAAAAGACTGCCAGTGCCAATGCCAAATTCCAATGTATTGCTACCATCAAAGAGGAGATAATAGTTTGTATCAACCACCATGCTTGGATTGGAAGAAGTATCTACTAACAATTGCACCAATGAGTGGTTATATAATGAATATTTCTGAGTGATGATTGATGATGTATGTGGTGGCTGACAGTGAGGGAAGGAGTTCAACAAACTGAAATGTATAAACTTGATTTCAATGATTTTCAATTTTTGGAGGGTTGATGGATGATCATTTTATGGCCTTTGAAACTTAGCGAAATGTACCAGTAGAGTCCACTACTTTTTTCTGGTTCCTCAGAGACCAGACCAGTCACTTTAGTTACCAAACACAAATCTGCACAAAATATTCCAATTCTGTTTCTCTATTTGTTCTTCTACAGCAGTGCACTACACAGGTCTACCTCGCTTGTTATGGGACTGGGACGGAGTTACTCAGAATCAGGAGAAGGAGGAGGGGAATGGAAAAACTCAGGTGGGAATACCTCAACAGCTAGAAGGAGAAAGTTATCAACTTCAAAGAGAAACCATGATGATGGCAAAGACTCTGAGGCCTTGTACTCACTCAGCCCTGTGGAATGGAGAGAGATACATTGATTTGGGAAATGCTGCTGAGCGTGTGTTTCCTGCATTGCTGACTCAAGCGTGAAAAACATCCTGTTTATGTTCTTGCTCTACCTCTGAGTCTTCTTGCTATACTCTTGACTCCTCATGAAGCTTACCTTTGCTTCTGTTTGTCCTTCTCCTTTACTCTGTAATACAGTTACTGTTTTTCAATACGCAGTCCTTTTCCTAGCCTTGCCTGCACAAACAAAACTTGGTGAAAGCTCAACACTCCAGGTTACCTACTGGACAGGTTAAGCTAGGCATCGAAGGGTGTAGGACAGTCCAAGAAGAATAGAGTTGTACTGCCCAATTTGACAATACACTATCATTTTCCTTTTAGAAATTGTAATTTTTAGAGTTAGGTGGGTTAACTTCAATCCTCCATAATTTCCACATTTCAAACCTAGAAAACATAACATTTAGAGATATACTATCTTGGGTTTCTCTGGGGCAGAAGGACTGTTTGTAATGCATTTACCTGTACTGTGTCGCACTTATCTCTTTATTATTTCCTTCCACAGCAAATTGGTGATGGTGTACTGCTCAGTACCCCAATGATTATTATTGTTGTGGTTTATTTTGTGTAATGTTTGGCTTTGTCACACTTTTCCCCAAATCCTTCTTCCCATCCATTCATCGAGCCCCTAACCCTCTTCCCCTCCGGACTGTGTGATTTATTGAGGTGTGACTCAATTAATTTTACACTTAAATGGATCACACACTTGCTAGAGCGGATGTGGCGAAAGCAAAACCAACTCACTGCATGACCTTTCTATTACCTGAGCAATATTCCACACCGGCCCCATCAACATCATCATTAAGGCCTTGTGTTGTGTAAACGCTTAACCTTGTCCAACCACTCCTGACTCTGAGCCCAATTCTCCTACCTCGAGGATTTCATTTCCTAGGTTTCATTTTTAATTACTAGCTCCCCATTGTTCATACAAAGTTGGTATAGCTAGTTTTTATTATTATATCAGGTCTTCTTTGTTGCGTGTCAGATATTGTCATTGTGGTAGTTTAGTCTTAGTCTTCCGAAAGTTATAATATATGACCCACGTACTCTCTGTTGTCTTTTAATCTAGTTGACAGTGGAGGAGAACCCTTTGATTAATCCTACAGTTAGAGTTCATATAGGTGGGTGTGGCACCTTGTGCTTTTCCTGTAAGAGTGTTAGCCTTCTACTTCTACCCCCCCCATAAGATACCACCTTGGGAAAAATCCTGCAGTAAGAAGACTGATGTAATATTAGCCCTTGCTTCATCTATTCAGGTAAGAGAAGAACTATCCATATAAGTGAACTTGTTTAGTTAGTAATTAACTTCTACTGAAGAAGATGTTATTTGTGTGTATCTAAGTTTTTGTAGCAAAGCTATTTTGTAGGCAAAATAGGCAATGGCAATTATTTCCTATTGGTTAATATATTTGCAGAGGGCAGTAGAGCAAAGGTATAAGTAAATGACATTCACTTTTTCAGAAGATTTAAAAAACAGGCTATACTAAAGGACAGCAGAGCAAATTAAAACACCAAAATGAACCTTTGAGGCATAAATCAAGTAAAATAAATCATCCCCTTTTATTTTTACAAATAGAACACCCACCCATTCCACCCACAACAGGCCTACCTCTCTTTCCAAAAAAATAGCTCTGTCCCAAAAAGTCTGCAAAAAAAGTCTACAACGAAAGTAGAAAACTCTGTACCAACTACCTTCCCACCCTCTCCACCCACAACAAGTCCCTGCCACCAAAACCTAAAATAAAAAAATGGCTCAGAAGAAGGCACTGTTGATGTGGGTCCGGAGCGGGTCCAGGCTCTGCTCGATCCTATCCAGTTGGCTCTCCACTCACCTCTCCAGGAGGGTGCCATTGAGGGTGGGCCGTGACAATGTCCTCTGTGTGTCAGCTTGGGAGGGGGCAGCAGCAGTTTCAGACAGCTGGCGGTTGAACCGGCGATGGAATGGCTGAGCGGCTGGGGCCATCTTGCTGAACTGGGGCCCCGGTCAGAGGCAGCTTGTATATCCGCCTCTTCCTCCTCCAGGACCACCCACCTCCAGTGTTCAGCCCGAATGTTCTCTAGCCTCTGCCACTGGAGATGGGCCTCTGTCTACTGCCTGATGGGTGGTGCTGGTGGACCAGCAGGAGTAGCTATATTGAGAAAAACACTTGTTTAAAATTAAGTAGTGGGTGGTACAGTGGCAGTACATTGCTGGTCCTCTGGGGCCTTTGGAATTTGTGATTGTTATTAGGAGAATAAATTGAAAACTTTTTAAATACTGCATTAACTGGAGCAGACACTGCAGTCACGAATTGTATCCATACTGCATTTCAGTCACGGGTGGCGAAATGCCATGAGCAGGGAGAGTGTTGCTGAAGTATGATGGGTGGGATACATATCTGCCTTGCTCAACAAATGCAGTGAGTCAAGGGATAAGAACACTTTAAATTTAGGTAGTGGGTGGCACAGTGGCAGTACATTGCTGGTCCACTGGGGCCTTTGGTATTTGTGACTGTTATTAGGAGAATCACAGGACCAATTAGATTTTTTACCCACACATGCCTCACATAAAAAAGCACTGACTGTCTGGCACAAAATAATTAAGGCAGATTACAGAAACAGTAATGTGATTTTGTTTTCTTTTTAACACTTTTCTAGTAACTAAACAGACACTTTGAGTAAAAAAAATAATAATAAATGACCTCTCATTTACATGTAAGGCATTATGCACTATGGAGTACATGTTGTTGTGTTGCTAAATTAATGGAGGATTACTAGCCAGTGCTTTGGGTACTTTGCTAGTGTCTGCAGCTGAAGCAGCTGCAATTGACAATTATCTATATTTAATTCAAATGGCCGTGCTCTTCTCCAAATGCCTTCCACTTTCTATCCTAACTCCGAAGAGGCAGATGAAGAATAAATAAGATACTACATCACACACGTCACGTTTAAAATGTGGATATTATTATTCTATCTGCCGTAAGTAGATGGTGGGGAAACTGATGCAATGCACTATAGGGAAAAAAAAGGGGCTATATAGATTGTATTTGGCACGTTCATCACAGTTTCCCCTAAGATAAACTTGAAATCAAAGCAGGCACTTAGGGCCATATGTACAAACACGTTTTCCCATAGACACAGAATGGGTAAAAACCTTTGCTACATCTGGCCCTTAGTACCACTTTACTCACGGGCCTCACCCACCACCACAAATTAGTTCCAACAAATTTGCTGGGCAGTAAGGAAAGGAAACTTAACTTACTCTACTGCAGGGTAAGGTAGGGGAATTAGGTGGATAGAGAGAGCTTTTGCTATAGAAAAGCTGGGTATCACTGATCATTGATTCATCATACGCCTAAGCTTTGGTAACTGAGTGAGTGAAGGGAAACACACCTTGTGTGTTTGGTTTGCAGTGCATTGAAAACTTTGTAAATACTGCATTAACTGAAGCAGACACTGCAATCACGAATTGAACCATACTGCATTTCGGTCATGGGTGGAGAAATGCAATGAGCAGGGAGAGTGTTGCTGAATGATGATGGGTGGGATACATATCTGCTTTGCTCAACAAATGCATTGAGTCAAGGGATAAGAACCAAAATTAAAATACCTCTCACTTTGAACCATAGCTTTGATAACCATAAAACAAAGTGAGCAAAGTAGATGAGCAGCATGCCCCTCTCCAGAAGAGCTCCCTTATTTATTCATTCTAGCAAACATTCAATCATTATTTCATTTTTCCTACTATACTGACCCATAACCAACATGATTTAAGCGTTACTGTCTCTCATCCAGTCTTTCACCAAAATTTCCAATCCATCCATTCAGTATTCACCCTTTCTTTATATCATCCTTCCACCCATCCTTTCAGTTACCCAATACTCACCCACGCATCCTTTTACCCACCCACGCATCCTTTAGCTTTACTCATTTCACCCATCCTTTCTTTTAACCTTCCATTCTTTCCTGTTTCCATCAAGCCATCTTTTTTAGTGTACATTATGTGGGCTTTTGCTGAGTTGCAGATAGAAGAGGCCATAATTCAACCAGCGCTGTAGCAGGTAAAGTAGGGAGTTCATGATCACGAGTCACAACAAAGCCCTTGTGGCTAGTGAGTATAATAGCAATTGTCAATACCACCCATCCCTGCTTTTGCTTCTCCCCCTCCAACTGCCAATCCTCCTGCAGTGGCACTTGAGCTTGAGCTAGCGGCACTGGTTGTCGGTGTGGCTAGAAAAAACTGTGTACATTTTTAGAAGACAGATACTGCTTCCCTTAATTTTTTGGAAAATAAATACAATCACAATAAATCACTACAGTTTGGTTATAAGCACTGATCGTAAATCAAAAATCTCACATGAATCTGCATTTTGTTGGTTCACAATGTTAGAAAAAGACAGGTTGTCAAGCCACCCAAAAACTATTCATAATGGAGGGGCAGAACTATAGTCTATGAAGATGATAATGACTCAGAATCATTGTAACACATTGAAGGGGTGCAATAATAATGGTCAATAAAAGACATACGGTATTGGTTGGCAAATGCAATGGGACCTCATACTTTCCAGCCATGCTGGTATACTTTATAAATGAATTACATAGCACAACATTGGGGATGGGAGGGTGGCCCATGACTATGGCCACTCTCTCGTTAACTGTTAGAGCATGAGCAAGAAAAAGAAAGCCTTCTCAACAAACATACATGGTGAATATTATTTAGAATACTAGCTTACTTAGGCCTGCAATCTTCACAGTGGACAGTAAAGTACCATAATCTGTTCCAAGTCTTACAGTATCACAAGATATGTAGGGGAGAGGGATAGATTACCAACAAAGCAGAAGAAATCTACAGACTAGTACAGACTGAGAAAAAGTCAGCTACCAAAACATGAAATAAGGAAAGAAGATAATGCAGGGATAACAGGAATTAAACAAAATTTGGATATGGGAGTTGGAAAAAAGAAGACAGTATAAAAAATAATAAATGCAAAATTAAAAGTAGTATAATAGTGGGCAGATGTAAACGTTAGGGAAATAATAATAAATAACAGGACTTACTGGGATGAGCAGAGCACTCAGCATTGGCACTGGTGGTCAGCGCCTCCTCCCTGCTCTTGCTGGACCCGCCTCTGTGCTGCCCCTCTTCTTGCCGTTGGGTGCTGATATAAGAAATAAAGAAGATAACAAAAATAGGTTAGTGGTACAGTTAATCTCTAGAAAATTATTATAATAGGCAAACACAGCAACATGTACTTATTTAAATCAGATCGCTTATGGTACTAGTATTGATTATCGTTAAATTGGCTATAATCCTAAAATCCCTATTTCAAATTCCTGTAACCAAAACAACATTTAGAACTAATGCATTACAGTGAATAATCTTTGATGCTTTGCTCATTTTAATTTCATCCCCCACCCTAGTCTCCCTTTTTTTGCAATGCATAGATGAATACTCATACCACACAGTATGAAATTGCTTGGGACTGTGCAAACTACATAAAGAAAGGCACAGAGAACGCTAACTCACTGCTATCACTAATTCACTATGGTAATAGGAGGAAAGAGGAGTCTGCATTGCAATGGTGCCGTTGAGTATGATGAAGTAGACCCAGCACCTCCCTAGCTCAATCTAGATCACATAATAATATTCTTAATATAGACTAAACATAGCTTACCTCTGAGTGTGAACAGCATATGTTTGAGAAGAAGAGTTAGCACTGCAGAACACAAACGCAATAAATATAGTTAATACTGCTCAAGCTAGCAGGTCGAGCAGGTCCTACTCCCGGTCAAGAATATCCACCCAGCGGTGGGTCAGCTGCTGGGTGGTGCGTTGGGCCTGACTGGTGTACTGCACAAACTTGTGCACCCTCCCCCACTTCTGCTGACGCTCCCCCAGGGGATACCTGCTGCCCAGCCTGCCACCTGCTGTCAGCATGGAGGGAAGGTGACATTGCAGGTAAAAATGCAGTGCTGCCACCTCTACCGCACAAAAATTGGACTGGGGCTGCACACCTTGGCGGCACTGCCATTTGCAGGGTAGATGGTTGCTGCTGGCTGTTCAAGGGGGGTCTGGCATCACCGTTCCACTGTTTGCCGCATGGCTGTGACATGGCACTGGGTGTTGTGAAGAAAAGAAACAGGAGAAGGAAGGAAGAAGGAAGTAAAGGGTAGAATAAACAAAAAACAGAAAGTCACGAAAAACAGGAAAAAAAAGAAAAAATGTAAACATACACAGATACATAAACACACAACAATACAATAAATAAAAATGAGGGGTAGATTAATTAGGAAGGCGGAAAATTGAAAAGATAAGAAAGGGAATCCAAAAATTCAAAAAACAGGCCCAGCACCATGAACAGAGTAAGAGCAACAAGATGGTCGTTCCCATGAGAACTGCGTGGCTCAGTTTGCACATGATTTTTAATGCGAGGATAAATTCCACATTGCGTTTGACATGATGCGAACAGATGCGACGGGGAAAATATGCCCGCCTGCGGATCTACACATAGTGCAGCAGAGATTTTTTATTACTCAGGCCTACGTGAACTCCACCTAGGCCTACACAAGACACAGTTGCTTGCAGTGCCCCCTAGTATAGCTATGTTGAATCCATGTCTTCTGTTCTTACATCTTCAGGCTTATGCAAGCACGATACTTCCACTGAAACCCCTTGCATGTTATTGGGGCAGGTGTTTTCCAAGAGTTTTTCCTTTTTCTAAAATCATGTGTATAATATGCTTATTTATAGGGATTCTCAGCCAGCTCTCTTCATCCATTGGTCCGTTAGTGTATAATTCAAATTTTTCTTCCACACACTACTGCATATACCATGGCGCAGTAGGCCTGCCGACTTCAGCCATTAGCTAACTTCAGTGCATTTGACAGCTTTTGGTCCTTCCACAAAGAGCATATCCTGACACAAAATAATTGCCTTCACTGCTAGGAACTATTATGGCAATGGGTGCTTTTTTAGAACAAAACCATATTTTTGGTTTGAGACATTACCTTTGAATCTGACATTAGCCAAGGCCTTTTGAGTTTACTCAATATATACATTTTTTATATTTGGTCTAAATCCATTCAGGAGTTTTTGAGTAATCAGAGAAAAAACTAATTTGTATATGCAGGGACGAGAAGACTCTGCAAACCCTCCCAATCTCATGCTGAAATCTGAGTGGCTGCCAACATTTCAACCAGGAAGTGTTGGCAGCCATGTTGTGACTCGACTTCAGCTAAGTCCCAGATAAAAAAAGTAAATCAAAAGGCAAGGGGGAAGGGTAAACCCACCCAGAGCAGATAACATCTTTTAAACATTTTGGTGGACATCACGGCCGATCCACAGACCTGTCAAAAATATTTTTTTTTTAAGTGCGGCATTGAAATTATCAATGTGGGGAGGCCACCCGTCCCACCTGCAGCCCCGGGGACCACCACCTCCCCCGAGCACAATGTTAAATTGATGCGGTGGGGACACACATCCCCCTCTGCAGTCTCGCTGCAGGTCTGGCCCTGTGGCCAACCCCCCGCCACAGTTGAAGGCTATGCGAGGCACTGGATTGGGTGGCTATAGAGGCTGGGCACTGGGCCTGGCCACTGGCCAGGCCCTGTGCTAAACTGCTGCCACACACGGCCAAAGGTGGTGGTTGGATTAACTTATAGTAATGAAAATCATTTTACAATAAAAAAACACAAGGAAATTCTATGGAAAAAACTAAGGTTACAGGGACGTTATAGTTAGGAAATAGAATTTAAAAAGTCTCCGAAATTTACTTTAAAAAACAGAGGTTACAGGGTCTTTATAGTTAGGCTCACATTTTAAATGCAACAAACCATAGGTATTCACCTGTTATAGTTATGTCAAGTAACTATAACTCATGCCCTAAGGTAACAATAACTCGCGCCCTCACTGCTAATTACCCCACAATTTACGGCACTCAGGACATCATTGATAACATCATTGATAACATCAGTGTGACATTTGCAGTATATTTTTAACAAACAAATTGTGCATGGCGGGGGCCCAAAAGTCTCAAATCCTCATTCATTTTCCATAGACTTTTTTAAGACGGGCTACAGCAAAATTTGCTGAATGAAATTACACCAAAATGGACAGGAAGCTAGATCATGGTCCAAAGATTGTGCTTTTTGTGATTTGGTGTAAATCTGTTTGGTAGTCTTTTGAGAAATTAAGGTTGAAAAATAAATGTATTTCTGGATGATTGGGTCCACAAGAGTCCTCAGAGATTCTTGCGGGAGCGGCAATTTGAAAATAGAGCATGATTGGTCCTTGGAGCTTTATTTCTCTTGGGCCATCTTGCTCTCCCTGGAATCAAACTTGCTCAGGAGTGAGCGCTCTGTTTGGCTGCCAGCAACATACAAAAATTGTTGCCGGAAGCTATTACAGGACTGGAGGACTTAGTTCCCTGTACTGAAGGTAAAAAAAAAAAAAATGTAAAGGAGCAGGTTAGGAATACCATGGAGGGGCCCATGCTGGGGCCAAAAAGAAATTAAAAGTGAGCAAAAAATGCTGCAATCCTGTGAGACTCCAGCAGGATTGGGAAAAAAAACAAATTAGCGGCTGGGCTTCATTTACTCTGTTTATACCCTGGGGAACCCATCCACAGGGCTGTATTCATCAACGGGAGGTGGGTTGCACAGCCCCTTCCTTGGGCCTCAAAAGGCACTAGGGAGCCCAACTCGGGGGCTGAAATTTAGTGAAATGGGGAGGTGGCCATACAGCCCCCTCCCCAAGTATGTAAAGGTCCTGGGGAACCCACCCATGGGGCCAAAATGTAACAAACTGGGAGTGCAACCCTCAGGCCAAATACTTTAAGGGAGGGGGCCTGTGCAGGACCCAATCCCCAGGACTGACTCATTATGTCCTGTGGACCCCACTCCTGAGAGATAGCAATTTCCCTGCCTGCACCAGTGTGGGCAGGGAAACCTGTGTTTGCTCTCACTTGGCGGAAGCATTTTTTAATCACTTGCCAAGGAGGAGCACACACCAAGTCCACTCCCAGCGGACGGGAATTTTAAAAATACTCCTGCCTATGGGGAGCGGACTTTTGATCCATTTCTCTGCCCCCACTGATGTTGGCAGGGAAACAGATCGAAATATTGCTCCCACCTAGAGGGAGAAGCATTAGTAGCTGCTCCCTGCGAACTGGAGCAAAGCTGGCTCCTGCTGCGTACAAGGAGCTGGCCTGGGCTGCAGGGGACTTAGGGTTCCCTCCCGTGGCCCCTAAAAAGTATATGGTGTGCACCCTTGGTGAGCACCAGGGCACCTGCCTTTAAACATGCAGGGTAGGCATCTCCGGGGTCAGTAGCGGCTAGGGAATGGGGCAGAGTAGGCCCCTTCCCCTTTATTCAAATGTGTGTCCCTGAGTGATGGGGTCTCCAGGGCCTAACAATGCTCAGGGAGGGGGGCCATGCGGCTTCTCTCAGGGCCCTTCAAGGCTCTCCTTTATTTTTAGTAATCACCCTCAGGGCAAAATATTTAACAAATGTAATAAGGAATTGTTTTTAAACAATCAATTACAAATTTGAAAGAAATTTACCAAGGCTTTGCTACTGAACCTTTTTTTAGAAAACTGGAATGGGTCAATTGTTTTCTGTGTATGATAGTGCCTCTCCAATTATTTATTTACTGAATGTTTATAGGCCTTTGTAACTGTTATTTCTTGGAGGTGGGAATTAAGAATAAAATATAGTGAGTCTAGGTGGGGTACAGATACCATAGACATCTTCTGTGAAATGGTCAAACCTACTATTTTGTGTTGAGTGAAAACATGCGTTCAGCATTTATCTCCTGATCCTGGCCAAAGACATATTGAACCTATAACAATACTTCACATGCTGGTGAGCAGCAATGATTCGCTATTAAATATATTCATCTTGATAAGTCCTGCTCACATGCATGGTTTCAAATATGCTTTGGGGTCATACACTTAAATGGATATCTATTTACCAAAAATGTGGAAGCAGTTCTGAAAATAAGGTTATCCCGCTTTGTTCTTGATCTGGCAGCAATTTTTTAGCTGGGTACTCAACCTGGGCTAGTTCCAGCTTATCGTCCGGTTTCTGTTCTGGTAGAACATGCAAACGGTGGATCACAACAGTGGTGCAGCACACATTCACTGTGTTCTTAGCTATGCCTACGGGGATGATGCTAATGCCTGTCTTAACAGACCATCAACTCCTTTTGTACAAGTTCTTTTCCAGGCTTTGAGCAGTTGGAACTGAGGCTGAGCACAGCTGGAGCATAAATCAGTCTGGCCCATCGAGGGAACTAAGATTGACTTGCATGTCACTTCACCTGTTACTAACAGATCAAGTGAGACATTAAAGTTTTTTTCTTAAGATTTTTGCAAACTATGTAGATCTGTACGTACTGATCTATGATCTGTGAGAATATGAGGTTACCTGCCCATGTGTAGGTACACTGATATTAACCATTGATTCAGCATACAATACAAATAGATTTTTGACAGTTAGTAATCCATGTTTAGTTCTACCAAATGGAAAAAATTGCCAACTACAGAATACCAAAATATTGAGTTAAAGCCTTCAAGGGTGTTGTTTGTATTGAGCTGTTTGAGGTGGCAGCATTACTCATTCATCTATTTTACCAGGACAGTAACTTGTGACCTACGATGCACTGAATACTCTGATGAAGGAACCGCCTATGCAACTTGATAAACTATCTCTCCAACAAGAACATTAACCATTAAAGTTAACTTAGCAGAACCTGCAAAATACAAATAGATCTGTGAAGCAGGTAGTGAGCAGGAACTGAGTCCCTACTAAGCCATTTTTTCTGTCCTCCAAGTCATCCAGCATAATAATCCCAGAACGGCAAAAAATAGAACAAACAGGTGTGAAAGGTTTGATGAAGGCAGTAGCATGCTGAATGTTCGGGTGGGACGAGGGATGGTGGGAACATTTTAAGGAATCACAGGGTAGACAGGTGTTACTAGGTTCAGAATGTAAACATGCAAGTCCATTACCACTGATGTCCTGGGACTTTACCAGACAATTTAGCCCAGAACTGAGCACCTTTGATATAGTGTAGGCTAGAAACCCAGAACACAATTAGACAAATATCAGTCAACCAATTGTTGTCTGCCCATTCACGTTTTTACATAAAAAGTATACTTTACTTACAGCATGCAATGTAATATGATACTGAAACATCAGACTGCAACAATATGGTACATTTTCATTAATACAATCAATACAATAACCTTTCGAGGAGGGAAGCAGCTGGTACTGACGTAGCTTGTTCCTATTGGTAAAATATTGTGTAGCCACAATCAATTTAAATTGGCCTCTTTGGAAAAAGAGTGGGAAATGCACATATAACACCTCTATAGGTTCCCCATTTACCTCTCCCAAATGCTTGTGGCTAGGGAGAGAGTGAACTGTCCAAAGTTAAAGTGTTATTGGCAATGTCTCACCCTTGGACAGTACCTTTTGTATTTTTAGTCCTCTGCTGATAGGGTCTGCGAGCACCCCCTGGGGCAGGGACTATGACATTCCTGGTAGTGTGGGTCATCCTATAACGTTGAGTGGAGAGGACACAGCTGGGACTTTCTCCCTGAGCTGCCCCTGCTGCAATGTTGTCTGACCTCTACGTATGGTGTGCATGTGTGCACCTCTGAGTTCTGGGAAAGAGGAGGCAGTGCTCCACTTGCTCTGATATGATCAGGTGGATCTTCACAAGGGGATCTTCCACGGCCCAACCACAAACACACCACTCAAACAAAGCGAAGAACCCACCATGGCTTGCAGAGATAATCAAAGATAAAATCAAAGAAACCACCTATTGCTGTGAGCAATCTGGTTCTAATGATAAACTTACCAAGGAGCTTTGACTTATTTTGCTACAAATCCAGTGTATGCGGTGGCATATTTTAAAGTGCTAAGCCGTTACAGGCGTTTCTCTTTCTGGACACGTCAAATCGGCACCAGGGCCTCAAGGTCTTACTACATGGCCCGGCAGTCCACATGCATTCCTAGATTGCAGAAGATACCCGAGTTCTCCTTGACTCAGCCAGATTTGACAGAAGATGTTGTGGGGCTGAGTCCATGACATCATGCTAGTCTTTTGCAGGGCCCTTTCTCCTATCTGAGGACTTTGTTCAAAGGGAAAACAATGTCATATTTTGAGACAATACCAGAATATGTTACCATCTAGAGGTGCAAGTAGTGGCCTTAGGGCAAACAGTCATGGGCACTTTCTCATCTGTGGAATCAGCTCTTCACAGTACTTCTTTTCTAGGAAGCCACTCCTTCATGCCAGGGGATCTCCAGTACACTGCCTCAGCAGTATGCCAGTTCCTTCCCTAGAGGCTGCCACAGGACAACTCCGCTCCTTGCAGATTACAGACCTTTCAGGTTGCTGGTCCCACCCTGGCAAGGGGGAGTTGTCAGTCAATGACTCCCCTCTCTGGGGCACAGAAAAGCTTCTTGGGCACCACTGCTGTTGTACCCCAAATTTTGGTAGATGAGAAATCGTGGCAAAATGACTGGGGGTATCAGCCCCATGCTTCTACTCAGTTGACAGACAAAGATAGCATATTCTATGGATACCGCTCTGTGACTGGTTTCAGAAAGAGCATGACTTCTAGGTATTCTTTGCAGAGTGGTAAACCCACAGACTTTGTCCTCTAGTGTCAGCAGGAGAGTGGGGTGAAGTTGGGAGCTAATTGACAGAGAGGCAAAACAGAGGGCCACATGACAGAGAGGCATCCATGCTTAGTTTCCTCTTAAATTGTTGGGGGTATCCTTTCTGAAAAATAATGGAGCAGGAAAGAGGCAAATATTTCCCTATACTACAAAGGCACTCATTGCCTTCTACACTCCCCTACCTACAACCTTTCCTCTACAGAGGACCTCAGAAATACTTTGGAGGAGCCCTGCTATTTACATTGCATTCTGGCACGGCCTATCTGGCCTCATTCTGGATAGCTTTCATGAGCAGGGAATCAAAATGTTTTGTTTCTATTTGCAGTTTTATATAACTCAAAGTCAACTTGAATGTACTGAAGCGCTTTACATGAGCACCAGTTACGTTACCAGCGGTGGCTCCTTTGCTATGGCATCAACCCACCCACCCCCGCCAGCATTAACAGCTGCAAATCCTTTAACAACAAAAGGATAATCAACTAGGTTTCTTATCCTTTTGTTGTTAAAGGGGTGGGACACTGGGGATGACAAGTACTGAGTGGAGTGCACTGTACAAGGAGATCAAGAGTATCAGGAGAATCGGGAGCAGGGCTGGGGAATCAGCAATAGGTTTACAAGGAAGGATCAAGTGTGGGGGCGGGTAAATGGGGAGTAGAACCAGACAGATCAGGAGCAGGTCCAGAAGGACCAGGAACAGGACAGAGACCTGAACAATAAGAAAGCCCACAATGACCAAAACTGAGAAGGTTAGAAGGACCAGGACAAAGAAAATTGGAAACCAAGGGCCTGAATGATCAAGACACGCGAAGCAGGAGCGCCTGAAGTGCAAACAAATTTTCATCTCTAGGAGTAGTAGGACCATGACAAGGGGGACGAGGACAAGGAGGAGTATCAAAAGGAATGAGGTCCAAGAGGCAGACCAGGATGATGATGAGGACGTCAAAGGAGGGAGGAGGAAGAGGAGAAGGACACAGAAGTAAATATGATTCTCAGTGACATGTATAAGTATATACCGTTAGTTACTGTGGCACTATGGTGCCTCCTCTTACACTGAACAGTTCTCAAGTTTACTATTCATCACCCATTGTCTTGCTTCTGGCTCTTTGGCCACAATAACACAACTTTTTACTACATTAGTTTGCTTTGTAGCACAATCAATAGTATTTTGCAAGGGTTCAAATGGATTAGTTACTAATTGTGAAAACAGGAAGCCTTGCTTCCTCACTCTACCAAATTGTCTAATCCAGGCAAACCATTTATCACCCTTTCCCTCAGTTCCTCTTGTGCTCAACAAATTGAAGAGCTTAGAAACAAGGCATTCCCGGTAATAAGCACCATAAATATATGGCCATGTATAACAGACCTTTTTTAACATGGAACAAATGTCAGAACAAGTTTCTAAACTATTGCCCTAGTTCGAACACTCAAATTGGTTTACATGATTTGCCCCATTTCCAAAGAGACTGGCCCTTGGCAGTACAAACCCAGTGGGATACACGCCTAATCATTTGTAAAGCTATGTCAAACGTGGTCTGCTATTTTTAGTTTGAATCTATTTAGCTAATATATTAAAATATAAGGCCAAGAAAAGTGTAGCACCTTGGCGCATTTAGGCCCGTATTTATACTTTTTTTGCACCGCATTTGCGTCGTTTTTTGATGCAAAAACGGCGCAAACTTGCAAAATACCATTGTATTTTGTAGGTTTGCGCCGTTTTGAGTCAAAAAGCGGCGCAAATGCGGCGCTAAAAAAAGTATAAATACGGGCATTAAGGTCTGTGGGACACACCCTTGGCCATCCTGTATAATAACTTCTTTGACGTGAGATGGCTCAGAGATATTTTTCCAATGTTCTTTTTAGACAATAAAGACCTAAAGACGGTCTCTATAGCTGTCAATTTCTTGTTCACATAAACTATTAATTTTCTACTAAATTGAGGCTCAATTTCAAGCACGTTCATGGGATGTGTCTGAATAAGAGTTTTATCCCATCCCACTACTTTTCTGTTTAGCAGAAAAAGGAAAATATCCTACAAATGACATTTATGCCTTGTGGAGTGTTGCACATTGATTTTAAAGTTGCTACTGTGTGCTTACTGTTTTGGTTAAGTACGCGCTGCTGTGATCATATATTTATTCATCTATAGTGGGTTCTGTAGAGTCCAACATGGTGACCTAAGGCCACTTTTGTAATGTAAAGTGCAAGGGATTTTTGAGTAAAGATCCATAACTTCCCATTTACATGGTTTTGCGGTTTATTTTCATGGTTTGATCATGATATATGTTATAATGTTATGTTCTTGCTTTGCGCATTGTTTTTTCCTGAAATCTCTCCTCGGAGATTCTGGGGGTTATTCTAACTTTGGAGGAGTGTTAATCCGTCCCAAAAGTGACGGTAAAGTGACGGATATACCACCAGCCGTATTACGAGTTCCATAGGATATAATGGACTCGTAATACGGCTGGTGGTAAATCCGTCACTTTTCCGTCACTTTTGGGACGGATTAACACCTCCTCCAAAGTTAGAATAACCCCCTCTGTGTTTTAATGGTGAGCTTTCTTTTTGCTGGCAGTTACCTGCTGACTAGCCAAGGGAGCACCACGCATGAGAATATGTGATAGTCAATAAAGATATTCTGTCCATATGGAATAGTATGACGCATCACTTCAATATACTTTATACTTGGGCTTCACAGACCACCTATTACCTGTTGAGACCACTGTGTTTGGCCTTACTCAGTGCCCCATTAACTGTGGATACAGGCTGTTGCCTTTGGTAATGCTTTAGGATCAGGCCCAATGCCCACAGAGGCAACAGGGAATGGCCCTTGGGCATACCATGCACTTGTAACATGACACCCCTGAGCCTGCAGTGCTGCTGTTCCTAATGCCTGCTATATAGCACATGGCCTTCCGTCTGCTTGAAATAAACAATTGGGAAGCCAAGAGTGTATGCATGGCTGATGCTACATGAAGGCAAGGTTAAGCAAACACCAGCAGGGCTCAAGGAAGGATAGTTTTAGGTAGTCCCTAAAACTATGTACTAAGGTTCTATTGTCAATGGAGGGAAGTAGGAAAAATTCCATTTGCTTAGGGTGCCGAAAATCCTTGCATATGCCCTGGATGGAAGCAGACTGCGGCCCATATTTACACTTTATTTTCGCCACATTTGCGTCTTTTTTTTACGCAAAAGCCGCGCAATCTGACAAAATATAATTGTATTTTGTAAGTTTGCGCCAGTTTTGTGTCAAAAAATGATGCAAATGCGGCTCAAAAAAAGTATAAATATGGGCCTTTATTTTACTGAAATGTTGCAATATTTGCTCCAGTTTTAACACATCAATCTAAAAAATATTGCTGTGCATTATGGCCAGCAGAGCACCTACCCTGGCTTTTTGTATTCCATTGGCATAGTTTCATCATTTGTGAGATACAGATGTTGGCGAATATTGCCAAATCTGCTTCCAAAAATGTTCAGATGATACAAGCTCATTGATGTCGGCAGCCCTGTCGTTGTAGAGACATGCATCCAATATGATTAGAAAAAGTCGACAAGCATTGGACTAAGACTGTTTCTCTGGAGCATATAAGCTCTCCATCACCTTAATTGATAAATTATGCAAATTACTTTTTTTTCCTGAGATTCAGACCTGTTATAGAGGTATCATTGGTGAAACTTGTGCAGTGACACTGGAGCCCAGGTGTGAGCGTGCTCAACTTTATTTAAGGCTTTTACATTCCAAAGTAGACTTCGAATTCTGTGTCAATGATTATGACATATTTGTACTTCCTGACTCCTTAAACATCTTTGGGTCGGGAGCCCCACAGCAGAAGGTCGAAAACACTGGAAAGTCTATATTTTGTGCGCCATTTTTGAAGCACTGTTTGCCATAGAATCCTGGATACTAAGGGGAATTGAGGGTTATAGTATGCGATCCGAGGCCTGGCTGTGTCTGATCTCCGAGTCTCAAATAAAAGGACAAGTCCTATTTGAGCCAGCTACTGCCATCTCTCCCCCTCCAATAGGTGATTTAGTGAAAGAAAAAAACGCAAGTAACTCTCTCCAATAAATGAGAGATACTGTAACACACAAGGACGTAGCTTGGTCAGTAAAATTGGGAAAGTGTGAGCTTCAGATTATCCAACAATCATAATGCTAATATATATACTTTTTTAATAACCAAAATTCTCTCTAAACAGAGAGAGGCAGAGTGTGTGTGCGTATTTGTCACTGGGTGTAAAAATCCCTAGCGAAATACGACAGACACTTCATTATACCTGAATGAAAGCTCCTGCGCCCAAGTATTTATCTCAAAATACATTTATTACGGGGGTGTAACACCTCAAACACCCCCTTCTTCCCCCTTCCCCACAACCGGTCCCCACGAAGCTTTCCCTGGTAACACATAACGAGCACCAATTAAGTGCGAGATAAGCATTTTTCTCCTTACAAAAACATGCCGTTTTAATTAAATGCAGAACCAGGAATGAGTAAATACATCAAGTAGACATGATGGGTGACTGATGGACTCAGTTTCTGCTTTGATTCTTAGGCCTCATGTATGAGTATCCGATCCATTTCTTATATATGTTGTGATTCCAGATACTAAATATTTTGCAGTCATGAGTGCTGCTGACATTAGGGCCGTCCTCTACACCCAAAGAAAACCATATGCCTTGAGTGACGTCATCACGCACACTTCGCCAGCTGTCCAACGTTGTCCTCTCAGCACGGCGCAGGGAGCACATGTGAGAGCCCACTCGCTACTTGAGGGGTTGGAGGGAACATATGGCAATTAGCGGGAGCAGTCGTCAAACCCTCTCTGCTCAGCCTCTCTGTAGGAAGTACAAAGTCTCATCTCGGGCTCATGGAAACAATTAGGGGGAACAAGCAATCGTGGAAAAGGAAACTTTAAAAAACAAGAGCTTTGGCAAATGACCTAGTAAAGGCGCGCCCTCCTGCCACGGCGGTCAGCTCTTCTGGGGTTCACATGGATAATCGAAGCTGCCTCCTTCTCCGATAATGACTTCCCTTTGCAATTTCCTGGAGGAAGTTGTCGGAATGATCCAGCAGTGATAAAGTGGGCGGCAGCTGTGCTTCGTATTCCGGCGGAGGCATCATGACGGGGTAACGGCGGAGGGGGGCGGAAAAGCACGAGACCGGTCCGAAATTGGAATGAGGTCCTGCAAGTACGTCTTGTAAACCAGGCGCTATTTTTAGGTTTTTGTGTAGGAAATTTCACCACTGCTAGCATGCCATGGAAGAACGAATCCTTGCAACATTGTGACTTACTTTATCATCAGTACTAATTTACGCAGGACTGTTTTGCGCCCTCTGTTAACTCTTTATTAGAAGTGACGTTACAACTGCCAGTACTGATTTGTCTTGGCATATTCTATGAACCCAAAATGACCATCTTCAGCTTTTAATGTTCTTCGTTTGTAAAGATTCACAGTTTGTAACACAGTACCTTATTTCTTTATTTGAATGCTGAAGTGTGACAGTTTATATTTTAAAAGGAAAAAACCCTAAACGTCAGAGTTCGAAATGCAACTTTTTTTATGGTTGTTCGTGATAATTAAAATACTTCAGTACAAATAATTGCTATTTGGCGAACACGTGACTATTTTTTTTCGAAATTAAACATAAAAAAGTCTTAGTGTGGAAAATAGAGTTTCTCCTAAAAAATGATGAAGTGCTCAGAAATGCTGGCACATATGGTCTGCTCTTAAATCAGTGAAAAACAACGCAAACATCAACTTTATAGATTAAAAATATCTCATAACCAGCCAGGGATGTTTAAATCACACACCCCATGTCCTTTTCTCAGAAATTGTGCAGGAAAAATGCACAACGCAGCAATTTCACTAATTATCTGGCAGAGCGCTTGAATGTATTTAGACAGAATTTCAAAAGGTTAGGTTCCTGCAGAGAAAAACAAAGTTCTGAATGCCACGTGAAAAGTATCCAATATTACTCTTATGCTAAGTACTGCCGGTTTTATTTCGGAAAAATTGATTCAGAAGACTTTCAACTGCATGCGTTATTCTTTATTGCAAACATGTACTGCGTTTAGGAAGCGTGTAGAGTTCCTGTAGGACACACTCGGGTGGCACACACAACCCATATCAAACATTCGTGGCCAACAGTATTCACCACCAATGAACCTGCCTCACATAAGCAGGCATCAAGGCGCGCGCGCACACAGACGCACGAGCACCCTCTCTCTCTCTCTCTCTCTCTCAATCTGTGTTTGTGTCTCAATATGGAAGATGCCAAAGCTATTGGCAGAGGCCCGAACTAAATCTTTAAGCACCAAAAGCAAGCACACACAGCCCAATGAATAAGAGATTGGCACTTAACTATGGGTATGACCAGAACACAGTACTTGCAGTGCCTCAAATGGGCTCCTACTGTCAATTTGAGAGGGAGAGTACCTGCACTTACCAGAAGAGGTGCAATATTTTCAGCAGGTAGGGCTTTAGGGTAGTGCGAATGCTACGGCTACACTGAGTCTGACCTGGGGAGGGAGCACTGACCTCTGGGGGAGAGGGTGTGGAACTGTGTTTAACACTAATTTAGGATTTAAAAGCACCTGCAGCAGAGTTTCTTATACTTAGGCAGCAATAAAAATGTCAAGATAACTCTTGGGATTAATGTTCTTGCTAGAGGGAGATACTGGAGTTTTGTCAAGTGGCGGTTTTGATTGGCCATAAAGTAGCACAAAGGGTTAATAAGCCAGCAGCAAAGAACAGCTCTTTGTTTTATGTGGATAGCTGAGTGAATTAGTAAAGCCAGCCTTTACCAGCACCTTAAAACAAAAACAATGTTTGTGAGAGAGGGGCTATGTAGAGATGAGGGGCACCTATGCCAGGTGGTAGTGAGGGAATCCGAGGAGGAGGTCATAGGGGCAGGGGGCACGAAAAAGATTGTCATACCAGGCACCACCAGAGCTAAAGCTGCCCTGAATTTCAGTTTGAGACACCTCTCAGAAGTAAACAGTTACTCTCGTATTGAGTAACTACACTTCTATTTTTCCACTTCAGGCACTGAATACTTTGCCTACATCATCACAATCTGAATCAGACTGGTCACCAACCCTACCCACATCCCAGGACACACACTCAACCCACATCTTTAAGTCCAGCAACAGAGTCAATTACAACCATGCCATGCGGCTCATCTGGACCAATCACTACCAGTGACCACTTCACTATCACACTACAGTATCCACTTCACCATCAAAGGATCTACCAACGCTGGGAACATGCCCCCCAACTCCACGCATAGCTGCTGGAAAAAAGGTTTCAGAAAATCAGTAGAACAAAACCCGACAGAACAAAAGAACTGCTGACCCATCTTCCTTCCCCCCATTTCAGCGAAAGTTGTTGAGAAGACAATCAATCAGCAACTCGCTGAACACCTTGAACACAAGAACCTCCTGGACCCTTCTCAATCCGGATTACAGGCCTATCACAGCACCAAGACAGCCCAGAATACAGCCTCTGATGACCTCAGGGCGTCTTAGAACATGGTCAACTCGGCAGCCCTCATCCTCGTGGACCTATCAGCCACTTTCAACACCATCTCCAATCACATATTGATCAACAGAATCCATCACTTCGGAATCCAGGGGGATGCGCTTAAATGGGTCACCTTATACCTCATCTTAAGAACCCAGAGATCCTGTCTCCCATTGTTCACCTCAGCACCCAAGAAGTTCATCTTCGGCACCCCCCAAGGATCATCCTTCAGTCCCACCCTCTTCAACGGGTACATGACCCCCCTGGCCAACACTGTCAGATCGCACATACTTAACATCCATTTCCATACTGACGATGCCTAACTAATCCTTTCACTGTCAGAAGACCCCTCTGCCACCTTGGTCAAATTCCACAGATGTATGATGAACACCACCAACTGGATGAAGGACAACTACCTCAAACTGAACACATACAAGCGAGAAGTCCTCATCTTTGGGAATAGTACCCCGCCATGGAATAACGCATGGTGTCCTGCGGAACTTAGCCAACTCCCCCACCCCCTGACAGACCACACACAACACCTCATCAATATCTTGGACAGCAAGCTATCCATGAAGAAACAGGTCAACACTGTCTCATCCATCTGTGTCCACACTCTACCCATGCTCAGCAAGATATTCAAATGGCTCCCAGTCAACTCCATAAGGACTTCCACGCAGCCCCTCATCACCAGCAGGCTGGACTACGGGAACACACTTTACATAGAAACAACTGCATGCCTGCTGAAGAGACTACAGACAATACAAAACTCAGCAGCAAGACTCATCCTCTACCTCCCCAGATGGACCCACATCACACCCCACCTTAAGAAGATACACTGGTTCCCCATCCAGAAGAGATGCCAGTTCAAGATGTTGACCCACACATACAAAGCCCGGCACAAGGAAGGGCCAACTTAAAACAAAATAAATGCCTGACCTTCCACCAGCCAAATGGACACACAAGATCCACTACCCTCTTCCTTGCAGACGCCCCCATGGATCCATCGAGCCAACAGCAGAGGATGCTCCTTCTCACACCTGGCGGCCAAAGTCTAGAACTACTTTCCCCTGCACCGAAGGACAGACTCAACACTCCAGCAATTCAGGACAGAACTCAAGACCTGGCTGTCCGAATGAACAGATCTCCTTGCAGCAGCTAGCAACCCCAGCACCTTGAGACTCTCACGGGTGATTTGCTGCGCCTTACAAATGATTGATTGATTAAATGATTGAGACTTCTATTTACAATGGTAACCCTAGAACTTTGTGGAAAGACACTGGACTGCCCAAACCTCTATGATACATACAAATGGCAGGATGTGCAATGATCAAATAGGTTGTTAAGTGTTAGGAACACATCCAAATTTAATAAAAGTGAATGTTAAGGAGTTTTAACGAAGGGAAAAATAATTTTCCTTTTGAAAATATTAAAAACGCTACTGTACAATTCCATATGATTTACTACGCAGAATTTTCCAGCTGATTAAAATAATGCATGTGTAAAATATGTACATTTTGGTATGCCTGGTAATCTAAAATTGTTCAGAGTTTCCAGGTTAGTCTATGTGATGTTCTGGGAATCATTTGTTAGTCAACTCCAAATGTAGGAGTAACCATGCTGGAGTTTATTTCTTACTTTTCATTTCTAACTTTGTGAATTAGGCCTGTAATTAAACCTTAGCCTTTGCTGTTACTATTAGACTAGGGGCCCTCACACCATCTTTAGAAGCACTGAATATATCAGACCACTTCCTGCTCGTAGGCAGGCCTGTGGCAAGTCACACACTGAGCAATAGAGATCCGTGCCAGTGACCACATGCTTCACTAACAGCACACACCTTGTAGATAACATCAAGGTGGTAGAAACGTGCACTCCCTGATTATTGATGAAGGCTGATTTTGTGGGGAAGAGGGGTTCTTCCACTAGGAAGTGCATGCAGACACTGAACCATCCATGGGCAAACGGGTTTAACCCGACCTCCTTCCAAAGATAAATAGGCCACTGTTGTACCTATATACATATAATGGGGCACATACTTTACTTAGGTCGGATGTTTTCACTAAGATCAAATCTGGTAGGGCCCAGCGGCAATGCAACTGAAATAGTGATGACTATGGTAGGTACTAGTTGGTAATATGCTAGTGACAGGGGTGGGGGGATTAACTGTAATTTGTGGATCAGATAAAGAGGTAGGTCGAGATAGCTAGAGTTACAATAATCCAGTTGTAACAACACAAATGCATTAAAAATCTGTACAGTATGGGGAAACGAAAAGCGATGGAGAGCATGCTTCAACAAATGTAGTTGGAAAAAGCAGTCCTTGACAAACGCTGTATTCTGATCCGTCAAGGCCTAAGATGAATCTATTTTTATGTCCAAGGTTTTTATGAACAGCATTTGAATAGGCTTAGGGCCAATGATGTAGGCCCGAAAGGGAGCTATCGAAAATATGATAGTCAAAGGGCCGAGAATTTCAGTCTGGTTTCCACTGAGTTTAGATGTTTGAGACTCATCCAGTACTCGTCCCTTAAAAGACTCTCAAATAAATGATCAGCATGTGGCGTGTTCCCCTTGTGATTCCGACAATAATACGGGCATCATCACCATATAGAAAGAGTCTGAACGTAATACACAAAATTAGATGTGTAACAACAAAATCATATTTATATTAAACAATATTGGCGTCAATATGGATCCTTTCAGAACTCAACAAGAACATGATCTGACAAATGAAAAAAAGAGTGGAAAGGATATTTGAAAAGATGTGCCCGACAAAAAAATGAAGAATCATGAAAAAGCTTTGTGTTTTACCCCATGTCAGAATGTCTGTTCCACAGAACTTGTTGGCTCACAGTGCCAAAAGCACAGAGAAGTCTAATAAAATCAGGACAACTGAAATATTGCAGTGTGCACATCAATGCAAGTTGCCCACAGGTCAGTACTATGGCCAGGGCAGAAGCCGATCTGAGCAGGGTGGAGAATCTGATTGGATTCTTCAGACGTAGCCAACTGGTGAAAAACAACTTTCTCTAATTATTTGGCCTGGTATGGCAACTGTACACTAGGGCAATAATTGACCAAATTGTGGGGATCAAGCATAAACTTCTTTATTAGAAGTGTAACGCATGCCAATCTCAAAAGCAATAATATCAATTATAACTGGCAGAAGGCAGGGGTATTTGTGGAAGTGTCAACCTGCCTTTAAAATACCAGTGTGCTTGGAAATAAGCATGAAAAATCGATTGTATTTTAAATAAATCATGTTTTCATGCACACAGGGGGGTGCATTTCGTTCCTGCCGCATCTGCAGGGGCTGATGGGAGAAGGGGGAAGATAGGTCTGAGTTGGCTAAACTACTGTCCATCCCCAGACTGCCCTGTAAATACGTTAGAGGTAAGTTCAAAGTTCTAGGGGTTACCCACTGTAGAAAAGATATAGCCCCATGAAAGGTACCATTGCTTTTCTGGGAAGGTAGAAAAGTACATCGCTTAAAAGAGGCACAGATGCCAGTCTTCGAACTTTAAGTCCCGCAACTGGGCTTTGCATTTTACGGATGAAAATCCCAAACCCAGGACACACCTTCAGCCTGGTTCACAAAGGTAACTCACACGTTTGAGTAATTTACACTTTTGAGTAAGCAAAAAAAATAAAAGTAAGTATTGCACCACACAAGTTCAGCCATTGGTACTGCTACGCCATCCCTCAGAGAATAATGGAGGCAGGGATTTAAAATAGAGCCTCCAAGGAATCAATGCTAAATGAAATGACATTTTTTTTAAATAGCTAAAAACATAAATACATATATTCAATGTTAAAATAATAAATATAATCAGTACATATTTGTTATTTATCCTAATATATTTAATTACCCTATTTTGAATTTAAAATATATGTAACAATATATTTTTATTGCAATATAATTAATTATAACTTTAATTAAATCTGTACATCACTTTTCATACATATTAATGCATAATAAGAATATTTGCGCTATCTTCGGCTGCAGCGGCAGGAGCAGGAGCCAAGCCCCCTCGCCGATTGGTGCAATTGAAAGGGGCGGGAAGCGGGCCATTTAAAAAACAAATGCACGCCCGCTACCGCGGGACGCGCCCGGGCGAAGCCCGGGCCAAGGACGGGCCCGACCTGAGCCCGTCAGCGACCGGAGGAGGCCGGGCCGGGCCATATCCCTTTATTTTTCTCTTTTTGTGCCCAGGACTGCCATTGCTGGCCGACAGTAGCAGGGTCCGAGGAGCTCACAGTCTTATCCCTGGTGAGGGGTTTCTAGTAGAATAACAGTGGGTGGGGCCAGTAGGCCAATTGCACTATCAACCAAGTGTTTAAGCAAGGTGCCCGGAAACAAGAGGGAAAGATGGGCAGACGGAAAGGTGGGGGAGCTGAAGAAAAGTATGGGTCTAACAAAACCCTAGATGGTTTTTTACAAAAGTCCGTCGGGGCACTTGAAAAAGAGATGGAGCTGGTACAGCACCGCTTAGCTGTCCCCTCTTCTTCAGCCTATAGTCCAGCCCATGTTGGCCATGACTCACAGCCAACTCACAGCCAACAGACTTGCAGCCTGTGTCGACCATCCCTCCCACCACACCCTCTAGTAACCCCCAGGAGTACCAGGCCGAAACTTTGAACAAACCTAATGCCCTCACTGTACCAACCCCGCTGATTCGGAGCCCTTCCAAAGGAGGATCCCCAACTACTGCAGATCCCAATTTTAAAGGAAAAAGGAAACGAAGGGAGCCCGTTATCAAAAATAAACGAACCAGGATTTTGAGCCCCCCCAACCCGGGCCAGTCTTCTAATAACGACGCAACTCTAACCTCCTTAGAAAATGCCAACGGACGACAGGCAATCGATCATACAAGGGATCTTATAAGAGAAGAGCTTACCAAGCTGCTCCTCCCCATAGCAGCCCGTCTCCAAATGATTGAAGATAAACTGGAAGGTCTCATCAAGATCCAGCTGCCAGTACCTCTTCCAACCGCAGAAATCCAATCTTACCCTCACCATTCCCATCTTAACCATATCCATGCTAATGGCAGCAGATCTCCTGCTCAAATGGGCAAGAGTCTTCTCCTTCCCAAAAACCAAGAAGGGAACATACCCGTTAGAGCAGTTAACAACCCAAAGAACAAGCCCGCTAAGGTTCCAGCCCTCCTCTCAGATGGAATTGCTCTCTCTAACAACACAGCAACTAATGTCGGTGCAGCCAATTCAAATTATGACTATTCTCCAAGAGGCCCCCTCAAGAGGGCCCAGATCAATGGCAGGACTGGATTGAGTGCGCTGCATCTTCCACCGGAGTCATGCCCATATGTCCTTATCATGACCAATGTCCCCGAACTTAAAACGAAAACCCCGGAATCTTTTACTGAACTAAAAAATAAGGTCATACATTGGTTACATGCAATCAATCAATCAATCACTGTATTTGTAAAGCGCGCTACATACCCGCAAGGGTCTCAAGGCGCTGGGGATGGGGGGTGCTACTGGTCGAGGAGCCAGGTCTTGAGGAGTCTTCTGAAGGCCAGCAGGTCCTGGGTCTGTCGTAGGATGGTGGGGAGAGTGTTCCAGGTCTTGGCGGCGAGGTAGGAGAAGGATCTGCCGCCGCCGGTGGTTTTTCGAATGCGGGGGACTGTGGCGAGGGCGAGGTTGGCTGAGCGGAGGCTTTGGGGGGGGGTGTGGAAGCTGAGTCGGTTGTTGAGGTAGGTGGGTCCGGTGTTGTGCAGTGCTTTGTGTGCGTGGATCAGGAGCTTGAAGGTGATCCTTTTGTTGATGGGGAGCCAGTGCAGGCCTCTCAGGTGGAGTGTGATGTGGCTGCGGCGGGGGACATCGAGGATGAGTCGGGCCGAGGCGTTCTGGATGCGTTGGAGTCGTCTCAGGAGCTTGTTTGTAGTTCCTGAGTAGAGGGCGTTCCCGTAGTCGAGTCTGTTGGTGATGAGGGCCTGGGTAACATTTTTTCTCGTGTCAAGGGGGATCCATTTGAAGATCCTGCGGAGCATACGGAGGGTGTTGAAGCAGGACGCACAGACGGCATTGACTTGCCTGGTCATGGAGAGAGTGGAGTCGAGGATGACCCCCAGGTTGCGTGCGTGGTCCGTGGGTTCCGGGGCTGTGCCTAGTGACGTGGGCCACCAAGAGTCGTCCCAGGCTGATGGGGTGGGTCCGAGAATGAGGACCTCCGTCTTGTCTGAGTTCAGCTTCAGTCTGCTGTCCTTCATCTAGTCGGCTATGGCCTTCATTCCTCGGTGGAGGTTAGCTTTGGCGGTGTCAGGATCTTCGGTGAGGGATATGATCAGCTGGGTGTCGTCGGCATAGGAGATGATGTTGAGGTTGTGTTGTCGTGCGACGTGGGCGAGGGGGGCCATGTAGATATTGAACAGTGTCGGGCTGAGGGAGGATCCCTGTGGGACGCCGCAGATGATCTCAGTGGTCTTGGAACGGAAGGGTGGGAGGCGGACGCTCTGGGTTCTGCCGGAGAGGAAGGATGTGGTCCAGGCCAGGGCCTTCTCTTGGATACCGGCGTCATGGAGGCGTGCTGATAGGGTGCGGTGGCAGACCGTGTCAAATGCTGCTGATAGGTCCAGGAGGATGAGGGCAGCTGTTTCTCCTTTGTCCATCAGGGTCCGGATGTCGTCAGTGGCGGCGATGAGGGCGGTCTCGGTGCTGTGGTTACTGCGAAAACCAGATTGGGACGGGTCCAGGATGTTGTTGACTTCGAGGTAGCGGGTCAGCTGTTTGTTGACAATCTTCTCGGTCACTTTTGCCGGGAAAGGGAGCAGGGAGATGGGACGGAAGTTCTTGAGGTCCTTGGGGTCTGCCTTGGGCTTCTTCAGAAGGGCGTTGATCTCGGCGTGCTTCCAGCTTTCTGGGAAGTTTGCTGTCTCGAAGGAACAGTTGATTGTTTTCCGGAGGTGGGGCGCGATGGCTGCGCTGGCTTTGTTGAAGACGTGGTGAGGGCAGGGGTCCGATGGGGATCTTGAGTGGATGGAGTTCATGGTTTTGATGGTGTCTTCATTGCTGACGCTGGACCAGACTGTCAGGCGACTGGTGCGAGTGGTAGTCGCAGGGGTGGTGGACTCGGTGGTGGGTGAGGGGGGGTCGGGGTTGAAGCTGTCGTGGATGTCGGTGATCTTGCGGTGGAAGAAAGTGGCCAGGGAGTCGCACAGGTCTTGAGATGGCGGGATGTCGTTGGTGATGGAGCTGGGGTTGGAGAGTTCTTTCACAATGCTGAAGAGCTCTTTGGTGTTGTGTGCGTTGTTGTCTAGGCGGTCCTTGAAGGCGGTCTTCTTGGCGGTCCTGATGAGTTGGTGATGTCTGCGAGTGGCACTCTTGAGGGCTGTGTGGTTGTCTGGTGTTCGGTCGTGGAGCCATTTCTTCTCCAGCTTCCGACAGGTGTGCTTGGAGATACGGAGGTCCTCGGTGAACCAGGCGGCTTTCTTGTTGGTGTGGTTGGTTGTAAAGGTCTTGAGAGGGGCGAGGGTGTTGGCGCAGTCGTTGATCCACTGTGTGAGGTTGGTCGCGGCAGTGTCTGGGTCGGTGGGGTCGGTGGGTGGTCTCAGGGCGAGGGCGGTAGTCAGTTGGTCCCTGGTGACCTTGCCCCAGCAGCGGCGTGGTAGCTGTTGGGTGCGGTGGTGTGTGGTGGGTTTTCTGAAGGTGAAGTGGACGCATCTGTGGTCGGTCCAGTGTGGTTCGGTGGTGTGGTTGAAGGAGACGTGGGGGCTTGCGGAGAAGATGGGGTCAAGCGTGTGTCCAGCGGCGTGAGTGGGTGTCGTTACTAGCTGTTTGAGTCCGAGGTTGGCGAGGTTGTCGATCAGGGCGGTGGAGTTGGCGTCGTTGTTGTTCTCGAGGTGGAAGTTCAGGTCCCCGAGGAGGATGTAGTCCATGGAAGCGAGGGCGTGGGTGCTGATGAGGTCAGCGATGGTGTCACTGAACTGTGGGCGGGGTCCGGGAGGTCTGTAGATGAGAGTTCCTCTGAGGGTGGTGTTGGGGTCGGTGTGGATCTGGAAGTGCATGTGCTCGGCAGTGGTGAGGGTGTCATCGGTGTTCATTGAGATTTTGATGGAGTCTTTGTGGATGATGGCGATTCCTCCTCCCACTCCGTTGGTGCGGTCTCTGCGGGAGATCTTGTAGCCTGTGGTATGGCTATGGCAATGTCTGGTGCTGAGGTGGCGTTCAGCCAGGTCTCCGTCAGGAAGGCAACGTCAGGGGCAGTGGAGTCTAGGAGGTCCCAAAGTTCGATGGCGTGCTTGCGAGCGGAGCGGGTGTTGAGGAGGATGCAGCGGAGGTGGTTGGGTTCTCTGGCTGGTGGTGTGGAGGGTTGGATGCTGGTGAGTCTGCAGTTCCGGCAGGTGAAAGGCCCCTGGGTGCGTTTCGGGGTGGCCCGGTAGCAGGGGTGGTCTCGTCTGGTGTTGAGTGCATGGAGGGTGCTTGCGTCGTAGTGCAGTCTGGCGTTGCGGGGGGTGCGGGTTCTGGTGCTGGGTGCGGTCCAGGCGCGGACGGGCGCCAGCGGCGCTCCCGCTTTGCGGCCTCCATATGAGGTCAGAGGGAGGGAGGAGCAGCTGGGAGGTGGGAGCGGGGCGGCCAATGGGAGTGAAGGGGGAGAGGCAGCAGGGACTCAGCAGCAAGGGAAAAACCCGGGGAAAAACCCAGGGGAAAACCCGGGGAAAAAACGGCGGGAAAAGAGGGCGGGAGAGGGACAACAGAGCACAGGGGTACAGAAAGCAAAACACAGGGGCACAGAATGGAAAAAACAAGTGGCCCAGAAGCACAAGCTCAGGGGAATAGAAAAAAGGGAGCGAGTAGTCAGGCGGCAAAAGTGGCACCGGAGGTTCAACCCACAGGGGGCTGCGTGGCAGATGGGGGGAGCGACCTGCCTGGTGACAGGGTCAAAGGTCGCTGCAAATGCGGGGTTTGCATTTTCTATGATACCCTCGATATAAATGGTGAGAAGGGTGGGGTGGGTGGGCTCATTTGAAAAGACTGGTACAGGGGATTGCCTTTGTATCAATTTCAACTCACCTGATCTTGTTCAGTTGCTCTTTTCAAATGCTAATAGACCTTATCCTTTAGCAGGGGAAGTTTCTCTGTGTAGACTACAAGTGTTTTATCCTCCATCTCCGAAATTTGCGAATAGCAAGCCGCCATTGGTGCACAGAGTCTCCCCTGTCATCCAGTCACAGTCTAACCCCGAACTAGGCCCTAGATGCTCCTCGGCCTCTCTCTCTGAGATAGATTGGCTAAGTGACTGAGTGGACATGAGTAGCTATGAAACTGAGCACAGCGTTTACCCTGGCCCTAGTGGTTTCACTCCTTCCACACCATTGACCTCGATAGATCCTGGTAATCTGGGAATTTCCAAGAGTATTATATGCCCAGCCAATGAGGAGGGGGATTCACCCACCATAAGTGCTCCCTGCAAGTCTGGGCCCGCCCCCGGTGCCAATTTACCAGATATGAATATGACTGGTGTAGTACTCAGTGGGGCGATCAAATCACAGGGTAGGAAAGAAAAGGGTCACTGTATGCTTGTGGGAAACAGTAAGGCTACTGGCTGCATCTCCTCTTTCAGGGAGCAATCCCCGAGAGAAGTCGGGTATGCTAAAACAAATGTTCTTGACACGGTTCTTAGCTGGAATATAGCTGTGCTGGAGAGTAAATTGCAAAGTCCTGGATGGGACCAATTTATTGACGAACACCAGATTTGTCTATTCCAAGAAACATGGGCACTGGGACCCAAACACAGAGTAGGCTTCAAAAGCTATTGGGTTGCAGCACGTAACACGTCCTCTGGGAGATCATCGGGAGGGCTACTAATATGGCTAAGCAGTTCTCTTAGGTGCAAGGTTGAAGTCATAGATATGGGCTGCCCTGATTTACAGGCCTTACTAGTATCGATTCTTGAGGAGAGATCTTTAATAATAATTAATATCTATAATAGGAGTGTGGCAGTCACTACAACTCTGACGCCCTGTCCTTATTGGATATCTTTTTTCATAACAATATCTCATCTCATTTCATCCTGATTGCAGGAGACCTTAATGTTACATTTGAGCCCAATTCTCTGGTCCAAGAGCTATCCAAATAAGAGGATGCCTATTGGGGTATCCCTCAGTAAGCCTCAAACAAAAGACCGAGATTGAATAAAACAGCGCGCCTAGTGGCTGATATTACATTAACACACGGTCTCCGAGCTTGCAATAGTCGCTCCCGTTCAGACGCTAACCTGCACTGCACCTTTAGGCGTGGAGTGCACAGGAGCCAGATTAATTATATACTACTTGACATTCGACTGTGGGGCCACATGTTTGACATGAGGGTACAAGAGCACGATGAGAGTGACCACGACCCGTTGATATTATCGACCAGAGGCCTCTTCCCTTCGCTTGAAGCACCTCATTCTAAGGCATATGCACAACAATAACAGACGCAATGTAAAATGGGAGTCTGTTATTACATCCCCTGAACACCTTATATTAATATACAACTTATTAGCTGATCAAATGGAATGTATGCTTCTACACAATGAAGATGGTGATGGTGAAGGGCTTCTAGCAGCCCACACTGAACTGTTTAACTCTTTAAAGTATCTCTTTAAAGTATCTCTTTACAAAAGAGATTATTAGTAAACCCAAGAAAAAGTGCTGTGCAGGGAAGCACAGTATAACCTATTGAGATCAATAAAAGAAGGCCACGCAGAGCTCATAAGAAAAGCAAGGAAGGATTATAAGCAGGAATGCTCTAAGGCGCGTAGAAGCTGGGAAGAGGCCAGATCGGCAGCTATCTTGGAGACTGCTAAATCAAATGATACTTCCAGGTTCTGGAAACTGATAGCAGATGACAGTAGAGATCTTGCTTCTTTACCTGGCACATCAATTCTCTCTGCAGTATGGGCTGAGCATTTTGGTCAATTATACGAAGGACCATCTGAAGTATCTTTTAGGACCCCGACGATCCCATAATCCATGGGGCCACCCCGATTAAATTTACTTTAGCCGAAACAAGAGCTGCAATGATTCATTGATTTGGGGAAAGGCCCCTGGCCCTGATAAGATCCCGGGCGATCTATATAAAACAAGACCTGATATATGGGCACCTTATCTTAACCTAATCTGCAATGCAGTTGCAGCAGGAGCTCCTTCCCCATCTTCCTAAAAAGGGGCCGAGATAGTTCCCATCTTCAAAAAAGGTAGTCTCAATAATCCTGCCAATTATCGACCGATATGTCTACTTGATAACTCCCAAAAAATCGATGCAAAGCAACTTTTGTTCCATCTTGATGAATGGATTTCGGAGTCTGAAGCCATATCTGATTTACAAGCGGGTTTAGACCCGCAGTTAGCACCATAGACCAAGCCCTGAGATTCCTGGCAATCAAATGGAAGAATGTGGACCTGTGGGGGGGAAATCTGTATGTGGTCTTCATTGACCTTAGAGCTGCATTCGACTTGATCCCCAGGAATATGCAATGGTTAACACTTTCCATTATGGGGGTCCCATCCGGCCTCTTGAAACTCATTACCCAACTGCATGATAACACCTATGCACAAATCAGATGCGGCAACGAGGGTGAACTGACAGACCCTGTAGCTATCAAAAGAGGATTCAGACAGGGTTGTGTCCTGGCCCCCACTCTTTTTTTGCTTTACATAAACAACTGTATTCACTATTTAGAGAATTGTATAAACGACTTGCCCAAACTGGCTGGAAGGAAAATCCTGTGTCTACTATATGCGGACGACACAATCTTGCTAGCTAAATCACCAATGGGAATTCAAAATCTGGTCAACCAATTTTGTGTCTTTTGCAGAGACTATGGGCTGGATGTCAACGTCAAGAAAACAAAACTTATGATATACAGCACCTCAAGGAAACAATCTCGTGCAAGAATAGTAATGAATTCAATTCCGTTGGAAAAAGTGGAAGAGTTTGATTACCTAGGTATCAGGCTAACGAACACAGGTAACTGGGAGGCAGCTATTGATAAAGGGGCACTCATTATAAGCCAAAGAGGTGGGGCTCTAGTACCTAGGTATAGAAAGGCACCGAGTCCCCCCTGAATACAATCGCGGAGATTTACAATGTCCAAATCCGTGCGGGGGCCCTGTACGGAGTTGAAATTTGGGGTTCACGCAGAAAATGGGACATTCTACAAACTAAAGAAAACCATTTCCTCAGACAGGTTTCCAGGTTAGGGAAGGGCACACCAATGACCCCTCTCAGGCTCGACCTAGGATTAAATAGTATTAAAACCACAGCGGGTCTGAGACCACTCTCTTACTGGATCTGTCTATGGAAAACTGACAAACTTGAACCATTCAGGGTGGCGATAAGAGAACTTATAGCATCTCCCCAGGGATTGAAAAAATCCTTTTGCTGAAGGAGATAAAATCGGCCTGGGACAAATTAGGATTTCCCCACTATTGGAAACACCCTGAACTGATCCCTACTAATGCAAGGCAACTTGTCAAAAGGAGATATTGGGAGAAAACCAATGAAGATTTTTTGCATCGCAACAGGGCGGGCAGGCTAACAATAGAATTCCTCCAGCTCAAACACGAACCCCGGCCCGAGAACTTCATGGATCTCCCTATGCCTGCATATGCTTGTGCCTTCTCCAGCTAAGATATGGCACCTTGCCTATTAACAGCTACACGGCTCATTGGCCATCAAGCAACTCTTTGACTGACAGATGTATACTTTGCCTCCATTGTAAGGAAACAATTGAGCACATGTTGTTTTTCTGCCCCCTATACAAGAGCCCTAGAGGGAGGTGGATCATTCCTCTCTGCAAAAACTTATTACTGCAGGACCGAGCAAACGCCATCAGAATATGCAAATATGATACATCTATACTGGTAGTTAGCTCAGTCTAAATATCTATCCGAAGCCTGGTCTATCAGTCGTAGTTATATCTCAGCCATGGGTCCTCGAGTCGGCTAGGCACTTCTCTTGTTTACAGAAGGAGGTTTTAATAAGATATATTTGTTCCTGCTTTTTAACTTTTAGATGTGTTATGTAGTCTGATATTGATGTGAATTTTATTTAACTCTCATGTGGTCTCTTTAGGAACCTTTTTAGGAGCTCGCGGTCTCTTATATGAGAAGCTGAGACCCTATAAGTTTATAGAGATGAATTTCTAGCCTAATTGCTACGACACTTTATAAAACATTTTAGATATGACAAGAAATTCATTAGCTGATAAACCGGCCATGATATTGAGTACAGTTCCATGTAAGGCACTAACTGTATATATCTGCATGATGGACAAAAGTCTTTTATCCAAGTTTTTTATTATATTGTACGACTCTTTTTGTATTTTAAGTATGATCAAAGCCTTAGTTCTAAGGAACGCACTATCGATATTTATCTGATTGCCGGCTACTGGGTTTTATTAGTACTATGTATGATTGTTATTATGAATTTTAACGGCTCAAATTTTATTATGTAAGATTGACGTTTTGAATTTTAATGGTCCAAACTTTCAGACTGAATGAATATAAATAAAATAAAGAATTCTTTAGGAGGGAATTTATTTTTTAATTTAAACTTCAAAAAAATAACTTTCACTCAATTTAATATGTTTGTATTAAATAAATAACAACAGTTAAAAAATAGGTTAATAATGCTTTAGCATTTTCTTTAATTTTGTTGTATATTTAAAATAAATATATAAATGAATTTACATTAAGTTTAATATACAGATATTTTTAATATTTATTTTCGAGTTTAATAAACTACTTTTATTTTTCACTGGCCAGTCCCTGTGCCCAAACCTTGCTGCTCGTGGATGAAGGCCATACTTAGTGAGTTGATGGATACCCATTGGGAATAGGCATAGGGCCAGGCCTGAGGACAGACCTTGTGGTCAACCCCAGAAATGTGGTACCAGCACCAGATAGCATGGCACCCAGCTTGACACCCAGTAGGGTACCCCCACAACGCAGTACCAAAATAAAACAGATGAGAAGGGCCTGACATTAGATCATAACCTGTGGACAATTGCCATTGTCCAAGCCATAGATCGTGCACAGTGGGGACAGGGTCCCTGAAGTTGGTTGGGCCAAGCCAAACAAACACTGTGCTTGAGTGAAGGCCATGTGCAGCAGGTGGATTGGGTGTATGACCTTGCCAGGCCATTCAGCCAAGTCCTCTGTCCACTGCCGATCTCTATACACATTTGGGAGTTGGACACCCACTGGGTGTTGGCCATATGGTCAATTTTTAATATGCTCAAAAACGTCAGAAATTCACTGAAGAAATCAAAGGGTAAAGTGACATTATAGTGAGGTATTCTAGAGTGATCTTAGTTTATATTAACAAAGTCTCATAAAATCACCGCTTAAAAACAAATATTAAAGTGATGTTACATTTAGGTGTTGAATTAAGTTACAAACTTATTGTTAAAAACAAAAAACTCCATAAACTCTTACATTCTTTTAAAAACTAAGCTTGCTAATAAAGAGCCTTTAGTCATATACAGCAAAGAAGAACATTGTGTATATGTGTTTGTACATAGAATGGGGTGCAATAGGTAGTTCATGCTAAACAAGGCATAGGCTAAGTGCACCTGATGTGGGTTGCGAAGCATGGTTCAAAGTAGGCTGAGGCTTAAAAGCAAAGTCTGTTTAAAAAATCTGTGAAAAGAGCCAAAGTTTTTGTTAACAATAAATTATTCACCAGTGGATGTCTGGGCAAATGGCCATGTTAAAAAGTTGTAATTCAGTCCATGGACAAACTCTATGAAAAAATGGCATTCATAAGATGTGAAGGTTTGTTTCCAGAACTTCGCTATTTTTTATATATATCCTTTTATTTTGCCTATTCATAACATGCCCATCTAACATTCCCAAATATTTACAATATATTTTAAATCCTTTACAAATGTTCCTCAATGAAAGTAATACATATTACTTGAGAATCTGTATAACAAAAAAAATTACAATAAATATTTGTATACAAAAAGTGTTTTTTTGCCACAGATTGCAATGATTAATTACACCAGTGGTTCTTAACCTTTTCACTTTTGTCGATCCCTGCTTAATTATTACTGGAACCCAGGATCACTCTGAATCATTAAGGGAATCAGAGGACCCCCAAAATGAGTCATTTCTGAAAGCCACGGGCCCAGGCCTAAGCATTTTTGATGATTTGAACCACAATATATACACACAAAATACAGAAGCAAGCATTTATCAAATAAACATACAATTTATTAACTATTTATTTAATTAACAAACAAATATAAAAAGGCAAAATTTCAATTTTAAAAGGAGGTTGGAGCTTTTCTAAATTGACTTGAGGCCACTCATCATCCATACTATATTCTCTTTGATGCACTTGCACTGCTCTCAAGAAAAAAACTGAGGATACTAGCTTAATCTTTAGCTTTCAGTTTCAAATTGCTTCACATTTACAGAATGTTATAAAATTTTCAATTGTAGATTTTGTTTCTTTATTTATAAATACTTTGCTCATCTGTTAATGTTATTTCATTGTCTAATCAGTCACTGACCTACCGGACTTTGCGGACCTCCAGGGGACTGTGGACCACAAGTTATGAACCACTGATCTAAGATATTTCTGGAAATCAATGTTATTGTAAAAATGATTTTGAAGGGCAAATTTTGCAAAATAGATTTTACAAAAAGATTTCACATGCTACCTTTCCCACAATGCAAATAGTTGGACAGGACTCCCTTCCCAGGATTTCAGAGGGAACAAATCTCCCCAAAATGTGTTGGCGGGCAGGGGAAAGGCATTAACCCTGGGGAAATATATTATCCCTGTTGAGAAATAAAATAAAATAAAACATATTGGTGCCTTTGCACATTTGGCTGCTTTTTCCACTGGGCACAATTGTGCACTGCATGTAATTCAATACAGGGGGACTATGCAGGCTTCAAAAAAACTCAAACGAGTAGTGGAGCCTGGCCAATACAGCATGATGTAGGCATGCCTGTGGATCACTCCCAGTTCATGCAATGAGCTTGCAGGAAATAACCCACTCTCCTGGTACAAAACGTGGGAACATTGGTTGGGAGGATCCCCTGAGACCTTGGGTAACCATCTGTACATCGCTGCAATGAGAGAAATATAGCAAGCCCACTGACTGTATTAGTGGAGGAAGAGGAAATGGGAGGCAGCCATCTTTGCCTCACCTGTACTAGTGGAAGGAGTGGAAATGTGAGGCAGCCAGCTTTGCCTCACCTGTAGAACCGTAAGGCCTAGTTATCCATATTTCTGCATGAAAGGCATGCCTCAACAACTCACTGGATCATGCGAGGAGAGACAGTGGTAGGACATGCATCAGCATGACCTCATCCTCGGAGAAAGTATAAATGAGCTGTTCCACTGGCAGTAATTACAAAACCTGTGGCTAAGAAGTGAAACATGCGATTGCGGTGAGGCGGTGGGGTGGCCCCCATTAAAATTACTAATGCTACCTCTGGACCCTAACCTAAGCACTACCTTCTGCTCCCATAAGCAGAGATAAATCACTAGTAACTATTTTTGTGGATGAGCATCTATGTCTAGACACATTACTGGGCTCCAGCCAAGAATACAACCCTGATTCAGTGGCAGTCCTAGTACATAGTACTTTAATGGCCCAGATGCTAGGAAAAATATGTGAGTGCATACCCTGACCGCTTCAAGGAACAAATTTCTTGCTCCGGCTATAACACGTTTAAGCCTACATGCCCACATGCCTCATGAAGGAAAGCTCCTCCCAAAGAAAGGTATCGCTAGGGGAGACCCTGAACACTAGACGTCAGACAATTGAAGTGAGGATCATCAGTCGATTGCCACAGGGAGTCCATACACTTTCATCTGATTGTAATCATTGGTGTGTAGAGCCTGGCATGGATTGTTCGCTGTGGCGACCAGAATGCTAGGCCACAGTATTGCAGACTTGGAGAGATACCTCATGAAACATACAGAGTTCCTGAAAGCACAATGTGACCTAAGATCAGGCTGGTCTCCTCACCAACAGACTACAGACTACTCATCACCCTTCCAACAAACCTAGCCTCTAGCAGCATCCACAATGGCTGTCTCCAAAGGAGAGGGCTAACAGACCCTAACAAAGCAAGATTGCTTGGCACACATGCATGTCCAGCAGGCCATAACTTTCAAATAAAAGCTCCATACACTGAAAAATGGAAAAAGTAGCAATAGCTGATATTAATAAAGAAATGAGCATGCTTGAGAAAATAATCATTAGAAACAAGGGTGACATTTCTCAAATGTGGAATGAAATGGAGAAAGCCACCACCATGATCAGGTCGAGGGCAGAGAAAGTGGAGGACTTGAGAAAGAAACGCAAGGACATTGAAGACTGGTCCTGCTGGGGCATCATCAGGTTTGGCAATGTGAGAGAGAACACTGAAGGTTCTTGCATAGTTACATTTTTTGATTCTTCATTCACCCACATATTTGGAGAAGCTGCCCCATCAGCAATACCAATTGTAGGGACAAGGAAAATGGGCCCTCTAATTGTGCCATTCTGGGTGGGCCTTCTGGGTGTGCCCTCTCAAAGAGGAAACGAGACTGAGGTCAAGTGATATGATAGTGAAATTAGGGTCCTTTGAAACCTAGTACAGGATCTTGAGAGTGGCCAAACGCAAAAAGTAAATCAAATGGAATGATTGCAAGGTGCAACTATTTCAAGATTTGCCCTAGATGACTGTCATACTGAAGAACAATGATGGAGGTGGCACTGGAACTGAGGAACAAACAAATATGCTACAGATAGGCCTAACCTTTCACACTGGTGTGCACCCTAAAGGGTAAATCATGTTCATTCATAATGGTGGAAGAAGAACAATGCATGCAGGGATTAGCTGAAAAGAGAGAAGCCCCTGAGAGATCCAGAGGTAAGTCGGAGCATTTGAACAGAGGAGAGATACAGCAAAATAAATCAGGACAATCAAGGAGAGGCGGAAAGGGAGGGAATCTTGCTGGGGAAGTTCCATGAAAAACATTTTAAAGTAGCAGTTAGACCTGTCACGCATGGTTTCCCCTGTCCTTCTGCTTCTGACCTCTTGTTTTTGATCCCGTGCTAAATTTAGTTCTTCTTGGTTTTAAGACTCTGGCCACTTTACCACTGCTGACCAGTGCTAAAGTGCAACTGCTCTCTGTCTAAATTGTATTGGTGATTGGTTTATCCATAATTGACATATCTGATTTACTAATAAGTCCCTAGTATGGTGCACCAGATGTGCCCAGGGCCTGTAAATCAAATGCTACTAGTGTACCTGCAGCACTGATTGTGCTACCCAATTGAGTAACCCGGCAAACTTGTCTCAGGCCTGCCATTTCACTGCCTGTGTGTGTATATTTAAACTTGTATGTCGACTTGGCAGGTGAACCCACTTTCCAGACCCAAACCTTCAATTTTTTTTACGTGTAAGTTACCCCTAAGCTAGGCCCAAGGCAGCCCCATGGGCAGGGTGCAGTGTATTTAAAAGGTAGGACATGTACTTGTTTGTTTTTCATGTTGTGATAGTGAAATACGGATACATTTGGTTTTTACTATTGCAAGTCCTATCTCTTACATAGGCTAATGTGGAGATTGCCTTGAAATATGTTTTAAGTGTAATTTCCCATTTGGAGCAGACAGAGATGTGGAGTTTCTGGTCTCTGAACTCACAATTTAGAAATACATATTTTCGTGAAGTTGGTTTTTGAGTTGTAAGTTTGACAGTGCCACTTTTAGAAAGTGGGCATTTTCCTGCTTAAACAATCTGTGCCTCTGCCTGTCTGCTGGATATATGTCTGGGTCAGGATGACAGTTGGGCTGTTTGGCTTTCACTCTAGACAGTCACAGTAAGGGAGCTGAGGTGTGCCCTACCTACCATGATGGCCCATCACCAGGCTAATGGGTATTTGTGAGCTAGAGTGGGAGGAGCTGACACATGTCTGTCCTCACACAAAGCAGTCTCCATCCTTCTGGCATGTGTCTGGGGGCAGGGCAGGGAAAGGCAGGGTCTTGCGCACTACAATGATTTCTTTTTGATGTTTGCCTACTTCAAAGACAGAAATAAGTATAAGTACTGGACCTTCGACATCCCATAGTTAAAACACTTCTGGACTGAGGACATTCTGCCAGGAAGAAGAGATGGATGCTGTAGGAGTGACTGCCACTCTGCTCATTGCTTTGTTGTGCTGGCCACTGCTTGCTGCTTCTGTACTGGGAGTTGAAGGATTGGACTTTTTTATTTCTACATCATGCTTTGCAAGGTTCTCCAAGGGCTTGAACTGAGACTGCCTCCTATTAAGAAGGCTCAGGGATGTCAAAGTGCTAGTGCCTGAGCTTTTCTGCTGAAAGTCCTGACTTGCCAAGTGGTGCCAACTCCATGCCCTGGGCCCTTGAAAGTGTAATCTGGTGACCTGAAGGAGAAAATCTACGCACCAATGTGCCACAGCTGAGAAATCAATGCAGCTCCTGTCTCACGGCTGGAGAATCAACACTGCACTAGTCTCGCGGCTGCAAAATCGATGCAGCACCTGTTTCACCGTGGCTCCATCAACACAGCGCATCTAACATTTCCATGCATCATCCTTGGGTGTCAATTTTTCATCGACTCTGTACCACAGTAACAAACTATGTTGCGTGTCCAGAAATCAATGCACTGCCTTTCCTGTCAGAAAAGAATTGATGCATCACCTCTCCTGCCAGTAAGGAACCGATGCATCACCTTTCCTGTGAGAAAAGCATCAATGCATCACCTCCCCTGCTCAGTAAGGAACCAAGGTATCTCTGCCTTTTCAGCACCTCACCTCCCCTGTGGCCCGCACCGTCTTTGTTTCTCAAGCATCCCTGGTACTTTGTGCTAAAAAGATAGAATCATTGATTCCTATGGATTAAGACTCATTTAAACTTTTTAAAAGTGATATCTTTACTTAGGAATGTTGGATTTTTGTCGATTTAGTCTTGTTTTACTTAGATAAATATTGGCAATGGCAATTTTTCTAAACTGGTGTGGAGTACTTTTATTGTGTTTTCAGTGTTACTATGTATGTGTACAAATACTTTACACATTGCCTCTGTGATAAGCCTGACTACTCATGCCAAGCTTCCCAGGGGGTGAGCAAGGGTCATCTTAGCTGTGTGGCTCCCTTATGCTGATTAGAGTGAGCATCCCTTCTTGGACAGGGTGCAAACCGCTGTCAACTAGAGACACCATTTCTAATAGTAGCTGAACCTGGGGAGGCACTGCCAAGTAGGAATAGGTCGGGTGATGTTAGCACGTCTGACCTTAATAAGTAAACGTGCAAGGGGACGCAAATAGGTTGATAAAGCTTTTGACTCACAATTAAGATGTTCCCACCATAATTCTAGTATATGCAGGTCAATAATCAATAACCAATACACACTATTAACAATCAACAATAATCAATAACAGTAATATTCAATAGAGTCAGTAATTGTCATGCACCATGACCTTTCAGTCATGAATAACCACACCTCTTAGAAAATGTTAGAATATTTATTTCCCTATATTAACAATGCTAAGGTCATAAAGATTAATCTCAAAATCAAATCAAACACATACAGAAACAATACCCGCTGTCCAAAGCGGCAGAAGAAACGCAATCTAAACAAAGTTTGAACTACGACACACTCTAAGGTTATGGTGCAAATTAATAACAAGGTCAACTGAGTCAATATGATCACATACATTTATGTTCAGCAGAGAAATTCATCAAGCATTATTCCCTATTAGCAGAATTTCATTAGTGAGAATCCTAAACTAACATCAGATTAGCATCAGCATGTTGGGCTTCATGCAAAACAATTTAGTAACATGTATTTGGAGAAACATCTACCTATGGCCCTATCAAAACAGTGCGGTTGGTACCTTTAAAGAAAAAGCAAATATGCAGAACAGACACATAGCTACGAGTTATACCTCTCCTCAATTGGATCAGCAACACAAGATAGTCTTCGTCATCAGGACATCAGTCAATCAGTCAATCAGCAAGGCATCGGAATTCAGCATCAAAGTTCAGAAAACGCAAAGTCTTTAACCCGTTGCCCACCATAGACGTAATGGTTACGTCTGTGGCTACACCTCTCAGGCACCACGGACGTAACCATTACGTCAAGGTATCAGCCCTCGGGGAAATCGCTAGCGCTCCCCCCGAGGGCCGCCCCCCACCCCTCCTGGTCAGGGTTGGAAGGGGAATCGCTTCCCCTTTCAACCCCAACCCCCTCATGACATCGCGTGCTGACATCATCAGAGGGTGCAAGACGTGCTGAAAGCCATTTGCTCCAGCACGTCTACGGAGGAACAGGTAAGTTTTTCCTCCGGGCGGTGGGGGGGGGGGAGGTTCACAGAAAAAGAGGCATCGGGGGAAAGGAAAGGGTTTTCCTTTCCCTCAATGTCTGTTTCAGTATTCAGCAGGAATGCCCACTAGACACCAGGGAATTAGTGTGTGTGTGTATGTGTGCTTTTACAGTGTGGGGGAGCGACCCCTTGGACAAGGGTCACTCCCCTTGGAGGTCATTACATTTATTATTGTTTTGGGAATATCAGCCTTTTATTTTTAGGTCAATCTGCCCCCAAGGGGAGCAGAAAGCCACTAGAAACCAGGGATTGTTTTTGTGGCTGTTTTTTTGTGTTGGAGTGTCGCTCCTTGGGCCAAAAGCACTGTTGGGCAGTTCTGCCCCCATGGGGCAGATCTGCATATTTGTTTTTTTTTGGCCCATGTGCTCCCAAGGGGGACAGAATCAACTTAGCGCCAGGGATCATGTGTGTGTGTGTATATGTGTGTGTGCATTGAGTAGGGGGGTAGCCCCTTGGGCAAGGGTCACCCCCCAAAGGGGGCAATATAATCTATGCCACTGGCCTATTTTTTTTGGCCCTTCTGCCCCGGGGGGCAGAAACCATAAAGACGCCAGGGATATTTTATTTTTTCTTTCTTTTGGTTCTTTTTTGTGTTGGGGGCCCCCCCTTGGGCAAGGGTTGCCCCCAAGGGGCAAAAAGCACTATTGGGAAGTTCTGCCCCCTTCTGGGCAGATCGGCCTATTTTGTTTAGGCCCATCTGCCCCCAAAGGGGGCCGAATCCACTTAGTGCCAGGGGTGATTGTGTGTGTGCTTTGTGTGGGGGGTGGCCACTTGGGCAAAGGTCTCCCCCAAAGGGGGAAATATATTCTATGCAATTTCTGCCCCCCTTGAGGGCAGATTGGCCTATTTCTTTTAGGCCCATCTGCCCCCAAGCAAAGAACACTAGACACCAGGGAAAATGTATAAATGGTTTGTGACGGGTGTTTGTCAACTGGCAAAATATTTGCATTTATGATAATAACTATTTATTTCTCCTTTTTGTTCTAGCTCAAAGCTTTTGCTTCATTTGCTGTGGCTTGTTGCAGTTTTGGCAGTGGTTGTCCTGCGGTTTGTGTAGTTGCATGTTTTAAGTAAGTAAATAAATTTACTCCAAAGGAGTATTGTTGCCATTGATGAATGACATGTTTGTAGGTGGTGTACTGAATGCAGGATTGTGTGTGAAATTGTCCCTAGGTTTATGCACAATGATATTTGTGTTGACTTATGTCTAATTTGCTTTTCTTTTTTTCTTTTTAGTGGGATATCATTGGTGATTGCTGTGGCTGTGGAGAGTATTTGCTGGTGAGTCAAGCTTTTTCAGGCAAGTGAGCGGTATAGATTTTGAGTTTATAACTCTTAGTGATAAAGCTACACTTTGTTTATTACTTATCTTACACAGTGCTGGTTGTTGGTGGTGCATTTGTCCAGTTACTTTTTGTAGGAAGGATCATGGCTAGCCGTAGGATGACTGCTCAGCAGGTTGTTGGTGTGCTTTTTTAGTCATCTTCTGACCATGATTATGAGACTGACTCTGCATCTGAGGCAGAGGAGGAAATGCAAGATTCGGGAAGTTAATTTTCTGTCAGAGAGGAATCATCTGATGATGAAGCCACTTTCAGTGCTGATGAAGGGCCTGTATTAGAGGAGGACACCAATGTGCCAATGATGCAGCAGCCAGTGGCTAAAAGGCTTCCCATTGGAAGACCTGGCAGATGGGTTGCACCAAACATGGAACAGCAACAGTTGCCTGCGTTTACTGGTTTCCCAGGGTGTTGAGTTAATACGGAAAAAAAATTCCTGTCAACTTCTTTGAGTTGTTCCTCTCCGAAAGAACCCAAAGAACCCAAAGAGTTTGCCTCCCTCCATTCTGGTCTAAAGCCACCAAGACCATTTGTGGGGTCCCTCAAGGATCCTCACTGAGCCCCACCCTGTTCAATATCTACATGGCTCCGCTCGCCAGCATCGTTCGCCCGCACGGCCTCAACATCATTTCATACGCCAACGACACCCAGCTCATCCTCTCCCTCACGAGGAACCCATTGATCGCCGAGAACAACCTACACGCCGGAATCCTTGCCATCGCTAGCTGGCCACCTCAGGAAAAAACAAAATCATCATCTTCGGATCCAACAAGACAGCATGGAACGACTCTTGGTGGCCTTCCACCCTAGGACCACCCCCAACTCCCACCACCCATGCACGCAATCTCGGCATCATACTTGACTCGTCTCTCTCCATGACTCAGCAAATCAACGCCATATCATCCTCCTGCTTCAACACCCTCCGCATGCTACGCAAGACCTTCAAGTGGATTCCAATAGAAACCAGAACGGTCACCCACGCCTTCATCAGCAGCAGACTGGACTACGGCAACGCCCTCTATGTAGGGACCACAGCCAAGCTTCAGAAAAAACTCCAGCACATCCAGAACGCCGCCGCATGTCTCATCCTCAACCTCCCTCACCACGAGCAGACCTCCACCCACCTCAGATCCCTACACTGGCTGCCCATCAACCAAAGGATCATCTTCCAAATCCTAATCCACGCTTACAAAGCCCTCCACGACACCGGACCGGCCTGCCTCAACGATGAATCAACTTCCACGTCCCGACCCACCAGCTCCACTGATCTTGCCCTCGCAACAGTGCCCCGCATCCAAGGCACCACCTCCGGCAGCAGATGCTTCTCCCATCTTGCCACCAAAACCTGGAAATCCCTCCCCACCAACCTACGCAAGACTCAGGACCTCCTAACTTTTGGGAAGCGCCTCAAAACATGGCTCTTTGAGCAGTAACACACACCCCCAGCGCCTTGAGACCCTACTGGGGTGAGTAGCGCACCTAAGAAATTTGATTGATTGATGATATATTTTTGGAAGAGATTGTTGAGCAGACTAATTTGTATGCAGAGCAGTATTTGAGGGACAACGCTGCCAGACTTAGGCACACTCTAGATCTAGCCGGTGGATTCCCACAAATCTGGAAGAGTTGAAAGAGTTCTTGGGTTTAACTTTTTTGATGGGGCTGATAAGGAAGCCATCACTGTCTTCATATTGGTCTACTAGTCCCTTGTTGGCAACTGCTATGTTTCCTGTGATCATGAGTCGTAACCGGTATGAGCTTATCCTTCGGATGTTGCATTTTGGAAATAATGCTTTAGGCTTGTCACAAGATCACCCTGATTCTGACCATCTTTTTAAGATTAGACCTGTCCTTGATCATTTGGTAGATCGGTTTTCAGAGATCTATGTTCCAGGCAAAGAAATATCTGTTGATGAGTCTTTGGTCCTGTTCAAGGGTAATTTGGTTTTTAGGCAGTACATTCCTAGCAAGAGGACACGGTATGGAATTAAATTGTATATGCTATCTGAAAGTAGTACAGGATATGTTTATAATTTCCAGGTCTACACTGGTAGGGATTCCAGTATTGACCCCCCTGGTTGTCCACCCCCTTTTGGAGTTAGTGAGAAAATTGTGTGGGAACTTGGTAGACGACTGTTTAACAAAGGTCACCATTTCTATGTAGATAACTTCTACACTGGAGTTCAGCTGTTCAAGGAGTTGTTCAGAGTGGACACTGTTGCTTGTGACATAATCCACTCTAATCGGAAAGGCTATCCAAGAGAGCTTGTCTGTAAAAAACTTGAGAAGGGACAGTGCCGTGCCTTGTGGAATGATGAGCTGCTAGGTCTGAAATTTGTAGACAGGGGGGATGTGTACAAGCTAACTACCATTTATGTTGAGAGTACTTCACATGTGGCTGTTTGAAGTCAAGTTGATGAAGTGTGAAAACCTGTGAGCATTTTAGACTACAATAGGCACATGGGTGGTATTGATAGAGTAGATCAGAGGTTGGAACCTTACACTGCTGCTCGTAAGTTTGGTATAAGAAATTAGCGGTTCACCTGTTCCACTTGGCAACTTTTAATGCTTTTGTTGTCTTCAAGGGTAGTTCTCCAGAATCAAGGATGACATTTGTGAAATTTCAGTAGTCTATCATAGCGAGCCTTGCTGTGCTGGAACAGGCAAGAGTTCCTAGAGAAGCAGTGGTGGCGGATGTGGCTAGATTGAAAGATCTTCACTTTGCTGAGCACATTCCTCCATGGTCAAAAAAAACTTTCCTGCTAAGAGATGTAGAGTCTGTGCTCGAAGAGGTATCAGGAAGGAGACTAGGATGTACTGCCCTGATTGTCCTTCAAAGCCTGGGCTGTGTGTGGGTGGCTGTTCCAGGAGCTACCACACACAGAAGAATTATTGGGAAATACCGGGAGCATAAACTGCTGTTTTATATTTTCATATGTTCAGTTTCACGGTTGCCATTACTGTCATGTATTCAGTTAGGGCTTTTGTGTTTGTAGTTCTGTACTTATTTATAATTAGTGGTTTCTTTGTTGTTTAAAAACAAAAAAAAAGTGATGGTGGTGTGCATGGACTGGTGCTTGATGGCGGTGTGTGTGGGCTGGCGCTTGGCTGGCGGTTTGTGTGGGGTGTTGCTTGGCTGGCGGTGTGTGTGGCGTGGCGCTTTGCTGGCGGTGTGCGTGGGGTGGCAGTTAGCCGGAGGTGTGTGTGGGGTGGCGCTTGGCTGGCAGTATGTGTGGGGTGGCGCTTGGCTGGTGTTCATGGGGTGGCGCTTGGCTGGCGGTGTGCGTGGGGTGACGCTTGGCTGGCGGTGTGAGTGTGGTGGCGCTTGGCTGGCGGTGTGCTGGAGTGGCACTTGGCCAAACGCCAGTCCACACACATCAGCTGGTGTGATTGCTCTGCTGTAATCAGGTGTTGCAGCACAACCGTGACACGCTAGGTGTCTCGGGTGGGACCCCGACGAGGAAGCATGCCACCAACTTGGTTGGTGGGTGAGGGGTCTTTTTAACATAACCTAAGTGCGTTTCTTTTCACAATTTTAGTGTTTGGAACATCACATAAGTACGTGGACGCATAAAAATGATCTATTGCAAAACTACATGTGTTTGGGGGGGAGGCACCTAAGTATTTGGTCCCGGGTGCGGCCTTCATCTGTGGAAACCTACCAAACCCAGACATGTTTTAAAACTAGACACCCCAATAGGTCCAAGGAGGTGTGCCTTGCCTGGATCCCCCAAAATTTTCTTTCCCAGACTCCTCTGCAAACCTCAAAATTTGCTTAAAAAAGCATATTTTCCTAACTTTTCTTTGTAGGATCACCGCTCCGGCACAAATTTCCTACCACCCAGTGTTCCCCCTCAGTCTCCCAAGTAAAATGATACCTCACTTGTGTGGGTTCCCAAAGCAGAGTCAGCCTAAAATATGTATAAAAGAAAAATATGTGCTTATCAACTTGCTGTGCTAACCTCTCAATCTCTACAGATTATTGGCATTTTTTTGTTGCAGTCACCTGGGCCACCCACACAAGTGAGGTATCATTTTTATCAGGAGGCTTGGAGGAACGCTGGGTGGAAGGAACTTTGTGGCTCCTCTCATAGTGCAGAACGTTATGTCACCGAAATATGAGGAAAAAGTGTTTTTTGGCCCAAATTTTGAGATTTGAAAAGGATTCCTGGTTACAGAACTTGGAGAGGTCCCCACAAGTCACCCCATCTTGGATTCCTCTAGGTGTCTAGTTTTAAAAAATGAACAGATTTGGGTGGTTTCCCTAGGTGCCGGCTGAGCTAGAGGCCAAAATACACAGCTAGGCACTTTGCAAAAAACAGCTCAGTTTTTTGGGGGGAAATGTGATGTGTCGACATTGTGTTTTGGGGCATTTCCTGTCACGGGCACTAGGCCTACCCACACAATGTGAGGTGCCATTTTTATCGGGGGAACGCTGGGTGGAAGGAAAGTTGTGGCTCCTCTCAGATTCCAGAACTTTCTGTCACCGAAATGTGAGGAAAACTTTTTTTTTAGCCACATTTTGAGGTTTGCAAAGGATTCTGGGTAACAGAACCTGATGAGAGCCCCACAAGTCACTCCATCTTGGATTCCCCTAGGTGTCTAGTTTTAAAAAATGTTCAGGTTTGGTAGGTTTCCCAAGGTGCCGGATGAGCTAGAGGCCAAAATCTACAGCTAAGCACTTTGCAAAAAACACGTCAGATTTCAATGTAAAAATGTGATGTGTCAATGTTGCGTTTCCTGTCGCAAGCATTAGGCCTACCCACACAAGTGATGTGCCATTTTGTGATCGGGAGACTTGGGGGAACACAGAATTAGCAAAACAAGTGTTATTGCCCCTTGTCTTTCTCTACATGTTTTCCTTCCAAATGTAAGACAGTGTGTAAAAAAGACGTCTATTTGAGAAATGCCCTGTAATTCACATGCTAGTATGGGCACCCCAGAATTGAATTCAGAGCTGTGCAAATAACCACTGCTTCTCAATACCTTATCATGTGCCCATTTCGGAATTACAAAGGTTTTCTTGAGACCTATTTTTCATTCTTTACATTTCAGCAAATTAATTGCTGCATACCCCTTATAGAATGAAAACCCATTGAAGGTGCAACTCATTTATTGGCTCTGGGTACCTAGGATTCTTGATGAACCTAAAGCCCTATATTTCGCTGCAACCAGAAGAGCCAGCAGATGTAACAGCATATTGCTTTCAAAAATCTGACATCACAGGAAAAAGTTACAGAGTAAAATGTTTAGAAAAATGGCTGTTTTTTTCACCTCAATTTCAATATTGTTTTCATTTCAGCTGTTATTTTATGTATGAAACCCTTGTAGGATCTACACAAATTACCCCTTGCTGAATTCAGAATTTTGTTTACTTTTTAGAAATGTTAAGCTTTCCGGGATCCAGCATTGGTTTCCCACCCATTTCTGTCACTAACTGAAAGGAGGCTGAACCCACAGAAAATAGTATAAATGAGGTATGTCCCAGTAAAATGCCAACATTGTGTTGAAAATTTGGGTTTTCTGATTCAAGTCTGCCTGTTCCTGAAAGCTGGGAAGACGGTGATTTCAGAACTGCAAACCCTTTATTGATGCCATTTTCAGGGAAAAACCCACAAGCCTTCTTCTGCAGCCCTTTTTTCCCTTTTTTTTAAAAAAAAACTAACAAACTTTTTGCTATATTTTGGCTAATTTCTTGGTCTCCTTCCTGGGAACCCACAAACTCTGGGTACATTCTAGAATCCCTAAAATGTTGGTAAAAAAGGACTCAAATTTGGCGTAGGTATCTTATGTGGACAAAAAGTTATGAGGGCCTAAGCGCGAACTGCCCCAAACAGCCGAAAAAAGGCTTGGCACCTGAGGTGGAAAAGGCATGGCAACGAAGGGGTTAAGCAATAAAGTTAAGCACGTCTCTTGTCAAGACACAAAATGGGCAAGAAAGAGCTCTTGGCAAATGGCAAATGCTGGTTTATTCCCAATGCAGTCTCGTTAAGTTGAATTCACTAAAACTATTTCCCAAATCCCTATTGGTCAAGGGATCGCATGTTCACACTTAGGGCCAGATGTAGCAAAGGATTTGCGCGTCGCAAACGGCGAAAATCGCCGTTTGCGAGGCGCAAATGCCTCTTTGCTATGCAGAAATGCATATTGCGAGTCGGGACTGACTCGCAATATGCATTTCAGAATCGCAAATAGGAAGGGGTGTTCCCTTCCTATTTGCGATTCAGAGTGGCATGCAATACCATTCGCGACCGCATATGCGGTCGCAAATGGTATCGCAGTTACCATCCACTTCTAGTGGATGGTAACCCACTCGCAAATTGGAAGGGGTCCCCATGGGACCCCTTCTTCTTTGCGAATGGACCCAAAACAATTTTTCAGGGCAGGTAGTGGTCCAAGGGACCACTACCTGCCCTGAAAAAAATACCGAAACTAAAGGAAAACGGGCTACATTTAAAAAAAAAAAAACTGCTTTATTGATAAAGCAGTCACGAACATGGAGGTCTGCTGACGACAGCAGGCCTCCATGTTTGCAAGTGCCTAGACTCGCTATGGGGCCGCAATTTGCGACCCACCTCATGAATATTAATGAGGTGGGTCATTGCGACCCACGTCTGAGACACCGTTCTGCATTGGAAATTGCGACTTGCAATTTGCGAGTCGCTCCGACTCGCAAATTGCAAGTCGCAATTTCCAACTTTGCTACATCTGGCCCTTAGTCCAATAAAACTAAAACTCCAAATCTATGAATTCTATCATTACACCGTTCACATTTCGCTGATTGTTTTTTCCTGCAATGTCCTCATCATCCGGCTCGTCAGGTAACAATATTGTTGCAGCTTCTACTCCAGTCAGTGTCTCCATTGTTCTCCTCCTGAGAAAGTCAGTCTTACACACATTACACACATAATGTTACATATAGCAAGAACAGCATCTTCTAGCAGCTGCTTCTCATGAGAAAAGATTCTCAGCTGCTAGCACATTTATACAATACAATGGAAAATCATAGTTTAGCTCTCTGGGACAGCCAAGAAATACAGCTTGACATGAGTCCTGGCAAGTAGGCCAAGACCTTTCGCTAAATTAAGGCCTACAACTAATAAAGCTAAGACATAATGCATAACCTTTAATAAACATATCAGCACATTAGTCAAACATATGTGCAATATTTCATAGTATTAGACTATTAATAAGTACACTTTGTGAAGATTTGCGGCCACTCACCTTAATCACATTTTCAAATGCGTGCATTTTTTTTCTACGTTATCATATTTTCCACACAAATCCATTACTCAGAATACATGAACACTCATTAATATTTTTTGTTAAAACACCTGCGCTATCAGTGACTTCTGGGACTTGAAGTGGGACCATAAGTGAAGAATGGTGGCATGTTGTACCAGGAGCATTAGTTTTGTTTCGCCACCTGGAAAGGATGGATGATATTACCATGATGTTTTTGTTGATGTTACAGTTATTTTAATTAGGTTGGAGAAAGAAAGGGTGTATCAATAGGGGAAAACATCATAACATTGAGATTAACAGTAAAAGACATATTCATGAAGAGGCCATTAGCATACCCTTAATGGCGGAATCCCCACTGGATAGAATATTCCTGATGGATAGAATACTGACTTGGAGTATCACAAGACTGACTGCCCACAAACATTATCCCACGCAATGTTTTGCAATATCAAAAAATAGACAAGGGGAGTGATGATCTCAGCAGCACATAAACTGCTGCCACTCATAGTGGCCGAAGCGATAGTAGCTAAAAAGGCAGGACAGTATGTCTTACTGGTGCGCATCTTGGCTGGGCAATAGATTACATTGACATTTTCATATGCCTCTAGCCTCTAACACAGGTCATGGCGGACACTTGGGGGGTGATTCTAATCCTGGCGGGCGGCGGAGGCCGCCCGCCAGAATTCCGCCCCCATAATACCGCTCCGCGGTCAGAAGACCGCGGAGGGTATTATGAGTTTTTCCCTGGGCTGGCGGGCGGTCTCCAAAAGACCGCCCGCCAGCCCAGGGAAAAACTCCCTTCCCACGAGGATGCCGGCTCGTAATCAAGCCGGCGGAGTGGGAAGGTGCGACGGGTGCAGTAGCACCCGTCGCGTATTTCAGTGTCTGCAAGGCAGACACTGAAATACCTTGCGGGGCCCTCTTACGGGGGCCCGCGACACCCCCTACCGCCATCCTGTTCATGGCGGCTTTCCCGCCATGAACAGGATGGCGGTAGGGGGGGTCAGAATCCCCCATGGCGGCGCAGCAAGCTGCGCCGCCATGGGGGATTCTGAGGGCAGCGGTAAACCGGCGGGAGACCGCCGGTTTACCCTTTCTGACCGCGGCCAAAGCGCCGCGGTCAGAATGCCCTGCGGGGCACCGCCGGCCTGTCGGCGGTGCTCCCGCCGACCCTCGCCCCGGCGGTCGAAGACCGCCGGGGTTAGAATCAGGGCCTTGGACACTTTAACACAATGCAAGAGAGAGAGAGCAATAGGATATCATCTGGCCTGGTGACTTCAATATTGTCCCCAACCAGAGCAATATAAACACCCTCAGGATAGATTTACATTTATGCCAGATTTACATTTATGCCAGAACCACTATGGACTAAACTGGCGAACCCGGGCCTTGTAGATGTTTGGAGAGAGAACCACTTTGGAGAAAGAGAATACTTTTTTCTCAAGGTCAAAGATTGTTCTCTTGTATCAAACAAAATTGGGCCGTTCAATTGCTTTACAATCAAACCACAAAGATATAAATCGGCCTCATTTTTATTTCGGGCCATGCAGTAATTGTATGGGATTTTACACGGGTTAGCAAATATCAGGGGACAGGAACTGGATGTTTAATCATAATATACGTAAAGATAAATTACATGAAAGTGAACAAAACTATCAAATATGAAAATATTTTTACATTAGCCAGCAACGTTAGACTACTATACTTACAATCTGGGATGCTTTGAGGCAATAATACAGGGCAAAGTGATTGTCATTAGGGCTCACCAGAAACAAACGTAGTCCTTCACAAAAGGCAAACTGGAAAAACGCAACTTGAGGTAGTCCCCCTGCAAAGTACATGGAGGGGCCACCTCCCCCCCAGGCCCTAGTTAGGAGCTATTAGGCTCGCTGCGATGAGGGGGCCCCTAGACCTCAGGGCTCCCACCACACCACGGTGGCAGTGGGGACTAATGTTACATCACTGCCCCTAGGAGCCCAGCATCAAACTCCAGTCCATGGTGGCTCTAATTCACAACAGAAACTCTGTATCAAGTTCTGGACACATGAAATCTGGGTGAGGCTTGGGTGGGGTCTGGGTGTTGCCTAGATGTGGCCTGGTGCAAGTACTTGGCACGGTGGACAAAGGCTTGGGCATGGCCTATGTACACACTTGGCATAGCAGCCATCTTGTGTTCTTAGGCTATAAAATCCATGCCCTGCACATGTGCAGGTGCTTGGCTTTCCAGGTCTTGCCTAGTGGATGTGTTCTTCTTACCTGCTCTAAGATTTCAGGAACAAATCCATCCGTCCTAAGACTGGCTTCCAAGTACAACAATACGACACCTTTCCCTCTCATCTGCTCAAGAACTGCCTCTTGTTGCAGTGCTTCTACACCAAAATGAATACTGCAAAAATATAAGGAAAGAAAAAAACAAGGTTAGTGACAGTCCAGTTTGAGTGAAGACAACTAGGCGCTCTTTGCACCAGAGAAAGGAAGTCATCTCTTATCTAAGTCACATGTTAAAGATGATGTTTGTGAATTTAGATTGTAGAGCTCCAAAATCACTACCATCTTTATGGAGAAAGTGTATTTTCAGTGTGGAGAGGAAACAAACAAAGAAAGAATATGGTGACAACTTCTTGGGGCACAGAATTGCTTAAGACTTTAATTGTGAAGCAAGAGAGACTCTATTCTGAGACTGCTTGCGTGTGCGTAATGAGTCTGCATTCCAAAGATGGTTGTTAGGCCAAGACTCAACACAAATATTCTTTGCAAGTACATAGGTTCTTTATTGTAGTAACAAAAGTTGTGATACAGAAAATACATTCTGTTGTCTATGTTAAGTATCGTATTTTATGTTTTAGGTGCTTGGCAAGTAAGCCAGAAAGATAGATGAGGGTCAACCTGTGGTGCACTTTGGCCTCAGAAAAGAAACACAGCAGAAGCCAAAGGTACATCCTCCCCCCCTTTCTCCTGGGCTGATTCCTCTCATCAATGTGTCTTCAGTTTGAGGGCATGTCCGTCCGGTCGTGGGAGGTGTCAGATTCATGCCGCTCCAGGAACTCTTGGAAATCTGGCTCTTGGACAAGGTTAGTGCTCGTGACAGGAGCATACACAGTATAAAGAAATAGTATAAAAAATAATGTACAACTAGTACTTTACTTTGCAAAGAGAGAAGCAGGTCTTCCCCAATATGACCATGCAATGCTGGAAGGGTTGCAGGGTGGAAGGAACACAATTACACATGTGGTGGGCTTGACCAAAGACCATGGTCTTCTGCAATGAAATTTTAAGTCAAATCAAGAAGTGTATTGGTCTCCTGATACCACGGGAATCCATAACTGTGATCTTGGGTATAAGCCCACAGGGATGGGAACACTTGCAAAGGGAGGGTTGGTGGCTGGTGATCACTTATACGCTCCTGGCAGTCAAACAGGAGCTAGACGTACATTGGAAAAAAACAAGAAGGTATATTGTGCCAACTTCTTTGTGCACAGAATTGCTTGAGACTTTAATTGTGAAGCAAGAGAGACTATGGCCCTCATTATAACTTTGGCGGGTGGCAACCGCCGCCTGCCAAGTTGTAACCGCCGTACGGCCGCCAATGCGGGCGCACTTCCGCGGTGGCCAATATGACATCCCCGCTGGGCCGGGGATGTCGGCCGCAACATGGGAGCCGGCTACAAATGGAGCTGGCGGTGTTGCAGCAGTGAGACGGGTGAGGTTGCACCCATAGCGCTTTTCACTGTCTGCTGTGCAGACAGTGAAAAGCTTTATGGGGCAGTGCAGGGGCCCCCAGGGGCCCCGCGACTCCCTTTCCACCAGCCTTCCCATGGAGGTTCCTACCACCATGAAAAGGCTGGCGGGAAGGGGACTCGTAATCCCCTTGGCAGCGCTGCCCTGGAGGATTAAATCCGCGGGGACCAACGTGGCGGAAAACCGCTGGGACCAATGTGGCGGAAAACCGCCGGTCCCGGCGGTGTGACTGCGGTGCTTCCTCCGCGGTCGTAATATCCAAGTTTGCACCGCCAGCCTGTTGGTGGTGCAACCTCCAAAACAGCCCTGGCGGTCTTTGACCGTCAGGGTTGTGATGAGGGCCTATATGCTGAGACTGTTTGTGTGTGCGTAATACGTTTGCACTTCAAAGATGATTGTTAGGCCAAGACTCAGCATGAACATTCATTGCAAGTGAGAGGCGCAATAGTACATTTGGAATCCTACACCATCTAGGTATAATATTATAGTTGATTTGTGCATAAGGTGTAAATGTGCACCAAAAAGGAGTTGTGGAAAGTTTTGCACTTCGAACTGCTCCATCCCTCTATTCTTACATAATTTTTCAGTATAATTAATATATTGCCAACATAGGCCAAACCTGAAATGGGCTTGGTTCTGTTGCAGTTCAGATGGGGCCTGGCATGCAAATTTCAGCAGGAATGTTGGAAATGGACCAAGGGTGATTTGCAAAGTTTACTAGCCTCTCATTCCACATAATGGTATGTTGGTGAATAATCAATGTATGTTTATATTTAATATTTATGAGTTTATTTTAATATTCTATTATTCATAAAAAAAAGAGATAAATTCTAATGAAAACCACAAATTAGTGTGCCTCACGTGGAGAATTTCGGGAGTAAGTCACAAATCAGTCAAGGAGTGGACACAAGTGCTAGCAGAAAAGATTTTGTGAATCAGGCCCAATTTCATAGAGAGTGGTGTAAAAAAGTAGAAATCTGAAGGTTGACTTGGCAATTGAATGTGTGTAAAATAAACTAAAGACTTATTCACAAAATCCGTTCTGGAGTTTATAAAGTAGTACTACTTCCTGTCCTCCAAAAATGCAGTTCAATAACCTCTGGACTGAGATCTCTGCCTCTTCTATCTTTTATGTAAGGAGATCTGTGGTCAGATGGTAGAGATCTCAGGACAAGTAATCATAGATTTTAACAATACATTTGGGAGGAACTATGGAGAAAAGAATGAACATAGGGAATAATTATTTTGAAGTGAATAGGGTAAGAGAAATTTAAAGAAGATTTGGGTGGCATGCTAATGCAAAACACACACCTACATAAGAGTAAGGCATTTTGAAAATTGCATACTACTACAGTAGTACTATTGACTAAATACTCCTAAATGTACTTCAGCCCAGCACTGGAGGAAGTCTAGCACTACACCTAGCCAACCACTGGGTCTGTAACATACTCCCATTGAAAACAATAGTTTCAGGGATTAAAACACTAGCATATAGGGGTGCCATATAAAATAAATTACACATTATTTTAAATGTAACTAAATATCAAATTTTAATTTTACCTTTAAATGACCGTTTCAAAAATCAACATGTAAAATATACTTATTAAAATTGTAGTACAATATATGTAATTTCTAATTAATGTTTTCTAATGTATTAATTCACACATAAAATTATACATACATTTTATCCAAGACTGTTAGAGATTCAATAGAAATTGCACTGTAAGGGATGGCAGAGGATGGAGGATTAACATTTTCACTAATTTAATTCCTACAAAATAATTTTAATTAAAACTAAAATCTTAAATGAAGTAACTTCAGTTAATACGATAGGCTTTAGTGCAGGTATATTTTCCCTTGCAACTGTGATACACCTAGGTGATTAGGAGTTAAGGAAATGTGCGTAGGTTATTTTATTTAAACAGTTAATTTTCTAAAAGTTCCAAATTTGGTTCTGTAGGTAGATGTCTGCCCCAGTGTCAAAGGTCTCCATAAACAGGTAGATTGTTACTAATCATAGTTGTAAATGCATTCATGGGAGTCTCCACCCCCTCCTTTGAGGACATGGAGAGTGGTGAGTGACATATATCTGTAGATTTGCACTTTAATTCCATCAATGAGGAAAGTTACACCTAGGGGTAGTTGTAGATTTTCATGTGAGGAGATCTACACATGCAAACTTACCTCTTTGACAAGACTCTATAGATTTTAATGGATTATGTTATATCACAAGAAGAACCCTGCTATTGCTTAGACACACTTCCCTTAATTAACAAGCCCAAATCCTAAAATACCAAGCAAGAAAGTTGGAAATCATAATCTTGCTTATACCTTTTGAGAAAGTTTTTAATTTGGAGGATTCACAAAGGGTCCATTAAGTACTTCAGAAAATCAGTGACTTTTATACATTGCATGCAATGTTCCAGAGTGTAAGATTTACGTCTGAAAGTTTCAACCAGGTGGAAAGTTCTACTTGCGCCGTAAAAAAGAAAACATGGGGCCATATTTATGGGGAATTGGCATAGGGCAGTGCTGTATGTCTTCTTGCTGTGCTGCCCTACGCAAATGTTAAAGGGCAGGAATGCACCATATTTCCCCTTGAAATGGCGCACAATTGACTACCTAGCGCCAATGCATGCACCCTTGCACCATGGTGCGAGGGTGCCTGCGTTGTATGCAGGATTGTTTCTGTTCAGAAAGGGACCTGCACAATCCTAAGAGGCATTTTCCTCTTTCTATGTGTGCTGCAGACTGCAGCACACGTGGAAAGAGGAAAAAACAAGAAGAAATGAAATTATTTCTCCTCATTACGCCTTCTCTGGGAAAGTGTGAGGTTTTGGTGCTGCCCCAGGTTTAGGGGATTAAATCTGGAGCAGCTTCATAATTAATGGATGTTGCATGGGAAAACCCACCTCAACACCCATGGTGCAGCGTAAGGCAATGAAACAAAAATGGCTTTGCGTGGTCTCATAGATATGTTTGAGAGGCTTTCACCACCGGAGCACAAAAAAAACGATGCTCCAGCAGCGCAAGCCCCTCCTAAATATGCCCCACAATATTTATTGTGCCTTTTTTATTTGACATTATTAACAAATAACATCATTAATCCTAAGGAAAAAAACTAATTAAATACAATCTGCAATAGTGCACATCCCTTTTGTTCATGGTGAAAATATTTTATTAATCTAGAGCAATAGTCTTCAAACTTTTTAATGCTGCATCCCTTCATGTAAAACAATCATTGATGCCCTCCCACGACACACATATTTTCTCATAATCATTCCATAAGAGTGGCAGCTCTGAGCATATTTAAAATCAAAACACTGCAGTTATGTTCAGTTATAGTTTTTAAAAATGCAGTCAAGTACATAATTGCCAGCATGCTGGTAGACATCTAGGGCCATATGCACGAACACTTTTTCCCATAGACACAGAATGGGTAAAAACGTTTGCTACATCTGGCCCCTAGATCCCTATCCACAGTGTGATCCTTTATCAGAAAAGGTGGGAAAGACGTTGGTTATTTGGGAAAAAGCTACCCAGTTTTGTTTAGGATTTACTAGGACATTTAGGACAATCTATTAATTTAGGTATTCCTTGGAGGTTGTGAATATTGCTAGAGAATTTAACAAATGGTGAGATTGAGTTGTAATTCTGTGATTTTTTTTTGTTGCCAAACTAACCGTTTGAGTTACTGCAGTTATAAGTCCCTAGGTTCTATGCTTCTTGTTTCTTTGAACCCTAATACATTTTCAGTGGAAATCTATAACATTATTTTGAAGGGGTTCTGTTTCTCAGATTGAGACTGACAGAACTAACAATTAAGAGGTGGAATAAGTGCAGTGCATAAACAGGAGACTTTTTTACATCACAACACTAGCTTAAATGTATGTTTTTAGGTCCAAGTGTTGACTGCACAGCTGTCAAACAGATTTATTCTAACAATATACACAGAGTGGGCTTTGGGTCTGCCTCTTTTGACCATTAGCTTTCTTCGACGATCCTCTTCCAGCCATTGCCTCTGCTCCTTCTCAATCATGTCCTCGCTCAGCGCTCTCTCCCTTAAGGCTATTGGCTGCATGAATGTTCCCTTCAGCCTCCAATAGAGTGCTTACATTGAACTGGATGAAGGACTACAACTTTAGCCCTCTCTGTCCACTCCTGATGGTTTTAATGTGGTTACCTGAATGTGTTAACACATTAAATCCAGATCGGTTGACTTTGCAAATGCGTATTTAAGTTTTGCTATCTGCTTCAATTTAAAAATACCCCTATACTTTTTAATTCCATAGTACAAAATAGTAATGTGAGGGGTTTCTATAAACCCATATCTTTTGATCAACATACCTACTGGCTAAATTTATCCAGGTAGTTTCATTCATTGAGATTGAAATGTACAGTTCATTAAATTAATGCTTTCAGTCTATCTTCGTGGTATTTAGTCAAATCCATTGGCAACGTTGTATAAAACATTGCTAGGCAAACTGTACAAAGTGATTAACTCGACTTGTGTCATTAAGACAGCATTTTATGACTATTCAATTAGCAAAAGATGCCAGTGGACGTGCATTGCGCTTTGCACTTTGGCATTTATTGTTGAATCAGTTTTTAAAAATGAAAGCCTTAGATATTTCAAGTATCAGACCTCTGGTTTACAGGAAAATAGGATACATTACAAGCAAAAAAATGAAAAGTTTCCTTTACAATTTTTCAGAGTGTTGTCTGCTTTGAAAAAATGATGTAGGCACCACCATTCACAAAGGGGAAGGGATCCCTTAAGGACCCCTTCTCCTTTAACTGTGATTTTTTTACGATCGCATTTATGGTCGCAAAACAATCCTACATACCACTGCAACTCACTATTTGAAAGGGAAGCCCTTGGCATGCCCCTTGCAAATAGTAACTCACAAACCTATTTTGGGATTTGGTAAATAGATCACAGAATCGCAAAATACCATTGGTACATTCCAAAATGCTATTGTAATGCGGCAAGAGGCCGAATTCTGTGAATCTGTCTGTTTGTGACATGAAAATAGCTATGTATATCTGGTCATAGTTACAAATGTAAAAATGTGACTACACATGTCACCATGGAGTAGAAGGACCTTTGCAAATGCTGACTGTTCCCCTTATTTTTCTTAGTGCTGTAATTGGGTCTTAGAATGACAAAATAATGAGGTAATGCCATTACAAGATGTGCTGCATTGTGCCACATAAATTGCTTTTCTTGCTGCATAATTTAGTCATGCCTGCAGGATATTTTGTTTCTCCCCTGCCTATAACTCCAGTGGCCCTGGTTGTAACCAGGGCCACTGGAACTATGCAATTGTGCAGCAGCAGCAGCAATTTTTTGCATAATTACAGATTTGCCACATTTGTCACATAATCCATCATCTGCCATATAATCTGCAGATTAAAAAAAAAATTCTAGCTCAAACAGTTTAAAAGTTACTAAGAGTGCAGCGACGTGTTGCAATGCAGTGAAAGGCCCTTTGCAAAACTGGATTTGTCACCCTTTCATTGTTTATTGGTACGTTTCGGTATTAAAATGGTACTAATGAGGTGCAACCAATGCCCAGACAGCCTTATGAAGTATACAAATGTTGAAATAATGAATTAATAATATTACAAAATGTGCCACACTATGCCACATAATTTGCCTTTACCTGTTGCATAATTTACTAATCCCGACGCATAATTTGACCCTCTCATGCCGCATAATTCCAGTGGCCCTGGTTATAACCCATATCCAGATATGTATTGTTCAGTAGGCAAAAAGTATGCTTGAAAAACCGAGCTGTTGTTTTTCTTGCAAGCCATGCAATTCCTTATTTGGCCCCAAGCACTTGCTTCTGGTATTTGGCGCGAATTTGCAATTCATGAATTCACATCCTGGCATGACCAGCTCAGCATTTCATCCTACGGTACATAACTTGAGCACCATTAAAATGGGCAATAATTAGCCGCACCGTTTATTTACCGTGTGTGGGGATGTCAAAGCCTGCGACATCAGCACTACATAAAGAAAAGATTATTGTTATTCCATTTTCGTACACTATCCCGCCACTTCTGGTGTACGGAAGGCCTCCCACACGGGGTGGCGAAGACACAGCTCTGGTCTCTGTCACTCCTTACTTGGCAGGCGAACCACAAGATGCTTTCAGAGCACGCATGACTGGAGGCAAAGCCTGCAGTCGATTTGACGTAATGCGCTTTGACATGCGTCGTAGCCGCTCTAGGCAAACAGTCCATGATTGCTCTGACCGGGTGGAAGGAAATATTTCTGGAGCTGGCCCTTGTTGCTCGTATTTTTTTAGACAGTGTGGTTCTTAAATGAGGGAGGCTGATGGTGTCTGAAGAGCAAGGAGTGGCTGCACCAGCAGCAAAGCACATTTTTAAAAGCAGACCACTTCTTAATTTCTCAAGGAGGTTAACCTAAGCTTTGTGCATGGGAAATGAAACCATGGATGTGCGGCCCTCAATTTCGTTCTGTGTTCTCTAGAGGTCTTTCTACCCACAGAGACCACACAGAGTACTGTCCTGCATGAGAAGTAGGTTATACTCTTAGCTAACCTTTGAGTTTGCCTACGTGTGACATTTCCATATTTTTGGTGCACTGATGTTATATTGCCTTAGGTACAACTTTATGAGTGCTGGTTTATTGCGACTAGGACAAAACAATTATGGCTGTATAATAACGCATCTATCAGAAATGGCCCTGTTTTGCGAAACTCCTGGGTTACTAGTGGGTAATCTTCATTACCCTGATTCTTCCTTACTCGTCCCAACACTTACGTTTGAGTGAATGTGCCTGTTCACTTTACTTCACTCACTGTTTTCTGGGCTGTTTTCCCTTTCTATCCTCAGGATAGAATCTACCCATAAATCACCTACCTCCCCTTAGCACTTCCTGTTCTTTACCAAGCCACTGAGCAAGGACTGATAACGGAAACAGGGAGGAGGGGGTTTGTGTGTTGTGAGACACAGAGGGAATAATCACAGCAATGAAGATTACCTGTAAAATAATCTGGGCATTACCTCCTCATCTCCTTCCTTATCCCATTCATCAAAAGGCTAATTCGGAACACTGAACAACATGCTATCTCTAGTGTGCAATAAGATGTAGAAGAAGCACACGTGGTGGCCCCACAGATGTCCCCTATAGAGGAGCCTGCCCAACCGTCCAAAGAGGCTGCTATGCCTCTGGTAGGATGGGCCTTATTTGTACCAGTAATCTACCTATCATAGTCCTGGGAAGCAGAAAAAATACAGACTTTATCAATTACCCTTTTTACTGCCTGAAAATTGTAAAAAGGGACCTGAAACTATATTGAGACTGATGGAGCAGATATTGTATTGTATTGTAATCGTATTTATATAGCGCTTACTACCCCTGACGAGGTGTCGAAGCGCTTTTCGGTGAGTAGCATGCTACTCTGGAACCCAACAAGAATTAGTGATGGATTAGTATCGGGAAATATTGAGTAATTTTTTGTCTTATTATGAGTTCATTTGAGCCGCGGATATGAGAGTTTGTTAGTTACATTGACTGGAGTAATGGAGGGGTGGAGGAGGAAAGAAATCCAGAAGTATTAATTGGGAGTATATCCTTAATTTACTCAACCCAAAGGCTTGGGATGAGTAAAGGGGGATGGAGAAGGGAAGAGTATGTGGAAGGGTTAGGGAGAGCATAGAAGTAGGGTGAGATAAACGCAGGAGAATTTAGTAGGGTTGTGTGGGAGGTCACGGTAGTAGAGTGAGGTTTGGTGAGTTAGATGTGGGAGCGGAGGGAAGAGCTTAGGCAGAGTTATTTAGGAGATGAAAGTAATAGAAAGGATTTGGGATGAGTCAGAGTGAGAATGGAGGATAGTTTGATAGAGACATGACGTATGATGATGGGTAGATAAGTGTGATAAAAGCACAGAAACAACATATACACATACATACATATATATATATATATATATATATATATATATATATATATATATACATACATACACACACACATACAAACACACATGAATACACACACAGATGCACATACAATACATAATTAGAACCATGGGTAAAATATACTTAGTCAAACAGGTTTAACAAGTGTGTGTGTATTTTATTGCTATGACATAGAAGCAATACATATTTTCTAAAGAACTATACATAACTAGAAATATACACATAATCTGAAAAAATATTTATCAACATAGGCATATACAGTCCATAGTTGTTTGAATATGGTGGTTATGAAGGAAAGAGACAACTCTTGAGTAGTTTTCTGAAGACAAGAAAGTTATCTGTGGCTCTTATAGTTGAGGGTAATGAATTCCATAGTTTGGCTGCTTGAACGGAGAAGGATGTACCACCTATAGTCTTTTTCTTGTATGGTGGTGTTCTAAGGCGGGGTGCCCATCTTGAGCGGAGGTTCCTTTGTTGGATGTATTTGGTTATTTTGTTACTGATAAAAAGCGGTCCTGTTCCATGTATAGCTTTGTGGGTGATACAAAGCAGCTTGAAAGTGCATCTTCTGGCAACGGGTAACCAGTGTAGTGCTCTCAAGGCAGGGAAGATGTGGGCTTGCGGCTTTACATGTAATAGTAGCCTGGCTGCCGAATTCTGGATATGTTGTAGTTTTTTCATAATAGATCAAGATGATCCATGGTAGAGGCCATTGGCATAATCCAGTTTGGATAGTACAAGCGAGATAGTAGCTTGCACCTTGTGTGGAAATCCGAGGTGGGGGAAGATGCGTCGTAAAGTCTTCAAGGTGATGAAGCTTGTTCGTGCTAATTTGTCAACTTGGGCATTCATAGTTAACTTGGAATCCATGGTGATTCCTAGGTTTTTAACTTCCTTGGATAATTGAGGAGGTGGTCCGAGATCGTCAGGCCAGATGCACAGAGGGTCATATTTTTTCCAGTCACCACATATGAGTATTTCTGTTTTGGAGGTATTTAGTTTGAGATGGCTCCAGGTCATCCACTGATCAACGGTTCTGAGGCAACTGAAGATTTGTGACTTTTCAATGTTTTTGGGGCATTCTAATTTAAGTAGTATTTGTGTGTCATCTGCATAGTTGTAGCATGTGAGATGGAAATCATTGATCAGTTCTGGTAAAGACATCATGTAGATGTTGAAAAGCAAAGGTGAGATGATTGATCCTTGGGGGACCCCTGCTTTTGTGAGGTAGGGTTCGGACGAGAAGGGGGCAGGTGGATGATATTAGATCTTTTTTGAAGATAGAAAGTAATCCAGTCGAGAGCAATCCCTTGTATGCCGGCTTCGTGGAGTCTTTGAATTAGGGTGTCATGGTCAACCGTACCAAAGGCAGCCGAGAGGTCCAAGAGAAGTAGTGCAGCAACTCCATTTCAGTCAACTGTGTTTTTAAGATCATCCCAGATTGCTATGAGTGCCGATTCAGTGCTTCTTCCTGGCCGGAGTCCAGTTTGGAAGTCTGAAAGTATAGAATTGTCTTCAATGAATTGTGACATCTGGGCGAATGCTGCTCTTTCTATTTATTTGCCCAGGAAAGGTTCATTTGTGATTGGTCTGTAGTTGTTGGGGTCTTGCGGGTCTAGGTTTGTTTTCTTTAATAAAGGTCGTATGTATGCCTTTTTCAGGTCTACAGGAAAAGTTCCTGAAGTTAAGGAGTTGTTGATCATTCTTCTTACAGGTGTGGCAGCAGAAGTAGATAGAAAAATGTTCTTGAAGATTTGTGGTGGGCAAGGGTCCGAAGGGCAACCGGAAGGTCTGCTTGCTTTGACCAAATCCATAAATTCACCCTGGGATATTTGTTTGAAGGACTGTAGAGGTTGGATTGGTTTATTTTTGGAGGGTATTTTAGGAAAGGGGTTGGTGCTGATGTTTTTCTTCTGTTTTAAATAGGAGTCCAATGTGTCTGCTTTGGTTGTGTAGTGAGTTGCCAATTCGTTTGTGAAATCTTGAGTAGTGGGATGACTTCCTTCCATGCATGTGGGTTTTCGAAATTCATTGAGAATTTTATAAAATTCCTTGGTTGTAGATTGAGCATTTTGAATTCTGTCTGAGTAGTACCTTTTTTTTAGCTTTTTTGATTGATGATTTGTATACCCTGTTAAGTTTGTGTAGCTGCAGTTTGTCTTGACTGTTGTTTGTTTTGAGCCAGGTCTGCTGCAACTTTCTGATTTGTTGCTTTATCTTTTTAAGTTCTGTGTTTCTCCAAGGTGTTGTTTTTCTTTTGTTGTGTTTAGTTTTTCTGAGTGGTATTAGGATATCAAAAGCTTCCTGTAGGCACTCATAAAGTTTTGGCACAGAATTAATTGTATCTAGATCTGTGTTGGCTGTTAGTTGTGTTTCTAAGTCATCCAAATTGAGTTTGCTCCATGGTCGAAAGGTGTATGTATATAAGTAGTTGTGGGGTGTGTTGATTTGTGGAGTTGTATGTCGGAAAGTTATCAAATGGTGGTCTGACCAAGTGATTGGCCTGATGCTATGAATAGTAACTAGTTCAGGCTTAGCAAAAATGACATCTAGGATATGACCAGCGATGTGTGTGGGATTGTGTACAATCTGATGTAGGTTCAATGCGACTAGGCCAGTGGTGATAGCTTTTGGATGGGGCATATTGGGTTTGTCAAACCAAATGTTTAGATCCCCAAGAATGCATAGGTTGGAGTATAGTGTAATAAGGTTTGAGACTGTATCTATAAAAGCATCTGGGAATGTGGTGTTGTTAGGTGGAGGTCTGTAAAGGAGGAGAAAGTTACAGGAGGAAGTTGGAGTAGGGTGGCATCTGGTAAGGAGGGCTTCACAACCTTGTAAGGAGATGTTGTCTGTTTTACTGAGGTTCAATGCCTGTTTGAATATATTAGCTAGTCCACCTCCTCTCTTGCCTATATGGTTTTGTGTGATGGTTTGATAGCCTGGAGGAAGGGCTTCGTGCAACACTGGGGCCATGTCATCTCCCAACCAGGATTCCGTTATGAATAGTAAGTCAGGTTGTGTGTCTGTGAGCAGGTTGTAGATGTGGTGCTTGTTTTTAAGAGTGATCAAGCATTTATGAGCTGGCAGTTTAGAAAAGGTGTGTTAGTGGTAGTGTTGTTTTGTTTAGGAGAATGGTAAGTAGTATAATGTGAGCTCGAAGCAGGAGTGTTGCTAGTTGTGATAACTGTTTGAGGCTCACAAAAGTCTTGCTTTTCAATATAGTGTTCCTCTTCCAGCAGGTTAAGGAGGCATTTTGTTGGGTCTGTGTGTGTGGGTGGTGGACTTGGTGGCTGAGCGAGCCATGAGGAGTGTACTGTTTTTTGTAGGGTAGTCTTATTATGTAATAGACAAGGGGATGCGAGGTTGCTATGAGTTGCATGTTTTTTATTTTGTTTGCGTTTGTTTAGTGTGGATGGAGTATGGGTTAGGGGTGGTGGAGGAGCATGTGGATCATGATGTAAGGCTCTAAATTGTGCAATGGAGGAGAGGCGAGTGAATGAAAGTTGCTGGGTTGGGGTGCTTGTGGTTTGTGTTTGTGAAGAGTGAGAAAGTAGGGGTGTAGATAGGATGGAATTTGTATTCTTTGTGTAGTCTTGAGGGTGGGAGTGTGTATGAAGATAAGTGCAATGTAAGTTTGTGTTGATTTGATGTGCTGATGTTTGTGGTCTGTATTGTTTTTGTGGAATAGTGAGAGGGGATATTGGTGTAGTTGTTTTTGGTGAGGGATTTGTATGTGAGTTAGTGCTGGTGAGTGGAATTAGAGTGTTAGATGGGGTGTTGATGTGTTTTGGAGATGAATGTACAAGGTGCGCAAGAGGCGATGGATGTGTGCAGGGGAGTTAGTGTTAGTTGCGATGACTGGAAGAGGTAATATGTGTGGTGGAGTGAAGTGTGGGGATTGTATGGTTGTGTGTAATTGGTGAAGAGAGGGAAAGAGTGTTTGTAGATGTGTGTTTGAAGGCTTGGTTTGGGCATTGTTATGATGACAGGTGGTCTGTGTGGAGCGGTGAGAATGCAGGTGTTTGACTGTTGTAGTTGTGGGGGATATGTGTATATGTGTTGTATAAAGGGTATTGTGTTGGGTGATGGGACAATACAATCTGTCTGTGGGCAGTTTGTGATGCATGAGTTGAATGCCTTTGTAGAATATGTGTTCTCATGTTGAGGGATGTGTAGGGGCTGGAACCATTCCTGGTCCACTGAGAATTGGACAGCATTTCTGGCCCTAGGCCCTAGTCCCTACCTGTCCCGAACAGGCCCAAACAGGCAGCTGCCCTTGTCCTCTCTGCCCTTTGCCTCAACGCCCGGGCTGAGACACCCTAAGTCCTAGGCTTATATAGCCCTACTAGCCAATAAGAAGCTGGTCCTAACCCTAGCCAATCCAATTTCTAGCCCTGATTCAAACAACTAATGGGAGACCCAGCCCTAATCACCAATCATAGCCCTATTCCTGACCACCAATCACAGCCCCAGCCCTAAAACCAGCAACCAGTCAGAATCCCAGCCCTATCAACCAATCATAGCCCTAGAACCAACAGCCAATCAGAATCTCAGCCCTATCCACCAATCACAGCCCTAGAACCAACAGCCAACCATAATCTCAGCCCTATCCACCAATCACAGCCCTAGAACCAACAGCAAATCAGAATCTCAGCCCTATCCACCAATCACAGCCCTAGAACCAACAGCCAATCAGATTCTCAGCCCTATCCACCAATCACAGCCCTAGAACCAACAGCCAATCAGATTATCAGCCCTAGAACCAACAGCCAATCAGATTCTCAGCCCTATCCACCAATCATCACCCCAGCCCTGGAGCCAGCAACCAATGGAAAGACCATCTCCCAACTACCTATCACAACAACATATGCAACAACCAATAGGAACTTATATAAGGAGCAAGTTAACTGAAGTCCAGTCCCTGTGGTCAGGGGGAAAGGCAACTACTGCTCTATTCAGATTAGTAAACGTTTTAAAAAAAAAAGAAAGTGGTTAATGCTCTTGTCGCACATCTAAATCCAATCAAGTTCGAAGTCGTACAGCGTATGTTTAGGGCATGGTGCCAACCTGGTCAAGAAAACCCAACCACCACGGGTTTCACAGATACACAGAATAACACACGGAACCCAATAGGGACCACCTATTTCCTGTGCTGTTAGGTACAAAATGAAAAAAGAAGAGGACCAGGGCACTCAAAGTCTGTATAATAAATATGTAATCCAAGTAGAGTTTCAAAAGGTACTTTTAATCCAAGATCAGAAAACAGCCAACACGTGTTTCGTCCTTGCGGACTTTTTCAAGGCTGAAACATAAACAAATAGCAATGCTTGTCTATATAGTTATTCACATAAAAATAAAAGAAAAGGATAAAAACAAGAAAATAAGTGATACACGTGTGAAGATTCCACAAATGGATGCAAATTTTAGCATGAGGGATAAAGCTCTTCAGTGTATATAGATATTTAGATATATGAGATACCCCATAGTTGGACCAAGCAGGAAAATGACACATGCTATTTAATATAGAATAAGGTGATCGTAAGTAGAAAGAGAAAAAAAAGAATTTATTTATTTAATATATGTTCTTTCAAGTGTAGGTGAGAGTGGTTTTCTCTATCCAGTAAAGAAGTATGTAAAGGAAACCTTTTTCCTCTAGTTGTTAATAAACCCTAAAAGAGTACATGCATGGAAAATATCGTGTGTGACAGACCATATTAGTGAGGCAAGCATGAAGAAAGTTAATAGTTAGAGAGATCACTATTACCTCATAGGTTCAAGTATGGAAAAAGACTAGTTTCAGTAGGGCTTCTTGTGCCCCAACAGTACATTTTCGAATCTGGGGGAGAGAGGCAATGTAAAGCGTTTGTGATATTGTAAGGTTAAGGACTGAAATAGGTCAGATAAAATAGCGAGGTAGGAGGGAAAGGAAAAAAGGTCTACCTACCCACTATATAGGATCAGTTCTTGCCATATAGTATGGCTTGCATTACTTTTATTATACTTTATGGCTTGTCATATATATGAAGACAGGTCATATGGTGTGTCCGTACACCAGATGGTGATATCATGGGGTCCCTAAGGGCCCAGTCTGCAAAAAATAGAAAATATATATGTATAAGCGAACCAGTAAAAGAACAAACAGCTGTAAGGTAAAAAGACCGAGCACAGGTGAGGATATCTATTAAATGCGGTACAGCACACACTATTATAGATACTGGAATACCTGAATAGTTATAAGCCTTTGTAGAAATAGGTGTGTGTCTCTAGCTAGCATTAAGCAGCTATGCTTGTATTGTCAGAGAAAGCTGAATCCAAGTCCCCGTTTAAGGAGGATAAAGAGAGACAAAAACATAGCGAGTTTACCCCCTTGGGGGTTAACGTAAGTTTAACTCAAAAAGTTCAAAAAGTGCAAGTGCCCTAGGGCAGCTAGTAAAGTAACATACCTTATTTCTGTAAAGCACCGTACGTTTGGTAGCGTCGGTGTGAAGAGTAGAGAGGGGAAGCGCGTGATAACGCTTCCGTGCCGTCCATAAGGTGTTCGTCTCTCCGAGTGTCGGCGTCTATATGCGCGCACTCTGAAGATAGAGAGAGGACTATGGCCAAACATGAATAGGGCACCTGAACGTGCCCTGGCTGTAAACGGGCATCGGCGGACGCCATATTGGTAGTGCGCTAGGCAGATAAGAAACTGTCTGAATATACTGAAAAAACCCATTTGAAGAGGTTTAAATGGGACATGTCTCAAATTAGGGACTAAGGCAGTATTAAAAGATTGAAAACACACGGAGAGATAGGAGAGAAATATCGTGACTTAATAGTGTTGTGAAGGGTGAACAGAGGCAAAAAAAAAAAAAAAAAAAAAGGAACAGTGTTCCCAAAAACAAACATGCTTACGTGGTACTACCATTATCAAACTGGTGTTAAGGAAGATAAGTCCCATATGTTTGGAAAGCAGTCACGAATCTACAGATGGTGGGGGAGCAGTGACATATTACACAAAACCATGTGATTATGTGTCCTCCAAAATAGTCTAAATCCCAAAACAGCTATAATAATTTAGATGGACCATAAAAAACAGACTTTTCTCTTTCCTTTTGCATTATAGAGATAAGCATAGAAATAAGATAATAGCTCTCAGCATGTTTACAATGCTCATATATAAACGAATACAGTACACTCGATGGATTCATTATCTTAGTACAGAACGGAGAAGGTTACAGTCAATACATTTCACATGTACAAATGAAGGCAAAGCATCAAAGCCGTTGATATAAAGTACAAATCTTAGTAGTAATAGGCTTAATACCATGTTCGAAGATGATGGGGGGTTCCATATTGTGAACCGAATAGAAACATGCTATGGTACCCAAGATGAATCACAAGGTACATCAATGATACAAGAAAACATTTAAAATGATCTAGTATGAAGAGACAATATGAAGAGAACAGATATTTACTGGAAACTCAACCTCAAAGAAAACATTCATCCAAAAGTTTTTTTGTCCCACCAATGGAGTCAAATAACACAGAGCTGTGAGTTCAGGTTGCGGTAGTTTACAGAAATACATGGAGATCTTTGTGAATATTCAAGCCCTGTTCGACAGCCCGTAATTTAATTATCCATCTGCTTTCTAAGCGTCTCAGAGCCAGGGTACGGTTGCCCCCACGGGGCATTTTGCTTAAGGAATCTATTCCATGTATGGTAATGTCCAGGACTTCCCTTTGTCCATGTTGCTCATTGTAATGAGACGCAAATGGATAGTTGGCATTGTGTGTTCGGATGGCTCTCAAATGTTCTTGGATCCTCTCCTTCAAGGGGCGGATGGTGCTACCTACATAGATGAGTCCACATAGGCACACAATGCAATACACAACGTAGCTCGTGTTGCAATTAATAAAATGTTTGATTTTATGTTCGACCTGGGTGTTATATTGGAATCCCAGTGTCTTGTCTTTAATGTAGCCACAGATACTACAGTGACCACACTTATAGGTGCCTGGTGGCGGTTTGGGTAACCAAGTACCGTTGTTGACTGGGGGCAGAAAACTGTGGCATAGCTGGTCCCGTAGGGTAGTACCCCTCTTATAGATTATGCTAGGTTTCATGGTGAGGCCTTTTTTGAGCACATCGTCCGTTAAGAGCAGTGACCAGTGTTTACGTACAGTTTTAAATATTCGGGAGCTAAGTGCACTGTGTCTTATGACAAGAGAAATACGTTCATGTGGATCCTTCTTTTTTGAATTCATAAGTAGGTCAGAACGTTTAGTTTTCAAGATCTTATTGCATGCCTTTTTTATGATCTGAGGGTGGTAGCCTCTGTGTCTGAACCGAAGTTCCATGTTGAATAGTTCTTCTTTAAAGACTAGGTCTTCACTACAGTTACGGCGTATTCTGGTACTTTCTCCATATGGAATGGCATCAATTTGGGGTTTGGGATGTGAGCTCGTAGCATGAAGTACTGCATTACAGGCTGTCGGTTTTCTGAAAAGTTTAGTACAGATTTTGCCCTGCTTGATATAAATGGTGAGATCCAGGAAATTTATTGAGGAAGAACTAACTTCATGAGTAAATTTGATGTTATACCTGTTGTTATTTAAATGTTCTGTGAAGTGAATAAAAGTAGCTACATCACCTGACCAGAAGACTAGGATATCGTCTATGTATCTGCCCCAATATAAAATGTGTTGCGTCAAAAATGATGGACAGGCACGCCACACATGTGTTTTCTCTAGATACCCCATATATAGGTTAGCGTATGATGGGGCAAATTTGGCCCCCATCGCCACTCCTTGTATCTGGCGATACCATAGACCATTATGCATAAAGATGTTATTGTCTAGGACCATTTGTATAAGGTCAATAAGCATATTGGAGTGGTCAAGTAGGGAGGCATCCCTGGTGTCTAGAAAATGTTGTATGGCCATGAGACCTTCCGATCTAGGGATGCTAGTGTACAAAGAAGTAACATCTAATGTGGCCAAAAAGTGGCCTTCCGTCCACTCATAGTCCGCAATTTTGCATAATAGATCTTTAGTATCCCTGATATAAGAGGGTAGGTTTTGGACAAAGGGCTGTAAAAAGATATCAATGTACTCCGACAGTTTTTCCGTTGGGGAGCCAATACCAGAGATGATAGGTCTGCCAGGGGGAAAATTACCCTTTTTGTGTATCTTGGGTAGAACATACATGCAAGGTATGGTGGGTGTGTAGTTATAAAGATATCTGAACTCCATATCCGAGATTAAGTCAAGGTTCAGGAATGTTTGTAACTTCTGTAGGATGCATCTATTCACATTTGACATAGGATTAGAGGTGAGCTTGTGGTACGCTGTGCAGTCCGATAGTTGACGATCTACTTCGGATATATAGTCTTTCCTGTCCATAATAACGATGTTCCCACCCTTATCTGCTTCTTTGATGACTATGTCATTGCAACTAGATAGGGAATAGATGGCTCTTTTTTCAGCTAGAGTAATGTTGTGTGAAGGGATGGATTTATGTCCCAAAGCATATTGTTCTTCCATGTGATAAAGATCACTAGTGATCTTTCTGTAGAAAGAGTCAATTGCATAATCCCTGGGAATCACAGGTGTAAATTTGGACGTGGTCTTTAGACCGCTGAAGCTTCTGATGTTAGGGTCTATGTTGAGATCCGTAAGGATCTCAGCAAGTGATGGTAAGGGGCCATCCGTATGTTCTATTGATAGCAACGTTTGTATATCTTTGACGTCTTTAATAGTCATAGTACTAGGGGTGTGGTGACCCGTGATGAGTGGGCGGACAGGGGTATTCGAGTCATTAAAAAATTTGTATAGTTTACATTTACGAATGAAGTTAAAAAGGCTGATATGAAGTTGCGTGAAGTCTGGAAGAATGGTCGGTACAAATCCCAAGCCTTTTTTCAAGATGTTAGTTTGTTCTTGGTTAAGAATTTTGGAGGATAGGTTAACAATGCCAATGGAGTCGGGAGTATCAACACCTGATGTACCATCGTCCATCAATGTTGGACATTGCGAGTGCTGGAGCGCGTGGCTACCCCCTCTACTCGACTGTTTGTGTTTGTGTTTCCCTCGTCTGGTGGTCTTGCGGTGCCCGCGTCTCTCTTCTGAGGTTGTTTTTGACCCCTCCGGAACCTTTCTAACTCCAATAAAAAAGGTGACCTATGTGTGGAGGTGGGTAATGGTGTTTTGTCCCTCATATCCTCACTCATCCCACTGGATATGCTAGAAGCATCTGTGTCGCTTGTCGTAGGGTTGGACAGAGGAAGATTTTTAAGAATGCCAGCTGATTCCTTATGTGTGTCAGATTTTGTATTATCATATTTACGTGCAAACGTAAAAACCCTTCCATTTTTGTAGTCACTGTCATCTCTCCTGAGTTTACGCAGTTTCTTGTCCTTAATATATAGTTGGTGTTTTTGTAAGACATCTCTAAGGATGTTAAAGTTTTTTTTCTTAGTGTCAGGTGAGTCTATGCTGTCAATCTCCTTTTCTAACAGTTCGATATCCTGTAGGAGTTTGTCCCTTTTTGCTTTGGCATCGCGAATAAGTATGTCCATCATTCCGTATGATGAAGCAATTAGTAGTTGTTCCCATTCTTTGAGTAATTCTGGGCTAAGATCGTCAAATGACGGGAATAGAATGACCCTCAGACCCCTAGGGGTCTGTTGATTTTCCATATATTTCTGTAAGATTGTATAATCCCACCAACGTGAGAGTTCCTGTTTTCTAAGTCGTTCCAATTTAATAAATTTGGTTCTAAGACCTTCGTGTGTTGTGGTGGATGTGCAGGATACATTGGCTTGGGAATTATTCTGGAATAGTTCTTTTAGCAGGGTATCTCTATTATCATCAAATTTATCCATTTTAAATATGCTAGACGATGTTAGAAAATGTCAGTTTAAACAATTATGTAAAACGTGCTGTCATATAAGGTACAGATAACTAGTGTCAATATTGTTACAAAAAGATTTAGAGAAAGGCAGAGTGCGTACAGCATCAATTTGCGATTAGTAAACGTTTTTAAAAAAAAAGAAAGTGGTTAATGCTCTTGTCGCACATCTAAATCCAATCAAGTTCGAAGTCGTACAGCGTATGTTTAGGGCATGGTGCCAACCTGGTCAAGAAAACCCAACCACCACGGGTTTCACAGATACACAGAATAACACACGGAACCCAATAGGGACCACCTATTTCCTGTGCTGTTAGGTACAAAATGAAAAAAGAAGAGGACCAGGGCACTCAAAGTCTGTATAATAAATATGTAATCCAAGTAGAGTTTCAAAAGGTACTTTTAATCCAAGATCAGAAAACAGCCAACACGTGTTTCGTCCTTGCGGACTTTTTCAAGGCTGAAACATAAACAAATAGCAATGCTTGTCTATATAGTTATTCACATAAAAATAAAAGAAAAGGATAAAAACAAGAAAATAAGTGATACACGTGTGAAGATTCCACAAATGGATGCAAATTTTAGCATGAGGGATAAAGCTCTTCAGTGTATATAGATATTTAGATATATGAGATACCCCATAGTTGGACCAAGCAGGAAAATGACACATGCTATTTAATATAGAATAAGGTGATCGTAAGTAGAAAGAGAAAAAAAAGAATTTATTTATTTAATATATGTTCTTTCAAGTGTAGGTGAGAGTGGTTTTCTCTATCCAGTAAAGAAGTATGTAAAGGAAACCTTTTTCCTCTAGTTGTTAATAAACCCTAAAAGAGTACATGCATGGAAAACATCGTGTGTGACAGACCATATTAGTGAGGCAAGCATGAAGAAAGTTAATAGTTAGAGAGATCACTATTACCTCATAGGTTCAAGTATGGAAAAAGACTAGTTTCAGTAGGGCTTCTTGTGCCCCAACAGTACATTTTCGAATCTGGGGGAGAGAGGCAATGTAAAGCGTTTGTGATATTGTAAGGTTAAGGACTGAAATAGGTCAGATAAAATAGCGAGGTAGGAGGGAAAGGAAAAAAGGTCTACCTACCCACTATATAGGATCAGTTCTTGCCATATAGTATGGCTTGCATTACTTTTATTATACTTTATGGCTTGTCATATATATGAAGACAGGTCATATGGTGTGTCCGTACACCAGATGGTGATATCATGGGGTCCCTAAGGGCCCAGTCTGCAAAAAATAGAAAATATATATGTATAAGCGAACCAGTAAAAGAACAAACAGCTGTAAGGTAAAAAGACCGAGCACAGGTGAGGATATCTATTAAATGCGGTACAGCACACACTATTATAGATACTGGAATACCTGAATAGTTATAAGCCTTTGTAGAAATAGGTGTGTGTCTCTAGCTAGCATTAAGCAGCTATGCTTGTATTGTCAGAGAAAGCTGAATCCAAGTCCCCGTTTAAGGAGGATAAAGAGAGACAAAAACATAGCGAGTTTACCCCCTTGGGGGTTAACGTAAGTTTAACTCAAAAAGTTCAAAAAGTGCAAGTGCCCTAGGGCAGCTAGTAAAGTAACATACCTTATTTCTGTAACACCTTATGGACGGCACGGAAGCGTTATCACGCGCTTCCCCTCTCTACTCTTCACACCGACGCTACCAAACGTACGGTGCTTTACAGAAATAAGGTATGTTACTTTACTAGCTGCCCTAGGGCACTTGCACTTTTTGAACTTTTTGAGTTAAACTTACGTTAACCCCCAAGGGGGTAAACTCGCTATGTTTTTGTCTCTCTTTATCCTCCTTAAACGGGGACTTGGATTCAGCTTTCTCTGACAATACAAGCATAGCTGCTTAATGCTAGCTAGAGACACACACCTATTTCTACAAAGGCTTATAACTATTCAGGTATTCCAGTATCTATAATAGTGTGTGCTGTACCGCATTTAATAGATATCCTCACCTGTGCTCGGTCTTTTTACCTTACAGCTGTTTGTTCTTTTACTGGTTCGCTTATACATATATATTTTCTATTTTTTGCAGACTGGGCCCTTAGGGACCCCATGATATCACCATCTGGTGTACGGACACACCATATGACCTGTCTTCATATATATGACAAGCCATAAAGTATAATAAAAGTAATGCAAGCCATACTATATGGCAAGAACTGATCCTATATAGTGGGTAGTTAGACCTTTTTTCCTTTCCCTCCTACCTCGCTATTTTATCTGACCTATTTCAGTCCTTAACCTTACAATATCACAAACGCTTTACATTGCCTCTCTCCCCCAGATTCGAAAATGTACTGTTGGGGCACAAGAAGCCCTACTGAAACTAGTCTTTTTCCATACTTGAACCTATGAGGTAATAGTGATCTCTCTAACTATTAACTTTCTTCATGCTTGCCTCACTAATATGGTCTGTCACACACAATGTTTTCCATGCATGTACTCTTTTAGGGTTTATTAACAACTAGAGGAAAAAGGTTTCCTTTACATACTTCTTTACTGGATAGAGAAAACCACTCTCACCTACACTTGAAAGAACATATATTAAATAAATAAATTCTTTTTTTTCTCTTTCTACTTACGATCACCTTATTCTATATTAAATAGCATGTGTAATTTTCCTGCTTGGTCCAACTATGGGGTATCTCATATATCTAAATATCTATATACACTGAAGAGCTTTATCCCTCATGCTAAAATTTGCATCCATTTGTGGAATCTTCACACGTGTATCACTTATTTTCTTGTTTTTATCCTTTTCTTTTATTTTTATGTGAATAACTATATAGACAAGCATTGCTATTTGTTTATGTTTCAGCCTTGAAAAAGTCCGCAAGGACGAAACACGTGTTGGCTGTTTTCTGATCTTGGATTAAAAGTACCTTTTGAAACTCTACTTGGATTACATATTTATTATACAGACTTTGAGTGCCCTGGTCCTCTTCTTTTTTCATACTGCTCTATTCAGAATCTCCTTGGATACAGACAGGCTGCATCCACACTTCCAAGCTAGTAGAGTCTACTTTCCAGGTAAGGGATAGATTGTTTAAGAAACAAACCCTGGAATACTGCTGGGCGCGCACTCTGAAATCAGGCTTTTTTAAAGGTAAAAAATCAGGGGGCCAGACAGTTTTTAAGCACAATTTAAATCACAGAAACAGATTAAAACAGTCTCCTAAAGACACACTCTGCAAGATGTATGTAGCCTTTTTACTTTGAAGAAAAAGGGGGGTTTATGTGCCACAAACTAGCAAGGCAATTCACACAGTCACGGCAAAAACGAATTAAAAAAAACACCACTTTAAAAGAGACCAGGCTGCCTGAAAAACAGAGAGCCCACAGTAAAACAGACACAGGTAGCTGAAATAAACACTTTTCAACAAATAATACTATTTACCCAGAAAAATCTCAGGGCTCCTTACCTAGGTCTTTTTGCAGTCCTTGAAACACTGGGCTGTATCAGGACACAGAGGAGATACAGAGGCTCACAAAATGGAGGTGGCTGCCTTGGGCTTCCCTCCACAAACTTAAGGGGCCAGAGCAGGTGTGGGGGGGCGGGTCTCAGGTGCAGCAGGGACTCGGGGAACCAATCAGCTAAGTCCAGTCCCTGTGGTCAGGGGGAAAGGCAACTGTTGCTCTATTCAGAATCTCCTTGGATACAGACAGGCTGAATCCACACTTCTAAGCTAGCAGAGTCTACTTTCCAGGTAAGGGAGAGATTGTTTAGGAGACAAACCCTGGAATACTGCTGGGCGCGCACTCTGAAATCGGGCTTTTTTAAAGGCAAAAAAACAGGGGGCAGACAGTTTTTAAGCACAATTTAAATCATAGAAACAGATTAAAACAGTCTCCTAAAAACACACTCTGCAAGATGTATGTAGCCTTTTTACTTTGAAGAAAAAAAAGGGGGGTGGCGATGTGCCACAAACTAGCAAGGCAATTCACACAGTCACGGCAAAAATGAATTAAAAAAAAACACCACTTTAAAAGAGGCCAGGCTGCCTGAAACACAGAGAATCCACAGTAAAACAGACACAGGTAGCTGAAATAAACACTTTTGAACAAATAATACTATTTACCCAGATGATTAATGTGTGTTTATTAATGAGAAAAATGCATAGATATATTAATATTAGAAAATAATGTGTATAATCGAAAATGTGCTCTCGGAGAATGGTCACCATGTGTATTAACAGATGCAAAATAATGAAAAAAGAATAACAAAACGTATTAATATATCATAACTGAATGTATAACCTATGTTTTATGTTAATTCACATTCTTAAATTAGCCGGACTAAAGGCCTGGTTTCGCTGGGCCTTGCTTGCTCATAACGTGGAGACTTCGAAAAGCGTTGCGAGGACTGGTAACTGGAAGGAGAAACCTTGAACTGTTCAGAGTTCAGATGGTTTAGCTGGAACATTCTGCAATGTACCAACGGACAGGAGGTGATGAAGACAATTTGATACAATTATGTGTAGTGTAGGCTAAATGTCCTTTCCCAGGACTTGAACAATAGAGGCACTGACTAAAGACTTGTATGAAACAATTTAGTTACCTGAAGGGCTGGATGATGTTCTCATCGCAAGAAGAACCAATCAGTTTTATGGGACGTAAAGTATATGCAAAATTAGAGATTTGGTAAACAAAAACTATAGGTTAGAGTCATAACTTCCGATGGACTGACCAATTAGCAATTAGTGGGATGGACTGGGAGAACCTAATAAAAAGTCATGACTAGGGGTGTGACATCAGAACTGAGAAGAGAAAGTTGATGACGTTAGGAGACGCTGTCTGAGGTGCTGATAATTGGGCTTATACTCTGTGAGCCTGATATGTACCTGACCACTGATGACCTGGGGACGAAGACTGACTTGTTGCTGATCCATCCTGGATAAGTAGCTATGAAAATGTGACTGACTAATTTTGTGCCTTTTCTTCTAGGTACCAACTGCGCTGTTTTTATAGAAATTCTCTCTTAGGTAGATTTTTCCAAATTGATGTTTTTCTCTAAATTGTTTTAGCATGAAGACCCCCATGCTGATGCTAATCTTGGTTAGGTAGGCTGACAGGGGAGACGTTGACAGTGACAAATGACTGACAAATTGAATTGCTGAATTATATTTTTAATGCTGATATCCATAGCTTATGTTGTTGTTTGATCGCATATGTTTTTTTTTGGCTTCCAAAAGATAGTGTCTTCTAACTGATGAATTATTATAGAATCAGAATGACTAAACTTGAACTAACTGATGACTTAGAATTGTAATCAATAGGGAATAAAACTTCTTAACCTTTTCAATGAGTGATGGTTATTTCTGATTAATATGGTTTTCTTTTTGGTTTCTTAAGTGTTTAATATTGAATTATTGTTGTTGATTATTGGTTCAGTGATCACTGCATGACTAGGATGCTCCATGCGATTCAAAAGGTTCATCGACCTATACACATCCCCTTGGAAGTTTACTCAATAAGGACCGGGCGTGCTAGCAAGACGATCTATTGAAATAGATCCTTAGAGCTCCTACTGCATCTAAAAGATGAATGAAGGGATCCAAATGGTTAATGTCTGTCTATATAACAAGCAGAAAAATCTCATGACCTGTATGGAAATTGGAAATTATCTTTGGGAGTAACCATTGATTTAAAGAAAGGACTATATGATTCTCAAAGACCTTTAAATAAGGTTGCCAAAAAACAAGAGCCTCACAACTCACCCAAAAGCCTCTCTGTGGTGGTGGCCACCAGAAAAAAAGGCCTTATAGTTCAGGAACTCATCAGATCAGATGTTGCCTCCATAGTTTCATATAAAGCCCTCCATAAAAAAGACAAGGCTAAAGGCAAATCCCAGGCAGGAAAAATATTACGAACCTTAGGTCTCAAGAATTCAAATCCATTGTCATGTGACTGAAGCCTAAGTAGGAGAATGGTCACCACACGGGGAAATTAATACCCAAATCGCAGTCCACTGTAATTGAAAGGTGGCAAAGGACAATCCCTTATCAAAGCTTTCCTGCAAAATTGTAAAATATTAGGTGTTGCATTTGTGAATGGGTCCAAAGACTTCAGTGTGCGTCACAAATCAAAAGAAGCCCAGTGATTATCATAATTTGTATCAGTAGACTACTTTCTAGAGGCCTGTAAGGAACCTGAGACAACAAGAGACAATCGCTTACTCAAAAACACTTTCCTCTCAGTCTCCATATTGTTTATAGTTTCAAGTGGACAATGGAGTCTAGGGGAAGAGGAGGAAAAGCAAGAGGGTGATAGGGATTCTGTTGTATTCCATTCCTGCTCCAGATGTAGACATCTCAATAGGGGAAGCCATAGCCAACTTGTCCAAAATGGAAGAATCAAGCCTACTTCTGCTGGCTTCCCTTGCAGCCTTGCCAAAATCATCTTTGGGATCAGTGGAATGGGGAATTTATAGAGAAGGCAGCCGACCAGCAGCTGGTTAGATCATCAATGCCCGTCACCAGTTGGTTGTGAAATCTGGCCAGAAATAGAGGAAGCAGAGTTCTAACTCATTGCAAACACATCTATCAAAGGTACCCCTGCCTCCTGCATATCTCCTGAATTATTAGAGGGCTAATGACAAAATCCTGAGAGCTCGGAAGAGTCCGGCTGAGGTAGTCTACCTGTGTATTCAAAGATACCTTGATGCAAATAGCTCTGAGATCTAAGATATTGTACTCCACCATGCGCATATTTGTTGTGCCCTTTGGTTTAGAGGGTTGGAACCTGTATCAAGCTGGTAATTCAAATGAGCATGGTTACATGTTGTTGGTATGGACTAATAAAGCCTTTCCCCTCACCAGATGAGCATGATACTGTATTTTATTCCAGACTGCCATTAGTTCCTTCCAGTTTGAAGATCTCCCCTGCTTAAAATGCCCTCAAATGCCATGAGCAGTCTGATTCTCTAAGAATTCCCTCCAACCCAAGTTGCTGGCATCCTTAGTCAAAACTATTTATTTGAGATAAGTGACAGAAAAATCTCTATTGAACAAAAGAGGCGCCATCTTTCACGCAGATGCTCTCAGATTGAAAGGTGACTGGGATTAGATCCTCGTAACCCTGAAAGTGCAGTGGCCAGTGACTCAAACTGTGAGATACCGCCTGGCCCAGGTGGAGTTGCGCCTACAGAAAGTCATTTGGATTTTCTGTACGAAAAGAAGAAAATGCACAATTTGAACCTTCCCCTTATAGAGGAACCACAAAGAACTTGTACAGAAAAATTATTAGGATGTTACAATGCTCCCCTGAATTTGAAGCCACGTTTTGGCTGGAGCCTCCTACTTTATCATCAATAGCTGTTCTAGGTTCTTAGCTTGTTCTTCCTAAATTTTGGGAGCAACATAAAGCTGAAAGTGGCTCCTATGTAATTTATTACTTTCCACTGGATTTCTTCAAATTGGTAAAAAAATCCAAACCTCTGGAGTGTCTGGATGGTTAAAGTCAAACCCATAACTGATTTGCTGAGGTAGGGAGACTGGATAGTAAGAACCCCAAATCAGGTTGACTACTACCCTTGAGCATGCAAAATCCTCATAACTGTAGCCAGGGAAATTGTGAGAACTCTGGGAGAAGCCTTCAGTCTAAAGGTCAACACCTAAATTGCCAGTGGAGCCCACCAACAGCAAACCTTAGAAGTCTCTGAAAAGGAAGGGCAATCCAGATGTGAAGATCAGCATCCTGGAGAATGATCTTTGCTAAGAAATTCCCCTTGAAAATCATAGGGTGACCCTTCATCATGAAGTGGTTTGTGAGAATGAAGTGGTTCAGGAACATCAAAACTATGATCATCCTGAAGTCACCTGGAGACTTCTGGACAGGCAATACCCTTGAGTAACATCCCTTATCAAAGTCCTATAATGGAACAAGAAATATTGCCTCTTTCTCGCTCATAAGGGAGATACTGTGTTTGAAAACCCTTCTTCCGGTCCCGCCCTCCTGCCAGGAAGTCTGTACCAAAAGAGGCTCTGGGAACTGTGGGAATTTCTCTATAAGGTAGCCTTGAGAAATGACCTGCTGCAACCATTTATCTGAAAGTAAGTCTCTCCAGATTTGCTGAAGAAGCTGAAGGTGACCTCCAAACGGACTAGTGAGTTTGTCGGCATAGTCAAGCAATGTGCTTTGTGTTGCGTTTTCCTACTGATTATCAAGAAGCAGAGCTGAATAGAGCTCCTTCAGGTTAGACGTGGAATCTATTATGGTAGAAATTAGCTTTTCTTCTCTTTTAGTCAGATGTTTTTACCTCCTTCTCAAGGCGTTTGCTTATGGTGAAGAGTTTGAGAATGCTTCTGGCTCTTAAGCAACTTTTGCAACAGCTCCTCTAGGTCTTCACCAAACAGTTTAGTGCCTGAGAAATCCATCCTGAGGAGGAATTTCTTCTCTGTCGCATCCGCCTTACACTTTTCAAGGTAAAAGTGATCACAGATCCTGCGGAAGGCATAGCTGTAACCCTTAAATTATCAAACATCATGTCTGTAGGAAGCTATCAAAATTAGATATATTGGGCACAGAGTGCAGGGGTTCCCCAGAGGCTTGACAGAGGCTGAAATAGATCAAACTAATGCTCTATTTGAGGTAGTATGGTCAAGCAGTTAGGCTTATCAGAGGATAGTGTTAAGTATGTGTTGTTCACACACAAGTAATAGAAGAAACACACACTCCATGACTTAACTCCAGACCAATAGGATTTTATGTAGAAAAATATATTTTTGTTACTTTATTACTAGAACCACAAGATTCAGTCCCGAAGCAAATACTGTTGCAGGTAAGTACTTAGCATAGACATCAATGTAACTTTGTTCCACTTTAGTCAAGTAAACAGTTTTGAAGAAAACAGAGAATATCTATTTTAAAAGTGGACACTGCATTTTCTGAACAGTTCCTGGTGGAAGAAAATAAAATACAGTTTTAGAGGTAAGTACATGTTGCAGAGGCCAAAGTTGAGCAATTTTAACGTTGGCTCCTATTGAGACTGGGGGTACTCAGAATTTGGTCTACCAGCAGGTAAGTACCCGGAGCTTGGTGGGAAGACCATTGGGGGATTAGAAGAGCACAGGAGGGGCCACAAGTAGGCACCAAACATGCACCCTCAGCGGCATAGTGGCAGCCGGGTGCAGGGTGCAAACAGGACGTCGGGCTCCCAATGCTGGTCTATGAGGTGACCCCGGGGTCCAGTGGGGTGTCTCGGCCACACAACCAGTCGGACAGGGAAGGGGGCCACCTGCTGGTCTATGCTGCACTGAGGGTCGATTTCTCCAAGGCCTTGTGGCTGCGGGTGCAGTGGTTCTTCAGGCGTTGGTTATTTTTGTCCGGAGCGCGCGGTCGGGAGGGGTTCCTCAGAATTCCCTCCGCAGGCATTGCCGTGGATGGGTCAACCCAGAGTGGGCAATTGCTCACAATCACCTGGGGACCCTCTCTGGCTGTGTGGACCACCTGGACATGGGCCATGGGCGTCGGGTCCACAGGGGTCAGGACTCACGCATCGGGAGTGAGGTAGGAGTCCTTTAGAAGAGGTTTCTTCTTTTCTTCTTCAGACAGGGCCTCTGTCCATGGGAGTTTTTGATCCTCTGTGATGCAGGCAGTCCTCTGGAGGTTGTTCAGAGGTTGCTGGACCTGCAGGACATGTCACCTTTCTTCTGCAGGCTCTTTGAAGCAGGAGACAGGCTGGTAGGGCTGGGGCAAAGTCATTTTTGTCTCCTTTCCTTCTCTGATGGGGTTTCAGCTAAGCAGTCCTTTTTCTTCTTGTGAGGTTATCAGGAATCTGACTATCTTGGTTCAGGGGGCCCTTAAATTCAAGATTTTAGGGATGTTTTAGGGGTCAGAGGGCAGTAGCCAATGGCTGCTGTCCCTGAGGGTGGCTACACCTTCCTTGTGCCCACTGCCTTTGGGGAGTGGGCACATTCCTATCTCTATTGGTCCCTGTCCTCCAAACCAAGATAGAGGATTCTACAGGGAAGGGTTCACTTCAGCTCTGGACACCCTAGGGGTGGTCCCAGCTGAAGTAGTCACTCCTCATTGTTTTTCTTAAGTTTCCAGCTGAACTGGCGGCCCAAAGTGGGGGCTTTTGTATGGGGGGGCAGGCATCTCCACTAGCTGGAGTGCCCTGGGGCACTGTAACACGAGGCCTGAGCCTTTGAGGCTCACAGCCAGTTGTTACAGTTCCTGCAGGGGGAAGGTGTGAAGCACCTCATCCCAGAGCAGGCTTTTGTTTTTGGCCTCAGAGGGCATAAAGGCCCTCACCTCAGAGGGTCAGAAACTCGTCTGCTAGTGGCAGGCTGGCACAGACTAGTCAGCCCTCCACGAGAGGATTGGATTGAATAAAATACAGGGGGCATCTATAAGATGCCCTCTGTGTGCATTTTTTAATAAATCCCATATTGGCATCGGTGGGGGTTCATTGTGCTGAAAGGTTTGATACCCAAACTTCCCAGTATTCAGTGTAGGCATTATGGAACTGTGAAGTTTGTTTTGACAAACTCCCCGACCATATACTTAGTAAGGAAACACTGCACTTACAATGTCAAAGAATGGACTTAGACACCATAGGGCAATAGTGCTCATGCAACTATACCCTCACCTGTGGTATAGTGCACCCTGCCTTAGGGCTGTAAGGCCTGCTAGAGGGGTGACTTACCTATGCCACAGGCAGTGTTTTGTGGGCATGACACCCTCAGGGGGATGCCATGTCGACTTTGCCTTTTTCTCCCCACCAACACACACAGGCCCTCATTCTGACCCTGGCGGTTCTCTACCGCCAGGGCCAACGGGGGCGGGAGCACCGCCGACAGGCCGGCGGTGCTCCCTTGGTCATTCTGACCGCGGCGCTTTGGCCGCGGTCAGAACGGGAAAACCGGCGGTCTCCCGCCGGTTTTCCACTGACCTTAGAATCCTCCAAGGCGGCGCAGCTCGCTGCGCCGCCGAGGGGATTCTGACCCCCCCTACCGCCATCCTGTTCATGGAGGGAAAGCCGCCATGAACAGGATGGCGGTAGGGGGGGTCGCGGGGCCCCCGTAAGAGGGCCCCGCAAAGTATTTCAGTGTCTGCCTTGCAGACACTGAAATACGCGACAGGTGCCACTGCACCCGTCGCACCTTCCCACTCCGCCGGCTCGATTACGAGCCGGCATCCTCGTGGGAAGGGAGTTTTTCCCTGGGCTGGCGGGCGGTCTTTTGGAGACCGCCCGCCAGCCCAGGGAAAAACTCATAATACCCTCCGCGGTCTTCAGACCGCGGAGCGGTATAATGGAGGGCGGGATCCTGGCGGGCGGCCTCCGCCGCCCGCCAGGGTCATAATGAGGCCCACAATCTGCAATGGCAGTGTGCATGTGTTAGGTGAGGGGTCACTTAGGGTGGCACAACACATGCTGCAGCCTCTAGGGATCCTCCCTCGTCACAGGGCTCTTGGTACAACTGGTACCTTTTACAAGGGATCTATCTGTGTGCCAGAGGTGTGCCAATTGTGGAAACAATGGTACATTTTTAGAGAAAGAACACTGGTGCTGGGGCCAGGTTAGCAGGATCCCAGCACACTCCCAGTCAAGTCAGCATCAATATCAGACTACAATGGGGGGGGGGGTGGTAACTGCAACAAGCGCCAGTTTCCTACAATGTCTTACAAAAATGAGTTTATATTTCTATCCGTCCTAGCAATTGAGAAGCATCCTCACCCTCCTGAATGGAAGTGGAGAGGGATTAGATATGCATTACCAAGGACTCTGAGGCATACACTCTTTACATTTCTAACCTCAGTGACAGGCTATGACTGATATGATCCCTCTTAAAAGCACCCTCTACCTTCTTGTCTACTGGATCCGATAAAATAATATTCTCAATAAGAAGGAAAGGCTTGCCTTCTAAATTTGCTAATAGCAGGTCCACAACTAGCGAAAGTGAAAGCTCAGTATCTCCCTTTGTAAAGGGTAAAGATTTCCCATTATCCTGGAAATGAAACTGTATCTGCGCTCCTCCATTCTCATTACAGAAGAATTTGAATTGCTAGAATTATAGGCACCATAGGCAAAGAAGGTCTTTGAAATTGTTAAAACCATTCTCCACTTGTGCTAGGCTGGTACTCCTCTGCAGGTGGTTGGAGATTAGAGGAGAGATATGATTTTGCTGGCTTTCAATCCTCCTTTAAGATGTATTTTTCCTCTGTGAGTCAATGAATCACCATCAAACCCTGATTCCTCTTCATCATACTCTATTGAAGCCCAAGAGGAACTGGATGAAGGAGAAGATAAAGAAAAATGTAATCTGTCTGAGTAAGGGTGTGAATCCTTAGACAATACCATGATCATATGCTTCAGACAATTATTCAACCATGTTATGGAATGTAAATCCCTCTCCATGACATGAAGAGAGCTTGAACATCTATTCTTGTTTCCATGAAGATATCTTTCCAGAATTGGAGAAGTATGGTGAGATTTCCTCTGACTTTTTTCCATAAATATAGCTTGCCACTTTATGCTAGTATAGCAACACACTGAATGAAAAGAAAATTCCCCTTTTACCCACTAAGGGTCCTTAACAAAGCTGACCCTAGTTTGCCCATTGTCAACAATGAGATTTAGAAGAGAGGTGAACCACTGTTAAAAATAATTTCGAAATACTGCTTCTAGAAAAAGTTTGAAATAATTATTCACCACCACAAACATGCGCTCTAATGAAAATCAAAATGAGCTTTAAGGGGCAGCAGAGCCTTGTTGCGAACGAAGATGGCGGCTCCTGTGTAAAGCTCCTGAGCCTTCCGCTCCAAACTGCACCTTACACTGGGCAATGTGAGATTCCTCCTCCTGGATCCTCTGTCCTGCGGTGTCCAGCTGTCCTCCTGACGTGCAGCAGCTCTACAAGACCGCTTGAGGCTCCTCCGTCCAAAGAAAGACACCTTCCAGCCTGTGTAGCACTACGATTCTGCACTTTGGTCGGCCACACTCTATCACCTCAATGTTCCGGATGTTGCTGGTGCTGTCAGCAGTCTATTACTGGCAAGCCACAGCTGGGCATGTTCTCCTGCCTCTTTGCCTTCGGCGTGGTGCTGCCAACCTCTTCCGTGGCAAGCCACTACTCCTCCTTCTTAACTGTCAGCCTCCAACTTCCCTCTTTCATGCAGGAGTGAATTCCTTAGCTGCCCTTGCACTTTGGCCTGCCTCTGTGTGCTGTGATCCTGCAGTGACCTCCACAGCACTTCCCTCTGGGCCAGCGGCCCTCAATATCCCTCCTAGATCCTGCTCCCCTTCCTCCTCATCGTGGCGCTGGTCCTGCCAGTGTGATGGCCTGGCAAGACACCACTGGAGTTGCTTTTGGGGATGCCTTGACTTCTTCCTGTGGAGCAGTGATGGTGCTGCTGTGGCGGGGGACCCAGCAAGCAGCTGCCTGGTCATCTTGGTGCCCAACCTGACTGCGGCTCATACCATATTTGGAGCCCCCCTCCCCGCCAGCTGCTGTTGTCTGGGAACTTTTTCTCCTGTTACACCTAATCGCCTGGGGTGTTCCTCACAGTTCCACAGCTTGGGTACCCCAGAGGGTGCTGGTGCTGCTGATGCACCTCATAATGCCAAGCCATCTCTCGAAGGTCTATCTCCCTCCTTTGAGTTTTATGTACTCTGGATTTATTTTGCCCCTACCCTTGCTATACAGGGGGATCCTTTTCAAGTTCACTAGTGAGCACGCCGCCCCAGTGGACACTCTCAGACTCTCTTGGCAAAGCTCTGTCCAACCCTCTTAGTGATTCTTTTCCTCCCAGCCTGCCTGGGGCAACCATGCCTCAGGCAAGGCAACTCACAAACTGACCTTTTTGGAGTCTAATCAGGCAGCCAAGTCTCCTCTTGCCTCGTCTACCAATCCATGTCGGACATTATCCTGGAATCCATAGTGAGTACCCTGCAAGATAGACAGGCCTCCATTGCTATAGTTAAGGCACCACTACTGAAACAAATATGGAACTTGAACTATTGAAAGGCAATATGGTTGAATTGCAGCTCCACATCGATACTATTGAAAACAAGGTGGACTTGGAGCTCTGATCTCTGGAACACCCAGAAAAAACGAACTGACCTGGAAAACAGCAGTTGCAGGAACAATGTCTGCATTCTGGCATCCCTGAGTTGCCTGAGTGGCAGAATATCCCACAGTTCCTTCAGTCTTTCCTCCCACAGTTGCTGGGTCCCCCTGGATGAAGGACAGCTGTCTCAAACTCACCGTCCATCATCTGTTGTTTTTGCATTTGTCGTCCCAAGTGGGAAGAGTATGCCCAGACGTGGGTCCTGTGCTTGCTATGCCACCAGATTTAAACTAGCCTGGCTAATAAAAGGTGACACCCTGAAACCGGTCCTGGGATGCTTGTTTCTGGTACAGTGAAGACCTGGCCTGGCAGTTCGGGTTGGACTGTTCCCATGGGGAACAAGTCAAGACTGATTTGCATATGGCTGGGCCCAAAATGGAATGGCATGGCAAGCAAAAAAACAGACAGATTAAACCCAGATCTGTGACTGGGGGTGAATGTTTGATTTGCTCTGTATTCCGCCCATCATCTTTTGTTTTGCATTTGTCACCCCAAGTGGGAAGTGTATGCCCAGACATGGGTCCTGTGCTTGATATGCCACCAGATTCAAGCTAGCTTAGCTGATGAAAAGTGATATCCTGAAAACGGTCCCAGGATTCTTGTTTCTGGTCCAGGGAAGACCTGGCCTGGCAGTTCAGGCTGGACTGTTCCCATGGGGAATAGGGTCAAGACTGATTTGCATACTGCTGGGTCCAAACTGGAATGACATTGCAAGCAAATAAATGGATGGATTTAACCCAGAATTGTGACTAGGGGTGAATGTTTGATTTGCTCTGCATTCGTTCCATCATCTGTTGTTTTTGCATCAAACTCAACTCTGACAAGACTGACTTCCTCATCCTGGGACCATCCACATCACCTTGGGATGACTCCTGGTGGTCATCAATCCTTGGCACACCTTCCCCCACCACCAACAAACCATGCACGCAACCTTGGCTTCATCCTGGACTCGTTGCTCACGGTGACCCACCAAGTCAACTCAGTTGTATCCTCCTGCTTTCACACACTCAGACTTCTCTGGAAGATCTACAAATGGATTGCAAAGGACTGCAGCAAAACTATAACCCATTCTCTGGTTACCTGCAGACTCCACTATGGCAACGCCCTCTAAGCCGGTACCACATAGAAGAACCTGAAGAAATTACAGCACATCCAAAATGCCTCCGCCAGACTCATCCTAGACATTCCCTGCCATGAACATATCTCCAATCACCTAGGAGACTGGCTTTCTATTGAGAAAAGAATTAACTTCAAGCTCCTCGTCCACACTTACAAGGCCCTCCATGACCTAGGACCGGCCTACCTCAACCACTGCATCATCTTCTACTCCCCCACCAGACCTCTCCGCTCTGCTCAACAAGCACTAGCCATCGTACCCCACATACGGAAGACCTTAGCTGGTGGAAGATCTATCGCTTACCTCCGGCAAAGAGCTGGAACACCTTGCCCATGCACCTCAGACAGTCACCATTGCTACCTCAATTCAGGAAGGGACTTAAAACCTGGCTCTTCAACTGAAGCTCAGAGAAATAACCCCCTTAGCACCTTGAGGGTGAATAGTTGCTCTTTATATACCCTCATTTGATTTGATTTGATTTAATTTGTTCTGCTTTTTGCCTTCCCACTGGAGTTCAAATGGGTCCATCATGCTGTCTTCTGTTCTGCCTCCCCTTGGCAGGGGGAGCGCCTGATCATTGCTTGTTTCCTTTGCCATCAGCAGGCCTGTATGATCCTCCTAGAAGCTTACAAGCATGGCCTGTTCTCCTGCGACAGCAACTGGATCACTTTCTTAGTGGATTACCCTTATGAGGCCCACATATTATGAAAAAAGGTCCTAGCCCTCTGGCCGGTGGTCCAGTGGTTTGACTTGTGCCTTGGCCTCCTTGAACTGGCTGTCATGCTAGTGGGGTCTATAGCATGATGAAAGAACTCTGGGACCCAGCTGAGCTGGAACTTCTACTGGAGGACAAGGAAATCGAGAAGCTGTCCTCAATGGATACCTTCACTACTCCCTCTTTCTCATTGCCAGCACCACAGAAGAAGGAGGTGGTTTCCAGGCCTCAGGACTTGGAAAGAGATCCCTGGCCCTATGGACAACCACTTTTTAAGTGATATGTGGCTCCTCCTTCACCCTAAGGTTAGGGACCATACTTACCTCTCTCTGGAAAGGTTGGGAGCCATGACAGGACTGGTTCCTGGTGTCCGATGCAGCCATGCCATTGACTCCCACCTGTCACATCGATTTCAGAGTGGTCTTGGAACATGTTCCAATTGTCCTCACTCTGGACCTTGAACTAACACAGCCTCTGTCCTGCATCTGTGCCTGAATAACCTGCGGCTCAGATTTCCAAAGGAGAAATTGAGACTTCAGGGATTATTTCAGGCTCAATGCACCAGTGGTGTCCTCTTCTCAACTCCTTTGAGCGTCAGGGAAGGTTACCTACTAGGCATATTGATGAAGGAAGCAGGCACCGCATGCTCCAAATCTGTTGCTAAGAGGACTGCATTGGAAAAGGATGTACAAACTCTCCTAGAGACATACCAAGCCTGTGCTACCCATCCGCTGAGCGCCATGCTAGCAAAAAAGCTTGCCCTCAACAGCTCACATACACTGGCAACAGAAAAAGTGCTGTCCCGCATATGGCAGCCCACATACAAACATGGCAAGAAGGTGGGATGCCTCCTGATGATGCAACTGAAAAAGAAGGAAGCACAATCCATGATCCCGGTGCTTCAGTCAGACACTGGATCTATTGTGCCCGGGCCACTGGACATTGTGCAGGAACTCTCCACTTTCTACACGGCGCTTTACACAACAGATTGCCCAGCTGTTGCCATGTGGGAGCAGGGTTTTATGTCAGTTGTCCACCTCCCCACCTTCCTGGGAGTGATAAAGAGGTGCTGGACTCCTTCATATCATAGGCAGAGGGTGCAGAGGCTGTCAAATCAGTGAGACCGCTAACCCCCCCTGGGGAGGTCAGTTTCTCCATGGAGTTCTACAAGGCTACAAGTGGCCTATCACTCCCCTTTTACTGTCATGTTCAGGGTGGCTATGTCTATGTGTTCACTCCATCTGGAATTTAATGGAGCCCACATCTCCCTAATTCTGAAGCCCGGGAAAGACCATCTCCACTGTGATACCTACCACCCACATTTCGCTACTGAACTGCGATGTAGAAATACTAGCCAAGTTCTTGGGCATTAGGTTGCATACATAATAACCATGTGAGTATTGTGCCCTACCGGTCTTCCCACAAGCATCTGCATACCCTTGCAAATGTCATCTGGTCATCCAAGTTGGACGAGATGACCATTTGTCGCTCTCCCTTGATGCAGAGAAGCCCTTTGACTGAGTCTAATGGTCCTAATCGTTCCACAACATGGCTTGATTCGATTTTATCTAGGTGGTCCGCTGCCTCTTCCAATCCTTTGTAGCCTTGACCAACTGTAACAGCATTCTCTCCAATCCGGTCCCCGCCACCCAAGGCACTAGGCAGGGTTGCCCCTAATCACCTCTCCTCTTCCCCCTGGCACTGGAGCCCCTGGCTGGGGCTATTAGATCCTTGGCCCACATTTCAGGGATCCAGACGGGAGATGGGGAACTCAAACTTTTGTTATATGGGGACAATAGCCTCCTGGCCTTGACCGAATTGGAGGTGTCGATTCCAGCCCTTATTTGCCTTCTTTTCCAGCTATATATCATGTAGACCAAGGGGGAAGCAATGCCGTTGACCCCCTACGTCACAGATCACTCTTTGGCCCGACTACCACCGGCATGGCTACCAAACAGACTCTAGTACCAGGGATTTTCTCGCTCTATACATTTTTGCAGTGTGGTGCGGGATAATCTTTGCTTGCTCCTGGATGAAATGAACAGGACTTTGCTAAATAGTCTGCCTTCGACCTATCCTTGTGGGTCAGGTCTGCAGTTTAATTATTTGTTTGGCATACTCCCGTTTCACATACCAGTGGACCTTCTCCTGCAACTTGACTCCCTGGTCCACAAATATGTCTGGGGCTCTCTGCCCCTGAGTTTGCTTCTGCTAAACCCTGTTAGTGCACCTGGTCCTTAGTAAGTAAACTTACAAGGGGACGCTTATAGGCCAATGAACCTTTTGATTCGCATTGAGTATCCTAGCTACGGCGTAACCAATGTGTACCAATAATCAATACACAAAACCAATAACAATAAGCAAAACATTAGTCACTAGTTAATAACGTCAACATTCATGAATAACCACAATTCAATATATGTTTGATCAATTTTATTTCCCTATTAGTTACAATACTAAGTCATGAGGTTAATTCAAACTTTATTCAAATTCACTCAAAATTAATTCATTAGTGACCACCAATAACATAATCTAATCAGAACTTGAGAAAACATACGTTCTAATGCCTCAACATAAGCCAATAACGATGGATATGTTAACATAAGTAGTAGAGTTCAGAAAATCAGTCCATCAATTATTTTTCCCTGTTTATGTCGACTTCTCAGAATAGGAACCATACCTAACTCAGATTAGCATTAGCCTGTGGGACTTCATGTGAAAATCAGTTTAGAACATGAATTTGGAAAAAACTTCTAGCTTAGGAGAAAAACTATAAAACAGCGCAGTTGGTACCTAGAAAGGAAAGGCACAAAAAGTCAATCAGTCACATTGTCATAGCTACCTATCCACGGTATGGATCAGCAACAAAGTCAGTCTTCGTCTTCAGGTCATCAATCGATCAGCATTGCATCAGGCTCTCAAGAACATGAGCCCAATGACAGAATCTCAAATCTATTCTCCCCCAATATCGCATCAATTTCGGGAAAAGGTCTCTCCTCCAACATCTGCCCCTAACATCTGAACTTTCTCCTTCTGTCACGTCATTATATCAAAGTCACCCAGACTATCCCCCAATTCCCAATTGGTCAATTAGTCACCAGTTATGACTCAACCCAATAATTTCAGTTCTTCAAATCTATGAATTTTAGTATTACACGGTTCTCAAGGTGTCGATCGGTTTACTATACGATGTCCTCATCATCCGGCTCGTCAGGTGTCAAAAATGTTGCATCTTCTTCTCCGGTCAGTGTCTCCATTGTGTGAGTCCTGGGATATACATCTCATCTGCTTTACACAGTCCTTGTTACATTTATGATTCCATCATCTCCTGTCCGTCGGTTCACGCATAGGATTTTTGCTGAGCAGATTTTATTAAACAATAAGCAGTTCAGGGTCAGTTCAGCACATTAGCTTCTCTACATTGCGCTAGTAATTCAGCTTCTCCATGAGGACTGGCAAAACTAGGCCACAACTTTGGCTAAGTTAATTCTACAATATAAGCAAATCATACATTATATATCTCAATACGACATACTTCTACATTATTTTAATTCATTTTCTATATTTCATACATGTTATTCAGTACAATTGTGAATCTTGTTGACCGCTCTCCGAGGCACATTTTTAAACGTGCACATTAATTCTCTATATTATTTATTTCTACATTTTATTATTATTATTCAAAATGCATAAACACTTATTAATGTCTCTAATTAACATATTGGCTTCAACAACCGTATACTGTTACGTCCTCTGTAGGGGTTCAGCTTCCTCACTCTCAGGCATATTATAGGGCCCATGAGTTTTCTCAAATGGTATTATCACCTTCTCCTGCACAGCAAAATTTATTTGTGGGTCTGTATTGAGTGGAACCTTCATAGTGCCATCCCTGGCCTCTCAGTCCTTTACTCAGGCCAGGGGCATCACCTTATCCATGTAACTCCATGCTGTTGGAAATTAATGCATTCTGGAAGTTGACTCATGCTCTTTTGAAGGAAGACAGCTTCTTGCATCCGCAACAGCTCCATTGTGATTGATAGCCTACCGTTGTGATGGTCTGAGTTGTCCGGAGCGGGAATCTTGGAGAACCGTCATCTTCTGAATGATGATGCCCTTCAGTCATTCGAGAGGCTTGTTGAAGACTACTGTATACCACGCTCTCATTTTTGGCACTACCTTCATCTCCAACATTGCTTTCACTCTCAGCTATGCGCTGGGTCCTGGCCCACCCCCATCTCTCCACACGTACATGGGGCTCCAACAAAAAAACGGGTCTCTGGACTTTACAGATTACAGGTGTCTAAGTAGTTCTCTACATCTCTGGAAAGCGTGCTTTGGATTCGGTGGCAGGAACGTTTTCCCCTCGACTGTTCTTTGGATCATTGGTCCCTCCTCCTGGCACCCCAAGCTAGGGGCTACAGGAGGGCAGAATGAAGTTTTGCTACTTCAAAATCCTGCAAGACTGGCACTGGTCACCGGCTAGGTTCCACAGGTCGCGACTGGTGCCTATGTCAGATTATTGGTAAAGTCAGGCCCCAAACTGTGACATTCTTCATATCCTTTGTTCTTATCTGGCATTTACACCCTTCTGGGCTGGGGTTGATCACCTTTTGCACTGACATGCTTGGCCACCCCACCCCTCCGGGCTTCCATAGTGATCCTCAATGACAAATGGGACATCTGTTTTTGGACATCTGAAGCCCCTTTCTCCATGGGGAAGGTGACGGGTTGCTGGCCCCTCCGACCCCGATCCATTGCAAGAATATTCGTCATTGCTTCTTCCTCCCTTCTCTCTGTTGGGGTTCGACTGTTTGTATGTCTGACGGTTTGCATGAGCCCTTATTACTGGTGCTCTGCTGCTTCCATCTTGCTACCAAGCCCCTCAATGGCCCTGCCGCCCTGTTGCCCATTTTCGGTCCTTCCCCCCCCCCCCACCCCCCTACCTCCACTCACTGCTATATTTTCACTGGGGGTGTCCCTGTCTGTCATATGTCTCTATTTATCCCCGAATTTCCTTTTTATTCCTGTTCACACCCTCCCCCCGCTCCGACCCTCCCCTGGACTCCTTCCATCCGGAAGAGGAGGCTCCACTCCTCCTGGGGCCTTATACAACCTGCTCACAGTTGCCATGGCTGCACGCGCCCCTTCTCGTTGTTGTATTTTGTACTTCCTATATGCTCCTTGACAGTCCCGGCCACCATAACTGTATTGCATCCACTGATAGTGTTTGACCTACTCGTAGCTGGTTTGGATTGATGTTTCTCTTTTGTATACTGCTTTGTACCTTTATGCTGCTTTGTATGAATTTCCTGTCTTGAAACTGAATAAAAAGATTTAAACACGAAATGATCTCTTAAACAGGGTGAACTACAGAGTTTCTGTAAGTTAGCAGGGAGACACTTATGATAAGAAAATTGATCCACAGCACCCCGGCAGCCAGATTCATTTTGCTGTGCATACTCATTCACTCTAAATAATAGGAGCATGGCACCAACAGCATGCATTTTACAAGACGACTGAAATCTGATTCAAGGTGCTGCCTTTGCAACCGCGGTTCAGTACCAAAATATGCAGTTATAAATAAGCCCAGCAAAAAACGCGGACACGGTGCTTCAGCTATCACGCCACTTGCAGACAACTAAATTATCGTACCAAAAGCAGCGATGCGGAAAAGAAAGACACAGTGCTCCAGCAAACAGGCGAACACAGTGCATAGTACTGCAACGCTTACAAATGCAATGGCAAATGTGCAAAATGCGGCGCGACCACAGCTGCACACAGAATGCTAAAAACACTCACCACATTAATCTCCCCAAAAAACGGCCACATCCGTCTTAAAAAGTACACAAGGAGCTACAGCACATGGGATCAATGGAAGTTGCCCAGCAAACTGCAAAAATCCCTGGAAGCAAAAGTCACACAATCAAAATAAACATTGGCAAAACCAATAGATCTCATCTATGCAAGACCTGTTGGCTTTGTCAATGTGCTTTAGATAAGGTGTTCACCACCATGGCTACTGTTCAGCATGGCTAAAAGTTGGTGACGTAAAGGAGAGTAGTGTGGAGTGTGTTAGAATAGAATGGCGAAGAGTGCAGTAGAGTGCTGTAGAGTGGAGTGGCAGAGTGTCGTGTATTGGAGTGGCATAGTGTGGAGTCACATAGAGTGGCATACACTAGGCTAGCATAGAGTAGAGTGGACGGGTGTAGAGCACATTGGGGTAGATTGTTACAGAGTACAGTGGCGTAGAGTGAAGTGGCATTGAGTGCAGTCAGTGCTATGCATGGGCCAGTACTCACTGGTACTGAGTACCGGCACTTCTTATTTTTAACACTTCTCCACTTCCAAAGAGAGTACCGGTACTCAGGATCAGATTGATAAGGTGGGCACCGAGCGATGGGCTGTACTCTGAGGGCTTCCTATGTGTATCATTTACCTGTGGCAAGCGCCCGATGGTGCCTGAATGGTCTGCTGGAGGCCTGCTGCAGGAGCATGTGGGCCCCTGCTTCATCCCAACCCAGATGGAAGCTCTCATTGTCCTCACCAGCCCCCTGCCAGGCCTCCATGCTGTGTCGTCTTGTTATGTTACATTGGCTGCCCGGGGCACACTGATGTGTGCAGATTGAATGAGTTGGAGGAGAGAGGGACTAAGCATGAATGGCCACGTTTGAAACAAGGTAAAATGGTCAATTTTCACTGGGATCTGACTGTCTTTCCATGGACTCAATTGCCCTGCAAATCCCGCTCTACCCGCCTGCTGGGACATTGATGAGGTGGTGGAGGTGGATAAGCGGCCTCCTTCGAGCCGAGGTGAGCTGAGTGGAGGTCTACTGACCTTTCCACCTGAGGACAGCATTGCTCTTCTCAAGACCTCTACCCTGCTGGACTCTGCACATTTGCTGGACCAAGAGGTGCCCAGTATCTGCCACTGCAAGCTCTCCGACCATGGGGCCTTCTGCCCACGGGAGAGGAGGGAGAAGAAGGTGAGAGAATTTGAACAGTGAGGGGGTAGAAATAGAAGAAGCAGAGGAGAGTTTAGCGGGAAAAGAGATAGAGAGACAGAGCTAGCTAGCAAGTGGGGCAGCAAGAGGAAAAAGACAATGGGAAAGAAGCGGAAGTGAGTGGGGGAGGGATTGAGAGACTAGAGATGTGGATTCTCATAGAGATGGTAAAAAAGGAGAGCGACAAAACTGAGAAAGTGAGATGTGTTTATATGATAAAAAGTAAGAGAGAAAGGGACGAAGCAATATGCCTCACTGGCTGCACTTTCAAGGGGCTCTGGAGTTCGTCTACATTCATATTCTGTGAAGCATGCCTTGCAGCTGACACTGCCTGATGTGCGTACCTGTTTGTCTGTAGTGTGTTTTTGTAGAGAATAGATGAGTAGACATATAAGTTACTGTCGGATATCAATTCATGCTTCATGTTTGCCAAATCTAAGCACTGTCTATATCAGTAATACCCAATTTAATATTACTCAATTTTCTGACCTTTTGTTTACCAGTATTCACATTTGTGGCGTCCAAGTCTCGGCAGATCTCAGCAGTAGTCACAACTCGTTGAGTACTCATTCTAGAGTATGTTACTGTTAAGAGAGACAAAGTGCACTTGGGGGAATCTTGGGGTGTTTGGTGTGGCAGAAAGAGCCAGATGGTGATGAGAACCATGAACAAAACAGAGCTGATTACGATGGTAAATCTGCACATTAAAAAAACATAACTGTACAAAAACACTGCACCACTACTGTACTAACACAAGTTATAACCAATGGAATGGGGACCTTTGACATGACTTTCAGGGGCAATGCATGGGTAAAATACATACTCGATAGAAGCACCCTTGTATCGAGTATGTCACCCGCCTCTAACCCCGCTAACTAGCTACACCCCTAACTCAGTGTAATGAGTACCTGCACTTATATTTTGCCATTTAAAGCACTGAGTGCAGTGGCATTGAATTCAGCAGCATACAATGCAGGGCCGTAGCATGATGTTGTGTAGATGAGGGTGGTACATAGTAGAGTGGAGTTGGGCAGAGTGGAGTGGTGCAGGGTGGAATGGTGCAGTGTGAGTGGCACATATTAGAGTGGCGCAGATTAGAGTGGTGTAGAGTAGAGTAGAGTGGCGTAGAGTGCAGTGGCACACAGCGCAGTGGCAAGGATTAGAGTGCCGTGGAGTGGGGCAGAGTAGAGTGGATTCAAGTTGAGTGATTCAGAGGGCAGTGTCACAGAGCAGAGTCAAGTGGCATAGAGTGCAGGCCCATACAGTGCAGAGTAGAGTTGAGTGGCATAGAGTGCAGTGGCGTGGAGTGGTTCAGAGAAGTGTAGCATAGAGTGGTGCAGAGTAGAGTATATAACAATAGAGTTCAGTAGCATAGAGTGCAGTGGTGTAAAGTGGAGTAGTGGAGTTTAGAGTGATGTAGAGTACAGTAGCATTGAGTGCAGTGTTGCAGAGTACAGTGTCAGAGTGCAGTGGTGTAGAGTGGAGTAGAGTGGCATAGAGAGCACTGGCATAGAGTACAATAATGCAGAGTAGAGTACAGTAGCATAGAGTGCAGTTGTGTGGAGTGCATTGGCATAGAGTGCAGGGGTTAAGAGTAGAGTGGCGTAGAGTGCAGTGGCATAGAGTGGAGTGGCATAGAGTGCAGTGGTGCAGAGTAGATTAGAGGGGGTACAGTGGGTTGGTGTAGAATGTAAGAGCATAGAGTTGAGTGTTACAGAGTAAAGCGCATGGGTGTAGACTGTATTGACATAGCGTGCAGTGGTGTAGAGTCGAGTTGTGCAGAGTAGATTGGTGTGGCTTAGACTGGCGTACCATAGAGTGCAGAGGCAAAAAGTGCAGCAGTGTAGAGTAGAGTGATGAAGAGTGCAGTGGCATAGAGTAGAGTGGTACAGGGTAGAGTAGAGAGGTGAAGCGTGAAGTGGCATAGAGCACTGTTGCACAGAGTGGAGTGGTGCAGAGTGCAGTGGCATGGAGTGGTGTAATGTGGAGCGGTGTAGAGTAGAGTGCAGTGATGCAAAGTGGTGCAGAGTAGAGTGGAGTGTCACAGACTGGAGTATTCATGACAGACAACACATTTTCAATTAAAATTACCTTTACATTTGCACAGACATACAGTTTTGTTAATAATACTACATAGTGCACAGACGAAAATGTATGGAAATTATATCACCTAGTTTAATGATTTATTTTCATCATATTGAAGTATTTTTTTCCAGCACACTTCAGAAATAATAGAAAATGTGCTTTATTTGTGCATTCATAATTCTGACAGATTATGAAATACTTACACAGTTCATTTAAGCCTTGTCGTGTGGTAGAAAAACTCTCTTTCCTACCCCCAGGACCCAGCAACATTGCCACATAAGTCTTCTCTCTTTGAAGTCAGAGAAAGAAAATTAAGCACACGCCCTTGGAAGACAGCGCTTGACATATCACCTCGGTCTATAAATTGACAGCAAATGTGATGAGATAAGAACAAGATTTAAAAGCCTGTTAACAGTAAGTGAGTTTGTGGAAGTAAAAAGAGAAACAGCTTAGACAAGGGAAGGGACGAACTGAACTTTGAGAAGCTAAAGCAAATAAAGCCATCAAATGAAAAGCCAGAAAGTGTTAGTTACAAACCACAATGCCAATGGTAATCAACGAGTGTAATGCATTCCTAAGCCAACTTTCTTAATGCCCCAAGATGGCTTTAGCAAACAAAACAGCTGTGCTGCCTGGTAGGCTGCGACCTAAAAAGATGAAGTGCTATCAAGAGTGAGAGGTTTTATGGGTAGATTCTATCTTGAGGATAGATTGGAAAGACAACTTGGGAAACCGTGAATGAGGTACAATGAATTTGCACATTCACTCAAATGTAAAGAATGGTATAAAGAAATGAGGAGGTAATGTAATGATTTAGAAGTGACTATAAAACATTCCAGCATTTTAAGTGATCTTAGTTAAAGAGCCAGAACTGGCCGAAGGAGTCAGTCATACAAGACTCTGGGCAACATCACAGCTATTTCTTGATCTTGCCACTTCCTCATGCCACCACTTTCTGGAGAAAGAGAGGCACAGCAACTCAAATATTACAAATTGTTCAGGTTAGTGTTTTATTTTTCAAAATGTGGCACTGCCAATATTCACTTATCATAAATTTAATCTGCTGACGTTAATAAGCCTATTGGAGTAAATTAAATCTACAGTTCCCTTTTATAAATCTCAGAAAGCATAATAATGTAAAATGAATGTTCATTACTTTGCGTGCCATTTCACAATTCTGTCAACGAGTAACTCTTTATTAATAGCTAGAAGTACTGTATAAATGCTATCATGCGGTAACAATAATTTTCTTTACAGAGGTGGGTGAAATGTGGAGTAGGCCTTGCTAGGATTTTATCCTGTGACCTCCAGGTTATTGACTGGTGGCTCAAGCTATTGATCTAGCTTACTATAAATTCAAATCTAGACATTAAACATCAAAAATAATGCTAATAGCCAAAATCACATTCAAGCAACTAACATTTAAACCAATCTCCATGAAACAGAGACTTAAACAAAAATAAGAATAAATGCAACAATTCAGAAAAAAAGATGTGAAGCAAGTGACGAGTTCTTCCTAAAATTTCCAGGAATTAATTGTTTAATTGACATCCATTTCAGAATGGGTCTTCTGTGCGGTGCTCCCTCTCTCAGTGCCACAGCACTGTCTCATATTATATCTTCTTTATCTATTTTCCGTTTGGCTTCGGCTATTGCTTACTTCTGAAATATCATAATCCCATGTTCTCTATGCTTTCTCATTTCTCTACTCTATTATTCTTTTGTTTTATTACATCTCGCTTTGATGTCTCTATTTCATCCTTCATCTCCCCTCTCGATCTTATTCTCATCCTTCCTTCTTGCTCGAGCATCTCGCTAAAAGGTACAATTACAGAGATTAAACTGTGCACAGTGCCTGTCTCCTAGTTTCTTTTTTCCCCCACATCACTTCAACGTGTGTACCACTGTTTCTCATTCGCAAAGATTTTCTGTCTGCAAAAGCATTCTGCCCGACTTTCTTCCACTCCCCATTCTCTATTGCAACCTCTGGTCCCTGATATTATGTTTAGCTTTCTCCTCCTCTCCAAGTGTTTCTCTTACTTCTCCATTGTGCCTCTACTTACGTATTCTTCCGCCCAGCATATCTCATCCTTCTTCTCCTCTAATAAATGTTAGATTTTTGCTGTCCACTGCCTACTTTTCTTTGAATTTCAAGTCCGAGGCTCAGAAGTCACAGGGTTGCTGCCAGGGTGTGCAGGGTCATTGCAATTATCCGATTGTGCGGGGGCGTGATTTTCCCATAATTATAGATTTGCAGAGTTTGCCATATATCCCAACATCTGCTGCATAATCTGCAGATTTTAACAAAAAATAGTTTCTAGCTCAAACGGTTCAAAAGTTACTAAAAATGGGAAAATGTGTTACAGCGCAGTGGAAGGCCATTTGTAAAGCTGAATTGGTCACTTTTCTATTGATTACTGCTGTATTTGGGCGTTAAACTGGTGCCATGATGTGTAACCAATGATCAGAGTGTTACCAAGTTTAAAAATGAAAAAATAATGCAGTGATACTGTTACAAAATGTGCCGTATTATGTTGCATAATTTGCCTTTTCTTGCTGTATCATTTGTCTTTTCTTGCCACATAATTGACTCAATCCTGCTGCATATATTGTCTCTCTCCTGCCGCACGATTCCAGTGGCCCTAGCTAAGGGTGGGAGAAACAGTGTGAGGGTGTTTAGCACACAACTACCTCAAGCTGTTAACACAGCTTAACCTTGGTAAACTGTGTAAAAAACACTGCCTGTCACCCTGGTGCCCAGATTTAGACAAAGCACTAGACCTTACTGTGCAGCTTTCAGAGAAGGAGTCTTAGTTGTGCTACTGTGCACCACGTTGCTGCTTGCCATGCCTTGTTTAGAGCAAGGCCTTCTGTTTACTAGTCTCTCTTGCTCTTCTGCACCTGCAGGAGGTTTCTGGGGATCCTCCCAGGTAGTGGATGGCACGTAGTATGATATTACACATGTATTCAGAATGTCAAACTTGGGCTTCCTCTTCGTGTAATGGCAGACACAATAATTCCCCAGTGGAAGACAGACTCGACCTTATATGGAGTCCAATCCAAAATTATGGTCTCCCCATTGGAAACCACATGACGTTTCTGAAGCAAGATGTGGCAGAGTCTCGCTGATTTCAGTTACTACTTATGGCTTGCTTGGAAAGGGTAGATACATTGAAATGGATTTTGTTCCCTGATTTTCTTTGTCATGTGCTTTGCCCTCATGCTCTGCAGCTGTGTCAGTATTTCCTCAGAGCTTTTCGATCATTCATTGTGAAGTTTTATTTTTCTATTGTCTAGTATAGCTTTTCTATTTTTGTCTTATTTTTCTCTAAGTAGTTCTGCATCAACTCCTTTGTGGATACCTGTATCTGGACCTCTTATCCTGCGTGGCTCTTTTCTCTCTTCTGATATCTGGGGGAGTTTGGAACTTTGCTGATTATCACCAACACAATCTACACCATCAATCAAGATCACAGATATTGCCAAAAGAGGTTCTTTCTTGTGGGTGTTAAGGATGATTATTTTAATGTTCATCTTTTCAAGCCTACTGCGACATTTATTCTGTCATTTCTAAAAGTCAAAAATTCTAGCCACCATATTGTTAAAAGCATCCCCAGAAAAATGCACCTATGCGGAAGGAGCTACACTGACTTCCTGTTAAAAGCTACAATTGATTCAAAATTCTGTTCGTGACACTTAGGGGGTCATTATGACCCTGGTGGTTGGCAGGAATATGGCAGTAAGTACTGCCAACAGGCTGGCGGAACTTACCGCCATATTATTACATTGGTGTGTTGGCTGAATCCAACCCCCCAATGTACCACACCGACCGCCACAGCGGTACAGCCGCCAGGCTGGAGATAAACATCTCCAGCCCTGCGGCTGTCACTGTTCCGCCTGCAGGATTATGACCCCACCTACCACCATAGTTTTTGTGGCTTCGATTCCCACCCCGCCAAGTGGTGACTAATCCAGTCCCTGGGCCCTTGAAAGGAGAAGCTGGTGTAAATCCAAGAAAATCCAAGAAAACTGACATCAGATGACTCCAGATGACTTTGGACTGACGCTGCTGCCTAATCCTGTGATGCCTCATGCAACCGAAGCCGTGGTCCTCGTTAGAGAGCGATGATCTTGTAGACCCGATGGCGCTGCAGCAAAGCTAAAGTCCGCAACTTCGTGGAAGTGGCCCCCCCACTCCGCGTCCGCCGGACATCGACTCTCCCCGAAGTGCGCGGATCCAACATTTCGCACTGCCCAGCCTCACCTCCACCACTCTACAGCATGACCCGATGCCTCTTCACAACGCCTTCGCTCCGCAGAACCGGAACTGTTGCAGCCTTGGATCCAGTGACACCGGGATTCCTGACTCCGTGCACCTGCCTGTTTCCTCATTTTCACAAGGTACTATACCTGGAGGTCTGTGTGAATCCGTGACTGGCAGCATTGGCATCGGATTGTTGGGAACGACTCCGCCACCACGCCATGATATCACCTAATCGAAGCATTTGGGCTTCTAAGGGCTATGTTTGTGTTTAGTCTTTAAAAATTCATAACTTGACTTGTGTATGTTGGATTTTTGTCGTTTTGGTCTCGTTCTATTCAGCTGATTATTCGCTATTGTTCGACCCCGGTGTTAAGTCATTTTGTAGTGTTTTTACTGTATTACTATCTGTGAGGTACAAATACTTTATACATTGTCTCTGAGTTAAGCCAATTCTGCTTGTGTCAAGCTACCAAGGGGGTGAGCAAGGGTTAACAGAGTGTGATGCTCCTGTACCCTAACTAGAGTGAGGGTCCTTGCTTGGACAGGGGGTAACCTGACTGCCAACCAGAGACCCCCATCTCTAACACACACCATGTTATGTTATGTGTATTTGTAAAGCACTCTGTCAATCATGAGGGTATCCTGGCGCTGAGCGGGCATGTGTGTCAAGTCCTGCCTATGGTAGGTTCATTAATTGAAAAGCCCAGTGTAGGAAATCGGGGTATTGTGCAGTGAGGCTGGTAAGGCTCTACTATGTAATACTCTCACATTACTCCCAGCTGGATCCTTTGGATTCATACTAATAAACGCCTTGCTTAGTCCTGGTAGTGTAGCAATCTTTACTAGAGTAGCATGTGTTAAGCATTTCAGAGTACCAATATGGATGATAAGTATTTGATAAGGCTCGAACGGAATACAGCACCAATTTATATAAATAAAGCTGATTTTTATATAATTGTAGACATCAAATTGAAGAGATTTGAATGAGCATAACCCGAGTTCTGATTTTCAAAGAAAAAAATAAATCAGTGCAATTCATTCTTGCTAAACTTTAACGTTGAGGTCAATAGGGAAATGTAACAGTGACAACCGGTCACTTGCAGGTCGAGTTCAGTGAAATACACTGAGGGTAAAGGTGATGCAGGCCTCTGGACCAAGGTTCAGCAGTCAGTAAAATTTTACCTGCCCTCTAGTGCCTGGATGCAGAGTTATCCTGGCTGTACTTGGTGCTGAACGTGGGAGCTGCGGGTGCTGGTTTTCTGCTTGGATGGTGCTGGCGAGGAAAGGAATGCAAAACCTCAATAACCAGGCCACTAGGGTGACAAGTCGCGGATGTTGTTGGATTCCCTCAAGGTGCAGGGTCAAACAAAATTAGTGGTAGCCTGGCTGCCCACCGACAATCCTTAGCAGGAGCAAATTCAGCTTTTAGTTGTTTTGATGTCCTAGAGTCCGGGGGGAAACAGTAGGCACCTAAAACTTCTGAAAGTCAGGACTATGTTTCCACAAGGCCTGGACCATTTACTTTTGCGTGATTCCTCAGCAGGCCCAATGGCTAGTTGTCATTGGTTCCGGAAGTGCGGGTTGCCTGCAGGCTGCAGAGAACTAGTACCTCTAGTCCAAGGGAGTTCTGGAGCTGCCTTTGCTTGCAGAGTGGTTCCTCTTTCCTTTGGGGCCAGTCTCTGGACCAAGACAAGTCGTGGTCATGCAGTTGCAGGATAGTTGCCACAAGTTCAGGTTATCATGCCTTTGCTTTGTACAGGTCCTAAAGTCACAGTCATGTGTCTCTTCTTCCCATCCTTGGCTGTACATACCAGGCTGCCCACTATAGGGGTGTGGCTATTCTTCTGTGAGTGTACACCTTCTCACTGTCTACTTTTTTCACAGTCCTGGGTTGCATATGTCTCCAGGGCCAGGGGGCAGCTTTGTCCACCTCTTGTTGGTAACCCAATTGAATATCAGAGGCAGTGTGGCCTTTGAAGATCACTGCCTTGATGTGCCACTTCACTAGCCATCCTGCAAAGCAGGGAGGTGACAGCTTCTTCCCAGGCAGGCCTTTGTTCCTGACTCCTCGAAGTGTTCACACCTCTTTGCAGGGGGTCAGATCCCTGTCTTGGTGGCAGCAGCTTACATGCTGTCAGCCTGGGCACAGGAATGCTGGGTCCACCAGATGGGTAACCACTAAGGTAGCCATCTGGCTGTGTGTCACATTAAATCTGACTTGAGGAACAAGTCAGCTTTAACAGGACAAGTTGTTTGATAGTAAGCATGACTCTTTTCAGTAGCACAATAATGGAGCTGGCAACCTCAGGATACTCAGGTGTCAGCCCATGTTATCCTGTGGCCCCATGAACACTTATAGTAGCCCTTAATGGAAAGAAGCTACTAAAGGGACATATAACCCTGCACTTACATGTCAAGGTATTTAATATAATGCACCCTACCTCCTGGGCTCAGGATGCCTTCCTTAATGGTGACTGATATATATTGAAGATGGTGCTGTGACCTTGCCACTCCTGATGAGGGCAAAGTCGAGTTTGGGGAGTTTGCACTGCTCCTGCAGCCTGAAATGGCAGGACTGCTGACATATTTTTACTTGGGTCACTCAGGGTGGCACAACCAGTGCTGCAAGCTCTGGTGACCCCTTTAACTCCCATGCCCTGGGTACCACTAGTACCTTTTACCAGTGTCTTATAAGGGGTTCACGTCCTTGCCAATTGGTGATACCAATTCACATGCATCATATTTTCAGAAGAGAGCACTGGCACTGGGGCCTGGTTAGCAGCCCCCAGTGCATTTTCAGAGTTGAAAACCAGCAGCTACTAGTCTAAATGGGAGCGTAAAAGTGAAAGGAAACCTACAAAAAGACTGTTTTCTTATACCCGGTCTTTAGCTTCTTGCAGGATTCAAAAAGAGAGGAGGAGGCGCTGATTTGGAGTGGGAGGCCATTCCATACTTTCGGAGTGATGTAAGAGAACACCCATCCTCCTGATCTGCTTCTGTGTATGCATGGAAATATGCAAGTAGATGTCCTGTGGAGCAGAGATGCCTGGGTTGCTGGTGGTATGAGATGCAGCTGTTCAGGTAGGTGGGGCCTGAGTTGCATAGTGCCTTGAATGTGTGTGTGAGTAGTTTGAATGAAGCTCAATTGTGTATAGGGAGCCAGTGGAGCTCCTTGAGGTGTGGTGTGATGTGAGTTCTGAGAGGGAGGTCAAGGATAAGCCTGGCTGCCGAGTTCTGGATGATTGATAGTCTTCTAGTAAATTACTAGGTGATCCCAGCATAGAGGGTGAGTTGCATAGCTGTTTACATTTAGAATTTTCTTTATTAGATGTCATGTGTTTATGTTTGACCTTTGAATCAGCTCCTACCATTCACTGATTGTAATGTGGAATACTGGTGGGATGTTTCTCCTGTCTGCCTAGCTACAGGTGATGATGCACACTATGCTGCCGAAATGAGGGTTTTAACTTCACATGCTGTGGATTCTTGCTTTGCAACAGGGTGTCCCATAGTCCAACTTGCTGGTGACTAGAGCGTGAGTGACAGGTTCTCTAGTGTTGCTTAGGAGCCATTTGAAGACCTTCCTCTGCATCTTTCAGACTGTGGAAGCAGGATGCAGTGACAGCATTGACTTTTGCAGTCATGTCCAGTTTAAGCAGAAGAGTTGCAATACATGCACACTGTTAATTCAGAGGAATTTGTTTCCTACATGTTGAAGGTCTGTGGTTGCAGGTCTGTGACTTTCAGTTTGCAACCCTTAGCAATAGACCCTGGAAAGCCCCCAGTTCAGATCCCACCCCCCAAAATGCAACCAAATCAATGATAATTCTTCACCTTAGTCGGTTTTGCTGTGGTAAACAGGTCATGAGTCTACCATAAATCACAAACATAAGATGAATAAGACATGCTGAAACTGTAACTAATTTGACAATTGGTAACAAAATTCACAATGACACAATACAACCCCTTTCATCAATAATTAACATAGCACACCTATCTAAAAAAATTGTCAGCCTGATTAATGGCGATTGAAATATACATTGAGAATTCCATGGAAATGGCACAGCACTCAGGTCTCAAAAAATATTTATGCTTCCATTCACAAAGGGGAAGGTATCCAACTTGAAGTTGGTGGTAACTGTGACTGTTTTGCGACTGCATTCTCGGTCACAAAACAATTTTACATCACCTGCGACTCGCTATGAGGAAGGGATGCCCTTGACAGCCCCTTCCTAACAGCAACTTCCAAACCTATACTGTTACTGTGCAAAATAGGTTTGGAAACTGCTGTTAGGAAGGGGCTGTTAAGGGCATCCCTTCCTGACAGCGAGTCGCAGGGGATGTAAAATTGTTTTGTGACCGAGAATGCAGTCGAAAAACAGTCACAGTTACCACCAACTTCAAGTTGGACACCTTCCCCTTTGTGAATGGAAGCATAAATATTTTTTCAGGGCCGGCAGTGGTCCCAGGAACCACTGCCTGCTCTCAAAAACTTTTCATTTTTTTGTTTGAAATGCATCCCATTTTCCTTTAAGGAAAACGGGCTGCATAAAAAAAAAAGCAGCTTTATTTAAAAAGCAGTCACAGATATGGTGGCCTACTGTCGCCAGAAGGTCACATTCCCTGTGATTGTGGCCATTCCCAATGGGGTCGCAAATTGTAACTTACCTCATCAATATTGATGAGGTAGTTCATTTGCGACCCCATTGGGACTCACAAACAGTGTTAAGCACACTATTAGACATCCCAGTTTGGGATTTCCTAATAGCGAATCTCTAAGATATGCCACTAGGAAATTGCAAATCCAAACCTACATACATCTGGCCCTAGGTGGGTACACTTATCAAGTAGTCACGTTCTGAAGCAACAGCCCTATGCCTCAAAACAGTCATGATGTTGTGATGGCTTCTGAAAAGAGGAGTGCAAATCGGCGCCTGCCCTAAATTGCCTCTGGCTATCGTGACATTGGGAGCAGAAGTGACACACCAATCGTACCTCTGGCTTCCTAGTCCCATACCCTGCGAATGACGACAAGAGAGACTAGGAAGTCACTCTAGTGCTGCCTACATTCTCCTCTGCTTTGGGCCAAAGAATGGCAAGAGCAGTGGAGGGGCGTGGATTCGTGCGGATCCCTGGGCCTAACACTGTACACCCAGGATTCTCATAAGGAATCCTGCCTCATGAATACTGATGAGGCAAGAGGTCTGTGAGTCTTTGTTAACTGCTTCCTTGTGTTATGTTTGATTGATTCATCCAGTTTTAGACCAGATTGCAGTGCAGATGCTTGTGTAAACATTCTCTGCCACACCATCAATAACATATCTTCCCTCATGCTTTCAGAAAATGTGTTCCAAAACTTTTCTGAGTAATATATTGGGCAAAGGTAAATTTGGTAGAAAGCATTTTTGAACAAATGTACTCTTTTTTGCCTGGCAGGAATTTACTTGCATATTTATGTGTGCTGAGATGTGAGCAGAGTTCTCTGCTCCCGTAATTTCCTCTCAAATAGTAGAAAAGTGGGCTTCCCAGTGAAATGCTGTCCTGGGAACTTTGTGAACAACCACAAACATGGTATTTGGAGCCATTCACAAGGTCCACTCCTTCCCCATCAGTCTTCGATAGGGTTCAATTTTTATCTCAGCCAACAGCTGCTGTAAATTCCTTTACAAAGTATCAAGGAGAATAGCTTACTCTTGGATTGGAACTGTAGGGAAGGGATTTTTCCAAAGAGAAAAATATTGTCTCAGCAGAGAGTAAAATATGCATCTGCACAGACGCACCTATTCCTCCATGTGGAGTTCTCTGTAGTGGAGAATGTCAATGGAATGTCCATGAGTATACCAGGAATATTGATGAAATCTTGTGCCTGGTGCCCTGTGCATTTATGTTCCTGGTAATGTTGATGAATTCCATAAAATAGTACATCTGCACTTACACGTGGATGCAAATCTACCAGTGCCGTTTTACCAGTTTCTCCCTTAATCAGGCCTACTATAACTTAGCAGATAAATACACCAGTTTCATGTAATGGGTCTCCAAAATGGACACTCGGGGTTATTCTAACTGTGGAGGAGTGTTAATCCGTCCCAAAAGTGACGGTAAAGTGACGGATATACCACCAGCCGTATTACGAGTTCCATAGGATATAATGGACTCGTAATACGGCTGGTGGTAAATCCGTCACTTTTCCGTCACTTTTGGGATGGATTAACACCTCCTCCAAAGTTAGAATAACCCCCTCAGTCCTAAGTATTTAAAACTGAAAATTGAGGTTGCAACAAATGCTTTCACAATTCCAATCCAATAAGTGGAATTAAGGAAGATGATGCACCCTCATCGTGCCCCAGCACAATTTTGTGCGCTGTGCCACAAATGTCATTTTTGTGGTCCATGATACAAACAGACAAAGGCCTTCAGTGGCTAGGCAATCCCTGAGAAGTAGGAGATTGAGATTATGAATCACTATTGTGGAGTGAGGAACAGTCTTGAATATGTCTCCTGTATGATGCCTTCTTATATCTAAAGTGCATACTGTAACACTTCACCACCCAAGGTTCAATTTCAAGAACCCACGTTTTCACATTTTGGCTAAATGTACAGTTTCTAACTGCCCCTCAAATATGCTACTTCCTAATTCCTAATAATCAATTTAACACACTTACTTTCGATATACTCAGATTCTCATCACAAGCTTGGAGTAAATCCTGGTTTGGTCAGTTGGAGGCTTAATTGGCTGAACTGGGAAAACTTGCAACTCAGGGTTTCCCCCGGGCAGTTTTTGCATTGTATATGCAAGTGAAATTTAGCAATGGAAAGAATTTCCACAGTTATCTTTCATTATAAGGATTAGAAAATAATGGTGTAGTAATTATTTTGCCACACAGTGACTCTGATTTTTGATGCAATAGTGTTACATGGTTTTTCTGGCGGAACACCTAATGAGAATATAAAAGTACCAGCCACTGGATGTACATGGTGAGAATTTGTGGGCAATGCCACATTCAGTTACTTACTTACTTATGCCTACTACCCCCGTGGTATAGGCCATCAGCCAGGACTCTCCAGCCATTTCTGTCCTGGACTATTCTTTCAATCGTACTCCAGGTGTAACCCATCTCCTTGCAGTCAACCTTGAGGTCTTGACGCCTGATGTTTCTTGGCCTTCTCTTTTTCTTTTCCCTTGAGGGTTATATGTGAGAGCTTGCCTGGTAGTGTTTGATGCAGAATTGTGAAGGGTGTGATCTATCCAGCCACAGCGTCTTTTCATGATTTCTTCATGAGCAGGGAGTTTGAAAGTCTGCGGAAATAGGTTTCTATTGCTGATGGTGTTTGGGCAGTAGATTGGGAGGACCTTTCCTCAAACGTGTTGATGAAGGTCTGGACTTTGTTGGTGGTGATCACTTTTGTCCCCCAAGTTTCCCAAATTTCTGCTTCATGCAAAAAGACTGATTTTAGGTTTGGTGTTCACAAGTATGATGTTGGTTTGCAGTGTTAGGACCTTGGAGCTCCAGATCTTCTTCTGAATGAAGACAGCCTTTGTTTTGCTGATTCTTGCCTTGACGTCCACATCTGTGCTGCCCTGCTTGTCTTTTACACTACCCAGGTAGGTGAAGGCCTCAACATCTTCCAGTGCATTGCCTGCCTTCGGGATCTTTTGTTTTTTTTCCCCTGTGGATGTTGAGGCCAGGTTGTGCCACTAGTGGTGGGCAGAATTTTTCAATTTCCCAGCAGAGTAATTTAGGAATTCTGTGTTACTTGTGTAATGCAGAATTACTTATTAATTCCACTGACAGAATTAAATTATCACTGTTTGTTTTAAACAGAGCTGGATGAGTGAGCAGTCCCTCTACTTTTAAAAACCAATGAAGATTAAACTTTAATCTGCAGTGATTTTTAAACATAGAGGGACTGCTCCCTATTCTAGCCTTGTTTAAACCACCGCAGTGCAGTGTATACCCCTGGATGCCCTTACATAAGAATGTAATTATGCAGAGTGGTATGTACTGGAGTGGCTAACACTTACAATTTTATGTAAGAGCCTTGCGGGCTGTGCACTGCACTGGAGTGCACTGCATACCCCTCCATGTTCTCACATAATTATGTAAGGGCACCGAGGGATATGTGCTGCACATTGCAGTGTCCACTCTGCCCCTTGGCAGAATCCAGCAAAATGTTAATGTAAGTCCATCGAATTCTGTGGAATGAAACTCTGCCAATTCTGCCCACCCCTAGCTACCACTTTGTCGGTCTTGTCTCGCATCTGCAGATGGATATGGGAGAGTAGGGTTAGGCCGTCTGCAAAGTCTCGGTTGTTGAACTGCATCCAAGGTGTCCACTGGATCTGCTTTTTTATCCTTGCTGTGGAGGTCTTCATGAGGTAGTCTATGGCCAGCAGGAAGAGAAAAGGTGAGAGCAAACAACCCAAGCAGATTTCAGTCGTCACTTCAAAGGCTTTTGTGAGTTGACCTCCATGGACTGTCTTGCAAGTCATTCCCTCCTAAGAGTATCTGATGATTCTTGTGAGGTAATCTGGCACACCGTAGGGACAGAAGTGTTTCTAAAGGGTTTCTATATCCACTCTGTCGAATGTCTTCTCATAGTCGATGAAGTTGATATAAAAAGGGGAGTTATATTCCATCTACTGCTTAGTGATAATGTTAGTGTTGCAATCTGGCCTATGCAGGATCTATCTTTGGGGGAACCAGTGATGACGCTTGGGCCCATATTTTTATGTCTTTTCTTTAGCTGGCCACTTCTTGGGGTACTTGAGGGGTAACAGAAAAACAGAATCCACCTCCCAAAACAATTAACTTTCTAACCAGTTTGGCCACACATTAAATCCAGGCCACAGAAGGTAAAGTTCAAATATTTATTACAAGTTTAATGCCAGCCTGATATAAATGAATCTCATGAAAATGCTATGTAAGTACAGACCCACCAAAGGTGAAGTGAAAAGTCAAATAAGATTAAATTGTACAAGCATAAGGCATAATCAAATTTCAGTTGAAGTAATACAAAAGTTGAGAAACAAAATCTGATGATCAGTATGTAAGTTGCCGTCATCTTGTCTAATCACTGGGGAAACTAAGTTAATCTAAATACCCCAAACTAAACTCAAATTAAATCCTAATTTAATTATCAGGAAATTTAGGAAAGTGTCAGCATCACAGAAACCACAGTAGAAGTTCTGATAGAGAGGCGGTGTATGGCATAAAGCCATACAAAGGAATAAAAAGTTGAGAGGTCTGTACCTGTCCTAGACTCCATGGAATCTGCTCTTGTCAAAGGATAAAGAAAATCTGGCCTTCTCTAACTAGGTGAATACCAAGTTAACCCTTTAGAATCTTCAAGAAGTCTACGTCATCAATACCAGTAGTTCCTTTCACAGTTGAAGCTGGCAACTCCCATCGAACCTCATTTCCCGCAAATTGAACATCAGGACAACCTTGATTATCTCTTGGTGTCTGGTACATAAACAGGACTCTTTTCTTTTTAGTTTGTGGTGCTCATTTGTCCTTGCCAGAGTATTCTCCTGTACCTCACTATCTCAAATACACACACAATGCCTTTCATTAACTGTAAAAGAAGAATACTGCAACATGAGCAAAACTCCACGTTGAAGGTTGGGCACAAGAAATCAAATCTTTTAGGCCTTTTGTTATGCTAACTTAATAAGGCATTAATACACATTCATAATACATGACTATAAGTGCATCTTACAATTATAAATGGAAACAAGAATTGTAAATGAGACATTATTATATGTGGTTACACCATAATACCATAATTAGAATACACAAGTATAAATGTGGACTACAATTCACATTTCAGTTTCTACTGTGAATGCACCTTCAGTAATATGATCTAGATGCTCCACACTTCGTTAGTAATGTTAAGGCACACAATAGTTATCTATTGTCAATTACATGTTTATGTCACTTCCAGAACACATGATGGTACAACCAAAATTATGTGTTACCAATCTCCCCTTTGATGGCAAATTAAGTCACAACAATCATGATAACATCCTTTGAAAAGACCAATTAGAACATTGTAGTTTTCATCAATTTCCATCAAGGACTACTTCAGGTGCTTCATTTCATCAAAATATTTACATTGATTTTTCTTCCAGATCAACATCTGCTCTCTTTCTCTTCTTTGGCTATCTAAATTTCATCCTCTAACAAATTCTAAAACCCACACCTATAACTATTGGACAAATGGCAACAGCTTCAGAATAGAACCCACAATTCGACTTTCCATGTTTCCAAACTATCTGCTTACAGCAGCAAATTACTCTCCAGTAGCCTCCCATGCACCTGTTGCTTCCAATTCCTTCAAATCCTTCTTCAACCCGGTAATGTTCTGAATGTATTTCTCTAGATCCTTACTTTCGTCTGGGATGTAAGTACAGTAATACTGAACGTTTAGCATCTAACAGACTCCACTTTGTTTTGCAAGAAGAAGCTCTAACGCAAGTCTGTTCTGCAAAGCCCTAAATCTTATCACTAACATCTCACTATTTTCAAGTAACAAGGAATTACCTGTACTCGTTGCCAGTTTATGCATTACCACCAGGGTGCTGGTCTCGCAGCTGAGAGTTGACTTGTTACTTCATTATGTTCAGGATGACTCTGTTGAACACTTTGACTGGGGTTGATAGAAGAGTTATCTCTGTGTAGTTTGTGCACAAGATCATCCTTTCTTGGGGATCTTGATCAGATATCCCTCCTTCCAGTATAATGGCACTTTTTCCTCTTCCCAGATCCTTCAGAGGCTTCCAAACTTGGGGTAGAGCATGTCTACTGGTGTTTCAATGTCTGTCTTCACTGCATCAGCTGGAATGTTGTCAGGGCCTGCTGCCTTCTCATTTCTCAGATGTTTGATGGCTTGCTGTGTTTCTTCCTTGGTTGGTCTGCTGCGGACAATTGGCAAGTCGTTGTCAGCTGGCTGTATGTCTGGTGGAGACTGTGGCCCTGGCTGGTTCAGTAGTGCTTCAAAGTGCTCTACCCATCTTCGTTGTTGGCCTTCGCTACACATGATTGTCTTCCTAGCTTACTCTTTAACAGGTCTTTCTGGCTTGCTGTATCTGACAGAGAATTTTGTTGTTGTGTTGTAGAGTTATTTTAAGTTTCAATGGCTCTCATCCAGTTAGGGCCTCCCTATCTTCATATATATCTTCATATTCATGTTGACACCCTTTGTTAGTACATGGGGATTGTAGCAATATTTGTGCAGTACACAGTGCTGTCAATACAGTGACAGAAATTATTCGCTCATTGTGGCACTCTGAAGACTCCTTCACTATTTTGGTGCGACAAATCATCCAGTGTCATCCAAACTGGTTTGTCCACCCATAGTAGCCTCATTATGCTGACCCTGCACCTCTGAAAAAAATTAAGTCTCTGGTAGAAATGAAATACTGCCATAGTCAGGCTAAATTAAATTCAATCTTCGGTCTTGAGCAACTTGGATGAATAGGAATCATCTTAAGCTTAATACTAACGTGCCAAAGGGCAAGTAACTGGCTGTCCTTGCAGCATTTGGAATCTGACTGATGGTGGTATGCACTAGGCCCACTGCCCTTTCGCACTTAGGCCCGTATTTATACCTTTTTAGCGCCACATCTGCGTCATGTTTTAATGCAAAAGCGGCGCAAACTCACAAAATACAATGGTATTTTGTAAGTTGCGGAAATGTGACGCTAAAAAAGTATAAATACGGCCCTTAATCTGCAAAGAATCTGGGGGAGCTTATTTACAAGCCCTGTGGACTGCTGGTGTGTCACTTTTTGTGACTCTCCAGTAGCGCATAGGGCAGGCCCATACCTGCAAGGCCACAAAAAAATACATTTTGCTTGGCTTTTCATGGATTGTAGATATGGTGTAAGGCAACCCAGCACAAGTCACTGCGTTACCTTGCATTGCACCAGAGAGGGTTTCCCATGCAACACTCATGGGTTTTGAAGCATTCCCAGATTTATAAGAATCGGTAATCCTGGGAATGCATCAAAATCTTACTTCTCCGCAGGGAAGCCGCAACAAGGAGAAATATCTTTATTCTGCAGCACACATAGAAAGAGGAAAAAGCCTCAGTGGATTGTTTTTGTGCAGGAAGGTGTCCCTTTCTGCACAGAAACAATCCTGTCTGAGACGCAGGCACCCTTGCACCGTGGTACAAGGGTGCCTGCATCGGTGCTAGGCAACCTATTGTAAGCCAGTGCAAGAGAAGACAGAAATGCGTCGTATCTTGTAGCTATGGCGCATTTCTGCCCTTTTCCTGTGGCACAGGGCACAGCAGCAAAGGTTACTTGCTGCACTGCCCTGTGCCACGAGGCTTGCAAATAAGCCCCTAGCAGTCTATTTTGATCCTGCTCTTACCTTACTATCTAGATTAATAAAGTATGTGGCATCAGTGTTTTTAACTCCCAATGCTTTAGAAAATCATCCACTGTCTGTCTTTTGATTTCTGTAAAGAGGTTATTCAATGCGCAACCATGTCTCTGCTTGGCTACGCCAACTATTTTACTTTGAGCTTCCGCAGAATTCTGCCGCTCAGCTTTTGAGCTAATGAGCTTGTTTGCTCATTAGGAGTTGCCCATTAATTTCGATGCGTTGGAATCATGGGCCAGATGTAGCAAAAAAACAAATAGTGAGTTGCAATTTGCGAGTCCTTCCAACTCACAAATTGCAACTCGCTATTTGGTATGCAGAACGGTGTCTCAGACACCGTCTGCGAGTCGGTATGGGGTCGCAAAGACCCACCTCATTAATATTAAAGAGGTGGGTCGCAAATTGCGGCCCCATAGCGACTATGGGCACTCGCAAACATGGAGGCCTGCTGTAGTCAGCAGACCTCCATGTTCGTGACTGCTTATAAATAAAGCAGATTTTTTTTTTTTAAGTGTAGCCCATTTTCCTTTAAGGAAAACGAGCTGCACTTAAAAAAAAATCCGAAACCTTTAGTTTCGGTATTTTTTCAGGGCAGGTAGTGGTCCCTTGGACCACTACCTGCCCTGAAAAAATAATTTGTGGTCCATTCACAAAGGGGAAGGGGTCCCATGGGGACCCCTTCCAATTTGCGAGTGGGTTACCATCCACTTCAAGTGGATGGTAACTGCGACAGCATTTGCGACCGCATATGCGGTCGCAAATGGTATTGCATACCACTGCGAATTGCAAATAGGAAGGGAACACCCCTTCCTAGTTGCGATTCGGAAATGCATTTTGCGAGTCGGTCCCGACTCGCAAAATGCATTTCTGCATTGGAAACTCACATTTGCGACTCGCAAACGGCATTTTTTGCCGTTTGCGACTCGCAAATTGTTTCCTACATCTGGCCCCATATGTTTAGAGGGAACATCGAGGGGGAATGACATTCCAATAGGTACTTATCTTCTGCAGTGGACAAAGTCTCGGGGTTGAATATGGGGCAAAAATAAGTAGCAGTCGGCACAGAAAAAGCGTTTCCCACTTGGAATTCCCAAGAGCATGTTTAATTCACGCTATTCCCTCAATCCCCCACCCCTGAAGTTACAGGGACCAGGTTATCAGTGACCGGTAATAATTATTCCGAAGGCGGAAGGGGCAAAGTTCAGTGATTATTGTGAGCTCTTGTATAGTGGGCCTAACGGTTCCTCTCTGAGCTACCAGTTTCTCCTTGTCCTCAGTCATTGCGATGGCAGGGAATTGTGTGTCTGCAAGACTCATATCTTGTCTCCACGATTACTAGTGCGCGCTACAAAAAATAAGAAACTGTAAATATTTTACCGCTGCAATCAGAAATTACACAAATCTAATAGGCATGATCAGTCTTTTTCATGTGGCTTCACTTATCCAGAAACAGGAGCTCTTGCCCTAGCTTTAGGTTGCATGCTAAACATATTTTAATTTCCTAAAGAAAAATGCACGTTATGCGCACTAAAAATCCCATTTGTTTTTTAGGTAGATGTTAATAGTTGAAGTTATATTTGTCATTTTAAATGCTGTGGTTCATTCATTTAAGTCATCTTCTCAAACAGATGCAGTACATATATTCTTCGATTTTTCAGTGTTCAAACATCAGTCTGTAGCACCCTATGTACTAATTGACAGGACACCTACAGTTGGATGCTGATGGAAGGATAACATTTCTTGATCACGGAAAAAAAACATTCACCATAATTGTATTGGCAGTATATTGAGTGCATCAAAGCTAGTTATTGTTTGAGATCACGACAGGCTGGAAATTAGGGGAATCCATCCAGATCCTGGATCTGGCAGCCATTATGGAGTCGGTTCTGGGATGCCTGATTGAAATGTGCTGATTTTGCCCCAGTGTCAACACCAGGACGCATACAGTAGCACCAGCAGTTTGTGTGATTTGCATTCAGCACATCACCCTCTAGAGAATGAGAGGGGACTTTTCATCTCCAGCAGGGATCTCCTTAAATGCCTCACTTGAAGGGTCATCAGCAGTCCTTTTGTTCTGGTCTCCTTCTGTCTGGGACTGAGCTGGAGCTAAACACCTTGATGCCACTGCCATGAGGTAAAAAAAAATAAACTCAGCTTGTCACTTCACAAGACACACTATAAATAGGGGCAGGTTGTTTAGTTTTCTAACCATCTTTTGTAAGAGATATGTAAGCAGTGTAATAATTTCTTATTCATATGTGTGTATGAGTAATTTCGCTAATGACCATTTGTGTAACACTTACTAATGAGTCTTTATTACTAATCAAAACAACGCTTTTTAGCAACCTTAGAATAACAAAACATTGAAGAAATAGTAAGTTTATAAACGTTTGCTGTCTAGTTTATATGCAGTTCCTTGATGCCAGTTCATACCTCACTAAGCTAAAGTACACAGACTGTAATGTGTAACCTACAGAACACGATAATTTCAGCAGTAACTCTGAGGGGTATATTTGTACTTTGTTTGTGCCGAATGTGCGTCAAAAATGTTGATGCAAATTTGGCGCAAACCTTACACCACATTTATACTATGACGCCTGCCCTGCGAACGTCAACATTTCTCTGTGTGCGTCATTTTCTGGATGCGGGAAACCGCCTTGCGTTAACGACATGCAAGGTAGGCGTTCCCGTCCAAAAAATGACTTTAAGGTCTGTGCACCTTATTTATACTCCTGCGTAATTTTCACGCACAGGAGGAGGCGGACCTTAAAAAACGGCACCCAGCCTGATGTGTGCCGTTTTTTAACGCCTGGGTGAGGGCAGGTGTTAAGGGAGCTGTGGGCTCATTTCCATGGTCTCTGACCAAGGAAGCAGTCCACAGGTGCCCTTCCCTGTCCCCAGGGACACCCCCTGCCACACCCACCCACCCCTGGAGGACACCTATGGATGGGGGGACCCCTCCTAGGTAAGTACAGGTAAGTTGAGGTGAGTATTTCTTTACTTTTTTTGTGGCATAGGGGGGGCCCAACTTGGGCCCCCCTACATGCCACTGTGCCCAATGGCCATGCCCAGGGGACAGAAGTCCCCTGGGCATGGCCATTGGGCAGGGGGGCATGACTCCTGACTTTGCTAAGACAGGAGTCATTTCAATGTGGGTTGTGTGTCAAAAAATGGCGCAAGTCCGGTTAGAGCCATGATTTTTTGCTCTAACCTGAATTGCACCATTTTTTTACACCAACCCCCATTTTTCCCTACGCCGAGGCTGTCTGGCTAGAGTCATTTTTTTAAAACTTTGACCAGCCCGCAGCGCCGGCTAACGTCAATCCATAAATAAGGCGCCCGCCCGGTGCGTTGGAATGGCCTTAGCCGGTGGTATTATTTTTTACGTAACCAGCGCCGGCGCTGGTTTGTGTCAAAAAGTATAAATATGGGCCTGAGTTTTCTACATAAACTACAAATCTGTGACCTGCCTGAAATTGTGCTTTGCAGTAGGCAAATTAACCATCCCATGGTAATTTATGGTTTGTCAAAGCTGTGATTAGACTGCATTCAGATTTTTCCAGCAAGTGTATTACCATCTGAGTTATGGTACAACATGTATACAACAGAAATTGCTGGGGGGACAAATATCTTTGCAGCAGGTGCCTCATATGTTATTTCAGTAATCCAGACCAGATTTGCTGTCACAATTGTCCTTGTTGCAAATTTCTTTGGGGCAGAGTTTTTAAACAGAAAATGTTTAGTTAACTGTCAAATTCGACTCCTTCTGACTCAACCTGTCGTGACTTCACCTCCTTTCTTATGCCACCCCACACCCTCAATTTGTGTATCCCGGAATATTCTTTCTATTTCTAGCAGTGGATAAAGAGTAGGGCTCCCAGTTTTCCATTTTTACTGCCTTTTCTACAGATAAATACAAACAGAAAACAATGTGTCTATATTTATTTTTAAAAGTCGAAAAATACAGAAAATATGATCTTTGAAAGAGTGACTTTCCATGCTACCTGTTGTGAATTCCAAGACAACGTATGAACAGATAGACAGCATGGGGAGTTAAAAAAAAGATTAAGATATCTTTAAATACAGGCATATGTTCAAATGTATTTGTAGTAAATTGCTAATATTTAGCTATGTGTGAATTGTTTTATTTTGCTGCTCAATTCGGTAAACTGCACACCTCAAAGTATGAGTGCATGTTTATCCGTTAAGTAAATGAGGAAATGTACCATTTTTTGACTCCACTTATTCACAAACCACAACAAAAATATAGATACATATTAATAAGGTGGCCAAAAAATAAATATGGCTAAATACAGACGGAAATATTAAAAAAATAAATACCATAAAACTGGGTGCCTTAGTAAAGAGTAAATCCATTCTTAATTTGTGTTAACAATATTGATGCGGCTTAATATTATAAATTATTTTATTTGATAGTAATTTCGAAGAAAAGTTGTGCAGTACTAGTTTCTAGTCGAGACCTGATAGAGAAGCAAGTTTGAGACAGTAATGCTTTATGCTAAATCAAAGAGCAATGAAAAATTAATTGTGACCACATTGTCCTTCTACTTCCTCCTGAGGTGAAAGGTTAAACTAATTAGAGATAAATGAACCACAGCTGCAAAGAATTTTGCCTTTGAAACAAAATGCTTACAAATAATTGTGTAACAGATTATAGCTTAGCCATGCTTCCAAGCTGACACAGCCGGAACCCACATGGAATGTGCATGGTACACATGGTTCTCAAATCTTAAATATATGCAATATAAGTAATTGTGTGTGATGTTTACAGTACAAAATCCTTGATGTGGCACTTGGAGAGGAGGCGACCTCCAGACAAAAACTGGTGACTGGCTTGAAGTTGCGCCTTTTGCAAAGAATGTCAAATAAAAAAGGCTCCCCTCACAGTATATGACATTATGAGTTCTGCACCAAAGCACCGCAGTTGCATTTAAAATTTAAAACCACGTGGAGTGAAAAGTGTGTGATCAATGGTATTTATGATTATGCCCAGATGAAATTTAAATGACCCGAGCGTAATTCGCATAATTTTGGGGATTTTGCATTACATTTTTTCTGCTACATTGCCCCAAAATATGCATTGTCGCGTAATTAAGTGCATTCACAGCAAAATTATGTCACAGGAATAACAAAAATGACCAAAACATGAGACTGTTGTTTTCAGGACTTGTATTTCTGGCTCAGGGCTCTTTTTACAAATGGCTTGCGCTGCTGGTGTGTCACTTTTTTTGATGCATCGACAGCTGCAGGCCCATATCTACAAGGCCATGCAAAGCCACATTGCGTGGCTTTACATGGCCTTGTAGATATGGAGTAAGGCAAGGCAGCACAAGTTGCTGCCTTGCCTTACTCTGCATCAAAGAGGCCTTCCATGGGTGTTGCTGTGGATGTTCCCACCAACACCCATGGATTTTGATGCATTCCCAGATTTAAAAGGATTTGTAACACTGGGAATGCGTCAAAAGCGTACACCTCACCAGGGGAGGCATAAGGGAAGCACAATGAGGAGAAATACCTTTATTTCTCCTTGTTTTTTTCCTTTTTCTATGTGTGCTGCATTTTTCAGCACATATAGAAAGAGGAAAATACCTCTTGTGATTGGTTTTGTGTAGGAAGGTGTCCCTTCTTGCACAAAAACAATCATCCCCACAACGCAGACACTTTTGCACCATGGTGAATGGGTGCCTTTGTAGGTGCATCACAGCCAGTTGTGCACCAGTGTAGGTGACAAGGACAGGAATGCAATGTATCTTATAGATACAGCACATTCCTGCCCTTTTCTTTTGACACAGGGCAGCACAGCAAGACGTCTTGCGGCGCTGCCCTGCGTCAAACACTTGTAAATATGGCCCTCAAAGTTTAGTCCGAAAGGCATCCTCATGTCTAAAATGAACACAACATACACTAGGGGCCTCATTCACAAGGTTTTGGCACATGGCAGCGTCACAAGGAATCCTGCTGAGCTGCCCTACATCACAAGTGTGTGCATTATTATCAAAATGAATGGGGTGGCTAAAGCCGTGGTTGTGTGTCTATTGAGATTATAACTGCAAAAACACAAATCCAAGATGTAAGCCTGTAGTGTGAATCTCTGAGGTGAATCTGTCCACAATGACTGAAATTCAAACTCCTGTATGTACTCCGCCCCAAAGCTGCTATTAAATAGTTTAGTTGGGAGTTCAGAAATAGCGTACATTTTTTGTTAAAAGCTATTTCATAAGTTTTCTAAATTTTGGAATTGCTGTTTGTTATCTGTTAAAAAGCTGTGAATGGGTTTCTGACTTTTTATCACACACACACATTGGCAACCCTTTATAAAACACGATTGGCTTGGCTGAAACTGCATTTGCAACATTTTTACTCTAGGCGCTGTGGTCTGCAGTTTCTGATATTCTAAAGGCATAGGAAATGTAACCCTCTATGGGCTATTATTTAAAACATGGGTGCCCAACTTGTAACTAAGAGGTCCACACCCATTCCAGACTTCCGTGATAACTACTGACCGGTTGATTGATCATGAAGATTTATGCTTTTTCTTTTATTTCCTCTGCACCTCCTAATAATCTGTTACCAATATGGCTTTCCCAAATCTGCATTGGACAATACTGATTTAAAACATGCACTATTCTGCACAAACATAACGAAATAAATCGTCAGAGGTTTTTTCTTTTCACAACTATCACAACTAATAATCAGTACGGTTTGAGAACTTGGCAGATTGGCTATTGAACCATAGTACCTCAGTTCATGGTATTAGCAATATGTTAAGTATAAATTAGAACCTGCCCTAGAGCCCATTACCAGAATACATTCATTTCTTTTCTAAAGACCAAAGTACTTACTAGTATTTTTTACATTTCTACTAGTCCCATTCAAAGTCCTTTGTTTCTGAGGGTAATTCCTCGTTCTGAAGAAAGGCTACCCCCTTGACCTCCAAAACGGAACAACGCTAAGAGAAATTATTGCTCTACTGTTTTTAGGCCCATTCTTTTCATCTATAAAAAACACTTGCTTCTTCATGTCCTATACAATATCAAGCTTGTGTATGAATGACAGGAGTATCTCCGAGGATTTGCAAAGCTCAGTAGTGTTTTTCTTCCATCCAACAAACAGTCGAAGGAAAGACCTCATATGTCATGCCATCACCCTATTCACCTACCCAGTTATTAAAGCACAGATGTCAGCATGCAGAACTACCACGCACGACCAATCCATGCTGAAAACGTATGCCACCAACAGCAGGAAAAATGAATGAAGGCCAAATTCCAAACTGACATACCAATTTACACCACTGTCGGATCTACAAATGGATGACAGCTTCGCCCTACGGTTCTGGAACTGGCCACTTTCAACCTGACTCCTAGGTATTCTTGGCTTGAGGTCGGAAACATATTAGCTGAATTTAAGATATGTTAGGCCAAGGTAGTAATTGCCTACAGCAGGATGGTGAATGGGGCTAGGAAATACTCAGGAAAACAAACCTATAGTATTTATCTCAACCGGGTTTGAATATCATGCAAACTCTTGTTCTGAACTAGGCTATCATAAAGTGGAAGGATTTATTTATCAAGAAATTACTAGTGATGTAAGCAGCGTTTTTCACTAATGGGCAACTGGTAGAACTAAGAACGTACCTCTTCTGGGACGTGCCTGACAAAGGAAGCAGTAGGGATCCTCCGAGGACCCTCGATTCTTGTGCTAGTTTATACCTTTCACCCCGACATACTCGTGGTATGATCCAGAGTCTAGAGCACACAACACAGCAGAGTATGGCGATGATTCATAACTATGAACAGGCTAAGGCAGCTAACTGCATATGCTGAACTATGTGATCCAAACATGAGGTGCACCTCTGTGTTCCCAACAACCAATCGCCTAGCCAGCCACGGAGACAGGATTATCAATACCCCGCATAGGTAGGCCTGAAATTTATGAACAATCTACAGATATGCAATAGTTTTAGGACAGAGGAGCCACAGGTAACAACTAACCTTGGCAATTAAAGGAGAATGCTGTAAAAGGACCTGATAGGGACGTCAACTCATAGATGTCCAGAGGAGCGGGGGCAATGGGAATACTTGCTCCAGCATAAACTGGACTGACAAATAACACCCTGTGATTGTCTTTTAATCTCCCAGAAGATAGCCCCTCTTCACATACACGTTAGCCTGGAGGGTGATACACGAGAGCTCCCCAGAAGGAAGGGTAGGAAATTGACTGAGGAATAAGAGTAGAGGGTAGAGAGGGTACATCAGAAGGTGAAGTGTTGGTATAGTATCAAGAACCACTGTAGCTACGGCAACTAAAGGGGTCAAAGAAAGTTTCAAGAGAGGCTGTGCAGCAGTAACGAAGTTTACATGTCGTATTTGCACAGTAGTAATTTGCCAAGTGTGTGATTCCAGAAGGACTGCAAAGAAAGCAAGGTCCAAGGAGCTTGGCACTAAGCTGTAGATGGGTTTGCCTTTGACACTCTGCCAGCGTGCCTGTTATGTGCGCGCTGCATGGACACTCAGCAGTGTAATTTTTATACTCCACCATAGGGAGGGTGTGGCCGGCACAGAGACAGTTGCGCTGAGTGGAGCTCGTTAAAGTGCAAGTACAGCATCACCTGTACCACCTGACAAGAGTCACCACTGCCTAAAACAGCAAGAGAGTCCAAAGCAGTTAATCTCACCTGTTGGCGACACACGGAATGGCCCCCGTTAAAGAGAAAGATGGCGTGTCATCCTGTTGTATAATAATGGTTATCACAGAAGGGAAAAGAGGCATATAGGCAGGGTGACCACATTATTCAGACTGAATTAATGGTTATACCTGCTCAAGAAGAGCAGCACACAAAGACCATTGTACCCAACTGCAGGACGACGCATGCAGACCCAGGTGCACACAGGATGTCCCATCTTGAAATGGATTTTGTAGTAAATAAAAACATTTCTAGATAGCCTATAATGTGAAACACCAAGGGCCATTTTTATAATTTTCGAAACTTTTAATTACTGATCTATGGTGACATACTGTCATTTTAAATCTCTCTATAAAAATGACAAAGTATGTTGATACTGTGCAAGGCCAAAAAACAGCAGGTTTGATCAATGAAAATTAAAAAATATAATAATAATAATAATAATAATAATAATAATAACAATGGAAATGGTAAGGGTGGGAAGTAACAACGAGCTATACAGCGAATGGCTTGATAGAAGTGTGAACATGCTTAGCCCTTGCACGCAGTATTAAAAAAAAACAATGAAGCATGGAGCGTCACAGGAGTGAGAAAGGAACAATATATAAGTGGAGGAATTGGTGATGAACATTTGGAGACTTTGTAGAGGAAGCTAAAGAGAGACAGGAACATCGTGAACTAACATGAAGAGCTATAAGGCAAACTAAAAAGGTTTGTTTGGATCAGCAGTGGAAGTTATAACCATCTAACTCAAAAGGATAGCACTGAAGAAAGGCTCTCATTTTAAGACAAACACATGAATAAGAAGGAAAGCTAATCATTCAAGAGTGGTTAAATGAGATAGGCATTAAATCTATCCAATTGTGGGCAAGTGGCTAACACAATACTCAATCTATGTAGAACTGTGATGGAGACAATAGGTTTTGATGACAGACAGCTAATGCTGTATAGGCGAGACCTAAAAATCACGTCTTATCTCTCTATTGGCTTGTTTTAAAGTAGGGCTATTTTTAGGATCATTCATGCAGGTTTTATGTAAAACAATTGAGTCTAATGAATTGAAGTAATTTGTGTTGGAGAGGTGTAGTCCAACAAACCAATTGGATCACTCTCTGCAGGAAAGGATTGCTGCGCTCAAGTCTATCCATCAACATTAAACATAGGCAAGTGGATCCATAAGTGTAGTGTTTGAAGTGTACTCTTGTGTGGGGTCCCTGCTTCATTCAAGAATCACACAACGCGATAATCACAACACAGAAGACAGAACACAGTCACACTATGACCCGGATGCCCCCAGTAGGCCGCCGCCCCAACACCCGACAACACCTGCCAAACGTAAACCGAAAAGTCTGATTGTTTTTGGCATTGGGAGAATTTATTATCAGATGACACTCATTTAATACACATTGTGCAGGATTCATCAAATCATATCATAATTAATAAAAAACAGAACACAAAACCTGTAAATCACAATTATTAATCAGTCATAATTTACCCAACCAAGGATCCGGCCGCGTCCCAAACCACCGTTGGACCACACATGTGAACTGTACTTCACCTGTATCCCGGGGGGGCGGTTCCAACACCTCACGTACCTTGTCCTCGTGCTCCAGGTTCCGCCCCCCAAACATCATTCTGCCGTGGGGGTGTAGCGGGGTGGCCAGGAGCGGGAGCCCCATGCCTACACCAGAGATCTGGGCACCCTAGCCCCAAAGCTGGTGTGTACATCTGTCGGTTGGTTCAGGATTGCAGGATCCTTCTTTTGTTGTTATCCAGGGTACCCAGCCTTGGGTACCCCTCTGTTGCTTGGGGTGCATTTAGTTGTTCATGTCATGATGTCACACCATGTTACACCAATTATTCCCAAGCTTATATCTAAGAGATGGTTGGGTGGGAGAACACAACAGTACACGCCCCAGCCACTGTGTTGCATCCACAGAAAAGGCTGAAGCCTACTCGGGGGGAGTACTTAAATATCCCTCCATGGAAGCAGCGCTGACCGGAAGTGACGAGCCTCCCATGTGCCCCCCAGAATTCTTTCTTCTTCCCCTCTGCCCCCCATTTCACAAGGCGAGAGGGTGGAAATCCCCTGGCCAGAAGTTGGCGTACAGGGCTAGGGCCCCAGGTCCTAAACGCCGCACCTACCCAATTGGGGAGGCGCTCTGTCATAGGACCTGGATGCTCCCAGTAGGCCTCCACCCCAACCCTGTCCTCGTGCTTCAGATTCCACCCCCCAAACTCCAATCCGCCGTGGGGGAGTAACTGGGTGGGTAGGAGCTTAGGGCGCATTTAGTATCTCATGTCACACCACGAGGTCGACCAGGGGCCCAGAGGTCCTTCGCCTTCCCGGCCCCTGAAAAACCAGTGAGCAAAGACCCATATGTCCTTGATGAACCGATCTGTGCCCACATCCGATAAATGCACACATCCTTATAGAACATGTTTGTGTCTTTGAGCAGTTAATGCAGGATATTCCACAAGCGCCCCGGTCCCGGGCACAACCTCGCCAGTTCAGAGTTCAAACGCCTCATAGACACATTCATTGTCCTCAATCTTATCTTGTGACCCCAGTTACGCAGGGGTAACATGTGCGATCATGGATGGCGGTGTTTGGAAATTCTTTGGACAGCTGAGATATTTCTGCTAAGATTGCTTCCCTGAGTGCCTTACGCCCTCATGTAACACGATGAGGTCTGGCAACTGGAGTCTCTCACACCCACTTGCCATTCTTACGAGTTGTTGTAGCCGAGTAACTCTCAGACCTCCGATCCACACCACCAGAAGGACATGTTGCAAAGGGACTTCGGCTTAGGCCTACTGAGCAGTTGCAACCTGAAGGCCTCCTGCCGGATAAAGGAGTGCCCGAGCACCCACACCACATGTGGCACCATACCACTGAAACAGAAGAAAACAACGTGTGTCATAAAGGCATGAAGCATAAGCGCAACAAATATGATATGTATTATTGCAAATCTGGCCCAATGTACCGTCTAAAGCAACCTGAGGACCATCAGCCAATCCTTTTTACTTCCTCCGAGGACATTCCAGCATCTGCCGCCAGGGTGGCTGCCCCATGCAAAAGGAATGTGGCGAATAGCCCACCGGGTCCACCCCAGCTGCCTCTAAAGCGGTAGTCTTTAATGCTGAAAATTGATACTGAGACATGCATTCTCCGCCCTTGTGAATGAATAATGATGGGGCACCAGTGGCTGGGCAGACTGCCAGATATGACCCAAAGCGATCACGTGGTCATAACGGGGAACCCGGAGTGACCCTTAGCTAAATGGCCAACCCTTTCCCCTCCTGATCGGTTTTAAGCCTATGCAACCAAATCGTTAGCCACCCTGAACCAATGCGTACATCAGCCAACTGCAGACCCCCGGTGAAATCACTTTTGGATGAACCCACTAACTCGCTCATCCGGAATGCACCATAAAAGGCTATCGTGAATGGTGCTGCAAATAATGTCACTTCAAATGAAGAAGTGCAGACTTTATAAAGGCAGGACAAGAGGGTACCTAAAATGGGAAGAGAAAAGGGGCGTCTGCTGTCCTTCCAAGGGCCCTCCAGGCGGGCCCAACCAGCCACTGCTCTTTTAATGACAAAAGAGTTTAATTGTGCCTCTCTGCCCTTTAATTTTGCGAAAAAACTGATAACAGCAAGGTGAGCCCTTGCACAGGAAACTGGTTTGCCTAACGCCCTAAGGTTCCCTAAGAAGAGACAAATGGCCTCAGTTGAAAACCAGTGAGGTGCATGAATAGTGCGCAAGAATGCTCTATACTCCTGAAATGACTTTTCATATGCACTCCTAGTCTGACTCACTAAAGATGGTGCCACTAATTCTGAGAGGGCAGGACTCCAATCTGCCACAGATATGCTGGAAACTCTGTCATCTTCTCTACTGCTTGCTGATGGTACCTCGTAAAATCCTGCATCAATGAGCAAGACAAAGCTGCATTGTTATGAACACCGGAGACATGTCTTGCCTGGAATGTAATGTTGAACTTAATAAAACCAAATGTTTCAACAACCTAAGGACCAACCTATAAGTAGTGCCTTGCGTATTGATAGCCTCAACTACTGCCATGTTGTCAGACCAGAAGATTACTGATCTGTCTTTCAAAACGAGAGCCCATACTGTGACTGCTACCACAATGGGGAACAACTCCAAAAAGGCCACATTCTTTGTAATGCCCTGGGTATGCCACTTGGTTGGCCAATCCCCCCTGCAGCAGTCAAGGCCCAATATGAGCCCAAACTCTATGCTTCTAGCAGCATCGGGGAACAGACTCAAAGTCGCACTGGATACAGGGCAGGTAGGCCATAAGACTGCACCATTAAAATGTGCTAGAAAGGATGCCCAGATGTGTAGATTGTCCTTTACCTCAGAGGAAAGCCTTGCGTAGTGATGTTTTTCCTTCAGACCAGACATTGCCCTAGCACTGGACTGCAAGAAAGGGTGAGGCATGGGGATAATTCTCAAGGTAAAGTGAGCTTGCCCACCAAAACCTGAAGCTGGTGCAATGTGACTTTTTTCTGTGTTAAAACTGCGTCAATAGATTGTCTAATTGCCTTTATCTTATCTAGCGTGAGGTGACATCCGCCAGCTACTGTGTCTATCTCAATGCCGAGAAAGGTCAGGCAGGTTGCGGGCCCGTGATTTTTTCGGGGGCGATGGGATCACCAAACTCCACAAACATACTTGTCAATGCTCGTAAGGCCCACTAGCATCTCCCAGAACCGGAAGGACCCAAGACCAGGAAATCGTCAAGGTAATGAATAATTTCTTTATGGCCAGTGCGCATATTGAAAATCCACTGCACCATGGAGCTGAACTGCTCAAAATAGGTAGAGGACATACTACATCCCATGGGCATGCACTTATCATAATAATATGACCCTCAAATTGGAAGCCCAGTAAATAATAATCATCAGGGTGCACAGGCAAAAGCCGGAAAGCAGATTCTATGTCTGGTTTTTCTAAAAGAACCCTCGGCCAAGTCTATGCAACCTTTCCAGAGCATGGTCAACTGTTGCATAACTAACCGAACATAGCTGAGAGGATCAACCTGAACTGTTCCGAATCCTTCTTGTGGACTACTCCCAAGAGGGAGCACACAAATTCACCCAGTGGGGGGGAATGGAAGGGACCCGCTATTCTTCCCAACAACCTCTCTTTCTCTGCCTTCCTAGCCACCACCTCCGGATGCCTCCGGGCTGACATTAGATTACTGCAATTCAGGATGGGGGCTACCACGAGGGCTGGGATCCTGAAACCAAAAGAAAAACCTTTGAACAATAACTCTGCTACGCCTTTTTGGGGGGTATGACTGTAACCATGGAAGGATTCCTGAAATCAGTACTAGTGTGGGCAACGAATCTTCAATTTAAATGCTTACTCCCTTGTTTATCCTTCTCTTTGGGCTTCTTATTACATTTGAACTCTGGGTGGGATGCATGCCCGCAGAAGGAGCAATCATGCTTAAACTTGAAAGATCCCACTCGGCGAAAGCACACCTTCCTGTTGAATGCCCAGCAGGACCTTTTTTTGTCACCCGACTGTTAGTGCTGAAAAGGCTGTTTCCCTGTTATCTTGTTGTTCACGCATTCCAACCAAACAGTCACTTCAGTCTGGTCCCAGCCTGTGTCGGGGTCCTCAACTTTCGCCCATCTGAAGTCCCTATCATACTCCAAGCAAGCATTACACCCATAAAGGTGATGCACTTTAAGGGCCATATTTATACTTTTTGACGCACAACTGCGCCAACGCAGTTGTGCGTCAAAAATTTTAACGCCGGCTAACGCCATTCCAAAGCACCATGCGGGCGCCTTATTTATGGAATGACGTTAGCCGGCGCAGCTGACTGTTGTGCGTAAAAAAAAATGACCCACACCAGGCTGCGCCGGCGTAGGGGAAAATGGAGCTTGGGCGTCAAAAAATGGGGCAAGTCAGGTCTGAGGCAAAATATTGGCCTCAACCCGATTTGCAACATTTTTTTTTACTCCCAACCCCCATTGAAATGACTCCTGTCTTAGCACAGACAGGAGTCATGCCCCCTTGCCCAATGGCCATGCCCAGGGGACTTATGTCCCCTGGGCATGGTCATTGGGCATAGTGGCATGTAGGGGGGCACAAATCAGGCCCCCCTATGCCACAATTTTTTTTTTAAAAAAATACTTACCTGAACTTACCTTAAGTTCCCTGGGATGGGTCCCTCCATCCTTGGGCGTCCTCCTGGGGTGGGCAAGGGTGGCAGGGGGTGTCCCTGGGGGCATGGGAGGGCACCTCTGGGCTCCTTCCGAGCCCACAGGTCCCTTAACGCCTGCCCTGACGGCGTTACCAAATGACGCAAAAACGGCTGGACGTAATTTTTTTTGACCCGCCCACTCCCGTGCGTCATTTTTGCACGGGAGTTTAAATAAGGCGCACATGCCTTGGAGTCATTTTTTAGACGGGAACGCCTACCTTGCATATCATTAACGCAAGGTAGGTGTCCACGCTAAAAAATGATGCAAACTCCAAGATCTTTGGCGCTAGACGGGTCTAACGCCAAAGTATAAATATGGAGTTAGCTTTGCATCGGATTTGCGTAAAAAAAAACGACCCAATTCCGGCGCAAACAGAGTATAAATATGCCCATAAGTATCTTATTGGAGTAAAATATCACTGATGGTGCCCACTCTGGTTTCTTTTCCAGCATAACGGTCAGGTACAAGTTAAAACCAAACAGCCAACTCATAATACTTTCTTCCACCTTAGGTTTTTTGTCATTCAATTATGAACCCTTACTCTCCTTATCCTTCTAGTCCACTTCCCTCTTCTTTGCCCTGATGAGGACAAAAATCACAAATTCCTCCTTCCAGATCCTGTCTTTTACATCTGAGGGAACATGAGACACCAACTTCCCCCGCCGTGATAATAATGTATCTTGCCCCCCAGGATCCCAACAAACATGCAGTCCTTGTCACGCTTGGAGTGGTTTCAGTGGCCTTACCTGTTGCCGCTTCCGATTCAGGGGAAACTTCGGAACTATAGGTGGAGTGCTACACTGGCTCTTATCCTTGTCACCCTAGCCCGCCACCCCGGGAAGATGCAATGCCGCCATGGCGTTGATCTGCCCCTTGAGCTCTACCAGTGCATTCTGTACCATATCTGCGGGGCCCAGGGGGCGATAGGTAGTACCGGGGCGCAAAGGCCCTCTGTCGAAGACAGTAGCTGGGTAGCTGACATTAACACTTGCACTGTTGCATCTTTTGCCTGAGAAGTAACCATTACAGGAAGGGGTGCTAAACCCTGACTTTGAGTGAAGGCTGAAACAACTGGCTGAGCCGGGGGCACTTGCAATTGACCCTGAGCTAGATTGGGCAATTGAACTAGGGGCATGGTGAGCCCAGGCTGAGGAGAAGGAAGGGCCCCAGAACCAATCCTAGGAGTGTTTGCTGCCAATGCTGCTATCACCTGCCGGATATCCCACAATATCATTGTGAGACCCAGGACATCAGCTGTCGGTTTAACCCTGACCTCTGATTGAGATGCCGCTAAGGTAGGGGGTTACTGGAGAGGGATTAATGGGGAACTGAGATGAAGCCCCCTTCCTGAGTCCTGATGATGGAGACAGCGCGAGAGCCACTAAGGGTACTACCACAGGTGGCAGCACTTCAGAGGTTGCTGCCCTGAGGCCTGGGCCCTTCACACTGAGGTAGCTGGGGCCTGTTTCTTAGTCCTGTGTTTGACTGGGGGAAGGAGGAGCGGGCGACATGGGAGCACCTGGGATGGTCCCCAGCTACCTCAGCCTCCTCCTTGTCTGATTCTGAATCCGCACTCTCTGCCCTGCCACCCCCTAACTTTACCAGGACTAGCCTCAATAAGTGCGATAGTTCGGGATCCTTACCCTTCCGCTTCCCCACCCTACCTTTGCCTGAAGCCATGACCAGTCTAAGATGAGAAACACACTCCAATAAACAATTTGACAGTAAACAACTTCAAAAAACGATTTTTTATTTTTAAAAAGCTTTATCCCCAGGCAAGGTTTGAACCCTATCCACAAGCAATGTCAAAGCAATGTTAACCCACGCAGTTAACCACTAGACCAAGCACTCTATTCAGATGTACACTGTAATCAAATGTAATATAAGAGAGGGCATTGTACCAAAAGCCAACTGTTAGACCTGACAGCCTTAGGGTGGTCACCCCCAACTTTTTGCCTGCCTCCCTCCACTTTTTAGACTCTGTCCTTGCTGGCTTTTAGACTCTGTGCACTTTACCACTGCTAACCAGTGCTAAAGGGCACATGTTCTCTCCCTTTAAACATGGTAACCTTGGATCATACCCAATTGGACTATTTAATTTACTTATACGTCCCTAGTAATGTGCACTATGTGTGCCTAGGGCCTGTAGATGAAATGCTACTAGTGGGCCTGCAGCACTGGTTGTGCCACCCACTTAAGTAGCCACTTCTACCTTGTCTCAGGCCTGCCATTGCAAGGCCTGTGCGTGCAGTTTCACTGTCACTTCGACTTGGCATTTAAAAGTACTTGCCAAGCCTAAACCTCCCCTTTCTCTACATATAAGTCACCCCTAATGTGTGCCCTAGGTAAGCCCTAGGGCAGGGTGCTGTGTGGGTAAAAGGCAGGACATGTACCTGTGTAGTTTACATGTCCTGGTAGTGTAAAACTCCTAAATTTGTTTTTACACTACTGTGAGGCCTGCTCCCTTCATAGGCTAACATTGGGGCTGCCCTCATACATTGTTGAAGTGGTAGCTGCTGATCTGAATGGAGTAGGAAGGTCATATTTAGTATGGCCAGAATGGTAGTACAAATTCCTGCTGACTGGTGAAGTTGGATTTAATATTACTTTTTTAGAAATGCCACTTTGAGAAAGTGAGCATTTCTCTGCACTTAAATCTTTCTGTGCCTTACAATCCATGTCTGGCTAGGTTTCGTTGACAGCTCCTTGTGCATTCACTCAGACACACCCCAAACACAGGGTACTCAGCCTCACTTGCATACATCTGCATTTTGAATGGGTCTTCCTGGGCTGGGAGGGTGGAGGGCCTGCTCTGACACAAAGGACTGCCACACCCCCTACTGGGAACCCTGGCAGACAGGATTGATCTGAAAGGGGACCTGGTGCACTTCTAAGCCACCCTTTGAAGTCTCCCCCACTTCAAAGGCACATTTGAGTATAAAACAGGGCCTCTGCCCTACCACCTCAGACACTTGCTGGAGAAGAAACCTGAACCAGAACCTGCATCCTGCCAAGAAGAACTGCCTGGCTGCCTAAAGGACTCACCTGACTGCTTTCTACAGAGGACTGCTGCCTTGCTGTTGCCCTGCTGCCTTGCTGAACTCTTGCCTTGCTGCAGAAGTGCTCTCCAAGGGCTTGGATAGAGTTTGCCTCCTGTTCCCTGAAGTCTCAGGACCAAAAAGACTTCTATCTTTCAACTGGACTCCTGGTGCGCCAAACAATTCGACGCACAGCTTGCTCCGCGGTGAAAAATTCACTGCACGCCGATCTGGTGCTATATTGTGTTATTGTATGATTTATTGCACAAATACTTTACACATTGCCTTCTAAGTTAAGCCTGACTGCTCAGTGCCAAGCTACCAGAGGGTGGGCACAGGATAATTTGGATTGTGTATGACTTACCCTGACTAGAGTGAGGGTCCTTGCTTTGACAGGGGGTAACCTGACTGCCAACCAAAGACCCCATTTCTAACACCAACCCAAAATGAAACAATCATAACCACAATATTGCAGTAAGGCTAAGCCCTTTAAAATCGCCCCCTCCCCACAAATTCCGACACTTACCAATGCCCAGCATGTGTTCCTGGGCTCGGGCCACGGCCAATGATGGTCACGATTCAAGTGCATGACCAGCGCCGCACCGTCAAGTCAAGGAAGGCAGGCTAGCGGCAACTGTAGGGAAAATTAAATTAACCCATGTGCCCTTAGGCCTATGAGGGACGGGACTAAATAGAAGAGGGGTTGTTTTGTTTTTTGGCTCGCGTCGTTAAATGCAGGCGGCTGGGTGAGCGTGGTGACACAGGTGCCGAGATAAGGACTCCAGAATCCAAGTGCGGCCTCCGAGGAACAATGGGGGCCAGGGTTGGCACAGCACGAACTGCAGGCCCTAAGACCAGAACTGGCGCCACCAGAAAGCCCACACGCTTGAAGGATAGGGTCTGTACAAACAAAGTTCTTGAGGGAACACAATAGTCCATGCCTCAGCAGCCCGCGCCGCATTCACAAGAAAGGCTGAAGCCTATTCGGGGGGTACTTAAATACCCCCCAGGGATGCAGCGCTAGCCGGAAGTGACATGCCTCCCATGCACCCTCCATAATTGTTTCTTCTTACGCATATGCCCACCATCTCACGAGGCAAGAGGGTGGAAGTCCCCTGGCCAGCAACGCTGGGTCACCATTCAGGGCCGGGACCGCGGTGGCCCTGGGTCCTAAACACCACGCCTCCCCAATTGGGGAGGTATTCTGTCATAGGACTTACTGACACGGGAACAGGATGACATTTCCACCTATTTTGAGCAAATACCCAATTTCACTGGCACAAAGCCAAATTTAACTGAGTGGAAAAGAAGTGTAATCTTGGGCAGATAAATATATTCTATAGGATAGACACACACTGAAACATGAAAGGGAATCTAAATTCAGTGATGCCTGGGCAGAGACATTCTAAACATATCACTGGTACAGAGAACATCTTGACACTAACACAGGAAATTATGGACATTATACAGAGCAACAAGAACACATTTATTTTGTGGAAGAGCTACAGTAATGTAGAAACAGAAACATAATGACTGGCACATGGAGACAAAAAGAACGCTACTGGGGCAAAAAGATGTGTTAACATTGTAATGGGAAACGTCGGCACTGATGTTAAAAAAATCCAACACTGGACTAGGACAAACTGATATTGGGACACTGGTACACGGACACATGTACATAGAAGTATAACAAAAACAGAATTGGGTGACACACGTGAGACTGATAATTAAGGATATTGACATTCAGGAGTACTGGGACAAAGAAACATGGGGACAGGGACTTCCCAACACTGGAAAAGCAACACAATGAAATTGGGACAGGCTGATACAACTGGGTGGGAGGTTGGGGATGCTGTGAAAGAGACACTGACCCAAGGACATCAACATGGCACATAGTGGCCTTGGATGTGAGGTAGAGAGAAAGTGGGATGCACTAGCAATGGTGGGTCAGGGCCACAGTAACACTGCACAAGTAGTCCAAGGCACTGACATTCAGGTGGGGGCACATTGAGAGTAGGACACAGGCATACGAACATAGACAGTTGAACAGTTAGTGCTGACCCGCAATGCTTTGGACATATATAACTCATACAATGACATGGTAATAAAGAGTAGTCAACATAAGAATATGGTGTCTAGGAGAAACCACCTCTTTCACAGCAGAAAGACATGGGGAACAGCAGGTGGGATTAAGAGACACGTATAATTGTATGGGACAGTAAAGCATGGTCACAGCTCATAAAGTCTTTAAGGTAGGACGTTGACATAGACTCTGGCACTGAAACCTTTGGATGGGACACTCAGAAAGGGAATGATAGACAAAGACACTATAATAGGGCATGCCAGCAGTAAGACATGAAGATGAGTACATTAATACTATGCCAACAGTACAAGAACTGGGACTGGAGACACTGATGCGAGGACACAGGCTCAAACAGAAGCACCATGAAAGACTGACAAACACTCTTGGACAGAGATACAGATCCCAATGCTGAGAAAGATGAAGTATGAAAGTACATACTCCTAAACCTTCAACATTGACTCTGACATTGGAAGATCAGATCACACATAAATAAAGATATATTTGGTGAATGTGATGGCACCTGACTACTTCCACACTTTACACAACTGCACTGTAAAGTAACTTATAGCTGACAAACTCCTGTCTGAGACTGTTGACAGGATCTAGAGAACATATGACTTATTAGAGGCTATAAAATTGTGTATTTGCTAGTAACATAGTGGAATTACCACCATGGCGATGGGTTATAGATAGAGACTCCTAAAATTGAGATTCATGTCCTGTTACTTCATATATAAAGTATCTCTAACTCTCTGAGATCTTTTTCATATCATCATGGTTTTAGATGAAACACCATTTTTTTCAGCATCAAGACTCTAGGGTGCTGAAAAGAGGAGAAAGACAGACAGGAAATCTACCATTTTAGGTCTCGCAACATACTACATGATTGCAGTGGGCCTATAGCCTACCTATATTTGACCATTGTTTGGATTTATTGTCACTCTTGTTTGCTTGCTTCTTAGTTGATGGCTTGCCTTCCTCATCTTGTGTTTGCCACTTCGCTGAACCATAACCTATGCACCATACTTTTGAGTTGATGACTTGTATCCCGCAACTGCTCACATTTAAGGAACTACTTTTTTTCTTTTCCAATCAGTACTCTATGAAAGCACATGCATTTTATTGCTCTCTCTTGTGTGATCCTTCCTGACCCCTCGTGGATCTTGGATTTTAATCTTCCTTCCTCTTTGTAACATTGTGAACTTCTCCGTGATCCAGGGATCTGGATAATGACATTTTGTCCTTATTCCACCACTTACCATCTTCCAGTTTCACAGCACTGTCACCCACTCGTACTATCTTTTGCCTTGCACTAAATCTCAATCGACCCTTTGTAACAATTCTTGGAGACTTCACTTTCACACCATCCCCTTCTTTCCAACTAAATCTCTGATTTTGTACCGCATGAGGATCTTGGGTATATTTCAGTTTCACACACTCCCCTTTTCTCATCACACCTTCAACTTTATTCCAAGGTACCACAAAATGATCCATCCACTCTTTTGCTAGCTTGGAAGATGGAATGCGACCACGCAATAACACAAAAGGTGAAACTGAGTGCAAGCATTATTAGTGGTGCATATTGCCCACAACAATTTTTCTAACTCAGATTTACAATGCAACACACTCACCTTGGACAATTGAATATTGTCTTTAATGACTCTGTTAAATCTTTCTACAAGCCCATTGCTTTTTGGGTGGTACAAGGAAGTCTTAGTGTGCCTGATGCCTAAAAATTCTAAAAAATTCTCAAATTGCTCAGATGTAAATTGACAACCATTATCCGTCAAAATTTCATCAGGAATAACTTCCCTTGCAAGAATATATTCCAACCACTTTATTCTATTGATAGTATTTGGTACTTTTACAAAATTCACTTCTGGCCATCGACTATAATAATCTATTAAAACAATGCCATATTCTAAAATACCACTCGATAAATACATTGGTCCAATTATGTCAATCGCCAGCTTACTCTGCGGCTTGTCAGGTACTTTCACAGCTTCCACAGGAGTCGGTGCTGTCACTTGGGACTTGTCACTGACAGCACAATTCATACACTCTCTAACAAAATGCTCCACACTTTTGTCAACTTGTGGCCACCAGTAGCCTTCTCTAATTCTTCTTTTCATGGCCAGCATACCAATGTGACCCTCATGAGCTAAACTTAAAACTCTTTTCCTCATATCTCGGGGTACCACTAATGACTTCGCCCGAAACAATAAGTTGTTAACTACAGACAACTCATCAAACACCTGCTTATACTTATTACTAAGATCCTCCCCAGGATTCCATTCGAACCACCCCATAATAACCCCTTGCATTACCAACTTCATTAAGTTGGTCCACCTCACACACATCTCTCCATTCTTGTTCCACTAACGCTCCATTCAGCTGATCACTTATGGAGCACACAACTAAATCTCCATCCTCACACTCTGTATTGGAGCCAGATGTGTCAGCCTCACAGGAAACAACTTTGGCTGATCTAGACAAGCAGTCTGCTAGCATATTCCCTTTCCCTAGAACATACTCGATCTTGAAATTATGTTCACACAACTTATACTGCCACTTAGCAATCCTTGAAGTGGCTTTGTCTGCACCCTTAATTGAAAATAATGGTACAAGCGGTTTATGATCAGTTCTCCCAGTGAATCGAGTGCCCCAAACATATTGTTTAAAGTGATTTATACCCCACCAACACGCCAGGGCTTCACGCTCGATTACAGAATACGTTGCTTCAGCACCTCTTAAACTTCTAGAAGCAAATACTACAACTTCTTCTTTACCTTCTCTCTTTTGCATCAAAACAGCACCTAACCCTTTCTGGCTAGCATCTGTCAAAATAATTGTATGATCTTTTGTATCAAAAGGTTTCAATGGTATGGCTTGAGCAATTTCATTTTTTATGCATTCAAACTCTCCTTTACAACACTCATCCCAAATGAGCTTGGATTTTGTTTTTTAATAAATTCCTTAAATTGAATGTCTTCTCCTAACAATTGGGTATGAACCTCGCATAAAACTCAATCTGACCCATGGAAGACCTCAACTGGTCCTTATTTTCAGGACACACAAAATCTTCAATTGCCTTCTCCAAACTGACTTTAGGTTTGATGCCCTCTGCGGACAGTTCAAATCCTAAATAATTTACTGATGTTATACCAAAGCGGCACTTGCTTGGGCTGAGAGTTACTCCCTTCATCTTCAACACATCTAGCACATGACTCAATCTCTCATCATGCTCATATATGTCCTTACCATAAATCAAAATAACATCTTGGAAAGCTTTCACGCCTTGCATATTCTTGAACATACTCTCAACAGTTCTTTGAAAGACTGCAGACGCTGAAGCTAACCCAAAAGGCATCTGTTGAAATTGAAATAAACCAAATGGTGTTATAACAGCTGTATAATGCCTAGAACTGGGAAGTAAGTTAATTTGATGATACGCAGACGTCATATCAAGTAAAGAAAATATTTTCTCATCCTTGACAGATGACAACATTTCCGATATGTTAGGTAGTGGATATTGATGGACATCTACCCAAATTTGATCATTCAAGTCACGTAAGTCCACACACATCCGTAGTGAACCATTAGCCTTATGAGCCAAAACTACAGGTTCGACCCAATCTGACAACTCAATAGGCTTGATGATGTTTTCTGTGCATAATTTGTCCAGGTCTTTTTTTAAATCATCTTTCAAAGTCAAAGGTACTTTACGTACTTTATGTACCTTTGGGTGCGCATGCTCATTGATTTCGATTTTGTGGGTAAAACCTTTGAATAAACCCACTCCACTTTTAAATATTTCCGGATACAGAAGTTCCCATTTGCTGCTCCCTCTGGTCAACACTTGCATATATTCTCTCTCTATTACAACTTGTTCAGGGTTATTCGGCTCCAACACCATTTCTAAATTGCCTTGATCAAACCATCCAAGAAGACATGCATCATGCTTGGCCACATATACTGTTCCTCGAGACACATTGCTTTTGAATTTTAGTTCAGCCTTAAACTTCCCTACTACTTCAATAGACTTCCCACCATACCCAACAGGTTGGATTTTAGAATGTGATAAGATGAATCCTTGATTCTTGAATTAATTCCATTTATCTTCACTCAACAGCGTAAATGGAGACCCTGAGTCTGCCATGACTCTTTCTTCAATACCATTAATCTTTACTAGATAAAAGGGTCTTCTTGAATTTGAAGCATTAAATTCATAAACTGGCGAGTTATCTGCACTAACAGCAAATATTTCCTCTTGTTCTTCGCTGAAAGAAGGGGAATAATTTAAATCTATATTATTCACTTTGCTTGTTTCATGTTTGCTCGACTTACTCGCCTTGCACACCCTAGCAAAGTGCCCCTTCTTCTAACACCTGGCACACACTTTGTCGATAGCTGAACAATTCCTGGCATTCTGCATATGGGATGTACTACCGCACCTTTAACACTCTGCTGGTTTACCCCCAAATTTCTTATCAGATGTATTGTTCGTAATCTGTTTATGGCTGTCCTTCTCACTTATTTTTTTATTTTTGCTGTTTACTTCGAATACATCTTGCCGCTGAAACTGATTTTTATTATCAGAAATGGCCATTTGTTACATAAATGACATAGTAGTCTCAATTCTGGTCGCTACTTCTAAGGCCTTTTATAACTTCAAATTGGGTTTGGACAATAAGGCTTCTTGCACTTTTTTATTATTTGTCTTCTCCACTAATTGATCTCTTATAATTTTCTCCTCAAATTCCTTGTATTTGCAGGAAACAGCTAAAAGTCTTAAAGCCCCCACATAACTAAATGCAGGTTCACCTTCAGCTTGAATTCTTCTCTAAAATGTGTGTCTCTCTAAGGTAACATTTTTGCACATTTGAATCTGGAATTGAAGGACTTTATTGCTGTCTCATACTCATCTTCCACACCATCTCCTTCTCCTTCTCCTCCACCTACTAATACTAATTCTTTCAGAATATATTTAAGGATTTCCCAACCTTCAGTACCGAAACAATGTCTCAAAATTGCTAATTTTCTTTTGTGAGTGAAATTTTATCCGTCCAGCGCATCCAAATATGCTTCAAAGGCTTCCTTCCATTGTTCCCAGTCAGCATCAGGTGAAGCAGAATTGGGAATGAATGGTGTGGTTGGTGAAATAGACTGATGTATGGTGTTTTGTGGCTCAACTATTATCAAATGTTATTTGACAAAGTTATGCTATGTAATAACAAGTTGAATATATGATGAATAATGACACGTCAACATTATGGTAGAAACCAAAGTTGCACCTTCCAATTGCACTTTCCAAGGTATATTTGTAATTGGTATATAAATAACGGTGTTATAATTAATAAGGTGTGTGTATCACCGATATTATTAATGATCTAATAGAACAAGAATACGCTATGAGTTGAGCGTATAAACCAACCAAAGCCCACTTCAAAATGGCATCCAATGAGGGTGTGCGTGTCACCATGACACACAGAGCCGTACTACCAACTTAAAATGGCCGCTGATGCGTGCCATAATGTAGAGGTGAGGCCGCTGCCAGCTTAATGCGCAACCGCAATGCCGCTGCGTGCCAAAGTGTAGAGACAAGTGTGCTGAGAGTTCAATGCGCACCCGCAACTACATAATAGGCACTCCCCTGCAGGAATGAATGAAGCGCGCATGAAACTGGCCTCATCATCACCTGTCACTGTCACCAGATTTCCCCGTCGTTCCAAAACCCTGCTCCCCCCTGCATTCTCATTCCAAGAACAACTCTCGGCACGAGAGAACAACACAAGAATGCAGCTTATACAAAATGACATTACTGACACACAAGAATACGACCCAACACTATGCCAGTGTCTCAGGCAGTCCAAGCAGTCCAAGCAGTCCTTAGCTAATCCAGCAATGGATAAAGCATTTATGATGTATTAGCTGCTGCCAATCTGTGCGTTTTTCTGAGGGGTGAGTACTAATACCACACAGGCATAAAACCCATTCTCAGAACTGGGATGAGTCTAAAAAACTCATTCTACAATAGATAGTACATGCATTGCTGGGGAACATGCTGTCATTCTGAGCAACCATACATTCACTTTTTGTGCAACAACTGTTAAGCTATTGATAGCATTTTAGAGTGGGCAGTGTCATGAAATGACACAATCATATTTCCTTGCTATATTTTGCTTGAAGGAGCAAGACTAAAAGATTCACATCACTCCTCTCCTCTCCAAGTGAAAGATTTTGTAAACCGTGTGTGTGCTGTAAGATTCTGTAAACTGAGTGTGCTGCAAGATTTTGTAAACTGTGTGTGCTGTAAGATTTTACAAATTTACTCAATTGGCAAGCGCTAGCAACTAGGCTCCCTTTCCAGTCAAACGCCAAAGACTCAATATTGGTTTAATATTCTAGGACACAAAAGGCCTTGGCCCTCTCCAAACCCCCGACACCTGATAAAATCCAACTTAGAGTCATAATTTATCAGGTGCAATACCTATCATCCAGTGATGAGGGTTTTTTCGGAATAACGTGTCGATTTTGGTATTTATCACACCAAATCCACAAGTCCCTGTAAGTACCAGGCATTTTCCCTCCAATAAAAATCAGGGTTTTTGACCAGATAATATTTATCACAAAACATGTCATGTGTGGTAGTAGCTGTTACCACACAGTTCATGACTAAACCGGACTGCTCTTGATGAGGGCCTTTGATGTACAATCTAAGGCTCTGTAATATCTGCATATACACTTAAAGCCATTAGTTGGGGGAAAGTTAAAGTTGTGACTTCCCAAACAAAAAAAAGCAGTGAGACAGCAGGTCACTGATGATGTCACGAATGACATAATTGATTATGCCTATACTTTAACTGTAGATTTATAGATGTCATTGATCATGACAACAATTATAATGTTATCACTAAGGTCATCAATTATGTGTTCTCTGATGGAATCTGTTTTTATAGATAATAAGTGTAGCTGTATTGAATCCATGAAAATACATTCCCACTTAGACGTTGATTGCAAAAGGTAGACTACAGTTCCATTTTCAACATACAAATGTCACCATATTAGATACTTTTAGAAACAATTCTGAATTACTAATGTCAGCCACAGGATCTGGTGAAGGGGAATTGGCTATTGTTTCTGCGATGACAAAGACCAGGCTCTGTGCCCACACCTGCAAAATGAGGGTAAATGCAGGGTCTGGCCAGTGCCCAGATCTCATGCTCAATCTGACTGCACACAGCAGAAGGATGCGCACATGGGGGTATGGCCCCACTTAGGCCAAACACTGGGCCTGATTCAAGGGGGAAGAGAATCACATTTCAGTAAGCAAAAGTAGTATAACACCACAATTCAACAATAAGACAGTAACCATTGGCAAGGCCAGTAGGCTTCTGCTCCAAAATGCTTTTTTAGCAATCGCATGCCTGCATATGTGTGATGACTCATATGCATGCATGTGCTGGCTATTTTTGAATGAGATTAAAGAAAAACAAACACAAGATGGCAGCCAGAATCATGGTGCATGTACATTCTTGCATTGTGATCCATGAGCCACGATGTGTGTATTGTGATGTGTGCATGTGCATGCATTGGGACACTGGTGGACATTTCTACTTAGCCAATCTTATATGGTAGACATCCATGTTAGATCTGTAAATGTCTGTCTGAAAAAAAATAAGAGGAAGATAAGTTGCATGCAGCATGGCAAACGTTGCCTGGCAGCGCTTTGCCAGTGCTGGATGCCCTTAAAACAATTTTTTTTTTTAATTCAAGCAGGTAGTTCGTAGTAGGTGTGATGAAAAGAGTTGGTGAACAGAGAGGGTGAGAGGATATTTTAAACAAGCATTGGCAAAGCCAATAGATCTCTCCTATACAAGAATTATTGGCTTGGCAATGTGTTTTTGTCATGCTTTACACCTGTGTGGCTGCTCTTCAGCATGGCTAAAAGTTAGTGATGTGAAGTGTCATAGAGTGGAGTGGGGGAATGGTATCGTAGAGTAGATTTGTTGGAGCACAGTGTCGTAGAGTGGAGTAAGGGGAGTAGAATGTCATAGAGTTGAATAGAGGGGAGTAGGGTTCAGTGGTTCGGTGGCAGAGAATGTCTTAGAGTGCAGTGCTGTAGAGTGAAATGGTGTAGAGTGAAGGGGACTGGGGTGGAATAGTGTGGAGTGGGTTGAGACAGTGAGCTGGATTGGATTGGATTAGAGTGGGGCAGATTGGATTGTGGTAGTGTATGGTGGATTGAGTGGAATGGGTGGATTTAAATGGGTTGGGGTGGTTGGATTGAGGTGAATTTGAGTGGGGTGGATTAGATTAGATTGAGGTTGGTGGATTGAAATGGAGTGATAGGACTGGAGAGGGTGGACTGAACTGGGTAAAGTGGAGTAAATTGGATTGGAATGAAGTGGGGCAGATTGGAGTGGAGTGTGGTGGATTGGAGTGGAGTGTGTTAGAGTGGGGTTAGATTGGAGTTGAGTGCCTTGGACAGGATGCTTTGGATGGGGTGGATTGGATTGGAGTGGGGTGGATTGAAGTGGGGTGGACTGGATGGGTGGACTAGATGGAGTGAATTGGATTGGAGTGGGGTGGATTGAATTAGGGTGGGGCGGATTTGGGTGGAGTGGACTTCAGTGAGGTAAAGTGGGGTGGCGTGGGGTTTATTTGATCGAATTGGGGTGGAATGGATTGGGGTGGATTGGGTTGAGTTAAATTGGACTGGGCTGTGGTGGATTGAAGTGGAGTGGATAGGTTTAGGGTGGATTGGAGTGGAGTGGGGTGAGTAGGATTAAATGAGGTGGATTTGGGTTGGAGTCAGTGGACCGAAGTGGGGTGGAAAAGAGAGGGGTGGAATGGAATGGTGGATTGGATTGGAGTGGGTGAGGTGAGGTGAATGGAAGTGGGGTGGTATGGATTGGTGTGGGATGGATTGGACTGGAGTGTGGTGGATTGGACGGGAGTGGGGTGGACTGGAGTGGAGTGGAGTGGATTGTGGTGGATTGAATTGAAGGGGTGGATTGAGGTGGATTAGGGTGAGTGTATTGGATTGATGTGAGGTGGATTGGACTGGAGTGGGGCAGATTGGATTGGGCTGGATGGAGGTGGATTGGATTGGTGTGTGGTGGATTTGATTGGAGTGAGGTGGATTGGAATGGAGTGGGGTAGATTGGAGTGGGACAGATTGGAGTGGGGCAGATTTGTTTAGATGGGAGTAGGGGCAGATTGGATTGGATTGCAGCGGGGAGATTGGGTGAGGTACATTGTTTTGAATTGGAATGGGGCAGATTGTTTTGGACTGGAGTGGGGCAGATTGAATTGGGGTAGATCGTATTGGAGTGAGGCAGATTTTGGGGATTTGAGTGAGGCATATTGCTTTGGATTGGAGTGGGGCAGTTAATTTTGAATTAGAGTCCGGCAGGGTATTTTGGATTGGAGTGGGCAGATTTGTTTGGATTAGAGTGTGGTAGATTGTGGTGGATTGGATTGGAGTGGAGTTAATTGTGGTGAAGTGGGGCAGATTGAATGGGGGTGAGGGACTGGATTAGAGTGGGGTGGATTGGAGTGGGGCAGATTGGAGTGGGGCTGATTGAAGTTGGGCAGATTGGAGTGAAGCGGACTGGAGTTGGGCAGATTGATTTGGACTGGAATGAGGCAGATTGGAGTGGATTGGAGTGGGGCAAATCATTTTGGATTGCAGTGGGGCATATTGGAGTGGGGCAAATTGGTTTGGATTGGAGTGTGACAGAGTGTTTTGGATTGGAGTGTGGCAGGTCGGAGTGGGACAAATTGGAGTGGGGCAGAGGTTTTGGATTGGAGTGGGACAGATTGTTTTGGATTGGAGTGGGGTGTATTGGAGTGGGCAGATTGTTTTGGTTTGGTGTGGGGCAGACTGAAGTGGGGCCGACCAGAATGGGAAATATTGTTTTGGACTTGAGTGGGGCAGATTGTTTTGGAATGAGTGGGACAGATTGGACTAGGGCAAATTTGAGTGGGCAGATTGTTTTTGATTGGAGTGGGTCAGATTGGAGTGGGTCAGATTAGAGTGGGGTAGATTGTTTTATATTGGAATCGGGCAGATTGTGTTAGATTAGAGTGGGACAGATTGTGTTAGATTAGCTTGGGGCAGATTTGTTTTATATTGGAGTGGGGCAGATTGTGTTAGATTAGAGTGGGACAGATTGTTTTAGATTAGCTTGGGGCAGATTGTTTTCGAGTGGATTGGGGCAGATTGATTTGGATTGGAGTGGTGCAGATAGTTTTTATAGGAGTACGACAGATTATTTTGGATTGGAGTGGCGTGGGTCAGATTGTTTTGGATTGGAGTGGGGCAGACTTCATTGGGGCAGATTTGAGTGGGGCAGATTGATTTGGTTTGGTTGAGGCAGATTGTAGTGGACAGATTGTTTTGGCTTGGAATGGGGCAGATTGCTTTGGATTGGTATAGGCAGATTGTTTTGGATTGGAGTTGGGCATATTGTTTTGGATTGGAGTGGGGAAGATTGTTTTGGATTAGTATGGGCCAGATAGGAGTGTGGCAGATTGTTTTTGGAATAAAGAGTGGCAGACTGTTTTAGATTGAAGTGGTGCAGATTGTTTTTATTGCACTGGGCAGATTCATTTGGATTGGAGTGGGGCAGCTTGTTTTATACTGGAGTGGGGTAGATTGGAGTGGGATAGATTGTTTTAGATTGGAGTGGGGCAGATTGTCCTAGAATTGTGTAGGGCAGATTGGTGTGGAGAAGATTGTTTTTGATTGGAGTGGGGGGATTGCCTTGGATTGGAGTGGTGCAGATTGTTTTTGATTGGAGTTGAGCAGATTGGAGTGGGGAAGATGGGGCAGATTTGAGTGTGGTAGGTTGGGAGGGTTGGAGTGTGGTGGATTGGAGTGGACTGCAGTAAGTGGTTTGGATTAGAGTTGGGTGGATTAAATTGAGTGGGGAGGATTGGATTGAGTCCGGTGGATTAGTGTGGGTGAGGTGTAGTGAAGTGACGTGGATCGAAGTGAGGCAGATTGGATTGGAGTCGGGTGGATTGGGGTGTACTGCATGATTAGTGTTAAAGCATCATTTCGGAAATTACACATATGAAAGAAACAATGTTGCTTTGCAATATTTATAACAAGATAATCGCATTCTTTTGAGAACAGTGCACACATGCAAAAACAGAAATGAAAGCAAAGAGGACGTGGCAAAATAAAAGAAAAAGTTAACTATAGAAAAGAAAACTTTTTGGGGGTTGTCGTATTGGGGTGTTTTTGCTAGTCACACACCTGTTTGTAGGGCTCTAGAAATTAAAAAGAAGTCTCTCAATCATATCTGGAGCAGTGGACAGGCACTGATTAAGTTGAATCAATCAGTGCTTAGTCCCTACTCCTCAGACAGGAATGGAAATTATGCTAGTTCTACAGTGACCAATTATGAAGCTGTAAAGACGAGTGGTACGTGAGCCAACAAATGGTAAGTAACGGATGGGCTCGAAGCCTACTGTTAGATTACAATAGTCTTGAAGAGACAGGGAATGCTCTGTCTAGCCGAGACCAAAAAATGAGAAAGTGAGGGCTGGGAGAGCAACACGAACAGTAAGGGTGTGGGGAAAGTTAAAGGAAGAAGTAGCACAAGAAAACACATACACCTACGTTGACTGCTAGCAGAAAAAAGAAAAAGTAGATTTTTGAATGAAGCGTGTCAGCAGGGAAGGATACAAGTCACCCAATCAGAACCCTGTGAAAACAAACTGTTACCGGTAAGAACATACACTTGAATAAAGAGAAAAAATTGTTAATCCGGAGCAAGGAAGGGAGATACAAAATAAAGCCATGCAATCATGAGCTGAACTAAGGCTGACTATATTAGCATTGGAAACAAATGTCTGACCAACGGGACAAAAGTCATATAGGGCCAAATGTAGCAAAGAGGTTTTTCCCATTCTGTGTCAATGAGAAAATGTGTTCGTACATATGGCCCATAGTGTCTACAATTGACATTTTTCAGATAATTCTAACACGTGACGCAAACAAACATAAGAATGAGTAATATGTTACATCACAAAGAATAGGATTAGTGATTAATTTTGCCAGGTTCCTGCTCACCCCTGTTTCTCGGGGTCTGGGTGCAGGGCGTTGCCATTAGCCAGGCCTTTTGTTGAGCACCCTTTTGAACACATATCGTCCATCAGCATTGCTTTCATTTTAGTCCAGAGCAGATTTAAAGACAGACTTTGCTATCTGTGTGCAATTGTTACAGCAATAACATTTTAGTTTCATAATCAGTTTAGTTTCAGTCTAGAAGGTGCTCAAATTAAGATTGGTAGGGATGCAATATTTTTTATCAGTTTTATTCTTTATGAACGTAGCTTCACCCTGTTGGCTGTTCATAGTGATGTCAATGATGATGTCAATGGTGAAGTGGTAGATGCTGTCATGAGTGATGTCATCAATGAGGTCGGTGAGATCATGAGCTGATTGTGGGAGACTCATGCTTTCCGTTCTCGGTATAAACAGTGAATTTCAGTGCTTTTCATTTTTTACTTCACTTCAAATGGCGTTGGTTAAGAGAACGTTTCCTTTTTAGGGTCGAGCCTGCGTTGCATGCGCTCGTGCATGCGTTTCGCAGCGAGACTCTTTTGTATTTAGAAAAAGGCTCGGAGCCCTGTCAACTTCACGTCAGTGTTTTTTATTGGTTCGTGGGCTTCCCTAATAAAATCTGCTTGCTTTCATTAGTCGAAGGCACGCATATGTCATGCCTTTTCCGGTGGCTAGCCCTCCTCCAGCGCAGCGACCAAGTACAGAAAACATGCGAGGCTCGCTGTTTTCCATCGGGCTCGTGGTCTTTTTTTTCTCTAATTTACGAGCGCGATCTCGCTTGGCAGAAGTCGAGCGCTTCACATACTTGATTTCACTTTTTCGGGTTATGTACATAAATGCACTTTTGCCCGATAGGTGAAAAGTCGGGGTAGGAGTTTATAACGCGATCAGCTCTAACATGAGCAAACGCGAGACCCGATGCATTGTAAATGTTTGTTTTAACAGTTGTTTGTCTTCTGAGTACTCAACTACAATACTCCTGCAACTACGTTTTTTCCAGTGACTAGATCTGCTAGTAGAGATATGCAGGTCACACACTACGAACATCAACATATCAGTCTTGATGTGTATTTCTTGGGGAGCCCCGCAAGAGACAATTATTAGCGAACAGCAGCAGGGGGAGTATGGGATCAGTCAGGGGTGGGACATCCCTTCACCCAGAGCCCTGGTGGTACATGCTATGGCAGTGAATATGTAGTTTAGCATTTCTTTTCCGCTTTGAAGTTGAATCTTGAAAGTCCCGTCACTGGTCTGTTTCTCCAAATCTTAAAATGCTGCCAATTGTCAACCAAGAAAACAAAGAGCTGCAAAGACATTCACGCAAATTGGATAATTTGTCGACGCTGATCTGAAATTACACTTTCAGGATTCTGAGAGGGTGACCTCATACAACAAGCGGCTCTTCATCGTCTGACGGCCAGCGAGGCTACCCCAGGTCTCGCGCTCACACAATGGCGGCCTTTGAGTCTTTACTGGGGTTATATATAGAGGTCCCCAAATCAGGGCTGGCGCAGACAAAACCTCCTCATTCCTCAAGCAAATAATTCAAATTCTAATTAGATTTCATTTATCAGTCTGGAGCCTCGCGCTGTCTAACAGACTGTGCTCCTCGAATAGTGCAAATAAAAGTGGCATGACTTAAGTTTAATACATTGAACAGGAAATTAAATACAATTTTGAGACTTTGCAAGGCAGACGATGATTTTAAATAGAAAGGATGCAGGAAGATAAGAGGACGAAATAGAGGAGTCCAGTTGGAAAATAAAATGCCTCCATTTCCGAATTACATCGTGAATTAAAATGTACATTAATGTATTTTATTTTTAAATTTATTTTTACAGCAAGAGAAGCTAAAACAAAAAATGTCAGAAAAACTTACATTCAATTAAACAGAGGATATTTATGTAGAATTCAATACCGACTTTTAAGTAGGGCTTTCCCTGAATTTCAAAATATAAGTAATACAGTCAAGAGTAACCTTTGTGCACCGGAACACTGAGAGAGACATCGTAAGGCACTTAGGGCCAGATGTACGAAAAAAGCAATTTGCGACTTGCAAATTGCGAGTCCCTGCGACTCGCAATTTGCAACTCGCAAATTGCTATGCAGTACGGTGTCTCAGACACCGACTGCAACTCGCAATGGGGTCGCAATGACCCACCTCATGAATATTCATGAGGTGGGTCGCAAATTGCGGCCCCATTGCGAGTATAGGCACTCGCTAACATGGAGGCCTGCTGACGTCAGCAGGCCTCCATGTTAGCGACCTGCTTGTCAATAAAGCAGGTTTTTTTTTTTTTAAAGTGTAGCCCGTTTTCCCTAAGGGAAAACGAGCTGCACTTTAAAAAAATCCGAAACCTTTAGTTTCGGTTTTTCAGGGCAGGGAGTGGACCCTTGGACCACTCCCTGCCCTGAAAAATTAATATCTGGTCCAGCCACAAAGGGGAAGGGGACCCATGGGGACCCCTTCCCGTTTGCGACTGGGTTACCATCCACTTCAAGTGGATGGTAACTGCGAGTCCATTTGCGGCCGCTTTCGCGGCCGCAAATGGAATTGCATACCAGTGCGAGTCGCTAATAGGAAGGGAACACCCCTTCCTATTAGCGAATCTGAAATGCATTTTGCGAGTCGGATCCGACTCGCAAAATGCATTTCTGCATAGCAAACCCACGTTTGCGAGTCGCAAACGGCGATTTTCGCCGTTTGCGACTCGCAAACGGGTTGCTACATCTGGCCCTTAGGGCCGAATTTAAGAAAAGTAGTTCTGCATCCAATGCAGCGCACTTTACTTGCGCCCCTTAGTTCCCCCCCCCACCGCCACCACGTGTGTGCCATGTTTAATATACAGCGCACCATGACACAAGGTTGGGGCAATAGCATTAAAATTGTTGACGCTATTAATGTACTATGCAGGATCAGTGCCAAAATGTTGGCGCTAATCCTGCACAATACATAAGGGCCCATTGAAAACAATGGTATGTCCCTTTTTAATGCCTGCTCTGTGCAGGCGTTAAAATCAGCCACTAAAAACGGAGCAGTGGAATCTCTGAGATTCACACTGCAACATTTTTGCGGTCCTCCTAATGGAGGAATGCCCCCTTACATACATTATGCCTGGTGCAGGCATAATCTGGCGGAAGGGGTTACAAACTGGCGTAATGCATGCATTGCGGCACTTTGTAAATATGGTGCAGCAAATTTAGTCCTGTTGGGCCACATTAACGTCATAAAAAAATGACACTAATGTTGCGCAAGGAGGCGCTATGCCCTCTTTAATCTGGGACTTAATTTCAAGGCTTTGCCCTAGTCTCCCATTCTTCGTTCTTAGTTCCAAATTGAGTAATCTCTCCCCTTCTGGGCTTAGCTATTCGACACTTGCACCCCAGCCACCATTTGCCCTACCTTTAAGAAACAAAAAAAATTGAGTTAAAGTGTTATAGATCTGATATTACTTCCTCCTAATTACGTTTATGATTGCGTTCAGTTCAACTTTGATTAACTACAGATGGCTTCGTTTCCAGCTACTTCCTAGGGAGACGGGAGATCACAGCACAAAGTGTCTCGGCTATGATTGGTGATTTTGTGTTGGACTGTGATCGGAGGGTAAAATCAAATCAGACAACGCTCGAGGGAATTCCTACTACAAAATCTTATTGCCCAGGGAGATGTGCGTCTCCATATTTGATGGCATGCAGCCTATGAATGCCGGCAGTGTTCCTAAGCATGCCTTCCTTGAATATATAGTGGGTAACTTGTTGAATGCGCAACAGAGAGCGAGAGTCATGTATCTACATATTTATTTAGACATTTTATGAAGTGCTTCATGCCAGATACATTTTAAGGAATGAGCAAAATGGGCAATTGTCCAGAACCCCACCATCCTATTGCCCCTCCTGGGAAATTGACCTTTCACCTACTCTCTTTATCTATTTCAAAGTCCCCTGCTACTCTCTGCCTACCTCTAAGTCTCACTTGGCTTTCCTTAACGTGTGCCACCCTTAGGTGGCACACCTCAGGGCCCTGACATGACATATTTAAACTGTCATACGTTTGGAAGTTTAATTCCATATTGTTTGCCATCATAGAGGATTTAATTAGCAGAAAAACGTGCAATACAATTAATTCCAAGTATAGCTCTTGATGACACTGCTTCATGTCACATCAGCCACGAAAGAGGGCTGGAACTGAACAGAAAAAGATACAGTGATACTTTTTGAAAACCTGTCCATTCCCCATCCCATACTGGAAGTGAAATTGCTGCATCCCTTGGTTGGCATAACTATCTAACCATTCCCACAGTGGAAAGGCTTTCTTTTTCATGCTTTTGCCAGCGAGACGCTTTAGGTATTAGAAAAGGGCTCGGAGCCCTGTCAACGTCACGTTAGTGTCTTTCATTGGCAAGTTGGCTTGCCTGTTAGAATCCGCTTCTTTTGATTAGTGGAAGGCACGCATACGTCATGCCTTTCCGGTGGTTAGCCCTCCTCAGGCGCAGCGACCAAGTAAAGAAAACATGCGAGGCTCGCTGGGTTTGTAGACTACTTTTTCTCTATTTTCGCAGTGCGATCTCGCTGGGCAGAAGTCGAGCGCTTCGCATACTATCGACCTTGTTACACAGTTAATTGTACTTTTGCCAGTTACGTTCATAATTGCACTTTTGCCGATAGGTATTATTACGTGTGAACTGTAGCAGCGCAATTGCGCTGTTTTTTTCTTTTAACCCCTTCACTGCGGGCGTCGGCCACTGGCCGACGCCCGCACTACCTCCCTGGTGCGGGTCACGACCAGTGGCCGACACCAGGGAGGGGGTTAATAAATCCTCGAGTGCGTTGCACCCGAGGATTTTTTATTTTTTTTCTATCCCCGGGAGACACGGAAGCTTCCGTGTCTCCCCCCACCCGCCCCTTTGTGATGTCAGCGCGCCGCGAGGCGTGCTGACGTAACAAAGTTGATTTCCCCATCGGAGCAGGAAGCAGCCTTGCGGCCGCTTCCTGCTCCATTGGGAAAATCGGCCTTCCCCACGTTCGGGAAGGCCTCGTGAGAAAGGGGAGAGTCTCCCCTTTCTTACGAGGCCTTCCTGAAAGTGTTTCCTGGCCCCCGCGATCGGAGACCAGGAAACACTTTCAGGAAGGCCTCGTAAGAAAGGGGAGACTCTCCCCTTTCTCACGAGGCCTTCCTGAAAGTGTTTCCTGGCCCCCGGTCGCAGCTGTGCTGCGACCGGGGGCCAGGAAACACTTTCAGGTTTCCTGGCCCCCGATCGCAGCACAGCTGCGATCGGGGGGCCAGGAAACAGTTTCAGAAGGCCTTGTAAGAAAGGGGAGTATCTCCCCTTTCTTACGAGGCCTTCTGAAACTGTTTCCTGGCCCCCGATCGCAGCACAGCTGCGATCGGGGGCCAGGAAACACCACTAGACGCCAGGGATTTCACTTGGGGGGGTCGGCCCCCTCGGAAAACGGGCCACCCCGCCCCCCCCTCAGGGCATATTTTTTTTTTAAAAAGGTTTGTCCCCCCCCCCCCCCAGGGGAGACATTATTTTTTTTGTTTAAAAAATAAAAAATAAAAAAAATAAATGGACAGAGGGTCGCCCGTGGCAGGGCGACGCCCTGTGGGGGCGATACTTTTTTTTAGTTGTTGTAGGGTTCCCCTGGGGGCCATTTTGGCCCCCAAGGAAACCATACAACAACTAAAAAAAATAGATCTATATATATATAGATCTATATATATAGATAGATATATCTATAGATATATCTATGTACATGGATATATCTATAGATACATCTATAGATATTTATAGATATATGTATATATATATATATATAGATCTATCTATAGATATATCTATGTAGATATATCTATATCTATATATATATATATATATATAAATCACTTTTGTCAATATGTGTGTGGTTTCCCTGGGGGCTGCAATCGGCCCCCAGGAAAACCAGACCCACATATAAAAGTGATATATATATGTATATATATATATAGATTTGCCGCCAGTTGTCTTGCAGTTGCAGCTTGCGTCTTCAAAGCAATGCATATACTTCAACTGACGCTTTTCAACTGTAGCTTTTAGGCAGCAATAAAAAAGTCAAGTAAGTATTGTGACTATGTTTCTGCTACAAAAGGGTCAGACTTGTCTAGTGGCAGTTTTAATGCCATAAAGAAGCGCAGAAGGTTTATATGCCTACTGCAAAGAGCAAATCTGTATTTTATGTAAATAGCTGAGTACATTAGTAAAGTCAGCCATTACCTGCGCTATATTACCAATGAAATGTATGTGCGGGTGGAGGGCGGCTATGGAGAGATGAAGGGCACTTTTGCTGGGTGGTAATGAGGGAATCCGAGGAGGAGGGAGTGGGAGCACCAATAATGATTGTTGGACTGGGCGCAGGAGGTGCTAAAGACTGTGACGAATGGTATGTGACAAGGTGTTTTTTGAGTGTCTTGAAAGAATGTGCTGATTGAGGGAAGAAGCGCAGGTAAGGTGGCCTCTACTGTTGCACGTATCTCACACACACCATCGATTTTGTGACTGTCTACGTAGGCTAGTGTTTTAGAGCAACAGTTTAGCCAATAGCAGAGATGGCATCTTGATGGATGACAGCTGCCGGCACTCGGGTTATAGAGGACAGCTCTGACATAGGATCAGAGACTGAGACATCAGATACTGAGACAGCATCTGAGGGATAGGACAATGGCGCAGACTCTGGGAGTGATTTTTCAGTCGGAGGAGTCCCATTCGATAACTCCTCTTCCAGTACATTATGAGGGAGGTGATGAGGACAGTCCTGCTGTCCCTTCGCAAGCAGTTTGTGCAACTGGGTAATAGTGGGTTAGCCCAACCCAGAGAGCAGGTGAATGCGGCGGCAAGCAGAGAGAGAGAGTGCTCTCTTGGGAGCTCCCCAATTTAGTTCAGCCCCAAATTCCACTGCCCAAATCGTATTGTGGAGACATCAAAATTATCTATGGCAAAACAAACTGGTTTTGTAAGGCAGGCTCCTGTGTTTTTGTTCCTCGGTTCGGCGGCCATATAGAGAAACACACTAAACCCACACATTTCTGGAAACTAGACATTCGGGGGAGTCCACAGAGGTGTGACTTGTGTGGATTCCCCAAAGTTTTCTCACCCAGAATACCCTGCAAAGCTGAAATGTTGAATAAAAACTCTATTTTTCTCGCATTTCTGTCACACAAACTACAGGAATATGCTGGGATCCACAAAATTCCTACCACCCAGTGACTCCTCACCTGTCCTGATAAAAATACTACCCCACTTGAGTGCCTACACCTAGTGCCTGCGTCAGGAATGGATCACCCCAGGGTCAACAGCTGCCTCATGTAAGGACCAACATTGACCGTTGTGTGATCTATTCCTGTCGCGGGCACCAGGCCTACTCACACAAGTGAAGTACCGTTTTTATCGGGAGACTTGGGGGAATGCTGGGTGGAAGGAAATTTGTGGCTCCTCTCAGATTCCAGAACGTTCTGTCACCGAAATGAGAGGAAAAAGTGTTTTTTTGGCCAAAGCTTGATGTTTGCAAAGGATTCTGGGTAACAGAACCTGGTCAGAGCCCCACAAGTCACCCCATCTTGGATTCCCCTGGGTTTCTAGTTTTCAAAAATGCGCTGGTTTGCTAGGTTTCCCCAGGTGTCGGCTGAGCTAGAGGCCAAAATCCACAAGTAGTCACTGTTTTCTATGAAAAAATGTGATGTGTCCACGTTGTGTTTTGGGGCACTTCCTGTCGCGGGCACTAGCCCTACCCACACAAGTGAGGTATCATTTTTATCTGGAGACTTGGGGGAGCGCTGGGTGGAAGGAAATTTGTGGCTCCTCTCAGATTCCAGAACTTTCTGTCACCGAAATGTGAGGAAAACGTGTTATTTTAGCCACATTTTGAGGTTTGCAAAGGATTCTGGGTAACAGAACCTGGTCAGAGCCCCACAAGTCACCCCATCTTGGATTCCCCTAGGTCTCTAGTTTTAAAAAATGCATAGGTTTAGTAGGTTTCCCTATGTGCCGGCTGAGCTAGAGGCCAAAATCTACAGGTAGGCACTTTGCAAAAAATAGCTCTGTTTTCTGTCAAAAAATGGGATGTGTCCATGTTATGTTTTGGGGCATTTCCTGTTGCGGGCGCTAGGCCTACCCACACAAGTGAGGTATCATTTGTATCGGGAGACTTGGGGGAACGCTGGGTGGGAGGAAATTTGTGGCTCTTCTCAGATTTCAGAACTTTCTGTCACTGACATTTGAGGAAAACGTGTTTTTTTAGCCACGTTTTGAGGTTTGCAAAGGATTCTGGGTAACAGAACCTGGTCAGAGCCCCACAAGTCACCCCATCTTGGATTCCCCTAGGTCTCTAGTTTTAAAAAATGCACAGGTTTGGTAGGTTTCCCTATGTGCCGGCTGAGCTAGAGGCCAAAATCTACAGGTAAGCACTTTGCAAAAAACAGCTCTGTTTTCTGTCAAAAAATGGGATGTGTCCATGTTGTGTTTTGGGGCAATTCCTGTTGCGGGCGCTAGGCCTACCCACACAAGTGAGGTATCATTTTTATCGGGAGACTTGGGGGAACGCTGGGTGGAAGGGAATTTGTGGCTCATCTCAGATTTCTGAACTTTCTGTCACTGAAATGTGAGGAAAACGTGTTTTTTTAGCCACGTTTTGAGGTTTGCAAAGGATTCTGGGTAACATAACCTGGTCAGAGCCCCACAAGTCACCCCATCTTGGATTCCCCTAGGTCTCTAGTTTTCACAAATGCACAGGTTTGGTAGGTTTCCCTATGTTCCGGCTGAGCTAGAGGCCAAAATCTACAGGTAGGCACTTTGCAAAAAACAGCTCTGTTTTCTGTCAAAAAATGGGATGTGTTCACGTTGTGTTTTGGGGCATTTCCTGTCGCGGGCACTAGACCTACCCACACAAGTGAGGTATCATTTTTATCGGGAGACTTGGGGAAACATAGAATAGCAAAACAAGTGTTATTGCCTCTCATCTTTCTCCACATTTTTTCCTTCCAAATATAAGAGAGTGTGTAAAAAAGACGTCTATTTGAGAAATGCCCTGCAATTCACATGCTAGTATGGGCACCCCGGAATTCAGAGATGTTCAAATAACCACTGCTCCTCAAAACCTTATCTTGAGCCCATTTTGGAAATGCAAAGGTTTTCTTGATACCTATTTTTCACTCTTCATATTTCAGCAAATGAACTGCTGTATACCCAGTATAGAATGAAAACCAACTGCAGGGTGCAGCTCATTTATTGGATCTGGGTACCTAGGGTTCTTGATGAACCTACAAGCCCTTTATATCCCCGCAACCAGAAGAGTCCAGCAGACAAAAACTGTATATTGCTTTCAGAAATCTGACATCGCAGGAAAAAGTTACAGAGTAAAACATAAAGAAAAATGGCTGTTGTTTTCAGCTCAATTTCAATATTTTTTTATTTCAGCTGTTATTTTCTGTAGGAAAACCTTGTAGGATCTACACAAATGACCCCTTGCTGAATTCAGAATTTTGTCTAGTTTTCAGAAATGTTTAGCCTTCCGGGATCCAGCATTGGTTTCACACCCATTCCTGTCCCTAACTGGAAGGAGGCTGAAAGCACCAAAAATAGTAAAAATGGGGTATGTCCCAGTAAAATGCCAAATTTGTGTTGAAAAATGTGGTTTTCTGATTCAAGTCTGCCCGTTCCTGAAGGGTGGGTCAGCACCAGAAACCCTTTGTTGATGGCATTTTCAGGGAAAAAACCACAAGCCTTCTTCGGCAGCCCTGTTTTCCCATTTTTTTGGAAAAAACGAAATGTTCACTGTATTTTGGCTAATTTCTTGGTCTCCTCCAGGGGAAACCACAAACTCTGGGTACCATTAGAATCCCTAGGATGTTGGAAAAAAAGGACGCAAATTGGGCGTGGATAGCTTATGTGGACAAAAAGTTATGAAGGCCTAAGCTCGAACTACCCCAAATAGCCAAAAAAGGGCTCAGCACTGGGGGGGGGGGGGGGGGGAAAGGCCCAGCAGCTAAGAGGTTAATGCAAGAAAAATCCGGTTAGGTGTTTACAACTGTGAACAGCTGTAACTCCGACAAATGCGAGACCCTAGTGCATTGCAAATGCTTGTTCTTTTTTGCAGCTTTTAAACATTACGAACTCAACCTGAAAGCACTGGAGTGTTTTACATGAGCAACAGTTACTTACACAAAGTCACATTATTTTCTTTTTTTTAGGCACAGAGAGATTGAGTGATTTGCTCAGAATCACAGAATGATGAGCTGATGCCGAGACTTGCACCTAGTTCTCCTGTTTCAAAATAAGCAGCTCTGACCGCAATGCTACATCTTCTCCCCAGCTTTGTATCAGGGTTTGGGAAAGCCCACTAATATACGTGTTTGTGGGCATTCCCAAACATCACCTGGCAAACTATGGGGGTTATTTACAAAAGGTCTGCACCACTGAAGCTTCACTTTTTTAGATGCGACAGTGGCGCAGGCTTCTCAATCATATCTTTGAAGTGATGCAAAGCCACCCTGCATGGCTTTGCATGGCCTCATAGATATGGAGTAAGGTAAGTGCTTTGCCTTACTCTGCATCAAGGAGGCATTCCAAGGGCGTTGCAGTGGGTGTTCCTATGCAACACCCATGGATTTTGACGCTGCCCCAGATTTAATCACGTAAACGTAAGGCCGCGCGAAATCTTCACGCCTCCCCCAGATCAGGCGCAACAAGGAGAAATTTTTCATTTCTCCTAATTTTTTCCTCTTTCCAATGTGTGCTGCATCCTGCAGCACACATAGAACAAGATAAATGCCTCCATGGTTTGTTTTTGTGCAGGAAGGTGTTCCTTCTTACACAAAAGCAATCTTACCAACAACACAGACAAACTTGCACCATTGTGCAAGGGGGCCTGCATTGGAGCTAGGCACCAAACTGTGTACAGGCTAAAAGGACAGGAATTCACCGTATCTCGTAAACGGTGCATTCCTGCACTTTCGATTTGGCCTAGGGCAGCACAGCAAAAAGACTTGCGGTGCTGTTCTGTGCTAAATCTTTGTAAATGAGGCCACTAGTCTCTAAACATCTACTTCCCACCACTTGGGTGGGATTTACTATTGCAGATTTTTCCACAGTTGAGAAATCCGAAGAATCAGATGCATTGATGCCTGCCAGGAACCCCTTTGTGAATTTCTTGCACAGGTAAATGAGGTATTTTCGGTCTTAAATATCTGTTTACTTTTACAAATACCTTGGTGGCTCGGCTCTAATGTGGGCGAGCACCTTGGTTTGATGCGGTTATTACATAATTCCCTTTCACACTTATAGACGTTAGCTGATGTGAAGGAAACCTCAATTAGACTAGAAGTGCCACTGAAAGAAATCCACAGTTTTGTGGATAATACAAATGTTTTTTCTGGGGTGCAACAAAAAGTGACCATCACCATATATTAACGAGATATTATGGGTGAAGTATATGTTTAAAGACTGCCCAGCGGATAAATAGTACATTATTGATACAGCCAGAATGTCCTTTGTGTGCAGCTTACCTCAGAGTTTGTGGGGTTTTCACACCCATTTCACTCGTCGCATCCTTAGTAATGTTTGTTATTTTAGCTCAGACAGACATGCTTTCGAAGAACCCACCGACATCTGGACGAGCAGAGGTATTAATGGACATGCATATAAACGTTTAAGAAACAACATGCCTTTGTCTTGGTGTGCATATCGAAAATAATATAAGCAGACACATGTTCGGAAAAGCTACGCTTTTGTATTTTTAGGACAAGCAAACATGCCTAGCCTGCCAAGATTTGGCATCACAGATTTGGGAACGCTTCTGTGAATAAGCATTCAGCTTGAAAAAACAACCCTCCTGTAAATGTGGTAGGGCCCGGTATAGGTCACGGCAGAGTAAAAGGTACAAACTGGGGGCACACTAGGCTGTTGTGAATAGGAGCAAAGAAGCCTCTATAAAAGGGGGAGGAGAACTGGTACAGTCACTTTGCCTAGGTCGCTGACAAGTGGCTGACTTTGGGCCTCATTTAGATCTTCGATGAATGGTCCATCAGCCCACCAGGTCAGTAAAGGCTATATCTCCACTTCACTTTTAAAAGACCACCTATCATATTTAGACACCTTCACCAGACAGGCGAGGATCACACAGTGCCTTCAACAGAGCTGTCACTGCAGCCCTCCATTGAAGGCACAGAAGCTTTGCTCATGTTTGATGCACCAGCTGGGCCACATTTTTCTGTTTCTTCAGAAACATATTTCAAAAACAGCAGAAGTTTACGACTGAAAAAAAACAAAAACATCAATCACAATGACGCCCTAGGAGTGTTGTCCCAGAAGGTGGGGTTAATGTTTGGTTTCCTGCTCAGGACTCTTGACTTTCTCTGGCCGTCCCAATCAAGCAAAATGTATGGGGGAATGACCACCCTAAATATGGTAGATATCCTGATGTATATGGAATGAGGGTTCTGTGGTGAATGAGCCACCAGTCAAAGGTTTCTGGTGGTGGCTCTTGCTGATTCTCTGGCGAGGGAAACCTGGCACGTTGCCCACTTCTGAATGGTGTGAAAGAGCTGCAAGTTTGCTGGACGGGCATCTGCTAATTTTTTGTGGAGGCCACGTCCAAATAATCCGATTTGTTGTTAGAGTCACAAGCAAAATCAGGCCATTATAGGATGATGATTGCAATTTCTGTGGGATTTTCTTGTGGTTTACCATATTTTACTTTTTTTATTTCAATAGTTTATTTAGCAGTTTGTTTAGCTGCATAACGGTTCCAGCAGATTTGTTTAAGGAAGACGTGGAAAAGTAAGGAATTCCAGGAAAATCACATAAAGGGAGGCACGTCTTTTGAACTACTACAGCATGTCTTAGAAGTGCTCTTAATTGTTGTTTCTGTTACAGCTACTCATACCTACTGCCCTTATAATCATTTTTGTATTTAAAATGTTATTTCTATTTGGTATCATGTCGTTGTAGCCAAGCTATGCACAGATGGTTGTTCTTCCGAGTGACTGTGGACAACGTATTAGATTCATTCCGTGAGCATGCACACAAGTCTTGTGCAATACTCATGTGGTCTCCAATTTGTCAAGAATTTTCAGTAACATTACATACACTCTCCCCACCAAGGACATGACAGCATTGGTGACTAGCCCCACTGCCTGCCATTCAATAGTCTTCTAAGTGCTTTAGGGGTCTTGGAAAATTGGAGAAAGTGGAAACTATAGGAAGTAAACATGAGTCCTTGAGGCTTCTTTACTTTCTGTTTCTTCCACTGTTTGAGACAGGCGTAGAAAGGACATTGCCTGGAGAGCATATAGTTCATCCTAACAGCTGATCCCACTGACAACTACAAATGGTTACCCCGAATTGACGACCATTTTAAATTTATATCAGTGTCTGCAGGGAGTCAGCACCAGCGCATATATTTTTGGATCAGGGTCTATTGTACATCATACTTTGAAAGAGAGAAAGAGAATAAAAGGCAGAAAAGGAAGAAAGAAGAAGGAAGAGAAAGATAGGAAACTGTAGTTAAGGGAGAAAGCATGAATGAAACAAAACTGCCTTTTGAAGAGACAGGAAATATAGAAAGGAAAAAGGCGTGAGGTGAAACAAAGTGTAAGCAGCTTTCATATTCAGCAACCACAGCATTTGGCACCACTGGCAGGGAACTCCAAGAAAAACTTGGAGTCAGCGCGCTAGTTTATTTATTTATTTCACAGATTAAGCTCAGGTGACGATACAACCAAGGTCAAATAAACCATTTTGACGTACACCTCTAAACGCAACGACAGAAGGAAGTGACCCACACCCTTGTCTAATAATTAGGTTTGCATTTGGACAAAGATTGCCCCACTAATTGGCCAGGCCGGAGTCCGAGCTCTCAAAGGCTGTCGACAAAACTAGTTCCCTTATTGAGGCGGATGAAATGGCCAGGTTAGAACTCGTTAATGAGAAATCAGTGAGTTCCATGGTTGTAATGACCCTGCTGTGGATAGTTTACCCTGATGTTTGAAACAACACATCTGTTTCAGTGCACAGTGTGCGCCTGGGAAGTGTAATAGCATTTGTTGGTCCATTGCCTTGTTTGGAGGATGCTGAGATTTCATTTCCTGAACAGGAGACAGAAGGCTGGCTGACGTCTGTGCCGGTTTGTCTGGAGTGCTGGCAAAAGTTTCAAGAACGTTTCCTATGTAAACCCAATGTCTTTAAAATTTGGTAGATCTGTGTATTTTATATCTTGTTTTGCGTACTTTAGGCAGTTCCATGACACATATATTTTATCCATTGCTAGATTGTATATTACACCATATATGGGACGTGAAACGTCCTTATTGAGCTGGAAGAACTGCAGTCAGGGCTAATGCTACACACACGAAGGCCATTTTGGGCATCTCCCGTATGGTACCACCAAAATTACCACAAGATAGCGCCAACAAGCAGTAATTAGCCTAAAAAGGTGTCAGGTGGATAGTGTGAAGGAAGCACTACACTGCAAGCTATTAGCATAATTGGTCGCTGAAAATACTTTCACCCCAAATAACTTGATATTTAGTTAATAGATGAAGAAAGGAATGCCATTCAATGGTAACTTTTGGAAAAGATCGAGGAAATTAAAGATAGGAAGGGTCAAATAACTTTGGGTATGGGCCTCTTTCCTGGAAATTTGAGATAGAACTATCTGGCAGTGTGCTCATTCAAAGGTATCCATATTAACGTAAACAAAAAGTGATAGATGGGATGCTTGAATTCATCTCAGCCAATGATAACTACTCAGGTCCGCATCCCAGTGTTATTTTGCACACCATGCCACCCCAGTTTGGACTGAGCTATATACAAATCAATCTTGACCCTACCCCAGTTGTAACAGTCCTGCATGTGCTGCCAAGCCAGGTCCTCCCTGAACCAGAATACAAGCAACGCAGGACAGGTTTCATCCTTACTAAGGGCTCACCAGCTGGGTATAGCTTGGTTACAGTGACACAGTGTGCATGGGACCCACATCTGGGCATACCTGTTCTTATTAGGGTGACATATTAAAAAATACAAACATTGATGGATGGAATGGTTGAAGTGATTGCCAGTGGCTGTGAATAATTCATGTATTTCAGCCATCACCCTGTTGTTTTTGCATTTCATGCACTAAGTGCACTGGGTATGCCTAGACCTGGGTCACGGGCTCACTATGCCACTGCAATCAAACTACACTGGCTGAATAGCCCTAAAAAGGGCAAAACCGGTCCTGGGTTGGTTGTGTTCCGGTTCAGGGAGGACCTGGCCCTGGTATTTCACACTGTTGTGTTCCCATGAGGAGCAGGGTCAAGGCTGAATTGCATATGGCTGTGTCCAATTGAGGTGGCATTTTGTATGACAAACGATGGATTGGGATGCGTCCCCGAGCGACTGCCAGTGGCTGAGATTAATTTAAGCCCTCCATCCATCACCTTGTTTTTTTTTTAAAGGGTGGGACATCGTGAATTTCTAAAAAAAACAGGAGGCGTGTTTGCAGTGTGCTTACACTGAGTTTTCTGTGAGCGACAGTGCCTATAGCGGCTAATTAGCAGTATGCCACCAATGAGAGTAGCTGCGTGTGCTACATTAGCGAATGTTAGGGTAAAAAGTGAATCGATTGTAAAAGATGCCAGCCTCTGCGGACCTGCAGTGGGAAGCAAAGGGGCTGCAGCTCTCCAAGAGGTATGATTGCTCCTGAGATGCTCCAGTCGTGCAGAAAAAAACACTAGCAATTAGAGAGAGCACTAGCGGATCCAGTTGATAAACATGCCAAAATGATAGTGACTCAGGCAATGGGCAGACTGAATTGCATTGGCTCTCATAGTCCCAAAAGTCTCTCAAGCTTAGGTCACAGATAAAAAAGGAGAAGGACTTTTGTAAACATAGAAAACAATTCCAGGAGAAGCTAGGGTTCTCATTACAAGTTTGGTGGTCATAAGACCACCTAATTTGTGGTGGCGGTCGGACAGCCGTGGCTTTGGCGGTCCGAACACCAAATTACGACTTTGGCAGGCGGACCCGCCTGAAGACTGACATCCCTGCCAGGATCATAGATCCCGATGGGGTGACAGCAGTCTGGCTTGTAATCAGCCATGGCAGCGCTAAACTCAGCGCCACTTGGCTGACTACAACCCCACTTTCTGCCAGCCTTTTCATGGCGGGGATCCCACCCTAAAAAAGGCTGGCAGATGGTCAGTGCCAGGGGCCCGCTGCGGAGCACCGTCGGAATGCACTGTCTGCTTTGCAGACAGTGTGCATTCTGAGGTTGCTGGAGAGTTAGGATATTGGCCTCAGCTCCCTTAAGGGAGCCGAGGCCAATATCCCAAGATTGATCCCGCTGGCAGCCCGGTGGGAATGCGTATTGCAATGTTCCTATCGGTCAGCCCGGCAGGAACATTGTAATATGCTTGGGGTGATCATCACCACCACGGTGGTGCCCTCCTCATGAGTTTGGCGGTCCTGTGGTCGGATCGCCAAACTCATAATGAGGCCCTAGGTGAGCAATACATAGTGGTCTTCAGCAATGGGTGAATAACACGGGTGAGGAAAATAATTTTACTCTGATTTTCAGGAGAAATGGTACGTTCCAAATATTGCACAAAGTAAGGCATTAGCCCACAATTTCTTACATAGAGGAACTTAGGTTTGCTGACCATTTGGGGTGTTTGAGGAATATAGAGGTGTACATTCCCTCACAACAGCTCAAACAACACTATCCTTGCAGAAACTATTTGTTGTTCCCACATCTGGGGAGAATGACTCCCTAATGGTCTGCAAAAGAAACTTAATATGGATCACTGTGTCATCTCCTTCTGTTTGGGTGTCTTTATTCAACAATAGAGAAGGGTTTCTGAACGTGGAGACCCAAGTAAAAGCCCCAGTATTTCCACTGCATTGTGTAGCCAGGCTTTGATTTAGGACCTTTTTGAGAAACGCACCCCAGTCAGTCAGCCCTATGACTTAGAACACTTATCCAATCCTGTGGTGAACACAGGTCAACATCACAACATAGTGCATCGAGTCTTCCGTAAACAAATGCATTTATATATTTCGACATATAGTTCAATTCAATTGTGAAAATATTCCTGTCTAAAATATCCTGTCCTACCCTCATTGATCATAATCAATAATTAGGAGAAAAGGGGTATATTATCTATAAATCATAACTGAAATGTATTTGATTACTAAATACATTCTAAACATATATTTATTATATATCACGTTTTCACATCACAAAAATGAAGTCCTTAATATATCACCAAATTCCTCATTTATGCACTAACATATTATACATATACACAACTATCACAAAATACACAGTATAGCATGATATACAGCTCTGCATATGTACACTGCTGTTGAGCACTGTTTAGAAAAGAACCATTGACGCAATGTTTTAGTGATTCCATTCTCAATTCCTTTGCCTCCATCTGGATATACAATGGTCATTTTAATATGGTCACAAAATATGCCATTTATCCAAATTTCATTTGAGAACATTATTCATCCAATAAACACAAAAGTCAAACATACTGTCAGAGGGGAATTGCTGGCTATATGATTTTTTAAGCACCCGATTCACAGAGGAGAGGCCTTGGAGGTCTGACACTGAGGTGACCACAAAAGCAGTGTCACCATCCTCAGCTTTGACCTCTTGGTGCTCACAGCAAGGCTTCGGAGATCAAGGGATGGAGAGTGAATGAAATGGGTACAGTGGAAAGGAAGAGTGAAGGCATGGGAAGAAGCTCCAGAAAGAGTTGAGCGCACAGGAGGGTCCGCGCAGCTGGTGCCCGAGTAGGGAAGTCCCACACCTTTCTGTGCCTATCTATTACTGATGATGGCATTCAAATGCTTTTGCTGAAATGACGTCCCATTACATCAAAGCTTCCTTTCACTTTCTACTCCAAAGCAACGGTAAGGCCTCAACTGCTCTAAATAGATTGACTTTGGCCAGCACTGCTTGCCTTGTAGAGAAGTATGAATTGCCCTCGAGACTACCATTGAACGTACCTATTCCATCTTACACCTGCCATTCATACAACATTGTACCATAGTAGGTTTGAGCCCCTTTGTTCAAGAGCATATTCGGCCTGCAACTAAAATTATTTCCTACATTGATATCCACGGACCTTTGCATCCCTAAGCTCTTTACTTCTTTTCAAGAAGTGACCCAAGTGCATGTTCCTTTCATTCCCATAAAGTCTTACATTGCGCTTTGCTGGGTTAAGTGCTTTATAAATTACACTTTTCATGCACAATTGTTTCCTTGAGGAATACCTGTTTATATTTTCCTGTTTGCGTTCCTGCAACGTCTGATCATTCTATTTAGGACCATGTCCACACTGAGTGATATCTAGTGTGTTGAAGAGCAGTCTGAAGGTACCACGAGAGTCTGATAGACTTGCCCCTATTTCTGGCATGACTAGCTGTTTGATGTTTCCTGAAACATATTTATCTTACTGTTATGAACATGTGCTTTAAAGGATTCATACGTCATTGAGTATGACTAATTACAAACTCTATGCTGCAAAGAAGAGCTTACATGAATAAAACTCCGGGGGCCCAATTCACAAAGGTAAACTTAGACTTTTGGTCTAAACTTAGACCAAAAGTCTAAGTTTGCGAGTTTCGGTATTCACAAAGAGCATTTACAAGTAGTATCTTTATGTCCACATTCGCAGTGGAGATTCCACTCCGGGTGCAGTGTGTACTCTCCACACCCAGAGTGTTCTCTTTGCACCTGAAGTGTTTTCTCCACACTTGGGAGCATCTCCCCCAAAATCTATGATTGAATCTACAACCGAAAGTTGTAAACTTAGACTTTTGGTCTAAGTTTAAACCAAAAGTCTAAGTTTACCTTTGTGAATTGGGCCCCCAATATTTCTACAGTCATGTGCACAAATAAATGTGGTAGCCAGGGTCAAGGGGAGGGTGGCATGGATTATTCAATCATATTTTCAACACTTACAAGAAGTGTTTGAGGACACATATGAACTGAGGAAAGGAAGAATGCTTCAGCTAGGCTAAAAGGGTGTTTCCATAGGAAGGAGATTGATAGCTAATCCTCATGATTTGGTAAAGAAAATAGCCTTAAATAAGTGGGTTTTTGCTTACATTACTATAACAAAATCTATTGGAATGCGAATAAAAGTTTCAATTATTTTTCTTTTAAGAGGGCTACATGCAGTTAATGACCAGGTTGCAGACTAAGGAAACAGGGATAAGGTTTCCAATCATCTACTTGATCAAACTGTGTAATTACCCGTATTGAAGGCCATTGTCTTACTTACATCCCATTTGATGAAGCAGGATAGTAGAATGAAAGGAATGATGGCTGCACAGTGCAATTCGGGATTAATAATTTTACACATGAAAGCTTTACTAACCTAGTGCCCTGTCCTCACTCTTTGCAGCATTTGTATATACTGTCACATCATAGGTGTATTGAAAGTAAGAAATCTGGGCCCAAATTACATATTGGGCCACTGTCCTAGTTTGCCCTGAGACACAGGGCAGTGTGCTTCAATACGCGAAAAATGCATTGTGCACAGCACAGGTGCATGTAGTGTCGTCTCCTGCGGGCGACACCAAATGTAGGGGGAAACTTAGGTGAATCCTCGTGTCCACCCCTCACATAGTCCCCTGTTCGGCTGAACTGCGGATTACATCAGGAGTGGGGGTATAAGAAGCTATGACCAGGAACAGGCAGGGTCTTTGGTGGGCAATTTACTATAGTAATAAATGCATGCATTAAATCGTCTGAGGCCTGCTTAGTTTTTGCCCGATCGGCCTCTACATTGATGACTAAGGTGGGCTGTGCTTCCCTTGCCATGCGCCCTGCCACCTGCTGCAGCCGACAATGGACCCCTGTCTTCATGGTGCCTGATGGCACAACAGACGGGACCAGGCATGCCAAGTCAAGCCTCCAGCCTCCTCTTTTCTGCTCAACAGGCTCTCAGGGTGCAATGTGACCACACCGCCCCAGCCGGAACTCAGGCGCACTTACTCAGCCCGCGCCACCAGTGCCCCAGTGCCTTAACGGCAGCCTTGACAGCTTCTCTGAAATGCATCAGCATGCTCCAGGACAAGTGCTCCGGTCTACGCGCTCCTTGGACAGTCTCACTCCATGCCTCCATCCATGCCTCTCATCGGTTTTCCTCAAGGTTTGGAGGATTCCGTCTGCCTGTCCTAATCAGCATTTTCCCCTCAACTGCAGAGACTAGTATAATAGAGGAAATCAATTTGGACCAAGGAAACAACTCTGGCACAGTGACTACTACCTGGGGAGTGCGGACATTCATAAAATCTCCAAAACTGTTGTTGACACAACAGTGAAGAATGCCATCACCGCACATTTTGAACCCTACGACAACCCCAACTACAAAAGGTTCTTACTGCGCCAGGCACATTAGAAGTCAGAAGAGTCAGAGGATGTTTTCTTTGCCGGCTTAAAAGAGGTAGCCAGCACCTGCATGCTGCCAGATGAAGAAGATGAAGTAAACTCCTCAAGCGCATTCTGTAGGTGCCCAATATAAGCATGCGGGACATCCTTACAATGGGGTGATCGAAAGAGTTATCCAAGTCCTGTGCAGCGCACATGGTGCAGCCTCCACCCCCTTCTCAAGTTAAAGCCAAACCAGTCAGCTCTGTGCTTAAGGATGCTACCAAGCCAAAGTCTTAACGGGTCAAACCGAAAGCAAAGAACTACTCCTGCGGATGGTGCAGAGGCCTGTAACCAAACCCTGGCGAATGCCCAGTGAAAGAGAATGCATGCAGCGCATGAGATAAATTGAATCACTTTTCTAAAGCCTGCCACTCGAGACCCCGGGTGGTGCCAACCAGCTCCAAGAAACCAGTAAGAGCTGTTGCTGTTCTCCCTACCTCTTCCTCCGACAGCAAAATGGATGATGACCAGGAGGTGGTTCATGTGGTAAGGACTGTAAGCCATACCAGTGTCAGTCAACGGAAGTTACCCACATGCCAATCGATGATACATGGGCACCCAATTTTAGCTCTGATCGACACTGGAGCCTCTACCAACCTCATGGCCATGGCAGTGTACAAGCACATGCCAACCCCCTCACTTTACAACCAACCAGGGTATAGGTATCCGCTTTTGGAAATGCCCAACAACTGCAGATGAATGGCATTTTCACAATGGACATTACCCACTAGACCATCAGTCTCACCACAAAGATATAGGTATCGCAGGAAGGATCAGGATTTCTACAGGGCTGGCAGCTGTGCAAAGCTTGAGCCTCATCCAGTTTGCTTTCAGCATCCATGCCAATGACCTGGATAACCTCATTCAGGAATTTGCCACCCTCTTGAAGGCATTGGGTGCCTGCGGGGCCCTCCACTCAGACTACACATCGACAAATCCATCACCTCAATTGCATTGAGTCACCAAAGGATTGCTTTGAACCTCTGCCTGAAAGTGGAAAGAGAACTGCAGCTACCGAAGGAGGCTGGAGTCATCAATAAAGTCTCTGGGCCCACCCCATGGGTGTCTCTGATAGTTGTTGCAAAAAACCTGAAGCAGAGTGACACAATGTGCATCTGCGTAGATGTGCAGATAACGAATCAGGCCATCAAGCAGGAGAGACATCTGACCCCGATTATCGATGACATGATCGCCGAGTTGTCTTGCTATAAATGGTTCTCAAAAATGGACTGCAGCTCCAACTACCACCAGATTCCACTGCACCCCTACTCCTGGCCGATCACCACCTTTTCCAACCATACCTGCCTCTGAAGATACACCTGCTTGAACTTCGGCATTTCTAGCATTCTAGAAGTGTTCCAACATACCATCCGAGGAGTCCTACTAGGTATACCGGGTGTCTTAAACATCAGTGTCAATATCTTGGTGCACGCCCCTACCCTAGAGAGCCATCTCACTCGCCTGTGGATGGTCTTCACCAAACTACAAGATGGGGGGTTAACTCTCCACCATGATAAGTGCAAATTTCTGAAGACAGACATCAGCTTCTTTGGAAACTCATTTTCTGAGATAGGGATTGTCCCAGATCCTGCTAAGGTAAAAGGCATTCAAAAAGCTCCAGCTCTAACCTCCGTATCGGGGGTGCAGAGCTTTTTGGGCATGGTCCACTACTGCAGGCGGTGTATGAAAACCTGACTGACATCACCGCCCTTTGCATGAGTTGACTAAAGTCAACAACCCCTTGGAGTGGGGAGAGGACCAGGAATGCACACTCCAGGCCACCAAGGAAGCACTCTCAGCTACCACTATGCTTGAATGCTTTGACCAGAGGCGAGAGTCTCAACTGGTTGTCGACACTAGCCCCAACAGGCTCGGTGTGGTGCTATACCAGAAACACAACTGTGGTGAGTGGGTACCCGTAGCCTATGCTAGCAGGACTCTGACACCCACGGAGCAGAGGTATTTCTGGAATGAAAGAGAGGCCATCGCCATCCACTGGGGGTGCAGACATTTTCACTTGGATTTGTATGGGAAACCATTCACTGTTCTTACAGATCATAAACCACTCCTCCCGCTTTTAAAAGAGTCATCCTCCAAACCGGCCTCAAGGATCAAAAAGTGGATTCTACACTTGCAAGAATTTAACTTCACGGTCAAGTATCACCCGGGAACATGCAATCTTGCTGACTTCCAGCTAAGTCACTGGAAACCAGAGGGGTGCAGGACTCAGTAGAGTATGCCCGGGTCATAGTAGACAATGCAAGGCCACTTCCCATACCCCTCACCGAGGCGATAGAAGCCACCTCTCTAGATGACTGCCTGCAGCTGGCTGTCAAAACTGTCCAGTCAGGTGATTGGCAACCTTTACAGCACCTGGTGACCTTCCGCACCACTGAAGCAAGTCCATCTTCCAGGCCTTCTACAATATCCAGCATGAACTCTACCTCAGCGCAGATGTTTACCTTCTGAGAGGCTGCCGTTTAGTCCTCCCAGCAGGAGTGAGGTCCTGCGCCATTGCACTTGCCCACAGCATCCATCAAGGCATAGTGAAATCCAAGAACAGGTTTCGGAGCAAGGTGTGGTACCCGGGCCTCGACCAACAAGTAGAGATAGCCATTAGAGGCTGCTTAGTCTGCCAAGCAAGCGGCGTAACGGACCCAACAGCACCTGTCATTACAGAGGATGGTCCCACAGCACTGTGGCAGTCAGCAGGCACCGAGTTTGGGAGTCTCCAAGATGGCACTTGCATGGTGATAGTCATGGATGACTATTCTCGCTACCCAGAGGTGGAAATTGTCACAACTACATCTGCAACAGAAGTGATCCCTAAAATGGAGAAGATAATGGCCATCCACAGCCTGGTCAGAGAGGCTCGCACAGCTAACGAACCCCCACTTAATAGTTGCGAGTGGGCCGAATTACTACAATTCCAGAACGACAAGCACCGCCGTGTCACTCCCAGGTGGCCCCGGGCCAATGAAGAAGTGGAGCGGTTTGTCAGAACTCTTTCAAAGACAGTTTGAATTGCACTAGCAGAAAGCCGCAATGCGGAACAAGCCATCTGCAACTTCCTCAGGGAGTACAAGGCCACTCCCCATGCCACTACAGGGATTGCCTAGAGTCAGCTGTGCTTTGGGCAGGCTGTGACTGACTCCATACCCCGTCATCTGATGTGGGTCACCCAGCTGAACTCTGTGAACTGATCAGACGCTCAGAGATCTTGCAACCATGACTATGCATCAAAGAAAAGATAAGCGAAACAAAGAGCCATCCAAGCAGGTGACCACGTGCTGGTGAAAGACTGCCATCCTGGCGGCAAGCTCCGACTGACTTTCGAGAAAGGCTCCTGGACAGTGATCGATAGGAAAGGCACCATGGTAACCACAGAAAAGAGAGGTGATGTCATCATGATACATGTGTCTCAGTTCATGGATGAACAATAGGAAGTTCTGTCAGGTGACGATCAGTGGGATGACAACCTGGCTGCAGATTCCTACCTGGACAGTTCAACCACCCTGCCCTCCAGCTTGGAAGCCACCCATGTGCAGAGGTCGCAAACCCCCCAGAAGCACCTGTACCAAACTTACCATCTGCTCAGGTGCCACCCACGAGCAGGACTGCTGTGATACTCTCCAGGAGAGCAGTGGCTGAACATTACCACCTCAGGTCCAGATACATCCAGCCGTTATGATGACTTTCTTACGCCGTGAGCCAATATCCTGTTACTTCAAAGCTACACTTAAGCCGAAGTTATATGTGTATAATTGCTTACTACGGTAGTGGTAGGTGGGGTCTTTGATGGGAAATGTACTATAGTAATAAATGTACGCATTAACTCAACTGTGGCCCGCATGGTTATTGCCTGAGCTGCCTCTACAGTGCATACTAACAGTTAGTGCCTGTGCCAAGGCAAGCACATTAGTGAAAGACAATACCATGGTTTGAAGCCGTGGCTTTGTTCATCACTGGTCTCTTTTTGAGGCACATGCATTGCCCTGCAAGCAGGTGTAAATGTTACTGCTCCCACCTGCAGGAAAGTTCCAAACGTGGGTTCCTGGGACACATGGTTCCCCTCTCTGGGGAATGCACAGAATGGTGGTGCAAAGCCAGTGTGCCTCTCGTCAACTTCTTTGCCATTGCACGTGTCTGTAATATTGCACATGTGTGCAGAGGCAGAGAAGCTGACATAGTCACAAAGGCAAAGTGTTAACCGATTTGTATGGGGCCATGTTCCAAGCAAATATAAAAATGCCCCACTGTGATCAGGTCGCACAGATGTGTGCCTGTGTGATCCCTGAAATAGAAGGAGCCACACAAACATCTGTAGCCCCTTCTATAATACCAAAGTGCTCAAGAGGCAGATGAAGCAGGCACAAATGCTCATTGTTACCCCAAACCACTTTCTATACGCATCTTTATAAATTAATTTGATTGTAGAATAAAACTACCTGCACGTAGGAAGGGTCTACAGACCAGCCTATATACCACACGTATATATATGTAGATATATACCTACCTACATATATGTGTGTGTGTGTGTGTGTGAGATGGTATTTCTATAGCGCAAACCTAGACAAAAGACAGTGAAGCACTGTAGAAGGCCATGGTACAGACCACAGACTGCGTGTTCTGCATTGGTACAATGAAGGATATCACGGGCAGCACCAAGTAGTTCGCTACCTATAAGTCTGAAGCCTTATATGCACTGATGATTTGACAAATGAATACCATCCAGGCTATTCGCAGCACGTCATGTAGTGAGGAGCACCTTTACTTGGAACAGATGTTGTGATGGCTAGTGCGCTTTTTTAACAACACTCATAATTGATTCTTTTATTTGCTTATTTTTAAGAAGGTGTAAGTGGGTGCTAATGAACTGCAGGTTGAACATATCCGGCTGGGTAATTAGTTTGAGGCGAAAACGCCTTTAGGTGTGCCTGGGGACTCATAAGTCTTCTAGCTAGCTATAAACCATAAATACATTTTCACCCTGTGGACTATAACTGCTGCTTGTATTCATCTGGTGTAAAAACGTTTCTCTAAATGAAACAATGGTAAATGGCTGTTGACTTATATTAGACAGTTGTGTTAAGCAGTTGCTCATGTTGTCTCTTCATAAGATATTGGCATAACGTGCACAATCTGCAAGTGGATGCATTGACAACCACACTGGGGATGTAGAGATGTTCTATTGCGATTTGTCTTCATGAAGGTACTGTGATTTCTGGGGAGTCTTTTATAGTCTTTAACAATCCATCCATTTAATCATAATAACTGCAGCCATCATTGATGTAGATTTAAGGGAGGTCATTTGGTGCTTTTAGGATGGGGTGCATCCACCAATTTCTGGTCAGATAGTCTGCATCTGCCAGACCCTAAATGCTGCCCAAAAAGTAGTGCGGTCTGTGTTATTAAATAGGCAATGCATTGAACCCCATGTGCATTTTAAAAAGAATGTTGAAAATGTTTGAAGATCGTTTAGTTGTATGAAAAATGCATACAATTTTTTTCTTACAGAAAAATAATAGAACGTTACTGAAATATCCAGACAGTTATCAAATAAGAACAATTTTTCATATAATCTATCCACGCAAATCCTAATTCTTTTTCCAAGCATAGTGATATTCCAACCATGACATATATCTTACATATCAGGAAAATTCTACCTATTGAACATTTTCATCCTCTTCTACTTATAAGGTTCTGTAACATTTTGCCTGTTTTGTAGGACCACCCTTATGACTAAGCAAGAATACATAATTGAAGATTTACAGAATAGTTACCCTCTCCTCTCTTGTGTCTCAATCAGTCTGTAAACGATCATAGTTTGTGGTATTGTGATAACAACAAACACATACACTGTTCTATTTCTTGGCTACCATACAACTGCTTTCCGTTCATGAGAAACAACACAAATAGTCAAGGTGAAGTCTTGAACATGTGTCCCCTTACCTCATTGGCTCTCCTAATAGAAGCATTCAACAGCATCAAAATTGTTGTATTTCAGTGATTTCACAATGTATGGACACACTCACTCAGACGTATGCTACGTGCCCAAGCCAGAACGAAATTACAACTGCCTGAAAAGCAATGTTGTCCAACCTGATGCAAATGTTGCTTCAATTACATCATAAACCAAACTCTCACAAGCTTAGAATGCTGCATAAACGATACAAAAAAGGAACTTTGGATAGTTCCCAAGTTTAAACGGAGAGCTCTTGTTTGAGCACATCTACAAAACCAACCACACTCTAAATTTGCTCAACACAAACCTCTGTTTTTCTAGCAGAGATTTCAGTAGATAGCACAGTGCTATCCACTCCAAACTTGAAAAGTGTCAAAGCTGTTTGCCATTTTTGAAGCAAAGTTTTTAAGCATGGGATTACCTAGTGCCACCCATGCAGCATTGAAAAATTCAAATGTATTTTACCACTCCAGGCACAGTATTATAGCTTTGGATTGGCCAACTACCATCCATGCCAACCTGGAATTAACAGAAACTGCTCCTGACAAGTGTTGTACTTTCTCTGAAGCTCATCAGTGAAGCATAGCTTTGTCTCAACCCAAGGGGTTACACCGTATAGGTCAAAACCAAACTCTCACAAGCTTAGTGTGCTGAATAAATTATGTTAAACAAAGTAAGGAACTCTAGGTAGTTCCCAAGTTTAGGTAGACAGGTGTTCCTGTTGAAGTGCATCTGCAACACCAGTAACACTCTAAGGGGGTTATTACAACTTTGGAGGTGGTGTTAATCCGTCCCAAAAGTGACGGTAAAGTGACGGATATACCACCAGCCGTATTACGAGTTCCATAGGATATAATGGACTCGTAATACGGCTGGTGGTATATCCGTCACTTTACCGTCACTTTTGGGACGGATTAACACCACCTCCAAAGTTGTAATAACCCCCTAATTCTGCCCACCTCAAATGTCTGTTTTCTAGCAGAATTTTACACTCTCCACCTAAACCTAGGAATTACCCAGAATTCCTTTAATTGTTTTGCACATATATATGTATACATATATATATATAAACACAAATATATTTTACATTACACAGGTGGTGATAGCACCGGTGTAGTTATGGCTGAGTCAACGTTTCCATTAAAAAAAACTTTTTTATTTTCTTACTAAATATATAACTTTGGATTAATTTATCAAATCTTTGTGAACCTTCTGAAAAGACATCGAAGTTGGGTTTCTCATGGAGGATTCTAGGTGATCCATCAAGTGCCAAAAAAAACTAGGTGGTCACTAGGTCACTGCATGTGTGGGTGACATATACCATTTTACCTTGCAGAGAATCTCTTACTCCTCGAAATTACTTAACAAAAACCTTGGCTTGTAAGCATACTTTTACATAAGGAAGCACCTTTGCTTCGTTTGGTGTAAATCCTTTCATTTTGTGAGAAACTAGCATTTAAAATCTTCTGTTTTGGTCATGTAAAAGTCAAATGTTAGTGATATCAGTTGGAAAGATGTATTTTTAATTTGCCTATACCTTTGGCACTATTTAATGTTTGCACACATTTGACAGATGCTTAGCATGATTAGCTTACTGTGGGTATTTTAAAATTTGTGCAGATTAGTCAAGGGGGCACATTTAAAGCTGGAGTAAAAAAAGTGTCAATTTTTCAATAGCTATGGAGTCATTTTACAAATCCACGTGAGATGTGACAAACATTTTGCATGTTCAGTCTTCTATGGTGTGCCAAGTTCTGTGCAGATCCAATAGGGAGGGGGCCCAAAACAGCCACATATGCTAATAAGTTTAATGCTCTTTAATTAACCTGCATGCAATTTAGCAAGTTGTAAGCAAGTTAAGCCTAGTACAGATTTCATGAAGATCAAAGAAAGAGGGCAAAATGAAATGGGGTATGGGGTGGGTGTCAAAATACCTTTTATTTGCTAATAGCTTTGCCACAGTTTTACCATGAACAACAGTTGGTAGACACTGAGAGGAATACTTACTAGAAGTGGTGCGGTTGTGGCACCAACATTGCCAGTGCTGTGCTGCATCACTTCTAAAATGCAGATATGTGCTGTATTTAAAATAATATGGCACATCCCTGAGGTTCTTCCTGCACCAGCACTAAATGAGCTGCTGAGTGCCAACGTAGCCAACCTTTCTCCATGATGCAGGGATGGCTGTGTTGTGGGGAGATTGTTTTTGTGCAGGAAGGGACACCTCCTATGTGTGCTGCAAAATGCAGCACACATAGAAAGAGCAAAAAAACAAGAGAAATGAAAGCATCTCTACTCATTGCGCCATGCTAATAACACCCCTGGGTTATTTTAAATTTTGGCGCTGCCTCAGGTTTACAAAATCTCAAAATCGGGGGCAGTGTCAAAATGCAATGCAATGGGTGTTGCTGTGTGTAAAGGGCCATATTTACAAGGTGGTGTAAATACTGCACAGTGCACAGCACCACTGGAGCATCACAAAAAGTGACACAACAGTGGCACTTGGGGGTTGTAAATATGCCCCTTAATGTTTAGCTCACTCATGATATTCCGAGTTTCATGATAACTCGCAAAGAGGGAGCACTTTATGGGGTGGGAAAAAAGGAGCATTTTCTATTTTACCTCACATAGGAACATTTGTCCTCTGTTACCCTGAACGAAAATATAGCACAGCTTACTCACGGATGTTCTTTTGCTTGGTTCGATGTAAATACCTTCAGTAATTTTCAAGAAAGTAACGTTACAATAAAGTGTCAGTGTGCTTTAAAGGACTAAAAGTTAGAGCTGTATTGGTCTGTAGTCTTAAAACCCAGGTTTACAGACTGTTCTTGGACCTAGATTTAAAAATAAAAGTGTTCCCAGTGAAAATCAATACATTTAGCTTGTGTGAACACTTTTGTGCCTCCCCATACCCCAAAATGGTGGCCCTATTTGACAGAAACCTTATGTACTAAAGGTAAACAAAACATGGCAAGGCTCTGCTAAATTTCATACAAGTACATGATAGAGCTCCATTGATATTAGTGAATAAAAAGAATGTTGGACTTTTGCCTGCTTTAACTATGGACATTTCATCAAATATGACTGAACCTTGAGATTACTGCACTTGGCTTTACTTTCAGCAGTCTGTCAAACATCATGCCAAGTAATTTTCTACTGCCAAATTTATTAGCAAATTAAAACTTTGTGCCCTGCACTATTTAACACTGCCCCTCCTTGACTTAGTTGCATGAAATTAAATATATCAAGAGTAAGCTAAACGTGATATAAGTCTGACAAATTATGTGCAGCTCTTTAATCAGGCACTAAAGCTATTACCTTATCAAAGATTTGTTGTCACTACTCTTTAAATTTGCTCCTCGTTGATTGATTTGCAGTTAACAAGGGAATCTGAGACTCACAGGGGACCTTGCGTAAGTACATGTGCAGGAAACAAAGTTGAAAACAATATAATAAATACAAATGGACCAAATGGTTATTTTAATCATTATTTTTTAATAAATCATATATAAAGAACTCTTATAATAAAAACGTGTGACTCCGCAGTGGGTAGGTAATGAGAAATGTGCTCAATCATTAAAGGGATACACACATATGAACACATTCAGGCCAGAAGACCACCAGTGTCAGTGGTCTCACGACCAGAGTATTACGAGTCACAAACTGCAGACTGGCCAAAATCAGCCAAAAATCGGACACCGTTGGCCTGACTATGGCAGGAGACAGGCAGTTCCACCGCCAGCACAGCCACGCCGGCAACATCCCGCCCTCCAAATTACAATCCACAAGTCAGCACAGCGGTCTTTGCACGTCCTTAATCAAAAGCTCAATTCCACCACAACACAACACCACATTGGACAGTACGAATACCCCACACCTGACACACATACACACACCACACACACCTGATCACTGCACTATAAAATACATCCCTGCACATACCCACAACCCCTTTCATCCTGAATTTTTCACAGGGAAATGGAAGAAAGCACAAATAGACAACATTGCACCTGGATGCCACACAGGAAACACATTGCCACTGCACACAACCACCACATACCACAAGCATACCGAACCATACAACCCCACCTCACCAAACAGCACACCTTGCACCCCTGCACATTATAAACCTTACCACCCACAACAAATCCACCATGTCACGACAGAAACACCCACAATTTGCAGACAAGGAGTTGAGGGTCAAAGTAGATGAACTCATCAGAGTAGACCCACAACTGTTTGGAGCACAGATCCGGGATTCGTCCATAAAAAGGAAAACTGAGTTATGGCAGAGGATTGTTGACAGGGTGAACTCAGCAGGAAACCATCCTTGCACAAGGGAGGACCTCAGGAAAAGGTGGAACGGCTTTCTGGAGAAGGTCAGGGCCATGGCGGCAAGACACAATATAGCCATCAGCCAGACTGATGGTGGACCCCCAACTCCTTCCCCCAGAGTTCACATCGTGGAGGGAGAAGGTCTTGGCCAATCTGCACCCAGAGGGCCTGACTGGAATATCTGGAGGATTGGACTCTGGTAAGTCAACAACACTGCCCAGGCACCAAGTACTCCTGCACAGCATGTACCCCCACCACCCTTACACCCCCTCACAGCACCCTTGCATGCACCAATCCACCCTGAAGCCAATACCCACCTTACATGCCTCACCTCCCCATTACCATTAATCCCACACAGGCCCACCAAGTGCACAAAAAACCTCCCACTGTAGCAAATACTACAACTACCACAAGGGAACACTCCCCACCATTGTATAACTGCTAATTCAACTCCACATTAGGACACCTGCACATATAACCATGTCACCCCCTTCACCTACAGGATACCTCACCCTTCCCACATCTGAGTCCCCCACCTTTGTGGCTACTACAGCACAGGAAATCCCTCCTCCCCAAACTGTGTCCCAAGGACAGATCAATCTATAGTGTGCCCCACAGTACAGGGACCTGGGTCAACCCCTAACATCCAAGACGATGAAGGTCCTGGTGTCAGTGGGAATGGTAATACTTTGTCATGGTCACAGGTACAGGGGGAAGGGGCAGAGGGAGGGCAACTGTGGGTCAAAAGATGAGGTGCCAACGGGACACAACTGGCTAGGATGCTATCTCCAGAGTCCTGGGAGAATAACAGCAATCCCAGGACAGGGTGGGTCAAATACTCACAACCTTGCAGAAGAACCAGAGGCTGTAGAGGGAATACCACCAGGAGGCTGTGCAGCAGTGGCAGGCACACTATACCACCATGGCCTCCATTTGAGGGATGCTCACTGAACTTACTAGCATCCTGCGTGCATCCTCCACCCACCAGCAGGCCCCTACCAGTAGCCAATCAACACCCGTGCCATCGTTATCTGGCACAGCTACTGAAATGAAAGCCCAGCCAGAGGACCCACAGGTTATGAGCACCCCTGCCCCTGCAGGTGAGGATCCCCACGCAAATAAGGTCATCCATTCAGGCATCCTGAGCCCTGAGGCCGAGACCAAAACACCTTCAGGAAGTGATTTCTCTCCTGAACATTTTCCCTTGTGTGCCACTGAGACACCCAGTTGACTGTCCACAACCAAAACTCTATTTTCCCTAGGGCCTTGGAGACTGGACCGGTGAAACCAACAGCTCTGATACTTTCAAACCCCATGACCCCACTCCTCAGCAAATGCACTTTGAATCACAATAAACACATTTCAGCACAATAACGGCTTTTGTGTCATCATTGGCACCAGTACCATTTAATGTGAAAGATATAAATTGAAATGCACATACAGGTGTCAATAAGTCTGACAGATGGACAGATGTGGCAGGAATTCCCAACCAATTGGTCATGACATCCTTCCTGTACTGTAGTCCTATGCCAAGATGTCAACAGTCGTGTTAGAAAGCAGAGTGTAACCACACACCTGACCTGAAGATAGAACAAGATTGGGTAAAGCTTCAATGATGGCTCCCAGGTTGCCCATCCATTACACATACAGGACATAATGCAGTCCACAGAAATCATGTGGCAGTGGGGAGGTCACCACATTTCTACAAGGTGGGTCTGTAGGTCATGCAGAGTAAAAGACCCATTTCTCATAGATACATCACCAACAGAAAGCCTATCTTGCAATGTATCAAGTAGGTACCAGACATCAGCTTTGGGAACAGTGAGGATGGGTAGCTGGACTGTCATGTGATAGGATTAGGCCAGACCATACACATCCAAACTGCAGTTCTTGAAGTCATGCAGCATGGGGAACCCTATGCTAAAGTCATGCCATGCCAACAGCAAGTACCACATGGCTTTGACAGTATAGCAGTTACACCTCCCCTGATGGTAAGTCAGCATCCCATTAAAATGCTTAACACAGATGGATGGATGTAGTGCACACATATCCCCTGATGCAAAACACAAGGAGGGACAATGCCACTAAGCAGATAGGGTTAGAGGTCCCATTAACTTTGGACCACACATACCTGGAATTCATTGGAAGAATTGTCAAATCAAGTCAGTTCTAGAGTCAGCTGCATCCTCCTCATCTGCCTCCTCATAAGTTCCAGAGTCATCAGCCTGAGCCACTGGTCCAGCTGCAACTTCCTCCTCATCCAACAGTGTAAAAGGTCTTCTCAGGGCAAGATTGTGTAGCATGCAAAATGCTACAATGATTTGGCAGACTTTATGTGGTCTGTACTGTAGGGTACCACAGGACACATGTAGGCATCTGAATCGTGCTTTCAGTAGCCCAAATGTCCTCTCGATTACACGTCTCGTTTGGCCATGAGCCTCATTGTAACAGTCCTCACAATCTGTTGTGGGGTACCCAACTGGTGTCAGGAGCCAGGACAGGTTGGGGTAGCCAGAGTCACCTGTGTGCACAAAGGTACAAATCATTACATTAGGGGACTATGAGAGGCATAGAGTTGACTGTGAAGTGAAGTTGCATAGATGTTAGACATAAACAGTGGTACACTTACCAATGAGCCAGGCCCTCTCTCTCTCTGTAGTCACAACATCAGTTGTTGGACACTGCTGTTCCTCAAAATGTAAGAATCATTTACAGATCTAGGAAACTTTGCTGTCACAAGGGAAATGTATTGGACGGCAAGACACACCACCTACACATTGATCAAATAGTAATTCTTCCTGATCCTGTAGACTTGCTTATTGGCCCTGGGAGGAACTAAAGCGATGTGGGTGTCATCAGTGGCCCCTATCACATGTGGAACGCATGTAATGTCATAAAAGGTAGACTTTACAGTATATAGATCAGCACGTTGTGGGAACCTGATTTAGCTGTTCAAGTGCCTGATTAAGGCATCCAGTACATCCTGTAACACAAAACTGAACATCAGCTGTGGCATTCCTGCAGCAGTCCCACTGTCACCTAAAGAGATCCTGAGGCAAGACAATGCAGGACAGATAACCCCTGTATGTTGGTGGGATGGCATGTAAATTACGTATAGCTGGCAGGAGATCCGGCTCCAACTGGGTACGCAGCTCCCTGATGGTCTGACGGTTTAGATGATACTTCTGAATAATGTGTCTTTCTTCATGGTAGCAAGGTCGACTAGGGGATGGTAGACCGGTGCATTTCCAATCTTCCAATTGGACGGTATCTAGGCATAGGACAGAACACATTTCAGGACATCTGTTACACTGTCATTAATAAAGTACACCACAGAAGTGGAAAACAGTCCTGTAAGGTATTCAAAATCTGACACAGAGAAACAGTTAGTCACAAACTACACAACTGTGACATCCTGACTGTCAATTCCATTGCTATACTTATCTTAAGGGGTCTGTACAGAGATGGAAGTCAGGCATAGTCAATCAATCAAACAATCAAAATTTGTTAAGCGAAATATTCACCCGGAAGGGTCTCAAGGCGCTAGGGGTGGTGGAGATGGGGCGGTGCTACTGCTCGAAGAGCCATGTTTTGAGGTGCCTTCTGAAGATTAGGAGGTCCTGGGTCTTGCATAGGGTGATGGGGAGGGAGTTCCAGGTTTTGGCAGCGAGGTGGGAGAAGGATCTGCCACCGGATGTGGTGCGTTGGATGAGAGGGACTGTTGCGACTGTGAGGTTGGCAGAGTGGAGTTGGCGGGTTGGGATGTGTAAGTTGAGTCGTTCGTTTAGGTAGGCCGGTCTATTGTTGTGGAGGGCTTTGTGTGCATGGATTAGGATTTTGAAGACGATCCTTTTGTTGATGGGTAGTCAGTGTAGGGTTCTGATGTGGGCAGAGATGTGTTTGTGGTGATGGAGGTTGAGGATGAGGTGTGCTTTTTGTTTTGGTTGCGTTGGAGTTTTCTCTGGAGCTTGGCAGTGGTACCCGCATAGAGGGCATTGCCGTAGTCCAGTCTGCTGCTGATTTCTGTTGGAGTCCACTTAAAGGTCTTGCGGAGCATATGGAGGGTGTTGAAGCAAGAGGACGATATGGCGTTGACTTGCTGAGTCATGGCGAGAGATGAGTCAAGTGTGAAGCCGAGATTGCGTGAGTGAGTGGTGGGTGTCGGGGGTGTTCCTAGGGTGGCTGGCCACCAAGAGTCGTTCCACTTGTTGGGTCCGAAGATGATGATCTCGGTTTTCCTGAGTTAAGTTTGAGTTGGCTTGCTGTCATCCAATTAGTGATGGCGAGAAGTCCGGTGTGGAGATTGTTCTTGGCGGTGGAGGGGTTTCTCGTGAGGGAGAGGATGAGCTGGGTGTCGGCGGCGTAGGAAATGATGTTGAGGCCGTGAGGTCGGACGATGTTGGCGAGCTGAGCCATGTAGATCTTGAAGAGGGTGAGACTGAGTGAGGATCCTTGGGGGACTCCACATATGGTTTTGGTGGCTTCAGACCGGAAAGGGGGAAGGCGAACACTTTGGGTTCTCTTAGAGAGGAAGGAGGTGAGCCAGTCCAGGGCTTGGGGCAAATTCCGGCATCGAAGAGGTATGTGTGCAGGGTCTTGTGGCATACCGTGTTGAAGGCTGCGGAGAGGTCAAGAAGGATGAGGGCAATGGTTTCACCCTTGTCAAGTCTGGTCCTGATGTCGTTGGTGCACGCGATGAGGGCGGTTTCAGTACAGTGGTTTTTGCGGAATCCAGGTTGGGAGACGTCGAGTATGTTGTTGTCTTCCAGGAAGCGGGATAGCTTTTTGTTGACAATCTTCTCTATGACCTTCGCGGGGAAGGGTAGTAGAGAGATAGGTCGTTAGTTTGTGAGGTCATTGGGGGCTGCTTTGGGATTTTGGAGCAAGGCATTGACTTAGGCGTGTTTCCAAATATCTGGAAAGGTGACGGTCTTGAAGGAGCTGTTGATGATGGACCGGAGCTGGAGAGCGATGATTTGGCTGGCCTTTTTGAAGATGTGGTGGGGCAGTGGTCTGTTGGAGAGCCTGAATTGATGGCGCTCATGGTTTTGGTGTTTTCTTCATCGTTGGCGGGGATCCAGGTGCTCAGTACGTTGGTGCAGTGGGGTTGGCTGTGTCAGTGGTGGTCATGGATGGTGACTGCATTATGAAGCTTTCATGTATGTCTGCGATCTTGCGATAGAGGTAACTGGAGAGGGAGTTGCAGAGGTCTTGCGAGTGCGGAGGGTCGATGGCGCAGGATTTTGGTTTGGTGAGTTCCTTGATTATGGTGAATAGTTCTTTGCTGTTGTGTCCGTTGTTGTCTATACGCTCTTTGTAGAAGGATCTCTCGGTGGTCCTGATGAGCTGGTGGTGTTTGCGCATGGCTGATTTGTGGACGGAGAAGTTGCTCACTGATTGGTCTTGGCGCCAGGCCTTCTCAGTTTTCTGGCATTCTCGTTTGGAGGTCTGAAGTTCTGCGGTGAACCAGAGAGCTGTCTTGTTGATGCGGGTGTTGTCGTTTTTTTGGAGTGGAGCCAGGGTGTTTGCGCAGTCGTCGAGCCATCGTTTGAGGTTGAGGGCGGCGGCGTTGGGGTCGTTGAAAATGGGTGGAGTAGATTGGGCGAGGTTGTAGATCAGCTGTTCCGTAGAGATCTTGTTTCACTTGCGGTGAGGGATAGGATGTTGTTGGTGGTGGGTGGTGGGCTTCAGGAAGGAGAAGTGAACGTAGTGGTGGTCAGTCCAATGGGGTTCGGTGGTGTGAGTGAAGGTGATGTGGCTCCTGGCGGAGAATATGGCATCAAGCATGTGTCCGGCTGAGTGGGTGGGCAAGTTGACAAGTTGCTTGAGCCTGAGATTTGCGAGGTTGTCCAGTAGGGCAATGGAGTTGCAGTCCCTGGTGTTCTCTAGGTGGAAATTAAGGTTGCAGAGGAGCAGGTAGTCCGGGGAGGCGGGGCATGGGAGCTAATAGCATCGGCAATGGCGTCACAGAATAGGGGGCGGGGGCCTGGTGGTCTGTAGACAAGAGTTCCTCTCATGGTGGTGTTGGCGTTGATGTGTATCTGAAAGTGTAGGTGTTCTGCGGCATCCAGGGTGTCGCTGGTGTTGGTGGAAATCCTGATGGAACTTCTTTGTACTATGGCGATTCCTCCTCCTAGTTTGTTGATACGGTCTCTTCGAGTGATTTTGTATCCTTCTGGGATGGCTATAGCAATGTCGGGCTCAGATGAGGGGTTCATCCATGTTTCCGTGAGGAAGGCGATGTCGGGAGAGACTGTTGTGAGTAGGTCCCAGAACTCGATGGTGTGCTTGTGGACGGAGTGGGTGTTGAGGAGGATGCAGCTGAGGTGGTTGGGGTGTCTGGTGTTGTTGTGGTGTTTGTTGGCTTGATTGCAGGAGAAGTGGCATGAGTGACATGCGAAAGGTTTGTGGGTGTGTTTGGGGTCGGCCTGGGCGCAGGCGGTGCATCGGCGGGGTTGAATGCGTGGAGCTCTGCGGTGGAGTAGAGGCGTTTAGTGACTTGGGGGTGTGTGGACCAGGGGGATGGCGCAGAAAGGGAGGTGCCATTAAGAAGGGGAGGTGGGAGGGAGGAACAGCTGGGAGCCGGGAGGGAGTGCCGAATGGGGGCACAAGGGGGTGGGGCTCCAGGGGACGCAGCAGCGGGACCGGGCAGGACCATAAACGGGCGTGGAAGCCCGAGAAAGGCACAATAAACAGCAAACAAAAAATGTACAATAACAAGGCACAATAGAAGGCACAACAAAAAGGCACAATTAAGCAAAAAAGGCACCAGTTAAAAAACGGCACAACAGTAGGTACAACGATACTCACGCCTACCACTAGGCACCAGGGATGAAATGCAGGCAGGTGCCTGCGGGTGGTGGAGGGCCTCGAACTCGCAGCAGCAGCGAGGGTGGGGTCGTGAGCATGAAGGCAGTCTGCTGGAGCTGCTCATCACGCAGAGTGGTTCCTGGCCTAAATCAGGTCAGGCGTCACTCTGGGCAGCGCGCAGCAGCCGCCATTAAGAAGGGGAGGTGGGAGGGAGGAGCAGCTGGGAGGCGGGAGGGAGTGACGAATGGAGCACGAGAGGGCCGGGCCGCACGGGACGCAGCGGCAGGACCAGGCAGGACCAGAAACAGACTGGGAAGCCTGAGAAAGGCACAATGAACAGCAAACTAAAAATGCACAATAACAAGGCACAATAGAAGGCACAACAACAAGGCACAATTAAGCAAAAAAGGCACCAGTTAAAAAACGGCACAACAGTAGGAGCAACAATACTCACGCCTACCACTAGGCACCAGGGATGAGGTGCAGGCAGGTGCCTGTGGGTGGTGGAGGGCCTCGAACTTGTGGCAGCAGCGAGAGTGGGGTTGTGAGCACGGGGGCAGTCTGGTGGAGCTGCTCGTCGCGCAGAGTGGTTCCTGGCCTAAATCAGGTCAGGGGTCACTCTGGGCAGCACGTGGCGGCCGGCATTAAGAAGGGGAGGTGGAAGGGAGGAGCAGCTGGGAGGCGGGAGGGAGTGACAAATGGGGGACCGAGGCTGGTGGGGCCGCAGGGAATACAACGGCAGGGCAGGACCAGAAATGGCGGGGAAGCCCGAGAAAGGCACAATGAACAGCAAACTAAAAATGCACAATAACAAGGCACAATAGAAGGTACAACAACTAGGCACAATTAAGCAAAATAGGCATGAGTTAAAAAACGGCACAACAGTAGGAACAACGATACTCACGCCTACCACTAGGCACCAGGGATGAGGCACAGGTGGGTGCCTGATGGGGTGGAGGGCCTCGAACTTGTGGCAGCAGCGAGGGCGGGGTCGTGAGCACGAGGTCAGTCTGGTGGAGCTGCTCGTAGCGCAGAGTGGTACCTGGCCTAAATCAGGTCAAGTACTTAAGTTGGATACAGTTTTCAAATGTCCACACATTGAAAAGATTATACATCAGACATTTTGCCAGGTGACACTCACTTAACTAGTGAGTTCACATGAGTTGACATCGTACATCAAGAAACTAGTGATTGACTTGATGCTATGACGCACTAGGATGACATAGATATCTTAAAAATACGTAAAATGGCAGTAACCTCATTCCACCGGCGTTAGTCGTCATGGCGGGAGGCAGTCGGTACCACTGTGCAACTCCTTATTGGTTAACAATGATGTCTGTGGGAAACTGGGACCAATGATGATCACCGCCAGCAGTGACAGTCATGGCGGTGACAGCCATTTTCTATAGCCCAGCTCATTTGACTCCTGACATTTGAGCAAGCAAGACCTCCACTGCATGTTCTGTATCTGGAAGCCACAATGGCACGTCCTACAGGAGATAGGGCCCCAGCCTTCACCCCGGAGGAACTGGAGAAACTGGTATAAGGGGTCCTACTCCCATATGGACAGTTGTATGGGGGTCCAAATAAACAGGTCAGTACAATGTGGTATACTTATCAGCAAGGGTGGTGTTTGACAGCGAAAGTGTGTGACTATAGACATGGCATGATTGACTGCTGGGGTTGTGTTGTATGAATGATAATGGCGTATTGTGTATGAGCATGTGCTGAGCATGCTGTGTGTAGTCCATTGCTGTAGGTGTACTGTAACTCTACACAAATATCTCCTTTTGTCTGTGTCTCCCATGCAGGTCAGTGCCCATTAGAAAAAGGGGTTATGGAGAGCCATCGCCAAGCAAGTGCAGATGCTGGGAGTCCATAGCTGGCAGAGCACCGACTGCAGAAAGCGGTGGGAGGACCTGAGATGCTGGGCCCAGAAGACCGCGGATGCCCAGCTGGGGATGTCCTCCCAACGAGGGAGGAGTGCCCGTCAGACCCTGACGCCCCCTAATGGCCCACATATTGGGGGTGGTCTACCTGGAGATAGATGGGCGCTTGAGGGCAGCACAGCACCCACAAGGGGGTGAGTACAGACTGTTTAATGTCAGTTGTATGGGCTTCTATTGTGTCAGCTAGATTACATAGGTACTAATGAGATGTGTGTACATTAGATAAGATTATAGCCCCTCTACCTCTCTCCTAAACCTTTTACCAATGACCGCCCCGTGTATCTAAAAAAAAAATCCTTGAGTCTTGACCTGTTCCACCCGTGATCCCCCTAAGCACCATGTCTCCCTTCTTCAACCCAGACCTTGCACCTCCCAGTCCTCCCATGGCCCCCCTAGTGGTGCCTATGCCCTCCTCCTGCAAATAAACCACCCCCTCCAAAGTCTAAGGTCACTACGCCTACCCCAAAATCCAAACCCCCTCTCCCACAATCAAAATCTAAGCCTAAACCCCCCCAAGCCTAAACCCAAGGACCCCCCTTCAAGCCCCCACCACCACCCACTGCCCCATCCCTGAGGTGCCTGCCTGCCCTATTGATGCCCCTGCCATATGGAGGCTAATTTGCAGCCAGGAGTCAAGTTGGGGGATGGGACTGTACTCAATGTGCCTGGACACTTAAGACATTCGGATTGGCTAGGGGGCCTCACCGTACATGGTTTTTAATATTATTTGAATTTTAAATACATCTACCCACATAGATGTGGATGACGAGTTTGAGAAATTGTCCTGTATTTCCTTCAACATGATTGTGTTATATATGTATACTTCGATGTTTGTGTTGTATGTGTAGGGGATGTATCTATGTTGCTGCATGTGCTGGGTTGATGACTTGTGCCATGTGCTTGTTGTGATGTGTTGTTATGGTTGGGTGTGGCATTGTTTGATAGTTGTGTATGTGCTGTGTGTATAGTTATGCATCTGTGATGTCCTTTGTATGTTGGTTGTACATGGAGTGTCACCTGAGGCCTTGTTTGGATGTCTGTACTGTTTATATGATTGTGTGTTGTTGCTACGTATTGCTGCCAGTATGTGTTGTCGGGTGGAGTTGTTCGATGTGTCTTTCTGAAAATGCGTTTGTGTGTTTGTCATGTTGTTGTCATAGTGTGATTGTGGGGTGTTATGTATGGATGTGTTTGACAGTGGCAGTGGTGTGTTTGTGCGGTGTGCTGTGTGAATGGCACATGTCTGTTGGCCGTGGTGTGTGTATTTGACATATGCATTTGTGTAGTTAGTGTGTGCGTGTGTCTGTAGATGAGTGTGGTGGTACGGGCATTTGTTTGTGTGTGCGTGTGGCTGTCGCTGTCCGTGCCGGATGTGTGTGTTGTGTGTGGGTGTGTGATACTGCCCTTCCTTCCGGCATGTGCTGGGGGTACTTACGGTTGTCGTCTTCGTCGTTGTCGCTGGTCCTTGTGTTGTATGGCAAGATACAGCAGTGAGAAGACTTCCAGTTCGGGTCACATGGCGGCTGTGGACACGTCTGTGTACCTGGAGGTGAGTGTCTCCTTTTATACTGTCAGCTTCTGCCAGGCTTTTCGTGGCGGTCGTCCGCGGAAATCGTGGCAGTCTGCAGACTCGTAATATGGTGGGTAATGAATTGGTTCCCAGCGTTACTGGAGGTGACTTGGCTGTGGTGCGGTTGGATCACCGCCGTGGTCGTCATATGGCGATCTGCACCAGTGCCCTGGCGGCGGTGTGACTGCTACTGCCGGCGGGGCGATCCATTGACCACCAAACTCGTCATGAGGGCCTCATTGATCAAAGTTGTGCATTTTATAGAACAACAACCTGCCCCATTTATATACATTATAATCAATTACGGGTCCATACTTGTAGTGAACAAAGTTTCGGACCCTCAAGAAGATTGGGGGGCCATCATCAGGACTCATAATTAGCCTTGCACACCATTCAAAACCAAGAAAGCAGTCATACCATGATGACCTCACAATGTGTTGTTTGTGTGGCTTTGATGAATCTTGATCAAAAATGGTGCAAATAGACATTTGTTTGGGCAGTTATTTTTAGGGTCAAGCCTGGGAGAGCATTTACCAGCGCATGTGCCTTGCTTGCAAGACACTATTTTTTACAAAAAAGGGCTGGAAGCCCTCCCATTACTTAACATTTGTTGGCTGCAGCGTCCCTCTTCTTTGCAGCCACCTCAATTGGCCAATGTTGACCAAACATCATTTCCAATCCTTTTTATGGAGCAGAGACCAAGCACAGATTTATCAGACTTAACCTGTGCCTGTCCACTGCTCCTGATTCAATTATACAATTTCTTTCCCCTCCCACTCGCCCTGCCTGGTGCTCTCTCCATCACGCTTTTTTTTTTAAAGGAAATTCGACATTAACAAATATGCAAGACTATCTTGCTATAAAAAATAACTTGCAAGGACATGCCTTTTTTTATTTTCAGATTGTTCGGGTCGTGCATGACTCCAGCCCATTCCTGCAACTCCTGCAAACATAGTAACTTTACCATCTACACAGAAATGGCCACGCAGCATTCATCCCGGGATTTTATGATGTGAAGCTGAAACTGCAGCCCAAATGAGACCAAATGGCTTTTGTTGCAGTGATGTCTGGTGCATTTGGGCATAGCCCCTCTGATATGCAGACTTCTAACACTTTGTTCTAGTATTTCAAGTGGACAAGTGAATTAAATCCAGGGCCAGTGGAATTATGCAGCAGGAGAGTGACAAAGCATGCGGCAGAGTTCAGTAACTTAAGCTGCAAGAAAAGGCACATTATGAGGCATATTGTTACACATTTTGTAACAGTATTACTTCATTACTTCAGCATTTTTAAACTTGGAAACACTGTCTGGGGATTGGTTGCCCCACATTAGTACCATTTTAATATCCAAATATAGCAATAAGAAACAAAAAGATGATGAGCGCAGCTTTGCAAGGGGCCTTTCGGTTGGCTGCAACACATGTTGCTGCATTTTTTATAACTTTTGAATTGTTTGAGCTAGAAACTTTTTTTGTGTTAAACTCTTCACATTAAGTGGCAGATGATGGATTATGTGGCAAATGCAGCAAAACTATAACTATGTGAAAATCACCATGATTGCACAGTCACATAATTCCAGTGGTCCTGAATATATCAGTCCCTGGCTGCCTGCTTTAAATTGAAATTACCAGCCAGACATCCATGCCCTGGCAGTCCAATCCTGTGTATGCGTGCACGTACCGAGGGATGATTTCATTACACAGGTCTTACCTTTTTTCAGCAAGGAAAGGGTCCCTGAAGCTAATACGGTAGCTCACCCAGGGAAATGAAAGCTGCGGCTGAAATAGAAATGAGAGCTTCCCTAAAGTTACACTTTGTGTATTAATATACTACAAAGAATCACAATTTCAACAATATTTGCCTTATAATGTATGTCAACAATTATTTAATGGCTATATGTTCAATCCAAAACTATAATAATATCACAACCTTTATAATAATACATTTCATTACATAAAGAGATACAATTAATTTCATCCATATTTTATTAAATCTTCTCAAATGCATTGTAAAACAAACAGTTTATAACATCACTCATACCACATGTACACAATAATATTATATACAGAAAAACTTAGTTTTGACAAAATACATATAATATGATAAATTATAAATGTATACTGTATACATGTATACAAAAAAATTATAAAATCCAATATAACAATACTCCTATACAGTACTTCATAACCATAGCAGGAACCAGCTTGACAGATCTTCATGTCACTCTTTCTTTTAATTTTTAGCAGATTTTACTTAAAAGAAAGACTGTGCAGAGGATAGTGCATTACCATCCTGGTGTCAGATGTCGATTGCCTTTCACCAAAAACATAAGCGCCATCAGGGGGAAGAATATGAGCATCTTCAATGCAACTTTCTACTATATTTTTATCCAGCCTTCTGCAAAGCCCTACAGATTTGGTCGTAGGCACACAACAGCTCTGCTTGGTAAAGCATGCGCAATTTCTTAAGAGCCCTAGTGTTGTGATGCACTGTAAATGTTTGTTTCGCCAGTGCATGTGGTCTGACTGCTTAATTTTTCAGATGCTGTTTAACCAACAAATCGGTCAGTTCAGCAGTTCTAGGAACTCAAAGGATTTTGAAGCAATAGCCTGCCTTCAGATCCACACTCTTCCCTTCTGCAGATGGAAAACACCTTGATTGGTATAGAAAGACTGTATTTGAGCGCTTCAAACTTAGGCCCATATTTACGGAAGGTTATCGTTGCCAAAACACCATTTATTTTGATGCTAAAGCGGTGCTAACTTAACTCCATATTTCTATTTTGACGCTAGACCCATCTAGCATCAAATTTAGGAAGCGCCAATCCACCTTGCGTTAATGAGATGCAAGGTAGGTGTTCCCTTCCTAAAAATGGCGCTAGCCCCTCAGCACCATATTTAACACCTTGACACTGAAATGACGCAGAAGAGTGAGGCAGACCAAAATAATGGCGTTAACTCCGTATAGCGCCATTATTTAACACCTGGTCAGACCAGGCGTTAATGTGCAGGTAGGCCCATTTCCATGGAGACACACCATGAAATGGGCACAAAGATGCCCACCCCAGCCCCCAGCTTCACCACCACCCACCCACACCACAGGGACACTACAGGAGGCAGGAGCACATCACAGGTAAGTTGCAGGTAAGTGCATGTGTGTTGTGTGCCATTGGGGGCCCTACCTGGCACTGGTTATGTAGGGCTTGCCCAGGGGACACTGGTCCCCTGTGGTGGGCATTAAGGTAGTGGTAATGACTCTGGTCTAAATGATGCTAGGCTGACTAGCGGCAGATATCAGCCTACCGCCATTTCAGACCCATTAGCAACATTACCCCTAATGCCATCCCTCACTGGCTAGCGTCTTTTTATGAGATGCTTGCCATTCCTTAGCACCATCTTGTGTCATTTTTTAGATATGGCGCACAGATGGCGTTAGCGTACGTTAAGAAAAATGACACACAACTGCGTTCACCAGTTGTGTGCCATTTTTCATAAATATGGGCCTTAGAGAATTTAAGCCCCTTCGCGAACCCTCCCCCATTTTATGAAAACTGGATTCACTTGCTTAATGTAACACGTGTCAGTAGGTTCAGCCCCACCACTTTAAAAAGTCAACTGCCGCCAGTACTTGCTTGCTTTATCTAGTGAGCCAAATGGCCATTTTTAAAATTGCCAACTCTACTCCAATTTTACCCTAACTCTACCACAACTCTAGTGCCAACCAATCCCACTAACCTTTAGCCATCCTGAACAGCACCCACACAGGTGTAAGGCATGGCTAAAATACATTACCAAAGCCAATAGCTGTCACTTTAGCACAATCTATTGACTTTTGCATGTTTTTTTTGTAGGGCGTGGTTGCTTTGCTGTTAGTTATGCATACCCATGTTATTCTCTACAGTAACAAAACTCCAATGAGTTTTTCACTGTTGCAAAATCTGTGTGTGGAAGCCACTGATTCCCAGGTGTTCCATCCCCTTTCTTAAATTACTCAATAATAAGAAAGACTTTAATAACAGGAGATACAGGCCCGTATTTATACTTTTTTTGCGCCACATTTGCGTAGTTTTTTGACGCAAAAACAGCGCAAACTTGCAAAATACCATTGTATTTTGTAGGTTTGCGCCGTTTTGCGTCAAAAAGTGGCGCAAATGCGGCGTTAAAAAAAGTATAAATACGGGCCACAGTGTCATCACCTCCTACCTAATTCTCAAGGGTCTGTACAGAAGAACAGAAGACAATGGATCTCTGGAGTCCTTAGTAGCTAGTCCAACAGAAGCACTGCAAGTGTTGATCTTGTTCCCTGCTCTTGCAAACAAGCAGTGGTAAAGTGGTAAAGACAACAGGTCTCGCCTATGAGACCTATTGGCTTAAGTAATTAATTTTAGCTATGAATGTATAGTGGCACGGCTACAGTGTAGAATGACTGTTAATAATGTAAAAAAAAAAACAGACTAAGACGCAAAGGAGAATGATAAGAGAGCCAAACAATGGTAATCAATGTGTGGGTTCTCAGCACACTATAAGCTACCAATATGCCTCACATTGTACAGCACATGCTCTTTCTTAGGCAAGACCTGGGCAAAGGAGAACACAGCTCCTTGTAGAGGGGGGAGGAAGAAAGTGCAGGAAGGGGTGACCAGTTGCCAATTCTAATTTAAATATGTAGAAGTAAGTGGCAGGTTAGGGTGGCAAGAGAACGTGTGCCAAATGTATCAAGACTGCACCACACAATGTTACACAAAGTGACACAAAGCAATGTAAACCTTTAATTTCAGTACATACCTTTTTCTGTGCTTTGAAAAGTGCCCTTTTTTAAGCAAATTATGCTTTACACTGGTTCGCGCTACTTTGGTTCAAGGTGGCATTATATAGGTTATAATTGGACATTCCAGCACAAGCACTCATGTTTTTGATACAAAACCTTATCTACCAAAATGTTAGGGCCTTTGTGTAAAAAAATAACACATCCTTGAGGCAAGCACAAAACTGAAGAATAATATTCATTTCTCCATGCAGTTCACATACTGTATGTACTGCCCTGCAGTGCACACTTTCAGAGTGTGAAGTGTTTTAAAATTGTCTATGAGTAGGATTTTATGCCGGTAGTTGTTACTTACAATACAAAACCTATGCTAGGCATCATGCACACGTCTCTGTACCATTGTGCAAAGGGGTGTACATGGCGCTAGGAAACCTGTTGTGCCCTAGCATAAGGGATGGAAGCAGCAGCAGGCCATATTTAGTGAATATAGCACTGCACAGTGCTTTCCACCTTGCGTAATGCTGTTAGAGTACATTTTTCTATTAAAATAATGTATAATTAGTTGACATTTTAAGTTAACTTAATCAGGCCTCAAATTGACAAGGTTGGGCCTCAGCCTGCCTGTACTGATATGCACATATTTGCAAAAATGAAAATAGCAGAAATAGTCTCTATTTTGTAGTGTCGCGCTGAAACAAAATATATTTTCTTTTGTAGCTTTGGGAGGAAGCTTTGTTCTAACTGTACCCATGCCTGCACCAAACCAAGAACTTTCACTGTCTGAAAACTTATAAAAAGTGCACTTTTTGGCATGTGTGCCACTGCTTGTTTCCTTTTCTCCTGATGCAAAAACAACAGATGATGAACGGAGGCATACTTATTTTGATCCTCTTGCTGGCTTTGTACTTTAATATTTTATTAGACTTGGTATTGCTTTCTTACTGAGCTGTCCCCATGTCCGACTATTATTTTATTCTGTACTTAAAACATTTGTGATTCCAGTTATTTATTCATTTATTCTAGAGATCGACTGTATGTTAAAACCTTGTGCTTAAAATGAATTAAATATTTTAACTGACTAAGGGCCTGATTTAGAGCTTCGGAGGAGGGGTTTTCTCCGTCACAAATGTGACGGGTATCCCATCTGCCATTTTATGTTCCCTTAATAGCCTATGGAGATCGTAAATGGGTGGACGGGATTTCCGTCACATTTTTGACGGAGTAACCCATCCGCCAAACTCTAACCAGGCCCTAACTACCATTTTATTCTCTTTAATTATTCTTAATTTGAATAAACTCTCACGGTTTTGGTTTTGAACATTGTCTTACAAAGAGTTTCTTTATGTGCCTTTCGCCCCTGTCCTCTGGGACTCACACAGCCCCTATCCTGCATATCAGGCCTTTAATATTATAAGTGCAAAGCGCTGACAAAGCTAAGCAGCTTTGGTTTGCTGCGCTGTGTCACAATATTTTTTAATAAATCTGCCCCATTGTATTTTTCTTTAAAGGGTTTCCAGGGACGAGCCAGATGAGTTCCTGGTGAGGGTAGTATTAGAGTATATCTTTTAATATATGTGGAAGGGGATGACTGAGAGGCTGAGGGAGGCAAAAGAAAGCTATGTGTCCCCATACATCTCCACCTCAGCAAATTTGGTCCTTGATTTAGCTCACAAGGTAGTGTTCCTTGTGGGAGGCACACACATGAGAATGAGGTATTAACAGAGATACATTTTCCTCTTCAGGGTTCAAAATGCACCAGAGATAACTTGAATTTTGCTCTTGTTGCTTTTGATTCTCTTGGAACCCCTCACTGGAAAACAATTCATCAATAACAGACTGCATCCAGTCCTGAACCTTACAGGAGTGTCAGTCCAATTATTTCAGTGGAAGCCAACCATGCTGAACAAATTTGTGATTTATGAATATTTTGTATACATATTCGGGCCCAGAATCAGCCTAGATGCACGTTTCCATATCACCTACTATTTTTTAGGGTGGAGCATGCACAAGCGCTATGTCCTGTTGTGATCTCTCTGTGGCGTTTTAACCACGCCCACGTCATGCCCATCATTTTTGTTGGTTTGTGGGCTTGCCTTTTAAAATTTGCTTGATTTCATTAGTGAAATGCATACCTTTTCCTCTACAGCACTGGTAAACTACTGAAAACATACGAGGATCAGTGTTTTCCGAATGGCTTTTGCACTATTTCTTATTTCCTACGCAGTGCGATCTCGCTGGGCAGTAGTCTATCGCTTTGCATGACATCGACCCTGTTACATGGATAATTCTACTTTTGCTGGTTACGTGGATAATTGCAGTTTTGACTATAAGTTTTACTGCGAGTGAACTTCTGTTTCCTTTTCTGTGTCTTTTTCACACTCATGGCGACCATCGGCTCGCTTATATGAAACTGTTTTACTTTCCATTATCAGTTTATGTGGCAAGAAAAGTCCGGCTATGAGTTTACAAAGCTAATAGCTCTAACTCGAGCAAAAGCGAGACCCATTGCATTGCAAATGTTTGTTTATATTCTCTTCTTTGATCTGATAGGTGGTACAGTGCACAATCCTAATGGCCCACTGGCCCATTTCTGGAATACTGTGAGTTGGAATCCATTACTATGGGTAATTTAAAGCGCAGACAGATGCTTTAAACAACATTTATTTGCAGTTTGTGTGAAAAAATCTAAATTAAAAGACAGTCAAGTTTTTCCACTATTTTACAGCCATTTTCTAAAAACAGGTCACTAAACTATGTGAAGAAAACGTGTAGAGAAGGGAAATTAAATGTGAAAACTCTCCTGTTCAATAATTTAGATGTGGGGTAAGTGATTAAAGGCATCTTCGTGAACAGTTTCCAACACAGATCTACGATGCCCGTACATAAACTCTTTTGTCATGGTGCCTACATATGGAAAACGTTTACAAAGCCATTCATATAGATGGGAATTATTTACAAATGTGTAACCCCAAAAATCTGCTCTCCGATACATATGTTGGACATCCTAAGCGCAATACAAATAGCCAATTACAGACCTAAATCAAATGAACGCTTTTTAAAAATGGCCGCTTGAACAACAGTCGATTAACTATTTTACCATTCTCATTGTACTAAACACCGCACTACTGAAAGGGAAACACTCCGTCAGTATCAGAAAACAGAATATGTTTACAAGAATATGGTCCACTCAAACTCTGTCGCGGCCAGCATTTGCTAGCTGGATGTGAGTCTGACAGAGCTTAGAAGAACATTCCACGTCAATCACGCCTGCCTGGAGGGGGAATGCAAAGTAGCCTTACCTTCACAGGCAATTAAAGATAATTAACCGAAACATGTAAGTAGTCCGTGGCACTCTGAATTCCAAAACCCACCTACAACAGGAACCCAGCAACAAAACAGTGATTTGACTTCACCTCTACACACAGATACAACAAAAGAGATGGGGTGATTTCACTGAAAGATTGGTAGGCCTGCTTGAGAACTACAGGTCACTTTTCATAAATATTGAAAATAGAGTGACGGTGAAGTTCTGGTGCAGCCCCACTAAAGTATAGCAAATCTGCTTGGAATGGGGGGAAACATCCCCGTTGTGGGCTCCATTCAGAGTCTTGACAGACACTGAGCTAGTAAAGCCATCTAAAGGCAAATCCTGTTCTTGAATGTTTCCAGTATTTTTCCCCGAGGCTTTTACTTCCCAATTCTAAGTTTCGCAATTGGAAATAAGCTTGTTATGCAAAATTCCAGAAGTTATGCTATTATGTCATGTCGGGAAATTATGTGCTATCTGCAACAAAAGTTTAGCTAAGTGCCTGGGAAAAATTAGAACGACCAGAATGCAAGTGGCTGTTGTTGGTCGTGATTGTGGTTTTTTGTGCTATTTATTTAGTGCAAAATGCATCCTCACATTCAAAATGAACTTAAGGGCATATTTGGCAAAGAAATATAGCGCTAAATGTCACTTTTTCACTTTGTGTGATTATGAGTAGTTTTGCATATTTCTTTCAAAATTTCACCTAATTGAACTAAAGCAAATCACACAAATTTCACAAACTCCTAGAAAAAACACTGTGTCTAACAAAAATCTGCACCAGAGTCATGATGTGAATTCAGCACAAGCACTGTTAGCATTCCATTTCACTTTAACTGCAAAGCCCTGAATGATCGTGTTAAAAGAACTTGATTTTCTTTGTGCATTAGTTTTGTTAAGTTAGGGTTTTGATTTCATGTGTGTTTAGCATAGTGTGGAATTGAAAAGGTGCAGTTCACAGTAGGTATATAATGACAGAAATGGAATTGAAAAGGTGGAGGTTGGAGTAAGTACATAAGGGTAGAAATGGATTTGAAAAGAGGAAGTAGTAATTTTTAGGTCAAGTCTAGCAGCGAGCATGCACCTCTCTCTTGATATGCTGTGCTCTACTCTGTGGGCCTTAAACATGCCCATCTCACGTCCATCACTTTCCTCCATTCCTTGGCCTGCCTTTCAAAGTTCCCTTGATTTCATAGGTAAATGCTTTATGTTTGTTCCGCTTTGAGGCTGTTTAATTACTGCTTTGGAGACATAGGGGGTCATTCCAACCCTGGCGGTCGGTATTAAAGTGGCGGCCAACTGCAAACAGGCAGGCGGCCTAAAAAATGGAATTCCGACCCTGGCGGGAACCGCCAACACAGCCCGCCACTTTAACACTCCGACCGCCACGGCGGTACAGACAAGCAGCGCGGCGGTCACCGCCAACAGACAGGCGGCAGACAATGTACCGCCCACCCTATCACAACTCACCAATCCGCCACCTTTTCCAGGACGGGAGCCCCGCCGATAAAAACACGGCGGAAACAGACTACGAACGGGAAAACGCTCATCTCTACACACTCCACGAGGAATCTGGACAGCATGGAACCAGAACTACACATCCTACCAGCTATTGTCTACCTGCTCCTCTACCAGGAGCACGAACGCCGGCGCAGAAGACAACGGTGAGTACTGCACCTACGACACACGGGAGGGGGGAGGAGAAAAGATTACGGGCACACACATACGCGACACCCCCCCCCCAACTACCTACACACCAATGCAGAGCAACAACTCAGAGTGACACCCCCCAAACCCCCTGTAAGAATGCAAAGACAAAATAATAAGTTATTGTAATACAAATATATTGTAAGGCAAAGTAAATAAGTAAGACGAACATCCCATAACTATATACACATATGTATATTGTCCCGTCAGAATTGGCTTTCTGTCATTGTACGTGGGCCAATGGTCCTCAACACATGGGCAAAGCCCACACATGAGACCCGAATCCATTGGAGAGAACACTGCAGGGGCATCAGATAGGAAAACTACAGGCACCTCAGGGGGAAGGGAAGGGGGGCCACCTCAGCCACATGAGTCCAGGACGCCAGATCCACGAGGGGCCTCCATGGCCAATGTTCAATCCTGGAGAGTGCAAAGCCACAGTCTCTCAAGTCTCTACAGTGGGTGGGTTGCCCACTGTGCCATCCTGGGGAGTGCAAAGCCACAGTCTGTCAAGTCTCTACAGTGGGTGGCTTGCCCACTGTGCCATCCTGGGGAGTGCAAAGCCACAGTCTCTCAAGTCTCTACAGTGGGTGGCTTGTCCACTGTGCCATCCTGGGGAGTGCAAAGCCGCAGTCTCTCAAGTCTCTACAGTGGGTGGCTTGCCCACTGTGCCATCCTGGGGAGTGCAAAGCCACAGTCTCACAAGTGGATGACAGACTCCAGCGGTACTGGAGGACTCTTGGTGCCCAGAGTGTATCGTGCAGCCCTGTCCGACACTGATCCGGGCCTGCCCCTTCTGCCAATGTGTCAGCGGTGCTTGAGATGAAGGGCCCAGCGGAGCGGAGCTTGAGTTGAAGGGCCAAGCGGAGCGGTGCAGAGACGGCGGTGCCCAGCGGAGCGGTGCTTGAGATGAAGGGCCCAGCGGAGCGGTGCAGAGACGGCGGTGCCCAGCGGAGCGGTGCTTGAGATGAAGGGCCAAGCGGAGCGGTGCTTGAGTTGAAGGGCCAAGCGGAGCGGTGCAGAGACGGCGGTGCCCAGCGGAGCGGTGCTTGAGATGAAGGGCCAAGCGGAGCGGTGCAGAGACGGCGGTGCCCAGCGGAGCGGTGCTTGAGATGAAGGGCCCAGCGGAGCGGTGCAGAGACGGCGGTGCCCTGTTCAGCGGTGCTTGTCTCGAAGGGCCCTGTTCAGCGGTTCTTGAGACGGCGGTGCCCTGTTCAGCGGTGCTTGTCTCGAAGGGCCCTGTTCAGCGGTTCTTGAGACGGCGGTGCCCTGTTCAGCGGTGCTTGTCTTGAAGGGCCCTGTTCAGCGGTTCTTGAGACGGCGGGGCCCTGTTCTGCGGTGCTTGTCTTGAAGGGCCCTGTTCAGCGGTTCTTGAGACGACGGGGCCCTGTTCTGCGGTGCTTGTCTTGAAGGGCCCTGTTCAGCGGTTCTTGAGACGGCAGGGCCCTGTTCTGCGGTTCTTCACGTGTGTCTCCAGGGCACCAGATCCGGGCAATTGATGGTGTTCACTCGCCATCCGACTTCTCGCTTGCTGGGCCCTCCTGTGCTGGTGTCCCGTGCCCGTGGGTGTCCTCCTTCACCCCCGGAATGGGGCTGGTGGGGCCCTCCTGGGCAGCTCGCCTGCTGCCGGACTTGTCGGCCGTGCTGCCCTTGCCACCCTTGCCTGATCCTCTGTGGCCCTTGCCTCCCTTTGGAGATGTGCCAGGTGGCACCCCACTCCCTGACGGTGCCAGGGTGGTGCCTGTGGAGGCTGCCGTCTCTGTTCTCTTGCGCCGGCCCTTGGCTTTTTTTGATTTTTTCCCAGGGGGTGGGCTGGCTGTCCCTTTGCTGCTGGCCGATGTGGCTGCCCTCGAAGGTGAGGGACTCCAATATCCCTGGACTATGGTCCTTGTAGGTCCAGGGGTTGTGGTGGCTGAGGTGCAGATTGGACTTTTACGAGATGGAGGGGGTGGGTCAGGTGATGGAAAGAGGTTAATTTTGGAGAGGAAAACTTTTTAGGAGCAATGGGAAGGGTAGGTGCAGTGGGTATGGGAGTGGAGGAAGAGGATGTGGTTGTAGGAGAGTCAAGTGTGCTGTCTATGGGTGCAGGTGCTTGTGACGGAGGCTGTCGTGAGGTGGATGGCTGTTGGGTGGGTGGCTGCCTGCGTTTGTGTGGTTTGGAAGAGGGGGTGACAGACACACTGGGAGAGGACACAGGGACGTGTAAATGGCAGTGGGGGTGGTGACTGCACGTGTGCGGAGTGTTCTGGTGGGTGTGCTGGTGATGGACGTAGTGGCTGATGAAGTGGTGCATTCAAGTGTGAGTTGGGACGTCACAGGGAGGGAGGAGGGAGACGAGGAGGAGGGGGACACAGAGGAGGCAGTGGCTGTTGGCATGTCTGCATGTGGATGTTGCTTGTGTGAATGCTTCTGTGATGTGTGGTGCTTATGTTTGGATGAGCTGACCTTAGGTGTTGAGGTGTGTGCAGGCTGGTCAGTAGGTGTGTCGGGGATAGGCAGAGGAACAGGGGAGTGGGACTGGGTGGAGGGAGTTGGAGGAGGGAGGCAGGAGACAGGGACAATGTCTGCCGTCAGTGCTGAGGCCAGAGCGTTGAACGATCGCTGATGGGCAGCCTGACCCGAATGAATGCCCTCCAGGTATGCATTGCTCCGATGCACCTCCCTTTCCACCCCCTGGATGGCATTCAAAAGGGTAGACTGCCCAACAATGAGCGTCCAGAGGAGGTCAATGACCTCCTCACTGAGGGCAGCAGGGGTAACTGGGGCAGGGCCTGAGGTGCCTGGGGCGAAGGAGATGCCCGCCTTGGTGTGCGAGCGGGCACGGGGCGAACGCTGAGGGGCTGCTGGGAGGGCGGAGCTGGTGCGCTGGGTGGCGGCTGTACCTGTTGTTGCGGTGGGCACGGATGTTGCCGCCACCACAAGGGAGCTCCCTTCCGAGGACGTGTCGGTGTCGCTGATGTCTGCACGTGTCCCCGTTGTGGAGCCCCCCTCGCCCTCCGTCTCACTGGTCAAATCAGAGTCCGTTGCATGGCCCTCCGGGGCCATGTGAGATGCAGCTCCCTCGTGCTCCAATGCCACTTCTCCTCCGCCAGATGATGCTAATGCACACATGAACAGGAAGAGCAGACCAAAAAAGGGGGGGGGGAATAAAGACATGTTGAGTGCATGCATTGGCAACACAGTTGGCAGAGAGGACAGACACAGAAGCCCCCTGCACTACGCCGCGCACTTGGGGTACACTACTCAATCAGTGGGACATGGCCTACAAGCCTATGGACGACAACTGCACACATAGGTGACACAGGGCCATGGATAGCTGTACTTGGCACCCTACAGAGGTGGGGGGCGGGGGAACAGGGCCATGCCTTACGGAGGGGCCTAGCCTACAGAAATCGCCCTGGCCTAGGGATACCCACAGCCCTCCTCCCCCACCCAGACACCTCCACTGCGCGCATAGTCAGCAGAATGAGAGTGTACTCACCCCCTTGTGTCTGCTGTGATGTCCTCACGCGCCCATCCAAATCTGGGTAGGCCACCGCCAGGATCCGAGACATCAGGGGGGTCAATTGACGCGTGGCACCCCTCCTACGTTGGGAGGCCATCCCCAGCAGAGCCTCCGCGGTCTTTCTGCTCCCGCGGCGGATGTCCTCCCACCTCTTGCGGCAGTGGGTGCCCCGTCTGTTGTGGACCCCCAGGGTCCGGACGTCCTTGGCAATGGCACGCCAAATGTCGACTTTCTGATGGGCGCTGACCTATGTGACACATACAGGGAGAGAAAATACAATATCATCATTTTCTGCATGCTCGATGTGAGTGTCCCCCCATCCCCACCCTTGCCATGTGGCACATGCTCTCATCTGTCGTTTGATGCATGCCTCATACGCTCCCCTATGCACCATCGTTCATTCACCCCACTCAACCCAGGCATTGCCCACAAAGCATGGTCCCAGTGTACTAACCTGTTGGTCTGGAGGACCATAGAGTAGCGCATACTGGGGGAGGACCCCATCAACAAGTTTCTCCAATTCCTCAGATGTGAAGGCAGGGGCCCTTTCCCCAGTCGCAGCAGCCATTGTCTCTTCCAGACCAAGGTCACAGCAGCACTTGCAGTATAGGTCCTCTCCTGTGGATGATCAGGTCTCGAGTGATTAAGCAGATAGAAAATGGCGGTCACGCCCGCGGCGGTGCGTACCGCGACCGCCGGCGCACATCGTCATTGGCTCCTGAGACCCATAGGGTTCAATGTTAACTAATGCTGCTTTGCGCCGCGGTCTCCGACCGCCTACCGCCACGGTGTGTCACGCCAGCGCATTGACCTCACATCCCATTGTCACACTTCACAGGTCAGGCAGCCGCCATTTCAAGGGCCCACATGGCTTAATTTCTACTGCGTCACACAGGCCTAGGCCTTGCATTGCCACTCATACAAGTCATTCAATGCATAGCGAATCGTGTTCTGTGCAAGCTGTGGTTACGTACCTGTGGGTTGCTTGACTCTGTGCTCCATGTTGTCCTTCCTAGGCACCGTCCGCTGGGACTTGCGAGGAGATGGAGGAATCTTCCCGTGTACAGACCGCTGGTGGACCTGTCGACAATGGAAGAAAGACATGTCATACTGACATACAGACTTGACCGAGCCACTATTCAGGAACTGTGTGCCCAGGTGGAGCCAGACCTGATGTCCCCCATTCGCCAACCCACAGGGATTCCCCCTCTGGTGCAGGTGCTGTCAGTACTCCATTTTTTGGCAAGTGGATAATTCCAAACAGTGGCCATATCATCAGGGATGTCTCAGCCTATGTTTTCTAAGGTTTTGTCCAGAGTGTTGTCTGCCCTGATGAAATACATGCGGAGCTACATTGTTTTCCCTGAGGTGGGCGATTTGGCTACAGTGAAGGGTGATTTCTATGCCCTTGGACATATTCCCAACATCATTGGTGCCATTGATGGGACACATGTGGCTTTGGTTCCCCCCAGTGAAAGTGAGCAGGTGTACAGGAACAGAAAAAGTTATCATTCGATGAATGTCCAGGTGGTCTGTTTGGCTGACCAGTACATCTCTCATGTAAATGCCAAGTTCCCTGGGTCAGTGCATGACGCGTACATCATGCGAAATAGCAGCATCCCTTATGTGATGGAACAGCTACAGAGACACCGTGTGTGGCTAATTGGTGACTCTGGTTACCCCAACCTGTCGTGGCTACTGACCCCAGTGAGGAATCCCCAGACCAGGGCAGAGGAACGCTACAATGAGGCCCATGGGCGGACTAGGAGAGTGATCGAGCGGACCTTCGGCCTCCTGAAGGCCAGGTTTAGGTGCCTGCATATGACAGGTGGATCCCTAATGTACTCACCAAAGAAGGTGTGCCAGATCATCGTTGCCTGCTGTATGCTTCGCAACCTGGCTTTGTGATGCCAGGTGCCTTTCCTGCAGGAGGATGGTCCAGATGGTGGTGTTGTAGCAGCTGTGGAGCCTGTGGAGAGTGAAGAGGAGGAAGACGACGGGGACGACACAGACAACAGGGACACAGTGATACAACAGTATTTTCAGTAGCACACAGGTACGAATCAACCCCGCCATTTTACATTTACTTAAAGTCTCCTGCCTCTCTACTGTCTGTGTTTCCCCCCAGTTTCTGTTAACTGAGTTGTGACTTTCCCTTCCGTTTTCAGAGCTGTGGGCCCCACTGCGTGACCTCTGCTTTGTTTGCCCATGGACTACAGCTGTGTGACAGTGGTATGTTGTCATCACAATGTAACTGAACCTTTTGCCACCGTTATGTCTAATACATTTGTTCAAAAGACAAGCAGACTCCAGATTTTTTAAGTGCAATAAGTGATTTTATTAAAGTGCTAAATTTAGGGACATGGTTGAAAAACGGTGATGGGTGATGGTGGAGTAATGTCCATGGCAGAGTCCAGTTTTCAGTCTCACAGGTGCATTGTCCATATGCCTGTGGAAGGATGGAGCAGGGGCAGTTTAAGGTTGGACAGGGTGACAATGTGGGACAGTGGGATGACATCAGGGGGTATCCTTTGCTGGCGGGGGTCTTGGCATCCTACTCTGTCTTCTTCTGAGATCTCAGGCCCCGCTTGTGGGGTGGTTCTTCTTCTGCAGGAGGTGGGTGTAGGAAAGTACCATCTTGCCTGGCATGTTACCCCCATTTTTCACTGTATATATGTTGTTTTAGTTGTATGTGTCACTGGGACCCTGGTAACCCAGGGCCCCAGTGCTCATAAGTGTGCCTGAATGTGTTACCTGTGTAGTGACTAACTGTCTCACTGAGGCTCTGCTAACCAGAACCTCAGTGGTTATGCTCTCTCATTTCTTTCCAAATTGTCACTGACAGGCTAGTGACCATTTTTACCAATTTACATTGGCTTACTGGAACACCCTTATAATTCCCTAGTATATGGTACTGAGGTACCCAGGGTATTGGGGTTCCAGGAGATCCCTATGGGCTGCAGCATTTCTTTTGCCACCCATAGGGAGCTCTGACAATTCTTACACAGGCCTGCCACTGCAGCCTGAGTGAAATAACGTCCACGTTATTTCACAGCCATTTTACACTGCACTTAAGTAACTTATAAGTCACCTATATGTCTAACCTTTACATATAAGTCACCTATATGTCTAACCTTTACCTGGTAAAGGTTAGGTGCAAAGTTACTTAGTGTGAGGGCACCCTGGCACTAGCCAAGGTGCCCCCACATTGTTCAGAGCCAATTCCCTGAACTTTATGAGTGCGGGGACACCATTACACGCGTGCACTACATATAGGTCACTACCTATATGTAGCTTCACAATGGTAACTCCGAATATGGCCATGTAACATGTCTATGATCATGGAATTGCCCCCTCTATGCCATCCTGGCATAGTTGGCACAATCCCATGATCCCAGTGGTCTGTAGCACAGACCCTGGTACTGCCAAACTGCCCTTCCTGGGGTTTCACTGCAGCTGCTGCTGCTGCCAACCCCTCAGACAGGCAGCTGCCCTCCTGGGGTCCAGCCAGGCCTGGCCCAGGATGTCAGAACAAAGAACTTCCTCTGAGAGAGGGTGTAACACCCTCTCCCTTTGGAAAATGGTGTGAAGGCAGGGGAGGAGTAGCCTCCCCCAGCCTCTGGAGATGCTTTCTTGGGCACAGATGTGCCCAATTCTGCATAAGCCAGTCTACACCGGTTCAGGGACCCCTTAGCCCCTGCTCTGGCGCGAAACTGGACAAAGGAAAGGGGAGTGACCACTCCCCTGACCTGCACCTCCCCTGGGAGGTGTCCAGAGCTCCTCCAGTGTGCTCCAGACCTCTGCCATCTTGGAAACAGAGGTGCTGCTGGCACACTGGACTGCTCTGAGTGGCCAGTGCCACCAGGTGACGTCAGAGACTCCTGCTGATAGGCTCCTTCAGGTGTTAGTAGCCTATCCTCTCTCCTAGGTAGCCAAACCCTCTTTTCTGGCTATTTAGGGTCTCTGTCTCTGGGGAAACTTCAGATAACGAATGCAAGAGCTCATCCGAGTTCCTCTGCATCTCCCTCTTCACCTTCTGATAAGGAATCAACTGCTGACCGCGCTGGAAGCCTGCAAACCTGCAACATAGTAGACGACTACTGCAACTCTGTAACGCTGATCCTGCCGCCTTCTCGACTGTTTTCCTGCTTGTGCATGCTGTGGGGGTAGCCTGCCTCCTCTCTGCACCAGAAGCTCCGAAGAAATCTCCTGTGGGTCGACGGAATCTTCCCCCTGCAACCGCAGGCACCAAAAAGCTGCATTACCGGTCCCTTGGGTCTCCTCTCAGCACGACGAGCGAGGTCCCTCGAATCCAGCAACTCTGTCCAAGTGACCCCCGCAGTCCAGTGACTCTTCAGCCCAAGTTTGGTGGAGGTAAGTCCTTGCCTCCCCTCGCTGGGCTGCATTGCTGGGAACCGCGACTTTGCAGCTACTCCGGCCCCTGTGCACTTCCGGCGGAAATCCTTTGTGCACAGCCAAGCCTGGGTCCACGGCACTCTAACCTGCATTGCACGACTTTCTAAGTTGGTCTCCGGCGACGTGGGACTCCTTTGTGCAACTTCGGCGAGCACCGTTTCACGCATCCTTGTAGTGCCTGTTTCTGGCACTTCTCCGGGTGCTACCTGCTTCAGTGAGGGCTCTTTGTCTTGCTCGACGTCCCCTCTCTCTTCAGGTCCAATTTGCGACCTCCTGGTCCCTCCTGGGCCCCAGCAGCGTCCAAAAACATCAAATGCACGATTTGCAGTTAGCAAGGCTTGTTGGCGTTCTTTCGGCGGGAAAACACTTCTGCACAACTCTCCACGGCAAGAGGGATCCGTCCACCAAAGGGGAAGTCTCTAGCCCTTTTCGTTCCTGCAGAAACCTCAGCTTCTTCTGTCCAGTCGAAGCTTCTTTGCACCCGCAGCTGGCATTTCCTGGGCATCTGCCCATCTCCGACTTGCTTGTGACTTTTGGACTTGGTCCCCTTGTTCCACAGGTACCCTAGATTGGAAATCCACAGTTGTTGCATTGCTGGTTTGTGTCTTTCCTGCATTATTCCTCTAACACGACTTCTTTGTCCTTAGGGGAAATTTAGTGCACTTTGCACTCACTTTTCAGGGTCTTGGGGAGGGTTATTTTTCTAACTCTCACTATTTTCTAATAGTCCCAGCGACCCTCTACAAGGTCACATAGGTTTGGGGTCCATTCGTGGTTCGCATTCCACTTTTGGAGTATATGGTTTGTGTTGCCCCTATCCCTATGTTTCCCCATTGCATCGTATTGTAACTATACATTGTTTGCACTGTTTTCTAAGACTATACTGCATATTTTTGCTATTGTGTATACATATCTTGTGTATATTTCCTATCCTCTCACTGAGGGTACACTCTAAGATACTTTGGCATATTGTCATAAAAATAAAGTACCTTTATTTTTAGTATAACTGTGTATTGTGTTTTCTTATGATATTGTGCATATGACACTAAGTGGTACTGTAGTAGCTTCACACGTCTCCTAGTTCAGCCTAAGCTGCTCTGCTAAGCTACCATTATCTATCAGCCTAAGCTGCTAGACACCCTATACACTAATAAGGGATAACTGGGCCTGGTGCAAGGTGCAAGTACCCCTTGGTACTCACTACAAGCCAGTCCAGCCTCCTACAGTGGGGTTCTGGTGGCCTGTCGTTGTGTGGGGGCCTCCTGTCCACTAGCGCCGGCGGAGGTGGTAGCCTGGTTTTGGTCCATGCTAGTGACAGGGGCCCTTTGTGGTGCCACATGGTCCCGCAATGTGGTGACTATCTGGTTAAGAGCCACGACGATGGTCCCCATTGCGGAACTAATGTTTCTCAGTTCCTCTCTGAACCCCATGTACTGTTCCTCCTGCAGTACCTGGATCTCCTGGAACCTGGCCAGTACCGTAGCCATCGTCTCCTGGGAGCGGTGGTATGCTCCCATGATGGAGGAGAGGGCCTCTTGGAGAGTGGGTTCCCTGGGCCTGTCCCCCCCCCGTCACACAGCAGCCCTCCCAGTTCCCCTGTTTCCCTGGGCCTCTGTCCCCTGGACCGTGTGCCCACTACCACTGCCCCCAGGTCCCTGTTGTTGGGGTGGTGGGTCAACCTGGATGCCCTGTAGTGGTGGACACACCGCTGATTGACGTGTCCTGGAGACAGAGGCATGGGCCCGCATGGGTGGGAGCTGTGCTGGTGTTCCCAGAGGGGGTTAGGTCTGCTGTAGCCTGTGGCTGTCTGTGGGGAACCGACTGTCCCGAGGTCCCCGATGGGCCGGGCTGGTCATCTGGGTCCAGGGAGACAGAGCTGCTGTCATCACTGGGGGCCTCTTCTGGGGGTGGGATGGACATCTCTGGACCCTCCTGGGCGGTGTGGTGGCGTTCGGGTCCTGCAGGGGTATAAGAGTGTGGTTATTGCTTCTGTGTGTGCCATTTCGTGAAATGCGTGGGTGGCCGTGTACCCCAGTGCTGGCATTCCCTTGTGGGGGCTGTTGTGACGGTGGCTTGTGGGGGAGATGGGGATGTGCAGTGGGCATGCTTTGGTGATGGGTGTCCATGCTTTGGGGACGCATGCAGGGCTAGGTCTTGGGATGGGTGGGTTGTGATGGTGAGCCATTTGCTAGGAGTTGGTGTGATGGGGGTGGGGGTGAGGGTGGGGGTATGATTTGCCATGCAGGTGGGGTTGGGGGAATGAAGTAGTGAAGATTTGACTTACCAGAGTCCATTCCTCCGCCTACTCCTGCGAGGCCCTCAGGATGCAGGATGTGCAAGACTTGCTCCTCCCATGCTGTAAATTCGGGGGGAGTAGGTGGGGGTCCGCCGCCAGTCTTCTGCACCGCTATGTTGTGCCTTGATACCATGGAACGCACCTTCCCCCGTAGGTCGTTCCACCGCTTCCTGATGTCATCTCAATTTCGTGGATGCTGCCCCACAGCGTTGACCCTGTCCACTATTCTTTGCCATAGCTCCATCTTCCTGGCAATGGTGGTGTGCTGCACCTGTGTCCCGAAGAGCTGGGGCTCTACCCGAACTATTTCCTCCACCATGACCCTGAGTTCTGCGTCAGAGAACCTGGGGTGTCTTTGGGGTGCCATGGGGTGGTGTGGATGAGGTGTGGGGTGGGGTATGTGTTGTAGAGTGTGGTGAGTGTGTTGGTGTGTGGTGTTTTGTGCGTGGATATTGTGTGGGTGATGTAGTGATTTGCCTCTGTGTGATGGTCTACTCTATTCTGTGCTGTCTCTCTCTGGCCTTCAGTCGCAATTGTGGTCGTAAGGGTGTGTGGGTGATGTGGGTGTGTGTTTTATATTGTATTGGGTGTGTGGGAGTGGTGTGTGTATGTGTCTCAGGTGTGTGTATTTTGAATTGTCCAATGTGGTAGTGTTTTGTAAAGGTGTGTGTATTTTGACCCCGGCGGTGTGTACCGCCAATGGAATACCGCGGTTGAAAGACCGCTGCGGGGATTTGTGGGTCGGAATGGCATGGGCGTATTTCTGTTGGCGTGACAGTGGAGGTTTGATCATCGCCAGTTTTTCGCTGGCCGTTGGTGTGGCGGACTTTTGTTGATGTCGGGTTTTTGGCGGTTTGCCAGTTGCGGGTCAGAATGACCGTGGCGGTTTACCGCGACCGCGGCGGTGTTATGGCGGTCTTCTGACCGGCGGTAAGCGCCTTTTACCGCCGAGGTCAGAATGACCCCCATACTCTTTTACATGGATTATTGCACAATCGGCCATATATCTTAATATGGTGCACTACTTTTTTCTTTTGCCTCTCCACTTCGCGCTCAATGGCCATATGTTGTTTCTTCCTCTTCCTTGTTTTTTGGCAGGCTGCTGTTTCTCTATGGTGTCTGTGCCCAAAGGCTGCAAGTTGGCGGGGGTTCCTTTTAATTTATTTTAACATTTCATATAGTGCAAACTCAATCAGAGGAGCACTTTACAAGGGTACCACTTATGTACAAGTTTAGCAGTTGAACAATACACAAACTGGTGCATTTTAAAGAGAAAAAACTCAGAAATCTTCAACACAGCTCTCCAGGCACAGCTGATGAACCGATACTGCAATATTCACTGCACTCAGGAAACTCACACCATAATGCTTTGTGGTGACATTTCTTTTACAAAACATGTTTGCCCATAACTCACCCATCAAAATGTTTAGCACGACACGCTCTTTCTGTCTAGGTTATCTCTGGGTTCTCACACTGGGTTGAGGGCGACCCCAAACTAATAACCGCTTTCACCATTCAGTGTCTTTTTAAGTTCTGTCATCACTGGAACTTTTGTTTTACAGCTGGGAATAGTTTGTGTTTTAAGGGCCTTGTTTGTAATATTATTCTTGTAGGCCTGCTAGGCCTGAAAATGTACAATGCACTACCCCCTCTAGGAGATAAATATATGGTTACACTGCATTACATTTTGCCATTCTGTTTTCATGTGGTTTTGTTCTCTAGAGACTGACTATATGGTTACATGACCATGTTTCTTACAAATGCTATTTTTTTGTTTTGCCCTCTAGGGGCTGTTCTGGTCATTACAGTCTAATGGCAAGTATATGAAGGAATTCACAAACACAAAGTTTATTTATGATAAATGTTTTTATTGGGTTTACTTGATGATTGTATATGTTTTATTCATCTCTATTGCAAGTATGACCATGATTCATGCCAAAGTAACATCCTTGTTACACTATGACTGTTTGAACACTCTTGATATGTTTGAGTGACCCTTCTAGGGCTTACCAGTGGTTGCACAATGTCAGCTATGGTATGTTCCCCCGCCAATGTAATGTACTGCATGGCTAAATACTGATAAAGTCCCAAAGGCAAGACCTATTGGCTAGGCCAATGCTTGTTTTTGTAAGTAGTGGTGGTATGTAGAGGTGCTATTACTTTCACAATTATAAGATAGCATCCCTGCCTTGAGTGCAGGCACTGTCACAATGTACAACCCCTGTGTCAAGTGCAATACTGCCCAAATCAAAACATAACAAAGCTCTGAGCAAATTATGGTACAGCTCAAAAAACAGATATAGCAGGCCTGTCAGTACCTGCAAATTAAAGTGCTGTCATTCTCCGTCCTTATGGCCAATCTGAGCATTCTCTTTGTTGTTTTCATTGCATCGCATGCAAGCAGAATTTCAATGACTATAGCGTCAGCATTTGCTCAGCATTCTGGGGTCATAGTACAAGAAAGTGTATTCTGCTGTTGCATATAGTATGCAACAGTATTTGCTCCAAACTAATACTGCGCAATAAGAGAAAAACAGGAAGGAAACTGATGTCACCATTTGGATATGATTGTGAAAATCTCTACTACACATGAAAAATTATTTATGAACAATATCAGTGCAATATGTGTCTATTATTGGGCCACCAAACCATATCTTTCACTGTTGCTTAAATTGATGTCATATTACTGGAGCAATAACATAGGGCAAAATGGGGATTGGTTGGGCGCCAGTGAAAATTTCTGTAACATGATGAGCTAGATTGATGCACAAGCAGAATTATGCTGAATTTACAGTACTCAGGCATATTGACACGCAGAAATTCATGCACACCATTAACGGAAAATTAGGTTTCTTAATTTTTTACCTGTGGGGCAGGACGTTTAAAGTGGAAAACGCTGAAGTTTTCTTTGTTCTATTTTTTTATATTAAATAGCATATATTTGTTAAACACAAACTGTCGGCCGGCGGTATCTTGTCCCTAGGAAAGGCACATATAATTCTAAAGAGAGAGAACAGGAGGGTTAACAGAAAAGGTGAGTTTTCAGAAAAAATAAAACACTTAGATTTTGAATGACTTGGGACTGAAAGTGCATTTTTAAGTTGAGGCAAAGAACCTTGGAAGTTGAAACCCTATAACGTTAATGGAAGGACCTGGAGCCAAGTGGTTGTCCAGGAGCGTGGCAATCAGAAAGGAATTCTAGGGCAGACATGTAGTAGTCCAGGTTAACAAAGCAGGACACTTTGAATTGAATGGAATGAAATATAACACATTATTCTAGTACCTGAGAATAAAAACAATGAAGTTCCTATGGGAGAATAAAGATTAAAATATACATATTTTAAATGCATTTATATATTTAATGTATTCGATTTAGCATAATTTAGGTCCTAGAAAAATGTGCCAAAAAGTGCATTACCCTGTGACTAATCTAGGTTATTTAAATGGTATTGTGTAATTACAGGCATGAGGTTTCTTTGTTTTTAGAGCACCACATTTCCACTCTGGACCAGACTTGTGGTATGGGATATATTTTTAATACGTGAATGCAAAATTCCTTGCAGGCATATATTATTTGAATGTATGCAAATGTTATGTTGCCTATTGGGCAAGGATCTGATTTCTTTAAGGAATCTGCCCCAATTACACTCACACCTCAAAAAAACCTGAGCTACTCTTTTCACCCTTCTAGTCTACTAAGTTCAAATCTAGCAAAACGTGTAGACACGTCCATTCGGACGCAGTTGCTCTTGCTGTGGAATACTCTTGTTCCACCACAGAGAGTGCAAGCAAACCATTAACATTCCAACGTAGGGTTTCATGGAACATTTGCAATAATACCACAAAATGGTATTTGCATTATCAGAACTGGTATCACTGGCATTACCACAATTACCTTGAAATTAAAGTATTGGAAATGGCTCTTTCCCTGGGGTCATCCCCAGACCGCAGACTTTTTGCATTCTCTCCTCCCCCTTTTTTGCTGAATTTGTTTTTGCTGGCCTTAGGACTCTGTGCACTTTACTACTGCAAAGGAGTCTTAAAGTGCACGTGCTCTCTCCTTAAAACATGGTTACCTTGCCATATACCCAATTGGCATATTTATTTTACTTATAAGTCCCTAGTCAAGTGCACTATATATGCTCAGGGCCTTTATATTAAATGCTACTTGTGGGCCTGCAGCACTGCTGTGTCACCCACTTAAGTAGCCTTTTAAACATGCCTCAGGCCTGTCCCTGCAGAGACTGTGGGTGCAGTTTTAAACTGCCATGTCAACCTGGCAAAATAACCCTTTTACCTGGCCCAAATCTTCCTTTTTAATACATGTCACCCCAAGGGTAGACCCTGGACAACCCCAAGGGCAGGGTGCAGTGTATTTTTATAAAATTGACATTTACTTTTGAGTTGTACATGTCCTGGTGGTGAAAACCCCTTATATTTGTTTTTCACTACTGCAAGGCCTATCTGTCCAGTAGAATAACATTGTAGTTGCATTATTGCCCTCTATAAATGTAATTTCCAAATGGGAAGAGGTAGCACCTTCACGTTTGGGGTCTCTGGAATCACAAATTTAAACCCTCACTTATGGTGAAGTCAGATTTTAAAAAACAAGTATTCTGAAAATACTACTTTTAGAAAGTCAGCATTTTTTTGTCTAGGCCATTTGGTGCCAGTAATCTGCTTCTGGTCACCTGACTCGGTTTAGCTGGCAGTTGAGCTTTGTGTATTTCCCTAGACAGCCATACAATGGGAGCTTAGGTGCGGCTTGTGGGCAATCTGTTTCTTGATGGGCCATCCTGAGTATGATGGGAAAGAGGAGCTGGACACAGCCTCACCTACACCTGAATAGGCTGTGTCCTGTTCCCACACAAAAGGCTGCATACCCCCCATAGTTAGTCTGGAGGCTGGGCAGGGAGGGCAGGAGATCAGTGCACTTCAAAGGCATGTCTTTGAAGTCCCCTCCCACATCAAATGCACCACTGGATATAAGTACTGGACCTCTGACACCACCACTTCAGTACACGTCTGAACCTGTGGATATTCTATCAGGAAGAAAGACTGCTGTGTTGCTGAAGGACTGCCACTTTGCTTGACTGCTACCCTGCTGGACTTCTGCTTTGCTTACCAGCTGCCACTGTCCTCTTGCCTGGGAATTAGATGTACTAGACCTGTGTGTCTCCAACCTAGAACCCAGACTGACTCCAAGGGCTAGTTGATTGGCCTCCTGACAAGAAGTCACAAGGACATAAACCTCCAAGCACTCTCCTCCTGTATCTGGACCGGCCATCTGTGAGTCTGCCCTGCCAAGTTGTACCAACCCAGTCCTGGACCCTTGGAAGTGGGCCTAAGGTGTTTGCTCCAGTGGAACAGATGCATCCTCTGCTGTGGGAGCAAACCTACACATCGCCGCTGCTGCATGGAGCAAAACCAAAGCATTGTTGCTCCTGTGTGGGTCACAACCGGCGGCGCAACAGACTTGTATCGCCACTGCTCCTCACATCTTGGGATCAATGCATTGCATTCGAAACCGCCACTGCACGATGCTTTCTCCACACAAGTTCCTCACATCATTTGCCAAGGTAGCCTTGATGACAAGCTTCTGCTCTGCATTGCAGTCTCAGCACTCATCAGAACTAATGCATTGCCTCAGCTGTGCAACGCATACTTGACACCCGCCTTTGCATTGCAGGCCCTGTCAACAGGATCCTCCATGACAATGCAACAGGACATCGCACTGCAGCCTCGCCGCATCTCAGAACGGACTCAGCGCATCTGCTGCATGGCGTATCTTTGTTTCAGATCCATGCAACCAGGACCTAAGGTACTTTGGTTCAACTGGCCTAACTGGGTACGTGTCACTGGCCCAGGCTCCATCGCGATAGGCCTAAACATTTGACTTTGTTACAGTCTGGTGGAATCAGATATCTCTGATTGGCTCTTTTACAGTTTATTCTTTAGAATTCATAATTGAAGTTCTACTTATTGGATTTTGTAGTTTTGGTCTTGTTTTATTATTAAATTACATTCTATTTTTCTAATTTGCTGTGCCAAGCTACCAGAGGGTGAGCACAGGTGAATTTGGGGGGTTTGCTTGTGCCTTGCCCTGACATGAATTGTGGTTGTTGCTTGACAAGGGCTCACACCCCAGTCATCCTACAACCCAATTTCTCACAGAAAGTGAAAGACGAGTCTGTATTTCTTTAACTTTTATAGAATTCAAAGGTTTGTGCTTAATCTAGCTTTTTGCTACAGCTAATTCGCACAGTGTTCCTCCATGTACTAATCTACATTTATCATGCAACACTACTATGTCACTGTAAATATTAAACTGGTGTGAAACGTTCTTAAATTACTTATCACACATTTATTTACTTAGTGGTTTAGCAAGGATCCAACTGCACATCCCTTACTCATCAGGAAAGAATTGAAACTTTTCCTTTTTATAAAGTCTTTAGCAGCTAGCACATTATAGCGTGCCACTGCCTCATGATGGGACCAGGCGCCCAATCATCCAATGATCAAAAGAACTTAATTGGAGCAAGTACCTCTCATAACCATCCTCCCAGCACCTCATTATAGAATTGGAGTCCAAAATTCCTCTTGAATCCAGACATGTAAACCACACTGTGCACAGACATACATTGTACGTGCCTATCACAAGCAACAAACTACACCCATCAATACTCTTGTGCTGCATTAACTATCCTGAAGTGACCCTCTTGTGATGTCTTTTTGGCCCTCTGCAAAACATATACAAATATAAATATGCACTGATTCTAATTTCAAAGGTTTGGACATTTAACTAAAACCCTTTTTACACTCCTTGATGTATTCCTCTTGGTTAAAAATGGGTGTGATTAATCAGACCTTTGTTTTGGAGACACTCTGAGTGACAAGGCTTTTATTTGTCGTCTGGGCCTTCATTAATGGCACAAGTGGAGCCACTTTTAGCAGTCTATGTTTATTTATTTATTTATGTATTTAGCTATTTGTTTATTTAGGTCTCGGCTGCAGACAGCTTCAACTAGGTGCTGGCAAGAACTATTGTATTATGTTATGTTATACTGCTACGTATAGCACACTAATCACCAGCGAGAGTATCCAGGCACTTGAGCCAGAGTGTAGCTGTGTAGTCCCCAAGGTGCTTATACAAAGAGCCAGGTCTTCAGCTTCTTGCCCAACTCAAGGTGTGAGGAGGATTCTCTGAGGTCTTGAGGGAGGTCGTTCCATGTCTTGGGTGTCAAATAAGAGAACGACTGACCTCCAGTTTTGGTTTTGTGGATGCTGGCTGAGTGAGAGTGCGGCAGAGTATAGATGTCCGGTGGGTTGGTGAAAATGAATGAGGCTGTTCAGATATTCTGGTCCTGTGCTGTGTAGGGCTTTGCATGTGTGTGTAAGATATTTGAAATGGCAGTGCTTGTAAATGGGGAACCAGTGAAGCTTCTTGAGGTGCAAATTGATGTGGTTGTGGCATGGAAGGTTAAGTATGAGTTTTGCAACAGTGTTCTTGATGCTCTGGAGTTTGTGTAGGAGTTGTTTGAAGATTCCAGCATAGAGAGTGTTGCTATAGTCCAGCCTGCTGGTGATGAGTGCTTTGCGTGATGGTCCATCTGGTGCTTAGAGGCAACCATTTGAAGATTTTTCATAACATAAGTAGGATGTGGAATCAGGAGGTGCACACTGCATTGAGTCGAGTCGTCATGTTAAGCTTGTCATCTAGTATAATCCCTAAAGTTCTTGCACGGTCTGTGGGTGTAAGTGCTGGTCCTAGCTGTGACAGCCACTAGGTGGTGCCCTATGGAGAGGTCTTGTTGCCAAAGACCTGTAATTTTGTCTTGTCGGACTTAAGCTGCAGGCAGCTTGTTCACATCCAGTCTGCTACCATGGTCAGGCAGTTCATGAAGCCTGTCTTGGTGGTAGTTTACTTGTCTGTCAGAGAGAAGATGAGTTGGGTATTATTGGCATAGGAGGAGACGGTGGCATCTTGTGATCAGGTGATGTTGGCAAATGGTGTCCCATATGTTGAAAAGGGTGGGGCTGAGAGGCATTACCTGTGGGACTCAACATATCAATCTACTGGTCTTTGATTATGAAGGGTGGCAGCCTGACCCTTTGGGTTCTTCCTGTGAGGAAGGAACAGATCCATTTGAGAGCAGATCCTTGGATGGCAATCTTGTTGGAATCTTCTGATGAGGGTGTTATGGGAGAAAGTGTTGAAGGCTGTGGAGAGGTCGAGCAGGATGAGGGTCTCTCTTTCTCCTCAGTCCAGAATGATTTGAATGTTGTCGGTAGCCACGTTAAGTGCTGTTTTTATGCTGTGGTTCTTTTTGAATCCTGATTGAGTGTTGTCTAGAAGGAGGTGAAGTTCAAGGTGGGTTGTGAGTTGCTTGTTGATGTCCTTCTCAACCAATTGGCTGTATAGGGAAGCAGGGAGATGGGTCAAAAGTTACTCAGTTGATGTGTCCCAGCTGTGGACTTCTTGATGAGGAGGCTGATTTCTGCAAGTTTCCATTCATCTGGAAAGTGGTGGACATGATAGAAGTGTTGATAATGTGTGTCAGGGTGATGCTGATTGGTGATGTTCCCAGGTTGTTTATGTAGTGAGGGAAAGGGTCAGCTGGGCCCCCAGAGTAGATGGTCCGCATGATGGTCTCTATGTTTTTTCTGGAGGGGATTGTTCATTCCTCAGGTGGTCTCTGGTATTGGGATAGTGTGCAAAGTAGCTATAGATGTTTGCAATTTTGCTGTGGAAGAAGTTAGATAGGTTGTAGGAAGGCAGCAATGTTGTTGACAGTGGCTAAGGGACAGGCGATAATGCATTATTAACACATTAGGCTTGGCTCATGATTGGCTTGCTTTGCTCTCTATCTCAGTTGACTTCTCCTGGTATTATGGCTTTCCTCCATATTGTTTTTTTTTTCTGCCCAGTATTTTGCTCTCACATTGGTCTAGTTAGATGCACTATATTCTTGCACTACATACTAGAGGGGAGTTTCTTTAAAAATTTGTAGATACAGAATGCTATGGAGAGTACAAGATTAGACACGTTGGCTAAACATACATGGTGCAAGGAAAAGTAAAATTTACAGTTTTATATTTGTGGCATTGATTATAGTTGAATTGCAGATTGGAGTTACATTACGTATCATAATACAATATAACATATTGTCATAGAAGATAAAAGCCTACTTCAGTAGTGCCATATATTGATATGTGATGGATGTGAGTTTTAAGCAATGGCCAAAAAGGGTGATTTGTGGTCTCATTAATGGTGACTCGTAAGCCCTCAAGGTCGGTAGTGGCCCGAGGCTATATCATGATCACATTTTAACACAGAATGGATGTGCATTCCTTTTGGGTGTCTTCAGTGCATAAATTAATTTGAAATATCTCCAGGTTAGTGTATGTTTTAATGACAAAAAAAGCTCTGAAACAGTAATTCCTTGTTTCTGTTTCCAAACACCTTTGTCATCAAAACAGTCAGTTATCCAGAGATATTGCAGGTTAATTTATGTGCTCAAGATGTTGCAAGAAATGCACAGACCATTTCTGCACCTGAACGGTGAAGAAGACAGAATCATTATATGTTCTCTCCCCACCCAGCTGTTGGTGGAGGACAGCTTGTCAGAGTTTGACATTCTTCCTGTGTGGCAAAGATCTCTCTGCCTTCAGTGCACTAGCCAGCGTAGCACATCCACTGTAGCTCAACAGGATCCAAGGAAGGCTCCATGTTTTTTTTTACAGAAATTAACCCACAAACCATGAGTTTGTAAAATCAAAATTTAATAGCTCTCATGCAAAAAGTTTTTTCTCCCTGAATATAAGGAACATTGCTTTTATTTCCTGACTAGGACCACTATGCTTTATATTGCTCACCTTGACAGTGAAATCCAGTGATGATTGCCAAGCCATTAACTTGTCGTGTGTGCCACTACGACCTAAGATCCAGTGCCACAGGAGCTTTCTGTTTAATGGTTTCTGCTGAAGAAGCAGCAAAGACTAAGGCCCTCATTACGGGCCCTCATTACGGGTCCTAGGACTGCCAGATTCGTGGTGGCGGTAGGACCTCCACCAATGTGGTGGTCTGGCCTCCACATTATGACCATGGTGAGCGTGCCATGGACAGACTGCCGGCACCTCCACTTTTTCACTGGCCAACTGCCCGGCGGTGCCGGCGGTCTTAATCCACCTTACGAGTCCCCTCTCCGTCCGCTTTTAGATGGCGGTTGCAAGGCCATGTAAAAGCTGATGGAGACAGGGTGCAGGGCCCCTATGGACAGCCCTGTCACGCTTTTCACTGTCTGTTTAGCACATCGTGAAAAGTGCGACGGGTCCTGTTGCACCTGACGCACCGCAACATTGCTGCCGGCTCGATAACGAGCCGGCATCAATGTGGTGGGCTGTTTCCCGCTGGGCCAGTGGGAAACTCGTAATAGGGGCCACTGGAAGGAAATCGCACCAGCAGTTTCCATAACACAAGAGTTTGGCGGATGGCATTTTCTACCCACCAAACTCATAATGAAGGCCTAACCTTTTGGAAACCCTGAGGTTCCCCAACTCTGACTGGAGTGGTGGAGCTGCGACTTTTTTATCAGATACTCTGTATCCACTAACCTCTAAAAAAGACTATTAGTTTTATAAGCATAGAGCACTTTATCCCAACCCACTGTAGCCTTCCATGGCTTACCATCAAACAAAGGATAGCCTTCAATTGGCTCTGCACTGCCCACAAAGCATGCTTGTTAGGCCAGAGTGAATTTACATTACGCTGTGTAATCTCAATGAATTTTAGTAATTTTGTGTTATGCTTGTTGAGCGAAATTTATGGAGTTACACTGGTATGTTACGTCACTTAATTATATGGCAATAATGTAGCACACACACATTGGAACAACACCAACGATCAGAATGTGCTAGGCTGCTGTTTGTGGTGCTTGTGATTGTTGCCCTATTCTGTAGTGCAAAATAAGTTCTTGCGTCCAAAATAGATGTGAGGGCCCATTCCATGCTAAAATAAAGCACCAAATGCTAGTTTTGCACTTTCATAATTTTATGTAATTGTGCATGTTGCTTGTGAAAGCCTTGGACGAAAAATGCTGAGTATTCCAAAATCTTCATCCTGGAACAGTCTGCCGCTCTGAACTCAGGCATCAGCATGACCACTTGAAATTCAGAAAAGATCAGAAAACCATCCTTTACCACCAAGCCTTCCATGAGAATGTCCTTTGTCCCTGGCAGGATCCTCGTTCAGTGCCTTAAATCTTGGTGCCTCTGGTTTTTTCACCCCTTGCTTCTTCCTGGCTTCTGAACTTCTTCGATTTTAAGGATTTTTCTCTGTCATTTATCCCTTTCTGGTTCTGGAATTTTCTGCCTAGACGGGCTAACAGCGCTATCTTACTTAAGTAATAGTTCCTTGCATTTCTCTTTCATCTCTTTCCATCTCAAATCACAGATTTTTTTTTTTAAAGTCTCACGATGAGTTGTTAACAGAGCACAAAAGAAAAACAAGAATTTGCAATGCAATGGGTCTTGCTTTTGCTCGAGTTAAAGCTATTAGCGTTGTAAACTCCTAACTGGACTTTTCTTGCCACATAAACTAAAAAGTAAAACAGTTTCACATAAACAAGCTCATGGCTGCCATGAGTTCAAAGCAAACTCACAAAAGGAAACAGAAGTTTTCTCTCAGTGAAATGTTTCGGCAAAAGTGCAATTATCCATGTAACCGGAAAAAGTGCAAATATCCATGTAACAGGGTCGATGTCATGCAAAGTGCTCTAGTACTGGCCAGCGAGATCACGCTGCCTATGAAATAAAGAGAAAAATTAGTGCAGAAACCATACGAAAAAGATTTAGGCTGGTATGTTTTCAGTAGTTGGCCGGTACACTCGAGGCGGGCTAAATTCCGGAAAAGGCATGAGGTATCCATGCTGTTCACTAAAGTAATCAAGCTAATTTTAAAAGGCAAGCCCACGAACCAACCAAACTGATGGGCTTGACATGGACGTTTTTAAAAGCCCACAGAGATTGCACCAGGGGACAGAGCGCTATGCGCTCGACCCTAAAAAGGGGTGAATAACAATGAGGCCCACAAGCAAGAAATAGTGGAGCGTCATAATTCTTCAATTACTATGTTGTGTCACTGGTGTCCAATTTTCAGTAGGCCATGAGGGTGTGAGAAGAGGTGCGGCGCGTGTTAATCCGGTTCATCTTCCGAATTTAGTGACCAGTCCTGCAGCCTCTGTGGGCGCTTCAGAGTGTGCACAGAGAGTTTGCCTTTAGTTGTGGTTACACTAATAAGCGAGTCTCCTTGATGAAGGCATAACAAAGGACCTTTGGGTGCCATAAATAGTTATCTGCTGAACAATAGAGGAAGAGAGGCACAGGTTAAGAGCAGGAATCCTTTGTAGTGCAATGAGGTGGCGCATCAATGGTGCCTGCCACATTCCATTCAAAAGGTGACTGCTTACTTACCGGATTTAAATGATCTAGCGTGCCCTGTTAAGACATACAACAAAAGGACGCAACATGTGTTCAGAAAACTGTCTGCCTCGCCTCATAAATATACGGGAAACAATTCTACTGCTGCCCCCAACGTTCGCGACACACGAGTCTTTTGTAGATATGCTATTTCTTTCATACATTGTACATGCTTACCTGCATGCTTTTCTTTTATACTTTTTGGGATCATGGGTGGCTGCTTCTATTTTAATTAATTGTTGTTAAATTAAAGAGGCGATTTATTTTCCAGTACTATTTGTTTCCGTTTTCCTTTTATTTTGTTTTTCATACTGAACAAGCCCCTACTATATCGTCACTTTACTTAGTTTGTGTATTTAATGCCGTTAGCTCTGTTTTTTTTTTTTATTATTATTATTTTTTTGTGACACAGCACACTGAGAGCCCTATGACAAGACAGCCCCTTACACTAACAGAGGAAAACGTCTTGCCACAGGTTTGTAGACGTTTGCTTTGGCAACACAAATAAAGCAGTATCCCCTGAAACGGATGCTTCGTGTTCATTCTTATATTTTTAGTGTACTTGTTAAACTTATAGAGGGGTGCACGCTGGAGAAAAATAGATTCCTTGTGCAAGACATAAGAGCCTGCAAATGAAGAAGAGCAGGAATAGTGTAAGGAAACATGATGAAAAATGCTATCTGTATATTTAGCTTACAGCAGATACAATGTATCAGGCGTTGCAGTTGCTCATTTACTCTTATTGCTTAATGTGTGTCGCTGTTTGCCGGTGGGGTGGCAATGACACTCATTTTTTAAATTCCAGCGCTTATTTTTAAGCATCAGACATTGACCTAGTGCGAGAGAGCAAGGCCGAAAGGGAAAAGGATCTAGGAAGAAAAAGAGAGGAAATAAGTGATAAAACGAGCAAGGGGTGTAGAAGAACCTGCAAGAGTGAGACAAAGATATGAAATGTAGGTTGGTCCAAAAAAGAGGTAAGAAATGGGATCAAGAAAAGGTAAGCTTTGGCATTTGGCAACTCCGGCATTGCTCGCACCTATGGCGGGCTCCTAAAATATATTTGGGCACCTGCAAGATTGACATATAATAACACATTTATGTTGCACTAGAAACGGGCACTATATGCAGAACACAGAAATATTAACACCAGCTGGGAAAAAAACACAGGAGACTAATATATACTCTTCTAGAGCTGGATGCTAATGACAGAAATGCATGTGTCGGTATTTCTGCACAGTTGCACATTTTTAACAATATTACAGCTGTAGGGAGACATTTCTTTTGTTTCTCTGGACGCCCAGAGTGCTGCCAAGGAGCACTCTACCAACTAAAACCATGTGCCAGTGACACCCCTATGTCACTACTCTCCAAATAGCCCACACTCTCCTCAGGGATTAGGCCCAGAGGACACCTTTTATCCTCCCACGAGTAATCCAATAGAGCCACACTTAGAAAGGCTTCCATTATTAGTTGGTTTGTAAGAGATTGAGGTAGTCAGGGGCATTTGTTGGGTATTGTGTTTGGGGCTATTCATATGTGGCAAGGACAAGGATGCCTCTCCAGTGAATGAGGCTGGGGCTTGTGAACAATTCCGAGGATGCGAGGCAGTGATATGGAATATGGATCTAATGGAGTGGGCTGAAAAAAATGAACATGACAAGGCGTTAGACTATTAATGCCTAATTGTGAAGGGGGGGGGGGGCATGTGCATTTTACCGGTTTTGAAAGGATGAAATACGTAGAAGGGAAAACAGCCAAAATCAGAATATCTGAACTGCAGATTACACAACCATCTACACAATCGATGCATTGAGTACCCACGATGTCTTTCAAGAAGCTACTTCCTTGATTGTGCAGACTCCATATTTGGACGTTAGCCTGAGCCAGGCCATTTTATTAGCTGTTTCTTCATATATATCATGTTGTTGCTCCAGTTATTACTTTTCGTATTACATGCAGCAGAACAGAACAAAAACTGCCCGTCCTGTAACCTCTTTCCCGTGTGAAGAAGCCCACGCCTGGAAATGCTTTATCAATATGTACGAGACTACAACCCTAGGACGAAAACATCTGTGTAATTCTGAACATCAGCTTTGCATTTTGATGCCCATGCTGCATTTGTGAAGTGGCTGTGGTGAAAAGAACAAAGGGGCCAACGCATCAGCAGCACACGCTGTAAAACACACTTGCCTTCATTAGCTATAATTCTCTTTTTTATTGGAAGCATTGTGGCGGTGACAGGGGCTAGTGCTGGGGAAATGGGCATTGCTCGAAAAGCTCAGAGGCTCTGTGTGGGTGAACCCCGGAGGTTTAAGTGGGCAGGACCTGGAACATTATTTATAGGGGACTTGAAAACTCGTGGGGGCAACAGGATCCTCTTTCACGATAAGGATTGTTATGCAGATGTAGAATAAAGTGACAATGTGCAGTGTATGGTAGGTATAAAAAAACTAAATGAAGAAGATGGAACAGTTTGAGTTCTGTCTTTATGTAAGTAAGTGGACTTTTGCATGAGTAGCTGAGGTGGGTCCTTTCAGAGACTCAAAAGTGATTTCCTAATTTGTGAGGCAAAGGGAAGACCCTTTCTAAGAGCACTTGGACCCTCCTTACAAGAGCCCTAGAATTACAAAAGGGCAGGTCACCTTGTTATTGATCTCATCGAAAATCACATGGTTTGTGGAGCTACTGCAGACCAGTCATGCTTTCTCTAGAGATTTCAGCTGCTAAAATCAGCCAGAATCTCCGGAGAAACTGCAATGGTTAATGATAAATTACCAGAGAATCAGATCTGGAATTGCCAATTTTGCCTGTAATTCTACATAACTCAGGGAATACTCGGAGTTGAAAGGGACATCCAGGATCATTAACTCTGGAGGATCTGAAATTGACACTCACATCCAGGGAAAGTGAAATGAAGCGCCTAAGGTCATAAGTATATCAAACATAAACTTTTCACATTTAATCATGTCAGGAGATGATAAAATAGGAGTCTGTAAAAAGATACACTGACTTCATTTCTACATTCATTGCTTTCAAAAGCGTGGGGCCTATTCACAAAGGTATATCTCCACCTGTAGATTTACTACTAGCAAATGTACTCTTACACATTTGAGTAACTTTTCTCCTTTCGGAAAGCCACAAAATCAGAGTATAAATGTACTCTTCTCCTGAAAGAGTGAGTGCAGCCAAATATACAAGCGTGAAACAATGACTGCAAAAAAGAAGCAGTAGTAAGTCCAGCATCACACATGGCTAACCTTCCATACTTGAACAGCCTCTCATAGAAAATAATGGAGTCATAGATATAAAATGAAACCCTATAGGAAATATTGTTAGATTAAATTAAATTAATATAATGTTAAAACATGTAAAATAATTAAAATATAAACAATAGTTTATGATAAAATATTTCAATTATTGTTCTTAAGTTAGAAATGAATGTAACTTTAATGTGCTAAAATATATTTAAATATTTACTTTTTGTCATACATATAATGTTATTAATAAATACAAAATAATGTAACTTTAAGTGTGATTTTTTATTTTAAACTTCAAAATGAAAACAGTTTTTTAATGTAATATATTAAAAATAATTCAATATTACATTTAAAACTTTTAATAGTGTTGTAGCATGTATTTGTTCTGCATTTAAAATGAATATATACAATTAATTTCTGTTAATATTTAACATAAAATATGTGTACTAATGTTTTTCAAAATTAATAAGATTTAACATTTTCTTTATACTTTACCTTAAGGAGATCTCCCCACCTCCTAATGATAAAATACAATAATAACATTTCCATGTGCTCTGCGATGGCTTCTCCCACCTATTGCCACAGATTAAACTAACCCGCCCAGTACCTTTGAGGCTGGCTGTAGTGTGGAATATTGAGTAAGGAATATTGATTCAGCACAATATTGTACCAAAATATAGAGGAGGTAAATACATATAGGTAAGTACAGATTTACTGTTTTAACTCCACAACTATACACATTAACAGTATATAAATCTTCAGGGTACATAGATGTGGAGTCAAACCTCACTTACCTATGCATACTTACCTGTAGATATTTGGTCTCAGTATTTTGTCAATAATATTGCGATCATTGCCTACTCATTATTTTGTACTCCAGCCTTCTAAGCTCACCTCCCCTGGCAGGAACAGTCAGCTACTGACCCATTGCGGAAGTAGTTTTGCCCCTTCCCCTCTGACCGATGCCAGCTCATCAATATTTGCACTGCTATGTGTTGAACAGACAGAGTCACTTGACGGGTGCTCTACGCCTTGTCATTCTCACTCTTCCTCTTCAAATTCATCCTTAACATACACAAATAGCTGTACGACACCAGATACAATTCCACTAAGTGCTAATGATAAATTCCACTTCACTTTAGAGAATGGTATTTACATCACTGACCGGCTTTAATATGTTAGTTTCTGGATGAAAGCGCATCCAATGCTTGAATCAGGCAGTGATCCTGGTAATGGGAAATACACTGAGGAAGATGTGCCAGTAGCTCCGTGCCTTGCTAAACCAAAACATTTCTTTGATGCCACTAGTGAATTACATTGTAAATAAACGTAAATGCTCAGGAGAGGTGTTGAATTACTCCGAACTGTCCATTGAGCTGAACTCGCAGGAACACTGGGGCTGTCCCGTCATGGCTACAGGTAATGACGTTTAAACAGATTCCCCCCAAACAAATTCAAAACTTTCACACAGAACTTCATTTCAAGCACCTCCAGGTCTATATGCCACATCAAATAAAAGTGGAGCAAATATGTTGCAAACAATCAAGGTACAAGTCACCCAGTTTGCGGACACCCTGGAACCTTGCTTGACAGCTCTATCCAACCTAATATGCAAATCGCCTTCCTGGAGGGCGGCACCCTGACAACAAGCCATACGTGCCATCCCGAACCTTTGAGGGGTCAGACACCAGGTGCAGGTGGTCACAGATGGTGGGCAGCTGCCCTCATGTTTCTGACTGACACATTTTTCGTTATCAGACTTTCAACCAGGGGAAGAGAGGGCAAGGAAGAAATGGGGATTAGAAGAAAAAGAGGCAAACTGTTCTTGATTTCTATTTGTATTTTTATTTATTTATTTGATAAACAGCGGAGTGCACTCTATATAAAGTCGCTCCATTGTGATAGACACAAACAACTACATGTCAGGAATACCAGGAAGGATTCAAGAAAACATGGTGAAACATGCTAGTTATATATCCTCACCAGGTCATGCATTGCAGTTAGTGCTTAATTTGAGCAAGTGATTGAAGGTGGGGCATCAGGACTAATTTCCCACTATCAAACTTTGAAACAGACCATGAGGGAAAGAAAGGCAGAAACGAAGAAAAGAAGAGAGGAGTGAAAGATAGGAAGACAGTGGTGAAGGGAGAAAGCAGGAAAGAAAAAGAACCTTCAAGAGTGAGATAGAGAGTCAGGAAATGTAGGGTGGTGTAAGAAAGAGCCACGAGGTGAAAACTAGACTAGTCAGTTCTAGCATTTAGCAACCCTAGCATTCAGCAGCATCAGTGCAGGACAGTTAAGAGAAACATTGTGTCTCTGCATATATTTAATGATTTATTTGTTTAGTTAGTTATTTCGGTATTTATTTTTGCAAACAGCCCTGGGACAATAGAATACCTTAGCTTTAATGAGCAGTTTCAAACTGTGTTTCTGACTTCAAAGTTTGTGTGTAGGTTAACCTGTTTTTCTTCTTTATTAAACATGTAAGTTCTGCAAATTTTTTCTGTCTTCTTAATGATAAATGAACAATCACTCAAAATGACAAATACAGTGACATGGACTCCAGAGTTCTCCAAAAGCGACTGTGACCAGAACATTCAAAAGGTATTCTACCAGAATATCGATTCAAAGTAGCATGCTACAAAAATGATGAGCAAAGATATCATGAAAAGTATCATGAAGGTAAGAATATATACGTAAGTCTAGATTTACTATTTTAACTAAACATCAATGTACCTTGAATATGTAAAGCAAATCAGAGAGGTGTGTGTGTGTATTTGTCTGCACGAACCTGTGTGCCTGTGTATGTGTGTGTGTGGGTGTGTGCACGTCTGTGTTCTGACATAGAATTAGCTTCAATCTGCTTGGTGCTCCTTATGGTTGAGGGATCTTTTCAATTGAATGTGCCCTTGTAACTCTAATATTATTGGTTTGTATGAACTCTATCAGCCCAAGTACATTCCCAAACTCTATACTAGATCACCTGCACAATTTCAGAAGAATTTATTTTGTCAGATTTGGAAGGACTACGTCCTGTCTTGCATTACATTGATTGTTCATGTATATGTAAGTCTACTTTGGATTTTATTAAAGACACAGAGTTTTTTACCACAATTCTGCAACAGTATTACTTTTAAACACCACAGATGCTGACCTCAGGACACACATACCTTACAGCTCAAAGGGAATGCAGTTTCCTAGGCATCCCCACCTCATGATGAAGAAATATTGGAGCCTTTAGCTTGAGCAATTGCCATGCTTCCAGCATTTAGGTTATTCCTTGCTCCCAAACTAGGTATTTTATGTTTTAATTTTTTTGGAGGTGTAACACAGCAAGAACTTGGACCAATGGCATCAGAGAGCTCTACATGAGTACTAAATTACATCACAGAATGGGTGATTAAAGCCCAGATTTAAGAGGGCCTAGCACCTCCTTGCACCACATTAGCGTCATGTGTTTATGAAAATAATGTGACCCAACGAGGCCAAAAACACCACACCATATCTACAAAGTGGCACAATGCATGCATTGCACCACTTTGCGATCCTTTGTGCCACATTATGCATGAGCCATTCATAATGAATGCAAAAGGGGTGTTCCAGTGCAAGGAGGCCCGCATAAATGGCGCAATGAAATCTACAAGATCTCATTGTGTCATTTTTGGTGTCATTTTTAACGCCTGCTGAATGCAGGCGCTAAAAGGACATACCCATTGGAATCAATGGGCCTCCTTGCAGTTTGCTCAGCTAGCATCAGAATTTTTGACACTAGTAGAGCAAAGTGCCACAATAGTGTAAAAAATGTTGATACTATTGCTCTTAAAACCGCCATGGTGTGCCATATCTTAAATACAGCGTACACATGGTGGCATTATGGGGCCAGGGGGGAGCAAGAAAAGTGGCTCTTCACAATGTGAAGCTCCACTTTTCTTAAATCTGGGCCTAACTTATTTTTATAGCCTAGAGAGCTTGAATAATTTGTTTAGCATGGCAGGATGTTGAGTAAACGCCAGGACTCAAATCTTGGTCCTCAGTTTAGACATCATCAGCTCTCCTCCCGTCACAATATGCTTGTAATTGAGTGTAGTAGTTTGTTTTTATTGAATTATATTTGTTGTACATAACACAGGTCAGCCACCAAACCATGGTTCTGGTATAGGCAGAGGGTCACAATTAAAAACACATTACAACTTGAAACCAGTCCCCCTGTTTCAGCCAGGTCACAAAACATTAATCATATACTAAGATACTCTGAATAGAATAAGGCATCCCAAAATTCCATATTCTTCTTTTTGGTGCTGCTATACATACAGATAGTTTTTTCTAGTGTCTGGTTAGGGGATATTTTTAACTGTTTATAGAAAGCTATGCATTCAGTTTTATTGGCAATGGGTATAGTTTTGGAAAGCCTATTTTTAGTGATTGATTTAGGCTGCACCATTTGTTAATTCTTTTCACCAAATGCTGATTTAGGTAAGAGGCAAGAATGCAGTGGCATTAATTCAATAATGAAAAATATATGGTTGAAACAGAGAATGATGAGATGTTGTCTGGTGCCACGTGCCCACAGAAGGCCTTGAAACACTAAGGGGGTCATTACAACCCTGGCGGACGGTGTTAAAGCGGCAGTAAGACCGCCAACAGGCCGGCGGTAAAAAAATTGGAATTACGACTGTGGCGGAAACCGCCAACAAAGACAGCCACTTTAACACTCCGACCGCCACGGCGGTACAGACAAACAGCTTGGCCGTCACCGCCAACAGACAGGTGGAAGACAAAGTACCACCCACAGTATCACAACCTACCAATCCGCCACCTTTTCCGGGGCGGATTCACCATGGACAAAAACACTTCAGGAACAGGACTTCGAAGGGAAAACACTCATCTCTCCACACCCCACGAGGAATCTGGATGCCATGGAACCCGAGCTGCACATCCTGCCAGTCCTCTACCAGGAGCCCGAACGCCGGCGGCAAAGACAACGGTGAGTACTGCACCTACGACACAGGGGAGGGGGGAGGGAAAAAACAGGGACACACACACGCAACACCCCCACCCCCACCCTCATCCACTACAACACACATACTAATACATATTTATACATCATAGTTACACCCCCCAATCCCCCCAGAAGAATGCAAAGACAAAAGGAAATGAGTGTAACCATTGTAATATAGTAAAATCAAGTAAGCAAAAATATATATATATACACCATAAACAAAATATACACCAAACTTAGTAGTCCAGGTAGTGCTTCAATGAAGTCTGTGGAACACTAGACCCACACGGTATGGGCGAGGCCCACACAAGATCCCCGACCATGACGGAGAGAACACTGCAGCGGCATCAGAGAGCAAGAAAACAGGGGGAGGGAAAGGGGGGGGGGCACCTCAGCCGGTTCAGTGCACAAAGCCAAATCCACGAGGGGGCCACAAGCCCACTGTTCAATCCTGGGGAGTGCAAGCCACAGTCTCTAAAGTCTATACAGTGGGTGGGTTGCCCACTGTTCAATCCTGGGGAGTGCAAAGCCACAGTCTCTCAAGTCTCTACAGTGGGTGGTTTGCCCACTGTGCGATCCTGGGGAGTGCAAAGCCACAGTCTCTCAAGTCTCTACAGTGTGTGGTTTGCCCACTATGCAATCCTGGGGAGTGCAAAGCCACAGTCTCTCAAGTCTATACAGTGGGTGGTTTGCCCACTGTACAATCCTGGGGAGTGCAAAGCCACAGTCTCTCAAGTCTCTACAGTGGGTGGTTTGGCCACTGTGCAATCCTGGGGAGTGCAATCCAGGGGAGTGCAAAGCCACAGTCTCTCAAGTCTCTACAGTGGGTGGGTTGCCCACTGTGCCATCCTGGGGAGTGCAAAGCCACAGTCTCTCAAGTGGATGGCAGTCTCCACTGGTTCTGGAGGGGGCATGGTCCCTAGAGTGCTTCATCCTGCTAAGGACAGAGGTAGTGGATGTATCTCTCCACTGGTTCTGGAGGGGGCATGGTGCCCAGAGTGCTTCATCCTCCTAAGGACAGAGGTAGTGGATATATCTCTCCACTGGTTCTGGAGGGGGCATGGTGCCCAGAGTGCTTCATCCTGCTAAGGACAGAGGTAGTGGATGGCAATATCCACTGATTCTGGAGGGGGCTCTGTGCCCAGAGTGCTTCATCCTGCTCGTGACGGACTCAGTAGCGTCAGTGCCCTTGGTGCTCATGGGCCAGCGGTGCTTGTGGTGGCGGTGCCCTGTTCAGCAGTGCTTGTAGCGGCTGTGCCCTGTTCAGCGGTGCTTGAGGCGGCGGTGCCCTGTTCAGCAGTGCTTGAGGCGGCGTGCCCTGTTCAGCGATGTTTGAGGCGGCGGTGCCCTGTTAAGCGGTGCATGAGGTGGCGGTGCTCTGTTCAGCTGTGCTTGTAGCGGCGGTGCCCTGTTCAGCGGTGCTTGTAGTGGCGGTGCCCTGTTCAGCGGTGCTTGAGGTGCGGGCTCCTTTGCAGTGACTCAGCTACTGGCGGTACTCTCTGTCCCAGCGGGGCTTGTGATGGCGGTCCTTTCTGTCCCAGCGGGGCTTGTGTTGGCGGTCCTCTCTGTCCCTGCAGGGCTTGTGCTGATGGTCCTCTCTAGCTCAGCGGGGCTTGTGCTGGCGGTGGCCTCCTGGGCAGCAGGGCAGGTGCTGGCGGTGGCCTCCTGGGCAGCGGGGATGATGGCGGTGGCCTCCTGGGCAGCGGGGATGATGGCGGTAGCCTCCAGGGCAGCGGGGATGATGGCGGTCTCCTCCGCCGTGCTGCTCTCCCCAGACTTTCTGGGTTTCTTGTGGCCCTTCCCCACCTTGGAAGGTGTCGCAGCTGACTCCACACTCCCACCAGGATCCCTGTGAGCGGCTTCGGTGGCTGGAGTCTTCCCCCTCTCCCGCCGGGCACTGGCCAACTTTTGATGCTTGACATGTGGGGGGACTGTCCGTGCTGTGGCTCTGTGTCACACTGGCTGCCCTGGTGGCCGGTGCACTCCAGATTCCGGTGACTGCAGGCACCACTGGTCCCGGAGATGTTGTGGCTGAGGTGCTAGGTTGGGACCTGGAGAGTCGGGCCCTAGGAGACGGACGGGGTGGGGGAGGTGTGGGAAAGAGGTCAAGGTTGGACAGGAATAGTTTTTTGAAGACACTGGGACAGGTAGCCGCAGGGGGTTTGGGAGTGGAGGAAGAGATTGTGGTTGTAGGAGGTGTTCGTTTGGTGACTTTGGGTGAAGGTGCATGTGCTGGAGGCTGTCATGAGATGGATGGCTGTTGGGTGGGTGTGTGCCTGTGTTTGTGTATCTTGGGAGGTGGTGTCACAGACACAGTGGGAGAGGACACAGGGGACGTGTGAATGGTAGTGGGGGTGGTGACTGCACGTGAGCGGGGTGTGGTGGTGGGTGTGCTGGTGATGGCAGTAGTGGCTGTAGATGTAGTGCATGCAGGTGTGAGTGTAGACGAGACTGGGAGGGAGGAGGGAGATGAGGAGGAAGGGGACACAGTGGAGGCAGTGGATGTTGGTGTGTCTGCATGTGTGTGATGCTTGCGTGAGTGCCTGTGGGATGTGTGGTGTTTATGTTTGTCTGAGCTTCCCTTGTGTGTTGACATGTGTGCATGCTGGTCTGAAGGTGTGCTTGGGATAGGCTGGGGTACAGGGGATTGGGTCTGGGTGGAGGAAGGTGGAGGGGGGGAGGCTAGAGACAGGGACAATGGCTGCCATCAGTGCTGAGGCCAGAGTCTGAAAAGCTCGCTGAAGGGCCGCCTGACCAGAATGAATGCCCTCCAGGAATGCATTGGTTTGTTGCAACTGCCTTTTGACACCCTGGATGGCATTCAAAATGGTAGACTGCCCAACAGTGAGGGACCTGTGGCGGTCAATGGCCTCCTCACTGAGGGTAGCAGGGATGACTGGGGCAGGGGCTGAGGTGCATGGGGTGAAGGTGATGCCCACTCTCCTGGGTGAGCGGGCACGGGGCAAAGGCTGAGGGGCTACTGAGAGGGCGGTGCTGGTAGGCGGGGGTGGCGGCTGTACCTGTAGATGCGGGGGGCACAGATGTTGCCGACACCACAAGGGAGCTCCCATCAGGATGAGTCTGTGTCGCTGGTGTCAGCTCCTGTCCCCGCCGTGGAGCTCCCCTCGCCCTCCGTCCCACTGGTGAACTCCGAGTCCGTAGTGTCACCCTCCAGGGCCATGTGGGATGCAGCTCCCTCGTGCTCCGTGCCACTGCTCCTCCGCCTGATGATGCTAATGCGCACAAGAATAGGGAGACCACAAAAAGGGGGGGACGACAGAAGAAAGACATGTTCAGTGCAAGCATTACCGCTACCGTTGGCGGACACGACAGACACAGAAGCCCCCTGCACTACGCCGCGCTCTTGGGCTCCACTGTTCAATCCCTGGGAAATGGCCTACTAGGCTATGGACGACATCTGCACACATGGATGACACAGGGGCATGTCTAGGTGTACTTGGCACTCTACAGAGGTGGGGTAGGGTGCCACATGGCCTGCCTTACGGAGGGACCTTGCCTACTAAACTCGCCCTGGCCTAGGGAAATCCACAGCCCACCTCCCCAACCAGACACCTCCACTGCGCGCAAAATCAGCAGGATGAGAGTGCACTCACCACCTTCTGGCTTCTGTGATGCCCTCAAGCGCCCATCCATCTCCATCGCCACCGCCAGGATCCTGAACATCAGGGGGGCCATGGTGCGACGGGCACCCCTCCACGTTGGGAGGCCATCCCCAGCTGAGCCTCCGCCGTCTTCTTGCTCCAGCAGCAAATGTCCTCCCATCTTTTCCGGCAGTGGGTGCTCCGTCTGTGGTAGACCCCCAGGGTCTGGACGTCCTTGGCGATGGCATGCCAAATATCTTTTTTCTGGTGGGCGCTGACCTACATGAATTGTACAGGGGAAAGAGAAACTTATTACCAAACTTATTACCAACTGCACCGTCACAGTCATTGGCCCCCATCCCTACCCTTGCCATGTGGCACATGCACTCACCGTCGTTTCATGTACGCCGCAATCTCCCCCCCTTCTTACATGCACCCCACTCCACACAGGCATAGCCCATACAGCATGCTCCCAGTGTACTTGCCTGTTTGTCTGGAGGACCGTAGAGTAGCGTGTACTGGGGGAGGACCCCGTCCACGAGTTTCTCCAACTCCTCCGATGTGAATGCAGGTGCCCTTTCCCCAGACACTCGAGCCATTGTCTCTTCCAGACCGAGGTCACAGCAGCACTTGCAGTGAAGGTCCTCTCCTGTCGAAGATCAGGTATCGAGTGATTGAACAGATAGAAAATGGCGATCACGACCGCGGCGGTGCGTATCGTCACCGCCGGCGTACATCGTCATTGGCTCCTGGGACCCATAGGGTCCAATGTTAACCAATGCAGCATTGCGCCGCAGTCTTCGACCGCCTACCGTGACGGTGTACATCGCCAGCGCAGTTACCTCACATCCCATTGTCCCACTTTAGAGGTCAGGCAGCCGCCATTTCAGGGGCCCACATGGCTTCATTTTTAACCACGTCACACATGCCTAGGCCTAGACTCAACATACATACAGGCCACTTTTCGGATTAGGATTCGTGTTCTGTGTAAACTGTGGGTACGTACCTCTGAGTTGTTTGACTCTGTGCTCGCTGTTGTCCTTCATAGGCACCGTCCGCTGGGACATGTGAGGAGATGGCGGCATCCTCCGGTATACAGACCGCTGGTGGACCTGTTGACAATGGAGGAAAGACATGTGATCATCAAATACAGGCTTGACCGTGCCACAATCCAGGAACTGTGTACCCAGCTGGAGCCAGACCTGATGTCAGCTATCTGCCATCCCACAGGAATCCCCCCTCAAGTGCAGGTGCTGTCAGTACTCCAGTTCCTTGCAAGTGGATAGTTTCAAATAACAGTGGCCATAGCATCAGGGATGTACCAGCCTATGTTTTCAAACGTGTTGTCCAGAGTGTTGTCTGCCCTGCTGAAACACAAGCGGAGCTACATCGTTTTCCCTCAGGTGGAGGATTTGCCTACAGTGAAAGGTGATTTCAATGCCCTGGGACATATCCCCAACATCATAGGTGCCATTGATGGGACCCATGTGGCTTCCCCCCCCCCCCTCCCAGAGGAGTGAACAGGTGTACAGAAACCGGAAGAGTTATCATTCGATGAATGTGCAGATGGTATGTTTGGCAGACCAGTATATCTCCCATGTGAATGCCAAGTTCCCTGGCTCAGTGCATGACGTTTACATCCTGCGGAATAGCAGCATCCCTTATGTGATGGGTCAACTCCAGAGGCACCATGTGTGGCTATTAGGTGAGCACCTGGAAGCAAGACAGTGGAAATGGTTGTCTGGGTCTGGGGTTATCCCTACAGGTTAGTGTGTGTCTAACAGTTGTCCCTCGCCATTTGCAGGTGACTCTGGTTACCCCAACCTGTCATGGCTACTGACCCCAGTGAGGAGTCCCAGGACAAGGGCAGAGGAATGCTACAATGAGGCCCATGGGCGAACACAGCGGATAATCGAGCGGACCATCGGCCTCCTGAAGGCCAGGTTCAGGTGCCTCCATATGACAGGTGGGTCCCTATTCTACTCACCAAAGAGGGTGTGCCAGATCATCGTGGCCTGCTGTATGCTTCACAACTTAGCTTTGCGACGACAGGTGCCTTTTCTGCAGGAGGATGGTCCAGATGACGGTGTTGTTGCAGCTGTGGAGCCTGTGGACAGTGAAGATGAGGAAGCAGAAGAAGAGGACATTGGCAACAGGGACTCGGTGATCCTGCAATATTTCCAGTGAGACACAGGTAAGAATACAAACCTGCCTACTACATGTACTTCAACACTACTACCTCTCTACTGTCTGTCGTTTTCACCCAGTGTATGGTCACTGAGTTGTCACTTTCCCTTACGATTTCACAGATGTGGGTCCCACTGTGTGACATCTGCTTTGATTCCTCATGGACTAGAGCTGTGTGACATAGGTATGTTGACATTACAATTGAAAGAGCTTTTTACCACAGTAATTGCTAATACACTATTCCGAAATCACACACACTGACTCCAGGTTGTTTTGTGCTTCAAGGGTTTTTATTTAAGTGCAAAATATTGGGGGGGTTGCAAAATGGTGAGGGGTGATGGTGGAGGAATCTCCATGGCAGAGTCCAGTGTATTAGTCTCACAGGTGCATTGCCCAAATGGGCATAGGAAGTGGAGATGGGGCAGTTTAAGGATGGAGAGGGTGACAAAGTGGGACAGAAGGATGACATTCAGGGTGGTAACATTTCTTGGCGGGGGTCTTGGCATCGTTCTCTGTATTTGTTCTGGATCTCAGGGACCGTTTGCGGGGTGGCTCTCCCTCTGCAGGGGTTGGGGTGCTGGTGTGGTGGTCCTGTGGCGGTGCCTCCTGTCCACTAGCGCCGGCGGAGGTGGTGGGCAGTTCATCATCCATGCTAGTGTCAGGGGCCCCTTGTTGTTCCACAGTGTCCCTCCTGGTGTTGAGTACTTCCTTCAGCACCCCTACGATGGTGCCCAGGGTGGAATTGATGGATCTGAGTTCCTCCCTGAAGCCCAAATGCTTTTCTTCCGGCAGGCGCTGGGTCTCCTGAAACTTGGCCAGTACCGTTGCCATCGTCTCCTGGGAGTGGTGGTAGGCTCCCATGATGGAGGAGAGGGCCTCGTGGAGAGTGGGTTCCCTTGGCCTGTCCTCCCCCTGTCGCACAGCAGCCCTCACAGTTCCCCTGTGTTCCTGGACCTCCGTCCCCTGGACCGTGTGCCCACTGCTACTGTCCCCACGTCCCTGTTGTTGTTGGGGTGGTGGGTAAGCCTGGGTTCCCTGTAGTGGTGGACACACTGCTGATTGACGTGTCCTGGTGACAGAGGTTTGGGCCCACTGGGTGGGTGCTGTGCTGGTGTTTCCAGAGGGGGGAAGCTCTGTAGTGGCCTGTGACTGTGTGATGGGAACCAACTGTCCCGAGGTCCCCGATGTGCCGGGCTGGTCATCTAGATCCAGTTGGACAGAGGTACTGTCATCACTGTGGGCCTCTACTGTTGGTGGTGTGGACATGTGTGGACCCTTCTGTCCGGTGACGTTGGGTAGGGGTCCTGCAGGGGTGTAAAAGGATGTTTATTACATCTGTGTGTGCCAAGGTGTGCAATGGGTGGGTTACCGTGTACCCCAGTCCTTGCATTCCTGTGTGGGACGTTGTGTGATGATGGTTTGGGGGGTGTATGGGTTTGTGCAGTGGGCATGCTTTGGTGATGGGTGTCCATGCTTTGTTGTTGCATGCAGGGCTTGGTGTTGGGATGTGTGGTTTGTGATGTTGGGACATTTGTGAGGAGTTGGAGTGATGGGGGTGAGGGTGAGGGTGGGGGTATGTGATGGCATGCAGGTAGGGTGGGGGATGTAATAGTTAAAATTTGACTTACCAGAGTCCATTCCGCCATCTACTCCTGCGAGGCCCTCAGGATGCAGAATCGGCAAGACCTGCTCCTCCCATGTTGTTTGCTGTTGGGGAGGAGGTGGGGGTCCGCCGCCAGTCCGCTAAACCGCAAGGTGGTGTCTTGAGACCACGGAATGCACCTTCCCCCGTAGGTCGTTCCACCTCTTCCTGATGTCATCCCGATAACTTGGGTGCTGTCCCACTGCGTTGATCCTGTCCACTATTCTTCACCATAGCTCCATCTTCCTTGCAATGGAGGTGTGCTGCACCTGTGATCCGAATAGCTGTGGCTCTACCCGGACGATTTCCTCCACCATGCCCTGAGCTCCGCATCCGAGAACCTGGGGTGTCTTTGCCGTGCCATGAGGTGGTGTGGGTGATGTGTGGGGTGGGGTGATAAGTGTGCAGATATGTAGTGCGGTGTTGTGTGAGGTGTGTGGAAGTTATGTGGGTGATGGTCTGGTGTGCCTGTGGATGCTAGTATTGTTGATGGTGGTGTCTCTCTGTGTGCTTCTTTCTCAATTGTTGTCGTAGGGGTTTGTGGGTGATGTGTGTGTGTGTTTTATATTGTATTGGGTGTGTGGGAGTGGTGTGTGTATGTGTATCAGGTGTGTGTATTTGGAATTGTCTAATGTGGCTGTGTTTTGTATGTGTGTGTGTATTTTGAGTGCGGCTGTGTGTACCGCCAATGGAATACCGCGGTTGAAAGACCGCCGCGTGGATTAGTGTGTCGTGATAGTGTGGGCGTATTTCTGTTGGCGTGACAGTGGAGGTTTTGTTTTCGCCAGTTTATCACTGACCTTTAGTGTGGCGGACTTGTTTGGGTGCCTGTATTTTGGCGGATTCCATGCTGTGGGTCATAATAGCTGTGGCGGATTTTCGCGGCGGCGGCAGTGTGTTGGCGGTCTGCACGGCGGTAAGCGGCTTTTACCGCCAATGTTGTAATGAGGGCCTAAATGTTCTTGTGTGTGACCACAAAAGCTTATGTCCTTCTATAGACTAATTGTGTATAGAAACTCTGTTAGTAAATGCCCATATATGATATGAACAAATACAACATATTTAAGGGGTACTCATTGACCATTAGCTTAACATTGCTATAGCAAAATATGCAAGACTACAGTAACTGCCAATAAAACAATGTGACGACATTAAGGAGTCATGGGCCCATGACTGATGCTCGAAGCAAACCAAGTTTAATTGTTCTTATTTGAAGATATTACTGAATCAGTGAAACTGTTAGAGGTGTGACCAACCCAGATGCGACCTAGCACAAATTCTGTAGCACTGCCATTTAATCCAATCATGCTGGGTGGATGTGTGGTCCGTTCTAACCGTGGCAAATGGCTCTGAGATCTCAACCTCACTTCATACAGCTCTCATTCATAACTCTTCAAACTTTGCTTCAACCTGTGATGCCCACCTTTGGGTGTATTTGGGAACCACTGTGAGATAGCTCTGCCATGAACTGGGAAAAGTTCATATACGTGGTAGATTTAATACAGGGACATGTACTCTTCTCTGTGGGAGACAATGGAGCACTTTGAAGTTTAGACGCACAGGGATTATTTTACTATTATTATTTACAACAACAAAAAACCTATCTATTAGGTTGCTTATATCAATTATGTTGGTCATGTTGATTATAATATCTACATGGTGTAGCAAAACATTTCTTCTGTAATATACAAGGTGTAATGTGGATCACTACTCCACTAGATGTCTAAATATTTCCACTCCCTCCGTTCCTCTTCTCTGCACCCTCCTTTCTACTTCCGTTTACAACCCTTGTTCTCTAGCTCCATTTAGACCAAACTGCCAGTACGGTTTAATCAGAAACCAGGTTGAAGAATGTTTATTATGAATTCACAACACCTGCACAAGTGGCAGGAGACATGATAAGCTGTATTTTGTTTTTAAGGTATGTGAGATTAGATTGTGGATATCTATCTGTTGATTGCTGGTCTGGTGAAAATGTACTTGCAGTATTGGTGAAAATCAAACAAACAAATATTTTTAGAAAAATTTGAAAAGGTATGCCTAATTCAATGATAAAACAAGTTAGTGATTAATGCATGCTTCCACCAGAAAAGACCTATTCTTTTATAATTTGTATATTGTGGTTAATCGGAAGTTGATGAGGTTAAAATCTTTGAATAAAATTGAGAAGCAATGTTTATGTGTGGTCTAAATACATATCACATTTCCACTAATTAGGAGCCCTAGAAAAACACACATCCATGGTTTTTCCATGTTAAGTACTAAAATGGTGCTGGCTGCATTGTTTTCAAGGTAACACGTGAGCAAGTGACTCTTTTCATCATTTCGCCATCTGAACGGAAAATAACCCCCTCCTGAAAAGCAGGCAGTGAACATTGTGAGGGTGCTGGCCAGGGGGTCACTGCACTGCCCATGCCACGTGCATCGGCAGTGCAGGCCTCCCCTCCTATGGCCCACTGAATACGTTCGCCTCCACCATTTTCATGGCGGCAGTACCACCATGAAACCACTGGCGGAGCACGTTGTCATAATCCCCAGGGCAGCGCTGCTTGGATTGTAATCCCCAGGACCGCCACCACCTCCAGACCTCCAGGATCTCCATTCCTGGTAGAGCTGGAGGTTCCCTTGCGGCCTGACCATCCATGAGTCTGGCAGTCTACTGACCACCAGACTCGTAATGACCCCCAAAGGTATTGTCCGAGGTAAAAAAACTTCTCTCCCGTTCAATTAGCAGGATTCACTGAGCATCTGCCAAGTCTGTGCTGATGGTATGCAATTAGTAGTAGTGTAGTAATGTTCAACTGTAACTTCTCCTGCATCCCAAAGCAGTACCGGAAACCAAATTGGTTTGCTTTATCTTTCACATGAATGTTTGCCTCCTACTACAGCTACTTCACAAAATGTCCCTGAACCTTGTGATGTTGGTTATGATCAGGGCCTCTGGAATTATGCAATTGTGCAGTCGCAACGATTTTTAAATGGCTACAGATTTGCTGCATTTGCCACATAACACACCATAATCTATCATCTGCTGCATAATCTCGAGATTTTAACAAAATAAAAAAATGTGTTTCTAGCTTTAGTGTTTCAAAAGTTGATAACAATAAAGTGAGACATGATGCCGCACAGTGAAAGGCCCTTTGTAAAGCTGGACTGGTCACCTTTCTGTTATTATTGCTATATTTGGTTGTTAAACTGGTATTAATGAGGTGCAGCCAATGCCCAGGCAGTATTACCAAGTTTAAAAATGATGAAATAATGAAGTAATACTATTATATAATGTGCTGCATTTAACCGCATAATTTGGCTTTTCTTGCCACATAATTTACTCAACCCTGGCACATAATTTGGCCCTCTCTTGCTGCATAATTCCGGTGGCCCTGGTTATAATACACCTTGACTACTGTAATGTCTTCTAGGCATGGTTGTTATCCTAAAAACTTTCACAGTCCCAAAGTATTTAGAGTCATGCAAGTTTTGTTTACTGCTTTTCAAATAAATATCACATACACTAAAGCCCCTGAATTGCCTCTCAGACTCCTCGGCCTGATTCACAAAGAGCCTCCCAGTCATGGTGGAGCTTTGCATTCATGGTGGAATGACTGCGCTGCAGTTTCTTATTGTGGATATTTTGCCACAAGTGTGGAGTCTTCGCCACTACTGTGGAGGTTGTTTGTTAATCGGTCCCCTTATCTTCAGGAATACCAGAAAATGCTTGCAATTTGGAGGCAGGTTACTCTAAGTCCATGGCTCAGCCCTCTTGAACTAGTTACGAGAGAAACTCGGATCGATAGAGGCATTCCTAATGTTCGTGCAAAGCACAAAACCACACATGCTATGTTTTGATGTAGTCTAATCTCTAGTGTCCACCTACTTAAAATGTGAATATTCTTCTTGCAAAGGTCCTGCAGCCAACTTTTCAGATGCAAAATACAAAACTGCCGGACAGCATATAACCTCATGTCACAGAGGCCTGAGTTTTCCAACCCCACTTCTTCAAGCTAAAAAGTAAACTTATAGAACTGGATAATCACACCAGCAAGTTATCGTAGGCTGAATCCATATCCAATTGTTATCCTTTATCGTTTGACTGTCTTCCTCATGCACCTCCTTTGTTACTTCCAAAAGAACCTATTTAGAAGTGGCATAATCAAATTATAAAAGAACAAAAATTAAATAAACAGAAACTGAAGTCACTGGGGGCAGGTCAAATGGGGAATGGCAACAGGATGACAAAGTAACAGCCCATGAGATCATTGCTTAGTTGTGACTGCCATCCTAGTACCAATGCCCTCACATTGAGAGGTGTTGAGGCTTGCAAGCACCCTATTGATGCAGGCCATAAAAAGGTGCTAAATTGGAGCAGTAGTCTCAGTGCTTTTTCTGTGTACCTTAATCCATAGGACCTGTTCACAGACATGCAAACTTGTTTATTCCCCTCTGGTATTAGTTGCATGATGTACTTGAACTTGTGAAAAGTGAAAGTTGTAAAAGAATATTTGACTCTATAGAAGTTTGTTCAAGTTGTGGACATTTGCTTTTCAAGTCTCATCTTTTATGCACTTCACTGAACATATGGGCATTTGTTTGGTACCTCATGTTTTCATAGGCCATTCTTCCATCCGTTTGTTAATTTATGTCTTCATTCAACAAATGGTTTCTAAGTCACGTGTTTGTTTGCCTGTTCATTCATGTTGGATAGTTAATTTATTCTGTTTATTATTCATTTGTTCATTCATTCATTTACACATACTTCAGAAAGGATTGCTGTGTAAATTGCACAACATACTGCAGCAGTACCTTGTTACTTTCTATGTTCTATGTGTGTGTGTGGTTTTACATGGCCATGTGGGTCTGTGCACAAAGCACGTCCTTTATCCAATATTCCAGCAGACATGAGGTGTCAAAATCAGGGCTGGGACAGAGAAAATATGCTGTCAAGAAAGGTGGGATGAGGGTGGATACCTGCTATGGGTCGAGTTTCAAGAACAGTTGAGGGAATAGAAAGCCTGTGACCTGTGTGTCTATGTTGACCATCTAATCGACATAGCACCACCCCAATCAGGGTGATGCGGCGCTTAGGACTCTGGGCCTCCGTGGCCCAGGCCTTGGCACCATTCTGGCGTCATGCTGGTCAAGCTAACTTCTGCCATCTTGCCTCTTGAGACGAGGGATGCGGAAGGAAGTTGGAAGTCTCATTGGAGGCAATTCACTTCTGCTCACCACCGCCGCACCAGTCAGAGGTACTTAGGTGCTCCTCCTGCTGGCCTCTGCCTTTCATGCGGATCTTGTGGTGATCGCGGGTGGACCTGAGTGAAGTCTTTCTAGATTATTCCTGCAGATGCGACATGCCTGCCCTGTGACTGGATTTGGGGCACCTGTGTCGTCTCTGCTCTCAGGAGTATCCCTGCAGCTGCGTTGTGCCCAGTGGCTGTATTTTGGGCACCCTTATTCCCTCTGCTCCTGTTTGGGCACCCATGTCATCTCTGCTCTTGTTTGGGTGCCCATGTCATCCTAATTGGGCGCCTGGGTGACCTCTCCTCCTGTTTGGGTGCCTGTGTCACCCTAATTGCCCAGTGCTGATTTGAGCATCATATATCTTTAACCCCTACTTACCTTGCTTCCTATGTGCCCTGCATGGTTGCTTAAGGACCACAGCAACCTTTCAGTGGAGATAAATAGCCAAGGCATCAACTCAGGGGTAAATTTAATTGTCCAGCCCCCTGCGCTTAATTGTGAGCCTTCCTATTGCCTGAGCAATAGCTGGGCTTTTAATACGATTTAGCCGCTAATTTGATAAATATTTTCTTTATGAGCCCAGCATTTTCCCTGTGTCCTAATACAGCCCAGTGTTCAAGGATTCCTAAAAGACCTAGGTAAGGAGCCCCAGACTTTTCTGGGAAATAGTATTATTTGTTTAAAAGTGTTTTTTACAGCTACCCATGCCTGTTTTACTGTAGACTCTCTGTGTTTCAGGCAGCTTGATCTTTTAAAGTGGTGTTTTCTTAGCCGTGACTATGTTAATTTCCTTTCTAGTTTGTGGCACAAGACTGCATAACCCCCACCCCCTCTTTTCTAAGTAAAAAGGCTACATACATCTTGCAGAGTGTGTTTAGTAGACTGCTTAATCTGGTTCTGTGATTTAAATTGTGTTTAGAAACTGTCTGCTTCCCCTGTTTTTGCCTTAAAAAAAGCCACTTTTCAGAGTGCGTGACAAGCAGTATTTCAGTGTTTGTTTTAAACAATCTATCCCTAACCTGGAAAGTAGACTCTGCTAGCTTGGAAGTGTGGGTTCAGCCTGTCTGTATCCAAGGAGATTCTGAATAGAGCAGCAGCGGCCTCCTCCCTGCCCTCATTGACTGGACTTCAGTTAACTTGCCCCTTATATAAGTTTCTATTGGTTGTTGCATATGTTGTTGTGATAGGTTGTTGGGTGTTGGTCTTTCTATTGGTTGCTGGTTCTAGGGCTGGGGTTGTGATTGGTGGATAGGGTTGGGATTCTGATCGGTTGCTGGTTCTAGGGCTGGGGTTGTGATTGGTGGATAGGGTTGGGATTCTGATTGGTTGCTGGTTCTAGGGCTGGGGTTGTGATTGGTAGATAAGTCTGGGCTTCTGATTGGTTTCTGGTTCTAGAGCTGGGGTTGTGATTGGTAGATAGGGCTGGGATTCCGATTGGTTGCTGGTTCTAGGAATGGGGTTATGATTGGTAGATAGGGCTGGGATTCTGAATAGTTGCTGGTTCTAGGGCCGGGGTTGTGATTGGTGGATAGTGCTGGGATTCTGATTGGTTGCTGGTTCTAGGGATGGGGTTGTGATTGGTGGATAGGGCTGTAATCTGATTGGTTGATGGTTCTAGGGCTGGGTTGGGATTGCTGGTTAGGGCATACATCTTGCACAGTGTGTTTAGTAGACTGCTTAATCTGGTTCTGTGATTTAAGTTGTGTTTAGAAACTGTCTGCTTCCCCTGTTTTTTGCCTTAAAAAAGCCACTTTTCAGAGTGCGCGACAAGTAGTATTTCAGTGTATGTTTTAAACAATCTCTCCCTTACCTGGAAAGTAGACTCAGCTAGCTTGGAAGTGTGGATTCAGCCTGTCTGTATCCAAGGAGATTCTGAATAGAGCAGCAGCGGCCTCCTCCCTGCCCTCATTGACTGGACTTCAGTTAACTTGCCCCTTATATAAGTTTCTATTGGTTGTTGCATATGTTGTTGTGATAGGTTGTTGGGTGTTGGTCTTTCTATTGGTTGCTGGTTCTAGGGCTGGGGTTGTGATTGGTGGATAGGGTTGGGATTCTGATCGGTTGCTGGTTCTAGGGCTGGGGTTGTGATTGGTGGATAGGGTTGGGATTCTGATTGGTTGCTGGTTCTAGGGCTGGGGTTGTGATTGGTAGATAAGTCTGGGCTTCTGATTGGTTTCTGGTTCTAGGGCTGGGGTTGTGATTGGTAGATAGGGCTGGGATTCCGATTGGTTGCTGGTTCTAGGGCTGGGGTTATGATTGGTAGATAGGGCTGGGATTCTGAATAGTTGCTGGTTCTAGGGCCGGGGTTGTGATTGGTGGATAGTGCTGGGATTCTGATTGGTTGCTGGTTCTAGGGATGGGGTTGTGATTGGTGGATAGGGCTGGAATCTGATTGGTTGATGGTTCTAGGGCTGGGTTGGGATTGCTGGTTAGGGCTGGGATTCTGATTGCGTCCTTGTTCTAGGGCTATTGTTGTGATTGGTTGTCCGAATTAGGGGTATGAATGGTGATTAGGGCTGGGTCCCCCATTGGTTGTTAGAATCAGGGTTAGAAATCTGATTGGTTAGGGTTAGGACTAGGTTTCTATTGGCCAGTAGGGCTATTTAAGACGAGGAATCAGGGTGTTTTTGCTAAGGGTGGAGAGGACAAGGGCAGTTGCCTATTTGGGCATGTTTGGGACTGGTAGGACCTAGGGCCTAAGGCCAGAAATGCTGCCCAATTCTGAATTGATCAGAAATGAATTTACTCCCTACATATCCATCAATATGCAAACACATTATCTGCAAAGACATCCAACTTATGCATCACAAACTGACCGGAGACAGATTGCAATGTCCCATCATCCTTCACAATACCCATTATACAACACATATATACATATCCTCTACAACTACAAGTCAAACATCTGCATTCTCAAAGCAAACATTACTCTGTCCACTCCCACTAACACAACCTGCCATCACCCACACAACACAAAACCACCCTATACATTACTTTCAGCCTTCCAGATACACACTCCCTGTTCATACAAACCAACAGCACTATCCTCTATTTGCCTCACACAGACCACCTTTCATCATAACAATGCCCAAACACAGCCTTTTAACACACCATCTACAAACACACTTCCCCTCTTTTCACCAATTACACACAACCATACAATCCCCACACTCCACTCCACCACATATATTACCTCATCCAGTCATCACAACTAACACAAACTCCCCTGCCACATATCCATCCCCTCTTACACACCTCATACATTCATCTCCAAAACACATCAACACCACCTGTAATACACTAATTCCACGCACCAGCACTAACTCAGATACAAATCCCTCCCCGAAAACCAATACATCAATATGCCCTCTGACTATTCCACAAAAACAATACAGACCACACACATCAGCACATCAAATCAGCACAAACTTTCATTATACTTATCATCACACCCACCCTCATGACTACACAAAGAATACAAGTCCCGTTCTATCTTCACCCCGACATTCTCACTCTTCACAAACACCTATACTACACTAGCACCCCAACCCAGCAACTTTCATTCACTCGCCTCTCCTCCATTGCACAGTTTAAAGCCTTACTTCATGATCCACATGCTCCTCCACCACCCAAAACCCATACTCCATCCACACTAAACAGACGTAAACAAAATAAACAAAATGCCACTCTTAACAACTTCGCATCCCCTTGTCTATTACATAAGAAGGATACCCTACAAATAACAGTACACTCTTCATGTCTCTCTCAACCACCGAGCCCACAACTCACACACACAGACCCAACAAAATGCCTCCTTAACCTGCTGGAAGAGGAACACTATATTGAAAAACAAGACCATTGTGAGCCTCACACAGTTATCACAACTAACAGCACACCTGCTTCAAGCTCAAATTATACTGCTTACCCTTCTCCAAAACAAAACAACACTGCCACTAACACACTTTTTCTAAACTGCCAGCTCATAAATGCTCGATCACTCTAAAAAAACAAACACCACATCTACGACCTGCTCACAGACACACAACCTGACTTAGGGGCATATTTATACTCTGTTTGCGCCGGATTTGCGTAGTTTTTTTTTAAGCAAATCCGACTCAAAACGAACTCCATATTTATACTTTGGCGTTAGACGCATCTAGCGCCAAAGTTCATGGAGTGTGCGTCATTTTTTAGCGTGGACACCTTCCTTGCGTTAATGATATGCAAGGTAGGCGTATCCGTCTAAAAAATGACTCCGAGGCATGTGCGCCGTATTTATACTCCCGGGCAAAAATGACGCCCGGGAGTGGGCGGGTCAAAAAAAATGACATCCAGCCGCTTTTGCGTCATTTTTTAGCGCCTGGTCAGGGCAGGCGTTAAGGGACCTGTGGGCTCGGAAGGAGCCCAGAGGTGCCCTCCCATGCACCTAGGGACACCCCCTGCCACCCTTGCCCACCCCAGGAGGACGCCCAAGGATGGAGGGACCCACCCCTGGGACATTAAGGTAAGTGCTGGTAAGTATTTTTTTTTTGTGGCATAGGGGGGCCTGATTTGTGCCCCCCTACATGCCACTATGCCTAATGACCATGCCCAGGGGACAAAAGTCCCCTGGGCATGGCCATTGGGCAAGGGGGCATGACTCCTGTCTTTGCTAAGACAGGAGTCATTTCAATGGGGGTTGGGAGTAAAAAGAAATGGCGGAAATCGGGTTGAGGCGAAAATTTTGCCTCAGCCTGACTTGCCCCATTTTTTGACGCCCAAGCTCCATTTTCCCCTACGCCGGCGCTGCCTGGTGTAAGTCATTTTTTTTCACGCACACCAGGCAGCTCCGCCGGCTAACGCCAGCTAACGTCATTGAATAAATACGGCGCCCGCATGGCGCTTCAGAATGGCGTTAGCCGGCGTTAACTTTTTTGACGCACAACTGCGTTGGCTCAGTTGTGCATCGAAAAGTATAAATATGGCCCTTAGTATTCATAACAGAATCCTGGTTGGGAGATGACATGGCCCCAGTGTTGCACGAAGCCCTTCCTCCGGGCTATCAAACCATCACACAAAACTGTATAGGCAAGAGAGGAGGTGAACTAGCTGTTATATTCAAACAGGCAATAAATCTCAGTAAAACAGACATTTCCATACAAGGTTGTGACGCCCTCCTCACCAGATGCCACCCTACTCCAATTTCCTCCTGTAACTTTCTCCTCCTTTACAGACCTCCACCTAACAACTCAACATTCCCAGATGCTTTTCTAGATATAGGGTGTTATTACAACTTTGGAGGAGGTGTTAATCCGTCCCAAAAGTGACGGTAAAGTGATGGATATACCACCAGCCGTATTACGAGTCCATTATATCCTATGGAACTCGTAATATGGCTGGTGGTATATCAGTCACATTTGGGACGGATTAACACCCCCATAGGCTCAAACCTTATTACACTATACTCCAACCTATGCATTCTTGGGGACCTAAACATTTGGTTTGACAAACCCAATATGCCCCATCCAAAAGCTCTCACCACTGGCCTAGTCGCATTGAACCTACATAAGATTGTACACAATCCCACACACATCGCTGGACACATCCTAGATGTCATTTTTACTAAGCCTGAACTAGTTACCGTTCATAGCATCACACCAATCACATGGTCAGACCACTATTTGATAACTTTCCGATATAAAACTCCACAAATCAACACACCCCACAACTACTTACATGCATGCACCAATCGACCTTGGAGCAAACTCAATTTTGATGACTTAGATACACAACTAACAGCCAACACAGATCTAGATACAATTAATTCTGTTCCAAAACTTTATAAGTGGCTGCAGGAAGCTTTTGATACCCTAATACCACTCAGAAAAACTAAACACGACAAAAGAAAACCAACACCTTGGAGAAACACAGAACTTTAAAAGATAAAGCAACAAATCAGAAAGTTGCAGCAGACCTGGCTCAAAACAAACAACAGTCAAGACAAACTGCAGCTACACAAACTTAAAAGAATTTACAAATCATCAATCAAAAAGCTAAAAAAAGGTTCCACTCAGACAGAATTCAAAATGCTAAATCTACAACCCAGGAATTTTATAAAATTCTCAATGAATTTCTAAAACCTACATGCATGTAAGGAAGTCATCCCACTACTTAAGAATTTACAAACAAACAGGCAACTCATTACAACACCAAGGCAGACACATTGGACTCCTATTTAAAACAGAATAAAACCATCAGCACCAACCCCTTTCCTAAAATACCCTCCAAGAATAAACCAACCCAGCCTCTACAGTCCTTCAAACAAATATCCCAAGGTAAATTTATGGATTTGGTCAAAGCAAGCAGGCCTTCCGGTTGCCCTTCTGACCCTTGTCCACCACAAATCTTCAAGAACATTCTTTTATCTACTTCTGCTGCCACACCTGTAAGAAGAATCATCAACAACTCTTTAACTACAAGAACTTTTCCTGTAGACCAGAAAAAGGCATACATACAACCATTATTAAAGAAAACAAACCTAGACCCGCAGGACCCCAACAACTATAGACTAATCACAAATGGACCTTTCCTGGGCAAACTGATAGAAAGAGCAGCATTCACCCAGATGTCACAATTCATTGAAGACAATTCTATACTTTCAGACTTCCAAACTGGATTCGGGCCAGGAAGAGGCACTGAATAGGCACTCATAGCGATCTGGGATGATCTTAAAAACACAGTTGACCGCAATGGAGTTGCTGCTCTACTTCTCTTGGATCTCTCGGCTGCCTTTGATACGGTTGACCATGACACCCTAATTCAAAGACTCCATGAAGCCAGCATAGAAGGGACTGCTCTCGACTGGATTACATCCTATCTTCAAAAAAGATCTAATATCATCTATTCTCCCCCCTTCCCATCCAAACCCTACCTCACAAAAGCAGGGGTCCCCCAAGGATCAATCATCTCACCTTTGCTTTTCAACATCTACATGATATCATTACCAAAACTGATCAATGATTTTCATCTCACATGCTACAACTATGCAGATGACACACAAATACTACTTAAATTAGAATGCCCCACAAACATTGAAAACTCAGAAATCTTCAGTTGCCTCAGAGCCGTTGATCAGTGGATGACCTGAAGCCATGTCAAACTAAATGTCTCCAAAACAGAAATAGTCACATGTGGTGACTGGAAAAGTAATGAGCCACTGTGCGCCTGGCCTGACGATCTCGGACCACCTCCTCAATTATCCAAGGAAGTTAAAAACCTTGGAATCACCATGGACACCAAATTAACTATGAATGCCAAAGTGGACAAATTAGCACGAACAAGCTTCATCACCTTGAAGACTCTATGACGCATCGTCCCCCACCTCGTATTTCCACACAAGGTGCAAGCTACTATCTTCCTTGTACTATCCAAACTGGATTATGCCAATGGCCTCTACCATGGATCATCTCTATCTATTATGAAAAAACAACAACGTATTCAGAACTCCGCAGCCAGGCTACTATTTCATCTAAAGCCACAAGCCCACATCTCCCCTGCCTTGAGAGCACTACACTGGTTACCCGTTGCCAAAAGATGCACTTTCAAGCTGCTTTGTATCACCCACAAAGCTATACATGGAACAGGACCGCTTTTGATCAGAAACAAAATAACCAATTACATTCAACAAAGAAACCTCCACTCAAGATTGGCACCCCGCCTTAGAACACCACCATACAAGAAAAAGACTATAGGTGGTACATCCTTCTCCATTCAAGCAGCCAAACTATGGAATTCATTACCCCCAACTATAAGATCCACAGATAACTTTCTTGTCTTCAGAAAACTACTCAAGAGTTGGCACTTTCCTTCATAACCACCATATTCAAACAACTATGGACTGCATATGCCTATGTTGATAAATATTTTTTCTGATTATGTGTATATCCTAGCTATATATCGTTTTTTAGAAAATATGTATTGCTATTATGTCATAACAATAAACTACACACACACTCTTTAAACCTGTTTAACTAAGTATATTTACTCATGGTTTAAATATGTATTTGTATGTTCATATATGTGTGCATTCATGTGTGTATGTATGTGTGTGTGTGTGTGATATATATAGATATGTATATATATATATATATATATATATATATATATATGTTATTCTACACTTAACATGTTCATAGGTCATTGCATAACTCCTAGATAAGTTGTTATACTAGATACTTATGAATCCCTGCTCTTATCTTATATCACACTTATCTATCACTTATCTATCTATGTGTGTGTGTGTGTGTGTATATATATATATATATATATATATATATATATATATATATATATATAGATGCTATTATATGCTTAACACGTTCCTAGGTCATTGAATAAGTTGTTATACTATATACTTATGAATCCCTGCTCTCATCTTATATCACACTTATCTACCCATCACCATATGTCATGTCTCTATCAATCCATCCTCCATTTCCCACTCTGACTCATCCCAAGTCCATTCTACTAGTTTCATCTCCTAAATAACTATGCCTAAGCTCTTCCCTCCGCTTCCATATCTAACTCGCCAAACCTCACTTTAATACCATGATCTCCCAAACAAACCTAGTAAATTCTCCCTCATTTATCTCACCCTGCTACTATGATCTTCCTAGCCCCTTCCACAGACTCTTCCGTCTTCCATCCTCCTTTACTCATCCAAAGCCTAAATCCTATTACCATATACTACCAATTAACACTTCTAGATTCTTTCCTCCCCCACCCCCTCCATTTCTCCAGTCAATCTAACTAACAAACTCTCATATCTATGGCTCAAATTTACTCATAATAATACTAAAACTGTACTCATATTTCCCTATACTAATCCATCACTAATTCTTGTTGGGTTCCGGAGTAGCGTGCTACTCGCCGAAAAGCGCTTTGACGCCTCGTCAGGGGTAGTAAGCCCTAAATAAATACTATTACAATACAATTACAATAAATATTTTCTGGGTGCTCCCTGGCTCTGCTTGGCTATCTGATCTCTCCTAGCTTCCTGCTCTTGTTGACCCTGCCCCACTTTCCTGGCCTTGGTGTGGCTGTCCAGGCCCCGCCACTCTGCACTTGTACTGATGTTTGGCTCCAGCCGGGGGCCAGGAACGTGGACCAAGTGATTTTGTTGGGGTAAGTGTGAGAATTGATTGTTTTCTGCTATTGTATATAGTTGGTTGGCTTGTATTTGGGGGGCTCCTGATTTGTTGCTCCTTTTTAAGGGTAGTGCTGTTTAGTGAACCTATTCTGGGCCATGGCTTCAGGGAGAGGTCGAGTAGGCAAGAAGACGGCAGGGACCCTGAATTGACTCAGCTGTTGAAATTAGTTTTGGCTAAGCTAGGGGCTGAAGGGTATTCTGAAAACTCTTGGTCTGAGTCAGGGAATGAGAAGGCCAGAGTAGTAGGTGATCCCCCTAGGTGGTCCCATGTGCCTCCCCATTCTACTTTCCCAACCATTCAGGCAGAGGGCAAAGAAGCAGGCCCATACCCCTCCTGCTGATGAGGTGATCGAGTTAGTACTGGCTCTCACTTGAGCAATGCTTGAAGCCCCTGCTCCAGCCGTGCCACAAACTATGGCCCTGCCACCCCCCGATGCTCCTTCTCTCACTCCCCTTACAGCACAGCAGCATGAGAGGGTGTTGGGGTAGGTGGCCAGGGTGGTCACTTGATGCAATCCAGTGCTACCCCCCCCCAATAGAGCATTCCCCTGGTTCATAATGTCTGCCTTCGGCAGACCCTCAGGGGGCCTACACCGTCTTGACAGACATCAGGCAGGCTCTTATGTCCTTGTCCTCAGTGAATGCTGGGGTTAATGCTGGCCGGTCACGGGCAACCCATCCCCTTCCATTGTGGCTCTTTCCTCGCAGGTCCCACACTCTCTGCCTATAGGCCCGCTGGCCCAGGGGAAGCTGGCCGATTCAAGTGGCTTGAGGGCTCAGGCTCTCCTTTCAGTGGTCCAGTTGCTGTCCAAGTTGTCCTCTCCTACTGGCCCCCTAGCCCCAACCTCGGTGCCACCTACCACTCACTGGGGGCCTTCCGATGACATGAGGAATGCCATTGCTGACCTTAAAAGACAGGTAGCGGCCATTAGTGCAATGCGCTTCGTGGGACATCAGCTGTCTGTGACAAAGGCTCGGGTGGCACACCACCACTTGGAGGGAAGGAGCCTCCTAAGGCTGACTCCGAGCCAGGTTCTGTCCCTAGTTCAGTTTGCATGGGTCAAGATACATTATTATCTCGTTCAGGAAGGTTACCTTCACATGTCCCTATGGATGTGAAAGCAAACATTTGGATGGGGAACTTTGTGAATACATTTTCACTGATTAGGGCTAAGAGAAGGGAATGTGAGCAGCAAGATAAAGAAGTTAAGGATACATCATCAAATGACAACAAACCCAAGGTTGATGAGAACATGACATATTGGTAATTCAGGTTTAGTGTGTACATGTCCGTGATGTTGGAGAAGAAGTCTGAGTTAGCAACCTCCAAGATATTTTACTCTAATAAGATATTGAAAGCACATCATGTTTATGGGGAACCGCATGGTTGCATTATGACCAGGACTTTAGGTGTGACACTGATATAGGCAGGGATCAGACTGAGGTTAACGTATGACTGGTGAACATTAATAACAAGTTCCCTTTGAAGCAGCCTTTTTGCCAGCAACACACAGGAGACAGGAAGGGTTCTTGTTGGGCCTTTAATTGGAAGGTGTGCATACGCCCAGCAGGGTCGTGCACATATAGGTACATTTGCCCCTTTTGCGAACACCCATCCCTTTCCAAGTTTAAATGCAACAAAAAGTCCAAAGAAAAAGGTAAAGAAGGAGTTAAGCCTTCTAACTAACCACAATTTGCCCTTCCAAGTCCAATTCAGTAAATTGATCCCTTGGTTGCACTCATACCCTAAAAAAGACACTGCAAAGTTGATATATCTAGGCTTCACCTCTGGTTTCAGGATTCCTGCCCTTAGAGTGTCCCACCTCCCATATTGTAGTAATGTATTGTCCTCCCACATGCATCATGATGTGGTTTCCAAAAAGACCGAGAAGCAGAGGTCTTTAGGTAGGGTAGCCGACCCCTTACCCGCCCCTCCTTTGAGGAACTATGTGTGTTCACCATTTGGGTAGTTCCCAAAATGGAACCTGGGTAATTTAGGCTGATCCATAATCTCTCAGCTCCCAGGGGTTCTTCAGTGAATGAGATGATCGACTCTATTTATAATCTGTGCGGTATGCATCTTTAGACCAGGCACTTGCAAAGCTATGTGAGCTTCGGCGGGGGGGGCCTTCTAGCGAAGACTGACATAGAATCTGCCTTTTGTTACTGCCAGTGCACCCTGAGGATTAACACCTGTTGGGGTTTCACCTTGGGGGCGCCTATTATTGCAACAAATGCATGCTGATGGGGTGTAGTGTCTCTTGTATTTACTTTGAGCAGTTTAGCTCCCTGTTGCAATGGATATTCACTACCTGCACAGGCCATAAGGAAGTGATTCACTACCTCAATGATTTTCTGGTCTTGGGACCCTGGATTCGGGGGAGTGTTCATGGGCATTGAGTGCTTTGACTTCCATATTTGATGACCTGGGGTTCCCACGGGCAAGGAGAAGACAGTGGATCCTTCAGCTTGCCTTACATTCCTTGGCATTGAAATTGATAAAGTTGCTAGTGAGTACCACCTCCCACTTAGTAAGGTGCTGGCTTTTAGGCAGTCAAATTACACAGTGTTAGCGCAGAAAAAAGTGACTTTTTATCAGCTCCAGGTTCTTGTGGGTTAGCTGAATTTTGCCCTCAGGATTATTCCCATGGCTCGCCCCTTTTCTCGATCCATTGCAAGGGCAATGACAGGCCTTACGGAGAAACATCACCATACTCGGCTCTCTTTGTGGTTAAAAAGGACTTGAAGATTTGGTCTACCTTCTTGCAGCAATTAATGGTGCTGTTATATGGCATTTCCATCCAGTCTCTAGTTATGCTATTGATCTTTTCACAGATGCTGCTGGCATTACAGGGTTTGAACTATACTGGGGAACTGGCCAGCGGCTTGGAATGACAGTGGCATCACAAAGAATATCACTTTCTTAGAATTGCTCCCCATTGTCGTGGCAGTAACTGTATGGGCACAGGTGCTCAAGGACAGCTGTGTAATTTTTTGGTCTGACAATATGGTGGTAGGAGAAGCCATCAACAGTCAAGGGGCTGATTTTGCAGGGGGCTTACAGTGGGCAGATGGTCGGTTAGGTGTGGACTGGTCACTGATTTGGCTGAAAAAGTCCAAAACCGACCAGGAGAGAAAAGGGATAGCAATCAAACTCAGGGCTGCACCAGGCTCCCCCTTATGTCCTGTTGCTCACTTGGGGTCTTACTTGGCAGTCCGGCCGGATACAGGATCATCTGCCTTATTCCTTCATTCAAACTGAGACTGCTTATCGCTTTACCAGATCTCAGCAGTCTTGTCCCCCGTCCTTCCGCCGCCTTTTCTCCTCGTTTTCCGCGTTTATTCCCCGTTTTTCGTACTTTTTTCAGTACTTTTTCGTTTATAGGCCTCCTCGCCATTCTCGAGGCTTCCCGCCGTTGCTTTTCCCGCTTTTTCACCTACCCGCCCACCTCCCGCCTCCCAGCTAACCCCGCCTCCCCGGCTACCCCTTAAATGGCGGCCACTGCGAGGCCGTGGTAGCGACCCTTGACCCCAGGGTAGGTCGCTCCCCCGTCCTCACAGCGCCACCAGACCTGTGTGCCTTCTCCCTTTTGCTGTCTGCCCGCTTGGTTTTGCCTGTGTGTGCCCTTTGCTATCTGCTTGTTGTGATCGCGCTCCCCTCTCTCCGTGTACCCCGAGTGTGTGCCTTTTGCTGTCTGCCTGCTTGGTTCTGCCTGTGTGAGCCCCTCGCTGCCTGCTTGTTGTGATTGCGCTCCCCTTCTCTCCGTGTACCCCGAGTGCCTGCCTTCGCCGAGTGTCCCCGCCGTCCCCCTCGTCCTTCCGCCGCCTTTTCTCCTCGTTTTCCGCGTTTTTTCCCCGTTTTTCGTACCTTTTTCGGTACTTTTTCGTTTATAGGCCTCCTCGCCATTCTCGAGGCTTCCCGCCGTTGCTTTTCCCGCTTTTTCACCTACCCGCCCACCTCCCGCCTCCCAGCTAACCCCGCCTCCCCGGCTACCCGTTAAGTGGCGGCCGCTGCGAGGCCGTGGTAGCGACCCTTGACCCCAGGGTAGGTCGCTCCCCCGTCCTCACAGCGCCACCAGACCTGTGTGCCTTCTCCCTTTTGCTGTCTGCCCGCTTGGTTTTGCCTGTGTGTGCCCTTTGCTATCTGCTTGTTGTGATCGCGCTCCTCTCTCTCCGTGTACCCCGAGTGTGTGCCCTTTGCTGTCTGCCTGCTTGGTTTTGCCTGTGTATGCCCCTCGCTGCCTGCTTGTTGTGATCGCGCTCCCCTTCTCTCCGTGTACCCCGAGTGCCTGCCTTCGCCGAGTGTCCCCGCCGTCCCCCCGTCCTTCCGCCGCCTTTTCTCCTCGTTTTCCGCGTTTTTTTCCCCGTTTTTCGTACCTTTTTCAGTACTTTTTCGTTTATAGGCCTCCTCGCCATGCTCGAGGCTTCCCGCCGTTGCTTTTCCCGCTTTTTCACCTACCCGCCCACCTCCCGCCTCCCAGCTAACCCCGCCTCCCCGGCTACCCCTTAAATGGCGGCCGCGCGCAGCGGGCGCGCCAAAGGCAAACCCGTCTGCGCCCGTCCGCGCCTGGACCGCGCCCAGCGCCCGAACCCCTGGTCCCCGCGCCTCCCGCCTGACCTACGACTCCACCACGCTCACCAAACCCAACCCCGGCCGCACGCCGGGCTGCTACCGCACCACCCCGAAATGGACCCACGGATCCTTCACCTGCAACAACTGCCGCTTCACCTGCCTTCGGGCCCACTCCGCTCCCGCCAAGAACAACCCCCCCCGGAAGCAATCTCCACTGCATCCTGGTCAACACCCGATCCATCCACAGGCACGCCATCGAACTGTGGAACCTCATCAACTCAACAAACCCGGACATCGCCTTCCTCACCGAGACTTGGATGAACCCCTCCTCGGCACCCGACATCGCCATAGCCATCCCCGACGGCTTCAAAATCATCCGGAAAGACCGCACCAACCGCATCGGAGGAAGCATCGCCATCGCACACAAAAACTCCATCCGCATCTCGACCCACACCGACGACTCACTCCCCGATGCCGAACATCTCCACTTCACGATCCACAGCGACCCCAAGACCACCCTCAGAGGCACCCTCATGTACAGACCACCAGGACCCCGCGCCAAGTTCAGCGAAGACATCGCAGACTTTGTCAACCCTCACGCACTCTCGTCCACCGACTACATCCTCCTAGGAGACCTCAACTTTCACCTGGAGAACCTCACCGACAAAAACACCACCGCCCTACTGGACAACCTCGCCAACCTGGGACTGAAACAACTAGTCAACACACCCACCCACCACGCCGGACACACGCTCGACCCCATCTTCTCCTCCAGCAAACACATCACCGTCAGCCACGCCACTGAACTCACCTGGTCGGACCACAGCTGTGTCCACTTCAGCTTCAAGAAGACCACCGTGCTTCACCACACCCAGCAACCACCAAGAAGACACTGGAATCGTATCACCACTGAACAGCTCGCATCAACCCTCTCCCAGAACCAACCCACCAGCACCACCGACCCAAACGAAGCTGCCAACAACCTCACAAGCTGGATCTCCGACTGCGCCAACCTCCTGGCCCCCCTGAAGACTCAAGCCAACACCAACAACCACAAGAAAAACTCCTGGTTCACCCCCGACCTCAAGAACTCCAAGAAAGAATGCCGCGCCCGCGAGAAGGCGTGGCGCCTCAACCAGACCGAAGAGAACATGTCAGCTCTCAAGGACGCCACCCGCCAACACCACCAACACCTCAGCGCCGCACGAAAAACAGCCTACCGGAACAGACTTGACAACAACGCCCACAACAGCAAGGAACTATTTGGCATCGTCAAAGAGCTCTCCAACCCGGACGCAGAAAACAACCCTATTCCCCCCTCACAGGACCTCTGCGACTCCCTCGCAACCTTCTTCCACCACAAGATCATCGACATATACAACAGCTTCCCGACCGCCAACGCAAACCCCCACCCGGAACCCGCCACCGACATCACCACCATCCTCACCTGGAGCCCTACCACCACCAAGGAGACCACCCGCGTCATGAACTCGATCCACTCCGGATCCCCATCAGACCCCTGCCCGCACCACATCTACAACAAGGCCGACAACATCATCGCACCGCACCTCCGAGACGTCATCAACGCCTCCCTCACCGCCGCCACCTTCCCGGAGAGCTGGAAACACGCAGAGCTCAACGCCCTCCTAAAGAAACCTACAGCAGACCCCACCGAACTCAAAAACTTCCGGCCCATCTCTCTCCTACCATTCCCCGCCAAAGTGATTGAGAAAATCGTCAACGCTCAACTCACCACCGCCCTGGAAACCAACGACTCCCTCGACCCCACACAGTTCGGTTTCAGGGCCAACCACAGCACCGAAACCGCCCTCATCGCAGCCACGGACGACATCCGAGCCCTGACCGACAAGGGAGAAACCGTGGCCCTCATACTCCTGGACCTCTCTGCAGCCTTCGACACGGTCTGCCACCGCACCCTGATACACCGCCTCAGCAACGCCGGCATCAGAGGCAAGGCCCTGGAATGGATCGTCTCCTTCCTCTCCGGAAGGACTCAGAGAGTCCGCCTGCCCCCCTTCAGATCCACAGCCACGAAGATCATCTGCGGCGTACCCCAAGGATCCTCCCTCAGCCCCACTCTCTTCAACGTCTACATGACCCCCCTGGCGAACATCGCACGCAAACACGCACTCGACCTCATATCCTACGCCGACGACACCCAGCTCATCTTATCCCTTACAAACAACCCCACCTCAGCTAGGACCAGACTACACGAAGGAATGAAGAAAGTAGCGAACTGGATGACAGACAGCCGGCTGAAACTGAACACAGATAAGACGGAGGTCCTCATCCTCGGCCCTACTCCCGCCGCATGGGACGACTCCTGGTGGCCCCCCGCCCTAGGCAGCACTCCCCAACCCACCGACCACGCACGCAACCTCGGCTTCATCCTGGACTCATCCCTCTCCATGACCAGACAGGTCAACTCGGTGACCTCGGCATGCTTCAACACCCTCTGCATGCTCCGCAAGATCTTCCGCTGGATCCCCACCGACACCAGGAAGACCGTCACCCACGCCCTCGTCACCAGCCGCCTGGACTACGGGAACACCCTATACGCCGGCATCACCACCAAGCTGCAGAGGAAACTACAACGGATCCAGAACGCTGCCGCACGACTCATCCTGGACATACCCCGCCACCACCACATTTCCGGACACCTGAAGAGACTTCATTGGCTCCCAGTCAACAAGAGGATCACCTTCCGACTTCTCACCCACGCACACAAAGCCCTCCACGACCTCGGACCCAAAATCATCAACAACCACGTCTCCTTCTACACCCCTCCGCACACTCTACGCTCGACCGGACAGGCCCTGGCAGCCGTACCCCGCATCCGCAAAGCCACCGCCGGAGGAAGATCCTTCTCTTTCCTAGCAGCGAAAACCTGGAACTCTCTGCCCAGCCACCTTCGCGCCATACCTGACCACCTCTCCTTCAGAAGGCAGCTCAAGACCTGGCTCTTCGAGCACTGACCCCCCCCCCCTCCAGCGCCTTGAGACCCTTTATGGGTGAGTAGCGCGCTTTATAAATGCGATTGATTGATTGATTGATTGATTGTCAGCTGCTCTTCGGGCAGCTGGGGTCTGCCCGACTGGTTACTCTTCACGCTTTTTTAGAACAGAGGCGGCCACGATGGCTGCGGAAATGGGCATGTCATCTAAAGAGGTTAAAAAAATAGGCTGGTGGTCATCAATGTCTTACGAATGCTACATTCGTCCTGACTTGCAATGACTGTGCAATTTCACTTTGTAATTGGGTACTCACGCTTGTGCTTTTTCGTGTTTCAGTAGCATGCTGTCTCGCGTAGTGTGGATTCCTTGTCACTGCATCATCAGGCTGTTGGCCTACAGGTTGCAACAGCTCCATAAGCCCAAGCCGGTGCCTCTATGTGATGTGTCCTTCCAGTGGTGTGGGATCAGTGGCCTAGGCATCGCACAGTTATAGTGGCTGATCAAGGTAGCAAGAGATTGCGAGGAACTTCAGTTCTCTGACCTTATCATCGTCCACCTTGGAGGTAATGACCTGGTAAACTTGTGGCGCAAGGCCTTCAGGGAGGTGATCTTGAGAGAATTTGCTAAACTGGCAAAGGGCTACCCAGGGGCGGCTACCGCATCGCACATGGTTCCAGACTGCAACTGGGGCAAAGACATTAGGTCTCGGACAATGAATGTATCTGTGCGACGATTGAACTCTGAATGGGCGAGGTTGTGCCCTGGCCCTGAGAGCCTCTGGAATATCCCACACAAATTGTTAAGGAGAAAGGACATGTTTCACAAGAACGGGGTGTACCTATCTGATGCGGGTACAGATCATGTTATTGCATATATTTGTTCTTTTGCTCAGAGTACTTTTGCCGGTTACATGGATAATTGTACTTTTGCCGATAGGTCTCACTGCAAGCAAACTTTTATTTCCCTTTGTGTGTCTACTTTGCACTGATGGCGGCTCGCTTATGTATAACTTTTACTTTTCAATGTATATGGCAAGAAAAGTCCGGTTAGTTATGTGAAACTGCTTTACTTTTCATTTTCAATTTATGTGGCAAGAAGAGTCCGGGTAGGAGTTTACAATGCTAATAGCTCTAACTCGAGCAAATGCGAGACCCATTGCAGAGCAAATGCTTGTTTGCTCACTTTTATGTGTCTGACAGTCTCCTTTTGTGACTTCTATACCAGCTTAGTTCCTTCGATTCTCATAAACAAAGTTTTATTAAACTTCATAGCTGGTTCCTTTTGATTATCTGAGCGTTTTGCTGTTTTATTTTGCCTTTATTTGATGATGATATCTGTACATAAATTTGTTCCGTTTTTGTTTTGCAGTTCGGTGTAAATACTTTTGTGAACTTTGAAAATACGTCTTGCCTATTTTTACATTGTAAATTTTGATCAAATTATGTGATTGCAGGAAACTGGCGGGACATATGTAGACAATCAGGTTTTTAAAACTGGTCTCGTTGACAGGCGATCTGTGTAATAGTTACAAAATATTGAAACCAAGACATTTAGAGAACACATTATTCAATTTACACACCTTTTCTAGTAGTTACATAACCTCTCAAAACGCTTGGACACTCTTCATCCTAGACCTACTTTAAAGCAATACCGCCTAATTCTATCCATTTCGCTGCTATAGCCATGCATATCTGTTCTAAAATCATATCCGAATGAGGCTTTATGCATAGTTGCACAAATGTGCAAAACTCTACGCGTTTAAACCGGCCAGGGCTCAGTTCAGCCAAGCCATCCATTGAAAACACATGTATTCAGCTTTTTAATTCCCAAATGCATTAAATGCAACTAATACCCCCTTTGTAACCGTGATTACGGAAAATAGAGCATTGAACACCTAGACACACGTGGTACAGGTATTACACTTTTATCAGTTATAAAGTTTATTTTCATGTCCGTTTCGAAGCAGAGATTTCGATGAAGGAAAATGTGCTGACGAGTTTCTGTTGGGGCGAGCTAATTAATCTGGGATGGCTTTTAAGTCTCCCATCTCATGGCCAACAGGTTTTGCATCTGTCTCACCTCCTGCGGCCCGGGCAGTGCCAATAGAGGGTGACCTACAATCTGCCACTCTCCTTGTGAAAGCCTGGGACCTCAATTGGCTCTCAAACACTCTCTATTCATGTGGAATGCAAAATGGCAGCCGCTGACCTGCCACCAGCCTGGCAGGCTCCAGCTCGGAGTGGCACCCCACCGGTTACACTACTGAATGAAGAGGGGCTCCATTCAGGCTCTGGGCCGGCCATTAGATCATAGTAATTATTAAATTTACATCACACAGTGACACAGTGGGGTGCGCATGCCTCATCAAACACTTCTCCTGGGCCCGGCCCTTGCTGCTAATGAGGCACTTTGGGCGCCATTGTCTCGCCCATTCACTCATAGCCCGAGAGCCCGCCTGCCAACAACAGCTCAGTACACCAGACAGGCTGTCCCTTTCAGAGCCATTTATTCCTTCCCCTGACCTTCGACCCCAGGGGTTGTGACATCAGCAGCCCTGATTTGTGATCATTTTTATTGGCAGACACTCAAGCCTTGTTTCCTGTGTTTAACTCTCGTCTCCCCTTCTCCAACTAAACCTATTGCCTCTAAGAGGCATCTGCCAATTTTAGTCTACAAAGTAAGCCAGACCTCGACAAAGAGGCCTGTGATTTTACTATAAAAATCTCCACAGAGGCTATTTATGCCAATATTAATGGGCCAATCCATTATTTGGGGGCACGAGATCGGCTAATCGCCGAAGTGGTGGCTGGCTCAGAGCGGATGCTTGTGATTTTTTTACGAGTTTTTAATTAAAATGCCTTAATCAATTTTTAGCTCCTACAGCAAGAACGTTGCTTATTATTCAATAGAAAGACTTACTTTTACGTACACTGACTGCGCAAATTGCTCCTTGATGGAGAGGATTACGGGCTTCTTGCGTTTTTTTTTTCCTGGGATATTTTCGTCTTGTAGCGGGACACTTTGTTTAAAATAAAACAAAAATTACTTTTCGCTTCAACAACTGCGCTTTCAGTGTTTTTCTAAAGCTACCCTTCACAGGCGTATTCTGTTGCGCGCCCCCTCTATTTGAAATGAATGTGCTTTTTTGCCAATTTTGCAGCTGGCGCCATAAATGAAAAAAAGTAATGTTTCATGGATGTTAAATTCGCAAACAACACTACATCGCATAATATATCTGCATTGTGTCAAATTCGCACGTTTCTTGGTTATTGCAAACATTGCACGGAGATTCATTGGTATATCTCACTTCTCTGTTTGGAGCACGGGTTAACATTTTCGGACATGATATAAAAAGATGATTTTCCAAGCAAGAGTCAACTAATCATATTTTCACTACAATGCTGATGTACTTGCAGGGGCTGCTCCTTCCCAATGGTGAAGGAGGGTCCCTCCTGGCTAACAGCCAGCAGCTGAAAAATAAAGCATAGTTGCTATCATTTTTAGGTCAAGTTTAGCAGTGGGCAAGCCCTGCCCTTCTGATGTATCTGGGCTTTTAACCATGCCCATCACTATCACTCGTTTGTAGGCTTGCCATTCAAAAATCCTTTCTTTTCGTTGGTAACTGCTTTAAGTTTGTCCCTCCTCGGGGCGGTTTTGTTGCCACCTTAGCAATCGACCCTGTTACATGGATAATTGCACTTTTGCCAATAACTTTGACTACGAGCAAACTTATTTTTCTTTTTGTGTGTCTCCTTCACTCTCTCAGCGGCACCGTGAATTGTATTGCATATGTCAACTGTTTTACTTTTTATTTTTAGTTTGAGTGGCAAGAAAAGCCCACTTAGTAATTTTCATCGCAAAGAGCTGTAACTCGAGCAAACACGAGACCCATTGCATTGCATATGCTTGTATTATTCAGCTTCTGGCTCAGCCAGCATGTGATGGGAGGAGCGGACTGGGTCATGGGAGGAAGGAGGAGGAGTGGAGTTAGTGCACTAGTTTGGCCTGGACATGTGCATTAAGGTTTCTCTAACCCAGCTGGGTTGGAGATACTGCACAGACTCCAATGCAGTGTCTGATTGGCAGACCAAGCCACTTAGGCCAACCCCGTGCTGCTCTCATGGTAGGTTTAGCATGAGAGCAGTGCCAGAATTGCGGGGGGAGCCTGTGCTGGTGTCACTGGACTGCTGGGACACCAACACCATCGGAAGAGGATTGCAAGCGGCGGCGGCAGCAGGAACAAGTATGTTTATTTTTTTGTTTTTTTGTTTCCCCCACTCTGTTTCCCCCTTCCTCCCTCCCCCTCTTGAGATTTGTGGTGGCTGCCACTGTGTACCAGTCAGCATTAAGAAGCCACCCATCACCACCTGAACAAACATAGAATAAATGTAGACATTTACTACATACCACTGCTAATGGAAAACTCAAATTCAACACTGCAGGTCCCGATTAGCAACATATTAGGGCCACTTCTTGGCATCTTACAACAATCAGATTTGGGATGATATTTGGGATGATATTGACAAGGTCCATCCCAGCAGATCTCTTCACCACTTCTCCTTTTAACCTAGGTCTGGTCAGGACTATAAACATTAAACAAAATATCTCAAAATGGATAACCCAGTACAGTAAGCAGAGAAGTGAATTATGAACTTTAGAAATACGATAAAGGGGCCTACCAGAAAGCGTAACACTCCCCTGCCAGCAGCAGCTGCTACAAACCTTTTACTAAAAAATGAGAATAAACTATGTTTATTATTGTTTTTTAGTGAAAGAGGCAGGGCCACGGGCTGTGACGAACACTCTCCCTCAGTACACATGTATGTTTGGCCGGCCGTCTCGGGCCGGCTAAATATACATGCGCAGTAGGCTGTCTCCAGCCCAGCAACAAAGTTGCCAGGCTGGAGAGAGCAGGCACAGGCTCCCAGTCTGCCTGGGAGAGCCCTGGCTGGGCGCTCCCAGCCAATCCTGACACTGCTCTGAGCAGCGTCAGAATTGGCTGCAGGGCAGGCTGGGAGCCTAATCCTGCAGCCTGCCTGCATTAGAGGAGCGTCACATTGCAGCTGTGACGAAGGTGGCAGTGATGATGATAAAGGTAAGTTCATACATTTTAAAAATTAACTTCAACCCCCCCCCCCCATGTGCACCGCCCTGCCCCCTGTTGGCACTGTGAGCGGCTCCTGCCTACCAGGCTGGTCAAAGCTGCCAGCTGACTGAAAACCATAAACTGTCTGTATTTCCCTCACACTTCTTCATCTATCACACTGCTAAACGCTGAGTCCCATAAGATGATAACTGTACTTCAGTGGTCTTCAAGCACAACTTCCCCTATGGGAGCAAAAACAACATGCAACATGAATAGCATGCTACCCATGTAGGCAGGAGCTTTTAGCACCCCAGAGCAAGGGTAGTAAACACTATATAAATGTTGCTGTACAATACAATATAATGTGTGACTTGAGATAGGTGTTCACTCCTAATCATGTTATCTTAAAATCCATAACAAAAACCATATTGCCATTTCATGAATTCCATATCCTCACAAGCTAGCAAGAAGCAGATAGTTTTCTACTTTTTTCTAAAGTTCAACTGGTTCCAGGCCTCCCTCTCCTGCATTCTTATGAGACCGCAGGCTCCAAACACAGTGAAAGAAAAACAACACTAAGTAAATACAACCATTGAAGCAGTGCTTAATTTGAGCCAGTGGTTGTATGTGAGGCTGATTGGCCCTTATTTTTTATACTTGAACTTATTCTTCTTCAACCCTGAGCAAGAGAGAGAAGGGGAAAGTAAAAGACAAAGGAAGAAAGCCTGGAAAATAAGAATCAGCAAAAGATATGACAAATGGGCATGGGTGACCGGTGGTGGATGAAGGTGACATGAGGCAGAAATAAGTCTAAGACGCCATGGTATTTGGCATACTGGCATTTGATAGCGCCATCCGCTGGCTTTTGAGCAAAACTTTGGTTTCTGGCACTTATTTGTTTTACAGATGAAACACTGCTAGTTCAAAAAACATATTTGTAATTGAATGCTGTGAATGATAGGTTGATTTACTATATGCTAAAGCATTGTACAGTGGCTTTCAACTCTGCACATATATATGCCTATCAGATTAGGACTTGTTTGCTGAAAACCAGAAAAGGCTATTGTTCTGATAAGAACAATAAGGAATCAGCAAAGTTGGTTGCCTGACAGGCAAGTCATGTAACTCCTGATATATACAAGTTTGGACATTCCAATGTTTAGCTCAACAATAAACAATGGAGGACTCGTGGCCCTCTCTTCCATGTTTGTATCCTACAAAACCTACTTTAGATATAAATGAAGTTTGTTAACACATTAGTCAATGAATAACCAAATATATGTATGAAGGTTTTATCATACCTCTTAATAGAGCTATGTTCAATTTATAGCAATCTATACCACAGCATAAACGACCAAAGTCATGTGAATATGTGACATAGAACTCTGCTCATATTTAACAAATCATACCCCACAAATAAAGATTTGATTTTTCACGAAGGGCATTATACTAGTTCTCTACCTGCATGACAACTTGCATATGGATACATTACGATGTCACTAACAAAAGTAAACCATCCCATTAACTTCAAATTACTCATTAAAAACCACACATGGAGCTTGCACAAAATGTGACCAAAATTCCATCATAAGAATTGCTATAAACTATTCAAAACTACATGAAAACATCATGATTAACTATAACTATTATATTGACTGACTTACAAACACTGAGGTACCCCAGAGTAGCATGCTGCCAATCAACAAAGTGTCCCAACACCTCATCAGAGATAATAAGCACTACTTAAATACCAATAGTAGACCTTTCGTAGGCACCAGACTATGAGCAAATTTCAGAATCTATTTGTTCAAAGCTAAATATCTTTCTCCCTAGGACTTAAACTCAAATTGGTATGAAAAGAGGGCTGACTCTGTCTCTTTCTTGCGTACAGCGCAGATTAAAAAAGGCAACTAACCCGAGACTAACTCGTGGAACCACTTGAAAGGGCTACAGCAACTGATATTAATGAGAGGAAATGGTCGGTAGTAAGTCAGTTGTTTTATTGTTGCGGGAACAAGAATCTTGTTGAGAATAATCAGCTACAGATGAGTTGGACATGCACACCTCTTTGTTCAAGGAGGTCTGATTGGTGACATAAACTTTGGATTGTGTCAAGTGCTTTGTGTTGCCCCTAGTGTATGGTTCTGTTAGACTGCTGTGTTTCGTGGCTCTATTTGAGAATCTCAGAAACAGCCAGCATTTACTTTAGGTCGGTGTGACTAATTCCAAAATTAGGTCAGCCACTCAGGAAACCTGGGGTTGGCAAGAATTTTCACAACCGGTTTGTGTTGCCACATTTTGTCGGCTTGCAATATAAGTTGTCTTGTAGAATTTAGCATGTCACAAAAATATTTGAATTTGGTTTCTTGTAAATTAACCTTTTACTCACCGGCAATCTTCATTACGCTTGTTTCACCTTTTTCAATTGGCTTGTTCATGCGACCCCTGTTAGAGCCAGGACAACCTCAATGTTTAGTACTGGGATGAGGAGAACCATACATAGGGACATTTAGTTATTTCTCCTTCCATGGTACTGTGTGGAAGTATGTCAGATCGCACCTTCTGTTCAATTTGTAGCTCCACAATGGGGTCATAAATAACCATGAATTATTCAAGTACAATGCAAAACTGCCCCGACACACCAACAGAGGTAGGTAAAATGGTGCTAATAGAAAAGAGAGAAAACCACAGGTTTCAAGGGTTGAGGATAAGGGTAATAAATTATCATATCACCTCTGGTGGAAAAAATCCTACAATAGTCCTAGAAATAGGAAATTTACAGTGGAGAAGACTGGTTATGCGAGGCAAAGGGTGGAGCGTAACAAAAAGACATTGGCTGCATGCAACCACTTTCAAAAGGGGATGTTGTGGCAAAATCAGCAACCGACCCAGCACTGAAACCAAACAATAAGCATAGTGGAAGAGCTGGAGAATAATTAGAGTTGATAGTCATGCATGAGTCAGTGAATAAGACATGCTAAATGTGTCTCGTGGTCATTAGCCAGCATCAAAAACATTCTACATATTGTAAATGCATGACTCTTTGTATTTTATTGTGTAAGAAATTATGAAATGAAAAAATATCCTGTGTCTTGTTTGTGTTCCCACATTATTGACTTTTCAATTATGCTGGAACAATTTATTATGCAGTTATTTACACCACCTAGCTGTTTCAGCCTTACAAGAACTGGTTACTTCTCAAGATCGTTGGAGTGGGAATCTTCACAAAGGGCCTGGTCTACCACCATCCACGTGTATGTGCTCATTATCATGTGAAAAGCTTTCTACTGTCTTCTTCAGCAACTGCTGCAAAGAGATGTACCTTAGACACAACAAACCTGACAACTATGCTGCAATAAGCACAAAATCATGATGCCTACTTCAACACAGTCGTAAGCATCTTGGATCACATCTGCTCTGTTTTGATGGCTCTCCATTGGCTTCTTGCAAATAATGGGTCAAATTAGAAACACTCTGACTAGAGCACAGGGCCTTTCTCCACCACTCATCAGAGGAGAACTTAGATGATATGAGTTACAAGAGCTAGATATTCCTCAGACAGGATTCCCTAGAGCACCCTTGCAGCTGTGCAGGTTTGATGGGGTTTCTGTGAGAGCCATACTTATTTTACAAGGTCACTGGTAGTGGTGAGCTGTAACACAGAAGCTGTCCTTCAAAAAGAGCCTTAGGAAGATGTTTTTACCTGATATTAGCTAATAACGTAGACTATGAACACCAATGAAGAAGCACCCCTGCACTATCATAGAGCAACCCTAAATCTTTCAAAGCAGTTTCTCCTTATTGCCAATGGACAGACATCCCCTAGTGGCCATTCTTCTGCCTCATCAAAGTAATGATGTCTTACCACATGGCCAGATGCATAATATCAGATACCCAAAACAGTCTCTGCTTTCACCCTCACAAGACTAAACAAATTTAGCTGTGGATCACAACTCTCTTCTTATGGAACGGTCTCCCTTGCAGCTTTCTCAGCTAGCAGACTTAAGAAATCTCAGGTCTATGGTCTTTACCCCAGTTGCTACATTCTTTGCTTGACTTCCTATAGTAGCATCAATAAAAGCAGGCATCTGCCATTCGATGAGTACCCTTGCTTTGGGATTTTCCCGTCCCCCAACCCCCAAAAAGGCACTTTGAGCAGGTCTCGACTGCTCTGTGTGTTGTTTAAAAATACTTCAGTACTTCAAATTAGTAAAGATATGGTGCAAACATCTTCAACACAAATCAGCTAAGATTGAAAGGCGAAAATGAATGACTCCTAATTGATTGATGACTCTTTAAGGTACATGGGTAATAGTGTAATATAGTTTATATTTTAAAGTTTCTTAATGATCATAGCTCCAGAAAATGGTAGCAAGTCAAAGAGTTCTCCTTTTGGTTCTCTTGATTTTAGATAATGTGCGATATGATTGAGAATTTTCATCAAGTTCAATGAATTATCAGGAAACAGACTTATTTCCAATGAAATCTCAGGGATCAGTTTTATTTCACTCAATGGCTGGATTATATTTGGAATAAAGAAATGGGTGGATCTCATTCAGATTATTAGACCTGCTCCTATAGCACTATGACCTCTTGATTGATGTCTGAAACTTGGGCACAAAGGAGAGCCTAACTTTATCATAACAGTAGACATGGCAGCTAACTCTATTCCAGTTAAAAGAAGGTATGCTGACATTTCACAACCCTCATGCTATTAGATGGATTATGGTTGGATGTACAGTCAGCTACAGTAAGGTGACCAGACACCCCAAATTTCCCAGACAGTCTCAGGTTTTAGAGGACTGTCCCTGTGTCCCAACAATTTACTTAATTGTAAGCACATGTCCCAGTTTTTTTTAACAAATGTCAGGTCATTCTGCAAAGCAGACTTGCAGTGTATATGCTCCTTTCACAGTAACCTCTGAAGACTGAAAGGTTTTCAGCCATGAAGCAGCACATGTCAAGCAGCACAAGAGGATGATGGCTGCATTCTTCCAGCAGAGGGGGGACAGGGCGGGGAGAAGGGTAAGGGGAGCGCAGGGTGGAAGTCCTGCCATAGATAATGTAATGTGAATGTAGCCTTTTAAGTGTGTGCATTATTATATATATATATATATATATATACTTCACTGAAAAGCCAAAGGTTGCAGGGATGTTATAGTTAGGTTCTTGTTTTACCCACACAAAACCATAGAAATTCTGCTGCTATAGTTATACCTATAGTTATACTTATGTTAAGAAGCTGTAACTCGTGGCCTAAAGTAATGGCACAAGTTATAGTTTCTTCAGATAAGTATAACTGTATGTTAGAAACTGAATTTCTGGTTGGCTATAATATGCACCTAAGCTAGACAGAACCCACCACTCTAGTCAGGGCAAGGAAGTTACACACCCACGATAACCCCTGCTCACCCCCTTGTAAGCTTAGCACAAGCAGTCAGGCCTATCCTAGAGGCAATGTGTAAAGTGTTTGCACATTACACGCAACACATGTGACACAAAAAATAAACCACAAAGGAAACACAACAAGTTATATAAAAATTATCTGTATTGCATAAAACATCATTAGACCAATCATGACATGTGTGAGAAATACCCTACTACACAAGCAGTTATCAGAACATCACACAGGTTGCTTATACTCTGCTAAAGTAAGCAGTAGTCAGGTAAACATATAGGTTACTGGTATTCCGCAATGCAAGCAGTAGACAGGTTGTCCTCATTACCAAAAGCACACACGTGGTAATAAACACATGAACATGAATTCCAAGACACCATCATGAATGTACATAGGAGAGAAATATTTTCCAAAGGCATAAGTCATAAAACCATATCACCAACATGGGTGCACATAAAATGAAACAAAATGAAACATTCCCATGTGGCATACATCAGGGAAAATGCACATGCCAGAATTACCATATCAGAAATGCCAAGACATAGTCATGAATACAAATAAAGAGAGATATGCACATCATAAACAATCCACCCTCAGTGTATCCTAGGCAGAATCAGATTTATTTACATTTGCATCTGGTCCTGGGAAGGTAGGCAAATCCCTGAGGGCAAACAAATACAGAGTCACACCGTACACTTAATGATAATCTCCCACCAGGCCCACTTCGTCTAGGCCAGGAGCTCCTGTGCTTCTATGGCAGTAAATACGGTAACTGGGAAGGTCTTGTCTGGTACGGGACCTCCTTAGAGTTCTCTTTCTCGTCCTGTAAGCTGAAGGAGAGTGACTACCTCCATGAGCACAAGTAGAAGCGCTGAAAACCAGGAAACCATGCCCCTGCCGCTTGATCTTCAGGGCTCCTGCATGTGGGGGAAATCAGGCAAGGAACACGGCTCACCCGGGGGTGGAGGAGGCACAATGGAAAAATAACTCCCGACCAGGAGTGTCCTTTGGTACAGAAAAGGCAGGGAAACCCTCCTTGGGTTTGTCCGTGCAGGATTCGGGAGAGGTGGACTGGCTACGATTGAGCAGCACAGCTCCCGTTTATGGACAGCACATTCCGAGACTCCCTCTGTCCCAGCTCCAGCCTTAGTCTCTTGGGGACCCGTTGGGGGAGCTCCTGCACTCTGCTGCACTGGGGCATTCTCTCGGCCCCCAGATTCTTCCACCGCCGGCATCCACACCCGGTGAGGTGCGAAGTAATCCCGTAAGGGAGGGGTCATCATTCTCGGGCTGCCGGCACAGAAAGGGCTGTCTGCCTGGGCCCCGGGGGCACCAACCAAAGCACACTTCGCCCACTAGAGTTGCTACTCCTGACCCCCCCCCACATTGGAGGAGGGGTGCACGCAGAGGACTACCTGGATGCAAATACAATGACACAGGTCGCTTCCTGGCCTCCTGGTAGGCAACAATCCAACAAGAGCACGCTGCACGCACTGGGGCGAATAAGAGCTTGTCATAAGCTCCAGTCCCAAAATACAGTGCTCCCTAGACGTTCAAGATTACGGAACCAAGGGCAACTCTGGCAAAAGGGGGAATCCTCTGCTGGCTCCTGAAAGAGCACTGGGAGAAAACAGGGCAGAGGGCAAACACAGGCCAGCTCACCAGGGTCTTTGGAGAATAAGTGGCAGTCTCTCTGGGACTTAGCAGACCCCAGGCCAGCAAATCATAAGTAAGTCCAGTGGCGGTTCCTGGCAGCATCAAAATCTCCCTCCACCAGCATCTGCTTCAAAGTCCATACAGTGTTTAAAAATATGGGGGACAGCCCCCTGTAATTATACTCATTTTACCCAACCTCCACAAAGATGGAGAGGTGGTCCAACCAGCACTAACCGGTTCCAGGAATGTCCCCTCTCTCCTCCAGTACTGGCTCCAGACATCAGTGGGGGTAAACAGGTCCTTTGTCTGAAGCCAGGGCACAGCCTTTACAAATGCAGGTGTGCCTCGCCTCTCCTTCTCCCAACCCAGGAAGAGAATTCAGTATGCAGATGCACTCTTGTGACACCTCCACCCTCCTTGTGAAGAGGCTGTCTGAAAAGTATGCACAAAGCCCAGCTGTTGCTCTGCCCCAGACATGGATTGGAGTCAAGCTGCAAAACACTAGAGTCATAAGCACAGAGAAATGCCCACTTTCTAAAAGTAGCATTTCTATAATGGTAAGAAAAAATCCACCTACACCAGTAGTCAGCATTTCTCACTTCAATTCCAACCATACCAAACATGCCTATGCCACCCTTCATAGATCAGACAATACCATTTAGACATATGTTATGGCATTTCCCATGCAATCCTAAGAGAGAGGCAACACTGACAGTAGTGAGAAACTTGATAGGCTGGTTGTCACTACCAGGACAAGTAGTATATAAACACTTATGGCCTGCCTTTTACATACACAGCACCCTGCCCATAGTGCAGCGACTTACATGTAGTAAAAGGAGAGTTACAGGTCTGGCAAGTAAATTTAGATGCCATTTATGCATTTTCCTATGAACCTTCATGCTATTGTGGCAGCGAGACACTCCAATAAGCCTTGCGAGCGGTGTAATTGGCAGGCTGTTGGAATGTTAGAAATTAAATGGCTGCTATTACCATTTACTGTTAAAAATTGGAAGTGCTGTGGAAATGAAGTAAAAAAGCTAAATAAGGGGGCAATGGAAAGTCATGCTGTCCCTCTAAGTTTAGAGGGAAGGTGTCTAAAATATAACTACTGCAAAGAAAATAAATGTATATTGCTTTTAACTAATTTTTATGACCTTGTGGGACTCATGTGGGATTGTGAATAGTAAAAATGGGTAGATGAGTTCTCAATACACTCCATTAGTAGGAAAGTATGTTATGGTTCTTGTTTTTGAGAGGAAGTGCAAAAAAGATAAGTGCTACGATGAATAGATGCTTAATTCTTATTTTCCAAAAAAGTTATGATCTTGTGAGGCTCTTGTGGGATGGTGAAAAGTAGAAAGAAGTAGGCGATCTTCGAATACACTGTTATATGCACACTTGCTACTATGGGAAGGAGTGTTACTGGAGATGGTATTTTTCAGAGTCTACTATTTACTCACATCAGCTTTAAAAAGTTGAGAACACAGTATAGTCTCTCCCCACATACGCACAGCCATTATCAGAGAGAGGGGTGTTAGCAAGGAGGGCAGTCCCTGGACATAGCATACTATGCACAAATATAACCCAAATGGGGGCTCTCAGTGGTGAGGTCAGTCTCTCTCCACAAGGCCTACTACGCAAATTCATCATTTGAGCTAGAGGTCTGAGAGAAGAGTCCAGTCCATGTACACACCCTAATACGAACACCCGTCATCTGAGAGAGAGAGTTCTAAAAAGACAGGCTAGTCCATGTACACACCCTACTACACACAGCCATCATCTGCAACAGACGTCTGTCAGAAGAGGCCAGTTAATGTATATACCCTAATACATACACCTGTCATCTGAGAGAGAGGACTTAGTAGAGAGTAGAGCAAACCAAGAAGCACTGTCACCCTCGAACAGCACACAAGGGTTGCCTCCATGGCTCTCGTGAGCTCTTGCAAACTATTGCGAGAGACTCATGATAGCCACTTGTGGAGAGTCTTGCAACAGTACAAAACAACATACATGATAAAACCATAGGGTAGCTCTGAAAGGAGCTGTTTTAGTTAACAAATCAGAAGCTCTCGTGAGAGTAATGACACCTTAAAAATAGATTGCCAGTACCATGTATCCATATTTAAGTTACAATATCTGACAAATACATTTTACCACTGAAATATTGAATACTTATCTGTTTAACACTCACACATATTTACAAACTTTTTGCAAAGTATAAACAGCACCCTGAATGTTATAACATTTTTTTTACAAAATAATACCTAAGCCCAGCATCCTAATTTTTCTTTCTACAGCACAAACCATAATTTCAAAAAAAAATTAACCCCTTCATTATTTTCCTTTCTAAATTAAATGTTTTAGGTTTTTCCAGTTTGATTCAATCAAGATGGCTCCATGTTTGCCACACTTTTGTCACAAGTAAGACTGTTAGGGGCATATTTACAAGCCCCTTGTGCCTCCTTGCGCCACCATAGCGTAATTTTTTCATGCTAAGGAGGCTTTAAGGAGGCCCTCACCGTGCACCATATTTACAAAGTGGCACAATGTATGCATTGTGCCACTTTGTAATCCCTTGCGTCACATTATACCTGCAAGAGGTATAATGTATGCAAGGGGTGCATTCCCATGGAGGAGAGCCCACAAATATGGTGCAGTGAAGTTTACAAGATTTCACTGCACCATTTTTTTCTACTAGGAAACCACTCGCTTGCATATAGATGCTTGTTCTTTGCCTTCAGCAACTTCAGCCCTTGATGCTCTTCCTAACTCATACCTCTGTAATTTCAGTAATAATTTCAGTTGGTGTTAACTTCAATAACATGTTCTCTTGTGGTTCTCTTCTTGAAAGGATTGTACAGATAGGACATCAAATAGTATTGGTGCTTCCTCTGATGTCCAGTTGTTGTTTCTGTAAGCATTCAATAATATTGTAGCCTTCACTCAAAGGTAACACAGCACCGTACAGACATATAGGAAAGGTGAGCTATTACATTAATCCAGAGTTATAAGTGGGTGACTACTATAACCAGTATCTAACATCCTGATCTGGATGACATCACGTCACTTACTAACCTTGCGGGTTCCAAGCCCCTGATGCTACTGGTGAGGATTGTGGTGGGGACACACTACAGGACCATCACTCATACTCCCAGCAACATAGGATATGATGGGTCATCAACAACTCTTGTAAGAGCCTGCAAGATATGATGTCTGGTTATTCACTAAGATGTATTTAGCATCAATCCATTTAATCAGCTTTATTTCCTCTTATCCTTATATACATCAAACTTACTCCTGTTTAAATTTAAATTTAATACCGGGCTCATGAACAAGTCTCAAAACCTGTAATGTTGAATTGAACCCACTTATATCTCCGACCCAGGCAACATGAGCTGTGTTTATAGATATAATAAGTCTCCATTCTCTTGGAGACGGGCATTAGAACTATCTAGGTATTCTATCAGAAGTTGTTAAAGAGTTATTAAGGTTCACTCTATTTAGGGAATATTATTTCATTTCTTAAGGTACCTTCAAGGCATAAATACCACCATCGCAATGGAAACCTCATAACAAGCCTCATAATCCTCATGATCCAATCTTCTGAAACAAATCTGCACGCTTCATCACACTTTTGGGTGCCCGTAAGCCTAAACAATGTCCCCAATGACCACTGAAAATAACAATGAAACTGTGTTTATCATTGAATTTGTCGACAACATCCCCAGATGTTTGTCTTTCATCCACTAGATTTTCCTCTATAATCCTTCCTGATCCTGGTTCCTGAAAGTTTACATTATAATACCAACATGGTGCTTGGCAGTCAGAATCCAAGGCCACATCAACAGCACTTTCTCTTGCACTCAAACTCGACTGCTATGAGCAATAATATGGTCAACCTCTTCCTGGTCATAATAAAAACCAACAGGATTGTGACCAATGACTCCTGAGACTTTTTCCTCAGCCCTCATGGTAGCTACCCATGTTCCTCAATACCGTCTTGCTCCATAAACCATATTATCAACACAATTTCTGGTCCTATCAGGGCACAAAATCACAGCACACATATCACCTTGCTTCAGTGTGTCTCAGCACCTTGCTTCAGAAATGATCTTTGTGAGAGGTTAGCATTTTTGCTGGATTCTCCACTATACCCCAGTGCTCTGGCCAAAACACTGCTATCAAAACTTCTCCCAGCAAGCTGCACAACATCTGTCCCAAACTGGACCACTTTCAGGCAGCTATAGTAAGCATCCAAAGCACAGTCCCCACCTCTTTCTCTCGCTTGCTCTCCCATCTCAAAAACTGCTCCACTGACCTCTTCATCCTCCAAGACCTAAATGACCTACAAACCCTCAGAGCCTTCTCACTTCTCCTTTTACATCTCAAAATGTACCATAACACAAAACCTACAGCTTAAATCTACACTGAATACTCAACAACCACGGAGGATGCACCTTAGCCTATTCTCACTACCTTAAGAACAAGACTCCGCAGTCTAAATCAGGGAACCTTCTGCTCACACAACTTCATAAGCATAATTTCCTCATAAAAAAGTGACTTCAAAACTGACTCTAAGTTTTAGGTCCACAATTTCTAATGCTACACGCACATCTGATCTCATTCAGAACTATGACCAAGAGAAAATCACATTTAGGGTAACCTAGTTCAAGCCATCTTTCATCTAATTTGTTTGGTGTCATCTTTCCTCCGGCGAAGTTGGATTTGCTCTTATACAAAAAAGGGGGCATATTTATACTCTGTTTGCGCCGAATGTGTGTCAAAGATTTTGGCGCACATTTGGCACAAACCTTGCCCCATATGTAAACTTTGACGCCCAAGCCAGAGGACGTCAAAATTCCTCTGTGTTGGTCATTTTTTGGATGCGGGAAACTGCCTTGCGTTAATGACATGCAAGGTAGGCGTTCCTGCCCAAAAAATGACTTTAAGGCCTGTGCGCCTTATTTATACTCCTGTGTCATTTTGACGCACAGGAGAGGGCGGGCCTTAAAAAACTGTGCACAGCCTGATGAGTGTTGTCTTTTAATGCCTGGGTCAGGGCAGGAGTTAAGGGATCTGTGGGCTCACTTCCATGGTCTCTGACCATAGAAGAAGTCCAGAGGTGCCCTTCCCTGCCCCAGGGACACCACCTGCCACCCTCGCCCACCCCTGGAGGACACCCATGGATGGGGGGACCCATCCCAGGTAAGTACAGGTAAGTATTTTTTCAATTTTGTTTAAAGTGGCATAGGGGGGCCTAATTTGGGCCCCCCCTAAACGCTACTGTGCCCAATGGCTATTGGCCAAGGGGGCATGACTCCTGTCTTTGCTAAATCAGGAGTCATTTCAATGGGGGTTGTGCGTAAAAAAATGGCACAAGTCTGGTTTGAGGCATGATTTTTGCCTCAAACCTTACTTGCATCATTTTTTGACGCACAACCCCCATTTTCCCCTACGCCGGCGCTGCCTGGTTTGAGTCATTTTTTTTTACTCTGACCAGTCTGCAGCGCCGGCTAACGTCATTCCTTAAATAAGGCGCCTGCATGGCGCATAGGAATGGCATTAGCCGGCGGTAACATTTTTGACGTAAACCAGCGCCAGTCCTGGTTTGCATAAAAAAGTATAAATATGGGCCTAAATCTCTCAAATGCAAACACTAAAATAATGTAATACCCTAGTTCTTCAATGCCTCATAGCTGAGACTAAAGACACAATGACAGAAACTTAGGAGGCAAGCGTCTTATAGCACCAATCCAGAAATGATATTGGCCCTCATTACAACCCTGGCAGTCGGTGTTAAAGCGGCGGTAAGACCGCCAACAGGCCGGCAGTAAAAAAAAAGGAACCACAACCATGGTGGAAACCGCCAACATAGACAGCCACTTTCACACTCTGACCGCCACGGCGGTAGAAACAAACACTGCGGCGGTCACCACCAACAGACAGGCGGAAGACAATGTAGTGCCCACACTATTGTGAGAGGCCAATCCGTCACCTTTTCCAGGGCGGAACCAACGTGAACAAAAACACGGCGGAAACAGGACTTGGAAGGGAAAACACTCACCTCTACACATTCCATGAGGAACCAGGACGCCATGGAGCCAGAACTCCAAATACTCCCTGCGATGGTATTCCTGCTTGTCTAACAGGAGCACGAAAGACGGCGGCGACGACCACAGTGAGTACTGCACCTACAACACAAGGGAGGGGGTAGGGAAAAAAGAGTGACACACACACACAACACGCAACACCACCACCCCCACCCTCACCCACAACAACAAACACACAAATACATGCTGCAACATTACATTAACACCCCCCACCCCCCCTTCAAGAACGCAAGGACAAAAGGAAATGAGTTGAACAATTGTAATAAATAAAAATCCATTAGTCAAAACTTGAAATACAGTATAAACAATTATGTACAGCAACTACACAAGTCCGGATAGTGCACCATTCATAGTCCATGGACCACTGGGCCCAAAATGCATGGGCGAGGCCCACACTCGATACCAGACTCCAAACGGAGAGAACGCTGCAGGGGCATCAGATCGAAATGAAACATGCACCTCAGGGGGAAGGAAAGGGGGGCACCTCAGCCGGATGAGTGCTCAATGCCAGCTCAATGAGGGGGCCCCATGCCCAATGCTGTAGCCTGGGGAGTGCAAAGCCACAGTCTCTCAAGTGGGTGGGTTGCCCACTGCTCTATCCTGGGGAGTGCAAAGCCACAGTCTCTCAAGTGGGTGGGTTGCCCACTGCTCTATCCTGGGGAGTGCAAAGCCACAGTCTCACAAGTCTGTCAAGTGGGTGCGTTGCCTACTGCTCTATCCTGGGGAGTGCAAAGCCACAGTCTCTCAAGTGGATAACAGCCTCCACTGGTTCTGGAGGGGGGCTTTGTGCCCAGAGTGCTTCATCCTGCCAAGGACTGAGGTAGCGGATGTGATACTCCACTGGTTCTGGAGGGGGCTTTGTGCCCAGAGTGCTTCATCCTACCAAGGACTCCACTGGTTCTGGAGGGGGCTTTGTGCCCAGAGTGCTTCATCCTGCCAAGGACTGAGGTAGTGGATGTGATACTCCACTGACGGTGGTGCAACATGCAAGCTGCCCAGGCTCCTGGAACTGACCACCAGCCTCGTACGAATGACCAATGGGGATGGCAGCCATGTCTGCGGTGGTGCCACTGGCTCAGGATGTCGCGGGCCGCTGGCGGTGCTGGCGGGTGTGTCAGTGGCATCAGTGCTTGCGACGGACTCTGTGGCATCAGTGCTGGCGGCGGGCTCTGTGGCATCGGTGCTGGCGGCGGGCTCTGTGGCATCCGTGCTGGCGGCGGGCTCTGCAGTGACGGTGCTGGTGGCGGTCTTTGTGGCGGCGGTGCTACTGGCGGTCTTTGTGGCGGCGGTGCTGGTGGTTGGCTCAGTGACTGCGGTGCTGGTGGCGGGCTCAGTGACTGCGGTGCTGGTGGCGGTGCAGGTGGCGGTGCTGGTGGTGGTCTTGTCCGGTGTGCAGGTTGGCGTCGACGTGGCCCTGCCCTTGATTTTCTGGCCCTTCCCCACCTTGGATGGTTGTAGGAGGTACGTTTGTTGACTTTGGGTGACGGTGCATGGGCTGGAGGCTGTTGTGAGGTGGATGGCTGTTGGGTGGGTGTGTGGCTGTGTTTGTGTAGTTTGGGAGGAGGGCTCACAGACACACTGGTAGAGGACACGGGGATGTGTGAATGGTAGTGGGGGTGGTGAGTGCACGTGAGCAGTGAGTGGTGATGGGCGTGCTGGTGATCGAGGAAGTGCCTGAAGATGTAGTGCACGCAGGTGTGAGTGGAGACGAGACAGGGAGGAGGGAGACCTGGAGGAGGGGGACACAGTGGAGGCAGTGGATGTTGGTATGTGTGCATGGGTATGATGCTTGTGTGAGTCCCTTTGGGATGTGTGGAGCTTATGTTTGCCAGAGCCACCCTTGTGTGTTGAGGTGTGTGCATGCTGGTCTGATTGTGTGCTTGGGATAGGCTGAGGTACAGGGGATTGGGTCTGGGTGGAGGAAGTTGGAGGGGGGAGGCTGGACACAGGGACAATGGCTGCCATCACTGCTGAGGCCAGAGCCTGAAATGCTCTCTGTTGGGCTGCCTGGCCAGAATTAATGCCCTCCATGTATGCATTTGTTTGTTGCAACTGAATGGTAGACTGGCCAACAGTGAGGGATCTCAGGAGGTCAATAGCCTCCTCACTGAGGGCAGCAGGGCTGACTGGGGCAGGGCCTGAGGTGCCTGGGGCGAAGGAGATGCCCAACCTCCTTGGTGAGCGGCCACAGGACACACGCTGAGGGGCTGCTGTGAGGGCGGTGCTGGGAGGGGGGATGGCGGCTGTACCTGTTGATGTGGGGGGACAAAGAGGTGTCCGCCACCGCAAGGGAGCTCCCATCAGAGGAAGAGTCGCTGTCACTGATGTCACCTCCTGTCCCCGCTGTGGAGCTCCCCTCGTCCTCCGTCCCACTGGTGGCTTCAGACTCCGTTGTCTCGCCCTCCAGGGCCATGTGGGATGCAACTCCCTCCTGCTCCGGTGCCACTGCTCCTCCGCCTGATGATGCTATTGCACACAAGAACAGGGAGACCACAAAAAAGGGGGGGAAGACAGTAGAAAGACATGTTCAGTGCATGCAATACCACTCCCATTGGCGGACACTACAGACACAGCAGCCCTTTGCACTACGCCATGCACTTAGAGTTCCCTAATTAATCACAGGGACATGGGGTACAAGGCCTATGCCCGATTGCTGCACACATGGAAGTCACAGGACCCTGACTAGGTGTAGTTGGCTCTTACCACTGGTGAGGTTGGGGTGCCACATAGCCTGCCTCACAAAGAGACCTTGCCTACAAAACTCGTCCTGGCCTAGGGGAACCCACAGCCCACCTCCCCCACCCAGACACTTCGTAATGTGCGCAGAGTCAGATGGATGTGACTGTACCCCCTCCCTTGTGGATGCTGTGATGCCCTCAAGCGCCCATCCAACTCCAGATAGGCCACCGCCAGGATCCGGAACATCAGGGGGGTCATGGTGCGACGGGCACCCCTCCCTCGTTGGGAGGCCATCCCCAGCTGGACCTCCGCCATCTTCTTGCTCCAGCTGCGAATATCCTCCCATCTTTTACGGCAGTGGGTGCTCTGTCTGTGGTGGACCCCCAGGGTCTGGACCTCCTTGGCGATGGTTCGCCAAATATCCTTCTTCTGGTGGGCGCTGACCTAGAGGAATAGTACAGGGGAAAAGGAAAAACTTTAACTGTCCGGACCGTCACAGTCATTGACCCACGTTCCCACCCTTGCCCTGACGCACATACACTCACCGTCCGCTGATGCAGGCCTCAGTCCCTCCCCCCGTATCTTCCATCCACACCACTCCAGACAGCCATTACCCTTACAGCATGCTCACAGTGTACTCACCTGTTTGTCTGGAGGACCGTAGAGTAGCGTGTACTGGGGGAGGACCCCATCCACTAACTTCTCCATCTCCTCCGAAGTGAAGGCAGGGGCCCTTTCCCCATACACATGAGCCATCGTCGCTTCCAGACTTAGCTCACTGCAGCACTTGCAGTGTAGGTCCTCTCCTGTCGAAGGTCAGGTATCAAGTGAGTGAACAGACAGAAAATGACGGTTTCGTCCACGGCGATGTGTACCGTCACCGCCGGCGTACATCGTCATTGGCTCCTGGGACCCATAGGGTCCAATGTTAACCAATGCAGGATTGCGCCGTGGTCTTCGACCGCCTACTGCAACGGTGTACAACGCCAGCGCAGTTACCTCATATCCCATTGTCCCACCTTACAGGTCAGGCAGCCGCCATTTCAGGGGGCCACATGGCATACATTTTCAATGCGTCACACCTATCTAGGCCTTGCATACAGTGACAGGCACATTGCAGATTGACAAATGTGTGCAATAATAATTTTTTTAATACCTCGGTGTTGGCTAACTCTCTGCTTGCTGTTCTCATCCATAGGGCACGTCCGCTGGGGCAGGTGAGTAGATGGCGGTATCCTCTGGTGTACAGACCGCTGGTGGACCTGTCGACAATGGAAGAGAGACACGTAATTGTCACCTACAGACTTGATCGTGCAACAATCCATGAACTGTGTGCCCAGTTGGAGCCAGACCTGATGTCAGCTATACGCCATCCCACAGGAATCCCCCCTGTCAGTACTCCATTTCCTGGCAAGTGGGTCTTTTCAAACTACAGTGGCCATTGCATGAGGGATGTCCCAGCTTATGTTCTCTAACGTGTTGTCCAGAGTGTTGTCTGCCCTGCTGAAACACATGCGCAGCTACATCGTTTTCCCTCTGGTGGAGGATTTGCCCACAGTGAAAGGTGACTTCCATGCCCTGGGACATATCCCCAACATCATAGGTGCCATTGATGGGACACATGTGGCATTGGTACCTCCCCCACAGACGTGAGCAGGTGTACGGAAACCGGAAGAGCTACCATTCAATGAATGTGCAGATGGTGTGTTTGGCCGACCAGTACATCTCCCATGTGAATGCCAAGTTTCCAGGCTCAGTGCATGACGCTTACATTTTGAGGAATAGCAGCATCCCTTATGTGATGGGGCAACTCCAGAGGCACAGTGTGTGGCTAATAAGTGAGGACAAGGACCCTATAATGTGTGAATAGTTGTCTGGGTCTGGAGTTGTCCCTAAGGGTTAGTGTGTGTCTAACAGTTGTCCCTCGACATTTGCAGGTGACTCTGGGTACCCCAACCTGTCATGGCTTCTGACCCCAGTGAGAAATCCCAGGAAAAGGGCAGAGGAACGCTACAATGAGGCACATGAGCGAACTAGGAGAGTGATCGAAAGGACCTTTGGCCTCCCAAAGGCCAGGTTCCGGTGCCTCCATATGACAGGTGGTTCTCTCTACTACTCACCAAAGAAGGTGTGCTAGATCATCGTGGCCTGCTTTATGCTGCACAACCTGGCAGGAGGATGGCCAGAAGGAGGTCTTTTGGCAGCTGTGGATCCTGTGGACAGTGAAGAAGAGGAGGCAGAAGAAGAGGATATCAACAACAGAAACAACATTATCCAGCAATACTTCCAGTGAGACACAGGTAAGAAGATGTCACTGGGTCACACATCTCATACAATTGTTAGACCTATCTTATGTCTGTCACTTTCACCCAGTGTATGGACCCTGACTTGTCACTTTGCCTTTCCATTTCACAGATGTGGGTCCCACTGTGCGACCTCTGCTATATTACCTCATGGACTAGAGCTGTGTTACATCGGTATGTTGACAATACAATCAACATTGTTATTTTCCTTAGTTATTGCAAATACACATTTGTGAAAGCACAGACTGACTCCAGATTGTTTTGTGATTCAAGGGTGTTTATTTCAGTGCAAATTAGTGGAGGGGGTTGTAAAATGGTGATGGGTGATGGTGGAGGAATGTCCATGGCAGAGTCCAGTCTGTTTGTTTCACAGGTGCATTGTCCAAAGGGGCATAGGAAGTGGAGCTAGGGCAGTTGACAGATGGACATGGTGACAAGTGGGACAGAAGGATGACATTCAGGGTGGTCTCATTTCCTGCCGGGGGTCTTGGCATTGTTCTCTGTCTTTGTCCTGGATCTCAGGGACCGTTTGCTGGGTGGTTCTCCATCTGCAGGGGGTGGGGTGCTGGTGAGTGGTCCTGTGGCGGTGCCTCCTCTCCACTAGCGCCGGCGGAGGTGGTAGGCTACTCAACATCCAGGCTAGTGTCAGGGGCCCCTTGTTGTGCCACAGTGTCCCTCCTGGTGTTCACAAGGTCCTTCAGCACCCCTACAATGTTGTCCATGGTGATGTTGATGGACTTAAGTTCCTCCCTGATCCTCAGATACTGTTCCTCCTGCGACCGCTGGGTCTCCTGAAAGTTGGCCAGTACCGTTGCCATCATCTCCTGGGAATGATGATACACTCCCAATATGTTGGAGAAGGCCTCGTGGAGAGTGGGTTTCCTGGGCCTGTCCTCCCCCTGTCACACAGCAGTCCTCCCAGTTCCCCTGTTTTCCTGTTCCTCTGTCCCCTGAACTGTGTGCCCACTGCCACTGCCCCCAGGTCCCTGATTTTCTTGGGTTGGTGGGTTTGCCTGGGTTCCCTGTAGTGGTGCACACACTGCTACTTGACGTGTCCTGGGGACAGAGGGATGGGCCCGCTGGGGGGGGTGCTGTGCTGGTGTTTCCTGAGGGGGGAGGTTCTGTGGTGGCATGTGCCAGTGTGAGGGGAACCGAATGTCCCGAGGTCCCAGATGGGCTGGGCTGGTCATCTTGATCCAGTTGGACAGAGCTGCTGTCAGCACTGTGGGCCTCTTCTGTGGGGGGGAGTGGACATGTCTGGAACCTCCTGTCCGGTGACGTTGGATAGGGGTCCTGCAGGAGTGTAAAGGCATGATTATTGCATCTGTGTGTGCCATCGTGTGCAATGGGTGGGTGACCCTGTATTCCAGTGCTTGCATTCTTGTCTAGGACCTTGTGTGATAGTTGGTTTGGGGATCTGTGTGGGTATCTGTAGTGGACATGTTTGGTGATGGGTGTCCATGCTTTGTTGTTGCATGCAGGGCTTGGTATTGGGATGTGTGGGTTGTGATAGTGGGCCATATGTGAGGTGTTGGAGTGATGGGGGTGAGGTTGAGGGTGGGGTATGTGATAGCATGCAGGTAGGGTGGGGGATGTAATAGTTAAGATTTGACTTAGCAGAGTCCATTCCTCCTGCTACTCCTGCGAGGCCCTCAGGATGCAGTATAGCCAAGACCTGCTCCTCCCATGTTGTTAGTTGTGGGGGAGGAGGTGGGGTCCGCCGCCAGTCCTCTGAACTGCAATCTGGTGTCTTGAGACCATGGAACGAACCTTCTCCCGTAGGTCGTTTCACATCTTCCTGATGTCATCTCGTGTTCTTGGATGCTGTCCCACTGCATTGACCCTGCCTACGATTCTGCGCCATAGCCCCATCTTCCTAGCTATGGAGGTGTGCTGCACCTGTGATCCCAATAGCTGTGGCTCTACGGACGATATCCTCCACAATGACCCTGAGCTCCTCCTCAGAGAACCTGGGGTGTGTTTGCGGTGCCATGGTGTGGTGTGGTGTGGGTGATGTGTGGGGTGGAGTGTGTTGTGATGTGTGAGGGGATTTGTTTGTGTGTGTTGTCCGAGGTGCGTGGATATTGTGTGAGTGATGGTGTTGTTTGCCTGTGGATGCTAGTATTGTTGATGGTGGTGTCTCTCTCTGTGCTTCTTTCTCAATTTCTGTCGTAGGGGTTTGTGGGTGATGTGGGTGTGTGTTTTATATTGTATTGAGTGTGTGGGAGTAGTGTGTGTATGTGTATCAGGTGTGTGTATTTCGAATTGTCCAATGTGGTTGTGTTTTGTAAATGTGTGTGTATTTTGAGTGCGGTGGTGTGTACTGCCAATGGAATACCGCGGTTGAAAGACCACCACGTGGATTCATGGGTCGTGATAGTGTGGGTGTATTCCTGTTGACGTGACGGTGTCAGTTTTGTTATCGCCAGTTCATCACTGAACTTTGGTGTGGCGGACTTGTGTGGGTGTCTGGATTTTGGCAGATTGCAGCTTTGGGTCGTAATAGCTGTAGCGGAATTCCGCCGCCGCAGCGGTGTGTTGTTGGTCTTCTGCACGGCTGTAAGCAGGATTTACCACCAAAGTTGTAATGAGGGCCATTATCTATTTTAAGACTTTCTTCACTGCAGCACAGATCAGCTCAGCTCCTGATCTATGCAGATTTTCCTCAGAGATTTCAAACTCCATTGGGGAAGGGACAAAGATACTCACACATTCATCATCAAACGTCTTATCTGATAACAACCTTTTTCAGCATCACGGTGAGTGATCCACTTTTAAGCTTATGTTCGTGGAGAAAGCTCAAAAATCGAATTCCAACCAACTGAAACTGGAGTGGTAATACCATTTCCTTGTTTCTTCCAAAATACTCATCTCAACACACCCACCGCATGCTACATGTGAGGCTGGAATGGTAAAATCAAGCGACCTTAAGCACCTTGACAAAAAGGCCCTACAATTTTTTTACCCACTAAATAAAATTGGAAAACAGTCCTTCAAGCTTTGTGTCTGCAAAAGACATCTGGAGCACCATGAACAATCTACTTATCACACAAAATGAAAAGCTTTAGGAAATCTCGCTATGAAACAAAGTTTATTGACAGTGGCACACTTATGGCGAGGAGCTAGGCCACGGATGGTGGGAGTCCCGGAGCACCATAAGATATTGTATATAAACAACTGATTACTTTTTTGGAATCAGATGAGAGTGTGACTGATCTAAATGTATGTAATCAATGAGTGAGTTGCAACAATATGTGCTGTTCTCATTCCTATGGTAACCAGTCAGGTGCATTGCTTGCTACCATGTACTGATTTTTAAACTATTGCTGCATTGGTGGGATCAACACGTCTCATGCATTTTTTGTGGGAACCTTTTTGTCTGCCTAAAAGTCTTTGCAAAATTGGCGAATTACTTTTGGAATGGCAAGAACGTGCAGTCAGTCTGTAATCCAGTGTCAGTAATCCAGTTTATGAAGAGCTTTCCTCCTTTTATAGAGAAAATTCTCTCACTAGTATAGCATTGATAGAAGTCGCTAGCAGTGAAGTGCTGTGGGTTTATAAATATGTAGTTACACTGTATATTTATGTAAGCCCACAATGCTGCAATGGTATTGCCAAATTTGAATGTTGTAATTACTGTGCTAATGAATACATGTAGCATAAGCAGTAGCAGTCAGTGTAATCCACAGAAAATATAAAAAAAGACCTAGTACATTCTGCATGCTAAGTAGTAAGATCTTTTATGCACCTCACAATATGAAGATAAAATAATATAATAATTGACATCAGGTAAAAGCATTGTGTAGTATTAAAATGGTATGCACTGTCCCATCTTTATACTCATTGTGAACATTGTTTCAAATATATTCTTTATAGAAAATACACTGGCAAATCAACGACCCACTTTGTGATAAATTTATGAAAAAACCTTAATTACTGCGGAAAGTAGAATTGGCAGTGTTAAAATAGCTTTCCTGGGCATTTACAAAAGATAAAGGGCCTCATTTAGATCCTGGCTGACGGTCATCAGGTTCACCCAAGTTAGAAATCCCCACCAGCCTGGCAGGAATGCCTCAATTGAGAAGTGAACTGCTGCAGCTCCCTTTACAGAACTGAAGATTTGCTGAGCGAGTTCCTTGTTTGACGTATCTTTGGGAATCTTTCAGCGAAAACAAACTCCCAAAGCCAGAGTGTGTTTTTTGTGAACAAAAAGTAAATGGAACTGATGCGCATCAAATCAGTGTTGCGGACAGTTTTATAGCAGTTTTGGGCTGGTTTTATGGCTAGGTGAGCCAGTTTTTACTTTTGATTTTCTTGATATTGTCACTTTTTTTGTAGTATACTACACTAAAGGGGGCCTCCTTTATCTTGGTGACCACGCCCATTTTTTGTCCCAGTCCGATCCTGGTGGAGGAAGGACAAATTTGGCATGGCTAGGGCACTGCCAAGCCCTCAGCACCTGTGAAGTTCATTTTAAATAGGTTTATTGCTGTAAAATAGACATATCATTTGTTAACGAACACCACCTTTTAAATTGGTGATCCAATGCCAAATAACTTATTGCATGTCGTGGAATCGAAGGCTTCTGACTTATGTTTATGAAATCATGTCCAACCAAACAGAACAAAAACGTTGAAAATGTTTATCTACTTTGTTGCAGCATTTTTCTAACAATATTTCCACCTGTACCATACAAGTCATTTGGGGCAACATATTTAATACACATCAAACAAACAAAATAAAAAGTAAAATCCTACAATACAGTGAATAAATGTAGGAATGGCATTATGAAAAATCATATTTTTATCCTCTCGACTATGACCCAATTTAAGACAACTGTAGTTTTCACTTCACTTATTTTTTATTTACCTTCATCTATGAGATTATGACTCATATCTGTCCAGCATCTGGCGATCTGTGTTTCCTTTAAAAAAAAATTATTTTGTTTCATAAGTCACAATGGGCTGCCTTCCGATTTTCTGTTAAGAATTCTCATTAGGTACCTATTTCGTTGTTTCCAGTAGCTTTCTTTTATTGCTGATACTGCAGATTATTTTTTTCTCTGAGGTACGTTTTTAATTTATATGTTTTGCATTCCAGTTTTCGGTCGGTAAAATCTCATCCCAGGTCCTCTTCTTGAAGCCAATTGTTTTTTTCTATGTTTTAGGCACAGATTTTGGTTGTTCTTGGTATGGTCCACTTGTCACATTGGGCAGGTATTTGGTGGACCCTCTCTTTAAAATGACCTCTCTGACTGTGCTTGTGCTTTTGTCTAATGTGTTCATCCGTTGGAGGACATAGATGCCTTGGTGTGTTTCCCACTGCAATTGATTTGTACTTAGCTAATAAATGGTACTATTTCCCTACTTAATTACATATCCCTTTAACTTGAGTGACACCGGATTTATTTCTCTAAGTGTTGTTTGCACTTTTTCTAATCATTTTACCATGATATTTTGTTCAACTAATAAAAAGTGATTCCTTCCCTTGAAGCTTTGTGTCCCAATCCTAATGCAATGTCAGTATCAACAATCGTGTGCCATTTTAAATCTGTCATTGTAAAATATTTTTTCTTATGACAGTTAATTTTGTTTAGATTTAGTATATGTACATGTTAACTGCTAATTTGTAAGTACTACACAGAGTGTCATACTGTTATCACCGAATGAATGATTAATTATTGTTTTTTTCATAATTGAGAGTTAGTCCCTCATTTTGAGTCTGGAAGTCCTGAAACATTCGGAATCACGGTGAGTGGCGGACCGACGCGGTCGTGGCAGTCTGCCCCCCATATTATGACCATGGCGAAGCTGCCATGGGTGAAACACCGCCACCTCCAGGCTGCCGCCAGCCAGCAGCCTAGCGATCTCACGTTTGTAATCCTCCAGGATGGCACTGCATGCATCGCCACCCTGGGGATTATAAGTCCCCATCTGCCAGCCATTTCATGGCAGTTTACACCACCAGGGAAAGGCTGGCGGAATGGGTGACTGAAAGGCGGTTTACACCACCAGGGAAAGGCTGGCGGAATGGGTGACTTGGGGGCCCCCTGGGGCTCCTGCAGTGACTATGCACTTGGCATGGGCAGTGCAGGGACCCCCATGCACAGACCCGTTGCGCATTGCACTACCCAAATTACTGCCACATTTCCGCTGGCTCCATTAGACCTGCGATGAACACATAATAGGGCCTGTGATGTCATGACCTCACTGGCAGTCTTCCAGCGGGATGAGTTCGGCGGGCGGCTTGCCCCACCCGCCGAACTCATAATGAGTGCCTTAATCTGTTCTTATTCTGCAATGATCTAGAAGCTGCTGACACATACTCTACCAAACATTTACCTCCATCATTTATGTATGTGAACGCCCAATTTAATCTTTTCAAATTCTCTTTAAATTTTCCATAGCCCAATTAATATTCCCTTTTTCATTTTTCGCAAAGCTTTCCATTTTGCCCGTGCTTTTTCCTTGAAGCTCATTCATTGTACGTGGCACAAGAAAATATTTCAACAGCCATGCCACATCTGTTGGGCAAGATTAAGATTGGAATTTGGCTTGGTGAAACAATCTTTAGACTGGAAAGCTGCCACACTGAAGTATTACATCAAGGTCCTGATGGCACCTGGTAACCGATTAAAGGCTTACTTAAAAAGCACTTTTGAGACTCCAGGCAACCCATAACACCAGTTTCTGTAGGAAGCAGGACGCCCTTGCATCCCTTCAAATTGAAGAAAATGCGTTAAAGACTAGGGATGTTCCATACACAGCCTTGAAAAAGATAATAAACGGCACCTGAGAGTAATTTTAAGTGGCCACGATTTAACTTCACTAAATAACTCAGCTATCCTCCTCCCCCTCATACCTCCTACCTGGTGGGAAAGCCTAAGCCATACCTAATGGAAGCCTCAAACAAAATGATCAACAGAGGTATTCTGTGGATGCAACTATTACGTTTACCAATGACAGATTTTAACACTGCACTGACCCATCTGAGTGGAGGAGGGGCTTGCAGGTTGTGCAGCTATATACATGAATCATGACTACATCTTCTGTTCTGTTGTCCCAAATTAGATACACCTAGGAGGAAATTGCCTGAGCCAATCTTTCTGGCCCAAGGAGCTTGCACCTGCCTGGAAACAGCCACACTCTGCTTCATTCAGTCTGGGCAATGGGTCCTGTCGACGTGCAGGAATTGTGTTGATGAACTCGGGCCCTGCTGCACCCACAAGTCACTGACATGCAAAACCCTAAGACAGCCCAAAAGCTGATAACGAATTACTGTCCCCAAAAGGACCGACCTGTGCCATTAGGGAGGTTAAAGTGTACTTAGCATGGTAAGGTGTACTAGTGCAAGGGCACAAGGAACATCAACTGCCACAAATATCCAGGCTGCTAGTGGGGGTACGAGTAGTAAGTTTAACAGCTTCGATATCCCACCATGACATTCCTGCCTCACAACTCCACCATTACAAGTGCAGACACAATCACCATGTGCACTTAACAGTGCACTTTGCCAAGACTTAATCTACAGGGTCAAAGGAGGTTAAGGGGGGCATTGTGTCTTATTCTTAGGAATGGTTTCTAGTATCTCCCTGCACTTCACGAAGCACTTCGATAATGGGCTTAATGCTGTTCTCACTCTTTATCAGTGGAAGTAAGATTTGCTCACAAATGTGGTACTGAGAGAATTCACTCTGATGCCACCTCTAACAAGCGCTTGGGGAAATAATGGTGGGAGTTAAGAGCACCATGTATTTATCAATGTATTTGAGATCACATAATATCCATATATATTAGCTAATTAATTTATTTTTCTTTTAGTTGACGAACTCTACTTATTATTCATCTTTTTTGCTTTCTATTTTAATATGATTTTTTTTATCTTACCATATGGATACATATATTGTTATGGTCTTTACTGACTAAACAATAATATTTGACAATCTGGAAATGTGCCTTTTCCTAAATTCCTCTATGTCCTGACGATGATACAGTATTAGTGCAAGGGTCGAGACACTCTCAAGTTTTTTTAAATACTTTTATTACGACAAATGTATTTTGACTATTGTTTGGTTGTTCTTTTTACATTTGTTGTCCTAAGTGGGGAGGGTATGACCAGACATGGGCCCCGTGACTGCTATGCTACCGGATTCAAGCAAGCCTGGCTGATGAAGAGTGTACCTCAAAACTGGTCCCAGGATGCTGGTTTCCAGGCCAGGGCTGACCTGGCCTGACAGCTCGGGCTGGACTCTTCTATGTGGAGCATGGTCAAGACTGATTTGCATATGGCTGGGTCTGAACTGGAATGGCATGGCATGTAAAGAAACAATGGATTTAACCCAGATCTGTGACTGAGGGTGAATGGTTGATTTGTTCAGCATCCCGTCCATCATCTGTTCTTTTTGCATATTGTTTGGCTGTGCTAACGCGCTACAGAATCCTATCTATTATCAATACTGAATAGTGGATTTAGCGCTAGAGGACGATGAATCGAAGCGACATGGGTTTGAGGGGATGTCACCAATGGGATGTGTGAGGACCATCATTAACAACAACATTCAATATCAGAAAACGTCAGTCAATAACTACACCAGTTTAGTAATTAAAGGTCATAGATTAATTTCCCTATATTAACAATGCTAATGTCACAACAATAACTCTCAAACACAACTGATAGGCATATAAGATCAATAGCGGTTGGTTAAAACAACGTATATATCTCATTTTGATTAACACAATTAAACGGATTATCTCCAAAGGAATCACACTTATTAATAATACAAAAACTGGTAATAACGTCAGAGTATACCTTAGTTCAGCATCAAATGATCTCAAAACAAACCATGAGCATATCAAGATTAATTCCTTGACAAACCGTGAATTAGCATTGACATGTTGGACTTCATGTAAAAAGAATTTAGTATCACAAATTTAGAAAAATCTCCTAACTTAATTATGTTGCCGAAAAAACTATTAATGTGCAGCAATAGAATCAATAGTTGCAGCTGGTACCTGGAAAGCAGGAGAGGCACAATTCACATTTAATAATATACATTAGCACAAAGGTAGTAACAGCAAATGATCAGCTTCAGCTTGAGGATACCATCAGTTTTATTGTCAGAAGATTTATGTTTATTGCATCTTTTTGGTTAACCAATATTACTAATTGCATTTGATTTGATTTTGAAATTAATCTACATGACTTTACCATTGTTAAGAGAAGGGAAATAAAATTATTAAACCTTTACCTAAGGTGTGGTTATTCATGGCTGAAAGGTCATGGTGTGTGCCGATTACTGACTCCATTGATTATTGATTTGACTAATGATTATTGATTATTGTGCATTGATTATTGTTTCTGTTCTGGAACTTTGGTAAGAACATCCAGAATGAGTCAAAAGTATCATCGACCGATATGCTACCCCTTGTAAGTTTACTTATTAAGGTCCGACACGCTAACAAGAGCCAACGCGACAATGCTGTATACTATAGACAGTAGAAGAAAAAGGTGAATGACATAACAACAGATCAATGGATGAGGGTGAAACCCTAAACAGGCATGCCAACTTTGTAAAATGGTTCACTGTGTGAAGAGGGGGCAGGGCCTGAGGCACTTAAACCCACCACCAGAAGAAAAAAAACAAATATTGGAAAAAAAAACAAAGATTGTGAAATTTCTGTTTATGTCCCAGCAAAGTTTCACACCCTGTAATGGACATCAGCTGTGCTGAGCTGAAATGTACACTTTTCAGGACCTTCCAGTTAAACTTGTGTACAATGTGCAATATCAAGTTCTCACTTGGTAATCATGTGAACAGAGTCAAAACTGTGAGTCACACACTTGCAGTGTGAGAATTGGAAAACCTGTTATGTCAGTATATTATATATCTATAATTTTAGTACTAATAACACTCATAAAATGGGAGCTGAAAGTGTGGGAATCCAGAAAAAATGGTGCTGGCAGTCAAAGCACATAATGATTCCTCTTGTTATGGTATGGAAAGAATGTTTACTACCTGGGCTCTTATAGCATTTGGAAATCTTTATATTCTGCAAGTTACCTTTGAGGTGATATTACCTCTGGCCTTTTGTACAGTGTAACACAAGCAATTCTGCTGTTTCCTATGGTGGTTCGAGCTGAGACCTGCACAAGTCTCACCTTTCCTCGAGCTAAGACCATCTCAGTCGACCTTTGCTGTTCCCTGTAGAAGAAGACACTTGTAATAGAGCTGCTGTCACTGTTCATAGGTGACTGTATGCATACTGGTCAGTGTGAGCAAGGCAGCCTGTAATTGTCTTGCTCTGTTTGCATGTATGCATGTACTTTGTGTGCATATGTTGGGACGTACTATACACAAAACAAATGCATTGGCATGTTTGATGCTTGCTTAAATGAAGTCTCGATTCTTAAACCAAATGTTGTGATTTCTCAACTGTATTTGCTTTTGTGCATTTTAAAGTACTCCTCACTTCTGATTTGCCTTGATTTCTCTTATAGCTTTATCTTCTGCCTTTAGGGTCTTCTCCTGAAGTCTTCTTCATGATTTATTTCGAGGTTCGGATTGCCAGTGCAACCATTTGAACCAACGTTGAAAGCCCACAAGTCGAGGTTGGATGTGGGACATTTTTAGGTCATGCCTACTAGACAGCCAAGTTGATGAATATGGCTCAGTGTGTTGCTAGGTTGCAGTGAACTTAGAGTTCGCCCAGTGTTTACTATTGGCCCGCTTCATTTTCACATTATGATTGCTTCTTATTCATGAGCATGCGTGGGCTTTCCTTTCCTTTATTGGTCCCTCCCCCGGGAGCATGGACACATTACTTGTGTCTTTCCACTCCTCATTTTTGAAGTGTTACTTTTTTTATTTTTGCTTAAGTACACCACACAACTGCATGTGCTTTCCAGCTGTGTCCTTTCTCCCCCCCCTTGTCAGGAATAAGGCCAGCCGCGGTCCAGGTCATGCCCAAAATTCCGCTGCGCAACTCTGCAATGCTTTATGCACACCACTGGTCATCCCCGCTTGTTCCAAGAATGGCCATCAGTGTCCTCTGCCCTGTGGTAAAACTAAGGAAGCTGCAGGTTCAGGGCATTGGTGGACAAGATGCAGTTATCCGTGCTATCCTATGAAGAGACTACATTTCCCATGTTTTTAGAGGCAAAGGCCATCTTGGGGTGTGGCAGGCCTATAAAGCCCAGCCACACCCAAGCACGTTACTCACTATTTTGAAGACTTTGATGTGAGCCAGACCTCATGGAGGTTTCTCTGGAAAAGTCCTGAGTTTCTGAATGGCAGAGTATCGTCTAACCAAAGTCCATGGTGCATCCAAAAACGAGTAGGTCGTACTCATAGCGGTAAGGCCTTGCTGAATCCAAGTTTGGAGGAAGTTAATACTTCCAAGAGGTAACGTTCTTTGTGCGCACGTGATTCATGGTGTTTCCGTTCATAGATGTAAAGCGCCATTTTGGCTCAGTGAATTCAAGGTGTTTCAGTTCACAGATATAACACGCTTAGTGCACATATAATTCATGGTGTTTCCCTTCACAGATGTAAAGCGCTCTTTTGGCTCAGTGATTCAAAGCGTTTCACTTCACAGAGATAACGCGCATAGTGCACATGTAATTCATGGTGTTTCCGTTCAGAGAGGTAAAGCGCTCTTTTGGCTCAGTGATTCAAAGCGTTTCACTTCACAGAGATAACGTGCATAGTGCACATGTAATTCATGGTGTTTCCGTTCACAAAGGTAAAGCGCTCCTTTGGCTCAGTGATTTAAAGCATTCAGTTCACATAGATAACACGCTTAGTGTATATGTAATTCATGGTGTTTCCGTTCACAGATGTAAAGCGCTCTTTTGGCTCAGTGATTCAGACTGTTTCAGTTCACAGAGAGAACGTGCTTAATGCACATATAATTCATGGTGTTTCCGTTACAGATGTAAAGTGCTCTTTTGGCTCAAGTGATTCAAATCGTTTCAGTTCCCAGAGATAACACGCTTAGTGCACATGTAATTCACGGTGTTTCCGTTCACAGGTGTAATGCGCACTTTTAAGATTGGAATTTGGCTTGGTGAAACAATCTTTAGACTGGAAAGCTGCCACACTAAAGTATTACATCAAAGTCCTGATGGCACCTGGTAATCGATTAAAGGCTTACTTAAAAAGCACTTTTGAGACTCCAGGCAACCCATAACACCAGTTTCTGTAGGAAGCAGGACGGCCTTGCATCCCTTCAAATTGAAGAAACTGCGTTAAAGACTAGGGATGTTCCATACACAGCCTTGAAAAAGATAATAAAGGGCACCTGAGAGTAATCTTAAGTGGCCAAGATTTAACTTCACTAAATAACTCAGCTATCCTCCTCCCCCTCATAACTCCTACCTGGTGGGAGAGCCTAAGCCATACCTAATGGAAACCTCAAACAAAATGATCAACAGAGGTATTCTGTCGATGCAACTATTACATGTACCAAAGACAGATTTTAACTCTGCACTGACCCATCTGAGTGGAGGAGGGGCTTGCAGGTTGTGCAGCTATATACTTGAATCATGACTACATCTTCTATTCTGTTGTCCCAAATTAGATACACCTAGGAGGAAATTGCCTGAGCCAATCTTTCTGGTCCAAGGAGCTTGCACCTGCCTGGAAGCAGCCACACTCTGCTTCATTCAGTCTGGGCAATGGGTCCTGTCGATGTGCAAGAATTGTGTTGATGAACTCGGGCCCTGCTGCACCCACAAGTCACTGACATGCAAAACCCTAAGACAGCCCAAAAGCTGATAACGAATTACTGTCCCCAAAAGGACCAACCTGTGCCATTAGGGAGGTTAAAGTGTACTTAGCATGGTAAGGTGTACTAGTGCAAGGGCACAAGGAACATCAACTGCCACAAATATCCAGGCTGCTAGTGGGGGCACGATTAGTAAGTTTAACAGCTTCGATATCCCACCATGACAATCCTGCCTCACAACTCCACCCTTACAAGTACAGACACAATCACCATGTGCACTTAACAGTGCACTTTGCCAAGACTTAATCTACAGGGTCAAAGGCGGTTAAGGGGGGCATTGTGTCTTATTCTTAGGAATGGTTTCTAGTATCTCCCTGCACTTCACGAAGCACTTCGATAATGGGCTTAATTCTGTTCTCACTCTTTATCAGTGGAAGTAAGATTTGCTCACAAATGTGGTACTGAGAGAATTCACTCTGATGCCACCTCTAACAAGCGCTTGGGGAAATAATGGTGGGAGTTAAGAGCACCATGTATTTTATCAATGTATTTGAGATCACATAATATGCATATATATTAGCTAATTAATTTATTTTTCTTTTAGTTGACGAACTCTACTTTTTATTCATCTTTTTTGCTTTCTATTTTAATATGATTTTTTTTATCTTACCATATGGATACATATATTGTTATGGTCTTTACTGACTAAACAAGAATATTTGACAATCTGGAAATGTGCCTTTTCCTAAATTCCTCTATGTCCTGACGATGATACAGTATTAGTGCAAGGGTTGAGACACTCTCAAGTTTTTTTTAATACTTTTATTACGACAAATGTATTTTGACTATTGTTTGGTTGTTCTTTTTACATTTGTTGTCCTAAGTGGGGAGGGTATGACCAGACATGGGCCCCGTGACTGCTATGCTACTGGATTCAAGCAAGCCCGGCTTATGAAGAGTGGTACCTCAAAACTGGTCCCAGGATGCTGGTTTCCAGGCCAGGGCTGACCTGGCCTGGCAGCTCTGGCTGGACTCTTCTATGTGGAGCATGGTCAAGACTGATTTGCATATGGCTGGGTCCGAACTGGAATGGCATGGCATGCAAAGAAACAATGGATTTAACCCAGATCTGTGACTGGGGGTGAATGGTTGATTTGTTCAGCATCCCGTCCATCATCTGTTCTTTTTGCATATTGTTTGGCTGTGCTAACGCGCTACAGAATCCTATCTATTATCAATACTGAATAGTGGATTTAGCGCTAGAGGACGATGAATCGAAGCGACATGGGTTTGAGGGGATATCACCAATGGGATGTGTGAGGACCATCATTAACAACAGCATTCAATATCAGAAAACTTCAGTCAATAACTACACCAGTTTAGTAATTAAAGGTCATAGATTTATTTCCCTATATTAACAATGCTAATGTCACAACAATAACTCTCAAACACAGATGAGAGGCATATAAGATCAATAGCGGTTGGTTAAAACAACGTATATATCTCATTTTGATTAACACAATTAAACAGATTATCTCCAAAGGAATCAAACTTATTAATAATACAAAAACTGGTAATAACGGCAGAGTATACCTTAGTTCAGCATCAAATGATCTCAAAACAAACCATGAACATATCAAGATTAATTCCTTGACTAACCGCGAATTAGCATTGACATGTTGGACTTCATGTAAAAAGAATTTAGTAACACAAATTTAGAAAAATCTCCTAACTTAATTATGTTGCCAAAAAATCTATTAATGTGCAGCAATAGAATCAATAGTTGCAGCTGGTACCTGGAAAGCAGGAGAGGCACAATTCACATTTAATAATATACATTAGCACAAAGGTAGTAACAGCAAATGATCAGCTTCAGCTTGAGGATACCATCAGTTTTATTGTCAGAAGATTTATGTTTCTTGCATCTTTTTGGTTAACCAATATTACTAATTGCATTTGATTTGATTTTGAAATTAATCTACATGACTTTACCATTGTTAAGAGAAGGGAAATAAAATTATTAAACATTTACCTAAGGTATAGATATTCATGGCTGAAAGGTCATGGTGTGTGCCGATTACTGACTCCATTGATTATTGATTTGACTAAGGATTATTGATTATTGTGCATTGATTATTGTTTCTGTTCTGGAACTATGGTAAGAACATCCAGAATGAGTCAAAAGTATCATCGACCGATACGCTTCCCCTTGTAAGTTTACTTATTAAGGTGCAACACGCTAACAAGAGCCAACGCGACAATGCTGTATACTATAGACAGTAGAAGAAAAAGGTGAATGACATAACAACAGATCAATGGATGAGGGTGAAACCCTGAACAGGCATGCCAACTTCATAAAATGTTTCACTGTGTGAAGAGGGGGCAGGGCCTGAGGCACTTAAACCCACCACCAGAAAAAAAAACAAAGATTGGAAAAAAAAAAAAAGATTGTGAAATATCTGTTTATGTCCAAGCAAAGTTTCACACCCTGTAATGGACATCAGCTGTGCTGAGCTGAAATGTACACTTTTCAGGACCTTCCAGTTAAACTTGTGTACAATGTGCAAATCAAGTTCTCACTAGGTAATCATGTGAACAGAGTCAAAACTGTGAGTCACACACTTGCAGGGTGAGAATTGGAAAACCTGTTATGTCAGTATATTATATATCTTTAATTTTAGTACTAATAACACTCATAAAATGGGAGCTGAAAGTGTGGGAATCCATAAAATATGGTGCTGGCAGTCAAGGCACATAATGATTCCTCTTGTTATAGTATGGAAAGAAAGTTTACTGCCTGGGGTCTTATAGCATTTGGAAATCTTTATATTCTGCAAGTTACCTTTGAGGTGATATTACCTCTGGCCTTTTGTACAGTGTAACACAAGCAATTCTGTTGTTTCCTATGGTGGTTCGAGCTGAGACCTGCACAAGTCTCACCTCTCCTCGACCTAAGACCATCTCAGTCGACCTTTGCTGTTCCCTGTAGAAGAAGACACTTGTAATAGAGCTGCTGTCACTGTTCATAGGTGACTGTATGCATACTGGTCAGCGTGAGCAAGGCAGCCTGTAATTGTCTTGCTCTGTTTGCATGTATGCATGTACTTTGTGTGCATATGTTGGGACGTACTATACACAAAACAAATCCATTGGCATGTTTGATGCTTGCTTAAATGAAGTCTTGATTCTTAAACCAAATGTTGTGATTTCTCAACTGTATTTACTTTTGTGCATTTTAAAGTACTCCTCACTTCTGATTTGCCTTGATTTCTCTTACAGCTTTATCTTCTGCCTTTAGGGTCTTCTCCTGAAGTCTTCTTCATGATTTATTTCGAGGTTCAGATTGCCAGTGCAACCATTTGAACCAACGTTGAAAGCCCACAAGTCGAGGTTGGATGTGGGACATTTTTAGGTCATGCCTACTAGACAGCCAAGGTGATGAATATGGCTCAGCGCGTTGCTAGGTTGCAGTGAGCTTAGAGTTCACCCAGTGTTTACTACTCGCCTGCTTCATTTTCACATTATGCTTGCTTCTTATTCATGAGCATGTGTAGGCTTTCCTTTCCTTTATTGGTCCCTCCCCCGGGAGCATGGACACATTACTTGTGTCTTTCCACTCCTCATTTTTGAAGTGTTACTTTTTTTTTCTTTTTCTTAAGTACACCACACAACTGGATATGCTTTCCAGCTGTGTCCTTTGTGTGTTTCTCCCCCCCTTGTCAGGAATAAGGCCAGCAGCGGTCCAGGTCTTGCCCAAAATTCCACTGCGCAACTCTGCGACGCTTTATGCACACCGCTGGTCATCCCCGCTTGATCCAAGAATGGCCATCAGTGTCCTCTGCCCTGTGGTAAAACTCAGGAAGCTGCAGGTTCAGGGCATTGGTGGACAAAATGCAGTTATCAGTGCTATCCTATGAAGAGACTACATTTCCCATGTTTTTAGAGGCAAAGGCCATCTTGGGGTGTGGCAGGCCTATAAAGCCCAGCCACACCCAAGCACATTGCTCACTATTTTGAAGACTTTGATGTAAGCCAGACCTCATGGAGGTTTCTCTGGAAAAGTCCTGAGTTTCTGAATGGCAGAGTATCGTCTAATCAAAGTCCATGGTGCATCCAAAAACGAGTAGGTCGTACTCATAGCGGTAAGGCCTTGCTGAATCCAAGTTTGGAGGAAGTTAATACTTCCAAGAGGTAACGAGCTTTGTGCGCACGTGATTCATGGTGTTTCCGTTCATAGATGTAAAGCGCCATTTTGGCTCAGTGAATTCAAGGCGTTTCAGTTCACAGATATAACAAGCTTAGTGCACATATAATTCATGGTGTTTCCGTTCACAGATGTAAAGCGCTCTTTTGGCTCAGTGATTCAAAGCGTTTCACTTCACAGCGATAACGCGCATAGTGCACATATAATTTATGGTGTTTCCGTTCACAGAGGTAAAGCGCTCTTTTGGCTCAGTGATTCAAAGCGTTTCACTTCACAGAGATAACGTGCATAGTGCACATGTAATTCATGGTGTTTCCGTTCACAAAGGTAAAGCGCTCCTTTGGCTCAGTGATTTAAAGAATTCAGTTCACAGAGATAACACGCTTAGTGTATATGTAATTCATGGTGTTTCCGTTCACAGATGTAAAGCACTCTTTTGGCTCAGTGATTCAGAGTGTTTCAGTTCACAGAGAGAACGCGCTTAATGCACATATAATTCATGGTGTTTCCGTTCACAGATGTAAAGTGCTCTTTTGGCTCAAGTGATTCAAAGCGTTTCAGTTCCCAGAGATAACACGCTTAGTGCACATGTAATTCACGGTGTTTCCGTTCACAGGTGTAAAGCGCACTTTTGGCTCGGTGATTCAAAGCGTTTCAGTTCACAGAGATAACGCGCTTTGTGCACATGTAATTTATGGTGTTTTCCGTTCACAGATGTAAAACGCTCTTTTGGGCTTTGTAATTCAAAGCGTTTTAGTTCACAGAGAAAACGCGTTATGTGCACAAGTAATTCATGGTGTTTCAGTTCTCAGATATAAAGCGCTTCAATTCACAGAAGGAAAAGGTTCTTGGCACAATGATCTAAGTGATTTCGGTTTCTTAAGTAAAAGCGCTTCCTGGTGTTACTAAGCAAGGCGCTTTAGGTTTTAATTAGTAAAACCTTTTTGAAATGTATTACTATGAATGTGAAAGTATTTTGGAGATAAAACTAATCAAACTTTTCATTGTTCTTTGAATAACTTAAGATATGAAAAAACATTTAAGTCTTTGAGATCTTCTAAGTCATGATGAAAGTTTTATGATGTGAATACATAAATGTTACAGGATTGATATTCTGTTAAAATCATAGTTCAACGTTCTTGCCATCTCTTGAATCTGAGGCCGTGTTTTCACAAGGGGCTTTGCCCGCATTTTAGAAGAGGTCTCCACCTGATATCTTGGAGACACAATTAGTCAAGAGTCTATTAACGATTTACGTTTTCTATGGATGAGTAAATTCATATTGTTCTAACCTTTCCTTTTCAGATCTCTCTCCCTGCTGTTCCCTTTGCTAAATTCCCTTCCCCCGACTGGCTTCACCATAACTCTGTGCTATAATAGCTTTCTGAGTTGGTGTCATCGGGAGGTGGACCTTTTGTTCAGCAACGTGCAGATCCCGAGGAAAGGACCCCGTGACACCCCTCCATGTTCTGTGCTGCGCTCTCTGTTGCCCATGTGCTTCTTCCTCACCTGTTCCCATTACTTTCTGACCTGTTTACTTTTCCTCACCCCATTGTCCACATCATTTTCTCTCCCCATTAGCTTGCCTCTCTCCCCATTCATGCCCTGGTGCTGCTTCAGCCAAACCCTCAGTGTTGTTTCTCCAATGCTCCTTCTGCTCCCCACCAGCCTGGAACTTGACCCCCTACTCTCCATCTTGCTTCAACTGCCTTGCGTTCCACTTTTCTGTCTGTTGCTCATGTTTCTCCCTTCGCTCTTGACTCCAAGAGAAGCAGAGAATATTTTGATCTGCATTGCCTAAGAGCAAATGACCTGCACAACTTTTGGATTACCTTTGCCTGGTAACAAATAGTGCAGCGGCACATATAATTGGACTCACTCACATTAAGAGCCAAGTAACCTATGATTTTGTCCTGGGGTGCTACAGTGGAGGCGGTCAGGCTGCCTGCTGTCTTGCACTAGAATTCATGACTCCCCCTCTGACAAGTAACACCAAATGTGCTCCTGCCCTTCCAAAGACACTGCAGAGTGAGTGCCACAGAGGAGCAAAGTGGTCACTCATTATTACTGATCCACAAGTTTTAGACTGAACTTGGTTTTGTAACATCACAAATTTCAGGTCTCATAAACAACAAACCTTTTAGCTGTCTGTACGAAAAAGCCTATTGTGGGTCATACTACTTTTAGTTGGATTATTAAGGTTTAGGTTCTCCAATATGGGGTTGGCCTTAGTAATTAGGGAAAAATGTGAAGTACAGTCCTGTGCTATACACATCAGGCTACCCGATCAGCAATTAGGTGCATCTATTGTTACACCCATACATATCAAACAACTTCAAACATACCTAAAAAAAAGCTGTGCCAATTCCCTTTCTGAGTGCTTGTTAGCAGTTTGATAAAAATGAATAGCAACAATGATTTTGTTATATATGTTTAGAATTGGTCATTACAAATGGTACATATGTGACCATTACTGTGTGCACAGTAGAGAGAGGCAAAGGCCTCGATGAGCTTGCATTCTGAATATTGTTCTGGCCCACTGACTCACACTGCCCTCAGCCTCAGCTGTAGAACTGTCAATTGTGCCCTATATGAACACTGTCCCACAACCAGAATTCACTTGGACACCTCAATGCGACCCACCCAGTAAGGAGCTCGCAGGCAAGGGGCCCACCACCCATGCACAGTGCCAGCCAGTTCATGGTGCGTGGCTGCGTGCTGTTGTGTGGGTGGGGGGGGGGGGGTTGCGGGCTTGAGCTCGGGCCCACACCAAGGGGGAGGCAGGAGTTATTGCTACACCACTGGTAGTACCAAATAAAGTCTTCCCTCGTCCATCCACCCACACACCCCACCAAGAATGTGGTGAGGGATCCAGACATCAATATCTCACGGTTATCCATAGATTTTAAACTGAATGGGCTCCCTGAGGAGTAGGGCCACCCAGCACTGGAGAGTCTGTAGGGTCTGCGTTGTGCTTTTACTATGATCTTATTGATTTTTAGTGTAAAGTAAAGGAAGCCATGTAAGGAGACTTCCGTGCATGCAAAGCATGCAACATGCTCATACGGGTGTGGGGATGTGACGTCAAAACTCAGACAATTACTTTCCAAGTGACCCTCACATAGCTTGGTGCAAGTTGGCATCAGTCAGAGATTAGTTACTACTTTTCAAAGTAGAGTAGATGAGGTCGAGCATCTATGCATATTGTTTTTCACCATTATCAGATCCGCTCAGTGCTGTGATGGCACAACATACACACATGACATATTGCAATACCGCAAGCATTTAGTGGAGTCCACTGGCATTAAGACTCTGGACTATGAGACTCAAAGGGTTCATCGTGGCATGACTCTCATTTTTTTAAATTACATTTTATTACATACGCAATTGAGCCCACAGTACAATATAAGCCTTATGACAGCTTAAATAGTGGAATGCATTTTGCCATCATTTGTATGCATCCTGTACATCTTATTTGAATCCAGAGAGCACTATTACAGACATAGCTGTTAACGCTGAAGTTTATTAATGCATATTCATGTATTGTGAGTGTTGAATTTGCATAGAAAATTAATTAACTTAGAGAAAAATAATGCGCGCATTTGAAGTTGCACCCACCTGAGTGGCTGCCAGTGTTCACAAAGTGTACTTATTAATAGCTTATTAATATAAAATGTTGAGCTTATGTTTGATTAATGTAGTAGTATATCATATAAAGGGTTATGTATTAGCTTTATTAATTGTGGGCCTTAATTTAGCGAGGTCTTGGGCCTAGCTGCACGGCCTCATGTCAAGATGCATTTCTTAGACAACTTATAAATTGGCTACTTAGAGAATTAAATTGTGATTTTCCACTGTGCTGACCAAGTGCTCGAAGCTGAAATTCATTCTCATGAGAACTGCTTGCTAGAAGATGTTGTACTACCTAGGGATACATTGTATAGTGTAGTATGTGTAAGAATGGCCTTCCCAGGAGAAGACAATGGGTGCACTGACTGGGGTATAAGTCGCAACAATATTGATACCTGACAAGCCAAATGATGGGAACAGGAGAAGAGGAACCAATCATCTCCATGTGAACCTTATACCAGAAAACCTTTAGATTTGGGGTTTTATTTTCATTGGACTAAATACAAACATGCGATTCTTTGGCCAATAAGGACGTGGGAAGTAGTTTTAGGAAATCTAACTTAGTCGGACTGCACTAGGAGGAGAGAGACCATTCTGCAATATACTTCTTAAATAATTTGAGTGTTTAGCTCTATTCTTTTCCGAACTGCATTAAGAGACTTTGCTTTTACTGAACTTTAATGCTAAACCCTGATTCCTTGCTAACCGAACTGATGTCCAATTGACGAAGACTGTCATAGCTTGCTGAACTATACTGAGGCAAGGTATAAGACGATGTTACTGATTGTTATGTCTATTTGCTTTTGTCCCTTGGTACCAACTGCTGATTTTAATAGAACCTTACTTATATGCTTTTCCAAATTTGTGTTGACTAAATTATTTTGCATGAAGTCCAAACATGCTATTCTAATCAGAAGGTTAGTTAGGGAATTCACTGATGATGCTCGCTACATGTAATAACAGTTGATGTCTTTTCTTTGCTGAATCTAATTATATGTTATTTCATTTGGGCAGTTATTCTTGCTATTGATTTATATTGTAACCTTAGAATGTGTAGTGGCTCAAGCTTTGATTAGATTGCGTTTCTTTAGGCTTTTTGGGCACCCAGTATTGTTTCTGTATGTTTATCATTTGATTTTGATATTAAGTTATGTAACATTAGCATTATTAAGATAGGGAAATAAACATTCTTACTTTTACATAAAGGTGTGGTTATTCATGTCCGCGAGGTCATGGTGTGTGGAAATTACTGACTCCTATTGATTATTGATGTCATTGATTGTTATTGCTATAGCTTTGTAATGGTACTGGATTACATGGTGGGAACTACTCGAAGCACAGTCAAAAGGTTCATCGGCCTATACGCGTCTCCTTGTAGATTTACTTAATAAGGTCTGACACGCTGCGATAGTAGCAGAGATTGATGGTTTGTCTCCTTAAGAACCCTTCATAAAGACCAGATAGGTAGAAGGGTACTTGGTCCCAGAAATTGTAAACGAGGAATAACAGGTGTTCCCAGAGATGGTAGTGGTGTAAGGGTTAATATCCTACAAAGAGCAAAGTAATTCACAGATTTGGTGATATTTTGGATTATTTAGATTAAATGATACAAAGTGGAAAGAAAATGTGTCCCTAAATTTTTCAAATGACTTTCCCAGAACCTTGGAACTTGCCAATGATTGTTTGATGATGTTCCCGGTGTTCTAGTGATAGGGTGAATGATTAGGTTTTGCGCTTGCACAGCTTATGCAAATCACAGGTGAATTGTGATGTTTGTGAGGGTTTAGGGAGTTTGCGTACTCCATATGAAGTTGTAGAAGAAGTGTGCGTACTCCGAAGTGTGAAAGTAGGGAAGTCGTCAAAATTCACATGTGTGTGGTGCTTTGTGCTCAACAATTGTCCATGTGGTTGTTGGTATATGGACCCTGCATGGTCTAAGACTCCGGGGTATATTGAAAAAGTGTATGAGACACTTGGTTTTTGTTGTAATTTGTATGGTTTAAAAGGTCGATCAGGTGTGGTCGACAAGTCAGAGTGTGAGTCAAAGACAGTGAAATAATTTTTCTACTGAAATCTGGTGAGTCCTATGTGCACCAGGAGAGACCCACTCATCAATTGAGAGTGAAATTTGCGGGTCGAATTTTGTTGCAAATCAGGGAAACTGAAAAAGATGGAGTAGCCGCTAAAACGAAACGCCGTCAGTGAAAAATCCGTAAAGTTTCTGAACCAATTGTGTTACCTTACCTGTAGTAAACAAACCAATTGGGTTTTGATTTTGTTTAGTGCTCGCAATGATTTCGCATTAGTCTGGTGTGAACCTGAGTTTGAGAGTACAAGCTGCAAGACTTTGTCAGCTGCAGTACATGAGAGTGTGATGTCATTGGAGCCGCACTGGGATAGGTTATTTAGTGAGAAGTGTCAGGCATGGATTGGCAGCCAACTGTGAAGCACAATTGTTGAGAAGGTGGTTGAGGAGAATTCTGGGATTAAAAGTCACTTCCTGATTTGATTTAGAATAACATAAAGGTCACAAAAATGACATTTTTCAAAGCTTTAAAGAGTGCTTTGAGGTGAGAAATGTACATTACAACGAGTATAGGGGATATTGCACTTCCAGAAGGTACACTGGCTTACACTGTAATAGAAGAAAAGGTTGCTGCGCCATTTCTTTGGCTGAAACTGTTGTGCAAAGTGACAGAGAAAGATGGGAGTTTAGTGTTTGGTGCCCACGGAACATTAAATTTAAGGAGCTTAGAGAATCTGAGGAGGGTGCTGTATGATCTAAATCCCACTCTGAGACCAGCACAGTTCGAGACATTAGCAATCTGGGAATTAGTAGCTAGACAGCAACAGCAACAGAAATTTGAGAGGATGATGAGAAAGGCAGAAAAGACACTAGCGGAGGTTAGATGGGACAGTGATCAGAGATTTTTTGAGAACCAAGATTTTACAGGGAATTAAGTTGTTTCCAGCTATTACACAGGATAGCGCGAGAGAAGGAAGAAAAACAACTAGAAAGACAAATAGAAGCCCTTCTGAGAGTAGGGAGGGGATATCAAAAGAGTCTAGAGGATCCCTCAGACGATGATGAGCTTATTTTGCAGTTATTGAGAAATCGTCCCCCACCATATGCAGCACAAGAGATTGGTCCGAGCACCAGTGCAAACACTTCAGCTCCGACACAGAATAACGTTACAACGAGTCCAGTGCAGATTAATCATACCATGATACCGAGGATAATGCAGAGCGGTCTTAATGTACCTAATACTCCGGTGGCTCAACCCCAGGTGCCACAGCCAAATGTTTGAGAATTTACCCTGATATACCTATAGTGGAAAGTGACACAAACTTAATTGTGCCTACAGGACAGGTTTTCCCAAAATCATCATTGGGTTAGACACAGCCAATTCCACTTTTAATGCCTCAAGTGCAGTCACAAGCAATGCCGAAGTACACTCCGATAACAAGGATGCAGAAAGACATGTCAGTGCTGATGAGCAGGAATACGGGAACTGTCCACCCACAGACCTTGAGTGTCAGACCAAGCCCAGATGCTGTATCTGTACCTGTTACCATTGGCCCAGTTGTACTTTTGTTTGCTCAAGCAATAACAGTGCAAAGGGACAGGGAGTCCTGGGTCAGAATTCAATGAGGGGACGACCTAATGAGAATATCCAAGTAGTCTCTCCTGTGGGACATACCTTCGACGGAACAAGATAGTTGCTAGAGCTTAGTCCATTCAGAGATGCTTCTCCGGATACCGTAATAGGGTCGAAAGTTATCCAGAGCCTGAAATTACCGACACAGCTGTCTCCAAATGTAGTTGTGCAACTGCTGCTATAATACTCAGCCTAATAACATTTTGTTGCAAGGTTTGACTGCCCAGCAATTGACTGAATGGTTAGACAAGCTGAATACCCTGCAGAGTGCTCCTGTGGGAGAGGAGTATTTCAACTGCACAAGACTAGGAATGGAAGCAGGTGAGCTCATTGAAGGAACTATGACCAGACTAGAATCCTACATAGAAGCTGAATTGTGATATCTGTGCCCGAAAATTACGAGGGAAGTGAGCAACGTACATTGAAGATTAGCAGTCTTGGCAGGACATAGATATAGAGAAAACAAAACATTTGAAAAGAAGTTACAGGTTAGATTTTGGAACAAAAGATATTGAGCACATGAGATCTGCAGGAATGAAAGCACATCTTAGGGAGTTACTCCAAAGTGTTCAGAAATGGGGAGCATTAGACAAGTGGGAAGGCAGATGGGTAAAGAAAAGAGATAAAAGGCAAAGAGATTTGGAGATCTTAATACAAATGTGCAGCAAGGCAAGAATCCTGTGAAAATGTTATGAATGCGGGAGATTCCAGGGGGGGAGAATTTTGTTCATATCCCTTGGAGCAGAAGTGACATTCTGTCTTTTACAAATGACTATGCCAGGTTGAGAGAGAAGCCGGTAGAATGGTACCAGCAGACAGACAGGATTATGAACCTTGCCAAATGCCTGTGGGAGGACTTGAACACTGTTTTAGAGATAGTAGTTCCAGCTGATTTATGGATGAGTGTAAGAGGAGTATAGATTGGCCGACAAAAAAATCAGAGAGAGATCCGAATATGAGTGCACCATCTCCTGAGGTAATGAAATATTATTACAAAGTGATAAAATTTTTGAAAACGAGAATTTCGCCCAAAAACATTGATTGGCAGAGAATAGACAGGAGAGCTCAGGAAGTGAAAGAGTCAATACATGCATATTACGAGAGGTTGTTGCAGGCATTTGAGCATTACAGTGGTACAGAAACAATTGAGCGGAAAGACATGATTAATTTTGTCTCTAGGATTGAGGCCTGAAATCCCCCAGATGATTAAGAGTCATTTAATTTGCTGGCAAGCAAAGCCGATTGATGAGGTATTGCAATATGCAAAGTACTGTAGTGACGAAATTGAATTGAAGCAGAGAAAGTTGAAAGAGAAGGCGATGGTGATGCAGATTAGAGCAGCACAAACAGGGATGCAGGGAAATTTTCCACAGCGGCAGGGAAATGTGGTATTTCAAAATCAGATGCGAGGTAGAGGTCGCGGACGAACTAGTACTGGAAACTGTAGTCCGGACTTGGGTACTGAAGTGGTTCAAAATGATGTGCTGGGATTGAAGAGATTGTTGCCTTATCACGCTTGCGGAGAGGTCAGATATTGGATGCGGGAGTGTCTGATGATGTCACAAGAAGTTGTTGTTCAGCAAACAGGTGACATCAACTTGTTACAAGACATAAGTGGTCATAATCCAAACTTCCATAATAATGTGAATCAAATGCAAAGTTTTCAACCCATGCAACAGGTGCAAATGCCATGTGTACAAATGACACACTTGCAGCCAATGCAGCAGTAGGTTCAAATGTTACCTAGACAGCAAACTCAAATACCTCAAGCCCCAATGGAACAGCAGCAGGTGATGCTTCCTCAACAGGTCACAGGTCGGAGGTTTAACCAAAGTAATAACACAGTACACCAATTCCCATTACACAGTGAAAATGGAATAAACGATGATTGGGTGAGCAAGAGTTTGGATGATGAGGAATGTGTGCTTGCAGCTTTGTTAGAAGTAGATCAGAAAGGCACATATGTGAAGGGAAAGGTAACGGGTCATAAGGTTTCTTTCTTGGCTGGCACAGGAGCTACACACTCTACAGTGAGAACTGCTGAAGTTCCGAACTTGCCCCATCGGGAAAGACAGTCCAGATTGTAGGAGTAGCAAATCAGTATTTGACCAATCAAGTCACAGAACCAGTCCAGGTTAAAATTGGCAAATTTAAAGGATTGCACAAATTCATAGTATGTAACTTAAGTCCGGTCAGTGCATAATTTGTCAATAAAAACATGCCGGTGCTCAAAGCCCTCCTCTTAAACACGCGGTTGCTGCAATTAAATGTGGGAACACGGAATACTGAGGCAGAGTAATCCTGAAGCCATCTCTGGCCTCTTCAGTCCATTTAAAGCCACTCCCTGTCCCTTCAGCTCTTTAGCAGGTTTCTGCTTTCTCCTATGGTGACGCTTTTTCGTTGTTCTCTTCCTCCGTCTTTCCCATGGGTGTCTTTTGCTCACAGCAAATTCTTGAGGCAGAAGAATAAGCGCCGGCCCTCAAAAATAAGTGCCAGTGCTCTGCACTGGAAACAACAAGCACAAATTAAGCACTGAGTCCGGTATCCCTACTGGGGAGAGACTTGCTGTGTAAAACCAGGTGCTCGATTGCTTGTTCAAATGACGGAATCGAGATACAAGAGTGTGAGACTATAAATGAGGAGTACCCCCTGATTAACTTCTTTCCAGTATTCACAGTGAAAGAGCTCCCTCCTGACTTGCAAGGAACGGTTAAGGAGAGAGTGTGGGATTTGACAGGGAAAAAGATTGGCCTGATAAAGGGAATTGAGCCACTTAAAGTTCCTGTAAAACAGAACGCAATTTTTCCTCAGATTCCCCAGTACTACATGCCACAGGACATCCTTATTAAGGTTGCTCACATAATTGCAGGATTTATAAACCAAGGGGTTTTGAAGGAAGTGTTGAGCAGCCCATGTTATTCACCGATATTGGGATTGCAATAGCCCTGTGAGAAAGTTTGAATCGTCCAAGACTTGAGAAAAATATATCAAATGTTGCCTTGCGGTGCTAACTCCAGCCGTGATTTTGTTTCAGATGCCATGTGATGCTGAATGGTTCACTGTCCTAGACTTGTCACAAGTCTTGTTTTCGGTGCCTCTTCATGAGGATAGCCAATTTCTCTTTTTTTTCAAAATTTTAGATCAAGTATATTGTTGGTGTAGAATTACTCAAGGGTTTTCAGAGTCACCTTTCATATTCAATCAGATCTTGAAAAAGAATTTGGAGTCATTGGAATTGCCTTTCCAATTGACATTGGTACAGTACATCAATGGTTTGCTGATTGCATGCAAAACAAAGGAAGAGTGCAAGTTTGAAACGACTGCCTTACTGAACCATTTGGGAAATAATGGCCACAAAGTCTCCCCACTTAAATTGCAATACTGTCAGAAAGAAATTAAATACTTGGGTCACCAGATTGAGAAGGAATCAAGGAAAATATCACAGCCATACTACAGATGAAACCCCCAGCCACACAGAGAGATGTCAGGATGTTTTTTGGGATGGTAGGCTACTGTCGCCAATGGATTCCCAATTTTTCAGTCATTTCCAAACCACTGGGGAAGCTGACTCACAAAGAAGTCACTGATCCCCTAGTGTTAGATCAGGCTTGAATGAAAGCGTTTTCTAAACTGAGAGAGTCTGTGTAAAGCTCTGGCTTTACATGAGCATGATGCATTTTCTTTATCTGTCTTGACGCATGTCCACGGAGATGTAAATCACCCAGTGGCATATTTTTCCGCTACTTTAGACCCAGTTGCAGCAGCTTTACCAGGCTGCTTCCATGCAGTTGAAGCAGTTAGACAGAGCCTCGCACAGTGTGAAGGCATTGTGATGGGACACCCTTTGACAATTATGGTCCCTCACTCTGTCTCGTAGGATCTCATTATCCTAATGAGACTACTGGATTTTGAGCAGCAAGATCGTTCACAGTGTGGGGGACTAAGTCTGACCCACGGTGGAGGACCCTTGTCACTCTAAATCCGGGTTTTACTCCGGCTAACTAGCAGTGCCTCATCGCTCCCAAATGGGCAGCCGATCGCATGAAATCTTAGCACTTCCCAAGGAAGTCGTGGTCACTCACGTCACAACGGTTCTCTCATTCATAGTACTGTCTCATATATAAATGACAGAGGCAGTTTAAGTTTTAAAGATTGGTTTAATAAAACGACTGCATTTTAGATAGCAAAGCGTGAGCTGCAATAACCAGAACTACACAACACAGTAGGATTAAAATAGTAACAATGAGAGTGAAGCACAAGAATAAGGCTATCATAGTGCCACTAGATTATTTTCTCTCTAAGTTATGTTTCGAGCACAACATGTGAAGCTCTAAGCCTGCCTTTCATGTTCCCCGGGAGGACATCGACCCTCATACCTGAGCAAAGGCCTGTAATCTGCATCAGCATCTGCAACGGGCAGTCAGCATTTAGTTGGAGGCTCCTGGCCGGAATCTCCCTCTGACGTGTACTAGGACTAGGAAGTGTTTTATAACTAACACGCAGATGTTCTAAGAAAATGTCCCTACGTAAGGATGTTTATTTTCTACGAATACTGGAGACTAAACTTTTACCACGTTTACCGGCAATGTACCAGACTGTAGCCTTGACTGAAGCACAGGGCGATCAAGAATGCATTATTTGAGAACACAGTGCTGAACTAAGCTAAACAGTGTGATAGAAGGAAATTAAAACAAGACCGTAAAACTGGTTATTGTAGAATAACAGTGCGAGGCTGAATAAAATGTACCTAGGGCAAAGTGAACAGCGGCCTAGTATGTTAAACTAATGTGCATGAAGCTATATTAAAAATGGCTACACTACAACTCCATTGAGGTTTTAGTTACAAGAACAAAAACCCAGTACTTAACAGGTGCCAGATTGACTCACTACGAGACAAGCATTTTACAAGCACCTAATGTGTCATTGAAAAGATGTACAGTGCTCAACCCGGCAACTTTACTTCTGAATGAAAATGTTGAAATTGAAAACTTGGAAGGCATTGAGCATGATTGTCTGGAAGTAACTGATTTGTGTACAAAACCGAGACCTGATATCAGAGACACCCAGTTGGAAGGGAATGACCAAATTATCTTTGTTGATGGTTCCTGTCTAAGAGACAATACAGGAGTACTGAGAGCAGGATATGCTGTGTGCACAATTTCTGGTATACTGGAAGCGGCCTGGCTTTGAGTAGTATACTCTGCACAAGTAACGGAACTTGTAGCCCTTAGTAGAGCGTGCCATGTTTCTGCTGAGCATAAAGTTACCATCTATACTGACAGCCAGTTATGGATTTGGAAAAGTGCATGACTTTGGCCAGTTGTGCTTACAGAGAGGCTTCATTACCTCTTCTGGTTCACCAGTAAGAAATGGTGAGAGAAGTCGAGAATTGTTGCAAGCTAACCAAATGCCTGAAAAGATTGCTGTGGTGAAATACAGTGCACATCTTTATTTGCGAGATTTAGTGTCAATTGGAAATGGATATGTGGATCAAGTCACAAGGCTTTGCGCATTGAACTGTATATCGTTCAAGGATAAGTGAAAATTGTTACCTAAAGAAGATGAAAAATGTCCAAGTTATGCATTACATATAATAGATACATTGGAAGAATTGAGAACACTGCAGAATAATGTTGACAGGGAGGAAAAACGATCATGGAGCAAACTGAAATGTGTACAACAACAGGATGAATTGTGGGTTTCAGAAGAGGATCAATTGGTTTTACCGAACACTTTGTTTACTCAAATGGCTCGGTTTTATCATGGCCAAGCACAAGTTGGGAGGGATGCATTGATTCGCCTTTTCAAACACAATTGGTTCAATCCGAGGTTTAGACAAGTTGCTGAAGCAGTTTACCATCGTTGTGTCATACAAATGAACAAGGGAAAAGGGACTGTGGTTAATTAGAGCCACACTGCAATAGCAGGAGGTCCATTCAGCAGAATGCAAATGGATTTTATTGAGATGCCTGTGTGTGGAGGTTTGAGATATGTGTTGCTGAATGTCTGCATTTTTAGTAATTGGATCGAAGCGTACCCTTCACAAAGAAATGACAGACTCACAGTAGCTACCCTCCTATTTAGGGAACTGATACCATGTTTTAGGTTTCCGATCTCTTTAGAATGAGATAGAAGAAGTCACTTCAACAATGAAGTAGTGAAATTACTATGGGCAGCATTAAACATTGAGCAGAAATTGCATTGTAGTTACCACCCGAAACCATCAGGACTAGTGGAACAGATGAATGGTACCTTGAAATCAAGAACGGCGAAAATGTGTGCGACAACGAATTTAAAATGGCCTGACGCACTGCCTTTAGTTCTAATGACAATGGGAAACACACCTGACAGGAAGTCAGAATTGTCACCCCACAAGGTCCTCATGGGCAGAGCAATGAGGTTGCCAGTGGTTCTTGTAAATGATCGTGTGAACATAACAGATGATATGGTGTTGGACTAATGCAAATGTCTGGCTGATGTGGTTTGCTGTTTCTCTCAGCAGGTGGAAGCCACCACATTGCCACTAATCCAAGATCCAGGACACAACCTGGGAGCTGGTGACTGGGTTGTGGTCCGAAAACACGTGAGAAAGACATGTTTGGAACATCTGTGGAAAGGCCACTTCCAGGTAGTTTTGATCATTACCACAGCTGTGAAGTTTGCTGGAGTTTCAAACTGGATACTTGCAAGCCATATGTGGAAAGTGCCATGTCCTCTGGACAATGAGGAGGAGTTGTTGAGAGTTCCAACAATGATGAGAGCAAGCATCAGAACTGGAAAGAGAAGAAGGAGGAACTGAGACCGGTTCTGTGCACATTGATTCCTGCCATTCCTGTAAGAGATGAAGGAGAAGACCGCCCAGGAGAATGACAGTGAGCCAGTCCCAACAGAGACACAGGAGAGTCTCCCAGAAGTTGATGATTTGAAGAGCCAAACAGAGCAAACGCCAGACCTCGAGGGGGAAGGAGTTGAGGCGGATCAAAGTCAATGTGGTCTGACTCCTCCTGAACCAGTCTCGGGCCCATCAAGAGAAAATCCTGCAGAACAAGAAGTTTCAAGTTCAACGCTGAAAAGAGCATTGACCAAGGGTCCATAGAAAGCCAATAAGTGGCTGGAGTCACAAGCGAAGAGAAAAGAAGAGGTTGTTGTGACAGCAATTGAGGAAGAAGTAGAAACAACAAGGAGAGATCTGAGTGAAGGAGAATTGAATGGAGATCGAAAATTTTAAAGAAAGAGAATTGCAAGTCGAAGGTACGCAGGTCCTGAATGGGCGTATGCAACAAAAAGGTAATGGCAAAGAGTATTTTTGTCTTTTTGTTTTGATCAATATATTCCAGGTCAATATTTTGGCACTTGAAGAAAATCACTGAATTATTGAGACAAATTGAGAAAGTAGGATCTCAAGGCACTGAGGGGGGGAGGTGGAGGGGGTGCTGCTACTGCTCGAACAGCCATGTCTTGAGGTGTCTCGTGAAGGTTAGTATGTTCTGTGTCTGTCGCAGGTGGACAGGGAGAGTGTTCCACGTCTTGGCAGCGAGGTGGGAGAATGATCTACCACTGGTGGTCGTTCTGCGGATGCGTGGGACTGTGGCAAGAAAGAGAGACCGTTAAAAGTAACTGGAAAAGTCTTTTGAAAACCTGATTTGACAAGAAAACTGGATTTGACAAACTGCTAAACCAATTTTTGACAAAGGATCCTGAAAGTGAGATTGAAAGCTGTAAGTGACTTCCGAAAGAAGATTGAGGATTTTGTTTGGATTTTTGCTTCAGAGTTTCTAAATTTTCTCTTCTACTTTCTGATTCTTTACAGATCATGAGTAACATTAGCCAGCAGGGTAGGAAGAACGGGTGCTGTAAATACGTGAATATTGGTTTGGCAATTGTGTGTGTGATATTCTGTCTGATATTGATTCTGGGTATGACTGTTCTTGACAAGAGTAAAGCCAACCATGCTTCAGCTTTAGAGACAAGTACTGCATTAACTGTGATAGAGGAATTGAGCTTAGATGAGAAGCATTTACACGTAAACAACGCCCAAGGGGAACTTTCTTCTAATGTCTTCTATTGCTTATTGAGTGAGTTTGTTGAGACGATGGATGCGAGGAATTGTTATGTGTGTACGCAGATTCCTTCATCAGTCGAAGAAGTTACCGATCATATTTTGCCCCTCACTTATGAGATACGTTGTAGTCTACTACTAACAAGATTCTATAACCAGGAGTACATCCAGTATTTCTACTCCAACCATGACGTTGTGTTTTCGTTTGTCCCCATAATTAGATATTTGAGTAGAGTAGTTAAACAGAATGACAGAGTATTAGTAAGGGGTTTCTTTGAGCCTACATTAACTTTTGGCACAGCATTCGCGCACAAGAATAACCTGACATGCTTGCCTACACCACTAGAAAAGAGCTTCTTAGATCAGACAGATAACAGGAGAAAGGCATTAAAGGAGAAGTTAGAAAAGGGCTTAGATAAAAGGACTTTTAGAAATGATTACGCTTTTAGTGAAATAAGAACACAAGGGAAATTAGATTTAGGTGTGCAACACATAGGAATGCTTTGTGTATATAGAACTAAATCTACACTGGCACTTTATTTGTGAGAACGAGTGAATGTAGACGTACTTTTGTTTCAGAGTAAATGGACATTTATGTTGGATGGAGAGGATCCAGCAATTCCTGGTATATATTACATTTGTGGACCTAATGCTTATTACCGTCTTCCAAGAGGATGGTATGGCATATGCTATTTGGGGATAGTTTTCCCAAAGATATTAGAACTTGATGACTTGAAAAGATTTCCAAAAATGACTGCGTTACATCACCTTAAGCAAAAGAGAGAGTCTCCTTCTGGTATGGTGGGAGATATATTTGGAGCAATGATTCCTTCAGTAGGACTTGTTCTGAATTCTATAAAGATTTGAAAGTTGTCTACTATTGTGGATCACATGTTGACAAATTTTTCAGGAGCCCTGATTCTAATAGATACGGAATTGGCTGCGAAACAATCTACAGTATGACTCTTCAGAACCGCCTTGCGGAAGACATTCTTTTAGCAAAATATGGTGGAGTTTGCAAAGTGCTTATTTCAAGGCATTGCTGTTCTTATATTCCTGACAATAGTAAGGAAATTAGCAGCTTAGGGCCATATGTACGAACACATTTTCCCATAGACATAGAATGGATAAAACCCTTTGCTACATCTGGCCCTTACTTACTAATCTGACTAATGAAAGTGCTGATATAAAATATTTGAAAGAATCAGGTGTTTGGGAGAAAGTTGGCAAAGGATTTGTGTCAATGGGGAATTGGCTCAGCAACATTGGGAAAGGGATATTATTGCGAGTAATTCAAGGGATATTGATTATTGTGATTTGCATCACTGGAGCTTGATAATATGTAAATTGTGCAGGACGATTAAATTGAAGGAAATGAAAAATGATCAGAGGAGGGAAGAAATGAAAAGGGAAAATATGTTAAGGGTAAATTCGAAAAATGAACAAAGATTAAGAGGGATCGAAATGACAAACTTTTAGCTGAAGCAAAAAATTTGTGTGGAAAGATTAAGGTGGTCATTATGAAATTGGCAGTGATTGTTAAAGTGGTGTTAATACTTCCAGAAAGCTCACAGTAATTACTGCCAAATTAAGACCATGGCGGTGATAACTCCCATAGACAGCTAATGTACCACACTATCCGCCAGGGCGTTAAAACCACGCACCACAGCGGTAGCCATCAACAGCCAGACAGAAGACAAGGTACCGCTCACCATATTATGACACTGCAAACTGCCACGATTTCCAGGGTGATACCAACGCCATCAAAAGCCTGGTGGAAACACATCACAGAAGACCAAAGACTCACCAACAGAGAGACTGACAAGATCAACGCTTCCATGGAACCGGAACTGCAAGTCTTCCCGATGCTGTTCTATGCCATGCTCCACCTGGAACAACAACGTTGTCAAAGACGACGACAGTGAGTACAGCCGCCCAACACACAAGGGAGGAAAAGGAGAGTGACATACACATGAATGACACACCCCAGGCACACACACACCATACACACAACCAGCTGCAGATGTAAACCAATGGCACAGGGCATACAACATAATAATGAAAGGACTACAGGTCGGCAGTACTGAAATTGTAATAATAAGGCAACATCCAACATATGAACCAATTTTACAACAAAGATACATAAGCATTTGTCAAGAAAGGGTCAATGCCCAGTCCAAAGTACACAAAGCCCACATGGCCACAGGGCACAGTCCAAGCCCCAACTTGATCCTGACTAAGGGGGTTATTACAACTTTGGAGGAGGTGTTAATCCGTCCCAAAAGTGACGGTATAGTGACGGATATACCACCAGCCGTATTACGAGTCCATTATATCCTATGGAACTCGTAATACGGCTGGTGGTATATCCGTCACTTTACCGTCACTTTTGGGACGGATTAACACCTCCTCCAAAGTTGTAAAAACCCCCTAAGTCCGCACAAAACTGTGCAGGGGCAATATCTCAGAAGTGGACCGGCACTTTTGGGGGAAGGGGGTTGGAGGGCACCTCAGCTGAAGACAGAAACTTGCCCACTGCTTGTGGAGGGGGCTCCATGCCCATTTTCCAATGCTGGGGAGTGCATGGTCACAGTCTCTGAGGTGGGGAACTTGCCCACTGCTTCTGGAGGGGGCTCCATGCCCATTCCCCAATGCAGGAGAGTGCAAGGTCACAGTCTCTGTGGAGGGGAACTTGCCTACCTCTTCTGGAGGGGGCTTCATCCCCATTTCCTAATGCTGGGGAGTGCAAGGTCACAGTCTCTGAGGTGGGGAACTTGCCCACTGCTTCTGGAGGGGGCTCCATGCCCATTTCCCAATGCTAAGGGAGGTGCAAGGTCAAGGTCTCTGAGGTGGGGAAGTTTCCCCCTGCTTCTGGAGGGGGCTCCATGCCCATTTCCCAATGCTGGAGAATGCAAGGTCACAGTCTCTGAGGTGGGGAACTTGCCTACTGCTTCTGGAGGGGGGTCCATGCCCATTTTCGAATGCTGGAGAGTACAAGGTCACAGTCTCTGAGGTAGGGAACTTACCCACTGCTTCTGGAGGGGGCTCCATGCCCATTTCCCAATGTAGGGATTGCAAGGTCACAGTCTCTGAGGTGGGGAACATGGCCACTGCTTCTGGAGGGTACTCCTAGTACAACAGTCACTGGAGGGTGGCTTACACGCCCTCTGCTGGAGGTGAGGGCTGCATTGTCTAAGTTGGGGGAGGTGTCTCCTGGGCAGCCTCTGCTGGAGATGTGGGCTCCATTATCTCTGCTGGGAGAGGTGTCTCCTGGGCAGCATCTGCTCGAGATGTGGGCTGCATTGTCTCAGCTGGGGAGTTGTCTCCTGGGCAGCCTCTGCTGGAGGTGGGGGCTGCTGTGTCCCAGCTGGGGGAGGTGTCTCCTGGGCAGCCTCTGCTGGAAGTGAGGGCTGCTGTGTCCCGGCTGGAGGTGAGGGCTTCTTGCTTGTCATTGGTGGTTGAGTGGGACCCGCTGCTGTCATTGGTGGTTGAATGGGAACTTTTTCTGTCATTGGTGGTTGAGTGGGAACCTCTTCTGTCATTGGTGGTTGAGTGGGAACCTTTTCTGTCATCGGTGGTTGAGTGGGAAGCTCTTTTGTCATTGGGGGTTGAGTGGGAACCTTTTCTGTCATTGGTGGTTGAGTGGGAACCTCTTCTGTCATTGGTGGTTGAGTGGGAATCTTACCCCTCCTGGCTAGTGGAGTGGGATCCTTCCCTTTTCTGGCAGGTGCAGTGGGATCCTTCCCTTTCCTGGCTGGTGGAGTCGGATCCTTCTCTTTCCTGGCTGGTGGAGTGGGATCCTTCCCTTTCCTGGCTGGTGGAGTGGGATCCTTCACTGTCCTGCCTCCACAACTAGAAGGTGCCTCCACTGTCCCTGTGGACTGTTTGGCTGAGGTGCTGGGCTGTGTCGTTGGGACCATGCTCTTACGGGCAGGAATGGCGGTAGGGGGAGGGAAGAGGTCAAGTTCGCCAAGGAAAAGCTTCTTAGGGACACTGAGCAGGATGAGGGAAGAGGGACGGGAGTGGAGGTTGAGGGAGTGCTTGTTGGAGAAGTATGTCCGCTGGACTTGGGTGCAGGTGCATGGGCAGTGTGCTGATGTCAAACTGCATTTCTTAGGTGACTTATAAATTGGCTGTTTAGAGAATTAAATTGTGATTTTCCACTGTGCTGACCAAGTGCTCGTAGATGAAATTCTTGCTCATGGGAACTGCTTGTTAGAAGATGTTGTACTACCTAGGGATACAATGTATAGTGTAGTATATGTAAGAATGACCTTCCCAGGAGAAGACAATGGATGCACTGACTAGAGAATAAGCTGCAACAACATTGATACCTGACAAGCCAAATGATGGGAACAGAAGAAGAGGACCCAGTCATCGACATGTGAACCGTATACTAGAAAACTTTTAGATTTGGGGTTTTATTTTAATTGGACTAACTGCAAACATGCAATTCTTTGGCCAATAAGGACGTGGGAAGTAGGTTTAGGAAATCTAACTTAGTCGGATTGTACTGGGAGGAGAGAGACCATTCTGCAATATTCTTAACTGATTTGAGTGCTTAGTTGTATTCTTTTCCGAACTGCATGAAGAGACTTTGCTTTTCCTGAACTTTAATGCTAAATCCTGAATCCTTGCTAACCAAACCGATGCCCAATTGATGAAGACTGTCACAGCTTGCTGAACCATACTGAGGCAAGGTATAAGACGATGTTACTGATTGTTATGTCTATTTGCTTTTGTCCCTAGATACCAACTGCTGATTTTGATGCAGCCTTACTTAGATGCTTTTCCAAATTTCTGTTGACTAAATTGTTTTGCACGAAGTCCAAACATGCTATTCTAATCAGAAGGTTGGTTAGGGAATTCACTCATGATGCTCGCTACATGTAAGAACAGTTGATGTCTTTTCTTTGCTGAATCTAAATGTATGTTATTTCGTTTGCGCAGTTATTCTTGCTATTGATTTGTGTTGTAACCTTAGAATGTGTAGTTGTTCAAGCTTTGATTAGATCATGTTTCAGGCAGCCAGTATTGTTTCTGTATGTTTATCATTTGATTTTGAGATTAAGTTACGTAACATTAGCATTCTTAATATAGGGAAATAAACATTCTAACTTCTACAGAAAGGTGTGGTTATTAATGGCCGCGAGGTCATGGTGTGTGGAAATTAATGACTCCTATTGATTATTGATGTCATTGGTTGTTATTGCTGTTGATTTGTATTGGTAAGGGGTTACATGGTGGGAACTACTTGAAGCGCAGTCAAAAGGTTCATCGGCCTATACGCGTTTCCTTGTAAGTTTACTTAATAAGGTCTGATGCGCTAACATAGCCCCTGGTGTGATTTTGGTTTGAACATATTTTGTGAGTGTCCAGGACACAAGTGACTCCGGATGCTTGTGCAGCTGTTTCTGAAATACGGCCACACAGTCGACATTTTACAACTACAAAATTTCAAGAAGCATTTTTGCGACTACAACATTTTAAGAAGGATTTTTGCAACTACAAAATTTCAAGAAGAATGTTTATCATTTGCAAGGGACTGTGGCCCCATGTAAACGTGTCGACACCTTCGCCCACCCACCGCTGAATGCCTGGCAAGGGTAAAGGGTTAGACAAGCTCACTGTAGGCACACAGATTTTGAGTAAGAAATGGCAGACATTTGCTGCGCCCCCTCAGGGTAGCTTTTTTCAAGTGGACACATAAAACCAGGGATCCCTTTAGATCACCTCTTGCTGCCAGCTGCAGTCACACAAGACAATCACCTGTAGACCTGGTAACTCACCTGGAGCTGCTGTATGTCACATGATATTGGCACTCTTCACACAGTCTCCAGTGAGGGGCATCTATTACACAGTGAATGCAAATTGATCAGGAATTCCATTCACAGAGTTGGTTTCCTGAAAGAATGTGAAGGCTCTGCAAAGTTAAATTCCCCTGTTAGTTTGTAAAACCTACTCAGGTCATGAAAGCTATTGTTTTGTGGTGGGTAGGAGTGGTTACCTTAACAGTGAGAGGCACAAAGCCCACCCTGTATTTTTATCTATAGGGGCATTCATGCAGAGAGGACACTACCTCTTTTTTAGGTCTGGAGTTAACCAGATTTGACTAAAATATCTATAATAGACTTACATTTAGGGGGGTTCAGCCACCTCTCCTCATCCAGTGGTCTGTTGTGTCATTCACATGTTGCTTCTACCCACTACAGCAGATAGCATAGTGCAGTGGGTCAACCCACATAAGCCTCTGATTAATTTCACTTTTAGTGACTTCATTTTGGTCTCCCTTAAAGAACACATCCACACACAAGCTACTTCCCTTCAGTGCCAGTGTTTTTGTTTTTACTTTATATTTACCTTAGTGTTGTCTTTTTGCCTAGAGCCTGGGGTGATAGCAGAACACTTCTGATGCACATTTGATCTTTATCAGATCAAATCTCCTGCCAGTCCTACAGTAAATTCCTTTGCAGTGTTTGGTTTTTCTGACTGCTGCAATTTCACAGTATACCATATCAGATTGTGTCCATTTGAAACTGTTGTGTATTGTTATTCATTCTTTCTTTCTTTCTTTCTTTCTTTCTTTCTTTCTTTCTTTCTTTCTTTCTTTCTTTCTTTCTTTCTTTCTTTCTTTCTTTCCTTCTTCTCTTTCTTTCTTTTTTGTGTTTCCATAGAAATTCAGCGGTTACACCTATAGTTATTTCAAGTAACCATAAGTCACGTCCTATGGTCAATCAATCAATCAATCACTGCATGTCTAAAGTGCGCTACATACCCATGAGGGTCTCAAGGTGCTGGGGGGGGGCGCTACTAATCGAAGAGCCAGGTCTTGAGAAGTCTTCTGAAGGCCAGCAGGTCCTGAGTCTGTCGTAGGTTGGTAGGGAGAGTGTTCCAGGTCTTGGTGGCGAGGTAGGAGAAGGATCTGCCACCGGTGGTGGTTTCCCGGATACGGGGAATTGTGGCAAGGTTGGCTGAGCGGAGGCTTCGGGTGGGGGTGTGGAAGCTGAGTCGGTTTTTGAGGTATGTAGGTCCGGTGTTGTGTAGTGTTTTGTGTGCGTGGGTGAGGAGTTTGAAGGTGATCCTCTTGTCAATGGGGAGCCAGTGAAGGCCTCTTAGGTGGGGTGTAATGTGGCTGCGTCGGGGAACGTCGAGGATTAGTCATGCCGAGGTGTTCTGGATTCGTTGGAGTCGTCTCAGGAGCTTGGTTGTTGTTCCTGAATAGAGGGCATTCCCGTAGTCGAGTCTGCTGGTAATGAGGCCCTGGGTGACGGTTTTCCTCGTGTCAGGGGGAATCCATTTGAAGATCCTGCGGAGCATCCGCAGGGTGTTGAAGCATGACGCGGAGACAGCGTTGACTTGCCTGGTCATGGAGAGGGTGGAGTCGAGGATGACCCCCAGGTTGCGAGCGTGGTCTGTGGGTTCTGGGGATGTGCCTAGCGATGTGGGCCACCAAGAGTCGTCCCAGGCGGATGGGGTGGGTCCGAGAATGAGGACCTCAGTTTTTTCTAAGTTCAGCTTCAGTCTGCTGTCCTTCATCCAGTCGGCTACGGCCTTCATTCTTCTGTGGAGGTTGGCTTTGGCGGTGTGGGGGTCTTCGTGAAGGATATGATCAGTTGGGTGTTGTCGGCGTAGGAGATGATGTTGAGGTTATGTTGTCGTGCGACGTGGGCGAGCGGTGCCATGTAGATATAACAGCGTCGGGCTGAGAGAGGACACCTTTTTGAACGGAAGGGTGGGAGGCGGACGCTCTGGGTTCTGCCGGAGAGGAAGGATGTGGTCCAGGCCAGGGCCTTCTCTTGGATTCCGGCGTCATGGAGGCGTGCTGATAGGGTGCGGTGGCAGACTGTGTCAAAGGCTGCTGGTAGGTCCAGGAGGATGAGGGCGGCTGTTTCTCCTTTGTCCATCAGGATCCTGATGTCGTCAGTGGCGGCGATGAGGGCGATCTCGGTGCTGTGGTTGCTGCGGAAGCCGGATTGGGAAGGGTCCAGGATGTTGCTGTCTTCAAGGTAGCGGGTTAGCTGTTTGTTGACAATCTTCTCTGTCACTTTTGCCGGGAACGGGAGCAGGGAGATGGGCCAGACGTTTTTGAGGTCTTTGGGGTCCGCCTTGGGCTTCTTCAGAAGGGTGTTGATCTCGGCGTGCTTTCAGCTTTCCGGGAAGGTTGCTGTCTCGAAGGAACTGTTGATTGTTTTCCGGAGGTAGGGCACAATGGTTGTGCTGGCTTTGTTGAAGACTTGGTGAGGGCAGGGGTCGGATGGGGATCCGGAGTGGATGGAGTACATGGTTTTGATGGTGTCTTCGTCGCTGACGTAGGACCAGGTGGTCAGGCGGCTGGTGCGGGTGGTGGTCGCAGTGGTGATGGTCTCGGTGGTGGGTGCGGGGGTGTCAGAGTTGAAGCTGTCGTGGATGTCAGTGATCTTGCGGTGAAAGAAGGTGGCCAGGGAGTCGCACAGGTCTTGTGATGGTGGGATGTCGTCGGTGTTGGAGCTGGGGTTGGAGAGTTCTTTCACGACGCTGAAGAGCTCTTTGGTGTTGTGTGCGTTGTTGTCTAAGCGGTCCTTGAAGGCAGTCCTCTTGGCAGTCCTGATGGTAGCTATAACTCGCGTCCTCACCACACACCGCTAATTATAGGAGATATTCCATTGCTCATGACATCTTCTGTGACATCATTGATAATATCACTAACATTTGCATTAAAATTATTGATGAGAAAACTATGCATGGCGGTGGCGTGAGTTATAGTTACCTTAGGGCATGAGTTATAGTTACTTGAAATAACTATAACTACTTCTATGATTTTGTACGAGTAAATTCAGAACCTAACTATAACAATCCTGTAAACTTAGTTTTTTAAAATGTATATATCAATTATTATAAATATATCTATATCTATCTCTATCTCTCTCTCTCTCTCTCTCTCTCTCTCTCTATATCTATATATATATATATATATATATATATATATGAAATGCTGAATTCCAGCCTCTTAATGGCGGCGAGTCCACGGCAGGGTAGCGAGCCCTTTCATATCCCAACAACGCATTGCCAAAAACACACGAGCAACCTCTGCATTAAAAACGTACCGTGACTCCTATCTCACCAGCGTGTTTATTTAAAGTACAGCAAAGAAAAGTCCTGACGTGTTTCGGAGCCTCCGCTCCTTGCTCACAGGCTACAAATGTGCCATTACGATTCAGTGATTAAATAAAACGCATTCTTACATTCTCAATGGAGACATAGACAATGGACTAACAAAACTTTCTTCTATTGTATGTAATCTTTTCGGCCATCTTTGAATGTACTGTGATCTCATTGTTTGTAACTCAGCATTCTATACAAAACAGCATAGCTGTCATTGTTTGCATTTCATAATAATTATTAATTTAGAAAATCTACTAATTAATTACTTTAAATAAAACGACTCCAATTTAAACCAAAAATAATGCAATAATATCACTCAATATTCATGCTAAGGGTCGCACTGCCATCATGAGATCCCCTATAATGGTGCCTTTGAAATGCTCAATAAACAAGCTAGAACGAGGCACCCATGAAGGCCTGTCAGGGCTAGCTTTACCATTGGTTACACCCAGTGTAACAATCTTTGCTGGCACCACCATTCTCCAGTGACATCCTTCTCCAATGAGTTCTTCATTACCACCCTACAATGATGTCAATCATTTCTCCATAGCCTCTCTCTCGCACTCATGAAATTCCTTTTATATCACTCCTCATATCAATGTAGGGAGTCGGTGTGCTTTGTTTCACACATGTGTACTATACAGAAACAATGAATGAATGTATAAATCAATGTAATGCAGTAGTGGTAAAGACGTATTAATGGTTAATTTAACATTAATGAATTAAGGCACCACGTGACTTGTGAAGCATTAGAAAATCTAAATCATATTGAAAAGCACACATAATGACCTCATTTGAGTAGCAAACCTTGCCTGTGGGGTGTAGTGAGCTACCTGTGTTGCCACTATCTCTTGCAGCACCTCGGGGCCCACTGAGCACAGGCGCACAGGATTAAAAACGAAGCACAACAAAAGAAAAAGACTGCAGTGCAGGGCTTCGGCAAAACAGAGTGTGGGCAATCCACTCAAGAGGCCTGACAAACATGTTTTTGAATTTAAAATGCCTTATTGACTACATTGACACTGACAATGCAATGTTCAACAATACAATGATCGCTTTTAATTATTAATACTGTTCTTAGTTAATTCAGTAATGGTACAGTGTTGGTCCATGACATGTAGGAGCTTTTACTAATGTGGTGGCACACTGCTAGAGCCAGTTATCCTGCCTTATTTATAATTATACCCCCTTTTATTGTGAAGTTGCAGAATAATGTGATACTAGGGTGTCGCTAATGGTGTTTCCAACTACCTGATGATTATATTTGTAATATACTGTGTAGTATTTCTTAGATTATGTTTAATACAATTATTTTCCTTTTCGAAGCACTAAGCAGTGACTGGATAATAATGTATTGATTGTTTTGTGGCACACCAGCGAGCTGGGGTTACCAGCCCACACCACCTCCCTTTGTAGGCCTTGGGGTGCTCTGCTTTGCTACCCTGAGAGTCTAGTGCTTCACTCAGGTACATGGTTCCCATTAAAAAGACTATTGCGAACCTTCTTCTTGCAAAGGACCACATCCTTCCAAACTAATAACCCGATTTTTCACAGGGTCATTTTGGTCAGTACTTAGACTTTCACTGAACATGTGGTCTGAAACCTCTTTATTATGCATTTTGTGTCATCAGCGAGAGAGATCAGGAAGACTTTTCCATATTCGTCATCTTTGACAAACAATGCAGCAAGTTTCTGCTTATCGGATCTATAATGCTTATCAATATCCTTGTCAGCTACCGTGGGTGGAGTCCCCTTCATTGGAGTGAAGATAGAAGAAACCCACCCAAGCCAACTGGATGACTCCTCCCACAACTTCTGATGCTGTTCATTCAGAACCCCAGATCCGCTGGCAAACCTCCCAGAATTCAAGTTGGGCAAATACATCTCTTGAAGCAATAACAGAAGTGGCTCACCATAAAAGGCATTTTCAGGTGTCAACGAGTAGATTCTCAGTTTCACGCTGACAGGTTGTAAGTATGTATTTCCTAATCCATGGCAACATACTTAGATCCTTTATTTGCTTTCCTAATCCATGCCGCTCTTGGGTTACCAAAGACGTCTTGCCAACTTAAGCCCTTTTAGTGATGATATCTTTAAAGTCGTGCCAATGGCCAGAACCACAGACTACAAAAACACAACTGTTTAAATACATTATCGTTTGTGCAGTAACAGAAGACAAATACCAACAAACTAATCTTCAGTGTGCTGTAAATAAAACTAACATAAAAATATATATTTACCCAGCTGGCAGAGTTCCTGTGAATTATCGGCCTCCAAACCACTGTAAGACTGGTTTTGTTGTCAATGCTGGTGTGAAAATAACCTTGCCTGTAGTGTTTAATGCCATGCTCAGGGCTTCTCATGCAGGAGAAGTATCCATGCTGCATCCCATGGATGTTCAGGATGGTTGTACATGATAGGTTGGATTCTTCTGGCAAGATCGGGCATGCCAGAGCACCTCAGTGTTACGCCAGAGAGCAATTATTATATTTGCTCTCATGTATACATCTCAGGGAGGAAACGTTCATCTGCAATTACAATTTCTGATCATGTGCTAAAACGCATCTGTAAAGCGCTTAGACTCAGTGGCGGCTGGTGAAGTTTGTGAGTGGTGGGGCTGGTCTTGGTCAGGTTGGGGGAGGGAGACATTAGGGGTGCAGGGCATATTTTTTGGGGGAGTTTGTCACCAATTCCTGTGCACATTTTATTTAACATAAATGGGAACTTAACTCCTCTAATTCACCTCAGTAGAAAGCTCCAGTTATTAAAATGCTCCTGAAGTGGTGGCAAGAGCAGAAGTCAGCACTCTACATAACACCTAAATCAATAAATAAATGCATTTATTTAATACGGTGGTGATTTGATGATATCCTTTTGGATTTAGATGACTTCCTAATACTAACTGAAGTTTATAGGCAGAAGTCTCGTGAAAATTGTATTCCCTGCCAATCACAAACACTTCCTCTACCACATGTACAGAGCTTTTAATCCAAGATTTCACAAATCATACAAACGGTAAGGTAGGAATTGGGCAGCCTAACATAAAAAATATGTTTTTGAGATGATTCTCAGATTTATGCTCCCAAGGGTGCTACTGACAGAGCTGAGGTCCCAGAACTCTGAATCAAGTGTATTTAAAGCTCCCTTTAAGCTCCTCAGTGTGGGCCATTTGACTGAAGCTCTTCTGGTTCTTGGCTGCTGCCTTCCTTGTTATCGACCCCAACGAGTATAAATGATGAGTCGCAGGACTGATGGAAAAAGGCTGTAGTCCCATTTCCAGCAACCTGCCAGGTACGTCCATTCTAGACTGGTTATTCTTGCTTGATAATGCACTTAGGGGCATATTTATACTCCGTTTGCGCCGGAATTGCGTCATTTTTTTTGACGCAATTTCGACGCAAAACTAACTCCATATTTATACTTTGGCGTTAGACGCGTCTAGCGCCAAAGTCCATGGAGTTTGCGTCATTTTTTAGCGTGGACACCTACTTTGCGTTAATGAGATGCAAGGTAGGCGTTCACGTCTAAAAAATCGACTCCGAGGCATGTGCGTCGGATTTATACTCCTGGGCAAAATTCACGCCCGGGAGTGGGCGGCTCAAAAAAAATGACGTACGGCCGCTTTTGCGCCGTTTTTTTGCGCCTGCAAAAGGCAGGCGTTAAGGGACCTGTGGGCTCTGAAGGAGCCCAGAGGTGCCCTCCCATGCCCCCAGGGACACCCCCTGTCACCCTTGCCCACCCCAGGAGGACACCCAAGGCGGGAGGGACCCATCCCAGGGACATTAAGGTAAGTTCAGGTAAGTGTTTTTTTTCATTTTTTTTTGTGGCATAGGGGGGCCTGATTTGTGCCCCCCTACATGCCACTATGCCCAATGACCATGCCCAGGGGACATAAGTCCCCTGGGCATGGCCATTGGGCAAGGGGGCATGACTCCTGTCTTTGCTAAGACAGGAGTCATTTCTATGGGGGTTGGGAGTAAAAAAAAATGGCGCAAATCGGGTTGAGGCGAAAAAATTGCCTCAACCTCACTTGCCCCATTTCTTGACGCCCAAGCCCCATATCCCCCTACGCCGGCTCTGCCTGGTGTACGTCGTTTTTTTACACGCACACCAGGCAGCGCCGGCGGCTAACGCCGGCTAACGTCATTGATTAAATACGGCGCCCGCATGGCGCTTCAGAATGGCGTTATACGGCGCTAATTTTTTTGACGCAAAACTGCGTTAGCGCAGTTTTGCGTCAAAAAGTATAAATATGGCCCTGAGCATCATCACGACAGCATAGACAATAAACGAACCTCACTGTGATCACATTGTATACTTACGTCTTGCTTTTCCGGTATCGACGTGCTATTTAAAATAAAATAATAGATGCAACATTTTCTTAGACCAGAGAAAAAGAAAAAAAAAAAAAAAGGACGAACTCTTTACCACACTTTATTATGTTAAGCAACTATGGATGTATGTGATAAATTATTAGCAAATAGTCTTTAATTCACCTTCTGTACACATGTCATGCTACTGAAGCAAAGAGATCTGGGTACCGTGAAGGACAGTCTGGCTCAGAGCTCGGTAGCTGTTTTTATGAGCTTGCACTCTCTAAAATACATGCATTTAAGTTAGAATTGCTCGGAGTTAGTACATGAGCTCTAGACTGAAAAATTTGAAAACAGAGAGAGGTAATCACTACTCACTGTGTCCATACTTCGTTGTCTGCAGCTTATTTATAAACATGGCTCCAGCATTTGGCTGTAATTTCAAGAGCAAGTCCCACTAACAGCATTGTGACTTTAACAGGGGCTCATGTGCAGGCTGTCTTTGCAGGGGTAACTGCAGACATTAGAACATGACATAGGTCAATAGCAGCGAAGTCGAGCCCCTCGGTGAATCCTTCATGACACGAACTGCAGTGGGTAAAAGCAACACCTTGCCTTTTGCTCTTTATTCACCATGAGTCTAGTTCTAATACTGAAGAAGCACATCAGAATGAAATAATGGCATCCAGGTCCAGCATTAACTTGCACGTGGGAAGCAAGTCGAGTCTGCGCAGTATGTCTTAAGTCCTTTTGACAAACTGCGCAGACTCGATTTCCTGACTTCCTGCTTGCAGTATTTACCCCACCCTTTCCCAACTCGTCACAGGGTATGGACCCCATCCCACACCCTGTGACGAGTTATGAAAGGGTAGGGTGACAATGCTCTTCCTACCTGATTGATGTGGAGGCTTAGCACTACAGGGCTTGAGTATGAAACGCCCAGGGCTAACTTTACCCCCATGTCTTTGGGGGTTGAGACTGGCCCTCGATGCTAGGTCTTTGCCGAGCTGATGACCTCACAGGCCTCAGGGCTGTGAGACTGTTAGCCGGCAAATACTCTAGACTTTTGGGCCCACCCAGGGGAGCAAGTGTAGCAAAAGCACCATGACACACTAGTGTCATCATCACAGCAGGTACAACAGGCCCCAGTTCAAGAGAAACAAAAAAAGCAGCTATTATTGCTTTCTTTTTTACAGTAAATGTAGGGGGGCAGAGCCACTACACCCTTGCACAGAAACTGCCAATGCTTAGACTCTCAATCGCGATGGGTTCACAAACTTTGGGTGTAAAATCCTGTTGACGCTGATAGTGGCATGATTTATGCACAAAACAAGGATGGTTCCACCCCTAATTTGCAGCTGGAAAAATCTGATCCAAAACCATGGGTGCAAATGGACTGTTCGCATATGCACAAACTAGGAATAAACACATTTTCAGAGTGTTAATCACAGCAATTAATTTGTAAAAGAATAAGCAGCTGTGCCCAAAACTCTGCTCAGAAGTCCACAGCCGGTGCAATTAAATGTTAGCTCACTGAATACAAAGGCTTTGAAGTCTTAAATTCATTTTTTGCCTTTTAATTCTCTACCACATGCACCCTACCCCTTTATCTTACTCTTGCAAGGTTCTGCTTTCTTCCCTTTTGATATTTCCACTCTTTCTGTTCTTCCCTCTGTCTGCTTTGTGCATTTTTCCTCTCCTGGTTCTGTAAACGTTTGATATGGAAAAATAAGTGCTGGTCCTCAAATATATCCACCGGCTCAAATTAAGCACTGGTTAATCCTCATTCCTGTTTAATTGGGTGCAGATCTTGCACCTGCTTGTTTGTGGACAATACACAGTCACAAATTTGCGAGTGCTCAAATTGAATCTGAAAAATAAAAATCCACTGGGACTAGGGCTTCAGAATCTCAAATATGCTTTCAACATATGCAGGTTGGCCTTAATCCATATATTTTTGAACAGGCAATAAAGCATCTGGTGTAGAGGTAACGGCTCCTGACTTCTAATCTGATTAAAGGTAAAACTTTTTTATTCTGGCCCAACATATTCATACACAGTACACACAGAAGAAGTATTCAGAGATCAGTAACTGGTTGTCTGTAGAGTGTTTTAAGAGGGTGCCTAGTTCCATTATTTTTACATCTTACATAATGGTGCAAACATGTAAACTAATACAATCAGGGCTGTCATTTAGGGCTTCCCAGTGGTTGCAGTTGTGACCCCTAGCTTGCCCCTTGCCACCCCTGGCACTGCCTTTGGGACCCTTGCCTTAGAAATGGCAAAATTAGTGCAAGAACACAGGGGCTCCACATTCCTTATTGTCTGCCTGTTTTTCATTATACTAAAAGTGAATAATATTGTGTTATTCACTATTGGTGTAAAAACAAATGGAGCATACTTAGGACCTATGGTGGCAGCTGTGGTATGTAGGAATAGCGTTAAATATATGTTGTTTGCATGGTTGCGAATGAGAGTGTTTAAATGAGAGAGGTTGTGCGTATGTGTGAGAAAATATTTCTGTATGAGTAAGCACGTGTGTGTGAGTAAAAGTGAGTGAGAGCTAGGTGACAGACAGTGAGTGAAATTGTGTGAGTCCAAGGTCCAGATTTATTACTCTTTGACCAAAGCAATTTTGCACACAAGTTATTGCGCTGCTTTGCATCAAAGGGGGATGGCACTGACCATCAAACTTTACCTTATTCATTAGGTCCTCCCAGGGCTTCAGATGCCCCATAACCTTGGTAATGTTATTGATGATGTTTGTTTTCATGGAGGATATTCATGTTGCCTATGTGATAGGGTTACTCTGTTTGGGTGGAAGGGGTAGGTAATTATGTTAATTCTAGAGCTGGGTTTGTGCCCAAATACTTGGGTTTTCTTTCAAATATTAGCTTCTTTTGGGGTAAGGCTATTGTTCCCTATTAGATATCTACTAACTTCAAAAGATCATTATATAAAGAGTGCCCTGCAATAGTTCTTCCCTATTCATTTGAGGAGCTTAGACCTTGGTTAAGAGGATTCTGGAAGTACTTTCGATAGGAGGGCTTTTTCATTATATGAGCACTACCAAATACTTTTCGGAAAGTTAAGTGAGCCCAAAGCGGAACTTTCTTTAATCTGTGAAATGCTCTTCCGATCTGTGATCGGAAAAGATGCTGGCTTGTTCAGCAATACCAGATACCGCCAATACACCTGCATTTCTGGGTTCACATCCAGCGCGTGATGTTTTCACATTTGCCCCTTGCATGCACAATGGCACAGTCCTCCCATGGTACAGCCAGCACATATTCCTTACTGTTAGAAATGGGTTCATTGATTGGCAGTTAGGTTACCCCCTGTCCAAGCAAGTACTCTCACTCTAGTCAGGATGAAGGAGAATCACCCTCAGTTAACCCCCGCTCACCCCCTTGGTAGCCTAGCACAAGCAGGCAGGCTTAAGTTTAGAAGCAATGTGTAAAGTATTTGTACCAACACACACAGTAACTCATTAAAAACACTACAAAATGATACAACACTGGTTTAAAACAATAGTAATATTTATCTAAACAAAACAAGACCAAAACGACAAAAATCCAACATGCAGAAGTCAAGTTATTAATTTTAAAATCCTTTAGGCAACAGTGAGAACGTTGTTAGCTTACAAAGGTACCTGGGTAGCGTCAAAATAAAGCTGCACAGGCGAATGTGCATCGGTGAAGGCCAGCGATGTGTTGATTTCTCATTCGCAAGCGAGCGTGTGTGTCGTTCCTCCTCCGGTTGGGTCAGTGTGCATAGATTCTTCTCTCCCGCAAGAGAGCGATGCGTCGAACCAGAGAGGCACCTCGGGTCCAGGCTGGCTTTGCATTGATTTTCCGCACCCAGTGATGTTGTGTCGAAATCCGGTTGCACTGTGTCAAGAAACCACGCTGCGTGGGGGCTTGCTCCGTTAACAGCAGCTGCTGCAGGTTTTGTGTGTCGTTTCTCTGGCTGCGTTGCATCTATCTTCCAGCCGTGATGCAGGTGGAGCATTAATGTTAGCCGCGAGGCCGGCGGTGCATCGTTTTTTTGCAGCGAGGTGGGTGGTCTGTCAAAAGTTTACCTGCACAGCGATCTTTGCGTGGATTTCTGTCCTTTTCCACCAGTTCACCTTTCAAGGTCACAGAGACAGGCTAGGGCACCACGTGGCAGGCAGGACTCTCAGCAGAAAGCCAAGTGCTGGTAGAGAGAAGAAAAGTCTCTGTTGTTTTCAGGATCCTGCCTTGCCCATGCCAGGCCCCAGACACACAACAGAGGGTTGGAGACTGCATTGTGTGAGGGCAGGCACAGCCCTTTCAAGTGTAAGTGATCACTCAACCCAGATGGCCCATCAGGATATGCATGCCCTTTGTGTCACTGTCTAGAGGAGAGGTGCAACTGTCAAACTGACCCAGACAGAGAATCCACAAACAAGCAGAGTCACAGGATGGTTAAGCAAGAGAATGCCTACTTTCTAAAAGTGGCATTTTCAAACACACAATCTAAAAACCAACTTCACTAAAAGATGTATTTTTAAGTTGTGAATTCAGAGAGCCCAAACTCCACATGTCTATATGCTCCCAAAGGGAATTTGCACTTTAATCATATTTAAAGGCAGTCCCCATGTTAACCTATGAGAGAGATAGGCCTTGCAACAGTGAAAACCAAATTTAGCAGTATTTCACTGTCAGAACACGTAAAACACATAGGTACATGTCCCACCTTTAACATACACTGCACCCTGCTGAGGGGGCTACCTAGGGCCTACCTTAGATGTGCCTTACATGTATAAAAAGGGAAGGTTTAGGCCTGGCAAGTGGGTACACTTGCCAAGTCAAATTGGCAGTTTAAAACTGCACTCACAGACACTGTAGTGGCAGGTCTGTGCCATGTTTACAGGGCTACTAATGTTGGTGGCACAACCAGTGCTGCAGGTCCACTAGTAGCATTCTATTTACAGGCCCTGGGCACCTCTAGAGCACTTTACTGAGGACTTACTAGTGATTCATATATGTCAATCATGGATAAGCCAATGTTCATGTACAATTCATTCAGGGAACACTTACACTTTACCACTGGTCAGCAGTGGCAAACTGTCCAGAGCAAACAAAACAGTAAAAACAGAGTCCAGTACACAGAAACAACCTGGGAGGTAGAGGCAAAAAGTTAGGGGAGACCATGCCAATGATGCCAAGTCTAACACTTCCTGTACATGAGACTACTGTGTCAATGGACAATTGTGTGGGATGTATGAGATGTCAACACTCCGCTTTATTTCTGGCTTCCTCTTCAAGGCTACAGACAAAGCTTAAGGACATGTATTTGTTTTTGTGCATAAGTAATTGGATCCTGCAGTTGGGTCAGGTGCAATGGGAAGGGTAAAAGGATCATGTGAACCACCTCTTAGACCCCTCCTGCACTTACCAACATAGTGTCTCTCACCTTTTTGTGCTTTTCTTGAGTTGTATGTTACAGCTGACGCCTAGAATTGGGAAGAGGAACCTGACAGGCTCTCCACTAGGGGTGGATGAGAATTCTGCTCTGCTGGTGGAGTTTCCAGAGTTTTTCCCACTCTGCACAGAGTGCTAAAAAACTCTGCGATGCGGAACAGAGTTTTTTCTTTCGCGAGTCTCAGCAACGTTAAGTTGGCAAGAGTGAAAGAAATCTGTAAGTTGGTGAGCAACATTTCTGACCGAGGGTGGTGGCAGCAGGTCGCTACCACTCACATTGAGAAAGGTACCACTCGCATTGAGAAAGGTACCACTCGCATTAAGGCGCTGTGACTCGAGTGGAAAATCGACTTGAGCAGCAGAAAGAATTTAGCTCCTTCTGCGACTGTGAGTGATGCCTTTTGCACTGATTTTACACCACAGGACAAAGTCCTGATGCTGAATATCAGCGCAAACAGCCTTGCTTACCCAAAAACCATCGCTTGCAGAACTCCACGTAGCACAGCAGAGTTTTTCAGCAGTTCGCGGAGTTCTGTGTAGCAAAATTCTGTGAATTCTGCCCAGGGCTACTATCCACTAACTTTCTTTTCAAAGAACCCACTCAATCTGGTTTAAAATGAGCCAAACAGTACTGGCACTAAGGAAATCATTCCAGGGTGCTCCAACGACTGCCTGTTTAGATGTACTGTTCCCCTCCATTTGACACTGAATCACAGGAAGGGAACAAACAGAAAGAGATGCAGGCTGGCAAAAAGGCCCTCTGGCTACTCATTGAGTAGGAACAGCGAATTTGCATGCTGCAGATAAGTTACGAGGCAAACTACTATTGGCTAAAGTGTCAGAACTGAATGACAGCATCAGACACACAAAAATACTCTGGGCACTGTGGCAGGTGCAAAAGGCCTACCCATACTAGTCTATGCAGCAGTACATTTTTAAAGGAAACATGTTTTGTTAAGCAAATATTGCTTCTTGTCTAAGATAGATTGAAGCAGCTGGAGAAAGTCATCAGGCATCCAAGTCACACCGTTGACATTAACAATGTCATCATTTCTGTGTTCCAGGTGAGACAGGTCACTGGCGAGCAGTGGAGGTGCCATTATTCTGAGTGCAAAGACATTCTGAAATGGCAGCCGACGTCTCTACCCCGACACTTGCTGTTAGCTGCACCATCAGTGTTTAGGTTTCGGCCTGACACATCCCGCCTGAAAATGCTTGCAGGCAAAAAAGGGCATTTTCACTTATATGTCACATTGGCTTTTTACTCTTTATTATTATTGATAAGCCAGAGCTAAAGAGAGATCTTTCAGAGATGTTGATTTGTTGCTGACCAACGAAAGTTAAATTGACACTTTCTGTAGAGGATGGTGTTAACCTGAGCTTTTCTTAATAACGATAAATGGTCAGCGTAAATTATTATTGCACTTACACCTGAAAACACATTTATATGGATAGAGAATAGCTTGAAATGACATGTGTAGCTTGACTATAAGGGCGGTATTCGAAGTCAGGTGGAATTTGGCAGGATATCCCCAAACGTTCCTGATACCAGGGCCATCAGGAATTTCGAAGTGGGTGTAAACAAACATTATTTGGTGACTTATGGGGAAACATGCATGATTGGTTTCCATGCCGAGTCCCTCAAGCTTTCAGCTGGTGTTTCAGAAAAAAATTTCTTCTTTTAACAGTCAAAATCGTCACAGGAAACATCCCAACTTATAGCTGCTGCTACCAGACCCATCATGATTCCATGGCGCAGACATAAAGAGACCCTTGGGTAGTGCTTAATGTGAGCAGGTGGTTGGCAGTGGGACTCAGCCGCCCTCATTTTGACTCTTCACACTGACCCAGAACAAAACATAGAAAAACACGAAAGGAGCAAAGGAGGAGGAAGAGAATTAAGGATAAACAGAGCAAAAAGAAAGTGCATGGATGAAAAAGAACATCACGTAGTGATATAAAGAGGCAGGTAGTGCCTGGTGGTGGAAGAAAGAGGCATGAGGTGGAACCAAGAAGACTACACAGCATTGGTATACTGAAACCCCGACTTTTTAGTGGGCCAGCCGTAGACTGCTGAGCAAAACCTGGAGCTCCTGCACTTATTCTTTTACAAATGAAGCACTGTCCTTGGGGCCTCATTAAAAGATGTTTTGTAACTACGGAGAGTACGGGGACCAGACTTAATAATTGTGGCCATATCTAACACCCCCACCCTCAGTTACAAGGCATCACGTGTCCGGCCTGAAAAAAAAGTTTACAAATGAGAGACCTAGACTTGTTTACCTGGTTTCCTGACCACTGAGCCTTTTTTCCTGCTTTGAGAAGGACGAGAGTGTGCCTAGAAACTCATTAGGTACCAGGGGTGTTCCAGCACCCGGCAAAGCTTGTGATCAGAATGGGTAGTATCACCCCTTCGAGCCCGCTCCACACAACTCATTATAAATGGAAGAGTTTCCTTCCACATTACCCTGGCTACCTTTCCGACAGGTACCAGCCAGTGAAACGTTACGGAGACTTTCCACTTTTCAGAATTCACAAAAGGGTAATCATCCCGAAATCATTTTGTTTTCTGGTGATGGACTCTTGTACGTCCTTGTCACCAATATCGTCTGCATCATTTTAGGCCCCTTTCATCGCCCTCACAGCTTGGTGCCACCTGCCAAAATATCCCACATCTCATGAATATGCATCACGTTAGTTTGTTTCATGTTTATGTTGGGAGGATGTATCAACGCTACAATTAATTAGGCTAATTAGCCTGACAGACGCTACATAATTCAAAGTTGTGTTGCAGGCTTTCATAATTTCTGTGCTCAAGGTGGGACAGGTCACCGGCGAGCGGCGGAGATGCCATTATTCTGAGTGCAAAGACAGTCTGAAATGGCAGCCGCCGTCACTCCCCCGACACTTGTTATGTTAGCGCTACCATCAGTGTTTGGGTTTTGGCGTGACACATCCCGCATGAAAATGCTTGCGGCAGAAAAGGGCCTTTTCACTTATCCGTCACATTTGGGCTTTTTTCTCTTTAAATTTCCGAGTCTCATTAAAAGAAAGTGGTTGGCTTATTATTTATATAGCACTTTAAAGACCATTAGTATACCAAAGAAATTTCCAAACACGTAGATTAATTTCATTTAAAACTGTTTAGAATGGATCAGCATTGCATCTACCACTGTTGCGAGGCATTTTCTATAGAAGGGAGAGAAGAGGGATGCATGCATTAATTAACTTTTTGGGGTTTAAGCATTGTGTTTGCTTGTCTGGCTCTTTTATATTGCTCGTATGTTTCCTTTCTGACAGTGTCCTTAAGCATCAGAGTGCTCAAGGACACTGTCAGATGCATAAACTCCTAATCAACTTGGCAACTGGAACCACAAAGAGAGTGAGCCGGGCAGATCAAAGAGTGTGCCTTGAGCTGAAACTGCTTCTGTAGTTGCCCCTAAAGCCACCTGTTTGCCTGACAATCTCCTATATGGACTCCAGAGGCCAGATTCTGCAGGTAGCATAGTTGCATGGAAACATGGACACTCAAACATAGGGCAGGCTTCAGACCCTGGGTTCTTTGAAGACAAATGCAGTGAGCTTTAGCACTCTCTGCACAATGTGTGCTTGCATTGTGCTTGGCTGTGACTGCTGTAAGAACTGGGTCCATCCTTGGCCTACATTGACGAACATGGGAGTCATTTGCATAAGCCAACCTTTCTACCCGCTCCCAGAACTGTACACATCATCTTCTGTCGATAGAACTACTCCCAAGGTGTACACAGGATGATAAACTTATTGGAGACTTGTCATTTTATGTTATTTTGTTTTTTGGCACTTCCTGGGTCTCTGGTCTCTGCTTGTTCAAGGGAACTGTAGCTGCTGGCACAGGGCTTTCGAACTTGTAGGGGTGAGCAACCAAGACATGAGTGAGAGAGTAATTGTGTGGGTGGGTCAGTCAATGCATGAGTGAATGTTTGAGCAAGTGAGCGTTGTGTTTGTGTGAGTGGAGCAAAGGTCTGTGAGTGCTAGCCAGTTTACAAGTTGAGCTAGCACACTTAAGCATACCTTGTGTGTACAAGGGTCATTTCAAGTGCTGAAATACATTGAAAAGTGCAAAGGAATACTGCATGCCCAACTAACTGACACAACCTGACCACCTCGAAAGCAGTCTCACTAGGTACAAACACAAGGTATTTTGAGTATGGGATGCAGCTAATTTTATCTCACACTCATGTTTCAATTGGAGCAATAGATGCCTCCAATTAAATATATGTTCCTTGCTTTCTAGTTTATTACAGTTGAAAAGAATTGTATGATCTATAGCTGAAACATGGAACAGAAAATACATTATTTTCACGTGTTAGTTAAACAATATTAATAGCTCATAACCCTTCCAAATCATTTCAGGAGATACCTGGCTCCTGTATTATAAACACATTGATGCAATCTGTTCACAGAGGAAGCATTCCAAATTGTTTAAATAATTACATCTCTAATTAGATGTGTTCTTCATCTGTAAAGTATGATAAATTGCATACATAAGGCATTGATCTTAATATATGCACTTGATTATGTACAGATTTGTTTGTGAAAACCTATTTCTTTTTAATGTAAAACTTTCAAAATGAATGTCAATGATGCAAAAAATTCAAGTCAGATTGGTAGCTGCTGATGAGTTGATCTTCCTGGTAATCAGATTTTACTTCAGCAATTGTCGATTGTTCATGACACCGTGTTAAGGGTGTGACCCATTTAGACAGGTTCACAAATCTAGTGACCAACGTTTAGACAATAAATTGTACACATATATGTGAGTTTCAAAGTCAGAATACTGTCCATCTCGTGTAAATTCAAATACCTGTTCCTTAAATAAGTCTTTAATTTGATTTTAATGCTATTAGTAATGGGTTGTGCATTTTGCTACCAGACATTGAGCATATTCTGATGTCTTTGTATGAATAGGTTGATCGTGTTTTCTTTTTAGTATAATTAGTCAGAACCATGGTGAGTTTACCTCTTCATTTCAATGAGTTCTAACGTTCAATGTTTTAATCTCTCTTGTATAAAAGTATTAATTGTTGCTACAGTTTATTTTTGCTCATATAGTTTTGGCAACAGAGTTTCTGGTTTCCGTTTGTGTGAGTTGCCAGAATGAGTTTGTCAACCAGCTTTTAGAACCCCAAATGAAGACGTAAATTCAAAATTATATATGTTTTTGTTAACACAAATGATCTGACCAGGCATGCTTACTCCCAAACCAAAGAGTGGTTGGTAAAATAGGTAGCAAACCGACTTCCATTTACTGTTCCTTGTCTTTGTGGAAAGTATGTGCAAACAGATATTTCAATAATCCGACACAGTCCAAAAAGTCTACCCCTACATCACTGATGACTTTACCACTGATACACACTCCCTCTCATCCGATGAGTCGTCTACATCCACATCAACTAAAAAACCACGGAAATACAGCAACAGTTCCTCATCTGATGGGTGGAGCACGGATGATGATGGTACCCATCCCTTCTATCACTATCCTCAGTACCCTCCCGGACAACCCTTAGCATGGCAACAGCCCTTTCCCTTTTATCAACCTCGCCCCATGCTGCCATATTTGCCTTTTTTAGGCCGCGGCCGGGGCAGGGGAAGAGGCAGAAGGAGAGGAAGAGGCAGAAGGCTACACTGGGCACAGGACGAACCACAAATGATAACCCGCAGCCAAGGGAAGAATCCACCGAATCGGATCTAGTGGTAAACCTGTCTTCTAGAACGCTTTCCCCAATTGAACTACAAGTCCTGAACAAAGGGTTAGGATTTGTACCCACACCACAAGAGGACTTTTTTCGCCTCCATTGTGAGATGTCCCGTCTCTTCAGAAAGATTAGACTACAATTCTTCTTTGGAGAAAGACCTAATATTGACCAACCCGCAGACACAGGCCTCAGTAAACCTTCTACATTTATGCCCCCCACCTCCTCTATGCCTTGCGAGGTACTAGCTTTTGAAAAAGCAGTATCAAGCGACTTGGCATCTTTACAACCTAAACGGAGTTTTTCCAACATCTCGAATGTCGAACGAAATGCCCTCAAAACACTATCATCACATATGAGTATTGTCATAAAACCTGCGGACAAAGGGGGAGCTACGGTTATACTCAACTCTTCTGACTACAGACAGGAATGCCTCCGCCTTCTGGGGGACTCTACCTACTATATGCAGATCAACACCGATCCAACTAAGAGACTGCAAACTGAAATACGAGGCATGATAGAGGAAGCCCTAGGAAACACATGGATCTCACGTAAAGAGGCAGAATTCTTGGACACTACCAATCCACGCATTCCTTACTTCTACTGCCTCCCTAAGATTCATAAGGGTAAGAGACCTCCCCCAGGGCGCCCGATAGTCTCTGGCATAGGTTCCGTCTTGGAACCCCTCTCCATCTTCTGTGACAAATTCTTACAACCCATTGTGCAGACATCCACTACGTATCTTAAGGATACTAAAGACGTCCTTAATCTGATTGAAACTATCAATTCTACTACTCAAGTCCATGCACTCATCACTCTGGATGTCGAAGCCTTATACACCAATATCCCTCAGGAGGCTACCCTAGAGGTTGTGGAGTCTGCTCTTCTGTCTACTAGTCAAACACTTACTACCCCTGCACATTTTATCATGCATTGTGCATCCCTTGCCTTAAAAGAAAATTTCTTCCAGTTTGAGGATCTTCTTTTTCATCAAACCCACAGTACATCAATGGGCAGTACCTTTGCCCCTAGTCTCGCCTGCCTATACATGTTTGACTTTGAATCACGGTTCATACTTCCTGACACGAATCCTTTTCAGGCTAACATCAAACTTTGGCGCAGGTATATCGATGACATCTTGATCGTGTGGCATGGCTCCCTTACAGAGGTACAAGCATGTACTACCTGGATTAATACATTGAATCCTTTTTTGAAATTTACATCCTCTGTTTCCGCCACCCAGATACCTTTTCTGGACCTCATGATTTATATAGAGGGTGGGAAATTACATACGCATACTTATCAAAAATCTACAGATCGTAACAGCCTCCTCCTGTATGAGAGTCACCACCCTAAGGCATTGAGAGACAATTTACCCTACGGCCAGTTCCTTCGACTTCGACGAAACTGCAGTACCATGCACATGTTCAATTCTCAAGCTGATGACCTGTCCAATAAACTTGGCAATCGCCACTATCCAGACACGGTGGTTAGGACAGCCTATAAACGGGCAAAATCTCACAACAGAGACATTTTACTATCCAACACTCCCCGCAATCCAGACTTCAAACTTACCTGTGTATCGACGTTTACCCCTCTTTCCAATTCCATTAAAAAGATTGTGAACAAGAGATGGTCGATCCTATGTAGCGGTGGCGAGCAGATTCCAAAACCTCTGTTTGCTTTTAAACGCACCACTAATTTTAAGGATCTATTAGTCCATACCAGACCTCGCTCTGCCCTTCCAACCCCTCGACCAAAATCATTATGGGGCATTCCACCTGTGACCGGTCACTTTCCCTGTGGTGCCTGCAATGTGTGTGCCCTCACCAAACAGTTAAAATCCATTGAATTTGAATCCATAGGTACATGGCATTTAGTCAAACATACCAACTGCAACACAAAAAACTGTGTGTATATGATCACCTGCCCTTGCAATCTACAATATATAGGGATGACCACAAGAACAGTAAAACTGAGAATCAATGAACACCGCAGCAATATTAGATGTGGTCGTATCACGACTAAATTGGCCCTACACTGCCTTGAGAAGAGACATAGCCCTGACGACCTGTGGTGGGTTGTCCTACAAATTGATCCACGTAACACATTAAACTCCCTTTTTGAGCTAGAACAACGCTGGGTGTTTAAACTACGCACTCACGTCATTGGATTGAATGATGATATCCCATGGATGAGTCTAATGAAGTAAACTCTATATTTTATCCAGAGACCTTTCTGGGTTTTATCATGTCTCCTGAATATGCCATCTTTACACTTTCTTTTAGTCATGACGCCACCCTCCAATATCAGGCTACTTATCCGTGGCTCCTCTGACTGAATCTGGTTGGTTTCTGTTGGTTTCCAATCTTCCCCAATTAAGGAACTATGTGACATTACTAATGTCCTCTGTTTCTTACCCCCGAGGCTGACTTCTTGTTAACCACATCGGTTAGCTTCTTCTTTTTTCTTTTTTATTATTTTGCTTTCCAGTATTGAAGGCTTCGTTGGACTCGAGTCAGAGTCTTTCTTCACTTTCCATGTCTGTGAGCCCTTTACACGGGCGCCGCCTGGTTGCCTGACTCTCACGTCACCGGAAACACGCATGCGGTGTTTCCGGGACGGTGAGCTTTTTACCGACTCCGACAGCGTTCCTCTCACTGTGCAGGGACCACGGACCCGGGTAGGTTCTCCGCCCACCAGCAACGTATTTACCAAGTAAGTGTATTACTGCCCGCATATTAGACAGTCTGGGCCCCCGATTTCGGGACCCATCGCGGAACGCAGGACCGGCTCTGCTGTAGTATTAAACGTGATTTACTTTTGATCTTAGGCACCCGTCCTTTGAACCTACCCTGTAATGAAGATTTGTCTGCACTTAATACAATCTTGCCCTTATCCCCTGCTATTTTGTAGACTTTTGGGTAGTAAACTTAACCATGAACGTACATATCTGTCAATATAGTGAATCATTGGATACCACCGGGACCTCCAACATACCCTATAGGGGCCCGACGCTCGTGTAATACACCTGTGTTTTTCTCCGGCCCTATTGTCTTCCCTCCTGTACCTTATCCCTTTTACTTTCCCTGGTCTGTTACTAACTTTGGGGCAGGATTGGATACACATAACGTTCTTAGCATTTTCTATTGATTGATTGCCAGCCAAAACTTAGGGAAGTTTTATAGAGTTAACTTCTCCATACCGTATTTTTATTTATACACTTGTTGGTATCAACCACACGTTGTACCTCCTTGGGATTATTCTAATAGGGATTCCCAAGTACACCTATATCTCCATGCTACCGTATTCTTTACTGATCTGGATACCTATTTTGTATTCCACCCTCTCTGTTTAACCTTTTTCACGTTTTTTCCATAGACGTTAATTACGCTGGATTATAGGTCTATGTGTTCCTAGGATGCTCGTTCTCTAATGTAGGACGGTAAGCCTTTATTATGTGCATATGCATGCGTGTGCCTCTTTCACGGTCTTTGACACTCTCACTGCATAGCACTTTTTGTCCTCATATCCCACTACATGCAAGTGTGGTCTATTGACCTCTAGTAATTTGGTTATGACTCGCCCTTATCCTTGATTAATTTGTGTATTTTGATTTACAGGGCGACAATTAGGAATTAGTGGTTCCATGTTTATGTAAGTGACGGTTATTTCTCCCAGATAATCTCTGGCTTTTGTTAAACTGTACACTCGAATTTGGAAACATATGTGGCTCATATAAATTGGAGATTCACGTAGTCATCTAGGTCCTGATGAAGCATCACTGGATCCGTATGGACCACCAGGATGCGAAACATGTTGACCCATGATAGGGTAGGTTTTGGAAAATCCCCAATCCCCCCTTCACTATCCTATACAGAGTGATTGAGCACTATCTCTGGTTCACTTTTTTGACTATATATATTTTTTTAATCTTGGCCCTGGCCGTCCATCTGGTCCAATAAAACTATCAACCCAGTTGCAGTCTTGTGAGCCAATTTTAACCACGATTTTTTCTATCTCCTTTTTCACTCATTCACTTTTGGGGTCACAGCACCATCATTGAAAAAGATCTCCGGCAAAGAGCCCCCCCATTAGGGGTGGTGCCCGTCAGACATTGCAGCGCCAGTCTGACGAGGAGCAGTGCCGATGATGAAGCATGACATCCTATGGATGTGTGAGGTTTCTTGCTCCTAAAATTTAGGACCCCCGCTATTTGTTTTCGTTCTTTTTTGGTTGGAACAGTGTATTACGTATTTCTTGACAGATTATGGTGGCTACAGGTGTACATAAAGAGTTTGATCATGGTTACTAGTCCGATGTTTTTTTTTATGGAAGAACAAATAGTTTGTTTAGTATATATTTGACGTATTTCATAATTGCTTGTGAGATTATTGCTATTTCAATGGCTGCTAACAACATGCCAGAGAAAATAGACATAATTTCGATCATTGTTACTATTCTTGACATCAGTTGATACAATGGAAAATATCAGAACCCTATGTAAAAAGTAAATTAGTTACGTATACATCATCAAGTAAACACAACCAATTTACATGTGCACAGAAACAGTGCATTCGTACCTCTCCACTGGCTAGCCTTACACAGTTCAAAATGTGATGTTTGCGTCTCATAGGCTAAATGAAGAAGTGAATTTGAAGTTAATAGAACTGCATATGGTACTCAATGTAAGAATATAAAAATAAAACTTATTCCAGTGAACACTATGAAAATGATGGCGATTAAGAATATTTTACTTCACAAGAAATAGTTAATATTTTGGGAAACTACAATGCCCTAATTTTATGAAAAGTAAATTTTTTCGAAGCTTCTAGTTATAACTCTAAAGAATGTGCGTTCTCCTCCTTCAGCCATTTGCAGCCAATAATTACGTTCTTAGGAGGTGGACCAATGCTAGGGCAGCAAAGGTATCAGTGCAGAACTCAGATGATAGGTGCATTGTAGTGGAGGCAATTGCAGTCTGTTGCCTCTAAATCTGACAGCCATGACTTCTTACTGCCTTCAAATCACGTAATGCACGGAGTAATGTGAAATGGATGATGTCCCTCCTTTTCGGCTTCCACATATAGATGCTCTTCTGTCTTTGAACATCTCCATCCCAAATTATAAAATGGTGATTATCATAGGGATTAGATGTTTGTCACCTGTTTGTCTAATATCTACCTTCAGTTCCTGACTGCTGTTCTTCATGCATATGAAACTAAAGGTAACCCAACTGTTTAGAGAGTTAATGAGCATAATCATAAATGAAGTACTAAAGATGATACATCTGTGGTATGACTCATTATTTGTAAACTAAATCCAGCAAAGTCTGACATTTTGGAGATCAGTTAAAACCAGCAAGTTTAATTAATTCCTCCAATATCAACTGGTTTTACAAGTGGACTTTCAATTTGCTTCTTCACACCAATATACCTCTGGATGATGAGTGCCTTCTGTAAATTCCCTATAAGTACAAAAGCTCCTGCCAGAGCCTCCTGCTTGCAGGAAGAACAAAACACTAAAGCAGTTCTTCTCTGGAACACCAACAAGATATGGAACTCTATGCCACCAGCCACCAGAAGAGTCACATCCGTGGGCACATTAAAAAAATAACTAAAAACCTTACTGTCCCATCAGCCTTTCAGCACATGAAGGGATTGCAGATGAGCTATCTGTTTGTATAATCAGGTCCTCAACTGATCTGAACTGTTAAACAATGTTTAACGTGGCGGCACCTGTACAGAAATAGTTATTTTATATTGGTTTCTTGATTGTAAATAATTCAGGTATTAGCACTGCTTTTATAAGAAATTAGTCTACAGTTTCAATGAATTTCTTGTCTTTGTTGATTATCTTAATTCATCTGTATTTTCGAGAGTACTTGTGTTGTTCTTTCTCATTCTATGTCAGACTCATATGCATATATATACACACATGCGCACACTCAAGCACATGCATACTCTTTGTCAGGTATCAGGTGTGATTTTGCACCTAATTACTACTAGTGCACTAAACCATGGAGAATAATGAGCAGAAACATTTTTTTTAACCTCCGTTTAGTATCCATCGCATAGTTTTACACAGGCAAATGCCATCAGATTTCATCTGGGAATAACTCATCATGTAAAAGTAGTAAGAAGTATTTGCACTTATCTTCCAATGGGTGCAGGATCACAAACAGGTAAAAAACAGTTCACACTTGACATTGCACTTAGTCCTTAATTATCTGCGACATATCGTCTATAAACACTCCATCCACATACTTTCATGAGCTACAAAAATAAGACAGGACTCATTACATGTCGGAATAACTCTCAAATTGGTTTTCTACGTGAATTTACATGAGGTGATCTCCCGGGTTTCACCTCGTGAATATATCACCGATTGAATGCTGGTGAAATTTCTAAATAGGAAATTGGTCATAAATTGGGCATTAGCAGGTAAATTGAGTGTGTTAATACAGCTCCCAGGGTAATTCCTCATTTCTAAGGGACTACTTAGGTCCCTCTTGAAATGTCATCGTATTCTCATAGCCCAGAATCATCCATGCTCATGGTGTCAATAATTCTGTGTGCAGGAATACTGAAGCTCTAGTCTTTACCCAGATGTAATGAGTGCCTTGGAGTAAACCTGACCTGCATCAGCACAGGAGTATGCCCTACAATGAAAAATAAACAAGGCATATATCTTGTGCTGTTTCTGTCTTTGATCGTCATTTTGAGGTCGAAATACATAATAAAGGGACTACTGGGACTGAGTACACCATACTGAACCATCCTGGCGAACCTTCCTTTTCTACATCTTAAAAACCCCTATTAATCATAATCATCACATTTTAAACCTAATGTCTACTGGAAGCCTTTTCCCAAGTCATCCTTTCTCATTTAAGTTGTTGCCACTTGTTCATCTGTGTATTTTGGTGTTTACTAATTAAGGATTCTGAAGGTAGGACATGCTTTCCTTTGTTGCTTGCAGAATTTGTAGCTTCTCTAACAACATTACTGGAAAAAAGCACTTTCCATGCCAGCTGTTGCATGCTGCAATTTGCAGAGACAGGGACCATATGGGGACGTGCCCCACCTCTGTTTATCTCGGCCTCCTAAGCCCCACTACCACAGGTGCTGAATGGGTTAGGAGGTGGCACAGAGAATTCAGACACAACATCTTGTCATACATATTAATTTGTCCAAATGTCTCTCATTGCAAAGCATTGTTTTTTCTTAAAATATGTAAATCTGACTTTGTGTATGTGTAATTATATGTAGATATAGATATAAACACAAAAAAACAATTTAGGTTTAAACCTTTAAGCGAGCATGCATTGTCCTAAGGAACTCTTGGTTCCCCTGTTTTCGTTAGTTTCCACATTTTAGCTGCATCTCTTTTAGCAATTGCACTTTCTCTGCATGATATTCTTCTAGGAATATGCAGGACAATGAACTTGTTTAGTTAGCCTTTTTTCGAGATGTAATCAGAACATTTTGTTCAAGGCTAAAAACACTGTACACAATATCCTGGCTCTTGTGTTGCCCATTCAGGAAGCAGCTTCTAACATTCAGACATTTAATTTCCCCAGAACTGTGCTCTAAGCCCAGCGTGGATTTATTATATGTGATGAACTGACCCGAAGGGGCAGAGGGACCTTCAAGCTATGCCATCCTGGGATAAATGCTGAATCTGACATGGAGCTTTGCTAGTGCTAATCCTCCAGGTTCCCAAGAGGATTGCCATTCACCTTGCAGGCTGACTCCTGACTCCTTCGCCAGGTACAGGGCTAATGCTAATCCCTTAGAGTGGGTCAGGCCGAAGGGTACATCCACCATGCTCTCAGTATAGACTTAGGGTTAGGTAGGAATCTCTAGAACTTACTTACTATGGTTGGATTATTAATTTTCTTAACCATGTTCATAATGCTGGTTTGTTTACTCTTCCTAATTATCACAGCTCATGGGCTTTATGCAAAATTTGTATTGTTCCAATAAATATATTTCAAATGTATCTTGTAAATCTTTAGTGTTTTTGCCTGGGCATGTATGAGTAATCCAATGTCATGGTCATGTTTAGGTTGCTGTAATCACCTTCCACTGCGGTAGGTTCAGGGGTTTGGTTGAGGCACTGTGATCTAGCCAGGAATTAGACCGACAGTTTCTGATGGTATGGATGGCCTTAATTTCCCACATTCTGAAGTTCTGCAATCCTATTGTCATGACTCTCAGGCCATCTCATTGTCTCTGCTGAGACAAGCCTTTGAACTGTGTATGGATGCTCTTGGTCCCTATGGGTGCTATGCGATACCATGTTGTTGGGGGCTGTGGTTTAAACACAGCTACACCGTTCCACAGGAAGATGCAATTGAGGGCAGAAACATGAATCACTGAACGCCTTACATTATGGTACATTATTAAGATATAAACACTATTCATGCGCATGAACAAATCAGAGACACTATGCATGTAACTGTATTTATCACCCCCATAACGCCCCAAGTCCAAGTTAAAAGTAAAACCTTGTGGTTATTATTCCTTGTGTCCTAATACTTCTTATTTTCTGTAAAAGGGTCCATGTGCATCCGTTTTTACTCACTGGTATAATGCGGTGGCGCTTCCGCATTCCTCACTGCTACACGGCCAGATCCCACAACAGTTCCAATCTCGAGCACCATCTTGGATCTCAGTCCATAAATAGAGGCCACATCCTGCTCCCGACACTCTCAATCAGCACGTCTGGCTCAAGAGCAGTCCCGAACAGCACCCGATACCTGCGCTTCACAAAGGTAGTCTTTGGAAATCCTTTGATGCTTGTAATGGTTGTATAGTGATGATTTGTATAGAAGTAGGAGAGCATTTGTTTACAGTATTGCTGAACCCCTATTTGGTATAGGACGTGATGTTTTCAACATGATGTTTTGAAACCTGGACTTGCGAATATTGGAACTAAGACGCAGCCTTGCGCTTTATAGGACTAAGACACAATGACTTGGTGAATTGGAAAGAGCATACATTGTAACTCGGATTGAAAGCACTGAAGTCAAGCGCAGATAATTTAACTAGTGCTGGGTAATGTGAACCTTGCTGATTTGTATAAACCGTTGGATTTCCTGCCAGTTAGCATTTTGTTTGAAAAGTACCCTTGCAGCTTTATTCAAGTTCTGAAAAGATAATGAGCTACCCACAGAGATTGGCATCTAGATTAAAGTGAACAGACCTTTATCACAGAGGTGGATTTTCATTCACAGTTCCTAGCCTTAGTTTTAGGAATAACTTACAATGCACATACGGAGATATTGGCGGTCATTACAACAATGGCGGTAAAAGCCGCTTACCGCCGTGCAGAAGACCGCCAACCCACCGCGGAATTCCGCCACAGCTATTATGACCCACATCTCGAAATCCGCCAAAATTCAGACACCCACACAAGTCCGCCACACCAAAGGTCAGTGATAAACTGGCGAAAACAAAACCTCCACCGTCACGCCAACAGAAATACGCCCACACTATCACGACCCACAAATCCACGCGGCAGTCTTTCAACCGCGGTATTCCATTGGCGGTACACACCGCCGCACTCAAAATACACACACACATACAAAACACCGCTACATTGGACAATTCGAAATACACACACCTGATACACATACACACACCACTCCCACACACCCATTGCAATATAAAACACACACCCACATCACCCACAAACCCCTACGACCGCTATTACAGAGAGAAGACCAGAGAGAGACACCACCATCCACAAACTAGCAGCCACAGGCACACAACACCATCACCCGCACAACTTCCACGCACAAAACACCACACACCACTACATATCACCACACTTATCACCACACACACCACCCCACACATCTCCTACACCACCCCATGGCACAGCAAAGACACCCCAGGTTTTCAGAGGAGGAGCTCAGAGTCATGGTGGAGGAAATTGTCCGGGTAGAGCCACAGATATTTGGAGCACAGGTGCAGCACACCTCAATTGCAAGGAAGATGGAGCTATGGCGAAGTATAGTCGACAGGGTCAACGCAGTGGGACAACACCCAAGCAATCGGGACGACATCAGGAAGAGGTGGAACGACCTACGGGGAAGGTGTGTTCTGTGGTCTCAAGACACCACCAGGCGGTTCAGCCGACTGGCGGCAGACCCCCACCTCCTCACCCACAACTAACAACATGGGAGGAGCAGGTCTTGCCGATTCTGCATCCTGAGGGCCTCGCAGGAGTCGGTGGAGGAATGGACTCCGGTAAGTCAAACCTTTAACTACCATATCCCTCACCCTACCTGCATGCTATCACATACCCCCACACTCGCCCCCACCCCTATCACACCAACTCGTCACAAATGTACCAATATCACAAACCACACATCCCAACACCAAGCCCTGCATGCAACAACAACGCATGGACACCCATCACTAAAGCATGCCCACTGCACATACCCATACACCCCCCTAAACCATCCTCACACAAGACCCCACACAGGAATGCTAGCACTGGGGTACACGCTCGCCCACCCATTGCACACCATGACACACACAGATGCAATAATCATGCTTTTACACCCCTGCAGGACCACTACCCAACGTCACCAGACAGGAGGGTCCAGACATCTCCACCCCGCCCACAGTGATGACAGCAGCTCTGTCCAACTGGATCGAGATGACCAGCCCGGACCATCGTGGGCCTCGGGACAGTCGGTTCCCCTCACACAGGCACAGGCCACCACAGACCTTCCCCCCCAGCACAGCATCCACCCAGCGGGCCCATACCTCTGTCCCCAGGACACGTCAATCAGCTGTGTGTCCACCACTACAGGGAACCCAGGATAACCCACCACCCCAACAACAACAGGGACCTGGGGGCAGTGGTAGTGGGCACACGGTCCAAGGGACGGAGGCCCAGAAACACAGGGGAACTAGGAGGGCTGCTGTGCGACAGGGGGCGGACAGGCCAAGGGAACCCACTCTCCACGAGGCCCTCTCCTCCATCATGGGAGCATACCACCACTCCCAGGAGACGATGGCAATGGTCCTGGCCAAGTTTCAGGAGACCCAGCGCATGCAGGAGGAACAGTATTTGGGGTTCAGGTAGGAACTCAGAATCATCAGCTCCGCCTTGGGCACCATCGTAGGGGTGCTGAAGGAAATACACAACACCAGGAGGGACACTGTGGCACTACAAGGGCCCCTGACACTAGCATGGACGATTAACTGCCCACCACCTCCGCCGGCGCTAGTGGACAGGAGGCACCGCCTCAGGACCACCACACCAGCACCCCACCCCCTGCAGACGGAGAACCACCCCACAAACGGTCCCTGAGATCCAGGAACAAGATAGAGCACGATGTCAAGACCCCCGCCAAGAAATGAGACCACCCTGATTGTCAACCCACCGTCCCACTTAGTCACCCTGTCCATATTGAAACTGCCCCAGCTCCACATCCTATGCCCATATGGGCAAAGCACCTATGAGACAAATAGACTGCACTCTGCCATGGACACTCCTCCGCCATCACCCCTCACCATTTAACTTCCCCCTCCAATATTTTGTATGTAAATAAACACACCTAAAGCACCAAAAGATCTGGAGTCTGTCTGTGATTTTGAAATAGTGTATTTGCAATTACAGTGACAAAAGTTTCTGGAAATAGTAATGTCAACATACCTATGTCACACAGCTCTAGTCCCTGAGGAATCTAAGCAGATGACACACGTTGGGACCCACACCTGTGAAACCGTAAGGGAAAGTGACAACTCAGTGACCATACACTGGGTGAAATCGACAGACAGGATAGAGGTAGAAGTGTAAACGTACTTGAAGTAGGCAGGAATGTATTCTCACCTGTGTTTCACTGGAAATATTGCTGGATGACTGAGTCCCTGTTGTCAATGTCTTCTTCCTCTGCATCCTCCTCATCACTGTCCACAGGCTCCACAGCTGCCACAACACCGCCATCTGGACCATCCTCCTGCAGAAAAGGCACCTGGCGTCGCAAAGCCAAGTTATGAAGCATACAGCAGGCCACGATGATCTGGCACACCTTCTTTGGTGAGTAGAATAGGGATCCACCTGTCATATGGAGGCACCTAAACCTGGCCTTCAGGAGGCCGAAGGTCCGCTCGATCACCCTCCTAGTACGCCCATGGACCTCATTGTAGCGTTCCTCTGCCCTGGTCCTGGGATTCCTCACTGGGGTCAGTAGCCATGACAGGTTGTGGTAACCAGAGTCACCTAATAGCCACACACGGTGCCTCTGGAGTTGACCCATCACATAAGGGATGCTGCTATTCCGCAGGATGTAGGCGTCATGCACTGAGCCAGGGAACATGGCATTCACATGGGAGATGTACTGGTCGGCCAAACATACCATCTGTACATTCATGGAATGATAACTCTTCCGGTTCCTGTACACCTGTTCACTCCTGTGGGCGGGACCAAGGCCACATGGGTCCCATCAATGGCACCTATGATATTGGGGATATGTCCAAGGGCATAGAAGTCACCTTTCACTGTAGGCAAGTCCTCCACCTGAGGGAAAACGATGTAGCTCCACATGTGTTTCAGCAGGGCAGACCACACTCTGGACAATACGTTGGAAAACATAGGCTGGGACATCCCTGATGCCATGGCCAGAGTTGTTTGAAAAGACCCACTTGCAAGGAAATGGAGCACTAATAGCACCTGCACTTGAGGGGGGATTCCTGTGGGATGGCGGATTGCTGACATCAGGTCTGGCTCCAACTGGGTACACAGTTCCTGGATTGTGGCACGATCAAACCTGTAAGTGATTATTAGATTTCTTTCCTCCATTGTCGACAGGTCCACCAGCGGTTGGTACACCGGAGGATTCCGCCATCTCCTCACATGTCCCAGCGGACGGTGCCTATGAAGGACAACAGCGACCAGAGAGTCAAACAAGTCAGAGGTATGTACCCACAGTCTACACAGAACACGATTCATACACAAAATCTGGCCTGTATGTGTGTTGAGAGTAGGCCTAGGTATGTGTGACGCAGTTGGTAATTAGGCCATGTGGGCCCCTGAAATGGCGGCTGCCTGACCTCTAAAGTGGGACAATGAGATGTGAGGTAATTGCGCTGGCGTTGTACACCGTCGCGGTAGGCGGTCGAAGACCGCGGCGCAATGCTGCATTGGTTAACATTGGACACTATGGGTCCCAGGAGCCAATGACGATGTACGCCGGCGGTGATGGTACGCACCGCCGCGGACGTGACTGCCATTTTCTAGCTATTGAATCACTCAATACCTGATCTTTGACAGGAGAGGACCTACACTGCAAGTGCTGTTGTGACCTCGGTCTGGAAGAGACAATGGCTCGTGCGTCTAGGGAAAGGGCCCCTGCCTTCACATCGGAGGAGTTGGAGAAGCTTGTCGACGGGGTCCTCCCCCAGTACACGCTACTCTACGGTCCTCCATACCAACAGGTAAGTACACAGGGAGCATGTTGTATGGGCTCTGCCTGTGTGGAGAGGGCTGGTTGTAAGAAGGAAGGGGGCAGAGTTCTGAGTGCATGAAATTGGGTGCACGTGCCACATGGCAAGGGTAGGGATGGAGGCCACTCACTTTGACGGCGCAGTTGGTAATGACTTCATTTCATGTAGGTCAGCGCCCACCAGAAGAAGGATATTTGGCGTGCCATCGCCAAGGACGTCTGGACCCTGGGGGTCCACCACAGACGGAGCACCCACTGCCGGAAGAGATGGGAGGACATTCGCTGCTGGAGCAAGAAGACGGCGGAGGCTCAGCTGGGGATGGCCTCCCAACGTGGGAGGGTTGCCCGTCAAACCATGACCCCCTTGATGTTCCGGATCTTGGCGGTGGCCTACCCGGAGTTGGATGGGCGCTTGAGAGCCTCACAGCAGACACAAGGGGGTGAGTACACTCTCATTCAGCTGACTTTGCACGCAGTGGAGGGGTCTGGGTGGGGGAGGAGGGCTCTGGGTTTCCCTAGGCCAGGGCGAGTTCTGTAGGCTAGGCCCCTTCGTAAGGCATGGCCCTGTGGCCCCCCACCCCACCTTTGTAGAGTGCCAAGTACAGGTATTCATGCACCTGTGTCATCTATGTGTGCAGATGTCATCCAAAGCCTTGTAGGCCATTTCCCAGGAATTGCACTGTAAAGCCCAACAGCGCGACGTAGTGCAGGGGGCTGCTGTGTCTGTCTTGTCCACCAACGGTAGTGGTAAGCCATGCACTCAACCTGTCTTTCTTCCGTTCCCCCCCCTTTTTTGTGGTCTCCCTGTTCTTGTGTGCATTAGCATCATCAGGCGGAGGAGTAGTGGCACCGGAGCACGAGGGAGCTGCATCCCACATGGCCATGGAGGGCCACACTACGGACTCTGAATACACCAGTGGGACGGAGGGCGAGGGGAGCACCACGGCGGTGACAGGAGCTGAAACCAGCGACATGGACTCGTCCTCCGATGGGAGCTCCCTTGTGGTGGGGGCAACATCTGTGTCCCCCACTACTTCAGGTACAGCCGCCATCCCCCCTACCAGCACCGCCCTCCCAGCAACCCCTCAGCGTGTGCCCCGTGCCCGCTCACCCAGGAGGGTGGGCATCACCTTCGCCCCAGGCACCTCAACCCCTGCCCCTGTCACCTCTGCTGCCCTCATTGAGGAGGCCATTGACCTCCTGAAGTCCCTCACTGTTGGGCAGTCTACCATTTTGAATGCCATCCAGGGTGTAGAAAGAGAGTTGCAACAAACCAATCCATTCCTGGAGGGCATTCATTCTGGTCAGGCTGCCCTTCATCGAACCTTTCAAACTCTGGCCTCAGCACTGATGGCAGCCATTGTCCCTGTGTCTAGCCTCCCCCTCCAACTTCCTCCACCCAGACCCAATCCCCTGTACCTCTGCCTATCCCAAGCACACCATCAGACCAGCCTGCACACACCTCACCACACAAGGGAAGCTCAGGCAAACATAAGCACCACACATCACACAGGCACTCACGCAAGCATCACACACATACAGACACAACAACATCCACTGCCTCCACTGTGTCCCCCTCCTCCTCGTCTCCCTCTTCCCTCCCAGTCTCGTCTACACTCACACCTGCATGCACTACCACTACAGCCACCACGTTCCGCACCAGCACACCCACCGCCACACCCCACTCAGGTGCAGTCACCACCCCCACTACCATTCACACGTCCCCTGTGTCCTCTCCCAGTGTGTCTGTGACGCCCCCTCCCAAGCTACACAAACGCAGGCACACACCCACCCAACAGCCATCCACCTCACAACAGCCTCCAGCACATGCACCTGCACCCAAAGCCACAGAAGTTACACCTCCTACAACCACCACCTCTTCCTCCACTCCCAAACCCCTCCATCTACCCGTCCCAGCGTCTCCAAACAACTTTTCTTGTCCACCCTTAACCTATTTCCCACCACCACCCCGTCCAACTCATAGGTCCCGTACTAGCACCTCAGCCACAAAATCACCGGGACCAGTGGTGCCTGTTGTCACAGGTATGTGGAGTGCACCGGCCACCAGGCCAGCCAGTGTGTCACGGAGCCAGAGCACAGTCAGTCCCCCCCCTGTGAAGCACCAGAAGTTGGCCAGTGCCCGGCGAGAGAGGGGGAAGACTCCAGCGACCCAAGCCGCTCACAGGGGTCCCGGGGGGAGTGTGAACTCAGCTGTGACTCCTCCCAAGGTGGGGACGGGGCAGAAGAAACCCGCAAAGTCTGGGAGGAGCAGCACGGCGGAGAAGACCGCCAACATCCCCGCTGGCCAGGAGGCCACCGCCAGCCCCATTGTCGCTGCCCAGGAGGGCCCCGCCATCCCCATCGTCGCTGCTCAGGACGCCACCACCAGCCCCATCGTCGCTGTCCATGAGGACCCCGCCAGCCATAGCCCAGCTGCCCAGGAGGACCCCGCCAGCCACAGCCCAGCTGCCCAGGAGGACCCCACCAGCCACAGCCCAGCTGCCCAGGAGGGCCCCGCCAGCCACAGCCCAGCTGCCCAGGAGGGCCCTGACAGCCACAGCCTAGCTGCCCAGGAGGACCCCGCCAGCCACAGCCCATCTGACCAATGAAGGACCGCCAGCCCCAGCCCAGCTGGGCAACGAAGGACCGGCAAGTCAAGCACCGCTGACCAGGGCAAGCACCGCTGAACAGGGCAAGGACCGCCAAGTCAAGCACCGCTGAACAGGGCAAGGACCGCCAAGTCAAGCACCGCTGAACAGGGCAAGCACCGCTGAACAGGGCAAGGACCGCCAAGTCAAGCACCGCTGAACAGGGCAAGGACCGCCAAGTCAAGCACTGCTGAACATGGCAAGGATCGCCAAGTCAAGCACCGCGGAACAGGGCAAGGACCGCCAACTCAAGCACCGCTAGCCCATGAGCGGCAGGGGCAGTGACGCAACTGGGACCGTCACGGGGTGAGTGATGCACTCTGGGCACCGGTCCCCCTCCAGAACCAGTGGAGACATGCATCCACTCTGTCTGTCCTGCACAGGATGAAGCACTCTGGGCACCAGTCCCTCTCCAGAACCAGTGGAGACATGCATCCACTACCTCTGTCCTGCACAGGATGAAGCACTCTGGGCACCAGTACCCCTCCAGAACCAGTGGAGACATGCATCCACTCTGTCTGTCCTGCACAGGATGAAGCAGTCTGGGCACCAGTCCCCCTCCAGAACCAGTGGAGACTGTTATCCACTTGAGAGACTGTGGCTTTGCACTCTCTAGGATGGTACAGTGGGCAAACCACCCACTGTAGAGACTTGTGAGACTGTGGCTTTGCACTCCCCGGGATGGTACAGTGGGCAAACCACCCACTGTAGGGACTTGAGAGACTGTGGCTTTGCACTCCCCGGGATGGTACAGTGGGCAAACCACCCACTGTAGGGACTTGAGAGTCTGTGGCTTTGCACTCCCCGGGATGGTACAGTGGGCAAACCACCCACTGTAGAGACTTGTGAGACTGTGGCTTTGCACTCCCCGGGATGGTACAGTGGGCAAACCACCCACTGTAGGCACTTGAGAGACTGTGGCTTTGCACTCCCCGTGATGGTACAGTGGGCAAACCACCCACTGTAGGGACTTGAGAGACTGTGGCTTTGCACTCCCCGGGATGGTACAGTGGGCAATCCACCCACTGTAGGGACTTGAGAGACTGTGGCTTTGCACTCCCCAGGATAATGCAGTGGGCAAACCACCCACTGGAGAGACTTGAGAGACTGTGGCTTTACACTCCCCAGGATATGGCAGTGGGCAAACCACCCACTGGAGAGACTTGAGAGACTGTGGCTTTGCACTCCCCAGGATTGAACAGTGGGCAAACCACCCACTGTAGGGACTTGAGAGACTGTGGCTTTGCACTCCTCAGGATGGTACAGTGGTTAAACCACCCACTGGAGAGACTTGAGAGACTGTGGCTTTGCACTCCCCAGGATAATGCAGTGGGCAAACCACCCACTGGAGAGACTTGAGAGACTGTGGCTTTACACTCCCCAGGATATGGCAGTGGGCAAACCACCCACTGGAGAGACTTGAGAGACTGTGGCTTTGCACTCCCCAAGATAATGCAGTGGGCAAACCACCCACTGGAGAGAGTTGAGAGACTGTGGCTTTGCACTCCCCAGGATTGAACAGTGGGCATTGAGCCCCCTCGTGGATCTGCCGTCGTGCACTCATCTGGCTGAGGTGCCCCCCCTTCCCTTCCCCCTGAGGTGCCTGTTGTATTTCTATCTGATGCCCCTGCAGTGTTCTCTCTGTTTTGATTGGGTATCGAGTGTGGGCCTCACCCATACATTTTGGGCCCAGTGGTCCACGGACTATAAATGGTGCAATACCTGGACTTGTATTATTGGTGTATATATTTGTTTATAGTGTATATATATTTTTGCGTACTGGATTTTAATATATTACAATGGTTACACTCATTTACTTTTGTCTTTGCATTCTTCCGGGGGGCTTGGGGGTGTAACTGTAATGTATCAACATGTATTAGTGTGTGTGTTGTAGTGAGTGAGGGTGGGGGTGGGGGTGTTGCGTGTGTGTGTCCCTGTTTTTGCCTCCCCCCTCCCCTGTGTCGTAGGTGCAGTACTCACCGTGGTCTTCGCCGCCGGCGTTCGTGCTCCTGGTAGAGGAGCAGGAAGACTATCGCAGGTAGAATTTGGAGTTCCGGTTCCATGGTGTCCTAGTTCCTCGTGGGGTGTGTAGAGGTGAGCGTTTTCCCTTCGGAATTCCTGTTTCCGCTGTGTTTTTATCCACGGTGAATCCGCCCCGGAAAAGGTGGCGGATTGGCCTGTCATAATAGTGTGGGCGGTACATTGTCTCCCGCCTGTCTGTTGGCGGTGACCGCCGCACTGTTTGTTTGTACCGCCGTGGAGGTCGGACTGTTGAAATGGCTGTCTTTGTTGGCGGTTTCCACCACGGTCGTAATTGCAATTTTTTTTACCGCCGGCCTGTTGGCGGTCTTACCGTCGCTTTAATACCATCCGCCAGGGTTGCAATGACTACCATAGTAATGTGTTTTATATGTCCTGACAGTGAAATATTGCTAAATTTGTTTTTCACTGTTGCAAGGTCTGTCCCTCTCATAGGTTAACATTGGGGCTACCTTTAAATATGATTAAAGTGTAGATTCCCTTTGGGAGCGGATAGACATGTGGAGTTTGGGTCTCTGAGCTCACAATTTAAACATACATCTTTTAGTAAAGTTGATTTTGAGATTGTGTGTTTGAAAATACCACTTTTAGAAAGTGAGCATTTTCTTGCTTATACCATTTCTGTGACTCTGCCTGTTTGTGGATTCCCTTTCTGGGTCAGTTTGATAGGTGGGCTGGTTGCACCTCACACTAAACAGTGACACAAAGGGAGCTGGGGTGTAGCCTGCATTTCCTGGTGAGCCATCTGTGCTAGGAGGGAGGGGAGGAGTGGTCACTCACGCCTGAAAGGGCACAATGCAGTCTCCAACCCCCTGGAGAGTGTCTGGGGCCTGGCCTGGGCAAGGCAGGATTTCACATTCAAGAGAGACTTTGCTTTGAAGTAGGCCTAATTCAAAGGAAAATTTGGGTATGAGAAGGGCACCCAAAACCACAGACTTTAGAACACTTCTGGAAACTAAACCACAGACTTTAGAACACTTCTAGAAACCAAGAGGAACCTCTGCCTGGAAAAGAGCTGAAGAGCTGAGAAAGAAGAGTTGCCCTGCCTGTGACTGTGCTTTGTGGAGCTATTCTGAAGTTGCTGCTTCTGCCAGAGTAAGAGGACAAAGACTGGACTTAGTTTTGCCTTCCTTCTTGTGAAGATCTCCAAGGGCTTGATTTAGAGCTTGCCTCTTGTTATTTGAAGTCTCAGGGACAGCAAAGACTTCTCTCTGCCAGCATCTGGAGTCTCTGGAGACACTCCGACTCTGCCAAGTGGTGACCATCCAGTTCCAGGGACCCTAAAAGGAGAAGCTGGCAGCCTAAGAGGAAGAAATCCACACACAGAATGCCATGCGGGTAAAAGATTGATGCGACTCCGATCTGCGGCTGAAAAATTGACACGCCACCAGCTTCACGGCTGAAAATCGACGCTCGCCTGCAACGCTACCAAAGAATCGACGCATGGAGCTGGAGAAGCAACACGCAGCATTGCTGACAGAGGCTGGTGAGATCGCAACCTGCGCTGGGGGGGGGTTTCAGATCATCGTTCGGCTGGATTTCCGACGTAAGTACCACTGGGCGTGTTAAAACAACGCAAGGCCTGCCCGGACCCGAGAGTGCTGACCGGATCGACACATCGCTCTCCTGTGGAGAGAAGAAACAATGCACCCTGACCCGACAAAAGGAGAAAAAAATGCAAGGTCTCGCTCGTAAGTGAAATCGACGCATCACAAGCCCTTTTTGACGCACACTCGCCCGTGCAGGGTTATTTTTGATGCACCCAAGCTACATTTTCACGCTAACAGTGTTAGTATGTGTTTAAAATTACATGAAGACTGTTTTTGCATTTTATATTGATAATTTAACTTGTGTATTGTAGATTTTTGTCGTTTTGGTCTTGTTTTGTTTAGATACATTTTTTCTATTTTTCTAAACCTGTATTGTGTCATTTTGTAGTGTTCTCATTAAGTTACTGTGTGTGTTGGTACAAATACTTTACACCTAGCACTCTGAAGTTAAGCCTACTGCTCATGCCAAGCTGCCAAGGGGGTAAGCAGGGGTTAGCTTAGGGTGATTGTCTTTTACCCTGACTAGAGGGAGGGTCCTTGCTTGGACATGGGGTAACCTGACTGCAACCAAGGACCCCATTTCTAACACCCCTTAATCTACCTGAATCTGTGAGGATCCGTGAGGAACAGGGTGTTTTTTCTTTTTATCTATTTATTAAACATATCAATGAACATCAGTACATTTATGCAATTAATAAGCAAAAAAATAAGAATTACATGTGCCACCATACAAAATGTATACAGTGCATTGCGTATCTTTTACTATTGTACTGTGAAATACAACAGAACATTGAAATATTAAACTGCGTCACATTAGTATCTATTGTGTGGATTATAGGGTTCTAGAGACAAATCAATTTACCCGCAACTAGTATAGGGAGACGATAAATTACATATATTGGTGAATGGGGAGAATACTTGTTATCAAATATAATCAACTATAGATAGGCTGGCATGTTGGATCATATAGTACACCGGAAACGGGGTAGCCCAGAGTGGGTGTACTGTCTGCTAATATAGTGCATTTTATATTATGTCAAGGCATCTAATGTGCATGAGCCTTACAATGCGAAGTGGACAAGGTACATAAATCTACTGCAACGTGTATGCAACCGTTAGGTAGGGAAACACAAGGAATACGGCATCGCAAAGTATATATCAAGGTTCAAGGTGGATATACATCACTCTTCACCTCAGCGCCTCCCCGAATCAACCCTTGGTGTTGTAACTGACGTAATGTTTGAGCCTCCGCATGGTAACACCTCAACAAATCACGTAACCAATTTGTGTATTCTGGAGCGTGTGGAGCCTTCCAATGTGTGGCCATCTGGTGTTTAAACACTATGAAGGCTAGAATGATGAATTTATGTGTTTATCTCCTTTGGAGCGACAGCATGAACCCAGTAAGCAAGATTCTGGTGTTAGAATCAAAGCGTGGTTTACAGGCATATAGCTTTTTCAGTAAGATTGTGGAGTGTAAGCTTTAGATTTCCCAACAATCACGCTGAGACATAATGTTAGAATACATTATATGACAAGCAGGGTGCAAGCCAGGGATCTATGGGGCAGCGAAAATGGAAAGGGATGTGGATTGGTAGGGATCAGAGAAAACACATTATTTTGTGAAATAACTAATATTTGAGAAGTCTTTCCAAACAGGGAGAGGGAAAGAGTGTGTGCGTTTTTGTGTGTGTGTGTGTGTGTGTGTAAAAGTTCCTGGTAAAATCAGGCAGACACCTCAAAATACCTGACTGAAAGCACCTGTACCAAACTATGTATCACAAAATACATTTATTGGACGAGGTATAACACACCAAACACCTTTGAAGCTATTCTCCTGGTGGTTCACCAATATCATTATATCTCCAGCTATGGTGGCTGGCTAACAGTAAGTTTCACACCCCTTCTATTGCCTAAAACCTCATTCTTACCATGCTGTAATCTAATAGGAGGGTTGGTGCATCAATTTAGAACCAACATTTAGCATATCTGGGGAACACCTTTGCCCCTCAACCTGCTTTAGGGTATATGGTCCCTCAGTCTGCACAGCATTCACAGAAACTCAGCACGGAGAAGCTCAGTAGTGTTGGAGTGTGACCTTTAAAATTAATATTAACATGAAAAGCTTGCAATATATTGTGTAATGAAGCCACATAGAAAATGTGCTAACTTAGAAAATAATGCATGCATTTGAAATGTGCCCAACGGGGAGTGGCCACCAAAATGTATACGATGACAAATTACACTTATTAATGATGAATTAATAGTACACTAATATATGGATTTGTATTAGTATATTATGATTAATGCCTGTATTGGGGTTTTGCTAAATTAATCACTAGGCCTTGGTTAGCGAGGGTCTGAGCCTAGCTGCCTGATCTCATATTAAACTGTGTTTTTTCTAATGTGCAATGTGCTGTCTTCCTGAAAGGCACGAAGCTGTACTTTTCCAGAAGCTAGATATGTGTGTAGCCGTAGTAAATTATTTCTCATGGGACCCTACTTGCTCAAGGAGACATTCTTGCCAAATGCAACACTGTAGTTCGTAACAAGTGCAAGGCTGCCTAGACTAGGAGAAGACAATGGGACTACTGACTGGAGTGTAAAGTGTAACTTTTCTTACCTGACATTCCACCCGATGAAGACGTCAATTACAGGAGCCAATCAACTGCACGAGAACTGTGTTCTGTGGAAAATTCTAGTAAGGTACGTGGAGAATTATTGAACAGAGATAATGATGCACCAAAATTGATCCAATGGGGAATTAAAGGCTAGTTCGACAGTTTTGATATAACAGCATGACCCGAGGAGAAATCAGCCATTATTGGGACACTTTAGCCATCATTCTGACATTCTGCCTTAAGCCATACTTTGCCATTATTCTTTGAGATTTTGCTGTTCTGATACTTTAACCATCCTCAGCCCATTCCTTACCTGATACTTAATTTCTCCTCCTTATGAGGGAAAAGCCTTATTTTTAGCTATGCCATACTGAGACTTTGCCTCGTCCTGTTCTTGCTGATGCTAAATCGACTGATGTCCTGAGGACGAAGACTGACGCTGGTTGCTGATTCATTGGAGGAGTAAGCATCTGATGAAAATTGTAATTGTCTGTTTGCCTTTTCTTTCTACGTACCAACTGCTCTTTTGATAGAGGCCATAGTTAGATTTTTCCAAATTTGTGTTTGCTAAATTGTTTTGCATGAAGCCCAACATGCTGATGCTAATTCGAGGTTAGTTAAGGTGTTCACCAAAATCTGACGCAAATAGACAAATGACTGGATTCTTGCTTTTTTTGGATCACGTATCATTGCAACTTGCTAAACTGTTTCTTACTAATGACTTGTTAAAGCTGGACGTATATGCTCTATACTCTGATTAATCGTGTTTTAATTACAAGTTTGAAGAATTACTAATGAGATTGATTGCTAATGAGATTAACGGAGATGATTATTAGATTGTAACAAATAGGGAAATAAATATTCTAACTCCTAACTAAATTGGTGTGGTTTATTCATGACTGGAAGGTCATGGTGTGTTTGCTTTATTGATCCTTATTGGATGTTATTGACTAATTTGTTGATTAGATATTGCAAATATTGATTGAGTTATTGGTATATTGATTGTGATGCCAGACAGATACCTCATACTGGGAAGTCTACGAACGTGGTCAAAAGGTTCATCGGCCTAGGCATGTCTCCTTGTAAGTTTACTTATCAAGGTTCTGCTGCGCTTACAGTGGCACCTAGCCTGAAGCTGCAGATTTTCACTTACCTAACATGGAAACGCTCCTAAGAAGCAAAATATGCTGCAGAGACACAGGAGATCAATGACAAGTGCAAATACAAACAGAAACAATAACAGACAAATAAGCATAAAACAACACCCTTGGTTGTTTCATGCATGTCCCTGTGTAAAAATAAAGAATAGTGCAAGTATATTTAAAAAAAAAAAGATTAGGCATTTTACTTATTCATTTTTAGGTCAAGCCTCGACAGCGTGCATGTGCTGTCTGGAAGACCTGTTGTTAGGGATATAGCCATGTTTGTCCCGCCTGCAGCTACCTGCCACTTCCAACAGTTTAAAGGCAGTTTTGCTCTTGTTGTGCTGCCTTCTAAGTGGTTTGTCAGCCGATACATTACCTTCTGTACTTGGCCGAGTACAATATTCACTGCACTCACGAAACCTCGACCCATAATGCTTTGCAAGCACTCATTTTACAACACATCTGTGCCCATAACTCGGCCTGTGGTGGTCCTAGGGCAGTGGGACCACCCCCAAAATATTTATACTGATGTGCGCTTTCTGTTCAAGCAATCTTGTGAAAGAGGGGTCCCAAATATCATAACCTCTCCATCACTCAGTGCATATTTAAACCCTCTCATAGCTGAAACTGTTGTTTCTTCAGCTAAGAGGACGGCCTGCAGATGTGTTATGCACTATGTGCTCTTGACATAGAAAGAATAATTGTTCCAAGCCACCACCACTGGTACTACACCTTCTGCTAAAAAACAAACACAATTTATTTCTGATAAAGGTTTAATGTATTCATGGAAACTTAGCCCATAATGCTTTGCAGGCATTTGGTTTACAACATATTTAAGCCCATAACTCAGCCTGTGATGGTCCTAGGGCAATGAACCACCCCCGAAACATTTAGAATGATGTGTTATCTCTGTTCAGGCAATCTTGTGGGTCACACTAGTGGAGAGGGGGCCCAAATATCATAACCTCTTCCACCACTCAGTGATTCTTTAAATTTTCTCATAGCTGAAACTTTTGTTTTTATAGATTAGAGGAGTTTGTGTTATGAGAGCTTTGTTGATATTAGTATTTTGATAGTCAGGTTTGGTCTATAAGTATGTAATGGACAACGCTTTACTCAAAAGGATAATTGATCCCAAGGCATTACTAATTCAGTTTGCGCCAAAAGGGACATTTAGCCACTACAAGTAGTATTGCACCTTTTGTTTTTGATTCTACAGGGACATCTAACCATGATCAGTGGTACTGCACCTTCTGCTATTGATTCTACAGGGACATCTAGCAATGATCGCCAACATGGCGTCCTTGTGCCACTGACTCCACAGTTAAATGATATTTAAAAGGCCTGATGGCCATGTTTCCTCCAAATGCTATTTTTATTGTGGTGCTCTGTAGGGGCTGTTCAGACCATTACAGTCTAATGCCAATACTATGAAGGAATGCACAAACGCAGTTTATTTCTGATAAATTCTTAATGTGCTGCATAGCAAAATATTTATAAGGTCCCAAATGCAAGGTTGTCATTATCATTTAGAACGCTAACAGCTCTAACTCTCGCTAATGCGAGACCTATTGCATTGCAAATGCTTGTTTGTGATTAAGAAGGACTTAGAAAGATACCCATAAATCCATCTACTTAGTTATTTATTTAGTTTTCTATAGTGCCTTATATGCCACCTTGCAGCAACTTGCCAGCACCAGGCTACACCCTAAAGTCTGCATGCTGAAGGCCGGTTCCTGTATCATGGGAGCCTAGGGTAGACTAGCCACGTGCCCATTTGGTATATCCTTCTCTTCAGTTAGCTGATTCAACATTTTGGCCCTTTTCTAGAGGAAGGTAGGGCAGCAGTGAGCATTGACAGGAGAGAAAGGGAACCGATGAACGAGCTTTAAAAGAGAACTAAGATGAAAAGTTGTACTATCCTCGGTCAGGTGGCTGACACCAGACAAAGGCTATGTAATCTGACTGGGCAAGCAGAGGAGTGCAAGGGTTTTGCAAACAGAAAACAGTGACTAGAACTGACGCACTAGCCAGGAATAAAACAAGTACTAAAGTGGATGCCTGCTTGTGCCCTGGGGGATAGTAGAGTGCACATGATGACAAACTCACTCAAGTGGGTCCCCGCTTGTGTCCCGGGGCACTAATTTGTGTGTGCTTCATCTGGAGTGCTGAGAAGGAATAATAGGCATGTCAGAAGATCTCTACCAAGATAATAGCGCGCTGAGTACTTGGCACTCGGGCAGCGCTATAACTTTAAAGCAAGGGCATAGCTCTTGTAAGGTTTTATTTTGTTTTCCTGATTGTTGCTTGAGTCGCTTAAAAGAAGTTCCACCAAAGCGGATGAACACAGTACCTTGCAGATGGGAAACTGATAAGAGAAACACACATGGAAGAACATGAAATAGAATGCCTACTACCCCTTTTTTGAGCCCCAGTGACCACCACCTCCCTGGGGCTTCATTAAAATATTGGAGGGGGTCCACACAGACCCCCCCCTCCACTGGGCTATTATGAACTCCGGGGACCACCACAGCCCAGGGACTTTATTTAAAAAATGGAGGGGGCGGTTCATACCTCCCTCCTGGATCCTTAACATGTCCTGAGGACCATCACCTTCCCGGGTCTAAATTTAAAATTGTGTAGTGGGGACATGTGAACCCTCCGGTCCCTGGGGACCACCACCTCCCTTAGGCCAGAAACATAATTAAAACAGTTAGAGAGCCCAGGGACCCCGACCTCACCGGGACCAGCCCATGCGAATTAAAGGAGGAGAGCCACGCCCCTTCCGCCCTAAAGCCATTTCTGGTCCTGGGGACCACCTCTCTCCAGGGCTGGCTCCAGCTCCAGTTTGCTTTCGCTTGGTCAGAGCTGTGACAGCTCCCGCCAAACGAGAACAAACACTTTCTCTGTTCCCAGCAAACAGAAGCTGCAAAACTGCTTCCACTCGATGGGAGATGAGTTTTCATCTGTTTTCAAGCCTGCTGTCATGCAAACGGGGTAACAGATGAAAGGGTTGTTCCTGCATGCAGGGAGCTGCATTTCTTGCAGCTCTGTGTGTGCAGTAGCAATGCCAGCTCCTCCAGGAGGTGGGGAGCCCCCTGGGACTGCAGAGGAATTCAGGTTTCCCCCACTGTCTTCATCAATGCCCTGACTAGGGCCAGGGAACCCAGGTACAAGTGGACAGGCCGCAGGGGTTGTGGTCCGAGGGCCAAAGTTGGCCCAGAGAGGAGGACTGCACTCAGCCCTTACCTTTAAAATAATTGGGCAGAGGGATGAGGTCCTGGGGCCAAAACTGGCCAGGAGAGGGAGGCCATGCAGCCCCCCTCCCTCTTTTAATAATTTGCCATGCCCTTGGGGATGTGGGCCCTGCGGGGAGGGTTGGTTGCCATGCATTGCTAATTACCCAGATATTACATCACTCATGACATTTTCTATAACATTATTGATAACATCGATGTAACATTTGCAATAAAATAATTGACAAGATAACTGTGCATGATGAGGCATGAGTTATAGTTACCTCTGGGCACGAGTTACAGTTACTTCAAATAACTATACAGTTACTTAAAATAACTCTAAATATAACAGCTGAATTTCTATGGTTTTGTGTGTGTAAAATCTGACCCTAACTATAACTTCCCTGTAACCTGTGTTTTTTTAAGTGAACTTCTATACTTTTTTTGTAATGATATTTCCTAACTATAATGTCCCTGTAAAACCTACAACAGCTTTTACTCATACATGTATATTTTTGGATAAACATCTTTGGGGTTTGGGGTTTTGACTTAACAGTGCCTCTTACAGATCCACAGACCAGTTCTATAAGAGGAATTGGTTACCATTCCCTCCTGCACCTTATGAACAGTCGTTTTTTCATGAACAGCTAGGGTGCATGTTATGATGACTCGCAGCTAAGTCTCTGCTACCACTTAAGAAAAGTCTTAATGACAAGCATTTCATAAGTATGCATTTGTTATGCTGTGCATAAAACCTGTTTGGAAAATACTCTTTCGGTACACTGGCTATGAATCACCGATGAGCAATGCTTCGGATGAGCGTTTTGCCACAAAGGAGAAGATTTCTGTGCAAACCGTCCATTACATTCCTGAGGCCATACTCATCACATTAGTCGCCTGGCAGCCGGAGATACAGGGAAGTCCGCGTGCACCTGGCCGTGTAGCCAAAAACCCCACCTTTGAGCAATGACAATCACAGTAAATATAATTAAAGCGAAGTTGATAGTTTAGCGAACCGTGCTTTGGAGAAACGCTTGTTTTCTTCAAAATGGCGTGCTCTCTGAACGCGATGCGTACTTCGACGGCGTGCGGGCGAGGCGGAGGGTGATTGGAAGTGGAACGCGGTGGAACAAGAATGTAGGTCTCGCTGGGACAAACGCAATGGAAAATGGACTCCAAATAAGAGGTGGGAATAGCTGCTGAAGGGAAGTTTTTTTGTATGCTGGTCTCATCTCCAAGTACAAAGCGCACACCTGTGAATCATCAATTGATGCTTGTTGATTAACAGATGGGGTTTTGCCTGACAAGGAAACAGAACAATAAAATGACTCACATGCACTTTTTCCAACACTATCTCAAAACGTGATACAGAGTGTAACAGTACTCCCGATGTCGTAATAGAAAACGACATACATATATTAATCCTAAAGTTGACAGGCAAGGTATTTGTACACAGTTATGCACAGTTTGGAATGGAAGCCACCATTATAGCTCACTGGTTTCATACACTTTCTTGTGAAAGTTTGAATAAGGCCCAAGTGGATGGTACACCAGCCTAAGGTGAGTCCTAAGTCTCACCTTTTGTACCCACTGGCTTGCCAGTGATAACTGCTGGTGCTGTGAAGTGCATCAGCAATTTTTCTTTATTTTGTAGGCATGTGTTACTATATAAGTGTTTAAGCACATGCCTACAGAATGATTCAAATACGATTTTCCCTATTATTGTTTACTGATCCGAGATGGTGGACAAAATTTGGATAGGTAAATAAAAAAAAACTGTTTTTTAGCTTGGAAGTGCAAAATAAAAAAGGATGGTGGGGCAACACAGGAGTGGGTGAGGGAGAAGGGGAAAAGCAGGAAATGAGGGAGAGAGCAATATGGAACATGAGAATTGGACAGAAGCACATGGTAGTGAGAACGAAACAGCCCACAAGCACACAAGAGCAGATGTAGTACATGAGGGAGAAAGCAACATTTGGGTGGGGACCCATGCATGTGGGACAGCACCATGGTGCGTGGGGGTGGGGAAGTTTGGGAAAGATGCACAAGGGTGAAAGTAACTCTTAGGGCAGGGAGAAACACCAGACGAGAGAGCTGAATAATTCATGCAATCTCATGTATTGCTTAACCAAAGAGAAAAAATGTGTTTTATAACTGAGCAGTAGAAGGATACAAGTCAATCAGTCAAAAATGGTAAAGAAGTTATGCTCCAAGGGTGGGACAAACATAAGTAGAGGAGGACAAACCACAGAATAAGAAGCAAACAAATAGGAGTTATTTTAAAGCCTACTAATGGTGAGCAATGGGTGGACTGAAAGCCCACTGTAAGTTCATGGTAAGCCTACCACAGGTCTTTTGTATTCAGATAACTTGCGCTGTCTCATAGGTGAGACCTAAAATGGTAATTCTCCCAAACAAGGGCAAAAAGATGACACAGCTTCCAAACCCACGGGAGGCTACTAATAAAGATTAGGAAAGAGGCATAACCCATAACCTTCATCTTTGAGCTGTTGGTGATTTCTTTGCAACTTTCTTCCCCTTTTTTGTATTTCTCTGGTTTTAGTTTGGAAGGACTGAGAGGCAATCAATTTTGTAGTGGATGCTTTATAATTAAAATAAGCAAACAAACACATACATAATAAATAAATAAATGAATAAGTACCGATCCCCATCAGAAAACTTCAGTAACCACCACACTAACTTTCTCAAGTGCAAACACTTCATGTAAAGTGCAGAGACATGGCAGCTATGAAAAAGAGTGGGGGTATCTTGGTGAAGCAAGTTCATTCTTTTGGCTGGGCTCAAAACTGGTTGCTTCCTGGGTGAATATTTTGGCAAGAAATGATCCTTACTCATGTGGAGCAATGTTGGATCAGGAGCATGGATCAGGAGCATAGCGCAGGCCACTGCAGCCCCAGAAATGTCTGTGGGGGCATACTTTGGGTGCCACCCATTAAGCCTAGCAAATATAAATATTGGTGACATATGGGAGTCTCAGTGGCCCCTTAACATATTCTGAAGGAGACCTTTCATTGTCTCTTACCCCACTGTGTACAATTCCAGATGCCTGTAAACTGCATTGTCAAACAAGCACTGGCAAAGCTAATAGGTTTCCCCTATGTGAGGTATTGGCTTTGGCAATTTTTAGCCATGTTGTATAGCATCATAGCTGAAACCAAAAAAAAAAATGCAATAAAAACATGGCACAGTCATGAAAAAAATGTGTTCGTCATAGCTCTGTATTTCTATTGCTGGCGGGAGAGAGGCCTGGCTGGGAGGCAACACAGAGGGAGAGGTAGAAACAATTTAGAGGGTGGAGGGTGTGGAGGAAATGCTATGGTGGGCCAGCACTGTCCATGTCATAATGCTTTTTTTTAATTATGGCTGGTGGGGTACCAACATGGACAAAGGAAGAAGGTAGGGTGAGTGGGGACATGGCAAGACAACAGGAACTACAAATTGAGTGAGGGAGGGAGGGGGTAAGCCAACATAGACAATAAACAGAAGGAAGGAAGGTGGGTGTAAACCAATACAGACAACAAACAGACAGAGAGACAATGAGGGCAAGCCAACATGGATTACAAACAAAGGGAGTGAGGGTTAGGGCAAGCCAACACAGGCAGCAAATGGAGGGAAGGAATGTTCTGGGAAGCCAGCCTGGACAACAGAAAAAGTAAGGGAGGGTGGTGGCAAGTCAGTTCAGAAAATGAAGGGAGGGTGGGGGAAAGCCAACACGAATAATGAATGGAGGCAGGGAGAGTGGGGGCAAGCTAACTTAGACACCAAATGGACAATGGAGGAAGGGAGGGTATGGGAAAGCAACAATGACAATGAAAGGAAGGAAGGCAGGTGGGGGAAAGCGGTCAGACAGAGGTGGAATGTGGAAGAGAGCCAGCTGAAAATGATGCATTCCGGAAGAGATCTCAAAATGTATGAAAAATGTAATGCTTAGAAAACAAGCATTGGCAAAGCCAAAAGGTCGTGCTTATGCAAAAGCTATTGCTTTGCCAATGTGGTTTAGTCACGTTGCTCACCAGGTGTTCTGCTGCTCAGCATGGCTAAACGTTACTGGCATAGAGGATAGTGGCTTGGAGTGGTGCACAGTGGACTGGTGCACAGTGGTGCAGAGTAGAGTCGCATGGAATAGAGTTCAGTGGCAAAGAGTGCAGTGGCATAGAATGGATTAGAGTAAATTGGCATAGAGTGTTGTAAGGTGAAGAGGCATAGAGTTGAGTGATTCACGCAGTAGTGGCGCAGAGTTGAGTTGAGTGTCTTTGAGTGCAGTGGCATAGAATGCAGAGCTGAATTGAGTGGCATAGAGTACAATGGTGTAGAGTGATACAGAATACAGTAGCATAGAATGGTGCAGTGTAGAGCATAGTGCTATTGAGAGCAGTGGCATAGAGTGCAGTAGCAGAGAGTGGAGTAGTGCAGAGTAGAGTGGTGTAGAGTTCAGTTGTGAATAATGCAGTGTGGCATAGCACAGTGTCACTGCGCAGTAGTGTAGAGCAGAGTACAGTGGTGTAGAGAGCATTGGCATAGTATACAGTGATGGCGACCAAAGTGCAGTGATGTAGAGTGCAGTGACATAGAGTGAAGCTGTAAAGAGTGCAATGGCATAAAGTGGAGTGGTGTAGAGTGGAATAGAGTGGCGTACAGTGCAGTGGCATAGAACGCAGTTGAGTTGAGTGTATTGTCGTAGAGAGCAGTGATTAAGAGAAGAGTGGTACAGAGTGAACTGGTGAAGAGTGGCATAGAGTGCAGTGGCTTAGAGTAGATTGTTTCAGAGTAGAGTGCGGTGGCATAGAGTTGAGTGATGCAGGGTAGAGTGCGGTTACATATTAGTATAGAGAGTAATGGTGTAGATTGCAGTGGCTCAGGATGCAGAGGCGTTGAATAGATAAGAGTAGCGTACAGTGGATTGGCATACAGTTCAGGGGCATAGAGTTGAGTGTTACAGAGGAAAGTGCATTGGCATAGAGTGCAGTGGCATACAGTGCAATGTTGCAGTGTGACATAGAGTACAGTGGCATGGACTGGAGTTGTGCAGGGTAGGTTGGTGTGACCTAGACTGGAGTGGTGTAGAATACAGTGATGAAGAGTGCAGTGTTGTAGAGTAGAGGGGTGAGGAGTGCACTGCGATAGAGTAGAGTGGTACAGGGTAGATTAGAGACGCGTAGCATGAAGTGGTGTAGAGTGCAGTGTTGTAGGGTTGAGTAATGCAGAGTGCAGCGGCATGAAGTGATGTAAAGTGGAGTGGTACAGAGTACAGTGCAGTGGTGTGGAGTGGTACAGAGTAGAGTGGAGTGGCATAGAGTGGAGTATTCATGGTGCGCTAGCACACTGCCATTACAAACAACACATTTTCAATTGAAATGACAATAACATTTGCACAGACATGCAATTTTACTAATAAATCTATACAGTCACAGACAAAAAGTATGGAAATTGCTTAACCTAGTTTAATGATTTGTTTTGATCATATTAAAGTATTTGTTTCCAACACACTTCAGAAATAACAAAAAGTGTGCTTTTTTGTGTGTGTTCATAGTTCTGATATTTTCTGAAATACATTCACAGTTCATTTAACTGTTGTCGTGTGCTAGAAGAAAAAAAACTCCTTCCTGCCCCAGTGTCCAGCAATAATTGTCACATACAAACTCTCATTTTGATGTCAGAGAAAAAAAGTAAACAAGTGCCCTTGGAAGACACCTTCCATTCAAATAATGTGCAAGTGCCCTTGGAAGGCAGCGTCAGACATTTGACCTAGGTCTTTGAATTAACAATAAAGATTTAAAGGCCTGTTAGCAGGAAGTGAGTTTGTAGAAGGATATAGAATGCACAGTTTAGGCAGTGGGAGGGGCAAACGGAACCTGGAGAGCCTAAAACAAACAATGCCAGCAAATGGAAAACCAGAAAGTGTGAGTTACAAACCACAAAGTCATCTGTAATCAATGAGCACAATGCATTCCTAGATTACCTTTCTGGAAGTCCCCAAGATGTCTTTAGCAAGCCAGACAGCTGTGATGTCTGACAGGCTGCAACCTAATGAGCAGTGGAAGGACACAAGTAATGTGGCCATGCTCCAAGCGAAAGACAAATACACAAAGAGGGAGGAAGCCTATGACGTCTGACCTATGAGCAAGCAAGCAAACGTGGGTGACAATGAGGCAAAACAATCTTTAAACCCATTGAAAGAAAAGGAAATGTTTCGAAGAGGTAGCACATGCACTGTCTAAATGAGGCCTAAAAAAATAAACAAGCCTGTGGAAAAACTGCAGAACCATTATTTATCAATAAGGCTACTACGTTTCTGTTGTAACTGATTTTACAGGTAAATATGGACAGAAAACAATGTATTCCTCTCTATTTATTTTTACACACAGCAAAATGCAGAAAATGTGTATTAATTTCAATTAATTACCATGCTGCCATCCAAGACCTCAAGGAAAGTGCATATACAGGTTGACAGCAATGAGGATTAAAAAAAAAAGTGATGACATTTCATTAAATAGCTTATGTTATATTTGACTGCTTTTAGTGCCAAAACTCAAAAGGCATCCTAGTTCTCCGTTAAAAAATTGAATGTAGTAGGCACCATTTAATTTGGTTCGGAAACATGAAATAAATATGGAAAAGTCTAATAATGTAGACAAAATAAATATGGATACATATAAACATAAATACTAAAAAAATAAATACCATTAAACTGGGTGACATGGTTATGAACCATTTGAAGTGTTACTTAGGGGCATATTTATACTTGTTTTGCGCCGAATTTTCGTCATTTTGTTTGACAAAATTCGGTGCAAAACGAACTCCATATTTATACTTTGGTGCTAGACCAGTGTAGTGCCAAAGTTTTGCAGGTAAAGTCTTTTTTGGATGTGGAAACCTACCTTGCGTCAATGAGATGCAAGGTAGGTGTTCCTGTGCAAAAAATGCCTTAGCGCCATATTTATCCCCTGTGCTAAAATCCTGCACAGGGAGGAGGGGTCAAATAATGATGCAAAGTTTGCTTTGCACCATTATTTAATGCCTGGGTCATGGCAGGCATTAGGGGACCTGTGAACCTATTCCCATAGTGGAACACCATGGAATAAGCTCACAAGTGCCCTCCCCAGGCCCCAAGGGCACCTCTGCCCACACCAGAGGGAGAGTGGAGGATGGGGGACCCCATCCCAGGTAAGTATAGGTTAGAACAGGCAAATGTTTTTTTTTAAAGAGCCACTGTGGGCCCTGAAATGGGCCCCCCAACATGGCACTGGGCACAATGACCATGCCCAGGAGAACCTGGTCCCCTATGCTGGCCATTTGGGTGGCAGGCATGACTCCTGTCTTTTCTAAGACAGGAGTCATATGGTATGAATGGTTTTGCGTCAGATAATGATGCTAGGCTGGTTGGAGTAATTTTTTTTTACTCTAACCTGCCTAACGTCCTTTTTTGGTGCAATACCGCCACCACCACCGTGCTATCATAATTTCTTTGCACCATTCCATAAATATGGTGCCCGGCTCAAGAATGGTGGAAGCCAGTGCAAACATTTTTGATGCAAAACTGTGTTAGTGCTGTTTTGCACCAAAAAGTATATATATATGCCCCATAGTTTGAATGCTGGATGTTCAAAATAACCTACAGACCTGTTTGGATGTTACCTTCATGTTATGGTGTGTTTGCTTTGTTTCCTTATCTGCACATCTACACACACTCACACACCCAAACATACAACAACATGATTACTAAAACACATAGTGGCATATTTATACTCTGTTTACACTGAATTAGCTCCATTTGTTTAACACAAATTTGGCGCAAATCTATATTTATATTTTGACCTTAGATACGTCTAGTGTCAAAATATTGGAGTTTGCACCATTTTTTAGATGCGTGAACCTACATTGCACCAATGAGATGCCCCCATAGTCCCAAATGTATCCCCATGTGCTAAAATGAAGCGCAGGTGGGGGCAGGGGCTAAATAATGGTGCAAAACTTGCTATGCACCATTACTTAATGCCAGGGTCAGACAAGGCATTAGGGGACCTGTGGACCCATTTCCATGGTTGAACACCATGGAATGGGTCCACGGGTGCCCTCCCCAAGCCCCAGGAACACCCCCACCCACACTGGAACACCAGAGAATGGGGGAACCCATACCAGGTAAGTAGGGTAAGTATTGGTAAGTATTTTTTAATTTTATTTTAAGGTACCACTGGAGACCTTAACTTGGAGCCCCCTACATGGGGGCACAGTGAGCACCGGACCCACATCTGGGCATACCCTTCTGACATAGGGCAACTTTAACAACACAAATGAATGATGCCACTGGATTCAAGCTAGCCTGGCTGATGAATGGTGATATTCTGAAACTGGACCCAGGATGCTTGTTTCCCATCCAGGGAGAACCTGGCCTGGCAGTTCGGACTGGACTGTTCCCTTGAGGAACAGGGTCAAGACTGATTTTCATATGGCTGGGTCCAAACTGGGGTGGCATGGAGAGCAAAAGAACAGTGGATTAAACCCAGATCTGTGACAGAGGGTGAGTGTTTGCATTGTTAAGCACCCTGTCCATCATCCTTTTGTATTGCTAAAGTTTCCTAAGACAGGAAACATGGTTTTGGTGGCTGTGCACCAGGAAATGGTGCTAGTCTGGTTAGACGCATTTTTTGCTTCTAACCAGGCTAGTGTCATTTTCTGACATACAATCCCCTCCTTCCCTACAGCCACCCCCATCCGGCTAGCGTCTTTCTTGAAGACGCTAGCCCACGGTTAGCACTGGCTTGTGCCATTCACTAAATATGGCACCCGGCTGATGTTGTTAAATGACGCAAGCCGGCGCTAAAGTTTTAGCCACAAAACTGTGTTAGCGCAGTTTTGTGGTAAAAACTATAAATATGGGCCATAGTACCTTCACAAACAAGACCAAAACAGAAACCATGACCATTTTGTGAATTGAAACACATTTGTGAACAATTTAGAATGAAAGAATGTATTTTCAATGTGTCGTGGGCATCCACTTGCTTATGTGGGCGAAGCACCAGGGGTTGCACCTGCCATAGGAGGCACTTCTGGAGGGAGTGGCAAACGTTTGTTGCCTGGTCATTAACAGCTCTGATGAGAGGGTTTTAAGATGTGATGAAAACAATTTGTGACTCATCCTTAAATAACCAGAATGCTTTTGTGGCAACAGGTGAGGAGTGGCGTGTCAAACAGGCAGTTGACCCTGACAAACTGAAATGGGATCAGTCTTGATGGGGTGTATCGTACAAATGTACATATTTGAAATGAATATTACATTCCTTGGCAGTGGTGCTGGAGCAATTTTCAGAGTGGGGGAACTGTCATCAATGTTACAACAGTGAAGTCATGGGGATTGTGAAAAATTAAGTGTCACATTATTTATAGCAAATGAGTCATAGCCATGCAGTTGGAGAGTGATAAGTGTGCGGAATGTAGCCAGTGGTGCACTTTGAAACACAGGTTCGCAAATATATTACTAAAGCATGGTGTTGCTGCACACTTTTATTTACAGCCAGTACATTTTCCATCTAAGTGGCCACAAAATGTGCCATGCGGATTTACAGATAAAACTATATAGCACACAAATAATAATGTGTTGAAATCAGGGTTCATCAAATGTTAATCATTTGGTAAACAGTGTCTTAATTTGTTTTGACTTTAATAAAATCTTTATTTCTACAACACATTAGAATTACAACAAATGTGCTTCATTTGTGCTTTCCTATCTGCTTATACATTTTAAAGTATTTGAACAGTTCATTTACAGGCATTCAAATGATGTGACATGCTGGAAAAAAACCTACATCTCAACACCTCTCCTTTTATACTCACTGTACCCCAGCAAAGATTGTCACATAGTTCACTTTACAAAATACTTGATGTCAGGTAAAGAAAGGTGAACACTAATTTTGGTATTGAAATAATAAGCAGCTATTTGAAAGAAGATGTATCCCGACATTTGACCTCTGTCTGTGAACTCACAGCAAATATATCAAGAAAAAACTAAATTTAAAGGCCTCTTTATTGCTCATTCACCTTCTAAACTCCAGCATTGTTATTTTGGGGGTGTTGCAGCACCCCTCACATGCCTACTTCCAGGCATACATTATTTGATGATACCAGTGAGTGAATGTTTCTAAACTGCCTCAAATGCATACACCAACCCCAGACCTGTCAACCTTGTAATAATTGTTAGTATTTGATGCTATAGGCAAGAAGAAAGAAAAGTCTTGGATTGGGCAGAACCCCGTAAAAGGGGTAATGGTCCTTTGAAGCATCAGCGTTGCTGAGCAGCAAACCGCAAATCCCCAAACAGCAAAGCAAAGCTATTTGTGGACAGCGTTTACAACCTGGGGTGTATGCATATTCCCTGATGTCTTGGGACAGGTTTCCAGTTCATCTTGGCGTTCACCATGAAATGCAGGTTCTTTGCCATGTATCTATGTAGAGAGTGTCAATATCCTGGAACACACGCAGATACTGTGCAATCAGGCACGTCCACAATCTAGATAAATCGTCATTGTATAAACCCTTTGATAGTTGCATTGGAATGTAGGTGATGGAGTGTCCAATATGGTTTTATGGTTTGCACCTTAAAGTCACCCTACGTGTACTAAAGTGAACTATCCCTCACTTAGAATATGATAAAAGGTGTCTCTTTTCTGGGTGCTCAATCCAATCCTTGTAGATAGGCTCCCCCGTTTTGTGATACACTGAATTTGGCACCTGTTACGACAACACCGAGGTGCACTGTCGGCCAAGTTGGTGTTGAATAAGACAGACATTTTTGCTGTTTAGCCGATTGCTTCACAATTGGTATTTTCAAAGGCGAGAATTTATAAAAAACACTTAAAAAAAGTTAAATAAAAGGCAGAAATCTAGCAAATATATGTCTGTGTATGTTCAGAGAGAAATACTACAGGGCAGGGACATTAGTGGTTTACGTCATACATTTATTGTCATGAACATGCTTTATTAAGTGCCATTGTCATTTATTCATTTATATGTCTTATTTTCACAGCTCATTCAAGGAATCAAATTATATGCAAGAGCTGAGCCAGCGACAATTGTGAAAAGAACAGAAACAATAATAAAGGAGAAGCTAAGAGAACAAAAAGGTTTTAAGAGCTTTACAAAGGACATCAATGGTCACTCCCTTTGAAGTTGAACGTAGATGCATTCCACAGTCTTTGACCCAGCACAGAGAACCCCTAGTCCCTTAGTCATTTACATTTTGCTTGAGGAAATGTTAAAACCACAAGCTAGTCAGTAGAGTAGCAAGGATGCCTTGAGCTCTGGTGCAAGGAAAATGTCCACTGTTTGGATAGTAACATGCAGTAATTATCAGGGGTCAGTGGGCCTCACTGGGTTCTGGGTCCCTCTTCAGTGTACATGCTGCACCAATATTAGCTACTGCCCTGAAGCCTGCCTGATCTAAAGGATCTGGATGGCAGGTAGTCGTTATTTGTACGAGGGAACCACATCTTGGAGACACTTGTAGATCACTATAAATATCCAGAAGTCAATCTTATATTTAACCAAAAGCCACTGGAGTCACTTCCTAAGGTGGTAAAAGAGATCAGAAGTCCACCATAGCGGGCAATTGTATATTCATCTTTTAAATTGATTACAATTCCCAGAACTACTTTTTGGGAAACCATCAGGAAAACAAAGAGATCCTCTGGCATCTGTTGCTTAACTAGCCATTCATTGTTTTGCTGTCAACGTGGGCACTGGAACCACATCAGAGTACCAGATGGCTCCCAGGTTACTGCACTGAGTTGTGTGAGAGTCAGAGTGTAGCACACACCACACCTACCAAAAAATGACACTGTTTCTGTTAACGCTGAATTTTAATAATGATTATTCATGTATTCTAAGTGTTGAAGTTGCATTGAAAATTAATTAACGTAGAGAAAATAATGCACGCATTAGAAGTAGCGCCCACTTGAGTGGCCACCAATGTTCATGAGGTGTACTTATTAATAGCTTATTAATATGAAATGTTGAGCTTATGTTTGATTAATGTAGTAATATGTGTACCATGTATTAGTAAAAGTGTAGATTTAGGATTTTGGTTTCATTGGACTAGGGCCCTGATTTATACTTTAAACGATAAACTGTGCTAACGCAGTTTAGCGTCAAAAAGTATACCCCCAGCAAGTGCCATTCCAAGACGCCGGCCGGGCGCCTTATTTATGTAATGGCACAATCTGGCGCAAAGGGTGGGCTAATGTCATGGAGAATTACGTTAGCCGGATGCCGGTGGTGGTATGGAAGAAGTGGGTTTTGCACCAAAAAATGACGTTAGGCTGGTTAGAGTAAACAAAAGTATGACTCTAACCAGCCTAGCGTCATTTCTTGATGCTAAACCTACCATACCACATGACTCCTGTCTTATAGAAGACAGGAGTCATGTCCACCACACCAAAGGCCAGCACAGGGTACAAGGGTCCCCTGGGCATGGTCATTGCACCCACTGCCATATATATGTGGGCCCATTTCAAGACCCCCAATGACACTTGAAAAACAAAAATACTTACCTCTACTTACCTATACTCACCTGGTATGGGGTCCCCCATCCTCCACTGTCCCTCTGTTGTGGGTGGGGGTGTCCTTGATGTCTGGGGAGGGCACTTGTGGACTTATTCCATGGTGGAACACCATGGAAATATGCCCACAGGTCCCCTAATGCCTGCCCTGACCCAGGTGTTAAATAATGGCGCTAAGCAAGCTTAGTGGCAAAATTTAGGCCCACCTCACTCCCGTGCACCATTTTTGCACGGGAGGATAAATAAGGTGCATGGGCCTTAGAGTCATTTTTTGCCCGGGAACGCCTACCTTGCATCTCATTGACGCAAGGTAGTTTTCCACAGGGAAAAAATGACTTTAACTGCAATATTTTGATGTTAGACGGGTCTAGCGTTAACATTTAAAAATGGAGTTAAGTTTCAACTGAAATAGCATAAAAAAGAAGGATGTTATTTCAGCCCAAACAGAATATAAATATGCCCCTAAATGCGAACATGCAATTCTTTGACCAATAGGGACATGGGAAGTAGTTTTAGGAAATCTAACTTAGCCGGACTGTACTGAAAGGAGACCACCATTTGTCCATTTTTCCATTTGCCAGAACACCATTTTTGTCCATTTGTCCAGAGAAGAGACATGTTTAACTTTATTGCTTAAAGAGATTAGCTTTTTTTCTGAACTTTGATGCTGTACCTGATGCCTTTGGTGACTGAATTGATGTCCTGTTGATGAAGACTGTCACAGCTTTCTGAACCATACTGAGGCCAGGTATAAAGATGATGTTACTGATTGTTATGTCTTTTTACTTTTGTTTCTAGGTACCAACCACTATTTAATAGAGCCATAGTTAGATGTTTTTTTCCAAATTTGTTTGATTAAATTGATTTGCAAGAAGCCCAAACATGCTATTCTAATCTGATGTTAGTTAGGGGTCTCATGTAATAACAGTTGATGTCTTTGCTTTGCTGAATTCTAAATGTATGTTATTATGTTTGCACAGTTATTCTTGCTATTAATTTGTACTGTAACCTTAGAATTTGTAGTGGCTCAAGCTTTGATTAGATTGCAATTCTTTCACTGCTTTGGTCGGCCAGTTTTGTTTCTGTATGTTTATCATTTGATTTTGAGAATTAGTTATGTGACATTAGCATTGGTAATATAGGGAAAGAAACATTCTAACTTTTACATAAACTTATGGTTATTCATGGCCGCAAGGTCATGGTGTGTGGAAATAACTGTCTCCAATTGATTATTGATGTTATTGATTGTTATTGCTAATGATTTGACACAGGGTTCATGGTTGGAAAAACTCTAAGCACAGTCAAAAGGTCCCTCTGCCTATTCCCGTCTCCTTGTAAGTTGATTTATTAAGGTCTGACTTTCCAGTACAAAATTCTATTTTTAGACTAACATTTAAACTTTTCCTACACTGGATTTGGGCTGTAAATACAGCACACATGCAATGTTGGAAAAGTTAGGGGACCTAAAATGCCTGCCTCGATGAGGTGATATTTTTTGGCACAAGTTCCTGCCTGCCACTGTTAGCGGATAGGGCTTTGTGCCAAAACCAATGAGGAGTTAAATGTGAATGCCCAGGGAGCACCCATTGAGCTCTAATTTCCTCCATGGTATCCAATAACATAGCCACCTCCAGGTAGATCTAGGTAATCAACATAGGACTGAAATTTTAGGTCCTCCCTGAATATCTGTTCTAATGTAAATGTTAAAAGACAAAGGTAAAATGGCAACGTGTACAGGGATCCAAGAGGTTATTGCCTAAATGTTGAAAAAATTCCCCAAACTGACACACTGACACCTGTCATAGTAAAGTGCGTCATACTCGGGGCCACTGCAATTATACGGCAGGGAAGGGCCAAGTTATGTGGCTGGATTGGGTAAATTATGCAGCAAGAAAAGGCAAGTTATGTGGCTTAATGCGACACATTTTTAGGATAGTATTATGTCATTATTGTGTCATTTTTACACTTGTTAACAATGTTCGGACTTTGAGTGCTACTCATTCATTCCAGTTAAACACTCAAATATAGCAGTAAGCATCCAGAACTGTTCTGATCATGCTTTGGAAAGGGCCTTACACTGTGCTGAAACATGTGGGTGGTCAATGCTAAAAAAGCATTACTGCTTAATTATTCCAGGTAAAACGCTACTTATCCACATTTTTGCTTTTTCTGTACTGTATGTATTGCTAAAGCTAGGCTGACAGTACCCCCAAGATATCACGTTCTTTCAATCCCTGTAGATGAGTGCAAAATAATTCCTCCAAGATCATTCCCAGCCTCAGTATTTCTGCACTGGGGTGTTAAATGGGTTTCAGATCTAGGTTAGAACCTTTTTAAAAGAGGTATTGCAATTTGTTTCCTCTACATCTTTGGAGATAACTTTTAAGATTGTGAGATTTTAATAAATTGCAACACTCTGGAGCCAATTATCACAATTGGTTCATGATCACTAAGACTTTGGGGGTTATTACAACTTTGGAGGAGGTGCTAATCCGTCCCAAAAGTGACGGTAAAGTGACGGATATACCACCAGCCGTATTACAAGTCCATTATATCCTATGGAACTCGTAATATGGCTGGTGGTATATCCGTCACATTTGGGACGGATTAACACCTCCTCCAAAGTTGTAATATCCCCTTTATATTTTTATGTGGGCTTGAGCAAGAGGTACTTAGGGGGTCATTATGAACACGGCGTAGCAACCGCTGTGTTCATGCTGGCTGTCAAAACACTGACCGCCAGCGACCGTGGAACCCCGCTGGCCACATTATGAACATTTCTGTGGGCCGGCGAGCGGAAACATTGTTTCCACCCGCCGGTTCACAGAAAGGCCTGGCAGGGACATTCAATGCCTCTGTGCGGCAGGTGCAGTTGCACGCATCACGCAGATCGGGCAGTGACCTGCGAGATGGGGCTCTGCACCGGGGCCCCTGCACTGCCCATGCCAAGTGCATGGGCAGTGCAGGGGCCCTCAGGGGTGCCCCGGGGCACCCCCTCCGACAGCCTTTCCCTGGCGGGATATCCCACCAGGAAAAGGCTGGCGAAAAATGGAACATTATCAGTGTTTCAACTCACCTCCAGGCCGCCTGATGGCGGGAGCCTGGCTGTGGGTGAGGGCTTTACCATGTTCAGAATATGGCAGTTTGGCCCACCATGCCGGCTGGCGGCTTCAGCCGCCAATGCAGGCATGGCGAGCCAAACCGCCATGTTCGTAATGATGGCCTTAATTTGGATTTTGATATGAAAAACTAGCATCCCATAAGTACGTGTTTGTAGTTGTTTTCATTTAGCGGACACTGAACAAGAGCCACTCATTTTGAAGATCAGAGCAGGCTATCATGCCATGATGCCCAAGAGCACACGTTACGTTGAAGCAGCTTTGCCTAATGCAACCCAAGACCGAGGCAGGCCTTCCCATCTTTACGATAGTGATTCTTCAAAGAAATGTCAGGCAGAAACCCGGTTTGTATCCAAAGCACAAGCCAATTATTCTATTGTAGAATTCTCTTTAAATGTAAATGGAAGGTCTTCTTCTCTAGGTGTTCTGATGCCTGTCTTTCTGACCTGTAGTCTGTGCCTGTTGCAAATAGGGCAGACACCAGCTGGGGGTATGCTCCTCATTTTTGTTCTGTGAAGATCACTTTACAAATCCTGCTTACTGATTGTCTAGTGTTCATTGAGACCCCCGAGTGGTGAATGATCTGCTCCAGTGTGGGTGCAGATTTGGGGAGATGTATCTGTAGTATTAAATCACATAGCCCTATCATGCATGCTCATCATTTCACATGTCAATTAGCCTTATGATTGAAACTGTTTCTGGGTCCTCAAAGTTTTCGATTCTTCAGTTTGAAACAGATGAGCTCTGGCAGGTGAAGGCATTTACTGTGAAACAATTTGCCTCTTGATTCTTCATAAGTGATAAAATCAGGCCTGTAACATTATCATTTGGCTTCAACGCAGAGATGTAAAATAGGGCTTTAACTATCAAAACTCGAAAGGCACTGTCCATCTTAAAACACTAATGTTTAAAAAAGTTTTCTAAACTGCAGGAGGATTGGACAGAAGTAACAAAGAAGTGGTTGAGTAGTGTAGAGTTGCGGTTTAAGACTCAGCTGAGAAACGTTGCTTCCCAAGATGGAAAACAAGAGGGACCTCCAAGATCCCCTAGAATCACGGGGTGGTGGATCCAGGTGTTCCCGCTGGAGTGGCTAAGCTAATTTCATCTTTTAAATAGAACTGACCTTTTATATAGATGCAGTAAAATAAGAAGCTGATGGCCCTGGCTTTCCTCAATACGCAGCTTAGGGTAGAAACTACAGATTTACACTCCAAGTCCAACACATATTATGAGTAGCAATAATCAAAGCATGATGCTTCTCACAGGTTGTTTCAATGATGTATTATTAATTATTGATTTTAACAACATTATTCAAGTGGTCTTTAACTGAGGGGAGCTCCACGTTGAAATTAACTCAAACATGTTGGCAGCATAGTACTCGGGAGAGACAGATGTTGAGAACTTTTTGAATTGAGTATATTTATTTACTTATCTTTTAGAACTGTTGAAATTTAGGAGGTCTAATACTGCCCTGAGCTTCACCAGTTGAAGGCGAGCTGTCATTCTATTGAAACAATTATGTGGGGCAGTTATATTCAAGAGAATGTGTGTGGCAGCAAGTTATTTTTTTCTCTATCGATTACGTTTTTTAAATACCTATCGAAGCTGTGCTGGATTTTATAAAGTTTGCTTGAATTTGAGATTCGGGAATGTGGGAGTTCAATCACATGAACATGATATCTTCAGTCCAATGTTGTCCAGTTGCAACTGATTCCTTGTTTGGCTCAGCTGATGGCGAGTCTGAGCTCCACCTTTCAGGCCTTTCATGATGTGTATATAGTGCTTGATTCTGAATCCGGCGGAGCAGTAGCACAAGGGCATACCACCTGATTCTGAGTTCACATGGCGAGGAACGCAGTGTTTGATCTCTGTGGACATGGCGCAAGAACTAGGAATAAAAATGAGGGAAAAGGCACGGTAATTGAGTGTCCCACATGTTATTTTCCATGTTACCTGTCCAAACTCTGAATTGTTCGATATGGAGGCTGGAATCTTGTCAGGAAACTGTCATTCCGACTCAGGTATTCCTGTGTACCGTGTACCGTGCAACTGTGAATCAGGGCAGTAGTGTGTTTTTTATATTCAGGAGAAACTAGCAAGGAACTTGACCATTGGATCTCAAACCTCTTTGGTAGTCTAGCTTATGTGCAATGAATAAAACAGTGGAAAGATGAAGTGCCTTGGGGACTCCTTAAAAGACAAGGGAAAGAAAAGCACAGAGATCTGTCAAAAAATGTCACCCATTGTCTATGGTTGTTGTGAATGATTTTAACCAAAATTCTGGAACAGACACAAGATGCCGGCAAAAGGTGGTTGATTTGAAATGGAGAATACATGTTTTCGAAGGTTGCTAAGAGCCATAAGTATAATCACAAAATTGCCCTGGACTGCAATCCCCCTTGCCAAGGCAGACCCAATGAAGACTTGCCTTATTACAAGTGCATTATATCCCATTGCACTATATCCGTCACATTTGAGATGACTAACCTATCTGCCAAACTCTGAATCAGGCCCTACACCATCAAATCTCCTCTTCCTCAATTCCTGGAACGAGACTGTTTACTGCATTATTCAGACATTACCTGATCTTGAAGAATTGTTTTTACACTACACTGGTCCCCAAAACAATGCTACTGTAATAAAGTACTAATAAGAAAACAAGCAGGTGTGCACAACACTATAAATCTCTCACCCAGGTGTGGTCATGTGTCACTGCATTCTTTTTTGATGTGAGGTAGGTGGAGCATCTTCACAAGGTCATAGAAGCACAGCGTCTTTACGTTGTGATTTAGATTTAGAGGACGGAACCTTCAGGTGTGGAGCTGACACACTCATATCAGCAAAGAATGGCTTCCATTCCTGAGTCAAAAACATGCAGAGCATCAATCAACGATTGTGTAACCCTACCTGGGCTGTCATCTGGGAGCGAGAGGGGCGGTCACTGTAGGAATCAATTGTACATTCTTTCCTTTCTCAAGTGAAAGATTTAGGGCCCTGTGTATTGAGATATTTATCTACAGACAAAAGTGGAGAAAAATAATGTTTCGTTGAATGAAAATCTTTATAACTATAACAAATAGCAAGTTTTCAACTTTTTTTATTAAAAATAAGTATTTTGGGCTGGAAAGGATTAGCAGTTCATATTTTCAAGAATGAAGTGTCTCAAAAAACTTAGAGAGAATGGATGAATTTTGTAAAAGTAAATTAGGACTCGGCCCAAAATGCTTTTTTTCTATGTGTGTCTAAACAAGTGAGGAGTAAATAAAGCAGTGCTCTGAACTAAGTTACACCTTCAAACGGAAAAAAAACCCTTGATAATCGATCATCAGGTAGTGATCACAAGACCCAAACTATCGAAAACCTTCATGAGAGCTAAGACATTCTCTGGCCATGATTTTCTATGGCTTAGACGTGCTCATGTTAGACTTGGGGTTGCTATGCAACACAAAACAATTACATTCGAGCACACGATAATTTTTGTGTGAAGGCTGATATAAGCGTAATGCTAAATAGCTTTGCGTTACCTAGCGCCAAATCCTGATAATTCTTGCAAAGTCAGGCCCTGATTCATAGTTTTTGGTGAAAAACTGCACCAACGCAGTTTTGCACCAAAACGTTGAGCACCGACTTGCACCACTTCTGAGCACCAGCCGGGCACCATATTTATGGAATGGTGCAAGCCGGTGCAAAGGGTATGCTAGCGTGAAAAAAATTACGTTAGCCAGGTGGAGTTGGCGATATGGAAGAAGGGGTTTTGTATGAAAAAAATGACGTTAGGCAGGTTAGAGTAAAAAAAATGACTCTAACCAGCCTAGCGTCATTTTCTGGTGCAAAACCATCCATACCACATGATCCCTGTCTTAGAAAAGACAGGAGTCATGCCCACCACCCCAATGGCCAACACAGGAGATCAGGGTCCTCTGGGCATGGCCATTGCATCCAGTGCCATGTAGGGGGGCCCACTTCAGGGCCCCCAATGGCACATTAATAAAAAAAAACGACTTACCTGTACTTACCTATACTTACCTGGGATGGGGTCCCCCTTCCTCCGTTGTCCCTCTGGTGTAGGTGGGGGTGTCCCTGGGGCCTGGGGAGGGCACCTGTCGGCTTATTCCATGGTGTTCTACCATGGAAATAGGCCCACAGGCCCACAGGTCCCCTAACGCCTGCGCTGACCCAGGTGTTAAATAATGGTGCAAAGCCTGCTTTGCACCATTATTTGACCCCTCCTCCCCCCAGTGCGTGATTTTAGCACAGAGGATAAATATGGCACTAAGGCCATAGAGTCATTTTTTTGCACGGAAACGCCTACTTTGCAAAGTGGGACACAAAGTAGGTTTCCACGTCCAAACAATGACTTTAACTCCATAAATTCGGTGCTAGACGGGTCTAGCACCAAAGTATAAATATGGAGTTAGTTTTGCACCGAATTTGCGTAAGAAAAAATGATGTAAATTTGGGGCAAAACAAGTATAAATATGTCCCTGAGTGTGACGAAGTGGAAACTCTGCAAAAACTCATAGAATTCAATGTAAAACTACAGCTAAAGTAATGCAGGTATTGCAAAGTAGCTCTCCCTTACTTTGCATCTTTATAGCTTAAAGGGCTATACATATTATCCAGCCATTTCTACGGGTTGGTAAGGCCCAAATGCTAAATGAAATTGTTATGAGTACTCAATTTCGAACAGCTACCTAGTAGCATCATAGAGGACATTTAATTAGGAGCTGAATCCGCGGGTTAAGTAAATAAATAAAATTAAGCAAGAAGTTTCAGTGACTTGCTGTCATCTGTGATCTGCAGTTCACAATTTTGAAACCTGGCAACAACAACTCCCACTTCCATCCTTAAATGGCCCGCAAACTGAGCACATTGGATTGGGTGGTAGTAACAGCTGATATTTACAGCTCGTACAATGGAATAATAGAGTAGTGGTAGAAGATATTATTCAAATAAAGATGCTATTATGATGTGTGTTACACCCACGGGTTGCCCTAAAGGTATATGCAACTCATCTACAAAAAAGAGATTTATATGTTGTTATAATGATGAGTACAGCACTAGCTCTGCAATTAGGACGTCCTCACAGTGCTCATGCACATGTGCCAAATCACGCAGTGCCACATAATATGTCACATAATATCGACCTGCCACAGTGTGTCTCATAATATCAACCCATTTCAAGCAGTCATCTGGTGAAGAACCGACATCCAACAGTGAACATCTTTCGAGGTGGAAACCTCTTCACAGAGTGGTTTTTCATCTCATGTATGGGGGCTTTAAGCAACTGATATCCATTACGGATTTCACAACCCCTCTTGGATACTTAGGTAGCGGATTCATTTCAGAAACCTTTTGTATGAGCTGTCAGTTCTTCCCCAGGCCCTGTTGCCTCCAATGTCCCCCCATAGCCATGATGGTGTAAAACCCTACCTCCACCAATTTCCCTCCAAGGTACATCAGGTTGTGACGGCATGAAAGCCCAAGCCCCATGCCCAGGTCCCACCCCTCTAAAGCCTCACACCTTCACTCTCTGAGTACAACCTACTATAAATCACATGCATATTTGCTTTCTACCTTACTATCGTATCTCTGCAAATCGTCCACACCTCATCACAACCTCTCCTTTAAAAGTCATACCCCTGCAATCTATAATATCTAATCGTCTATAGCTCATCTATTAATACCACCAACCAATGCATGAAATTCCTATATACCCCCCTCTCCCGCTAAAGATCACACATAGTGCTTACTAATGTAATCTACCACATTGAAACTGGAGTCCTAACATGGAACGGTTCCCTTAGAGAACAAGACTAATTCTAATTACCAAACAATATAAAACCCCCACTAAATCTAAGACCTGGAGCAGCGTGCTGCCCAGAGCAAAAACAACAATGCCTCATCAGGGGTAGTAAATGCTAACTAATGCAATTACAATACAATATATAACCCACACTAAAACATATACCATAACACTCAGGAGTAGGGACATGATCAAGAAGGCACCTTTGCACGAACACCTAGGGCTGAGGCTACGTTCTGAATCGGTCCCATCCTTAAATATGCTGCAAGCATCACGGCGATACCACAGCGATCGCATGTCCCGGTAACCCCTCCATGATGGAGGACTCCTGTGCAGCATCTAAAAGCTAATCAGAGGCTCGGTGTAGAAAGAGGGTGGCTATTTCAGTCTGCGCTGATCAGCTGGCAACTGCTGCCACCACGGTTCCCTGTGCGTGCCAGGATCGCAGTGCTGATAACACTCAACCTTTGTAAGTGCCGCCCAGGAAGAGGTCTTCTGACTTGCCCTAGAGAGTCTTCCCAGAATGAAGGGACCCCAACAACCATCCTTTGAGCGGGTGCCGTGTGGAGTGGGCTTCTGTTCCCCAGATCCATCAAATGTGGGACTACTGGCATCATGGTGACCATTTATGAGACTGTTGCATTCAGCCTGGCTACATAGCGGGCCCCCATAGGCATGGGACTCCCGAAAATATGGACATTAATATACCCAATGTATAGAACCCTATAACAAGTAAAAAGTCCAGAGGGAGCAGGATCTTCAGAGAGGGCCTCAGAGAAAACTAGGAAGTGACCGAGACTAGCTGGATGACATGAGTGCAACTGGATCTAAACTGGGGTCCCTGAGAATCACACATTGCACGCTACTGGCCTCCTTGCTACCCAGCATTGTTGGAGGGAGCAGCTGGAGCCCTTTTGTGTGTGACAGACAATGAAGAGAGGCCTCTGCCTGGTGACTGCTCCCAAGACTGCACACCAGACCTGCACCAGGCCTGCCACACTGAGCTAGGGGCTGAGGTGAGCTATGTATTGACTCAAAGGCAGGGCTCAGCCTAACACAGTGGATTTGAAGCCTTGCACTACAAGACCTCCTGGGTGCATAGATATGCATTGTGCCCTTCAGACGCACCCCATGGGGGCCTCTGTGATAGCCTGTGGGCAGGAGTGCCCGGGTACACTGGGTGGTGAAGTGCCCTTCATTGCGCTGCCCTTGCATCCAGAAGGGGCTTGCAGTGGGGATCCCTCAAGATGATCTCTGCCTAGCACAGGAGTTGGGAGTTGCAACAGCGAGTGCACCCCCACCACCGTTCTCCCCATTACAGTCCCAGCAGTGCCTGGAGCAGGAACTTGAGCTACCGGTCGCACCTTGTTTTATTAGGGGGCTGCAGAGCACACACCATCTAGAACTCATGCACAGTAACTCTGTGTGCATGGTTCACCCCAAGATGTCTAAACCCCCACCCAGAAATCTATAGTGGCCATGCTCACAGCCACCCTGACCCAGGCAGACCTGTTCTGCCAACTTGAAAGCATACTGCAGAAACACACAGGAGTGATTGATAAACTTCGGAAAGCTATACAGGACTCCAAGAACGCCATGAAGACTCAGTTGGGGGCAATGCAAGTTGAGACCGGACTGCTGCGGGAGGACCATGGCAAGCTCTACGACCGTGTGGACGAAACAGAGTCCTCACTAACATTGATCAGGGTTGAGGATGCAGAGTGGTGCTCCCTCTGCAATAGCATCCATTTCTTTGGCTTCCCTGAGGGCTCTGAGGGCCCAAACACCAAGCTCTTTTTAGAAGACAGGCTAACGCACACAGTCCTGGCTGCCGCTGTCACTTAGATGCTTATTATGGTAATGAGGCTACTGTATTTGGGAGACAGGATCACCTGGATTGTGGCTACTCAATAGAATTCCACACCACATGATGCTTGTCAGCCTAATCCTGGTTATTCTGCTAACTAGCAGAACCTCATCTCTGGCCGAGATGATTGTGACAACCGGGCGCATGACAAAGCAGACTCCTTAGGGGAATCTTGGTCGATTAGATTCCTTCCCTTTCTGTCAGTTACCAATAGGTCTCATACAGGCAAAGACAACAGAGGCAGAATATGGTTCAATAAGAATTTATTGAAATAACTGCATCTGAGATAAAAAGACATGTATTGCAATAACTAGGATGATACAACACAATAAAAGCAAACAGGTGACTAACAGGGTAAAACACAAGAATAGTCCTACCATACTGTCACTAGGAGTGATGTATATATTTCTCCTACCTAAACTATGTCTGAGCACAGAGTAAGAAGCCTAATCTGCCGTTCGGGTTTCCCCCTTGGTGTTATATCATCCCTCACACCTGAAGGAAGAAGCCTGTAGTCTAGAGAGACACTGTCCCCATCTGGATCAGGGGTCCGGCCATCTAGGCAGGTAGCTGCAGTGAAGCGGTCAACAATCAGCATGCAGTCGTGGTCATCTTGAAACCAGGAGACATTCTACTTTGGCAGGTGGTAAAATATCCAGATCATATCCAAGGAAAGCCACAGAGAACTCGTGTTCCAAAGCCTGAGCTCCAGCTGAGGCAGCAGCATTCCGTGTCAAGCCCTCCATACAGTTAAGAGTTGCGGCATCCAGAAAAGGCAACTCATAAACGGCTTCCCGTAGCAGACGCACCCTCAACGCGCATGTCAGAAAATGAGCCCTCATCGAGAACATCAACAGATCAGCGTCCAATGAAAGTAAGCGCTCCGTAGAAAGATAGACTTTCAGTGCACATTCAAAGAGGCACCAGAGACATCGAAACAGAGGCTGCACACAATCCAAAACCGGTAGGAATGACAAAGATCAGTCACACTCCAGTTGTTCCAGGAGTGGTGCTCAGAAATACTGCATCATGCATTCCTGACACAGTTGTACTGGCAATAGTATTTTCAGTACTCCTTGCTGTGACGGGACAGCCATTGTGTAGAAAAAGTAGCAACAGCAAAATGGCACCTCTTATAGCCAAAGTAATCAAAAATCCCCCGAAAACACTTGAAAACATAGAATATATGGCTGATGTATTAAAACGAATATGGAGGAGAAGGTGTGAACAAAACCAGAACCAACAGCCTTAAAAAAGTGGGTGATTCCATTTGTACTGGACGCATTAAATATTCGTCCCATGAGCTCTCCAAAGTGTCTCAGAAATGTTTTAGTTAAAAGGGACTGATTCTCTGCTGATGACCTCGCAACCTGAAACGCATAGGTCTTGCGTGCACATGTAAGCGCCACATGTTAATTCACATCAGAAGTAGCAATATGAGGCAAAATGTCTGCAACTCCTTGAAACTGCGGAGGGGTGGAAAGGACATTCCCGCAGCACGTAACAATTTGGGTGATTGAAATGCCTGGGGGACCACTTCACCCGATCACTGTACACTTGCTCAGCTTTCAGGAGCGAGAGATCCGTTTCTGCAGATGTTCAGAGCTAATGGATCTTCAATAGGAATAATATAGCGGCGTGCCTGGACTTCACAGCAAAGGCCCAGAAGAGGTGCAGTACTTTTGAGATGGTCAAGGCGCAGCTCCACCCTAGGAGTATCCTGCGCTTTGCTGTTCCTGGCCCATCTGAAGGTGGTGGACACTGACACAACTCATTTCTTTACATGCCCAGAGGTGCTCTGGGTGTCGCTCCATTCCACAGCTGGAGAAGCATAGAGATGACCTATCGGGCTGGTCGAATGGAAGATCCAAGCTCTGTTGCCACCCGCACAGGCCAAAATTCCACCCATTTGAGGAGCAGGCTGCCCTAAAACAAGCACAGGCATGGTGGAGATTTCCACTCACAGAGCCAACAGATTCTAAGCACTAGCTCCAGACATTGACTTAGACCCGGAACTTGGGGCCCCCGGCTCAGAGATATCCGAAAGGGGCTCACTAATAACGCCCACAGGTTCCCCCCTCATGGAGATGCCAGATTCATGAAGCATCATAGGTGGTGAATTCTTGCTGATGCTGATGGGACTGTTGGAGCCCCCTATGGGTTGACCATGCTGATTTGGTTGATGCTGCAGTTGGTGATGTGGAACCTAGTGATCACGAACTACATGGCTGTGCCTGACTGGGGTTTTTCATGGGGGAGCGTTGACCTGTTATCCACTGGGCTTGGCTGGCCCTCACCAGAGTCTTCCGCAAGGACTGTTTTTGATACATATGCCATATGTCAGTTTTACAGTTTGGCTTGTTGTGGCATGATGCCGGAAAGCGTTCAAGCGTGAGATAGGGGAGTTGTTCTCCAGTTCCCTTTTTCTGTTTTAATTTCCTGGCTGGGAGAGGAGAAGGTGGGAGGGGTTGGGGGGCACTGAGTGGTAGGCGGGGTGGATGGCATAGTGGGCAAGGGACTCCAGGATGGTATGTCTACAACCATGGCCACCACGTTTAATGCCCTAACCTGGAATATCCGAGGAATGTAGACTCCGCCAGGAGACACAGAGGGGCATATTTATACTCTGTTTGCACCAAATTAGTGTCATTTTTTTTTACTCTAATTCGGTGCAAAACTAACTCCATATTTATACTTTGGTGCTAGACCCCTCTAGCACCAAATTTATGGAGTTAAAGTCATTTTTTGAAAGTGGAGTCCTACTTTGCCTTAATGAGATTCAAGGTAGGCGTTCCCGTGCAAAAAATGACTCTATGGCCTTAACACCATATTTAGGGGCATATTTATACTCTGCGGCGTATTTATACTCTGTTTGCACCGAATTAGTGTCATTTTTTTTAACTCTAATTCGGTGCAAAACTAACTCCATATTTATACTTTGGTGCTAGACCCATCTAGCACCAAGGCCCTTATTTAAACTTTTTTTGCACTGCATTAATGTCATTTTATGACACAAAAGTGGCGCAAACTTACAAAATATTGGCCCTTATTTATACTTTTTGCTGCAAAACTGCACTAACTCAGTTTTGCACCAAAAAGTTGAGCACCGGCTTGCACCATTTCTGTGCACCAGCCGGGCACCATATTTATGGAATGGTGCAAGCCGGTGCAAAGGGTAGGCTAGAGTTTTAAAAAATGACTTTAGTCGGGTGGGGCTGGCAGTATAGAAGAAGAGGGTTTAGCACCAAAAAATGGCTTTAGGCAGGTTAGAGTAAAAATAAATGACTCTAACCAGATTAGCGTCATTTTATGGTGCTAAACCTATCATGCCACATGACTCCTGCCTTAGGAAAGGCAGGAGTCATGCCCACCACCCCAGTGGCCAGCACAGAGGACAGGGGTCCCCTGGGCATGGCCATTGCACCCGGTGCCATATATGGGGGCCCATTTCAGGGCCCCCTATGGCACTTTCAAAAATAAAATGCACTTACCTGTACTTACCTGGGATGGGGTCCCCCATCCTCGCAGTCCCTCTAGTGTGGGTGGGGGTGCCCCTAGGGCCTAGGGAGGGCACCTCTGGGCTTATTCCATGGTGTTCCACCATGGAAATAGGGCCACAGGTCCCCTAAGACCTGCCCTGACCCAGGTCTTAAAAAATGGGGCAAAGCAAGCTTTGCCCCATTTTTTGACCCTTCCTCCCTCCTTTGCACCATTTTTACATGGGAGTATAAATATGGTGTTAAGGCCATAGAGTCATTTTTTTGCACGGGAACGCCTACCTTGCATCTCATTAAGGCAAGGTAGGTTTCCACTTCCAAAAAATGACTTTAACTCCATAAATTTGGTGCTAGACGGGTCTAGCACCAAAGTATAAATATGGAGTTAGTTTTGCACTGAATTAGAGTAAAAAAAAAATGACGCTAATTCATTGCAAACAGAGTATAAATACGCCCCTTAGCGTAAAAAAATGATGCTAATCTGGTCAGAATCATTTATTTTGACTCAAAACTGCCTAATGTAATTTTTTTTTTAAGCTAGCCTACCCTTTGCACCGGCTTGCACCATTCCATAAATATGGTGCCCAGCTGGTGCTAAAAAATGGTGCAAGCTGGTGCAAAACTTTTTGGGGCAAAACTGCCTTAGTGCAGTTTTGCACCAAAAAGTATAAATAAGGCCCAGAATCTATGTGTATCTTAGGTGCAGGAATATACACTTTGCATGTCTCCAGGAGGCACCCCTCACTAAGGGGGAGCTTGAGAAGGTCAGCAGGTGGTGGAGTGGGAAGACGTTCGAGACCGATACTCTGCATATGTGCAAGGGGTCCTGATTTCGGTGGTTCCAGGGATGCTCTTCATGAAGACCAGGGTCCTGACTGATGAGGAGGGCCACTATGTGACCTTGGAGGGGACCATGGACAGGCGACTCTTCTCAGTGGTATACTTTGTCACCATCCTTGTTACATGAGCACAATTTTCTAGGGCTGTGTGGAAGGGATTTTAACTGCATACATGACACAGATCTTGACTGTTCAATACCTCCTCTCTAAGTCACACAGGGTATACAGGCAATCAAGCACTTCCAATTGTGGTCCAGGATGTCCCACTTACATGATTTCTGGTGCTTGGGATACCCTGAGGACGTGGAATACTCATATTTTGCCCCGGGACATCAGGTGCACAACCTATCAATTTTTTTTTTGTGATTCTGACTTCTGGTCTCCTATATACCTAGCTCTGCATACCTGTGCACCACCATATCCAATCATAGCCTAACTAAAGTTACATTTTAGTGGGGAGGGACTTGCACCACTACACCAACATGGAGGCCAGGTCAGACACGTTGCACGATGCACGATATTGGGACACCATTGCTTCACACCATCTCACAATATTTTGTGGAGAATGAAGGGAAGGGTGTTCCCATGGGCTGGAATGGGATGCCATAAAAGTGGTCATGAGGGTACACTGTATAAGCACATCCTGGGGGGTTAAGGCATCCCTCACTTGCACCTTCATGGAATTGGAGGTGCATTTTAGGAGGGTGGAGCTCAAGGTAGTGACAGTGTTTGGCAGACCTTCATCATGAATAACACAAAGAGGTGAAGCAGCTGTGTGATCTAGATTATAAAGCATTCCTGGCTTGCCAACACGCTGATTGCGATAAGCCAGGATGAACGCTGACATAGTTGCTAAGGTGAGAGATTCACAGAACCCTAATAGATGCAATACAAGATAGCATAGGCCACACAGTAAACACTCAGGTGGACATTAATGTGAAGTTCACTCAGTACTTCGAGCAGTTGTATTCTCCCCCACCAGAGCCCCCTCCTGAACTGTGAAGGACTACTTGCAAGGGGTGGCTCTCCCTGGTTTGACCCCAAGTAGAGCTGTTGGAATTTCAACAACCCCTTCGCAGATGGTGTGTCATAAGACCCCGGGCACGGATGGGTTTACTGTGGAATATTACGTAGCATTTAGGACCACCCTTGCTCCCAAATGGCTAAAAGTTTACCAAGAAGCGCATCACTGAAGATCACTCCAGGACTATATCCAGGAATCCCTCATCATAGTCTTACCAAAACCTTTAAGGCCACCCTTGCCCCCTAATTGCTAGAGGATTACCAAAAAGAGCATCACCAGGGCAACTCCCAGAGAGTGTCTCTGGGAAGCCCTCTTTGTAGTCCTACCGAAACCTCGTAGGGACGCACTCAAAGTGAGCTCCTCCCATCCATTATCAATGGTAAATATTGATTATAGATACTAAGCAAGGTCCTTGCCCATAGGCTGTTCTGAAGCTTGGCTTGCTTTTCCACCCTGACCACTGTTGATTCATTACACAGGGAGCATGAATTAATCCACAGCGGCTGTGCCAGAGCATAGACTAGGCGATATGGACAGCTGACCTCCTGGTAGCGGAGTCCCTGGACTTCGAAAAAGCATTTGCCTATGTTGGGCTAGTCATATGTGCTCCAAGTGTTGGAGGCCATGGTGGTGGGCCCTGTATTTCTCAGCTGAGTCAAGTTATTACATACAGAACCACGGGTGAGGATGCATACTGGGCGTCACTTATTGCAGACCTTTGTCATGGGAAGGAGAACCCAACAAGGTTAATCTCACTCACTCATACTTATTGCACTAGCCATGGACCCAAGTGGCTCTACTGCAAGCTAGGGGCCCAGTGTGGAGCATCCGGGTGGGAGCAGACTGACATACTATACCCCTATATGCGGCCGATGTGCTGGTGTACTTGAGAGATCACACAAATACTGTGTCAACCCTCTATGAGTTACTAGACTTGTCATGTCTCAGGTTGAATTGAGTTAGATCCTTTCCTGCCTTGAGTGGAGCGTGAGTGCCGAGACACATTGGGACCAGGGCGCCATCCCTGGTATTTCAGTACTTTCTGCTACCTTGGTGTGAATGTCTATCACACATATAGAGCCAGATCTGACCTCAATCGGGTAATCGATGTATATTTGGATGGGCATGATGACATTGGATGAATGGAGGCCATCTTGGAATGCTTTTAGTGGCAGAGGAGGATTGCAGGGCTGATTACAATTTAATGGACGGTATGGCCTGACTTATAGTCAAGGCCACTGGAATTCAGGAGCAGTGGAAATAAAATGAGCAGCAGGGGTTCTAAAACGTATGTGTCAATAAGAGGCACCTTGAAGGACATAGGCCCTCATTCTGACCGCAACGGAAGCACCGCCAACAGCCTGGCGGTGCTTCATTGCCCATTCTGACCGCAGCGGTAAAGCCGCGGTCAGAAAAGGGGATCCGGCGGTTTCCCGCCGGATTTCCCCTGGCTGGGCTGAACCTCCATGGCGGCGCTGCAAGCAGCGCCGCCATGGGGATTCCGACCCCCTTCCCGCCAGCCTGTTTCTGGCGGTTTTTACCGCCAGGAACAGGATGGCGGGAACGGGTGTCGTGGGGCCCCTGGGGGCCCCTGCACTGCCCATGCCACTGGCATGGGCATTGCAGGGGCCCCCTAACAGGGCCCCAGCATGATTTTCACTGTCTGCATAGCAGACAGTGAAAATCGCGACGGGTGCTACTGCACCCGTCGCACACCTGCAACACCGCCGGCTCCATTCGGAGCCGGCTTCTGTGTTGCAGGCCCTTTCCCGCTGGGCCGGTGGGCGCTCCCTTAGCGGGCGCCCGCCGGCCCAGCGGGAAAGTCAGAATGGCCCCCGCGGTCTTTTGACCGCGGGGCAGCCATTTGGCGGTTCCCGCCAGGCGCCGCCCGCCCGGGTCAGAATGACCCTCTTAATGTCCCATGATCTGCGGCAGCAATATGTCACAATTCTGCCTGTTTAACACACGTTAACACAGTTTTGTCAAAAGTTCGACCTCATTAATACCAGACTACTGAAAACAGCAACTGGAGATGTAATAAGTTAAAATTTGAAAAGGGCCTCCAACTGTGAGGCCCCCACTTATTTTTGCGATTAACATGGACTGAATTTCTTTTGTCTGAAGTGGGTATAACACATAAGGGATACAGTAGAAGTGCACAGCTGATATATGTCCAAAGTTGACAGATCAGGATGGACAAACCAAATGATTTTACACAACTGCAACACTAGACTAACTTGTACTAGTAAAGTCGGAGTATGAAATATGGAATAAAAATAATATTTAGAATATTAGATTTGTATAATACTTCAAAGTAAAATCAAACTATGTAGTCATTGATATAGCTGTTCAAAGTTAAGCCACTTATATAATACTTTAAATTAAGTTTATTACTTTGAGCAAAAGGAACTGCTGACAATATCTTCAAGTGAGTTTCTGTAGTTTTTTAGTTCCGGTCTAGAGACATCATGAATGTTTTCAAGCACCAAATTTAATGAAAAAATACGTAAATAAAAAACACATACCTATATACTTGATAAAACAGAATTTTAGCCACCACTTTTCATCCATTGCACTGCCATTCTTTTTGTGTCTACCCATTTCTGCGTACTGCATAGGGCAATGGGTCAGCCTACTTCAGCCAGTGGTTCACATGTATTGTGAGTGAGTGCATTTTGCCAGATCACATTGCACATTTAACTAAAGAGAACTCCAATTAAAAATGTCTGCACATGGTCATGAAGAAAGTCAAATTAATATATAAAACTTTGGATCAGACATGTGAGACATTGCTTTTCTATTGTGGTATCCAACACACTTTCTGCAAAAAAATGTATTGAAAGATCAGTGGAGTTTAATTATATTGGGTACAGATGAAAGGAAATAGGGCCCACTATAGTTAGCATTGGTCACAAAATTTTGTATTTTTGCAACAAATGTGTTTTTTTTACTAGCCTAGTTAACAAACTACTGATTCCTAATGGGTTGCAATGGAGTGAATTTTAATGAGATTTGTCGGAAACTGCAACTGTCTATGAATCACAGTCGTCACAGACCACCATGTCTGTGATTGCTTTTAAATGAAGGATTTATTTATTTTTTAAAAAGCAGCCTGTTTTCCCTAGTAGAAAACGTGTTGCATAAAAGAAAATGTAAGGAGTGGTCTATGAAACTACTGCTTACTTCTAAAAATATTTTTTTCAGCATTCACAAAGGGAATTAAATTCAATATTTGGAAGGGCACCCTATACTCGCCCCTTCTAATTACAAATCAGTATTTGTCACAAACCCAAATTCCAGTTCAGTAATGTGTTACTGAATTGCAATTTGGATTTCATGCACAACAAAAAGCCTTTTTGTGGGTGTAAGTGGCCCAGTTCTTTGCAGTGGGCCATTTGCAAATGCAAAAAAGCTTCATACATTTGTCCTCAGTTCTTGTTGATGGGCCTCTCATGTTGGATTTTGATGATTATCATTATCAAAGGCAAACATTAAACTCAATAGGGTCCCAGGCCAGAATCATTTGTGTAATGACTGTAGATGTATTGGAAATGGACCCCCCAAAGAGTACAGTTTATAGTAGAATTTTGACTTGAAGCAAGAGGGCTCTGGAAGGTAGCACAACATAAAGCAGTTTGATTGACAGTGTAGTCCCAGGTTTAGACAATAGACCAAACTATAGAAAGTTGACTATCGTTTGATCATTCAAATTTCGCTGCCCCACTTGTATAGGCCACGTTTTTAAAAAGTCCTCATCTACCTTATGTCTTTTACCATGTATTATTGTCGATCTGACCAGGAGGATTTGGGGCTATCCTTGAGAACTCCACTTATTCCTTTATTTATGGACTTGAACTTGAGAAGTAGTGAATCGGTAATTTGTCTCAGACCTTTAGTGTACTAGGTATGTATATGGAGTATAAAAGAGCTGATGCCTTAGAGAGATTCCTTAGAGGAAGTTTTAAATACCAAAGAAACAGGCAATCTCAGCTGCTTTAAATACCTTCATGAATCTTTGTTCAAAGTAGAAGTTGCCCATATCTGGTCACCTCTAGAAATGATTAATAGTGTTGCATCTTTGACATCAAATTTACCTTTAGGAATTGGTAGGAGATGTATCCCTTAAGTAATGCAAGTTTGGAAAAATCACAGAAATATTTCTCCACTTTGAGGCTGTGCCTACATTCAGGCAGTATTTTAACTCCATGGAACTACAGTTGATTTAGGGCCTCATTATGAGTGTGGCGGTCCGAGGACCACCACACTCGTGGTGACGGTCAGACCGCCGCACTTCAGGTGGTCCGACAGCAACATTGCAACCCTGATGGACGGACCTGCCAGTGGACCACCATCACCACCAGGAAAATCGCTCCCAATGGGCTGACGGTGGTCTGCGTCTTACTCAGCCACAGTGGTGCTGAACTCAGCATCGTTGTGCTGATTAAAACTCAGCTTTCCGCTAGCCTTTCCATGGCGGAAAGGTTGGCAAAAAGCTAGTGCAGGGGGACACAGAGGGGCCCCTGCAATGCCAATGGGCAAGGCAGGGGCACCCCTGCACAGCAACATTGGAATGCACACTATCTGCATTGCAGACAGTGCACATTCTGATGGTGCTGGTGTGCTACAATATTGGCCTTGACTCCCTTAAGGGAGCCGAGACCAATACCACAGCACTGTTCCCACCGGTTAGCTCAGCAGGAACAGCATAATACAATGTTCCTGTTGGTCAGCCTGGCGGTAACATTGTAATACTCTATGGCGGTGGCATCCTCCCTGCAAGTTTGGCAGTCAGCTCGTCTGACCGTCAAAATCGTAATGAGGCCCTAAGATTTTGTATGTTATTCGGTTTAGCATTCTACTTTAGCCACATGTACTTACTCATATGGTTATTCTTCCTCACAATGAAACACTTTCTTATCATGGCCTGACTATAGACCTGTCAGAGGTACATTTCATGTTTTTGTCCCACGTCTCCGCATCCATGCAGGAGATGGTTGCTTGAAAATTGTGGAATTAATGTATTTGAAGTTTTAAATTAAAGTAATATTTTGTAAATTGGATGTCTCCGAATTGATAATCATTGTCAACCATATATATTTTTTAATTCTTCTTGGATCATTTGAGGTAAGTACACTAAGTTGGCTGCACAAATATTCTATTCTTTGGTGTCCCATAAATGATAAGTCATTCCCTGCATAGAAACCTGATTCATAACAGAAAGAGACATATTGCAATTTTGATTAAAGTGTCTGAACCATAACTACGGAATGATGTGTTTTCATGAGTGCTGGGGTAATTAGCAGTACTCGGCGAGTGCTCGAGTTATAGTGACCTTAGGGCCTGAATTATAGTGACTAGAAATAACTCTAACTATAACTGCTGAATTTCTATGGTTTGTGCGAGTAAATTCAGAATTTAACAATAATCCTCCTGTAACCTTTGTTTGTTAATGTGATTTTCTATGTTTTCTTAAATTCTATTTGCTAACTATAATGTCCCTGTAACCTTTGTTTTTTTCAGCGAATTTCTATTATTGGCCGCATGTCTTGGCTGCAGGCTGTGCACAACCTTCAGCCATGCACAGCAGAGGGTTGGCAACTCCCTATAACTGCTCAAACCCATGCCATGCACAGCCTTCGGCTAGCCTCTGTGACTGGCCTGCAGCCAGGCCTTTCTGCCAACCCCTATGACCACCCAAAGTTTTTCTAGACTTTGCAGAATGATACACTTAGTATGAGATATTTTAGGATAAATTAAAAAGAAAAATGTATTTGTCAAGTAAAAAGAGCGCAATTACCTTAAATATTTGAATTTGAAAAGTAATTAAAGCAGAAATGTAATTACTGACACATCTAGAAGGGAACCCTCAACCTTCAGGGGGAGGATCTGAGGCCTTAACCACTAGGCCGCAGGTGACACTTTACTCTGCTGTTTCCAGACATGCATATGATGTTCAATCCAAACATTTTGATGGCAAAAAGATATGAATGTTTCATCTCTAGGGATCTTTAACAATAGTAAATAATCAGACACACTGCATGCGATACCAGAACTTGAACCTTCATTCTACTGCATGATAGTCCAATAGCTTTACCTATAGGCCATAAGTGACTCTGTTTTGTTTTTTTGCAATAAAACAAAACCATGATGTTCAAACCAAACATTTTGCTAGTGTGAAAACTTTGAATTCATTGTTTAGAGAGACAAATGCAATAATAATCTCTCTGAGAGTGACAGGACTGTGAGGGGAGACTTAAGGCTCCTGCAGTCCAAGCCGGCTGCCGTGACCTGCAGGAGTCATCAGTGCTCTCACAAGCATGGAGCTGCTTTATATCAGCTTCCTGCTTGCTGGAACAATGTTTTCACCTGTTTCAAACAGATGAAAACTCTGAATCCTGCAAGCGGGAGCTGCCAGACAGCTGCTGCTTGCAGAAAGCATAGTTATGTTTACTTTTGCTTGATGGGAGCTGTCAGCGCCCACCAAGCAAACAGCTACCTCCCAAGAGTGGGCACCTTGGTAGGTAGCAGGAGCCGGCACTGTGTGTTGGTGGTCAACAAGGCCATAAATGGCTTCATGGGGGGGGGGGCATGTGACCCTCTCCATTGTTAGAATCTAGGCCAGAGGAGGTGGTAGTCCCTGGGCCTAAGGGTCCAAGAAAGACCCCCTATATTAATTCATTTTAGCCCCAGGGAGGTGGCGGTCCCCAGGGCTGAGGGGAGGCAGCACATTAATTTTTGATGTTTTGCCCCGAGGAGGTGGCAATGCCCCGGGCCGCAGAGTGCTGTGCAGGCCCCCCTGCATTAATTTGAATTGCTTTGCCCTGGGGAGGTGGTGGTTCCCGGGAATGAGGGAGGGCAGTGCAGGCCCCTGCATTAATTTATAAACAATTACCCTGGGGAGGTGGGCGTCCCTGGGGTGTGGATTGTGCTGGTTGCCCCCTAAATAATTTAAAAGCATATCCTGGGTAGGTGGCGGTCACTGGGTCTTTCAGAAGCCCTAGGAGGGGGCCCCTGTGCCCCTTACTATCTTTTTGCTAGGCCCACCCGGGGACAAAAATTAAAATCAAGCACAGGAGACCGCACTTGTTTTTTTTTCTTGAAAACCACAGCGACATTCACAGATTTTCCTCAATTTTCACCATGATTTAAAAAAAATACTTGTAAGCCTTTTAGGGGGTCCCTGGAGGACCCCTGTACCAAGGTTAGAGGGGTAGCATAACAGTACCCTGTCCCCTTTTATTTTTCGAACCTTCCCTTTTACTACATGTAAGTCACCCCTAAGGAAGGCCCAAGACAACCCCAGGGGCAGAGAGCAGTTTATTTAAAAGGTAGGCCATGAACTGTTCTGTTTTACATGTTCTAATAATGAAATACTGCTAAATTTGGTTTTCACTATTTCAAGGCCTATATCTCCCCTAGGAAAACATGGGATTTGCCTTGAAATATCGTTCAAAGTGTAATTTCCCATTGGGAGCAGAAGGAGATATGGAAATGGGGTCTCTAAACTCACAATTTAAAAATACACCTTTTTGTGAAGTTGATTTTTAAAGTGTACGTTTTAAAATACCACTTTTAGAAACTGGCCATTTTTTTTGCTAAACCATTCTGTGTCTCTGCCTAGCTGTGGAATACACGTCTGGGTCAGGGTGACAGTGGGTTGTTTGGGAATTCCCCTAGATGGTCACACAGCGGGTGCTGAGGTGTGCCCTGCATATCCTGATGGGGTCTTCCTGTGCTAGAGTGGTGGGAGGAACTGACACTTGCACATCAATAGGACTGTGCCCGTCCTTACACATAGCAGTTGCCATCCCCCTGGAGTGTGCCTAGGGCCAGGGTTGGGAAGGCAGAGTTTTGTGTACTACAAAGACTTTCCCTTGACGTTTTCCTATTTCAAAGGCCGAAATGAGTATACGTATTGTACCTTTGAGACAACAACTATAGAATCCTTCTGGACTGAGGACATTCTGCCATGAAGAAGAGGTAGATGCCATAGGAGGAACTGCCAATCTGCCTATTGCTTTGGTGTGCTGGCCTGCTGCTTGCTGCTTCTAACCTGAGAATGAAAGGACTGGACTTTGCTTTCTACATCTTACTTTCCAAAGTTCTCCAAGGGCTTGAACTGAGCTTGCCTCTTATTAGAAGTCTCAGGGACACCAAAAACTTCATCTTCCAGTACCTGAGCTCTCTTGCTGAGTGTCCTGACTCTCCAACTGGTGCCAAACCCAGTTCCTGGGCCCTTGGGAGTGAATTCTAATGAAACCAAGAAGAAACTAAGTATATTGACTCCAGAGCAACTTTGAAACTAGAGCTGCTGTCTGACTCCGTGCCACTGTCTGCACTGAAACTGTGGTCCCCACTGAATGTAACAACCGAGACCAACACCACAGGTCTGATGCTGCCGCAGCACCTCCGAAGTCCTGCCACAGCATCAGTCCTGAGTACCATGCCACCGATGTCTGTGATACACAACTTGAACCTCGCCGCAGCACCCATGGCCCCGAGGTGTGATCACGACAACGCAAAGTCAATGCCTCGCATCTTGACCTGCCTGATTCATCAACCCCACGGGATCGTAAGGAACCAACGCTTTGCCACTGACACTTCATAACCTCCACTGACACTCTAAGGAACTAATGCCTCACCTCCTCGGCCTAGCAGTAAGGAACCAATTCCTTATCTCCATGGTAGTAGTATGGAACTGATGCTGTACCTGCTCCAACGGTGCCTCACCTCCCCACTTCGTGCAATGTCTTAGTTTCCTCATCGTTTTCTAAAGGTATTTTACCTGGGGTTAGTGTGACTCTATAACTGGAACACACTCCCTCATGAGTGATGTCGGACTGAGGGGCACGTCTCCGTCATCAATGGTGTGATAGCCCTAGATGGGGCTACTGTGTTTCTAAGAGATTTAATCTTTACAAAAATATATCTTTGCTTGTGTATGTTGGATTTTGTCGTTTTGGTCTTGTTTGACTCAGATAAATATTGGCTATTGTTCTACACTGGTGTGGAGTACATTTGTTGTGTTTTCACTTAGTTACTGTGTTTGTGTGTACAAATGCTTTACACATTGCCTCTGAGATAAGTGTGACTGCTTGCGCCAAGCTACCACAGGGGTGAGTAGGGTTATCTGAGCTGTGTGGCTTCCTTACCTTGACTAGAATGAGGGTCCCTACTTGGAGAGGGTGCAAACTACTGCCAACTAGAGACCCCATTTCTAACTCTGAGTCTCAAAATGGCTGACAAAACTTCCTGGTTAAAGTGTTGGCAGCCATTCAGATCTCTGCATGAGATCAGGAGTATTTGCAAAGCCTTGGCACCTCCAGATATACAAATTTGGTTTTCTTTTAATATTTCAAAAACTACAGAACTGATATACACCAAATAACAAAAAGCACTCTTTCTGGACTAAGAACTACTTTTCTGCCAAACTTGGTGTAGTTCCATCCAGCAGACTGGGGGTAGTTGTGTCTCAAATCCCAGTGGAAATTAAAATGGGAAATGCACTTTTTTGACCCCCCTTTTTTTCTTAACCCCGCTAGATAGAGCACTCTAAAATTTCCCATGCACAGCAAGATTCTCCTGCACGCTTTTTTGGAAAAGTTTGTGACGATTCATCAAACAGCGCCAAATATATAGGCAAGTAAAAAAAATGCTTATATATATATATTAATATTTATATATATATATATATAGTCACTGAAAAAAGCAAAAGTTACAGGGATGTTATACTTAGGAAATAGAATTTAAAAAAACATAGAAATCTACTTTAAAAAAATCAAAGGTTAAATGGGCATTACAGTTAGGTTCTGAATTTGCTCACACAAAAGCTTAGGAATTCAGCAGTTATAGTTATTTCAAGTAACTATAACTGGCACCCTAACATATATAAAGAGTAGGTGCTAACGCTCAAGTAATCTAAAATAGACTTTGTCTCCAGCCAAGGGCTGGTGAAGATATTTCTTAAATAACAATCCTTATTCGTTTTCGTTCTTTACCCTTTGTGTATTTTTTACTCATCGTTGTGGGTTTACCATAGGACTTTAGGTTAATATAATTGAAAGCCAACAATGCATTTTACTTGTGCCAATATTAATCATATTTTCTGTGAGGCCCATTTAAATAAAAATGATTTCTAGGCCTGTGCTATGTGCACTTGACTGCTAGGATTTACACGTACTGATCTATTAAAATTCTGAGATGGTTATTATTGTTTTATTACATCTACATTTTTTTATTACAGTCATTTGGCTGACGTTTTCTTTTGTTTTTCTTCTTCTTTAATTTTGTTCCTGTAAACATATGTTTTAAAAAAACACCAGCGGAAAAGATTAGCTAACGTCTGACCTCTTAACTTTGTCAGTGCTTGTTTCGTGCATTTGACATATAACGGGTCATGTGCAAATGTTTATTTCATTGTAATTATCAATACAAATGAATACAGGAAGTACATCACTTTTCGGGAAGTCGGGTTTAGATTAGTCCATTTAAAGTAAAAAATAAATCTGGCATTTTCGAGACAAGCGTTTCTTGATCTGCCAAGAAGGACCCATTGCTGTCGGACAGGTGGGCGGGAGATAATTATGGCCTAGGAAAATTGGAGTGTGGACTCCTCAGAACAGGGATTATCTGTTGTGGAAAGCGTCGTGATTCATATGAAAAGGGACAGGTGCACGCGCCCAACCAGGGCGGCCACACCTGCGACACAAAACCCCAATTACAAGAGTGACAGTTTTTTAACAAACCGCTCATTTTCCTTGTAGCCAATAATAATGAGATAACACTTGACTTCTCAGTCGAGGTGTTTTCCATTCATTTCTTCAATGGTATTAACCCGCCCCGCATTCCGTCAAGGGTTGGTCATAGTGAAAGTCAGACCAGAAGGTCTTTGAAAGGAGGGTTGTGCCAATTTGTTGCGTAGTTTGAAAACTAGGCATCACATTGTCATTGGCTTTGAAACGTAATGACATACCAGCTGTTTGTTTCTTTGTTGCACAGTTATTGCTTTTTGGTTTCAATTAAGTTCTCTCATGGAGGTGTGTTTAAGAGGTAAGACAGAATCTATAGACAGTTTAGCCCATGTGTAATTACTTTTGTGTGTGTATGTGTGTGTTTTTCTCTATGTGTGTGGGTGTGTGTGTTTGGCTCTAAGAATTTTAGGGACATATTTAGGAGCCCCTAGCACCTCCTTGCGCCATAGTAGTGTTATTTTTTGTGACGCTATTGTGTCCCCACAAAGCCAAAATTGCCACGCCAAATTTACAAAGTGGCACAATGCAAGCACTGCGCCACTTTGTAACCCTTTGCGCTACATTATGCCTGTGCCAAGCATAGTGTATTCAAATGGGGTGCTCCCTATTAGGGGGCTAAAATGGCACAAAGAAATTTCAGTGATTTAATTGCGTATTTTTTTTCGACACTTTTAAAGCCTGCTCAGAGCAGATGTTAAAAGGAGGCACACCATTGTTTTCAATGGACCTCAAATGGCTTTGCAGGATTAGCGTTAACATTTTTCAAGCTAATCTCGCAAAGTTCTGACCTAGCGCCAAAAATGTTCATGCTAATTCCCCTAACCATAGCTATGGCACACATATGGTGACATTTCTTGCACCCCTTATCACCCCTAAGGGGTGCAAGAAAAGGGATTTTCTTAAATCAGGCACTTAATATTTTAGGGCAGGTTTAGGAGAGGTTTTTGCACTTGTCAAACCAGTGGTGTGCTAAATGGCAATGTTAACAAGTGTAAAATCCCAAACTGCATTGTGTGAAATGAACTTTGCAAATCACACAGTGATGTAATAGGCCCCTTCAGCACCTGTGCTGCAGAGGTACCCAACTCCTCGCGGGGAAGGTGTGCCTATTCACCTTAAGGACTAAGATTTTTTGTGTGGTATAGGAGTCTCCAGGCCCCCTCTCCATATTCTGCAGGAGGTCCTCAACATTTTACATTACATTTTACATTATGCCACTGAAGTCACAAATTACTTTACGATTCACAATTCCCACAATGGGAGCAGGGTCGGACTGACCTTTAGGGCAGTCTAGCAGATCTAGAAGGGCTGGTCTGACAGATCAGTGTGTGAACCTATTTTTGACTGTTTGTGGGCCTGGTCTGATAGGCCAGTATGAACTATTGATTTCCCTGATACTACCACAAACAGTGCCTGAAGCAAGGGCAAACGTATGCTGTCTCCCACACCTCCGAAAACACCTACCCAGGTGTTCTACAAGTTCAAAACCGCCCTGATATGCACATATGGGCCCGTTTTTAAACTATCTGATTATTGGGGCCACTTTTACTTTGGTGTCCCAGTCCGACCCAACCTGTGAGTTATTGCAAATTACAAGTAAAAGGGGCACTGTTTTTGTTTGCAACTCATAATGATCTGTGTCAATGTTGCCACTTTAATGGGCAGGCACATCAATAATAGCTTTTAAAGAATGAAAATGCATGGTTGGAGGTCTTCTGACCCTTGCTGGCACAAGCAAAGGCTCAGGGCACATAAAAGGCACTGTGCAAGCATGGCTTCTGATATGCTACATGAATGTTTGTAGATCTTGTCCTCACATCCTTATAATTTCATGGAAGGGATTTTGAATTTACCACCTCTTCAACACACAATGCTGGGCACACTCTCTATGGGATTTTTTCCAACAACCCCAACTCAGATGCTGACACTCATGTAAGACAATCTTGGTTTGACCACATGTTAATCCCATTTAGGCTAAGCATAAAGAATAACAAGGGTACCATCAAACCACCTACACCAGATTCCAATGTGCGCCAATGGAGAAAATTTCTCTCTAATCCTAATTTCCCCATTGAGTTAGTAACTGCAACTCCCACTCTCAGTGGGAATGTATCAGGAAAGGTCATCACTTTTAACACTTGGTTTACTAATACCATTGGTAAATTGGCCCCGCTGAAGACTGCCAAACAGAATTTGAAACCGAATCCTTCAGCCTCATGGCACTCATCATCTCTGGCCTAGCAGCATCACATTTGCAAACACAATTGTTTTACGCAAAAGCAGTGCAAACTTGCAAAATACAATTGCATTTTGTAAGTTTGCGCTGTTTTTGCGTAAAAAAGTGGCGCAAAAGCAGTTCAAATGCGGCGCTAAAAAAGTATAAATATGGTCCTTGGAGAGGAAATGGCAGAAGAGCTACATTGAGAAAGATTTATTGAACTTTAGAAATGCTTTAAAAATCTATCAGACACAGATTAAGGCCCATATTTATACTTTTGTAGCGACGCATTTGCGCCACTTTTTGATGCAAAATTGGCGGAAACCACTGTATTTTGTAAGTTTGTGCCGCTTTTGAGTAGAAAAATGGCGCAAATGCATCGCTAAAAAGTATAAATATGGGCCCAAGAGTGCCAAAAGGAAGTATTTTTCCCTACAAATTGGGAGTGCCCAATCTGACCGAAAAGCTATTTTTAAGATTGCCAAATCTTTTCTACAGCCCAAAGTGATTAGTAGGGAGATACCCCCATCACAAGAGTTATGTAATAATATATTCACATGTTTTGAGGAAAAGATACAGAGTATTCATAGTACCTCTGACAGCTGTGAATACTCATTCATCAAGTATCCTCGTACATTCAGGACCCACCCTGCCAACTTTTCAAGAAATGTCAAGAAATTTCACTCGCTCAAAAAGCCCACGCAATCTTAGCCTACAAATCAGGATCCCTTCATGACCCATGCCCTCCCCTTATTCTCCATAAGATTGTCGAGCGAATAAACCCATTAGATTTTGAACACTTCTTTGGCTTCGCAAAGGTTCCTGATGCCTGGAAAATAGCGGTAGTAAAACCGCGACAGAAAAAGCAACTAGCAGACACAATATTGATATCTAATTTACAACCTATTTCTTTACTTCCAGCCTTACGTAAATCATGGAAAAACTAGTAAACACCAAATGATGACATTTCTGGAAAAGGCCAACATACTGCATCCCAAACAATCAGGATTTCACCCAAAATACTCAACCGAGACTGCATTTCTAGAGGTTTCAGACATGCTAAAAATGAACCTAGATGTGGGGAACAATGCGGTTTCGACCTTATTCGATCTATCTACAGCATTCAACACCATTTACATTAGATACTGGTGCAACGTGTGAACAATAGTGGTATTTCACACCTAGCCTGGGCTTGGATCAAATGTTACTTATCTAATCGGAGGTGAACAGTGAAGTTAGCATCCTCAGCCTGGGAGTTCCGCAAGGCTCCTCTTTGAGCCTGTGTCATTTCTACATATATATGTGGCTCCCCTGGTTACATTGATATCCTCCTTCTGCATTTAGGTCACCTATTATGCCGAAGACATGCAATTGATGCTGTCCCTGGATAAAAACTCTCTTGTCTCGGAATTCAGTTTTAAAAACTGTCTATCTGAAGTTATTCGGTGGATGAAAGCTAATCACCTTAAATGGAGCACTGATAAAACGGAAGTTATGCTGTTTGGGAAGCCAAATACTTTTTACCCCTTGGTATGGTGGCCTACCTCCACTACGATCCCCCCACCCGCAGCTGCAGATCAGGTTGCCAGGAACCTCTGAGTCAAATTTCACAATACCTTGTCTTTCCATCCTCGAGCATCCACAGTAGTGGGCACATGTTTTAGCCTCAGGAAATCCCATCTTGAGGCTAGGAAAACAGTTGTGGTGGCGCTAATAACTTCAAGATTAGATCATTGCAACAGTATGTTGCAGGTTCAGGTAAACGAACCATTCAAAAACTACTGGCTGTCCAACTTGCAGCAGCTAGATCGTGTTGAACCTGCCTCGCTGTTTGTCAACAGCTACAGCCCTGAGAGCCTTGCACTGGCTTCAGATCCTTAAAAGGATTTTGTTCAAAATCAACACATCAATGTTCAGAGCCAACAGAAATTTGGCAACAAAATATTTAACTGAAAGAGTCACTCATTACACTACTTCGCCGGCCCAGATCCTTATTAGCTAATCTGATTAAGATTCCGGCTTTTTGGCTGAAGTCAAAGGGAAGAAAGTATTTTGCAGTCTTGGGGCAAAGGCATGGAATAATCTCCCTATGGCCATGTGATGTCTTAATTCTGAAGAGGTCTTTTAACAGCATTTGAAAACTTGCATTTTTGGAATTTCGGATGCAGTATGCAGTATGCTACTCATTGATTTAGTAAATTAGTGATCCTTATGGTGTTTTTCGCAGTGCTAGGATGCTCCTTGGGAAGTGACAGTGTGCTTTATAAAAATTACCATTCATTATCATTCGATGAATTCTGAATTTCTGATTTATTGGATTGTAGGACAACTTTTCCACATGTTGCTTTCTTGGAGGAACAGGGGGTCCTTCACTGGCACTGACTATATAATCAATATAACACTCTTGAGCTTTCAGTCCTACTACTGCAGCTCTTTCTCTTGAGTAAAACAACAACTCAGGCATCAGTGTAGGTTAGGACACCACGTAACATGGGGTGTACTCACCTAGTGGTGTGCTTTGTGGTTTATGCACGCAGAGCTTTCATGATATTTTTAGGGTGACTATTTGAAACTGGTGATCTGAGCTCTCTTAGCCTTTCTCTTTCAATGAGACAAACAATTTCTGATATGTGCAGTATTTTCTATTATCAGTTTGCAAACACTACATAATGGGTGCATTAAAGTCTCCATCCCCTGTAAATTTTAGTAGATCCAACCTGCTGAAGCTGAAAGTGCTGAAAATACTGGGACATATGGATTTTCGGTGCCGCATTTCATGGCAAAAATGTTTTACGCCTGATAAATTCCATTCCCCTCAGTATTGAATTTTACTGATGAAATAATTATCAAATTCTTAATTAATTTATTATTTATGTATTTGTTACAGGTATGTTCACCATCAAAGGCTTCTTAGCGCTAGGGCTATGAACAAGATAAAGTAGCATCAATAATTGGAGAAGAGACCGAAACTCATCCCCGATTTGATTGAGAGGGCTGGAAAACGATGTGTTAAGAGAAACACAGTTACACCAGTGGGTGGACTCATACACATCTAAACTCTGACTGATTTTTTCCATCTATGATTTTGGGGGAATGTTGCTCCCTGGAATGGATGATTTTTGCCACACTGCGCAGGAAGTGGTCACTCAAGAAGGTCGTGGCCTGCACATGATTGGGCAGAGGCCTTCTCCTGCTTACGACCCCAGGAACAAGACAAGAAGAAGAAGGACTGCCCTGCGGGACCCCTGGCCTGCACCTGGACACTGCCCTGAGAAGGACTGCACCAGCTGCACACTTGGGCTTCACCAAGAAAATGACTTTGCCTGACTTCTACTGCTTCAAGACGAGAATCCCTGTATGCTACAGGTAGAAAATAGCTGTCCAGAGTCCCCTGCATCAAGCCATGAAGAAATAGACCAGCTTACCAGTGGTCATTTTTGGATTTGAACCAGGTGCATTCTGGGAGTGGGAGTCCTACCCTCCAAGGCTTCTAGAACCCTGGGATGAGTTGTGGACATCTAAAAGAATTTCTGAAAGAAGATCCAGAAGTTTGGAGAATTTTAGAGCAACTTTGGAAAAAAGCTGCATAAGTAGACCGAGCTGGCATTGTGAGTCAAACCGGCCAACGTCGACCGTGACCCAGCCTGACTTGCAGGTTCATCCCTCTGAAAAGCTCCAGAGCCCCAGACTTCCAGGATTTCACCGGAGGCTCGTGGGAAGACAATCTGACATTGTCACATTGAAATCGGCTTGCTGTGGAGGGTTGTCAAATGTCAGAGAGAAAGAGCTCCAAAAAAAAAAAAGTTTCTAAGTCCGTAGGAAAAAAGATGCCTCCTGTGCAGTATATCCAAGGAGGGCTCCAGTGTGGTCGGCTTCAACTTCGACTTGAACCCAGCGAAGATTTCCATCCTGTTAAATTGTTTAAGTCCAAATGTAGAACTCTTCACCAGGGCCTCCTGTGATGCGAATCCGAAGAGGGCACCAGCGAGGTCAACTTCAACTTGTGACTTCGTCGTTGAGATCTTCGAAAATCCTAAGGTAAAACTTTGACAAAGGCCTCCCGCTCATTGTGTAGCCGAGCAGGGCACTATCATGGTCGGCCGTAATTTTTGACTTTGCCCCAGTCAAGTGCGACCAGATGTCCAGATTGGTGTTTTTGATTTTCATGCGCTAGAAAACATTTACTATATTATTAAATACTCATATCTCCGGTTCCCTTTGTTGGATTTTTGTTGTTTAGTGTCATTTTAAAGATAAAAATATAGTCTGTGTTTATAAATTGGTGTTGGATTTTATTGTGTTTTGTGTTTTACTTATTTACTGTTTTGTGATTATTAAATGCTTTACACACCTGCCTCCTAAGTTAAGCCTAACTGCTCGTTACCAATCTACCAAGGGTTGAGCTGAGGTAAATTTATTGAGACCCTGACTGGACATATTGGCGTTTGTGGCCTATTGCTAAGTATAGGACCTTCCCGGCCCTTACCAATAATCCACTTTATAACAACCAGCCTCTGAAACGTGGCAGGGGCATTCTTAAACCCAACTGTTGAGGCAATTTGCCACTACCCAGACTTCAACTCAAACATGCTGAGGAACTTGGCAGCCCCCAACTGGTCAATGCGCTCATCAGCTCTGGGGATGGGGTGCGCATCAGTCCTGGTGATGGCACTGAGCCCCTAGTAGTCAACACAGAACCCAAGATCAGGTGTGACAATGGGTTGGGTAGCCTTGGGGACCAGGAACCACTAGGCTGGACCAAGGACTGTTGGAGTGCTCAATCACCCCTAACTCCAGCATCTTAGAGACTTTCTCCTTGATGCTGTATCTCACTCTGTCACTCAACCTGTAAGACTTGTGGTCAAAAGGCAGGCAGTCCCCAGTATCAATGCCATGGGTGCACCAGTGGGTGACCCCAGGGGTAAGTGAGAACAGGGAAGCAAACTCTCCCAGCAACTGGCGACAGTCCCTCTGCTGATAAAGGTTCACAGATGGAGAGAGGTTCACACCCTCCACTGACCCATCCTGCCCTTTGGAAGACAGGAGGTCGGGGAGAGATTCACTCTCCTCTTCACCCCATCATCTATGAAAAACAGCGTGGTCAACTCAGACCTCTCAAAATGGGGTTTGAGGTGATTCAAGTGGAGGACCCTCAAAGGGTTCCAAGGAGTCTGCATGTCCACCAAGTAGGTGAAATCATTTTTGCAATCCTTCACCTCGAATGGGCCAGGCCAATGGTCTTGGAGAGAAGGGACTCCACTGGGGCCATCATCTACACCTTCTGGCCAGGCTGGAACTCAACCAGAGCGGTATTCTGGTCATACCAACAATTCATGTCCTCCAGGCTAACTTCCAGATTCTCCTGAGCAAGTTTCCCAAAGTGGGTTGTCTGGTTCCTGAAGGCCAGCATGTTACTGAATACATTCTGGGATGACTTCTTGGGAGTTTGCTCCCAGCTCTCCTTCTCCAAACTGAGAGGTCTGCTCACAGGGTGCCCAAACAGAAGTTCAAAAGGGCTAAATCCTCCTGTGGTGCATCCAAGCAAACAACAGTCATGGTAATAAGACATCCCACTTATGCCTCATGGGTTCAAAGAGACCCATAATCATGCCCTCCAGGGTACGGTTGAACCTTTCAACCAACCCATTGCTTTGTCTGTGGTAAGGCATGGTGAACTTGTTTGTTACACCACACACCTTCCACATGGCCTTCATGTACAGCGACATGAAATTGGTACTCCGGTCTGATACCACCTCCTTGGGGAAACCCACACAGGTAAAGATCCCCATCAGTGCCTGGCCACAGTGGGCACAGTCACTGTCCTCATGGGGATAGCTTCTGGGTACCGGGTTGCATGGTCGACCAAGGCCAGGATAAACTTGTTGCCCATGCCTGTCCTAGGATCCAGAGGCCCCACAATGTGAATGCCCACCCGCTCAAAAGGGGTGCTTATGACATGAAAGGGTTAAAGAGGAGCCCTGCACCTTTTCCCAGATTTGCCCATCACCTGGCAGATCTGACAAGTCCTGCAGAATGCATCCTAGTTCTTCCTCATTTGGGGCCAAAAAAAAGTGGGTGACAAGCCTGTCTAAGGTCTTGTCCTGCCCAATTTGGGAAAGTTTGGACATAAAGTGTCACCTTTGAAATTGCAGTACTGTCAGTAGTCAGTGAAATACTTAGGACATCAGCTTGAGAAAGGATCGAGGAGAATCTCCAGACAGAGGATTACAATGATCTTGCAGAGAAGTCCACCAACTTCACAGAGAGATGTCAGATTGTTTCTGGGAATGGTAGGATATTGTAGTCAGTGGATTCCAAATTTTGCTGAAATTGCCAACCTGTTCCAGTAACTGACACATAAGGAAGTTACTGACCCCATTACTTTAGATGAGGATTGGATGAAAGCGTTCACTGAGTTGAGAGAGAGTTTGTGCAAAGCTCCAGCATTGGGAATGCCTGATTACACAAAGCCATTCACACTGTTTTGTCCTGAATGTGATGCTTGTTCTTTGTCTGTTTTGACACAGGTCCTTGGAGGTGCTTATCGCCCAGTAGCTTATTTTTCAGCAAACTTGGACCCTGTCGCAGCAGCTTTAAAAGGTTGTCTGCATGCAGTTGCCGCAGTTGGTGAAAGTCTTTCTCAATGTGAGGGAGTATTGATGGGATACCCTTTGATGGTAATGGTACCACACTCTGTTGAGATTTTACTGACAAGGACGAAAACACAGTATTTGACTGGTGCAAGACTGACAAGGTATAAAACAAGCATATTAGGTGCTCCAAATGTAACATGAAAAGATGTACAGTGTTGAATCCAGCAACATTACTTCCAAGTGATACTGTTGAAATTGAAAAAGAGGAAGACATCGAGCATGATTGTCTTGATGTAACTGAACTGTGTACAAAACCAAAGCCTGATATCAGAGATACACAATTGGAAGAAAATGATCAAATTGTTTTTGTTGATGGCTCATGTCTCAGAGATGGTACAGGGACATTGAGAGCAGGAAATGCTGTATGCACAATCACAGGTACATTGGAAGCTTCCTGTTTTTGAGGTGTATACTCTGCACAAGTAGCAGAATTGGTAGCTCTTACTAGAGCATGCCATATTTCTGCGAGATTGAGTGTCACAATCTATACTGACAGCCAATATGGATTTGGAATTGTTCATGATTTTGGTCAATTGTGGTCGTAAAGGAGTTTCCAGACCTCTACGGGTACACCAGTAAGAAATGGCGACAAGATAAAGGAGCTGATGTATGCAATACAGTTACCTGAAGAAATTGCCGTGGTAAAATGTAGTGCACATCAAAACACCCAAGATTACATCTCACTGGGAAATGGATATACAGATCAAGTCAGAAGGTTTTGCACATTTAACTGTAATTTTTTTAAAGACAAAAGGGAATTAATGCCAGAAGAAGACAACACATGTACAAGGTTTGCATTAAAGGTGATTGGTACTCTGGAAGAGTTGAAAACATTGCAGAGCAATGTTGACAGGGAAGAGAAACGTCTCTGGGTTAAATTAAAATGCATTCAACGTTCTGATGAGATTTGGGTTTCCGAGGAGGGTCAGATGGTCCTGCCCAATAGTTTGTTGTTGCAAATGGCCCAATACTACCATGGACAGGCACATACCGGGAGAGATGCCATGGTTAGATGGTTTAGAATTGACTTGTTTAACCCTTAATTCAGGCAGGCAGCAGAGGCAGTATGTCATCGCTGTATAGTTTGTCAGCAACTAAATGTGGGAAAAGGGACAGTGATAAATTTGAGTCACATTGGTAGCGCAGGAGGTCCATTCAGCAGAATACAATTGGATTTCATTTGAATGCCTGCATGTGGAGGTTTGAAATATGTGTTGGTGATTGTGTGTGTTTTTAGTCACTGGGTTGAAGCATACCCTCCAAGAAGGAATGACAGTCTCACAGTAGCAAAGCTGTTGCTTAGGGAGCTGATACCACATTTTGGATTTCTGACCTCTTTAGAATCAGATGGGGGAACTCACTTCAATAACAAGATAATTAAACTCTAATGTGCAGCACTGAACATCAAGCAGAAGTTGCATTGTAGCTATCGCCCTGAAGCATCAGGGCTGGTGAAACAGATGAATGGTACTTTGAAATCAAGAATTGCAAAGATGTGTGCAGCTACGAATCTGAAATGGCAAGATGCATTGCCTTTGGTGTTGATGTTGATGGGAAACACACCTGACAAAAAAAACAGGGCTGTTGCCCCATGAGATCCTCATGGGCAGAGCAAAGAGGTTATCATCAGTTCCAGCTAATGCACTTGTAAACATTACAGATGATATGGTGTTGGACTACTGCAAGGGTCTGGCTGATGGTTTCGCTCTTTCTCCCAGCAGGTGCAGGCCACCACCCTGCCACCCATCCATGATCCAGGGCACAACCTGAGAGCCGGTGACTAGGTCGTTGTCAGAAAGCATGTTGCAAGACTTGTTTGGAGCTGAGTTGGAGGGGTCCTTACCAGGTGGTGTTAACAACTACGACAGCTGTGAAGTGTGCAGTACTCCCGAAATGGATTCACGTGAGCCATACAAAGAGAGTGGTATGTCCACCAGATCAATGCGAAGTGTTGTTGAGATCACCAACAACAGGAAAACAGGTCACTGTACCTGAGCCATAAAAGGAGTCTGCAGAGCCTGAACTTGAACCAGAGCTTGCGGAAGATGGTTCCATTACCCCTGTAAGACAAGAGAGTGAAGAATTACAGAAGAGGGTGCAAGAATCAATCTCAACGGATACCGCAGAATCAATCTCAATGGATACAGCAGGAGAGCCTAACTCAGCAGAGGTTCTCCCAGAAGCAGACGGTGGTGAAAAGCAGGCAGAGCAAGTGCCAGACCAAGAGGGGGAAAGAGTTGAGGCGGATCAAAGTGATCCAGCTCCTCCTGAGCTCGTTGCAGTTCCATCAGGAGAACACACCATAGAGAAAGAGTCCAATCCTAAGAAAAATATTGACAAAAGAATCAAGAAAAGGAGATAATTGGCCTGGATCGCAGATTGGGAAGAAAAAGGAACTGGTCATAAATGAAACAGTAGAAGAAGAATTAGACACTACGAGAAAGGAAGATTTAAGTGAAGGAGAACTAAGTGGTGATCGATGGTTGAAAAGAAAGAAAATAGCAAGTCGACGTTATGCAGGTCCTGAATGGGCATATGCAACTACCAATGAATGGCAACATGAGTTTATGTCTTTTTGTTTTGATAGAGAAGTTCTGAGTCAGTATTTTGATGTAACCTGAAGGTGATCAGGAAGCTGAATTGTTGAGCTAATCTGGAAAAACATTGATAACCTGATTTGACAATTGATAACTGGATGTGACAAACTACTAATTGATTTTGACAAAGGAAGTGGGTTCCTGGATGTGAAACTGAACTGTGAGAGAGATTTTTTTTTTTTTTACTGCACTTTATATAAGAGTTACTTCGCTTTCTGATTCTTCACAGATCATGGCTGAGCTAAATAATCAAAATGGAATTGCTAGGCCCTTTAGATACATGAGTACTGGATTGGCAGTGATGTGTGGAGTAATGTTTATAGTGATGATTGTGACCATGATATGAAAAGAGTTACTATTACTTCTGATCCTGAAACGACAACACTAACAGCTTTAGAAGGGTTTAAGTTAGATGAGAAATACTTGCATGACTTTACTAATGCTCAAGGAGGGCTTTCTTCTAATGTTTTCTATCGATTGTTGAGTGAGTATGTTGAAACGATGGATGCGAGAAATTATCTTGTATGTAAGCAAATTCCTTCATCAGTAGAAGAAGGGGTTACGTACCATAGTCTCCCATTAACGTATGGAATAAGCTGTAGCTTGCTACTAACAAGATTCTAAAACCAAGAGTATATACAGCATTTTTATTCCAACTACGATGTCATGTTTTCGTTTGTTCCCATTTTTAGATACCTGAGTAAAATAGCTAGAGAGCATGATATAGTGCTAGTGAAAGGATTCTTTGATCCAAGACTAACATTTGGGACTGCTTATGTGCATCGCAATAACCTCACATGCTTGCTTACACCTTTAGAAAAGAGCTTTATAGGGCATACTGATGATAGGAGAAAAGCATTAAAAGAGAAATTAGAAAAGGGTTTAGAGAAAAGGACTTATAAGAATGATTATGCTTACACTGCTATTAAAACGCAAGGGAAGTTAGCTTTAGATGCATTGCATGTGGAAAATCTTTGTATATATAGGCCAAAATAATGCATTGACACTTTATTTGTGGGAATGATTGAATGTAGGCATGTGTTTTTGTTTCAGAGTAAATGGACATTTATGCTAATGGTCAGGACCCTGCGATTCCTGGAATCTATTATATTTGTGGACTTAATGCTTATTACCATCTTCCAAGAGGAGGATGGTATGGGAAATGTTATTTGGCAATAGTTTTCCCTAACATTTACCTGATAGATGACTTAAAGAAATTTCTGAAATTGACTGAATTACATTATAAGCGACAGAGGAGGGAAACCTCTTCTGCAATTGTGGGAGATATCTTTGGTGCAGTGATTCCTTCAGTGGGAGTCATTCTGAATTCGATTAAGATGCGAAAGTTGTCTACTATTGTGGATAACATGCTGACAAACTTTACATGGGCAATACTCCTGTTAGATACTGAATTAGCCGCAGATAGAGCTAAGACGCTTCAAAATAGGCTTGCTTTAGACATTCTTTTAGCGAAAGACGGCAGAGTCTGTAGAATGATTAATGCTAGGCATTGTTGTTCATGTATTCCAAACAATGAAAAGGAGATAAGAGACTTACTCACTAATCTACCTAACTCAAGTAAGGATTTGAAAGAATTGAAAGAACTAGGTGTTTGGGAAAAGGTTGGAATTTATTTTCCTTCAGTGGGAAATTGCCTTGGTCAAATTTGGAATGGGGTATTATTAAAAATCATACAGGGAATATTAATTGTGATTGCTTGCATATTAGGATTATGGGGTATGTGTAAATTATGGCAAAAGATAAAATTGAAGAGATCTAAAAATAATCAGAGGAGGGAAGAACGAAACAGGGAAAGAATTTATAGGGAGGACTTAAGAAGGAGGCAAAAATACAGCTGAAACAGAATTATGAAATGTTGGTTAAGAAATTTGTGATGACATATTTAGTCATCAGAGGAGGGGCTGTTGAAGCAGATATGCTAAATAGAAATTATTAACAAATCTTTATGTGCTTTGATTAACAAATGCTCATTGAGAAATTAATTGTAGAGAAAATAATGTGCACGTTTGAAAATGTGCATAAGGAGAATGGCAACCACTTACACGAAAGTTGTACTAAAATAACTAAAAATGTGTAAAATTATGAAAATGTATAAGAATAATGTAGTAATATGTCATATTGAGATGTATAACCTATGTTTTGCATTATATTGTAGAAGCTAACTTAGCTGCAGTCGTGGACTACTTGCCAGGCCTCATGCAGAAGCAGAATTAATAAACGTTCGATATAGAAGTTATTGGTGCCTGTGAACTGTCCATGAACCGTGTCCTTAACTAGAATGTTCTGCAATGTACCAAAGGACAGGAGATGATGAAGTCAATTTGATACAATTATGTGTAGAGTATGCTGAATGTACTTTCCCAGGACTTGAACAATGAGAGCATTGACTGAAGAGGAACAGGCAACATTTTCGACACCTGAAGAGCCGGATGATGAAGACATTGTACAGCAAACCAATCCATGAACTGGGAACGGCGAAATCTTATAACTTATAGATTTGTAAAATAAACATTATTGGTTAGGGTCATAACTGCTGATTAGTGAACCAATTAGGAATTAGGGAGATGGACTGAAAAAACCCTAATAAAAAAGTCATGACAAGGGGAGAAAACTTCAGAATTTAGGGGGATGCAGCAGATGCGAGGGAAGAATTGATGACATCAGGAGACGCAGTTCGAGATTCTGTCATTGGGCTCATGCTCTTGAGAGCCTGATGCCTTGCTGATCTATTGATGACCTGAAGACGAAGACTGACTTTGTTGCTGATCCATTCCGTGGATAGGTAGCTATGACAATGTGACTGACTAAATTTGTGCCTTTTCTTCTAGGTACCAACTGCGCTGTTTTATAGTTTTCCCTTCTAGCTAGATGTTTTCCAAATTCATGTTTTCTAAATTGTTTTCGCATGAAATCCCACATGCTGATGCTAATCTGGGTTAGGAAGGTTCTTTTCTTAGTGACGTTGGCAGTGACAAATGATTGACAAACTGAGTGCTGAACTTTGCTATTAATGTTGATATATTCATCCTTATTGGCTTACGCTAAGGCTTTTGATCACATGTTTTCTCAAGTTCTAATTAGATTGTGCTAGTGGTCGTTGCTAATAAACTAATTCTGAGCTGATTAAATAAAGTTTGAATTAATCCAATGCATTAGAATTCTAATTAGTAGGGAAATAAAATTTGTTAAACGCTTCATCGAGTTGTGGTTATTCATTAATTGTCGTTATATTTGTTTATTGACTAATGATTTTCTTAATGGTTATTGATTGATTACATTGATTATTGATGTCTCTGGTCATTACATTGCTAGGATACTCCATGCGATCCATAAGGTTCATCGACCTATACGTGTCCCCTTGTAAGTTTACTTATTAAGGACCAGGCATGTTTGCACTTATCATATAGTAGGTTGCTGCCCTTAACAAATATTAAAATTATGAATAAATAAAATAGATAATTGGTGGGAGAGGGTGCAGGTTGATATTTTTGAAAGTAAGTATTTTTATTTGTTCCATATTTTGGCAGTTCACATTTTTCAGACTTCATTTGTGCAATCTTTACTTTTGTAGCCTACAATTTCGTTTGTAATCCTGTGTGACTATAACGTAGGGTTTTTTAGTTAAATGTGAGCTCATTTAGGGCCAGATGTAGCAAAGGGTTTGCGCCTCGCAAACGGCGAAAAACGCCGTTTGCGAGGCGCAAAAGCCTCTCTGCCATGCAGAAATGCATTTTGCGAGTCGGATCCGACTCGCAAAATGCATTTCCGACTCGCAAATAGGAAGGGGTGTTCCCTTACTATTTGCGACTCGCAATGCTATGCAATTTCATTTGCGACCGCGGAAGCGGTTGCAAATGAAATCGCAGTTACCATCCACTTGAAGTGGACGGTAACCCAGTCGCAAACGGGAAGGGGTCCCCACGGGACCCCTTCCCCTTTGTGAATGAAAAAAAAAAAAAATTTTCAGAGCAGGCAGTGGTCCAATGGACCACTGCCTCCCCTGAAAAAAACGAAACTAAAGGTTTCGTTTTTTTTTTCCAAGTGCAGCTCGTTTTCCTTTAAGAAAAACGGGCTGCAGATGGAAAAAAAAAAACTGCTTTATTAAAAAGCAGTCACGGACATGGTGGTCTGCTGACTCCAGCAAGCCACCATCCCCGTGAGTGCCCATACTCACAATGGGGTCGCAAACTGCGACCCACCTCATTAATTTTAATGAGGTGGGTCTTTGCGTTCCCATTGCGAGTTGCAGAAGGTGTCTGAGACACCTTTCTGCATAGCAAATTGCGACTTGCAATTTGCGAGTCGCACGGACTCGCAAATTGCAAGTCGCAATTTGCTTTTTTGCTACATCTGGCCCTTACTACCTCAAATTCTGTGTTTCTTCCCAAGACTGCGAAACACAATGACTACTCCTAGGCGTTGTGATTTCTCAGCGTTTTAAAAGTCAAATGTGCAACTAGGAGTGAGGCAACTTTAAATTGTAATATTGTACTTCCACAAAATGCACCGACTTCATTTGGAAAAAACACCATTAACAGACCTTGAGTAAAACGATGAGCTCCTTGATAATTCCGAGTCACCAGTGATGATGTTTTAGTAATCTTGTCTTTTGCATCACAAGACTCCCTTTTAATAGATTTCAATTAAACACTTTTTCAATTATGTTAATAGTAAAGGTCTATGTGGGAAGATGAATCTCTCCTATCAGGCTGGACCGTTTCAAAAATGTGTCAGGGTCTCAATTTCCTATTAAATATGGGAAATAATGTTATTTCTACCAATTATTGCAATTTGAATTGCATGTGACAATCCCACTTCAATTATTACATTTCACACCCCATTTAAAAAGAGAGCGTAGAGTGTCATCGCTGATTGACTTCACCATGCCTGTGATACTATTCAATTATAAAATATATTATGTTTTTTTTTATCACTTGTGTTTTTCCTTTCAAAATAAAGTAGGCTTGATTTACTTCAAGAGATTACTCAGTGACGAAAAAATGAAACCAGACATATCTGTGCAAGAGCAAGAGATTCTGGCCAATGAAAATAACTAGAATTCGTGAATCTATGATCCATGGCAGGACGAAATGGGTCCCAATAGAAGCATAGAAAATGAAATGGGCCCTCTAACGCTCAGATGAATAGCAACAAAAAAAAAAAAGAAATACGCACGCACGCCCACAGACACACACACACATATATTTCTATGTAGCTGTAGTGGGAGATTGTGGAAGTTTATTCCAATTAATTGCAGCAGCAACCTTTAACGCCTTGTGAATAAGGTGAAAGGAAAAACCTATATATTGAGATAGGAAATACAAATGGGGATGTAGCCTGTTTTGCGAAATAAAAAATACTTAAAAACGCCCAGCGCACCCAGTTCATTTTAAAATGTAATTTACTTTTATTGTTTTATGAATCACTGGCTGGTGTCCAGGATTTCCTTACAGAGCTGGTGTTAGTGATAAGCTCAGTTAAACAGGAGCACACTATTCTTCCTAGATGATTGTCACGCTTTGCTCCCTGTGCTCTCGTGCTTACCACCAAAAGGCCTAGGTGTGGGACCTTCAAATGTTCAAATACGTTTTTGGACCTTCTGCTATATCCATATACTGACTTCTAGTCTCTTGTACAGTATTATGACATTTCTGTTAATATTATACTGTATGCATGACTAGCTTCACGGACGTCGGTCTGCTTTTCTTGCTGAAACCTCCAACACCTAGAATTCCCCCACCCGGCTTCTTCTCCACCCCAGCAGGCCAGGGATGGGTGGAGGAATTCAGTGTACCTATGGCTGAGCGGTGCTAGCCTGCTCCACCTAAAACATATGATCATAATGTGTCCTATTAAGTCAGTTCCTGCTAGCTCAGTATTGGTCATTGTGAAAGTGTTCCTGTTTGGCTAAACCCTTGTTCACTAAGTGTTTGAGCTTTTCCTATCCTTGTTTCTAGAAAATTATTCAGCCTTAGTTTATACTTGTTACTTGAACAAGCACTGCATGACGTGCTACCTTGGTTCTTGATTCATGAGCCAGCACAATTTTAGTGCATCTTTGATCGTTGAGCATTCTCTCTTTCTGTGATTACCTTTTCCCAGTCACTATCTTTATTCCCCTTTTCCTTAGTTCCAGTGCCTAGTTTGCTACGTTCTTTTCCCTGTTGCCTTAGCTTCTGTTTACTTGCTTTCTGTCTAGTGGTCCCTTTTTCACTTTCTTTCCTTTTAAGTATTCCTCCTCACCAGCTACATGTCTACAGAAGATGTGTATTTTAGTTCTCCACACTTCCAGTTACTGCACTGCTTGTTCCTTTGCGATTGCTAGGATTCGATGGCACAGCTAACAAACTAGGAGTGTTTTTTGTCCACTACGAGAATTTTCTGTATGTTACTTCCATAACATTGCACTAGGTATTGATTCCACAGACCCTGCCCTTACCTGTATATCCTATAAATGAGTATTTGCAGTCAGTATCTCTAACAGCAATAGTAGGTGGAACTTCCTGAGCTTAAGACCCACCATATGGATTCCCGGAGTGCTTTATCCCGCATTCTTTTTATTGTTAAGGTTGTTCTATACATGTCTTCCAAACCCTGGTTGTTAGTTATTCTCCATGCTGACTAGCTTCTTGAGTGCCTGCTCTTTTTTGAACTTCTTTTTACTTTGTGCAGAGCTTTCCTATTGGATCCTTTTGCTCTGATGATTCCCTGTGTGATCTTGGCAGCTCTGTACCAGTAATCTTTTAACTTTGTCTACCCTGCCACAAGTCCTTGCCAGAGTCCCTAGCAAAGATGCACATTTGAGTAAAAGGACTGAAAGCTTCATTTGGTTATTAAAACCATCCATTTCCAGTGCCAAACTGTCCTCGACAGGCTCCCCTCCATCTATGGAGGGACGACGGAGTCATTGGTGACTGCCTGCAATTCCACACCGCTAACTTCTGTACCTCAGTACTTTTAATCCAGTTTTCCTTACTACCATACTCACATTTTAGATGGGAAATTCAGTTGCAGGAGGGAGGGCATTATAATTGTTATGTTGTTTAACTCCTCCGTCTTCAATGGATTTAAAGCCCAATTCTTCCAAAACGATCTTGCATACAAAGTAGCGCACACTCTTTGCTCCAGTAGTCAGAGAGGTAGAAACGAGGCAGAAATATGATCAGCAGCAAATGAGTTTAGAATAATGCAAGTTAAGGCAAAATAAACTGGTCTGACGGCCTTGGAGAAATATCCAAATAATATGATCATACAGCCATAGTGCCAGACCACAAATCATATTAGCAATGACTCTGGTGCCCCATACCTGATTTCTGTAACATACTGCACAGATCTCTCAAATAGACAAATAAATTAGAACAATTGTGCAGAAGTAGCAAGTAGCTCATTACTAATATAATAGTGTGAATTTGGGTTATTAGTTGCAAAGGTGAGTCCTTCACAAGTAATAGATCTGCAACTATCTTATTACTAGGAACCAAGCACCCCATTGTAGCACTTGACACTCTCAGGGTGGCGAAATCCAAGGTCTACTCATGGGAGATGAAGTGGACTAGTGTTAGCGCGTTTGACCTTAATAACTAAACTTACAAGACGACCATAATAGGTTGATGAACCTTTGACTCGCAATTAAGATGTTCTTACCATAACTCCAGTACATGCAAATCAATAATCAATAACCAATACACCATATCAATAATCAGCAATAATCAATAAAAGTAATAATCAATAGAGTCAATAATCGTCATGCACCATGACCTTTCAGCCATGAATAACCACACCTTTTAGTGAAAGTTAGAGTATTTATTTCCTTATATTAACAATGCTAAAGTCATGTAGATTAATCTCAATATGAAATGAAACACATACAGAAACAATACTGGCTGTCCAAAGCGGAGAAAGAAACGTAATATAATCAAAGCTTGAACTACAACACATTCTAAGGTTATGGTTCAGATTAATAAAAAAATCAACTGCGTCAGAGTGATTTCATACATTCCAGTTCAGCAGAGAAATTCATCAAGCATTTTTCCCTATAAGCAGACTTTCATTAGTGAGGATCCTTAACTAACATCAGATTAGCATCAGCATGTTGGGCTTCATGCAAAAAGATTTTGCAACATGAATTTGGAAAAACATCTAACTATGGCTCTATCAAAACAGTGCAGTTGGTAACTAGAAAGAAAGAGAAAATATGCATGATAATCAATATTCTAATTCATAATACCTATCCTCAGTGTGGATCAGCAAGCAGAGTCAGTCTTCGCCCTCAGGACATCAGTCGATCAGCAAGGCATCAGGATTCAGCATCAAAGTTCAGAAAACACAAAGGCCCTCATTCCAACCGAGCTCGCCGGAAGCACCGCCAACAGGCTGGCGGTGCTTCATCTGGCATTCCGACCGCAGCTGTGAAGCCGCGGTCGCCCAGCCGGGTCCGGCGGTTTCCCGCCGGATTACCCCCGGCTGGGAGAATCCTCCATGGCGGGGCTGCAAGCAGCGCCGCCATGGGGATTCCGACCCCCTTCCCACCAGCCTGTTTCCGGCGGTTTTCACCGCCAGAAACAGGATGGCGGGAACGGGTGTCGTGGGGCCCCTGGGGGCCCCAGCATGATTTTCACTGTCTGCATAGCAGACAGTGAAAATCGTGACGGGTGCAACTGCACCCGTCGCACCCCTGCAACACCGCCGGCTCCATTCGGAGCAGGCTTCAATGTTGCAGGGCCTTTCCCGCTGGGCCGGCGGGCGCTCCCTTGGCGGGCGCCCACCGGCCCAGCGGGAAAGTCTGAATGGCCTCCGCGGTCTTTTGACCGCGGAGCGGCCAATTGGCGGTTCCCGCTTGGCGGGCGGCGCCCACCGCCCGCCATTGTAGGAATGACCCCCAAAGTCTTTAAGCAAATGAAGTTAAGCACGTCTATTGTCAAGGTGGACAAGAAATATTGACCTTTCGGCCAGCAATAAAATTGACAATGATGGTATGGCAGATGCTTAACGCAAAATTGCAAAATGCAAAATGCTAAATGCTGCTTCCTTCTCAGTGCAGTCTCATTAAATTAAAACCAGTAAAACTATGTTCAAATCCCTATTGGTCAATTAATTGCATGTTCACACTTTGTCCAATACAACAAAAACTCAAAATCTATGAATTGTACCATTACTCCGGTTGTCCTGCAATGTCCTCATCATCCGGCTCATCAGGTAACAATATTGGTGCAGCTTCTGCTCCACTCAGTGTCTCTATTGTTCTTCTCCAGAGAAAGTCAATCTCACACACATTACACACAAAACGTTACGTTAGCAAGAACAGCATCTTCTAGCAGTTGGTTCTCATGAGAAAACTTTTCAGCTATGAGCACAATTAAACAATGCAAATGGAAAACCACAGTTTAAATCTCTAGGACAGCCATTTACTAAATGTTAAGAAATACACCTTTGACATGAGGACTGACAAGTAGGCCAACACCTTCGCTAAGTTAAGGCCTAAAATTAATGAAGCTCATACATAATGCATAACCCTTAATATGACATATTACTACACCAGTCAAAAATATATTCAACATTTCACAGTATTAGAATATTAATAAGTACACTTCATGAACATTGGAGGCCACTCATCGTAATCACATTTTCAAATGTGTGCATTATTTTTCTACGTAAATATATTTTCTTCACAAACCCATTATTCAGAATACATGAACACTCATTAATAATTTTTATTAAAACACCTGTGCTAGCAATCCCTCCTCTACTACACTAACTACTACACAAATTGTATTTTTCTTTGCATCTACTAAAATTCTGTCAATTCGATTCCTTCCTACCTTTGTTCCCTTTTTGTGTTTTCCCTATACAATTTTTCCTTTTTCCTTTCTTCCCTCGTCTGATTATTCTTCAACCTTTTCATTTTTTTTATTTTGCATAATTTACACAATCCCCATATTCCAATTAGGCAAACCATAATAATTAATATTCCCTGCAAGATTTTAAATAGTATCCCATTCCAAATGTTGCTGAGCCAATTTCCCACTGAAGCAAAACCTTTGCCAATCTTTTCCCAAACACCTGGTTCTTTCAATTCTTTCAAATCAGCACTCTGATTAGTCAGATTAGTAATTAAGCCTCTAATTTATTTACTATTATTAGGAATTTACGAACAAAAATGCCTAGAATTAATCATTCTACAGACTTCGCCATCCTTTGCTAAAAGAATGTCTAAAGCAAGACGATTCTGAAGAGTCATAGCTCTATCAGCAGCTAACTCAGAATTCACCAGGAGTATGGCTCCTGAAAAATTTGTGAACATGTTATCCACAATAGTAGACACATTTCTAATCTTTATCAAATTCAGAATGACTCCCACTGAAGGAATCATTGCTCCAAATATATATCCCACTATACCAGAAGAGGACTCTATCGTCTGTAATATATATGATGTAATTTTGTCACTTTCAGAAACTCCTTCAAATCTATCCCCAAATAAAATGTCCCATACCATCCTCTTGGAAGATGGTAATAAGCATTAAGACCACAGATATGATAAATTCTGGGAATCGCCGGGTCCTGTCCATTCAACATGAACGTCCAGTTACTCTGAAACAAAAGCACAGGCTTAGGTCACTTGTTCCCACAAATAAAGTGTCAGTGCTTGATTTAGGCCTGTATATACAAAGTTTCCCTACGTGTTGCACATCTAAAGCCAATTTCCCTTGCGTTTTAATTGCACTATAAGCATAATCATTCCTGTAGGTCCTTTTCTCTAAGCCATTTTCAAACTTCTCCTGCAATGCCTTTCTTCTGTCATCTGTGTGATCTAAGAAGCTTTTCTCTAAAGGTGTAAGCAAGCATATCAGATTATTCCTGTGAGCATAAACTGTGCCAAATGTCAGTGTAGGTTCAAAGAAACCTCTTAACTATTACTATGTCATTATCCCTAGCTACTCTACTTCAATACCTACCTATAGGGACCAATGGAAACACCATGTCAGAACTTGAATAAAAGTACTGGATGCAATCCTGGTTATAAAATCTTGTTAGTGACAAATCAATGACAGAGACCACTCAGTATCACATGGAATCTGAAACATTATCACGGCTGAATTTGGCACCATGGGACACCATTTGACCACAATCTCATTTATTTTCCTCAAATCCTGGAAAATTCCAACTTTCCCACAGGACTTTTGCAAACCCATAATCAATTAATTACATGGACTGCTCAATACTTCAAAACCCCTTGCTTCACAAAGTCTAGAATTATCTGGGTGACCTCTATAAGGACATCTTGCGGCATGTGGTACTGCAGAAGTTGAAGAAGAACTGCATTTGGCTTTAAAGTAACTTTAACTGGCTCAATTCCCTTTAACAGACCTACTTCTTTTCCTGTAAATCCCACACTTTCTCCCTAACCATTCCCTGCAAATCAGGATGAAGCTCTTTCACAGTGAACATCGGGAAAAATTCAATCAGATTGTACTCCTCATTTGTAGCTTCACCTTCTAACTCCGGGGCTTGGTCATCTTCATCATCACTATTCGTCTGAATCTCAAGTCCATCATTTAAACGAGAATTTAACATTTTGTTTAACACAGCAAGTCTCTTCCCAGTAGGGATAACGGACTTGAATCGCAGACTACAAATTTGTGCAATCCGTCAAAGTTGCCAATTTTAACTTGAACTGGCTCTGTAATCGGGTTGGTCAAATACTGATTCACTACTCCTACAAGCTGAACTGTTCTACCTGAAAGGGGCAAATTTGTAGCTTCTGTACTTCTCACTGTAAAGCGTGTAGCTCCCGTGTCAACCAAGAATGAAACTTTGTGACCCACAACCTTTCCTTTCACATAGGGACCTCTTTGATCTACTTCCAAGGACGTTGCAAGCACACATGGCTCCTCATCTGAACTGTCACTCATCCAATCATCATTTATTCCATTCTCACTGTGTAACGGGAATTGGTGCATTGTGTTATTACTTTGGTTAAGCCTCTGACCTGTGACCTGTTGAAAAAGCATCATCTGTTGCTGTTCCATTGGGGCTTGAGGTATTTGAATTTGCTGTCTAAGTACCATGGTACCCTGCTGTTGCATTGGCTGAAACTGTGTCATCTGTACACCCGGCATTTGCACCTGCTGCATGGGATGAAAATTCTTCACTTGATTCACATTATTATGAAAATTTGGATTAGGACCTATCGCTCTCGGCCTTCTCAGGTTCTGGAATGAATTGATATCATTACTTTGCTGGACGACACCTTCCTGCACCATCATTGGACACTCCCGTTTCCAACGTCCAACGACTCCGCAAATGTGACATGGCAATAATTCCTTCATTCCCTGCATATCACTCTGAACCCCTGCAGTACCTAAGACTAGACCACAATTCACTTTTTCTCCATCTGGGACTGAAATATCATCTTTCCCTGCTGCTGCTGTGGTAACTGTTGCAGAAAATTCCCTAGCATTCCCGTCTGAGCTGCTTTAGTCTGCATCACCTTTGCCTTCTCTTTCAACTTTTCCTGCTTCAACTCAGTCTCATCACTACAGTATTTTGCATACTGCAACACCTCATCAATCGGCTTTGATTGCCAGCAAATCAAATGACTCTTAATCTGGTTAATTTCAGGTCTCAATCCTTCCACAAATCTGAACACAAAATGAATCATGTCTCTTGTCTCAATTGTTTCTGTACCTCTGTAAAGCTTGAACGTCTGCAACCATCTCTCATAATACTCATGTATCTATTCCTTTGCTTCCTGAGTTGTCCTGTTAATCCTCTGACAATCAATATTCATGGGTGAAATTCTCGTTTTCAAAAATTCAATCACCTCATAGTAATATTTCATTACCTCAGGAGATGTACACCTGTATTCTTGTCTCTCTTTGTTTCACTTGTTGGCCAATCTACACTCCTCTTACACTCAATCCACAGATCAGTAATGTGTTGAAGTCCTCCCACAGGCACTTCACAAGTTTCACAAACCTGTCTGACTGCTGATACAACTCTACTGGCTTCTCTCTCAATCTTGGATAATCATTTGTAAACTATAGAATGTCACTTCTGCTCCAAGGGACATGAACAAAATTCCCCCTGGAATCTCTCACATTGGTAACATTTTCACTGGATCTTTATCCTGCTGCACATTTAAAGTCAGCTCCACAGGATCCCTTTTTCTTTTGTCTCTTTTCTTTACCCATCTGCCTTCCCATTTGTCTAAAGATCCCCAGGTCTGGGCACTTTGAAGCAACTCCTTAAGGTGGGCCTTCATTCCAGCAGATCTCATGTGTTCAAAATCTTTGACCTCAAACTCTAATCTGTAACTCCTTTTCAAATACTTTGTTTCCTTTATTTCAATGCAGTACTTTTCTACCAGGTCTGCTAGTTTCTAATGCACATTGCTCACTTCCTTGTAATCTTCGCACACGAATCCCTCAATTCTGCCTCTGTGTAGGGTTCTAACTTGTTCACCCCCATAGTTCACTCAATGAGTTCACGCACTTCTATGCTAAGCCTGTCATAATTCAAACACTCCTTTCCCTTAGGAGCACTCTGTGGGTATTCAGCTTGCCTAACCATTCAGTCAACTTCCGAGCTGTCAAACCTTGTAGCGAAATGTTACTTGCTTGGACTGGTGGCACCTGCTGTGCAACTGCATTTGGGGTCTGCGTTGTCAATAATTTCAAACTCTGGCTAACGTTTGACCCTACCATAGAATCTGGAAGTGCTACAAATGGACTACGGTCTAAAAATTAAGTTAATCCGTCAAAGGTTTGTCCCACAGGAGAGAGTACTCAAGCATTTTCATGATGTCCTCCCCTCATTATACTATGGGATAATGCTCCCTCTTCACCCACAGTAGTTTTCTTCTGTGCAAATAAAGGTACGGCTGGACCAACAGTAATAGGTATTGATATAGTGTCTGGGGATGGTCTGGAGCTTATGCTCTGTGGGAGAGTAACTCCCATGTTCTGCTTCATCATTGGAGGCATATCTGACTGTGTCCCTGTTTCTGGAGTAAATCTCGGCATTACCTGCGGCTGCACTTGGGGCAGTAAAAGTGGAGTTGGTTCAGTCTGAACCAACATTGGTCCCGGATATACCTGTTCCGTAGGCAACATTAAGTTCGAAGTCATTTCCATAATGGGCACATCAGGGTAAATTCTCTGAACCTGTGGCGGTTGCACCTGATTTTGCACTACAGGAGTAGTAGGCACATTAAGACCACTCTCAATCATATTCTGTGTCAGTCTAGCATTAACCTGCATCGGACTCATTGTCCCATTAACCTTTGTCGGAGCTGTTGAATCAGCACTGGTACTTGGACCACTCTCACGTGCTGTATGTGGTGGTGGGTGATTTCTCAATAACTGTGTAATAAACTCATCATTGTCTGATTCCTCCTCCACCGTTGAAGACTTTCTAGCCTCCCTATTTTTGGAAATACATCTGTTAGTCTTTCTAGTAGCTTTCCTTCCTTCTGTCTCATTGTCCTGCATAATTGCTGGAAACAACTTAATTTTGTGCAAAGTCCCAAACTCTCTGATCACTGTCCCACCTAGCCTCTGCTAATGTCTTTTCTGCCATTCTCAAATCGCTAATGCCTCAAACTGTGCTGGTCTCGGAAGGGGCTTTGATTCATATAGCACCATCCTTAAATGCTCCCAAACCCTCAAATTGAACATCCCATTTGTAGGAAATGCTGAGTTCCCATCCTTCTCTGTCACCTTGCACCATTGCTTTAGCCAAAGACATGGCGCGACACCCTTTTCTTCCATTACAATGTAAGCTGGTGTACCTTCTGGTGGTGTAGCCTGGCCTATACTCGTTGTAATCTACTTATCTCCCCTTAAAGCACTCTTTAAAGCTTTGAAAAATAACATATGTTCGACCTTTTTGTTATTCAAATCAGATCAGGAAGTGACTTTTAATCCCAGAATTCCTCTCACCTACTTTCTCAACCAATTGCTACTCACGGACGGCTACCAATCCGTGCGTGACCCTTCTCATTAAACCGACCTATCCCAGTGCAGCTCCAGTGACGTCACACTCACAAGTACTGTGGCTGACAAAGTCTTGCTGTTCGTCATCCCAAACTCCGATTCATACAAACTAATGCAAAAATTGCAAGCACAAATCATAAGCCAAAAACCAAATCTGCTGGTTTACTACAGGAAAGGTAACACAATTGCTTCAGAAACGTACAGATTTTTCACTGATGGCTCTCGCTCTAACAGCTACTCCCTCTTTCTCAGTCTCCCAGATTCGCAAACAAAAGTCGACCCGCAAATTTTACTCTCAACTGATCAGTTGGTTTGTCCTGGTGCACATGGGACTCACCAAATCTGTCGAAATTTTCTTTCACTCACTTTAACTCACACTCTGACTTGTCAACTATGCCCAATCAACCTACTAAACCAGACAGATTACAACATAAAACTAAGGCCCTCATTACTACCTCGGCGAGGGTGCAGGAACCAGAATACCGCCAGTGCTGGAGATATTTATGGCTCCCTATTATGACTTTTCCACTGGGCAAGTGGATGGTAACAGCGTTACCGTCCGCTGGCCCAGCAGAAAAGTCACGTCAACATTGCTGCCGGCTCATAATAGAGCCGGCGGCAATGCTGATGTGCAGCGGGTGCAGTAGCACCCGTCGAGGATTTCACTGCCTGAAATTCGGGCAGTGAAATGCGCGACGGGGCTATGCCTGGGGGCCCCTGCACTGCCCATGCCAATTGCATGGGCAGTGCAGGGGCCCCCAGGGGCACCCCAAGTCCTCCTTACCGCCAGCCTTTCCATGGCAGTGTTTACCACCATGGCCAGGCTGGCGGACGGGGACTCAGAATCCCCAGGGCAGCGGTGCTTGCACCACTGCCCTGGGGATTATAACCGCCAGGTGGAGGTGCCAGTGGTATGGCTGTGGCTATTGCGCCACGGTCATAAGAGCAGGCGGAGCACCGCCAGCCTGTTGACGGTGTTACTGCCAGCTTACCGCCGGCCACCAGGGTCATAATGAGGTCCTAAGTGTCTCATACACTTTGCAATATACTCCGGAGTCTGAGACCACGCACGGTCCACACATCAACAACCACATGGACAAATCTTTAGCACAAAGCGCCACACACAAGTGAAGTTTGACAACTTCCCTACTCTCACACTGTGGAGTACGCACACTCCTTCTACAACTTCATTTGGAGTACGCAAACTCCCTAATTCCTCACAAACCTCACAATTCACCTGCAATTTGCATAAACTGAGCAAGCGCAACTTCATTCACACTGTCACTAGAATGACGAGAACACCCTCAAACAACCATTAGCAGGATCCGAGATTCTGGGAAAGTTTTTTCTGGGCCTAAGGGAACATTTTCTCTTCAATTAGCATCATTGAAAAATAAAATCCAAATCTCAATATTAATGAACCTCCACCTCTGTTACTATCTCTGGACATCTATGATGGACTTTTAAAGAGACAAACCATGACCTCTCTTTACCAACACTGTTAACACCTGTTATCCTTTACCGGACATCTATGATAAGCTTTTAAGGAGACAAACCATGAGTCTGCTACCATCTCTGTTAGCGCGTCCGACCTTAATAAGTAAACTTACAAGGGGACCTGAATAGGTCGATGAACCTTTTGACTCGCAATTAAGATGTTCTTACCATAACTCCAGTACATGCAAATCAATAATCCCTAGCCAATACACCATATCAATAATCAGCAATAATCAATGACAGTAATAATCAATAGAGTCAGTAATCGGCACGCACCATGACCTTTCAGTCATGAATAACCACACCTTTTAGTGAAAGTTAGAGTACTTATTTCCCTATATTAACAATGTTAAAGTCATGTAGATTAATCTCAATATCAAATTAAACACATACAGAAACAATACTGGCTGTCCAAAGCGGTGGAAGAAACTTAATCTAATCAAAGCTTGAACTACAACACATTGTAAGGTTTTGGTGCAAATTAATAACAAAATCAACTGCATCAGAGAGATTTCATACATTCCAGTTCAGCAGAGAAATTCATCAAGCATTTTTCCCTATTAGCAGATTTTCATTAGTGAGGATCCTTAACTAACATCAGATTAGCATCAGTATGTTGGGCTTCATGTAAAACAATTTAGTAACATGAATTTGGAAAAACATCTAACTATGGCTCCATCAAAGCAGTGCAGATGGTACCTAGAAAGAAAGAGCAAATATGCATGATAATCAATAGTCTAATTCATTAAACCTATCCTCAGTGTGGATCAGCAAGCAGAGTCAGTCTTCATCCTCAGGACATCAGTTGATCAGCAAGGCATCAGGATTCAGCATCAAAGTTCAGAAAACACAAAGGTGGTCATTATGACCCTGGCGGTATTATAACCGCAGGGCCAAAACGACGAGAGCACCGCCAACAGGCTGGCGGTGCCTCCCGGCGTATTTTGACAGCGGCGCACCGCCGGGGCCGTCGGTTTACCACCACAATAGCCCCGGCTGATGTAATCCGCCAGGGCAGCGCTGCTTGCAGCGCTGCTCTGGGGATTCCGACCCCCCCTGCCGCCAGACTGTTTCTGGCGGTTTGCACCGCCAGGAAGAGGCTGGCGGTAAGGGGTGTCCTGGGGCCCCTGGGGGCCCCTGCACTGCCCATGCCACTGGCATGGGCAGTGCAGGGGCCCCCTAACAGGGCCCTGCCACCTTTTCACTGTCTGCATAGCAGACAGTGAATAGCGCGACGGGTGCAACTGCACCCGTCGCACGGCCGCAACACCGCCGGCTCCATTAGGAGCCGGCTCCTATGTTGCGACCTCATTCCCGCTGGGCCGGCGGGCGCAAACTTGGTTTGCGCCCGCGGGCCCAGCGGGAATGTCATAATGGGGGCTGCCTGAGTGCGGCCGAATTGGCGGTCGCACGGCGGTTACCGCCTGCCAAGGTCGTAATGACCCCCAAAGTCTTTAAGCAAATAAAGTTAAGCACATCTCATGTCAAGACGCACAAAAAATATTGACCTTTCAGCCAGCAAGAAAATGGACAATACTGTATGGCAGATGCTTAAGACACAAAATGAAAATGCAGAATGCTAAAGGCTAATTGCTGCTTTCTTCTCAGTGCAGTCTCATTAAATTAAAACTAGCAAAACTGTGTCTCAAATCCCTATTGGTCAATTAATCGCATGTTCCCACTTTGTCCAATAAAACTAAAACTCCAAATCTATGAATTCTACCATTACTCCATTCAGATATTGTTGATTGGTTGTCCTGCAATGTCCTCATCATCCGGCTATCGGTTAACAATATTGTTGGAGCTTCTACTCCACTCAGTATCTCTATTGTTCTTCTCCTGAGAACGTCAGTCCCACACACATTACACACAAAATGTTACATTAGCAAGAAGAGCATCTTCTAGCAGTCGGTTCTCATGAGAAAACCTTTCAGCTATGAGCACATTTAAACAATGCAAATGGAAAATCACAGTTTAACTCTCTAGGACAGCCATTTATTAAACGTTAAGAAATACAGCTTTGACATGAGGACTGACAAGGAGGCCAAGACCTTCGCTAAGTTAAGGACTAAAATTAATAAAGCTAATACATAATGCATAACCCTTAATATGACATTATACTACATTAGTCAAAAATATCTTAGAATATTAATAAGTACACTTCGTGAACATTGGCGGCCACTCATCGTAATCACATTTTCAAATGCGTGCATTATTTTTCTACTTTATTATATTTTCTACACAGACCCATTATTCAGAATACATGAACACTCATTAATAATTTTTATTAAAACACCTGTGCTAGCACTAGCAATCCCAATTTGCTGGCTCACAACAACAGCAATCACTAAGTTATTGTCCACTCACTTCATTTTCTTTAAGAAAGGAAACGTACTTTGATTACATGCACACTACTAAATAATTTGCATTAAACTACACATATGTACATCAAGTAGATGGAAATACTTTTGGTGACACCCTCATATCACGTTATACTCCTAGTGGGTCCTGAATCCCATACTCAATACGCCCTCCATCTACACTACATTCAACATTACAATATATTGAAATGTCATTTTAAATGAGGCAGACTTTATGGCTTTGTCAAGGGGATACCCCATTAATAATAATAACCACATTATACTTAGTCAAGGTAACATATTACACAGTGGACAGTATATATAACAAAGTACTAACAGCTTTGTCAGGTTGTTTGCCACATTAATAATAATAATCACCACATTAAACTTTGTCAATGTAACACATTATAAAAAGGCAAGGGTACTGGCTTTGTCAAAGTGCCACCACATTAACAACAGTCTAATATTATGAATCCCCATTAAAACAAATATGAACAATAAACGTATTTGAATGCATTCATCATAAGCATTACGGGGTTCATTAATAATACTTTACGTTACAGGGTTCATTAACTCCTTGGGTGCCGGGGATGAGCTGGTTATGTACTTGGCCACAGCGCTTGTGGACCGAGGACATAACCAGCTCGTCCTGATATGAAGAGAAATGTCTGCATTTCTCTTCCGATCAGAGGTGGGGTAGATCGGAGAGGCGTGAAAGGAAAGGAAAGGCTTTTTCTTTTCTTTCATGTCTCTCTGAGCATTTCTGCAGTGTGATCGTAAAGCAACTGTGCTGCAGAAATGCCCACTAGACACCAGGGAGTTTGTTTTTTCCAGTGTAACCAATGAAGGGGAGAGGGCCCGTGGGCAAGGGTTGCTCCGCTGGGGGGCATTTTATTAAGGCCATTCACCTCTTTTAATTAGGCTGATCTGCCCTCAGAGTGGTCAAATGCCACTAGGCACCAGGGATCATTGTTTTTACAAGTGGGGAGTCACCCCTTAGTCAAGGGTAGCTCCACTGGGGGTCAAATGTATTTTAGGACATCTGGGGCAGATCGACCTATTTTTATTAGGTCAATCTTTCCCAAAGGGGGACAGAAACCACTAGACACCAGGGATTCTTTTTTTAATGACAATTTCACGAGAGGGGAGCGACCCCTTAGGCAAGGGTTGCTATCATGGGTGGCAAATTTATTTTAGACCGGGGGGGGGGGCAGAAACCTCTAGGCACCAGAGATTTTGTTTTTTTTACAGATTGGGAGTGACCCCTTAGGCAGGGGTCACTTCCCTGGGGGCAATTTTATTTTAGGCCATTTATGCCCATCTTGGGGGCAGATCAACCTATTTTTCTTAGGCCAATCTCCCCCGAAGAAACCGCTAGAAACCAGGGATGGTTTTTTTGCGTCAATTTCACGCAAGGCAAGGGGAATGATCCCTTAAGGCAAGGGTCACTGCCCTGGGGGCAAATTTAATTTAGGCCATTTCTGCCTCCCTTGGGGGCAGATCAGCCTATTTTAATTAGGTCTACCTGCTCCCAAGGGGTTCAGAAACCACTGGGCACCAGTTTTTTTTTTTTCATTATTTACAGATGCTGAGTGACCCCTCAGACAAGGGTTGCTCCCCTGGGGGCCAAATCTATTTTAGGGCATTTCTGCCCCCCTTGGGCACAGATCTGCCTATTTCTAGTAGGCCCATCTGCCCCCAAGGGAGACAGAAACCACTTAGGCACTAGGGATTGGTGTGTGTGTGTGTTTTGTTTGGGGGGCAGCCCCTTGAACAAGGGTTGCTCCCCATGGGGGCACATTACTGTTGGCCATTTCTGCCCCCATTAGGGTAGATTGGCCTATTTGTGTAAGGCCCACCTGCCCTCAAGGGAGCAGAAATCCCACTAGACACCAGGGAAGATTTTTTTCAAAAAAAGAGGGTGGGGGTATGGCTATTCCCCCACCCCAAATAAATTGGGGCAAAGTTGTTCTGCCCGCTGGTGGGCAGATGGGGCAATTACCCGTGATCCGTTCCCTGTGGAGGCAGAAAGCCTACTAGATGCCAGGGAATTAAAATAAAATAGTGGGGTAGTGGCTATCAACCAGTATGGGCATGGTTATGCCCCCACCCCAACTGAAGGGTGTAACAGTCTTTCGGTTCTCCCCCTGCACACTAAACAATCTTATCCCAACAGCAAGCAAGAGGACATTTGATTATTTTGGGTTTTGATTTTACATTTGGGCCATGAGAGCTTGGCTAACTCTCAAAATCATCTCAATTGGAATGGTGAGGGCTGCACTTTTTGGACCTTGGGACGCTGCCATGTAGGAAAATCTATGAGACCTAAGCATATCTGAAAACTAAACATCTGGGTGAGTCCAGAGTGGTGTGCTTCACATGCACCCGCACCATTTTCTTACCCACAATGCCCTGCAAACCTCCAACTTTGCTTGAAATCACACATTTTCCCGACATTTTTGGGATGGAACCTTCCAGAATCTGCAGGAATCCACAAAATTCCTACCACCCAGCAATGTTGCATCCATGGCGACAAAAATTCTGCCCCACGTGTCAGCCTAAAAAGTTTTTTTTCAAACTGCCCTTTTGGACCCGCTTTGGTTCCCCCTCAATTTCAACATGTTTTTGGCTCTTCTATGTCACAGGCACTTGACCCACTTACACAAGTGAGGTATAATTTTTTATCAGGAGACTGGGGGAAACGTTGGGTGGTAGGAAATTTGTCCCGGTGTGATGATCCCACACAGAAATGTGGTTAAAATGTGATTTTGTTTTTAGCTAAATTTGAGGTTTGCTGAGGATTCTGGGTGGGAAAACACTTTGGGATCCACGGAAGTCACACCCTCGGGTGTCAAGTTTTCAGAAATGTCTGGGTTTGGTAGGTTTCCCTAAATGGCTGCTGAGCCCAGGACGAAAAACGCAGGGGCCCCCCGCAAAAACAGGTCGTTTTGTAATTGATTATTTTGATTTGCCCACATAGTGTTTTGGGGCATTTCCTGTTGCGGGCACTAGGCCTACCCACACAAGTGAGGTACCATTTTTATTGGGCAATGTGGGGGAATACTGGGTAGAAGGACGTTTGCTGCTCCCCTCGTTTCCAGAACTTTGCAGTACTGAAAAGTGAGGAAAATGTTTTTTTTGTGCCAAATTTTGCAGTTTGCTACGGAGTCTGGGGGAAGAGAACCTGGTGAAAGCTCCACACGTTACCCCATCCTGGGTTCCCCTAGGTCTCTAGTATTCGGAAATGTCCAGGATTGCTACGTTTTCCTAGCTGCCGGATGAGCTAGGGGCCAAAATACACAGCTAGACACTTTGCAAAAAAGAGGTCAGGTTTCTTTGGGAAAATGTGATGTGTCCATGTTGTATTTTGGGGCATTTCCTGTCGCGGGCACTAGGCCTACCCACACAAGTGAGGTACCATTTTTTTCAGGAGACTTGGACGAATGCTGGGTGGAAGGAAATTTGTGGCTCCCCTCAGATTCCATAACTTTCTATCACCAAAATGTGAGGAAAAAGTTATTTTTGCAAATTTTTGAGGTTTGCAAAGGATTCTGGGTAACAGAACCTGGTGAGAGCGCCACAAGTTACCCCATCCCCTAGGTGACTAATTTTCACAAATGCACAGGTTTGGTAGGTTTTCGAGGGTGCCAGCTGAGCTAGAGACCAAAATCCACAGCTAGGCACTTTCCAAAAAGCACACCAGTTTTCAATGTAAAAATGTGATGGGTCCATGCTGCGTTTTGGGGTGTTTCCTGTCGTGGACAGTAGGCCTAGCAACACAAGTGAGGTACCATTTTTATGGGGAGACATGAGGGAATGCTGGGTAGAAGGAAATTTGTGGCTCCTCTCAGATTACAGAACTTTCTATCACAGAAATGTGAGGAAAAGGTGTTTTTTGACTAATTTTGAGGTTTGCAAATGATTCTGGGTAACAGAACATGATGAGAGCCCCACAAGTCTAGTTTTAAAAAACGCACAGGTTTCATACGTTTCCCTAGGTGCCGGCTGAGCTAGAGGCCAAAATCCACAGCTAGGCACTTTCCGAAAAACACGTCAAATTACAATGTAAAAATGCGATGTGTCCATGTTGCCTTTCCTGTCGTGGGCGCAAGGCCTACCTACACAAGTGAGGTACCATTTTTATTGGGAGACCTGGGGGGACACAGAATAGAAGAACAAGTTTAGTGCCCCTTGTCTTTCTCTACATTTTTCCTTCCAAATGTAAGACAGACTATTTGAGAAATGCCCTGTAATTCTCATGCTAGTATGGGGACACCGGAATTCAGAGATGTGCAAATAACCACTGCTTCTCAACACCTTATCTTGTGCCCATTTTGGAAATACAAAGGTTTCCTTGAAACCTATTTTTCATGCTTTATATTTCACCAAATGAATAGCTGTATACAGAGTAAACAATGAAAACCCATTGCAAGGTGCAGGTCATTTATTGGCACTGGGTACCTAGGGTTCTTGATGAACCTACAATCCCTATATATCCTTGCAACCAACAGACGTAACAGTGTATTGCCATCAAACATTTGCCATAGCTGGAAAAAGTTATAGAAGAAAATGCAGACAGAAATGGCTCTTGTTTTCTCCTCAATTGCAATAGTTGTTTATACTATAGCTGTTACTTTCTGTAGGAAAACCATGAAGGATCTACACAAATGACCCCTTTCTGAATTCAGAATTTTGTCTAGCTGCCTTGGATCTAGCATTGGGTTCATACCCATTTCTGTCACTAACTGGAAGGAGGCTGAAAGCACAAAAAATAGTACAATTGTGGTATGTTCCAGTAAAATGCCAACATTGTGTAGAAAAATGTGGTTTTCTGATTCAAGTCTGCCTGTTCCTGAAAGCTGGGAACATGGTGATTTTAGCACCACAAACCCTTTGTTGATGCTATTTTCAGGGGAAAAAAGCACATGCTTTCTTCTGCAGCCTTTTGTCCCATTTAAAGAAAAACAAATTCAGCTCTATTTTGGCTATTTTCTTGGGGTCCTCCAGGGGAACACACAAACCCTGGGTACCTTTAGAATTTCTAGGATGTTGGAAAAAAGGACATAAATTTGGCATGGATAGCTTATGTGCACAAAAAGTTATGAGGGCCTAAGTGCGAACTGCCCCAAATAGCCAAAAAAAGGCTCTGCATAGGAGGGGGAAAAGGCCTGGCAGCGAAGTGGCTAATAATACTTCAAAAACATTTGAAATGCAGCATTTCTATTCAAAACAGTCATGAATAAATAAGTTATAGTCTTTTTGTACTAGCTATAGAGTGCATAATGCAGCTAAAGAACCAAACACAAGAAATCCCCACACCCCAGAACCAGATAACAAAGCTCCAACTTTAGAAGTGGTTTAATGAAAGTTAGCTCTGTCCAAGGGGTTACACCTTCAATGCCCATGGAGGCATAGGGCAGGTTTTAGAGTCAAATTGTAGGGCTGGGGGTGAGCACTATTGCACTTCCTTCAGCCCTCACAACATCTTTCAAATATGATATGTTGGTGGTGACATTGCCAGTTTGGTGGGACCAGACGAGCTAGAAAATAGGTAAATGAAGCCCGCTAATGGGATTTATAAATAATGAATGGGATGCTTTGCCTCTTGGTGTTGAGACCTCGTGCAGTGTTACTTTGGCCTCTATCCTTTTTATTTTTTCATCAAGGGTACCCCTGCACCACCCGTTAAACGTCTGAACTGTGGTCCATAGTGCTTTTTTTAGAAGGGCAATGTGGTGAGTCCACTCCTGTGCTGGCCCGCCGGCTCCTACCTGTCCTCCCTGCCTGCGCTCCTACTATAATGAACCGGAAGAGCAGGTGCACTCTATTCCCTGCCTGTGTAGAGCATGGGCAGAGTGCTGCAGTGGCGGGACCTCCATAATACCCAGATAGGTGGGCGGAGGAGACAGCTTGCATTGCTCCCTTGGGCTCTGACTGGCCCAAGATTAGGAGGAGGTGCTGCAATGGCTGGTGTTTTCTGTCTCTATATATGGCATGTTTGAGGTGGAAATACTTGAGCTGGCCCCCAGAGAATGGGCTCCTCAGGGTCACAAGAGGCTCATGGAGTTAGGCCTTACATACACCCTTAACATCATGATGCTATAAAATTATGTTACATTGATCCCTGGGCCCTTGTCACCTTGGTAGTTTGAAATTAAGATCAGGCATCGTCTTTAAAAAGACACCCTTTTGAGGTTGCATTTATTGGGTTTTGACTTGTTTTGCTCTTGATGACCAGACTTAGCTGCCAAGTGCATGCTCAACTGCCCTCTAGGCCTCTGATTGGGCTAATTCTGAGGGAAGCTGGATTTCCTGGCTCCCTGATCCAGCCTTCTCTTCTGCCCGGATCCTCATGGTCATCTCCCGCTGAATGGGTTATCTTGCACATCCCCTCCACTAAAAGCCAGCAAAACATATTATTTTTCTGCAACCCCCCCCCCCCACAGCCCAGAGCCGCCTGACTGTCTTGCAGAGTAACCGTAGGGTGGAACTGAAGTCAAGGTCTTTCCCACCAACTGGCTTCATGGAGCACAAGAAGGCCAGCACCATTGGCCCTTGGAGAACAGATGATGCTTTCCCTGCTCAGGTGCAGTCTGACAAGCTAATTATCAGATGCAGATTTACCCCACGTACATTTATTCTTCCAGGAAGAAGGTCAATCACTTATAATTGTTCCTTTTGAGTGGGATGCTCTTTTTTCCCTGCTCCTGAGGAGCAGAATAATTAACCTGACCTAGAAGTGGACTGAAGCAGACAAGTATGACAGTCCCTGAATTCCCACAACATGTGGTGTGGTGTGTTGTGAGGTGCAAATTCATCTCTGAGTGCATGTTTTATCCCGATTTGATACCTTGCTGTTCCCTGTATGCCTAAGTGGAGCGAAACTGGACTTTAGGGCAGATTTTGCCTAAATGTAGTGTAGCATAAACATCACAGTTTTCCAGTAAGCACTGCAGATGCACATTCATACATGAATGTCCACTCCTATTATAAGGCCTACCCCAGGTTAGCATCTATCCTTTCATAGCCCCTCTGCAAAAGGCAACTTGTGCACAGATACTGAGCTGTGCACGACAGTAGTTCACAACAGTAGTTTCACAAGCACAGCCCACACACATGTGTATACATGTAAGCAGCTGAGTATTTCTTACATTAGATGTACAGCAGTGACCTTATGTTAAAAGATTTACACTGGCAGTTAACACGTTCAGTCTAATTGCCATGAATTTACTGTGAGTGAGACACAGGTAATGAGACTTATTCACAGTAAAAAGTCATAAAATGAGTAAGTGAAAAATCATGGTAGACTAAGTGGACAGAAACCATTTGCCACACACTCCAAAACACTTATGCCAGAGAGATACCATTCCCTTCATGGAAAAGATATGGACTACTTCCTGAAATTCCAAGCCCTTGTGCCAATCAGCTTAAAAAGAGAAAACGACACCTCGTTGCTAAGGACAGTCAAAAAAGGTTTATCCTCCTGAATTCACAGGCCAAACATAGAAATTGCACATCTTTTCACCCTCAAATTAGATGCACATTCTAAATGAGTCAACAGTTGCACATAGAAAGTTTGTATGGTGGACTCTTCAGCCGAAGAATGATCAAGAAGAGGAAACGGCAGAACCTGTTCTGGTCAGAAGGCGCCTCCATAAACCCCAGATTTAGAATGAGTCATCAGAAATTATAAGGCTCTAGGTGGAACTTGACCCATAGCCCAGAACTCATTGAGGCAGACATGTCACCCCACTTGCCCTCCCCCGTATCATTAGTCACTTTTAATTTGAAACTTGTGACTTTGTTAGCGCGTCGGTCCTTAATAAGTAAACTTACAAAAGGACGCATTTAGGTCGATGAACCTTTTGACTCATTTAAAATGTTCTTACCATAGCTCCAGAATGGAAACCACAATCAATACACAAAAATCAATAGTTATTCATCGAATCAATATTCAATGGAGTCAGTAATTGTCACTCACCATGACTTTTCAGCCATGAATAACCAAACCTTTTAGTAAGGTTTAGTAAGTTTATTTCACTTATATAAACAATGCTAAGGTCATGTAGATTAATCTCAAAATCAAATGAAACACATATAAGAACAATACTGGTTGACCAAAGCGGCGGAAGAAACACAATCTAACCAAGGCTTGAATCACAACACATTCTAAGGCAACAGTGCAAATCAATAGCAAAGTCATCTACAACAGTGATATATGATACATAGGATTCAGAAAGATAGCTTGTCAAACGTTTGTCCCTGCAATTCGTCAGTCGTCATGTAGATAGCCTCAACTAATCCAGATTAGCATCAGCATGAGGGGTTTCATGCAAAACAATTTAGAACAAGAATTTAGAAAACATCTAGCTAAGGAAAACTATTAAGACAGCGTAGTTGGTACCTAGAAAGAAAAGGCATAAAAATGCATTCAGTCACATAGTCATATTTACCTATGCACAGTATGGGTCAGAAAGCAGAATCAATCTTCATCTTCAAGTCATCAATCGATTAGCAAAACATCAGGCCCTCAGTCAGAGAGTATGAGCCCAATGACAGAATCTCAACCCTCTTCTTCTCCCAAAGTCACTCTAGATCTCTGGTCTTCTTAATCTGGAATTATTTTCCCTCTGTATTGTTGTTCTATCAAAGTCACCCAAACTATCCCTTAATTCCCGATTGGTCGATTAATTGCACGAATTCTAATATTTTTCTCTTCACACGACATTGATTGTTCTGCCTTACGATGTTCTCATCATCCGGCTGGTCAGGTATCAAATTTGTTGCATCTTCCTCTCCAGTCAGTGTCTTAATTGTTCGCGTATTGGGAAAGTACTTCTCACACACATTACACACAGTTGTTACAAATTTTAGGACACTGTCTTCTGTTAGTTGGTTCTCATGGAAAGCTTCTGCTAAGCATTTTATTAAACAATGAACATTTCACAGATAATTCACTCTGTCAGCATTTTCTATTAAACGCTAAGAAATACAGCTTCTGCATGAGGCCTGGCAAAACAAGGCCAAGACACTCGCTAAGTTAAGCCATACAATTTACAAAATAAAGCATACTTCATAACCCTCAATATGACATATTACTACATTAATCTAATACATTTTCAATATTTCCTAAGAAGTAATCATTAATTAGTATATTTCGTGAACACTGGTGGCCATTCTGCGAGGTCACATTTTCAAACGTGCGCATTATTTTTCTCCATGTTATTCATTTTCTACTTAAGTCATTATTCAAAATACATAAACATTCATTAATAATTTCTAATTAAGACATCTGCTTCAGCAATCCCTCCTTTGATGACTAACTGTGTCATCACACCAAATTTTACCACCCACAATTGTATAGCTCTATTTCTTCAAAAGTTTGTCTTTTTGAATTTTCTCAATAAATTCTTTCCCTTTTCTTTTCTACCATCCTCTGATTCTCCTTGGTCGTTTTCAATGTAATTCTTCTGCACAATTTGCATAATCCCCATACTCCTAATAGACAACCCATAACAATTTTATATATCCTGTATAATTTTCAATAGCACCCCATTCCAAATACTACTAAGCCAATTTCCCACTGAAGAAACCCCTTTGCCAACCTTTTCCCAAACACCTGGTTCTTTTAACTCCATCAAATCGCTTTAGTCAGATTAGTAAGTAAGGCCCTCATTACGACCCCGGAGGTGGGTGCAACACTTGCGGTAACACCGCCAACAGGCTGGCGGTGTTCCGCCAGCGTATTATGACTGTGGTGCATTTGCCACGGTCATACCGCCGGCTCCATCTCTATACCGCTAGGCTTCTGCCGGGCAGTCATATCCCCAGGACAGCTCTGGTTCTGCCAGCCTCTTCATGGTGGTAAACACGGCCATGGAAAGGCTGGCGGTAAGAGGGACTCGAGGTGCGCCTGGGGGCCCCTGCACTGCCCATGCACTTGGCATGGGCAGTGCAGGGGCCAACAGCCCCATCACGCATTTCACAGCCCGAATTACAGGCAGTGAAAAGCGCAACGGTTGCTGCTGCACCCGCTGCTCATCAACATTGCCGCCAGCTCTATTATGAGCCGGCTTCAATGTTGATGTGACTTTTCCGATGGGCCAGTTGACGGAAATGCTGTTTCTGTCCACTGGCCCAGCAGAAAGTCATAATAGAGGGCCAAGCATACCGCCAGCACTGACGGTATGTTGGCTCCCGCAGCTTCGGCAGCCTTTTTCAAAGACCGCCGAAGTCGTAATAAGGGCCTAAGGGCCAGATGTAGGAATGTCCAATTTTGCAACTTGCAAATTGCGAGTCTGACCGACTCGCAATTTGCAAGTCGCAAAATTGGATGCAGAAAGGTGTCTCAGACACCTTCTGCGACTCGCTATGGGGTCGCAAAGACCCACCTCATCAATATTCATGAGGTGGGTCGCAGTTTGCGACCCCATAGCGAGCCCCTGCACTCACAGGGATGGTGGCCTGCTGTTGTCAGCAGACCACCATGTCTGTGACTGCTTTTTCAATAAAGCAGTTTTTTTTTTCTTCATTTTGCAGCCCGTTTTCCTTAAAGGAAAACGAGCTGCAAAATGAAAACTAAACAGAAACCATTTGGTTTTGTTTTTTTCAGAGTAGGCAGTGGTCCATTGGACCACTGCCTGCTCTGAGAAAATCTTTTTTTTGGCATTCACAAAGGGGAAGGGGTCCCATGGGGACCCCTTCCCTTTTTGCGAATGAGTTACCACCAGTGTGACACTGGTGGTAACTGCGAGTTGGTTTGCGACCGCATTCGCGGTCACAGAGCAACTCTGAATTGCGATGAAAAAAAGAAAAAAACAGCCTGGTTCACAGACGAACTAACCACCTCCAAACGCACCTGCCAGAAACTCAAGAAAAAATGGATCCTCGAGCGCACACCAGAGAACCTTGCTACCCTCAAGGAAGCCAACCGTAAACACCACCAACTGATCCGACTCGCCAAGCGCTCCCACTTCACAGAACGCCTTAACAACAACGCTCACGACTGCAAGGAACTCTTCAGCATCGTGAAGGAACTCTCCAACCCCAACGTCAACGACATCCCTCCATCCCAGAAACTCTGCGACGATCTCTCCACCTTCTTCTACCAGAAAATCGCAGCCATCCACGACAGCTTCAACACCTCACCTCCGCCAGACCCCACCCCCAACAACTCCTCCCACGCCGACCACATCACCACCTGGACCCAAGTAGACGACGCCAAAACCCTAAAAACCATGAACTCCATCCACTCAGGATCTCCCTCTGACCCCTGCCCACATCACGTTTTCAACAAAGCCGACGTCGCCATCGCCCCCATACTCCGCAAGATCATCAACCTTTCCTTCAACACCGCTACCTTCCCGGACAGCTGGAAGCACGCAGAAATCCAACCTCTCCTCAAGAAACCTAAGGCTGACCTCAACGATCTCAAAAACTTCCGACCAATCTCCCTCCTCCCTTTCCCAGCGAAAGTCATCGAGAAGATCGTCAACACACAGCTCGACCACTACCTTGAAGAAAACTCCATCCTAGAACCCTCCCAATCCGGGTTCAGATGAAACCACAGCACAGAGACTGCACTCCTCGCCGCCACAGATGACATCAGACTACAAATGGACAACGGCGAAACCTCAGCACTGATCCTCTTAGACCTATCAGCCGCATTCGATACAGTCTGCCACCGCACCCTACTAACCCGTCTACACGAAGCCGGCATCCAAGACAAAGCTGGATCTCCTCCTTTCTCTCCGGCAGAACCCAGAGGGTCCGACTCTCACCTTTTCACTCCAAAGCCACCAACCTCATCTGCGGCATCCCCCAAGGCTACTCACTAAGCCCAACGCTATTCAACGTCTACATGGCCCCCCTCGCACAACTGGCCCGCCAGCACAACCTCAGCATCCTCTCCTACGCCGACGACACCCAGCTCGTCCTCTCCCTGACCAAAGATCCTCACACCGCCAAAGCCAACCTTCACGAGGGACTGAAATCCATCGCCGAATGGATGAGCAGCAGCCGCCTAAAACTTAACTCCGACAAGACGGAAGTCCTCATCCTCAGGCGCACCCCCTCGGCCTGGAACGACTCGTGGTGGCCCACCGCCCTGGGCCCTCCACCCACCCCAGCCAACCACGCACGAAATCTCGGCTTCATCCTCGACTCCGCCCTCACCATGTCCAAACAGGTCAACGCAGTCTCATCCTCCTGTTTTAACACCCTCTGTATGCTCCGCAGGATCTTCAAGTGGATTCCAACAGGAACCAGAAAGACGGTAACCCAAGCCCTCGTCAGTAGCAGACTCGACTACGGCAACGCAACGCACTCTACACAGGCATCCCAACAAAAGACATCAAACGACTCCAACGCATCCAGAACGCATCCGCCCGCCTGATCCTCAACATACCCCGCCGATGTCACATCTCCCCTCACCTGAGGGACCTCCACTGGCTCCCCGTGGACAAGAGGATCACCTTTAAACTCCTCACCCACGCACACAAGGCTCTACACGACACCGGACCCACCTACCTGAACACCAGACTCAACTTCTACGTACCCTCACGTCAACTACGCTCTGCCAACCTTGCCCTCGCCATCGTCCCCCGAATCCAGCGCAAGACCTCTGGCGGCAGATCCTTCTCCAACCTCGCCGCCAAGACCTGGAACGCACTCCCAACCTCACTACGCCAGACCCAGGACCTCCTCACCTTCAGGAGACTCCTCAAGACATGGCTCTTCGAACGATAGCAGCACCCCCCACCCCCTAGCGCCTCAAAACCCTAACGGGTACATAGCGCGCTTTATAAATTATTGATTGATTGATTGATTGGTGCGGTCGCAACTAGAAAGGGAACACCCTTCCTATTTGTGAGTCGCATTCCCAAATTGCGAGTCGGTACTGACTCGCAATTTGGGAATGAGCATCGCGTTCGGCCATTTGCATGCCGCAAACTGCGTTTTTCGCAGTTTGCGACATGCAAACCGCTTGGTACATCTGGCCCTAAGTCTCTTATCTCTTAACTATTGTTAGGAATGTATGAGCAGCAATGCCTAGAGTAAATCATTTAATATATTCTGCCATCCTTCGTTAAAAGAGTGTCTAAAGGAAGACGATTTTGAAGAGTCATAGCTCTATCGCAGCCAATTCAGTATCTATCAGGAATATTGTCCCTGAAAAATTTGTCAGCATGTTATCCACAATATTAGACAACTTTCAAATCTTGATTGAATTCAGGATGACTGCCACTGAAGGAATCACTGCACCAAATATATCTCCCACTATCGCAGAAAAGGACTCCCTTCTCTGTCTATTATGATGTAATTCAGTCACTTTCGGAAACTTTTTCAAATCCTTCATCTGGTAAATCTTTGGGAAAACTATCCTCAAATAACATGTCCCATACCATCCTCTTGGAAGACGTTAATAAGCATTAAGTCCACAAATATAATATATCCCTGGAATCGCAGGTTCCTGCCCATTCAACATAAATGCCCACTTACTCTGAAACAAAAACACATGCCTACATTCACTCGTACCCACAAATCAGTGCGTGACTTTGGCCTATATATACAAAGCTTCCCTAGGTGTAATGCATCTAAAGCTAATTTCCCTTGTGTTTTAATTGCACTATAAGCCTAATCATTCTTGTAAGTTCTTTTCTCGAAGCCTTTTTCTAATTTCTCCATCAACACCTTTCTCCTGTCATCAGTATAATCTAAAAAGCTCTTCTCTAAAGGTGTACGCAAGCATGTTAGGTTGTTCTTATGCGCATAAGCTGTACCAAATGTCATTGTAGGTTCAAAGAATCCTCTAATTTATACTATGTCATTATCCTTAACTATTTTACTCAAATACCTAATAATAGGAACAAACGAAAACACAACATCATGGTTAGAATAGAAACACTGAATATACTCCTGGTTATAGAACCTTGTTAGTAGCAGACTACAATTTATCCCATACGTTAGTGGAAGACTATGATAAGTGACTCCTTCCTTGACTGATGAAGGAATCTGCGTACACACAAGACAATCCTTTGCATCCATTGTCTCAACATAGTCACTCAACAAGCGGTAGAAAACATTAGAAGAAAGTTCTCCTTGGGCGTTAGTATAATCATGCAAATACTTCTCATCTAACTTAAACCTCTCTGAAGCCGTTAATGTAGTCGGCTCAAAAGCAGATGTGTGGTTGGCTACTTTCGCATCAAGAACAAACATACCCACAATCAATACTATAAACAAAATTCCACACATAATTGCCAAACCAATGCTCATATATTTACATCACCTAGCATCTCTAACCTGTTTATCAAAGTCAGCCATGATCTGTAAAGAATCCAAAAGCAGAAGTAACTTCAGGAAAACTTGCAGCAAAAATCAACAATAGAAACTCTTCTTCAGCAATTCAGTTTCACTTCCAGGAACCCTTCTTCCTTGTCAAAAATCGGTTAGCAGCCTTGTCAAAATCAGGTTTCAAAAGTCAAATCAGGTTATCAATGTCTTTCCCGGTTACTTTCAACAATCTTTTTTTCCCAAAAAATGTTTCTCTCAGATTGTTTCAACAGTTCAGCTCATCAATCTTCTTCACGTCACCTCAAAAGATTGACTTGGAACTTCCTTATCAAAACAAAAAGACATAAACTCTTGTTGACATTTGTTTGTAGTTCCATACGCCCATTCAGGACCTGCGTATCTTCGACTTGCTATTCTCTTTCTTTTCAACTTTCGATCACCATTCAACTCTCCTTCACTAAGTTCTTCCTTTCTTGTAGTATCTACTTCTTCCTCTATTGTTGGTTCGACAACCACCTCCTTCCTTTTCTCCACTTGTGATGTTGGCCACTTATCTCCTTTCCGTGAACGCTCTGTCAGTATTCTCTTCAGGATTGAACTCAAATCCTTTTCTTTCTCTGTGGTGTTTTCTCTTGTCGGACCTGCAACCTGTTCAGGAGGAGTTGGACCACCTTGACTTTTATCCAGCTCAATCTCTTCTCCTTCTGGGTCTGGCAATTGCTCTGTTTGCCTCTCGGACTCGTCTGCTTCTGGGAGAGCCCCCTCTACATTAGGCCCTTCTGCTTGTTCAGTTGAGATAGGTTCTCCAGCACCTTCCTGGAGATTTCCACCCACATCTCTCACAGTTGTGATGGAACTGTCGTCAACGAGCAAAGGTTCAGCTTCAGTTCTTCCTTGCTCCTTTTCCGATGCTGTAATTTGTCTCACAGTTGTTGGTACTCTCAACAACGCTTCTTCGTGATCCAGTGGACATGCCGCTTTCTTCGTGTGACTTGCTTGAATCCAATTCGGGATCCCAGCACACTTCACAGCTGTCGTAGTCATTAGGACCACCTGATATGGTCCCTTCCAACGAGGCTCCAAACATGTCTTTCTCACATGCTTCGGGACAACAACCCAGTCTCCGGCTTTTAGGTTGTGCCCTGGATCATGGATCGGTGGCAGTGTGGTGGCCTCCATCTGCTGAGAGAAAGAGCGGACTACATCAGCCAGACCTTTGCAGTAATCCAACACCATATCATCTACAATGTTGACAAGTGCATTGGCTTGAACTTCTGGCAACCTCATTGCTCTGCCCATGAGGATCTCATGGGGCAACAATCCTGTCTTCCCGTCAGGTGTATTTCTCATTTACATTAATACCAAAGGCAATGCGTCAGGCCATTTCAGATTCGTAGATGCACACATCTTTGCAATTCTTGACTTCAGAGTACCATTCATCTGCTCTACTAGTCCTGATGCTTCAATGCAACTTCTTCTCAATGTTCAATGCTGCACACAGTAGTTTAATCACTTCATTGTTGAAGTGAGTTCCCCTATCTGATTCTAAAGAGATCGGAAATCCGAAACGCTGGATCAGTTCCCTAAGCAACAATTTCGCTACAGTGAGACTATCATTTCTCTCTGTTGGGTACGCTTCAATCCAGTGGCTAAAGATGCTCACAATCACCAACACATATCTCAAACCTCCACACAGAGGCATCTCAATAAAATCCAACTGCATTCCGCTAAATGGACCTCCTGCTCTTCCAAAGTGGCTCAAATTAACCACTGTCCCTTTCCCCGCATTTAATTGCTGACAAATGACACAACAATGACATACTGCTTCAGCTGCTTGTTTAAACTTGGAGTTGAAGCAATCAATTTTGAACAGACGAACCATGGCATCCCTCCTAATGTGTTCCTCACCATGATAATACCTTGCCATCTGAGACAACAGGCAGTTTGGCAAAACCAGTTAACCCTCCTCTGATACCCACAATTCATCTTGTCTTTGGACACATTTCATTTTACTCCATGAACATTTCTCCTCTTTGTCAACATTACCCTGCAATGATTTTAACTCTTCCAAAGTATCAACAACCTTTAATGCAAAACTCGTACATGTTCTGTCTTCTTCAGGTAACAATTCCCACTTGTCCTTGAATGATATACAGATCATTGCAAAAAACCTTGCAAGTTGATCCGCATATCCATTCCCCAGTGACACATAGTCCTGAGACTTCAGATGTGCACTACATTTTACCACAGCAATTTATTCAGGCAGTTGAATCGCATTTAACAGGTCCTTTATTCTCCCACCATTTCTCACTGGTGATCCAGTAGAGGTCAGGAAACCTTTCTGCAACCATAATTGACCAAAATCATGAACCATTCCGAATCCATATTGACTATCTATATAGATAGTGACTCTCAATCGAGCAAAAACATGGCACGCTTTAGTAAGAGCAAACAATTCTGCTACCCGAGCAGAATACACTCCTCAAACCAGGAAGCATCTAAGGTACCTGTAATTGTGCACACAGCATATCCTGCTCTCAGTGTCCCTGTGTTGTCTCTCAGACAAGAAGCATCAACAAAAATAATTTGCCCATTTTCTTCCAATCGGGTATCTCTAATGTCAGGTCTTGGTTTTGTGCACAACTCAGTTACTTCGAGACAATCATGCTCAATATCTTCCTCTTTTTCAATTTCAGTCGTATCACTTGGAAGTAACTTTGCCGGGTTCAGCACTGTACATCTTTTTAGTGTCACATTTGGTGCACCCAAAATACTCGTCTCATATCTAGTCAACCTAGTACCAGTCAAGTATTGGGTTTTCGTCCTTGTCAGTAAAATCTCAATTGAGTGCGGGACAATTACAGTCACGGGATATCCCATCACCACGCCTTCACACTGTGAAAGACTCTGACCAACTGCGGTAACTGCACGCAAACAACCTGGTAAGGCCGCTGCAACTGGGTCCAATGTAGCTGAAAAATATGCTACTAGGTGATGAGCACCTCCATGGACCTGAGTCAGGACAGACAATGAACATGCATCAGGCTCATGACAAAACAATGTGAAAGGCTTCGGGTAATCAGGCGTACCCAACGCTGAAGCTCTGCACAAACTCTCTCTCAACTCAGTGAATGCTTTCATCTCATCCTGGTCTAACACAATGGGATCAGTGACATCCTTATGAGTCAGCTTCTGCAAAGGTTTTGAGATCTCTGAAAAATTCAGAATCCATTGGCGACAATAGCCCACCATTCCCAAAAACATCCTGCCAGTCATTTGGAGATATCTGCCGTATCATGGTGATCCTCTCTCTGGATATTTTCCTCGACCCTTTCTCAATCTGGTGACCCAAATGCTTCACCACCTTCTGACAGTACTGCAATCTCAGTGGGGATACTTTATGACCATACTTTCCCAAATGATTCAACAAGACAATCGAGTCATATTTACCCTCATCCCTTGACTTAAATGCAATCAATATGTCATCAATGTACTGTACCAAAGTCGATTGAAAATGTAACTCTAATGACTCCAAGTTCTTTTTCAAGATCTGGTTAAACAGGGAAGGTGACTCCGTGTGTCCTTGAGGAAGTCTCCACCAGCAATAGACTTGATCCAGGAATTTAAAACTAAAGAGAAATTGACTATCCTCGTGAAGGGGCACAGAAAAGAACACTTGTGACAAATCAACCACTGTGAACCACTCTGCATTACATGGAGTCTGGAACATTATTACGGTTGGATTGGCACTACTGGACAGCACTTAACCACAATATAATTTATTTTTCTAAAATCCTGAACAATTCAAACCTTCCCACATGGCTTCTTCAAACCAATTACTGGTGAATTACCTGGGGTGCTCAACACCTCTTTCAAAACCCCCTGCTTCACAAAATCTGAAATTATCTGAGCCACTTTCATCAGGACATCTTGTGGCATGTTCTACTGTGGGAGCTGCAGAAAGACTGCATTTGGCTTCAAGGTAACCTTAATCGGTCCACTCCTTTGATCAAACCCACTTCTTTCCCTGTCAAATCCCACAAGTTCTCTTGTACTGTTCCCTGCAAATCAGAATGAAGCTCTCTCACTGTGAACATTGGGAAAAAATCAATCAAGGGTTACTCTTTATTTGTGGCTTCACACTCAGTTTCTGGAGCTGGGTCTTCCTCATCATCACTATTTGTCTGGATCTCAATTTCATCATTTGAGCACGTAACCAAACACTTTGTCTTACACAAGTCCCTTCACAGTAGGGATTCCGACCCGAATCGCAGACTACAAACTTATGCAGACCCTGGAAGTTGCCAATCTCAACTTGCACTGCATCTGTGATTGGGTTTGTCAAATACTGATTTTCTACCCCCTCAACCTGAACTGTTCTTCCTTAAAAGGGGCAGATTCGGGACCTCTTCACTTCTTACAGTAGAGTGTGTAGCTCCTGTGACCACCAAGAATGAAACTCTGTGACCCATTACCTTTCCCCTCACATAGGGTCACCTCTGATCCACCTCCAAGGAAGTTGCAAGCACACATGGCTCCTCATCTGAACTATCACTCATCCATTCACCATTTATTTCATTCTCACGGTGCAATGGGAATTAGTGCACTGTGTTACTACTGCTGTCTTGTCTCTGACCTGTGACCTGTTGAGAAAGCATCATCTATTGCTGCTCCATTGGGGCTTGAGGTACTGCATTCGCTGTCTAGGTACCATGGGAACCTGCTGCTGCATCGGCTGCAACTGTGACACTTGTGTACGGGGCATTTGCACCTGTTGCATAGGCTGGAAATTTTGCATCTGATTCGCATTATTCTGCAAATTTGGGTCAGGACCCCTTAATCTTGGTCCTCTCACATTCTGAAATGTATTGATGTTGTTACCTTGCTGAACAACACCCTCTGCATCATAATCGGACACTCCCGCTTCCAGTGTCCCAAAGCTCTGCAAATGTGACACAGCAATAGCTTCTTCATCTCCTGCACATCATTCTGAACCACTACAGTATTCAAATCTGGACCATGATTAATTTTGCCTCCACGACCTCTACCTCTCACTTTAGGCTGGAACATGTAATTTCCTTGCTGCTGCGGCATCTGCTGCACAAAACTTCCCTGCACTCCTGTCTGTGCTGCCTTAATCTGCATCACCATCGCCTTCTCTTTCAACTTTTTCTGCTTCAACTCAATCTCATCACTACAGTATTTTGCATATTGCAACATCTCCTTGATTGGCTTCGCTTGCCAGCAAATCAAATGACTCTTAATCATCTGACCTATCTCAGGTCTCACTCCTTCCACAAATCAGAACACAAAATGCAGCATGTCTTTCGTCTCAATTGCTTCCTTGCCACTGTACTCCTTGAATACCTTCAACAATCTCTAATAATACGCATGTATCGACTCCTTCACTTCCTGCACTGTTCTATCAATCCTCTGCAAATCAATATTTTGGGGCGAAATCCTCATTTTCAGAAACTCAATCACCTTATAGTAATATTACATTACCTCAGGAGATGGTGCACCTGTACTCTTATCTTTCTCCAGTTCACTGGTTGGCCAATCTACAGCTCTTTTACACTCAACCCATAAATCAGCTGGAACCACTATCTCCAGTAAGGTTTTCAAGTCCTCCCACAAACACTTTGCGAGCTTCACGAACCTATCCGTCTGCTGATACCACTCTACTGGCTTCTCTCTCAGTTTTGGATAATCATTCGTAAATGATAGAATATCACTTCTACTCCAACGGACATCAACAAATTTCCCCCTGGGATTTCTCTCACTGGTAAAATCTTCACCGGATCCTTGTCCTGTTGTACATTCTCAGCCACCTCCAAGGAATCTTGTTTCTTCTTGTCTCTTTTCTTTTCCCATCTGCCTTCCCACTTCTCTAATGCTCCCCAAACCTGAGCACTCTGCAATAATTCTTTAAGATGCGCCTTCATTCCGGCAGACCTCATGTGTTTAAAGTCTTTGGCTTCAAAATCTAATCTGTAGCTTCTCTTTAAATGCTTCGTTTTCTCAATTTCTATGCCATGCTTCTCTGCCAAATCTGCCAATCTCTGGTGCACCGTGCCCACTTCTCTTGTAATCCTTGGGCATAAGTATCTCAACTCTGCCTCTGTGTAGGACTCTCATCTATTCATCCCCATTGTTCCCTCGACTAATTCACCCGCTTCCATGCTCAATCAAACACAATTTATTTGCTCCTCATATTTAGAAGCATTTTGTGGAGTATTCAGCTTGTCTAACCATTCAGTTAACTACTGAGCTGTCAATCCCTGTAATGAAATGTTACTCGCTTGAACTGGTGGCACCTGCTGTACCACTGCATTCGTTGTCTGTAGTGTCAATAGCTTCAAGCTCTGACTTGCAGTAGGTCCATTCACAGCATCTGGGAGTGCAACAAGTGGACTGAAATCTAACAATGATCTAGATCCATCAAAAGTCTGACCCACGGAGGAAACTACCTGAACTTTTCATTTGTTCCCCTCCTCATTAGACTCTGAGACATTGCTCCCTGTTCACTCATAATTGGTTTATTTTACGCAAATAATGGTACAGCTGGAACAACAGTAATAGGCAGCAATATTGCATCTGGGGCTGCTCCGGCACCCGTACTCTGTGGGAGAGTAACTCCCATACTCTGATTCATCATCAGAGTCAAGTCTGACTGTGTCCCTGTCATTGGCGTAAATCTCGGCATCTCCTGTGGCTGTACCTGGGGCCACAATATCGGAGTCGGCTCAGTCTGGATCAACACTGGCCTCGGAACCACTTGCTCAGTAGGCACCACTAAGTTCGAAGTCGTCTCTAGAATAAATTCTCTGTATCGCTGGTGGCTGCATCTGGGCCTGAACTACTGGAGTAGTCTACACATTAGGACTACTTTGCATCACACCCTGTGTCTGGCTAGCATTAACCTGTACTGGACTCACTGTCCCCGCTGCCTGTGTTGGATCAGCACTAGTACTTGGACCACTTTCATGCAACGCGTACGGTGGTGGTCGATCTCTCAGTATCTGCGTAACAAGATCTTTAGCATCTGATATCTCCTCTACTATGGAAGACCTTTCAGCTTCCTTACTCTTGGATGGACTCTTACTTGTTTTTCTAGTCGCCTTCTTTCCTTCCGGCTCGTCCTCCTGTGTAATGGCTGGAAGCAATTTAACTCCCTGCAAGGTCTCTGATCTCCACCTTTTCTGCTCCCAATCCCATTTAGCCTCTGCTAAAGTCTTTTCTACCCTTCTTATTCCCCTCTCGAATTTCATTTGCTGTTGCTGTCTAGCTGCCAGTTCCCAAACTGCTAATGACTCAAACTGTGCTGGTCTCAGAGGGGGCTTTGATTCATTTAGCCCGTTCGCAATTGATCCAAAATTCTCAAATTGAACGTCCCAATATCAGGAAACGCTAAGCTCCCAGTTTTCTCTGTCAACTTGCACAATTGCTTAAACCAAAGGCTTGGAGCGAAACCTCGCTCCTCCATTACAGTGTAAGCCAGTGTATTCTCAGGTGGTGTGGGCACCCCTACATTCGCCTTAAAGTACGTATCTCCACTTAGGGCACTTTTCAATGCCTTGAAAAACGTCATCTTGTCTATTCTTGTTTATTTGAATCAAATCCGGAAATTACTTTTACTCCCAAGATTCCTTTCACCCACGTTCTCAAACAATTGCTTCTCACAGATGGCTGCCAATCCATGTGCGATCCTTCTCACTAACCAACCTATCCCAGCGCAACTCCAATGTCGTCACACTCACACGTACTGCGGCTGACAAAGTCTTGCTGCTCGTCCTCCTAAACTCCAATCCACACAAACCTAATGCTAAATATTGCGAACACTAACCGAAAAGCAAAAACAAATCTGCTGGTTTAGTACAGGAAAGGTAACACAATCGCCTCAAAAACCTTACGGATTTTCACTGATGGCCCTTTCACTCATGCAGCTATTCCTCTTTCTTGGTCTCCCAGATTCGCAAGCAAAATGCGACCTGCAAATTTTACACTCAAATGATCAATGGGTCTGTCCTGGTGCACATAGGACTCGCCAATCTCAGTTGAAATTTTCTCTCGCCCACTTTAACTCACACACTGACTTGATGACCATGCCCGATCAACCTACTAAACTAGACAGATTACAACATATAACCAAGTGACTCATACACTTTTCCGATATACTCCGGAGTCTTAGACCACGCTGGGTCCATACATCAACAACCACGTGGACAATTCTTTGAGCACAAAGCGCCACACACATGTGAAGTTCGACAACTTCCCTACTCTCATACTGCGGAGTATGCACACTCCTACTAAAACTTCATTTGGAGTACGCAAACTCCCTAGATCCTCACAACATCACAATTCACCTGCGATTTGCATAAGCTGTGCAAGCACAACCTATCTCTCTCATTCTATCACTAGAATGGCAGGAATATACCCAACCTGGCTAGCAGGATCCAGGATCTGGGAACGTCATTTCTAGGCTTAAGGGAACATCATTTTTACTACAAATGTCATCTTTGAAAAACAAAATCCAAGTCTCAATAATACTGAACTCTTAACAGATCAATCTTAAACTATTACCATAACTAGGGACACCTGTCCAGTCTCTTATCACAACTGTTAACACCTGTCACTCTGTTCTGGACACCTATGGCAAGTTCTCAGAGACACTAACCATCAGTCTGCTACCATAACTGTTAGAGCGTCGGTCCTTAATAAGTAAACCTACAAGGGTTTAGGTCGATTAACCTTTTGACTCATTTAAAATGTTCTTACCAAGCTCCAGATTGGAAACAATAATCAATGCACAAAAATCAATAGTCAGAAGTCAAATCAATAATCAATGGAGTCAGTAATTGTCATGCACCATGACTTTTCAGCCATGAATAACCACACCTTTAAGAAAGGTTTAGTAAGTTTATTTCCCTTATATTAACAATGCTGAGGTCATGTAGATTAATCTCAAAATCAAATGAAACACATATAAGAACAATACTGGTTCACCAAAGCGGTGGAAGAAATGCACTCTAACCAAGGCTTGAATCACAACACATTCTAAGGCAACAGTGCAAATCAATAGCAAAGTAAGCTGCAACAGTGATATATGATACATAGGATTCAGCAAGATAGCTCGTCAAACATTTGTCCCTCCAATTCGTCAGTCATCATGAAATAGTCTCAACTAACCCAGATTAGCATCAGCATGTGGGGCTTCATGCAAAACAATTTAGAACACAAATTTAGAAAACATCTAGCTAAGGAAAACTATTAAGACAGCGTAGTTGGTTCCTAGAAAGAAAAGGCATAAAAATGCATTCAGTCACATTGTCATATTTACCTATCCACGGTATGGGTCAGCAAGCAGAATCAGTCTTCGTCCTCAAGTCATAAATCGCTCAGCAAAGCATCAGGCTCTCAGTGAGAGAGTATAAGCTCAGTGACAGAATCCCAAACCTCTTCTTCTCCCAAAGTCACTCTAGATCTCTAGTCTCATAATCTGGAAATCTTTCTCTAGTCTGAAATCTATTCCCTCTGTCGTGTTGTTATATCAAAGTCACCCAAACTAGCCCCTAATTCCCGATTGGTCAATTAATCATACGTTATTACTCTACCCAATGATATTTCTATACCAAATCTATTAATTATAATATTTTACTCTTCACACGACGTTGATTGGTCTGCCTTACGATGTTCTCATCATCCGGCTCATCAGGTATCAAATTTGTTGCATCTTCCTCTCCAGTCAGTGTCTTCATTGTTTGCGTCCTGGGAAACTACTTCTCACATACATTACACACAGTTGTTACAAATTTTAGGTCACTGTCTCCTTTTAGTTGGTTCTCATGCAAAACTTCTGCTAAGCATTTCATTAAACAATGAACATTTCTCAGTTAATTCACTCTGTCAGCATTTTCTATTAAACACTAAGAAATACAGCTTCTGCATGAGGTCTGGCAAAAATAGGCCAAGACACTCGCTAAGTTAAGGTATATAATTTATAAACTAAGGCATACTTCATAACCCTCAATATGACATATTACTACGTTAATCTAATACATTTTCAATATTTAATAAGTATTAATCATTAATTAGTATATTTTTTGAACACTGGTGGCCATTCTTCGAGGTCACATTTTCAAGTGTGCGCATTATTTTTCTCTACGTTATTCATTTTCTACATAAGTCATTATTCAAAATACATAAACACTCATTATTAATTTTTAATTAAGACATCTGCTTCAGCAACTTGAAGGTGAAGGAAGTAAACCTTGAACTTCAAAACATTGGTTGGGAGCAGGAAACCTGTCCAGGCCTCCTGGAAACACGGCCAGAAGGAATAGCTGAGTCTGCAATGAAACCAGATGGAACTACCTGTGGTTGATGTGGCACCCGATTTCCTGCAAAACACACCATGTGACCTGGGAATTAAACTTTATCCTAGAAAGATAAGAAAAACAGCATTAGCTAATTGTCACTATATAGATATATTTAAAAGCTAGTTTTAGAGGCAGTCATAAGGGGTAGAAATGTATTAATTTCTCCATGTTTTTCCGTCAGTTTTTACAAAGTGGGAAATGCCATAAAGCATAGTATTTGTATAGGAAAGGATCCCTCCCTGTACAAATACTATGCTTACCACAATGCAGACACCTTTGCACTAAATAGCAAAGGTATCTGCGTTGGTGCATGGCAGCCAATAGTGTACTAGCATTGGAAGAAAGCACTAAATAGCAATAAATATGGCACGGTTTTGCTCTCTCCCACTGTGTTGCATGATTGTTTGGTAGATCTGGATCCCAGTGTGATGTGAAAAGCCTACCCAGGACATCTAAAAAAATTGGTAATCATCTTGAGATCATCTTGAGATGCTCTTAAGAATGTTTCATTCACTGGGTTTATAATCTGATCAAAATATGTGTGATGGATCTAATACATCATTTACCTGAACAAAATCACATAATTGCAGAAGGAAAACAAACGTGGTTTCCAATGCTAAGAACTGGCTCATCTACCCATAAGCTTAACATAAAACCGCAGTTGTGCGTCATTCTAGGGCAGATTTCGGCTCAATAACATTTTTTGATTTTATACAACTACTCAACAGTGTATCTTCCATAATTGGTAGGAAAAACTAATAGTTAAAAAAAGATGGGAAGATTAATTTGAAAATGCACGACTGAGGCACTTATGCTTGTTTTCTATGTTTAAATAATCAACTAAGTAGTATTGAGAATTCAGTTGGAGGCATTTGTGAAGAAATATGCTTAAGTATTTCAATAGATTTACTGATATCTAAGTATTTTTTCACTTTTTGTATCTACAAGTGATGTTGCTTTTACTTTGCTGATAATTTCACAAGGAAATTATTATGCATGATTTGTGTATAAAACAAAATAAAGTCAGGAAACAATTAATTTTTCCATGGTGGGAAACTGAAGGTTTATCAGAGAAATATCAAAGTACTTTGTAAAGTTCATTCAGGTCACTGTGTACCTTTATAAAGTCTTAGTCCAGTTACTCTTGTTGGAAACCAAAAGTATAGGAGTGCACAGAATTCACATGATTACGGTTTCTAATGCTGATGAGGAAAGTTTACAAAAAATAAATGCGTCTTACTTAAATTATTATTTCTTTATTTAGATGCCACATGTGTTTGTTAAATATATCCAGTTTCAATTGACCCTTAGTCTGCACAGTATCCTCCATCAAATGCACACAGCAGTTTCATTGAAATAAAGGAGTACTCACAAAGATAGAGCTTTATGTGGAAAAGTTGAACTTGTTGAACGCTACAGATATGATAATTCAATTATATTATCAAACAGGGCATAAATAGACAACTGTTGTATCTGTCCACCAGCGTTTGACTTCGATAATCCATTTTTCGAAAAGTAAAGTATTATGTGAGCACGCGTTTAAAATATTTGGCAAGGTTAAAGAAGTTATGCTTCTAAAGTCAAAGGCTTAGTATGGGAAAGTAGGATTATGGTTGAATGGCTGAAGGTAGCACAAAGGGGAGAAACCAGGGGATACTGGCACTCCACTATGGTGGTCTTGGTGGGCTGCAAGGAGTGGGAGGTTTTCAGATATTTTGTAACTTTAAAGAATTTGTTCTGCTTCTCTGTCTCTAAAGTCCATGGTCAGTGCAGGAAAGTAGGTCTCATGAGTATAATGCCGGGGGGGGGGGGGCTAAGGTGGGGCATAGGGGAGTTATAGGGGGATCTTGGCTCTCTGACATGGTGCCAACGTCCCTGTGGATGGGGTTGACAGTAAGGAGTGGGAGGAATGTCAGCACTACCACAAAGGTTTGGGCATGGAGAGGGAAGAAATGGTGAGGGAAAGGCACGGAGGGGTGTTTAGGGGTGCAGCATATAATGAGATCCTAAGGAGTGAAGTCAGGGAAAATACATAATTGTCGAGGAAAAAGGTAGAGATGGTCCACTAAAGTGGGCGGCCACCTAGGATTTGTTGGTATAGCCACTGTTTATGGACCCGAATGGTTTTAAATTAATTTAGGGGCAAGGCTTCCAATTCAATGGATCTAGGTTTGATCTCAGAAGGAAAAGAGTCACTGTAGCACTATTTTGGATATGCTTATTTGTACTTTAGTGCTGCAAGTAAGCACAGGGAGCACTCTGAATAAATATGTTTAGCGCCGGAGATCTGAAGGAGGCTGAGGTCCCCAGGAGAGTCTTGAAGCTGGCTTTATTGATTGTTGATGGGTTAAACACCAAAAAGACGAAGGACGAAGACTGAACCTGAGCACTGACCCAAATACGGAGGGTAACTATATGACAATGATATTGTAATTGTCTGTTTGCTTTTCCTTTCTACGTACCAACTGCTTCTTTTGACAGAGACCATAGCTAGATGTTTTCTAAATTGGTGTTGCTAAATTGTTTTGCATGAAGCCCAACATGCTAATGCTAATTCGAGCTTAGGAGAGAGGTTCACTAAACTGACGCAAATAGACAAATGACCAAATATATGCTTTGTTGAATAACATTATGATGAGACTCTGCTAAAGATAACCTATGCTGACGCCGTGTTATATTCTAATGTTTGTGATTCTTGCTTTGATGAACTCTCATCAGAGTTGCCATATTGTGACTATGCTAATGTGTTTCTAGGTTTTGAGACTAATAAACTTGCTAGTAGAATTGTAACCAATAGGGAATAAACTTCACAAAATCATATTAAACTGGTGTGGTTATTCATGACTGAAAGGTCATGGTGGTCTTTCGAGTTTATTAAATGTCTTTGATTAATATGAATTGTCGTATTACTGTGAACTTTGATGACGTTATTGACATATTGATTGACATGCTGATTAGCTATCTCGTCCTAAGGTGTCTTCAATCAGGGTCAAAAGATTCATTGGCCTAAAATGAGTCCCAAAGTGAGTAAATTAATCATATAGGGACGTGTTAACATTCTCATGGGAGGATATTTTAACTTTCTGAAAAATCCTGTAATAGACTCCTCTTCAAGTCGTAAAAGACACCCTAAGCCCAGGGTAGGGAAAGTTATTCAGAACTATCAAAAAGTTCCCTCTTTAATTAACTTCTGGAGGGATTCCTAGCCAGTAAAGAGAGAATTTACATGCTTCTCGGAATGGTTTCAAAGTGCCTCACTGATGTTTCTTCTCCATAGCCCTGATCTTTAAAAGATTGCAGACTCTCCCCAGTTGGTTTTCAGAACCTGCAATTCTTGAGCTGGAGACTCTAGTAGAAAGGTGCAGCCCACAAGTGTATAGGTGGGTCTTTAATAGGAAGTAGCATCAAGAGGAGAGATGGGTTAGCATATGTAAAGAAGAGATTAAAGAGTTTTCGGCAAGAAATCATGGGTTGGCCCTGTCAAATGTGGCCTGACATGCACTAAAAGCTTATATTCGGGGGTAGGTGATAGCTAAAGATGTGGCAATTAATAGAATGCCAATGAGCAAAAGCTCATCTTGGAGAAGAATGTCAAGGAAGTCTTTCTGCAGTAGCCTTCAGAGGGGACCAGAAGGGAGTTTGAGGAGGCTACACGGGTGCTGAATAATTTCTATTATGCGAAGTGCTATGCATCTAATAGAGTTTACATGCAGAAAATGTACAAGGATTGCAACTTTGGTGGGAGGTTTCTGCAAAGGGCAGTCTGAAAACAAGTCTCTAGAAATATTATTCATGCTTTGAAGTGGCCAGTTTCGGGATTATGTTGGAAGGACCACGGCATGCTGAGTGAAATTTTGCTTGAGAGCTATTAGCAAATCTACACAGACAAGCAAGTGATAGGTAAGGAAGCATTGGAGTAAGTTTTGGAGGGGCTTGATATTCTCCTCATTTCAGATGAAAACGTGCCTAGTATAGCCTGCCCTTTTTCAAAAAGAACAGATGATTGAGGTTGAGCTGTGGCCCGATGGTTTCCAGTCAGAATTTCAAAAGAAGTTCTTAGATGCATTTGCTGCTGATTGCTAATTCGGTGCTCGAGGGTGGCCCCATACCACCTTCTTTTAATTTGGGGAATGTGGTGAGTTTTTAAAAAAAAGTCAAGGAAGGGGAAGATTCAAACTCATGTCGTGTTATCACATTATTAAATTCAGTTTGCAATATTATTATGAAACTGCTGGTGAATAGATTCAACAGTATAGCAGAGAAACTGATACACCAGGACCAGAAAGTTTTTATTGCTGAGCGTCAGGGACAAATGCTTATTATTTAGCAGAGGTGTTGGATTAGTTTTCCATTAATGATATCCCTGCTGAAGTACTTCTATGTGATGTGGAGAAGGCCTTCAACCTTGTGTTCTGGGAGACTCTTTTTGGTATTTTGGAGAAGTTTAATATACCCTTCCAGATTAGGAGGTTGATTTATAAAATGTATATGTGCGGCAAAGCAAATATTATAGTTAATGCAGCAGAGGCTGGTATAGTACAAGTTCATTGAGGCAAGTGAAAGCATTGTTTGCACAATGGAACTCTCTCCCTCTCACCATTTTAGGGAGAGTAGCACTGATAAAAATGGCTGTCCTCCTCCTGTTTGATTTTATTTTTTCACCTAAACCGTGTGTGCTTGCAACATCTTTTTTATTTTAAAGTGGAATTTCTCTTTACATCATTTATCTGACAGAATGGATCAGCTAGATTAGCACTTAGCATTTCGTGTAAAGGAGTGCAGGAAGGTGGCTTAGCACTCCCCAATTAGCGAGAGTACTACTTTGCATTTTTTGCACAATATATGTGCAGCTTCCAGATTCAATGAGAAACATGAGTTAGTGGGACATTATAAGAACAATCTCCTGGGTTTTGTAGTATCATGTGAGTTCTGAATGATGGAATCCACTTGGCTTCTGAAGGACTCCATAGAACTATGATGTAAGTGTTAGAACATGGTGGATTGAATGCAGGTTTAGAATGTGGTTCACGGTTACACGCAGACAAATAAATATGTGTAGTATACAGCTAAGTGTGTGATGTAGTTATTAGCGGGTACCGTGGCTGGGGAAGACACTACAACTGCCAACAAGAATGGGTATAAGTAATCCAAAGATCAACAGTCCTCTTCCAGAGAGTTTGCTGTGATCCAAGGTAACTGCTTGTGCATGCCACGCATGCCTCCATCAAATGCATAGTTGACATTTGGCATACATGGAGTCAAAGACCAGGTCCAGCTGATGTGAAGCATTTGAGGATAAAGAAGGCTTCACTGAGAAATATACACATCATTGACCAAGAATCTGCTGGGAAGGACATAAAGAAATGTACCATGCTACTACGCAACATAAAGCTTTATCTCATACAGAGTAATAACACTAACGGCGGCTACAAACAGATACAGAAAAGAGGCACTGAAACTATCATATTCAAATTTGTGTAGGATACATAAAAGCACTAGCTGACAGAACAATTGATTATAATGAAAACTATTGTTACACTTTTCAGAGCCTTGAGAACAAAAGCTCCATGGCCTTAGCAGTGGAAAGGAGATCCGAGAATAAGCACAAGGGTAGTGCTTACTGACCTTTCCAATACCTGAGGCGGCACACTACCAAAACTGTTGGGATGAGGCTCAGCACAACTCCAGAAGTCTCCCAAGAAGTGGAGAGCTCCAATGGAGACCAAGAAAGAAGTCACAGTTTCACAGACTGTCCAATATGACACTGAGACCAGCATGTCACAGGGTAATAGAGATGGCATGGATAAAGCAGGTCCTAGAGGACAGCAGGCAGTATTAGAGAGAACTCAATTTTCAGTGTCAGCCAATCCTGTAAAGAGGTATAATAGTGCTTTCTTCCTGAAATCACCACCACCATTCGATACCGCCAAACATGCAGGATATTGGTGACAGATGGACTGCTTGGATAGAGACATTTGATGATTTAATTGATGCACTAGAACAAATGGATAACAAGAAGATTATCAAATACCTTAAGAATCTTGATGGTGAAGGTGTAAAAGAAGTCATAAAGAAAATACTGCGAGGTGATGAAGTTTTTTACTCTGAAATTAAAAAAGCCTTGAATCTCAAGTACAATGCAATTCCGAATGTAGATTACAAAATGTACATTTTCAGTCAAGAACAACAGATAGTTTGTGAAACCATAGACAAATTTGTTGAGAGACTGCATACACTCATTACACAGGGTAGATTCAATGAATTTAATTATGAGGAAGCAATACCTCTCAGAGTTATTGGCAGATGCTTGACAGATTCATTCAGATGAAGAATGTTGACAGAATCTCTTAGTATCGAGCAAGTTCTCATGGCTGCCAGAGGCAAAGAGTGGCTTTATGAATGCCAGAGGTGCCCAAGGTGAGTTAGTCAAGAACATGAGAAGCAAGCAGAAACACAAGGCTGAAGGACACAGTAATGTCTCCACAGAAAAAGAAGTTGTGTTTCATTTGTGTATTCCCTTTTTCACCTGAAGGTAAATATCCCTCCATTGGATAAAGTTGCAAAGGCTGTGAGAAGGAGAACCAGTTTGTAATAGTTTGCACTGCAAGGAAAAAAGTAAATGCATCACAGAGAGAATATAAAGGCCCTCATTACAACCTTGGCGGTAAATGCCGCCTACCACCGTGCTGACGGTGCCAAGATACCGTGAGCGCAGAGGTATACCGCTATGGGTATTATGACCCACACAGAGAAATGCGCCACTATACAGACATCCACACAAGTCGGCCAGCCCAAAGGTCAGTGATAAATTGGCTCAACAAAACCCACACCGTTACGCCAACAGGAATACGCCCACAGTATCAGGACTCACGAATCACCGCGGTGGTCTTTCAACCACAGTAAACCATTGGCGGTACACACCGCCGCGCTCAAAATACCCACACATTTACAAACCACCACCACATTGTATAATTCAAACTACACACACCTGACACATATACACACACCACACCCACACACTCACACCACTATAAAACACACACCCGCATTACCCACAACCCTTTCAACAAAAAACAAAATTGCGAACAGAGAGAGACACAAGTCAGGAGCACCCACTCAATCTAAGCCACAGAACACCATCACCCATACACCATCCACGCACCTCACAGCACACACCACAACACATCACCCCACACATCCTCTCACATACCACTCAAATCACATCCATGGCACCCCAAAGACACCCCAGGTTTTCAGAGGAGGAACTAAGGGTCATGGTGGAGGAAATCATCTGGGTAGAGCCACAGCTATTCAGATCACAGGTGCAGCAGATATCCATTGCAAGGAAGATGGAGCTATGACGGAGAATAGTGGACAGGGTCAATGCTGTGGGACAGCATCCAAGAACAAGGGATGACATCAGGAATAGGTGGAATGACCTGCGGGGGAAGATGCGTTCTGTGGTTGCAAGACACCAGGTAGCCGTACAGAGGACTGGCGGTGGACCCCCACCTCTTCCCCCACAACTAACAACATGGGAGGTGCAAGTCTTGGCAATAATGCATCCTTAGGGCATCTCAGGAGTAGCAGGAGGACTGGACTCTGGTAAGTCATATCTTTACTACTATATCCCCCACCCTACCTGCATGTCATCACAAACTTCTACCCCTACCCTCACCCCATCACTCCACCACCTCACATATACCCCACTATCACAACCCACCCATCCCAAAACCAAGCCCTGCATGTAACACCAATCCATGGACCCCCATCACAGACCTGCATGGACACCCATCACCACAGCATGCTCATTAGAGAGAATCACCTAGCCCACAAAATCACTACACACACAAGGCAAAGCTGACAGGGCAGTCACAACCATACTTGGAAACACACCCATGCACAAGATGACACACGCAGATACAATAACACTGCATTTTCATGCCAACAGGACCCCTACTCAACGTCACCGGAGAGGAGTTGCCAGCAACATCCGGTCCCCCCCAGAGGTTGCCCACAGTGATGACAGCAGCTCTGCATGCTTGGATCACGGTGACCAACCAGGCCATCAGGGACCTCTGGGCAGTCGGTTACCCTGCCACAGTACCAACCTACCACAAACCCTTCCCCCTCAGGAAACACCAGCACAGCACCAACCGAGCTGGCCCATGCCACTGTCCCCAGGTCACGTCAATCAGCAGTGTGTCCACCACTACAGGGAGCCCAGGCAACCCCTCAAAAACAGGACGATCAGGGACCTGGGGACAGTGGCAGTGGGCACACGGTTCAGGGGACAGAGGCACAGGACAACAGGGAAAATGGGAGGACTGCTGTGTGACAGGGGGAGGACAGGCCCAGGGAACCCACTCTCCACAAGGCACTCACCAACATCCTGGGCATACCACCATTCCCAGGAGACCATGGGCCAGATACTGTATAAGTTGCAGGAGACCCAGCGGCTGCAGGAGGGACAGTACCTGGGGATCAGGGAGGACCTAAAAATCATCTACACCATCCTGATCACCATTGCAGGGGTGCTGGCTGACATGGGTAACACCATGAGGGAGGCAGTGGCACAACAACGGGCCCCTGACACTAGCCGCACCGAAGAACAGCCCTCCACCTCCTCTGGCACTAGTGGACAGGAGGCCCCACCACAGGACTAACAGGCCATCAACACCCCACCCACTGCAGAAGGAGAACCACCCCGCAAACGGTCCCTGCGATACAGGCAAAAGCCAGAGAACATTGCCAAGACCCCGCCAGGAAATAGTACTCTCCTGATTGTCATCCTTCTGTCCCACTCTGTCACCCTGTCCACCTTGAACTGCCATGCCATTATTCCCCTTCCTATGCCCCATTGGATAATGCACCTGTGATACCAAGAGACTGGACTCTAACTGGACATTCCTCCACCATCACCCAGGCCCATTGCACATCCCCCTCTACATATGAGCATTTAAATGAACACCCTTGGAACAAATAAAAATCTTGAGTCTATCAAATGATTGAAATATGTATTAGTACTACATTCTGAAAACATTGCAAGTCATATGTACAGTTATATATACATTGGTATGACCTTTAGCGGGCAGCAGTAAACATACAAGGAGCCAGAGTGGGCCACAGAGATCTGAAATTAGAGATGCCAAAGGGTACAGTAAGTGGCCATAGATATAGGGAAATTAGGCTGCCATGTACAATGTCCAACACAAAACTGAAAAGTAAAGTGAAGTTACAGTGTCTTACCTGTGTGTCACTGGAAGTACTGCAGTGTGATATTACTTCTGTTGTCCACATCTTCTTCCTCTGCCTCCTCTTCCTCACTGTCCACAGGCTCCATCGCTGCCACAAGACCATCTCCAGGCTCATCCTCCTGCAGAAAAGGCACCTGGCGTCTCAAGGCCAGGTTGTGCATCATGCAACGATGATCTGGCACACCTTCGTAGGTGAGTAGTACAGGGATCCACCTGTCAGATGGAGGCACCGGAATCTGGCCTTTAGGAGGCCGAAGGTCCTCTAAATTATCCTCCTTCTTCGCTCATGTGCCTCATTGTAACGCTCCTCTGCCCTTGTCCTGGCATTTCTCATTAGGGTCAGTAGCCATGAGAGGTTGGGGTAACCAGAGTCACCTGCAAATATCGAGGGACAACTGCCAGACACACACTAACCCTTAGGGACAACCCCATACCCAGACATTAACATATACTGAGTGGGGACCTTGGGCTCACCTATTAGCCACACCCGGTGCCTCTGAAGTTGGCCCATCACATATGGGATGCTGCTATTCCTCAAGATAAAGGTGTCATGCACAGAGCCAGGATACTTGGCATTCACATGGGAGATGTACTGGTCCGCCAAACACACCATCTGCACATTCACAAAGTGATAGCTTTTTCTATTCCTGAACACTTGTTCATTTCTCCGGGGGGGGGACAAATGCTACATGTGTACCATTTATGGCTCCAATGATGTAGGGAATATGTCCCAGGGCATAAAAGTCCGCTTTCACTGTAGCCGTAGCCTCCACCTGAGGGAATACAATGTAGCTGTGCATGTCTTTAAGCAGGGCTGACAACACTCTGGTCAGCACATTGGAGAACATTGGCTGAGACATTCCTGATGCCATGGCCACTGTTGTTTGGAAGGGACCACTTGCCTGGAAATGGAGCACTGACAGGACCTTCACTAGAGGTGGGATACCTGTGGGCTGGTGGATAGCTGACATCAGGTCTGGCTCCAATTGGGCACACAGTTCTTGGATTGTGGACTGATCAAGTCTGTGTGTTAGTATAATGTGTCTGTCCTCCATTGTCGCAAGGTCCACTTGGGGTCTGTACACAGGAGGCTGTCTCCATCTCATATTCATCCTCAGTGGTTGAAGCCCAGGGAGGACAACGGTGAGGAGAGGGTCATAATCACACATCTAGTGCAATAATGATGCTTTTCTACATTTACAGAACCAGTATGTGAATCCGAGAGTCAGTTGATATGTCAATGTCTGCTGTGATGCAGTTAGGTCCCATGGCCTGTACCTCTCTGAAATGGTGGCTGACTGACCTGTGAGGAGGGACAAGTGGAAATGAGGTAATTCCACTGCCGTTGTGTGCCGTTGCTGTAGGCGATCCACTACCATTGCGCAACTTCACATTGGTTATCATTGGGCCCAATGTGTTCCAGGATCCAATGGCAATGTACGCCAATGGTGACGGTATGCACCGCCGCGGACGTGACCACCATTTTCTATCTCTTCACTCACTTGTTATCTGACCTTCAACAGGAGAGGACCTACACTGCAAGTGCTGCTGTGACCTGTGTCTGGAAGCGACAATGGCTCATGTGTCTGGGGAAAGGGCCCCTGCCTTCACTGCGGAGGAGTTGGAGAGACTGGTGATTGGGGTACTACCCCAGTACACGTTCCTCTACGGTTCTCCAGACAAACAGGTGAGTACACTGTGAGCATGATGCGTTGGCCATGAATGTATGGAGTGCTGTGTATGTAAGCCACATGTTGGGGGGGGCTGAGGCATCCTGGCCAGAGTGCTGCATGTACGGTGGTCAATGTATGTGCGTCAGGAGCTGGGAGGCATATGGTGGGCCATGAGTGTGACGGTCCGGACAATTAACTAATTCCCTTTTCTGCTGTCTTTTTCCTGCAGGTCAGTGCCCATCTGAAAAGGAGTATTTGGCGTGCCATCGCCAAGGAGGTGCAGAACCTGGGAGTCTTTGACAGGCAGAGCACCCACTGCCGCAAATGGTGGGAGGACCTGCGCCGCTGTGCAAGGAAGATTGTGTAGGCCCAGCTGGGGCTGGCCTCCCAACAAGGAAGGGATACCCGTTGTACCCTGACCCCCCCTAATGATCCGCATCCTGGTGGTGGCCTATCTGGAGTTAGATGGACGCTTGAGAGCATCAACGCAGCCACAAGTGGGTGAGTACAAATTCAGATTCATTACTTAACGAGCGTTAAGCTTTTACCTGGGTGGGGATGTGGACTGTGGGTGCCCCTAGGCCAGGGCGAACATGGCATGGTAGGTCCCTTGTTGGGCAGGCTCTGAAGCACTCCAAACCCAATAGTGTTAGTGGTCATCTATTACTGGTCAGGGCCCTGTTTGTTTCAGGTGTGCAGCTGATGGCGTTGGGCATTGTACCCCATGGGCTGGTGACTGGAATTGTAACGGTTCGTGCATGGCCTAGTGCATAGGGCTGTTCCTGCGAGTTGTGTACCCCAACGGAAGTGTTGTTGCTGGCATTGACCAGGTGTATCCTCTGTCTCTCCCCCCTTTTTTGTTTTGTCACCCTTTCCTTGTGTGCATTAGCATCATCTGACGGAAGAGCAGAATCACCGGCAATGGAGGGAGTTGCATCCCACATGGCCCTGGAGGCCGAATCCACCGACGGTGAGGGCACCAGTCGGTGGAGGGTGAGGGAAGCACCACAATGGGGACAAGAGGGGACACCACAGACAGCAACTCCTCCTCCGATGGAAGCTCCCTGGCGGTGGCGGACACCTCTGTGCCCACCCCAACAACATGTACAGCCGCCAACCCCCCATCAGCACCACCCTCCCAGCGGCCACCTCAGCGTGTTTCCCGTGCCCGCTCGCCCAGGAGGGGGGGCATCTCCTTCACCCCAGGCACCTCAGGCCCTGCCCCAGTCAGCCCTGCTGCCCTCAGTGAAGAGGCTATTGACCTCCTGAGATCCCTCAATGCTGGGTAGTCAACCATTCTGAATGCCATCCAGGGTGTTTTGAGAATCATTTACAACAAACAAATGCATACCTGGAGGGCATTCACTCTGGCGTGGCAGACCAACAGAGAGCATTTCAGGCTCCGGCCTCTGCACTGAGGGCAGCCATTGTCCCTGTCTCTACCAAGTCCCAACCCCCTCCTATCCAAAGCACACCTTCAGACCAGCATTCACCCAAATCAACAAACAAAAGTGGCTCAGGCAAACACAAACACCACGCTTCATCTCACAGGCATTCACACAAGCACCATCCCCATGCTGACACACCAACATCCAGTGCCTCCACTGTGTCCCCCTCCTCCTTGTTGTCCACCTCCCTCCCAGTAGCGTCTCCACTCACACATGCATGCACTACATCCTCATGCACTACCTCCATCACCAGCACGCCCATCACTACATACCCCTCACTGGCAGTCACCACCCCCACATCCATGCACACATCCCCTGTTTCCTCTCCCATTGTGTCTGTGACCCTTCCTCCCAAAGTACACAAACGCAAGCACCCACCCACCCAACAGCCATCCACCTCCCAACTGCATCCAGCCCATGCACCTGCACCCAAACTCAGCAGACAGACACCTCCTACAACCACTCCCTCTTCCTCCACTCCCAGACCTACTCCCTTTTCGGCCCCAGTGTCCCTAAGAAGATTTTCCTGGCAAACATTGACCTCTTCCCTACCCCATCCCCCCGTCCTTCCGCTCGGGCCAGGGTGGCCAAAACCCAGCCCAGCACCTCAGCTACCAAGTCCATATCTGCTGTGGTTCCTGCAGCTGTCAGAGGATCAAAGGGGGCACCCGTCAGCCCAGCCAGTGTGCCACTAACCCCTTCCAAGGCAAAATACATTCCGCCACCTGGCAAGGTGAAGAAGGAGACAGCAACCAGCAAGGGGAAGGAGCCACAACCACCCTGCAAGGCCCCCTCCAAGACTCCAGCTGCCATACCCAAGGTGATAACACCATATGCCAAGGTGAGGAAGGGGCACAAAACACCAGGCAAGGCACTTCAGCCATCCGAGGCTGTAGGTGAAGGCCTGGTGGCTACCAGCACAACTGCCAGTACTGCCACCTGCACTGCGGCCAGCACCGCCAGCGGCCCCGTCACTAGCACCGCCGCAAGCACTGCCACCTGCACTGCCGCAAGCACCACTACTGTCAGCAGCAGCAGCCCAAGTGGACAGCCGCCTGAGGCTGCAGGAGAAGGGCTGGAGCCTCCCCCCACCACTGGGAGCATCAGCACCTGCACCGTGGCCACCACTGCCACCTGCACCGCTGCAAGCACCACCGCAAGCCCTGCTGCAAGCCCCGCCACCTGCACCGCTGACAGTAGCCCCACTGCCAGCTGCAGCAACCACAGTGGGCAGCCGTCCGAGGCTGCAGAAGAGGGGCTGGAGCCTCCCTCCACCATTGGCAGCACCCCAACCGGCACCAGCACTACCACCAGTGTGCAGCCGTAGCTGCAGCTGAACGGACTCTCGCCCTGCAACCATGGACTATCATGCATCCTGTTCACTGCTAATCTCGTGGCTCAGACACCCAGGTGAGGGATTGTGAACTGCCACACCCCAAGTGTTGCATCACTGGGCACAGAGCCCCCTCCAGAACCACTGGAGAAAGGCATCCACTCACCCTCTCCTTGGCAGGATGAAGCTGACTGGGCACAAAGCCCCCTCCAGAAGCAGTGGAGAAGGGCATCCACTCACCCTATCCCTGGTAGGATGAAGCAGACTGGGCACAAAGCTCCCTCCAGAACCAGTGGAGAAAGGCATCCACTCACGCTATCCTTGGCAGGATGAAGCAGACTGGGCACAAAGCCCCCTCCAAAGCCAGTGGAGAAAGGCATCCACTCACCCTATCCTTGGCAGGATGAAGCAGACTGGGGACAGAGCCCCCTCCAGAACCAGTGGAGAAAGACATCCACTTGAGAGACTGTGGCTTTGCACTCCCAAGGACCAGGCTGTGGGCAAACCACCCACTTGAGAGACTTGAGAGACTGTGGCTTTGAACTCCCCAGGACCAGGCAGTAGGCAAACCACCTACTTGAGAGACTTGAGAGACTGTGGTCTTGCACTCCCCAGGACATCACTGTCGGCATGGAGCCCCCTCCAGGAGCAGTGGCATTATCCCATCTTCTGGCTGAGGTGCCCCCCTTCCCCGTCCCCCTGAGGTGCCTGTGTGTTTTCAACCTGATGCCCCTGCAGTGTTTTCTTCATATTGAGGAAGGAGTCAAGTGTGGGCTAGGCCTATGTGATATGGCCCTGTGGCCCACTGACTTTTTGACTGGACAATGTACCGCCTTATGTACATATTGTATATATTGTAAATACTGTTTTTGAATTTGTAACGTATATCTGACTATTTCCAATATGACACTCATTTGACCCAATTCCTTTTGTCCTTGCATTTTTCCAGAGGGTTACGGGTTGTATATGTAATGATGTTGCATGTGTTTGTGTGTATGATGTTGGGGGTGAGGGTGGGGGTGGGGGTGTTGCATGTCACTCTCTTCTTCCTCCCCCCTCCCCTGTCTGCTAGGTGCAGTACTCACCGTGCTCGTCGCTGCCGACATTCGTACTTCTGGTAGATGAGAAGATACACCAACATCGGTAACACCTGTTGTACGGGCTCCATGGCATCCTAGTTCTTCTTTGAGTGTTGAGAAGTGAGTGGTTTCCCTTCAGAGTACTGTTTCTCCAGTGCTTTTGATGGCATTGGTACCGCCCCGGAAAAGCTGGGGGATGGGTGGGTCGTGATGTGGTGGGCCGTACATTGACTTGTGCCTGTCTGTTGGCGTTTACCGACGCAGTGTTTGTTGCTACCACAGTGGCGGTCGGAGTGTTAAAGTGGCGGTAGGTGTTGGCGGTTCCTGCTGTGGTCGTGATTCCATTTTTTTTACCGCCGGCCTGTTGGTGGTGTTATCGCCACTTTAACACCGACCGCCAGGGTTGTAATGAGGGCCAAAATGGCTGCCAAAATGTTCTAGAAGTGACATTCGATGCGCACCCACAAGGCCAAGCAACAACACCACCTGAGACAAATCAACACCAAAGATGATCAGCATCTAAATCATCGTGAAAAAGTACTTTAGTTTCAATATCAAATAAAAGTGAAGATGATTGAGCATCGTTGATGTTTATGTCAGAAAAATGTGCTCATGTTGGACTGGCCGCATGTGAAGGAAAATACCAGTCAAAGAAATGTTGACGTGAGAAAGCACCAAAGTCATTAAAATATTATCCAAAATTATTCTAAAAGTGAATGGTTGTTCAATACTTTTCCTTATGAATAGTAGTGCATTGATAAACATTATGCTTGAGTAGAAATATAATGAGCTATCTCCATTGCCACGACTGATGCTATAGAAAACTGAAGTATACATATGGGCTACATCACTGGCATTGAAAAGTCAAGTTTTATTCATAGTGATGATGAAACACAAGAAGACATAGGTGCAAGTGCCCATTCATGTGCCTCAAGGGATGGCGTCAAGTGCCTGTTTCCTCAGTTTCAGCACCTCTGCTCAAATGGGACTGATCCAGTAAACCACATTAATGCTCATCACGAAATAGTAGGTCAGTTCCCTTCTTTGTGTCATGGGTTAGGAAAACTTAAGACTATGAAAGAAAGACAATTGCATATTAATGACGATGTCCGTCCTGTTGCTCAAAGATGCAGAAGAATTGCATGCTATTTACAAGAAGCTGTTGAAAAGGATCTCGAGTCACTACTTAAACATATTATTGCGTGCTCTACTAGTCTAACGCCATGGGTTTCTTCCACTGTGGTAGTACCCAAAAAGGACAGTGAAGGAGCTGTATGCATCTGTGTGGATTTGCGTCAAGCAAAAAAGGCAATTGAAAGAGAACATGATAACACAATTGAATGGTGCAAAAGCCTTCTCTTGCCTCGATTTAAAAAAGTATATTATCAGTTAAATCTTGAGGAGAATTGCAGGTATATTACAGACATTACTGCCTTTTCTACACATGTTGGATTTTTTTTATATCAAAGACTAAGGGCCTGATTTAGATATTGGCGGATGGGTTACTCCATCACAAGAGTGACAGACATCCATTTTTCCAAAATCTAAATCCCAAGGAAAATAGTGGGATTTAGGTTTCGGCGGACCGGATAGCCATCAACATTTTGACGAAGTAATCCATATGCCTATATCTAAATCAGGCCCTACATTTTGGTGTGTCATCAGCTGCAGATATTTTTCAGAATTTCATTTGGCATACCATACAGCCTGTCATGAATGCTTTTAACTTCACTGATGACATATTAACCTTTGGAGCCACATAGAAGGAGCATGATAAAGCTCTCAAGCAAGTGTGTGTTCTACGGGTTGATGCAAGTTTAACTGTGGGTACTGATAAATGTGAATTCAGTAGAAAAGAGCTAAAGTTCTTTGGTCATATATTTTCTGATACCTGAAGCCGCTAAAGTGCAAGCATTGTCAACTGCAAGTCCCCTACAAGATGTTTCGATGTTATGTTCATTCCTTGGCATAGTCAATTACTGTTCCAGAGACATACAAGACTTTACCACTGTGAGTGGTACATTGAGAGACTTTATGAAATTGGCTGTTTCATTTCATTGCTCATGTGAATGCAAGCAAAGCTTTAAGAGACTCAAGCAAGCTATCAATAACGCTACTGAAATGGCATATTTTGATCCACAGCTCCATACAGACGTTGTTGTTGACGCTAGCCCAGTTGGGTTAGGTGCAATCCTTTCACAGCACATTGGACACCCAAATGCTTGAAGGCATATTGTGGCATAGGCAAGCAAACGTTTGTCCCAAACTGAGCATGCTTATTCACAGCCTGAAAAAGAAAGCTTAGCAGTCATGTGGGCTTGTGAATATTTCCACATGTTCTTATACGGAAAGCCTTTTAAGCTTGTGACAGGTCAAGCATTGCTAACCATTTTTGGCAATCCAAGGCAAAGATACCTCCTCACATTAAAAATTGAGATCTATGATTACAGTACAACTAGACAATTATGTATCGTCCGGGCAAAAATTAAAACCCAACAAATTCTACTGAGGAGCCTATACAGTGTCAGGGGAAAACTTCCAAGATAGCAGAAGCTTACATAGACTTCATTGTGAAGTCAAACACAGCAGCTGCCATATCGTCGGGGGAAATTTTCCCTGCCATGCATGAGTCAAAATAGTGATATGTTAAAACTGAAAGCTATAATTACACATCAGTGTTGGACCCAGCACACTCAACATCCTTCTAGTGACAGTGAATACTAGAAGTTTAAAAATCTCAAAGGTAAACTGTCTGTGATTTTAAAAGGTATTATTCTGAGAGGTTCGAGTATTGGTATTTAGGAGAGTCTGCAACAGCAGATAATTGAAGTGGCCCATGAAGATTTAAAAAAAGGCATTTTGATAGTTGTAGTGTAACCTGGATATAACTATTCTGTCAGTTCTAATTTTAAAACATCAGATTTCTTTCCAAGTACTTCAATGTGTCCACCACCGAACACTTTCTATGCAATGTAGTGATTTGATTAAAATAAGTTGGTATTCACAGAGATAGAGCTTAATGTGGAAAAGTCCAGATGGATGATCTCTACAACTATGATAACTCAATCATATTCTCAAACAAGGAAGAAATAGATCACAACTGTGAAGTGACATATCTTTTTTAAATGATTTTAGAGAACATTGAGAAAATACAGAAAATGTGCCTAGCCTGCACAGCAAAAATGTTTTTATCAAGTCCCTTTTCAACAGATTTATATAATACTGGGGACAAATCTGATGACATATACAACCTGTTTTGGGAAATGCTAAATTCCTCATGGCTAGTGCTTGTCAGAGGGTCGATATAATTAGGCCTGGGTGGAATTCCTAGAGGTCTGCTATGCGGAACTCTCGGAAGTGCAGAAAAAACTCTGCAGCACTAAGTTGCACTACTTGCGCTGATTTGTAATGCCTAATGTTTGTCCGGCACAGTGAAATCAGCGGGAGAGGAAAAAGGCACAGCGCAAGAGGGCCCTGCTTCTTTTTGTCGCTCAAGTAGATGTTCTACTCAACAGCAGATTCCTCAATGCGAGTGGCAGCTTTCTCAACGTAAGCGGTCACAACCTGCCACGACCGCTTACATTGAGAAATCTCACCAGGAGGTGTTCTAATATTTGATTTTTATCACCCGTGCTTGCCAAACTACAGCTGAGGAAAAACTCAGCCCTGTGCCACTCAGTGGAGTTTTGGGGAACTCCATGCTCTGTGCGGAGTGGGCAAACTCCACAAACTCAGACGGTGGAGTGGAATTCATCGCCCACCCATAGAAATAATAGGAAAAGAGGGCGCCAAGAGTGAGAGGTGACTGTCACCGCAATACCCACAATCTACACTTTTGTAATCCTGCACCTTTACCTTGGCAGTGCTGTGCTTTATGGTCTCTATTACAAAACACTGGTCGCACTGCAAAGAATGAATGCAACTGTGTTCAAATACCTATGTAGGGTTTGACTTCTTGTAACTGATCCTTTTTTATATGTTATTTTTGTTTTATTATGGTATGTTATGTTATGTTATGTTATGTTGCCAGACATCCATCTATCTATCTATCTATCTATCTATCTATCTATCTATCTATCTATCTATCTATCTATCTATCTATCTATCTATCTATCTATCTATCTATCTATCTATCAATCTATCTATCTATCTATCTATCTATCTATCTATCTATCTATCTATCTATCTACTATTTATCTTCACTGTAAAAAAAAGAGGTTACAGACACATAGGCCCTCATTCTGACCTTGGCGGTCTTTTCGCAAGACCGCCGAGTTACCGCCGCGGTAAAGACCGCCGACCGCGGCGGTATGCCGCTGCGCGTATTCCGACCGCTGGGAGCGTTCCGCCGGAATACCGCCAGCAGCCACACTGGCGGTCGGCGGGAAAGTGGAGACTGGTCAACCTCCACCGCCACGCCAGCAGAACACCGCCCCCAGAATTACGACCCACATTTCTGTGTGGCGGTCTTCTGTTGGCGGTCTTCTGTTGGCGGTCACGTCCCTATGGCTCCCGTCGCCTCCCGGAGGACCAACACACAAGGTAAGTTGATCGTCCGTGAGGGGAGGGGGTGGGGGGGTGTTGTGTGATGTGTGCGTGCATGGGGGTGTGCGTGTGAGTGTGTAGAGGGGGTGTGTGAGTGCGTGCATGCGGGCGGGGAGTGCTGCTGTGCCTATGGGCAATGTGTGTAGTTCGGCGGGTGAGCATGTCGGCATGTATGTGTCCCCGTTGTGTATGTGTGTGTGTAGGGGGTGTGTATATGTGCATGTCGGGGTGGGGGTGGGGAGGGGGTTCGTACCACCTCTGGGGGGTGGCAGGGGGGTGGAGGGTGTGGGGGGAGGACTCGGGGGGGCAGTGGGGGGTGGGGGAGACCCCTATCAGTGCCAGGGAAGGAATTCCCTGGCCCCGATAGTGCCTACCGCCATGGTTCGCATGGTGGTTCCCGAACGCCAGAAACCGCGGCGGTAAGCAGGGTCATGATACCGTTGGCGGTCTTGGGTCGACCGCCGGACCGGAGTGCGCAGACTCCAGCCCGTCGGTCATGACCGCCGTGGCTGTCGGAGTGGGGAAGTGGCGGTCGGTCGCGGCGGTGACCGCCGCGGTCAGAATGCCATTTTTAATACCGCCGGTCTGTTCGCGGTCCGACCGCCGCCTCTCCGCCGACCGCCAAGGTCAGAATGAGGGCCATAATATTTAAGTTGAAGCTTTACCCATACAAAACCACAACAATTCAGCAGTTATAGTTACAGTTATACTTCCGGTAAGAAACTATAACTTGTTGCCTAAAGTTACTTTCCAAAAGAGTTATAGTTAGTGCAAGTTAGTATAACTATAAGCATAACCAACAGCCAAAGGCCGTGTGCAGTGGGGGTTGCCTGCAAGGCCTGGCCTATGGCCCATGGTCAGGTCCTGTAGCCAATCCTCCAGCATGCACCCAAACCCACTCCACTCATGGCAATCAGGCATGTGTAGCAGCTTTTGGTGTGCTAGTAGGCTTTTTTTTAATTGTTTTTTAGATCTGCAGATCTTAGGCAAGTTTGCACTGGGGGCCATGCTGAGCCCCAAGGTGGATCTGTGGATTGACCCCCTATAAAATGGGCAATTTGCCCTTCCATCTGTCCTATGGAGTCAGAATACCTGTATCCTGACCCTAATATGTTTTTCCACTTTACTTTCACCACCCCATGGCCAACAGAGAAAGAAAATAGAGAGTGCACATTTTCTGTCAAATTGCAGCCAGCCAATCAGGGCCTTGCTTTTCTCCAGGATCAGCAGATCCTTGGCCAGTGGATCCATGAACGATCCACATGGCTAGATATCTATATTTGTTAACCCTCAATAACTACAAAACTGTTGAACAGATTTACACCATATCACAAAAAGGGTGCTTTCTGGACCAGGATCTAACTTTCTGCCAAATTTGGTGTAAATTTGTTCAATGGTTCTGTCTGTAGTTGTGTCTAAGAATTAAAAAATACCATAGACATAGAATGGGGGAAAAGCATTTTGGGACCCTCTCTTTTTTTCTGCCCCAACTTGATGGATCACCCCAAAACTTTCAAAAAAGCAACTAACCTGAGTGGCAAACTAGTTTTGAAAATCTCATGATGATTCGTAATAAATGTGATATTCAAGCGAGAATTGGCTAAGCCAATAGGTCTGGAATTGGCTTCCAGCTTATTCGTTTTGTCAATGCTTGTATTGTTATGTCATGGTTTTTGCAAAACTTTATTGTTGGGGAATTTGCTGAGTCTTCCTCAATCTAAAATAAAAAGTGTCTAGAAGTAAAGATATTGCCAAAGACGCAACAATTGCTATAGTAATCACTGGCAGTGAAGAAAACTGCTGTCTTTGTGGATGTGCTCCTTGTGAGATGGCAGAAAGCCATAACTCTATGTGAGGTTAGCCACTAGCTGCTGTGGGGTGACCCATTGACCTTTTCTGCATTCTGTAATGGACAGAAGGGAAGAAAAATGTGAATGACAATATAGACCAATGTATGAAAAGAGCTGTCTGAGAGCCCCCATGAATAACTATATTATAAATGGAATTTTAGTAAAGTGAAAAGGTTTTGGCAGATGACAGACCTAGAAAGAGCCATAATGTTGATTGAAAAAGGAAAAACAAGAGGCTTGATAGCAGATCAGAGAGTAGAACTCAGGTCGTAATGCAACCTAAGATCGCCCTGGAAACACTTCTCTCATAATGTGCAGAGTTTAACGAAGCATTACAAAAAAATTGATTTTAATAGTTGTCTACAGTCCCATACGATTACCAGAATGTTCCCTTCTGGCCTCATTTGCCGTGTGCTTATGTTTATCCACTTCTAATGTTTTCTCCTTGTTGCCCATGAGGAACATGCTGATTCGAATCCGAGGCTAACGCAGCATTACAGGCCCTGATAGAATTACAAGGTACACTAATTTACAGTGACGCCGGCACATTTTACCTGGAGATATCGACTGCTGAAAGCAGCTGAATTCTCCAGTTCAAATCCCCAGGGGAGAATGAGGAATTACCTGGGGATTTAAACCCATGCTCGACCAGGAGCAATTTTGATTCTTCCTTTCCAGCATAATTTCCAAAATGCTTTGGATTTTAATTTTTTTCTCCAAAGTGCGAAGCCTAAACTTTATTACATTTCAAAGTTTAATGACATTGCCATAGAATGCCATAATTTCAATAGTACTCATGGAAATGGTGCACTTGTAGACTTCTACCAAATACTCACATGAATATCCATTCACCCCGCCATGAAAATCTGCAGGCATCCATTTCCGCAAGCAAATTTCAAATCATTATTATTACTATTATTATTATTATTGTTATTGTTATTACTATTACTATTACTATTAACATTGTAATTACCCGTGATGCCCTGGTGGTTTTATAAGGCATCTAAACATGGATAACCTAAAGAAAATATCCTGAAGTTTAGGAGGCAACTGTGCTCAAACTTCAGTAAAGAAATGGATTTTTTTTGCCTTGCGCAATTTTTGAAAAGTTAGATTCATGACGAAGCCCATGGGCAGCTTGCTCCACGCCTGTGCTGTAACTACTGAAAAGGCATTAGCACCCATTCTTATCCTTCGAAACCCAGACACAATGACCAAATTGGCAGATGTTGTATGAAGCAGTTTTGAGGGGATGTGTTGTTTATTAGTAATGCTTCGCAGTCTTATAGTGGAAAACACTTCTGCTGCCTCTACACCCTCATCACTTTTTGGGGTCTTCCTGTCTGATCTCCATTCCTGAAGTGTTTTCTGGTGATGTCCTGGATCCTTGTTTTGCATTTTCCTCTGTAGCTAATCAGATTTTGAAAGAGGTATAGAGATGTGTTGTTTATTAGTACAAGATTTTAGGTTGGAGGGGCAAGCTAGGTAGATATACTAGGGTGGATGTGAGGGACCAGGTCCGGCATTAGGGTGGTGCGAGCGGTGCAGCCGCACAGGGTGCTGACCTCAGGGGGGCGCTGTGTTTAGCAATAACTTAACAAAACATACGATTTAAAAACATCTGCTGAAAAGTTTCATGTGCGTCCAGCCTTTAGGAAGCAATTCAAATGTCAAGAACCCTTTTGTGATTAATGTTCTTGCTAGAGCGAGAGATCGGAGGATTGTCTAGGGGCAGCTTTGACTCACCATCAAGTAGTGTAGAGGGTTAATATGGCGGCTGCAAAGAGCATAATTAAATTTAATGTGTATAGCTGAGTGTATTAGTAAAGCCAGCCTTTACAAGCACTTCAAAACAAACAAATGTATGTGAAAGAGGGGTTATGGAGAGATGAGGGGCACATTGGCAGGTGGTAGTGAGGGAATTCAAGGAGGTGTCATGGTGTGGGGGGGAGACTATTGCACAGGGCGCCACCAGTGCTAAAGCCTGCCCTGTGAGGGAGTCAAGTTTCTTCAGAGACACAGAAAAATGGTGTATGATCTTCCGAAGGGTGAGTGTCTAAGCAGCAATACCGGTAAGTAGGACACTGTGTGCCTCTGTAAGTGGAAGGGGCTTGATTGGTGGTTCAGAAGTCTTCAGGAATGAGGTAAGGATTGATTTTAAAGGGCAATGATGATATGACATCAAACTGCATGTGCTTTGTCAGTGATATGTGTTTAAAAGGAGAGGCCAGAGCCGAGCTATTTTGCATCCATTGGAAGTTCCAAGCTCAGATAGGAGAAGAAGTTCTAGATTTGGGCCATGGGTTTGATGTCACTGGCAAGGAGAATGAATTATATGTTAACTGGGTTTAGTTTCAAGCAGATTACCCTTTTGTAACATGGCATTATTTTTCATGTATATGGACAGTTACAATTTGAACAGCACTGTCCCTTGGATGGAACTGGTGGGACTGTGGAACTACGAGTCCCAGAATGCTAGCACTGTGCGTAAAAAAAAGACACTCATCAACAACAGCTGTGTATTCAGATTGAAGCACTTTGCAAAAATACAGGAGTCGAAACGCGTCAGTGGAGTCTGTTAATATGCCAATAAAGGGAGAATGACTGGAATACAATCCCCAAGAGTGCATCTCTGATGGTCTGGATCTAATTTGCGGGATTGGCGCAGCCATTGGATGGCTATTGTTCCATCCATTGAGGATTATATATATATCTATCAGAAAACGGATAGTAACTATTTATAGTGGTGGGAGAAGTCAAAAAGTAAATTGTAATGCGTTTGTCTTCTGCATGCTGCTGGGGGGAGTGCATAGTTCTAGGGTTCAGTGTCTCAAATCAAGTGTTACATAGATCTATCAACTGAGGAGGCAACATGTTTAAGGTCTATGAAAAATAACAAGCAGATTACTGCTATACAAGCCTGCCAAATTTAAATGACATTTAAGATCAAATGTGACAGTGAGAATGGATTATAGTGGTTTACATTTCTGCAAGTTTCGACCTTGGGTGTGGAGTTTCTTCAAATACGTAGGTTTTCGTTCTGTAATCCAATAGGCACCTTTACGCTCTGGCCTACATTTTAGAACAAATACGTGTTTTTTTCAGATTCTTCTATATTGCCCGCGGCCTCTACGGTGTCAAAATGTAGCAATAATCCATGATGTTCCTTAAAAAAAGCCCATCCATTCGCTTTAGTTACATTTGCAGTGCTGGTTATTGTCTGCCGTGCCTGCAAAGAATGTTTGTAGCCATAAAAAAAGCATTATCTGCCACAGTAATAGATAAGGAGAGCAGGGCTTGGGGCAGAAATGCCAGGGTGAAAGATTGTACCGCAATTTAGAGATGAATTTATAACTCACCCCGGGGCAGACGTCAGTCTGATCACAAGGCCTGACAATGGATCCCGCAAAGCAACTGCGCAGCCTTCTCCGGTGCACAGTTGCTCTTTTCATAAAGATTTTCATAAAGGTGAAAACTGTTCGTAAGTATTGTCACGAATCCAGGCAAACGCAAAGATACCATGTGCCATGAGATTCGAATACATTCCCTTGAATTATGAGACTCATCGCACAATGATAAACCATCTGTTTAGGGATACCGGCAGGTGTGCATACTGGAAAACTATTTTTTCTGAGAGGGAGAAAGTTTATTCAAATTAATTAAGTGGGATGGGTGATTAACAATTTCACATGGGGTTACTGAGGGTATGTCAGAATATACGTTATAGAATATAGACTGCTCCTATGTATTCAAGGTAAGTGTAGGCCGATAGATACTGAATAATTATTTTTAGCAAAATTCTTAGCTTAACTCTGCATCTGCTTACCTTGGCGATGTATATCGATATTAAATAAACTGGACATTGTGCTACCCTCTTGGCTGAGCCTTTTAGAATTAGGAGGTAGTCACGTGAAAAGATTAATTTTAAGTTTAACAAAACTCGATTTCAGTCAGGGTGAACCTCAAAATTGTACATCCTCACTCAATTTCGCAGTACTAATTATCATGCACCCCCCTCTTCAGTGGACTAATACACAGTCCGGTGAATAACCCTTCTACCTCTAATAATCAACCTTCCCACTCTTTGGATTTAATGCCTCAACCTACTCACGTTTCTCCATTTGTGGGTCTTTCAGTCGGTCCTCTGCCACAACACAAGCTGTGATTCTTCTGTCCAACCTACTGATATTTCCTCAACCAGGAGTTATTGTTCTCCTCTCTTGTGGTTTGGCTTCAGCTGGCCAGAATTGATGTATCTCCAGACTTACTCCTATCTGAACCAACACAAGCAACATAAAATGTAAAGCAAACCTTTTCTTTTTTTGGTGTTTCTACAGCTACTAGAAAACCTCTCAATTATATATTGTAGTTGCTGTCCTCCTAAGTAGCATAAGCATACTTAATCTATTTTTTCACTGCTGCATCAGCCTTGTGCTTGGTAATGAGAAGGGCTCTGTATCTTATCTGAACAGTAACTGGGGTGTCCATGCTACAGCACCCAACCCAAATGATTCAAGTTAATTATGCACCCTGTTGATGGGCCATATACTTCATTGCTCCCCTCCATAGCCTGTGAGGCAACAGATAAATCCAAACAGGACTGCCCTCATGCCTCTTAAACACTGCCCCAAATCCCTTTTTTAATTTGCAGTTTGAGGTCTAACAGTAACAACTTCACTAGAGTATTCCCTTCTTGATGGCTCAACATAAATTCTGGCCCTGGCCTCTTTCAGCTCAACCCTCACACTATGGGCTGCAATTTGGGCCCATTCATGCCATCTATCTTGAAAGGTGTATTACCACATATTTGCGTTTTCCTTACCACAGTTAACCGTGTAACAAATAGCATACATACTATCCATTTTCCTGTCCCTCAGCTGATACCTTCATACAACCCATACTGAAATGTCGGATACTTTTTCCCAGGCTAGCTGTAACCTGTGTATCTCTCCAATCTCCAGGTATCTTACTACATAATAATGCTCTTTATCTATTAATTCTACTAACTCTATATACACTTACCTTTCAATATTTTGGTCTTCAATATTTTGTCCAGCAAAGTTTTGTATCTCAATATTCTTATCATCAATATTCAGTTGTACAGTCATCAAGTCCAAACCTCAGACAAGTCAGTGACAGAGCTGGGCCTTCTGGTTTTTCAGTATGTAGCTCGATCCTACACCTGCACAATTTTCCTTTAGTGCCAATGAACAGTCCCCTGGCAACATATTTTTATCTGCTAGTCCCACAACCAGTAAATCATTGAGGTGTTACAGAGTAAGTGTATGTCATAGAAGTGTAATCAATAATATTGTCTGATGAAAATATTAAAGCCTTAGTATCATTTACAAAAATAATACCCCTTTGGGTGTAGATTTTCTATCACTAACTCCAACTGATCGATATTTTTGCAAAACATATTTAGGACATGATATTAATGTTAGACGATATACGAACAATGATGATCCTACCTTTGTAGTACATATATGTTCAAGGTATGCAGATGTGGAGTTAGGAATAGTAAATCTAACCTTTCCCACCTTTACTGTGGTACATCAATATTGTTGGTGTTGATATGTAGTAGTATACCCCACACGATCTCCCCATCTACTAATGGATTCATTTTTTTGAACACCTACCCATGTCATGTGGATACCATCTGTGCTGTGATTGTTTTCTTGTTGTTATTGAATTTATCTTTTCTAGACCATCCCTTCAGAATCCTGTGCCCACATGCTTGCTTCCACCTCTCAGCGCTCAAACTCCCAGATGGTTTTCCATAAAATGGCCACCAATATTCCTGAAAGGATGGCGGTTCCAATCTGTTTTTAAATTAAGCTATAAAGAAACCAATACATTTACCCTTCTTTCCAAGAGCCACTTCTAAGGTGAACTTCCCTTGCTTGTTCTGCCTCCTATGACTTCTTTCCATGCTTCCATTTGCATCCTATCAATGTGCCAGTGGCCTGCTTCTCATTAGACCTTTATCAGACATCTTTGCATCTAATCTATGGGATATTAACTACTATGAACGAGAGTATCAACTCTATTGTAATCCACTTGGATGCGACAGCTTTTGGTAAAGTTTCAATAACCAGCAATCTCTATTTATTATTGCGTTCATTGTGTTCACCCATGCTTTGTTTCCAAAGCCAAATGTCACCCTTTAACCAGCTAGCTCTCTTCTCCAAAGGCATATTGCTAGCACCACAAGAAAAAGATTTAGCAATGCGGTGGTTTTGTGCCTTCTATTATGCTGGCCAGGGCCGGCTTTAGTGCTGGTGGCACCCTGTACGACAGTCTTTTTTTGGTGCCTCTCAACCCCATGACCACCTCCTCGGATTCCCTCACTTCCATCCAGCAAATGTGCCCCTCATCGCTCCATAGTCCCCCTTTCATATACATTCATTTGTTCTAAAGAAACTTTTCAGCAGGTGTTTTTAAATCACAAGTTTTGTAAGTTATTGCTAAACACAGCGCCGCCTTGAGGTCAGCACCCACTGCGGTTGCACCGCTCGCACCACCCTAAAGCCGGCCCTGATGCTGGCAATTCTTCTGCACGCCAGTATTCTTCCTAAAACAGTCTAAAAACAAGTGTCCTGAAACAAGTGAAAATATTGATACAAACATTGCTATTGAGTCATCTTGTTACCTCAAAGTGTACCTCCTTAAACATCTGTTACATAATCATACCCCTGGCCTTCTTAGTCCTATTCATCACTACGATTATGTTGGATGGTCTTACTGACACATTCATTTCCCTGCACAATAATCTGCACTTTATCATAACTCTGTACCTGAAGTTGAGCCAACCTAACAGTTGGTAACCTATTCACTGTTTTGTAGACACTGCCTATCTTAGCTGTGTCACCCACTGTTCACAACCACATTGTGGAATCACTGCAGCTATGACCACATAACAGAGTGAAAGGACCATCCACCAATATGCAGATGATACTAATTTGTACCTGAGAGTGGTCCATCTGGGAGACATTATTAGCTGAAAACTGGCAAAATGTAATATTGTATGACATCATTCTTCCTGAAATGAAACCTAACAATACAGCATTTAAGGTTGTATAATCATATAAATGCATCTCAGGCATTAATCCTCAGCTTGAATTGGCAAACTTATTTAGATTCATGTAAGAGAATAACTGGGATTGACTATCAACAACAATTTAAAAATATAGACTAGTAAAGTTCAAATAAACAAACTGCACTCTACCAGCTAGTTTACCTCAGGAGAGACATCTATGAAAGCCACCAAAAGAATTCTGATAAGCTGAAGCCTTGATCCTAGCTCTCCTGGATGAGAGCGAGATGGAATGACATTCTTGCAGGATTGCCCAAAAACACAAGCAGGATAAAATTTGTGGCCATGAATACAGCTGGGGTATGACACAAACTGAAATCTGCTTACTAGGAAGGATATAATACTTTCTGGGGAAAAGCCTCGAAGTTTGCAATTGAAAGAAAGAAGAGAGGAAATGTGCAGTTGGTCATTAAGAAGAGCAAGACTACAATTTGGCCTAGCACTTGCAAGGTCATGTCTCCACAGACAAGGTCATTCCTTCACCAGCACAAACTCATTGGGTCTTTGGCAGTCTTTTCACTGTACAAAGACATCATGCCAATAAAATGATGGAGATGTTCCAGTCAAGACCTATAAATATCTTCCCTGCGGTAAAAAGGAGTCATTGAAGCTGTAAAAACTCACAGCTCTGGTAGGAAGTGACTCAAAAAGATTAACCACATGTGCTGTAAATGAGGCTGTACATAGTTTTTTAATCAAGTGAAGTTTTGTGTAGTTCCTGGTTTTTGGCATGCTATGGAATGCCCTGCTTTTCTGAGCACTTGGCTGTATGGTAGCTTTCTTTCCTGACTGGTGGCTGCCGGGCTTAACTTAGAAGTATTTTGTATGCAAATACATTCTTGCCTAGTTTTTGTTTTCAGTATTCTGAAGCTGGCTTGCTCATAACTTGTGAGGACTTCATACCTGAGTGCTTACCCGGCTCATTTTGTCATTGCAAGAAACTCAAGATAAACATGACCCTATTTTCGCACATACTACAGGTATTTTGCATATTTGTATAGTTTTGATAGAATTGTGCATAACTTGTAGAGAAACAACAAGCTGACTTCTGCTGACACAGATATGTTAATTAGAAATATTAATGAGTGTTTATAGATTTTGATTAACAAGATAAATGGTAAAAATATATAATATAGAAAATTAATGTGCACGTTTGAAAAATGTGCCCATGGAGAGTGGCTACCAAGATTCACGAATTATACTAAAAATTACTAAAAATATGTGAAATGTTGAAAATGCGTAATAATAATGTAGTAATATGTCATATTGAGATATATAATGTATGTTTTTCATTATATTGTAGAGCTAACTTAGCTAAAGTTGTGGCCTAGCTTCTGCCAGGCCTCATGCAGAAGCTGAATAATCATGCAATATAGAGAAGCTCATGTGCTGAACTGACCCTGAACTACTTGTGTTAATAAAGTCTGCTGAGCTAGAATTTTCTGCACTGAACCGAAGGACAGGAACTAGAGTTTGTATCAAAATCTAGTGTAAAGCAGACAAGATGTACTTTCCCAAGACTCGAACAACAGAGACACTGACTGGAGAAGAAGATGCAATATTTTCGATGCCCGATGAGCCAGATGATGAGGACATCTTACAGAAAACCAATTGACACACTGAGAACAGTGTAATATTAGAATTCATAGATTTGTAAACTTAAAGTAAATGGGTAAGGAAATAACTGGTGATCAACTGACCAATTAGGAATTAGGGGATGGACTGAGCAACTTTGATATAATGGCGTGACAAAGGGGGAACACTTCAGAACTAATGAGGAGATGTTAGAGGCAGATGATCGGGGAGAGACCTTTTGCTGAAATTGATGTGAGATTCTGTCATTGGGCTCATGCTCTTGATTGATGACCTAAAGACGAAGACTGTTCTTGTTGCTGATCCATACCGTGGACAGGTAGCTATGACAAAGTGACTTGTTGACTTTTTGTGCCTTTTCTTTCTAGGTACCAACTGCGCTGTTTCATAGTTTTCTCCTAGTTAGATGTTTTTCCAAATTCATGTTCCAAACTGTTTTTGCATGAAGTCCCACATGTTAATACTAATCTGGGGTAAGGTAGGGTTCCAATTCTGAGACGCTAACATATACAGTGACAAACGAATGACGGACTGATTTGCTGAACTCTGCTACTCATGTTAACATATTCATCATTATTGGCTTATGATGAGGCATTAGAACGCATGTTTTCTCAAGTTCTGATTAGATTATGCTATTGGTGGTCACTAAAGAATTAATATTGAAATCGATTGAATAAAGTTTGAAATAACCTCATGATTTAGTACTGCAACTAATAGGGAAATAAAATTTTGAAACGTACACTGAGTTGTGATTTTCATGATTGTTGACTAATGTTTGTTATTGGATTATTGGTTTGGGTATTGATAATTGATGCACATTGGTTACACCGTAGCTAGGATAATCCATGCGAATCAAAAAGTTCATCGACCTATACTCGTCCCTTTGTAAGTTTACTTACTAAGGACCAGGCGCGTTAGCAATTTGAACACTCCTATCTAAAAATGTCAATATTATTCCACACAAAATAAGTATGCCCAATGCATGTGGGTCGACATAAAGTGGTTTCAGCACCACAGAAGTTGGGGCCTAGTTTTTCTAGGCCTTTGCATCATTCTTGCATCGCGCAAGTTGATGTGGGCAGCACAAAGGCTGATTTGGAATTTAGAAGGCTAATCAAGGGGGAAGCATCCGGAACAATGACTCCGGAACAACAAACTATTTTGTTATTGCAAAGAACCATGCTTGCGTTAACAACGCCTCCCTTTTTCTCTGCCTTATCCACGCATGTGCTGAACAATTCACATGTGTGGTTAAGGCAGAGAAAAAGGGAGACTGCATCGGGAGATGACGTGGTCAGGTGTGTGGGGCTGAGGCACGGTTGGGGGTAGTTTTTAGGGGTGGGGTAGATTAAGGGCTTGGGTTGGGCGAGGTCATGATAGTTTGGTTTTTTCGGGGTTGGAGGTCAGGGTAGTTTGTTTTTTGGGGGTGGGGTGAAGCGATCAGTGTAGTTTCATTTTTGGGGTGGGGGTCAGAGTAGTTAGTGTTTTTGGGGGTGGAGGAGGGGGTCGCGGTAGTTAGTGTTGTGGGTTGTAGTTTGGTTTTTGGGGTAGGGTGGTCAGGTTAGTTTGTTTGTTGGGGGTGTGGTGATTGGGGTAGTTTGTTGTTTGGGCTAGAGGGTTGAGGTAGTTTGGTTTGTGGGGTTGGGGGTCAGGGTAGTTTGGTTTTTGGGGGGGTTGGAATCGGGGTACTTTTGTTTTTGGGGTGGAGGTTGTTGGTTTGTTGGGTTAGTTTTAATTTTGGGGTGGGGTCTGTTTTTTTAGGGCGGGTGGGGGTTTGGGGTAGGTTTTAGGGCTGAGGGTGGGTGGGGGTGTTTTTTCGGGGTTGGAGGTCAGAGTAGTTTGGTTTTTGGGGGTGGGGTGAAGCAATCAGTGTAGTTTCATTTTTGGGACGGGGATCAGAGTAGTTAGTGTTTTTGGGGGTGGAGGTGGGGGTCGGGGTAGTTAGTGTTGTGGGTTGTAGTTTGGTTTTTGGGGTAGGGTGGTCAGGTTAGTTTGTTTTTTGGGTGCAGTGGTTAGGGTAGTTTGTTGTTTGGGGCAGGGGTAGTTTGGTTTTTGGGGTTGGGGGCCAGGGTAGTTTGGTTTTTGGGGGTGTGGGAATTGGGATACTTTTCTTTTTGGGGGTGGAGGTTTTTGGTTTGTTGGGGTGGGGGTGAGGGTAATTTTGTTTTTAGGTGTGGGTTAGTTTTAATTTTGGGGTGGGGTGTGTTTTTTTAGGGCGGGTGGGGGTTTGGGGTTGGTTTTAGGGCTGAGGGTGGGTGGGGGTGTTGGGGTAGTTTTAGGGGGCGGGTGGGGGTGCCGGATAGTTTTATTTTTAGGGCGGGTTGGGGTGTCAGGGTAGTTGTATTTTTAGGGTGGATGGGTGGGATGGCATGCGAAAACCATGCATGCTGTTCCACACATGCCTTTACTAGGTATGCCTTTGCAACGAAAAATCATTGGAAAGGCATACGTGGTAAAGGCATTCGTGGAAACAATGCGATTCTTGTTCCTACCGCATTGTTCAGGCATGCATGGTTGGCGCATGCGGTGTTCAATCATACATTCTAATCAAGGCCTTATTTGCTTGGCCTTGTGTGACTTTGTAAAGAAATGTAGCAAAACCCAGCTGCTTGTGCTGCTCTATATTACTTTTCAATTTAGGTTGGCGTTTCATGGGTGGGCCATGGCATATGCTGCATTTCCAGATTTACTAAAGCTAATAATCTGGAGAATGCATCAAAATGCTACGCCTTCCACAGCGAGGAATAACTAGGAGAATTATCTATGTTTCTCTTCATTATTTGCTCTTTCCACAAGCGCTGTGCACCCAGAAAGAGGAAATTGCCTCTAAAGATAATTTTTTCCCGTCCTGAACAAAAAACAATCCTGCCTGTAATGCGGATACATTTGTCCTATAGTGCATGGATGCTTGTGTCAGCACTAGGCTGTACAGAGTGCGCCAGAGCAAGAAGAGAGCAGAAATGCTTCAATATCTTTGTATGGAGAATTTCTGCTTTCTTCCTTTCACACACTCCAGCACAACAGCTTTGCTTGGTGCCCTGCGTTGCATGAAAGGATAGTAAATCTGCCTTTAGATGTTGGCTCATGGACATATTTGGACTGTTTGGAAACACATATTGGCAGCGATGACCATCTTGTAGAAGTCTTTACCTGCTACAATCCTCCTTGTGCAAGACGGTCATAATATACTGCTGGAGGAACAGGAACACCATTTCTGAAATTAAATGAATATCTGTCACAACCCGTGGGTTTCTAGAGTCTTTAAAGAATGGTAAATAGTACTTTTGGGAATTTGGATGAATAATTATCATTGCTTATAAGGATCAATAACTAAATGCATCCATGGAGGTTCCCTCAACACCACATGTCCAATCGGAGAACTTTTGTTAGAGGCATCTGCTCCTGCTTAGACCTAAAGGAGGCATTCACAGTTCTCACATGAACAGAGATCTTCCCTTTATGCCACTTTGTGGAAAGCAAAGATAAAGGCTTCCTGAGATCCTGCTGGTAATGTGTCGGATTATAGCAGAGAAGTGCAAACCTGGGGTCCCAGTGAAAATACAGGAAGCTGCTGAGATGCCTGAACTGTTTACTTTTGTCTATTTCTGTGTCGGCAAATTTGGCTAGATTGTTCTTCATCATCTCTGAGGCATATAATCAAAATGGCACCGTGGCCATGCAACAAGATTTCAAGCGTCTTCACCTACGAATTTTAAAATTATCAAATCAATGACATAATTTAAAAACAAGCTAATTTGAAGTCCCAGAGATCTTTTCGTGAACCTGCTATATTCTTCTATGTTGACACAGCAGCGTTTCACTGTCAACGCCATTATCTTGACAAAGCGTTCTGAAAACAGACCACTCAGAACAAGTCTTTTTACACATGCAGTCCCCCTAACATTTCTTATCAATTTCAATGGAATGGCTTCAAGAATCGCTGGAGCGGGTCAGCCTCCATCAACAACCCAACTTAGAGTTTGAAACATTTATTGTTTTTAAGGTATGTCGGCGAGGCGCCTACATAAAGGATGTTGGGGTCAACGTGCATGGCTGTAGTTCAAAAACAAGTATTGGCAAAGCCAATAGGTTTGACATTCACACTTAGGTGCACACGAAAACAATAAGAAAATGTCTATTAAAGTGCAAAACAATTTTTAAAAAAAAGATTGTTTTGTGTATATAATGCATGGATGAGTTAGAGAGGTGCGATGAGAGTGTATTTTTCAGACATAAACCATTGCCTTAGGCACTCCAAAGGATGGAGAAATACACACCCAAATAAGTAAACAGCTGAAGGAGGCTGAACCAAAGCCCCTTAGAGTATGTATTAAATACAATATGTTTTCCAGGAGGGGTGCAAGGGACATAACGAGTCACCCCAAAAATGAAACTTTGATATGCACACCTCATTTTTTTCTCATCTGGCCTCCCACTGCTGATAAATTTGGTTGTCTCTCTTTTCTCAGTATAATACTCATGAACACCTGCATGGAATTGATACTATCACCAATGTTATTAAATATCATTTTTATTATCCTGAAAAGAACTGAAACACTTTCCTCTTTTGTAATACTGGTAGGCGTGATGTATCATAGAAAATCATTTGTTACCAACAATGCATTACCATGTATCCTTTTGTAGTGCATGAAAAACAGTGCTCTTACCTTTATAACTCATTGTATTTAACTATGCGTCTTCCGTAGTATCTGTATATAAATGTATAAAATATATATAATGAAGGGGGTCTGTCGCAGATCCCCGAACCCGGGGATCGCCACTCCCTGGGGCAAATTCAAACATTGGAGGTGGCCACGTGGCCCAGCCCTCATGGAGCCGTACATGGCCCTGAAGACCACCACCTCTCAGGGCCAGCTCCTGCTATGTCCTGGGGTGCCTACCCCAGGACTTGGTAGTTTTCCATGACTAGGTGGGAGCTTTGACAGCCCCTGGGGGGCACCCAGGTGATATGGCTAAACCCCAGGGGATGGGGGTCCCAGGGTCCGAGATCAAACCGGGGAGGAGGCCCACACAGCCCCCTCCCAAAAAAATATACATTTTCTGGCTGGGTCCTGAGGGATGGGGTCCCTGAGGCCAAAATTGGCTGGGAGAGAGGAGCTGTGCACTCACCCTCCTTCATTTAATTAAGTATGGGGCCCAGGGGATGAGGTTCCAGGGGTGGAGCTTGTCCCAATTGAAGCTCCACCTCTGCAGAAAACAAATAATCCTAACTCATGGGCTTGGTGAAGTCAAAGGAAGTGTGTTTCCTTCACAATTCAATATTGAAAAAAGATCTGAAATCTTTTGTGGAGGTGAATGCATCTTTCATCCATTGGAGCGCAATCAGACACTCTCATACCCACTCTCACACCCATATAGGCCCTCTCACACTCCCCTCTAACACCCAGACAGACACTTAAACAGCAACTCTCGCCTATTCTTGCACCCAGAGAGACAGATCCTGGAGCCAACCCCCTCTTCGCAAGCCCAAAGGCCGTGAGCAGTGGGAGGTTGGGTAGGCCAGAGGGTTGTCCTTCAGGCCTGGCCATAGGCCACACATGCACTGCTAATTACCTCAGATAGTACAGCACTCATGACAACTTTTATAACACCAATAAAAATATCAGTGAAACATTAGGAATCTAATTATTGAAGAGAAAGCTGTGCATGGTGGAACATGAGCTATATTTACCTTAGGCTGCGAGTTATAGTTACTTGAAATGACTATCACTTTAACTGCTGAATATCTCTGGTTTTGAGTGAGTAAATTCAGAACCTAACTATTAGGCCCCTGTAACCTTTATTTTTTAAGTAAATGTCTACTGTTTTTTAACGTAAAGTAATTTTAATTAGTATATGTTATTCCAATCCCCATTGCGCACAGCCTTTGGCCATACACAGCGGAGGTATATCGCAAGGTCTGGCCTATAGAACTATAAATCATGCCCTAAGGTAAATATAACTTGCACCTTCGCCATGCACAGCTACTTACAAAACATAATATGTCATTGATGAGATCTTGTATGGCATCTTTGATATCACTTCAACATTTGCAATAGCATTATTGCTAAGAGCACTGTGCATGACAAGGGCATGAGTTATAGTTACATTAGGGCACAATTTATAGTTACTTGAAATAACTCAAACTGTAACTGATACATTTCTAAGGTTTTGTAGAAGTAAATTCATTTTAATTACTAATCCTTAATCCAACTACTGGTGTGCATGATTTTTGACTGTAAGCAGCAGAGGTTGGCTGCAGGGCATGGCTTGTGGCTAGGTCCTGTGGCCAACCCCGTATAACCACCCAAACCTGCACCGTGCCTTTCCTTTGACTGTGTGTGGTGGGGATGGCCACAGGGCCTGGCCTGTGCACAGGCCCTGCAGCCATCCCCCTATAACCACCCAATCCCTGCCAAGCAGGGTCGAAGGGTCTGTCTCTCTGGGTGTGATAACATGTGGGAGAGGGTGTCTGTCTGGGTGTGAAAGTGCGTGTGTGAGGGTCTGAGTGGTTCTGTGAGTGGATGTATAATGGTCTGAGTAGGTCTGTGAGTGGGTGCATCAGAGTCTGGGTGGGTCTGTGAGTGGGTTTGTCAGTGTCTTAGTGGGCCTGTGAGTGGGTGAGTGAGGTTCTGAGTGGGTTTGTGAGTGGGTATTTGAGGGTCTCAGTGGGTCTGCGATTGGGCGCATGAGTTTCTTAGTGGGTCTGTCAGTGGGTGCATGAGTGTCTCTATTAGTGGATGCATGGGGGTTTCAGTGGGTGTGTGAGTGGATGTGTGAAGGTCATAGTGGGTCTGTTAAAGGGTGCGTTAGTGTCTGTGTGGGTCTGTTAGTGGGTGTGGTAGTGTGGCTCTGTCAGTAGCCTCATGAATGTCTGAGTGCTACTATGTGTGAATGAATTAGTGTATGAATGAGTTTGTGAATTTTATATTTGTGAATTTGTTGCAACGCTACATGGGGGGCCACGCTGAGCAATACTTTTAAGGACATAATTTCACCCTCAAAAACCCCTTTATCAGAGCCCTGTAAGTTTTCTGGTCAGGTTGGACCAGCCAATCACAGCATTCCTATTGGCACGGGCATTCACAAATACGCCACAATTGCTGCAATAATGTCGCAATGGATCCACGGCTCTAGATATTCAAATTTATTTCCACTTACATATCTTAAAAACTACTAAACAGATTTACAGCAAACATCCAAAAGCATATCCTGCGTACTGAAATCGTGCTTTTTGCCAAATTTGGTGTAATTCAGTCCAGCAGTTTGGGTTGTATTTGTGATCAAAACTCCTATAGGAATTAACATGAGAAGCACATGTTTTTTGACTCCCCCCTTTTTATCGGCCCCTGGCTGATGGATCACTCTGAAATTTCCTATGTGAAACAGGAATAACCGGAACCCTTTTTTGGAAAATTTGATTTGTCAAACGGTGAGAAAGATATAGGCAAGTCAAAAAACGCTTTTTCTATGGAAACATGGTCCTAACTACATATATATATATATATATATATATATATATATATATATATATATAGTGTTCTCAGCCATCTTGGGACTTGGCTTCTGCCAAATCCAAGAAAACAAGTTTTTAAAAAGAAAGGGGCTAGGTAGGGACACCTGACCCCTTAGCTCTGGTGCTGGGTTCTTAAAGGACCTTGCCAGGGCTAAAAAGCATTTTTTTTTAAAACATCAGAATAATTTACAAATCGGGATCCATGGATTTTCCGATGTTTTTATATAAAAGGGTGGTTTCCCACCCTTTTGTAATACTTAAGCCCCCTGGTGGGCCAGGACCGGGGGGGTGCCAGAAATAAGGAGGGGGCACAGGCCCCCTCCCCCGTGGGCTTACTGAAGTCCCAGAGACACCACCACCTTATTAGATTGCATACGAGGTGGCCGCATAGCCACCCGGTGTCCCAGGGACCATGACCCGGGGGCAAAATACTTTAGTTAATGTAGGAGAGGTTCTTTGTACCCCACTGTTTCCTGAGGACTACCACCTCTCCTGGGCCAGCTTTCAGTAATATACAGGGGGACCCCCACCCCCCAGCACCGGGGACCACCACCTCCCCAGGGCAAAGATTTAATTTGAGCAGGGGGCACATGCTCCCCCCACAGCCCAGTGGACCACCCTCTCCCCAAGGCAAAGATTTAGTTGTTTGTGGAGGGAGGCACATGGCCTCCCACAGCCCCGGTGACCACCACCTCCCCGGGGGCTAAAATAAAGCAATGAGGCAGTCCATTTTGGACTCCCGTCCACGGGGACCACCACCTCCCTGAGGCAATATACATTGGAGGGGGGCTGAGCCAATGATGGGCCTGGGGACCACCACCCACCAGGGCCTTCTCTTGCTATGTGCTCATCCCTGGGACATAGCTGTCAGCTTTTTCTTGGTGGGCTGCAGGACAGGCACTGTGTCAATTCTTCAGCTGCCAGAGAGGTGCTGCATCAGTTTTTTCTGGCTTAGTTCACTAGTGCATGCATTTTCTCCTTCAGATCAGCAGCTTGCACTTCCAAGGGCCCAGAGACTGGAGTTGACACTACTTGACAAGTCAGTACTCTCAGGGAAGAGGACAGGTACTAGCAGATTAATTCTTTAATTTCCCTTGGATTTCTTAACAGGAAGCAAGGTAAGTCCAGGCCCCTGGAAAATATTTGGAAGGAGGATATAGAAGGCCAAGTCTAGTCCTCTCACTCCCAGAACAGAAGCAACAAACAGCAGGCCAGCACAACAAAGCAACAGGCTGAGTGTCATTCCCTCCTGCAGCATTCAGCTCTTCTTCCTGGCACAATTTCCTCAGTCCAGAAAAATTCTAACTGTGGTGTCAGAGGTACAATACTTATACCCATTTCTGTATTTGAAGTAGGCAAACTTCAAAGAAAAGTATTTGATGTGCACCAGTCCCTGCCTTTCTCTGCCATGCCCCCAGACACACTTCAGGGGGTTGGAGACTGCTTTGTGTGAGGGCAGGCATAGCCCTTGTCACGTGCAAGTGAAAGCTCCTCTCACCACTTTAGCTCATGAAGAACCATCAGGAAATGCAGGGCACACCTCATCTTCCTTTGTGTGACTGTCTAGAGTGAATTTACAAACAGCCCAATTGTCATGCTGACCCAGATCTGTATTCCACAGACAAGCAGAGGCACAGAATGGTTAAGCAAGAAAATGCCTACTTTCTAAAAGTGGCATTTTCAAACTTTCAATTCAAAAACCAACTTCACCGAAAGATGTATATTTGCATTGTGAGTTTAGAGACCCTAAACTTCACATCTCTATCTGACCCAATGGGAAATTATACTTAAATGATATTTCAAGGCAATCCCCATGTTACCCCATGGGAGTGATAGTGCTTGCAATAGTGATAACCGAATTTAGCAGTATTTCACTATCAGGATATGCAAAACACACCAGTACATGTTCTACCTTTTAAATACACTGCATCCTGCCCATGGGGCTACCTTAGGACCAATTTAGGGGTGACTTACATGTAGCAAAAGGGAAGACTTTGGCCTGGCAATTGGGCACACTTGCCAGGTTTAAATGGAAGTTTAAAACTGCCCACACAGACATTGCAGTGACTTGTCTGAGACTTGTTTACAGGGCGGAAGACTTGTTCAATGTGAGTGGAACAATTAGGCTACAGGCCCATTAGTAGAATTTAATTTACAGGTCCTGGGCATACCTGGTGCACTAAACTAGGGTCTTACTAGTAAATCAGATGGACCAGTCATGGAGAAATGAATCGCCAATACAATTGAGACGGAGAGCACTTGTACTCCAGAAATAGTCAGCAGTGGTAGAGTGCCCAGAGTCCTAAAGGCAGCAAAAACAAAATTCTGCGCCAGATCAAAAACAGGAGACCAGAAGCAAAAAGACAGGGAAAACCACACCAAGAGTTGACAGGTTTAACAACGAAAATAAGTTCATGATCAATGAACTTTCAATAATGCCTACTATCTATTTCCTTCCCAAGATTCACAAAACCTTAGGTAGCCCTCCTGGTAGGCTCATGGTATTTTTTTGGCACCCATTCAAAACATTGAGCTTGCAGATCAAGGACACGTGACTTTCTGAAAATATTGACTGGTAATCAGCTGGAAAAGTGATTACCTACTGGCAACTATTGATGTGGTGTCTCTGTACACCTCTATCACAATTTAGGTGGGCCTAAAGGCTTGTGAATACTTCCTGAGACAGCAAAACATTGAGGAATGGCAGCATACAAGAATCCTACTCACAATGATTGAAATGTGCCTCACAAACAACTTTTTCCTATTCAGTCATGACAAATTTCAACAGCAATATGATACTGTGATGGGCATTTCATTCTCTCCAAACTATGCCAATCTCACCATGGGGTAGTGGGAGAAGGAATATGCATTGGAACAAGAAAATCAGAAAACCCTTGTTAAATCAATTCTCTGGCTGAGATATATCAATGACTTGTATTTAAAATGGAACAATACCAATTAGGATTGTATGATGTACATTAAAAAATTGAACAGCATCAATTTGGGTTCACAATTCACATGCTCAGTGAGCATATGGTATGTTATTTTTCTGGATGTAATGGTTTACATACAGGACAGCAGAAAACAAATAACACTGTTCAGAAAAAAAGACTGCAACCAACAACATTCTACATGGAACCAATTTCATCACAAACTATTAGTTAAGAGCATACTTTATGGTGAACTAAAAGTGATGTGGAGAAACTGTTCAAATGATCTAGACAAACAGGTGAAGTATGGTAAGGTCATAAACAGACTGAAAGAAAAAGGTTATAAACACAGAGATCTAAATAAGAGCCTGGAAACAATGACATCCAAATCACTTTTGGAAACTTTGGATTTACCAAATGGAACAACCGCAAAGCATGGAGAATTGGGAGTAATAGAAAGATGATCCTAAACCAGCACAATCAATCAAAATCAAGAATAAGATAACATATAATCCCAGTATGTAGTATATGCACTTGAATGCACATGCAGTTTGAAATACATAGGCAGTTTGACATGCATGCTCAAAAAAAGGGTATTGAAAACCTACTGGCAAAGCAAAACACAAATATATGATATATACAGTTAAAAAAATGTGTTTTAATGTCATGACAATGACTGGAAAACACTATGGTACTATGGCATTGACTTCATACCCAACCATGGGAATGGTTGTAATCAAACTCATTTTTTACGCTGCCTTGAATCGAAGTACAGTCAATGTTTATGAACTAAACCTTCATTTGGACACAATAGCGATGAGGAACTTTTTGTGCATTTGTTAAAAGCTGTATTTATATGTAATGTTGTTGATATATGTATTATATAAGGATGTCTTCTCATAATTTTAGTAAATGATTTAAAATGCCCACATAGTACGCATACTTAATGTTGCACCTTCTGAACGAAACTTAGACTTATGAACACACATCAGTATCAAATATTATACCATTAGGTACAGGACATAACATGCACTATACACATAGGCCCTCATTACAACATTGGCGTAAAAGCTGCTTACCGCAGTGCAGAAGACCGCCAACACACCACTGCGGTCGCGGAAATCCACCACAGCTATTATGACCCACAGCTCGGAATCTGCCAAAATTCAGACACCCACACAAGTCCGCCACACCAAAGGTCGGTGATAAACTGGCAAAAACAAATCTTCCACTGTCACGGCAACAGAAATATGCCCACACTATCACGACTTACGAATCCATGTGGCGGTTTTTCAACCGCAGTATTCCATTGGCGGTACACACAGCCGCGCTCAAAATACACACACATCTACAAAACACATTGGACAAATCGAAATACACACACCTGATACACATACACACACCACTCCCACACACCCATTACAATATAAAACACACACCCACATCACCCACAAACCCCTACGACCAGAATTACAGAGAGAAGGCCACAAAAAACTACCAAGCATCCACAGGCACACAATACCATCACCCACAGAACTTCCACGCACCTCACACAACACACCACTAAATATCACCACACGTATCGCTACACACACCACCCCACACATCACCCACACCACTCCATGGCACGGCAAAGACACCCCAGGTTCTCTGAGGAGGAGCTCAGGGTCATGGTGGAGGAAATCGTCTGGGTAGAGCCACAGCTATTCGGATCACAGGTGCAGCACACCTCCATAGCAAGGAAGACGAAGCTATGGCGCAGAATAGTGGACAGGGTCAAAGCAGTGGGACAGCACCCAAAAAATAGGGTGACATCAGCAAGAGGTGGAACGACCTACGGGGGAAGGTGCGTTCCGTGGTCTCAAGACACCATCTAGCGGTTCAGCGGACTGGCGGCGGACCCACACCTCCTCCCCCACAAATAACAACATGGGAGGAGCAAGTCTTGGCGATTCTGCATCCTGAGGGCCTCGCAGGAGTAGATGGAGGAATGGACTCTGGTAAGTCAAATCTTCACTATTACATCCCCCACCCTACTTGCATGCTATCACATACCCCCACCCTCACCCCTATCACTCCTACTCCTCACAAATGTCCCAACATCACAAACCACACATCCGAACACCAAGCCCTGCATGCAACAACAAAGCAAGGTCACCAATCCCCAAAGCATGGCCACTGCACATACCCATACACACCCCTAAACCACCATCACACAAGGTCCCACACAGGAATGCAAGCACTGGGGTACACGGTCACCCACCTATTGCACACCATGGCACACACAGATGTAATAAACATCCTTTTATACCCCTACAGGACCCCTACCCAACGTCACCGGACAGAAGGGTCCACACATGTCCACACCACCAACAGAAGAGGCCCACAGTGATGACAGCAGCTCTGTCCAACTGGATCTAGATGACCAGCCCGGCCCATCGGGGACCTCGGGACAGTCAGTTCCCCCACATAGTCACAGGCCACCACAGAGCTTCCCCCCTCTAGAAACACCAGCACAGCACCCACCCAGCGGGCCCATACCTCTGTCCCCGGGACACATCAATTAGCAGTGTGTCCACCACTACAGGGACCCCAGGCTAACCCTCCACCCCAACAACAACAGGGACCTGGGGGCAGTGGTAGTGGGCACATGGTTCAGGGGACAGAGGCCTAGGGGAACAGGGGAACTGGGAGTGCTGCTGTGCGACAGGGGGAGGACAGGCCAAGGGAACCCACTCTCCACGAGGCCCTCTCCAACATCATGGGAGCCTACCACCACTCCCAGGAGACAATGGCAACGGTACTGGCCAAGTTTCAGGAGACCCAGCAGCTGCAGGAGGAACAGTATTTGGGCTTCAGGGAGGAACTCAGATACATCAATTCCACCCTGGGCACCATCGTAGGGATGCTGAAGGAAGTACTCAACACCAGGAGGGACACTGTGGCACAACAAGGGGCCCCTGACACTAGCCTGGACGATGAACTGCCCACCACCTTCGCCGGCGCCAGTGGACAGGACGCCCCGCCAAAGGACCACCACACCAGCACCCCACCCCCTGCAGAGGGAGAACCACCCCGCAAACGGTCCCTGAGATCCAGAACAAAGACAGAGAACGATGCCAAGACCCCCGGCAAGAAATGAGACCACCCTGAATGTCATCCTTCTGTCCCACTTTGTCACCCTGTCCATCCTCAAACTGCCCCAGCTCCAATTCCTATGCCCATTTGGGCAGTGCACCTGTGAGACTAATAGACTAGACTCTGCCATGGACGTTCCTCTACCATCACCCCTCACCATTTTACAACCCCTTCCAATATTGAGCACTTAAATAAACACCCTTGAAGCACAAAACAATCTGGAGTCAGTTTGTGATTTCGAAATAGTGTATTAGCAATTACAGTGTCAAAATGCTCTTTCAAATGTAATGTCAACATACCTATGTCACACAGCTCTAGTCCATGAGGAAACACAGCAGATGTCACACAGTGGGACCCACATCTGTGAAATCGAAAGGGAAAATGACAACTCAGTGATCATACACTGGGTGAAAACGACAGACAGTAGAGAGGTAGTAGTGTTAAAGTACATGTAGTAGGCAAGTTTGTATTCTTACCTGTGTCTCACTGGAAATATTGCAGGATCACTGATTTCCTGTTGTCGATGTCCTCTTCTGCTTCCTCGTCTTCACTGTTCACAGGCTCCACAGCTGCAAAAACACCGCCATCAGGACCATTCTCCTGCAGAAAAGGCACCTGTCATCGCAAAGCTAGGTTGTGAAGCATACAACAGGCCACGATGATCTGGCACACCTTCTTTGGTGAGTAAAATAGGGATCCACCTGTCATATGGAGGCACCTGAACTTGGCCTTCAGGAGGCCGAAGGTCCGCTCTATTATCCGCCGAGTTCACACATGGGCCTCATTGTAGCATTCCTCTGCCATTGTCCTGGGATTCCTCACTGGGGTCAGTAGCCATGACAGGTTGGGGTAACCAGAGTCACCTGCAAATGGCGAGGGACAACTGTTAGACATACACTAACCTGTAGGGATATCCCCAGACCCAGTAAACCATTCCCACTGACTTGCTTCCAGGTGCTCACCTAATAGCCACACACGGTGCCTCTGGAGTTGACCCATCACATGAGGGATGCTGCTATTCCGCAGGATGTAGGCGTCATGCACTGAGCCAGGGAATTTGGCATTCACTTGGGAGATGTACTGGTCTGCCAAACACACCATCTGCACATTCATGGAATGACAACTCTTCTGGTTTCTGTACACCTGTTCACTCCTGTGGGGGGTACCAAAGCGACAAGTGTCCCATCAATGGTGCCTATGATGTTGGGGATATGTCCCAGGGCATAGAAGTCACCTTTCACTGTAGGCAAATCCTCCACCTGAGGGAAAACGATGTAGCGCTGCATGTGTCTCAGCAGGGCAGGCAACACTCTGGACAACACGTTGGAAAACATAGGCTGGTAAATCCCTGATGCTATGGCCACTGTTGTTTGAAATGACCCACTTGCAAGGAAATGGAGTACTGACAGCACTTGCACTTGAGGGGGGATTCCTGTGGAGTGGCGGATAGCTGACATCAGGTCTGGCTCCAACTGGGCACACAGTTCCTGGATTGTGACACGATCAAGCCTGTAGGTGATGATCACATGTCTTTCCTCCATTGTCGACAGGTCCACCAGCGGTCTGTACACCAGACGATGCCGCCATCTCCTCACATGTCCCAGTGGACGGTGCCTAAGAAGGACAACAGCAAGCACAGAGTCAACCAACTCAGAGGTACGGACCCACAGCTTACACAGAACATGAATCCTAATCTGAAATTTGCCCTGTAAGAGTGTTGAGGCAAGGACTAGGTATGTGTGACGCAGTTAAAAATTAAGCCATGTGGGCCCCTGAAATGGCGGCTGCCTGACCTGTAAAGTGGGACAATGGGATGTGAGGTAACTGCGCTGGCATTGTACACTGTCGCGGTCGGCGGTCGAAGACCGCGGTGCAGTTCTGCATTGGTTAACATTGGACCCTATAGGTCCCAGGAGCCAATGACGATGTACGCCGGCGGTGACGGTACGCACCGCCACGGACGTGACTGCCATTTTCTATCTGTTCAGTCACTCGATACATGATTTTCGACAGGAGAGGACCTACACTGCAAGTGCTGCTGTGACCTCGGTCTGGAAGAGACAATGGCTTGTGCGTCTGGGGAAAGGGTCCCTGCCTTCACATCGGAGGAGTTGGGGAAACTCGTGGATGGGGTCCTCCCCAGTACACGCTACTCTACGTCCTCCAGACAAACAGGTAAGTACACTGGGAGCATGGTGTATGGGCTATGCCTGTGTGGAGTGGGGTGGATGAAAGATGGGGGGGGAGATTGAGGCGTGCATGAAATGACGGTGAGTGCATGTGCCAAATGGCAAGGGTAGGGATGGGGGCCAATGACTGTGACGGTGCAGTTGGTAATAACTTTTCTTTTCCCCCTGTACAATTCATGTAGGTCAGTGCCCACCAGAAAAAGTATATTTGGCGTGCCATCGCCAACGACGTCCGGACCCTGGGGGTCTACCACAGACGGAGCACCCACTGCCGTAAGAGATGGGAGGACATTCGCCGCTGGAGCAAGAAGACGGCGGAGGCCCGGCTGGGGATGGCCTCCCAACGTGGGAGGGGGGCCCGTCGCACCATGACCCCCCTGGTGTTCAGGATCCTGGCGGTGGCGTACCCGGAGTTCGGATGGGCGCTTGAGGGCATCACAGCAGCCACAAGGGGGTGAGTACACTCTCATTCTACTGATTTGGCGCGCAGTGGAGGTGTCTGGGTGGGGGAGGTGGGCTGTGGGTTTCCCTAGGCCAGGTCGAGTGTGCTTGTTAGGTCCCCTTGTCCTTGCAGACCCTGTGGCACCCCAACCCACCTGTGTACAGTGCCAAGTACACCTAGTCAGGCTCCTGTGTCATCCAGGTGTGCAGATGTTGGCCATAGCCTTGTAGGCCATGTCCCAGGGATTGAACAGTGGAGCCCAAGTATGCGGCGTAGTGCAGGGGGCTTCTGTGTCTGTCGTGTCCGCCAGCGGTAGCGGTAATGCATGCACTCAACATGTCTTTCTTCTGCCGTCCCCCCCGTTTTTGTGGTCTCCCTGTTCTTGTGTGAATTAGCATCATCAGGCGGAGGAGCAGTGGCACCGGAGCAGGAGGGAGCTGCATCCCACATGGCCCTGGAGGGCGAGACAACGGACTCGGAGTTCACCAGTGGGATGGATTGCAAGGGGAGCTCCACAGCGGGAACAGGAGCTGACACCAGTGACACGGACTCGTCCTCTGATGGGAGCTCCCTTGTGGTGGCGGCAACATCTGTGCCCCGCATCTACAGGTACAGTCGCCACCCCCACTACCAGCACCGCCCTCCCAGCAGCCCCTCAGCCTTTGCCCTGTGCCCGCTCGACCAGGAGGGTGGGCATCACCTTTGCCCGAGGCACCTTATGCCCTGCCCCAGTCACCCCTGCTGCCTCAGTGAGGAGGCCATTGACCTCCTCAGGTCCCTCACTGTTGGGCAGTCTACCATTTTGAATGCCATCCAGGGTGTAGAAAGGCAGTTGCAACAAACCAATGCATTCCTGGAGGGCATTAATTCTGGTCAGGCGGCCATTCAGCGAGCTTTTCAGACTCTGGCCTCAGCACTGATGGCAGCCATTGTCCCTGTCTCTAGCCTCCCCCCCAACTTCCTCCACCCAGACCCAATCCCCTCTACCTCAGCCTATCCCAAGCACACCTTCAGACCAGCATGCACACACCTCAACACACAAGGGAAGCTCAGGCAAACATAAGCACCACACATCCCACAGACACTCACGCAAGCATCAGACACATGCAGACACACCAACATCCACTGCCTCCACTGTGTCCCCCTCCTCCTTGTCTCCCTCCTCCCTCACAGTCTCGTCTCCACTCACACCTGCATGCACTACATCTACAGCCACTACTTCCATCACCAGCACACACACCACCACACCCCGCTCAAGTGCAGTCACCACCCCCACTGCCATTCACACGTCCCCTGTGTCCTCTCCCAGTGAGTCTGTGATGCCACCTCCCAAGATACACAAACGCAAGCACACACCCACCCAACAGCCATCCACCTCACTACAGCCTCCAGCGCATGCACCTTCACCCAAAGTCACCAAACGACCACCTCCTACAACCACAACCTCTTCCTCCACTCCCAAACTCCCTCCAGCTACCCATCCCAGTGTTCCCAAGAAACTTTTCCTGGCCAACCTTGACCTCTTTCCCTCACCTCCCCCACCCCGTCCATCTCCTCGGGCCCGACTCTCCAGGTCCCAACCTAGCACCTCAGCCACAACATCTCCAGGGGCAGCCAGTGTGGCACGGAGCCACAGCACGGACAGTCCCCCACCTGTCAAGCATCAAAAGTTGCCCAGTACCCGGCGGGAGAGGGGGAAGACTCCAGCCACCAAAGCCGCTCCCAGGGGTACAGGTGGGAGTGTGGAGTCAGCTGCAACACCTTCCAAGGTGGGGAAGGGCCACAAGAAAGTCAGCAAGGCTGGGAAGAGCAGCACCGAGGAGAAGACCGCCATCATCCCCGCTGCCCAGGAGGCCACCGCCAGCACCAGCCCTGCTGCCCAGGAGGCCACCGCCATCATCCCCCCTGCCCAGGAGGCCACCGCCATCATCCTCGCTGCCCAGGAGGCCACCGCCAGCACCAGTCACTGCAAAGGACCCCTCTGCCACAAGCACCGCTGAACAGGGCACCGCCGCCACAAGCACCGCTGAACAGGGCACTGCCGCCAATGACTCCGCCGCAACAAGCACCGCTGGCCCATGAGCGCCAAGGGCACTGACGCTACTGAGTCCGTCATGAGCAGGATGAAGCACTCTGGGCACAAAGCCCCCTCCAGAACCAGTGGAGACAAACATCCACTACCTCTGTCCTTGGCAGGATGAAGCACTCTGGACACAAAGCCCCCTCCAGAACCAGTGGAGTATCACATCCACTTCCTCTGTCCTTGGCAGGATGAAGCACTCTGGGCACAAAGCCCCCTCCAGAACCAGTGGAGACAAACATCCACTACCTCTGTCCTTAGCAGGATGAAGCACTCTGGGCACAAAGCCCCCTCCAAAACCATTGGAGGCTGTTATCCACTTGGGAGACTGTGGCTTTGCACTCCCCAGGATGGAACAGTGGGCAAACCACCCACTGTAGAGATTTGAGAGACTGTGGCTTTGCACTCCCCAGGATGGAACAGTGGGCAACCCACCCACTGTAGAGACTTGAGAGACTGTGGTTTTGCTCTCCCCAGGATGGAACAGTGGGCAACCCACCCACTGTAGAGACTTGAGAAACTGTGGCTTTGCACTCCCCAGGATGGAACAGTGGGCATGTGGCCCCCTCGTGGATTTGGCGTCGTGCACTCAACCGGCTGAGGTGCCCCCACTTCCCTTCCCCCTGAGTTGCCTGTTTTATTGCTATCTGATGACCCTGCAGTGTTCTCTCCGTCATTTCAGGGAGTGAGTGTGGGCCTCGCCCATACCGTGTGGGCCCAGTGTTCCACCAACTTCAATGGAGCACTACCTGGACTACTAATCTTGGTGTATATTTTGTTTATAGTGTATATATATGTTTTTGTGTACTGGAGTTTAATATATTACAATGGTTTCACTCATTTCCTTTTGTCTTTGCATTCTTCCGGGGGGTTTGGTGGGTGTAACTGTAATTTATCATGCTGTATTAGTGTGTGTGTTATCCTGGGTGAGGGTGGGGTGGGGATGTTGCGTGTTACGTGTGTGTGTCCTTGTTTTTCCCTCCCCCCGCCCCTGTGTCGTAGGTGCAGTACTCACCGTGGTCTTCGCCACCGGCGTTCGTGCTCCTGGTAGAAGAGCAAGAAGATAAGGGCTGGCAGGATGTGGAGTTCGGGTTCCATGGCGGCCGGATTCCTCGTGGGGTGTGTAGAGGTGAGTGTTTTCCCTTCGAAGTCCTGTTTCCGCCGTGTTTTTTTCCGCGGTGAATCCGCCCCGGAAAAGGTGGCGGATTGGTAGGTTGTGATATTGTGGGCAGTACATTGTCCTCTGCCTGTCTGTTGGCGGTGACCGCCAAGCTGTTTGTTTGTACCGCCGTGGTGGTCGGAGTGCTAAAGTGGCTGTCTATGTTGGCGGTTTCTGCCACGGTCGTAATTCCATTTTTTTTACCGCCGGCCTGTTAGCGGTCTTACCGCCGCTTTAACACCGACCGCCAGGGTTGTAATGACCACCATAGTGACATCAACAACTAATGTACAATTTCAGAGAACAGTTCTATAACTGGTTGCCCGCATGAGTTTACACACTCTTAATCATAAACTTCAGAATGTTCAACAAGGATTGCTTTTATGGTGATATACAATGAACTACATATCCCATAAAGCCTCATGAAGGGCATAATGGGTGATTTTGTATAAAAGAGTGAAAGTGACAAAGGACTCACCAACAATGAGAAAGACTAACGTGGTCAAAATGTGTCGGTGTGATTGTATTTGTCAGTAAATGGCATTCATTTGGAGTTTCCTGCATGCTTCATGATTTGTTCTGAACATATATAGGGTGTAAGGCATTACTGGGAGGCTCTAGGAAATTTAAAAAGTGACCTGAAGGCAACAATAGTCTTCGCAGTAGCAGTATTTAGATTGGGCTTGGAAGATCACCTAGAAGGGTGTTTCCAGGGAACCCATGACATTCTAGAATTACTTATGGTGTAAACTGTGTATCTGTGTACAAATTCAATTCTTCAGTAAAAGTTAGTCATGATGGAAGATCTTAAAATCTGTTTGCTCAGAATCTATAGAATAAGTGTTTTCTTGAGTTACCATTAGCTTTTCTATTGAGTTTTAGTTTGCAGTATGGTCTGAAAATGATGTATATGATTAAGGGTACTCACAACCTCCCACCGGGTGAGATTATTTAGAAAGCATAACAGACCCTTCTAAGCCCACTTTTAGGGCTTTATAGAGGTTTTTTGTTGTCAATAGATTTGATTGTGTATTCATGTACCCGCTTATTCAGGAGGGTCATCTGATTTGATTTGATAATTAGGGCTGAAACTTGTGGTTTTAACCTAAGACAACTGTGCCTGCTGTATGTGCAATTATATCATGTATGTTATTATATTTATATTATGTATTTTATTTAGCAAGATACACTTTTTTGGTAATTTGACCTGAATAAAATCCCTCTCCCTCTGTCTGTATATATATATGTAGCCAACCATTTTAACCTTGTGGACCATTTACTATCAGATTTGAAGATTTTCCCTGTGGAACATGTTTTAAAGGAAGAACTACTGGACATCAAAGAAAATTTCTGGATGTACCGTTTAAAATCACTGCATCCAGATGGACTGAACATCACTGACAATACCACTTGATTTCTGCATATCTGAAGAGTTCTCAGGACTGCATTGATTCCACATTCCAATTGGAATCTTCACTCATGATGCTTTTTGAAAATCCACCAGTGTCAGCTGTGCAGCCACTGAGCAAACAATCTTGTACTACCTGAGGAAGGTGGAAGCTGAAACGTTGTAGTAGAAATATATTTTTGTTCTTTAGTGAGATCATCTGTTTGAGTCACTTCTTTCTTGGATATATATATACATATATATATGTATATACATATATATATATATATGTTTACACACATCCAGACGCATACGTACATACATACACAATACTTTTAGTGGAAATTCCTTCAAACACCCCTTTTCTATTTTAAAATACACATACACACACAAACGTACACATAACCGTGTGTATTTAGTTGCACTAAAATTAATGTGTAAGTATAAACATATGTATGTGTTTGGGTGTGTGTAAACACACATATATATATATATATATAAATATATATATATATATATATATACACACACACATTCCCAGGACCATCAATTCACCAAATGGTCAGGGGTACTGGAAGTGACATCACCCACCATTTGACCTTTAGTTTCACTCACACACACATGCTTACATATACATACCCGATCACACATACAAACACGCTCTCTCACATAAATGCACTCTTGTGCACACATGCCCAAAACATGCATTTAAAAGCATTTGTTTGTAACCTCAGCTGTCAGGAAGGTTCACATTCCAGATAATTGGAGTCCATTTTTATTATAATATTAGCAAATATCATTATTCAATTTTACTGTACTAAAATCCTTGAAAAAATTAGGATGTTGGAACTCCAACGATGTCCACAAGGGCGAGCTGCCCCATTGTTCCTGGCACTGATTTTCCCACCCCTGAGCCCAGAGGTCGCAACTGCAGTGTCAGCGGGTCCCTAGGGGCAAGCCAGGAGTCACAGCTGTGACCCCTGGCGACCCCTAAATGACGTCCATGGCTGTACCGTACAAAAATCCTAAACACCTTACTAGCCTGTACTCTTACCTATCCCTACTGCTAAAAAGCACCTTCCTACCCCATACCCCCACCAATTCCTGACCCTTTAAAACTAATTAGTACCCTGTACCCTTGCCTATTCTTGAAACCCTTAAATCACTAAAAACGCTTTAGTAGCCATACTCGTACAGATCCCTCAGCCCTAAAAGCAGCTAATCACCCATACGCCTCCCAACACAAGTACCCTTACTCATTTCAGAATCCGAACAACCACTAAACCCATCACTAGTGTACATTTACTTATCGTTGAGCTCTAAAAAAAGTCCCTTCCTCGTACCCTGAACCATCCCTAAACCATTATAGCCCCTTGCACCCTTTACTTTACCTTATGTAATAAAACACTTGCCTGCATAGTAAAGTCCCACGTTATAAAGTGGAAGAAAATGGTATGTGTAGCACCCAGCGGCGTACTAATGACCGGGTTGTAAACATGCTACTTGATAATGCCCACATTACATACCATATCATTTATCAGGAGGTGTCTTCTATTTAGTAATGCCATAATTCACCAACATGGCAGGATTTGAATGCTTGCTATGACACCTTTTCATAGCGAAGGTATTCTCCCAGCAGAGGGAAAAGCATACTAAATTAAATAAATCGTAGGTTATTAAAACGGGGCTTAGTAAAATTGCAACTAATTAGTTGACATCAATTCCAATGGGCTGTTTTACTCAGTCTCCCAGGTGCTGTGTAAATGTAGAATATGTTGTACACTGCTAGACTGGAAGCAGGTGTCCCATCCCTGAGACTCTCCTGAGCAATAAGGCAGAACAGCACACACCATATTTCTGGGAGAGGTAAGGATTGTTTTGCCAACACAAGAAGATGCAGACTTTATGAAAAACCAGACCGTTCTTTTTGTACAGGGTTTCTCGAGAAGGCAAATTTTGAAAAGAGGCAAACATCAGGCAAACGTTCAAAGCCACTTTAAACAAACAGCCACCATATTGAGGGAGCTGTACAATAGCTATAACATTAAAAATTAGATGGCATTTTTCATAGAAAGAAATCTACATAAAATGAACAATGTTTTACTGGAAAACACAATATTTGTGCAGTTGTCAACGCCTCACAAAGTTTATTTAATTTAATAATTCTTATAATGAACAGCACAAAGTCAATTCATTCTCGATATTTAAAGAATCGGTGTAGTAACGCGGTCCAAAGGTACACATTTAATCTACATCAGAAGGATGCAGACTTGCCGTTTCTTATGGTGCGATCAGTCGCCCGGTGAGGAGCCGATATCATAAACTGGCAGAAGAAGATGCACTAGAAACCACTGCACAGAGCGGGTTTTCCGCTCGTCTTTGTAGGCTATGAACAGCTGATGTACATAAATGGCCTGAAAACAACCCAGTACATCAGCCTCAGCAAGCTTTTTAAGGTGGACCCTGCAGGCAGCGCCTATTGTGCCTAAAAAAAGCATAACACCAAAAAGGGGCATTTTGTCCACCCATCCCTCCCCTTTCTTTGTCATCACTATCACTCTTCTTTTCAGCCTTCTAATTCAGCAACCCTGCGAGGCGTCATTTCCTGCTTTAATCCTTCCCCTTCTTTGTGTGGCCATGAACCAAGTACAGATTGATTTATCTTAATTAGTGTCCGTTCGCTGCACACACTGAGATTGAGGCACTATTAGGATTTTTGCCATTCTTTTTCAAAAAACTCAATCCAAAGCAAAGGTATTGGAGGGCTTTACATAAGCATCAGTTACACCACATATGTTCACATTCATTGCTTTTGATTCACAGGGGGATTAATTATTTAGGCTGCTAGTGCGGTGCCCACATTTTTAATATCAATGTTTTATTATTAGTGCTATTTTTTATGCTTCTGTAATTATCAGTCTTAATCTGACCTTTTAATGTATACTGAATTGTTTTGTCTTTAATGTTGTATGTGCTTTTTTGTTCCACATTCGAATAAAGTAATATTTGATTTCACTGGAACAGATCACAGAATAATGAGATGACACCGAGACTCCAACTTGGTTTTTAAAGGAAACCTTGCCTCTGCCAGAGTATTTCCTGTATTTGCAGACCACAGAGATCTGCTGCCAACAGAGATGCATTTTCAGCTTTTCCATTTTGTTTGAAGACTAAGGCCCTCATTACGACTTCGGAAGCCGCGGGCACCACTGCACCACCAGTGCTGGTGGTATTGGTGGCTCCCTATGATGACATTTCCGCCCGCTGGCCCAGTGGAAAAGTCACAACAACATAGAGCTGGCGGCAATTTTGATGTGCAGCGGGTGCAGCAGCCCCTGTCGCGCATTTCACTTCCCGAAATTCGGGCAGTGAAATGCGCAATGGGGCCCCCAGGGGCACCTGAGTCCCCCTTACCGCCAGCCTTCTCATGGCGGTGTTTACCGTCATGGCCAGGCTGGCGGTCAAGTGGAGGGGCCGGCGGTATGGCCGTGGCTCATGTGCCACAGTCATAATACACTGGTGGAACACCACCAGCCTGTTGGCGGTGTTACCGCTAGTGTACCGCCGGCCGCCAGGGTCATAATGAGGCCCTTAATCTTGAGTCTATGAAATATTGCGGGACCGCAAATTATTTTATTATCTAAATGGCGGACCGAGAGAGTCATAATGCATTCCAATTGATCCACCATCCCCTGCAGGAGAATGCTAATGCACTTGAAGAAGTGTGCTGCTCCGCACAGCCGCACTCTTCCATATAAATAACACCACATTCCACAGCTCTGCTATGGCAGACTGCTTAATGGAGCATAAAGAAAAGTATAGGAAATGCGCGGCTCAGCACAGCTGCACTGAAAACATCAAACATACCGTGTCTTCACCATCCCACTGCAAAGTCCTGAGAGCATGAAAATACTGAGGACCTGGCTTTCCTCAGTCGCATTATAGCACCATAAATAACTTCAAAATAAAAACTTAAGGTGAGATATTGTCCACGCTGAACCATAAAAACAAGTGTTGGCAAAGCCAGCTATTGGCTTTTTCAATGTGTGTTAGCCGTGTTCCACTGCAGTGTAGCTGCTGTACAATATGGCTAAATAAAACCTTGACAAAACCAATATTTCTGGCAGTAGGCCGGACAGCTTGGGTCTGCCAGTGCTTGTTTTTTTTTCTTTTGGAAGAGGTGTTTTGGTTGGAGACAGGAGGTAGAAGTTCCCCAGTTACTTCTGGACCTTGCCCCTTCTTCACAAGGTGAAATTTTTATTTTTTAGTTGGCAGGTCATGGGATGAAAGGCTGAAGCAGCTCACCTGTCCATCAAGCCCATGGCCTACTGGTTCTCAACCTGTGGTCAGTGGACCCCTGGGGGTCTGCGAAGCCTCGTCAGCGGGTCCATAACTGCTTAAAAAATTAGCTAGTATTAACAGATTAATAAAGTGTATATGAATAAAGTGGTTAAATGTACAAATGAAAATTTGAAATGTAGTGTAAATGTTAATGATTTGAAACTGGAGACTAAAACTGTAATCAGTATCCTCAAATTGATTTGTGGGAGCAGTGGCAGCGCAGGTACATCAAATATAATATAGTATGGCCGAATTGTGGCTTCAACTGAATTTAGAAAAGCTTCAACTTTCCTATTAAATTTTTTATTTAATTTGTTTAAAAATTAAAATGTGTTATCATTTGTGTATGTGTTTCATGGAATGCTTGTTTCTGTATTGTTTTGCAGGTCAGATCATCCACAATGTTTAGACCTAGGTTCCTGTGTTCCAGTAATGACTCAGTAGGGGGTCCCTAAAATCCATTAATGATCTAGTGGAGGTCCCTGGGTTCCCTCGTTAATAAAATGGGGTCCACAGAAGTCAAAAGGTTGGGAACCACTACCATGGCTTACAGCCAGTGCTTAATTTGTGCTTGTTGTTTCCGGTGCGGAGCACCAGCACTTATTTTTGAGGGCCGACGCTTATTCGTCTGCCTCAAGCATTTGCTGCGAGCGAAAGCTTCATATGGAAAGACAGAGGCAGAGAAAAACGAAAAAGCGCCACAGCGGGGGAAAGCAGAAAGCTGCAAGAGTCAGCTGAAAGGGCAGGGAGTAGCTTTAAATGGAATGAAGATGCCCGAGATGGCTTCAGGATTACGCTGCCTCAGTATTCAGTGTTCCCACATTTAATTGCAGCAGCCGCGTGTTTAAGAGGAGGGCTTTGGGCACCTGCACGTTTTTATTTACAAATTAAGCACTGATTACAGGCTGCATAAGTACCTCTGAAGCAGCAATTCAGCCCACCAAGTTATCAAAGTATAAGATAGTTAATTTCCAACAAGCAATTTGTTTGTACCATTCAAGCCATTGGTTTGTTTTGTATTTTGCAGGAGTCTACATGCAATAAATGAAGTGGTAACTGTTTTGAAGATTTGGGCCTGGTTTTCAATAAGCACTTGAAATGACGTCATGACCGGATCTTGACATGAGTGAACTATGCAAGCCATTCTATGCCTACGGCCAACTGTTTCTCAATCTGCCTCAGCTGGCCTGCGAAGTAGGGACTCCACTCTTAACATTAGCCTGAGATACACATAATGATGTTATTCTGCATGTTATTTGTTCCAGCCCACATCAGTGTCTTTACCCCAATCTTAGTCGAAGAGGCCACCCACCCTAGTTAGTTATTTTCACAGTCTGCTATTTATCATTCCTTTGCAATGGGTTTCTTTTCCTAATCCAAGATGTCTTCTTCACGCACACCTCATAATGTAAGGTAACACAAAGCAGCGCATAGCACACCTTTGTGCTATTGTGCGTTACTATCCAATGCAAATCCTAATGTGCATTGCACACTAAAACCCAACCTAACACTTTACTTTGCTCTGGGTTTGTATCACAAAGTAAAGCAAAGCCAGCTTAAAGCAGTAGTAAATCGGGACCCTGGTGGGAGCTGCAGGCCAAGGGCCACATCATGATCTTGTTCACAGCGCTAACGCAGAAGGGGGTCTGCATGTTTCTTTTTTTCCGTTTACACTGCATCCAGTGCATGCGCTGTTGACAGCAGAACTTGGAAACTTCAAGAGGTAATTAGTGACTTGTGTTTCTGCGCTCTGGCATCTGCAGCCCATGCACCAAATCGGAGATTTTATAGAGTTAAGGTATCCATCCACTCAAGACAGGAGAATGAAACACGTAGAACGCTGCCGTGTCAGTGCAGCGCTCATAACGGATTGGGCAACATCAACACGTTATTTAGATCGCCAATAAACCTCAAAAGTGCTCTATATAAAATCATGTTATACTTCTCTGTTAATGACACAAACACTCTGATCATGAGTTTGTCAGAGGAGCAGGTACCATTTATCACACCTGATAAAATCCGACTCTTTGGGTTCAGAATTCCTTGGATGCGGTAAATAGTGCCTAATCCATGTTTTTTGTAAAATAACATGCAGATTTTCGTGCTTATCGCTGTTATGCTAAATACTGTACTGTTCTCCCCTGGTATATTCGGGCAGGTTGGACGTGCTGAAATTGAACAAATCGTGAGATATTTAAAAGACCCGGTATTTAAGGAGTGTGGTAAATGCCACACATCTCGGAATTCCAACCTGTGTGCAAATAGGGGTTTGTGCAAGGGTCGGAAAAACTGATCAGCTCTTAAAACCACAGATACAAACTGCTCAGCTGTAAGTATCCAAAAAGTTAATCATGGGCCCAAACTTAAGAAGGGCCTAGTGCCAACTATTGCCGCATTAACATCATTATTTTGATGCTAATGTGGCGATAGTATGGCAAAAACGCCGCACCATATTTACAAAGGGGTGCAATGCACGAATTGTGCCACTTTGCAAACCCTTGCGCCACATTACAACCGTTCCAGGCATAATAAATGCAAAGGGGGTGCTCCTCCATTAGGTGGCCCACAAAAATGGCATAGTGGAATCTATGAGATCCCACCGCACCATTTTTAGCTGCATTTTTACTGCCTGCACAGAGCAGGCGTTAAAAGGAGACCCACAAAATGTTTGGCGCTAATCCTGCAAAGTACAACAATAGCGTAACAAATTATGACACTATTGTCCCTAACCTGCGCCATGGTGCGCCATATGTTAAATACAGCGCACATGTGGTGGCACTAGGGGGGCGCAATGGGCCACAAGAAAAGCAGCACGTCATGACATGCAGCGCCACTTTTCTTAAATCAGGGCCAAGGTGTTTAGAAAATGTTTTGGCTTCACTGACAGCCCGTATTTGAAGACTGTCATTTCTCTTTACCGCCTCCCCCTCATTCACAAAAGTAGAATTAGAGCGAGCAGAGGAAGTTTGCACTTGGCTGCACCGCATCCAGAAGCACGCTCCTGACTGTCACATCAAAAACAAGCTGTCAGTCTTGTGAAATCAAAGAGACAATTGTCTCTGCTGGCAGGAATTGAATTAGTGTCCCTTGTCCGACTCACTATCATCTGACTGGGACCCTCGGACGTCATGCGAGGAAACAGGCTCAGTAAAATGAATTATACAGCCTAGCACAGAATGAAGCTGTGTAATTGCACGGCATCATTGAACTTCACAGATGTTCGCATCATATTAACATTTTTAACATATTTTATTGATAGGTAACAAATTCAACACCGTAGTCAGGGCCACGGGGGTTATGCAGCCCTGAACCACTATAAATTACACACATATATGGATTTACCACATTTTCCTTATAATCCATCAGCTGCTGCTTGGTCTACAAGTAAACCATAACTGTTCCGGATCAAACAGAACTAAGAATGTTGCACATTGAATAGAACATACAAGGGTGCAGCTACATTTGGTGCAGCAGGCACAGTGGCATCTGAGTCCAGTGCTCTGAGGGCCCATTGAACCCTGACAATGCTGTATTTTATCACTCCAACAGTAGTCAAAGGGGCCATTTCCCTTGATGGTCACCTGGTCAACTTTATAATTGTTGATTTTTGAATGCAGGATTTTAGGAGGGAATACCTTCAGACGGTTATTTATGTCACCAAGGTATTTTTATAACTCTTGCCATAATAAAGGAGCTGCTTTAATTATTGTCGAAGAAGAAAATGACATATTACATATTCAAATATATTTTAAAAGTTGTAGAACGATTTATTCATTGGCTTGAAAATTTTGTTTCAATGCTAACTAAATTACACTTAACTTAGAAGGGCAACTAGAAGTAAGAACACTTCGAAACATTTTTCATTTCTTGTAAGGATTTATGTTTGGAATCTTTTGCAATTGAGACACTTCCATAATGCTAATGAGTCGTAGGGCTTTTTCTTGCCCGAAAAAGCTCTTATCAGAAATGTGAGACACTGAGCTCTAGGTGATAGGCTTTAAAACAAATCATATGTGTGCAAAATAAAAGGGGCACTTCAATGTCAGTGTAAAATCCGCCATCCTTGGGATTTTCCCATAGTCTGGAGTTTGCAATCGAAAAAATCTGCATACCCGTGTTCTAGCAATCAGGAGTTATCATTCATGGCCTCAAATCCAAATATTTCTTCAATAAAGTAAAAATGAGTTGTGCAAATGCTTTTATGAATTGGATGTACCTCATATTAAGCCATTGATTGGGTAGGAAAAAAATTATTAGGGGAGTAAATAGTGGTAATGTAGGACTTCTGGATGTTCTCCCAGACCATAAGTTCTTGTTTCTGTGACATGCGTGAGGGCCTTTCCACAACACTGGACAGGACATGACCACCAGGGTCTTGTTGGACCTGGTCCTCTCTGCATGGCCACCCTAAAACCTTTTGCTTTTTCCTCTACATTTTGATGCATTTGATTTTGTTGGCCTTAGGACTCTGAGTAATTTACCACTGCCAACCAGTGCTAAAGTGATTGTACTCGTCCCTTAAAACATGGCCAAATTGGCATATACTCAACTGGCATATCTAATTTACATGTATGTCTGTTGTAGATTGGTATACCATATACCCAGGGCCTGTAAATTAAATGCTACCAGTGGGCCTGCAGCACTAATTGTTCCACCCACTTAAGAGGCACTTTAAAACATATCTCAGGCCTGCCACTGCAGCCTGAATGCAGGTTTAAACTGCCATGTCAACTTGGCATTATAACCCTCCTGCCAGGCCTAAAACTCCCTTTTTTCACATATAAGTCACCCCTAACGTGAGCCCTAGGTAGCTCATAGGGCAGGGTATTGTGTAACTAAAAAGTTGGACATATACTTTTAAGTTTTACATGTTCTAGTAGTGCAAAACTTCCAAATTTGCTTTTCACTACTGTGGGGCCTACCACTTCCATAGGACAACATTGGGGATTATTTATTACATTCAATAAGTCGTCATTTCTAATTGGGAGCTGGTAGCCGTGTAATGTTTGGTGTCAATGAAATTGTAATGATAAACCCCCTTTGGTGGAAGAGTAAGATTTTTCATTACAATTTTGAAAAGGCCACATTTTAGAAAGTTGGCATTTTCCTGACCTTTTCCCTTTTGTGGCTGTAAACTGTCTTGTTTGTTTGTTTTTATTAAGTCAAAAATTCAACATATCCATTACATACAAAGCAAATGCAAATACAAAAGATGGAGAATTGGGGAGATGATAAAGAAGGGTAACAGAGACTAGGGAGTAGGACCAGCAAAGCATTAACAAAAAAGACCCAGAAGGCTGATGTAACAAGATCATCAACATACCAGTTAAACTTTGCCTATGTCTTCTCAAATTTCCTGAGCGAACAGATACTCCATACTCTAGCCAGAGCCTTTTCCAGATCATGTAGTTGCCATATGGTTGCCCACCACTCCATAGACTGTGAGGGAGCAGCAGAAACCCAAGCTTTGGCAATACAGAGCCTAGCAATGACAATTAATTTGAAAGGCAGACACTGTAACCCAATATTATACTCCATTCTATAGCCTTACATCACCTCTACTGAAGTAAACTGAGTTTCATATCCAAGGGCCATCGAAACCGATTTGGTAACCCTTTTCCTGAACTCAGTGAGGGCAGGACAGGCATAAAACAAATGGACAATGTCGGCTGCTAAATATCCACACTTGAGACAGGTAGCTTCATCTGAGCTGAGATTCACACCCCACTTTATTAGTTTATCCGGCATGTGTTATAGCATACATACTGTCTGCAATTACTGCAGCTTCAGGTTCACAGAATGTACTGACCCCTCCACAGTCTCTAAAGCTCTATGTATCTCTGGGAGGGTCCCCTCGCAAGAGAGAACCCTGCTTCATTTAGCAGCCAGCCAAGGGCTATCAACACTCCTCGGCTCACAAAATCCCTGTCTAATCAGAGATTTCTGGTTGGTTTTAACCACACTCAGCAATATGATGGAGCCTTCCAAATCCACTAAACCATTGCCTGTAGAATTAAAATAACACCTCAACTGCAGATATGTAAAGGAGTGATGATGGGGGAGACTGTATGCGGCTTGCACATCAGCAAAAGAACAGAAGCTATTTATGTTTAAAGTTGCCCCACCATCAGAATACCTTGTCTCGCCCAGACTCTACAGATAGAATCGCAAAGTAGCCTGGGAAAAAACATGGGTTATTCCACAGTGGTGTTTTCTCGTGGATTAGTTCCAATGAGAATTTTATACATATTTTCTTCCAGATGGATACGGTATAACTAACTTGATCGTCATCCTCTTGTAGTAATTAGGGCCTGTACTTTGATATCAGAAACGCTGGTTTTCAGGGCCTAGAACCAAGCCCTAGCCTAGTACCAATGCATCCAAGTCTATTAACGTGAGCAGATTGCACAGTCGGCCAGCAAATGTGGCCAAAAAATCTAACTTGACATCTGAAAGCTGTGGGAACCCCTATCAAATATGGTAACTTAATTTGCCTTACATCACGCCTTGCCCGTTTATAACCCCAGATAAAACTGCTTACAATGCCTTCTAGATTCTTAAAAAATGTATTCTGTACTCATAAGGGAATTGACTGAAAAAGATCCAAAAACGTTGGACGGATATTCATTTTTATAATATTACACCGTCCAACCCATGTGCACAGTTTAATTCCCAGATAGCTAGCTGTATTTACCATTCTGGGGATTGGGTCAGTCGGCTTATGATTCAACAGAAATTGGGTTTTCCGCCTATTTATGGTTGGAAGTCTGACTCCGAAGAGGCAGTTGCATCGCCAGCTCCGCCACACCAGCAAGACTCCTCCCACCATATTACAAGCCGTAATTCAGCTTGGCAGAGTCTCGCTGGCGTGGTGTTCTGGTGATGCAAAACCACCAGGACCCATCCCCTCCCAGATGACCAGCTCGCCAAAAAAGGTAAGTTGATCGTCTGACAAGGTGGAGGGAAGGTGAATGTGTGTGTGTGAGTGCGAGTATGCGGAGGGGGGAGGAGAATGTGAATGTTTGTGTGCGTGTATGTGCCCATGAATGGGGGTGTTTGAGTGTGTGTTTGCAAGTGAATGGGGGTGTATGTCTGCATGTTTTCAAGCGAGTGGGGGGGTGTCTGCATGTATGCGAGTGATTGGGGGTGTGTATCTGTACGTTTGCATGCATGCGTGCGTGAAGGAGTGGGGAGGGAGGGTGTTTGTAAGTGTGTGGACGGGTGAGGGGGTGTCTGCATGTGTGTGACCGCAACGGTGAGCCAGGCGGCGTTGTGGCAGTTTGGCTTCTGCCAAAGCCCACAGCTTGTAATTTGGCAGTCTTCACCGCCGGCCCACTAGGGTTGTAATGAGGGCCTATATAAGTTAGTACCGGGGCTAGCTGGTTGGCCAATACTTTATCATAGATCTTAGCATCAGAGTTGATGAGGGAAATGGGCAGATATGACCCCATGTCTTCCGGTGGCTTACTCTTTTTAGCAAAAGCCATGATTCTAGTCATGTTCCAGGAGTCCAGAGCCTTCCCAAGTTCATCAATACACTGTACCACACTCAGAAAGGAGGGTATTATGATGTCTTCAAATATTGTATAAAACTCAAGTGGAATAGAGCCCTCCCCTGCTGCCTCCCAGAGGGCAGAGCCGTAAGAGCGGCTTTTACTTTCCCTTAAGTAATATCGATCTGCAGAGCTGTTGCCTGGACATCTATAAGTTTAGGCACCCCAGTGCTCTGAACATAAACCATGAGCTCTGATGCATGCACATTTTTAGATTTGCTAAACAGCCCTTGATAAAACAGAGAAAACTGCTGAGGTGTAGACACCTCCATCCAAACCAACACTATGCTCAATCAAACGAATGGCTTTTCCTTCTGAAATCTGATAGGCCAGAACTCGGCTGACCTGCTTCCCAAATTCATAGTGCAGAGTTTTATTTTTTAAATAACTAACCGCCACCTTCTCCTTAAGATTTTCCACCGAGATCTTCGGCTAATGAGCTGTGCCTGTATTGCTTGTTCATCCGAACTTCCAGACGTATGGCAAAGACATGCACTACTTCCAACTGAAGTATTGCCTCGGCAATCTGATTACCCCTATCTTGTTTAATCCTATTTTCCGTATAAATGAACTGCGCCATTATACCCCTAACTTAGGCCTTCATTGTATCCCAAATCATGAGCGGGGAAGAAGTACCCTTATGTGTTAAGAAAAATCCCTCAGAACAAATTACCATCATCTCATAATAGTCAGGGGTGACAAGCAAACGCCTCAAAAATGATAATTTGCACTGTCTCCCACCCACACCGAAAGGTTGATAAATAATAGGATGAAGTTATGGTCCGATTAAACCCTAATACAAACTTTCATGTCAACATCTCCAAGAAACTCCCTTCTAACACAGATCATATCGATCCTGTAATAGTGTCTCTGTGGTGATGAATAATAAGTACAATCCGGTTCGGTAATAAACAGAACCCTTCAGGCATCAATGAGCCGATGCAGCTGGGCTAATTTTAATATAGTTGCCTGAGTCTTAACCATGTGCGGGGAGGAGAGATGATTAGTAGTACCTAAAACATAGTCTATCACACAGTTAAAATGACCCATTAATATCACCTTGCCAGACCATTTCAGTAGGTCCATGCACAGCATATTCAACATTGTATTTGGCCCATATATAGCACAGACCACTACATTTAAACCAGAAATAACAACCTGAGCAATTGCCCACCTGCCTTTGAGGCTGTTTTCAAAACGTTGTGTTCTAAGTTGCTTGACACCAGAATGGGCACCCCTCTAATTGAGATCGTCTGTGATGTGTTTACAATCACCCTATATTTAAGTTGCTTAAGTAGATGGCGATCTTTGTAGGTGATGAAGCAGAAATGAAGGTTTTACATTTATTAGCGCTTAAACGTAGTACTGCAATAATCATGTGTGACTTTAACCGAACTAATAAAGATTGTACGGGGACAAAATGTGCCCTTAGAGTAGTTTGCCAACATTTATAAGCGTGCTTTATATAACGTGATGTATTAGAATTGCACTAATCCGACATAATCGTAAACGTGTGCTATGATTTGCTTGTTTGAAATGCTTTAGCTTAGCATAACTTTAGTGGAGGCTTTGGCCTAGTTGCCTGGTCTCACGGTTTAGATGCTCGTATTTTTTCCAATGTGCTAATAAACGTGTATTTCTGCTTGAAGCTGTACTTTTCCACTGAGATCGTTCACATGCTTATCTTAAAGTTTCGTGCCAGCTTGGCATTTTTCTCTTTGCCCCAAGGTCGATCTGCAGGTGCGGACAATGGAGGCTCTGAAAGTGAGTTAATTGGTATAAAATGTTGCAACTTGCGTACCCATCTCCAAGGATAATGTATGCTTAAGTAAAAGCTTGAGAACTGTCGTTTTTGATTGGATAATTTGAAGTCAACCTATGAACCCTCCAATGGAAGACCCTACTGGATTTGAACTGTTGTCTATTTAAACCAGGTGCATGAGAAGAAAGTAGCCATTGCAGCCATTACAGCCATTACCAGCTCGATACCCGCCATTTTGCAGGACACCGTAGCTATTATGGCCCACCTTGTTGCGACGCCATTTTGAGAGAGACTTTGATGTTTTCTCTAATCGAGAGAAAGAGACTTTAAACGATTCTTGCCCTAGAGACTTTAACTTTGATCCCTTTGCATGAAGTAGTAGTTTTACCTTGCCGCCGTGAGGCAATTGCCCCGTCCACCCCTGCCCCTTTGCCCCGTCCCATGCTGATCGAAACGGTACCTATGCTGATCGAGAAACGGTACCTGTGAGACGAAGACTTCCTTGTATGCTGATCGTAATTGGTAAATATGAAAGGAAATTGTACAATTGCATTGTGTTTCTTTTAGGTAACCAACTGCTGATTTTTTTGACAAGATCCCTAGCTAGGAGTTTTTCCAAATTAATGTTGCTAAATTGTTTTTGCATGAAGTCCCACATGCTGATGCTAATTTGAGGTTAGATGAGGATTCCTTTTGTTGCACGATGCAATTTGAGACCTTGTTATGCTGACTAAATGTATGCAATTAGTTCGTTACAGATCATAGTATTAGTGATTTGCATTGCTATTGTCGAATGCCTTGTTATTCAAATGCTGCATAGATTGCATCTGTTTCGCCGTTATGGACAGCTATTAATGTTCATTTATGTTTATCATTTGGTGTTGAGACACATCTATATTGTGCTAGCTTTGTTAATATAGGGAAATAAATTCACTAACTTTGAATAAACTGGTGTGGTTATTCCTGACTGAAAGGTCAGGGTTCGCCGAAATGTATTCTGGATTAATTGTTAAGTGTTATGTTGATCAGGATATTGCTTATGTTTGTCATTGATTATTGATTTAATGAAATTGACTGATCAAGGGTGTCGAGGGTCCCACTTAGCCAAAAGATTCATCGGCCTAAAGAGCGTCCAAAATACAGGTAAATTATTAGTACGGAACGCTCTATCAGTAGATGGTAGCAGAGGACGGTTTCGCCTTTTGGGACCCCGTACTCTTAAAGTACATGGTGTTGAATTAACGGTTACGCCCTTTGAGACCCCACTCGAGAAGTTGAATTAGATTTTTCTTGGATAAAACTGATTGACAGAATGATGATGGGCTAGGTCCACCGCGACTTTCCCGGGATCTCGGAGCTTGCGAATGAAGAGAATGGAGGTGTGGAATCAGCGTTGGCGGTACTAGTGATGGTATGAGCGAAATTAGGGTTTTGCGCTTGCACAGCTTATTGCCGCAGATTGGGTGAAAAGGTTGCGAGGAATTTTTTTTCTTTTTAGAGGATAGCGGAGGTGCGACTCCGAGTGTAGAAGTAGAGAAGTCGTCGAACTTCATAGAAATAGCGGAGGTGCGACTCCGAGTGTGAGAGTAGGGAAGTCGTCGAACTTCATGTGCGTGTGGCGCTTTGTGCATAAAAAGGTCCACGTGGTTGTTGTTGTTGAGACGGGCCCTGCGAGGTCAAGAGACTCCGGAGTATGTTGTTTTATGTTGTGGTCTGGGCGGTTTAGTAGGTTGATCGGGCGTGGTCAACGAGTTGGTACGTGTGTTAAGGGAGTGAAAGGAACTTCGACTTCGGGCTTTGACAAAATTCTAAGTGCACTAGAATAGATCATTGACAAGTTGAGAGTAGGTCTGCGGGTCAGATTTGCTTGCGAACGTGGGGACCGAGAAAGATGGAATAACTGCCGAGGCTAGTGAAAAATCCCTAAGGTCCTGAAGCGATTGTGCTACCCTTCCTGTGGTAAACCGACAGATCTGTTTTATTTTTTGGTAGCTCGCGATACATGCAAGAAGTTGTTACGAAAAGAGCTGAGTGAAGGAGGACTAGCCGCAAGGCTTTGTCAGCCGCAGAGTGTGTGAGTGTGACGTCACTAGGAGCCGCGCTGGGATAGGTTGGTTGCAGAGAAGGGTCGCGCACGGATTGGACGCAGTCCGTGGGGCTCGATTGGAAGGGGAAAGGCAAGCGAAGAGTATTCCGGGAATTAAAGTCACCTATTGATTACAAACTTTGTGAAATAAAAGACGAGAAAATGAAATTTTTTAAAGCATTAAGGAGTGCGATGAAGGGGGAGTCTTACATTAAAGCGAGCGTAGGAGAAGAGACGCCACCCGAAGGTACACCAGCTTACATTGTAATGGAGGAAAAAGGGGTAGCTCCGTGCCTTTGTCTAAAGCAATGGCACAAGCTGACAGAGAAACATGGGAGCGTAGCGTTCCCGATTCATGGGACATTCAATATAAGGATACTAGAGAATTTGAGATTCACGATGTACGACATGAAGGTACCTCCAAGCCCAGCACAGTTTGAGGCTCTAGCGATTTGGGAACTAATGGCTAGACAGCAGCAGAAAAATAAGTTCGAGACTAGGATAAGGAAGGTAGAAAAGACACTAGCGGACGCTAGGTGGGATAATGCACAGAAGGTGTGGAGGTCAGATGTATTGCAGGGGATAAAATTGTTTCCCGCAATTACTAAGGAAGAAGAGGAGACAGGTAAGAAAGCTACCTGTAAGACAAACAGAAGGTGTTCCAAGGATAGAGAGGACGAGGAAAAGTTGAGAAGAGAAGAGGAGTTAGAGGATGAGGAGTTAATCATGCAATTGCTGAACGACCGTCCACCACCTTATGCAGAGAGTGGACAAGGTCCAAGTACCAGTTCTGCCCCTCCGGCATCGGTACAGAACAGTGAAAGTCAGAGTTCAGGAGCATCATCGGGATCTAAGGACCCGAGTCTACTGTTCACCCCGCAGATACCGCAGGTTAGGAGAATATATCCAGATGTGCCCATGTTGAAACCAGCAGAAAATTATCGGCCGCAGATCCCAGGATACTATAGCAATGACAACAGTGCAGGAATGATTCTAGATCCAACCGTAAGGGGAGTACAGAATGGTCACAACCCGACATTGGCACAAGCCGAATCAACTCAGTTTCTGATGCCTCAAAAGCAGATGCAGGGGGGAAATGCACATGCTCAGATGACGGGGAGTCAGATGGGCATGCCGGCAATGATGACCCATAGTGTGGGAATGAACATGTCTCAGAACATGGGAAATGGACAGAACCCAGATGCGATATCCTACCCATTACTGTAGGTCCACCGGTACCTCTGTACAGTCAGCCTAACTTAGGTATGAGCGGTCAGGGATCAATGCTGCAGAATGGGACCGAAAGGAGGTGCATAGAAAACACTCCAGGGATAACGCCGATAGCGGCTCAGCCAACTGGATCCGGATCCTTGATGGAGTTTAGTCCCATATGTGCTCAGTCAACACTGGTGAGGTCGAGTCCCCCACTGATGATACCGCTGTCATCGAATACTGAAAAGTTGCCGCAACCATCAGTGGCAGTCGATGTGAATGCTACACTGATGGGGTTGAATGCACAACAGCTGACACAGTGGTTCAACAGTCTGAATTCCACACAAAACTCAGCCAGTGGGAAGGGAGAAGACTATCTGAATAGGGTCAGGTTGAACATGGAAGCACAAGAATTGGTGGAAGGGACTATGGGTGTGAATAGGTTGGAGTCCTACTCGGAAGAAGAGCTGAGATATCTATGTCCCAGGATTACGAAAGAAGTGAACAAGGTACATAAAAGTTTGCAAGAAATAGCTGACAAAAACGGGGTTGATATAGACAAGACGAAACACTTGAGCAGGAGCTATAGATTGGATTTTGGGACCACAGATTTTGAACACATGAGGTCAGCAGGCATGAAGGCGCACCTTAGAGAATTGCTGCAGAGTGCACAAGTGTGGAGGTGCTTAGACAAGTGGGAAAGCAGGTGGGTAAAGAGAAAGGAAAAGAGGAGGGACAGTGCTCCAGAGCTCAATGAGAAAAGACCACAGAGTAGCGAGGCAGTAACCATGTTACCAATGAGGGAGACAGCAGGGGGAAAATTAATACATGTACCATGGCACAGAAGCGACATTCAGTCTTTTACGGATGATTTTCCCAAACTGAGAGAGAAACCGATTGAATGGTATCAGCAGACTGACAGGTTTGTGAAGCTTGCAAAATGTCTCTGGGAAGACCTGAACACCCTCTTTGAGATTGTGGTTCCGGCAGATTTGTGGGAGGATTGCAAAAGAGCTGTAGGTTGGCCGACAAGTGAACCTGAGAGAGACAGGGAGACGGGTGCACCATCACCTATGGTGATGAGCCTGTACTATAAGGTGATTGAGCATTTGAAGACGAAGGTTGCCGCGAAAAATGTGGATTGGCAGAAGATCGATCGAACTGCCCAAGAGGCTAAAGAGTCGATTCATAGTTACTATGAGAGGTTGTTGAAGGCGTTCAAAAACTACAGCGGCACGGAAACAATAGAGGCGAAGGATATGCTTCATTTTGTGTTCAGATTTGTGGAAGGGCTGAGACCAGAGATAAGTCAGATGATAAAGTCGCATTTGATTTGTTGGCAGTCGAAACCTATTGATGAGGTGTTGAATTATGCGAAATACTGTAGCGACGAAATTGAAGTGAAACAGAAAAGGTTGAAGGAGAAAGTGATGATGATGCAACTTAAAGCAGCCCAGACAGGTCTGCAAGGTTTGCAAGGGATGCAAGGGTTCCAACAGCAGGTACCGCAACCGCAGCCGCAGTTGCAGGGAAACATGGCGTTTCAGCCACAGACGAGAGGCAGAGGCAGAGGAGGTTTTGTGAATAATGGTCCGGATTTGAACACTGTTGTGAATGGTGTGCAGGCAATGAAGAAGGTGATGCCGTGTCACGTGTGCGGAATTGTCGGACATTGGAAACGCAAGTGCCCGATGGTGGTGCAGGAAAGTACAGATGTTGGTCAGCAAAACAATGATGTCAATGCATTTCAGACAATGAGGGGACCGAAAATGAGAGGTCCAAACCCAAATTTTCAGACCGTAAATCAGTTGCAGGGATTACAACCTATGCAGCCGCAGCAGATGCAGATGCCTCGTATGCAGATGATGCAAATGCAGCCAATGCAACAGCAGTTACCCATGGTACCTAATCAGCAAATGCAAATACCTTTGGCACCAATGAGTCAGCAGCAAGTGATGGTTCCTCCACAGGTCTCGGGTCAGGTAATGAGTACAAATGGCACCGTACAACAGTTTCCACTACACAGTGAGAGTGGAATAAACAATGTATGGGAGAGTGAAAGTTCAGAAGAAGAAGGAGATTGTGTGCTTGCAGCATCTTTGGAAGTTGATCAAAAGGGTCCGTACGCAGAGGGAAGAGTAATGGGTCATCGTGTCTCATTCTTGGTTGACACAGGAGCGACACGTTCAACTGTTAAGAGCAGTGAAGTACCAAATTTGCCACTCTCAGGGAGAACAGTTCAAGTGGTGGGAGTAGCAAACAGGCACCTGACGAACCCGATAACAGATCCGGTACCAGTCAGCATCGGTAACTATCAAGGGGTACATCAGTTTGTGGTATGTGACTCAAGCCCGATAGCACTGTTAGGGAGAGACTTGTTGTGCAAATTGGGTTGTTCGATTATGTGTTCGAACGAGGGAATACAAATTCAGACGAGCAGTGATGGGGAAGAAGAGGACAGTGTAGAGGGGGACGAGATGGAAACTGTCGATGAAGAGTATCCTCTGATTTGTCTTTTCCCGATGATAACTGAAGAGGATATTCCAGCTGAATTACGGGAAACAGTCGGAAAGGAAGTGTGGGATATGACAGGGAAAGAGGTGGGATTGATGAAAGGAGTGGAACCAGTGAAAGTGATTGTAAAGCCCAATGCAACCTTTCCCCAGACCCCACAATACCACATGGCACAAGACACCCTCATGAAAGTTGCCCAACTTATTGACGAATTTGTAAAACAGGGGGTACTGAAAGAAGTGTTAAGCAGTCCATGTAATTCACCAATAATGGGACTAATAAAGCCAAGTGGAAAGGTCTGACTAGTGCAGGACTTGAGGAAAATAAATGACATCATAGTCAAGTGTTGCCCTGTCGTACCAAATCCAGCTGTGATAATGTTTCAAGTCCCTTGCGATGCCGAGTGGTTCTCAGTCATCGACTTGTCACAAGCATTCTTTTCTGTGCCTCTTCATGAGGACAGCCAATTCCTCTTTTGTTTCAAATTCCTAGACAGAGTGTACAGTTGGTGTCGAATTCCTCAAGGGTTCTCTGAGTCACCGTCCATCTTCAATCAGATTCTAAAGAAAGATTTGGAAGCATTAGAATTGCCATTCGAGTCAACCCTAGTACAGTACATCGATGACTTACTGATTGCATCAAAGACAGAAAGTGGCTGCACAGCCGACACCATTGCTCTGTTGAACCATTTGGGAAGGAATGGACACAAGGTGTCTCCTTCCAAATTGCAGTTCTGTCAGAAGAAAGTGAAATACTTGGGTCACCAGATAGAGAAAGGGTCACGGAGAATAATGAAGGAAAGAATAACGAGTGTACTTCAAATGAGTCCACCCAAGACAAGGAGGGAGGTGAGGAAGTTTTTGGGAATGGTGGGCTACTGTCACCAGTGGATTCCCAACTTCTCAACTCTAGCAAAGCCTTTACTGAAACTGACCCAGAAGGATGCATTGGATCAAATTGAGCTGAAAGGAGATGAGATGGATGCTTTTATTGAATTGAAAGAATGCGTGTGCAGGGCTCCAGCTTTAGATATGCCTGATTACACAAAGCCTTTCACATTGTTTTGTCATGAACGTGATGCATGTTCTCTGTCTGTCTTGACCCAAGCCCATGGTGGCGTAAACAGACCAGTAGCATATTTTTCAGCTACTTTGGATCCGGTCGCAGCAGCACTTCCAGGGTGTTTGCGCGCCGTAGCAGCAGTTGGTATCAGCCTCACTCAGAGTGAAGGAATAGTGATGGGACACCCAGTAACAGTCATGGTCCCTCACTCAGTTGAGATACTTTTGACCCGCTCCCGAACGCAACACATGACTGGAGCAAGACTCACAAGGTATGAAACGGTAATTCTGGGCTCACCGAACGTGCAGCTGAAAAGGTGCACTACGTTGAATCCAGCAACCTTGCTTCCTGGTGAAAATGCTGAAATTGAGAACGCTGAAGACGTCGAGCATGACTGCCTTCAGGTGACTGAATTTTGCACAAAACCTCGACCTGACATTAAGGATACTAAGCTTGATGAAAATGACCAAATTGTTTTTGTTGATGGTTCATGTCTAAGAGATGGGATGGGAATTTTGAAAGCAGGATATGCTGTATGTACTGTAACAGGTGTCTTGGAAGCGGGCTGGCTTCAAGGAGTCTATTCTGCACAAGTAGCAGAACTTGTAGCCCTTACAAGAGCATGTCAACTGTCTGCATTGATGAAAGTCACCATTTACACTGATAGTCAGTACGGGTTTGGGATTGTGCACGACTTTGGCCAACTATGGTCACAGAGAGGTTTCCTGACTTCTTCAGGATCCCCAGTGAAAAACGGGGAGAGAATAAGGGAATTGTTACACGCCATTCAAATGCCAGCCGAAGTTGCAGTGGTAAAGTGTAGTGCTCATACAAAAGGACAGGATTATGTTTCTCTGGGAAATGCATATGCGGATCAAGTTGCAAGATTTTGTGCCTTGAATTGTATATTACTCAGAGATGAATGGAATTCAATAAATGAACCAGAACTCAAACCAGCTGAAGCATTTGCCTTGAAAGTTGTAGATACAATAGATGAATTAAAAGCACTACAGAATAACGTCAGGGAGGATGAAAAAGATTCCTGGATTAAATCACAATGTATAAAGAGACCAGACGAGTTATGGGTTTCAAATGAGGGAAAATTTGTTTTGCCAAACAGTCTCTTATCACAGCTTGCGCGGTTCTATCATGGGCAAGCTCACCTAGGGAGAGATGCCATGATAAGATTGTTCAAAACTGATTGGTTTAACCCCAGATTTCGTCAAGCTGCAGAAGCAGTTTGCCATCGATGTGTCACTTGCCAGCAGATGAACCCAGGAAAGGGAACAGTTGTGAACGCGAGCCACATTGGTAGAGCAAGTGGCCCGTTTAGTCGAATGCAGATGGACTTCATTGAGATGCCTGTGCATGGAGGTCTGAAGTATGTGTTGGTGATTGTGTGCATTTTTAGTCACTGGATTGAGGCATACCCCACACGTAGAAATGACAGCCTTACAGTTGCAAAGCTATTGTTGAGAGAGTTGATACCACGTTTCGGATTCCCGATCTCTTTAGAATCAGATAGGGGAAGTCACTTCAATAACGAGGTGATAAAGTTACTTTGCGAAGCGCTGAACATTGAGCAAAAACTGCATTGTAGCTATCGCCCTGAAGCATCAGGACTGGTGGAGCAGATGAATGGTACACTGAAATCAAGAATGGCGAAAATATGTGCATCGACAAATTTGAAATGGCCTGACGCATTGCCCTTGGTGCTAATGTCAATGAGAAACACCCCTGATAGAAAGACTGGATTGTCCCCGCACGAAATTCTCATGGGCAGGGCCATGAGACTTCCTGCAGTTCCCGCAAACGCGCTTTTGAATATTACAGATGATATGGTGTTAGACTACTGCAAAGGTCTGGCTGACGTGGTCCGCTCTTTCTCTCACCAGGTGGAAGCAACCACCTTGCCACCGATCCAAGGTCCAGGACACGCACTGAAAGCAGGTGACTGGGTCGTGGTAAAGAAGCACGTGAGGAAGTCGTGTCTGGAACCCCGTTGGAAAGGCCCTTTCCAAGTGATCCTGACGACAACTACCGCTGTGAAGTGTGCAGGAGTTCCCAACTGGATTCACGCCAGTCACACAAAGAAAGTGTTGTGTCCCACAGATGAGGAAGTTGAAGCGCTGAAACTGCCAGTGCCTGATAAAACAGTGCTGAGTGCTGAGGCAGAACAAAACCGAACTGAAAGCGAACAGGCAGAAACAGGAGAGAGAGAGAGATATTCCTGGAGGACGAAGAGACCAACTCACTTGGGGAAGACCAAGGAGAAAGTTCAGACAGCGACGAAGCAGCTGAAGGTGACAAAGAACCTGAAGCAGCTGAGGGTAGCAAAGAGCCTGAAGCAGCTGAAGGTGACAAAGAACCTGAAGCAGCTGAAAGTGATACAGAGCCTGACGAAAGTAACGGTGACGAAGGGCTCGAAAAAGGTGAAAAAACAGGAGAGCCTGATCAGAGGAGGGCTTTCCCAGAAGCAGACGATACAGAAAAAGGGAAAGAGAACGTGATCGATTCCCCAGAAGGAGGGGACAAGGCAGGACAGAACGAAAAGGTTCAAACTTCCACAGAAAAGGTCGCAGGTCCATCAAATGGACATGGTGCAAAGAGGAGACTAAGTATATCACCAGTAAAACAAAGGACTGAAGAAAGTTTGAACGACGGAGAAAGGACAAAAGTGAAAGAGAAAAGAAAGGAAGTGTCTGTCGTGGTACCATCCTCAAGTGAAGGAAAAGACTTGGCCAAAGAGGAAAGTACCAGTGAGGCAGAATCGAAAAGAGAAGCAAAATTGAAAAGGAAAAGGATACCGAATAGGAGATATTCCGGTCCAGAATGGGCATATGCAGTCAATGACGATTGGACTGATGAGTTTGTATCTCTAAGCCTCGAGAACGAAGAAGAAGAGATACCAATAGAAAAGAAAAGTTTTATGGACTCTGTTGATTGAAAGGGTAATAAATGACATCGCTTGCTACAATATAACGTGAAACAAACAACCAGCTGAGACATTGCTAAACCAGATGAGACATTTGCTAAACCGATAAAAGACTGAATTATTGCCGAATTGAGACAAATGCTGCTAACCGATAAGTGACTGGCCTCTTGAAGAAAACTGTGTGAACATTGCGCTCGTTCAGCTTTGTAACTGAATTGCTAAATAAGTTTCTTTATAGGTGCTTCTAGCTCTCTGATTCTATACAGATCATGACGCAAAACAGTAGAAAGAAATATTGTAAATATGCGTGTATAGGCTTGATAATTGCATGTGTACTAATAATAATGGCAATAGTGCTTGCAATGCATGGTAAGGGTGAGAATGAGAAAATTGACGCTTCTACTTTTGCTCCTGTTACTGTCACTGAACTAACCGCATTGAAAAGACTAGAATTAGATGAGAGACACTTGCATGATAAGAAAGAGCTTTCGTATAATGTTTTCTATCGCTTATTAACAGAATATGTTGAGACTATGGATGCGAAAGATTGTTATGTGTGTACACAGATACCGACATCAGTAAAGGAAGGGGTGACATATCACCACATGCCTCTTACATACGGGATTACATGTAGTATAGTAATGTCTAGATTTTATGGTCAAACTAACATACAGTATTTTTACTCGAATTATGATGTTACCTTTGCATATGTTCCTATAATAGCGCAGCTAAGCCAAATTGCTAAAGATTGGGATGCTAAAATAATGAGGGAATTTTTCGAGCCAATGCTACCTTTTGAAACGGCTCACGCTCATAGGGAAAACCTTACCTGCTCGCTCTCTGCAGTAGAAATAAGCTTTTTAGATCGTACAGATGATAGAAGGGCACAAATGAATGCGAAATTAGAAAAAGAGCTACATAAGAGGGCTTCAGTAGATAATTATGATTTTGCTGCAATAAAGACACAAGGGAGAATAGCTTTAGATGCTTGGCATGTAGGGAAATTCTGTATATATCGAGGTGAATCTTATTATGACAACATTTTTGTAGGAGCGAGTGAGTGTAAACATACGTTTATCTTTAAGGCCAAATGGACATTCATGATGAACGGACTTGACCCTGTCATTCCAGGTGTATATTACATTTGTGGGTATAATGCCTATTATCGTCTTCCAAAAGGGTGGTGGGGGAGATGTTATTTGGGTATAGTGTTCCCAAAGGTTTATCAACTGGATGACCTATCGATGATTTCAAAGACATCTGGATCCCATCGTATCCAGAAAAGAGAGACCGCAGCTGCTGTGGTAGGAGATATATTTGGAGCCATGATTCCTTCATTGGGAGTTGTGTTGAATTCCATCAAAATAAGAAAGTTGCCTACTATAGTGGATAACATGTTGACAAAGTTTTCAGGTGCTATAATCCTGATAGATGCTGAACTTGCAGCGGAAAGAGCTATGACTCTTCAAAATAGGCTTGCTTTAGACATTCTTTTAGCAAAGGATGGCGGCGTTTGCAAAATGCTTGGTGCACGACACTGTTGTACGTATATTCCCGATAACAGTGTGAAAATTAAAACTATGCTTGCTAATCTAACAAAAGAGAGTGCAGATTTGAAGGAATTGAAAGAACCAGGAGTGTGGGAGAAGGTTGGAAAAGGACTTGCTTCAGTGGGAAATTGGATTGGTGGAATTTGGAATGGAATATTACTAAAAATAATACAGGGAATATTAATTGTACTGATTTGCATATTTGGAATTTGGGGAATAAAAAGGGGAATAATAATGATTATGGAAAGAATTAAAAGAAGGAAGGAAGAGAAAATGATTAAAAGAATGGCAGAAGAATACAAAGCGAAAACTAGGGGAATTAAAAGGAAAAGAGAACTGACAGAATTTTAATGGAATAAAATTTGTGGAAATAGTTTGTGTGATGACAAGTAGTCATCAGAGGAGGGATTGATGAAGCAGAAATGAAGGTTTTACATTTATTAGCGCTTAAACGTAGTACTGGAATAATCATGTGTGACTTTAACCGAACTAATAAAGATTGTACGGGGACAAAATGTGCCCTTAGAGTAGTTTGCCAACATTTATAAGCGTGCTTTATATAACGTGATGTATTAGAATTGCACTAATCCGACATAATCGTAAACGTGTGCTATGATTTGCTTGTTTGAAATGCTTTAGCTTAGCATAACTTTAGTGGAAGCTTTGGCCTAGTTGCCTGGTCTCACAGTTTAGATGCTCGTATTTTTTCCAATGTGCTAATAAACGTGTATTTCTGCTTGAAGCTGTACTTTTCCACTGAGATCGTTCACATGCTTATCTTAAAGTTTCGTGCCAGCTTGGCATTTTTCTCTGTGCTCCAAGGTCGATCTGCAGGTGCGGACAATGTAGGCTCTGAAAGTGAGTTAATTGGTATAAAATGTTGCAACTTGCGTACCCATCTCCAAGGATAATGTATGCTTAAGTAAAAGCTTGAGAACTGTCGTTTTTGATTGGATAATTTGAAGTCAACCTATGAACCCTCCAATGGAAGACCCTACTGGATTTGAACTGTTGTCTATTTAAACCAGGTGCATGAGAAGAAAGTAGCCATTGCAGCCATTACAGCCATTACCAGCTCGATACCCGCCATTTTGCAGGACACCGTAGCTATTATGGCCCACCTTGCTGCGACGCCATTTTGAGAGAGACTTTGATGTTTTCTCTAATCGAGAGAAAGAGACTTTAAACGATTCTTGCCCTAGAGACTTTAACTTTGATCCCTTTGCATGAAGTAGTAGTTTTACCTTGCCGCCGTGAGGCAATTGCCCCGTCCACCCCTGCCCCTTTGCCCCGTCCCATGCTGATCGAAACGGTACCTATGCTGATCGAGAAACGGTACCTGTGAGACGAAGACTTCCTTGTATGCTGATCGTAATTGGTAAATATGAAAGGAAATTGTACAATTGCATTGTGTTTCTTTTAGGTAACCAACTGCTGATTTTTTTGACAAGATCCCTAGCTAGGAGTTTTTCCAAATTAATGTTGCTAAATTGTTTTTGCATGAAGTCCCACATGCTGATGCTAATTTGAGGTTAGATGAGGATTCCTTTTGTTGCACGATGCAATTTGAGACCTTGTTATGCTGACTAAATGTATGCAATTAGTTCGTTACAGATCATAGTATTAGTGATTTGCATTGCTATTATCGAATGCCTTGTTATTCAAATGCTGCATAGATTGCATCTGTTTCGCCGTTATGGACAGCTATTAATGTTCATTTATGTTTATCATTTGGTGTTGAGACACATTTGTATTGTGCTAGCTTTGTTAATATAGGGAAATAAATTCACTAACTTTGAATAAACTGGTGTGGTTATTCCTGACTGAAAGGTCAGGGTTCGCCGAAATGTATTCTGGATTAATTGTTAAGTGTTATGTTGATCAAGGTATTGCTTATGTTCGTTATTGATTATTGATTTAATGAAATTGACTGATCAAGGGTGTCGAGGGTCCCACTTAGCCAAAAGATTCATCGGCCTAAAGAGCGTCCAAAATACAGGTAAATTATTAGTACGGAACGCTCTATCATAGGTTATAGGCATCTCGGTTAGTGAAATTAAATGAGGACTGTACATTCTAATCTCTTCATGCACCAGTTGACGTTTGAGGAATGAGTTTAAGCCGGAAACATTCAGGCAGATCCTTTTTAGTCTACCCATTGTTGTTTAAGCAGAAACATCGGGAGTAACCTCCCAGATACCACAGCATTGTGCACATGTACACATGTACACCTCCAACCTCCAAACAGTTCTTATTCCATCGCAACTGATTTATCTGACTATTTTCTTCCATTGTTCCCCCTACCTACCAAATGCAAAGGCTTTATTTGAATTCCTTAGAGAAAGATAAACTCCCTTCTCACAATCACCCACTGCCCATCCCTATCCCCACCCCAATCCCTATTCCTGGTAAGGGGAATCTTCCCCACCCTCAAGATGTTAATGACCATATCAGCCATGTCAAGCCAAATCAAATATACACCGAGTATATGTAGATCCAAAAAACAGAAAGGAAGCCAGCTCAAAATAGAGAGAAGTAGTGTAAATAAAAAAGCATATGTGCCAACCCGATCCCAAACCCCAACACAATTTGTCCAAGAAGATGCTCTTACGCCTGATCAGTTGCTGCCATTAGTTCTAGTTGAAAGACTTCAAAAAATGTAAATGATGTTGTCACTTCGCTGCCCCATTAAGATTGCTGAAAACCAATGCAGCGTCTTGTTCCCGAGAAGCACATCTGAGTCTTCCCATTGTGGAAACATTAAAGTTGTGGTGACTCCTGTAAAAAGACCTGTGCCCCCATGACTTTTAATGGGTCCATCGTTTGTCCATTGTTGACATACAGAGTTCAGAACGTACAAAGATTGACAAGTCCCCCACTGCCACTGGTGCTGCTGGCCAAGCCTTCATCGCAATCGTCTGTCTCAATAGAAAATTACCAATAAATATTAAAATGGGACGGGCGCACGGGAGCAAACACAACAGTGTTTTATTTCTGACCTGGTATAGAGGCGAATGATGCGCCCATTGTATCTGTGAGTCCATGTCCCAGTCCCTAAGGTCGAGGAAAACCTTCCCAATAAGCTGCACTGTTTACTGACGGGGATCTCCCCCCTTCATGGCTTCTGGTATGTGGAACATCAGTAGATTGTTCCACCTTTGGTGGTTTTCCAAATCCTTATATTTTGATGTTGCTAATGCCAAGTGTCTATCATGCAGCTCGATCGACTTAACTGTTGCGATTCCCACCACCTCTGCGCCAGCGACCCTCTGCTACAGCTCGGCAACGTCTGTAGTCAGGGTAAATTTATTGCTTCTGACCTCTGCTATGGACTGTCGGATAGCTATATTGTCGGCTCTAACTTGAGCGTAGTGTTGCAGTGCCTCAACCAGCTGTATTTGTAATAGCTGCAGAATTGCACAGAGGGTAGGTTTCTGAATATCATTCATGCCCGAAATACCATCCGATACCCCTGAGACCTAAGTGCTAGCACCGTGGTCCACCCCTAAATAGTAGAGTCACCATCAGAGAATGAGCTTGTACTTGAACAGGGTAGGGCTAGAACTGCATGCTGTGCCACCTCCCTTTATCGACTGTGCATCCACACTGGTTACTGATGGACATAGAGCTGCAGAGCTTACTCCAGATTTAGTCATTGCCCAACTCCGCAGTGTACTATCCCGAACTATGCTTTTGAGAGGTTGTTTCTTAGTCCGCAAATCCAGGGGCGGCGGGCCTTATTTTGCCTAAATCCATTCATACCCCACTGGTGCTCTTCATACTACTGCGACTGCCACTATGTCTGCTTGAAGGCTGCTGTTTCTCTCCCCCAGATGCCTGGGCAGCCTCTTGGACAGTGCCCCCCAGTAGAGTAACATCAGAAATACTGTCTGTTTCAGCGGGGGTATTTGAACTTGTGGGCGCAGACCGATTGCAGCAAGCATGAGTTGCACCCTGAGTGGCATGAGTGGTGTCCTGAGTGGCATCCTTGGGGTGCATCAGTAGAGTAACATCACCAGCGGATCTTAGGTTAGGCTCGCCCAAAATCTTAACATGGTCTGTTGGCCAGAGCCCCTCCAAGCCACCTCCAGCAGATATGCTGAGGGAAATTGGAGTACTCACAGTGCTGCCATCCAAACTCTGAGGTAATGCAATAGCTGCTCCCAAATATGTTTCCGCTGCTGGTTTCTTGTGCATGGAGACTGAAGACTCATGAGAAATAAAAGGACTGCTACAATGTTGCAGAGGGGATTTCCTGCATGTTTCTGTTACAGTGTTGCTTCCGGAGGTGCTGCAACAGTAAGTAAAGGCAGTGAGACAGTAGAGGAGAGCCTTGTTAATCTCATAGCTGGAACTGCCATCATTAACACATTTGCCAAGTGTTAGAAATGGGGTCTTTGGGAGTCAGGTTACCCTCAGTCCAAGCAAGGATCCTCACTCTAGTCAGGGTAAATCACACACAATCCAAATTATCCTGTCCCCACTCTCTGGTAGCTTGGAACTGAGCCGACAGGCTTAACTTAGAAAGCAATGTGTAAAGTTTTTGCACAATACATCATGCAATAACACATAGCACCACAAAAATACACCACACAGTGTTTAGAAAAAGATATAATATTTATCTGGTTAAATGCAGGTCAAAACGATTAAGATTTGATACGTACAAGTGAAAATATCACTTCAGAGAATGATAAAAAGAGTCTTTAGGCTTTAAAAACCAACAAGTGTCTCTTGCAAGCACAAAGTACCTGGTTTCTGCCTAATTCTCCGCAAGGGACTGCAGAGGAGGAGATGCGTGGAAAATGGGGAGGTGTGTGTCGGTTTCTCTGGGTGCACACAGACGATGCGTTGATAATTTTTCATGCAGGGAAGGCTTTGCGTTGATTTCCGGTGCGCAGACTTGGATCCTCTTTGGGTTGTGGGGTTTTCGGATGCCCCGGGGACCATGCAGAGAAATCCTGGGCGTGGAAGACGAAGTCACAGGAGCTGGGTCGATCCGGTGGGTGAAACGTGGAAATGTCTGTCACACGGTAGGCACTGCATCGATTCCTCTTGCAGGAAGTCAGGCTGCGTTGTTCCAGTTTGACTTTCGTTGATCCAGTGGGCAGTACGTCGAAGTTCCGACCGCAACGCTAGTGCTGCGTCGATCTCCTCTCAGGGAGCCGGGCTGCGTCGTTCTGGTTCGGCGTGCATGATTATCTTACCACGATGCAGGCTGTGCATTGAATTTTTGCCACACAATGAGTTCTTTGCAGAATGAAGTCTTTTTGGTCCTGAGACTTCAAGGAACAGGAGGCAAACTCTATCAAAGCCCTTGGAAAGCACTTCTCAACAGAGCCAGAGGGCAGCCAGGCAGCAGGGCAATAGCAGGGCAGCAGTCCTTTGCAGAAAAGCAGTTAGGTGAGCCCTTTGGGCAGCAAGGCTGTTCCTCTTGGTAGATTGCAGGTTCTGGTTCAGAGTTTCTTCACCAGTGGTATCTTGTCCAGAGGTGTCTGAGGTGGTAGGGTCAGAGGCCCAATTTAAATACCCAAATGTCCCTATGAAGTGGGGGAGACTTCAAAGAGTGTCTTAAAAGTGCACCAGGTCCCCTTTCAGTTCCATCCTGTCTGCCAGGGTCCAAGTAGGGGGGTTCACAGTACATTGTGTGAGGGCAGGCACTGTCCTTTCAAATGTAAGTGTCAGGCCCTCTACCCTCCCGGCCCATGAAGACCCATTCAGTAAGCAGATGTGTGCAGGTGTGACTGAGTATCCTGTGTTTGGGGTTGTCTGAGTGAAATGCACAAGGGAACTGTCAAGTAACCTAGCCAGACGTGGATAGTAAGGCGCAGAAGGATTTAAGTGCAGAGAAATGCTCACTTTCTAAAAGTGGCATTTCTAAAATAGTAATATTAAATCCAACCTCAGCAGTCAGCAGGGTTTTGTATTACTATTTTGGCCATACTAAATATGACCTTGTTACTCCTTTCAGATCAGAATCTACCACTCAAACAGTATATGAGGGTATCCCTAATGTTAGCCTATGAAAGGAGCAGGCCTCACAGCAGTGGAAAAACGATTTTAGGAGTTTCACACTACCAGGACATATAAACTGCACAGGTATGTCCTGCCTTTTATCTACATAGCACCCTGCCCTAGGGGTTACCTAGGGCCTACCTTAGGGATGACTTATATGTAGGAAAAGGGGAGTTTAAGGCTTGCCAAGTACTTTTAAATGGCAAGTTGAAGTGGCAGTGAAACTGCACACACAGGCCTTGCAATGGCAGGCCTGAGGCATGGTTAAGAGGCTACTTAGGTGGGTGGCACAATAAGTGCTGCAGGCCCACCAGTAGCATTTAATCTACAGACCCTGGGCACATGTAGTACACTTTACTGGGGTCTTTCAAGTAGATTAAATAAGCCAAATTGGTATGAACCAATGTCACCATGTTGCAAGGGAGAGAACATATGCACTTTAGCACTGGTTAGCATGGGTAAAGTGCGCAGAGTCCTAAAACCAGCTAAAATAGTGGAGGGAGGCAGGCAAAAAAGTTAGGGGTGACCACCCTAAGGCTGTCAGGTCTAACACCAAGGAAATATCTTCCGCAGCCATGCGAGGATCCCCCCGGTCAATTGGTGGAAAGCGGGCTAGCTGCTGCGCAAGATCCCAGCAATTCGAGAATAGGCTGCCCATCCCGAGGCTCGATTGTCCACTTGATGATCTGCACCATCCAACTGTCACATGCATGTCCCGTATTCCGCCGTTGTGAGCCGGTTTGACTCAGGGTGGGTTGGTGTGATGCTGAGCATCCCGTGCCCTCTTCGGAAAGCACTTGTGCGCTTTGGCACCATGGTGCTTTGCTGTCTCTGCCAGTAACGTAATATCCCAACCACCAACCAGGTGGAGCCGCGGACTAATGCAAGGCAGCTCAGCTGACTCCAACCGCATAGATGTCACATAGGTAAGTCTTTCAGTTCGGTTCATTTTGTATGTCCAGGACCTTTTTTACTGCAGCAGATCCACAATCTAATGCAAGTATCTGGGGTAACCAAAAGTAAAGCTTCTACAGCAAGAGCTTCCCGGATTTCACCAGGTGGCTACTTTGAGGTCAGAATGCGATCAGGGGACTATCAGGGAAAAGCTGATCCCAGCGGCGGCATCAATGTCCCCCTCTATACTAACATCTCATTTTTAATAGAGATTATGTGTGCCGAAATGGGCCAACTGATGGCAGGATTGAGGAAGCTGAGAATAGCCCTACTTGCAACTGAATAGCCCGTGCTCTGCCTTCACAGATAGGGCCTAACGATCCAACAATGCTTCTGAAGCCAGTATGGAGCCAGGGAAGGAGAGGCAGGAGACTGCATGCCCTTCAAAGAGAGTATCTAGAAGCTTCTCCCACCTTCCAGAACCAGGGAACCTTGGTATAGAAAGTGGGCCTCAGACACCAAGGCCCTCATTACGAGTGTAGCGGTCGGACCGCCGCAGACATGGTGGTCCGAGCGCCCCTTTATGTTTATGGGGGAGCCACCGCGGTCAAACTGCCGACACCACCAGGCTGCTGCCAGCCTGCAGCCTGGCGGTCCCGGCGGTTGTAATCTGCCAGGGCAGCGATGCAAGCAGTGCTGCCCTGGGGATTACGAGTCCCCATCTGCCATCCTTTCCATGGTGGTAATTACCGGTCTGGAAAGGCTGGCGGAATGGGAGTGTTGGGGGCTCCCATGAACAGCCCCATCGCACATTTCACTGCCCAAATTACAGGCAGTGAAATGCGCGATGGGTGCTGTCCCACCAGACGCACCACAACATTGCCGACGGCTCAATGTTGCGGTGAGTGTTTCGCTGGGCCAGTGGGCGAAAACACTGTTTTCGCCTGCTGGCCCAGTTGAATACTCCTAATATGGTGGGCAAAACACCTCTAGGACTGATGGTCTTTTGCCTGCAGCAGCTTCGGGGGTCCTAGAAAAAGACCGCCAAAGTCGTAATGAGGCCCCAAATCTTGAGTACACTTCTGGCCTGTGGATACTCTGCCAGGAAGAAGAACTGCTGTGCTGCTAAATGGACTGCTACTCTGCTCAACTGCTAACCTGCGGCTGCCTTGCTGAATTGCTGCCTTTCTGTTCTGCTGCCTTCTTGCCTGGAGTAGAAGGACTGGACTTGCACCTTCAACTTGAACCCAGGGCTACCAGAGTGACTCCAAGATCTAGTTTGCCGGCCTTTTTATCTGAGCCTCAGGGACATCAAAGGCACCCTAACATCCTGCACCAGCACCTGGCCAAGATGAAGAAAGTTCCTGACCCCCAAGCGGTGCCCCTCAGGTCCTGGACTGTTGGACACTTACGGAGTCATTTTGAGTTTGCCAGATGGAAAAGGCCATCTGCCCAACTCCTACAGTTAGGTTACTGCCTGTGTGATCCCTTCCCGGGGGCCCCATTAAGAGTTTCCCACTGAGTCACCGGGCGGAAATAGAGTTTCAGCCCGCTGGTCCAGCGGGAAACAGCCTACAACATTGACTCCAGCTCATAATAGAGTCAGCGGCAATGATGTAATGTGTAGGGTGCAGCAGCACCTGTCACGAATTGAGACAGGGTTGGCTGGGAGGCTCCTGCACTGCCCATGCCAATTGTATGGGCAGTGCCGGGGCTTCCTTGGAGCACCCTTCACCTCGTCTCTGCGAGTCTTTACATGGCCGGGCTACTGCCATGTAATTGCTGGCGGAGAGGTGACTCATAATCCCCAGAGCAGTGCTGCTTGCAGTGCTGCCCTGGCAGATTAGGACCGCCAGCACCTCCAGCCCCTCCAGTGGAGGAGAAGTGGCAGTGCTGGCGGTCCAAACATGGCGCAACCGCTACTGATTCAATTTTAGTTTTTTGGGTGTCAAATAACTTATTAAACATTACTCTTTTTTTCGAAATTGGTGTGGGATTTCTCTTGTGTTGTGTTCTCATTTTATTACTGTTTGTGTGCTGCATAAATACTGCACACATTGCCTCTAAATTAAGCATGACTGCTTTTTGTGCTAGGCTACCCAGGGTGAAGCAATTTTTGTGGTTCACCTTGCAAGGGATTGTGGCTGTTGCTCGACCAGGGCTCACACACATCAATCAATAACTAAATTTCTCACAGGACCGTATTACATTACATGACACATAGGGCCTGATTCTAATGTTGGCGGGCGGCGGGAGCCGCCCGCCAAGCTACCGCCGCTGAATGACCGCACCGCGGTCAAAAGACCGCGGCGGCCATTTAGACATTTACTCTGGGCCGGCGGGCGCTCTCCAAAAGAGCGCCCGCCGGCCCAGAGGAAATGCCCCTGCAACGAGGACGCCGGTTCAGAATTGAGCCGGCGGAGTTGCAGGGGTGCGACGGGTGCAGTTTGCACCCGTCGCGTCTTTCAGTGTCTGCTTAGCAGACACTGAAATACTTTGCGGGGCCCCCAGGGGCCCCGCGGCACCCCCTACCGCCATCCTGTTCCTGGCGGGCGAACCGCCAGGAACAGGATGGCGGTAGGGGGTGTCAGAATCCCCCATGCCGGCGCAGCAAGCTGCGCCGCCATGGGGGATTCAAAGGGCAGCGGTAAACCGGCGGGAGACCGCCGGTTTGCCTCTTCTGACCGCGGCCGAAGCGCCACGGTCAGAATGCCCTGCGGGGCACCGCCGGCCTGTCGGCGGTGCTCCCGCCGACCCTGGCCCCGGCGGTCTTAGACCGCCGGGGTCAGAATGACCCCCATAGTCTTAACTTGTGCAGTGCAGGGGCACCCGTTGTAACCTGGTTTTGTGTGCCATATTATAAAAATAAAATATGCAGTCCCAAGAGCAGATGTGATGCTGCATCTACACTGGGAACAATTTTTAATTGAAAGTTCATAAGTGGTGTTAAACCACTGATCCACCTTTCATTGAAAATGAACCAGTCTACCTTTGCAGAGGGGGCAGGAATCCTTTCACAAGGAAGTGCAGGGTGTAACTACACCTGCTCGGGGAGAGCTATAGGATCCCTTGGGGCCTCTGTACCCCACCAAAGGGTGCAGTTAAGGCATATTAACTCCTGACACCAGTATTATACCTACATTCATGACTGTAATATGGCATAGATACCTGATAAAGACATTTAGTACATTTGAATTGAGCCACCATGAATATGAGGAAGTGCTCCCTTGGAAAATGTGAGCCACATTAATACATATTATTGTATTCAAATGCTTCTGCAACCCCTGCTGTATTACCAAACTGCATTGGAAATGCAAAAAACAAGCACAGTGAAAATCTGAATACCAACATGTATTTTGTGGCACTGTGTTTTGTGGCTATCCCTCATTATTTGGGACGAAATACTGTTTGAAATCTCCTAAGAAACTATATAGGAATGCTCTCTTACATTTCTGGTGATATGCAGTAAAAATAAACTTGAAAGCCTGGGTAACATTTTATTTGAAGTTAAACATGAAATTAGCAAGATATGTTGTTTTCAGAAACAGCAATCTACATGCATCTCAACCCTTTATCTTTTATAAATTTACCAGGAGCTTAGAACTATTTGTGCAATCATAAATTTTATCTATTTTTTATATACTGTTTGCTAAAATAAAACTTAAACATGATGTGCTTTAAACAGTACAATTTTAAAATATTTTGTTTCACGCTGATCCGCAGTCTTCGTAATACAATATGTAAATTACTTTTTTAGCATGACATATCAGAAAGGTACAGAGACTGTATGAATTCTGAGTATGTGAAACAATACACAGACGACACTGTCACTATTGTTTTTTTTTCAGGAACTTTTATATAGCGCCTTATTTGATCATTAACATATATTTACTGTTCCACTCTGCCTTCCTCTCTCTATCATGGTCATGGTTCTATCGCTTTGCTCACATTCACATGCACACTCCCTGCACTCACTACATTTCACATTCCTTTTGCTCACTCCCCGCCTCATGTCCTCTGCTACGTCCTCTTTCAGAAGTCCTACTCTTAATCTTTTTTATGATATGTGGACCAATCATCTTGGGCAGCCAGAACGCTAGGAACAAACTTGATATGTCACACTGGGTTCAGCTATCATTTCAAAAGTTTACAAACCATTTTAAATTAATGTCTCATAAACATGTTTCCGCAATGAATCTTACAGGTATCTTCTTCCTTACTGCTGACCATTTTGACATCTACAATATGCACCTCTTGGCTTAGTTACTAGACAATCATCAGGCAACATTCTAGATGTATGTATGTAGGAAAGTACCATCTTGCCTGGCATGTTACCCCCATTTTTCACTGTATATATGTTGTTTTAGTTGTATGTGTCACTGGGACCCTGGTAACCCAGGGCCCCAGTGCTCATAAGTGTGCCTGAATGTGTTACCTGTGTAGTGACTAACTGTCTCACTGAGGCTCTGCTAATCAGAACCTCAGTGGTTATGCTCTCTCATTTCTTTCCAAATTGTCACTAACAGGCTAGTGACCATTTCTACCAATTTACATTGGCTTACTGGAACACCCTTATAATTCCCTAGTATATGGTACTGAGGTACCCAGGGTATTGGGGTTCCAGGAGATCCCTATGGGCTGCAGCATTTCTTTTGCCACCCATAGGGAGCTCTGACAATCCTTACACAGGCCTGCCACTGCAGCCTGAGTGAAATAACGTCCACGTTATTTCACAGCCATTTTACACTGCACTTAAGTAACTTATAAGTCACCTATATGTCTAACCTTTACCTGGTAAAGGTTAGGTGCAAAGTTACTTAGTGTGAGGGCACCCTGGCACTAGCCAAGGTGCCCCCCCATTGTTCAGAGCCAATTCCCTGAACTTTGTGAGTGCGGGGACACCATTACACGCGTGCACTACATATAGGTCACTACCTATATGTAGCTTCACAATGGTAACTCCGAATATGGCCATGTAACATGTCTATGATCATGGAATTGCCCCCTCTATGCCATCCTGGCATAGTTGGCACAATCCCATGATCCCAGTGGTCTGTAGCACAGACCCTGGTACTGCCAAACTGCCCTTCCTGGGGTTTCACTGCAGCTGCTGCTGCTGCCAACCCCTCAGACAGGCAGCTGCCCTCCTGGGGTCCAGCCAGGCCTGGCCCAGGATGGCAGAACAAAGAACTTCCTCTGAGAGAGGGTGTGACACCCTCTCCCTTTGGAAAATGGTGTGAAGGCAGGGGAGGAGTAGCCTCCCCCAGCCTCTGGAAATGCTTTGTTGGGCACATAGGTGCCCAATTCTGCATAAGCCAGTCTACACCGGTTCAGGGACCCCTTAGCCCCTGCTCTGGCGCGAAACTGGACAAAGGAAAGGGGAGTGACCACTCCCCTGACCTGCACCTCCCCTGGGAGGTGTCCAGAGCTCCTCCAGTGTGCTCCAGACCTCTGCCATCTTGGAAACCGAGGTGCTGTTGGCACACTGGACTGCTCTTAGTGGCCAGTGCCACCAGGTGACGTCAGAGACTCCTGCTGATAGGCTCCTTCAGGTGTTAGTAGCCTATCCTCTCTCCTAGGTAGCCAAACCCTCTTTTCTGGCTATTTACGGTCTCTGTCTCTGGGGAAACTTGAGATAACGAATGCATGAGCTCAGCCGAGTTCCTCTGCATATCTCTCTTCACCTTCTGATAAGGAATCGACTGCTGACCGCGCTGGAAGCCTGCAAACCTGCAACATAGTAGCAAAGACGACTACTGCAACTCTGTAACGCTGATCCTGCCGCCTTCTCGACTGTTTTCCTGCTTGTGCATGCTGTGGGGGTAGCCTGCCTCCTCTCTGCACCAGAAGCTCCGAAGAAATCTCCCGTGGGTCGACGGAATCTTCCCCCTGCAACCGCAGGCACCAAAAAGCTGCATTACCGGTCCCTTGGGTCTCCTCTCAGCACGACGAGCGAGGTCCCTCGAATCCAGCGACTCTGTCCAAGTGACCCCCACAGTCCAGTGACTCTTCAGTCCAAGTTTGGTGGAGGTAAGTCCTTGCCTCACCTCGCTGGGCTGCATTGCTGGGAACCGCGACTTTGCAGCTACTCCGGCCCCTGTGCACTTCCGGTGGAAATCCTTTGTGCACAGCCAAGCCTGGGTCCACGGCACTCTAACCTGCATTGCACAACTTTCTAAGTTGGTCTCCGGCGACGTGGGACTCCTTTGTACAACTTCGGCGAGCACCGTTTCACGCATCCTCGAGTGCCTGTTTCTGGCACTTCTCCGGGTTCTACCTGCTTCACTGAGGGTTCTTTGTCTTGCTCGACGTCCCTTCTCTCTTCAGGTCCAATTTGCAACCTCCTGGTCCCTCCTGGGCCCCAGCAGCGTCCAAAAACGCCAAATGCACGATTTGCAGCTAGCAAGGCTTGTTGGCGTTCTTTCGGCGGGAAAACACTTCTGCACGACTCTCCACGGCGAGAGCGATCCGTCCGCCAAAGGGGAAGTCTCTAGCCCTTTTCGTTCCTGCAGAAACCTCAGCTTCTTCTGTCCAGTCGAAGCTTCTTTGCACCCGCAGCTGGCATTTCCTGGGCATCTGCCCATCTCCGACTTGCTTGTGACTTTTGGACTTGGTCCCCTTGTTCCACAGGTACCCTAGATTGGAAATCCACAGTTGTTGCATTGCTGGTTTGTGTCTTTCCTGCATTATTCCTCTAACACGACTACTTTGTCCTTAGGGGAACTTTAGTGCACTTTGCACTCACTTTTCAGGGTCTTGGGGAGGGTTATTTTTCTAACTCTCACTATTTTCTAATAGTCCCAGCGACCCTCTACAAGGTCACATAGGTTTGGGGTCCATTCGTGGTTCGCATTCCACTTCTGGAGTATATGGTTTGTGTTGCCCCTATCCCTATGTTTCCCCATTGCATCCTATTGTAACTATACATTGTTTGAACTGTTTTCTAAGACTATACTGCATATTTTTGCTATTGTGTATATATATCTTGTGTATATTTCCTATCCTCTCACTGAGGGTACACTCTAAGATACTTTGGCATATTGTCATAAAAATAAAGTACCTTTATTTTTAGTATAACTGTGTATTGTGTTTTCTTATGATATTGTGCATATGACACTAAGTGGTACTGTAGTAGCTTCACACGTCTCCTAGTTCAGCCTAAGCTGTTCTGCTAAGCTACCATTATCTATCAGCCTAAGCTGCTAGACACCCTATACACTAATAAGGGATAACTGGGCCTGGTGCAAGGTGCAAGTACCCCTTGGTACTCACTACAAGCCAGTCCAGCCTCCTACATTGGTTGTGCAGTGGTGGGATAAGTGCTTGAGACTACTTACCACTCTTGTCATTGTACTTTTCATAAGAGAAAAATATACAAAACAAGGTCAGTGTATATACACATAGCCAAAAAGTTTTGCATTTCCTCTTTTCACTCTTTTCTAAGTGCTGAAAAGTACTTCTAAACTTTCAAAAAGTTCTTAAAAGTTTAAAAAGTTTTTTTTCTGTCTTTCCAAAAAGTTCTGAAAACTTTTTTCTCTTTTTCTATCACTTTAACTCTCTCTAAAAAATGTCTGGCACAGGCCAAAGTGTTGATCTGTCCAAACTTGCATATGACAACCTTAGCTGGAAAAGAGCAAGGAGTCTCTGTATAGAGAGAGGTTTGAGTGTAGGGAAAAATCCTTCCTTGGAACTGTTACTTAACATGCTTAGAGAACAGGATAAGGCCATAGGTGCCCCATCTGTTGAAAAAGTACCTAATAGTTCCCAATCTGATTCAGGGACTCCCCCAGGAAAAGATTCAGGAAAGAAACTTCCTAGCCTGCCCATTACTAGACAATCTAGCATAGATGGTAATGATGATGAGCCACACCAAATAAATAGTGTTGTCTCACATCATAGCAAAAGCATTTATTCTCACCATACTGGTAGTAATGTTTCCGTAAAACAAGCTGTTAGGGTGGCTTCTGTAAGGGACAGGTCTCCTTCTGTTCATTCCCATCATAGCTCTGTTTCTAGAAATGTCCCTCCCACCAACCCTGATGACAGAATGTTAGAGAGGGAACTCAATAAGTTGAGGGTGGAACAAACCAGACTGAAGCTTAAAAAGCAACAGCTGGATTTGGATAGACAGTCTTTTGAATTAGAGAAGGAAAGACAGAAGTTGGGTTTAGATACCCATGGTGGCAGCAGCAGTATTCCCCATAGTCATCCTGCAAAAGAGCATGATTCCAGGAATCTGCACAAGATAGTTGCCCCTTATAAGGAGGGGGATGACATTAACAAGTGGTTTGCTGCACTTGAGAGGGCCTGTGTTGTACAGGATGTCCCTCAAAGGCAGTGGGCTGCTATCCTATGGCTATCATTTAGTGGAACAGGTAGGGATAGGCTCCTTACTGTGAAAGAAAATGATGCTAATAATTTCCAAGTTCTTAAGAATGCACTCCTGGATGGTTATGGCTTAACCACTGAACAGTACAGGATAAAGTTCAGAGAGACCAAAAAGGAGTCTTCACAAGACTGGGTTGATTTCATTGACCATTCAGTGAAGGCCTTGGAGGGGTGGTTACATGGCAGTAAAGTTACTGATTATGACAGCCTGTATAACTTGATCCTGAGAGAGCATATTCTTAATAATTGTGTGTCTGATTTGTTGCTCCAGTACTTGGTGGACTCTGATCTGACCTCTCCCCAAGAATTGGGAAAGAAGGCAGACAAATGGGTCAGAACAAGAGTGAACAGAAAAGTTCATACAGGGGGTGACAAAGATGGCAACAAAAAGAAGGATGGTAAGTCTTCAGACAAGGGTGGGGACAAATCTAAAAATGAGTCTTCATCAGGCCCACAAAAACACTCTGGTGGGGGTGGTGGGTCCAAATCCTCCTTTAATCAGAACAAGGAAAAGAAACCATGGTGCTATTTATGTAAAATAAAAGGCCATTGGACAACAGATCCCAGTTGTCCAAAGAAAGGCACCACTGCTCCTACCACTACAACCCCTACTGCTACACCTAGTGTCCCTGCTAATAGCAGTGGTGGTGGGAGCAAACCTACTAATAGCCAATCAAAGGGAGTAGCTGGACTCACTTTTGGTAACTTAGTTGGGGTTGGTCTGATTAGGGAGACCACATAGGCTACTTTAGTCTCTGAAGGGGCTATTGATTTAGCCACTTTGGTTGCTTGCCCCCATAACTTGGAGAAGTACAAGCAACTAACCCTAATAAATGGTGTTGAGGTCCAGGCCTACAGGGACACAGGTGCCAGTGTCACAATGGTGATTGAGAAACTGGTGCACCCTGAACAACACATACTTGGACACCAGTACCAAGTAACCGATGCTCACAACATAACACAAAGCCACCCCATGGCTGTTGTAAATCTCAACTGGGGGGGGGTAACTGGTCCAAAGAAAGTTGTGGTAGCTTCAGATTTACCTGTAGACTGTCTATTAGGGAATGATTTGGAGACATCAGCTTGGTCAGATGTGGAGTTGGAGGCCCATGCAGCAATGCTGGGCATCCCAGGGCATATTTTTGCTTTGACAAGGGCTCAGGCCAAAAATCAAAAAGGACAGGGAAGCTTGGATCCTGGAACAATGGACCAAGTGCTCCCTAAAGCTAGGGCTAGTAGAAGCAAACCACTTCCTACTATCCCTCCCTCTACAGTGGATTCAACTTCTGAGGAAGAAGAATTCCCTCCCTGTGCAGAACCTACACCAGAGGAGCTGGAAGCAGACACTGCTGAGCTTTTGGGTGAAGGGGGCCTGCCAGAGAGGAGCTGAGTGTGGCACAGCAAACCTGTCCCACATTAGAGGGTCTCAGACAGCAAGCTGTCAAACAGGCTAATGGGGATGTCAGTGACTCTCACAGAGTTTACTGGGAGGACAACCTCTTGTACACTGAGCATAGGGATCCTAAACCTGGAGCTGCCAGGAGATTAGTGATTCCTCAGGAGTACAGAAAGTTCCTCCTAACACTGGCACATGACATTCCCTTAGCTGGGCATCTAGGACAAATGAAAACTTGGGACAGGCTTGTTCCCCTGTTTCATTGGCCTAGGATGTCTGAGGACACAAAGGAATTTTGTAAGTCCTGTGAAACCTGTCAAGCCAGTGGCAAGACAGGTGGCACCCCAAAGGCACCCCTTATCCCACTGCCTGTGGTTGGGGTTCCCTTTGAAAGGGTAGGGGTTGACATAGTTGGCCCCCTTGACCCTCCTACTGCTTCAGGCAATAGGTTTATCTTGGTGGTAGTGGACCATGCCACAAGATATCCTGAAGCAATTTCTTTAAGGACCACTACAGCTCCTGCAGTGGCAAAGGCCCTCCTGGGAATATTTTCCAGGGTGGGCTTCCCAAAGGAAGTAGTATCAGACAGAGGAAGCAATTTCATGTCTGCATACTTAAAGGCCATGTGGAAGGAGTGTGGTGTAACGTACAAGTTCACAACACCCTATCATCCACAAACAAATGGACTGGTGGAGAGATTTAATAAAACTCTCAAAGGCATGATTATGGGTCTCCCTGAAAAACTCCGCAGGAGATGGGATATCCTTCTACCATGCCTCCTTTTTGCCTACAGGGAGGTACCCCAGAAAGGAGTGGGCTTCAGCCCCTTTGAACTTCTTTTTGGACACCCTGTTAGGGGTCCACTCACACTTGTAAAGGAGGGTTGGGAACAACCTTTAAAAGCTCCTAAGCAGGATATTGTGGACTATGTACTTGGCCTCAGATCAAGGATGGCTGAGTACATGAAAAAGGCCAGTAAAAACCTTCAGGCCAGCCAAGAGCTCCAGAAGCAATGGCATGATCAGAAGGCTGTTTTGGTTCAGTACCAACCAGGGCAGAAAGTGTGGGTCTTGGAGCCTGTGGCCCCAAGAGCACTCCAAGATAAATGGAGTGGACCCCACACAATTGTTGAAAAGAAGGGTGAAGTCACCTACTTGGTTGACTTAGGCACTGCCAGGAGTCCCCTTAGGGTGCTCCATGTCAACCGCCTGAAACCCTACTATGACAGGGCTGATCTCACCCTGCTCATGGCAACTGATGAGGGACAGGAAGAAGACAGTGATCCTCTACCTGATCTCTTCTCTTCCACAGAACAAGATGCTCTTGTGGAAGGTGTAGTTTTGGCTGATTGTCTTACTGCTGAGCAGAAAGATAATTGCATAAATCTCCTAGATCAATTCTCTGAACTCTTCTCTACTGTGCCAGGTACCACTTCTTGGTGTGAGCACACTATAGATACTGGAGACAGTTTACCTGTCAAAAATAAGATCTATAGGCAGCCTGACCATGTCAGGGACTGCATAAAGCAAGAAGTTCAGAAAATGTTGGAACTAGGAGTGGTTGAGCACTCTGACAGTCCATGGGCTTCTCCTGTGGTACTGGTACCAAAACCCAATTCTAAAGATGGAAAGAAGGAAATGCGGTTTTGTGTAGACTATAGAGGTCTCAACTTGGTAACCAAAACTGATGCTCACCCTATACCCAGGGCAGATGAGCTTATAGATACACTGGCATCTGCCAAGTATCTAAGCACTTTTGATTTGACTGCAGGGTATTGGCAGATCAAATTATCAGAAGATGCTAAACCTAAGACTGCATTTTCTACCATTGGAGGACATTACCAGTTTACTGTAATGCCTTTTGGTTTGAAAAATGCACCTGCCACTTTTCAAAGGTTGGTGAACACAGTCCTGCAAGGGCTGGAAGCTTTCAGTGCAGCATATTTGGACGATATAGCTGTCTTTAGCTCCAGCTGGGATGATCACCTGGTCCACCTATGGAAAGTTTTGGAGGCCCTGCAAAAGGCAGGCCTCACTATCAAGGCTTCAAAGTGCCAGATAGGGCAGGGTAAGGTGGTTTATCTGGGACACCTTGTTGGTGGGGAACAGATTGCACCACTTCAGGGGAAAATCCAAACAATTATTGATTGGGTTCCCCCTACCACTCAGACTCAGGTGAGAGCCTTCCTAGGCCTCACTGGGTATTACAGGAGGTTCATTAAGAACTATGGCTCCATTGCAGCCCCTCTTAATGACCTCACATCCAAGAAAATGCCTAAAAAGGTATTATGGACAGCAAACTGTCAGAAAGCTTTTGAGGAGCTGAAGCAGGCCATGTGCTCTGCACCTGTCCTGAAAAGCCCTTGTTACTCTAAAAAATTCTATGTCCAAACTGATGCATCTGAATTAGGAGTAGGGGCAGTCCTATCACAACTTAATTCTGAGGGCCAGGATCAACCTGTTGCTTTTATTAGTAGGATGTTGACCCCTAGGGAAAAGCGTTGGTCTGCCATTGAGAGGGAGGCCTTTGCTGTGGTCTGGGCTCTGAAGAAGTTGAGGCCATACCTGTTTGGCACTCACTTCATTGTTCAGACAGACCACAAACCTCTACTTTGGCTAAAACAAATGAAAGGTGAAAATCCTAAATTGTTGAGGTGGTCCATATCCCTACAGGGAATGGACTATACAGTGGAACATAGACCTGGGAGTAGCCACTCCAATGCAGATGGACTCTCCAGATATTTCCACTTAGACAATGAAGACTCATCAGGTCATGGCTAGTCTTATTGTCCTTCGTTTGGGGGGGGGTTGTGTAGGAAAGTACCATCCTGCCTGGCATGTTACCCCCATTTTTCACTGTATATATGTTATTTTAGTTGTATGTGTCACTGGGACCCTGGTAACCCAGGGCCCCAGTGCTCATAAGTGTGCCTGAATGTGTTACCTGTGTAGTGACTAACTGTCTCACTGAGGCTCTGCTAATCAGAACCTCAGTGGTTATGCTCTCTCATTTCTTTCCAAATTGTCACTAACAGGCTAGTGACCATTTCTACCAATTTACATTGGCTTACTGGAACACCCTTATAATTACCTAGTATATGGTACTGAGGTACCCAGGGTATTGGGGTTCCAGGAGATCCCTATGGGCTGCAGCATTTCTTTTGCCACCCATAGGGAGCTCTGACAATCCTTACACAGGCCTGCCACTGCAGCCTGAGTGAAATAACGTCCACGTTATTTCACAGCCATTTTACACTGCACTTAAGTAACTTATAAGTCACCTATATGTCTAACCTTTACCTGGTAAAGGTTAGGTGCAAAGTTACTTAGTGTGAGGGCACCCTGGCACTAGCCAAGGTGCCCCCACATTGTTCAGAGCCAATTCCCTGAACTTTGTGAGTGCGGGGACACCATTACACGCGTGCACTACATATAGGTCACTACCTATATGTAGCTTCACAATGGTAACTCCGAATATGGCCATGTAACATGTCTATGATCATGGAATTGCCCCCTCTATGCCATCCTGGCATAGTTGGCACAATCCCATGAGCCCAGTGGTCTGTAGCACAGACCCTGGTACTGCCAAACTGCCCTTCCTGGGGTTTCACTGCAGCTGCTGCTGCTGCCAACCCCTCAGACAGGCAGCTGCCCTCCTGGGGTCCAGCCAGGCCTGGCCCAGGATGGCAGAACAAAGAACTTCCTCTGAGAGAGGGTGTGACACCCTCTCCCTTTGGAAAATGGTGTGAAGGCAGGGGAGGAGTAGCCTCCCCCAGCCTCTGGAAATGCTTTGTTGGGCACAGAGGTGCCCAATTCTGCATAAGCCAGTCTACACCGGTTCAGGGACCCCTTAGCCCCTGCTCTGGCGCGAAACTGGACAAAGGAAAGGGGAGTGACCACTCCCCTGACCTGCACCTCCCCTGGGAGGTGTCCAGAGCTCCTCCAGTGTGCTCCAGACCTCTGCCATCTTGGAAACAGAGGTGCTGCTGGCACACTGGACTGCTCTGAGTGGCCAGTGCCACCAGGTGACGTCAGAGACTCCTGCTGATAGGCTCCTTCAGGTGTTAGTAGCCTATCCTCTCTCCTAGGTAGCCAAACTCTCTTTTCTGGCTATTTAGGGTCTCTGTCTCTGGGGAAATTTGAGATAACGAATGCATGAGCTCAGCCGAGTTCCTCTGCATCTCTCTCTTCACCTTCTGATAAGGAATCGACTGCTGACCGCGCTGGAAGCCTGCAAACCTGCAACATAGTAGCAAAGACGACTACTGCAACTCTGTAACGCTGATCCTGCCGCCTTCTCGACTGTTTTCTTGCTTGTGCATGCTGTGGGGGTAGCCTGCCTCCTCTCTGCACCAGAAGCTCCGAAGAAATCTCCCGTGGGTCGACGGAATCTTCCCCCTGCAACCGCAGGCACCAAAAAGCTGCATTACCGGTCCCTTGGGTCTCCTCTCAGCACGACGAGCGAGGTCCCTCGAATCCAGCGACTCTGTCCAAGTGACCCCCACAGTCCAGTGACTCTTCAGTCCAAGTTTGGTGGAGGTAAGTCCTTGCCTCACCGCGCTGGGCTGCATTGCTGGGAACCGCGACTTTGCAGTTACTCCGGCCCCTGTGCACTTCCGGCGGAAATCCTTTGTGCACAGCCAAGCCTGGGTCCACGGCACTCTAACCTGCATTGCACGACTTTCTAAGTTGGTCTCCGGCGACGTGGGACTCCTTTGTGCAACTTCGGCGAGCACCGTTTCACGCATCCTTGTAGTGCCTGTTTCTGGCACCTCTCCGGGTGCTACCTGCTTCAATGAGGGCTCTTTGTCTTGCTCGACGTCCCCTCTCTCTTCAGGTCCAATTTGCGACCTCCTGGTCCCTCCTGGACTCCAGCAGCGTCCAAAAACGCCAAACGCACGATTTGCAGCTAGCAAGGCTTGTTGGCGTTCTTTCGGCGGGAAACCACTTCTGCACAACTTTCCACGACAAGATGGATCCGTTCACCAAAGGGGAAGTCTCTAGCCCTTTTCGTTCCTGCAGAAACCTCAGCTTCTTCTGTCCAGTCGAAGCTTCTTTGCACCCGCAGCTGGCATTTCCTGGGCATCTGCCCATCTCCGACTTGCTTGTGACTTTTGGACTTGGTCCCCTTGTTCCACAGGTACCCTAGATTGGAAATCCACAGTTGTTGCATTGCTGGTTTGTGTCTTTCCTGCATTATTCCTCTAACACGACTACTTTGTCCTTAGGGGAACTTTAGTGCACTTTGCACTCACTTTTCAGGGTCTTGGGGAGGGTTATTTTTCTAACTCTCACTATTTTCTAATAGTCCCAGCGACCCTCTACAAGGTCACATAGGTTTGGGGTCCATTCGTGGTTCGCATTCCACTTCTGGAGTATATGGTTTGTGTTGCCCCTATCCCTATGTTTCCCCATTGCATCCTATTGTAACTATACATTGTTTGCACTGTTTTCTAAGACTATACTGCATATTTTTGCTATTGTGTATATATATCTTGTGTATATTTCCTATCCTCTCACTGAGGGTACACTCTAAGATACTTTGGCATATTGTCATAAAAATAAAGTACCTTTATTTTTAGTATAACTGTGTATTGTGTTTTCTTATGATATTGTGCATATGACACTAAGTGGTACTGTAGTAGCTTCACACGTCTCCTAGTTCAGCCTAAGCTGCTCTGCTAAGCTACCATTATCTATCAGCCTAAGCTGCTAGACACCCTATACACTAATAAGGGATAACTGGGCCTGGTGCAAGGTGCAAGTACCCCTTGGTACTCACTACAAGCCAGTCCAGCCTCCTACAATGTATATGACACAGAGATGCACATCCTTCTAGAGAACAACATGGAGAAGGTTTCTAGCAGTGTGGATTGCCTTAATCATTCCTAGCAACATCATCCATGTCTGAAAGGATCAAAAACTGGAGACATGATCATAGCGGGAGCTGGTTCACAGTCATATATTTTCAACTGACCTTCTAACCTAGACCCTCATCCTCCTTTACCCAATGGGCCAACATTCTGCGGATCATTTATGATTTAGAACTCACTCTTATACCACAGATTAATGCAGTGGTCAAGAGAACCAGCTCCCAATGGCCCCTTCAGCAAATCCTCCGTTTCTTCCATACTGGCCACAAAAATGAGCTGACCTGTACTCTATTCATTTCTTGAAGGGAATACTGTAGTCCAGTCTATTCTTTTCTACCAAACAAACTCGTCACTAGCCTGGAATGTTTGCAAAATCAGGTATCCAGAATGGGCAACGTTTACCTAAAGGTGACCACATGAAGCCAGCCCTGAAAACACTAAATTGGCATACCGCTGACGTTCAAAACATGATGAATTCTGTACTGGAATAAAAGTTTCACCAGCCTGAATCAGCAAGCCACAAAGCTACTTCCAATAATGTTATAAGAATAAAGTATGAAGGCAGATTCTTGGCATTTGATGGCCAAACATTATGGAACAGCCTTAGCTCCTACCTTCAAAGAGAATTTTGTTATCTTCAGTTACGAAACTCATGAAAAATGGTTTTATTTCAAACACGCTTCCAGTTAATCCTTCATCTGCTGAGGAGCAAGTGAAAAATTTCAAATCCAAATTCATCCTACACATCTGGGGGGGGGGGGGGTTCAAACTCAGAACTAGTTCAGAACTTCATTGTTCTTTCATGTTCTTCTTTTACTTCAGTGCTTTGCAATCTTCTGTGTTTGGTTTTGCCCTTTAAAAACTCTGAAACAAATAAATATGAGCAACTGGCCTATTTGCAGAGTAGTTGGAGTGCAGGTCATCCCGACCTCATCGATCTTGAACACTGAATCAACCAAAGAACCGCAGACAAAGATCCACATCTTGACAAACCTTCTATAGTTTGCTGGCCCTCAAATAATGGATTGCCACGATCCTGGTTTTGGAAAGGCAATCACCTGAAGCTTTTCTGCACTTCTGCAGAATCAGCAATTTCCATCTCTAATCGCCAGCTCAATAGGTGTACCATTCATGACTGCATATCGTATAGAGAGTAATCATTGATTCATCGCTGGACTTCAATCAAGGTTCCTATAGTGCCTGAGACGAGCCTACTGCTTTCAAAAGTCACCACCTTTTGACCAAGGCAATGAACAATTTTCGCTCACAAAACCTGCACAACTGCCTGCATATTCACTCTTTCACAAGACTATGGGTTTCTGCTCAGGTTCTTTGTATGAAATGTTAGGAGGGAAGATCTTTCAGTATGTCTTAACACAGAATCTTCAACAGTCTTCATCGTGAACGCAAATGTCCGTTTTCTTTGTTTAGTAATTGGGGCAAACTGCTAAAAAAACTCGATGTGCAGGATTATTATGCCATATTGAACGTTATATCGGGTCTGCTTCTCTCCTACAGTGTTTACTGAACTGCTTCTGAGAGTAAACGACAGGTAGAGGTCAGGGGCCATCGTGTTCTCTGCTGCCCTTTGAAAACCTCCCTTCTTTCCATAAGGGGGTCATTATCATGTCACTGCCGGCTGATAAATGACACTGCACAAGCGAACACATGTACACTTTCTATTTTTCCTCCATTGTTGTCTTAAAATGGGCCGAGCAAGGTCTGGATTCTTTAAGTGTCAAACAGTGACAACACATATACTACAGAGCACAGACACCAAAGAAATTCGTGCACAGCTAACATGCTCGTTTCATCTTGAGGACACAAGACCACCCATCACCAAACACGACCGCACGCCAGGATAAATAAGCAGTGTTCCTTTTCTCAGCATAGCGTGCCCCCGTTTTATCTTAAATTTAACCTATTTACAAATCAGAAAAATATATATATATAAATGACATCATTGGGGCCCAACAGACTGGTTGCTCAACGGCCTAGATAGCTTTAACCAAGAGCAAGTTCATTGGAGAGTCTCACGTTTCAAGAGGTTAGAATGCATAGGGGCGCAGGAGGTCTGTATTATTAAAAATGATATTTTGATTAGCACATTTACACCGCCGATGCCACCCGTGAGCCACATCAAGGGACTGGCATGAACAACAAGGTTAAACAATTGCGGTAAGTAAGCAATTTAGCAAATTAGATATTCACGTCACAGTTTTAGGGGCAGTCGTAAGAATTAAGATCCTAAAATCACTGCCTGTATATTTATTTTTTTGATTACACATATCCTTTAAACACAATTTATCTGTTAACATCAGTCTTATTCAGAGAGATCATGCATGGATTAGAGACGAAACATTATGCTTATTATTATAAGGATATTCCAGAAACTCGTACCCAGTGTCCAAAAGCGAGATCTTCCGAATGTGCACTGCTTGAAAAGATACTGAAATGTTAAGGTCGTGCTCAGAGGACCTATGATATTCGGAATATACATAGGTTTGCAAATTCCCTCGCAAGTAGTTTGGGACTGACACTAATTTTATAGAAAAGAGAAGAAGCATTCGAAAAACACACTGGAGCTTCCTGTAGGTTTGACATGCATGGCCTTTTTGTGCAGTCCATTAGCCGGTCTGACACAAGAATTTTCCACCCTTCCAGAATTTTCCAGATTTTTTCTTTGAAGTCTCCAGGCTGTTCACATAGACCTAATAAAAGTGAGGATGCGACTGCAGCCACCTGACAGATATTCTTTGGGCCCCATCAATGGGCCTCCGTCTGTCTATTCATCCTTTCATCTGTTGAATCTTTCAGTCTCCTATCCAACCTTTTATCCATCCATCTATCCATCCTTTCACACTTCCATCAACTCATTCTTTCCATCTTCAACCTACCTTTTACCCTTTTTCCTTTTATCCCTTCATGTTTCATTCCTTTGAGTCACCCTTCCTTCTCCTTTCTGTGCCTTTTCTATCTACTGATCTTTTCTCCCATGCTTACTTTTTCCTTTTTCCTTTTCTCTCTCATGCTATTTAATTCTATTTGTCCCAATCTCTCTGTTTTTCCCCAGTGGTATTTATGTTTCCCTCTGTTTCCTTTCTGTACATGACAGCCCATAGCCTACAACTTTCTTTCATATATTTTCTACAAGTGATATTTATAAGCATTTTGTATGCAGACCTACAGATAGAAGAGGTCCAGAAACACCTATTTCACCAGCCCCTCATGCCCACTGGCAGCTCTCGCTTAAGCTGCTAGTGTGCCTTCCCTACGACACTGAGGACGGGAATTGCAAAAATGTATAGTGCAGTGGAAAACCTTAGGCACCGAGCATAAACATGGGTACGTCTTTTTTTTAACCTGGAGGACAACAGGGCCAGTTTTGATCTATCGTTTTTTTCATATATTTAGATTTGTTTAGATTATTTAAATTTGGGTTAATTTGTGATTGTCTCCATATTGTGACTAGTATACTTTTTGTACCTCTACTGCTACTACTGCTGCTACTGCTGCTATTTCTAGTACTACTAACAATAATAGCAACAACAATAATGATATTAATATTAATAATAATAGAGATGCAGAGAGTTAGTACTCTGAATTATTGAGTTAATGGCAGAGCTTCCGTTTTTTAGAGTAAGTTGACAAATACCATGCCTAAAATGTGGAAGCCCTTCAATTATTCTGATGTCTTAAAATGTTAGAAGTAAATGGCTTCCATGAAGAAAATGGATGTTAAAAGGATGGGCTACCGGGCATAATCCTTCAGACTTCAGGGCTGAAAATAAACTAAAGGCAGGTCAGTCAGTTGGATCTACAAGGGGTTCTGTTTAGGTGCATGTAGTGGAGAGGAAAAATCTAGATGGCCTTCTCTGTAATCACTGGTCACTAGCCAGTTTAGGAATACTGAAGGGACTTCACAACTACAATACAGCATCAAACTTTGATAGAGAGACCTGAGGGAAGGCACCTAAGTGTCAATCAGTGAAAGAAAAGTCTGCCAAGCACATTCAGAACATGTATATGGCTATACATGATGGAGAGATCATTTCAATTCACTGCGCACAATGGGTGTCTTCGACTTCTTGACTTCTATGGTTGGATTGTTGAAGGTTTTCTCTAAGTTTAACAAACACCCAAAAACGATGAAGGGAAGCCCTGCCCATGTGGCTCCAAAGTAAATCTGATTTTGTGAGTATGAATTACAATGAGCCAACTATAAGTCGTCATTCTTGATTAGCATCAGATGTTGCAAGTATACGAGAAAACTGACGCTCTCTTGTGATTTTGAGGATCAAAAGCAGAAAAAGATGAATATTAACCAGGAGCATGGTTGCAAAACGTGGTTGTGGACATTAAGGGCCAGATTTACAAGAAACTGATGCAGCACTGCGCCTAAATCAGCAGCGCCGAGTTGCGCCAGTTTTTAAATGGTGGACTGCACAGTATTCACCAGAATATGGTGCAGCCCTAAGCTTCCCCCTGCACCAACACAGGAATCCTTGCACAACAGTGCAAGGGTGTCTGCAGTGAGGGGAATTATTTTTTATGTGCAGGAAGGTGTCTCTTTCTGCACATAAACAATCTACAATGGTGATTTGGCCACCAAATGCAACACACATAGATGTACCAAAGCATCATTTTTGAATGATTGTTTATGTGCAGGAAGGTATACCTTCCTGCACATAAACAATCATCCATGGCAATTTGCTTCTTCCATGTGTACTGCAGAAAAAGCAAAAAACAAGGAGGAAATAAAGCATTGCTCTGCATTTTGCCATGCTAACGCCACCCCTTCGATTTCTCGTAAATCTGGGGCAGCGTCAAAAACAATGGGTGTTGTGATGGAACGCCCACTGCAACACAATTGCACGCCCCTCTAACACAGAAAACTGTCAGAGGGGCCTTTATTTACAAGGAGGCATAACACCACAAAAAGTGTCGTTACATCTCCTTGTAAATATGGAGCAGTGGTTAGCATCACCTGAGCATTGCAAAAAGTGACACTCCATGGCAATAGGGCCTTGTAAATCTGGCTCAAAGAATCCAAAAATGTGTGTTATAACTGCCCGAGGGCCAGCACTGATCACTAATGGAGTCATCTCACTGAGAAGGAAAGTCACTTTCCTTAGTAGTGATAGCCATTTGCACCACAAGGCTACATGAATCTCACGTTATTGCACTTGCCCTGTGGACTGATATGCACAGCCACCATGATAAGCAGGTTTTCACCTGTCCAAGGTTCAGTCTTGTGATGTGCTGCAGTCATCAACTGTAGGTAACCTTCCTGCATTAGTCAACTAATCTATTAATCGACCTCTGACCTTTCACCTTCAGGCTATGACAGCTGCTCACCTTTCTCTGACAGTTCAGTAATATTTGCTCAGTTGCTTTGTAGACCACACTATAACCTTTCAGACACTAATTATTCCACATATTTATGTGTATTACATGTTTGTTTGCTGCGCTTATCAGTGCTTAACTAAGAAATCGTGAAATAAAAATGTTTTTGGAAAGGCATCCCGTTTAGTATGAATATAAACGGTTCTCTTTCAATTATAGGTCATAAAAGAATTAGGTGTCCAAACTAAGTGCATTATAATTATTAAAGAAAGCTTCATTAAATAACTCATGAATAAAAGTGTGATAGTATTATACCAAAGAAAGCCACCAATAAACAAACTGCGCTCTTGTTATTTGGTACATAACAATTATTTTGCCTTTTATTGTTTTTTACAAAATTTAATTTGCTTAGTTAAAATACTCAAGGGCAACCACTTTGTTAAAAAAACACAGGTTTTCAAATCAAAAGCACTGTATTTGTTAGTATTTTAACATTACTAAAGCCATTTGTCCATTGAGGAGCGATGTCACACAACAAAAATCAAAAAGACAGAAGACTGTTAACTACTCTCTCTTACAACTAAGAAATACATATTTGCAAACAAGAATTTGAAAAGTCCATAAGTTTATCCTTTAAAAGATTTAGATTTGTTGCTGATGCTTCATGATGTGTCTACACATGGGTGTCTATCTTGGGTTGAGTTTTTCTCTTCGAGATAAATAGTTCAATGATGGCCAAATAGCAGCGCCACACGGGCAAGCATTGGCAGCTATCTATTTTTATTTTCTTTAAGAAAAAGCATTCCAGGATGACACCCATGGTGAAACAGTGGTGGGCTTTTTGATATTTATAATTGTAATTCGAAGAAGGCAGACAGTCATTTTTGAGCTGTAAGTTAAATGCAGAATAAAAAAAGACGCAGCAACCGAGTAGCAGGTTGAAGATACAAGGGTCTCGCATAAATACAAATAAGGCTAAAAAATAAATAATGTTGGGACAGAGAACTGGAGAAGAGCAACTGTTGGGAAAGAGTTTGGCATAGTGAGCAGGAAGGCAAGTACTTTGGCAGCAGGGTACCTCTGCTGGTTCCTCGCGCACCCAATTGATTGGCTGGCCACAACGTGGTCCCCAATGAAATCAGGGTTTGTTATGTCATCAATAATATCACTATAACTCCTGACCTAAAGTACCTGTAACTCTTGTCCCGCCGTGCACGTTGTCATCAATGTTGTTATGTGAGATGTTGGAGTCGTTATCAATGATGTCATGGAGCATGTCATGAGTTATGTAATATGGGAGGTAATTAGCAGTGCATGGTAAAGGTATGAGTTGTAGTTACTTTAGGGCAAGTCTTATAGTTACTTGAGATAAATATAAATGGGGAATTTCAGTGGTCTTGTTTGGTTAAACTGGTATGTTTAACTGCCATTTTCAACACAACGTGGTGGCGAGAGTGCTGAAACTTTTCAAACACTCACTGGGACCTCAAGGCTTTTGGAGGGAGGACACACCCTGGCCCCTAAATGAAAATGATCCTCTAGGCTGTGGTCCTCAAGGCCTCAAGAAGAATCAAGATGGGGGACCCTAAACCACTCCCCTAGAAATAACATTGGCCACGGGGGATGGGATTCATGGTGCCTCAAGAAGGCTTAATGAGGGGCGGTTGCATGTCCATCTACCCCATTTTTCATTTATCTGTCCGCTGGGATGAGGTCACAAGGGCCTCAAAAAGGCTTGTGGAGGGGTGCAAGACACCCCCCCAATAATTAACGTATTGGCCCCAGAAGATGGGTTCCGTGGGGCATCAACAAGGCTCAGGGAGAGGAGCGGCACACCCCAATACCCAATAAAATATCATTGCCAACCCCCCCAGGACTTGTCCCACCCCAGAGGCCTATTTTTTTGAAGCACAAGAGATCAGGTTTTTGTGTTAAACGGTGTCGTAGATCTTCTGCATATCTGTGGCACAGATTGAAAAAAAAACATGTTTTGGTCCCCAAGGTCAGTCCCTTCAGGGACCCTGCCACCAGGCCTAGAGGGGTAGGGTATCCATACCCTGCTCTCCTATATATTTTTTCTTTTTTTAGTTTTTCTACAGCACAGGGGACTGAGTCTTGGAGTTCTGAAATGGTTGGTGCCACTTTGTTGATGTAGTGGCAGACAATCACATCTTATTTTCAGATCTGTCGGGTCCATGGACTCTCTGAGACATGAACTGTAGAGAGCCCAACAAGCTAAACAAAAAACATATTTCTTATTCACCTCTGTGCAACAAAATGAAAAATGCCATAACAGTGAGATAGTAAGCTACATAAACAGCCATATGGAGGACATGATAATTTGCAGTTAGGAAACAATAAAATAATCTTAATTTTTATAACAGCAAGATTTGCTTTCATTTGGTTCACTTTGGGCTTCACACGTAGCACAATCCTACTAAAAGCAGCAAGGAAGCCCAACAAATAAACTACACTGCATACATAAAGCTTCTAAATTACTACATGACCAACTAAAAGACACATTTATAGTGTCATGATTATGTAAACCAAAAAAAAAATACATAACTAATACAATAGAGAACAAAAAGAAATCACATTAAATCGTCTTGTCACTCTGTAGTTATATTTAGCTTTCCCAAAGATAGGAATTCCTTAGAAATTACCCCCATAATAGCTTTCCACCTGGTTGACGAATCACCACAAAACTTTCCAGTCTTTAACATTTTCTATATTTTGAGTTATACATTTTTGTGATGAATCGTTACAAAGGCGCGAAGGGTCCCAAAATGCATTTTCCCACCAGTGCATTTTCCATAGACTATTGTATTTGATGTAGCCCAGAAATGCCTCAATGGATTTACGTGAAATTTGGCAAGATTATACAGTATAGTGCAGAGATGATACCTTTTGGATACTGCAGTCACTTCCGTACTTTTGTGGAATTTCACTAACGTTGTAATACTACTGCAGTACACGGCCATATACTTATATATAAAAAAATACATTTCCCTATTTGTTACCACTTTGACAAAGTGGCATTAGGTCGGAACTTACTACTTACCTATATCTAAGACCCAAGCACTGAACACAGCCAAAGTGTAGTAAAAACAAAAGGCTGCCTTTTCCCCTTTTCATTCTCAAAAAACATCCATGACCCTTTTATATACTGGGTAGTCATCGCCAATAGACCACGGAATACTGCAAAGTAATCACGGTATACCATGGCCCAAAATATAACTAAGGCCTAACTGTATTATTGGACTGCCCCATCCTTGTGTCACTCATGGTGTTGCATGGGCAATGCAATGCTTAAGTCATATTTACAAATGAGCTATTCCACTCAACGCCATTCTATAGTATGCCACTCCACTCTACTCTATTCCGCTGTATGCCACTCCACTTTACAACACTCCACTGTACGCTATTCCACTGTAAGCCACTCCACTGTATGCTACTCCACTGTACAACAGTCCAGTTCACAGCACTCCACTCTGCACCACTTCATTCTATATTATTCAATTCATCCCCACTCCAATGGACGTCACTCCACTGTATGATATTACACTCCACCCCGTGCTACGGTATGCCCCTCAAGTCTACACTACTCCATTATACACCACTCCACTGTATGCTACTCCTCTACACACTAATACATTCTATTCCACTTCACTATACAACACTCTGCTCTATGCCACACCACTCTGCGCTATTACACATTGGACGCCACTCCACACCCAGCCACTCTACTGTATGCTATATGACTCAGCAATTTACACTACTCCAATCTACTCCACTCTACTCTTTGCTATTCTGCTCTATGATATTCCACTCTATGCCACTTCACTGTACACCACTCTACACTATTCCAACATATCTCACTCCATTCTATGCTATTACACTATATGCAGCTTCAATATTTGATGCTCTAATGTATGGTATTCCACTCTACCACACTCCACTGTATACTGTATGGGTATTCCACTCTACCACACTCCACTGTACACCACTTGACTGTATGCTATTACACTCTACCTCACCCCACAATACACCACTCCAGTCTAAACCACTTCACTGTACGCCACTCCACTGTACGCTACTGCACTATATGCTATTACAGTTTATACCACTCCACTGTAAGCTACTACACTACACAATATTACACTCTTCGCCACTGCAAGATACACCACACCATCTATCCCACTCCACTCTATGCTGTTCCACTTTATGGAGCTCAATTGTATACTACTCCACTTTACACCACTCCAGCGTACACTTCTCTACACTCTATGCCACTCTATTAGACTCTACTCCACTCTATCCCCATACACTCCACTGTCCAAATTTGCACTTACCTCTATGCCCGTACATTTTATTGTACAACACTCTGCTTCAGTCTACTACAGTTTCCAACATTGTATGACACAGCACTCCACTCTTCTGTATGAGATGGCACAATTTATATAACAGGTTCCTCAACCCTATCCACCTCTACTTCAATATACGCAACCTCCTCTATCTTATGCCACACTGTACCCTACTCAACTCTATGCCAGTCCACTGTACCCTATTCCACTCTGTGCCACTCACTCTTCTGCACTCCACTGTACAGTATTCCACTGTGCACTGCTCCACTGTAAGCTACTCCACTTTCCGATAAGCCACTCTACGCCACTACAGTATATGTCATTCCATTCTACACAGCTCCATCGTATGACGCTCTCCTCCAATTCATATAACTACATTCTATAAAAGTCTACTGCACTTCATGGAACTCTATCACATTGCACTCCATTCTATCCCTGTAAAGTCCACTGTCCAACTCTTTACTCCACTCTACGTCTGAACCCTCCAATGTGCAACAGTCTATTCCTCTATATGACATTTTCCTATATGACACAGCACTCCACTCTACTGTACGAGGCCCTACTCCAATTTAGCACAGTTTACTACCTTCGCTATGCAAGTACACTCCACTCCACGCCACTCTAATCAATGCCATTGTACTCCACGGTACCCAACTCAACTCAACACCACTCAACGCCATTGTACTATATAACACTGTGGGGGTCATTCTAACCCTGGCGGTCCAAGACCGCCAGGGCTAAAATGACGGGGGCACCGCCAACAGGCTGGCGGTGCCCCGCTGGGCATTCTGGCCGCGGCGGTTCAGCCGCGGTCAGAAGTGGAAAACCGGCGGTCTCCCGCCGGTTTTCCACTGCCCAAATGAATCCTCCATGGCGGCGCAGCAAGCTGTACCGCCATGGAGGATTCTGACACCCCATACCGCCATCCTGTTCCTGGCGGTTCTCCCGCCAGGAACAGGATGGCGGTATGGGGTGTCGCGGGGCCCCTGGGGGCCCCTGCAGTGCCCATGCCAATGGCATGGGCACTGCAGGGGCCCCCGTAAGAGGGCCCCAAAAAGAATTTCAGTGTCTGCTTTGCAGACACTGAAACACGCGACGGGTGCAACTGCACCCGTCGCACCTTCCCACTCCGCCGGCTCAATTCTGAGCCGGCGTCCTCGTGGGAAGGTAGTTTTACACTGGGCTGGCGGGCGGCCTTTTGGCGGTCGCCCACCAGCCCAGTGTAAAACACAGAATACCCGCAGCGGTCTAATGACCGCAGTGCGGTATTCTGGAGGGGGGAACTCTGGCGGGTGGCCTCCGCCGCCCGCCAGGGTGAGAATCACCCCCTGTATGCCAATCCACTGGACCACACGCTACAAAACTGTACTGTACATCACTCCAGTCTACAAAAATCAACTAGACTGTATGCCACTCCACTCTACTGTGTTCTACTTAACTTTCCAATACTGTACGACACCCCACTACATTCTAATGTACTACCCGGTACTCCAATTTATGACTGTATTCTATGCCACTCCAACCCCTCAGCAGTCCATGTCACTCTAGTCCACGACATGCCACTCCACTCTATGACATTTTATTCTACTCTACATACCCCCTCTCCAGTATACTCCACTCTACTCTGCTATACTTTATCCCACTCTATGCCACCGTACTATACTCCTCTCGCCTGTACTATACACTCTCTACACCATTCGTTTATCTAACACTATACTCCACTGTATGCAACTCCACTCTACAACACTGTACTGCACTTCATGCCACTCTATGACACTCTACTGCACTCTATGCCACTGTACTACACTGTATGACACTCAATGATATGCCACTCAACTTTTCTCTACGCTACACCACTCCACTAAATGACACAGCACTCCACCCTAAGACACTGTCCTTCACTGTACTCTGCCTCACGCCAGTTGATGATTCTCCACTCTATGACACTCTATAACACTCTACTTCTTCCTTCTCCACTGTAAAACACTCTACTCCACTTTATGACAGTCTACGACACACTACTCTACTGTTGGAAACACCATTGTATGTCACAACTTGCTGCTCCAGTCTACATTACTGGACTCCACTCTATAACGCACCATGTCACTACACTATATTACATTTTACTACACTGCATGATATGCTATTACACTCTACTATACTGCATTCTAATCCGATATACTATACTGCAGTTTATGACAATAGACTTTACAGCACTCTCCTCCACTGTATTGAACGACACTCCACAGAACTACTATCCACTTGTGATACTGGATTCTAGAATTTGAAACACATTTTTATCAAAAATTTATCAAAAACATTGAAATTCAATACAAGAACTAAAGGTTAAAGCTTTGTTATAGTTAGGAAAATATATTTTCCCTATAAAAACCGAGCTTAAACTACACAACCTTTAAAAATTATAAAGCTATATTGATAACTTTCCTTTACAATTTACACACCACCTTCAAATAATTAAAAGTAGCAGACCTTGTTACACAATCTTTTCAGCTCACTGACCAGACAACACCATTTTAAACTCACCACTCTACAATGTTCTGTGTTCTCACAAATAATAACACTCCTCTGTACAACAATAAACGGTATGAGGCTCTCCGCCACTCTACTGCATAACACTAAACTCAACAACACTGAACTATACAACACTCTACTCCACTGAACTCCACTCTATGCCACTACACTATACAACATTCTGCTCTGCCCTATGCCACTCTACGACACTCTACTAGCTGACACTCAATTCACCACACTTAATTTCATGACACTCCAATTGACAACACTACACAGTACAACATTCAGCTCTGCTGTATGACATGCCACTACACTGTTCAACACACAGCTTCACTCGCCAATACTCCACTCCACAGTACGACAGATCATACCTCTCCAGTGTATAACACTTTATTCCACTTTACACTGTCACTGCACTCTACTCAACTCCACTATATTCCACTCTACAATAATCCACTCTACATCATTAGACTCTATTACACTCTTCTTCACTGAACTGTACTAAACTCCACTTTACGACACTCCAATCAATGACACTCCACACTGAGGTTTTAAACACATTTTTATTAAAAAACAAAAACCACTAACACAATGAAAAAACAAAGGTTAAGGATAATTTAGAGTTAGAAATGTAAGTATTCTTTCAATAAAAAACCCAACTTAAAATCTATGCACCACATTAAAATTACTTGTGCGCCTCAGAACACATTCTTGTCATAATACATTAACTATAATCCAAGTCTCTTCCATGCACTGTTTTTGTCCTTGCATACTACATTACTTACATCATGTTAAATCATAGCATCCATCACAACACCTTATCACACTCTATGCCACTGTACTATACTCCTCTCCACTGTATTATAATCCTCTCTACACCGTTCCTTTATCTGACACTATACTCCACTGTATGCAACTCAACTCTACAACACTGTACTGCACTCTATGCCACTCTATGACATTCTAAATAAACATAAAAATAAAGAAAATAAGGCAGGGTAGGAATGCTCTGACCCACTAGGCCTAGTGCTAGGGTCCCCTAGAGACCCCACCTCGGCCCAGAATATATTTTCTTACATTTTGCTGTGAAAGTTGTGGAAGATCTGTGATTTTCTGCACATTGTTTTTATAAAAAGCAAGCGCAGTTGGGCCAGGTCCCTGGGGCATGCATAATTTTATCAAAATGGGGTGGGGGGCACATGCGGCCTCCTTCCCCAAGAGCAGTTTGATCCCCGGGGACCACCATGTACCCAGGGCTTAAAAAGATCAACTAATAGAAGTGGGACCATGCAGCACCTGTCTGTACTTTTACAGGCCCTGGTGACTGCCACCTTATTAGGCAGTGCCTACTTAATAAGAGGGGGGCTGCACTGAACCCTCTCCAGCTTTCAAAAATTGTCCCAGGGACCGCTACCTTCCCAGGGCACAGTTAAAATGAAAAACGGGAGGGTGCCGCCCAGCTCCCCTTGAGGGTCATATTTCGCCCATGGGACCACCACCTCCCCGGGCCTGGCCATCTTAAAAGTGGGATGGGGCCACCCACCTTCCAAGCCACTTTTGGCACCGGCGACCTCCACCTACCCAAGGCCGGTCCTGTGCAAAATTAAGGAGGGGGACCCTTCCTGGAGCCAGTAATGGCCCTGGGGACCACCACTCCCCTGGGCCGGCTCCCTTTCTCCTGAGGTGCCCACCTAATATTGCAGGCAGTTTACACCCAAAGAGTTTGGGCCGTAGCCTTGATCACAGTATGGGGCACCAAACATTCTCTTCATTTTAACTTCACCACACAGTTAGAAATCGAAACAGTGAAACATAAAATGGACATAACAATTCCCATCCTTTCACATTGATCGTAAAATGGCTGCCATCTTGAAATGTTCTACGAATACTTGTAAAATGCATGGCAATCATGTATCATCTGATTTAAATACTGTAGCCCCAACTATTATATCAAGTTATATCATTATTGTACAATCTCCTATTAGTAATTACATTCCAGAATTCATCATGTTAATCAACTGTCAATATTACTATCATAATGGCATATTACCCAGAGGTCCATATTTGAAATGACCATGACATGTATATACACTCCAATATTATAGGTCCATCAATCCAAATAAGTGCAAAACCCAACAAGCAAATTATTTTGGTCTAAGATGCATGATCACAACTATCCATTATCTTAGCAAAACATTATACTGTCACTGGTAGTGTTAATAATATTCAATCAAGCCCAAATGGGCATAATTCGAATGGGTTTGCAAATATATCTTTTATCTTCCCAATACCACATGTAATCCATGAGCTCATACCACATTAAAGTGATAGTATATGGTCATATCCAGTCACACCATAAGGAGCTATGAATGGATTGAATTGTATAGTCTCATTCTATCACATCAAGTCTGCAGTGCTCATTTATGTCTTAAGTGCCAATCACCACATGACAATCTAAAAAATATAAAATGAACATATTAAAAACATGAATATTGTATTCCCCATACCAAAAACTAGAGACAATTATGTATTGTGCTGTTTATACAATATGCACACACAGTTCTTCACTCAACTTCAGACCCACCGGGTATAGTGTATGAAAGTCCAACATATACCGGGATTCTAGGATTCTCAATTTCTGTTCTCTATTTCCTCCCCTAGTATTTGGAGCAACGGAATCAAGAACCAGGAAATGTAGCAATCTGTCATTCTGAAAATGTACTTCCACCAAGTGCCTTGCTACTGGATATTGAGAATTATTGTTGTGTATAGCTCTCTTGTGTCCCAAAATTTGTTTTTTAGCTTTATGAATTGTACCACCTATATACATCTTCTCACATGGACAGATCAAAGCATATACACAATAAGTAGTGTTACAATTGCATAACCCTCTAACCTTAAAGGTGCTTTACTGCCTGGAATCCGAAATTCTGTACAGTTTTGACTGTCTGTACATGCCTTGCATTGCATGCAGCAGTAAAAACCAACACATTGATCTCTACTCTCTACTTCACTTGTTACCAAATTTTGACATAGATTATCCTTTAGTGACCTGCTCCTTCGAAAAGTAACCTGTGGGGTTTCAGAAATATATTTCTCTAAGATGCTATCTGTTTTCAAGATAGTCCAATTGGTACTGAGGATCTTTCTTACATCATAAGCTTGACTTGAAAATGTAGTAACAAATCTAACACAATCTTTCTCATGGTCAATCTTCTTCTTTGCTGCATAAAGCAGGTTAGTTCTATCACATATCTCCACTTTCTCAATGGCCTGGTGAATTATCTTTTGTCCATAACCTCTTTCCCTGTATCTCTTAGGAATTATCTTGATTTCCTCCTGAAATGTCACTTCCGTGCTACAGTTGCGTCTTGCTCGCAACAGTTCACCATAAGGGATACTGTATATTATTTTGGATGGGTGTGAGCTGAAGGCACTCAGTATACTATTGCCCACAGTTGGTTTTCTATAGAGCTTAGTCATCACTGTATCCTTGTCCACCTCAACGTTTACATCTAAAAACACCATACTGGTCCCACTGATTTGTTCTGTCAATTGGATATTGCAGGGATTCCTATTCAATTCTGCCACAAAATTCTCAGCCGATGTTTGACTGCCCTTCCACATCACAAATGAATCATCAATGAAATGCAGCCACATCATGACATGATCTTCGAACACCTGAAACTGCGTGGACACCTGCTTCTCCCACCAGCCCATGAACAGGTTCACATAATTGGGGGTGAAACAGGTGACCATCGCGGTACCCTGCACCTGACAATATACTTGGTTATCAAATAGAAAAACGTTAGCCATCAGGCAGCATGTAATCATGTCCACAATCATTTCAGTATGCAATAGCAATGAGAGTGAACATGCCCAGAAAAAGTGCCTAACTGCTGCAATGCCTAAATTATGTCTTATATTGGTATATAGAGTGCACAGATCCAAATTCATTAACAAGCAGTCTTCCTCCCAATTAACCTTACAAGATAAGCTGGAGCATTTACAGAAAAAAATAAATCTTGAAATGGTGGGAAATAGAGTCCCGACAATGATATATTGATGTAGAAAGGGTACCAAGGAGACTGAGACTATTTGCCCTCCCCTCATATGAAGATCCTGATCGTCATACGTTGAAGGAGTGGGCAGCTAACTCCAAGGATTGCTCAATAACAATGATGAAAATGTTGATTAAATATGCTACAAAAGATCGTGTGAAATTGATTGAAGAAATTTCTAAACTACAAAAGGAATTACAAGTTTTAATGACCAAGGAGACCTTAGAGGAAAGGCGGAGAGTTTCAGGGAGACAGACAGGGATGCCTGAATTTTGTCATACTCTCTGAGGACATAGCACACCAGCAGACCATCCGCTAGACTTTAAGGGCCTCATTATGGGTTTGATGGTCCCACTAGAGGACCGCCAAACTCACGGGGGGAGTTCCCCCGAGCATATCACAATGTTCCCGTCGGGCTGACCAGTGGGAACATTGTAATACACATTCCCGCTAGGCTGCCTCACAGAGCAGAGGCCAGTATTCTTATACACCAGCACCCTCGGAATGCTCACTGTCTGCAGTGCAGAGGGCGCGCTTTCAGACTGTGCTAGATGGGGGGCCCCCGGCACTGCCTTTCCACCAGTCTTTTCATAATGGGGTCCCCACTATGGAAAGGCTGGCTGAAAGTGGTGTTGTAATCAGTCAGGTGGTGCGGAGTTCATAGCTGCCATAGCAGGTTACAACTCAAGCTGCATTCATCCCATCAGGAACCTGGTGGGTCTGACTGCAGGATTGTAATGCGGGGGTCGGACCACCACAGTTGTGGCAGTCCGATCATCACCGCAAGGCTGATGGTCCTGGGACTGCCAGCCTTGTAATGAGACCCTAAATCTGGAATTAAATTGTTAATGGGGTAAATAATTAAATTGCCCTTTATTAGAAATTGGGTTTGTGGTTGGCAGAGTTATGCACCCTATCAAAACAGGTACTGCAATCCTAGGCAGGGTAAGTCAGAAACACACCCAAAGTTAACATGTGCTCACACTCTGGTAGCTGGCACCGAGCAGTCAGACTTAACTTAAGAGGCAATGTGTAAAGTATTTGTGCAAAACATCAAACAAAAAAACAGTGAAAGCACCACACAAAAATATTACACACCAGGTTAGAAAAAGGAGTGCAACTTAATTTAATAAATAAAACAAGAACACAATGACAAAAATCCGATAAGTAGAAGTCAAGATATGGCTTTTTAAAGATTAAAATGCAATATAGTGCTTAAAATCATAAAGCACCAACCTGTGATATCTGGTTGCAATAGACAGGATTAAATTCGAAGGTTGGAGCCGACTGCGATGGAGCGCATGTCGGATACAGTCCCAGATAAATCCTGATGAAGTTTTATATTCTCAAGAATTGTGCCAAACATCCCATTCATGAGGAAGAAGTTCACCAGGAGCAAGTAGAGCATCACTGGCAATGGTTTGCAGCATTAAGAATTGGCTGGGCATCGCAGACAGGCGAAATGGAGCCTTGTGGTCACGAGCAGTGATACTTGCTGTACGAAGTCAAACTTGTGTCAGCTCATGCTGATTCTTCAGGTGAGCAGTACTGTTCCTGTGCAGGCACGCCATTCACAGTCACTAAGTGGCATATTTAAGAGCCACTGACGCCACCGGAGCGTCAGTTTTCGTGGCGCTATGGTAGCAAAATGCCCTGCGCTGTATTTACAAGGTGGCATTCAGCTTAAAGCCACCTTGTAAATACAGCCCTGTCACACGCAGCCCTTTGCGTGGAAGGGGTGTGCGATGGGTGTTGCTGTGGGCGTACCACAGTAACACCCATTGCATCTTGACGCTGCCTCAGATTTACGACTTTTCGTAAACCAGAGGCAGCATCAAATCTAACGACACCCAGGGGTGGTGTTAGCAAAGGCACAACAAGGAGGAATACTTTCATTCCTCCTAATTTTTTGCTTTTTCTATGAGTGCTGCATTCTGCAGCATGCACAGAAAGAGAAAAATGCCAGAAATGATTGTTTATGTGCGTGAAACAATCATTTCAAAATTACGCTTTGGCACTTCTGTGTGTGCTGCATTCCACAGCACACATAGAAGTGCCAAATTGCCACTAGTGATTGTTTATGTGCAGGAAACAACACCTTCCCGCACATAAACAATCAAACCTCTCAATGCAGATATCCTTGCATTATGGTGCAAGGATGCCTGTGTTGGCGCTAGGCAGCTCAATTTAGCGCCAGCACAGGGGGAAATGCAGGGGTGCGCCATATTCTAGTAAATACAGTTAATCCCTGCATTTCTAAAGTGACTCAGCGCGGCGATGCCAATTTTGGCACTGCGCCACTTTTTAGTAAATCTGGCCCTAAGAGTCCAAAAGCTTGATTTTTGGAGCCAAAAACCATTTAAAAGGGCGCAGAACTGTAGCAGGTGGGTTAGGAAGTATTTTGTGTCCCTGAGCCTTCAGAAAACGGGATGCAAGCCAGCACTTAAAGTCACTTTGGTTCTAGACTGTATAGATGCAGGTCCAGTCCTTCTCACTCGCAGACAAGAGGGAGGCAGGTCAGCTCAGCAAAGCAGGAGTCCAGCAGAATAGCATCTCAGCAGAGTGGCAGTCCTTAAACAGCACAGCAGCCTTCTTCCTGACAGTACATGCACAGATCCAGAAGTGTATTGAATTGGTGGTGTCAGTGATCCAGTACGTATTCCACCAGTACATATACCCAGTTGTGCCTTAGAGGTGGGAAAGACTCAAAAGAAAGGCCTTTGAAGTGTACAGAGGTTCTTCCTGCTTTGGCTGCAGACTCACCAAAGGCAGGTATGCAATCCTTTGTATGGGACAGGCCACTGCCCATTCAGGTGTGTCAGCCCCTCCCTTTAATCCTGCCCAGAATGGCCCATCAGGCTGTGATGGCCCATCAGTCACACCTAAGCTCCCTTTGTGTGTGGCTGTCTAGAGAGAATGCACAAGCCCAGCTGTCACCCCACACCAAAAGTGTACTGGAGACAGGCATCAGGCAGCAAAAGGCTAAAGTAAAAAAAAATGGCAATTTCTAAAAGTGGCATTTTCAGAACTGCAAGTTAAAGTCTAACTTCACAATAACTTGTAATTTTTAATTGTGCGTCCAGCAACAACTAATTTGACAAACATATTGCTTCCAGATTGTGAATTACACTTATGGGATGTAATAAGGAGATCCCAATGTTATCCAATGGGACAGATAGGCTGTGCAGTAGTGAAAAATATGAATTTGGGTGTTTTTCACTACTATGGCATGTGAAACTAAAAAGTACATGTCCTGCCATTTAAATACATTGCATCCTGCCCTGTGGGTCATATAGGACCTACCTTAGGGGTGACTTATATGTATAAGAAGAGAAGGTGTAGTCCTGGTAAGATGTTTATCTTGCCAGGTCGAAGTGGCAGACTAAACTGCCCAGGAAGGCTCTGCAATGGATGGCCTGAGGCATGGTTAAGGGGCTACTTAAGTGGGTAGCAAAATCAGTGCTGCAGGCCCACTAGTAGCATTTCCATTACAGGTCCTGGGCAACGAGTAGTGCACTTTACTAGGGACTTATAGGTAAATTAAACATGCCAATTTGGTATGAGCCAATGTTACCATGTTTTAGGCAAGAGAGCACAAGCACTTTAGCACTGGTTAGTGGTGGTAAAGTGTACAGAGTCCTAAAGCTATCAGAAGCGAGGTAACAAAATGGAGGAACGCAGACAAAACATTGGAGGAAGGACCACCCTAAGGTGGTGAGGTCTAACCGCCTTCATTACAAACAGTGGGGAAGTCTTGTTTTGTGTCCCAACTCTTATTTAGGTTTCTTATTTGAGCTTGGATAGTGAGTCCAAATTTTACAGTCATTAATGCACACTCACCATCTTCCACAAACACCTATGCCAAAAAAAACTGGCAAAATCGTCTGTTTAAAATAGTCTGAAAATAAAGGTCCTGTCATAATTCATGAGGCAAGAATTGTTATTGAACACATTTATTTATAAGTTATGCCTTTCTATCAAATACACTATGAAAGGTACCAAGTAGGATAAGGTATTTACCAACCTTAGGTTTCTATTACTGTTGGCCGGTTGAACTCTGATCTGTGTGCTAACTCTTGTTATGGCACACATTGGAATTATGAATTGGTTTAACCTGCACATTGAAATTACGAGTTGGTTTTAAAACCATGAGGGAATGATAACTGCTGCAGGGTTCATAATTTCGATCCCTATGCAAACTCCTCTTTGCCCAGGAATAAGAATTTAGCTTACAACTTGTTAGGCCCTTGTCGTGATTATAAGGTGAGGGTTAAAAGGTGAGTTATTTACCACACCTAGTAGATACCATTACCACTGTGTGAGGTACTTACCAGGTCTGTCAAACAGATTCTAGTATAAGTTTTGCTCTTGGAAATGTGGTTTGAAAAGAAGACTCAGTATGTAACTCACCGAATACTGCGTGTTTTGCCTTTTACCTGCTCCCAAACTGGCCCTGCCTCGACAAATTTGGGCAGGTTTGACCTGCTCCAATCTGTACAGCTTGTTTTTAATAATTTTTATTTCACCGCTTCCTCCACTTTCATCTGGGCATTTTAGAAAACAAATCCAAATTATTAAACCTTATTTAACATACCCTTAAAATAATCGAACGTTCCTGGACATACATTTTATTTTTGTGACTAAGCATGAATACACGAAGATTTCTTATTTTGTCTTCATCGGTCGCCTCGGGCCAGTTAACAAATGGTGGTTCCATTCTGAAAGGACACGCATTCATTAGTAAATGTTATTTAGCTTTTCTCTCGAAACGAATGCACATTTACAAACATGCAACGTCTGTGGTGCAAAAGGATGATGACACCCTGGCCGATTTCATGTTATGATTTGCATTGGCATAGGTTAGTTTATTTACACATATTCATAATGAACACAAGTTGGATGATGGCATGGTCGAACTGTACCTTATTCAGACATCAGCCATTAACTGATAAACGTGAGGTCCCACAAAGAGTGTACCTAAGTCAAACATCTCCTCAGTGTGACATCAGATCTAACACAGTGGAACTGTCGCTGATTCTACGTGGCATAGAATGTAAATCTGGATTCCTTTCGAAAACATAGAGGGCAATTGCAGCACAGCAGCAAGCAAGACATCACAAACATTTGAAAACACTTGCCCTTCCGCACTAACCACTTTTTTTGGGCCTGACATATAAACAGGCAGGTCGGAAATAGTGGCTACAAACTGTGCATCCACTTTTTGCGACCGATCTGTTATGTTGCAGAGACCTATGTAACTGATCAGGAGCATTGCAAAATGTCCATTTGGAGATGGTCGCAAATTGTCCTGCTAATGACTATTAATTAGGCATCATTGTTTGCACCTTCTGCAATTTGGACAGGTGCTCCTTTAAGAAAAAGATTCGTATTTGGGAAAACATTGGGAGGAGCATGCAGTGGTCTCCTGTACCACGGCTTGCTACCGACCAGTTTGAGACATAATTTTCCCAGGACAGCTTCCCTTTTGGATTCAGATATCAGTATCTGATCAATAGTTTACGGCCTTCATTGCGGCCACAAAACATTGATACATGTCATTGTAATTAAAGATTGTGGGGGCGGAGAGGTGGGGAGGTTGCCAATCCCAGGGTTTGTGACATTCAAAATGGCTTTTTACTTCATGCTCATTGGGATACAAAGCTGTTGTCAATGTATGTAGTTCATTCAAATTGTGCTGACTTTATAGGACAATTTTACCAAATCCCTTTTTTCTGAGTCTATGGCCCTCATTATGAACACGGCGGGAAAGACCGCTCCGCCGGCGATGGCTGCAACTACCATCAACAGTCAGGCAGTCTGGGCTGACAAATTATGAACCACCTGAAAAACAGGCAGCCTGAAAACCACTCACCGCCAGCAGAGGAGTGCCGACAACGACGGCAGAGGCCCCACACAGGACGACAGAAAGGCCCTATCAGCCCATCATATAATGAAGCACTAGACCACTGTCACTTCTGGGGCGGGAACCACCACAACGCAAAGCCAGGCGGAAACAAACCAAATATAAGGAAACACTCACTGGAGGCTTACACAACACGCCGAAGAAGACATGGAAAGAGAGTTGCAAATCATACCAGTCCTGCTCCTTGCCATATACCTCCACGACCAAGACTGCTGACGAAGACGACGACGGTAAGTACCGCAACCTAATAAACAAGGGAAGAAAGGTCACAGTTACATACCCACCCACTCCACCCACCCTGCAAAGCACCCACAACCCCTCACAACAGCACAAGCATACACCACAGAGCAAGAGGTGCTTACCCGACACAAGGCGAAGACAACTTGCCCAAAGTACACACATGTGCACAACACCCCCGACAAAGTAACGATGAACCACGGATCCAAAGTGTGCCAAAACCAACACTGGCCACACAAACTTTTATTAAGCTCCAGGAGCAACAGAAGTCCAATAGAAGGCCAATGGCCAGTCCATAGTCCAAAGTCCAATGGGCTCAAATGGTCCCAACTTGACTCCCACAAGTGCAAATCATACTCCACCTTAAAGGGGAAACAATGGGGAATCCAGGCACCTCAGGGAAGAGGGGTAAGGGGTGGTGGGGGTGGGGACTTATGACTGGGAAGGGGGGCTTGGCTTTACATTTGTGAGGTGGAGGGGGCGTGGGTCTGGTCTTTGAAGCTGGTGGAGCGGCCGTGGACTGGGGTGTGGCAGATGTACCTGGGCCATCATGGGGTCTCTTGCTCACAAGGGAGGTAGCACAGGAATGGAAAGGGCGGACAGGGGCGGGCTGTGACGTGTGAGGAATGGACAGGGCAAGAAGGTGGGCACGTTTAGGGATGAGACGAGGTGAGCCAGTGGGTTCAAATAGGTCAACCCGGGATAGGAAAGGTTTTTAAGGGGAAATCGGGGTGGACCTGGAGAAAGGTGTGGTAGTGGAGGTAGAGGGAGTGGGCGTGACAGGTGTAGGTGTCCATGACATGGGTGCAGGTGACTGTACAATATGCTGAGGTGTGGTGGATATGTGTTGGGTGGGTGTTTTGGAGCGTTTGAGTGTCTTGGGAGGAGGGGGGTGCACGTTTGGTGAGTGTGCTGCATGTGTCAACCAAAGTCATTGTGGTGAGTGCAGGTGCAGTGTATGGGGTGCATGAATGGATGTCTGATTTTGTGGTGACTGTCAGACTGGGGTAAGCAACAGTGAATGAGGGTGCAGTGCCTGTGAATGTGCATGTAGAGGTGACAGACAGGGAGGCAGAAGAGGTGGACACACTGGGGGAAATGGATGTTGGTGTGTGGGTATGCCTGTGGTGGGAAGTGTGGTGCTTGTGTTTTTCAGTGTGCTTCTTGTGTGTTGAGGTGTGTGCATGGCTGTCAGAGTGTGTGCTTGGGACGGGTGAAGGGAGTGGGGTGCTTGAAGGGGGAGAGGTGGTTGGAGGGGGAAGTAATGACCAGGGACACTGGCTGCCGTCAAAGAGGAGGCCAGAGCCTGAAAAGATCTCTGTAGGCCAGACACGGCACCGTGAATGCCATCCAGGTAGGCATTGGTCTGCTGCACCTCTGATGCTAGCCTCTGGATGGCATTGACGATGGTTGTCTGCCCTGCAGAGATGGTCCTCAGGAGGTCAATAGCCTCCTCCGGGAAGGCAGCAGGGCTGACTGGGGCAGGGGATGAGGTACCTGGGGCGAAGGAGACGCCAACCCTTCTGGGTGAGCGGGCATGTGTAACTCGGTGGGGAGCAAATGGGAGGGCGTTGATGGTATGGGGGTGACTGAAGATGACACAGAATGGGTGGGCCCATTAGGGTCCACCACCGCCAGGGAGTTCCCATCGGAGGAGGTATCAGAGTCACTACCTCCAGTGGTAGTTGCCTCCCCTGTGGTACTACCCTCGCCCTCCAACCCACTGGTCGCCTTGGCGTCGCTCAACTCTGCCTCTGTGGAACCGTGGGTCCTGCATCCATACTCACTGGTGCCACAGCTCCCTCACCAGATGATGCTGATGTACACAGACAACACAAGAGAACAGGGATGGGGAGACAAAACAGGAGAGACACTTGTAAATAGCTGAATGGAGATGCATAACTGGTTCACACATACACCCACCCTGCAAATATTCCACCATGCAGCACCTACCACTATACGTATAGCTATGCCCCTGCCTATTGGCCACAACCCTGCTCTACAGCGAATTCCTACAGCACAGAGGGACCTGGAGTACTGCAGACCTGTCCCATACAACCTTACTTCTCATGGGGGCTTTTATGTAAAATGACATCAGTCAGAGTCCCTGCCAATAAACAGCATGCATACCACAGCACACTCACGCTTCCATCAAGGAGGCATACAATGGTTTCTGTACTCACCCCCTTGTGCCTGCTGTGCTGCCTTCAAGTGCCCATCCAGGTCCGGATACGCCACCGCCAGAATGCAATGCATTGGGGGGGTCAGGGCCTGACGGGCACCCCTTCCTCTTTGGAAGGACTTCCCCAGCTGGGCCTCGCAGGTATTCCTCGCCCAGTGCCGCAGGTCCTCCCACTGCTTCCTGCAGTGGGTGCGCCGATAGTTGTAGACCCCCAGGGTCCGCACAACCCTGGCGATGCCATGCCTGAGTCCCCTCTTCTGATGGGCGCTGACCTATATGGGACACACAGGAAAAAGTAACACAGAGATCAGACAATGCCCATTGGACTCAGCTGGCTATACGTTCCCTATGGGACGGACACTCACAACAGCATAACAGGACTTCACACACACAGCATGACATGAATCCCACGACTGTACAGTGTCAAACGTGCACACATGTTTACAGCCATCTTCCAGCCATTACACACATCCATGCCCCCAATCCGCCTACTCACCTGTACCTCTGGTTGACCATAGAGCTTGGCGTACAGGGGTAAGACCCCGTCCACGAGCTTGTCCAGTTCCTCACTGGTGAAGACTGGGGCCCATTCCCCTGCCACTCTTGCCATTTCCAGGACCAGAGTTAGGACACAGCAGCACACTCAGTGGAGTACCTGAATGCACGTAATCAGGGAGTCAAGTGAAGTTGGGGTGACGAGATGGCGTACGCTCCGCGACGGTGTGCACCGTCACCACCGGTGGTGATCATGATACACTAATATTCCCCATTGACAACCATGTTAACCGCCTTACACTAGTATGCCAACCGCTAGCGGTATGAGGTCACTTACACTACAACATTTCTGGATTACAGGAGGCAGACATTTTGGCAATTACTACACAGTTAGTAATTTCTCATTTGCTCCATGCAGGCCCTATTGTCCCCAACCCCCATAGACATGAACAAATATACATTTAATTAGCACAAGAGTCCTGATGTGTCATTGAGGACATGTCACTCCAGTTTAACATCCTACCATGCATATGTGTCATCGACTTGTATGCCAGCAGTGCTGAATATTTAACATGTTGGGCAGATGTATGTGTTCCTCACATGTGTTCTCAACTCCTCGTAGGTACAGACCCATGTGGCAAGGTAGGGCCCCATCGGTGTACAGACCACTTGTTGATTTGGGGACCATGATGGAGCGTCACATCATTATCAATTATATACTCAACCTTGCTACTATTCATGAACTTTGTGCATTACTTGATCCAGCACTAAGCCCGGCTAATTGGAATCAGCATGCCATCCCTACTGGAGTGCAAGTGCTCTCTGCACTCCATTTCTTGGCCACGGGCTCATTTCAAGTGACAGTGGGCATGGGTGCAGGTTTTTCACAGCCAATGTTTAGCATTATACTGTCCAGATTCCTGAATGCATTTGTACGAAACCTGCAGTCCTCATGTGATTTTCCCCAAAGTGCTGACCTCCCTGCCATCAAGTCAGACTCCTATGCCTTTTGCCAACATTCCCTATGTGACAGGTGCCATCGATGGAACCCACATAGCTCTCATTCCCCCAAGAGTAAGTGAATAGGTGTACAGAAACAGGAAGAACTTTCACTCCATGAACATTCAATTGGTGTGTACTGCAGACCAATACATCTCACATGTGAATGCCATGTTCCTTGGAGCAGTCCATGATTCCTTTGTGCTGAGGAACAGCAGTGTGCCACACATGTTGGAACAACTACAAGGGGACAGAGGATGGATCATAGGTAAGTGTGTCTGACATTTTTTGGCACATAGCAGACAGCCAGTCTGCAACTGAGGGTTGTCAGTGACAGTCCTGTTTTGCCCCCTTTTGCAGGTGATTCTGGCTACCCCAACATGCGTTGGCTCCTGAAACCAGTGAGAAATCCTAGGACAGATGCAGAGAAGAATTACAATGAGGCCCATGGACGTACTAGGAGGTTGCTAGAGCGGCCAATAAGTCTCCTGAAGGCTAGATTCCGTTCCCTCCATATCTCTGGGGGATCCCTGGCCTATGAGCCTGAAAAGGTGTGTAGAATAGTGGTGGCCTGCTGCATGCTGCACAACGTGGCTGTGAGGAAATCTATTCCCCCTTGGAGAAGGAGGCGACTCTACATTGAGACCAGCTTAATCAGAGAGGGGATGAGAGTGATGGTGATGATGAGGAGGGGGAAGATGTACACTTCAGGAACCAACTGATCCAACTTCACTTCCAGTAACTAAGTGGTACTATTTGATGCTGTTGCTGTCTGTGCAGCATACTGTCAGTATGTCTTATCCTCAATGGGGGTATTTGGTCTATAGACATTGTCACTGTGACCAGGTTTGCATGGGACATGTGACATTATGGACAACTTGTTTGACATTTCTGTTGGCGCAACCCTATGTTATGTGTGGAGTGCCATTCCTGCAATTAAGAAATGAATAAATAATGTCAATGATAATTGCATGCACTCTTCCATTTGATTCAACATAATGACAGGGGACATTTACATTGGTGAACAGGTGTTTTATTTGGTGTCAGGGATGCCATGGTGCTCTTTACAGTGATGGGAGTGGGCTACTGGTGGATGTCCATATTGGCTACATGGTCTCAGCGATTGTTGGCAGTGGTAACATATTCATCTATTATTTACAGTTTTTGGGGTTGTATTGCACAGTGGACGGTGGTTCAGTGGCACACTTGGAGGACAGTTCTTGTCAGAGTCACTTTGTAGAGGGGGCCTTGGTCTTGGCAGGTGTTCCAGTGCCATATCTGGGCCTGAGGGACTGTTTGGGTGCCTGGTGTTGGCCTGTACGGGTTGAGGTGGAGGTCTCCTGTGTGTCCTCAGAAGGTGGCACAAGTCCAGTTGCTGCTGCTTCTGTTGTTGGCTGGGCTGTATTTTGTCCTGTAGTAGGGGCTTCCTGGTCTATGGGGGTCCCAAGCTGGGTTGGGACAAGGTGCAACAGCGCACCTGCTATGGTGGCTATGGTGGTATTGTGCAGTTTCCACTGCTCCATGGTCTCTTGGTGTTGGGCTCTCTGCAGCCTTTGACTCTTCTCCAGGGTGGCCACAAACTGAGCCAATCTGTCCTGGGTATGGTGGTATGCTCCCGGGACCTTAGGGATCACATCCTGGGCTGCAGCATCCCTCTTGTGGCCTCCCCCGGGCCACTAATGCCCTCACACTCGGCCTAGACCCCTGTGCCTGTGTCCCCTGCACAGGTCTGGCGGTACCACTTGTACTGGGGCCATTGTCCTCCTGCCTGTTGGTAGGGGGTGACTGTGGCCTCTGTCCTTGTGTTCCACCAGTCTGTGGCCTGGGTACACAGGTGAGAGTCCGGTTGCCCTGGCCTGATGTTGGTGGGTGTGTGGTAGGGGTGTCAGTGGTGTCCTGGGTGGGGCTGCTGGATGGTGACAGTCCAGGACTGTGTGAGAGGCCAGGGCATTCCTTACTGTCCAGGGTTTCCTCTTCAGTGCCCTGGGTGGTGCTTCTGTCTCCATGTGGGGCACTGCCACTCTTTGTCCTGTCCATCAGGGTGGCATGCGTGGTGGTGCCTGTTGGGGGGAATGGACATGTCTGTTACACTTGCATAATCATATGGGGTACACAGGGCTGGGCTGTTTTGTGCAGGTTTTCCACTTTTGGGCCAAGCAGGGTGCCTTTGTGAGTTTGCCATTGCATTTTGCTTAGGATGTGGAGGTGCATTGTGGGGGGTGTAGTGCTTTGTGATTACTTGCAGGGGTAGGTGGCTGTGCACAGGGGGAGGTATGTGGGCCTGTTGGTGGGTTTGTGGGCTTGCAGGTTGACTGGATGTTGTGATTGTGGCCTGGGTGGGGTAGTGGTCCTGGTGGATGTTATGGGGTAATTGTAGACAACTTACCCAAGTCCATTCCTCCAGTGAGTCCAGTGAGGCCCTCAGGGTGCAGGATGGCCAGTATCTTTTCCTCCCAGTCAGTGTAGTCGGGTGGTTTTGGTCAAGGTCCTCACCCAGTCTTCTGGACTGCAATGTTGCGCCGGGATGACATGGACCTCAACTTCCCGTGCACCTCATTCCATCTCTTGCGGATTTTGTCCCTTGTGCGTGGATGGTGTCCCACTGCGTTTACCTTGTTGACAATGGTCTGCCATAACTCCATCTTCCTGGCGATGGGTGTGTGCTGGACCTGTGCCCCAAATAATTGTGGCTCGACCTTCAGTATCTCATCCACCAGGGTCCTTAGATCCCTTTCTGTGAAGCGTGGGTACTTGGGGGGGTGCCATGGTGTGTGTTGTGTGGATCTAGGTGAAGGTGCTGTTGTGTGGTTGGGTGTGTAATTCGTGTGTTGTGGTGTTCAGTGTCTGCTTGTGGAGTTCTCAATCTCAGTTGTCCTATTGGCGATGCAAAGGATTGTGGGGTGTGTCTGTTAGTGTTTTATAGTGTTGTGAATGTGTGTCAGGTGTGAGGGTTTCAAACTTGCCAATGTGTGCAATTCTTACTGTTGGGTTCCACTGCTGGCCATGGCGGTCTGTACCGCCAGTGGTCGTTTGACTTCCACTGACCGCTGCAGTGAGTTGTGCATCATTATTTGGAGGGCGGGGAGTTTGTGTGCTCGGCGGTGGCAGGGTGGGATGTCCTGTATTTTCGCCGACAAGGTCCTGGCGGTGACCGGTGGCTGGGAAATTTTCGACGGATTCCGTTTTTTTCATCTTTATATGGCGGGTTTCTGTTCACCTCCAATGGTTTCTGTTCATTGTCGCCAAGGCGGAGAACGGTGTTTACCTCCATGTTCATAATGACCCCCTTTGTAGCTCTTTCAGTGCTGTTTTTTTTTTCTTTTTCTATTTGTTTATAAATTCAGAACTGCAAGTAATAGAATGCAAAAAATCATAATGGCCTGTATGTCCTACTCACACCTGGCAAGGAAACTCCTCGTATCCTTATTTACTTTTCTTTTTTCATGAACACAACTGAGATTGTTCTCTCCTCAGCTCATTCGGTCTGCCATTAACCAAGACCTTATAATCTTGCTAAAATTGTATATATTTTGTACTGACATATAGGAGTTTCCAGCCTGTCTTCTCCATCCATTGGTCTGTTGATGTATCATTCAGATTTCTCTTTCATCCGATACAGTCTACTGCACGAGGCAGTGGGGCAAACCATTTGAGCCATTGGCTGACATTGTGGTGAGCAACAGAATTGTGCTCCTTCACAAGAGTGCATCCGCACACAACGTAGTTTCCTTGAGTGCTAGTGGCTGCTATGATAAGGTGTGCTGGTTGAGACCCAAATATAATTTTAAGCCAGTGTTTTTTTTTTTTATTGTTGCCAGGGCCACGCAGTTCCCAAACAATATTTTTTTACAAAAACCATAAGAAAACAAATCAAAGTGTTGACTGGGCTAAAAGAATGCTGGTGTTCAAAATCAGTCATTTTTTCTATGCCATTGCTTATTTTGGCTTTACATTTAGTTTTGTCTAGCGACCAAAAATAGGTTTCGGTCTTGAAAGATTTGTTGACATGGCAAAGGACAAGCAGAATTGCATTGCTGTATGTAATTCATCAATAGATAGCAATCACTGTTCTTCACTTCTCTGAGCTGTATTAATCTCCTCCTCTCTGTGACACTGCACGCTATTGCATCAACATATTCACTGAGTCATTTTCTTTTGTCGTTGAAGAGTCTCTTTTTCAAAATGCACCAGCAGCTTTATCTGAATTTGGGGATGAATTCTTGCATTCCTGAATGCACTCAATTCAAATAATCTTTTAAGTCCAGTGGGGACGGTAATAGCTGATACCTGCCCCGTTGGAGCTCTGTAATCACAATTAACTCCCTAGTTCTCGTATCTTTCAGCCAGACTGCCCCCCAGGGTGAAATACCAGGCGAATTGAGACAGAATTGCTGATTCCCCTGGTAATTCTTGGCATGGCAGTCAAGTTTGTAATCATAGATATCCCCTTCTCCAAGGGTTAATGATGCCCATGGTATTGGTAACTCGGGGGGCAAGTTACCAGGTGGGTTGCCGGATAACTCATTAATAAGTCCACATGATGGTTGCTACCTTCTATATTTGTAAGCCCTAAAATTAATTTTGAAGCTCTGTGATAAAATGCTGGACAGGGTCTACTCATCCTCTTGTCAACCATTGTCTTAATTCATCACAGGAAAGTGTGCTTTTGATAACCTTTTATTGTCAATATATTATCAAATTCGAGCCCAATTAAATGATTGATTCAGCATTGCTGTCATACAAAAACTTTAAAAATTGGTCCTTTTAGCCATACTCTTTCAAAAATGTATCCTAGTACTAACTCAAATGGAGGTTACTTAATAAAGAAGTCCACGTCGGGTTGAGTTACTTTAGACCGGATCATTACGTATTCTAAAATTATATTGATGCGAGAAAAGTATACATAATGCTTGGTTGCCTGTACCGGGTTAAAAGAGGCTCAAACTTGGTTTCGATTCATGAAGAAACAAGTTGTAACTCTGTTTAGACTGACACGAAAGAAAATTTTGAAAAGAAATGACATCCTAATAATATTTATCCTTCCCACCATATTCGCACTTACTTTTCATTTGCTTACCGACTTCGGTGAAAACATTATTTCGTTGGTCTTAAATACATCTTATGCATTTCCAGATATAGGGATTTTTAACTAACCTCCTACTGCACTGATTTATTGATGTATAGTTGAGCAGTGGATTTCTGTACGTTTAATCAATATACTGAGAAGAACCCCAAAACTTAAGTCAGTTACTGATATTTACCTACATTCAGGGCTAATTTGTAAAATAACAAGTGCTGAGCCAGTGTTTCACTCAGAAGCCCCTGGTCCATGCAATTGAATGTCATCATGCCGAATATCATGGCTGCTTAGACTTAGGCCCTCATTACAACCCTGGCGGTCGGCGTTAAAACTGCAGTATTACCACCAACAGGCCGGCGGTAACAAAAATGGAATCATGACCACGGCAGAAACCGCCAATACAGACAGCCACTTTAACACTCCAACCGCCACAGCGGTGGCAACAAACACCGTGGTGGTAACCGCCAACAGCCAGGAAGAAGACAATGTCTGCCCATTCCATTACAACCCGCCCATCCGCCAGCTTTTCCGGGGCGGTACCAACGCCATCAAATGCACAGTGGAAACAGTACTTTGAAGGGAAACCACTCACCTCTCGACACTAAAGGAAGAACCAGGACGCCATGGAGCCCGAGCTGCAGGTCCTCCCCATGCTGGTGTATCTGCTTATATACCAGGAGAACCAGCGACGATGACCATGGTGAGTACTGCACCTAGCACACAAGGGAGGGGGTAAGGAAAAACAGAATGACACACACACGCAACACCCCCACCCACACCCCCAACACCATACACACAAACACATGCAACAACATTACATATACACCCCGTAACCCTCTGGAATAACGCAAGGACAAAAGGAATGGAGTCAAATGAGTGTAATATTAGTAATACTTAGAAATACGTACATAAATAAATGAACAGTATGCACAATATATAAAAAATGAGGGACAATGTCCACACAAAAATAGTCCGTGGCCACTGGGCCATAAAAATAGGCCAAGCCCACACTTGACTCCTGCCTCAACACGGAGAGAACACTGCAGGGGCATCAGGTCGAAAACACCCAGGCAGCTCAGGGGGACAGGGAAGAGGGGGCACCTCAGCCGGAAGATGGTACTACGCCACTGCTCCTGGAGGGGGCTCCATGGCCACTGCTTGGTCCTGTGGAGTGCAAAGCCACAGTGTCTCAAGTGGGTGGTATGCCCACTGCTTGGTCCTGGGGAGTGCAAAGCCACAGTCTCTCAAGTGGGTGGTTTGACCACTGGTTCTGGAGGGGTCCTTGTGCCCAGTGTGCTTCATCCTGCCAAGGATAGGGTGAGTGGATGCCTTCTTCCACTGGTTCTGGAGGGGGCTTTGTGCCCAGTGTGTTTCATCCTGCCAAGGATAGAGTCAGTGTATGCCTTCTTCCACTGGTTCTGGAGGGGGGCTTGTGCCCAGTTTGCTTCATCCTGCCAAGGACAGGGTGAGCGTATGCCTTCTTCTACTGGTTCTGGTGAGGGCTTTGTGCCCACTGTGCTTCATCCTGCCAAGGATAGGGTGAGTGGATGCCTTCTTCCACTGGTTCTGGAGGAGGCTTTGTGCCCAGTGATGCAGAACTTGGGGAGTGCCAGGTCACAGTCCCTCACCTGGGTGTCAGAGCCACGAGATTTTCAGTGGCCAGGATGCATGATACTCCATGGAGGCAGGACTAAAGTCCATCCTCCGGCAGCTACGGCTGCACAGTGGTGGTAGTGCCGGTGTTGGTGGGGGTGCAACCAGTGGTGGGGGAGGCTCCAGCCCTTCTCCTGCAGCCTCAGACGGCTGCCCACTGGGGCTGCTGCTGCTGGCAGTGGTGCTACTTTCAGCAGTGCAGGTGGCAGTGCTTGTGGCGTTGCAGGTGGTGGTGCTGGCCGCGGTGTAGGTGCCGGTGCTGCCAGTGTTGGGGGGAGGCTCCAGCCCTTCCCCTGCAGCCTCGGTCGGCTGCCCACTGGGGCTGCTGGCAGTAGTGTTGCTTGCGGCGGTGCAGGTGGCGGTGCTTGTGGCGGTGCAGGTGGCGGTGCTGGTGGTTGTGCTGGCAGCCACCAGGCCTTCACCTGCAAGCTCAGATGGCTGAAGTGCCTTGGCTGGTGTTCTGTGCCCCTTCCTGCCCTTGTCAGATGGTGGTGCCTCCTTGGGTCTGCCAGCTGGAGTCTTTGACATGGCCTTGCTGGGTGGTTGTGGCTCCTTCTCCTTGCTGGACGCTATCCCCTTCTTGACCTTGGCAGGTGGCTGAACCTTCTTGGCCTTGGCAGGAGTTGGTGGCACACTGGCTGGGCTGATGAGTGCCCCCTTAGAGCCTCTGACAGCTGCAGAAACCACAGCGGACGTAGACTTGGTGGCTGAGGTGCTGGGCTTCGTTCTGGCCACCCTAGCCCGAGGTGAAGGACGGGGGAGGGGAGGGGTAGGGAAGAGGTCAATGTTGGCTAGGAAAAGCTTCTTAGGGACATTGGGGTGGGAAGAGGGTAAAGGTTTGGGAGTGGAGGAAGAGGGAGTGGTTGTAGGAGGTGTCAGTCTGCTGTGTTTGGGTGCAGGTGCATGAGCTGGATTCTGTTGTGAGGTGGATGGCTGTTAGGTGGGTGTGTGCTTGCATTTGTGTACTTTGGGAGGAGGGGTCACAGACACAGTGGGAGAGGACACAGGGGATGTGTGCATGGATATGGGGGTGGTGACTGCCAGTGAGGGGCGTGTGGTGATCGGTGCGCTGGTGATGGAGGTAGTCGATGAGGATGTAGTGCATGCAGGTGTGAGTGGAGATGCTACTGGGAGGGAGTGGACGAGGAGGAGGAGGGGGACACAGTGGAGGCAGTGGATGTTGGTGTGTCTGAATGGGGATGGTGCTTGTGTGAGTGCCTGTGAGATGAAGTGTGGTGCTTGTGTTTGCCTGAGCCACTTCTTTGTGTTGATTTGGGTGAATGCTGGTCTGAAGGTGTGCTTGGCACAGGCTGGGGTTGAGGGGATTGGGACTGGGTAGAGGAAGTTGGAGGGGGGAGGCTGGAGACAGGGACAATGGCTGCCATCAGTGCGAAGGCCAGAACCTGAAATGCTCTCTGTTGGGCCGCCACACCAGAGTGAATGCCCTCCAGGTATGCATTTGTTTGTTGCAAATGCCTTTCGACACCCTGGATGGCATTCATCCACTCATTCCATAGAGGGATCTTAGGAGGTCAATAGCCTCCTCACTGAGGGCAGCAGGGCTGACTGGGGCCGGGCCTGAGGTGCCTGGAGTGAAGGAGATGCCCACCCTCCTGGGTGAGGGGGCATGGGAAACACGCTAAGGGGCTGCTGGGAGGGTGGTGCGGGTATGGGGGTGGCGGCTGTACCTGTTGTTGGGGTGTGCACAGAGGTGTCCGCCACCACCAGGGAGCTTCCATCGGAGGAGGAGTCAATGTCTGTAGTGTCCCCTCCTGTCTCCGTCGTGGTGCTCCCCTTGCCCTCTGCCCCACTGGTGCCCTCACCGTCTGTGGATTCGGCCCCCACGCGCATGTGGGATGCAGCTCCCTCCGTCGCCGGTGCCACTGCTCCTCTGCTAGATGATGCTAATGCACACAACGACAGGGAGACAAAACAAAAAGGGGGGGGGAGAGACAGAGGATACACTTGGTCAATGCTAGAAACAACACTACCGTTGGCGTACACAACACACAGGGAGCAGCCCTGTGCACTAGGCCATGCACTACCAGTTACAAAGCTAATCACCAGCCCATGGGGTACATAGCATGACGCCATCAGCTGCACACCTGAAACAAACAGGACCCTGCCCACTAGTAGATGCCCACTAACACTATTGGGGTTGGAGTGCTTCAGAGCCTGCCCAACAAGGGACCTACCCTGCCATGTTTGCCCTGGCCTAGGGGCACCCACAACCCACATCCCCCACCCAGATAAAACCTTCATGCGTGCAAAATCATGATTCTAAATCTGTAGCTGCTGTGATGCCTTCAGGCGCTCATCCAACTCCGGATAGGCCAGCGCCAGGATGCGGAATATCAGCAGGGTCAGGGTATGACGGGCCGCCCTTTCCCTGTTGGGAGGCCAGCCCCAGCTGGGCCTCCGCCGTCTTCCTTGCCCAGCGGCGCAGCTCCTCCCACTGTTTGCGGCAGCGGGTGCTCCGCCTGTCAAAGACCCCCAGGGTCCGCACCTCCTTGGCGGTGGCATGCCAAATACCCTTTTTCTTATGGGCGCTGACCTGCAAGAAAAAGAAAGCAGTAAAGGGATTAGTCATACCGTCCGGACTGTCACACTCATGGCCCACCATATCCCTCCCATCCCCTTACGCACATACATTGACCACCCTACATGCAGCACTCTGCCCAGGACACCTCAGTCCCCCGCTACATGAGGCTGACACACGCAGCACTCCATACATTCATGGCCCACGCATCATGCTCACAGTGTACTCACCTGTTTTTCTGGAGGACCATAGAGTAAAGTGTACTGGGGTAGGACCCCATACACCAGTCTCTCCAACTCCTCCGAAGTGAAGGCAGGGGCCCTTTCCCCAGACACTTGAGGCATTGTCTCTTCCAGACAGAGGTCACAGCAGCACTTGTAGTGTAAGTCCTCCCCTGTTGAAGGTGTGGTAGCAAGTGAGTGAACAGATAGAAAATGGTGGTCACGTCCACGGTGGAGCGTACTGTCACCACTGGCGTACATCGCCATTGGCTCCTGGAACCCATAGGGCCTAATATGAACTAATGGGAAGTAGCGCGTCGGTCATCGACCGCCGACCGCTATGGTGCACAACGCCAGCGCAGTTACCTCATTTCCACTTGTCTCGCCTCAGAGGTCAGGCAACCGTCATTTCAGTGGGGCACAGGCCATGGCACCTAACTGCGTCACAGCAGACATTGGCACATCAACTGACTCTCAAATTCACATACTGTTTCTGTAAATGAAGAAATGCATCATTATTTGAAGAAATGTGTGAATATGTCCCTCTGCTCACCGTTTTATTCCCTAGACTTCAACCGCTGAAGACGAATATGAGATGGAGACATCCTCCCGTGTACAGACCCCTGGTGGACCTGACGACAATGGAGGACAGACACATTATCCTAAGCTACAGACTTGATATGTCCACAATCCAAGAACTGTGTGCTCAATTGGAGCCAGACCTTATTTCCGCTATCTGCCAGCCCACAGGTATCCCCCCTCTTGTGCAGGTCCTGTCAGTGCTCCATTTCCTGGCAAGTGGTTCATTCCAAGCGACAGTTGCCATGGCATCAGGGATGTCACAGCCTATGTTCTCAAACATGTTGACCAGAGTGTTGTCTGCCCTGCTGAAACACATGCGCAGCTACATCGTATTCCCACAGGTGGAGGATTTGGCCACAGTGAAAGCTGACTTCTATGCCCTGGGACATATCCCCATCATCATTGGTGCCATTGATGGTACACATGTAGCATTTGCCCCCCCCCCAGAGGAATGAACAAGTGTTCAGGAATAAAATAAGCAATCACTCTCTGAATGTGAAGGTGGTGTGTTTGGCAGACCAGTACATCTCCCATGTGAATGCCAAGTTTCCTGGCTCTATGCATGATGCCTTCATCTTGAGGAATAGCAGCATTCCATATGTGATGTCTCAACTCCAGAGGCACCGGGTGTGGCTAATAGGTGAGCCCCTGGTCCCCACCCAGTTGATGTAGGTATATGGGTGTGGGGTTGTCCCTAAGGGTGAGTGTAGGTCTAACAGGTATCCCTCAAATATTTGCAGGTGACTCTGGTTACCCCAACCTCTCATGGCTACTGACCCCAGTGAGGAATGCCAGGACAAGGGCAGAGGAACGTTACAATGAGGCACATGGGCGAACAAGGAGGATATTTGAAAGAACCTTTGGCCTCCTGAAGTCCAGGTTCCGGTGCCTCCATCTGACAGGTGGATCCCTGTACTACTCACCCAAGAAGGTGTGCCAGATGATCGTTGCATGTTGCACAACCTGGCCTTGAGACGCCAGGTGCCTTTTCTGCAGGAAGATGAGCCTGGAGATGGTCATGTGGCAGCGGTGGAGCCTGTGGACAGTGAGGAAGAGGAGGCAGAGGAAGAAGATGTGAACAACAGAAGGTCACTCATACAACAGTGCTTCCAGTGACACACAGGTTAGACACTGTAACTTCACTTTCCATTGCAGTTTTGTGTTGGACATTGTATATGGCAGCCTCATTTTCCATCTTGTATGGCCACTTACTGTACCCTTTGGCATCTATATTTCTGATCTCTGTGCCCCACTCTGGCTCCTGGTGTGTTCCCTGCTGCCCACTACAGGTCATAACTATGTATATATGACTGTACAGTTGAATTGCAATGTTTACTGCTTGTTAAACAAATAAATATTTGAATCAATTGACAGACTCCATACTTGTATTAGTTCCAAGGGTGTTTATTTATGTGCAAATAAGTGGAGAGGGTATTGCAATGGGCTGGTTTGATGATGGAGGAAAGGCCCCGGTAGAGTCCAGTCTATTGGTATCAAAGTGCATTGTCCAATGGGGCATAGGAAGGGGAGCAATAGCAGTTCAAGGTGGACAGGGAACAGAGTGGGACAAAAGGGTGACAATCAGGAGAGTCTTATTTCTTGGCGGGGATCTTAGCAATGTTCTCTGGCTTCTGCCTGGATCGCAGGGACCGTTTGTGGGGTGGTTCTCCTTCTGCAGGGGGTTGGGTGCTGGTGGCCTGTTGTTCCTGTGGCAGGGCCTCCTGTCCACTAGCGCTGGTGGAGGTGGAGGGCTGTTTTTCAGTGTGGCTAGTGTCAGGGGGCCGTTGGTGTGCCACTGCCTCCCTCACGGTGTTGGCCATGTCAGCCAGCACCCCTGCAATGGTGACCAGGATGGTGTGGATGTATTTGACGTCATCCCTGATCCCCAGGTACTGTCCCTCCTGCAGCCGCTGGGTTCCCAGGAGACCTATCTGGCCCAAGGTCTCCTGGGAATGGTGGTATGCTCACAGGATCCCTGCAAGTGCCTCATGGAGAGTGGGTTCCCTGGGCCTGTTCTCCCCTGTCGCACAGCAGTCCTCCCAGCTTCCCTATTGTCCTGTGCCTCTGATCCCTGAACTGTATGCCCACTGCCACTGACCTCAGGTCTCTAATTGTCTTGGGTTTGTGGAGTTCCCTGGGGTCCCTGTAGTGGTGGACACACTGCTGATTGACGTGTCCTGGGGACAGAGGGATGAGCTCACTGGGTGGGTGCTGTGCTGGTGTTTCCTAAGGGGGGAGGCTCTATGGTGGTTTGGGACTGTGCCTGGGTAACCGACTGTCCAGAGGTCCCTGATGGGCCAGGTTGGTCATCCTGATCCAGCAGTGCAGAGCTGCTGTCATCACTGTGGGCCTCTTCTGGGGGGACTGGATGTTGGTGACACCTCCTCTCCGGTGACATTGAGTGGGCGTCCTGTGGGGATGAAATGCAGTGTTATTGTATCTGCGTGTGCCATCTTGTGCATGGGTATGTTTCCCTCTATGGTTGGTAAGACAGCTTTGGCTTGTGTGAGTTGTGATTCGGTTGGCTAAGTGATGGTCACTAGTGTGCATGCTGTGGTGATGGGTGTCCATGCAGGTCTGTGATGGGTGTCCATGCACTGTTGCATGCAGGGCTTGGTATTGGGATGTGAGGGTTGTGATGGTGGGGTATATGTAAGGTGGTGGAGTGATGGGGGTGAGGGTAGGGGTGGGAGTTAGTGATGGCATGAAGGTAGAGTAGGAAGGATAAAGTAGTAAAGATTTGATTTACCAGAGTCCAGTCCTCCTGCTACTCCTGCGAGGCCCTCAGGATGCATGATCGCCAGGACTTGCTCCTCCCATGTTGTTAATTGTGGGGGAGGAGATGAGGGTCCACCGCCAGTCCTCTGTACAGCTACCTGTTGTCTTGCTACCACGGAACGCACCTTCCCCGTAGGTCATTCCACCTCTTTCTGATGTCATCCCTTGTTCTGGGTTGCTGTCCCATGGCATTGACCCTTTCCACGACTCTCCACAATAGCTCCATCTTCCTTGCAATGGACGTCTGCTGCACCTGTGATCCGAATAGCTGGGGCTCTACCCGGATGATTTCCTCCACCATGACCCTTAGCTCCTCCTCTGAAAACCTGGGGTGTCTTTGTGGTGCCATGGGTGTAGTGTGAGTGGTATGTGTGAGGGTGTGTGGGGTGATGTGTTGGGGTGTGTGATGTGAGGTGCATGGATGGTGTATGGGTGATGGTGTTATGTGGCTCAAATTGAGTGGGTGCTCCTGGCTTGTCTCTCTCTCAGTTGGCAATATTTTTTTTCATTGTAAGGGATTGTGGGTAATGTGAATGTGTGTTTTATATTGGATTGGGTGTGTGGGTGTGTGTATGTGTGTCAGGTGTGTGTAGTTTGATTGTCCAATGTGGTGTCATTTTGTTAATGTGTGTGTATTTTGAGCGCGGCGGTGTGTACCGCCAATGGTTTACTGCAGTTGAAAGACTGCTGTGGTGATTCATGGGTCCTGATGCTGTGGGTGTATTTCTGTTGGTGTAAAGGTGTGGGTTTTGGTACCGCCAATTTGTCACTGACCTTTGGGCTGGCGGACGTGTGTGGGTGTCTGTATAGTGGCAGATTTCTCTGTGTGGGTCATAATACCCGTAACGGTATACCGCCACGGTCACAGTATCTTGCCGGCTGTCAGCACGGCGGTCGGCGTAATTTACCACCGGGGTTGTAATGAGGGCCTTAATTCTAACTCTTTAATTCACCACCAGACACTTTACTCCACCACAAGTCTATCTGTTCTCCTTTATCTCACTTTTGCAAGTTGCTACTATATTTATTTTATTTATTCAGAATGTTTAAAATGTGCACACTCATCCCACAAGGGATATCCCAGAGCTAGATACAGTTCTGACTGAAGAAATAAACGGCGGTAGTTAGGGAAGAAGACAAAAAAAACATAAAAGCGAGAGATGCTTCTAAGTGGAGAACAACCAAGTTTTTAGTAATTTCAGAAAGCAGTTAATTCAGTTGTTTGGACGCAGTTTGAGAGGAAAGCACCACATTAGGTATCAGCAAAATAAGTAAAATAGAGGCTATGCGAGACCAGGTAATGCTTTTCTGGAAAAAGACGGCCTGATTGGCTGATCTGAATGCTCCGGGGGGGCTTATAAAACAGACTGTTCCTAAGAGTCAAAGTACCAGTAAAGTAAATTGTTCAACCCAAGTGACAGAGCATTTCGAAGATGGCTTTCTTGTGCACAGGTAGCCAGCGGAAAGAAGTTAGAGTAACAGACACAGAGATTCGGGCTGTAGGTTGCAAATCACTCGCACAGCCATATTTTGAATGCATTGCAGGTGTGTAAAAAGATAGTCAATCATACTGATCTGTAAAGTGTTTCCTTGATCAAGCTGACTAGTAGTGACCGCCTGTTTTATAGTTTTATGCCAGTTGATACAAATCCAATTGAACATTTTGCTAAACAGTCACATGATGACAAAACAGCTCTCACAGACGGCATTGACTCGCTCTCTGATGAAAGGGAATCACAAAGCCAAAGTTCTTAGCTACTTCAACGTAGGGCACCGATAGATGGCCATCTAGAAGCGTTCCCAATAGAAATAGCCTTCACCCTTTAACCCATTTTTCCATCTTTTTCTTTCTCCTTCTTTCACTCTTGTGTGTATTTATCTCTCTTTCCCTGGATCAAAGTCTAATGAGAAAAATGCCGGTCCCCAAATATGAGTGCCGGTGGGCCATACCTGCAGTCACTAAGTCAAATTAAGCACTGCCTACATTTCCAGATACCACTATAAATTAGAATCCACAGCTACCATGCATACTGTGGGTATACATGACCACTTACAACAATCTAGAATACGTTCTGAATTGTGAATGTATTGTTTGGAAGACATTAATATTAATACAAGTGTCTGGTCTTTCTTTTCTTTTTAAAGCATTTTCTGACATCGGAACGCTCCTGCAATAAGAAAATAACACATTTAATCACTGGTAGTAAGTTGTTACAGACGACTAGAGATGTCATCAAACTATAAGGACCATCACTCAACAGTTGTAAATTGCTATGCATGATAGAGTAACCACTGGGTTTGATCATTGGCTACAATTTGCAAAACAAGGATTTTTCTTTTTTCTTCACACAGAGGCGGAACTTGGGAATCCCTGCTCCATCATCCACAGTATCTTCAGCATGCAGACTGTGATAGATTGGCCCTCAGCAAACAGCAGTGCAGCATGGGCGCTCTTCAAATTGTTCTTTATTTGCAAATCCCTGCTCTACTGATAAAGCACTATTCGAACATCAAAGGAAAATTACATTTCAGGGATGCCAAGTAGAACAGTGACAACGTCAGCTAGACCCGTACCCTAAAGCATGTTGCATTGTGGGACATGTAATTTTGCTTTTAACACTGAAAGTATTGGCTCAATCATCCCAGCATGCACAGTGCAGTTGACCAAAATCCATGCCTGCCTTCGGATGTTCGACATGACCTGGAGCCACTTTGGAGTTTTGGGAGCAAGAGGAGCCTACATACTATATAGGATAAAATAATTTGTTCTTTACATTAGTATACTTCTGTCCACTTTGGAGTTCTGTGACAAATAAGAACACCAGAAATGTAACCTTAGGTCTCTATGTAATTACAGAACTCCATGATGACTTGCAACATCCCAATATTATACAGCAGAGGTAGGGGTTTATCTCATATGTGACTGCCAATAATGTTTGTGATGAAAATGTGAATCCTCTGAACGTGCCATAAGTGGATTTGTTTCAGAGACTCCTCCAATAAATCACTTGCAAATATTTCCTAAATGAACCTTACATTCCCATCACTTCCATGCATGACAGTACATCCTGTGGCCATCCTATATGTGATTTCAGGGTTGTGTGGCACTCTGAAGGGCTCAGTGAGTTTTACATTGGTCTCATACTGCAGTTTGCCAAGGCCTGATTTGGGCTGAGTAATTTGTGGAATTTTACACACTGCTAACAACACGGTCAACTGACTCAAACAGTAAACATAGCCACCTCATGCTGTAATGCGAATACATTTACTGTGTTCTTTACCATCATCAAATTATCAGATCTATCATTGTTTGGCTGTAAAGTTTACTTGCATAGATATCTGAATGCAACAAAAGGAGGATCCAGGGCTTATCACACTCTCACAACGCAATGGTTATTTGAAATAGAGTACGGGGATCCACAATCCACAACCTGTACATCCTATGTATAGACCCCAGATGGTGGGAACAAGCACTCAAATAACTCACTGGCACTCAGAGGCACATTTCAGTGTGTGAAGAAGGAAAGGATGGTTTTGAACATAGTCAAAAATGTATGTGAGATGGGTACCTATTCCTCTGGTGAGCCATAGAGCTGACCATACAGGGGATGGTCCTCTTCAACAAGTTTCTCAAGCTTCGCTGGAGAGAAGGCAGGGGCCCTTTCACCTGCTTTGCCAGGCATGATTTATCCCAGAGGCAGCACAAAGCAGCAAAAGTGGTGGAGGTGTTGATGGCAGCAGTGTCAGGAGGCAAGTGAGTTATTTCCAAACCGCGGCATACATGTATGCCACGTACACAGTCATCACCTTCAACGGGCACAGCAATCGGGCTGCGACCATCACAGTCAATAACATCAGCATATGGCTGTGTCTGCTGCGGTTGGAACCGGCCACCGAGTTGTTGACTTCCGCCGGTGGTGGAAGGTTTCTAAAGTCCAAAGAACAAGGTCAGGTAACTGCCATTTTGGCAGTGGAAACTACAGGTTTGGTGACTGTTAAATGTGTCACAACATCTATTAATGTGTATCAGCATCTCCAAAGATGTAAATCTCCCTTGATATGTAGATTCTCCTAAACAATCATCTGTGTAGTGCGCTGCAGGTCACAGATGGCATATACAGTGGTGCACTGTACGCTGTGTGATGGTATTTTTGGCGGTCAAAACATACCTTACAATATCAAGGGGCACAAGAGGAGCAGATTGGTGTGTTATGTGCGCATATATGCTGTAGATACATGTCTGGACAACAATGGGGATCATACCTGGACCTTGAGTAATAGACAGTTTTAATGTGTAATGGGTGTAACATATTTTGAGTCAGTAATGTTTTGTCACATGACTTTGGTGTTACTCATTAAATATATTGGTCTGGACACAGTGACTAATGCTCCAACTCATTTAATTCCACAAATAGGGACCCTGGGAAAGGGAGGATGCTACAACCACCTGTCTACCATCGATTTCCAGACCTCCAGACTATAGAAGAATGTGACATAATAAAGCAGTTCCGTCTCAATAGACAAACAATCCGAAATCTATGTCATCAGTTGGTCCAGATCACACACCTCAAACAATATTTCAACATGTATACCATCCATTGTGAGACTCATGGCAGTATTACACTTCCTGGCCACAGGATCTCTTGAATATACAGTAGCTTTATCTGGTGGTATGTCACAACCTACGTTCAGTGGTGTTTTAAAATGGGTGGTCTCAGCAATGATGAAACACATTGACAGCTTTATCAGTTTCCCTAGACATGAGGATTTAGCCAATGTGAAGGATGACTTCTATGGATTTGGTCGCCTCCCACATTTTGTGGGGGCCATTGATGGCACTCATGTTGCAATGGTGCCACCGCTTGTCAGTGAACAAGTCTATCGCAACAGGAAGCACTTTAATTCGATCAAAGTGCAGGTTGTCTGATTGCACATTTCAAACGTCTATGCCCGGTTCTCAGGTTCAGCCCGTGATTCCTTTTTTATGCGGAACAGCACCATGCCTCAGCTAATGTCACAAATGCAACCAGAGGCCCTGGCTTGTTGGTAAGATACATCTGTTGTGATCTTGTATTTGGAATGTCAGGTGCAATAATCAGGAAGTGTGTGACTCATTGTGGCACTGATGTCTCATTACAAAACAGGAGACTCAGCATATGCCCACCGTCCATGGTTGTTAACAGAACTGAGGAATCCATCTACACCAGGGGAAGTCCGCTTCAATGAGACCCAAAAGAAGAACATAGCGCCCAGTTGAGCGGGCTTTTGGGCTCCTGAAGCCCAGATTTTGCTGTCTGGACAAGACTGGGGGAGCCCTCCCCTACTCACCCGGGAAAGGTGTATCAAATCACTGTGGCATGCTACGTGGTCCATAACATCATCCTGTGAAGGAACATCCCTTACATCCCAGAGGATGGAGAGCCTGTGGTGCCATCAGGCAAGAATCCGCAAATGCCAAATGAAGATGAGTGGTGAAGAGGAAGAAGCTGACTTGCGACAAGATCTCAGCAGTTTCTTCTCATGAGTGCAAGTATGTCATGAGATATCATGATTTTGTCTGTACAATGAACTCTTGTAATGATGAGAGTAGAATACGTGTTAGAAAAGTCTGGAAGCTGAAGCTCTGGCAATACTGGCAAAGTGTGACTGATGAGAAAGCGTTTTGATGCAATCACTTTTTGGAGATATTGCTTTGGTTATGTGGGATTTATTACATGGACTGTGTTCCCCAGACATTTGCTATGTGAATTGTATCATATGTATGGTTACATAACTGTATTCCTTCTTTTTGTGTTCGTTCAGGTACCTTCACCATGACATCTTCATTGGGGCATTTCTGAATTGTGACATTGGCAGATATATGATGCTGTTTGGACATTCAAAGTAGACATGGATTGTTCCTGGGAATGTAGGTCACATACTTTGGGTGTACAAGGCCTGTGCCAAGACAGCTTGCACAATGATACGATGGAAGTGTTGAAGACTCCATTGGACTTGCTCATTGACTTGTGGTGGCCATGATGCATCATGTGTGACACCATAAAAATATGTAGTCTTACGCCGAATTTATTGTTAGTTTCCCTTCACATTGGCTATACACTCTTTTTAAATGAACTATATTCAGCTGTTGGTGTGTTTCATCATTGTAGGCCAAAATGCCTGTGGAACAACACTGACATTTGTTTGTGTCATACCACCTGATGCAGAAGAAGTGGAATGTAATGACCCTGTGATCAGAAATTGTTGTACTGCTATCTGTCTGAGTCTTGCATTATATGATATTGGATTCCTTTTGTGAGATTAGGCAATATGGCTCCAGCTGATGACATCAACCTATTTCATGTTTGCCTATTCTACAGGATAATGTCTGATATATCCCTTCCTTCCATGGTCTGAGGTATGTACTTGTAAATTTGATCATTTACCCATTATGACTCATTCATCTATGATTTGCTGTGCTGCAGACATATTGACAGCTTCTGAGCTGAACAATATAATAACATTTCTTCTTTGACAAGACACTTACATGTAAGTGTTTGTGTGGACTAGTTGTAATCCTGAGCTGGACACTGGGAACATGCAACATATCCCTGCTTCCAAAAGTAGCTTGTTTTTTCATTGTATAGTTCACATGTTCTTACATATATGCATTGCTAAATGTAAACGTTTAGACAGCAGACAATGAATTTGTGACTGGTGAATTTATTACAGTGCTAAGGGTAAAAACAAATTTTGGGAAAAAGTAACATAAATAAAATTTGAAATGTCAGTTATGGTGAATTAAACCATAGACGTAATTCCACATCGTCTGAGGTCCAAAGTCCAGAGTACTCTTCCCATCAGAAATGGAATGGGAGTCAGGATCAGTCCACAGAGGGAATGTGTAACACACAAAGGAGGACATTAAGAATGAGCTTTCTTGCTGGCAGTGATGGGTGTCTTGCCATCCACACCTCCTAGATTTTTGCATGGATGTCCACGCTTGTGAGAGTGGTTGGGTTCAGCTGCTGTAGAGGCAGAGGTGTCTGAGGGTGGTTGATCTTCTGGCAGGGCCTAACTTCCTGTGTCTGCCACAGATGTACTCGGGCTTGATATAGTTGCCCCACTGGACAGGGTAGATGTTGGAGGGAAAAGCCCTGCTCAGGGTTCTATGGATTTCCTTCAACACCAGTGATAGGGTTGCCATGGTAAAGTTATGGTCCTCCATATGTTGGTTCAAGTCCCTCTGCAGCTGCTTAATTTCCTGGAGTTCGGTCAGCACCTAGCCCATCATGCCTTGGGGCTCATTATAGACCCCCAATAATTGGCGGATGATATCCTGGTCATGAGTGACCACAGTGGCCTCATTCTGCTGGTCCACAGCATCCCTCCCACAGAACCTACCCCCACAAGCCTGTACCCTTGGCACGGGGTGTCCCTTCTAACTGGGTCCTGAACTCTCAGTGTCAGGATTGTTGATTTGCCCCTCAGGATCCAGGACTGGGGGTCACAAGATGTTAGCAACCCTGCTAGGTACACAGGTTGCGGGATAAGTTGTTGTCTGCAATGTTGAAGCAACTGGGGTGGGAGGTGTTGTGGGCACAGCGAGACTCATTGTTATGTCTGGCCAGGCTTCCCAGATGGGCCAGGACCATCATACACGTACACAAGTCCAGGAGTGTCATCAGCACTGAGGACTTCATCCCAAGGTGGATTGGGAGTCTGGTCGGTGGACAATGTCTGGCCAGGTGCTGTGCCAACTCGACCTGTTGAGAAATAGACTACATTGTTATTGGATGAAGTGTCTGATCTACATCCAAAGGTTTTGGGTCACAGTAAGTAGAGACCTTGAATAACCTTGAGTGGTATGTTTGCTGATTGTGCTATGCTACCATGATATTGAAGCTGTTGACATGACATGTTTGAAGCTTGCAGAAAATATTAGTCTCAAGCAGTTCATTAGATGTGCTGATCAGTTAAACTTTAGATGAGGGAATGCACATGACATCTTAGAAACAGCTAATCCAACACAGTGGAGAGGAGACATGAGTATTTGACCATTCCAATCCTAGTTTTGTGAGAAACAGGCGAACACACAATTTTGTTGTATATGTAGCTATAGCCATCACATGAGCAGTGCTGAGTCAATGTGTTAACTGCCACTACCAATCTGATGAATGCCTTAGAAATACTTGATGTACACACTTAGAAGGGTGTCATTCCTGGCATCAGTAGTTCCATTTTGGGATACCAGGACAAGAGAAAGCTAGGTAGACAGACATGTCTCTGGGATGAGCATGATGTGTAGATTGCTTACTCCTATGTGAGTCAACATCATATGAGAGATGGCAAACAGGTGTTTTTTCACATGTGCAGAAAGTCCTCTTGGTGTGAGTTACAGAAATAGGGACTCCTGGTAGTTGTAGTCATGTCATTTGCTGACTCCCCACACTACACAAATGCTAAAGTTCCAGGGGAGGGTACATCATTTGAGAGATGACACACACACATATTTGGACAAGTGTAGAAATGCTTGTTGGTTTGAGGCATAGAGCAGGACCTCCTGGTTGTTGTAGTCATGTCACTTGCTGACTCACCACACTACACAAATGCTAAACTCCAGGGGAGGGTATACAATTTGAGAGATGGCACACGTGTATCTGGACAAGTGTAGGAAGGCCTGTTGGACTGAGTTACAGAAACAGGACCTCCTGGTAGTTGCAGTCATGTCACTTGAGGACTCCCCACACTACACAAATGGTAGACTCCAGGGGAAGTGTACATCATTTAAGCGATGGCACACAGGTGTATATGGGCAAGTGCAGAAAGGCCTGTTGGTTTGAAATACAAAAACAGGGCTTGCCCTCGCTCTGAGCACCGGTTTTTAGGAGCTCTGCGCCTTGATTTGAGCGGCCTCCTGGTAGTTGTAGTCATGTCACTCGCTCTACTTACAAACACTTGACAAATGTTTAGTCTTACACATTTGTTGCCCCACTGCAGTTAGGATGGACCGTACATTTACATTTTGACACATACCAGGGGTCCTGGGATGATCGTCTGATATTGAAACACTTACAATCCCCATTCCAACATATGGCATGTAATGGGGATTGATACATGTGATGTTATGTACGACAATGCACATTGACAAACTTACATCTCTTTAAACTCTGGGTACTGCATGTTGAGAAAGTAGATAAGCAACACAGTGACTAAAGATGAGATATGAGTATACCAGACATTGAAGACTTGTGAAAGCTTTTGTGTTGTAACTTGACACACTCCACTCCCCCAGCTATTCCTCTCAATCCCTCAGGATTCAGGATGGCCAAAATCGTCTTCTCACATGGAAAAAGTTGTAATGGGGCACTAGGAGAACCACCACCAGTCTTCAGGGACTCCAGGTATTGCCTGGAGGCCATAGAACATACGTTCACCATCAGGTCAGTCCATCTTTTCCCAATGTCCTCCTTCGTGCGTAGGGTGGTGCCTACCAAGTGGAGTATGTTGGACATGTGCTCCAAACAATGGTGGCTCACCTTTAGAAAACAGGTTATTTTGGGATGTGACATGAATATAAATTAAAGTTGGTAACAGACTTACTTAACAAAAAAGTGATATATAGAGTAAAGGGAACAAAAGTGCATGAAAGGTGTTAAATGGTATGGTGAAAAAATGAGTGCTTTATCTATCAATGTTGTGAAATTTGGTGGGCTCAAGTCTCTTTCCTGCAGTGGAGAGGCAAAGTATCATGGTCCAGGAAGGGGTTTGTTTTATAGTGTGATTTGCAGGTGTGCCCATTGGGCAATGTATGTCAGCTGTGTAGATTTTGAATCCATTCAATGGGCCCTTGTCTGTTGCTCTGCTCAATGCATACCACGGCGGCCGAGGGCCCTCAGATGACCGCTGCAAGGAAACCACCACGTTGACTGTGTTTTTGTAATGGGCTTGGTGGGTCCACACAGCCATGATGGCGACAGAGTGCACACTGCCAAGATTGCAGGCCACTGCGCAGCTGGCAGGCATCCATTAGTTCAGGCGGTTCAGGCTGCATACATCATAACATGGTGGTCTGGAGACCACCAGTTCAGCGGCCTTTTTGAGACCGCCACCTTGGCAGTCTGACCGCCAAACTCATAATCGGGCCCTTAATATTTTAAATTTAAACATATAAAAAGCAATTATAATACTTTATAACACTTTTCTAAAATGTTTGTAATGCTTTGAAAAATGTATTCTTTTATTTTCTAAAAACAATGAAATAAAGCTTATTTCACAATAAATGTAAAAACTAAAATAATACTTAATCTAATAAAAGATATTTTAAAATTAATAAAAAATGTGAATCTCTTAAAAATTATTAACTTAAAATTGGAAGCCAAAATACACTTTTTTATTAATCACAACACCCTTCTCCTTATTAATACACCATCCCTCAATTTAACAATCAATAATTATTAAAAAACATTTAAAATACGTTATAAAAATTATCTAAAGTATTTAACATATTTTTAAAAATCTATTATTTTATTTTCCAAAAAACATTAACATAAATCTTAATTCACAATAAATTTAAAAACTAAAATAAAAAGTTAATTTAATGAAATATTTTTTACAATAATAAAATAATTTGTAAATCTTAGAAAATTAGTAACTTAAAATTAAAAATTCAAATACAATCTTTTTTTTCATCTCCTAACCCCTTTCCCCCATTAACCCAATATCCCACTGCTAAAAAAATGTAGAATTAATAAAAAAATATTAAAATACTTAGAAATTACAAATTAGAAAAATGAACATTATAAATGATTTACAAATAAGAACATATTAAAAATATATAAACACATAGAATACAAAAATACAACACATAACATACCATTTCACACTGAAAAAAGATATTATATTCAACAATATTTATCACATCAACATTTTTTACATCAATATTAAAGATAACATGACAATATTTTCACCTCTGAAGTTCCTGTCCACAACATAGTTGAAATTCCAATATTCTTGACACTATATTTCTGCAACAAAATGTTTCTACCCAATATTTTGTCCACACACCAGCTATAGCAAATAGCCTTAACTGAGATTTTTGCATGCAGTCTACTTTGTGTTTTACTTTACATAAGGGAGCCATTTGTTCAAAAGAATGAAAATAAAAAGTGTGAGATAGGAGTGAACAATTGCTTAATTTAGTTTTTGTTCAGTGTTTTTTAAGATTACATTTGACTCGGTTGAATTCCCAAGCCAATATCTAAATGGGCCTATCCTTAGGTAAATATGGATTTCTCAATAAATAATTGCAATCAAAGTGGGGATTAGAGATAGTCACAGACCACCTTGGTAATTGTTTTTTTTAAAGCACTGTATAGACATGTATGAAAATACCTATTGTTGCCATGTCTTAGAGCTCAGATGTGTAGACATTTAGAGCCAGATTTACAAGAAAGTGCAGCATCAGCTGTGATGTGCCACTTTTCTTGCCCCCCCCGCACCCATCTAATGACACCATATTTACAATACAGTGCCCCATTGCTCACGTTAGGACAATAGCGTAATAATTTATGACGCTATTGTGGTACTTTGCAGGATTAGCACAATACCTTGTGGAGCTAATCCTGCAAAGTAAAGTGTGTTTAATTTTAACGCCTACACTGAGCAGGTGTTAAAAATTGCGCTAACAATGGCACTGTGAAATGTTGTAAATTTCACTGTGCAATTTTTACGGGCCACCATGCGGGGAAATGCCCCCTTGCATACATTATGCCTGTGGTGCAAACGGTTAAAAAGAGGTGCAATGCAAGCATTGCGCCACTTTGTAAATATGGCAAAGGAGAATGGCCTCCTTAATGCCATATTAGTGTAAACAAAATGAAGCTAATGTGGCACTAAGGGAGACAAGGCCTTGTAAATCTGGCCCTTAATGGGTAAGACAGGCTATTTCATTTGTGTGGTAATAAGACCCAGTTCAATAAACCATCCCAAGAATTACTCCCTATGTGCTTTGTGCCACTGGTGTAAAGTAGAGCTGTAGTCCTGTTTCTCCATTGCGCAATGAAATAGGGCCATTGGATATACAAAGACTCTAACAATTGATAGAAATTGTTGGAAAACCAATGCATCTTATTTTAGTGGTGATCTATGAATTTTCCAGGCTATTAAGATAAAAATTACACTTCAAAGTCACTGATGGTCTGTCATGGGTTGATCAAATGTGGTTGTATGTCATTCTTAAGTATTTGAACACCCTGAGTTTTGAACAGTTTAATCTAATACGGAAATTGCTGCCACACTCGCTGGTATATTGTTTTTTATAACAGGAAGTTACTTGTTTACTCCTGAAATTCTGCCCCTCTCCCTGTAATGGAGAGACAGGTAAATTTAGTCAGTGTTAAAAGAAGTGATGGAGATTCATGAAAACACTGCACAGCTGATTAAGGGGCTGAATACGGGTTTGGCAATCGCATGATCGCCAATTTGGAGGTGGCAGTGTAATCGCCAACATTCTGGCTGTATTATGAGTTTGAGGGGTAATGAAGGAGAATACCGCCGCCACTGCCAGGCAGCACAGACCACCGCTGTCTTCTGGAGGCAGAAACAGGCCGGTGGAGACCATGCTTCTTCCAGTCCTATGGCGAGGTTGCACACCACCAGTGTGACCACAGCAGCCAACCACCACGGATCAGCAGGTGGAAACGAGCAGTTTAAAGGGAGACACTCACTTGCACCCAGCAATACACGTCCAGAGCCACCATGGAGCCATTTACTAACGTTATGCTGCTGCTCCTGCTTGCTGAAAGACAACAAATTAAGCACCTACATGGACTACACCAACCGTAAGTATACACACCTACCTGTACTATTAACATGTATAACTAAATTGTACCACTACCAAACACATAGGGAAGGGACAACAAGGCCAGAAGCTACACGTATAATTCAAGACACACACACTCACATACCGCAACACAGACACCCACACATTCACAACACACACTCTTCAGCCAGCACACACAGACACTGCAAGTTAATACCACACATATATGCACGGATACACAACACAGGATCAGGGGACACTGAAGGACACACAACATACATACACACAGCAACAACAACATAACTACAGCAAATGTGCAAATACATTCCACAAACTCACACCCAACACTGGCCAAGGACTGGCCAGACATACAACACACATATACACCCATCTGCCATGGCACACACACAGCACCACCATCAAACAACACTGCATTCAACACACACATCACACACCCTCATAGCACAATGGACCAACAATACCATGCCCAATGCCCACAGAGACGATTAGACAAACGACACAAAGTGCACTACCACAACACCTGCAGAGCTGTGATGGGGGCAGCAGGACAATACTTGGAGGGAAGCTGCATCAGGAAACATATATTATTGAACAAGGCCCAAACAACATGTGCACAGCAGTTGGCCACAATTGAACATCAGGGACAAGCAATACCAATACCGGTTGTATGCACCGTCACACAATGGGCAAGGCAACAAAGCTCACACAGCTCACACTACATGGGACATACCCCTACTCCAACAAGCTGTGAGGAACACATACATAAATGGACATGTGCATTCGAATGTAAAACAAACTACCACAACTCAACACACTCCAGGTCTGCACTGACAAAACTCAAGAACACATACACCACATGTAGACAATAGCCATATCCGGGGACAAGTCATTTGCTATACATGCTCTCATCACACCACACAATGCCATGATGCCAACTTTCAATCTACATACACATACCCATCATACAACCCATGTAGGGTACAAAAGTACTGCACACAAACTCACATACTTCAAAAACACCACATGGAGCAGTGAGTAGCACAAACACACACAACTACAGGCACACAATCAATGTCAGCCAGGAAGAACAGAAAGCTAGGGAAGGAAATGCAGGAGAAAGGTGTATCTAAAACACCAACAATTGGTCTAGTTTTATTAAATCAATAAATAATTTAAAAAAGCCAAGTCCCAGGCCGTTGGCCAGTCCATAATAAATAATGGCTGAAAGGCACAGTCCTGGGGCCCCTAACTCAACTCCTGGCTGCCAAGTAACCTCCACAGGTAGGGCCTCAAGGGGCAGGCAAGCACCCTTGTGGTGGGTAACGGACCTTTTGTAGGTGGTATGGGGGAGAACAGGTGTAAGGTCAAGCTCACAGAGGAAAAATGTCTTTGACACACGGGAACGGTCATCAAAAGGTGATCTGGATTTGGAGGTTGAGGTGGTGCTTTTCTGATGTGTCACTGTGGATGTTTTGGGTGCGTATTTGTAGGAGGAGCGCTTGTGTGTGGTGGATGTCTGTTGGGTGGGTGAATGAGGGCGTTTATGTGTTTGGGGCAGAGGGGTGTGGAGGTGCTGGGGGATGCCGTAGTGTGTGGGTGGGTGTCTGTAGGGGTGGTGACTGCAGGTATGGTGAATGTGCTGCTTGTAGGTGTGTCTGTGTTTGTGGTGTCAGAGGGTGTGGTGACTGGGGTGGATGTCTGAGGATCTGCAGGTATGATAGATGTGGTGGCTGGATCAGTGCCTGGTGATGCAGTGTCTCTAGGTGTGCCAGATGTTGTGTGTGTGAGGCTGGGAATAGGGGGCGTGAGGGGAAGTCGTGACTGTTGGTGTGTTTGCAGGTGGATGTTGTTTGTGTGCGTGGTGGTGGTGTTTCTTCTTTGTGTCTGCTAGCCTTGTCTGTTGAGGTGGATGCATGTGACTCTGCTCTTGTGCTTTGGTAAAGTCAAAGAAAGAGGGATTTGAACTGTGAAGAGGACGGTGGAGGGGTGATGGAAGAAAAGGGGTGACTGGCTGCCGTTAATGTGGAGGCTAGAGCCTGAACTGATCTCTCTACGCCAGAGATTGCACCCTGAATGCCCTGTAGGAACGCATTGCTTTGCTGGATCTGGCTTGCCAGTCCCTGGATGGCCTTCACGATGGCCATCCTGGATTGCATTCACGATGGCCGTCTGACCCACAGAGATCGACCTCAGGAGGTTAATAGCCAAAGATGGTACTGGGGTGATCCCCGATGGGTCCGCCATTAGTAGGGAGTGGCCACTGGAGGAGGAGGAATCTGATGATGTAGAGGCAGATCCAGTCTCCCACGTCACACTTACCTCGCTGTCGGTGCTCCTGTGAGCTGAGGTCCCATGGCCAGATGCTTCCCCACTTGGCTCGGCACCCTCTCCTTCGTCTGCCGGGGCTGATGCTGCAAAAAGGTGAATTAAGGTCATAACATGTACATGATGACACATCAATCACAACTCTGAGAGACAAAACATACCATCATATCAAGTGGCCCACAGCGTAAAGTCGCAGCAAATTGGCACCATCATGTGCAAATAAAAAAACATGCATGTCATCTGGTATCATAAAGGTAATACATTAGCAAATATTGGTCTCAGATAACTACAATAGCATGGATGAAGTCTAGCTACCACACTAACCATAACACAACTAGGTGACCACTCCACATCAAACTTGTGCCACATGCAGCCCACCACATGGAACCAGTAGCCAACAATTGGATGCCATTGTAAGGTACCCTACCAATTACACTGACAGAAGCCTACGCACACATCTAACTTGCACCAATATGATGTCTCAACAATAAGTAATGTTGGTGAGGAAAGGCAGACAACTGGTTCAAAGATGCCATACCTGGATTAGGTGACATGGAAACATCCATGTCATTATGGACACCTTACAACAATGTTGAGCTCCACAAGTCAATCTTTCCAAAATGATTCAAGGAGGTAGTAGCAAGGTCACCCAGATGTGCACCACATGTGGTTTTGCATGGAACAACAATGAAGTCATGTCCAAAATCTCATGGTGAGATGTCTCCAGAATATACACATGAATGGTCCTGTTAGGCCCAGGATATCCCCCACCAATGTCTTACACCCTTTTCCATGTGTGCTTCTGAGTGTGGTTGTAGTAGACAACTGTACCGTGCAGGAAGGAGGGGCACAAACCTTGCAATCACTATCAGGAGGATACCAATCCCTGACCCCAAACACATGTCATGCAAACATCTCTGCAGGTCAATCCATGATGCATCCATACTGCCAGGGTACAACTCCCAAACAACACACAGGTGCTGTGGACCTCCAACCATCATACCACATCAAGGGTACAAATCATCATCAAGTGGATCAACACCCTGCCCTTACCTGTCATGTCCATCATAGCTACTGAAGATACACAAGACACATTACTTACTATGAGGCATGCATATTTCTGTCTGACTACATATGATGGTGACACAGTCTTGTCTGGAGCATCACAATAACTGGACAACCATTGCTGTATCAAAATGGTAAAAATAAACCCTGTAAACATATATGTAAGAGTTGTTTTTACATCAACCAATATGCATGGATAGCACATGCCATACATCCACTGCATAGATATGTATCCTAGTGGGAATGGAACACATGAAGACACATTGGCACCAGGTATGCTTGCTACACTGATGACACATCACCCATGACAATGCACATTCCTCACTTACCAAGGGAAAGTAGTATGCCACAGCTACCAAGATGTTGCCACTTAAGTCATGTCACATGTATGATGGACACCCATGCATCACAGACTGCACACAAAGTACAATGAAGAAAATGTGCACTTGGTTTGTAGATGGCAACCAACACATATTCCCAGACACATGACAGAGGACAGTGACTCACATCCTGCTTTCCTTTGGACTGTAACATTTGTCAGGAATGATCTGTTGGCGGAAACTAACAACCACCAGGGCAGTTAAAACTGAATATTTGAACACTAAACACAGTCATATCTGCTCCATGCTGGGCAATTTGACTGAGGGTTCACCATAATTTAGCCCTAGGTCTCAGCTCCAAAATGATGAGCTCACCAGTTGGAAACACATGGCCTGTCTACACCAGTTTGATTCCAGAAGATATGTGACACATGACACACGCCACCTTGCCAGGGGGAGCAGGCTGTCCCTCGCTCAATTACCAGCTAAAGGTTCAAATACAATCTTTCCATGTACTCAGCCCCTTGTGGCCTCTGTGTTGCCCTCAAATGCCCATCCAGGGCTGGATAAGCCACCACCAAAATGCAGGCTATTAGGGGGGTCATGGTCCGACGGGCACCCCCTCCTTGTGGGAAGGACATCCCCAGCTGGGCCTCTGCGGTCTTCCAGGCTCAGCATGTCAGGTTCTTCCACCTCTTCCGACAGTGGGCAATTCGCTGACTGTAGACGCCCTGGGTCCGCACCTTCTTGGTAATGACTCTCCAAATCCCCTTCTGATGGGTGTTGACCTGCATGGATTCAAATGAAAATACAGAATATTATGTCCACAAGTCCCATACAAAATGGCTGAGTCACATACATGTCAGTGTACCTAGCTAATGACATCCTGTCCTGATTATCCTGTCCACCTGTGGCACAAAGCATGCATTAGACACAGGGTCATGACTGCAAACACTCCCCAAGAGGGTGCACTACATCACTCCTCCCCTCCAAACTCAGGCCCTTCACTGACCAGGTAGAAATACAATGACTTTGGTGGGACCTGAGCTAATCGTAGGACATTGACAATGAAGACGATGCAACACATCTCACAAAGTGGCAGGTGCCAGGGAAAGCACACTGCAAACAATGCACAAAGACACATATGTAGATAAGCAAGGTGTTAATGTTTCACAAATGTGCAAGTGTTAGCCCTGGTGTGTGTTGTGTGTCATGTTTACAGCGACTCACATGACATAACACATTTAATTTCTGACATGTAGTATGTAAATTGCTTGGGACATATTGGGTGACTGCCTTTTTTACTTTTTGCCACACATAGTTACCCTGGGAGGAGAAGGATAGGACACCCCCCTGTGTACTGTACACTAGCAGACTTGCAGACCATAGAGAACAGACATGTTGTTTAGATCTACCACTTGGATAGGCAGCCAATAATGGATCTATGTCATCAGTTGGAGCCAGTTATGATGCCAGCCATACGTCATCGAGATAGCATGCCACTTATAGTACGTCATGTCATCATTGCAATTCCTGGCCACAAGGTCCTTCCAAAATACAGTGGCCCTATTGGCTGGGATGTCCCAGCCTATGTTCAGTTTGGTGTAGAAAGACGTTCTCTCAGCAATGTTGAAACATTAGGACAGCTACATTTGTTTTCCACAATATGAGGATTTTACCCATATGAAAGCAATGTTCTATGGTTTGGCACACATCCCACATATTGTGGGTGCCATTGATGGTACCCATGTAGCCCTGGTTCCACCCCATGGCAATAAACAGGTCTATTGGAACAGGCAGACTTCCATTCCATCAATGTCTAAGTAGTGTGTTTGACAGACCCCTACATTTCACAAGTCTGTGCCTGGAACCCGTGTTCAATCCATGATGCCTTTGTCATGCAGAACAGTGATGGCATGACTGTCTTCAGAGAGGGCCTGGCTGGTTGATAAGTAACATATATCATGTGTCTTTGCATGCTATGTCTGCTGCTAGTGAAACGTTGTTCTGGACTGATAGTTGCATGCATGCCACATTTCCTTACAGGGGTCTCTGCCTAGCCAAACTGTCCCTGGTTGTTGACACCAGAGAGTAACCCTACTACGCCGGGGGAAGTCTGCTTCAACTAGGCACATGGGAGGACACAGCGGGTCATGGAGTGGGCTTTTGGGCTCCTGAAGGCAAGATTCTTGAGCATAGACAAATTAGATTGAGCCCTCCTCTATTCACTAGCAAATGTTTGGAAGATTATGTACTTTGTGAGAGATGGTGGGGTGCCTAATCTATGGTTTGATTTGCTCTGATGTTGCTCTGGCTTCTGTGTTTGTCGTGGAAGATGCAAAAGATTGTGGTGTATGGAGAGGTGTGTTTTATTGTGTGGTTAGTAAGTGTATTGAGTGTATATATGTGTGTCAGCTGAGTTGTTTTCAAATCTAGCCAATGTGTGCTGTGTATTACTATGGGGAACGCCGACCTCAGCGGTTCGCACCGCAATTGGAAGACTGCCATGGCAAGACCGTCATGGAGATTTTTGACTTGGTATAGGTTTGGTGGTTGGTTGACACGCTGGAGTTGCTGCCTCTTTCCCACCCTCCAGAGTCCTGGCAATGTCATGATTTTGGCTGTCTTTTGGCGGCCCTGACTGTGTAACTGCTAATACGGCGGTCTGTATGACAGCCAACAATGCAGTCTTTTGGTGGCCACCCCCAGGCGGTCTGGCAGTCAGACTGCCAAACTTGTAATGAGGCCCTAATTCCTGCAAACATAGTGCTACCTTTTAGACCGAGGGACAGTTTTCCCGAAGCAGTCCTCCTGGCCTTCATGGCTAAGAAATTATTTTCTAAATGTCACTTTTGTTTACAGATTATATCACGTTGTTTCCTAGATAAAAGGGGTTAGTTCTGATTACTTCATCATTAATAAGGGGTACACATACATTAATGCGCATGAAAAATTGACTTTTTATTTTTCAAGTTATAGCTGTCTTTGTGATGATAGGTTCCTAGAGGGGAAGCACCATCTAGATGCAACACTGATTTCAAATCTGCAGGCACTGTTTACTTTAAGAATGATGTGGAAGTGGTCTACTAGAGAGCAAGTGATAATGCCACCATCTCTAGCCCTCAGATCTTTAAAAAATGAATTACCAGAAAATGTTTCATCAAATATCACTAACATACAGTTTATCCTTATACGGAGAATCAATCATAAATTAATTAGAGGCGTAGTTGCATTAGGCAATTCTGCACTGACCATCATGGAGGACAAGTCACAACACTGTCCTCACTCCCTATTCTCAAATGATTACTCCCTTGCAAGGGCTGCGAGGATCAAGTGCATGGGCATGGACAATGCTGGTTCACCTCATTTGTACCTTTCGGTTTTTAAATAGATATCCTTAAAAAGTTTGCAATGTCATCAACCCTTTAGGATTTAGGATAAATCCGAGCTCTTTCCCTCACTCTCTGTCACCCTCTGTCTTCCCTCCCTTGAGAATATCTTTTAGATCCATGCCTTGCATGCAAGAGCAGTCCCTTGAAGGCCCTCATTATGAGTTACTGGGTGATTCTGTATGGCTAATGGTTGGGGTTTTCCGTCTGAAATTATTGTATGTGTGGATTTAAGGCCTGATTTTAACATGTGTGGAAACACACTTGGAAAAACTACAGTGGAGAAGTGGTAGTAAAAGGGGATAGGTGCTGTCCAGGTCTCATCCGACTCTGTCCAAAAGCACAGGGAAGTATTAAATGATCTTCCCAGCAATCCAGTAGCCTGTGCTGCTTCCCGGCTTCCACATTCAACAGCTCAACCCAACACTCACTCACTGTGTCCCCGGCTCACATTTACCACCTGCTTACAGCACATGGTAAATGTAGCCTTAAAGTCCCCGCAATATGGGAAAACCTGATGAACTTGACTCAGTAAATGTGGGTGCATGTGGTTATTCTCTATTCTGGGAGACTTTGACCTAAGGAACCTGAAAGTAGGGGTGAGGAACCAGTATTTCCTGGAATGGTTTGTCCGACCCCTACTTCTGGGTACCTTGCATTACTGTTGTATTTTTTAAACTGAATCACACTCAAGACCACACCAATCTATGCTACTTTTTAATGTTTATTCTGTGCAACTTCTACGTAATTTGTTTTTTATCTCGGAAATATCTTGTTAACAACCTGAATGCTAAAACTTGTGATATATTGCAGCCCACAAACTACAATCTTCTATGGTTAGATATAAAGTAGATACATTCCCTGCTGTAGAGCAACAAACCAATTAAATGACGTAGTGCAAGCTATTTAAGTAAACAGAACATAAATAGGACTCACTGAAGTGGAAATATCACAACTTTGCTAATTGGTTATTTAAATGACAAGTCATTGACTCCTGTCTTCATAATATAGGCATGTGGGCCCCTATTTATAAATTTTTAGCGCCGTATTTGCGTCATTTTTTGACGCAAAAGCAGCGCAAACCTACAAAATACAATTGTATTTTGTAAGTTTGCGCCGATTTTGTGTCAAAACAACGACACAAATACGACGCTAAAAAAGTATAACTATGGGCCCCAAATCTGTCTATTACTTATTGCAATGCAAGATTAAGAAGCAATCCCCTACACACAAAGCTGATTTATGAGTCTTGTTTTGTTTCGACCTGACCGTCCGTACTGTATTTCTACTGTGCTCTTGTGTTTTCACATTAACACTTACACTGTGACATCTTTTTCAGCAGGATTCCAGTGGTGTTTCAGCAAACATTGTTCAAAAAACACACAGCATCCAACGAATGAGTTCCTGAAAAACAGCATTTGAGGACAAGAACCCCACTTGGTTTGTATGTTAAAAAAAAAAAAGACTTCTGTAGATGTGTTGTATTTTAATGCACCTAAGCTATTTATTTTTAGAAAATTGAAGTAATTATGTGTCGAGATGACAATAAGATTTGTATCATGAGATTTGAAAATCTCATTGGTTTCATAGACCCGTTTTTTCTATTCATGAGTGTGTGTTGGTCTTTGTCTTTTTGTCTTTGTATTTTCCAATTTGGTGTGCCTAGCATTGTATTCTCTGACTTTGTGGACGTTATTCGCAAAGGTAACTTGCTCCTCTTAATAATTTACATTTATACGTTTACTTTTACACCTTTGAGTAACTTAGCTACTTTAGGTACTTTCACCATTTGCAAGCATTCAGTTACTGAAAGATGTAGACCTAAGTGTCACCACTTCCTGAAACATGGTGTGGATCTACATTAACGAGTGTGGTATCATATATTTTTTCCCACTATTTATTAATATATTACTAAAATGATGTATAAAATGAACTTAATTCAATGTACTTATATTTTAATAAAAAGTATGATTCATTTTTTTAAATTAAAAAATGTCATTCAATTGAATATATGCATATTTTAGTTTTTTTTTACTTTCCATTTAGTTATATGTTTAACTATTTTAAATAATTTAAATACCAGCATTTTCTATAAGGTTTTCTTTTATGTATTATATTTTATTTTATGTCCCTACCTCTATTACTTTCTATGAAAGAGCTCTGCAGTATCAGTGGTTGGCCTTATGCGGTGCTAGACTTATTTACTACTGTTTTGGGAGCTTTTTGGCAGTGGTAGCTTTAGAAGTGCATTTTGTGAACAGCAATGGGCTTGCTCTTTTGTGGGTGGAGATACGTCATTCCCTAAACTCCTCCTTAACACCCCATTAACACTCTAGTAGAAAGTATTCCCCATTTTCAAGCCACTCCTCCCATTCCCTACCACATTTACTACTAAAACATATACTCACGTGTGTGTCAACACTCTAGTTGGGGTGAAAATCTTTGCACAGTAAAGAATAGGGCAGGTGAAGGCGGAAACCTCTGCACATAGGTGTGTAAACAACATTTTGTAGTATGTAAGCAGTACTATTGTAGTACTTTGTGAATGGCTCACTTTCTGTTTTATTCCATTTATCCTTGCTGAAATCTGTGAAATGCACTCTGCTTCTTGAGTTGTATGATTTATTCCACATTTCTTTCAGCCAATAACATCGATAAATAAAGTGAAAAAATGCTTCAGTAGTTACTTGATCATATTTAGGCATGTAATACTTTTGTCACTGTTTCTGCTTCCCCAGATCTAGTCATAGTGTCAAATGACACTAGGGGGTGGCTAGGACTATCCAGTTTTCAAAAAAAGGCTAATGCTCTGGGAAGGAGCAATTGCGAGTTCGGTGAAAGGCCAGGTTCCATGTTCCGTTCTTCCTAAGAGGGGCATCATTTCTGCTGCCCATTATGAGACACTATATCAAACCCTTTGGCAAATCAACTGAAGGTTTCTAGCATTCCAACCTGGGCAGGTATATCTCTATTCAGGCAGAATGTATACTGGACCATAGCCACTCAGGCTACTTTTCAGATTCAATTGGTTGCATTCACCACACAATATTCTTTCACACTTCAGAAAAATAGCATTCCTATCAAGTACAGTATTCCTAGCATCATTGCAGGGACCCATGGACCTGTGTCCTCCTCCAAAACAGGTCAGAAGGTTTGCTATTTCCTTTCCCTCAATTTATTCGGATTCTCAAATTAATATTTCAAGTAACATTTCAGAAAAACTTGAATATTCTCGTCTCTCCTCTCTGGCAGCCACAAGCCTGGTTATTGAATCTTCTTGACCTCTCAGAAGCATATTACATTTTCATCATTCATTCATTCCATGATTCAAGGTCAATCATCAGAGAGAGCATCATTATCAATTGTTAGATCACTTAGTAAATCCAGTGGCCTGAAAATGGTGAGGCATCCCTGTAAGGTCTCAGAAGCCTTAGGAGAAACATATTTACATTCAATGAGACTGGGGTCTCCTGCATCAGAAAAATAAATAAACCTGGGCTTTCCTGGGTGAATTGATTCTTGGGAATAAGTGTCAATCTTGCTTCAATAGATGCATCTTAAATGATGAATTTCCTGTGTCTTTCAGCAGCCATGAGGGAACAGTATAGATCAGATTACCTGTTTACTTTGGCCAAGTTTCACTCAGACAAGAATGTTTGAAGAATGATGAACATTCACATGTTAAAAGACTTCTTATTAGCTTTCCATTTACAAGTAACAACAAAAGCAACTCTCATATCTGGTGTGCAAAGGAAAAAATATCAAAGTGAAATCTCCATATAACATTGAAAAACTATCTTTATTGTATATCAAATAAAGCAAACAAAAAATACCAAATCTAAACATAAGATAACAAATAATCATACATCCAACATCAAATTTGTAAATAACAACACAACATAGACTAAAACATCACAATCAAGCCAACATACAACAAACTATGTCAGGAACAGACACGCACACATCATATATCGAGCAATCAAAAAACATAGAACACAGTTTGAATGAATAGTTTCTTCAAAAAAATAACATATATCTGCATAAAGATTCAATATAATTCTCAAAATATAAAAATATCCTTTTTTTAATCTATGGCGGTAATGCATAATTAACCACCAAACTCATATGCTGTTGTTCCACCAATCTCTAATCAGTCTTCAGAGTGTGTATCCCCATCTCTATGTTTAACAAGTCCTCCATAGAGTTTTTTAACTTTTTTAGCGAGCAAATGTTTCTTGGTTCTTGAACCAGCACAGGGTCACAGTGTTGTCTTTTTCCAATCAATACATCAACTTTAGTATTCCATCGCCAACGCGCACTTCGGTGAATTCAGACTTTCCAATGTGTAAAAATCTCTCAACCACCTTCCTCAGGGCCAAGTTATAGTAAGCACCAAAGACACAATGATGCATCTAGTGGGGTTTCTCCCTATAATTATTGACTCATTTATGTCCTTGTCCGTCACTCTTAAGACCGAGGGATAATTGGATTCCTGCTGCACATGACCCCGTCCGTTCCGGGTTTACAATGGCGATGGATAGCAAACAACGTCTGCCTTCAGTTTACTGCTCAGCTCATTCAATGTGTTCTGTTCATTAGGACTTTAATGCAGTGCTATATTTTTGTAATTTGGCTAGAAATTTCTGATCGCTCCTCACCTTATAGCCACTTCACCCTCCTTATTATAATGATTGTATTGTATTATATTGAAGGTTTTTATAGCGCCTGGCTACCCGAAGGTCTCCCTTAGCTAAGGAAGATTATGCATGCGTGAGGACAGTATGCATGCGTGAGGACTCAAGACCAGGAGGAACATAGCAGTGGGCTAATGTGGATATATCCAGGTTTTTTGTACTTTTCTAAAGGAGGGCTCGCCGATTTCCTTTTTCAACTGCAATGGTAAAGATTTTTCAGGGGCAAGGTCCATTCCCTGATCTCCAGGCACCAGCTACAGGCCAAGAAGACTGGTGGAGGCCCTACCAGTGCCCCTTTAATACTCTTTGCCTGGGAAGAGAATGGCTTGGCCATCCTGCATACTGAGGGCTTGGCAGAAATACCTGGGGCAGTGGAGTGTGGTAAGCCACATTATAAAAAATGTCACCAAAATGCAATGTCAAGCATGTTCACAACTCACCTTTACCTACTGTCTTGTTCATGTCCCTCATCAACAGTCAATGCCCAGTTTACCTGAGTTTCAACACTCTCAATGTGTATCATTTGGACCCACCATCACAGTTACCAAGGCCCATTACATGCCACATGTCCAAATGGGGCCTGGAAATCTCACAATATCAGAAACACATTTGAGGATCCATGGCATGCCCCAAATTCATAATGTATGCCAATACATAAATGCAGCCTACATACAGATATGTAAGCCACAACTGTTGTCAAGTATTGGGGAGTAGTGAGAGTGGCCCGACTGCAACTCCCACGAGGCACTGTTTCAGCAACTCCAACCACCAGCCCAGTGTTCTCTTGTCCCCTGGTTGTTAACTCTAAAATGAGGTTTACTCACCTGGAGAGGGTAACATTTCTTTAGTGTGTGTACTAGAGAGAGTGACCTGACTGCAAAGCACAGTAGGCCCTGTTCCAGTAACTCCAGCCACCAGCACAGTGGTCATATAGCCCAATACATCTGTTTGTAAACTCCCAAATGGAGTTTACTCACCTCTGGGAATAACATTTTTCTAGTGTGTGTAGTAAAGGGAGGGACCTGACTGCAACCCCAAAGAAGGCACTATTTCAGCAACTCACACCACCAGCCCAGTGTTCTCTTGTCCAAAGGCCCCTGTTTGTTAACTCTAAAATTAACTTCACTCACCTTGTGGGATAATATTTGTGTATTTACATACACAAATATTATGCAGTCAGTAAAGGGAATGATCAGACTGCAAAGCACAATAGGTCCTATTCCAGTAGCTCCAAACACCAGATTAGTGATCACATGCCCCAATACATCTGCTTCTCAACTCTGAAGGTTAGTTTAACTCACTTGGGGATATGACATTTGTCTAGTGTGGGTGTAGTATAGAAAGTGACCTGACTGCAACTCTCCGGGGGCACTATTTCAGCAACTCCAGTCCAGTGTTCTCTTGACCAAAGACCCTTACAATGAATTTCACTCACCAAGGGGGATAATATTTGTATTGTGTGTGTAATAAAGGGAGTGATCTGACTGCAACTCCCAGGAGGCACTGCTTCTGCAACTCCAACCACCAGTACAGTGGCCAAATGCCCCAATGCTTCTGTTTGTCAACTCTCAAATGAAATTTACTTACCTGGGGGATAACACTGGTCAAGGGTGTGTAGTAGAGAGAGTGGCCTCACTGCAATTCCCAGTAGGCTGTGTTTCTGTAACTCCGACCACCAGCACAGTTGTCAAATGCCCCAATACGTCTGTTAGTGAACTCTCAAATTAACTTCACTTACCTGGGGGGATAACATTGGTCAAGTGTGTGTAGTAGAGAGAGTGACCTAACTGCAACTCCCAGCAGGCCCTGTTTCTGTAACTCCATCCCCCAGCATGGTGGCCACATGCCCAATACATCTGTTTGTCAAATCTCAAATGAAGCTTACTCACCTGTGGGTATAACACTGGTCAAGTATGTGTAGTAGAAAGAGTGACCTGATTGCAATGCACAATAGGCCCTGTTCCAGTAACTCCAACCACCAGTACAGTGGTCACATACCCCAATACATCCATTTGTCAACCCTCAAATGAAGTTTACTCATCGGGGGGATAACATTGCTCAAGTGTTTATAGTACAGCGAGTGACCTGACTGTAACACCCAGGAGGCACTGTTTCAGCAACTCCAACCACCAGCTCAATGTTCTCTTGTCCAAAGACCCCTGTTTGTTAACTCTCAAATAAACTTCACTCACCTGGGGGATAACAGTTGTCCAGTGTGTGTAGTACAGGGAGTGACCTGGCTGCAACTCCCAGGAGGTCCTGTTTCAGAATCTCCAACCACAAGCCCAGTGTTCTCTAGTCCAAAGACCCCTATTTGACAACTCACAAATGAAGGGTACTCGCCTGGGAGTGATCAAGCACAGATCATGTTAAAATCAGATAAGTGTCTGTCTACCTAGCTCAAGCTTGATTTGCTAACCCATGATGAAACTATTGAGGACGTGAAAGACTGCTTAACCATTGAGTGGAACAAGTATTCCTAAGGACTCAAGATGCATCACCAGATTGGCAGCTGCAGCAGACACATTGACACAGCATTGTTCACATGATGACTCCAGTCACATATGCAACCAAGTCCTGGATCTGCCTGCATCCCACTCAACTAGGCCTCCATATGGTCAAAGCCATATCTTGCCCCCCATCCACTGTGTTAGCTGCACTGGTGGCAAGATGCCATTTTCTGGCCATCCTTCCAAGTGCAACTGATCTGCACATCTCAGTAGCTGCTTTAGTCTAAATGGCATGCTTCACACGTCGTGTCAATTCACCCTTTACCATGGTTTCTTGCCACAATTGGATTATCTACAACTGAACTCTGTACAAGGTCTCTGCTTACTTTAACTCTAAAGCGTTGGAGGTAGATGTCACAAAACAACCAGTAACAATGTACATTTTACATCAACAGGTGGATCTGCCACTGGGCATACAGAGGCCACAGAACACACTGCAGCTACCCCCCTGGATGGAGCCCTCAGTGACGACAACACTCTTGAACATCTGGATGTGGAGGATGGTTCTGGTCTATCTGAGCAATCTGGTCAAATGGAAACAGTCAGTCTACTGTGCCCACAACATCACCTCCCAGCCCTGTTGCTTCAACATCACAAGCAACCATTTGCCCCCCAACTTCAGTCCTGAGCACAGTTTCTAGCATCTTGTGCCCCCAGCCCGGGATCCTGAAATGCAGCACACCACTTCGGATACCGAGGGTCCAGGAACAAGTTGAAGGGAGCACCCTGTGGCAAGGGAACAGGCCCGTGGGGGTAGGGTGCATGGGAGAGATGTTGTGGGCCACTCTGGGGCTGCTCTGAGCCAGGACACCATCAGCCACATCTTTGGAGTCTATCAGGAGTTTCAAGGTGTGATGGGCCAGGTGTTGACTGTACTCCTGGAAATCAAGCAGCTACAGAGGGACATGTATATGGACATGTGGGAACTGATGGAGGCCCGCAACATCAACATGGCCTGCCTAACAAGGGAGTTGAGGGACACACACACCACCCTGAGCAAGGATTTTCAACACCAGTCTACCTCTTCCGTAGGCCAATCAACAGCAGGCGCAGTAACAATGGTGACAGCCACTGGAAGGGAGGAAATGCCAGAGGAACAACAAGGCCCAGGTACCCTTAACTGACTCTTTGCCTACTGATTTTGATTTCATATTTAGCCATGTAGATATATCAGAGCACGTGAACCATATAATGATGATCCAAGCTACTTGTTCAAGATGGGCAATGGTATATGTACACAGTGTCCAGCTCAGGATTAAAAGTCTCCCACACAAACATATACATACAAGTCTGCTCAAACTAAAAAGTGTATTACAGTGTTCAGCACTTTGGCTGTCAATCTATCAGGACTGTTGGAACTCAAACATTATTGACTCATACTGAGTAAATTAACATGTTGACAGGTACAGACCTCCAGCCCATGGAAGGAGTAGATTTTTCAGACATTTTCCTGTAGAATAGGCTAAAATTGATGTGGTTGATGTAAGCAGTTTGGGCCTTATCACATACCTCACCAAAGTAATTCAACATCACATAATCCAAGATACAGACAGATGGCAGCGCAACAGTCCCTGATCACAGGGCCATCATACTCCAATGCCCATGCATCTGGTGGTACGACACAAATTATGTTAGTGATGTGGCACAGACACTGTGGCCTACAATGATGAAAAACATTAACACCTACATAAAGGTCATACAAAAAGAGCGTTTTAGCCAATGAGAAGGAAAAATGACTTGGTCGTAAGCTAGTACTACATATTTCATGCCCACATGATGACACACAAGAAGCATCAAGCCCACCACCGCAAACAAAACTAGTCAAATGGGCACTTCTGAACTTCCACCCAAACACTGTGCAAGCTGTCTTGGAACAGGTCTCATACACACAAACTCTGTGACCTACATTACCTGGAACAATCCATGTCCACTTCGTATGTCCGAACAGCATCACATACCTGCAAATGTCACAACTCTGAAATGCCCACATGAAGATGTCAGGGTAAAGGTACCTGTACAACGAACAAAACAAGGAGTGTAGGCTTGAAACCATACATATGACACAAGTCACAAAGCAAGCCCCTGGAAAACAAAATAAATTGCAAGGAAACTGACATAAACAAAGCAACTTTATCAAACTGTGGATGTTTCGAAAGCTATCTCATCAGCATTTTGCTGATTATTGCAGAGTATTAGCTCACTAGCAGCATCCAAAACACTTAATCCAAAACATTATCACAACTACAGTTCATTGTACAGTCACAGTCATGACATTACATGACATACACTCATGAGAAGTAGCTGTGGATGAGATCTTCTCACTAGTCAGCTCCATCCTCTTCACCACTGTCATCCTCAGTTGGCATTTCAGGATTATCATTTGGTGGCAATGCAGGCTTACCTTTCTCTGGAATGTACGGGATATTCTTCTGCAGGGCGATGTTATGGAGCATGTAGCATGCCACAGTGATCTGAAACACTTTCCCGGGTGAGTAGAGGAGAGCTCCCCCAGTCCTGTTCTGGCATTCAGGAACCCAAATGACTGTTCCACTGCCTGCCATGTTTCTTCCATGGGCCTCATTGGAGCGGACTTCCCCTGGCATAGTTGGATTCCTCATCGGTGTCAACAACCAAGTACTGTTTGGATATGCTGAGTCTCCTGTTAAGGAATGGGAAATAAGTGAACTAATGCATCCCTCACTTCATGATTGTAGCACCTGACATTGCTCACACATAATAAGGACAGACGTGACTTACCAACCAGCCAGGCCTTCTTTGGGTGCAGTTGTGACACCAGCTGCGGTATGGTGCTGTTCTACTTTATGGCGGAATCATGTGCTGATCCAGGTTAACGGCCACACACATTTGAGATGTAGAGATCCGCCAAACAGACAACTTGCATGTTGATGGAATGGAAGTTCTTTCTGTTGTGATAGACTTGTTCAGGGCCCTGCGGTGGCAGCAAGCAAACATGTGTGACTTCAAAGAACCCCACCACATGTGGGAGGCTGGTAAACCTATAGCAGTCAGACTACACATTGGCCAAATCCTCACGTTGGGGGAACCTGATATAGCTGTCAATGTGTTTCGGCCTACAATGACCAAGAAAGCCTACTCACATCAGGCAGCCCATGCTCCAGCAACATGTAGTGGGATGTGGCCACAATGAAACACTACACACATATGTGGCTTCTGAAGGGTTAACTTCCGCCTTAGGCCTGTATAGACAAACACATTCACACTCTGTGAGATTGACTCACTGCATAGTGTCCCTTCAGGCAACCTCCATAGTACAGACTTCACCCTTTCACTTGAGTGACAATGAAGGAGCTGGTGTGGGTATAGAGAGGCCCCGAACAGGGTAGTGGGTGAGTCTGCAGATGGATAGAGATGTCTGTAGTTATGTCCCTGTACTTATTGGCTTGTGTGCTTTACACTTGTGGTGTGCTGACAAATAGAACATTTTGACCTTGGTGTTTCTAACATATGCGTGTCACAACAATTTGTGTCAAAACTTGTGATTATAATCACCTGATTTGTCTCTTGCATCCCTACAGTAAATGCCCATTAAAAGACGGAAATATGAAGAGCCTTTGCCCGGAAGGTGCGGACCCTGGTGGTCCACAGCTGGCAGAGCGTCAACTGTCGCAAGAGGTGGAAGGACCTGTGACATTGGGCCCAGTAGATTGCAGAGGACCAGCTGGGGCTGTTCTCCCAACGTAGGCAGGGTACACGTCGCACCATGACCCCTCTAATGGCCCGCATTCTGCAATGATTGTTGCCAACATGCCTTGTGCCTACATGTTAGAAAGTGTCCCTTTCTTTTTTGACAACATGTGAACACTGCTGTTTCATACATGGTCTGCCTGTGTTTGGGGGATGATTTCTGTATTTTCTCACATATATGTGCATGCCAACCTGTGTTTGGAATAGGACATTTGCATTAGGGGTACATTTCAAGTGATGTCACAGACAGGAGTGTGTCACCATTGACTGTTGGCTGACACATAGGGGGTCATTACAACCCTGGCGGTCGGTGTTAAAGCGGCGGTAATACCGCAAACAAGCCGGCGGAACAAAAAAGGGAATTATGACCGTGGCGGAAACCGCCAACATAGACAGCCACTTTAACACTCTGACCGCCACGGTGGTACAGACAAGCAGAACGGCGGTCACCGCCAACAGACAGGCGGGAGACAAAGTACCGCCCACAGTATTACAACAGGCCAATCCACCACCTTTTCCGGGGCGGATTCTCCGTGGATAAAAACACGGCGGAAACAGCTTTTGCAATGGGAAAACGTTCACCTGAACACACTCCACGAGGAAGGAGGGCACCATGGAACCGGAACTCCAAATACTCCCTGCGATTATGTTCCTGCTCCTCTACGAACATCAGCAACAGCGGCGCCGAAGACAACGGTGAGTACTGCACCTACGACATAGGGGAGGGGAAAGGCAAAAGTCAGGGACACACACACAACACCCCCACCCCGACCCTCGCACACTACAACACACACACCAATGCATTACCAAACATCCCAGGAACAACCCCCCCCGGAAGAATGCAAAGACAAAAGGAAATGAACTACAACCATTGTAATGTATCAAAATACAGTCAGCACATATATACATAAATATATACACATTCCAAATATATACATCACGATTAGTAGTGCAGGTATGCACATTTCAATGTCCGTGGACCACTGGGCCCAAAATGCATGGGCGAGGCCCACACACGATACCTGTCCAGAAACGGAGAGAACACTGCTGGGGCATCAGATAGAAATACAACAGGCACCTCAGGGGGAAGGGAAGGGGGGGCACCTCAGCCGGATGACAGCACCACGCTAGATCCACGACGGGGCTCCATGCCCATTGATGTATCCTGGGGAGTGCAAAGCCACAGTCTCACATGTCTTTGCAGTGGGTGGTTTGCCCACTGTTTTATCCTGGGAGTGCAAAGCCACAGTCTCACAAGTCTTTGCAGTGGGTGGTTTGCCCACTGTTTTATCCTGGGGAGTGCAAAGCCACAGTCTCACAAGGCTTTGCAGTGGGTGGTTTGCCCACTGTATTATCCTGGGGAGTGCAAAGCCACAGTCTCACAAGTGGATAACAGTCTACATTGGTTTTGGAGGGGGACTGGTACCCAGAGTGCTTCATCCTGTTAAGGACAGACGGAGTGGATGCTGTTCAACACTGGTTCTGGAGGGGGACTGGTGCCTAGAGTGCTTCATCCTGTTAAGGACAGACGGAGTGGATGCTGTTCTCCACTGGTTCTGGAGGGAGACTGGTGCCCAGAGTGCTTCATCCTGTTAAGGACAGACGGAGTGGATGCTGTTCTCCACTGGTTCTGGAGGGGGACTGTTGCCCACAGTGCATCATGCTCCCATGACGGTCCCAGTTCCGTCACTGCCCCTGCCACACATGGGCTAACGATGCTTGAGTTGGCGGTGCTTGCCATGTTCAGCGGTGCTTGCCATGGCGGTCTTTGCCCTATTCAGCGGTGCTTGGCCTGTTCAGCGGTGCTTGAGTTTGCTGTCTCTGACCTGTGCAGCGGTGTGTGCCATGGCGGTCCTCATTGCCCAGCGGGGCTGTGGTTGCCGGGGCCCTACTGGGCACTGACTCTGGCGGTGGTCTCCAGACAAGTGACGAGTGTGCTGCCCTCCTGGGCACTGACTCTGGCGGTGGTCTCCGGACCAGTGACGATGGGGCTGGCACTGGCGTCCTGGGCAGCGGGGAGGATGGCGGCCTTCTCCGCCGTGCTGCTCGTCCCATACTTTGGCGACTTCTTCTGCCTCTTCCCCACCTTGGGAGGAGTCACAGCTGACTCGACACTCCCCCCGGGACCCTTGTGAGCGGCTTTGCCTGCAGGAGTCTTCACCCTCTCCCTTCGGGCACTGTCCAATTTCTGGTGCTTCACAGGGGGTGGACTGGCATTGCTTTGGCTCCGTGTCACACTGGCTGCCCTGGTGCCCGGTGCACTCCACATACCTCTAACAGCCACCACTGGTACTGGACTTTTTTTGGCTGAGGTGCTACTACAGGACCTATGAATTGGAGGGGGGGTGGTGGGACAGAGGTCAAGTTTGCTCAGGAAAAGTTTCTGACGAACACTGGGACGGGTAGCTGGAGGGGGTCTGGGAGTGGAGGAAGAGGAGGTGGTTGTAGGAAGTGTAACTTTTGATGCTTTGGGTGCAGGGGCATGTTCTGGAGGCTGTCGTGAGGTGGATGGATGTTGGGTGTGTGTGTGCCCGCGTTTGTGTACTTTGGGAGGAGGCGTCACAGACACACTGGGCGAGGACACAGGGGACATGTAAATGGTAGTGGGGGTGGTGAGTGCAGGTAAGCGGGGTGTGGTGCTGGGTGTTCTGGTGCGAGTCCTAGTGGCTGTAGTGGTAGTGCATGCAGGTGAGAGTGTAGATGACATTGGAGGGAGGAGGGAGACGACGAGGAGGGGGACACAGTGGAGGCAGTGGATGTTGCTGTGTCTGTATATGGGTGATGCTTGTGTGAGTGCCTGTGGGATGTGTGGTGCTTATGTTTGCCTGAGCTGCCCTTGTGTGTTGAGGTGTGTGCAGGTTGGTCTGATGGTGTGCTTGGGATAGGCTGAGGTACAGGGGATTGGGTCTGGGTGGAGGACGTTGGAGGGGGGAGGCTAGACACAGGGACAATGGCTGCCATCAGTGCTGAGGCCAGAGATTGCAGGGTTCGATGATGGGCAGCCTGACCAGAATCAATGCCCTCCAGGAATGCATTAGTGTGTTACAACTCCCTTTCTACACCCTGGATGGCATTCACAATGGTAGACTGCCCAACAGTGAGTGACCTGAGGAGGTCAATGGCCTCCTCACTGAGAGCAGCAGGGGTGACAGGGGCAGGGGCTGAGGTGCCTGGAGCGAAGGTGATGCCCACCCTCCTGGGTGAGTGGGCACGGGGTGAAGGCTGAGGGGCTGCTGGGAGGGCGGTGCTGGTAGGGGGGGTGGCGGCTGTACCTGTAGAAGTGGGGGGCATAAATTTTGCCGCCACCACAAGGGAACTCCCATCGGAGGACGAGTCCGTGTCGATGTTTGCTGATCCGGTGACCGCCATGAAGCTCCCCTCGCCCTCCGTCCCACTGGTGTATTCATAGTCCGTGGTGTGGCCCTCCATGGCCATGTGGGATGCAGCCCCTTCATGCTCCGGTGCCCCTGTACCTCCGCCTGATGATGCTGATGCACAAGAGAACAGGGAGAGCACAAAAAGGGTGGAAAAACAGAAGAAAGACAGGTTGAGTGCATGGCTTACCTCTACCGTTGGCGGACAATACAGACACAGCAGCCCCCTGCACTACGCCGCGCTCTTGGGCTCTTCAGATGCAGTTCCTGGGATATGGCCTACAGGGCTATTGTGGACATCTGCACACATAGATGACACAGGGGCATGTATACCTGTACTTGTCACTCTACAGAGGTGGAGTGGAGTGCCACATGGCCTGCATTACGGAGGGGCCTAGCCTACGGAACTCGCCCTGGCCTAGGGAAACCCACAGCCCTCCTCCCCCACCAAGAACCCTCCACTGCGCGCAAAGTCATGAGAATGTGAGTGTACTCACCCCCTTGCTTCTGCTGTGATGCCCTCATGCGCCCATCCGACTCAGGGTAGGCCACCGCCAGGATCCGGAACATCAGGGGGGTCATGGTGCGACGGGCACCCCTCCCACGTTGGGAGGCCATCCCCAGCTGAGCCTCGGCCGTCTTCTTGCTCCAGCGGCGAATGTCCTCCCATCTTTTACGGCAGTGGGTGCTCCGTCTCTGGTGGACCCCCAGGGTCCGGACATCCTTGGCGATGACACGCCAAATATTCTTTCTTCTGGTGGGCGCTGACCTACATTACATGTACAGGGGAAGAAGAGAAGTCATTAACAACTGCACCGTCGAAGTGAGTGGCCCACATCCCTGCCCTTGCCATGTGGCACATACATTCACACTCCTTCATGCTCGCTGAACTCTGCCCCCTTCCTACTGACATCCAGCCCTCTCCACCCAGGCATAGCCCATACAACTTGCACCCTATGTACTCACCTGTTGGTCTGGAGGACCGTAGAGTAGCGTGTACTGGGGGAGGACCCCGTCCACGAGCTTGTCCAACTCCTGTGCAGTGAAGGCAGGGGCCCTTTCCCCAGACGCACGTGCCATTGTCTCTTCCAGACCGAGGTCACAGTAGCACTTGCAGTGTAGGTCCTCTCCTGTCGAAGATCAGGTATCGAGTGATTGAACAGATAGAAAATGGCGGTCACGTCCGTGGTGGTGACGTCTGCGGCGGTGCTTATCATCACCGCCGGCGCACTTCGTCATTGGCTCCTGGGACCCATAGGGTCCTATGTTAACCAATGCAGCATTGCGCCGCGGTCTACGACCGCCTACCGCGACGGTGTACAACGCCAGCGCAGTTACCTCACATCCCATTGTCCCACTTTACAGGTCAGGCTTCCGACATTTCAGGGGCCCACATGGCTTCATTTGCAACTGCGTCACACATACCTAGGTCTGGAATCAACACCCATACAGAAAGTATTTTGTATTTTGTGTCGTGTTCTGTGTAGCTGTGGGTACATACCTCTGAATTGATTGACTCTGTGGTCGCTGTTGTCCTTCCTAGGCACCGTCAGCTGGGACATGTGAGGAGATGGCGGAATCCTCCGGTGTACCGACCGCTGGTGGGCCTGTTGACAATGAAGGAGCGACATTTAATCATCACCTACAGGTTTGACCGTGCCACAATCCAGGAACTGTGTACCCAGTTGGAGCCAGACCTGATGTCACCAATCCGCCATCCCACAGGAATCCCCCCTCAAGTGCAGGTGCTATCAGTGCTCCATTTCCTAGCAAGTGGGTCATTTCAAACCACACTGGCCATAGCATCAGGGATGACCCAGCCTATGTTTTCCAACGTGTTGTCTAGAGTGTTGTCTGCCCTGCTGAAACACATGAGGAGCTACATCGTTTTCCCTCAGGTGGAGGATTTGGCTACAGTTAAAGGTGACTTCTATGCCCTTGGACATATCCCTAACATCATAGGTGCCATTGATGGGACCCATGTAGCTCTGGTCCCCCCCGCAGGAGTAAACAGGTGTACAGGAACCGGAAGAGTTATCATTCCATGAATGTACAGATGGTATGTTTGGCAGACCAGTACATCTCACAGGTAAATGCTATGTTCCCTGGCTCTGTGCATGACGCCTACATCCTGCGGAATAGCAGCATCCCTTATGTGATGGGTCAACTCCAGAGGCACCGGGTGTGGCTATTAGGGGACTCTGGTTACCCCAACCTGTCATGGCTACTGACCCCAGTGAGGAATCCCAGGACCAGGGCAGAGGAACGCTACAATGAGGCCCATGGGCGGACTAGGAGGGTGATCGAACACACCTTCGGCCTCCTGAAGGCCAGGTTCAGGTGCCTGCATATGACATGTGGTTCCCTATTCTACTCACCAAGGAAGGTGTGCCAGATCATCATCGCCTGCTCTATGCTTCACAATCTTGCTTTGCGACGCCAGGTGCCTTTTCTGCAGGAGGATGGTCCAGATGACAGTGTTGTGGCAGCTGTGGAGCCTGTGGACAGTGATGAGGAGGAAGCTGAGGAAGAAGACATTGACAATAGGGACTCTGTCGTACAGCAATATTTCCAGTGACACACAGGAGAGAACAATTTATTTACTAGTACATTTACTTTCACACTTCTACCTCTATCCTGTCTGTCAATTTGAAGCAGTATTTGGTAACTGAGTTGTACATTTCCATTACTTTTTCACAGGTGTGGTTTCCAACGTGTGTCATCTTCTTGCATCCTTCATGGACTTGTGATGTGTGACATAGGTATGGTTACATTACAATCTTCGAAAGGATTTTGTCATTGTCATAGATAATACAAATTTTAAAAATCACAGACTGACTCCAGATTGTTTTGTGATTCAAGGGTGTTTATTGATGTGCTAATTATTGGAGGGGGTGGCAAAATGGTGAGGGGGGAAGGTGGATGAATGTCCATGGCAGAGTCCAGTCTATTAGTCTCACAGGTGCACTGTCCATATGGGCATAGGAAGTGGAGCTGGGGCAGTTCGAATTTGGACAGGGTAACAAAGTGGGACAGTGGGATGACAATCAGGGTGGTCTCATTTCTTGGCGGGGGTCTTGCCATCGTGCTCTGTCCTGTTCCTGGATCTCAGGGACCGCTTGCGGGGTGGTTCTCCGTCTGCAGGGGGTGGGGTGCTGGTGTGGTGGTCCTGTGGCGGGTCGTCCTGTCCACTAGTGCCGGCAGAGGTGGTGGGCAGTTCATCGTCCATGCTAGTGTCAGGGGCCCCTTGGAGTGCCACGGTGTCCCTCATGGTGGTCTGTATGTCGTTCAGCACCCCTACGATGGTGCCCAGGGCAGAGCTGATGGTTCTGAGCTCCTCCCTGAAGCCCAAATACTGGTCCTCCTGCATGCGCTGGGTCTCCTGAAACTTGGCCAGGACCGTAGACATCGTCTCCTGGGAGTGGTGGTATGCTCCCATGATGGAGGAGAGGGCCTTGTGGAGAGTGGGTTCCCTTGGCCTGTCCGTCCCCTGTCGCACAGCAGCCCTCCCAGTTCCCCGATGTTCCTGTGCCTCCGTCCCCTGGACCGTGTGCCCACTACTACTGCCCCCAGGTCCCTGTTGTTGTTGGGGTGGTGGGTTATCCTGGGTTCTCTGTAGTGGTGGACACACAGCTGATTGACGTGTCCTAGGGACTGAGGTATGGGCCCGCTGGGTGGGTGCTGTGCTGGTGTCACCAGAGGGTGGAAGGTCAGTGTTGGGCTTTGCCTGTGCGAGGGGAACCGACTGTCCTGAGGCCCACGATGGTCCGGGCTGGTCATCTGGATCCAGTTGGCCAGAGCTGCTGTCTTCACTGTGGGCCTCCTCTGTGGGTGGGGTGGAGATGTTTGGACCCTCCTGTCTGGTGACGTTAGGTAGTGGTCCTGCAGGGGTGTAAAAGCATGATTATTGCATCTGTGTGTGTCATGGTGTGCAATGGGTGGGTGAGCGTACCCCAGTGCTAGCATTCCTGTGTGGGGGCTTGTGTGATGATGGTTAGGGGGTGTTATGAGTATGTGCAGTGGGCATGCTTTAGTGATGGGTGTCCATGCTTTGTTGTGTCATGCAGGGCTTGGTGTTGGGATGTGTGGTTTGTGTTATTAGTACATTAGTGAGGATTTGGCGTGATAGGGGAGGGGGTGAGGGTGGGGGTGTGTGATAGCATGCAGGTAGGGTGGGGGATATGACAGTTAAGATTTGACTACCAGTGTCCATTCCTCCACCGTCTCCTCCGAGGCCCTCAGCATGCATAATGGTCAATACTTGCTCCTCCCATGTTGTTAGTTGTGGGGGAGGAGGTAGGGGTCCGCCGCCAGTCCGCTGAACCGCGATGTGTGCCTGGAGACCACGGAACGCACTTTCCCTCGTAGGTCGTTCCACCTCTTCCTGATGTCCTCCCGATTTCTTGGGTGCTGTCCCACTGCCTTTTACCTGTCCACGATTGTTCGCCATAGCTCCATCTTCCTAGCTATAGAGGTGTGTTGCACCTGTGATCCAAATAGCTGTGGCTCTACCCGTACGATTTCCTCCACCATAACCCTGAGCTCCTCCTCCGGAAACCTGGGGTGTCTTTGGCGTGCCATGGGTTGGTGTAGGTGATGTGTGGGGTGGTGTATGTGGTGATGAGTGTGGTGATGTGTAGTGGTGTGTGGTGTTTTGTGCCTGGATGTTGTGTGGGTGATGGTGTTGTGTGCCTCTGTGTGGTGGGGTTGTCTATTGCTGTGCTCTCTGTCTGTCGCCTTCGTCTCTGATTTTTGGTCGTAGGGGTTTGTGGGTGATGTGGGTGTGTGTTTTATATAGTGCTGGGTGTGTGGGAGTGGTGTTTGTATGTGTATCAGATGTGTGTATTTTGAATTGTCCAATGTGGCGGTGTTTTGGAGATGTGTGTGTATTTTAAGCACGGCAGTGTGTACCGCCAATGGAATACCGCGGTTGAAAGACCGTCGCGTGGATTCGTGGGTCGTGATAGCATGTGCGTGTTTCTGTTTGCGTGACGGTGGAGGATTTGTTTTTGCCAGTTTATCACTGACCTTTGGTGTGGTGGACTTGTGTGAGTGTCTGAATTTCGGCGGATTCCGAGATTTGGGTCATAATAGCTGTGGTGGTTTTCCGTAGCCGAGGCGGTGTATTGGCAGTCTTCTGCACGGCGGTAAGTGGCTTTTACCGCCAATGTTGTAATGACCCCCATAGTCTCACCCATTAGAGCATGTCATTTGGCATGTACACATGCTGTAGCAATGAGGGACATGACATATATGAATAGATTTTATAGCCACAATGTGCATTTCAATGACGTTGATGTGGCATCATGTGGAAAAGTGCACTGCACATGTGTAATGGGGAAGGTTTGAACATGACTGTTGGCATGCATTATGGAGTGACTTGCAGTTATGTTTGAATCATATGCCTTCATCCACAGAAATCTGGGATTGTAGGTCCAAAATGGAGACAGTGATGACGCTTTTCACTGGGAAACATGTTAAAGGCCGTTTGCAAGTACTTGAAAATCTCTGTGCCTCTCCAACATACAAAGGACTTATGGCATATACTGATGCAATCAGAGTATGTCATTCTAAGGGGTGCCTGACATTAGTGGTAATTTCCCTGGGGCTTACTGATTCATTGTATTATGGATTGTAGTGACATATCTCCCTGATATTTAGCACATTTTGTCTAGTGTCCATTTCCATGCCAAATGCATAGCATATCTGAGCAACATTAGTACGACATCCATGACTCCATTAGGACCAATTTCACATGGTGAATTGTGCCTCTTTGATGTTTCCAGTGTGACATGAGTATTTCCATGTCACCTTCTCCAGGCTACTGTCCTGTCCTCAGCAACATGGCAGGAGCATCATTTCTTATTGTTGTGTTATTGTGTATGTGACAAATAGATGTCTGCATTACCGTGTGTGGGATCTGTGGGAATGAAGTTGGCATTAGGCTACTATTGTATGGCAACAGGAAACTGAGTTATGCCCAATGAGGGTCTCCTACTTGTTCAATGGCTACTGTGATTGCACAACTTCAGCCATGCAATTGTAGTTGTCTGAGATCCAGATTTTCCTGTGGGCAACTGGTGACAATTTAAATGGCATGCATGCAGATGATATGGACATGTAGGTGTCACTTTGATGTAGTTTGTTTCTGGGTCCTACTTGACGTCATGGTAATGTTTGCTAATCACAGCTTTTGTTCAAGTGTGTTCAGAAACATGTGGTGACCCTCTTTGTCTTTGTATTTGTAACATCATCCCAGGTAAGTGAAGGAGACAGGATACAAACAAGTTGGGAAGCATCTGAACACAGTACCTGTGCTCATTACACCACCGTCATGGAGGGACCCTTTGGCCCGGAGGGTGAGGGGAGTGCCACAGAGGAGATAGGATCAACATCTTCTCCATCAATTGTTTCCTCCAGTAGCCACACCCTAGTGGTACTGGACCCATTGGAACCTACTCCTGTACCATCTTTGTCCACCACCCACAGTGCTATCGCCACCCTCCCTATTTCTCCCCTACCAGATGGCTATCCCTGCTCACCCAAGAGGATGGGCGTCTCCTTTGCTGCAAGCACCTCCTCCCCAGCCCCTGTTAACCCTGCTGCCCTGAGTGAGGAGGCTATTGACCACCTGAGGAGCATCTCTTTGGATGTAATGATGATTTCTCGTCTGAAAATGGATTCTTCTAGGTTTATTTTTAAGTAAACATTACATGTACATGCGACACACCATGCAGGGAAGACATACGCCCTATCCTTCGTATCGTCGCTCCTCCCAACTGACCACCAACATACAACATTCCATTTTCTCCAACATTCCTCTGGTGAGATATCTTGCTCTTGCAGCGGAATGGCTACAGGCACACATCACAAGTTCCATCACAACACATCCCCCTTCCTATAACATAATAAACTATAACAATAATATTTATTAATCTAATACACAAAATATCTTAACCTGAAAAATGAATAAAATGTACATTACACAGTTGTAGCTAGAACATTTAAATAATCTCATATTATACTACGTTAGTGGAAAACAAAAGTTTTATACTCAAAATATCATCATTCACATATGTAATCATTAAGTTTCTTGGGTCTTTTCACAAACCGTCCCACTCTACTTTTTTGTTTATTAGTGGAACATTTCCAACATCTTCTCCTCCTAGCCCTCTCCTATGGTAAAGATGTTGTGTATCCATATGGTTTTCTCCACCAACAACATACTCACTTCCACCTCCTGATATTCCAATTCTAGCATAACTGATGGAATGCCGACAGCTTCTCTTGTGACTCGTTCTCCTCATCCAACCATTGATACTCCCGTCCCCAAATATTTTTGCCAAGTTCAACATTCTCCCGTTTGCTGTCGTTCACACCATTTTTTTTACACAATGATAAAGATGATAAATGCCAAACCTTCCCATCACTCAACATTACAGAGTTACAAAAGATTTTCTGTACAGTCATGGGTTGAGAAAAAGACTCTGTTCTTTACCTAATAACCTGTTCTTCTTTACCTTCACCAAGTCACCAATTTCTAGATGCACTTGTTTACTATTATGTTTTAAATCATGATATTTCTTACATACAGTCTGTGATTTAATTAATTTTTCTTTAACTACATCAGATGACCAATCAATTCTCCTCAGTTTTCTCATCCACCCTATATTAACTTTGGACATAGCTATTCTACCCCTCATAAGTTCAAATGGACTTGACCTTGTACTCTCTAAAGGTGTAATTCTATAAGCCCATATCATCTTATACAATTCCTTCTCCCACGCTAGATTGTTATTATTCACCAATTGACTTGACAACCCAATTAAAACGCTCTACCACTCCATTCCCTGCTGGATGGTATACCGAAGTGGTCTCATGTGTGATACCATTTCTTCTTAAATAGTCTTTACATTTATCAGCTGTAAATTGTCGTCCATTGTCGCTTACAATACATTTAGGTAAACCTTCTCTAATGAAAATTCTATCCAAGAACTTTATGATTCTGTTAGTGTTGGCACTCTGTATAATCACCGATTCTGGACATTTAGTGAAATGATCTATCAATACAATAGCATACACTGGTTCCTCATGTTCCCAAATGGGTCCCACAATATTTACAGCTAGTCTTTCCCATGGCATCGCCGGGCATTTCAATGGATGAAGTGGGGTTTAAGGGTGATTTGAGTTTAGTCATAATTTCACATTCCATACAATTCCTGACTTTCCTCTCAATCTCCAAGTCACACCCTGGCCACCAATACCAGTTTTTGACCCTTTGTTTAGTTTTACATAACCCTAAATGCCCTTCATTACACACATTCAGGAGTGTTTCTCGCAAAGTCTCAGGTGGAATCAGTCTGCCATTCCTTGGAATACACCCCTTCAAATGCAGTTTGTTCTCCATATTTCTTATTGTTTAGAACATGAGTTGGCTGCTTATTACCACTGACTTTCGACACTATCTGTTCTGTAACTTTATCGTTTCCATCCTTCAAAACAGCCTTTGCACACCTTACTGTTAAGTCAGCTCTTTTCACAGTGTCAACTACCTCCTGGAAAGGTTTTCTCCTTTCGCCAATAACTGTTATTAAATGTGTTCATTAGACGCCTTCATCACTATTTGATCTCTTATCAGTTCGTCCTCTAAGGTTCCAAACCAGCATGTGACAGCTAACTTCTTCAATGACGAGTCGTTCTTCAATAGTCTAAATCCTTAGCCTGTTTCCTATTAAACATGTTGTAACAGTCTACTGCAACACATTCAGTCAGTTTGTAATAATTATCCAAACATCCAATTCATTCTTGTAGAAATCTACATCCTCTTCAAGTCTCATTTTTATTTATTTATGCCATTGAACACCTTTAAGCCACCTGCACCCAGACGATGCAGTAGAATTTTATTTTTATTTTCTGGCGATAACTCCTCTTCATTATCATCAAATGGGGAAATATAATTGATAAAATACTCTAGCCATTCTTACCATTTTAACGTAGGGTCTCCAGAACCTGGAATGAACGCTTGTGGAGGTGACAAATTATATATATTCCGAGAAGCCAATTTCTCCTGTTATTTTGAAATATAGTTGGTAGTGTGATTTGCAGCAAATATTCGAGTTCCTGTACAAATAATTCTTAATGTTTTTTATGCTGATAGTTCTTAAAGCAAGACAACTTTGCCTATCACACTGGATCTGATAGTAATTCATTAGCAAATTGCTAATATTTGCAGTGTGTTTTCCTCAGTATTTTTGCTCAATGTCATTAGATCCAAAGTAAATACATTTGTAAGCACCAATAATGTGGTGGCTGTTGTTACGAAGAGGGGCGATTAATTTTCAAGGAAATTACGACACCCGTCAGCTGTTCAGAGACATCGCGCCCGACCAAGCAATACAACCAATCCAGAAGCAAATAGGTTGCCAGGCAACCTTCCGCACAGAAAGACGCACTTCAGCCGGAGAAGCAAAACGGTTGCTAGGAAACACATTGGTTTTTAAACGCAATGTGTGAAACGGACCTTCCCAAATATATTTAGGTAAACTTGCAGTGTTTTTTCTCACTGGTCCACACACATGAGTCTCAGCCGGAGAAGCAAAACGGTTGCTAGGAGACACGGCAGCCAATCAACATCGTGGTTTTTAAACGCAATGTGTGAAACGGACCTTCCCAAATATATTTAGGTAAACTTGCAGTGTTTTTTCTCACTGGTCCACACACATGAGTCTCAGCCGGAGAAGCAAAACGGTTGCTAGGAGACACGGCAGCCAATCAACAACGTGTTTTTTTTAATGCATTGTGCGAAACGGACCTTCCCAAATATATTTATGTATACTTGAGGTGTTTCTTCTCATTGGTCCCCACACGCAAGTCCCACATGTATAAACCAATCCTTTCATAATGAGCATCCAATTCACTTGCTGTGATTTCCGTTCCCAAAGTGTGTCGCTCAACCCGTCGCCAATTTGTAATGATGATTTTTCATCCGAAGTTGGATTCTTCTAGGTTTCTTTTTAAGTAAACATTACATGTACATGGGACACACCATTCAGGGAAGACATACGCCTTATCCTCCGTATCGTCGCTTCACCCAACTGAGCACCAACCCACAACATTCCATCTCCACCAATATTCCTCCTGTGAGGTATCTTGCTGGTGCTGCAGAATGGATACACGCTTACATCACGAGTTCCATCACAACAGTGGGGCAGACTGCCATAGTGAATGCCATTCAGGGGTTAGCCAGCCAACATCAGCAGATCAATACTTTCCTGGAAGGCATTCATAGTGCCATGTCTGGCCTACGGAGATCTTTTCATGCCCTGGCCTCCTTACTGACTGCAGCCAGTCACCCCCATCTATCCCCTGCCTCCCCGTTCCCAATCCAAATTCCACACTCCACTACCTATCCCAAGCACACAGACACATCTGCATGCAACCACCTCAACACACACAAGCAGCACACAGTGACACAAACACTGGACACACCAGCATGCTGGCACTCAACATACATCCACAAACACATCAGCCTCCACGTCACCAGGCACTCCAACCACCCCCACTGACCCACACACGACATCCAGCATACCCAGAGGCACCACACAACAGCAGTGACCCACCATACCGGCAGACACCAGCACAACACTCACAGACACATCCACCACATCCAGAATACCTGCAGACACAACCTTAACAAACACACAAACATCCACACCATCCAGCATACCCACAGACATGACCCCAACAGTCTCACACAAACATCACCCAGCACCTCCACCTCCATCTCTCAGCCCTCCAAGTCCTCAAACACACGCCCACTCTCACACATGAAACAGACACCACCCAAAAAGTAGCATACCTCACACATGCGCACACACAATATATCTACACCCACACACCAGACAACCACTCCCTCAACCTCCAAATCCCCAACCCCTTTTTTAATGACAACACTGTGTTCCCAAGGAGAGTTTCCTTTTTGACCTTGCCCTTTCTCCTGTTACCTCCAAACCCAAGAGGCCCCCACCCATATCCCAACTCATCCCTTCCACCTTCAAATCCTCCCCTGTCCCACCTGCCCCACTGCAAGCACTGATACCCCTCCCTCCCAAGAAGAAGCCCACCCTCCAAAGAAACAGTCCACCCCTCCCAAACTCAAACCCAGCCATTCCAAATCTGACCCAGCCCCACCCAAGGATGATCCCTGAGGTGCCTGTTTTCCCACTTGATGCCCCTTCCTGTGGAGGTTCCCTGGCAGTGATAGGAGTCAAGTGTGGGCAGAGTACTGTGCAGAGACTTTCAAATGGACCAGCCAATGGCTTTTGATTCTCAGTGGCTTTTGATTCTCATTATTTTGGATTGAATAAACCAAAGGTTGTTATTTTTGTAGGTACACATTTGTCCTGCAATTCCTTTACTACCCTTATGTTGTTCCTGAGTAACTTGTGTTGTCTGCCTACATTTGTGTGTGTTTCAGCCTAATTGCTGATCCATTTGTTGTTGTTTGCAATATCTGACTTTGTGGGCAGTGCTGGTGTCACCCAGGACAAATGTAGATGTTGACTGTATGGATATGTGGGTGTTAATCTAAATGGGATGTCATTGCATTGTGTTATGTGTTGTATGGTAAGTATTTCACCTTGTGTGGTCCAATGTCAGCATGTATGGTGTTAGACTCCAAATTTGTCTTATGTGTGGCAGCTTGAGTTTTGTTTGTCCAGACATGGAGGGTGTTCCATTTTGCTAGCTTTCTTTGCATTTGACTGTGCATATGTCCATTTTGCTTTGAAGCACCTTGCAGCTACTTCCTTTCTTGTATGTGCTTTCTTGACTTGCACTTCGACATTATGCAGATGTGCATTTCAGTTGGCTCTAGTATTGTTTGTCCCTGAGATACATGAAGGGCCAGTTCCTGTGCAAATGTTCTTTTAGGGGCATGCACAAAGTATACAGGGAGTGCAGAATTATTAGGCAAGTTGTATTTTTGAGGATTAATTTTATTATTGAACAACAACCATGTTCTCAATGAACCCAAAAAACTCATTAATATCAAAGCTGAATATTTTTGGAAGTAGTTTTTAGTTTGAGCTATGTTAAGGGGATGTTTGTGTGTGCAGGTGACTATTACTGTGCATAATTATTAGGCAACTTAACAAAAAAAAATATATACCCATTTCAATTATTAATTATTACCAGTGAAACCAATATAACATCTCAACATTCACAAATATACATTTCTGACATTCAAAAACAAAACAAAAACAAATCAGTGACCAATATAGCCACCTTTCTTTGCAAGGACACTCAAAAGCCTGCCATCCATGGATTCTGTCAGTGTTTTGATCTGTTCAACATCAACATTGCGTGCAGCAGCAACCACAGCCTCCCAGACACTGTTCAGAGAGGTGTACTGTTTTCCCTCCCTTGTAAATCTCACATTTGATGATGGACCACAGGTTCTCAATGGGGTTCAGATCAGGTGAACAAGGAGGCCATGTCATTAGATTTCCTTCTTTTATACCCTTTCTTGCCAGCCACGCTGTGGAGTACTTGGACGCGTGTGATGGAGCATTGTCCTGCATGAAAATCATGTTTTTCTTGAAGGATGCAGACTTCTTCCTGTACCACTGCTTGAAGAAGGTGTCTTCCAGGAACTGGCAGTAGGACTGGGAGTTGAGCTTGACTCCATCCTCAACCCGAAAAGGCCCCACAAGCTCATCTTTGATGATACCAGCCCAAACCAGTACTCCACCTCCACCTTGCTGGCGTCTGAGTCGGACTGGAGCTCTCTGCCCTTTACCAATCCAGCCACGGGCCCATCCATCTGGCCCATCAAGACTCACTCTCATTTCATCAGTCCATAAAACCTTAGAAAAATCAGTCTTGAGATATTTCTTGGCCCAGTCTTGACGTTTCAGCTTGTGTGTCTTGTTCAGTGGTGGTCGTCTTTCAGCCTTACTTACCTTGGCCATGTCTCTGAGTATTGCACACCTTGTGCTTTTGGGCACTCCAGTGATGTTGCAGCTCTGAAATATGGCCAAACTGGTGGCAAGTGGCATCGTGGCAGCTGCACGCTTGACTTTTCTCAGTTCATGGGCAGTTATTTTGCGCCTTGGTTTTTCCACACGCTTCTTGCGACCCTGTTGACTATTTTGAATGAAACGCTTGATTGTTCGATGATCACGCTTCAGAAGCTTTGCAATTTTAAGAGTGCTGCATCCCTCTGCAAGATATCTCACTATTTTTGACTTTTCTGAGCCTGTCAAGTCCTTCTTTTGACCCATTTTGCCAAAGGAAAGGAAGTTGCCTAATAATTATGCACACCTGATATAGGGTGTTGATGTCATTAGACCACACCCCTTCTCATTACAGAGATGCACATCACCTAATATGCTTAATTGGTAGTAGGCTTTCGAGCCTATACAGCTTGGAGTAAGACAACATGCATAAAGAGGATGATGTGGTCAAAATACTCATTTGCCTAATAATTCTGCACTCCCTGTAATGTGCCCCAGGGAAGCATTGTTCCATGAGTGTTCCTGATGCCCCCATCCCTATTGTGTAGGTATTGTTTGCATAGTGAGCTTTGGATATTTGCCTTGCTGACTACTATGCATCCCATTGTCCTTCCAGTGTGTTGCAATATGGGTGATGTGTGAGTTCATTACCGGGCTGTTTCATGGGAGGGATGTTTGTGTACCATGACACATCCTTACATATGGGTGTTCAATTTGACAACCATCCATGGCATGTGTGCAATGTGAGGATGTCAGTTGTATTGATAGAAGTGATGTTCCTGCGTCGTTGCTATTGTGTGACACAATGTTCTGTGCACTTCACTTTCCCTGTCCCTAAGATGAGCAGACATTTGCTTTTGTGTAGTGTGGTGGGGCAGTGTGAGTGACCTGCCCAAAGGGGGCATTTAATGGCTGTGAATATGTCCTTTGTTGTGAATGACACTGACTATGGACACAATGACATGTATACTTGGTGACCGTAGCATGGGCCTGAATCGTTTGGATGACGGTGCAACGATCTGTTGTTAAGGTTAATGACACAGGTAGGCGTGTGTACTTACTGCCGGTTGCATAAAAAGGGGCGTGGATTTCAGGCACCTTCAATAAGCAACATCAGGGCATATGTGATGGGCTACATGGCGGCACGAGACATGTAACGCTGCCAGTAGGTGAGTTGCTTCCTTTATACTCTCTGTTTCTGCCAGTTTGGACGTCGACCACAATGGTCATGTTTGCGGTATGCAACATCATAATGAGTTTGGTGGAAACACTGTTTATGTTGACCTGTTTGTCCTGCCTCATCACCAAGGTGGTCTGCACTGCCTGGCGGTGCTGGCAGAACCATGGCGATCCTTGCTCTACTGGCCCACAAAGATCATAATACAGTGGTTGAACCGCTAAGCCAATGGCAGTCGGACTACCACCGCCACCATGGCAGTGCACAGACCGCCAAACCTGTAATCAGGCCCATAATCTCTCCCTATCAACAGGAAACTAATTAAACCTACTTATTACAGGTATCGAATGGGGTCTAACTAAAGCACAATTCCTTAAAAAAATTATTTATGCTTTTTCCAACAAACAAAAATACCTGGAAAGCTTTTTAAGGTGCAGAAAAAGTCTGATAAACTAACAATTATCATAGCAAGTCCGAAACTAAACAAACAATTAAACATTAAAACAGTGCATAGCTGGTAAAAAAAAGAGTAGAAACACATCCAGTAATAATGACAGTATTACTTTTTCTATATTTATTTCAAATATTTTCTAGAATCCAAAACATGCCTGAGGTGACATTCTTCTTGTCTAAAAGTGGGAAAAAAGTATTAAACCACAAGACAGCTTTACTGTAAGAACAGAAATACTGAACTCATTGGAAGTGTGTTCATTATTTCTCTACTCATTGCAGAGTGTTTATTCTGGAGATATATATTGAACATACCTCAGAGTATAACCACTTTGCTTCTAAAACGGAGATAGAAATTGAGGAAAATATAGAAAAAATAATGAACCTTACAACCACATCCGATGATCCCATTCAGTACTAAGGGAGGTGTCCACAAACATTCCTATTCATGTTGCTGCAGATATGCTTCCCTACCCAATTGTGAACAGTGTAATCATTAGGAAAAGAAAGGCAAGTAATTTAGTACACTGCAACCAAAAGAATTTAGTCACAGCAACATCCCTGGACCATTAGCAGAAACCTACACTCTCAAACCCTTCCTGATTTATGACAACAGTCACCCTCTAAAAAGGGCACTCAATTTTGCTGGAATTCATAATTTACACATCCTTGAGAATAATAGTATTTGGATGATGGATGGTGCTTTTAAACTAACCACGCATCTATTCAACCAAATGTACTCTAACTTGTGCTTTATTACCAAACATGCAATCAGCTACCTACGGTATAAAAGAAAATCCAGAAGCAAAAGCCCTCAGAGAGTAATAATTAATTTCAAATTAGCCATGATTACAACAGTCAAAAAATGTACTGTGTGGCACAAATGTTTTTAAATTTTTCTGTGCCTAGTTGGAAAAAACCTAAAAACATCCCCAGCAGCTGTAAACATCTCTGAAAACAAACTACAATTTGCAGTAAATTTTTTTTATTTTTTTGCCACTCCTACGCGTATAGTTATTTGAACAAACAGACTCCTAATGAAAGTTCTTCCTGGAGCTAATTGGGAATTTGGTGCATCTTGTGCAAAGCTACAAAGAGCAGTACCCATCATCCTGTTCCTCCTGCACAGACTAAGCATGTCCAGCGTAATGATATTCAGCAGTACACCTGATTGTGCATGTCAGGATTATTGTACCATGCATGCAACCAAGATTACTGAGTAAGTCATGGAAAAATTAAACAAACCCAACAACAATTGTGTTCTTTTAATTTCTTTGTAAAGTGTGAGTTAAATAGTAATGTGTAGTCCCTTCCACAATTCTAAATACAAACCATGTAAAGGCTTATCTCATATATTTCAATCATATTTTTAAAACGCAGTGAGGTATAGAAGACTGTACGTGTGGTGTACAGAGACAAAACCTCATTAACGTACCACTAAAGGGCTAATGGAACACATTTTCCCCAGAACTGCGTGTTTTTCACCGGCAAATGCACTGCAGTGCAGAATGCAGGTTTTTCAAGTTTGTGGTTATTCTGTATTGGTGTTGGGGTTTGGTCATTTTCAAAAAGCTAATGTAAAGTGCTTTTAATTCTTACATAGGAGCATTTGAAATGTTAGTAACATACGATGCTCCCTTCAACGATGCAAGTACACTCTTATGGATAGTCAACTTCCGATACAAGGATGTGCCATGTTCTTTTGCGATTGTGAGCAAGATAGGGACACGTTTGCCTTAATTAAGTTTTACAGCTCAAATATTCAGTTGTGGCTCCATCTACCTTTGAGGAAACCTAGCTCTTCTGTGAAGAGTGCATTTTACACTACTGACATCCTCTGATTGTTAGTATATTCATATTTATGGTTATTCCACAGAGTTCTTCACAGCCATGATTCTTCATTATTTATGTTTTGCAATACAATATATGAATATGCTTTCACTTGCCTACATTTGTAAATGTCTTTTTATGACTCCAATGAATATGTTGCTATGGGTAAGGCATTGCCATCAAAAGATATGTGAAGCTGAGGCACTGTTTATACATATTTTATTCTGTACCTTTCAATATAAAAACTCTACACCTGATATGTTTGTTGGGAACGCATTAGAGACTGTTCCTGCTCCTAGCCAGTCTTGCTGGACAACCAGTATGCCAAACAGTAATATGACAAAGCATGGAGGCAATACCCACCATGTCTTCACGGGGCTTGACAAGGAGAGATGCTCTGGTATCTGCACTACACAACTGTTGTCTTACATGCTGTAACCCGTAAATACAAGCGCATGAATGTGTACTACAGATTTATGTTGTATGTAAATGAAAACGAAGATTTATTTTATTTTAAATAAATATTTTGCTGTTAATGCTTCTCATTGTGGGACTGCTCGATTCGGCTCCCATTCAACGAACCACCAAGATGCTACTTTGTTTACTGTGATTAAACAACTGTGTTCCTTTACATTACCTAATGCAAGCAGAGGTGGGAGATACATTACATTTTTTACATTTCATGAACATTATCTGAAATTACACAAAACTTTGACAATTTGATGAGAAGGCATATGTCCCATTCAGGTGTAATGTGAGATACCAGGAGGAGACCGGTTCAAGAAGAACAATTCTCTCAGCCATGGATTTAATGTTCCAAAACGATATTTTCTGTTTAAATCCCTCTTTGGAGGCCACAGATCAAGTAAACATTAGAGCACCTGAAATCTCACAAAATATCTTAAATTTGTGTAATCCAAATTGATGAATTTCACCAGATTTAGGTCTTGCAAAAAATGCCTAGACCCAGACACAAGCCCTGAGGCTAAAAGTGGCCTAGAACAGGCAGCCAATATTCTCTGCCAGAAGGCAAATACCCATGGATCCACCTCTTAGAATGCAACCTGCCCATTTTAGTGCCAAGGAAAGGTATTAAATCCACAAAAAATGCTAAAGTGTGTGCCCTCACAATCCTTAGAAGAAGCTGACAAAAACAAATCAGAGGTCACTCGAGCAGTATTTCAGTTGGTTTCCAAACAAAACGTTTAATAAATGTCTTCCATGCTTAACTAAACATTTAGGGCCCAATTTCATGTATGGCGGACGGAAAACTCCGTCCGCCAAACTCCTGACAGGGTGGCAGCTGCCTCCCTGCCGGAGTTAATAAGAGCTTTCCGCTAGGTCAGCGGGTGGAAATCTAAGTTTCTGGCCTAGCGGGAAAGAGGCTACAGCATTGTCTCCGGCTCTGGCCAGCGGCAATGCTTTAGCCTCAGGGTGCACCAGCAAAGTGCAAAGCAGACAGTGAATATTGCGAGGGTGCTGGCCAGGCGGGGCCCTGCAATGCCCATGTTAAGTGCATGGACTGTGCAGACACCCCCCTGAGGCCACCTGCACCCGTTCTCACCAGCATTTTCATGGCAGTGATACCACCATGAAAACGCTGGCAGACAAGGGGGTTGTAATCCCCAGGGAAGTGCTGCTTGCAGTGTTGCCCTGGTGTATTAGGACCGCCACGACCTATAGACTCCAGTGATCTCCGATCCTTGCGGAGCTGGCAGTTCCCTGACGGCCTCATCCAGAGTTGAAATGTGGTGCTCAGATGGCCGCATTGGCGGCAGTATGACCGCCACCCACGAACCTGGCTGTCTAGTGGCTGCCAGGTTCGTAATGAAGGCCTTAATCAGTGAAGTTTAAAAAAATACTTAACAAGTGTAGGAGACTGGACTGGCTTGTAGTGAGTACCAAGGGGTACTTACACCTTGCACCAGGCCCAGGTATCCCTTATTAGTGTATAGGGGTGTCTAGCAGCTTAGGCTGATAGAAAAGGTAGCTTAGCAGAGCAGCTTAGGCCGAACTAGGAGACGAGTGAAGCTCATACAGTACCACTAGTGTCATATGCACAATATCATAAGAAAACACAATACACAGATATACTAAAAATAAAGGTACTTTATTTTTATGACAATATGCCAAAGTATCTCAGTGAGTACCCTCAGTATGAGGATAGCAAATATACACAAGATATATGTACACAATACCAAAATATGCAGTAATAGCAATAGAAAACAGTGCAAACAATGTATAGTCACAATAGAATGCAATGGGGGCACATAGGGATAGGGTCAACACAAACCATATACTCTAGAAGTGGAACGCGAACCACAAATGGACCCCAAACCTATGTGACCTTGTAGAGGGTCGCTGGGACTGTAAGAAAACAGTGAGAGTTAGAAAAATAGCCCACCCCAAGACCCTGAAAAGTGGGTGCAAAGTGCACCTAAGTTCCCTAAAGAGCACAGAAGTCGTGATAGGGGAATTCTACAGGAAAGACCAACACCAGCAATGCAACAATGATGGATTTCCAGACGAGAGTACCTGTGAAACAAGGGGACCAAGTCCAAAAGTCACGATCAAGTCGGGAGTGGGCAGATGCCCAGGAAATGCCAGCTGTGGATGTAAAGAAGCTGCCACCGGATGGTAGAAGCTGAGGATTCTGCATGAACGACAAGGGCTAGCAACTTCCCCTTTGGAGGATGGATGTCCCACGTCGTGAAGAGTCGTGCAGAAGTGTTTTCCCGCAGAAAGACTGCAAACAAGCCTTGCTAGCTGCAATGGTTGCAGTCAGGGTTTTTGGCTGCTGCTGTGGCCCAGGAGGGACCAGGATGTCACCAATTGCGTGAGGGGACAGAGGGGGCGTCCAGCAAGAGAAGGAGCCTGCTCAGAAGCAAGCAGTACCCGCAGAAGTGCCGGAACAGGCACTACGAAGTGGAGTGAATTGGTGCTCACCCGAAGTTGCACAAGAGAGTCCCATGCCGCCGGAGGACAACTCAGGAGGTCGTGCAATGCAGGTTAGAGTGCCGGGGACCCAGGCTTGGCTGTGCATGAAGGAAATCCTCGGTGAGTGCACAGGAGCCGGAGTAGCTGCAAAACACGCGGTTCCCAGCAATGCAGTCTAGCGTGGGGAGGCAAGGACTTACCTCCACCAAACTTGGACTGAAGAGTCACTGGACTGTGGGAGTCAATTGGACAGAGATGCTGAGTTTCAGGGACCTCGCTAGTCGTGGTGAGAGGAGACCCAGAGGACCGGTGATGCAGTTCTTTGGTGCCTGCGGTTGCAGGGAGAAGATTCCGTCGACCCACGGGAGATTTCTTCGGAGCTTCTAGTGCAGAGAGGAGGCAGACTACCCCCACAGCATGCACCACCAGGAAAACAGTCGAGAAGGCGGCAGGATCAGCGTTACAATGTCACAGTAGTCATCTTTGCTACTTTGTTGCAGTTTTGCAGGCTTCCAGCGCGGTCAGCAGTCGATTCCTTGGCAGAAGGTGAAGAGAGAGATGCAGAGGAACTCTGATGAGCTCTTGCATTCGTTATCTAAAGAATTCCCCAAAGCAGAGACCCTAAATAGCCAGAAAAGGAGGTTTGGCTACTTAGGAGAGAGGATAGGCTAGCAACACCTGAAGGAGCCTATCAGAAGGAGTCTCTGACGTCACCTGCTGGCCCTGGCCACTCAGAGCAGTCCAGTGTGCCAGCAGCACCTCTGTTTCCAAGATGGCAGAGGTTTGGAGCACACTGGAGGAGCTCTGGGCACCTCCTAGGGGAGGTGCAGGTGAGGGGAGTGGTCACTCCCCTTTCCTTTGTCCAGTTTCGCGCCAGAGCAGGGCTGGGGGATCCTTGTACCGGTGTAGACTGGCTTATGCAGAGATGGGCACCATCTGTGCCCATCAAAGCATTTCCAGAGGCTGGGGGAGGCAACTCCTCCCCAGCCCTGACACCTTATTCCAAAGGGAGAGGGTATAACACCCTCTCTCTGAGGAAGTCCTTTGTTCTGCCTTCCTGGGCCAAGCCTGGCTGGACCCCAGGAGGGCAGAAACCTGTCTGAGGGGTTGGCAGCAGCAGCAGCTGCAGTGAAACCCCGGGAAAGGCAGTTTGGCAGTACCCGGGTCTGTGCTAGAGACCCCGGGAATCATGGGATTGTCTCCCCAATACCAGGATGGCATTGGTGGGGCAATTCCATGATCTTAGACATGTTACATGGCCATATTCGGAGTTACCATTGTGAAGCTACACATAGGTAGTGACCTATATGTAGTGCACGCGTGTAATGGTGTCCCCGCACTCACAAAGTCCGGGGAATTGGCCCTGAACAATGTGGGGGCACCTTGGCTAGTGCCAGGGTGCCCACACACTAAGTAACTTAGCACCCAACCTTTACCAGGTAAAGGTTAGACATATAGGTGACTTATAAGTTACTTAAGTACAGTGTAAAATGGCTGTGAAATAACGTGGACATTATTTCACTCAGGCTGCAGTGGCAGGCCTGTGTAAGAATTGTCAGAGCTCCCTATGGGTGGCAAAAGAAATGCTGCAGCCCATAGGGATCTCCTGGAACCCCAATACCCTGGGTACCTCAGTACCATATACTAGGGAATTATAAGGGTGTTCCAGTATGCCAATGTAAATTGGTAAAATTGGTCACTAGCCTGTTAGTGACAATTTGGAAAGAAATGAGAGAGCATAACCACTGAGGTTCTGATTAGCAGAGCTTCAGTGAGACAGTTAGTCATAACACAGGTAACACATACAGGGCACACTTATGAGCACTGGGGCCCTGGCTGGCAGTGTCCCAGTGACACATACAACTAAAACAACATATATACAGTGAAATATGGGGGTAACATGCCAGGCAAGATTGTACTTTCCTACACAACCCCCCCCCCCAAACGAAGGACAATAAGACTAGCCATGACCTGATGAGTCTTCATTGTCTAAGTGGAAATATCTGGAGAGTCCATCTGCATTGGAGTGGGTACTCCCAGGTCTATGTTCCACTGTATAATCCATTCCCTGTAGGGATATGGACCACCTCAATAATTTAGGGTTTTCACCTTTCATTTGTTTTAGCCAAAGTAGAGGTTTGTGGTCTGTCTGAACAATGAAGTGAGTGCCAAACAGGTATGGCCTCAACTTCTTCAGTGCCCAGACCACAGCAAAGGCCTCCCTCTCTATGGCAGACCAACACTTTTCTCTAGGGGTCAACCTCCTGCTGATAAAAGCAACAGGTTGATCCTGGCCCTCAGAATTAAGTTGTGATAAGACTGCCCCTACCCCTAATTCAGATGCATCAGTTTGGACAATGAATTTTTTGGAGTAACAGGGGCTTTTCAGGACAGGTGCAGAGCACATGGCCTGCTTCAGCTCCTCAAAAGCTTTCTGACAGCTAGCTGTCCACAATACCTTTTTAGGCATTTTTTTAGATGTGAGGTCATTAAGAGGGGCTGCAATGGAGCCATAGTTCTTTATGAACCTCCTGCAATACCCAGTGAGGCCTAAGAAGGCTCTCACCTGGGTCTGAGTTGTAGGGGGAACCCAATCTATAATAGTTTGGATTTTCCCCTGAAGTGGTGCAATCTGTTCTCCACCTACCAGGTGTCCCAGATAAACCACCTTCCCCTGCCCTATCTGGCACTTTGAAGCCTTGATAGTGAGGCCTGCCTTTTGCAGGGCCTCCAAAACTTTCCATAGGTGGACCAGGTGATCATCCCAGCTGGAGCTAAAGACAGCTATATCATCTAGATATGCTGCACTAAAAGCTTCCAGCCCTTGCAGGAGTGTATTCACCAACCTCTGAAAAGTGGCAGGTGCATTTTTCAATCCAAAAGGCATTACTGTGAATTGGTAATGGCCTCCAATGTTGAAAATGCAGTTTTTGCTTTTGCATCTTCTGATAACTTGATCTGCCAATACCCTGCAGTCAAATCAAAAGTGCTTAGATACTTGGCAGATGCCAGTGTATCTATTAACTCATCTGCCCTGGGTATAGGGTGAGCATCAGTTTTGGTTACTTGGTTGAGATCTCTAAAGTCTACTCAAAACCGCATTTCCTTCTTTCCATCCTTGGAATGAGGTTTTGGTACAAGTACCACAGGAGAGGCCCATGGACTTTCAGAGTGCTCAACCACTCCCAGTTAAAAGCATTTTCTGTACTTCTTGCTTTATGCAGTCTCTGACATGGTCAGGCTGTCTATAGATCTTACTTTTGACAGGCAAGCTGTCTCCAGTATCTATAGTGTGCTCACACCAAGAAGTGGTGCCTGGCACAGTAGAGAAGAGTTCAGAAAACTGACCCAGGAGATTTATGCAGTGGTCTTTCTGCTCAGCAGTAAGACAATCTGCCAAAACTACACCTTCCACTAGAGCATCTTGTTCTGTGGAAGAGAAGAGATCAGGGAGAGGGTCACTCTCTTCTTCCTGTCCCTCATCTGTTGCCATGAGCAGGGTGAGATCAGCCCTATCATAGTAGGGTTTCAGGTGATTGACATGGAGCACCCTAAGGGGACTCCTGGCAGTGCCTAGGTCAACTAAATTGGTGACTTCTCCCTTCTTTTCAACAATTATGTGGGGTCCACTCCATTTGTCTTGGAGTGCTCTTGGGGCCACAGGCTCCAAGACCCACACTTTCTGCCCTGGTTGGTACTGAACCAAAACAGCCTTCTGGTCATGCCATTGCTTTTGGACCTCTTGGCTGGCCTGAAGGTTTTTACTGGCCTTTTTCATGTACTAAGCCATCCTAGATCTTAGGCCAAGTACATAGTCCACTATGTCTTGCTTTGGAGCTTTTAAAGGTTGTTCCCAACCCTCCTTAACAAGTGTTAGAGGACCTCTTACAGGGTGTCCAAATAGGAGTTCAAAGGGGCTGAAGCCCACTCCTTTTTGGGGTACCTCCCTGTAAGCAAAAAGGAGGCAAGGTAACAGGATATCCCATCTCCTGCAGAGTTTTTCAGGGAGTCCCATAATCATGCCTTTGAGAGTTTTGTTAAATCTCTCCACCAGTCCATTTGTTTGTGGATGATAGGGTGTGGTGAACTTGTATGTCACACCACATTCCTTCCACATGGCCTTTAAGTAAGCAGACATGAAATTGCTTCCCCTGTCTGATACCACCTCTTTTGGGAAGCCCACCCTGGAAAAGATTCCCAGGAGGGCCTTTGCCACTGCAGGAGCTGTAGTGGTCCTTAGAGGAATTGCTTCAGGATATCTGGTGGCATAGTCCACTACCACCAAGATAAACCTATTGCCTGAAGCAGTAGGACGGTCAAGGGGGCCAACTATGTCAACCCCTACCCTTTCAAAGGGAACCCCAACCACAGGCAGTGGGGTAAGGGGTGCCTTTGGAGTGCCACCTGTCTTGCCACTGGCTTCACAGGTTTCACAGGACTTACAAAATTCCTTTGTGTCCTCTGACATTCTAGGCCAATGAAACAAGGGAACAAGCCTGTCCCAAGTTTTCATTTGCCCCAAATGTCCAGCTAAGGGAATGTCGTGGGCTAGAGTTAGGAGGAACTTTCTGTACTCCTGAGGAATCACCAATCTCCTGGCAGCTCCAGGTTTTGGATCCCTTGCTTCAGTGTACAAGAGGTTGTCCTCCCAATAAACTCTGTGAGAGTCACTGACATCCCCATTTGCTTGTTTGACAGCTTGCTGCCTTAGACCCTATAGTGTGGGACAGGTATGCTGTGCCACACTCAGCTCCTCCCTGGCAGGCCCCCCTTCACCCAAAAGCTCAGCAGTGTCTGCTTCCAGCTCCTCTGGTGTAGGTTCTGCACAGGGTGGAAATTCTTCTTCCTCAGAAGTAGAATCCACTGTAGAGTGAGAGATAGTAGGCAGTGATTTACCTTTACTAACCCTAGCTTTAGGGAGCACTTGGTCCATTCTTCCAGGATCCAAGTCACCCTGTCCTTTTTGCTTTTTGGCCTGAGCCCTGGTTAAAGCAAAAATATGCCCTGGAATGCCCAGCATTGCTGCATGAGCCTCCAACTCCACATCTGACCAAGCTGATGTCTCTAAATCATTTCCTAGTAGACAGTCTACAGGTAAATCTGAGGCAACCACAACTTTCTTTGGACCAGTAACCCCCCCCAGTTGAGATTTACAACAGCCATGGGGTGGCTAAGTGTGTTGTTATGAGCATCGGTTACTTGGTACTGGTGACCAAGTAGGTGTTGTTCAGGGTGGACCAGTTTCTCTATTACCATGATAACACTGGCACCTGTGTCCCTGTAGGCCTGAACCTCAACACCATTTATTAGGGGTAGTTGCTTGTACTTATCCATGTTAAGGGGAGAAGCAACCAAGGTGGCTAAATCAATAGCCCCCTCAGAGACTAACACAGCCTCTGTGGTCTCCCTAACAAGACCAACCCCAACTAAATTACCAAAAGTGAGCCCAGCTACTCCCTTGGATTGGCTATTAGTAGGTTTGCTCCCACCACCACTGCTATTACTAGGGGCACTAGGTGTAGCAGCAGGGGTTGTAGTGGTAGGAGGCTTGGTGCTTTTCTTTGGACAACTGGGATCTGTTGTCCAATGGCCTTTTATTTTACATAAATAGCACCATGGTTTCTTTTCTTTGTTTTGATTTGAATAGGATTTGGGCCCACCACCCCCACCAGAGTGTTTTTGTGGGCCTGATAAAGACTCATTTTTAGATTTGTCCCCACCCTTGTCAGAAGACTTACCATCCTTCTTCTTGCCATCTTTGTCACCCCCTGTACGAACTTTTCTGTTCACCCTTGTTCTGAACCATTTGTCTGCCTTCTTTCCCAATTCTTGAGGAGAGGTCAGATCAGAGTCCACCAGGTACTGGTGTAACAAATCAGACACACAATTATTAAGAATATGCTCTCTCAGGATTAAGTTATACAGGCTTTCATAGTCAGCAACTTTACTGCCATGTAACCACCCCTCCAAGGCCTTCACTTAATGGTCAACAAAGTCTACCCAGTCTTGTGAAGACTCCTTTTTGGTTTCCCTGAACTTCATCCTGTACTGTTCAGTGGTTAAGCCATAACCATCTAGGAGTGCATTCTTAAGAACTTTGAAATTATTGGCCCCACTTTCTTTTACAGTAAGGAGCCTATCCCTACCCTTTCCACTGAAAGATAGCCATAGGATAGCAGCTCACTGCTTTTGAGGGACCTCCTGTACAACACAGGCCCTCTCAAGTGCAGCAAACCACTTGTTAATGTCATCCCCCTCCTTGTAAGGGCGAACTATCTTGTGCAGATTCCTAGAATCATGCTCTTTTGCAGGATGACTATTTGGGATACTGCTGCTGCCACCATGGGTTTCTAAACCCAATTTCTGTCTTTCTCTTTCTATTTCCAAGGACTGCCTATCTAAATCCAGCTGTTGCTTCCTGAGCTTCAGCCTGGATTGTTCCACTCTCAATCTATTGAGCTCCCTTTCTAACACTCTGTCATCAGGGTGGGTGGGTAGGGCATGTCTTGAAACAGAAGAATGGTGAGAATGAACAGAAGGAGACCTGGCCCTAACAGATGTCACACTAACATTCTGGCCTACAGAAGTGACACTTCTACTGTGATGAGAAACAACACTATTACTGTGATGTGAAGCAACACTCTTACTGTGATGTGAATTCACATCAGTACCAGCTGTGCTAGGTGGCCTGCTAAGGGGCAGGTTGGAAAGATTCCCTCCCAAATCTTTTGCTAGGGGTGCCCCAGAATCAGAGTGGGAACCATCAGCTAATTTCTCACCAGAAGTGCCAACAAAAGTCTTGTCTTGTTCAACTAGCATGTTAACTAATAGTTGTCTAGAGGGATTCTTCCCTACCCCTAAACCTTTTTCTACACAGAGACTCCTTGCTGCCTTCCAGCTAAGGTGATCATAAGCAGTCTTGGACAGATCAACAGTTTGGCCTGTGCCAGACATTATAGAAAGTGTTGAAGGGATAGAAAAAAGAAAAACGTTTTTAGAACTTTTTAAAGAACAGAAAAAAAACTTTTAAAACTTTTTAAGAACTTTTTGAAAGTTTTAGAGGTACTTTTCAGCACTTTAGGAAAGAAGTGAGAGAAGAAAAGCAAAACGTTTTGGTTAGGTGTACATACACTGAACTTGTTTTGTATATTTTTCTCTTATGAAAAGTACAATGACAAAAGTGGTAAGGAGTTGCAAAGTACTTATCCCACCGCTGCACAACCAATGTAGGAGGCTGGACTGCCTTGTAGTGAGTACCAAGGGGTACTTACACCTTGCACCATGCCCAGGTATCCCTTATTAGTGTATAGGGGTGTCTAGCAGTTTAGGCTGATAGAAAAGGTAGCTTAGCAGAGCAGCTTAGGCTGAACTAGGAGACGAGTGAAGCTCATACAGTACCACTAGTGTCATATGCACAATATCATAAGAAAACACAATACACAGATATACTAAAAATAAAGGTACTTTATTTTTATGACAATATTCCAAAGTATCTCAGTGAGTACCCTCAGTATGTGGATAGCAAATATACACAAGATATATGTACACAATACCAAAATATGCAGTAATAGCAATAGAAAACAGTGCAAACAATGTATAGTCACAATAGAATGCAATGGGGGCACATAGGGATAGGGTCAACACAAACCATATACTCTAGAAGTGGAATGCGAACCACGAATGGACCCCAAACCTATGTGACCTTGTAGAGGGTCGCTGGGACTGTAAGAAAACAGTGAGGGTTAGAAAAATAGCCCACCCCAAGACCCTGAAAAGTGGGTGCAAAGTGCACCTAAGTTCCCCAAAGAGCACAGAAGTCGTGATAGGGGAATTCTACAGGAAAGACCAACACCAGCAATGCAACAACAATGGATTTCCAGCCGAGAGTACCTGTGAAACAAGGGGACCAAGTCCAAAAGTCACGATCAAGTCGGGAGTGGGCAGATGCCCAGGAAATGCCAGCTGTGGATGCAAAGAAGCTGCCACCGGATGGTAGAAGCTGAGGATTCTGCATGAACGACAAGGGCTAGAAACTTCCCCTTTGGAGGATGGATGTCCCACGTCGTGAAGAGTCGTGCAGAAGTCTTTTCCCGCAGTAAGACCGCAAAAAAGCCTTCATAGCTGCAAGGGTCGTGGTTAGGGTTTTTGCATGCTGCTGTGGCCCAGGAGGGACCAGGATGTCACCAATTGCATGAGGGGACAGAGGGGGCGTCCAGCAAGAGAAGGAGCCCACTCAGAAGCAAGCAGCACCCGCAGAAGTGCCGGAACAGGCACTACGAAGTGGAGTGAATCAGTGCTCACCCGAAGTTGCACAAGAGAGTCCCACGCCGCCAGAGGACAACTCAGGAGGTCGTGCAATGCAGCTTAGAGTGCCGGGGACCCAGGCTTGGCTGTGCATTAAGGAAATCCTCAGTGAGTGCACAGGAGCCGGAGTAGCTGCAAAACACGCGGTTCCCAGCAATGCAGTCTGGCGTGGGGAGGCAAGGACTTACCTCCACCAAACTTGGACTGAAGAGTCACTGGACTGTGGGAGTCACTTGGACAGAGTTGCTGAGTTCAAGGGACCTCGCTAGTTGTGCTGAGAGGAGACCCAGAGGACCGGTGATGCAGTTCTTTGGTGCCTGCGGTTGCAGGGGGAAGATTCCGTCGACCCACGGGAGATTTCTTCGGAGCTTCTAGTGCAGAGAGGAGGCAGACTACCCCCACAGCATGCACCACCAGGAAAACAGTCGAGAAGGCGGCAGGATCAGCGTTTCAATGTCGCAGTAGTCGTCTTTGCTACTTTGTTGCAGTTTTGCAGGCTTCCAGCGCGGTCAGCAGTCGATTCCTTAGCAGAAGGTGAAGAGAGAGATGCAGAGGAACTCTGATGAGCTATTGCATTCGTTATCTAAAGAATTCCCCAAAGCAGAGACCCTAAATAGCCAGAAAAGGAGGTTTGGCTACTTAGGAGAGAGGATAGGCTAGGAACACCTGAAGGAGCCTATCAGAAGGAGTCTCTGACGTCACCTGCTGGCCCTGGCCACTCAGAGCAGTCCATTGTGCCAGCAGCACCTCTGTTTCCAAGATGGCAGAGGTCTGGAGCACACTGGAGGAGCTCTGGGCACCTCCCAGGGGAGGTGCAGGTCAGGGGAGTGGTCACTCCCCTTTCCTTTGTCCAGTTTCGCGCCAGAGCAGGGCTGGGGGATCCCTGAACCGGTGTAGACTGGCTTATGCAGAGATGGGCACCATCTGTGCCCATCAAAGCATTTCCAGAGTCTGGGGGAGGCTACTCCTCCCCAGCCCTGACACCTTATTCCAAAGGGAGAGGGTGTAACACCCTCTCTCTGAGGAAGTCCTTTGTTCTGCCTTCCTGGGCCAAGCCTGGCTGGACCCCAGGAGGGCAGAAACCTGTCTGAGGGGTTGGCAGCAGCAGCAGCTGCAGTGAAACCCCGGGAAAGGCAGTTTGGCAGTACCCGGGTCTGTGCTAGAGACCCAGGGAATCATGGGATTGTCTCCCCAATACCAGGATGGCATTGGTGGGGCAATTCCATGATCTTAGACATGTTACATGGCCATATTCGGAGTTACCATTGTGAAGCTACACATAGGTAGTGACCTATATGTAGTGCACGCGTGTAATGGTGTCCCCGCACTCACAAAGTCCGGGAAATTGGCCCTGAACAATGTGGGGGCACCTTGGCTAGTGCCAGGGTGCCCACACACTAAGTAACTTAGCACCCAACCTTTACCAGGTAAAGGTTAGACATATAGGTGACTTATAAGTTACTTAAGTGCAGTGTAAAATGGCTGTGAAATAACGTGGACGTTATTTCACTCAGGCTGCAGTGGCAGGCCTGTGTAAGAATTGTCAGAGCTCCCTATTGGTGGCAAAAGAAATGCTGCAGCCCATAGGGATCTCCTGGAACCCCAATACCCTGGGTACCTCAGTACCATATACTAGGGAATTATAAGGGTGTTCCAGCATGCCAATGTAAATTGGTAAAATTGGTCACTAGCTTGTTAGTGACAATTTGGAAAGAAATGAGAGAGCATAACCACTGAGGTTCTGATAAGCAGAGCCTCAGTGAGACAGTTAGTCATAACACAGGTAACACATACAGGGCACACTTATGAGCACTGGGGCCCTGGCTGGCAGGGTCCCAGTGACACCTACAACTAAAACAACATATATACAGTGAAATATGGGGGTAATATGCCAGGCAAGATGGTACTTTCCTACAACAAGTAGGAAAACACGTCTAATTAATTGGATAAAATAGGTAGCAAGCTGCTTCACTACTGCACCAGGAGCGTGGTACTCTCTCCAAAGAGTAGTAGACAGAAAAGAACTGCACCAGACTAACATGGACAACATGTAAACTCTCCTAAGCAAGTGCATACAAATAATTAAGACTAAAAATAAACCAAACAATATTTAGACAACTCAAAAAATAATAAATACCACAAATAAATACATTTCAGATCACACATCAAAAATACAAATATCAGCACTGATGAATTAAAAAAAGCAAACATTAAGAAAACAAAAAAAGCCTGAAAATCAAAATAAGTACCACCACTACTAAAGGCACTAATGACATGTAAGTATAAAACATAAAAATAATGTATTATTGTTAAAAATACAACTATTAAAAAAATAAGTATAATTTAAATAAAAATAGTTAAATCACGCAAACCACAAAAAGATATAAAATGAAAATAAGAAGTAAATGAAGAAACCTTAAAAAATACAGCAGACCTAAAAACAACCGAAAAGACAACAGGTAGGAGAAGCAAATTACCATCTTTTTTTATGTCTGCCTAGATCTTTACCCTAACTGTTTTTGCTGGTTGTAGAACCATGTGTACCTTACCCCTGTCAGCCAGCAGTAAAGTGTATGTGCTCATCCTTTCAAGATGATGTATTCTTCTAATATGCATATCTAACTTAACTACAAATCTGCACTGTCACTCCAGCTATTTAGAAGAGAACTAAAGATCTGGATGTTCGAATGATCATTCCTCCACACAGCAGCATATCGCTCCAGCACCTCAAGACTCTCATGGGTGACTTGCTGCACTCTATAAATGTTTGATTGATTGATCCCTGGTATATGGTATAAAGTGTACACAAGGCTTGTAAATTAAATGGTACTGGAGTACTGCAGCACCTAATGTGCCCTCCACTACACTGACACTGTAAAACATAGCTTCAAGTCCACCATAGTGGCCTGATGGTAGCAATGTAACTGTAATTCGACCTGTCAAAATAAACATTGTGAAAGAGTTGAACTCCAGAAGTGTTAGATTGACCTTTTCCCAATTCAATCTATGCAACAGTAGGGGAAGTGTTGGACTTTGCACTCAGGAGGAAATTAGGAAGAGAAGGAACAACCTGAGGGTGATGATGTATTCCCCGGCCTCCAAGCAGCACATGGAGTCCAATAGGACTGGTGGTGGTCCTCCCAGCAACCCAATCAGATAGTTCCCGTGGGGCGAGAAAGCCTTGGCCATCCTGCATCCTGAATGAATACATGGGGGAGTAGACTCTGGTAAGTTACATCTCACTGTCACCAAAGCTCAATGTCCTGTCTGCCCTCAATCCAGTTTTGCCATTGTGTTGCCTGCCTAGTTTCCTAACATGCAATCCAAAAAGCAGCATAGAGGTTGTCTTATCATTGTCAATGTGTGTTGCTGCAGATAAGATCAAACGTATCAATTACCATCACATGCCACTTGTTGAAATGGAGTCTGTAAACGTAGTCCCACCAATAATCTAATTTCATTACCCATTATATGTGTCAATTGGTAACAAGATGAACCATCCCAAATGCAGTTTGTGAACAGGTGTGTTACAATAGCCATTTTGTATATGTTGGCAAGTAGCTATTGAAATGACCGCAACTACCATGAGGCCTTGTTTTAGCAAATCAAAACATAGCAAGAATGGGATTTTTATCATTCTCACTTGTTTGACATATCACAACTGATGTCCTTTTCACATAGAGTGAACAATCAACGTACAATGCTCTGCTCAGAGACGTTTGTGCATACTTTGCTTTATGTTGTCCTGGCCTCCCAACTGAAACAATTGATGAAATGAGTGACCTCATACCAAGTGTGTGTGCCAAAGTTTTGCAAGGCAGAAGTTAACTCAGCGGTCTAGAAACTGCAGATGAACTATTATCTTTGCACCGGTCACATGATGATAATGTGAAATACTCAACTACATTGTGTGATCACCTATATTTTACACAGCTAGGCCATTGGAATGGTCACATCAGGACTTCACTTACCAGGCTCACAGGGCCCCAGGGGATGGCTCTGTATTCTTTCATGCCTGCGGCTGGTCAAGACGCTACAAAGCACGTCTTTTTTTCCCACCACGTGGGACACCGGGACTACACTTACCAGGCTGCATAGGGCCCCACGTGGACACCATGCATTCTTTCACACCTGATTCTGGTCAAGGCACCCGAAATTGTGTCTTCTTTTCCCACCCTGTAGGTCACTGGAACTATACTTACTATGCTGCACAGGGCCCCAGGAGGCGGCCCTGTATTCTTTCAAACCTGAGGCTGGTTAAAGCGTCACAAATGTGTTTTCTCCCTATGCTGTGCAAGATACACATGGGCTGTGCCTGGCCCAGGCCCATCCTGTGCCAGTCAGTGCAGGAGGAGGCAGGGCAGGGCCATCCCGCTTGGCTCCATGTTGGAATATGTAATCTGGTAAGAGACAATAATGTGGCATGTGGAGTTTTCTCTACGTCTTCTATACCACCTTTTTACATATGTTTAAAAACTCAGGGGCTCATTCAGCCATCCCCCTGCAGGCCCTATTACAAGTTTTCCGTGGGCTAGCAGGCAGAAGCAGCGTTTCTGCCCACCGGCACAGCAAGAAACTCACCACAACATTGATGCTGGCTAATAATCGAGCTGAGTGCAATGTTGCTGTGTGTTGGCTGCAACAGCACTCTGTGCTTAAGTGGGACGAGGCTGTCCACGGGCGCCTGCAATGACCATGTCAAGTGCATTGGCAGTGAAGGGGCCCCCATGGGGCCTTTGGTGCCCCCTTTCAACCAGCCTTTGCATGGCGGTCCAACAGCCATACAAAGGCTGGCAGAAAGGGGACTCGTAATTCAAAGGGCAGTGGTGCTTGTAGCGCTGCCCAGGTAGATGACGACCGCTGAGACCGCCAGGCTGTCGACCGGTGGCAACCTGGCAGTGCCGGTGATCAGATCGCGGCGGCTTTGCCACAGTCATAATGTGGCGGTCTAACTGCTACCGAGAGTGTGGCAGTCTTAAGACCGCCACACTCGTAATGAGAACCTCAGTGTGAGTCTTTGTGGAAACTAGACCGTTGTGTGAGTCACGGTGGATAAGGGATACATTTCAGCATACTGAGTGGCTTTATAAACTGGTGCCCGCTGCTGCCTGCCATTGTCTTCTTGTGCCTGAGCCTGGTGGATGTCATTTTTCACCTACCTGCTTTGATATGTGAGCCATTGTCTTAAAAGTGTGGACCCCGGGCCCTTATACCTTAGTGTGAGGCCAAAGGCAGTAGGCACTAACTGCTGGCATATCTACATCATGAACCTTCAGAAATATCACAATGTATCTTTGTGTGACCCTGCTTAGGGGGTCCTCATGCTCTGATTGAACAAATTACCTGGCCCGCCAAACTGCCAAATAAACTAGCCCTGTGAAATTGAATGTGATGAGAAAATTGGCCTGTTGGAAATTGTGACGTCGTTAGTGCAGGGATTAACTGTTCCATCATTTTTCAGGACAAGGAAAAACCGCAACAAGTCACACCTGTTGTTTTCGCTGTTTTCTGCTACTAATTCTGGGCAGAGGGCTGCAAACAAAATTGTGGGTTCTCTCTTTCTCTGTCTGACTGTAAAAGAATTGTGGACTTTTTCTTCTTTTCTTTACAACCTCATCTGCAGATTTCCCTGATAAATAAGTATCTGCCGAATCTTCTCCCTGCCCATCTAAGAGAAGTTTGGTAAAAAAGTGATCACTTGATAAAGGGCATATATGTTGAATTATTTACCAAGTTTTAGCACATTGATTGATCATCTAATCCTTCGTGTAGCCCAGAGCTGGAAACAATTTATACCAAAGCACATCTCAGGGTCTTTTTCTAGAGTTTCTAGCATTTGGTGGAAACCATTTGTAAATGAAGCATTGTCCTGATCAGAGAATAGGTAAAAGAAAGGCGGACGCTGGTACTTTAAGGGCACCACAGGGCACTGATAAAGTTACCACTATGGAGGGGTTTTTGTCTCGGCCAATATCTGCGGTTTTGAAATAAATCAAGCTGGTAAAGAGAAGGCTATCATTAACAAGGGAGAGCTCATCCCAGGCTGAACCCTGCACCTATGTCGAGTGCAGATTGGGGTAGAATCAGGGGGCTTTTCCCCTACTACAGAGGGGTGCTATTCAGGAAAAAAATCCCCCGGGGTGAATAATCAGGTAAGTCCTACTGCTAGCCCTAGGTGTGAGCAGGTGCTCACTATGCCACCAGATTCAAGCTAGCCTGGCTGAAGGGAGCGGTGATACCCCAAAACCGGTCCCAGGATGCTTGTTTCTGGTCCAGAGAGGACCTGGCCTGGCAGTTCGGGCTGGACTGTTCCCATGGGGAACAGGGTCAAGACTGATTTGCATATGGCTAGGTTCAAACTGGAATGGCATGGTGAGCAAAAAAACTGATGGATTAATCTCAGATTTGTGACTGGAGGTGAATGTTTGATTTGGTCTACATTCCGTCCATCAACTGTTCTTTTTGCCTAGCTAATGATGGAATTTAAGGGAAAGGGAATATAGTGAGATTATTTGAGACTTTCTATTCAAGCATTAAAAAACATCTCTCTAAACCGATAAAGTTTCCACATCCCATTCAACTAGCTCCTAGATGATTTGATCATGAGTTTTCGTCAGCTAACAGAGCCTTACGTAAGGACCTAACCGCTCGTCCAAGGGTTCCAATTATGGTAATTAGGTTGAAGAAAAGGTATAAAACAGTAACAAAGAGGAGGTGAGAGGAGTTGATCATCCAGCAGTGGCACAGCCTGGCACATTCAACAATCACCAAGAGATGTAAATCCTTCTGGAACACTATCTCAGCTCAGATGATAACTAGTTGTCATGTAAGCAGTGAGGCATAAGGGGCACATATCTCACAAATGTACTCAACAAGGATATCAGGCTGTATGTGCTAGTAAGATAGTTGACCTAAATTCCACTGTGACTGTGACCTTATGCGAAGTCTCAGTCGCAGTACAACAGAGTGCAGAGGGAAAGACACCCAGCCCGGATGGTATACCCTTTGATCTGATAAAATGTAATATTGACCTATGGCTACCCTTGGTGACTAACGTTTACAACAACTTAAAATATGTATGTCAGGCCTATTCTTCGACATTGTCTACAGTTGTACCGATCTTTTAAAAGGGAGATCGAACCTCACCCAGTGGTTATCGTCCAATCTCTTTGAAAGATATTCCAGCTAAAATCCTTTGGAGGGTTTTATATAACAGGATTATTGAGTAGGTGGAGGATAATGATATTTGGAACACATGTCAATATGGTTTTCGTAAACACATAAGAACACAGGAGCAGTGTCTGAATCTCAGCTTGATTTTAGGCAAAGACACTGTGGCAAAGCATACCCCAATGAATATAGCATTTATGGATCTTACTATGGCGTTTGACTGTGTGAACCGGACAAGGCTATGGCAAATATTATTGGAGATGGGGATGAAGAAACCACTCGTGCATCCACTGGCATCCATGCATGTTAACACAAGGGCTAGAGTGAAGTTTGACCATAATGATGAACTCTCCAGGAAAATCCAAAATGGGCGTGGGGTGCGACAGGGTTTTGTGCTCGCTCCCCTGTTCTTCATCCTGTACACACTTAACATCATGCACGCCAGATGTTCCTGTGGTCCATGGCACCACACTCCCAGTCTTGTTACATGCAGACGATGCAGTTGTTTTGACCCATATGCCTAGAGCCTAGAGAATGCTGGTCTATTCATTTGTGGAATTTATTGGCACCCTTGATTTGTTAACCAACTTTCCTAAATCTTTTGTCATGGCCTGTGGCCCAACAAGCATTTCTTTTTCAAGTATATCAGAAAGAACAAGTCGCCTACTTAGTTTAATACTTTCTCTTATTTGGGGTGATATTCAGTTCCACTGGTTCATGGGCACCTAATATAGTTGATCGAAGGATTGAGCTATTGAGGGTTGTGAGCCTCTTTTTTGGTTTGCCATGCCCACCAGGGGGTCGAGCGTTTGCTCCCATGTTACAAATCTATTCCTCATAATGTGTTCCAGGGCTGTAGTTCGGGGCATTAGAGATCCTTCAGCAATACAGTTGGAGGAAAATTGCTTCTTTCAGAAGCTTCTCTCTGTCCCGCTTTCTGCTTCGCATTTTATTTGCCATGAGTTAAGGCTAAGTTATTTCGGTGACTGTAACCAAATCTACCCCCTATGCTATGGCTTTCCATATGGAAAAATGATGAGGTACTGCTAACTAGAGATTTAATTAAAGGCTGCCTAGCTTGTGATAAAGGTCTTGCTATCCCGTGGCGGGCATTCATTAAACAAATCTCTCAATGTTGTAGGTTTATCACAGGCACTTACTAACGTTGAAACAAGTGTTGCAATGGCAGGAAGCAAGTTAAAAATCTATTGCTAACTTAAGCCGAAGAAAAAAGTACAGACACTTCAAAGTCATCAATTGTAAGCTACCTGTTAGTGAATCCTGAAAATACCCTCAGTAACTACTTATGCAGTGAAATATGGAGTCGGGAATGCTCTTTAATGTTTCCCTTTCGGGCTGATACGGTGAAATACTTATTATTTTTTCGATTAGGCTTTCAGAACAACCTGAATTCACTTGTATGTCCTTGTGATAACACCTCTAAAAAGACTATGCCACCTTTTACCTTTTTCTGTGTTTACTACCAGAAATATGCAAAGATGTTTTTAATCCCTTTTATTAAGTCTAGAAGTTGCACACCCTGCACCCAATCACTACTCTTTTTAAAACAGCTTCATGAAGATGAAACATGTTTTTATGTGAGCTGTTTTTTACAGACAGCTGTTCTTTGTAGAAGTTCAATGCACTCTGATTAAGCTGCTGTTCTTTTATCTGTATTTAAGTAGGCATTGAATAATGCATTGCAGCATTGTCATTGGAAGCAAGAAGCACTTCAAGGTTTTTATGCATGTTATAACCTTTCTTTTACACAGTAATTGTATATAGTAATTATGATGTTCAAGGAATCACTATGGCTATATTGATGATGTTTTATATATTTATTTATAATTTGTACTTTTATAGTTGCATGGCAGCCGTATAAAGTTTGTTTGGCTGACTGACTGGCTATATATACTTGCTAGCTCTCCATTGTGCTGGCTAAAATGTTGGGGCGTTGCCATGTTCATCCCTCAATCCAAAAGGTAAACACCTCAGGTCATCTAATGAGCTACATAATTTAAGGATATGTCTTTTACGTTTACAAATGTCTTGTAGGCAACTTTAAGACCACTGAAATGTATAACAATAGTAACCTCTATCTATTTTTTCTGCTCCTAGGTATTTTCTTAATGTGTCACAAAAGTTTAGGATGTAGATAAACACTTCTATCAATAACATTGTTCTCTATTTCACAACAGGTCTATCTGGCAGACCACTGCAGAGCTTGCAGACAGAGGTACATCTGGTCAGCCTGGGCAGATGGCAATTGTGAGTATTACTATGGGTATAACAACATCTCCCACCCCAGCTACAACACATCAGCAAACATTATCCACCACAACCTGTGTACCTGGCACAGTAATCACCATTGTGTGTCCCCCAGACATGGACCCTGATGTGGCAATTACCGTCACAGTTACAGAGGAGCCGGTAACCAGTGGGAGTGGGTCTCCTGGGCCAAGGGCACAGGCTCCTGGTGAGGGGAGTCATGGGAGGGTAACTGTAGGCAGGCCCAGTGAGGCCACTGGAGACACTCACACCCCAGACACCATCGGCCAAGTTTTGAGAGTCTACCAGGAGTCTCAAAGCAAGATGGGCCAGGAACTCACCGAACTGAGGGAGATGAAACAGATGCATAGGGACATACACAATCGATGGAGGCCCATAGCTATAACATGGGCGCACACATAGGAGTGCTGATAGACAGCCATACCCACCTGTGCAGGGCTTTCCAAGCACCATCTTCCTCTTTCTGTGGTCCAACTACATCTGGACCATCAACATGTGCCACAGCCACAGGAGGGCAGGCCCAAGCCAGAGGAAGACACACCTTTAGACACCCCGTCCCTGCAGCTGTGGATCCACACCCATAATGCCAAGCTGGAACATCTTCACAAATTACCAGGAGGTAAGGATGGGAAGGCCTACACCATCAAGAAAACTCAAACCTTATTTTCTCCGGTATGTGTTACAGATTCACCCTATTTATGGACACATCTACCTTTCTGTCAGCAGCAGTATTTTGAACTCTGGAATCCAAATAATGTGGCAACTACAACTATGGTTTCATTCACCATGACTGACTTCTTCACTTTTCATTATTTCATGTTTGTATGACCCAATGTTTCTTTTAACACTGTTCACTAGAAAACATCTGTCAGTATTTAATTCATTGTCTTCTGTTGTGCATCTCACATCTAGTAATGTCTGCATGTAATTGAACACGAACCTGACAATGGCACAAACATTTACTTGTGTTAGTATGGATATGTTGAATATGTACAATGATTAGCTCAGGACAACAACCATCTCTCACCCACACCTACATGCAAGTCTGTATTCATATACCAGCTTAAGTAAATTGCAGCACCAATAGCCAGGCATCATGTCAGAAACGTAGCAAATCAAACATGACACCAATAATTTTGAAAAGTGCTCACAATTTATTTTGCTAACATGCGTAACATGGAAGGAAGGAATACATCTGACAATTTCATTGTGAATAGGCACATTTTAATTGGTCCATGTCACCAGCAGCAGCCATCTCACCTAGCCCACCAAGGTAATCCCTCATCAGTAACACCAATAGACATAAACATGGCAGTATTACATTGTCTGATCACAGGCTCATTCCAAACCATATTTCCAGTATCTGGTGGAATGTCAACAACAAATATCTGTGTTGTTCTACAAGCACCTTGCCCTATATTGATGAGACACATCACCAGCTGCATGAATATCACACACAGTGAAGATTTAGCCAGTCTGGAGGGAGAATAGCATGTTTGCCTCCACCACAACATCTTGCTGTAGCTCAAGAGGGAGGGCACACATATTGAAATAGGCCACCACATGACAAAGAACAAGATCGATGATTTCATCATGACGTCCGCCCTATCACTATGCAGGTTTACCTGGTAGCCAAAGGCATGACATGTTACCAAAATACTTACACTCATGAGAAGAAATGGCTGATGAGATCTTGCCACAAGTCAGTTCTTTCCTCCTCAACACTATCATCATGATTTGCCACTCCAGGATCCGAACCCGATGGCACTTCAGGGTCTCGGTCCTCTGTGATATATGGGATGTTCTGTTACAGAGCTAGGTTGTGGAGCATGCAACAGGACACTGTAATCTGACACACCTCCCGGGTGAGTAGAGGAGGACACATCCAGTTTTTTTCAGACAGTGGAATGTGTCCTCCAGGAGCCCAAAATCCTGCTCCACTGGCCGCATTGTCCTATCATGGCCAGTCTGGATAGGCTGAGTCTCCTAAATGGAATACAGTCAGAGGTGCAACAATAAGTTACACGGCTCTTGTTTATTTGACCTGACATCATCCCCATAAAGTAAGCTCAGATCATACTTACCGACAAGCCAAATCCTCTCTGGTTGGAGTTGTGACATAAGCTGGGGCAGATCCTGGGAAGCAGGCACAGATGTGGAAGTGTACAAAACTGCCAAGTAGACAACTTGGACATTGATTGAATATATGTTTTTCTTGTTTCTGTAAATTTGTTCCCTGTTATGTGGTGATACAAAGCCAACATGTGTTCCATCAATGGCTCCAACAACATGTGGTGTCCTAGCAACTCCATAGAATCCAGGCTTTACATTGACTAAATCTTCAGGCCTGGGGAACTGGATTTAGCTGTCCAGGTGTATCATCATTGCTGAAAGCACATCTCTTAGCACTCAACAGTACATTGGTTTAGACATACCACCATACATTGCCGCTGTGTATTGAAATAAACCTGTTGTCAGGAAATGCAATACTGCCATCACTTTCACTATTAGTGTTACACATGTGGATTTGTAATTTGATGCAGGGGACCAGGCTCCAACTGATGACATGGATCCAGTCTGTTGTCTTCCGCCTCTCCCACAGTACCTATGTGAGAATTGTAAACAGTATATAAACATTAGTCACAATGTCCACAGTAACGTATGTGAAGAGTAAGCCAAACTCATGTGACAGTACATAACTGTCCCAGATTTAAAAAAAATAAATGTTTTTCTTAATTGGTAAGAGATGTGACCCCTCATTCGTAGTAGTGGTGGTGACTAATTTTCCAGGATCTATTACAGCATTTTCAGCTACTAAAATGGCAGCTACATGACCTCACATATTGGACATTTTGTGACTGAGGCAGCCAGCAGAAGTCGACCAGGCAGTGTGGAGGGGGGGGCGGATGAGTGCTCGATGGACACAGTCACAGGTTAACGTTGGTGATTATGGCAGTCGAGGGCCAATGGCTGTGTCCGTATACCATGATGACCATGGACGTTGTGTTCATGTAGCCACAGTTTGGAAAAAAACCTCACTTGCTTCCTGACATTGCTGCTATTAAGACCTCCTCCATTTTAGCTGCTGTTTGTCACCTCTGGAAGCAATCATGGCAGGCCAAGCTGGTGAGAGGGCATGTGCCTTCTCAGCAGAAGAGCTGGAGCTGCTGGCAGTCGAGGTCCTTTTTCTGTATGGCCAGCTCTATGGCTCACTAGAGGAATAGTAACTCTGTCACATGCATAAGTTTCAATGTTTAACTCTGTAATGTTTCTTCCCACAGGTAATACTATGCCTCTGAGTCCAATTGTACAGTCTGATTACTTGTGTAAAGTATTGTGTTCCCAACATAGTGTAATAATGTCAGGGACTGACCAGAACTATACATTGTGTACTGAACATCATCACTGGGATGAGTGAAGTATGCTAGGACCTGAATTCCATTTGTGGTGTTTGTAGACATAAATGTATGAATAGCTTTCATGGTACATTTGACTCATTTAGCATTTTGAGCATGCTGACTCTGCAAACACATGTTTGGCCCTTACTGCATGAGCTGGGAATGTATCCCCGACTAAATTGTTGAGAATGATATTAGGTAGGTGTAAGTTTCTACCTATTACTCAGTGTAGATCCTGCCTCAAAACATATGCTGTCCATGAACTACCAATAGCTCACAGACATCTTCAGAGTGCCACACAGCCTTGAGCACACATATGGAATTACCTCAAGTTGAAAGATGATATTTTGAAATGCTTGAATTGTGATGCTCAGGTGGGATTAGTAAACTCTGCCTGCAGTTAGCAAGGCCTGAGATTGAGTTGTGCCCAGTCATTACCATGGGCGAGGGGTTGTGTGGCACTACAACTGATGCCAAGAGTATTTTCCCAGTAGATCTCTGAATCTTTGGATGAGCACTGAAAGACTTTGAATATACATTGGTACCCATGATTGGCTTTACAGGGAATACATTTGGAACAGTGACTGAGATAACTTCTTTGACCTGATACGTCATTCCATGGACCCCCGTTGGCAATGTGTCACATTTCATTACAACAGGCTCTGTACACCTACAAGACTGGATTCTGGAATTTCATAAGTAATGATTGCACTGAAGAGGCCTATTGCTCATGTTACACATTTACAGTGCAGATATTTTTTGGGTTAGAAGTGGTTTGATGTATGTAGCAACAATTTATTAATATCCATCCATGCCAAAGACAATAATGGAATGTTGATAGATACTACACACTCAAACAGACGTAGTATGATATTACGTCAAGTTATCTACATGTCCACACATCAGCATAGAAGAAGCTATCACTGGTCATAATGGAAGGGTTGTCATGAGTGTCCAAGTCTTAGGATGTAGTCTGTACTATGCTTCTAAGATGTATGGACTGTATGCATCAAGTCAATGGGCCTGGCTGTATAGGTGTCTGTAGAATGAAGCAGATATAGGCCCTCAATACAGCATTGGTGGTAAGTGCTGCTTACCGCCATGCTGACTGCCGCCAACATACCGCGACTGCGGCAGTATACCGCTACCCGTATTATGACCCACACATAGAAATCTGCCATTATACAGGCACACACACAAGTCCGCCAGCCCAAAGGTCAGTGATAAACTGGCAGTACCAAAACCCACACAGTTACACCAAGAGAAATCCGCCCACAGCATCATGACCCACGAATCACCGCAGCGGTCATTCAACCATGGTAAACCATTGGCGGTACTCAACGCCGTGCTCAAAATACACACTAACAAAACAACACCACATTGGACAATTCAAACTACACACAGCTGACACACATACAAACAATACACCCACACCAATATAAAACACACACACACTATCCACAACCCTTTACGACCCAAAGATTTTGGCAAGTGACAAGCCAGGAGCACCCACTGAATCTGAGCCACAAAACACCATCACCCATACACCATCCACGCACATCACAGCACACACCCCAACACATCACCCCCACACACCCTCACACATACTTCTCACACTACACCCATGGCACCACAAAGACACCCCAGGTTTTCAGAGGAGGAGCTAAGGGTCATGGTGGAGGAAATCATCCTGGTAGAGCCACAGCTTTTCGGATCACAGGTGCAGCAGACATCTATTGCAAGGATGATGGAGTTAAGGCGGAGAGTCGTGGACAGGGTCAATGCCATGGGACAGCACCCCAGAACAAGGGATGACATCAGGAAGAGGTGGAATGACCTACGGGGGAAGGTCCATTCAGTGGTTGCAAGACACTAGATAGCTGTACAGAGGACTGGTGGTGGACCCCCACCTCCTCCCCCACAACTAACAACATGGGAGGAGCAAGTCTTGGCGATCATGCATCCTGAGGGCCTGGCAGGAGTAGCAGGAGGACTGGATTCTGGTAAGTCAACTCTTTACTACTTTATCCCCCACCCTACCTGCATGCCATCACAACCAACAACCCCTACCCACACCCCCATCACCCCACCACCTCACATATACCCCACCATCACAACCCACCCATCCCAATACCAAGCCCTGAATGCAACAACAATGCATGGACACCACTCACAGACCTGCATGGACACCCATCACCACAGCATGCACACTAGTGACAATCACTTAGCCAAACCAATCACAACTCACACAAGCCAAAGCTGCCTTGCTAACAACAACCATAGAGGGAAACATACCCATGCACAAGATGGCACACGCAGAAACCATAACACTGCATTTACATCCCCACAGGACCCCCACTCAACTCACCGGAGAGGAGGTGCCGGCCACAGCCAGTCCCCCCCAGAAGAGGACCACAGTGATGACAGCAGCTCTGCACGCCTGGATCACGATGACCAACCTGGCCCATCAGTGACCAGTGGACAGTCGGTTACCCAGGCACAGTCCCAACACACCACAGAGCCCCCCCTCTCAGGAAACATGACCACAGCACCCACCCAGCGGGCCCATCTTTCTGTCCACAGGACACGTCAATCAGCAGTGTGTCCACCACTACAGGTACCCCAGGCAACTCCACAAACACAGGACGATCAGGGACCTGGGGTCAGTGGCAGTGGGCACACGGTTCAGGGGACAGAGGCACAGGACAACAGGGAAGCTGGGAGGACTGCTGTATGACAGGGGGAGGACAGGCCCAGAGAACCGACTCTCCACGAGGCACTCATCAACGTCCTGGGAGCATACCACAATTCCCAGGAGACCATGGGCCAGATACTGGCCAAGTTGCTGGAGACCCAGCAGCTGCAGGAGGGACAGTACCTGGGGATCAGGGAGGACCTGAGGGACATCCACACCACCCTGGTCACCATTGCAGGGGTGCTGGCAGACATGGCCAACACCATGAGGGAGGCAGTTGCACACCAACGGGCCCCTGACACTAGCCACACCGTAGAACAGCCCTCCACCGACGCTAGTGAACAGGAGGCACGCCACAGAAACAATAGGCCACCAGCACCCCACCCCCTGCGGAAGGAGAACCTACAGGCAAACGGTCCCTGCGATCCAGGCAGATGCCGGAGAACATTGCCAAGACCCCTGCCAGGAAATAAGACTCTCCTGATTGTCACCCTTGTGTTCCACTCTGTCGCCCTGTCCACCTTGAACTGCCATTGCTCCGCTTCCTATGCACCCTTGGACAATGCACCTGTAATACAAAGAGATTGGACTCTATCCTGGACTTTCCTCCATCAGTAACCCAGCCCATTGCAATACCCCCTCCACTTATTAGCACCTAAATGAACACCCTTGGAACAAAATCAAATATGGAGTCTGTCAATTGTTTGACAAATGTATTAGTTTCACAAACTGTAAACATTGCAATTCAAATGTACTGTAATATTTACATAGGTATGACCTGTATTGGGCAGCAGTAAACACACCAGGAGCCAGAGTGGGGCACAGAGATCTGAAAATAGAGATGCCAAAGTGTACAGTAAGTGGCCATCGAAATAGGGAAATCAGGCTACCATGTTCAATGTCCAACACAAAACTGCAATGGAAGGTAAAGTTACAGTGTCTTACCTGTGTGTCACTGGAAGTACTGTTGAATTAGTGTAGTTCTGTTGTCCACATCTTCTTCCTCTGCCTCCTCTTTGTCACTGTCCACAGGCTGAACCGCTGCCACACGACCATCCCCAGGCTCATCCTCCTGCAGAAAAGGCACCTGGCGTCTCAAGGCCAGGTTGTGCAACATGTAACATGCAAAGATGATCTGGCACACCTTCTTGGGTGAGTAGTACAGGAATCCACCTGTCGGATGGAGGCACCGGAATCTGGCCTTCAGGAGGCCAAAGGTTCGCTCAATTATCCTCCTTGTTCGGCCATGTGCCTCTTTGTAATGTTCCTCTGCCCTTGTCCTGGCATTCCTCACTGGGGCCAGTAGCCATGAGAGTTTGTGGTAACCAGAGTCACCTGCAAATATCGAGGGATACCTGTTAGCCACACACTCACCCTTAGGGCCATACCCACACCCATATACCTACATCAACTAGGTGGGGACCATGGGCTCACCTATTAGACACACCTGATGCCTCTGGCGTTGAGACATCACATATGGGATGCTGCTATTCCTCAAGATAAAGGCATCATGCACAGAGCCAGGATACTTGGCATTGACATGGAAGATGCACTGGTCTGCCAAACACACCATCTGCACATTCAGAGAGTGAAAGCTTTTTCTATTTCTGAACACTTGTTCATTTCTCCGGGGGGGGTAACAAATGCAATATGTGTACCATCAATGGCACCAATGATTTGGGGATATGTCCCAGTGCATAGAAGTCAGCTTTCACTGTGGCCAAATCCTCCACCTGGGGAAATACGTTGTAGCTGCGCATCTGTTTCAGAAGGGCAGACAACACTCTGGTCAGCACGTTTGAGAACATGGGCTGTGACATCCCTGATCCATGGCCACTGTTGCTTGGAAGGAACCACTTGCCAGGAAATGGAGCACTGACAGGACCTGCACTAGAGGGGGGGATACCTGTGGGCTGGCGGATAGCTGATATCAGGTCTGGCTCCAATTGGGCACACAGTTCTTGGATTGTGGCCCTATCAAGTCTGTAGGTCAGGATAATGTGCCTGTCCTCCATTGTCGCCAGGTCCACCAGGGGTCTGTACACAGGGGGATGTTTCCATCTCCTATTCAGCCTCAGTGGTTGAACTCTAGGGTAAAAAAACAGTGAGCAGAAGGTCATATTCACACATATTTCAACATTAATATGCAATTTTTGCTTCACAGAAATAGTATGTGAACTCATAAGTCAGTTGATGTTCCAATGTCTGCTGTGACGCAGTAAGGTGCCATGGCCTGTGTCCCCCTGAAATGGCGGCTGCCTGACCTTGTGTGTCGTTGCAGTCGGCGGTCGATGACCACCGCGCAACACCGCATTGGTTATCATTGGGCCCTATGGGCTCCAGGAGCCAATGGCGATGTTCGCCGGCTGTGACGGTACGCACTGCAGCGGACGTGACCGCCATTTTCTATCTGTGCACTCACTTGCTACCTGACCTTCAACGGGAGAGGACCTACACTGCAAATGCTGCTGTGTCTGTAAGCAACAATGGCTCGAGTGTCTGGGGAAAGGGTCCTGCCTTCACTTCGGAGGAGTTGGGGCGAGTGGTAGATGTGGTCCTACCCCGTATCCTATCCTTTACTCTATGGTCCTCCAGACAAATAGGTGAGGGCACTGTCAGCATGATGCGTGGGCCATGAATGTATGGATTGCTGTGTGTGTAAGCCTTGGGTAGGGGGGGCCTGAGGGGTCCTGGGCAGAGTGCTGCATGTATGGTGGTCAATGTATGTGTGTAAGAGGATGAGGGGATATGTTGGGCCATGAGTATGGACTTTATGACTAATACCTTTTCTGCTGTTTTTTTTTCTGCAGGTCAGCGCCCATCAGAATAAGGGTATTTGGCGTGCCATCGCCAAGAAGGTGTAGATCCTGGGGTCTTTGACAGGCGGAGCACCCACTGCCGCAAACGGTGTGAGGACCTGCGCCGCTGGGCAAGGAATATGGCGGAGGCCCAGCTGGGGCTGGCCTCCCAATGAGGAAGTGGTGCCGTTGTACCCTGACTCCCCTGATGTTCAGCATCGTGGCAGTGGCCTATCCGGAATTGAATGGGTGCTTGAAGGCATCACAGCAGCCACAAGGCAGTGAGTACAGATTCAGAATCATGACTTTGCACACATTAAGGTATTACCTGGGTGGGGGATGTGGGGTGTGGGTGCCACTAGGCCAGGACGAACATGGCAGGGTATATTCAATGACACACAATATCAGATGCACTGCAACCCCAATAATGTCAGTGGGCATCTACTACAGGGCAGGGTCCTGTGGGTTTCAGGTGTGCAGCTAATGGCGTTAGGAATTGTACCCCATGGGCTGGTGACTAGCAGTGTAACTGGTAGTGCATGGCATTGTGCATAGGGCTGTTCCCTGTGAGTTGTGTACGCCAACGTTAGTGTAGTTGCTGGCATTGAGCAAGTGTATCCTCTGTCTCTCCCCCCCTTTTTGTTTTGTCGCCCTCTCCTTGTGTGCATTAGCATCATCTGGCAGAGGAGCAGAGGCACCGGCGACGGTGGGAGCTGCATCCCACATGGGCCTGGAGGCCGAATCCAACGACGGTGAAGGCACCAGTGGGATGGGGCGAGGGGAGCACCATGACGGAGACAGGAGGGGACAGTACCGACTGCAACACTTCCTCCGATGGCAGCTCCCTGGCGGTGGCAGACACCTCTGTGCCCACCCCAACTACAGGTACAGCTGCCACCCCCCATACCATCACAACCCTCCCATCAGCCCCTCAGTGTGTTTCCCATGCCCACTCACCCAGGAGGGTGGGCATCTCCTTCGCTCCAGGCACCTCAGGCCCTGCCCCTGTCAGCCCTGCTGTCCTCAGTGAGGAGGCTATTGACCTCCTGAGATCCCGCTTTGTTGGGCAGTCAACCATACTGAATGCCATCCAGGGTGTAGCAGGGCATTTTCAACAAACAAATGCATACCTCGAGGGCATTTACTCTGATGTGGTGGCCCAACAGAAAGCATTCCAGGCTCTGGCTAACTCACTGATGGCGCCATTGTCCCTGTCTCCAGCGTCCCCCCTCCAACTTCCTCTACCCAGTCCAAATCCCCTCAACCCCAGCCTATCCCAAGCACACCTTCAGACCAGAAATCACCCAAATAAACACACAGAAGCGGCTCAGGCAAACACAAGCACCACAATTCATCTCACAGGCACTCACACAAGCACCATCCACATGCAGACACACCAACATCCACTGCCTCCACTGTGTCCCCCTCCTCCTCGTCGTCCACCTCCCTCCCAGTAGCGTCTACAATCACACCTGCATGCACTACATCATCATCCACTACCTCCATCACCAGCACGCCTATCACCACACGCCCCTCACTGGCAGTCACCACCCCCACACCCATGCACTCATCCCCTGTGTCCTCTCCCACTGTGTCTGTGCCCCCTCCTCCCAAAGTACACAAACGCAAGCACTCAGACACCCAACAGCCATCCACCTCACAACAGCACCCAGCCCATTCACCTGCACCCAAGCACAGGAGACTGACACCTCCTACAACCACTCCCTCTTCCTCCACAACCAAACCTTCACCCTCTTCCCGCCCCAGTGTCCCTAAGAAGCTTTTCCTCACCAACATTGACCTATTCTCCTCCCCCGTCCTTCACCTCAGGCCAGGGTGGCCAGAACCCAGCCCAGAATCTCAGCCACCCAGTCCACAGCCACTGTGGTTTCTGCAGCAACTGCAGGTGTGAAAGGCTCCAAGGAGTCACCCGTCAGCCCAGCCAGTGAGCCAGCACCACCTGCCAAGGCCAACAAGGGTCCGCCCCACCTAGCAAGGGCAAGAAGGGGACACCAGCCAGAAAGGGGAATGAAGCACCACCAGCCAGCAAGGGCAAGAAGGGGCACACAACACCAGCCATGGCACTTCAGCCATCCGAGGCTGTAGGTGAAGGCCTATAGGCTACCACCACCACTGCCAGCACCGTCACCTGACCGTGGGCAGAATCACCACCTGCACCGCGGCCAGCACTGCCACATGCACCGCCACCAGCAGTACCACTGCCAGCAGCAGCAGCCCCAGTGGGCAGCCGTCCGAGGATGCAGGTGAAGGCCTGGAGGCTAACACCACCTCTGTCAGCACCGCCACCTGCACCGCGGCCAGCACTGCCACCTGCACCACGGCCAGCACCGCCACATGCACCGCCGCCAGAAGCACCACTGCCAGCAGCAACAGCCCCAGTGGGCAGCCGTCCAAGGCTGCTGGTGAAGGTATGGAGGCCACCACCACCACTGCCAGCACCGCCACCTGCAGCGCAACTGGCATCCACTAAGCAGCCGTCACCGCCGGTGAGCAGTGTGTAGTGGTGACTACATGGGCTGCAGTGCATCCTGGCCCCTGCAACACCTGTCGATGTGACACACAGGTGAGAGACTGTGACCTTGCCCCAACCAGGATGAAGCACACTGGGCACAAGGCTTCCTCCAGAACCAGTGAAAGAAGCCATCCACTCAGCCCCTCCTTGCCAGGATGAAGCACACTGGGCATAAGGCCCCCTCCAGATCCAGTGGAAGAAGCCATCCCTTCAGCCCCTCCTTGCCAGGATGAAGCACACTGGGCACAAGGCCCCCTCCAGAACCAGTGGAAGAAGGTATCCACTCAGTCCCTCCTTGCCAGGATGAACCAATGGAAGAAGGCATCTACTAGAGAGACTGTGGCTTTGCACTCCCCAGGGCCAAGCAGTGGCAAACCACCCACTTGAGAGACTATGGCTTTTCACTCCACAGGAGCAAGCAGTGGGCAAACCACCCAGTTGAGGGACTGTGGCTTTGCACTCCCCAGGACCAAGCAGTGGGCAAACAACCCACTTATGAGACTGAGGCTTTACACTCCCCAGGACCAAGCAGTGGGCAAACCACCCACTAGAGAGGCAGTGGCTTTGTACTCCCCAGGACCAAGCAGTGGGCATGGAGCCCCCTCCAGGCCAGTGGTGTTGTACCATCTTCCGGCTGAGGTGCCCCCCCCATTCCCAGTCCCCCTGAGGTGACTGTGTGTTTTCGTCCTGATGCCCCTGCAGTGTTCTCTCCGTGTTGAGGCAGGAGTCAAGTGTGGCCTTGGCCTATGTGTTATGACTCAGTGGGCCAGGGACATTTTGAAGTGGGCATTGTCCCTTCTTTTATATATATTGTATATATTGTACATACTGTTTATTGTTAGTTTAGTCTGCTGTTCTTAAGCTCAGAACGGTGGGTCATTTTTCATAGTGGCTAGCTAGACAGTATTTTTATGATGGTCTAGGGCTACATTATGTCAGTGTGTTTCCTCAGTCAGTGGAGCACATGACCAGGGATGAGGTTGGTCAGCAGATGACTACCCAATGTATATACATCTCTTTGAGGTGCTCAACATGTGAAAATCAAACCTGTTATGTGTTCACTTTTGATTTTGGCTCATACTAATTGTATACAAATTGTATGAAAACAAAAAGCAATAGCCAAATAATTGCAGTGGCATAGGGTTCTTACCTCTCTTGTGTCCATGCAGGTCAATGCCCATCAGAAGCATACCTTCTGGAAAGCCATTGTCTGGTAGGTGTGGCTTGTGAGGGTCTATCATTGGTGCAGCATCCATTACAGGAAGCGGTGGGAGGACTTGAGGTCCTGGACCAGGAAAATCACTGAGATCCAGCTGGGGAAGTCCTCCCAAGGGTGACCTGGTCTACACCAGCAGCTGACCCCCCTCCCCCGTGGCCCGCATTCTGGCAGTGGCCTTCCTGAGGTTAATGGGCAGTTGAGGGTGAAAGCATGATCTTCAAGGGAGTCAGAGTTGCCCATGTTACCATACAAACTATGGACCAGATTTAAGAGGGCTTTCGTCATCTAACGACACATTAGTGTCATTTTATTTATGATAAAGTGGTGTTAGATGGCCAAAATCACCACACCAGATTTACAAAGTGTCTCAATGCATGCATTGCACCACTTTGTAACCCCTTGCGCCAATTATGCCTGCACTAGGCTTAAAGTATGCAAGGGGGTGTTCCCCCATTAGGGGGACCAACAAAATGGCTCAAAGAAATCTAAAAGATTTCTTTGCGTAATTTTGTTTTGGCATTTTTAATGCCTACTCAGAGCAGGCAGTAAAAGGGGCACACCTTTATTTATAAGGGGCCCCTATGTACTGTTCAGGGGTAGCGCCAACATTTTTATGCTAGCCCTTAACAGTACATCAGTTGCCCATTACCATGTACCATGATGCACCATATTTTAAATATGGTGCACGCATGGTGGCGGTAGTGGGACACTAAGGGACGCAAAGAAATCTGCCTGAGTTACTTTTTTCAGTTAGCCATTTACCCAACAGCATTGTGGGGGGGCCATGTCAAACGCACAGGAAAAGTTCTGCATTGTGGAGGTCTGGTAGTAGTTGCATGATGATGTTCTTTGCCTAATGTTTTCATGACTAAGAGACCAGCAGAGCCAAGTCCGATACCAATTGTCTGTTTAGACCAGACACATGGCTGAATGAGGCCATGATTACCTGATATTGTTTGATGTTCTGGGAGAAGGTTGTACCCAACAGACCATTTGTCTTCCTTGTGTCAGGAGAGATACTCCCTCATTACTATGTCTTATGTGAGGGGAGCTCCACGGCGGGGATAGGAGCTGAGACCAGTGACACGGACTCGTCCTCTGATGGGAGCTCCCTTGTGGTGGCAGCAACATCTGTGCCACTCCCATCTACAGGTACAGCCGCCACCCCCCCTTCCAGCACCACCCTCCCAGCAGCCCCTCAGCCTTCGCCCCGTGCCCGCTCACCCGGGAGGGTGGGCATCACCTTCGCCCCAGGCACCTCAGCCCCTGCCCCAGTCACCCCTGCTGCCCTCAGTGAGGAGGCCATTGGCCTCCTCAGGTCCCTCACTGTTGGGCAGTCTACCATTTTGAATGCCATTGAGGGTGTAGAAAGGCAGTTACAACAAACCAATGCATTCCTGGAGGGCATTCATTCTGGTCAGGCGGCCCTCCAGCAAGCTTTTCAGACTCTGGCCTCAGCACTGATGGCAGCCATTGTCCCTGTGTCTAGCCTCTCCCCTCCAACTTCCTCCACCCCGACCCAATCCCCTGTACCTCAGCCTATCCCAAGCACACCTACAGACCAGCATGCACACACGTCCACACATAAGGGAAGCTCAGGCAAACATAAGCACCACACATCCCACAGGCACTCACGCAAGCATCACACACATGCAGACACACCAACATCCACTGCCTCCACTGTGTCCCCCTCCTCCTCATCTCCCTCCCACCTCCCTGTCTCGTCTACACTCACACCTGCATGCACTACCTCTACAGCCACTAGAGTCCCTCTCCAGCACACCCACCGCCACACCCTGCTCACATGCAGTCACCACCCCCACTACCATTCACATATCCCCTGTGTCCTCTCCCAGTGTGTCTGTGACTCCCCCTCCAAAGATACACAAACGCAGGCACACACCCACCCACCAGCCATCCACCTCACGACAGCCACCAGCGCATGCACCTTCACCCAAAGTCAGCAAACGAACACCTCCTACAACCACAACCTCTTCCTCCACTCCCAAACCCCCTCCAGATACCCATCCCAGTGTGTCAAAAAAAGTTTCCTGTCCAACCTTGACTTCTTTCCCACACCTCCCCCAACCCCGACCGTCTCATAGGTCCCGAACTAGCACCTCAGCCACAACATCTCCGGGACCAGTGGTGCCTGTAGTCACCGGAATATGGAGTGCACCGGCCACCAGGGCAGCCAGTGTGGCACGGAGCCACAGCACAGACAGTCCCCCACCTGTGAAGCATCAGAAGTTGGCCAGTGCCCGGTGGGAGAGGGGAAAGACTCCAGCCACCAAAGCCGCTCCCAGGGGTACAGGTGGGAGTGTGGAGTCAGCTGCAATACCTTCCAAGGTGGGGAAGGGCCACAAGAAGGTCAGCAAGTCTGGGAAGAGCAGCACGGCGGAGAAGACCGCCATCATCCGCGCTGCCCAGGAGGCCACCCCCAGCACAAGCCCAGCTGCCAAGGAGGCCACCGCCAGCACAAGCCCAGCTGCCCAGAAGGCCACCGCCAGCACCAGCCCAGCTGCCTAGGAGGCCTCCGGCAGTACAAGCCCAGCTGCCCAGAAGGCCACCGCCAGCACCAGCTCAGCTGCCCAGGAGGCCCCCGCCAGCACAAGCCCAGCTGCCCAGAAGGCCACCGCCAGCACCAGCCCAGCTGCCCAGGAGGCCACCGCCAGCACAAGCCCAGCTTCCCAGGAGGCCACCGCCAGCACCAGCCCAGCTGCCCAGGAGGCCATCGCCAGCACAAGCCCAGCTGCCCAGTAGGCCACCGCCAGCACAAGCCCAGCTGCCCAGGAGGCCACCGCCAGCACAAGCCCCGCTGGGCCATGAAGGACCGCCAGCAAAAGCCCCGCTGAGCCATGAAGGACCGCCAGCAAAAGCCCCGCTGGGCCATGAAGGACCCCCAGCTCAAGCCCCACTGGGCCATGAAGGACCGCCAGCAAAAGCCCGCTGGGCCATGAAGGACCGCCAACAAAAGCCACGCTGTGCCATGAAGGTCCGCCAGCAGCTGAGTCCCTTCAATGGAGACTGCCGTCTCAAGCATCGCTGAACAGGGCACCGTCGTCTCAAGCACCGCTGAACAGGGCACCGCCGTCTCAAGCACAGCTGAACAGGGCACCGCCGTCTCAAGCACCGCTGAACAGGGCACTGCCGCTCGAAGCACCGCTGGCCCATGAGCGCCAAGGGCACTGACGCTACTGAGTCCGTCACGGGCAGAATGAAGCACTCTGGGCACCATGCCCCTCCAGAACCAGTGAAGAGATCCATCCACTACCTCTGTCCTTAGCAGGATGAAGCACTCTGGGCACCATGCCCCCTCCAGAACCAGTGGAGAGTTCCATCCACTACCTCTGTCCTTAGCAGGATGAAGCACTCTGGGCACCATGCCCCCTCCAGAACCAGAGGAGACTGTTATCCACTTGAGAGACTGTGGCTTTGCACTCCACAGGATGCAACAGTGGGCAACCCACCCACTGTATAGACTTGAGAGGCTGTGGCTTTGCACTCCCCAGGATGGAACAGTGGGCAACCCACCCACTGTAGAGACCTGAGAGACTGTGGCTTTGCACTCCCCAGGATGTAACAGTGGGCAAGCCATCCACTGTAAAGACTTGAGAGACTGTGGCTTTGCACTCCCCAGGATGTAACAGTGGGCAACCCACCCACTGTAGAGACTTGAGAGACTGTGGCTTTGCACTCCCCAGGATGTAACAGTGGGCAGCCCACCCACTGTAGAGACTTGAGAGACTGTGGCTTTGCACTCCCCAGGATTGAACAGTGGGCATGTGGCCCCCTCGTGGATTTGGCATTGTGCACTCTACCGGCTGAGGTGCCCCCCTTTCCCTCCCCCTGAGGTGCCTGTTTTGTTGCTCTCTGATGCCCCTGCAGTGTTCTCTCCGTCATGGTCGGGGATCTTGTGTGGGCCTCGCCCATACCGTGTGGGCCCAGTGTTCCACTGACTTAATTGGAGCAGTAAGTGGACTACTATGCTTGGTATATATTTTGTAAATGGTGTATATATATATTTTTGCCTACTTGATTTTAATATATTCCAATGGTTACTCTCATTTTCTATTGTCTTTGCATTCTTCCGGGGGGGGTTGGGGGGTGTAACTGTGATGTATTAATATGCATTAGTGTGTGTGTTGTAGTGGGTGAGGGTGGGGGTGTTGCATGTGTGTGTCCCTGTTTTTTCCCTCCCCCCTCCCCTGTGTCTTAGGTGCAGTACTCACCGTGGTCTTCACCGCCGGCGTTTGTGCTCCTGGTAGAGGAGCAGGAAGACTATCGCAGGTGGAATTTGGAGTTCCGGGTCCATGGTGTCCTCATTCCTCGTGGGGTGTGTAGAGGTGAGCGTGTTCCCTTCGGAATTCCTGTTTGAGCCGTGTTTTTATCCGCGGTGAATCCACCCCGGAAAAGGTGGCGGATTGGTGGGTTGTAATGGGGTGGGCGGAACATTGTCTCCCGCCTGTCTGTTGGCGGTGACCGCCGTGCTGTTTGTTTGCCGTGGCGGTCGGAGTGTTAAAGTGGCTGTCTTTGTTGGCGGTTTCCGCCACGGTCATAATTGCAAATTTTTTACCGCCGGCCTGTTGGCAGCCTTACCGCCGCTTTAACACCGTCCGCCAGGGTTGTAATGACCACCATAGTGCCAATGCTGACGGGGAAGCATCTGGCTACAGTGGTTCTGGCTACGAGTCTCAGGACACTGAGGGGCCCAGTGGCTGAGAGGGTGTGTGGAGTGCCGTGGAGGATGCTAGCTCGAGCTCTTCATCTACCTCCTCCTCCTCCAGCGGACACTCCTGAGTGGTGGCAGACCCCACAGGATCTCTACCATTTTCAACCATTTCTGCCACCACCAGTTCCATCACACCATCCCTGTTATTCCCCACCAAGTTGGCTGGGCCCGCGCTCCGAGGATGGGGATCATCTCCATTGCTCCAGCTACTTCATCCCTTGCCCCCCTCCTGCGCAGAGTGAGGAGGCTATTGACCTCCTGAGGACAATCTCTGTGGGTCAGACTGCCACTCTGAATCCCATCCAGGGGCAAGTTGGCCATCTGCACAGATGGTGGCGTACCTGGAAGGCATTCATTGTGTAATGTGTGGCCTACAGAGATCATTTTAGGCTTGGGCCTCTCCCTCTGTACAGCCTCCTATCTCCCTAACCTACTGTCCCTCCCCCACCCCTACCCATACCAATACCCTATTTCCCAACCTGTCCAAAGCACAGGCACACATTTAACTCACACACCAATACAGACACAGGCAGCACATCAACACACAGAAAAAAATACAAGAAAAAAACAGGCATGCATCTAAACACACAGACACTACACACACCACCACAGACTTTGTCACTTGAATTACCACCACACCCATTACTGGCAACACCACATCCACTTACTCACACCACTCCCCATCACATTCACACACAGCCCATCTGACACTACACACACATGCACACAACATTCGCACACCACCACATCCACAACCAGTACTGACAACACCACACACACATGCACCCCCTCAGTCACATCCATTCACACACAACCATGCCTGCTGTCACCATCACATCAACATCTACCACACCCACCAATTCTACAGCTGCAGAAACCACTGACACAACATTCACCTCATACACACCAAAAAAACACAGACGCACACAAGCAAGCACACAACACACACCACGTTAAATTGACACACCCATACTTCCAGCACATTCACCAGACACACATGCACCTGCATGCACAACAGTCTCAGGCAAGTCAGATCCATTCACTCCCTCTTCCTCCAAGACCCCACCCCTTCCCAAACCCATTCCTAAGTTCCCTGTTGAGGACCCTTCCTTTTTCCTGGCCTTGAACTCTCCCAAACCTCATACCACAACTCCCAAAAAGGTTCCACCCCTCCCACACCCAAGACCACATCTCTCATCTCCCAAACCACCCCTAGTATCCCCTCATTCACCCCTTCCAGGTCCCAAGCTACTCCTTCAAAAAGGGTTTCCACCCCTTCAACTTCCCAGATCCACCTTCTAAGCATCGATCCACTCATTCCTCTTTGCAACCCACCACTTCCCGTACCAAGACACTCCCCAAACCCAAACATCCCCCACCAAAATTATATCTTAAAGGTACCTCCCTGCTGAATGGATGCCCTTTTGTAAGGAGGTTACCAGCAGCGTCTGATTAGGCAAGTAAGATGTCCCAACACATTGAGTTGGGACTGGCCATTGGCCTTTGTATCATCAGTCCATTTTTGATTCATTCACAATTCTAAAGAGTTTTTTGCTGGAACACATTGGTCCTTGTTTTACTTTTCCCTAGCCACTCTTTGGAACATTGAAATGTGACAATATTTTGATTGTGACATTATGTCATTGTGTCTACACATTATGGCAGGTTATACTCCACATATGTTGTACTTGTAATGGTATGTGTTGGGGGTGGACTTTTCTGGACAGGCATTCATTGTGTTGGTGAGCACTTGCCACACCTAATTTCAGTGCTTTCGAACAGTGGGATGTGGAACTGCAGGTGTGTTATTTTACCCCTTAATTGTGATCAATGTGACCAGGTTTGTATATTTTATACTTGTGACCAGTACAGGACATACATATGATAAGAAGCACTGTTGCATGAATGTATATGTCGAAGTCCCAAATTGGCCAAACATTGCCTTCTGTGTTATTTGAAATGGTAAAAGGTTCAGCTGGTCTTGTGCATTGTCAACCTCATTTCTCTTGCACTTCTCCCTATGATGTAGGTTGGATATGTGTTTACTGTGTGAAAGTTAGGAATTGATTTATTCACACCTGGCGGGTGGTTGTTTGAAATTGCTTTTTGTCTTATTTTTTGATGTGTCCACTGTTTTCTGTGTAGATTACACCTACTGTAGTTGTATATGAGGAATGCAGTTACTGATGTGTGTGTTCAAATATCTTGCTCTTCCACATTGGACACCTATGCATGGCACTTGGTGGTGCTATTGGTTGTCCATGCTATACTTTAACTTAGGGGGCCAGGGCACAGAGACATTTTTGGGAATGAGCAAAGTGGATTGTGGCCCAGGGACCCAGACTTTCAGGGGTCCTGATACTTGAGACAACCCTATACTGCAGTGGGTGCTTCCATTATGAGCATGCATTACTTTGTAGGTGTATTGTTTATGATAGCATTTTACAAGTGGGATTGTTTGGTGTGCCTGATGTTTAAGAGTCTATTGCAGTAATGTAGCATAGAAGGTGTGTTTCAGTTTCATGCCTACTAGGTTTCTTGTCTATCAATACAGGACCTAGCCTGTGAGAAGTGTGAAGGTGTCAAAGTAATTATTTGCTGTCATGTTATTGTGGACCCGCTATTGTGTTACTGTATTGTGCATACACATCGCCATCCCTGTCAATTTCCAGGACCACATTTAAATTTTGAAGGAGTGCCTGTGCAGTGTCAGTGAGCTAGCCAAAGATGGCATCAGAGAGGAGACTTCGGAGCTAACATTATTAGCTGTTCTGGATAGAGACACACAAAACAGTTTTGTCCCAAGGCCCCCCTGAACCTTATAATTGCACCTGTCTGTGCCTCTGTTAACTGGAAAGTCACTGGAAACAGGTGAGATGAGGACTAACCATTGGTTGTGTTCTGGGTTTTGGCCGTCATTAAGCAACACCAGCAGCGGCAGGATGTGTATGATCGGATCCATGATGGAAGAGGATGTGCGCAGGTGAGTGAAGGTGAGTGAAGGTGAGTTTCTGCTTTTTATCCCTCCTTTTCCGCCAGCTCAAGTATGGAGGTTTGGCCAACACAGTCATGTTGGCCACAAGGTGCATCATGATTGGACTGCCAGTGGATTAGTCTCCGCTGCTTCTATTGCGGTCTGGGCTGCATGGCGGTGATGGTGGTGCTATGGCGGTCTTTTGTATATGCACTCACTTAACTCGTAATTGAGCGGGTGAACTGCTGACTTGGTGGACAGGGATAACCATGCCATTTCAACAGGCGGTAACCTTACCACCAAACTATTAATCAGGGAGTAGGTCAGAAGGCAGTTGTGTGTCCACTACGCATCTCATTGTGGCAAGCCTCAATTGCACCTAGGTCCCGGTCTACTGTGACCATTGACTATCATTGGCACATTTGTACTTCTTTGCACTATTTCTATTTAAAATTCAAAAATCCATATCTCTGTGTCCCCTCACTCAATTTTGTCATATTTGTGTTCTTTTATTAAGTTTTACTCTATTTTTCAAACTTGGTGTGGAATTTTTACTGTTTTCCCTTTTGACTTTATTACTATTTTCACGCTGCATAAATACCTTTCACATTTCCCCCTAGTTAAGCTTCTCTACTCTGTACCATAGCTTCCAGGAGGTTGAGGAAAGGTTAATTTAGAGCCTTTGGGAATTCACCCTGATATGTTTTTATGATAATTGATAGAGGTGTGTACTTATAAAATGTATTAAATATGACATTTTAAAAATAGGTAATTTAAAAATATTAAAGAACAAAATTAATAGTTCAAGGAGCTTGCACAGATCAAGAATATGGTGGTAAAGAACCCAAGCAGATTTCCCTTGTGTGTGAAAAGCAGGAGGAGCATCAAAAAACCATATGTCCATTATGGTAAAAAGGCTCGAAAAAAGAAGACATTAATACCTCAAACTAACAATAGACAAAAAAATATAAATATTATACTTTGTGCATAAACATAAAAACAATTATTGTATATCCACAAATTTCAAATACATACCTTACACTAAACATTAGAGTCTATTGCATGCACATAACTATCTGTGTTTCTCAATCTGAACTCGCTAAAAAAATCCTTAAACCATATATTTCTACAAAAAGTAGTCTAAATAACAATACCCCTAACATGGATCCACCAGTAAACCTTACAAATGAGTAAAAGAATGATCTTACCTCCTTCAGAGAACCCCAAAAAAGAACCACCATCAAACACTAATGAAGAAGACAGACTACAAAATACAGTGTCCAGTAAAAATGTCAGAAAATGTTACATTTAATGAAAAATTCTTTCCATTATGATGAATAGAAGAAAGCAAATAACAATGTATTATAATGATAAGATACTGATACATTGCAAGTACAATTTTAAAAATACTAAATATATGTGAAATGAATCTTCCAATGGTAAGGATATCTTAATACAAACTGAATTAAATTAAATTCAATTTATGGCATTATTTTATAGTATATTAAAATTCACAAAGCATTAACATTTATGAGAAATAGGTTAAACATATTTAAGAAAGTGTTGTTAACTAAAATGTACAAAAATAAATACATTGCATTATAAAAAAAAGTGTTATGTAGCCCTTTAAATTTTTGTTTTGTTATTTCTCATAAATATAAAATACTTTTATTTGAACCCAATATTCAAAGTATGTTAAAAAAATATAAATCAATAACTAAACACTACCTGATTTTAATACTTATTAATATATCACTATGCCAAGAAATGGAAAATGTTTATTGGTAAAAATGTGCACTATTAAACATAAGAAATACACTCTTACCCATATTGTAAAGGTATTGAATTCTAGAAAATTCAGTACATCTATTCTCACTCAAAGCTATCCCTATTGGTGAAGGAGTGGACCTTGAAGGGGTCAAGTGTACTATTCCTAATCCAAACTCAGCCACGTTAGTACGTGTTGGACTCCAAAGGGATCAGATTTAAAATCCCCACTCCTCATTGAGCCATCCATTGTGGAACGTGTTGGACTTTTGGAATTATTTTTATTGGGGAAGGGGGATTGATATACTATTCTCTCTAAAAACCTAGTCTGCAACAACAAGTAACTAAAATGTAAGTAGTTCATACATATAAGTATTTAATAATACGTTATAGTTAAGGATTGCTGGTAACAATAAATTACATTATTTTGAAGAAATTTTAAATGAACAGAAAATATGAAATATCTAATATTAAAATCAAGGACTTTATTGAAAAATATACACATTGACAAATTCAATTTTAACAACAAATGATTAAAATACATTTTACAAATTTCTCTCACCACTTATTAAACAGGCAACAAATACATTTCAAACATATAAAAAGTATGAAAAATATTAATAAAACTTCAATATAACATGTTATAAATGTGTGTTACATTTAAGTAACATAAATAAATATAATGTGTGAATCTTCATAAAGTAATAACGAATAATTTTTGATTAATCAATTAACATTAACAAATCAATAACAGATAAATTATATATATATATATATATATATATATATATATATATATATATATATATATATATATATATATATAATGAACACCTCCTATCCTGCTCCCCAATGCCTCAACAACCTGTGACACAAATTGCTATAAATAACAATCAGTTGATGCCATTATAAGAAAATATTAGAATGGCCACATGCTAAAATATAAAAACTATATTTGAAAACTTATATAAAAATTACACATTAAAATGTTAATATAATAAATAATTAACTAATTAGGTAATTGAGGTAAACAATTTTCAAATTCAATATTTTTTAAATAAAATAAAAGTATTATAAAACAGCTTCTCAACCTACTATCCTGCAAATCCAACACCAAAGCAATAAAACAAATATGAATGATATTCATTAAGGTAATTAAAATATCTCAACAAAATCATACATTGCGTAATTAATTAAACAGAATCTTTAAACATATGTATATTTTAAAACCATTAAACAATTAACAAATTAATAGTTATAAATAAATGTAAAAAATAAATAATTTGAAATACTTCCACCTATGCCTCTCTACAAACTGAACAAACCACCAAACAGATAAGATATAGCTCTATATAATAAAAAAACAATTAACAAAATTGCAAATTGGACAAACATTTATGTACAATAAATAAATAGTTAAAAATGCATTAAGCACAAAAAGAAAATTAGAAATTATGTATAGTGATATTAAAGTAATCAATATTATTCACTTCAATATCGCCTATTAATCAAAAAATGATCTTACATGTGATATATTATTAAATGCTACTCTTGACATCACAGTATGTTTTAACTGTACTGTTGCCCAAAGGTAGTGTTGACTCTATTATAACACTGTCAAGGGGCACACAATTTATATTTATTGACTTGGTTCCTTGCCGAGAATTGCAATGCACAGTATTTGTTTATGCCCATCCTCTGAGCTGTCTCATACCAATAAAATACAATAGTTTGTCCTTTTTTCTGCCCATGGTGGGAAATGTGGACTGATTCACTGCCCTGTGGTTGAAAAAAGAAAAGAAAAACTCAGTTGCTTTAGGAAGCCCTGTAAGGAGAGTTCCAATGTATTTAAAATTATGTTATGTTCATTAAGGTGAACACGTTGACTGGATCCTCAACAGTACACTTCGAAACAGATTCTCCAATAGGGAAGTCTGTTGCCATGCCTCGACGCAGGGTCCTCTTAGCAAACAGGCCTCAAACAAAAGCTGTCTTGCTGGGAAAGGTACTTTGAAGGTCACTGTCAAGGGGCCAGCCATTGTAACTTACTTGGTGTATTTACCATTAGGGCACTGGCCCCAGACATTGCTGGATGCCACAAGAATATCTTGTTATGTGCATTCCTCAATGCGCCAAATGAGGAATTCTTGTTTAGCAGGGCGTTTCACCTGCATCACTCCCTTTTTTAGTGCAGAACAGGCAGAGGCGGGCATGGCTGAATTCTCAACAGTTTTGCATCTGTGAACTACAGACTGATGATAGGAATTGTGCCCATGCTTACTAACTAGCTGTCAATTTATTCTCACAACACACTTTTTATGTGTAACCTTGTGTAATCGAAAAAGAAGGTTACATTCTTATTTTAACAGTGTATGTAAAAAACTTTTCAGTTTGATAAACTTGGATGTGACAGATGTGGATCTAAGTGCATCTCTTGAAATAAACATCAAACTAGAGAAAAGTTTCCATTGCTTTCACAGACAAGGTAGACCAACATCTCCTCCTCGTCTCTTACCCGCCCTGAGACAAGCTTAGCTCATTGGACTTTTAGATGCATATATTTCTTATTTAATTCCATGCACTTGTATTCCTTTAACTCTCTCCTTCAACCATCCATTTGACTCATTATGCATCTATAGAGCAACCTACCCACAAAAACTAGAACCTCCCCAATCATTAATGATGCAGATACTAAGTGCTCTGCCTATGCTTATTGGCATGTACAGGCGAGAATCATTAGTTTTAAACTAATTGTTAGAAATTGAGTCTTTGGTTGGCAGTCAGGTTACCCCCTCTCCAAGCAACGACCCCCACTCTAGTCAGGGTAAATCACACACAATCCAAATTATCCTCGGCCCACCCTCTGGTAGCTTGGCACTGAGCAGTCAGGCTTAACTTAGAAGGCAATGTGTAAAGTATTTGTGCAATAAATCATACAATAACACGATATAGCACCACAAAAAAACACCACACAGTGTTTAGAAAAATATATAATATTAACTGGATAAATGCAGGTCAAAACGATTCAAATGCAAAAAGTAAATGTTGAGATATCACTGTAAAAGTGACATAAAGGGCCTGATTCTAACTTTGGAGGACGGTGTTAAACCGTCCCAAAAGTGGCGGATATACCACCTACCGTATTACGAGTCCATTATATCCTATGGAACTCGTAATATGGTAGGTGGTATATCTGCCACTTTTGGGACGGTTTAACACCGTCCTCCAAAGTTAGAATCAGGCCCAAAGTGTCTTAAGTCTTTGAAAAACAAATAAATGTCTCTTAAAAACAATCAAGGTCTCTTGCAAAGTACCTGGTTTGAGTTCAAAATCTCCACAAGGGACCGCAGAGGAGGCGATGCGTGGAAAATGGGGAGGTGTGTGTCGGTTTTGTCCCTTCGCATACCGACTTACATCATTATTTTCCACGCAGGGGAAGGCTTGGCATCGATTTCTGGTGCACGGACTTGGTTCCTCTTTGGTTTGCGGGGTTTTCTGGTGCCCCGGGTACTGTGCATGGAATCCTAGGCTTGCGGTGCGAAGTCACAAGTGGTGCGTCGATCCAGTGGGTGTTGTGTGGAAATTTCTCCTGCACGGCAGGCACTACGTCGAATCCTTCTGGAAGTCTGGCTGCATCATCCCGAGTCGGCTGTGCATCGATCCGGTGGGCCGTGCGTCGAAGTTCCGGTCGCAACGCAGGCTCTGGGTCGATCTCTCCTTGCCAAGATAGGCTGGGTTATTCCGGTTCGGCGTGTGGTGAATTTCTCACCACAGGGTAGGCTGTGTGTCATTTTTAGCAGGCTGTGTGTCAAATTTTTGCCGCACAAGGAGTCCAGTTGTAGGAGTGAAGTCTTTTTGGTCCTGAGACTTCAGGGAACAGGAGGCAAGCTCTATCCAAGCCCTTGCAGAGCACTTCTCAGGACAGCCATGGAGCAGCAAGGTAGCAGGGCAACAGCAAGGCAGCAGTCCTTGTCAGAAAAGCAGTCCCAGTGAGTCCTTTTTGGCAGCCAGGCAGTTCCTCTTGGCAGGTAGAAAACCAAAGGGGTTCCCTGATTTAATCAACGTGGCTCATACAGGGAAATAACAACTGTAGAATGAGTCTAAATTGAGAGCCACAAGTATTAACATTGAATTGGTATTCCTCACCACCGTATCACTTTAGATATCAATAACAATAATTTTGCATGTCGTGTAAAAATACAACTCTCAAATCTACGAAAAAGACTAAATATCAAACTAGATAGCAGGATAAAGATTATATTAACAGAATATAATTTTATTTAATTAATTTACGAAATACGAGAGACATATAACCGAATAAAGAAAAGGCAATGACATTTCCCTAACTCAGTAATCCAACATTCACAACGAGCTAAAATATCCCTGTTTTGAAATACAAAAACCACATTTCAAATACTTTGATAATTCTAATATCATACAATTTAAACAATTGCCAAAATAAATCCAGAAAGATACATTCTATTATACAGCTTAAAAAGATTCTGATTAATACAAATCCAACAATGTTAGTACAGTAATCTTGCACTCCGATATAATAGGGATCAATGACCAAGAAAAATGATAATAATACTATAATCTCATTTGAGACATAGTAGGAACCTATAGCCTACGCGCGTTTCGGTAATCCTCTATTATTGAGGCCACCTTCATCAGGGCAGTCCCCAATGTTATGGTCAACAGCCGGACATTCTGGTACTTTCTTGTGCCAAATTCTGGATATATGTCACAAGTATACGTGATATCTAATACAAAGAAAACACATATATAAATAGAACTTATAGACCGGGAATTTCTGGTTATTAGCTTTTTAATTTTTAATCTACGTATTTATAAATAAAGACCCATTGTCAGTCTTTACTTGTTGAATGCTGACACTTGATGTGATAAAATACAGCAACAGAATACAACCATGCGTGGATGAGACCAGTCTCAAGAGAGAGTGATACTAAGGGAAGAATTACTAGCATGCAATTTAAAAGAATATTTATAAGATGAACGAGTATAAACATTAAGAACCAAGAATAAGGCTAGTTGGTAGATGGTGAACAAAGTAAATAGTTACTGAGTGAAGAAACCAAAACCCAAAATTGGTTTCTCTTCTTTATTCGAAGCTTGGAAAATGTACACTCATGCGTTCCGTGAAGTTAATAATGACAGAACATTATTTTTTTATGGTACATGTTACAGAAATCTGGTAAAAGTTTCAGTATGAAGGTGTTTCATTTTCAAATATACAAGAGAAGATGTCCTTTGCTGTCAATAAGAGTTTATATTTCTAATAAGAAAAAAGACTTCAATCAATACTAGAAAATCTAAAACCAGAAAACTAGAGAAGCTGTACTAAGCTGCAACTGGTTGCGGATCTTACGCCAATTAAAATGAAAAGAATTTCATTTATGGAAGAAACTAGTAATCACCTGGGATCCAAATGAAAAATGCTGGAAAGGAGGTTCTATTACGGAATCTTCTAATTGGGCTCATATTGAGTTCGTAATGATCTTTACAGGAGGACAAAAACACAGGAACAGATAGAGGGACTAGTTAGAAATTAAGCTGAATTGGACTAACTGGACTCAAGTTAGCCTATTGCAAAAGAGGATCCTCGTATTGCAAACTGGTTACAAGAAGTATATCCAATCAACTTACCTGAATGCTGCAAGGGTGGGCGTACGATCCCTAGTGCAGCCGCCCGACTTGTGGACTCCATTTTATACTAGTAGTTCGATTAACAGGACTATAGGAGTACACTAGACTGGGCGCGGAGGTATAATCACGAGCCACAATTGCTGTCACCATGTTGGGAGGATCTAAGTTTATATGCTCAGCTTTAAGATTATGATAACACGCGCTGCAATTACAGTCGCCATATTGTAAGGGCCAATGAAGAAGAAGTCGGCTTTTAAATTGGAATAACTTGATCTAAAAGTACGTGATTTTAATTTACTCTATGTTCTTATTCTTACGCTCTACGTGTAAGGCAGCATTAACGCTAAATATTAATTACTGTCAACTTCAAACAATGGCCTGAATATTCCAGTATGGTTTGTTTGGTTAATTTAACGTGCCTGATAAAAGCTGGCAAAGACAGAGGAAGGTCTCTCCCATTGGATTCAAAATTAGTGAGAAAGTCTCATAATCTGATAGGGGAACCTCACAGGGTTCTCTCACTCATTTCGGGGAAGAAAGGCTACATGAGCACAGAGGCAGCCATCTTGTAAAAGGCTCTCTCCAATCAGAGACTCCTTAGAAGGATGAAAGAAGAAAAGGGGCTGCAGAGAGAAGTTTATGGGATAAGAGTAACCTCGGTAGAGAGGAACAGAAACAGAGGAAGTTGTAAAAATATGGGCATAGCTACAGATGGACTAAAATGTGAAATATAGATCGAATTACATGATAGCATTTTCCCATGGGATATATTCATTCAAACCTCTGACACATGTGTCCAAAACAAAAATCCAATAGACCTCACGTTTCCTCCTAATTTTGTTCTCCACAGTGGGGCCTGATTTCTTGATCTTTTCTAGTATTGTCCATGTTAGATCTTCTACTTTATGTCCATGTTGTTTCCAATGTTGGACTAAAGGAGCACCTTCCTTACCATTGCGTATGTTAGACATATGTTCAAGGATTCTTATCCGGACTTCTCTCCCTGTTTCGCCAACGTAGACCAATGGATAAGGACAACAAATCAGATAGACATAGTTAGTTGTTCTGCAATTGGTCATATCTGTAAGATTATAGTTTTTTTGTTTCCATTGGAAGGAATCTCCCACTATGGCTCCAGGGCAAGCCTTACAGCTGCCACATTTGTGGTTGCCTTTGATAGGTTGGTTTCCACAGATAGATTTCTGGCAGAAGCTTTCCTTTTTAGGCAAACAAGCTATGACCAATTTGTTAGAAATATTTTGATTTTTCCGAAAGGCTAGGAGCGGACCGTCCAGTGATATCTGATTAGGGTTACTATTGAGGATGCCCCAATTAGACAGGATTATTTTTCAGATATTTTCATTTAGATTGGAATGTTGTACTACACATACCATCTGAGATTTGGGATTTTTGTTCTGTCTATCAAAAATACTGGCCCTATTATAATATTTGGCTCTTTTGTAGGAATCCTTAATGAGTTTTTTAGGGTATCCTCGTAGGAGAAATTTCTGCTGCAAAAATGTCGGCATGATATTCAAAATCACGTAAACTGGTTCAGTTCCTACAGATACGTAGGAACTGACTAAAGGGTATTCCATGTTTTTGATTAGTCGGGTGAAAACTGTCAAAATGAAGTATGGTATTTTTGGCAGTAGGTTTGATATACAAAGACATCTCTAGTTGGAAATTATTGTGACCAATCCAAATATCAAGGAACTCTACCTTTTCTCGACTAGTATGGATGGTAAATCTTAGATTAGGATCACATACATTAATCCACTCACTAAATTCTTTAAGGAGTTCCTCATGTCCAGTCCAAATAAAAAAGGTGTTGTCTTTGTATCGTGACCAGAGATGAATATTCTCAAAGAAGGGCGCAATTTCATTGTAGATATGGATTTCTTCTAAGGAGCCTACATAGATATTGGCTAAACTAGGGGCACAGGCGGCACCCATGCTGACTCATTTCTTTTGTTGGTACAGTTGTCCGTCAAATTAGAAAAAGTTATCTTGTAGAACAATATTTAAACACTGTAAGACAAATAAAAAATGATCTGTCATACCTTCTTTTTCAAATAGACAGACAACAGCATGCCACGCTTCTCTCTGTGGGATATTCGTATATAATGTTTCAATATCCATGGTTACTAGGATCTGAGTAGCAGGGTTGAAAGAAGTACCTTCCAATTTAGAGATAATATGTCCTGTGTCTCGAATATATGCCGGAAGGTTAGCCACTCTAGGCTTCAAAAACTTCTTTACATATTTCGACAGTTGTTCTGTCAATGACCCTATAGTAGAGACAATAGGTCGCAACAGAGGATCTTCTTTATTTTTATGGACTTTAGGTACTCCATAGAACACTGGAGTCCTAACCTTCTGAGGATTCAAATATTGGAATTCTTGTTGGCAAATTAACCCTTTGCTTAATGCCTCATTGCTTATTTTTAGTACTTCTTGTTTCACTCGTTCCTGCCAGCTGTTCTTGTCTCTTTGGTAGTATTCGGGTTCATTTAACATTGTCTGCATTTTAGATTGATATGTTTCTGTATCTATCAGGACTATGCCACCCCCTTTATCGCAAGGTTTAACCGTAGTGTGTTTATCCTTTTGTAATTTTTTGAGAGCCTGTTGGTCACATATGCTCAAATTATAATGGGGTTTAGGGATAAATTTCAACATAGTTTTAATCTTCTCCAAGACAATGCTTTCAAAGATCTTAACTTCAGGTCCTACCATATCTAAGTGAGGTGTAAAAGTGGAAGCCGGTTTTAGACCCGATAAATTCATCTCTCTGCTGTCAATTCTGTCTTCAAAAAATCTCTTGAGTCTAATACGCCAAAAAAAAGCATGAAGGTCTGACAACAATCCAAACTAATTGATGGAAGTACTTGGAATAAATGACAGGCCTTTCTGAAGTAAATACTCTGTATCCATATCAAATGGGGTAGACCTAAGGTTGAAAACTGGTACAGCCTTTAGTCCCTCCCATATTGTTGTCTCCGCGTTTGTAGTACATGTGGTTGGTTGTCCACATTCTGGAATCTCCGCTTCTGATAGATTCTGAATCTCGTTCTGTGTCTTCCTCCCCTAGATAAAAAATTATTAGAATGACTGGGGCCTTCATTGTGGCCTGACCTGTTACCATATTGATCAAACTGGTTGAAATTGCCTTCACCTTCAGACTCAGAAGTGTTGGAGAATGTAAGCATTTTTTTATTAGTCCAGAACTGCCGATCCTGTTCTGGCACATTCTGCTGTTGATTTTGATAGTATTTTTCCGATAAGTAAGGATAGGCCCGTTCTTTAGAAAACCACCTAATATCCTTCCTTAGCTTGTCTGTCTTTCTTTTGATAAGGTATAGGTTAAAAGACTCTAGTTCTTGATTAATAGCTTCTATTTGTTTCTTGGCTTCCTGAAGCGAATCTTGTGTTTTTAATTCATCCTCTAGTGCTTAAATTTCCTTCATGAGTACTTCCATCAGTTCTCTCGCTGTCTCTACTATAAGAATCATCCAATCTCGAGAGCCACGATTGGAGATTAGAGACCATTTTTCTAGGAATTGTCTAATCTCAACAAACAGGCCTGGTATATTTGTTACTCGAAGGCCTGATGGAATAACTCCTGCTCTCAGAAATTCTAGAATAAAATCAGCATGCAATTTGGTACGCTTCACTTTTTTCCTCAATTCCAATAATTTGTACCATCCTTCTTTGGGTTGGTTCACAGCGAGGGGTGTCCCAATTCCCAATTTGGGTTGTTCTAAAAGTTTAGTTAAATCATCTTCACTAAACCCAAATGTTTTGATAGTGTCCATATCAAACCAAAGTTTAACGCAGTGGAAGCAACCACTGCAACAACGGCTTAAGAAAATGGAAAATATCAATACCGTATTAGCAGCAAAAGACTAGATACCTCCACTGTGTGCCACTCAAAGAAGATATATGTGTACTGGTCCCATACAAATGGTATATGACTAGCTAACTTATTCCCGGTCTAGAACAAGCTCATGTAAAAGATAGACAAAAGGCACAACAATATAGGACATACAAAAAGTTACATGTAAAAATAGCAAAAATACCCCAACGACAAACGTGTCGTAACCGTAGGTAGAAAACCAAAGGGTTTCCCTGATTTAATCAACGTGGCTCATACAGGGAAATAATAACTGTAGAATGTGTCTAAATTGAGAGCCACAAGAATTAACATTGAATTGGTATTCCTCAGCACCGTGTCACTATAGATATCAATAACAATAATTTTGGATGTCGTGTAAAAATACAACTCTTGAATGTACGACTAGGACTAAATATCAAACTAGATAGCAGGATAAAGATTATAGTATTACTATCATTTTTCTTGGTCATTGATCCCTATTATATCGGAGTGCAAGATTACTGTACTAACATTGTTGGATTTCTATTAATCAAAATCTTTTTAAGCTGTATAATAGAATGTATCTTTCTGGATTTATTATGGCAATTATTTAAATTGTATGATATTAAAATTATCAAAGTATTTGAATTGTGGTTTTTGTATTTCAAAACATGGATAATTTAGCTCGTTGTGAATGTGGGATGACTGAGTTAGGTAAATGTTATTGTCTTTTTTGTTTTCGGTTATATGTCTCTAGTATTTTGTAAATGAATTAAATAAAATTATATATTGTTGATATAATCTTTATCCTGCTATCTAGTTTGATATTTAGTCCTAGTCGTACATTTGAGAGTTGCATTTTTACACAACATACAAAATTATTATTATTGATATCTATAGTGATACGGTGCTGAGGAATACCAATACAGTGTTAATTCTTGTGGCTCTCAATTTAGACTCATTCTACAGTTCCTCTTGGCAGGTCTGGTTCGGGGATTCTCCACCAGCAGGTTTCTTGTCCAGAAGTGCCTGTGAGGTAGAGTGTCTACCCCAAGAAGTGTCTAAAGTCTGTGGTTTTGCGTCCTCTTCTTATACCCATTTTGGCTTTTGAAGTAGGCTTACTTCAAAGAAAAATCTCACTTGTTTGTGAAATCCTGCCTTCCCAGGCAAGGCCTCAGACACAGACCAGGGGGTTGGAGTCTGCATTGTGTGAGGGCAGGCACACCCCTTTCAGGAGTGAGTGACCACTCCTCCCCTCCCTCTTAGCACAGATGGCTCATCAGAATATGCAGGCTACACCCCAGCCCCCTTTGTGTCACTGTCTGGATAGAGGTGCAAACAGCCCAACTGTCAAACTAACCCAGACAGGGAATCCATAAACAGGCAGAGTCACAAAAATGGTTCAAGCAAGACAATGCCCACTTTCTAAAAGTGGCATTTTCAAACACACAATCTCAAAATCAACTTTACTAAAAGATGTATTTTTAAATTGTGAGTTCAAAGTTCCCAAACTCCATGTCTATCTGCTCCCAGAGGGAAGCTACGCTTTAATCATGTTTAAAGGCAGCCCCCAGGTAAACCTATGAGAGAGATAGGCCTTGCAACAGTGAAAAACGAATTTGGAAGTATTTTACTGTCAGGACATATAAAACACATTAGTATATTTCCTACTTTAACCATACACTGCACCCTGCCCAAGGGGCTACCTACGGCCTACCTTAGGGGTGTCTTACATGTAGGAAAAGGAAAGGGTTAGGCCTGGCATGTGGGTACACTTGCCAAATCGAATTTACAGTTTAAAACTGCATACACAGACACTGCAGTGGCAGGTCTGAGACATGATTACAGGGCTACTCATGTGGGTGGCACAACCAGTGCTGCAGGCCCACAAGTAGCATTTGATTTACAAGCCCTGGGCACCTCTAGTGCACTTTACTAGGGACTTACTAGTAAATCAAATATGCTAAGCATGGACAAATCAATTACCAGTACAATTTACACAGAGAACTTATGCACTTTAGCACTGGTTAGCAGTGGTAAAGTGCTCAGAGTTCAAAAGCCAACAAAAACAGGTCAGGAAAAATAGGAGGAAGAAGCCAAAAAGTTTGGGGATGACCATGTAAAAAGGGCCAGGTCCAACATGACCGAGGGCCAGGTCCAACACTAATCATGATTTGGTTATGCTGTATGTAACAGTACCTTTGACTGCACAGGTGTAAATTGTTGCAAAGATTGCCAGTCAGATGCATACGACTGGTTTGTTCCATACACTCCGTTTCCGGACATCTGCACACCAAAGGATTTGACATTAATGTGTACTCCTCAATACATAGAATTGTAGATGGGTTAAAGTGAATTACGATGATGATGTTTCGCTCTTGTTGTCTAATTGACCGCACTTAGAACCTTGAGGTGAAAAACATTCCTGTAATTCACTTTTTACCGAACTAAAATGTTATCTATTACAGAAATGATCTGTCCCTGACTTTAACTACTATGCAGGAGCAGAGGATATTGGGAGAGCTATACATAACATGTCCTCTCCACCCTGGAGCAAATGTGAAAAATAAATATCTTATTTGTTATTCTTAAACAAACCCACTACTTTCCCAGCCTGCCTTCGCCCTTCTACAGCTGTGCTTTCTGCTTTCAATCAAAGCAGACAAGCAGAGCTGTGCTGACAGGTTGTCAGAAAGCCCTGTCACCTGGCCTGGAAGGCATTTTGTAAAAACACAACAGTTGATACTCAGTATTGTTATCAACATTTGTGATGTCATAGCAAGGTGTAATGACTTTCAGAAATTGGTATAAATAATAGAGGATCTCTATGAGAGCCATACATATCAGTACAATTATATGATCTCAATCGAAATCCATGACGGTGACACACACCTCTATCTGACAAGTTCTGGCTCACCCATATTCTCCAACTTGACCAGAGCTGAGAGGACACCAATCAGGTGGTTAGTAACAATAAACAAGAATATTAAATAAATAAATTACTGAGAACTCCCAGCATTTTTAGGGTAAATAGTTCATCTAATAATATACATTTTTCTGAGAAAGCATCTTGCCAAATTAGATACAGGACCAAAGGATTGGCAGACAGCGTATTCCTCCACAAAAATACCTTCTCACCAAACTCTTTTAGACAATGTTTTTATGTAACAATGATTTTTCCATGTAGTGCTTTAAATAAATTTTTATGCATCTAGTTGCAGTAAATGTCAGGTAATGGTACCACTATCCAATTCAATGATATTCGATTTTTGACCTAGGAAGTTCGAAACGTTAGGTTGGAAATTGGACAGGACCATCATTCCACACCAGATGTCCCTACCTAGTGCTTACGTCTCAGAGCAATCTAGCAGCTTTCAGTTTATGACAACTGCTTAAACTATACCATAGTTGATCACCTTGTACCTCCAACTTATTCTTTTGTTTAGTATATTTTTTCATTTTGTCAGGTTGAACAACATAATATATTCTAGAACGAACTCCAGTTTGGGTCACATTATTTTAACCAGAAATATGCCTTATTGTCATTATGTCTCAAGTATCCACTAGGTCTGCCTATTACAACGTTACTGTCGTATTCAGGGGATACAAGTATCTAAGTCTCAGAAATGACCAAGTCCTCCGGAAGTCGGGTGCCTCATTTTCTCCTTGGCCAGATCCAGTTCTCTCTTAGGCGAGACATGACTGAAAAAAGATTTTTTAATGTACTCGTCCTAAAATAGACTTCATCTCGCTAGAAAAGAACAAAAAAAGTGTTTTGTCAAACTACAACCGTACCTGTGTGAATCATCTGAGGTCTGCACCTGTCTGATGCAAATGCTGACGGTGTCTGATAAATCTTTTCGGGCTGGCAATTACTTCCCACATGATCGCCCCCAAAACAATTAGGAGTCATTTTGTCAGGGGTTCAGCTTGGTCGGTAAAATTGGTGGGGGTTGTGTGTTTTATATTTTTTGACAATCGCGCAGGCATTTAACGGGTAAGCGGGGTACTTGGCAGGGAGCCAAGGGGAAGTTGAAAGAGAGAGGAATGCAGATTAATTAGCAGGAGTACTAAGGCCCATATTTATACTTTTTTAGCGCCGCATTTGCGTCGTTTTTTGATGCATTATCGGCACAAACTTACAAAATACATTTGCATTTTGTGAGGTTGCGCCGATTGTGCGTCAAAAAACGACACCAATGCAGTGCTAAAAAAAAGTATAAATATGGGCCTAAGTGAGGGAAAACATAATTTGTTAAACTATCAATATTTTTGAGGATTTTAAAAACTGAGAGGGAGAGAGTGTGTATGCGTTTATGTCTGAATGTATGCAAAAAACATCCTGGTGAAATCCGGCAGACATCTCACTAGACCCACTGTACCCAACTACTTATTAGAAGATACATTAATTAGGGGGTTGTATTTTGTTCTGTCAGGTATTTGGAGATCACATCACAAAATATTTTTCTATTTTTCGTGTTCTTTGTTGTTCTCAAACACAAATGGTGTTTTGTTAAGGTATGCAAAAGCAACACTATAAGAAATGACATTAGATGACTCCCAGAGACGAGCAGCACTGGCACAAAGGACCATCCAATAAAGCTCCTAGTAGGACTCAGGAGCGGTTGCGTCTTGTTGTGTTCCACAAAGAGGATGGACATACAGGCCGTGCTTTAAATGGGCTGATGCTGTCGGGTACTGAGAACCTGCACTTCTTCATTTTGAGAGGAAAAGTACCTGCACTTCTTCATTTTGAGAGGGAGAGTACATGCACTTCTTCATTTTGAGAGAGAGAGTACCTGCACTTCTCAGCAGAGATGCAATACTTTCAGTTGGAGAGTATCACCACTTCTCACAAGCAAGCAGGCACTCTAGTATTGGGTACTTGCTCTTTTATTTTTCCTTTGTAAGCACTGCATAGAGGGGTCCACTTTGCATTGTGCTCGCGGGCCTTTTTTTTTAAAGAATATGGTAAATGGATGCTACATTGTTTGTTGCACTGTGACAAGCCAGGCCTGAGCAAAGCTTTAATAAATAAACCCATCCAGTCTCCCCCCAATCAACCTGTTTGACTGCCTCCTTCAAGTGTACAAGCTAAATGGCATGTTTGTGAACAGGGAGCCAATGAATGTCTTTGAGGTGCGAAGATATTTGGGTGTGAAGTGGGAGGTTGAATGTGAGCCAACTTTTTGCTGGAGTGTGAGGCAGTGTGCTCACTTTTTTTTGCACTGTGTCGAATGACGGCTCCCTTGAGCTAACGGGCTGACGAGCCTTGGTGAGGCACCTGCGCACCAGAGTGGTACATAAACCTGAGAAGACGTTTGGTGGCATTTCAAGCAACCCCACAAAATATGCTGCTCTCTGCTGATGACGGGCGAAACCCAAAAACACGTGTCCAGAGATACACAGCACTTGCTGCACCTACTAAGGTGAAAGACTTTGATTACTTTTGTTAATGTGAAACGAATCTGACTGCATTTACCAAGATGCATTGGGGCCAACTTTTTGCTGGAGTGTGAGGCAGTGTGCTCCCTTTTTTTTGCACTGTGTCGAATGACGGCTCCCTTGAGCTAACGGGCTGACGAGCCTTGGTGAGGCACCTGCGCACCAGAGTGGTACATAAACCTGAGAAGACGTTTGGTGGCATTTCAAGCAACCCCACAAAATATGCTGCTCTCTGCTGATGACGGGCGAAACCCAGAAACACGTGTCCAGAGATACACAGCACTTGCTGCACCTACTAAGGTGAAAGACTTTGATTACTTTTGATAATGTGAAATGAATCTGACTGCATTTACCAAGATGCATTGGGGCCAACTTTTTGCTGGAGTGTGAGGCAGTGTGCTCCCTTTTTTTTTTTGCTTTGTCGTGGGTGACCTCAAGTCTCTTGGGGTCAGATTTAAGTGCCCCTTGGGCCATAATATTACCACATTAGTCTATTTTTTTTACTCTAATATGGCGATATTATGGCAAAAACGCTGCGCCAGATTTACAAAGTTGTGCAATGCATGCATTGCGCCACTTTGTATCCCCTTGCACCACACTATGCCTGAGCCAGGTATAATGTATGCAAGGAGCGTGTTCCTCCGTTAGGGGGCCTGAAAAAATTGCATAATTTTTTTCGGCATTTTTAACACCTGCTCAGAGAAGGCAATAAAATGGTTACAGTGGGCCCCTATGTACTGTTCAGGGTTTGCGTCCAAACTTTGGCGCTAACCCTACATAGTGGCAGTAGTGGGTCGCTAAGGGGTGCAAGGAAAGTGGCACTGTATTGGGTGAAGCGCCACTTTTCTTAAATCTGCCCCTTGGTGCGTTGTACGTGTTCCAAATACTATGTGCACATTCTGTACAGTCCACTCAGGGTATGGTATAAACCTTATTACAGAGCACTCTACTCACAATGAATTTGCTCAAAACGCGTAAATTATTAGGGGCCTTACATGCGCCATTGTGAAGCATCAATGAAGAGCTAAGCGCTTTTTTTGTGCGCATGCGGTGGGCACAACGTGAATTCATTTAATCCGATGTTCTTTTCATGTATGGCTTAATTTACACACAGTATCACTGTAGGGCTCATAAGCAGTGCTTAATTTGTAAATAAAAAGGTGCCGGTGCCCAAAGCCCTCTTCTTAAACACGCGCTGTTGCAATTAAATGTGTGAACATGGAATACTGAGGAATCATGAAGCCATCTCGAGCCTCTTCAATCCACATCAAGCCACTCCCTGCCCATTCAGCTCACTCTTTTAGCTTTCTACTTTCTCCCTTTATGACGCTTTTTCGTTTTTCCCCTCCTCCGTCTTTCCCATATGTGTCTTTTGCTCGCAGCACATGCTTGAGGCAGAAGAATAGGCCCCGGCCCTAAGAAATAAGTGCTGGTGCTCAGCACCGGAAATAACAAGCACAAATTAAGCACTGCTCATAAGCCGTGTGCAGGGTTTGCTTCTGTTGTACAAAATAAAGGACTAATTCGAGGAACTATTAGTTTAAATGAATTACACACTTCAAGAGAACAAAAGCAAGCACTTGGTTTCGCGCTCAGCCATCGTGATACACTCAGGATTTTATTTCTCGTTAAAATTTATATGAATTCTATTGAAAGTAAACGACAGAAAACCTGAGTGGATTTAGATGTCTGGCCAGCCTTTACTTCAGACATCACTTAGTATTAGCCACGACTAACAGACATTGCCCTTCAGAACACACACCAACCTACGACCCTGGTGTAGGGACACAAAGACCATAGTGTAAACAAAATAGTAAACAGGGCTCTAAAAAGCATGCTTACCTTCTGGACTCACCCACCTTTCGTTTTTGCCTTTCAAAAAACATTTCAGCCTCAAACTGGAGGCTTTTGAGCAGCCATGTGTTAAACCATGTGATGTCTTAGAGCACTAAAGGTTGTGTGATGTCACATCTGCTACCTTGGCCTTATGCCAAACTGAAATCCACGATAAAAGCTACCAAGTTGACATGAAGTTAAGATGAGATGCTTTATTTTCCACAGTGCGATAATTACATTTGTCACAAAAAGAGTATACTTTGCTCAATGTCCAAATTGTAGGGACCTCAAAGATAGGAATCAATAACAGAGAAATTGTCAAAGCCCTAAGATACCAAGAGACTGTAGTGCTTGGCGAGGGCTCATGTATAACCTGAAGTCATGGGTTTGCATAGTTAGCTTCTGACCCTACAAGTTCATGTCAAAGCTGCAGGTGTGCCCAGGCTTATCTGTTTAGTGATAGTAACTGATAAGCAGACGCATCCTCAAGGCCGATGAACCTTTTGACTCGTTTAAGATGATCATACCCTAAATAGCACATAAAAGTCATCAATATTAAATAATACAAATCATTAGAGAGTCAGTAAAGAGCACACCATGACCCATTTGGCCATGAATAACCACAGCTTTGATATCAATTAACATGTTTTTTTCCCTATAATAACAAACTAAGATCACTTAAATTAGTCTCAAAACCAAATGGGGCAAACAGAGAAACAACACAGGCTGACCAACTCGCATAAAGAATCACAATTTAAGCAAAGCAACTAAAACAATGCCCTCAGTAGTGAAAACACAAATTATTAGCAACAATATTTGGGAAAGAGTAATAACGTACATTTGTTCAGCAATAGAATGACATCAATTCATACGTAATGAGGAAAAACCTCACTATCTCCAGATTAGCATCAGCATGTTGGGCTTCATGCAAAGGTTTAGTAACACAAATTTTGAAAATATCTAGCCATGGCGCTATCAAAAAGCAACTATTGGTACCTGGAAAACAAAAGACAAATCAACGATGCACAGTTTATTTATATTATCTATCCTTATGTATCTGGAAAACAGCTTAAGCTTCTTCAGGAGGACATCAGCATCAGGACAAGGGGCAGGGAAAGGGAACGGTTCAGTATTTGGATAATAAGTTCTCTAAACCATCAAATCATTAGTTCAGCAGTGGGTAGGCAATGTAAACTCGGAAAATAATAAAGTACCAGACTGTCAATAGACATCCTGGAAAGAGTCAAAGTGACAAATCAGCAAGAGAGAAAACATCGCAGGACAAAAAGAAAATGGGCACCCCACTCTCCGTATCTCAACGTTAAATCAAACTATCACACATTTGCTATTGGTCAGAAACATTTTGGGATGAAGATTGTCGGATTACAGATTTTCTACATATCAGAAAAATATGCTAGACAAGCATCTGCACATCAATGATTGGTTCTTCTCCGTTTGCGTACATCCAGTCGATACAATAAGAATCAACTTGGTGAACCTTCCGTTCATTATCAGAGATTTCATTGTCCTTCTCCATTTCCAAATACGCTTCGAATCAACAGTTACAGTGATGTAGAAACATTCTCAGCTTATACAACATTTCCTCGAAAGAAATGCATTTTGTCCATACAAGCTCTGAACAAGTTTGAGATTCAGACAAAGAACTTGTTATACAGCAGATATAAGATCATTCTACTAATGCAACAACTTGCAATGCTTTGGCAGATTCCCAACTTGACCATGGCCTTGTTAAAACCTGAGGCCTTTCAGTTAGCTTAAGCAAAATTCATAATATTTATCTGTGAATATGACATAGTAATAAATTTTCAAGCATACATAACCTCTTAATTCATATTAATACATTATTAGTTAACATCCCCATACACAATGGTGGCCAATCAAGTAGGCACCTTATGAGTTGCACATTATTTTCTATGCTAATTACATCTTATATGCTGAGTCAACTATAGGGATATATGTAAAAATTATTGAACGTTAATTTCAGCTCTTACAAGATCACTGAGGTGTGCTGCAGAGGTTGCAGCGGTGCCCGTCCACTCTAAACAGCAATGCTGAGTGTTCCTTTCACTCCTAAGGTGATGAGTGCTCCAGTCCAACATAAGGGCTTCTGTCCAGCATCCAATGATGAGGGTTCCTGTTCAGCCTGCATTTCTGAAGGGCCCTAGCCTGTGGTCCTTCTATTCAGCTCTGAGGGCTCCTGCACAAGATGCTGAAGGCCTCTTGCCCCTCAAGATGAGTGCCTGTCAGGCTGAGCAAAGGTCAGCCTGATAGATACTCCTCATTTTAGGCATGCGCCATTTGCACAGGCTCCTGGTTGCTTAGCTGAACTTTGCTGGGCTGAACAAGTCACAACCCTGTGGGCGTGACCTCTTCTGCCTAGCAAAGGTGCCTCCAGGCCCTTTCCCTCATGATGAGGGGGAATGTCACTGATTGCTTTGTACCTGGGCGCTTCAGTATTGAGCCATGAGGCAGCGCTGAAGGTAAATGTGTGTGTTTGTTTTTCTAAACAAATGTTTAGTGCATGTGTGTGTGAGTGTATATTTGAATATTTGATGAGTGTTGTGAATGGATGCGGGTGTATATGAATGAATGAATGTGAGTGTGAATGTGTGTTCCGCTGCCCCGCTCCCTCCTAAAATTACCGTCCGCCACTGGTTTTGATTAGGCATGAGTTGTATATGTTTTGATAGGGCAGAAGTTGCTCTTCACACAGCTGTCACAATTTTGTTTATTTATCCAGATGGCTGAGCTTGAACTTTCAGAGGCACATACAAGAAAGTTATTAAAGTGTCTCCGATAACTCGATAATTTGTGTTGTTTGTCTCTGGCAGCAGAATGGGTAGAAGGAGGGTAGGGATTAAACTACATGGATTTTTAGGTCTGGCTTGACAGCGCAACTGTCTGACCATTTAAACTACACCAATATTATTCTACAGTCCTTTGCTTCCACCCAAATACATATCCAATCCCATGCTATTGATTCGTAATGCTTCACATTATCATACAGCATTCCTTTAATGCCAGACCTAATGGCATTACCGGTGCTTATGTATAGCTGCTATTCCAGTGAAACAGCCGTAAACTTACCAGAAAGCATCACCTTAAATGTTAGTCTGTAAGCAGAGCTTAATTTGTAAATAAAAATGTGCCGGTGCCCAAAGTCCTCCTCCTAAACACACGGCTGCTGCACATAAAAGTGCAAACACGGAATACTGAGGCAGTGTAATCCTGAAGCCATGACCAGCCTCTTCAATCCATTACAGCCACTCCCTTCCCTGCAGCTCACTCTTGTAGCTTTCTGCTTTCTACCTTTGTGACGCCTTTTCGTTTTTCTCTTCCTCCGTCTTTCCCATATGTGTCTTTTGCTCACAATGAATGCTTCAGGCAGAAAAATAAGTGCCCGAAAATAAGCGCTGGTGCCACGCACCTGAAACAACAAGCATAAAATATGCGCTGTAAGTAAAGATAATATTGGTAATACTTTTGCAGTTTGAAATTTCAGGCACACTTGCGTATGAAACAGTTGACTGCTGGATGGGTTAATCAATTTATTTTGTCAGTTAATGAGTGAGAACAATAGAGAGTACCACTGCATCCTGTATGGATTAAACCGTCAAAGCAAAAAAACACACGTCTGTAGATAAAAACCTTGGGGGTAAAGCCTGACATGTAGTTGTAAAAGGAGTGTCGATGAAGGGTGGATGTTTTTACGGCCAGAGCTGCTAGCTTTGGAACCGGGGAACCCGGCTCGAGTCTCGGCGCTGACTCTACCTCCTGTGATTCTGAGCAAATCATTTATTCTTTCCGTGTTTAAAAAATAACATTAAATGAATGTAACCTTGTCTACTGTAACTGGTGCTCATGTAAAGCGCTCTATTACCTTTCGGTGAACAAAGTTTGAACAGTGGTCTCATCGTGTAGAGATAATCTGCATCCTGTGCTTTCTCCTGTCTGTAAAGTGCTGATCGTAATGTAGCCATTGTTTATTCCTCCTTTTAAATAAACTTAACATATCATTAAAAACGCATATGGAGAAAAAGAATATAACGAAAAACATTTTTCCCCGAGAAATATACAATCCCTTTACCCATAAGAGTATAAACTGCAGAAACATCATTTGAGAAAGACTGAAACCGTCGCCTAATTTCACATGCAACCGCAAATCTACACTCTGCCGAAAGTGTTTAAATTATTGACTGAGACAGATGTTCTTTGTGGCAACTGCAAAGATAACATTGAACAGACAGTCAGTGTGCATCTTTAAACCTTCTGCATGTTAATTACCTCCACTAAACCTTCTAATAACAAAACACATCCGACAAGTGCAAAGGACCCTTTACTTACTAGACAAGCGAACAACAGAAACCATAAAACACCTAACATTTGTGTTTTGATACAGACTGAAAAAGGGAATACAACTGAAGTGAAACATATGTGGCCATACGTGTGTCTATTCCTGTAAGAAATTATCAGATACAAATATAAGGTCAAGATCAAGAGGTCCCACGGCTTATTATGGCGCCCGCTTACCCAAAAGAGACAGAAAGGAGAATTATCTAGGATTGCCCAGCTGCTTCTCTCCATCCATCTCCATGTCACAATAGTCACCGTGGGTCTGATTCACAGGTAAACATACACTTTGTGTACGTTTCCGTTTGTTTGCAATTCACAAAGTTATTTTACGAGTAGTGTCTTGAAGACTGGGAGTCTGCACACATAAAAAGATAGGACAGTCCTATAATTTCATGTGCGGAAACTCCGCATTCATCAGATACGACTCGTAAAAGTCCTTTGTCAACACCAAACAAACATAAACTTGCACAAAGTGTAAGTTCACCTTTGTGAATCAGCCTTGAAGGACTTACCACCATTAGGTGATGTGCTCAGATTCTAATTAGTCACACATTCAATTAGTTGAAAGGAATTGATGTCTTTCATGACAGGAGCCACTCTATATTGTCGAACTCAAACTCCTCCTTGTCTCGCAGAATTAGCTCCATCTTACTCTGTTCCTGTTTGGCCAAGAGCAGACTATTTTTCTTTATATTAAAAGCACATTAAGTTCTGTTGAATTTTTCAGTTATGGTCAATGCACTCAAAAATGTCATTCATCACTATCAATCTGTCATCATCAACAGGAGTCAACATTCGATCGTCTTTGTGCAATGTCTTCAGTACCACCTCTCATTTTGTCTTTGGCAAGATCAGCCACAGAAAGGTAGGTATAGTGAAACATTTAGGCATAGGATTCCCAAAAGCATGGCCAGTTTGAGCCAGTTCTTCAGCAGATAAAAATAGTTGCTGGTCTCCAATCAGAAAGGACTTTCCAATCTTGGTTTGTTGAGTCTTTAAATCTGGCACCCAAATGTACTAAAGTTTAGTAAAGGCACTCATGAGACAGAAAGCAACACAAAGTGACTAGAATAATGGTGTTGATCAACTTTACTGTAAGATGTTACAACAGTGATAAAATACTTTTTCTTTGAATAAGCTTATGGCTAAAAGACACCCAAGAAAAACATGTGTAGTGTAGAATGTGCAATAAAACAATGTTCAGAAAACACTTCTGGTCCGATTTAAAGTTTGATGGACAGGACAGCTGACAAAAAACCTGACATAAAACCTATAATGCACTGAAAATTGTAAAACAAAACAATTAACAAAGTAATAAGTCCGATGTTTAATATTTGTAAATATTAAAAATATGAAAATTAATCAAAACACAATGTACACATTTAGCACATGAATATGATTTAATTAATTGTAAACTGTTAATTTTTTTAATAGTATTTTGTAAAATATTACCCACCCAAAACTCCCAAAACAAACAACCCCCTACTATTAACATACTATAATTTTTAAATAAAATAAATAGCTAAACTAAATCACAATTATTCATAAAATATTAACAAACTCACAACACTAAGCATGTAAACTATTTTATGTACCACAATCTTTTAGTGCACTACAATTTAACAATAATTTTGTTGTCAACAATAAAAAATGATGCACTTACCTTGAGTATTAATTACCACAATATTTTGTAGTTTGATAGTTTGAAAAATATTATGTGTTAGAACGATATTTTGGTCTTGATATTCACATGTCATACTTTGTGAGTACAGTCAAACTCCACCCTGACCCTTTCACATCTGGAAATGTCCAGAGATATATTACTTGCAAAGGGAAGGATTGAGTTTCCATCCACAGTTGTAAGGCAGAAGAAACAATTCTCAAATTTGGGGACGGTGTATGTGAAGAGGCTTCTATGTGAGATAAATATTTTCCACATGTTGTTAAAAGACATTTCAAAAACTGTCATAACACAAAAACAATGCTATTTCAAAAGATGTAATTGACTGACATATGCAATTATGCCTGTAGAAATGCCAATGCATAGGCATAAAAAGCAACTCACAAATATTTTTGTGAGGTATGCCTGAATTGCTTATTAATATACTTAAACAGAGAGCTAGATTAAGGGACTCACATTTCAATCAAGTGATCTGCTCATGTATTAACTTATATAAGAAGATTGCAACGCAGCTGTGGAGAAGTCAACCCCCATTTAACCTCAAGTGGTGATATCAAGAACAAAAAACCTAGGGCCTAATTACGAGTCTGGCGATCACTAGACTGCCAGACTCGCCATGGCCGTCTGGACCGCGGCTGCTGTGGTTGTCCGACTGCCACATTACGACTCTGACGGTCCAACCATCAGGGTCCTGCTTTCTCCGTCGGGATCTGTGATCTCAATGGGCCGACGACGTGTGCAGGTTGCAATCAGCCAGGGCGGCGCAGCACGCACCGCTGCCCTGCTGATTAAAACCTGGATCTCCGACAGCCTTTTCACAGCGGTTTCAGGTATAGGGGACCACCTGTCCAGCACCCTCATAATGTGCATTGTCTGCTATGCAGACAGTGCACATAACAAGGGTGTTGGTGCCCCCTGCGGGCGGCAGCTTTGCGGTCAGCCCAGCGGAAGAGTCATAATGGGGCCGGCGGTGAGGTCGCTACTAAAGTGGTGGCCACCCTGTTGGGAGTTTGGCAGACGGGTGCTCCCATTCGGCAAACTCATAATCAGGGCTCTAGTCATGCACATGTTTGGTTGGGCAAGTGAAGTTAATAAATAACCATTTGAAGAAATATTCTTCCCATGTATTTGGGGCCATGCCAACGAGTCAATTAAGTCTAAGCTACAGAAAGCAGCATGCCATTTATCAACAAGAAATACATGTAGATGGAAAACATGAACAATACATTTTACTAAAGAGAAAATAAATATTGAGATATTTCACTTTGGCCCTCATTCTGCTTGAACCTTCACACCTCCTGGTAACTTTGGCTCCCCAAAATTACTGATTGCACAGTAGTGATAAATTTGAAGGGCCAGATTTATTAAATTACAAGTCAGACACTGGGTAGTTCCAATAAAATAAGAAACTGCTAGGGGTAAATCCATGTAGCTTTCCCTGGCAATTTTACATTTCTTACTGGAATTCCACACAGAAATGTTGGCTGCTTCCATGAGCTAAAATTTCCATTTGAAAATACACTGATCTGTCTTCCGTGGAACTCACAATCCTGATGGTATTACTAATAGTACCAGCCCCACTGGAATTAAGAGGCTAGGCATAACGAGTGCCTTCGGCCGAAATTTCTTTCAAAACATAACAATGCAATGCTATGTTTCACCACGACCAATCAGCACACATTTCATGCTTGTTCGACCAAGTTAATCATCAATGATAAAACAAGATGAATCCCTTTTTAGAAAGGAACAAAACACAAATCTGAAGACAAAATATCAGAACAATCCATTAAGCCTGACCGTAAAAGTAGATGTATTGGAAAACTGGTCCTTCAGAAAAAATGTCAATAACATTTCAGCAAGCCAACTCCTGGAGGTACTCTTCCTCTGTACAAAAAGACAAATGCAGCTACAATGTGCAAGAAAGAAATTCTTATCTAAACCAAGTGGTGTTTACTCAAACTCAGGCAAATAGTTGAAAATAGATATACGCCTCAGAAATACGGTTATCTTAATTCTTGTTAGTTTATTCACTTGGGGTTTGCTTGGTTTGATTCTGCGGAAGGCGTATTTTGTAAATAGCACAGCTCTGTTTACATAATTCATTAAAGGAGCGTAAGTGCGCATGAGATCATATAAGTGTATTTTCGAAGATTGCCTAATTGATAGAAGCCACATTAAGCACAGGAAGAATTCAAACAAACATGGCTGATGCAAGATTTAAATGAAATGGGTATATATTCCTTTATTATGTTCACGTCTCACATAGCACACATTGACTAGGGAGCTTCTTGTGCTGAGCCTTTTGGACATCATGTGAGTAAAACATTCTAGTAATATACATAAGCATCATCACATTTTAGCACATCCAATTCCGTTCAAAAGCCTATCAACCTCATGGAGAGTAGCTCAACAATTTCATCTGAACAGCTAGCCCATATCCCACGGGTTATGTGATAACAGAAAGCCTAGATGTATTGTATCTCACGATTTATGTGTGTTTTTTTTTTTTTTTTTAACTGATCACGCTATCATAGATTGCAATGGTTTTAAGTAACCTAACAATAACCTTTTTATTATTATTTATAGAAAAAACCTGTGGCTTAACTCTAGTACAAAGAACAGATATGTATTATCTAAGCCCCCACTAATATGATGCATTAGTGAACATTCTATGTTCCACAGTGACTTTTCAGTTGTCAGCTCCCTATTAAATCATTTAGTGGGAAAATATACTCTGCAATGTTAAAAGGATATTATACATTCACAAAGTCTATAGGTTCTGTACTGAAATTTCAGGATCCTGAATGGTCACTGGCGTCCTCCTTCTGAAGACCCACATCCCAGTGGTTTGCCTGTTCGGCACAAATGTTGCGCCAGTAATCCAGACATCAAGTGATAAAGATTGCTAAGGGCCCTATACATGGTAAAAGGCAGATGACTGAGATTTTGTAAGTGCTGTACAATCATAAAAGAAAAGCTGGACAAATGTAGCAAAATATGTAAAAACTTTGAAGGACAAGTCCCAAACTAACAATTTTATGCTAAACGTTATATAGTCAGTAAAGTATTTAACACAATTGCTTGAAACAAAAATCTATGCCCATTCTTTCCACATCCTGGGAACCATCTGGTAGGTTTTAATGGCTTTCTGCTGGATGCCAAGTGCTGCACTCTCAAATTTCAAGTTAGTCTTGAAGTCCTGGGCCATCTCCTTCCCCAAACTCCATAAAGGAAATTTCAAGTTCAGGAGCTCCATGTACTTAAAGTAACAATGAATCTCAAGGAGTGTTACACGGTCAGGCTTGTAATGAAGGTTTTTTTCACACCTCCAGTAGAGGGACAAACTTTAATTCCAGATTTGGTTGACAACTGTTTTTGTGGAGACTTTCTACCTGTCTCCTAATATGTGTTGAATTAGGGCTGTTCGATATGCTAATTGCTATCATATATAGGCTGCGACACTGCACCCACCCAATCAGAATTGCAGCAGGTGCTGTGTCTGTGCACACCAAGAAGAGAGATCATCAGAAAATGTACTAGGAGCCAAAGGATTTGGGCTATGAGTCCCACAATATTGAATCATGGTGTTACAAATAAGAAATTATTATGGTCTTGCTTGGACCATCACTGGAAGAAATACTTTCTTTCTGTCTCAAATATAGTAAATGGTATGGCTCTTTGGTCTTCCCCTTCAACTTGTCTTGAGTTCAGTCACTCCCAGGCAGATAGTTGTTCTAATAGGTTGTTTCCAAAATGTCACACTGTGGTGCAGAAGGGTTGAAGTCTTTTTCTATGATAGGGCCTTGGGCTTTGAGGGGTAGCTACCTCCCTGAACTGGGGGATGCATTTAGCATACATACAATAGTTCACTGCTGATGTTAGATGGCTTGATGAAAAATTGCCACTCTATTCACTATGTTGGTATGTCCATTATTAACAATGCTTTTGCTTCCTAACAGAAAATCTACTTAATATATTTGAACTTGTCTGAAAACTCAATGGTGACTGTTCTATTGTGAGAGTGTGTCAGCGCGGAATTGCTGCCACCACATGTGGATATATGGCATATACTTAAAAAAAGTTCATCAAACAGTGCACCATGTAACTGGAGCATCCTTTAACCTATTCTGACTTCACTAGAAGAGACCCTATGTCATCATGCTGTGTGTGCTACCATGGTAAACACTATCCAAGACCACATCACACCATATAACTAAATACCACACTTCATCACTATATACATCACCAATGTACACCAGAGATCAATCCACAATAAACTGGACATGTGACCACATATGTTAAACCAAAACACACCATCACTACACACCCCACCTTATTCAGCCGCAATGCACCACTCTTCACATCGCTCTGTACTGTATCATTCAACAACAAACCATCACACCACACTCTAAGGCAAATTCATGAATATTGTTTTACAGATTGCTACATTTGTGATATATTACAAAATACATGTTTCTGCAAAAGGTTCTACTGGAAAATGTTGTTGTTCAACAAGGTTATATTTTTAAGTTTGCTTCAGGTTCAGCATTTACTGTCTCTCAGGATGCAGTAGTTTAATTCGCAAATGTCATCCCGCCAGAAGGTATTTGTACGCAGCTTTGCATTCTATTTTGATCAAATTAGGATTAGTTTTATATTCTGCCAATTAAGGAAGAAAATTCAATGCTAAAGACATTTATATTACTGCTAATGTGTGCTCTAATTAGCACCGAATAACAAAAGTTTGGCAGTAGCACCTTTTCCACTAACATTTTTAACAAGCTGTCAGAAAAACGGCAAGATAAGCATTAAAGTTTTATATACTTGTTCATTTTGATTAACAACTACTTTTAAAATTAATACAAGAGCTGTTTGATCAAAGACGCTTATTGCATGTGTGTTTAATGCCACAGGTCCTGTTCCTCTTCTTTGTGATAGGTATTGACAATGTGTATTTATTTTTTAGTGCTTTATGCTGATATTGCTCTGGTAAATAGATAGGGCCTCATTTACAAGTCCTTTGCGCCATCACTGCTTCATTTTCCTTGACCCATCAGTGGGGTTAGAAGTGCACTACACTGCTTCATATTTACAAACAGACACATTGGGCCCAATGCATCAGTCTGTAAACTCTTGCATCACATTATACCTGTGCCAGGTATAATGTATGCAGGGTAGGTGTTCCCATGCAAAAAAGCCACACAGAACTAACACAGTGGAATTTACAATGTTTCACTGCATCATTCTGCGACTTCACAGCATCAATATTTTACTGCCTGCTCTGAGCAGGCGTAAAATTGATGCAGAGCTTTTTCCTATGGGAGACTCCTCGAGTTGCTCCAGTTTAACACTACTCCAGCAATGCATGAGTTTAACGCCAACAGATGCATCAGAATTTCTGATGCATCTGTGAAAACGTGAGCCATGGAGCTCTGTATTGTAAATACAGTGCATCCATAGGGTTTTTGGGGATGTGCGGGAAGCACAAGAAATCCGACACATCGATGGTGATGCGTCAGATTCTTGTAAATGAGGCCCATAGTGTATTTCCCTTGTACAATTTCAAAAGATCAGATCTTGTGACTTTACAGAAGCAGTGTGCTTCTGACTTACTCATCCGAACTGTTTAATAGATGTTGTTTTCTATGCCTATCTTGTTTCCTCTGTTTGGCCTTATCCTTTGATCCCAACTTCGGCAGTGCAAACAGGATTCAAGGCATTAGGAAATTGCAAAGCCTATGGATAAGCTGCGCAGTCCTTTAGTCTGGTTTTGGCATTCTGGTTACATTTTATCACTTAATTGTCATCCGTGGTCCAGTAGGTCAGACAGCAACGCCTCTCAGGGAGAGTAGTACAGATCTGTGCCTTGACCTAGAGACATTTTCTAGTCAAAGCAGTCTCCCAATGGTATCTTCCATGACTTTTGTATGTGACAAATGTTCTCATGTACAACTTTACACAGACAAAAAAGCAAAACACATTTTGATTGCTAAGTGTAATTTTTGTGAAAACTGCTCATAATATAACAGGACCAAAGTCCTCTCTCAAAATATTATTGAGTGGTTTGATTAAGTTTTGTAACTTTGCAGCTGGTTCGCTAACCTTAAATCACTTCTGTTTAAAAAAGAACCTACTTTATGTTGAATCCTTTTTGTCACAATATTCTTGGTAAGAAGATCTGCACAAGATGCTTTGAAACCCTGCATGATATACCATGTTTTATTACGTTCTGTTATCCTATGTTATGTTATGTTATGTTATTCTCCCTACACAACACAGGACCAGAATTCCTGAACAGCACTATACAAATCAATATTACATAACATAACTCATACCTTTTCATAGGTAAGTGAATGTCTCTACCATCGGGTTAGAGATCACAAATGGTAAATTATAAGAAAATATATTACAGTATATTAAACTTGGAAAACAATATTTAAAATATTTGATTTTAAAATATTAAGTAAAATACGTTTATATATTTCATTATAATACAGAATCAATAAAATAACATATTACAGCACATTACCCTAAACATGTATTACATAATTGTTTAAAATATATGTATTTCAGTTAAAATATACATCTAAAATAATTCTTTAATATTCAAATAAACATATTAACTTTTTAAAAAGGAACATAGTAATTATTTATTAACTATATATAATTCAGATTGAACAAAATGTATATATTTATTTTAAAGGTCAAAATAGTTTTATTCCCTGCTATATTATTTCCTATGGGGTCTTATTTTAAGTTCCTGCAGACATACTTTTCTAGGGGAGTGCACTGCAGTGCTTGAAAGGGGCCATATGCTGTGCTGAACTTACTCCAAGAGTGCCCTGGAGTACAGTTATGACTGTTTTAGATATCTTTGGCTGTAGTAACATTATAAGTACAGTTTGTGAATAGCAATGATTTACTCTTGTGTGCGTGGGTGTTTTGTCATTGCATGTTCCTCCCTAAATCCCTCCCTACCTCACCAGAATACTCCCTCTCATTTAGTACTCTCCATTTTCGAACCACACAACCCCGTCCACCCCACATTTACTACTAAAACGTATTTACTATTAAAGCTACATGTGTTGAGATAGTAATTGGTGAGGAGATGGGGAGGAATGGATGTTCGCATGTAGGTTTGTAAACTGCATTTTGTAGTAAGTAGTACTACAGTTGTACTATTTTAAATACTACAAAATGCAGTTTGTGAGCTAGACTTAAAATGTTTAATCAGAGAGTAACTACAAAGATGAATGCCTTTGTTATGATAATAATTTTAAATGAGGCTCGAATTCAGTATGTCGTCCCAGGAAAAACAAAATTAAATTCCATTTAAAGGGCAGGCCATAGGATGCTTGTTGACAAAATTTAAGAAATACACAAAGTGCATACTCGGATTTCTTGCCTTAGTACTCGATAGAGAAAAAAAAATGAAATGCTGTTTAGATATGCTTACCCAGAGAACCAACAAAGCCGTATCTTTTATCCTGATAATGACAAGAAGCTGGTTAAGACAGTATAATGAATACCAGCCAGGATTGAAGTTCTTGACTACTGCTCTTGCAATGCAAAAGCTTGATGTGTTATTGCAGCAAATTCTACCTTTCTGTATGGTTACTTCAGTTGTTTTGCCTTTTTTGTGGACCCTGCTTTGCTTGTGTTAGGACTCTATGCACTGTCAAACTGTTAATCAGTGTCACAGTGTGCTCCAGGCCTAAAATGGTACTGGTGAGATTGGTTTTACCTAATTGATATATTTAACTTCTTTTAAGGTTCTAGTAGCAGCAGGGGCTCCTCCATAGAGGTTGGCTGGGCGTTGACTCACAACCTCACTCTGCCACTAATTGCTTTACATCTTACAGCTTTTACATCAAAACAAATCATTTCAAAGATCGTTTGCTTGTATGAAAATCTGTAATGTCAGGAAGATGGCAGAAGAGTGCTCCAGTAGCTGTATTGCACGTGTCAGGTGGAGGTTGTTGCAGCCCAGCCTTCAAACAGTCGCAATAAATTTCTGACATGCTGTACTAGTGTCAGACAGTGCAGCACCTCAGATATGGATATTCAGGGCTTGTCAATCATGCGCCCCGTAATCCTACCAAAAGTCCAAAAAGAGAAAAAAGGGTCTGCCTCCAACTCTATCCTAACTTCTGCTAAGGTAGAAGCATGTGGAACTGGCCTCTTTGTGCTGCCGGAGGAATCAGTGGGCAGAGTTGGGAATCTTGGGCCATGGATAGGAGTGCACCACGTAAACTGTGTTTTTTCTAACTTTGTGAATGTGCTTTGTCTGGGTACTAGGGACTTCATGCGTTTGACATTTCACATAGTTTGTCATCTGTTTATCATTCATCCGTTTGCATGCGCTGACTTTTGTTCTCCTTACTCTTCACATTAGCCCCCTGACTTCAGGGCATGCACTCTAAATGGCAGTGGAACCAAGACTATTTTTCTCATTCGTGGCTCTCAGCGGTTAGTCTGTCCTCGATTGTCGTGGTTGAAATCCAGAGCTCTCTTCTAGAGACCATTGTTATCAAGCATGCCTATCAACACTATTGTAAATGTGGTGTCAGCCTCCCCGCATGAAGTGAGCATAGGAGTTGCTTTATTTTTTATTAAATAGGCTAATTGCTGTCAAGTGACCCAAGTCATGTGTGAAAATCCATGTAGCACATATAAATAAAAAAGACAGAAAAGCAAAGGAAACAGTTAAATAGTTAAGCTCTGCATTTTTTGGAGATATTAGTTCACCTTTATAAAAGTAAAATGGTACTCCCTCATGCTTCCCTTTCTTCCCTTATCCTCCAGTTTTTAGCTTTTCTGCTTTCATTGCTATTTTTTGCATTTCTAGCAATTTACATGTGGTTCCCAACTCTCCTCCACTACTCGCCCTACATATATATATATATATATATATATATATATATATATACATATATATATATATATATATATAAAACAAAGGTTACAGGGATGTTATAGTCAGGTTCTGAATTTAGTTGTACAAAACCATGAAAGTTTAGCAGTTATAGTTTGAGTTATTTCAAGTAAATATAACTAGCACCCTCTGCTTTTTTAACACAAAGTAATTTTAATTACTAAACATGAATTCAACCACTGCCCCACATAGATTTTGGCCGTGCATGACGGGGGGTTGGCCACAGGGTCTGGCCTATGGCCAATGCTCTTTAACCACCCAACCCTGGCCACACATGGCGTTTAGCCATGCACACCAGAGGTTGGCCACAGGGCAGTCTGTGGTCAGGCCCTGCAGTGACCCCCTACAACCACCCAACCCCCGCCATGCACAGCTGAAGGGTCTGTCACTCTGGTAGTGAGATTAGGTGTGAGAGGGTGCCCCTGGGTGTGAAAGCATCTGTCTGGGTTTGAGAGTGGGTGCGTGAGAGTATTAGTGGTTCTGTGAGTGGATGTGTGATGGTCTTCGTGGGTGCGTTAGTGTCTGAGTGGGTCAGTGAGCGGGTGCATCAGTCTCTGAGTGGGTCTGTGAGTGAGCGTGTCAGAGTCTGAGTGAGTCCATCAGTGGGTGTGTCAGTATTTTAGTAGGTGTCTGAGTGGGTTCGTGAGAATCTGAGTTGGTGCATGAGTGGGTAAGTGAGTGCCTGTGTGGGCCTGTTAGTGTGTGTCTGAGTGGCTCTGTCAGTAGCTGCATGAATGTCTGAGTGCTACTATGAGTGAATGAATTAAGATATGAATGAGTCTGCAATTTTTTTTTTCTAAATTGTTTTGCCGACATTTGTGAATTCATCACAATGTTACATAAGGGACGCACTGAGCATCACGACGTATTCATAAATATCACATGTCTTGATAAAAGTACATTTAAGGTCATAATTTTACAGTCAAAGACCCCTATATCACAGCCCTGGGGTCAGGGTGCCTCCTTACTGGCCCCTTGTGGCACTTTTCAATTTATTTTTCAGCCCCAGGGACCTTGTGCCGTTACCAAAAATGGAAATCGCAACTTTTTTGGTCAGGTTGCGGCCAGCCAATCACAGCATTCCTGTTGGCACGCCCATTCGAGAATCTGCCACGATAATCGTGAAAATATCGCAACTGATCCGATGCCCTAGATATACAAGTTAATTTCCCCTTTAATATCTAAAAAAATACTGAACAGATTTACACCAAATATCCAGAATCGCAATCTGCATACCGAAGTCTACCTTTCTGCCAAATTTGGTGCAATTCCGTCTAGCGGTTCAGCCTGTAGTAATGTTCAAAACTCCTGTAGGAATTAACATGGGAAACAGAAATTTTTTGACCCTCCCCTTTTTTGTCGGCCCCCGTTTGACAGATCACCCTAAAATTCTCCATGCTCAACAAGAATCACCGGCACACTTCATAATCTCACCAACAGCCAAAAGATACATTGTACTGATGGCTGGTTTTCCTTGTGAATAGCTAAAGCCTCACCTTTACACCCCTCTTCAACACTGCTGGAGCCAGTGGAAGAGCATCCCTGCATTACGCCAAGCTGTACTCTGCTGTTGATGATTTGGTAACTACCAATGTGGTTTACCAAGTTGCTGCAGACTACCCTTTGCTCTGCTTTGCCTTGTTAACCCACAATTCATCTTCACACTGTAGGAGGAAAGTGCCTTTACTCTCTGGCCTGATGTACTGGCTACTTTCATGAGTATGAATGCTTTTGCAGCCTAATCTATGCCTGTGTGCAAGGAGAACTATGGGGCATATTTAAGAGCCCCTATCATCACCGGAACGTCACTTTTCACAACGCTCCGGTGGCGCTATGCCCTGCGCCGTTTTTACAAGGTGGAGTTAAGCCACTTTTTGTGGCTTAACACCACCTTCTAAAAATGACCCCTTCACATTCACCAGTGTGCGTGGAAGGGGTATGCAATTGGTGTTGCTGTGGGCGTGCCACAGGAACACCCATTGGATTTTGACGCTGTCCCAGATTTTTGCGTTTCTCTAACCGGGAGGCAGTGCCAAAATCTAACGCCAACCCAGCAGTGGCATTAGCATGGCGCAACGAGGAGAAATGCTTTCATTTCTCTTCATTTTTTCCTTAAATCACCATCTAAGGTTGTTTTTGTGCAGGAAGGTGTTTCTTCCTGCACAAAACCAATCTCCCCCTAAACACAGCCATCCTTGCCCTATGGTGCTAGGGTTGCTGCATTGGCGCATGGTGGCAAATTTAGTGCAAGCACAAGGGGAAACACAGGGATGTGCCGTATTCTAGTAAATATGGTGCATCCATGCGTTTTGAAAATGACGGTGCGCAACGCTGCAAAATTTGGCGCAGTGACGCTCACTGTCATTTTCTGTTAAATCTGGCCCTAAGTGTCTATGTGAGCACAGAGTAAGTGGTACATTTGAAAGTGCAGGATGAGTGATGTACTTGTGTGAGTGCAGTGGGCATTTGTGAGTGCAAGGTGAGTGGTGTACCTGTATGAATTCAGTTTGTGCAGTGTACCTCTGAGTGGAACTTGAGTGTTATGTCTGTGAGAGAGCAGAAATAGCAGTGTGCTTTTGTAAGACACTCACCAGCTCCCATCTTGCTGAGATCAGTCCCTCCCTCTACCCCATAGCTGCTAGGCTGTCCCTGCCATGTGCAGGTCATCCCAGGGAGCAAGCTGCTGCCATAGTCATTTACATAGCTATTGCACATTTTGGGACACACTCTCTCCTGCCATGCCTGGGTTGGTGCCAGCTGGCACCAGTTTCTCCTAGTTTTTTCCCACCACCTGCTCCTGCTGCCTGCCTCCACAGCACCCCTCCAAGGATTTAATTAATCAAGGCCACACTGCGGGCGCACAGCTGGCATGTGCAGCGGGCATTCCACCAGTGTGCAACAGACACACTCCCAGTGCCAGGAAACTTGGCCCTCCGGACACCTACTGGTATTCCTTCACAGAACTCTGAGCCCTTGAATCTAGATGCTGCAACAACTGCGACACTGCTTCCCTTCCCCACATGGTAGGACCCTTCACATGCTGCAGCAGTAACTTCACCTGCAACCACAGACCCCCCCCCCTCTCGCGGTAACCCCTGCCACTTCCACTCTGCCGGCTGACACCACCCCGGAACGTCTCCGTTGCCTCCTGATCAATGCCAGATCGCTCTGCAAACATGCCACCAACGTCTGGGACGCCATCTCCCCCCTTGCCCCTGACATGACCTTCATCACAAAGACATGGCTCATCCCCTTTTTGGCCCCCATCATCGCCACTGGAATGCCAAATGGATACAAGTGGAAAAACACCGGGACTGCACCCAAAAACACATAGGTGACATTGCCATCATCCACAAAGAATCTACCTGTTGTACCACCACCAATTACGAAACCACGCCTAGCTTGGAACACCTGAATTTCCAACTCCACACAGACGGCAATACAACTGTAGAAGGTACCCTCCCATACAGCCTACCAGGACCACAAAACGGCTTCTGCAACTCCATCACAGACGTCATCACCCCACTCACCATCAAATCCAATCACTACATCTTCCTAGGAGATCTCAACTTCTACATGGATGACCCCACAGACACTCACTTCACTAATGTACTGGAGCGAATCGCCAACATTGGACTCACCCAGCTGGTCACAGTTGCTGGTCTTCACGTCCAGCAACAAATTCAAATACAGCCACACAATGGAACTCACCTAGACCGACAACTCCAAAGTCCACTTCACCATCGCAGCAACACCATGCACCACCCCCAACCCTCCCAGCACCACCTTCCACAGCTGTAGCATAGTGACTCAAACCCAATGGATGGACACCCTCAACACCTCCTAAATGGTCACCACAACCAACCTGAATCAGGTAGTTGAGAACTACAACACCTGGATCACCAACGCCGCCAACCTAGTCGCCCGATCAAACCAGCCAAAACCTGAAGATCCACCAAGCAAGCCAGCTGGTACACTCCAGAAATCAACACAATTAAAGGCAGCTGCAAACAACTAGAAAGAAGATTGTGCACCAGCAGAAACGATACCAAATGAACCCCCTTCATGTCGGCCGTCGGTAAATACTACCAGCAACTCAAACATTTGAAAAAAGACGCCCTTGCTCACCACATCCAATCTAGCATCAACCACACCAAAGAACTCTTCACCATCGTCAGAGAGTTCTTCTACCCTGCAGCCACCAAAAACACTATCCCTCCCTCACAGGAACTCTGTGACCCTCTAGCAAACCACTTCCACAACAAGATTTCCACCATGTGTAATTGACAGGCAGGACATGTACTTTTAAGTGTTTCATGTTCTGGTAATGGCAAACTCCCAAAGTCGTTTTCATTACTGTGAGGCCCGCCCCTCTCGTAGGCCAGCATTGGGAATTCCGTATGATACTTTTAAGCTGAAATCCCTGATCTAAGAGGCATAGCTGCATCATGTTTGGTACCATTGGAATGGTAATAACAAATCTTCTCTAAAGGTATAAGCAGATTTATTATTACTATTTTAGAAATGCCACTTTTAGAAAGTGGGCATTTCTCTGCTCTCACTGCCCTGTGTGCCTACAGCCTATCTCCAATACATGTCTGTCTGGGGCTAGGTGACAGCTGCACTTGTGCATTCCCTTCAGACACCTGCAACACAGGATACTCAGCTACATCTAAATTCATCTGCACATTGATGGGTCTTCCTGGGGAGGAGGTTGGGAAGGGCTCCCACTTACATCTCAAAGGGTAGTGGCCAGGGTCACCACAATGGGGCTTATTACCTCCCACTGATAGTCTGTGGCCGGGGTTGAACTGAAAGGGGGAAACTGTGCACTTCACAGAAACCTTTTTTAAGTAATCCCCCACCTCAGAGGCATTTTCTAGTATAAGGACTGGGTTTTCGATGCACTCAAATCAGTACACTTCTGGACTCAAGGAAATGCCTCAGGAGTAAAGACTGCTGTGTGTCAAGATTGCCACTCTGCCAGGATTGACTGTTCCCAGGAACTGCGGCCCTGCCGCACCATCCTGCTGCTTCCTTATCTCTGACCTGTACCCGGGACTGATCCACCTGCCCGAGAGTGACTCAGAGTGGCTTCACTATACTTTGCCACCTACTCTCTTGAACAACCTTAAAGCAGCTTTGCTTGACTTATTCACCCTCTATCTTGAGCAACCCTATGTGGCTTTGATGGACTGCTACCTGCTTACAACAAAAACCCGAGCGGCTCTGCAGTACTTTGCCGATGGCTTCATAAACAACACTGAGGAGCTTTCTTGTACTTTGCCACCCTCTTTCACCAACAACCCTGGGGAGCTTTTCTGTACTTTGCCACCTGCTTTCATCAACAACCCGGAGAGTCTTTGCTGTACTTTGCCTCCGCTTTCAATAACAAACCCAATCGGCTTGACTGTACTTTGTGGCCCTCTTTCATCAACAACCTCGAACAGCTCGGCTGAACTTCGCCGTCCACTTTCATCAACGGCTTCACTGAGAGGCTCCGTGCACTTTACTGCCCGCTCCAACCTTCAAGACCCACACCACTGATTTCCCCCTGGTGCCACAGGCCTGTCTCACAGTTCCCCTACGTCCCCACCTGCTTCTTTGTGCCAACGCTGGGGAAAACCTACCTAACACTCAGCTGCTCTTCAAGAAGAACACTCCCTGGACATTACTGTAGTCTGGAAGACAACGTACACTTGTACAGAGTAGTCCCTAGCACCACCGCTTTATCCCATAACTGTATGTCAGCCTTGTTTTGCTTAACCCTAAAAAAGCGATTAACTACTAATTATTGATTCGATTTCTGTTGGTCTGATCTCGATTTATGCAGATAAACAAGCTAGATTTTTCTATACCTGTCTTTTTGTGGTGTACCTCCTGTGATTACTGTGTGTGTGTTGCAGAAAAACTTTGCACGTGGCTTTCTAAGTTACGCCTGCCTGCTCTGTGTCAAGCTACCAGAGGGTGAGCACGGGTTAATTTAAGTCATGTATTTTAGCTTGACTAGGATTGTGGTCCCTATTTGGACAAGGTTCATACCGCTGCCAACTAGAGACCCAATTTCTAATATTGACATTTCTCCATCCACCAAATTTAAGAATGACTGGAGGCCTAGGGGTCATTCTGTAGATTGAAAGAAACTGCTGTCACAGCAGTGCCTTTCAGTGTACCAGAAATGGAGTGGACGGCTGCCATTGGTTTTGGCGGATGTCTACCAAAAATTTGACCTTTATAAAAACATTTTTATAGAAACAACCTCCAAAAGCGGGGGTGGAGTGTTGGAAGTTACAGAGTAAAGCTGATATTATGAACTGAGAATCTCATATAACCCTTTTCCTCCCCACCGTCTTCCGATTGTTATCAGGTCGACCTAACCCCAAATAGAAAGTGTTCCTGACTCCTGCCGTATAATCACTAATGATCATCGATTTGGAGACCATGTAACCCCCCAGTCTCCCTATGACCATTCATTTAACAAAGTTGACCGTATTAAGCTTCTGGTTTGTTTGGGGTTCTTTTTAGGAGTAGGACTTGTTGTACGCGTGACGTCAGAGTAAACCACGTGCTCCAGTGACAGGGAGACAAAAGAAGAATCTTGGCGTTTTTTGGATATCTTCATGGAGTTACATATGGTCGAAGAACAGGTGCCAGTCCCTTGAAAAAGAAAGCGCAAGTTGGGTGGCTGGTGTACGGTCGGTTGGGGGGGTCGGGCTATTTCCCATGTAGAACGGATTGGGGACGGGGGCAGTCGGGGGTGGGGAGGCCTTGTATTGAGGGTGGGGCAAGTTGTTTTTCCTGAAATGGGGAGAGATATGCTCAGCCTGCTCAATGCAATGCTGAGCAAGTGAGGTTCAGTATGAGCAAGGGATTTTACGTTGGGGGTCAAAGTAACTACCACGAAAGTAAACAATGATGTCCACTGACATAAGTAGAGTCCTTGAGTGACAGTCTACTAACCTGAATAGAGGTGCACTAGATGAATGACAGAAAAGTTTCATAAAAGGGGATGGTGATACATTGTACTATTAATCCTTTGGCCAGTATGTGACTACAGGAAGGCGCTCCCACCAAGCTCCAGTTTGGGAGATAAAGCAATGAAAACTCAGTGAGTGAACAAGCATGTTAGATGTTTCAAAACCTCACTGCCTGGGGTATATCACTAAGGGTAGGAGAATACAGTTAGAGTAGGACATACAGGCCCTCATTCTGACCTTGGCGGGCGGGGGAGGCCGCCCGCCAAAGTCCCGCCGTCAGATTACCGTTCCGCGGTCGAAAGACCGCGGCGGTAATTCTGACTTTCCCGCTGGGCTGGCGGGCGGTCGCCTTCAGACCGCCAGCCAGCCCAGCGGGAAAGAGGCTTCCACGATGAAGCCGGCTCGGAATCGAGCCGGCGGAGTGGAAGCTGTGCGACGGGTGCAGTTGCACCCGTCGCGTATTTCACTGTCTGCGCAGCAGACAGTGAAATACATGTAGGGGCCCTCTTACGGGGGCCCCTGCAATGCCCATGCCAGTGGCATGGGCACTGCAGGGGCCCCCAGGGGCCCCGCGACGCCCCCTACCGCCATCCGGATCCCAGCGGTCGGACCGCCGGGATCTGGATGGCGGTAGGGGGGGTCGGAATCCCCGCGGCGGTGCAGCAAGCTGCGCCGCCGTGGAGGATTCAATGGGGCGGCGGTACACTGGCGGGAGCCCGCCAGTGGTGCCGGTCCGACCGCGGCTTTACCGCCGCGGTCGGAATCCCCATTGGAGCACCGCCGGCCTGTCGGCGGTGCTCCCGCGGTCCTCCGCCCTGGCGGTCAAAGACCGCCAGGGTCAGAATGAGGGCCACAGTGTTTATGGTAAGCCCCAAATAGGGTTCACTTGAAATCAGGCTAAGGGGAGACTGTCACAACTTGGGTGCTTCTTACCACTATAATCAGCCAGTCTCTGGGCACCACTTGGTTTCTTGCTTGTACTGGATTGACCAAGGTAGGGGCGACCCTTTCCAGTAGCCATGGTTCTGGTGCTAATAAAACACCAAGCAGGCCGTAATTTCCAGGAGTTCCAGAGGAAAAAACCCAATGTGGGATAAACCACTGAATCAAGGATTCCTGGAAAAAGAAGAACAAAAGCACAAAAAAGAACTGGATCAAACTGCAGGTGAAAAAAGAACAGGAGCATCCAAAGTCACAGGATACGGGAGCGAGGAGCACAACCACGAAGGAAGTGTTTGCAACGCAAGGAACAGAAAAACAACCTGTGTAAAGACAGGAAGAGACATACAGGAAATATTGAAGACACCACCTTGGATTGGAAAATGCCACATTCAGGTGAATGGAAAAATAGCCATAGTATAAAAAGGTAGAGAGCAAAGCATGCAGTGAAGGAACACAGGCTCTTGAGAAGAAGAAACACGGCTAAGGCAAGGAAAAGAAAAAGGAATAAAAGAGAAGAAAAGAGGAAAACAGCAAGAACAGGTAAGCAACTAACAAGGGCAAGAACAAGGGCAGAGTGAACAGTACCACAGCAGAAACGTCTGTTCGAGAAGTGGCCCACCGATCACCGATTTGACCGCGGCCCATAAGTGAGGCACTGCCGGTCTCTGCGGCATCACAGAGACGGGCACATGTATGATTTATGGGGCAAGGAGATTGTATTGAGTGATACCATATGCCTTTATGTCATACATTTATGTGTTTGTCTTTTTTGTCTTCATTGCAGATGACTCAAAGCGTGTGTACTGATAAGAGATGATTATATCCAGACTACCCTGTTGATTGAGATTATATGACAAGAGGTAGAGGGTATGTTGTACCCCGATGAAGGCTGATTAACCCTCACGGTATATAGAAGATCATGTTGGATGAATGAGTGATTGGGCTCCAATATCACAACCATAAGTTTTTCAGTTTTTAATCCTATCCAGGGGGTCCCTAAATAAAGACTAAGGGCCATATGTACGAACACATTTTCCCATAGACACAGAATGGTGAAACCCTTTGCTACATCTGGCCCTAGGACTGGATACCCATGAGATAGTTTTAAATAGTTGGTGTTTCCTGTATAATTGAACCCTTTGTGTTTTTGTGTTGTCTTGTATCCAATTCCCTATTTCTTCATCCCTGACGTGGGCTAGCGTAGGAATATGGAAGCAAAGCCCATTTACGAAGCAGGCCATCAGTGGGTGAGGGCAATTTTTACCATCTTAGTTGTGCTTGATATATATATTATTTGCTGGACACTGTTTGCCTTAAAAATGTAAAAAAAAATCATATCTCGGGATCTCCTTTAACAATTTTAATGATGCTGGCATATTTTTGCTCATTAACTTTTCTTGTGTTGTGTTCTTTACAAACAAAATGTTTGTAACAGCTTGGACTTCACATAGACTTCTCTGAAGACTGCCTGCTTGTTGTGCCATTAATAACACCGACTGACCAAAACTATCTCAAAACTGTGTTTTTTGCCTAACCAGACTAAGGCCCTCATTACAACCCTGGCGGTCGGTGTTAAAGCGGCGGTAATACCACAAACAGGCCGGTGGAAAACAAAATGTGATTACGATCGTGGCGGAAACCGCCAACATAGACAGCCAATTTAACACTCCGACCGCCACGGCGGTAGAAACAAACACTGCGGCGGTAACCGCCAACAGACAGGCGGAAGACAAAGTACCACCCACCGTATTTCAAGACGCCTATCCGCCACCTTTTCCGGGGTGGAACCTACGCTATCAAAAGCACGGTGGAAACAGTACACAGAAGGGAAACCACTCACCTCTCGACACCCAACGAGGAACCAGGACGACATGGAGCCCGAACTTCAGGTGTTACCTATGTTGGTTTACCTCCTCTTCTACCAGGAGTGTGAACGGTGGCGGCGGCAACTACGGTGAGTACTGCACCTACAACACAGGGGAGGGGGGATGAAAGAAAGTGACACACACACGCAACATGCAACACTGACACCCTCACCCTCACACCCAACAACATACACACAAATACATGCATCAACATTACATATACACCCACCCCCTGGAAGAATGCAAGGACAAAAGGAAATGATTGTAACGATTGAAATCATGAAAAATCCATTAGTCAAAAGTCAGAATTCAGTATATACAAATATGTACACCAACTACACAAGTCCGGATAGTGTACCAATCATTGTCCGTGGACCACTGGGCTCAAAATGCATGGGCGAAGCCCACACATGATACCTGACTGGAAACGGAGAGAACACTGCTGAGGCATCAGATCGAATACACAGGCACCTCAGGGGGAGGGGGAGGGGGGCACCTCAGCCTGATGAACGCACAACGCCACTGTTGGACGAGGGGGCTCCATGCCCATTGCTGTATCCTGGGGAATGCAAAGCCACAGTCTCTCAAGTCTCTCCAGTGGGTGGTTTGCCCACTGCTCTACCCTGGGAAATGCAAAGCCACAGTCTCTCAAGTCTCTCAAGTGGGTGGTTTGCCCACTGCTCTATCCTGGGGAGTGCAAAGCCACAGTCTCTCAAGTGGGTGCTTTGCCCACTGCTCTATCCTGGGGAGTGCAATGCCACAGTCTCTAAAGTCTCTCCAGTGGGTGGTTTCCCCACTGCTCTATCCTGGGGAGTGCAAAGCCACAGTCTCTCAAGTCTCTCCAGTGGGTGGATTGCCCACTGCTCTATCCTGGGGAGTGCAAAGCCACAGTCTCTCAAGTGGATAACAGTCTCCACTGGTTCTGGAGGGGGCCTGATGCCCAGAGTGATTCATCCTGCCAAGGACTGGGTTAGTGGATGTCATTCTCCACTGGTTCTAGAGGGGGCATGGTGCTCAGAGTGCTTCATCCTGCTAATGACTGGGTTAGTGGATGTCATTCTCCACTGGTACTGGAGGGGGCCTGGTGCCCAGAGTGCTTCATCCTGCCAAGGACTGGGTTAGTGGATGTGATACTCCACTGGTTCTGGAGGGGGCCTGGTGCCCAGAGTGCTTCATCCTGCCAAGGACTGGGGTAGTGGATGTGATACTCCACTGGTTCTGGAGGGGGCTTTGTGCCCAGAGTGCTTCATCCTGCTAAGGACTGGGTTAGTGGATGTCATTGTCCACTGGTTCTGGAGGGGGCATGGTGCCCAGAGTGCTTCATCCTGCTAAGGACTGGGTTAGTGGATGTGATACTCCACTGGTTCTGGAGGGGTCTTTGTGTCCAGAGTGCTTCATCCTGCCAAGGACTGGGTTAGTGATGTCATTCTCCACTGGTTCTCGAGGGGCCATGGTGCCCAGCGTGCTTCATCCTGCCAAGGACTGGGTTAGTGGATGTCATTCTCCACTGGTTCTGGAGGGGGCCTGGTGCCCAGTGTGCTTCATCCTGCTAAGGACTGGGTTAGTGGATGTGATACTCCACTGGTTCTGGAGGGGGCATGGTGCCTAGAGTGCTCCACGTGCAGTGTGGCCGGTACTATTCCCTCACCTGGGTGTGCGTGCCACGTGATTGGCGAGATTCAGGTAGCATGATACGCCATGGAGGCAGCGACATACCCCACACTGCTGCGGCTTTGCATTCCACCTGCAGGTGCAAACAGTGATGGAAGTCATGCCTCATGGAAGCTGCCCAGGGTCCAGGAACTCTCCTCCAGCCTCAGACGACTGACCACTGGGGATGGTAGCCATGTCAGCAGTGGTGCCAGTGTCCGAGGATGCCGCGGGGCCGGTGGCGGTGCTTGCGGCGGTGTCTGTGGGGTCGGCGCTGGCAGCGGTGCATGGGTCAGCACCGGCAGAGGGACAAAGCAGGACATCTCCTGCAGCCTCGAACGGCTGCCCACTGGGGAAGAGGCTGGGGACTGTCGGTGAGGGAGTAGATGTGCCAGGGGCAGTGCTTGTGCCGGTGCAGGTGGTGGTGCAGGCGGCGGTTGTGGTGCCGGCCAGATAGCGGTGTTCGCCGTTGTACAGGTTGATGTGGTCGTGGACAGAAGGTATGACACTGGTCCCTCAGTCGGTGCCACCATGCCCTCTCCTGACCTGCTCTTCTGCTTTTGGCCCTTCCCCACCTTTGATGGTGCTCCAGTTGTCTTGCCACTATCCCCTTTTGTTTTTACTGAGCCCTTGGTGGCTGGTAGTTTCGTCTTCTCACTCCGGGATGTGGGCACCTTTTTCACATTGACAGGTGGCGGAATGTCCTTGCCCTCGCTACGCGGCACACTGTCAGCCCTGATGGGTGGCGCACTCAATGACCCCGCAGTTGCTGGCACCACTGTGCCTGGGGATGTGGTGGCTGAGGTGCTGGGCTGGGACCTGGAAAGCCTGGCCCTAGGTGAAGGACGGGGGGAGGTGTAGGGAGGCGGTCAATGTTAGCCAGGAAAATTTATTTAGACACACTGGGACGGGAAGATGGAGGGAGTTTGGGAGTGGAGGTAGAGGTAGTGGTTGTAGGAGGTGTACATCTGCTGAATTTGGGTGAAGGTGCATGGGTCGGAGGCTGTTGTGAGGTGAATGGCTGTTGGGTGGGTGTGTGTCTGTGTTTGTGTACTTTGGGAGGAGGGCTCACTGACACACTGGAAGAGGACACAGGATGTTTGAACGGTAGTGGGGGTGGTGAGTGCACGTGAGCGGTGTGTGGAGATGGGCATGCTGGTGATGGAGGTAGTGGCTGAGGATGTAGTGCATGCAGGTGTGAGTGGAGATGAGACAGGGAGGGAGGAGGAGGATGTGGAGGAGGGGGACACAGTGGAGGCAGTGGATGTTGGTGTGTCTGCATGGGGATGGTGCTTGTGTGAGTGCCTGTGGGATGTGTGGTGCTTATGTTTGCCATGTCCACTCTTGTGTGTTGATGTGTGTGCATGCTGGTCTGATGGTGTGCTTGGGATAGGCTGAGGTACAGGAGATTGGGTCTGGGTGAAGGAAGTTTGAGGGGGGAGGCTGGACACAGGGGCAATGGGTGCCATCAGTGCTGAGGCCAGAGCCTGAAATGCTCTCTGTTGGGCTGCCTGCCCAGAATTAATGCCCTCCAGGTATGCATTTGTTTGTTGCAAATGCCTCTCTACACCCTGGATGGCATTCACAATGGTAGATTGCCCAACAGTGAGGGATCTCAGGAGGTCAATAGCCTCCTCACTGAGGGCAGCAGGGCTAACTGGGCCAGGGCCTGAGGTGCCTGGGGTGAAGGAGATGCCCACCCTCCCAGGAAAGCGGGCACGGGACCCACGCTGAGGGGCTGCTGGGAGGGTGGTGCTGGTAGGTGGGGGTGGCGGCTGTACCTGTTGATGCAATGGGCACAGAGGTGCCCGCCACTGCAAGGGAGCTCCCATCAGAGGAGGAGTCGCTGTCACTGCTGTCTGCTCCTGTCCCTGCCGTGGAGCTCCCCTCACCCTCGATCCCACTGGTGGCTTCAAACTCCGTTGCTTCACCCTCCAGGGCCAAGTGGGTGCAGCTCCCTCCTGCTCCGGTGCCAATGCTCCTCCGCCTGATGATGCTATTGCACACAAGAACAGGGAGACCACAAAAAGGGGGGGGAGAGACAGAAGAAAGACATGTTCAGTGCTTGCAACACCACTACCGTTGGCGGACACAACACACGTGGAGCAGCCCTCTGCACTATGCCATGCACTGACAGTTCCTAGAAATTTCAGCTGACCATGGGGTACAAGGCCTAAGACCAATTGCTGCATACCTGGAAGTCACATGAGCCTGACGAGGTGTAGATGGCTCTTACCACTGGTGTGGTTGGGGTGCCACATAGCCTGCCTCACAAGGGACCTTGCCTACCAAGTTCGCCCTGGCCTAGGGGAACCCACTGCCCACCTCCCCCACCCAGACACCTCGTAATGCGCGCAGAGTCAGCTGAATGAGAGTGTACTCACCCCCTTGTGGCTGCTGTGATGCCCTCAAGCACACATCCAACTCCGGATAGGCCACCGCCAGAATCCGGAACATCAAGGGGGTCATGGTGCGATGGGCACCCCTCTCACGTAGGGAGGCCATCCCCAGCTGGGCCTCCGCCATCTTCTTGCTCCAGCCGCACAGGTCCTCCCATCTTTTACGGCAGTGGGTGCTCAGTCTGTGGTAGACCCCTAGGGTCCGGACGTCCTTGGCACTCCAAATACCCTTCTTCTGGTGGACGCTGACCTATAGGAATGGTACAGGATGAAAGGAAATTACTTACCCGTCCGGACCGTCATACTCGTTGGCCACCAGTTCCCACCCATGCCCTGACGCACATACACTCATCATCCGCACATGCAGGCCTCAGCACCCCCATGTATCTTCCATCCACACCACTCAAAACAGGCATTGCCCATGCAGCATGCTCACAGTGTACTCACCTGTTTGTCTGGAGGACTGTGCAGTTGCGTGTACTGGGGGAAGACTCCATCCACTAGTTTCTCCAACTACTCTGAAGTGAAGGCAGGGGCCCTTTCCTCAGACACTGTAGCCATGGTCGCTTCCAGACACAGGTCACAGCAGCACTTGCAGTGTAGGTCCTCTCCTATTGAAGGTCAGGTATCAAGTGAGTGAACAGACAGAAAATGGCAGTTACCTCATATCCCCTTGTCCCACCTTACAGGTCAGGTAGCCGCCATTTCAGGAGGCCACATGGGATGAATGTTATCTGCTTCACACCTATCTGGGCCGGGAATATAGACAGATACCGGCACATTGCGGATTAGTAACGTTTCTACAAATTGTGATACCTCAGTCTTGGATGACTCTCTGCTCGCTGTTCTCCTCCATAGACAGGTGGGGCAGATGTTGAGATGGTAGCATCCTCCGGTGTACAGACCCCTGGTGGACCTGTTGACAATGGAAGAGAGACACATCCTAGTCACATACAGACTTGATCGTGCAACAATCCAGGAACTGTGTGCCCAGATGGAGCCAGACCTGATATCATCTATCCTTATCCCACAGGAATCCCCCCTCTAGTGCAGGTCCTGTCTGTACTCCATTTCCTGGCCATTGGGTCTTTTCAAACAGTGTCCATGGCATCAGGGATGTCCCAGCTAATGTTCTCTAACGTGTTGTCCAGAGTGTTGTCTGCCCTGCTGAAACACATGCGCAGCTACATCGTTTTCCCTCAGGTGGAGGATTTGCCCACAGTGAAAGGTGACTTCTATGCCATGGGACATATCCCCAACATCATTGGTGCCATTGATGGGACACATGTGCCATTTGTACCCCCCGCAGGAATGAACAGGTGTATAGAAACCTGAAGAGCTACCATTCGATGAATGTGCAGATGGTGTGTTTGGCAGACCAGTACATCTCCCATGTCAATGCCAAGTATCCTGGCTCTTTGCATGACACTTACATTTTGAGAAATAGCAGCATCCCTTATGTGATGGGGCAACTCCAAGGCACCGTGTGTGGCTAAAAGGTGAGGGCAAGGTCCCAATACAGTTGACATAGGTGTCTGGGTATGGGGTTGTCCCTGAGGGTTAGTGTGTGTCTAACAGATATCCATCGACATTTGCAGGTGACTCTGGTTATCACAACCTGTCATGGCTACTGACCCCAGTGAGGAATCCCAGGACAAGGGCAGAGGAACGCTACAATGAGGCACATGGACGAACTAGGAGGGTGATCAAATGCACCTTCGGCCTCCTGAAGGCCAGATTCCGGTGCCTCCATATGACAGGTGTCTCCCTATACTACTCACCGAAGAAGGTGTGCCAGATAATCATGGCCTGCAGTATGCTGCACAACCTGGCTTTGCAATGGCAGGTGCCTTTTCTGCAGGAGGATGGGCCAGGTGGTGGTCTTGTGGCAGCTGTGTAGCCTGTGGACAGTGAAGAAGAGGAGGCAGAAGAAGAGGATATCGACAACCGAAACAAAATCATCATCATGCAATACTTCCAGTGAGACACAGGTTAGAAGATGTAACTGCTTCCCACATCTCATACTGTTGTTTGAGCTAGCATAAGTCTGTCATTTTCACTCAGTGTATGGACCCTGATTTGTCACTTTGACTTTCCATTTCACAGATCTGGGTCCCACTTAGTGCCCTCTGCTCTGTTTACTCCTGGCCTACAGCTGTGTTACATTGGTATGTGAGCAAGTAAATTGACATTGCTATATTCCATATATATTGCAATTACACATTTGTGAAAGCACAGACTGACTCCAGATTGTTTTGTGATTAAAGTGTGTTTATTCCTGTGCAAATAAGTGGAGGGGGTTGAAAATGGGCTGGGGTGATAGTGGAGGAATGTCCATGGCAGAGTCCAGTCTATTTGTTGCACAGGTGCATTGTCTAAAGAGGCTTAGGAATTGGAGCAATGGCAGTTTACGGATGGACAGGGTGACATAGTGGGACAGAAGGGTGACATTCAGTGGGGGGTCTCATTTCCTGGCGGGGGGCCTTGGCAATGTTCTCTGTCTTGTTCCTGGATCTCAGGGACCATTTGTGGGGTGGTTCTCCATCTGCAGGGGGTGGGGTGCTGGTGTCCTGTTGTTCCTGTGGCAGTGCCTCCTGTCCACTAGCGCCGGCAGAGGTGGAGGGCTGTTCATCGGCCAGGCTAGTGTCAGGGGGCCCTTGTTGTGCCACTGTGTCTCTCCTGGTGTTGGCCAGGTCTGCCAGCACCCCTGCAATGGTGACCAGGGTGGTGTTATGGGACTTCAAGTCCTCCATGATCCCAAGGTAGTGTTCCTCCTGCAGCCGCTGGGTCTCCTGAAACTTGGCTAGTACCGTTCTCGTTGCCATGGTCTCCTGGGAATGATGGTAAGCTCCCATGATGTTGGAGAGTGCCTCGTGGAGTGTCGGTTCCCTGGGTCTGTCCCCCACCGTCGCACAGCAGTCCTCCCAGTTTCCCTGTTATCCTGTGCCTCTGTCCTCTGAACCGTGTGCCCACTGCCCCCAGGTCCCTGAGCGTCCTGTGTTAGTCGGTTGCCTGGGTTCCCTGTAGTGGTGGACACACTGCTGAGTGATGTGTCCTGGGAGCAAAGGGATGGGCCCACTTGATGGGTGCTGTGCTGGTGTTTCCTGAGGGGGGAGGCTCTGTGGTGGCTTGTGACAGTGGCAGGGGAACCGACTGTCCCGAGGTCCGAGATGGGCCGGGCTGGTCATCTTGATCCAGGCATGCAGAGCTGCTGTCATCACTGTGGGTCTCTTCTGTGGGGGGACTGAATATGTCTGGCACCTCCTGTCCGGTGACGTTGGGTAGGGGTCCTGTTGGGGTGTAAATGTATAGTCATTGTATCTGTGTGTGCCATCGTGTGCAATGGGTGAGTGACCCTCTACTCCAGTGCCTGCATTATTGGTTTGGTCCTTGTGTGATTGGTGATTTTGGGGCATGAGTGAGTCTCTGTACTGGACATGCTTGGGTGATGGGTGATGGGTGTCCATGCATTGGTATTACATGCAGGGTTTGGTTTTGGGATGTGTGGGTTGTGTTGGTGGGGTATCTGTGGGTTGTTGGGGTGATGGGTGTGAGGGTAAGGGTGGGAGTATGTGATGGCATGCAGGTGGGGTGGGGGGATAAGGTAGTAAAGAATTGCCTTACCAGAGTCCAGTCCTCCTGCTACTCCTGTGAGGCCCTCAGGATGCAGTATTGCCAAGACCTGCTCCTTTCATGTTGTTAGTTGTGGGGGAGGAGGTGGGGGCCCACCGCCAGTCCTCTGTACAGCAATCTGGTGTCTGGATACCACAGAACGCACCTTGCCCCGTAGGTCGTTCCACCTCTTCCTGATGTCATCCCGTGTTCTTAGATGCTGTCCCACTGCGTTTACCCTGTCGACAATTCTTTGCCATAGCTCCATCTTCCTTGGAATGGATGTCTGCTGCACCTGTGATCCAAATAGCTGTGGCTCTACCCGGACAATTTCCTCCACCATGATCCTGTGCTCCTCCTCAGAGAACCTGGGGTGTCCTTGAGGTGCTATGATGTGGTGTGGGTGATGTGTGAGGTGGTGTGAGGTGCGTGGATGTTGTGTAAGTGATGGTGTTGTGTGTCTGTGGATGCTGGTGTTGTTTTTGGTAGTGTCTCTCTCTGGCCTGCTTTCTAATTTCTGGTAGTAAGGGTTTGTGGGTAAAGTGGGTGTGTGTTTTATAGTAGTGTGAGTGTGTAGGTGTGGTGTGTGTATCAGGTGTGTGTATTTTGAATTGTCCAATGTGGTTGTGTTTTGTAAGTGTGTGTGTATTTTGAGCGCCGCGTTGATTCGTGGGTCGTGATAGTGTGGGCGTATTCTTGTTGGCGTGACGGTGTCGGTTTTGTTATCGCCAGGTTATTACTGACCTTTGGTGTGGCGGACTTGTGTGGGTGTCTGTATTGTGGCGGATTCCGAGCTGTGGGTTGTAATACCAGTTGTGGAAATCCGCGGCCGCAGCAGTATGTTGCCGGTCTTCTGCACGGCAGTTAGCGGGATTTACCGCCAGGGTTGTAATGAGGGCCTAAGTTTATCAATTTGGTTAGGGATGACTCCCTCCCAAATAATCACCCAATTTCCAACAGTTACTATTGTAGGGACCCTGGGTACACAATGGCCCTCATTATGACATTGGCGGGAAAATCCTGCTTACCGCCACACTGACGGCTGCCAACTTACCACCACGGTGGTGAATTTCATTTCACCATATAATGACACAGACACACCAATCTGACAGAATACAGCCACATACACAAATCTGCCAGACCAAAGTTCAGTGACAAAGCGGTGGTCCCAAAACCCATACCATTATGCCAACAAAACAACACCCACCACATTATGACCCACAAATCACCACAACGGACATTCAACAAATGTAAACCATTGGCGGTACATACTGCCACGCTCATGGACACCTATATACAAAACAACACAACATTGGCCAATACCAAATACACACACCTGACACCCATACACACCACACCCACACCACTATAAAACACCCACCCACATTACCCAAAACTCCTTACAAACACCAATTGCCACTAGGAGACTGAGAAGAAGAGCACAGAGACAACTAGACACACACACCACTTACACCCATACACCCCTCACGCACTCCACATCACACACCTCACCACATTACCCATCACACCCTCACCAACACACATCACACAACACCCATGGCACCACAAAGGGACCCCCGATTCACTGAGGAGGAGTTAAGGGTCATGGTGGAGGAAATTGTCAGGGTAGAGCCACAGTTCTTTGGAGCATAGGTACAGCAGATTTCCATTGCAAGGAAGATTGAGCTATGGCAGAGAATCGTGGACAGGGTGAATGCCGTGGGGCAGTACCCAAGAACAAGGGACAACATTAGGAAGAGGTGGAACGACCTACGGGGGAGGTACGTTCCATAGCAGCAAGACACCAGCTCACCAAACAGAGGACTGGCGGTGGACCCTCACCTCCTCCCCCACAACTCACTGGATGGGAGGAGCAGGTACTGGCAATACTGCATCCTGAGGGACTTGCTGGAGTAGCCGAAGGACTGGACACTTGTAAGTCAGCATTTAACACTTATCACCCCCAATACCTGCATGCCATCACACCCCCTCACCCTCACTCCCATCAGTCCACACCATCCCACACTCTGCACCCACATCGCACTAATCCCAATGCCAAGCCCTGCATGCCAAGCCAATGCATGGACAGCCCTCCTAGCACTGCATGGACACCTATCACCAAAGCATGCACAGCATAGGGAAACTAACAATACACCACCATACACAAGCAAAAGTTGGCAGGGTAACACCAACCATAGTGGGGGAAGCTACGGAAGTACAAATGTCATACACTTGAAGCATAATACATCATTTACATCCCAACAGGTCTCCCAGCCAATGTCAGTGGAGAGGAGGTGCCACCACTATCCAGTCCCCCAACAGAAGAGGACCCCAGAGATGTCAGTAACGTTGTACTTCAAGATGTGAAGGACCTACATGGCCCATCAGGGACCACTGGACAGTCAGTCACCCAAGGCCACTCACAGACCACCACAGAGCCTCCCCCATCAGGAACCAACACCACAGCACCCATCCAGTGTAACCACACCTCTTTCCCCAGGACACATCATTCAGCAGTGTGCCCACCTGTACAGGGACCCCAGTCCACACCTCATACCCAGGACAATCAGGGACCTGGGGCTAGTGGCAGTGAGCACACCGTTCAGGAGACAGAGGCACAGGCCAACAGGGACACTGGGAGGAATGCTGTGCACACGGTGGAGGACAGGACCAGGGAAACAACACTCCAGGAGGCACTCTCCTGAGATCCTATACATTCCCAGGACACGATGGGCCAGATCCTAGACAACGTGCAGGAGAACAGGCGGCTGCAGGAGGGACAGTATCAGGGGATCAGGGAGGACTTGCAGGCCATTAACAACCCCCTGATCTCCATAGCAGGGTGCTGGCACACATGGCCAAGATCATGAGGGAGGCAACAGAACACCAGCGGGCCCCTGCCACTAGCCAGTCATTTGAACAGCCCTCCACTTCTGCTGCCACTAGTGGCCAGGAGGCCCACAACAGGACCAACAGGCCACAAGCACCTCTCCCCGGTGCAGAAGGTGAACCACCCCACAAACGTTCCCTGTGAACCAGACAGAAGCCAGAGACACTTGCCAAGACCACCGCCAGGAAATGAGACTCTCCTGATTGTCCCCCTTGTGTCCCACTCAGTCACCTTGTCCACCTTGAACTGCCCATGCTCCCCTTCCTATGTCCCCATGGACAATGCACCTGTGCTACAAACAGACTGGAACAATACCCTGGACTTTCTTCCATCATCACCCCATTCCATTGCACTTTCCCCTCTATATTTTAGCACAACAATAAACACCCTTGGATAAAACTCAACTACTAGTATTTCATGTATTGCAAATTTGTATTGCTTGAAACAGCTACAACCATTACAAATGAACTGTTCAAAGAATTAGCAGAGAATTAACTACCTGCAGTTGGCTGTTGTGATCAAACCAAGAGAATGTTGTCATATCACCAGCATCTACAAAATGAATATCTATAGGTAACTGTAAGTAGGGCAAAGAAGTGGGTAATGCCAGCATGCCAATGCCACACAGAATACAGCAATACTCATAGAAATGTGAAGTTGCACCATCTCACCTGTTTGTCATTGGACGTACTATCGTATCACTGATGTTCTGTTGTCCACATCCTCATCCTCTGCCTCCTCATTCTCATTGTCCTCAGGGTCCACTGCTGCTACAGGGGCATCTCCAGTCTCCTCGTCCTGCAGTAAAGTTACATGCCATCTGAGGGCCAGGTTGTGCAACATGCAGCATGGCACTACTATCCGGCAAACTTTCTTGAGTGAGTAGCACAGGGATCCACCTGTCAGAAGGAGGCATCTGAACCTGGCCTTCAGGAGGCCAAAAGACCTTTGAATGATCCTTCTGGTTTGCCTAGGTGCCTCATTATAACGTTCTTCTGCCCTTGTCCTGGCATTCCTCACAGGGGTCAGCAGCCATGATAGATTTGGGTAACCAGGGTCACCTGCAAATATTTAGGGACAACATTTAGCCACACACTATCCTATATGGCAAACACCATAGGCATACACCAACATATAGTGGGTGGGAACCACATCTCCACTATTAGCCACACCCTGTGCCTCTGTAGTTGGGACATCACATTTGGGGTGCTGCTATTCCTCAGGACAAAGGCATCACGCACCGACCCAGGATACTTAGCATTGACATGGGAGATGTACTGGTCCGCCAAGAACACCATCTGCACATTCATGGAGTGGAAACTCTTACGATTCCTGAACATCTGTTCATTCTGGCGTGGGGGTGCAAATGCCATGTGGGTTCCGTCAATCACACCAATTATATTGGGGATATGTCCCATTGCATAAAACCCGGCCTTCAAAGTGGCCAAATCTTCCACCTGGGGGAAAGCAATGTAGCTGTACATGTGTTTTATCGGAGCGGACAACACTCTTGCCAGCACTATTGAGCACATTGGCCGTGAAATTCCTGCTGCCAAACCCACTGTCACTTGGAAAGAACCAGTTGCCAGGAAATGGAGCACTGATAGAACTTGCACAAGATGGGGGATACCGGTCGAATGACAGAAAGTTGATATCAGGTCAGGCTCCAACTGGGCACATAGCTCTGTGATTGTGGCCCTGCCCAGTCCATAGGTGAGTATTATGTGCCTGTTCTCCAGTGTGGCTAAGTCCACCAGGGCTCTGTACACGGGGGTATGTCTCCATCTCCTATTCATCCACAGCAGTAGTTATCTAAGGGACACAAGAGTGAGTAGGCTGTCACAATTGGAACAACTATACCACAACAGCAGCAGTCCACATCGTGCAATCATGTTTTGGGACAGTGGAATTTAAAAGTATGTGTTTTTTATCCTGTGACGCAGCAATTATCGATAGTTATGTTCACCCCCCTGACATGGCGACCACCTGTCCTGTGTGGAGGGACAGGTGGAAGTGAGGTAATTCTGCGCAGTGGCAGTAGGCGGTCGTGAACCTCTTTGCAATTCCTCATTGGATAATATTGGACCCTATGGGGTACAGTGGCCAAAGGGGATGTACGCCGGCGGTAACGCCGGCGGTCCTCCGTGGACGTGACTGCCATTTTATTTCACATTCCTCACTTGTTTCCTGACCTTCCACAGGAGAGGACATACACTGCATGTTCTGCTGTGACCTGTGTCTGGAACCTACCATGGCCCGTGTGACCGGGGAAAGGGCCCCAGCCTTCACTTCGGAGGAGCCGGAGCGATTGGTGGATGGGGTCCTACTCCAGTACGGACAGATGTATGGGCTTCCAGACCAAACAGGTGAATATACTGTGTGCATGATGCATGTGGCATAAATGCACTGAGTTGTGTGTGAAGGCATTGTGTAAGGGTGGGTGGATTTCCTCTTGGCGGTGTACATGTTGTGAGCTGGCCTATGTGTTTTGCAATGTTGATGGGATCGGGTATGGTGGGCCATGTGTGTGACAGGGTGGACTGTTCTTTTAATGGAGTTTTCCTGTATGTATTACCTCTGCAGGTCAGCGCCCATCAGGCGTGCGTCGACAAGGAGGTGCGGACCCTGGGGGTCTATGGCAGATGGAGCACCCACTGCCACAAACGGTAGAAGGAGCTGAGATGCTGGGCACAGAAGACCCCAGATGGGATGGCCTCCCAAAGAGGAAGGGGTCCCCACCGAACCCTGACCCCCCTGATGGCCCGCATACTGGCTGCGTACACCAACGGAGGTGTTGGTACAGTCATTGACCCAGTGTATCCTTTGCCTCCCCCTTTCTTGTTTTGTCATCTTCTCCTTATGTGCATTAGCATCATCTGTCAGAGGAGCAGAGGCTCCGGTGACAGAGGGAGCTGCATCCCACAGGACCCTGAGGCAGAGTCCACCGACGCAGAGGGAACCAGTGAGACGGAGGACGAGGGGAGCACCACGTCGGAGACTTGAGGGGACAACACAGACTCTGAAACCTCCTCCAAAGGGAGCTCCCTGGTGGTGACGGACACCTCTGTGACCACCCCAGCTGCAGGTACAGCCGCCACCCCCGTACCAGCGCTGCCTCCCAGTAGCCCCTCAGCGAGTTGCCTGTGCCCACTCACCCAGGAGGGTGGGCATCTCCTTTGCCCCAGGCACCTCAGGCCCTGCCCCAGTGAGCCCTACTGTCCTCAGTGAGGAGGCTATTGACCTCCTGAGATCCATCTCTGTAGGGCAGTCAACCATTGTGAATGCCATCTAGGGGCTGGCATCCCAGATGCAGCAATGCAGTGCATTCCTGGAGGACATTCATGGTGGATTGGCGGCCCTACAGAGATCGATTCAGGCTCTGGCCTCCTCTCTGATGGCAGCCATTGTCCCTGTTTCTACCATCCCCCCTCCAACTTCCACTTCCCAGTCTCTCTATCCTCAACCCCAACCATCCCAAGCACACAAACAGACGAGCATGCACACAAGCCAACACTCAAAAGTGTCACAGGCAAACACAAGCACCACACTTCATCGCACAGGCACTCACACAAACACCATACCGTTGCAGACACAACAACATCCACTGCCTCCACTGTCTCCCCCTCCTCCTCCTCTGTGAAGAAGTGGAAGGAGTCTGCACCAGATGTGAGGAAGGGGAAAGGGCCTGCACCCCCAGGCAGAGAAAGGAAGAGCCTATGCACCCCTGCCAGGAACTGTAAGGGATCCCCGACCAATGAACAGGAGGACAAGAGGCATTCTACGTCAGCGGAAACTGTCAGGCTAACACCGCCATCACTACCAGCTGTCACGGGGCCCCCACTGCCAGCCGTGGGTGTGCAGCCATCAGTGAGTGCAGGGGCTACCCAGGAGCCTCCTCCAACTACTACCAGCATTCAGCCATCAGTGAGTGAAGGGCTGCCCAGGAGCCTGTGGCCTTGCACTCCCTATGTCAAAGCAATGGGCATGTTGCCCCCTCTAGAACCAGTGGGCAAGACACCCACTCAAGAGACTGTGGCCTTGCACTCCCCACGAGAAAGCAATGGGCATGTTTCCCCCTCTAGCAGCAGTGGGCTTGTTTCCGGATCCGGCTGAGGTGCATCCCCTCCCCCTGAGGTGCCTGCCTATTTGCAAACTGATGCGCCTTCAGTGTTCTATCTGGATGTGCTCAGGATTCGAGTTGGGCCCTAGACTATGCCCTGTGGCCATGTGGGACATTTAAACTTTAGACTGGGCAGTGTCCCTTTTTTGTACAAGTGTTCATATCTGTTTCATTGCTAAATCAACTTATCGATTTTGATGCTGATCTGATTACAATCACTTTTGTCAATTCCTGTTGTCCTTGCATTATTCTGACAATTTTCAGGGAGAAATTGTTTTTGTTGTGCAGCTGGTTGTGTGTATGGTGTGTTTGTGTCGGTGTCCTATTCTAAAGTGTAACCATCCTAAAGTGTGATCATCAATTGTATCTGTCTATTGGGAATTTATGAGCTATCTTTGTTTCTGTTTTAATTTTTCCTTAAGTAGATGTTGGAGGTCAATGCTTGCATTAATTATAGACAATTGAATTGGGTAATTATCAAAGACCATTGTTATTATTATCATAATAGAAATTAAATAATTATCAAGGACCACTTTTATTGATATCTTTATACCGTGATATTTTGGAAACAAGAATGAATCACAGTAGAGCGCATCACTTAATGTATATTAATACAGGTAGCAAGAGCAAAAGAAAATGGTCTTAATGTAGTTTATTGATCATTATAAATTGAATGTAATGCCTGCAATGCTTCATCAGTTATGTATATTCATGATTTTCTGGGTGTGAATGGTACAGTATATATATATAAATATATATATATATATTTACACATATATAAAACATTGATTATCTCTTTGTCACCCCATGCTCATGAAAAATATGTTCAAGAGGTACAGTCATCCCAATCATTGTGAATCTGAAAAGTAGACAATGGGATCTCTTGGTTTTCATTTAACCTATATTTGTCTGTGCAACTTCACAATATGTCGGCTTTGACTAGTCGGTCATCATCTTTTGTCATTAAGGAAACTCCAAGTTGGTTAGGCTTTTCACATTTGTCTAAATAATTTACCAGCATTTGTCTAATTTTAAGATGTGATAGAAAGCAATTCTCCAAATAAGATTGTTGTGGAGTGCATTGACTGACAAGTACTTCCTCAAATTAAATAAAGTTTTCATAATTTTCATCTTCTTATCAGCATAATAACACTATGAATAAGATAATTGTTGAGATTGATGCTTTAAAGAGAGCGGTTGTTAATTTAACAGATACAGGAGAGTGATTATTAGGAATATCCAATATGATTTTTTCACCTACAATCTAATTGAAGGTCTGCTACTGAGGGAAAATGTATAGCTATTCAGGCTGCTTTTCTGAAGTTTAGGCATTTGTTAATAAGAACATTTTCCCATGTGTAACGAAAATGGATTATAGAAACTTGATAGTGATGTTTAAAATATATATTTTTTTCTAGAATACATTTCCCTTAATGTGCATCCATGCTCAAGCAACATCATAATAGCCATTTTACATCTGAATGCCAACATGAGAAACCATGTCCAGTATCCAAATAGCGTTCTATGTGCCCTGTTCATATTTATGAAATGTTCATGTTGGTTTTTGTAGAATTGACGAATCTATGTATGTATTACCTCCAGCTCTTCAGACTTAAGGAAGTCCATAGCTTAAACCTATGGCTTTGTATATCTACCTAGTAACTGTATTAGAATGTTTAATATTGATGTCATGATCTCTTGGGCACTGCCCATAAGGGATATTCTTCAATTCTGGCAATTGTCCTATGCTCTTGGTGGTGACATTCCATCCATATAGATTGCAGAGTTTGTATTAGGGTCTGTGAAATAAACGCCCAAGTTGTTGTCTCACATCAGAGACTCATAAGTGTTCTCCAACAGTTATCTCATTTAGGAATAGACCATGTTTTACCTTCTGGTAATTACCTTCAATCTAATGAGTGCACAGAATATTTACACCAGATGTTGGAGCAGTATTTGTTATGTTTTGTTATTAATTCCACTGAGACTAACCAGAAGAAATCCCTTTCTGCTGAGTTTTTATATAATCACACAGTTTATTCTGCCACCAGAGTCATAATATCGTCTACTTTGCAAGGTATTCATCTGAAGGTTCTGACTGTCATTTGTTCTGCTGAAATCATAATTAATGCTCCTGCATTTGTTTTGTAATTTCTGCCTGATTTTCATGCCATGCTGTTCCATAGTTTACCAAACTCCAAAGGTACAATAGAAATGCCTGCTACTCGACATCATTGACAATTTATGCTTTAGAAATTGACTCTCAATGTCAACAGGCTTTCCTCCTTCTCACTTCCTGAACATGTGATCCCTCCTCTATCTGTCTGCTTACATCCGCCTTATTTTTGGCATCCTCGTAGAGCATTTCTTGTCTGTAGTCAAACCTAGGAGTCATTGTTAATTTTCTGAACCATCTCATCCCATTATAGAGGGTGATACTTCTATCGGGGATCAGCCTTGTCTCTCATTGCACTCCACTCTGTTACTACTTTCTCAGTAAACCATGGGGATACGGGGGACAACGAGGGGTTAGTATATCATGGCGATAATGTCAACTGCTGGGTGCACTCTTATGTTGACAGTCAAGTGTGTTTTAATAACTGGAGAAAGTATGAAAGTCACAATACATGCTGCAAGTTCTGACATTTTTGGTATTATATTTCAGTTGCTCAAATGCCTAGGTGTTTTTCCTAACTCCTAACTCTGCTCATGGTTTCCAAATGGTGCTATCGGTGATCTCCTCTCTTTATCATGGATATTGTTTGTTGGAAACCCTGTGAACCACGTCACAGTACTCCATGATGATATACTGTCCTAAGATGTTACTTTACCCATGTCTAGATATAACATTGACATTTTCATTATGGATTTTGGGAAGCTCTGCTCCTTTCAATAATGTGAGTGCTACGATTGTGGCAATTTGGCCACTCTGTTAGTTGTGGTTTCTTGCACCTCAACTCCTTCAGTCTGCTTCCATGAGACCCTGGATTTTTCACTCAAAAGCCCTTTTTATTTATACATTTGTAGACTTCTATAGGGTGAACTAGACCACAGGGCAGCAGAGAGATTTACACACCAACTTAGATTAACTCACAATATAGATATTGAGACCTGTAGGTGAGAAATTGTTAGGCATAATCATAGGAAATGTAGAAAGAGATGTTAAAATTCATCCTACCAACATGTAGTATTTAGGTTGAGTGTAAACACTTTTGAACTGAGTAACATCGTTAATACCTTCACCGCACTTTTCAAGGTCTAACAAATATGATGTGGCTGCACATTCATCACAAAGTACAAGAGTGGGCAGTTCATCATTGTCTTGTATTCCATAAGCGACTGTAAGCAGAAACAGAGGTAGAATGTCTTGAACAAGCAGGCAAGATGAATACCCCTCTTCACAGGTTTCTCCAATAGTAGAAACTAAACAAACCTAAACAATCAGATGGTATCATTGTGGAATTTCATATTGCTAACGTCACCATAAATTGTGAATTTGATCTAACACCTACAGAAATTTATCCGGACACTGAGGTCAATGAATGATCAAAAGGAAGAATGGAGCACACTATTATTAATTTACTTCCAATAATAATTGAAATACTGAGTTCTTTGATTCTATTTAAACTTCAATGGACAATCATGGTACAGTTCAAATACATAATAGGTTCTACATATTAGCTACACTATTTGAAAATCACATTTAATACAAACAGAAACACACCTATACAAATAAAACTAATAATCAAAATAACAACAGAAAATTAAAGAGATAAATGTCACAAATTTGACACAACTCGTCTGTAAAGTCCATATCATTGAACTCCAGAGACTTAAAAGTCAAAAGACACCCAAGTCCAAATAGTTCGTGACAAGGGTGTATATTGTCCCATATGTTGACTTGAAGCAATGCAGTTTCTTAGTGTCCGATGTGAAACAATTCAATGCAGAATCCGAACCAAATTCAGCCGCCGACACGTGTTTCGTCCCTAAAAGGACTTTCTCAAGGTTGACAAAATGAATTGTAAAGGTACTTACTGCAACTTAATGTCCCATTCAAATACCAATCATTGCCTAAAAAGCATGCTATTAAACCAAGTTTCATAAAAATCCCCACAAGCGTGTCAAAAATCTAAAAACTATGGATCGTGTAAACATCGAGCCATTATACCAAAATATTCCAAACGTCAAAAACAATCTGTGTAGCCTAAATAAATGTGGAAACCAGCCTATTGAGTCTAACCCAGTGATATCTCTAATGTTCACCTTCGAGGGAAATGAATTTAGTTTCAGTTATCATGCAAATAATAGACATAAATTATTTTCATGCAGGTTAGTGCTGAATGTATCACCAAAGTGGTGTAAGAATGCATGAACCCATATTTGATTGGAATAGTCACAATATTTGTTAGTACCACCTGTGATCGTATTCCATTTAATGCCCTTTTTTTTTGTCTCCCAATTATGAAATATATATAAAATAATGTTATGAATGTAAGGATAGAGTCTTTTTTGGGACGCTATATAGCGTCAAGTTTTCCCTTAATCGGCATTTCCGAACGGAACAATATACAACTTAAAGATGGCGGACAGCATTAACATCACGGTGCACCAATATTCCGGAAGAGTCACGAGACAGGAAGTGAGTCTCGAGGGATGAGTCCTACCTCTCTTTTTCATCGGCTCATAGAACTTATCTGTGCGAGCATCTGAGGCAATTGGTTTTGTGGTTTCGGCACGAGAAGATGCTTTTCCCTAATGGGATTGCCCACAGTAAGGTAGGATTCGACCGCATAGCGGTCAAAAGTAATGTGAAGCTTGTCTGCATGGATGAGTCCATGATACACTAAACGCATTGGCTAATTGGGACTTACAGAGATATTTGGAAACAGTTGGCGCTTTCTCTAGAGGTTATCTCTTTTACTTATGGAAACGCATTAATTTAATGCCACCAAGATTATCAAATCCTTTCTCATTTTTCAAATGTGTTACAGAACAAATAGTGTTTGGATTTCAGAGCGACCTGTTTAAAATACATGTCATCTTTTGCCAGGTTAGAAAATTACGCTTCATCAGGAATTTTTCCATTGGAAATGAAATAAGTACAGGTTGGTCCAATTCATATGTGGATATTTGTGATTAGACATTGCGGGTGCTTTGATAATATTATGAGACACTGCTTTCGTTACTTTACAGATGGGTAGCACCGCAGTACCCGACTGGACAGGCAGACTTTGAAAAGTTTATACCAAATGCGAAGGGATGAGGTACAAAATTTCGGAATATCTCCCTCAAAAAGGGGCATTAAATGGAATACGATCACAGGTGGTACTAACAAATATTGTGACTATTCCAATCAATTATGGGTTCATGCATTCTTACACCACTTTGGTGATACATTCAGCACTAACCTGCATGAAAATAATGTATATATGTCTATTATTTGCATGATAACTGAAACTAAATTCATTTCCCTCGAGGGTGAACATTAGAGATATCACTGGGTTAGACTCAATAGGCTGGTTTCCACATTTATTTAGGCTACACAGATTGTTTTTGAAGTTTGGAATATTTTGGTATAATGGCTCGATGTTTACACGATCCATAGTTTTTAGATTTTTGACACGCTTGTGGTGATTTTTATGAAACTTGGTTTAATAGCATGCTTTTTAGGCAATGATTGGTATTTGAATGGGACATTAAGTTGCAGTAAGTACCTTTACAATTCATTTTGTCAGCCTTGAGAAAGTCCTTTTAGGGACGAAACACGTGTCGGCGGCTGAATTTGGTTCGGATTCTGCATTGAATTGTTTCACATCGGACACTAAGAAACTGCATTGCTTCAAGTCAACATAAGGGACAATATACACCCTTGTCACGGACTATTTGGACTTGGGTGTCTTTTGACTTTTAAGTCTCTGGAGTTCAATGATATGGACTTTACAGACGAGTTGTGTCAAATTTGTGACATTTATCTCTTTAATTTTCTGTTGTTATTTTGATTATTAGTTTTATTTGTATAGGTGTGTTTCTGTTTGTATTAAATGTGATTTTCAAATAGTGTAGCTAATATGTAGAACCTATTATGTATTTGAACTGTACCATGATTGTCCATTGAAGTTTAAATAGAATCAGGATTTCAATTATTATTGGAAGTAAATTAATAATAGTGTGCTTCATTCTTCCTTTTGATCATAGTTTGATGGTGCAAGTTTCTTGCCCCGTAATACATGTTGGACAAAAGACATGTCTAGGATGTACTGAGCACCTGTGTCTACACTCTATATTTAAGGAAAGTGCGGCCTTTCTGTAGGGTTTTCTGTTGTCAATGACTGAGGTCAATGAAGCTTGTTGATTCTTGAAAATGGACTTCAACTCCAAGTATTATCAACTGCTTCTTGACCCAGAGTCCAGATACATCCCTACTGTTCCTACGCAAGCTCTGCTTCAAAGTTACAAAAGGTTGAACTTTGGCACTACATGTGCTGCAGAGGCTTTCCAAAACTTGATCAGAAAAGTAATTTCAAGGCTGAGAGGAGTCATGAACGTTAACCATATTACAACAGAAAGAATGATAATGTATTAAAAACAACATTAAAAGATCGACACTATTCATACACACACATTTGCAGCCATGTTTAATAGTTTTGGAATGCTTTATTAATAATAAAGAACGGGTAACCCTTTTCTGATATAACATCACACAGTGCCTGTGTGGCATGCAAAGCACTGCAAGTGCCCTTGAGCAGCCTGAAAGAAAAAGAAAGAAGGTGCCAGGCCCTGCAAATTTATTTTTAGACATGGGTATTATGTTACATAGATTTGTAAAGCGAACTATCACCTGCAAGGGTATCCTGGTGCTGCCAGGAGAGGAGAGAAGTAGTGAGCTGGAACTGGGTGTCTGAGGGAGCATACAATTGAGACACTCAGGGCCTCATTTACAATCTTTTGGCGCAGGGCCTGCGTCAAAAGAAAAGGGCAGGATCGAGTATCCATGAGATAAAGCACATTCCTGTCCATCCCCCTGCACTGGCACCTAATCAGGCACACTTACTCAAAAGTGTAAGGGGGTCTGTGTTGTAGGTATGATTGTATTGTGCAGGAAGGTAAACCTTCCTGCACAAAAACAATCAAGGAAGGTGGAAAAGTTGTTCCCCACGTTACGCCTCCCATGGCGATGCGTAGGCTTTTGACACATTCCCAGGTTTACGAAATCTTGTAAATCTGGGAATGTGTCAAATGACATTGGTGTTATGTGGGAACACCCACCATAATGCCCATGGCACACCTTCCTATCGCAGCATGAGACAACACAGCAACTTGCACTTTGTTTTCTCACTCCTTATCTACAAGGACATGAAAAGCCTCGCACAGTGGCTTTACATGGCCTTGTATATATGGGTCTGCAGTGTGTGCTGTGGGACGGTCATAAAAGTTACATTCTGGCAGTGCACAGGGGCTTGTAAATAAGCTCCTGGGTGTGTAATCTACGCTCCCTATCAGAGATGAGACACTGGAAACAGATGCAAAGAAGGATCATGCGAGGAGTATGGTAGGTTAAAGTGGCTCTGCAGTGTACAGAAATAAAAAAACCTTTGCTTTACTGCTAATAATCTTACACTGCTAATCATCACCAACAAGGTTGTGCCTTTGTTTGTTTGATTAGCGATATCTGCTTGGGTTTATTTTTCGTCTCATTGTGAAATAATTTACAGAATGGCCTATTTAAATTACAAGTAGCAAAAGTCATTACTGGTATTGAACTATGGAGCTTTAGTTGTAACATAAAACCATAAGAATTGGTCTCGAAGTTTCTGCAAATGTTTGTCATGTTTGGAAATGTACTGTGTGTAAGTTTAACAAAACTCATAATTGATGTGTTGCCGCTTGGCACTTGATATCACCAATTACACTTCCAATGCATAAACACACGGACCTGGACTTGGTATGTCAGCATTACTTTAATTCGTTATTTTTCTGCATTAAATCCATGCAGCTTAGGTCTTTGATGTTTAAGGCCAGTTGTAAATTCCTTGAAGTCAGTCTTATTTCCTTTTATATTAGCTTGTTAACAAGCTTTGGAAGACTGACAGACCTTACAGGAAGACACAGCTGGGTGCTTCCCAAGTCTGGGCCCTAATGAAAGCCAGAGTAAGAAGCTGAACTCTGTGGCTGGCCTGGTGTTTACAGAGTAGGCAGGAAGAGCCCACTGCCATAGTGATGAAGCCATAATGTCCTCATCAAACACGGATGCTTTCTGTACCACAGAGCCAACAGTTGGGATTCATTAAGAAAGGAAACGGCATAAAACTTTAAATTACTTCTGTAGTTTCGATCCTTGAAGTTGATGAAGTCGGAAAACAAAGAAAAATCACTAGAGTAACATTTCTCGAAATGTGAAAGAAAATCTCGACAAAAGGGGGTGGGGTCATAAGGCACAGGGATTGAAAAAGACATGCTTTCGGTCAGCACAAAAACAAATTACGTTATTTTGGCATCAATAAAACGTCATCATTTCGAGTGGGACTAACGCAGGGCAATCTTACCTCACGGAGCAATAAATCAGCGGGAGACAAATGCGGTTTCTGGAAGGAGCCATAATGATGGTGTTCAACACCTCAATTCTATGTTTGGACAGAGAACGAAGTTTAGCCCTAAACTCGTAATGAGAACCTAAGTAGGGAGCAGAGGTGAGGATGGACATGCTAACGATGTTCACTGCACCTGATTAAATCAGGGAAATACATTGATTACTTACACATGGGATCCTTCGCCATCTTCAGGGAAGCAGTTCTCAAAAACTGTTTAATGTTCATCAAAGTTCATTCCTCTGCGGGTTTTATCTCTTGATTAACAAGTAATAAGTAGGGTCTTGTTATAATGTAAAGCACTCTGATTCCTCTTAGAAGTCGTTGTTGCTAAACATATATTTGAAATCAATATGAATCAATTATTGCACATAAAATGTGAAAGGGACCTATTAGCAGAGAGATTTTGGGGCATATTTACAGGCCTCGAGTACGGAGCGTCACTTTTTCTGACACTCCGGTGGCTCTGTGACCTTCTCCATATTTACAAGGTGGTGTTGTAAATATGGGCCACCCAGAAATAGTATTCTGCAGCCGAGGGGCGTGCAATGGGTGTTGATGTGGGCGCAACCATGCAACTCCGATAACTTTTTTACACTGCCCCAGATTTACAAAGAAACGTCTATAGGGGTGGCGTTCGCATGGTACAACAAAGGGAAATACTTTTATTTCTCTTCACACATAGAAAGAGCAAAACACCATGAATGATTGTTTATGTGCAGGAAGTGTCCCTCAGTCATTAAATAAAGACAATTTGCAACTTCTATATGTGCTGCATTCTACAGCACACATAGAAGTAAGAAATTAAATTGCCACTATTGGTTGTTTATATGCAGGAAGGTGTCCCTGGCAATGCAGGCACCCTTGCACCATGGTGCAAAGAGTGTATGCCTTAAAGATAGGCAGCTAATTTTAGCACCAGCGCAGGGGGAGAGAACAAGTATGCACTGTATCTTGTAGATACGCCACATTTCTGGCCTTTTCCAGTTGCTCAGGGTGGTGCAGTAAGACACTTGCTATGCCACCCTGGGCCACAGGGGCTTGTAAATAAGTCCCTTTTACTTTATTCTATTAGGTGGATATATATGGACTTCAGGCTGAAGTAAAGAAAAGTGGCACTGCATCCAATACAGCTCCACTTTTCCTGCACCCCTTAGTGCCCCCCCAACACCACCATGTGTGCACCATCATTAACATACAGCGCACCATGGCAGTGGTCAGGGAACTGGTGTCAACATTTTTGGCGTGTTTGGTGCTTTGCACGCTCAGTGCCAAAAGTGTTGACACTAATCCTGCAAAGCACCTTGAAGCCCATTGAAAACAATGGTGTTCCTCCTTTTAGAAATGCCGGGATCGGTTGTATTTACTAAAATACAGCGCACCCCTGTGTTTTCCTCTGCGCCAGCGCTAAATCTAGCTGCAAGCCCCGGCGCTAAATATAGCTACCAGCGTCAACGCAGGCATTCTAACATCATAGTGCATTGGTGTCGGCACTGAAGGGAATGATTGTTTATGTGCAGGAAGGTGTCCCCTCTTGCACATAAACAATCTACAACGGCGATATGGCAATTCTATGTGCGCTGCAGAAGTAGAAATTGGCATTTTTGAATGATTGTTTATGTGCAGGAAGGGACTCCTTCGTGCACATAAAGAATCATTCATGGCCTTTTGCTCTTTAAAAAGCACAAACGAGGAGGAATAAAAGTATTCCTCCTCATTGTGCCATGCATTTAGGTTTTGGCACTGTCACAGATTTGCGACTTCTTGTAAATATGAAACGCCCACAGCAACACCCATTGCATGCCCCTCTGACGCAGAAAACTGCATTGGATGGGCCCATATTTACAAGGTGGCGTTAAGCTGCAAAAAGTGACTCGGCACCGCCTTGTAAATGTGGCGCAAGGGCCTTGTAAATCTGGTCTATATTGTGCAATCCACTACAGTAGCTGTACACAAGTCTCAGGCCTGTCATTTTGTAGCCTGTGCGTAGTTTCAAACTGCGATGACGATTTGGCAAGATAAACCCTTGCCAAGCCTCAAAACTTTCCTTTTTAGTACTTGTTTCTCCCCCCCCACCAAAGTAGGCCCTATCAGCTCTGAGCAAAAAGAATAGATGATGGACAGGATGCTAAACAAATCAAACATTCACCATCGTTACTTTGCTCACCACACCAGCCCATTTTGGACCCAACCTTGTGCAAATCAGTCTTGACCCTGTTCCCCATGGGAACAGTCCAGCCCAAACTACCATGTCAGGTCCTCCCTGGACCGGAAAAGAAGCATCCTGGGACCGATTTTGGGGTATCACCCCTCAACAGCCAGGCTAGCTTGAATCCAATGGCACTGTGAGCATGGGACCCACATCTGGGTATTCCTCTCCCACTTAGGGCTACAAAAGCAAAAAGAACAGATGATGGACAGAAAGCTGAACAAATCAAACATTCATCCCCAGTTACAGATCTGGGTTTAATCAACCATTTTCTATCAGCTCTGGGGGCAGTGAGCAATGCGTATAAAAGTATGACATATAGTTTTATGGTATATGTGTCCTTACAGTGAAATTTCCCTAAAGTCGACTTTCACTGGTCCAAGCCCTATCTCTTTCATTGACAAACACTGGTTTACCATAGTGCAATCAATAAGAGCTAGATTCATTTTGGAAGCATATAGGGAAGTGATCTTTCACTCACCTTAAAATTTAAAATCCTTTCATGGGTAAAACCTGATTTTAAATCATAATATTGGAAATACCAATTTTTAGAAAGTTGAAACGTTTCTGCCTCCAGTAGTTGTTGCCCTTCTGGGTGTAGTCTGCCTGCCTAGGGTGAACTGACTGTCTCCTAGTCCCGCAGTGTCCAAGCATGAACGTGGGGGTGGGAGTCTGCCAGAATGTTTGAGTGTTTCATCTCTTGCTGGGCCCTGCTATCGAGCTGAGCAGCCAGACAAGTTGGCGCGGACCTCTGCTTGCAGGTGTCGCATTGCCTGGCGCAGGGTATCACCCCTGCAAACAAAGCCACCTGAAAACCGAAGAAAAAGCCTGGAGTGACAGACGCTGCAGACGTTGGACGTCAGTCGTGCCGGGTGGTTCACGGTTGCGGAGGGGAGTGCAGGACGTGATCCAACAGGAGAGATGTGGTTGCAGGGACGGTTGTGGCATTTTCAACCAGCGCCTCGGCCGGCGTGCTGTGCAGATCCCGTCCTGTCCTTGCTTGTAGGGGACTTCTGTCCCCCTACCCCCTCTATTGCCTGAAGCTACATCGGCAGCACCAGCACAGCAGTAGCCCTGCGAGTACATCCAGGAGTGGAGTGGTGGCTTTCAAGCGCTGTGTACAGCATGAGTGACTGAGGAAGAAGAGACTGTCGGAGTGGCCCACCCCGGGATACAGAAAGTGGCACTCAGGGAAGAAGACGGGCTGGGGCTCCAGGAAGCCTACACCTAGAAAAGATATCGATCAAGAGAGGTGCTAGGTCCCAAGGGAGGGCAGTGACATACAGGGGACGCACTGGGACCGCTGTTTGCTGCCTGCCTGACCTTGATGCCTGCATGACCCTGGTGCCTGGAGGAAGGGGGGGAACTCTGAGCCCCTTTAAAACCTTTATCGCGCTCCAGCCTCGCGGGACACACTGGGACCGCCGTTTGCTGCCTGCCTGACCTTGCTGCCTGCCTGACACTGGTGCTTGGAGGAAGGGGTGGGCTCTGAGCCCCTTTAAAACCTTTATCGTGCTCCTGCCTCGTCATCGACAGGAAGAGGCTGGGCTGGGCCCCCCTCTATCATTTTATTTTCATCTGGAGGTAAACAATCTTGAGAGCTATTAAAGTAGGCACATGTGATCATTATTTTAAATGGGAAAAAGAAAGATCAGTCTCCAAAAAGGTGAAGGTGGGTCTAGCCTTTTAGCCCAGTCTTCTATTACCAGTTATCTATCCTCTGTAATGGGGGCTATTGAATCCGAACTGGAGCAAGTTGAAGAAAGGATCGGGGCTGTTCAAAAAACCGTTCAGCAGCCCCCATTGGAACCTACTGTTCATATAATTACTAATTCAAAGGAGGGGTCACCTTCTCTGGCCCCGTTTATTAATACCACTCACTGCGATACGTCCTCACAAATCACACCTAAACCCCCTGTTCAAAGCATCAATTCATCCTTGGAACGTTCCCCGGCGCTTTCCCCCCCACTGAAGAAGAGGAGAGCGGGTACAAGGTCTAAGGGCCAGATGTAGGAAGAAAGCAAATTGCGACTTGCAATTTGCGAGTCCGAGCGACTCGCAAATTGCAACTTGCAATTTGCCATGCAGAAAGGTGTCTCAGACACCTTCTGCAACTCGCAATGGGGTCGCAAAGACCCACCTCATTAATATTAATGAGGTGGGTCGCAGTTTGTGACCCCATTACGAGTCTGGGCACTCACGGGGATGGTGGCCTGCTGGAGACAGCAGACCACCATGTCCGTGACTGCTTTTTAATAAAGCAGTTTTTTTTTTCCATCTGCAGCCCGTTTTCCTTAAAGGAAAACTAGCTGCACTTGGAAAAAAATACTGAAACCTTTTGTTTCTGATTTTTTCAGAGCAGGCAGTGGTCCATAGGACCACTGCCTGCTCTGAAAAAATATTTTTGTGTACATTCACAAAGGGGAAGGGGTCCCATGGGGACCCCTTCCCTTTTGCGAATGAGTTACCATCCACTTCAAGTGGATGGTAACTGCGAGTTCATTTGCGACCGCTGCTTTTGCGGTCGCAAATCAACTTGCATTGCGTTGCGAGTCGCAAATAGGAAGGGAACACCCCTTCCTATTTGCGAGTCGGAAATGCATTTTGCGAGTCGGTGCCGACTCGCAAAATGCATTTCTGCATCGCGTAGAGGCTTTTGCGCCTCGCAAACTGCGTTTTTCGCCATTTGCGAGGCGCAAAAGCCTTGCTACATCTGGCCCTAAGAATCTAAAAAAGATGTTGGGCCCTAAAAAGAGAATTCATATTTCACCGATAATTAACGCCAATGAATCACTCGTTTTGGTTACACCAAATGAACCTCTTAAAAGCAACAATGCTTATAGTGACCCCTCTGGTCTAATAGACTCTATACTCAAATCTTTTTGTGCTACCCTTGAGGAGAAACTTACTACCCTGATTACCAAAAAACTTGACTGTTTCTGTAATAACGTGCTTAGTACTCTTGCCCAGTCATCTAATTCGGGAGTATTAAGTGAGGGAAAGGTACCTACCTGGGATGTGGCATCAAATGAAAATTTATCTCAAGGCTCCGGTACACTGATGGCCAAATCTTTGACTATATCTGGCCAAGGTAATACTGTGATCAAGCAGCCGCATGTAATCCCTAAATAAGTTATTTCACTTGGCCCAACTCCTCCATTATCAAACAAATCTATTTATCAAGCAGATGTATTGCACTTACCTCCTGATTGGATTCCTTATGTTTTGGTGTTAACAAACGTGCCTCTTTTGGGTAGAAACCAAAAAGAAGACACCCCAGCTCTGATAAGGAAGTCTGCACACTGGTTGAAATCTAAATTCAAGGTTAAATATCACCCAAATAATAAGATCCTTATGGCGCGTAGAGTGAAGCAGGTTGGCCATCGAAGAAATACGGATGACGGAGACTGTGTTGTAATGAATTTTGCCAACCCGTGTTCAGTTGATCACCTTTTGGCAAATTTAGACTATTCTAATTTTTTAGATAATGGGATCCAAATACACTCCCTGTGCCATTTTTATGACCACTCCCTTTTCCCACAACACTTTAATGTTGTTCCTAGCACTCACAGCTTATTTACAGCTAGGCCATCTGTGCAGGTGAATGTTCCTTCTAGCAATTGTCCCTTGGCCTTTAATTCTCTTGATGAGAATGATTGACCCACGGCTATCGCCAGTCCGGGCCCAAAACATTTGTTGAGATTAATGTCTGACGACGACCAAGATGAACTTGTACAGGAAGAAAGAGAGATCATTTATGATACCTTCCATTTAAACTATACTGATAAATTGGCGTTACCCTTAGGATCAAAGCCCCTATCTTTGATTAGTTGGAATATTGCGGGGCTTCGATCTAAAATAAATGACCCAGACTGGACGAGTTTTATATCATACTATGACATGATCTGTCTACAGGAAACTTGGTCAAAAGATACGTTCCTTTTGGATGGGTATACAACTCTTTACCAGCCGGCATTAACTTCCTCCATGGGAAGAGCACGAGGAGGGCTTTTAGTGCTTGTATCCTTAAATTTACCATCATTGAAGGCTTCCTTAATTTGGTCTTCACCCTATTTTATGATTGTTCTTCTATCCATTGGGGTTGTAAAGGTATTTTGATTTTAAATTTCTACAACAATGCCCCACGTGGTCTCCTTAAAGGAATGTTAGAGGACGCTGTGGATTTTATTGATTCTTCCATCAAATTACAGGATGAAGATTTAGTAGTCTTTTGGGTCGGCGATTTTAAAACTCCCCTATGTTGTCAGGAAAATGCAGAATTGTGTGCTATTCCCAATGAAGGTAGAGAGTCATTATTCCACTTTACTCATTCACCTGAAGGAGAAGCTCTGAACTCCTTTCTATGTAATTTTGACTTGGTCCATGTTAGGGAGAAACCAGCACCAAACTCTTTAAATGTTCCAACTTTCACAGGGAATGCGAAGGGGAGTACTATTGATTTTATTCTTCTTGGCTGCCCAGATTATCATTTAATCTGTGATTTTAAGATAATTCCTCACTGTGCCAGTGACCACAATCCCTTGTGTATTAACCTAGACTTAAATATAGATCAGGTATCTAGGGATTGAGAAGAAATACCACCTTTCAAACAAACTCTGGTCTACGTCTGAAGTGGGACAAAATAAATCCAATGAATTTTAATCAAGAAATTATAAGATCTAGGTTTGACTCCATTAACATATGTTTATCTCAGCAGTCTGTCCATGACCATATAGTTTATGAATTTGAACTATTAAGTAATTCTATTTTGCATGCCCTTGTGGTGGACAGGCCTACTATGGGTTTGCCTGCACACAGATGGTTTGATTCTGCGTGTTCAACTGCTCACAAAAAACTAAAAGATGTCCTTAAATCAGTTCCTACTTCCCGTTATTTAATTAAATCAGCTAGGGCTGAGTATAAGGCCACCTTGGAAAAAAGGAAATCAGAGATAAGGTCTAAGGCGTGGGAAGAGCTTCAGGCTGCGTCCGATCTGAAGGACACTTCAAAATTTTGAAAGGTGGTTAATCATTCTTATTTCTCGGATAGTAACACTAAGGTTGACGATTGTCTTATCGCAGAAGAAGCTTGGTTGAACCACTTTAGGAAAGTTTTTGATCCAGATAACGACTTTCTGACTAAGGAAGAAAATATAATCAACCGGATCAGCACAGACCCAACATAAATGCCCTTGATATTTCTTTTCATCTACATGAGATCCTTGGAGCCATTAATCGGTCAAAACAAGGGAAGGCTTCTGCCCTGATGGTGTTCCCATCGATATTTTTTATTCTATGCCTAATCTTTGGGGCCCCTTAGTTACAAATGTCCTAAGAAGTGTTGTTAAAGGAAACATACCTCCTTCCTGGAAATTAGCAATTATCATTCCTATTTTTTAAAAGGCAATAGACAAGATCCTTCCTGTTACAGACCAATATCTTTGATTATGGCCAGTATTCTGGGCAGTGTGATTTTATCCCGCCTGGAGGATTGGGTGCTACGGTCCAGATTTTATCTCCAATTCAATTTGGTTTTAGACCCGGTTTGGGCACAGTTGAGCAAGTATTAAACTTGAATCTTATTCTTAGCAAATATGTAACTGCCAAAAGGGAGTCAATTCAAATGGCTTTTATTGACTTATCCAGCGCATTTGACTTGGTAAATAGGGAGAAGTTGTGGAAAATCATGAAAACCCTGGGGTGTGACGTGACCCTATTGGAACTTATAAAGCGCCTTCATATGGATTTAAAGTTATCAGTTCAGTTTGGCCCATCGGGACAGAGAACTGCCCCCATTCCCTCTTTTAGGGGAGTAAGACAGGGATGTATTCTGGCCCCCTTTAATATATATAAATGGGCTCTATGACTTTTTGATAAAAAATGGGAAAGATGTGCCAAAGATGGGTCAGAGATTGCTTCCAGTTTTGTTATATGCAGACGATGCTGTACTCATTGCACGCACTGCAAACGGTTTGCAAGGCCTGCTGGACGTCTTTCTGAACTTCATGTTGGACCTCGATTTGAAAGTCAACTATTCTAAGACATTTGTTATGATATGTGGCCCCCGAAATACAAAATCTAAACAATTTAATATGGGGGGCAATAATATTAAGAAGGTGAGAGATTTCTGCTAACTTGGTATGAATTTAAGTTCTTCCATGCTTTGGAATACCCACCTTAAATTTAAGACCCAACAAATGGCAAGGAACATGGAAGCGATTTTACGATTTGCCCGTAAACTGGGTCATAGACCGTCTTCTCAGATTATAACACTATATAATTCTAAGTGTGCCTCAGCAGCCCTATATGGGGCTGGTGTCTGGGGCCACATCAAAGTACCTACTCTCCAATGTATTAAGAATAAATTTATGCGCAGACTGTTGATGGTACCCAAGTGTATAGCAAACATCATTATCCACAAGGAGGTGGGTCAATGCTTTTTAGAGGACACAGTCTCTATCGCCCCTCTTTTGTTTTGGATTAGATGTTGGACGAATCCAGCGGCAAGTCTTGTACAGGAATGTATTACTGAATGTATACAGCTGGCCAATTCGAACAGGATTCCCTGGCACTCATATTTGCGATCATCTTTTGATAAGCTGGGGCTTAAGTATATGTTTGATGAACCACAACTGCTAACCACAACTGCTAGGTCTCTGCTGAAATCACGATACTCTGAGCATACCTTAGACATAAGACTTCATAGCTGTTTGAAATTGAAATCTTTAGATTCTTATACCCAGATTGTTACGGCCTTATATATAGAACCCTATCTGACCTGGTTTTCATGTCCAAAAATATATTCTCTGTTAACCTTTTTTAGACTGAACTTGATTCATTTTAAGGTGGCCTTTCCGTATCAGTGTATCTGGCAAAAAGACTTACCACCTTGTCCCTGTGATGCTACTTCAAAGCAAAGTACTTCCCACTTCTTTCTTTTTTGTTCCCTTTACGCCACCCTGAGGAATGCTTTTATCTTACCTATTTTATGTACATTAAGACCGATCCATTATAAGGAAGCTTTGATACATCTTCAGAAATTATCAAATGTCAAAATTTGTTTTCAGGTATTACATTTTATTAGATCATCAATTGTTATAAGGAATCAATACTAATAATTTTTGCAATTTATTAATCTATTTATGCTGACTTTTAAAACTTATTTCTGTTTTAAAATTTTAGATTTTATATTTGGTATAGGATAGATCCTCCCACAGGGAGAAAGGCTTTTACTATATTTTAGGGTGGCTAAAAGTTTTTGGTTTTATATCATATGGCTTTAGTTAATGTTCTGATAAGAATACCGGAATATTTGCGAAAGGGGAACTTGGACTAGATTACTTTGTCCCCCTTTTTGTAACCTATGTAAGATATGATTTTATGAGTTGTGTTTTAATCGCTTTTGTTTGTTTGTTTACTTGGATATTCAATTTTAATTTGTACTTTTATGGCAAATGCCGAATAAAGATCTTTGACTGACTGACTGTCTCCTAAGGATTTGTATTTGAGAAAGATGATACATAATAGATCATTTGGGTGTAGGCTGCATGAGCTATCAGACAGGATGGGAGTGTGTAGATAACACCTACCACATTTGCACTTCAAAGGGTACTTCTCCTCATACACACAAAGGAGCACCTCTAGTCCTTCCTCTCCTCCTGCATGGGTCAGTCTTTGTGGCATTCCCAGAGCAGGAACAAAGGAAATCAATAAGCTGGCAAACCTGTATAAAAGCTGGACCTTTGGACATTGAAATCAGATCTCTCTTGGACTTGGATGAATAGAGGAAGACTGCCCTGCTGTCTTCCTATTTGCAAGGAAGCCTGGACTTTCTGCCTTCTCCAAAGACTCCTGAGTAAATGCAAGGATCATTTGGCTGATATCCTGCTTGAACTGCAAGGACATTAAAGTTCCAGTGTCCTCATCTGCTTGCTTGACCAGAATCTAGGGAGGACCCCGCTGTTCTGCCTCTGTGGAAGTGAGTCCTGATTCTCCAGCCTGTCTCCACTGGCCCTGGACACTGGTAGTTGTCAAAAGTGCACGCTTTACTGCCTTTTGCTCTTCTACCTGCTGCAACCGCAGCAATTTGGGCACCTACTGACAATAGCTAGAACCTTCAGCTGAGCCCTTTAGCTCTCTTCCGCTGGAGTCCTGATGCAAGAAACCCATAGAGTCTTTCAGCCGCAGCAACCCAAAGCCCGTGAAAGAAAATCGCCTTGTCCAATGCAGAGCCCCACAGGACCACAGTGCTTACCCTGAACAACGGCCACAGTCCTATGCAAGGCTTTGCATTGCCACACATTGATGCATCATGAACACCTTCAACCTCGCAGAGTACATGCCCCAGTGCAGCTGCCACAGCCACACAGCAGCTCGTCGCCTGCTTCCTGCACCTAATGCAGGTGACGAATTTTAACCCTTTGCTCAACAAAACCAGTTATCTATTAAGAAAATTCTACCAATTTTTTTGTGGCAAAATAATCTAGTAAAAATGTTTATACTTCCATTGTTTCCTTATCTGTTTTCTGCCATTAGATGATATGCTCCTCAATCTTGCTTTCTATTAATAGATCCTTCCTCTGAGAAGGAAAGCTTAGAAATGCTTTAGATTAGCAGTACTTTGTATTAGATTAGGTAGTACGGCTGGAGGCTTGCATCTTCCTGACTTCAGTGGTGCTACTCTGCTGTTATGGGTGGGGTGGGGAGGAGCATTGCGATGCCCATGAATTCATATCTGAATGGTCCTGTTCATACTTTCATCTGATTTATTTTTTCCTTTTAATCACATTTCTCATATTACTTTTTGTAAACTCAGCAAACTTTTTAGTTATATTTAGTTAAAATAATGCCTATGTAGGAATTCATCCTTGTTTGGGCTGAGACAACAAATGTATTTGGGATTTCAGCAATAGCATTTGAGAAAATGATCTGAGACAAAATACATGCCTCTTGTTCGATTTTAAGTTGCATATCTGAAATTTAGGTTTGACAAAGTTTACTTCCTGTTGGTCAACTGTGGCAAGGTACTTAATTTTTCTCTTGTCATGAACTGGCTCACAATATAATGTACATGGGAACCAAGTTTTCAAGTTTTTACAGCTAAAATAATGTTTGAAAGCCCTGTTTGCAAGCTCACTCATGTTCGACTTTCATTCCGGTGTGTCAGTGTTTCTCAGGCAACACTGTCTTAACTGTTAGGCAGCCCAGCATTATAATATCCCCACTGCCATAGAAAAGATTGTCTTAGGTTGGTCAAAGGTGTGATGTATTTGTACAGTAGGCCTAATTGAAGCATCTTCCAATATGTTGAGAACATGAAACCTTTCAGATGATAGAGTTGGTTGATTATACACTATGGTAACTGTGTTAATGAGAACTACCTCCTCTAGTTTTTTTTCATGGAGACTGTGTCCTGTTTTGTTTCAATTCTGACGTTAAATCTTTGTCAATAATCAACCATGTTTATGACATCAGTTATATCAGTTCCATAAAAACATGTGCGTTAATTATGTTTGGTTTGGAACTGGATACAGCCCGCTCCTACTGAGGTGTACCAGTTTTAAATCAATTCAGTAGTGCTTGTGTGCCTAATGTTAACCTATGGATAGCTGGGCAAGGAGCCTTTATTGTCTCAGTGGGGGCAGGGAATTAGCTCTTCATATGACCACAAATTCACAATCTCAAAGATTAAAAATACTTTGTCATACTTCAAAGTAAATTGTTTTTACTATTATGTTCCTACCTTCCCTCAGTAAAAATGTATTGTTTGGTTTCACAATGTGGCTGTAGTTGTTCAGCCCTGATGTATATATGTGCAACTATTCATAGGTTCTCTGATGTCACTGATCCCTGGATGGGTGACTCCTACTGATTTTTTGTTTTCTTTTTATTCTCTTCATTCCTAAAGTGTAACTACGTTGCTATACTGAAAACTACTTTGGTGATAACTTTCTTTTTAGCATCAGCTGTTACTGTACAGTGAAATGTTTCTGACCGTAGTAGTATTATATTTTGTCATTGCATTTCTTAATATCCATATTCTGTATCATACCTCTCTTTATCAACCAAATTATACATAGATAAATACAAATAATCAAGGCCTTCTTTGTGGATTCTATAATGTGCCAAGTCTTCATTTGATCAGGGCTAATAATTACTTCCAGTGTTCCAGGTAAGGAGTTTCTTTGAAACGAAAGTTAATTCTGATTGAAAACGAATGTAAAATTAATGTATGCAACCATACCCACTTGGGGTTTTCCAGCGATTCAAAGATTGACTCTCTTTTTCAGTTGAACAGCCAACATATCCTAAATGAATACTTCACAGATTTACATCATGTGGCTGTCTCCTTTAGGAAAGTAGTTTAGATATTCTTAATTCTTTTCCTCAGGCTAACTATACTAAGATGTTCATAATGGAAGTTGATTTAGATTCAAATGTGTCATTAAGGGCCACAAATACGAACGTTTTTAGCACTTGCAATCTGTCCATTTCGCAGAATCGGGCCATTTACAACTGCTAAAAACCATTTTGGGATGTACCAAGGCCCTATTTGTGATTCAGTAACCTATTACCGAATCACAGAAGGGTGTGCGATTCAGTATTTGGAAGGGGTGTGATAAGGACATTCCTTCCTAATAGTGTACCAGAAATTAATGAATCCTTAAGCCACCCTGCTTCCATCAAGTGAAATATGTATTCAAGATAATTTAGGGGCAAGCAAGGTAACCAATGCCTAACAGTTGTTGTGGTGCACATGGTTTATTTTCTTTGAAATGACAAGATATTTCTACAAAAAAAAATCTTCTTGCTGTAGTATACTTTTTGCATGTCAGTATTAAGTATTTTGATAATTTATACAGCATAAATTTAATGCACAATGAGGACTAACACCAGTTTTCCTAACACTACAATTGCATAAGCGTAAGTAAATGCAGCAACTTTTTTAGAACCTGTGTGAGATTCATTTGGGCGTAAGTTCAGCATTTCAACAAGTGTTCCAAACAATCTTCTAAACCTTTGGGGATACCCAACCAGCGTCTGATTTGTGGGTATAAAGCCTATTCTCTGTTTACCTACCGAGGCATAACCATCATAATTGTGGGTATGCACATGTTGCTTCCATTCATTTCATATATGTCAAAGACTAAACTGCACTTTTGTTTTATGCATCTCTCACATGTTGCATTACTTTGTGAACCTTCCCGAGATGTTTGTTGCATCACAGCTTCTACAAAACCAGTGAAGCAGATTTTGAAATTCCAAGATGGTCTCTGTAAACTTTAAATAAGTAATCAACTTCAACTACAGTTGACCACTTCAAATTACAAGAGTGTTTATTTATTTATCATGTGCAGTTAATTAAAACCATTACACATATAATGACCCAAATAAAACATATAGCATGATGCCTCGCACTATATCCAGGTATAAAGTACATTTCAATAGTCTTTTTTTAAAGTGCAACTAAATAGGGCAAGGCAACTAGACACCGAAGTCATATATCACAGGCCTAGCAATTGTGGAAATCAGTTTCTCGGCCATAAATCACCTGATCCTTTCTTGGCTCTGAGCCTAGCTTCGTAATGCTACTACAGCTACTTATTACAAAATTCCATAAAGTGCTCAAAGATACTAGCAGCTGGATAGTGGCATAGACACATGCAATCAGTAAATAAGAATGTTGAAAGAGTCAAGGTGGCAAACCTATATGCCTCCAGTGATTTATAAAGTGCTTGGTGCCTACTAAAACAGCTTGATAGTAGAGGTCATTAAAGTAGGAGTTTATCATTGAACAAAACTTTTATAAAACTCAAAAGCTTGGGCCCATATTTATACTTTTTTAGAGCCGCATTTGTGTAATTTTTTGGCGCAAAAGCGGCGCAAACTAACAAAATACTACTGTATTTTGTTAGTTTGCGCCGCTTGTGCGCCGCTTGTGCGTTTCCATTTTACTAATGTGTTTCCTATCTCTATTTAATTTTAAAATAAAAAGAAATACTAAAAATTGTGCTTTTTGTGCACTGATTGGCATATGGCTTTCTTTCATGAATTTCAGGCAAAAGCTGAAAGACAGACAGCTTGGAGAGTTAAAAACAGAATGACTTTTTCCAAAATACAAAGGTATGTAAACATATATTTGTAGTATAACACTAATATGCAACGGTGGGTATATTGTTGTTATATGTGGCTGCTTCATTTGCTAAAACGCGACAAGCAACCAGGTATAAGTGCAGGTCTAACAGTTCAATAAATGTGGAAATATACCATTCTAGGTTTCAATTTATTTTCAAAATACAAAATAAATATGATGCATGCCAATAAGATGGCCAAAAAATAGCTATGGATAAATACAGAGGGAAATGTTAAAAAAAAAAAAAAACATAAAAAGCGGGAGTACTAATTATTACTTCAGAAAATAGGTTCTCATACAAAATTTATTAGAAATCAAAAGCCTTTTTCTTTTCCATAAAAATAGTTTTTTCTCCTTGAATTTTTCATTATCAATTATTTCATGTGATGAAATTAACATTTGCATACATCTGAGAATGTTCACTCTACAGAATTTTTTAAGAGCTCCACATACATCTCAAAGTTCTCAATGCGGCCTGTGATAATTTATGTAACCAATATGTAGCATGTAAAGAAAGTAAATTACCATTACTTTTTTTCCCAAGGCAACACCAAAATGTGTAACTTTGCATCTCCATCAGTTAAAGTGCCTAAAGAAATATGTGCAGCTAATGAAATTAATGGAGGGATTTCAAACTAAAGTGGGAAAGTTTAGGAGTGGGCTGATCACTATCAAAGAAGCAATAATAAAGGATTTAGAAATGCTAACTGAGGCAAGAATAACAGAGGAATTTGAGGCAACTGAGTCGCTGGCCCCTTTTTTATGGCACAGAAAGCCAATGGGGATACAAGCTTGTTTATAAATTTGTATCAGTTGAACAAGTATGTAATTATGAAATAAATATCCCTAGCTAACATAACAGAGATGATGATACTCAGTGGAACAAAGGTGGTTTCCATCCTTTACTTAGCAATGGCATATTGTCATGTGAAATTGTATGATTCGTCAAGAGATCGTTTGGTACCTTTTAATTTCTGAGGATGTCATTAGGGTTAATTTCACCATGGTAATGAGGTGGTCTGTGCATATAGGGGGGAAAGCAGGATCATTGGACATTACATGCAGTAGATGTTTAGCCAATAGTGTGCCCCCATGCAATCCATTAGCATGCATACAGTATCTCCAAAGTGCCATCACTCCACTATCTTCACTGTGTCAACTGTATCATCTAGCCATTTCTGACTCACAATGGGCAACACGGACCCGACATGTTGTGCCTGGGGGGGACACCAAGGGCTCAGAAATGCCTGGCTGTACCACTGGGAAAGGGCAGCAATGTAACTTACACACAACTGATGGAGCTCCAGTTTCCTCACTGCTTGGTCTGCTGCACATTTTGCTGCCATATGCCTATGCAGACACATCAGTAACATACTGCAGGGGGCCTGTTTTGAGGGAATGATCCCTTTTGGGCAAGAAGGGTCACCTTCTTGACGGGACATACTCACAAGTTGGGTGCCTCCTACTATAGATGGTGCAGGATAATGCACACAAAGCAAGAGAGCACATGGAGTATGCACGTCAACTACAACCTCCTTGCATTATTCTAAAATGCAAATGGGTTGGCATAGGGACAAGACACAGTCCAAAAAATTCATATCTGGCAATGCGAAAGATTCTCCTTGATTCCATGGGTCGTGCATGGGGACACCACAAACAACACCCATGACATCCAAATGCCATGCAATCTATGGCAAGAAGTGAGTCACATGTAGCTTCAATTGTGAAGCTGCATGTGACCCATTTGCTGAAAGGTGATATGACTTGAACATGTGGACTTGCACAATGTGTCAACAGAGGGTTACTTAAATTCATGTCCTGGTGGCGCTGTGTGCTGCCAGTGGCCTGCAAATTGGGGACTTGATGTGTGGCTCATTGCCAACAAAATTAGGAATATTTGATTTTCAATTTAGGACTAAATAGAATAGCTAGTACAGGACAACAGTGACATATCCCCATCTCATTGCAGAGGTTGAAGAAATCCCTCCTGGCCAGCTGCCTGTCCTGGACTTCCAAGAAGATCTTGATGATCAGCCAGCAACCATCAATCCAAACACCATCCAGCATATTGTGGGTTCTATCCAGTCACCATCTCTGGTTGCAAGGAGGACACACCGCATTGCGGGTGCTCCAGATGACTCACCCAACAGAGCACACACACTACCTGCCAGCTCCCACACAGCCCTGGAGTCCTAGGACCCTGACGTGGTTTTCCAAAATCAAGCAGTAGGAGTCCAGCATGAGCTGGCTGAAAATGCCTGGGTTGGGATGGAGACCTTGGCGGGCAGCTTAGCTGAAGTACAGCGGTACCTCAGTCCCAATAGGGACAACTCAGCTGCCATCAGAGGCACCCATTCCCTGCTGCATGGATTGAAGCAGTCCCCGGCCGAAATCGCTGGCGTACTTAAGCAAAGGCACAAACAAATACTATTCCAAAGTGGTGCCAGCGAGATTGCCAACAGGCTGAGGGAAATGCTCACTGTCATGCAGTCCATGCAACAGGAGCTGTATCCATATAGGAGTACTTGTCTGCCTACTACCATGAAACCAGCAGTTCCTCCTTGCTGAAGTTATGCCTCACATTTTTCCACAGATGACAGACACTGGGACCAACGATTCGACTTCTTCTGCCCCTGATGTGTGTGTGCCTCCCTCAACACCAACTCCAGCACAATTCCTGGCACAGGGGGCATCTCACACATAAGATGATGAAGGTGTGTAAGAAACAATTATCACTTGTAAGAAATCCCAGTAGCTACAATCTGTACTCCATGGACAGTTTTACTTTAGCTCTGTGTACATCAAGCCAGTGTCACTAAAACAATCTACATCCCCACTTCTCATACCCACTGTTGACCAATCAGACCTATGGACTGTCAATGTGCCCCATCCTACCTAATGACAATGTGATCACCTCCTGATTGAACCACTCTTATTCCACACGTCTGGTCACATGTTCCCCTACCTCTTGTATCTCATTGTGCATCCAATGAATTGGGATCTTTCATGGGATCTGTCTGCTGTGCATTGAACTGAATGAATACCTCACAAAGCAACTGTAAATAAATGCACATTACACATGATCTGTGTCAATCTGTGTCTGAAGTCTAAAGATTTTGAACAGAATCCATCATGTGATAAAACAATGCAGGGTCTATGCACATAGAAATGGAGCTTTGCATTTATTACAAGTGAAGTAAATATACTGAGATGTGTCTTACACAAAGTGCATGGTGGGGACGTATGAAATAGAGCAAAGACAAAGTGTGTGCCTACACTAGCTAATGTGTATGATCTACAGCCCAGCACAAATACTGGCATCTTAGCACCATTGAGCAATGTGTGCCAAGCATGCAGCTGATTGTTGCAGAATGTGCAGGAAGGTGTCTCTTTCAGAATCACAAAAGTCCCTATGTATCTTTGCACTCTTCATGTATGTAGAAAGTTGGGCACACTTATTGGAAGCCAATCTGTGAAGCAAGGCTTGTCTTACTCACAAATATGCCATGCAAACCACAACCCTGGGTTGGTGTCTGTAAATTATCCATTGCCTCAGGTAGGCATATCATGGCATGGCTGATACTATGTTAAACGTCATTAATTTTGGCTGGGTTTGGCCAAATCACTGGCCATTAAATTCCCTTCAACCGCGTCACCCTGCTGCAGGGGAGCTACTCATGTAAAATTGCATTGTGGCAGCCACAGTGCCACAGTTGCCGTTATCACATCTGTGAAAGAAATCCTCACCACAGTATTGCCACAATACTTGAGAGCGTGGTGGAACAATCCCACAGATACAGACTGCAACATGATAATGGTAACTGAGAACTATGAGGAGAACCAAGTTATAGACGAGCCATCCAAGCATGGCATGTGTCTTGTAGCAGACATGCATCGTCACACTTGACCACAAATAAAACAACATGTGGATGAGCGATGCAAGTCTGTTTGTTACATCACACCATCGATATGACAATGACATGAAGCATGTGTAAGATTGTGAGGGCAGGCATGAGTGACTCCCCAAAACCTTGATGTAGGGGAAATCCATGGACAAATAATCAATTGACAGTGTCAATCACATAACTTCAAACCACATTGCAAGTTTACATTAGAATACTTGTGTAAGGATGCTTATCCATCCACTACCAGAGTGCCATGTACCATCCAGAAATCTTTCTTCACTAGCTGACATCACAATATTGGCAACCTGACAGGAAGCGCAGCACAGGTGATACACGTAGTCAAATGTGTCACAAAGTACTGCTGCTCAGGTCAATGGATTGTACCAAAATGTAACTGATTAGACATGCTATCACCTACACAACAGACATGGAGAGGAAGCTGTATGGTACAACAATATTTTTTTAACCACATTTTTATTTCAAGTAACACACTAATTCTAATACCTAGCTAAACTATTCTAACCTACCCTTATTCTATCTTATAACTACAACTTTCTTAGCTTACCCTAACCTATTCTAAACATCAGACACCACAACTATACATCAACCCTCACCCCCTTTTATCACATCCATAGACAAAGGCAACAGTGACTGAAGCTAAACATTGACTAACTATACATATATGATAAACAATGTTTTTTGTATTTTTCATCTAATAAATATTTGGTTTAACATGGAACATTGACCTAAGACATCAGGCTCCCCCCTTCACCCTCCACTATCACCCTGATGCCCACCGACCCCACCACGCTAAAAATGAACAACTATGGCCTAAAATACCTACACTAAACTAACTTACCTATACTAACTAACTAAGAAAACCCCAAACAATAACAATTAACATTTTGAACAGGGGGAAGAGAAAACTGTCAAAATCTAAAATACACCAGATCAATTCCTCCACTGGCTGGCCTGTATGTCCTTAGCAATACTCAATATCTGTTCCACCTTATGTTCAAGCTAAGCAAGTCGGTATTTTTTATCTGACAGTTCTGTGCGCAGGTCCTGTATGGAGGGTGGCTCAACATGGTGTTGCCCTGGCTGTAGTCCTGCAGGTAGTGGCTGTACATTAGATGGCATAGGTACTGAAGATCGTCCTGCTTCCGATGGTCCTCCAACATCTCCTGTTGCTGACCTGCCTGCATGTTGGGTGGGTGAACTCACAATGTTGCTTCCTTGTCCCTCTACAGCCTAAGCCCTCCAATCCCTGAGCCCTTTTCCTGGTCATTCAGGGCCTCCACTTCCCTGTATCCCCTGCGGACCTGCCTCATTTGACAATAACACTCAGCCCTTTGTGAAAAATTCTACTTTTCCTTTGGGTCATATTGGCAGCTGCATGAAAAAGAGGACAGGGAAATGACCAATAGACATGCAGTGAAAACAAAAATTGCAAAGCTATGACTTGGATCTACACATTTCAATAATTGGGTCTAATGGACAACATATGGCCAATTTGGCCCATATTAAACCTTCCTAGAAATGGAACTTGTTCAGGGTGTCTCAGCTATCAACTGTGGGCCAATAGAAAAACAATGTCCTTTTTATCTCCTAAGGAGCATGACACCATTGACAACCATTATCACACACAGCATCTGTGTATCCATGGTATGTAATACTCATCATGTGGGATAGCTCCTCTGTGACCCTCATTCATGCAACATATACCCATGCTTTTATTGCATGTATAAATTCCATCTGAGCAAAGAGCGCTACCGACAGGTGAGCTCACAACAGTTTATGCCAGCTCTGGCAAGGATATTGCCTGACCACTTTATACATGGAAAAGGTCCGTCAAACATATGTCATGGGAGATTGATAGGAACACCAGTCAAACATGTCACACAGTGGAGGGTGACACATTTCAGATATAAACACAACTATGTACCCTATACCTTCTGCCATAACTAGTGGGAGAATCAAAGAGTACCTTCATGCCTAGTGGTATGTTTAGCATACCTTGTGTAGTTGTCCTAAACATATTCATTGCACATAACACTACAGCACTCAGTGCCACCACCTCATATGTGGGGGTACAGATGTCAAAGATCTATTCTGCACTGGCAATTTGGGTCAGCACTGACTAATGCAGTACACATTGTGAAGCAGGTTGATTCACATCATGGACACTTACAGGTCCTTCATTGACAGCAAATGTTTGACAATATGGAATATGGTCTGACAAGGTTGTATGGACAAGCCTCAGCCCACACTCAAGTCAAGTTATCTGAGGATCACATGTGTTGCCAATGTAGTAAATAATGACAGTGAGTAGGGGATATGACACCGTCATGCTGGTTGAGATGTATGTGGTAATGATTTGTTGTACCCTTCCCACTATACATCATTATCTGGGTAGTAATTAAAGCATTAGAAATCTCATCATGTAGGTAGTCAATCTGTACCACGTGGGACACCCAGCGCAGTCACATATTTAGCATACAACACATGAGCATTGTCCAAATGTTTGTCTGATTGAAAAAACATGGTCATTTACCAACAGTCAACACTGTTCTTGGTACTCTTCCAACTTGGCCAATATTTACTTGTCTCTACCAATACATGTAGACAGCAGGGCATTTAGTGCTAGTGATTCTCAACTCAAACATATGTGCAATGAATCAATCCACAATCCATGTTTTGCATCTGAGGGCTGCAATGGCATACATGCAAAGGTTCAAGACTATCACAGCTGACCATGCCACATCTCACACCATGCTATCAATACAGAAGATGTGAAGTATTGTGACACTTACTGGCATGTTCGGGGTCAGCAAAAGTGATCACTTCTCCAATGGTAAAGGGACTTGGACCACCTGCAAAAATAAACATGAAACATTGTTTTGTGGATGTTGAACAATCAACAGAATGGTTACATATTGCAAATCACACATATTTACATGGAGTACATAGGGAACTTTGGATGAAAATAACCCAAAAAATAGGCTAATTGAGATATACATGTTACAAAATAATTCATAGGTCAGCTTGGCATGGTAACGTGTGCAGGGACGATACATACATGTCTCAGCCACACTGTACACATTTTTGCATAGGTCTCATCAGTGCTTCATTTAGCAAACATGGACAATTGTCATGTCACCCTCCTGCATTACTTCCATCATCATATGTACAAGACTATGCAACATATGACATATGTAAATTACTTACTGGTCCAGGACATTATTTCTAGTGGATCTGTACTATAAGTCCATTACACAGTAGTGCCAATATTTCTACTCTTAGGCCCTGATTTATACTTTTACACACAAAACTGCGTTAGCGCAGTTTTGGGTGTAAAAATATAGCGCTGGCTAGCTCCATTCTTGGATGCCGGCCGGGCGGCATATCTATGGAATGGCGCTAGCCTGCAGTAGTGCCCGTTTAGCGACATTGTAGATGACGTTAACCGTGTGGGGGAGGCATTGGGGGAACTGGAGGTTGTGCGCTGGATTTTGGTGCTACACTCTTTGGAGGCAAAAAAAAAATGCCAGTAAAGAGTAAAGCCATTTCTTGGCTCACAACCCCCATGGACATGGCTCCTGTCTTAGTAAAGACAGGAGTCATGCCCACCACCCCCAATGGCCATGCCCAGGGGAGAATGCCATTGGGGCCAGTGCCATGCGGGGGGCTCCAAGTCAGGGCCCGCGAGCGGGTTAAAACAAAACAAAATTACCAGGACTTACCTGGGATGGGCCCTCCATCCTGGGATGTCCCTCTGGTATGGGTGGGGGTGTCCCTGGGGCCAGAGAAGGGCACCTGTGGGCTCTCTCCATGGTCCCTGTCCATGGAAATATGCCTACAGGTCCCCTAACGCCTGTCCATACCCAGGCATTAAATAATGGCGCTAAGCAAGCTTAGTACCATTATTTAAGGCCCCCATTCCCCCCCATGCTTGAATTTAGCATGGGGGGATAAATATGGCATTAAGGCCATTTCGTCATTTTCTGGACAGGAACACCTACCTTGCATCTCATTGACGCAAGGTAGGTTTTCACATCCAGAAAATGACATTAACTTCATTACTTTGGCAATAGACGGTTTTAACTCCAAAGTATAAATATGGAGTAAGGTTTGCGCTGAATTAGCGTAAAAAAGAATAACGCTAATTCAGCGCAAACCAAGCATAAATATGCCCCTTAGTGTCTAAGAGATCTAACATACCATATTGGGGAAAAGAGGTATTTTTAGAAATATTCCTACAGGATGTTGCTTCACTGGCCTTTTCATGGTTGCATATGTACAGATTGACTTCACACACTAGGCAGCCCAAGTGTTTTACTTCGATAAATTGGATATATGTCAAACAGACATCCAGTAGCATTCGCACAACTGGATTAACCTACAAAGTCCTCACACTCCCTACCTGTTCCCATGACCTCAACTCCAAGAAAGTCCAGCAGGTCAGCCTCACGCGCAATCAGGTCTGCTCGTAGATGCTTCACCTGACGTACCATCCTCCCCACCTTAAATATCCTATTCAGAACCTTTCCCCAACGCAGCTTCCTGGCCTTGGTCAAGTAGCCCTGGCTCACCCTTCCACCCTAAGCCACCATGTGGGGGAGGTAGTGCAGGTCCAACCAAATAAATCCCCCCACCTCATCTGCCCCAAGATGATGTGACCTACCCTTCCTCGACATTCTACCCTCCCACAGCACCATATTCTCTGAAAAATCAAAACAAACACTACCCTGACCCCAACTGACCCAACTACTAAACTACGACTAATACAAACACCCCACAATACAATGACCACACAGTAGACAAAATGATTACAACATTCCAAAGGGAGACAAGAAACAGTACAGGGACACAATACAGCACAACACACCATTCCAAAAGCACCACAATTCTCGCCACAAAACTCTCACAACCTCCCTCCACAACAGACAAAATGTCTGTGATCAGAAAAAGAAAAGTAAGTCAGAAGGGCCTGCTTGGCATCATGTCAAATGTGTTACATAACTTTTTGTGCACATGCTGCAAGTTTTTGGAAATGTGTTGTGTTTTTTGATGCAGTGCTCAAATGTGTCATTTCCCCATGGAGTCTGTGATCAGAAAATGAAAGAAAAGTAAGTCAGAAGGGCCTGCTTGGCATCATGTCAAATGTGTCACATAACTTTTTGTGCACATGCTGCAAGTTTTTGGAAATGTGTTGTGTTTTTTGATGCAATGCTCAAATGTGTAATTTCCCCATGGAGTCACAATAAAAAAACAAGAGGTAGTAAATATGCGTTGCATGGTATGCGTCATATTTTTCATACCCAACATGTGTAAAAACCGTGCATATGACCAATGCGTTGTTTTTTTAGTAGAAATGTGTGTGATGTGTGTTTGCAGATGTATGGTGTCATGTAGTGCACAGGTTCACTATTTCCATGCCTTCTGAATTTATGTCCTGCGTATGTAAGCTTGTATGGCACATACTCCACTATACACATGTACAATGTCTGTGACAACCATTTACAGGGGTTGGGTTAAGATACATGTCTTAGAAGGATGTGTATATGTTAAGGATAAATTTTGTGATAATATTGTACATGTAAACTACAGATATTTGTTTCATGTGCTGGCATTTTGTTGTTATCAGATTACAATGCCCATGTCACACCCATGAGTGTGATCTACTTGACATGGAATGTGATCGATACATCAAAATATAGACTAGTCCATATGTCACCTATTATGATTACATTCATTAAGTGCTGAGTGTATGCACCCATGCAAGGTTGCTGTGTGGGTGGGTGTTTTCATTTAGGGCTGCAGACATGATTGGGATGTGATGGACAGACAATTTCAAAGATTTCTTGATTATAGACATTGACAATTGTGTGTTCTGGGAATAACATTTTACAACACTTTAACAGTATGACGGGTCAATGCAGTCCTTCTGTGCAGTTCCATTGCCCATTATGGTATATTACATGTTGTCAAATATTGAGACATCTCTCCTGTACCTAGGTGTGCAGAGGTGGGTTGACCACACACCAGGTCTGTTGCTGCAGCATTGCATTAACGCATGGTCATAATAGTTACACACACAATGCAGGGGACAACAAGGGAGTAGAATTAGGTAGTAATTTGTGTAAAGGTACCTTACACATACACTTTGATGGTGGGCTTGCGCTTCATGCGTCATTTCACTGACATACTTTTGACACATACTCTGTATGGCAGGGCTCTTGTCAGACAAGGAGTACAGGCTACACATCAGTACATCATGATGTGCAGTGACACTAAACCATTCCCTGCATTCCTCTTCCCTGTTATCTACTAGGGACTTACAGGTCAATTGGTTTCAGCTATACCCATTATATCCAGGACGTAGTGGTAAACTGGTGGTATTCATGCCCTGTTATCTACTAGGGACTTACAGGTTGATTGGTGTCAGCCATACCTATTATCTCCTGGGACTCATTGGTGAACTGGTTGTAGTAATGCCCTATTATCGACTAGGGATTTATAGGACACTGTGATATGTGGTTTTCATGCCTTCCGTCTATGCTGTTACACTTCATTAGTAGGCTTTTGGATAGGGACATGTGCTGCAACCTGGGATTCAAAGAGTGTCAGTGCTAACATGCCTTACTCATACTTCTTAGTGCTGGCCTATCACACTCGGGGAATTTCTAACAGTGGGAGTGTGATCTAAAGTTGCATACACAATGTGTAAGTTGTGTGTTGGATCCCATTTCTAGAGTGTTGTTTAGTAGACCCACTATGGCATTTTGTGATGCTTCCCAGTAGTTGCAGCTACCTGGTATGGTGTAGGTGTCTGTAGCCCCTTGGCTGCCACTGTTTGCAGCATTTAAATTAGCTCCTCATCTTCCTCATCCACACTATTCACGTCCTTCATGCATTTTACAGTATATGTCTTGACACAATATTGGTCATACAATTTTGTTCACATCCAGTTCGATCTCTATTTGCTGTGGCATTTCCATTGTACGCAGGAGTGGTGGATGACCCCCACACAATTATGGATTCTAGCCACAACACTTGTGCAGTCTGTGAGTGGGCTCCACAAAGTGACTGGGCCAGTTGAGTAGAGGAGTGTTTCATATGTCCTTCAAAATATGTGCCAACATCCTTTGTCAGATGCATAATGATTAGGGACAGCATCTATGATAATTTCTGACAGATATGGAGTCAACATGCTTGTGATTATATGTCCTGTGTTCCAGATGCATTTTTCCTTGGATTGGAAACATGAAATCTCATACTTTTACATACATGCAAGATGACAACTGACAAGTGTGAAATGGCTAGACATTGAGGAGCTGTGCCTCTATATTTCAATCATTATATGTTACACATGTGGTTGCCACTGAGAGGTGTGTTAGTAGCTGTAACCTATGATGGTGCAAGTCGAACATACATTTGTCACATAACTCACAGTGACCCATTGATGCAGGCACTGACTACTGCTGTGCTACCTTTGGCTAACCTATGGATGGCACACATCACTTGGATCTCAATATGCTATGCAGTCATGTTTCATTCTGACAGACTTGTGCAATTTGAGTGTTGATATATGATAACTATGTTCAAATGGCAATGTATACATTTGACTTGCACATTTCTTCAGTAGTGCAGTTTGTGTGTATGTTGAGAGTTCTAGAGTGTGTGAGTCCTTGTCTACCAACATTTGCAGGCTACTCATGGTATGAGATTTTTGGATGATTTACTGTTGCATACTAATGTCCAAAATTACTCCAAGACAATTGTGATGAAAAGTGATTTATTTACAGCAATGGTGCATAGTGAACATCTTTTGTCAATATTAAAGGATTTTTGGGGGGACTAATACTGCCCTTCTGCGTTCCCCAGCAGCAGTATTAAGTACTCCTCTTTCATGTGGTGGGGCATCATTGTACTCATCCTCCTCCCTGCGTACCTCTGTTTGTGGGGTGGCTAATGGGGTCATCACCCACAGTTTGATGCCATATATGCCTGGTCTGCTGCAATGTGAGAGGAGCAACAGTGATTTTGACTGGCCTGGATAGTTTTGGAGCATGATTTAGATGTTTAGACATGTGTGAGTTCCCATTTGTATCCATGATTATATAGGTGTATAGTGGCACTCTTTCTAGTTGAGTGTGCAGCCTCAGGGGCATAGGTGTTGTGTCATTTGAATGGGTTTACAGTTCACCCATGAAGGATGTCTATGATGTAGATGCCTGTAGATGAAGTTAATTGTTTCAAGTGACGTACTGAAGAGCCATGTTGTGTGAGTTTGATCCCTTTGTGCATGTTTTGTGTCATGTGACCGGTGTTGTACAGTGTGTGTAGCATCTAAACCACACCCTCCTTGGGCATAGTATGCTTTCCCTGCCCAAATTACTATTTTCCATATTACTGACTCACATGCATGTGTGTGTGTGTGTTTGCATCATGCAAAGTGCTGCATAGTAGCTTGGGATGTCTTGGCATGTTTGTTGTTTCTGGGGTAGCCCTTTGGCACAGGATGTGACAGGAATTGTCTTGAAACCCCTCCCTACACCAATGGGACATATCAGCAGTGTGCCATGGCTTCTAGTTATGGACCATTGTTCTCCTCAGCCACTGTGATGACACATGTTCATCTGCCAAATTTTAACATAGGAACCCTGGCACTTTGATACCATGATGCCTGCATTGCAGGTGTGATCGTTTGAGTTTATGACTGTCACCTTTTCTGCATGTGACATACCAATGTAAATAATTGGCTATTTCTATGTGTGCTGTAGACAGGTGTACACAGTGGGAGATGAACATTTGAAGTGCAGATTGTTTCTCCTTTTTGCACACTACTATTTGCACCCCATAGGGTGGGCTTAATTTGTGTTTCTGCCTCAGGTGTACATATTGCTGTATATATATATATATGCCAATGTAAATATGTAATAAATTATGAGGTGGCACACTAACATCATGATCCAATGTAAGGTCACACTCAGGGGCGGATGTGATACAGCAATGTTGACACAGCTGCTTATACTGCCAACTGAGTTTCTGAACACCACCTTGTGAATGCAGAGCGGGCACTATTATACAGGAGTATCATTGTAAATGCCACTCAAGTGGCAGCAGGGGCTTGTACAGTGATCGTTATGTGTTGGAGATGTGTATTGTAAGTTTGCTGTGATGCATGTTGCATGTGTGTTGCTGATTGTTGAACCATGTGTCCCTAACCATTTGTGGGGAGTGTTGTGTGTGTAAAGTTTGCACCAAGTGTGATGTGTGTTGCAGGTGTTAAGTGAGCGCTGTTTGCTTACCTACTAGTAGGCCAGTTCCATATTGTCCGTCCTGGAAGTGTTGGTTGATGGTGGAATGCCGGAAGATGTAGGCATCATGTACACTTCCAGGATACTTGGCCAACACATTGGTGAATAGTCCCTTGTGGTCCACAATGTCGAGCATGTTGACTGAATGCGTGTGCTTTCTGTTCCTGTATTCGGTTTCAGCAGGAGGGACAAGCAGCATGTGCGTGCAGTCCATGGCACCCAGCGCATGTGAGGCCCTAGAAACTGCATAACATTCCTGTTTGGTCTCCTGCTGCAGTTTCTGGGTGTTGGGGAACAGGATATAGTGAGGAGTGAGTCAGTTGATGTCATCCAACACACTTGACAGTAGGACTGAGAGGGAGGGCTGGGATATTCCACCCATTTCTACCACAGTTGATGGGAAGGTGCCGGAGGCCAGCATGTGCAACACAGCCAGGAGCTTGGTCATTGGTGGTATGTTGGTTGACCTATGCATCCTTGATTTGATTACTGGTGCTATGTCATAAAGCAGCTGCACGATGGACTCTGGCTTCAGCCGGTAGTATCTGATGACAGTTGCCTCTCTTTGGCCAAGGATGGATATCCGCAGTCGATAGATGCACTCTCTCCCCCTGTGCTGCCTTTGTGGTTGGTGTAGTATTGATGGAGTGTAGTGAGGCTGGCAGTGGTTGGACTTGTTGCTGTCTTCCTCTCCTCGTGCCTAGCTGGAGCAATAATGGTCCATGTTTCTCTGGTGGTTGCCATAGTGCATAATGAGTATTTTCCTTTTATACCTGTGCATTTGCACCATTTTAACGCCCTGTATGAGCAGGCATTACTTTTTCAGAGCTAATGGGTATCTGCGCTGTTTTTCCGATTTGTACTCGATTTTTCCACAGGCTTGCAACATTTTTTAGCAGGGAACGTCTACCCTGCATATAATTTTCATAAAACAGCACAGGATTAGGTGGCGCTACTAACAAATGGCACAAGGTACAGGAAAGTGGCGCTAAACAGGTCAAGCGCCACTTTGCAAATAGGGCGTTACATTTTTGCTGCCATTGTGCAAACTACTTGAAAATCCGGGATGAAGTCTGCTGCACAATGCAGCACACTTAGAAAGTGGAACAGTGAGGAGAGTTAAAGCTATTTCTCCTTGTAGCACATCTCCTTGGAAGGCATAGCATTTTGATGCATTCCCGTGTTTATCAGTGTTGATAAATGTGGGAATGCACTAAAAACCGTGGGCGGATGTGTGGGAACATCAACGCTTCACCCATAGAATGCCTCCCATGGGCAGAGTATCACAAGGCAGCAATTTGTGCTGCCTTGTGTTATTTCAAAATCATCAAGCCACTCAGAGCCATGCAAGCTGGCCTTGCATGGCTTGATAAATATAACTTAGGTTTGGTGTCTCACTTAGCCCCCTTGCATGACACAAGGGTGATGCAAAACCATGATGAATATGCCCTTTAATGTCCATGTTTCCCAGTGTCCTTGTTTCCCAGTTTTTCTGTGCCCATGAGAATGTGTTTCCAAATATCCATGTCTCCCAACTATTTCCAGTCTTCTCCCACATCTTCACAGGGCCTTACTGTATCTCTCAAGTGTCGACATCTCCTTAAAGAACAACAATAGACAATCCTCCAGGTCCTCCAGTGGGAGGTTTGATACTTTCTTGACAATGGAGACACTTTTATGAAGCCTCCCATCTCTAAACCCAAATTAACTGTAAGAATTGAGAAAATGTGACCTCAAATTCACACTCAGCAGAAGCAGTAAATTAATTTCATATGCCAACCACAGGTTTATCAGAGCTGCTCAAAACTTATTTTGGAAGTGATCTACAGTTTTAAGAAGATGAAACTGTGTCTTAATTCCATGAGGTTTCCCCAGCTTATTCAGTTTTGGGGAAACCACCAGTTTTCAGACGTTGGAAAAACTTTGGCTTGCAACCCACCCAGCTATCTGTGTATGTTGGAAGATGTGCTCTATTTATGGTGTCCCTTCTGCCATGCAAATGCCTGGACTGCCATAGGAGGCATTGCAGTAGCAGGCATAAAATATAATCAGCAGCATCATTGGGCATACGCGCTTCACACAAGGGGATAAGAGTTTTACCATCCTGAAATTTGGGAATAAAGTGCACTGTGGGATTGTTTGCAGTGTGGCAAAAAGGAAACTCTGCAAAGGTGGGTAGGGTTTTCGGGGAGAACTTTCTGGACTTGCGGAAAAGCAGAAGAGAACTGGACCTGCTCTCTGAGAAGATACCTGAAGGACTGGACCCATTGCGTCTTGTACCAAGGACAAAGAAGTAGATTCTGAAGGTCTGTTGGCTGACCTCCTGTGTGACTACAGGGACACAACAAGCTGCAAGAGGACTTTTCATTGAAGTGCTTAGTTGACCACTGACAACTGGACCTGGAGGCCTTAGGAGTGTACTCTTGTGGTTGTTGGGCACCAGAAGAAAGTTAGGAACTTTTGAAAACTTTTCTTCTAGACCTTCAGAATTTCAGCCAGACCCGCTGATAAAAGTATCCGAACAGCAGTTAGATCGAAATCATTGGATTGGATTTCATCTTTGTTCCACTCAAATTTCCCTGACCTTCAGAAAATGTGATAAAATCTCATTCTGTTTTGGGACTTAGAAATTTTTCAGTGAGAAACTTCCAAAGCTTCAGAACGACAGTACAACCAACCTGCTTGAGGTATCGAGCCGTTGGTTCCATGGTGGCAGCTAAAGTTTCAGCGGTGTCCCGCTTGGGGAGGATTTTCCTTCTCAAAAAGGAAAAAAGGAGTTTTTCTCCTCAAAATGCGACAAAGTCCCTTTCTGAAGGGTGACTTAGAAACGTTTCCAACCTTTTAACTTCCAAACATTCACCAGGACCAATCCACTTGGTGTAGCCGACTTGAGCTCCATCACAATTGGCCATAAATCATGGCTAGGCCCCGGTCCCCCACTTCCACAGACTATCATTGGCACCCCTTATGCGATTTTTTATGTTTTGGTGTCATTTTGTTTATTAAATTTTACTAAATTTTTTGTATTAGGTATGAGATTTTTATTTCTTGGTGTTTTGGCTTTATTACAGTTTTAGTAGTGCATAAATACTTTACACATTTCCCTAAGTTAAGCCACTCTGCTATGTGCCATAGCTGCCAAGTGTTTGAGCTCAGGTTATTTTAGTGCCTTTGAGGGTTTACCATAGCTAACAAGTGGTTGAACACAGGTTAATTTAGTGAATTGAGGGCTCACTCTGACAAGAAGTGTTATTTTTACTTGATGGGGGCTGTCCCCCGTCCCAAATAAAATTCCACTTTCTTACAGTTATGTTTAACTTATTATGAGGTTAGCAGTCTGACCGTCGGCCTGCCAGTTCCATGGAGAAGAGATCGACACTGAGCTGGCCATCTACTTGTAGTATTCTTAGTACATATGCTATGCTTCATAGTCTTTTCTTGTTGTTGTTTGCTTTGCACTTATTATACCACCATGTTCTTTGGAACATTCACAGGTAATGGGTTCTCTTTATTCAAGACTTAAATAAACCACTTTATTTATAGCAATGTCACAGTGGTGTTTACGACATCCTGGAAGAGGAGCAGAGTTGGATGTGTGGAATAATACCACGTTTGCCATCTACCACACTACTCACTTGGCCAATTACAAGGTTTTCACTGGGCTGACTGGTGGGAACCTCAGAAATCTGAGGTTTCCGCCAGTCAGTCCAGTGAACACCGTGCAGCACATTCCCAGCACCCCCGGAATGTGCACTATCTGCCGTAGCACTGCCCACCACATGATCATGGGCAGTGGGCATGGTCTCCAGCATTAGTGTTCTGCCAGCCTTTGCATGGCAGGGAAAGGATGGTGGAAAGTGAAGTTGTGATCAGCACGGTGGTGCTGTTTTAAGCATCACCGCCTACCTGTCCGTAACCTTGTTTCTGGCAGTTGCAGTGGTCTCCTGGCAGTCCAACCCCCAGGGTTCTAATTTGGAGGTCTGACTGCCAGGAGCGCAGCAGTCGGATCGCCACTACAAGTATAGCGGTCTGAAGACCGCTAGACTCGTCATGAGGACCTTTGCGTGAGAAACCTCCTTCTTACAAGAGGTTTAACAACTTTAACATTCAAGTAAAATAGGGGAAACGTCTCCTCAAATTTCCCTACAGTTCAAGGATAGATCAGTAGATTTGAGGTCTTCTATATTCAGCTGCGTAGTGGTTGGTCCTAGTAATTGGCCACATCTCGGATTTCCATAACGATAGCCGAGCCATTTTTCTTCCTATTTATTGTGTCTACTCTGATTGATGTTAGAGTGCACGGGTCTTAGTATGTTGTGAACTTTTGAAACCAAGTGACCCTGTTTTATAGTTTCATGAGGTGTAGTTCAGCAGTATTTCCATGTTTTGAGACACCAACTTTTAACTTCAGGAAATGATAAAGTTCTAGAAATTCTTAATTAAAAAAAAAATAAACATGTTTAATATCAGCCTATATGCTGGCCAGAAATTTCTTAAAACATCAATAACGACCAGTTCTTGATTTTATTCTTAATTCTTTACCGGTCATAGCATTGACCATTTTCTGGGGGTCATTATGACCCTGGCGGAAGGCGGAGAAGCAGCGGTAAGACTGCAAACATGCTGGCGGTCTTTTTTTTTGTATTATGACCATGGCGGTTACCGCCATCGTCATCTGCCCCTTCTCCGTTCCGCCCGCCAGGGCGGAGACGACCGCTGGGCTGGAGCCCTGGGTCTCCAGCCCGGCGGCCGTCACTATACCGCCGGCAGTATTTGGACCCTGCTGACCGCCATGGATTTCATGTGGTTTGAAACTGTCATGAAATCCATGGCGGTGAGCATTATCAGTGCCAGGGAATTTCTTCCCTGACACTGATAGGGGTCACTCCCATCCCCCACCCCCACCCCGACTCCCTCCCCTACCCCCCCCACCACCACTGCCATCCCCCAAAGGTGGCAGGACCCCCTCCCCACCCTGACCCCCAACATAACATCCTTCATACACACACGACACGCACGCAGGCACCACCAACACACATACACGCACATACACTGACATACATGCCAACATCCACACACACAGTCAGACACGCACACCCACATTCAAACATACACGCACACATCCATACACGCACTCATTCCCAAACACACAACACCCCCGCAAGCATACACGCACTCACACACCCCCTCTACACACACACACGCACACCCCCATGCACGCACACAACACTAAACACCCCCCACCCCCCTCCCCTCACGGACGATCGACTTACCTGGTCCGATGATCCTCCGGGAGGGGATGGGACCCATGGGGGCTGCTCCGCCGACACCACACCGTCAACAGAACACCGCCACGGCGAATCACAGGACGTGAGCTGGGGGTGTTCTGTTGGCGTGGCGGTGGAGGTGGAGCAACCTCCACTTCCCGCCTCCCGCCAGTATGGCTGTTGGCAGCTCTCCATCCATAAAAGGACGGAGAGCTGCCAACGGTCATAATAGGCCGAGAGGCAAACCGCCACCACTGGCGGTCTTCCGCACGGCAGTCCCTCAGCGGTCTTGGAAAAAGACCGCCGAGGTCAAAATGACCCCCTATGTGTTTTAACTGAATTAATCATCACATACGTTTGCAATGTATATTATTTCCCCGATGAGACTGAAACACAGTGTCGCATTCTGTTTTCTTGTGCCTTATCATCTGGTATTAATGTACAGACGCTGTGAAACAGGTCAAGGCACGTTGCCAGATAATAAAAGTTATTTTAACTAATGCTTTCATATTGTGAACTACTGAAGCACATTTGATGATTCCATTTCTGCTCTGAGGGCCGTTAGTGCTAGATAATTGTTGGCTAAAGCAAATGGAATTGTTATCTATTTTTCTGTGTATCTACAGGACTGCCCAGGTACTTGTCAGTTTCTGCTTTCTCAATTTCTACTTTGCAACTCCATCAGTTTTTTGGTGTATTCCGACTGCAGAATTATCTTGAAATACTTTTTTGTTTACTTTGTTTGTTGATAAGGGGCATACCACAGGTCTGTGCAGCTGGACCCCGACCTCTAGGGAGGCCCAACCTTTCAAGTGACCTTTCATCACATTCTACAGGGGGATCATCATTTTACGTTAAGCCACTTTTGTGGGTGCAAACGTTGATGCTTCTCCAAAAAGCGATCTACAAAGCAAACAAAAGATGACAAAGGAAAATTGGGGCATATTTATGAAAGGCTTATTCACCCATGTGTGACTTTTTTTGACTCTCCATTGGCACAAGCCTCTCAATCGTATTTATGAGGCCACGCAAAATCACTTTGCAGGGCTTTGAATGGCCTCACAGATATGGCGTAAGAAAAAGCAGCGCAAGTCACTGCATTCCCTTACTCTGCACCAGGTAGGTGTTCCGTTGCATTGCAGTGGGTTTCCTCGTGCAACACCCATGGATTTTGACGCTTCCCCGGATTTACTTAATCACATAAACCTTTTGCAGTGCCAAAACCTTTATTATCCAGAGTAGGCATAACAAGGAGAAATATTTTAATTTCTGCTCACTTTTTCCTCTTTCTCTGTATACTGCATTCTGTAGTACACATAGAAAGAGGAAAATACCTCTCAGGATTGATTTTGTGCAGGCACCTGCACAAAAACAAACCTGAATGCAACACAGGCACCCTTGCAACTTGGTGCAAGGGTGCCTGCATTGGCACTACGCAGCCAATTGTACACCAGCGCAGGGGGAAAGGAGAAGAATGCACTGCATTGCATAAATACAGTGCATTCCTACCCTTTCATACTGGCTTGGGAAGCGCAGCAGGAAGACTTGCGACACTTGTCAATGCCAATTCCCCATAAATAAACCCCATTATTTTTGGGGTTAGCTAAATTTACAAGGATGTGTGTGTGTGTGTGTGTGTAAATGACTGTTGTGCAGTAAGACAAGTCAGAACATAACAAATGAAAAAATCTGATTAAAGACTGATGAGGCTCAGATGTGGAAGATGGGAAAAAAGTATGATTGAAAGAGAGAGTTTATTTGTTACAATGGAGGACCAATAATGTTGGGAGGGTTTGCTATTGAGAGCACTTTTGAAAGGTGGCTGTCAGGATGTGGCACACAGCTCGATTGGAAGGTCATAAATGACTAATAAATACATACATTCACAGTTTATTATTTGCCTAGTATTAAGGGTGTTTGGTCAAAATATTAAGTTTTAAATATCGAGATACAGAAATATTGGTAAAAAATATAGTGATACAAAAACATTGTGATGCAGAAATATCGTTGACAAGAATATCAATTTGTTTAGGTAGGTAATATCATTTTCAAGAATATCGGTTAATCTCATTTTCAATAATATAGATGTAATAAATATTGTTTTTTAATTATTGTTATGAGTTTAAGTTCATGTATTAATTTTATGAGTTAAATAATGTTTGCATAATTGTTGACAATATTTTTAAATATAGTTTGTAATTTTAAGTGATTTATAATTTTTAATTTAATTGCTAATGGTAATTTATAGTGTTGTCACGAGCTGTCAAGTTTGTAGGAGTACAGGGTAGGAAGTTAATTAAGTGTAATTAATTAGCAATTAACAGCTAATTATTAATTTATTGATTATTTAATTGATTATTGATTATGTAAATTGTGAATTTATTAGATTTTAAGTTATATCTTAGGTGTGGACTGTTGGACTTGTTGGGTAATGGGGTCGAAAGTTAAATAAGTATTAATTGATTAACAATTATTGATTACTTTATTATTAATAATTTAATTGGTTGTTATTTATGCAAATTGTGCAATAATTATATTTTCTAAGTTATAAATTAGGTGTGGGTTGCTAGGTTTGTAGGGGTTTAGGGTGTGGATTTAATCAAGTAACAATTAACACAGTATTAATCTATTATTATTTAATTGATTATTAATTACATAAATTCTTTAATAATTATTTTTTTGAGTTATATATAAGGTGTGACTGTTGTTATTTGCCAGGACATATGACAGGAAGTTATTTAAGTAATAATTACCAAACAATTATTTATTAATTTATTAATAATTACTAAATTGATTATTAAATATGTTAATTGTGTTATACTTATTTATTTTAGTTACATTTTACGTGTTGGCTGTTTGTGGGGGTATAGTGTGGGAACTTAATTAAATAATAAATTCATATTTTTGTAATTCATAATTAATAATTCAAATTGTTAATAATCATGTAAATAGTATAATTGTTTTTTTCAATTTGTATTTATTCAATGTTTCTATTAAGACTTATATTTCTGGTCAACTAATAGGGTTATTAAACTATGTTATGTGTTTGACTTTCCCTACTGCTGCACAGACTGGAGTGGGAATAGCAAATATTACCCCTCTTGAATCTAACACTTTCCCTATTGTTGCACAGACTGGAGTGGGAATAGTAAATGTAACTCCTCCTAAGTCCAATGTCTCTCCTACTGTTGTACAGACTGGAGAGGGAATAGTAAATTTAACCCCTCTGAAGTGCAACGCTTTCCCTACTGTTGCACAGACTGGCTGAGACAAGTAAATGTAACTCCTTCAAAGTGAAACACTTTTCCTACTATTGCACAAACTGGAGGAAGAATGGTAAATTTACCCATATGAATTCCCAAACTTTCCCTACTGTTGCACAGATTGGAGTTGGAATTGTAAATGTTACCTCCTGAAGTCCAACGTTTTTCTCTACTGTTGCACAGACAGGAGTTAGATTAGTAGATTTACCTCCTCCAAAGTCCAACAGTTTCTCTACTGTTGCACAGTCTAGAGTGGGAATAGTACATTTTACCCATCCAAACTTCAACGCTTTCCCTACCGTTGCACAGACTGGAGTGGGAACAGTAAAGATAACCCCTCGGAAGTCAAACACTTCTCCTACTGTTGCAAAGACTGGCAGGGGAATAGTACATTTTACCCATATGAATTTCAACACTTTAGTGGGAATAGTAAATTTAACCCATCCATAGTCAACACTTTCCGTACTGTAGCACAGACTGGAGTGGGGCTAATGTACATTTTATTTTCTGATTTAAATACTTATGTCTAAAATTGTTGAAATATATATGTTAATATTTGTTTGCTTAATGTTAAATTATTTGTTTAAATATAGACTTTTTTGTTGTTGTAATATTTGTATTTTTTTTTATTTTACAGATTTTTATATTTATTAATCAGTATATATAATTTTATGAATAGTGTTACCGTATATATGTGCACATATATGTATGTGTTTATATGAGTATATAATTATATATATTTTTATATTTAATTTAAAAATATTTATTTTACATTCTATGAATGTTATATGTTAAAAACGTTCGATTTACTATTTTATTTATTTATAGATAGGGAATGTAAATTGATATTTTGTATTATTTTTAACAATATTAGTGTAAATAGTATTTTTGTTTCAACATTTTTGTACTCACTATTATAAGAATAGGTAGACAATACTTTTGTCATCGATTTTTGTGACTCAATAGTTGTGTATCTCAATATTTATTGTTCTTATATTCTGTCATATATCTGTACCTAGACTCTGACAACAGCTAATAATCACTATCCACCTCAATGAAACTCTTTTTAATGACCTCTAATGTGTAAGAGACTGTGTGGATAGTGAAAGTTTGAAATCCAGATTACACTAATAGCGGCAATTGATTCATTAATCCACTGAACTACCTTACACACCTAATTTTACAGATTTTTATATTTATTAATCAGTATATATAATTGTATTAATAGTGTTACCGTATATATGTGCACATATATGTATGTGTTTATATGAGTATATAATTATATATATTTTTATATTTAATTTAAAAATATTTATTTTACATTCTATGAATGTTATATGTTAAAAACGTTCGATTTACTATTTTATTTATTTATAGATAGGGAATGTAAATTGATATTTTGTATTATTTTTAACAATATTAGTGTAAATAGTATTTTTGTTTCAACATTTTTGTACTCACTATTATAAGAATAGGTAGACAATACTTTTGTCATCGATTTTTGTGACTCAATAGTTGTGTATTTCAATATTTGTTGTTCTTACATTCTGTCATACATCTGTACCTAGACTCTGACAACAGCTACTAATCACTATCCACCTCAATGAAACTCTTTTTAGTGACCTCTAATGTGTAAGAGACTGTGTGGATAGTGAACTTTTGAAATCCAGATTACACTAATAGCGGCAATTGATTCATTAATCCACTGAACTACCTTACACACCTAATTTTAGTTTTGGGAGCCCAATAAATGGAAGTTGTACAATTGGCATATGGCACTGCGAGGTTTACGCACTGAGAGAAGACGAAAAGATGTTAAGATGCAGAACACAAAGTCCTAATGGGGTGCTTCACATCATCAACTGAAAGAGGTAGGAAAACCTTATTGACTTAGGAGTTTGTACAGAATTTGATATTTGCCTGAGAGCCACACAGCCAAAATATGGCACTGGATCATGGAGATGTGACAGGAAAGATTGAATTTTAAGCAGAAAACAAAGAATGTGATATTGTTCTTGGTGAAACAAAGGAGTGTTTTGAGAGGAAAAAATATGCCACTACTGTATTGCAGCTTCTTCTTTACATAAATATTGATCACTTGTTTGACTGATTGGAAAGGAAGGTGAACACAGTTTTTTTCAGCGATTTAGTGGTTGAATGGAGGCCTTGTTGGTGGTAGTGGAGATAAAGGAATTGACCCCCTTCTTTTTGTCAAAATCACTCTTAAATTTGTAGAAGGATGAAAAAGAAAAGGATGGTGCATGCAGAGATGTAGGTTAGCCTTGTCTCACCCTTAGAAATCAACAGGCTCTCAATAGTTGGTGAAAGGCTAGGTAAAGTGAAAGTACTGGAAACTACAGAAAGTAAACAATACTCTTCAAGCCCAATTTAAGGCCTGCCTCTAGACACCTTTAGCTGTCTTTTGTCAACAACATGTGGTCTTGAGTACAATAAAATATGTTTATACAAGGGTCTTTGGTTCACCCCTTGTCCTTATTAAATAGTTTTCTTGTCTATCTCATGTCCCTGTTTCTTATTCAATGGTTTTCCTCTCTAATGTTTTGTTTGTGCTGCTTCTGCAGCATTTTTACTTTACCAAGTTGTGATTGGATTACTGGTGCCCATCCACTGTTGCCACCAGGCAACTATTTATATCTTTGATTTTTAGCACTCCATGAGAGCACATTTCTTTCCCTGCTCTCTTTCTCATTGATCTCCCCATTCCTTCTACCTTCATATTTACTTTACAAATTTTTTGGTTACAGCGCTGGCTGATGCACACTTCTACATGGCCCCTAACTTGTTATACTCTCTTCACCTGCACCTTGGCTTGTCCATTGATACTCCCAATCGATTATCTTCTAACAGTAAATTAAAGTTACAGTTCATTCCTAAGAGGCCACAAATACTTCATAACTCATACACACACCAAGTTGCCTTCTTGGAATGCACTTTCATTAGGAAACCAGCATTTGAATGTTAGAACGCTGTTTCCTCAAATAAACCCTTTTCAAAATGGCAGCTGTGACATGCACATATGCTATAACGTAAAGACATATCTGCACAACTTGGTGGCAATTTGAATGGGTGCCTCAGTGCACACATGCATCATGACATCATGATGTGTGCCTTGCCACCGCAGCCATTTTTATATTTTTGCTGTTGCTAAACAAAATAAAAACATTGACAAAAAAATAGCTTGCACTTGCTTTTAAAATAGTAAACTGATTGTTGAGGTGAAAATATGTTTCAAATGAAAATCATCGAAGGAGGAAGTCTTGATGGAGACCTGACGTATCAATGAAAAATGTGTTGATATAGTCCAGGGGAGGATTTTATGTTCAGCCTCAGACATCTGATGCAGGTCGAGAGCAGGGGGTGTAATAGTTATGTGGAAAATGACGTGGCCTGGTGGGTGACTGAGCAGGGGAGCATTTCAAGGATGAGGGGGCAAGAACAAGGTTGATGGCTTTCGTATGTATGGGCCCAATTCACAAAGGTAAACTTGGACCTGAAGTCTTAGTTTGGACCAGAAAACTAACTTTAGACCTGTAGTCTAATTTTAAATCAGAAGTCTAACTTTAGACCTGAAGTCTATCTTTAGCTTTGAAGTCTAACTTTAGACCTGAGGTCCACGTTTGGACCTGAAGTCTAAGTTTAGACTTCAGGTCTCAACTTTAGGTAGACTTCAGGTTTAACTTACACTTCAGGTTTAAACTTAGACTTAGTGAATCAGGCACTATGAGTGTTGTCAGTATGAGTTTTGCTCATTGAGAGGTCAGAGCCAAATTTCTTGAAAAGTATCTGCTGTTGGTTAATCTCAACTGTGAGTTTCCAATGATAATCAATGGGAAGGTCTTAGGGAGGAAGTCTAAGATGCTCACAATGTCTTCAAATGACTATCAAGTTACTCCACAAGAGTGATTTAGTACTATGATGTGCATTTTGGAAAAGGTCACTCGCAGTTACAAAGATATGCTTACAGTCATAAATATTAGGAGGTAGGGCTGGAATTCTCATTAAACATTTGTTTAGAAGGAGATTGGCTCCTGTTCTGAAGCAGGGATTCTGAGTATTGCGTGGGAGTAAGTGGTGTATTTTTTTTGTTGATCCAGCTTTCAGTGTCTCAGCAATTGTCATAATGTTATTAGAACAAGGAATGGGAATTTCATTTATCCACAATGGATGTAGTTTTTTTACATAGTGAGGGAGCTTCCAGGTTCAGAGTATGATGGTCTTTGGAGAAGTGGATGGGTATAAAAACTGAAGATTTGCCTAAAGTTCCCAAGGTCCATCCAAGAGCAATGCAAAAAAGTAAACTCAATGTCTGTACAGTATACATGATGCACAAAATTAGAAGAGCAGGTAAGACATGGGTGTTTTACATATCTGTAATAGATGCAACATGTCTATACCTACAAGTAAATGTTGTTTATGCAGAAATGATTTATTGAAAAAGTACTGCACACCCACAAATTAGGCAATGTGTGTGTCTTCACAAAGGTTTACAGCAATGTTTGCAAAATTTTCAGGAATACTGAACTTACACCTAACTAAGTCACACATAAGTTGTACAAAATGCCCCTTTGCCCACCTGTATAAAATCATATGGTTGATAAAATTGGTTTAAGATTTAAGGACGGCCATTTCTCTGTCAGGGAGATGAATCTTGTAAAACATAGGTTGACGATCTTGTCTTTTGTTACCCATTCCAGTGCCTGAAAACCACTTTACCATTGCACAAATGTGTTCACGGTTGCTTTTCTCACTTAAAATTCTCTGTTATGTTACATGTGGTTTTTAAAGGGTTACTTGAGAGACAGACTGGTAAGCAGGGTACAGACAGATAGAAGCATATAGAATTATAAATGGGTAACAGTGAACTGCGGGGATGTTTTTCACTGAGTTCTGAGTGACATCAAATCGACAACAAGAGAGAAGTTTGAGCTGTCTGCGATGTCACTCAGAACCTACAGATGAAAAACATCATTGTAATTCACTTTTTACCCTTCCATATTTGTATGTTATGTATAGCCTCCAAAAAGCATCTGTCCCTGCTTTCAACTGCAACATAGGGCTGAGGAGTCAGGGTGGGAGGCGTGCATAGCATGGCCTCTTCTCCCTGACCAAAAAGGAAAACAATATTTTGCCTGCCACCCTCAACTTACCCCACCATCTTCCCTTTCTTCGGTCCCCCTCTTAGTGCTGTGCTTTATGCTTCCATTCAAAGCAGACAAGCATTGTTGCACTGGGAGACTCTCACCTGTTGCTAACTCATAGCAGTTATGTTGTGTTTATGTTATGTTATGTGTGCTTGTTAAGCTCACTATCACCCAAAGGGAATCATGACACTGATCTAGTGTGAGAGCCAGCTTCTTGCAGAGTGCAAGAAGAGAGGAGGAGAAGGTCATTCTATATGTTAAGGGTGATGTAAAAGAACGCCTGCACTCCTGATCTGGTTCGGTGTATGTTTGTGATGTGTGTGAGTAGGAGTCCTGAGGAGCTGAGGTATCTGGGTAGTTGGTGGGAAGAGATGCAACTGTTCAGGTAGTTGGGGCTCAAGTTATGTATTGAGCGCATTTGTGTATCTGGAGCCAGTGTAGTTACCTGAGTTATGGCATGCAGTGAGCTACCAGATATAGAATCTAGTGCAAATGACAGAGGCTTCATAAGGCAGCCATGCATAGCAAATACATATACTACTAGCCAGGCAGATGTGTGCAGATTGTCTATCATCAACTCCATTAGCAAAACATTTTATGTCAGTCAATATTTGGTTTTGTGCCAGAACACCAATGATACAACTATTTAAGTAAAAAAATGTCATACCCTAAACATCAAGAACAAAATTATTGTGATGGTAAGTATATGTAGGCAATTAAGGATTGCTATTTGACTCCACATATACATACCTTGAAAATGGATATAAATCTTCACAGTACATACAACTGGGATTACATATAGTAAAGCTGTGCTTACCTATATCTACTATTCTCACAATATTTTGGGTAGTTGATATTTTGTCCGGAATAGTTTCAAACACAATATTCCAGTAAGGTACATCCTATGTATATTCAAGCACATTTTAATGGCAGATGTTTATTACCCATAACCATAGATATCTCAGTTAGATCAAAAACAGAATGAATTTAATTGATCCAAAGGCTTTCTCAAATTTTCATGGATTTAATAAATTTCAGTAAATTATTTTTTGGGGCAGTTGGAACGCAGCAGAGGAATGCAGAGGAAGGAGTCTTGAATCGTGACCTTACTGTCCCCAGACTATTTTCCAGATGGATAAAGAGTATGGGGCATTTTTATTATGATGTGGTGCAGCTTGGTGCACTGCGTCACAGGGAAATGGCAGGAATGCGCCATATTAATCCCAATATGGTGCAAATCTGTTTCCCCAGCTCTGGTGCAGAATGTGCTGCCTAGCTCCAACACTGACACCCTTGCATGGTGGTGCAAGGTTGCCTCTGTTGCATGCAGGATTGTTGATCCTCAGGAAGGGGCACCTTCCTGCACAAAAACAGTCACCTGAGGCATATTCCTCTAATTATGTGAGCTGCAGAATGCACAGAGTGTGCACACATGAATGAGGAAGTAACGAGGAGAAATATATTTATTCATGCCTCCCCTGGGAAGGGGTATCATTTTGTCAAATTCCCAGGTTTACTACTTCTGGCAAATCTCGGAATGCATCAAAAACCATGAAATGCATCCCTGGAGCAGAGTAACGCAACACAGTGTGTTGTGCTGTGTTGCTGTACTGAGATTTATGAAACCACACATAGCCACGCAAAGTTGCCTTGCATGGCTTCATAAAACTAATTTTGAGTTGCATCGCTCTTGCACAATGTTGCATGGTGCAAGAGCGATGCAGCGGGGCTTGTGAATATGCCCATATGTTTTTAAACAATCTTGTTCATAAAATGAGAAAAGGTTGCAGATCATGGAGGTCCATTTGACGTATGGAGTTAGAAATTTAACCCATTGTTTGGCATACAGTGAAGTGACATCAGTGATTTGAGATTCAAAATGCAAATGAGTCTGGCGACATATTTTCTGCGTATGCTGGGAGGTTTTATATTTTGTAGCACATCGATGGTGAGCATTACAGGATTGGTGGTAGAAGTGAGGTGTACTGAGGAGGTTAATGAGGGAAAATATGCCAGCTGTCAAGGAGGAATACCAGGTCATACCATACTCTGAAATGGTTTCACATGGATAAGACATTTCTGAAAGAGGATTGTCTTTATATCCTCCTGAGGAATAGCACTGAAATACCTAGCCGGATCTGTGCATCCTGGAGGTTCCTAATTCGAGGGTCATATCATGAGAAGGTCTGACAACTTATTTTCTCCTTCCTGTGTTTCTTGTCTCAAACTCGATGATGATTTTGATGTGAGGGTTCAATAGACTTCCAGATATGGTTGAGTGGTAGAGGCTTACTGCTTTGTGGCAGGTTTAGTAGGTTTTGAATGTGGTGTGGACCAGAAGAGGTCGCGAGTGGAGTTCTTTTTAGAATAGGTGAGTGTTATATTGTTTAAGCTTGCTGGAATGTCATCAATGTCACCATGTTCTAAGTTCTGTGTTTGGCTTTGTTTTGCAAGTCCAGTCCAGTAGTTTCTATTTCCTGTCTAGTCTGTTTGTTTCATCACGAGGTTCCACTGCAATTTACTACATCGGAGGATTTACAACAGTGAGAGTCTACACAACCTCCAGTAAGCCTTGATTATTTAAGCAGAATTATGAAAGATGCTTGTGAAGAGGGCAGATCTGATTCTGAAATGGCAGCGAGATGGATCTTGCCTTCTTTATTTTTAAGTCAGTGCATAGGGTACAATTGCATAATGGGAAGTGTCACTTCATTTGTGCCATGGCTGCTTTTGAAATTCAATTCTCCATTATGAAAATATATTTTCACAGGGAGAAATGCTTTTCCTACACCTTGGGGATTTTTTCCAAATCCTGGGGATTTTTCAAGCCCATGCTCACCCTGGAAATTAAGCCACTCTTGCTCTTGACAGGAGCAGCTTTCCTACCTTCCTGCCTTTTTAGCAGGAAAAGGTAGAAAAAATTGTTTCAAATTCTAAACTTTCAAGCACATCCAGATCACTCGTATACTCACTATCCACTCTGTTGTAGAACTTAAACATGCACCCATTAAAGAACCTACTCAATATTGCATCATCTGGGGAACAGTGTGAATGAATATATGAGTGAAAGGTAATCATGTGTGGTTACTTTACACCCATGAATCAGCCCATATGAATACGAAAATTGAACCTGTATGTACGAATGGCTTTGAGAGTGAAGCCCATGTTGTTACCTGTGGTCACAAATCAAATAGAGAGAGAAAAACACCTCTTTCACAAAACATATTTTCTTATACCATGGCACGTTTACATGATCTTGTTCACCGTATACAGAGATTGAGCTGGATAGTAACAGACTTCTCAAAAAATGTGGATCCTTTCTACACCTAGCATAATACATAATTAATTATGAATGTTTTTCTAGTGGAAACAGAGAATCATTGAATACTGCATAGTAAATGTGTAACTAGCAGAATTCTATACACTCCAGTTAAACGCTAACTGATGAGTTCTATTTAACATATTTGTGTTAGAGATACCCTCGGGGAAGTTTACTATATAGCACATTTCCATAATCTAATCTGGATGGCTTAAACTGTCACATGAGCAACATGACCAGTTGTTGTAGGACAAGGAAGACTTCTCATTTAGTTCAGTTAAAAACATAGAGAGTGGTGCTGAAATGTGAGTGTCCATTCACAGAGTCATACCTGACCACCTTCAGAGGTTCATAACGGAATCCTAATTCTGCAGGCCAAAATATATTTTCTCAGATGTTATACCCGTCCAAGATCCCCTTGATGTTGCCCAAAATGGGTTTGAGGAAATGGCTGCCTATCAATACCCGATTATCCACCATATAGCTGATGTCACAGCACCTTCTCCATCCAAACAGAAGTTTATTTGAATTTTGTCAGTGTATATGTAAACATGGAATCCCTCGGACAAGATTAGGTTGGCCAATGGCTCAACATAAAACCATCTGAAGAACAGCGAGGAGCACTAGAGGATGACACAGGTCATTTTGTGGCTTTAACATAATGGGTCAAAGAAATAGCATGTGCTAGAAAAGTAAGAGATTACCTTACCACTCCACATCCATATTACTGTGACCAATGGACTGGGGGCACTCAATTAGGGTGTTTTCTTTGTTCTTATCAAATACCACTGACAGACCTCATAAAATCAGAACACTGTCCCCTTTTTTAATCATCCTGAATTTGTCAAACTCCATAAACCAAGAAAGGATCAGTATTCCTACTGGCAAGGAAGTGTGCGGGATACTTTTGCAACAGGCCACTAGGTGTCAGGTATACCTTAGGTTGCATAGGAATATGAGGCCCAGATTTAAGAAAAGTGGCGCTTCATGTAATGAAGCGCCACTTTTCTTGCGGCCCATTGAGCCCCCCTAACACCACCACGTGTGCGCCATATTTAACATATGGCCACCATGGCGCACGTTGGGAACAATAGTGTCAAAATATTTGACGCTTTTGTGGCACTTTGCTCCACTAGCATCAAAAATGTTGAGCTAGTGGAGCAAAGTGCAAGGAGGTCCATTGATTTCAACGGGTGCGTCCTTTAAATGCCTGCTTTCAGCAGACGTTAAAAAGTACTCGAAAAATGGTGCAATGAAATCTTGGAGATTTGATTGCGCTATTTTTCTGGGCCTCCTAACAGGGGAATGCACCGCTTGCATACATTATGCCTGGCACAGGTATAATGTGATGAATAGCTTTATAAAGTGGCGCAATGCATTAGCTTAAAAAAATTATGCTAAACTTGCAATAGTTGGCGCTACGCCCTTCTTACATTTGTGGCTGAGTTTCAAGTAACTTAGCCACTTACGGCAAATTAGAGGAATCTTCTGGATTGGGTAATATCTGCTTAAGCAGTGAAGCGAATGTCAAAAATGAATGCTCCAGGAACTATCAAAGTGGGTAATGACAGATTTAGAATGGACCCAAACAGTGGAAAAATTATCTCTTTTAGTTGCTTGAAGATTCTTAAAAGGCAAGTGTCAAAATTGGAGCCCCAAATAAGTGGCAGCTGCAAAGAACAAATCTGATCACCTGACTTTGTTCAGATCCCAGACACTGAGGCCCTCATTACAACCCTGGCGGTCGGTGTTAAAGCAGCAGTAATATCGCCAACAGGCCGGCGGAAAAAAAAATGGAATCACAACCATGGCGGAAACCGCCAACATAGACAGCCACTTTAACACTCCGACCGCCACAGCGGTAGCAACAAACACCGCGGCGGCAACCGCCAACAGACAGGCAGAACAGAAGGTTCCGCCCACTGTATTACAACACGCCTATCCGCCACCTTTTCCGGGGCGGAACCATCGCTATCAAAAGCACGGCGGAAACAGTACACAGAAAGGAAACCACTCACCTCTCGACACCCAACGAGGAACCAGGACGCCATGGAGCCCGAGTTACAGGTCCTGCCCATGCTTGTCTTCCTCCTTCTGTATCAGGAGCAGGACTGGCGCTGTCGACTACCACAGTGAGTACTGCACCTACAACACAAAGGAGGCGGGAGGGAAAAGAGAGTGACACACACAGGCAACACGCAATACCCCCACCCCACCCCACCCTCACCCACATCACCATACACACAAATACATGCAGCAACATTACATATACACCCCCTCACCTCCTGGAGAAACGCAAGGACAAAAGGAAATGATTGTAACAAGTGTAATCATGAAAAATCAGATAGTGCAATTTCTAAAATCAGTATATACAAATATGTACACCTACTACACAAGTCCAGATAGTGTTCCAATCATTGTCCGTGGACCAGTGGTCCTAAAATGCATGGGCGAAGCCAACACAAGATACCTGACTCGAAACGGAGAGAATACTGCAGGGGCATCAGATCGAAATTAAACAGGCTCCTCAGGTGGAGGGGGAGGAGAGCACCTCAGCCGGATGAACGCACAACGCCACTGCTGCACAAGGGTGCTCCATGCCTATTGGTGTATCCTGGGGAGTGCAAAGCCACAGTCTCTCAAGTCTTTCCAGTGGGTGGTTTGCCCACTGCTTAATCCTGGGGAGTGCAAAGCCACAGTCTCAAGTCTTTCCAGTGGGTGGTTTGAGGGGCTGCTGGGAGGGCGGTGCTGGTAGGGGGGGTAGCGGCTGTACCTGTTGATGCGGTGGGCACAGAGGTGCCTCCCACCGCAAGGGAGCTCGCATCAGAGGAGGAGTCGCTGTCACTGGTGTACGCTCCTGTCCCCGTTGTGGAGCTCCCCTCGCCCTCCGTCCCACTGGTGGCTTCAGACTCTGTTGCTTCACCTTCAGGGCCATGTGGGATGCCGCTCCCTCCTGCTCCGGTGTCACTGCTCCTCCGCCAGATGATGCTAATGCACGCAAGAACAGGGTGACAAAACAAAAAGGGGGGGAAGACAGAAGAAACACATGTTTAGTGCATGCAACACCACTACCGTTAGCGGACACAACACACAGGGAGCAGCCCTATGCACTAAGCCATGCACTATCAGTTCTTAGGAGATTCACATGCCCAGGGAGGACAATGCCTAAGCCCAATTGCTGCACACCTGGATGCCACAGGAGCCTGACTAGGTGTAGATGGCTATTACCAGTAGTGGGGTTGGGGTGCCCCAGAGCCTGCCTAACAAGGGACCTAGCCCACCAAGTTCACACTGGCCTAGCGGAACCCACAGCCCACTTACCCCACCCAGACACCTCGTAAAGCGCACTGAGTCAGCTGAATGAGAGTGTACTCACCCCCTTGTGGCTGCTGTGATGCCCTCAAGCGCCCATCCAACTCCGGATAGGCCACTGCCAGGATCGGGTACATCAGTGGGGGTCATGGTGTGACAGGCACCCCTTCCACGTTGGGAGGCCATCCCCAGCTGGGCCTCCACCATCTTTTTGTACAGCGGCACAGGTCCTCCCATCTTTTCCGGCAGTGGGTGCTCCGTCCATGGTAGACCCCCAGGGTCCGGGCGTCCTTGTCGATGGCACGCCAAATACCCTTCTTCTGGTGGGGGCTGACCTATAGGATAAGTGAAGTTAGAATGGATGTTACTATCCGGTAAATTTCATCTCACACATTGCTAAACACCTCCCACCTTGGGCCAGACATACATACACACACACTATCCTGACATGCTGGCCTTTCCCCCTCCCCACACTCTTCCATCCACTCCATACAATCATGTGCCATCCACCATGCTCACAGTGTACTCACCTGGAACTGTGTGCCCAGTTGGAGCCAGACCTTATGTCCGCTATCCGCCAACCCTCAGGAATCCCCCCTCTAGTGCGGTTCTGTCTGTACTCCATTTCCTGGCCAGTGGGCCTTTTCAAACAACAGTGGCCATGGCATCAGGGATGTCCCAGCCAATGTTCTCTAACGTGCTGTCCAGAGTGTTGTCTGCCCTGCTGAAACACATGCGCAGCTACATTGATTTCCCTCAAGTGGAGGATTTGCCCACAGTGAAAGGTGACTTCTATGCCCTGAAACATATCCCCAACATCATTGGTGCCAGTGATGGTACAAATGTGGCATTTGTCCCCCCCCGCAGGAATGAACAGGTGTACAGAAACCGGAAAAGCAACCATGCAATGATTGTGCAGAGGGTGTGTTTGGCGGACTAGTACATCTCCCATGTGAATGCCAAGTATCCTGGCTCAGTGCATGACGCTCACATTTTGAGGAATACCAGTATTCCTTATGTGATGGGGCAACTCCAGAGGCACCGTGTGTGGCTAATAGGTGAGCCCAAGATCCCAAAACAGTTGACATAGGTGTCTGGGTATGGGGTTGTCCCTAAGGGTTAGTGTCTGTCTAACAGTTGTTCCTCGACATTTGCAGGTGACTCTGGTTACCCCAACCTGTCATGGCTACTGACCCCAGTGAGGAATCCCAGGACAAGGGCAGAGGAACGCTACAATGAGGCACATGGGCGAACTAGGAGGATTATAGAACGCACCTTCGACCTCCTGAAGGCCAGATTCCGGTGCCTCCATCTTACAGGTGGCTCCCTATACTACTCACCGAAGAAGGTGTGCCAGATAATCGTGGCCTGCTGTATGTTGCACAACCTGGCTTTGCGACACCAGGTGCCTTTTCTGCAGGAGGATAGGCCTGATGGTGGTCTTGGGCAGCTGTGGAGCCTGTGAACAGTGAAGAAGAAGAGACAGAAGAAAAAGATGTAGACAACCGAAACAACATCATCATGTAATACTTCCAGTGAGACACAGGTAAGAAGATGGAACTGCTTCCCACATCTCATACTATTGTTGGAGCTAGCATAAGTCTGTCATTTTCACTCAGTGTATGGACCCTGACTTGTTACTTTGCCTTTCAATTTCACAGATCTGGGTCCCACTTTGTGCCCTCTGCTATGTTTACTGCTGGCCTACAGCTGTGTTACATTGGTATGTGAACAAGTACATTGACATTGCTATATTCCAGAGGTATTGCAATTACACATTTGTGAAAGCACAGACTGACTCCAGATTGTTTTGTGATTCAAGGGTGTTTATTTCTGTGCAAATAAGTGGAGGGGGTTGTGAAATGGGCTGGGGTGATGGTGGAGGAATGTCCATGGCAGAGTCCAGTCTAATTGTATCACAGGTGCATTGTCCAATGGGGCATAGGAAGTGGAGCAATGGCAGTTTAAGGTGGACAGGGTGACAAAGTGGGACAAAAGGGTGACATTCAGGGGGGTATTATTTCCTGGCAGGGTCTTGCCAATGTTCTCTGTCTTGTTCCGGGATCTCAGAGACCGTTTGGGGGCTGGTTCTCCTTCTGCAGGGGGTGGGGTGATGGTGGCCTGGTGTTCCTGCGGCGGTGCCTCCTGTCCACTAGCGCCAGCGGAGGTGGAGGGCTGTTCATCGTCCAGGCTAGTGGCAAGGCCCGTTGGTGTGCCACTGTGTCCCTCCTGATGTTGACAAGGTCTGCCAGTACCCCTGCAATGGTGACCAGGGTGTTGTTAATAGACTTCAAGTCCTCCCTGATCCCCAGGTAGTGTTCCTCCTGCAGCCGCTGGGTCTCCTGAAACTTGGCCAGTACCATGCCTATGGTCTCCTGGGAATGGTGGTAAGCTCCCATGATGTTGGAGAGTGCCTTGTGGAGAGTGGGTTCCCTGGGCCTGTCCTCCCCCTGTCGCACAGCAGTCCTCCTAGCTTCCCTGTTATCCTGTGCCTCTGTCCCTTGAACTGTGTGCCCACTGCCACTGACCCCAGGTCCCTGATTTCCTTGGTTTGGTGGGTTTGCCTGGGTTCCCAGTAGTGGTGGACACACTGCTGATTGACGTGTTCTGGGGACAGAGGGATGGGGCCGCTGGGTGGGTTCTGTGGTGGTGTTTCCTGAGGGGGGAGGTTCTGTGGTGGTTTGTGCCTGTGTCAGGGGAGCCGACTGTCCTGAGGTCCCTGATGGGCCAGGCTGGTCATCTTGATCCAGGGGTGCAGAGCTGCTGTCATCACTGTGGGCCTCTTCTGTGGGGGGACTGGATATGTCTGGCACCTCCTGTCCGGTGACGTTGGGTATTGGTCCTGTTGGGGTGTGAATGCATAATCTTAGTATCTGTGTGTGCCATCTTGTGCAATGGGTGAGTTAACCTCTACTCCTGTGCTTGCATTATTGCTGTGGCCCTTGTGTGATTGGTGATTTTGGGGCATGAGTGAGTCTCTCTACTGGACATGCTTTGGTGATGGGTGTCCATGCATTGGTGTTACATGCAGGGCTTGGTTTTGGGATGTGTGGGATGTGGTAGTGGGGTAGCTGTGGGGTGTTGGGGTGATGGGTGTGAGGGTGAGGGTGGGAGTATGTGATGGCATGCAGGTAGGGTGGAGGATAAAGTAGTAAAGATTTGCCTTACCAGAGTACAGTCATCCTGCTACTCCTGCGAGGCCTTCAGGATGCATGATCGCCAAGACTTGCTCCTCCCATGTTGTTTGTTGTGGGAGAAGAGGTGATCAATTTAAACTCCTTAAATGCAACCTGTGCTAATTGAGACAAACTAAAGTGACAATATGCACCCAGCTGTATTTGTAAAAGTTTTTTGATTTGCCTTAATAAGGAAAAAACACAGCCCTGACTGAGGCCTCATGTTCTTGATGTCGGGTCGCATGTCAAAGTTATCCAAGAGGTAAAATTGCAGAATTATGAAGAGTAACTATGATTTAACTATAAGCTGACAAATTGTAACATTTGTCTACCTGGGAACAGTTTTGTTCTATTTCTGCTTAATACATACTTTATTGTTTTGTTCCTGAAGTCATAGAAAACACAACTAATAGAAATGCCTATGTGATCAGGTCAGCCAACCTGTGTTAAAGTCTGAAGAATGAATGAAGTGAAGCAGATCGAAGACCCATGTTCCAGTGTCACTGCCAATGTGCATTTGGCCACCACCACTTAATTCAAACTATTGTTCATGGCCTATAAAGTCCATGGTCAGCCCTTCATTAGGATTTTCGACTTCCGGAATACGGTCTCAGGAAATTAATAAATAACATATGTGAGTGCAAATGAGAAGACCATTTCCACAAAATTAATGGAAAAGTTTTAATAGTAGACCCATCCCAGCCAAGGAATACACCTCAATGGTGAGTTGGAACATTTGCCAGACCTAACTATTAATTCATTCGTTGGGATTTGTGTGATACAACTGTACGTTCTGTCAGTCTTGTGGCACTTCAGAAACACGAGATAACCTGAGCAAATGACAAGCAAACAGCCAGCTTCCTACAACTAGAAGAATTAATAACAAGGTCAATGTCTGAAATGTGTTCTTAGGCATCAATTTGATATTACTATCCATTGCATGATAGAGTCCATTCCTGTCAGTGTCTTGAAAAATTCCTTACATCTTGTGTACGGTGAATAGAGCATAATCTCTTAGAGCATGTGTTACATTTTTTCAAACGGTATACTATCCTCCTACAGGGTCGCATAGGTTCTTTGGCTAATATCAAGTTATCTCTTCAGCTTCTGATGACAAACAGCTTAATGATGACAACTGCCTTCTTCTGGCATTGGAAGGGCCCAGATAATGTAAACCTTTTTGCAGAGATTTGTGCTAGTTGGTCATATGTAGTTGATGATGAGACCAAGAAGGAGCAGAGAAGAGAATAGGCATGCAAGGCAAGGAAAACCACATCCCTAGTAGTCCAACCATGAACAAAAAGTGAAGATATTCTGTAAAGAGTACAAGGTTAGTAAAACATGGAACATGAAATCAAATGAAAACGTAGCACAAATAATTCACGTAACAAATAAATGTAAAGGATGTTCAGACTGGTTAAAAATAAATAATTATCAAACAAAATCAGACCTTAGCAACCTGGAAATAACGAACACTAAGCTCATTCAGTTATGCAAGAAAAATAACAAATAAGGTGCCAAAGTAAGGAAATGATTACATTTTTAAAAGAAAACAATGCATGTTCTTGGATTGCTGGTCTGACTACGAGAACTCACATTTATCCACGTGTATACCCTGCTGTAGAGAAAGTTGTCAATGAAGATGCCAAAAAGGATCGTAGGAGAGGGTTAGCAATCAAAGAGATCCTCTTCCTGAGTATTCCAACCATCAGTAAAGAACGTCTGCGAACAGAACTGGGATTGGAAAAATGAGAACTACCCTTGCCCAAAAAGAAACAAAACAAACGAAAACGCATTTATTATCGATGGTCCACATTTAAAATAAAAGCAGTACTCAAGAAAGCGAAAATAAAGGGAGCCGAGTACTTTGAATTATCCAAGGACAATAACAAGACGTTTGCCAATTAAAGAAATAATACATTAATTAAAAGCAAAATTATATTTTGGGGTCAAACCCACACAATTGAAACCATTTACTACGTCTTAGGATCATCTTAATTAAGATGTTAAAGTGCAATATCTTAACGTAACAACTGTAATGGAGTCAGTCATTTCAGAAAATTATTTCTGTGAGTTTGTCTGAAAAGTCTGCAATGGCCTTAAAAGTTTGCTTTTTTGTCTAGTGGTGCATCGGAGAATTTGCTGCTACCCCGGATGTCGTAAACATGATCGATATGTACATAATAAGACATAATAAATTGTGTGGCATAACGTCTGTTTAATGTCATTGGTGCATTGGAATGTAATAGTACAGTGCATTCACTGTAGTAGTAAGAGAAATTGTAAGATGTATTTTAATCTGATCAAGGTTCCCTTTCTGGAGCAGGGCTAATGAGTATTGTGTAGGAGGAAGTGATGTTTCTTTTTTGTTGATCCAGGTTTCAGTGTCTCAGTGATTGTCATAATGTAATTAGAAGAAGGCGTGGGAAATTCTTTTATACATAATGGGTGCAGTTTTCTGTTGCATAGGCTTCCAGACGTGGAGACGTAGAAGGTTATAGAAATTGAAAATCTGCTGAAAATCCCTAATGAACATGTAAGGGTAAAGCATAAAAGTAAACTCAATGTCTGCATAGTGTACATGATACACAAAATGTATGGGTGTACTACATATATGTAATTAATGCAGCACGTCCATTCCTATAAGTAAATGTTTATTATGCAAAAATGATATATTCAAAATGTGATGGACACCCACAAGTCAGGTAATGGTTGTGTCCTCACAAAGATTTAGAGCAATGTTTGCAAAATGTGCAGGAAGCCTGAACTTACACCCAAAAGGGTCACACAGAAGTTGTACAAAATGCTACTTTTCCCAACTGTATGAAATCATATGGTTGGTAAAAATAGTTTAAGGGAGGCCATTTCTTTGCCTGGGAGATGAAAAACAAAGATTGCCCCTGGGGGGACGTCTTGTGAAACATAATTTGAGGATGGTGTCGTTGTTCTTTGACCCATTCCAAATGCCTGAAAACCACTTTACCAGTGCACAAATGTGTTCTCGTTGCTTTTCTCACTTATAACTTTCTTTTATGTTGCATTTGGTTTTTGAAGTGCTACTTGGGAAAGAGACTGGTAAGCAGGGTACAGACACATAGACAGATAGAAACACATAAGCCCATATTTAATATTTAAAAAACTTAGCGCTGCCTTTGCGTCATTTTTTCTGGCGCAAAATCGGAGCTAACCTAGCGCCATATTTACATTTTGTCGCTAGACCTGTCAAGCGACAAAATATCAGCCTTAGCATCATTTTTTGGGAGTGCCACCCCACCTTCCGTCGTTTAGCGACAATGATATGCAAGGTGGGAGTTCCGTTCCAAAAAATGGCACCAGCCCTCCAGCTCCAAATTTACCGCCTGACACAAAAGCGACGCACGTTAAGGAACCGGTCCAACAAAATGTAATGCCTGGTCAGACCAAACGTTAAAATGAAGCCCACACACTATTACATAAGGAAATCACACAGAAGGAGCATTGGCAAGCTCCTGGGCAACTTGTATCTGTTACTGCTTTAGCTTGGCACACGCCGTAGATGATAGTGACATCAACATGTCCTACCAGCACCACGCAGCAACCCCAAACACGACCACAGCAGCCACATATACAGCACAGAAGGCGGGAGAGGATGTTTCAACAGCGCACAACCATCCTTGCGCTCAGGGAACAAAATGTCATCAGAGCCACCACCTGAAAAGGGAGTACATTGTCCGCCTGCTGCACCACATTGCGCCAGACATCACTGCAAGGGTGGAAACTTCAATAACTATTCCACCCGTGATGAAACTCCTTGCTGTCCTCCATATGCTGGCTTTAGGAGCATTCTAGGCAATGGGGGCACAAGTGGGTGGTACCTCCCAGCCATCCTTCTAGGCCTTCCTTACAAAGGTTCTGGACGCAATTATCCACCTCACACCAGACCACATCTGGTTCCCCAACAGCCAGCAACTGCAGCAGGACACCAAGCAAGGTTTCTAGCAAATTGCTGAGTTCCCGAATGTGCTGGGTGCACCTCTACAAGAATTACAAACACTCCCATTCCATAAATGCGCAGGCCATTGTGGACCACCGTAGGCTTTTCACAAACATCCTAGCCAAATATTCTGCAGCGTCCATGATGCCTACATATTCCGGCACTCCATCATCAATGAAAAGTTCCAGGATGGGCAATATGGCAATAGGCTACCCGTAGGTAGACCACCATGCCAATCATTAAATAGACAACACACCAACCTTGTAGGACAAACAATACATACACCACACTAAACACACATGGCCAGGGGAACACAAGTGTACTGCATATATGCCACACTACACCACATTCATTGCACATCACACACACACATACACCCATATGTAAATAATACAGGCACAACCTGACTGAGACACCACATGAAGGACAGGTGGATCTATGTCACCTTTGCATACAGAAGTTGGGCCCAAACCACTACAAGTGTCCACTGGTTGACAATTAAATACAAATCCCATACCCATAACACCTAACAAAAATAGCTCAGCTATGTGAATGACATTGGCCATGTCACTGTAAAGAAAGTCACACATAGGCACAACCCCACATTTGTCAGGTGTAGAAGCCTCTGGCAGCACCAATATCAAATGCCTTCTATGTTGCCATCACCAACTACATATCACCAAAACATACCAGATGTACATATTGCGTTCACCTTCACATGTCTGGTGCATTGTGCCGCACACATAGGAATACAACATCACGAGCCATGAAAGACGATGTGTATGAATGGACACCTCACAGCACATGTACAATCATACCCAGTAATTCCTTAACACTCTAACATGATACCAGGGTACCAACAGGGGACTGTGGCAGCTGAGCTACTGACAATGTACTGGCAGAGGCTAGAGATGCATGTGAATGAGGAGATATGGGACTTAGCAGGATTGGTCATACGATGCAGGGCATTGCAGGAAAACACATAGGGGGTGATTCTGAGCTTGGCGGGCGGCAGTAGCCGCCCGCCAAGCGGGAACCGCCAGAAGACCGTACCGCGGTCAATAGACCGCAGCGGTCATACTGGGTTTCCCACTGGGCTGGCGGGCGACCGCCGAAAGTCTGCCCGCCAGCCCAGCGGGAAACACCCTTCCCACGAGGACGCCGGCTCAGAATTGAGCCGGCGTAGTGGGAAGGTGCGACGGGTGCAGTTGCACCCGTCGCGAATTTCAGTGTCTGCTAGGCAGACACTGAAATTCTTTTTGGGGCCCTCTTACGGGGGCCCCTGCAGTGCCCATGCAGGGGCCCCGCGGCACCCCCTACCGCCATCCTGTTCCTGGCGGGAGAACCGCCAGGAACAGGATGGCAGTAGGGGGTGTCAGAATCCCCATGGCGGCGGAGCGCGCTCCGCCGCCATGGAGGATTCTCAAGGGCAGCGGAAAGTCGGCGGTACACCGCCGACTTTCCGTTTCTGGCCGCGGCTGAACCGCCGCGGTCAGAATGCCCAGCGGTGCACCGCCAGCCTGTTGGCGGTGCTACCGCGGTCGTTCGCCCTGGCGGTTTTTACCGCCAGGGTTAGAATGACCCCCATAATTCCCTCTCCTGTCACACAGGTGTATGAAACTGTATGCATGCATTACATAACATACCATACAACTGTGCCACACTGTGGACATGATCCACATGCATATGCCAGCCAGCAAGTGGCAACAACAACACTTTGTGCAAGGGAGCTTTTCCAAGGGTAAAGGGGTGGGATTGACATGCTGCACACAGGCCACAACACTTGTGCCATGGCACACAACACACAAAATATGTTCAAAGCCTCAGAACATCACTCTTCTGCAGGTCTTAAGTGTAGGGACTAAGGGCCACATGTCAGAAAAATGGTGCTGCATCGACAGCAGCACCACTGTAATTGTGCCCCTCTGCCGCACCCTACTGGCACCAAGTGGGTGCTGTATACAATATACAGTGCATCAAGGCACAGAGTAGGTACAATATTGTCAAGTTAATGGATGCCATTGATGGACGCTTTAGGAGTAATGACAAAATGTCATGCCCAGTACATAGGGACCCAATCAAATCTATGGTGTGCAGGTGTTGAAAGTATCTGTGATAAATCATGTCTAGGAACCTTGGACAATCCGCTGCACCAATTTTGCTAGCTCTCCTATTGCGTGAATCCCCCCCTTGTACACATGATGGCAGGCACTGGCATATTCTGCCAGAAAGGGTCACTAAGTGTCGCACTGCATGTCTAGTGCCACGGAAGGAGAGAAAATGCTGTGGAGAGGATTTTTGGGCTCCTGAATTCAAGGTTCAGGTACCTGGCGCTGACAGGAGGAAGCCTGTTGAATGCACCACCCCTGGTATGCAAGATGATCCTTGTATGTGTAATCTTGCATAACATATGTATTCAGACTAATGTCCTCTGAGATGAACTGGTAGATGTCCCCAATGAGGAGGAGAATGACAATGGTGCAGCTCCGGTGCTGCGAAGGGGGAACAACAAAACACTGCTGCAGGAGTTCACAGGAGACAACAAATTGGACTGAACTTCTACCCCTAGACACTGTACAACAAAATTCACCCTGTAAATATCACCATTAAACCACTTTGCACCAGATTGTCCATGGCATACTCATTCTCAGCATCATATACCATTGGAAATTTGCTGATACCTCAGAGAGCAGTAAAAAAACACAACAGTTACAAAGAATGTTAGAACATAGGTTGCGATTTTTTGCGGGTAAAGCGCCTCCAAGCCGCACATCAGCGCACATGTGGCTCTTCAAGGCATAGATCTACGCACCATAAATACTAAGTGGCATAATGTATGCATTGTGCCAATTCCGACCCCTTTCACCACATCATAACAAGGGCAGATGTGGTGCAAGGGGAGGGTACATGCAGGAGGGGCTGTTTCAAAAATAGTGTACTTCAAACTAAGGAACTAAACTGTCTCACATCTCAGGCGGGTAGCTGTAACGCCAGCAATGAGCTGGTGTGACAAGAGAGAACACCATTGGTATCAATGGACCTCTCTGTACTGGTCAGGGTTAGGGCTAAATGTTTGACCCTAACCTTGCACCGTATATCAATGGTGTTACGTACTGTGAGCGCTATTGGCCCCAACCCTGCCGCATGGTGTTCTGTCTCACAAATGTAGCACAGACATGTTGGCTGAGGAGTGCGATAAGGGTCGCAAGACAAGTGGAGCAGCAATTGGTGCTGATACACTCTCCACACATATGCCCCAAAGCCCCATAGTCAATAAAATGGGAGAATGCACCACCACATGAATGTGTGGGTGGAATGTAGGCAGAGTCTGTAGCACTTCCAATGTACATTCTTAGACACATGTCCCACAATTGTGTTGTCTTGCCATATGCCTGTAGCTAATCTGGAAATACATGTGAAGACTGCTTTACCGTGTATGGCCTAGGTAGGAAAGGGTTAGCAATTACCTAAAATGGTTGGTTTGTGTCTGCAGGGTAACTCAGTAAAGTTTATGTGATACAATCGCACACAACATATGAAAACATACCTCTTATTGGCACTCAGGTGTCTGACCAAATGAAAGTGACCTACTGGGACCAAAACCCTAAAATGTCTAGGTCACCCACATGCCAATCTGGGTTGGGATGTGCATGTAAGTATAGCAAAGTCCAAACAGACCCATCCAAAATTGCATGGGTAAAGAAGGAGACAGAATTGTTGCATGTGGCATTTCACATAATCATAGCTGAGATTATTCCATACACTAACAAGATACACTCATGGTAAAAGTGATATAGGTTGTAGAATGCAGATGTGAGTGCATGCCCAAAGGATGGGAGATAATACATGGGGAGGTCATTCTGACACTACACAAGTTTTGTGGCTGGTGTACTGTCATGTGTGTGGAAGTCATGTAATCTAGCAAAGCCTGAAAATTGGAGGGATACTATCAAGTATCAAGTAAAAGAAGATGTGTTCATCTACAAAGTGCACAAGTGTCATGTAGCATCCAGTTCATTTATGACAGGACAATGTTGCGGTAGAAGATGTGAACAAAGGGTAAGCAGCCTAAAGAATTCCAGCAATGTAGGACCAAATCAATTCCAGACAAGATGTGCTGTCAATGTTGGAGAAGGAACACACATAGACCAATACTGACTGTACAACACAACAATGTTACCATGTGATTACCAGACATATATTCACAGAGGATGTCTGGGTTAGTACATAAGCCATTCATGTTTGCAACAACAACAACAATGTAGTTGGCCACCACATACTAATGTGACAGAAGGCTGTGACAGATTACATTATCGGTCCCCTGGGTTGGTAAACATAAGCAAGTTACACTAGATATAAATGTTCTAACCAAGCTTCATATGGAAAATACAAACAATGTGTAACCATTTGTGTCAAACCATGCAAAATGATGAGATATGTCCTACATGACAAGCAGCCAGACCCCTGTGCGTGATAGGGCAAACCTGACATCTAGTGCCCCAAAGGAAACAAAACATGCCAGGCCATTGGAACACATTTGTGCAGGTGTCTGTCTGCAGGGGACTGTGCAATGTGCTGCAGAAGAGCAATCATGATAAAGGTAGATCCCTGCCCAACACCCCCTACCTCTCCTGCTGAGGCTACATTGACTCTTGACACTGTCAGGGGCCTGCTGCTTGTGCACAGTGGACTGAGCTGAGTGGAACACTGTCAACCTGCATCAATACATGCAACCATGGGTCTGTGTGGGCACACAATGTGCCACAGGAGCAATGATGACTAAGGTGACATCATTGCCTGACAGCAACCCTGTAATACAGTTGCATGCCATTGTATGTAACAGTCAAAACAAACATGCTTTGGTTGATTGTATGTACCAAGTGTGTGCCTTTCACACATATGTCGGAATTCCCAGCACACATGTACCACTTCAATGGTACAGGCCTGGTGTCATGTATTGGAGTATACACAAAAGTCAACTTTCCACTAATGGAAATGTATATGTATCACATGATCATACATAGACTTATATGACCTTCAGATATGTTCCCATATAGGGAAACATAGGTGGCACTGATATTAATACAGAGCCATGATCAATGGGCAACATATGGCCGTGCTAGAAGATAGATTTGGGAGGTTTCATATCCCATGAATACACCATTTTGGCATTCTTTACACATATTACACTACACATATCATTACAGACACAGGTCACAGACCGACCTTCATTGACACATGTCAGTACACTATCTCCTGCATCATATATGCATGGGGAGCCATATGTTACACATGTAGCATAGCATCATGAACCCTCAACCATACAACACACCACAGTGTGGACACACATGCACTCACAATTCCATGGGTTAACTGAAATCAACCCAGCCGTAGTCCACTGCATCCTTTGAGTACGATTTGTCAAGTGTATCACATGCATGAACATGTATTGGACATAGTCCATCATATCTAGAGTGGTGTTGTCAAACGTGCATTTGGAAATCAGACATTACAATGTAGTAGACCCACAAATATATGTTACAACACATATGTACACTCCCAGTACACATGCGATAAGATGTATGTGGAAAAAGTCTACCAATACATGCACATATGCAAACGGTATTAGTCTTCTCATGCATCACACAAATAAAAACATTAGGTAACTCATTCTGATGTCACTGTTACATATATGAATGCACGCACACACACGTGGCCATACCATACTGACTATATGCATGCATAGCCCCTGTAACAAGGAATGTGAATCTGGGTGTGCTGTCAGCCTTTCCAATAAATTCCACGCATTCCCGTAATCGTCGAATTTCTTGCCGCAATCAGCAATTCTACATTCATCGCAATTCAATAAAATTATGCCTGGCCCCTGCACGTCAATCGCAAGTCGACAGGCTTTGTCAGCCTTCATGGGAAAAAAACATACTTTCCTGCTATGCGTCAAAAATCTTCACACAAACGGCAATTGTCTATACATCGAAAAGCAATAAAATGACGCATGGGCCCTGCGCATCAATCGCAAGTCAACAGGCCTTTTCTGCCTTCAAGGAAATAATACCACACATGACCATCATGCGTAAAAAAAACAGCGAATTTCAGAAAACATGATGCACATGTCCAGGAAGTGATGAAACAGGACTTCCTTGCTGCACACATGGTACAGTGATTTCACTTTCACTTTTACTTTACAGTCTTTTTGTCTATGATTGTGAGAGTGTGTTTGTGGAGCTGGTGCTGGTCGAAGAGTGGTGGTTTATTTAGAATTTTGTGCTGTGTCCTGTTGCTGTCCTGTCAATTTTGTCATTTTCCTAACTTTTGTGTAGTGTTTTTGTCCTGTCCTAGTAATTGTTTTGTCGGGTGTTTGTCTTGGGGTGGCATAGTCTGTTGGCGTATTTGGGGTTAGGTGGGGTAGTGTTTGATTATTTTTTAGGCTAATTTATTTGCAGTAAAAGAAAACTGCAATATGTCGGGGAAGGGGAGAGCGCAAAGAATGAGTGGAGATGAACTGGGAGTGTTCATCTGGTTGGTCAGGCACTACCTCCCCATGATGTTGAGTATGGGTGGCTGGGTCATCCAGGGCTACCCAACGGAGGCACGGAAACTGTGGTGGAGCACTGTTCTCGACCACCTACAGAGAATCTTTGGTGTGGTGCAGATGGACCACCAACTCAAACACCGTTGGGCAGACCCAATTGTGCGAGAGGGGGATCTACTGGATCACCTGGTGGTTCAGATTCGTGGACCAGTTAGTAAGTATCCCTTTTGCATTGCAACATCCTCATTTGCATGTGCATGGCAGGGGGACACAAGGTTGACTGCAGCATGTATTGTCAAGAGTCAGGACAGGACGTTTAGTGTCTAGAGCAAACAACATTTAAGATAGCTTAGCTATGCACCAGTTGCAGACAAATTGCACATTTCTCTTTATATACATTGTGTATCATATATACCTTATAAAATGTCAAATATCAGACACACATGTGCAATGTTTCCCAGGCACAAAATTACATGCCCTTCATGGTCATTACAACTGTGTAAATGGGATAAGTAAAGTTGAAGTGATGGGAAACACGACGTAGGAGTATTGTCAGTCATGGGTGTGTGTGCCAAGAGTCATGTATGTGCAGAGTGACATGACAGTTACACAAATGTAAGCAGGAGTGATTGCCTCATGATGCTACATCTGTGTCTAATTGTTTTGAAGGTAATGTTGCCAAAGGAAGCAACTACTACCTAACCATATTTCAAATTCTGACAAGTGCAAATATTGTGGCAGTGTGAAAGGCTGGTGCCACATGATGACAGAACCAGGCCTGAGGAATGTAAGCTGTGTATTCCTGATGTAGGTGGCACACAAAAAATATAGCCTTAACATCAACTTGGTTACACTGTTCCTTTATTTGAGTCAACTTTTATTTCTGCCTAAGGCTGGTTGACTGCATGACTGTTCCCTCGTTATCAAGAAGCCAATTTCCACTTTGCACGTGTAGCATATTCATGCATGGTGCTAAACATACTGACAGGGTTCCCAACATCAGTGTCCTGACATCCACCATGTTGAGCTATTTGTTGCATATGGCATGTACATGATGGAGGTATGTGTTGGTGCTATGTGATTGAAAACTGGCAAGCATGTGAGTGGCTGCATGCTTCTTCACATAGATCAACTACAAGAGTCAAAGCTTTAGCCAATAGCCAGTATCCTGTCCCCCTATATTGTTATATATATGTATCTGAAACATGTACCTATGTCTGCCACCCAAATCTGTGCATCTTCTTGTGGGATAACTATGAGCCACATATGTGAGAAACAGGTACAGCGCAGTGCTGTGCCAACATCAGCAGCACTGCACTGCACTGCGCTGGATTTTAATCACAGGCCTGCCACATATTACCTAAAGTACATAGCAGTCTGCGTCTGCGCCTACACTGGCACATAACTCAGCAGCCAGCGCCAACGCAGGCATACTTGGACCACAGTGCAAGCGTGTCTGTGTTGAGGGGAGTGTCTATGTGCAGGTAGGTATTCCTCCCTGGATATAAACAGACTACAAATTGTGATATGCTCTGTGTGTGTTGCACAATGCAGCCCACATAATAGTACCAAAACATCTGTTATGTTTCTTTGTAAGTGTGCAGGAAGGGACACCTACCTGCACATACGCAAACATCCATGGCATTTTACCTCTACTGTGCGCCTTCAAATGGTGTACACATAATAGAAGCAAGAAACAAGGAGGCATTAAATCATTCCTCAACTCTTTTCCATGCTAACACCACCCCTGTGCTGTTGTTACTCTTTTGGCGCTGGAGGAAGTACAATGTCTTGAAAATCTGGGGCAGCGTCAAAAGCTATGGTTGTTACAATGGGACGGCCACTGCAACAATCATTGCATGCCCCTCTGACGCAGAATACTGTGTCGTGCTGCCCCATATGTACATGGAGGGGTTACGGTACAAAACGCGGCATAACAGCTCCTTGTACACATGGGGCAGTGAAAAGCACCACAGGAGAATCACGGAAAGTGACGCTCTAGTGGTGCCAGGGCTTCTTTAATTTGGCCCTTTGTCTTACAGACAGAATTGTAATGGTTGGCAGTTGTTCATTCCTACACAAAGTTGACTCAGTTACTCAACATAACAAGTTAAATGTGTAACAGTTGTTCATGTTCATAAATGTTAAAAAATCACACAAATATGTGTCCTCGTCATGTCTTGTAGATGGACCTCCACCCTACACAATTGGAGAGGTGTCCCAGTTCAAAGACCCCGATGCAGCCATTAGGTGTCACCTTGTTTGTCACATGTGGCATTCCAGGGTTTTGTGTGAGAGAGTATGATGTGTACAATGCAATGTTGAAATGACATGCGTGACCAATAAGATAACATCATCTGAGTTAGGGTATTGACATCATGTCTGATGCAATGTTGAGTATGTAGATTAAGTTGTTTGTTGCAGAAGTGCCAACATGTGCTCCTATGGAATTGTGGGTGTTAGCAAAAGGAAAGCATGTCCACATCCACAGTGATGTCAGTCAAGATATGTGTCAGAGGTGCTGTTTATCTGATTAGCATGCCTGTTGTGAACATATTTGTCACAGCACATTTTACAGCACTGTGTGCCACACATTGCTTTAATTTACTCAGGACATGGTACAAATGATGTACATGTGTTGAGGTCTCTAGGGGGCTTATCGAGGAGACACTTGCACCACTGGTGACTTGCTACTCTTCAGAAATTAAGTGGCATTTTTAGTACAGTGGCGCTGCACACAGTGCACACCACTTTTCTCGTGCCTCTTAGCACCACACTAATGCCACAATGTGGGCACTGTATTCAAAATACGACTCACCATGGCAGAAGTTAGGGTACTAGCATCAGAATTTTTTATGCTAGTCCGGAGCTTTGCAGATTAGGGTAAAAAATGTTGATGCTAAACCTGCAAAGCTTTTTGAGGCCCATTGTAATCAATGATGTGCCACCTCTTAACGCCTGCTCTGAGCAGGTTACTCCCTAGTCCAAGTAAGGACCCTCGCTCTAGTCAGTTTAAAGGAGAATCACAATCAGTTAACCCCTGCTCACCTCATTGGTAGCTTGACACGAGCAGGCAGGCTTAACTTCAGAAGCAATGTGTAAAGTATTTGTACCAACATACACAGTAATACAGTGAGCCACTACAAAATGACACAACACTGAAAAATAGGTCATATTTATCTAAACAAAACAAGACCAAAATGACAAAATCCAACATACACAAGTCAAGATGTGAATTTTCAAAAAAATAAGTGTTAATCCTTAGAAAACAGTGAGAATGCTGCTGTACACAAAGTACCTAGTTAGCATCAAAACTAAAGCCGCACGGGTGAACGTGCTTTGGAAAAGTCAACAATGCGTTGATTCCTTACTCGCAAGAGAGGCCTTGAGTTGTTTCCTTCTCCGTCAGGTCGGCAATGTGTAATTTCTCTCCCTTACAAGAGAGTGCTGCTGCGTCACTTTCTGGACGGGCACCTCGGGTCCGCGCAGAGTCCGGTTGACTTGGACGCCAAGGGACGATGCATGGAAAATCCGGTTGAACTGTATTAGAAAACCGCGATGTGTGGGGTTTGCATTGGTATCAGCCTCCGTAAGCGGGTGTTGCGTGTCATTTCTCCAGCCATGATCGTTGATCTCCCAGCCGTGATGCAGGTGGAGCATCGATTTGAGACACAAAGTCGGCTGCACGTCATTTATCAGCTGCATCGTGGACGATGTGTCGTAAATTTCCCTGCATGCATTCTGTGTGTGGATTTTCACTTCTTGGCTTCGAGTTACACCTCTCAAGGACCCAGGGACTGGATAGGGAACCACTTGGCAGGTTAGGAGTCTCAGCAGAGAGTCCAGGTTCTGGCAGGGGAAATCTTTGATGGCCCTGAGAATTCAACGCAAAACACAACGCTGTGGGATAGCGTAACTGGATGGACGGAATGCGGAACCAATAAAACATTCACCCCCAGTCACAGATCTGGGTTTAATCCATCCATTATTTTGCTCACCATGCCACCCCAGTTTGAACCCAGCCATATGCAAATCAGTCTTGACCCTGTTCCTCATGGGAACAGTCCAGCCCGAACTGCCAGGCCAGGTTCTCCCTGGACCGGAAATAAGCATCCTGGGACCGGTTTCGGGGTTTCACCCCTCATCAGCCAGGCTAGCTTGAATCCAGTGGCACAGTGAGCCCGGGACCCACGTCTGGGCATACCCGGCGCACTTAGGGTGGCAAAAGCAAAGCAAAACACAACGCTGTGGGATAGCGTAACTAGATGGACGGAATGCGGAACCAATCAAACATTCACCCCCAGTCACAGATCTGGGTTTAATCCATCCATTATTTTGCTCACCATGCCACCCCAGTTTGAACCCAGCCATATGCAAATCAGTCTTGACCCTTTTCCTCATGGGAACAGTCCAGCCCGAACTGCCAGGCCAGGTTCTCCCTGGACCGGAAACAAGCATCCTGGGACCGGTTTCGGGGTTTCACCCCTCCTCAGCCAGGCTAGCTTGAATCCAGTGGCACAGTGAGCCCGGGAACCACGTCTGGGCATACCCGGCGCACTTAGGGTGGCAAAAGCAAAGCAAAACACAACGCTGTGGGATAGCGTAACTGGATGGACGGAATGCAGAACCAATCAAACATTCACCCCCAGTCACAGATCTGGGTTTAATCCATCCATTATTTTGCTCACCATGCCACCCCAGTTTGAACCCAGCCATATGCAAATCAGTCTTGACCCTGTTCCTCATGGGAACAGTCCAGCCCGAACTGCCAGGCCAGGTTCTCCCTGGACCGGAAACAAGCATCCTGGGACCGGTTTCGGGGTTTCACCCCTCATCAGCCAGGTTAGCTTGAATCCAGTGGCACAGTGAGCCCGGGACCCACGTCTGGGCATACCCGGCGCACTTAGGGTGGCAAAAGCAAAGCAAAACACAATGCTGTGGGATAGCGTAACTGGATGGACGGAATGCGGAACCAATCAAACATTCACCCCCAGTCACAGATCTGGGTTTAATCCATCCATTATTTTGCTCACCATGCCACCCCAGTTTGAACCCAGCCATATGCAAATCAGTCTTGACCCTGTTCCTCATGGGAACAGTCCAGCCCGAACTGCCAGGCCAGGTTCTCCCTGGACCGGAAACAAGCATCCTGGGACCGGTTTCAGGGTTTCACCCCTCATCAGCCAGGCTAGCTTGAATCCAGTGGCACAGTGAGCCCGGGATCCACGTCTGGGCATACCCGGCGCACTTAGGGTGGCAAAAGCAAAGCAAAACACAACGCTGTGGGATAGCGTAACTGGATGGATGGAATGCGGAACCAATCAATCATTCACCCCCAGTCACAGATCTGGGTTTAATCCATCCATTATTTTGCTCACCATGCCACCCCAGTTTGAACCCAGCCATATGCAAATCAGTCTTGACCCTGTTCCTCATGGGAACAGTCCAGCCCGAACTGCCAGGCCAGGTTCTCCCTGGACCGGAAACAAGCATCCTGGGACCGGTTTCGGGGTTTCACCCCTCATCAGCCAGGCTAGTTTGAATCCAGTGGCACAGTGAGCCCGGGACCCACGTCTGGGCATACCCGGCGCACTTAGGGTGGCAAAAGCAAAGCAAAACACAACGCTGTGGGATAGCGTAACTGGATGGACGGAATGCGGAACCAATCAAACATTCACCCCCAGTCACAGATCTGGGTTTAATCCATCCATTATTTTGCTCACCATGCCACCCCAGTTTGAACCCAGCCATATGCAAATCAGTCTTGATCCTGTTCCTCATGGGAACAGTCCAGCCCGAACTGCCAGGCCAGGTTCTCCCTGGACCGGAAACAAGCATCCTGGGACAGGTTTCGGGGTTTCACCCCTCATCAGCCAGGCTAGCTTGAATCCAGTGGCACAGTGAGCCCGGGACCCACGTCTGGGCATACCCGGCGCACATTGGGTGGCAAAAGCAAAGCAAAACACAACGCTGTGGGATAGCGTAACTGGATGGATGGAATGCGGAACCAATCAAACATTCACCCCCAGTCACAGATCTGGGTTTAATCCATCCATTATTTTGCTCACCATGCCACCCCAGTTTGAACCCAGCCATATGCAAATCAGTCTTGACCCTGTTCCTCATGGGAACAGTCCAGCCCGAACTGCCAGGCCAGGTTCTCCCTGGACCGGAAACAAGCATCCTGGGACCGGTTTCGGGGTTTCACCCATCATCAGCCAGGCTAGCTTGAATCCAGTGGCACAGTGAGCCCGGGACCCACGTCTGGGCATACCCGGCGCACTTAGGGTGGCAAAAGCAAAGCAAAACACAACGCTGTGGGATAGCGTAACTGGATGGACGGAATGCGGAACCAATCTAACATTCACCCCCAGTCACATATCTGGGTTTAATCCATCCATTATTTTGCTCACCATGCCACCCCAGTTTGAACCCAGCCATATGCAAATCAGTCTTGACCCTGTTCCTCATGGGAACAGTCCAGCCCGAACTGCCAGGCCAGGTTCTCCCTGGACCGGAAACAAGCATCCTGGGACCGGTTTCGGGGTTTCACCCCTCCTCAGCCAGGCTAGCTTGAATCCAGTGGCACAGTGAGCCCGGGACCCACGTCTGGGCATACCCGGCGCACTTAGGGTGGCAAAAGCAAAGCAAAACATAACGCTGTGGGATAGCGTAACTGGATGGACGGAATGCGGAACCAATCAAACATTCACCCCCAGTCACAGATCTGGGTTTAATCCATCCATTATTTTGCTCACCATGCCACCCCAGTTTGAACCCAGCCATATGCAAATCAGTCTTGACCCTGTTCTTCATGGGAACAGTCCAGCCCAAACTGCCAGGCCAGGTTCTCCCTGGACCGGAAACAAGCATCCTGGGGCCGGTTTCGGGGTTTCACCCCTCATCAGCCAGGCTAGCTTGAATCCAGTGGCACAGTGAGCCCGAGACCCACGTCTGGGCATACCCTGCGCACTTAGGGTGGCAAAAGCAAAGCAAAACACAACGCTGTGGGATAGTGTAACTGGATGGACGGAATGCGGAACCAATCAAACATTCACCTCCAGTCACAGATCTGGGTTTAATCCATCCATTATTTTGCTCACCATGCCACCCCAGTTTGAACCCAGCCATATGCAAATCAGTCTTGACCCTGTTCCTCATGGGAGCAGTCCAGCCCGAACTGCCAGGCCAGGTTCTCCCTGGACCGGAAACAAGCATCCTGGGACCGGTTTCGGGGTTTCACCCCTCATCAGCCAGGCTAGCTTGAATCCAGTGGCACAGTGAGCCCGGGACCCACGTCTGGGCATACCGGGCGCACTTAAGGTGGCAAAAGCAAAGCAAAACACAACGCTGTGGGATAGCGGAACTGGATGGACGGAATGCGGAACCAATCAAACATTCACCCCCAGTCACAGATCTGGGTTTACTCCATCTATTATTTTGCTCACCATGCCACACCAGTTTGAACCCAGCCGTATGCAAATCAGTCTTTACCCTGTTTCTCATGGGAACAGTCCAGCCCGAACTGCCAGGCCAGGTTCTCCCTGGACCGGAAACAAGCATCCTAGGACCGGTTTGGGGTTTCACCCCTCATCAGCCAGGCTAGCTTGAATCCAGTGGCACAGTGAGCCCGGGACCCACGTCTGGGCATACCCGGCGCACTTAGGGTGGCAAAAGCAAAGCAAAACACAACGCTGTGGGATAGCGTAACTGGATGGACGGAATGCGGAACCAATCAAACATTCACCCCCAGTCACAGATCTGGGTTTAATCCATCCATTATTTTGCTCACCATGCCACCCCAGTTTGAACCCAGCCATATGCAAATCAGTCTTGACCCTGTTCCTCATGGGAACAGTCCAGCCCGAACTGCCAGGCCAGGTTCTCCCTGGACCGGAAACAAGCATCCTGGGACCGGTTTTGGGGTTTCACCCCTCATCAGCCAGGCTAGCTTGAATCCAGTGGCACAGTGAGCCCGGGACCCACGTCTGGGCAAACCCGGCGCACTTAGGGTGGCAAAAGCAAAGCAAAACACAACGCTGTGGGATAGCGTAACTGGATGGACGGAATGCGGAACCAATCAAACATTCACCCCCAGTCACAGATCTGGGTTTAATCCATCCATTATTTTGCTCACCATGCCACCCCAGTTTGAACCCAGCCATATGCAAATCAGTCTTGACCCTGTTCCTCATGGGAACAGTCCAGCCCAAACTGCCAGGCCAGGTTCTCCCTGGACCGGAAACAAGCATCCTGGGACCGGTTTCGGGGTTTCACCCCTCATCAGCCAGGCTAGCTTGAATCCAGTGGCACAGTGAGCCCGGGATCCACGTCTGGGCATACCCGGCGCACTTAGGGTGGCAAAAGCAAAGCAAAACACAACGCTGTGGGATAGCGTAACTGGATGGACGGAATGCAGAACCAATCAAACATTCACCCCCAGTCACAGATCTGGGTTTAATCCATCCATTATTTTGCTCACCATGCCACCCCAGTTTGAACCCAGCCATATGCAAATCAGTCTTGACCCTGTTCCTCATGGGAACAGTCCAGCCCGAACTGCCAGGCCAGGTTCTCCCTGGACCGGAAATAAGCATCCTGGGACCGGTTTCGGGGTTTCACCCCTCATCAGCCAGGCTAGCTTGAATCCAGTGGCACAGTGAGCCCAGGACCCACGTCTGGGCATACCCGGCGCACTTAGGGTGGCAAAAGCAAAGCAAAACACAACGCTGTGGGATAGCGTAACTGGATGGACGGAATGCGGAACCAATCAAACATTCACCCCCAGTCACAGATCTGGGTTTAATCCATCCATTATTTTGCTCACCATGCCCCCCAGTTTGAACCCAGCCATATGCAAATCAGTCTTGACCCTTTTCCTCATGGGAACAGTCCAGCCCGAACTGCCAGGCCAGGTTCTCCCTGGACCGGAAACAAGCATCCTGGGACCAGTTTCGGGGTTTCACCCCTCATCAGCCAACAACAGGAAGCAAGCTCAGTTCAAGCCCTTGGAGATTCTTCTCAAACAGGAATGCACAACAAAGTCCAGTCTTTGTCCTCTTTCACAGGTAGAAGCAGCAACTGCAGGATAGCCCAACAAAGCTCAGTCATAGGCAGGGGCAGCAGTTCTCCTCAGCTCTTCAGCTCTTCTCCTTGGAAGAGGTTCCTCTTGATTCCAGAAGTGATCTAATTTTCAGGGGTTTTGGTTCCATTACTTATACTCCTTTTTACCTTTGAAGTAGGCAAACTTCAAATAAAAGGATCTCTTGTTCGTAAGATCCTGCCTTGCTCAGGTCAGGACCCATACACACACCAGTGGGTTGGAGCCTGCATTGTGTGAGGGCAGGCACAGCTATTTCCGGTGTGAGTGACCACTCCTTCCCCCCAGCACAGATGGCTCATCAGGATATGCAGACTACACCCCAGCTCCCTTTGTGTCACTGTCTAGAGGAGAGGTGTAAACAGCCCAACTGTCAAACTGACCAGACAGTGTATCCACAAACAGACAGTCACAGAACGGTTTAATATAGAAAATGCCAAACTTTACTAAAAGAAGTGCTTTTAAGATGTGAGTTTAGAGACCCTAAACTCCACATTTCTATCTGGTCCCAAAGGGAATCTGCACCTTAATATTATTTAAAGGCAGCCCCCATGTTAACCTATGAGAGAGATCGGCCTTGCACAATGAAAACCAAATTTGGCACTTGTGACAGGGTCAGAGAAATGGAGGCTTATTGGCGTTATAGTGATTTATGATTTTATTTCATTTTGTAAAGTTATACGACAGTCTTTTGTTCTGAAAAGTGTTTTTTTCCCTTCCTTCTTCTCCTTCTTTCTGCTTTCTTTCCTCTTGCTTGTTCTTCTACTCCTTTACATTATTCTGTCTTCTTTTCCAGGTGGAGGCTCAGGCAGCACATAGGAGGAAAGAGAACATAGAAGGACTGTTTTAGGAGGTAGGTTATTTAATGTCACTCTCTCTCTATTCTGTCCATGTTCGTTCTTCCTTTTCTTTTCCCACTGTCCATCTATTTCTTTTACTTGAAGTGGTCTTTTCCTCGTTGTTCTGTCTGCTATCAATATTCTTTCTTTCTGTTTTCTGCCTTTTCGCTATTCTTGTTGTTTTTGTTTTGTTTCTTTCTTTTCTTGATGCCAAACCTTCTCAGTACATTTCTGGTATTGTATCTGTCTAGTCCCTACTTTTCCTGTATTGTTATTTATATGTATGTCTCTAGGGACTTTCTTTGCCTACATTGCCCTTTCAATTCTTTCCTTTAAATTCTCTTCAGTGCCTGTGAATCAGTGCATGTTATAACAGCAAGAGAGAGAAAAAAAAAACTAAGACTCAAACAATAGGTGCAAATGTGCCCAGGTCACAATACCCCAGTGTTCTCCCCCCCTTTTCTCCCCTTCTGAATTAGTTAAAATCTCAGTTTTCCCTGTTTCCCGTTTGTATCCCGCCCCGTACCTGCCGAGGCCACGCTCTTACCAGAGCGTGGCCGGTCTGCTCTCTTCGTCTCTCCTCCCTGTCGCCCTCCTCCCGATGGACTCCGAAGTTGCTCCACGTCTCTCTGTGTCGTCGTCCTTCCTCCGGCTGGACTCTGAGGTTGTTCGGCATCTCTCTGTGGCGTCGTCCTTCCTCTGGCATCTGCTTCAGTCGATTCATCCTCCTCTCCTCCATGACTCCGTCTTCTCCTCCCGAAGAGCAGTTTTTTCTCCTCTCTGTGCTCACAGGGTCTTAAAACCTGCTTCACTTCCGCATTTGTGCCGGAGAAATTGGGGCACTTCCTGTCTGTGTTCCGGGAACCCAGACGCTCATAGCACTATTTCACTGTCAGGACAATAAAACACATTAGTATATGTCCTACCTTAAACATACACTGCACCCTGCCAATGGGGCTACCTAGGAATTACCTTAAGGGTGCCTTCCATGTAAGAGAAGGGAAGTTTTAGGCCTGGCAAGTGGGTACACTTGCTAAGTCGAATTGGCAGTTCAAAACTGCATACACAGACACTGCAGTGGCAGGTCTGAGCCATGTTTACAGGGCTACTCAGGTGGGTGGCACAACCAGTGCTGCAGACCCACTAATAGCATTTGATTTACAGGCCCTGGACACCTCTAGAGCAGTGTACTAGGGACTTACTAGTAAATCAAATATGCCAATCATGGAAAGCTAATTACACATACATTTTACATAGGAGCACTTGCACTTTAGCATTGCATATCAGTGGCAAAGTGTCCAGAGTATCAAAAACAGAGTCCAGCACACATCAACAACCTGGGAAACAGCGACAACAAGTTAGGGGAGACCACGCCAAGAATGCTGAGTCTAACAGGTAGGAACTGAGATAATGACAGTCTTTAGCAGATACGTCAACAGTGGGTGAGTGAAGAGGGCACATTGCCAACAGTCACAGCACGGGCATGATCTTAAAGACAGAACTAAGGAGATACTGTCCATGTGGCACAGACTGGTGCTACCAGGTGGTTTTTATGTGAATGTTGTTCCATCCCCATCTTCATCCTCTGATGTGTGTGTTGCCTCCTGTGCTATGGGTGGTACTGTTGTTGTAGTTTAGGGGGCCACACACACCAAAGGATAGAGCTGTGGAATCATAGGTTCTGGCAGCTGCCTTATGTGGGAACACATAAGGCACCACTGCAGTAAGGAGGAACTGCTGATTTCTCTTCACCGCAGCTTCATCCACTTCCCACTGTATGGACACCAGGGTATTTTCTAATGCCCCAGCCTGTTATCTGTCATGCAGCTGCCACTTTGGGAGGGTCATTGTTGAAGCCTCTGCCTCATGACAGCAGCTATGTCAGTCAGGAACTGCTCGAGTCCACGTAGGGGGGGATTGGATGCCTCTGATTGCAGTTAGGCTATCCTTATTCAGGGTGAGGCACCTCTGCACTCCCTCTAGGCTGCCTGCTATGGTCTCCATCCGCACCTGCTTGGCCAGCTCCAGCTGGACTCCTACCACTGTCCTCTGAACGGCCTCAGAGCCCAGGGCTGTAGCAGGATTAGTTAGTGCTGTGTATTGGTAGTTGGGTGGTTCATGTGGAGACCCCGGCACGCTGTATGTCCTCCCTGAGACTGGAGGTGGTGTCTGGAAGGAACCTAGGACATCCTGGAGAATCTCTTCATTGATGGTCGGCAGCTGGTAATTCATGTCATCGGTAAAATCCAGGACAGGCAGGTTGGCAGGAGGTGAGGCATCATCCTCTGCAATGGGATAGTGAAATATCAATCTTTGACTGTGGTGGCAGTTGACATGGCTCATCATTTACTTGCTATTGGTGGCTCAGTGACATGTTACAGACCCTAGGTTGTAGTTGTTAATTATGAGTTGTATTGTGCTTCACACATGGGTCAACCTTTCAAGGTATTTTGGGCCATATTTATACTTTTTGACGCAAAACTGCGCTATCGCAGTTTTGCGCCAAAAAGATTAGCGCCGGCTAACGCCATTCTGAAGCGCCATGCGGGCGCCGTATTTATTGAATGGCGTTAGCCGGCGCTAGCAGACCGGCGCTGCCTGGTGTGCGTGGAAAAAAACCACGTACACCAGGCAGCGCCGGTGTAGGGAAAAATGGCGTTAGGGCGTCTTAAAATGGGGCGTCAGGTTGAGGCAAATAAATCGCCTCCACCCGATTTGCGCCATTTTTAACGACGCCCAGAGGCCATTTACATGACTCCTGTCTTAGTAAAGACAGGAGTCATGCCCCCTTGCCCAATGGCCATGCCCAGGGGACTTATGTCCCCTGTGCCTGGTCATTGGGCATTGTGGCATGTAGGGGGGCACAAATCAGGCCCCCCTATGCCAACAAAAAATATAAAAAATAAAAAAAATTATACTTACCTGAACTTACCTGAATGTCCCTGGGATGGGTCCCTCCATCCTTGGGTGTCCTCCTGGGGTGGGCAAGGGTGGCAGGGGGGTCCCTGGGGGCATGGGAGGGCAGCTGTGGGCTCATTTTGAGCCCACAGGTCCCTTAACGCCTGCCCTGAACCAGGCGTTAAAAAGAGGCGCAAATGCGGGGTTTTTTGCCCCGCCCACTCCCGGGCGTGATTTTTGCCCGGGAGTATAAATACGACGCATTTGCGTTGCAGTAATTTTTTTAGACGGGAACGCCTACCTTGCATCTCATTAACGCAAGGAAGGCGTTCACGCAAAAAAATGACGCTCATTCCTCAAACTTTGGCGCTAGACGCGTCTAACGCCAAAGTATAAATATGGCGTTAGTTTTGCGCCGAATTTGCATTAAAAAAAAACGACGCAAATTTGGCGCAAACGGAGTATAAATATGCCCCTTTGTGCATTGATCCCACCCCACCACATTCCAGGCAGGCCCCTTGCCCCAGCCACTGACGCCATGGTAGCACGTCATTTACATTCCTTTTCATAATGGTGGACATTCCCACAGTAGTGGGATAAGTGTTGTGACTATTTTGGTGCTTTGCTGCATTGGCACCATGAATGATGGCACTAACGCAAAAAAACACAAGGAAGTCAGTTGCTTACAATGCCTGTGTAATTTTGTCATCTGCCTTTAGCAGGCTCACTCGTGTGCTAATTGGATGGCACAGTGCAACCTTAATGGATTGTCAGCCCCATTTGTTTGTCTCTCCCTACAATAGGGACATTTCCTTGCAACAAGCATATCTGACACATGCATATGTTGGTGTGAGTATGTACAATGTGGATCAAGGGATGCATTTTGAGAGTTTGTTAATGTAGTTCGAGGGGACTGGGTAGCTTGGATCCACACTGGCAACTGATGGTACTGTTGTATTAGGGGCTAGTGACATTGTGCCCGTAGTGAAACATTGATGCTACTTATACCTGTTCTTACTCATGAAGGTGTCCCCTTATGCACAACACTAACCATTCACACAGCACAGACAAGCTTGTTTCTTGGGGAAAATGAACCTGCTTGTACAGCGGAACAAACAAAGTTCATAGACATGCCCCATATGTTGTATAAATTCACTTTGTGCCCATTCCAAAACGGTGCATGGAGGTGTGTGAGAGTTGTTGTTGGGCCAACCTATGCAAGTTGCGTACCACGTGTTGTACACAGAGTCCCTGATTTTTGGTAAAGTGGCTCAGCTCGGTGCAGCGGCAAAAATATCTGCACTGCCCGGCGCTACTTTTGAAATGCACGGATGCACCATATTTACAGGACTACAGCACACCCCTGCCCCAGTGCCTGCACAGATTTAAGTTCCCTGCACCAATGCAGGCACCCTTGCAAGGGTTCCTGCGTTGAGGGGACAGATTGTTTATGTGCAGGAATGTGTCCCTTCCTGCACATAAACAATCTATCATGGCAAGGTGGTATTTCAATGTGTGCTGCAGGATGCAGCACACATGAGAAGGGCAAGACACGAGGAGGATGGAAAGCATTTTGCCTTGTTGCACAATCCTGACATTACCCCTGGGGTGGTGTTGACTCTAGTCACAGTCTGAGGTGAACATGTAATCCTGGATCTGGGGCAACAACAATATGCAATTGGTGTTGTTGCGGCACAGCCACAGCCACACTGATTGCACACACCTTCCTGGAAAAGTGCTGCATATGTAGGGGCCATATTTACAAGGTGGTGTTAAGCCATAGTCGTGTATATGTTGGAGTGCATAGTGCCACCAGAGCATCACTAAAAGTGAGGCGCCGGTGGCGATGGGTCCTTTTGATTCTCGCCATATGTGTCCTGATGCAACCCTTTTGCATGCATAAAGTGTGTCCTATGTGCCTCACCCTTCTGCCATTTCTTAAATTCCAGATAGTTCCCCCTGCAACTTACCATGCATTTGTGGTAGTTCTTGGTAGTCTGCACTGCCCTGTCCTGAGATTCCAGTGACCAGTTCCTCCGGGATGGCCACTGCCACCATTTCCTCCAGGTCATCCAGGTCCTCCTGGGGTGGAGACTTCCACCTCCAGTCTGCAGTGCTGCCTTTCAGTTCCTGGCGAGTTTTTCCTTAGTTCTGCACTTGCAACCATGCCAGCGCTTCTTAGTGACAGTCCTCTTCACCTCTGCCACGCTGTTGACTTTATCTACTATTGCCTGCCATATAGCCCTTCTCCTACCTACTGGCAATTTGGAGGTGACGAAGAGCTGGTCTTGGTGCTCCGTCACCTCTTTGATCCAGATGTCATTCTTCTCCTCACTAAAGCAACAATTCCGCTTCCTCTTCTCTTCTCCTGGGACTTTGCTTGTCCCTCCTGGTTGGTACTAGGCTGATTGGGATCTCGCCGGGGATCTCTCCTGTCCTGCATCCTCCATCTTGTTTTCCAAATTGTTTTTTCTGGCTCACACATTTTTTTACACAAATTCTTTTAAATATGGCGCTGATACATTTTGCATTAAAAAACATGCAGCAAAACATTTTAACACCGCTTTTGCATCATTAGCACCATTTTTAATAACGGCATGTCGCAGAGGTTAGATTCATGTTTTTTACACTAACCATTCCTTAGCGCCATTGTATATCATTTTATAAATATGGCACACGGAAGGAACTAAGAAAAGACATTAGCTTGCTGTAATTTGACGCACAATTGCGCTGGTCCATAGAATTTTAGATGGGTAACAATTAATTACGGGGATGTTTTCCACCGAGTTCTGAGTGACATTAAATTGACAACAAGGGTGAAGTTCGAGTTGTCTGTGATGTCACTCAGAACCTAGAGGTGACTAAAATCCTTGCAATTCACTTTTCACTTTTCTATAATAGTATGTTATGTATACCCACCCAAAAGCATCTTCCATACTATCAACTGCTGCATGGGGCAGAGGAGTAAGGATTGGAGACATGCATAACATGGCCTCCTCCCTGATAAAAAGAGAAAAAAATACTTTGCCTGCCACCCTTAGCTTACCCCTAGCACCTTCTCTCCCTTCTTTCCCCCTCTTAGAGGTGTGCTTTCTGCTTTCATTCAAAGCAGACAAGCAGTGCTGCACCGAGAGGCTCTGACCTGTTGCTACCTCATAGCAGTTATATTGTGTTGATGTTCTGTGCTGTTCTGTTATGTTATCTGTATTTGTGAAGAGCACTTTCCCCTGCAGGGTATCCTAACACTGAGCTGTTGAGAGTGCCTAGCCCTGCCTATTGTTTGGCTAATTGAAAAGTCAGGAATTCAGTTTCTTGCAGAATACAAGAAGAGAGGAAGGGGGAGGCTTTGATATGGAGTGTGAGATCATTCTAAATTTTAAGAAGAGCGATGTAACCGGTGAGTTACCAGCTATAGAATCTAGTATAAATGACAGAGGCTTCATTACATAACAAATACATAGACAGACAGACAGTCAGACAGATTGTTCTATTGTTGAAAATAGATTTTTATGTCAGGCAATATTTGGTTGTGCGTCAGAATAACAATGATACAACTATTTAAGTTAAGAAATGTCATATCGTAAACATCAAGAACAAAATTATTGTGTAAGTAGGTATATGTAGGTAAATAGAGATTAGTATTTTAACTCCGCACATGCATGCCTTAAAAATTTTATACATCTTCACAGTACATATAACTGGAGGTTAAATATAGTAAACCTTTGCTTACCTATATCTACTTATCCTCACAAAATTATGGGTAGTTAATATTTTGTCCAGAATATTTTTGTAGGACAATGTTTCAAACAAAATATTCCAGTAGCACAATTTAGTGGCAGATTTTTATTACCCATAACCATAGATATCTCAGTTAGGACAAAAACAGAATTAAATTAATTGATCCAAAGGCGTTTTCGATTTTTCATGAATTTAATACATTTAAAAAAAAAATTGGGGGCCAGCCGAAAAGCAGGAGAGGACTGTAGAGGGATGTGTCCTGAATCTGAACCTTTCTGTCCCCCGACTACTTTCAAGATGGATAAAAAGTATGGGGCCTATTTATGGAGAAATGGCGCAGCACAGAGCAGATTGTTACTTTTCTGCGCTGCATCACAGGGAAAGGGCAGAAATGTGCCACATTTATACCAATATGGCACATTTCTATTCTTTCCCCAGTGCTGGCACACAACGTGCTGCCTACAGCCAATGCTGGCACCCTTGCATGGTGGTGCAAGGGTGCCTCTCATGCATTCAGGCTTGTTTTTGTGCAGGAAGAGGCACCTTCCTGCACAAAAACAATCCCCTGAAGCATATTCCTATATCTATATGTGCTGCAGAATGCAGCATACATAAAATGAGGAAGCATCAAGGAGAAATATAGCAATTTCTCCTAGTTATTCCTCCCCTTGCAAGGCATAGCATTTTGGCAAATTCCCATGTTTACCACTTCTGATAAATCTGGGAATGCATCAAAATCCATGGAAAGCAACACAGGAATTTGCGCTGCGTTGCTTTACTGAGATTTCTGAAGCCACAAAGGGCAACGCAAAGTGGCCTTTCATGGCTTCATGAATCTCATTTTTGAGTTGCATCAAGCTTGCACAACATTGATTGGTGCAAGAGCGATGCATTGGGGCTTGTAAATATGCCCCTATGTTTTTAAACCATCTTAGTCATAAGATGAGAAGAGGTTGCAGAGCTAACAATAGATCATGGAAGTCAATATGAGGCATGGGGTTAGAAATTCAACCCATTGTTTATGTGGCATACAGTAAAGTGACATCAGTGATTTGAGACTCAGAATGTGAATGAGTCTGGCAGTATACTTTCTGTGTATGCTTGGAGGTTTTATATTTTGTGAGTGTAGAAACACATCAGAGGTGCGTGTTACAGCGTTGATGGTAGAAGGGAATTATACTGAGGTGGCGAATGAGAAAAAATAAGTCGGCCGACAAGAAGGATTACCAAGTAAGACCATAGTCTGCAATGGTTTTACATGGATAAGATATTTCTGGAAGAGGATTGTCCTTCCTCCCTACTGAGGAGTAGCACTAAAACAGCTAGCCGAATCTGTGCATCCAGGATCTTCCTAATACTAGGGTCATATCATGAGAAGGCCTGATAATTTATTTTCTCCGCCCTGTGTTTCTTATCTCAAATTCAATGATGGTGTTAATGAGAGTGTTACATAGACTACTGAAGATTTTCATTATACTTTCCAGATATGGTTGAGTGGTCAGGGTTACTGCTTTGTGGCATGTTTAGTAGGCTTTGAATATGATGTGGATTAGAAGAGGTAGTGAGTGCAGTTAATTTAGAATAGGTGAGTGTGATATTGTTTAAGCTTGCTGGAATGCAATCATTGGAACCATGTTCTAAGTTCTGTGTTTGGCTTTATTTTGCAACTCCAGTCCTGTTGTTTCTATTTCCAGCCTAGTCTGTCTTACTACAAAAAACATCCACTGCAATGTACTGCCTGAGAGGATTTACTACATTGAGAGTCTACACAACCTCATGTAAGCCTTGATTATTCAAGCAGTATTATGAAAGATGCTTGTGAGGGGACCAGATCTGATTCTGAAATGCCAGCAAGATGGATATTGTCTCCTTTATTCTTAAGCCAGTGCATAGTGGACACTTGCATACTGGGCAGTGTCACTGCATTAGTGCAATGTCTGTTTTTGAAATTCATTTTCTCCATTATGAAAATATATTTTCACAGGAAGAAAATGCAACACCTCAATAAATCTTGGGGATTTTCAAGTCTATCCTCACCCTGGAAATGAATTCACTCATACCCTTGAGCAGCCTTCCTGCCTTTTTTAAAGGTAGGAAAAGGTAGAAAAAATGGTTTCAAATTCTAAACTTTCAAGAGCTGTCAGAGTCACCAGATCCTCGGGGTCTGTGCACGTTCCCAACACTTCCACCACAAGACAGCTCCAATACTCTGATTAGTTTTGTCACAGAGTCTAAGAGAGTCCAAGTGGGGAAAAGGGGATTAGGAAGGGAACAGCTGGGAAGGAGACCTGCAGGAAGCAAAAGGTTAAAACACAAAACATCAAAATTACATCTCATGAAATCAGTACCATGCTACAACTCTAAGCTTTGTTATTTCTGAAAACATAAAACAACTCTAGAATAGTTCTAAAACTGACTAAGCTTTAGATGACCGAATACCTGAGGAGGAAACAAGAAAAGTTAAATAGAACTTTCAGATTTAAGTACTTTCTTTAGCATGAGAATCATAAAAACACTCTGAGCAAATTTCTAAACAATCATATGAATCTCCATTTAAGAATACATATCAGTAACACGCAGCATTACATCTAGAACTCTGGTCTTGTTGTGTTCTTCTCAAAAACACATTGGAAAGTAAATTGTGCACATAGCCAATCTTCATATGAGTACTGAACACCATAAAGGATTGTGCACCATAAAATCACACAACGTAGATTCAAGGAATAAATCACGCAAATTATCAATTTGAAAATGCTACCAAGAAACTGACTTAGAATGGTAGCGCACAGTAATTTACATTATTTATTCACAAGGAAAGAATTGCGCGCCTTACAGATTCGAACACCACCGTCACACTGCCAAGAAATGGTAGCGCACAATGAATATCATGAATTAACCACAAAGAAAGAATCGCGCATCTTGCCGATTCGAATGCCACCATGAAAATGCCTCGTAGATGGCAGCGTACAATGAATTTCAAGAATCACACACAGAGAAAGAATCGCGCATATTGCCGATTCGAAAGCTACCATGAAAATGCCAAGAAATGGTAGCGCACAATGAATAACATGAAAAGCACTCAAGAAAAGAATCGCTCGTCTTGCCGATTCGAATGCCACCAATAAAATGCCTCGGAAATGGTAGCGTACAATGAATATCAAGAATCACACATAAGGAAGGAATCGCGCATGTTGCCGATTCGAATGCCACCATTAAAATGCCTCGGAAATGGTAGCGTACAATGAATATCAAGAATTTCACACAAGGATAGAATCGCACATGTTGCCGATTCGGATGTCACCATGAAACTGCCAAAGAGATGGTAGCGTACAGTGAATATCAAGAATTACACATCAAGAAAGAATTGCGCGCTTTGCCGATTCGAATGCTACCATGAAACTGTCAAAGAATGGTAGCACACAATGAATAACATGAATTAATCTCAAGGATAGAATCGCACGTCTTGCCAATTCGAAAGCGTGCATAAAAATGCCAGGAAAGTTTTAAATACACAATTACACTTGCATGAACAAAAAACGTTGTTAATGTCTGGAAATTAGGCCCAAGAATTAGAGCGTCATCGAATACGGGGTCGGGGGCCCAGTCCAACCTCCGCCTTACCACCCTGACTAAGAATCACCACTGAAGAACGAAGCACAGAGGCCTGGAAGGTCAAGGTAGGCCACCGGAACAGGAGCTCAGGAAGTTGCTGCTGCTCTGCACCGGGACCTCTGAATAGTGAGCATGTGGAGCTCGGCTGACTCCCTTTTATAGAGTTTTGGCCCAGCCCACAGCCACACCCAAGCATGCTGCAGGGAAAGCTTCTAGAAGGCCCTGGAAAGGGACCACACCCTGACTCACTCTGAAATCCTGCAGCAATACATTGCAAATGTACAGTATTTATAAGCACCTTAAAATGAATCTTTTGGATTGAATTCTGCAATGCAAAAGGTTAAACAATAACATGTCATTACAATGTATAGATTGCATTATCTTGAGAGTGTTTGGTTTTTGCATTCTAGACGCCCGTAGAGTGCGCTCTGTCCTGGTGTTGACAAGAGCATCCAGATCACTGACACACTCTATATTGACCCTGTTGTAGAACGTACTCATGCACCCATTAAAGAACCTACTCAGTATTGCACCATCTGAAGTAACCTTATGGCAGTGTAAATGATTATATGAGTGAAAGGTCATCATTTGTGGTTACCTTACACCCATAAATCAGGCCATTTGAATATGTAAATTGAACTTGAATGTACAAATGGCTTTGACAGTAAAGCCCAAGGTTGTTTCCTGTGGTCACAAATAAAATAGGGAGAGTGAAATGCCTCTCCTCACAAAAAAGGCCGCATTATGAGTTTGACACCCGCCAAACTCTTACCGCCATCAGGCCACCAGTGTGGCCTGAACTCCGCCGGCCCCGTTTTGAGTTTCCCGCTGGGCCAGCAGGCAGAAAAAGTGTTTCCCCCCACCGGCCCAGCGGGTAACAGGGCCTTAACATTGCAGCCAGCTCCTAATGGAGCCAGCTGCAATGTGAGGTGCGGCGGGTGCAGCAGCACCCATCACGCATTCCACTGCCTGTAATTCGGGCAGTGGAATGCGCGACGGGGCTGTGCATGCGGACCCCTGCACTCCCCATGCCACTTACATGGCCAGGGCAGGGACCCCCAGGGGCACCCTTAGTCCCCCATGCCGCCAGCCTGTCCATGGCAGTGTAAACTCAGAATCCCCAGGGCAGTGCTGCTTGCAGCGCTGCCTGGCGGATTACAACTGCAGGTACCTCTAGGCTGGCGGCAGCCTGGCGGTGTCGGTGGTTGGAACCTAGCGGCAAAAACCACGGCGGTCCGACTGCCACCAGAAGTCTGGCAATCTGAAGACCACCAGATGTATAATGAGGTCCAAAGTCTTTTCTTATATCGCTGCACTTTTATACGATCTTGTGCACCTTATACAGACATTGAACTGGATAATAAGAGACTACTTTGCAGAGAATTGGGGTCCTTTCTATACCTAGCATAATGCTTAATAGATTATGATTTTTTTGTAACGGAAACAAAGAATCATTAAACACTGCATAGTAAACGAGTAACCAGGAGAAATCTATACACTCCAGTTAAAAGCTAACTGACAAGTTCTAATTAGCATGTTGGCATCAGAGAAAGCCTTGAGAAGGTGTATGATATAACAAATTTCCACAATCTGATCTGGATGACTAAAGCTGTCACATGAGCAACACGACCAGTTGTTGTAGGACAAGGAAGAGTTCTCCTCTAGTTCAGTTAAAAAACATAGAGAGGGGTACTGAAATATGAGTATCTATTCACAGAGTCAAGGTTCATGACAGACTCCTAATTCTGCAGGCCAAAATGCCTTCTCCCAGATTTTTTTACCCCTCTAAGATCCCCTTGACTTTAGCCAAGTTGAGATTGAGGTAATAGCTGCCTATCACTTCCTGAGTATCCACCATACAGGTGATATCACAGCAACTTTTTCATCCAAACCAAAGAGGATCTGAATTTTGTCAGTGTATATGTAAAAGAGGAAGCCCTATGACAAGATTAGGATGGCCAGTGGCTCAACATAAAACCGTCTGTAGGACAGAGAGGAACACTAGAGGATGACACTGGTCATTTTTTTGGCCTTAACATAATGGGTCAAAAAAATTGCATGTGCTAGAAAAGTAAGAGATTACCTTACCACTCCACATCCATATTACTGTGACCAATGGACTGGAGGCAATCAATTGGGTGTTTTCTTTGTTCTTATCATACTACTGACAGACCTAATAAAAGCACAACACTATTCCCTGCTTGAATCATCCGGAGATTGTCAAACTCCATATACCAACAAAGGCTCAGTGTTCCTACTGGCAAGGAAGTGTGCAGGATACATTTTTAACAAGCCATTAGGTTGGATAGAAATATGATTTTATAGAAACTTAGCCGCTGTTGTCAGTAGTGAAATAAGTGGCAAATTAGAGGGATCTGCTGGATTGGGCAACATCTACTTAAGCAAGAAGCAATTGTCAAAAATGAATGCTCGGGAACTATCCAAGTGGGTAATGACAAATCCAGAATGTGCCCAAGCAGTGGAAAAAAAGGTCTTTTAGTTGTTTGAAGATTTTTAAATGGCAAGTGTCAAAATTGGACTCCAAATAAGTGCCAGCTGCATAGAATAAATCTGACCATCTAACTTTGTTTCAGATACCAGTCACTGAGTATCACAAATGGGGTATATAATGGGGAAGAAGTCTTCCATAACCTCTTCCATGATCTGTCTCACTTTAGAATAGAAACATACAATAACTGTCCACAGACTCTGCATTAGAGTGATCACTTTAAACTCCTAACATGCAACCTGTGCTATCAGAGACAAACTAAGGTGACAATATGCACTCAGCTGTATTTGGTAAAGTTTTTTGATTTGCCATAATAAGGAGAAAACACAGTACTGACCTAGGCCTCATGTTTTTCATGTCGGGTCATAAGCCAAAGTTATTCAAGAGGTAAAATTGCAGAATTATGAAGAGCACCTATGGTTTTACTATAAGTTGACAAATTTTAACATTTATCGACTTGGGCTCAGCTTTGCTCTATTTCTACTTAATATGTATTTAGTTGTTTTTACCTCAGGTCATAGAAAGCACAACTAATCGAAATGCCTATGTGATCAGGCCAACATAACAGTGTTAAAGTCTGACAAATTAATGAAATTAAGTAGATCCAAGACCTGTTTTCTAGTGTCAAAGTGCATTTGGCCCCATCACTTAATTCAAACTATTTTACATGGCCCATTAAGTCCATGGTCAGCCCTTCAATAGGAGAATCGACTTGAAGAATACAGTATCAGGAAATTACTAATTAACATATGTGAGTGCAAATGAGAACCCATTTCCACAAAATTAACAGAATAGTTTTGATAATGCCCCATCCCAGCCAAGGAATATACCTCATTGGTCAATGGTAGCATTTGCCAGACAGAACTATTCATTCATTCTTTGGAATTAATACGATACAGCCGTTCATTTTGTCAGCCTTGTGGCACTTCCAAACTACAAGATAAAACAGCTAATGAAACGTGAGCAGCCAGTTCCCGACAACTAAAAGAATCAATAACAAGGTCTAAAATGTGTTAATAGTCATCAACCTGATATTACTATCCCTTGTTGACCCTCAGCACAGATAGAGTTCATTCCTGACAGTGTCTTGAAAAATTCCTTACACCTTGTGTATGGTATGTAGGGCATAATCTCCTAGAGTATGTGTTACCTTGTTTCAAACCATATGCTGTGCTCCTACAAGGTAAAATAGGTTATTTCACTAATATCAAGTTATTCCTTCAGCTTCTGATGACAAATGGCTTAATGATAGCAACTGGCCCAGACAATATATGCCTTTCGCAGAGATTTGTGATAGACGGTCATATGTAGTTGATGATCAGACCAAGAAGGAGCAGAGAAGAGAATAAACATGCAAAGCAAGGAGAACCACATCCTGAGTTGTCCAACAAACAATACAAATTAAAGATATTCTCTAAAGAATACAAGGTTAGCAAAACATGGAAAATGACATCAAATGAAAATAATGCACAAATTATTCATGTACAAAAATAATTGTTATGGACGTTCAGACTGGTTAAAAAGAAATTAAATAATTATCTATCTAAATCAGAACTTAGCAACCTGGAAATAATGAAAGCCAAGCTCATTCAGTTATGCAAGGTACAAAAGTGAAGAAACTATTACATTTTTAAAAGAAAACAATGTGAGTTCTTGGGTTTCTGCCAGTAGCTGATCCAACTACGACAACTCACGTTCATCCATGTGGACACCCTGCTGCTGGCAGAAAGGTGTCAATGAAGTTGCCAAAGAGGATCATAGAAGAGGGTTAGCAATCAAAGCAAATCTCCTCCTGAGTATTCCACCCATGAGTAAAGAACTTCTGCAAACAGAACTGCTATAGTAAAAATGAAAACTGCTGTTGACTAAAAATGAACAAAAAGTAACAAAAAGAATGAAAATGCATTTATTATTGATGGTGCGCGTCTAAAATTAAATCAGTACTCAAACAAGAGAAAATAAAGGAAGCCGAGTACCTTGAATTATCCAATGTCAAAACAAGTAGGTTGCCATTTACAGAAATAATACATTAATTAAATGCACAAATTATATTTTGGGGTCAAACCCACACTATTCAACCCATTTACAACATCTAAGGATCAACTTAATTAAGATATTACAGTGCAATATCCTAACAAAACAACTGTAATGGAGTAAATCATTTCAGAAACTGATTTCTGTGAGTTTGTCTCAAACGTTTCCAATGCCTTAAAAGTTTGTTTTTTTGTCTACTGGTGCATCGTAGTATTTGCTGCTACACCTGATGCCATAAACATGACAGATATGTACTCATGAGATATAATAAATTGTGTGGCATAACGTCTGTTTAATGTAAAGTGGTGCATTTGAATATGATAGTGGAGTGCATTGACTGTAGTAGTAGGAGACATTGTAGCCTGTCCAAAAGATATGTAATAATTGAGCATTTATTTTAAACCATCCTCAATTAACTTAAATTTGATTTTTTTTTTAAACAATAAAAGTTTGTGCAACGTGTGCAATAATGTTTAAGGTTCACATTTAGAAATGTAGTTCTTCATCATTATTGAATACGTGTTAACAATTTTATTTTGTTTATTAATGTTTCCTGGAGTTTAAAAGGAGAAAGTGTAACCAACATTCATATTAATGTGGATTTAAACCTGTCATAAAATAACATGAAGCTCAATGTCCCTTCCCTCAAAGTTAACTTCGGTAAGCCTGGAACTTCTAAATGTTAGAAACTGTTTTAAATTTCATTGCAGGTATTTTTTCATGAACTGTTAGTTTGGAAATAGATGTGCTATTGTTTTACTAATAGAGAGTCTGAGAAAACAACCTTGGAGAAAGTACCTGGAGAGATCGAGAGAGGGATGATTGTTCCTGTTCATGCATGTTGCAAATGATATTCAGGAGACCAAGGACAGCAACACTCCTAAGCTTGTTGTAGGACCTGAGCATGTAGTATCAAGTCTTATCCTGCAAAGGGAGAAAATGGAACACATGAAGGTCTGATCGATGGGTGTTGCCAAATAGACTAATCACAATATTAACTATGACTTTCACTGATTGGTTGAAAGGCAGATTCCTTGGGCTATGAGAGGTACAGACCTCTCTTCTTTCCCTTGTGCTCCATGCTTTGCAGAATGTGGCTTAGGCTTACACTTCACCTCTTGGAAGACTCTTGACCCAGCTTCTGAAATACCAAGACCTTCCTATTTCTTTCCCTTTTTTACCTCTCTCCAATTTGTTTCACTTTTCTAAATTCTTTTGTCCTATTATTGCTCCTCACTTTTTGCCTGGACATTCTTTAGTTAGATTATATTTTTGACGTTTATATTCCAGAGAACTTAGCTAGCTGCTTTTAACTTGCACTAATGTGTAAGAGGAATGACCAGCACCTATTCTCAGAACATCAGATTGTTTTGCTAATATTTTGTATCACAGTTACTGGGTGTTTAGTTTGTGTCATGTTAACTAGTTTGCATTTCTTTTAGAAATTTGATTACCATATGGTGATATTGTATTATTACACTATCTTCCTGAGATTTGTTTACTTAATTTGTAATAAAAACATTTAACTTTATTTTCGATTTGAGTTGTCATTGTGTAGACAAATTGTAAATGAAATGTTGATCGAGATTTTGCCTGATCTTTCTGATTTTCCCTTGCACGGACTCCAAGATCATCAACCTTGAGTTAGAGCATACAAAATGCTCCATCACTTGCCACAAGCAGGTATTATGGGTAGCAGTTTAATAATCTAACCACAAGCACCTCACCTAAACTTAGCCCAACAGATTGATGCAAAACATAGCTTCCTGCTAATCTCCACTACTAAGGACAATGCAATTTTGAGTAAATTGTTAGGTCTCTTTGAGCCTGATGATGCTTTGTGCTACTCATCTACTGAAACAAAAAAATTCAAAACATGACCTCCATCAGTTTGTGTGCAAGACAGGTGTGGAAGTGTGGAAAGTGATCTGCTTTACTCCAATGCCCACAATCAGTAACGTGTACTGTGGAAAACACTTTAGGTCAGATTTATCAATGTTTCATGCAGCACAATTCAGAAAGCCACCATGCTGTGCTGCGTGAAAAGAAAAGGTCAGGAATGTGCTGAATTTAGCAATATATGGCGCATTCCTGTCCTCTCCTAGTGCTGGTGCACGTTTGGCTGCATCATGTTCCAAAAGTGCCTGCGTTGTAGGCAGGATTGTTTTTGTAAAGGAAGGGACACCTTCCTGCACAAAAACAATCCTGAGAGGCATTTTCCTCCTTCTATATGCATTGCAGATTGCAGCACACATAGAAAGAGGAAAAATGAGGACAAATTAAGGTATTTCTCCTTGTGACGTCTCACCTGGGATGGTGTATCATTTTGACGCATTCCCAGGTCTATAACAAATGGTAAATCTGGGAATGCACCGAAATCCATTGCTGGATGCAGAGCAAGATTGCCTTGTGCGGCTTGATAAATCTTACCTAGGTTTTGCATCGCCCTTGTGCTCCTTACATGGCTCAAGGGCACGCAAACCTGTGATAAATATGGGCCTGTATTTTCAAGGAGGCAAAATGAGTTGTTTTTTCAGTGAGCTAAGGGAATGGGAAACCAGAACAAATAAATTAAATCCTGCGCCATCTTGGAAGGCCCAAGAGCCCTGCTCAACTTGTTCACGTGTTAAGCTCCTACCCCGCTGGCAAAAAATCATGATTACAGCAGCGCCGAACTTCCTAACCGGTTTAAACATGATATAACTAAATGCACAGGTGCAGCTTGTTCAGTATTGTCAAAATATTTTTCAAAATGTGAAACACATTTATACACCCCTAAAGCTGTCAGCAGATGAACACGTTTACTAGGAATGTCCAATCCATGAGTGCTCAGGGCCTGGACATCCAACTTCATCTAAATCAGTCACTTCCTTGGCAATATCCTAATCACCCAAAAGATGTCTTAGACATAGAGGGCCTATTGAAGACCTTGTAATGTAGCTGCTATTAAAGATTAAAAATATGATAGAATGTGAGGATATCTGTTTTGTGACACCATGAATAGTTATCTACATTTGAGACGCTTCCCAGGGCTCCATGCAGTCTTCAGATAGGTTAAGCTTTTGTACAGAGAACCCTCATGTCGTTCGGGGACTCGGAGACAATGGCTGTCTCCGGAACAGATAACAGGAGTGAAAAGTATAAAAGAAATTCAAAAATATGACAGCCCTCGACAACCATGATTTGTTTCAAGGGCAGAATTCAAGTGAGATATGGCAGAAACTTGTTTTCGTGCCTCACATGGTACATGCACTGAAAAGAACGCGTGAACACAAAGGGAAATATTTACGCTGTATGAATAATTTATTTAAAGAAAGTTTTGACAAAAGTTGATGGAGTGTCCTAGTACCGCAAACCACAATTTTTTATGTCAGTCCCATTACTGAATAATTTTTTTAATTATGTATAGCATACTGACAGGCAGAAAGACAATTTCAGCCTCTAGGCATGCACAATTAGTTAATTAATTCCAACAAAAGTGAATGGAACAAACGTTTTGAGCTAGTAAACCCAACAACAACTGCTCACGGCTTTGCTCGTCACTCTAGAATAATACCCGAAGCAGAAACAAATGTTGATTCACTGAACTATTGAAAACGTTCAGGAAAAGGAAAGCTTTTAGTTATCTTATGATTATTTTCGAAATAACATACATGAAGGCCGTTTAATGAGAGGGATGCTTTTAAAGGAATTAAAAATATATATCTAATCTAATTTTAATAAGGAACTAAGGGCCAGATGTAGGAAGAAATGGGATTGCTACTCACAATTTGCGAGTCGCAATCCCATATGCAGGATGGTGTCCCTAACACCATCTGCGAATCGCAAGGGGGTCGCAAAGACCCACCTCATTAATATTAATGAGGTGGGTCGCAATTTGCGACCCCCTTGCAATTCCCTGCACTCACAGGGATGGTGGCCTGCTGGAGACAGCAGACCTCCATGTCTGTGGCTGCTTTGTTAATAAAGCAGTTTTTTTTTGTTGGTATTGCAGCCCGTTTTCGTTAAAGGAAAACGAGTTGAAATCCACTCAAGAAAATGAAACCATTTGGTTTCATTTTTTCAGAGCAGGCAGTGGTACATAGGACCACTGCCTGCTCTGAAAAAATATTATTAGAGCCATTCACAAACGGGAAGGGGTCCCATGGGGACCCCTTTCCTTTTCAATCAATCAATCAATCAATCACATTTATAAAGCGCGCTACTCACCCATAAGGGTCTCAAGGCGCTGGGGGGGAGGGGGTCAGTGCTCGAAGAGCCAGGTCTTGAGCTGCCTTCTGAAGGGGAGGTGTTCGGGTATGGCACGAAGGTGACTGGGCAGGGAGTTCCAGGTCTTCGCTGCCAGAAAAGAGAAGGATTTTCCTCCGGCGGTGGTTTTGCGGATGCGGGGAACGGCTGCCAAGGCCTGACCGGTGGAGCGCAGAGTGCGCGGAGGGGTGTAGAAGGAGACGCAGGAGTTGATGAGTTTGGGTCCGAGGTTGTAGAGGGCTTTGTGTGCGTGGGTGAGGAGTCTGAAGGTGATCCTCTTGTTGACCGGGAGCCAGTGGAGTTTTCTCAGGTGTCCGGAGATGTGGTGGTGGCGAGGTATGTCCAGGATGAGTCGTGCTGCGGCGTTCTGGATCCGTTGAAGTTTCCTCTGCAGCTTGGTGGTGATGCCGGCGTACAGAGTGTTCCCGTAGTCCAGGCGGCTGGTGACGAGGGCGTGGGTGACGGTCTTCCTGGTGTCGATGGGGATCCAGCGGAAGATCTTGCGGAGCATGCGGAGGGTGTTGAAGCACGCTGAGGTCACCGAGTTGACCTGTCTGGTCATCGAGAGGGAGGAGTCCAGGATGAAGCCGAGGTTGCGTGCGTGGTTGGTCGGTTGGGGAGTGCTGCCTAGGGCGGGGGGCCACCAGGAGTCGTCCCATGCGGAGGGGGTAGGGCCGAGGATGAGGACATCCGTTTTATCTGTGTTCAGTTTCAGTCGGCTGTCTGTCATCCAGGTCGCTACTTCCTTCATGCCGTCGTGCAGTCTGGTCCTTGCTGATGTGGGGTTGTTGGTGAGGGATAAGATGAGCTGGGTGTCGTCGGCGTAGGATATGATGTTGAGTCCGTGTTTGCGTGCGATGTTTGCCAGGGGGGTCATGTAGACGTTGAATAGGGTGGGGCTGAGGGAGGATCCTTGGGGTACGCCGCAGATGATCTCCGTGGCTGCGGATCTGAAGGGGGGGAGGCGGACTCTCTGGGTCCTTCCGGAGAGGAAGGAGATGACCCATTCCAGGGCCTTGCCTCTGATGCCGGCGCTGCAGAGGCGGTCTACCAGGGTGCGGTGGCAGACCGTGTCGAAGGCTGCAGAGAGATCCAGGAGAATGAGGGCCACGGTTTCACCCTTGTCGGTCAGGGCTCGGATGTCGTCCGTGGCTGCGATGAGGGCGGTTTCGGTGCTGTGGATGGCCCTGAATCCGAACTGAGTGGAGTCGAGGGAGTCGGAGGTTTCCAGGGCGGCGGTGAGTTGAGCGTTGACGATTTTCTCAATCACTTTGGCGGGGAACGGTAGGAGGGAGATAGGCCAGAAGTTTTTGAGTTTGGTGGGGTCTGCTGTAGGTTTCTTTAAGAGGGCGTTGAGTTCTGCGTGTTTCCAGCTTTCAGGGAAGGTAGCAGTGGTGAGGGAGGCGTTGATGACGTCTCGGAGGTGGGGTGTGATGATGTTGTCGGCCTTGTTGTAAATGTGGTGAGGACAGGGGTCGGAGGGTGATCCCGAGTGGATCGAGTTCATGACGCGGGTGGTTTCCTCGGTGGTGGTAGGGTTCCAGGCGAGGATGGTGGAGATGTCGTTTGCGGCTTCCGGGGGCGGGTTCATGTTGGTGGTCGTGAAGCTGTTGTAGATGTCGGCAATCTTACGGTGGAAGAAGGTCGCGAGGGAGTCGCAGAGGTCCTGTGAGGGAGGGATGGGGTTGGTTTCTGCGTCCGGGTTGGAGAGCTCTTTGACGATGCCAAATAGTTCCTTGCTGTTGTGGGCGTTGTTGTCAAGTCTGTTCTGGTAGGCTGTTTTTCGTGCGGTGCGGAGGCGTTGGTGGTGTTGGCGGGTGGTGTCCTTGAGAGCTGTCAGGTTTTCCTCTGTTGGGTTGAGGCGCCATGTCTTCTCGCGGAGGCGGCATTCTTTCTTGGAGTTTTTGAGTTCGGTGGTGAACCAGGAGTTTTTCTTGTGGTTGTTGGTGTTGGTTTGGGTCTTCAGAGGGGCCAGGAGGTTGGCGCAGTCAGAGATCCAGTTGGTGAGGTTGTTGGCGGCCTCGTTGGGGTTGCTGGTGCTGGTGGGTTGGTTCAGGGAGAGCGTTGCTGCGAGTTGTTCTGTGGTGATTCGGTTCCAGTATCTTTTTGGTGGTTGCCGGGTGTGTTGATGCACGGTGGTTTTCTTGAAGCTGAAGTGGACGCAGCTGTGGTCCGACCATGTGAGTTCGGTGGTGTGGCTGAAGGTGATGTGTTTGCTTGAGGAGAAGATGGGGTCGAGCGTGTGTCCGGCGTAGTGGGTGGGGGTGTTGACCAGTTGTTTCAGTCCCAGGTTGGCGAGGTTGTCTAGAACGGCGGTGGTGTTGTTGTCGGTGTGGTTCTCCAGGTGAAAGTTGAGGTCTCCTAGGAGGATGTAGTCGGTGGATGAGAGTGCGTGGGGGTTGACGAAGTCTGCGATGTCTTCGCTGAACTTGGTGCGGGGTCCTGGTGGTCTGTACATGAGGGTGCCTCTTAGGGTTGTCTTGGGGTCGATGTGGATCGCGAAGTGGAGGTGTTCGGCGTCGGGAAGTGAGTTGTCGGTGTGGGTCGAGATGCTGATGGAGCTTTTGTGTGCGATGGCGATGCCTCCTCCGGTGCGGTTGAAGCGGTCTCTCCGGATGATTTTGTAGCCGTCGGGGCTAGCCGTCGGGGTTAGCACCCACTTCACATGGGTGCTAACTGCGAATTGCTTTGCGACCGCGTTCGCAGTCACAAAGCAATTCTGCATCGCAATACGAATCGCAAATAGGAAGGGGAACACCCCTTCCTATTTGCGAGTCGCATTCCCATTTTGTGAGTTGGTAACCAAGTTACCGACTCGCAAAATGGGAATGTGTATCGCGATGCGCGTTTTGCATGGCGCAAACTGCGAATTTCGCAGTTTGCGCCATGCAAAATGTTTCCTACATCTGGCCCCGAGTGAAAAGAGTTTAAATGGAGGTGGTTGAAGTATTTGTGCATGCATAATTTATGCTGTCAAATCATTAAAAATATATGAACACAGCCAACACAGGCCGGTATTTAAGGTTTAGCAGGCGTGTACTTCGTCAAAACTTTACAGCTATCCCATCCCCCATATTGTAAGTGCCATAGGTCATAATGCACTTGTAATGCAGAGGATGGGACATCTGCCATGTTTTTGATAGAGTATCTCATTCTCCGAACTCTAAATAAGGCCCACCGTTCAGTGGAAGTCTAACTACCATCCTGCTATCTCTTATAATTATTCAGTGGGCTTTCCCGGATATACAATCTTGTTTGTTTCGGTACTGTTATGTCCTGTCATGTTATGGTATGGGATGGTATGTAGATTGGTAAAGCACCCTCATGACCCATGAAGGTATCAAGGTGCTTGGGCAGATGTGTAGGTGTGTGGTCCCTGCAGTGTTATTCAAAGAGCCAGGACTTCAGCTACTTGAGGAACTCAAGAAGTGAGAAGGAGTCTCTGATACATTGAGGCAGGTCATTCCATGTTTTGGGTGTGATGTAGGAGAATGAGCGACCTCCTTTTGTTTGCAAATGCATTGGTGTGTGTGAGTGAGAGTGAGGCAGAGTGTAGGTGTGTTGTGGGCTGGTGAAAGTGATTGCAGCTGTTCAAGTGTACTGTGCTGTGTAGAGCTTTGTATGCGTGCATCAGAAGTTTGAATTGGTTGCACTTGTGAAGTTCCTTGAGGTGCAGAGCAATGTGTGGAATGGGAGTTTGAGTAAAATACATTGCAATGGAAGGCTTAGAATCTGTGTAGGTGTTGTTTCGAGAGTCGGTTGTAGAGGGTATTGCCATAGTCAGCCTGCTAGTAATAAAGGCTTGAGTGATGGTCCTTCTGGTGAGGCAGCCATATGAAGATCTTTCACAGCATGTGCAGGATGTACCAATAGGAGGTGCTCCCTGCATTGACTTGTGCTATCCTGTTGAGCTTGTTGTCTAGGATGATCCCCAGATTTCTTGCATGGTTGTGGGTATTGGTCCTACCTCCGACAGCCACCAGGTAGAGTGCCAACGGGGAAGTTTTGTCATCGAAGACCAGAACTTCCATATGATTGGAGTTGAGTTTCAAGTAGATGGATGCATGCTACCATGGTCATGCAGTTGGTGAAGTTGGTTCTGGTGGCAGTTGTCTTCTCTGTCATGGACAGGATGGTTGGGTGTCATCAGTACAGTAGATAACAGTGATTCTTTGTGATTGGATGCTGTTGGCGAGCAGTGTCATGCATATATTGAATAGGTGGGGCTGAGGGACGATCCCTCTGGGACTCCATAGATCAGGTTCTCTGTCTTGATGTGAAGGGTGGCAGTCTGACCTTTTAGGTTCTTCCCCTGAGGTAGAAGCAGATCCACTTGAGTGTGAATATTTGTATGCCAATCTCATGGAGTCTTCTGATGAGTGTTGTGGGAGAAAGTGTCGAAGGCCGATGAGAGGTCGAGCAGGATGAGGATCGCTATTTCTCCTCAGTCCAGGATGGTCCAAATGTTGTTGGTGACAGCGATAAGTGTCGTTTGTGAAGCAAATGTACTGATTTTATTTTTTATCCTCTCAAATCTGAATAATTCAGGTAATACATAAGAAACACAACCGTTATATCTATCCGATGAGTACTATGCAAATATTTCCACTATTTGATATGTAAAATATTACGTAAGGTAGAAAGAAAGCTATCTTGTAGGAATGTTTTTTATTGCAAAGGAAAAGAATGAACTAAAAAGAGCCGAAAAAAACTGAACGAAATGTTGTCTTGTGTAATTTGAAGTAACCTAAGTCTATGTCTTACTGCACTGAATGTGAAACTACATGATACAAGACATTACACATGCTCATCTACTTTGTAACTGCAAGTTTGTCCAATGCTATTTGAAATGGAAATAAAATTCACCTGATGCACCACCTTATTGTGGCAAAGTGCCCAATAAGGGCATTTAGAAATGGTTTATTTTTTAAATACTCTGCAAAACTATATAAAAAGCAGAAAAACAATGTAAGGCTGAATATAGTACTCACAGTACCCCAGCTTCAATACGTTAGAAGCATAAACCAATGGATTTTTAGATCTAGACTATGGGTACTCACAAACAGTTTCTCTGTGGCCAAAATGTACAGCCGGGGATGTGCCAAAGGGTCCCTTCAATGCCGTGGCATCCCCAAGGAGAAGGTGTCAATTTGGAGATTATTGAGTCAGAAAAGAAAAGTATTTTTTTCCAAATAAAAATCAATAATGCTTATCTTACACTGTGCAAACTGTATATTTTTCAAATATGTATTTTACGCTCTACTGTGTGTAATACGTTTTTAAACAAATTACTTGCATATACAAAGTGCTAACATTTTCAAAGAAACGGATCTCGTAGCATTATATATGCAATTGTCCCCGGTGCACCAACTAGGGTGTAACTCAATGACAAATTTATTACACACATAAACATGTGAATTCTGTACTGATTACATTAATTAACTGAGCTTAGCTACCAAAACCATGCATTACCATAAATATGTTTCACTTGCACTAATTTTTATGGTCTGACTTGACAGGACAGTTACTGGGAGTCAGGACACACGTTGTGATTGGGCAGAAGTTGTGCGCTTCCACAAAAAAGTGCTTGCTCTCCTCACAGCTATGATCATTTTATTTATTTATCCAGCTTCCTTAGCTTGAACTTTTAGGGGCACACACATGCCACTGCAATACAATTAAAGTGTCTAAGATAACTACATAGTTTATGGAGTTTCTCTTGGACAATAGCACAGATAGGAGGAGGGCAGCCATTGCTATATAAGGTCTTTTAGCTCTGGTTTCACAGTTCATTCAGACGCCTAACCTGTTGGCATTGCCAAGGATTGTTCATTTAAGGTGTTTGCATTACATTTTATATTCATGCACCTGTACGTTATAAGACCATCAAAATAGTTATAGATTATGTAGTTCCTTTTAGCTACCTGCCTACCACCCCTCCCCACACTCAATGACCCTGCTCTGTTGTTCTTAACACAACATTTCCCATACCATTTTATGCACTTTCACAGCTCTCTCATCTAAGATTTCAGCAGTGAGCAGGGATGCCTTTCTGAATGTATAAGGTGAAATATCTGTAGAAACAAAACCCATAAATAAAAGGGCACAAAACGTGCCTTTGCAACATCTTTTTTGTCTTCCTGATTCTAGGCTTTGTTTCTACAACCATTTCTGCTTGTTCTATGAGCAGGACAGTCCTATGACATGCTGAAATAACTATAGAAACAAAGCCGAGAATAACATAATGATGTCGCTGGGCTACCAGAATTAGCCATACATCCTAGAAGAAGATCAGTAGGCCGCAAGTAAGGGCCTGCCTGGCCGCTGGCGGCCAGTCGGCTCTACATTGTATACTAATTATCTAGACCATAGCACAAGGCTAGGATTCTTGAAAAGGTGCCTTGTGACTCATGTGGTGTGATGGGAGCATTCTCTTTATTTGATCAGTAAAATATTCCCTAATTCTTGACTGTGCAAAAGGGCTGTGTGCAGTTAGGTGAACACCACCACCTCATTCATGTGAAAACTACTGTGTGCCTCTTACAAACCATAAAAAAATTCTAGCAGAGAAGTGTACAGTTTGCAATGTGACAGCATTGTGACTTCTGTCTTGTAAAAGGATCGGCATCACAGTGCTTCAAAAAGTGGCACATTGTGAAAGCAAGGGGGGATGTAAGCTAATGTCAATTGAAGGGCACCATAGAACTGATGTAGTCTCCTTTGGAGTTCCAAAGCCAGCATAAAGAAAGGAAGTTATCAGAAATTAATGATTGACACCTAGGCCCTCATTACGACTTTGGCGGTCTTTTCTGAAGACTGCCGTGGTGATGGCCGCCAAAAGACTGCAGCTGAGATGGTGATCCACCTGCCGTATTAGGAGCTACAAAGAACTGTCAGAAAGCAGCCATAAAATCTACACCACCAGATCTAATGACGGTGGGAGAGAGGCAGTCCCACCACTCATACAGTTGCGCCAACAACAAACCGCCCTCCAAATTATGACCCATGAATCACCACAGCTGTCTACCAATGGCAGTAATCCATTGGTGAGGACCGCCATCGTCGAATCTGCCACTCCACAACAACAGATGCCAAAATTGACCAAATTGAAAAACCCACACCTGATACACATGCACACACTGCACACACACCAACAGCATAATAAAACATCCCCCCACACAACCCACAATTCTTTGCAAATTCACAACTTCTGCTACACATTGCCAGCCCACATATCTCTAGAACTGCACACACAAACTACAGCCACCTATACACCCTTCACCATCACTCACCATACATCATACCTCTACACCAAGCACACACATTACCACTGCACTAAATCACTACTTCACAGCATCCCACATATCCACACACCCTGCACCCTCACCAAACGCCCCACCCTCTGCAAAACACACACATTGTACCCACTACACAATCTGCATGTCCCCACAAATGCACCCCCGTTTCACTGATGATGAGTTGGGGGTCATGGTAGACAAAATCGTTAGGTTAGCGCCACAGCTGTTCGGTGCACAGGTTCAGCAGATATCCATTGCCCGGAAAATAGAGTTATGGTGGAGAATCGTAGACAAGGTGAACTCTGTAGGAACTCATCCATGCACAAGGGACGGCATAAGGAAGAGGTGGAACGACCTATGGGAGAAGGTGCGTGCAATTGCGTCCAGGCACCACATTTCTGTTTTGAAGATTTCTGGTGGACCCCCACCTCCTCCCCCACAGTTAACATCATGGGAGGAGAAGGTCTTGGCTATCCTGTCTCCTGAGGGCCTCACTGGAATATCTGGAGGGCTGGACTCTGGTAAGTCACCCATACTTCTCTACCACCATGTACACCTGCATGGCATGTCTCCCCATCACCCATTCTCCCTTCAACCCACTCCATCCCAAACTCATGCCCACCCCCTTAACCACCCTTATCAATTTCCCTTGCATGCCCAAACCACTAAAATAACACCTCTCCAACGTCATCATTCAGACATAAGTAATGCATGGTCAGCATGAAGCACTACCAATTCCCCAATGCATCACCATACACAAACCAAATGTTTAAATCACAACACCAATCCCATAGGGAAACCTGTCAATCCTGAGCATATTTACACCTTGAAAACCTGGGGTGGCAATAGCAAGCCGGGATATGGCAATGACATTTACTGCTCAATATACATATATATATATACACGACATGACTTATTTTATTAAAATATTCATATGAAAATGCTTTCTGCAATACAGTAAAAAATCATCATCAGCTGCCAATGTCATACCTGGGGAGTAAGCACCCGGCATTAATTCCCTGCTATAGAAATATTAATATCTGTCGATGATATTAACAACTATCATACATGTCCACAGGTACCCCAGCTAATGTCAGCCAGCAGCATGTGCCACGTCTACCCAGTCCTACACAAGAAGAATGCCCCAGTGATAACAGTAACTCTGGATGTCTGGATCTGGAAGATCTCCCTGGCCCACCTGGCACCTCTAGTCAGTCAGACACCACAAGCATCACCCAGCTCACCCCAGAGCACCCCACATTGAACTCCACTACAACAGCAGCCGCCCAACGTCCCCAAACCTGTGACCCCAGGCCACGTCAATCAACAGTGTGCCCACCTGTACAGGGACCGGAGTCAACACCTCACAGGCAAGACAAAGAAGGTCCTGGTGTAAGTGGGAATGGACACACAGTTCAGGGAACACAGGCACAGGGGGCCAGGGCAAGTGGGAAGGCATCAGCGCGCCAATGGGTGGGCCAACCCAGGGAACCGACTGGCCAGTAGGCACTGTCACAAGTCCTGGGAGTATAACAGAAATCCCAGGACAGGATAGGCCAGGTACTCACCACCTTGCAGGAGAACCAGAGGCTGCAGAGGGAACACCACCAGGAGGTCATGCAGCATTTGCAGGCCCACAATGCCAACATGCCCTCCATTGCAGGGGTGCTTAGGGAAATTGCCACCATCATGTGCGAGTCCTCAACACACCAGCGGGCCCCTTCCACTAGCCAGAGTACTGACCAGCCCGCTACACCTGCTGAAACTAGTGAACTGGAGGCCCTGCCACAGGACTCAGAGCCCACCTGCACCCCTCCCTCTGTAGTAGGGGAACCACGCCGCAAACATTCCCTGAAAGCCAGACATCCTACAGAGACTATAGCCAAGATCAAAACCACTTCCAGGAAGTGAGCCTCTCCTACATGTCTCCCTTGAATGCCCCTGAGACACCTTGTTTGCTTTGGACTGCCATTACTCCTATTTCCTATGGCCCCAGGGACACTGGACCTGTGCTACAAACTAACTGGGCCACTACACTGAAGATTTCATCCACCATCACCCCACTCTATTACACTATCCTTCCTTTTGTAATCTAAATAAACACACTTAAGCACAACTGAAGAATTTGTGCTTTTATTTCATCAATATGCAATGTCTTGACCTTTATTGTCCTGTGCAAATGTAGTGCAAAGTGTGCATCCATCCAATGGACAGTCAGCTTGGGGTACACAATACCAGTGTAAGTGCTTCCCACAAGTCATCATCCACCAAACTGTGTGAAAGCCGTCTGTAGGCATTCCATGAGTATACAGTAGTGACCACACCAACATCTCAACATCTGAAAAACGGGAAACATTTAGCGACATTCAAATTAGAAGTAAAGGGAAGTAAAGCAACATGAGCCCCTGCAACATACCAGCCTACATTCATCTGGTCACATCAACTTGATATTATGCACTGCAATTAACTCCAAACACTAGAAGTAACAAGACACAACATTTGTAAGGGCCTTAGACAAGATACCACAGTTTTAGCTATGCCATGTTGTCAGTATGACAATTCCTCCTCTGTAACACATAGTCCAGGCCAAACTGTCAGGGACAATGAAATCACAGAGCAGTTGTGTAAGCATATTGAAACTCACATTAGATTCCCAGCAACAAATGCCCTGTATAAAATGAGGATACAGTTTGATGTGGGAATGTATTTGAAACTGCCAAACAGCGAATACATTGCATAGGCAGAATAAGCTTTTTTCCATATATCAGATCTGTGGCAACACTAACCACTATGGAACAGTTTTAGGTTGCACACATTAGACATTTGTACATTATAGCTGCCACACAGCTCTTCATTGAAATAGTGGTATGAACAGAACTACAGACTTACCTGACTGACATTGGAAGTACTGGTGTATTAGATGTGTCCTGTTGTCCACATCCTCCTCCTCCCCATCTTCATCACTGTCCTGAGTTTCCTCTGCTGACACAGGTGCATTGTCTCCCCTCTCCTCCTGCAGTAATGGCACATGCCTTCTGAGGGCCAAATTGTGAAGCATGCAGCATGCCATGACTATCTGGCAGACCTTTTCAGGGGAGTAGAGTAGGGATCAACCAGAAATATGTAAGCACCTAAACCTGGCTTTCAGAAGGCCAAATGTTCATTCAATCACTCTTCTGGTCCGTCCATGTGCCTCACTGTAGTGATTCTCAGCCTCTGTCCTTGGATTCCTCACTGGTGTCAACCTCCATGATAAAGTCGGGTAGCCGGAGTCACCTGGAAATAGTGAAAATCTCACATTACATGTGTTCAATACTACAGAGGACAACTGAAAGGGAATATACTGTGACATACATTGAACAAAAACATCATACTCACCAATGAGCCAGACTCTCTCATCTGTGGGACAGTGCTGTTCCTCCTGACAAGCATCATGTACAGATCCTAGAAACTTGGCCGTAACATGCGAAGTATACTGATCACCAAGGCACACCATCTGCACATTTCTGGAATGGTAATTCTTTCTCTTTCTAAACACCTCCTCATTTATCCTGGGAGGAGCCAAATCAATATGGGTCCCATAAATGGCCCCAATCACATGTGGAATATGTCTCATTGTATAAAAAGCAGCCTTAACAGTGGGCAAATCATCACTTTGGGAGATTGTGATATAGCCATTCATGTGTCTCAGCAAGGCATTCAGTACATTTTTCAGCACTATGGTAAACATTGGATGAGACATACCTGTAGCCAAGCTACTGTCACCTGAAATGATCAACTGGACAGGAAGTGCAGCACCTGTACTGTAGTAAGTATTGCAGTAGGAGCAGGACTGAGATCTGGCTCCAATTGTGCACGCAGCTCATTGATTGTCGCCCTCTTCAGAAGATAGGTGAGAATTATGTGGTGCTCCTCCATTGTAGCCAAGTCAACTAGGGGTTTGTACATGGGTTAATTCCTCCTCCTCCATAGTGGTTGGTATCTTAACAAACCAAATATCACAAGTGTGAGAAAGCATGAAGGATTTGAACACACAAAATTACAGAAAATATAGCTTTCTAATACATGTCGGACAGCCAGTGTTTGAACTCTGCTCTTGTTGCCTCAACATGCAAACGGACTTCTAATACTATCCAATATTATATGGTAATACTGCTTCACAGTTGTAGTCTAAGTAGTGAGATGTTATTTGTATCATGACATTTTCATTGTTCTTCAACTACTCTTTATTCAAGCAATGCACTGGTATAAGCACTAATATTGTAAGGAAGAAATCTGCCATCAAATGTACAATGTTCACGTGTAGGGATTGCCTTGGTGTGTACTATAAGTACCTATGATGCACATATCATTGACTACAATGATAACAATCTTCAGAAAATGGCATCCCTCTGTCCTGCATGCAGAGGACAGAAGTAAGTGACCTCACTCCGCTGGCATTAGTTGTCATGGCGGAGGGCGGTCAGAACCACCGTGCAACTCCTCATTGAATAACATTGATATCTATGGGGTACAGGGGCCAATGTTGATCACAGCAGGCATTGACAGTAAATACTGTCGCGGATGTGACCGCCATTTTCAGAAGCCCATTTCACTTGACTCCTGACTCTCACCCCATCAAGACCTCCACTGCGTGACTGCTGTGTCCAGTGTCTGGAAGGCACAATGACCTGTGCTACAGGGGATAGGGCCCCAGCCTTCACATCTGAAGAACTCGAGAAGCTTGTGGATGGGTTCTACCCCTGTATGGACAATTGTATGGGGCTCCAGATCAGCAGGTGAGCACCATTTTGGTATATTAGATGCAACATGGCTGTATGTTGATGAATGGGTGTGCATGCCATGTGTCCATTACTGTAACTGACTGAAGTGTGTAGTTAATGGTTTCCTTCTGTTTGTGTCTCCTATGCAGGTCAGCGCCTATCAGAAGAAAGGGTTATGGCGTACCATTGCCAAGGATGTGCAGACTCTGGGGGTCCATAGCCGGCAGAGCACACACTGCAGAAAGCATTGGGAGGACCTGAGACGCTGGGCCCAGAAGACTGCAGAGGCCCAGCTGGGGACGTCCTCCCAATGAGGGAGTGGTGCCCGTCGGACCCTAACCCCCTTAATGGCCCAATACAACCCAGAGCTGGATGGGTGCTTGAGGGCAGCACAGCAGCCACAAGGTAGTGAGTACTCACAGTGTTCTTTTTTCCTTAAGACTGGCATAGTCTTTGGATACCAAGGTAATAGTCAGTAAATGCCTAAGTAAGGCATTGTATGTAATGTTGTACAGTTCTGCATAGCAATGGTGAGTGGTATGTACAATAGGTATTAGTTATTTGCTAAGATTTCTACATAAGTAAGGGCCTACAACCTGACTCTCCAGTGTAGGAGTGGTACTCTGATATCCACTATCTAAGTGATATGTCCTGGCAATTCACACACACTGTAATGGAGTAAGTGAAGCTGTACCTTTGTCAACAGGCAGACATAGATTAGTGAGTCTTAATAGGTGTGCAGATTTCATAGTATAGAGTGCTTATGGAGGATGGTAGTTTCTTCAGATTTCATGTTCAGCTGTTGTTCCCAGGCAATGGTGCAGTCTTGTGGTTGTCACTGCATAGTGTAAATTACCAGTGTGTTATTATGATGTATATGTCATATGTGCTGTTATTGCTGTAATTGACCCTGTGCTCCCTTTCTTTTCCCCCCACACCTCCTCCTTTACTTCTTCTATCCTTGTGTGCATTAGGATCATCTGGTGAAGGAGTAGGCGCACTGGCGAGTGGGTGGGCTGCAGCCCAGTGGAGCACCAAGGGTGGAGACAGGAGCTGCTACATCTGACTCTGATTTCTCCTTTGATGGGAGCTCCCTGGTGGTAACAGACCCCTCTGGGACCACTCCAACAACATCACCTTCCACCACCCCTGCTCCCGCACCGCCCTCCCACTCACTCTTCACCCAGTTGCCCGCACCCGCACACCCAGGAGAGTGGGCGTCTCCTTCGCTGCAGGCACCTCAGCCCCTGCCCCAGTCAGCCCTGCTGCCCTGAATGAGGAGGCTATTGACCTCCTGAGGTCCATCTCTGTAGGGCAGTCAACCATAGGGAATGCCATCCAATGGGTGGCATCCCAGATGCAAGAATGCACTGCCTATCTGTAGGGCATTCACGTTGGCTTGGTTGGCCTACAGAGATGGTTTCAGGCTCTGGCCACCTCTTTGACGGCAGCCAGTGTCCCTAGTTCTTCCATACATCCCTCCAACTATCTGTAACCAGTCCCAGACCCCTCTCCCCCCACCCATCCCAAGCACCTAATCAGATGAGCATGCACCCAAAACAACAGACAGGACTCACAAAGACAAGCACAAGCACCGCAGATCACACTACAAGCATAAACACATCCAACACACAGAAGCACATACAACAACAGTCACTACCTCCACTGTCTCCCCTTTAACCTCCTTCCGTACAGTCACATCAGCACTCACACCTGCAAGCACTGCATCCTCAGTCCCAGATCCTGTCACGTAATCAGCCGTGCCCACAGTCACCACAACACCAGACACACAGACTAGCACCTCATACACCACATGCACAGTCACCACCACCCCATCACAACCACATGCAGCACACCCACCTTACTTGCAGACACCACCCCAACATACATACGCACTACCTGCCTATCTTCTCCCACCCTCTCTTTTCCCTCCTTGCAAAAAACATAAACATCCCCACTCACCCACCCAACAGACATCCACCTCACACAAGCACACTTTGCATGCACCTACATCCAAGTCAGCACACCTACACGTCCTACAACCACTCCCTCTACCTCCACTCCCAAAACTTTTCCCACAGTCCACCCCACTGCCCAGTGTAGTCAATTAGGCTGTCAGGAGTCAAGCCAGGCCAATTTTTGGGTCAATCATGCCCTGAGATATGTATGGATATTTGGACTGGCCAATGGCCCTTTGTTTATATTATTAGTTATTTTGAGATGTATACTCAGCTCAATACAGTGGTAACATCACAGGTATTTCTCCTGCCTTTCTTTTCTTATGGCTTATGTAAATGTTGTATTTTACAGCGGATTGTTCACCATGTGTGTGGTATGGGTGTAAGGTGCGTGTTGTGCATGTTGTTTGAGTGCTGGGTGTGCGTGCCTGTAGTTTGTGTGTAGTGGTGTGTTTGTGGATGTGTGTGTGTGTGTGTATTCGGGCGTGTGTTTGTTTGGGGTGTTATGTTTGCTTCGCAGTCCGTTGCAGGTGTGTGTGTTGCGTATGGGTGTGTCACTCTTCCCTCCCTTTCTTGTGTGCTAGGCAGCTATACTCACGGATGTCATCTTCGTCAACACCACTGCTCCTGAACTTCCTTCACATGGTACAGCATCAGGAAGACTTCCAGTTCGGGTTCTATGGCGGCCATGGACTCCTCTGTGTCCCTGGAGGTGAGTGTCTTCTTTTACGGAGGACGTTTCTGCCAAGCCTTTTGTGGTGGTGGTAGCGCCCCAGAAATCCTGGTGGTCTGCTAAGTTGTAATATGGTGGGCAGATAATGGTCTTCCGCCGGCCTGAAGATGGCAACCACCGTCGTTGGAGGTTGGACCGCACTGGCAGTTCTTGTGGGGGCATTCATTGTATTTGGGTGGGATCACCGCCGTGGTCGTAATATGGCAGTCTTCAATGCCAGCCTAGTGGCGGTACAACCAGTCGTAATGAGGGCCTCAGTCTTTGCTTACCATCTGCCCTTGGCAGTCTATATTTACTCCTTACTTTGCTACCACAGGGGTTTGAAAAAAAGTGTAGTATCATAAAAAGGAGATAGCTGTTTACCCTGCCCCCAGCCAAATAGTACACAATCCGTCATATTTACCCAGCCGATGTAATGGCTGGCAAAATAGTACATAATCTATGCTGCTGCCAGTCATAGAAAAATAGTTTTGATGACTGTACAATTTCAACAGCGCCATATAAATAGTATGAAGGGGGTCTTTATTTAACGGGCCATAAAGAAAATAGGGATTCCAAGCTATGGTAGTGTGGTAGCCATCTTGTGATGAGGATGCTGCATTTGTAAATCATTTGAAAGTAAGTGCATGAGTTAAGAATTTTGAAAAAAAACATTTTAGTTATTTTAATAATGAAGTAAGACATGAAGAAATCAAACAGAAGCTTCAGGATATGACGGATAGATATTTTGTACAGGGAATGCAGACAGATAGGTGGTATTGCGGTTCCAGAGGGTGGAACACGTTTGTAGCTAATTGGTGTTTCAGGGCACATTGCTTTGGGGTATACGCAGGAGGTAAATTGAGTGAGACACTGTAATCTGGCTTCAGTGGAATGGGGAAGTAAAAGCCGGAGAAAGATGAATAATGCATCTGGGTAATTCAAATGAGTTCACTCTGCTACCTGTAAATAAACACACAAGTTCAGGGCATTGATGCTTATCAGTCCCACGTCATGAGTGGACTACAAAGGAACAGGGCCAAATGGGTAAAGACCGGGGGAACCAGGAAGGGCCATGATGGTGAAAAGGCAAAATTTATGACAAGCACAACAGGACAAGAAGGACCAGCATGACCAGAACCAAGCAGACCAAGACTAAGATAGCAGGTGGGTCAGGTCCAGGAGAACTCCACACAGGAGAACCCAAACTATAAGGAACAGGAACAAGAAGTTAAGGGACAAATGGCACAGAATGTCAAGAAAGACAAAGACCATGAAACCCAGAATAGCATGACTTTGGCAAGGAATGACAGGTAGATAGAACCAGGGACACAGGAAGCCAGCATCAGAAGGAACAGCTCAAGGAGGAGCGGGAAACAAAGGACTAAAGGGAACAGGAAAATCAGAGGACTGAGGCTCAGAGCCTTGAGTACCAGGACCGGGAGGGCCATAGTAAGGAGAAAGAGGAGGGTCAGGACATCAGCTCCAGGAACTTAGGACCAGGATAATCACAGTCTGGAGGTCCAGGCCACAGAGCTAAGAACAGGATAGCCATGATCATGAGCAACAGGATGGCCAGGGCCAGAAAGACTAGATAAAGGAGGACGATGATAAGCTTGTTTGGCAACACAAGGGCAAGCAGCAGGAAGAGCAAAGCCAAGAGGATCAGGACCAGATCCAGGATGACAAGACCCAGGTTAGTAGAACAGTGTCCCAGAATAAGCAAGGAAGACTAAAGGGTCAGTACCAAGAATATCAGGAGGACCAGAGCCATGAAGACCAGAGCAAGAAGGATTAGAAGAATCAGCACTACTGAGACCATGAACAGGGTTGGAGTGCCAGAGGGAACATGACCATAGGGCCAGGGCCCAAAGTACTGGGTGGAGCAGAAGACCAGGGCCTGGTGGTAGCAGGACCAGGGTGAGTACAATCAGGAGGACCAGAACAGCCAGAGGCAGAGAGACTAAGGGGACTGGACCTAGAGGTCAAGCAGGAACAGGACCAAAATGACAAGGCTCAGAAGGAACCAAACAAAGAGAACCAGGACCAAGAGTGCTCTGACTATTGGGTGCAGTGCCAGAAGAACCACAAAGACAAGGCACACAGGAATACAAAAGATAAGAGTAAAAGGCCTAAGAGGGCCTGGACACAAGAGTCCAGGTACACTGACTGGACCAGCATGACCAGGGACCGATCTACTGGAAATCAGATGAGGAGGTTTAAAATAATCAGTAGGAACAGGTTAAATGGACAAGGGTCAAGAGGATCAGGAAAGAACAAAAGATATAGGAGTATGGTGTGCAAAAGGACCAGGATGTCAGAAGGACCAGAACCAAGAGGTTTAGACATAGAAAGACCCAAACAAGGATGACCAGAAACAAATGGATCAAGTCTAGTGTGTGCCAAACAGGAAAGAGAACACAGACTGTGAGGACCAGGAATCGGAAGACCATTTCTAGGCAAGCCAGGCTGAGAGCGAGGAAGTCTAGTAGAACAGGGCCAGAAGAATATAAAGGAGATAGCCAGGCAACCAGAGCCAACAGACAAGAAAAGGAAGTTCAATTCACAGAGGTCCAGGAGTATCAGGACTTGGCATACCAGGATATGCAGGATCAGGATGGGGAGGAAAAGGAAGACATGGACAGGGAAGGTAAGGATGAAGGGAGCCATGATGTTCAAGCTGGGTGGCTAAGAATAGCTAAGCCTCAAAAAAAGAGAGGGACTGGGAGAATTGTGGTCCAGTGTACGGTCTCCCAAGACCTAAATATATAAATAGAAATAGTACACTGTTCCAATATATGTACATGCAGGGAGAGGGAGTGTCAGTATTATCAGGAGAGCCCTCAAGCATCAACTAGGATGTTAAGCATCATCATTGGGCAATCTCCTCGTCAGACCGGCACTGCAATGTCTGGCGGAACACCCCACACAAGGTGGTGGCACTCAACCGAAAATGATATAGCAGAAATGAGGTCTGCGGAAAGTACTGACAATAAGAAAAAATATAGGAGAGACAAACAAATTAAAATTGACTCTGAGCCTTAGGCATCATGATTTAATAACTCAGAAAAAGGGTCAGTCCAAGATTAAAAAAGAATACAGGGGGAGTTAATATGGGGAATAATGTCCCACCATACTCCATGGAAAGGAAAAAGGTAGTGTACCTAGTCCTAACACAGTGTGGTCAACATGTTTCGCACCTCTGCGGTCAACAAATGATCCCTTGGTGCTTCATCAGGACCGTAATGACTACTTTTCCTTCTTATACAAAAGAAGATCAGTGCTGGAGAGTCACTTACTGAACGAGGACTACTTGTCACCGTCAATTGGTCAGTAGGTCGCCCTGCATGAAAATAGAAAGAGACATACATTGATGTCTACACAGTGAAGAAAAAGTGAAAAACGTGGTTACCGCGAAAACAAAGTGTGACACAACGGACATGACACAGAAGGCTTACCGTCCCACAGTAGAGAAAAGGCATCCTAGGAACGCGCAAGCCTCAAACCAAAGGGACTATACTAGGTGTAAAAAATATATATATATAATACAATGTTGTAGTGCATAGATAGAGTACACACTAGTAATGGTTCAAAACAAATTTAAGGGGACAACATGTACACAGGGTCACTAAGTACAACTCCCCAACAGGTCTCAACTGTGCTGATATGAATCTAGATGTAGATATAACCATGTCACAGACAAAGACTAGGTTTTGTTGGAAAACGTCAGATTAATGACGAAATATGCTGATAAAATGAAAAAGTATATATCATGGCCACTAAAACACCAGTAAATGCTCATAACACCGGTGATGGAACATAAATATCTAAGTTCCTAACCAAGAAAACAAGGCACTGATAAGTAACTCGAAGAGGCCAAATAAGTAAACAACAGATGCGTTAGGAGATCGGGATTGAGCTGTCAGAGACTCGAGTATGAGGTGAAAAACTGTCTGAGCATTTATAATAAAGTGCTCATCACCGCGACTGAACAGTCAACAGGAGGAACTTACTTTTAGTCATCCTATGGTCCATCTGTCCACCTACCCCGGGTTGCATGCCTGGAAACAGAAGCACAGCATCCCGAGGGTTATAAATAGTCAAACTTCGGAGCGCAAATGCTCGCGTTGAAACCGGAACTCGACAGTGTCCAATTCCGATCATGGAAACTAAGGACGGACTAACAGTGAAAAAAGCAGAGGCCATGTTGGTAGGAGGATTTACCAAGAGAGCCATAAATAAATACGTGGAAGTCAACTGGGTGCAAAGAAGGCACAAAACTGTGGCATATTGAATGTTATCCATCGAATACAGCACAAAACTGGGGAGCATATAGGAAATACAAAAAACTCATGTATTTAATAGTGACAAAACTTGTGTGCAAAACTCATGTAAATGTAAATGATCTGTCCGGTTTTGCTAAATGTATGACAAATCCCTGTAAAAATTTAGAGGACAGGGAAAAATGTAAGGGGCATGTTCTTGCAAACCTAAATAGGTAATGCAGAGACATCAATGCATTAGTCAGTGTAGATAAAAGTTACATCAGTAAAAAGGTATCAAGTCAGTGAGAAGGCAGATGTGTAACTAATTCAGGGTGATAGAGTACACCACGGAATCTCATCATTTAGGCCCTCACTAGATGTCTTAAGTCTAAAAATCCAACATTGTTCAGTTCGAAATAGATACTTGGGATCACAGTCATTGTGTCTAGGTACCTGTAAAACTACCCACCATAAGTCGTCAGGGCCATGGTGTGCTGCCAGGAAATGTGAACTTAATTTAGTAGTAATACGGGAACACCTAATATTACTATGATGTTAATTAATTTTCTGTTTGACAGGTCTCATCGTCATGCCAACGTACTGTAAATTGCAGGGACAGTTAATCATATAAATACATTGGCGAGTACTGCAATTAGTATGCCTGTTCAGATACCAGGTGCCAACATATTTCAAATCCAATTGGTCAGCTCGTTTGGTCAAGCAACAAACATTACAAGAACCATACGGGTAGTGACATGGGGTAGATTCCATAAAGTTGTCTGGTTTGTCGTATCTCCTTGTATGCGTGGACTTGTATGGACAACTAAATCTTTAATGTTGGGTGATCTTTTGAAGGCAAAAAGCTGTCTCGGAATCTGAGAACCCCCACACTGTAAAATGTTCCAACGCTTGTTGATACGTTTTTTAACAGTGTTGGACAGAGGGGTGTATGTGGATACACAAGTTATACGAGCTTCTGCTTCCCTCATAACGGGTGCTAACAAGGCAATGTATTTATATGATTACCTGTCCCTGAAATTTACAGTACGTTGGCAGGACGACGAGACCTGTCAAACAGAGAATTAATGAACATCGTAGTAATATTAGGTGTTCCCGTATTACTACTAAATTAAGTTCACATTTCCTGGCAGCACACCATGGCCCTGACGACTTATGGTGGGTAGTTTTACAGGTACCTAGACACAATGACTGTGATCCCAAGTATCTATTTCGAACTGAACAACGTTGGATTTTTATACTTAAGACATCTAGTGAGGGTCTAAATGATGAGATTCCGTGGTGTACTCTATCACCCTGAATTAGTTACACATCTGCCTTCTCACTGACTTGATACCTTTTTACTGATGTAACTTTTATCTACACTGACTAATGCATTGCTGTCTCTGCATTACCTATTTAGGTTTGCAAGAACATGCCCCTTACATTTTTCCCTGTCCTCTAGATTTTTACAGGGATTTGTCATACATTTAGCAAAACCGGTCAGATCATTTGCATTTACATGAGTTTTGCACACTACTTTTGTCACTATTAACTACATGAGTTTTTTGTATTTCCTATATGCTCCCCAGTTTTGTGCTGTACTCAGTGGATAACATTCAATATGCCACAGTTTTGTGCCTTCTTTGCACCCAGTTGACTTCCACGTATTTATTTATGGCTCTCTTGGGAAATTCTCCTACCAACATGGCCTCTGCTTTTTTCACTGTTAGTCCGTCCTTAGTTTCCATGATCGGAATCGGACACTGCCGAGTTCCGGTTTCAACGCGAGCAATTGCGCTCTGAAGTTTGACTATTTATAACCCTCGGACGCTGTGCTTCTGTTTCCAGGCACGCGACCCGGGGTAGGTGGACAGATGGACCATAGGATAACTAAAAGTAAGTTCCTCCTGTTGTGTGTTCAGTCGCGGTGATGAGCACTTTATTATAAATGCTCAGACAGTTTTTCACCTCATACTCGAGTCTCTGACGGCTCAATCCCGATCTCCTATTGCATCTGTTGTTTACTTATTTAGCCTCTTCGAGTTACTTATCAGTGCCTCGTTTTCTTGGTTAGGAACTTAGATATTTATGTTCCATCACCGGTGTTATGAGCATTTACTGGTGTTTTAGTGGCCATGATATATACTTTTTCATTTTATCAGCATATTTCGTCATTAATCTGACGTTTTCCAACAAAACCTAGTCTTTGTCTGTGACATGGTTATATCTACATCTAGATTCATATCAGCAAAGTTGAGACCTGTTGGGGAGTTGTACTAAGTGACCCTGTGTACATGTTGTCCCCTTAAATTCGTTTTGAACCATTACTAGTGTGTACTCTATTCATGCACTACAACATTGTATTATATATATATTTTTTACACCTAGTATAGTCCCTTTGGTTTGAGGCTTGCGCGTTTCTAGGAAGCCTTTTCTCTACTATGGGATGGTAAGCCTTCTGTGTCATGTCCATTGTGTCACACTTTGTTTTTGGGGTAACCACGTTTTTCACTTTTTCTTCACTGTGTAGACACCAATGTATGTCTCTTTCTTTTTTCATACAGGGCAACCTACTGACCGATTGACGGTGACAAGTAGTCCTCGTTCAGTAAGTGACTCTCCAGCACTGATCTTTTTTTGTATAAGAAGGAGAAGTAGTCATTACGGTCCTGATGAAGCGCCACAGGATCATTTGTTGACCGCAGAGGTGCGAAACATGTTGACCACACTGTGTTAGGACTAGGTACACTACCTTTTTCCTTTCCATGGAGTATGGTGGGACATTATTCCCCATATTAACTCCCCCTGTTTTCTTTTTTAATCTTGGCCTGACCCTTTTTCTGAGTTATTAAATCATTATGCCTAAGGCTCAGAGTCAATTTTAATTTGTTAGTCTCTCCTATATTTTTTCTTATTGTCAGTACTTTCCGCAGACCTCATTTCTGCTATATCATTTTTGGTTGAGTGCCACCACCTTGTGTGGGGTGGTCCGCCTGACATTGCAGTGCCGTTCTGATGAGGAGATTGCCCAATGATGATGCTTAGCATCCTAGTGGATGCTTGAGGGCTCTTTTGATAATACTGACACTCCCTCTCCCTGCATGTACATATATTGGAACAGTGTACTATTTCTATTTATAAGAATAGCTAATAACAGGATTACCTGAACAAGGAGGATCAGGATAAAGAGGCCAGATTAGCCCAAGATGACAACAAGCAGGAGGACCAGGGACAAGAGTATTATGGCATGTTGGAGGAATACCCGGAGAACTGATCTGGTCAGGAGTAGGTGGACTAGGTCCAAAAATACCAGGGACCAGATGGGGGAGGATTAGGTGGACCAGAAGGATCGGAATTAATAGCACCAGTGCTAGGATGACCAGAGAGGTCAGAGCCAAGGAACCAGGACCTGACATTCCAAGTGGAGCAGGGGAACAGAACATTGAACTGGGGTATTAGGATCAGGCTGGTGAGAATCAGGGGATTCAGGCAACCACAGCCATGAAAACCAATGGGGCCAAACGAGGACCATAATGACCAGGCCCAGCCTAAGAAGCCCTAATAAGCAGGACCAGTGGAGGCAGTACCAGGTGAACCACAAGAACCAGGGCATTGAGAATCAGGAAGGCCCTAATCAGGAAGACTAGGTGTGCCAGCCCTATGAGAACCAGGACAACAGGGGTAGGTAAATAAAGATCCAACAGGATCAGGATGAGGAGCAGCAGTACCAGGATCAAGATGCCCAGGAAGAGTTAAGACTAAGGTGAGCCAGGGAGACCAGGGCCAGGAAAGACTACAGCCAGGACCCTCAGATTCACAAAACTGGTACCAAGGTGACCAGAACCAGTTACAATTGGGCCAGGATGAGGATCAGGGGGGCCAAAGCAACCCAGAAAAGGAGGACTTGGTACAGGACTAGGGGAAGGACCAAAACCTAAAGGCCCAGATGGACCTGGAAGTAAAGGAAGAAGACCATGTTACATGTATTATGACATCCATTTTGTAAATGAATCCTGTTCATGCTTCTTATGTTGCCAACTCATAGAAACCCTCATATTTTCAACCCATGTATAGATCTGGTAAGTAGTTGCTGAAAGAATCGGAGCATGAAAAGTTAATAAAAAGCTGGGACTGTTGTACTCCGATGTGTGAGTGTAGAAGATGAGCTCTGATGCTGGTGCAGGAGTCTGAGGGTGAATCTGACAGCATAGGAACTGAATGTTGGTAGAGGAGTTTAAAAGTGGATGGGTGAAAAGGAGTGTGGTCAGTGAAGAATGGCAGAAAGGGTTTGAGAAACTCGTTTGGATGAAGTCAAGAACAATGGTTAATAGCTAACAAAAGGTGCAGAGGGATCTGGCAGTCAGCAAAGGGAAGCTAAAGATCATAAGAAGGCTCCGATGTGCAGAAAAGGGGGTGATGGAGGTTCCAGATAGGTCGCCTCAGATAGCCCTAAAAGTGTGGGACCTCCAGATCTTTGCACTGACATTCCATGTTTGTGTATGTGATGTGGGTATGAAGCAAGAGGCAGATTTACTAAGAAGACACACAATGCAAGGCAGCAAGACAACTTCCTGTGCTGCATTGTGTGACAGAAAGAGAGCAGAAATGTGCCCGATCTACTAAGATGTTATGCATTTATGGTCTCTCTCTGAGCTGGCGCACTGAGTGCTTCCTAGTTTCAATGCAGTCACCCTTGCGCTATGGTAATAGTAGGATTGTTTTGTGCCAGAATGGGTGCTATCCTGCACAAAAACAATTCGTTGAGGAATTTTCCTCTTTCTATGTGTGCTGCAGAAGGTACACCCTAGAACTAAAGTGTATTGGTTACTACACCATCTCAAGCAAGGCTAGGAATGTAGGAGTACTTATTTGATTATGTACCTTCCTTTAGCTCTCAGTCTGCCCCAGTTTCTCAGTTTGTCGTAGGGAGCTAAAGGCTTAATTTGGCATTGCTTAAGGTTTGATTGCAGTGACCGCCAATTTAGGTCGGTGTGCAGTCCAGTTGTTTTTTTTGTTCAGAGTCTGCCCCTTATCTAACCCCCAGCCTGGCGTGGACGCACAGTGGACAGGCAAGTCTTCACATCATTTCAGTGTTTTATAGTAGAATTTGTACTTTTTATTCGTTTTTAACTATTATTATTCTATCGTACCTCTTTTCCAGTGAGAACTTGCACCATACTGAACCCTCCATCTATCTGGCCCTACTTTGTGCACTCTAGCACTTTTTCTAATAACTCAAGTGTTTTGGACACTACACCAATATAAGCAAGGCTGGGAAGATCGGAGATCTTGATTATTTACATTCCTTTGGCTCCTCAGTCTGCTTCGGTTCCTCCGTTTGTGGGGAGGGAGCTAAATGCTTAATTTGCCATTGGTTTAGGTGGACTGTAGCGGTCACCATTTTAGGTCAATTAGCTGTCCAGCTGTTTACTTGATTCAGGATCACCTCCCTATATAACCTCAACCTGGCGCAGAGGTGCTGCAGACTCATGCACAGGCGCACTCATCCATGCCTGAACATCACCAGGTGTGTTTATTGAGGTAAATTGTTCCTCTACAACATTCTACACTATCAATGAACTTAAAAAGCCTGACTGATTGTCTACAATGTGCCTCTCAGATTCTCCCTTGCATGGAAAGCCTGTTTTCATTGCAGCAATAGCAAATTCTCTTTTCCTCCACAACCTTGGGACTCGGACATCTAGAGCTGGGGAAGATGCTAAGCTTGAACCTACTAAGCTATGTGAAGTAAAGACCCCTATACCCGGGCCCAAAGATATCTCAGAACATACATATGTGGAATTCTATAATGATTCTCCTACATGAAAAGAACTTTGCTGCAATGCAAAGACTATCCTAAACATGCAACGGAGATGTGGGATCTGCTTACTTCTTTACAACCTGATATTTGTTTCATCATTGAAGCCTGGCTGCATCTACTATTTCTTCGTATTTCTATTGCATTTCCCGACAAACATAGGCTGGTAAGCCTTGATAGAGACACTAAGATGGGAGGAGGAGTGGCTATAGCTTTCCTGGACGCCTTGAAAGTGGAGATTATTAATTATTTTCTTTCTGACTGGATCGGGATGTGCTTTTTAAGTGGAAACCCTTCCCAACAATCTCTGGAAGGAAGTTTTTAGTGTATCACCCTTCTGGCTCCAAAAAAGACTTTAGATATCAACTAGTAGAGTGTCTAGCACCTGAGTGCTTGCCGTAGATAATTTCCTTTTGGTGGGATACATTAATTATCATGCTGAAATGGATGTGTCCCTTTTATCAACAACTGATCTCGAACTTTTAGGCTTATACCAGAAAGTTGTTGGTCCTGCCCATGCAGCTGTCCACACTTTGGACCACATCTTTACCACCTCTCAGCATCTTCACATTAACTCCCTTGAGCCCTTAACATGGACTGATCATTATTCAATCAGCTTTCAGATCCTGGTTAAAGATATCCACCTAAAGTCTAAAAAACCAAGCCACAGTAGGTTGAGACCCTGGAAGCAGGTCACTCTAGAGTCTTTTAGGTCAGCCTTCTGCACAACTAAACAGAAAATTTGCAGCATATTACCTCTGCCATATCCATGGATCAAGGCTTGTTTTCTCAAGGACTAGATATAGGTGCCTCTCCGAAATTGAGCACTCCCAAGATATTTAGACAAAATGGCCCAAATTATTCAGCCAAATTCAGGCTCAAACAAATTATCTGTAGGAGACTAGAACATCAATGGAGGCCCTTGAAATCTGCTGACGACACGGTCAACAGGATTGGAAAAGCTGGAAATTCTGCTAAAGATCTGTTTAAGGTGCTAAACAAATTTACCAAGCCCTAAACATGTACTTCTGCTATCCCAGCTCTCAAGCTCTGTGTGATAAATCAAGTAAAAATACCAAAATTTTTCCACCACCACCTTACCCACAACCAATGCGTTCTTTACCAATCTTCCCTCCAGAGATTCCTTAGTGTAGCTTGAAAGGTTTGAGCTTTTAACTCAGGCACAGGTGTCAGAAGTACTGATTAAAGTCCAATCAGGTTCTCATTCTGACCTCTATCCTCCCTTTGTAATGAATGTGTTGTCCATCTTACTAACTCCTGCCATCACCTCATAATTCAGTTTATCTCTAACTTTGGCTGCTGGGCCACAGAAGTGGAAATATGCACGTGTCACACCCATTTTAAAGAAACCTAGGAGCATATTTATACTCAGTTTGCGCTGAATTAACGTCATGTTTTTCTTACTTTAATTCAGTGCAAACCCAGTGCCAAAATATTGGTGTTAATATCCTTTTTCAGATGCGTGAAACCTCCTTGTGTCAATGAGATGCAAGGTAGGTATTCCGTTAAAAAATGACTCAAACACCCTAGCGCCGTATTTAACCACCTGGGCCAAAATGACGCACAGGTGGGAGGCCGACCCAAAAAATGACATTAACTCCTATTTGCGTCAAAATGTAACGCCTGGGTCAGGACAGGAGTTAAAATGAGGCAAACACATCACTACTTAAGGAGAATACCCAGAAGCAACATTACAACCCACAGGAGAAGATGGAGGAGATACTGATAGAGCTTGCTAGAAGGTGGAGAGGACAGCAAAACTCCTGCACACACCACCATGACAACGCAGCCCACAAAGGCAACTCAGAAGGCAGGAGAGGGTCTTCAGAACCAGGACAAACCTCCTTGGTCTCGTGGACCTGGACATTGTTAGAACCTACAGACTCAACTGGCAAGATATACTACACCTGTTGCAGCACATTGAGCCACAAATTGCCACCAGCCTGCAGACCCCACAGAACATAGCACCTATGACAAAGCTGCTTGCTGTCCTACACATGCTGGCAAGTGGCTCCTTCCAAACAACGGGTGCACTGGTTGCTAGTGTCCCACAGCCGTCGTTCTCTGCATTCCTGCCAAAGGTGTTAGACACTATCATCACCCTGACATCCCACCACATCAGCTTCTCCAACACCCAGAAAAAGCAGCAAGAGAACAAACAAGGGTTCTATCAAATCCATGGCTTTCTGCATGTGCTAGGTGCAATTGACTGCACCCATGCTCGGATCGTACCACCTGCAACAACAGAGCACTTATACCGGAATCGCAATTACACGCATTCCATGAATGTGCAGGGCATAGTGGACCACCGTGGAATATTCATAAACATTTTGGCCAAGTATCCTGGGAGTGTCACGACATGACACCTACATATTCTGGCACAGCAGGATCAATGAACAATTCCAGGATAGACAATTTGGAAATGGCATACTTGTTGGTAAGTCAACAAATCAAGTAATGTACGCACAACACACCATCCCTGTCGGACACACAAGACATACACCACTACAGAAACATATGGCCAGTGTAACACAGATGTGCAAGTGATAACACATATGCACCATGCTGCAGTACAGCACAATCAGTACACATCACTAATACATACACCCACGTGTATGTAACACACCCACAACTTGACAGGCACACCACAGGAAGCACAGGTGCAGACATGTACCCTTTGAGAACAGCAGAACTACACGGACCACTACAAGTGCCCTCAGGTTGCCTACTACGTACACATCACACACACTACACCAAACAAATAATAACATAGACATGTCAAAGGCATGCACCATGCCCATGTCATATAACTTTCAAATAGGCACAGATGCCTCAAGTCATGCCGTGCAAATCACTACCATAACAAATATCAAACACCACACAACTTGCAGCTATATCAACTACATCTCGTCAACACATACCTAACTTACCTGTAGTGTGCAGAGACGTCTGCCTGACGCATTGACTCACACACATAGGAATACAAGATCAATGCCTATCACACACCATGTGCCAGATGTGTTAGATGTGTTACCACACCTACTGTAGTGCAACCTCACATGCAACACTCACTGACTCAGAACACCATCATGTCTGTACCAGATACAATAAATGGCCTAACAGGGGGCAGAGACACAGTCAGACAATCCAGATCATGAATGTCATAGTGGGACCCAGTAGGAGAAAACAGGACATCACTGACCTCCAATTCCCTGTGCCAAGGGGCACATTTGCTAAGTAGCTGAGCTCCATCCCATAGCCTGCACTGTGCATGTGTCAACAGAATAAATGCACATTAATGTTTAGGAAGATAGGAGAGACACTGCTAGTTATGTTGATCATCCTCTGACAATGGGATACAGACCATTGGACACCTTATGGCTGACACAAACATTAGCTGCCACTCAGGAACACCAAGGGAACAATGTAATAGCCCACAGTTCCATAGTCATGGCCTGCACTGTATGTACATCTTGGCAGACGACCATTTCATAATGACTTGAAGCCACATTGTAAATTGGCCACCCTTCCATGCTGTATGTAGTGTGGAAGGGGTGTGCAATGTTTCTTGCTGCAGTTCTGTCACCACAACATACATAGCATGATGATGCAGACTCACATGTAGCTGTCCCATAAAACCTGAGGAAGCGCCAACAACAAATAACACCCCAGGGGGCTATATGCAGGTTGCAAAAAGGAAGTAGACGGTGCTATGAACTCAGATGAATGTGGCACCTATGCATGCTGCTCACTGCTGCACACACAGAAAGAGCCAATTGGCAATCCAAAAAGCATATGTACAGGGCGGTGTACAGTCCTGCACAGATACATCCACCACCACAAGAAAGCTAGAGATGTACCCTGGTGCAGGGTAGGTAGTGCTGGTGCATGACTGCACATGAGCAACTGACACAGTGGACAACAAAGGGTTGCCAAGTAACTTGTCACACATGGGGCATTCTTGCATAGTTGAAATGTTGCAGGACAGTGCTGCCAATTTTGGAGACATGTAGTGCATTCTCGCTAACCAATATTAAAGGCCCCAAATGTCACACCTCATCTGCAATGACACATGTTAAAAGGGGTGGGATGTCCAGGCTCTGTAGTGCTACCATGTTGCCACCACATCTGACCCCATTGGGTTGTAAGGATGTGTGATGTCCCCTCTATTGATAGCACACTGATACAGAGGTGCACTACACAAGGCATGGTACATACATTATGACTATCAGTGTGGAATCCAAATCATATGTTCCAGGTCATTGAGCCAAACACAAGATTGTCATGTCCAACAACCTAGAGCTGAGGAAAGATTACACAAGGATAGGAACTCGCACCAAACCACAAATACATATGAGCCACAACCAGCTCTTAATGTCAACTGCCATGCTACATGACATACCTGTTGCAAGCCCTTACAACAAAATACTCCTTTAATCTTTTGCAGCGGATCATACAGCCATGGATAATTACCCCATTTCCCGACCAAAGCACAGCAGCAGAGCATGCATATAATGAGGGACATCGCAGGACACGGACTATTGTGGAGAGGACATTTGGCATCCTGAAGTCCAGATTTAGGTGTCTGGACATCACAGGAAGCAGCCTCCTATATGCCCCACACATCATCTGCAAGATAATCATGACATGTGCCATCCTGCACAACATATGTGTGCGGATGAACATCTCCTTATATGAGCGGGTAGATGACCTACCTGAGGAAGAGGAGGATGATGGGGAAGAAAATGTGGGTGAACAGCACAACACAGCTGCTGGGATACGCCGCAGACTGCACATTGTTGATAACTTCTTCACTCAATAATCGCATAACTCACCTTGTAGATTTTGTCAATAAACACCTCACTTATTCACAAAATTGGTGTCTTCAATCTCTTAAACCTACACCTTAGGATTATGAGTCTTACCTCAGGGAGCATGTCACAAACACTAATATGAAGAGTACATTAACATCTACCATCACACACATCACAATCAGCCTCATCACTTGAATGTGACGACTGAAAGAAACAGTCTATGGACCACAACACATTAATTACATCCATGTTGCCAACTTGTATAACAGTAGCTCATCACACACTACAACATGTCCAAATAGGAGGTAAACAAGGGGGCCACACATGAGGCAGTGGATGTCAAAATATTGTGAGACTGTAATGTTTGAACAGATCACTAGCACAACTTAGTGTGAGTGTTGCAATGGCTGCATGGAGCATGTGTGACAAGGGGGGCACATCATTGGTGACAATGCTCAACCCGATTTGCCCAGGTCTAAGAAGCAATGTGTGAAATAGAGCCTGCACAGTACATCCATGGAAATCACTCCTGCCACTGCCATGGGGCACAATCCCGTCACAGGGTACACATGACCTCACACTTTGCACGGACACGTCTGTGGAATGCACAACAGAATGGATGAGAACATATGCAGCTAGGGCTGTAGGTCCACCATAAAATAATTTTTATTACAATTCAAAATGTTATAATTTTCAAATGTCTATTATGTTCAATACATTATATGGTTGGAATGTAGGCAGAGTGTGTCAATCACAGTATGTAACAAATATGTACACATGTCTGACATATGTGTAGTCCACACAGAAGTCATCCATATACTCAAGAGCAACATATGGAGAAATTTGTAGGGTAACATTTGCCAGATTGTATTCATCAGCCATCTTCAACAATGCCTGAGCTGTGCACTTCGTCTGAAATGTGATGCTCTGTAAGACAACTACACACAGCACATAAGTGAACACAATTCACAATCACATACCATGACTCTTGCATAGTACTGACTGCCATACATATGTGGATACACTGTTGTCACACATACATATATATGCATGACGTGTATACATTGGCATGCTGTTGATTCTGTAACACACATATTGGTGTAACAGACCAATCACACACAAATCACATTGTTCAATGGACTGCCACATGTGGCCATGCACAAAATGCCAAACTGCAGACCAGCCCGTTAAATTATTATGTTGATAGAGGGTTCATCCATTAACAATTGACAAAATCATGCAATCAGGAATGGAGTAAAAAAAGAGTGACGCAAATACGTCAAAAACATCCGCATCCCAAAGTACATGCCCCCTGGGCCCTTAGTGTAATTTCCACCTTTGCACACATCGCGATGCTGATTTACTGTTAAATCGACGCATTAAGGGAATGCGTCAATATAAAAAGATGCACGTAAGTATTGTGTCAGAGATAGTCAAGCAAATCTCAGATACGTTCAGTAAATACAAGCGTAACAAAAAACGTGACGCAAGGGCACAGGAAGTGATGTAATAGGATATCCTGTTTACAGGCATGGTACAGTGGGTGTACTTTCACTTTCTCTTTGCAGTCTGCCTCTTTTGACTGTGTGGTTGTGTCTTGGAGTTGGTGGTGTCTTCTTGCAATTTTTTGTATTTTGTGGTGTCCCTCCTGTTGTGTTTTCTGTTGTATTTGATTGTTATTTGCCCCAGTGTCAGTGATTTTGTGTGGCAACTGTATTTTACCTTGTAGCTGTGCTGTGGGGTGTCTGTCTGGGTTAGTTGTATAGGTGGGTTAGTTGGGTTAGTTATTTTTTGGACGTTAAGTTTCCTTTCCTTACTTCTGTTTATTTCTACTACATTTTCCTTTTTCAACCTGTACCCCAGTGCAATATCTGGCAGGGGGAGGCAGACCAGAATGGGGGGCTTCATGTGGCTGGTAGCCCACTACCTCCCATTGATGTTGGAGATGGGTGGCCGGGTGATCCAGGGCTACCAGACAGAGGCGAGGCGGCTGCGGTGGGGCAAGTGGTTCCCCATGCACTTGCAGAGAATCATATCTTGTGAAAACTTGTGGCACTCAATGGCCAGCATTGTGTAAACAAGGTGACGACAAGCTACATGTAGGCCCATATATGACTTAGATGTGCACAATTGTGAAAATAATGGCACTGGAACACACCCTCATTCTCACAACACAGTGATGCACCATGTTGTAGACAAATAGGTGCATCCCTGCATTGTAATGTACATGTAGGACTGGGTGGGCAATTGTCCCCCTGCCTGGTGCTACTAAATTTGTACTCCACTTACATGACACTTATATGGAATGTAATGGGCGTGCATGGAGGTCAAGTCCAATCGTGTGCTGGCATTGCTATCAGTGTGTGAGGAATGGTATGGCTGATCAGGTATTGATGGGTAGACACATGAATGTAGATGTGATAGACCTATTAATACCAGCTTCATTTTTGTCATCACCTAACATAGGGACCACCCCCTGACTCCAAGTATGAGTGGGCATGCATTGGTGGATGACCCGGACAGCTGAGATGATGATCTGCATGGCCATCCCCCCTGAGCGCACAAGGGAAGAGAACAACAAATGTGTAGTTAGATGTGATGCTCACAGTGTAGACGACAGTCATTTTGATCAGGCTTTAATGTGTACCTGTCAACACTGAACCGTTATGGTTACCAACTGCATCCCATACTCTCAATAACAGATGCAAGTTTCTGGTGATGTATGTTTGAAAATTTGACACAGATGATGAGGATTAGTGGCGCTGATCAATGTGAAGTTGATGCAGCCTTTGCATTGTCACACATGGTACAAAATCTGTGCCGATCTAACTTGGTTTGTTTCATAATCTTGTTGTGGGTGGCTATGATGTCAAGGAAATGGTGCTAAGGCAGCGTTGTCACTTCATCCATCAGGGCCATTGTATTATCTGGAATGTGAGTAGGAGTGCATGTGAAAATCGATGTAGATAGTAAGCTAATTTTTTGTCCATTCTCCACACAATGCTGACACTGATGGTTGCCTGTCTCATTTTAACAGCTGGCAACATTAATAACGACCAACTTCCTGCCTTTCAGAAGAGGGCAGTGTGCTATCGGCACATATTGGCAGTGGAATCTGGTTTCAGGAGGGTGGCACGCCGCTATCGCTCTGAGCGATCCACTAATGAGTAGCGGGCATTCAGCCAAGGGGGACCCACACTGCCCACACAGGGTGGACCAAGCACCACAGCTGTTCAGGGGCCCACATCTGCCAACATAATTATTTCTCCAGCTTCTGCACCCTGTACTTCCATCCCACAGTCAACCACACCTGCTGCCATGGACATGAGTGCCATCACAGACCTACAGAGGGATGTGACACAGGTCCTCAAAAAGTTGGACTCCATAGAAAAGGAGGTGGCAAAGAGCACAAAGACCCTCAAGAACATTAAGAGGAAAGTGAAAAGGGCCAATCCCTGAATGGCATGATGTCACTCCTCCCAAGTTCACTCCCCTCCCTCCTCTTTTTTACTAGGTTTTTTTGTGGATATTAGGGGGTTAGGTGTAGGTTAGAATCGATTAGTGGGTTAGTTAGGATAAGTAGGTTTGGGGGTGAGTTTTCTACTTTTTGTGTTTTACTATGTGGATGGGTGGGTGGCGGGTTATGTTGGTGCTTTTATGTGTTTGTTAAAAAAAAATTAAAAATAAAATATACAAAATACCCAAAAATATATATTCGTTTAGTCATAGTTAGTAAATGTGTAGTCTAGTGTATGTTGTCCTGCATGTATCCTGCAATATTAGGGGGTGAATGTTTAGAGTGTGTTGTTAAATGCGTTAGGTAAATGAAGCATAGAGTAGTTAGGGTCTGTTGTGGGTTATGTATTGTTAGGATAGGTTAAGTTAGGTTAAGATAGGTATTAATAGGTTTATTTTTGTTTTTTTATTACCATAATAAATATTTTTGGGTACTCCCTTACTGTACGTGTCATATGCTTGGGTCTCAGGGTCCTCCCATGGGTGTACAGGGAAAGTTGTGTGTTGTCTTAGGGAGTCCGTCCTGCACCCAGATCCCTCTCTTGACATTTTCATCATCTCCTTTTGACTGCACTGTCACATTGGCAGCTACAACACATCTACTTATCTGTGCATCTGCCATCCAGTGTACCCACCACTCAAGGTGACTATGTTGACCATGTATGGAACAGGTAGGTGTGGCAATTCAGCTGTCATTGTATGAGTTTTGCTTCGGAACGTTGGGCACTGTAGGACATTTGACAACAGCCTACATTTCATTCCTATCCTGCTAAACTGACCAGTGGCAATAATAGATGAGGTTGAGTCCCTCTGTTTCACATCAATGCGTTCTACTATTACTCCCAGCTGATGATTTTGCCAGAGAACTGTCTCACAGCCATTCCTGCAGTATGTAGTGGGTGTAACATACATGTGTTCCACATGTTTCACATATTTAGTGAATTGCTTGTAGGGGATAAGACCAGCAGTGACGTACATCATGTAGGTACCATGTGCATAGATATGTGCCCACATATTCATGCACTCTTTTACTGACACTCTGTGACTTGAGACATGTTCCACACATCACAAATCCTAGGCATAGTAGAACTGTTACAACACACAAAGATATGCTGGTTGTGTAGGTGGTTTTTAATAACAAGCGTAATAGTGCAATAATTACAATGTGCAGGTCTGTGACCTAATTCGTGGAATCCATCCAATTGTGACACAACACAAGTCCAGGGTTGAGGGACATGTCATGGGATATGTTTGAGTAAAGTGTCTTTCATTGCAGGGGGACATTAATTGCCAATTGAAAAGTTAAAGACAATTGCAGTCCATAGCAGAAAGGTCAACAGTGTGTTGAGGAAGAGTGCATATCTGCAACAGTGCTAACACTGGCATGATGTCAAGCACAGGACAAGGGAAATCACTGCCCAGGTGGCATGGGCTGGTGCTACTGGGAACTCCTAGGGGTGAAGATGATCTGTTCCATATCTTCATCCTCCGATGTGTGGTGTGGTGCCTACTCTACCCTTGATGGTGGTAGTGGGGAGGTAGAGGGGGCCACACACACTTCAGTGGTTGGAGATGTGGACTCCCAATTCCCAGAAGCTGCCATCTGTGGCACTACGTAAAGCATCACTGCAGCAAGGAGGAGCTGCTGATTTTTTAAGTATAGCTGCAACATCCCTGTGGTAGGCAGCCATGTCTGCCCTGAGGGAGACCATTTCCCAGTGCATGGAGACCATTTTGTTCTCAAGCACGCTGGTGCCAGTTTGGGAGCGCAGTTGTTGTGGCCTCTCCCGTATGGCAGCAGCTATGTCCCTCAGACACTCCTGGACTCCACGCATTGGGAAGTGGGTGAGTCGGTTGGCTGCAGTCTGTTCTGTTGCCATGACCGTGCACGTCCACATCCCCTCAAGGCTGGCTGCCATAGTTTGCATCTCCACCCGCACCTCCGTGGCCAGCTCCCACTGGACTCCTACCACTGTCCTCTCAAAGCTGGTGCCTGGGTCCTGGGAGTCCTCTGATGTGGCAGTGCTGGCAGGTCGTACTATTGGGGTGCTAAGTGGGGCTGTGGGATGTCTGCTACTTTAATACTCCTCCTTGCGACTGGAGGTGGTGTCTGCAGGTTTACAAGGACGTCTTGGAGGGTTTCTTGGCTTATAGTTGCCAGCTTCTCATCCAGGTCATCATGATACTCCAGGACAGGCAGATCCGCAGGAGATCCATCATCCTCTTCAATGAGATGGTGTAAAATCAGTCTATCTGTGTTGTGGCAGTTGACAAGTCACGTCACTGACTTGATATTTGAGGCTCATTGTAATATTAGGGCCATAGTAATGTAAAAGTGGTGCAGCACAGTGCTGTGCAAAAATAGTCAGCGCCGTGCTGAGTCACTTTGGTAATACAAGGATGCGCCGTATGTAAGTGAACACAGGGCACAACTGTGTTGTCCCCCGTGCTGGTTCAAGATTCAGCTGCCACCATCAACGCCGGCATCCTTGCACCATCGTGCAAGGATGTATGCTTTGGGGATGTGACTGTTTATGTGCGTGAAGATGTCCCTTTCTGCACGTTAACAATCACTAATGGTGCTTTGGCACTTCTGTATGAGCTGTAGAATGCAGCACACAGAAAAGAGCCAAATCGTAATTTACATATGATTGTTTATGTGCAGGAAGGAACGCTTTCATGCTCATAAACAATCATTTCTGGCATTTTGCTCTTCCTATGCATGCTGCAGAATGCAACACACATTGGAAAAGCAGAAAAGGAGGAATAAACGTATTCCCCCTCGTTGCTCCCTGCTAATGCCACACCTGCTGCCGGCGTTAGAGTTTTGGCCCTACCTCAAGTTGCCAATTTCCATTTATCTGAGGCAGCATCAAAATGTAATGGGTTTTGGTGTGGCACATCCACAGCAACACCCATTGCATTCCCTTCCACGCACAGTGATGATCAGGAGGGTCTGCATTTACAAGGTGACATTAAGCCACAAAAAGTGGCTTAACGCTACTTTGTCAAATGGCGCAGTGCTGAGTGCCACAGGAGCATGACTAAAAGTGATGCTCCTGTAGTGCTAGGGGCCTATGACGCGCCCCTTAGTTCTAAAGGATTGTTCCTGTACTTCATAACTGCAGTCTACAGCCCTGTTCCCCACCAGCATGTCGCATGAATTGGCACAATTGGCTGCGTCATATCTTCTAAGTGTGTTGTCTATCCTTATTGTGGCTTGACGCAGTCTTTTCATGTTCTACCCTCCCTTTGCATGGTGAGGCCTTGCAATGGGTGTTGCTGTGCTCATGCCACTTCACCACACATGGCATTTTTCACCTGTCACAGTCTTACATGTTTCACATACACCCGTGCTGTGCTGAGACCTTGCACCGCCCCAGGGATGGCATTGCCGGGACACTGCTCTTGTTGCCATTGATGGCTCCTCATTTTGTCATTTGTGTGTGTGTGCTACATTGCATAGCACTCATGGACCTGGCAGAGTTCAGTTTCAACTCCTGTCTATGAAGGTTGTTTGAGTTACTAAATACCTATGTCCGCCCCCACAATGCAGCCCTCCTTACACTATGATACATGAGTGCAGCATGGTGACAGTACAGCTCAAGTGACACAAGCACAGGGTTGAACCCAGGGATGGGCAGTATGGGTATGACATTTCTGCTGTGTACATCATTATGTATGTGACAGTGCCCGATGGTAAATGTGTCTATGGACATAGCCATTTCATAGGAGTTGTACTTAGGTCAAGGCCTGAAGCAAATTCTAATTTTATGTGCATCAGTCCAAGGGGCACCTGACTGCCATTGTGTAATTGACCACCCCCAACAGCATAGGTGGTAGTGGCAACTGTTATCAATGTGGAATGCCACATGGGCCAATGGCCTTGACATGGCAGGTTACCAGCAGCTTACAGACTGGCTATGGCATCTGCCCTGTGACACCAGACCAGTGATACCTGCAACACTACCCTCCAGGTCTGTTTCCACATTTCCACCAGCCTTTGCATGGTGGTGTAACCCCCATGAAATGGTTGTTGGTGATGTGGTGTGGTGTGCCCCTGGGTGCCCCTGCACAGCCCATGCACTTGGCCCTTTGCCCTTTCTACTGCCTCATGTGTAGGGCTGAGTTCAGCGTGTCCTGTTACACCCAATGCAGGCCAAAACTGGCACTGACTCTATTTGATCCATCAGAAATGTTTACTAAGTGTCCCATAGAACCATATGCAGACAGATTTCCAGCCACCATCCCAACATGTGACTCATACTGCCAATTGCAAAGGGTACACTGCACTGGCAGTCTAACCAACACCAGGCTTGCCCATGCACCATCCGCCGCCCGTTGATGTGGATTTATGTGCAAATTGATAACTGACTTTGTTGGTGGGTGTGCAGGCCTTTTCCTTGGATTATCTATTGTTTTTTCTATTTCACTCCTTCCTCTATGAGGCAAAGCTATTGAATCATATGTAAACAAATAGCTTTCCTCCTATCGTTTGGACCATCATCTTCTGGACCCCTCATAGTCTGGCTTTAGAGCTTTTCATAGCACTGAAACAGCCATGTTGACAGTAGTCACCTCTATCAGGCTAACTTTAGATGTCGAAACACCAGCCATGCTGGTCCTTTTAGATCAGTTGGGGGCGTTTGATACCATTTCTCACTCTACAAGATGGGTATCCGTGGGATAGCCTTAGATTGTTTTAAAGAGTTCCTGAACAACTGGACCCAAATAGTCTCCTTAGATACTTTCCATTCAAGATCTTGTCTCTAGACAGGGGAGTCTCCAAGGATCGTCCCTGAGCCCTACCATCTTTAATATCTATGCGGCCCCTCTTGCCCAAGTAGTTAAGTACCACAGATGATACTCAAATACAGAGGCGGCCGCCACATATATCAAGGAGGGAGGCAGGGGTGTGTCATCAGACTATGTGGAAACATAAAAATAAAAAAAAATAAACTACTTAAGTTTCATCGCCCGTCTCCCATCACAGTCTCCTGCTTCCTCGCTCCTCTGCTCCTAAAGGTGTCCCAGCATTCACTGGGACACCAGCACAGGCTCCCCAGCAATCCTGGCACTGCTTACATGCTGAATATAGCATGTAAGCAGCTCTAGGATTGGTCTGAGCGGCAGTCACTGCCATCAGACAGAAGCCTGGGGTCTCTGCAGTGTATGCTTGGCCGGCCTGAAACGGCCGGCTAAACCCAATTGTGCACTCAGTGCACTCTTCCCACCTCCCCGTGGCCCAGCCCCACCCCTCCCTGCACCTGGTGGCTGAACCAGCAGATTAAAAATGAAAACTAAAGCAATAGCAAGCAATCGTTTTATTTTTCATCTGCTGGCTTGTCCAGGGAGGCGACGCCCCTCTGCCACTGCGGAGGAGCCACCCCTGCTCAAATAATCATCTCCTTTGGGCAAAACCTGGAAAATGCTAAACACAGATTTATCATCGGCATGAGAAAAATTTCCACACAGATGATCCACAACTGTTTCTGGCTAAATGGAGACAGAAAAGGAGATCTTACTGTTTGGAAAAGCTCAGACATATTGGTCTGATGATTGGTGGCCATCGGAGCTAGGATCTTTATCTTTTCCTCCCAAGATGGTGAGAAAGGTAGGTATCGTTCTTGACGGGAACCAGCCCATGAAGGATCCCTATTTGTGGTGCCTGTTTGTCGTCTACTCAGAAAAATATTTCAGTGGGTCCCGCTAAGATCTGACAAACTATTATTGAGGCTCTAATAATCAATCGCATTTACCATGGAAACCCCTTACTGTCAGTGGCTAATGAATCCCTTCTTTCTAAAATGCAGGTCATTCAGAACACAGATGCCTGCTTGGTAAAGAAACGTCCATCAGGCTCACCTCGGCTCCCTTACTCAAAGCTCTCTACTGGCTTCCAGTCAGGAAAAGATCTATGTTCAAGCTTCTCTGCTGGATTTATAAGTCCCTGACAGGTAAGGGCCCAGCATATCTATCAGAGAAACTCACCTATTATTGAACTAGTAAAAACCCTAGATCTAAAGACAAACTGCTCTCATGTCCAAGCCATGCACAGCCAGATACGTAGGTCATTCTTTTTCATTCCTTGCCCCTATCTTTGGAACAGGCTGCCCTTAGACATTCACTCTTGTGCTGATTTTATACATTTTAAAAACATCTGAGAATCTGGTTGATTTAACTTGTTATTCCACCTTGACTTTGTCAGCATTGAGCTACTCCTTCGATAGTGATCCATTGTGCTCTATTAAATGTCTCTAACATAACAAACCATAACTTAATAAGGCATACCATTTTGGATACAATCCTTGGTTTGTTCACCTTAATAAATCTGGGATTGAATCCAAATGCCTTCTCAACACAGCGTAAGGCAAGGTAGCAATTTGCTCTGCCTCACAGTACTCTGGATTTAAAAGCCTTGTAAGGTGTCTTTACATGGCATGGTAAATCCCATTTAAAGGTTGTGACCCAAGGGCAATGCAAGCCCTTTGTAAATTACTCCTAAGTGAGTAGTAGTAAAACTCTTCTTGTGATGACAGTCTTAGTGCATGGATGAGTGGTGTACATTTTGCATTACGTGGTGGAGAGTAGATACAGCTTCTCTACACAGTGGGTGTGTTCTGACTGCATCCCTGTGAATAGAGAGTGAAGACCCTGAAGTTAAATGAGAGAGAACGGAGAAAAGGCTACCCAAACAAATCAATGAGGTTCTTTTTAGCAAAGGGCTGCTTAGTTCTCCCTAAGTAATGACATAGAATACATGATAGAAGTAAGGGGTAGGTCATAGGTTTCTCTTGCTGAATGTGTCAAAGTTTATATGCAGGGCAGCCCTTTTGTCTGTGCTTGATGACTACTCAGAATGGCTGATGACAGCCAGGTGCTGAGATCTCATGCTTCATTGTGTCCTTGTTTTGGATACTTCTATTGGGAGCCAGCATTATTACTACTGCTGTAAGAGCTGTCACCTAGCAGTGTGACTGTGTCTGAGTGACAGACAGAAAATGGTATTTAAAAGAGAAGCACACAAAATCAAATCTGAATAATGGATCCACATCCCCTGTATGGAAAATTAGCATTAAAGTGGAACCGTGCAAAGATCGATTAGTGGGTCACAAGAATGGAAGTAACAAAATGTCTCTGTGTTTATTCAGTGACTTGTTTTTTACAATATTTGTAATAAGGTCAATGAATTAGAGATTCTTCTGTGTTTCTAAGGCCTATATCTCCTCCGTTTTCCTTCTTACTCCAATGACATTCAGTTCTAATAATTATAGGCCCATTCCTTTGCTTGTGGCTTCTGGACTGAATATTTTGTCTGATGGCCCAACAGAGTATGGGGGCTATCGAAGGAAGAACTTTACACCGCCTACCCTACGTAGAGTACAACCTGGCTGCAAGAGGCAGTGAAAATAGTAATAATCCCTGCACCCTGGGAGAAAGCTCCCAGCGTACAGGAGCATGTTTTGGGGTTTCTTAAAAAACAAACACCTGCGTGGAAGTGTATTTTTGAAAAAGAAATTGTTTTAAGTTTGTTAACAAACCATCATGTCTGAGTGCACTGTCCATCACATTTTTCATCTAATAGACAAAAGTTTCTGTCAATGTAGAAGGTTGCTCACACGGGCCAAAGGACAACTATAAATTTGATGGACATTGGTCCCTCAGGATGCCAGAGGTACTGTCCTCATCCATCCTGATGTAGATAACTCCATCCTTGAAACTCATATGCAGACCCATAGTTTTTCTCACTTCTGTCATGAGATTGGAATGAAGCCTTGCAATAATACTATGTTGGTCACTTCATATTCAATTAGTGAAGTTTCTCTGCTATTTCCAATGCTGCTGGCCAAATAGTAAATAATTTCTACAATTTAGCCAGTAGCCAAGTAAATGGCTGCAAAAATTCACTATTTACTCCGTTGCCTTATGCAACCTGTATGCAATGTACTCTATGCTCACCATAAATCATGATGTTCATCATGCAAAAAACACACATTTGTAAACAGCACTGAAAAAAGTTAGTCAAGTAAGAGTTGAATATAGTGGGAGTCCTGAGTTATGGTGTACACTTAGGGCCTCATTACGAGTATGGTGGTCTTACGACTGCCACATAACAAGCCTGGAGGTCTGACCGCTAGGGAACTGCCAGCTCTGCCAGAATCTTGTATCTCAGTGGTTTGACGGTGGTGGAGATCCTAATCCGCCAGAGCAGTGCTGACCTGAAAATTACAACCTCGTTCTCCGCTAGCTTTTTCATGGCAGTACGACACCATGAAAAGGCTGGCCGAGAACAGGTGACGGGGGCCACAGGAGGGGGCCCTGCACTGCTCATGCACTTCGCATGGGCAGTGTAGGGGCCCCCTGCCCAGTACCCTCGCAAAGTTCAAGCCGGAGACAATGCTGTAGCCTCTTCCCGCTAGGCCGGCGGGCGGAAATTTAGATTTCCGCCCGCCGACATAGCGGGAAACTCTCAATGGGTCCAGTGGGGAGGTAGCCAGTGTGGTGGCAACCTCCATTTAGATTTCCGCCCGCCGACCTAGCGTGAAACTCTGAATGGGTCCGGTGGGGAGGTAGCCAGTGTGGTGGCAACCTCCCTTTCGGAAGTTCGGCAGACTTTGCAAACCATCCGCTGAACTCCTAATGAGGCCCTCAGTGTTATGCATACCATAACTGATGAATTTCATTCATTTTTCTCATTTCAGTCAGAACCATAAATCAGTTTTTAACTATGTTTTTCAGTGAATAAATATATACAGAGGCCACTTAATAGGAAACTGTGTAATGTGGTTGACATAACTGAGGTATCTAGTGACATAAATGACATTCCCAAACGTAGAATAGTTTATAAATGTCACCAGAACAGCAAGTGTGCTACATTTGACCATATTAAACATGCATTGTCCTAGTACATGTTTATTTTGAGGTAGTTATCTTCCACAAACTGTTCTCTCTTCAGCTAACAATAGGCACTAATTGCAATTAGTTTATTTAGGTTTTGTTTGTCTTTTTTTTTTAAATACATTCCTTAAAATAATGGGCAATGGTAAAGGCCATTGAATCGAGTAAATTTTGAAGTAGCAGCATAATTTTGGTTTTACTATATCTGCCACATAATTTCCCACATCATTTGCAAACTTTATTTAGTTCACAAAAACATATTGTTTTTAGCTCTAAAGGATGAAAATAGCACTGCCATCGGTTGTGCAGCATAATTGGCAAATTTTGGTGCATACTGTAGATTTCCTTGTATAATTTGCTTCTCCATGTCACCTGTTGCTGGTTAGCCCTGTCAATGTTAAAGCTCTTAAGGGTGGTTTGCCCTTGTGATGCGAAATCCATATTTCCCAGGCAACTGAGAAATATTTTCCCTATTTCACCATCCTCTCTAATACACAAGTTCTATTACTGTTGCGTTTTGTAAAATAACATTTTTCAAAAAATACTCATTTGAGGCGTAGGCCCATATGTGCGAAATATTCTATTTGCGATTCCTAAATAGCAATTCAGAAGAAACTGCTATTTGAGAATCAAAAATTGGAAATTGTAAAAACTCAAATTTTCTAATAGCAATTGCTATGGACTCACAAACGTTATTAGGAAATCACTATTTAGGAAATCACCAGGTTGCTATTTAGGAAATCGCTATTTTGGAAATCCTGTCTCCTGGTGCACAATTATGATGTCAGAGTAGAGAGGATGTAAATGCAGGGTGTGTCCAAAACACAGAGGCCTATGCTGGAAGTAGGGAGTGTCCCTGCAGTGCCACTGCAACAGATTCCAGGAGAATATAATGCCCACAGAGGATGGGAACAAGGATCCTGGGTCCAGAAAGCACAAAGTAAAGTCACGGAGAAGGAGTTGGAGCTCCTGACAGAGGAATGTGTGGTCCATATGGATCAGCTTTTTTGGAAAGGTCTCCTTCTCTGTGCCAGAGAGCCAAAAGACCCGGATATTGACCACCATCCTTGAGAAGGTGAACTCCATAGGAGTCTCCAAGAGGACCCTTCCTGAGATCTGCAAAAGATGGTACGGTCTGAGGTCTTGTAAGAAGGAGAAGCTGTCCATTAGGATGGCAGAGGGACACGGAACCAGTGGAGGACCCCCACAACACTCCCCACCAACTCCCATTGAGATACTGATAGAGGAGACCCTGAACCAGAGAATTTGGTGGCAGTAGGTGACATCTACTCCTCCAATCCAGCAGGCACCATACATGGTAAGTCATTTTCCCTTCACTTACTTAACAAAACAGAATGTTGGTAAATCCATATTTCATAAACACAGCATGGTTAGGTCGATTGAGAAGTTTGTCACACCCTGGTATTGCATCATGGGAGCTGTAGTACACATCACTTGATTGCTGCACTGTCTTGATTGCTACCCCAATCATATCCCTCAACATTAATAAGTCACAAACACATGCAAAAAAGACACAACATAATTGTGACCAATATAACCAATTTATTTACAATAACTATTTGAATTCATTTACACAGATCACAGCCTGGACATGCCAGGACCCATTCTGGCTGAAGGGCCTACTAACAATGATGTGGTCATGCCTCACAGAACACCACCAACCCCTCCACCCATCAACCCAACTCCTACTGGCAGGTGTTCAACCATGACTGCTGCCAGATTTTATGGACAGTGATTAGGAGCAATCACAGAGCAAGTAACCCCACATCATCAGAGTCAAGGACACACAGACAGCGCAGGGAGCAAAGATCAGCAGTTTGTACTGATAACTTGTCAGACGTGTCAGATAGTGCTTCTGTGTATGGTGAATTGGAGAGATCCATTATCTCAGTACAGCGCCTTTAGGCAAAACAGATTTGGATAGTTAGTAGGCAGCTGCAACATATGTCTAAGTTGCTGCAAAACCTGGAGAAAGGTCAGGACCATTATCTCGCGGCAATGGAGAGGGAGCACTGTGTGAAGAAAAAGAGGCACAGGCAGTACCAGTCAAAGTTTGATTCCTTCACTTGGTCCTTCAACCATCTGGCAGTAGCCACAACAATGCTAGCAAGCCGTACTTTAAAAATTCAGACTGACATGGGGGGATGTTGTCAGGACGTTTCACGTGGGCTTGCACAAGTGACCACAGCCCTATACACTATCCACACCCTCAACCTCTGTGTCCCCAACATCCTGCCCATACCTGAGAGCGAAGAGGGCTCTAGCCTCATTGCCACATCCGTTCAGAAGGCATGCACTACCAGACATTCATGCAGACACACTTTCTGGCACTGACATATCACCAGTTCCACAGCCCAGTGTTGCTGACAAAGCACCCAAACCCAGAAAGAAGTTTAGAACTTTACACCCAGAGGAATTAGTCACTTTTATTTTGTTTTGAATTTGTTACCTTTATTGTATATATACAAACACTGTCACACATGCAAGGAAACAGCACATCTTTGCATGTGATAATGTTGTTGCTACCTGAATTAAAGGTGGTGTCTTGGTTATGCAACAAGCATCAGCATCATATGTAATGTTTCATTATTTTATCATCTAAGTTATCTTAATTCAGGAATAGTTTTTTGTGATCTCTGTGTGTTGTGCACATTCTGCTGCTGCACATGTGCCATTCTGCTATCTATCGGGATGTTGTGCAGACCCTTCCTCATTGCAATATTGTGCAGTATGGCACAAGTGGCAATGATTTTGCAGCATGTATCTGCTTTGTACAACAGTGTCCCACCAGTTTTGTGGAGGCAGCGGAAGCAAGACTTCAGGATCCCAAAGGTCTACTCAATGATGGGGCGCGTTCTCCTGTGTGCCCGGTTGTAGTGCCTCTCAATTCTTGTCCCCAGAGTCAGGTACTGTGAGAGTAGCCAGGGACATAAAGCATATGCACTGTCATTTTATTTCATGATAATTAAAACCATTAGGTCACGTTATACACACTGTGGTGGCCAATGTATATGTTGAGTGTACAACTTTCTGACCAAGTAGAAAATCACTGTCAAATTCCCACTGTGGTTGTCAGATGTGGATTCCACTGTGGCGGAACATGAAGGAGTAATGGGTGTTGCCTGGGAATCTGGACACAAGATCTGTAACGATACAGGAGGCATCACACACTACCTGCACATTAAGTGAGTGTGTGCTTTTCCTATTCCTGAAGATGTATTCAGTTGCTGAGGGGAACATATGGCAATATGTGTGCTATCTACACAGCCAATGAAATTGGGAAACTGTGCTATCCTGTAGAACATGAGTCTGGTTTGCTGCAATGATTGAGGGGTATTGGGCAATCAGATATATTGGATGATCTTGCTAACCGTGAGGTCAAGGAACTGGTGAAAGAACCTGCAAAAAGCACTTTGTAACACTCCCTGGACACTGCTATGACCCTCTGGTAACTGGCTGGTGCTAAGAGGTATAGGCAAGAAAATACCTGCACATGTGGTGGTATTGTGTTGCTTCTGAGTGTTGGGCCTGTAGCTTAGGTCGTAACTCAGCTATTAAAAAAGTATTACATGGCTGCTCAATCTGTACCTCTCAATTATCTCCCAGTGTCTGTTCAACAGGGTGACCTCACCCTAAATATCCATACCTATCTCCATCTCCTTCTCTGTATCACTGCCAAAATACGTATCCTCCTCTCTAAAACATACAAAGCCGCCATTGTAAAATAGCCTGGTGCTTCTTGGGTGCCTTTTTATAGTTTGAACCAGGTTACCCCTGATCCGATTCAGCGGTAACAGCATTTCCTAAATACCTAATTTGCGATTAGGGAATGCTATGAACATGCGTTGGGAAATCGCAAATAGGAAATCCCTATCTAAACTCTGACTCATTTTTTTTGTTCCTAACACTATCTGTATTAAATGCATAACTAACAACATGAATTATGTTTCATAATGCAATACAATGAATGATGTCGTAAGGACTATATTAGAGTGTAGGAGGCTGGCCTGGTTTGTGGTGGGTACCATAGGTACTTACACCTTATACTAGGTCCAGTAATCCCTTATTAGTGAAATGTAGTCAGTGTCTAGAAGCAAGGCTGTCTAGAGGAAGCTGTAGGCAAAGCAGCCAAGGCTGAACTAGGAAACATGCAAAGCTCTTGCAATACCACCGTAGTCACACAGTACTTCCACACAAGAAAGACAATACTCAGTGTTACCAAAAATAAAGGTGCTTTATTGTAGTGACACAATGCCAAATATATCTTAGAGGCTATACTCCCTTAGGAGGTAAGTACGTCACACAATATATACACTAGCAACCAAAAACAGGTAAGTAAACAGTCAGAAAATAGTGCAAATAGTGAAAAGCCGCCATTGTAAAATAGCCTGGTGCTTCTTGGGTGCCTTTTTATAGTTTGAACCAGGTTACCCCTGATCCGATTCAGCGGCAACAGCATTTCCTAAATACCTAATTTGCGATTAGGGAATGCTATGAACATGCGTTGGGAAATCGCAAATAGGAAATCCCTATCTAAACTCTGACTCATTTTTTTTGTTCCTAACACTATCTGTATTAAATGCATAACTAACAACATGAATTATGTTTCATAATGCAATACAATGAATGATGTCGTAAGGACTATATTAGAGTGTAGGAGGCTGGCTTGGTTTGTGGTGGGTACCATAGGTACTTACACCTTATACTAGGTCCAGTAATCCCTTATTAGTATAATGTAGTCAGTGTCTAGAAGCCATGCTGTCTAGAGGAAGCTGTAGGCAAAGCAGCCAAGGCTGAACTAGGAGACATGCAAAGCTCTTGCAATACCACTGTAGTCACACAGTACTTCCACACAAGAAAGACAATACTCAGTGTTACCAAAAATAAAGGTGCTTTATTGTAGTGACAAAATGCCAAATATATCTTAGAGGCTATACTCCCTTAGGAGGTAAGTAAGTCACACAATATATACACTAGCAACCAAAAACAGGTAAGTAAACAGACAGAAAATAGTGCAAATAGTGAAAATCACAATAGGTTGAAATGGGCCTCGGGGAACACAAACTGTATACTAAAATAGTGGAATGTGAAAGTCAGTTTCCCACCTAGGCAAGTGTAGTGTGTAGAGGGGTGCTAGGAGTGAAAAAAAACACCAAAGGTAAGTAAAATACTCCACCCCAGAGCCCAGGAAAGCAGGAGTAAAACACAACAAGTTTCCTAAAACACAACAGAAGTCATGGTAGAAGACAGTGCAAGAACCAGAAGAGACTGCAAGACACAACGATGGATTCGTGGACCTGAAGACCTGTGGAAGAAGGGAACCAAGTCCAAGAAGCACTGAAGAGTCCAGGGAGACCAAGAGCCCCTGCTAACCCAGATGAAAGTGCAAAAGGAAAACCATCAGTCGAAGACAAAGTCAGTATTGCACCAAGAAGATAGGTGCAGGTTCCTGGTTGGTGCAGCAAATGTCCCACGCCGGATGAATAAATGCAGTCTGGTTTGTGTCACTGGATTCTCCCAGCCTTGGTAAATGCAAAACTTACATTTCATGAAAAATGGTGCTGCCTGGGCCCAGGAAGGACCAGGTCGACTCTGCCCAGAAGGGGGAGACAGAGGAGGCTCTCAGCAACTCAGAGAGCCCTCAGAAGACCAGGCAATGCACACAGGAGTCCCACAGCACAGAGACAAAGGAGCTGCAAATGGTGGTTGCCGCAGCACTACACAAAGGTATCCCACACCGCCGGGGAACAACTCACAGATGTGAGCATCACAGGATAAAGTGATGGGGTCCTGGGCTACACTGTGCATGACGGATTTCTTGGAGAACCACACAGAAGCCCTAGAAGTTCAAAACATTTGATGCACAGGGGTACTGTCTGTCACAGGGAGGCAAGCACTTACCTCCACCAAATTTGGACAGCTGGACCTTTGGACAGTCTGGGTCACTTTAGTCTACCACCTCCGTTCCAGGATCCACGTTCATCATCGGGAGAGGGGACCCAGAGTACCAGTCGTCACTGCAGAGAGGTGCCTGCTGAGGCAGGGAAGTGTCTCTGTCACTCCACAGGAGATTCATTTGCTTCTTCTGGTGCAGGATGACGACAGGCAGTCCTCAAAGCATGCACAACCTGGAAACTGTTGCAGTTTCTGGCAGGAGCTGAAGTTACAGAGTTGCAATAGCCTTCTTGGATACTTTGTTGCAGTTGTAGAGTTCCTGGAGCTGTTCTGCTGTTGATCCGACGGTAGAAGATGAAATAAAGGATGCAGAGGAACCCTGCTGGAGTCTTTCAATCCAGATCTGAGGAAACACACACAGGAGAGACCCTAAATAGCCCTTAGAGGGGGATTGGTCACCTAACCAGGTATGGGCCTATTAGGAGGGGTGTCTGATGTCACCTGCTGGCACTGGCCACTTGGATGCTCCCAGATTTCCCTGACCATCCTGAAAACAAGATGACAGAACCCAGGGACACTCTGGAGGAGCTCTGGGCACCACACCTGGGGTGGTGATGGACAGGGGAGTGGTCACTCCCCTTTCCTTTGTCCAGTTTCATGCCAGAGCAGGGACTGGGGGTCCCTGAACTGGTGTAGACTGGTTTATGTAAAGAAGGCACATCTGTGCCCTTCAAAGCACTTCCAGAGGCTCTGAGAGGAAACCCCTCCCATTCCTGTAACACCTATTTCCAAAGGAAGAGGGTGTAACACCCCTCTCCTAAAGGAAATAAGGAAATGCATTGATCTGCCTTTACTGGAAATGAGCTGCTCAAGTCCCAGGAGGGCAGACGCCTGTCTGTGAGGTGCCAGCAGCTGGGGATGCAGTGAAAAACTCAGAAGGCTGGTATGACAGTACTGAGGGTCCATGGTGGAGCCCCCAGGGTGCATGGAATTGCCCCCCCATACCAAAATCAGATGGGGGTACAATTTCTCAATCCTAGACACCTCACATGGCCACATTCGGAGTTACCATTGTGAAGCTACATATATGTATTGACCTATATGTAGTGCTCACTTATAATGGCATCCCCACACTCACGAAGTCTGGGGAACTGGACCTGTACAATGTGGGGGCACCTCTGCTAGTGCAGGGTGCCCTCACACACAGTAACTTTGCACCTAGCCTTCAGGAACTGAAGGATAGCCATATAGATGACTTATAAATTACATGGTGCAGTGAAAATGGCTGTGCAAAAGTGCTTGCCCTATTTCACTCAGGCTGCAATGGCAGTCCTGAAGAAGTCTTTGTATGCGCTCCTTATGGATGACAAAAGAAATGCTGCAGCACATAAGGATCTCCTGGAACCCCAATGCCCTGGGTACCTAGGTACCATATACTAGGGACTTAGAAGGGGGGTCCAGTATGCCAATTTGGAATGGAACACTGGGTTACCAGTACGTAAGTACAAATTTGGGATCAGAGAGAGCATAAGCACTGGAGTTCTGGTTAACAGGATTCCAGTTGCACAGTCAAGCATACTGACGAAACAGTAAAACATACTGACATGTAGGCCACAAACTATGAGCACTGGGGTCCTCGCTTCCAGGATCCCAGTGAGACAGTAAAAACACACTGACAAAAACTGACAAACAGGCCAAAAATGGGGGGTAACCATGATAGAAAGAGGCTAATTTCTCATATAGAGTATGTCTGATTTACATTTATGGCACTACTTTGCACTACTGTGAAGGTTGGGGAAAGACATCTAGAATGCTGAAACATGTCACCAAATTAAGACCATTTGTACAACTTTGGAGTGTGGGCCTTTCTTTATCTTGGAGTCTTTTGCAACATATGGGGATGGCGGCACCCATTACGTTCCACCAACACTCTTAGCGGTTGAGTTGCGCTGGAGTGGGTTTCATGGTACACACTAATTGAAATGCCACCAGAGAATGGGACGTTTATAGGCTCATAGAAGGTGGCTGTGGGCCAGGCCTTGACCCGCCTCCCACAAACACCGAACCTGCATTTCCTTTTTCTTTTCTTTTTTGAATGTTTTTCACAGTGTTCCTGCAGTGGGGGCGTGGCCAGCTGTTGCTGAAAATGGCCGTACATCACAATAGCTCTCTAGCTGCCAGCTTACTCTCCTTGCCATCTTCCCTAAAAAGCTGCTGAACTGCACATAGGTGGGGCCCCACTGAAGGTCTGTCACCCTGGACCTCCCTCCTTGAGAGTTGCAGCAATTTTCCGGATCAGCCTGGAAGAGCTGAGCGGCTGGGCCCGGAGCGACGACTCAAGCAAAATGGCAGCCGGCACCGTGGAATATCGCCAGAGTGGAGATGTGGCGAGAAGCAGACCTGTCGATGAATTCAGGCCCCTAGCAGGACCGAGGCAGTGGAGGTGGTGAGTCCTGAAATGGCGGAGGCTGTGGACAGCAGCGTGGATGCTTGCAGATGTGTCACTGCCAGTGGCGCCCGACCCTGAGAGCCAGTTGTGGACTGCATAGTGGTGCCTTGCATGCCAGCCAAAATCTACCTGGTGGTTCCTGTAAATACCCCAGAGTGGTGCTCCATATCGCGGCATAACAGGAAGTCTGAAGTGAGAGCTTGGGAGCAGTTTTTCTATCCTATGGCCAATAATTCCTCATGGTGATCTGGGATAAAGGTGGTGTGGGGTGCCCTTCACTGCCGCAGCCCAACCACTAGGTGTGACCTGAGGTGATGAGGGAGGAGAGAGAGGGTGCTTGTGAGTGGGGATCCCCCTTTTCGACCCCCTCCTTTTGTCAGTATATGGACTCGCTCTTCTCCTTACCTTTTTTCTGATGTTCAGGAGGTTGACGATACTCTGAGAAAGACTGCTGCGTGCCTTGACAGGAGCACTGGATGGGGGTGACCTGCTGTGAGCCCCCACCTGCATATTCCTCTAGAGAGGTAGCCACTTGTTTGAGGGGGCTCTTCTCTAGGAACCGCAGCATTACCGGAAAGACTCCGACAACTGTTTCTTGCAACACACAAGAAAAGATAGAAACAATCCTGAAGGATGCAGTTTCCTGAGGCTGGGATGGCCCCACCCTCTCTACTATTTCTGCGCTACCCCCCCTCAACACTAGTCTGATAGAGTTAGGGTGTGAGCGTGTCAGAAGCATTGACAGCTGACAATGTCCGGAACTGAGGTCCATGGCCCACAAAGACAAATAAGGTACACAAGTAAGCAGAGATTATGGTTACACCCAGAGGAGCATCTGGAGGATGATGAGCGGAGACAAACTGCCTGACTTCCAGCCACCTACCAAGCCCTCCCTCCAAGAAATCATGGCAGTGATCCAAGACCTAAGGGGAACAATTGAGCCCAAAGTGGAGGAAGTCACTGTACACGTCACTGTAGACATTAACCTCCTATGGGCAGACATTCATAAAATTGATAAAAGTCACAGTGGCAGAGTCCCAAATAAATGGCCTCCAATCTACCACTAAAAGACGTGAAGACCAGGTTCAATCCTTAACAAAGCAAATTGCAGAAATTGCCACAAAGCTGGAAGATCAAGAAGGAAAGACCTTTCGTAACAATATTCAAATGGTGGGGGTTCCCAAGGGTGCAGAGGGACCCAGTACCGATTTCTATATGGAAGATCTTATACTAAACACCCTCCACTCCAAAAGAGACTTTCAAATCTTCTCCATCTAGAGAGCTCATAGGACACCGAGACCTCCACCACAACCAGGAGCGCCTCTGTATACAATCATAGCCAGGGTATTTAACTATAGTGACTGTGATGCAATCCCACAGGCAGTACGTACTCATGGTGACCTCCAATACGAAAATGCAATTATCCAATTTTACATTGAAAGTTCAAAGACAGCGACCGAACTTTGACGAGGTAAAAAAGGGCCAAAGGGTTGAAACACATGATGCTGGATCCGACTAGACTGCAAGTGATCGTGGAGAGCAAAACGTGGCACTTTGTCACACCTGAGGAGGCGTGGATTTGGTTAGTGGGCTGGCGTGTTGGGGCCAGAAGGACTCTTGAGTCCAGAATGGAGTTTATCCATGGGATGCACTGACACAGCATAGCCCTTCCTCCTCAGAGGCACAACAGCATGGCACCTCCCTTGTGTAATCTTGAGATATTACTCGCTGGACCTGAGTGACAATAAATTTGGCTGCAGTCGCCAGTCCTTCGACCGCCGTGTTCATAATGAGGGCCTATATCTCTGCCCTATTGATAATATTGCGCTTCGGCCCTAAATTTTGTAGCTGGGTGAGACTTCTATTCAAAAGAATGTTTGTGAGGGTAAAAGTAAATGGCAAGGTGTTCCACATCTTTGCCATACACAGGGGTATGAGGCAGGGGTCTCACCAGCACTGGAAGCTCTAGCTGCCTAGGTTCCTCAAAATCCATTGATACAAGGAGTGAGTACAGGGGGGGCTTGGGAGGAGTGGATCTCCCACTACGTAGATGATGTTATGTTATATCTCACCCAGCCAGCCCTGACATTGGAGAATTTTACCCCTATCTTTGATGGCTAGGGCAGCATTGTACAAAATGATGTCTCTCCCTCGTCTACTTTATATATTTCAGAACACTCCCTTGAAGATCCCACCAGAGTTCCGGCAAATAGTCTCGGCAATTCGCCTTATGTTATGGAATGGGAATAATTCACATATTGCTCTATGTAAACTCCAGAGGGGGCTGTATGATGATGGGCTCGCAGTTCCAGACACCCTTAAATATAACTGGGCCACACAATTGGAGGTGGTAACTTATTGGATCTTTAGCAACCGTGAAGAGTCGACCTACAGAGTGGACAAAGCAGTGATGTGTAAGAGGGGCTCTGTGAGGGCATTGTACCACCGGCGACTGGATTGAGTTCTACTGACCCACATTCAGACAGTAGTTCAGTTGTGGAGGGAGGCCACTGGTTTCTTGGGTTGGTGAAATAAGATTACTGATATGACACCTCTCTGGGACAGTGATCTGTTGAAGGAGGTAGGCGGTTTAGTGAGTTTCTCTAAGTGGAAGCTAATCAGCATTGAGCACTTGGGTGATGTTTGGAAGGAGCAGCCCTTCATACATTTTGAAGTTCTCCGACAGAAATTCGAGTTGGCTGAGACTGAAAGATACAGGTATCTCCGGCTCTCCAATGCACTTAGATGCCATATACTCGAGGGCGAACAACTGCAAGAAGCCTAATTTCACTAGTAGGAAGGGGTGGTATTAAGCAGAACTCGCGCTCACCACAACTATCGTCTTCAATAACTGAATAGTGCTAAAACAAAGTACCTCCCCTACAAAACCTTGTAAATGGACAATCCTTGGACTGATCCCAACATACAAAACAACTAAAAGCACTCGTATTCAGTATAATATGTGAACAGCAAATATAAGTTCCAAGATGAGTTCCAAAGTATTCTTCTTTATTATTTCTTCATATTCTGCTCCAGCCAAGCCAACACGTGTTTCATCTGAGTTAAATTTCCCCTTGACTTCCTCAGGGCTTCTTGCGGCTGCTCATATGGATGTCCCAAAGTCCTTTATCTCTACATAATCAGAATCAACAAGACTTTCTGCTCCAATTTAGTTCCTCCTAAATAGTTACTTGTCTGAATGTTATTATTGTTAAACCGGATGCTAACTTATGAGTGTGTCCTCTGATTAAATCGACGCTGTATCTCTTTTCATGAGACCCTGATCTTGTAAAGCTGGCTGCAATAGTTTCTTCAACTGTTGTGGCCAGCCAGTCAAATACTGATGTGCCTGGAGTGGTCCCTGCAGTACTGAAATGGCCAATGGGAGAAAATGCTTCCTCTCTATTCTGAAGGCCTTATTGTTTAATTTTCAGTGGAATTCCTGCAGGATCAACCATTTAGGTATATCTAAATTTTAATCCCTGGAAGGTCATTCTGAGCTCATCTTTAAATGATAATTTCTTTAAAATGGCAAAACATATTTACACTAAGTCATCAAGGGCATGATTTCTGAGTAAAGTTTTAAGTTTCTGCCAAATCTGATTCAATTCCTTTCAACCATTTATTCTGTACAGAGGAGAAAGTTTCCTATGGTAATTAACATGTGAAATCAACATTTTGTGACCCCCCCCCCTCCCTTTTTCTTGCCCCACACTTGATGAATCAATGCAAAGCTTTCCATGAAGGAACTGAAGTGGATACAATGTTTGGAAAGTTTTGCGCAGATTTGTCAAACAGTGCAAATGATAATAGCAAAACAACAAAAACTTTCTTCTTATGGGACATCTAACCTAACTACAGCCACTGCCGATAGTAAGGATCTAGTTTTCATTAAGGGTGAGCGGAATTCCCAGAGTTATCAAAAAAACTCTGTGAGATTCTGCGGAATTTCACCCACCCAAAACAACACTTGTTGAGAAGCTTTGAAGCCTGCGCTGTGCACCAAGATGGGTCCTGCACAGAGGGCCTTTGTATACAGGCAGCCAGGGGGGCTTTGAGGTGGTAGTGTGAGTGCTTCTCTCTCAGCAGAACCAGTGGTGAGAAGCTCAGATAATAGTTCAGCACCCGAAAGTGTAAATGTGGTGATGTTGGCACTGGCCTTCTCTGCACAGATAATGGCTCACCAAGGCACTGAGGCCCATATTTATGCTTTTCACCGCAAAACTATGCTAACGAAGTTTTGTGGCAAAAAGATTAGCGCCGGCTTGTGTTATTTAACAACGTCAGCTGGGCACCTTATTTATTGAATGGTGCAAGCCAGCACTAAAGTTGGGCTAGCTTCTTAGAAGAAGATGCTAGCAGGTTGGGGGTGGCGATAGGGAAGGAGGGGGTTGTGCATCAGAAAATGACGCTATCCTGGTTAGAGGCAAAAAAAATGCCTCTAACCAGACTAGCGCCATTTCCTGGCACGCAACCACCAAAAACATGACCCCTGTCTTTGGAAAAACAGGGGTCATGCCCACCACCCCAATGGCCAGCACGGGGGACAAGTGTCCCCTGGGCATGGCCATTGCACCCTGTACCATGCAGGGGGCCGCAAATATGGAGTTAGGTTTGCACCGATTTTGCATTAAAAAAATTATGCAAATTTGGCGAAACTCAAGTATAAATATGGGCCCTAATTCTAAAGTCCTCCCTGGTGTACAATGGTCGCCCAGGACCAAAGAGCATCACTTCACCAGGGGCGAAATTTCACAAAAGACACCAGCACTGTAAGGCCTTAACACAAACAATATGTTATTGTGGTGCGTGTGAAGTTTTCTATGGAATGCTCTTCAACTTTGAAGATTTGCAAAGTTTTACAATTTCTCTACATATCCATGAAAATGCTGTATTTCCTGGAGGCTGCTAGTTACTGGCTCTCAATTCCCTTGTCGTTCCCCGACACCAACACCACAGGTGCGAGTGTGCTGAGCTCCCATGGGTCCCACCGCACCCCACCCTCTTCTGCCTCTCTGTCCTGGACTTCGGGTGGCTCGGATTTGGCATTAAGACCTTCCCTGATACTGCTCTGCGACCACTGGGACCCTGCTCATCAGAGATCGAGCAGTGAGTGTGGCAGGGCAGAGTTGTGTTGCAGCTTTAGTAGGAGGCTGGGGGGGCAGGCTGGGTCAGATGGCTGGGGGTCTAGACTGCATATCAGTGTTCTGGCGAGGTGTCTGGCATTGGTGGGTAGAGATCTCTATGCATGCTTGGCTAGGCTAGCTATACTCCATAAGACAACCTCTGGTGCAGTACGTTGGAGTATTAGAGGTCTCTCGTATGCTAGACAAACATCAATGCTGCCTTCAGCATAGTCCCTTTCCACTTCACAATTGCACACAATGAACTCGGCTTTAGCTGAGTCCAACAATTAAATGTAAAAAAAAGGAAAGGGGTCAGGGTGCAAATACCCTAAACTCCTAGCTTTCGTCCTGATGTCCCGCTGGGGCCCAGCCAGGGAAAAAAAGCTTCTTTTTTTTTAAAATTCCTGCTGAAATTCATGAACAGTTGCAAATTTCGCTGTGAATTAAAAAAGGGAAAAAAAAAAAACCAAGTATGGTCTCATGCGCTTGTTTTTAATGTAGCCCCGGGTGGGCCAGGTCCTGGGCACATTGATATTTACTTACAAAATGGAGGAAGCGTATGGGGGCCCCATCCAAGGGCTTTCTTAAGTCCCCAGGGTCCACCACCTCCCCGGGGCTACATTAAATAAAAATATAGGAGGGTGCCTAGACCGACCCGAGCCCCGGGGACCACCCTGTTGCTTTTTTTTGCATGATCAGGGCAAAGTAAGTGTTTTTTTCTCTGCATTTCCATCATGAAAAAGTTATATGTAAAGCTTAATGGAGGTGTTTGCATCCTTGCTTTTTTCAAATGCAATATCTTAGGTGACTGTGTCGAGTGGGTTCTTTCTTGTGATCTGCTGCTGAGACCATAGATTGTGTTTTCCCTTTTAAAAAACTACAAGTTTCTAAAAATGGCCTGGAAGTCGCACCCTTTTGGCCCCACCCCATATATATAAGTGGTATGCAACATGTTCCCGCCATTTTTACAAGATGATAGTCAGCTTACTAAAAGGACCCCGTCCTCTGTGCATTTCCAGCCGATTTTGGTGACACGTTCTTGATGTACAGCAACATGATCATATCTCCACCAAACAAAGAAGCACTTCATGAGAGGTGTGGGATTGGGTCGTTGTTGGTGGTAGGCCGCAGGGCCTGGCTGCAGACCAGGCCCCATGGATAATCCCCTCCGCCCATGGTCAAAAGCCGTGCATGGCGCATTGTTGGGTGGTTATAGGGGGTTGGTCCTGCGGCCACCCTGGCTATTCGAATCGGAATTTGGAGTAACATAAAGTAATTAAAATTACTTAATGCTAAAAAAAGCCCAAGAAATTCACTAGAAAAAACAAAGGTTACAGTGACGTTATAGTTAGGAAGTATAATTTAAAAAACATTGAAATCCACCTAAAAAACAAAGATTACCACTCACACCCTCTACATGCATTGCTAGCGAATCCATATATTAAATCACTCATAAGATCATCTATGATATCACTGATAATTTCACTGCAATATTTGCAATAAAACTATTGATGAGAAAACTGCGCAAAGCTGGAGAGCGAGTTAAAGTTACATTAGGGCATGAATTATAGTTACTTGAAATAACTCTAAATATAACTGCTGAATTTCTGTGGTTTATGTGAGTAAATTCAGAAGCTAACTATAACATCCCTGTAACCTTTGTTTTTAAGTGAACACACACACACACATATATATATATATATATATATATATATATATATATATATATATATATATATATATATATATTTAATAAAACCGTTTGATTCTCTACAATAGGGCCTCAGCGTTTTCCTTTGATGTTTGAAGACAGGATTGTACGTTCCTTTGCCCTTGAAGCCACCCTGATATGTGTCTTGGACTCCCATAACACAGAGAAAGTGGTGCTCTGGAGACAGTTTGGGAGCATGATCCCGCCTCCTCTACGAAATAATGAAGAGGATTTACCTTAATGGAAATATGTGGAGGAGATCAAGGGATGTGAGATTGGTGGGTATTTTACCTCTTCTTGCTGATTGTGGGTGACTGCGCTGCAGGAGATATTTAAGTGTAAGTGGCAACACGGATATACGAACATCATGAGCGTATTAAAAAGACATTTATTTTAACTAAAGGCTGCTGCGCTTCTGGAAGGAAATGGACTGAGACTGAAACAACGATAAGAACTGCAGTCTGAATCCATGATTTAAAAAATTTCCAATATGCATTGTGGGATTACAGAACTAACGAGTGGTCTGACTTTAAAAGCACGTGAGAACTTTTCCCCAGTAATGATGCTCACCTGTGAACAAGGCTCGTGAGTTGAAACGCGTCAGAATGGTGCTTTCCCTATTATTATTGAATTGCGCTTGATTAACCACAATCGGACGATGGCATATTCCTTTGACAAATAAAAAAATATATAAATATATATATATATATATATATTTTTTTTTTTGCAAATAGGAAGTGAAAAAGACAAGAAAAATACAATAGAACGAAAAATTAGGCCATGGAGACAAAAATGAAATACCTTAAAAAATGAAGCAAAGACAAAAAGCAGTAAAACAGTCAAAAGCAGCAAAAATAGTAAATATTTCGTATTAATACTATTGCGAGGTACACATTTTTTTTAAAAAAGGTACATGACAATGATCTACTTTTAGTTACTTCACCTAATCCAAAGCATGGGCAAAAGTTTTAAAACTGCAAATATTTACTCACTTGGTGCACATGTGCAAACTATTTGCAACATAATTACTTTTCTCTTAACCTCTGACTCAGCTACTGATAGAGTTGTATTTATTATAGGTGCCCGCTTCTTGAAATTAAACCAAAGTTTGTTATCAAACTAAAAAGGGGGTTAGGTTGGCAAACCATAACTAACTCTCCTTGTGAGGTGACTTCACTTTCAAGAAGCTTCAAACCAATTTTACTGTTTTTAACCTTGGAAAGCCACGAAAGTGGCCAAATTTAAAAGGGAAGAGAGGAGCTCCGAAATCTGATTAAACCCTTTTTAAAGCAATAATTTGATTTTGCAGGTCTTGTCTTTTCTTGAAGAAGCTAAAAAAAGGATTATCAAATATGCAAAGGACAGGGACTTTTTCATGGATGTGTGCTGAGTAGAACCAACCGGGGTTCCCAGTGGGATGTACTTGCCTAGAAAAACTTTAGGCTGTCTAGTGTGTTTATTCAACATGCTGCAGAGGGAAATCTAAGAGATTTGAAGCAAGATATTGAAAACCACGCTTTTAAAACACAACCGCATTATTGTAATCACAAAACAAATAACAATCAAGTTTAGAAATTATCTGACCAACATATTTTCCTACATTCTTATTACTGTGAGCCACCAAAAAGTGGCTTCTTGGGTATCCGCATGTGTTGTTTGTGGTATTAAATTGGGCAAGTTATTGCCTGAAAACATGAGGACAGTAGAACAAGTAACTACTTGACCTGCTAATGATTTTGCATACAAAACAGTCAAAAGATACATAGGTTCTGATTTAGAGTTTGGCAACAAGGTTGCTCTGTCATAAATGTGAAGTATATCCCGTCCCGTATTACGATGTCCATAGGATATCATGGAATCATAATACGACAGACAGGCTATCGGTCACATTTGTTACAAAGCAACACCACCCGCCAAACTCTAAATCAGGCTCTTAGTTTATCCCGTCTGCCAAAATCGAAATCTTATAGGATAGAATTGGATTTAGATTTTGGCGGACAGGATATACATCACCGTTATCTAAATCCCTTAGGATAGAATGGGATTTAAATTAAATTTAAATTTCAGCAGACCCATCAACGGAGTTCTAAGCCCCACCCTTAATCTCTTGCCTAGACAAGTCCAGGGGAAATTGAAATCGGGAAACTGATTAACCTGGCGCATTCAGCTGAGGCTTACCTACATACATATTCCATTCATGACCACCGCAAGCTGCAAATTAGTAAACAATGTAACAAACTAGTCAAAAGACCGGAGCCTGATTTATCCATAACATCCTGTCGCCTGACTTTTTGCCTATATTTCATAAAAAGCACCCATCCTGGGAACACTTTCTTGTTTCCTTCTGCATACAGCAGATGTTCATTCCATGATCCCAGTAAGGAACATAAACAAGGTCTAACTTTGACAAAATTAGTTTTCCAATCAGTTTAACTTTTCTTTAGCACCTCAAGAAATGTGTTAGAAAGTACAGTTAGTGACAAATTCTTACAAATGCAAGTGGCCTACAACTTTACCCTGTCAAAACATAATGGAACTTTATTATTTATTGTTTATTTACCACCTTTAATGTCTTTTTCAGAGTCAAAGATATTGAGGCAACTATCAAAGCCACTGTGTTGGTGGTGGCAATTCTCATCGATTTCAGTTGCATTATGGGAATTGGTTCTAACATCATGAGTTCTTTTTATTGGGGAGTGATAAAATGCTGTGCTTTCTGTTGTTTTTATCAATAGATCAGTTTAATTTCCATTGTTAGGTTCTCTTGTCTCATCTAATCTACTGTCCAAAATCCTATATGTGTCAGTTTGGGTGTTTACAAAGGAAGGCTATATGTGCACACTGACTATTTGCTTAAAAAATACATGGACCATTCATTCAAAGTACACTTCTCCCTGTTTTGGCAAACTGTCTTGAGGTTGAACTAAATTGTAAATACTGTATTTAGAAATCGTTTTCTATAGAGAGACAGAAAGAGAGCAGTAATGATATATGTGCTTAAGTGCACAAAATACCATTCATTTTTAAAACTAGTCTTCCAAAAATGGTCCATTCATTTTTGTTTGTGAAAAGTCAACCAAAAAGCACTAAGCTCTGCTCAGACTTTGAAAGTAAAATGAAAAACGGAACACAAGAACAATCCACACCAACTTAGAAAAATAGAGCAAATTTGAAACCAAAACAACAAAGATCCAATCAGTAAAACTGGAGATATCCAGTTTCAAAGATTTAAAGTATGTATGGCACTAAAAGCACAAATTGCTACTTATGGTTATTTGGTCATGTAAGACCTGGTGAAAGTCACAAGTCAGGCCGACTGAGATGGAGCATAGCCGGACACTGGGACTAAGTTATCACAGCTGAAGAAGTTACCTTCTGAAGTCCAGCACAAAGAATCCAGTTCAGTGGAGGAGGCTGCGAGAAACAGAGAGAGTGTCATGGATGGTCATCTCTGTAGGATTATGAGCAGGCCGGGCATCATGGATGGTAGTTGCTGTGACATGAAGATATTGTTCAGCTTTGGGGATAGTCACTGCAGTAAATATGCCTTGGCAGTCACCGCGGGCTGTCAGTCTTATAGCATGAAGTGCAGATCTCACGTTGCCGGTCGTTGCCGGTGGTTCCTCTAGTGCAAACAGTGAGGTTCACTGGAGCTTCATGTTGGCAGTCAGAGCAGATGGACAGATCTTGACATGAACTGGCCCATTCGCCATCATAAAGAGCCCCAAACTTCAGGATTTCTCTTTTTCTTCTAGGAGGAGCCTAACAGATGTCACACCGAGGGTCCAGGGGCTGGAAGGCACCTCTGGGGAATCAGGACCTCACTCCAGCTGCGGACAGTAGGGCTCAAGTAGGTCCAGTTGCTGGTCCAGACAAGTCCAGTGCAAAAGGTCAGCTGAGCAGTTGCAGAGAGGCTTCTGGAGCTTGTTGTGTCCCTGTAGCTCAAAACAGTAGGTCAGTTAGCAGATGTTTGGAGTTACTTCGGCCTTGGTACAGGTCCAGTCTTCCTTCTCAGACATCTGGACAGGCCGCAAGCAGCAGGGCAGGCACCTGCCAGCAGGGAAGTCCTTCTTCTGTATTATCCACAGGTCCAGGATTGTACTGAAGACTGTGTCTGTGGGTCCCATGTTTATACCTACTGCTAGCTTTGAAATGGGAGAAACTTCTGGAGTTTCCCCCCCTCAGAGGTGCTTGGAATTTCCAGCATCCCTGTCCTGATCCCAGTTTTCCTGCAGTCGCAATAGGCTAGTATGAACTTCTTTGTGTGTTAGATAAGGCAGTGATTTTGAAGTGCTATTGTGACAGGCAACAGCTCTACCTCCCCTTCCTAATTTGGATGGTCCCTGCTGCCAACACCCAGGCCCACTTTTGTGTGGCTGTCTGGGAGGAATACACAAAGCCCAACTATCCATAGTCATGTGAACTAAGAGAAAGCATGCAGGCACCAAATGGTTAGGACATGAAAATGCAAACTTTCTGAAAGTGCATTTTCAGAATTGTGACTCAAAATCCTCATTATTATTCCTCAGACACCAAATATGGCATTTCTACCTGACCCCAAACAAAAGTTATTGCTTATTAAATATAATAAGGTAACAATCTTATCCTGTGCATTAGGTAGGCCTCACAGTAGTGCATTTTTTACAACCAGAACATGTAAATCTTTCAAATATATGTTCAACTTTTTAAATACAATTAACACTGTCCTAGGGCCTGTTTAGAGACTGCCCCTAGGGGTGACATATATTAAAAAAGGAGTTTTAGGCTTGGCAAAAGGTTTATTTTGCGAAGCCGAATTGGCGGTTTAAAACTGCACATGCAGTCTGCTATGGCAGGCGTGAGACATATTTAAGAGTGGCTGCTTGAGGGGATGGCACAATAAATGCTGCTGGCTCACAAGTAGCATTTAACTGACAGGACCTATGAACATGTCGTACCACTTTACTAGGGACTTACAAGTAAATTAATTAGGCCAATTGGTAGTAAGCCAATTTTACCATGTTTAGAGGCGAGGGCACAGGCACATTAAAACTGGTCAGTAGTGGAAAAGTGCACAATGTTCTAAGGACAACAAAAACAAACTCAGCAAGCAGGAGGGGTGAAGGCAAAAAGTTTGGGGATGATCCAGCAGCAACAAATAACTTAAGCGTTTTCACATTTCTCGTTTAAAAAACTAATCAATTATTATTTAGAGGATGATAGAGACCAACTTCAAAGTTGGATTTTAATTAATGCCTAGTCTTAGACATGGCAGGACTTGTCGTAATTAAAGCCCTGATTAGAAACATAACCAAATGTAAGTAAATGCCTCTTTTTGAATGGTCACCCCCACCTTTTTGGACTGATGCTGCTGGCTTGACTCTGAGAGTGCACTGAGGCCCGCTAACTAGATCTAGGTGCTAGGGTTTTAACACTGTGCAAGCTACATGTTGAATTGTATACACTCAGTTGACAAGGCCTGATTGACTTACAAGTCCATAGTATATGGTACCCAGCTACATTTTGACTGGTACTACCAAACTGGGTCATGTGAGATATCAAATTAACCATTACATTAAATGTGATCCCATGCTAAGGTCAAAATTAATGTCACTACTAATGGTTGGCCACTTGTAGAAAAGTGACCACTCTGTTCTCCGCCGGTACAGTAGCCTCACAAAGGCACACACACACATAGACAACTTTCTGATCACCTGGTGAGATATGTGAATGACTCCTAGGCTCAGAAACAAAGGCAGTGCCACAGTAGCGAGGTGTCACCTCCACTGCCAGGGGGCCACTCGGAGGGTTAGCCCAGCGATGAGATTTAAAGGGGAAGCCTCATTTGATGGACTGCCTGGTGCAACATCTCTGAGCAGGATGCCTTTTGTTCCTTGCACCTGTATCTTCTGATCCTGGGAGTGCTACCCAGGACCGAACTCATCATACCCAAGGGACACTAGAACCCACCTATTCATTTTGTTCCAACCACGGTGCAGACTGATCAGTAGCCCAGCTTCGGCTGGCCTGCTACATCAACATAGAGTGCTTTGAGGGACCCCATCCTCTGTGGCCAAGTTTGTCCCAATTCACACAGGGTCTGCGGAACACCTACAAAAGAACCCCGTCGACCATACCACAACTGGAGCATCCTTTGAGCATCTTTTTGCCTGCATAACTCAGCATCAAGACCACTCCATTGATGTCTATGGCAGTTATCCTGTAAAGTTTGGACCTTGCCTTAAAAATACTATGGTGCCCATGTAACTGTCCAAAGTATCCTTTTTGGCCCCTAGTCCTCTGTCCTGCCTGAATTTGTCACCCAGCTCGGGCCGGAGTTGCCAACCTAACTTTTATACATTTTTCAAAAGTTAATATGCTTGTTTGCAGTTGATATCAAAGTTATTAATTGCTTTTAGAATTTGTAGCTCCAGAACCCTCTGGTGGATTTTGATGCTTATGGCCTCTAAAAAACCATAAAAATAGAATCTATTTTTATACATTTGTGTCTGGTTTCTTTTGTGTCATGTGTCTTTCTTATTTTGTTGTTTGGTGCTGTTAAATGCTTTACACATTGTTCTTTTGCTAAGCCCTACTGTTCGCAGCCACTGCTACCCATGGTAGTGCGTAACATTGAGTAAATGCACCTAAATGGACCCAAGATGTTATTTGTGAGTGTACTGCACGAAAAGGCCTCCTAGCTATAGCACATAGTACACCCAAATCATCACACCAATTTTTCAGAAAGCTATATTTTACTTATATGAAGCAAGACATTTAACACAGAAATTCCAAGTAAGTGAGGAGTAACAATTGCTTTCTTAAATGGAGCTTGAGGTCCATTATCCTTTGCGTGTGCTTTGGGCACTTGGAGATGACAATCTGGTGTGACGGAACTCTAATTAAGGCATTTGGGAAATCTTATGTCTTTGGGGCACATGTATCAAGTGGATCGATGCAGCCCATTGTTGGAAGTTTTTGGGCCCAGGAACGCTATCAAACTTTAGCTAAATGGCATACCTTTGGGCTATTACGGTGACTTTACAGATTGGATTGATATGCATTTTTGTCAACATCTTAAATGAACTAATGCCAGGAATTGAAACAGGATCTGAATATACAGCGGGAGCGTAAAGAAAAGGTTAGCTGGTTTTGTCAACAATACTGAACTATGTGGAGCACTGAGCTGTATTAATATGCAGACTTTAAAAGATAACTAATTGGTGCACATTTTACGCTGATTTGTAACACCTTTAATCTGCCATAATACATATTGAACAACAACTCCCAGAATACATTGTTACAGATGGAGAATATAAATAGCCTAATTAAGACAAGGAATGCATTCGCCATGAATCACCGAACAAGACAATCTGTTGAAATTCATCGGTAGTGGTGTTTGGTTCTTTAAAATGGATGCAATTCGATATTAAATGTTTGGAAATGCAAGTTCCTTGGTAGTGCAGCCTTCCTTTTTCTTTATATTCATTATGGGAATGGTCAATCCCCACACGCCTGCACCAGCAGTTAAAGGTGTCCTGGCTTTCCTTCCACTTACAAGGATTTCTGTTATATATTTTGGGTTTCCGGACCCCTGCCCGGACCCCCACGGAAGAGCTTCCACATCCCGGATTTTTTTATACACATACATATAATTCAAAGAAAATACTAAAGCCTAAGGATAAGATACAGTTAGGAAAACTGTAGTTATTCGTTTTATATGAACACAACTTCAAACTACAAAAACATTAGAAATTCTAAAGTTATAGTTATAATATCTAATAATTTGCACACCACCTTCAATTTAATATGTCACACACCTCCTTACATAGCCTTGTCACCTCTCTCGCCATGCTACATTAACTATAACTCACATTTCTCCATGCACTGGTTATCCCTTGCTCTATATGTGAGTTTTAGCATGTAAAATGATATCTTAAATGACATCATTTCTGAGAACACAGTGCATGGTAGAGTGGTGAGTTATAGTTAATGTAGTGTGGCGAATGAGGTGACAAGACTGTGCACAAAGGTGCGCAACATATTAAATTGAAGGTGGTGCAGAAATTATAAATGAAGTTATAATTATACCTTTAGAATTTCTAATGTTTACATAGTTTAAGTTGGATTTTTATACAAATAGATAAAGTTTTCTTAACTATAACTTATACGTCATTAAGCTTGACAAACGCCCAAAGTTCTGCCCCATAAAGGGCTGAACCTACAGCTTTTGAATCCTAGATCTGTAAAGCAGCGGCTATTGGTTTGCTAAATGAGCGATGTTCCTTCAAGAGCACACTGGCCAGTTGCATATGCTTTAGAGACATCTTGTTCACATGTAGTTTCCAAAACATTCTATCTGACAACTTAATAACCAAGTACTCAAAGGAGTTGACCCTCAAGCGTTACCCCACTCAAAGTAGGCATCCTCCTGTAAGTTCTATAGGGGTTGATCTCCATGAATTTGGTCTTCGATTGTGTTGAACCCAAGGCCTCGCAGTACGCAAAATTCCTCAAGGCGATTTAATATAGCTGGAGTCCCCACTGGGTTTTTGACACAAGTAAGGTGTCATCTGCAAAGAAGAGAGTCACTATTTTGTCCTTTCAGAGGAATTGGGCAATGTTATTTAAGTAAATGGAAAAAAGGGTTGATGGCAACACGCACCCTTGACTGACTCCCCTATTTGCATTGATTGGATCAGTAAGCTGATCTTGCTCCCCTCAGTGTGCTCTGCCAGAGTTTGCCTGATGGAGGCAAACAATTAAGACTAGGATCTCGTTTGGCATCCCCATGTCATGCAACTCTTAGCAAAGCGTGGCTCTAGGGACCAAGTCGAAAGTTGACTTTAGATCAATGTAAGTAACATAAAGGTGCCCCTTGCCAATTACAACTGTCTTCCAGAACAAGAGGAAAAAACTAAATACCTGATCAATTGTACTGGTCTTTTGTCTGAATCCAGCTTGAACGGGTGTTCAAATGTTATTAATCCAATCATGGATCTTGGACAGGAGAGCATAGCAAAACACTTTCTGGATGGAATCAATAATAGCTAATGGGCCTTTAACTGCTGGGTAAAGACCTATTGTTCTTCCTAAATAAAGGTATAAATTCTGCTCCCTTCCAGGACCCAGGGGTCTGGGCACCCGGGCACCCCCAGCAGTAGCATTGGAGAGTAGCAATATGTACTGTGACCACTTACCCCTTGCATGCAGAATAATATCCCCAGGAATGCCATCTGGGCCTGAAGCTTTAAATCTTAAAATGTAATCAATGGAAGCCTGCAGTTTACCTAAATCAAGTAAGCTAATATTGTCTGACTGGATGAGTACAAGGGCTGTGCACTGGACTGGCTACCATCGCAGTAAAGAAATTGAAATGATGACACTAATGAGATTCCGAAATGTTGTATTCGGGAGAAGAAGCCATCATGGATCCTCCGCTTGCAACTAGGGCCCAAAATGTTTTGGAGTCTTTGCAATCACAAGCTTCCTTAGTTAGCTGTCATCTCATCACTTCCCAGTCCCTCTTTACTCTGTCTGCTTATAAGCTCTTCTGCTCATTTTAATGCAAACTATATATTTGGACTTAATCACCAAGGAAAGTGAACTCTTGCTTGCCTATACTCCTGAACCACTAAGTGGCCTCCTTGTGATTCGTTCTGGAATTCGGCAAGGACACAAACACCAAAAGATGAAGCGGCTCCCCCCAAAAAAAACATTTCATGTGTGACTGGGACCGCCAAAAACCCCTCAACCTCTTCATTCACGGCAGCAAACAATGATGTACCTTCTAACAATTCCTGATTGATAAGTTTAAGTCTGTCTTCCTGCAGGGCCACATGGTGCCACTTTAGCCAATGTTTGTCTTCAGAAGGTAGAACATTCCTAGTATTTGACGTAAGCAGGCATGTTTACAAACTACCCCAATGTGACAACAAGCTGAGGCAGAGAGGATTGTGATTGCTTTCAGAACTGTCCCTAACAACCATGTCATCCACCAAATGTCAGAGCCTCACATCCCATTTATTCTATTAAATGTAAAGTGTCAACTTGTCAGATTTCGTTCTTCCTTTTGCGGCCCTTAGCTCTAACTCAAATGTCAAGGCTTTCACTTGAAGGTCAGCTTGGTACCACTTTTTCATGGGAGCTAGATCTAGCCTAGGAACTGACCATAATTCATCTTCCTCCAATGCTTCACACACATTGCTCATATCGAGAGGTTCGAAGGGGACGTTAAAAATGGTAGAGTCTCTCTCGTCCAGATATTTCTATAGGTTTTGCAAAGTCACAGATTGCTTACTCCCCATTGCCTCTTGCATACATATTAAAAATATCAATTGTAATGCTGGAGAGCCCCCCCCCAAGATGAATTCTCAAAATATCCAAACTTTCAATATTCAACTGATTGACCTTACACCTGAGGGCAGTGTTCACCTATATCAATAAACCCCCACTTGGGCACCTCTGTTTGTTGGGAGTGGTGGGAAGATAGTAACTTAGATACCCAGGCCTAAATACTGACTCGATACTCCATGTTTCCTGCAAGATATAACTATCAAAGACATCCATAAAAACATTCCAATGGGGTGGGAGCAGTTTGGACTTCACCCCGGCCACATTCCACGACACACAGGTAATTTTGGGAGGTGCATTTGGGAAGGTTGGCAAAGAGGGGAAGATGCAGGACTATATGGATCTGCATTACCGGGGAACTATTGTCATCGCCATGGTCCAACATGTCCGCCACTATCAAATCAGAGTGAGACCTCAGCGCTTTGTATCCCCACCACTGATGAAACTATTCCCTGTCTTACAGGCCCTTCCAGGACAAGTCTCTGACCTAGGGGCACTCATGTGGGCAGAAAGATCAGAAATATTTAAAAGACTGACAGCCTGAACGTTCTGACTCTGAAGTCGATTATTCTTGCCCAAGACCAAACCACCACCTCTGTGCGAAGAAGGTCGAAGAGGAAGAGGCCACTAAACTGTCAACTGAATGCCTGTTCACCATGAGAAGTTCAACACAGCCGGTGGATCTTTTGGGGGAATCTGCATCGTCTAGCCCTCAAAACATCACCCCTCATTACCATACTACAACCTCACATGGCACTGTCAGACCTGTCAGCTCTTGGCATGCTTACCCATGTCTTTTTAACTTCTGACCTCCTGTTATGATCCTGCGCTGAACTTCATTTTTGCTGGCCTCAGAACTCTGGGCACTTTAACTCTGATGACTAGTGCTAAAGTGTAAGTGCTATCTGTCTAAATTGGGTTGGTGATTGGTTTTCTACATGATTGGCACATTTGATTTACTAGTAAGTCCTTAGTAAAGTGCACTAGAGGTGCCCAGGGCATGTAATCAATAGTTACTAGCGGGCCTGCAGCACGGATTGTGCTACTCACATGAGTAGCCCTGTAAACATGTCTCCGTGTGTGCAGTTTTAAACTGGCAGTTCCACCTGGCAAGTTCACCCACTTGCCAGGCCGATACCTTCCCTTTTACTACATGCAGGTCACCACTGAGGGAGGCCCAAATCAGCACCATAAGCAGGGTGAAGTGTATTTAAAAGGAAGGACCTGTACTAATGTTTTACATGTCCTGATAGTGAAATGCTGCTATTTATTTCACTATTGCAAGGTCTATCTCTCCTATAGGGTAGCATGGGGATTACCTTGAAATATCTTTTAAGTGCAGTTTCCCATTGGGAGTAGAAAGAGATAGGGAATTTTGGGTCTCTAAACTCAATCAATTTAAAAATGCAACTTTTTGTGAAGTTGGTTTTTAGATTGTAAGTTAAAAAATGCCACTTTTAGAAAGTGGGCATTTTCTTGCTCAACCATTCTGTGCCTCTGCCTGGCTGTGGAATGCGCATCTGGGTCAGACTGACAGTTGCGCTGTTTGTAAACTCACTTTGGACAGCCACACAAAGGGAGCTCTGTTGTGTCCTGCATATCCTGATGGATCTTCCTGGGCTAGAGTGGACAGTGAAGCTGACACTTGCTCCTGAATAGGTCTGTGCCTGTCCTTACACAAAGCAGTCCCCAGCCCCCTTGAGTGTGTCTGGGGCCAGGACAGGGAGAGGCATGGTCTTGTGCACTACAGAGACTTTTTTATGAAGTTTGCCTACTTCAAAGGCATAAATGACTATAGGTATTGGAATGCTGACCCCACAACTTCAGAACACTTCAAAAATACTTTCAACAATGGGGAACACCAGACATAGATCTGTTCGCCACCAGCGAAAAGGTAAAATGCCAAAACTCCGCATCCAGGCACCCACATCCCCTATCCAAGGGCAATGCTCTATGGATCAATTGGTCAGGGATATTTGCTTACGCTTTTCCCCCTCTCCCACTCATTCCATTTCTAGTCAACAAATTGCATCAAAACACACTCAATATGATACTCATAGCACCAACGTGGGCACGTCAACCGTGGTACACAACACTGTTAGACATGTCAGTAGTACCACACTCCAAACTCCCAAACAGACCAGACCTGTTGACACAAAACAAAGGGCAGAACAGGCACCCAAATCCCAACACACTCAATCTGGCGATTTGGCTCCTGAGGTCTTAGAATTTGGGTATTTACAACTACCATCAGAATGTATGGAAGTGATTAAGCAAGCAAGAAAACCCACTACTAGACAGTTCTATGCTAATAAATGGAAAAGATTTGTATATTACTGTCAATCTAAACAGGTTGCCCCTCTTACAGCATCAATACAAGATATCGTATGCTATTTTACTTCATTTACAAAAATCTAATTTAGCATTCTCTTCCATAAAAATACATCTTACTGCAATTTCCGCATATTTGCAAAATGTACAGCACAGCTCCCTATTTAGAGTTCCTGTATCAAAGCTTTCTTGGAAGGCTTAAAATGCATCATTCCACCCAGAACACCTCCAGTCCCTTCATGGAATTTAAACATAGTGCTTACACGACTTATGGGCCCACCATTTGAACCTATGCACTCATGTCAAATGCAATTCTTAACATGGAAGGTTGCCTTCCTACTCGCAATTACATAATTGCGAAATTCAACTTTCACTATTGAAGAACCGTTCATATAAGTACACAGACATAAAGTCGTACTACGAACTAACCCTAAATTTCTTCCTAAAGTAGTATCACCTTTTCAGATCATTCAAACAGTGGAACTACCAGTCTTCTTCCCACAGCCAGATTCTGTGGCAGAAAGAGCTCTACATACATTAGACATTAAAAGAGCACTAATGTAGTATATAGATAGAACAAAACCATTCAGAAAAAACTAAACAGCTATTTGTAGCTTTTCAAAAACCCCATACTGATAGCCCCATTTCAAATCAAGGTTTAGTAAGATGGATAGTAAGATGCATCCAAACATGCTACGTTAAAGCCAAAAGACAACTCTTAGTTATTCCTAAAGCACATTCCACAAGGAAGAAAGGTGCTACAATGGCCGTTTTAGGAAACATACCAATGGCTGAAATATGTAATGCAGCTACCTGGTCAACACCACATACATTTACTAAACACTATTGTGTAGATGTTTTAGCAACACAGCAAACCACAGTAGGTCAAGCTGTACTTAGAAGATTATTTCAAACAACTTCATCTCCTACAGGCTAACCACCACTTTTATGGGAGGACTAACTGCTTTGTAGTCTATGCACAGCATGTGTATCTGCAGCTACACATGCCATCGAACGGAAAATATCACTTACCCAGTGTACATCTGTTCGTGGCATGTTCCGCTGCAGATTCACATGCACCCACCCACCTTCCTGGCAGCCTGTAGTCGTTTGTTAACAACATTGGTGCATATGAAGATATATATATATATATATACAGTATATATATATATATATATATATATATATATATATATATATATATATTTTTTTAACATTCCATTAGCATGGACATCTCTTTTCTTTATACTCTACCACTCCTACCTTACCCTCTGCGGGAAAACAATCTAACATGGAGTCGATGCCCATGCACAATGGAGCCTAAGTGGAGGAGTCACTCAATCCTATGACTCGAAAACACTTTTTCAATGAAAAAAAACTTGTAAACCTCCGAGCCCAACACTAGATGGCAGAAGTATATGCACGGCATGTTAATCTGCACTGGAACATGCCACAAACAGATGCACACTGGGTAAGTGACATTTTCCATATATATATATATATATATATATATATATACTGTATATATATATATACTGTATATATATATATATGTATGTTATTCTATGCTTAACATGTTCATAGGTCATTGCATAGCTCCTAAATAAGTTGTTATGTTATATACTTATGAATCCCTGCTCTCATTTTACATCACACTTTGGGGCATATTTATACTCCGTTTGCGCCGGAATTGCGTAGTTTTTTTTTACGCAATTCTGACGCAAAACTAACTCCATATTTATACTTTGGCGTTAGACGCGTCTAGCGCCAAAGTCCATGGAGTTTGCGTCATTTTTTAGCGTGGACACCTACTTTGCGTTAATGATATGCAAGGTAGGCGTTCACGTCTAAAAAATTGACTCCGAGGCATGTGCGCCGTATTTACACTCCCGGGCAAAATTCACGCCCGGAAGTGGGCGGGTCAAAAAAAATGACGTACGGCCGCTTTTGCGCCGTTTTTTAGCACCTGGAAAAGGCAGGCGTTAAGGGACCTGTGGGCTCTGAAGGAGCCCAGAGGTGCCCTCCCATGCGCCCAGGGACACCCCCTGTCACACTTGCCCACCCCAGGAGGACACCCAAGGCTGGAGGGACCCATCCCAGGGACATTAAGGTAAGTTCAGGTAAGTCATTTTTTTTTTTTTTGTGGCATAGGGGGGCCTGATTTGTGCCCCCCTACATGCCACTATGCCCAATGACCATGCCCAGGGGATAGAAGGGGGCATGAATCCTGTCTTTGCTAAGACAGGATTCATTTCTATGGGGGTTGGGAGTCGAAAAAAAATGGCGCAAATCGGGTTGAGGCGAAAAATTTGCCTCAACCTGACTTGCCCCATTTTTTGACGCCCAAGCCCCATATCCCCCTACGCCGGCGCTGCCTGGTGTACGTCGTTTTTTTCCACGCACACCAGGCAGCGCCGGGGGCTAACGCCGGCTAACGTCATTGATTAAATACGGCGCCCGCATGGTGCTTCAGAATGGCGTTAGCCGGCGCTAATTTTTTTGACGCAAAACTGCGTTAGCGCAGTTTTGAGTCAAAAAGTATAAATATGGCCCTTTGTCTACCCATCACCATATGTCATGTCTCTATCAATCTATCCGCCATTCCCACTCTGACTCATCCAAAATCCATTCTATGACTTTCATCTCCTAAATAACCCTGCCTGAGCTCTTCCCTCCTCTTCCACATCTAACTCATCCAAACCCTCGCCTTACTTCCATGATCTTCCAAACAACCCTACTAAATTCTCCCTCATTTATCTCACCTGTAACTCATACAAAACCCCTCCTGCCACTATGATCTTCCTAACCCTTTCCACAGACTCTTCCCTCTTCCATCCCCCCTTTACTCATCCCAAGCCTAAATCCTTAAACAATAAACTCCCAAATAACACTTCTGGATTCTTCCCTCCTCCACCCCTCCATTACCCCAGTCAGTCCAACTAACACTCACATATCTGCAGCTCAAACTAACTCATAATAATACTAAAACTGTACTCCTATTTCCCTGTACTAATCTACCACTAATTCCTTGTGGGAATATTCTATGCTTAACATGTTCATAGGTCATTGCATAGCTCCTAAATAAGTTGTTATGTTATATACTTACAGGGAGTGCAGAATTATTAGGCAAGTTGTATTTTTGAGGATTAATTTTATTATTGAACAACAACCATGTTCTCAATGAACCCAAAAAACTCATTAATATCAAAGCTGAATATTTTTGGAAGTAGTTTTTAGTTTGTTTTTAGTTTTAGCTATGTTAGGGGGATATCTGTGTGTGCAGGTGACTATTACTGTGCATAATTATTAGGCAACTTAACAAAAAAAAAATATATACCCATTTCAATTATTTATTATTACCAGTGAAACCAATATAACATCTCAACATTCACAAATATACATTTCTGACATTCAAAAACAAAACAAAAACAAATCAGTGACCAATATAGCCACCTTTCTTTGCAAGGACACTCAAAAGCCTGCCATCCATGGATTCTGTCAGTGTTTTGATCTGTTCACCATCAACATTGCGTGCAGCAGCAACCACAGCCTCCCAGACACTGTTCAGAGAGGTGTACTGTTTTCCCTCCTTGTAAATCTCACATTTGATGATGGACCACAGGTTCTCAATGGGGTTCAGATCAGGTGAACAAGGAGGCCATGTCATTAGATTTCCTTCTTTTATACCCTTTCTTGCCAGCCACGCTGTGGAGTACTTGGACGCGTGTGATGGAGCATTGCCCTGCATGAAAATCATGTTTTTCTTGAAGGATGCAGACTTCTTCCTGTACCACTGCTTGAGGAAGGTGTCTTCCAGGAACTGGCAGTAGGACTGGGAGTTGAGCTTGACTCCATCCTCAACCCGAAAAGGCCCCACAAGCTGATCTGTGATGATACCAGCCCAAACCAGTACTCCACCTCCACCTTGCTGGCGTCTGAGTCGGACTGGAGCTCTCTGCCCTTTACCAATCCAGCCACGGGCCCATCCATCTGGCCCATCAAGACTCACTCTCATTTCATCAGTCCATAAAACCTTAGAAAAATCAGTCTTGAGATATTTCTTGACCCAGTCTTGACGTTTCAGCTTGTGTGTCTTGTTCAGTGGTGGTCGTCTTTCAGCCTTTCTTACCTTGGCCATGTCTCTGAGTATTGCACACTTTGTGCTTTTGGGCACTCCAGTGATGTTGCAGCTCTGAAATATGGCCAAACTGGTGGCAAGTGGCATCGTGACAGCTGCACGCTTGACTTTTCTCAGTTCATGGGCAGTTATTTTGCGTCTTGGTTTTTCCACACGCTTCTTGCGACCCTGTTGACTATTTTGAATGAAACGCTTGATTGTTCGATGATCACGCTTCAGAAGCTTTGCAATTTTAAGAGTGCTGCATCCCTCTGCAAGATATCTCACTATTTTTGACTTTTCTGAGCCTGTCAAGTCCTTCTTTTGACCCATTTTGCCAAAGGAAAGGAAGTTGCCTAATAATTATGCACACCTGATATAGGGTGTTGATGTCATTAGACCACACCCCTTCTCATTACAGAGATGCACATCACCTAATATGCTTAATTGGTAGTAGGCTTTCGAGCCTATACAGCTTGGAGTAAGACAACATGCATTAAGAGGATGATGTGGTCAAAATACTCATTTGCCTAATAATTCTGCACTCCCTGTATGAATTCCTGCTCTCATTTTACATCACACTTTGTCTACCCATCACCATATGTCATGTCTCTATCAATCTATCCGCCATTCCCACTCTGACTCATCCCAAATCCATTCTATGACTTTCATCTCCTAAATAACCCTGCCTGAGCTCTTCCCTCCTCTTCCACATCTAACTCATCCAAACCCTCGCCTTACTTCCATGATCTCCCAAACAACCCTACTAAATTCTCCCTCATTTATCTCACCTGTAACTCATCCAAAAATGTGCCCACCATGCGTGAGTACAACGTCTATAGAGAAATGCACTGGTGCCTAAACACGTTTTGGGACTCTAATTTCGTCTTTGCAGTCCCTTGACAAGTCACAGCAAAACTTTCCATCATCCGCCAATGTAGAAAAATCAGTAGGTCTGGGAATGTTCCTGGAGATTTGTCAAATGGGGGCAAAGTTAATGACGACAAAAATCCAAGGAATTCTTATACATAGAAATCCTAACTATGACTAGAGAGTAACTACAGCCACTCTGTAATATACATAAAGATATATATGTGGGAGCTTTACTTACCTTGCTTATACTTACCATGTGTGGTAAAGGCAAGCAAGCTAATTGCATGCATTTCAAAGACATACGACGTCCATGCACAAATGGCTTTTGGACATAATGAAGTTGCCATCCGCAACTTAGCCATCGCAATGAGTCCAATGAGCCAAAGGACCAAAAGGCATCTTCTCAATTGGCACATTGCTTATGGCCACTTGTAGGTTGCTCATGGAGTTACGCAGTCACACCACAATGTGTGTCTTCACTCACTCAGACCACTTTGACAGTTACTATTATCTACCCACCAATATTAACAATGTATTTGAAGATGGCAGATGTGATTCTGATTGGCAAATTAAGAGTTGTATTATTTTTATCAATATCAATTTGGCTAATCATGATTTTTGACAGTTAATTTCTATTATTATAATGATCATCTGTACTGTAGTCATCATGGATGAATCTTTGATGGGACTTTTGGGTATGACACCTGTCTGTTGTATTAGACTCCTTGGTCAAATTGCCCTACATGGCTCCTGTTTGGGCAGTTGATGCTCAGGGAAAATTAGAACATTTTTTGCTCCACTTTCGAGAACCAGCAAAGGCGCTCTTGTGTGACCGACTTTGAGTATTTTACCAGTGCTTAAACTGCTATTCCCTGGCCACTGCTGATTTTTTTTCATTTGGTAATGTGTCCAGTTGTCCAATTTCCCTCTTCAGTTTGCATACTTGTACAACTGATGCATTGTCAATTGCACATGCTCAAAAACCACAAGAGTGTTTGCTAATCATGGACATTTTGCTCATTTGCGAATTCCCCGTTGTTTAGCTTTAGTTTGTGCACTACAGAAGGGGAAGCTAGCAGCAGAAGGCCAATTTTCAATAAATAGTGATACACTGATCTCCTCCCTTTGCGCAACACAGCACAGCAACTTTGGTTGGTGTCTTTTGTAAAAAACGAATAAATCTGCCCCTTGGTGTATACCTTTGCATCACAACCGTTACTTAAATTTGACTTTTAAAGTGACATGCTCCCATTCTCAAAGTTGTAGTTTTTCTCCTCTTGAGCTAGAAGATGAGGAGCAAAGATGATAGAAACGAGTTCAAGAGAGGAGGTGTGAGAAAGAGAGGGTGGTTTTGAGGCAGAGAATTCTAGGTTCTAGGCTGTAAACCGCAGTCATATTCCTAGTAACAGCAACAATTATGGCATCAATGACAGAAAGGGTATTAAAGAAAAATGTGACTTTACCTGGACTGATACAAATATCTGCACTGAACTAACTAAAATGTGTCAGTTTGAAACCACTGTGCCAAAACCTTATTTACATTTTAAACTTTATTTACATTTTTTGCAGGTTCCAATCCATGGAAACTTAACCATGTCTTGTTTGTGAAGTGAGAAGAAGAGACTTCTGACATTTCCTTAACATGCCCCCAGGATCTCTTCTAGAATAGTGTTCTCAAAGCAGAGGCACCAGATCCTTTCACTGAATATTCTGAATGAGCACTACCTTCTACCTCACCCCAGTCCTCAAATATCCACTTGCAGCAAAACCCTAATGCTAGTCAGCCCACAGTGATCTAACGAAAATTAGTGAGTTTGCAAAATTTCACTTAGGCAGGTCTCCTACTTGAGACGACAAAGAATCCCAGGAGAGACATGTCACACAAAATATTGTGGCCCGGTGCCGAATGTGGTGAGGACCTTCTGCGGCTTCCGCATTTCACGTATACCCATAGGCCTTCGGTTGATTGGGCCGTGGCTTAACGGCGGGGAACCCCTGCGACTCGGGCTGCAGGAGCAGCGTGGACCTATGTTACATCCTGAACAAACTCACAGCTGGGACTAGTTTTGCCTTTCTCTTCGTCCTAGAGGAGTGAGTGGCTTCCCTTTGACCTAAAACTGTCTTCCCTACCTTTTCTCAGACACCCTAACCAACTCTTTTCCAAACCAGGGATGATTGTTCATTTCAGAGGATAAACAACCTTTTTAAGCCTCATGGGGAGGAGGAGTTGGAATGACCCCCGCCTTTTCTGTACACACGCATTTGTTATTAAAGCGTGGGACAGGCCGCCGAAGTAAAAAAAAAAACAGTAGCTATTCCCCAAACAAGTTATTCAACAGATGGAACGTGTTATCGGATGCTTGAGGGAGGATAATTACAGTGTTTGCAGATCAGGAGCACATGTAACAAAAAGGTCTACTGCTACCTCTCCAGGTTCCGCAACATGTGGGACTTGGTCGCTGATAAAATGCGAGATAAATGCTGTGCACAGGAAGCTCGTAATGTGTACTGTAGAATTAACCTTTGCAGTAAGTGCATACTTTCCGAGCGTTTCCCATTCTGATGTCAGGGGATAATTACAGATCTGTCCATGAAGGAGCGCGCGGCCCGCCCTTTCAACAGCACTAGGCAGGGCCCGGTCCTACAGATGTATGTAGGAGTCACAACAGGTGACCTGTCTATTCTATTGGCCGGCTGCTGTGGCGCTTACCCAATAACATTTCGCATACGAAATGAGTCACAACTAAGAATTCTAAGAAAAACAATTGAAATGTAGTCAGATGCCATTTGCAGAGTCCCTTGCCTCCTCCTATCACGCAACACCAAGCCACAAATTATAAACACGTTTGTTTGCAGCTAATGTGAAGAGAGATTAGTTTACTACATTTAAGCTAACAACATGTGCGAGTGGTTAAGTCTACGACTACATTCAAACATAGACCTTAAAGTTTCTCTTGTGTAGTTGGCAAATAATCATGTAAATAATGTAGATCAGTGGTTCCCGACCTTTTGATTTCTGTGGACCCCCACTTTAACATTCATGGAACCCAGGGACCCCCACTGAATCATCATTGGAATCCGGGTATGGATTCCCCACCTGAGTCATTACTGGAAGCTGGGAACCTAATTTGTCAGTATTTGTTAATATTTTTTCATTTTTTACGCTCTCGCGGACCCCCTGAGAAGGCTTTGCGGACCCCCAGGGGTCCCCGGACCACAGGTTGGGAACCACTAATGTAGATATTTCAATCCTGTGTGAAAACGGGCTTAACAAACAGCAGAAAATCAATGTAAATTGTGATGCGAAAATAATACCAATGTCAGCGATACAGGTTTGGCCCTACCTAGTGTGGTAACTCATCTTAAGGAAAAATCCAGCTGATTACCTGTGAATGGCTGGATCACTGTATGGGATCTTAGGGCCAGATGTACCAAAGGATTTTACCCATTCTGTGTCTATGGGAAAAAGTTTTCGTACATATGGCCCTTAATGTACAATGCATGATGTTCACAAACAATTTGTATAGGTTAATGGATAACTTTCAGGTGGTGGTTGCTGTATTCACGTGTTAAATTGGTACCAATGAGGTGGGACCTTTATCTAGACAGTAATAACGTTTGTTAAAATAACAGCATAGTGAAATAAGACTACCATGTAATGTTTCACATTCTACCCCATAATTTGCCATTTTATGGTACACAATTTGGCCAACATTGCAACATAATTTATTTCTAAATGGCCTTATAATTCTAGCGAGACTGCTTTTTATTGTTCCCTGCCTGTCAAGATGTCTGAACCATCAAAATGTAGTTGTCGGTTGGCCTACAATGACCCTGGAGTTAGTTGTCAAGCACCTTTGATCAATGGGTCATTGATATGATCATGAGAAGGCCTCTTACTACCACCTCAAAACCTTGTCTAGATTGTTTCTATATTAATTTCGTCAGTAATGAATAACACATTTGTAGGGGACTCCACAACAGTTTGTGCCACTGTAAGTTCATGATGGCATGTCTAAAGTTCTTCTGTGATTGCCATCTCTCACTGCTGTGGTTATCTGTAAGAGATGGTCCTTCACAGGATACAAAACCTTATGACAGGCTGCAAAACTTGAAATTGAGAGAAACAATTCAGTATTACAATGCTGTCTGTGCTATCCCACTTTCTGAGATGTAGAACCAGGAATGCAGCTGCATGAGATGTCAATATTTACCCAGTGGGGTATTACCACACATAATTAAAGGTAATTCATAATGATGTCTTAAGAGATGTGTTCTAACTGTACATGTGGTGGGTCTTTCCTAACCTGTTTGTCTAACATTCTTTGCTAGTTTGGTGTCAGGCGCATACTGTAGCCCAACGATTAAGGCTTAGACCATGGTGTTTCATTCAATTATTCCTTTTTTTATGGCCTGGTTGGTCTTGGTATAAATGCATTCTTAGCCCAGTCCATCACTCTTAGGAATTGTGGGCAATCTCTGACTTCTGACTCATACGCTCATGTATTAACTTACTTATTAATTGCAGGGCTACTTGAAATAATTTGCAAAATGGCCTCTAACAAAATGTCATCCCAATGCCCTCGCTATAAAAAGCACAGTGGATCAGTAACGGGATTAAGAATCTGGTGGCAAGTGTCAGATGCAATCAGCCTGGTGCCAGTTTCCAGAATAATTTCTGATAAACTTGGTGCAATATTACATGTATACATATATGTATGCATATGTATTTATGTATACATGCATGTATTTATGTATGTATAATGGTATTTCTAAGGCACAAATCTAGCCAAATAGTAGGGGATCACTGTACATTATTAAAGACAAGCATAAAGGTAAAAAGTAGAAAGAAATGGAGCTGGGCTGAGGATGGTTAATGCATTTTGAAGCAGTATTCTATAAAGAAGTGAGTCTTCAACTCTTTCCTAAATGGGTGCAGCGTTGGAGCAGTCCAGAAGGATAAGGGGTTCGAGGCTGCCCTTGTTTTTTGGCAATGTGTCTCTTGTAGGGGAGGTTGGTGTCAATAGTGAATCCAACTGGCATGGCATTTAGTGCAAATTGGGGTTCGAAGACATCAAGGTTCATGTAATTGACCCAGATTTGCATTATATTGTGTTTATTGTTCTTGGCAAATAACAGGAGTTCTGTCATGATTCAGCTTCTTGTAGGCACTGGGCATCCAGGTTTGGATGATATGCAGCACCTGTTTGAGCTGTTGGTTGTCTGAAGGTGAGGAGACTTTCAAGTACAGTTCTGTATTTTTGGCTTATTGGTGATTCATGCTTCTGTTTTCTGTCAGTAATGCACCAAGCAGTTACATGTATAGGTTGAAGAGGCAAGGAGACAGTATGTAGCCATACATTTATTATGAAATCTGGTGAAAGTTTACATGTACCTTTATTGGGAGCTTTGTGCTAGGTTACATGCACATTTAATATGCAGTCTGATGCAACATGACATGCTCATTTAATGGGATGGTTTGTGCTAGCTTTGAAATTCATTTAATGTGATTTCTGGTGTAGCATTACATGTACACTTATGATAAAATCTAGTGCTGCTTTACATACATTTAAGGTGAAGGTCTGTGCTAGGTCATATGCACGTTTAATTTGAAGTCTTGTGCAACATCACATTTACATTTAATAAGAAATCTGGTGACACAGAATATGGGCTTTACATTGGAAATCCATTGCGAAATTGCACGCACATTTAGTGCAATGTCTGGGACGATACTACATATACAGTTAATGTGAAGTTTGGGCCCACCTTTCATGCTTTCATGTGCATTTAATGTAAAGTCTGGTGCAACAAAAATGTACATTTTATATGAATTGATGTCACATTACATACACATTTAATGTGAAGTAAAGTGGAGATACCCTTTGTGCACATTTAATGTGAAGACTGGTCCCTCCTTTTCTGCACATTTAATGTGACGTCTTGTGCCAGTGTTCATGCTCGTTTAATATAAAGTTTCATTCAACATTGTGTTAGGTGTGCCATATCAAAGCGTAGGCCAAGTGCATTCATGTTGCCAATGATACAGCTAGAAATCTGTTGACGGCAAGTATACAATTATTGGCACTGAAACTTACTTTTGCACAGCCCAGCCTCATTCTACTCATATATTCCACTAAAGGAATAAAAACACCCTCTAAACACCAGGTATTGTATAGGTTATGATTTTTGTAACAATTTGCTCCATTTAGTTTAAATTTTCTGGGATTTGCATTAGTTCATTTGCAGTATCAACCATGGTTGAGCTTGAAACCAGTAGCAAATTTACGAACAGCTCTGAAGTCAGTTAGAACTGGTCCTAACTCATGGACCCATTCAACCAATCAGAATTGGGCAATGTGGTGGGACCATTATGTTTTGTTGATGATGGTGATTCAAAAGAAACAGTGCGTCTGTGACTGCCTGTAAATCACAAAGGACAGACATGTTCATATTTATCAAAGGGTTGCATCACATTTGCACCACACAACGGGGCGCAAAAGTGACACAACCTTTAAGTTTGATTTATCAAGCCACGAAACGCCACCTTACGTTGCCCTGAGTGGCTTGATAAATCCAGAGTAACGCAATGCTACTCAAATCGCTGCATTGTGTCACTATGCCCCAGGGCGGTATTCCATGGGTCATGGATGGATATTTCCATGCAACACCCATGGACTTCAATGCATTTCCAGATTTACCATAAGTGGTAGACCTGTGAATGCACCAAAACTGTTACTTCTCCTCAGGTGAGGCGTAACAAGGAGTAATATGTTTATTTTTCCTCGATATTTCCTCACACGGAATGAGGAAAATGCCTTAGGGGATTGTTTTTTATGAAGGAAGGTGTCCCTTCCTGAACAAAAACAATCCTGCTTACAACGCAGGAACCCTTGCACCCTGGTGCAAGGGAACCTATGCTTGAGCTAGGCAACACATTGTGCGCCGGCGAAGGGAAAATCCAGGAATGCGCCAAACAATGTTAAATATGGCACATTCCTGCTCTTTCCTGTTGTGCAGTGTAGCACAGGAAGGTAACTTGCTGTGCTGCGTGACTTTTCCATTAATCTTTCCCTCATATTTTGGTGGTCTCTGGGCTGCCACAAAATTACAGCTTGGAAGTCGCCTCATTTTGTTGCAGGCACAAGGTCGATCTGGATCTCTTGAAAAATGCAGATTTGCACCCTGATCCACATCTGCTTGTCTTACAAAATTGCCCAGCTTTGCTGAAGACCCACCCAGGGCTTTAAGTGGGCTGGGTCCTGTCGGTGTCCAGCAATGGCAGTTCTAAAAAGCAGGTGCTGAGATGGGTCCCTATCGGGCTCTCCATTTTTGCCATCACCATCAGGGTGCAAACAAATCTTAACTCAGCAGTAGTACTACCCTTCACTACCTTTGATGTAACTTCAAAGAGATTTGTTTCAGTTCTTTCACAGTCTCATTTCAGAACGGAAGCATTTTAAATATTTTTTAAACAGAAGCTGTTGTTTATTTATTTAATGCAACTTACAACCATTGACAAAGCCAATAGCCCTGGTTTTCTGTAGATGTAATGTTACTTGTTGTATTAAATATCTGGATGCAGCGACAGAAAGAAGCAGCAAAATACCAGTCGGTCGGCACACTATACTAAGCACAGGTTTTTAGCTCACGTGTTTTTAAGCCACACCCTAAATTACATTGGCCTCGCCCCTTTGAGAGACCTTCCCATTTTTTTCACCCCACTTAAAGCCCTGGAGCCACCTCCCAAGATATCAGATCTCAGAACAGTAATAGATTTTTTTTTGCCCCTTCGCAAGAATCAGACCTGATGGCGAATGCTTTTATGGCACTGGGAATGTGCCACTGTAACCACAATCACCGGGGTTTCTGTGAATATGGTTACATTATATATCATTTGCACACTTATTGTACAAGTTTTGTAACTAATTTCAGTGTTTTCAATAGGATCAGAGGTTGAATGCTGTAGTTTTCATCTTTATTTGCAAAACGTATATGGAAAAGTTTGCTAGTTTTAGTTCGGCAAGGCAAATGTGTTCAGGAATTTGAGTTCGAAGCTAAGTGTCATTAGCATGGAAAAGTTTGCTAGTTTTGATTTGGCAAGGAAAATGTGTTCAGGAATTTGAGTTCTAAGCTAGGTGTCATTAGCATGGTGCAGCGTAATGTGTCATCATTCATGTTACCTGTTTCCATTACACCTCTCTGCAGGGCCAGTGCTACAATAAGACCACTGTAGGCAGCTGCTTTACAGTATCATCACAAGAGGGCGCCAGATTGGAACAAATATGCAAGAAATGGCCTTGTTGGTTCATTTGCAGCTTTCAATGTGACAGCAGTTAATGGATCAATAAACATTTGTTTCTATACATAGTGCCTTCACTTTGATTACAAAATAATAATATTGGGGTCTATATTTTTCCCATGAAAGACATTCAAAGACATACTTGCTGAATATAAGGTGTAAAGTGTGCTGCATTTTGAATTACAGACACATTTCCACACCATCTCTTTCAGGAAAATATCACTGTTTTGCTTACTTAAGTTTTTGGCCAGTTGAAACAGAGAGATTGCTTGACTCAATTTAGAAACATTTAGGGCCTCATTATGAGTCTGGTGGTCCAAGGCCCACCAGATTCGTGGTGGTGGTAAGACCGCCCCACTGCAGGCGGTCCGACCTCCACATTATGACACTGGCGTTCGGACTGCCATGCCAACCAGGAGCATAGTTCTCGAGGGGCTGAAGGCAGTCAGAGTCATGGTCAGCCACAGCAGTGCTCAGTTCAGTGCCGCCGCACTTATCACAAGTTCAATACCCGCCAGCCTTGTAATGGTGGGGACACAGTGCAGGGGGATACAGGGAGGCCCTACACTGCCCATGCTCATTGAGGGGCAGTGCAGGGCCCCCCTGTCCAGCACCCTCGGAATACGCACTGTCTGCTTTGAAAACAGTGCTCATTCCAAGGGTGCTGGTGTGCTATGATATTGGTCTCGGCTCCATTGAGGGAGCTGAGATCAATACTGCAGCACTGTTCCCGCTGGCCTAACCACCTGAAACGTCATAAGACGATGTTCCGACGTTCCCACCAGTCAGCCCATTGGGTACATCGTGATACGGCAGGGGCTGAGGAAGACAGGTTGAAGGCTGCCTCATCGCCGCAAGTTTGGTAGTCGACTCGTCCGACCCCCAAACACATAATGAGCCCCTTATTCTTTCTCCTTCGAAAGGAAGCTTCTCCATGTTCAGGCTTAAGGTGCAATACATTTAGGCCTAAAGTGCAATAAGTTTATCACAACTAAATCATCCTGGGAAATTTAGGGTGAGTCAATGCCATCATTTAATTCCCTATAAAATCATATACTCTGGTTCATATTGAAACTGACTTATTAATTTTATATCAGGGCCAGAAAGGCCTTTTAGTCCACTGGCCATTTTCACTGGGGCAGGAGCCATTTTAGGCCAGTTTAGAAAGCCATGGACCAATCCTGTTGGTCCAATCACGTTTCTGACTCCCTGAAGCCATGAGGAGGCTTCAAGGCAGATAGAGAAAGAGAGGGAAGGAGGAGGAATGTAGAGATAGAGTAATCAGAGAAGAAGATAGCGATGAGAGGAGAGAGAGAATGAAAAGAGAGAGTTGAAGGGAGTGGGGCTGGTTGAAAGTTTTTGCCAGTGCTGCTTCTGGTTCCTAGTCCAGGTCTGTACTCTCTCCAAGACTTATGTTATTTTAATATGTTGGGTTGGCTTCAACATCTTGTAGAGATCTGGGATTTCTTCGACAGGCTTACAACTCTAAAAACCTTTCTTGTATGACAGGATTTGGGCTTCTACGAGGCTATCTGTACGCTAGCTCCTTAAACTCACTCATTCTTCAGTTTCTTACAGCACCTTCTGGGTGTCATCGGGTACAATCAGATGAAAAGTCAATAATACTGTGTTACCTCATTGCTTCTAAAACTTTAGATGTGCTGGCAGTTCGACAGGTCAATGTTTACCTCTTAGTCCACTTCTGAACCAGCAGGAATTGTGGTCTCAAAAACATAACACCTCTCTCAAGATAAACCATAGAGGGGTCAGATAATCTGTAAACTTCAGATTTATCTACTAACACAAAGGCGTCATCAGGGTTATACCAGAAATGCAGCTTCTATCCCCTGACCTCTCTCTGAACACCTCTCTGACTTCAACTCCAATGACTAACTGACAAAACATTTTTACTCATTGCGTGCATTAGACAATCTATTGCCAGGATCAATAAAAAATAAATTAATATCCCAACCATAAAAAAGAAGCACTGGAAGCAACTTTGGATGGAGTATAAAAACTAGTTCGTTTTTAAAAATGTTGTTCTTAGGTATTTTGTGTAGACCAGCTGAGAGTTCTTCAAAGAACTCTGTTGGCAAAGAGTTCCAAATCTTTGTGGCTATCACAGCAAATCTTCAGTCGCCCTTCTATCAGGGATAAACATCTTGAGTGAAGACTGAAACTACATGAATAACTGATAATGCCTGCCCTAGATAAACTGGGAAGGTGCCATTTGCGCACTTGAAAATCAGAAATATAGCTTTAAAGGCGGCATTGCACAATGAGTTTGGAATTTCTGAAATACGGCCCTTTAAGTTAAGAACAAGTCTAGCCACCAAATTTTCCATATATTGGAGCCATGTTGCTTGATCCCTTTGAGACCCCATTCAATAAAGGGTTCTGATAATCCTAGTTGGAATTAATTAGTGAAGCAGAAATACTTTTCTTTCATGATATGCCTTATCATAATTTCTTGTCACTGTAAGGCAGTGTCGTGTTAAAACAGTTGAAAACCAAAAACATCCGACTGGACGTCCAAATGTGGGCCTTAGAATTGAGTTGCACATAGCATATGATGCCCACGTTCTTTGCACTTTCAGCAAAGGGTGTTGGAATCTCATAGAACTCTGGAAATTGTGGCAGTTAACTTTTGGCTTCAAACCACAAGTAAGCACATCAGCTTTTGCTGCACACAGCTTGAAACATTGGGTTTCATCCAACAGGTGTCTTTTTCTCGGTCTTTGGTTGGGAATTATTTGTAGTCTTTGAATTGTTGTCCTTATAGACGCTGCAGACACATCACTATTCATAAGAGACACACAAGCACATTGGCGTTAACCATTCCTAGTTGAGCCTACATTTTATTTCCATGTGTGCAATACTTGGAGAACATACACTTTTTTAAAGTTTTAGTATTTTACGTAAAAAATCTTCATTTTTGACTGACTCCTTCTGCAATTATGGTAGTTGCAGCTTCAACAACTCCTCTGTTGCTTCTCCAGCTCATGAATTTCCTAATTAGAGCTGTATATTTTTCCACAACTGAATTGTGGACCCTAATCTCACAGCATGTTTCTACATCTGGCCTGTTTTAGCAAGCACATTCTTGAAAACAACTGCATAATCATAAAATTTCACAATTTAAAGTGGATTTTTCTCTTGCCAGTACATTCTTCTTTACTGTCACGTATATTAGCATGCCTAAAGTGAACACTAGTACATATGCACATTCCGTTAATTTTTTTATACTTATGTGATCTTTAACAAGCCAAAGCTTTGTGTTCGTGATTGTCCAATGAAGTGTTCTACTTGTTTTTTGTAGGGACGATTTTTACAAGAGAGGATCAAAGTAGACACAGAGGACTATATAGAAATGTATGGCTGATAGCTACCACCCTTCCCCGCTAATTTACTGGAGCTCTTTTGTTGTAGTTGTCTTGTTCTTGAAGGAAGCGATGTGTAAGGATCTTGTGCTCACAGGGGCAGCGGAAGCTGTATAATGTCTCCTAACCTCTTTGAGGGCAGAGGGGGAGCTGTATGGCTGGTATGACCTGTCCCTCAAGACATAGGCTGGGGGGGGGGGTGGGGGGTCAATACATCACTGCCAACTCCTTGCTTTGCTGCCACCACCAGGGCGTGCATAGGTCAGACTACCAGAATATCTGGATAGCTTTGAAGGCTCCACAGCCTTTCCATATTCTTCAAGTCTGAGATGGAGGGGAAGGGAGTTAAGCGGGTAAAGCTTTTAAGTGTTAGTTTGTGTGTTCTAACCAAATAAAATAGGTAGGACGTGGGTCCTGGATAGTTAACATTACTTATCCAGTAGGCTGGTGGTACCGGAGGAATTTGGATAGTTGAATAGGGAAGCTTGACCAATGCATAATGTCCCTAATTGAAGAAAACACAATACACTCCTGGCTCCAACATAGCAAAGCATAAAAAACATATAATCACAGAGCATATCATAACATAAAATGACATAACAAACCATCACATTAAATCACATAAAATTGCATAAGTTCTACATTCTCGAGGTCATAGCCTTCCTGTCCAAAATCACCGCACCGCATATGAGGACATGAACTCAGTCCCAAAGATACTGCAGTTTTCCTGATTCACATAAAATGTCACAAAAAAATAGGGAGTCAAAAACATGCAAAAACATGCAAAAAAGTTTACCTTGCTGCAGCTTTGTCAACCAAGTATGTTTGCAAACTTGTCAAGCAATAGGAAATTAAACCATTACATCTGTGTTTGAATGCCTGGATAAATAGGAGGAACATTCTTTCTTTAAACGACTGTCATGGAATGTGTTCATGGGTTTTTAAACACTATGGGGGTCATTCTGACTCCCGCCGGATGCGGTCACTGCGCGCCCGGCGGGAGCCGCCAAAATACCGTACCGCGGTCGGAAGACCGCGGCGGGTATTTTGAGTTTTCCCCTGGGCTGGCGGGCGGCCGCCGAAAGGCCGCCCGCCAGCCCAGGGGAAAACGACCTTCCCACCATGAAGCCGGCTCGTAATCGAGCCGGCGGAGTGGGAAGGTGCGACGGGTGCTACTGCACCCGTCGCGTATTTCACTGTCTGCTATGCAGACAGTGAAATACAAGCGGGGCCCTCTTACGGGGGCCCCTGCAGTGCCCATGCCATTGGCATGGGCACTGCAGGGGCCCCCAGGGGCCCCGCGACACCCCCTACCGCCATCCTGTTCCTGGCGGGCAAACCGCCAGGAACAGGATGGCGGTAGGGGGTGTCAGAATCCCCAAGGCGGCGCAGCATGCTGCGCCGCCTTGGAGGATTCTGACGGGCAGCGGAAAACCGGCGGGAGACCGCCGGTTTTCCTGCACTGACCGCGGCCAAAGCGCCGTGGTCAGAATGCCCTAAGGGGCACCGCCAGGCTGTTGGCGGTGCTCCCGTGGTCATTCGCCCTGGCGGTTTTTACCGCCAGGGTTAGAATGACCACCTATGTTGTGATCACAGCTACAGGCTACTGCTCAGGCATATTTGGTATCACTTATGTAACTTATCATTACCAAATCTCTTAATCCCTAACCAATTATACAGGAAGAGTGAAACAGATTTTGAGGTTACGTTGTCAATGGCTGTCGAATGTGTACTTTCTTGAGCACTATTAGTTACGGTACGCACGACATGTAAAGGCCATCAGCAGCGCAATGTGCCTGGGCATGTTCAGTTGTGAAAACAGCTGCACTCCACAACAGAGGAGAAAGGAGGCTGTACTTAGCAGCAACTTCTAGAATAAAAATAACTGCAGGCAAAGGAAGCTGCGCTGATTCAGAATGCATGTGTGCTGTACAGGTATCAGCCTACCTCCGGCACCAGAATATAAAAAACATAGGGCCTGATTTAGAGTTTGGTGGAGTGATTACTCCGTCACAAACATGAAGGATATCCCGTCTGCTGTATTATTACTATTCCATTATAGCCTAAGGAAATTGTAAAATTGGCGGACGGGATAGCCATTACATTTGTGACGAGTAATCCCCTCTGTCAAACTCCAAATCAGGCCCATAGTGCCTAAACTGTAGGAGGCCATTACTCTCAAGGAGCGATGACATGATTCAGTGGCTGTGGTGTAAGTTGGAACAACCGGCCTATATTTGCTAAAACCCAGGTCCATATGCAGAAATACATTTTCCCATAGACACAAAATAGGAAAACCCCTTTGATGTATTTGGTCCAAATGTAGATGAAAAATAGACAGTTTGGATCCAGATGTACAAAGACGTTTAGCATTTGCAAACTCTCTCAATCTGTAAATCAGAGAGTTTGTCAATGCTAAAACCCTTTTTCCTATACACTAACATTTAGCCATTCAGAAAAGTGTTTTCTGAATCACTAAATGTGCTTGGGCATGGGTACTGATTTGTATTTGAAAGAGGAGTGTTGGAGGCATCACATCTAAATATTGAATCACTATGCTATGTATTAATGTTTTGAGGTTGAAATCCGGTCATAAATTATTTATATTTTACTTGCACCTCAAAGGTGGTATTAACCCATTCATAAAAGGGAATGTGAATATAAAAAAAAAAGTATCTTTTTAAACACATTTCTGTTTCTTTTCTGGAGAACGGGCTGCATGTTTTTTTTAAAAACTCTTTTTATCAAAGAGCAATCACAGACATGGTGATCTGCTGACCCCAGTAGGCAACCTTTCCTGAGATGGCAGCAAATCATTGTGGGATGAAATTTGCGATCTACCTCATTAATTTTCATGAGGTAGGTTGAATTGCGACCCACTATGATTTGGTTTTCTGTGAACCAACCTTTTATTACATAAGTCATTTCCCCAATTACCACACTGTTTGTAAAAATACTGGCCACAAAGCAGGCATTTTTACATGCTAGACATGAATCATCATTATGATGGCTGCCAAATTGTATTTTAGAGTGACCTTGAATGCTGCCATATACATCATAGTTTTGATGACTGTTAGCACTTTTCATGAAATATTTTTAAAAACTAAGCACAGTTGCTATTGTCCTGCTTCACAACTTTACAAATCTCTAGTCATATATTGAAATGGGAAGTAAGGAAGAGCCTGAGGTCCTGCAGTGACTGGCTGTAGAAAAAAGCGAGATATTGATCCTTGTTTGAGTCTTCAACATGAGACTGATGTTAAAGGTAGGACATAGAAATATAGTGTTAGTTTTCCATTTGGATGTTTTTAATCTAGATTTGACTAGCTCAGATGGCAGTGCTTGTGGATCTGCAGAAATCACCAGCCCAACTCATAATGGGCTGGAGTTCCCTAAAATCAGTAACTTCAAGATGGAAAATATCGGCCTATTTTCCAGACCGGTTGTGTTAACAGGTACAGTGGTATGGAGACTGATGTTGAGTGTTTTTATGATTTTGGAATTCTGTGTGAGTGTGAAGGCAATGTCTGTAAGGGAGGTAATAATATATGTTTTTTATGATAACTGTCCATGGAACAAATAACACATGCTTATAAATTCATTTTATCTGAGCATTTTCCATGCGTGTTAATAACGATCTAAATTCTACAAAGAACTTAAAAATCATCTCAAATTAATAGTAACATCAAAGTACTGCAAAATGGACAGAATATCTGCAGCATAATATCTCATATAAATTCTATATTTTGAGAAAGGGGTTTTTCCAGCACAAAATGAAAAACAACAGCTAATCTATTAAAACATGGACAAACGTGTATTTCACCTTAAAAGGGCAAATACACAGCCTTCCTCTAGCCCTAATTGAAAAAATAAAACAGGAACCTCCATTATGGGATTGCAACATAACTTTAATTTCACAACTTCTTGATGAAGCTAGTGGTCAAATAAATAATACAAATGTAGAAAAGTGTCAGGGGTACCCCAGCTTTGCAGAGTCAACCCAGTGGAAGATGTTTGAGACATATATCTTCATCACAGATAGATATATTTAGTACTGCATCATTTCACAACTTTTTTGATGGAAAATCATCTCAACATACTATGGCTCCTAAGGATAGGTAATATTGTTTAAGTATGTTAATATATCTCAGAAGAGAACAAGTCCATCTTCATTCGCATTCACAGTTTTTTGCTTAGGACCTACAAATTTGAGACGTCTTAGATCGACTATCACCTGTCAAAAATGTACTCATGGAGTTTTACTCAGCAGAATTCCGCAGAGTTATATGAAAACTACGTGAGATCCAGTGGAATTCTGCTAATTGGTGGAAATCAGCACGTTGTAGTGCTTGTGCTCATTTTTAGTGCCAGGAGCTTGTTCCACACTGAAAAATCAGTAAGTTGCACCACACGGTGTGCCAGAGGGTGATGCTGGTCGATTTGATTTTGCTGTCCCTCGAGTAGAGTGGCAACTTTCTCACTACGAATGGTTGTGACTGCTGGCGTTGGGAAAAACTCACCAGGGGCCCTCCTAGCACCCAGAAAATCGCACTAGAGGGTGCCAAATCTCGCTTTCCAATTTACCTTGGCATACCTGGTGTGAGAAAAAACTCCACCATAAAGAAGTTGGTAGAATTTGGCTGGAACTCCGCTTTACAAGCGTAATGTGAAGTGACTAAAATTATGCCAACTCTCCGGCAGAAAGGAATTTATTGCCCACTCCTATTCATTTCACTTTGTATTATTGACCCCGTGGAGAGATTTAAAATGTGTTTTAATCATACATTTTCCACATGGACTAAAATATGACATAGATGAGATGTAGTTCAAGAAAGCATCTAAGAGTGGTGCAAGCGAGAGACCCCCCACCCTACAAGGAATTAAACACAGGAACTACTCTGTAAAAATTATCTTGTTTTAAAATATTTAGCATTTAGATCAGTCCACTTTGGGTTTGAAGGAAAATGCATCCCTAAAGGTTCGAACATTTCCTACCCTAATTTTATCTAAAAACAGTACTGGTGTAAAACTCTTTTCCCAAAAATCAGTATTTTAAGAAAGGATGTTTCTAAATTTTGTGAGGCAATATGAAAAAAAGAAGGGGCATTCAGATAAAACATGGACAATAGTTTATCTCACCTTATCACTTATATCTCTGAGTTATTTGTATCCAATGTGTGTCCACATCAATATTTTATAATTCACTAATTTTCCTTGTGGACATCAGAGTAAGTATGTCTCCACATAGCTTTCCCGCTCCATGGGGTTGCCCACATGTGCAGATAGAAAGAAACCTACCAATATTCTGGTTCGCTCACTGCCAAGTCCCTTGTAAACAAATATGATAATGCCTTGCAAGTCAGTCAAATGGCTCGCCTTTACTGATTGGTAAGAGCTACAATATATTCTGACTGTAGAACTTTAGGTTGCAAGAAAATTCTGAACTCTATGCTGAAAGATTATAAAGGGGGCAAGATTAAAAATTTATAGGAGTGAATAATGATGAATAACAGCTGTTGGAATCAAAGAATGGTACAGTTAATTTGAATAGAGATCATTAGTTAGAACAATACGTAAATTCTGTGGATCATTTATCTCAGTTATGTAAAATAGAAGTATAATAAGTACAGCACTTTTTGGAGTTGTGGAGAATAGAGAAACATCAGTCATCAACCTAGACTCATAAGCTTTGTTAAGACCAGACTGGGTCAAAAGCAAAAAAGGGGGCTTAAAGACATTGTAACAGTGTTATGCCCCATATCACAGATACCACTCTGTTTAAAAGATTACCATTTTCAATCAAAACCAATGCCAGATCATCTCTCTGAAATTAATTTGGAGATTGTGTAACAAAACAATTGTTTTCTTCCAAGGGAGTGAATACTAAAGAAATTTCATATCCTCTTTGTGATCTGTCCTGCACTTCCGAGTCCAGCATTCTTGCTAATACTAAGAACCAAGATTTAAGAGAGATGCGTGGCTCAGATGTATTATCCTCACCTGATTCGACTGTCCTGGAAATGGTCTTAGATTATCATCATCTTCCTGATTATATTGTATAATTTAAGGCGAGATTTTGGAGTCACCCCTTATATCAATTGGAGATATTACTTGATAGACTGAGTATCAATTAATGTTGATCAAGTCTGTCAGAGGGAAGTTCAGTTGTCTTTAGATGGCCATATTGTTTCTTCATTCTCATCATCAAGTATAAATATAAACTGGGTCCAAACTGGGGTGGCATGGTGAGCACAAGAACAATGGATTTAACCCAGATCTGTGACTGGGGTGAGTGTTTGTAAAGTTTCAGCACTCCATCCATCATCTTGTTGTGTTGCTATGTTTGCCCTAAGTAACCAGGGTATGCCCAGACGTGCGTCAGATGCTTGCTGTGCCACTGGATTCTAGCTAGTCTGGCTATTGAGGGGTGAATCCGCAAAACCATTCCCAGAATGTTTATGTCTGGTCCAGGGAGGACCTGGCCTGGCAGTTCAGGCTGGACTGTTCCCATGGGGGAGCAGGGTCAACACTGATCTGCATATGGCTAAGTCCAAACTAGGGTGGCATGGTGAGCAAAGAATGATGGATTTAACCTGGTCTGTGGCTGGGGGTGAGTGTTTGAAAAGTGTCATCACTCTGTTCATCATCTTGTGTTGCTAAATGTAAACCCAACATCATCTTTGGCAATATTAGATTTATTATTGCTAATGCAAGGTACCTTGCAAGGTATTTTAGAGACATTGGTAGTAGTAAATGTATCAACACGCTCCTTTCAATCTCCTGCAGAATATAACAGCTGAATTTCAGAGAGCAAATGTTTGTTTTCCTTTGCTAATAAGACCCATAATTTTAACTCTAAGTGATGAAACTAATGATTCTACCAATACACCCTCAGAAAGGGATAACATTGATTGTGAAATTCAAACTGAAGCATTTCCCCAACTTCCTGATTCAGTAAAATGTAATGGGACAGAATATATCTTATACTGCCAATAATTCCTCCTCTTGATAATACCGACATCCACACATCCCTGGCACAATATCTAGAGTCACTTTTGAGGAGAGAAAATGGTGGAAAAGGGTGCGAATATGGGGCCACAATCAGGTCAAAGGACCACGTGCCACATGACCCATATAACCACAGCTTCCAATAGAGTGGAGCTCTGTGTGCTCACACTGAGGGACCACGGGCCAGCCCCGATCAAGCCGCAATTTCCTCAGTTCCACGGTGCTCTAAATATAAATCTTCAGAGTTCAATGGTCAACTTGATGGAATGTCTTTGGTAGCTGCTGCGAATAGAGGTGCTTAGTGAAATTAAAGGATGGGAAAGAAGTCAGTAGACAGTGCAGCACCCCACCACTAGGTGCCTATTTCACTCTACCAACAATTTTATATCTTTTGAGTCTTTTATATCCTTGACGGACCAAATGTAGACTCTTCAAAGCTATTTTTTTTTTACTTAATTGGTGGACTCATTACTTTCCTCCATGGCTTTGCTCAGCTTAACCCCTATTTTGCCACCTGTAGTCTCCTAGTCAACCTTTGAACCATCGTCACTCCACCCCATGACAGGACCAAACAGGCCGTGTCTAAGGTACCTGTGCCATATTTGTGCAAAGGCGAAACTCAACGGAATCAATGGTAATATCAGTACAATGAGCACAGAGCAGTAGCTATTACAATGCCTTTCAACTGTCAACCCACCTCTGACAAGGCCCAGCAGGAACCCTTGGATACTCAGGGATTGTGAAAGACTCCATATAGGAGGGAAGTAACAAACACTGTCACTTAGCTCTTTATCTGTGACCAATATGTCAACCGGCAAGGCTCCTGATGTTACTGCAGCCTGTAGCTCACACCCACTCAGTGGATGTACCTTCAACTCGATTCGGGCTCCCAGGTTGCATTCATCATTCAAGAGAAGAAAACTGATGGAACAAGCTAGGGGCAGAGTGCACGTGCAACAAAGGACTCCAGAAGTTGCCACTAATCTGTGTTTGAGCAAGGCAAGAGATTGGAGTAGCAGCGTTGTTCTACTGCATCATCCTGGGGAAGAAGCCACAGACTAAGGTGTTAGGGAATCACACACTGTGTGAGGATCAGTAATGTTCACTAATCATAGTGCAATATGCTGTAAGGGCTGAAATGCCTGTTGCTCAACCTCCTACAGACTTTGCAGGAAACTATTGTTCAGTATCTATTTGTTCACCTGAATTTCTTTGATCATTTGTCAATAATTTCAAGGCAATATTCTGTCAAATTTAGTGTTATCCTCTACTATGTATTTGTATAATTTACACATACTTAGGGCCCCATTTAGATTTTGGCAGAATGGGTACTCCATTGCAGGAGTACCCTGTCTGCCAAACAGAAGTTCTGCCCGCCTCATTTAGAGTCAGGTGGAACTTCATTAAATCAGCTTCGGAGACACCTCTGTCTCTGCCGCTAACAAACACCTTCAGTGGTTTGATGGAGTAAGAGCCATGAGATGTTTAGCCATTTGCCCACACCCCAATTAAGAATGTGTGGTCAAATGGTCAGTATTGCCTGTCCATCAGTACCAGGTAAAACACAGCAGTACAGGGCAATGGAAACTTTTCAATGTCCTCCACACCCTGGGTGATATCTTCCATGGTGTAGGGGTCATTATTATTTTTATTTTCAAAAACAAAATCCTAATTTGGGATTTTGTATTTGAAAATTAAAAAAAGGTTAAAAGTTTGATGCTGTAGAAGTGTCTGTCAGGGTTTTAGTACATTGGCATGTCATGGCGCTACCTCCCAATGTATGAGATTTCTGTTGGGGTGACAGACATATTTTGATTGGAGGAATGGGGACTTCATCAGGGCATGCAGAATTTTACTCGGTCATTATGATAGAGTGAATACTGTCCTCCAAATTCTTAATCAGCCTCCTTTTGCATGATCACTCCCAAAGTTTGTGACTGATGCTGTTGGTTTTTTTGACTCACAATGCACTGAAACCTGCTAACCAGACCTCAGTACCAGTGCTCTAACCCATTACAAACTGTGTGCTGAATTAGCTACCCCCAATTGGCATGCGCCAACTCACTTGGGAATGTAAGCCAGCATGTCTCCCTAGGACTGCAGCACTAGTTGTGCCATCCTGTGTGTGACAAAGTACAAAACAGCTCCCACTCTGCCACTGCAGCCTGGAAGTGCAGTTTAAACTGCTAGTTCAACTTTGCCATTCAAACCAATGGCAAAGCCCCCAATTCCCCAAACAATATATTTAAGTCTCATCTAAGGAAGGGTTATGGAGCCCTCAGGTGGGGAGCTGTTTGTTATTTAGTAATACATACACTTTTGATGTGTCCTGACAGCAAATAGATGTTTTTGCTGTGGAAAAGGTAGTAGCCCCATTGGCTAACACAGAGTTACTGGCTGACCACTCAGCCCTGCTAACTTCTGAATGGGGATATTAAAAATCGTACTTAGAGGTATCAAATTAAGTGTGGCATTCAATCTGACTTATGTCCAAGTCAAATTTAGAATCACTTTTAAGAAAAGTCAACTTTTAGAAAGGGAAAGGTGCCACACCGTTGCCCAATTTATCCAATAGCCCTGCACAGCTGCTGGCTACCAGACAGCATTCTGCCCTCCTGGGGAGCACTGCAAATGACTCCCAGGCTTGGGAACAACACTAGCCTGCTACAGAGGAAGCTGTTACCTCTCCCTTGGAGGAAGCCACTCAGGGTGTTTGCCCAGAATGTGAGCTTCAAAGGTGAAGCTGCCTTTGATGGGCCAATGGCAACCACACTCCTGAAGAGCTGCCCTTTCGTTCAGTGAGACAAGCTGGTGGTGGGAATGGAGAGGGGAAACCAGTGCCCAAACCAGTTTTCCTGTAGGCGTGTAGCCCCCAGATAGCCACACCTCCAGGGTGGGGTACCAATCTCCTAACATCCAAGGAAGAGTTCAAACATCTTGGTAGTGGACAGAATAGTGCACTCAGGGATTGATGGGTGCCACACATAGCTAGAAGTCATCACAGGGCGGAAGGGATCCTGGTAGCCCTTTGGCCACTGACCACATCATCCCCTCAGAGCACATTCTGGACATAACTATAGCACCCTTGACACCTTGAATCGAAAATCGAACTGGAACTGGAGAAAGGACCAAAGAAGGACTAACCAGCTGCCCCTGGACTGGGCAAGAGAGACTGCCCCATGTGCTGGACTGCATCTGCCACACTTTGAGCTAGCAAACAGGGCAATCTGCCTGTAGCTCCTAGCTCGAGGGAAAGGATGCTTTTGAGACCTAGATAAAGGAAGTGACTCCAAGGGTCAGTCAGTTGACCCCCTAGAACCATTACCAGGGCCATCAAAGCTGAAGAAGCCTCTTCTGGCAAGTTGGTTGCCACAGACTTCGAATCCCTACTGGCTGCTGCTGGGAACCCAAGAGAATGAGCCATGATGACTGTTAGAAATGGGGTTTCTAGTTGGCTGGGGTATGTACCTAAGCCAGTTAGAACCCACCAAATCTAGTCAGGGCAAGGGAGTTACTTGTTCAAGATAACCCCTACTCGCCCCGTTGGTAGCTTGGCCCGAGCAGTCAGGACTATCCCAGAGGCAATGTGTAAAGCGTTTGCACAACACACATAACCCACATGACACACTATTCCCACCACAAAGGAAACACAACACCAACTTATACAAAAATGTACTGTATTGTACACAACGCTATTATTAGACCAAACACAACATGTCAGTAATATCCTGCTACCTTAGCAGTTGTCAGAGCGTTACACATTAGTTACTCTGCAGAACTAGCAGTAGTCACATATAACACACAGGTTACCTAGTATTCTGCAACATAAGCAGTAGTAAGGAATCACATTACTAAATAAAAGTACTTGTTATAGAAATATCCTAACCGCCCATATCAGGAACATTATAAAACTTATGGTAAGTCAGGAAAACATATTAGCATGTAATGCCCATAAAAGTAACATTTGCATACATACATGAGACATCATAAACATACGCAGATACACATATAAACTAGTATTGTCCATATAAGGAACATAGGAAATATGTCTGTCCAAGGAAAGTACCTGCATTTATGACGAAGGGTACTTCCAGTGCCACACGTTATCCATAAGGGGCCCCCGGCACCCCAGTGTGCCAAAAACGGCAGCCTCGAGATGCTGTGGGGAGAGAGCGGTGACATGCACCCTCTCTGATTTTGATAATGGGCCCCTCTGGGGGCCCGTGATCTCTAGAGGGCACCCCTGGGCCTCAACCGGCCCTCAAGAGGGGGAGCCAAAGTCAGCCCAAATCAATTGGTGAAGGAGGAGGGCGACATGCACCCCCACTGGTTTAATAACGGGGCCCGCGATCTCTGGGGGCCCCCCGGTTTATTAACGGGCCTCTCCTGGGGCCTGCGATCTCTGGGGGGTCCCCCCAGGCCTTAACTGGCCCTCTTCCAAGAGGGGGCCAAAACCGGCCTCACCTGACTCTCGTGGGGGCCCCCAAGGGAGACCTACAGCTCAGGCAGCCTCCGGCAAGGCTTCTGCCTCGCCGTCGGTCTCTAAAAACAGGCCAAGAGTTTCGTTGGGGGCAGAGGGAGCCTCTGGCGAGGCCTCCTTTCCCCCTGTCCATCCACAATGTCAGCAAGGGCCCAGTGGGGCAGGGAGCCTCCGATGAGGCTTCCCTCCCCGCCCAGCTTCTGGATGGAAGTTGCCGCCCGCCTGGGCCGTAACAAGCAGCAGGCACCAGAGTGGGTCCCTGCTTGTGCTCCGGGGGTGCTCCACAGAGCGTGCTTTTCCACGGGGGCACGGTAGGAGTGCGCTCGTGCCTTTTTGTGAATGGATGGTGCCCCGGGGTCCCAGGGCCAGCGCTCCTCTCATGCTCGGCAGAATTAGCCCGGGTCACGGCAGTGAAGGTTCAGGACATCAAAACACGCACTGGGCCAAGTGCAATGCCCGGGTCGCAGTGGTGATGTTGGGCTTCAAGACGGTGCTTCCCCCAGTGCACAGGCACCACCAAGGACGTGCTTTCAAGTGCAAAAATGTACCTGGCATGAAGCTCCTTCCAGCGCTTCAGGGAAAGATGGCAAGGCTCTCTCCAGACGCTATGGACTTATTGCACGGGTCCAGGGCCACGGCACCCAGCCCCAGGTGGACAGCAATAACAGAAAAGGAGCACAGGCAGCAATGCCCAGCAGCAGGCCAGCAAAAGGTGGATGCAGTCAAGTGGCATTTCCTTACAGTGACCAAGCAGGTCAGAGGTCAGCACAGCAGGAGCAGTCCATGGTGGTTCCTGGTGAGTCCCTCCAGCAGTCTGTGTCCAGTTCCAGGTAAGGTCCAAGAGTTCCCAAATTGTGGGGAAAATTCCCCTGCACTTATACTCATTTTTACAGTGTGTTACAAAGGAAGGGGAGAGGAGGTTCCAGCCAGTTACAACCGGTTCTGGGAGTGCCCCTTCTCTCCTCCAGCACAGGCTCCAAACATCAGTTGGGGGTAAACGACCCAATTGTGTGAGGCCAGGGCACAGCCTTTACAAATGAAGGTGTGCCCCGCCTCTCCCTTCTCTCAGTCCAGGAAGACTATTCAGTATGATGATGCACCTCTTGTGACACCTCCACCCTCCCTGTGTGCAGGCTGTCTGAAAAGTATGCACAAATCCCAACTGTCACTCTGCCCAGACGCGGATTGGAGTCAAGCTACAAAACACCAGAGTCATAATCAGAGAGAAATGCTCACTTTTTAGAAGTGGCATTTCTGTAAAAGTAATACAAAATACACCTACACCAGTAAGCAGCATTTCTTACCACCATTACAACCATACCAAACATGCCTACGCTACCCCTCATAAATTAAACAATACCACCTCTATATAAAGCAGGGCATTTCTAATGCAATCCTATGAGAAGGCAGCACTCACAGCAGTGAGACACCAAGCTAGGCTGTTTGCCACTACCAGGACATGCCACACAACCTGGCACATGTCCTGCCTTCTACATAAATAGCACCCAGCCCATATGGCTAGCTAGGGCCTACCTTAGGGGTGACTTACATGTAGTAAAAGGGGAGCGCTGGGCATGGCAAGTACATTTAGATGCCAGGTCCCTGTGGCAGAAAAGTGCGCACACAGGCCCTGCACTAGCATGCCTGAGACAGGTTTGAAAGGCTACTTCAGTGGGTGGTGCAAGCAGCGCTGCAGGCCCACCGGTAGCATTTAATTTACAGGCCCTGGGTATAGAGATACCACTGTACAAGGGATTTACAGGTAAATTAAATATGCCAAATAGGTGTAAGCCAATCATACCAACTTTAGATAGGAGAGCACCTGCTCTTTAGCACTGATCAGCAGTAATAAAGGGCTCAGAGTCAAAGAGCCAACAGCGAGAGGTCAGACAAAATAGGGGGAATTAGGCAAAAAGTCAGGGGGTGAACCTGCCACAACGGCCGGGTCCAACAATGGCCAAAAGTTGCACTCAAGTCTGCTAGACCCAAGAGTTTTCTCCAAGTCTGGATTGGTCGCCCAAAATGACCACTAGCCTCCACCAAAGGTTATCACTGGACCCACTGTGAACGGAGATCGGAAGCCCTGCCACAGCTGCCCTTCTACTAGCTCCAAGATTACTTCAATTGACCCTGATCTCTGTAGTTAAAGTCACACCATTTTACCTATGAACAGAGGAATAACTGCAAGGACATCCCAATTACCACACAGCACCCAGAGAATCCTCAGCATCCTGCATCCCCAGCACGAGGGCCCCTTCAGTGAAGTCTATGGCGACTTTCATGTAAAGTGTGGAACTGGATTTGAGACTGCTTTTGTGACCATGTACCTGTCCAAGTACTCCTTGATAGTCCTCTTGACCTTCTCCTTGCTGGAATTAGGTGCCTCACTAGGGTGTAAGTAGTCCCACACAGCTCTTTCAGAGTTTTCAAAAGTTTCTAAACTTTCAGTTATCAATGTTTGTTTGCACTTTGGACTAAAATCTACATCTCCGGAACCCTCTGGTGGATTTTGCTCATCTTGGTACATAAAAATTCATAAAAAACAAATCTATTTTTATAAATTTGTGGTGGATTTCTTTCATGTTGTGTGATTTTCTTATTTCGTTGTTTGATACTTCTAAATGCTTTGCACTAGTTCCTTTGATTTGGCATTGCTACTCACAGCTACCTAGGGTTACGCTAAACATTTTACACATGATCCTGACAGGACCCAGGACAGTTTTGCCAGTGTTTTACATGGTAAGGGTGCACAACCATGCCATATAATACACCACATTCCTCACAATTTCTAAACTCTTTGAGGATGTCTATTTATAACTATAACCCACGCCCTTGCCATGCACTGCTAATTACCCTACATATTTCATGATCTGTGACATTACTGATAACATCAATATAACATTTGAAATACATCATTGATGAGAAAAATGTGCATGGCGAGGATGCGAGTGGTGAACTTTTAGTGGTTTGTTTTTGTTAGTTTAAAATGGTATTTTTTAACTGACTTTTTCACCTAACTATAACATCCCTTTAAATTTTGTTTTTCTTCAGTAAATATATACAAATGGATGGGGTAAAAGTGGTCGCTGACCGTGAATTTTACTAAATTACTTTGTATTTTGTGAACAGACCTAAGGACTAATAGGTCAGTTTACAAAGTAACAAATTGTTCTGGGTTGCATTTTAAGCTACTATGTAAATATCAATGATAGGTTGTAAATTGTGACCCACAATGATTGGCTACAATCACAGTTATAGTGACCTGGTGACATCAGCAGGCCAGCCTGTTATGATTGCTTTTGAATAAAACAATCTTTTTTTTTTAAATGCAGGTTGCTTTCCTAAAGGAAAATGTAAACTTTCAGAAACATTCCTCCTTTGTGGGAGGATTTCGGTCACACAACATTAATACCTACCTTAAAGGAATCGGTATTGAGAAGGGACGCCCTTAACACGCCCCTTCCAAATGCCAACTCCACATAGTTTCTTAAACCCATTTAACAAATCAGAAAACCCTTTCTGAACTGTCAAGTTGGCTTAGTAGGTTTCAAAAAGGGTTTTAGCATTCACAAACCCTCTGATTTGCCAAAGGAGTGGTAAAAACCCTTTCTACCTGAGGTCCTAGATTCTCTACATTCCTAATCCACTTTCATTTTCTTTACTCGGATCCATCAAATGAAGCTTCAAACCTATCTGCATTGACAACTGAGCATGCCTCTCAATGTCTACCAACGGATAGAAGAAATTATACATGACATGAAAGAAACCACTTTGCTACTTGAAGCCAAATTCCATTTTTCAACTCTTTGGCCCATCTCAATTGAATGTCTGTTGTGAAGGGGTGCTTCACTAGCCCTCTACTGCCTGCTCACAATAGGTAGTATCCATTTCCTCTGTTGTCTCTGCTTAACTACTACCCATTCACCAGCTTCAGGGACATTTTTTTGCAATTACCGGCTGTGTTGCACATGCACCTTCTTCTTCTCCTGGTCAGTGGACTTGACCTTGTCAGGGTTCACCTGGTACTTGTGTGACCACTGTGGCAATTTGGTGTGAACAGATTGGCCAAACATGAGTGTGGAATAGTTCAATAAGCCCGTAAGACTTGACAGAGGGCCTCCTCAAGCACAATCCCTTCTTTGGTGGCTCTCTGCAAGTTTTGCTTGTGGGTGCCCATGAATTGTTCTGCTATTCCTTTGGCTTGGGGCCAAAGTGGGGTTATCCCATGATGCTCAATATGTAGGCAGTTTAAGAACCTTCTGAAGTCACAATTGGTGAATGGGGGCACATTTTCTGGCTTCAGGACTTTGGGGAATCCCCACATCGCAAAGATGTCATCCAGGGTCCTGATTACTTTGGCAGCTCTGGTTGATGAGACCATTTTGAATAGGGGGTATCATGAGTATTCCTCTACTACCACCCACAGATACTTGCCATACTCAAGTGGCCAACACTGCTATCCAGTCCCATAATTTCTCCGGCATTTCTGACATCTCAAGGGGTAGTTGCCACGTGGCTGGCAATAAACAGATGTACTGCTGCAGTTCCGTCTCTACCATGGCATCTAGCCGAAGGAACCATAGTCTGTCTCAGTGGGCCCTTTTTAGTGGCATCTATACCTCAGTGCTCTCCTTTGCCAGATCAATGACTTGTTTGTAAAGGGTTCTCGGGAATAACAATGCGTGATCCTCTTAGGATGAGTCCCCCTTGTGTAATTGTCAGCTAGTCCCTGGCATTGTGTAAAGCTTTGACCTCCTGAGAGTCACCACTCCACCCCACTCTGCTGTGCTTCCACTTGTGCCTGTCTAGGAGGCACATGATGAGGGTTAGATTTCTATCTTCTTTTGTGGCAATGACTAGTTGACGAATCAAGAGTGAGGGGGCTTGCTCGTGCTGACTATGAATTGAAGGTATTCCTCAGCAATGGACAAGTGCAGCTTCATCAGGTGTAATGATAGTCTGGAGAAGTAGTCAGCCAGGTTGTGTTCCTTTCCCGGTTTGAGGATAATGGTATAGTAATACTCTTGTTAGCGTATTCCAGATCATTCAATTCTGAGAGGCATTTTAGCTTTGTTTCCAAAGATAATGAGGAGAGTCTGGTGGTCAGTTCTGATGGTGAACTGCTTATCATACATGAAAACATGTAAATGTTCGCAAGCCCACACCACTTTATCAGTGTCGGAGAGGCTCCTGCTGGCTTGGGCAACAATTTGACATTTGGCCTCCGGGGTTCTGGGGTGTTGTGCCAGGATGGCTCTGAGACCCACTAGTCTAGTATCAACAGTCAATTATGTTGACAGTTTGGGGTCAAAGTAGGCCATGGCAGTGGTCTTAGCAGGGGCTGCCTCGATTTCGGGGGACCACTTGGAAACTGCTTTCTGCCTTGTGAGATGATGAAGTGGGGCACTGACGGTGGAATTTTCTTTTATGTACCTGACACAATAGCTCACCATGCACAAGACAGAACACTGCATGAGAATGTCTCTAGATGGACTGGCAGCTGTGAGGGCAGTGACTTTGTCCAGATTGGTCATCATTCCTTCTGCTGAGAACAGGTGTCCAAAGAATTTAAGTCTCTTAAGTCTAGCTTAATGTCCATTTTGAGTTGGTAGTTGATGGAGATGAGACCCATTTCGGGTGCAGTATCGAAGCTGAGCAGGCAGGCACCTGATGCCCTGCTTTGCAGCACATGTATTGGCACTGAAGTTGAGGTAGTGGCATGCTCTGTGGTTGCAGTAGCAGATTGGATGAAGCGCACGTATAGAGCTTGACAGGTGGCCATAAGATCTTCAGGACTGGGTTGAGTTCAGTGAAGTGATCAAACGGCAGGGACTGTCCATTAATTTCTAGGTAAACAACTGGACAGGTGTGGGTAGGTTTTTGGCAGGGCCACCAGGTGGATAGTTTCATTCTCTGAGTGTGCATAAATCCCAAGTTGGTGGCAGTGGGTAGGCAGAGGTCTCTCAGTAATGATGCTTGGCATTCTGGGATGTATAAGGTCAAATGTATAAGATTGCAGTGGCGCTTTACCCCTTATAGGTGAGCAAGGCTGTGAACTTCCCTTTGCAGTCTATTGGTGTGTCCTTGGCCACACATAGATATTCCGCTGAACATCAGTCAGCTGTACACCATCTTTGAGGCCTGCTGGGTCTTGCCTGATGATGACATTGACCGAAGCACCACTGTCAATGAAGAAGTTCATGGTGTAGCCATTTAGTGCGAGGTTGACAGTAGGTCGTGGGGCCATGAGTCTCAGTGCAGACATCATCATGAGGTAGCCATCCTTCTCACTATCACTGGCAGAGGACATGGTAAACTGTGAGGAAGGTGAGATGGGCAGCTGACATCAGGACACAGTGGGGCATTCTGCATGTGATGTCTGGGCCTGCCGCCTGATGTGTGATGGTTGTGGCTCTTACCTCTTGTTTTGTGTTTATATCTACTGTGATCTGACAGTGGGTGCTTCGCTTGGGTACGGCAGATGAACTCAAAGTGGTTTTCCTTACAACAGCCTTTGCACACCTGTCCGGTGGCTGGGCACTTCCCGTTGTGAGGTATGCCAGACTGCACCAGTAGTACAGTCTTGCAGTTTCCAGAGGCCGTGGCTTGTACTTGTCTTTGTGTGTCCAGTGGATGCTCCCTATGGATAACACTGTCTGTTTGGTGATCATACCCTCTTCTGTAGCAGCCACATGCTTGTCCATGCGTGCTTCCGTGCAGACATCGTGCCAAGAGAGTTGGTTTGTCCAAGCATGCGTCTTCTGAAAGTCCCTGATTGACAGTCATCTATGATCCTGGGGTGCATGTCTTCTTCACTGTAAGATTTGTTGAACCTGCAGTGCTTGAGCAGGCTTTCCATGACTCGACTCACCTGACTGCTGCCGGGCTTTGCTGAATGTGTATTGTTCATAGTCCACATTAGTGGCAGGGTCGAACTTCTTGGTGAGCTCATCTTTTAGCTTTCGATGCGTGTTGGCCTCTTCTTTCGGAATCTTCTTGAGGCTTCTTTGACGCCAACTTTCAAGATTCTTGGGGTATCTAATCACCTTGGTTTAATCTGGTTCATCCAGAGCTTCAATGAAGTCATCACAATTTTCAATCCAATCAGCCCACCATGTCCTAATGTTGTTCTTCTTGGACATGTCGAACTGGGGCAGCAGCTTCAGAAATGCAGAAGTACCCACACGGCTTGAATTTCTTGCACAACCTTTATTTATTCAACTTGCTCCAGCAGCCTGCTTGCACTCATGCCTGCTGTGCTTAATCTGCCTTAGAACTCACTAACTAACTCCTCCTATCGTCTTCCACCTCCGGGTGGGCTGTGTCGTCACAGCCTAAGCCTTGTGCAGCCACAGGATCTTAAGCCCAAATCTAGAGCTATCTCCAGATGTAGGTTGGTGGGGTCACACTTCCCCTTTATTTTAAAATAGTATTTTCTGTATAAGCCTTATTTTTAATATTGCCCTTTGTAGCTGCAAGGGCACTGTGTGGGCTTTTCTAAGGTTTACTTGGATTATGCTGGTGCTTTATTCCCTTGGCTTAATGAGGTTATTACGGCAGTGCCATGTTCCTCTAATCCGCACCTCTTTTTTTGTTTGTACACCTACAGGAGGGTGCCGGCAAACATATTGTGATTAAAGTACACTACAGTCCATTTGTAGTGTAAAAGGCCATTTATTAGGACAGGAACTCAATTCCAAACTGTTTCATCTACCAACACTTGACCTTAATTTTGCGTTACAACGCAATAACTTTATTGAACAAATCTTAAAATATTTCTATTTGTATAAAGCACCTTCTTACTATCCTTCTCATGATCTCTTTCCAAACACAACCCAATCTTGCTTCTTCCATCTAAGCATAGCATCTTTCCTTGCCGATCCCTCACTCTCTCCCATGTATCCCACACCCGTAATCCCCCACCATGCTCCCTTCTTTTCTCCCCTCCTGAGGGGTGGGCAGCCCACATCCGACTCTTTACCCCAACTAATGCCATCCAGTAAAAACCCCAGCAGGCGTTTTACTTCCCCACCAGCAAATCCAATGCAACAGCACCTCACCTAGCTTCCCTGCACCATACTCTCTCATGCCACAGTGAACCCAACAAATCCCTTAACTCCAATATGTAATAGACATTACCCATATTGGACAGATGAACCCATCATCCTGAAATACGCCTGCATCCTCCTCCTAAATGCCCCAATGCACTAGCACCATGGCCCCAACAAAAATACCTGCATTGCCCGATTCAGCTTCCACCATGCCCTCTCAGTTGTCCTGTGCTTCATCGCACTTCTCCATTTCATGCAGGGGTTAAACTCAGTCCATGTCAACGTTGTCCCGGCTAAGTTCCGTTGAATGAGCAATAAGTCTCCTTGCATGTGTTGCAGTAGGGTGAGCCCAGATATGCACACCAAATCATTCTCCCCCAAATGAAGCACCAGCATATCCATGCATTCCCGATGTGGAACCATAGTAGCCAAGAAAGATAGCAAATTTCCCCATCTCATTACCAACCAAAAAACCTTGTGCCTGCTGCTAGGCAAACCCAGGCTCCATCCATAAATCTGCCATTCAGCATATTTCACTGTCCAATGGATGAAAGAGTGTCCGACCAGCCATGTGATCATCTTTTCCCTCGCAAGGCCATCCATGTGCCCTAAGAGAAAGGACAAACAGTGAAACCAGAAACATACCTCCCCATAAAACATCCCCCCAAGAGGTAAGACCCTGTCAACAAATATGGCACCATTGAACTGCATGCCTAGCAATGCAAAATTGTTAGGGTGAATGGGCAACAGCCTGAAAGCTGTCTTGATGTCTCATTTTGCCAGTTCAGCACCCTGACCAAATCTGCGAATCAGCCTAATAGCAACATCCACTGAGGAATTGTAGGAGGCTGGACTGGCTTGTAGTGAGTACCAAGGGGTACTTGCACCTTGCACCAGGCCCAGTTATCCCTTATTAGTGTATAGGGTGTCTAGCAGCTTAGGCTGATAGATAATGGTAGCTTAGCAGAGCAGCTTAGGCTGAACTAGGAGACGTGTGAAGCTACTACAGTACCACTTAGTGTCATATGCACAATATCATAAGAAAACACAATACACAGTTATACTAAAAATAAAGGTACTTTATTTTTATGACAATATGCCAAAGTATCTTAGAGTGTACCCTCAGTGAGAGGATAGGAAATATACACAAGATATATATACACAATAGCAAAAATATGCAGTATAGTCTTAGAAAACAGTGCAAACAATGTATAGTTACAATAGGATGCAATGGGGAAACATAGGGATAGGGGCAACACAAACCATATACTCCAGAAGTGGAATGTGAACCACGAATGGACCCCAAACCTATGTGACCTTGTAGAGGGTCGCTGGGACTATTAGAAAATAGTGAGAGTTAGAAAAATAACCCTCCCCAAGACCCTGAAAAGTGAGTGCAAAGTGCACTAAAGTTCCCCTAAGGACAAAGAAGTCGTGTTAGAGGAATAATGCAGGAAAGACACAAACCAGCAATGCAACAACTGTGAATTTCCAATCTAGGGTACCTGTGGAACAAGGGGACCAAGTCCAAAAGTCACAAGCAAGTCGGAGATGGGCAGATGCCCAGGAAATGCCAGCTGCGGGTGCAAAGAAGCTTCGACTGGACAGAAGAAGCTGAGGTTTCTGCAGGAACGAAAAGGGCTAGAGACTTCCCCTTTGGTGGACGGATCCCTCTCGCCTTGGAGAGTCGTGAAAAAGTTTTTTCCCGCCGGAAGGACGCCAACAAGCCTTGCTACACGCAAATCGTGCGTTTGGCGTTTTTGGACGCTGCTGGGGCCCAGGAGGGACCAGGAGGTTGCAAATTGGACCTGCAGAGAGAGGAGACGTCGAGCAAGACAAAGAGCCCTCACTGAAGCAGGTAGCACCCGGAGAAATGCCAGAAACAGGCACTATGAGGATGCGTGAAACGGTGCTCGCCGAAGTTGCACAAAGGAGTCCCACGTCGCCGGAGACCAACTTAGAAAGTCGTGCAATGCAGGTTAGAGTGCCGTGGACCCAGGCTTGGCTGTGCATGAAGGATTTCCGCCGGAAGTGCACAGGGGCCAGAGTAGCTGCAAAGTCGCGGTTCCCAGCAATGCAGCCCAGCGAGGTGAGGCAAGGACTTACCTCCACCAAACTTGGGCTGAAGAGTCACTGGACTGTGGGGGTCACTTGGACAGAGTCGCTGGATTCGAGGGACCTCGCTCGTCGTGCTGAGAGGAGACCCAAGGGACCGGTGATGCAGCTTTTTGGTGCCTGCGGTTGCAGGGGGAAGATTCCGTCGACCCACGGGAGATTTCTTCGGAGCTTCTGGTGCAGGGAGGAGGCAGACTACCCCCACAGCATGCACAAGCAGGAAAACAGTCGAGAAGGCGGCAGGATCAGCGTTACAGAGTTGCAGTAGTCGTCTTTGCTACTATGTTGCAGGTTTGCAGGCTTCCAGCGCGGTCAGCGGTCGTTTCCTTATCAGAAGGTGAAGAGGGAGATGCAGAGGAACTCGGATGAGCTCTTGCATTCGTTATCTAAAGTTTCCCCAGAGACAGAGACCCTAAATAGCCAGAAAAGAGGGTTTGGCTACCTAGGAGAGAGGAAAGGCTACTAACACCTGAAGGAGCCTATCAGCAGGAGTCTCTGACGTCACCTGGTGGCACTGGCCACTCAGAGCAGTCCAGTGTGCCAGCAGCACCTCTGTTTCCAAGATGGCAGAGGTCTGGAGCACACTGGAGGAGCTCTGGACACCTCCCAGGGGAGGTGCAGGTCAGGGGAGTGGTCACTCCCCTTTCCTTTGTCCAGTTTCGCGCCAGAGCAGGGGCTAAGGGGTCCCTGAACCGGTGTAGACTGGCTTATGCAGAATTGGGCACATCTGTGCCCAACAAAGCATTTCCAGAGGCTGGGGGAGGCTACTCCTCCCCTGCCTTCACCCCATTTTCCAAAGGGAGAGGGTGTCACACCCTCTCTCAGAGGAAGTTCTTTGTTCTGCCATCCTGGGCCAGGCCTGGCTGGACCCCAGGAGGGCAGCTGCCTGTCTGAGGGGTTGGCAGCAGCAGCAGCTGCAGTGAAACCCCAGGAAGGGCAGTCTGGCAGTACCAGGGTCTGTGCTACAGACCACTGGGATCATGGAATTGTACCAACAATGCCAGGATGGCATAGAGGGGGCAATTCCATGATCATAGACATGTTACATGGCCATATTCGGAGTTACCATGGTGAAGCTACATATAGGTAGTGACCTATATGTAGTGCACGCGTGTAATGGTGTCCCCGCACTCACAAAGTTCAGTGAATTGGCTCTGAACAATGTGGGGGCACCTTGGCTAATGCCAGGGTGCCCTCACACTAAGTAACTTTGCACCTAACCTTTACCAGGTAAAGGTTAGACATATAGGTGACTTATAAGTTACTTAAGTGCAGTGTAAAATGGCTGTGAAATAACGTGGACGTTATTTCACTCAGGCTGCAGTGGCAGGCCTGTGTAAGAATTGTCAGAGCTCCCTATGGGTGGCAAAAGAAATGCTGCAGCCCATAGGGATCTCCTGGAACCCCAATACCCTGGGTACCTCAGTACCATATACTAGGGAATTATAAGGGTGTTCCAGTAAGCCAATGTAAATTGGTAAAAATGGTCACTAGCCTGTCAGTGACAATTTGGAATGAAATGAGAGAGCATAACCACTGAGGTTCTGATTAGCAGAGCCTCAGTGAGACAGTTAGTCACTACACAGGTAACTTATTCAGGCACACTTATGAGCACTGGGGCCCTGGGTTACCAGGGTCCCAGTGACACATACAACTAAAACAACATATATACAGTGAAAATTGGGGGTAACATGCCAGGCAAGATGGTACTTTCCTACACAACCCCCCCCCCAAACGAAGGACAATAAGACTAGCCATTACCTGATGAGTCTTCATTGTCTAAGTGGAAATATCTGGAGAGTCCATCTGCATTGGAGTGGCTACTCCCAGGTCTATGTTCCACTGTATAGTCCATTCCCTGTAGGGATATGGACCACCTCAACAATTTAGGATTTTCACCTTTCATTTGTTTTAGCCAAAGTAGAGGTTTGTGGTCTGTCTGAACAATGAAGTGAGTGCCAAACAGGTATGGCCTCAACTTCTTCAGAGCCCAGACCACAGCAAAGGCCTCCTTCTCAATGGCAGACCAACGCTTTTCTCTAGGGGTCAACCTCCTACTAATAAAAGCAACAGGTTGATCCTGGCCCTCAGAATTAAGTTGTGATAGGACTGCCCCTACTCCTAATTCAGATGCATCAGTTTGGACATAGAATTTTTTAGAGTAACAAGGGCTTTTCAGGACAGGTGCAGAGCACATGGCCTGCTTCAGCTCCTCAAAAGCTTTCTGACAGCTTGCTGTCCATAATACCTTTTTAGGCATGTTCTTGGATGTGAAGTCATTAAGAGGGGCTGCAATGGAGCCATAGTTCTTAATGAACCTCCTGTAATACCCAGTGAGGCCTAGGAAGGCTCTCACCTGAGTCTGAGTGGTAGGGGGAACCCAATCAATAATTGTTTGGATTTTCCCCTGAAGTGGTGCAATCTGTTCCCCACCAACAAGGTGTCCCAGATAAACCACCTTACCCTGCCCTATCTGGCACTTTGAAGCCTTGATAGTGAGGCCTGCCTTTTGCAGGGCCTCCAAAACTTTCCATAGGTGGACCAGGTGATCATCCCAGCTGGAGCTAAAGACAGCTATATCGTCCAAATATGCTGCACTGAAAGCTTCCAGCCCTTGCAGGACTGTGTTCACCAACCTCTGAAAAGTGGCAGGTGCATTTTTTAAACCAAAAGGCATTACAGTAAACTGGTAATGTCCTCCAATGGTAGAAAATGCAGTCTTAGGTTTAGCATCTTCTGACAATTTGATCTGCCAATACCCTGCAGTCAAATCAAAAGTGCTTAGATACTTGGCAGATGCCAGTGTATCTATGAGCTCATCTGCCCTGGGTATAGGGTGAGCATCAGTTTTGGTTACCAAGTTGAGACCTCTATAGTCTATACAAAACCTCATTTCCTTCTTTCCATCTTTAGAATTGGGTTTTGGTACCAGTACCACAGGAGAAGCCCATGGACTGTCAGAGTGCTCAACCACTCCTAGTTCCAACATTTTCTGAACTTCTTGCTTTATGCAGTCCCTGACATGGTCAGGCTGCCTATAGATCTTACATTTGACAGGTAAACTGTCTCCAGTATCTATAGTGTGCTCACACCAAGAAGTGGTGCCTGGCACATTAGTGAAGAGTTCTGAAAATTGTCCTAGGAGATTTATGCAATTATCTTTCTGCTCAGCAGTAAGACAATCAGCCAAAACTACACCTTCCACAAGAGCATCTTGTTCTGTGGAAGAGAAGAGATCAGGTAGAGGATCACTGTCTTCTTCCTGTCCCTCATCTGTTGCCATGAGCAGGGTGAGATCAGCCCTGTCATAGTAGGGTTTCAGGCGGTTGACATGGAGCACCCTAAGGGGACTCCTGGCAGTGCCTAAGTCAACCAAGTAGGTGACTTCACCCTTCTTTTCAACAATTGTGTGGGGACCACTCCATTTATCTTGGAGTGCTCTTGGGGCCACAGGCTCCAAGACCCACACTTTCTGCCCTGGTTGGTACTGAACCAAAACAGCCTTCTGATCATGCCATTGCTTCTGGAGCTCTTGGCTGGCCTGAAGGTTTTTACTGGCCTTTTTCATGTACTCAGCCATCCTTGATCTGAGGCCAAGTACATAATCCACAATATCCTGTTTAGGAGCTTTTAAAGGTTGTTCCCAACCCTCCTTTACAAGTGTGAGTGGACCCCTAACAGGGTGTCCAAAAAGAAGTTCAAAGGGGCTGAAGCCCACTCCTTTCTGGGGTACCTCCCTGTAGGCAAAAAGGAGGCATGGTAGAAGGATATCCCATCTCCTGCGGAGTTTTTCAGGGAGACCCATAATCATGCCTTTGAGAGTTTTATTAAATCTCTCCACCAGTCCATTTGTTTGTGGATGATAGGGTGTTGTGAACTTGTAAGTTACACCACACTCTTTCCACATGGCCTTTAAGTATGCAGACATGAAATTGCTTCCTCTGTCTGATACTACTTCCTTTGGGAAGCCCACCCTGGAAAATATTCCCAGGAGGGCCTTTGCCACTGCAGGAGCTGTAGTGGTCCTTAAAGGAATTGCTTCAGGATATCTTGTGGCATGGTCCACTACCACCAAGATAAACCTATTGCCTGAAGCAGTAGGAGGGTCAAGGGGGCCAACAATGTCAACCCCTACCCTTTCAAAGGGAACCCCAACCACAGGCAGTGGGATAAGGGGTGCCTTTGGAGTGCCACCTGTCTTGCCACTGGCTTGACAGGTTTCACAGGACTTACAAAATTCCTTTGTGTCCTCAGACATCCTAGGCCAATGAAACAATGGAACCAATCTGTCCCAAGTTTTCATTTGACCCAGGTGCCCAGCTAGGGGAATGTCATGTGCCAGTGTTAGGAGGAACTTTCTGTACTCCTGAGGAATCACTAATCTCCTGGCAGCTCCAGGTTTAGGATCCCTATGCTCAGTGTACAAGAGGTTGTCCTCCCAGTAAACTCTGTGAGAGTCACTGACATCCCCATTAGCCTGTTTGACAGCTTGCTGTCTGAGACCCTCTAATGTGGGACAGGTTTGCTGTGCCACACTCAGCTCCTCCCTGGCAGGCCCCCCTTCACCCAAAAGCTCAGCAGTGTCTGCTTCCAGCTCCTCTGGTGTAGGTTCTGCACAGGGAGGGAATTCTTCTTCCTCAGAATTAGAATCCACTGTAGAGGGAGGGATAGTAGGAAGTGGTTTGCTTCTACTAGCCCTAGCTTTAGGGAGCACTTGGTCCATTGTTCCAGGATCCAAGCTTCCCTGTCCTTTTTGCTTTTTGGCCTGAGCCCTTGTCAAAGCAAAAATATGCCCTGGGATGCCCAGCATTGCTGCATGGGCCTCCAACTCCACATCTGACCAAGCTGATGTCTCCAAATCATTCCCTAATAGACAGTCTACAGGTAAATCTGAAGCTACCACAACTTTCTTTGGACCAGTTACCCCCCCCCAGTTGAGATTTACAACAGCCATGGGGTGGCTTTGTGTTATGTTGTGAGCATCGGTTACTTGGTACTGGTGTCCAAGTATGTGTTGTTCAGGGTGCACCAGTTTCTCAATCACCATTGTGACACTGGCACCTGTGTCCCTGTAGGCCTGGACCTCAACACCATTTATTAGGGTTAGTTGCTTGTACTTCTCCAAGTTATGGGGGCAAGCAACCAAAGTGGCTAAATCAATAGCCCCTTCAGAGACTAAAGTAGCCTCTGTGGTCTCCCTAATCAGACCAACCCCAACTAAATTACCAAAAGTGAGCCCAGCTACTCCCTTGGATTGGCTATTAGTAGGTTTGCTCCCACCACCACTGCTATTAGTAGGGACACTAGGTGTAGCAGTAGGGGTTGTAGTGGTAGGAGCTGTGGTGCCTTTCTTTGGACAACTGGGATCTGTTGTCCAATGGCCTTTTATCTTACATAAATAGCACCATGGTTTCTTTTCCTTGTTCTGATTAAAGGAGGATTTGGACCCACCACCCCCACCAGAGTGTTTTTGTGGGCCTGATGAAGACTCATTTTTAGATTTGTCCCCACCCTTGTCAGAAGACTTACCATCCTTCTTTTTGTTGCCATCTTTGTCACCCCCTGTATGAACTTTTCTGTTCACTCTTGTTCTGACCCATTTGTCTGCCTTCTTTCCCAATTCTTGGGGAGAGGTCAGATCAGAGTCCACCAAGTACTGGTGCAACAAATCAGACACACAATTATTAAGAATATGCTCTCTCAGGATTAAGTTATACAGGCTGTCATAATCAGTAACTTTACTGCCATGTAACCACCCCTCCAAGGCCTTCACTGCCTGGTCAATGAAATCAACCCAGTCTTGTGAAGACTCCTTTTTGGTCTCTCTGAACTTTATCCTGTACTGTTCAGTGGTTAAGCCATAACCATCCAGGAGTGCATTCTTAAGAACTTGGAAATTATTAGCATCATTTTCTTTTACAGTAAGGAGCCTATCCCTACCTTTTCCACTAAATGATAGCCATAGGATAGCAGCCCACTGCTTTTGAGGGACATCCTGTACAGCACAGGCCCTCTCAAGTGCAGCAAACCACTTGTTAATGTCATCCCCCTTCTTATAAGGGGGAACTATCTTGTGCAGATTCCTGGAATCATGCTCTTTTGCAGGATGACTATGGGGAATACTGCTGCTGCCACCATGGGTATCTAAACCCAACTTCTGTCTTTCCCTCTCTATTTATAAAGACTGTCTATCCAAATCCAGCTGTTTCTTCTTGAGCTTCAGTCTGGTTTGTTCCACTCTCAATCTATTGAGCTCCCTTTCTAACAATCTGTCATCAGGGTGGGTGGGAGGGACATTTCTAGATACAGAGGTATGATGGGAATGAACAGAAGGAGACCTGTCCCTTACAGAGGGCACCCTAACAGCTTGGCTACCAGCATAATGTGAGAGCACACCATCAGTATGGTGTGATTCAACCTCTGTACCAACTATGCTAGACTGTCTAGTAATGGGCAGGCTGAGAAGTTTCTTTCCTGAACCTTTTCCTGGGGGAGTCCCTGGATCAGATTGAGAACCATTAGCTACTTTTTCTACAGATTGGGCACTTATGGCCTTATCCTGTACTCTAAGCATATTAATTAACAGTTCTAAGGAAGGATTCTTCCCTACACTCAAACCTCTCTCTATGCAGAGACTCCTTGCTCCTTTCCAGCTAAGGTGATCATATGCAAGTTTGGACAGTTCAACATTTTTTCCTGTGCCAGACATTTTTTAGAGAGAGTTAAAGTGATAGAAAAAGAGAAAAAAGTTTTCAGAACTTTTTGGAAAGACAGAAAAAACTTTTTAAACTTTTAAGAACTTTTTGAAAGTTTAGAAGTACTTTTCAGCACTTAGAAAAGAGTGAAAAGAGGAAATGCAAAACTTTTTGGCTATGTGTATATACACTGACCTTGTTTTGTATATTTTTCTCTTATGAAAAGTACAATGACAAGAGTGGTAAGTAGTCTCAAGCACTTATCCCACCACTGCACAACCAATGTAGGAGGCTGGACTGGCTTGTAGTGAGTACCAAGGGGTACTTGCACCTTGCACCAGGCCCAGTTATCCCTTATTAGTGTATAGGGTGTCTAGCAGCTTAGGCTGATAGATAATGGTAGCTTAGCAGAGCAGCTTAGGCTGAACTAGGAGACGTGTGAAGCTACTACAGTACCACTTAGTGTCATATGCACAATATCATAAGAAAACACAATACACAGTTATACTAAAAATAAAGGTACTTTATTTTTATGACAATATGCCAAAGTATCTTAGAGTGTACCCTCAGTGAGAGGATAGGAAATATACACAAGATATATATACACAATAGCAAAAATATGCAGTATAGTCTTAGAAAACAGTGCAAACAATGTATAGTTACAATAGGATGCAATGGGGAAACATAGGGATAGGGGCAACACAAACCATATACTCCAGAAGTGGAATGTGAACCACGAATGGACCCCAAACCTATGTGACCTTGTAGAGGGTCGCTGGGACTATTAGAAAATAGTGAGAGTTAGAAAAATAACCCTCCCCAAGACCCTGAAAAGTGAGTGCAAAGTGCACTAAAGTTCCCCTAAGGACAAAGAAGTCATGTTAGAGGAATAATGCAGGAAAGACACAAACCAGCAATGCAACAACTGTGGATTTCCAATCTAGGGTACCTGTGGAACAAGGGGACCAAGTCCAAAAGTCACAAGCAAGTCGGAGATGGGCAGATGCCCAGGAAATGCCAGCTGCGGGTGCAAAGAAGCTTCGACTGGACAGAAGAAGCTGAGGTTTCTGCAGGAACGAAAAGGGCTAGAGACTTCCCCTTTGGTGGACGGATCCCTCTTGCCTTGGAGAGTCGTGCAGAAGTGTTTTCCCGCCGGAAGGACGCCAACAAGCCTTGCTACACGCAAATCGTGCGTTTGGCGTTTTTGGACACTGCTGGGGCCCAGGAGGGACCAGGAGGTCGCAAATTGGACCTGCAGAGAGAGGGGACGTCGAGCAAGACAAAGAGCCATCACTGAAGCAGGTAGCACCCGGAGAAGTGTCAGAAACAGGCACTACGAGGATGCGTGAAATGGTGCTCGCCGAAGTTGCACAAAGGAGTCCCACGTCGCCGGAGACCAACTTAGAAAGTCGTGCAATGCAGGTTAGAGTGCCGTGGACCCAGGCTTGGCTGTGCACAAAGGATTTCCGCCGGAAGTGTACAGGGGCCGGAGTAGCTGCAAAGTCGCGGTTCCCAGCAATGCAGCCCAGCGAGGTGAGGCAAGGACTTACCTCCACCAAACTTGGGCTGAAGAGTCACTGGACTGTGGGGGTCACTTGGACAGAGTCGCTGGATTCGAGGGACCTCGCTCGTCGTGCTGAGAGGAGACCCAAGGGACCGGTGATGCAGCTTTTTGGTGCCTGCGGTTGCAGGGGGAAGATTCCGTCGACCCACGGGAGATTTCTTCGGAGCTTCTGGTGCAGGGAGGAGGCAGACTACCCCCACAGCATGCACAAGCAGGAAAACAGTCGAGAAGGCGGCAGGATCAGCGTTACAGAGTTGCAGTAGTCGTCTTTGCTACTATGTTGCAGATTTGCAGGCTTCCAGCGCGGTCAGCGGTCGTTTCCTTATCAGAAGGTGAAGAGGGAGATGCAGAGGAACTCGGATGAGCTCTTGCATTCGTTATCTAAAGTTTCCCCAGAGACAGAGACCCTAAATAGCCAGAAAAGAGGGTTTGGCTACCTAGGAGAGAGGAAAGGCTACTAACACCTGAAGGAGCCTATCAGCAGGAGTCTCTGACGTCACCTGGTGGCACTGGCCACTCAGAGCAGTCCAGTGTGCCAGCAGCACCTCTGTTTCCAAGATGGCAAAGGTCTGGAGCACACTGGAGGAGCTCTGGACACCTCCCAGGGGAGGTGCAGGTCAGGGGAGTGGTCACTCCCCTTTCCTTTGTCCAGTTTCGCGCCAGAGCAGGGGCTAAGGGGTCCCTGAACCGGTGTAGACTGGCTTATGCAGAATTGGGCACATCTGTGCCCAACAAAGCATTTCCAGAGGCTGGGGGAGGCTACTCCTCCCCTGCCTTCACACCATTTTCCAAAGGGAGAGGGTGTCACACCCTCTCTCAGAGGAAGTTCTTTGTTCTGCCATCCTGGGCCAGGCCTGGCTGGACCCCAGGAGGGCAGCTGCCTGTCTGAGGGGTTGGCAGCAGCAGCAGCTGCAGTGAAACCCCAGGAAGGGCAGTCTGGCAGTACCAGGGTCTGTGCTACAGACCACTGGGATCATGGAATTGTACCAACAATGCCAGGATGGCATAGAGGGGGCAATTCCATGATCATAGACATGTTACATGGCCATATTCGGAGTTACCATGGTGAAGCTACATATAGGTAGTGACCTATATGTAGTGCACGCGTGTAATGGTGTCCCCGCACTCACAAAGTTCAGTGAATTGGCTCTGAACAATGTGGGGGCACCTTGGCTAGTGCCAGGGTGCCCTCACACTAAGTAACTTTGCACCTAACCTTTACCAGGTAAAGGTTAGACATATAGGTGACTTATAAGTTACTTAAGTGCAGTGTAAAATGGCTGTGAAATAATGTGGACGTTATTTCACTCAGGCTGCAGTGGCAGGCCTGTGTAAGAATTGTCAGAGCTCCCTATGGGTGGCAAAAGAAATGCTGCAGCCCATAGGGATCTCCTGAAACCCCAATACCCTGGGTACCTCAGTACCATATACTAGGGAATTATAAGGGTGTTCCAGTAAGCCAATGTAAATTGGTAAAAATGGTCACTAGCCTGTCAGTGACAATTTGGAAAGAAATGAGAGAGCATAACCACTGAGGTTCTGATTAGCAGAGCCTCAGTGAGACAGTTAGTCACTACACAGGTAACACATTCAGGCACACTTATGAGCACTGGGGCCCTGGGTTACCAGGGTCCCAGTGACACATACAACTAAAACAACATATATACAGTGAAAAATGGGGGTAACATGCCAGGCAAGATGGTACTTTCCTACAGGAATATATAACTTTTGTGTCCTCTGCCACAAATAAATCATTTACTGAAGTCCCCTTTGCCAGGACAGTTGGTGGATGAGTCGAAGCGCACCTGCCTTCTTCTTTGGCACCACCCCTAATGACGAAATCATCAACTCAGGCACAGGCCAATCGTAAAAATGGCCCACTAGCTTGCCTTGCTCAATTTCTTTCTGCAGTTTGTCCTCCAACCAAGGTTCTGCTTCTGTGGCCGACTGCAAATTTTCAGTCCATCCCCCTGAGGTCCCTGATAACCTGACAAAAAACATTCTCCAAAACCCCATTTAAATCTTAGCACCCCCCCCACTGTCAGGCTATTGCAGTAGCCACAGCAGTAGTCCATCCAGCCTAATTGGCGTAGGAGCCATGTGGGCCAGGAGCGCCTTGAGATCCCCTCCCCCTACCTGCCTTCCATTGCTCTGCTTAACTGGCCAAGGTGAGGCATTGTGTGAACAGGTGTCACTCCCCACATTTTGAACATTTGTGCTTAAATTTGCATGGGTGGCGAGAGCAGATGCCTTTAATGGATGTCCAGCAAGCGGCCCCAGTGGCACTTGGTTGCTCTGGAACCATCCAGCCCCCCTGCTGAGTGTGGCACTGCAGAAAGGGTTTGTAAACTACTTCTGCAAACTGCTGGCCATATGCACGGATGTGGAGGACTGTGACAAGGCCATCCATTGTATCCATATTACGGAATCTACCTCCCCCCACAATTTGTCTGGGTTGATACTCCTCCTCTTCGTACTGAGCCATGCGAAACCCCCGAAGTGCATTTGAGCCTTCCGTATGATGTCAATGTATTTAAATAGGTCAATGGACCTATCAGGGTATTTTTTGCAATACATGCTCGCAAAAATGAGAAAGACCGATGTCCATTTCTCTATCGTAATGGGTACCCTGGGTCATCTTGCAAGCTCCCATTCCTCCTCTTTGGACACTTTTTTGGCCTGTAGGTCCCTATGCAAGAGCTTGAATATATCTGCATATTCATGTTTCCATATCCTGCCTTTTGTCTTTTTGAAAACAAGTGACCCCAATGGCATCACCAATCCCATATACAGCACTTTCTTACTGTGAGAACTCTTGTCCTCCCCGTCACCTATCACTTCCTCACCCTTTGTCTCAGCAGGTGTGTTGTTGTCCCTTTCTTTTGACCCTGTGTCTTTCATCCATGGCAAACCACTTAGATTGTCTTCCAACTCTTTCCGATGTGGCCCAGCCTCATCCACTACTCTGTTTCCCTCTCCTATTGATTTTAGGATGTACCCTCAAAGTATGTGGCTCCTCCCATACCACCCATCTGTCCTTCTTATCTGAAGGTACCCATCCAGGGGCCTGATGCACCTTGCAACTGCTTGAGAAGCCATTGAGCCACCCCCGAAATGTCTCACCCATCAGGCACTCTCACTTTCACCTTCTCCTGCAGTTCAACTTCTTCCCATTTATCACTACCACGCTCATAGTCCAGTTCCACTTCTTTACATTCCTTTGAACCAAAATCCTTGCACCCTTCCATGTCTCAACTCTGCATTATGGGAAAGCAGCTCTCCATACTTCAGCTACTGTTCTTTAGAGGTGCATACGATTTTTCCCTCGTGGTAGGGAAGGCCACCATCAACCCCCCTAGTGCTTCAGACCAACATCCAGAGGCCGTCTTGCAGCCCATTGGTGTTTCCTGCCATCTGCATGCCTCACTTGCAGGCTTTGTTCCACTGGTCACTGCAGGGCTGCTGCTGCCCAACATGCCCCTCATACTAATAAGCCCTCTGGCTGCACCGTCCTCCTTATGCCCCCAAACTGTTGCCTCAGGAACCCATACCCAATAACCCCCAGGTTCCTGCCCATGAACTGCCCGAACCCTCCTAGGCACCAGCCAAACCTCTGACCTTCTTCCACTGGCCCTCACCATCTTGCCCCCCCTTTCCCTAAACAGTTTTTCCCACTGCTACTCAGCCTCGGTTACCAGCCTGATCTGTTCCTCAATTCTTGCTTGAATGTCTGTCCCAGGCCTCTTCGTATCCAGCCCTATGTACTGCCCTGTGTACCCCTCCCCGCCCTAATCCCTTGACAGCCCTGTAGTTGAACCCACTCACCTTCCCCTGTACTCAAAAACTGAGACCTCCTGTGCTCTGCCTTCTCCCCCACCATCACCCGTGTTGTTATGCTGTTGCCCTTGCCTCTCAAATTCATGGGCCCATGCAGCAAGTCTTTTGAGCAACTCTGGGCTCTTGTGGATAGGACAAGGGGGGCATTCATTACTGGGGGCCCAGTAATATCCAGACCCCCGATCTCCTCAACCCCCAAAAAAAGCCTCTATTGCTGGCAGTTCGGGCTGGACTGTTCTCATTGGGAACAGGGTCAAGACTGGTTTGCATGTGGCTGGGTCCACACTGGGGTGGCATGGTGAGCAGAAGAACAATGGATTAAACCCAGATCTGTGACTTGGGGTGAGTGTTTGAAAAGTTTCAGCATTCTGTCCCTCATCCTTGTGTTGCTAAAGACTAGGCTGCGCCGTGCTTCCCTTGGGATCCTCCATTGTAGTATTGCGGTGAAGGCACAGTGCATCTATATGTCCATGGAAGATACTGCTGGTGCCCCTTAATCAGATTTCATCCACTTTCGGGGTTGTACCACTTGTTTTTGGTGCTTGTGTTGGCTTCACTTGATGCCGGTGAGCACTATTTTCTGGAATCGTGGTATCCTACTCAGTACAGGCAGAGGCAGAGCCTGGAGTTTTTCTTCTTCAAGCAGGCACAGTTGGAAGCTTATTTGGACCACTGTCTCTCTCTCTCTCTCTCTCTCTCTGCAGTTAGTTTTTCGCAGCACAGGTAGGGATGCTTAATTGTTGGGGACTTGTACACTATTTTAGTGCAATAAGTACATGCAGCTTCTGGAAACTACACTTACCTCATTGTCTATGCTTGCCTTCTGGCTCCTCTACCAGGAAATTACAGGGCCAATGACTCTTTCTCCTAATTAAGGGTTGGTTGGGTGTCCGAGATTTTCTTGAGTAGTTTACTCTAGAGTGTAGCTACCTTTGATAGCTCTGAAGGTATTGTTTAATCCTACATTGACGTTTTGCTGAATTTGCATACTTTACAATCCCTAGTGACGGATTTTCAGTCCCCAGCAGCTTGTATCTAGGAGGGTGAGGGCTTTTCTTAGAAGTTCAGCAGGATAGAGATCCATTTGAGGTTCCCGTCTGAAGTTATGTTTGACAATCTGAAGGTCTTGGCCCTGCCTTTAGCAGGGTCTTAAGCGGCTGGAGACATCTTTACTTGAGAAACTGGAAGGTGGAGGCAGCCAAAAAGAATTTCCTACTGAGAATGTCCTTCTCGTGTACAAAACTATTTAGTGAAGTACTGACGGTGTACTGCAAAACTATTGAAGAGCCAAAAGCAGCTTTTTCACCACAAACACAGATCATGGGACGGAAGCAAGATAAAGGCTAAATATAATGTATATCCTAAGAAGTCTTGTTTTCAATCCAAATGGGCTCAGTCTGGTTCTACACCTCAGCAGTCTGGTGCAAAGGGAAATTCCAAACAGAATTTCTGGCTATGCCGGAAGTTCCATGTTATGCTTCGCCAAATCACTTGCAATGCTCAGGTTTTTAGCAGAAGCAATGAGAGTCGACCTACTCCCTCTATTAGAAGGGAAAGGGAGGTTGGGGAAGAAAGAGAGATCTTCTCCTTGAGGCTTGGAAACTCTGACGAGGAATGTGTCAGAGAATGTGCAATCATGATTCAATTCTACTTCATGTGTTTGAATTGTCCGCACACAAGAAACACAGCAAACTATTAGGCCTTCATTTATGGTAACTTGGCATATGATACCACAGCAAGTCACCTTGCTGTGCTGCCCTGTTTCAAAGTGAAAGGGCAGGAATGCACAGTACTTATCCAATGTTGTGCATTCCTGTACTTCCCACTATGGTGCAAGGGGTGCCTGTGTTGTCACCAGGATTGTTTAAGTGTGGGAAGGTACCCCTTCCTGCATGGAAATGATCCATAGAAGAGTTTTCTTCTTTCTATGTGTGCTGCAGAATGCAGCACATACAAAAAGAGTAAAAACGAAAAGAAATAAAGATATTTCTACTCATTACGCCTGCCCTGCGGAGGTGTAAGATTTTAATGCATTCCCAGGTCTACAAATCCTTGTAAATCTGGGAATGCATCAAAACCAACAGGAGTTGCTTGGGAACACCCATTGCTATGCCCACAGAACATCCCCCCTACGCAGAGTAAGATGATGCAGTGATTTGTGCGGCCACACAAAGCCACACAATGGGGCTTTGCGTGGTTTCATAAATTTGACACAGAGCCTTGCATCATGCATGTGCCATTTTGCGGGGTGCAAACATGACACAAGGCTCTCATAAATATGCCCCCTAGTATCTCATTACAAATTTACATTCAAGGTTTTTCAGATCTGACAGTAAAAGGTACGCAGTACTGATGTCGATTGACCTGAAAGTTCCCTTGACTCCTTCTGAGGCTTGCTGTCTATTTGGTTATTATTTCTTGGTAAAGAGTTGTTACTTCATAACTTAGCTGTGCACTTGTATTACTAGGTTTGTTGTCTCTTAGTCCCAGCAATCACAGCAATAAAAATAAAGTGTACTCCAAATCTGAGAAATCTCAGCTCTCCAAATGGGTGCCCTCTAAGTCCAATATCATACAGCACTTCTAAGTGAGTGGCAACTAGAACTTCGACGTTTCAACAGGCTCTCAAAATCACACTTTCATTCTAGGTTCAAGTCTCTATCTTGTTTGTGCATGTCCTAGAATCTTTGGAGAATAAACATTAGTGCAAACTAATGTGAGAGTCCTCCCTCTTTTCTTTAAAGTATTTGGCAAGGAGCACTGTCATGCAATTGAAAACTGAACTGAGAGATGGCTTCCTTCGATGATGCTGGTAAATAAGGCAAGGCTGCAGGATCGATCGGCTGTGGGATGATGGCTCAGACCTTGGAGACAGTGGCAACATCCCACTGGTCCAGTGAGATGTCACCTTCAGCTTTTTCACTAAGTTTGGAAACACTTAGGCCCTAATTATGAGTTTGGTGGGCAATGGAGGCCGCCCGACAAACTCATAATGAGGGCCTAACTCATTCGCAAGGAAGACCGCCACACCTGTCTTCTGCCTGCCGTCCCTATTACAAGTGCCCCACTGGGTCGGCATGCAGAAAGAGCGTTTCCTCCCGCCAGCCCAGTGGGAAACAGGGCTTTAACATTGACGTTGGCTCATAACTGAGCCAGCTGCAATGTGGCAGTTCGTCAGGTGCAACATCACCTGTTGTGCTTTTCACTGCCCGTAATTTGGGCAGTGAAAAGCAAGACAGGGCTGTCCATGGGAGCCCCTGCACTGCCCATGTCCAGTGCATTGGCAGTGCAGGGGCCCCTATGGGGCCCGACACCCCCTTTCTGCCAGCCTTTGCATGGCGGGGATACCGCCATGCAAAGGCTGGCAGAAAGGGGTCTTGTGTCAAGCAGCGCTGCCCTGGTGGACTGAGACCGCCAGCACCGCCAGGCTGTTGGCTGGCAGCAACCTGGAGGTGTCGGAGGTCAGCCTGTGGCGCCTCCGCCTAGATCATAGTATAGAGGATGGACCGCTGCTGTGGCAGCAATCCGATCTCCACCATGGGCCTAACGGTCTCATGACTGCCAGGGTTGTAATGCGGCCCATAATCCCAGACAAATGGGTCCAGCAGATCAGTTCTTGAGGCCACTATGTAAAAATATCTCGAGTTTTCTGAACCTCACTTCATTCAAACATCACAGCCAGAGGACAGGCTAAGGAAAAAACTTCTCTGAGGGAGCCTTCCCCTGGAGGTAAAGAAATCAATAATTCCTGTTCAGAAAGCCTCAGGTAACTGGCTCATGATTATAGACTTGAGATTTCATAATCAGTTCATTCTCATTATACATTTCAAAATAAACACACTTCAACAACCCATCCCTATAATTTCCAGAGGGGATTTTCAGACATAAATCAGTCTTCAGGACTCCTACATTCATCTCCATCAGAGATTTCTCAGGTTTGGAGTAAACAATCTTCATTGCAAATTCTAAGAGCTTATCCTTTGAGCTCAATACCTTACCAAGGATTTTTACCAAGATCCTGGTACCAGTTTAGAGTATCTTGCATGCTTAAGGATCAAAAGTACACCCTTATTTGGACAATTTAATGATCCAGTATCCCTTCCACAGTCAATCTGTGGTGGGTATAACTTTAACAATATGACTCTCCAGAACTTCCGATTTTTGATCAACTTGCCAAAGTCACAACTCAGTCTCTCGAAAAGACTGGAATATGTAGGTACCACCTTCAGCACAGTTCAGGGGTTCCCAGAGTCCAGGAAGATCAAACTCAAGAGCCACCTGCAAATGTTGATGTTGAAAGAGGAAACACCAGCAAGGAGTGATTATGGATTCAAGGGAATATGGCAATTTTTGATTAGCTCACCATCTATTATCAATAATGACTCTAAGACAAGATTCTCTTTTTTCTTTCTTCTATTTTATAGGCAGCGATGCTGAGTGTGATCCCTTAGGTCCATTCCGTTTGAGTCATGTGGTGTCACACATACTGGACCATTGGCTTCCTTACCAGCAGAATTATGACAACCCAGTTCCTGCCAATCCCTCAATCTAAGATAAGATTTCTTACTGTCCCCTTCTCTCCAAAGAGGAACTTTCTTTACCTACTCCAATCCAGTTGCCCTGACCACAATGCCAGCAGGTTTTAGTGGAGAGTGGTTTTAGACAGCCACACTGCTTAGGGTTTCTGGGAAACAGAGCAGGAGAGATTCTCCAATTGAAGGGTGTTCATGGTGGCATGGAGATCAATTCAACGTTTTGCTAATTTGTTGTCGAAGTAAGGCTTTGGTCCTACACACTTGAAAATACAGTGACGATGTGTGATTTGGACTGGCAATTCAGCACAGGTTCCAGTTCCCTGAATCATCTACCTCAACAGCTCTTCCTCTGGAAAATAAAAATCTCCTTGACCTCCGGGCCATTCACATGAAAGGCTCTCTAAAGACCTAGGCAGATTCCCCAACCAGGAGCTTTCCATAAGTTTAATATTTTATCCTGTGTCTTGCTATCTTCCGAGAAATATGCAGGAGGTAGGAAATCTCTCTGATGTATCTTTTTGTGTTGAGACACAACTCTTAGCTTCCTGTGTTCTTGTCCAGATGTCATGATTATCATACAGCATTTAAATATTCCCTAGCCAGTGCCTGGCTGAAAGAACTCCTATATGCCTTCCCCACATTTCTCTTATTCCAAAGCGCCTGGCAGGGCTTTAGAAAGAATCTCTTAGTCCTCCAATTCTTGACAAAGAAACCATTATATCCTGACATGAAGCATCTGTAGGGGAAACAGGTTTGGATTCTACCAATCTCCCCTTCTCCCCTGTCATACCCTCCTCTGGACGCCCTAGCCACAAAAACTGTCTGTCTCAAGGTTGAGAGGGAGGATTCCTGAATAAAGATATTTTCGTTTCAGTCTCTACTTTACTACAGGCTTCTGGAAAAGCATCTACTAATCGGTTATATGACTGCCATTGAGTGTCATTTGATGAATGGTGTAGAGATAGGCAGTTTTTTCCTCTCAAAACAGTAGCAACTAATTTCCTCCAGGTTATGCAAGAGGGTTTTGATGGAGGTTTATCAGTCATTATACTCAGAGTATAGTGGCCTCAATTAAGGTGTTTTAGGTATCCTGGAATGACCTGTCTACTGTGAAAACTCTAGTATCAAGGTTATTTAGAGGATTTGAACTCTTGAAACCTAAGGATCATAATCCCCTTGAAGCCTGTCATTTACACTGCAAGAACTTTTCTCTGTGCAAATTTTGGTCCCATAAAGCACTATCTGATGAATCGAAGTTCTCTGCTGAGGCTTGTCAACAGATCAATACTTTTAAATAACATGAAGCCCATTAGGCTCCACCAGGAAGACGGAGAGTGGCTACATTTTCAAATCGTAAAGGTAAAAGGTTTACAGAAAGAAAAATCATCAAGTTATTGTCAAATCAATAATCAATATATGAATACATTAGTTGATATAAATTCCATTGTAATCAAAGTCGTCTAGGCAAGAGGGTGAACTAGCACAGAGTGGCCTAGTCACAGAATTCTAACATTGGCTACATCTACACATTGGGGGTCATTCTCGGGAGCACCGCCAACAGGCTGGCGGTGCTCCCATGGCATTCTGACCGCGGCGGTACAGCCGCGGTCAGATACGGGAAACCGGCGGTGTACCGCCGGTTTCCCGCTGCCCAAGGGAATCCTCCATGGCGGCGCTGCAAGCAGCGCCGCCATGGGGATTCCGACCCCCTTACCGCCAGCCTTGTTCTGGCGGTTTTGACCGCCAGAACCTGGCTGGCGGTAACGGGTGTTGTGGGGCCCCTGGGGGCCCTTGCAGTGCCCATGCCAATGGCATGGGCACTGCAGGGGCCCCCTAACAGGGCCCCACCAAGATTTTCAGTGTCTGCCACGCAGACACTGAAAATCGCGACGGGTGCAACTGCACCCGTCGCACCCCTTCCACTCCGCCGGCTCCATTCGGAGCCGGCATCCTCATGGAAGGGGGTTTCCCGCTGGGCTGGCGGGCGGCCTTCTGGCGGTCGCCCGCCAGCCCAGCGGGAAACTCAGAATTACCGCGGCGGTCTTTTGACCGCGCAGCGGTATTCTGCCGGCGGGACTTTGGCGGGCGGCCTCCGCCGCCCGCCAAAGTCAGAATGACCCCCATAGTTTCTATAAAGTGATCTAATCAGATTAGAGTAAAAAGACACAACATGGAGCTCAGTAGTTTCTCAGGATGCTCGACAGTACTACTTCGAGGGTCACTCAAACTTACATTGATTTGCAACAAAACAATAAAGACTGCATCAGCCTGTACCCTGTAGGTGTACTGTTGAAATTAATATTAATGTTATATATATATATATATATATATATATACATTAGTTATGGCCAATCTAAATGTGAAGAATACACAGTTAATATAGTGTATGTTCACATGTTTATGTCCATATAATGGAAAAACATTTAATGTGACAAAAAAACCTTTCAGTCTTTCAGCTTGAGCTTATTATGTAAGCTTCCTTTTCATTCCCTTGAAATTACGTCTGAGAAGTTTGTCACTATAAAGGTTTTCTTCCTTTGAAGTTATCACCATTGCTAGATTCTGGGGAGAGTTGGGGGCTATTGTGTGTAGGCATCCTTAGTTAAAGGAGTTCAAGGATCATATTTTAATCACCCAGGATCTCAACTTCATTCCAAAGATCATTAGTGACTTCCACTGAAGTTAAAAGATTGTTGTAGCTGCCTTACAAGAGGACAAGGACAATCCAGATTCATTTATCCACCTTTTGGAAGTAGTGAGAACAGTAAATATCTCTTTAAAGAGAACAGCAGAGTACAGGGTTTCAGATTCCTGTTTTATTAACTTTGGACCAGTCAAGAAGAGAGAGAAACCTTCTTCCTCAATGCTGGCTAGGTAGATAAAGAATGTACTCTCTTTAGTCTATCAGGACCATGGTAAAGAAATCCCTAATATGATCAAGGCCACTCTACTGGAATGATGACAGCTTCCTGGACGGATTGTGTGGGGGTTTCCATTTGGGATATTTGTAGAGCTGCCTCATGGACCTCCCTGTCTATATATATTTTGCATTATAGATTGAATGTGGTCCATGGTTCTGAGTTAGCTTTTGGATCACAAGTAGTTTTAGGAGCACACTCACTCACCAATTTCCTAGGTGTTATGACGCCTTTCTGTTTCCTTTTTTCCTAATGACACCCTGTCATCAAGAGTATATTTCTCAACCTTAGTTTTGTTTCTCATCGCCACATAGCTAGTGGGAGTCTTTATCCCTATTTCTAATTCTCAATTTCTACTTCGTTTCACGTGCACATCAAACTTTTGGTGATATTTATAATAATAACAAGTTTATCACTTGTGGTAAACTGTAATCACAGTTTTTTCTCTGTGGCTCCGTTTGGTAATGTCACTTGATGATTTTAGACACTCACGTGGTACTGGTGAAGGACTTGGCCACAATTTTAGTGCCAGGTATTAATTTTCCATAATCATGTATAACTACAGATTATGACCAAACTCATTATTATGTTTCTTACAGACCTGAGGAAGTCAATGAGATTAATTTCTCGGAGACGAAACACGTGTTGGCTGTTGGATCTTGTTGTGATGACCATATATGGAATCTTTCTGATGTGATGAACATGTATGAAAACCTCACACAAGAATAAAGACACTGAACTTTAACTCTGTTTGGATTATATATTGATATTCCGAAGACCAAGAACCTAACTGTACAGACTCTTCTCTTATTTCATACGAGTGCCCTGACCTTTTGAATTAGTTTTAGGATCCATGTTTTCCTAAAATGCTTTTCTTTATATTCTACATAGACAGTTGCTATTTGTTTTCTTGGAAGAGGATAAGCAGGAAATAAAATAAAAATCTTTCTCCCCTATATAGCCTACTGTGGCCTCTTTGCTTATGATGGGAAGTTGTGCTTATGCATATCTCCTAAAATAAGTAATGGGACGAGAAAAGAGAAGAGGAGGTAATGCTCTAATTACTTACTGGTAATCTTCATAACACCAATTCTTCCTTACTGGTTCCACTACTTGTGACCCTCCCTCCTACCCAGTAACCTTCATCAGCTTCTAGTCAGGGGAAATAAAGTTATATGTGGGTAGTTCCTCTACCCAAGTATGGAAATAGGAAACAACTTGGGAAGCAATGAAAGATAGGTAGTGAATGGGCAGAGGAAGGAAGAATCGGAGTAAATGTTTCGAGCATTTGTGCAGTTGTTTTTCAAACATCTGTGTAGTTTTCTGGTGTTAGCCGCTCAGGGTGCTGTGGCTTGTCATTTTCTGCTCTACACACGATGCTGCTTCCAACAAAAGCAAAAATACGTAGCAGATGTCTTATTCTGTTATGCCTTCAGTCCGCCAGTGCAGAAACCTTGAAACAGTTTGAAAGATATGACAACAAAGTTCCTCACTACAGTGAGCACGAGGACTGATATGTTTTGATTGTTTTCCTGTGTAGAACAAGACTTGTCAGTGCTCAACTGAAAAAGCTGCCAAAAACATCATCGTCTTCCGCTCAGGACGACCCAGGTGCTGTCTGGCCATTCTGACTCTTTTCAGTCGAGGAGGTTGGGCTAAACAAGCACATTGGATGAACTCAATCCCTATCCTAAAAGATGCCAGTCATGTAAAGGTATTTGGAGCTTCGTTGCAATAATAAACATAACAAAATAAAATAAAGCGGTGAATAATGCAGGCTAGATATTCACTCATTCCTACATCACAATGACCCCGCTTGGAAAAAAAAAAACTTTGTGGCCAACTCCTTACTGACGTGCACATTTATTTACTGTAGCCTTGACAACTGCACGCAAGTTAAGTCTAAAAATCACAGTGAAATGTTTGATTCGCTGCCATTGGCGAAGAAAAACTTTTACTGACGGATTGGCCGAAAGGCCTATTCAGAGGAGGCATGTCACGCTATTCAGCTGGAACTCTTATCAAAATACCTCTCCGCCGTACGCATTTTTAAGGTAGCAAAGCACACAGCATGCCAGCAAGCACAAAGCTCTTCGCTGGTACGGGATTAAAGTATACAGTGTGTATATACTTGCTGAATGATCACTTTTATTTGGGCTCATGTCTGTTTGCTCGGACCTCCATTTTGTTTCAGTAAACATCTTTCCAGCGCAGTGTTTGTTTTGATTTCCATTAACAGAAACAATAGAAGTTTGGTGAGGATGGCGGGGGAAAGACATTGGGTCATATTTTTCTCACAAAACACAAAGCAAGAATAGGAACTCGATTAATAACACTGGTGTTGTATTTTTAGGACTTTTAAAAGTCCCGACTTGTTCTCATAAGGCCACCACGCTAAGTTTTACAAGAGATTACATAGAGTTCTAAATTTACAGTTTATCTTCCTATAAATTCAATGCAAGTTGCTCTTTTCTTGTAGCAATTCTTTCAGAAAATCATTATCTATGTTACATACTATCTGTAAAGAACAGAAACTACACGGCTCGAAATACTTTTTACCACTATTAAATACTTTTTTGCAATATTTAATTTCCCATAACATATTGAGTTTCTTTGTATTTATGTTAAACCTGCATTTCTCGGAAGTGAAACTTTGGCTTTGGCTTTGCCTGATATGGCAAACTGGGCACTTTCTTACCACCAAGGAGCCTCTGTCCAGCTGCTGTGTTGATGAATATGAGTCACATTCAACATTAATAAAATGTTTTAACGCAGATATCTTAGAGCTTCTCCTAAACATGTAACAAGCTATCCTACCCTAAGAGGCTTTTGCTCGCTTTCCCTTTCCCTGACCTTCCAAGGATTTCCTCCTCGCTTCTCCCTCATTTTTCCCCATACCCCCGGCCTCCAATGATCTTTCCGTTCCCTCCATTTCCACCCTTTGAACCAACCAACTGGCAATTGTAAAACAAACAACAATAATCAAAAGTACATAGCATCAGAGATTGAATATTTTCTTGTATCTTGTGAGCAAATGCTGCCTTTTTCATTATCTTGTTTCTCAATAAATTTAATTGTTTAGACTTCGAGGTGCTGTTTAATGAAAGTTTATTCAAGACATGCTTCTTTTGTATGGAAAAAGTTATTTTCACATTGGTATTATTTTTAGTGTACACAAAAGCACCAGCAGACACTTATTTTGGCCCTGTTGCAGGAAATGCAAAGGGCTTTATTAAGGTTGGAACATAATACTAATTTTGGTTGTTAAAACACGTTGTCAGCTTTTATAGCTTGCATATTCTAACTCAAAGTGTGTATAGTAACACAGCAACTTATGACACTGCACACTCCATAAACGTAACTATATTTTGTGTAAGTGGGGTAATTCATGTGGTGGGGTCGTGCTTTATGAAATTGTGTGACATCACTAGAAAAATGACAAGATGGGATGTGGGAGGGCTGGGGATAGAACTGAGGATGGCAAGCATTACAATAATGTTAGCAATAAGAGTATGGGCTAAAGGTATACATGGAAGTATCAATGGTACCTTGGATAAATGTTAAGTCTGATTCAAAACTGGAGGCAGTGAGGCCATTGGTCCCTATGTGGATTGATGTATTGGTATTGTGGTGGAATAGAAGGCTTGAGTATCCTTACAATCCTTTGGGGATCCTGAGGTCTGGTTCCTAGGGACAGCATCAGCAGTCTTGTCTTGTCAGGTCAAGGAAAGAGTCTATAAAGGCAGAGAAGCATGGCTATGCATGATGTGTTTTTGTTTGTGTGGTCTGCATTGACTCTGAATGGCTGTGGCATCTTCACAGGTATGGGTTTGGTTATAAGGGGTTATAGGAGCTTCTCTAGTCAAGGGGGTCAAGGCTACTGGATGATCAGTGCATGCAGTCGCTATGCTCAATGGTGGCGTCTCTTGAGCTGGCTCCAATCAGCCTCAGTGCCTTGTGTATTGGGCCCCAAAGAGCAGGCCATGAAAAACATTGGTGCAGATAAGAGAGAGAGAGGTGAACAAGATGAGAGAACTATGGCAGAGGCAGTGTAGCAGCTTCAAAGGCTTAAGGCTTGACACCCCTTGTGTGTGATTACTGTTCTCAATACAGTAGGAAAAGGAATTCAAAAGTGCTGTCTCCCAGGTCAGAGAGACCTGGTTAGCCTTGTACAAAGTCCTCCATCATTTTACGTTGCTACATACACAAGTGTAGTCCAAATGGACACACTATAAACTCTGTCAACACACACAAAGTCCTCACATTCTGCAACATACAAAGTTGGATACCTACCTTCTCTCCACTTATCCCACATGAGTGGAAGTAAAGGATCATGATTAAGGGAGACTAGCAGGTAATTTACCTTTTTTGACAACATGCAAAATGTGCAAATTTCATGTGAAAACTATTTCTTACAATTAGTTTTTAAATGATAAATAGAGTTTTAACTGATGAGTTAATGATGTAGCACTTGAAATGAATTGCTAATGTTTTATATGGGTTAATACAGTAAGGACATTTGTGCATCATTGTTTTACTTGGATGGCTGTTTACAGTCTGTTGTCACTATGGGTTTCTGTGCCTTAAGAAGCTATGGGTGATTAGCCGCGCTTTACAAATCCATCATTGATTGATTGATCGCATGAGTATTCCGAGCCCGGCAGTTACTATTGGGAGCCTGGAGCGGCTGGGGGGGGGGGGGCACTGGGGCTGACTTCTCTCACTTATGGAATAAAATATTCTCTAACTTCATCATCCTCAATGTCTGTTTTACCCAGGACATAACATTAGTTCATTTAGAAGAGTAGATAATGAGATGCCATTACTATTATTTTCTTATAAGGATGTAGTTTCTGATGTTCTATTCAACTTGCTTCTGCTCATTCCCCCTCCCATCAGTGTCCCGCTGCAAGTCATCTCACCCCTCGTCTCCGTTGAGTGAATGATATAAATGTGATAGCAATGTAAGACATTGTGAGAAAGCCTGTATTCTGCATGAAGTGTTCACTGTCTACCCAAGGTATCATTTTCAAGGACTTGGAAATTTTATGAGCCATTGTTAGAGAGCTGATTCATTTTGTGTTGATCATCCCCAGAGGGCAGCTGCTGAAAGGGAAACTGGAAGATTTCCCTTACCTTAAGAAATTGGTTAGTGCTACTATATTAAAAACTATGTAATTGTTTCTGATTTCCACTGCGATCCTAACCAGGATCATACTATGCTGATTTTTCACATCCTCTTAACAAGTAGTGTGTTTTGTGTATAAAACCTTTTGGGTTCTAGCAGTTTGGTTCCTGATGCAGCACCTGAAATTAATTACCCAGGTCATTTATAAGAGTAGATAAAGTAAATAGTTATCTCACATTTTTGTGTAAACCACCATTATTATCATTTTTTAATATGTGTGTAGTTTTTGATCTTCTGTTCAACTTGCTCCTGCTCATTCTCCCTCCCAATCAGTGTCCCACTGCAAGTCATTTTGCCTGATGTAGCAGGAATATTATTGCTACCCCTGACATCACAGTCACCATCTATACGTGACAATCTATACATCTTGTAAATTGAAGTATTAATAGATTTGTTTTAAAGTGGTGCACTGAACGCCTATATTAATGTGCATTCACTGTAAGTTACTAGACTAAAGTGTCGTCCTAAAGCTTTATGGATACCAAATTTATTCAATTCTATGTGATACTTCATCATGTGAATTAATAGTCTGCACTAAAATGATAATCATTTTCAGAAGAGTAATGTATAAAATGTTATATGCAAATGTTGAAGATTGCACTTCTTCACTATAGCTAAAGCAATTTATTAACAGAGGTATTTCATTTTAAATCTACTGTAACATGAACCTTGATGAAGCTTATTAATGATGAATTTATAATTTTGAATGTTAGATGCACATTATTTGCATGAATTAATATGCCATTTTAATTCACTTTGCTTAGCCTAAGTAAGGCCTGCAAGGACCTGTTTCCTGACTGTGTAGAAAAATGTTTAGTCATTCTTGCTAACTGGTCATTCTTTTTAGACTTCGTTCCCATGAGATTTAATCTTGGTAGGAGATGCCCTGTTATTTACACATAGTGAGCCTGAGAAATTAACCTTGAGCTCACTACATTTAGGTACTGCGGAAGTAAAATGCCTACATTTGTTTCAATCCATACAGATGATCTAAGATTGATGCCTTTCTCATGTCGGTAGTGGGAATCTTCACTAATGTTGCAGTTCTATGTCACAAGATTGACTATGATTAGACACTTACACCTGCCGAGGCATGTGTAGTGATGGATGAGTGAATCATAATGCACTATAGACTTTAATATACTGTTCCCCAGTGGAACCGGCAGCATTCTTTTGCAGTCTTCCCCATTCTTCTTTTGTGACTGGATCCCCTTGGACTCTGCGAGGTACACCCTTTCCCTTGAATTACTATGCTTTGCTAAGACTTAGACATATTTCCCCTGAACTGAGACAAAGACTCTTGACCAAGCTTCTGACCTGTTGACACCTCCCGTGTTTACTCACTTTTTGCCAACTTTAGCTAGTAACCTTTTGCCTCAGATGTCAATTTTCTAAACTCTTTTTGTCCTTTTTTCTCTTTCCCTTTTTGTCCACATATGTTCAGCCTAGCACATTTTAACTTTTGAATTGCTAATCTGTAGGCTTTTCTCTTGCCAGCGAAGCATAGATGACATTTACATTGCCTTAATGCTTAAAAGAGATGAGAAGCACTTGTTTTCTGTGCTTCAGATTAGCCTGCTGATGTTTTGCATTGCCTTTGTTAAATGTTAAGTTCTTTTGATGTTAATTCTTGTGAACCTTTTTCTTTGCCTTGGTCACCAATGGTGATTTTGTATATTTATACCTTTGTTTTGAGAATTGTCTACATGACTTTGAATCTTAACTTACATTAAAACTTCTTAACCTTATTGCAGACTGGAGTTTCGCTAGTGTGGCCAAATGGGTCATACTGTTCTAAATTAATTTGTTGTGAAAGTTTGCTGTCTTATATCTCCACACAATTATACTGGATAGAAAGACTTGTTGACCTCACTGTAAAGCATAACCCTAAGAAAAATATGCTTTAGCACACCCCACGTCTCTGCGGAACACCAAGTGAATGACATAAATGAGATAGCAATGTACAAAGTTGTTAGAAAGCCTGTGTTGTGAACAAAGCTTTCACTGTGTACCGAAAGTATAATTTCCAAGGACATGGAAATTCTATGAGCCATTGTTAGAGGGCTGTTTCATTTTGTGTTGCTCATCCCTGGAAGGTAGTTGCTGAAAAAGAAGATGGAAGATTTCCCTTACCTTAAGAAATGGGTTAGTGCTAATATTTTGGAAAATCATGTAATTGTTTCTTATTAGCCAATGCGACCCTACCCTTAATTATACCATGCTGAATTTGAACAATCTCTTAATAGAAAGCGTGATTTGAGTATAAAAACTCTTGGGTTCTAGCTGTTTGGTTCTTTTTAGAGTATTCCTGGTTGGGTTCTGTTGGATTTTAGAGCTGTCGTAAGGACTACTGTTGCTGGAGACTTTTATTTTTCTTTGTCAATTTCACTCAAAATCTTTATGGGATGTTTAAGTGCTCTATATGAGTTTGACATTTAAAATTCTTCGTAGATTCTTCTTTAAATAGGGATTAATGCTTTTTATGACCACATTATTTTGTAATTCTGTATTTCAGCCTTTATGGTAAATGTATGCATTTTTCTGTGTACCACAAGTTCAACTATTCTATATTAAAATCCACCTTTTGCTTTACTTTGGCCTAGAACACCGTCTTTGCGTTTCCAATGTTTCATTCTAAATTATTTTGCTAATTTGTGTTATACTGGTGAGCAGTATTGTCTCTAATTGCTAGATCAACTTGAGAGACTGAAGCCAAATTTCTTAGGTAGATTTTAGGATGCTCAAAATAATAGGGTTCAGATGATTGTTGGGGTTCAGCTCCCTTTGTGATGCCCCCTCAACACTGAATAGGAATATTTCATGCTTCCTTCATTTATAATGTTGGGTTATTGATCCACACTGGCATTTTATTGTGAAAGAACCAAAGGTATGGCTGAAAATGTCTGTCTCTTGGAAGCCAACCGTTCTGAGAGCATTTTCATTTATCCATGTTAATAGTGTTAATAGTAACTGACAACTCTTGAATTTAAGGCACCTTTATTTTAAATAGATACTGTTTCAAAACTAAAGGGTTGGCATGTCCTTGAAAATCTATGGTCCTTCTCTCTTCTTTTTGGCCAAGAACAGGTGTGTGCAGTCTTCTATGCCTTCAGGACAGGTTTTCAGAGTCCAGATTCTTAAATTCTAGAGCACAGCACAGTTTATTGGCTCAATATTTGTAGTAAAGTGTAAGAGACTTCCTATTTGATGTTGATTTCCACCCTCCAAAGTGCCAGGAGAGTATGGTAATCTGTGTCACTGTGTATAACTTAGATTCCAATCGGATAGATAATCAACAAGAACTGAAACATCCTAAATGCATGGATGCTCAAACTAGAAAAGCCACTGTTTTCTCATAAAAGAAACACCAGTGTAAAAGCTCTCTTGGTCATACTAGAATCCATAGAAAATCAAATGGTGGGGGGACATGACATCCCACTGATAAATTATTCCGAATGTAGTTGGCTACTTCTCTTACAGACATTGTAGTATCAGCAATCTAGTGACTCAAACCAAAACAATTGACTTGGCTTAGAAAAAGTATGAACATTAGTGGAACACACTAATTGTAATTCCACAAATGTACCTTGTTATCTATCCAATGCTGCCTTCAGTATGTAGGGATGACTGTGGATGGATAAAACAGAGATCTCTAAACATCGCAGAAATGTGAGATGTGGACTGAGCCCTACAAAGATGTTAAATACATACAGCAGGGCACACAGCTGAGGACCTTTAATTAGTAGTGATAGCACAACTTATGCACATTGACGATAACAAAAATTCTGAAAGATTAGTATTTGAGAAAGAACAGAGATGAATATACCATTTGTAAACCCTTAGGACTGGATTAAACGATGAAATCAGATGAATGTCTCTACCGACATAACCATAGCGATTCAGCAACGATGCCATATTTGCTAGATCAATACCATCACTAGAGATAAATTGAAAGAGGCTGGGTACTGTATTGACATCCAGACATCACAGTGCTTAATTCCAGACTGTTTGGGAAGCAATGCACAATTCATGAACTATATTAACTTAGACTTATGGAGTGAGGGAAATATGTCAATTTCTATTTGATGCCAATAAATTGTAGAATCAATACTATTACTATAGAGAGACTGATCATTCTATCATATTGACATATTTTAAACTGATGAAAATGCTGTAGAAAGTGGTCTGGTTCATGAGTGTAGGGAATAGTGGTTCTAATTTAGTATTATGCTTATTCTCATAGTAGAGCATGGAGAACACTGCTGAGAACTTTAGGGTGTTTTTCGAGTACATAATGAGGAGGAACTGTTCAGTAAGAGACGTTCAGAGTTCAAAACCAATCAGACCATAACACATCATCATACTGTGATGCATACCAGTCACATGATGCTGAAGGGAAAGGTCCCCAATAAATAATACTGCCATACTAGCCTTGGCTAAAATGCCAGGAAAGAAGTCGATCCAAGAACAGGAGAAGACAGGTGACGAAGTAAGTGGAGGAGGGAAACTTTAGTTTCCCTAAGTGTCTTCAAGCATATGGATTTTTAAATCCTTACTCTTGAATTTCTTCTGCTAGTGTGTGACAACAAGCTTCATCCATTTAAGGTTTATTTCCATGAAGCTGTTGACTACACATTTCTAAGTAAGAAAAACATTGCTATAATGGTGATAATGTGCATGCTATGTAAAGCTCAAAAGACAATTAATTTTACATTGAAGGGGTTAAAAGACTCACACTACACAGAGTTCTAGTACATGTCTTATCAAAATCAAGCTGGATGAATATGCACCTATTTTAGACCCACATACTTGTCCTGCTTGAGGTATATTGATCACAGAATGACACACTAGCACAATGGCTACATGTTCTGCTAACTGCATAGCTCTCTCGTACCCACAGATAAATGAAATATAGATACCAGAATAGGTTGGTAGGTAAGGCATACTTGTGTGTGTTTGAAAGAGCAACTCACAGTTACTAAATTTCACAAACAGTGAATAAAAGGCTTAAAGATAAGAACAAGGATGGGATCCTTGGGGTGCGGAGCCAAGATGGCGCTGGAGTCAGACGCTCTTTGAAGAGCTCCATAAGGCCTCCACCCAAAATCCTGCGCAACTATCCTAAACTCTCTGGATCAACCCTCAGGGCTGAGAGATTGACCCCCAGAGTGATTCCACGGTGGGGGGAGGCCGATCGTGGCAGGTGAGGCAACCACGGAGTGATCGGAGCGCTCCCGGGCAGCTGCGAGACCTGTGTGGCCTCAGCTCAGGACGCTTAAGAGTTGGCCTCCGTTGAGGAGCGGATGGAGGCGGGATGCTTCGGAGTAGGCCTCCGTGGAGGAGCGGACGGAGGCGAGGAGAGCCTGTGGCGTGGGAGGCCATTAGATAGACCCGCCGCCGGATCACATCTGGAGCGTTTTGAACTGAGAGTTGGGGGTAACATCCGGAGATGGGAGCCGGTCCCACAAGGGGCAAACAGCGACAATACTGCACACCAGGGGGCGGATGGGGACCCCACCTCAGAGGGCACTTCTCCCCCCACCCTTTTTTCTTGGCTGGATGAGGTGCTGGGGCAGGCACCGGAGACCATCAGGAGACCCCCAGACCCTGCATAAGGAAGACACGAGGCACGGAGGGCGAGACCCCATATTCGCTGGCAGGATCGCACCGGTGGACGTGAGAGGGTCCAAGGGGTCCCTGGAGTGAAGGTATCGCCCCGGGGAGAAGAGAAATGCTGGAGTGGTCGCTGAGGTGGGGGTGGTTCCCCCCAACGAGGAGTGAGATGGAAATCCCTGCTGCAGGACTTGCAAAATCAAGGTACCCGGGGCAGACAATAATATCCTGAGGGGGTGGGGGTGCTTGGATTGCCCCACTCGTACCTCACCATCCTGTTGGGCACCAAAGTATATTGTCTGGGAGGAGGAGGTCGGACGGATCTGAGAAGACTGTGGGAGTCTCCAGATAGCGAGAGATAAGGAACCCAAGCCTAGACTGGGCAAAATGGATCAACAAAAGTGGTGATCCCCCGTCTGCCAGCATCTGACCCCCCCAGTGGCCCTCAACAATGCTGCGCTTCTCTCTGCGATACAGGCTTCTCAGGAGGCCCTAGAGGGGTGAATGGGCGAGGTGCGCTCAGAGGTCTCCCTGCTGCAACAAGATCTGCGGAATGTGGTAGAGCAAGTTACGACTGCGGAGACAAGAATCTCAGATCTTGAAGACACCGTCAGAGACCTGTGAAAAGAGATGTCAGAGACCCGAGTCCTTAATAAGGATGTTGTGTGGTGGCTGGAGGGTGCGGAAAACCGAGCACAGACTCGAAGGGGCAGATATAAACCGTTTTTGAAAACATGGCTCCGGAGAGTCCTTCCGCCTGAAAAGTTCTCTACTTGTTTCATGATTGAGCAAGCCCAGAGATCGCTGGGGGGAAGCCCCCTCTAGGGGCACCCCCCAGACCAGTGATTGCCCGGTTTTTAAACAACCAAGACCATGATATGATCCTAACGGAGGTATGTAGAATGGGTGAGGTCCGGTATGGAAACTCTAAGATCCTGGTCTTCCCAGACTATACCAGAGAAGTTCAGAAACAATGCCGCACTTTTGATTGGTAAAGGCCAAGCTTGGCGGTCTTCAGCACCAGTACATGCTCCTCTTCCCTGCCTAATTGAAGGTCCTGTTTCAGGGGAAAGCTTTCTTTTTTCAATCTCCAGCAGAGGCCTGGGGGTGGTTGGAAGACCGCCCTCAGTTCTCAAGGAAGGGGAACGGAGGGACTGATGACAGACCCCAGTAGAAGGAGGGAGCGAGGCCAAAGGAGTGGTGTCTCCCTAGACGTAGCCGGGCTGATTTGGAAAGATGAAGAACTCTACCTCTCATGCTGATGGGGCGGGTGGCTATGGTTAAGATGATCCCTCTACTAAGGTTCCTTTATGTTTTGCAAAACACATACCACCAGATCCCCCGGGTCTCTTCACGACCATAGATCAAGATGTGCGGCTCTTTTTGTGGGAGGGGAAACACCAAGAATAGCCCTCAAGACGCTACTGTGGGGGGATTGTCTCTTCCGGTTCCAGAGTCGTACTACTGGGCAGCGCACTTGGTTATTGTAAATGACTGGCTGTTTTTAGCGGGAGACCATCCTACTTTCCGCCTAGAGAGATTGCAGTGGAAAAGGAAATCATGTAAGCATTACTTAAATGGGGGAGGGGATTAGACACCTTTTGCCTGACACTCTGGTGGCCATAAAGGCTTGGACTAGAGCCACTAAGCTGATGGGATGGCACCGTCGCCCCACCAGGAAGAGCCCTCTGTGAGAGGGAGGCTGGCTGTCAGAAATTGGGAAGTTGACAGGTATTGAGTGCTGGGACCGTATTGGTAGGGGACGTGATGAAAGGCGGGGATATTATGCCTTTTGCATCTCTCCGGACTGAGTGTGAGCTTGGCAAGACACAGTTTTTCCATTACGCATGCTTACAACATGCGTGGAGGGCAGAGGGTCTCCAGGGAGGAGGAATACTTGACTATGCCCCCCTAGAAGGTAGATTATTAGTGGAAGGCTTAGTCGTTAAAGCAACGTCCCTGACGTATAAGACTATCAATATTAATATGCCGAATACGCTTATAGAACTGCGCAGGTCGGCGGGAGGCTGAGCTATGGGAATTAGAGGATATAGATTGGGAGGCGGTGCTGATGTTTCCCAGAGAGGTGGCTATCCGGTCAAGACTTAAACTAATTCAGTTCAAAATTCTTCACAGAGTATGCTATGATAGACAACGTTTAAATATGATGGGAAGAGCCCAGCATCCAAAATGTATTAGATGCCTAGGGAATAGTGGGTCCTTCTTACATACACTCTGGGAATTCCCTGTGATCCAAGAGTACTGGAATAGGATATTAGGAGAAAAAGGGGGGTGATATCGATGCAGATCCGCCCAGACCCCAAATTTATCCTCCTGGGAATACCCAACGATATTGATTTATCCCGAAGAAAGCTTATGCTTATGCTTAAGCTTATGCTTTGTGGACTTGGAATGATGGTGGCAAAGAGAGATATCAACCAACTCTGGGGCTCCGAGATATGCCCCTCAGTGGATATGTGGATATGTAGAGGAGAGGAATGGATGGGTTCATGATGGGGGAGAAGGTGACCTATATAAACAGAGGCTGCCCATGGAAATTCAAGAAGATATGGAGAGACTGGATGACATACCACTTCTTAGATGTGTAGCTGCTTGTCGAGTATTGACTCATGGGCTAATGGGAGGGCCATATACTATTGAACGCTGAAAGGCCTCCGGGATATACTGGAGGTAGAGGAGAAATGGAACTGGGGATTTCTCGATGTGCCAATGGGTTTATGTGTCTGGGGATGGTTTGTGGGGGAGGGAAGGGTTTGTTTGATACATTTTCTTAGTTCTGATGCTTTGCAGAGATACTGCTATGTAATGTCTACTTGGATATGCTATGAACCTGTTGAAACTAAAATAAAAAGGCTTTATGAAAAAAAAAAGGATGGAATCCTTGATAGGCCCTGATGAAAGTCAAATAACCGGTTGAGATGTTGGTGTGTTGACTGAAACATGTTGACTCTGGGAGATACTAATGCTCTCACATATTTATGCCCAGCTTTGCGTCGCTCTTGTGCCACACAATGTAGTGCAAGAGCAATGCAAACTTTGTCAGATTTTTTTGAAGCCACATAAAGCCATTTTGCTTGAATCTGAGTCACTTAAAAAATCTGCAGTTAAGCAACGCAGTGAAAATAGTTGTGTTTCCCTACTCAGCGCTAAGGAGGAATTTCATGGGCACTTCTTGGGTGATCGCATGCAACTCCCATGAATTTTGATGCATCCCCAGACTTACAGAATTTGTTAACCTGGGAATGTGCCAAAATCCTACGCCTCACCATGGGAGGTGTAACAACGACAAATATCTCTATTTCCCTTGTTTCCTCCTCTTTATATGTGTGCTGTACTATGCGGCACACATAGAAAGAAGAATATGGCTGCCATGTTTTTTTTTGTTCAAGAAGGAGTCCCTTCCTGCACACAAAATCCTGCTTGCAATGCAGGCACCTTTGCACCATGGTGCAAGGGTAACTTCATTGGCGCTATGCAGTCCTTGTGAGCAAGTTCAGGGGGAAAAGTCAGGAATGAGCTGTATTTATGGCATACAGTGGGTGTCTGACTTTTCCCTGTCACACAGTGCGGCGCAGCAAGGTTTCTTGCTGCGGTGCACTGCGTGACAGTCCTATAACTATGCTTCTCTGGGTCCCCACCTGTTTCTATCCTTGACAAGATATCTTTTAAATAAAATAAATATCTGGGCTTCTAAGACAAATTAAATTAAGGATCTCACCATAAATACCAAAGAGCTGTTTTGATTCACAAGGATGAGCCTGTCCAGATACAGTAGATATCTAGACAAGGATCTATGTGAAGCACACCACTTGTAACACTAGTCGGTGAGAATCCTAATAAAACCTTAGGGTGGTTTTGTTCGATGGGCTGAGAGAAATAGGGAAAAAGCACAAAGGGGTTCCCTCCTATTGATTATTTTGCTTGATTTTGGGAAGTTGAGCAGTCACCCCTTAAATACTGCTCACTCCATCACTTTGGAATAGGATTTCCATCCTCTTACCTTATCTTCTGGACTGCAAACATCCCCTAGAAAAGTTGAAAATTATTTTGGTCTATGCCGCAACATCCATAGGTTTTTCTCACAGTCATCCAGCTTTGCTCTGAGATTTTAAAACCGCCCCTCAAACATATTTTTGTTAGCCCTGCCAATATTCTTCATCTTCAATCACAATTCTTTGGCTTAGTACTGTAAGCACATGTTTTACTACATTTTGAGACTCAGGCACTTTGCTGCATTTACGGCTTCATGTGCCTTACTATGACCATCAGTTTGCTTGTATTCAATTTTCAGAAACCTATCTAAACTCCCCCTCATTACGGATCTTCCCTTATCAAGGATTCACTAATTCGCTCTAGATTAAGGCCCTCACTACAACCCTGGCGGTCGATGTTAAAGCGGTGGTAAGACAGTTAAAAAAATGGAATTATGACTGCTGTGGAAGCCGCCAACATAGACAGCCACTTCAACAACTTTAACACTCCGACCACCATGGCGGTACAAACAAACAGCTTGGCGGTCACCGCCAACAGACAGGCGGAAGACAATGTACCGCCCCCACCATTATGAGAGGCCAATCTGCCACCTTTTCTGGGGCGGATTTAACGTGAACAAAAACACAGCGGAAACTGGACTTGGAAGGGAAAACTCTCACCTCTACACACCCCACGAGGAAACAGGACGCCACAGAGCCGGAACTCCAAATTCTACCTGCGATTGTCTTCCTGCTCCTCTACCAGGAGCACAACTGACAGCGGCGACGACCACGGTGAGTACTGCACCTTCGACACAGGGGAAGGGGGAGGGAAAAGAGAGTGACACACACAGGCAAAACACCCCCACCCTCGCACACAACAACACACACACCAATGCATGCTGAAAAATTACATTTACAGCCCTCAACCCCCATGGAAGAACGCAAGGACAAAAGGAAATGAGGTGAACGATTGTAATCAGGAAAAATCCATTTGTCAAAAATATATATACACTATTAACAAATATGTACACCAAGAATTCAAGTCCATGTACTGCACCTACATAGTCCGTGGACCACTGGGCCCAAAATGCATGGGCGAGGCCCACACTTCATACCCGATCCAAACAGAGAGAACACTGCAGGGGCATCAGATCGAAATAAAACAGGCATCTCAGGGTAGAAGGCAAGGGAGGGCACCTCAGCCGGCTGAGTGCACAACACCAGCTCCACGAGGGGGCTCCATGCCCACTGCTTTATCCTGGGGAGTGCAAAGTCACAGTCTCTGAAGTCTCTCCAGTGGGTGGGTTACTCACTGCCTTATCCTTGGGAGTGCAAATCCACAGTCTCTCAAGTCTCTCCAGTGGGTGAGTTGCACACTGCTTTATTCTGGGGAGTGAAAAGCCACAGTCTCTCAAGTCTCTCCAGTGGGTAGTTTGTCCGCTGCTTTATCCTGGGGAGTGCAAAGCCACAGTCTCTCAAGTCACTCCAGTGGGTGGTTTGACCACTGCTTTATCCTGGGGAGTGCAAAGCCACAGTCTCTCAAGTCTCTCTAGTGGGTGGTTTGCCCACTGATTTATCCTGGGGAATGCAAAGCCACAGTCTCTCAAGTGGATAACAGTCTCCACTGGTTCTGGAGGGGGCTTTGTGCCCAGAGTGCTTCATCCTGCCAAGGACAGAGGTAATGGATGTCATTCTCCACTGGTTCTGGAGGGGGCTTTGTGCCCAGAGTGCTTCATCCTGCCAAGGACTGAGGTAGTGGATCTGACACTCCACTGATGGTGGGGCAACATGGAAGCTGTCCATGCCCCTGGAACTGACCACCAGCCTCGTACGACTGACCACTGGGATGGCAGCCATATCTGCGGTTGTGCCACTGGCACAGGATGTGGCGTGGCTGCTGGCTGTGCTGGCGGCGGCCTCGGTAGCGGCGGTGCTTCCAGCGCTCATTGGGCAGCGGTGCTGGTGGAGGCTTATTGAGCGTGCTACTGGCGGCGGTGTCCTGAGCGGCGGTGCTGGTGCGGGGCTCACTGAGCGTGCTGCTGGCGGCAGTGCATGTGGCGGTGGCGGTCTTGTCCGCCGTGCAGGTTGGGGGCGACTTCCCTTTCTTTCTCGGGCCCTTCCCCATCTTGGATGGTGGCTCAGCTATCTTGCCACTCCCAACTGTTGTCCTGGCTAAGCCCTTGGTGGCAGGTGTTTTGGCCTTCTCCGGGCTTTGGGCAACTCCTTTTGTTTTGGAGGTGGGGGAATGTCCTTGGCCTGGCTCCTTGGGACACTGGCTGCCCTGCTGCTTGTCGCACTCCAGAAGCCGGTTACTGCTGGCACCACTGTTCCGGGTGATGTGGTGGCTGAGGTGCAGGGTTGGGACCTGGAAATGTGGGCCCTAGGGGACGGAAGGGGTGGGGGAGGTAAAGGGAAGAGGTCAAGGTTTGACAGGAAAAGTTTTTTAGACACACTGGGACGGGTAGATGGAGGGGGTTTGGGAGTGGAGGAAGAGGTAGTGGTTGTAGGAGGTATTTGTTTGCTGTTTTTGGGTGAAGGTGCATGGGCTGGAGGTGGATGGCTGTTGGGTGGGTGTGTGACTGCGTTTGTGTAGTTTGGGAGGAGGGCTCACAGACACACTGGGAGAGGACACAGGGGATGTGTGAATGGTATTGGGGTGGTGAGTGCACGTGAGCGGTGTGTGGTGATGGGCGTGCTGGTGATGGACGTAGTGGCTGAACAAGTAGTGCATGGAGGTGTTAGTGGAGATGTGAGAGGGAGGGAGGAGGGAGATGTGGAAGAGGGGTCACAGTGGAGGCAGTGGATGTTGGTATGTCTGCATGGGTATGATGCTTGTGTGAGTGCCTGTGGGATGAGTGGCGCTTATGTTTGCCAGAGCTACCCTTGTGTGTAGAGGTGTATGCATGCTGGTCTGATGGTGTGCTTGGGATAGGCTGAGGTACTGGGGATTGGGTCTGGGTGAAGGAAGTTGGAGGGGGAGGCTGGACACAGGGACAATGGCTGCCATCAGTGCTGAGGCCAAAGTCTGAAAAGCTCACTGTTGGGCTGCCTGACCAGAATGAATGCCCTCCAGGTATGCATTTGTGTGTTGCAACTGCCTCTCTACACCCTGGATGGCATTCAGAATGGTAGACTGCCCAACAGTGAGGGATCTAAGGAGGTCAATGGCCTCCTCACTGAGTGCAGCAGGGCTGACTGGGGCAGGGGCAGATGTGCCTGTGGAGAAGGAGATGCAGCCATGGGGCACACGCTAAGGGGCTGCTGGGAGGGCGGTGCTGGTAGGGTAGGTGGCGGCTGTACCTGTAGATGCGGTGGGCACCGAGGGGCCCGACACCGCAAGGGAGCTCCCATCAGAGGAGGAGTCAGTGTCGCTGGTCTCAGCTCCTGTCCCCGCCATGGAGCTCCCCTCGTCCTCCGTCCCACTGGTGAACTCTGAGTCCGTAGTCTCACCCTCCAGGGCCATGTGGGATGCAGCTCCCTCCTGCTCTGGTGGCACAGCTCCTCCGCCTGATGATGCTAATGCACACGAGAACAGGGAGACCACAAAAAGGGGGGGGGGGGGGAGAAAGTAGAAAGACATGTTCAGTGCATGCAATACCGCTACCGTTGGCGGACACTACAGACACAGCAGCCCTCTGCACTACGCCATGCACTTAGAGTTCCCTAATTAATCACAGGGACATGGGGTACAAGGCCTATGCCCGATTGCTGCACACATGGAAGTCACAGGAGCCTGAATAGGGATAGATGGCTCTTAACACTGGTGGGGTGGGGTGCCACATAGCCTGCCTCACGAAGGGACCTTGCCTACAAAACTCGCCCTGGCCTAGGGGAACCCACAGCCCACTCCCCCCCAGACACCTCCAACGCGCGCTGAATCAGATGGATGTGACGGTACTCACCCCCTTGTGGCTGCTGTGATGCCCTCAAGCACCCATCCAACTCCGGATACGCCACCTCCAGGATCCGGAACATCAGGGGGGTCATGGTGCGACAGCCACCCCTCCACTGTTGGGAGGCCATCCCCAGCTGGGCCTCCGCCTTCTTCTTGCTCCAGCGACGAATGTCCTCCCATCTTTTTTCGCCAGTGGGTGCTCCGTCTGTGGTGGACCCCCAGGGCCCGGACGTCCTTGGTGATGGCACGCCAAATATCCTTCTTCTGGTGGGTGCTGACCTACAGGAATATTACAGGGGAAAAGGAAAAACTATAACCGTCTGGACCATCACCGTCATTGGCCCACGTTCCACCCTGACGCACATACACTCACCGTCGTTTCATACACGCCTCATTCCCCCCCCATCTCCCATCCACACCACTCCAAACAGGCATTGGCCATACAGCATGCTCATAGTGTACTCACCTGTTTGTCTGGAGGACCGTAGAGTAGCGTGTACTGGGGGAGGACCCCATCTACTAGTTTGTCCAAGTCTTCCAATGTGAAGGCAGGGGCCCTTTCCCCAGACACTTGAGCCTTAGTCGCTTCCAGACTGAGGTCACAACAGCACTTGCAGTGTAGGTCCTCTCCTGTCGAAGATCAAGTATCAAGTGAGTGAACAGAGAGAAAATGTCGGTCACGTCTGCAGTGGTGCGTACCGTCACCGCCGACGTACATCGTCATTGGCTCCTGGGACCCATAGGGTCCAATGTTAACCAATGCAGGATTGCGCCGCTGTCTTCGACCGCCTACTGCGACAGTGTACAAAGCCAGCATTAATTTTAAAAGCGTCACACATATCTAGGCCTTGCATACACACTAAGACAGGCACATAGCAGATTGACAAATGTGTGCAATAAAGTCGTTTATTTCATACCTCAGTGTTGGCTGGCCCTCTGATCGCTGTTCTCATCCATAGAGTATGTCCACTGGGGCAGGTGAGGAGATGGCGGCATCCTCCGGTGTACAGACTGCTGGTGGACCTGTCGACAATGGTAGAGCGACATGTAATAGTCACCTACAGACTTGATCGTGCCACAATCCAGGAACTGTGTGCCCAGTTGGAGCCAGACCTGATGTCAGCTATCCGCCATCCCACAGGGATCCCCCCTCTAGTGCAGGTCCTGTCAGTACTCCATTTCCGGGCAAGTGGGTCCTTTCAAACAACAGTGGCCATTGCATCAGGCATGTCCCAGCCAATGTTCTCTAACGTGTTGTCCAGAGTGTTGTCTGCCCTTCTGAAACACATGTGCAGCTACATAGTGTTCCCTCAGGTGGAGGATTTGCCTACCGTGAAAGGTGACTTCTATTCCCTGGGACATATCCCCAACATCATAGGTGCCATTGATGGGACACATGTGGCCTTGGTACCCCCCCCCCCTAGGAGTGAACAGGTGTACAGAAACCGGAAGAGTTACCATTCAATGAATGTGCAGATGGTGTGTTTGGCCGCCAAGTACATCTCCCATGTGAACGTCAAGTTTCCTGGCTCAGTGCATGACTCTAACATTCTAAGGAATAGCAGCATTCCTTATGTGGTGGGGCAACTCCAGAGGCACCGTGTGTGGCTAATAGGTGAGGACAAGGACCCTACACAGTGTGAATAGTTGTCTGGGGTTGTTCCTAAGGGTTAGTGTGTGTTTAACAGTTGTCCCTCAACATTTGCAGGTGACTCTGGCTACCCCAACCTGTCATGGCTACTGACCCCTGTGAGGAATCCCAGGGCAAGGGCAGAGGAACACTACAATGAGGCACATGGGCGAACTAGGAGGGGTATAGAGAGGACCTTCGGCCTCCTGAAGGCCAGGTTGGGTGCCTCCAAATGACAGGTGGTTCCCTATAATACTCACCAAAGAAGGTGTGCCAGATCATTGTGGCCTGCTGTATGCTGCACAACTTGGCTTTGCGACGACAGGTGCCTTTTCTGCAGAAGGATGGTCCAGAAGGAGGTCTTGTGGCAGCTGTGGAGCCTGTGGACAGTTTAGAAGAGGAGGCAGAAGAAGAGGACATAGACAACAGAAACACCGTGATCAATCAATACTTCCAGTGAGACACAAGTAAGAAGACCTCACTGCCTCCTACATCTATAAAATTGTTCGACCTCTCATCTGTCTGTCACTTTCACGCAGTGTATGGACCCTGATTTGTCACTTTCCCTTTCGACTTCACAGATGTGGGTCCCACTGTGTGACCTCTGCTATGTTACCTCATGAACTAGAGCTGTGTGACATAGGTATGTTGACAATACAATGGATATTGTTATTTCCCTCAGTTATTGCAAATACACAATTGTGAAAGCACAGACTGATTCCAGATTGTTTTGTGATTTAAGGGGGTTTATTTAAGTGATAAATAGTGGAGGGGGCTGTAAAATGGTCAGGGGTGATGGTGGAGGAATGTGCATGGCAGAGTCCAGTCTATTTGTCTCACAGGTGCATTGTCCAGAGGGGCATAGGAAGTGGAGCTAGGGCAGTTTAAGGATGGACAGGGTGACAAAGTGGGACAGAAGGATGACAATCAGGGTGGTCTCATTTCTTGGCGGGGTCTTGGCATTGTTCTCTGTCTTTGTCCTGGATCTCAGGGACCACTTGCGGGGTGGTTCTCCATCTGCAGGGGGTGGGGTGCTGGTGTCATGGTCCTGTGGCGATGCCTCCTGTCCACTAGCGCCGGTGGAGGTGGTGAGCAGTTCATCGTCCATACAAGTGTCAGGGGCCCATTGTTGTGCCACAGTGTCCCTCCTGGTGTTCACAAGATCCTTCAGCACCCCTACAATGGTTCCCAGGGTGGTATTGATGGATTTGAGTTCCTCCCTGAACCCCAAATACTGTTCCTCCTGCAGCCGCTGGGTCTTCTGAAACCTGGCCAGTACCGTTGCCATCGTCTCATGGGAATGATGGTATGCTCCCATGATGTTTGAGAGGGCCTCGTGGAGAGTGGGTTCCCTGGGCCTGTCCTCCCCCTGTCGCACAGCAGGCCTCCCAGTCCCCTGTTTTCCTGGGCCTCTGTCCCCTGAACTGTGTGCCCACTACCACTGCCCCCAGGTCCCTGCTGTTCTTGGGGTAGTGGGTTAGCCTGGGTTCCCTGTAGTGGTGGACACACTGCTGCTTGACGTGTCCTGGGGACAGAGGTATGGGCCCGCTGGGTGGGTGCTGTGCCGGTGTTTCCTGAGGGGGGAGGCTCTGTGGTGGCCTGTGACTGTGTGAGGGGAACCGACTGTCCGAGGTCCCAGAAGGGCCAGGCTGGTCATCTAGATACAGTTGGACAGAGCTGCTGTCATCACTGTGGGCCTCTTCTGTGGGGGAAGTGGACATGCCTGGAATCTCCTGTCCGGTGACTTTGGGTAGGGGTCCTGCAGGGGTGTAAAGGCATGATTATTGCATCTGTGTGTGCCATGGTGTGCAATGGGTGGGTGACCCTGTACCCCAGTGCTTCCATTCCTGTGTAGGACCATGTGTGATAATTGTTTAGGGGTCTATGTGGGTATGTGTAGTGGACATGCATTGGTGATGGGTGTCCATGCTTTGTTGTTGCATGCAGGGCTTGGTGTTGGGATGTGTGGTTTGTGATAGTGGGACATATGTGAGGACTTGGAGTAATGGGGTGAGGGCGAGGGTGGGGCTATGTGATAGCATGCAGGTAGGGTCTGGATTGAAGTAGTTAAAGATTTAGCTTATCAGAGTCCATTACTCAAGCTACTCCTGCGAGGCCCTCAGGATGCAGTATAGCCAAGACCTGCTCCTCCCATGTTGTTAGTTGTGGGGGAGGAGGTGGGGGTCCGCCGCCAGTCCTCTGAACTGCAATGTGGTGTCTTGAGACCACGGAACGCACCTTCCCCCGTAGGTCGTTTCACCTCTTCCTGATGTCATCCCGTGTTCTTGGGTGCTGTCCCACTGCGTTGACCCTGTCCACAATTCTGCACCATAGCTCCATCTTCCTAGCTATGGTGCTGTGCTGCACCTGTGATCTGAATAGCTGTGGCTCTACCCGGATGATTTCCTCCACCATGACCCTGAGCTCCTCCTCGGAAAACTTGGGGTGTCTTTGCGGTTTCATGGGGTGGTGTGGGTGATGTGTGAGGTGGTGTGTGTTGTGATGTGTGGGGTGATGTTTAGGGGTGCGTGGTGTTTAGTGCGTGGATGTGTATGTGTTATGGTGTTGTGTGCCTCAGTATGCTGGTGTTGTCTTTGCTTTGCTTTCTCTCCGGCCTTCTTCAAACTTTTGGGTAGTAAGGGTTTTTGGGTAATGTGGGTGTGTGTTTTATATTGTATTGGGTGTGTGGAAGTGGTGTGTGTATGTGTATCAGGTGTGTGTATTTCGATTTGTCCAATGTGGTAATGTTTTGTAAATGTGTGTGTATTTTGAGCGCGGCGGTGTGTACCGCCAATGGAATACCACGGTTGAAAGACCGCCGCGTGGATTCCTGGGTCGTGATAGTGTGGGCGTATTCCTGTTGGCGTGACGGTGGAGGTTTTGTTATCACCAGCTTATCACTGACCTTTGGTGTGGCGGACTTGTGTGGGTGTCTAGATTTTGGCGGTTTCTGACCTGTTGGTCGTAATAGCTGTGGCGGAATTCCACGGCTGCGGCGGTGTGTTGGCGGTCTTCTGCACGGCGGTAAGCGGCATTTACAGCCAATGTTGTAATGAGGGCCTAAGTCACTTATATTGAGTTCATCAATGACGAAAACCTAATTTTCGAGTATCTTACAAATTGGGTTTCTCAACCTCATTTAGAGTTTGGAGCCTCATTTAGAGTTTGGAGCAACTAAATATCTTTCAATTTCTGGAAGTAACTCTAAACAAGTAGTTGAAAGCTAAATTTCCTTCACCAATGGGTTAATTAAATGAGGACATTTAGGCCCTCATTACAACCCTGGCGGTCAAAGACCGCCAGGGCTGTTTCGACGGAAGCACCGCCAACAGGCTGGCGGTGCTTCCCATGGGATTACGACTGCAGTCGAAGAGCCATGGTCGCACCGCCGGGACCAGTGGTTTACCGCCACATTGGTCCCGGCGGTTGTAATCCCCCAGGGCAGTGCTGCTTGCAGCGCTGCCCAGGGGATTATGAGTCCTCCTCCCACCAGCCTTTTCATGTCGGTATGAACAGCCATGAAAAGGCTGGAGGGAAAGGGGAGTCGCGGGCCCCCACCACGACCCCATAGAGATTTTCACTGTCTGTATAGCAGACAGTGAAAAGCGCGATGGGTGCAACTTCACCCGTCGCACCGCCGCAACACCGCCGGCTCCATTTGGAGCTGGCACCCGCGTTGCGGCCGAGATCCCCGCTGGTCCGTTGGGCAGAAACTAGGTTTCTGCCCACCGGCCCAGCGGAGATCTCCAAATGGCCACCGCGGGAGTGTGGCCGCATTGGCGGCCGTGCAGCGGATTCAACTTGGCGGACGGCGTTTGCCGCCCGCCAAAGTTGAAATGAGGGCCTTAGTTGCTGGATCTGACTCCTTAGATACAGTTTTCTCTAAACTTTGGAGGATTTCTGTTTTCTCCAATCTCTAAATGAAGGTCTCATGCTCTATTCCTCTTAGAACCTTCGGATACATTGAAGAAAATTACCAGAATTTGGAAATGTCAGAATTATCTAATCAAAATCCCAGTTCATCGTCCATATGGTTTTCACTTTTTTATTTTTCAGATTTGCCTATGGTCTGTTTGTCATAGGACACTTTTTCTTTACTTCTCTTGCAAGGACTCCTTGCCTTTAGGACCGGATGCCTCATCTATCTGTTTGAGTGACCCTCTATTTTCTCTTCCTCATTTACACTTCTGACAGTTCTTCTATTCCCTTGTTTTTCCTTAGTACTCCTGCTCTCCTTATCTTTGGCTCCTGCTTTATTTTACCTTTAGCTGTTCCTTTCTTTTCTATCTTTTTCCTTGCATTCACTCAACTAACTTAAATATTCACCAATGAGCAAAACTTAAATTTACCATCCACGGTTTTAAGAGGATAAAAACCCTCACTCTGGTGCATGAAGGGAACACAAAAGAAAGTAGGTTTACAACAAAAAGAAACCTGAGTGGTCCTCATTTAAATGTTTCCCTCCACCCGCTGCCAGCAACGTCGCAGCCACTCCTGTATTCTAGAACCCTCCTCGTCAACCCACTCTCCCAGATGGAAGTGGGTGGCTCCGGGTAGCTCTCCAGTCCCACTGGCACCTAGGAGGCACTGCGGCTGAAGTTGTGGTATCCTGGTGTCAGAGTATCATGCTGTCCCGGGCTCCTCTGGGTCTTTCGTCCAGAAGCTCGACCTTCTGCTCTCTTTGCCTCAACTTCTTGATGGGGACTGCAACTCTTCTGCTCTCTCGTTCTTCCATGAACAACAGTTGGGATTTTGGTTGGCTCTCTCCCTCTCTGGTGACACCTCCCCTGTTTTCTTGTTGTACTCTCCTCCTTTTCTCCGAAGTGTCCCTTTTCTATCCCCTTCTCTGTGCCTGACTTTTGTCTTTCCTTCTCATGACCTCTTCCTGCTGAGTAAATGTGACTCTGTTTTCTATGTTTACCTGTTTGTCCTGTCTTAGTATCAGACTTTTGTTTCCCCCTAACATGGTTTCATGTGTTTTCTTTTGCCCAGGCAGGAGAAAGACAGACACAGTCACCAGGTAAGCACATAAGTCCGTCTAGTTCCTGTTCCCCTGCCCCTCACACACCTCCTTCCCTAAGGTTTTTCTGATTGCAAAACACAGGTAACCATGAAAAAATGTTAGTATTTATATGATTTTTCCCTTCCTATGTCAGACATCCAAGAAATGAGGCTGAAGGGAAAGGAACCAACGCAGGACCCAGGGGTTAAGACCTTTTTTTCTGTGCATCCAATTAAATGGGGAATGGTCGGCGAAAGGAATAAAGTGGCACCCTTTGAGATAATACCGGGGTTTGTCAAAAGCCCACTTAATGGCCAATAATTCCTTCTTAATAGTAGAACAGTGGATTTCCCTAGGAAATAGCTTTTGCCTAATGAAAACAATGGGTTTTCAAAATTCTTCTTATTCTTCTGAGAGAGGACTGCTTCTAGCCCCAGATTAAATGAAGGTTTCTCAAAGCTACGGGCTTTTGGAATGGGTTTAAAGAAATGATTCACTTCAAATTAACAAAGGCATGTAGGGCCATTGGGGAACGGTGCTTATAGGCTTGGGTTCCCATGAACTTCTTCAACAGGTCATTAAGAGGTACTGAGAGCTTGGAGTAGTTTGAAATGAATCCCCGATAACCCTCCAAAAGTCCAAGGAAGGCCTTCATTTCTAGTTTGTTTTTAGGAAAGGGTAATTCAGATATAGCTTTAAAAAAAAAATCCTAGGGCTCAATAATGCCATTCCCCAAGAGGTACCCAAAATATTTTACTGTGCCATAGACTATTTTGTATTCCTTGATGTTGATGTGGAGACCAGCCTGTTGGAGGATTTTAAGGACAGTGGTTTGTTTTTTTAAATGTTCCTGCCAATGAGGACTAAATATACCAATATCATCTTGGTATGCAGCAGCATATCCATGGTGGGCTTCTAGCAGCTGATTCATCAGTCTCTGAAATGTAGCTCTTGCACCTTGTAACCTGAAGGGTAATATTGCAAACTGGTAAAGGCCTTGAGGGATACCAAAAGCAGTTTTCTCTTTATATTCTTTGCTTAAGGGAACTTGCCAATATCCGTTCATCAGGTACGAAGGCGATATTTTCAGAGCCACCTAATTGCTCAATGATCTCATCTATTCTTGGGTGACGATAGTTATCAACCTCTCTGTTAACAGCCCTAAAGTCAGTACCATAACATATTACCATCTGGCTTAGGGACCACAACTATAGGAGAAGACTAATTGCTGGAGGCGGGCTCTATCACACCCATTTCTAACATTTGTGTAACTTCTTTACAGATGTCTTCTCTGTGAGCCTCTGGTATCCTATAAGAGCTTTGTTTAATTTTGACCCCTGGTTCAGTAATTGCAGCAAGAGTAATCAGTGGGGGGCTACCTGGGAGGTATGAGGAGATAATGGGAAAGGGTTGTAAGTTATGCATAAATTCTTATTTTTGTTTTTCATTAAGCATGCCCAGTATAGAAAAATCTGTGATTGTGCTTCTGGAAAATGATTTACAGTTAGTAAAGTTAACCCCTCTGGGAGGAGGTCCTAGTCTCTTCTTTAGATTAATACGATAACTTTGCTTGAGGGTCTGTGAAATATATAAGGTACACATGCGTTTCCCTGCCCTTTTAAATATTTTACAGGGACCTTGCCATTCAGCAAAAAAATATTTTCACTGGTGGGTAGTAATGCTAAGGCCCACTCGCCTACCTTTAATTGCCTCACTTTCTGCCTTTATTGTGAAAATACTGTTGTCTCTTTTGAGCCTAATCTAATAGTGTCTTGGCCATCTCACACAATTTCCCAAGTCTAGTTTTAAGTTATGACCCTGGCGGACAGCGTTATTTTGGAGAAAGGTCCTGCCACAAGCTGGCGGTACCTTTCCCCAAAATATGACATTGGCGGTTTGGCTCATGTACCACTCTGTCCGCCAGGGCGGTAACAGCCGCCGGGCTGGAGACTTTTGTCTCCAGCCGGGTGGCCATCACAGTCCCACCTTCAGGATTATGACCCAGGATTTTACGGTCCTTTTCAACTTGCCTGCTTATACTGACATGTTTTTTACATTTAACCAAACGCAATTAAAATATTGGAAAATTAGGATAGCATGGGATTCCCAGGTGTCTAGCTGAGGTCAGCGCTCAGCATAAAGCTAAAATCCAAAACTGAACACAGAACCTCCCTAGTAGGGAAAACACTCTCAGTGTAATGCCAAGATTTTGGGAATAGTCTTTGTGCCTAAATTAGAACAGACCAAATGGTCCCTAATCTTAGAGAGATGACAAACACATCCTTATTCTAGGCCATCCACAAAAAAGTCTATATCAAGGTCATCAAAAATGTATAGTCAAATGTTTAGAGCAACTATGGAATGGAAATAGATTGAACTCCATCAAGGCCAAGAGAAGGAGAATACATCAGCCATTCACCTTCATTGTTGCTCTTTATAAAGGTCCTGGGCTGTAAAGAAGGCCCCTGCAGCCTCAGCGGCAAGTGGTGGCCTACACATCTATGAAATATTGTAAGCTTAGGGGCCCTTCTTCACATTCAGCAAGGGGCTCAATCATTTTGTGTTATGCCACTGTAATGGCCAGCTAGCAGCGAAGCATGGGAATTGGCTGAAGAAAAGCGAGGTGGAAGGTGGTATTCGGAGGATGCTACCTAACTTGACATAAGTATCTCTGAAAGTATCTACCAAAACAGAATGTCTGTCAATCAACGTCAGTCGCTCCCTGTCATGAACACGCCATAGGGACTGGCAGGGTTAGGAAAAATAATATCCATTGAAAGACAGAGCTGTCATGGGGGAGCATGTTAAGGTTCAACACTAATGCTTGAGAACCCTGTAGAGATAAATAAACAAGTGCATTCTTCACTGCTAAATCAACAACAGCACGAATATCCCAACACCAAGGCCAACTAGCTAGAAGCGTTTCTGTGATCATGTTGTCTCATGGGGATCGCCCTCAGAAAGTTCATAAGAAAATGGAAATGTGTCCCTGTCTCTGAGGGCAGATGGATATCTAACAGTGAAGTGTAGGTCATCTCCTTGTTACGAGTTTAGGGCTAAATTCCAATCCCTTTGCAAACAATTGCAGGTTGTGTGATAATTATCACGCCCTAATAGTTTTCCCCCGCCAGCAGATCAATCTGTCTAGAATATATTGGGGGAAAAAGCCCAGAAAAAAGGAAAAACACAGCGTTGATTAATAATTCTGTATGTCACCCCTCATTTTCTTGTTGAAAACTCAGGATAGGTGGTTTTCATCACAGGTGGAAAATACCTCACCCCAGAGTAATGGTAATTACCATGTGTGTAATACCCCACCTTATTCGAACAAACTCGTAATGAGAGCTCTAGATTGAAAGTTCTCTATCAGCACTGTGACAAAGACCGCCCAAAGATCCAGAAGCTATGTCACAGAGATACCCCTCATGAAGGCTTTGGGTTGCAGGAGTTCACATCCAAGATAACAGTGAAGGAAAGAGCCCATCTTTTTTGTCGGATAAGGGAAGAAATGGAACACGCGTCTCTCATCGCCTGACAATGACAGTGTTGAAAAGAAAATATGCAAATTGACATACGTTCATTTCCTGTGAAACACAAATGTGACACACAGGGCCATATTTAAGAAGGCCCTAGCGCCAACTTGCTCTGGATGTATGATGGACCAACGCATGCGCCAAGCACGCATGCCTGAACAATGCAGACAGAATTTCGACCACATTGTTTAAACGAATGCCTTTAGAACGATTTTTCATTGTAAAGGCGTACCTAGTAAAGGCATGTGTGGAATGGCATGTGTGGTGCCATCCCCCTAAAAATACAACTACCCCGACCCCCTACCAACCCCAAAAATAAAGCTACCCCAAGCCCCCACCCATCCCTAAAAACTACCCCATATTCTCCACCCACCCTGAGCCCTAAAACTTGCCCCAACCCCCACCCGCCCTAAAACCAACCGTACCCCAAGCAAAAAATAAAACTACCCTGCCCCTAAAAACTAAATTACTACGACCCCACCCCTAAAAACCTGCCTTAAATACAAAATTACCCTGACCCCCCACCCCACCCCTAAAAACAAAATTACCCTGACCCCCACCCTGCCCTAAAAACCATAGTACCCCGACCCCCCAACTCTGCCCCTTAAAAAAATAACCCAACCACTCCAACCCTAAAAACTACCCCAACCCTTTCCTAGCCCCACTTACCTGACCGAGCCCCTTAAAACCCGACACCCCAACTTGCCCTAAATACAAAATTCCCCAGACCCCCAACCCTGCCCCTAAAACCTCCCCCCACCCACCCTAAATACAAAATGACCCTGATCCCCCATCCCTGCCCCTAAAAACCTGCCCCCATCTGCCCTTAATACAAAATTTCCCCTACCCCCACCCTGCCCCTAAAAACAAAATGACACCTGCCCTCCACCCCGCCCCAAAAACAAACTAACCCCCAGCCCCACTTACCTGACCGCGTCCTCTCCCGATGCTGGCTCCCTTTTTCTCTGCCTTACCCACACATGTGCACTGTTCAGCACATGCGTGGTTTAGGCAGATAAAAAGGGAGTTGTTCTGGATGTTTCCCCCTTGCTCCACATTAGCATCATTTTTTTATGCTAATGTGGTGTTAGGTTGACAAAAATACTGTGTCATATTTAGAAAGTGGCGCAATGCACACATTGCACCACTTTGTAAACCCATGCACCACATTAGGCCTGCACCAGGCATTTTGTATGCAAGGAGCTGTTTTGGCGCTCGGCGGCCCAGAAAAATGGTGCAATGTAATCTCTGACATTCCACTGTGCTATTTCTAGCATAATTATTAACACCTGCCATTTGTTATAATGAGGTTCCCATTGTTTTCAATGGGCCTCCTTTTACTTTGCAGGATTAGTGTCAATATTTTGGGAGCTAATCCAGCAAAGCGCCAAACTAGCATTAACATTTTTGATGCCAGTTCCCTAATGTGCACCATGGTGCGCCGTATCATAAATATGGCGCACACACGTGGCATTGGGGGGGGCAATGGGCCACAAGAAAAGTGGTGCATCATAACATGATGTGCCACTTTTCATAGCTTTGCCCCATAGTTTCATATATCCGCTCTTATGATATGTCTCACGCCCCTATGCTGCTAAGAACTGTCTGAATTCATGTACGTACCTGTCCATAATTTCCATGGTATTTTGTAATCATTAGGCCTTATGGTGCTAAAAGCGTTTTGAATATTTTTTCGAAATGATATCCTAGCCGGTTTTTCATATTAACCGTGTAGCTCGTTATTATTTACGAACTGCTCTGAAGCCCTTCCATTACTAGTATGATCAGTGTAGCGCCCTTATAGTTTTTGTTCTTAAGTGCCTCAAACAGAACATCTTGTATGACCTATTTGTACGTGTTTCTGACTCTAAAAACAAAAAATATATATATTAAGTATATCTAAATACTATAGGTACTCACAAATAGAAAAATGATAAATGCCAGAGAGTCTGTTTAGGTTTCCATGTGTTGGCTGCTTTATTTATAGGAAAGGCAGATGGTTTCTCCTTTTATTTGGCTAGCTGACTAAAAAAATACATTTTGCTACACACATTTGTTGTTTTCCTTCAATGTGTGGAAATATGTAAGCAAAATCTGTGTTGTGGAAATTCATACCCTAAGCCACATATTTCAAGATGACATTTTTAAATGAACAAACAAAAAATCTTTTTGGCAGTCAGAATTGCAGATCATTGGCAGTGTTTATTTGTTACATCATCAGGACTCGTTTGCACAGGCTACTGCACCTTCTTCTTCTTCTTTAAATACTATATGGTAATGGGGTTGTATTGTCTGGTGTATGGTATGAGCTGGTATAATATGGTATGGTATGGTATAGTTATGTGGCTTAGTACTTTGTGGCATAGTATGATATGGTATGGTTGAGGTGATTTAATGCTTAGTAAAGTATGGTATGGTATGGGATGATTTGGTCTTGTATGGTATGGTACCAGAAGAGGGCACGAGTTATAGTTACCTTAGGGCGTGAGTCATAGTTACCTGAAAGAACTCTAACTATAATTGCTGAATTTCTATGGTTTTGTACAGGAAATTCAGAACTGAACTATAACGCCCCTGTAACCTTTTTTCAGTGAATTTTCAAGATTTTTTAAATTCTATTTCCTAACTATGAATCTTTTTTCCAGGATGGAAATTTGTGGGGATGTGGAAAACTTTTTTTCTGCTCAGTGAACAATATGGTACAGGGGGGAACCATAAAAATTAGGACTGTTATTCATCCAAGTATTTCAAGATTCACAGTTGTGACTTCTAGATTTCTGCATGTGTCAGAGGTGAAAATGTAACTCATTGAGCCATACTGCCAACTATAGGATTGACTGAGTTATGCCTGTTGTATCTCAACAAAGAACTAGCTGCTGCCAAACCTGGCCTCGCCAGAGAGCCAGAAAAAACAGGTTAAAACAGTAAATTATCAAATGTCTACGGTCAGCATGCAAAAAAAAAAATATTGCTGATCTACCAACCAAAGTATGTCCATTTTTAGGGTCAGTTGTTTGACACACCAAGGTTTCTCCCTCTGTTAATCTTGTGGGCTGTATCTCTGCAATGAATTGTATAGCCAGAGATTCTGAGAAATGTTGAATATCCAATCTGTTCTCTCGCCACTTAAAAAGGACATCTACTTTAGAAAAAAAAAAGAGTTTTGGTTGCCCAGTTCAACATCACCAATAATCATCAACAACAACTACTATTCTAGAACTTTTTCTTTGCTTGATGACATCTGCTGGTGTTTTGAGATCTATTGGGGCAAGATGGGTCGATGACTTATATGCTTGCATCTGACACATGAAGTGATCTAAAGGGCACTCTTGGGAATCCTAAAAGGTCATCTTGCCTTTCACCCCTCAAGGGTCAGCAAATTGCGTAATATTAATTTAATTAGTATTGATACCCGTTGATTACAATATGTGAAATGGCAGCGGTGTTGTAAGAAGCACCATATAAAGACAAGTTATTGCTTTTAATAAAATAATTTAAAATGTGGAAGATTAATTGGGTTTGGACACGTTATGTTATGCAGATTTGTAGAGTTCACATTTACCCGGAAGGGTATCCTGGTGTTAAACCACAAAACTGTAAAATCCAGTCAGGTTATGAGAGTTAATTTATATGTGTTCATTGTACACATAATCAGGGCCAATGGAATTACCAGATTCTGCAGCATTTTCTGCATAAGTAGTTATTTACCACACTTACCACAAAACATACCAACTGCCGTATTATGTGCAGATGCAACAAAATGTCTTTCTAGGTCAAATGAAATGGATCACAAGTTACTATAAAAAGAAACACAACATGTGCAGGCAATGGCATAGGGTGTGGGTTGGCCTACTGGTCATTTTTTAGATCCAGATTTCTGTATTCAAGTGCTGAACTGTTACTAATAAGGTGAAACTTTTGCCCAACATTATTAATGTATGTTAAAAAGTCAAAGTACAGAAATTACACTCCTACAAAAATGTGTCGCATAATCCCGCTTAATTTGCATTTTCTTTCTTCATAATTTAGTCAACCCTCCCGCATAATCGTGTCCATCGTTGCCCTGAACATAGTGAATTATTGGTCAATGTGAAATGTGAAAACTTGGCAGTGTTTTTACTGCTTGAGTGCGGCTCTAAAATTCATATTTATTACAAACAAGCATTAAATCCGTATTACACATATATCTGCGAACCTTTAAATGAGTTTTAGGTATTTTTTAAGAGTGAATGAGTGAAGAGTGAGTCCTTGTTCTCGCCCTTCTTCCCACTGTTTCAAATTCTTAATCGACATAAATGCACACTCAGTTCCGATTAAGCTTGAACATGGGTGACCTGCTTGCTCCCTGTCTAGAACAAGTGAACCAGTGAAGGCAGGGCAATGAAGTGGCATTTGCCGGAATGGGCTCGGACAGACTAATGCAGGCACATTTATTTATTTATATTAAAAAAAGGGCCTGAACAGGCCTTATCGGTCACCTTCTCGGTTCAATCGGATTCGGAACAAACTGCACGACTGGGCAGCCACCTTCGACGTTCACACCATTGAACATGAGAAGCTGGATCCCCATCAAACTGCTTTCCAAACCTGCCCTGCTCCTCGGCTCGTGAAGTAGCTGCCTTGGCAGAGAACTTGAAAGCTCTGCTTGTTGTTCACCTCCGTTGGCTGTCACTTTATCTTTGACTAGTGAGCACAGTGTAAGAATGCACCCGTCAGACCTGACGGCCGCTGACAGGCCCCCTTGTTGCTCGGTTACACTCGATGGATATTTGATCATGTTTTCATGAAAGTGGCAAGGTGTGACTTTCATGTGAAAACGGCATTACAAAACAGCCTGAGCCGTGAGCGGGAGGGAGTCATGCAAGCATGGCATGTCTGAATAAAAGAGGGATGCCATGTGATGCAGGCTCGGAAGCCAGGTTTTTATGTGTTCAGCCTCAGCTTGACTTTCAGGGACGCTGAGAGCTGTCAAATGAATAACTTCCTTGGTCAAAACTATCTAGTTGGATATTGTGTTCCAAAACTCTAAATTGGGAATTACAAGGGATTATGAACTGTGACACACATTTAGAATTATAGATGGGTAACAGTGAATTTTGGGGATGTTGTTGATCAAGGAGGTGAGTAACATCAAATAAACAGAATGAAAAGCGAGTTGTCTGTGATGTCATTCAGAACTGTAAGGTGACAAACATACCCGTTATTAACTCTATACCGACCTGTAATTTTTTGTCATGAATGTTATGTATGAACCTCAAAATCATCTGCCCCTGCGTTTAACTACTACTCAAGGGAGACGAGTGATGGGAAAGCCATACGTGCCAACCTTACCCAACCGAATCACCTTTCCTGCCTTCCTTCTCCAGCCTGCAGCTGTGCTTTCATTTCCGCCCAGGCAGACTAGGGCCGGACTGGGAACCCAAAGCAGCCCTGGCAATTTTGTCAGACCAGCCTCACCCCCTATGTGAAGTACTGCTGCTTTTGTTACTTGAAGCTGATATTGCAGCATTACTGCAAAACTGCCCCCAGTAACAAATCCGACCCCACCCTTCCAACCTCGGGGGATAAAGCCTGAAGCAGACAACCAGTGCTGCATTGACAGGCTCCCAGAGACCCAATTCAGCCTGGCCTGAAAGGCTTTATGGTGTAGCAACAGTGGGTAGCAAGTGTTGTTCTCAAAAAGTTGCTACATCATAACAGTGAATTACCAGATTTCCAAACTGGTGTAAACTTAAGGCTGACATATTCCAATTCAAACACAGAATTCTAGATGGAGAGGTGTCAATAGGTGGGGTTTATACTATGGAGAGTGATTGACAGCATACAAAGGTGTCTAAGCTGCAAAGCAGGACTGGAAACTAAAATCAGCCCTCACACAAATGTTCAAAGCAGCCACTCACTACAGCAGCTACACACTGCAGGAAGCTGTGACGTGGATGGGGTCACTGGGTCATGTTTAGGTCATGGCAGCCCATCCTGCTATGACAGCACCTTCACAGCCAGCAGCTCCACAAAAAAACAAGCATTTACAATGCAATTGGTTTTACATTTGCGAGAGTTAAAGCTGCTGGTATTCTAAATGGCAATGTCTTTTACCCATGTGTTTTAGTTTGGAGTGGAGGGGATGTATGTGTTGTGGAGTGGAATTATGTGGGTTGGGTTGGAATTGTTAGTTGTGGAATTGTGTTGGGTGGCATTGTATGGTGTGTATTGCAATTATGTGGCATGGTGATTAGATAGGGGTGAGAGCTGCACAGAATAGATAGAACGGAAAACAGAGAGGGATAGGTAGTTGTGCACGAACTGCTGAATGAACTCCAGATGGAGGGGCAGAAAGAGTTTGTGAGAAAGAGAGAAAGAAGGGGAGAGCAGATCACAGATGCTTAAAGAGGGCGCACCAGAGTACGCAGAAGACACCCCAAGAAGAGGAGGAAAGCATGGGTTGAAAACTTTGAAAAGGCATGGGAAAGAGACTGTGCTTGAAGAACTGAAGTGAACCAATATGAGAGAGGTGGGAAGGGTGCATGAGAGAGTGAGAGAGAGGTGTGAGTGAGTATGAGAGAGATGGATGAGAGGGAGGGGCGCCCGAGTGGCAGGGGAGGAGAGCGGTGCACCAGTGCACAGCACGAGGAGGTACAGGAAGGTAGCATGTGTGAGCAGGCAGTATAGAGAGAAGACTGGTAGTTTGAAGGATGGATTAGAGGGGGCAGTGGAATTGCAAGGGGAACACCATTTGCAAAGGTTGACTAGTCACCTTTGTTCTGCTTATTGCTGTATATGGGAGTTAAACTGGTACTAATGAGATGCAGGAAATTTCCAGAAAGTCTTAACAAGTGTAAAAATGTCATAATAATAAGGTAATACAACCAAAAATGGCACTATTTACTGAATCTGTGGTGCAGAGTGCAGTAGAGTTGAGTAGAGCAGAGTGCAGGGACAAAGAGTGCAGGGTGCAGAGTGATTTAGAGTATATTGTCATAGAGTGCAGTGGTGTATAGTAGAGTGGCATGGAGTTCATTGGTTTAGAGTGCAGAGGTGCAGACTAGAGTGGTGTAGAGTGCAATGGTGCAGAGTAAAGTGGCATAGAGAGCAGTGGCACAGAATACAGTGGTGCTGAGTAGAATAGAATGGTGATTGGTACTGTGACGTAGAGTAGAATAGAGAGGGGTAGAGTGCAGTGACATAGTACAAAGGCATAGAATGCAGTGGCTGGAATATAGTGGCATAGAGTGCAGTGGTGCAGAGTAAACTGGCATAGAGTGCATTGTTTTTGAGTAAAGTCATTTAGAGTGCATTGGCATAGAGTGCAATGACGTAGAGTGGTGCAGAGTAGAGTAGACTGGCACTGAGTGCAGTGGTGTAGAGTAGATTGCTTAAGAGTAGAAAGCAGTGGTGCAGAGTATGTTATAGTGGTGTGGGGGGATTGACATAGAGTGCACTGGCATACAGCGAAGTGGTACAGAGTAGCGTGCATTGGCATAGAGTGCAGTGGTATAGAGGGCAGTGTTCCAGAATAGGGTGGCATAGAGTGGAGGTGCATGGGTGGTGTAGAGAGCAGTGGTGGATAGTACAATGGTGCATAGTAGAGTAGGGTGGGGTAGAGTGCATTGGCATAGAGTTGTGTGGTGTAGACTAGAGGCATAGAAAGGAGTGGTGCAAAGAAGAGTTGCAGCAGCACAGTGTGGAGTGGAGTGGTGTTGTGTGGAGTGGTGCAGAGTAGAGTGCTGTGGAGTGGTGCATAGTAGAGTGAAGTGGGGTTACGTGAAGTATGCATGGTATGGTAGCATACTACCACTACAGACAGCACATCTTCAATTGAAATGACCATCACATTTACACTCACATACAGTTTTACTGAAGAAAGCATACAGAGCACAAACGATAATTTGTGCAAATATCATCCTTTAAGTAAAACATCACAAAATGTGCTGCATTACATTGCAGCATAATTTACTCAACCTTGCTGCACAATTTGGCCCTCCCTGCTGCATAATTCTATTGGCCTGAGTACATCAATAATACCTGAATACAGCCAACTGGAAGGTGGCCAGTATACTTTATAAAGTGCCTGCCGTGGTGCAGTGCAGCTGATAGCACATCTCTATTTTAACTTTCTGTTTATTTGATCTAGAAACTATTTGTTTTCTGTAAACTATACAGCAGAGGGTATAAAACAGCACCATCCAATTTTTCTGAGGTCTCAGTAACTGCCAAGTTTAATGCCACATTTTTGCCATTGTGACACTTTTTCAGGATTTCATGGTTCTAATAACCTACTGTAAAATGAAATATAAGACATTCTGAATTGTTCCTTTTATATTTCTCATTGTTGTATTTCTTCATTACAGCTATCTTAATTATTCTAATTATTAAATACTCACTAGTCTAGGTACCATTGGTGAATGGCAGCGCTGCAAGACCCTACTACCGGATGGCTGTGCACTATAAAAATGTCTACAAAATATATCTGTAGAAGGTTTTCATCAGAGCCCGTGCTTTAAATTAGTGGGAACTGAGGCCCATATTTATACTTTTTTAGCACCACATTTGCGTCATTTTTTGACGCAAAAGCAACGCAAACTTGCACAATACAGTTGTATTTTGTAAGTTTGCTCAGTTTTTGCGTCAAAATGCGGCGCAAATGCGGCACTAAAAAAGTATAACTATGGGCCTAAGTGCCTACATTTCTTCACATTTGCGGGAGGCACCTCACTGGAAAGGGTCCCGATTATGGGCAGTGTGCCAGTGAAATAGAAAAACGGCCATGAGAGCCAGGGCACAGGACAGTAACTCCTACCTTTAAAATACATCTGCCAATATTTTAGATGTGTTGAAAGTTACACAGGGTTATCTTGTTTCCACAACCCACATTGATTCACTTACCTGTGATTCATGTCACTACTTCACCCGAAAGGATATGTATGGCTTGTTCTCTGGGCTCTATCATTGCAGCCACCCCAGTGCATGGTGTGATCTTGGGTGTAGGCTTCTCGGCTCACCCTTGGGTCCTCCCACCACAGTGTAGAACTGTCTGAGGAAAGTGGTAAAGCCCCACTGAATAAAGTCTGTATTTAAGGTCCAAATACCATAAATGCCACAAGTTCAGAAGGACAGGATTACAAACAGCGTCGTTATTGATCCAAATAAATTGGTTTATTTTATGTGGAGAAAATTAATGATTTCCAAAACGAAATACATCAGAAATTAATCCAGAAAGGAACCATGGGAGTCAGCCAACACGTGTTTTGCCCCACCAGGCGCGTAGGCCGGGGCTTTCTCAAGGCTGAAAGAAAGGAAAACAAGATCCAACTGAAGGTAATTCAGTGTTATAAGGAAGAAGAATTAGAGTAAAGCAGCACCGAAACGTGAAAAATCCGGGATTCAAGCAAAAGATTTAATTATCCTGGTTCAATTGGTCCCAAGAGGTGAAAATGCATAGAAACAATGCTGTAGTAAGGTGAAGGATTATTAAGAACAAAGGTCGATCCAAGGTGTGAGTGACTTTTTAACTACTAAAAACGGTAGTGCCAAAAGTGGAAATGAATATGTGAGGAGATAGATAGGCGAAATGAATTTCTGATGTATTTCGTTTTGGAAATCATTCATTTTCTCCACATAAAATAAACTAATTTATATGGATCAATAACGACGCTGTTTGTAATCCTGTCCTTCTGAACTTGTGGCATTTATGGTATTTGGACCTTAAATACAGACTTTATTCAGTGGGGCTTTACCACTTTCCTCAGTCAGTTTACCTTCTCTCTGGAGGACTTGGGTCCATGTCCCCCGGCAAAGTTCCCACACGAGTCTAATGAACCAGGCAATTCATACAGGAAGTCAGTGCCTTTGGACCCTCTCCATTCTCTGGAGTTTGTTTTGCACAGTGTAGAACTGTGTACGCTGGCACGTGAACCTGTTAACCTTCTGTTTACACACATGCCACAAGCCTTGGGCATTGAAGACATCAGAGGCCTAGGCTTCTGAAAAGGTCTGGATCCATGCTCATATTTAGGGAAGAGGAGACATGTTACAAGAATTTTAAACAAGCAAGACGGGTTGGAGAGGGCACTGTAATGGAATGCTACAAAAAATAGTACCTGAATCTCTTCCGGAGCAGTGGTGGGCACTGATTCAATTTAATTAATCTGTGCATGGTCCCTGCCCCACAGCAACCAGTGGAAGTGACGTTTTGGCTGCTTTGCCAAATTAAAACGGCTGCAGAGAAGAGTGCTGCAAAAGCAGACAAATGGTAAGCCTTAGCGGGCTCCAAACCTTTTTCTATATACAACAGAGTCTTGCAAGCAAGTCGCAGGCGCTGGCGTATGCACTCACAGGCTCGACCTTAAAAGTGACAGGGTGTCAAAATGGCCAGTCTGGCCCTGCTAAAGGCCAGACTTTGGACACTGAGATGTAAAATTCCTTGCAATTGACAGCTATCTAATCTACTGTTTATGATCTGTATGAATGCACTCACCCATGAAAATCCCGTTGTTAGCTCAGTGCAAAGATTGTCTTTGCTGTAGGAGCGGAATCAAGTCAGAGGCGTTCACAACATTGCCTTCCCTGTACTCTCATCTCCATCAACCAACTACTTTGTCCCAGTCACTAACATTTTTTACATCCCTTTGGTCATCCCTCCACCCGTTTCACACAAAAAGAAAAATGAAAAAATAATACCTGGCTTTCTGCCAGCTTGGTGCTACAGCCTGAGAAACACCTTCCTCAGACTGTCCAAATACAAACAAATGAATACATGATTGGATGGATGGATGGTGGATGGATGGACAGACGAAGAGATGGATGGATGGTAGGGCCAGACTGTTCACCCAGAGCCTTTGGCCCATGCACTGAATACTAGGCATTCAGTCACCTAGCCATTAAACCCCTCATTGAAGTCCCTTTTCAATTAGCACAATTTCAAAACTCTGACGTGTACATTAAATTAATCTGTTGAAATCTGTTTTACAAATTTTTACATTTGAGATTGCTCTGAAGCTACACCACAGATTTACACCAAATTTTAAAAAGCAAACCGTTCGTTCACTGTTAGCCAGTAAAAAGTTAGGCATTCTGCGCAACTGTTTCTGTGTTTTTGTACATTCTCAAAACTTACTGCTGGAGTTAATGTGGAAAATAATATTTTAGACACCCTCTCTTAACTTTGCCACCTCATGAACAATCTGCACAGTACTTTGAAAGATCGAACTAAAGTTTCAGGCAGATTCACGAACGTTACCAAATTTATTGTCAAATCAAAAATACCTCTTCCTGTGGGTTAAAGTATCTACCCATAACTAGAGTTGCTATCATCACCTACTATCAGTAGTTGAAAGGCCCAAAGTAAAATAGGCATGTGAAAAATGTGTACAATTTCCTTTGCAGAAATTATGCGAAATCCAGCAAAGCATATGTGAAATTGCGCAAAATGCTAATCGTCCATTTGGCACTGTTTTGTTCAAGTGATATGCACCCTGGTGCTCATTATGGATGTAAGGGTGCATTTGGTGCTAAAAATTGCACAAAATCACACAACGCAAACAACACCAGCTCGCTTTTTTGGGTCTTTGGAGCTGTTACTGTGCTTCCTCAATAGGATTTTTAGTTGGAAAAAATCTCACTTATGCAACATAGCATAACGCTGTAATTTGGGGCTAATCGCAACCAAATCTAACATGAAAAATCAGAAATTACACAAGATTACGCTAGCATAAAATATATTTCTCCAGGGCCTTAAATAAACCCTTCCCCCACTCCTCCCTTCCTGTTTCAGTTGTATTCTGCACGTCTGGCAACATTCTGATTGAGACTACTGCAGAAAGGTAGAAATGCAAATCATAACGGGATAAATGTATGTCCGGCATTAAGTTATTACGAGGTCACTTCATTAGACACGTGAAAACTGCATGACAGTTGAGTCAATGTGACTCTGTTTTCTATTGAGTAGGATTAATGAGTATCCAAATATCATAGGTAGGCAAAGGGCCCAATTTACGGGACGTAGTACTAACTCTTCTGTCACTGTTAAAATGCCTGACAACTGTGAACACCTCTCTTGCATATTTCAGCACAGGCAACGCATTGCTGTCTGACTGGGCAAGCCATTTTTTGCTGGCACCAAAAAAAGCTTTCTGCAGATCCTCAACATACTCGGAAATTGATTCGAATGCTCCTGGTCATTCCATTTGCTGGACGAAACTGACATCTGCTTGTCCTTCCTGCCAATGTTGGGCCAACGTTCCTAGCCATGGCATCTGGGTCACCATCAATCTTTGCCATGTGCGTGTTTCATTGGCTTTAGCTCTTGGCATGACTGGCATTTGAACTGCAATGATGCGGCAGAGCAGGGGTGAGGTGAACTGGCACATGTCTATGTACACAGAAAAACGCAGAATCATCTGCCTATCTTCTGCCTGGCTAGAGCCTGATTTCCATGGTTTCAAAAGTGCGATTAAATCGCATGATGAGGCAATGAACTAAAGAAACAAAATACAATTCACAGCATGTAAAAGTCTATCTGTTTCACCGTGGTTTAGATAACCCAAAAGCATTATCAAAAGGATTTAATTCAAATAAATATTATAGCCCTAAATTAGAATAACAGTTATCACTGCTCAGTTTGCTCCTAAGCGTATTTGTCAACTTTTCTTTTTTACTATATGTTTTCACATCCTTTATCACAGGTTATGTTTAAACTTTAAATGTAGCCATAAAGGATATTCAATCAATTCCTGTTGCAACTGGCCTACACATGCTTTTCTATTTCATGCATCTCATCTGCATTTGGAGACATGGACAGACAGGTTGAGTTACATAAGGTAAATCTATGGACTGCGTGAGTCACTTGCAGCAAATCAGTGATCAATCTAAGTGATAAGGAGCAATTGGAGACACAGCTTGAGACGCTTGGAGTAAATGGACAGACAGTGTAAGCCACATGGAGCAAATGGATAAACTGTGAGTGGCAGTGCAAGTGAACAAATTGTTGTGAGGAAATTTGGCACAAGGACACGCCGGGTGAGTACTTTAGACACATGGACAAAGATTGTGAGGGCAGCGGCATAACACAAGCCCCTGTGGTGCAGGGGTGTCCCCACCCCTACATCAGGACCCTCAGTAATTCAAGGTCCCCTATTCAGGTCAATGTCAATAAATATCTGTGAAATATGGGAGACTCAGGGCCCGTCCTTATATTCTGAAGGGGGGTCCCATCTTTTTACATTCTGCCACTGTGTGAGGGGTGTAGTGTCCAAGGACAGTGAGGAGCTTTCATCACATGGACTGTCAGTGGCAGGAGTTTAGGGTACAACTGCGACTGGTCTAAGGAGCTCATGACATCTGGTAGAGAATGAGAGTAACTTAGGAGCCATGATCAGACTGTGGGACAACCATAGACAAATGGCATATGGACCGACGTTTGTTGTGGTACAGTGTGAGGGGCATGGAGAACACGTACAAACAGTTTGAGGAGACTACTGCATATTTAAAGACCATGGGGCAGATTTACTAACATTTCAAGCAACAGAATGCATCAAGGCACCTTGTGTTGCATGGCATGAAAGGGAGAGAGTAGAAATGTTCTCACCTAATGATACTATCCTGCACAAAAGCAATCCTAAGAGGTATGTACCTCTTTATGCCTCAGATTGGCAGACCGTTTTGGCATAAATACAGGTTAACAAGTGTTTGTAAATATGAGTTTATGTCAAAATACATGGGTGGATGCACGGAAAAACCCATTCTCCACCCATGCAAGACTTACCTGACACAAAGTAACTAAACGTTGCAAACCCACTCAAGTAGAGTTTGCATGGCTTAGTAAATGTCAAATTGGATTTTGCTTTGGGGCTGCGCCACAAAAGTGATGGCACCCTAAATAAAATTTTAGAAAATCTGTGCCGTGGGAAACAGTGTTGAAGGCTGCGGAAAGGAAAGGTTGAGACGGATCAGGGTAGCTAACTCGCCTCTGTCGAGTAGGGTGCAGATGGCATCCGCAGTGGCAATCGGGTGGTCTCTGTGCTGTAGTTGGCTCAGAAACTGGATTCGGAGGAGTCTAGCAGGTTGTTTTTCTCCAGGTGTTCGGTGAGCTAGCGATTGATGGCCTTCTCCAGGACTTTGGTGAGAAATGGGAGCAGCGAGATGGAGTGGTAGTTCTGGCGATCGCTGGGGTCTGTGGGGGTTTCTTGAAGAGATGTCCGACCTCTGTCTGTTTCAATGCATCAGGAAAGCTGTGGCGATGGATGCATTGAGGATGGTGGTGATTTGGTAGCTGATCTTGTTGCTTCATAGCTGATGAGGTGGTGGGAGAAGGGGTCAGTGGGTGCTCCTGAGTAGGAGGAGTTCATTATGAGTGTGGTGTCTGGTATGGTGAGCCGTGCCCATGAGGAGAGTTGTTGGTCAAGGGACTTTTCAGTAGGAAGGTCGAGGAGATCAGTGGGTTGGGGCTCAAAGTTCCTGTAGACGGTGGATATCCTGTTGTGGAAGTGGTTTTATAGGGCATTACAGAGTTCCTGTTAGGGAGGGATAGTGTTCTCGGTGGCTGTTGAGCAGGAAAACTCTCTGATGATGGTGAAGAGTTGCTTGGCATGGTTGGCATTAGCCTCGATGCGGCCTACCAGGGTGCCCTTTTTGCTTCTTTTGAGTTGGTGGTGGTATTTGTTGAGGGCTGACTTGAAGGTGGCTCGGTCTGTTTCTTCTCATGCTGGTGTCGCATTTTTTCTCTAGTTGTTTGCAGCTGCGTTTAATTGTGCTGAGTTCCTGAGGGTACTAGCTGGCTTGTTTGTTATATCTGTGAGTTTTTGCTGGTTTGATTGGTGCAACTCGGTCGTCGATGTTGGTGATCCAGGAGTTGAAGTTCTCTACTGCCAGATTCAGATTAGTTGTTGTATCCAGCTGGGTGGTATTAAGGGCGTCCGTCCATTGGTTTTGTGTCACTTTGCTCCAGCTGCGGAAGGAGGTGCTAGGAGGTTTGGGAGTGGTGCAGAGTGCTTCTGTGTTGGCGAAGTGGACAACAGAGTTGTCAGTCCAGGTGAATTCAGTGGTATGGCTGTATTTAACTCTGTTGCTGGATGTGAAGATCGTGTCCAGTGTGTGTCCTCCTCTGTGAGTGGGGTCTGTGATCAACTGGGTGAGGCCAATGTTGTCTATTTGTTCCAAGAGGTTGACAGAGTTTTCGTCTGTGGGGTCGTCTAGGAGGAAGTTGAGGTCTCAGAGGAAGATGTAGTGCCTGGATTCAATGACAAGTGGGGCAATGAAGTGTGTGATGGTGTCACAAAAGCCATACCATGGCCCTGGGGGTCACTAGGTGAGGGTGCCTTTGACTGTAGTTTTGTTGTTGGTGTGGAATTGGAAATGTAGGTGTTCCATGATCGTGTGGTTTTGTTGTTGATGGTAGTGGAGCAGATTAATTCTTTGTGGATGATGGTGATGCAGCCTCCATGTTTGTTGATACGGTCCTGGTGTTTCATTGTTTAGCCATTGGTTATCACACTGGTGATATCGAGGGGCGAAGATGGGTTGAGCCATGTCTTTGTTATGAAGGTCACTTCGGGTGCGACAGTGGATATGGTGTCACAAACTTCAGTGTCGTGTTTGTGGAACAATCATGTGTTGATCAGGAGGCACCAGAGCGGTTCAGGGTTGGTGTTGGCCGGTGGGGTAGGAGTGGCGCGGGTTTCTGTGTTGGCTGGTTGTCCTAGGTTGTAGGTAAAGAGACAGCGGTGGCAGGTGAACGGTCCTGTTGCGGAGCATGGAGATACACAGCAGCAGTCCCTGTGTCATCTGGGGTCCAGGGCTCGAAGATCTGCGGGACAGTACCAATGAGTAGCCCAGGAGCCAGGGTTCCTGGTGCTGGGCGCAGTCCAGGTACAGAGAGGCACAGATGGACTTGCCTTAGGCACCCCTTCAGCATGCAGGCAGTGCTCCTGCTGTATTCTGCTTGTCCAAGCTGCGGCCTACATTAGGTAGGTCCTGGTAGGGGGAGCTGTGGAGGTGGGTGGCATGAAGCGGGAAGCCTGAAGTGGGTGGTGGAAAACAACAGTGACGAGGAGGACAAGGAGAGGCTAGAAAAGGAATAGGCACTAACCCAGAAGGCTAGGGCCCAAGTGAGGTAAGTGGTCTCAGTCTAGGGCAAACAGGAAGGCAGCTGACAGACAGCAAGGGGAGCTGGAGAGTACCTGCTCAACATACATACGCACAGGCCTGCACAACAAGTGAAGTAGCCTCTCACTCAAATGTATATGTACACAGATGTGAGGCCATTTCTCTTACATCTCTATTCTTCGCTACATAAACAGCAACATGTTTGTAGCAAAATGTTTTCTGCAGTTACATGAACCTCACGCATAACAACCAAACTCATCACCTTAGGCTGCGTTATAAACACACATTCTAATAAGCATGCGCAGCATATGGGGTAGCCTTTGGGCTTTTCATGAGTATGAGATTTTTATAGACATGATATAACACATTCACCTAGTAAGTCGGCATTTACGTTTATATGCTGCAAGTTTTTTAAGGGTACAATATTTTTTTTAAGGCATCCAGAACAATTTAATTTGTATTCTCATGCATTCATTGGATGACAGCAGACACTATACTGCACCAAAGGGAGTCAGAGCACTTGGCCTATGGCTGTATGAGTGATTAGAAAACACAGACCTGCCCCAGTGGCTATCCATAACTTGTCTCAACAGCACATTGCTCAGTGATTCAACAATGGACCAAAGGCTATGAAGGAACAAAGGCAGCAGTCCTTAAATGGGCTGTTTGGATTGTGATGTCATGATACATTTAAAACCTAAGCAGATGTTATCAAGGAAAGCAAAATTCTAGAATTCTTACAGGGTAAAGAGAGCTGTTTTCACTACACTGGGTGACCCTCTACGGGAATGGGGAGCTAGCCTCAATTTCAATTGTGATTCAATTGTGGACAAGTGAATGGACGAAATTGAGGCGACAGTGGATGGGTACCACAGCAAGGGCCAGAGAAATGTGGTCACTGGGTTACCAGTTGGTCACCAGTGAGGGAACTGATAAAATAAATTTGATCTAAACATGGATATTTAGATATTCTCCTTATTATTCAAAGTGAACTGAAGTGAAACCTACAGTGTTGCGTTGTGCAAATGCAGAAAACCCTTGTGACACTAGTTTGGAATGTTTTGTCAGCCCGTCTGCTCCACTAAGTTTTTGCACCATCTTTTCCAACACCCAATGGCAACTTCAACTGAACCACTGCAGTAGCAGATCACTGTCCAGTGAATTATCATCATGGGTAGAAGCCCGGGTGAGCATAAAACTGTACTCGTTTGCGATAAATGCATTATGACAAAAAATAATCTTTTGCATCCATAAAATGCAAATAGGACTATTGCCTCAGTGCACCCAGAACACATCTATCTTTTGTTATCAAAGAATGGATGGGCTCACGCAAGATTTTTCAGGTCTTCACACAGTGTGGCCCTTGATGACTAACATGGTACTCTTCATGCAGGTTTAATTAATACTTTTTGTGCCTTAGGTAACACAACATTTTACAATCCCCTTCAATAGCAATAGGGCTGATTTTGAGCTTTGGTGTTCTCATGGGCATCTTGGAGCTCGTTTTAGGTGGCAGCCTAAGACATCTTGGGGACTTTCAGAAAATTGACCTAGGACTGTATTCCACACAGTGACTACCATCAGTTTTGTGGTTTGTAACTCATATTCTCCAGCTTTCTATTTGTTGGCTTTGGTTGCTTTAGGCTCTCCAGGTTCAGTTTGTCCCTCCCGTTGCCTAAACCACATTTACTGTATTCTTCCACAAACTCTCTTTCTGTAAACAGTGCTTTAAATCTTGTTCTTATCTTGTCACATTTGCTGTGTATTCAAAGACCAATGTCAAATGTCAGGCGCTTTCTTCCGTGGGGGCTTGTTTACTTTTATTTCTCTGACTTCAAAAAGAGAGGATTTAAGTTACAATCTTGCTGAAAACTGGGGGTAGGAAAGAGTTTGTTCTAGCAATACAACAAATTTAAATGAACTGTAAAACTATTTCAGAATATATCAGAATTAGGAACACAAATGAAGCACATTTTTTGTTATTTATGAAGTGAATTGGAAACAAATACTTTAATATGATGGAAACAAATCATTACACTAGGTGATGCAATTCCCACACATTTCTGTTTCTGCTCTGCATAGTTTTATTAGTAAAACTGCATGTCTGTGCAAATGTAAAGGTTCTTTCAATTGAAAATGTGTTATCTGTAATGGCAGTGCACTATCATACCATGGATACTCCGATTTATGCCACTCCACTCTACTCTGCACCACTTCACTTTACACCACTCCATGCCCCTGCACCACTTCACTCTAAAACTCTGCACTCTCTGAAACTTCACGCTATCCCTCTCTACTCTCTGTCAGTGCACTTTTCTCCACTCTACACTACTGCACTCTTCACCACTGCACTCAACACCACTCCAGTCTAGGCCACACCAATCTACTCTGCACTACTCCACTCTATGACACTGAACTCTATGCCACTCTCAACACTGCACTGTACGGCACTGCACTCTGTGCCAATACACTCTATACCAAAGCACTTTACTCTGTAACACTCAACTGTATCCCCCTGCTCTCTATGCCAATTCACTGTAGGCCAGTGTAATCTACTCTGCACCACTTTACTCCACACCATTACACTCTAAGCTACTCTACACAACTGCACTCTACCCTGCATCACAACACTCTACGCAGCTGCACTTTACTCTGCACCACTCCACTCTATCCCACTTCATTCAACCTTGAAATAATCTACTATACACCACTACGCTCTACGCCACTCTGCTCCACTTTGCACCACTCCACTCTATGCCACTGCATTCTAGGCTTCTCTACTACTAACCACTGGAATCTATTTCAGTGCACTCCACACCACTGCACTCTACTCTGCAACACTGTACTCTCTACCACTGATCTCTACTCCACTCTACTCTGCACTGCTCCACTCTATTCCACTCTACTCTGCACTACTCTATGCAACTGCACTTTATGCCACTGCACTCTATAGCACTCTACTCTACTCTGTACCACTCAATGCTACTCTGCTCTGCACCACTGTAAGCCACTGCACTCAATACCACTCAGCTCTACTATGCACTCGACACAACTGCACTGAATGTCACTGCATTTTATGCCACTGCACTCTATGCTGCAACATTGCACTCTATGCCACTGAACTCTATGCCACTCTACTCTGCACTACTGCACTACACCATTCTGCTCTGCACTACTCCACGCCACTCTACTCTGCACTACTCCACTCTAAGCTACTCCACTCAATGCCACTCATCTCTGCACTACTCCACTCTATGCTACGCCACCCTACTGCACTCTACTCCACACTACTCTACTCTACACTACTCCAATCTATATCACTGTACTCTGCACTACTCCACTCTATGGCTGTCTGATGTCTTTCCTCAAGGTTCCAGAAGGAAGTGAGTGATTCAGCTGGTTGTGATGTGTTACAGATTTTGTGTGGCGTTCACATACTTGGTTAATTGGTGGTGTCTTATTCATTGATCTGTGGGTGCATGAGTTTTCCTTTTAAAGGTTAAGGACAAACAGTTGTTTACATATCATGTATGGCAATGCCTACAGGTAGAGAAACACACCAAGGCCTGCGTCATTGTGAGAAGCCAAGAAAGCCCCACAGGCCCGAACTGTGAGCCACCCTCAACAGAAAAAGCCAAAGAATTGGTCTGAGACACCCAGATTTTGTGTTTGAGAAAAAAGTTCTCAGGCCATATTTATTACACCACAAGACAGCATTAAAAACATCTTTTGATTACCATTAAAAAATGTACATATTTTACATAAAATTAAAAAGAATTGGGGAACTTCTGTATATCTGAATCACCTATCCACATTGTTGAAGTCATATTCGGCTACCCCACTTGCCCTAAGAGCATAGGCAAATTGACTTTGGAGCCAGACTGCTATCCCACCGACCCCGTTGATATAACCTTAACACTGTGAACTCCCTTGCCCCATCACAAGGAAAGGAACCAAAGGCCAGCAAGTCAACTGAGCTGCTTAAACATCTATGACAGAGCAAACAGAAAGGATCCCTCCTGGTGATATTTGGGAGATGGGCCTGGGAAACCAGGCCGGGTCTTAATCACCTAGTGCAAGCTTCAATTTACCACAATCTCCAGTGCAATGCCATAGAGTACCCAGGCAACCAAGGACACCCACTGTAGTGCTTGTTCTTCGCCCTGCTTTTCAGACCGTAGTACTATTTCCTCAACTTTTACAAAGGTTTAGCTCCAAATGTATCTAGAATTTGCTTGCCTTCTTGTACAAGATGACAAGGTGTCGAATAGCTTTGTGGCCATACCTACCTCCATCTCCACTACAGGCTACCATCCTGGTTGGTTAACTGTCTGGCCAGGCGTACCTCCACACATCTGCCCCTCTACATATGAGAGAAATGTTTAACTACGAAGGCTAACAAGGTTTACATGAACATTTCATCATCCTAAGTGGATCAGAGTACACCATCCTTATGATAGAATATTTCATCTTTGAGGCAACCATTAGGGATTGTCTTAAGAATGGCTGTATTAAGAAGATGCTTCACCTGACTATTCAGTGACCTGTGGGTCACATTGAAGGTCAGCAGAGAACACTGAAGTAGGTGCTTAAAGCAACCCATGGATCAATTCCAACCTATCTGTGCCCTTGTCCACTGCTCAGGCGACCCCACTGACCCATGGCAGCCAAGAGGCACTAATCGCAGCTCCCCAGGCAATCCCAAAAATCGCACAAATTTGAAAAACAAACACCAAGCAGCAAATGCCATTGGTGTGCCCCTTCCTTGAGCTATGTGTTGACCCCTCCTCTGGCTGGGGCCCGCTGTTATGGCAATAATCTTTCATTAGTTTATTCAACAACAATTGATTACATGCTTGAGATGAAGGGCCCAGTGGAGCAGTGCTTGAGATGAAGGGCCCAGTTCAGCGGTTCTTGAGACGGCGGTGCCCAGCGGAGCGGTGCTTGAGATGAAGGGCCCAGCGGAGCGGTGCTTGAGATGAAGGGCCCAGTGCAGCGGTGCTTGAGATGAAGGGCCCAGCGGAGCGGTTCTTGAGACGGCGGTGCCCAGCGGAGCGGTGCTTGAGATGAAGGGCCCAGTGCAGCGGTGCTTGAGATGAAGGGCCCAGTTCAGCGGTTCTTGAGATGAAGGGCCCAGTTCAGCGGTTCTTGAGACGGCGGTGCCCAGCGGAGCGGTGCTTGAGATGAAGGGCCCAGTGCAGCGGTGCTTGAGATGAATGGCCCAGTGGAGCAGTGCTTGAGATGAAGGGCCCAGTTCAGCAGTTCTTGAGACGGCGGTGCCCAGCGGAGCGGTGCTTGAGATGAAGGGCCCAGTGCAGCGGTGCTTGAGATGAAGGGCCCAGGGCAGCGGTGCCTGAGATGAAGGGCCCAGGGCAGCGGTGCCTGAGATGAAGGGCCCAGCGGAGCGGTGCTTGAGATGAAGGTGTCCAGCGGAGCAGTGCTTGAGATGAAGGGCCCAGTGCAGCAGTGCTTGAGATGAAGGTCCCAGTGCAGTGGTGCTTGAGATGAAGGGCCCAGTGCAGCGGTGCTTGAGATGAAGGGCCCAGCGGAGCGGTGCTTGAGATGAAGGGCCCAGTGCAGCGGTGCTTGAGACGGCGGTGCCCAGCGGAGCGGTGCTTGAGATGAAGGGCCCAGTTCAGCGGTGCTTGTCCTGTTCAGCGGTGCTTGCCTTGGCGGTCCTTGCCCTGTTCAGCGGTCCTTGCCCTGTTCAGCGGTGCTTGCCCTGTTCAGCGGTGCTTGCCTTGGCGGTCCTTGCCCTGTTCAGCGGTGCTCGCCTTGGCAGTCCTTGCCATGTTCAGCGGTGCTTGCCCTGTTCAGCGGTGCTTGCCTTGGCGGTCCTAGCCCTGTTCAGCGGTGCTTGCCTTGGCAGTCCTTGCCATGTTCAGCGGTCCTTGCCCTGTTCAGCGGTGCTTGCCCTGTTCAGCGGTACTTGCCTTGGCGGTCCTTGCCCTGTTCAGAGGTGCTTGCCTTGGCAGTCCTTGCCATGTTCAGCAGTCCTTGCCCTGTTCAGCGGTGCTTGCCCTGTTCAGCGGTACTTGCCTTGGCGGTCCTTGCCCTGTTCAGTGGTGCTTGCCTTGGCAGTCCTTGCCATGTTCAGCGGTGCTTGAGTTGGCGGTCCTTCATTGCCCAGCTGGGCTGTGGCTGGCAGTCCTTCATTGCCCAGCTGGGCTGTGGCTGGCGGGGCCCTCCTGGGCAGCTGGGCTGTGGCTGGCAGGGCCCTCCTGGGCAGCTGGGCTGTGGCTGGCGGTCCTTCATTGCCCAGCTGGGCTGTGGCTGGCGGGGCCCTCCTGGGCAGCTGGGCTGTGGCTGGCGGGCCCTCCTGGGCAGCTGGGCTGTGGCTGCCGGGGCCCTCCTGGGCTGCAGTACCGGGCCTGTTGGTGTCCTCCTGCACACCTGGGATGGGGCTGGTGGGGCCCTCCTGGCCACCTGGCCTGCTGCCGGACTTGTCGGGTGTGCTGCCCTTCCCACCCTTCCCTGCACGCTTGTGGCCCTTTCCCACCTTTGGTGGTGTGCCAGGTGGCCCCTCACTTCCTGACGGAGCCAATGTAGGGATTTTGGTCCCTGGGGTCTTTGGTCGCTCGCGCTGGGCACTGGCAATCTTAGGATGCTTTTCCAGTGGTGGGCTGGCCGTGCCTTGGCTCCTAGCTGAACTGGATGCCCTTGAGGGTGGGGGACTCCACAGTCCATGGACAACAGTCTTCACTGGTCCCGGTTTTGTGGTGGCTGAGGTGCTGGAGTCTTATGAGATGGACGGGGTGGGGGAGTTGTGGGAAAGAGGTCAAGTTTGGAAAGGAAAAGCAATTTGGAAAGAGAGGGACGGGTAGGTGTAGTGGGTATGGGAGTGGAGGAAGAGGATGTGGTTGTAGGAGTGTGAAGTCTGGTGTCTTTGGGTGCAGGTGCTTGGGCTGGAGGCTGTCGTGAGGTGGATGGCTGTTGGGTGGGTGGCTGCCTGCGTTTGTGTAGTTTGGAGGAGGGGGTGACAGACACACTTGGAAAGGACACAGGGGACGTGTGAATGGTAGTGGGGGTGGTGACTGCACGTGTGCGGAGTGTTCTGGTGGGTGTGCTGGTGATGGACATAGTGGCTGAAGATGTTGTGCATGCAAGTGTGAGTGGAGACGTCACAGGGAGGGAGGAGGGAGACGAGGAGGAGGGGGACACAGTGGAGGCAGTGGGTGTTGGTATGTCTGCATGTGGATGTTGCTTGTGTGAATGCTTGTGTGGTGCTTATGTCTGGATGAGCTTCCCTTGGGTGTTGAGGTGTGTGCAGGCTGGTCTGTAGGTGTGTCTGGGATAGGCAGAGGTACAGGGGATTGGGTCTGGGTGGAGGAAGTTGGAGGGGGGAGGCTAGAGACAGGGACAATTGCTGCCGTCAGTGCTGAGGCCAGAGCGTTGAACGATCGCTGATGGGCAGCCTGACCCGAATGAATGCCCTCCAGGTATGCATTACTCTGGTGCACCTCTCTTTGTACACCCTGGATGGCATTCAAAAGGGTAGACTGCCCAACAATGATGGTCCTTAGGAGGTCAATGACCTCCTCACTGAGGGCAGCAGGGGTGACAGGGGCAGGGCCTGAGGTGCCTGGGGTGAAGGAGATGCCCACCTTGCTGGGTGAGCGGGCATGGAGCAAACGCTGAGGGGCTGCTGGGAGGGCGGTGCTGGTGCGCTGGGTGGTGGCTGTACCTGTTGTTGCGGGGGGCACGGATGTTGCCGCCACCACAAGGGAGCTAACTTCAGAGGACGAGTCGCTGTCACTGACATCAGCACGAGTCCCCACTGTGGAGCTCCCCTCGCCCTCCGTCTCACTGGTGAAATCCGAGTCTGTTGCATGGCCCGCCATGGCCATGTGAGATGCAGCTCCCTCGTGCTCCGATGCCACTTCTCCTCCGCCTAATGATGCTAATGCACACATAAACAGGAAGACCACAAAAAAGGGGGGGAGGAGAAATAAAGACATGTTGAGTGCATGGATTACCGCTACCGTTGGCGGACAAGACAGACACAGAAGCCCCCTGCACTACGCCGCGCACTTGGGGTCCACTACGCAATCCGTGGGACATGGCCTACAAGCCTATGGACGACAACTGCACACATAGATGACACAGGGCCATGGATACCTGTACTTGGCACCCTACAGAGGTGGGGGGCGGGGGCACAGGGCCATGCCTTACGGAGGGGCCTAGCCTACAGAAATCGCCCTGGCCTAGGGATACCCACAGCCCTCCTCCCCCACCCAGACACCTCCACTGCACGCAAAGTCAGCAGAATGAGAATGTACTCACCCCCTTGTGTCTGCTGTGATGTCGTCACGCGCCCATCCAAATCGGTGTAGGCCAACACCAGGATCCGGGACATCAGGGGGGTCAATTGACGACTGGCACCCCTCCTACGTTGGGAGGCCATCCCCAGCAGAGCCTCCGCCGTCTTCCTGCTCCCGCGTCGGATGTCCTCCCACCTCTTCCGGCAGTGGGTGCCCCATCTGTTGTGGACCCCCAGGGTCTGGACGTCCTTGGCGATGGCACGCCAAATCACGACTTTCTGGTGGGCGCTGACCTATGTGACATGTACAGGGAGAGAAAAATTGTCATCACTTTCTGCATGCTCGATGTGAGTGGCCCCCCATCCCCACCCTTGCCATGTGGCACATGCTCTCATCTGTCGTTTGATGCATGCCTCAATCGCTCCCCTCCCCACCATCTTTCATCCACCCGACTCAACCCAGGCATTGCCCACTAAGCATGGTCCCAGTGTACTTACCTGTTGGTCTGGAGGACCGTAGAGTAGCGCATACTGGGGGAGGACCCCATCCACAAGTTTCTCCAACTCCTCCGCAGTGAAGGCAGGGGCCCTTTCCCCAGTCGCATGAGCCATTGTCTCTTCCAGACCGAGGTCACAGCAGCACTTGCAGTGTAGGTCCTCTCCTGTCGAAGATCAGGTATCGAGTGATTAAGCAGATAGAAAATGGCGGTCACGCCCGCGGCGGTGCGTACCGCTGCGGTGCGTACCGCGACCACCGGCGCACATCGTCATTGGCTCCTGAAACCCATAGGGTTCAATGTTAACCAATGCGGCTTAGCGCCGCGGTCTTCGACCGCCTACCACCGCGGTGTGCCACGCCAGCGCATTGACCTCACATCCCACTGTCGCACTTCACAGGTCAGGCAGTCGCCATTTCAAGGGCCCACATGGCCTATTTACCAACTGCGTCACACATACCTAGGCCATGCACCAACACTCATACAAGCCATTCAATGCATTGGGAATCGTGCTATGTGCAAGCTGTGGTTACGTACCTGTGGGTTGCTTGACTCTGTGCTCGCTGTTGTCCTTCATAGGCACCGTCCGCTGGGAAGATGGAGGAATCTTCCCGTGTACAGACCGCTGGTGGACCTTTCGACAGTGGAGGAACGACATGTCATACTGACATACAGGCTTGACCGAGCCACTATTCATGAACTGTGTGCCCAGCTGGAGCCAGACCTGATGTCACCCATCCGCCAACCCACAGGGATCCCCCCTCTAGTGCAGGTGCTGTCAGTACTCCATTTCTTAGCAAGTGGGTCATTTCAAACAACAGTGGCCATATCATCAGGGATGTCCCAGCCTATGTTTTCCAAGGTGTTGTCCAGAGTGTTGTCTGCCCTTATGAAACACATGCGGAGATACATCGTTTTCCCTGAGGTGGGGGATTTGCCTACAGTGAAGGGTGATTTCTCTGCCCTTGGACATAACCCCAACATCATAGGTGCCATTGATGGGACACATGTTGCTTTGGTCCCCCCCAGCAGGAGTGAACAGGTGTACAGGAACAGGAAGAGTTATCATTCCATGAATGTACAGATGGTGTGTTTGGCTGACAAGTACATCTCCCATGTTAATGCCAAGTTCCCTGGGTCAGTGCATGACGCCTACATCCTGCGGAATAGCAGCATCCCGTATGTGATGGGTCAACTCCAGAGGCACCGGGTGTGGCTATTAGGGGACTCTGGTTACCCCAACCTGTCCTGGCTACTTACCCCAGTGAGGAATCCCTGGACAAGGACAGAGGAACGGTACAATGAGGCCCATGGGCGGACTAGGAGGGTGATAGAGCGAACCTTTGGCCTCCTGAAGGCCAGGTTCAGGTGCCTCCATATGACAGGTGGATCCCTAATGTACTCACCAAAGAAGGTGTGCCAGATCATCGTGGCCTGCTGTATGCTTCACAACCTGGCTTTGCGCCGCCAGGTGCCTTTTCTGCAGGAGGATGGTCCAGATGGTGGTGTTGTAGCAGCTGTGGAGCCTGTGGAGAGTGAAGAGGAGGAAGCCGAAGAGGACGACATAGAGAACAGGGACACAGTAATACAGCAGTATTTTCAGTGACACACAGGTAAGAGTAGACACCGGCATATTACATTTACTTAATGACTCCTACCTCTCTACTCTCTGACTTTTTCCCCCAGTGTATGGTAACTGTGTTGTGACTTTCCCTTCCGTTTTCAGAGCTGTGGGCCCCACTGCGTGACATCTGCTTTGTTTCCCCATGGACTACAGCTGTGTGACAGCGGTTTGTTACCATCACAATGTGAATGAACATTTTGGCACGGTCATGTCTAATACATTTGTTCTAAATCACAGCCAGACTCTAGATTGTTTTGTGCAATAAGTGTTTTTATTCAAGTGCTCTAAATTGGATGGGTGGTTGCAAATCGGTGAGGGGTGATGGTGGAGGATTGTCCATGGCAGAGTCCAGACTATCAGTTTCACAGGTGCATTGTCCAAATGCCTGTGGGAAGTGGAGCAGGGGCAGTTTAAGGTTGGACAGGGTGACAATGTGGGACAGTGGGTTGACAATCAGGGCTGTATCCTTTGCTGGCGGGGGTCTTGACATCTTACTCTGTCTTCTTCCTGGATCTCAGGGCCCGCTTGCGGGGTGGTTCTCCTTCTGCAGGGGGTGGGGTTCTGGTGGCCTGTTGGTCTTGTGTCGGGCCTCCTGTCCACTAGCGCCGGCGGAGGTGGTAGGCAGTTCTTGGTGCATGCTAGTGTCAGGGGCCCTTTGAGGTGCCACAGTGTTCCGCAATGTCGTGACTACCTCATTCAGGGCCACTACGATGGTACCCATGGCAGAACTGATGTTTCTTAGTTCCTCCCTGAACCCATATACTGTTGCTCCTGCAGAAGCTGGATCTCCTGAAACCTAGCCAGGACCGTCGCCATCGTCTCCTGGGAGCGGTGGTATGCTCCCATGATGGAGGAGAGGGCCTCGTGGAGAGTGGGTTCCCTGGGCCTGTCCCCCCCTGTCGCACAGCAGCCCTCCCAGTTCCCCTGTTTCCCTGGGCCTCTGTCCCCTGGACCGTGTGCCCACTACCACTGCCCCCAGGTCCCTGTTGTTGTTGGGGTGGTGGGTTAGCCTGGGTTCCCTGTAGTGGTGGACACACCGCTGATTGACGTGTCCTGGGGACAGAGGTATGGGCCCGCTGGGTGGGTGCTGTGCTGGTGTTCCCAGAGGGGGGAAGGTCTACTGTGGCCTGTGTCCCGAGGTCCCCGATGGACCGGGCTGGTCATCTAGATCCAGGGAGACAGAGCTGCTGTCCTCACTGTGGGCCTCTTCTGGGGGTGGAGGGGACATTTGTGGACCCTCCTGCGCGGTGACGTGGCGTTCGGGTCCTGCAGGGGTATAAAAGCATGGTTATTGCTTCTGTGTGTGTCATAGCGTGCAATGGGTGGGTGCCCAAGTACCCCAGTGCTGGCATTCCTTTGTGGGGGCTGTTGTGACGGTGGTTGGGGGGGGTTATATGTGTATGTGCAGTGGGCATGCTTAGGTGATGGGTGTCCATGCTTTGTGGACGCATGCAGGGCTAGGTGTTGGGATGGGTGGGTTGTGATGGTGAGACAGTTGCAAGGAGTAGGATGTGATGGGGGTGATGGTGAGGGTGGGGGTATGAGTTGGCATGCAGGTGGGGTGGGGGGAAGAAGTAGTTAAGATTTGCCTTACCAGAGTCCATTCCCCCGCCTACTCCTGCGAGGCCCTCAGGATGCAGGATGTTCAAGACTTGCTCCTCCCATGTTGTAAGTTCTGGGGGAGGAGGTGGGGGTCCGCCGCCAGTCTTCTGCACCGCGATGTTGTGCCTGGATACCTGGTGTGGGTGATGTGTAGGGTGGATTGTGTGGTGCTAAGTGTGGTGATGTGTATTGTTGTGTTGTGTGAAGTGCGTGCAAATATTGCTGGGTGACAGGGAATTGGGCGTCTGGGTGCTTGGATGTCTTTTCTCAGTGCGTGTTCACGAATCTCTAGGAGTGGAGGTTTGTGGGTGATGTGGGTGTGTGTTTTATATTTAATTGGGTGTGTGGGAGTGGTGTGTGTATGTGTCTCAGGTGTGTGTATTTTGAATTGTCCAATGTGGTTGTGTTTTGTAAGTGTGTGTGTATTTTGAGCGCGGCGGTGTGTACTGCCAATGGAATACCGCGGTTGAAAGACCGCCGCGTGGATTCGTGTGTCGTGATAGTGTGGGCGTGTTTCTGTTGGCGTGATGGTGGAGGTTTGGTCATCGCCAGTTTCCCGCTGCCGTTTGGTGTGGCGGACTTTTGTGGATGTCTGTATTTTGGCGGTGTGCCTGTTGTGAGTCAGAATGACAGTGGCGGTTTACCTCGGCCGCAGCGGTGTTATGGCGGTCTTCTGAACGGCGGTAAGCGCCTTTTACCGCCGAGGTTGGAATGACCCCCTATATGTCCCAGGATGCACCCCGGTTTGTGCATCCAATGGGCTCCAGTGAGACATTGGCCTTATGACTACTGAAGCAATTGCACAGATTGTGTACACGGTGGCATGAGACACATGATGGCACAGCTCAGTCACCAATCACATCAAACTGACAGACACATGATGCAGCCCAAGCACTTACCAGGTCTCTGCTGCTCCTTCTGCTCCAGCTCCTCCAGCTAGAAATGGACAGTCGGCCGGGCTGTCCTCAGGACACTCGTGTACAGTGGCGTAAGGCGGGCCGGTACACTTGAGCTGGGAGGACTGGCACAATAGTTCCTAGACCCTCAGTCTGGCCCTGCATTTCAAGTCCTCCCAGCTCTTGCAGCATGTCCTGGCCCGCTGGTGGTAAACGCCCACTGCACTGCAGCGCTGGGAAATTTAGGTGCTGAGTCAGGCGTGCGCTGCTAATGTTCAATTCACATTCGCTGAAGGGGGTGTCTCCTCATCAACTCCATCAGTCATGTTGAGGCAGTTAGGATACACAGAGCAGCAGGATGGCAGAGGATGTTACCTGTAGGTGGGGTTGACACAAATTGACAATAAAATGGCTGCCTGCAACTTCCTGTCATGAACTTCCTGCCTTGCGCTTCATCTGTGTTATTTCCTGTAGAAATTCATTGAGTCCAGCTCGTCTTCAACTTCTATGCCCCGAGTGTGGATGATCCGCACCCGGAGCGTACTTTCTGCACTCAGAGTGTACTCTATATACTTGGAGCATAAACTCCACATTCGGAGCGTAGAATACATACTCGGGCGGTAGACAAGGTCAAAGAAGTGTAACATATGCAAGCAGGTGTGGAAAGGGCAGGAGGTGAAATGGAGGAATGAAAGAGTATATAGATACGCGCTACACTACATTAAATGCCAGCACACTTTGGCCATTTGCATTATGGTACTTGTGGTCAACATATGGCACTTATTTCAGAGTAGACTGTAGTGTTTCACCAAAGTAGGAGCAAATAGTAGTGTTCATCTCTGGACACATAGGGCCAAATTTGCACAGGGTCGTCAGGCCAGAGCAGGACTGAGAACCCATAGCAGCACAATCAAGTATGTCAGAGAGACAGGAAACGCAAGTGTGTGGATCATGCAGGAGTGTTGCTTTATTACTTGGGGCACATATTGTGGCACCAGTCCAGGCCCAACACACAGTGACAAAACCAGCCCCCACCACTCTAGGCTCCTGGAGAAATGCCAAATTCCCCACCAGGTTAGTCTGGCCATGGAAAAAGTCAACACACTATTGACAGAGGCCCCTCAGTCATTGCGCTTGGGAAAGAATGTCCACAAGGAGACTTTCAAGTGTGGGGGTACATTGTGACTCCGGCTCATATATGTGGTCTGGAATTTCATAGAACAACATCAGTGAGCAGCACTCCAAACCCCCTTCAACATTTGGAGGGGCTGCCATCCATTTAATGGTCATTCAGAGTCAGCCCCACCTCCAAGCAGGATCGTCTGCCATTGTGCTGTACTGTTGAATCTACCTCATCCAACATGGCTGAATGACCTGGGGATGGGGCACCCATACAGTCATTGATACTGATATGGGCATATTCACTTTGTGGGTGATTGATCGATAGTCCCAGCATTATGTGGGCCTAGTGAAACAGAGGCATGCTGCTGTCCGCATGGTAACTGGGGCCTCATTGCACATGGGACACATTTTCCCTGTTTGAACAATGACAGAGCGTAAAAAAGGCGTAGAGCGGGAAAGTGTGCCCCAATAGATTGAATGCAGTGTCCCAGGGCAGACGCACACTTATGCTGCCCTGGGGGCAGCACAGTCAAGTGGAAAAAGGAACTGTATAAAAGCAGGCTCTTCATGTAGCACTGTGCAGAATTCAACCCGCATGCACATTTGAGGGGGATTAGTGATGCCCTTGCAGGCAAGTGCAGTGAGTGACTACACCCGTCTCCAAAGGTATGTCTGTGGGGTTCGTAGATCCACCTGTCTCCCCTACAGGGGGCTCCCATCAGGATATGCACTGACAGTGACCCACCTTTTATGTGGCACACTGTAAGTGCACCTCCTGACAGCCTCTTTGCCTCTGCACTGACATCTAATCTGTGTTGTGGCTGCAGTGACAAAGGGATCTATCATTTACATGGGGCTATGCCCCCATGCTAATGACGGGGCACCTGCAGTGCTAGTGCTGGCACTATGGGGGTCATTCTGACCCTGGCGGCCAGTGACCGCCAGGGTCACCGACCACGGGAGCACCGCCAACAGGCTGGCGGTGCTCCTGAGGGCATTCTGACCGCGGCGGTTCAGCCGCGGTCAGAAAGGGTAAACCGGCGGTCTCCCGCCGGTTTACCGCTGCCCCAGTGAATCCTCCATGGCGGCGGAGCGCGCTCCGCCGCCATGAGGATTCAGACACCCCCTACCGCCATCCTGTTCATGGCGGGAAACCCGCCATGAACAGGATGGCGGTAGGGGGTGCCTGTTCATGGCGGGAAACCCGCCATGAACAGGATGGCGGTAGGGGGTGCCGCGGGGCCCCTGGGGGCCCCTGCAGTGCCCATGCCAAAGCGTAAGAGGGCCCCAAAAAGTATTTCAGTGTCTGCTTTGCAGACACTGAAATACGCGACGGGTGCAACTGCACCCGTCGCACCCCTGCAACTACGCTGGCTCAATTCTGAGCCGGCGTCCTCGTTGCAGGGGCATTTCCTCTGGGCCGGCGGGCGCTCTTTTGGAGAGCGCCCGCCGGCCCAGAGGAAATGTTTGAATGCCCGCTGCGGTCTTTTGACAGCGGTGCGGTCATTTCACGGCGGTACCTTGGCGGACGGCCTCCGCCGTCCGCCAAGGTCAGAATCAGGGCCTATATGTATAGAAGCAATATCTGTACTGCATGAAGGGATGCACAAGCGTCTGCTGCCCTTTCTGTACTACAAATGTGCCTTGGGGGTGCACAGAGCGTGTGTACATTCACAGTGTGTACCTGGAACACTTTGTAGAATTTGGCCAATGGAGTTAATTCACTGCGTGCTGCAGGGTAGTGTGTCTTTGTACTTGCGATAGGCCTAGATGTACCTGTGGAGCAGGGTGTGAGTGTTAGGATAACATTGCCTGCCCAGATAGTGGCAGTCACTCCATGTCATAAGTCTTACAAGGTACCTATAGGGTTGACAAGAGATAGTGGAATGTTATCATAGGGGTACATGAGACATGTATGTGTGATGCATTCTCCATTACACACAATACTAAATGGCTACACATTATGAATGTGACCAGAAGGCGTTACTCTGATTCATGAGGAAGACCATTTGGGGTCATGGAGCACTTTCAAATTTCCCAGGTCCATTCTTGATATGCTGATCCAGGCCATATGATTATAAAGTATTCAGGGTCTTGTAGTGTCTGTTATTGTATATTGAAACAGGAACAAGTGTCCCAGTCTCCACTATGATTAACCACAGGCCTGGAGTGGCACATCCCATGAGTAGCTGCCAGACATGTCAGCTATGAGCATGGACTAGCCATGTCTCTACACTGATCAACTTGTTCCATGATGTACATATGTCAGGCATATGGCCACGCAGCCACATGATTTGCCACACACACACACACTCATACAAGGGGCCCTGGTCACAAAGGTCACCACAGTTGGGGCACAATCACTTCACTGTGAACACTCATAGCAGTAATTTCCCCTTGGGTACAATGACACACCCTCTGATGTGGCACCTTCACCCTGAGGGGAGAGGCCCTTTGTGAAGCAGACCTCTCTTGTTACCATGTCTAAGGAGGGCTGACACGTGCAAACATTTATTCCCCAGAGTCAATGAAGCCCTAAGAGACGTTGTCCATGCTAATCCCTGACATATGCACACAATGTATTGCATGGCCAATCTTGTGACTCTTGGCAACAGCTGTTGTATGGCTTACAAAGTAGACTCAGGATAGAATATATGGACAGAGTGTCAAAAGTCCAACTATCATCATTGACAACAGACTGCAAACCTAATCAAGGCCATAACACAGTATGTTGCTCAGATGAAGAAAGTGTCAGCCAGCTGGTCACGCACCTGCATACTCTGCCCTTTTTTGTATAATGGACCGGTTGGACGGATTCAGACCTAGATGAAAGTCCAGAGGTAGGTGTAAGCCTTGATGATTTAATGTTATGTTCTATAGTATAATCTTGCACACAACTTGAGGTGAGTACAGCAGCACACCCCCTGTATGATCGAGACACCTGAATCTTGACTTCAGGAGACCAAAAGTGCCCTCAATGATGCCTCGTTTATGTAGGAGTGCCCTATTGTACCTCTACTGAAGTACAGTGGTTACACGTCTGTATGGTGTGAGGAGATCAGGGCAGAGTGCATATGCAGCATCACCTGCATCCAGAGAAATAGGGTGATATTGGCAAATGTCCCTCTTGCATCAGTACATTACATGATGTATGAAATAATACATATTGTGTATGTTGAGGGCATGTATGTGGCATGAGAATTTGGGTTGCCTAATGGTTGTGCATCTTGTGTTGTGCTTGATACGTACCCAGTAGCCACATGTTGACAAATACTCTCACTGTCATCCTCTGGGCAAGAGGTGATCTGCGGAATACATAATTAGCAGGGGTACTGCTTTGAAACACTGCATGCACATCATTGAAGCTACCACTGGCATCACAGGCACCCTGCTCATTGATTGAGTGCCAAAGGTGTCTGTTGCAGAAGATGTGTGCATTGTGGAGAGGTGGCTGAAGAGCCACATGTGTTCAACTGCACCCAGCACACGTGGGAAGCGGGACATGAGGTAGAAATCCCTAGCTACCCTTTCCCTTCTGGCCAGTGTATGAGGCATTTGTGTGTTACGATGTGCTCTCCTTTTGATGCAGCTCAGTACATGATACAGGCATTGGGACTGGGTTGCCTGGGAGATGCCTACAAGATCACAGAGTCCCTCTAGAATTACCCTATAGCAAAGAAATCGAGAGCTGCTAGGATCCTGACATAGGCTGGGATGCTGTGGAGGCAGCAGGTCACAGATTCAATATCCTGCTCCCACTCACATACCATCGCCAAGATGATATCAGGGGAAAAATGGTATCTGGCAATGACATCTTGCCTTGACATCCCAAAGAGGTTGATCCTTTGTCTGAAGATCCCCTCGATTCTCCTCCTCCTCCTTCTCCTCAGATCCTGCTGTCGCATGGCAAGGGCCAAACCAACAAACACATTCAGCGACATGTTGAAAGGTCTGAAAAGGTTTGTTTGCTGCAGCTCTGCTTTTGTGTGTGCAGCCAGACTGAGAATGGGTTTGGGTGGAGGAGTTTCAGCTGGATCTGGGTGGGTGGATAGTAGGCACTGAAACAGGTGTGTCAGTATGAAGGGTTATCTCTTCCGGGGCGAGTCCAGATGATCACTAATGCAGTTTTGCGTGAAAAAGTATACCGCTGGCTAGTGCCATTTCAAGACGCCAGCCAGGCGTCATATTGATGGAATGACAGTAGCCGGCGGTAAAGCCCAGCTAGCGTCATAAAAAAGGATGCTAGCCAGGTGGGGGAGGCGTTGGGGGAACAGGAGGTTATGTGTCAAAGGATGACAGTAGAATGGGCAGAGGCATAAAAAACGCCTCTAACCAGACTAGAGTCATCCTTTGACGCAAAACCCCCATGGACATGACTCCTGCCTTAGTGAAGACGGGAGTCATGCCCACCACCCCAATGGCCATGCCCAGGGGACATGTGTCCCCTGGGCATGGCCATTGGGCCAAGTGCCATGTAGGGGGGAGTGGCACTTAAGCAAATATATATATACTCACCTGTACTTGCCTGACTTACCTGGGATAGGGTCCCTCCATCCTCTGGCGTCCCTCTGGTGTGGGTGTCCCTGGAGCTAGGCAAAGGCACCTGTAGGCCCATTCCATGTTCTCTCACCATGGAAATAGGCTCACAGGTCCCCTAACGCCTGCCCTGACCCAGGTGTTAAATAATGGCTCTAAGCAAGCTTAGCACCATTATTTAAGGCCCCCTTCCCCTGTGCTTGACTTTAGCACAGGGAGATAAATATGGTGTTAAGGCCGTATCGTCATTTTTTGCCCCCGAATGCCTACCTTGCATCTCATTGATGCAAGGTAGTTTCCCGCTAGCAAAAAATGACTAACTCTAAAAAAATTGTGCTAGACAGGTCTAGCACCAAAGTATAAATTTGGAGTTAGGTTTGCGCTGAATTTGTGTAAAAAAAGAAGCAAATTTGGCACAACCAAGTATAAATATGGGCCCTAGACATTTGGTCTAAACTTAGACCAAAAGTCTAAGTTTATCTTTGTGAATCGGACGCAAAGTAGGTATTCCTCTCTGCTCAGGAATTACAGTGTAAAAATATTTTAAGGAGCTCCCAATGCTGGCCTATGAGAGGGGCAGGCATCACAGTAATGAAACACAACTTTGGGATTTTTCATTACCAGGGCATATAAAACTCATCTCTACATGTACTACCTCTTACTTACATGGCAGCCTACCCTATAGGCTACCCAGGGCCTGCTTAACAGGTGCCTTTTAAGCAAGAAAAGAGGGTTTAAGGCTTAGTAAGAAGTTTTAAATGTCAAGTCTCGGTGGCAGTGAAACTAAATACACAAGCTCTGCAGGGGCATTACTGAGATATTGTTACAGGGCTTCTGAGGTGGGTGGCACAATCAGTGCTGCAGACCCATCAGTAGTATTTAATTTTGAGGCCGTGGGTATACACAATACCATTTTACAAGGGACTTACAGGTAAATTAAATAATCCAGTTGAGGATATACCAGTGTTAGCATGTTAAGGGAAGAAGCACATGCACTTTAGCATTGAATAGCAGTAGTCGAGTGCTCATAGTCCTAATGCCAACAAAAAGATTCAGCAAAAAAAACAGGAGGTGAAAAGGCAACAAAACAGGAGTTGAAAAGACAAAAAGTCCTGGGGAAGACCGCTCTAATGCTGCCAGGTCTAACACACACCATTTGCAGATCTTTTAGAAGTGAACTGCTTACACAATTCAGTGAATTTTTTCTTAGTCGTGCCTGAAGCAGTAAGTGCATATTTGTTTTGTGTCCGCAGAGGTGTATCATGAAAAATACCTCTTTGGCTTTAAAATAAAATCTGATATTGGGCTTATCCCTGTTGACATAGCGTTGAGATAATAAGGGCCAGATTTATAAAGCCCTAGAGCCACTGGATCATCACTTTTTGAGATGCTCAGGTGGAGCTAACCACTTTTCATGGCTTTACCCCTCCTTGTAAATAGGGGCTCCTAAGACGCAGTTTTCTGCATCAGAGGGGTGTGCAATGGGTGTTGCAGTGGACATTCCACCGCAACACCCATTGCTTTTGATGCTACCCCAGATTTACAAGAATTTGTAAATCTGAGGCAGCACAAAAATCTAATGCCACCTCAGGGGTGGCATTAGCAAAGTGCAACATTGTGGAATATTTTTATTCCTCCTCGTTTGTTGCTTTTTTCTATGTGTGCTGCATTTCTGCAGCACACATAGAAGAAGCAAAATGCCATGGACGATTGTTTATGTGCATGAAGGGATACCTTCCTGCACATAAACAATCACACCCCTCAACGCAGACGCCCTTAAACTATGGTGCAAGGATGCCTGCTTTGGTGCAGGCTGCTTAATTGTGTGCTGGCGCAGGGAGAAACGCAGGGGTGTGTGGCATTCTTCTAAATACGGCACATCCCTGCATTTCAAAACTGGTGTGGCACTGGTAATTTTGGCACTGCACCGCACTGCGCCAGTTTCTTGTAAAACCGGACCCAAGCTTGATGGTAAATACCCACTGTTAGATTTTTTACCCTATACGTTTCAGCAGGTCATACCTGACAAACTTTATGACTTGAAAAGAGCCTAGCAATTGCCGGACATGTGAATTTTGGAATGGTAGGCCCCAAAATCTGCATGTTATGCCCCATTTGTAGAGTAACCAGCATAATCATTGTTATTTATTACCATCACCAAGTTATGGTTATCAGGTGCAACAAATGATGATGCAATTATACAATACTTGTACTGAAGGTCTTTGTGTTTTGCTACTTGATGTTATTTATTTGGTTCCTTGTTTACCCCATCAGCTTGCAAAATTATTTTCAGCATTTGTACTCTGCAAATAAGTATGCATTGATTCTGTGGAATTCTCACATAGGGCCCACATGATGCTGCTAATACAGGCAGCCTGAAATGAACACCCACTGCTGACATCTGGTTCACTGACAGCGGCTTTGCTTTGGGTGACTTAGCAAGAGGAAGTTTCACAAACTTCAAATGCATATTTCTCCGCAATGGCATGGGAACTAGAAAGATACAAAATGGTACAGTATGTATATATTTTCCTTTGTTCTGTCACCTCGATGATCAAAAGATAAACTAAGTGCCATTCCTTTCAGCCACTCGTGCAGAAATGTGCCCAACTCTCCTAGATGAGACAGAAAAGCTTAGGAACAGAAGGTAAATTAAATTAACTGGTAAAAACGGTCTCTAGTCAATGCTGGTCAATCCAATTAAAAAGAACATATTGTTTGCGGATCTGTTTGATTTCTGAAATGTTTTATCTTTGTAAAGTCACCCTAGGTCCAATTAAAATCCCTATTTATGCTGGAAATAGTATCGTTTGTCTACATTTCCTATGTATATTCGTTTATTTATGTACCATTTTCTAATGCGTCTTTTCTTTAATTACGTAACATTATTATTGTACTGGTACTTGTGTATTCTACCATTAAATACAAAGCACACAGACGCTTTGGGCCTTGCACGTGTGGCACAATACTGCTAAATATTAAAATATAGAAACTTTGTGATAAAGAGATCAACAGCGGACAGATGTGGGCTATGGTCGACATTAGAGTTGGAGAACCAGTTTTGAGTCTCAGCTTGAGCTCAACATTCTGTGATTCTGAGAAAATCACTAAGGTCGTGATTTAGATCTCGGCGAGGGGAATACTTTGTCACAAACCTAAGGGATATCCCGTCCACCTACTACGATCCCATTATATCTATAGAGGTCATAATACAGTGGGTGGGATTTCCGACACGTTTGTGAGGGAGTATGCCTTCCTCCAAGACCTAAATCAGGCCCTTAGTCTCCCTGTGCCTAAAAATAAGAAATGAATGTGACTTTTCGAGTTGGCGCTATACAAAACTGAAAAAAGCACTAGAGACAAGGGCCTCTCAGCTTGTTAAGACTCCTCATTTCAAGTTGTCCTTTTGCTTGAAATCCCTAACAGTATTTGATCTTTCCAGGAAGTGTTTATGTGATTTTTTTCATGTCATTTAACTTATTACCCATGTACAGTAAGTACCGAGAAAGGAGTCGCTTCTAAATATATGTGTGAGTTCAGGTTGAATTTGGGTGTTTATAACGGCAACGATTGAGACCTGTGGTATTTAGCACAGAGAGTGTGACTTTCTCACAGTTCCTTTATGTAGGTCATACAGGGGTATAGAATAAATGCTCATGCAATCCTTGACCTCTCTGTAGAGCGCATAGGGAAATGGGCAGGGATGTCAATTGTAAATGTGGTTCTCTGGGAAATTAGGGTAGGACATACAGAGATGTGAAAATATTGGCATGATGCAAGTTAAAGAAAAGGCAGTGCTTACAGGTGAGTGGGTGTGTTCTGCATGTAAAGGTGAGGAGGAAGGAGATGGAAGGAAACCTTTTCAGTTGGGAATGGAAAGAAGTTGTGGATGAGGAGAGATGAGCTGCAAGCTATGCAAAAGAGCAAATATGTCTAACAGGGAGACCTCAGTAAAATGTGGTATAAAGAAGAGACCTTGAGTGATCGTGACACTCTGAAGGCCACTTCTCTACCCCTTTTAACAGCCCCTATTAATATTTAATTCATAGTTTACTTAAAATGTTTAAATCACTTTGTAGGTGTTTGTGTGGATATATATATATATATATATATATATATATATATATATATATATATATTATGAACAAGAGATAAATGCCACGCACTCCGTTCAGCTCCAAAAGAAATAGGTCAGGTTTATTTGATGCAAAAAAAGGAGAAAACAACGCGTTTCGACTTTACAGTCTTCTTCCTGGTTTCACAGTTCTTTCTCTATTCTCATTATTTATAGTACTTCATTCCCAAGGTCATTACAATGCATTATGGTCTAAATAGTTTTTTTATGAAAATATTGTCATATAATTAACCTAAAAGATTATTCTAATAATTAAAGGATGCATTGGGATTAAAAATATATCCAAACAAAATACTATAGAGGAAGGAACAAACAATCAATTACAAAATTAATAACTAGCGTTGTTTTCCCTTGGCACGCTTTGTTTTGAACAATATATATAAATATATATATATATATATATATATATATATATATATATATATCATTTTTTTTCAATGAAAAAGCAAAAGTTAAAGGGACGTTATAGTTAGGTGAAATTGTCAGCTACAACAAACCATTTTAAACTGATAAAACCACTGAAATTCACTAGTTATAGTTACCTGAAATACATATAACTCATGCCCTAAAGTAACTATAATTGGCTCCCACACCATTCACAGTTTTGTCATCAATGATGTAATTTCAAATGTTGCAGCGATGTTATCAATGATGTCATCAGTGGGGTAATTAACAGTGCATGGTGATGGCGCAAGTTATTGTTACTTTAGGGCATGCCTTATAGTCATGCAGTCCCATCAAGATAAAAAAATTGCTTGGTGATGCCCCGTCCACTTCTACAGACCCCACCAGGCTGAAAAAATATGATTGAAAAGCCCTCGCAGAGCATTGTGGGGCAGTCCTTGCAAGGAGCAGTGAATAATAAATATCGCTCATTTAGGATTCATATTTTTGAATCATCCCCAGGGGCCTAACTTTTATTAAAGGGGAGAGGGGTGTGCGGCCTCACCAAGTATTTACAGGCCCGGAGACCCCATTTCCTGGGGCTGTATTCATATTTAAGTGGATGGAGATGGAGGCATGTGGCCCTGTGGTGGGTGACCTGGTTCCCAAATGGGGCATGCACAACACACAACATTGGGGGCTATGGAGGCAGGCCCACTCCCTCATTAAGTAATTTTGGCCCACTGGGGATGGGGCCCTCTGTACCTTTGGAATCTCGGGGAGGGTGGCTGCATGCCCCCCTTCCCTTTTATTTACAATCGGTCCCTGGGTATGCTATCCCATGGGCCTCAGGCAGGCTTAGGGGGTGCATGCCCCATCACCTTCAATTTGTTTCTGCCACACCCTGGGCCCTGGCACACCCTGGGAGTTTTGTTTTTCTAAAGCACAGGAGTCTACTCTTTAAAAAAAAAATACTGCTTATTTGTGAATCCAACATGAATTTTTGGTAATTTACTGCTTTTGGCCTCAGACGGCTTGGTGAGGGGTCCCTTTGGGAACAACCAGGCAGGCCTGGTGGGGCGTGGTATCCCTATCCTACCACCTTATATTGTTTAAAAAAAAAACAAATTTCAGAACAAAAGACTGAGTCCGGAGTACTAAGATGTCTACTGCCACATCGCTGTTGATGTGGTGGCACCAATCAGATCTCATCACAAGATGTGTAGGCACTGTGAATCCTCTGCTGCATGAAATATGCAATGTTTTTTAGCCTTACTATCTTAAAAACTACTGAATAGATTTACATCAAATCACAAAAAACAAGCTTTCTGACCACATTTGGTGTAAATCTGTTCAGCTGTAACTGTGTCTAAACTCCTCATAGCACAATTAAATGGGAAAACGTTTGTTCCGAGTTCACCTTAGGAAAACATCTTTTGTTTCTAATTCACGTAGGAATGGGTTCGTTCCCAACTTGAAATGGGAAAACTGAGCTTTTTCTCAGCTCCAACTTGATGGATCACCCCGAAACTTTTGAGTTAGGAGCTGAGGTAGTAGACCTTTTCTTTCTGGAAAGTTTCATTAGCACTCGTCAAATGGCTCCAAAGTTATTTAGAAAACGACAAATGCTTTTCTTATAGAAACATGGTCCTAATTATGACTACATGGTGTTGACCGCCACCGGTAGTATAAAAGTATATCTAAGTGCATATTTCTCCATGCAATTTCTATGAGGCATTTTAGACGTGACTACAGGCTGAACCGCTGGACTGAATTACATCAAATTTGGCAGAAAGCTCGCTTTTGGTCTAGAAAGTGGGCTTTTCTGATTTGATATAAGTCCGTTCAATACACTAAGAAATATTTAAAGTAAAACAAAATATATCTAGGGACATGGATCCTGCACAGATTCGACAGTCCCAATCTACAAGCTTTTATTTACCATTTTTAGCGTCATTTTTAACACCTGCCTGAGGCAGGCATTAAAGTGACACTGCCATTGTTTTTAATGGGCGTCCCTTGACATTGCAGGATTAGCGCCATAGTTTTTGGCACTAAGCACCACAATAGCGCCAACAATTTTGGCATTATTGTTCTAAAATGCTCCATGGTGTTCCATATTGTAAATACGGTGCACATATGGTGTCATTAGGGGGGCACAGGGTTACACTAGAAAAGTGGCGCATTAGGACTGATGCGCCAGTTTCTTGTAAATATGCCCCTCAGTATAGTAGGTCATTAAACTCAAGTGATTTCCCACATGTTGGTGATCCCTGATTCCTAGATGTGTAACGCTGACTCTCCAATCCCACAAGAGCCACCTCAAAAAGAGACATACTGACAAGGCTTAATTTGTAAATAAAAACGTGCTGGTGCCCAAATCCCTTGTCTTAAATGCACAGGTGCTGCAATTAAATGTGCAAACAGGAATATGGAGGCAGGGTAATCCTAAAGCCATCTCCGGCCTCTTTAATCCATTTACAGTTACTCCCTGCAGCTTTCTGCTTTCTCCCATGGTGACTGTTTTTCGTTTTACTCCTTCTCTGTCTTTCCCATATGTGTCTTCTGCTCGCAGTTAATGCTCGAGGCTGAGTGCTGGCCGTCAAAAATAAGTGTTGGGGCCCGCACCTGAAACAAGAAGCACAAATTAAGCACTGCATACTGAGAACCTACTCACACACTACACTAAGGTTTATCACGCAGGCCTGGAGATAGCATGGTTCATTTCCATTTCATTTTTATTTGAGGGGTGGAGGGAGTGGAACACAGATGGAATCAACTTGTGTTTGCATTGATGCTGTGGGAGAGTGAAAGCAGACGAGCAGAGATATGCATCAGACATAGAGGGTTGACAGATAGTGCTGATGTGGGGAGTGGGGCAGTACCCTCCACATGTCTTGTCTGCTAGCAGCAAGAGTCTAACCCTCGGAAATGGACACTACACTCCCGCCACTGCACATGCCATTTCACACGAGTCAACTCTAATTTGGTGTCGTTAAAGGGCTTCTGCACATCTCAGTCGTTGCCCAGATTGAAGTGTAGACCGGCTAGATAGGTAAAAACACTATACAGTACTATATAATACTATATAAAGTAAAATACACATGATCAACCCGTCATCGCACGCATATATACCCACTTCCTGATCCATTTCACCTGGGCTCCTCCCACCTGTCCCACACTGTCTGCACATGTCCTCGTGCCTCTTGGTTGCAGCATGCACACTCCATGAATTCCTCATCTGCATCGCACATGCACTTTACACAAAGGGCTAGGTATGTAGTGCAAACAGATGCATGCAAGGATTCCGTCTGATGTACGTTATGCAGGCATGACGATGCATCCCAACACCAGCAGCAGAGTGCAACGACCCAGTCTAAGAGTTTTCAAGCACTTAAAAAGCACAAACATTGAAGTCATAGCGGTATAACTGCAATTGTATATCATCCATGCCCAAATGAGTGATGATTTTAAATGAAGAATGTCAGCAGTTTCAGAGAGTGGTGCAAATGTTTGTTGTGTGATCTGACTCAAACTTATTTGTGGTTAAAGTAGTGTGCTTGCCCTGAGCCTGTGAGTTTATGGGTGTGTTCCATAAACTGTCTGTGGTGAGATATAACATAACAAGAGTTCTGCAATATAGGTATATAAAACATATAAAACCATCGAAATTCACCAGTTATAGTAAGAGTTACCTCAAATAACTATAACTCGTGCCCTAAGGTAACTATAACTCGTGCCCCCGCCATGCACAGTTTTTCCTAAAACTTTTTTACTGCAAATATTAAATTGATATTATCGAGGATGTTATCAAAGATTGCATGAGTGCCGTTATTTATGGGGTAATTACCAGTGCATGGCGAGGGACAGTTACCATAGGGCATGAGTTATAGTTACTTTAGGTAACTCTAATTATAACTGGTGAATTTCTGTGTTTTTTAATGTTTAAAATGTGAGCCTAACTATAACACCCCTGTAACCTTTGTTTTTTTAAGTGAATTTCTATTTTTTAAAAGAAAATCTATTTATATTTTCTAAAAATACCCTTACTAGTTACCTGACATCTCGGGGGAAGCCTTAAGGATTCCCTCGCGGTGCCATTACTTCAGCAAGCATGGAGCTGCTTTGACAGCAGCTTGGTGCTTGCCGAAGCATTTCACTTCTGTCCCCTGCATGTGTGCAGGGGACAGAGATGAAAGCTTGGGATTTTGGCAGCATGACCTGCTTTACAGGTCCCGCTGTCAAATTCAACGTGTTTGCTGTGGCTGCAGCTGCAGTGCTTTAGCCAAGCCAGAGCAAACAGCTATGTCCCGGGGGTGGGCACCCTGGAACATAGCAAGGGCCGGCCCTGGGGAGGGGGTGGTCCCCAGGCAATCTGTGGCTCCATGATGGGGGCTGCACAGCTCCCATCCAATGTGCAGATAGACACAGGGAGGTGGTAGTCCCTAGTGCTTGGGGGTCCCCTTTCTTTTTTCAATATTTGCCCTGAGAAGGTGGTGTTCCCCAGGGCAGTAGGAGGGGACATGGCAGACATGGCGGATCCACGGTCCCACCGCGACTCCATTTGAAAAATCCCCAGAAAATGCAAAGTGAAGATTCGTCAAGCGGCGGCTAAGATATAGGCATATAAAAAAACTATTTTTGTATACAAACTAGGTTCTAACTATAACTACCTAGTGGCAAACAATATACAAATATATCTATCTATCTTTGTACATAGATAGATAGATAGATAGATAGATAGATAGATAGATAGATAGATAGATAGATAGATAGATAGATAGATAGATAGATAGATAGATAGATAGATAGATAGATAGATAGATAGATAGATATTTTTTGCTTGTGTAAGTTACACACTTAGAACACATAAAATTAGCACCCTCAATTTTATATTAACAGAACAGGTTTATTATACCAGAAAATGCTGAAAATTGTTTCTGATAAAAGACTATACACATGTATTGTACAAGAGATGTTTCTGTTTGCCAACAGTTTATAAATAAAAAAGTAGGTTAAAAAAAATGATGCAGATTAGATCCTTCCCTTCCACAGGGTCATAGGAAAGTCAAAACTTTCCCTGGCTATGTGTGCAGATTGTCAGTGCTTAATTTGAGCCAATGGTTGCAGGTGAACCCTTGTTTTTGGGAACCAGCACTTTTTACCTCATTAGCAAGAGAGAAGAAAAAACTCAAAAAGAAGAAGGACAGAAGAGGGAACAACAGGAAAACAGCGATAAATAAAAACACATGGATGCAAAAGAACATGTAAAAGTGAGGTAATGGGACAGGAAGTGTCTGGAGGTGGATGAAAGAGGCATGAAGTGGAATTATGACCAAGCAGCCTCAGTAACTGGCACTCCATGGCCTGTATTATTTATAGGGTGCACTTTCCTTGTTTGCACCATGGCACACCTTAAAGCTGGTGCGCTGGGTGCAAACAAGGGAAGTGTGCCCAATTAGGTAGAATGCACTGGCCTCAGGGCAACTGCGAACTTGCGCTTCCCCAGGACAGCACATTCAAAAGAATTACAGAGCAGCCGTTGAAAAGCTCCTCTGGGTTTCTCTGTGCAAGCGGCAACCCGCTAGCACTTTTCTGAGGGATTAGAGATCCCCTTGCAGGCAGGTGTAGTGAGTCATTGCACCCGCCTGTAAGGGAATGTCTTGGCAGGTCCACAGGACCCCACGTCATCCCACCAGATGGTTGCCTTTAGGTGGTGCATTGAAAATGCACCACCTCTTTTGTAGCACACTTTCAGTGCACCTTCTATAGGCATGTATGCCTCTCAGATGATAATATGGAGTAGGTGCAGAGGCAAGCAGATCTCCTTATTTGCAAGCGGCCACGCTTAATGATAGTGCTGGCATTATAGATGCGCCAGGGCTTTCTGTATTACAGAAGGGGCCGCACAAGCGTCTGCATCTCCTTCTATAATACCAAAGTGGCCTGGGGGCACATAAAGCAGGTGCAAATGCCCAATGTGCACCTGGGGCACTTTGTGTAATAGGGCCCCAGCTATGCTTAGCACCAGCCGAGGCCTTCTGAGCAAAACTTTGGGCCCTAGCACTTATTGTTTTACACTGCAAATTACTTGCACGAGTACCAGACAAGAAAGACGTGATCTGTGTTTCAGTGCTATTGTGGTTATTTTCTCCCCTAAATATATGGGTTATCTTCTCAGTTCATCTAATGACAGGTTTAACACGCCAGGCAGTTGGAGGAGCCGGTCAACGGGAGAGAAGGTTTAAGAGATCCCACTCTGTATTTCTTGGTGGGACTAATACATCTACTTATTATTCTAGCATTGTTTTTTAGGAACTCTTAGACTGAGTAGACTTTCCGTCTACCTTATTTACCACTGTGAGCAAGAAATAGCACCAGTCAAAAATGTTTTGTGATCCAGCATTGAGTCCCTTAATAGTAGCAATTTTATAGTCTCTACGAACGTCTGGAAGACATTCGCTCCTGGAATCTTTAAATGGCTATTGTAATAAACTCTGCTTGTTATGTTTTTGTCCTATTAAATCGTGCACAGCCCAACTCCCAGGGACAGTTGGAGGTCTGACACAAGACTCCACACCTTATTAAACTATGCATAACCAAACTTTCAGGGACAGTGAGGGACCTGACATGATCCTCTACGAACCCATTGTAGTGTGCTATACTGTCAGGGGCAGAAGGGGTCCTGAAACAAGATTCTTCCATAAAACATGTTGTGTGTTCCCTTCTCTTCCCCATCACAGAAAGGTATTTGCTCCTGCCTTTCAAGGGAATAGTTTTATGTACATTTCTACGGTGGGAATCTAACTGTAAAAAATGTGTGAATACTTACAAACTTAAAGATCCTTGGGTGCTTTCAGCATTTTATAGGGCCAGTACTTTTGTAAAGCCCCCTTTTATCATTTAGTTTATGTTCAACAGTTATTAGTACACAAAAATGTATGAGAAAAACGCACACTTTTACTCTCTGATGAATAGCATCTTGGTCAATGGCAGCACTACATGGACAGTTTCTCTAATTCGACTCGTAGAACACAACACTGCGCTTCTTTGTACCACAGTCTGAAGTCATCTCACTCATATTTCACCGCTAAGGTCCAAAGCGTGTTGACCAAAGAGTATTATACCCAGGGTTGGGAATGCAGGTCCCAAAAAAGCAGATTCAGGCCAGTGCTTCATTTCTGCAAACTGTGAACAGGAAGCAAATGTTGCTGCTTCTAGATCCTCTTACCAATCCTCTGATATCATTTATGGGTGGATCAGCTAGATGTGTGTTTCTTACTGCATGTTTTTATCTATTGATGAGGTAATGAAGACAGTTATACTTCACAAAATGCCTCTGCGTAAAATCAGATAATTTGGAACTGCCCATTGCTCCCCATCCTTGGATAATTGAAGGCGGCACAGATAGTCTGGTCTCTGCCTTGACCGACAAGTGCGAACGAGAGGAGGTCACCCTGCCATTCCTGAGAGCATCCATGGCTTTCAACACCATTCTTAGCATTCAGCGTGCTGCTGGTAGCAATAAACTGAATTAAAGTTCAAGCGTCAATTCAGGGCTACTAAATCTGCACAAATGACAGTCCTTCATTTTTCCCGGTTTAAAGATATTCAGCCTATGCGGGCTGTTTAAAATTTGGAGGGTAGCCGGTTAGCCTCTCAGTCAATGTAGGCCCTGCTTCCTTGGCAGAGGACCTACCACCGCATTTGATGATCCACACCTTCCTGGCGAGTATCTCTGTGACGAGTGTGTACATTCTGGTCTGGTGGGTGTAGTTTCACCACACTTACATTTTTCGTGGGTCACCTTGATGTTTTTTGCCCAACTCGGAATTCTCTCTAGCTTTTCAGTTAACAGCCATTCAAACAAGCTTGAATACCCGTCCAAACTTGGGCTTTGGAGCTGAAAACCAAAAGTCAAGTGTCACAGGGAGTTTTCTTAAACCTCGGGGATATTCGCATATTCGTTCCCAGGATCATCATGCATTTCACAACTGGCACCAGAAGCACAAAACAATGACCTTCAACCCTCCCTAAAATGGCCAGGTGACCATATTTGTGAGCTGGTGGTCCAATAGTGGGAGGACGTCTGGGTCAGGTGTTTCCAACAGTGGGGCCACGTGAGGTTAGGTCATCAGAAACGCTGCTGTTCCTTCAACTCGACATAAGACAGGGGAACTGCAAGTTTGGCAGGGTGGGCGCACAACTACTTATGGGGCGCTCCCACCCAACCGAACTCTAAATAAGGCCCAATGTAAAGCAAACCACTCTGCTGTCATGGACAGAAATAACAGAGGAGTGATGGCGATGACTGTATTAAAACAAATTCAGGTCTGGTGAAATACCGCTGACAGGCAAGCATGTCAGAAAACTCACAGGCTCGTTATGGTTGCAGTTTGTGAGGTCCACGGATGCCGTGTATTGAACATTTGCCTAGAACCCATGGCATTCCAAACATGTGATGAAATATTAAACCCTGCACCATTGTCCACTTTCTGAATCACAACTAATGTGGTGAAGAATCTGCAAAACTGTACAAAGACGCAGCTGCAGCCAAGAGCATTTTTCAAATATTTGCCAATGATATGTGAGTGTAAGCAAACTCTTGTATCACGCTCTAAGGACGCCCTGGATTTCAACTGAGATTTCATGACATTTTGCAGAAAAGAAGCTATCTTTTAACACAGCATTGAAGCACTGAAGCATTTTGAGGTGAGAAAGAGGCTATATTTACAGGGCATAATGATGAATCTCACCCGGCCTTTTCTTTAAGAATTCTCGTATTGTCTTAGCATTCAATACACTTAAAAATGGTTTAAAATATCTCATCATTGCTTGGAGGCAGCTCGTCCTCACCACACGTTGCGACTACTGCTCTTTTTCTACTGTACAGCAGAGAACTGAACCCGGACATATAATCTTGTTGATGAAACAAGACATGCTGCTTTGGCACTCAGTTTTCAGATTTCCCTTAGAGAGTTTTTTTTTTAACAATACACTAATCAGAAGTATAGATGCTACTGGATTCCACCATTACTCAGTAACTGTTTGCGTTTCTAACTGACGCCAGTCCCCAATACTTTTGATTTCCGCTCTTTCTGCATGGATCGTCTTCTGTCTACAACAATCAAAGTGTGTGTGTGCATGTGGTGTTACCCATATAAATCCATGAACATGTATTTCTGTCTCACTAATGACCACCTGTCATTGAGGCAAATTCTGGACAGGACTGTAAAAAATTCAGGACAAAGGGTCAAAATTCAGGACTAAAACTCAGGACGAAGGGTCAAAATTCAGCACAAAAATTCAAGACCAAACATCAGTTTTACAGGCACTCCCAAGAACGGCCATGCCTCACTTTGTTATAGGTGCATTTATTTACTCTTTTTTAACATAGCACTATTTATTCACTGTGTTTTTTTTGTGAATGCCTCCTGGTATGCTGCATTTAGGTGTCACATTATGTCCTTGTTCAGTAGTAAATTAATGCCCTTCAGCACTGTGTCAAGGCCATCACCCCTACCCAGATCTGAGCCAATCTTTCTTAAAAAGAAAGTAACAACAGAATTTTGATTATGTTTTTGAACATTTTAAAACCCCTGGCAAATAGTTTGGGAAACAGTAAGGTAAGTAACCTTATGCTAGTTTAAACAAATTGAACAAAAACATCTGGCTCACCCCAACCGCCCATGGACTTTCAACCTAATTTTTTTTTAATGAGGCAGGACAGATGGTGTGGGCGACAGTCTCACACCTAATGTAAGGATGTGAGGTACCCACAACTTGTGTGTAGTCTCAGTGTACTAGAGTGTTCGTCTGGGACTCTACATTTATCTCAGGACAGGGAGCCCTGATTACCAATCAAAGATAATAAAACAGATGGACAAAATCAAGATCAAATGGGAGGTTGTTGCTAAGAACTGGATAAATAAGGAAGAGAAGAACAAGGTGGGACAATTCCTAAAATCAGACAAGATGGGTCCAATAAAACTATCGGAAGGTGTTGGGTACCTGAGAAGTTGTCTCTGCAGACAGGAGATAAACAGAAGAGGCACTGTCAAAAGGGTTAAACAAGTAGCACCCACCCACCATGGCAAACTCTTCTGATGCAATGGTCTGCTGTTCAGTCTTGTGAAGGGTGAGCAGGGACCAGACCCCTTGCAAGGTTGTGCAAGTCAATTGCCCACTTTGAACCATGTCTTAAAATGGTTTTGAAATTGAGCAAAAGCCAATCTAGTGAATTGGGTTATTCCTAAGTGTCAAGTACACATAGAATCTTCAAAATATTTGGGAAGTAAATTGCACAAACAAAATGTAAAAATGTTAAATGTAATTAGCGTTTCTTTAACATATGGCACTGTTTTCCCCTTTATATACGATTAGACCTCAGATTGAACTGGGAACCAGTTACCTTTCGATACCTAGTGATTAATATCTACCATTCTCCCACTGATTTGCAGGATGGAAATCTCGGCCAAGCGTCACAGTCCCTCCAAGCCCAGTTTGCTTTTTGGCCTCCTCTTCTGCTTTCTGTAGTGGGCCTCATGGCACTAGTGAAGATGGTGTGCTACGCCTATGATAGTATTATTTTGCAAACCTTCCCCTGGTCATCCTTCTTTCCTTCTTCAGACTTGCCACACATGTGATTTGGTCGCTGAGGCACCGTCGGGTAGCTCTTCACACTCTAAAGCTACCAGTGACTGTGAGTGGATTAGGCCATCTGGACTTAGAACGCTATTATTCAGCTGCATAGGTCCAATGGGTGGCTCACTGGCTTTCTGCCCGCCCCCCCCCACATGAGATGGGGTTTATCCGTAAAGACTTTTAAGGAGGGCTTACTGCACTGCTCATTGTTTCAGACTGACCATTCAACGGATCACCATCCGAGGTTATCATGCACAGCTTTCTCTTGCCTTGATAGAACCTGTAAACTCACTGACACGAAGAAACCCTGTGCTCCTGCACTACCTTTACACCACTGGGCTCTGCGCCTGTGCACGCTATACCACTCCAGTCTAGGCAACACAAATCTAATCCGCGCAACTCCATATATGCCACTCTGCAACACTGCACTGTATGGCACTGCACTTTATGCTAATACACTCTATGCTAGTGCACTTTACCCTGTATTACTCAACTATGCCCCTGCACTCTACATCAATACACTGTACGTCGCTCTAATCTACTCTATGCAACTCCACTCTACCCTGCACCTCTTCACTCTATGCCACTTCACTCTACTTTACACCTCTCCACTCTACGCCACAACACTCTACTCTGAAACAATCTATTCTATGCCATGAACTCTATGCCACTGTGCCCCACTGCACTCTAAACCACTGCACTGCACTCTACTTCAATGCACTCTACGCCAATGCGCTCTAAACAACTACACTATGCGCCACTGCACTCTGACACTCTACTTTACAAGACTGCACTGGCCACCAGTATACTCTACACCACTCTACTCTGTACTACTGCATTCTGCACCAATGCACTGTATTCCACTGCACTCTATACTACTCTACTCTGCACAACTGCACTGTATGTCACTGCACTTTACGGCACTATATTTTGCTATGCACCATGCTACACTACTGCACTCTGCACCACTCTACACCAGTGCACTCTGTGACTCGAGTCTACGCTGCACTCTATCCCTATGCCACTGCACCACTCCACACTCCTGCACTCTCTGCCACTCTATTGTATGCCGCTCTATTCCACTGCACTCTAAGCCACTCTACTCTGCCTCATGCAACTCTGCCAGTTTACTCTATGCCAGTGCACTCCAAACTGCACTGTGTACCACTGCCCTCTACTCTGCACTACTGTTCTTTTTACCACTCTACACCACTGCACTGACACTCTAGTCTGCAACATTGCACTCTCTCCGCCACTGTACTCTACACCACTCTACTCTGTACTACTGCACTCTATGCCACTGCACTATATGCCATTGCACTCTGCATCACTCCACTCTACGCCACTGCACTCTACAGCACTATACTCTATTCTGCATCACTGTACACTACTCCACTCTGCACCACTCTGTCACTGCACTCTGTGCCAAGCGAGTCTACACTGCACCACTCTACACTACTGCACTCTCTGCCACTCTACTGTATGCCACACTACTCCACTGCACTCTATGCCACTCTGTTCTGCCCCACGCCATTCCATGCCATTGCACTCTAAACCACTGCATTCTACGCCAACTCCAAACAACTGCACCACTATGTTCTATGCCACTGCTCCTATGCCACTCTACTCCACTCCACAGCACTATGCCATTAACTTTTAGCCATGTTGAAAAGCAGCCACTCAGATGTAAAACATGGCTAAAACATATTGGCAAAGCCGATAACTCTTACGAAGACGAGACCTAATGGCTTTGCTTGTGTTTGTTAGTGCTATGAGGTACCGAGGTCCCTGAAAGAACTGTGAATGTGTAAGTCCTTATTTAAAAAAATACATAACACACATCATAATATAGGCTGCTACAAAATGCACAAATACATTTCGATTAAGTAAAAAAAGTCCTTCTAAAATACAGATTTGAATAATATACAGTTTTTATTCCTAGAACTAACATTTATTATAACAGTCCATTAAAACTGCACACTCCACAGCTCACATTGAAACACTCCTACAGTGCTTCTCTAAAAGAAAATATATTTGTCATCAGAAAGCTTAAGTGACTCCTTTGATTGAAGTCAATGCAGGTTTCCAAGCCCCTTTACATTTGCAGATTTACCAGTTGCACACATTTGCATTTCTTTAGGGAAGGAGATACCCAGGCAAAAATACCTTTTCTTATCTGTCTGCCCCTCCCTCCTTCAGAGCACAGGACACTCCCTGCCTTTCAATCAAGCTGGGAGAAAGTGATTTGTCCTTTAGGTGAAAGGCTAAAATTATGAGCAAATGCTGTCCGTTAAACCTTTCATCACAGACAACGGATTGCAGGGTGAAATTCCGGGCAGTCTGTGAAAATTACAGACGGGTGGCCACTGTATGTGTCACTTGTGTTGCGCGGAACTGCAAATTCCACGTGGACTACAACGTCATTTATGCCTGTGATTCCTCTTAGGACAGAGCAATTCAGGGTGGGGCGATGGGTGGGTGGGTGTATCCGGTAAAGGGGCGATTGCCTCATCATGTATTCAGTATACTCCCTCAATCAAGACAGGGCACAGTTGAGAGGTCCTTTCTGAATTGAGGTAGTGATAGTTACTGCCTAAGGTGCAAGGGAAGGGAGTAGGAGAAGGATCTTCCAAACAAGCGAGGCATTCCAAATGTGGGGTACAGTGGCTAGTGCTTGTTGAGCGGAAAGGTCTGGTGGGGGAGTAGAAGGTGCTGCAGTCTTTGAGATATGTGGGTTTTAGGTTGAGGGGGCCTTGTATGCGTGGCCAAGGAGCTTGAAGTTAATTCTTTTCTCAATGGGAAGCACCAGTAGAGGTCTCTTAGGTGATTAAAGATATGTTCACAGCGGGGAATGTGCCGAATGAGTCTGGCGGAGGCGTTTTGGATGTGTTGTAATTTCTTTAGGTTCTTCTGGGTGGTACTGGCGTAGAGGGCGTTTGCCGTAATCGAGTCTGCTCATAACCAGGGCATGGGTTACGGTTTTGCGGCAGTCCTTTGGGATGCATTTGTAGATCTTCTAGAGAAGTTGGAGTGTGTGAAAGCAGGAGGACGCTGCTGAGTTGACTTGGCAGGTCATGGTGAGCAATGAGTCCAGGATGTAGCTGAGGTTGCGTGTGTGGTTTGTTGAGGGAGATGCCGAGGGTCGATGGCCACCAGGAGTCGTCCCAGGCTGATATGCCCATTTAATGCAAAAGGTATGCTGCAGTGAGGGGCTTAAGGGATTATTAGGGTGTTTAGGGTTGGGTAATGTTACGGGGTGTGTAAAGGTTTTTAGGGTTCAGGGATGACTAAGGACATGGGGTAGTAGGGATTTTGCATGTTTTTGAGTTCAGAAATTAGGTTCTTGGGTAGTCAGGGTGTTTTTAAAGTTCATGGTACAGGGTCTCAAGGGATTCTAGGATTCAGGTATGCGCAATGGTAATGGTAGGGGTAGTAAGTGTTTTAGGTGTTCAAGTATGGATTAAGATATATGATAGTAAAGGTATTTAAAGATTCAGGGATGGGTATTGGTCCCGGGTAGTAAGCAGTTTTAGGGTTCTTTGATGGGTAAGGGCAGGGTAGTAAGGGTATGAGCTAGCACTGGGTTTAAATTAATTTAATATACATATATTATTAATAATTACTTAATTAGAATTAGATTTTTTATAAAATATGTCTATATATATGTGTTTATATATATATATGTATATATATATATATATATATATATATACACCAACGCACATACACACACACCCACCCTCACACACACAAACAAACACACTCATTTCCCAGTGGCCGTCCCTATTATGTAGTTATGGTGTCATAGTTAGGGCAGCTGTTCTATAGGAAAGCATTTTTTGTGTTGCTAATAACTTTGGCCCTGTTTGATACATCTCCTGTCCAAAAAAGTGCTACATTTTGACTGGTTTCTGCATGGAAATTTTCAGAGTGATTCATCAAGGAGGGTTGAGAAAACAGGGGGGAAGGGGTCCCAAAACACCAAATCCCCATGCATTTTCCATAGACTTCTTTAAGAAGGACTACATGCAAAAACTGTTGAACTGAATTATACCAAATTTTGCGAGAAGCTAGATCTTAGGCCACCCACAGATTGTATGTATTGTAATTTGATGTAAATTTGTTTAGTAGTTTTTTGGAAATTAAGAGTAAAAAATGTTTGTAAATCTGGATGGCTAGGTCGTCAAGAAGTTCAAGAGATTCTTGCGGAATGTCAGCTCAAAAATAGAGCATTCTGATTGGTCAAGGGAGCTTTATTTACCTTTGGCAAATTTGCTCCCATAGGAGTCAGATTCATGTAGGAACAAGCACTCTGATGAGGTACCAGCAACATCCGAAAAATTTTGCTGGCAGCCATTACAGGGCTCGAGGACTTAGTCCCCTGACCTGGTTATAAATAAGAAATAATGGAAGGAGGCAGGGCAGGGCTACCCTGCCCCCTTAGGCTCATGGGGGGTAATCAGAGAGACCACCCTCCCTCCCGTGCCAAATTTGAAAAAAGAAATGGCATTTTTTGCAGCAATCCTTTGGGACTCCCACCAGATTATAAAAAAAAAAAAATGGTGGCCTGGAGTTGCATTGGTTAATTAAGGGCAGGAGGCACCGCAGCCCCTCTCTCGGAGCAAATATGGTTTCGGGGAGCCCATCCCTAGGGCTGCATTTCATAAGCAGAGGGGGCAGGCAGTCCCCCTCTCTGAGCCTTGAAAGGCCCAGAGGAGACCATACTGTGGGCCGAAATGTACCAAAAAGGGGGAGCGGGACACACAACCCTGCTGCCCAAGATTTTTAAAGGCCCTGGAGACCTCATTCCCCAGGGGCACTATTTACATTAAAAGGGGACGGGATGGCATGCCCCCTTCCCGAGCCATTGATGGCCCCAGTAACCCTATCCCAAATACTGGCCCATATTTATACTTTTTTAGCACCACATTTGCACTGTTTTTTTACGCAAAAGTGGCACAAACTTACAAACTACAATTGTATTTTGTTAAGTTTGTGCTGCTTTTGCATCAAAAAGTGCACAAATGCAGTGCTAAAAAAGTATAAAAAGGGGCCACGGTGTCCTGAGACACAGTAGTTTCCCTGCCTGCATGGCAAAAGCAGGGAAACTTGTGTTTTTTCCTTCCTGTTGCCAACCCCCTGCTGTGCAAAATAAAAGAGTGGGCCCAGTGAGGGGTTGGTTGTCTGTGGGGGGTTTTCTGCAGGGTCAAAGGTCATGTGCGGTTGGGGATTGACTTTACGTACGGCAATAAAATATTACTTTACCTTAAAAATCCTAGAAATTCACTGAAAAAAGCAAAGGTTCAAGTAATGTTATAGTTAGGTGAATATGTCAGTGACATACATTCAGGCCTCTAATGCCATACTAGTTTACATAGTTATGTGTCCAAAAGGAGCATGGATTATGTCATCAGTGATTTCATCGATGATGTCATTCAAGATATCATCAGTGATGTCATAAACGATGGCATAGAACATGTCACGAGTGATGTAATATGTGAGATCATAAGCAGTGCATATATGTCAAAAGAGATGTTTTAGGGAGTCCCCACAAATTCTCAACGAGTACAATAGGACATGAATGGCAGAGCTCCAGTCTCTCAGTTTTGACAGCATCAAGGCGATCTGTGACTCTGAAGGCGTCCAGTCTCCTGAGATATGAGTTCGCTTTCAGCAAACTTTCACAATGCCTATTTAGGAGCTTCATGGACAAAGGAACCTCCCAGGATATGGAACTTCACTAGTCACTAGTCCCCAACCATCAATAGGAATTAGAAACAACTAGGTTTTGTCTGTGAATGTGCAACTTGCACACCAATTCCTGCATTAAAGGCAATGTCTTTGTGTCACCATAATTACCACTGTTGTTAGCACTGTTGACCTGTTCAAATGCAGGGGATACCAGTGGGATGGATCCGGTTGTAGTCCTAGACGTTTACCACCTGTCATCCATACTTCAGTGGTCCCAAGCAGCCCTGATTCCCTTGGATGCTACAGTCCAGGTGACACATTGTCAAGTTTCTAAATTTTCTTTATTTTTACAACTTTGAAAAGGACTAAGGCTCATCTTCGTTTCCTCCCATCTTCTCAGGGTGATCTTGCATTTTTACACATTAAGCATTTGCAGGTCAAAAATGATAAAAGATGCAATAAGAAATAGTAGAGATATCACTGAAAAGTGATATGAAGTATCTTAAGTCTTTAAAAAGCAAACAAAGTCTCTTTCAAGCACAAAGTACCTGGTTTGGAGTGAAAAATCTCCGGAAAGGGCCGCAGAGGAGGAGATGCGTGGAAAAATGGTGTGTGCGTCGGTTTCGGCCCTTCACACACGGTCTTGCGTCGTTATTTTTCACGCGAGGAAGACGTTGCATCGATTTCCGGCACGCGGACAGTCTCCTCTGTGGGTCGCGGGGTTCTCAGACGCCCCGGGGTCTTTGCGTGGATTTCTGGGCTTCTTGTCCGGCTGCGCGTCGTTCCCGTGGGCTGTGCCTGGAATTTTCTCCCTCACGGCAGGTGTCGTGTGGATTTCCTCTCTGGAAGTCGGGCGGCGTTGTCCAGGCGGGCCGTGCGTCGAAGTTACGGTTGCACTGCAGGCATTGCGTCGATCTTTTCCTTGCGGGGTCGAGCAGCGTCTTTCCGGATCGGAGTGCAGTGAATTTTTCACCACGGAGCAAGCTGTGCGTCTTATTTTTTCGGCGCACAAGGAGTCCAGTTGAAAGATGGAAGTCTTTTTGGTCCTGAGACTTCAGGGAACAGGCGGCAAGCTCTATCCAAGCCCTTGGAGAGCACTTCTGCAGCAAGGCAAGAGTTCCTGAAGGCAGCAGGCTAACAGCAAGGCAGCAGTCCTTTGTAGAAAGCAGTCAGGTGAGTCCTTTGAGCAGCCAGGCAGTTCTTCTTGGCAAGATTCAGGTTCTGGTTCAGGTTTCTTCTCCAGCAAGTGTCTGAGGTGGTAGGGCAGAGGCCCTGTTTTATACCCAAATGTGCCTTTGAAGTGGAGGAGACTTCAAAGAGTGGCTTAGAAGTGCACCAGGTCCCCTTTCAGTTCAATCCTGTCTGCCAGGGTCCCAGTAGAGGGTGTGGCAGTCCTTTGTGTGAGGGCAGGCCCTCCACCCTCCCAGCCCAGGAAGACCCATTCAAAATGCAGATGTATGCAAGTGAGGCTGAGTACCCTGTGTTTGGGATGTGTCTGAGTGAATGCACAAGGAGCTGTCAACTAAACCCAGCCAGACGTGGATTGTAAGGCACAGAAAGATTTAAGTGCAAAGAAATGCTCACTTTCTAAAAGTGGCATTTCTGGAATAGTAATATTAAATCCAACTTCACCAGTCAGCAGGATTTTGTATTACCATTCTGGCCATACTAAATATGATCTTCCTACTCCTTTCAGATCAGCAGCTACCACTGCAATAATGTATGAGGGCAGCCCCAATGTTAGCCTATGAAGGGAGCAGGCCTCACAGTAGTATAAAAACGATTTTAGGAGTTTTACACTACCAGGGCATGTAAACTGCACAGGTACATGTCCTGCCTTTCACCCACACAGCACCCTGCCCTAGGGGTTACCTAGGGCACTCATTAGAGGTGGCCTATATGTAGAGAAAGGGGAGGTTTAGTCTTCGCAAGTACTTTTAAATGCCAAGTCGAGGTGACAGTGAAACTGCACACACAGGCTTTGCAATCGCAGGCCTGAGACAAGGTAAAGGGGCTACTTAAGTGGGTGGCACAACCAGTGCTGCAGGCCCACTAGTTGCATTTAATCTACAGACCCTAAGCACATATAGTGCATTACTAGGGACTTATAAGTAAAGTAAATAGTCCAATTGGGTATTTTCCAAAGTTACCATGTTTAAAGGGAGAGAGCATATGCACTTTAGCACTGGTTAGCAGTGGTAAAGTGCGGAGAGTCTAAAAGCCAGCAAAAACAGTGTCCAAAAAGTGGAGGGAGGCAGACAAAAAGTTAGGGGTGACCACCCTAAGGCATGTCAGTCTAAGACCCTGGACCTAAGAAAAGTTAAAACCGAGAAACCCTGGGCCTAAGGAAATCACAACATACTGGTACAAGATTAAAGCTCTTAACTTTGTGTATGCTGGCGTGTCCTGTAGTCCAGGGTGTTTAGGTACTGGCTCATTAAACAAGAAGAGCACCCCATTACAGACCATAATGGAGTATCCGTATACTTTCATTGGTCACTAAGGCTGATAAAGACCATTATGTGACAGGTACATCACAGGGCCAGGCCCTCATGAATGTGACAGTCCATGACCCAAATAGAGCAAGATTCTTTCTTGATTTCCTTTCTCAAAACACTGGGGGAATTGCTTCTGGAGATATTATTCGCACTTGAGACTTTAACTCTATATGGGAGACTACTCTAGATGAGACAGCTCAATGATTGGCCCACAAAGTGGCATTTTCCAAACAGTGAGAGGTCACCCTAAAAGTTCTTGGCTTTAAGGACCCTTGGAGAGATCATAATGATAAAAAAAATTCAACATCCACATGTCCTACTCCAGGATAAATTTTGTCCTACTTTGCAATGCTCTTATTCAATTGGCACGAAATATTGTAGTAGATCCAATTTCCTTTTCTGTCATGCCCCAGTAGGGCCCCGTCTCACCTGTAGTAAGGATTTTATTGGTCCCAGGAGTTGGATATTACAACCAGCTGTTTTGAAGTACCCCGTCTTAAAATCAGAGCTATGTTCTCATACCACTGATTATTTTTCACACAACACTCCACAAGGCATACATTTAGCATTTAGCATGCACCTGAGATACAATCAAGTCTGTGACTCTCTACCATTGTATTGCAACCCTGGGATTTGTCTGGAGAATGTTGCATGCACAGCAGTCCCCTTTAGAAGACCGACTCCGAAAAGCTGAGTCAGATCATAAAAACTTCCAGGACAGGACACTTTATACTGAAGACTCGCCTCATAAGGCTTATCAATATGCTTACTTGCAATCTATCAGTTCATCCTAAATAACTGTGTGGGGGCTGAGCCTCAAGTCCCTGTTTCTAAAGAGGAGGTTAATGCCCTATCAAATCCTTGGCGCTACCTAAGGGTAAGGGACATGATGATTTTACAGCTCACTTATAAATCTTTCTCTACTGCACTAAATCTCTACCTGACTCAGCTCTTTAATTCAATTAGACACCATGGCAAGACGACCCCAGCAAAAATCAAGGCACAGATTTAATTGATCCAAAAGAAAGGGAAAGATGCAAGGCAATGTGCCTCTCACAGGCCCATGGCACTACTTAATCTACATGCAAAATTATACACCAAAATTCTAGCAACAAGAGGGTTATTTACAAGGAGGTTGTGCTGCTGCTGCATGATTTTTTTATGGAGTGGCAGCACATTCTTAGGTTCATACTTGCAAAGTGAGGCTAGAGGTCTCTAGTGTCATCTTTCCCTCCGTGCGTCAATTTTTCCAAGTGCAAGATCCGGTTGCATCATGTAACAACAATGATATGCAAGGTAGGTGTTCCATCTTAAAGAAACACACAGAACTGATGCATCCATGTTAACAAGGATTTTGAAAAGTGATGCTCCATTGGCAAAAGTTGAGCTGAATCTCCAGTGTGTCAAAAAAATTAATGCCTCTTCAGACCAGATGTAAAAATGATTCATTGGCACTGGTATATATAATTAAATCACTCAGGCATGCTCTAGGACACTATGGATCTACTCCTAGTGCAGCTTGGAGCCCCATGACCACCACTATCACATCCATCATCACCACCACTAGCAACACCACCTGCACCACAGAGGCAGCACAGGAAAAGGGAGCACATCTATCAAGAGCATATGTCGCTAATTAGACCCAGGGAGGAGGAGGTAATTATCCATTACCACCTGAGAAGGGAGTCGATAATATGGCTGCTACATCTGATTGCACAAGACTCCAGGCTACAGTGGACAGGGTTACCAACATCTCTCCCAGAAACACTCCTGGCTATACTTCACATGCTGGCCTCTCGGTCCTTCCAGAAAAAACAGCCAAAGTGGGTGGAATCTTTCAGCCATCATTCTCCTCATTCCTACCCTCTGTCCTGGATGCCAACATCCATTTGACACCCCACTACATCCTCTTCCCTAAAACCCAGCAACTGCAGCAGAAGATCAACAAGGATTTTATGCCATTGCTGGGTTCCCGCAAGTGCAGGGTGGCATGAACTGCATGAATGTGCAATTGATTCCTCCTGCTGCAACTGCCCTTCTCTACCACAACAGGAAACACACCCACCCCATCAATGTCCAGGCTATTGTTGACTACTGTGGGTTATTTACAGATGTGCCAGCAAAATACTCTGGCAGTGTTCATGATACATACAATTTCCGGCACTCAATCATGAATGAGCGATTTCAGAATAGGCAATATGGAAATGGCGTACTTGTAGGTAAACAAAATCAAAGTACCTAACAGACCCACTAACTATTTGAAACTAGTGACACAATATGCATCTTAGTGTTTTCCAACACAGATAGGGACTTCAGTATGAGGGCTGTTCCACTTACACGCACCATGCATCTGATTGCTTATGTGATGCAAATCCCCCAGCCATAGATGTTAATACATCTAATGCCAGTTTTGTAGACGTTGCATGGTGTAAAGGCAGAGCGCAAATCATGGCAGGCAGGAACTTTGTCTACCATCACTGTGTGCAAGGGAGGTGTTCTATGTCCATTGTGTGGGTGTCCCCATGTGAGTAACACGGTCCGTCAGGAGTGTCATGGATCCCACACCAGGATCTAGGTGCAAGGTGACAAACCATGGCTCATGGGCAGGTAATGTGTAACTGTCCACATGAATAGTAATCATCAAAATCAATCCCATGTCGTATGTGTGCTGTGTAATCCGGCACACATCACTCACCATGCCTCTGAGGCAGCAGCCTTGGCTAGACGGTGCTCCCACGCCCAGACAATCCTGCCAGGCAATGTCCGTGCAAGTCTATTCGGAAGGAATTTTAAAGTGCAGTAATTTCTCTTCCCTAAGACGTCGTGCAGTGCAGGAAGTTGTGTAGCAGGACTGCAGAGGACCACTCCCAAATCTTCAGGATCCATGTTTTGTGTGCACATATTGAATACAATTCTGTCACACATTACAAAATGTTACCCCACCGTGACATGCGCTCATGGATCTGGCAATGGCAGTTGTGACACCATGTCACTCAGTTGCTATGTGTGAGTGCATACTGTGTGGATGGATAATATCTGACATGCACAGGCCAGTGCTAATATAATGTAGGCCACCACCAACACCTGTGGATGACCATGGCCCTATGCATGTGTCTGTGTAAGCCATGGCTAGTATGTTACCACCAACCTAGGGAGGACCTCCAAGAAAAAAGTCTCATCCACATCCCGTCCCTTCCAACATGTAGTGTGAATAGATAACATTGAGTGGACTAACCCATTTATTGTCCCATTTGGAGACATTATATAGCTCTTCTGTGAATTCCTATCCATCCACCACTAGGGAAGCATTAGTTAGCTCTCTCTAAAATCCTGGAAAGGTGCCCACTGAACTTACCCCTCATAGACCGTTGTCGATTCTAAACATAGAGTGCAACATACTGAGTAAAATACTAGACTGTTGACAAGTCCCTCTGCTGCCACAACTGATCCATCCTGATTAGAATGGCTTTGTCCTATGACACAGTGCCTCCTTCAATATCTGTTGGCTTTTTAGTGGAACAAAGGCAGTTCGGGATCAATATCTATATGCCAGCTGTATATTTATAGATGTTCGCCAGGGTCTTTGATACTCTGGGGTGGAAATTCACGTTGGTGGCAGTAGCCCATTTTGGAATTTCTCCAAACTTCATTTAATGAGTTAACCTGCCATACTCATCACCCAGGACTTAGACAGGCTGCCACATTTTGAGGGCATATCAAGTGTCACATGGAACACGACATGGCTGTCCCTTATTCCCGTTCTTATTCGTACTAGCAATAGAACCCCTATTGCAGTACATGCAACAAGACTCTCAAGAGTGGGGGATTCCCATGCACTTCCATTATATGCCAATGACATGGTATTATATTCAAATGACTTTCTGAGAGATTTGGGAGACCATTTTGGATGACTTTCTGATCTCCTGATAAATGTGGACAAATTATGCACATTCCCTTTCATGTCAGTAACATTGGGCCCTAACCTGCAGTTTGGAGACACAGCTGTACAGCTTGCTCCACATAGCTTTCCCTATCTAGGTGTCAATATTTACAGTGAAACTGAGGATATTATTGAAGGCAACCTTTTATGAACAATTCAAACACAAATGAACAAGGTCCAATTCTCCCTTCCTCAGGAATGCCCAAATTTGTTGATTTGAACAGTGGGTAATCAAGTGGGGGTTTGGACCAGTTTTCCCCAGAAAAAACAACCATCTGGAAGTACTAAAGTTGAGAACCCACTTGGATCATTTTGAGAGTTGTAGTAAAATTTCAGATTGCATGCAGACAATGATACATCAGATCCACGTATTTGATTCAGGTGCATTTATTAATTCCAGACATAAGAAATATTCTGAAGGTTACGAGAAGAGACAGCCGACACATGTTTCGCCCCTTGTGGTGTGTTCACCTCGTACTTTCTCAAGGCTGCAAGTAATGAAAAGGGGCTGATCAGAAAAAAGGATTGTCAGGATTCATGAAATAGAATAATGGTGAAAACTATGCAGAGGTACCACCCATTGGTGCAGAATTTTAGGTATACTTAGGAGAAAAAGAGAAGAAAGAAAAGAAATAATGGGTAGTGATCTTGAATAGATAATAGTCCCATAGCCTAGTCCAAAAGTTTTGGAAGATAAGAAAGTGGAGCAATGAGTTTCGAAAATGCATTAAAAATTAATCAAATTGAAGAAGTATCAAAAAAGGTTCCATTCAAGAGTAAAGTTGGAAAATCCAAAACCAGTAATGGGGTAAGATTGGTGCTGGCACTGAATGATGAAATAAAAGAACCATATCAGTGTTTAATTGTGATCATTGTGAGTTAGTCAGTCGTAAAGATCTTTATAATTGTGATCGAAAAAACATCATACCATTGAGTTATTCATCAGACTAAGTTCATTTTTAAATGCAGACGATCTAAATACAAAACTGCACATTGGAATGATTAAAAAGGCAGAGCAGGACCTAATAGTAATTATAATTAGCAGTGCATGTCCTAGGGCAATTCCTATGTAAGTACATAATTATTTACCAAACGAAAGTAACAACCTAAAGATATACATGGATATAATTGAATTACCCCAAATAAGAATGACAGAAGTTTTTTTTGGATTTTTTGGTACTGTCAAGAAAAATATAACGGAACAAAATGAAAATGGTTGTGTTTCTGTTATTCTCTCATGTAGTATTTACATCCACAGACGTTAGTCGACAGAGACAAACATGTACGGTGTTATTAAGGATCTTAAAAACATTCCCAGTGTGATCCAAATAAGTATGTACAAATGTTATTATGGCTAGTATCCCTGACCCGATTCATGGTACCGGAATCCCAGGAGTAGTCCTGGGGTCGAAATTGCGTCGTCTAGTTGGGCGCCATATTGAATGCGGAAAAAGCTGCGTGTGGTTGTATTGCTATTTATCTAGGAAGTATAACGGTATAGACCAAGTCCAGCTTTAATTATCATGCTATGTTCAGGGAGAGGAGAGTGCTCACATGAGTCCCTTCACTCTTTTCATGGTGAGGCATTGATCGAACGAAGTCCTACTTCTATATTCATGGTTCTATGTAAAGTGAGGAAACAGAACAAAGAAATGGAAAAAACATTGCCCATGTTGGTCATGTTGATATGATGTCGATTGCATAAGGGGCCACTAAATCGTAAGTGTACAGCGTGTATGAAATCCTGAATTATGGTTTTGACACTGTTCTTTTTAGAGAATGCCTTAAGTTTCAATTGTCCAAATTCAGTGACAAGAGAGTTGCATAGTAAAACAAAGGTAACTCCTACTGCTGGAAAAAGGATGGTAGAGATATTAATAAAACAAATGTTTAAGTAAATCATTATTATTAGTTAAGGATAATCTGAGGAAAAAAAGGCTGCTCTCAAATTGAGATATCAGGATATAATCTCATAAAATTATTGAGAACTAACCAGAGTAATTATAACATGATTAAAGAAGGGTCAAGAAGGCATTGATAACATAATTAACGAAGGGTCAAGAAGACATTGATTGAATAAGCACATTCCTTATTGAGATGAAGATTAATTAGTAATGGCCCTAGTATGTTAATGATAATATATGAATATGGAAATAAAAGGAAATGTCGTCACAGAGTCTTAGTGCAAATAGAGGTACATATGGTGAACGTAATTTGTAAAAAATCTTATTTGAATATGTAGGGAAAGAAGGATCAAACATGAATAAAAGTAAATGAGCAACCAATTGTTACTATTAAAGATGTGTAAATGTGATAAAGATGATTGTCAGTATTCAACACTAAGGGTATCCTTAACTGTCCGAGCAAATCCCTTAAATTACCTACAAAACACAAACAAAAGCATATATTTAAACTTTGAACAGAACTATCAATGCAGAAAAATTTAAGTAAAATACAAATGTGATTTCATTGAACAATGCAAGTGCGGCTCATTTATGAAACCAATAATGCCATTCAGGATCCTTGTTGAGGCCTTGTCGTACAGTATCGAAGAGAATAATAAGTCTGCTTTCATTCTGTCGCAACTGAAGTTCAAGGTTACCTCCCCGCGGGCATTGTTTCAGTTGCATTAGACCACTAAATGTAAATGAACGTATGTGGGTGACATTTTACAAAGTGTTCAACCAAAGGAAATTTGGTGTCATCCTTTTGTATGTTACAATAGTGTTCTTGTATCTGAATTTTAAGTGCTCTGGTTGTGCTTCCTATATAAGACTTGTTGCAGGGAGGTAGACTGTTTTGGTGCTTTCGCAGTTGATAAAGTCACAAATCAAAAAAGGTTGGTCATTAATCAAAATTGTTTTCATTTTTGTTAAACCAAGTTTACAAATGGAACACTTTGAGCAGGTACAGAAGCCCTTTCGGGGTCGTACGAAGCTGTGGGTAGGTGTTTTTTCATAATAGAAGGAGGAACAAAGTTTGTCTCTGAGGTTAGGAGCTCTTTTGAAACCAATCTGAGGAAAGGAAGAAATATTTTGGTTGATCGACAGATTGTTGTAGAGTAAAGACCAATGTTTACGAAATAGTTTACAAATGAAATGATGACCATTGTGAAACTGTGTGATGAAGCGAATAGGAGTCCTCTCAGTGATTGTTGTGGTCTTGTTTAGGATTGTGCTCTGATCTGTTTTAGCAAAGTGTTCTTTGGTATTCTTTAAGCTGGAAGTGTTAGATCCTCTGATAGAGAGACGCTCAACAATTTCAGAGGATACGGTCTCGTAGTCATCTTTGTTACTGCAGTTGAGTCTGGCCCGTCTGAAATCTCCTGCTGGAATATTATGAATTGTACTGTGTGGATGGCAGCTAGATGTGTGTAGAACAGAGTTAGCTGCTGTGCTCTTTCTATGAAAATGGGTATTTTATATGTCGTTCTCAATGTACAGTGTGAGGTCCAAATATTCTATTGTGGTTCTGAAGAGTAATTTAAATGTTCCATCTGTTAGGTGTACAAGATTTGAGGAAAAGTTGGAGTAATGACTCTTGACCCTGCCAGATAAGGAGAATGTAATTTCAGAGAAATTTAGATGTCAACATAAAGGGGGTGATTCTAATTCTTGCGAGCGGCGGAGGCCGCCCGCCAGAATTCCGCCCCCATAATACCGCTCCGCGGTCAGAAGACCGCGGAGGGTATTATGAGTTTTTCCATGGGCTGGCGGGCGGTCTCCAAAAGACCGCCCGCCAGCCCAGGGAAAAACTCCCTTCCCACGAGGATGCCGGCTCGTAATCGAGCCGGCGGAGTGGGAAGGTGCGACGGGTGCAGTAGCACCCGTCGCGTATTTCAGTGTCTGCAAGGCAGACACTGAAATACCTTGCGGGGCCCTCTTACGGGGGCCCCTGCCGTGCCCATGCCATTGGCATGGGCACGGCAGGGGCCCCCAGGGGCCCCGCGACCCCCCCTACCGCCATCCTGTTTATGGCGGCTTTTCCCGTAGGGGGGGTCAGAATCCCCCATGGCGGCGCAGCGAGCTGCGCCGCCATGGGGGATTCTGAGGGCAGCGGTAAACCGGCGGGAGACCGCCGGTTTACCCTGTCTGACCGCGGCCAAAGCGCCGCGGTCAGAATGCCCTGCGGGGCACCGCCGGCCTGTCGGCGGTGCTCCCGCCGACCCTCGCCCCGGCGGTCGAAGACCGCCGGGGTTAGAATCAGCCCCAAAGTTTTAGATCCAAATTGAATGCATTTGAATGAAAAGTGATGCCATCTCTGTTGCTTGAGTCAAAAAATAATGACGCTTTGGCCCCAAACGTGAAGGTTTAGTATGAAAATAGTAGTCATAAACTGAGATAAAAGATCAGTGTTAGAAATTTTTCTCATCAATGGCAAACAGACCCCGCTTACTATTGACAAATCACCACATTCATGGCACTCACACTCACATGTATGACAGTACATGTATCAAAGAGGACAGTAGATCTGTAGATCTGTATGTGTAGTATAGTGTCATTCAAATCTGAAACCAACAGGCGTGTAGGCCAAACAAGTTCGTAGCATTTCTCATACTGTTGGCAAAGTGTATGAGCCAATCAGGACACATAACAGATAGTATATGAATGTGAGGCCATCATCTGTCATGACTATTGTCTTCAGCTGTGGGTGATGAATCCTCATATGCACTCCCATACAGACGCCCAGTGCTGCTTTTATCATGCCCTACGCAGGACCCTGTCCATCATAGAGAGGACTTTCAGAGTCCTCTGGTACGGCTTCAGAAGCCAGCATATGTCTGGGGGTCAATTACTCTACTCGCCACCAATGGTTGGCAAAATAGTGTGCTGCATATTGCAGAACATTTGTGAATTGACAAATGTCCGATGACAATGAGGAGCAGGAAGTTCCGGATGATGAGAATGAGGAAGATGAGAAGCAAGCTCAATATGTCCCATCAGTAGCAGCAACAAGGCGGAGGAAACATATTCTACAAAATCTTGTTACAAAATTATAACTACATGAATTGGAGTACCTATGTGTAAATAAACATATAGGCACTACCAGTGTGTAAGCAAGTTAACTTCATAGCCACAGTAAACATCTAAACACTTACATCACAACTGCTAGTAATTGCCACACAGAAAACCTATGTAGCTATGTGTGACAAACAACGCTGCACAACATCTGGTACGTCTAAAACAGTATGGATTGCAACAACCTGAACAAAATGGTACACCATTGCCAAACACAATGAACATGGTATGCTAATGTAGATAGTGTGCAGTTACTGTGTGTGTCTCTTGTTCAGCTAGCCATTTGTACCGCCTCACACTTGTGGAGGATAGTAAAGTTCACTCATGGTATGATGACTGTGAAATGATCCACATAGCATGTGCATGCAAACACAGTCCAGCCCCCCTACAGTCTACCAATGCCACATACAACTCTGCAACCAAAAATCATATCCATTAGGTGATCTCATATCACACATACAAATGATAAACTTTGCCAGTACATGCGTGTCTACCTAGTAAGAATGTGCCCACATTTGCCCCACTAGGCCACAATGCAAATTTAAATAACAGTGATATAGGCTATCATGTTTGTGTGTTGCACTCAGATACAAACAATGGCTTCCCTCCAAGGAGTACAGTCTGAGTACAAATGTGAAGACACAACACCAAGATTCTAAGTATGAAACAATTGTCCATTACAAATCACAAAAAGCAAGGTTCATCCACCCAAGCTGCCAGACACTGATGCATATGCTGTTTTGATGTGACTGTACATTCACAGGTGAACATTGCATCTGAATGCATACCCATCACCCACCTTCAAGTACTCACACAATGTAGACACATATTTGATGGGTGTCAGTAGTCAACTTATATATGATTGGACTACACCGACTAGTTTTGGCTAGACAAGCTGACTTTATGACATTCATGGAACAGTCCTACATGGCCAATGTGAGCAACAGAATGCAGTATATATGGGAACAGATGAGTGAAGGTCACATCAATTGATACACCCTTGTTCAGGCTCTTCTGGGGATGTGTCCACATGAGTCTTATTACCTGTCAAGCTGTCAAACTACATGGTTATTTTTTGTGAACACCCACTGTTATGCACAAGCAACACCACTTTGATGCAGAGTGTAGTTATAGTGTGATGTACTCTGCCTTGCCGTCCTTAGTATGTCAGAGGTCACACAAAGGCATGCCCTCTAGTCATCTAGCATTGCACCATCAGCATGAGTGAGAATCATGTGCATCACAAATGATATAAAATTGACCATTCAGGACAACTTCACATGTTACCCTATTTGAAAATGGCGCCTTAAGTGCTACAATATTCACACCTAGTGCTACTTAGTATAAGTACCGCAGGTGCACAATAGCCTTTTGCACACACTTTGTGGTCTCCTGGGGTCCCTGGAAAAGCCTGAAGGTGCTGCACATGCCTGTGCCGACATGTGGGTTAAGGGCACTTATACTGGCTTTGGCTCCACCCTCTTGTGCAGTGGTCCGTGGCCCCATGCAAATATGATTATCACTCTGGTTTGAACTGTATGCTGTATGTAAGATGTTGGTCGATAGGCAAAGTCAAAATCCGGAGGTGCACTGGCAGTGCGTCACCTGTAGGAGCCCCCTGGAGGGTGGAACGGGTACATATTGCCCCATTCATACATCCCTTTCCAGGTGTGTCCATGAAATCACAGCACTTGCCTGCAATGAAGACTGTAACACCCCCTCACCCAAGTTGCCTGACAGTCTGCTGCCTGCACCTTGGTACACGGCACAGATTGGCAGAAGGCTGTGCTGTCTTATATGTGGGTGTGCTGACCCCAGGCTAGGGCAAGTATGCGGCAACTGTGGAGGTATCCCAAGTAAAATAGTCAGGTGCCAATACAGGGTTGCCACATGGGACAACTATTGTAAGATATGCAGTTGCAATAACAGGGATTGGTCCCCATGCATAGTATGATCCTAGTAATGCATGCACTGTCACATATGTTCACTGTCAACACACACTACTGACATGCAAAGACAGGAAACAGGTAACTCCAACTATTTATAGTCAACACAGCAATCCCTGTATCTGTTTACATGCATTGCACATCACACTATAGATAAGAACACATTGTGTAAAAAACAAAAGATGCATGGCCCCAATGCGTGTTTTTGCAGGCATCACGTCAGCTAAAAATAACACTTGGGCCCTGATTTATACTTTTTTTGTGCCACATTACCGTCATTTATTGACGCAAAAGCGGTGCAAACTTACAAAATACAGCTGTATTTTGTAAGTTTGCGCCGCATTTGCGTAAAAAAATGACAGTAATGCAGTGCAAAAAAAAGTATACATCAGGGCCCTTGTGCTTTAACAGGCCTTGTTTGAAATCCACGCATTGGCTTGAAGCGTCAAAATATTTACGCATCAGCTTAAAACGTGACTCATCCACCCTGGAAGTGATGCAATGGATCAGCTGTGCTGCAAACCAGGAACTGTGAAGATACTTTCATTTTCTCTTTAACTCACAGTCTATTTGTCTGTGGTTGAGAGAAATTGTGTTGTGGTTTTGCTGAAGAGAGGAGCTGTGTTCTTGGAGTTTGTTGTGCTGTCTGCTGTCCCTGTAGTTTCCCTAACATCTATAGTTTTCTTTGTATTTGTATTTTGTATTGTATTGAACTGTGTTTTGTTGGGTGTACGTTTTAGGGGTATTATTGTTGCTAGGGGTAGTTGGGGGTAGATTTTAGTACTTGGGGTTTCTGGTTATGCAGACTGTGTTTGGGGAGTGACACGTCGGGGAAGGTAAGGACAAATCAATGAATCCCCAGGGGTTAGGTGGGTTCCTGTGGTTGATAACCCATCCCTGCCCACCATGGTGGCCATGGGAGGCAGGGTCATCCAGGGTTACAAGACTGAGGCATGGAAGCTATAATGGGAGAAGGTCTACTTCCACATGCAGAGTCTGTTTGAGGTGGAGCGGACAATCCACCAACTAAAGCATCACTGGGCGGATGTTTTAAGTTGGGAACGTGACCTTGTGGAATACCTTGGGATTGAAGTTGGTGAAACTGTTGGTAAGTACACATGGTTTGTGATTCATTCATTGGATCTAATTTGCCCATAGATAGTTTGTGCACATAGTGTCAGTCAGTCATGCACCCACAATGAGCAGTGGTCCTATCATACCTACTTAACACTTTCTCTGTTTGCACCACTGTGCACATGTTAACAGATGTGCTGTGTACAAACTGAGGAAATGTCCACTTTTCCATATGATGGCTTGCCGCAAGGACATTTGCTAACCTATGCTGCCATGGGGCACATGCTTTTTCAGGAGCTCGCCTATTTTGTGACACTCCAGTTGTTCATGTCTCATGTAAACAAGGCTTGATGTAGGCTTGATGTATGTAACTCTGTACGGAGATCTAACGTGCGGAATGTCATACATTTGAATATATCTCAAACACGTTTGTGCCAGATTTGCCAAAATGTAGCCTTGCGGGTGCACAGGCCATGTATGATCAATGTCTACAAATATGCAGCGCTGACAGATACTGATCTCTGTTAAATGAAGGAACAAGGATGTCAAATGTGTGATGTATATAGCGTAGTTATGTACATGTGAAGAAAAGAGTAAGGCACGGATTTTGCTGTACGTGGCTGAGCGTGGTGTGGGAGTTATTTAGGTGCAGAGTGCCATGAAAGTCTGCTACCCTTGTGAAATATTGTAGTAGTGAGTCATTTCACTATAACTATAACGTGCCCACATGATGTATGTATTGTTTCATCATATGTGTTTACATTTCAGCCTGCCTTACCAATGTGTCTTTTTGAGGCATGTCAAATGAGCCATTTTAGTTTTACGACCAGAAGGGTCGCAATATTTCACCACAGTGTCTTGTCGGTGGACCAGAGCCCTACACTGCTGGAGAGGTGGAGAGCTTCAGTGATCGAGATGCTACCAGTGAATGTCACCCTGATTGCTTATTGAGTAGTGCAAGAATTATATGTGATGCTGGGTGCTTCCTGCAATGCCATGTTCAATGTGCATCTATTCCAATTCATAATGCAAATGTTACATGAAATCTGGACAGAAATGTTACGGTTATGTTTTGGATGTGCAGTCGCCTCTGACTAAGCCAAGGATGATATGATTGCTGTCACTGAGGGGGCCACATAATTGCTGGTATGACCAAAGAGCAATGACCACAGTGCCAGGGTCTGTATACATATATGGTAGCGGATTCATAGGTGAGCATGGCAGGGGAAGGTATATCAAACAAATGTATTTAAGATGCACAAATATGTTGCTCACAGAGCAATCTATGTGCAATGTGTATGGCTAGCCCCCACAGTTGGTGGGGGGACTCCTAACTCAGTAATCACAGTAAGAATATAGGCCACATTTTACTAGGAAATGACGCAGTGTGGCCCTGCAAGCCAGCTCGCTGTGCCGCGCTACATCATTTCAAAAGTGCAGGGATGCATCATATTTACAGAAATACAATACATCCATGTACTTTCCTGTGCTCTGGTGCACAAATTGCTGTCTAGCACCAACACAGGCACCCTTGCACCATGGTGCCAGAGTGCCTGCGTTGCAGAGATGACTGTTCATGTGCAGGAAGAGACACCTTCCTGCACATCTACAATCAATAATGGCGTTTCCTCTTTCTATTGTGCTGCAGATGTGGCACACACAGAAAGAGGAGCAAACATGGAGAAATAATGTTATTTCTCAGCGTAGCGCCTCTTTAACACCACCCCTCAGGTGGTGTAGGAATCAAACGCATTCTCAGCCTTGTAAAGCATCAGATTCCATCAGGTTTCATGGGTGTTGTGTGGGAACACCCACAGCAACACACAAGGAATGCGCCTTTCAAGGAGAGTTATGCTTGAAAATGTGCCATGTTTACAAGGCCATGAAAAACCACATAGGGTGGCTTTGCATGGCCTATGGGGTGGCACACTGTGTCACCGGAGCATCAAACAAATTATGTTCTGTTGGCGAAGTGTGCCACAAGGGATTTGAAAATGAGGGTCAGAACAAGTCACGCTGGTTGGCATGATGTAGTTTGCTAATTATGTCCCTGCTGTGTGCGCCACATGACCCTCACAAATAGTGATGTTCTTCTGGGGCTGAGGGACTTGTGAATAAGTGTAGTAGGACAGATGTCAACATTCCACACTTGGGAATGCACTTTAAGGGCCCACTCATGTTGTGTGATGCCCCATACTCTATGTTGGATAGATCAACATTGCTTACCCCGTTCATCGTCACTAATATAGCAATGTGTGTTAGACTTGAAGAATGTGCACACACCATAGCCTTGATAAGTCTTCAAAATGCACCTCAGTAAGGATCATACTTTGGACAGCAGTAGCCATTGACATCACAAGATCCCTGTTCTTATGACATGTAGGACATGCATGCACGCACCCATCAAATGGTTGTGCTGAGTGCTGGTGTGCAGCAATGACAAGAATATCTGTTAGGCACTCAGTACGCGTCCAGATGTGCAGCCCCTTTAAGGGTGTAGTGCGTAGCCTTTAAGGCTTTGCACTACATCATGGCGACAGCTCATCGTCTGAGTTCCCTCCCCCTCCCGTATTCACTTGATTGTTGGACGACTCTGTTGGACTCGTCCTCTAATTTCCATATTCTGCCTGCTGATGCTCGGCATACTCGTCTGGAATTACGGCGGGTCCCTCCTTGGCATCGGAAGCATTGGGTTCCTGACTTCTGCATCTCAGTTTCTACTGGATTCCTTCAAAAGAGAAACAAAGGCAGAGTTTAAGCAGCAAAACGAAAAAAAACACCTCCTACAAAAGGTTCCAACAGAAATCCTGAAAACAATAATCAACATTGAGCAAATACTTGATATACATATGTACAATTACACATTATAGATTGTATGAAGAATGATTTTATTGTTAATACTAAATCAATAATATCTACATCTATACATACGAGCGCTGTAAGGACAAAAAAGGAAAACTCAGTCTCTATCAACATTCATAACCAAATATAACACATCCATTCATCAATAAAAAATAAATAAAGATAGAAAAATTGCTTAGTCAATACATATATCATCACATGTTCAACTAGAGAAGACTCTATTGTCCATCATATCATCTGTACATGTAGGAAATCAAATATAACTCAGTGTCATCCAATGACCAGGATACATCTCGAATTTCAACTTTTCCTTAAAGGTTCTTTTCTCCATATATAGGCGGTCATTCTGACCGCGCGCCGCCCGCCATGCGGTCACCGCCATTTGGCCGCTCCGCGGTCAAAAGACCGCAGAGGCCATTCTGGCTTTCCCGCTGGGCTGCGGGCGCCCGCCAAAGGAGCACCCGCCGGCCCAGCGGGAAAGGCCCTGCAACATAGAAGCCGGCTCCGAATGGAGCCGGCGTTGTTGCAGGGGTGCGACGGGTGCAGTTGCACCCGTCGCGGTTTTCACTGTCTGCTAAGCAGACAGTGAAAATCATGCTGGGGCCCTGTTAGGGAGCCCCTGCACTGCCCATGCCAGTGGCATGGGCAGTGCAGGGGCCCCCAGGGGCCCCATGACACCCGTTCCCGCCATCCAGCGCCGCCATGGAGATTCAGCCCAGACAGGGGAAATCCGGTGGGAAACCGCCAGATCCCCTTTTCTGACTGCGGCTTTACCACCGCGGTCAGAATGGGCAGGGGAGCACCGCCAGCCTGTTGGCGGTGCTTCCGTGGTCCTCCACCCTGGCGGTCGATGACCGCCAGGGTTGGAATGACCCCCATAATCCTTTATTGAATAAATTATAGGCATCTTGTACAGCCAAATCACAGTCCTGGAACTTGTAGAGTCCTCCCAGTGACCTAATGTTCCGACGTACGTTTCGGTGTAATGTGGTCAGCAGGACACACACCTTCCTCAGGGCACAAATATATTGTCCAAGGCTTATTAAAATGTACAAAGAGAGAGGATCTGTCTATAAAGTCAGTCTCTATTGATAAAATCCCATCTACTGCTTATTATGAAGAGTAAAGCTCAATATAGGGCCTGTATTCAATGCATTATGTGTGAGTTTAAGCAGCAAGCTACACAATCTGGTAACATTTAAGAATTATATATAAGTCAAAGGATAAAAATACTCATCTTATGGAGTCTTGTTGAAAGGACTTGCGAAGTCAACCTTTTTCTGTCATTTCCTACAAGAGGAAAAGAACATATATTCAGGTTCATTACAAGTTGTTAAGCAATCAGAAACTTATAATAAGGCCAATAATATTTGTACATGATATTGATTAATGAAGAGTGATTCACAACAAGGGGAATTTTTATTATGCACTTTATGTTTCAGGAGACGAATGCTGACCTAAGCATATGAATCTTATATGAACCTTGAGTCACTATCAAAAGGACTGATGTTATTTGTATAACTATATTCACAGAGCCTATACATTTAGGTAGGTGTTAGAAAGTATGGTATATTCTTATACATATATATATATGTGAAAATTACCTATTGAGTTAATGGTCTTGTGTAATGTGATCTAGACCTAGCATAGCAAAGTCCAGCCTCCAGAAGCCAGTACCTAAAAAGGAGAATGGATATTAAGTAATTCAAAGTGGGTTGCAATACATTGAAAAGGAATCACAATGTGTTAGAAATGGGGTCTCTGATTGGTAGTCAGTTTGCACTTTGTCCAAGCAGGGACCCTAAATCTAGACAGGTTAAGGGAGATACACTGCTCAGATAACCCCTGCTCACCCCCTTGGTAATTTGGCACAAGCAATCCGGCTAATCACAGAGGCAATGTGTAAAGTATTTGTACCAACACACACAATAACACAGTGAAAACACCTCAAAAAGGCTCCACACTGGTTTAGAAAAATAGCCAATATGTATCTAAATCAAACAAGAACAAAATGGTAAAAATCCAACATACACATGCAAAGTGAGAATCTTTAAAGTAAAAAAGATTCTTAAGCCATAGAAATCAATGGATGCATTGTTTTAGCACAAAGTACCAGCTATCCGTCAAAAATAAAGCCGCATAGGCAAGCATGCATTGGAAAAGCAGGTGTGAACACCACATTTTTACTAATAAATATTAATGTACTTTGGATTATGAATCTGCATAGAATTTGGCTAACATAGAAAATAATGTGCGACTTGGCAAATGTTCCCACTTGAGTGGCCGTCATTAATCACAAAGGGGGTCATTACGACCCCGGCGGTCGGCAGTAATATGGAGGAAAGTACTACCAACAGGCTGGCTTTACTTTCCTCTATATTATGACATTGGCAGTTTGGCTGAAGCCAAACCGCCAATGTACCACACCAACCGCCATGGGTGTAACGCCCGCCAGGCTGGAGACATCAATCTCCATTTGACCGCCTTCCGGATTATGACCCAGCCTACCGCCATGGTTATCGTGGCTCTCTTACCACCATGAAAACCATGGTGGTAGGCACTATCAGTGACAGGGAATCCCTTCCCTTTCACTGATAGGGGCCTTCCCACTCCTTCCCCTTCCACAGGTTCTTCCTTCCCCCCTTCCTCTCCAGACACCCCCCCCCATACATGCCCCTCCCTTCACACATGCACACATGCATACACTTACCCTTTCCCACATTCATCCACACATGCATACATACATTCACACACACATCCGTACACACTTACATACATACATACATACAGACACGCATTCACACTACTCAACATACACGCACTTACACCTCCAGACATGCATAGACATACAATACGCAACACACATCTGCATACATGCATGCACAGACATACACACACCCCCACAAACACACACAATAACCCCACCTCCCCCCCCGTTGGAGCAACCACTTACCTGTGTCCAGAGGGTCCTCCGGCAGGAGACGGGATGGGGCACTGCTGCCAGCAGCAGCGTCTGCTAGAAGAACACCACCAGGCTGTATTACTTCTCATAATATGGCCGGCGGCAGTCTACAGTGCTGTTTGTGGTGGCAGCAGCGCCACCTTACCGCCATCTGCCGGCATCGCCACAGCCGGATTTCCGCCATCTTTCTGGTGGAAATCCATCTGTGGTCATAATACGGCAGACGGCTGGTAGCCGCGGCGACGGTCTTTTGGCGGCCGTCGCCACGGCGGTAGGTGGTTTTTACCACCAAGCTCTTAATGAAGGCCAAAATGTCTTTATTAAAAGCTTATTAATATTAATTAAAGCACCTGCATTAAGAAAATGTACCAGAGTGACATATGAATGATTTTGTATAATCTATTTGCTTTATTAATTGTAGGCCTTAAGTTAGCGGGTGTGGGCCTAGTTTGCATAGCCTCATGTTAAGCTGCACTGTCCTAATAAATTAGTGGGAACGTATATCCAGAGAAATTAATTCATGTATTGTTTTTCACAGAGTTGATCAAAAGTTAGCAGATGTCTTTAGCTTTCTCCTGAGAACTGCTTGCTAGAAGATCTTGTAATAGTTATTGCTACAATGTATAGTTTGATGTGTGAGACAGCGATGTTCCCAGGAGCTAACAATGGATGCACTGACTGGAGTACAGATGGATAAAAAAATGTACCTTACGAGCCTGACTGTGGAAACAGGAGAAGAGGAGCCAATCATCGACATGTGAAATACAGTTTAGTTATATCATAGATTTAGAAATGAATCCTTATTGGACTAATTGTAAAAGTACGATTCTATGACCAATGGCAACGTGGGAAGTTCTTTAGACGATTTTAATGCACAGAAGAGAGGCGCATTCATTTTATTCTGTCTGAGGAGCTGAACAGTTCCTAATGATTTGTTTCCATCTTTAACTTTATTGCTTAAACTTCTGATGCTGAATGCTGATCCCTTAGAGATTGCTTTCATAATGGCTCGGATAGCTTAGAGTCCCCATTTCTGAACCATTCCCTTTCATAGCCAGTTGCTGATGCTGACCGAACCGATGTCCAACTGATGAAGAAAATCAGAGCTTGCTGATCCAAATGAGGAGAGGTATAACAAAATGCTATTTTTCTTGTTGTAATTTTGTCTTCTTTCTAGGACCCACCCGCTATTTTGATAGAGCCATAGTTAGATGTTTGTCCAAATTCATATTGACTAAACAAAATTGTATTAAGCGCAAACATGCTATTCTAATCAGAAGGTTAGTAATGGAAACCCTGGCAAGTTAAGACGTTGCTATTAATAAACAATTGATGTTTCTCAACTGCTGAACCTTCATGTATGCTATTTCTATTGTGCAGTTATTCTTGCTATTGATTTCGACTGTGACTCTAGAATGTTTAGTGATCAATGCTTTAATTAAATTGAGATTCTTTAGAAGGTTTGGTCAACCAATGTTTTTCTGGTATGTGTATCATTTGGTTTTGAGACTAATTTACGTGATATTAGCACTGTTAATATAGGGAAATAAACATTCTAACTTCTACACAAAGGTGTGGGCATTCATGGCCAAATGGGTCATGGTGTGTGAAGATTACTGACTCCAAAGGTTATTAATGTTGTTTATTGATGTTGTTGATGAACTCTCATTGAAATGGGGATTTATGGTTGGAATCACTCTAGGCGCAGTCAAAAAGGTCCATCGAACCTCTAACGCGTCCCCTTATAAATTAAAGATAAAAAACTAAGGCCCTCATTACAACATTGGCGGTATTGATCGCCTACAGCCACGGCGACGGCAGCCAATATACCGTTGCCGTGGCTACCAGTCACCCACCCGCATTATGACCGTAGACGGAATTCCGCCAGAAGGCTGGCGGAATTCCATTCACGGTCATGGCGGCGGTTGGCGGTAAGGTGGCGCTGCTGTCAGCAGCAGCGCCACGCCAGCAAAGCTCCGTCGACCATATCATGAGCAATGATACTGCCTGACAGTGTTTTGCTGGTGTATGCTGCTGCTTTCAGCAGCTCTGCCCCCGTCTCCTGATGGTTGACCCCCTGCAAGCAGTTAAGTCAGGTTCTCCGACAGGAAAGGGGTTGGGGGGTAGTGTGTGCGTGTGTGCGTGTGTGGAGGTGTTGTGTGTATGTGTGAGAGTGTGTGTCTGTTTTTGTATGTGTGCAAGCGGGTGTGAGTCGCATTGAATGAGTGTGTGAATGACTGAATGGGAGTGTACGTGGATGTTGTGAATGCGTGTGTGCGACAATGGATGTGGGTGTGTGTTGTGGTGTGTGGATATGTATGTGTGCATGCATGGGTGGATGTGAGTATGCGTGTGTGTATGAGTGTGTATGTGTGCACGTGTGGGTGTGTAAATGTGCAAGGGTAGGAGAGGGAGGGGGAGGGTGGGGGAGAACACTGGGGAGGGGGAGGGGAGATAAGGGAGACCCCTCTCAGGTCCAGGGAAGGAATTCCCTGGCACTGATAGTGCCTACCACCATGGTTTTCGTGGCAGTACACTTGCCACAAAAACCATGGCGGAAGGCGGGGTCATAATCCAGAGGGTGGGATTGTGATGGCCGCCTGGCTGGAGACCAAAGTCTTCAGCCCAGCGGGCGTTACCACGCTGGAAGACAGAGTGGTCATTGGCGGTTTGGCTTGAGCCAAACCGCCAATGTCATAATTTGGGAAAAGATACCGCCATCCTGTTGGCAGTACCTTTCTCCAAATTATCGCCGACCGCCAGGGTCTAATGAGGGCCTAAATAAGGTCCGACGCGCTAACACAAGTGATGCATCGATTCTTTACTCGCAAGTGTGGCCATGCATCAAGTCTTTCTCCAATGGGCAAGCAATGCTTTGAATCTTTCCTCGCAGGGAAGAGATGAGTCAATTTCAGGATAAGCCACCTCAGGTCTGCATGGTGATGTGTCGATTTTACTGGTAATGCGTACATTTTTCAGCTGCGTGCAGCGCTGCATCGATTTTTCTGCTGCTTGACTCCGGTGAGCCAGCTTCCCCTTTTAAGGGTCCCGGGACTGGATGTGGCACAACTTGGCAGGGTAGGGGTCTCAGCAAGAGATCCCAGGTGCTGGCAGATGAAGTCTTTGATGGCCGTGAGATTTCAGAACAGGGGGAAAGCTCAGTTCATACAAGTTCCTTGGAGAATCTACACAAGTAGGATACACAGCAAAGTCCAGTCTTTGCACTTTTTACAGCAGAATCAGCAACTGCATGCCAACCCAGCAAAGCACACACAGCAAAGGGGCAGTGCTCCTCCTCCAGTTCTTATCCTTGGCAGAGGTTCCTTTTGATCCACAAGTATTCTAAAAGTCTGGGGTTTTGGGTCTACAACTTATACATATTTCGGCCTCTGAAGTAGGCATCTTCAAAGGAATGTCTCTGTTGTTCACAAGATCCTGTCTTGCCCAGGCCAAGCCCCAGACACACACCAGGGGACTGCATTGTGTGAGGACAGGAACAGCCCATTCAGGTGTAAGTGTCAGCTCCCCCTTCCCCACTCTAGCCCAGGAGACTCATCAGGATATGCAGAACACTCCTCAGCTCCCTTTGTGTCACTGACTAGAGTGAATTCACAAACAGCCCAACTGTCAGTCTGACCCAGACATGGATTCCACATGCAGACAGAGGCACAGAATGGTTAATCAAGAAAATGCCAACTTTTTAAAAGTGGCATTTTCAAACAGACAATCTAAAAACCAACTCTACCAAAAGATGTATTTCTAAATTGTGAGTTCAGAGACCCCAAACTCCATATCTCTCCCAATGGGAAACTGCATTTAAAAGCTATTTAAAGGCAGTCCCCGTGTTAAACTATGGGAGAGATAGCCTGCTGTGCCATAGTGAAAACCAAATTTGGCAGTATTTAACTATAAGGATATGTAAAACACACCAGTACATGTCCTACCTTTAAATACACTACACCCTGCTCATGGGGCTACCTAGGGCCTAACTTAGGGGTGACTTACCTGTACAAAAAGGGAAGTCTTGGGCCTGGCAACTGGGTACACTTGCCACGTCGAATTGGCAGTTTAAAACTGCACACACATACGCTGCAGCAGCAGGTCTGAGACATGTTTACAGGGCTACTCATGTGGGTGGCACAATCAGTACTGCAGGACCACTAGTAGCATTTGATTTACAGGCCTTGGGAACTTCTAGTGTGCTTTACTAGGGACTTAGTCGTAAATCAAATTTGCCAATCAGGGATAACCAATCATAATCACAATTCACACAGGAAGCACTTGCACTTTAGCACTGGGGAGCAGTGGTAAAATGCCCAGAGTACCAAAAACCAGCAAAACATAGTCCAGCACTCAGTCAAAAACACAGGAAGCAGAGGCAAAAAGACAAGGAAAACCACACAAATGATGCCGCATCTAACACAATGCATATGTTTAATGTTTTAAGGTTTGTTCTTTAAGTTTTTAAAAACTGAAAAAAACCATCCTACAACTTGGTGTTGGCCTTGGTCAAGATCCGTGCCTTTAGTCTCGATGTGTCAATCATGACTTCTTAGGACCCCATTTGGTTCGCAGAAAAGTAGGAAACTATGTTGTTTTAATTTTACTCCTGCAAAAATGGTATCAGGCCTGACAATATCTGATACCTATGGACAGAAAAATGCGGGACACATGCACATACGTTGTGAGTATGTAAAGAGTTGTGGCACGGTCCACCATGGACTTACAGGAGTTCATGTAGGAAATGTTTCATACATCTCTAAGTGAACTGTACTCCCTCCAATGTTACATATGATACCTAGCACATGTTGCTTCTGTGTAGCAATGTGTCCAGATGTGTGTCCTTGCCATATCAGGCACACAATTTTGTCACAATACTTGTAAGTTGCAGATATTGCTCATCTCACTTTGGCTCCTGCCAATGGAATCAAGGGCATTGCAGGATGCAGAAGGGACACTGATGATCATTTCAACATGAGGTGTGTACCATACCATTGTCACAAAACAGCATTGTTCCTAGGCATACTCAATGCTGTCATGGTTATGTTCAAAGATGGTGCACTTATATTGCACAACATTTGCTTTGCATTGGTACTTTGAGCATAGAATATATAGCAGATGATATTAGGCAGATGTATGATCACTTTGACTTTCGAGATAGGTTTTGGATATGGATCGTACAACAAAGATTTGATTAACGTATCATGGTTGATGTACATTAATGATCTACAAGGCCTATCGCAAAATGTCCAAAACATATGAAAAGACATCCATGAAATGGGGAGCATTCCCACAGGGAGCACCAACTCTGGACAGGCCTACAATAAGCGAGGCTCGAGGAGAAGACAAGGGTAGGTCTGCAGGTGCGGGACCATTCACCTCTATAGGAAGCCACACAGGACCAAATGTCTCTCCCAAACTCCACCACAAGGACTCATTGCAAAACTTGAGCAGGACATGCTTAAGGAGATCTCAGACCTCAAATTTCATGTAGCAGGCCTGGAGAACAAAATACTCATTATGCTCATTCTGCTAAATGAGATCAAGCAGGCAGTACAGAGACCCTAGGAGATAAGATGAGCCACAGGGACCCTCTCTTCCCTTCCCCTTGTACATAGTTGTTTTTGGTGTAGGACTTTTTATATAGCTTGTTTTCAGTTAGTGTAGTATAGGATAGGTTTTGTAGTTTGTAGTTTTTAGTAGGGGCGGTGCATTTTTAGGAGTTTGGTTTTATTAGGATTTGTACTGGGTTGGGTGGATGGTTGATAAAAAACTATAAAATGTCCCAAAAAAAAACAAAAACGATATCTTTGTTTATGCCTAAATGAGTAGTTAGTTGATGTACAGATGTAGTTTCTGTTGTCTTTGTCTGAAGATGTGTTTTAAGGGGGATGAGGGGTTGATGTTTATCACGTGCCATGGTAGGTTAAGTTAAGGTACTTATAGTTACTATTCAGTCTAAGGTAGTGGGTTAGGTTAGGATATTTAGGTTTTGTAGGTTAGGTAGTATTAGTTACAGATATTTAAGGTTTCATTACATTTTGCTGTGGGCTACATCAAGTCTCAATCATGATTTACTGTGTAGGTGTTACCATGTCTGCTGCAGTAATATTAGGTATATGCCTTTGTCTTTCCTAGCAATGTTTGGCAACGTGTGATTTCCCTAAGGACAGGCGCATATCAGATTAGCCATGGAATAACATGAGCAATCTACAAACATCACTGAGCAGTGTACGTAGCAATCTTGATGTAAATGCATACACAGCCCAACACAGGTATTCATATACAGTGGAACATGCATTGGTGGGATGTTGAAGTTACTGCACTCACCCTAATTGAAGGATTTTTGACTCACACACCAATGCCTGCCCCTTACACACTCACACTTGCATCATTTGCTTGTCACAGCAATGTTGTTTGGTTGGTACTATCCATGCTTAGACCAACCACTTGTGGTATGACTAAAATCAGCTCAACAATGACTGCATGACACCTGTTACACTTCATGCTTTAGAGCTTCAGCAACTGCTTGCTAGTCAACGTACAGAACATGTTAATCAAATTTGTTTCACTTTGTCTCTGTGGCTTTGTCACTGGCTCCAATGACTGGTCCACACATGACTTTTTGGCAGTAGTCAGTGTATTTGCTTAACACAATGCAACATGTTCAAATTAGTCCTGTTCCTCAGACAGACACAAAGGTTGTACTTAGTTTCTAACATGTAATTATTTACATGTGCAACATTATATGATGTTCAGAGGAACAAATCATATGACAACAACCCCAACAGATGTTTTGAATCAGGGGATATTCAGATAGAGTCTATGGGACCATGGGACATGTTTAGGAGAGGTATGCTTCAGTGAAGAGGAGGACCCTATTGCCATTAGGGTATATTATCCACAATAACAGTCCACAAATGTGGTCAAGAGAGGGAGAATGAAATAAAGTACAGTGTCAGTTGATTTGACACTGTCATATTCTTAAGCACAGCGCAAAGGAGAAAGTGGGTATGAGCCACAGATAAATGCTACCGGGCACTTTTACAGGTGAAAGATGTGCAGCCCACATCTTCCTCCTCTGATGTATGCGGTGCCCCCGTGAGAGGGGTGTTGTAGGTGTTGGAGTAGAGAGAAGCACACACATCAGGGGATAAAGGTGTGGGTCCTGTGTCCATGGCAACTTTCATCTGTGGCAAGACATAAGGCAGCAGAGCAGCAAGGAGGATCTGCTGGTGTTGCAACACAGCATCAACATCACTGTGGTAGGTACTCATGGTGTCAATGAGGGTGGCCTATTTCCGCTCCATGGACTTCAAGATGTTTCTGATTCCCCCCAGCTGGTTGGCACCCTCACTGGTGCCACTTTGGCAGGGCATTTGCTCATGCCTCTGCCTCATGACACCAGCGATGTCAGCCAGGGACTGCTGGAGGCCACAGAGGGGAGAGTAGGTTTTCCTTATGGCGGAGGAGTTGTCCTTATTTGGACTGAGGCATCTAGGGACTGTCTCTAGGGTACCCACCATGGACTCCATCCTCACCAACACCTGATCTGCCAGGTCCCAGTGAACTCCTACCAAAGTCTGTTGAAATTTTAGTTGTGGGTCCTGGGAGTTCGGAGCTCTGGGTGGGCTGGCACGTAGTGTACGATGGATGTAAGGCGGATCATCTGGAGACCCTCCAATGCTGTCATGCCTCCCAGCCTCTGGAGATGGTGTCTGGATGGCGCCCAGGATTTGCTAGAGTGTGTCTTCGTGGATGGTTCGCTGCTTGTCATCCACATCATCAGTAAAGTCCACAACAGTCTGCTGGGCAGGAGGTATGGGATCATCCTCTGCAATGAGATAGAGAAATGTTAATGGTGATATCTGTTAGATGTTAACATGAGCAATCAGGTTGACATTCAAGTTTTTAGATGGACACCTGCTTAGCATGGCTATTGATACAAACTTTCATTGTATTTCCATTACAGATGACAGTTTCTCTGCATTGTTCTCACATGCACTGTGTGCCTACTCTGAGCAGATGGGTCCTGTCCTACTGGGTAGATGACGATCACTGTCAATCCCAACATTTCATGGTGATCAGAGTTGTTTATCTGCAGAGTGTCACATGTCATTTGCCTCAGGTCCACACCATTGTAAGTGTACATGCCTCCTTTGATAACCCACATTTGAGTCCTGGGACAGAAGTTAGTGCCACACAGTGATGATACTGAGATCATACATTCATTCTCACATGCCTACAACACATGGATTATGAGTGACCATATCCAATGGTGCTACATGGCGCTTTGTTATTGAAAGCTGTGGGTCAGGCATTGCCCCACATTTCAGTCATGCTGGTAATAGTGCCAGGTACCTACATAGGACTCCCACATCACTAGGCCGACCCACTTCAGCCTGGGAGCTTCATTAACTCCATTCATTTGTGGTGGCTAAGTAGTTCTTAGTATCCCTTGTCAGGTCCCTGTTGGACATCCTCCAACTTATACATGTGACACCGTGAGACAATGTTGCATCAGGCTTCCTCCTGGGACAGGCTACATCCCCCCCAGGCCCACATGACATGTAGGTTGTCATACCCAAATGACCTGTTCTGCCATCCCTCCTCAGTTATGATACAAGTGTGGTACAGTCAGACCCAGCAGTGTATGTGTATTTTTGAGGCTACATTGCAGTTCACATGTCCATTCTTAACTCCCTAGTATGCACAGTTTCCCCATTTAGACCAAATTTCAGTTTTACATGCACGGTAGGCACCTAGAATGTACAGCAGTAGCAGTGGCCCACAAGGCCCACCCATTATCATTACTCTGTACAAACCTGGTCCTCTGGTGTTCATCTCTTGCATTACACCACCCTGTCTGATTTATTAGAGGAGAAGAGTTCATGTGGTCCCTTCCATGGCAGCTGACACCTGTGCGCTCTCACCCTTCATGCTAGGTCAGCTGGGGCAATGTAGCTTCATGCAGGGTACCATAGGCATTTCTTTTGCCATGTCCCTATGTGTAAATACTTCCCATAGCCCATAACTGACCCCCCTCTCAGATGGGTTGTTTCTCCTGTGACATGACCATTCTATTCCAAACATTTACAATCTAGATTGGTGGGCATGGGCCCAAGTGAGGCCAAGTAGCTACATGGTGCCAGACTGCCTGCATTGTCACAGTCAGGTTGTGCAGGGTAGTAGTGTGCATGCTTGATGTATTATTCCAGTCCATATTTTCTACTTTGTATTCTAGGAGTTGCAGTTGTGGTGAGTGATGTTATACATTCCCCTGCAAGTGCCAGAACACAACTGATGCTGCACTTCACACACTGAAGGGAGTAAGGTGACGGAGCTAGACTGAGCTGTGCAAGTTGGGACTTGTCAATGCGAATTAAATTTATTTGATGTTAAACCTTAGATGCATACTAGCATTTGGCCTTCAGACAGTGAGTTGGAGTGCTGAGACATAGCTGCCTCTACCTTACGAAATTACATTGCCCCTTGCTGCAACTTACCATGTGGTTCTTGTTGTTCTTTATAGAATGCAGTGTCCTGTCCCGGGACTGTTGTCACCAAGTCATCAGGTATGACGGCTGACAACATCTCCTCCAAATCATCTAGCTGCTCCTGGGTAGCCAGACTTTCACCTCCGGTCTACAATGTGGCCTTGCAGTTGCTGGCCAGTTTCTCTTTTGCGCTGCTCTTGCAATCATGCCAGCACTTCTTATAATTGATGAGTGTGCTCTTGACTTCTGCCACACTGCTGACCTTGTCTACAATGGACTGCTATATGGCCTTTTTCCTCCTTAATGGCAATTTTATGTTAAGGAATAGCTGGTGTTGGTGCTCTGACACCTCAGTGATCAGGATGTTATTCTCCTCCTCACTAAATGTGCACTTCTCATTCCTCTTCTCCTTCCCCTGGAAGTCTGTCTGGACATCCTGGTTGGTAGTAGGGTTGCTGAGGTTATCCTGGGGTCCGTGGTCTCCTCTGTCCTCAATATGTGCTTCTGGAGGAGAAAGAAAACCAAACAGAAGAAAATAAATCAGTGCAGACACAAAGGCAGTCGAAGGGGGTGAAAAATGTGATTTTAGCCATGATAGTGATGGAGATATGCTTTGAGAGAGACCAGAGACAGGTGACAAGGAGATAGGGAAAGAAAAATCTGAACAAAAGGAATAACAAGTCAAATAGGAGTTTGGTGAAATGCACAAAAAAAAAAGATGAGAAAAGTCGTAGAAGTGAAAGTTTGGAATGGGAAGAGTGCAACAGGTGAAGATAGAGACAAGAAAGAAACTGTAACATGGAGCTAAGAGAAACTAACAAACTGAGGTGATGGAATTTTGGCATTGCAGTGACACCATTAGAGAATATGGTGGCCATTGTAGCTATTATTGTGGCCCAGCATGGAGTGATCCATCATGGCATATTATGGGTGTTCTAGTAATTAAGAGGAGCCTTCTTTTAACATAGTGGCATTCTAAACATTATGGTATCCGAGCATGAGAGGGTTATCCATGGAATATTGGCCCAGATTTATACTTTTTGACGCAAAACTGCGCTAACGCTAGTGCAATTTTTTAACACCACCCAGGCATCATATTTGTACTATGATGCTGAGTTGCGCTAAAAATAGGTTAGAGTCCATTTTTGGTACGTTGACCATTGTGCTTTGTAAGGCAAAATGACGTTAATGCCAGAAAAATGACTCTGACCCATTTTAGGAAGCGTTAACATGTTGCAAAAAATAGAATGCAGCATTTTTACCTGCATTAGCGTCAAATACAGACGCTAACTGAGAAAACAGTGCAAAGGAGAGGCAAAATGGACCCATAAAGCCAGGAGAAACACCAGGGGGACCCCAGTCAACCAGAAACAAACCAAGAGGGCACAGACAAGATCCAAGGCAGGGAGGAGAAAAAGAAAAAGTGTTGTTTCAGTGCAGAGGAGCATGAGATACTAGTAAGAGTGGTGACGGAGAATCAACATCAACTCTTCGTCACCTCTAAATTGCAAATTGGCAGAAGAGAGGCAATTTGGCAGCAGATAGTAGACAAGATTAACAGTGTGGCAGAAGTCAGGAGAATGGTAACAGAGTGCAAGAAACCCAGGCATGATTGTAAGCGAAGGACAATGGAAAAAATGGCAAGGAACAGGAAGGCAGCATTGCAAACTGGAGGTTTGATTCTAGCACCACAAGAGGACTTGGACGAGATGGAGGAGATGGTTGCAGCGTTCATCCCAGAGGAACTGGTCACTGGAATCGCAGGACAGTGCAGATTACCAGGAAACACTGCAAATGCAGGGTATGTTACATGGGGAAATTAATGTCAAATTGTCACATGTTAGAAGGGGGAAGCATATAGGACTCACACAATGCATTTCAAAGGAGCGCGGAGAGACACATTGCACATTTAGCAAGTTGCACCATGCTGACATAAGCTACACATGTGCTCATGCCTTGGTAGTGCTGTGCACCATAACACATACACAACCTGGACATATGTCAATCACCAGGCCTAAGTACCTACATGTACATTTGCAGCACATGTGATGGATGGCATGTCTTCACAACATCCCTTGCAAAGAATCATATTAACCCTACCAACATGACCAAGACTTCAGAGACTACATAGTCATTCAATGCCATACCTGGTGTCACCTCATGGTTGTATCCCTTGCAGTAACACCTTGCAACTGCTTTGCCTTCTTGCCCAAACACATGTGTGCTGCATCTCACAGCACACAATTAATTGCAACCGTCCCAGACATGTGCCGGTAGCACCACCACCCCGCACATTGACAACACATCCACATAAGACAGCCACCACTCCATTATTGAGTGAGGATGCCCCCTGGGTGCAGGGAACAATAATCAGAGCAGGCACTGGGGGAATAGCAGGGTGGTCTTGTATCACTAGAAACATACCACCACCCACACCAACTAAACTGGTGTAGTGTGGAACCAAACATCCTGATGCTGAGCAGAAATGTGCCACTACAGAAAATATGTACCACAGATAGAAAACTGTAGTTCACAACAGTTACAGGCTGAGCCCATAACTACTCTGACAGAGCCATGTAAGACACAAAGGAATGGGGAAATAAATACACACATACAACACATGGGTATGACTGTGGACATAATGGTGTATAATTCCACAATGACAGGTGGGGGATGGTGCATGACTAAGGGGGTCATTCTGACCCTGGCGGCCGGTGACCGCCAGGGTCACCGACCACGGGAGCACCGCCAACAGGCTGGCGGTGCTCCCGAGGGCATTCTGACCGCGGCGGTTCAGCCGCGGCCAGAAAGGGTAAACCGGCGGTCTCCCGCCGGTTTACCACTGCCCTTGTGAATCCTCCATGGCTGCGGAGCGCGCTCCGCAGCCATGGGGATTCTGACACCCCCTACCGCCATCCTGTTCCTGGCGGGTCTCCCGCCAGGAACAGGATGGCGGTAGGGGGTGCCGCGGGGCCCCTGGGGGCCCCTGCAGTGCCCATGGCATGGGCACTGCAGGGGCCCCCGTAAGAGGGCCCCGCAAAGTATTTCAGTGTCTGCTAAGCAGACACTGAAATACGCGACGGGTGCAACTGCACCCGTCACACCCCTGCAACTACGCCGGCTCAATTCTGAGCCGGCGTCCTCGTTGCAGGGGCATTTCCTCTGGGGCGGCGGGCGCTCTTTTGGAGAGCGCCCGCCGGCCCAGAGGAAATGTCTGAATGGCCGCCGCGGTCTTTTAACCGCGGTGCGGTCATTCAGCGGCGGTACTTTGGCGGACGGCCTCCGCCGTCCGCCAAGGTCAAAATGACCCCCTAAGTCTGGTGTTGATAAGACTGCCAGTACAGTGTACCCTTTGCGGTTGGTATGATTAGTCACACGTTGGGCCGCAGGGTGGAAATTTTTCTGCCCATGGTAGCTCTGTGGGGCACTTAGCACAACATTGTTGATGGTTCAAATTGAGTCAGTGCCAGTCTTGGGGTGCTTTTGGTGTGACAGGACATGCTGCACTTAGCTCTGCAAATCAGGCAATGGAAAGGGCAAAGAGGCATGCCAGGTCCATGGGCTTTGCAGGGGCACCCAAGGGCACACCACACCACACTACCACCAACCTATTCATGGGGGTTTCACCGCCATGCAAAGGCTGGTGGAAATGGGGGAACAGACCTGGAGTGTAGCGGTGAATGTAATACTGGTCTGGTGTCACAAGATAGGGGCCATTGCCTGTCTTTTGAGATGCTGGAAACCTGCCAGTGATAGGCCATTGGCCCATGGGGCATTCCCCATTGAAAACAGTTGCCACTACCACCTGCGCTGTTGAGGGTGGTCATATAGACAATGGCAGTCAGGTGGTCATAGGACCTCCGCACTTGAAGTGAGGGACCAGTATGAATACCTGCAGAATTACCATCAAACTAGCTTGAGGCCCTGACCTAAGTTCAACTTCAGTTAACTGGTCATGTCCATAAACTCATTTTCCATCGGGCACTGTCACATACATAATGATGTAAACAGCAGAAATATTATACCCATTCTGGCCATACCTGGGTCTACCCCTGTGCCTGTGTCAAATTAGCTGCACTACCACCATGCTGCATCACATGGCTCATTGTGCAAGGATGACTGTATTGAGGGGGAGATAATAGGTGTGTAGGAAGGTACACTTACCTGCACAGACAGAAGATGAAATTTAACTGTGCTAGGTCCATGCGTGCTCTGCAATGCAGCACACATACACATACATCAACATGAGGAGCTTTCAATGGTCGCAAGAGCATAGTGTCCTGGCAGTGTCAACCCTGGGGTGATGCAAGGTTAGAGTATCGCACAGATGTAAGTGAAACATGTAAGACTAGGACAGCGGCATAGTGACGTGTGGTGTTGTGACTTGAGCACCTCAACACCCATTGCCAGGCCTCACCGTGCAAATGGATGCGTAGGGAGGGTTGAGAATGATAAGATGGTGTCAAGCCACAGAAAGGATATAGGTCACATTTAGTAGATATGACGCAGCAAATTTCCCCACCTGAGCTTCCCCTCATGTGACACTCAGGTGGGGCAAAGGGATGATAGACTGCAGCCATGAAGTACAGGAATAATCTTTGGGAACTAAGCAACAATAAGCTACCAATAGCAAGTCAGTGACGTGACATATCAATTTCCACAACACAGAAAGATTGATTTTGAACAATCTCATTGCACAGGATGATGGCTCACCTGCTGATCTGACTGTCCTGGAGTACCCCAATGACCTTGATGACCATCTGACAATCATCAGCCCAGAGACCCACCAAGAAGTCCTCGTATCCCTCCAGACACCACCTCCAGTCACAAGGAGGAGTAATAACGTAACAGCCATCCCAGATGCCCCATCCAACACCTCAATAGTGCAACCTGCCAGCACTGGCACAGCTGAGGACTCTGTGGACCCAGGGACGAGCTTTGCGAGGACAGTGGTAGGAGTCCAGTGGGAGCTGGCCAAGGAGGTGCGGGTGGGATGCAGACTATGGCAGCCAGCTTAGAAGGTATGTGCATGTGCCTCATTACAGCCACTGAACAGACTGCAGCCAAACGCGGTACACACTCCCCAATGCATGGAGTCCAGCAGTGTCTGAGGGACATAGCTGCTGCCATGAGGGAGAGGCCACAACAACTGCCTTCCCAAACTGGCAGCAGGGTGCTTGAGAACAAGATAGACTTCATGCACTGTGAACTGGCCTCCCTCAGCGCAGACATGGCTGCCTACCACAGGGATGTTGCTGCTATTCTCAAATATCATCAGTTCCTCCTTGCTGCAGTGATGCCATATGTTGTTTCACAGATGGGAGCTGCCTGGAATTCCACATCTCCAACCACTGAAGTATGTGTGGCCCCCTCTACCTCCACACCACCACCATCAAGGGCTGAGTAGATACCACACACATCAGAGGATAAAGATGTGGAACAGATCATCTTCATCCGTAAGAGTTCCAGGTGGCACCAGCCTCATGGCTAGTGTTTTCCTTTGTCCTGTGCTTGAGATCATGCCAGTGTTAGCACAGTTGGATATGTGCACTCTTCAAATACACAATGTTGACCTGTCTACTGTGGACTGTTCTCGTCTCTCACATACAAATTGGCAAATCATGTTCCTCCACATTTAACAACACTTCACCCAACTATGTCCCATTGACATGTCCCTCAACCCTGGACTTGTGTTGTGTCACAATTGTATGGATTTCACTAATGGGGTCACATGCCTGGCCATTGTAAATATTGCACTAAGACACTTGTATATCAACACCTCCTACACAACCAGCATGTCTTTGTGTATTGTGACAAATTTACTACGCTTAGGAATTGTGATGTGTGAAACCATATGTAGGAAAGTACCATCTTTCTTAGCAGGTTACCCCCATTTTTACCTGTATGTCAGTATGTTTTTGCCTGTCTCACTGGGATCCTGCTGGTCAGGACCCCAGTGCTCATAGTTTGTGGCCTAATGTGTGTGCTGTCAGTAGTGCTTACCTGTGTCACTGAGGCTCTGCTAACCAGAACCTCAGTGCTTATGCTCTTTCTGCTTTTAAGTGTGTCACTATAGGCTAGTGACTTAATTTACCAATTTCAATTGGTACACTGAACTTCCCCTTTTAAGTCCCTAGTACATGGTACCTAGGTACCCTTGGCACTGGGGTTCCAGGAGATCCTTATGGGCTGCAGCATTTATTTTGCCACCCACAAGGAGCTCAGACAAACCCTTTCACAGGACTGCCACTGCAGCCTGCGTGAAATAGTGCAAGCCACTATATCACAGCTATTTTCACTGCACTTAAGTAACTTATAAGTCACCTATATGTCTAACCTTCATTTACTGAAGTCTAGGTGCAAAGTTACTAAGTATGAGGGCGCCCTTGCACTAGCAAAGGTGCCCCATGCAGTCCAGGGCCAATTCCCCGGACTTTGTGAGTGCAGGGACGATATTACACACATGCACTACATATAGGTCAATACCATTCCAAATCTGGTATTGGGGAGCCAATTCCATGCATCCTGGGGGCTCCACCGTGGACCCCCAGTACTGCCAGACCAGCTCTCTGAGGCTTGCACTGCAGCTACAGCTACTGTACCCTCAGAGACAGGGTTCTGCCCTCCTGGGGTCTGAGCAGTTCAGTCCCAGGAAGGCAGAACAAAGCATTTCCTTTGGGTGGAGGGTGTTACACCCTCTCCCTTTGGAAATAGGTGCTACAGGCCTGGGAGGGGTAGCCTCCCAGTGCCCCTGGAAATGCTTTGAAAGGCACAGATGGTGCCCTCCTTGCATAAGCCAGTCTACACCGGTTCAGGGACATGAAACTGGACAAAGGAAAGGGGAGTGACAACTTCCCTGTCTATCACCACCCCAGGGGTGGTGCCCAGACCTCCTCCAGTGTGTCCCAGACTTCAGCCATCTTGTTTTCCAAGGTGTGGGGGCACTCTGGAGGCCTCTGAGTGGCCAGTGCCACCAGGTCATGTCAGAGACCCCTCCTGACCATACCTGATAAGGTAGCCAATCCCCTTCTCATGGCTACTTTGGGTCTCTCCTGTGGGTTTCTCTTCAGATTCTGCTTGCAAGTTTCCATCAGTAATACTCTGCAACTACTACTTCATCTTCTGACCTCATATCGACTGCAGACTGCTCCAGGAACCGCTGTAACTGCAAGAAAGTATCCAGAAGGGCTACTTCGACTTTGCCACTTCAGCCCCAGCCAGCAACTGCAACAGTTTCCATTGTGTGCATGCTCTGGGGACTCCCTGTCTTTACCCTGCACCAGAAGGACCAAATTAATCTCCCGTGGATCGAAAGAGTCACTTCCCTGCTCGAGCAGGCACCTTCTAAGAACACAGGTGGTGGACCCCTTTGACACAGACTGTCCTGAGGTCCTGCTGTCCACATTTGGAGGCACTAAGAGCTTGCCTTCCCCGCTTACGACAGTACCCCTGTGCACCGCATCATCTTCACCTTCTGAGGCCTCTGTGCACTATTTGCAAGAATCCTTCATGCACAGCCTGGCCCAGGCCCCAGAACTCTATCCTGTGATGCTCAACTCTCTGAGTTGTTCTCCGGCGGCGTAGGACCTTCTTTTGTAGTGCTGAAACAACTGCAATGCGCACCTTCTTTGTTCCCATTACCTGGGACCTCCGTGGGTGCTGCCTGGTCATCTGTGGACTCTCTCCAGTGTTAAGAGTCCCCCTCTGCCTCCTCAGTCCGAGTTGAGGTCCCCAGGTCCCTCCTGGGTTCAAGCAGCGCCACTTTGACGCAATCCGAGACAATGCAGAAACCCACAGCCATCTTCCATGGTGCTTTTCTGCAGTCTTCTTCCAACCTGAGACGCCTCTTTTGCACCATATTCTAGGTTGCAAAGGCTCCTGTCCTTCCTTGAATCTTCTGCGACTTCTGGACTTGGTCTCCTCTCTTTACAGGTCTTCTGGTCCAGGAATCCACCATTTGTTGCTTGCAGGCTTGCTTGGTTCTTGCAATAACTCTAATCACAACTTGTAGTGTGTCCTAAGGAAACTTGCAGTGCTTTACTCCTACTTTCCTGGGCTCTGAGTTGGGGTATTTTACTCACCTTTGTGGTATTCCTACTCTCCCAGCAATTCTCTACACACTACACTTGTCTAGGGGGGAATTCGTTATTCGCATTCCACTTTCTTAGTATATGGTTTATATTGCCCCTAGAGCTATTTTCTCCTATTGCATTCTATAGCATTTCCTGTTGTTTGCACTATCCTATGTCTAATTACTTACCTTATTTTGGTGTTTAGTGTATATATTGTGTATAATACTTACCTCCAGAAGGAGTATTGCCTCTAAGATATTTTTGGCCTTGTGTCACTAAAATAACCTACTTTTATTTTTGGCAACACTGAGTACTAGTATAAGTACTGTGTAACTATAGTGGTATTGCAGGAGCTTTGCATGTCTCCTAGTTCAGCCTAAGCTGCTCTGCTACAGCTACCTCTATCAGCCTACACTGCTACATTTCACTAATAAGGGATAACTGGACCTGGAATAAGGTGTAAGTACCCAAGGTACCCAACACAAACCAGGCCAGCCTTCTACACCATGGTGGTCATTCTGACCTCGGCGGTAAAAGGCGCCTACCGCCGGTCAGAAATCCTCCATAATCCCGCCGCGGTCGCGGAAACCCGCCACGGTCATTCTGACCCGCAGAAGGCAAACCTCCGAAAATCCGACAGCCACAACAGACCGCCAGACCAGCGGTCGGCGGAAAAGTGGAGGTGACAAAACCTCCACCGTCACGCCAACAGAAATACGCCCATGCCATTACGACCCACGAATCCACGCGGCGGTCTTTCAAACGCGGTATTCCATTGGCGGGACACACCGCCGCGGTCAGAATACACACAAACGGACAAAACTCAGCCACATTGGCCGATTTGAATACCACACACCTGATACACATACACACACCACTCCCACACACACAATACAATATAAAACACACACCCACATCACCCACAAACCCCTACGACAGAAAATTCTGAAAGAAGGCCAGAGCGAGACACCACCATCCACAAACTAGCAGCCCCAGCCACTCAACACCATCACCCACACACTATCCACACACAAAACAACACACACCACCACACTCAACACACTTAACTACACATACTCCACCCCACACATCATACACACAACCCCATGGCACCCCAAAGACACCCCCGCTTCACAGACAAAGAACTCAGGGTCATGGTGGAGGAAATCGTTCGGGTAGAGCCCCAGCTGTTCGGCACACAGGTCCAATACACCAGCATTGCCCGGAGGACGGAGCTATGGCAGAGGATTGTCGACAGGGTCAACGCTGTGGGACAGCACCCCAGAAATCGGGAAGACATCAGGAAGCGATGGAACGACCTACGGGGGAAGGTGCGTTCCATGGTATCTAGGCACAACATCGCCGTGCAGAAGACTGGCGGAGGACCCCCACCTCAACCCCCACAATTTACAACATGGGAGGAGGAAGTCTTGAACATCCTGCATCCTGACGGCCTCGCAGGAGTCGGCGGAGGAATGGATACTGGTAAGTTGAAGCTTCACTACTGCTTCCCCCCCACCTGCATGCCAAATCATACCCCAACCCTCACCCCCATCCTCGAACCCCACCCTCACCCCCACCACCATCCTCACCCCCACCCTCACCCCCACCACCATCCTCACCCCCACCACCATCCTCACCCCCACCCCCAGCACACCTATTCCCTGCCAATGTCTCACCATCACAACCCACACATCCCAAAACCTAGGCCTGCATGCGTCCACTAAGCATGGACACCCATCACCAAAGCATGCCCAATGCATATACACATCCCCCCCCACAAGCCACCCTCACCAAAGCCCCCACACACGAATGCCAGCACTTGGGGACACGGGAACCCACAGATACACCCATATGCCACACATTGAAACTATAACCATACCTCTATACCCCTGCAGGACCCGACCGTCAACACACCGCCGCGGAGGGCCCAGAATTCTCCACACCCCCCACCCAAGAGGCCGTCAGCGATGACAGCAGCTCTGTCGACCTGGACACCGATGACCAGCCCGGACCATCGGGGACCTCTGGACAGTCGGTTCCCCTCACACAGGCCCAGGCCACTACAGACCCAAACCCCTCTGGGAACACCAGCACAGCTCCCACCCAGCGGGCCCATGCCTCTGTCTCCAGGGCGCGTCAATCTGCGGTGTGTCTACCACTACAGGGCACCCAGGATAACCCACCACCCCAACAACAACAGGGACCTGGGGGCAGTGGTAGTGGGCACACCGGCCAGGGGGCAGAGGCCCAGGGAAACAGGGCAACTCGGAGGGCAGCTGTGCGACAGGGGGGGGACGGGCCCAGGGAACCCACTCTCCACGAGGCCCTCACCACCATCATGGGAGCATACAACCGCTCCCAGGAGACGATGGCGACGGTACTGGCCCGGTTCCAGGAGATCCAGGTACTGCAGGAGGAACACTATCGGGGGTACAGGGAGGACATCAGAGCCCTCACCTCCACCCTGGTTACCATGGTAGGGCTGCTGCAGGACCTCGTCAACACCAGGACGGACACTCAACAACACCCAAGGGCCCCTGCCACTAGCCTGGACCAAGAACAGCCAACCACCTCCGCCGGCGCTAGTGGACAGGAGGCCCCCGCACAGCAGCAGCCCACCAGACCCCCACCTCCTGCAGGAGAAGAACCACCCCGCAAGAGGGCCCTGAGATCTCGCAAGAAGACAGAGTAGGATGTCAAGACCCCCGCCAGCAAAGGATACCACCTGATGTCATCCCACTGTCCCACATTGTCACCCTGTCCATCCTTGAACTGCCCATGCTCCATCTCTCCACAGGCCTCTGGACAATGCACCTGTGTGACTGTTACTCTGGACTCTGCCATGGACATTCCTTCACCATAGCCCCCACCCACTTGAAACCACCAATCCCATTTTGAGCACTTAAATAAACACCTATTTTGCACAAAACTATCTGGAGTCTGGCTGTGATTTCAAAATATTGTAATTGACATGACAGTGCAAATATGTCCTTGTACATAGTGAAGTCAACAAACAGCTGCCACAAAGCTGTAGTCCATGGGGAAACGAAGCACAGGACTCGTAGTGGGGACCCCAGATCTGAAATAGGGAGGGAAAAGCCACAACTCAGTCATCATACACTGGGGCAAATAGACAGGCAGCAGAGATGCAGGAGAGTAGTTCACATTTACTAAATTATCTTTGAATTGTTACCTGTGTCCTATTGGAAGTACTGTTCAATGATTCTGTCCCTGTTGTCTGTTTCAGCCCCGTCGTCTTCCTCCTCGTCACTCTCCTCAGGTTCCACCGCTGCCACAACACCACCGTCTCGACCATCCTCCTGCAGGAAAGGCACCTGGCGGCGCAAAGCCAGGTTGTGAAGCATGCAGCAGGCCACGATGATGTGACACACCTTCTTTGGTGAGTACATTAGGGATCCACCTGTCATATGCAGGCACCTAAACCTGGCCTTTAGGAGGCCAAAGGTGCGTTCGATCACCCTCCTAGTACGCCCATGGGCCTCATTGTACCGTTCCTCTGCCCTGGTCCGGGGATTCCTTACTGGGGTCAGTAGCCACGACAGGTTGGGGTACCCAGAGTCCCCCAATAGCCATACACGGTGTCTCTCTAGCTGTTCCATCACGTAAGGGATGCTGCTATTCCTCAGGATGTAGGCGTCATGCACTGACCCTGGGAATTTGGCATTTACATGCGAGATGTACTGGTCAGCCAAACACACCACCTGGATGTTCATTGAATGGTAACTTTTTCTGTTCCTGAACACCTGCTCCCTGTCTCTTGGGGGAACCAAAGCCACATGGGTCCCATCAATGGCACCAATGACGTTGGGAATATGTCCAAGGGTGTAGAAATCACCCTTCACTGCAGCCAATTCGCCCACCTCAGGGAAAATGATGTAGCTCCTCACGTATTTCATCAGGGCAGACAACACTCTGGATAACACCTTCGAAAACATGGGCTGAGACATCCCAGAAGCAATTCCCACTGTTGTCTGAAATGAACCACTTGCCAAGAAATGGAGTACTGACAGGACCTGCACCAGAGGGGGAATCCCTGTGGGTTGGCGGATGGGGGACATCAGGTCGGGCTCCAGCTGGGCACACAGTTCATGTATAGTGGCACGGTTAAGACGGTAGGTCAGGATAATGTGGCGTTCTTCCATTGTCGACAGGTCCACCAGCGGTCGGTACACGGGAGGATTCATCCGTCTCCTCGCCAAACCCAGCGGACGGTGCCTAGGAAGGACAACATGGAGCACACAGTCAAGCAACCCACATGTACGTACTCACAGCTAGCACAGTAAACGATTCTCTATGCAGTGAATGGCGTGTCTGAGTGGCTATGCAAGACCTAGGCCTGTGTGACGCAGTTGAAATTGAGCCATGTGGACCCTCGAAATGGCGGCTGCATGACCTGTGAAGTGTGACAATGGGATGTGAGGTCAATGCGCTGGCGTGGCACACCGCGGCGGGCGGCGGGCGAAGACCGCGGCGCGAAGCCGCATTGGTTAACATTGAAGCCTATGGGTTTCAGGAGCCAATGGCGAAGGGCGCCGGCGGTGGCGGTACGCACCGCCGCGGTACGCACCGCCGCGGACGTGACCGCCATTTTCTATCTACTTATCCACTTGCGACTTGAACTTTCACAGGAGAGGACCTATACTGCAAGTGTTGCTGTGACCTCGGTCTGGAAGGGACAATGGCTGCTGCGCCTGGGGAAAGGGCCCCTGCCTTCACTGGAGAGGAGTTGGAGAAACTTGTGGATGGGGTCCTCCCCCAGTATGCGCTACTCTACGGTCCTCCAGACCAACAAGTGAGTTTAATTCAATCTGGATTTGGGGCCACTGGCTGGCTTGGGGGCCTGGCGGGGGGCCTGGCGGGGATGGGGGGCGTTGGGCCTGGCTTGGGGGCCTGGCGGGGGGCCTGGCGGGGATGGGGGGGCATGTTGGGGCTGGCGGGGGGCCTGGCGGGGATGGGGGGGCATGTTGGGGCTGGCGGGGATGGGGGGCATGTTGGGCCTGGTGGGGGGCATGGCGGGGGGCCTGGCGGGGATGGGGGGGCATGTTGGGGCTGGCGGGGGGCCTGGCGGGGATGGGGGGCATGTTGGGCCTGGTGGGGGGCATGGCGGGGGGCCTGGCGGGGATGGGGGGGCATGTTGGGGCTGGCGGGGGGCCTGGCGGGGATGGGGGGCATGTTGGGCCTGGTGGGGGGCATGGCGGGGGGCCTGGCGGGGATGGGGGGGCATGTTGGGGCTGGCGGGGGGCCTGGCGGGGATGGGGGGCATGTTGGGCCTGGTGGGGGGCATGGCGGGGGGCCTGGCGGGGATGGGGGGCATGTTGGGCCTGGTGGGGGGCATGGCGGGGGGCCTGGCGGGGATGGGGGGCATGTTGGGCCTGGTGGGGGGCATGGCGGGGGGCCTGGCAGGGGTGGGGGGGCATGTTGGGGCTGGCGGGGGGCCTGGCGGGGATGGGGGGCATGTTGGGCCTGGTGGGGGGCATGGCGGGGGGCCTGGCGGGGATGGGGGGGCATGTTGGGGCTGGCGGGGGGCCTGGCGGGGATGGGGGGCATGTTGGGCCTGGTGGGGGGCATGGCGGGGGGCCTGGCGGGGATGGGGGGCATGTTGGGGCTGGCGGGGGGCCTGGCGGGGATGGGGGGCATGTTGGGCCTGGTGGGGGGCATGGCGGGGGGCCTGGCGGGGATGGGGGGGCATGTTGGGGCTGGCGGGGGGCCTGGCGGGGATGGGGGGCATGTTGGGCCTGGTGGGGGGCATGGCGGGGGGCCTGGCGGGGATGGGGGGCGTTGGGCCACTGGCAACGAAAATGCAGACAAACTTGAACGTGGTATTTCTCCCTCCCTGTACGTGTCACATAGGTCCGCGCCCATGAGAAGATCGGGATTTGGCGTGCCATCGCCAAGGAAGTCCGGACCCTGGGGGTCCACCATCGACGGGGCACCCACTGCCGCAAGAGGTGGGAGGACATCCGCCGCGGGACCAAGAAGACCGCCAAGTCTCTGCTGGGGATGGCCTCCCAACGTAGGCGGGGTGCCTGCCGTCAACTGACCCCCCTGATGTTCCGGATCCTGGCGGTGGCCTACCCTGATTTGGATGGGCGCGTGAGGGCAGCACAGCAGACACAAGGGGGTGAGTACAAGCATTATCTACTCTGTTGTCGCGCAGTGGAGGTGTCTGGGTGGGGGAGGAGGGCTGTGGGTCCCCCTAGGCCAGGGCGATATCTGTAGGCTGGGCACCCCCGTAAGCCCCTGTGTCCCCAGCCACCACCCTCAGTAGTTTGTCAGTACAGCCATCCCTGGGCCGTGTCATCCATGGGTGCAGTTGTCAACTCTAGGCGTGTAGGGCATGTTCCACGGAATGCGTAGCGGACCCCAAGTGCGCAACTTAGTGCAGGGGGCATCTGTGTCTGTCATGTCTGCTAACTGTACCGGAGATCCATGTACTCAATATCCCTTTATTTCTCTCTCCCACCCCCCTTTTTGTTTGTCTTTCTGTGCTTGTGTGCATCAGCATCATCAGGCGGAGGAGAAGTGGCATCGGGGCAGGAGGGAGCTGCATCTCACATGGCCCAGGAGGGCCATGCCACAGAGTCAGACTGGACCAGTGAGACGGAGGGCGAGGGGAGCTCCACAACGGGGACGACTGGACCCTGCAGCGACACGGACACGTCCTCGGAAGGGAGCTCCCTTGCGGGGGTGGCACCATCCGTGCCCCCAGCCATTACAGGTACAGCCGCCACCCAGCGCACCATCTCCGCCCTCCCAGCAGCCCCTCAGCGTTCGCCCCGTGCCCGCTCTGCCAGGAAGCCGGGCATCTCCTTCGCCCCAGGCACCTCAGGCCCTGCCCCTGTTACCCCCGCTGCCCTCAGTGAGGAGGTCATTGACCTCCTCCGAACGCTCATTGTTGGGCAGACTACCCTTTTGAATGCCATCCAGGGGGTGGAGAGGGAGGTTCATCGCAGCAAATGCGTACCTGGAGGGCATTCATTCGGGTCAGGCTGCCCATCAGCGATCGTTCCAGGCTCTGGCCTCAGCACTGACGGCAGCCATTGTCCCTGTCTCCTGCCTCCCTCTACTAACTCCCTCCTCCCAGTCTCCTGTTCCTCTGCCTGTCCCACCCATACCATCAGACCAGCCTGCACACACCTCAACACCCAAGAGAAGCTCATCCAAACATAAGCACCACAGATCACGCAGACATTCACACACGCAACATTCCGATGCAGACATGCCAACAGTCACTACCACCTCTGTGACCCCCACCTCCTCGTCTCCCTCCTCCCTCCCTGTGACGTCTACACTCACACCTCCATTCACCTCACCATCAGCCAGTGTTTCCATCACCAGCACACCCTCCACTCCAGTCCGCACACGTGCAGTCACCACCCCCACTGCCATTTACACGTCCCCTGTGTCCTCTCCCACTGTGTCTGTCACCCCCTCTTCCACACCACACAAACGCAGCCACCCACCCACCCAACAGCCATCCACCTCACGACAGCCTATCCCTCCTGCACCTGCACCCAAAGACAGCAAACGTGACTCACCTACAACCACATCCTCTCCCTCCACTCCCATTCCCACTGTACCTACCACTCTCCATTGTCCCAAGAAACTCTTCCTCGCCACTGCTAACTTCTTTCCTGACCCTGAGCCCCCCCCTCCTTCTCGTCGGGGTAAGAAGAGCACCTCAGCCACCACCAGCCCTGCAGCCCCCTTGACAAGGGTGCAGGGGTATTGGAGCCCACCAGCCCGCATGTCTGGATCTTCGCCCAGCAGCAAGGGGACAGCCAGCCCACCCCCTGGGAAGAGGAGCAGAAGGCGGAAGGGGCGCCGCAGGAGCCCAGCTTCTACATCCCCCCCGGACACCACCCAGACACAGTCACCAGCCACAGCTCCAAAGGGAGGAAAGGGCCACAGACTCCCGACTAAGGAGGGCAAGGGCAGCAAGTCGGAGAGGTCAGGCTGCAGGCCTGCTGCCCAGGAGGAGCCCACCACCCCCATAGCCGCTGCCCAGGGAGGACCCAGCCCAGCTGGCCAGGAGGGCCCCACCACCCACAGCCCAGGTGGGCATTGAAGGAGCACCATCCCCGCTGCCCAGGAGGGCACCACCAGGCAATGAGCAGTTGGCCATAGACCGGCCGCCGTCTCAAGAACCGCTGAACTGAGCCCCGCCGTCTCAAGAACCGCTCCGCTGGGCCCCGCCGTCTCAAGCACCGCTGAACTGGGCCCCGCCGTCTCAAGCACCGCTGAACTGGGCCCCGCCGTCTCAAGCACCGCTCCGCTGGGCCCCGCCGTCTCAAGCACCGCTGAACTGGGCCCCGCCGTCTCAAGCACCGCTGAACTGGGCCCCGCCGTCTCAAGCACCGCTCCGCTGGGCCCCGCCGTCTCAAGCACCGCTGAACTGGGCCCCGCCGTCTCAAGCACCGCTGAACTGGGCCCCGCCGTCTCAAGCACCGCTCCGCTGGGCCCCGCCGTCTCAAGCACCGCTGAACCGGGCCCCGCCGTCTCAAGCACCGCTGAACTGGGCCCCGCCGTCTCAAGCACCGCTCCGCTGGGCCCCGCCGTCTCAAGAACCGCTCCGCTGGGCCCCGCCGTCTCAAGCACCGCTGAACTGGGCCCCGCCGTCTCAAGCACCGCTGAACTGGGCCCCGCCGTCTCAAGCACCGCTCCGCTGGGCCCCGCCGTCTCAAGCACCGCTGAACTGGGCCCCGCCGTCTCAAGCACCGCTGAACTGGGCCCCGCCGTCTCAAGCACCGCTCCGCTGGGCCCCGCCGTCTCAAGAACCGCTCCGCTGGGCCCCGCCGTCTCAAGCACCGCTGAACTGGGCCCCACCGTCTCAAGCACCGCTGAACTGGGCCCCGCCGTCTCAAGCACCGCTCCGCTGGGCCCCGCCGTCTCAAGCACCGCTGAACTGGGCCCCGCCGTCTCAAGCACCGCTGAACTGGGCCCCGCCGTCTCAAGCACCGCTCCGCTGGGCCCCGCCGTCTCAAGCACCGCTGAACTGGGCCCCGCCGTCTCAAGCACCGCTGAACTGGGCCCTTCAAGGCAAGACCCGCTGAACTGGGCCCTTCAAGGCAAGAAGCGCAGAACTGGGCCCTTCAAGGCAAGAAGCGCTGGCCCTTTGGCAGACGTGGCAGGGCAGGATCTGTCTCGGGCAGGGCTGCAGGATGTCCTCTGGCCAACATGCCTCCTCCAGTGGCAGTGGGGTCTGTTATGGACTGTTTGGACTGTGGCTTTGCTCTCCCCAGGATGGCCCAGTGGGCAGGCCACCCACTGTATGGACTGTATGGACTGTGGCTTTGCACTCCCCAGGATGGCCCAGTGGGCAGGCCACCCACTGTATGGACTGTATGGACTGTGGCTTTGCACTCCCCAGGATGGCCCAGTGGGCAGGCCACCCACTGTATGGACTGTATGGACTGTGGCTTTGCACTCCCCAGGATGGCCCAGTGGGCAGGCCACCCACTGTATGGACTGTATGGACTGTGGCTTTGCACTCCCCAGGATGGCCCAGTGGGCAGGCCACCCACTGTATGGACTGTATGGACTGTGGCTTTGCACTCCCCAGGATGGCCCAGTGGGCAGGCCACCCACTGTATGGACTGTATGGACTGTGGCTTTGCACTCCCCAGGATGGACCAGTGGTCATGGAGTCCCCTCGTGGATCTGGCGTCGTGTACTCAAGTGGCTGAGGTGCCCCCCCTTCCCTTCCCCCTGAGGTGCCTGTCCTATTTTCTTTCTGATGCCCCTGCAGTGTTCTCTCCGTGGAGTTCTTGTCGTGGGACTGGGCCTTGCCCCTTTGCACTGGACCCCTGTGGTCCACGGACAGTGGTTGGACTACATTTAGTAGCTGTATATATTTTGTACATAGTTTATTTATTTATTGGGATTACTGGTGTCCATATTTCAATATATCTGCCCGTTTATGATCTCTTCTTTTGGTCTTTGCATTATTTCGGAGGGGGGGGTTTGTGGGTTGTGACAGTGATCTGTGGGAATGCATTGATGTGTGTGTTGTAGTGGGTGTGGGTGGGTGGGTGTGTGCCGGTAATCTTTTCCCTCCCCTGTGTCGTAGGTGCAGTACTCACCGATGTCTTCCGCGCCGCCGGGCGTGCTCCTGGTACAGGAGCAGGTATAGGAGTGCGGGGATGACCTGCAACTCGGGTTCCATACTGCCGGAATCTCGCGTGGAGTGCGTAGAGGTGAGCGTTTTCCCGTTCGTAGTCTGTTTCCGCCGTGTTTTTATCGGCGGTGCTCCCGTCCCGGAAAAGGTGGCGGATTGGTGGGTCGTAATAGGGTGGGCGGTACATTGTCTGCCGCCTGGCTGTTGGCGGGGACCGCCGCGCTGTTTGTCTGTCCCGCCGTGGCGGTCGGAGTGTTAATGCGGCGGGCTGTGTTGGCGGTTCCCGCCAGGGTCAGAATTGCATATTTTGGACCGCCGGCCTGTTGGCGGCTTGGCCGCCGCATTATCACCGACCGCCAGGGTCAGAATGAGGGCCCATGTCTTTAGTCAAAGAGTGTCAGTACAAGAGTGCAGGAATATTGGGGCACATATCTACGCACAAGGTTCCTACGATGAATGACAATGCTGGTCTCAACCGCTACAAGCAAAGCACTGAGTTTGTCAAAAATGTAGAATACATGTATGCTTCACCCACTACATATGGTAGGAATGGCTGTGAAACAGTTCTCAGGCAATATCGTCAGCTGGGAGTACCAGTAGAACACATTGGTGTGAAACAGAGGTACTTAACCTCATCTGTAATTGCCACTGGTCAGTTTAGCAGGATAGATATTAAATGTAGGCTGTTGTCAGATGTGCCACAGTGCCCAACATTCCTACACAGGACCCTAACAATTACAGCTGAATTACCATACCTACCTGTCCAGTACCAAGTAGACATAGTCACCTTGAGTGGTGGATACACTGGATGGCAGATGCATAGACAAATAGATGTGTTATAGCTGCCAATGTGACATCTCAGTTGTAAACATGTGATGAACATGTCAAGAGAGGGATTTGGAGGCAAGACGGAATCCCTAGGTGTTAGAAATGGGGTCTTTGGTTGGCAGTCAGTTTACCCCCTGTACAAGCAAGGACCCTTACTCTAGTCAGGGTAAAGGAGAATTACCCTCAGTTAACCCCCGCTCACCCCCTTGGTAACTTGGCACAAGCAGGCAGGCTTAACTTCAAATTCTAGGTGTTAAGTATTTGTACCAACACACACAGTAACTGAGTGAAAACACTACAAAATGACACGACACAGGCTTAGAAAAATAGGTAATATTTATCTAAACAAAACAAGTCCAAAACGACAATAATCAAACATACACAAGTCAAGTTATGAATTAAAAAGCAAAGAGTCTTAAATCCTTACACTGTTAGCCTGAAAAAGTACCTGGGTTGCGTCAAAATAACACCGCAAGGGCGAGTGTGCATCGGAAAAGGGCAGCGATGCATCGATTTCTCACTCGCAAGCAAGATCGTGCGTCGTTCCTCCTCTGGTCGGGTCGGCATGCGTAATTTTTCCTCTCTGCAGGAGAGCGATAAGTCGATCCGGACAGGCACCTCGGGTCCGGGCAGGCTTTGTGTCATTTTTCCGCACCCAGCAAGGTTCGCATCTAAAATCCGCTCGCACAGTATCAGAAAACTGCACTATGTGGAGTTGCGACATTAACAGCCCCCGTCAGCAGGTGTTGCGTGTCGTTTCTCCAGCCGCGTGCGTCGATCTTCCAGCAGCAATGCAGGTGGAGCGTAAATTTCAGCTTCAACTTCAAAGAAAAGTCTCTCTTGTTTCTGAGATCCTGCCTTACCCAGGCCTGGCCCCAGACACACACCAGGGGGTTGGAGACTGCATTGTGTGAGGGCAGGCACAGCTCTTTCAGGTGTAAGTGACCACCCCCCCCCCTCCCTCCTAGCACAGATGGAGCATCATGATATTCAGGCTACTCCCCAGCTCCATTTGTGTCACTGTCTAGGGAGAGGTGCAAACAGCCCAACTGTCAAACTAACCCAGACAAGAAATCCACAAACAGGCAGAGGCACACTATGGTTTGATCAAGAAAATGCCTATTGTCATTTTCAAACACACAATCTCAAAAACAACTTTACTAAAAGATGCATTTTTTAATTGTGAGTTCAGAGACCCCAAACTCCACAACACCATCTGCTCCCAAAGGAAATCTACACTTTAATCATATTTAAAGGTAACCCCCATGTTAACCTATGAGAGAGATAGGCCTTGCAACAGTGGAAAACAAATTTGGCAGTATTTCACTGTGAGGACATATAAAACACATTAGTATATGTCCTATCTTAAACATACACTGCACCATTCCCATGGGGCTACCTAGGGCCTACCTTAGGGGTGTCTTACATGTAAGAAAAGGGAAGTTTTAGGCCTGGCAAGTGGGTACAGTTGCCAAGTTGACTTGGCAGTTTAAAACTGCACACACAGACACTGCAGTGGCAGGTCTGAGCCATGTTTACAGGGATCTAATGTGGGTGGCACGTCCAGTACTGCAGGCCCACTAGTAGCATTTAATTTACAGGCCCTGGGCACCTCTAGTGCACTGTACTAGGGACTTACCAGTAAATTAAATATGCCAATCACGAAAATCCAACTACACATACATTTTACGTAGGAGCACTTCCACTTTAGCACTGGATGGCAGTGGTAAAGTGTCCAGAGTAACAAAAACAGCAAAAACAGAGTCAGGCACACATCAACAGCCTGGGAAACAGAGGCAAAAGGTTAAGGGAGACCACGCCAAGGATGCCAAGTTTAACACTAGGCTAACACACAATTTTTACTGTGCACTCACTGGAAGACCCTGAGACACAAGCATATGACACATGAAGTAAGGATGTACCAAAACTTTTTTAATAACAATGAAACTAAACTAAAAAAATCAAGAATACCTACACTAACCTAACCTAACGTATTCTAACTATACGTAACCAACAACTAACCCTAACTACCCTATGCAAAACTTACCTAACACATTTAACAACACTCTCTAAACATTTCTCCCCTACCCCCCTTATGTTACGAGACACATGCAGGACAACATATACTAAACTACACATATACTAACTATATCTAAACAAATATATATATTTTTGGTATTTTTTTAAACACATATATACCCCAATATTACCCCCCACCCACCCACCCACAAAGTAACAATTAAAAAGTATAAAACACCCCCCAAACCCACTTTTCTTAACTAAACTACATACCTACTCTAACCTACACTAACCCCCTAAAACCCACTATAAAACATTAATACAAATGAGGAGGGAGGGGACAGAACTGGAGGTGAGAGTATCAAAGCCAATCACAGCTTTGCCTTCTTGAGTTTTTTTTTTTATGTACTTTATGTATTGGCTGCCACCTCCTTTTCCAAAATTTCCAATCTTTTCAAGACTAGTGTCATGTCCCTCTGCAGATCTTGCAGCATTTTTTGGTCTATGGAAGCAGGTGGTGAGGGCTGTGGAAAGGATGTGAAAGGTGTTGCAGCTGGGGCTGTAGTCATGGTGGAAGCTGTGCCCCCCTGCACAGCTGTGGAGCTAGGTCTCCTCTATGTGACCACTGCCAGTGTGGGGCCCCCTTGGGAAAATACCTGCCATTCCCCGATTGATCTCTCTGCGTGATAGCGGTGTGCCATCCTCCACAACCAAGATTCCACTGCCAGGATATGTCTGTAGCGGACTGCCCTCTTCTGGAAAGCTTGCAGCTCCTCATTGCTCATGTTGGCAGCTATTAAATTGAGACAGGCAACCATCTGTGCATACTCCACATCAGTGTCAGCATTGTGTGGAGTATGTACAGATTATTGGCTTACACTCTACATCAAATTACACATGCACTCCTACTCACATTCCAGAAAAGACAATGGCCCTGATAAATGCAACGACAACGCTGCCTTAGCATTATTTCATTGACAGCAAAGCGGCGCAGAACAAGATTAGGATCCAAACCAAATGAGGAGTGCATTGCTTTTGTGCAAAATGTAATCATGCAAAGGCAGCGTAAACTTCACATAGATCAGGCCCAAATTTCCTCATCTATGTCAAATTTCAACCATACATCACCAGTAACTTGAATATGTTATTGTAGAGGATGGGATGTAGTTGGTAACCATAAGAGGTCAGTGCTGATAAGCACACATGCAAGCCTGATCAATATGAATGCCACATACACTGTGAGCATCACATCTACCTACAAATGTGATATTCCTCTCCCCCTGTGCCTAAGGGGGGATGGCCATGCAATCCATCATCTCAACTGTCCTAGTCATCCACCAAGGCATGCCCACTCATACATGGAGTCAGGGAGTGGACCATATGTTGGGAGGGCTGCCAACTAGGAAGCTGGTATTCATACGTCTATCACATCCAGATCAATACCTGATCTGCAAATACTATTCCTAAAACCCCCATATCCATGCCAGCACAAGTTTGGCCTTGACCTGCATGCACACCCATTACATTCCACATAAGTGTTACATACATGGATTGTAAAATATAGAGCACCATGCTGGGGGACAATTGTCATCCCAGTCCTCCATATTCATTACATTACAGGGATGCACCAAATTGGGTTCAAAATGGTGCATCCCTTTGTTGTGAGAATGACAGAGTGCCCCAGTGCCAATGTTCTCACAGCATTGCACTTCTTAGTCACATATGGCCCTACAGGAGGCTTGTCATCACCTTATTTACATGATGCTGCCCATTAAGCACCACGAGCCTCACAAGATATGACCCTCTAGTGGTGCATGGGGAATTTGTAAATGGGACACACTGTCACCATCCAGCCTACTTTGATATCTGATCATTTGACAGCTTATCACATCAAGCATTGTGTGTAACACACATGACTCACTCACACCAAACCCTGGATTACTTCACAGGACACACATTATCACACTTACTGAATTCATCTGGGTCCTCAAACCTCACCACTTCGCCGATTGTGTAGGGGGAAGGTCCACCTATAAGATATGAATGGAAAACCATACTTAGGGCCTCATTACGACCCTGGCGGCCGGCGGTACACCAGCGGTAACACCGCCAACAGGCTATGGATATGACCGTGGTGCATTAGCCACTGCCATACCGCCGGCCCCTCCAACATACCGTCAGGCTTCTTCAAAAGAAAAGGGATCGGAGGCTTAATGGTCCAGTGTATACCCTCCAAAGAATCTGTTAATATAATGTAATACACTGTTCCAAGAGAGATGAATGAAAAGAAAACAAGGGAGTCCTAATCAATAGGAGCAAGAGCCCTCACACACCATATTAGGTGTCATGCTTCATTATCGGACAGCTCCTCGTCAGACCGGCGCTACAATGTCTGACGGGCACCCCCCAAAGGGGGGCTCTTTGCCGGAGGTCTTTTATTTATCGATGATGCCGCGGAACCAAATATGGGTCCGAAGAGAAAGGAGAAAGAATCAAAATAGAGAATAAAATTGTCTCAGAACCCTCACTAAATATTCATTTATTCTTTGATGTTGGGTGATGGCCAAGATTTAAAAAATATAACAAGGGAGTGAAATAGAGATAATGCTCAAACACTCACTAGAAACAATAATAGAATGTGGAGGAAGTCGGTAATTAACAGACGTTCCTCAATATATGGTCGACATGTTTCGCGTCTTTTTTGGTCCACACGGATCCTGTGACGCTTCTTCAGGACCTACTATATCATTAGACTTCTCCAATAAGAAAAACAGATAATATAGACTCCTGCATTCTGACACTCACAGTCAAGACATCAACAGTCACTTACTCAAGTTCACTTTAACCCGGACTTGCTTTTCCTATCAGTCACCCTAAGGACATGAAGTGAAGAGGTTAAAATTGCATAGCTTCTTCATCAACAATCGATCGTCATAATGAAGGAATGACCAATTCGATCAAGCCAATAATGTAATAGTGACAAACTGTGCAACACAAGGTGATAAAGTGGATGGTAGCAACCCATGCTAGTAATATGCAGGAGGGCTTACCATCCCAACTAGAGAACGAGCTTCATGGGATCACGCAGGCCTGTTGCCAGGTTAACAACAGATCTGGTCATGAGATAAACAGAAGTGTCTGGCGGTCATAATTCTCAGGGCAGTACCAAACCACCAGTCTGTCCATGGCGGTAAACACAGTGCAGGGGCCCCTGGGGGCCCCTGCACTGCCCATGCACTTGGCATGGGCAGTGCAGGGCCCCCCAGGCACAGCCCCATTGCGCATTTCACTGCCCGAATTTCGGGAAGTGAAATGTGCGATGGGTGCTGCTGCACCCGCTGCACATCAACATTGCCGCCGGATCTATTATGAGCCGGCTGCAATGTTGATGTGACTTTTCTGCTGGGCCAGTGGACGGAAACACTGTTTTCATCCGCTGGCCCAGCAGAAAAGTTATTATAGGGAGCCACATATACCGCCAGCACTGGCAGTATAGTGGTGCCCACAGCTTCGGCGGTCTTCTAGTAAGACCACCGAAGTCGTAATGAGGGCCTTAGTGTCATATCACTGTCAGTACTGGTGGACCGCAAATTACAGTGTGTACTATTTTAGAGGAGTGAGCTAGTTATCCTGGTGTAAAACAGTGCAACAGACACAGCACTACAGACACACCATGACACTGACACTCAGGTGATTGAAAGCCAAACATCTGCACACTTACACTGGGCCTGAGACTCATGTAGTAGTACACACTGTAACAACCATATGCTGGCAATCTCTAGAAGATGGAACTCCTTGATATAAGAAGGAGCTGTGTAACAAATACATGGCACTGCCCTGGTGCTTTGCAAGACAATAGACTCAGGTATTCAAGCTTGTCCTGCAAGGCACACAGAGGCACTTTGTGATGGACATGCAGCTCAATTATTAGTCTGCAATGATCATGCATTGAGTAATCCATGACTGATGTGGCAAAGTTGTCTGATGGTATCAAATCTCCCATTTACATTACCGCCTAAGGCGGGGTAAGCCCCCTTTGCTAGCATAATGCAGGGATCATGTGTGTTAAATGATGACAAAGTAGCGCAGTACATGCATTGCCATACTTTGTTGACACAATCCAGGTAAATATGGTAGGCTGGCGGTGTCTTGGCGTATCATACATGAGTCTATGCCGGGGCACAGGTGTCACCATGGCCCCTGAAATGTGTGACTTAGAGATGGTTGTGCAGAACTCACCAGACATCTCACCTGCATTGTTATAATGGTAGGACATGTGAACTCCATGTCTAGACTTGTGCAGTTACACTTCATTCTGGTTGCATGCAACCTGTCCACAAGCATTGCATGAAGGACTCCGACACATCTGCTACTGTTAGTCAAGAGCGGTGAACAGTAAATAGTATGCCAATGGGAGACTCACCAACAGGGCCACCGACCTCCACACTAAGATGATCAAGCAGATTCTGCTCCGTGGCACACAGATCTAACCAGTGATGCTTCACCTGGTGCTCTTTCCTGGTGCTCCGAAATACCCTCTTTAGATAGTGGAGCACCTTGCTCCACTGCAGCCGCCTCGCCTCGTTCCGGTAACCCTGTATGACCCGGCTCCCCATCTCCAACATCAATGGCAGGTAGTGGGCTACCAGCCACACAAAGCCACCCAACTCTTCCTCTCCCATCCTGGTCAACCTCCCCCTACCAGACATATTATCACAGTAAAGGTTGACCACAACTACTTTGAAAAAACATTAAATGAATATTAGGGAAACTTAAGCCCAACAACTAATCCCAACTACCCCAACTTAACAACTATCCTTGACAGACACCCCACAGTACAAATACAAAAATACACATAAAAACACACAAATTTACAAACACTGGGACAAAATACAGACAATAATTAACAAAACACAACAGGAGGGACACCACAAGATACAATACGTAGGGAAATCACACCAACTCCAGAACACAACCACACGGTCAAAAGAGGCACAGACTGTAACGAGAAAGTGAAAATGCACCCACTGTACCATGCTTGTAAACAGGATTTCCTATTACATCACTTCCTGTCCCTGTGTGTCACGTTTTCTGTGATTCGTGTATTTTTATGACACATGTGATATTTGTGTGGGTATTTTAGACGCATGATGTAGGTGCGTCGTTTTTTTTTATGCCTTACCTTTATGCGTCAAATTCACTGAAAATCAGCATTGAAAAGAGTGCGAAGGTGGAATTCATGCTAAGGGCCCATGTGTCATATACTTTGTATTTGCGGACGTTTTAGGTGCATTTGCGTTAATTGTTTTGACTCAATTCCTGATTGCGTGTTTTTGTTCCATTGTTTATAGATGCATCCTGTATAAACATACAAATGACATGGGCTGTGCTGCAGTGTGGCATATTGTGTATTGCCACATGTGGTAGTCCATGCAACAATGTGATGAGGGTGTGATTGGTTTGTTACACCGATGTGTGTGTTACAGAATCAACAGCATGCAAATAGTTGCACGGCGTGCACATGTATGCATGTGTGATAACAGTGTATCCACATATGTATGGCAGTAAGTACAATGCAATAGTTCTGTTTTGTGATTGTGAATTGTATTTTCGAATGTGATGAGTGAAGTTGTCTTACTGAGCATAATATTTAAGACAACATACACAGCTCAGGCATGGTTGATGATGGCTGAACAATGTTACCTAGGAAATGTTACCCGAAAACTGTCTCCATATGTAAATTTGGAGTTTATGGTGACTTGTGTGTGGCCTACACATATGTCTGACATGTGTACATCTTTGGTACATGCTTTGTATGACACACTTTGCCTACATTCCACCAAGATTATGTTTTGACCACAAATGTTTGAATAAACTCATCACATTTAGCAATGGTTGTTGCTTTTGTGTGGTGGACCTGCAGCCCTAGCTACATATGTTCTCATCCATACTGATGTGCATTCCACAGACATGTCCGTGCAAAGTGTGAGGTCATATGTACCCTGTGTCAGGATTGGGCCCCATGGCAGTGGCAGGACCGAATATCATGGAAGCAGGCCCAACTTCTTCCATTGTTTTTCATACCTGGACTAATCATGATGACCATTGTTACCAATGATGTCCCCCCCTTGTCATACATGTTCTATGCAGCTATTGCAACTCACACTGAGTTGTGTCAGTGTTTAGTTCCAACATTACTGTCTTTCTAATTTTGGACATCCAATATCTCATGTGTAGGTCCCTTGCTTACCTCTTATTTGGTCAGGTTGTAGTTATGTGTGATGAGCTATTGATGAACAAGTTGGCAATGTGGATGTAATATATATGTTGTGGTCCTTAGATTGTGTCCTTCAGTTGTCACATACCCGCGATGAGGCTATTAGTGATGTGTGTGATGGTGGCAGTACAATCTTACGCATCAAATGTGATGTTGCATCAGTACTTTTCAGGTTAGTATTTGTAACATGCTCACTGAGGTTAGACTCACAATCCTAAGGTATATGTTGTGGAGATTGAAGAGACCAAAGCAGGATTGTTTGAATAAGTGGGGTGTTTATTTACAAAATGTACAAGGTGAGTTAAGTGATTTTTAATAGAAGAAATGAACAACTATGTGCTGTCTACAACGTATCCCAGCAGCTGTGTTGTGCTGTTCCCCCTCCTTTTTTTCACCACCATCCTCCTCCTTCTCCTCCTCAGGCAGGTCATGAACCTGCTCATACAAGGGCAGTTCATCTGCACACATATGTTGTGTAGGATAGCACATGTCATTATGATCTTGCAGGCAATGTGTGGGGCATATAGGAGGCTGCCTCCTGTGAGGTCCCGGCACCTGAATCCTAAATTCAGGATGCCAAATACCCTCTCCACGATATTCTGTGTCTTCCGATGTCCCTCATTATATGCACTCTCTGCTGCTGTGCTTGGGTTGGCAAATGGGGTCATAATCCATGGCTACATGCCATAACCCTGGTCCGCTGCAAAAGATTAAAAGGAGTAAGTTGTTGTGAAAGCTTGCAACAGGTTTGTCATGTAGCATGGCAGTTGATATTTTGAGTTGGTTGTGACTCATATGTGTTTGTGGTATGGTGTGAGTTCCTGGCCTTGTGTAAGGTTTTCTCAGCACTGTCTTTTTGGACATGACAATCTTGAGTTTGGCTCAAGGACCTGTGACATATGATTTGGAATCCTAACTGATGGTCAGTGTGTATGTACCATGCGTTGTGTAGTGCACCTTTGTATCAGTGTGCTATCACTAGAGTGGACATAACACATCTTCACAACACAATGTGGTCATATGTGATGGCAACATGGCAGCACTACAGAACCTAGACATCCCATCCATTTTGACATGTGTCATTACAGATGATGTGCAACACTTAGGCCCATTGAAATGAGTAAGTGACAATGCACAACACGTCTCCAACGCTGGCAGCACTGTCCTGAACATTTTGACTGTGCAAGAATGCCCCATGTGTGACATGTTACTAGGCAACCCTTTGTTGTCCCCTGCTGTGGTAGCTAATACAAGCCGTGCACCTACACTACCAACCTTGCACCAGGGTGCTTGGCTAGCTGCCCTGTGGAAGTGGATGTATCTGTGCAGAAAGGGACAATGCCCTATACACATGCTGTTTTCATGGACAGTCAGCTGTTTCTGTGTGTGCAGCAGTATGCAGCATGCATTGGTGGCACATTCATATGACTTCAAACCACAGTCTACTACCTATTGCAACCGGCAAACGGGTGGTGTTTGGTGTTGACACTGCCTGCCTCAGGTTTCTAGGTGACACCTACATCCGAGTCAGCATCTTGTGGTGACTGACCTGCAGCAACACACATTGCACGCCCCTACCACGCTACATACTGTATGGGAGGGTGGCAGATTTACTACGTGGCTTGGAGTCACAAAAAGTGGTCATCTGCCAAGTTGTACATACAGTGAAGGTCATGACAATGACACTGGTGGCTTTTACATAGGTCCCTTGGTGATCCTGAATGGCAGCTAATATTTGTGGCAGCTATCAGGTGTCCATGGGTGTGTAGCCCATTGTTTCAGGATGATCAGCATTACTACCAGTGTCTCTCCTATCTTCCAACACATGATTCAGCATTTATACTGTCAACACATGCACAGTGCAGGCTATGGGATGGAGCTCAGTTATTTAGCAAATGTGTCACTTGGCACAGTGCATGTGAGGTCAGTGATGTCCTGTATTCTCCTACAGAGTCCCACAATGGCATCCATGCTCTGCACTGTCGAACAGTGACTCTGTCCCACGGTGGGCCATTTATTGTTTATTCTTCTCACATGATGGTGCTGTGGGTCAGTAAGTGGTGCAGGTGAGGTGGCATTACAGAAGGTGTGGTGCCACTTATCACAAATCTAGCACATGGTATGTGATGGGCATTGATTTTGTATTCCTATGTGTGTGACCCAATGCGTCTGGCAGATGTCTATGCACATTACAGGTAAGTCAGGTATGTGCTGAGGAGATGTAGTTGGTATTGGCAGCAGTTGTCTGGCATTTGATGTTTGTTCTGGCAGTGACTTGCACAGCATGATTTGAGGGATATGTGCCTATATGAGACTTACGTAACATGAGCATGGTGTATGCCATTGACATGGCTGTACTATTCTTTGTTTGGTGTACTGTGTGTGATGTGTACGTAGTAGGCAACCTGTGGACACTTGTAGTGGTCTGTGTGGTTCTTCTGTTAGCAAAGGGTACATATCTGCACCTGTCCTTTACGTGGTGTGCCTGTCAAGTTGTGGATGTGATGCATACATGTGAGTGTATGTGTTTGTGGTGTGCACTGTGTTGCCCTAGCCGTGTGTTTATGTAGTGGTGTATGTCTTGTGTGTCCTGCAGGGTTTGTGTGTTGTGTGTATATTGCTAGGTTTGCTGACTTATTCACAAGTAGGCCATTTCCATATTGTCCATCCTGGAAGTGTTCATTGATCCTGCTGTGCCGGACTATGAAGGCGTCATGGACGCTCCCAGGATACTTGGCCAAAATGTTTATGAATAGTCCCCAGTGGTCCACTATGCCCTGCACATTAATGGAATGTGTGTGCTTGCGATTCCGGTATAAGTGCTCTGTTGCTGCAGGTGGAACGAGACGGACCTGGGTACAGTCAATTGCACCGAGCACATGCGGAAAGCCATAGATTTGATAGAACCCCTGTTTTGTCTCCTGCTGCTTTTGCTAGGTGTTGGGGAAGCTGACGTGGTGGGGTGTCAGGTTTATTAGAGCATCTAACACCTTTGGTAGGAACACAGAGAATGACGGCTGTGAGACACCAACCATCAGGGCACCCGTTGTTTGGAATGAGCCACTTTCAGGCATGTGCAGGATAGCTAGCAGCTTAGTCACAGATGGTATGTTGTGTGGTGTCTGCAGGCTGGTTGTGATTAGTAGCTCAATGTGGTGCAGTAGGTGTAGTATGGCTTTCCGGTTCAGTCTGTAGGTCCTTATGATGTCCTGGTCTGTGAGGCCAAGGAGGGTTGTCCTGGTCCTGAAGACCCTCCCCTGCTTCTGTGTTGCCTTTGTGGGCTGCGTTGTGGTGGCGGTGATTGCTGTAGTTGTTTCTGTTCTCTGGTCATTTCGCAAGCTGGATAAGTAGCACCTCCATCTTCTCCTTTTGGTTGGTAATGTTGCTTCTGTGTGTTTTCCTTAATTTTAATGCCTGGTCTGACCCAGGAGTTAAAATTTGAGGCAAATTGGAGTTAACGTAATTTATTGGGTCCGCCTTCCACCTGTGCGTCATTTTTGCCCGGGTGGATAAATATGGTGGTAGGGGCATCTCATTGATGGAAGGAGGTTTCATGCATCCAAAAAATGACGTTAACTGCAATATTTTTACTCTAGACAGGTCTAGCGTAAAAATATAAATATGACATTAAGTTTGCGCTGAATTTGCGTAAAAAATGACACTAATTCAGCATAGAGTATAACTATGCCCCATAGTGTGCATTCTACACATGATGGGAACCTCGTCATAATGTTGCAATCTTTGGCATAATAAGAGCCTTATAGAAATTATCAAAGTACTACCTAGAATAAGTCATAAGTCAATCTGTCTCGGAATTTTCAAGTATTAAGGGCAGTATGGTGACCCAGGTATGAGGTGGCCTTGGCTCTTGTGGGATTTGTGGGCATTATGTTACACTATAAAGTGGCCTTCATTGACATAACATAGGCACTGTATGCATCATTGTAGTAAATATTGGCATTTTCTCAGCATCCTTTGCATTATTTTGTAGCCCTGCAAGGCACAGTGGTGGTCTTTCCTGGTCTGAGATGGCCACTCAAATCCTTTGATGGAATCCTGATATAAGGTACGCTTCCCTGAAAAGGTGGCTGCTACAAGCATGCAATGAGGATTTCTGGTGTGTGTTTGTAATAGTTGGGTATGTTTGCCGCATTCCATCCTTGTGGCACAGTAGTACATTTAGGTACTTGGAAAATTGAATCTGTTATTTGGGGACATTATGTGTGTGTTTAATAGACATTAACATCTCACATTTGGGAACAAAAATTGTGTTTTGTTGGTGTAATGGAAACCTGGTGCAAAAGTATTGTTATTTTGCTATATATTTATTTATTTAGTTAGTTTAATTAAGCGGTTTTATATAGCAGGAGCATAGTACCCACTTCGCAGTCCTTTAAATGTGAAGTGGTACAGATTAATGTAAAAGCATTTGAAGATGATTGATAATATGTTACAACGTATAGTAAACGCTTTTATTTGAGTCATATTTCATAACGAGTTAGGGTCACTTTTTGGTGATGCCATTTCCTTGATGTAAGATGGCCCTTACTGGTATGGCTGTCATTTTACGATTTACACGAAGGCATTCCTTCATGTGTACCGCTATAAGTTTACAATGCATATTTTAAGTATTTCTGTTCAAGGCCAGAGCTGTAGGGGCAGGTCTACTATCTGAATCCCAAGATCTCTTTAATCGAGTGGTACCTTTAGTACCTGAGTCTGTAATGGATATCTGAACAGGACAATTCACCCCTCCCCCGCCCCCACCCTTCTCTCTCAGGACAGACGCTATGAGCGTAATGTTTTATTTTTCACACCGGTTTTGCTCTAAGTATATTTTTAATCATAATGTAGGTCTGAAAATACGATTGAAAATAGAGGCTGGGGACATAAAAGCAAAGAAAAGGTAAATGTGTGAAAAACGGCAAAATTATAGAACGGTGTGACCAATTGCATTTCCAGGTTATTTCAACTCTCTCTGCAACATAAGGCTTTTTGGCTAATTTTACGGAAATTGGTTTGAAAAAGTACCCTGTTTTGTGATAATTTTAGCAAGATTCTGTCTTTTCTAATACATTATATAATTGTTGGAATACCTTGAAGTGACTCTTACTACCAGTAAATCTTGGTGTGGGCAATTAGTTTTAGAATAATGCTGTTGCTCGAACAGCATGGTCTTATTTTTACCACATTTTCTTGGGAGGGAGTCTGGGAGGAGTCAGCCTCACCATGTGCTTCTTTAAGGCATTGCCAGAGTGGACAATTGCCTAGGGCCTCACCTGCCAATGGTCTCCCTTGGTAAAATGATGACACTGTGCATAAGAATCAAATTCTATTTTACTATGACAACTGCTGTGTCTGCCCATTCTTAACCCCTTCGCTGCCAGGCCTTTTCCCACTCAGGTGGCGAGACTTTTTTGGCTATTTGGGGCAGTTCGTGCTTAGGCCCTCATAACTTTTTGTCCACATAAGCTACCCACACCAAATTTGTGTCCTTTTTTTCCAACATCCTAGGGATTCTAGAGGTACCCAGACTTTGTGGGTTCCCCTGAAGGAGACCAAGAAATTAGCCAAAATACAGCGAAAATATCGTTCTTTTAAAGAAAATTGGAACAAAAGGCTGCAGAAGAAGGCTTGTGGTTCTTTCCCTGAAAATGGCATCAAGAAAGGGTTTGTGGTGCTAAACTCACCATCTTCCCAGCTTTCAGGAATAGGTAGACTTGAATCAGAAAACCCAGTTTTTCAGCACAATTTTGGCATTTTACTGGGACATACCCCATTTTTACTATTTTTTGTGCTTTCAGCCTCCTTCCACTTAGTGACAGAAATGGGTATGAAACCAATGCTGGATCCCAGAAAGCTAAACATTTCTGAAAAGAAGACACAATTCTGAATTCAGCAAAGGGTCATTTGTGTAGATCCTACAAGGGTTTCCTACAGAAAATAACTGCTGAAATAAAAAAAAACATTGAAATTGAGGTGAAAAAAACAAAAAAAATTCTCAATGTTTTACTCTGTAACCTTTTCCTGCGATGTCAGATGTTTGAAAGCAATATACCGTTACATCTGCTGGTCTCTTCTGGTTGAGGGGAGATATAGGGCTTGTATGTTCATTCAACAAGAACCCTAGGTACCCAGAGCCAATAAATGAGCTGCACCTTGCAATGGGTTTTAATTCTATACCGAGTATACAGAAATTCATTTGCTGAAATATAAAGAGTGAAAAATAGGTATCAAGAAAACCTTTGTATTTCCAAAATGGGCACAAGATAAGGTGTTGAGAAGCAGTGGTTATTTGCACATCTCTGAATTTGGTGGTGCCTGTACTAGCATGTGAATTACAGGGCATTTTTCAAATACATGTCTTTTTTACACACTGTCTTATATTTGAAAGGAAAAAGTGAAGAGAAAGACAAGGGGCAATAACAATTGTTTTGCTATTCTGTGTTCCCCCAAGTCTCCCGATAAAAATGGTACCTCACTTGCGTGGGTAGGCCTGATGCGCGTGACAGGAAACGCAACATGGACACATCACATTTTTACATTGAAATCTGATGTGTTTTGGGCAAAGTGCCTAGCTGTAGATTTTGGCCTCTAGATCAGCCGGCACCTAGGAAAACCTAGAAATCCTGTGCATTTTTAACAACTAGACACCAAGGGGAATCCAAGATGGGGTGACTTGTGGGGCTCTGACCAAGTTCTGTTACCCAGAATCCTTTGAAAACCTCAAAATGTGGCCAAAAAAATACATTTTACTCTTATTTCGGCGACAGAAAGTTCTGGAATAGGAGAGGAGCCACAAATTTCCTTCTACCCAACATTCCTCTAAATCTCCAGATAAAAATGGTACCTCACTTGTGTGGGTAGGCCTAGCGCCCGTGACAGGAAATGCCCCAAAACACAACGTGGACACATCACATTTTCCCAAAGAAAACAGAGGTGTTTTTTGCAAAGTGCCTGCCTGTGGATTTTGGCCTCTAGCTCAGCCGGCACCAAGGGAAACCTACCGAACCTGTGCATTTTTTAAAACTAGACACCTAGGGGAATCCAAGATAGGGTGACTTGTGGGGTTCTCACCAGGTTTTGTTACCCAGAATCCTTTGCAAACCTCTAAATGTGGCTAAAAAAACACTTTATCCTCACATTTCGGTGACAGAAAGTTCTGGAATCTGAGAGGAGCCACAAAATTCCTTCCACCCAGCGATCCCCCAAGTCTCCTGATTAAAATTATACCTCACTTGTGTGGGTAGACCAGGAAATGACCCAGGAAATGCCCCAAAACACTATCTGGACACATCAAAATTATCAAATACAAAACTACCTGTTTTTGCGGGGGGGGGTCAACCTGCGTTTTTGGTCCTGGGCTCAGCAGCCATCTAGGGAAACCTACCAAACCCAGACATTTCTGAAAATTAGACACACAAGGGAGTCCAGGGAGGTGTGACTTGCGTGGATCCCCCAATGATTTCTTACCCAGAATCCTCAGCAAACCTTAAATTTAGCAAACAAAATCACTTTTTTCTCACATTTCTGTGTGGGATCACCGCACCGGGACAAATTTCCTACAGACCTCAGTCTCCCAGTAAAAATGATACCTCACTAGTGTAGGTGGGCCAAGTGCCTATGACAGGGAAGAGCCAAAAACATGTCGAAATGGAGGGGGAACCAAAGTGGGTCCAAAAGGGCAGTTTGGAAAAAAAAATTTAGGCTGACAAATGCAGCAGAACTTTTATCGGTATAGATGGGACAATGTTGGGTGGTGGTAATTTTGTGGATTCCTGCAGATTCCGGAAGGTTCCATCACACAAATGTGGGTGAAATGTGTGATTTCCAGCAAAGTTGGAGGTTTGCAGGGCATTGTGGGTAAGAAAATGGTGCAGGGTGCTTGTGAAGCACACCACCCTGGAATCAACCAGATGTTTAGTTTTCAGATGTGTCTGGGTCTTGTGGATTTTTCTACATGGCAGAGTCCCAAAGTAAAAAAAGTGCAGCCCTCGCCATTCCAAGTGGGACGATTTTGAGAGTTAACAAGGTCTCATGGCCAAATGTAAAACTAAAACCCAAAATAATCAACTGTCTTCTTGCTTGCTGTGGGATAAGATGTTTCAGTGTGCGGGGGGAGAGCTGAAAGACTGTTACCCCACTTCATTTGGGTTGGGGGTATAACCAGGCCCATACTGGTTGGTAGCCACCACCCCACTATTTTTTTTTGTTTATTCCATGCCATCTAGTAGACTTTCTGCCCCCCCCCACTGGTTGGCAGAACAACTTTGGCCCCATTTATTTGGGGTAGGGGTATGGCCATACCCCCACCCTCTTATTTTGAAAAAAAATCTTCCCTGGTCTCTGGTGGGCTTTCTGCCCCCCTTGGGGGCTGATGGGCTTTCCAAAAATAGGCCGATCTGCACCCAAGGGGGGCCGATATGGCCAACAGTAATGTGCCCTCATGGGGAGCGACCCTTGCCCAAGGGGAGCCCCCCAAACAAAACACACACAAACACACCAATCCCTGGTGTCTAGTGATTTCTGCACCCCTTGGGGGCAGATTGGCCTAACAGAAATAGGCTGATCTTTCCCCAAGGGGGGCAGAAAAGGGCTAAATACAATTTGCCCCCCAGGGGAGCGACCCTTGCCTAGGGATTCGCTCCCCATACATAAAAACATAAAGTAAATAAAAATATATATATCTCCCTGGTGTCTAGAAGTTTCTGCCCCCTCGCCCCCGGAGGCAGATCGGTCTAATTATATTAGGCTGACCTGCCTCCAAGGGGGGGGGAGAAAAGGCCTAAAAATATTTTGCCCACCTGGGGAGCGGCCCTTGCCCAAGGGGCCGCTCCCCTTATGCGTAAGGATAATAAAAAAAAAAACTCCCTGGTGTCTAGTGGTTTCTGCCCTCCCAGGGGGCAGATTGGCCTAATCGAAATGGCCTAAAAACAATTTTGCCCCCCAGGGAGCGACCCTTGCAGAAGGGGTAGCTCCCTACACATAAAACAAAAAAAAAAACAACAACAAAAAAATGATCCCTGGTCTCTAGGGGTTTTCTGCCCCTCTGGGGGCAGATCGGCCTAACTATATTAGGTCGATCTGCCCAGGGGGCGGGCAGAAATGGCCTGAAAATTATTTGGCCCCCTGGGGAGCAGTCCTTACCCAAGGGGCCGCTCACCTTATACGTAAGTATAAGAAAAAAAAAAAATTCCATGGTGTCTAGTGGTTTCTGCCCCCACGGGGGCAGATCAGCCGAATCATATTAGGCGGATCTGCCCCCGGGGAGACAGAAATGGCCTAGAAACAATTTGGCCCCCCATGGAGTGACCCTTGCTGAAGGGGTCGCTCCCTAAACATAAAAGAAAAAACAAAATCCCTGGTGTCTAGGGGTTTTCTGCACTGCATTATATTAGACCGAACTGCCCCGGGGGGGGCAGAAATGGGCTAAAAATTATTTGCCGCCCTGGAGAGCAGCCCTCACCCAAGGGTCCGCTCCCCTTATACGTAAGTATATGAAAAAAAAAATCCCTGGTGTCTAAGGGCAGAAATGGGCTATAAACGATTTGGCCCCCAGGGTGCGACCCTTGCTGAAGGAGTTGTTCCCTCAACATTAAAGAAAAAAAAAAAAAGACTAAGGGGGTCATTCCGCCCAAAGACCGCCCCGCGGTCAAATGACCGCGGGGGTCATTTCAACTTTCCCGCTGGGCCGGTGGGCGATCTCCAAAAGATCGCCCGCCGGCCCAGCGGGAAAGCCCCTGCAAAGAGGAAGCAGGCTCCGAATGGAGCCGGTGGATTTGCAGGGGTGCAGTGGCACCCGTCGCGATTTTCACTGTCTGCTAAGCAGACAGTGAAAATCTTTGTGGGGCCCTGTTAGGGGGCCCCTGCTCTGCCCATGCCAGTGGCATGGGCAGTGCAGGGGCCCCCAGGGGCCCCACGACATCCGTTCCCGCCAGCCTCTTCCTGGCGGTGTAAACCTCCAGGAACAGGCTGGCGGGAAGGGGGTCGGAATCCCCATGGCGGCGCTGCTTGCAGCGCCGCCATGGAGGATTCCTTTGGCCAGGGGAAAACCGGCGGGAAACTGCCGGTTCTCCTTTTCTGACCGCGGCTTTACCGCCGTGGTCAGAATGGCCCGGGAAGCACCGCCAGCCTGTTGGCGGTGCTTCCTCTGCCCTCCACCCTGGCGGTTTGAAACCGCCAGGGTCGGAATGAGGGCCTAAGTCCTTGGTGTCTAGGTGGTTTACTGCCCCCAGGGGGGGCTGAAATGGCCTAAAAATTATTTGCCCCCCTGGGGAGTGGCCCTTGCCCAAGAGGCCCCTCCCCTTATGTTCATTAAAAAAAATATATTCCCTTGTGTCTAGTGGGCATTCCGATCGGGCAGCAGAAATGCTTGCAGAGACATGAAAGGAAAGGAAAGGCCTTTCCTTTCCTTTCATGTCTCTGCAGGCCCCCTCCTCCCAAGCGGAAGTGAAATGCTGAGCATTTATTTTCCGCAATCGCGCTGGAAGCATGCTTCTAGTGTGATGGAAGGCGACCTCTGATGAGGTCAGCACACTTTTGCGTGCTGACGTCATCAGACGTCATTGGGAGGGTCGGGGTGGAAGGGGAAGTGATTCCCCTTCCTGCCCTGACCTGGGGGGGTGGTGGGGCAGCCCTCGGGGGTGCGCTGGCACTTCCCCCCAGGGCTGGTAAATGGACGTAATGGTTATGTCCATGTCGCCTCACAGGAGCAGCCATGGACGTAACCATTACGTCCATGGCATGCAAGGGGTTAATTATCACTCTTTTTGGTGGCAATTACCCTATTGAATTCTCACTCTTAATATTCTTACCTTACTTCAGTTCTACTACCTCACTTGCCTTTCTTTACCTCTAGCTGTCTCAGCCACCTATCTCTACATCTCTGTGTATCCACCTGCTTTTGATCTAGTGCAACTCTCTACTTCACCTCTCTCTTAATTCACTACTCTTTTTAATTACTTTCTGTATGGACATCGACAGCTGTACCTCAACTGTCCCTCTACCTCACATGTAACACTCTACCTCACTACTGTTTCCATTTCTTCTATATGTATCTCACTTCCACCTAATTCACTTCTCTTGCAAAGTCACCTCTCTCTCATCCCTCTCTCCATCTCATTACTCTCAACCTCACTTCCATATACCTCATTTCACTCACTATCTCATGTTTCTCTACTCCACCCCTCTCTCTCTTACTAACTGACCTCTCAGTCTACCTCACCATTTGTAAGCCTCCTCATCTCTCCTCCTCGCCTTCTGCAATTTATCTGTTTCCTCTTATCACATTTAGTTGTTTCCGTTCCTCTTTCTCCCAACCTTTCTTTCTCTTCTCTCTCATGTCTCTGTGCATCTCCTTCTGTATTTCAGCTCACCCCTTCTGTGTTATAGCTTTCTCTCTTCCTCACTCTTTCTACCTCTATACCAAGCTCAACTCTTTATTTACTCCCCCTGTCTATTTCACTGCATCTCTATTTATACTCCTCTCTCTCTTTTTTACTCCCTCCTTCACTATTCTCTTTACGTGACTTATCTTTCATACCTCGTCTCATTTTGACCCTCTCTAATCCCCACTCCCTCTATTTTGCACCTCTCTATATTTCTCTCACTAACTCACTACTTTATCTTCCTCCACCTCTCGCTGCCTCTACCCCCCTTTCTATCATACTGAGAGAGCGTAGTTTAAATATTATATATCTAGATGTGAAATGCTTACAATTAACAAAGCTGCATTATAATAGTTATAAAACATTATTCATTTCAAATGTATTCTAACATACCTATAAACGTGAAGAATTATTGTATGCATAAACTAATGTCGACTGTAAGAAATAATTGCTTGTACTATGATTAATTGAATACGTTAACATCTACGAAGATTGTATTTATTAGCATCCATAAGTCTTAAGTTAGCGTGAGTCGAAAACTAGCTGTGTAACTCTCATATTAAAGCATATTTTTTTGTTTCTACAGTGTGCTGACTTGCAAAAGGCCATGACCCAGCAATTGTTCTTTTCTCCGTTTTATGTAACATTGCTAGTTTTTCTCATCCACATGCTAGCTGCTTTATTATAAAGTTATAAGCTTTGCAACAAAATATGGACACTTTCAAGGACATTGAACCACGGAAAAGAGAACTCTTGACCCGAAGAGTGTGCCAGAGAATGACGTAACCCTGGATGTGCCACCTACGAAAAACGTCAATTATGAAGACCAATCAAAATATTATAATTTATCTCGAGATGACAAGTGCATTACTTAATGTATAATTTGATAGGTTACAGATAGTGGGGTAAAGTGACTATCCAATAGAATTTGGGGGGAATGTATTATGAAAAAGGGATAAAAACCCATGACACAGGAGACTCGGGGAACTAGGTAGGGAATGATATTGATTGCATCCAGAAACTCTGTCACTTTGTTTGGTGACTTGAGACTTAATAAAACCATCCTCACCCTTAGTCGCCCCATTACACTTTCTTCCTTATGAGGGAAGTGTCCCCTGCCCTTAGACTAGATAGACTGACGGCGATTCAACTGATGTCCTGAAGACGAAGACTGATCCTATATGCTGACCTATCCTGAGGAGGGTAATTATGACTGTTGCTATTGAAGTTCGTTTATTTGCCTTTTCTTTCTAGGTACCAACTGCTGTATTTTTGATTAGAGACCTTAGTTAGATGTTTTCCAGATTGATGTTCTAAATTGTTTTGCATGAAGCCCAACATGCTGATGCTAATTAGTGGCTAGATGAGGCATTCACCTTGACTGACGTAACTGACGTGACTGATGTGGTGCTATGCTGAACTAAGACATATATGAGGTTCTATGCATTTTGATTTGTTTCCCTTCATATTACTATCTTATGTTTGTGATCTTTGCATTGTTGAAACCTTATCATAGTTGCCGCATTGTGACTATGCTCTTTTGCTTCTTGGTTTTGAGATTAATATATCTGCTATTAGATTGTAATCAATAGGGAATAAAATATACAAAACTTCAATAAGGTGTGGTTATTCATGACTGAAAGGTCATGGTTGCGTTAACAATCTTAACTAATGTCTAAATTGAGATATATTGTGGTGATATATGTTGACAATATTATTGATATATTGCTTGATATATTGATCAGTTACCTCGTCTTACGTCTTACGGTGTCTCACCACTGGGTCCAAAGATTCATCGGCCTAAAACGAGTCCTAAAATGTATAAATTAACATAGAAGGACGCATTACCAATACCAATCTAGCTTTATTTTGGTACTGTTTTGATAAAGGGGACCAGACAGTTCGAAATTGTATGTTTCCGTTCAACGTTCCATGGAAAGCAATGAGCATTTTGGACAAAGTCTTTAAAACAATGAGGTGGAAAAATCACCATGCAGCCCTATCTTCTTTATAGAAGTGCTTTAGGGGAGGGGCACTTGACCCCCCAAACTTTCCAAGCAGTGCAGGGCTTGTCTGTATGATGCTTTGAGAGTTTTGATTCAAAGTGGGGCACACTTGAATTTTCTAGCTCCTTTCTTGATCAGCGGTAGGCTAGGGCATAATTTCAAGTGGTTCCCCACAAGAATGACTAGCGTGCAGTCAGTGTGTAGAGGTAGTAGATGGAAATTGGTCCTCATTTCTTTATGTAACATCATATTTGAAGGCACTCATGATGTCTCTCTTCTCCCTGCCTCCCTGTGAAGGGAATACATTATCAGGACAGCACAACAGTAGAGAGAACAATCCAGGGCAAACACAGGAAGTGTGGTAGTAGTGCAAAATTCTACTAACACTGAAAGCACTCTGTCCACAAAGGAGAGGCTTAAGAGGCAATTGGCTAGACAGGATCAGGGTGGTTTGTTCCGTAAGTACAGAGAAGACAAATTTTGGTGTTGCTATCCACATCAATTAGAGGCCAGGAGATACTGTGTTCAAGCAGAAAGAGCTACACCACCCAGGACATTTTGCTGGCATATTCTCTTCATGTATTGATTGCTGTGTGGACAAGAGAATGTGAGAAGTGACTAAAGCAACATACAAGAAAACATGGTGTAATTTTGAGTGCATTTATTAGTAGGACAACTTGACTCCTAACCTTAGAGGCAGATACCTGATAGTGAAATGGGCAGTTTAGATATTCAGTCTCTGCAAGCAGAACAATGTTGCCTTAGGTTCTTCGCTGTTCCCCAGTTCAACCAACTCTGATAAACATATATAAATATATTCAGTAACTGTCTCAGTTCTATAGGAAATATCAAACTTTAGGGGAAGATGGTTGGTGCTCCACAGTAGACCCTCAAAAGTGTAAGGATATATTTAGGAAAATACCCACCCTATACTGCTAGGGCATAACTGGGGGGAAATGGAATAGGGTATCGGAAAGGGTAGAGGAACTAGGGCAAGTTAGGATAGAGGGATGAAGGTATAAGTGGAGTAATAGATAATACGTTCTCAAAATGTATAGCAGTAAAACGGTATAGGTATAACCACATGGTCCCAGTAACACTCTGGTTACCTTGTTACTAATAACCTTTGGTAAAAAAGAAACAGAACTTGATAATATATCTTCCTTCTATATTGAATCTGTTTTATTAGTTGTTTATAGGATGTCATTTGCCCACTATTCTACTGCAGACATGCTTTACGCAATGGATAACCTCTTTTCATCTAGAGCTTGTAGTCTTTTGCTGGTTTCTTCCACATGTGGATGGGGAGCTCTCATTTCTTCTAACAGATCTTGCACCTATATTGGAAAAGTGGATTTACCTGTGATAGAGGGTCCTGTTGTAGCCTTTTATAGGCAGGGAAGTGAAAATGTTGTTGATGAAGTAAACTTTGATATTAAGGAAGGCATATTATTTTGTTTGGTTGAGATATCATCCATTGTCATATAGCTACCAGAGGAGGCTACCAGGTTAGTCAATTTGCAAAGAAGACAAAGGTGATGTATTAGATAATTTAAGATTCTTTGTTTTTCCCATATCAGAGTGACACATGTGCCAAAGTAAGGAGTGATGGAACAGACTTAAAAGAAATGAACGAAATTAGCAGTGCACCAGACTAGAAACATGGTATGGGTAATGTAGCACAGCAAATCTTGCTCAAAGGCAAGATAAATTCCCCAGCAATTGATTCAATATATGAAGTCTTCACATGTTTGCCCAAAAGATGGCATGATACATTCTTAGGGTGAGCAAGCTTCACAGAGATTAGAGAGTACTATATTTGGTTAAGAGTTGCCAATAAAGAAGAATAACATTTGCACTTCACACTTCCAGCTTGAAATGTCACTTCTCTGCAAAGTGAGTATTGAAATACGATTGCACTTGACTAAAAGTATTTTATTTATGCAGCACATTTTTACACTATAAAGGAGAAAATTAAATAGTCTCTGTACTCATCAAGCAATTTCATAAGTTATCACCTGATGAAACAAATAATCACAGCTCCTGAATTACAAAATGGCTGCTGAAGGTAGCTCAAAAGCTGAGACCCGTAGTCTATTGTCAGGAAAGAGCATCTAGTTTTGACATGGGCAATGCTCCCCTCTGCCCTCTCGAATACAACAGCTCTTTCAACAGCATTTTAGCAAGATCAATAGGCTGTCAGGCATGTTTACAAAGCCTAAATCGCTGAATGGACCCAAAGCCAGGCATTACATGGTCAGCTTCTGTGGTGCTATAGCGTGCTCCCTGTTTGTCAGTTTCGTGGCTAGAAATGACAGGTTTATATTTCTGGCCTTCATACTTCATAATAAATCACTGTTTTCTACAGGGTCTGCATTGGACATTGGAAAGTCATGAAAGACTAGCTCCTCTGCTCTATAACATGCCTACATGTTTTACCAGCTCTTCACTTTTTGTTTTCCAGCCACAACAAATGTTCCTTTGGTCTTTCCTGGCTGAACATAAAGCTTCTCTCCCGGCATGCACGAGAAATTCTGAGACATTCCACACTTCAAGTTTTCATGCCATCACTCTGCTGTATAGCCATTATCTTGTGCATTGTAGAGGTGACAATCCATAATATATACGTGTTGGACTTGGCCCTTGTGGCAGGTTCGTCCCCTGTCTTTTTGCCTCCTTCCTCGTATTTTTTCTGACCTCCCGCTGTTGGCTGTAGGACTCTGCCTGCGCCACCCACTGAAGTAGCCTTTCAAACCTGTCTCAGGCCTACTAGCACAGGGCCTGTGTGCGCAGTTTTCTGCCACAGGGACCTGGCATCTAAATTTACTTGCCAGGCCCAGAACTCCCCTTTTACTACATGTAAGTCCCCCCTAAAGTAGGCCCTAGCTGGCCCTATGGGTAGGGTGCTATGTATGTAGAAGGCAGGACATGTGCCAGGTTGCGTGGCCTGTCCTGGTAGTGACAAATAGCCTAACTTGGTGTCTCACTGCTGTGTGTACTGCATTCTCATAGGATTGCATTAGAAATGCCCTGCTTTATATGGAGGGGGTTTTGTCTGATTTATGAGGGGTAGCGTAGGCATGTTTCGTATGGTTGTAATGGTGGTAAGAAATGCTGCTTACTGGTGTAGGTGTATTTTTTATTACTATTACAGAAATGCCACTTCTAGAAAGTGAGCATTTCTCTGTGCTTATGACTCTGGTGTTTTGCAGCTTGACTCCAATCCACGTCTGAGCAGAGTGACATTTGGGCTTTGTGCATAATTTTCAGACAGCTGTTACACAGGGAGGGTGGAGGTATCACAGAGGTGCATCTGCATACTGAACAGTCTTCCTGGGCTGGGAGAAGGGAGAGGCGGAGCACACCTACATTTGTAAAGGCTGTGCCCTGGCCTCACACAATAGGGTCATTTACCCCAACTGATGTTTGGAGCCTGTGCTGGAGGATAGAGGGGGCACTCCCAGAACCAGTTGTAACTGGCTAGAGCCTCCTCTCCCCTTCCTTTGTAAAACACTGTAAAAACTGAGTATAAGTACAGGGGAGTTTTCCCCACACTTTGGAGCCATTTTGAGAACTGGACACAGAATGCTGGAATGACTCACCAGGAACCGCCATGGACTGCTGCTGCTGTGCTGACCTGTGACCTGCTTGACCATTGTAAGGAACTGACTGCATCCCCCTTGCGATGGCCTGCTTCTGGGCACTGCCCCCTGTGCTCCTTTTTCCTAAACTGTGTTCCCCAGGGGCAGGGTGTTGTGGTCCTGACCCTAGCATCAATTTTCAGAACTCGGAGTGCTTTATTTTACCCAAGTGCTTTGAAAAGCGCATTGTCGCTGTGTGTAATTTACCGCCGCAGCCCGGGGATGTTGTGGTGCCAAAGCGTGAGTGAACCACGCTGTACAGTGCCCCCAGGCATGAAGAAACCACAACTGAGGAAAATCGGAGTAAGTGTGATCCTATCAGTGCCCCAGGGGCAAGGTTCGCTCCGTGGAGTGCTCCCAGGGCACCAGAAGGCCGTGACTTTAGGCCGATCACAGTCGAGCCGATTTCTTCTTGCCATAGAGATTCCGGTGGGGAAGGAAGCCATAGCGGAGGCTCCACCCGTATTGCCGGTCTTCCCTTATGGCCCCCAATGATTGCGGGCCCCAGGAGGGGCCCAGTCAGAATAGTTTGCAGGGCAGGTGGGGTGGAAGCCTCATCGGAACCTCCCAGCGCTGCCAGATTTCTGGCTGGTGCTCTTACGCATTGATGTGCCCCCCATGTGGAAGGGCCAGTGGGGGCCCGGGTGGACCCCTAGGGATCGCAGGCCCCAGGAGGGGCCTGTTACAAACCGGAGGGAGTGCGTGATGCCCCCCTACTTCCCAAAGTGTTGTTTGAACTTTGGCCCCCCAATCGTGAGGGTCGGCTGAGGCCCGAGGGGTCTCCCCATTGATCGGGGGACCCAGGTGGGGCCTGTCCTAAAATCCAGAGAGGGTGCATGCCGCCCCCTCAACCTCAGAATTATTGGGAGGCCCCCATTTGCACAGAGGAGCGCCGGAGCCCCATTTTCGTTCTCCTGGCACTGGAAGTGCCCCTCTTCATAAACAGGTACTGCTAAAGGACAATACATATGCCATATGTTCTTTTTTAGAGACATTATTGGTTTATATGTTGCCTACCTGTTTAATGATGTAGTACATATATGTATGCTAATGTTCCTTTTATAGACATGACTTGCTAATATGTTTTCATGACTTGCCATACGTTTTATAATGTTCCTAATATGGGTGTTTATGATATTTCTATGACAAGTGCTTTGGTGTAGTAAAGTGTTTCCTGACTACTAATTATGTTGCAGAATACTAAGTAACCTGTGTGTTATATGTGACTACTGCTAGTTTTGCAGAGTAACTAATGTGTAACGTTCTGACAACTGCTATGATAGCAGGATATTACTGACATGTGGTGTATTAATTGTGTTGTGTACAATACAGTATATTTTCATATAACTTGGTGTTGTGTTTCCTTTGTGGTGGGGATAGTGCATCACATGTGCTGTGTGTGTTGTGCAAACGCTTTACACATTGCCTCTGGGATAGGCCAGACTGCTCGTGGCAAGCTACCAAAGGGGTGGACAGGGGTTATCTTGGACGTGTAACTCCCTTGCCCTGACTATAGAGAGTGGGTTCTGCCTGGCTTAGGTGCCTACCCTAGCCAACCAGAAACCCAATTTCTAACAATATGCAGCCCTTTCAGGCTGCTACTAATAGGTTTTCTTTATGAAGCCTATTTGAAATAAAGCACACTTATGAAAATACAGTTATCCTTAACACTAGGAAAGCAAAGACATTTAAATGTGTGTAATATTCAGGGTGGAAAATACCAGGACATCAATCTAAAGAATGTTCTGGGTTCCTCTAGTTCTGAGAAAAGGTGCCAATGAACAGTCCCAAACCTAAAATGGAGGGATATCCTCACTCAGAAAAGTAGCATGCTTCATTATCGGGCCCCTCCTCACCATGGTTCCCAATGGCCCACATAGTGGTTCTCCCAGGAGCTCATTTAATGTGATCCTGGTGTCTCCTTGTCAGTTTGGTGCTTGGTCCTTGGGAAATAAAAAGATATAATAGTGGGAGGGACAGCTAGTTTTTGATGCATCCTTGCTGCATAAGTAAAATCAGCGGGCTTCAGTATCGGTGCAATACAAATGATTTGTGTGATTTCAACATATTTCTGCTGTTTACAGGCCCTAGCAGATCTGGGAAATTCATCACGACTAGGTGCTCTGTTCCAACTCTCCTAGCCCTATATTAAGGTATTGCTGTTCTAATCATGTGTGTGATGAGAAGAGAACTAGCACAGGACCAGTGTTGCCCAAACACAGTACACCAAGAAATAGACGTATCACCTGACAGCAGTTTACAAAAGGTGTCTCAGTCAGTTGGCACAACCGATTAGAGAAGTGAATGCAGCACCATTAAAAACAAGGTGTAGCATTTTCTCTAATAAGATAACAATCTGCCTTGAGCTCTCCATAGATGAGTTTCAGGTTAGAGAAGAAATTTGACTCAAGCATTTAGGCTGATGTTCCTGAATAGACTAACACATTGTATGGCTCTTTTTATAGGCTTTTTGACAGTTGACCAAACCTTTGAAAGACTTGAGTAAGAATAGAACCTGCAAGTGATCCAGCCGTTCTACTGAGAGGCATTCAATTTTAAGTGAGCCTTTTTAGAAAATCCCACTATGAAACCTGTTTGCATGGATAGGAGCAAAGCTGATTTGGGTGAGGTCTACGTTTGCCAATAATTAGGACAACTGGGAGATGCAGAGTCATTGACATCATTCCAATCTGAATTAAAAAATCATCTAGGCTAGGAAGAAATAGGCATCAAACAATGATTTTGCCATATGAGTGATGAGTTAATTACAAAAATACTATGGTTTCCAGGGGCATGGTAAACAATGGGGAATTTTCTCAAACGTTTTTAATTCCACTGATAGGCACAGGAAGGTAAAGAAGGCTCATTTTCAGACTATGGCAATTGAGTTTCTGCCTATGATAGGTACTCCCCCACCAATTTTGTAAACTGAGTTTAGATTAATTTATGGTACATTCTGGGGGGATTAGTAGAACTAGTACAGGGAGAGAGGTGCCATTCAGTCAAATCACTGTGATTAATTGAAGGTCGAGATAATCAGATCAACGATTTCTAGCACAAGGTTGAATGATGATTTGGCAGTTATTTAGAAGTTACTTGAGGGCTGATAGCACAGTATCAATCACAGGAGACTTGATTGCCAGAATCTTGATTAAGATGTTATGGTCTGCTGCCTTTTTTTTTTTGCATCTGGCCTCTTGTTTTTAACAACTGACTTGAAGGGCATTGACAAGATATCTTCATGGAGATAATGGAGAAGTGAGCTGCTCATGTATTCATGATGAGGTTCATCGTAGAGGCAGGGTAATGGGAAATCATTGGAGCTCTAAAGAGGAGTCTGTAGCTCAATACTGAGATCAATGTAAACATTGGTAAGTGAATGAGTAGGCCCAGTAAGACAGGATTCTGACTCTCAAAACCTTGGATAAGAATGTGTATTGATATATGCTACTAACACCTTCCTGTCCTGTTGTATTTCATTTGTTTCACTTCATCAATGTTGTGTCGGTGCCATGAGAAGACAGAGACAAACCACTGTTTGGCACTCTAATGCATGCTCTTGGAAGCTGCACTGCTGTACAGGGTCCTGCTGAAACACTATGGGAGCATTTACTGACCAATATCATAGGGTGAATACTTACCTGGATTCCTATATTAGTTCTTGTTTAGGATTTCAGAGATCATTTGGCACAGGAAAAGTGTATAGAGGGAAGTCAGCTGTTTTTTACATATCAGGTAGATGGGTTGTGCATTTAGGTAGCTGCAGTTTTTTCTAGAACGCTGTTCAACACAGGGATTTAATTTATTCCCAGTGTATACCAATTCCGCTGTCTGTGGAGTCACGGGAATGTCATCAGTGCAACCCCTAGGATTTCTGGGCAAAGCCCACTGTGGCCCTCTGGAGTATGGTGAAGTATATCCTTCTCAGGCAACAGGTATCCATTGAAGTCAGCATGAGTATATCTTTTTACAGAACATTCTTCAGGGATGAAAATAAGCTCAATGCATGGGTGGAAGAATCTTACTTAAGGAACCCCCTTTGAGGACAGCAGGACTTGAAGGTCAAAGAGGGAGCCCATAACCTGAGGTATGACCAGTAATTTCTCATCTCAAATAGCAACATCTTGAGTCTATACTGTGAACCACCTTAGGATTTGAAATCCATCCTGGGCATATGTGGGAGAGGCTAACTGCAGTGACCTTCGGAGGAAGCAGAGGTCGACCTCTGTAACTATCCCCAGCTGATATCTCATACTGTCTAGATGAAGATTAGTGTATAACCAGCAATAATCTATACTTATGCTTCCACTTCACCGATCTTATGATGTGTTGCTAATTTCATTGCTTTTGATTGTTTATGATTGTCACTTTTGTAGCACATTTCAGGATTTGCTTTGAAGGTTATGCTAGGCTTGAGAATCTCCTTACAGAATTCCATCATTGATCACCATCTTGCTTACAATAAGTCATTCTGCTATTTTGAAGAAGGTTTTTATTTTGCACTTTAGTCTTAAGTGGTTTACATAAATTTGATATTCAATGCTTACAAATATGGAAAGTGCCCACAAATTGTTTGCCATTTGAATGATACAGACTGAGCTGTGTAATCTGGTCAGAACAAAGTCCCATTGCTCTGATCAGATCATACAGCTTTCTATTTAGCAAGATGAACCATTTTACCTCCATTAATTGACTGGTAATGGTTGCTGTTGGTATTGAGTTAACAGCAAAAGATTGAGCAAGAGGCAACAGCAAATAGCCTTGAGTAAACAAGAACCAGACACTGCACTTGGCATGCAGAGTATAATATTCATTTCCATTGACCACCTCAACTCCAAGGGCCTGTGCTCCCAATAAGGTGATTCCAGTAGTGTGAGTATAGCTCTTTTGGTATCTAATATTAGTAACACAGCTCACTAAATAAGAGGCTTCTGCTGCCCTACCGTCCATTTATAATTTTTTTCACATAGCCCACGGATATCCAACCATGTTCAGAATCAACACCACACCATATCACATCTTTTAACAAAACTATCAGCTGGCTCTTTCATAACTTCGGCCATCCAGCCTTCACCCGTAAATTTTTAAGGAGTGATTTAATTCATACAAATCTATTCTTGTGACAGGATGAGGTTGCAATCCAGGATCTTCAAGTTGTGATTCCCCTCCCATGCTCTTGTGTGAAGTTGAAATTGACTGTTGATTCAACTCAATTATTATTCGCCTACACAATTGCTAATTCACCCTATTTTAGTTAGAGGAAAGAATTACCATGTTTTCAATTTATCCCTAATTTGAGCAATCACTTTGCCACAGTAAGCCTCCACAAACCTGTCAAAATTTTTCATAATGATGACCTATTGTGTGATCCTAGTTGCAGAAACCGATATTGTACGGTCTACACTAACATCTCCAACTTTCCCTTTGACGTTATACCTGGAAACATTACAAACTTCTCCACTGGCCACCTATGTGTGGAAAAACAAAGTCTGATTGGACGGGTAAATCATTGTCATATTGTGCTGTCTTTTTCTGTGCTTTTTTATTTGTGCTTATCCTAGACTCTTCCTCGCCCTTTGATTGTGAGGAGAATCTAGACATAACTCAAAACGGCTATGAAGAAGGTACTGCCCTGTATTGAAGCCACCATCCTGTAACCAGCTCTTCCAACCAGAGCACTCTTCCACTCAACTGTTCTACAACCTTATACCCAACAAATAAAGCAGGCTGACTTTCTTTTTAGGTCTTGCCACACACATGAAAGTGTCTTACTAGGTCAGAAGCTCTATTTTAGTGGCACAAACTGCTTTATACCACCTTTCTCTAAGGGGCAGATTTACTAACATTTCTTGCCAGATTTGTATCACAGATAATTATTTAGGATTTAGTTTCCAGGGCAAAACTTATTTGGTTCTTGAAAGTTGTACGAGTACCCTGCACTGCTTTCCTTTACTTTGTGGTAAGGAGGTGTTTGATGGGGAGTACATACAACCACCCATTATATTTTATGCAAAGCACTATCTACTAACAATAGTAGTCAGGATTGTGCACCAATAAAATGCCTCTTTAAGGCATGCATTAAAAATGTGAAACTAAGAAACTGGATTATCATTTTGGGAGGGGGGTTTACCATACACCTCAAGGAATAATCACAGCCCCTGTCAGGGTCGACCCACAAAGTCACTAAATTAACCTGAACTCAAACCCCTGGTAACAATGGCATAGAACAGGTCAGTGTAACTTAAAGGCAATGTGTAGGGTATTTATTCAGTACTAGAACACAAACAAATCAAATGCAAAGCAATACAAATCTCAAACAAAATTAGAAAAATAGAGCAACTTTATAAACAAAATGATACCAAAATTACAAAACTGCAATAAAATAAACCAAAAATATGATTTTTTAAAAATGTTTTCAGTAGGCATTGCACCACAGAGCGCAAAATGCCAATGATAGTCAATGGTCGCAGTAGACTGCAACCTAGCCACAATTTGACTCTGACCGCAAAGGAGCACAGGTTGGATAGATCAACCAGGTTCATCCTGGCCTAAGATTTTACCTTCTGATTTTAGTCCTTTAAGTACCCTAGGAGTACACTGCTAAAGCACCCAGGACCTCAGGGGAGCAACTTAGAGACTCATAGGTTGTCAGGCAGAGCCCAAACATCAGGATACAGCTGAGGTCCAGTCGACTCTGGTCAACAGGATAGTTTCAGGTAAAGGCATCTTGTAACTCTTTGTGTCACTGTAACTTTATCAAGAGTTCAGCCTTATGACTCCTTATAGCCCACAGCTTTATCCTGGATACAAGAGGTAGAGCAGATCAGCCTTCTACGCTGTTCTCAGGTTACAGACAGCATGGCCAGACCTTTTGTGTTCTTCCACAGGTCCAGAAGGTGTTCCGAAGTGGGTCCCTGGAGATACCACATTTATGCCTAGCATGAGCTAGTGGGTGGGGGTGACTCCTTGGAGCATTTTCAAGATGGCAGACATCAACGGCCACACTAAACTAGGGTCTGAAGGCTGGGGATGTGAGTGCGGAGTGTATTATGGTAAACCTAGTGTCCTCCCATACCTCATAGCAAAATCCACTTTTGGGCAGTCACTGTACTGCCAATAAGCACAGAGACAGGAGTCTGGTAGAACAAAGCATTGTTGTCCAGAATCCGACAGTGGATGCACAAGAATTGTTTCGGCCTCCTGTTTTCACCCTTTGAAGCGTACCCCAAGTGTTTTATGTGTAAAACACACAGCAGGCCTGTTAAGCAGGATTTGACATTAAAGCAGTATTTTACACTGTAATGTCAAAATGAGGCCCATTTTGATTGGAGCCTGACTTGCTGGAGACAAAGGAAGGGTCCAACCCAGGTGTGAGCTAAGATTTGATTATGACACGGGAGGCCTCTTTGAAATACACCCCAAACATTATATTTAACCCTTCAGCAGACCTGCCAAGCAGGACTATACATTTAAGAAAGGTTTGACACTGTAACAGTAAAAAGGATGCACACAGCTCCACCCTGCAAGTTTAAAGTGGTCATCTCTGGCTATTCAGGCTTCCTTATTGTTTGCTTCTGGGAGGCATTTCACACCCATTTACACATATTCAAATGCTACTTTCTGGCTTGCAGAAGTGGGAACGCAAACGCACCTCTGGAGGCTTTAGGCATGGAAAACGTAACTTATTAAAAGTACACCTTCCTTAATATGTATCAAAAATGTAACTTCCCATTAAATTTGATGTTTGATAACTATTAACAATAGTTGTTTGTTTTTCTAGCTGTTTACTAACTGGAATCATCATTAGTAAAAGTAATACTGTAATCCAGTGTTTTTCCATGGAACAACCACCCTACCACAGTGAAAATAGATTTGGGATCTTTTGGGGCTTTTTATCATTGTATGAACTTGGTTAACATTAAATTCCTACATGTCGTATTTTTAAATACCATGAAGCCTGCCTGTGTGTAACACGACGACATAGAGGTGGCCTATAAATACTTAAAAGGAAGTTTTTGACCTGTCAAAGGTGGTGATTTGGACTGGTCGAATTTGTAGTTTAAAACTGCAACAGCCAGGTTATAAATGGTAGGCCTGCAGACATGTAATGTCACTGTAGTGGATGGTACAACGGATGTTGCATTTCACTATTAGCAATAAACCTACATACCCCAGGAACCCTATGTAACAAATTCTAGGAACCTACAGGTCAGAGAAATATGCCAATTTTACCATGTTGAAAGGGGGAGCACAGACACTTTATCTCTGCTTAGCAAGGTAAAGCGCACAGAGTTCTATGGCCAACAAAAGGCAAAAACTCCATGGTGACACTGCAGAAACGGCCCATTTTCTACAAAAACGTTTTTATTTCCCCAAACATTCCAACTTTGCTTGTGTGCTGCGCTGCACAGACTACTGCCAAAGTGGGAAAAGTTGTAACATTTGCCTGTGGGCACAAAAAAACCATTGCTAAACATCATGCAGACACCATTTCAATGTGGCGAAAAAAAGTGTCCCTTGCGCTGGGGAGCCTGATTGTGCCTGTAACATTTTGGGAGAGTGCAAAACCTTGGCAGAACCTCAGTGAAAGATTTACTGAAATTTTGCACAAAGTTTGGTTCACACAAGTAACGAAAACTTTACTGGATTTACTGTCCAACACAAACCTTTATTTGTGCTGGAAAGTAGCACTAAAGTAATACAAAGTAGGGCTAGCTTTGCTTTGCTATATATTAAGGGGAGGTAACATGGGTGGCACATGGGTGCTCCTGTGCAACCACCCATGTTTTTTTATGCATAGCCCTATCTATTATCATTTATAGACTGGGCTTTGTGTCACAAAATAACACCGCTTTGAGTCTGACATTTTCCAAACTTTTCAGATTTTGCTTGTGTTCCACACTGTACAGCAAACATCCAAGGTGGAAAAAGCTTTAAGGTTTGTCTGTGCATAGTATTCTGTACTGAAGTGTACCCCTACAGTACAAAACCAGTGCAAGACATGACTCAGACACCTTTGCGCCATAGTGAAAAAGTGTGTGCATTGCGTGAGTTTTCAGTAAACCTACCCGTACGTTTCCCTAACATCGTCTACTTGCCTGCTCCCTCCACCTGCCCATCCTCTAAAGAGCATCTCTCAAAAAAGTGATCTGTTCTTGGAAATGTATTCTGTACTCCAGTATGCTATGGAAGAATACAGCTTGAGTAAATCATGTCACAATATTTCAGCTTGTTTTATAGGAAGAGAGTTGACACATAATACACTTTATCCCTCTTATAAAATGTTTATAAAGCGCATTCATCGTTTTAGACGTGAGGGTATAATTATGGGTATTTATAAATATTGTAGTGTTTTCTAGAGGGTAAACCTAGCCATGAAGTAGCAGATAGCTGCACTTCTAAAAGGGAAGTATGTGGGATGGCTCAGCAGAATGCTATATTAGTGAGCAGCGTGATAGCTTTTCTTGATGCGGTAGGGCAGGGTTCTGCAAAGTCAGTCCTGGAGAGCCGGGTCCATGCCAGGTTCTTAGCATATCCACATTTAGAAAAAAGATGTTTCAGAAATCTACATTTTTCTAAATGTGGATATGCTAAAAATCTGGCATGGATCCGGCTCTCCAGGACCGACTTCGCAGAACCCTGCCATAGGGCATGCATTGTTAGGGCTGTATCAAAGGGAAGAGGTGTTCCTGGATGAGTTGGCATCCCTAGTACATTATACTAAAGTGTCCATCCATAGTACAAGGAGTGGAACTTACTGCTTAGGATTTGTTCTGCCAGCGAGAGTTATCGCATATGTGCCCATCGCTTATGTTATATTTTTTATGATATTAGATATTACATAATAGATCCCTCACAATGGAGATGCAGGGAAAAAAATAAGCTCCTGCGTCTGTAGCCGTAGATTGTAGAGCTGTAGAGGGATCCCTCTCAGGTACTAGTTATGAATAGTGGCCTTAAGACAATCACCTAGTTTCAGTGAGAATAGTATATCAGATGAACCACATAATTTGTCATTGAAAATAGTTGTAATGATTAGTTTGGATATTGCTCAGGATATTCAAGACAGTACATTTAGTATTGGGAATTCTAGTGCACAGGGTGAGCTAGAACAGACATGTCTTTTCATTCATGACTTGCCTTACGAAAGCGTAAAGTGCTTGTATGCACTGTCCCATCAAGTAGAGCATCCCACCCTGATAACCGCTTCTCAAAACAGTGTCTTGAGACGCCCAACATAGGTGGTTCCCACACTTTTTGCTCTCAGTCATAAACATTAGGAAACATATCAAACGCTACAAATATAGCAACAGCTGCCTCGACAAGCTGACACTTGTTATTCACAACAATGCACACCCTGACTCATGCTTAATAAACCTGAAGTAAATTCTTGGAACACCCAAACATAGGGATCGCGTGCACCTTTGCGTTCCTTCCTTCGACCATACTGGAAACAGATGCATCTGAGAACACACTTCAGAAACCAATATATGCTTATTTCAGGGAGGTGCTGATGTATCAGTTGGCAGAGCTTTGTTTCCTACCGAGATTAATGACTTTTCCCTTCACTCCACAAGTGACTGCAGGTAGCGAGTGCTTCCACCACCTGAGGTTATGAAGAAGCTGAAGACAGAACCTCGTGTGCATGGGGAGCAATCTACATATCTTGAAGATCAAGATCTTTGAAGTAAGACTTTTATATTGCGTTTTGGATGCTCTATTTCTAGAGTGACCATCAAAAGAAATGTTGTAATCTTGGTGGGAATACTCCAACAAGCGATTCTTGTTCATGTAAGAATGTTTTCATGCTTCTATTTGTTACACATTTTAGAGAGTAGTGCCTTTCCAATCATTACTTTAATGATGGAGCCCTTCATTCATTCTCCCTTTAAGAAGGCTCTGGAGGAACCCTGTAGGAAACTGTGTTATAAGTTTAGGGGTGTAAGTATCCCCCTCAAGTAGTAATCATAAACTTATTAGGGTAAACCACAAAAGTCACAAAACCTGAGCTCAACTCCCTATTAGCTATTGCACAGGGCAGAGAAGCTTAATTTGGAGCCTATGTTTAAAGTTTTTACAGAGTACTAGCAAAAATAGAGTGAAATGTAATAAACAAAATGACAAAAAACAACAATATATTAATATTTAAAGTTTTAAGAAAAAATAGCACCAAGAAGCACACAATGCCAATGATCACGGTAGAACAGGAGCTAGAAAACAATTTTTTTTCTTTTTTAAATATTTTTATTTGGGCAGAATTAAATACAAAATTTCATCATAAAAAACAATCCTAATCAACATAGAATTAATAATGAATCACACGAACATGAAACACTGAAGTGCAAATTAGAGGTAAATAAAGTGGTTTCGGGGAAGCATGGTCCATGATAAAAAAGAACATCCAAAGCAGCAATTAATTTGATACAAGGTACAAATCAAAAGAAAACTAGGACACAGTCGACTCGCCAAATAATTCAAACTCACTTCATCCTGAATAACAAGATGGAACTCGAAGCACAATACAACACTTAGGGCATTGCCAATTTTTTAACAAAATAAAACAATCCATGCCTAATCAAACTTATATCATATTGCTTTATTTGTTCATTTTTAATGATCGTAGAAATAAAGGGCCTGGTTTAAGAAAAGTGATGCTGCACCCAGTTCAGCGCCACTTTTTTGCACCCCTTAGCGTCCCCCTAACACCACCATGTGTGCGCCGTATCTAAGATACGGCACACCATGGTGGTAGTTAGGGAACTAGCGTCTGAATTGTTGACGCTACTTCAGAGCTTTTCAAGATTAGCATACATTTTTTTGATGCGAATCCTACAAAGCCCATTGAGGCCCATTGTAAACAATGGTGTGACTCCTTTTAACGTCTGCCCTGAGCAGGCGTTAAAAGTGGTGAAAAAAATGACGCAAAGAAATCACTTAGATTTCGTTGCGCCATTTTTTTGCCCCTTATAACTGGGGAAATGCCCCCTTTGCATACATTATGCCTGGCTCAGGCGATTTTGCCCTCGTTTGGCCACTTTTGCATTAAAAACAAATGATGCTAATGTAGTGCAAGGAGGCGCTAGTGACTCTTAAATCTGCCCCAAAGTGCCATGGTTAAAAAAAGTCAAGTACAATCACATAGAATAGGGGAAGCAAAAAAGTGCAAGAAAGGCAAAAATTGCAATTAAAGAACTTATACAACAATGTTGCGTCCTTTTCACCCAATTTGGAGTGTATGAGGGGCACCGGGATTCCATCCTTTCAATGGTATCCTTCTAAAAAATTACCCCATAAGAAGAAAAAGACCCCAAATAGACTGAAATCTCATGAGAACACCTATTCATAAAACTCCTTTGTGCGATTCATCTTATTCCACCATTGCTGAAGTATTGGGATCCCCTGAAGAATCAGCAACTGGGCAACCGCTTTGGCTAGTGACCCAAAGTATTGCTGATAACTCCATAAATGCCAAACCTCATGCAATGAGCCAAAAAGGATTAACATAAATGACGGGGAGATCCTAGTTTGAATGGAGTGACTTGTAGCCTCGAAAACCTTGCTTCAAATTTTCGGCAAAGTTGAGGCACTCAAAGAAGGTATCAACCCAACCCTCTATGCCGCTGTCCTGACACCTGAAACAAAGATCTGGGAGGGAAGGATACTTCTTATGTAACCTATGTGGTGTATAGTGAACTAACCATCTTGATGAAAACATCATTCGCTTAAATTTTGCGGCTCTTAAAGACATGTGCCCTACATTGCACAAAAACTGCCATTCTTTAGGATTAAACCTGCTGCCTATTTCCTGATAGATTCTATGAACAATCCCAATAGTACTTTCTGGTTTGTTGATTGGCGGAGAAAATGATACCAATAACCGACCCCCTGTAACTTTGTACCATAAATGTACACTACCAGAACTTGGGCACTCTCTCCAACGGATGCATATTTCACCTTCACAAAACTGAAAATCTTGTTAAAGCTAAACCAAAGCGATAATCTATGGGTGGGGTGAAACTGCTGCATAATAGAGTCCCATGAAATTAATTGAGTACCGTTATTAAAATCTCTCAGCTTTTCAAACCCCAGTGCCTTTCACCCTTCCAAAGTGCTCCTTGGTAGGTTTGAGAGAGCGTAACTTATAGAATCTATATTAACATGAAATGTTTATGAACAAATGTGTGGTAAATGCCATATAGAAGATGTATTAACCTGTTTTTTCTATAACGTGCACTTGAAATGTGACCACAGGGAGTGGCCGCCAATGTATACACAGACTAATAAAAAAATTGACTAATGCATATGAATATCCGAACTAATAAATGATTTGCGCTAATTATCAATGATTACGTTATTAAAGTTATGTTAAATAAATCTTGTAGGCCTTAAGTTAGCATGAGCCGAAGCTTAGCTGCCTGGCTCTCATATTAAATGTGTTTCTCTAACGTGCAATGTGCTGACTCGCAAAAGGACATTACCTCTTTTTTTCTTCAAACTAGAATCTGAATGTAACCATAATGGATCCGTTCTCATGAAATTCATACTGCTTGTAGAAATGTTTAGACAAAATGCAACAGTGTAGACTAATATAATGCACAAGGTCGTTTAAACCGGTGAAGACAATGGAGCTACTGACCAAAAGATGTGCAAAGAATTACAGAAGGATGAAATCATACTGGACGTGCTACCTCTGAAGACGTCAATCATATGGACCAATAAAATGTCTGTAAACTAATATGGGGTGAAAGATTAATGACATAATCTGTTTTCTAATAGGGTAAAGATAGTGGGGTATAACCGAGGACCAATGAAATTTTAAGGGAATGTACTATGAAAAAAGGATAAAAACCCATGACACGGGGAACCTGAGAGAGGTGTTAGGGAATGCTATTGATTTTATCCAGAAACTCTGTCACTCTGTTTGGTGACTGATTGGTTTATAAAACCATCCTTTTCCTTAGATTGCCCATTTACACTTTACCTGCTTATGAGGGAAGTGCCCCCTTTTTGTCCTGGAGCTGAGTTGTGACTGATGGCGAAATAACTGATGTCCTGAAGACGAAGTCTGAACCTGAGTGCTGACCTAAACCTTGGAGGGTAACTATGACAATGAAATTGTGATTTGTCTGTTTGCTTTTATCTGCTTACTTTTGACAGAGACCATAGATAGATGTTTTCCAAATTGGTGTTCTAAATTGTTTTGCATGAAGCCCAACATGCTAATACTAATCAGCGGTTAGGACAGGGGTTCACTAAACTGACGCAAATAGACAAACGACTGAATCTATGCTTTGTTGAACCCACGCGTTAATAATACTCTGCTATAGTTGATCTATGTTCACGCCGTGTTATGTTTTGATGTTTGTGATCCTTGCCTTGATTAAATCTTATCAGAGTTGTCGTATTGTCACTATGCTACTTTGCTTTTTGATTTTGAGATTAACCCATTTGTTCTTAGAATTGTAACCAATAGGGAATAAAACTCATAAAATTCTACTAAACTGATGTGGTTATTCATGACTGTCAAGTCAGGGTGGTGTCTTGAATTGATTAATGTCTTTGACTAAAGTGAAATGCATTGTTGTGATAAATATTGATTACATTATTGACGTATTGATTGACATATTGATTAGCTATCTCGTCCTAAGGTGTCTCTCAACTGGGTCAAAAGATTCATTGGCCTAAAACAAGTCCTGATGTGTAATAAATTATCATAAAGGGACGCGTTAACAAGGTCAAGCCCCAGATACCACAATCTTGTAATAATGTATAAGCATGAAACCTCGGCACACCCAAAGTAGTCAACAACCCCTCAATATGTATTGCCAATGCAAATAAAACCTTATAATGAGATGTTTTAAGAAGTATGGTGGTTCTAAAAAAAACAGCCATGCGACTGCACTGTCAAAAGTCATGTGAGTCGGCAGGAAATTGTCATAAACTGCAAATACTGCTGCTAACGAAATCATAATATGAATTAAGGTAGCCTAATAATATGTTTGAAGGTGTGGTATCTCCAACTGTAACATAGACATCTTAACTCTGGGTTGTTTTCTTAGCCCAAACAAATCTCCCGATCTCCATATCTAACTCCTTGAAATATGCACCAGGAATTTTCAAGAGGCGATTTATGAAAAGAAAAAGAAAGAGAGGGACAACAGACATTTAAATTAAGGGGACTTCTCCGATTAAGTCAAAGGGAAGCAAGACCAACTTTCTAACAGCTTTTTCACCTTGATGAGCAAAACCTCATGATTAGGCTGGAACAACTCAGCAAAGTCATTTGTAACAGAAATTCCCAGATATCTAATAGGTCATTGAGGAAAATTTTGTATACAGAGAGGGAGTTCCGCATGACTGGAATTGAAAAAAAGAAGCTTGGTTTTAGTCTGATTCACTCTATACGCCCCACACACACACATGTAAAACCCTGAATTTCATCTATTGCTCAATGGCTGAATATTTGCCCTCTTGTAATTGGCGAACAGTTACATTTTCACCATCCCATAGCATAGGCAGCTGAATCGAGGTGTTAAAACGGATTCTTGCTGCTAGGGGTTCTATTAAAAAGGTGAACAAAAGCGGGGACAGGGGGCAACCCTGTCGGGTACCACGTTTTCTTGCCACCACCACCTTAATGGTGTTAACAATAATTTTGATCTATGCTCCACTATAAATCTCTTTGAGCATACCAAATACCAAAGGTGGAAACCCGAACTTCGCTAAAATAGAAAACACAGCGATCCAGTTATCAATGTCGAACGCCTTTCCCCATCCATCTTTCATACTAAGACTATTTCCCTATAATCACACTATAGAAATCTATGGCTTGGATCAGAAAATAAGTATTGACAGCCATTGTTCTATTTGGCACAAATAATTCTGCTCAAAGAATTATTTGTTGAGCACACGGTGCGATCTGATCAACCCAAACCTTTATAAACAACTGATAGTCCATGTTTAATAAACTTATAGGGCTGTAAAAATTAGGATCTGTAGGACCTTTGTCTTTTTTTTAGAAAACTGACCAGGGCTGATTCTGTAAAGTTCTTAGGGACTGGTGCTCCATCCTTAATTTGATTAACCAAATCTGTTAGAACAGGCAGCAATTCTGTTGCGAAGGCCTTATTCAATTCAACCGGAATGCCATCATTCCACCTAGCCCTTGCATTAGCCATATTCTTTAGTGCCCTGGCCACTTCAGATGGCTCAATCTTTTTAGTCAATGCATTTTTTTGGCTGCTCAAGTTCTTTCGGTGGCACTATCTCGGGCTCTCCATAAATCAGCCAATAGTGGTGGTAAAAAACCTCAGCTATCCTCAAGCTGTCATCTGAGATCACTCCCGTAGCAGGGTCTCGCACCTATGTGATTAGCTGTTTGTTCTTCTGGGTTCTGGTTGACCATGCCAGATATTTCCCAACTTTCTGGGTCTCCTCATAAATCCTTTGCTGAAATGCTGTGCTGCCTGAAATCTCTTCTAGTAGAAAAAAGTCCCTTAACTCATGTTTAGCCCTTTCTAACTGCTCTCCCAATTGTGCCTGAACAAGTGGTGGCCCTCCGGGTAGGCTTGCCAATTTGTTGGCCTTATCAAGTGTTGTTTGGAGCTGCTGAATTTTGGCTGAGCGAACTCTAAATAGGCTAGCTGTATATGATATCACTTTTCCCTAAATGTAGCTTTAAACACTTCCCAAACCATAAAAAAGGGGGCAGACTCAAGAGTGATCTCAAAATTCCTGGCTGAATCCTCACATGTCACTCAGCCAGGTTTGATCAGCAAGTAAGGCCTTATCAAATTGCCACCTTGACCTCCTCCTCTCTAAAGTATTAAAAATTATCTCTAAAACAATGATGGAATGGTCTGAGAAAGGGTTAGCTAATATTTCCATTCATCCTCACCACTGAAGTTTGGTTACCAAAAAATAGTCTAGCCATGAGGCTGACCCAAACCTGTGGCAATATCAGGTAAATTGAGAAAAGGCAGGGTATCTAAAATGCCAGGGATCCGCCAAGGCAAGATCCAGTTTAACCAGTGCCACCAGTTTTGCGGTTTTAGGTTTTAACAGTCTCTTGGCCTGATTTGACGCATCAAGTACAAGATTTAGCAAGAAATTAAAATCCTCCCCCATAACTAAGGGGCCTGAGTTGTTAAGTTGTAGATTCGATTGATTGCTTCCACTCATCAGAGATAGGACCATAGTAATTCAAGAGATTCAGAAGACTGCCAGCTACTTTAACTCTAATCTAAATCCACTTGTTCTGCTTGCAAAATTTGTTTTATCTCCCAATCCAATATATTTGAGAGTAAAATAGCCACTCTCCGTAAAGCTGCCCCTGTAGAGGCAAAATATGCCTGTGAGTACCTTGAGGGAATAATGATTTTGGGCTTATTAGACCTATTAGACTTGCAATGAGTCTCTTGTAAAAATAATATCCTTAGAGTTAAATGAGGCTAAACATTTTAGCAAAGCAGCACATTTTCGCTTGTTCCCCAAGCCATTAACATGATATGTGTCATTGTTTATCAATGAAAACAGCATTGTACCCCACTTCTTGCACCTTCCCTGATACTCTTGAGCCACCAGCAAAAGCATCCTGAAGGTTCCTGGCATATCATGCACCTAACACCCTTAAAATTAAACATCTTGACTGAACCTCATCCCAGCCGACCTTGCTTCCATCCTTCCCATTTTCACTGCACCCACCTTCCCTAACCCTCTTCCCCTCCTCCACCTTGGTGCGTACCTTTGAAAGGGAGGGTTACCCGCCTCCCCTAGACCTACCCTCCAACCTGTGGGTGCCATGACACAGCACCCAAACCTCCCCAGGTATGACCCCTCTCAACCCCTGGAAATAGAAAAAAAAAAATTCTTAACAGAATACTGCCTTCCCGCCTCTGTCATTGAAACTATCAAGTTGCTGGGTCCTCTCCTTAAGTTTTAGCAGCGCCCGTGCCTCCTCTACAGCTGAAAAAAGATGAGATTGACCATTTACTGGCACGTTCAACTTGGATTGCTAAACCAAGAAGGCCTTTCCCCCAAGAAGTCTGAACTCTCTTATCACAAAAACATCCTTCTGTGGTCATTCTCAGAAATGGCAAAGGATTTCTGTCTAATGGCTGCAGCCAAGAACTGCTCTTTAAAGTAGCAGTAAAGTGATCCTACTGCCACCATACCACTGTGCCCCGGCCATGTGTGAAAGCCTGAGAAGTTCACCAGGATCATCCTTGGATATTTTGCTTTGGGGGATCGATGTGCATGAACCTTATGCACCTTAATATTTGTCAAATCAGTAGGAGCATCTAATAAAATATGTTTCTTGATTAATGACTCTATTAAACATGGCACACTCTGAGTACTCCCTTGGGATTTGCTGCCCTTCAGAATGCCTGTACAACAAAGATTAGAGCACCTTGAATGATTTTCCATTTCCTCCACTTTCATCATCAATCGCTCCATCTTTCTCTGTTCTCGGGTCACATCCTTAGATAGAAAGTAAAACTTCTGTATGTTAGCCAGTCTTTGATGCAGCATCTCAATTGTGATTGGTTGTTGTGCTTTCAAATCTCGAACCTCAGCCAGAATAGTTTCTAATAATGACTTTAGAGCCTCTGGTTGCTGCAAAAGAAGCAAAGAGGTTGTGTTGGTGTTCTTAGTGAGATTCCTCCTTTGGGGTCATGTGGTGAAACTGATACTGTAGATGCCTGGTCTCTCCCTTGCCCGGCCATCTGTGTGACCTCCAAAACTTCACTTGAACTTTGCACAGATGTTGGGTCTAATGCTGAGTCTGATGTCTGTGGTGGTGGCAAAGTTGTTTCTTTGGAATTTACTCCTGGTGACACTGTACTAACATCGACCAACCCACCCCCGAAAGGTCTTGTGAACACATGTCGTTTAGCCCCTGGCTAGACCTCCCAGTATCATGGTGGTTGGTATTATGCACATTAGAGTCCAAACCAGCCCCACCCTCGGAGAGGTATTTTTGAAATGGAGGTATTCCTTAAGTCTCACAGTCGTTGTCGTCGCAGTTCCTGAGTCTAAGCAGGATGTTGTTACATCTCCTTCCAGCCCACCCTGTGGATTTCCTGTTCTTCTGATGCACAGATAGTGTTAGGATGCAATAACGGGGGATCGTCACATGAACTCAAGGGCTAAGCAGCAATTGTAGTGTGAGGCTGGTTGGGCAAATTTTGCATCACTCTATTACTCAGTTGACAGGGGGCTGTCCATGCCTGGAGAATCATCTATCTTGCTCTCAAACATGGGGTACTTGAAACAGTGGGTTCAGTGTGGTTCTGCCGCATACTGTCAGGGGAGGTATGAGACCTTCAAGGGCCCTTCTGGCAGGCCCCCACCGCAACTCCTCACAACTACTGGATGTCTCCCTCAGCACCCTACCTGGCCCCTCACTCACCTCTCCTTACTCCCACTCACCAGACCTCAAAGTGTTGGTGGCAATCTCCTGTGGTTCACTGGTCCGGTTTGCCACTTCTCTCTCACTTAGGTGTGATTCACTCCTCACCACCTCTCAAGCTTCTCTGCAGGGTTCCACCTCCGACACCATCACTATCCAGTTTTGACTGCCAGGGCACAGAAAGATGAAAGCACTAAAGTGCCGTAGCACTAAAGTGATCCTACTGCCACCATACCACTGTGCCCCGGCCATGTGTGACATCACCAGAGGAGGTGGGAGGGGTCACTGACAGAGCTAGCTGCAGGCCATGCGGAATTCTGTCCACTGCTTCAGGCTGACCTAGGCAAAATTTGACATTGACCGTATTGAAGTGTGGGTTGGATACTTTAACCATGTCTGCCATTGCCAAATATTTTACCTCCTAACTTTAGTCTTTTAATTCCCAAATCCTCAACTGGAATATGCTTCTAAAGCCCCCCAGGATTGCGGGTGGCACTAGGAGACTCACAAGGTGGCAGGCAGATGTCAACAGGAGAGTCCGGGTCCAGTCTCCACTGGTCGGCTGGGCAGTTGTAGTAAAGCACCTCTTGTAACTTGTTGTTGGATGTCAGCCTTCAGGCCCTTGAATCCCACTTTTTTGCCTCTGCAATAAGAGAGAAAACAGGTCCAGTCCTTCACAGCTCTTTTCAGGTCACAAACAGCAGTTTCAGACCTTCTGATCTTCCTTGAGTATGGGAGTGTTTAGCAATAGGTGCCTGGAGATGCTACATTAATACCTGGCATGAGCTTGAGGTATGAATGACTCTTGTTATACCCCAACCAAGAGGGAAAAGGTTCACAAGGTGAACTGTATTTGTCATATGGGCAAGGGAACATAAAACCTCCCCACACCCAGGCCTTTGTTCTCTCCTTTGAGAGCAATGTTCATGCCTTTTCCAGTGCTAATTATTGGTTGGCATAAGTGGGAGAACAAATGCAATCGGACCTCCAGAGGCTTTTAGCAGGAATAATTTCACTTTCTGTAAGTACCATTTCCTTAATATTTATCAAACAAGCATTTGCTGTACAACAGGTCTTGCATTTCTCCAAGTTAGAGCTATTAGCAGTTGGAAACTGCCAACCAGACTTTTCTTGCCTCATTAAATGGATAAAAACATGCCCGATCGCACTGCTAAACAAGCGAGATTGTCCTGGGAAAAAGAGAAAAGGTAGTCCACAAACCAGACTGAAAACAGCGAGCCTCGTATGTTTTCAGTACTTGATCGCTGGACTTGAGGAGGGCTAACTACTGGAAAAGGCATGACGTATGCATGCCTTGCACTAATGAAAGCAAGCAGATTTTAAAAGGCAAGCCCACGAACAAGTGATAGACACTGACATGACATGGGCGGGGCTCCAAGTCCTTTTCTAACTACTACAGTGACTTCACCATTGAATTGGATTTTTAGTAACTGTTACAAATAGCTGTTTCATTAATTTTGTAGCTGAATCCTAGCCAAAATGATTATTATTAAATGTATCAAATGAAATCAAATCAGGGTTTATAAAGCGCAACTACCCACCTGTAAGGGGCTGAGGGGGTTTGTGCTCTGAGCTTCAATGGAAGATTTAGGGTTTAAGGTCCTTCCTGAATTGGGGTAGGGATGGTGACTGCCTGAAGTGCAGGGGCAGGGTGTTCCAGCTCTTTGCTGCGAGGTAGGCAAAGGATCTCCCGCCCGCTGAGGTCTTCCATATGTAGGGGTACAGTGGCTGGTGTTTGTTGAGCGGAGCGGAGAGGTCTGGTGGGGAGTAGAAGGTGATGCAGTTGTTGAGGTAGGTGGCTCCTAGGTCATGGAGGGCCTTGTACGCTTGGACAAGGAGCTTGAAGTTAATTCTCTTCTCAATAGGGAGCCAGTGGAGGTCTCTTAGGTGATTGGAGATATATTAGGGAATGTCCAGGATGACTCTGGTGGAAGAGTTTTGGATGTACTGTGATTTCTTCAGGTTCTACTGGGTGGTACTGGTGTAGAGGGCGTTGCCACGGTCAAGTCTGCTGGTAACCAGGGCATGGGTTATGGTCTTGCGGCAGTCCTTTGGGATCCATTTTTGGATCTTCTGAAGAAGTTGGAGTGTGTGAAAGCAGGAGGATGTGACTGAGCACGAGGATGTGACTGAGATGACTTGGTGGGTCATGGTGAGCGATGAGTCCAAGATGACTCCTAAGTTGCATGTGTGGTTTGTTGGGGTCAAGGGGTGCTGAGGGTCGATGGCCGCCAGGAATTGTCCCAGGCTGATCTGGATAGTCCCATGATGAGGATCTCGGTCTTGTCAGAGTTGAGCTTGAGGCAGCTGTCCTTCATCCAGATGGCAACGGTTTAGATCCCGTTGAGGAAATTCTTCTTGGCAGTAGTGCAGTTTTCAGTCAGTGAGATGATCAACTGGATATCGTCCATGTAGGAGACAATGGTTAGTCCATGGACCCTATCGAGGGATGCGAGAGAGGCTATGTAGACGCTGAAGAGTGTGGGAGCCCTGTGAAATTCCGCAGCTAATCTCTGTAGGTTCTGACAGGTAAGGCTGGAGTCTGGGTCTCGGTGTTCGGCCAGACATGAAGGAGTGTATCCACTGTAGGGCCTTTCCGCATGGAGCCTGTAGAAGAGGGTGAGGTGTGAGACTGTGGCAAAGGTGGCAGATAGGCCAAGTAGGATGAGACCTGCTGTACGGCCTGTGTCGAGGAGCAAGCGGATGTCATCTGTGGCTGCAAGGATGGTCTTCGTGCTGTGGTTGCTCCTGAAGCTTGATTGGGAGGTGTCCAGGTTGTTGTTGTTCTCAATGTGCTTATGGAGCTGAAAGTTGATGGCCTTTTCAATTAGCTTGGCTGGGAAAGGCAGTAGAGAGATGAGGCGGTATTTCTGGAGGTCCAGCGGGTCGGCCGTGGGTTTCTTCAAGAGCCGGCGGATCTCAGTGTGCTTCCAGTCCTCTGGGAAGGTGGCTCTCTCTATGGAACAGTTGAGGGTGTGTTGGAGCTTAGGTGTGATGGATGAATTGGCCTTTGTTGAAAATGTGGTGAGGATAGGGGTCAGTAGGAGCTCTGGAATGGATGCAGCTCCTGATTGTGTGGGTCTCATCTGTGGTGAGGGTGGTCCAGCGGTGTAGGGTCTGTGATGGTTCGATGGGACAGTTCTGGGGTGGTTGTTGGAGGGCTCGGAGGATCTTGGGAACCAAAGCTGTTTTATATGTCTTTGATTTTCCAGTGGAAGAAGTTGGCTAGCCAGTCGCAGAGGTCTTGAGATGGAGGGATGCTTGCTGTTTCTGATTGTGGGTTGGCAGACTCTTTGACCACGGTGAAAAGCTCTTTGGTGTTGTGAGCAGTGGTGCTGATGGGGTCCTGTAAAGCAGCTTTCCTGGTTACTGTGATGAAGTGGTGGTAGGATTTGGTTGCCGCTTTGAAAGTCTCGAAGTCTTCCAGGAGCTTGTTGTTCTTCCATCTTTTCTCTAGCCATCTGCAGGTGTGCCTGGATTCCTGGAGTGTGGGTGAGAACCAGCTGGCCATCTTGCTTTGGTGTTTGGCTGAGGTCTTAAGGAGAGGTGATGGAGCATTTTGAGATCCATTGGTGGAAGTTTCATGCCGAGATGTCAGCACGTGTGGTGAAAGGCGGGAGAGACTTGCAAAGGGTGTTGGAGAGCTGTTCCTCTGTGATCTGGTTCCATTTTCTGTTTGGGGCTCGGAGTGTGTGAAGGTGGAGGGTCTGTGAGATGATGGTAAAATGGATACAGTGGTGGTCAGTCCCGTGAAGTGTGGAGGTGTTGTTGACAGTGATGTTGTTGCTGGTGGAAAATATGGCGTTGAGTGTGTGTCCTGCGGTGTGTGTTGGCAAGGTGACCAGTTGCTTTAGTCCTGTTGTGGCGTGGTTGTTAAGCAGGGAAGTGGTGTTGTTGTCGTCGCTGCTGTCAATGTGGTAGTTGAGATCGCCGAGGAGGAAGTAGTTTGTGGAGGCGAGAGCGTGAGGAGAGATGATGTCGATGATGAAGTTGCTGAAGGCTGGACCGGGCAGGGTGGCCTATAAATGAGGGTTCTGGGAAAGGTTGACTTGGGTGTGGCCTGTATCTGGAGATGGAGGTGCTCCATGAGGAGGGAGTGTTCTTCTGCAGCGGTTGTCAAACCGAGGAAGGATTTGGGTATGATGGCCAGGCTGCCGAAAAGGCAAGGAGGCAAGTCTTTGCAAAGCAGTTTGTAGTCACTGGGGATGGCGATGGCAATATCTGCTGCAAATGCTGGGTTTGTCCAAGTTTCAGTGAAGAAGGCGATGTCCGGCGTGTGGATTCCAGTAGGTCCCAGAGTTCTATGGTGTGTTTGTGGGGAGAACAAATATTGAGGAGGATGTAGCTGATCTGGATTGGTGTTCGAGGGTTCTGCGGTGAGAGGGACTGGTGTTTGGTGTAGTGTGAGGGTGCGGTGGCAGTGGAGGAAAGAGAAAGGTCCATGGGTGTCTCTGGGTGATGCACGATGACAGGCGGTGGATTATCCTGTGTTCAGCTTGTGGAGGGTCCTCACATTGTAGCGATGGAAGGTCGGGCCAGGAATTGTGGCGCTGGGCAAAGTCCAGGTGCAGACGGGCTTACCTTTTGTGTGCCTTCAGCGAGCTAGCAGCGTGGCCGAACAGCGGGCGCCATTTGGAAGGGGAGGGAGGTGAGGGGTCAAGTCCGCTGGGAGGCAGGAGGGCAGGAAAGTGATTTGCAGGGAGGAAGGGGGGTCGGGCGCGGGGGAAGCAGCAGCATGGGGAAACACGGGGAGAGAGAAGAGACAAGAAAGAAAGAAAATAAAAATGAAATGAAATGAAAATGACAGAAAAATATGCAGAAGTATAAAACAAAGGTAAAAAGCAAAGGTAAAGATGGAGATGGGCCTTGAACTGAGAGTCAGGAAGGCTCTCAGTTTGCTCACAGCAGAGGCAGCAGCAGCAAACAGGTGGAGCTGTACTGAAGAGGGCGAATAGACACTGACCAGGAGGTCAGAGGAGTTGCCCTCAGTTCGTAGCAGCCGCCATTAAGAAGGGGAGCGAGGCAGGGTGTCCGGTCAGTTGGGAGGCGGGAGGACGGGGAAGTGCTTCGCAGGGAGGGAGGGAGCAGAGTCACAGGGGGAGCAGCATCACAGGAAAACAAGGGGAGAGAGAAGAGACAAGAAAGTAAGAATGTAATGATGTAACCCAGGCTTTACCCATGAAACAGCTAGTCTTGCTACAATGAAATAGCTTTAGGGCTTTCTCATATTAAGGGCATGTTTAACATTACATTCTTACATGTCCTGCTTTTAAATATCAAGCACCCTGCCTTATGTGAAATAAAGCCTACACAGGGGGTGACTATATATATTTAATAAGAAAGTTTTGACTTGTCAAAAGGAGCTAATTTGACAAGATAAATTAGCAGTTTAAAAATGGAAAAGCAGGGCTATAAGTGGTAAGCCTGCAGTCATGTTTACACTGTAATGTAGTGGGTGGCATAATAGTGCTGCAGTCTACTAGTGACATTTAACTCCTTCGGTGCGGGCGTCGGCCCATGACCAGTGGCCGACACCAGGGAGGGGGTTAATAAATCCTCGAGTACGTCGCACCTGAGGATTTCTTTTTTTTTTTTTATCCCCGGGAGACACGGATGCTTTTCTGTGTCTCCACCCGCCCCTTTGTGACGTCAGCGCGCCACGTTCGGGAAGACCTGGTAAGAAAGGGGAGACTCTCCCCTTTCTTACAAGGCCTTCTTGAAAGTGTTTCCTGGCCCCTGATCGCAGCACAGCTGCGATCGGGGGCCAGGAAACACCACTAAACACCAGGGATTTCAATTGGGGGGCCCGGCCTGTTTTCCAAGGCATTCGGGGCATATTTTTTTTTACAAAAGGTAGGTGTCCCCTGGGGGGGCGCGTTCACTTTAGATCGTGCCCCCCACCCAGGAGCTAAATTTTATAAAAATAAAAAAGTAAGAACAAAACAAAAAAAGAAATGGACCCTGTGGGGTCAATATTTTTTTTTAGTAGTTGTAGCCATTTTTGCCCCCCAAGGAAGCCATACAACTACTAAAAAAAAAAAAAAAAATATATATATATATATATATATATATATATATATATATATATATATATATGTATATATATATATATATATATATATAGATAGATCTATATCTATAGATATATCTATGTAGATATATCTATATAGATATTTCTATAGATAGATCTATATATATATATATATATATATATATAGATCTATCTATAGATATCTATGTAGATAGATATATCTATATAGAGATAGATCTATATATATATATATATGTTCAAAACAAAGCACGCCAAGAGAAAAACGATGCGCACTCAGCTGGTGCGAGGCAAAGAGGGTGGCTGAACCCTCAATTAATTTTGTGAGCAAGAGATAAATGCCACACTCTCCGTTCAGCTCCTCAAAAAATAAATCAGGTTTATTCGATGCAAAAAAGAGAAAACCAACGCGTTTCGACTTTACAGTCTTCTTCCTGGTTTTACAGTCCTTTCTCCATTCTCACTATTTATAGTGCTTCATTCCCAAAGTCATTACAATGCATTATGGTCTGAGTAGTTTTTTATGTGTATACTATCATATAATTAACCTGAAAAGGATTTTTTCAATGATTAACAAATGCATTGGGGTTAAAAAGAAAATGTCTAAGCAAAATACTATGGAGGAAGGAACTAATAATCACTCACATAAATTAATAATTATCACATTATATCATTTTGAAAGGTAGGCAAAAAGTAATCAACTTCTTATGTACATGATTAATTTAGAAATACTTTTGAGGATTAGCCACAGTCATTGTTACACAAAGAATGTTTTGGATTCACATTTTAACATTTAACTTAAATTGAAGTATTCTAATTTCATAAAGACATCATTCACATTATAAATACCAATATTCCAAAATTTAAAGATGAACAAAAAGTTCCTCATCATTGTTCAATCCCAATGGGCTCTTTGTCCTCATTAAAATAAATATATATAAAATAATATATTTAGATTCAAGTTTTTTGTCTGAGTTTCTTTACTCTATCTCCACCCCTCTCGTGTTCAGGAATATGGTCAATTCCATAATACCGTAACTGTTTCCAACTGTTCACTTCATGTTGCTGAAAATGTTTAGCAATAGCATATGTAAAATCCTTATGCAGAACCGCTCTGATATGTTCTAAAATTATTTTCTTTAGCATGCAAATTTTAAACCACGATGACACTCAATAACATAAACTGTGAATTTTGTATTACAAGTAATTTGATGTTTTATCTTCAAATTCATGTCATTCCATAATTTCACTTCTTTAGTTGATCTACCAATTTTACATGTTTTACAACTATTGCATTTAATAAATCCAAGTTGTTGTTCTGACAACCAATTTTGTTGATTTTTTATAGTGAAGTGACTACTTATAAGATAATCTTTTAATGAAGGCGCTTTCCCATACGTTATCAATGGGGCTAAACCAATTTTAGGACCCAAATCTTGATCTCTTCGTATAACATGCCAATGTTTACACAAAATTCTTCTAATTAAGCCACTTTCCTTTATATAATCCAATATCATTCTGACTTTATTTTCAACAGAATTATCCTGTCTTGTCCTCGCTCGTTTCGGAACCAATGTTTCATCCCGAGGGATAGTTCATACTCTTTCTAAATTCTTTTGTAGAATTTTCTGATTATACCCTCTTTGCCTAAATCTTTGTATAGTGTCTTGATATTTTAACTCAACTTCCCGAACATTAGAACAATTTCTGCGCATTCTAAGTAACTCCCCATATGGGGTACTCTTTATAAGAGGTTTAGGGTGAAAGCTTTTACCATGCAGAATGCTGTTTGTTGAAGTTTACTTACGGTATACTGTGGTTTCTAATTTATTATTTTCCACATAGATATTAATATCCCAAAAATTAATTGATAATTTACTCATTTCACATGTGAATTGTAAACCTAAATCATTATTGTTCAATTGGTTAAAATACAATTGAAAGTCCTCCTGTGATCCCTGCCAAATTATAAATAAGTCATCAATAAAACTAACCCAAAGTACGATTTTATCCATAAATACATCATTATCCTTACCCCAAGCAATTTCCCTTTCCCACCAACCCATTGTAAGGTTGGCATAATTCGGAGAAAGGGAAATGCCCATTGCCGTTCCGCAGATTTGTTGGTAAATTTCATGATTAAAAATAAAGATGTTATTTTTGAGACATAATTCTATCATAGATAGTAACATTTTTGAATGCTCATACTCCACAATACTTCTCTGCCTATCTATATATAGATCACTTTTGACAATACATGTGTGGTTTCCCTGGGGGCTGCGATCGGCCCCCAGGAAAACCAGACCCACATATAAAAGTGATCTATATATATATATTTGCCACCAGTTGTCTTGCAGTTGCAGCTTGCGTCTTCAAAGCAATGCACATACTTCAACTGACGCATTTCAACTGTAGCTTTTAGGCAACAATAAAAAAGTCAAGTAAGTATTGTGATTATTTTTCTGCTAAAAAAGGATCAGACTTTTGTCTAGTGGCAGTTTTAGTGCCATAAAGAAGCGCAGAAGGTTTATATGCCTACTGCAAAGAGCAAATCTGTATTTTATGTCAATAGCTGAGTACATTAGTAAAGTCAGCCATTACCTGCGCTATAATACAAATGAAATGTATGTGCAGGGTGGGGGGCAGCTATGGAGAGATGAAGGGCACTTTTGCTGGGTGGTAATGAGGGAATCCGAGGAGAAGGGAGTGGGAGCCCCAATAATGATTCTTGGACTGGGCGCAGGAGGTGCTAAAGACTGTGACGAATGGTATGTGACAAGGTGTTTTTTGAGTGTCTTGAAAGAACGTGCTGATTGAGGGAAGAAGCGCAGGTAAGGTGGCCTCTACTGATGCACGTATCTCACACACACCATCGATTTTTGTGACTGTCTACGTAGGCTACTGTTTAAGAGCAACAGTTTAGCCAATAGCAGAGATGGCATCTTGCTGGATGACTGCTGCCGTCACTTGGGTTATAGAGGACAGCTCTGACATAGGATCAGAGACTGAGACATCAGATACTGACACAGCATCTGAGGGATAGGACAATGGCGCAAACTCTGGGAGTGATTTTTCAGTCGGAGGAGTCCCATTCGATAACTCCTCTTCCAGTAAATTATGAGGGAGGTGATGAGGACAGTCCTGCTGTCCCTTCGCAAGCACAGTCTGTTCAACGGGGTAATAGTGGGTTAGCCCAACTCAGAGAGAAGGTGAATGCGGTGGCAAGCAGAGAGAGAGAGTGCTCTCTTGGGAGCTCCCCAATTTAGTTCAGCCTCAAATTCCACCACCCAAATCGTATTGTGGAGACATCAAAATTATCTATCACAAACAAACTGGTTTTGTAAGGCAGACACCTGTGTTTTTGGTCCTGGGTTCGGCGGCCATATAGAGAAACATACTAAACCGAAACATTTCTGGACACTAGACATCCGGGGGAGTCCACAGAGGTGTGACTTGTGTGGATTCCCCAAAGTTTTCTTACCCAGAATACCCTGCAAAGCTGAAATGTTGAATATAAACTCTATTTTTCTCGCATTTCTGTTACACAAACTACAGTAATATTCTGGGATCCACAAAATTCCTACCACCCAGTGATTCCTCACCTGTCCTGATAAAAACACTACCCACTTGAGTGCCTATACCTAGTGCCTGCGTCAGGAATGGATCACCCCATCTTGGATTCCCCTAGGTGTCTAGTTTTAAAAAATGCACTGGCTTGCTAGGTTTCCCCAGGTGCAGGCTGAGCTAGAGACCAAAATCCACAGGTAGGCACTTTGTAAAAAACACCTCTGTTTTCTGTGAAAAAATGTGATGTGTCCACGTTGTGTTTTGGGCCATTTCCTTTCGTGGGCGCTAGGCCTACCCACACAAGTGAGGTACCATTTTAATCGAGAGACTTGGTGGAATGCTGGGTGGAAGGAAATTTGTGGCTCCTCTCAGATTCCAGAACTTTCTGTCACCGAAATGAGAGGAAAAAGTGTTTTTTTGGCCAAATTTTGAGGTTTGCAAAGGATTCTGGGTAACAGAACCTGTTCAGAGCCCCACAAGTCACCCCATCTTGGATTCCCCTCGGTGTCTAGTTTTAAAAAAATGTGCTGGTTTGCTAGGTTTCCCCAGGTGCCGGCTGAGCTAGAGGCCAAAATCCACAGGTAGGCACTTTGTAAAAAACACCTCTGTTTTCTGTGAACAAATGTGATGTGTCCACGTTGTGTTTTGGGCCATTTCCTTTCGTGGGCGCTAAGCCTACCCACACAAGTGAGGTACCATTTTTATCGGGAGACTTGGGGTAACGCTTGGTGGAAGGAAATTTGTGGCTCCTCTCAGATTCCAGAACTTTCTGTCACCGAAATGAGAGGAAAAAGTGTTTTTTTGGTGAAATTTTGAGGTTTGCAAAGGATTCTGGGTAACAGAACCTGGTCAGAGCCCCACAAGTCACCCTATCTTGGATTCCCCTTGGTGTCTAGTTTTCAAAAATGCGCTGGTTTGCTAGGTTTCCTCAGGTGCCGGCTGAGCTAGAGGCCAAAATCCACAGGTAGGCACTTTGTAAAAAACACCTCTGTTTTCTGTGAAAAAATGTGATGTGTCCACGTTGTGTTTTGGGCCATTTCCTTTCGTGGGCGCTAAGCCTACCCACACAAGTGAGGTACCATTTTTATCGGGAGACTTGGGGTAACGCTTGGTGGAAGGAAATTTGTGTCTCCTCTCAGATTCCAGAACTTTCTGTCACCGAAATGAGAGGAAAAAGTGTTTTTTTGGTGAAATATTGAGGTTTGCAAAGGATTCTGGGTAACAGAACCTGGTCAGAGCCCCACAAGTCACCCTATCTTGGATTCCCCTAGGTGTCTAGTTTTCAAAAATGCGCTGGTTTGTTAGGTTTCCTCAGGTGCCGGCTGAGCTAGAGGCCAAAATCCACAGGTAGGCACTTTGTAAAAAACACCTCTGTTTTCTGTGAAAAAATGTGATGTGTCCACGTTGTGTTTTGGGCCATTTCCTTTCGTGGGCGCTAGGCCTACCCACACAGGTGAGGTACCATTTTAAAAAGTGTTTTTTTGGCCAAACTTTGAGGTTTGCAAAGGATTCTGGGTAACAGAACCTGGTGAGAGCCCCACAAGTCACCCCATCAGCTCACTTTCAATATTTTTTTATTTCAGCTGTTATTTTCTGTAGGAAAACCTTGTAGGATCTACACAAATGACCTGTTGCTGAATTCAGAATTATGTCTACTTTTCAGAAATGTTTAGCTTTCCAGGATCCACCATTGGTTTCCCACCCATTCCTGTCACTAACTGGAAGGAGGCAGAAAGCACCAAAAATTGTAAAAATAGGGTATGTCCCAGTAAAATGCCAAAATTGTGTTGAAAAATGTGGTTTTCTGATTCAAGTCTGCCTGTTCCTGAAAGGTGGGAAGATGGTGATTTTAGCACCAGAAACCCTTTGTTGATGCCATTTTCAGGGAAAAAAACACAAGCCTTCTTCGGCAGTCCTTTTTTTCCCATTTTTTTGAAAAAAGAGAAATTTTCACTGTATTTTGGCTAATTTCTTGGTCTCCTCCAGGGGAAACCACAAACTCTGGGTACCATTAGAATCCCTAGAATTTCGGAAAAAAAGGACGCAAATTTGGCGTGGATAGCTTATGTGGACAAAAAGTTATGAAGGCCTAAGCGCGAACTACCCCAAATAGCCAAAAAAGGGCTCTGCACGGGGGGGAAGGCCCAGCAGCTAAGAGGTTAACTTACAGGCCCTGGGTGCACTTTTTACCGTATACTTGGGACTTATATGTAATTTAAATGTGTGAATTATAGGTATGGCAAATTCACCACGTTGAAAGAGAGCGCACAGACACTTAATCACTGGTTAGTAGTGTAAGGAGCACAGTGTTCTACAGACAGCAAAATATGGGGTCAAGCAAAAGGCAAACTAATCTAGTTTTGCCCTGCAAAAAGGGCAGATTTGCTATAGGGTCATGCTTCAGGGGCATCTGGAGGAAGGGGGTGCTGTGGTTTAGCCAGAGGCAGCATTGTCTGATCACCTTATGGTGCAGAAGGGAGGTGGGCTATTCCTTCCTCTACAGCCTCTGCCACTATACTCAGACTCAGTAATTTCACGTCTGGAAACACTAGACACTCATTCTGTGGCTTAGTGGTATCTCTTAGAGATACTACTCTGTCATGGATACTGATATTCATAGTGGCAGAGTGATAACATTTACCCTGTTGCTAAAAATGCTGAGGAACTGACACTGATATGTCACAAACTCCCTCTCATTTACAAGTGTTCATGTCTGCTCTTGGTTAGAGCACAATTGCATTAAAACTTCAGAAGTATTTATATTTGATAAGAATCAAAAATCAAAGTGGTGTATTATCAGAGCACCAACAGGAGTTATAGGAATTTAACTACTTGGGGATTTGCTTCTCAAAGACTGGAAATTGAAACAGATATACAGGGCGCGTTTTAGAATTTGGTAGGTTACCTGCTACAAATGTGACATAAACTATGTCCACCTTATTACAAGAGATGCCATATAATGCACTTGTAATAAGGCAGACAGGATATTCATGAAGTTTGTGAAGGAATAACCCATCGTCCAAATCCTAAATCAGGCCTGTGTTTATTGTGATAAAGAAAACTCATGGCTGTGTTGCCATAGAGTTGGCATTTGAATTGATGTGCTGATGCATTCCTTAGATTGCCGATTCTATTAGTCTTGATGGTATTGACTGCTCAGTTATGAATCGCTTCACTGCTCTAAAAGCAACTTAAGATAAATTTAATGGAATCGTTTTAACTCATGTAGAATAACAGTAGTACACTCTGAACTGGGAGTATTTAGGATACAAATATAACTTATTTAACCCACGGATGACCTATTCTAGTATAATTTAACAAAGTAATTATAATATTTGCTTTATCACAATGAAAGTCATACAAGGGTATTCCAAATACACATATACACACAGGAGGGTACGCCCAAACAGTTTTTTATAAGCTCGGGAAGGAGGAGATAGCAAAACAATAACAAGGTACCTGCTAAACCTATCCTTTTTATTTCAGGGAATCAATCAAAAAGAAAGTGACCCCTGTCATAAAACGTTTCATAGTATTTGCAGACATTTTAAATCTTTTTTTATCTTCAAAAGTTACATTTACAACAATCTCTCACGCATAACATAGTTTATTTTAGTAAGAAACTTATACATAGACTCTACAATCAAAACACCACAAACACAATATAAAATCACATCTTACGAAGTGATACATTGACAAAACCCCACTCACAAAGCACTCACTCTAATTCATGGTCACACTCTCATATGCTCTCCTGTGTATAAGTTTAATAGATTCTCAGAACACAATAAATTCAAAAGAGCAAACCAAGGGCCCTGAATCTTTTTTCCTCAAGGTGGTGGGTCAGTTGCCTGTTGACGATCTTCTTGATGACCTTCACCGGAAACGGGAGCAGGGAGATGGGCCGGTAGTTTTTGGGGTCCTTTGGGTCCGCCTTGGAATTCTTGAGTAAGATCGGTGTGCTTCCAGCTTTCTGGGAAGGTGGTGGTTTTGAAGGAGCTGTTGATGATCATCCGGAGTTGGGGGATGATGATGGAGCTTGCTTTGTTGAAGATGTGGTTTGGGCAGGAGTCAGATGGTGAACCGGAGTGAATGGTGCTCATGACTTTGGTGGTGTCATCGTCGCTGATGTCGGTGCAGGAGAGCAGGATTTTGGTGTGGCTGGGGGGTGCTGAGTCTGAGGTGTTGGCGACTGTCGGTGGGGTCGTGGTGTTGAAGCTGTCATAGATGTGCGATCTTGCAGTGAAAGAAGGAAGCAAGAGAGTCGCAGAGGTCTTGCGAAGGTGGTATGTCGTTGGTGCTGGAGCTGTGGTTGGAGAGTTACTTCACAATGTTGAAGAGCTCTTTGCTGTTGTGCGCATTGTTGTCGATTCATTCCTTGAAGGAGAATATTTTGGCGGTCCGGGTGAGCTGGTGGTGCTTGTGGATGGCGTTCTTGAGGGCCGTGTGGGTGGCAGGTGTCTGTTCTTGGTGCCACTTTTTCTCGAGTTTCGACAAGTCTGTTTGGAGGCCCGGAGGTCGGTGGTGAACCAGGTGGCCCTTCTGAAGGAGAGTTTCTTAATCATGGCGAAATCGTTGGCGCAATCGTCGATCCAGTGCCTGAGGTTGTGGGCAGCTGTGTTGGTGGTGTCGGCTTGTGGGGCTCAGGCGAGGGCGGAGATCAGCTGTTCGTTGGTGACCTTGTTCCAGCTGCGGCGAGGAATCGGTTGTGGGTGGTGGGCGTGGTGGGTTTCTGGAAGGTGAAGTGGATGCAGCGGTGGTCGGTCCTGTGGAGTTCGGTTGTGTGGCTGAAGGCGATGTGGCTGCTGGAGGAGAAGATGGGGTCGAACGTGTGTCCGGCGGAGTGGGTGGGTGACGTGACGAGCTGTTTGAGTCCGAGGTTGGCGAGGTTGTCAAGCAGGGAGGTGAAGTTGCGGTCATTGGTGTTCTCGAGGTGGAAGTTCAGGTCTCCGAGGAGGATGTAGTCTGTAGAAGCAAGGGCTTGAGTGCTGAGTGGAGTCACTGAACTATGATGAGGTCCGGGGGGTCTGTAGATGAGGCTACCTCTGAGGGTGGTCTTGGGATCGATGTGGATTTGGAAGTGCATGTGTTCGGCGGTGCTGAGGGTGTCTTCGGTGTTGGTCGAGATTCTGATGGTGTTCCTGTGGACGATGGCGATCCCTCTTCCCGGTCTGTTGGTGCGGTCTCTGTGGGTGATCTTGTAGCCGTCCGGGATGGCTATGACTATGTCGGGTGCTGAGGATGGGTTCATCCAGGTCTCCGTAAGGAAGGCGATGTCCGGGGAGGAAGAGTCGAGAAGGTCCCAGAGTTCGATGCCATGCTTGGGGACTGAGCAGGTGTTGAGAAGGATGCATCTGAGGTGGTTGCGTCTGGTTCTGGTGGGCGGGGCAGCGGCTCGGGGGCTGGTGAAGCTGCAGCTCCGGCAGGAGAACGGTCCATGGGTGAACTTTGGTGAGGCCTGGCTGATCGGCCGGCGTTGAGGGCCTGGAGAATGTTGGTGTCGTAGTAGCATCGGGCGAAGGGGCAGTCGCAGGGGCCAGGGGGTCTGGCGCTGGGCGCGTTCCAGGCACGGATGGGCCCAGATGGGCTTGCCTCTGGCACGCCTCTGGTGTGCCAGCAGCGCGGCCGTGCAGCGGGCGCCATTAGGAAGGGGAGGTGGGAGGGGGAGCAGCAAGGAGGTGGGAGGGAAGCGTGAATGGGAGCGCGAGGGGGCAGGCGGCAGGGGATGCAGCGGCAGAACCCACAAAGGGGAGAAGAGAGAGAGCGTGAAAAAACCTGCCAAAAGGCGATCGAAGACAGAGAAACAAAGAAAACAGAGAATCAGAGAAAAGAACACTAAAGAGGCATAAGGGAAAAAACAGACACAAAGACAGACACACAGTACTTATGGTTCACCAGTGGCCACCAGGGATGAGGCACAGGCGTGAGCCTGCGGGTGGAGGAGGGCCTCAAACTCACAGCATTAGCGAGGGTGGGGAAAAAGGACATGGGCACAGACAGGTGAAGCTGTGCGGCATGTGGAGCTTCTCCTGACCACAACAGCAGGTCAAGGGTCAATCTCCTCACCGCGCAGCGGCCGCCATTAAGAAGGGGAGGTGGGAGGGAGGAGCAGCTGGGAGGAGGGAGGGAAGCGCAAATGGGCACATGAGGGGGACGGGGCTGAAGGGGACGCAGTGGCGGGAACCACGAAGGGAAGAACAGGGAGAGAGCATGAAAAAAGCAGAGAAAAGGCAAAAGAAAACAGAGAAACAGAAAACAGAGAAACAGAAAAGAACAGTAAAGAGGCAGAAGGGAAAAAACAGTCACAAAGGCAGACACACAGTACTTATGGCTCACCACTGGCCACCGGGGGTGAGGTGCAGGAATCATCTTGCAAACTGTCCCGTAGAAGAGGTTCCAAAAGGTCAGCTTATCTGGTATACATATTATTCCTGTTGTCTTCACCAATAAAGGGCTGCTCCTCCCGTGTCCAAAGGAGTAGCTCCAATAAAATGCAAACCAAAATGTGGCAACTTTCAAAGTCCTTTGCATCATCTCGCTTATGTGCCATATTGGTGTCATACGATTCTGAAACAAGATCCTCACGAGGTGCAGGAGAGATAAATATGTTTATTTAACAAGATTTTAAGAACAACAGGAGGGAGCTGCCAGTCAGCTTCGCAACTATCTCTCTCTTCTCTCGAGCCTCCATCCACATTCGAGTAATACCCCACTGTTTATTGGACTCCAAGTACACCATCAGAAAACACTGGTGCAACATATCTCCCTCCTTACATTGAACAATACAACAGCAACATTGGAACAGATAAGGTTAAAACAGTAGAGGAAAATAAAAAAAGGCACAACATAATGTTGTGAGGTTATTTTAGTGAACTTTTTATTGGTACTTTATTTAGCCATAGGCCTGCCGCTTCTACCCTTTAGTCTGATAACAATTTATGTTATTCATTTTAATTTCTGAGCAGAAGCTTCATTCTGCGGTTATGTTTTATTTGTTTTATTTCAGACACTTGTAGCCTAGGAACTGTTTTCATTCTTCTTAGTAGGACATTCTTGTTCTGTAACCTGCTCAAGGCAGTATTTAATACTGTTGTCAGTACAAAGTAGGAACACCACAATCTTTGCCACTTTACAAGAAACATGTGTTCTTATATTAGGACAGTTTTCTCAGAATGCCAGCTGGTTTATTATAAAGCGTCCCTCTGTCCCCTAAATGTTAGAGGAAGAGTTCAAGCCAGAAAACTGCCACTGCATGCTGTCGCTTCACTGCAGCTGTTTGCTCAGAATTGACATATGTTCTGCCCACACAGGAGAGGATTCTCAGGAAACCAACATCCTCTTTGCTACTACCACCTTCAGATTTGGGGGATGGTGTCTTCCTAGGGGTCATGCAGGGGGAATTAAGGCTAACACTGCTGTGCTCTAGTAGTACCTTTTGGCATATGCAGGAAGTCCCTCCCACAGCATTCTGACACTATTGTGGGACTTTTCTTATATTTCACTTTCCATGACACTGCATAGCTATTATTACGTTTTATCATCCTAATCATTGCAGTACATGCTATTTTATGTAGAATGCAGTTAATTCAATAAAATGTATTGAACCAATTGTTGCTTCTGTTTTTCTGTGCATGTGTGAGACAAATGTAACCGAGAGAAAAGGGTGAGATCAGTTACACCATGATTTTCCTGAGAAATCAGAAAGTCATGCACACGGCTGTCACAAATCACCGTTTCAGGTGCTGGTGAGGTAATGCTAGTTGGCCAGGAGGGTTAAGCCGACAGTGGTCACAAGGTGTGGAATTGGATTCAGTTCCCCAAAACCTGGTGGTGCTTCCGCCCGAATCCAGCAGTCTCATTGGTACAATGAGAGCCAACATGACATGGTGCCATCTACGTTTGGTCAGACATTGAATTACAGATTTCACTGAGTATCTCTGTCTCTCTACTTGCTAAAGACACCCCAATACTATATACAGATATGTCCTTTGTTTTTGAGGATTTCCTTCTCAGCTAGATTGGTAGCACCTATTTTAGACTGAAGGTTGTTCAAGCTTAAACTTTAAAAGGATTAATCCCCATTTGGTGTCCTTATCTCTGAACCACTACATTTACTATGGCAAACCTTCAGTGGGTGATAATTGCAGACAATATGAGGCCTCCCCTCAATAATCATTTATTAAACAATGGCCTTACAGCCAAGAGGGGGGTGCTGTTACATTTGTGGTGAACCCCCTCCAGCTTATAGGACAGAAATGTTCTACTCTTGGGTCAATTTTCCAGCAGTTGATTAGAACACTAATACATTTCATCATTACACACATGCTAATGCACCTGCAGAGTATAGAGCATACACATTCACAGAGATACCTCTATCTTTTCAAGACCACCAGAACTGGCTTAATGCCGCCCTACCACATACGAAAGTACACCTTAGGTTACGTCCTCTGAGTAATGATGGTCCTGCCTGGCCTTCATTGGCCACATATCTACAGCATCCTGATGCATGCACCTTGGCGGTAGCTGAGGTTTGCTGCTTATACATTGAGCTTGTAGCCAGGGTAGAAGTCAGGGGTACACAGGGGTGGACAGCGCCCATCCACTACTTTTACAGGGTGGATGCCGTCCCCTCTGCAACAAAGCTGAGTCCCAGTGAAATATGCTAAATGTGCCCGGATGTAATTTGCAGACACTGGACACATACAGCAGAGTCTGCACATTGTCTGCTTTCCGTTTTGAGCAGCAAAGTGCAGGAGGCATGGGGGCTTTCTTACGTACGATTCCAGCTGAGCCCACAACAAATGCCCCGTTTAAGGGTCATCAGCAGTTTTTTTGACCCTGTAGAAACCTGGCTGGGGACTATATAGGGCTTAAAACCTCAATGCCTACACAATGGAGGGGGAACAAAGGCATGTGACTTCTCGCTTTCCAAGTACTTAAAAGAAACTAAGATCTGGAAGCAAGTTTTTCACTCTGTTCAGTCCCTGTATACAGTTGATATGCATGCACTGTAGAATGTCAGATGTATCAGTCTGTATGAGGTTTTGCACAGATAACAATTTAAATACCACTGTTTTTGTAATTTTATCCTTTTTTTGCGCTACGCATCCCAATGTATTGTATCACAACAATGCGTTACAAAAGGCAATGAGGGTTACAAGGTGTAGCAGTTACATATTGCCCTTACCGGTAGACAATATTGTGCTCATTACGAATTTGGTGGGCTTTTGAAAGACCGCTGAAGTGGCGGGTGCCCAAAGACCCCCAATATTGGTGGTATCCCGCCTGCCGTGCTAAGAGTCCACAAAGTACACCGCCTAAAATCAGCCATAAATCCAAAACTGCCAGGACAAAGGTGGATGGGAAAGAGGTGGTTGCACCACCAGCATTACAACCCACAAATCAGCACAGCAGTCCTTCCATGCTGGAAAAACATTGGCGTCTGAACTGCTGTGCTCAGAACTCACTCCTGTCAGAACACAACACCACATTGGACAGTTCTAATACCCCACACCTAAGACACATACACACACCAGGCACACCTATTCACTGCACTCTATAACACACCCCCACACACACCCACAGTCCTTTGCTACCAGAAAAACACACACTGACTGCAAAAAGTGCAGAAATGTAGGACACAGCACTGTTACACCATAGCCACCATCACATTTCACATTCATCACACACCACACAACAGCACCAGCAACACAATACACACATCGTTACTGCATACAAACACCACATGCAACCAGCGCATAAAACAAAACCCCCACCCCACCAACCAACCCCATACTACACCATTGCACACAACACTCACCACCACAAACAACACAACCACCATATCATGTTGAAAGCACCCAGAGAATTGTCAACAGGGTCAACTCAGTGAACAAGCATCCATACACAAGGGAGGACATCAGGAAGAGGTGGACTGACCTACGGGGAAGGTGCATTCCATGGCACCACAACACCAGATAGCCATTCACAAGACTGGAGGTGGGCCCCCGCCACCTCCCCCACAGTTTTCATTGTGGGAGGAGAAGGTCTTGGCAATCCTGCACCCTGATTGCCTGGCTGGAATACCCGGAGGACTGGAGCCTGATATGTAACCATCACTCCCCTGGTACTAAGTACACCTGTCCAGCATACCCCTCACCACCCTATCACTCCCCAAGTTACCCCTCTACCACTCCACCTCACACACAATCTCCTAATACCCCTCTCCTACATGCCACATCATCACCCTGCCACAATGCCCACACAGTCCCACCCAGGGCACGGATAGCACTGCCACTACAACACCCACAAAGCACCTGTTCATCTATATCAATACCTGCTAAGAGCACTGCACAGTATAACTCCTGCATGTACAAACATTATACCCACCACACCAACTGGATGCTTACAATGATGGTCAACTCATGGCAATGACAGCAATGCAATCCCCATGACCGAGCATTCAGTGTAACGTGTAATTTAGCTCACAATCCACTATCCACAAACAATGCCTGCAGTGCAGCATCTGTCATTGCCATAACTGGGACTCAAGTTAAGCCACTGTATGCATCAGACAAACAGACAACCAATCACAAATACACCAGATAACAATATTCTACTCCTTTCACAGGTACCCCAGACACTGGCACCATGAAGACAATGCCAGAGACTGCCAGCCGTTCCCAGGATGAAGGCCCCAGTGACTAGTACGCCTCAAGATGCCTTGAGAGGGATGACTTACCTGGCTCATCGGGTACAGCTCGTCAGTCCACCACTCCCACCTCACCCTGCCCACATCCAATGATTCCCACCTTGTGGCAAATACAGCACAGCCAACCCCTGGTCCCTTAACCTGTGTCCCAAGGATTTGTTGATCAGTTGTGCGTCCCACAGTACAGAACAAGAGTCTAACAACAAACCCAAGACAGTAAAGTCCTGGTGATGCTGCGAGTGGGCACACCGTGCCTGTGGCACAGGCACATGGGGGCAGGAGGTGTGGGGGGACTTTTGTGGACCAGAGGATGGGGAAGCCAAGGAACCTGACTGAACAGGAGGCCATCTCCCAAGTTCTGGGAGCATACCAGCAATCCCAGGAGAAGATGGTCCAAATTCTCAATATCTTGGGGGAAAACCAATAGCTGCAGATGGAATACAATCAGGAGGCCATGCAGCAGTGGCAGGCACTCAATGCCTCCATGTCTACCATTGCAGAGGTGCCCAGGGACCTCCCAGACATTCTGTGTCCCACCTCCACCCACCATCAGGCCCCTTCCATTGGCACCCCATTATCCAAGCAATCTACGTCAGCGGCAGCCAGTGGACTGGAGGCCATGCCAGGGGACCCACAGGCCACTGGCACTTATCCGGCATCTGGCTGGATGACATGCCAAGACCAATACCACTGCCAGGAAGTAAACCTCTCCTGAACATTCCCACTTGTGTGCCACTGACACACACTGTTGACTGTTCAATGTCATCTCTCACCTTTTTCGATGACTCTTGGGCACTGGACCTGTGCTTCCTACAGCTAGGCCAACTACTCTGATGAAAACACCCACTATGACCCCACTCATCAACTGTAGGACAATATGTGCACAGTAAACATTGTAGAGCACAGCATATGAATTTGTGTGTTTATTGAATGATGTGGAAATGTGAGCGAATTGAAATGTAACGGGTCTTAAGACCCATCAAGCTACACCCAGTGCAACTCACAGTAGAGGGAGGCATCCACCTCAGGGAACATAGGACACCAGAGATGTTACATTAGACTTCTCAAGGAGAGTTAACAGTCCAGTCACACACCAGAGTAGATCCAGTTATCCAATCTGACAAAGGCAACACAGGAAAACAAATCAGGATGTGAGCCATGGTGCCACCCCATGCACATATGCAGTAATTTGTAGCAGTGCTCCTTGTGCTTTGGCAAGGAAACAGGGCACAACACATTATACCTCTGCATCAAGAAACACAAGAATGACATAACCAAAAAACTGTAGCTGACATCTGGAATGGGCTCAACACAACACCTCCAACTATTAGTAGACCCAACTTGACATGATAAGCTCAGACAACTGTTAGGATATGAGAGGAAGCTCTCTACAGAACCCATAGCTTGATTCACTTCTGGACAGGAGATGGCATGACACATAGCACACTGCAGGACTGTCCTCAGTAGATGTCAAATTAGCAGCCTGCATATGGTACAAATGCACTGTTTAGACCACTGACTATGCTCCTGACATAAATTCAGTGGTCTATCAGCACCCACATGTTGTAAGTGTAAAAGTGACATCCCCACTGATATACCTGGCCAGGAGGGGCTGTATATTGAATAGAAGTGCAAATATTTCACATACTACATTACACACACAACATGCCTGTATGTCATTGGAAGTACTGATTGATCTGCTCCGTCCTAGGCTCTGCTGCACCATCACAATCTGCCTCCTCATCACTTTCCATGTGTCCATCACCACCCACTGGTCCAGTGGCCATCTCCTCATCTGGCAGTATTTGAATTTGACATCTGAGGGCCACATTGTGGAGCATACAGCAGGCAACAATGATCTGGAAAACCTTTTGGGGACTGCGGAGGAGGGCAGAGGTGCAGGTGAGCCCCATGCTATTGTAGGGTGTGTTAGGTGTGTGTGTTGTAGTGAGTGGCATAGGCATACTGGCCAGGGAGTGCATGCATGCTTGGGTCATGGATATGTTAAGTGTGAGCCGTTTGGATCAATGTGGATGGCAAGGTGGTGTGTTTGGTGTTTGTAATTTACTGCTGTCAATGTTCTGCCAAACCTAATCACATTTTCCTCCTATCTGTGTCACCCATCCACGTCAGAGCCCATCAGAAGGGGATATGGCATGCCATCATCAAACAAGTGTGGTCACTGGGGGTCCAGAGCCTGTGGAGCACACATTAAAGTAAGCGGTGGGCGGACATGAGAGGCTGGGCCCGGAAGATCACGGAGGACCAACTGGGGGTGTCTTGCCTGTCAGACCCTGAGCCCCCTAATGGCCTCTATTTTGGCAGTGGCTTACCCTGAACTGGATGGGTGCTTGAGGATAGCACGGCAGTAACAAGGAGGTGAGTGCTGGCTGTAATCTCACACTTGGCCAGGCTTGAGTGGGATTGGGTAGCTTGATTCTGCCATACTGTGAATGTGGACAATGTTAACCATATAACTGCGATGAATATCAGTGACCCTGCCAGGGTACCCATGTTTATGTGTGACAAGACAATGCTGTCAGTGGAGTACATCCACAGACCTACCTTGTTTGGGGCTGTTTTGACTACCTATGCATTTTGTCTGAGCAGCTCCAAACATCGCCATCAGTGCATCAGAGCTGTAAATGCAAATCCATCTGTGTTCTCCTACTGGACCAGTGTATGTATTGGTTCGGTATAGTTGTAGCCATTGACTGTAAGTGGGTCTGCCTCCACATTTCCACCAGAAGAAGGGCCTGAATGTGACAGGAGTATTGGCCTGATAGCTGACTATGCAATCATATGTCACCGTCTGTATTTAGGGATTTGTAGGGATACAACAAAGGCATACTGCTAAATGTCTTACAGCAAGTGCAGCTTTTGTAGATATCATTGTGTGGATGTGACCTTACAACAATGGGTTGGTACTAGATGTGATAAGTGCCCAAGGAGACCACTGAAGTGACAACTTTGTGAATCCATGTGAAATTACATATTCTCTTGACAAAACCCCAGTGAGATGCAGTGTCACTGCCTCTTCATGGCCACATTCCTACTTGTGTGCACATCTGTTGGGACATGTCCATTAAAGCTTTGCAGGATGAAATAGGTATTGGCAGACTTGGAGTGTAAATGCAATGGCATGCCCTGACATGTGATGTAATGTGTGATATGTACATGTTCAGATGTGTTAATGCGAGTTAAGTTTTGACCGTTTCCTCACCTATCTTTCTCTCTCCCTCCTTGTCTTTCTCTCCCTTTGTGTGCATCAGCATCATCTGGCAAAGGGGAAGAGGCACTGGCTAGTGGGGAAGCGGCAGCCCATGGGACCCATGAGGCGGAATCCAGCTAGCCTGAGGGACCCAGTGGGATGGAGGGCGAGGGGGGTGCCATGGGGAGACCAGATCACCAACATCATCCTCAGAATCCTCCTCCAGTGGACACTCCCTGGTGTTGGCAGACCCATCTGGGACCATCCCAGCACCATCTTTGTCTGCCACCCCCTTACTAGCACCGCCCTTCCTGTAGCTCCCCATCCAGGTGCACCTCTGCCTCTATCCCAGTCAGCACTGCTGCCCTCAGCTAGGAGGGTATTGACCTCTTGAGGTCCACCTCTGTGGGTCAGACCACCATCATGAATGCCATACAGAGACTGGCAGGTCAAGTGCAATAGAGCAATGTGTTCCTGGAAGGCATTCACAGTACCCTGTCTGGCCTGCAGAGATCCTTTCAGGATCTGGCCTCCTCCCTGATGGCAGCCAATGTCCCTTTGTCTATTGTCCCCCCTCCACCTACCTCTTCCCAATCCTAATCCCCTCTCCCCACACCCATCCAGAGCACACCTTCACACACACAGGCATCCACTCCAGCAGACAAAGTTGCACATGACAAATACAAGCATCTCCAGACCCACCACCGGCATGCACACAGACATCACACACCTGCAGACACAACATCCACTCCCTCCATGGACTCCCCCAGCACCCACTCCATCACAGCCACTACACCACTCACACCTGCTAGCACTACATCAACTCTCCCTAATGCAGCCACTACTCCCATCTTACCCAGAGACACTACAATAGCTGACCCACAGACATCCACCTCAGTCACCATATCCGCACTCACCACAACGACCGACACCCCCAGATGCAGCACGTCCACCATACCTGCTGCCACCACCCCAACACACACTCACCCATCTATCGTAGCCATTCCCAGAACCTCCTCCCTTCCTACTCTCAAGACACCTAAATGCCCACATTCACCCACCCAACAGACACTCAGCACACACATGCATACCATTCATGCACCTGCACCCAAGATACATACAAAGACACACCTGACAACCACTCCCACTCCCTCCACTCCCAAATGGTTTTCCCATGACCGCTCTTGTGTACCTAAAAATCGGACATGGAATGTGTGTGAGTGTGTTGTTATGGGTGTGTGTTTGCGTGTGTGTCGGACACTATCCGTCCCTGCTGTGTGTGTTGTGTGTGACGTGGTCAAATGGCTTTCTCTCCAGTGTGTGCTAGGTGTTTGTACTTATGGCAGAAACCCCGGCGGTGTGCTACCTCATAATACTCTCAGCAGAAACATGGTCCCCTCCAGGCTGGAGATGCCTACCACTGTTCAATACAGTCCGTCCGCAGGGGTGGTACTGGCAGGCATTTAGCTGTGATCGGTTCAAATGCCTGCCATGGTCATACTATGGCGGTCTTCTCCGCCGGGCTGGCTGCAGTGTGACCTCCACCATCACCGTGGTGGAGCTCGGGCTGCCAAAATAGCAATGAGAGCCTATGTGTTAAGAGTACATAGCCTGGTGAAACATAAAGTCAGGATTTTAAATGTAACAGTGCTTTAGGATGTCTGCACTAATATGACTTTTTCACTACCCAAAGATCCCCTTTTAGCATCCTTACAAAAACAACTAATTGAGAAAAAATAATGGGGTCCAAACCAAGGCCACTGGAATAATGTTGCAACAGAGGGCCACATTTTTTGGCAGTGTTATGTGGCAAGAAAATGCAAATCATGCTGTGTAATGTGCCCATTTTGTGATAGCACTACTTAATTATTTATCATTGTTACACTTGGTAACATTGTCTATGGAAAAAAATCACCTCATTTGTTCCAGTTTAATACCCAAGTACAGCATTAAACAACTGGAAGATGACAAGTCAACATTTGTGAAGGGTCTTCCACTGCCCAGGGAAACATGTGCAAATAGCTGCGTCTGTACTGATATCCTTTTTTTACTACTCAAAGAAACTCTGTTAGCAGTCTTATAACAGCAAAAGACTGAGAAAAAACACTAAATTATGCCTCAAGAAAATGCAATTTATGCAGCGTACTGTGACACATTTTGTGACAGAACTACTTCATTATTTTGTCATTTTAACACTTAGTAACATTGTCTGAGAAAATATTTCCCCTTATTATTACCAGTTTAATACCAAAATACAGCAATAAATAACTGAAAGATGACCAATCAAAATTTGTGAAACGTGAAGCCGGCATTGATCTGAGGATTTCTGCTTTGACATTGTGTGATTCTACTGCTAGATGGGTGTGGTAAATTTGGGTTATTGAGTGAAGGGGTGAAAACCCCTCTAAAGCAATAAACCACAATTCTTGTCAGGGCTAACCACAAAGGTCACCGAATTAACACATGCTTAACCCTCTAGTAGATTGGCACAAAAGCAATTAGGCTTATCTTGAAGGCAATGTTTAATGTATCTATGCAGCACACAAACAGTAATAAAGTGAAACACAACATAAGAAAAATACCAAAACAATTTGGAAAAATTAATTATAATTTAATAAACAATTTGAGGACAAAACGACTAAAATCAATACAACAGGAGGTATGCAGTTTCAAAGATTTAGGTAACTATAGTGCCTAAAAGCCTTATAGCTATTCCCTATAAGCAAACATGTGTGAGTAACAATGTCACACTGTTAGCATCATAGTATAACTGTAGTGCTACTTGTTAAGGGAGTCCCCCGTAGCCCTCTACATTACTTCCACCGTCCACGTACTCCACTTGAGTGTTCAGTGGCCTTGCTGGCACCTCTTGTAGCCGGTTCCAAGACAGTACTGTGTCTGGTACTGCAACTCCTAGGATCCATCATAGGGGCTGTAAGACTGCTGAAGCTAGAGACCTCCTCACTATCCACACCACCAAGTTCGCTATTTGTAGCACTGCGTGCTGTCTGAATTGCATCCAGAACATTGGTTGTTTGCACCAATCCCTGTGCAACATCCCAACTGCAATGTGCCATCTCCACCTGTGTGCCCACAGCATGTTGTGAAATCAAGGCAGTTGAGCTAGCGAGCCGATTGACCGATCTGCAGAACCCATCAAACCTTCCCATAAATATGTGATGGTGCCTATGGTGGCTGACACGCTCCTGCTGAATCTCAGTGCAGTGTTCCCTAATGGCGTTTGTCAACTCCTTTGTGTTTTCGGCTGCTGTTTGCTGTCCCTCATTCAGAGACTCCAACTGCTTGTGCATGGATCCCATGGTTTCATTGAGCGCATCCAACTTCTTGTGGAGTACTCCCATACTGTCATTGTGAGACACAAACTGCATGTGCATTAATCTCATGTGTTTGCTTTGCAGGCGCTGCACTTTCAGCATGGAAGCTTCAATGCAACTAAAAATTGCCTGCCTGCATTATGATGCCTCCTGAGGGGAGTTGACTGATGCTGGGGCAGGGACTGCTGTCTTCCTGTGGATCTAGCCTCTGAGGATTGTGTGGCTACTTCTTCTGGCATTTCATCTGAGTCCAGGTTATAATCTGGGAGAGGTAACACCCTTGCCCTGCGTCTAGTTGGCGCCATACTGAAGGACTCACTGGTGTTTGAGTCGGATTGTGGCTGTGTTTCACCATCCCCCACATTTCCACCTTCTGCTGTGTCAGGGCCCAGGACATCTACAACGACAATCTGCTGCATGTCCTTTATGAATATTTCACTAAATGTTGCGCAATAATAATGACTGTACACTGATATCGTATCACTGTGAGTTGTATGCGTTGTTCCTCTGTGTGGCTGTACACTAACTTGCTATATATGTGGGATTAACACTTTAGGGGTGTGGACCTCCACTCCCATAAGGCATTGTTGCGTTGTAAGTAAGCTGTGGCATGGGCTACGTATCACAATGCATCGAGCTAATAGAAATTTTCTAAGGGGCATTTGTACATGCACATATGGGGATACACATCATTACTGCCCTTACCTTTGCTGGTGCTGGGTGTCCCTAAGGTGTCAATGTCAGTGACACCACTGAGAGCTTCAGGAAGCAGTGTGGACTCCACCATGTCTTCCAGCGGTGTAGATGGTGTCTGGGTGGGTATCCTCCTTCGGTGCTCCTTGCCTCTTTTAGCCTTCTGGCCACCCTCTCTTTGGCACGGGAACGCAAGTCATACCATCGCTTGCGTATCTCCTCAACAGAGCGCTGTGCATATTTTTGTCTGGATTTCTGTCCACAGTGTCCTCTTCTTACTTTCAGGTACCTGCAGTGAGTTCTTTCCAAAATGTTTGTCATGGATCCTGACCACCTCTTCAGTAAGCACCTCCAATTCCTGCTCACTGAATTTGAGCTTGTGCTTCCTGTCTCCTGTCTCCTTTCTCCTTCACATTCCCATCATTGGCCATATTGCTGTTTGGTCCTGGCTGGAGCACACAACTGTCTCCCTGGTGCTGGGCTGTGTCTCTCTGCCTGCTGCTGTGGGTGTGGCTCCTGGAAACAGCATGGGCTGACTCATTTCCTTTTTGTGATGTCATCAGCCTGTTCTGGTTTGCCATTTTCGCAATTTGCGATTTTCAAATAACGAATCACAAATTATTTTGCGAATCGAGATTTAAAACTTGCAAATTTTAAGAAATCGCTATTACTGACTCGCAGTTTTGATAGATCCCATTTTGCGTTTCTAAAATAGAGATTTCTTAAAATTAGCTATTTATGAAATGCAAACCGGGAGCTCGATACATCTGGCCCTTCGGTTCACAGAAAAAAACTGTAGGCTCCCACAGGTGTATAAAACCAGTCCTGGGCTGTTTTCAGCACGTATAACATCTGTTTTACATGTCATTGACCATGACGCAATATCCTGTGTTGATGACATCTACATAGTGGATGATGATCTCATTCACCACCTGAAGCGAGTGGCCTGCATTGTTGTGGGATTCGCTGAACTCAGCTACAAACTCAATTTTAGGAACGCAGAAATTGCCTTTCTCAGTGTCCTATTTTCAGGATACTAGTTATTGGATGAAGGCAAGGGGCTAGCACCCCACTATCTAGAAAAGTGCACACAATTGCAAACACCAAATACCATAAAAAAAGCTCCAGTCCTTATTGAGGTTTTTAAACTTTGACAGAACTTACATTCCAGATTATGCACAACGCATTAAACCACTGTACGATTTAATACACCTGACTTTTCAAGCAAATATCGGACAGTCGAACACACACACATTCTCAGAGAATTACAAGAAGAAACGTTTGCAGCAAAACATTTACACACAAGGGACAACAAAACACATTTGTTTGTCAAAGTAATTGCTGGTGCCATTGGTTTCACCTATGTAACATTTAATGGGGGTGATACCGTCCCGATTGCATACAAATCACACATATATTCCACAGCTGATCAACAATTCACTCCCACAGAAAAGATTCCTGACTGCTGCTCAGATGGCTGTCACAAAGGCCAGTTTCCTGAATGCTGAGGCATTACATCCACGTTGGATCCAATGGGCAACGTCTCAGACAGCAACCAATGTAGACTATATTTTCAACTCAAAATTACAAACTCAAGAATTCCTTCAATATGAAATGGAATATCCAATACTGGCAAACACGTTGCCAATTGATCAATTTCAAAGAATTATTTATACTGATGGATCAGCCAAATCAGCCCTAGGCAACAATACATCAATATGCCGCCGCTTGCACAGCTATGCGTGGCTTCATGAAAGATGGTGAATTCTATCCATATAACACTTACACACAGTCCTTAGGAGACTGCACTGCACAACTAGCAGAGCTTAAGGCTCTGGTCATGGCACTGGAACACACAGATCCAGAACAGCTAACACTGATAGTCTGTGATTCATACTAATGTGTGCAGTCCTTCAATGAATACCTTTATAACTGGTGTCAGAATGGGTTTGGAGATTCAAAAGCCAACACCATCAAATACAGGGTACTGTCGGGAAAAGTAGCAGGTCTGAAGGAAACGCTACCCAATGCCCATGTAGTTCATACACTGGGACATCAACATGTAGGAGTACACAATGCAGGTAATACCTTGGCTGATGAAACGGACAAGTCAGCAGTAGCTACAGCTTCTGCTGTTGCAATAACTCGATCTGAAGCGAGGTTGGATGATGAAACACTTGCTGCTGTGAAAGCTTTGGCTGCTGGAAAACCATTACCTAAGGCATATCCTGCAAAAAATTGCTACCACATAACTAGCCTAAATACAGCCCTAGTGACAATACCAGTGAAGGGTGATCATGAGATCCCCAACCAAGATCAAAGATCTAAGTTGATAGAAGCAGCACATGAGGGAGTTGCTTCTGCACATGCAGATGTGGAGCGACTATTTTTTTTACTTCAAAAACTCTATTGGTGGCCAGGTTTATACAAACAGACAAAACAATATGTCCTTTGCTGTAACATCTGTCAGCAAAAAAAAGGGTCCATCGTTAAACGTCCACCTCAGACACCCCTTTTCATTTCAAATAAACCACCACAATGAGTGTATCTGGACCATTGTGGTCCCCTGACACCTGATGGTGCACATAAATATATTCTAGTCACTGTCAACTCATGCTCCAGAATTCTATGGTTATGGCCACAATGATCAGCTGACGTTTGAACTATTATTAATGATTTGCAAGTCTTTATCTGTACATATGCAGTTGCAGTTTTCCACTTGGACCAGGATCCTGCTTCCACCTCAGGGCATTCAGGGACACCATGGCTTTGCTAGGGGTCCAACTACATTTCATGTCCCCCTACCATCCCAAGGATAACCATGTAGTGGAGCGGAAGAATTGAGACTTAAAGCAATCCTTAACAGAGAGTATTAGGCATGGGTAGTAGTTGGCTTGGTCATCTATATGGAGTCCAGACAGCACTTAATAATCTGCCCAGAAGGTCTTTGGGAGAGCGCACTCCACATGAGGTGCTGTTCTGGACACAAATGTATGTTCCAGATCTTGATGGCTCTGGCGTGGAGGCAGCAGACACATCTTTTGATAGAAATGAACGTGTCACTGTCTTGCAGGAAATACAACATTTCTGTGATGAAAACACATCTGCCTGTGCCATCTCTTTGGGACTAAGGGAAGCACCAATAACATCTTTGCTGGAATCCATCCAAAGTTGGGGATCTAGTACGAGAAACAATTGCTGTGAAATTGATCTCAGCAATCTTGTTCTATCACATCATGCACAGGTTCCAGTCCTGGGAATACATGGTACCAGAAGTTTTATTCTACCATCACTGCCTGGATCAAAAGAAAATCACTGTTTCTCCATTGATAATGTCAAGCTACAGCATATGGCCAATCCTCCACTGTAGACCTAGTGGACGTCTGGGTAGTTCCTAAATTCCTCTCATCACAAACCAGGATACTCTTCTACAGGTTTTGTGCAGCAATGCTGACACCTCCCCGAGCATGGGGAGGGTGAAAAATGATCTTTCAGTAGTACTACTATCTTCATCTGTGACAAGAAATGCCCAAGGTAATGAGCACTTAAATGGATGACACTGTTTACTACGAACCACCGAGGGAGAGTTCTCCACTCCTAATACTGCTCTAGCTTTTGCACTAACTGCTTCTGGATATTTTGCCCATCAAGATGATTCCTCTTTTGACTCATCCAGTTCTTCTGCAACACCATTGTCAAGACCAAGTTAGCTAATAAATTGCCTTAAATACAACTATCTCATGTATTCATGGAACTAGATGTGGCTTTTATTATCTGTACTTTTGTTCTTTGGATTGGGTTTGTCATCGTCTTTTTCTTACTGATACATGGTCATTACCTTTCTGGACGCTCTGCAGTCAAATTGATGGATGAGGTCCTAAAACCACATTTTTCCCCACATAAGGCCCATCGAGATTTGTTCCTAGTGAACATTTCAGCTATACCAGCACCCCATGGGAGTGTTTGAGATAAAGTATATTTTAATATATCCGACCCGACAGAGGTCCTGTAAATACCACATTTTTTTTAACTTTCTTTAAACTATGCAATCATACCTGTGGGTGTTTCTGATGACTGGGATGTAAAAACTGTTGATTTTTATGTTATCCGAATTAGAGTAGTTTACTGTATTTATGTTTATTATGGACATAATTTATTTCATAGATCGAGTACCCGAAAGACTATTTTTAATCATACACGATGAGAACACTGTCCTACCCCGCCAGTGGGAGAGTTCTAAAACATATATGGATAAGTTTACGTATTTTTCTGCGCATAATGTTCAAGATTCTGAACCTATTATTTCAAATTGCCTGTAATGGAAATGCACAATATATTGTTGACTGATAAAAACTGATTTGTTCTGATTCCCTTGTTTCCCCGATAGCTAAAACAGGCTATGAAAATTGGATGCAGTCAATTGACATAAAGAGTGTTTGGGGAAATAAACATTGGCAAATACAGGGAAGGGAAGCTTTATGTGGAGAATGCCTGATTCCTTTTTTTAATGACACAGTGCCGCAGACAAGTTGTTTAGGCTTGGCGAAAAATAAAGAGTTAAATGCACCCAGTATCCCCATTCCCACAAAATGATACAAATGGCAAAAATACCTTAATGCAACTGAAGGACAGCTCGATGGATTGGTCCAAAATGGAACTTTCAACACCATACTTTGACATCCTGGCGAGCGGGTATTGTGGCCAGTTGACACAAATAGTAGTCATGAGGGTATTGTAAACTCCACGGGGAACATTTAGAGTGAACAGACCCTTGCTACGTGTCATCAGAACATTCATTTATTGTGACAACATACAGTGTAGGAAAATTATGCCAGCCATGGTTAAAAAGTTCTTCACTAGATGCTGTAAGAGAACATCTCAGTCTGTTGTCCAATAACACAGAATAAAGGACTTTCAGTTAGTCCCAAGAAGACAACGTACAAAGCGATTCTTATATGCAATTTACAATGAAATTTGGAAACTTTCACAACAAGAAGCCACAGCCTGGTTAAGGCAAATAGCTAATCGGATTAAAACCTTGTCCACACACATATATACTCTTAATAACATATTTTTTTCTGCAATTGACATTAAGCAAACTGACATGCCATCTTTACAACATGAACGGTGTCAACTTAGGTCCGTTGGGTTGGACATTACAGACAGTAATAAATGTTTGCATTCCATGCAATATGTTATGGCTAAGGACCTATTTGATGCATTCAACTTGATGTGACAACATCAAATAATGGCTAAGAAAGAAGCTACTTTTATTATGCTGAACATTGAAAAATTAGAAAAGTTGCCCTTCAATGTGGCAGAAATACCATCATTATGTCTGGCTAATTCATGGGGTTAATAATCTTCCTATTTCAACACTTCAATTCACATCCTGCTTGAAACGCATTCCTATGGCAGATATGTAAGGCTAGGAGAAAGTTACATTCATGAGGTGTGGGAGCTACCCTTTTCGTACAAATGTTTAAATGGCATGAAGGAGGTCTTTCTTAGCGGCAGCGAATGTGAGACTTCTGTGAGCCATTCGATGGTTTGTGAGAACAGCTTTCCTAGCATGAAGCATGTAACAATTCAGTAGTGAATTTGGCCTGTTATCTTAAGGGAGTTCCTGTCCCCTTGATTCAACAAGCATTCCATGTGCTCTCAAATGGAAGTTACGTACTTCTAAACAGCAACAGCTACTGTGGAATGCAAGCTGGAATTGCCTCTGTAGTTTTGGTCTCCCAATGTGTAACTTGTTTCTGTAGTGTCCTTTTCCCTCCCACGCAACAGACGAAAGTAGCGGACATCTGCTCTCATATTCCTACTTCTAATGTACATTTTCACACACTAAGCAGACTACAAGCTCTTTTGTTTCAGAAACATGTAGCACTGACGTCTGCATGTGAGACCTACGTGCTCCAAGTAGCAAGGTCATCTGCAGAAATACAGTCTCTTTTAAATACAACATTTCTGAGACACTTTGGTGAGCTCATGGGACAAATATTTAATGCATCCAATACTACTGTCATTGTACACTTTTTTAAGGCTGTGGTTCTGGGTTCATCAGAACCTTTTCATCTATATTTTCATCTATATTTGGCATTATATCTTCAGCCACATGCTTAATATTTTCAGGCATTCTTTGAGGATTCCCAAATGCTTTGACCTTCATTGACGGCAGTTTGTTGTTGCTATTTTTTCAATGGCTGACCTAAATCAACAAGGAGGACTAATGGCACTTCCACCAGTGCAACTGTGTCGTGAACACATGATGCAGTATTTGGTGCACCACTCCTTGAGGAACTGAAGTGCAACTGGTCTGTATCATTTAGTACAGTACTGGACTGTGTGCAGCCCGTGTTTCATTGCCTTTGGTGTGTCTTTGAATGTGCACTACAACTATGTCTTTATTTGCAGTGATTACTTCCACTAGATGCTGATGTGTTGATGTTCTCGATGAGGGCTAAATACCAGACATGGGTGTTGAGGGTGTGTTTGCTATAGGAAGCCTCCTATGAGCTGCCCTTTGTGGATCAAGTGGCTCTCTGCACTTCAACATCTGGCACTACACGGAATTCTGCCACCTCTGCTGGAGCTGAGGTCTTGGAACATGAGTGCTCTTCGGTTTTCTTTGGCACCGATTTGCAGCTGTCTGCTGTGACTTGACATCTTTTTTGCCATAAACCCTTCCTGTGATGGTCGCTGACCTGCAGAAACAACACAGACAGGCGAACACCATTAAACAAACGGTCCAGCCTGTCACACAAATGGCCCACCATACCCGTTTCCATCACCATTGGCACACACATTGCCTGGTGCACACCATGTACACAACCACAAGACATTCCCCTCCCCGATGACACAATGCTTGCACATATCCCCATGCATTCTTCCCACATGTATCCTACCCAATGTATACTCACCTGTTGGTCTGGAGGCCCATACAGCAGTCCGTACTAGGGTAGGACCCCATCCACCAGTGGCTCCAACTCCTCCGAAGTGAAGGCAGGGGCCCTTTCCCGGTCACACGGGCCATGGTGGGTTCCAGACACAGGTCACAGCAGCACACACAGTGTAGGTGTTCTCCTATTAAAAGTCAGGAAACAAGTGACGATTCAGAGAGAAAATGGCAGTCACGTCCGCGGCGGTGTACACTGTCACCACCGGCGCAGATCCCGATTGGCCACTCTACTCCATAGAGCCCCATATTATCCAATGAGGAATTGCACGGCGGTGCAAGACCGTCTTCTGCCACAACACCCAACGTTGGCAGGATTACCTCACTTCCACCTGTCCCTACATACAGGACAGGCGGTCGCTATTTCAGGGGTGAACAACGGTCATATCAACATTAACTGCATCACAGATTAGATTGGCACATACCTTGCCATTAACACTGTCCCATTACATAAGTGCACCAAGTATACGGAAGTTGTGGTTCCATTGTTCCTTTGTGTGACAGCCTACTCACTCTTGTGTCCCTTAGATACTTACGGCTGCGGGTAAATAGAAGGTGGAGACATACCCCCAAGTGCTGACCCCTTGTGGAATTGGCTACACTGGAGGACAGGCACATTATCCTCACCTATAGACTGGACAGGGCCACAATCACAGAGCTGTGTGCCCAATTGGAGCCAGACCTGATCTCATCTATCTGTCATCCGACTGTGACCCCTCCCTCTTGTGCAAGTGCTATCAGTGCTCCATTTCTTGGCAATTGGTTCTTTCCAAGTGACAGGGGTCTTGGCAGCAGGAATGTCACAGCCAGTGTTCTCACTTGTGCTGGCAAGAGTCTTATCTGCCCTGGTGAGACACATGTGCAGCTACATTTCTTTCCCCCAGTTGGAAGATTTTGCCACTGTGATGGCAAGATTCTATGCAATGGGACATATCCCAATACTATTGGGGAGATTGACAGGACACATATTGTGTTTATCCCCCCACCAGAATGAACAGGTGTTCAGGAATTGTAAGAGTTTCCACTCACTTGAATGTGCAGATGGTGTGCCTGGTGGACCAGTACATCTCCAACGTCAATGCTGAGTACCCTGGGTCGGTGCATGATGCATTTGTTCTGAGGAATAGCAGCATCCCAAATATGATGGCCCAATTACAGATGGACAGGGTGTTACTAATAGGTGAGCCTTGATGCCCACCCATTGTATGTTAATTTATGCCTTCAGGTCTTCACCCCATAGGATTGTGTGAGGCTAAATGTGGTCCCTCAATACTTGCAGGTGACTCTGGCTACCCAAACCTATTGTGGCTGCTGACCCCTGTAATGAATGCCAGGACAGGGGCTGAGGAAAGTTATAATGAGGCACATGGGCGAACCAGACAAATCATCGAGAGGACCTTCGGCCTCCTGAAGGCCAGGTTCAGGTGCCTCCATCTGACAGGTGAATCCCTGTGCTACTCACCCGAGAAAGTCTGTCAGATAGTAGTGGCATGCTGCATGTTGCACAACCTAGCCCTCAGATGGCATGTACCCTTTCTGCAGGAGGAGGAGTCTGGAGATGCCCCTGTGGCAGCAGTAGAACCTGAGGACAGTGAGGATGAAGAGGCTGAGGATGAAAATGAGGACAACAGAACATCAGTTATCCGTCAGTATTTCCAATGACACACAGGTGAGTCAGTGCCACTGCACATTCCTATGACAATTGGTATCTTCTGTGTGGCTGTAGCATGATAGAATTAACTTACTTTGCATCTCAACTTACTATCATCTATGGTTTATCGTTTTACAGATGTTTGAGCTATCACAACTGTGTACTGATGTGGTGACTACAGCCAGTAGGGGTCATTATTTCTATGCTCTCAGAGTGTACAGTTCATTCTCAAAGTGTACTAGATGTGATGGTTCCATAAATGCACATTTTCAATACAGAAATCACTAGTAGTCAAGTTGTGTTCAAAGGTGTTTATTGTAGTGCTAAGAAATTGAGGGAAAAGTGCAATGGAATGGGGTGATGATGGAGGAAAGTACAGGGTATTGTTCCAGTTTGTTTGTAGCACAGGTGCAGTGTCCAAGTGGCCATAGGAAGGGGAGCCAAGGCAGTTCAAGGTGGACAAGGTGACAGGGTGGGACACAAGGGGGACAATCACAAGAGTCTAATTTCCAGGCGGTGGTCTTGGCAAATTTTCTGGCTTCTGTCTGCCTCGCAGGGAACTGGGCTGAATGGTTCACCTTCTGCAGGGGAAGGGTTGCTGATGGCCTGTGGGTCCTGTGGAGGGGCCTCCTGCCCACTAGCTGCAGCAGAAGTAGAGGGCTGGTCAATGGACTGGCTAGTGATAGGGGCCCGCTTGTGTGCTGTTGCCTCCCTCATGATGTTGGACATGTCTGCCAGCACCCCTGCTATGGAGATCAGGGTGGTGTTACGGGTCTGCATGTCCTCCCTGATCCCTTGATACTGTCCCTCCTGCAGCCATCTGTTCTCCTGCACATTGTCAAGGATCTGGTCCATCATGCCCTGAAAATGTTGGTAGGCTTCCAGGATCTCGGAGAGTGCATCCTGGAGAGTTGGTTCCCTGGTCCTCTCCTCCCCCTGGCACAAAGCAGAGCCCCCAGTGTCCCTGTTGGCCTGTGCCTGTGTCCCCTGAACAATGTGCCCACTGCCTCTGACCCCAGATCCATGACTGTCTTGGGTATGAATTGTGGTCTGGGGTCCCTGTACAGGTGGGTACACTGCTGATTGATGTGTCCTGTGGACAGAGGTTTGGGTACGCTGGGTGGGTGCTGTGGTGTTGGATACTGATGGGGGAGGCTCTGTGGTGGACTGTGAGTGGGCTTGGGTGACCGGCTGTCCAGTTGTGCCTGATGGGCCAGGCAGGTCATCCAGATCCTGAAGTCCAGAGTTACTGCCATCACAGGGTGCATCTTCTGTTGGAAGACTGGATAGTCGTGGCACCCCCTCTCCGCTGACATTGGCTGGGGTACCTGTGGGGATGTAAGTGATGTATTATGCTTCATGTGTGTGAAATATTGTACATCCCTGGCTTACCCTCTATCGTTGGTGTTGCCTGACACCTTTTGCTTGTGTATGTGATGCATTGTGTGATTGTTAGTTCCCCTGTGCTGTGCATGTTTTTGTGATTGGTGTCCATGCAGGGCTGGGAGAGCCGTCCATGCATTGATTTAGCATGCAGGGCTTGGAACTGAGGTTAGTCAAATGTGTAGGTGCAGTATGTGGGGTGTGATGGAGTGATGGGAGTGAGGGTGAGGGTGTGAGATGGCATGCGGGTATGGGGGTGATAAGTGGTAATTGTTGACTTACTAGTGTCCAGTCCTCCAGCTACTACAGCGAGTCCCACAGGATACTGTAATGCCAAGACTTGCTCCTCCCATGCTGGGAGCTGTGGGGGAGAAGGTGGGAGTCCACCGCCAGTCCTCTGTATGGAGAGCTGGAGCCTTGCTGCTATGGAACATGCCTTCCCCTGTAGGTCGTTCTACCTCTTCCTGATGTCATCCCTTGCTCTTGGATGCTGTCCCAGGGCATTGACCCTGTCCACGATTATCCACCATAGCTCTATCTTCCTTGCAATGGATATCTGCTGTACCTGTGCTCCAAAGAGCTGTGGCTCTACCCTGACAATTTCCTCCACCATGACCCTTAACTCCTCATCAGTGAAACGGGGGTGCCTTTGTGGGGACATGGGTGTTGTGTTATGTGTGTTGGTGAGAGTATGTGGAATAATGTGGTGGGGTGTGTTATGTGGGGTGCATGAGGGATGTATGGGTGTAAGTGGTGTGTGTGTCTAGTTGTCGCAGTGGCCTTGGTGTCAGTCTGGTGGCAATGATTTGTATTCATAAAGGGTTGTGGGTAATGTGGGTGTGTGTTTTATAGTGGTGTGGGTGTGTGGGTGTGGTGTGTGTATGAGTGTCTGGTGTGCGTATTTAGTATTGCCAAATGTGGTGCTGTTTTGTATGTGGGAGTCCATTCTGAGCGCAGCAGAATGTGCCACCAATGTTTTATCACTGTTGAATGTCCGCCGTAGTGATTCGTGTGTCATAATGTGATGGGTGTTGTTCAGTTGGTGTAACGGTATGGGTGTTGGGACCGCCACTTTAGCACTGACCTTTGGGCTGGCGGATTTTTGTATGTGGAAGTGTTCTGTCGGATTGGTGTGTGTGTGTGTCATAATATGGCGAACAGATATTCGCCACTGAGGCGGTATGTTGGCAGCCATCACCATGGTGTTAATTTGGATTTACCACCAATGTCATAATGAGGGCCATAATCTCAAAAGACAACTTCCCTGTGACACTATTAAGTGCGGAGCGATATGCCCATACTAACTCCTTTACAGACATTGTCCACTGGTTGCCTTGACTCAAAGCCTACTGTAAACCTTCCTTTAAAGTCCTTATCCACCTCTCAACAAGCCCATTCCTCTGAGGATAATTGACTGATGTTCTAATGTGTTCCATACTATATATTCTCAAAAACATCTTCATTTCTTGGGAGACAAATTGTACTCCATTGTCAGTTGCCGATTGCTCATGTATCCCTTCTCTATCTCAAAGTTCTTCCAGAATTTTTTTTACATTCAGCATCGTGACATTATCTGTTAACCTCTGGCCACCGTGTAAAATACTCTACTGCTACCAACACAAATTTAGGACAAAAACCCAGCACCTAGTATGGACCAGATGTATCAACACCAATTTTTCTCCAAGGAGTGACTCATTTGTCACTCTCAAAGGGTGGATACTCAACAGTCTTCAGAGATTTGTCAGTCCAGGCACATGGTACAGACTCTCTTATAGCCCTCTCAACATCTTTTTCCGAACCCATCCACCAATATTCCAAGCCCTTCTTGCGCCAACCTCAAAATTTGATTCCTCAACACTTCTGGTACTACCAAATGTTCACTAAGTATCACTTCACAAACCACTGACAAATCTGAACTCTCTTTCCTGAATGATTCCACTCCATCAGATGCATTACCCTTTGCTGGCCAACACTTTGTGAAATACACCTTCACTCCTTGCAATATATCATCCTTCCTTACTGCTTGGACACACTCCTCATGAGATATGCAGCCCTCAGGGAGAGCTCCCACATTTGCTTTCAACCTCTCTTCGTTTCCTTCACTCATCTTATCAATACCATTTACAATCAACCTTGACAAGCAATCGGCCACCACAAATTTCTTACTAGGAACATTTTCCATTCTGGAAGTAAATTCTATCAACTTCAGCACCCAACTGTAATTCTAGACAAAAGCTGAACTATGCCTTTTTTGTGACCAAATCCACCAAAATTCAATGATCCGTACGGATCATCAAATCTACTCCCCAAATGAATTTGCATAAATGATATGCACTCCACCAACATGCCAATCCTTCCCTCTCAGTGGTAAATAAATCAATTCAGCTCACCTCAAAGGTCTCGATGCATTTGCAATAGTTGCTTCTTTTCCATTCCTGTATTGCAATAATATTGCTCCCGAACCCATACTGCCAGCATCCGTGCAAATTTTTCACTTGTCCAGTGTGTCAAAAGGCTTTAATGTGGAGCCAAAGCAATATATTTCTTGATTTGAGCAAACTCCCACTGACATCCTTCATCCCATTCAAATTTGACTTTTGTGCCATCAGCCTCCTCATACAATCTGTCTTGTCTGCAAACATAAGAACAAAACAGGAGTTATACTCCACCATACCTAGGAGCGAATGCAGCTGATCTATTGCCCCCACAAGCTTGAGCTTAGGTGTAACTCCAGACTCATTTAGCCAATGGCCCAAGTACTCAACACCTCTCACACTAATCTTGCACTTGTCCTTCTTAATTGTTAAACCATGATCTTGTAACATTATGAAAACTCCCCTAAAACATTGTCATGTCCTTCACTACCCCCTCCAAATACTGAAATGTCATCCTGGAAATACATTACATTTTTTTAATTTTAGAACAACTGGTGTATGGCACTCTGAAACACTGCTGCTGCAGATGACAGACTGAAAGGCATGCACTTAAAATGATAAGCCCTTTCAGTTGTGACCAAGGAAGTAAGTGGTCTTGACTCTGGATATAATGAGTTCTGGTGATATGCAGATGATAAATCCAATGTGGAGAAAAAACAATCTCCCTTTATTGCAGTCAGCATATTACCAATATTGGGAAGACGGTGATGATCAACACAATACACTTGTTAAGATCACGAAAATCCACACACAAGTGTAAGCCCTCATTCTACTTCTTTGCCAAAACAACCTGGGCCAACCATTCACAGGTTTCAATTTTTTTGATAATGCCTTCCTGATGTAATCTTTGCAACTCCTTCTGCAACAGCTCCCTTAACACCAAGGGAACACCACAAGGCTTGTATGCCTTTGGAAACACACCATCTTTTAATATGATATTGTGCACAGATCTTTTAAATAGGCACAGTTCTTCCTGAAATACTCTAGCAAAGTCTTCCTCCCATTTCGTCCCACCAAACACATACACACTAGATTGTACACCCAACACTTGGTCTGGGTGATTAAGGTCTAATCATCAACTCTCTCTAATGTGGCCAACCCAATAAACTTGAACCATCCTTGGCAAAGTAAATTTTTGATTGAGTTTTGACACCCTGAAATTCCCATGCCCCCTCACAATAATCCTCTAACTCAATTGGCTTATTTCCACAGGCCACTAATCTGATGTCAAGGAGACTCAATTCCCTAGCTGGAAACTTTCCCAGATGTTCCTACACAATCAACATGTATCGAACTCCTTCCCCATCAATAGTGACTTTGCAAAATGGGTTGTCTCTTCCCCCTGAATTGCCAACTGCCCCCACTTGCAGAAGAAAGTCTTCCTGCAACTCTCCTTCCTCTTCCAATGCATTAATGACCCACTTCTCATGTAATGTACTAGACTGTGGTTTCTCCTCCCCTTTACAAACCTCTGCAGAATGCCCTTTCATCTTACACTTTCTGCACTTTTGGCCCACAGCAGGACAAAAGGAATCAGAAGCTACATGCCCCTTCGACTCATATTTGTAACAGTACACATTTTTCCTAAGTGTTGATATAGGTTTCTTGACAGCAACTGTCACTTCTTTTTTCCTCCCGAAGTTTTACATACAACTCCTTGTCCACCTTCTGGCTTCTTTGAATCACCAGGGTCATCTCTTTCAATCCCTCTTCGTACTCTCCACCATTTTTTCTATATCAATAGCCTTCTAGGAGGTCAATTCTTTTCTGTATTCAACATTTTTTCTTGGACTCTTTTGTCTCCCAGCGTTTACACTAAGTGGTCCAATAACATCTCATCTCAAAATCTTTTATAATTACAGGTCAACTCTAGTAATCTGACTGCTGCTACAGATTTATCCACAGATTCACCTGGAAGTTGTAACCTCTCCAAAATTTGTGTCACTCAACCATCTCATTTCTTACCTTTCCAAAATTCTGGTCTAACTTCAATATTGCTATATCGTAATCATCCAAATCAGACTCTTCCTTGTCTTCCTCAGGTTAGGACGGTATGCGACTATATGTGTTTCAATATACTCCTGACCTCAGCCCCCCAAACAGTGCATAAGCATTACTAGTTTATGCACAGTCATAAAAATATCACCTTCCACTGGCCTAAGCCTGGAAACCTTCTTTCCAATCCTCCCATGGATCAAAAGGTTTCCCTGGTAAATTCAGGAATGGTGTTGGTGCCATTAATCCATCCATACTTGAGAGGAAGTTTAAATGGCTGACTGTGATATAAATATATATATATTATATCCTTCCCTTTTTCAATAGTGCAGAACGAACGTGAGATAATGCCGGAAATATCCTATACTGGCACATTACAGGGAACCTGTACAGTCTTATTGTAAATCATGGTCCTCACCCAGCTGCCTAAAAGGAATACAGGTATGCCCAATAGTGTTGCAAGCCACTGTGAAGTCAATGTCAGCAGGTGTTGCAAGACAGCGGGACACAAGCACCAGCATGCAGGTTCCTTCACCAATTGAGCACTGCAATAATGCAGGCTTGATGGTGTCAACATGTGTTTAGGCACCTTGTGTACAAGCACCAATAACAATGGTGCCGGTGAAGTGCAAGGACGGCCTCACCAGTGATGTTCACCATTCTGCCAAAACTGCCAAAAAGGACTTGACTTGATTATGTTGATGTAGCTGCAGAGGTGCTCCTCATCAAACACAGCTCTGCTACTCTCCAAAAATGGTGCCCACAGCATCCGCATGAATCAAAGTGGCTTAAAGCTTTTGGCCCTAAAGTTGGTGCTCTCCTCCTGGGGCAAGTTCAACACTCTTCACCAGTGAAACAAAATCCTCACGAGGTGCAGGTGAGATAAACATGTTTATTTAACAAGTATTTAAGAACGCCTAGAGCGAGGTACTAGCCAGCTCCTTAACTGACCCCCACATTGTATTGGAATTCAAGTACGACATCTGAAAAAACTGATGCAACAGTTTCCTTTATTGGAAACTTATCTGACTATGGAGTCATTTTTAGGGTTTCATTATGGAATGTACATTTTTTTTACACACCTTATGTGGCCTCTTAAAACTATTCGACAGTCATAGATTTTTTCTTGGCTCTCATCTTCTCTTATTTAAGTACATCCAGCCTCGTTTTTCTTTATTGTCTTTCAAGAACCGACCAAAAGTGGCTGATCTGTTTTACTCGAGTGTCTATTTTCCCTAAGAGTTTGTTGAGTGTGTGTTTGTTCTTCGTTCATCATCAATCATAGATCTTGAGGTCTCTGGACTTGTGGGATCAATATCACAGGGGCCTGTGATTTTTGCCCTCTTAGGCTCCTCTGCAAAAAGGTGGTGGTTGTAGTATCTTGTATGTCATAGAATACTCATTGCATGTCATGCAGGATACTAAAACACGCAGTGGAGCAAAATGAACAGGTTTCATCTGGGGGAGCAGGGGGTAATGGAAGTGGTTTACTTTGCATGGAAGGCCGAGGCACCAGGGAGTACAAGATTTAGACAGCCATCTCGGTTCACACTTTTAAGTAAAATCTTCTCGCCAGTACTCTTTTTTGTTTTTGATACAGTGTTTAGGCTCTAATTTAGGACATAGTGAGCTGGCTGAGCATAAGAATCAACTGTCCATTAAAAGCATTCTTGGACTACTAACTCAGTCCTCATTAAGAAAAGTGCAGAATTTTGCTGAATGAGACATTAATGAATAATAACCATCAATAACATGTAGCAATCAATCAAAGGCAAATAGCTTAAGACTTTGAAAAAAGGCATGAAATCAGGCATTGTACCTGTCCACAATGAGGTGAGTTCTTGAAATGTAGGTGTAGATAAAGGTGTCAGCAACTGGGACGCATGAGATATGCTGGTAACCAATAATGTGCCTCAGGGGTCGAACAACATTACTTAGCTGCCCTAACAGAGATGTTCCCATAGTCTCTGGCCATATCTGGACAAAGGATTACAGAAAGCAAAAACTAATAACTCATTTTAAATGATTTCTGCTTAGTCAGTCAATTAGAATGCCTCTGCTTTCCCTCCTAAAAAGGAAGTCCACTGAGTCCTTCCAGAAGGCAGCACTGTCTGAGTTATTTCAACTATGATTGGTTAGTGCTCAAAACATCCTTTGCTCGCTTAAAGCAGCGTCCAAAGCAGAACAGGGCTGATAATTAATTAATGGACATTCTCTGAAGACGTGCACTATCCATTCACTGAAGAAGGAACTGCATTTTCCCTCCCGTGGCCACATATATAATGAAGCAACAGATCTGGATTCCTGAAATAATTAGGTCATCACAAGCTGGCGACGGATCTCCGCGCTGCACAATTTTCCACAAATTGTTTCTTTGATCTCTGCATCCTCTTCTAGATCACAAGAACCAATGCAACAAATGATAACTTTGTTCTCCCTAGCAGCTTCTGAGCAGATGTGTGGAAGGGGAGGAGTGAATTCAATCATGAATGATTGTCCAAAGGCCAACTAACACAAAGCAGTGCACAGAGAACATTGTTATTTAACTACACTGATGCGTGGTCATTGAAGCCATAGATTCATCCTAATCTGGAACTCTAGGGACACATTTATCAATTTATCATACAGGCAGCAAGTCACCTTGATGTGCTGTGTGATAGAGAAAGGGCAGGAATGACACGCATGTATCACTGTTTGCTGCATTCTTGCCTTTTCCTAGCGGTGGTGCACAATGTGCTGTCTAGAGCCACTACAGGTACTCTTGCACCATGGTGCAAGGGTACCTGCATTGTAAGCAGGATTATTTTTGTGCAGGAAGGGACACCTTTCTGCACATAAACAACCCCCTGAGGCATTTTGCATCAAACATAGAAAAAGGAAAAAAGAAATTCAGAAATAAACATATTTCTGTCAGTGACGCCTTACCTGGAGAGCCATAGCAGTTTTGGCACATTTGCAGGTCTATCACTTAAAGTAAATCTGAGATTGCATCAAAATCCCTGGGTTTTGCATGGGAACACCCATGCTCCACCTATGGAACGCCTCCCTGAGGCATGGTAATGCAACACAGCGGTTTGCACTGCATTGCATTCCTCAGATTTATCAAGCCACTCAGAGCTATGCAAGGTGGCCTTGCATGGCTTGAAAAAATGCATATTAAGGGTTGCGTTGCTTTTGCACCCCATTGTGTCAAGCAAAAGCAACTCAACCCTTTCATAAATTTGCCCCTAGTTTCCGCCACATGCAGTATTTTATGATACAATGTTGAGACTGAGATCACTTGCTGTGGCTGGGTATTAGGCTAAACATATAGCAATTATATCTTGGCACCTCTATGGTCACCAGGACCAAATCACAAAACATTTTTGGCTCACGCAGTTACTGTCCTGGGTGGTAAATAAAGCAATGTTTGATACAAACAACTTTTACAGCTATATTATGAAAGCAAATTTGTTGAGGTGGTAATAAGTGACAAGAATATTTGTGCATATTTGAGGCAGGCTGCATTTGGGGACAGCAACACCATAACACAAAACCATAACACCATAACACACTCTACTGTGTGCAATATTGCATACCAGCACCAACATAACAATGCAATAATAGCAAAAAGTAGAACTCTACAATAAAATGTAATGCACCAGAAAAATTTAACAAATTATAACACAGTGACGACGATGACACAAAAGACAATTTGACAGTGCAACATGCCACCACAACACAGCATACCATCTCATCAAAGTAAAACAACAATGCAACAATACATCTCACAAAACAACTCATATCGCAAATGTGTACCTATGTTGTGCTAGGTTGTGTTTTTCTCTTCTGTGCTGTTCTGTGATGATATTGTGTAGCTTTGTAGTTACGGTTTTGTCTTCTGTGTTAATCTGTTTTAAAAGTATTCTATTCTGTTTGGTATTGCATTGGTTTTGTGTATTTGTGCCGGACTGGTTTGGTGAGTTGTTAGTCTGCTGTTTTAATGTTATGCTATGTTGTTTTGTGTTATATAGTAGTTCTTTTTTGTGTTGTATCGTAGTGCTGTGTTTTTGGTGTGATGTTGTTATGGTTGTCATACTCTAGTTGTGGTGGTGTGTTGTTATGTGTTATTATTTTGCATCTTGTGTGGCGACGTTTCCTGCTCTTTGTTGTGCTCCTGTGTTTTTATGTCATTTGTTGTATTGAGTTGTTGTGCTGTAATGTTATTGCTGCGTTGCATTGTTATCATTGTATTTTTTGTTGTTATTTTGCTTTCGTTACATTATTGTGTTGTGTTTTGTGCTCCATAGTTACTTTTAAAATGTTAACAAATACATTTATGTTTCTATTCTAAAGCAGCACATTTCTTGAAAGTTCCAGTTGCAGTATTTTACCACTCTCTAAGGTAGTAACATACGTCTGTTCCCCCTCCTCAACTAATTAACACATCAGTCAGTCTAATACCGTGGAACAGACGATGCTTCTTGGGAGCTTATTCACAGAAAATGTCTGGGCAGCGGACGTGACCTCTCGCACCCTTTGACGGTGCTGACATGATCTTTGAAAGTTGGGGGCATATTGCAATACTTGCCCTAAATTGTAGCAAATAAGAAAAGGAAATGAGCAAGACCTCTTCTATAAGGGCTCAGGGACGTTTCTTCGGCTGAAAACGATTGATAAAAACGGATGGGATAAAATAGTGCATTTTTAAAACAAATGCTCACATAGAGTTGCTAAAGCGTCAAGGGCAATTAAAGGGTACTTTCATTGTGTTCCAAGCAAATGAAACCCGGATTCACCAGTAGTCGACCCCCTTTTTACCAAAATGTTCTATGGATGCCCATAAATGGCAAACATTACATCCATTGTGCTAAGGCCTCCATTTTGTCATGGGTGCCACATTTCATTGGTTCACCATATGCCAACTGTACATTCAATATGCCAGACCCAGAATTTTACCATTAATGTCATCATATTCAACGGATGACCTTTATGTCAAAATCAAAATGTAATTTCTGTATGCTAGAGCCAACATTGTGCCATGAGTGACTCTCCTCTGCTTGTGTTGTTGTTCTCCCTTATGTGTAGAATTACTTCCAGTGAGCCAGAGTCAGCAGTTTGTCACAGGCAGCCACATGCAAAAAAAGTTCCTCAAGTATGCCATTGCCATTATTTTTCCACAGGTGCCCCATTAGTGAAGAATTGCTGACGGTCATGTTAAGAACTGTGGGCCATGTTTATGGCCAAGTGACACAGAGCAGCAAGTCATCTTGTTATGCTGTGTGGCAGAGAAAGGCAAAAATGTGCCATATTTATCCCAATATGGCAATTTCCTGCTCTTTCCCCAGTGCTGGTGAACAATGAGCTGCCTAAAGCCAATGCAGGCACATTTGCACCATGGTCCAAGGGTGCCTCTGTTGGCATGTAGGATCATCTTTGTGCAGGAAGGGGCACCGTCCTGCACAAAAATAATCTCCTGGGGCTGTTCCTCTTTCTGTTTGTGCTGTAGAAAGCAGCACACATAAAAAGAGGAAAAATTAGAAGAAATAAACATATTTCTCCTCGTTATGCCTCGTCTGGGGAGGCATAGGTTTTAGGCTTTCCCAGGTCTACCACTTCTGACAGATCTGGAAATGTTTTAAAATACACGGATGTTGTGTGGGAAATGCCTCCCTGGTGCAGAGTGATGCAACGTAGTGATTTGTGCTGTGTTGCATTACTCGAGATTTATGAAGCCACTCAGGGCCACTCAAAGTGGCTTTGCATGGCTTCACAAATCTAATTTTTCAGTTGTGTCGTGCTTGCATTACGTTGTGTGGTTCAATTCTGCTATTTTGCTATGGAATGCCTCTATAAGCCAAGAATGACCCACCCTCACTCACATTCACTCCCACTTAATCTCTTGATTTTTATTCTCGCTCGTTAATTCTAATTTATCCACTTTAATTCAGTCATACTTTCTCACTCACATATACTGACTTGCTGTCATATTTCTCTTCCTCCTTCTCAATCACTCTGATTCTCGCTGTGGGAAATTGGTTTAGATGTGCAGGATATGAAGCCAGCACAAATAATTGGTCCACAATTGTCTCTTTATTGGGAACCAAGTACCCTCATTGTAGCACTTGGCTCTCTCAGTATAGCAAAGCAGAGCAGTCCAAGGGCTACTCAGGGGAGGGGGCGTGGGCAGTAATCACCATTCAGTGGCACACAATAATAACACTCAATACATGATTTATTACACACACTACTAACTAATCTGTACTAAGTTGCAGGAAGGTGGAAAATACCTTTGGTGACATTCTAAAATCACGTTTGACATCTACTAGGTCATAACCAACAAAATCACAGCACTCCCCCGCCTATACCATGTACAACATCACAGTATAGGGGGTGTGATTCTAAACAAAACAGGCCTACTGGCTTTGACAGAGGGTCACCATATCATAATATATGGGAAGCCCAGCTTTGTCAAATGGTCATCGCAACACTATATAAGGCAAGCTTATTGACTTTACCAAGAGATTAACACATCAATATATAGCTTTGTCAATTTATTTCTATATTAAAAGACCAATATCCACATGTTAAAATGCATCACCTTATCACTGAAAACAATAACCATGTTTAAATGCAATCATTGTTAAGAGGACGTGAGGCCTACCAGGCTCTTTACATTTATCCACGCTTAAACTGCAACTCCACCTAGCTAGCCATCAAATAACAGAGCCCTGCTGCAGAGTACAGTCTGCTGTTCTGCCGAACCACCACTGGTGGCCTGGGTTTTTGGCTGGTGACTGGCATGCCTAGTCAGCGAACTGGGGGCAACATGGCCAGGCAGAGTAAGAGCGGCTGGGAATCTACCCCAAGGATGGCAGCAGGGATCCAAATGGAGCAGTCCAGCCTGTGCCACTCCCGGAGGCGAGCAACAAATTCTTGCCTGCAAGCAAAGGTGCTGCCATCCCTGCAGGCCATGCGGCTGACTGGGAGCCTGTGGGACATCCCACGTGGTGCAGTGGGGCGAGGCCTTGCGGGTGAAGAGGACCAAGGGCCCAGACCCCACCCTTGGGAAGGACAACATCATTAGACCAGCAGCACATTGCATGGCCCAGCCTGTGGTTTTGCAGCCCAGCCTGATGAATGGGCCCTAGTAGGACCTACAACCGCCACAGGACAAGAGGACGTGACCTGGCAGGCTCTCTGTGGCCAATGCCTATCAGGAGGCACCGCCAACACCAGAGCAATAACAGTGCCCTGAGCAGTAGGTGAGTACCAGGCAGGCCGGTAGCATGTCTGCAGGAATTGCAGCCCGTTTGTACAAATGAGGGCACTACGGAAAGGTTGGTGTACTGCACAGAGGAACACAGTTCTAAACTGGTGTGATGCAGCTAGTGGAAGAGGAGGAACACGCAGGACCAATTAGAATGTGCTTTGGGGTGGATGCCCACACCAGGATGTAATTACTCTCACAAGGTAGATAGGTGACACCGTGAGCTGACCTACAGTCACCACAGCTGTGGCACCAGGCATTTGCTGCCTTGAGTTCACCAATGCTGGAGTAGCAGAGCCTGTTGGGGATCAGGCAGGCCTCTGAAGAGGCTGGTAAGGATCACGATATTGGGGGGAGCTAGTTGGTATTAGCAGTCACCCTTGTCACCTTGCCCATTTAAAGGGCCCTGCAGCGCCTACACTGATAAACTGCCCACTGCTGTTTGCCGGCAACATGGGTAAAAGCAAATCAGCCAAAATGGTGTAGCACATGCCATGTGAAATGTGGCAAGGGCCACACCTGAACCATGATAAGGCACTTAGGCCCGCATTACAACCCTGTCAGTAAAGGCCACTTACCGCCGTGCCAATGGCCGGCAAGATGCCGTGACCTCGGCGAAAATCTGCCACAGGTATTATGACCCACACAGAGAATGCCACCACAATACAGACACCCACACAATTCCGCCACAAAAAAGGTCAGTGATAAATTGGCGATAGCAAAACCCACACCATAACATCAACAGGAATACGCCCACGGTATCACGACCCATGAATCAACGCGGTGGTCTTTCAACCGCAGTAAACCATTGGCGGTACATGCCGCCACGCTCAAAATACACACACCTACAAAACTACACCACATTGCACAATTCAAACTACACACAGCTGACACATATACACACACCACATCCTCACGCCCATACCACTATAAAACACACACCCACATTACCCACAACCCCTTACAGCGAAAAAAAAGAGACCAAGACCAGAGAGACAAGCAAAGAGCACCCACTCAATCAGAGGCACAGAACACCATCACCCATACACCATCCACGCACATCACAGTACACACCCCAACACGTCACCCCACACATCACCTCACACATCCACACACATATCACTCATACCACAACCATGGCACCCCAAAGACACCCCAGGTTTTATGAGGAGGAGCTAAACGTTATGGTGGAGGAAATCATCCGGGTAGAGCAAAGCTATTCGGATCGCAGGTGAGGCAGACGGCCATTGCAAGGAAGATGGAGCTATGGCGGAGGATCGTGGACAGGGTCAAAGCCGTGGGACAGCACCCAAGAACAAGGGATGACATCTGGAAGAGGTGGAACGACCTAAGGGGGAAGGTGCATTCTGTGGTTTCAAGACACCAGATTGCAGTACAGATGACTGGTGGCGGACCCCTACCTCCTCCTCCACAACTAACAACATGGGAGGAGCAAGTCTTGGCAATTATGCATCCTGAGGGCCTCACAGGAGTAGCTGGAGGACTGAACTCTGGTAAGTCAAATCTTTACTATTATATACCCACCCTATTTGCATGCCATCACAAACTCCTACCCCTACCCTCACTCCCATCACTCCACCACCACACACAACCCACTATCACAACCCACCCATCCCAATACCAAGCCCTGCATGCCACACCAATGCATGGACACTCATCAGAGACCTGCATGGACACCCGTCACCACAGCATGCACACTAGATAGACTCACCCAGCCCACATAATCACTACTCACACAAGGCCAAGGCGACAGTAAAAGCACAATTATACAGGAAAACACACCCATTGCACAAGATGGGACACACAGATACAATAACAATGCATTTGCATCCCAAGAGAACCCCTACCCAACGTCACCGGAGAGGAGGTGCCACCTACATCCAGTCCCCCCCAGAAAGGCCTCCTCAAAAACTCCAGCTGTGAAAGCCATGGTCACACCACCTTCTGCCAAGGTGAGGAAGGGGCAGAAAACCCCAGGTAAGGCACTTCAGCAGTCGGAGGCTGCAGGTGAAGGCCCGGTGGCTACCAACACAACTGCTAGCACCACCACCTGCACTGCGGCCAGCACCTCCAGCAGCCCTGCCGCTAGCACCACCACCTGCACTGCGGCTAGCACCACTACTGTCAGCAGCAGCAGCCCCAGTGGGAAGCCATCTGAGGCTGCAGGAGAAGGGCTGGAGCCTCCCTACACCACTGGCAGCACCCACACCAGCACCAGCACTACCACCAATTTGCAGCCTTAGCCGCCGCAGGATGGAGTCTATCCCTGCCTCCATGGACTATCATGAAACCTGTTCCCTGCAAATCTCGTGCCTCAGACATCTACTCACCCTATCCCTGGCAGGATGAAGCACACTGGGCACAAGCCCCCTCCAGAACCAGTGGAGATATGCATCCACTCGCCCCCTCCTTCCCAGGATGAAGCACACTGGGCACATGGCCCCCTCCAGAACCAGTGGAGATATGCATCCACTCACCCTATCCTTGGCAGGATGAAGCACACTGGGGACAAAGCCCCCTCCAGGACCAGTGGAAGAGGCCATCCACTTGAGAGACTGTGGCTTTGCACTCCCAGGTCCAAGCAGTGGGCAAACCACCCACTTGAGAGACTTGTGATATTGTGGCTTTGCACTCCCCAGGACCAAGCAGTGGGCAAACCACCCACTTGAGAGACTTGTGAGACTGTGGATTTGCGCTCCCCAGGACCAGGCAGTGGCCAAACCACCCACTTGAGAGACTTATGAGACTGTGGCTTTGCACTCCCCAGGACCAAGCGGTGGGCATGGAGCCTCCTCGAAGAGCAGTGGCGTTATTCCGTCTTCCGGCTGAGGTGTCCCCCTTCCCCATCCCCCTGAGGTACCTGTGTGTTTTCGACCTGATGCCCCTGCAGTGCTCTCTCCGTATTTAGGCAGGAGTCAAGTGTGGGCTTGCCCATGATTTTTGGCCTAGTGGCCCACGGACATTTCGAATGGACCATGTACTGTCTTATGTACATATTGTATATTTTTGTATATACTGTTTTTCTATTTATTACGTATATCTGCCTCATTCTAAAATATCACTGTTTAACTCAATTCCTTCTGTCCTTGCATTGTTTCAAGGAGTTACGGAGTGTTAGTATAATGTTGCTGCATGTGTTTGTGTGTATAGTGTTGTGGGTGATGGGTCGGGGTGGGGGTGTTACGTGTGTGTGTCACTCTCTTTTCCTCCCCCATCCCCTGTGTCCTAGGTGCAGTACTCACCGTGGTCGTCGGCGTGCCTTCTTTGAAATTCCTGGTGTATTAGCAGATACACCAACATGGGGAAGAACTGCTGTTCGGGCTCCATGGCGTCCTGGTTCTTCGTTGAATGTCGAAAGGTGAGTGGTCCCCCTTCAGTGTACTGTTTCCACTGTGCTGTTGATGTCATTGGTACCACCCCAGAAAAGCTGGTGGATTGGTGCCTTGTAATACGGTGGGTGGTACATTGTCTTCCGCCTGTCTGTTGGCGGTGACCGCCGCGGTGTTTGTTGCTACCACCCTGGCGGTCAGAGTGTTAAAGTGGCTGTCTATGATGGCAGTTTCCACCATGGTCGTGATCCCATTTTTTCTACCGCCAGCCTGTTGGCGTTAGTTGCTCCGCTTTAACACTGACCGCCAGGGTTGTATAGAGGGCCTTCGTCTACTGGAATCCACACTGGCAAGCTCATTCATTGAAAACTGGTTTATGCAGGTGGTGCTGAGGGCAAGATCACAAATGTCTTCTCTGTGGAACTAGCGCATGGAGTCCCAGGCAACTTGCCCCTACTGGGGGCCCTGTGCCGAATTGTGGCCTTCCATTTTAACTTTAGAAACAAGCACCTGCTACTACAGATGGTGCTGCCAAGGGAACCTGGTGTATAGGTTTGGAAAGAGGTAAAAATATATCCTCATTAATCAACTACTGTCCAGTGCTCCAACTACATTGAGGGCAAGGGAAAATTGCATGAGTTAGGTGTTAAATATGTATTAATATACCCAGCAAACTCTGAGTCAGTGAAAATGGTAAGTCCTTCTTCTTTACGACTCCCTCCGAAGCGTGAGTGGGGTTGCAACCACAGGGTACATGCATGCCCCCAGCGTCGGACCATAACATTAACCCATGGTGCTGACATTGTGCATGGTGGCACTGCACCGGGAGGCCCGAATGGGTGCCCCATTCAGGAGGAGGAAGCAGAGGCCAGTAGGCAGATAGTGGTGAACGCTTCAGAGCCATGAGATTCAGGATGGTCTGTTGCTGATCCAGAAACGCTGTCTATAGATAGCCCTGGTGGACCAGAGTTGACTAGGAGGAGCTGGCGAGGCTGTTTGATGACATCAGGCCCAAATGGACACAGTGTATTCAGTTGTAGATAACAGAGGGCAAGAACCATAGAGTACACTAAACAGGTATCTCACAAAGCTAGGTTCAAATTACTGCAGTTTAGTTCGCTACATCAAGCTTACCGCTCCCCCAACTGTATAGCCTGACCGCTCCTGAATCTGTTGGCCACATGTCCCATGTCTGACACAGTCAAGACCAGTTTTTACCGCATAGTATGAAAGTATTTGAGAATTGCACATGCTTAGACAGACATAATGACATATACCTTGGACTTGGTAGACAGGGAACTGATCCCTGATTCAAGTCTCTGGAGGTCATTACAACCCTGGCGGTTGGTGTTAATGCGGTGGTAAAAACGCCAACAGGCCGGTGGAAAAAAAAATGGAATTACGACCGTGGCGGAAACCGCCAACATAGACAGACACTTTAATACTCCGACCGCCAACGCGGTACAAACAAACACCGCAACGGTAACCGCCAAGAGACAGGCGGAGGACAGTGTACCGCCCACACTATTACAAGCCACCAATCCGCCACCTTTTCCGGGGCGGATTCACTGCAAACAAAAACACGGCGGAAACAGGACTTGGAAGGGAAAACTCTCACCTCTACACATCCCATGAGGAACCAGGACGCCATGGAACCGGAACTTCAGATTCTTCCAGCCCTTATCTTCCTGCTCCTTTACCAGGAGCACGAACGCCGGCGGCGAAGACCACAGTGAGTACTGCACCTACAACACAGGGGAGGGAAAAAACTGTGACACACACACGCAACACGCAACACCCCCACCCTCACCCATGACAACACACACACCAATACATCATGATACATCACAGTTACAACCCCCTGGAAGAATGCAAGGACAAAAGGAAATGAGTTGAATGATTGTAATATATACGAAGACAGTAATCAAAAATATATACACATATTAAGATATTCACGCTATAAACAAATACATACACCAAGAATACAAGTCCAAGGTATTCCACTATCATAGTCCGTGGACCACAGGGCCCAAAAGGCATGGGCGAGGCCCACACTCAATACCCGAACAAGACGGAGAGAACACTGCTGGGGCATCAGATAGAAATAAAACAGGCACATCAGGGGGAAGGGAAAGGGGGCACCTCAGTTGGATGAGTGCACGACGCCAGATCCACGAGGGGGTTCCATGCCCATTGATGCATCCTGGGGGGTGCAAAGCCACAGTCTCTCAAGTCTCTCCAGTGGGTGGGTTGCCCACTGCTATATCCTGGGGAGTGCAAAGCCACAGTCTCTCAAGTCTCTCCAGTGGGTGGTTTGCCCACTGCTATATCCTGGAGAGTGCAAAGCCACAGTCTCTCAAGTCTCTCCAGTGGGTGGTTTGCCCACTGCTGTATCCTGGGGAGTGCAAAGCCACAGTCTCTCAAGTCTCTCCAGTAGGTGGTTTGCCCACTGCTTCATCCTGGGGAGTGCAAAGCCACAGTCTCTCAAGTCTTTCCAGCGGGTGGTTTGCCCACTGCTATATCCTGGGGAGTGCAAAGCCACAGTCTCTCAAGTGGATAACATTCTCCACTGGTTTCTGGAGGGGGCTTAGTGCCCAGAGTGCTTCATCCTGCCAAGCACAGAGCTAGTGGATGTCTTTCTCCACTGGTTCTGGAGGGGGCTGTGTGCCCAGAGTGCTTCATCCTGCCAAAGACTGAGGTAGTGGATGTCTCTATCCACTGGTTCTGGAGGTGGCTTTGTGCCCAGATTGCTTCATCCTGCCAAGGACTGAGGTAGTGGATGTGATACTCCACTGGTTCTGGAGGGGGCTTTGTGCCCAGAGTGCTTCATCCTGCCAAGGACTGAGGTAGTGGATGTCTTTCTCCACTGGTTCTGGAGGGGGCTTTGTGCCCAGCGTGCTTCATCCTGCCAAGGACTGAGGTAGTGGATGTGATACTCCACTGGTTCTGGAGGGGGCTTTGTGCCCAGCGTGCTTCATCCTGCCAAGGACTGAAGTAGTGGATGTCTTTCTCTACTGGTTCTGGAGGCGGCTTTGTGCCCAGAGTGCTTCATCCTGCCCCTGGTGGCCTCAGTAGCATCGGAATCATTGGCGCTCACTGGCCTGCGGTGCTGCTGGCGGCGGTGTCCTGGGCAGTGGTGCTGCTGGCGGCAGTGTCCTATGCAGCGGGGCTGCTGGCGGCGGTGTCCTTGGCAACAGTGCTGCTGGTGGCGGTGTCTTGGGCAGCGGTGCTGCAGGCGGCGGTGTCTTGGGCAGCGGGGCTGGTGGCGGCGGTGTCCTGGGCAGCAGTGATGGTGCCGGCGGTGTCCTGGGCAGCGGGGATGGTGCTGGCGGTGTCTTGGGCAGCGGTGCTGCTTGCGGCAGTGCTGCTGGCAGCGGTGTCTTGGGCAGCGGTGCTGCTGGCCGCAGTGTCTTGGGCTACGGGGCTGGTGGCGGCAGTGTCCTGGGCAGCGGGGAAGGTGGTGGTCTGGTCAGCCGTGCAGATCTTCCCAGACTTGCCGGTTTTTCTGTGCCCCTTCCCCACCTTGGATGGTGGTGCAGCTGTCTCCACACCCCCAACTGTACACCTGGGAGCGGCTTTGGTGGCTGATTTCTTTCCCTTCTCCCGCCAGGCACTGGCCAACTGTTTATGCTTTACAGGTGGGGGACTGTCCGTGCTCTGGCTCCTTGCCACACTGGCTGCCCTGCTGCCTGGCGCACTCCAGAAGCCGGTTACTACTGGCACCACTGGTCCCGCAGATGTTGTGGCTGAGGTGCTGGGTTGGGACCTGGAGAGTCGGGCCCTAGGAGACTGAAGGGGTGGGGGAGGTGAGGGGAAGAGGTCAAGGTTGTACAGGAAAAGTTTCTTGGAAACACTGTGATGGGTAGATGGAGGGTGTTTGGGAATGGAGGAAGAGGTAGTGGTTGTAGGAGGTGTACGTTTGGTGACTTTGGGTGAAGGTACATGGGCTGGAGGCTGTCGTGAGGTGGATGGCTGTTGGGTGGGTGTGTGGCTGCGTTTGTGTACCTTGGGAGGTGGCCTCACAGACACACTGGGAGAGGACACAGGGGATGTGTGAATGGTAGTGGGGGTGGTGGCTGCACGGGAGCGGGGTGTGGTGGTGGGTGTGAGGGTGATGGACGTAGTGGCTGAGGATGTAGTGCATGCAGGTGTGAGTGGAGACGAAACAGGGAGGGAAGAGGGAGACGAGGAGGAGGGGGACACAGTGGAGGCAGTGGATGTTGGTGTGTCTGCATGTGTGTGATTCTTGGTGAGTGCCTGTGGGATGTGTGGTGCTTATGTTTGCCAGAGCTTCCCTTGTGTGTTGAGGTGTGTGCATGCTGGTCTGATGGTGTGCTTGGGATAGGCTGAGGTACAGGGGTTTGGGTCTGGGTGGAGGAAGTTGGAGGGGGGCGGCTAGACACAGGGACAATGGCTTCCATCAGTGCTGAGGCCAGAGTCTGAAATGCTCTCTGTTGGGCTGCCTGACCAGAGTGAATGCCCTTCAGGTATGCAGTGGTTTGTTGCAACTGCCTCTCTACACCCTGGATGGCATTCAAAATGGTAGACTGCCCAACAGTGAGGGACCTGAGGAGGTCAATGGCCTCCTCACTGAGGGCAGCAGGGCTGACAGGGGCAGGGGCTGAGGTGCCTGGGGCGAAGGAGATGCCCACCCTCCTGGATTAGCGGGCACGGGGCAAATGCTGAGGGGCTGCTGGGAGGGCGGTGCTGGTGGGGGGGTGGCGTCTGTACCTGTAGATGCGGGGGGCACAGATGGTCCCGCCACTGCAAGGGAGCTCCCATCAGAGGAGGAGTCCGTATCGCTGGTCTCAGCTCCTGTCCCCGCCGTGGAGCTCCCCTCGCCCTCAGTCCCACTGGTAAATTCCGACTCCGTAGGGTCACCCTCCAGGGCCATGTGAGATGCAGCTCCCTCCTGCTCCGGTGCCACTGCTCCTCCGCCTGATGATGCTAATGTACACAAGAGCAGGGAGACCACAAAAAGGGGGGGGAGGGACAGAAGAAAAACATGTTGAGTGCATGCAATACCGCTACAGTTGGCGGACAATAGAGACACAGAAGCCCCCTGCACTATGCCGTGCACTTGGAGTTCCCTATTCAATCCCAGGGACATGGGGTTACAAAGCTACGCCAGATTGCTGCAACACATGGATGTCACAGGAGCCTGACTAGGTGTAGTTGGCACTGTACACAGATGGGGTGGGGTGCCGCAGGGCCTGCCTTAAGAAGGGTCCTTGCCTACTAAACTTGCCCTGGCCTAGGGGAACCCAGAGCCCACCTCCCCCACCCAGACACCTACAATGCACGCTGAATCAGCAGAATGAGAGTGTACTCACCGCCTTGTGGCTGCTGTGATGCCCTCAAGCACCCATCCAACTTCGGGTACGCCACCGCCAGGATCCTGAACATCAGTGGGGTCATGGTGCTAGGGGCACCCCACCCACGTTGGGAGGCCATCCCCAGCTGGGCCTCTGCGGCATCCTCCGGTGCACAGACCACTGGTGGACCTGTCGACAATGGAGGAGCGCCATGTGATCATCACCTACTGACTTGATTGTGCCACAATCCAGGAACTGTGGGCCCAGTTGGAGCCAGACCTGATGTCAGCTATCCGCCATCCCACAGGAATCCCCCCTCAAGTGCAGGTGCTGTCAGTACTCCATTCCATAGCAAGTGGGTCATTTCAAACAACAGTGGCCATAGCATCAGGGATGTCCCAGCCTATGTTTTCCAGCGTGTTGTCCAGAGTGTTGTCTGCCCTGCTGAAACACATGCAGAGCTACATCGTTCTCCCTCAGGTGGAGGATTTGCCTACAATGAAAGGTGATTTCTATGCCCTGGGACATATTCCCAACATCATAGGTGCCATTGATGGGACACATGTGGCCTTGGTCCCCCCCCCCAGGAGTGAAAAGGTTTACAGAAACCGGAAGAGTTACCATTCAATGAATGTGCAGATGGTGTGTTTGGCTGACCAGTACATCTCCCATGTGAACGCCAAGTTTCCTGGCTCAGTGCATGATGCTTACATTCTGCGGAATAGCAGCATCCCTTATGTGATGGGGCAACTCCAGAGGCACCGTGTGTGGCTATTAGGTGAGGACATGGCCCCTATACAGTGTGGATAGTTGTCTGGGTCTGGGGTTGTCCCTAAGGTTAGTGTGTGTCTAACAGTTGTCCCTCGACATTTGCAGGTGGCTCTGGCTACCCCAACCTGTCATGGCTACTGACCCCAGTGAGGAATCCCAGGACAAGGGCATAGGAACACTACAATAAGGCCCATGGGCGAACTAGGAGGGTTATAGAGAGGATCTTCGGCCTCCTGAAGGCCAGGTTTTCGGTACCTCCATATGACAGGTGGTTCCCTATTCTACTCACCAAAGAAGGTATGCCAGATCATCGTGGCCTGCTGTATGCTTCACAACTTGCCTTTGCGATGACAGGTGCCTTTTTTGCAGGAGGATGGTCCAGATGGAGGTGTTGTGGCAGCTGTGGAGCCTGTGGACATTGAAGATGAGGAAGCTGAAGAAGAGGACATAGACAACAGGAATACTGTGATCCTGCAATACTTCCAGTGAGACACAGGTAAGAAGACAACACAGCCTGCTACATGTGATTTAATTCTACTACCTCTCATCTGTCTGTCATTTTCACCCAGTGTATGGTCACTGAGTTGTCACTTTCCCTTACGATTTCACAGATGTGGGGCCCACTGTGACATCTGCTTTGTTTCCGCATGGACTAGTGCTGTGTGACATAGGTATGTTGACATTACAGTTGATATAGCATTTTGCCACTGTTATTGCAAATACACATTTTCGAAAGCACAGACTGACTCCAGATTGTTTCTTGATTTAAGGGTGTTTATTTAGTGCTCAATAGTAGAGGGTGTTGTAAAATGGTCAGGGTTGATGGTAGGGGAATGTCCATGGCAAAGTCTAGTCTATTAGTCTCACAGGTGCATTGCCAAAGGGGCATAGGAAGTGGAGCTGGGGCAGTTTAAGTATGGACAGGGTAACAAAGTGGGACAGAAGGATGACAATCAGGGTGGTCTCATTACTTGGCGGGGGTCTTGGCATTGTTCTCTGTCTTTGTCCTGGATCTCAGGGATCGCTTGCGGAGTGGTAATCCATCTGCAGGGGGTGGGATGCTGGTGTGGTGGTCCTGTGGTGGTGCCTCCTGTCCACTAGCGCCGGCAGAGGTGGTGGGCAGTTCATCATCCAGGCTAGTGTCAGGGGCCCCTTGTTGTACCACAGTGTCCCTCCTGGTGTTGACGAGTTCCTTCAGCACTCCTACAATGGTGGCCAGGGTGGAATTGATGGATTTGGTTCCCTGGGCCTGTCCTCCCCCTGTCACTCAGCAGCCCTTCCAGTTCCCCTGTGTTCCTGGGCCTCTGTCCCCTGAACCGTGTGCCCACTACCACTGCCCCCAGGTCCCTAGTGTTTTTGGGGTGGTGGGTTAGCATGGGTTGCCTGTGGTGGTGGACACACTGCTGATTGACGTGTCCTGGGGACAGAGGGATGGGCCCGCTGGGTGGGTGCTGCGCTGGTGTTTCCAGAGGGGGCAAGCTCTGTAGTGACCTGTGTCAGTGTGAGGGGAACCGACTGTCCCGAGGTCCCAGCTGGGCCGGGCTGGTCATCTAGATCCAGTTGGACAGAGCTGCTGTCATCACTGTGGGCCTCTTCTGTGGGTGGAGTGGACATATCTAGACCCTCCTGTCCGGTGAAATTGGGTAGGGGTCCTGCAGGGGTGTGAAGGCAGGATTATTGCATCTGTGTGTGCCATGGTGTGCAATGGGTGGGTCACAATGTACCCCAGTGCTTGCATTCCTGTGTAGGACCTTGTGTGATAATGGTTTAGGGGGGTGTATGGGTATGTGTAGTGGCCACGCATTGGTAATGGGTGTCCATGCTTTGGTGTTACATGCAGGGCTCGGGTTTGGGATGTGTGGTTTGTGATATTGGGACATCTGTGAGGAGTTGGAGTGATGGGGGTGAGGGTGAGGGTGGGGGTATGTGATGGCATGCAGGTAGGGGGGGTGAAAGTAGTGAAGAGTGACTTACCAGAGTCCATTCCTCCAGCTACTCCTGCGAGGCCCTCAGGATGCAGTATAACCAAGACCTGCTCCTCCCATGTTGTTAGTTGTGGGGGAGGAGGTGGGTGTCCGACGCCAGTCCTCTGTACCGTAATGTGGTGTCTTGAGACCACGGAACGCACCTTCCCCCGTAGGTCTTTCCACCTCTTCCTGATATCATCCCTAGTTCTTGGATGCTGTCCCACTGCGTTGACCCTGTCCACGATTCTTCACCATAGCTCCATCTTCCTAGTCATGGTGGTGTGCTGCACCTGTGATCCGAATAGCTGTGGTTCTACCCGGATGATTTCCTCCACCATGACCCTGAGCTCCTCCTCAGAGAACCAGGGGTGTCTTTGCAGTGCCATGGCGTGGTGTGGGTGATGTGTGGGGTGGTGTGTGTTGTGATGTGTGGGGTGATATTTAGAGGTGTGTTGTGTGAGGTGTGTGGATGATGTGTGAGTGATGGTGTTGAGTGCCTGTGGATGCTTGTTTGTAAATGGTAGTGTCTCTCTCTGGCCTTCAGTCGCAATTGTGGTCATAAGGGTTTGTAGGTGATGTGGGTGTGTGTTTTATATTGTATTGGATGTGTGGGAGTGGTGTGTGCATGTGTATCAGGTGTGTGTATTTCGATTTGTCCAATGTGGTTGTGTTTTGTAAATGTGTGTGTATTTTGAGCGCGGTGGTGTGTACCGCCAATGGAATACCGCGGTTGAAAGCCTGCCACGTGGGTTCGTGTGTCGTGATAGTGTGGGCGTATTCCTGTTGGCGTGATGGTGGAGGTTTTGTTATCGCCAGTTTATCACTGACCTTTGGTGTGGCGGACTTCTGTGGGTGTCTATATTTTGGCGGATTCCGAGCTGTGGGTCATAATGACCGTGGCAGAATTCCTCGGCCGCGGCGGTGTGTTGGCGGTCTTCTGCACGGCGGTAAGTGGCTTTTACCACCAATGTTGTAATGACCCCCTCTGTCTCTTCAGATGTAAGTCCTGATCTAAGAATAACAAATAAAAATGATGCATGATAGGCCTGGTGTGGACATTGTACAAATGCTGTTTTGCAGTGGTAGGGAAGGCTGCTGAGTCCCTGATCGCCACACTCAGACTTGTTGACTTACTGAAATGGGCAGTGGCTGAACACCCTACCATACACACAGCAGGGGATAGTGACAGGCATAAAGGTCTGGGAGGCCACCATCCTCAAACTGGAGGCAGAGTCCGATGACAGGCTGCCCCGACCACAATGCCAACTGGGCTTACCTGTGGCATATAAAACCAGTACATGCTTGTGGCTCTCCTGTGATATGCGACAGGCTGAACCATAATAATCCACCGCAGCACGTGTGAGTAAAGGAAACATGCAAAAAAGTTTGCTCCATTGGTGGTTAAGTGAGTTTTGTCCACTCAACACTCCATTTGTAATGCAGAATTCTGGCAAAACTCCTCCAACTGCTGCAAAGCTTTTTTTCTCACGTGCAACTCATGGACGGTAAATTTGCATTGAGAAATCTGCTGCTTAACTAGAAAATCTACTCAAGAGGCAGAAAGATGCAGCACTCTCTGCACACCACACAGTGCAGTTCATGCTGATTTTACAACACATGTGATCCCCAAGGAGGAAGAGTAACTCTCAACTTCCACAGCAATAGTTTAATAGGAACCCTTCCCCAGAGAAAGGATTGCAGTGACGGTGCAGTTGTGAGCGCTGAAATGTTTACTAGTAAATATTTAATGTATTCCGTATTTTGTATTTGCATAAAAAATGAATTAACCTAGAAAATAATGTGCAACTCGAAAATGTACCTACTTGAATGGCTCCCACTTACTATGTAAAGTTTTACTAAAAAGCCTATTGATGTTTATTCAAAACGTCTAATGATGTAAAATGCAGTAATGGGTTATACTTATGATTCAATGCTATGTATTTGCTTAAATTAACTATAGGCTTCAAAGATACTGAGGTCTGAGCCTTAGTATTGCACAGCCATTTATTAGAAAAATGCAATGTCAGAATAAAATATGATCTCATGTTTGCTAAATAAAAATGTATTGTTCTAACTGAAGGTTGACCAGAATTACAGTAGTAGCAAAAATGTTTTTCCTGTCTTCATGAGAAACTGTTTGTTAGGTAATGTGTGCAGAAACCTGAATGTTCCAAAATTGTTACAAATGTTAACTCGAAGCGTATGAGAAATAAATGTTTCCAGGAACTAACAATGGATGTACTGACGGAAGGACGGAAGGAAATTAAAGTTGTTTCTTGATGAGTCGAACAATGTGCATAAAGAAGAGGAGCCAATCATCAACGTGTGAAAGACTGTTTAGTTATAGCTTAGATCTGAAATATAAATTTATTGGACTAATGGCTATCACATGATTCTTTGACCAAAGACAACGTGTGACAATTTTAAATTAACTGCACTGCCCCAACAGTTGTTTGTCATTTTTCCATGCCACTCCTACAGCCATTTTCTTCTTGGTCTTTTTCCTTCGATGCCTTACTGGAGTCACTTTTCTTCTCACTTGGCAGAGATCTACTATACTCGAAACTTCACTTTTCTCATGCTCCATGCGTAATGCTGATACTTATTTTTATGCTTGATGCTTAGAGCTCGTAGTGCCTTTGTTGCCTACCATAGATACTTTTTTCTAACTGTTCGGAGAGCTTAGAGTCCCTGATTTCTGAACAATTTCGCTTGCCTTGTCCCAATGCTGATACTGCTTGAACTGATGTCCGCTTGACGAAGACTATTCACCGATTGTTGATCCGTAAGGACAGGTATATCAACTCCAAATGTCTTTATTATTGATTTGTCTTTTGTTTCTAGGTACCAACAGATGCCTTTTGATAGAGCTATAGATAGATGTTTTCCAAATTGTTGTTGTCTAAATTCTTTTGCATGAAGTCCAAACATGCTGATGCTAATCTGATGTTACTGAGTTTTTCCTCCATTCAAACTAAATTGCTAATTGATGTTACACAATTGCTGAAATTCCAATGTATGTTATTACCATTGTGCAATTACTCTTATTGTTGATTTGTACTTTGGCATTAGAAGGATTTTTCATTAACGCATTAGTCAAATTGAGATTCTTTAGGACATTTGGTCAACCAGTGCTGCTCTCATATATATATCATGTGGTTTTGAGACTAATTTACGTTATACCAGCATTGTTAATCTAAGCAAATAACATTTTCTAACCGAAAATAAAGATGTGGTTATGCATGACCTAATGGGTTATGGTGTGTGAGAGTTACTAACTCTAAAGAACTTCCATTGTTTGTTTGATGGTATTTATGGTATGTACTGATTAAGGTTGTGAACATCTTAAATGAGTCAAAAGGCCCATCGACCTATGAACACGTCCCCTTATCAATTAACATAAAGACGACCAATAAGGTAAGACATGCTCACAAGAAATGGTAGCAGAGGATGGTTTGTCTCTTTAAGAGCACATCCGTAAGTATGCCCTTAATAGATCACCATAGTGTTCCGTGGAAAAGATAAGAGGTTAAATTGATTGGTTAAGATTTTTTAGATTCAATGATACAAAGTAGAGAGAAAATGTGTCCCTAAAAACCTAGGATGAATTTCCCAGGTCCTTAGAGCTTGCCTATAATTGTTTGAAGGTGTTCCTGGTGTTCTAGGGACAGTGTGAATAGAATAGGTTTTGCGCGTGCTCAGCTTATGTACATTGCAGATGAATTGTGATGTTTGTGAGGGTTTAGGGAGTTTGTGTAGTCCAAATGAAGTCATTGAAGGAGTTTGCGTACTCTGAAGTGTGAGAGTTGGAAAGTTTTCAAACTTCACATGCGTGTGGTGCTTTGTGCTCAATAATTGGCCATATGGTTGTTGGTATACAGGCCCTAAGATGTCTAACACTCTGCAGTATATTGAAAAGTGTATGAGACACTTGGTTTATTGTTGTAATTTGTCTGTTTAGTACGTCACTCAGGCGTGGTTGACAAACTTGAGAGTGCATGTTAAAGTTAGTGAAAGGTTTTTCGACTGAGATCCAGCGAGTCCTATGTGCACCAGGACAGACCCATTGATCAGTTGAGAGTAAAATTTGTGGGTTGACTTTTGCTTGAGAATCAGGGTAACTGAGAAAGAAAGAGTAGCTGCTAGAGTGAAAAGCCGTCGGTGAAAAATCTGTAAGTTTCTGAAGCGACTGTGTTACCCTACCTGTAGCAAACAGAAAAATTAGTTTTTGGGGTTTTCGTGGAAGTGCTTGCAATAATTTTGCATTAGTTTGTTGTGAATCCAAGTTAGGAGGACAGCTGTAAGACTTTGTCAGTTGCTGTACATGTGAGTGTGACATCATTGGAGCCACACTGGGATAGGTTGGTTAGTGAGAAGGGTCACGCATGGATTGGCGGACAACCTTGAAGCACAATTGGTTAAGAAGGTCGGCGAAAACAAATTTGGGGATAAAAGTCACTTCCTGATCTGCTCGAACAAGCATACATTTTCCAAAAATGAAATTTTTCAAAGCCTTAAAGAGTGCCTTAAGTGGAGATATGTATATTCCAGCGACTGTAGGGGAAGCTACTCCGCCAGAAGGTTCACCCGCATATGTTGTGTTCTATGAGAAGGGTGCTGCGCAATGCCTTTGGTTAAAACATGGGTGCAAAGCGATAGAAAAGTATGGAAGTTTAGCATTTCCTCCCAATGGAAAATTTAACTTGAGGATCTTAGAAAACATGAGGAGGGTATTGTGTGATATGAAACCTCCTCCGAGACCAGCACAGTTCGAAGCATTAACAATTTGGGAGCTAATAGCCAGATAGCAACAGCAGCTAAAATTTGAAAGAAGGATGAGGAAAGGACACTAGCGGAGGCTAGATGGAACAGTAATCAGAAATTTTGAAGGTCTGAGACTTTACAGGGAATTAAATTGTTTCCTGCAATTACACAAGACAATCAAAACGAAGTGAGGAAAGCTAGCAGGGAGACAAATACAGGTCCTTCTGAGGGTAAGGTGCAGAAACTGAAAGAAACCAGGAGATCTTTGACTCTCAATGAAGAGTCAGATGATGATGAGTTCATTTTACAGATATTGAGAAATCAACCCCCACTATATGCAGCACAAGAGAGATTCAACCACTAAAGTGGACTCTACAGCACCAACACAAGTCAACCTGACACAAAGTCCAATACAAAGTAGTCCTAGTGGACCTACTACTTCAGTGGTTCAAAATCCAATGCCACAGTTGAGTATTCCCAGAACTTACCCAGATGTGCCTATTACAAATACTGCAACAAACCTAATAATGCCGACAGGATAGGTTTACCTGAAACCAGCATTGGTTCAGATGGCGTCAACTCCACACTTAGGCCCTCATTACAACCCTGGCAGTCAGTGTTAAAGCAGTGGTAATACTTCCAACAGGCCGGCGGTAAAAGACATGGGATCACGACCACGGCAGAAACCGCCAACACATGCAGCCACTTTAACACTCCGATCGTCACGGCGGTAGCAACAACCACAGCGGCGGTAACCGCCAACAGCCAGGCGGAAGTCAATGTACCACCCATCCCATCAAAACCCGCCCATCCGCCAGCTTTTTCATGGTGGTACCAACGCCACCAAAAGCATGGCGGAAACGGTACCCAGAAGGGGAACCACTCATCTCTCAACATTCAACGAAGAACCAGGACGCCATGGAGCACGAGCTGCAGGTCCTCCCCATGCTGTTCTACCTCCTCATCTACCAGGAGTACGAACGGCGGCGGGTGCGGCGACGACGACGGTGAGTACTGCACCTAGTACATAGGGGAGGGGGGGAGGAAAAAGAGAGTGACACACACACGCAACAAGCAACACCCCCACCCCCACCAACATACACACAAACACATGCATCAACATTACATTTACACCCCGTAACCCCCTGGAAGAACGCAAGGACAAAAGAAATAGAGTCAAATCAGTGATATTTTAGAAATAGTCAGATATACCTAATAATTTTAAAAACAGTATTTACAAAAATATACAATATGTACATAAGGCGGTACATTGTCCACTCAAAATGTCCGTGGGCTACAGGGCCAAAACTCATAGACCAAGCCCACACTTGACTCCTGCCCCAATACGGAGAGAACACTGCAGGGGCATCAGGTTGAAAACACACAGGCACCTCAGGGGGATGTGGAAGGGGGGCACCTCTGCCAGAAGATGGAATGATGCCACTGCTCCTGGAGGGCGCTACATGCCCACAGCGATGTCCTGGGGAGTGCAAGGCCACAGTCTCTCAAGTGGGTGGTTTGCCCACTGCTTGGTCCTGGAGAGTGCAAGGCCACAGTCTCTCTAGTGGGTGGGTTGCCCACTGCTTGGTCCTGGGGAGTGCAAGGCCACAGTCTCTTAAGTTGGTGGTTTGCCCACTACTTGGTCCTGGGGAGTGCAAGGCCACAGTCTCTCTAGTGGGTGGTTCGCCCACTGCTTGATCCTGGGGAGTGCAAGGCCACAGTCTCTCTAGTGGGTGGTTTGCCCACTGCTTGGTCTTGGGGAGTGCAAAGCCACAGTCTCTCAAGTGGATGCATATCTCCACTGGTTCTGGAGGGGGCTTTGTGCCCAGTGTGCTTCATCATGCCAAGGATAGTGTGAGTGGATGCATATCTCCACTGGTTCTGGAGGGGGCTTTGTGCCCAGTGTTCATCATCCTGCCAAGGACACGGTGAGTGGATGCATATCTCCACTGGTTCTGGAGGGGGCTTTGTGCCCAGGGTGCTTCATCCTGCCAAGGATAGAGAGAGTGGATGCCTTCTTCCACTGGTTCTGGAGGAGGCTTTGTGCCCAGTGTTCATCATCCTGCCAAGGACACGGTGAGTGGATGCATATCTCCACTGGTTCTGGAGGGGGCTTTGTGCCCAGTGTGTTTCATCCTGCCAAGGATAGGGTGAGTGGATGCCTTCTTCCACTGGTTCTGGAGGGGGCTTTGTGCCCAGTGTGCTTCATCCTGCCAAGGATAGGGTGAGTGGATGCATCTCTCCACTGGTTCTGGAGGGGGCTTTGTGCCCAGTGTATTTCATCCTGCCAAGGATAGGGTGAGTGGATGCCTTCTTCCACTGGTTCTGGGGGGGCTTTGTGCCCGGTGTGATTCATCCTGCCAAGGATAGGGTGAGTGGATGCCTTCTTCCACTGGTTCTGGAGGGGTCTTTATGCCCGGTGTGCTTCATCCTGCCAAGGATAGGGTGAGTGGATGCCTTCTTCCACTGGTTCTGGAGGGGTCTTTATGCCCGGTGTGCTTCATCCTGCCAAGGATAGGGTGAGTGGATGCCTTCTTCCACTGGTTCTGAAGGGGGCTTTGTGCCCGGTGTCCTTCATCCTGCCAAGGATAGGGTGAGTGGATGCCTTCTTCCACTGGTTCTGGATGGAACTTTGTGCCCAGTGTGCTTCATCCTGCCAAGAATAGGGTGAGTGGATGCATCTCTCCACTGGTTCTGGAGGGGGCTTTGTGCCCAGTGTATTTCATCCTGCCAAGGATAGGGTGAGTGGATGCCTTCTTCCACTGGTTCTGGAGGGGGCTTTGTGCCCAGTGTGCTTCATCCTGCCAAGGATAGGGTGAGTGGATGCCTTCTTCCACTGGTTCTGAAGGGGTCTTTAAGCCCGGTGTGCTTCATCCTGCCAAGGATAGGGTGAGTGGATGCCTTCTTCCACTGGTTCTGAAGGGGGCTTTGTGCCTGGTGTGCTTCATCCTGCCACGGATAGGGTGAGTGGATGCATATCTCCAATGGTTCTGGAGGGGGCTTTGTGCCCCGTGTGCTTCATCCTGCCAAGGATAGGGTGAGTGGATGCCGTCTTCCACTGGTTATGGAGGGTCTTTGTGCCCAGTGTGCTTCATCCTGCCAAGGATAGGGTGAGTGGATGCAGATCTCCACTGGTTCTGGAGGTGGCTTTGTGCCCAGTGGGCTTCATCCTGCCATGGATAGGGTGAGTGGATGCCTTCTTCCACTGGTTCTGGAGGGGGCTTTGTGCCCAGTGTGCTTCATCCTGCCAAGGATAGGGTGAGTGGATGCATATCTCCACTGGTTCTGGAGGAGGCTTTGTGTCCAGTGATGCAACACTTGGGGTGTGGCAGTTCACAGTCCCTCACCTGGGTGTCTGAGGCACAAGATTTCAGGGACCATGTTGCATGATAGTCCATGGAGGCAGGGCTAGACTCCAACCGGCGAAGGCTGCAGCTGCAAACTGGTGGTAGTGCTGGTGCTGGTGGGGGTGCTGCCAGTGGTGGAGGGAGGCTCCAGACCTTCTCCTGCAGCCTCGGACGGCTGCCCACTGGGGCTGCTGCTGCTGGTAGTGGTGCTACTGTCAGAGGTACAGGTGGCTGTGCTTGCAGCGGTGTTAGCGGCGGTGCAGGTGGCGGTGTCGGCCGTGGTGCAGGTGCCATTGCTGCCAGTGGTGGAGGGAGTCTCCAGCCCTTCTCCTGCAGCCTCGGACGGATGCCCACTGGGGTTGCTGCTGCTGACAGTAGTGGTGCTTACAGCAGTGCAGGTGGCAGTGCAGGTGGCGGTGCTTGCAGCAGTGCTAGCTCGATATTTTCAGGTGACTCTGGTTACCCTAGCCTCTCATGGCTACTGACCTCTGTGAGGAATCCCAGAACAAGGGCAGTGGAACGTTACAATGAGACACATGGGCGAACAAGGAGGACAATTGAAAGAACCTTTGGCCTCCTGAAGGCCAGGTTCTGGTGCCTCCATCTGACAGGTGGATCCTTGTACTACTCTCCCAAGAAGGTGTGCCAGATCATCGTTGCATGTTGCACAACCTGGCCTTGAGACGCCAGGTGCCTTTTCTGCAGGAGGATGAGCCTGGAGATGGTCTTGTGGCAGCAGTGGAGTCTGTGGACAGTGAGGAAGAGGAGGAAAAAGATGTGAACAACAGAAGTAATATAATACAGCAGTACTTCCAGTGACACACAGGTAAGACACTGCAACTTCACTTTAAATTTCAGTTTTCTGTTGGACATTGTACATGGCAGCCTGATTTCCCTATGTCTATGGTCACTTACTGTACCCTTTGGTATCTCTATTTTCAGATCTCTGTGGCCCACTCTGGCTCCTGGTATGTTTACTGCTGCCCACTAAAGGTCAAACCAATGTATATATAATTGTACATATGACTTGCAATGTTTTCAGACTATTGAACTAATACATATTTCAATCATTTGACAGACTCAAGATGTGTATTTGTTCCAAGGGTATTTATTTAACTGCTCATATGTAGAGCAGGATATGCAATGGGCTGTGGTGATGGTGGAGGAATGTCCATTTACAGTCCACTCTCTTGGTATCACAGGTGCATTGTCCAATGGGGCATAGCAAGGGGAGTAATGGCAGTTCAAGGTGGACAGGATGACAGAGTGGAACAGAAGTGTGACAATCAGGAGAGTCCTATATCCTGGCAGGGGTCTTGGCAATGATCTCCGGTTTCTGCCTGGATTGCAGGGACCGTTTGCAGGGTGGTTCTCCTTCTGCAGGGGGTGGGGTGCTGGTAGCCTGTTGGTCCTGTGGCGGGGACCTCCTGTCCACTGGCTCTGGCCGGGGGGTGCTGTTCTTCAGTGTGGCTAGTGTTGTTGCCGTTGTTGTGCCACTGGTCTTGCGGTCTTGCCCATGCCAGCCAGCACCCCTGCAATTGTGACCAGGATGGTGTAGATGTTTTTGAGGTCCTCCCTGATCCCCAGGTACTGTCCCTCCTGCAACTTATACAGTATCTGACCCATGGTCTCCTGGGAATGGTGTTATGCTCCCAGGATGTTGATGAGTGCCTCCTGGAGAGTCGGTTCCCTGGGCCTGTCCTCCCCCTGAAACACAGCAGTCCTCCCAGTTTCCCTAATGTCCTGTGCCTCTGTCCCCTGAACTGTGTGTCCACTGCCACTGACCCCAGGTCCCTGATCATCCTGTGTTTGTGGGGTTGCCTGGGGGTCCCTGTAGTGACGGACACACTGCTGATTGACGTGTCCTGGGGACAGTGGCATGGGCCCGCTGGGTGGGTGCTGTGCTGGTGTTTCCTGAGGGGGAGAGGCTTTGTGGTGGGTTGGGACTGTGGCAGGGTAACCGACTGTCCAGAGGTCCCTGATGGGCCAGGATAGTCATCGTGATCCATGTGTGCAGAGCTGCTGTCATCGCTGTGGGCCTCCTCTGGGGGGGGGGGGACTGGAGGTTGCTGGCAACTTCTCTCTGGTGACATTGAGTAGGGGTCCTGTGGGGATGAAAATGCAGTGCTATTGTATCTGTGTGTGCCATCTTGTGCATGGGTGTGTTTCCCACTATGGTTGGGATAGGCCTGTCAGCTTTACCTTGTGTGCATGGTGATTTTTGTGGGCTAGGTGATTCTCTCTAATGGGCATGCTCTGGTGGTGGTGTCCATGCAGGTCTGTGATGGGGGTCCATGGATTGGTGTTACATGCAGGGCTTGGTTTTGGGATGGGTGAGTTGTGATAGTGGGGTATATGTGAGGTGGTGGAGTGATGGAGGTAAGGGTAGGGGTAGGAGTTTGGGATGGCATGCATGTAGGGAGGGGGATATAGTAGTAAAGATATGACTTACCATGGTCCAGTCTGCCTGCTACTTCTGCGAGGCCCTCAGGATGCATTATTGCCAAGACTTGCTCCTCCCATGTTATTAGTTGTCGGGAGGAGGTGAGTGTCCACTGCAAGTCCTCTGTACAGCTACCTGGTGTCTTGCAAGCACGGAACGCACATTCCCCCGTAGGTCATTCCACCTCTCCCTGATGTCATCCCTTGTTCTTGGATGCTGTCCCACGGCGTTGACCCTGTCCACGATTCTCTTCCATAGCTCCATCTTCCTAGCAATGGATGTCTGCTGCACCTGTGATCCAAATAGCTGTGGCTTTACCCGGATGATTTCCTCCACCATGACCCTTAGCTCCTCCTCTGAAAACCTGGGGTATCTTTAGGGTGCCATGGATGTGGTGTGAGTGATATGTGTGAAGATGTGTGGGGTGATGTGTGGGGTGATGTGTTGTGGTGTGTGCTGGGAGGTGTGTGGATGGTGTATGGGTGATGGTGTTCTCTGGCTCAGATTCAGTGGGTGGTCCTGGCTTGTGTTTCTCTATGTTGCCAATCTTTTTTTTCATTGAAAGGGTTGTGGGTAATGTGGGTGTGTGTTTTATAGTGGTCTGAGTGTGTGGTGTGTGTATGTGTGTCAGGTGTGTGTAGTGTGACTTGTCCAATGTGGTGTAGTTTTGTAAGTGTGTATGTATTTTGAGCGCGGCGGTGTCTACCGCCAATGGTTTACTGTGGTTGAAAGACTGCTGCGGTGATTTGTGGGTCCTGGTACTGTGGGTTTATTCCTGTTGGCGTAACGGTGTGGGTTTTGCTACCACCAATTTATCACTGACCTTTGGTCTGGTGGACTTGTGTGTGTTTCTGTGTTGTGGGGGGATTTCTCAGTGTGGGTCATAATACCCGTAGCGGTATACCGCCGCGGTCATGGTGTGTTGGCGGCTGTCAGCACGGCGGTAAGCCTCATTTACTGCCAGGGTTGTAATGAGGGCCTTAAAGCCTTCAATGCGATCACAAACGATTCCAAATTATACCCCTATAACAGGAACACAGACTTGGATGTCTGTACTGATGAGCAAGAATACAGGAATAATGCACCCATGAGACTCGAATGTTAGAACAAATCTAGACGCAGTGTCAGTACCCATTACCATTGGCCCAGTCATACCATTGTTTGCCCAGGGAAATAGCAAGGCTAGTGGCCCGAGAATCATGAGTCAGAACTTATCAGGAGAAAGAATTGATGAGAATACCGGGTTAGTATCCCCCATGAGTCTGACCCTGGATGGAGCAGGAATGTTAATGGACTTAAGTCCTTATAGAGCTCCTCCAAATACTGAGGCAGGGTCATACCTAAGTCTTAACCTGAGCTTAGTAACACCAAAGGCTCCAAACTTAACTCTACCGTTAAAAATGCTAAGCCCAACATCATTTCACTGCAAGGCTTGACAGCCCAACAATTAACTGAATGGTTGGGAAAGTTAGGTTGCCCTCAAGGTGCTTCTAGAGGAGAGAATTACCTAAACTATACTAGACTTTGGATGGAAGCAGTCGAGCTCATCGAAGGAACGATGGGGGTAAACAGACTTGAGTCTACACGGAAGATGAGATGCGTTACTTGCACCCATTAATTACAAAGGAAGCGGGCACAGTACATCCAAAATTAGCAGACATAGCAGACAAATATGATATAGACCTTGAAAAATATAAACATTTGTAGAGAAGTAACAAGCTAGAATTTGACACAAAAGACTGAACACATGAGATCTGCAGGAATGAAAACGCACCTTAGAGAATTGCTTCAAAGCAACCAAACATGGAGAGCGTTAGACAAATGGGAAGTCAGATGGGTGAAGAAACGAGATAAAAGAAAAAGAGAGTCTGAAACTCTAACTGCAAATATGCAGCAGGCAGAGGACCCAGTAAAAATGTTACCAATGAGAGAAATTCCAGGAGGGAAATTTGTTCATGTCCCTTGGAGCAGAAGTGACATTCTGTCGCTTACAAATGACAATTCCAGGCTGAGAGAGAAACCTGTAGAATGTACCAGCAGACTGAAAGGGTCGTGAAGCTTGCGAAAGGCCTACGGGAAGAGTTAAACACTCTGTTAGAGATAGTAGTCTCTGCAGAGTTATGGGTGGAATGCAAGGGAGCCAGAGGGAGATCCAGCAACAGGTGCACCATCGCCTGAAGTAATTAAATATTACTATAAGGTGATTATATATTTTGAAACAAGGGTTTTGGATAAAAACATTGACTGGCAGCGTATAGATAGGACAACCCAGGAAGCGAAAGAGTTAATACATGCGTACTATGTGAGATTGTTGCAGGCATTTAAACATTACAGTGGTACAGAAACAATTAAGCCGAAAGACATGATTCATTTTGTGTTCATATTTGTTGAAGGACTGAGACCTGAAATTAGTCAGATGATTCAGAGCCATTTGATTTGCTGGCAAGCAAAGCCGATTGATGAAGTGTTGCAATAAGCAAAATATTGTAGTGACGAGATTGAATTGAAACAAAGAAAGTTGAAAGAGAACGCAATGGTGATGCAGATTAAAGCGTCACAAACAGGGTTACAGGGAAACAACAGGGAAATGCGCCATTTCAAAGTCAAGGCAAAGGTAGCGGTCGTGCAGGAATAGGAAGTGTGAATCATGGTCCTGATCTGAGTGCGGAAGTAGTACAAGACGAAGTGTAAGGAATAAAAAGAACGCTGCTGTGTAACGCTTGCAGAGGCCTCCGACATTGGAAATGGGAGTGCCCGATGGTAAGTCAGGGAAGTGTTGTTCAGCAAATGAGTGATGTCAATTCTTTCCTGAACATAAGAGGGCCAAGAATGAAAGGTCAGAATCCAAATTTTCAATATAATATGAATCAGATGCAAGGTTTTCAGCCCATGCAGCAGATGCAGTTGCCATAATTGCAGATACCCCCAGACACAGCAGATGCATCCTCAAGTCTAAATGGTGCCTAGACAACAAATTCAAATACCTCTAGCTCATATGGAATAGTAGCAAGTGATGCTTACTCAGCCAGTCACACACAGGTCAAAGTTTAACAAGAGTAATAATAGTGTACACCAATTCCCCCTACACAGTGAGAGTGGAATAAACGATGATTGAATGTGTGAGAATTCGGATGAGGAAGAGAGTGTGTTGGCCGCATCACTAGACGTGGATCAGAAAGGTCCCTATGTTAGAGGAAAAGTGTTAGGTCACAAAGGCTCATTCTTGGTTGACACTAAATCTACATATTCTACAGTCAGTACAGCAGAAGCCCAGACCTGCCTCTTTCGGGGAAAATGGTTCAGATTATAGGAGTTGCAAAACAATATTTGGCAAACCCAATTACAGAAGCAGTCCGTGTCAAAATTGGCAATTTCAGGGGATTGCACAAATTCATGGTTTGTGACTTGACCTCTGTGAACACTGGGAAGGGATTTGTTGTGCAAAACAAAATGCTCAATTACTTGCTCAAATGATGGAACTGAAATTCAGACGAACAGTGATGATTTACATACAGAGACAAATTGTGACACAGTGAGTAATGAATCCCCTCTGATTAGTTTCTTTCCATTTTTCACTGCAAGAGATCTTTCTTCTGAATTACAGGGTGCTGTCATGATGAAAGTGTGGAACTTTTCAGGAAAAGATATCGGATTGTATAAGGAGTTGAGCCACATAAAATTACAACCATGCCAAATGCAGTTTTTCCCCAGATTCCACAGTACCACATGACAAAAGAGACGATTTAAGGTTTGACATCAATAATTGCAGAATTCGTAGACCAAGGTGTTTTGAAAGAGGTGCTGAGCAATCCATGCAACTCACCAATAATGGGATTGAGCAGGCCATGTGGAAAGTATCGGATTGTTCAGGATTTACGAAAAATAAATTACATTGTGGTTAAATGTTGCCTGGTGGTACCCAATCCTGTAGCAATTATGTTTCATATCCCATACAATGCTGAATGGTTTACTGTAGTGGACCTGTCACAAGCATTCTTTTCTGTTCCTCTTCATGAGGATAGCCAATTTATTTTGTTTCTGTTTCACATTCTTAAATCAAGTCTACTGTTGGTGTAGGATCCTACAGCGCTTCTGAGAGTCACCCCCCATTTTCAATCAGATCCTGAACAAGAATTTAGAGCCACTGGAAATGTCTTACCAGTCGACATTGGTACAGTATATTAATGATGTCAGGATTAGGGCGACGCATGGACTAGGACCTGCCCCCACCACTATTTTACATATCTGCGGTACATTTTTGGTGCCTTTAATTGTTCCCTCATGTTCAAAAACACGTCATCAGAATCGACCCCCATGTGGAAAGACTCATGTAGTTGCGGGGTCAGGACATTGGTGGAAGCAATGTTCTCATCACTGTTATGTACTCTAATAAACAAAGTTTCATGAAGAAACTACAATTTCCAGCACCCCATTGGCGGCAGCCATTTTGTGGTGTGGTAGGTCTAAAAATACCAGCCACACCCTGGCAAACGTGCTCACTATTTTGAAGACTTCAGTTCCGACGGCTCCTTGGGTGTTTTCCAGAAGAGGAACGGAGGTGTTTTTATTCTGAGCTATCTGCTTTCGTGCAGATCTAAAGATAACGAATAGGTCGTACTCGTAGCACTAAGGTCAACTATGGAGGGTTTTTCTTTTAGGAGAGTATCCAACTTGTGTAATTATGCCTGCTAAAACAGTAATTATAATTGGAGACAATTGTACACAAGATTTATGCTCAACCAGTGAACATTGTAATAGCAGTTGATACTGTTGCGACTTTAGACATTGTTGCACTAAAGAGCGAAGATTTATGTTTAACTATTGAACATAGTAATGGCAGTTGATGCTGTTGTCACTCTAGACATTGTGGCACAAAAGGGTGAAGCGCTCAAATTACAGGGAAAGAAAACTTATGTTTGATAACTCTTTTGGAGAAAACTATATTTGATGGTGTGAAAACACTTATGCAAACGAGTGAGGCAATATTGTTAGGTTTACAGAATCTTGTGCCTGGTAACTCGTATTCATGGAAATCACAATTGATACGCAGTTCCGATATAGAGTGAACAGTTATTGGTGCCACAAACGCTTTATGTCTCTCACCTTTTACGTAATGTGATATCACATTTGCCTAACTCAACCGCATCATGTTGAATTAAGACATTGCAGTCACTCTCAGCACGTAAAGGTCTAGTCTTTGCTGATACAAAGACGTATTCGTCCAGGAGTGTGATAATTGTTTTCTGGCATATATATATATATATATATATATACATACATATATATGTAAATATATATTGTTTTAACTATTTTGTTTTCCAGATCTTCCTCCCTGCAGTCCCCTATCCTAATTCCCCTTCCCCTCATCTGGCGACTTCAAGATTCAGTGCTATAATAGTCTTCTGAGTTGGTGGTGCCAGGAGGTGGGCCTATTGTTCAGCGGCGTGCAGACCCAGAGGAAACCTGCCACATCTCCACTCATACCACCAGGACGGTCGGACCCGCTGGGCCGGAGATGAGCATCTATGAACCGGCAGTCAACAGAAGACCACCAGTGGTATTAGGAGCCATCCTTTCCCTGTGACCGGTAGATGACTCCCCCCCAGCAAGCACTAAATTCTTCCATCCCCCTCCAGGCACAGCACCCCCCTCTTCCCACCCCCCTCCAGGTACATCGCCCCCTCCCTCCATCCCCCTCCAGGCACAGAACCCTCCTCCCTGCATACATGCACACGCACACAGACACCCACACGCACCACACATACACCCATTCACCTACACTTACACATGCATTCACTCACATACACATACATGCACTCAAGCATGTATACACACACCCATTCAACACACATAATCACACCCATCCAGACACGCATACTCACATGCAGACAAACACTCATTCAGCACAACACTCATACTTGCATGCACACATGCATACACATTTACATGCATACACGCACTCACTTTTACATTCAGACATGCATACAACCACACATGCACACATTCATGCACACACAGACAACACACACACACAAACACATAACACCCCCCACAATCCCAACCCCCTTCCCTGTCAGATGATCAACTTACCTAGTCTGGGGATCAGGTCGTCCGGCAGGGAACGGGAAGGGGCAGCGCCCCGAATTCAGGACACAGCCAGGCCGTACGGTTGCACATAAAATGGCAGGTGGTGTCCTTCTGGCAGGGCGGGCCACTGGTAGAATCACCCCAGTGCCTCCACCAGCCAGCATGACTGGATTTCCACAGAAATTGTGGCAGAAATCCAGCATTTACAATAATATGGTGGGATGAAGACCACCAGCATTGGTGGTCTTCTGGTCCCCGTGGCTTTGGTGGTCTTCAAAGAAGACTGCTAAAGTCATAATGAGGGCCTAAGTGTCTCCAGCTTAATTGCAGTACTGCCAGAAAAAGGTGAAATATTCGGGTCACTTTATTGAGACGGGAATTCAGAAAATATCCAGAGAAAAGGTGGCAGCCATATTGCAGATGAATCATCCAACCACTCAGAGAGATGTTAGGATATTCTTGGGTATGGTGAGCTACTGCCGCGAATTGATCCCACATTTTTTGATCATTTCAAAGCCCTTGCATAAGCTGACTCAGAAGGAGGTTACTGATCCTCTAGTGTTAGACCAAGCCTGTATGAAAGCCTATACAGATTTGAGAGAAAGCCTGTGTCTAGCCCCAGCTTTGAGTATGCCTAACACAAAACCCTTCATGTTGTTTTGCCATGAGCATGATGCATGTTCCTTGTCTGTCTTGACTCAAGCAAATGGTGGTGTAAATCACCCAGTAGCTTATTTCTCAGCTATTTTGGACTCAGTTGCAGCAGCGTGACCAGGCTGTCTAAGGTCCGTAGCAGCAATTGAACAGAGTCTTACGTAGAGTGAGGGAATTGTGATGGGACACCCCCTTACAATAATGGCCCTATACTCCATTGAAGTTTTGCTCACTCGATCCAAAATCCAGTACTTAACCAGTGTGAGAAGTACGAGACAGTAATCCTGGGGTCCATGAATGTGTCAATAAAAAGATGTACTGTGCTTAAACCAGCAACTTTGCTTCCAAACGAAAGTGCCAAAATTGACAAAATAGATGATATTGAACATGACTGTCTAGAGGTTACTGAATTATGCACAAAACCAAGACCAGAATACTAGAAACACTTGTTTGGAAGAGAATGACCAAATTGTCTTTATTGATGGCTCCTGCCTGAGAGATAACACAAGCGTATTGAGAGCAGAATATGTAGTATGTATTATCTCTGGTATATTAGATGCGTCCTGGCTTCAATGAGTATATTCTGCACAAGTGGCAGAGCTAGTAGCTCTTACTAGAGCATGCCATGTTTCTGCAAAGCTTAAGGTACCCATTTATACAGACAGTCAATATGGATTCGGAATAGTCCATGAGTTTGGCCAATTGTGGTCACAAAGAGATTTCCTGACCTCTTCTGCTTCACCAGTGAGGACTGGCGAGAGAATCCATGAACTGTTACAAGCTATCCAGTTGCCCAAAAAGATTGGTATGATGAAATGAGGGGCACAACTAAAATCACAAGATTGTGTTTCAATGGGGAATGGATATGCGGATCAAGTCACAAGGTTTTGCACATTGAACTGTTCAAAGAAAAACAGGAACTGTTACCTGATAACAATTTAATTCATTCTAGTTATGATGTGCATGTTGTAGATACCACGGACAAGTTGGAAAAATTCCATAACAATCTCTCTATAGATGAAAAGAAAGAATGGCTCAAAATGAAATGTGGTCAGAGGGAGGATGATGTCTGGGTTTCAGGAGAAGAAAGGGTGGTCTTGCCAAATAGTTTTCTTACTCAAATGGCTGGATATTATCATGGTCACGCACATGTGGGATGGGATGCCATGATCCGTACTTTGGTTCAATCCAAAGTTTAGACAGGTTGCCAATGCAATTTGACACAGGTATGTTGTTTGTCAGCAAATGAATGTGGGAAAAGGAACAGTAGTCAACATGGGCCACATTGGAAAAGCTGGAGGTCCGTTTAGCAGAATGCAGATGGATTTCATGGAGATGCCTTTGTGCAGAGGATTGCGATATGCGTTGGTGATTATGTGCATTTTTAGTCACTGGATTGAAGCTTACCCAACACAAAGAAATGACAGCCTCACAGTATCAAAGTTACTTCTTAGGGAGCTGATACCATGTTTTGGGTTTCCAGTCTCTTTAGAATCAGATAGAGGAAGTCACTTCAACAATCAAGTAATAAAACTGCTATGTTCGGTTTTAAACATTGAGCAGAAACTGCACTGTAGTTACCACCCTCAAACATCAGGACTTGTGGAACAGATGAATGGTACCTTGAAGTCAAGAATGGCAAAAATGCTCTTGTGAACATTGCAGATGATATGGTGTTGGACTACTGCAAAGGCCTTGCTGATGTGGTTTGCTCTTTCTCTCATCAGGTGGAATCCATACAACTGCAACTGTCTCAAGGCCAAAGACCCAACGTGAAACCAGGTGACTGGGTTGTGAACAGAGAACACGTAAGGAAGTCGTGCTTGGAGCCTCGGTGGAAAGGCCCCTACCAGATAGTGTTGATCACAACAACCGCTGTAAAGTGTGCTGGACTTCCGAACTGGACCCATGCCAGCCACACTAGGAGAGTACCAAATACTTTGGACAGTGAAGAAGAGTTGTTGAGAGTACCAACAACATCCAAACACACTCCAGGTGTGGAGAGAGAAGAAAGTGAAATAGAAACTGTATCTGAACAAACCACATCCAACAAAAACACTCCTGTGAGAGACGAAGTGGAAGAAAAACAGGAGAATGACTATGAACCCTCCTCAAATGAGGTAGCAGGAGAGTCTGGTCAGAGGAGGGCTCTCTCAGAAGCAGTCACTTTTGAAAGACAAACAGTACAAACGACTGACCCCAGCAGGGAAGGAGTTGAGGTAGATCAAAGCCAAAACGATTTGACTCTTCCGGAACCAGTTGCGGGTACGCCAAAAAAGATATCACAGATCAAGGAGAAACTACATGTCCGATACTGAAAAGAGGATTGACGAAAGGGCCACTGTAAGGAGATGAGTGGCCAGAATCACAGCCAAAGGTGAAGAAAGCAATTACAGTGACAACAATCAAGAAAGAAGTTGACACCAGAAAAAAAGGGGGATTTAAGTGAAGGAGAATTATTTGGTGATCGAAAGCTGAAAAGAAAAAGAATCGCAAACAGAAGGTACTCTGGTCCTGAATGGGTTGATGTATTTACCAGTTAGTGGCAAAAATAATTTTTGCCTTTTGGTTTGATCAAGGCATTCCAGGTCAATATTTTGGCACTTGAAGGAAATAAATGAAATAAACTGTTGAAAACCCATAACTTTGAGAAAAGCGAAAAAGAGGCAGTTAAAATGTACCAGAAAATACTTTTTTTAAATAACCTAACCTGACAAGCTGCAAAAGAGAATTGATAAAACTACTGTTTTTTGATGAGGGTGCTGGAAGAAACACTGAAAGCTGTAAATAATTGCCAAAGAAGATTGAAGATTTTGTTTTAATTTTTGCTGCATAGCTATGCATTTTTTCCTCTTCTCCTTTCTGATTCATTACAGATCATAAGTAACCATAGCCAGCAACGTGGGAAGGGTAGATGCTGTAAATATATAGGTATTGGTTTAGTGAATGTATGTATGATAGTGTGCATGATATTGATTGTAGGTGTGACCGTTCTTGACAAGAATGAGACCAACCATACCTCAGCAGTAGAGACAACTACTGTACTCTCAAACATAGATAAGTTTAGGTTAGATGAGAAATATCTGCATGTAAATGACACACAAGGAGAACTTTCTTCGAATGTTTTCTGTCGCTTATTACATGGTATGTTGACACGATGGATGTGAGAGTGTTATATTTTCACACAAATTCCTGCGTCAGTTGAGGAAGGAGTTACCTATCATAGCTTGCTTCTTACGTATGGCATAAGTTGTAGTCTGTTACTAACAGATGTCATCATCAGGAGAATATCCAATATTTTTATTCCAACTATGATGTTGTGTTTTCATTTGTCCCTATAATTAAGTACCTGAGTAGAATAGCTAAGGAAAATAATATAGAAATAGTGAGAGGATTCTTTGAACCTACATTAACATTTGGAATTGCTTATGCGCATAGAAACAACCTGACATGCTTACTTACACCTGTAGAGAAGAGCTTCTTACACCGCGGATAGAAGAAGGGCATTAAAGGCAATGATAGAAAAAGGGTTAGTGAGAAGGATACCCGGAAATGATCATGCATTTAGTGACATAACGAATCAAGGGAAATTAGCTTTAGATGCGCAACATGTAGGAAAGCTTTGTATATATAGGCCTGAATCTAGCGGTGACAAGGTGTTTGTGGGAACGAGTGAATGCAGGCACGTGGTTCTATTTCAGTAAATGGACGTTTATGTTGAATGCTCAGGATCTGGCAGTTCCGGGAGTATAGTGCATCTGTGGTCCAAATGCACATTACTGTCTTCCTTAAGAATGGTATGGCCCGTCTTACTCAAGAATAGTTTTCCCTAAAATGTACCAGCTTAAAGACTTGAACAAATTACCTAAAATGACTGAATTACATCATAAAACACAAAAGCGAGAATCAATTTCTAGCACTGTTGGAGACATATTTGGAGCAATGATTCCTTCATTGAGATTTGCTCCAAATGCCATAAAGATACGAAAATTGTCTACTATAGTGGACAATATGCTGCCAAATTATTCAGGAGCCATTATCCTAATGGATACAGAGATGGCTGTGGGAAGAGCTATGACTCTTCAGAACCACCTTGCGTTAGACATCCTTTTAGCAAAAGAAGGCAGAGTTTGTAAATTGATGAGTCTGCAACATTGCTGCTCCTATACTAGAAAATAGTAGAGAAATTAGAGGCTTTATTAACAATCTAACCAAAGAAAAAGCTTGTTTAAAGAAACTAACTGAACCAAGTCTATGGGAAAATGTTGGCAAAGAATTGCTTCTGTGGGAAATTGGCTTGGCAACCTGTGCAAAGGGATGGTAATGAAGATAATGCAAGTGGTTCTGATTATTGTGACTTTTTCTAATTGGTATATGGGGAATACGTAAATTGTACAATGCAATTAAAATGAAAAATTGAAAAGGGATCAGAGGTGGGAAGAAATTAGAATGGAAAATTGTTTAGGGAAACTTCAAAGGGAAAAGGAATGAATAAAAATATAAAGGAGATCCAATTTTGAAGAGAAAATATATATAACAAAATAAATAAATGTATTTGGGAAAATGCAAGTGTGATGACATATTTAGTCCTTAGAGGAGGGATTGTGAGCGCTAAATTCTTTACTAATAAATGTTTTATGGATTCTGTATTTTGTATTTGTATAGAAAATGAATTAACCTACAAAATAACGTGCAACTTGAAAATGTGCCTTCTTGAATGGCCACCACTAACTATGTAAAGTTTTACTAAAATGCCTATTAAGGTTTATTCAGAACTTATGATAATGTAAAATAGAGTAATGGGTCAAACGTACAACTGAATGATATGTATATGCTTAAATTAACTATAGGCCTCAAAGTTACCAAGATCTAAGCCTCAGTATTGCACAGCCATTTATTAGAAAATGCAGTGTCAGAATAAAATATGATCTCATGTTTGCTGAATAAAGGTGTTCTGTTCTAACTGAAGGTTGACCAGAATTATAGTAGTAGCAAAAATGTTTTTCCTGTCTTCATGAGAAACTGTTTGTTAGTTAATGTGTAGTAGAAACCTGAATGTTTCAAAATTGTTACAAATGTTAACTCAAAGCATATGAGGATGTACTAACGGAAGGACGGAAGGATATGAAAGTTGCTTCTTTATGAGTCGAACAATGTGCGTAAAGAAGAGGAGCCAATCATCAACATGTGAAAGACTGTTTGGTTATAGGTTAGATCTGAAATATACATTTTATTGGACTAATAGCTATCACATGATTCTTTGACCAATGACAACGTGGGACAATTTTAACTTAACCCCACAGCACTAAGAGTTGTGTGTCATTTTTCCATGCCACTCCATCAGCCATTTAATTCTTAGTCTTTTTTCCATCGACACCTTACTGGGGTCACTTTTCTTCTCACTCATAAGAGATCTACTCTACTCCATACTTCACTTTTCTCTTGCTCCATGCGTGATGCTGGTGCTTGCTTTTGCACCTGATGCTTAGAGCTCGTAGAGCCTTTGTTGCCTACCTTAGATACTTCTTTCTAATGGTTCCGAGAGCTTAGAGTCCTCGATTTCTGAACCATTTCCCTTGTCATGTCCCGATGCTGATGCTGCTTGAACTGATATCCACTTGACGAAGACTATTCACTGCTTGCTGATCCATAAGGACAGGTATATCAACTCCAAATGTCTTTATTATTGATTTGTCTTTTGTTTCTAGGTACCAACTTCTGCCTTTTGATAGAACCATGGTTAGACGTTTTCCAAATTTGTGGTGACTAAATTCTTTGCATGAAGTCCAAACATGCTGATGCTAATCTGAGGTTAGTAAGGTTTTCCTCCATACAAACTAAATTGATAATTAATGTTACACAATTGCTGAAATTCCAATGTATGTTATTGCCATTGCACAATTACTCTTATTGTTGATTTGTACTTTGGCTTTAGAAGGATTAGTCATTATGCAATTGGTCAAATTGAGATTCTTTAGAAGATTTGGTCAACCAGTGATGTTCTTATACTTATAGCATGTGGTTTCGAGACAAATTTACATGATATTAGCATTGTTAGTCTAAGGAAATAAATGTGTCTAACTGATACTAAAGGTGTTGTTACTCATGACCTAATTGGTTAAGGGGTGTGAGAATTACTGACTCTAAAGAATTTCCATTGTTTGTTTGATAATATTAATGGTTTGCATTGATTAAGGGTGTGAATATCTTAAATGAGTCAAAAGGCCCATCGACCTATGAACTATCAATTATCATAAAGAAGATAAGGTAAGATGCGCTCCCACAGTGCAAAGGGACAAAGTCAATGAAAAGTGCACTGGTGCTATATACAAATATAATTGTGACTGTAAGGGCTAGTGGAATGTTTTCTTTGAGAGAATCGCTCCTCGGGTATCCCAATTCACAATGAAAATTGAAAACTGTTCACATAAGAAACTGTTTTTGACATTTCGACCCTACTACATGTCAGATAAATCAGAACAGGGTCATCATTGGGACAGCCAATTTCAAGGAGACATCTTAGAATAGACAGAACAAACATCAAGAGTAAGACAATAGGAAATAGGAATCATAAGGGGCATTGATGATCCGCCCAAAATGACCTATGAGATACCATAGGATATCACATGGATCTTCTCATCTCCTCATGGGTACTTCAAGATTAGGTTAACTCCCAGTTAGTACCGAAAAGTGGAAAAGAACAAGTTTCATGTGTGGAGCATAACCAAAATACTCATGCCCAAACCAGTGGAAAAAAAAAAGAAGATGTGCTTGACAAAAACGCATGCGGATAACCATTTCTTCAGTATCTGACAATCCGAATAAATGTAAAATAGCGGGAACTCGTAGAAAACCGTTTTTGAATTACTGGATTTTACAGATAATGCATCTGAGAAGATGTATGTATGGTAGTCAATTAGTTCTCACTGTTATAGATGGTATTTGCTAATGTATGTGACAATACCACATATAAATAAATGTAAATAAAGAGCTATTTAAAAAAAACAATAATTATTGATGGGTCATTTAGAGATACTGGCGCTGATGAGACGGAGAAAGCACAGGACCTGACTTTTTCAAGAGTTCATAATAAAGATGTAAAAGCCATCTTCTGTCAGATGTCAGTGACAAAGCCCAACACATGTATAAAAAGGTGGATATTTAAATAGGAAAATGAAAAAGATTTGTGTTTCCTGGGCATAAACCTAAACCAAATGAAGGGAAAGTATAAGTAAGGGAGGTGGTGTAATATGAGAAGACAAGATTGGATTGGTGGATAAATTGGTGACTGAAGGGAAAGATAGTTTGTGGATAGTGTGTAAGTGGGTAGATAGGTTAGTGTGTGGACCAATATACAAATCTGAGCAGGTACGTGAATGAGCGATATTGAGAATGGAAAAGTGAATGGGCGAATGAGTATGTAGGTTAGAGAACTATGAAGGTCTGGATTGGTGGATGAATGGTTGTCAGAGTGGGTCATTTTAGGGGGAGAGAGGATTGCTCAATCAATGAATGGGTAGATGGCTGACTGATGGGATAAGTGAGTGGATGGATGACCAAGTGGGTGCGTGAGTGAATGGTAGGATTGGTAATTCTGTTGGTGAGAGAATACATTATAGAGTGCAATGGAAAGATGTGTGTGGAATGTGAGTGGATGGATACAAAAACCATCGTACTAAAACACATACAATGAAAATCCTGTCATACTAATACACATTATAAGACTCTAGATCACAAACACCCATCACATGAACACAGAGAAAGAAAGAAGAAGTGAGCAAAGGGGAGATGAGTGGGTGACCAAGTGGATGGGTGGATAAGTGGGCAGGTGATTAAAGGTGGTTGATTGCGCGAACATTAGCGAGTGGGTGAAATTGTGGGCAACACTGTGTGATAGTGTGGTGTATGTGATGGGATGTGTGTCTAGTAGTGCATCTGTGTGGTGTTCAATCAATGTGTAACTAATGATATGCCTATTTGCTTGTTTGATGTGTTTGTGGGATGGCTGATAGGAATGTATTTGATAGAGTGTGTATGATGACACATGTAATGGGTAATGTATACACAATACAAACAAATTACTTGTGAAATGTAAAATAGGCCTATAGTTAATGTATAATGGAAGCTTTGTAAGGCTTCTATAGAGTATGTATGTCAACTTAAGCAAGCATCCTTCTGGATATATTACAGAGAAATAGTGTTACACCTGGAAAGAACGATGCTGGCTTTCAATGGCAGATCACCCACAAGCAAAAACCAAGAACACAGAGGCAGGAAAAAACATTAGAACAAGTAGAAGGACACCTGAATCATTATTGTGTCACACATGCAGCATTGATTGGATGCGGACATTCTGCCAGTAGCAGCAATGGTCAAATTTCTCATTAGAGAATCGTTCTTTTGTGAGGCTTGGAGGTCACTATAAAGCCTCCACTAAAATACATGGGCATTTGGGTAGAGATAACCAGTTTTGGATGTTCTGGGTGGTTCTAGTGATTCTTCAGCTACATACATGTGTGTTGTAGCAGAACAGCAAAACCAAGTGTTCCTTCACATTCGGCCTTCAGAAACAACCTTTTTTACGCTCCTGAAGCATTGCGTAGCCTAGCCATGCAAGCGTTAAGATGCATACCTGAAACACACATGTGCCTGAACCACATATATGTGTGGTTAAGTGGTTCACACAGCAGGAGCAGCCGGGAGAGGAATGTGGTGGTCGGGTAAGTGCGGCTGGGGCAGGTGGGGGGATTTTTAAGGACTGGGTGGGATAGGTTTTAGAGTTCAGGATGGGGACGGGGTAGCTTTTAGGACAGGGCATGGTAGGTTTTAGGGCTGGGGTTCAGAGTAGTTTTTAGGACAGGGCAGGTTAGATGTTATGGTTTAGGTCAGGGGTCTGGTAGTTTTTAGGACAGATTGGGGTAGTTTTCAGAATTGGGAAGGTTTTAGGGATCAGGGCAGGGGTCAGGGTAGTTTTTGGGACAGTGAAGATTTTAGGTTGCAGCGCGGTGGGTCAACATTGTTTTTAGGGCAGGGTGGGGTAGGGTTTAGGGTTCAGGGTGGGGTGAAGATAAGGATAGTTTTTAGGACAGGATGGGGTAGTTTTAAGGACAAGGTGGGGTAGGTTTTAGGATTCAGGGCGTGGGGTCAGGGTAGTTTTTAGGACAGGGTGGGGTAGGTTTAGGACAGGTCAGGGTAGCTTTTAGGGTTTAGGGCAAGGGTTGGGGTCATTTTTAGGACAGTGCAGGTTAGGTTTTAGGGCTTAGGTTGGGGGCACAGGGTTGGGTCGTTGTTAAAACAGGGCAGGGTAGGTTTTAGAGTTTAGGGCGGGATGGGGGATTACAGTAGTTTTAGGATAGGGTGAGTAGATTTTAGGACAGGGTAGGTTTTAGGGCTTAGGGACGGGGTCGTTTTTAGATCAGGGTGGGGTAGTGTTTAGGACAGGTTAGGTTTTAGGGCAGGGGCGGGGGTTGGGGTAGTTTTTAGGACAGGGCGGGGTCGTTTTTAGGATAGAGTAGATTTTAGGGTTCAGGCCGGGGTGGGGGTTGGGATTGCAGTATTTTCTAGGACAGGGCTGGGTAGTTTTTAGGGTTTAAGAAAGGGTCAGAGTGTTTTTTAGGACAGGGTGGGGTAGATTTTAGAATTTAGAGCGGGGTCAGGATCGTTTTTAGGACACAGTAGGTTTTAGGGTTTAGGCCGTGGGTGAGGGGATCGGGGGACCTGTATCACAAAACCACGGATGGCGTTACCACATATACCCTTACGAAGCATGTTTTTACAACACAATTTGTTGCAAAGGCATGCGTGGTAAAGACGTGGTCATGGTTCCAAACGCCTGGTTGAGCAATGCGTTGCTCTGCCATGCGTGGTTCTGTCATACAACTGGCTTAGAGGTTGCTATAAAGCCCCAACTAAAATACCTGGGCATTTGGGTAGAGATAACCAGTTTTGAATGTTCTGGCAGGTTCTAGTGATTCTTCAGCTACATACATGAGTGTTGTAGCAGAATAGGAAAACCAAGTGTTCCTTCACATTCTGATGAGCGAATCCTTGGCCAAGCAGCAATCTCCATATCTCCTCGGATCCTGAAAGAGAAAGAAACACACAGGAAGAGCAGGGCTCATTTACAAGTAGATATACGGGCCCTCATTTTGACTTTGATGGTCTGCAACGTCCCGCCAGCCACAAGACCGCCAGTGATGGCGATCGCCCGACTGCCATATTATGACTACTGGCAGCTCTCCACCATAATTTTTGGTGGAAAGCCACCAGCAGCCATATTGGCAGTTGGCAGAGCAGTGGAGGTTGGTCACTGGCACCCCCACCTCAACACAACACCACCACACCTATTACGACTTAGTAGTAGGGGTGGCCGTGTTGCATTGGTGTGGCACTGGCGGCAGAGCAAGCGCCATGGACCCCGTTCCCTCCCGGATGACCACCAGGTAAGGTGATCGACCGACAGGGGAGGGGGAGAGGGGTTGGTGAGTGTTGTGTGTGTGAATGGGGGTGTGGGTTTGTGTAAATGAAGGGGATTGGGGGGTGTCATGTGTGTTTGTGTGCTTGTGTATGCAAGTGTATGTGTGCGTGTGTGAATGCGTGTATGCAGGGGTGGAGGGTGTTGGAATGGGGGTCGGGGTGTCACGGCTTGGGGTAGTGAGGGGCTTCAGATGGGGTCAGGGGTGGGTCCTACATGGAGGGTTTGTTGGGGAGTCCTTCAGTGGTGACAGGAATTAGCATTCCTGTCACCAGTATCGTTACCGCCAGGGATTCAATCAATCAATCAATCAATAAATTTATAAAGTGTGCTATGTACCCGTTAGGGTTTCAAGGCGCTGAGGGGGGCGGGGGAGCAGCTGCTATCGGTCGAAGAGCCATGTCTTGAGGAGTCTCCTGAAGGTGAGGAGGTCCTGGGTCTGGCGAAGGGAGGTCGGGAGTGAGTTCCAAGTCTTGGCGGTGAGGTAGAAGGATCTGCCGCCGGAGGTCTTGCGTTGAATTCGGGGAACGATGGCGAGGGAGAGGTTGGCAGAGCGGAGTTGGCGGGTGGGGACGTAGAAGTTGAGTCTGTTGTTCAGGTAGGCGGGTCTGGTGTCGTGTAGTGCTTTGTGCGCGTGGGTGAGAAGTTTAAAGGTGATCCTCTTGTCCACGGGGAGCCAGTGGAGGTCCTTCAGGTGGTGGGAGATGTGGCATCGGCGGGGTATGTCGAGGATCAGGCGGGCGGATGCGTTCTGGATGCGTTGGAGTCGTTGGATGTCTTTTGCTGGGATGCCTGTGTAGAGTGCGCTGCCGTAGTCAAGTCTGCTACTGACGAGGGCCTGGGTCACCATTTTTCTGGTTTCCGTCGGGATCCACTTGTAGATTCTACGGAGCATGCGGAGGGTGTTGAAGCAGGAGGAGGAGACTGCGTTGACCTGTTTGGACATGGTGAGAGCGGAGTTGAGGATGAAGCCGAGGTTGCGTGCGTGGTTGGCTGGAATGGGTGGGGGTCCCAGTGCGGTGGGCCACCAGTAGTCATCCCAGGCCGAGGGGGAGCGTCCGAGGATGAGGACTTCCGGCTTATCGGAGTTTAATTTCAGGTGGCTGTTTCTCATCCAATCGGCAATGGATTTCAGTCCCTCGTGTAGGTTGGCTTTGGCGGTGTGTGGATCTTTAGTCAGGGAGAGGATGAGCTGGGTGTCGTCGGCGTAGGAGAGGATGCTGAGATTGTGCTGACGGGCCAGTTGTGCGAGGGGTGCCATGTATACGTTGAACAGCATTGGGCTTAGCGAGGAGCCTTGGGGGACGCCGCAGATGAGGTTGGTGGCTTCGGAGCGGAAGGGTGAGAGTCGGACTCTCTGGGCTCTGCCGGAGAGAAAAGAGGAGATCCAGTTGAGGGCTTTGTCCTGTATTCCGGCTTCGTGGAGACGGGTTAGTAGGGTGCGGTGGCAGACCGTATCAAAGGCGGCAGATAGGTCTAGGAGGATGAGGGCTGAGGTTTCGCCGTTGTCCATTTGCTGTCTGATGTCGTCTGTGGCGGCGAGGAGGGCAGTCTCGGTGCTGTGATTGCATCTGAATCCGGATTGGGAGGGGTCTAGGATGGAGTTGTCTTCGAGGTAGTGGGTGAGCTGGACGTTGACGATCTTCTCGATGACCTTCGCTGGGAAGGGGAGGAGGGAGATCGGGCGGAAGTTTTTGAGGTCGTTGAGAAAGCCTTGGGTTTCTTGAGGAGGGCTTGGATATCGTCGTGTTTCCAACTGTCCGGAAAGATTGCGGTGTCGAAGGATAGGTTGATGATCTTACGAAGTTGGGGGGCGATGGTGAAGTCGGCTTTGTTGTAGACATGGTGTGGGCAGGGGTCTGAGGGGGATCCTGAGTGGATGGAGTTCATGGTCTTTCGGGTTTCGGCGTCGTCTACGTGGGTCCAGGTGGTGAGGCGGTCAGCGTAGGAGGAGTTGTCGGGGGTGGGGTCTGGCGGAGGTGTGGTGTTGAGGCTGTCGTGGATGGCGGTGATTTTCTGGTAGAAAAAAGTGGAGAGTGCGTCGCAGAGTTTCTGGGATGGTGGGACGTCGTTGACGTTGGCGTTGGGGTTGGAGAGCTCCTTCACGATGCAGAAGTGCTGTCGTGTGCGTTGTTGTTTAGGCGTTCTGTGAAGTGGGAGCGTTTGGCGAGTCGGATAAGTTGGTGGTGCTTGCGGGTGGCTTCCTTGTGGGTTGCTAGGCTGTCAGGCGTGCGCTCGAGAAGCCATTTTTTCTTGAGTTTCTGGCAGGTGCGTTTGGAGGTGATCAGTTCGTCTGTGAACCAGGCTGCTTTTTTCTTTTCTTGGTTGACGGTGGACCTCTTGATTGGTGCGAGGGTGTTGGCGCAGTTGAGGATCCACTGTTGGAGGATGATGGCGGCAGAGTCCAGGTCGGTGGGGTCGGTTGGTGGTTTCTTGGCGAGGGTGCTGGTTAGTTGGTCTTCGGTGACTTTTCCCCAGCGGCGGTGCGGCGGTAGTGGGGTGCAGTGGTGTTCAGTGTTTTTCTTGAATGTGAAGTGGACGCAGTGGTGGTCGGTCCAGTGGAGTTCGGTGGTGTGGCTGAATGAGATGTGGTTGCTTGCAGTGAAGAGTGGGTCTAGGGTGTGACCGGCGATGTGGGTGGGTGTGTTGACCAGTTGTCTGAGTCCGAGGTTGGAGAGGTTGGTGGTCAGTGATGCGGTGTTGGCGTCGTTGTTGTTCTCCAGGTGGAAATTGAGGTCTCCAAGGAGGATGTAGTCCGTTGAGGCGAGGGCGTGGGTGCTTGCGAGGTCGGAAATGGTGTCACTGAAGGGGGCTCTTGGTCCTGGAGGTCGGTATATGAGAGTTCCTCTGAGGGTAGTGTTGGGGTCCGTGTGGATCTGGAAGTGAAGGTGTTCAGCTGTCTTGAGGGTGTCGTCCGTGTGGGTGTGGATCTTGAGGGTGGATTTGTGGACGATGGCTATTCCTCCACTGATTCCGTTGGTGCGATCTCTTCTGGTGATCTTATAGCCGTCCGGGATGGCGATGGCGACGTCTGGGGCCGAGGAGTCGTTTAACCAGGTTTCGGTCAGGAAGGCTACGTCTGGGGCGACGGTGTCGAGCAGGTCCCAGAGCTCGATGGCGTGCTTTCGTGCGGAGCGTGTGTTGAGGAGGATGCAGTGGAGGTGGTTGGTGTTGGTCGTTGTAGGTTTCGATGTTCTGTTGCAGGTAAAGTTGCAGTTGCGGCAGGAAAAAGGTCCTTTGGTGTGCTTCGGGGAGGCCTGGAAGCAGGCTGTGGAGTAGCCGGGGTTAAGGGCGATGAGTTCGCTGGCTGAGTAGCGAAGGCTGGTGGTGCGGTGGGCGTGCGGACCAGGAGGGGTGGCGCTGGGCGCAGTCCAGGTGCGGACGGGCGCAGACGGGCTTGCCTCAGGCGCGCCTCCGGCGCGCCAGCGGCACGGACGCGCAGCACCAGCCTTTAAGAAAGGGGGGGAGCAGCTGGGAGGCGGGAGGCAGGAGGCGGGAGGGAGCTGCGTATGGGGGCGCGAGGGGGGTGGGGTCGCAGGGAGGCAGCGGCAGGGAGAGAATGGCAAGGGGGAGCGCACAAGGGGCCAAAATCAGGAAAAACAAGGCACAAAAGTAAGGCACAAATTAAAAACAGTCACAAAATACAATAATGGCACAAAATACAATCGGCGTACAGCAGTCAGAAGGGGCACAAATGGGGGCAAGAGCGCAAGGAGGCAAGGCGCTGAAAAAGTGGAAAAACACTTACAGTAACGGCGAAAAGCGGCACACGGGTGTAAGGAAATGCCTCCTTGGCATGGTTGCCCCCTGACTTTTTGCCTTTGCTGATGCTATGTTTACAATTGAAAGTGTGCTGAGGCCTGCTAACCAGGCCCCAGCACCAGTGTTCTTTCCCTAACCTGTACTTTTGTATCCACAATTGGCAGACCCTGGCATCCAGATAAGTCCCTTGTAACTGGTACTTCTAGTACCAAGGGCCCTGATGCCAAGGAAGGTCTCTAAGGGCTGCAGCATGTCTTATGCCACCCTGGAGACCTCTCACTCAGCACAGACACACTGCTTGCCAGCTTGTGTGTGCTAGTGAGGACAAAACGAGTAAGTCGACATGGCACTCCCCTCAGGGTGCCATGCCAGCCTCTCACTGCCTATGCAGTATAGGTAAGCCACCCCTCTAGCAGGCCTTACAGCCCTAAGGCAGGGTGCACTATACCATAGGTGAGGGTACCAGTGCATGAGCATGGTACCCCTACAGTGTCTAAACAAAACCTTAGACATTGTAAGTGCAGGGTAGCCATAAGAGTATATGGTCTGGGAGTCTGTCAAACACGAACTCCACAGCACCATAATGGCTACACTGAAAACTGGGAAGTTTGGTATCAAACTTCTCAGCACAATAAATGCACACTGATGCCAGTGTACATTTTATTGTAAAATACACCCCAGAGGGCACCTTAGAGGTGCCCCCTGAAACTTAACCGACTATCTGTGTAGGCTGACTAGTTTTAGCAGCCTGCCACAAACCGAGACATGTTGCTGGCCCCATGGGGAGAGTGCCTTTGTCACTCTGAGGCCAGTAACAAAGCCTGCACTGGGTGGAGATGCTAACACCTCCCCCCGGCAGGAATTGTCACACCTGGCGGTGAGCCTCAAAGGCTCACCTCCTTTGTGCCAACCCAGCAGGACACTCCAGCTAGTGGAGTTGCCCGCCCCCTCCGGCCAGGCCCCACTTTTGGCGGCAAGGCCGGAGAAAATAATGAGAAAAACAAGGAGGAGTCACTGGCCAGTCAGGACAGCCCCTAAGGTGTCCTGAGCTGAGGTGACTCTGACTTTTAGAGATCCTCCATCTTGCAGATGGAGGATTCCCCCAATAGGGTTAGGATTGTGACCCCCTCCCCTTGGGAGGAGGCACAAAGAGGGTGTACCCACCCTCAGGGCTAGTAGCCATTGGCTACTAACCCCCCAGACCTAAACACGCCCTTAAATTTAGTATTTAAGGGCTACCCTGAACCCTAGAAAATTAGATTCCTGCAACAAGAAGAAGGACTGCCCAGCTGAAAACCCCTGCAGCGGAAGACCAGAAGACGACAACTGCCTTGGCTCCAGAAACTCACCGGCCTGTCTCCTGCCTTCCAAAGATCCTGCTCCAGCGACGCCTTCCGAAGGGACCAGCGACCTCGACATCCTCTGAGGACTGCCCCTGCTTCGAAAAGACAAGAAACTCCCGAGGACAGCGGACCTGCTCCAAGAAAAGCTGCAACTTTGTTTCCAGCAACTTTAAAGATCCCTGCAAGCTCCCCGCAAGAAGCGTGAGACTTGCAACACTGCACCCGGCGACCCCGACTCGACTGGTGGCGATCCAACACCTCAGGAGGGACCCCAGGACTACTCTGATACTGTGAGTACCAAAACCTGTCCCCCCTGAGCCCCCACAGCGCCGCCTGCAGAGGGAATCCCGAGGCTTCCCCTGACCGCGACTCCTTTGAACCTAAAGTCCCGACACCTGGGAGAGACCCTGCACCCGCAGCCCCCAGGACCTGAAGGACCGGACTTTCACTGGAGAAGTGACCCCCAGGAGTCCCTCTCCCTTGCCCTAGTGGAGGTTTCCCCGAGGAATCCCCCCCTTGCCTGCCTGCAGCGCTGAAGAGATCCCGAGATCTCTCATAGACTAACATTGCGAACCCGACGCTTGTTTCTACACTGCACCCGGCCGCCCCCGCGCCGCTGAGGGTGAAATTTCTGTGTGGACTTGTGTCCCCCCCGGTGCCCTACAAAACCCCCCTGGTCTGCCCTCCGAAGACGCGGGTACTTACCTGCAAGCAGACCGGAACCGGGGCACCCCCTTCTCTCCATTCTAGCCTATGTGTTTTGGGCACCACTTTGGACTCTGCACCTGACCGGCCCTGAGCTGCTGGTGTGGTGACTTTGGGGTTGCTCTGAACCCCCAACGGTGGGCTACCTTGGACCAAGAACTGAGCCCTGTAAGTGTCTTACTTACCTGGTTAATCTAACAAATACTTACCTCCCCTAGGAACTGTGAAAATTGCACTGTGTCCACTTTTAAAACAGCTATTTGTCAATAACTTGAAAAGTATACATGCAATTTTGATGATTTGAAGTTCCTAAAGTACTTACCTGCAATACCTTTCGAATGAGATATTACATGTAGAATTTGAACCTGTGGTTCTTAAAATAAACTAAGAAAAGATATTTTTCTATATAAAAACCTATTGGCTGGATTTGTCTCTGAGTGTGTGTACCTCATTTATTGTCTTGTGTATGTACAACAAATGCTTAACACTACTCCTTGGATAAGCCTACTGCTCGACCACACTACCACAAAATAGAGCATTAGTATTATCTCTTTTTACCACTATTTTACCTCTAAGGGGAACCCTTGGACTCTGTGCATGCTATTCCTTACTTTGAAATAGCACATACAGAGCCAACTTCCTACATTGGTGGATCAGCGGTGGGGTACAAGACTTTGCATTTGCTGGACTACTCAGCCAATACCTGATCACACGACAAATTCCAAAATTGTCATTAGAAATTGATTTTTGCAATTTGAAAAGTTTTCTAAATTCTTAAAAGTCCTGCTAGGGCCTTGTGTGTTAAGTCCCTGTTTAGCATTGTCTTTTAGAGTTTAAAAGTTTGTTAAAAGTTTGAAATTAGATTCTAGAAACAGTTGTAGATTCTTAAAAGTATTCCAACTTTTAGAAACAAAATGTCTAGCACAGATGTGACTGTGGTGGAACTCGACACCACACCTTACCTCCATCTTAAGATGAGGGAGCTAAGGTCACTCTGTAAAATAAAGAAAATAACAATGGGCCCCAAACCTACCAAAATACAGCTCCAGGAGCTTTTGGCAGAGTTTGAAAAGGCCAACCCCTCTGAGGGTGGCAACTCAGAGGAAGAGGATAGTGACTTGGAGGACAATTCCCCCCTACCAGTCCTATCTAGGGAGAACAGGGTCCCTCAAACCCTGACTCCAAAAATAATAGTCAGAGATGCTGGTTCCCTCACAGGAGAGACCAACACCTCTGAAATCACTGAGGATAGCCCCAGTGAAGAGGACATCCAGTTAGCCAGGATGGCCAAAAGATTGGCTTTGGAAAGACAGATCCTAGCCATAGAGAGGGAAAGACAAGAGATGGGCCTAGGACCCATCAATGGTGGCAGCAACATAAATAGGGTCAGAGATTCTCCTGACATGTTGAAAATCCCTAAAGGGATTGTAACTAAATATGAAGATGGTGATGACATCACCAAATGGTTCACAGCTTTTGAGAGGGCTTGTGTAACCAGAAAAGTGAACAGATCTCACTGGGGAGCTCTCCTTTGGGAAATGTTCACAGGAAAGTGTAGGGATAGACTCCTCACACTCTCTGGACAAGATGCAGAATCTTATGACCTCATGAAGGGTACCCTGATTGAGGGCTTTGGATTCTCCACTGAGGAGTACAGGATTAGGTTCAGGGGGGCTCAAAAATCCTCGAGCCAGACCTGGGTTGACTTTGTTGACTACTCAGTGAAAACACTAGATGGTTGGATTCAAGGCAGTGGTGTAAGTAATTATGATGGGCTGTACAATTTATTTGTAAAAGAACACCTGTTAAGTAATTGTTTCAATGATAAACTGCATCAGCATCTGGTAGACCTAGGACCAATTTCTCCCCAAGAATTGGGAAAGAAGGCGGACCATTGGGTCAAGACTAGGGTGTCCAAGACTTCAACAGGGGGTGACCAAAAGAAAGGGGTCACAAAGACTCCCCAGCAGAAGGGTGATGAGACAACCAAAACTAAAAATAGTAAAGAGTCTTCTACAGGCCCCCAAAAACCTGCACAGGAGGGTGGGCCCAGAGCCTCTTCACAAAACAATGGGTACAAGGGTAAAAACTTTGATCCCAAAAAGGCCTGGTGTCATAGCTGTAAACAGCATGGACACCAAACTGGAGACAAGGCCTGTCCCAAGAAAGGTTCCACTCCAAACTCCCATCCAGGTAACACTGGTATGGCTAGTCTCCAAGTGGGATCAACAGTGTGCCCAGAGCAAATCAGGGTCCACACTGAAGCTACTCTAGTTTCTGAGGGTGGGGTGGATTTAGCCACACTAGCTGTCTGGCCGCCTAACATGCAAAAATACAGACAGCAACTCTTAATTAATGGGACTAGAATAGAGGGCCTGAGGGATACAGGTGCCAGTGTCACCATGGTGACAGAGAAACTGGTTTCCCCTGGCCAATACCTGACTGGAAAAACTTACACAGTCACCAACGCTGACAATCAGAGAAAAGTACATCCCATGGCAATGGTTACTTTAGAATGGGGAGGGGTCAATGGCCTGAAACAGGTGGTGGTCTCCTCAAATATCCCAGTGGACTGTCTGCTTGGAAATGACCTGGAGTCCTCAGCATGGGCTGAGGTAGAACTAAAAACCCATGCAGCAATGCTGGGTATCCCTGAACTGGTGTGTGTGAAAACCAGAGCACAATGCAAGGCACAGGGTGAACAAGTAGAGCTGGAGTCTGGAAGAATGGCCCAGCCTACCAAGAGAAAAGGAAAGTCAGTTGGGAAACCAACTGCAACACAGCAAAAGAAAGGGAACCTCTCTTCTCAGGAAGAAGTTCTGCCCTCTGAGGGAACTGAGCCCTTGGAGCTTGAACCTTATCAGGTTGAGCTCTTGGGCCCAGGGGGACCCTCAAGGGAAGAGCTGTGTAAGGGACAAGAAACCTGTCCCTCTCTTGAAGGCCTTAGGCAGCAAGCTGCTGAAGAGTCCAAAGGCAAGAAAAATGGAACACATAGGGTCTATTGGGAAGATGGGCTCCTGTACACTGAGGCCAGAGACCCCAAACCTGGTGCCACTAGGAGAGTGGTAGTGCCTCAGCTGTTCAGAGAGTTCATCCTAACATTGGCCCATGACATTCCCCTTGCTGGACATTTGGGACAAACCAAGACGTGGGAGAGGTTAGTCAACCACTTCTACTGGCCCAATATGTCCAACATGGTTAAGGAGTTTTGCCTCTCCTGCCCCACCTGTCAAGCCAGTGGTAAGACAGGTGGGCATCCAAAGGCCCCCCTCATTCCACTTCCTGTGGTGGGGGTGCCCTTTGAAAGAGTGGGTGTGGACATAGTTGGTCCACTAGAACCTCCCACAGCCTCAGGAAATATGTACATCCTGGTAGTAGTGGATCATGCTACCAGGTATCCTGAAGCTATTCCCCTTTGGTCGACTACTGCCCCTGCAGTAGCCAAGGCCCTCATTGGTATCTTTACCAGAGTGGGTTTCCCTAAGGAGGTGGTGTCTGACAGAGGTACCAACTTCATGTCAGCATACCTAAAGCACATGTGGAATGAGTGTGGAGTGACTTATAAATTCACTACACCCTACCATCCACAAACTAATGGCTTAGTTGAGAGATTCAACAAGACATTAAAAGGCATGATCATGGGGCTCCCAGAAAAACTCAAAAGGAGATGGGATGTCCTCCTGCCATGTCTGCTTTTCGCTTACAGGGAAGTACCACAGAAGGGAGTAGGATTCTCACCCTTTGAACTTCTGTTTGGTCATCCTGTAAGGGGACCACTTGCCCTTGTTAAAGAAGGCTGGGAGAGACCTCTCCATGAGCCTAAACAGGACATAGTGGACTATGTACTTGGCCTTCGCTCTAGAATGGCAGAGTACATGGAAAAGGCAACCAAAAACCTTGAGGCCAGCCAACAGCTCCAGAAGTTTTGGTATGACCAAAAGGCTGCACTGGTTGAGTTCCAACCAGGGCAGAAAGTCTGGGTTCTGGAGCCTGTGGCTCCCAGGGCACTCCAGGACAAATGGAGTGGCCCTTACCCAGTGCTAGAGAGGAAGAGTCAGGTCACCTACCTGGTGGACCTGGGCACAAACAGGAGCCCCAAGAGGGTGATCCATGTGAACCGCCTTAAGCTCTTCCATGACAGGGCTGATGTGAATCTGTTAATGGTAACAGATGAGGATCAGGAGGCAGAGAGTGAACCTCTCCCTGATCTTCTGTCATCAGACCCAAAAGATGGCACAGTAGATGGAGTGATCTACTCAGACACCCTCTCTGGCCAACAGCAGGCTGATTGTAGGAGAGTCCTACAACAGTTTCCTGAGCTTTTCTCCCTAACCCCTGGTCAGACACACCTGTGTACCCATGATGTGGACACAGGAGACAGCATGCCTGTCAAGAACAAAATCTTCAGACAGTCTGACCATGTTAAGGAAAGCATCAAGGTGGAAGTCCACAAGATGCTGGAATTGGGAGTAATTGAGCGCTCTGACAGCCCCTGGGCTAGCCCAGTGGTCTTAGTCCCCAAACCTCACACCACAGATGGAAAGAAAGAGATGAGGTTTTGTGTGGACTACAGAGGGCTCAATTCTGTCACCAAGACAGATGCCCATCCAATTCCAAGAGCTGATGAGCTCATTGATAAATTAGGTGCTGCCAAATTTCTAAGTACCTTTGACTTGACAGCAGGGTACTGGCAAATAAAAATGGCACCTGGAGCAAAAGAAAAGACAGCATTCTCCACACCTGATGGGCATTATCAGTTTACTGTTATGCCCTTTGGTTTAAAGAATGCCCCTGCCACCTTCCAAAGGTTGGTGAATCAAGTCCTTGCTGGCTTGGAGTCCTTTAGCACAGCTTATCTTGATGATATTGCTGTCTTTAGCTCCACCTGGCAGGATCACCTGGTCCACCTGAGGAAGGTTTTGAAGGCTCTGCAATCTGCAGGCCTCTCTATCAAAGCATCCAAATGCCAGATAGGGCAGGGAACTGTGGTTTACTTGGGACACCTTGTAGGTGGAGGCCAAGTTCAGCCACTCCAACCCAAGATCCAGACTATTCTGGACTGGGTAGCTCCAAAAACCCAGACTCAAGTCAGGGCATTCCTTGGTTTGACTGGGTATTACAGGAGGTTTGTGAAGGGATATGGATCCATTGTGACAGCCCTCACTGAACTCACCTCCAAGAAAATGCCCAAGAAAGTGAACTGGACTGTGGACTGCCAACAGGCCTTTGACACCCTGAAACAGGCAATGTGCTCAGCACCAGTTCTCAAAGCTCCAGATTATTCTAAGCAGTTCATTGTGCAGACAGATGCCTCTGAACATGGGATAGGGGCAGTTTTGTCCCAAACAAATGATGATGGCCTTGACCAGCCTGTTGCTTTCATTAGCAGGAGGTTACTCCCCAGGGAGCAGCGTTGGAGTGCCATTGAGAGGGAGGCCTTTGCTGTGGTTTGGTCCCTGAAGAAGCTGAGACCATACCTCTTTGGGACTCACTTCCTAGTTCAAACTGACCACAGACCTCTCAAATGGCTGATGCAAATGAAAGGTGAAAATCCTAAACTGTTGAGGTGGTCCATCTCCCTACAGGGAATGGACTTTATAGTGGAACACAGACCTGGGACTGCCCATGCCAATGCAGATGGCCTTTCCAGGTTCTTCCACTTAGAAAATGAAGACTCTCTTGGGAAAGGTTAGTCTCATCCTCTTTCGTTTGGGGGGGGGTTGTGTAAGGAAATGCCTCCTTGGCATGGTTGCCCCCTGACTTTTTGCCTTTGCTGATGCTATGTTTACAATTGAAAGTGTGCTGAGGCCTGCTAACCAGGCCCCAGCACCAGTGTTCTTTCCCTAACCTGTACTTTTGTATCCACAATTGGCAGACCCTGGCATCCAGATAAGTCCCTTGTAACTGGTACTTCTAGTACCAAGGGCCCTGATGCCAAGGAAGGTCTCTAAGGGCTGCAGCATGTCTTATGCCACCCTGGAGACCTCTCACTCAGCACAGACACACTGCTTGCCAGCTTGTGTGTGCTAGTGAGGACAAAACGAGTAAGTCGACATGGCACTCCCCTCAGGGTGCCATGCCAGCCTCTCACTGCCTATGCAGTATAGGTAAGCCACCCCTCTAGCAGGCCTTACAGCCCTAAGGCAGGGTGCACTATACCATAGGTGAGGGTACCAGTGCATGAGCATGGTACCCCTACAGTGTCTAAACAAAACCTTAGACATTGTAAGTGCAGGGTAGCCATAAGAGTATATGGTCTGGGAGTCTGTCAAACACGAACTCCACAGCACCATAATGGCTACACTGAAAACTGGGAAGTTTGGTATCAAACTTCTCAGCACAATAAATGCACACTGATGCCAGTGTACATTTTATTGTAAAATACACCCCTGAGGGCACCTTAGAGGTGCCCCCTGAAACTTAACCGACTATCTGTGTAGGCTGACTAGTTTTAGCAGCCTGCCACAAACCGAGACATGTTGCTGGCCCCATGGGGAGAGTGCCTTTGTCACTCTGAGGCCAGTAACAAAGCCTGCACTGGGTGGAGATGCTAACACCTCCCCCCGGCAGGAATTGTCACACCTGGCGGTGAGCCTCAAAGGCTCACCTCCTTTGTGCCAACCCAGCAGGACACTCCAGCTAGTGGAGTTGCCCGCCCCCTCCGGCCAGGCCCCACTTTTGGCGGCAAGGCCGGAGAAAATAATGAGAAAAACAAGGAGGAGTCACTGGCCAGTCAGGACAGCCCCTAAGGTGTCCTGAGCTGAGGTGACTCTGACTTTTAGAGATCCTCCATCTTGCAGATGGAGGATTCCCCCAATAGGGTTAGGATTGTGACCCCCTCCCCTTGGGAGGAGGCACAAAGAGGGTGTACCCACCCTCAGGGCTAGTAGCCATTGGCTACTAACCCCCCAGACCTAAACACGCCCTTAAATTTAGTATTTAAGGGCTACCCTGAACCCTAGAAAATTAGATTCCTGCAACAAGAAGAAGGACTGCCCAGCTGAAAACCCCTGCAGCGGAAGACCAGAAGACGACAACTGCCTTGGCTCCAGAAACTCACCGGCCTGTCTCCTGCCTTCCAAAGATCCTGCTCCAGCGACGCCTTCCGAAGGGACCAGCGACCTCGACATCCTCTGAGGACTGCCCCTGCTTCGAAAAGACAAGAAACTCCCGAGGACAGCGGACCTGCTCCAAGAAAAGCTGCAACTTTGTTTCCAGCAACTTTAAAGATCCCTGCAAGCTCCCCGCAAGAAGCGTGAGACTTGCAACACTGCACCCGGCGACCCCGACTCGACTGGTGGCGATCCAACACCTCAGGAGGGACCCCAGGACTACTCTGATACTGTGAGTACCAAAACCTGTCCCCCCTGAGCCCCCACAGCGCCGCCTGCAGAGGGAATCCCGAGGCTTCCCCTGACCGCGACTCCTTTGAACCTAAAGTCCCGACACCTGGGAGAGACCCTGCACCCGCAGCCCCCAGGACCTGAAGGACCGGACTTTCACTGGAGAAGTGACCCCCAGGAGTCCCTCTCCCTTGCCCAAGTGGAGGTTTCCCCGAGGAATCCCCCCCTTGCCTGCCTGCAGCGCTGAAGAGATCCCGAGATCTCTCATAGACTAACATTGCAAACCCGACGCTTGTTTCTACACTGCACCCGGCCGCCCCCGCGCCGCTGAGGGTGAAATTTCTGTGTGGACTTGTGTCCCCCCCGGTGCCCTACAAAACCCCCCTGGTCTGCCCTCCGAAGACGCGGGTACTTACCTGCAAGCAGACCGGAACCGGGGCACCCCCTTCTCTCCATTCTAGCCTATGTGTTTTTGGCACCACTTTGGACTCTGCACCTGACCGGCCCTGAGCTGCTGGTGTGGTGACTTTGGGGTTGCTCTGAACCCCCAACGGTGGGCTACCTTGGACCAAGAACTGAGCCCTGTAAGTGTCTTACTTACCTGGTTAATCTAACAAATACTTACCTCCCCTAGGAACTGTGAAAATTGCACTGTGTCCACTTTTAAAACAGCTATTTGTCAATAACTTGAAAAGTATACATGCAATTTTGATGATTTGAAGTTCCTAAAGTACTTACCTGCAATACCTTTCGAATGAGATATTACATGTAGAATTTGAACCTGTGGTTCTTAAAATAAACTAAGAAAAGATATTTTTCTATATAAAAACCTATTGGCTGGATTTGTCTCTGAGTGTGTGTACCTCATTTATTGTCTTGTGTATGTACAACAAATGCTTAACACTACTCCTTGGATAAGCCTACTGCTCGACCACACTACCACAAAATAGAGCATTAGTATTATCTCTTTTTACCACTATTTTACCTCTAAGGGGAACCCTTGGACTCTGTGCATGCTATTCCTTACTTTGAAATAGCACATACAGAGCCAACTTCCTACAACGGGTCTAGCGAAGCTTACCAGAGCCCACTAGACACCAGGGATGAGGCGCAGGAGGATGCCTGCGGGTGGAGGAGGGCCTCGAACATGCTAGCAGCAGCGTGGGCGGGGGTCAGGGGCACGAGACAGCAAGGTGGTGCTGCGGACGTGGGGGGCGAGCTCTAGACCTAAAACAGGTCAGAGGTCGCTCACTCGCGACACGCAGCGCCAGCCATTAAGAAGGGAGGGGGGAGGGAGGAGCAGCTGGGAGGCGGGAGGCGGAAGGGAGCGGCACATGGGGGCGCGAGGGGGGCGGGCCGCAGGGAGGCAGCGGCAGGGAGAGAACGGCAAGGGGGAGCGCACAAGGGGTGAAAACCAGGAAAAACAAGGCACAAAAGTAAGGCACGAATTAAAAACAGTCACAAAATACAATAATGCCACAAAATACAATCGGCGTACAGCAGTCAGAAGGGGCACAAATGGGGGCAAGAGCGCAAGGAGGCAAGGCGCTGAAAAAGTGGAAAAACACTTAGAGTAACGGCGAAAAGCGGCACACGGGTCTAGCAAAGCTTACCAGAGCCCACTAGACACCAGGGATGAGGCGCAGGAGGATGCCTGCGGGTGGAGGAGGGCCTCGAACACGCTAGCAGCAGCGGGGGTGGGGGTCAGGGGCACGAGACAGCAAGGTGGTGCTGCGGACGTGGGGGGCGAGCTCTAGACCACTGGTGGTAAGGATGCACAAAATACCATGGATGGTGTTAGGTGGACCGCTGGGTCGAAAGTGCTCTACCTTCAGCCAGACGGTCCTCCCACCCTGGCGGTACAGGTGGTGAACTGGATGCAATACATCCAGTTCACTACAGATGGAGCGTGATTAAAATCTAGTAATTAACATGAGAAGCTTGTAATACAATGCTTAGTGAAATCGCATAGAAAATGTAAACGTTGACGCATGTGTATGAAATATGCCCACGGGGAGGGACCACCATTGTATTCGATGATTAATGAAATTGACTAATAATGAAATATTAATGTACTAATGTATGATTTGTATTAGTATTAATAGTTATATGTTAAGGTTTTGCTAATTAATCACTAGGCCTTAGTTAGCATGAGTCGGGCCTAGCTGCCCAGTTTCATATTAAGTATGTTTTTCTAATGTGCAATGTGCTGACTTGCTGAAGGACATGAAGCTGTACTTTTCCAGAAGTTAGAGATGTGTGTAACCGTAGTAAATCTTCTCATGAGAACCCGACTTGCTCAAGGAGACATTCTTGTCGAGCGCAACAGTGTAATTCGCAACAGGTACAATGTCATTTAGACTAGGGAAGACAATGGGACTACTGACTTGAGTAACAAATGTCACTTATTCCTCACCTGACATTCTACCCGTTGGAGGCGTCAAACCCAGGAACCAATAAACTACGTGAAAACTGTTATGGGGTGACAATCGTAATGAGGTGACTGATGGACTATTGGATGGAGATAATGATGCACCAAAACTTGACCTATTGGAAATTAGAGACTTGTTCGACAATTTTAATATAACCGTATGACCCGAGGAGAAATCGGGCATTCTATGCCATTCCTTTGCCTTAGCCATTACGTGCCTTTTGCTATTACCCAGCCACTTTGTTACTCTGCTTCAAGACTTTGCTGTTTGACTCTTCAAACCATCCTCACCCTTGCCTAGCCGGTTCTTTACTCTTCCTCCTTATGAGGGAGGTATTCCTTATTCCCCCGTCTTGCTGAACTTTGCGGTGTTTGCTGGCTGATGGCGAATCAACTGATGTCCTGAGGACGAAGACTGAATCTGTATGCTGACTATATGATGATGAAATTGTAATTGTCTGTTTGCCTTTTCTTTCTAGGTACCAACTGCTTCCTTTTGATAGAGACCATAGTTAGATGTTTTCTAAATTTGTGTTGCTAAATTATTTTGCATGAAGCCCAACATGCTAATGCTGATTCGAGGTTAGTTAAGGAGTTCAATAAACGGACGTATATAGACAAATGACTGAATCCATGCTTGGTTGAATAATGCGCTAATGATACTCTGCTAAAGTTAATTCATGTTGACGTCGTGCTATGTTCTAATGTTCATGATTTTTGCTTTGCAGAAATCTTATTCGAGCTGCCATATTATGACATTGTTGATGTGTTTTCTGCTTTTGAGACTAATAAACTTGCTAGTAGAATTGTAATCAATAGGGAATAAATATCATAAATCGTACTAAATTCTGTGTGGTTATTCATGACTGAAAGGTCAGGATGTGTTTTAATTTTATTGATGCTATTGATTAATTCGATTGTTTTGCTATTGTGAATATTGATGAGGTTATTGATTTATTGATTGACATGTTGACTGGTTATCTCCTCTTAAGGAGACTTCAATCAGGGACAAAAGATTAATCGGCCTAAAACGAGTCCCAGAGTGAATAAATTATCTAGACTGGGACGCGTTAGCACTACCATTGTCAAAATATGGTGGTCCTGCACCACCACGCTGTCGGCAGTCTGGCTGCCACCGCCGGCATGGAGGTGGAGGACCACCAAGGTCATAATGACCCCCATATTGTGTAATATGACTTTATATATTGTGACACATTCAGTAGTTGAGAGTCATTGTGAAATTTGGCATCAAACATTACAGCATAGTTGGGAATAGAGAGACATGGTGCACTTTATAGACTTGCAACCAGAGACATTTTGGCAAGCTAGGAAATATCTGCTGTAATTAGAGTCTGTAAGAGTCTCAAGGCACAAGAGACAGTGTGAAAGAGAGCTAGAAAATAGTCAATACCTGCTGTAACCTATGAGAAAGTTATCTTGGAGATAGTCTCACAAGGTAAGAGTCCTAGTCCTAGCATCAAGCTAGAGCTCAGGAACAAAACACTTACTAGAGAACAGTTCATCAAGGATTGGGAAACTCCACCTGAGTGAGAAACAAATAGTTATGGAGTTATGAAAAGATGTAATAGAAAAGTATAATCAGACCCACTGAAATTATATGTTTCTCTTGCTATTGTACTTTCCACATAATTACCCATTTACCGATCTTGCCATTTAATCCATCATCTGCTGCATAGTTTTGTTTTTGAATATGTCTATTATTTTATACATAGTAACATGTACATTAACAAACACTACATAACATAGCCCCTAATCACCACAGTCACCCCAAAATCCAGACACAGTGCAATTGCAAAATCAATGTTCGCTTTATAATTGCCTGCTGTTCGTTACCTCACCACCCCCGTGTCAATGTCACCCTTGCATATGAACTATTCGAGCTCTCAACCCCCACCCTCCCTGTTTGTATCAGCTGCATGTGTGTCCAACACTTCCACAAACTCAAGTGGTCCCCTCATCCCAGCCACCCCTCCTATTGAATTACCTCTGGGACACTCATCCTTTATACTCTTCACTTCTCATATGTTTGCAGTGCTCCATACCAGTTTCCCAGTCTTGATGCCTGGGGATCTCCCTGAGCCCCATGTTCGAGCAATATCTGATTTCACCACCATGCAGCCCTGATTCATCAGACGCTTCTGCTGGCAGAAGTGATTTGTTGGTCCCTATATGCCCAACAAAGTCAGACAAGGTTGTAGCTCCAGGGGTAGGCCTGATGCCTCCTCCAGGAAGCCTCACACTGCCTCCCAATGGTCTTGTATGTGGGAACAGCTCCAAAATGCATGGAAAAGTGTGCCTTCCAACCCATATCCTCTGATGCAGTTTGCATCTGTCTATCCCATAGAGTAGTGTCCGTGTGTATTAGGCCCGGTATACGATTTTAAGTGGGATCAGGCAAAATCTTGCCTGAATGGCCACCGCAATAGGAAACTCCAAGGTCTACCACCATTCTTCCTCATCTATGTATCCCAGGTCCTTTTTCCATCTGTCCAACAGTCTCAACAGAGGGGATGCATGTATCTCACTATAGTACTGCATGTCAAAGAGATCAGTTTCTTATCCACCCACCCATTTAGCAGCCTCCCTTCCAGTGGGGAGTCATCTTGTGTCTTATCCTGTGACACAAGTTCCCTGAGGGCATGACTCAATTGACCGTATTGCAGCCACTGGTCTCTGGCATCTGATATTCTGTCCTCAAGTAGACAAAGAGAACCATTTCAAATGCATCCCACACATCCACCTGTGCTGAGAGACTGATATATTCCTAACCCTAACCCTGAAAGCCCTGCAAGGCCACCAGTGGGCACAGTCTGGTGATCTCCCACAATGGCGTCCTCTGGGTCAGCCAACCTCCCCATCCCATAGCATGGGAAATAGCATCAGCAAAAGTGAGCACCCCAGCTGCGTGCTCCTTCACACTCTAAACTCCCTAGAGATGTGGCCATTGATCCTCACTCCAGCCTTCGGACTATCATGAAGTAGTTTGACCTATCTAATGTATTTGGGACCAAACCCTATCTTAGCCAGTACCTCAAGGAGGTATTTCCATTCCACTAAGTCAAAGGCTTTATTTGCGTCTGGCGAGGTGGTCACCTGTCCCGCAAGCAAAGCCACACACCAGGAGCTGTGGAGTCTCCTCATGTTCAGCGCAGTCGAGCAACCCGGCTTTAACCCATTTTGGTCTGGGTGTACCAGCTCAAGCACCACTGCCTAGACTTTGGTGGTCAGGAGTTTGGCCAGGATCTTAACATGATGTTAAACAGTGAAACTGGCCGGTATCATTTGCACCTCTCTCTGGGTTTTCCAACCTTTGGTGTAAGACAACCATCGCCAATCGCATTTCTTCTGGTAACTCCCTATCTGAAAAGCATTCTCTAAGGCTGCATGAAGAGGGGCTGCCATCCATTTAATAAACTATGGAACAGTTTGACTGGCAACCTATTTGGGCCCAGGGCCATATCCAACTGCATCTGTCCCATGGCTGAGGATACCTCCTCCACCAAGATATCTGTCTCCAGTTCCCTCATTTGATATATACCCAAACGTCTAATGGGGCAGTCTATAAAAGCCAATACCTCCTGTTCTGAAGCACACAAATGCATATTATAAAAGGTCTCTAAGTGTCTGTAAAAACTCATCTGCTATCTCCGGACTATCTTTCACAATGTTCCCAGAGATTACTCTGAGCTCGTTAATTGACATACTTTCTTTTTCTTTGCTCCAAATCTATGCCAACAATTTACCTGCTTTGTGACCTGCTTCATAGATCTGTTTCTGTTTTACTAGGTAGGCCGTGTTGACCTCATGTTTAGAAACTGACTGGCAGTCAGCTCTTTTGTGGTCCATCACTTTTTTTCTGGTGGGTGTAGGGAGAAAATGTATGCCTGCTCTAGTTGTGTCAGATACTCCTCTAATGTGGCCAACCTACAATGTCAATCCCTCATGTCCCCATTTCCCCTGCAATGATGACTCCTCTAATTATGGCCTTGTACGCATCCCATAGAGTAGGGCTCTGCTCCATGTTTCTGGTTTCCTCAAAGTAAAGCTTAGAGGCTTTACCTAGGCATTTTACCGCTAGCTCATTTGATAGGCATCACCTCTCCATCTTCCACATCCCTCGTGGTGGCTGCACAGTTGTGGATAATCTCACTGGGAGGGGCAAGTGGTCACTGATCCCTCGGGCTAGATAATCTGATGTGTCAAGCCTAGTCAGAGAGTAACTTGTCGCACAGCGCCAGTGCATGCAAAAAGCCCTCCAACTTCCATCTAGTCACCCCCCTCCACTCTTGAACTCATCCTATCTAGCTGCATGTCTAGTGCAAGGTTAAAGTCTCCACCTACTACTGTTAGTGCAGGGGAGCCCCTGCCAGTATGCCACCCACATTCTGGAGTGCTCTTCTCTGGAGCCTGGAGACACAGAACCATTGATCAGTAGTATTGGTTCGCCCTCATGGTCTCACTGGATCGCCAGATAGCATCCTGGTGTACCCATCAATGTATGCAGAGAGTGAAATGGGAATGTCTTTCTGAGAAGAATCAGTAACACCCTTAAACCAGAGGTGTATTGTGCATAGCCTGACAGATTGTACAGTTTGTACTTGCCCCTCCCCATGCTGCAGTGTTGTCTGTCAATGAGGTGTGTCTCCTGCAGGTACACTATGTCACGTTTGTGTCTGCTAAGGGCCCTGAGGATCAATCTTTTCTTTACATTATTGCCTGATCCATTAACGTTCCAGGTCAACAACGTCAATACTCGGGTTGGTGTCATGGAGCTACTGGAACAAACTGTCCGAGGCTCCCCCAGAGCTGTGATGTGTCAAGGAGTTGCAAACAACTATAACTACCCCCTCCGTAACTTACTGTGTTGTAATTTCAAAACTAACCACCTCCCCAACTCACTGTACTTTTGATTCCCGAATCATAAGAACATAAAACCATCTCATACTTCTGTTGCTGGGATGCAGCCTGAGGCCACCTGTGCATGGCCGTCCATGTGTCTACACAATACCTCATGCACTCTCTGTCTAGGAAATAGGCTTCACTGCCCACCGGGACCTCGCTGCCCCAGATCATGTCTCTTTTCTTACCAGTCCTCGTGCCAATTGGACATGTCCTACCCCAAATGTTCAGACATCGTGGGCCTAATGGTGGGCAGCTGATCTTCTTCTGTTATGTGTTCTGTCTTTGTAAGTTTGGAGTTGCTGCCGTCCTCCTCGGAGACAATGGATCTCCATCGGTTTCTACCAAAGATGTTGCTGCTTTGCTTGAGCTCCGTAACTATTTTCTCCTGCACTGCTCTCATCTGTTCTTTGGTTGTGGAGGTTGTGGTGTTCTTCTTGTTGTTCCTGCACATTGATGGCACCACCTTCCAACCATCATCCTTCCTCATGCCAGGTGGCAGGCTCGACAAGCGGCCCTGGTTTCGAGCCATGACCAGGTCTCCTTTGCCTGAGACAAAAAGTGAGTCTTTCCTCCTTGCACTACTTGGAGCTTTACTGGGTGGAGGAGCACATACTTGATGTCAGCTGGCGCACCGCCCTCCTGACTGGCGTATATGTCCCTTTTTGTCTTTGATCTAGATTCGTGTAGTTCGGGTACAGATTCACCTCTTGTCCATCGATTATCAAGGGACTTGTTTCCTTGCTACTTGAAGGATGACATTCCTGTCTCTGAAGTTCATCAGCCACGCTACGATCTGGTGCGGGTTCTCCCAGTGCAGTGGTGGAAATGCTGGGATCCTATGTGCTTGTTCTGCTGAGAAGAATCAGGAGAGATTGCCATGTAACACTGTCTTTTTAAGCCATTCCTCCATAAGCAGTTCCTTGTTTGGCCCCTTCAATTTTTCCAGTACCCTGACCAGCCTGACACTGTGGTGACAGAACCTGCCCTCCTTATCTTCTATTCAACAGTTGCTTCACTTCCCCCTCCATAGCAGAGTATTTCTGAGTAAGATATTTTACCTGTGGTAGTGTAGCCAATCATTCATATCACTAGCCACCAGGGCTGATCTATCTGCTGGGTCGCCGATGCCCTGCTCGGGTCTCTGCCATAAATACTCCCAGACTCATAGATTCTGGGACCATGACTCACTGGCTCCCAGTCACATCGCCCCCCTGCGAAGGGCCGCAGCTGCTTCCTCACTACTCCACTCGCCCATGGACGCTGGGCTAATGTAAGCAGGTGCCAACTTGGCTGCTCAATCTTCTCTGCCATGCCAGCTATAGTTGACAACTAGGTGGCTGAGGGCGCCTCAGTGGCACTGGAGTGGGGTCCCTCTATTACAGGTGCTGCAGGCTCGTTTGATCAGGATTAACAGCTCAGGGGCCTCCTGTGGACACCGGAGCTCTGACTCACACATCCTACAACATGGGCAATCAGGCGGCCATGCCCCCATCTGATACATAATTGACAGAGTTCAACAATAATGTGATTCTAGCTTGAAGGGCTCAAACCTTACTAGGAAATGTAATTATAGTTGTAATTGTATTTGTATTCCTATAGCGCTTACTACCCCCGACAAGGTGTTGAATCGCTTTTCGGCGAGTAACACGCTACTCCGGAGCCCAAGAGGAATTAATGGTGGATTGGTATAGGGAAATATGAGTACAGTATTATTATGAGTTAATTTGAGCAGAGGATATGTGAGTGTGTTAGTTGTATGGACTAGAGTAATGTAGGGATAGAGGAGGGAAGAATCAAGAAGTGTTAATTGGGAGTTTATAGTAATAGGATGAGGCTTGGGATGAGTGAGGAAGATGGAGGAGGGAAGAGTCTGTGGAAAGAGTTAGGGGGATCATAACAGCAGGAGGGGTTTTAGTCATAGGTGAGATAAATGAAGGAGAATTTAGTAGGGTTGTGTAGTGGGTTCTTTTTACCATAAAGATGGATGACGCTTTTAAACAGAAAAAAATAATTTGTTTGACTTCTTTATTTAAGTGTGTCTTCTTATTTTTCTATGTTTACTTTTTCTATGTTTTTTGTTTCTGCTATTCCTGGGTCTTTCTTTGTCTTTCCGGATTCTCTTCCTTACTTCTTTTCTTTTTCTTATTTCTCAGGTACGGTTTCGGTTTCCCAGAGCAGAGTGGCATTGACGGTGTTTTCCCCAGAGAGAAGAAAATAAAGGCAAGGGTCTTGTCATTCAGACCTTCTTCTTTTTGGGATGGGGGTGAGGGATGTTTACACCACCAGAAAACCCAATAGATGTGTCTCTGTAGATAGGTTTTAGCAGGTATTTTATTTAAGGGTTTTGAAAAGAGAAAACAAGCCTTTTTGAAGATTTCCAGCTAGGGTTAATAGGTTTTATTTAAACTGTTAACCCCATATTAGGGCTTGAATTCCTTTCCCCTTAGCAGCGGTGTGGGAAGGAAAAGGGGTAAAATAAAAATTATGGATACACACCCAGTGTCACCGAGAAGGAAATAAAAGAAAAGAAAAGAGAAAAAAAATAAACAAAGACTGAGCAGTGTAAATGGTAAGGAGCTGAAAAGCACCGAAGGGTTGAGCATACAGGCACGTACCTGCAAAAGCCACGTCCCTCCAGAGACATGGCTGGCACTGTGGCGTATGAACTGCTCCTGCAGCGGTTCTTCTTCAGAAATCGTCGTGGCTGTCATTTTTTTGGTTTCCCCCTCCTCCGCTCCACTTTCCATTTCCTGCTCCGATGTCCCTGTTGGGCCTTGGCTCCTCGGCGTCTCGTTTTCCTCCTCCTTTCTTCTGCGTTCGGCTGCACACTCTGGCATTGGACACGTTGGATTAAGCGTTTAATCTGACATCCGGGTCGATGTCAGATGACGCGTCGTCCAACGACAGGAACGTGCCCCCGGGGAACTGTTTATCATGTCCCGGGGGTTCCGTTTGCAACGCAACCAATGCCGCTCCGTTACAGGTTGTTTGGGAGATCACGATAGTAAACTGAGGTTTGGGATGAGCTAAATGTGGTTAGGCAGGGTTATTTTGGAGAAGAAAGTAGTAGAACGGGTTTGGGGTGAGTAGAGTGGGGATGGAGGATAGATTGATAGAGACATAGGGTGATGGGAAGGCAGAGTAAAGCTTACAAGAGTGTAAATTTATATATATATATATTTTTTTTTATTTATTTATATATATATATATATATATATATATATACATATATATACACATATATATGTAATTTACTATTATTATTTATTTTTGTATTTATAATTATTACTATTTTTTAAATATAATTATTTATAATTTGAATTGTTTTATAGATTTGATTGTATTTATTTTTCTTTATTTTTTCTTTAGTACAGTAAGAGTAGAGTAATAAATAAATAGATATGTAAATACATAGTAAGGGAATATATGTGTAAGGAATATAATAATTGGTAAACAATATGTGAAGAAAAGTAGTATTGTATAAAAACAGACTTTCAAGATTTTAATATTCAAAGTTAGTTAATAAGTGTACTTTTCTAACATTCATTTATCTTAATTTATCTTTCCGCAGTTTTGAATAGAGAAATGCTTATGATAATAAAAACTTTGTGATATAAAAATGAAAGCAGGGATTTATAAGTATCTAATATGACAACTTATCTAGTAGCTATGCAATGACCTATGATCATGTTAAGCATTGAATAATATACACATATATATGAATATAGACAAAAATATTTACATACACACATGTACACACACAAACACACATATGTATATATATATTTAACCGTGAGTAAATATACATTTGTTAAACCTGCTTAAAGAGTATGTGTATAATTTATTATTAAGAAATAGTTACAATACATATTTCTTAAAGAACTATTCATATCTAGAATATTCACCTAACCAGATTATAAATATTTATAAATATTTATCAACACAGTTATTTGCCGTCCATTGCTGTTTGAATATTGTGGTTATGAAAAAAAGAGTCAACTCCTGAGTAGTCTTCTGAAGGCAAGATAGTAATCTGTGGATCTCATATTTGGGGGTAATGAATTCCATAGTTTTTCTGCTTGAACGGAGAAGGATTTACCACCTATTGTCTTTTTCTTGTATGTAGTGTTCTAAGGCAGGGTGCCAATCTGGAGCAGAGGTTTTTTTGTTAAATGTATTTGGTTATTTTGTTTCTAATGAAAAGTGGTCCTGTTCCATGTATAGCTTTGTGGAGGATACAAAGCAGCTTGAAGGGGAATCTTCTGGCAAATAGCAGAATCTTTGCAAAAGTTAACTAATAATATTTTATTTGCTTATTGATCCACATCTAGATGGCTGTTCACTATATACCGTTTGATCTTTATTATCAAATATAAATACTTATGACTTTGAATAGTTGTAGTAAAAAGATACCCGTTATGGACATCAGCACTTATTAATGGAAGGCACTTTTTGATATATCAGCTTGAGTTCACCTGCATATTTAACAGCAGGATAAATATTACTACTGAAGAGATCCTCATTATCAGTATGGCAGAGGGCTATCTATGGGGAGGTAACACTCTGCCAAACGAACTGTATTTGGGAGTTAATCTTTGTACTATTGAGTTGGAACCTTTGCCCAGATAGTATTAGTATGTTGTAACAGAGAAATAGAGAAATGATAATACCAAAACGGATGCTGTACTGTTCAGCATAACTTGACCAGTATGAATTGCAACTAAGTGGGTCACCCCATTTACATCCCCTCCAATCTTTGTAAACACATTGTATGATTTAGATGGATTTTACCAAAACAAATAACCAAATAATAGGTATAATGCATATTACAAAAACCATTTTAAAATCACCAACCATGTGATTTTGCAGATAGCAGGGCTTCCAAGCACAATGTTACTTTTGTACATTGGTCCCAAGGAGTACAAACAAGCACAAGGTACACAACAGATGCATATTTAGTGCTGTGCAATCCCTATTGAGCAGGGGTGGCACATGCATCTCTGGCCCCTTATGTAGTACCAAAGTGATAGGCTCACTACATTCCAGAGGTGTGCTGAAGTTTGAAATAAAAGGTTTATCAAAGTTGTTTACTTCTCAGGTGTCTGTGCTTGCCGCAATGATCAATGTACTTATTTTACTAGAAATGTATGTAAAGAGAACACATTACCTATCAGTTTAATCAGAGAACTGGAACATTAAAAGGAGCAAGGGCAAATAAATGACATAGCTGCCAAATTGTCAGCTTGCTTATGTGTGACACTTCTGTGTTTTCTGTGTGCTTATGTGTAACGTTTCTGTGACAAATGTGTGCTATTTTGAGTGGCACTTTATCACAGCCAAAAAAATAGCAGTTATGTCTGCGCTGTAGGAGGCTGGTCTGGCTTTTATTGGGTACCAAAGGTACTTACACCTTGTGCCAGGTCCAGTTATCCCTTATTAGTAGAATAGAGGTGTTTCTAGCAGCTTAGGCTGATAGAAGTTAGCTATGGCAAAGCAGCTTAGGCTGAACTAAGAGACATACAAAGCTCCTACTATACCACTTACATCATATGCACAATATCATAAGAAAACACAATACACAGAGTTACTCAAAATAAAGGTACTTCATTTTTATGAAAATATGCCACAAGTATCTCAGTGAGTACCCTCAGTAAGAAGGTAAGTAATATACACAAGTTATATGTACACAAACCAAAATTAGGTAAGTGAGAGTCAGAAAAGTAATGCAAACAGTGTAGAATTACAATAGGTTGCAATTGGCAAGCATAGTTATAGGGGCAACACAAACCATATACTCCAAAAGTGGAATGCGAATCACAATTGGACCCCAGACCTATGGGAGCTTGTAGAGGGTCGCTGGGACTGTAAGAAAACAGTCAGGGTGTCCAAGATACCCCACCCCAAGACCCAGTAAAGTAGGAGTAAAGTGCACCTACTACCCCAAAAGAGCACAATAGTTGTGATAGGGGGATTCTGCAAGAACAACAAACACCAGCAGTGCACTGACAACGGATTTCCGGACCTGAGGACCTGCAAGGCAGGGGGACCAAGTCCAATACTCGCGACAGTGTCCAGGGGGGGCAGGAGCCCATGAAACCCCTGATGAAGGTGCAAGGAAGCTGCCTCGGATGGAGGAAGCTTGGAATTCTACAAGGAAGAAGAGGACTAGGAACTTCTCCTTTGGAAGACATATGTCCCATGTCGCGATGAAGCTTGCAGAGGTGTTCCCACACAGAAAGACGGCAAACAGGCCTTGGCCTTGCTAGCTGCAAGGGGTCGCGGTAGAGGTTTTTGGGTGCTGCTGAGGACCAGGAAGGACAAGGATGTTGCCTTTTGGAGGAGGAGGCAGAGCGGGCGCTCAGCAACTCAGAGAGGCCTCACAGAAGCAGGCAGCACCCGCAGAAGTACCCCAACAGGCACTTAGAAGAATAGTGAACCGGAGTCCACGCGAAGTTACAAAAGAGGGTCCCACGACGTCAGAGGCCAACTCAGAGGGTTGTGCACTGCAGTACGGAATGCTGGGGACCCAGGCTAGGCTTTGCATGAAGGAAATCCTGGAAGAGTTCACAGGAGCCGGAGCAGCTGCAAATCACGCAGTACACAGCTTTGCAGTCTAGCGTGGGGAGGCAAGGACTTACCTCCACCAAACTTGGACTGAAGAGTCACTGGACTGTGGGAGTCACTTGGACAGAGTTGCTGTGTTCCAGTGACCACGCTCGTCAGGATGAGAGGGGACCCAGAGGACCAGTGATGCAGTCTTTTGGTGCGTGCGTTAGCAGGGGGAAGATTCCATCGACCCACAGGAGATTTCTTTGGAGCTTCTGGTGCAGGGTGAAGGCAGGCTACCCCAGAGCATGCACCACCTGGAAATAGTCGAGAAAGCCGGCAGGATTAGGTGCTACAATGTTGCTGGTAGTCATCTTGCTACTTTGTTGCGGTTTTGCAGGCGTCGTGGAGCAGTCATCGGTTGCTCCTTGGTAGAAGGCGAAGCGGGAGATGCAGAGGAACTCTGGTGAGCTCTTGCATTCGTTATCTGAAGAATTCCCCAAAGCAGAGACCCTAAATAGCCAGAAAAGGATGTTTGGCTACCAAGTTAGGAGGATTGGCTACCAAGAGAGATAAGAGTCTATCAGAAGGAGCCTCTGACGTCACCTGCTGGCCCTGGCCACTCAGAGCAGTCCAGTGTGTCCCCAACACCTCTGTTTCCAAGATGGCTGAGGTCTGGGACACACTGGAGGAGCTCTTGGCACCTCCCCTGGGAGGTACTGGTCAGGGGAGTGGTCACTCCCCTTTCCTTTGTCCAGTTTCGCGCCAGAGCAGGGCTAGGGGATCCCTGAACCGGTGTGGACTGGCTTATGCAGAGATGGGCACCATCTGTGCCCATCAAAGCATTTCCAGAGGCTGGGGGAGGCTACTCATTCCCAGCCCTTCACACCTATTTCCAGGAAATCCTTTGTTCTGCCTTCCTGGGCCAGGGCTTCCTGGACCCCCAGGAGGGCAGAAACCTGTCTGAGAGGTTGGCAGCAGCAGCAGCTGCAGTGGAGACCCCGGAAAGGCAGTTTGGCAGTACCCGGGTTCTGTGCTAGAGACCCGGGGGATTATGGAATTGTCTCCCCAATACCAGAATGGTATTGGGGTGACAATTCCATGATCTTAGACATGTTACATGGCCATGTTCGGAGTTAACGTTGTGATGCTATACATAGGTAGTGACCTATGTATAGTACACACGTGTAATGGTGTCCCCGCACACAAAGTCCGGGGAATTTGCCCTGAACGATGTGGGGGAACCTTGGCTAGTGCCAGAGTGCCCACACACTAAGTAACTTTGCACCCAACCTTCACCAGGTGAAGGTTAGACATATAGGTGACTTATAACTTACTTATGTGCAGTGGTAAATGGCTGTGAAATAACGCAGACGTTATTTCACGCAGGCTGCAGTGGCAGGCCTGTGTAAGAATTGTCAGAGCTCCCTATTGGTGGCAAAAGAAATGCTGCAGCCCATAGGGATCTCCTGGAACCCCAATACCCTGGGTACCTTAGTACCATATACAAAGGAATTATATGGGTGTACCAGTATGCCAATGTGAATTGGTAAATTTAATCACTAGCCTGTAGTGACAAATTTGGAAAGCAGAGAGAGCATAACCACTGAGGTTCTGGTTAGCAGAGCCTCAGTGAGACATTTAGGGGCATATTTATACTCCGTTTGCGCCGAATTTGCGTCGTTTTTTTCGACGCAAATTCGACGCAAAACTAACTCCATATTTATACTTTGGCGTTAGACGCATCTAGCGCCAAAGTTCATGGAGTTAGCGTAATTTTTTTGTGTGAACACCTTCCTTGCGTTAATGATATGCAAGGTAGGCGTTCCCGTCTTAAAAAATGACTGCGATGCATATGCGTCGTATTTATACTCCCGGGCAAAAATGACGCCCGGGAGTGGGCGGGACTAAAAAACCTGCATTTGCGCCGGATTTTAGCGCCTGGGTCAGGGCAGGCGTTAAGGGACCTGTGGGCTCAGAATGAGCCCAGAGGTGCCCTCCCAAGCCCCCAGGGACACCCCCTGCCACCCTTGCCCACCCCAGGAGGACACCTAGGATGGAGGGACCCATCCCAGGGAAGAAAAGGTAAGTTGTGGTAAGTATTTTTTTTTTTTTTTTATGTGGCATAGGGGGGGCCTGATTTGTGCCCCCCTACATGCCACTATGCCCAATGACCATGCCCAGGGGACAGAAGTCCCCTGGGCATGGCCATTGGGCAAGGGGGCATGACTCCTGTCTTTGTCATGTTAATGGCGTCTGGGCGCCAAAAAAAAATGGCGCAAATCGGGTTAAGACGATTTTTTTGCCTCAGCCTGACTTGCCCCATTTTTGGACGCCCAAACGCCATTTTGCCCTACGCCGGCACTGCCTGGTGTACGTGGTTTTTTTTCACGCACACCAGGCAGCGCCGGTCGGCTAACGCCATTCAATAAATACGGCGCCCGCATGGCGCTTCAGAATGGCGTTAGCCGGCGCTAATTTTTTTGGCGCAAAACTGCGTTAGCGCAGTTTTGCGTCAAAAAGTATAAATATGGCCCTGAGTCACCACACAGGGAACACATATAGGGCACATACTATGAGCACTGGGGCCCTGCCTGGCAGGGTCCCAGTGACACAAGGACTAAAACAACATACTTACAGTGAAATATGGGGGTAACCTGCCAGGCAAGATGGTACTTTCCTACATGCGCAAATAAGTATTTTTTGTGAAATTAACCCCTTTTCTGCAAGGAAAATGCAAACCTCTCCCCCAGAGCACAGGTTTGTCTACCACAAAACTTCTGCTCGAATTATTGAAGTATTATCACTATACATTTTCTCAATGATGACCGAAGAATAGCATCAACGGGTGCAGCCATTACTGTAGTGGGAGGCATTAGGGGTGAAAGTGTTTGAGCCCTGTAGTGCTTAAATGCCCTGAGATGGTTTTGAGGGTCTTTTTAAATGAAATTATAATTGTCTGTCCTCCAGGCACAGCTCCTCTTAGGGCAGAGGAGCGTCACCCCCCGCCAGCAGCAGCAGCTGCAAACCTTTTCCTACAAAACGATAATAAACTATGTTTGTTATTGTTTTGAAGTAAAAGGGGTAGGCCATGGCTGTGATGAGCACTGAGGGGGAGTGCATGGCACTCCCCCTCTTTGCGCATGTATGTTCGGCCTGCCGTCTCAGGCCGGCCAAACACAAATGCGCACTGTGCTCTCTCCAGTACGGCACTGTGTTGCCGGGCTGGAGAGGGCAGGCACATGCTTCTAGTCTGTCTGAGAGCGCGCTGGCTTGTCACTCCAAGGCAATCCTAACACTGCTCTGAGCAGCGTCAGGATTGGCCGCAGGGCAGGTTGAGAGCCTGTGCTGCAGCAGAGGAGTGGCGTGATGGTGGCAGGCAGTGGCGTCGGCAGTGGCGGCAGTGATGATGCAGGTAAGTGTTTTTTTTTTTTTATGATTAAATTCCTCCCCTACAAAGTACCGCATGTTGCTCTTCTTCATCATCCCCTCCATCCCACTCTTGTCAATCTCCCTCCCTTCGGTTCGGCTCTCCACCTCTTTCCTCCCTCTCTGACATTGCTACAATCCTTGCACACACTTACTCGAGTTTCATCCATTCTCTCTTTTTCTTAAACCCGTTCTCTCTCCCTGCTTCTTTCCCCCATATTTCCTCTCCTGATCTCTAGTTCCGTGTTACTTCTCTCTGCTTTCCTACATCCCCCTCCCCCAACCATCTCGCTAACTCTCCTTCACATTCACATTAGATCTCGCTCTCGGTCAGATCTCTAGCTAAAAATAAAATGTAATTTATCCTCTTCGGTGAAGTTTTTTTCAGTGAACAATCAAGCTCACCTCCTGTGTGCCCTAGGCAGATTTTTATGTTTTCGCTAAGCATTGCAGGATGACCACGTGCCCACCACAGAGGCATAGGCCAGGCTTGGCTCACGTCAAGGAAGAAGCCTCGAGTAAAACTCTAAACATCACGCTATAGTTATGACACTTGACTGGTCTGGCGGACCACGAAACCATGATTAAAACTCTTGGCAGCGCGCAACGCAACTACAGCTAACTTTATGTTTTCTGCTGTTGCTCTGCGGGTTAAAACATACCGATATATTTTCTCGTACACCTTATCTGGATGGTGCTTCAGTGTTCTTTCTATTTTTAAAGTTTCCTAGAAATGTACATGCAATATCCTTTTGTTGTTACAATTTAAAAAAATCGAAGCAATCATTATTACAATGACGTTTGCCAGTTTGAAACACGAAGAGTAGCCCTAGATTTTAATAGGATACATTTCATGGCCATCCAGCTCCTTTCATGAGGCACTATGCGCATATCTCCGCAAGGCTCTTTTTGTAAATCACCTGTTTCCATACACAAAGATACTTCTAGGGGTTAATTGGCTTATTGACACATCTCTCTCGTGCGTGGAGCTGTTGAAAAAGGTGAAATCTCATCTGTTCATTAGCTAGTGATAGAAGCTCCTGGTATGCGGTCGTAGTGTAGGAGCTGGCACGGGATGTAAAACAATTGATGTTATACATAAATCCTGAGCAAACTGATAGCGCAGCACACGCCCCGTTGAAAAATGTAAGTCAACAATAATTGCTGTCTTTTTATACACACACTGGGTATGACTTCAGGCTCGAACTTGCCCTAATCCCGTGCTTTATAAGATAACCATTCACCCTTTCCTACAAACAGAAGTCTTTTTTTCCCCTTTGGCCTCTTTTTAAACATTCTATGAAGCAAAAAGTCCTGCTATTGAAAAGGACTATAGATATACACTGGAAATGAAGCGAGCAGGAACTAAGAAAGTAGCCCAGGTGCTGCAGTGTTTAGGCTACTGCACTAATGGCAAAAGCAGATTTGTGGAACACAAAAACAGATCAAGAATGGGATTTTAAATTTTAAAGTGAAAGAGGTTTCCTGTTTCTGGGTGGTAAACGGGAGATATGCATTTTAGGAACTATTTTGTTTTGTGTGTTTCGGTGGCATTGAGCAAAGAAGCTCCGTTCAGACCTGCTAGCATCCTGGAACCATTTGGACTTAGGGCCATATTTATACTTTTTGACGCAAAACTGCGCTAACGCAGTTTTGCGTCAAAAAAATTAGCGCCGGCTAACGCCATTCTGAAGCACCATGCAGGCGCCGTATTTATTCAATGACGTTAGCCGGCGTTAGCCACCGGCGCTGCCTGGTGTGCGTGAAAAAAAACTACGTACACCAGGCCGCGCCGGCGTAGGTGGATATGGAGCTTGGGCACCAAAAAATGGGGCAAGTCAGGCTGAGGCAAATTTTTCGCCTCAACCCGATTTGCGCAATTTTTTTCGACTCCCAACCCCCATTGAAATGACTCCTGTCTTAGCAAAGACAGGAGTCATGCCCCCTTGCCCAATGGCGCAAAAGCGGCCGGAGGTCATTTTTTTTGACCCGCCCACTCCCGGGCGTGAATTTTGCCCGGGAGTGGAAATACGGCGCACATGCCTCGGAGTCACTTTTTTAGACGGGAACGCCTACCTTGCATATCATTAACGCAAAGTAGGTGTCCACGCTAAAAAATTACGCAAACTCCATGGACTTTGGCGCTAGACGGGTCTAACGCCAAAGTATAAATATGGAGTTAGTTTTGCGTCGGAATTGCGTCAAAAAAAATGACGCAATTCTGGCGCAAACAGAGTATAAATATGCCCCTTAATGTTTTGACATTATTTGTGATTATGCGCCTTGTTAGCATGGAAAAATTCCCCTCAGATGCACCCTCTGAGCACCTTACATCTTCCAAATGTTCCCTTCAGCGGACTGCTCTCTATTAATTATTTAAAATTGGACCACTGTGGCTACAAGTTAGAAAGCAAGGGTGGCTGGAACCTAATGAAAGCAAGAAAAAAATAGGAGTCTGGCCCCTGGTTAGGGTAGTCAGTCAGCCATAATAGATGTGCTATGAGTCCTCCTCAATATTGGAACTGGATCTATTACACCCAGAGGACTCGTGAGAGCTACAACGTGAATCTTCATTTTAAACAGAATAAAAAGAGGACTATTTTAAAGCGGAGAGCACTGAATATAGACAGCCTTTGTTTCCAGAAAAATAAAATAAAAAGGTATACCCTGTCCCGGTGGAATTCATCAGAAGCTGATAATTGGACGCACTGCTCCTTCACCTGAGCAGTGTCCACTCTATGCACTACTCTAGGTCTTAAACCGAGACTCTGCATTTCCTCCCGACTTCAATCTGATGCTCAAAATGATATATCACTTCCAGTAAACACTCTTCATCAGTAGTCATGAAATAATGGCATTTAATGTTCATCATTGTCATGTATTCTCATATATGTACTACTTCCATCGTTCATATTCATGTCCATCCAATCTATACTGGTGACTGCTCACAAACCCCAATGCATTTCGGGCCGCAACCCTTCCCCATGGGATAACTTATCCTACAATTAATGTAAACGATGACTATGTAAAAATGGAGGCCATTGGACCAAAATAAAAATTAAAAAAAGTGCCCTTGTGCAATATGAAACTTGTATACAGGAACTTTAGTTATGCAATGGCAACAAGGGGGAATGTACTGCACTGCAGCAGTGCATAACCCTCGGTGCCCTTACATAATAATGTTAGGGGAGAGAGAGGTATGCACTGCTGCAGTGCAGCGCATACCCCTTACTGCCCTTACATAAATATGTAAGGGAACTGAGCGGTATGCACTACACTGGAGTGGAGACTCATTGGTGACCTTACTTACTTATATTAGGGCACAGAGGGATATGCACTGCACTTCAGTGCATACCACTTGGTGCCCTTACATAAGTATGTTAGGGCACTGAGTGGTATGTACTGGTGTTGATACTGCTTGGTGCCCTTTCATACTTATGTAAGGGCACCGAGGGGTATGCAGTGCACATTGCAGTGCACATTCTTCCCCTTCGCAGAATTCCACAGAATATTTTGGGGTTTTAGTGCAGTTTGGGGAATTCTGCGGAATGAAGCTCCTCCAATTCTGCCCACCTCTTCACATAATAATTTTGAGAATAAGTCGTATAATGTCTACCTGCTGAACATATTGAAATCATTCTTGTTCTTGTTTTGCATAATACTGCAATCATTACATTTGTCAGCAAAAAGAGGTGTAATCCTGCAGAAAGAATAAAGACAAAGTTAGAGCTTAAGAAGAGTCTACGGTCTTGCACCTGGCTGAACACGAGTAGGTTGGATATGCAAGGTAGGCTCTTTTTTAGGTAAGGAAATTCAGTAGGCTGCAGATGTTGTCCTTTAGTTATTGTTACCACTGTCACTCTCTCTGGGGCCTGCAGTGCCAGCCAGGTTTGCATTTTAGTTCATTTGAAGTTCACATGATTGATGCTCAAAAACTAGGTACTTTGCTTTAAGGCACACAGGGACAAGAACGATAACTCTAAGCTTTTCTAATATAGTAGGCATACATTTGTGTGGATGTTTGGAGAAGGCCATTAGTTGGGATGTATGATAATTGAGGTGGGGGCTGAAAGGGGCATAGTGGCTGTTAGCTGAAAAGTCCTTTTGTGTCAATGCACCGAGCACCCCAGTGCATCAACTATGTTGGCTTGCTCACCACCAGTCATCAAGTGTCTGGATGCTAACGTCACTGGTCATAAGTGACGTGACATTTGTATGACATTTCACCACATGCCTTTACAATTAATGCCTTTTACCAAAAATCCTTTAGTAATCAATGGCTTTACTATGCATTGCCTCATCCACGCAAAGTGGCTTATCACATGTCCAAGATGGCCACCCATTGACAGATCTCCGCGGTAGCCGAGAGGGAATCTCAGACACATTTCATCTTCTTTGCTGCCGTACCGCCTTCTCTGCATTGTTCATGAAGGGGAATACCTTTGGCGTTGATTGGATTTGATAGGGGAGCATGCGCTCTAGTGTTATCTCTGTGTTTTGCAGATGCAAGCATGACCACGTTTCCATCTGGTCGTGTCTGCCATTTAACAACCTGTCAGAGGAATACTGCTGACCCCTTCACCAACGCGCACCCTGCATGAGGTGAATTATGACTTCTTCAAACTGCTTCTCTTAAATATATAACCACCTATTCTATGCTAAGTTGAAAACATATAGGGCCTGATTACAACTTTGGAGGAAGGTGTTAATCCGTCCCAAAAGTGGCGGATATACCACCAGCCGTATTACGAGTCCATTATATCCTATGGAACTCGTAATATGGCTGGTGGTATATCCGTCACATTTGGGATGGATGAACACCTCCTCCAAAGTTGTAATCAGGCCCAAAATAATATTTTCCTCTTTCTACATTATGGTGCATTGCATTGTGAGGTAAAAAAAAAAAAAATTCTGCATCACACCTCACTGTTTTCATTTATACGATGTACATTCATTTTCTCCAAGCTCAGTTTAGGCATTTTTTCAGCTTTTTGGGAACACACTTTTTCATAAAATATTCCTTTGTCTGCCTTCTTCTATAATTATATATATGGTAGACAGCCTACAAACACTGATTTGCCATTCACTGACTTCATGTCATCTGGAAATATATCCGTATTCATTAACCTGCTTCAGTCAATGTTTCCTCTGGATGGGAATATCCAGGAATTTTTAAGCTTCATATACCTGTTATGATCAATTCTCAATATACAGAAGATACCAAAAACTAATTCTCCATTTTACAATCTACTTTTAAGCTGCCTTATACGTCATCCCAGGAACCATCATGCTTTTCACAGACCTTCACAACCTCCTCTAAACAATTTTCTAAAAAGTTTTGTTACCCACTAATAAAGCCCAATACCTCTGTCTCAATAGAAATTATTTTAGATGAGATTCAAGCCTTGAAACCTTTTACTGAAGACACTAATATCATACTACAGCATCTTGATGATAAGTGGACACTGGTGGAAACAAGAGTAACAAACATAGAACATCAGATGAGTGATGTTCAAGACACTACTCACAATGTTAAACAACTCCAAACAGAAGTAGCACATTTTAAAAAGGTGATGGAGGAATTGGGAACTCGTAATCAGTGAAATAACTTTCCCCTTTATGGTCTTACGGAGGGCACGGAAGGTTCACAGCCTATTTTTTTTTCAAACTTGTCGACACAAAATTGTAGATTTACCTATGTCCACCGGTTTAAATATACAACAAGGTTGCAGATTTGGTCATCACTCCCAACATGCCTCACAATCACAAAAACCTTGTGGCATTATCATCTCATTCTAGAATATCAATTTCTTCTTACAGCAGCTAAAAACAAAGGTTGTATTACTTGGTCTGGAAATTCTTTATTAGTTACCCAAGATCTCGTCAAACACACTGTGGATTCAAAAGGAAAGAAATTCTTACCATGCATCCTGAACTACACTCCTTTTGAGTCAGATTTGGTCTCTGCTGCTCATGCTTCTTTAAAGTGACATATAACAACAAAACAACAATGTACGAGGATCCATCCCTGTTGCAGAAATTTATTGACAAATGTAGAACTCACTCAATGGACACTTCTAACTGTTCATATGACTAAATGCAACATTTTTACATCTCTTTGTTGCTATTGATGTTTTCATTTTTCTGCTAATATTGTTGCCCATTTACCATTTAATATTACGTTTGCTGTGCTGTTGAGTTTTTATTTCTGTTGTATATTTTGCTTGTACATTTAACAAAATCATAATATATTTCTCTTTCCTCCATCTTTTAGGTGGTCCCTCTGCTTTTGTGTATCATGGTTTTGTTCCCTCTCATGTTCGTGATCTGGATTTCATGGCTCCTGATTGCTTCTGGATCCCAGTTGTGTCACCTTCCCTCTTTCTGGTCACACCATCCCCAATTATTTATCATGCTACTCTGTATTTTTTTGTCTTACTTTGTATTTTTACTATGATTTTTCCTTAAGTCTTGCACATTTAATCTCTCCTTTATTTACATTTCCTTTTCTTCTTATTTTATGTCATTATCCTTATTCCCATTTTTCATCTACTTTCCACTTAATTTATACTACTTCTATACCTTTTATCTATTACATTCTTTATTCTCTTGTTACTCTCCATGTTAAAGAATACATAGTTTCAAACTTGTATCACATAAGGAATGTTTGCTCTTTTAATTGTGTATATGTACAGTATAATAACTTTACTGCATTATCCTATTTATGATTCTTCATGTTGTAACTTGAAATGATAAAGGGTTAGTTTCACCCATTAAATGTTAAAGGGGACTTACTCATTTACCAAACCTAAACACTAATATCGCTTTACTACAGCAGATTCATGTTACTGATGAGGAAACCAAAAAACTTGTACGTAATTGAGTAGGATTTACATTTGTTTCACCAGGCACTGGAAAATGCAATGGCGTTACAATGCTTGTATGAATAATTGCGATGTTACATTATTAACAAAATAACTAGATCAGGAGGGACATTGCCTTCACTTGAAACTCACAGTGAATGAGATGCCTTTATCTATTTTCAACATTTGTGCTCCCACGTAATTCGAGAAATTATTTTGGCCCTGCATCACACATAAATTAATGTTTATTCCTGATGACTACCTGATTTTAGAGGGTGCTGTAACCTCATAATGGACCCATTTCCAGATCATTCATCTCAATCTTCTTTTGTTCCTTCCTCTATTCCTAAAAACTTCACTGCAGTCATAAAACAAAGATCTCTTATTTACACATAAAGACTTTGCAACCCATACTTACAAGAATACACATTCTTTTCACCTGTACGTTTCTCACAATCAAGGATGGAGCATCCCTTTATTTGTAAGCCTTTGTCTCAATACATCTTACATGCTGAAATAGGTACAAATTTTAATTTCTGATCATGCCTGACAATTTTAGATCTAGATCTGCTTCCTCTCCCTCTGAAAGTAAAACATTGATGATTCAATACCTCCCTCTTACTAGATCCCATTTTTACAACACGTTTTGATGCTTTTATAATGGATTTTTTTTTAAAGATTCTCTATATGTTTCTTTTCGAAATGTTTAGGATGATTTTAAAGTTACTTCTAGAGTTTGTATTATAACTTATGTCTCCAACAAAAGAAAAGCAAATTCCAAAAGACATTAAGGGGGTGATTCTGACCGCGGCGGTCGCCGCCCGCCAAGCGGTTCCCGCCGAAAGACCGCTCCGCGGTCAAAAGACCGCGGCGGTCATTCTGGCTTTCCCGCGGGGCCGGCGGGCGACCGCCAGAAGACCGCCGGCCGGCCCAGCGGGAAAGCCCCGTCAACAAGGAAGCCGGCTCAGAATTGAGCCGGCGGAGTTGAAGGGGTGCGACGGGTGCAGTGGCACCCGTCGCGATTTTCACTGTCTGCAAAGCAGACAGTGAAAATCTTTGTGGGGCCCTCTTACGGGGGCCCCTCGACACCCCATACCGCCATCCTGTTCCTGGCGGGCGAACCGCCAGGAACAGGATGGCGGTATGGGGTGTCAGAATCCCCATGGCGGCGCAGCAAGCTGCGCCACCATGGCGGATTCCCATGGGCAGCGGAAAGTCGGAGGTACACCACCGGCTTTCCGCTTCTGGCCGCGGCTGTACCACCGCGGTCAGAATGCCCGGCGGAGCACCGCCAGCCTGTTGGCGGTGCTACCGCCAACCTCCGCCCTGGCGGTAATTACCGCCAGGGTCAGAATGACCCCCTAAATCTTGTGCAACACATTAAGGGCCAGATGTATCAAACATTTTTGCGATCGCCAAAATGCATTTTGGGATGTATCAATTTTTGTTACAGGTTTGGAAGCAAATGAATTCCATATTGCATACACACATCCCTTTTTCCTTCACCAATTTACTTTTTGGCAGCCTTTCTGATGGCTGCCATGCTTGTCCCTCCAAAGTACAAATTGTGGATTTACTAATTGCAGTTGCATTTCAACAAATCATTAAACATTGGAAAATTACTCTTATTATATCATTTCAAATATTTATGTTAACCATAGACTAGACAGAGCTTATGTTACCCCAAAGTCCCTTGCTATCAAAAGAAATAATCTGAAAAAAGTCTCTAAACCTCCTTAAAGTGATTGTAGACTTGCCGGTCCTCTACCAATGGCAATGTGATATTCTATTGTTTTCTTGTTGTTTACACTCTACCAAGTTCAAATTTTGATTGTTCAAAGTTTAAATTGGCTTTAGCTGCATAAAACATTCTTGTTTCTCCCCCTCCTTTTATTCTCTTTTCCTTCCTATGTTCACATATAGACATACCTATTATTTTATACTCATTATTTACTACTAACTTGTATTCATTATATTGTTACTTCATCATAATTTGAACTGATTTTCCTATTTTTCTCTGTCTGTTCAATATACTTCACTTTCTAAAACTTAAACAATATGAAAATATTGTCAAAGGTTTCTGTATACTTTTGGCTGTCTTTGGTTTGTGTTTTCTTATTTCAGCTATGCACTAGAATTTGGATATTTAAAGTTTGCTAAGGAGTACACCATTCTGGTTGTATGTAAAAATGTACTATGTTACCTTAGTAGTTTTGGTATGCAATTATTTGCATACACCAGAAGACAGTGCTCAGTTGCTGTGAGGTAGAATGTTGGCATTATATAAAATTGTGCTAACTCTAAGGCTTGAGGATGGTTGTTTATGGTGCTTCACAAAAACTTCAAATACAAATTATAAAATGAATGAAAAATACATAATTTAAAATAATTGATCAACTATCATTTTATTTTAAAATGAACCTTTCTTGAGTTGTCTTTTTTAAATATCATCTGATACATGTGTATTGCCTACAAAACATAAATGAAAAATATCCCAAAGAGGAAAAACATTTAGAGGTATGTAGCCAACCAAATTCGAAACACACACTCAACTGAGCAGTGAACAAGTTACAATCCAGGCTTCCTCTTTTTGCGACATTTGCTAAGAGTTATATCCAAGAAAAAGGGGTGTTTCTGATAAATGAAGGTAGTTGATGTGCCTAACCTGAAGGAAAACATATGCCATCCCTGATGTATGACACTAAGGCTTAATTAACCAGCAGCCCACTGAGGAGAAAACGAATGGCTTCATTCATTATATAAAAGTGATATCAGCTTTAGAAGGGTAGAGTGAGGATTGCTGCTCTAAGCATTTTTCCCCCACTTCTTTACAAGTCACTTCTTTCCCCCACTTACTCAAGTCCCTCTTTTCCCTGTACAGTGGGGTGTGGCTTCTCAGGAATTTAAAAAGGAGGGATTGTGGAGGTTAAGCATGCTTCAGACTTAGGGCCCGATTTACGGTTCGATAGTAGTGTCTGTTGAGATTACAGAGAACATTACATCCACTGTTCCAGTGGTACCATGTTTGACAAATAGAGATGGCTACCAGCCCAGCAATCATCTCTGTACAATGAAAGGATCCACCATTACAGCAAGTCCTCTTACTGTACTAAAAGTTTGGTTGACGGCTGCCATCTGTTTTGACAGCCATCCACTAAACATTTTACATTTGTTTGTATTTCAGAAAAAAGCTCTCAAAATGGGAGTCTGTTTCTGAAAGAAAAAAAACGAATGGCCCCTGCACCGCAAGAGGTTTCAGGGGTCACTGTTGCTTTTTCCTGTCTGTCACCACTAGGTTTTCAGTGACAGACAGGAAAAAAATATATTACACCATCCACACTAAATAAGGCAGGTGCTGTAATGTCCTTTTTCTGACAGCCCCTACACCGTCAGGCCATTGAAGAAAGTATTCCATTGATGGAGCTAACAGTGGATCCGTCGACGAATCCCCTTTTCTAGATGTCTCTATATGAGGCGAATGGACTGAGGGTTTTGGCAGGAAGGATACTCTGGGGCATACTTATGAGAAAGTGCCACATCGGTCCAGATGCGCAACTTTTCTTGCATCCCCCTTTCTCACCCTAATGACACCATGGTTGCGCCGTATTTACAATATGGCGCACCATGGCAGTCGTTACCACAACAGCATTAAAATATTTGATGCTGTTGTGGCGGTTTGCTGCACCAGAGCCAAAAATGTTGGGGCTAGTGCAGAAAAGTCCATGGAGGCTCCTAGATTATTATCGGAAAGTCTCTTTAAAACCTGCCCTGTGCAGGCATTAAAAATTATGGGAAAAATGGCACAGTAGAATCTTGTAAATTTCACTGCGCCATTTTTTCGGGCCTCCATGCATGGGAACGCCCCCCTTGCATATATTATGCCTGGCACACTCATAATGTAGCGCAAGGGGTTGCAAGGTGGTGCAATTAATGCATGGGAATGGTCACTATAATGCCCCCTAAGTGTAATAAAAATGACGCTAAGGCAGCGTTAAGGCGGAACAAGGGGCTTGTAAATCTGTCCCTCTGTTGTGTTTGCATTGGCGTACCCTGTCCACCAAACTCTAAAGCAGGCTCTTAAATGTGAAGATGCTTTCTGGTATATGAATGCAAATAAAAAATGTAAGCAAAAAAAGCCATAGGTATATATCAGATGGAATTCAGCCATGTTGATATTTGACAAACCTTTTCGCCACAAATCCTTTCACTGACAACATCTGTTACTGCTCGTAATTCCCTGGCAACGGTAAATGCACCTTCGACAGCAGAGTAGCCGCTAGCAGCTTCCAGGAAGCAAACATGACAGCTGGACGCAACTGAGAGATGCCACTCTCTGGAAAGGGCAGTATTGGAGCAAAATCCGGAAAGGAGCCGTTGGTTGACTTCATTTCTGGCTGCCCTCGCCTCTAATTTCCTGGCGTTCTGAAATGTTATGCGGTGTGGCATATATTGAGCAGCCTTTGGCAGTAATGTGAATTCGGGGCCCTGTTTTGTCATGTGCTCCTGTGCGTCCTTTCTGGCTTGTTAATATCTCAGTTCAAACACTAAGGCAGCAGTTGGTTTTGAATCGGCTTCATTCAGAATTTCGATTGAGATTTAGATTAGAGGCTATTTGTGGTAATGCTTTCGGTTGTATTTGTTTGTATGTCAATGTGTGCACGTACTAAGCATAACATTTCCAATGCAAAAGTGTTGTCCATGGCAATTGAATGTCTTTTAAATGTCGTTATATTTAAAGTATTTCAAACGACGACATGTTATTAAGCAAGAAAGACATGAATTTATTGCAGATGTAATCCTTATTTTGTCAGATTCTTCCACAACTCCAAAGAAATGGATTTCACAATATTTTTACTTGGTAACTGGCCAAAATATGATCGAATTCAAAGGGATCATCGAAAAGGCTTTATATTTATTTGACAATTAATCCATTAAGTAAAAAAATTGTAAGAAATGTTATGGCGAGACTGACATACTGCCCTTTCCATATGTCTTAAAACAGCCAGGTGAAAATAAACATGTAATTTCCCAGAAGCCTTTTGGGCAGGCCTGCCACCAAGAATAGCCTACCAGTCCGTTAAATATGTCACTAAAGTCAGCAGGTCCCCCTTCGTGTCTGCTGTCGAAGGTTGTTTTCCTCCACTTTCTTCTGGGTTTAATGTGCATTATTTGCATTTACTTTGTACTTTATCAATATAACATATACTTTATACCCTTCTTTGCATGAGTTTGGGTTGCCATTTCTGTCGTATTTGTATCGCTGACTGTGCTTACCACATTACGTGTGCAGCATGTTCAGTGTACTATTAATTGTGCACATGGCATTAGGCGAATGGTCAGAGCTATCGCTGACTTAACGCTGCTCAGTTATTGACTCGTAGAGTCAGGCAGACCAGCAAGCAAGCTTGCAAATCATTTATACTGCCCAAGGTACCTGCGCAGGTATTTCAAGATCATTCAGGATGCCACAGGTTCCTATTGCATGATTTTTTTTTCTTTGACTCGTCATGTGCCTCTCATTCTGCCACACATTTTAGGCAAGTGGTTGACAAAAACCTACCAGCATTCTTTTAGGATCTTTGATACTTTTTTGGGGCTTTCTTTGCTCCTACGTGTCCATGTGTTAACATTAACTATTTTTAATTATGCTAATGGCACATCCACTTGTGTAAGGATAATGAACAGGATTTTTCATGCAAAAATAACCATAGCTTTATTGACTTTCGATTTCCACATATATATATGGATGCGTTTTCTCACTCAATTAACATTGAACATTGGCATATTTGTGGTATATATATTAGCACAATCAAGACGTACCCCACAAGCTGAAGGCAGTGGATATGTCAGGAAGACACCTTCTATCATCTAATCTCTGAGAACACCAAGTGTGAAAAAAGGATTTTACAGGATATCCAGAACACCTATGGTAAATTATTGCCCTCAATGGGCTGTTTGGCAGTGGATATCATCTAAGTGATGCTATTTATAAATCATGTTCAAGCTCCTAGTGCCTTAGAGTAGGAAAAACGAGGGATTATGCACTGCATAATTTATCTTTATCTTCTTCCGACTGTGAAAATGACATAATCTGGATATGACTCAATTTATAGCCTTTGGTTCTTTTCATGATGAAAATCTAAACGTTTGACTTGGACCCGCGTTCTGTACATTGGGGAGACATCCTCTTTGACTCCCTTTGGAACCCATAGGCTGGTCTACACAAAGATGGGTGGCCATGGCGGAAAAGGCAAGGTTCTACATACTCTTGTTGCTGTGGAGCTGTCTTATCACCAGGATTTTGCTAGGGAAAGCGGGGTTTGAAAGGAGTGGGAAAATTATCAGGATAATTGGAGTGCAGTTTTTTTTAAATCAAATGTGAGAATATCAACATGCTCTTGAAAGCCAGGCATGACTCCTGATCAGAGTGTGGCATTTATCACATTTGTAATTTTATACAAAACAGCAGGAAGTAAGTGGTTAAGGCACATGCCTGAACTTTGTTGGGAGTGGGCACTTTCATTTTTAATAGTCAGGCAAAGCATATCATTAGCTTCAAAGTATTGGTAGCAGTTTGGAAGGAGGTGAATTCAGATAGCAGTGAAGACAGCAAGATGATTCCAACTGAGTTGGATCTTCTCTGCTGGAGATGCCTTTATATATTTTGGAAAGTTTGCATTCAAATAACTACTGTGGATTTGAACAACTCAAGTCAATCTTAACAATGATACTCATGGGTTGTATCAGGGTTGGCCATATCATGATAAATGCTGATAAAGTCCTTCAGTTTGTTGGGTGCTTCATTTAGCACATTTTGCAAGCTAGGCCTTTTTAGCCCTTCTGATTGCCCCAAGGTAGCCCTTTAATGCGTTTACCCTTCTATCATTCTGTCCTGTTTGGACCTCAATTCCAGTTTATCCTTGACACATTTCAGTTTGGCAAGTTCATTGTTTAACCACCTGCTGAGAGTTTTAATGACTTGTTTGAGCAAGACTCAGTGACTTATGTGAGGATATTAGGTGTTGTGAAAATGTTTTGGTTTGTGGAGATGAAGTGATCTTTCCATGTATGCAGTTATATCCCTGGATCAGAGGTCACAAGGTCATACATGAAAATAAGGTTGATCGTCTGCCCATCTTTGTTTCTCAGGCTGCTGTCTGCTGGAAAACACGTTCTTGCATATCTTCTGTCATATGTTTTAAATCAGGCCTTTCTTCCTATATATTAACTCCTTGGGTGCCCAGGACATAACGGTTACGTCCTCTCTCATGGCGCTCAGGTGCCGAGGACGTAACTGTTACGTCCTGCACCAGGCCCGTGGGGGGAGTGCTAGCGCTCCCCCTGTGGTCCTCCCACCCCATGGGGTGGAAGGGGAATCGCTTCCCCTTTCACCTCCAACCCCCGGCCCCTCCCCCAGTGACGTCTGATGATGTCAGTGCACGATCACGAGCTGACCTCATCAGAGGTCGCCTCCAACATGCTGAAAGCCATGCTTCCAGCATGATCTGAGTAGATGCTAAACTGATTAGGATTAGTTTATCCTTGGTACGGGGCGGCCGAGGTCAGAGAGGTGTGAAAAGGAAAGGAAAGGTTTTTTATTTCCTTTTTCTATGTCCCTCTGAGCATTCCTGCAGGACGATCCCATAGCGATCGTGCTGCAGGAATGCCCACTAGACACCAGGGACTTTTTTTTTACTTTATGTAAACAAATAAAGGGAAAGGCCCCTTGGGCAAGGGTCGATCTCCAAGGGGGGCAATTTATTTCTAGGCCATTTCTGCCCCCTTGGGGGCAGATCGCCTATTTTAATTAGGTTGATCTGCCCCCAAAGGGGGCAAAAAACACCAGACACCAGGGATACATTATTTTTTGTTTTTTTCATGGGGAGCTGCCCCTTAGGCAAGCGTCACTCCCCTGGGGGCCAAAGTTATTTTGGGCCAATCTGCCCCCACGGGGGCCAGAAACCACTGGACACAAGGGATATTTTTAATGTCAATTTCATGCAATGGGAGCGACCTCTTAGGCAAGAGTCACTCCCCTGGGGGCCACATTTATTTTAGCACATTTCTGCCCCCCTTGGGGGAATGATCGGCCTATTTTAATTAGGCTGATCTGCCCACATGAGGGGGCAGAAACCACTAGGCACCAGGGATCTTTTTTTTTTTTTTAACAGATGGGGAGAGACCCATTAGGCAAGTGTCGATCCCCTGGGGGGTAATTTTATTTAAGGCCATTTCTGCCCACCTTGAGGGTAGAAAGGCTTAATTTTATTAGGCCAATCTGCCCCCAAGGGGGACAGTAACCACTAGACACAAGGGATTTTTATTTGCGCCAATTTCACGCAAGGGGAGCGACCCCTTAGGCAAGGGTCGCTCCCCTGGGGGCAATTTTATTTTAGGCCATTTCTGCCCCCCTTGGGGGCAGATCGGCCTACTTTTGTAATCCAGTCTGCCCCCAAGGGGTTTGACCAGGGATTATTTTATTTTTATTTTACAGATGGGGAACGACCACTTAGTCAAGGGTCGGTCCCCTTGGAGGCAGTTTTATTTTAGGCCATTTCTGCCCCTTTGGGGACAGATCGGCCTATTTCTATTAGGCCACCTGCCCCCAAGTGGCACAGAAATCACTTAGGCACCAGGGATTGGTATGTGTGTGTTTTGTTTGGGGAGGGAGCACCTTGGGTAAGGGTCGCTCCCCATAGGGGCACAATACTGTAGGCTATTTCTGCCCCCCTTGGGGGGAGATCGACCTATTTTTGTAAGGCCTATCTGCCCCCAAGGAGGGGCAGAAAGCCCACTAGACACAAGCGAAGATTTTTTTTTTTTAAAGATGGTGTGGGTATGGGCATACTCCCACCCCAAATGAATGGGGAAAAAGTTGTTCTGCCCACTGGTGGGCAGATGTGGCAATTACTCCCGATCCTCTCCCAGGGGGGTGGGGGGGGCAGAAAGCCTACTAGATGCCAGAAAATGAAATAAAAATAGTAGGGTGGTGGCTGCCAAACAGTATGGGTATGGTTATTGCCCCACCCCAACTGAAGGGGGCAACAGTCTTTCATCTCTCCCCCCGCACACTAAAATATCTTATCCCAACGGCAAGCAAGAGGATATTTGATTATTTTGGGTTTTGATTTTACATGTGGGCCATGAGAGCTTGGCTAACTCTCAAAATCGCAAAACTTGGAATGCTGAGGGCTGCACTTTTTGGACTCTGAGACGCTGCCATCTAGAAAAATCTACGAGACCTAGACACATCTGAAAACTAAACATCTGGGTGAGTCCAGGCTGGTGTGCTTCACAAGCACCCCGCGTCATTTTCTTACTCACAATGACCTGCAACCTCCAACTTTTCTTGAAATCACACGTTTTCCTACATTTTTGTGATGGAACATTCCGGAATCTGCAGGAATCCACAAATTTCCTACCACCCAACATTGTCACATCTATACCCATAAAAATTCTGCCACACTTGTCAGCCTAAAAATGTTTTTTTTCAAACTGCCTTTCTGGACCTGCTTTGGTTCCTCCTCAATATCGACATGTTTTTGGCTCTTTCCTGTCACAGGCTCTTGGCCCACCTACACAAGTGAGGTATCATTTTTATCGGGAGACTGAGGGGAACGTTGGGTGGTAGGAAATTTGTGCCGACGTTGTGATCTCACACAGAAATATGGGGAAAATTTGATTTTGTAGCTAAATTTGAGGTTTGCTGCTGGACTCCCTCGGGTGTCTAGTTTCAGAAATGTCTGCATTTGGTAGGTTTTCCTGGATGGCTCCTGAGCCCAGGACCAAAAATGCTGGGCCCCCCACAAAAACAGATAGTTTTGTAATTAATAATTTTGATGTGCCCACGTTGTGTTTTGGGGCATTTCCTGTCGCGGGCACTAGGCCTACCCACATAAGTGAGACACCATTTTTATCTGGACATGTGGGGGAAAGCTGGATAGAATGAAGTTTGTGGCTCCTCTCAGATTCCAGAACTTTGCAGCACCGAAATATGAGGAAAAAGTGTTTTTTTGCCAAATTGTGAGGTTTGCAAAGGATTCTGGATAAAAGAACCTGACGAGAATGCCACAAGTTACCCCATCCTGGGTTTACCTAGGTGTCTAGTTTTAAAAAATGTACAGGTTTGGTAGGTTTTCCTAGGTGGCGGCTGAGCTAGAGACCAAAATCCACAGCTAGGCACTTTGAAAAAAATGGGTCAGTTTTCATTAAAATAAATTGATGTGTCCATGTTGTGCTTTGGGGCATTGCCTGTCATGGGCACTAGGCCTACCCACACAAGTGAGATACCATTTTGATGGGGAGTCTTGAGGTAATGCTGTGTGGAAGGAAGTGTGTGGCTCCTCTCAGATTCCAGAACTTTCTATCACCGAATATGAGGAAACAGTGTTTTTTTGCCAAATTGTGAGGTTTGCAAAGGATTCTGGATAAAAGAACCTGGTGAGAATGCCACAAGTTACCCCATCCTGGGTTTCCCTAGGTGTCTAGTTTTAAAAAATGTGCAGGTTTGGTAATTTTTCCTAGGTGCCGGCTGACCTAGAGACCAAAATCCCCAGCTAGGCACTTTGCAAAAAACAGGCCAGTTTTCATAAAAAAAAAATGATGTGTCCATTTTGTGCTTTGGGGCATTGCCTGTCACGGGCACTAAGCCTACCCACAAAAGTGAGATATCATTTTGATAGGGAGACTTGAGGAAATGCTGGGTGGAAGGAAATGTGTGGCTCCTCTCAGATTACAGAACTTTCTATCACCGAAATGTGAGGAAAAACATTTTTTGCCCGAATTTTGAGGTTTGCAAAGGATTCTGCGTAACAGACCCTGGTGAGAGCGCCACAAGTTACCCCATCCTGGGTTCTCCTAGGTGTCTAGTTTTAAAAAATGCACAGGTTTGGTAGGTTTTCCTAGGTGCCAGCTGAGCTAGAGACCAAAATCCACAGCTAGGCATTTAAAAAAACACATCATTTTTCAATGTAAAAATTTTATGTGTCCACTTTGCGTTTTAGGGTGTTTCTTGTACACTAGGCCTACTAACACAAGTGAGGTACCATTTTTATTGGGAGACTTGGAAAAATGCTGGATGGAAAAAAATGTGTGTCTCTTCTCAGACTCCAGAACTTTCTATCACCTAAATGTCAGGAAAAAGTGTTTTTTTACCACATTGTGAGGTTTACAATGGATTCTGGATAACAGAACCTGGTGGGAGCCCCACAAGTCACCTCATTCTGAATTCCTCTAGGTATCTAGTTTTCAAAAATGAATAGGTTTGCTAGGTTTCTCTAGGTGCCAGCTGAGCTAGAGGCCAAAATCCATAGCTGGGCACTTTGCAAAAAAAAACAGATCAGTTTTCTTTAGGAAAATTTGATTTGTCCACGTTGTGTTTTGGGGCATTTCCTGTCACGGGAACTGGGCCTACCCACACAAGTGAGGTACCATTTTTATCAGGAGTGCTAGGTAGAAGGAAGTTTGTGGCTCCTCTCAGATTCCCGAACTTTGCAGCACTGAAATATGATAGAAAAGTGTGTTTTTTGCCACATTTTGAGGTTTGCCCGGGATTCTGGGTAACAGAACCTGGTGAGAGCCCCACAAGTCACCACATCCTGGATTCCCCTAGGTGTGTAGTTTTAAAAAAATGCACATGTTAGCTAGGCTTCCTTAGGTGCCGGCTGAGCTAGAGGCCACACATCCACAGCTATGCACTTTCCAAAAACCACGTCAGTGTTCAATGTACAAATGTGATGTGTCCATGTTGCGTTTTCTGGCACGGGCACAAGGCCTACCCACACAAGTGAAGTACCATTTTTAACAGAAGAATTGGGGGAACGCAGAAGATTGCCCCTTGTCTTTCTCTAAAAAATATTCCTTCCAAATGTAAGACAGTGTGTAAAAAAGAAGTTTATTTGAGAAATGCCCTGTAATTCACATGCTAATATGGGGACCCCAGAATTCAGAGATGTGCAAATAACTACTGTTCCCAACACCTTATATTGTGCCCATTTTGGAAATACAAAGGTTTTCTTGATACCTACTTTTCACTCTTTATATTTCACCAATTGAATTGATGTATACCAGGTAGACAATGAAAACCCATTCCAAGATGCAGTTCATTTATTGGCTCTGATTACCTAGGGTTCTTGATGAACCAACAAGCCCTATATATCCCCACACCCAGAAGAGGCCAGCAGACGTAACGGTATATTGCTTTATAAAATCTGCCATAGCTGTAAAAAGTTATAGAAGTAAACTTGGACAGAAATGGCTCTTTTTTCACCTCAAGTTCAATATTTTTGTATTTTAGCTGTTACTTTCTGCAGGAAAACCTTGAAGGATCTACACAAATGACCCCTTGCTGAATTCTGAGTTTTGTCTACTTTTCAGAAATGTTTATCTGTCTCTGGGATCCAGCATTGGTTTCAAACCCATTTCTGTCACTAACTGGAAGGAGGCTAACAGCACAAAAAATAGTTAAAATTGGGTATGTCTCAGTAAAATTCAAAATTGTGTTGAAAAATTGGGGTTTCTGATTCAAGTCTGCCTGTTCCTGAAAGCTGGGAAAATTGTGATTTTAGCACCACAAACCCTTTGTTCATGCCATTTTCAGGGAAAAACACAAGCTTTCTTCTGCACCCTTTTTTTCTCATTTTCTTTTTAAAAACCAAATGTTGCTATATTGCGGCTAATTTTTTGGTCTCATTCAGGGAAACCCACAAACTCTGGGTACCTCTAGAATCCCTAGGATGTTGGAAAAAAGGGCGCAAATTTGGCATGGGTAGCTTATGTGGACAAAAGTTATGAGGGCCTAAGCTCGAACCGTCAAAAAAAGGCCTGGCACCTGAAGGGAAAAAGGCCTGGCAGCAAAGGGGTTAAAGCCTTGCATGATCACATTTTTTGTCCCTAGTCTAAAAGTGGAGTGTTAGTTCAATGAATTCTTCAATGAAATTAGTTCCGTTGCCTGGGGCAGTAGAGTACTACTACAATGTCAGGCCACTTTGGATTAATGGATATTCAGTCAGCAGTGTGTGCAAGTGAAGAAAAGATTGTTTCAGGGATGAAAGTGTGGGTCATTCCTAGGTCAAGGATTGAGCCTATCCATCCCCTCTCTTTACCTCATTGTTCTTTAAGATTATGTTGTGGCCAAGAGAAATATATTGTCAAGAGGCAGTGGATCTTTCTTCGATCTCTGTCTTGTTAAAGTCACCTATGAGGGTGATGGACTTGGATAAAAGGTCAGTGCTGTCTAATAAATTAATTAATGAGTCCAAAAATAACAAATGGGTTGGATTCTGCTAAAGCTCACATAGGGACTTGGAAGATGGATCTGGTTGACCTAGGGCAATTCTCTAAATTGTTTTTTTTTTTTACACAATTGTTTCAAAGGAAGCATTGCATTAGGAGAGGAATAGAATTAATTAGTTGTGATGTACATGTTAGGTGTCATTTTATCCTGCCATTGTGCAATACAAACCTATTGAAACTCACCGTTGGAAGTTTGGTGGAATCTAACTACCTTTATGCATATCTATCAAAGCCACATGATTTTCATTGCTTGCTCAATAACTATTTGGTCCTGAAACAATATCAAACAGAAACATTGTTCCCTGGATAAACTATTTATTATTTAATATTGGAAATTTAATATTAGAAACTCAGTTAGTGTGTTAAGGAATTAAAATACTTTGAAAACATGCATACGATAAAAATCCCCCAGTCTCTGACAAATTCAAATATTCAAAACAAAAAATAATCAATCGCTGAGCATTTAACCCATTAGAATGTTTTACAAATTAATATATTGATAATAAAGAAAGCACTCAAACTTTATACATCTCTAAATCTTTTATTTGTTACTAAGAGGTGCACAAACGTATGCACTGCTATAAATCTACTTATTGAATTTTCCCTTACACAATGAGGTTTGCGATCTCTTTGGAGAAGGTACACCTTCCAAATCCATAGATGTTTTTCACTCATCAGTTCTGATGGTTTGTAGGGTATACATGGATTTTTTTGAGGGGGGTCTGTGGAAGGTTGCATTCTTTTAGTGAGAATCATTGAAGTTGAACAACTTTGTTATGTTGTAAGGTGGAAACATCAATGAGGTGGAATCTTCATGGAGATGTAGTTTGAAGATATAATGCTGATGGGTTAGCAGATCTTTTCAATCTCTCCTTCAATGTATTTGTTGATGGTGGTGCACATCCCCTGATACTGGCTAGTGATATGTTTGGTGAGGGCATTCATACAATGTTTGGTTGCTTTAAAGCGCACCATGTTTCTGCTGTAAGCTTCCCAGATGTTAGTCTTTTTAAAAGTGGCTTTCCCTTTTGTGATGAGATGCCTAGTTGTCTGGTGTGGAGAGCTCTCCAAGTCAACAGAAAGTCTGAAGTCTTTATTTGAACCTACCTCTTTTCTTGGCTTCTTATAAAAAGATTGTTATCTGTGTGTTCCTGGCTGTACAACTGTGCAGAGATTGGTGCTAATTGACTTGAATTTGATTGTAGCATGGATACTTGCTCTTCTATAGAGCGAGAGATTGACGTCTTGAAGCACATCTCAGCGAGTGTGCTTCAGTCACAGATGGTGGCTAAATATATCAGGATATTGTGGACTGTGCCTATTGGAATATGGCTAACTAATTGCTTTGCTGGCTTGACCTCTGATTGACTTCTTGTAAGAAATTGGGTTGTTGGTTGACTGGGGTATAAGCCCAAGTCAAGCAGCAACCACAGTCCATGCCAGGATTAGGCACAAGCAACCCAAAATTAAATTGTGCTCAACCCCACCTATAGCTTGGTAGAGAGCAGTCGGGATTAGGGTAGAGGCAATGTGCAAAGTATTTGTGCAACAACTCAAATAGTAACACAGTAAAAAAAAAAAGAAAAAAAAAAAAGGAGTCCAAAACAGATTTTGAAAACTAAAGTGGGATTTAATAAATACAACAAGACCAGAATGACAAAAATACAAATAGTAGAACCGGAGATATTGAATTTTAAAGTTTTTTAAAGAAAATAGCGCCAAAAGCCATAAACCGCCAACCATGGATAACTGGTCACGCTGTACCAGGACAAAGTCAGAAGTTCTGGGTGACCAGGATTTACTGCGTGCAGGCTGCAGGGGCCATGTTAGGCCTGCTGAAAAAAAGTACCTTACATCCTGTTTGCAGAGCCATGCATGGATCCCCATTGAAGATGCGTCTTACTGCTGTGGCAATGCATCAGTTCAGAGATGTTTTGAGGCTGCAGTGAGAGGTTCTGTTGGGTTGACACTGAGGATCCTGTTGACGAGGCTTTCTATGGAAGTCTGGTGCCGGGGATGCAACGCACTGGCAGGACGATACATCGGTTCTGAAGAGCTGCGAGGCTGCGTTTCGGAGTCTGGCATCAGTTCCGCTGGATCCACAGGCTGGCAGAGCACCATAGGCCCACTTCCAAGGTTCCAGGACTACAGTGGCACCACTTGGCAGGGCAGATACACAGATGGCAGAGTCCAGATGTAGATGCAAGGTTGTTGGAAGCCTGTTATGTCGCTGAGGTTTCAGATCAGGAAATCAGCCAACTAGAACTAGTCCAGAAATATTTTGAAGTGGTGGTGTCTGAGGCAAGCACTCCCCCTCATTGCGTATGTATATTTGGCCGGCTGTCTCGGGCTGGACAAACACACATGTGCAGTAGGCTCTCCCTGCATTGCCAGGCTGGAGAGAGAAGGCACAGGCTTGCACTCTGCCTGGGAGAGCCCTGGCTGGGCACTCCCAGCCAATCCTAATGCTTCTCTGAGCAGAGTCAGGATTAGCCGCAGGGCAGGCTGGGAGCCTGCAGCAGTTTTCTGTTTTTTAATTAATACCCCTTCCTCCTCCAACGCCCCTTTTAAAGACTGTGGGCCGCTCCTGGTCTGCGGTCCAGTATTCATACCTTGGTGCCCTGGTTCTGGAAGGTTGGATAAACATCTAGACATTGGCTTTGAAGTTCAAGGAATTCCCTGCCTCTCCTGCCCTTGCTCCAATCTTGGAGTGACAATGCAGGATTATTAGGCCCTTTGTGTGTGGACATGTCACGCCTAGTCAGAAGTAAGGGAGGTTGCATCCAGCTCTTCCCTCTGATTCTGCCAGTGATGCCCCATTGAGTAACACCTAAGTTCCCATTGTGTGTGGTTGTCTAGGAGGAACAGACAATGCACAACTGCCAACTACACCCAGTCATGTGACCAGAGACAGGCTGCAGGTACCAACTAGCTAAGGCAAGAAAATGCCAACTTTCTAAAAGTGACATTCTCAGAATTCAACCTCACCATAAATCAGGATTTTTAAATTGTGATTCAAGAGACACCAAATATGAACCAGTCATCTCTTCCCATTTGGAAATCACACTTATAAAATGTAATAAGGAAACTCCAATGTTACGTTATACAAGAGCTAGGCCTTGCAGTAGTGAAAAACAAATGTAAGAGTTTTTCACTACCAAGACATGCAAAACTTAAAAGTACATGTCCTACTATTTAAATACATTGCACCCTGCCCTATTGGCGGTCCAGGGTTTAACCTAGGGGTGACTTATATGTCTTAAAAATGAAGGTTTGAGCCTGGCAAAAGGTTTATTTTGTTGGGTTGGGTGGCAGTTTAAACTGCACACCCAGGCTCTGTAATGTTTTAAAGGGCTACTTTAGTGGTGGCACAACCAGCGCTGCAGGCCCAATAGTAGCATTTATTTGACAGGCCTTGGGTACATGTAGTGCCACTTTACAAGGGACTTCTAAGTAAATTAAATATCCCAATTGGGGATAAGCCAATATTACCAGGGTTAGAGGATAGAGCAGAAGCACTTTAGCCCTTTTTAGCAGAAACGAGGCCAGAAACTTATGACTAAGGCATAGGTTTGGGGGGAAGACCGCCCGAACACTGACAATTTTAACACTTCTGTTCGTTGGGAATGTGTGCACCAACTTAAAGTCTATGTTGTGTTAACCCAACAAACGTGTTAGGGTAGGTGGGAATGGAATTTTTTGTATTAGTGTTGAAGTCCAATTTTTTCCTATTGGCATGGGAGCGCAGCCTGTTAAACTGCATGATTTTGGCACTTGCTAGCAAGTTTGGGAAAGCATAATGCACGTCTTTGAATTATGCATTGCCTTATGTCCGAAATGCTTGTGTCAGTGAGTCACTACATATACGAATAATAAATAGACTGTACTGAAACAGGTAAAATTAAGGAACAGCTAGAATCTGATAAAGAATTCAGGCAGCAGATTTTTTGTTTCACCTGCTGACAAAAATATCACTTCAACCATTGTCTCAGCAGAATATTCACCATATTTAGACATTTCTGAAACTAAGCATAGCAGTCATAATTTCTCTAGCGGAATTATCAACAGTGGCTACTCCATCAACGGTAAACCACCACTATGTTAATCCTACGCTTAAATACCTTTAACAAATATACTGCCAGTTCTGACGCCCCCACCGGTATAATGTTGCTATATCCCAGTTTTTTTAGGGGACCTCGGAGGAATGGCATTAATTTTCACACTGGCAATCAAGGAAGTATTTTTGGTCACTGCGTGGCATGATTAACTGTGTTCGACAATTACCATCCCTGTCAAGAGAAAACTCTTTTTCCACTTTTTATATTGTTATTTTGCATTTGTACCGTGTGTTTATGGAAGAAAACCTTGAGCATAACGCAATCATGCGCGGGTTCTGAAAACGGCAGACTTATAATATCCTTTCTCAAGGGGTCGTTTTGCACCGCTGACTTGCCAAAATGGCGCCTCGCCCGGTGGAGTTAGCATAATGAATTGTCTTTAGATCGTCGGATATTAAATTTCTTCCTAGGTTTGTGAAGAGCTGAAAGAAGAAAAAATGGTTTGTTAGTGATATACATCCCACGATGCATCAACATGGTCAAACATCTCAATTTATAACCCTACAGAAGTAAAACAAATCAAAATGCTATACTCATGTGGAATGTTTTCTAGGTCATTATAAGTAACGCGAGACATACATTTAAGACAGATTTACACATAACTCCAGCTACTGTCTAATCAAAATCCTGAATACACCCTTTAACTAGTTATGATACTGGAAAATGTTATGCTTAGACCCTGTTGCCCCAGGCTTCAAGAAATTAATACAGATGGGTAAAACCGAGATCAGATATCTTTCTTGGAAAACAGAGCCAATCTGCCTTTGGGAAAGAAAGACATATTTAGTTTCCTTTAGGAAAACACACATTCATTATTTATAAGTGTCAAACTACGCATTCTCTCAACAAACAAACGTCTCATTATTTCATATGTTTGTTTCTTTGCCATAATGACATTTTGTTCCAAGCAAATATGAAGCAAACTTGGATTTTGTGCGCATTTGCGCCACCTTTGGCAGGTTCTAATACTCATGATCTGTTTTGCACATTTTGTACAAAACATTGTAATACGCAATCTATAAATAATTTGAGTAAAATCTATTAAAACGTAGCATTAGAAAATAATACTAGGCTGATTTTACTCATTTTCAAATTAAATAATTTGCAAAACTCGACCAATAACCGGCTGTGTTGCCTTTTATGAGCAACATTTGAGGAACCTGGATTAGGAACCAGCTCTTCATGCTCGGGCAAAAGAGAACAAGACTCATAATACCTAAATGCTTTAGGGTAAACTCTGTCCTAGTGCAGGCGCATTGTGGGCTGCCTAGAGCCAAAGCAGTTGCCCTTCCACCATAGTATAGGTTTGCCTGCATGATGGTAGAACTTCACAAAACTATCCTTTGAGGCTTTTTACTATTTACGTGTGTTCTGTAGAATGCAGCAAACGTACAAAAAAGAAATAAAGAGCAGAATTGTTAGAAATTGAGTCTCTAGTTGGCAGAGGTATGCACCTTGTCCAAATAGGTACCACAATCCCAGTCAGGGTGAGTCACATACACCCTAAATTAACCTATGCTCACACTGTGGCAGCTTGGCACAGAGCAGTCAGGCTTAATTTGAGAGGCAATGTGTAAAGCATTTGTGCAACACTTAATTACAATAAAACAGTAAAATACACCACAAAAGACACCACATCAATTTACAACAATAGATAATATTTATCTGAGTAAAATAGAAGCAAAGTGATAAATATCCAATAAGTGAAATTCCAGATATGAACTTTTAAAGCAGGAAGAGTATGCCCAGACATGGGTCCCATGCTCGATATCCCACCAGATTCAAGCTAACCTGAATGATATGGGTTGATACCCAAAAACCAGTCCCAGTATGCTTGTTTCTGGTACAGGAAGGACCCAGCCTCACAGTTCGGGCTTGACCATTCCCCTGGGGAGTAGGGTCAAGACTGATTTGAATATGGCTGGGTCCAAACTGGAATGGCTTGGTGAGCAAAAAAATGATGGATTTAGACCCAGATCAGTGACTGGCAGTGAATGTTTGACATTGTTCAGCATTTCATCAATCATCTGTTCTTTTTGCATTTGTTGCCCTTAGTGGGAAGGGTATGCCCAGATGTGGGTCCCTTGCTTGCAATGCTACCAGATTCAAGCTAGCCTGACTGATGAGGGCTGAAATCCTAAAAATGGTCCCAGGATGCTTGTTTCTGGTCAAGGGAGGGCCTGGAAGTTTGGGCTGGACTGTTCCCATGGGAGCAGGGTCAAGAGGGATTTGCTTATGGCTAGATCCAAACTGGAATGGCATGGCAAGCAAAACAAATGATGGATGTAGGCCCAGATCTGTGACTGGGGTGAATTTTGACATCATTCAGCATTCCATCCACCATCTTTCTTTTTGCATTTGGTGCCCTAAGTGGGAAGGGTATGCCCAGATGTGGGTCTGTGCTTGCTATGCCACCAGATTCAAGCTAGCCTGGATGATGAAGGGGTGATGCCCTGAAGCGGGTCCCAGGATGCTTGTATGCGGTCAAGGCAGGACCTGGCCTCACTGTTCAGGCTGGACTGTTCCCACGGACAACAGGGTCAAGACAGATCAAGACTGATTTGAATGTGGCTGGATCCAGGCGGGAATGGCGTAGCGGGCAAAAAAATGATGGATTTAGGCTAGATCTGTGACTAGTGTGAATGTTTGACATTGTTCAGCATTCCGTCCATCATCTGTTCTTTTTCCAACTTTCCAAAACTGGCATTTTCAGGCTTGCATCTTAAAAAACAATTTCACCATAAGTTTTTCTTTTAAATTGGGAGTCCAGACACACCAAACTCCAAATTTCTATCTTTCCCCAATCTGAATTTATACTTAAAAGCTGCTTCCTGGTAACCCCGTTGTTAACTTACAGTAGAGATATGCCTTGCAGTAGTGAAAAATGAATGTAATATTTTGTCACTTGCCGTAGTTAAAAATGAATGTAATATTTTGTCACTACTAGGACATGTTAGACTTAGAAGCACATGGCCAACTTTTTAAATACACTACACTGTCCCTTTGTGGCTAACTAGGCCCTACCTTATGTGTCACCTATATGTAATTAAAAGGAAGGTTTGGGACTGGCAGGTGAGTGCACTTGCCAGGTCGAAATGTCAGATTAAAACTACACACAGGTTCTGAATTAGCAAGCCCGAGGCATGCTTGAAAGGCTACTGTAGTAGGTGGCATAATCAGTGCTGCAGGCCCACTAGTAGCATTTAATTTACAGGCCCTGGGCACAAATAGTGTACTTTACTAGGGACGTACACGTAAATTAAATATACCAATTGTTGAGAAGCTAATGTTACCACATTTAGAGTACAGAGCACCTGCACTTTAGCACTGCTCGGCAGTGGTAAAGTGCCCAGAATCCTACAACTAACAAACACATTGTCAGGAAGCTAGGAGGAGGAAGGCAAACTGTCTGGGTATGACTCTGCAGAAAGGACCATTTCAAATACAACCCCTCATGCCTAAAGACAGGGTAGACTAATCAATACCTTGATGGGCTTCCCTGCTTAGGACTATAGAACACTAACAATGGTCAGCTATTGCCGGGGCACTTCTCAGTTTCATGCCTCTTTGAACCCAGTTGGATCCCTCTGTCTACACTCTCGGGGCCCACTGAATTGACCCACAAGGAACCCTTCTCCTTATCTGTGGACCCCATCTGTGCAGCACCTAACCTTAATATGGTCACAAATGCATCACAGTAGGCAGACAGTACCACCATGGCCAACAAAGTGATGTGGCCCATTCCACCCCTTGAGTCTGACTTCTGTCCCCAACAAAGGGAAAACACTGTCCATATGGACAACAACCAACAGAGGCCACTGACAGCTGTCAGTGTCAACAACCAGGCCCCAGGCAATCCAGGAGTCTCTGACCTCTGGGCGTTCTTAAAATGGTGGGGGGTAACCCCAGTTGCCTTGCTCCCTTTTTCCACTCCACCTCCACCAGGTAAGAGGTGGTATCCTGAGATTGGTCAACTAGCCTGGGGTCTGTACCATGAGGCTGGACAGGAGACATGAGTGGGCTCTCCCTCACCACACTCCTCTCTCTGGGGTCCTGTGCCCTCCGCTTTGGAGGTGTACCCCCAGAAAACTGTACCGTTAGGGCGCTTGTGGCAGCTGCCCAATCCAGTTCCCCTGACACTGAGGGCAACTCATTCCCCAGAAGGATATCTTTCGGCATCTGGGGACTAACTATGTCCTTCCTCTGGGTCACCTCCGCATCCCAGTCAAGGGATACCAGGGCCATAGGACATAAGGAGTCCTGCCTATGGGCTGCTGTCACCCTACACACCTAGCCAGTGTGCTGTTCTGGGGAATGTAGACTTTCCAGCATCATGGTATGGTTAGTCCCGGTCTCCCTCAGATCAGTGACTGGGACCCCATTCACTGTCACCTGGTAGACACCTACCCTCATGGGTTCACCAATTCATCCTATGAGGCCAGCTCCCTTCTAAGGGAGATAACGGCATGGTCTATGACCTGCCCCTGGGGTCTATTTCCCCCTAAGGCCAAATTGGCTACTCCTGTGAAGTTCCCACCAGTGGGTGGCTTTTTTGGACAAATAGAGTCCCTGTGCTTGTGTCCTAGCTGAGAACAATCTAAGCAGTGGGATTGAAAATGGGGTGCCTGGGGCCTTCACCCACCTAAACCTCCCTGCTTCTTCTCAGAAAAGACAAGAGAACCCTTTCTCCCCCCTTAACCTAGGACTTGCCTGAGTCTCCCTTGACCGCCACCTCACTCTGTTGCGGGGAAGCAGAACCACCCTTCTTGGGGTCACTCCCAGGTACCTTCTTAAAGATACAGGTGCTAACCCAGTGGTCCGCCACCTTGTCAAGCTCTCTGGGGTCAGTGAGCTTGCTGTCAACAAGGTGTTGGTGCAGATCTGGAAAACAAAGACTGAACAGGTACTCTGTTGGAAACAAATTGTACAAACACTGATAATCGTTTACCTCACGTCTCCTCACCCACCATCCAGAACCTTACAAAAAATGATCCACACAATTTGCCCCAGTCTGTTGGGAAAATCTTTTAGGTAACCCTGAATTTCTACCTATTTTCAATGGGGTCAAACCAAACTTCCTGATTAGGGCCTCCTTCATGCAGAGACACCTCATTTCTTCCACACACTAGGGATGTGTCTCTAGAAAGTACTTCCCCAATCTGCTTCAGGGAACTTGTGCATTTGCAGAGCAATTTCATAGGCCTCAAACCATCTGTCTATGCTGTCTCCCACCTCAAAATCAGACACCAGACCCTTGGATATATAGACACTCCTGTCAGAGGGGACAGAGGAATTGCTGCCACCGTCACTGCTGGACTCCACCTGTCTGGCTTTGATGTCCAGCACTCTCAGGCTCACCTCCTGACAACATAAACTTTTTCTCTTCAATAGCTAATATCTTTGGGTTCTCCTCCCCCTCCATGGCAAGCCTTTTTATTCCTAAGGCCTGTTACTTCTTTTTCTCCTCCTCCTCTATGGCCAGTTACCTTTGCTTCTCAAATTTGAACTTTCTTACCTCCCTACTGTCCTCTAGATACTCTGGGAACAGGCTTTTGGATGACACACCGCTCCCTGCCCTGGAAAGGGCCCTCATTCCTGCGAATAGGTTGCTCACCTCTCCCACAGACAGCCACCCAAGGCCAATTTTCAGACCATGGTCGAAATCATTCTCCACATCCAGCTCTTTCCCAGTCTCCTCTGAGGTCTCATTTGCTGCAGCGTGGGCTGCAGAGTAGGCTTGTGGTGCCTTTTACAATTCAACCTTCTTGCTCCTTGCAGGCAGCCCAAAATCCTTATAGAGAACTTTGAGCTGGGCCACAGTGTAATTATCACATTTGGCCAGCTCAGAGTCCATTTCTGCAGGTGCAGATGCAGACCCTTGAACCAGAGATATGATTTAGAGTAAAAAGCAAAAATGCCAATCAGGGAGAATTGAAAAACCAAAAATGCCAATTGAAGAGAATAAGGAAAAACATGCCAATGCGGATCGAAGGCAATTGATTCAAATTGGTCTAGGTGGGAGTAGTAGTGTACAGCAAATTGCTGTATGGCACTGTACAAATACAAGTCCTGCCATCACCACTGATCACCAATGTTAGAAATTGGGTCTATAGTTGGCAGAGATACGCATCCTGTCCAAGTAGAGACCACACACCTAGTCAGGGTAAATCAGATATACATTCTATATTAACCTGTGCTCACCCTCTGGTAGCTTGGCACAGAGCAGTCAGGCTTAACTTAAATGGCAAAGTTTAAAGTATTTGTGCAACACTTAATTAAAGTATCACATTGATGGACACCATAAAAAGACTCCACAGCAGTTTAGCAAAATAGAGAATATGTATTTGAGTAAAACAAAACAGCAAAAATCCTATTGGTAGAAGTCGAGATGTGCATATTTAAAGATTAAGGGGCATATTTATGCCCTGTTTGTACCAAATTTGTGTCTTTTTTTAAACGCAATTTCGGCGCAAACCTAACTCCATATTTATATTTTGACGTTAGACATGTCTAACGTCACAATATAGGAGTTTGCACCATTTTTTTAAAGCGTTCACCTACCTTGAGATGAGATGTAAGGTGGGCGTTACAATCTAAAAAAATGTGCTATCCGCATATCCCCATATTTATCCCCTGTGCTAAAATGACGCATGCGTGGGAGGAGGGGCTATTTGCACCATTATTCAACGCCTGGGTCAGACCAGGCTTTAGGGGACCTGTGGACCCATTTCCATGGCTAGACACCATGGAAATGGGTCCACAGGTGCCCTCCCCAGACCCCAGGGTCACCCCCTCCAGAGAGACACCAGAGAATGGGGGACCCCATCCCGGGTAAGTAGGGTAAATATTGGTAAGTATTTTTAAATATTTTTTTTAAGTGCCATCGGGGGCCCTAACTTGGGGCCCCCTGCTTGGCACAGAGTGCAATGGCCATGCCCACGGGAAACTTGTCCCCTGTGCTGACCATTGGGGTGGTGGGCATGACTCCTGCCTTCTATAAGGCAGGAGTCATGTGATATGGATGGTTATGCGTCAGGAAATGACGCTATTCTTGTTAGAGGCACTTGTTTTTGCCTCAAACAGCCTAGCGTCATTGGTTGACGGTCAACCTCCATCTCCTCCACCGCCACCCCCACCCGGCTAACGTCTAAAATTATACTTTGCCTTAGGTGACAAAACTCATTGCACCAGCCCTGACAGATGGAGATAGGCATATATTTTAGAGACATGGATGCAACCAGCTATGTGGTCCCCATATCATTATGATTTACAAAAACTATAACACTGTGATCTCTGCTGGCTTAGAGGCAGTAAATGCAAGGTGAGGTAATTAGCAGTCTGTGGAATTGAAAGCCATGGTGGTAAAGAGGACTGGGTGGAAAATAATCTTTAGAGATCATCGATTTTCAGCCACTTACAACAGATGAAATGTGAAGAGTAAGAACTGTAATATTACCCTGAGAGACTTAGGTGGCAGAGAGACAATAACTTTACATCATACTAAAAAAGCCAGGAAACAAAGCAATTGCATGAGAGTCAGTATATCTGGAAATGTTCTCTGATCAAATGTGGTGAATTGTTTTTTTTCCTGCAGCTACTTGCTGCTAACAGTAACATGTATGAGGTTTTCATCACTTGGATGTGTGGTAAGAATTACTAGCTGTCAGATGATGTAGCACGAGAAAGGAACATATTTGCTGCTTGAGCTCCATATATAAACCAGCTCCATATATGAGCCTGGACCACCTTTGAAGGATGTGAGTCTATTGGCAGGTGCTTCATTTGAAAAGGTGGTTCTAGATGGGGCCCACTGGCACTCTTTTTTAAGGACTGGGACTTATTTTTAGTCATCAGACTTTGACCCAGAGCAAGAAAGAGAGAAAAACAGCAAAGTGGAAAAGAAGTAGGAAGAGAAAGACAGAAAAACAGTGGTAAAGGAAGAGAGCAATGATGAAAAGGAACCTTCTCATATAGGGATACTACATTGGTTAATGAAAAAGGTATAAAGTAAAATAAAAAGACAACCTTGGTATTCAGCAATCCCAGCATTAGATAGAATCGCTTGTAGTAGAAGCAATGGGCATGGCACTTATTTTTTTACAAGTTGAGCATGGCCTATTAGTAAAGGATTTCCAGGGTATAAAAGAAGACTTTTGTTGTACTAACACGTGATAAAATAGTTACTTGAAACTAAGAATTTCTTTTAGCCAGTAATTTTTTTTTTTTTATACTCTATTGTGGTATTTATGTAATGTGGACCTTACCATACGGGCAGCATATAGCTTCACATGAAACAACAGATTACATAAAACAGGTTGATAACAAAGATCTGCCCTATTGATTATGTGGGAAAAACTTTGGTTTGATTTAGAGTTTGTGGATGGGTTACTCTGGCATAGCAAAGGACTCCGGGATTAAAATTACTTCTTGATTCGATCAAAATCCATTGTTGTTGATTGAATTCATGGAGAAATGACAATTTTCAAACCATTAAAGTGTGCGTTAAGAGGAGATGTATTTATTCCAGTTAGTGAAGGTGTGGAAACCCCAGGTTGTACTGTGACATCTCAAAGGATGTCAGAATTGTATTTGGCTATACCAGTGGTGCCAAATTACTGAGAAAGAAGGTCCTTTAGCCTTTCCTCAACATGGAACCTTTCATTTGAGAGTTTTAGATCACTTGAGGCAAATAATGTATGAGATGAAACTGCCTTCAAGACATGCACAATTTAAAGTCCTTAGAGTTTGTGAATTAATTCACCAAAAAGTATGAGAACAGGATGCAGAAAGCAATTAAGGCACTTTTGGATGCTAGATGGGACACTGAGCAGCAAATACAGAGAGCAGACATATTAGATAGAGTGACAATGTTTCCAGATATTTCAGGTGAAGAAGAAGCAGGTACTAAGCTTAAGAGGAAAAAGAAACATACATCAAAAGCAGAACACACAGCAGAATATGAGAATGAAAAGACCATTTCATATAGGAGAGTGATTCAGATGATGAATTCATAAATCTGTTATTGATGAATCGTCCCCCACCTTTTCATGCAGTTGAGAAAGGAACGAGAAGTGAAGCAGGACAAAGAATAACCTGAATGTGCCAATTGCTCCAGTTCTGCGGACCCCAAATCAGATAGTTCCATGTACTCCCACTAATTCAGTAACACAAGAGCCTGTGGTCTACCCACCAGTTCCAACTGTTAGTACAGCACAGCCCAATTTGAGTCCAGTTGTTAATCAAGTAGCTCCAAGTCCAGTTATGAATCAGGTTATGCCCAATCCATTTGTGAGTCAGACTGTGTCCACACCTTATATGAATCAGCCTGTTCACAATTGTGCCCAACCTCTGTCAATGCCTATGCTCACTCCAGTTCAGTCATCTCCGAATGTTATTCAGAGCAGGGAAACGTTTCAGTACTGTTTTAACAGGTCAAAGTGCTGGAATGACAATTCCACAGAATCAGATGGGTCCCATTATCTCACCTGATTCATTGACAGTTCCCGTGACTATAGGTTCCGTTGTTTCCTAGAATGCTTCAGGTAACCCTGAAAGCAGTTCCCATTCAGTGAATGTTTCAGCTGTCCCTGAAACTCCACTTACATCTGCAGGGTTATCACCAATTGATATGCAGGGAGCGGTGTATTCAAGCAATTCAGAGATGAAGAGATTTGCTTCTTTAGTTCAACCTTTGACACCTACAAGAATTAGAGATTCTAACCACCAGGAGCAGTTCATTATGTGAGGGTTCAACAAAGAAACCCACTACCTTACATACCCACACCTGATCAGATTACGAGTGTACTACATTCTGGAACCCCACAAGTAGGTGTGCCCCAGAGAAATATTTTTAGTTTACAAGGTTGTTCAACACAACAGTTGACAGATTGGTTAAATAATTTGAGGCCGCAAGGTGCAATTGGTGCGACAAATGGCAATGTTAGCTCAGAACAGACACCTGAGAGAGAAAGATCAGTGAACTAGTCCAGATTAAAATTTGAATTAAATGAATTAATTATGGGAACATTAGACAAGGTTCAGTTGGAAACATACACAAAAGGTGAATTGCGATTCATTAGAAAAGATGTTGCTCAACGTGCAGGACTGCATGTGGGAAGACTTGAATATGGAGCCAAAAGATATGGGTCATTTTGTGTTTGGATTTGTGCAAGGACTGAAACCAGAAATGAATGAAATGATTCATAAGCATTTAATTTGTTGGTAGAACAAACTGATTGATGAGATTCTGCAGTATGTCAGATAATGTGGTGATGACATTGAACTGAGGCAGAAAGAGCTGAAGGAGAAATTAATGGTGACGAATCTGAAAGCTGCACAAGCAGAAATTCAGGGCCCGCAGATGATGGTGAAGACTACTAGAATACAAAATGTGTGTTCTGCTTCGCTTCAAACTAAGAGGAAATGAGGCTAAAGAATGCAAAGAATGCAGCACCCTTGTTCTGAGTAATTAATTTATTAAGGCACTTCCCAGGTCTCAAACAAGAGTATACAAAAATATTAACGTAAGCATTTACCTTAAATGCAGCAAAACATGTGCAGACACTAAAATAATCACAGCAGTTAAGTAATACTAAGCAGAAAATGTGCAAAACATCAACAATGAATATGTATGAAGTGAACATGTATATATTTGTGCACGCACACAGCAAAGCTAGATAATTAAGAAATAAAACAATGGGGATCGAATCCAACATCATCCTTGTCCTTACCAATGTCAAGCTGTGGAACCCTGGACAGCTGAGACAGGAGCAATATTCCCCAAAGGGACTCAGATTTTTTTCGAGCAGTGTGTCCACCATTAAAAATGGGTTCATTTTGACTCAGTGCCAAGCTTCCCCACCTCATATATGTTAAACAAACCCAAGAGGAAGGTTCTGGTAACCTTCCCCCTCCCTTCGAGTAAGTTGTGAAATTCAAGCACTGTCTGTACTTGGTCTGTGTTGAAAACACAAAAGAATTGGCCAGATCCCAATGCGCTTTTCCAAGACAGAGCCTTACTATTCTCTGCTATAAACATTCTCATTCTGGTATGCTCTGATCACAGTTGAATCTCCCCTGATATGTTCCCTTCTCTGGTGAGAAGAGTGAAAACAGGTTCAATGTAGAAAACAAGCTGTGCATGGAAAAGTACTTGCACCACTGATGTGATGGCATTTGAAGCTAAGCTAAACACAAAATGGAGTCAGTGGTCTAGATGGAATCGATGGTTAAATACAGATAGTATTACAGAGTGCAACAGCATGTTATTGATGTACCTCATTTTAAAGGTAGAGGACATGGCGTTCTGACAGATCAGAGTGGAAATATAGTTGATGTATAGTCAATGAAGGAAGCACTTCCATGACACGCTTGAGGAAATCTTGGATACTGGTGACGGGAATGTCCTTATAATAATGTGAAAACCTTGGTGCAAAGTGGTGGTTTTGCTCAGGCTGTTGGCATTGATCAAGTTCACATTCAAACAATTCAAAGACCGGAGTTCAAAATGTGATTCCTTCCACAGGAGTACAGCAAATGCAGGTTTTGCACCACAACAAATGCAGGCTCCATAAGCCCTGACGTCACAGCAACAGCTCAATGTTCCCCAGCAAAGCATGAATCAGAGAGCAAATGATTTGAGTGATGAGGAGTTTTCAGAAACATTTAATAGTGACAACTCAGATGATGAGTGCACCTTAGCAGCATCCTTAGAAGTAGTTCAACGTTGTCCCTATGTAAACGCCAATGTTATGGGACACAATGTTTAATTCCCGGTCGACACTGGAGCTAATAGTTCCACTGTCATATTCGCAGAAGTTCTATATTTGCCCTTGTCAGGAAAAAGAGTTCAGGTAGTAGGAGTAACAAACAGACAATTGACAAACCCCATTACAGAACATGTCCCAGTGAAAATAGGTTTCTTTGAGGACAAGCACTAATTTGTGGTTTGCGATTCAAGTGCATTGAGTCTGTTAGGGCGCGATCTCTTGTGTAAGCTAAACAGTTCCATTACCCACACACCCCGAGGAATAGAGATTCAAACAAATGATGGAGAAGATGTGCCCTGTCAAATAATTGAGCAGTACTCGCTTGTCACATTGTTCCCAGTGATGATAGTTAAAGATTTGCCTGATGAATTGCAAGAGACAGTTTCACCAGAAGTCTAAGATTTTTCAGGAGAAGAGATTGGACCCATAAAAGGAGTTGGTCCAGTTAAAATAACAGTGAAGCCAAATGCAGCGTATCCCTAAAATATGACCCCAGATGTGAATGCAGGAATAACTCCTGTGATTGAAAATTTCCTTGTGCAAGGTGTTCTAAAGGAAATAATGGGAAGTGCGTGTAATTCCCCTATTTTATGATTGTGGGAGCCTAGTGGAAAATACTGCATAGTTGAGGATCTGAGAAAAGTGAATGAAATTGTTGTTCCTTGTTGTCCAGTAGCACTACGGGCCTGATTACAACTTTGGAGGAGGTGTTAATCCGTCCCAAATGTGACGGATATACCACCAGCCGTATTTCGAGTTCCATAGGATATAATGGACTCGGAATACGGCTGGTGGTATATCCGTCACTTTACCGTCACTTTTGGGACGGATTAACACCTCCTCCAAATTTGTTATCAGGCCCTAAATCTTGCAGTGATTTTGTTTCAGATCCCATGGGAAGCTGAATGGCTCACAGTCATTGACCTTTGCCATGCATTCTTTTTCTGTTCCCTTCCATGAGGACAGTCAGTTTATACTCGCTTTCAAATTCGGAAGCTGTGTTTTTTAGTGGTGTCATACTCCTCAGGGGTATACGGAGTCACCATCAATTTTTAATCACATTTTGAAAAAGAATTTGGAGCCCCTTAAAATGCAGTTTCATTCAGTTTTGGTGCAGTACATTGATGAGTTGATGGTTGCATCAAAAGCATATGAAGCCTGTAGGAGAGCTAATATTGACATTTAAGTCACCTAGGAGAAAATGGGCATAACGTTTCCCCAGCAAAGTTAAATATTGTGAGAAAGAAATAAAATACTTAGGTCACCACATTAAGAAAGGTGCAAGAAAAGTGTCCCAAGAGATAATCTCAGTATTAATGCAAATGAACCCACCAGTAACACAGAGCGATGTCAGAAAGTTTTTGGGAATAGTTGGCTACTGCTGTCAGTGGATTCCAAATGTTTCCCTTTTGGGATAGCCTTTACTGAGGTTGATACGCAAAGATGTGTCTGATCTAGTACCATTTGATGACGAATGCATGTGTGCTTTCACTGAGCTGAGAGCGAGTCTGTGCTGAGCTCCAAGTGTGGGAATGCCATATTACAACAAGTGTTTCTCTTTGCTTTGCTGCAAAAGAGATGGTTGTGCACTGTCAGTTTTGACACAGTTACATGGAAATGCAAACAAGCCTGTGGCTTATTTTTCTGCCATACCAGATCCTGCAGCTGCCTCTTTGTCCAGCTGTTTAAAAGCTGTGGTAGCGATGAATATCAGGATTGGACAGTGCAAAGACATTGTCATGGGTAACCCCCTGAATGTTTTTGTTACTCATTCTGTAGCGGTTCTTTTTACCCATACCAAGACACAACCACCTGACAAATGCTCGTTTAGCCCATTATGAGCAGGTCATTTTAGGATCATTCAATGTAAACATCAAATGTTGTAATGTCCTGAATGTGGCCACGTCCATGCCAAATCTTGCTGAAAATGTAACTCACCACGAGGAGGAGGTAGAGCATGACTGTCTCAATGTGACTGATCTGTGCACCAAACAAAGACCCGATATTCAAGATATCCCACTTGATGAAAATGACTATGTCATATTTGTTGACGGCTCCTGCTTAAGAAATGCTGATGGAAATCTCAGATCTGGTTATGCAGTTTTCACAATCTCAGGTGTGAGACTTCAAGGAGTCTTTTCTGCCCAAGAAGCCAAATTGGTAGCTCTTACTAGAGCATGCAGTGTTTCTGAATAGCTTAAAGTGACCATTCCTACGGATAGCCAGTATGGTTTTAGTGTTGTTCATGATTTTAGACATTTATTGTACCGAGGAGGATTCATAACCTCATCTGGATCACCTATCCGAAACTGTGACAAAGTTTACCAATTACTGGAAGCATTACAGTTACCTTTGAACATTTCTGATGTGAAATGTGCAGCACATCAAAAGTCAAATGATTATGCATATGCTAACCAAGTGGCCCGATACTATGCTCTTCATGGCACATCCTTTAATGAGGAATGGAGCTATGGTAGCAGCACTGATGAGACAAGTCAAAACTTTTTTATGACAGCAATTGATACTTGGGAGGAAGTCAAAAGATTGTAGGAAGAAGTGCAAGAGGAAGAATGAAGAGGCTGGAGTAGAGCAGGTTGTGTTCAGAGAAATAAGGATGATGTTTCACGTGAAAGGAAAGCAGTGTTGCCAAGTAGTTTTTTGTCCCCAGTGGCAAGATACTACCATGGACAGGCTAACATTGGTAGAGATGCAATGGTCAGAACATTCAGACAAACATGGTACAACCACAGATTCAGACTGGTTGCTGAAGCAGTATTTTACAGATGTGTTACATGTCAACAAATGAATGTAGGGAACACCCTGTAGTTAACCTGAGTCACATAGGTAGATCAGGAGGTCCCTTGATTTCATTGAAATGTCTGTGTGTAAAGAACTAAGATATGTTTAGGTGATAGTATGTGTCTTCTCGCAGGAACTGTGCCATGATCTGAGTCAAGGCCTGGGTTCTGGTGAAGAAGCATGTAAGAAAGTCATGCTTGGAGCGACATTGGAAAGGGCCATTCCAAGTCGGTCTTGTGACTACAACAGCTGTGAAGAGCGCAGGTCACCCGGCCTGGATTTCAGGGTCGGATGAGCCACAGTCGCCAAGTTTCAGCTCCACATGATCAAATAGCCCCTGTTCCTGGGTTAGGTACAATGAGCGAAGAGGTCCAGGGTCAGCCAAGCTCTGGGGACTGAGCAAGTGACTGTCCGAACAATGGACTGTCTAGTGAAACTCTGAGCAGGTCTGTGGCAGTCAAAGGTGAAGGAGGGTAGAGCTAGAGTCAGTTGACTGCTGCTAGCTCAGTAAACACTGAAAGCCCAGTTGCGCCTGTGAAAGGAAATGTGATTAGAGACCACTTGCCTGATAAAAGTCCAGACCCAGCGATAGATGTGTCTCCTACTATTGCTGAAGTAACTGAAGGATCAGAGCAAAGTGACAGTGAAACTGAATGTTGTGTGACAAGGAAGTCAAAGAGAAAAAAGAGTGCCAAGTCACAGGTACTCAGATACTGAATTTACTTATTTCACATCTGATGATTGGGACAAAGAGTTTGTTGCCTTTTATGCTAACAGCTCATCTCCAGCTAACCATTTTGGAACCTGAAACTGCTTTGGAATTGCACGTTGAAATGACATTGCCACTTGATGAACAGAGACATTACTTGCTGGAAGTACTCAGAAGTGATTACCAGATGGTTTAATATTAGAGACATTTAAACTTTTAATAGTGATTTATTAGCATTTGTAAGTAGAAGAAATGAATGAACTTTCTAGAAGCTCAAGAAACTTGTAAATAATTGTAAATATTGATTTTTGATTTTTGGGTTTTTGCTTTGCCCGCGAAAAGAAAAGAAACAAAAGAAAAGGAAAAGAAAGAAAAGAATAGGCAAGAAAAGAAACGAAAAGAAAACTGAAAGGATACTGTAAAACAATTGTGTTGCTTTTGAATTTTTGATTTTTGAATTTTTGTTTTTTGTAGACTTGAGTAAATATGTGGTCTGAGTCTAGACAAGTCATGAATCCTGATCATGGTAAAAGGAGTACATGTAAGTATGTGCATGTAGGACTAGCAGCAGTATGTGTGTTTGCGAGTATTTTATTGATAGTTGGATTTAGTCTCCCTGTGAGACATGAGATTGAGAGTACCATTATATCACTGTTAGAAGATTTAAATACAAAACGAGGTCCCTGTATGAGGATAAGAGATTGTTACACACTGACAGGCCAAAGGAGATTTAACATTGAATGTGTATTATAAGTTGCTGCTTGAATACATTGAGATGATGAATGCGTGTGATTGTTATGCTTGCACACAGATCCCTTCATCAGTTCAAAAAGGAATTACTTACCATAGTTTGCCACTAACTTATGGAATTTCATGTAGCCTGTTATTAACACTGTTACATCAGCAGGAATAGTTCCAATATTTCTATTCAATTCTGACTCAGTGTTTTCTTTTGTGCCTATTAATTAGCAGCTGAGTAGTGTAACTAAAGCCAAAAACATTGACATTGTGTGAGGTTTCTTTGAACCAACCCTGGTGTTTGGAACCACATACACACACAGAAACAGTTTAACCTGCATTCTTACACCCGTAGAAAAAGACTTCATTGGACAAGTAGATGATGGAAGGAAAGCTATGAAAGCCAAAATAGAAAGGGAGTCATTTTACAAAACTGTCAGAAAGACACTGCACATGCCTCAAGTAGCAATAACTAATGGTATTGAGCTTTAGATTGGCAAAATGTAGGTATGCTTTATATATGCAGGCCTAGGTCAAAGACAGATACACAATTTGTAGATACTAGTGAATGTAGACCCATATTTTTGTTTAGGAGTGTTTGGACCTTTATATTGAATGGACAAGACCCTGCCATACCAGGTGTTTATTTCATTTGTGAGAGAAATGCCTATCATAAGCTGCCAAAAGGTTGGTATGGTATACATTACCTGAGAGTGGTATTTCCTAAAATTTGGCATGTGGAACATTTTGAGGACACTGCCTGGAAAGAGAAACTAAATTACAGAACTGAGAAAGGAGCCAGTGCTGCAGAGATTACAGGAGATATTTTTGGTGCCATTATTCCATCAATTGGAGTGATCTAGAATCATATCAAGATTAGGGAATTGTCAACGGGAGTAGATAAATTATCTACTGACACAGCAGGTGCCATGCTATTGATGGACACAGATATACTTGCTATGAGAGCAATTGTTTTGCAAAATTGTCTTGCGTTAGGCATTCTGCTCGCCAAGGAGGACATAGGTGGTCATTATGACCCCGCCGCTTGGTGTAAAAGTGGCGGTAGTACTGCCAACATGCTGGCGGTACATACCTCCCCTATTATGACATTGGCGGCTTGGCCTAAGCCAAACTGCCAAGTTAACACACTCAACACCACGGCGGTAACGAGTCACTAGGCCGCCCATGGCATTTTGACCCTGCCCACCGCCATGGTTTCTGTGGTTTCTATACTGCCACAGAAATCATGGTGGTAGGCAATATCAGTGCCAGGCAATTCCTTCCCTGGCACTGATGGGAGTAGGCAACATTTGCCGCCAATGTCATAATGAGGGCCATAATGTGTGATTTATTAGTTTAAAGACTTGAGCAAAGATAAAAAATGCACTTCTCTGTCACACTTATTATTATGTATTAACAAAGGTTGTGTTTAAAGCAAAATGTACTGTTTTATTAATGAATGACTAATGAGTTTATAAGTTTGTAATTTACATGCTTTATTAAATTGCAGTGGATAAACTATAATGCATTTGAATTTCTTAAGATAGCTTAACAAGGCCTGCAGAACTCACATTAAGTGCAGTCATGTAAAGATGCTGTAATTATTTTTCTTATAACAAGAAGCATTCTTTCAAAATTCTTTTCCATGAGAAGCAAAACCCAATTTTTAAAAAACTATTGTCTAACTGTGGAAGAGAAATACACTTGTCCTTGAATGTTAAACTTTACAGAAACATGGAATGCATCTTGTTTCAAACTGTTAGGATTCACATGAAACTTAGATGACTCTATTATAAACACCTGAGAACTAAATGGAGTGTTGTGAAGGAATACAAAATGTTTTGAACTAATTAGAGTTACACGGCAATAGGTGATGGTCCCAGACCAAGCCTGAGAAAATACTGGGCTGCTACAATCTGACATTTTATTGATTTTTGATTGGATGGTTCCTCTTTTGCGTGATGTAGTGCCATTAAACTGTGGAATCGCATTGTTTTAGGTGATAGATATTAGTATTGGACTTTGAAAGTTTATCTCTGAAAGAATCCCATTGCAAACCTTTGCAGACGCTTCTTTTTCTGCACTTTCCTGGTGACGCTTGCTGCTGATCTTGATGCTCTGCTGATGAATATTCCCTGAATTCTATTTCCCTTGGAGAGGTATACCTTCTTAGCTGAATGTCATTGCCCCTCAACAGGTCCTTTTTCTATAATAGAATTAACATGCTAATAGTCACTCTTTTTATTTTTCTAGCTAGTGTTTTGTAACCCGAGATATATTTTTCTAAATTATTCTGGCCTTCTTTTGTATTTTGCCCGCATGTGTTTGCACCTCCCCACACATGCATTTCATAATTTGGTTAGCTGTAGGGACAACCTGTGCCGAGCCTAAATTTGCATACTCTGCTTAATTGAATTTGATCAATGTTGATAAAATCTGATCTGAGATACATTTCTGTTTCCCAAATATTATTAATGATATGTATGATTATTCTTGAGTGCCTAATTGTGTTAATGCTAATTAGATTACATTTTATTTTGCCTCTTTGGCCAACCGATGCTGATCATTTATCTTTACAATTTGGTTTTGCGCACTGTCTTGATGACACTAACTTTGTGGTTGTGAAATAAAGCTTTGAAACTTTATCCATATTGGAGTTTCCCTTCCGTGACCACATTGGTCATGGTGTCTAAATTATAGGTTGCATTATTGATGTAAAATTTAGATTATGGTTCACCATACTCCTTACTGAGTCAAAAGGTCAGTTGACCTCAGTAATCCTGTGAAGGATGAAAATGCGCTCACGCCTTTGAAATGCCTTAACACTAAAGAGGGTTCCTTTACTTGCTCGATGTATCTCGACTGCTAGGTATTGCCTTAATTTTCCCATTAAAATGATACTCAATAGTAAATTTATTTTCGCATTTAAAATTTTCATTACATGTTATGGCTGCCATATTTAGACAGGGGTACGTATTCTTTGTTTTGTTTGTAAATGCTTGTGTTATACATTTGTAATAAAATGAAAAAATTATTAAGAACTGGAAATGCTTGGTAAGGCCAGATTTAGTGTATTTGCCTATGCTTTTATGACCTTACCGTTAGACACTGTGTAGAAGCCAGCTGTCCTTCAAGCCAGACCTAAATAATAATCGACATGGCAAGATTTACATATTGATACCATAGTCTCTGAAACGTACAGCAATGTCATCATTTGGGAGTTGTGGGTTCTAGTTTGGGGATTCCTCCATTAGGTAAGGTAGGGGTTTGGGTAAGCGTCCTGTCAATAATTTTGAAGTTTAGGTAGTTTCACAATTTTAATTTTTCATACTTAAATGTTTTGCATAAGCATGAATATTTATCTGTAACACATGAAACAACTGATTGTGCACGTTTCCACGTTTTACTTGAACACAGTTAACTTGGGCATCATATTAAAAAGGCTAACATTAGCATTTTTGCATGTGTTCTTTGTCGTGTGTCTTCTTTTTTTCATTTTAGGAGAAGAGACTTACCAGCAGGCTTGAATAATGCGTTTTAGTTGATTTCTCATGTGAATGTTTAGTTTTAGGCAATCCTGGAAGAGTTTGCTATCAAGTGCAGCTGGGGAGAGCATTGCAGATGGGAGTATCATTTCATGCTTTGGATACTGAAGGCTGAAGTACAATTAGGAGAGACTTCATTGCATTTTACCTTGTGAATTTAACAAAGCTTTTTTTATCATTACTGTATCTTAACCTGATTGGTTCTCTCCATGGGGAAGTGTGTGTAATTGTAGCGAATCGTAGAAAGATGATTTAAACTAATGCTATGCAGAGTTAGTTAAGAGATGCTTTTCTTGCTCACTTTCCAGCTGATGTCCTCTCCCATCGACCGAAAGAGTTAGGCTCTTGGACAAATATATTCTCCACTTGCTTGATTCATTTGATTCTGCCTTTTAGAGGCGTTTCTCTGCTGACACGTTCTGCCTGACTTACCCCAACTTTCCCGAACCTTTTCTAGCTTAGCTAAGTAGGTCTCTCCATGGGAAAATGAGGCTGCTTGATCTATTCTGTGGCAACTTTAAAAACGTTTGCCCTTGCGTTTATGAGCGTGGATTGTTTGAATTATATTGACTAATGCATTTGTGTACTGACTAATGAATAATGGCTAATTTAATTATTTAAACGTTGAACTGTGCTGATCTGTTAATTACCCTTTGTGTTTTACAAATGGAATGTCCACTGTCGTCTTTGTGGGGCTAAATGTGCTTCACGTTATTGAAATGTGTTGTCCTGTGAAGCCAGTCTCAGTGAAGAACTAAAGGTCCATCCTCTTGAGTGCCACTTGTCTGGTCTTTGGACCAGAGAGTTGCACAGTGCACAGAGCTGCACGTAACCACTTTGTGTAGAACTGATTTCATGTGTCCTATTTCTTTGTTCTGCTGTTTGTATTTTTTTCCCATTACTTTAATAGACCCTTAACTTTGATTTTTTTAGAGACATTTCACTTCGAACCCCATTTAGCACAAATTCCAATATCCGGACAATGTGGAATCCTGTGAGGCAGCTGCATTTAGCGGCAGCCAATGAAAACGGCTGCATTCTGCTGCTATCTTGTCAGCTTATCAGCGCAGAGACTGGGAGGGAGTGAGGTGTGGAAAGGGCGAGTGAATCTCGTGATAACTGAGGGGAAGCTTGGGCCTATCTGATGGGAACCTCTGGATCGACATAATAGCAGCAGTTTTTGTTTTTTTTGTTGTTGGTTTGTCAGCCATCTTGTGGTGAAAGAACACCCCAATGAGACAACCACTGACTGTGCATGCATTTATACGGCTGAGTAAGTGACTTTTTATGGCTTCAACAATAACTCCAGTAAAAACAAGGGCTTTGAAGTTTGCTTACTGAATCTTCGCGCTAAGAGGACCTGCCCTAAACAATGAGAGCTCAAACAGGAGAGCACTACAGAAATATTCCTTGTATACCATGTTTTTACACGATTTTGAGCAATCCGTGTAAACAGTGCAGGCAATATTGTCCTGCCTTGGAAGGACAGGTTTTTATAAGCACTCTCAAAACATCAGAAAAGTATCTCTGGGTCCTGGGCTTAGAGAGTTTACATACGTGTTCTTGCCCCATTGTTCAGTAAAGCAGAGTCTAATTTGTTGGCTTCTGAGATTAAGCTGGAGGCAACTCCTTTTAAAGAAGTCGGATTTCCGGTGCAGCCGCACACCCCTCTGACCGCAGCTGAGATACCACCAGCACTTTTACTGTATCAATTTGTTCTTTTTTAGAAGAATCCTCAAGTTTTTTCCAAAATAAAATATTTCTATTTTACATCAATTCAAATTGAATTAGTTATAATTTAACAACAGTTGGCCCCAAGCTATGCATTATGTTGTAGTCCTGAATTATTACCACCAACAGTGTCATTAGCATCGCCATCAGCCCAATATCACATGGCGCTAGGACCAGCATCAGCCCTAGCCGGGCGCGGATCAATGATAATCATCGCTCCTATGAACCATTATTTATAATGTGTTGTGTGTGTATTGGGCCTGCTACTATCCTGTTTTTACATGACGTCAGGTGATAAAATGAGGCAAATAGTGCATATTACAGCACAATTTCATGTACTTCTGAGACACAATACGTTCTGAGGGAAGCTTATGAAATATTAAAACACCTTCATGGTGGCCAATCCATCATACTCTCTCTAGAGATCATGAGAGTTCACCCTCCCCATGAAAAAAGGAAATATTAGTGCAATTTTCAGTACAATTTTGCTTACAATGCCTAAAAATCCAGAGTAGATACAGTTCAGAAAATACAGTTTCATGCACCTTATCTTTTTTCATCGCATTTTTCTTCCCTTCTTCGTGTTATTTCCCTTCGTTTTTCCATCCAGCCCAATCCAAGCAGATGCCCAGGACTTCAGACATGACTTCCTTGGAATAAGCAGAGTAGTAAAAATAAAAGAAAACACACAAACCTCACAATCTCTGCCCTTAAACTGAAAGAGGCAGAGCTTACAGCCTCATTAAGCTAATTCTTAAATTGTGATGAAATTTGAACAGTAGACGGGTCACACCAATGTCACAGGATACAATTTCATACAGCAACAATGAGCATTGAGTAAGTAGCTTTAAATATATATTTGCAAATTGAAATATTTTGGCTACAAGCATCAACTTGTTAGTTTCTAAAAATGCACACATACAAGATTTTCGTTTTAGAAAACCGAACTGTTACCCAAAGATAGAATTTACGATTTTCATTGAAGAACTATATTTAATCTGAAAATACAAGATATTCTTTTTTAGTAATTACATGTTTGATGTCCATACATCTGTTTGCCCATCAAGTGCCAAAAAGTAACACTTTCTTGCTGTGGTCACCATAATACTAGTGATGATGGCTACCATCACTAAATGCCAAGTACTCCCGCCTTTCAGAGGTTTCAGCCTCATGGTTATCGACTTCAATACAGACTTTGCTCTGCCAATCATTCTGTAGTGCTGAGGTTCATTATAGCGCTGAAGAACTGCAAGCAGTGATTTAAGCCCCGCGCTCTCTCTATTAGTGCTTTTTGAAATATTGATTTACCAGCAAAAATTATCCTTGTCAAGTGAGCTGGCCAGGCATTTCTACTCTGTCACCTCACGGGTCGGGGGCTATGTAGCACTCGAGCTGACAAGGGAAACATTTATAGGGATACCGTGAAACTTGCCCAGGGGTGAGTCACCACTCCGGTGGTGACCACTAGCACTGGTTTTGCCTTGGCTGTACGTCACACTAGCATATACAAAAATATCACTTGATATATGCATTATGCCCTAAATGTCTTTTACCAAAAAATCAACACACTGATAAAGGATTTTCTATTAACTCAATTGGTGTGATGCTTTTGTACATTTTTGTCACAATATTTATGTCTGATGATATTCTGAGAACAATATTCTGGTATCAAGTCTTTGTCAGAGCAGTTAAAGGGGCACCTCTGGGCACAAGGGAAGTGCACAGGTACGGTCCTGGCTAAAAAATCACGCCCCTCGAAGAAACCAGGCAAAGAACACAGGTTGATGGTTGCACCTAAGGTTTTTATGCTCCATGCTATTCCTCATAATTTTGATTTCTAAAGCTCTAATTGGACAGACACGGAGGGGCATATTTATGAGCCCCTAGAGCCACTGGAGCATCACTTTTTGTGACGCTCCAGTGGCGCAATGCCTTGCGCCATATTTACAAGGTGACGTTAAGCCACTTTATTTGGCTTAATGGCACATGGTAAATATGACCCCTTTACATGCAGCCCTTTGCGTGGAAGGGGTGTGCAATGGGTGTTGCTGGGTGTTGCTGTGAGTTTTCGTAAACTTGAGGCAGCGCAAAAAAATAGGGTGGCGTTAGCAAGGCGCAACAAGGAGGAATACTTTTATTCCTCCTCGTTTTTTGTTTTTTCTGTGTGTTGCATTCTGCAGCATGCATAGAAGAAGAAAAATACCAGACATGATTGTTTGTGTGCGGGAAGGTGTCCCTTACTGCACATAAACAATCATTTCAAAATGACGCTTTGGCACTTCTGTATGTGCTGTATTTTGCAGCACACACAGAAGTGCCAAATCGCCATTAGTTATTGTTTATGTGCAGGAACGGACAACTTCCCACACATAAACAATCAAATTCCTCAACGCAGACACACTTGCATGATGATGCAAGGATGTCTGCCTTTGTGCTAGCCAGCTCAATTTAGCGCCAGTACAGGGGACGACACAGGGGTGTGCTGTATTCAAATACGGCACATTCCTGCATTGTGAAAATGACAGAGCGCGGCACTAGCAATTTTGGCGCAGCGTCGCTCTCCGTCTTTTTCCTTTAAATGTGGGTCTGAATGTTGTTTTCAGCCCTCACAATCCCATTTTCTGCACTGCATCCCTAAATGACAGTTGCCATCGGTAACATCCTATAGCAGTGGTTCCCAACCTGTGATCCGGGGACCCCTGGGGGTCCACGAAGCCTGTTTCGGGGGTCCACAACTGCTAGACAATTATCTAATATAAACAGATAAATGAAGTGTACATAAATAAAGTTTCTAAATGTACAATTGAAAACATTCCAACGTACTGCAAATGTCAGTTCATTTGAAATTGGAGGATAAAAAATAAATTAGTATCCTGAGGTTGATTCATGGAAGCAGTGCACGTGCATCAAACACAATATAGTACGGATGATGTATGGCTTGAATTGAACTTAGAAAAGTTCCAATGTTCCTATTCAAATTAACATTTTATTTATATTTGTTTTCAAATTAAATACAATATGTTGTCATTTGTGTATGTGTTTGATAGAATGCTTGTTTCTGTATTTTATGTGTATTATTTTGCTGTTCAAATTATCAACAATGTTTAGTCCTTGGGCTCCAGTAATGATAAAGTGTGGGTCCATAGACATCAAAAGGTTGGGGCCCACTAATCTATAGCATACCTTTGTCTCTATCCAAATTCAGTAGTGTGGGTTTCTCTTGCCTAGGGACTTGCCACATCTTTTCATTCCTATGTTTCAGTTAGATTCAACTACTTTCATTGCACTGAAGTAGCACAATGCCCTTTGATGCATATTATGAACAGGACACACAAAATCCGACAAAATCCTGACTCCTTGACTGAAATATTGCAAGAAAACAACACAAGATCATCACCATAAAAGCCACAACTAGCACATTTACCCCACACTTTTCAGTACACATAAAACAAATCACTAAAAAGGGCTAGAGTAGGTTAATGGCTGGGTTGGGTCAGAGAAAGGGGAAAGACCACATAGGTCCTTACACACAGTGTCCACACAGTTAAAGACCTCTTTAATTTACCACAGAGAAGAAATAGGATAATGGTGTGGTCCTGAATCTGAGTATACCCAACCTTCGAGGCTGTGAAGCTCAAAGTGGTACTTTGGGATTGCCAAGACCATATACCATACAGTGTTTCAAGTGCAGCTTGACCGTGAAATGTTTTCTTCAGTGGTAAGAGACTTAATGACACTACCTTGAAGATAAATATGCATTTCAAGATGTGATCAATGTTTCTTCCCCCACCATGACCTTGATGTCAGGATACTGAACTCATCTGCATCACCCTTCCACACGCCTTGGTGTGGCTTAGTGGCTGAGGGGATATATTTGCACTGCTAATGCTGAGGCAGATTAAATCAAATGCGCTAGCCAAGCAGAGATAGAGAAAGAGAGACAGGATCCCGCTTCTCTTCTTAATAGCTTCCAAGACATACATGTTCCCAATAAACACTGATTTAAAAGAACTCTTTAGAAGTTTATCAGCTAAGACGCCCAGGCTCGTTAGCAGAACAAAGCGCCACAGTTTAAAGGGCTACGCTGCTGGAGATGGGCTCTGTCTCCTTAGGGTAGGTAGGAATGTGTGCACTCAGAATGACGAGCAAAAGTAGCCTATGAAATGGCGCTGTTTATGTCAGCTTGGTAGCTAAGTGCTGGCACTTGTGTTCTGATGCAGCTGTAAAAGCATTAGTCATGGTCTTAGATGTGATTCCTAAAACCTCTGTGCACGGATGTTTGCACAAGGAATGCTGATTGCGCGCTTTAAACTAGGGCCCGGATTCACAAAGGTAAACTTAGACTTCTAATCTAAACTTAGAACAAAAGTCTAACATTACAACTTTCGATATTCACAAAGGGCATTTACAAGTAGTATCTATACATCCGCACTAGGGCAGAGATTCCACTCTGGGTGCGGAGTGTACTATCTGCACCCAGAATGTACTCTCTGCACTCAGATTGTACTCGCTGCACTAGGAGTGGAATCTCCACCCTGAGTGCGGACGTAAAGATACTACTCATAAATGCCCTTTAGTTTACCTTTTTGAATTGGGCACATTATGTTTACTGTATAAACAATCCTCTTTTTCTAATGACTCATTCATTGAATAGTCTACTCTGATGAAATCTCACCCTCAGATAATAAGCAGGCTGGCTCTAGTACACTCTTTCTAATTGTATATTTTTTTGAAAGCAGAAGATGCTATTTATCCACTTCTTTGTCTCAGCAATCTACTAGTAGAACAAGCAATTTATACACATATTTTTTAATGTTTTCCAGACTTCTGGTTCACTCAAAAGTACTGTACACGCATCAATTGTAATTGTAATCGTATTTATATAGCACTTACTACCCCTGACAAGACATCAAAGCTCTTTTCTGTGAGTAGCACGCTATTCCAGAACCAAAAAAGGATTAGTGGGATTAGTATAGGTAAATATAAGTATAGTATTATTATAGGGAAATATGAGTTCATTTGAGCAGTGGGCATGTGAGTCTCTTACCTGGATTGAATAGAAAAATGGAGGGATAGAAGAGGGAAGAATCCAGAAAGTGTTAATTGGGGGATCATAGTAGTAAGATGAGGTTTGGGATGAGTAAACAAGAGATGGAGGATGGAAGAGTCTGTAGAAAGGTCTTAGGGAGATCATAATAGTAAAATGAGGTTTGGGATGAGTCAAAGGAAAGATACATGAGGGAGAATTTAATACGGTTGTTTGGGTGATAATAGTAGTAAACTGAGGTTTGGGGTGAGCCAGGAGGGATAGAGGAAGGAAGAGTTATTTTGGAGATCATAGTAGTAAAATGAGGTTTGGGATGAGTCAGAGAGTGGGGATAGAGAATAGATTGTTAGAGGTATAGGCTGAGATAGAGTAGTGCATTGAAGAGAGTGATTTTTCTTTTACCTCTTTTTTTCTCTTGTTCAGTAGGAATCCTGCTCTTTCTGTTGGTTGTTTATTATGAACTTGAGGTATCGGCGATACACTCAGTGACTGGAAATGTGGACTTAGTCGTCTTTCAGATCGAGTGCTGCAATGAAGTCACCTTGTTATAGTAATGGAATGACATCTTGAAGAGTGAGCATGTGAAAATGCTCTTAGAGGATGTATTTGTTAAGGGGTCTGAGGTCCAAGATTGGCCTTAAGGAACAGTCCTTTTTGGGCATAAAGAAGTAGAGTGAATAAAATCCTGTGCCTTGTTGGTGTATATGTACTGGTTCTCTGGCACCTCATTTGAGATGTGCCTGAACTTCCTCTTTGAGCAACTGTTGATGTTCTGTAGATAGTTTAGAGTGTGTATGTGAGGTGAGATGTTTGGAGGTGTGAAGTAAACACCAGACAATAACCATGTTGGATAATATCCAACACCCACTGATCGGAGGTGATGTTCCGCCATGCCGGAAAGAACTGTTGTTGTCTCCCCCGCCCCAGCAGGTGTGATGTGACCGGGTGGTGATCGGCAAGTCAAGGTTTGGTAGGGAGGTTGAAGGGTTTGGTAAAACAGCCTTTGCCTTCGCCTTCGCCTTTGGAATTGTTTCCTCTGTATGTACCCCTGTAATATCCCCTTGGAGAGGGTGTTTGGATTTGTGTTTTATGGTATTATGTGGAGGTTTCAGGGAAGATTGTTTTGGATTCTACACAATAAAAGGAGCAGTGAAAGAAGCCATGATGAGATGCTGATTGCACGCTCCTATAGCCTTAGCCATCACGTGGTCTAAAAACATGTTCTCTATCAAAGGAGAGAGCTACTAAGTTCTGTAGAACCTCAGGTTTAAAAGCTGATACCCTTAGCCAGTCATGTCTTCTAAGGAGAAAGCTTGAATAAATGCCCCTACCTGTTGTGTCAGCTGCATTAAGGGTACAAAGCATAGTTGTATTTTATATAAGTTCGCTCTTTATTTGTGCTTTTCAGGAAGATGCTGGAGAATCACATTCATCTCGTCCCAGAGAGCCCTATCATAGCACAAAAAGAAACCAAGAGTTTGCAAGGCTCCAATTAATGGTAGCTTGTGCAGCCACTCTCTTACCCGCAGCGTCAATTTTCTTGCGCTCCTTATCTGGTGGAGGGCATCAACAGATGTCTGAGAGTCTGCCCTTTTATGAGCTGTAGCCAGCACTAGGGAGTCAGGTGTAAGCTGTCCCATAATGGATGTAGGGTCACTTAGAGATTGTTTAAATTTTTCCTCTGGGAGTGATAACTATAGCCTAACGAGGTAGTTGAAAATGTCTTGAGTGTGCCTAAGCAAACCCTTAAGCATTGGCAAATATTTTGCAGAGCACTGATTGGACGTGAGGGTGGCAAATAATCAATTGTCCTCTGTAGACTCAGGGGCAAATTTATACTTTCTTTGCGCTGAATTAGCATCCATTTTGTTATGAAAATGCAGCATAAACTTAACTCCATATTTATATTTTGACGCTAGACCCATCTAAATATTGGAGCTATAGTCATTTTTTAGATGCGTGAAACCACAGTGTGTCAATGAGATGCAAGGTAGGTGTTCCCGTCCAAAAAATGATTCTAAGCCCTTAGCCCCTCATTTATCCACCAATGCAAAAAAGGTGCACTGGGGAGGTGGGCCTAAATAATGACGCTAATGCTGCTTATCGCTATTATTTAAAGCCTAAGTCACGACAGGCATTAGGGGACCTGTGGACCCATTTCCATGGTCAAACACCAAGGAAAGAGCCCACAGGTGCCAACTCCAATCCCCAGGAACACCCCCACCCTCAACAGAAGGACACCAGAGGATGGGGGGACCCCATCCCAGTAAGTAGATGTAAGTATTTTAAAGATTTCTTCAAAGTGCCATTGGGGGCCCTCCATGGCACAGGGTGCAATGGCCATGCCCAAGGGACCCCTGTCCCCTGTGCTGGCCTTTGGAGTGGTGGGCATGACTCCTGTCTTCTATAAGACAGGAGTCATGTGGTATGGATGGTTTTGTGTCAGGAAATGACACTAGGCTGGTTAAAGCCTTTTTTTTTACTCTAAACGGCCTACTGCAATTTTTTGATGCAAAACCCCCTTACTACATACCGCCACCCCGACCTGGCTAACGTAATTTTCCCAGACGCTATCCCACCCTTTGCGCTGGCTTGCGGGGTTCCATAAATTTGGCACCCGGCTGTCGCTCCAGAATGACGCAAGCCGGCGCTATACTTTTTGATGCAAATTGCATTTGTGCAGTTTTGCGTCAAAAAGTATAAATATGGCCTCAGTATGTAGTGGTATGTTATGGAATGTAGCCGCTCTACTTATTAAATCATCATAAGTTGTTGTATCATCGGGGGGATGTTTAGCCAGATATAGATCCAGATCTTTCTTATCAGGTGTGTCTGTGTTACATGAATCCCACGAAACGGCCTTGCAGGTGGGATTGAGTATTGGTCTTCATTGAATTCATCCCGTTTAGGAGCATAATGAACCCTCAGATGGCTCAGAATAGCATGAACAGGCGAGAGCTGTAGTGATGGGTTGTGCACAGCAGGCTGTGATGGTGGTTCTAGGAAATTGCCACTTTTTGACATGATTACACCCATACTTTTTGCCTAGTTTCTGATGTGATTTCAACTGAAACTGTAATGGGTTCCTGCTAACCAGCTCCCCAATTGGCAAGCTTTAGCACTCTATGTAAGTCCCTAGTAAATGGTACCCTTGGACCCTAGGGCACGGGAAACAGCCAGTACAACCCGGTCATGACAACGCATGACTGTTACCACAAAGCCATTACCATGCATATGCCTTTACCAAGCATGTCTTTACCACGAATACCTTTAGAACAAATTGCGTTCTAAAGGCATGAATGGTAAAGGCATCTGTGTGGTAAAAGTTTTAAAGGTAAGTATTATTTTTTTAATTTTGCAAAGGCATGAATGGTAAAGGGAAATGTGTGGTAAAGTTTATACAGGTAAGTATTAAGTGTTTTAAGTCGTTTAAGTAGTTTATATATATATGGTTTTAAGGGGTTAGGGCGGATACTGGTTTTTGGGTGGTAAGAGCATTTTTAGGTTTTAGGGTGGATATGGGTTATTGGGTGCAAATGGGTTTTTAGGGTTTATGGTGGGTTGTGGCTTTTAGGGTACTAAGGCCATTTTTAGGGTTTTGGATGGGTAGGGTTTTTTGGGTGGCAAGATGAAATATATATCTCGCAAAATCGCAAAAAACTAAGCGCGGAATCCTGCGCTTTATTAGTGTAATGCCCCCGGGTGGGCCAAGTCCCAGGGGCTTTTTGAAAAAAAAAGAAAAAGTGGGGGGGCTTCTGTCCCCCTCCTGCTGCCCTGGGGACCACCACTTTCCCGGGCTCTTTTTTTGTTAATGTGGGGAGCCTGTGGCCCCTCCCTGCCCTGGGACCGCCAGCTCCCCAGGACATTATTGTAATATAGGGAGGGAGCCGCCTGGCCCCCTCCTGCTGAACCAGGAACCACCACCTCCCTGGGGCGATCTTATAACTGAAGTGGGGGGCCTGGTGGCCCCCACCACTGCCCTGGGGACCACCAACCCCCGAGGCAAGACTGTAATTGGAGCGGGGGGCCTCATGGCCACCCGCTCCCTGGGGGAAAATAAAGGGCCCCAGGGGCCACCACCCCACGACTAAGTTCTAGTTGGAGCAGGGCCGTGCAGCCCCCCTCTAGGAGCCTCTGATGGCCCTGGGGACTGCCACCCCCCCAGGGCTGGCTCCTGCCATGTTCCAACATGCCCACCCCCGGAACATAGCTGTTTGCTGTGGCTTGGCTCCAAATTGTGAGAAATTGAATCATATAATAAGGAGGTGTATCAATATAATGTGTTAAATATGAAAATAAGCATGATGTGGTATTATGCTCATTCAGGCAAAGAAGGCCCTCTCGCTGCCACTATGAGTGTTTTTGCATATTGCAGTCCTTTGTTTGTGTTTATTACATATGGTGCACATTGGTTATTTAATTTGTTTGTTACACAAGTAGAAGTTTACCAGTGATCAAGGAGACAAGTCCTCTGAAACGAGTTGGGTTGTTGCAGCACTATTAAGAAAATAAACACAAGTTGCATCAGATGAGAATGGATGTGACTGTTTTTCCATGTGGGAACAACATGATATTGTTGAACGCTGAAGGGAAGCAAAATTGATGGGTATATGAGGAGTCATTACCCGTCATGACCTGCAGCTTTGTTGACTGTGGGGTTGTAGCGGTAGTTGTTGCTTTGAATCATGATTAAACCCTGACCCCACCCCTGATGACATCGATAAACATGAAGGAACGACAGATGCAAATGGAATGCTGAAAACACCCTTGGACCGGGTGCAATGAGAACACACTGGTCAGAAGGCGAGTGGAGTACTCAGGAGCTGGCTGCAAGTGAGTGAATGTAAGTAAGCTAACGTGTTGTGTTATCAAAATGGAAGCAGGGGGAGCGGATACACCCAGCTAGGGAGCTAATAAGATGCAAGGCAGCTGAGAAGTTGTTTGTACAATCAGATTTTAATGAAGCTGCCGCCCTTAAGCAATGTGAAGGGGGATCTGAGAATCAGGGTAGAAATAAAAGACAACTCTTGGATTATTTATGGCTGAAATCTAAAAGGGACCAATCCAAATGGTGGGAGGCTGTAACCTTCCAGAAGTATGTAGACTGTGAAAGAATTCCAAGAAGACTGGGGATTTTTGTAATACCCACTTGCATCATTCCAGATCCCCATATGTTAGATGAAGGGGCAACTAATAATCATCAATGCTCCTTGAATATGTTAAAAAAACTCATCAAATATGCATGGAAGGGACAATAGTCTTTACTATCTGAGATTGAGAAAATGACTGCACTCCTGAAAGAAAAGTGTACTAAAGAGGAGTTGGAAAAAGAAATGACTAGGATTGATACTAAGTTGTGGAAAAAATCAAAGGAGGAATTAAAGGCGAAGAAGCATCGGAACCTTGTACGAGAACCATATTATCACAAAAGAGGACAAACTGTTGACATATGCAAAGAAATATGATCAAATGAGAAAAGAACAGAGGAATGTAGGGGGGAGAACTGTGGCCACTGCAAATCCTGAAAAAAACTTGGCAGAGTCAATTAAGGAAATAATAGCTGAGAAGGGTCGACGAAATGAGGAGAGGGAGAATAGTGAAAGTGATCAGAAAGTATAATCAGAACCAGTTGGAGAAAAAAATGAATTTTAAAGGAATTTGACCTATTGGCCTAAGGAAGGTTCGCGATACAGCAAGAAAAGATAGTAAATCATAGAGGTTGAGGAAGAAAAGGCAGCTACAAAGGAAGATTAGGAAGGGGTTACAACAACAGCCCAATGAATGTCTAGACAAGGGGCAGAAGTGGATTACAATGATGGATAAAAAGATGGTAGTTAATCTTTCAAGTGTTCCTTTGACTGAGTCTGAAATGAAAGTTGTCTCTTTGGGATTCTTTTTGTCCTACTGCCAAATCTAATTATATTCAGAGCAGGATTGATTTATACCATTTTGTAATAAAATTGAGAAAATGGTTTGCGACTAAATTGAGTGATCATTTTGTTGAAGATGTAAGCCAACCTTCAGTAGTGACAATCAGTGACATTGATGTACTCCATACTCTATGTGAGTTAGATGTAGTAATTGAGGCAGCCCCTGATCCCTAGTTATATCTATTGGATGCAGATTTTGAAATTGGTTTATGGTGTCCCAATAATTCTAAAATTAAATTTGTTTTTTGCCACCAGTAGCGAATTCTGTGAGCACTGTATTTGAAAAAGGAGTGATATAAGATCTGAAAAAATTGAGGTATAATAGGAAGACTAGATTGGACAACCTGGAAGCAAGACATAGAGAGGCTATTGTTTCCCTGAAGGAAAATAAGGAGATAGTAACAAAAAATCTGATAAAGGAGGTAATGTAGTCATTTGGCCATGTGATATGTATCTACAGGAAGGATACATACAATTGTATGATGGTAAGAACTATGGGAAATCTAACAGGGAGATGGTATTAAGAATTAATCAGACATATTATGACAGGTTATTGAATTGTTGATAGCAGGATTTAATTGAATGGGAGGAGTTTCAGTACTTGAAATGTGAATTCTTCAAGTTGCCAGTGCTTTATTTTCTGCCCAAATTGCATAGAAAAAATGCAGAGAATCGTCCAGATAGATGCACTGTTTCATCAAAAGGTAGTCTCCTTGAAAATACCTCGAAGTACGTTGGCTTTTAAATATACCTCTTTGTTGAAGCCTTAACATGTTACATTTGTGATACTGACGGTTTTCTAAGACGCATTAATGATATATCATGGGAGAGGAATTACCTATTGATGTATTCGAATGTGAACAATCTATATACATGTATACCACATGATTTGGATTTAAAAGCAGTGTGACATTTTCTCAGAACAAGGTCTTTGTCCTATTTGTTACAAACCAAAATGCTTTTAGATATGATTAGTATATGCTTGACCAATAATTTTTTCATCTTTAAGAAGGAGATCTTTCACCAGACCCAGGGAACTGCGACTGCCACTTGCTTCACCCCAAGTTATGAAGGGTCATACCTCAGCTAGTGGGAGGAACAAGTTGACTGTAACATCAGACTCATGGAGGAGCATGTAGTCGTCCGGGTTCGTTAATTTGATGATATATTTTGCATTTGGAAGGGGAATCGCAAGTCAGGCCAAAAGTATGGTAAGATTCTAAAGGTGAATGATTTAAATCAGAAATTTTCATGCCATTTAAATGTTAAAGTCATTGAATTTTTGGTTGTACAAATCATGGTTGAGAATAATAGTTTGGAATGTAGGCTGTAAAGAAAGGAAACGGCAAAGTGCAGCCTACTCCATGCAAGTAGTTGTCATCAAAGAAGATTAATCAGTAGTATCCCTTATGGAGAACTGATAAGGGCAAGACATAATTTTATCTCTGACATGGCTTTTTATGCTGAGGTTGAAGTCATGACCCAAAGGTTTGAGGAAAGGAAATATGAAAAAACGATATTAAGAAAGCACTGGAAAGAGTCAAATTGATAAGAAGGGAGGATTTGTTGGTACCTAAGAAGAAACAACTGGAAGACAGTAGTTCTCTAAGATTTGTCACAACATTTAATAGTCAAGCAGGGGAAGTGAAAAAGATCTTGCAGAAGTACTGGTCGTTACTTAAAACTAATGCTACATTTTCCTAAATTCTTACTGATCACCCTATGATTACCTGTAGAAAGAGTCCTTCTTTGAAAGATGCATTGAGTCAGAGCTTAGTTCCACAACCAAGTAAGAAAACGCCAGTCCAGGGATTCTATGTGTGTGGGAAATGTAGGGCTTATAAATATAGCAAGAATAGTTGTGAGGTGGAATTCCCAACAGCACCTAAAGCTTTTCACATTACGAAGCACTTGACGTCCAATTATGACTACAGTGTTTACGCCCTGAGATCCCCTAGTAATAAATATTATGTAGGTAGTACTATACATGTGGCAAAAAATGTATACTGAAACACATGAGGGCTATATTCCATGAGGATATAACATACCTGGTAGCCAGGCATTTCAAACAGTTTGATGAAAAAAAAGGTAGAAAAGCTAGTTTATGGTGTTGGATAGGATCCCACTGAGTGAAAAGGGAGGCAACAGGACTTTGGAATTGCAAAAACTGGAATCTAAGATTATTACTGGGTACAATACATTGTACCCTGTTAGGTTGAATTTGGAAGATGTATTGGAAGTATATCTGGGGTGAATGCTAAAATAAAATATGTTTTTAACGGTTAATGATTTAAATCTGGTGTGGGTTTCACTTTTGTTTTTTAGATGATGATAGATGGCGAGTAGTTCCAGTTAAGCAAGGAACTGGCAGCAAGAATGAGATTAAGATCTTTCTTGCAAAAGAGCTATTATATCCTTTATTGGTTGGGTCTTAAAAGGATACTTTGAGGATTACAGGTTCCTTATTGTATGTGATATAACAGCATGCCCACGTGACCATGATAGGCACACTGAAATTATGTTCAGTTAAAATTCAATAATCATGTAAAAGGAATATTTCCTATCCCGATTTGTGAGAAATTGAGTAGTAAAAATGTATTTATTATATTTGGAATTTGGTCAATTAGCCCACTAGGGCTTGAATAACAAGTAATAACCAGGTTTTTTAATGTAACGTTATTTTCTTCTTACTATTGTTTATTTTCACAAATTGTGAGAAATTGAATCATATAATAAGGATGGGTATCAATATAATGTGTATAATATGATAAGTATGATGTGGTATTATGCAGGTCCAGGCAAAGATGGCAGCCGCACTGCCACTATGAGTGTTTTAGCATATTGCTGTCCATTGTTTGTGTTTGTTGTTATTAGTGCACATTGGGTATTTATTTTTTGTTCCATTTAGGAATATCGCAATATCGGTGATTGATGAAGGAAATCGAAATTGATGAAACTATATATATATATATATATATATATATATATATATATATATATATATATATATATATATAAATACATATATATTTAAATATATATTTATATATAAAGGCATGCGTGGTAAAGTCATACATGTGGTAAAAACTTTCATTGTAAATTCATGCATCGTAATGACGCATGCATTGTAGTGACCCCTTTGTAAAGGCATGCCTGGTAGTTACATGCGTAGTTCTGTCATACAACCCTGGGGTACTAGGGAGGGTCCCTAAGAGCTTCAGCATGAATTGTGTCACCTTAAGCTGACCCCTCACCAAGCACAAAAAGCACTTGAAAGAGTGCCATTGCAGGCTGCGTGTCTTGGTGTAGGCAAAAGTGAAAACATGACATGGCACACAACCTGTGTGCCATGTCCCCTAACACTACATGAAATATATGTAAGTCACCCCTCTAGCAGGCCTTTCAGCCCTAGGGAAGGGTGCATTTTATTACATGTGAGGGCCTAACTGCACCAGCAGCTATGCCCCTGCTGTGGGTTTTCCAGTTCTCAGACATAGTAAGTGATCAGGGAAGCCAGTTTAAATGCATGTGCTGGACATTGGTAAATAAGAGTTTCACAGCTACATGATGGCTTCACTGAATATAGGGATGTTTGGTATCAACTACTCATATTGGTGAACCCACTCTGATGCCAGTGTTGGATTTACCAATACATTCACCCAAAGGGCACATTTTAGGTTCCCCCTGAAACCCTTCATCCTCCGGTGTGCTCACTGACCTGTTTCTGCCAGCCTGCCAACTGTAACACCATTCTGGACTCAGGGTGAGAGCTTCCTGCTCTCACGAGTCCCAGAACTAAAGCCTGTCTGGAAAGTGGATTTAACACCCCCCCCCAACACAGGATGACCTGCTGATTAGCCTTCCTAAAGCGGCAAGCCTCAAAGGGCCTCCACCTTTTAAATGCAAATCTGGCTTCCCCTCATAGGAGAGGAAGCCTCTCCACCGCCCGGAGCCCATTTGGCACCTGGCCAAGTAGGAAAATTAGCTAGTCAGGTAGGCGTGCCATCTCCAGACTAGTACCACCCCCAAGGTAGGCTACGGTGAGGTGGACAGGATTTTTCAGAGGTAGCCATCTTTGAGATGCCACAGGTTTATTCCCACTTCCTACAGGAGGTGGTCATATAGGGGGAGCGGTGACCCCAAGGGTCAGTAGCCCATTGGCTACTACCCTGCATACTCCTAATGCCCCTAAATTCAAAATTTAGGGGAGCCCCTGCACCAGAGAAGAAGATCTGCCAGACACCCTAGAGATGCAAAAGGCAAGAACTGAAGATCCATGATGGACTTGATGTCAACCCTGCCAGCCTGTCTATGGACTTCTGTCAATTGCGAGAAAGACATCTCATCCTCCAGCTGCTGAAACTTCCAAAAGCCCAGGAAGACTCCCAGCCTTCACCCCAGCACAAGGAACTCCTATGCTGTAGCGGAGCTGCTCCCCTGGATCCATGCAGGCACCCAAGAAGAGAATTCTGGACTGCCAAAACCTCTGCCGGAGAGCACCACTGCACCCAAGCCTCCCAGCCCATGGTGCCTTGGGCCAATGGTGCCAAGCTGGTCTCCAGCCCCTCCAGAGACAAAGTCCATCATGGGTTTCCCCACTACGAACTTCATTCTGACGCCTGCAGTCTCTTTGTGCAGTCCCCTTTTCAACTTCAAGAGAAGATAAGGGTCGGCCTCTAATTCCTGTGCGTTGGAATCTAGGATCAATAAACAACAATTGGGTTTTTAAATAAACTTGTCTTCTAGTAAATCAGGAGGAGAAATTAGTTGAGAGCAGGGTTTTTCAAAGTTATAATAGATCTTATGCATAAGGCAATATGGCTTAAAATGAATATGGTGTTTGACTGGAAGCCACTGTGAAGTCTTTCATAGACATGACTCTATAAAGCTAGCACTGAAGTGAATGACTACTATTCAACAGTAGACTGCATCACCATACCACAAAAGGTGCAGTCTTCAATAAAGTGGTCTCTCCTGAATTGGGACTGAGCAGGGAATGCTGCAAAAATTTAAAAAATGTATGCATCTGTCATGTCACCTATTGGACAATCAGATATGCAAAAGTTAGCAATAATAAATTGAAATCCAGTCCTGTACAACTAATCTTACATCTGGGGTAAACTGTTGACATTTTAAGTACCCACTAAGAATCCCTGGAGCAATAATAGAAAATGATGACAGCTAAAACATCTGAAGAGCTCTGTGTAATGTGGTGAATGCAGCAATGCCACTCAGTAAAAAAATATTCATATGTAAGTGTGACACAAATCTGGTGTATAATCATCCACATGGGACCTAAGGGGCATGTTTATAAGGGGTTTGCGCCATGCTTGCACCACGTTGCGTGGAACATGAATGCCTCAAACTACTCAGTCACATTTTTTAAGCCACACAAAGCCACTTTGCATTGCTTTGAATGGCTGCAAAAATATGGAGTAAGGCAACACAGTGCAAATTTCTGTCCTGCACCACAAAGTCCATAAATCTGGGCCTATTTCCCATTGCCTTGCGGATAACCTTTTACCTGCACTGCTGTTAAATATATGACCTTGACAGAAATGAACATGTGAGATTTTCCAGGGTGTGAAACTTCCCTAAAGGAATATGTGAATACCCACAAACATACAAGGTTTTAGTTCTCACCTAATACAGAACATTTGTTGTCTGTTGAGCGACATATTGTTAACTTGCAGTGGGCTTGAAGCGCGTCCATTGGTTGGCTTCACTGTCAATCTGATTTACTTGCTTCTTGTTCTTTGTAGTGTGTGGGTTTCCATTCTATTTCTTATGTTTGTCCTTCTATTGGAGCATGCTCACATTATTGTATCCTCTTCAATGTCATTTATACAGGCTCTATATTTCTCTTTTTGTTTAAGCACTCTGTAAGAATGCAGGTGTTTTCCAACTGTCTTCCTCATGTAACTCTTTTTTGCCTTGCTCAAAGGTCATAGCTGAGAGTGGCAATGTCCCTGAAAACATCAATACCACATAAACATGAAAGCGCAACACTTATGCATGGTCTCCCTTTCAGTTTCAGTATCAAAAATATTTCCTTTGGAAATCCCAGATAGGAGCTTTAAAAACTTTGTAAGACGCTTAAACAATCCTTTCAAGTCCCACAGCTACTGTGCACTGATAGTTTTTGGTAGGACCCAGACCATAAATGTATTTGAGGACCAATAACCTCTCCCACCACACTGACCCATTTCCACACCCAAAATATCTTTGCTCTATCTCCTAAGCTCCACATTCTGCAAAACAAAAACTGAGATGCTAAGGTCCAGATTTATACTCTGTTTTCGCAAATGTTGTGTAATTGTTTTGACGCAAATTCGGCGCAAACCTAACTCCATATTAATACTTTGGTTCTAGACCCATCTAGCGCCAAAGTTTTGGAGGTAAAGTCATTTTTTGCTTGTGGAAAACTACCTTGCGTCAACGAGATGCAAGGTAGACGTTCCTGTGCAAAAAGTGCTGGTATGGCCTTAGAGCCATTATTATCCCCTGCGCACCGGGGAAGGGGGCCTTAAATAATGGCGCTAAGCTTGCCTAGCGCCATTATTTAACGCCTGGGTCAGGGCACGCATTAGGGACCTGTGGGTCTGTTTCCATGGTCAGAGACCATGGAATGGGCCCTCATGTGCCCTTCCCTAGCCCCAGAGGGACACAAGAGGATGGGGGGACCCCATCCCTGGTAAGTAAGGTAAGTACAGGTAGTTTTTTTTAGTTATTTTAACTAGTGCCATGGGGGGGCTAACTTGGGCCCCCCTACATGGCACTGGGCCCAATGGCCATGTCCAAGGGACATATGTCCCCTGGGCATGGATATTGGGGTGGTGGGCATGACCCCTGTCTTTACTAAGACAGGAGTCATGTCCATGGGGGTTGTACGTCAGAAAATGACACTAGTCGGGTTCGAGGCTTTTTTTTTGCCTCCAACCAGACTATGGCCATCCTTGTTCCCCCTACGCCTCCCCCACCCGACTAGCATCCTTTTTCATGACACTAGACAAATCCAGTTTTACAAGTCGGAAAAATCTTTCGGATTCTCAAAAGAGGTTCTGCGACCCATTATCACAAATAGGTGAAGACCAGAAAGAAGCATCTCCTCCTAACTGTATTTTGCAATGGTGGTTAGCAGTTGCCAGTAGGTGCTTATAGTTAAGACCTAAGTCCCATAGACAAAGCATGTTTTGTTTTGTCAATAACTTTGGTACAGTTTGACAAATCTTCATAAAATTTTCAAAACCTGTATGCTAATTACTTCAGCTGATGCCTTGAAAGTTTCTGGTGATTCGTTAAGTGGGGAGCCGAGAAAAATGTGGAGTCCCAAAATGCATTTTCCCCATGCAATTTCACATTGGGATCTTGATGGCTACAGCCTGAACCGCTGGACGGAATTTCACCAAATTTTGCAGAAAGTTAGATCTTGGTGGTCTAGAAAGATCTCTTTTTGTGATTTGGTGCAAATCAGTTTAGTAGTTTTTGAAATATTAAAGGAAAAGAAATATAGATATCTAGATATCTAGGGACACACGTCCTCTGCAGATCGCACAGATCTCATGCTATGATCTGATTGGCCGCCAACACTTCAACCAGGAAGTTTTGGCATCTATTTTGGGACTCCGACTCAGCTGAGTCATGCATAAAAGTAAAAAATAAAAGAGATGGGTGCAGGGTATTAATATCCTGACCTCCTAGGCCTGGTGGTGGGGTCCCCCAGGGACCCTGCCGAAGCCAATAAGCATTTTTAAAAACATTTTCCAACAAAAATCATGCAGGGTCTGTAGACCTTAGGAAAAAAAAAACCTGCTATCTCCTGCTTTTTTATAGTTGAACCCCTGGGTGGGCCAGGTCCAGGGGCATATGTAATTGTTTATTTTGAGGAGGGGGGAGCACGTGACCCCTCCCCATGACCAATATTGGTCCTGGGGTCTATACCCTGCTTGGGGCCAGGTCAACCTTAAATGAAGAGGAGGGGGGCCATGTGGCCCCTCACCCCAAGCTGTTTACAGGCCCTAGGGACTGCCTCCTCCCTTAGGCAAGGCCAAAGTAAGTGGAAGGGGGCAGAGCACACCCCTCTAGAACCTCTTATGGCCCTGGGGACAAATCACCTCCCCGGGGCAAGCTCAAATTAGAAAACGGCCATGCAGCCCCCCTCCTAAGCCATTTTTGGCCACGGGACCACCATCATCCTGGGGCAGCCCGTTAAAAACAAAGGAAGAGGGCACTTGTGGCCCCCCTCTTGGAACTACTAATGGCTCTGGGGACTGCCACCCCCCAGGGTCAGAATTGTTTGCTATAGCTTGGCGGTGGCTTTAACAGCTCCCACCAAGTGAGAGCAAACAATAAGTCTGATCCCAGCAGGTTGGAGCAGGAAAACTGCTCCCACCCACTGGGAGTGGACTTTTTAGCTGTTTTACTGCCTGCTGTCAAGCATTTTTTGATGCTCCCTGAATGCAAGAGGAATGCCGGCTCCCATGTGGACACCCTCCCCTCGAATTAATTGGCCAGACCCCAAGCAAGGGGGTCCCCAGGGCCAAAATCAGCCCAGGGTAGGGGGGCTATGTAGCTCGCATTCATTGATTGGCGAGGACCTGTGGGATGGGGTCCCCAGGGGCAAAATCGATCCAAGGTGAAGTTGCTGTGCAGCCCTCTCCCTTTTTAGTAATACAGTGGCCCCTGGGGATGAGCAGGGTGGCTCCACTGCCCTTTTAGTAATGGGCTGGGCCATGGTGATGGGGTCCCTACCCCGAAAATGGCCCAGGTTGAGTTGCCCCTCTGGCTGTAATTGGCCAAAGGAGGGGGCTGCATGCCCTCCTCCTGGTTTGCCCAAAAATGGGGTTGGACAGCCCCCTTCTGAGCATACCCTGAGGCCAATCAAGGTGTGTGGTTGGGTGTCTGCAGGGGGTTGGCTGCAGCCCCTGGCCGCAGTCCATACCCTGCGGCCAACCCACACTGCGCATGGCAAAAGGTGTGCATGGTGCAGGGTTGAGTGCCTACGGGGGTTGCTCTCAGGACTTGGCCGACAGCTGTGCTTGAGTGAAGGGTCAGGCCGCTGGCAAAGCCCTGCAGCCAACCCCCAAACTGCACAGCTGAAGGCCATGCAAGGCGGAGGATGGATTAACATAAGGTTGTTAAATATTACTTAATGTTAAAAAAGCATAGGTTACAGGGACCACTGAAAAAAACAAAGTTTACAGGGACGTTATAGTTAGCAAATAGAATTTAAAAAAAACTTAGAAATCTACTAAAAAAACAAAGGTTAGAGGGACATTATACAATAATTAGGTTCACATTTCACGCACACAAAACTATAGAAGTTCAATAGGTATAGTTATCTCAAGAAACTAAAACATGTGCCCTGAGGTAACTATAACCCGCACCCTCACTATGCACTGCTAATTAACCCACATATTACATCAGTAAAGCTATCTTGTATGACATAATTAATAAATATAAGTGCAAGATTCGCAATAAATTAGTGATTTTAAGACTGCATGGTAGGAGCATGAGTTAAAGTTACGTTTGGGCACAAGTTATAGTTCCTTGAGATAACTATAATTGTTGAATTTCTATGGTTTTATACATATACAAACACACACACACATATGTATATATATATATATATATATATATATATACATATATATATATATATATATATATATATATATATATACATTTTATATATATTGCCAAGCAAAAGGTTAGAATCAAGATCTCGGCGGCGCACTCAGCTGCCGGTGCTGGTGACAGAGGAGACCACCCTCGGAATAATTCTATGTCCAAAAGAATTATTCACTGCACTTCAAAGAATCCAATTATAGCATTTTTTACTCAAACAATCAGCAACCACCAACGCGTTTCAACTCCACTTGAGTCTTGTTCACGGTCAGTGAATCCTATTATTCTTGCCCTTCAATAGTAAAATTCTATCCTCCCCATACTAATGCATTCTGGGTATAATAGTTTAACCAAACATAACCAAAAGGGGGACAAACAAAGAAGGCATAAAAGCAATAAGAAAAAACTAAATAAAAAGGGGCAAAACAAGTAATGTGCATTTTTTTCAGATAGACCAATTATCTCTAAATATTAAATTGTTACATGGGCTAACAAATTGGAATCATATTAATTAGATTATAAACATATTTTATGAGGACAATATATATCAATGATTTTATACAATCTTAAGCAAAAGAAAAAGAGAAGATTATGTGAAACCAGATTATTCAGTGAGAATATCATTCTTTAGGTGCCATTATTTGCAATTTCTTCCTAATATTGGCTAAGTGCCTCAGTCATTCAATACTTGAATTCATATGAGAAATAAATTCTATAATCTATACCTCTACTCTTATAACAGCAATACTGGCTAAGTGCCCAAAATAAATAATGCGATAAATGGCTCTGCAGATATGGAATAAAACCTAGTTAATAATAACAATGACTCCAAAATTATCAAGACTGTTCACATTTCAATGCAATTATCTAACCATATGAGAAGATTGTTCACAGTCAGTTAAACATATATTCACATGTATTTTCTTGATCATGTAGTTCATCCTCTTTATAAATGTACAAACAGTTCCTCGTCCATGTTCAACCTGTACGGTATCTTGGTGCGAAGTTTAATAATGTATTTGCTCTGAAGTTGTCGTAGCATTTTACTTGGAGCAAGTTTTCATCCTAAACCATTATTAAAAAGTATTCCATTTGGAGGATTCCTAAGAACAAGAAGAAATTCTTCAAATGATAATGAAATGGAGACACAGTTCGTGGATGTCAAACAGAGATTCCTTCGGAGAGGATATCCAAAGGCACATATTGAACTTGGAGTAAAGAAGTAGAACTCCTCAGCAAACTCTAGTTAATAATACATCTAACTCTCCTCAAGGAGAAATAAAGGAAGAAAATGGTGGCCCACGATTGATAATAACATACAGTAAAGAAAGTAAAATGGTTGTGAACATCTTTAAGAGATATTGGAAGATACTGAGAAGTAATCTGGTTTCATATAATCTTCTCTATTTGGAGTTGAAACACGTTGGTGGTTGCTGACTGTTTGAATAAAAAACGCTATAATTGGATTTTTTGGAGTGCAGTGAATAATTCTTTTGGATATATATATGTATATATATATATATATATATATATATATATATATTTATATATACATATACATATATATATATGTATATATATATATATGTATATGTATATATATATATATATATATATATAGAGAGAGAGAGAGAGAGAGAGGAGAGAAGTTGAAAGAGCAAGAGAAGGAGAGAGAGATAAATTTACTATTTATTAGCACTGTTGAGTGTGCGTAAAGCCTCCCTCAACAATGTTGATACAAAGCACATTACAATCTGCACATCTGCATTTTTGAAGAATACACATGCACGATTTCATGTACACGAAAAACTTGAATTGGGAACCACAGCTCCCACACTGTATTATGAATGAATTTAAAACACAACAATTGGACTCTCCTAACAATATGGAAAAGTGGAAAGTAAACCAGGACTAATATTTATCATGATAAAAACTGAAATTTAAGCATGGAAAAATTCACCAATGTAATCAAAGAAATTGAATGTATCTTACAGCATCTCTCTCTCTCTCTCTCTCATATATATATATACATACATATATGTGTGTAAATAATACTTTAGGGGCTGATTTAAGAGCCCCTAGCTCCTCCTTGCGCCACATTAGTGGCATTTTATTTATGATAACGTGGCCCAAAAAGGCCAAAATCGCAGCGCAAAATTTACAAAGTAGCGCAATGCATGCATTGCGCTACTTTGTAACCCTTTGCACTACATTTTGCCTGCACCAGCCATAATGTATGCAAAGGGGGCATTCCGCCGAAAAAATGGCACAAATAAATATAAGAGATTTCTTTGTGTCATTTTTTCCAGTTCTCTTAACGCCTGTGCAGAGGAGGCATTGAAATGAGTCACACCATTATTTATTAAGGGCCTCAATGGGTTTTGCAGGATTAGCGTCAACATTTTTAACGCTAATCCTGCAAAGCACCAAACTAGCGTCAAACATTTTGACGCTAGTTCTCCTAACTACCGCCATGGTGTGCGGTATTTTAGATACAGCACACACATGGTGGCATTAGGGGTGCTCTAAGGGGAGCAAGAAAAGTGGAGCTACACTGGGTGCAGCACCACTTTTTCCTAAATCAGGCTCTTTGTTTTTTGTCAGTAAATATACATATATATTTAATGATAAAAAACAAAGTTTACAGTGACGTTGTATTTAGTTATAGTAATAACTTTAACAAATAATGTTTAAAAGCCAGAAAACACTGACAATTGCCAGTTATAGTTTACTGAGCTAACTATACCATGTGGTCCCACCATGCACTATTTATGACCTTACACATTATATCACTGATGGCATGTTAAAGTACAGCATTGATGACATCAATGATTACATCTCAAATAGCATTGGTGATCACATCATCTTGTCATTGTGACAGTGTCCTCTATGTTGTTTGTGAACCTGGAGTAATTCACCACCCTACACTTGTGGATAATTTTCTATCACTAGTCACCTGGTAATGGGCATAATGTTTCACAACGTGCTTGAAATACAGCACTGTCATATCCCTTCCTCTCTCATTTTGTCCCAGTGGCACATAGCTACCTCCCGGGATCTAGCCTCCTGCTGCTTTCAATGTCATGGCCTGTCTGGAGTGCCCCTGATAGCTACATGATTGATGTGAGTGGGGACAGGAGCCCTGCCACAAAGCCTAATGTGATGTGGCATATAGTGAATGACTGACATCATATCAAACGGCGGCATTGCAAATCTTTGTCAAGCCCATCCGTAATGCCTGCCTGTGTCTACGGCCTTCGAGTTATTTCAAAATGAGGTTGCTTGTCAATTACATTTGCAACATGGTAAAAGTATCTGACGTGGAGCTGAAATTTGTGCCTTCCATTAGGTTAGTTCACTAGAACGTTTTTCCCAATGCATCAAAATAACACTCAGCTTATCAGAGATATTTCTAACCTAGCAGAAATGTTGTACCTGCTTTAGACTAGCATTTCGTTTCTATCAAGGCATACATATACAAGTATATAGTTTTTCAGTTTTGGTCAGGAAAGAAGCATGTTGCTTACAGAAAAGTTTAAAGCATGGAAATTCACAAACTCACATTTCTTTAAAATAGGGTGACCAGATTTTGCTAAATAAAAAACAGAATATACCACTGATATAGATGTTGGACTGCAATTTCACAACGACTAAGTGGCACAGAAGGAGCTCAATAACAGCATCTGTCAACATAGAAAAAGAGCTTAAAAGAGGCCACAATATTGGTATTGTCACCAACTTCTGAAAAATTGAACCCAAATTTGATGCATAGACACGTTTTCACACGTGCAAACTGAGGGGCATATTTATAAGCCCCAAGTGCTACCTTCCGCCACAATAGAGTCATTTATTTTGACGCTAATGAGGCCAAAATCCTAGCACCAAATTTTGCACCACTTTGTAACTCTTTATGCTACATTATGCCTGCGCCAGGCATAATGTATGCAAAGGGGACGTTCCCCTGTTAAAAGTTCCATACAAAATGACACAAGGAAATCTGTGAGATGGTCTAGTGCATAGTGCTTAACATAGTTCCATAATTGTCAGACATATGCTTTTTTTCAGCTATCTTTATACTAAATTGTTTGTTTATAAAGTACGTCCCGCCATATTTTTATGCAATACTTCATAAGCAAAATCAAGCTCAATTCAATTTCTTTGTATGACATGAAACTGTTTCTGCATCCTTATCACTATTTTTCAAGGAATATAAGAATGAAAAGGCATCTCATTCAGTGCTTAATTTGTGCTTGTTGTTTCCGGTGCTGAGCACTGGCACTTATTTTTGAGGGCCAGCGCTTAGTTTTCTGCCTCAATCATTTGCTGCAAGCAAAAGACACGTTTGGGAAAGACGGAGGAAGAGAAAAACGAAGCGTCACGATGAGAGAAAGCAGAAAGCTGCAGGTGTGAGCTGAAGGGGCAGGGAGTGGTTTTAAATGGATTGAAGAGGTCAGAGATGGCATTGGGATTACGCTGCCTCAGTATTCCGTGTTCGCAGATTTAATTGCAGCAGCCACGTGTTTAAGAGGAGGTCTTTGAGCAACGGCACCATTTTACTTACAAATTAAGCACTGATCTCATTGGAATTACCGGTGTCCATGCTGGCACTTCTAAGACCCCCACCCGACCTTTCTTAATCAGTGTGATAGCAACAAGAATCATGACTACAGAAACACTATTCAAAAATATTAAAATTCTCCTTCTAAGCTAAGAGGAGTTTGTACCTGAAAGCAGGGAGACTTAACTTCAATGTGTGGATCTAGACCAGAAGTGTTACCCTGAAATACCCTAAACAACATTCAAAAAGACCTTCGTAAGCACTTCATACCAACCTGTCTTCACTCACAATTGCTGTCAAAGTGGTTACCCTAAATGATAATCGTGCTGCAGGAAATGTAGTTCTGGGAGCTACTGAGAAGTGTTCTGTCCCTCTCTGTGCTTCATACCACTGAATATCTTAGTTCTAAGACATCTCCTAGCAATTTCAAATCAACTTCTGTCTTGAACCTCACTACATGTCCTGCATGCATTAGAGTCAGCCACTTACTCTTTTGGGTATTTTTGAATGAAGAATCAGATGTATGAAAATTTGTAGCAATCGCACACCTTTCATTTGCTAAATCAGTGGGTTTTCGACCTCTAAAAAGTTATTTATGTACTAGGCCCATTTAAGGAGTCAATAATGTTTTACAAACTCCTAACATGGGTTTGGAAAATAGATTCCGAACTGCAGTTTGGAAGAGCTGTGTAGTGGGCATCCCTTCCGAACAGCAAATCGGTACCATATGCATCAAAGGCTTGCAACCAGATTTCGGTAATAAACACTTTGGCCCTCATTACAACCCTGGCAGTAAATCCCGCTTACCGCTGTGCTGAAGGCCGCCAAGATACCGTGGCTGCGGCGGAAATCCGCTACAGGTATTACGACCCACATCACGTAATCTACCACAATACAGACACCCACACAAGTCCGCCACACCAAAGGTCAGTGATAAACTGGCAATAGCAAAACCCACACTGTCATGCCAATAAGAATACGCCTACACTATCACGACCCATAAATCAATGCCGCGCTCTTTCATCCGAGGTAATCCATTGGCGGTACACACCGCCGCGCTCTAAATACACACACATTTACAAAACACAACCACATTGGACAAATCGAAATACACACACCTGAAACACATACACATACCACACCCACACACCCACACCACCTTAAAACACACACCCACATTACCCACAACCCCTTACAATTTCATTTTTGTGAAGAAGCAGAGAGAATAGCAAACACTACACCAGCATCCACAAGCACACCACACCATCACTCATATAAAATCCACGCACCTCAAAGAACACACGCCAACACAACATTTCACACAGCACAACAAACATCACCTCACACATCACTCACACCACATCATGGCACCTCAAAGACACCCCAGGTTTTCTGAGGAAGAGCTCAGGGTCATGGTGGAGGAATCATCCGGGTAGAGCCACAGCTTTTCAGATCACAGGTGCAGCACACCTCCATTGCTAAGAAGATGGAGCTATGGCAGAGACTCGTCGACAGACTCAACACAGTGGGACAGCATCCAAGAACACGAGATGACATCAGGAAGAGGTGGAACGAGCTACGGGGGAAGGTGTGTTCTGTGGTTTCAAGACACCAGATTGCTGTACAGAGGACTAGCGGTGGACCCCCACCTCCTCCTTCACAACTAGCAACATGGGAGGAGCAAGTCTTGGCAATACTGCATCCTGAGGGCCTTGCAGGAGTAGCAGGAGGACTGGACTCTGGTAAGTCATATCTTAATTACCATATCCCTCCACCCCATCTGCATGCCATCACACACCCCCACACTCCCCCTCACCCCCATCACTCCAACACCTCACATATGCCCCACTATCACAACCCAGCCATCCCAATACCAAGCCCTGCATGCAACACCAAAGAATGGACACCCATTACCAAAGCATGTCCAGTACAGATACCCACACAGACCCCAAAACACTACTCACACAATGGCAAACACAACAATGCAAGCACTGGAGTAGAGGGTAACGCACCCAATGCACAAGATGGTACACACAGATACAATAACTATGCATTTACACCCCAACAGGACCCATACCCAACGTCACCGGACAGGACATGCCAGACATATCCAGTCCCCCCCTCCCAGAACAGGCCCACAGTGATGACAGCAGCTCTGCACGCCTGGATCTGGATAACCAGCCCGGCCCATCAGGGACCTCTGAACAGTCGGTTCCCCTGCCACAGTCACAAACCACCACAGAGCCTCTCCCCTCAGGAGACACCACCACAGCACCCACCCAGTGGGCCCATCCCTCTGTCCCCAGGACACGTCAATCAGCAGTGTGTCCACCACTACAGGGACCCAGGCAAACCCACCAACCCAAGACAATCAGGGACCTGGGGTCAGTGGCAGTGGGCACCCGGTTCAGGGGACAGAGGCACAGGATATCAGGGAAGCTGGGAGGACTGCTGTGCGACAGGGGAAGGACAGGCCCAGGGAACCCACTCTCCACGAGGCACTCTCCAACAGCATGGGAGCATACCATCATTCCCAGGACACCAAGGGGACGGTACTGGCCAAGTTTCAGGAGACCCAGCGGCGGCAGGAGGAACACTACCTGGGGATCAGGGAGGACTTGAAGTCCATCAACACCACCCTGGTCACCATTGCAAGGGTGCTGGCAAACCTGGCCAACACCATGAGGGACACAGTGGCACACAAACGGGCCCCTGACACTAGCCTGAACGATGAACAGCTCTCCACCTCCTCCGCCGCTAGTGGACAGGAGGTCCTGCCACAGAACCAACAGGCCACCAGCACCCCACCCGCTCAAGAAGAAGAACCAGCCCGCAAACGGTCCCTGAGATCCAGGAACAAGACAGAGAACATTGCCAAGACCCCCGCCAGGAAATAAAACTCTCCTGATTGTCACCCTTTCGTCCCACTTTGTCACCCTGACAACTTTGAGCTGCCATCACTCCACTTCCTATGCCCCCTTGGACAATGCACCTGTGAGACCAAGAGACTGAACTCTACCAGAAATATAGCAATGTCAATGTTCATGTTCACATACCAATGTTACACAATTGTTGGGCAGCAGTAAACATAGCAGAGGGCACAAAGTGGGACCCAGATCTGTGAAATGGAAAGGCAAAGTGACATGTCAGGGTCCATACACAGAGGTAAAAAGGCAGATTCATGCTATGTCCTAACGTAGTATGAGATGTGAGAAGCAGTGCCATCCTCTTACATGTGTCTCACTGGAAGTATTGCATGATGATGTTGTTTCTGTTGTCTATATCTTCTTCTTCTGCCTCCTCTTCTTCACTGTCCACAGGCTCCACAGTTGCCACAAGACCAGCATCAGGCCCATCCTCCCGCAGAAAAGGCAACTGGCATCGCAAAGCCAGGTTGTGCAACAAACAGCATGCCACGATGATCTGGCACACCTTCTTCAGTGAGTAGTATAGGGAGCCACCTGTCAGATGGAGGCACCGGAATCTGGCCTTCAGGAGGTCGAAGGTGCACTCTATTATCCTCCTACTTCGCCCAGGTGCCTTATTGTAGCGTTCCTCTGCCCTTGTCCTGGGATTACTCACTGGGGTCAGTAGCCATGACAGGTTGGAGTAACCAGAGTCCCTGCAAATATCGAGGGACAACTGTTAGACATCCTCCAACCCTTAGGGATTCTCCCGTACCCAGACACCTGTTTTAACTGTGTGGGGACCTTGGGCTCACCTATTAGCCACACACGGTGCCTCTGGAGTTGCCCCATCACATAAGGGATGCTGCTATTCCTCAAAATGTAAGCGTCATGCACAGAGCCACAATACTTGGCATTCACTTGGGAGATGTACTGGTCTGCCAAACACACCATCTTCACATTCATAGAATGGTAGCTTTTGCGGTTTCTGTACACCTGGTCATTCCTGCGGCGGGTGGACAAATGCCACATCTGTACCATCAATGGCACCAATAACGTTGGGGATATGTCCCAGGGCATAGAAGTCACCTTTCACTGGGGGCAAATCCTCCACCTGAGGGAACACGATGTAGCTGTGCATGTGTTTCAGCAGGGCAGATAACACTCTGGACAACACGTTAGAAAACATTGGCTGTGACATCCCTGATGCCGTGGCCACTATTGTTTGAAAGGACCCACTGGCCAGGAAATGGAGCACTGACAGGACCTGTACTAGAGGGGGGACTCCTATGGGATGGCGGATAGCAGACATCAGGTCTGGCTCCAACTGGGCACCCAGTTCCTGGATTGTTGAAAATCAAGTCTGTAGGTCATAATGATGTGTCTGTCTTCCATTGTCGACAGGTCCACCAGGGGTCTGTACGCCGGAGGATGCCGCCATCTCAGCACCTGCCCCAGCGGACGTGCCTTATGGAGGAGAAGGGTGAGCAGAGGGTCATACACCACATAGGTTTCACAAGGCTGTTTTGCACAATCGTGATATAATAATTGTGTGCCTTTGTCTGTCCGTATTCCTGGCCACAAGTGCTGTGACGCAGTTAGTTGGCCTGCCATTTGGCCCCCCTGAAATGGCAGCTGCCTGACCTGTAAGGAGGGAGAAGGGGAAATGAGGTAACTGCGCTGGCATTGTGCAGCGTCGTGGTAGGCGTTCGAAGACCGCTGCACAATTCAGCATTGGTTATCATTGGGCCCTATGGGTTGCAGGAGCCAATGAAGATGCAAGCCAGCAGTGACGGTACGCACCACCGTGGATGTGACCGTCATTTTCTATCTCTTCACTCACTTGATACCTGACCTTCATCAGGAGAGGACCTACACTGCAAGTGCTGCTGTGACCTGTGTCTAGAAGCGCCAATGGCTACAGTGTCTGGGGAAAGGGCCCCTGCTTTCACTGCAGAGGAGTTGGACAAACTGGTGGATGGGGTCCTCCCCCAGTACACGCTACTCTACGGTCCTCCAAACAAACAGGTGAGTAAACTGTGTGCATGGTGGATGGCACATGGTTGTATGGAGTGTCATGGATGGAAGAGACGGCGGGGGGCACAGGCCAGCATGTGAGGCTGGTGAGTGTATGTTTTTCTAGGCCAGGGTGAGAGGTTTGTGGCCATTGAGTGAGATGAACCGGAAAGGGGAGTAACATCCATTTTTACTTCACTATTCCTATAGGTCAGCGCCAACCAGAAGAAGGGTATTTGGCGTGCCATCGCCAAGAAAGTGTGGACCATGGGGTTCTACCATAGACGGGGCACACACTGGCGGAAAAGATGGGAATACCTGTGCCGCTGGAGCAATAAGACAGCAGAGGCCCAGCTGGGGATGGCCTCCCAACGTGGAAGGGGTGCCCATCGCACCATGACCCCCCTGATGTACCAGATCCTGGCGGTGGCATATCCTGAGTTGGATGGGTGCTTGAGGGCATCATAGCAGCCACAAGGGGGTACAGTCTCATTCAGCTGACTCTGTGCACTTTAAGAGGTGTCTGGGTGGGGGAAGTGGGCTGTGGGTTCCCCTAGGCCAGGGCAGACGCGCCAAGGTAGAACCATTGTTTTGCAGGCTCAGTGCCACTCCAACCCCAAAGGTGGTAGTTGCCCTCTACACCTAGTCAGGCTCCTGTGGGTTCCAGCTGTGCATCAAATGGGTCTATGCAGAGTCCCCCATGGGCATGTGCTTTTCCCCTGCACTGTTAGTGCATGAGCTAATGCATAGGGCTGCTCCCTGTGTGTTGTATCTGCCAACGGTAGTCGTGTTGCAGGCATTGACCATGTGTCTCTTCTGTCTTTCCCCCCCTTTTTGTTTTGTCACCCTGTCCTTGTGTGCATTAGCATCATCTGGTGGAGGAGCATTGACACCGGGGCAGGAGGGAGCTGCAACCCACATGGCCCTGGAGGGTGAATTTAAGGAGTCTGAAGGCACCAGTGGGACGGAGGGCGAGGGGAGCTCCACGACAGAGACAGGAGCAGACACCTGCAACAGTGATTCCTTCTCTGATGGGAGCTCCCTTGCGGTGGGGGTCACCTCTGTGCCCACCGCAACAACAGGTATAGCCACCACCCCCCCCTACCAGCACCACCCTCCCAGCAGCCCCTCATCGAGTTTCCCTTGCCCGCTCACCCAGGAGGGTGGGCATCTCCTTCACCCCAGGCACCTCAGGCCCTGCCCCAGAAAGTCCTGCTGTCCTCAGTGAGGAGGCTATTGACCTCCTGAGATCCCTCACTGTTGGGCAATCAACCATTTTGAATGCCTTCCAGGGTGTCGAGAGGCATTTGCAGCAAACAAATGCATACCTGGAGGGCATTCATTCTGGTGTGGCAGCATAACAGAGAGCATTTCAGGCTCTGGCCTCAGCACTGATGGCAGCCATTGTCCCTGTCTCCAGCCTCCCCCTCCAACCTCCACTACCCAGACCCAATCCCCTGTACCTCAGCCTATCCCAAGTCCACCATCAGACCAGCATGCACACTCATCAACACACAAGAGTGGACATGGCAAACATAAGCACCACACATCCCACAGGCACTCACACAAGCACCATCCCCATGCAGACACAGCAACATCCACTACCTCCACTGTGTCCCCCTCCTCCAGGTCCTTCTCCTCCCTCCCAGTCTTGTCTCCACTCACATCTGCATGCACTACATCCTCAGCCACTACCTCCATCACCAGCACACCCCTCATCACACACCGCTCATGTGCACTCACCACCCCGACTACCATGCACACGTCCCATGTGTCCTCTCCCAGTGTGTCTGTGAGCCCTCCTATCAAAGTACACAAACGCAGACACACACCTACACAACAGCCATCCACTTCACAACAGCCTCCGGACCAGGCACCTTCACCCAAATTCAGCAGACATACACCTCCTACAAACACTACCTCTTCCTCCACTCCCAAACTCCCTCCATCTTCCCGTCCCAGTGTGTCTAAAAATCTTTTCCTGGCTAACATTGACCTCTTCCCTACACCTTCCCCCCGTCCTTCCCCTAGGGCCAGGATGTCCAGGTCCCAGCCGAGCACCTCAGCCACCAAATCCTTCAGCACTGTGGTCTCAGCAAGTCCTGTCACATCACGGGCGGCACCCATCAGGGCTGCCAGTGTGTCGCCTAGCGAGGCCAAGGATCAGCCCATTCCGCCACCTGCCAAGGTGAAAAAGGTACCCACATGCCGTAGGGAAAGGCCGTACCAACCACCCAGCAAGGCCTCCTCCAAGCCAAAGGGGGACAGTGCCAGGGGACCAGCAGCAACATCCAAGGTGGGGAAGGGACACAAGCTAAGGGGAAGTCAGCACAGGGCACAGAGCCTCCGGCTGAGGGACTAGAGTCACCACTTCTGGCAACCAGAACAGCAACCTGTAGAGTGGAGGGCATCGCCACCTGCACCGCTGTCAACACCAGAGCAGTATGCGCTCTATTGGTGACAAAAATGCAAAAACCCAGCACTCTCAAAACAAAGTAATTTATGCATTGTGCTGATATGTTGTGGTTTAACCTTTTGCATTGCAGAGTTCAATCCTGAAAACTTATTTTTAATATGCTTACAAATACTGTTCCTTTGCAATGTATTGCTGCAGGTTTTCAAAGTGTGGTAGGGTGTGGCCCCTTTCCAGGACCTTCCAGAGACTTTCCCTGCAACATGCCTGGGCATGGATCTGGGCTGGGCCAAGACTCTATAAAAGAGAGCCAGCCCAACTCCCAGTGCTCACTATTCAGAGGTCCCGGTGCAGAGCAGCAGCTTCTTCCTGAGCTCCTGTCCTGGCGGCCTATTTGGATCTTCCAGTCTTCTGCCTTAATCCTTCATTGGTGATCATTGTTCCAGGCGCTAAGACGGTGGTTGGACTGTCCCGACACCGTTATTTAGAATTTTCATATTCTTGGTTTAAATTCTTAAATGAGTAACAGATTACTTGCGCGCTATCATTTCTTGACAATTATATGATAGTTTACAAATAGGCAAGACACGTGATTTATTTCATGAGCATTTAACTTTGTTTTTCATTGCGGGCTACCATTTCTTGACATTTTACATGGTGGCTTAAGAACCGGCAAAAGAAGCGCGATTTGTTTCATTGTACTTTGATCTTGTTATTTATTGTGAGCTGTTATTCCTTGACATTTACATTGTGTTTTACGAATCGGCAAGACGCTCGATTCGATCAATGATGATTTCACTTTGATATTCATTGCGTGCTACCATTTATTGGTATTTTACATGGTAACACTCGAATTGGCAAGACGCACGATTCTCTCCTCGAGTTTAATTCATGTTGTTTATTGTATGCTACTATTCTAAGATATTTATTATGTAATATTCGAGTTGACAAGTTATGTGATTTGTTTCCTGAATCCATATTGTGTTATTCATGGTGCACAATCCTTTTATGGTGTTTACTATATATATATCTGCAATATGCGCAATTTGTGTTGATACATTTTAAGAGTACACAGAAGGCCAGAGTTTCTATATGCAAATTGTATGGACCTAGTATACATTCTCAAAACAGGATTTATATGACTGGTTTAAAATTTTGTCAGAATGTTTTTTCTGATCTCCATGTAAAGAAAAGTACTTGAAGAAGAAAGTTTTCATTTAATTCATCTTGATTCCCCTACAGGTATGCGCCCATCTTGAAACTTAGTCATTTTAAACTTAACTCATAAATTGTTCATGTTTTCAGAGTGACTAGGCTTAGAATCATAGTCTAGTATTGATTTCAGGAGACATAATTTTCATATTGTGTGTTCTAACCTTTTTCTTACTACAGGTCTCCTTCCCAGCTGTTCCCTTCCTAATCCCCTCTTCCCCTCTTGAACTCTCTCAGTCTCTGTGATTTATCTATCAGAGTCTTGGAGCTGTTCAGTGGTGGACGTGTTGGGAACGTGCACAGACCCCGAGGATCTGGTGACTCTGGCAGAATAGTGAGCCCACAAATTATTATCCTGACTGGCTTGTGTATGTTCTCAGCATGGCCACGCTAGACGAGTTAGTCAAGGCTATCACCCAGCTCCAAGCAGAGGTGGTATCATCCAAAGAACTGACAACTAGCTTAGCAGAGATAGTGAGTCAGTTGCAAGATAAGGTAGAGAAGAAGGAACAAAGTCCCACAGGTGTGTCTTGGCCAGGTACTTCTTCTCAGGCTTCTGGAAGTAATCCGATTTCCCTAAATGTTCCTTCTGCAATTCCTTTAGCTCCCCCAGAACATTTCTCAGGTGACCCTTTGAAAGCGCAATCTTTCCTGGTTCAAGTGGAACTACATTTCACCTGCAGACCAAATACTTTTCCCGATGCCCAGTCCAGAGTAGCTTTCTTGTTATCATATCTGTCTGGGGATGCAGCTACCTGGGCAATTCCTCTTGTGCGTAAAAATAGTCCCTTGTTGTATAACTGGAGAAATTTTGTTCGTGAATTTGAGAGAGTTTTTGATCGTGGAACTGTAACACAGTCAGCAGATCGTGAATTATTAGATTTACGCCAAGGAAATCAAGACCTAGTGTCGTATTTAGCCAACTTTAACCGGCTGGTTGCCGAGACATCCTGGCCTGAAGAAAAACAAGCGGTCTTGTTTTACAAGGGACTCAAAGAGGAATTAAAAGATATCTTAGCGCAAATCGATCCACAACCTGCAGACTGTCAAGAATTAATAAATCTTGTCTTGAGACTTGATCATTGTTTAGCAGAACGTAAAGGAACGCGCAAAAAGATTGAAAAATATTCATGGCGCGTTCATGATAACAGACTCTCAAGAACTCTGAAAGAAAGAACGCCGGAACCGATGGAAATTGGAACCATTAGAAGACCTTTGACCAAAGATGAAAAGGACCTCCGCAGAATGGACAATGTCTTTATTGTGGGCGAAAAGGTCATTTTGCCAAAAAGATTGTCCAATCAAACCAAAGAACAAGCAAGGTCCAGTTCAGAAGGTCGCAGCCAATGCACCAGTCGAGTTGGAGAGATCTAAAACACCCGAGATGCAGAGAAGGGTTGCTCTTGGGTGTCACCGTGGACCCTTCACAATCTAGACATCTTAAACTGTAAATAAGAGTTCAGGTCAAGAAAAAGATCTATTTCAAAAAAGCTCGAGTCGATTCTGGGACTACTGGGAATTATGTTGATGTCCAATTGGTTCGTGCATGGGGGATCCCATGTATTGAAAAGAAGACCCCAGAAATCATCCAGGCAGTCGATGGAAAAGTCTTGACTGGAGGTCCGATAACTCTTCAGACTATCCCCTTGTCGATGATTTGTGAAGATAAGATTCAAAGAAAGAAACATAAAGAGAAAATCATCCTTGACGTGATCCATGCTCCCCAATATGGGATTATCCTCGGCTTGCCATGGTTAACTCATCACAATCCGGAGATCAATTGGGCAGAACAAAAAATCGTGTTCTCATCTGCGCTATGTAACGAACAATGTCTCCAAAAGATTCAAGGACCAAAAGTTTGCAACTCTTACATAGCTACTGGCGCGGAGAAAGAAATTCAGCTGCCCAACGGTATTCATCTTATAAAGATGTATTTGATGAGAAAGGAGCAGAGACTCTACCTCCTCATAGATCTTAAGACTGTCAAATTGATCTAGCCCCAGGTGTGATACTTACCAACGGTCGTGTATATGCCCTGTCAGAACATGAAAATCAACATTTACGAAAATACCTAGATCAATTTTTGGAGAATGGCTTCATTCGCCCCTCTATGTCTCCTGCAGCTTCGCCTTTGTTTTTTTGTTCCAAAAGCTAATGGAGAACTTCGAACTTGCATCGACTATAGGGGTTTGAACAAAGTCACCATCAAGAATAAATATCCTTTGCCCCTAATTCCAGTCTTATTGGAACAAGTAAAGAAAGCAAAAATCTACACGAAGCTTGACCTTTGAGGTGCTTATCATATGGTCAGAATGAGAGAGGGTGATGAATGGAAAACAGCGTTCAAGACAAGATATGGCCTTTTTGAATACACCGTCATGCCTTTTGGTCTGTGTAATGCTCCAGCAGCATTTCAATTTTTCTTGAATAACGTCCTCAGAGAGTACCTCGATATATTTGTCATAGTCTACATCAATGACATTTTGATCTACTCAGACAATGAAAACGAACATGTCCAACATGTCAAGAAAATTCTTGCAGCCCTTCGAAAACACCATTTATATTGCAAACTAACCAAGTGTAAGTTTCATGTTACCACAGTTGAGTTTTTAGGGGTTATTCTTACCCCTCAAGGTATGGTGATGGCAGAAAAGAAAGTAAAAGCCGTATCTGATTGGCCCACCCCAAAGACTGTTCGTGATGTACAATGTTTCCCGGGGTTTGCAAATTTTTATCGGAGGTTCATAAATCATTTCTCCCAGACAGTGGCTCCAATCACTAAGCTACTAAGAAAGAAAGAAAAGTTTGTATGGTCCCCAGAAGCCGATCAAGCCTTCTCGACTTTGAAGGAAGCTTTCTCCACTGCCCCAGTCTTGACTCATCCTGATGCAAATCAACCTTTCATAGTGAAAGCTGATGCTTCAGATGTAGCAATAGGAGCCGTCTTATCACAACGAAATAAAGACACTGGTCAACTTCATCCTGTAGCTTATATGTCTGGGAAGTTGAACGATGCCAAACAGAACCATGTCATTGCTGAAAAAGAGCTTCTGGCAATTCGTGATGCCTTTAAAGAATGGAGACATCATTTGTTGGGTGCCAAATACACTGTTACAGTATATACTGATCATCGTAATCTTCAATTCATGAGTTTCGCTAGACTTTTGACCCCACAGCAATTACGCTGGATGCTTTTTTTTGCCGAATTTCATTTTGCAGTAACCTTCCGGCCTGGTACAGATAATCGCAAGGCTGATGCCTTGTCCCGTCAAGAGTCCCCCGTTGCCTGCATTTCAAGCCTCCAGAGCTATCATTGCTCCTGACAAGGTTCTATGTATCATAAAAACTGAAGATTTCTTTGAAGAAATTTGCAACTCTTTCACTGTTGAAAAATGGCAAACATGGCCCCAAGCAGATCCCAAAAGGTCAATCAAGCAAGGTTTACCCTTTCATGACGCTCGTTTGTTCGTACCCACTATCAAACTTCACAAGATAGTGTTTCATTGGTTGCATGGTCTACCTACTGCAGGTCACCCAGGTACTCCTAAAACTCTTGAACTGATCCAACGCTATTTGTGGTGGCCTACCCTAACAAAAGATGTAAAAGCAATGGTAAACAACTGTGAAGTTTGTGCTTGCATTAAAACAAGTCATTCAAAACCAAAAGGGTTGTTACATCCACTTCCAACCCCAAGTCGTCCATGGGACCACATTTCTTTAGACTTTATTACCGGTCTGCCAGAGGTTCAACAGCATTCAGTAATTCTGGTGGTAGCAGATAGTCTCCCGAAATATGGACATTCCATTGCCTGTAAAAAATTGGCCACTTCTAGTGAATTGGCAACTATTTTACTGAACAGAGTGGTTCGGTATCATGGACTGCATAAGGTTATCCTCTCCGACCGGGGGTCACAATTTTCCTCCAATTTCTGGATGACATGGTGTAAAACACTCCAAGTGACATCTACGCTATCTACTAGTCACCATACTCAAACAGATGGTCAAACGGAGAGACTAAATCAGACTTTGAAACAATACCTACGTGCCTACGCTGAAAAGGTACTTAATTCTTGGACATCTATGCTCTGGTTAGCTGAGTTAGCTTACAATAACTCATTCCACACTTCTATTGGCGTTATACCTTTTTTTGGTTTATTTGGCTATCATCCTGACACCTTCCCCATCACAATTCCTCAAGAAAGTTCTCTTACTCCAGCTGTGTCAGAAACCATTCAGCATTTACATCAAAGCCAGAAAATGATTCAACAGCATTTAGAAAAAGCCAAACAAAAATATAAAAGGCATTATGACAAGAAACATTGTGAGGGACCGCAATATCAACCAGGTGACATAGTGTGGCTTTTCACAAAACATATAGACTTCAAGAAGAAGCACATGTTTAACCCTAAATTCATAGGTCCTTATACTGTCCTTCAGCAAATCAATCCGGTGACCTATAAACTACAGTTGCCCAGATCCTGACGGATTCATCCAGTGTTCCACACTTCCCTCTTGAAAAAGGCAGTGCAAAAGGTCCACCCTCATCCAGCTCCTGTTCTAGTACAAGGGGAAGTAGAATCCGAAATCAAGAAAGTGTTGGATTCTAAACTGAGAGGGCATAATCTATGGTACTTAATCTCATGGACAGGTTATGGTCCTGAAAGTAACTCATGGGTTTCCGCATCTGATGTTCATGCTCCAGTACTTGTGAGACACTTTCATCATCTTAATCCAAGCAAACCAGGCCCTAGAGCGCGTCTGGGAGAGGGGAGTACTGTCAACACCAGAGCAGTACGCGCTCTATTGGCAAAAAAATGCAAAAACCCAGCACTCTCAAAACAAAGTAATTTATGCATTGTGCTGATATGTTGTGGTTTAACCTTTTGCATTGCAGAGTTGAATCCTGAAAACTTATTTTTAATATGCTTACAAATACTATTCCTTTGCAATGTATTGCTGCAGGTTTTCAGAGTGTGGTAGGGTGTGGCCCCTTTACAGGACCTTCCAGAGACTTTCCCTGCAACATGCCTGGGTGTGGTTCTGGGCTGGGCCATAAAAGAGAGCCAGCCCAACTCCCAGTGCTCACTATTCAGAGGTCCCGGTGCAGAGCAGCAGCTTCTTCCTGAGCTCCTGTCCCGGCGGCCTATTTGGATCTTCCAGTCTTCTGCCCTAATCCTTCATTGGTGATCATTATTCCAGGCGGTAAGACGGTGGTTGGACTGTCCCGACACCGTTATTTAGAATTTTCATATTCTTGGTTTAAATTCTTAAATGAGTAACAGATTACTTGTGCGCTACCATTTCTTGACATTTATATGGTAGTTTACAAATAGGCAAGACGTGCAATTTTTTCATAAAGGTTTGACTTTGTTATTCATTGCACGCTACCATTTCTTGACATTTATATGGTAGTTTACAAATAGGCAAGGCGCGCAATTTATTTCATAAAGGTTTGACTTTGTTATTCATTGTGCGCTACCATTTCTTGACATTTACATGGTGGCTTAAGAATCGGCAAGACCCGCGATTCGTTTTATGATGTTTAAACATTGTTGTCCATTGCGCGCTATTATTTCTTGACATTTACATGATGTTTTACGAATTAGCAAGACGCACAACTCGTTTCATGAGCATTTAACTTTGTTGTTCATTGCACGCTACCATTTCTTGACATTTTACATGGTGGCTTAAGAATCGGCAAAGGAAGCGCGATTCGTTTCATTGTACTTTGATCTTGTTATTTATGGTGAGCTGTTATTCCTTTGACATTTACATTGTGTTTTATGAATCGGCAAGACGCTCGATTCGATTAATGATGATTTGACTTTGATATTCATTGCATGCTACCATTTCTTGGTATTTTACTTGGTAACACTCGAATTGGCAAGACGCACGATTCTCTCCTCGAGTTTAATTCATGTTGTTTATTGTATGCTACTATTCTAAGATAGTTATTATGTAATATTCGAGTTGACAAGTTATGTGATTTGTTTCCTGAATCCATATTGTGTTATTCGTGGTGCACAATCCTTTTATGGTGTTTACTATATATATATATATTTATATATATATATATATATATATATATATATATGCAAAATGTGCAATTCGTGTTGAAACATTTTAAGAGTACACAGAAGGCCAGAGTTTCTAGATGCAATATTGTATGGACCTAGTATACATTCTCAAAACAGGATTTATATGACTAGTTTAAAATTTAGTACGAATGTTTTTTCTGATCCTCATGTAAAGAAAAGTACTTGAATGAGAAAGTTTTCATTTAATTCATCTTGATTCCCCTACAGGTATCCGGCCATCTTGAAACTTAGTCATTTTAAACTTAACTCTTAGATTGTTCATGTTTTCAGAGTGACTAGGCTTAGAATCCTAGTCTAGTATTGATTTCAGGAGATATAATTTTCATATTGTGTGTTCTAACCTTTTTCTTACTACAGGTCTCCTTCCCAGCTGTTCCCTTCCTAATCCCCTCTTCCCCTCTTGAACTCTCTCAGTCTCTGTGATTTATCTATCAGAGTCTTGAAGCTGTTCAGTGGTGGATGTGTTGGGAACGTGCACAGACCCCGAGGATCTGGTGACTCTGACAACCGCCACCTGCACGTCTGCTGCCTCAGCAACAGACTCCAGCATCATCCCCAGTGGGCAGCCGTCCGAGGCTGCAGGAGACAACCTGCTGTCTCCCTCCACAGGTGCTGACACATTCACCACCTGCAGCATCTCCGCCACAGACACCTCCGCAGCCACCGCCATCAGCCCCGCGACGTGCTCAGTCAGTGCCACCACAGCAGACATGCAAACATTCCCAGTGGACAGCCATCCGAGGCTGCAGGAGACGTTCTGGACCCTGCACAGCGTACATGAGGCACAACACCCAGCACTGTTAGTACCAGCAGGTGGCAGGCAAAGTCGCAGCAGGGTGGAGTGTGTATCATGCTACCTGTTCCCAGGCAATCTCATGGCACACACACCCATGTGAGGGAATGGGACCTGCCGCACTATGGGGGTCATTCTGACCTTGGCGGTCCATGACTGCCATGGCGGAGTGCGGCGGAAGCGCCGCCAACAGGCTGGCGGTGCTTCCTGCGCGATTCTGACCGCGGCGGTAAAGCCGCGGTCGGAAAAGGGGAGCCGGCGGTTTCCCGCTGGCCCAGGGAACCCGCCATGGCGGTGCTGCTTGCAGTACCGCCATGGGGATTCCGACCCCCTTCCCGCCAGCCTGTTTCTGGCGGTGTCCACCGCCAGAACCAGGATGGCGGGAACGGGTGCCGTGGGGCCCCTGGGGGCCCCTGCACTGCCCATGCCACTGTCATGGGCAGTGCAGGGGCCCCCTAACAGGGCCCCACAAAGATTTTCACTGTCTGCTTACTTGTTTTTAATATATTACGATGGTTACACTCATTTTCTTTGGTCTTTGCATTCCGAGCCGGCTTCATTGTTGAAGGGGCTTTCCCGCTGGGCCGGCCAGCGGTTTTCTGGCGGTCGCCCGCCGGCCCAGCGGGAAAGCCGGAATGGCCGCCGCGGTCTTTTGACCGCGGTGCGGTCTTTTGGCGGGAACCGCTTGGCGGGCGGCGACCGCCGACCGACGCGGTCAGAATGTGCAGCACTCTGGGCACCAAGCCCCCTCCAGAACCAGTGGAGAAAAGCATCCACTACCCCAGTCCTTGGCAGGGTGAAGCACTCTGGGCACCAAGCCCCCTCCAGAACCAGTGGAGAAAAGCATCCACTACCCCAGTCCTTGGCAGGATGAAGAACTCTGGGCCCCAAGCCCCCTCCAGAACCAGTGGAGAAAAGCATCCACTACCCCAGTCCTTGGCAGGATGAAGCACTCTGGAACCAGTGGTACATGTCACGAACTTGAGAGACTGTGGCTTTGCACTCCCCAGGACCAATCAGTGGGCAAACCACCCCCTTGAGAGACTTGAGAGATGTGGCTTTGCACTCCCCAGGACCAATCAGTGGGCAAACCACCCAATTGAGAGACTTGAGCGACTGTGGCTTTGCACTCCCCAGGACTAATCAGTGGGCATGAGCCCCCTCGTGGAGCAGTGGCGTCATCCGTTAATCCCGCTGAGGTTCCCTCCCTCCCCCTCCCTCTGAGGTGCCTGTTTATTTTTGATCTGATGCCCCAGCAGTGTTCTCTCTGTTTCGAGTCAGGTATCATGTGTAGGCTTCGCCCATGCATTTTGGGACCACTGGTCCACGGACAATGAATGGAACACTATCCGGACTTGTGTTTTTGCAGTACATATTTGTATATACTGAAGTTTAAAGTTATCTTGGCCTATCTGATTTGTCAATGATTACACTCATTACAATCATTTCATTTGTATTTGCGTTCTTTCAGGGGGTGACGGGGTGTAAATGTCATGTTGCTGCATGTATTTGTGTGTATGTTGTTGTGGGTGAGGGTGGGAGTAGGGGTGTTGCGTGTGTGTGTGTCACTCTTTCTTTCCTCCCCCCTCCCCTGTGTGCTAGGTGCAGTACTCACCGTGGTCGTCGCCGGCGTCTTTGCTGCTCCTGGTAGAAGAGGAGGTAAACCAACATGGGCAGGTCCTGTAACTCAGGCTCCATGGCATCCTGGTTTCCGTTCCAAGTCCCATTTCCACTGTGCTTTTGATGGCGTTGGTACCGCCCTGGGAAAGGTGGCGGATAGGCCTGTTGTAACACAGTGGGCGGTACATTGTGCTCCACCTCTCTGTTGGCAGTTACCACTGCGGTGTTTGTTTCTACCACCGTGGCAGTCGGAGTGTTAAAGTGGCTGTCTATGTTGGCGGTTTCTGCCACGGTCGTGATTCTATTTTTTTAACCGCCGGCCTGTTGGCGGTAATTCCGCTACTTTAACACCGACCGCCAGGGTTGTAATGAGGGCCTTTATCACTTACTGATTTCCAAGTTGGGGAGGTAGCATTCTCAAAGAAGAAGTTGCTCTCTTTGGACCGCTTTCCTTTTGAGAATTGGGTGGCAGCCTTAGCGGGAGTGAGCAGTGGTCAAGGGGACAAGTTCCAACTCTCACTTAAGTTTTTTCAAAATTGATATTTTTTTAATTTTTTTTAAATAAGCAACATCCCAGTTTTCTTTAAAGAAACTGGAATACTTTAAAAAGTGTTTTAATTTTTTAAAAGCAATCACAGGAATGATGCTCTATTGACCATGATTGTAGGTAACTGTAGTGGAGCTAGACCAATAAAAGAAAGGGAGAACCTATGTCTGAGGTTTTATTCAACTTCCCAGTGCTAGAAAAAAATCAAGAAAGAGTCAACCACTTATTCCAATGACGAAAGCTCCCTAAATCCACTCAGGAAAAAGTTTTCCTCTTGTAAAAGAACTCTCACCAAATAGTATTTGTAGTGCCATGCTTCATCATAAAGTTCTCCCCAATAAATACTGTATTAGGGCATGCTTCTAATCTCAACCCCTTCTAACCCTTGCACTGATGTGGTGGGTTGAGATCGTAAGTTCACAATTATCTAGTTAATACTCTGGTATTGAACTTGGATGTTTGCTAAGGTTAAAAACTAAAAGCAATGCTTTCATGTTTTTTATCACTCAAGCGTCTCTGGTCTGGGCAACATATTCCAGGCATCTACAATGCCAGAAGGCTGGTCTCATGGTTTTCCTCAGGACCACTTTATATACCAAAATTTCTCAAATTTTGTAAATCACAACTTATTTGTCAATGGCCATTTTTCCCAACAACACTCATGTAGGACATTCATACCAACCAATCCAAGAGGACTTCTCATGTATAATTGTCCCCCCTCTTAGAGTACTGGAGAGGGACTGTGTTACGTTGTCTTAGTAATAGAACGATGGGTATGTAAAAGCATATGTAATAGCATAGAATGTAGGTGCTAGGAACCTTCTTGGAGACAGATACATTGACAGCTGGAGAGATACAGAAAGGAAGAAAGATGTGTGTTGCTTTGCTGTACATTACTTGAAATTATGCTCAATAAACCTTTGTTCAATTCAACGGACAACAATCCTACTTCAGTAGGCGTGCCTTGTAGCCACACATTCATCAAAGGTTTGAGCAGTTGTAATGGGTCATACATTACGAGCCACTCAACAAATGTTCTTTGATAAGATTGATCTGCAATCCATTACAATGGTGGTCATTACAACCCTGGCTGACGGTGTTAAAGCGGCGGTAATACCGCCAACAGGCCGGCAGTAAAAAAATTGCAATTACGATTGTACAAACAAACAGCGCGGCGGTCACTGCCAACAGACAGGCGGGAGACAATGTACCGCCCACACTATTATGACAGGCCAATCCGCCACCTTTTCCAGGGCGGATTCACAGCAGATAAAAACACGGCGGAAACAGGAATTTCGAAGGGAAAACGCTCACCTCTACACACTCAACGAGGAACGAGGACACCATGGAACCGGAACTCCTGCTCCTCTACCAGGAGCACGAACGCCGGCGGCGAAGACCACGGTGAGTACTGCACCTACGACACAGGGGGGGGGAGGGAAAAAACAGGGACACACGCATGCAACACCCCCACCCTCACCCACCACAACACACATACTAATGCATAGCAATACATCACAGTTACACCCACCAAATCCCCCCGGAAGAATGCAAAGACCAAAGAAAATGAGTGTAACCATCGTAATATATTAAAAACAAGTAGGCAGAAATATATATATACACAATGTACAAAATAAATACCAGGTATATTAGTCCAGGTACTCTACAAAGAAAGTTCGTGGAACACTGGGACCACACGGTATGGGCGAGGCCTACACAAGATCCCCGACCATGACGGAGAAAACACTGCAGGGGCATCAGACAGCAAGAAAACAGGCACCTCAGGGGGAGGGAAAGGGGGGGCCCCTCAGCCGCTTGAGTGCACGACACCAAATCCACAAAGGGGCCACATGCCCACTGTTCCATCCTGGGGAGCGCAAAGCCACAGTCTCACAAGTCTCTACAGTGGGTGGCTTGCCCACTGTTCCATCCTGGGGAGTGCAAAGCCACAGTCTCTCAAGTCTCTACAGTGGGTGGTTTGCCCACTGTTCAATCCTGGGGAGTGCACAGTCTCACAAGTCTCTACAGTGGGTGGGTTGCCCACTGTACAATCCTGGGAAGTGCAAAGCCACAGTCTCTCAAGTGGATAACAGTCTCCACTGGTTCTGGAGGGGGACTGGTGCCCAGAGTGCTTCCTCCTGTGAAGGACAGAGGTAGTGGATGGATCTCTCCACTGGTTCTGGAGGGGGACTGGTGCCCAGAGTGCTTCATCCTGTGAAGGACAGAGGTAGTGGATGGATTTCTCCACTGATTCTGGAGGGGGACTGGTGCCCAGAGTGCTTCATCCTGTGAAGGACAGAGGTAGTGGATGGATCTCTCCACTGGTTCTGGAGGGGGACTGGTGCCCAGAGTGCTTCATCCTGTGAAGGACAGAGGTAGTGGTTGGATCTCTCCACTGGTTCTGGAGGGGGACTGGTGCCCAGAGTGCTTCATCCTGTGAAGGACAGAGGTAGTGGTTGGATCTCTCCACTGGTTCTGGAGGGGGACTGGTGCCCAGAGTGTTTCATCCTGTGAAGGACAGAGGTAGTGGATGGATCTCTCCACTGGTTCTGGAGGGGGACTGGTGCCCAGAGTGCTTCATCCTGTGAAGGACAGAGGTAGTGGATGGATCTCTCCACTGGTTCTGGAGGGGGACTGGTGCCCAGAGTGCATCACTCACCCCGTGACGGACCCAGTTGCGTCAGTGCCTCTGCCGCTCATGGACTAGCGGTGCTTGAGATGGCGGTGCCCTGTTCAGCGGTGCTTCAAATGGCGGTGCCCTGTTCAGCGGTGCTTGTGCTGGTGGTCCTTCATGGCCCAGCGGTGCTTGTGCTGGCGGTCCTTCATGGCCCAGTGGGGCTGGTGCTGGCGGTCTTTTATGGCCCAGCTTTGCTTGTGCTGGCGGTCCTTCATGGCCCAGCTTTGCTTGTGCTGGCGGTCCTTCATGGCCCAGCGGTGCTTGTGCTGGTGGACCTTCATGGCCCAGCGGTGCTTGTGCTGGCGGTCCTTCATGGCCCAGCGGTGCTTGTGCTGGCAGTCCTTCATGGCCCAGCGGTGCTTGTGCTGGCGGTCCTTCATGGCCCAGCGGGGCTGGTGCTGGCGGTCCTTCATGGCCCAGCGGGGCTGATGCTGGCGGTCCTTCATGGCCCAGCGGTGCTTGTGCTGGCGGTCCTTCATGGCCCCGCAGTGCTTGTGCTGGCAGTCCTTCATGGCCCAGTGGGGCTGGTGCTGGCGGTCCTTCATGGCCCAGCGGTGCTTGTGCTGGCGGTCCTTCATGGCCCAGCGGGGCTGGTGCTGGCGGTCCTTCATGGCCCAGTGGTGCTGGCGTTGGCCTCCTGGGCAGCTGGGCTGGTGCTGGCGGTGGCCGCCTGGGCAGCTGGGCTGGTGCTGGCGGTGGCCTACTGGGCAGCTGGGCTGACGGTGGCGTCCTGGGCAGCTGGGCTGGCGGTGGCCTCCTGGGCAGCTGGGCTGGGGCTGGCAGTGGCCTCCTGGGCAGCTGGGCTGGGGCTGGCGGTGGACTCCTGGACAGCTGGGCTGGGGCTGGCGGTGGCCTCCTGGGCAGCGGGGCTGGCGCTGGCGTGGCCTCCTGGGCAGCTGGGCTGGGGCTGGCGTGACCTCCTGGGCAGCTGGGCTGGGGCTGGCGTGGCCTCCTGGGCAGCTGGGCTGGTGCTGGCGTGGCCTACTGGGCAGCTGGGCTGACGGTGGCGTCCTGGGCAGCTGGGCTGGCGGTGGCCTCCAGGGCAGCTGGGCTGGGGCTGGCGGTGGCCTCCTGGGCAGCTGGGCTTGGGCTGGCGGTGGACTCCTGGACAGCTGGGCTGGGGCTGGCGGTGGCCTCCTGGGCAGTGGGGCTGGCGCTGGCGGTGGCCTCCTGGGCAGCTGCTGGGGCTGGCGTGACCTCCTGGGCAGCTGGGCTGGGGCTGGCGTGGCCTCCTGGGCAGCTGGGCTGGGGCTGGCGTGGCCTCCTGGGCAGCTGGGCTGGTGCTGGCGGTGGCCTCCTGGGCAGCTGGGCTGTGGCTGGCGGTGGCCTCCTGGGCAGCTGGGATGATGGCGGTCTTCTCCGCCGTGCTGATCTTCCCAGACTTGCCGGGTCTTCCCCACCTTGGAAGGTGTCACAGCTGACTCCACACTCCCAACGGGACCCCTGGGAGCGGCTTTGGTGGCTGGAGTCTTCCCCCTCTCCCGCCGGGCACTGGCCAACTTCTGATGCTTCACAGGTGGGGGACTGTCTGTGCTGTGGCTCCGTGCCACACTGGCTGTCCTGGTGGCCGGTGCACTCCGCATACCGGTGACTACAGGCACCACTGGTCCCGGAGATGTTGTGGCTGAGGTGCAACTTCGGGACATATGAGATGGACGGGGTGGGGGAGGTGTGGGAAAAAGGTCAAGGGTGGACAGGAAAAGTTTTTGGGACAGACTGGGACGGGTAGCTGGAGGGGGTTTGGGAGTAGAGGGTGAGGTGGTGGTAGTAGGAGGTGTACGTTTGGTGACTTTGGGTGAAGGTGCACGCGCTGGATGCTGTCGTGAGGTGGATGGCTGTTGGGTGGGTGTGTGCCTGCGTTTGTGTATCTTGGGAGGGGGCGTCACAGACACACTGGGAGAGGACACAGGGGACGTGTGAATGGTAGTGGAGGTGGTGACTGCACATGAGTGGGGTGTGCTGGTGGGTGTGCTGGTGAGGGACTTAGTGGCTGTAGAGGTAGTGCATGCAGGTGTGAGTGTAGACGAGACTGGGAGGGAGGAGGGAGACGACGAGGAGGGGGACACAGTGGAGGCAGTGGATGTTGGTGTGTCTGCATGTGTGTGTTGCTTCCGTGAGTGCCTGTGGGATGTGTGGTGCTTATGTTTGCCTGAGCTTCCCTTGTGTGTTGAGGTGTGTGCAGGCTGGTCTGATGGTGTGCTTGGGATAGGCAGAGGTACAGGGGATTGGTTCTGGGTGGAGGAAGATGGAGGGGGAGGCTAGAGACGGGGACAATGGTTGCCATCAGTGCTGAGGCCAGAGTCTGAAAAGCTCAGTGAAGGGCCGCCTGACCAGAATGAATGCCCTCCAGGAATGCATTTGTTTGTTGCAACTGCCTTTCTACACCCTGCATGGCATTCAAAATGGTAGACTGCAACAGTGAGGGTCCTGAGGAGGTCAATGGCCTCCTCACTGAGGGCAGCAGGGGTGACTGGGGCAGGGCCTGAGGTGCCTGGGGTGAAGGTGATTTCCACCCTTCTGGGTGAGCGGGCACGGGGCGAAGACTGAGGGGCTGCTGGGAGGGCGGTGCTGGTAGGGGGGGTGACGGCTGTACCTGTAGATGCGGGGGGCACAGATGTTGCCGCCACCACAAGGGAGCTCCCATCAGAGGACGAGTCCGTGTCACTGGTGTCAGCTCCTGTCCCCGCCGTGGAGCTCCCCTCGCCCTCCGTCCCACTGGTGAATTCCGAGTCCGTAGTGTCGCCCTCCAGAGCCATGTGGGATGCAGCTCCCTCGTGCTCCGGTGCCACTGCTCCTCCGCCTGATGATGCTAATGCACACAAAAACAGGGAGACCACAAAAAGGGGGGGACGACAGAAGAAAGACATGTTGAGTGCATCGATTACCGCTACCGTTGGCGGACACGACAGACACAGAAGGCCCCTGCACTATTCTGTGCTCTTGGAGTCCACTGTTCAATTCCTGGGACATGGCCTACAATGCTATGGACGACATCTGCACACATAGATGGCACAAGGGCATGAATAGCTGTACTTGGCACTCTACAGAGGTGGGTGGATTGCCACATTGCCTGCCTTAGGGAGGGGCCTTGCCTACGGAACTCGCCCCGGGCCTAGGGAAACCCACATCCCTCCTCCCCCACCCAGACACCTCCACTGCGCGCAAACTCAGCAGAATGAGAGTGTACTCACACCCTTGTGTCTGCTGTGATGCCCTCAAGCGCCCATCCAACTCCGGGTAGGCCACCGCCAGGATCCTGAACATCATGGGGGTCATGGTGCAACGGGCACCCCTCCCACGTCGGGAGGCCATCCCCAGCTGAGTCTCCGCCATCTTCTTGCTCCAGCGGCGAATGTCCTCCCATCTTTTCCGGCAATGGGTGTTCCGTCTGTGGTACACCCCCAGGGTCCAGACGTCCTTGGCGGTGGCACGCCAAATATCTTTTTTCTGGTGGGCGCTGACCAGGGGAAAAATAGAAGTCATTACTAACTGCACCGTCACAGTGATTGGCCCCCATCCCTACCCTTGCCATGTGGCACATGCATTCACCGTCTTTCATGCACGCAGCACTCTGCCCCCTTCCTTCTTTCATCCAGCCCTCTCCACACAGGCATAGCCCATACAACATGCTCCCTGTGTACTACCTGTTTGTCTGGAGGACCGTAGAGTATCGTGTACTGGGGGAGGACCCCGTCCACGAGTTTCTCCAACTCCTCCGATGTGAAGGCAGGGGCCCTTTCCCCAGACGCACAAGCTATTGTCTCTTCCAGACCGAGGTCACAGCAGCACTTGCAGTGTAGGTCCTCTCCTGTCGAAGATCAGGTATCGAGTGATTGAAGTGATAGAAAATGGCGGTCATGTCCACGGTGGTGCATACCGTCACCGCCGGCGTACATCGTCATTGGCTCCTGGGACCCATAGGGTCAAATGTTAACCAATGCAGCATTGCGCCTACCGCGATGGTGTACAACGCCAGTGCAGTTACCTCACATCCCATTGTCCCACTTCAGAGGTCAGGCAGCTGCCATTTCAGCAGCCCACATGGCTTCATTTTCAACTGCGTCACACATACCTAGACCTAGACTCAACACACATACAGGCTACCTTTTGTGTGTGGATGGTGTTCTGTGTAAACTGTGGGTACGTACCTCTGAGTTGGTTGACTCTGTGCTCGCTCTTGTCCTTCATAGGCACCGTCCGCTGCGATATGTGAGGAGATGGCGGCATCCTCCGGTGTACCGACCGTTGGTGGACCTGTCGACAATGGAGGAGCGACATTTGATAATCACCTACAGGCTTGACAGTGCCACAATCCAGGAACTGTGTACCCAGTTGGAGCCAGACCTGATGTCAGCAATCCGCCATCCCACAGGAATCCCCTCTCAAGTGCAGGTGCTGTCAGTGCTCCATTTCCTTGCAAGTGGGTCATTTCAAACAACTGTGGCCATGGCATCAGGGATGGCCCAGCCTATGTTTTCCAACGTATTGTCCAGAGTGTTGTCTGCCCTTCTGAAACACATGCAGAGCTACATCGTTTTCCCTCAGGTGGAGGATTTGCCTACAGTGAAAGGGGATTTCTATGCCCAGGGACATATCCCCAACATCATAGGTGCCATTGATGGGACCCATGTGGCTTTGGTCCCCCCCCCACAGGAGTGAACAGGTGTACAGAAACCGGAAGAGTTATCATTCTATGAATGTAGTACAGATGGTATGTTTGGCAGACCAGTACATCTCCCATTTGAATGGCATGTTCCCAGGCTCAGTGCATGACGCCTACATCCTGCGGAATAGCAGCATCCCTTATGTGATGGCTCACCTCCAGAGGCACCGTGTGTGGCTATTAGGTGAGCACTTGGAAGCAAGTCATTGGGAATGGTTGTCTGGGTCTGGGGTGATCCCTCCAGGTTAGTGTGTGTCTAACAGTTGTCCCTCGCCATTTACAGGTGACTCTGATTACCCCAACCTGTCATGGCTACTGACCCCAGTGAGGAATCCCAGGACCAGGGCAGAAGAACGCTACAGTGAGGACCATGGGCGAACTAGGAGGGTAATCGAGCGGACCTTCGGCCTCCTGAAGGCCAGGTTCAGGTGCCTCCATATGACAGGTGGATCCCTATTTTACTCACCAAAGAAGGTGTGCCAGATCATCGTGGCCTGCTGTATGCTTCACAACTTGGCTTTGCGACGACAGGTGCCTTTTCTGCAGGAGGATGGTCCAGATGGCGGTGTTGTGGCAGCTGTGGAGCCTGTGGACAGTGATGAGGAGGAAGCAGAGGAAGAAGACATGCACAACAGGGACTCAGTGATCCTGAAATATTTCCAGTGAGACACAGGTAGGAATCCAAACCTGCCTACTACATGTACTTTGACACTACTACCTCTCTCCTGTCTGTCATTTTCACCCAGTGTATGGTCACTGAGTTGTCACTTTCCCTTACGATTTCACAGATGTGGGTCCCACTGTGTGACATTTGCTTAGATTCCTCATGGACTAGAGCTGTGTGACATAGGTATTTAAAAAACATTTTAGCACTGCAATTGCTAATACACTATTTTGAAATCACAGACAGACTCCAGATCGTTTTGTGCTTTAGGTGCGTTTATTTAAATGCTCAATATTTTAGGGGGTAGTGAAATGGTGAGGGGTGATGGCGGAGGAGTGTCCATGGCAGAGTCCAGTCTATTAGTCTCACAGGTGCATTGCCCATAGGGGCATAGGAAGTTGAGCTGGGGCAGGCAAAGTATGGACAGGGTGACAAAGTGGGACAGTAGGATGACAATCAGGGTGGTCTCATTTATTGGCGGGGGTCTTGGCATCGTGCTCTGTCTTTGTCCTGGATCTCAGGGACCATTTGCGGTGTGGTTCTCCCTCTGCAGGGGGTGGGGTGCTTGTGTGGTGGTCCTGTGGCGGGGTGTCCTGTCCACAAGCGCCGGCGGAGGTGGTGGGCAGTTCATCGTCCATGCTAGTGTCAGGGGCCCCTTGTAGTGCCACAGTGTCCCTCCTGGTGTTGAGTAGTTCCTTTAGCACCCCTACAATGGTGCCCAGGGTGGAGCTGATGGTTCTGAGTTCCTCCCTGAAGCCCATATACAGTTCCTCCTGCATGCGCTGGGTCTCCTGAAACTTGGCCAGTCCCGTTGCCATCGTCTCCTGGGAGTGGTGGTAGGCTCCCATGATGGAGGAGAGGGCCTAGTGGAGAGTGGGTCCCCTTGGCCTGTCTGCCTCCTGTCGCACAGCAGCCCTCCCAGTTCCCCTGTGTTCCTGGGCCTCTGTTCCCTGGACCGTGTGCCCACTACCACTGCCCCCAGGTCCCTGTTGTTGTTGGGGTGGTGGGTTATCCTGGGTTCCCTGTAGTGGTGGACACACTGCTGATTGACGTGTCCTGGGGACGGAGGTATGGGCCCGTTGGGTGGGTGCTGTGCTGGTGTTTCCAGAGGGGGGAAGATCTGTGGTGGCCTGTGCCTGTGTGAGGGGAACCGACTGTCCTGAGGTCCCCGATGGTCCGGGCTGGTCATCTAGATCCAGTTGGACAGAGGTGCTGTCATCACTGTAGGCCTCTTCTGTTGTTGGTGTGGACATGTGTGGACCCTCCTCTCCGGTGACGTTGGGTAGTGGTCCTGCAGAGGTATAAAAGGATGTTTATTAAATCTGTGTGTGTAATGGTGTGCAATGGGTGGGTGACTGTGTACCCCAGTGCTAGCATTCCTGTGTGGGACCTTTTGTGATGATGGTTTAGGGGGGTGTATGGGTATGTGCAGTGGGCATGCATTGGTGATGGGTGTCCATGCTTTGTTGTTGCATGCAGTGCTTGGTTTTGGGATGGGTGGTTTGTGAGGTTGGGACATATGTGAGGAGTTGGGGTGCTGGGGGTGAGGGTGGGGAAATGTGATAGCATGCAGGTAGAGTGGGGGATGTAATAGTAAAGGTTTGACTTACCAGAGTCCATTCCTCCAGCTACTCCTGCGAGGCCCTCAGGATGCAGAATCGCCAAGACCTCCTCCTCCCATGTTGTTAGCTGTGGGGGAGGAGGTGGGGGTCCGCCGCCAGTACGCTGAACCGCCAGGTGGTGTCTTGAGACCATGGAACGCACCTTCCCCCGTAGGTCGTTCCACCTCTTCCTGATGTCCTACCGATTTCTTAGGTGCTATCCCTCTGCGTTGACCCTGTCCACTATTCTTCGCCATAGCTCCATCTTCCTTGCAATGGAGGTGTGCTGCACCTGTGCTCCGAATAGCTGTGGGTCTACCCGGACGATTTCCTCCACCATGACCCTGAGCTCCTCCTCCGATAACCTGGGGTGTCTTTGCCGTGCCGTGGGGTGGTGTAGGTGATGTGGGGGGAGGAGTGTGTGGTGATAAGTGTGGTGATATGTAGTGGTGTGTTGTGTGAGGTGCGTGGAAGTTGTGTGGGTTATGGTGTTGTGTGCCTGTGGATGCTGTTGTTCTTGCTGGTGTTGTCTCTCTCTGGCCTTCTTTCAGAACTTTTGGTCGTAGGGGTTTGTGGGTGATGTGGGTGTGTTTTTTGTATTGTATTGGATGTGTGGGAGTGGTGTGTGTATGTTTATCAGGTGTGTGTATTTGTAATTGTCCAATGTGGCAGTGTTTTGTAAGAGTGTGTGTATTTTGAGCGCTGCGGTGTGTACCGCCAATGGAGTACCGCTGTTGAAAGACTGCCGCGTGGATTCGTGTGTCGTGATAGTGTGGGCGTATTTCTGTTGGCGTGACGGTGTCGGTTTTGTTTTCACCAGTTTATCACTGACCTTTGGTGTGGCGGACTTGTGTGGGTGTCTGATTTTTGGCGGATTCCGAAATGTGGGTCATAATAGCTGTGGTGGAATTCCGCCGCTGCGGCGGTGTGTTGGCGGTCTTCTGCACGGCGTAAGCGGCGTTTACCACCAATGTTGTAAAGACCGCCAATGTCTTATTCTGTGAGCTGATCTGTTAGTGCATAAGCTGGTTCACAAAATAGGTTACTGGAAGAAAAAAGTAGTGTGAGACTTGTGACTACTTTTAGCGACCAGGTTTACAGAACATCTGCCCAAAACTCTTCTGTGGGGCCACCAAATCACAAAAATCACACTTTCTAGACCAAGATCTAGCTTCCTGACAATAGTGGCCCTGGGGACACCCACTTCCCCAGGGCCAGCTCCTGCTATATCCTGGGGTGTCCACTCCTGGGACCTCACACTTCACCCTGACTTGGTGGGAGCTTTGACAGCTCCCATCAAGCCAGAGCAAACATTCCACTTTCTGCAAGTGAGAGCTGCCAAATAGCTCTCACTTGCAGAAAATTGAGTTTTCACCTTTTGCCCTGCACGCAAATATGCGTACAGGAAAACAGATGAAAACATTGTTCCGGCAAGAAGGGAGCTGCTATTTTAAGCAGCTCAGTGCTTGTGGGAGCAATGCCGGCTCCTGCAGGATGCAGGAAGCCTGATAGGACCGTGGGGGCCTTGAGGCACCACCCATGGTGCTTTCCCTCCCACTCACTCTCCTCCATCCCAAAATGGGATGGAAGAGAGAAAAAGAGAGATTGTTACTGCAATGGTCACTCCATGTAATGGCTTCAAAGCGTCAAACTAGCAACATGTTTAGCGCAAATGTAACACTTACATTTGAAAAGACAGCAGACAAGGGTCACTTCTGGCCTAATAGTAAAGCTCTTGGACTGTCAGTAGATTGAAGGTACCTTAGGACGCGAATTATAGTTACTTGAGTTAACCATAACTATAGCTGCTGAATTTCAATGGTTTTGTTTGAGTAAATTCAGAACCTAACTATAACGTCCCTGTAACCTTTTGTTACATATAGAACCTAAATTCTTAGTGCCTTACTGAACAATATCAATGCTTTAGCCTTCCTTTTTCATGAAAAATTCTGAGTTTGTTTTTTTACATACAGAAAGATATTATTAATAGACCTAACTAGAACAACACTTGAACCTTTTTGTTTTTACACACATCGATAGATAGATAGATAGATAGATAGATAGATAGATAGATAGATAGATAGATAGATAGATAGATAGATAGATAGATAGATAGATAGATATTCACTGAAGAAATTAAAAAGAAAAGATTAAAGGGACGTTATAGTTGGGTAGGGTAATAAGAAATTACTTTACATTAAAAACAAACCCTTAGAAATTCATTGAAAAAAACAAAGGTAAAACTGACATTATACTTAGGTGAAAATGTCAGTTACAAAATGCCATTTCAAACACTGAAATTCACCAGGTATATTTTACTGAGCTAACTATAACTTGTGTGCTCTCAATCACTGTCTTAACCTCCTACATTACATCTCTCATGACATGTTCAATGACAACATTGATGACATCACTGGTAGCATCTCAAATTAAATCACTGATGGCATCATCTTATGCATGTGGGAGTTTGCTATACGGCTATATCTCTGAAAGGTATTTAGTGAGCTACATACAGAGCAAATTTGCATCGCTATAAATGTGCATATATGACGCTTTTGTATTGTGGGGGGTTTGAGCTCTCCATAAGGAGTTGGCTGCAGGAGACAAAGGAAGTGTGTTGCAGGGGCTTCACCACCTAACAGGGTTTGAGTGTTTAGGTAGCGGACACTCCTCTCACTTGGCAAAGGCTTTGCGTACAAAAGACTTGTCGACCTAATTGGGCTTGGGTGTCTGGAAGGAGAGGCTCCTCCATGAAGGGCTGTGGACAGGGTGAAGGTTGTTGATATCGTGGACACATAATATGGCTTGAGTGTCTAGATGGAGTGGCCACTCCATGAAGTCCTCTACAAAGAGCAAAAGATGTGCGTAATAAGGGTTTGGTCAGGAAGGAGTGGGCTACAGTGTAATTGTTTTATATTATCATGTATGTTTAGGTATTTTATACACTTTACATGATTCTGCACCATTTACTATTTGTTTACTTATTTTAAAACCTGTGCTGGGCTTGTAGATTAAATTGAACAGAAGATTAGTGGATTATGTTATCAGTGATATAATCAATGATTTCATTTGAAATTTCACCAGTGATGCCATCAATTATGTCAGTTAACATTTCATGAGTGGTGTCATATGTGCGGTCATAAGCTGGGCAGAGCTCACTGAACTATAAATGGTGAATTTCAGTAATTGTTTGGCTTTTAAGTATTAGTTTTTAACTAATTTCAACACCTAATAGTAACATTACTCTAACATTTGAGTTTTATGAATATGGGTGTGTGTGTGTGCATGTATGCATGCGAATGTTCATACACATGTGTGTGTGTGCTTGAAAAGTAGCATTCCATACTTCAACCACATATATACTGTTTTTTTAAAGAGGGCTCCAAAAGGTTGTTGCAGCATCTGGTGTATTCTGCTAAAAACAGCAAGCCACTAGCAAACACTGGAAGTATGTTCATGCACAAATTGTAAAGAGGATTGTAAATATCTTCATGGTCCACTTGTTATTTAAGTAAGACTTGTTAAGAGCTTAAAGAACACAGAATAATTCAACAAGTAGTTATTTACAAATGGCGTTATTCATCACTACACTCCGCTGCCCAGGCTATATCTAGAGACTTCATGTTTAATTGTTGCTGCTCCGCTGGTTCCCTCCGTTGTTTCTGTTTGCTTCTTTAGGCTCTAATCCATGAGATTATGCAAGTAAACTCTGAAGACTTGAATGTTCTCTTTTACCTTCAACAATAAAGGTTGTACGTCATAGCTTCGGACACCATTCATTTAGATGATCATTATTGAGGCTGATAGTTGCTTCAACCATGGTTATTACAGAGAGTATACACTCTACTCTACTAGCCATATTACTATTCTAATTCCAGTCCTGCAATTTGATTGCTAGAACCATACCAAGTCTAGTGTAATTGTATGGCGGAAGCAATGGTCAATCACAGAAACAGTTAGTCAAAGTAATGGAAGTGCATCTCAACAACTGATGAAGTTCTACTCCTGGTATGGGCAAGCTTGTTGAGATTATGGTGATTCAGCATTAATCCTGCATCACCATCATCATAAAATTTAATATTCAAGATTGATCATCTATGTAATAGGAAGTGCATCTGCAGCTAAAAGAGTTCATCTTTCTTTGTCAATCCTAACACTCTAAGAGACAGACTCAGGGCACTTATACAAGCTAAAAACACTGACAATGAGGGCCGCTGCCACCTGCCAAATTCTTTAGGACAGAAAACCAACACTCCGTTTTCTGCCCCCCTGGCCCTATTAGGAGTTTTCCCGCTGGGTAGAAACAGCGTTTTTGCCCGCTAGCCCAGCAAAAAACCACCACAACACTGGCGCCGGTGGCACTGTAGTGTTGCGTCGGGTGTGACACACCTGTCGCGCTTTTCACTGCCTGTAATTCAGGCATTGAAAAACGGAATGGGGCTGTCCATGGGGACCCCTGCGCTGCCCATGCCAAGGGCATGGGCAGTGGAAGGGCCCCCATAGGGCCCCCAGCATCCCGTCTCTGCAAGCCTTTGCATTGCGGTGGGAATGCCATGCAACAGCCGGCGGAGAGGGGACTGATAATCCCCAGGGCAGTGCTGCTTGCAAACGCTGTCCTGGCAGATTAAGATCGCTGGCTCAGGCAGGCTGTCAACTGGCGGCAACCTGGGGGTGCAGGCGGTCAGACCGTGGCGGCTCCAATAGGGTCGTAATGTGTAGGCCGGACCGCTGCTTTGGCGGCGGTCTGACGTCCACTGCGAGCCTGGAGGTCCCAGGACCACTAGACTCATAATGAGGGGATGAGTCTCTCTGACTCTTCTTAAATCCTGACCTTTTGATACATATGAATAGCAGACATATGCCATTGCATATATTTGTAAATGGTTTCAGGCTTTTTGCATAGCAGAGCCTTTATAGCAGCATATCGCGTCCCGTGAGTTGTGAGTGTTTCAGTACTATATGGCAACTTCACTAATTGTCCAGGTCTGCAGCAGTCTTAATATACAAAAGTAAGAGACTGCAGACCAGTCACTCTTTTATTTCCAATAAGGTAATAGAACCAGGAGATAACACCCTAAACAGTGATCCCCAACCATTAAGTCTATTGTCAGTCCTTCTTCCAGTTCTATAATGCACTATGGAAATAAAAAAGCCTGTTGCTTATAATCCTGTAAAGACTGCATACTGCTCCTCAGCCTGGCTGATTGTAAAGCCAATGAGTGAGACATATCAGAGGGTGTAAGGGCCTTCACTGATAGTAGGGCTATAGCTGCTGCCTGGACACAAACAAAAAGTGTAGAAGGTAAGGCCTGCTTCCCTAGCAAAGAACTGCTCCTTGTTCAGCCTCCCACAAAAAGGTTTGTGGCCTTGTATCTATTTTTAAAATAATTACTGGGTATAATTGAATTCTACATGATGCATTCAGGAAATTATGTAGTATGCAGAATGAGGCATTGTTATTAATGCATTGGGTTGGTGAAATGGTAGTGTGACCAGTAGCTGAGTAGTCCGTACGTTGCCTTCTGTTTAAATTAACGCCTGATGTCAGAAACCAGAGCTTGGTGTGGTACCCTAAAAATATATTGGCCCTTTGCCTTTGTGCACAATTGTCACATCATTCCTGACAAACTAGGAAGGTCAAACCAGGATTCTTTAATAGAGATGAAGGTGGTTTGGTAGGGTTTGACACCACGCACCATGGTTGTCTAGTGGATAGGATTACGCGCGCCCTCTTGATAGGGTTGGACACTTGGATGATATCTGCAAGTTTCACTTTCTTGGTTGTTGATTGTAATGCCAAGGCACAGTCATTGCTGAGTAAGTTCACAAATGAGCCAGGAAAACCACCAAGTAAGAAGGCCTCTAAATGTATTGTACCTTATTTTGATGCACCATTTGAAAATGCCAGTGCAAAGGTTTTCAGAGTTCCAAACAAAGTGTAATTTTACCATTTTGACTACCTCCCTTGCTAGTAGTGCTATTTAAATGTTTTATGAACTCTTGTGCCTCACTGTGGTGGCATCCGAATCCAACTGACTACAATTGCCTTATAGTATTCTAAAACTGTACAACCTACAGCAAAATTAATTCATTTAAAAATGAACCTTAACAAGATTGGCAAAAGCCAAGTTTGCAAGTTCCACATGGACAATAGTATCTCATACTGATGCTTTATTAGAATCATATGCAAAAAAAACAACTAGGAAAATATTGTTTGTGTTTGCATGCAATAACAACTTTTGGTCATTATAAAGAGAATAATGTGAAAAAATAGTTTTATTACCATTTTTCTGCCAGCTAATTCCCTGGATCCCATATACCTCTACACCCCACAATGGTCCCAGGCCCAGCTTTCTCTCTCACTGTCAGCCTCGATCAGATTCTTGCCCTCCCTGTGCTTTGTTTTTTTCTTTCTTCTGGTTTTTGCCTTTTGTGCTTTATTCTTGTGCCTTAATGCCTTTCCCTTTTGTGCCTGCATGTGCTTCATTTGTTCCCTACTCTCTTTCCCTACTTTTTCTCCCTTCTTTTTTTCTGATTGTTTTGCGGCTACCCATTTCATAGCTCTGGCTAGACCTGCCAACCGCCACCCAGCGCCCCTCTCTCCTCCTAGGAACTACTAAATGAAGGCTGCATTGCGACCCCATTGAGCAGGTCCCAGGCCCAGCTCTCTCTCTCAATCAGCCACATTCTTACCCTCATTGTGCTTCATTTTATTCTTTCTTCTGGTCTTTGCCGTTTCAGTTTTTTCCTTCCTTTTTCTCCCTTCTTTTTCTCCCTCCTTTCCCCTCCTTTTTCTCCAGCTCGTTTTGCTGCTGCCTGTTTCCATCGTCCCACTAGCCCTGCCCACTGCCAACCAACACCCTTCCCTCTTTTTCCATAAAAAGATCATTAACATCTATAAGAACTTCGAACCCCAACACAAGCCCTCATTAGTCCTTCACGCATTCACTGAAATAAACTGGACCTACGACTCATCTCATGGGACCAGTTCAACCCCCAGGACACCACCAGCATGATGAACTCCGATCCCTCAGGAGTCCCCATGAACCCCTGACTGCACCACATTGTCAACCTTGGAGGAAGCAGGATCAGCAGCGAGCTCACCACGCTCTTTAACTCCTCACTTGCCATGACCACCTTTCCTGAAGACTTGAAACATGCAGAAGTGAAACCACTTCTTAAGAAACCATCTGACGACCCAAGCAAACTCAAAAACTACTGCCCCAGCTCCGTTCTCCCTTTCCTCTCCAAAGTTCACCAAAACGCAGTCAACCAACAACTCACAAAATATCTGGAGCAGAACCTTCTTCTAGACACCCCCAATCTGGATTTCACGCCAACCACATCACAGAGACTGCCTTGATCGCAACCATCGATGACATCAGAGCCCTCCTCGACTGGTGAGAAACAGATGCCCTGATCATCCTCAACATCTCAGCAGCCTTTGACACCACACCTCGTTACACCCTGATCAGAAGATGACATCACATCGGTATTCAAGGAAATGTCCTCAAGTGGATAGCCTCTTTCCTCAATGGAAGATTGCAGAAGGTCCTCCTTTTTAGTCATCTCCAAATCCATGTACATCAGCTGTGGTATCCCTCAAATACCCTCATTTGCCCGCACCCTGTTCAACACCTACATGACCCCTTGGCCAACATCGTCAGATCCCATGGACTAAACATCATATCCTTTTCAAATGACACCCAGCTCATACTCTCAGCAGATCCCACCAACACAAGAACCAACTTCCACGGTGCATGATGAGCATTGCCAACTGGATAATGGACAACTGCCTGGAGATCAACATGGGCAAAATGGAAGTGCTGATCTTCGGCAACAAAACCAACCCTTGAAATGACTCCTGGTGGCCTCTGGGAACCAGGACCATCACCTAAATCAACCGACAATGCCAGAAACTTCAGCAAACTGACCATGAAGTCTGAGACCAACACAGTCATCTAGGCCTGCTTTCACACTCTTCGCATCTTACAGAAGTCTTCAAATGGCTCCCCCTGAACACCTGATGTACCATCACTTAGACCCTAATCACCAGACGATTAGACTACAGGAACACACTCCATGCTAGGATCACCACACCTTCTGCAGACTCCAGACCCTATAGAGCACAGCTACCAGAGTCATCCTCGACATCCCCAGATAGACCCACATCACCCCCCACCTCAGAACACTACATCTGATCCCAATACAGAAGAGATACAAATTAAAGCTGATAATCCACATCTGCAAAGGACTGCACAACCAAGGACCAGCCTACATCTAGCATCACGATTAGTCGTGCTATATAAATCCACTTGATTGATTTATTGATTGCGTGATCAATTGCAAAAACATTGGTACTGAATGCAATTTGTCTGAAATCCATTATACACATTAAGGCCCATTTTAAGAAAACTTAGCGCTGCCTTTGTGCCATTATTTCTGATTCAAAAGTGGTGCTAACCTAGCACCATATTTAGATTTTGTCACAAGACCAGTCTAACGACAAAATTTCAAAGTTAGTGTAATTTTTTGGGGGCGCCACCACACCTTGCGTTGTTCTGTGACAATGAAATGCAAGGTAGCCGTTCCCTTCCAAAAAATGAAGCTAGCCCTCTAGCGCAATATTTACAGCCTGACACAAAAACAATGCACAGTAAGGAACCGGTTCAGAAAATTGAAGCTAAGTCGGATGACCAGACCAGGCGTTAAAATGAGGCCCACACACTATTACAAAAGGAAAACACACAGAAGGAGCATTGGCAATCCCCTGAACAACATGGATCTGTCATTGCTCCAGCTCGGCACACAACGTGGACAATAGCAATGACAACATGGTCTATGTACCACCGCCGCAACTCCAAACACCACCACAGCAGGACAAAGGCAGTGCAGAAGGCAGGAGGGGATATTTTGACAGCGCACAAACATCCTTACACTCAGGGAACAAGATGTCATCATACTCTACCGTCTGAAGCGAGAGTCGATTGTACACCTGCTGCAGCACATTGCACCAGGCATCACTGCAATGGTCAAAACTCTAACACTATTCCACCCATGACCAAACTCTATATGCTGGCGTCAGGATCCTTCCACACACAAGTGGGTGGTATCTCCCAGCCATCCTTCTCAGCCTTACTTCCAAAGATTCTAGATGCAATCATACGCCTCACACCCCACAACATCCAGTTTCCCAGCACCCTAACAAATGCAGCAGGAGACCAAGCAAGGTTTCTACCAAATCTCGGCGTTCCTGCATGTGCTGATTGCAATGGACTGCACCCATGTCCAACTTGTGCCATCGGCTGTAATGGAACACATCTACAGGAACCGCAAACACGGCCATTCCATAAATATACAGGCCATTGTGGACCATTGTGGGCTCTTCACAAACATCCTAGCCAAATATCCCAGCAGACTCCATGGAGCCTACATATTCCGACACTTCACCATCAATGAGCAGTTCCAGGATGGACAATGTGGCAATGGACTACTTGAAGGTGAACCACCATCCCAATTATTACACAGACAACACACTTGTAGGACAAACAATACATACACCACACTAAACACACATTGAGAGGACAGGGGAACACAGATGTACAAACAACAACACATTTGCCACATGCCACATTACACCACATTCACTGCACATCGCACACACGATGTGCACATAATACAGGCACAACCTGACTGGCACACCACATGAAAGACAGGTGGAGCTATGTCCCTTTTGCATAAAGAAGCTGGGCCCAAACCACTACAAATGCCCACAGTTTAACATCTAAATATAAATCCTTCACACATAACACCTAACAATGTGTAGCTCAGCTATGTTAATGGCATTGGCCATGCCAACATAAAGAAGTCACATATAGGCACAGCCCCACATTTGTCATGGTGTAGAAGCTTCCGGCGGCACCAATATCAAATGCCAACTAAGTGTTGCCATCACCAACTACATATCACCAAAACATGCCAGACATACCCATCGAGTTAACCTTCACCTGTCTGGTGCATTGTGCAACACACACAGGAAAACAACATCACCAGCCATGAAAGACCATGTGTAGGGATGGACATCTCACAGCACACCTACAATCATACCTGGTAATTCCACAAATCCCTAACATGATACCAGGATATCAACAGGAGACTGCGGCAGCTGGACTACTGACAATGTACTGGGAGAGGCCAGATATGCATGTGAATGAGGAGACATGGGACGTAGCAGGACTGGTCAAGTGATGTAGGGCATTGCAGAAAACCACCTCATTCCCTCTCCTGTCACACAGGTGTCTGACAGCTCATGCATACATCACAAAACATACCATACAACTGTGCCACACTATGCCTATGATCCACATGCATATACGTATGCCAGCCAGTGATGGCAACAACACTTTGAGTAAGGAGCTTTTCCAATGGAAAATGGGTGGGATTCACATGTTACACACAGGGCACAACGCCTGTGTCATGGCACACAACACACAAAATAGGTTCAAAGTCCCAGAACATCCCACTTCTGCAGATCTAAAGAGAAGGGAATGAGGGCCACCTGTCAGGAAAGTGGTGCAGAATTGACTGCAGTTCCACTGTAATTGTGCCCCTTTGCCGCACCCTGCTGCCACCATGTGGGCACCATATACAATATACGGTGCACCATGGTGAAGAATAGATGTAATAGTGTCAAGATAATGGATGCCATTGATGGACTCTGTAGGAGTACTGACAATATATCTGACCATTTCATGCACAGTTCATAGGGACGCATTCAAATAAATGATGTGTCCCCTGCTTACTTCTGCTCTACGGAGGTGTTGAAAGTATCTGCAAAAAAGTATGCCTAGGAACCTTGGAGAATCCTCTTTACCAATTTGCTAGTCCTCCTATTGTGTGAATCTCCCTCTTGTACACATGATGCCTGGCATAGGCATAATTGCCCACAAAGGATCACTAAGGCACATATTTATACTTTTTAATGCTGAACTGCGCTAACGCAGTTCAGCATCAAAAGGTTTTCCGCCGGCTAGCGCGATACCAAGACGCCGGCCGGGTGTCATATTTATGGTATGTCGTTAGCTGGCAGCAAGGCCCGGCTAGCGTCCTAGAAAAGGATGCTAACCAGTTGGGGGAGGCGTAGGGGGAACAGGAGGTTTAGCGTCAGAGGATGACGCTAGTAAGGGCAAATGCAAAACAAATGCATCTGCCCATACTAGCGTAATTATTTTACGTTAAAACCCCATGGACATGACTCCTGTCTCAGTTAAGACAGGAGTCATGCCCCCAGCCCAATGTCCATGCCCAGGAGACTTATGTCCCCTGGGAATAGCAATGGGACACAGTGCCATGTAGGGGGGCCCAAGTTAGGCCCCCTATGGCACTTAAAAAAAAAATACTCACCTTAACCTACCTGGGATGGGGTCCTCCATCCTTAGGTGTCTTTCTGGTGTGCGTGGGAGTGCTTGAGGGTGTCCCTGGGCCAGAGAAGGGCACTTGTGAGCTCTTTCCATGGTCTATGACCATGGAAAAAGGCCCACAGGTCCCCTAACACCTGTCCTGACCAAGGCGTTGAATAATGGTGCTAAGCAAGCTTAGCGCCATTATTTAAGGCCCCCATCCTCCCATGCTAGATTTTAGCACAGGGGGATAAATATGGCGCATGGGCCATACCATTATTTTCTGGACGGGAACGCCTACCTTGCATCTCATTGACACAAGGTAGGTTTTCATGTCAAGAAAATTATGTTAACTCTATACCTTTGCCGCTAGACGTGTCCAACGTCAAAGTATAAATATGGAGTTTGCGCTGAATTAGCGTAAAAAAATGACACTAATTCAGTGCAAACAGAGTATAAATATGGCCTAAGTGTCGCACTTCAGGCTTAGTGCCACATGGAAACATGGTGGTCTTAGTTTTGGCCTTGTAGGGCTACCATAGTGTCAATACAAATGACACTATTGTGGTGCAAGGAGGTGTTTGTTTCCACTAACATTAGGACACAGCCTCAAATATGGACAATACAACACACATTTGGCATGGTCAAACTGTCAGCCTAGAAATAATTAGACAATCACCAGGTCCCTGAGGCACAACCTATGATAGTAACATCCACCACCACACACCAAATGCAACTATTCAACCACACAAGAACACACAAAATACCAGATGCAGGGATAGGTCACCACTCCACCTAAACCTTACATCTGTCATGGCACAGAGGAAACCCCAAAAATGCACGACTTACACATGCTCTCACATTCCTTTGCAGCCTACCAAGGTTACGGCTCCGTTGGCAACCCAACAACAGAGGAAGCGAGGGCATACGATGAAGACCACATGAAGACACCAAATGTGTTGGAGAGGACATTTGGGCTCCTGAAGTCAAGGTTCAGGTGCCTAGCTCTGACGGAAGGAAGTCTGTTGTATGCACCACCGCTGGTATGCAAGATAATTATTGTATGTGCTTTCTTGTATAACATTTGTATTTGGACAAATGTCCCCTAGGATGAACTGGTAGAGGTCCCCAATGAGGAGGAGGATAACAATGGTGCAGCACAGGTGGAGGGGAACAACAAAACACTTCTGCAGGATTTAGCAGGAGACACAAATTGTACAGAACTTCTTCACCTAGACATTGCACCACAAAAATCGCCCTGTAAATATCACCATTAAATCACTTTACACCAAATTGTTCATGATGTACTCATAATCTGCTTCCAAAACTTTGGTAAATTGCCCATACCTCACTCAGCAGGAAAAAAACACAACAAGGAATGTTAAAAAAAAAGGTTGTGATTTAAGAGGGTCTACTGCCTCCGTGCAGCACATCAATGTCACATTACTTAGGCTCATGTGGCTCTCTAAGGCCTAGATCCACGCACCAGAAAAACCAAGCGGCGTAATATATGCTTTGCACAAATTTCAACCCCTTGGACCAATTCATGCCTGTGCCAGGCACGATGTATGCAAGGGGGCGTACATACGGTAGTGTGTGTTTCTAAATGGTGTACTGGAAACTAAGGAACTATGCTGTGTCACAATTCAGGCGGGTAGCTGTAAGGTCAGCACTGAGCAGGTGTGACAAGGGGAAACACCATTGGTATCAATGGACCATTATGTACTGGTCAAGTTTAGGGTCCAAATTTTGGCCCTAACCCTGCACAGTATGTATTTGGCTTTACATGCTGTGAGTAGTATTGGCCCCAACCCTGCCACATGGTGTGCTGTTTCTCAAATATAGCCCACACGTGTTGGCTGTGGAGTGCGGTAAGGGCCGCAAGACAAGTTGGGCAGCAATGGGTGCTCCTTCACTCTTCACACATATGCCCCATAGCCAGGAATGATCAATAAAATGGAAGACTGAGTCACCACACGAATCTGTGGCTGGGATGTAGGCATAATATTTAACACTTCCAATGTACATTCTTAGACACATGTCACACAATTGTGCTGTCTTGACAAATGCCTGCAGCTAATCTGGAAATACATGTGAAGACTGCTGTACCGGTGTATGGCCTAGTTAGGAAAGGGTCAGCAGTTATCATAGCTGAGAGGACTCCACACACTAACAAGATACACTCATGGTGGAAGTGACATAGGTTGTGGAATGCAGATGTGAGTGCAAGCCCATGTACACCAAAGAATGTGAAAGAACAGCAGAGAGACCCCTCAGACACTTGGAGATACAACATGGGGAGGACACTTTGACACTACAGATGTGCTGAGGCTGGTGTACTGTCATGTGTATGTGGAATTAATGTAATCTAGCAAAGCCTGGGAATGGGAGGGATACTATCACTTAGCCAATAGAAGAAGATATGTTCATCTACAAAGTACACAAGTCTCACGTAGAATCCTGTCCATGTATGACAGGACAATGTTGCAGTAGCAGATGTGTACAAAGAGTAAGCAGCGTACAGAATGCCAGCAATGTAGGACTAAATCCTTTCCAAACAAGATATGCCGTTAATGTTGGAGAAGGAACACACATAAACCAACACTGACTGTGCAACAAAATCTTTTTTACCATGTGATCACAAGGTATATATTCACAGAGGATGTCTACGTCAGTACATAGCCCATTCATATTGGTAACAACAACACCTATGTACTTGCCCATCACATACCATTGTGACAGAAGGCAGTGACAGATGACATTATCTGTCCCCTGGGTCAGAAAACATAAGATATAAAAATGCCATATCCAAGCATTATATGAAAAATCCAAACAATGTATAACCATTTGTGTCAAACTATGCCAAATAATGAGACATGTCCTACATGAACAAGCAGCCAGTCCTCTGTATATGATATGGCAAGTCTGACATCAAGTACCCCAAAAGAAACCAAACATGTTAGGCCATGGGATCACATTTGTGCAGGTGTCTGTCTGCAGGGCACTGCGCAATGCGCTGCTGAAGAGCAATCATGATGAAGGTGCATCTCGCCCTACACCCCCTAAGTACCCTGCTGAGGCTACATTGACAGTCAGGGGCCTACTGCTTATGTATAGTGGACTGAGCAGAGTGGAGCACCGTCAACCAGTGCCAATACATGCAACCATGGGTCTGTGTGTGCACACAAAGTGCCACAGGAGCAATGATGACTTGGGTGCCATTAATGCCTGACAGCAACTCTGCAATACAGTTGTATGCCTTTGTATGTAAGAGTCAAAACAAACATGTTTTGGTCGATTCTATGTACCAAGTATGTGTCTTGCACACATATGTCTGAATTCTCTGCACACATTTACCAATTCAATGGCTCAGGCTTGGTATTATGTATTGGAGTATGCACAAAAGTCAACTTTCCACTAATGACAATGATCAAACATAGACTTATATGACCTTCAGATATGTTCCCACATAGGGAAGCATAGGTGGTACAGAAATGAATACACAGCCATGAAACAATGGCCAACATATGTCCATGCTGGAAGATACATTTGGGAGGGGTCATATCCCAAGAACACACAGCTTTGGCATTCATTACACATATTACACAAAACATTTTTCCACACATGTCACATATCGACGTTCATTGACACGTCATTACACCATCTCCTACATAATATGGATGGGGAACCATATGTTGCATATGTAGCTTAGCATCATTAACCCTGAACCATACAGCACACCACAGTGTGACACACATGCACTCACATTGCCATGAGCTATGTGAAATCAACCCAGCCATAGTCCACAGCATCCTATGTATACAATTTATCAAGGGTATGACATGCATGAACATGTATTGGACTTAGCCCATCATATCTAAAGTGATGTGGTCAAATATGGGTTTGGTAATCCAACATGACAATGTTGTAAACCCACAAATATGTGTCACATCACACATGTACACTCCCAGTACACATGTGATAACATGTATGTTGGAAAAGTCTACCAACAAATGCACATAAGCAAACGGTAGCAGTCATTGCATGCTTCACACACACATACCAACATATGGTAACACATTCTGATGTTACCGTTACATATATGAATGCGCATGCACACACACATAGTCATAACACACTGACTACATAATGCATAGCCTCTGTAACAAGGAATGTGAATCTGAGTGCACTGTAAGCCTTTCCTACAAAATCCACGCATTCCTGTTATGTGTCAAAACTTGGCGCAAATGGCAATTCTCCACACATCGCAAATCAAGAAAATGACGCCTGGCCCCTGCGCATCAATCCCAAGTTGACAGGCCTTGTCAGCCTTCATGAAAAAAAACATGCATGACCGTCATGTGTCACAAAAAAGAACGCATATCTGAAAACATTACACACACGCCCAGGATGTGATGAAACAGGACTTCTGCCAACATAGTACAGGGATTTCACTTTCACTTTCACTTTTACTTTACAGTCTTTTTGTCTGTGAAAGGTTGTGTGAAGTTGGTGCTGTTTGAGGAGTGATGGGTTTTCAGAGTTTTGTACTGTGTCCTGTTGCTATCCTGTCAATTTTGTCATTTTTGTAAGTTTTGTGTAGTGTTATTGTTCTGTCATAGTATTTGTTTTGTCAGGTGTTTGTCTTGGGGGTAGTGTGGGCTGTTGAGGTATTTGGGGTTAGGTTGGGTAGTGCTACATTATTTTTGGGGGTAACATATTTGCAGTGGAAGGAAAGTTCAATATGTTGGGAAAGGGGGCAGCCCAATGCATGAGTGGAGATGAATTGGGAGGGTTCATCTAGTTGGTGAAGCACTACCTCCCCATGATGTTGAATATGGGTGGCTGGGTCATCCGGGGCTGCCCAACAGAGGCACTGAAACTGCGGTGGGGCAAGATGTTCCACCACCTACAGAGAATCTTTGGTGTCATGTGGATGGACCACCAACTCAAACACCAGTGGGAAGACATCATCACCTGATGATTCGGATTGTATGGACCAGCTTGTAAGTAGCCTTTTGCATTGCAAGATCCTCATGTGCATGTGCTTGACAGGAGGACATAAGGTTGACAACAGCATGTTTTGTCAAGAGTCAGGACAGAAAGGTTAGTGTCTAAACCAAACTGCATTTAAGAGAGCTTAGCAATGCACCAGTTGCAGACAAATTGCACATTCCTCTTCTGTACATTGAGTTTCACATATACACCATAAAGTGTCAAATATCTGACATACATGTGCATGGTGCAAGAGTACGTTTCCCATGCACAAAATTACATGTCCATCATTGTAATTAACTGTGTAAATGGGGTAAGTAATGTTAAAGTGATAGGAAACATGACACAGGAGTACTGTCAGTTGTGGGTGTGTGTGAGCCAAGAGTCATGTATGTGCAGAGTGACATGACAGTTACACAAATGTAAGAAGGTGTGATTGCCTCATGATGCAACGTCTGTGTCTAATTTTTTGACGGTGATGTTGCCAGTGGAGGCAATTACTACCTAACCATATGCCCATTTTTGACAAATGCAAGCATTGTGGCAGTGTGAAAGTCTGGTGCCACATGATGAGAGAAACCAGCCTGAGGAATGCAAGCTGTGTATTCCTGCCGTAGGTGGCACCCAAAAAATATAGCCTTAACATCAACTTGGTCACACTGTTCCTTTATTGGAGGCAACTTTTTTCTGCCTAAGACTGGTTGATTACCTGACTGTTCCCTTGTCATCTAAAAGGAATCTCTTAGAGTTCCTGGGGCCATTTTTCCTGCTCCCTACTGGGTGAACCCTAGCTTGCATCCATGATGCATGGCCAAGGCATAATGTAATGCAATGGGTGTCAAAGTGGTGGACTGCATGCATTTTGCAACTTTGTGACTATGGCACAGAGATTTGGACTTGTTGGGCCACTTGAGCCTCACAAGTATGATGATGCAAATGTGGCACAAGGAGGCACTAGTCCAACTTACCTCTGGGGCCTAATGGTCAACATAGATAGCCGTTAACCCTGTGACATGAACATGATACCATAGAGGGCTGTTAGGAAGTTTAGTACTTTACATTATTGTGGAATGTCTGGTGGACAGCATGTGTCATCTGATGATGTGGTGTAAATTGCATGGTTGTTCAACCTCTACCCAATGCAGCATTTGATGTGATGTTCTCCTCATGTTTTAGCTGCCAATATGACCCCAGCACAGAAGCATACTTTTAATAAGAGGGCCAAGCGCTTCAGCCACATGGAGATATAAACAGGGTACAGGAAGGTGTCCAGTAGATATTAGAGGGAGAAGGCATCAGGTGTTTGGCTTGCCTTCCCACACGGGGGACCTCCTAAACAGCCGCAACAGGGCCGAGCACATCAGGCACCACATCAAGGGTCAGGGGTGCCTCAGCTGGTCCAATCCCCTCCACGTACACAGCACCAATTGCAACACAAGCACCGCAACAGCCACCTGCTCAGGCACAACCTCCAGCTTTGAGGCAAACATGAGGAGGAACATGGCAGCTATTATGGCACGATTGGACAGACTGGAGCAGTACAATGCTGCAATGTCAAGCTCCTAAAGTATTGGAAAAAGAAGCTGAAGAAGCTGTAATCCAGGAAATGGATAGACTCCTTGTTTTTTCCCTTTTCCAGTTCTATTTTGTAAATAGTTTTAGTTGGTTTTAGGTGCGTAGTAATAGGTTAGATAGCATAGATTAGGTTAGTTGTAGGACAGAGGAAGTATAGTTGGGGCTGGGTTATAGTTTCATTTTTTTGGGGGGGTTGAGTGGGGGGGTTACGTATGGAGCTCTATGCTAACAAAAATAAAAAATACTAAACAATATTTAAATATCCATTAAAAAATGTACAGAAAATATATATTTGTTTAGGATATGGGTTAATTTAGTATATGTGTAGCTTTAGTTTATGTTGTCCTACTTGCATCTTGCCTCTTACTGGGGTTGGGGGGACAATGTTTAGTGTGGGGCGTTACATGTATAAGATTATGTTAGATTAGGATAGATAGCTGTAGGGGTAAATTTAGATAAGTTAGTATAGGTTAGCTTAGGTTTTTATAAGGTGTTAATTTAAGTACAAATAAATCCTGTTACTTGTAGACAATTAGGTGTCCATGATGATTGAATGCCTGAGTGTTCTCATGTGTGCACTGGCCAAGTCACAGGAATGCCTTAGAGTATCCTTCCTCATTGATTTACATATATGACTAGGTGTATCCCCTATGACGAATGAGCTGTCTGATTGACTGCGATATGACATCAGCTACTCAAAACATTTTTCAGCCCGAGTTCCAGATAATCACATTGTATATGTATACAAAATCTTTGACAGGTAAGAATGAAACATCAACTGTCATCGCTGAGGTCTATCGCAATTATTCTTGTAAAGTGTAGCACATTTTACTTCAGCTTATTATAGTATGTATCCTGGCACATTTACAGCTGCCAGTCACTGATCAATTTTGCCTCTTCTGTTCCACACATATTCATTGTACTAGCGCTATCATCAGGGAAAATTCCAGACACTTAGTTTGTGACCCATACATGGCATATGTCAACTTGCATGGATGTCTGTTCAATACATGCTTTTAAGGCTATGTAATTTGGTTGTAGCCCACACCACTATCAGTCACTTTTTATATTTTAGACTTCTAGTGTGTGGCTTTGTGTCTGATAGTAACCCACACATGTAATTAGGTTCTGTTCTTATTGACATAGCTTCACACAATGCATACATTTAGATGAGTTGATGGATCACAGTAAATGATGGCATGTTACATGTGAATATGGAGATTTATTTACATGTGCAAGTTTATTCTCCAATGCAGTACAATGTCCTTTTCACTGACCCCATGAAAGATCCTGAGCCATTTTGTGTACTTTCAGGGTCCAAGGGTGAAGGACATGCAATGTGGTGTGGGTGGAAGAAGCATGCATTAGTGAGGAGGTGTCCAAATTGACAATAGGTGGGAATTAAGACAATGACAGTCTATATTAGATAAGTCAACAGTGGTTGAGTGAAGAGGGTACAATGCCAGCTGTCACAACACTGGTATGATCTTAACCATAGAACTAAGGAGCTACTGTCCAAGTGGCACAGACTGGTGCTACCAATAGGTTTTAATGTGTGAATGTTGTTCCTTCCACATCTTTATCCTCTGATGTGTGTGGTGCTTCCTGTGGTCTGGGTGGTGCTGTTGTTGAAGTTGTGGGGGCCACATACACATCAGGGGATAGAGATGTGGAATCAAAGGTCCCAGCAGCTACCATATGTGGGAACACATAAGGCATCACTGAAGCAAGGAGGAACTGCTGATTCCTCAACAGCGCTGCTACATCACGGTTGTAGGCAGCCATGTTTTCCCTGAGGGAGGTCACTTTTCACTGTATGGACTCCAGGTCATTTTGTTTCACCCCCAGCCTGTTATCTATCATGCTGCTGCCACTTTGGAAGGGCAATTGTGGAAGCCTCTGCCTTATGACAGCAACTACGTTGGCCAGGGACTGCTGGGGTCCACGTAGTGGGGAGTGGGTGTCTCTGATTTCAACTGAGTTGTCCTTATTTGGAGTGGGGCACATCTACACTCTCTCTAGGCTACCTGCAATGGTCTCCTTCCCCATTGGCACCTGCTTGGCCAGCTCCTACTGGACTCCTACTACCAGGGGATGGCTGGTTCCACTGAGGGCTGTGGCAGAACTATTTGGTGCTGTGTGTTGGTAGTTTGGTGGTTCATGTGGAGACAACGCAACAGTGGCAACTATTTGCATGATAGTACTGTTGCATTAAGGGCTAGTAACATTGTGCCCGTAGTGGAACATTGATGTCACTTGTACTTGTTCTTATGCATGAAGGTGTCCCTTTATGCACAATGCCAACCATTCCCACAACACAGGCAACCTTGTTACATGGTGAAATGGGAGCTACTCATACAGCAGCACAAATTATGACCACAGACATGCCGCATATGGCATATGTGGTATATGTTCACTTTTGTGCCCATTCCCAAATGGTACATGGAGGTATGTGAGAGTTGTTATTTGCCCACCCTGTGCGAGTTGCAACATGTTACACACTGAGGCCCTGATTTTTTCTAAAGTGGCACTGGTATGTACCGTATTTACAAGACTACAGCACACCCCTGCGTTTTCCACTCCGCCTCAGCAGAATTAAGCTTCCGGCCCCAACACAGGCATCCTTGCACCATAGTGCCTGCGTTGAGGGGATATATTGTTTCTATGCAGGAAGGTGTGCCTTCCTGCACATAAACAATCTAGTATGGCTATTTGGCTTTCTATGTGTGCTGCAGGATGCAGCACACATAAGAAGGGCAATAACACAAAGAGGATGGAAAGCTTTTTGCCTTGTTGCGCCATCCTAACACCACCCCTGGGGTGGTGTTGACTTATTCACAGCCTCAGGTTAACATGTAGTCTTGTATTTAGGGCAACAACAATATACAATGGAGGTTGTTGTGGCACAGCCACAGTCACACTGATTGCATGCCCCTTCCAGGCAAAGTGCTGGGTGTGTAGGGGCCATATTTACAAGGTGGTGTTAAATGACTGTAGGTGGCTTGAGACCACATTGTGTATATGTTGGAGTGCATAGCACCACCAGAGTGTCACTAAAAGTGAGGCTCCGGTGGCAATGGGGCCTTTTGATTCTAGCCCTCCATGTCCCGAATCAGCCCATTAGCATGCATTCATTGTGTCCTATGTGCCTCCCCCTTCTGCCATTAGTGAAATTTCAGATAGTCACCCCCTGCAACTTACCATGCATTTATGGTACTCTTCACTGTCCTATCCTGCGATTCCAGTGACCAGCTCCTCCAGGATGACCATTGCCAACATCTCCTCCAGCTCATCCAGGCACTCCTGTGATGCAGGACTCCCACCTCCAGTTCTGCAGTGCTGTCTTTTAGTTCCTCGCCAATGTCTCCTTAGTTCTGCACTTGCAATCATGCCAGAGCTTCTTCCAATCAGTGACAGACCTCTTCACCTTTGCCACGCCGTTGACTTTATCTACTATTGCCTGCCATATGCCCTCTCTCCTACCTATTGGCAATTTGGAGGTATTGAAGTGCCTGTGTTGGTGCTCCGTCACCTGTCTGACCAAGGTGTCATTCTCCTCCTCATTAAAGCGACACTTCTGCTTCCTCTTCTCCTTCTCCTGGGACTTTGCTGGTCCCTCCTAGCTGGTACTGGACTGATTTGGATCTCTCTGAAGTTTCTCCTGGCCTGCATTCTCCATCTGGTCCCTAAATTGTTTTTCTTGCTTGAGTGTTTTTTTGTTTTTTACACTAATGCTGTTAAATATGGCGCTAACACGTTTAGCTCCAAAATACGTGCCGCTAATCGTGCTAATGCCATTTTTGCAGCCTCAGTGTCATTTTTCTTTCCAGCATGTCGCAAGGGTTTGCGTATTTTTTTTTTTTTACGCTAACCATTCCTTAGCGCCATTGTGCATCATTTTATAAATATGGGGCACAGATGGTGTGGTGTTAGCTAGCGGTAATATTTGTGCATCATTTTTGTTAGATATGGGCCTAACTGTACAACAGAGGGCAAATTGATATTCACCCAATGCAATGAACCATGTGACACTCAGAACAGGGGGTTAAGGACCGGTATTCAAAGTCATGTAGCAGTTGCAAACCTGTGAGTCACAAGATTATGGGGTGTGTACCCAAAAACGGGCTTTCTGCAATGTAAAAATGGCTTTCCATAAGTAAGAAAAGTCTTTCTAACTTTTAAATAGATTTTGTGACATTTTCTGAATTGCAAATATGGGCGGGGGTGAGAGTGTGGCATCTCACGTCTACCTGTGATTTTTAAATGTATTTAGAAATGGTTTATGACTGCAATTGAGGTAGCTAACCAATGATCAGTTGCCGACATACGACTATAAGGTGGTAACTGCTTCAAACAAGCATTTACAATGCAACGGGTCTCGCGTTTGCTCATGTTTGAGCTGATCGCGTTGTAAACTCTTAACCCGACTTTTCACCTATCGGGCAAAAGTGCATTTATGTACATAACCTGAAAAAGTGAAATCAAGTATGTAAAGCGCTCGACTTCTGCCAAGCGAGATTGCGCTCCTAAATTAGAGAAAAAAAAGTCCACGAGCCCGATGGAAAACAGCGACCCTCGCATGTTTTCTGTACTTGGTTGCTGCGCTCGAGGAGGGCTAACCACCTGAAAAGGCATGACATATGCGTGCCTTCGACTAATGAAAGCAAGCAGATTTTATTAGGGAAGCCCACGAACCAATAAAAAACACTGACGTGAAGTTGACAGGGCTCCGAGCCCTTTTCTAAATACAAAAGAGTCTCGCTGCGATACGCATGCGCGAGCGCATGCAACGCAGGCTCGACCCTAAAAAGGGAAGCTATCTGGTGTGCTCACTGGGACAGCTTCCACTTTGCGAATCTTTATCATTAGAACTGGGCAAGCAAGAACTGGTCTAGGTGAACACTGACTGTTCCTTCCAGTGTATTCCCATTTGCTGCCTAATGGAGGTCTTACATGCCTCCATCCCTGCATTCGCAGGCAGTCACGGGGGAGAGGGGCACACAAATTGCAACTTCCCCAATTAATATTCATTAGGCAGATTGTTTTGCTGTCCCTTCCAAATGCAGAATTTGCGTTTCGACCTGTTAGTACATAGATCACCTTACAAGCACATTCATACACAAACGAGTTTCTGAGCAAACTGCATGTCCTGGTTTGCAAATGGGTGCCTGTGCGTCTTCTCTAAATTACTTCAACTGTTGCACTGTACTGTGTAGCTGTGGACTTCTGAAGACAAACATAAACCAATCAGTAACCGAAGAGCATCCTTGTCAGGGTAACCCTACACTGTTCTTTAGATACTTCATTATTCTGTGTGGTATCTGTAATATCTCTATGTATGTACACATAGTTAAACAGGACCAGGTTTATTTGAGAAGCCATTTGTATGAGTGCAGAATACTTAGCTGCATCTTTGGGACAACACAGGTTTTGTGTTCCCCGTATGACAGTGGATTATCCTCGTGCCTCAAAGCTTTTAACGTAAGATCGCTTTAGCTAAAGTCAACATGTATTGTGCTCCAATAACTCAAGGTGTATTTGATTTAGGATTTAAAAATCGCTCAATTGCTAATTGAGTTCTTGCCGGACTTTGTTTAGTCTGTTGGCAGCGCAGTGGAAGTCCGGACTAATTGACTTGGCAAGGGAGTAGGCACTGTGCCCTAGAAAAGAAGAAACAAAAAAAGCATTTGCAATGCAAGGGGTCTCGCAATTGTTCGAGTTAGAGCTATTAGGGTTGTAAACTCCTAACCGGACTTTTCTTGACACATAAATTGAAAGAAAAAAAATTAGCGTGATTGCGCTATGTAAAACCTAGCACGATTGCGCTGCGTGGAAAATAAAAATAGCAAGTAGTGCAGAAATCAGGCTAAAAACATGGAGCCTCGTATGTTTTCCGTAGTGTACTGGTGCGCTCCAGGAGGGCTAAACACCAGAAAAGGCATGACAAATACATGCCTTTAACTAATGAAACAGGCGGATTCTAAAAGGTAAGCCCACGAACCATTGAAAGTGACAGGGTTGACATGGGCGTGGTTAAAATCCCAAAGAGAGAAATTACAACAGGGACAAGTGCTTGTAATCTCGACCCTAAAAACACAATATATTTTTTTTGGTTCAAAGATATTTGTGGTGTTCGTTTATCTCCTAACTACCTTCCTTTGTCAGTTGGAAAAATGTGAATGCATCCAAAAGGTGAAAATTGAGACCTTTATTTTTTTTATTTAGTTGAATGTATCACGTAATTACCTCAAGCGTAGCAACCATTTTGGAAGTGGAGGGAACATCAGTGGCATGAGGACAGTGATTGCCAGTTCTCTGATAAACAGGCACTTATTTTTGAAGGCCGGCAATTATTTTTCTCGCTCAAGCATTTACTGCGAGCAAAACACACATGGGAACAACGGAGGAAGAGAAAAATGAAAAAGCGTGACAAAGGGAGAAAGCAGAAAGCTGCAAGTGTGAGCTGGAGGGGCAGGGAGTGCCTGTAAATGGATTAAATGCCCGAGATGGCTTCAGGATTACGCTGCCTCAGTATTCCGTGGTAGTACATTTAATTGCACTGGCCGTGTGTTTCAGGGGAGAGCTTTCAGCACCGGCACGTTTTCTTTTCAAATTAAGCACTGGTTTTGTCAAAACATTGACTCTTGCATCCGAGTCTGGCAGCTGTATAGAGAGTAGAGCACCCTCTGTGCAGCTTTTGTTGAAGATTCACAAAGTTTTTTAGAGTCTGTTGGGCAACACAGCGCAGCACCAATAGTTGCTGCGCTGCGTTGCGTGACAGAGAGAGCAGGAGAGCGCCATATTCTTGTAGAAATGGCACTCTACTCCCCTTTCCCTAGCGCTGGCACTGCTTTCAGCTGCTGTGTACCACGCACACACCCTAGCGCTACAGCGCTAGTGTGTGTGCGTGAGTCTAGCATTGGTTTTGTACAAGAAGGCTATCCTTCCTCTACAAAATACTATGCCTAGACAAGAGCAAATACATTTCCCACCTTGTATGTGTGCTGTACAGTGCATCACACATGAAAAGTCGGAAAAGCAGGGAGAAATGAAAACATTTCTCCGTTTTGCGCCTGCTTTTAAAATGCGTCAATTTATGGTACTAAGGGCCAGATGTAGGCAGTTCCGATTTAGCGAATCGGAAATTGCGAGTCGGTGCGACTCGCAATTTCCGATTTGCAAAATCGGATGCAGAACGGTATCTCAGACACCGTCTGCGATTCGCTAGGGGGTCACAAAGACCCACCTCATTAATATTAGATAGGCATTTTGCGACCCCATAGTGGGTCCCTGCACTCACAGGGTTGGTGGCCTGCTGAAGACAGCAGACCTCCATGTCTGTGACTGCTTTTTAAATAAAGCAGTTTTTTAATTTTATTTTGCAGCCCGTTTTCCTTAAAGGAAAGCGAGTTGCAAAATAAAGAAAATACCGAAACCATTTGGTTTAGTTTTTTCAGAGTAGGCAGTGGTCCATTGGACCACTGCCAGCTCTGAAAAACATTTTGGGCAACATTCACAAAGGGGAAGGGGTCCCATGGGGACCCCTTCCCTTTTGCGAATGGGTTACCACCAGTGTGACACTGGTGGTAACTGCGAATTCCTTTCCGACCGCATTCGCGGTCACATAGCAATTTAGCAGAGCGATGCGAGTCGCAAATAGGAAGGGGACACCCCTTCCTATTTGCGAGTCGCATTCACAATTTGCGAGTCGGTAGCGACTCACAAATTGTGAATGTGCATCGCAATGGGCATTTTGCATGGCGCAAACTGCGATTTTTGCAGTTTGCACCATGCAAAATGCTTGCTACATCTGGCCCTAAATCCTTTCTTCTGATGTTTCAGAATCAGGTTTAGCATCAAAAGGCATGGGTGGTAGCACGGGGTACGCCCATGTGCCACCTACGTAACACCCCCTTGACTCAAAGGAACGCAAAGCAGTGTTTGGCAGTGCTTTGCGTTACTTTACCAGACAAACCAAAGTATATACCTATTTTAATTGCTTGGTGAATGCCACAAAAAGTTTAGCGTTGGTTTAGCATTAAAAAAGTAATGCTAAACCGACGATAAACTTTTGAGTATCTGGGCCTTAAAGTCTAATATCTGACTCATGTCTGGGAAAAGGTAACGTGTGGATGCTGTACTGTCTGGTGTGATGCTGCAAGCAATCTACATACAATAATTTTGTGTTGTGATGTCCCCTTGCCAACAATTAATTAAATTCCCCTGCCCGTAAGATCAGTAAGTGAATGTCCAGTTTAGTCGGCCACTAAAAAATGAACTTCGTCCTCAGCTTTGTAATATGAGAACGGCCATTTCAAGTCCAGATTTTCTGGCTATCAACATGAGGTAAATGTGCAAGTTAACTATCTGAATCCAAATGTGTGTGAGTAGTCATGAATGTGTGTGAGTTTTTTATGTGATTGGTGAGAATATGTGCATAAATGTGTTTAGTCTAGAAAGAGGGGCTCACAACCACTTAGAGGAGTCCATCCTTGTCTGTGTGAACTAGAAGCAGCATAAGTCCATACTACTGGGTTTGCCAGACAGAGGGTGAGAGGCAGTTGCCCTGCAGAACACATGATAAAGATCCCCAGGCATAGGAGAGCAGGCAGTCAGTGAATATTGTAGGTGAGAAAGCAAGAGATTGGGGGTGTTCGTGAATGGATGCCTGGGGGTGAATAGGCAGTGGATAATCGGTTTCCTGGGCACTGGACAAGAAGTGCTGAATAAAATCTTGTGGATTTTGAGTTGTTGAAGGAGATGGCCAAAGAACAAAGGGAAGTTAGGGCCTGGTTTAGAGTCTGGCAGACAGGTTACTTTATCACAAATGGCACGGATATCCCGTCCGCCATACTACGAACACCATAGGCTACCATGGGTTCGTAATATATCAGATGGGATATTCGTCATGTTTGTGACGGAGTAACCCCATCCGCAAACTCTAAATCAGGTCCTAGGTGTCTTGAAAATGAGTGTCTTCAAAATAACACACACTTTCACAATACACACTGACTTTGATCCTTAAGACTAGTGTGATTGTTTCCAGGTGTTACCTTCTCTCTTCTTGTTCAGGCACTTCCACAAACACTGTTTTAACTGTGCCTCTCACACCATATGGGATCTTGAACAGTTCAATCTTATACCTTGTGATTATGCCTTAGGCCTGGTGTTGTACTATTTTTGAAAATCTGATAACCTCATCATACCCCTTAATGGGACACTCCAGTCGGGAGCAAAACACAATTCTCATAGTACAGGCAGGCATATCTTTAAAAAGGTATTATAGAATGTTTGATGATGCCAGGTGTGCTTTTGAGTTCTATTGTGACAGAATTCACTAGATGGCCCTTTAATTTATTTGTGCTTTTTTCAATCAGAGCTATCAAGACACAAATGTGAGTATGCCTGTGTATCATATTGCAGTGAACCAAAACTTTAATTACATTTAGTAAAAAGCAATGCAGTCTTTGCATTTTGTGCCAGTGTTACAGGTAGAGTCTCTGTTGTTATTTGAGGAAGTCAGAAGGCGCATAAAGTATTTTGTTGGTGGGCCCTTGTTTTGGAAAGAAGAGAATCAGGGGTGGAACCTGTTTTTGTTTTTTTGCCCTTTCCGTATAAAACACTTTTCTGAAACCAAAATGTTTTTTCCTTATGTCTTCACATGTACTATCTTGAGGGATATTTAGGGGACATCCAAATGCTGGAAAATTGTACTAATGCCACTTCCATATCTGTCCAATACCCAAGATGCCTGGCCCACCCTGTAAAAACTACTTAAAAATCCTGTGGACTCCTGACCTTTATGAGCCCCTTGTACCTATGATGTGCTGGGTTTGTCTAGCCTGTACATGCTTTGCACATCTTCGGCTTACCTTATGCAAGCTGTGCTCGCCTCTCCCACAGATCCACATTACTTGCTTTACTCAACCGGTCACCATCTACTCCACCATGTGCTCATCTGTGTTTGACTCACCCACTGTGTATTTTCCTTGCCAACCCTTGCTTACATCATGCAAGATGTGCTTGGCTCTTCCACTCTGCTCTGACCCATCAGGTTTGATTTACTCAACCTGCCTTAACTGACTCATCCATCCTCACCTCACTTAATTAGCTCTCACCTGGCCCAGCCAGTTCAAGGCATATTTGGCCTGTGCTTGCCTTGCTTACCTTGGCGCCCCTCGTTGTTTAGTTAATTCACTTCACTTTGATATATGCTAGCTCAGCTCATCCCATTGTATTCATCTGAGCCATTTATTTAAGCCGTTCCTCACAAATCAGGTACCTGGTTCTCCCATTGAAAGATCTGTGGATATTTTTGATTGGCCATGGTGGATGCATGCGCGTGCTGTATAATATATGATAACTGAGACAGTGGTGTACATGTTCATCACATCAGAAAGATTCCATATGTGGTCATCACAACAACATCCAACAGCCATTTCTGCCTGTAATTTTGAAACCTTTCTGTCTGCATTTTCTATCAAAATGTTTATCAGTTTAAATAAGCTGGAAATTAGTTCTTGTTCCCAGCAATCCAAAAGATCTTGTTCTAAATTGTCGAAAGTAGGAAAGATATGCGATCTCAGCCCTTTTTAGTTTGATATATTTATTGTTTGAGTGTGGCTCCCTCCCACCATCTGGAAACCTCCTGTTTGTTTAACTTTTCTAATTTAATGAATTTATCTCTTAGACCTATTGTGACCTTATGGCCGCTAACTACATTACTTCAGGTGGGTTGCCAGTTGATTCTAGGTTACTAAAGAGATCAGCTGCTAATCTCTCTCGATCCATGATGTAATTAGTAAGTAAGAAAAACAACTTTAAGGTACTAATCGGTGTCTGGAGCAGCCTGCCTATATACAGAAACTCAAAAGTTGTGAAGAAAAGGGGGGAAAATTATAGGGATAGGCGCTAACAGAATATCACCAAAACATTTCTTTAACAATAGAGAGTAAATACAGTGCTCCCGAACGGAGGGTCCTCCCAGCACCTCCAGTGTTTCTCCAATAGGAAAAACCAAACTGATACAAAAGGCCAGGGCACTCGTATGAAATAAGATAAGAGTCTGTACAGTTAGGTTCTTGGTCTTCGGAAAATCAATATATAATCCAAAAAGAGTTAAAGTTCAGTGTCTTTATTCTTGTGCGAGGTTTTCATACATGTTCATCACATCACAAAGATTCCATATGTGGTCATCACAACAACATCCAACAGCCATTTCTGCCTGTAATTTTGAAACCTTTATGTCTACATTTTCTATCAAAATGTTTATCAGTTTAAATGAGCTGGAAATTAGTTCTTGTTCCCAGCAATCCAAAAGATCTTGTTCTAAATCGTCGAAGAGGGCTGAGATCGCATATCTTTCCTACTTTCGGCGATTTAGAACAAGATCTTTTGGATTGCTGGGAACAAGAACTCCTTTCCAGCTCATTTTTGATAGAAAATGCAGACAGAAAGGTTTCAAAATTACAGGCATTTATTTAAGCCGTTCCTCACAAATCAGGTACCTGGTTCTCCCATTGAAGGATCTGTGGATATTTTTGATTGGCCATGGTGGATGCATGTGCGTGCTGTATAATATATGATAACTGAGACAGTGGTGTAGTCTGCATTGTGTTGAAGACCAGATTCAAAATGTTCCTTTCCTTTGGATAGGTTCTGTAACTTCAGTTTTTATGTTTATTATGTGAAAACTGGAGGAGGCAAAGAGAGAGAAAGGATGTAAAGATGCAAGGTGGAAGGTGCACCCTAAAGAATGGAGGCCAAAAAGGATAGGTGTATTGTTATCCAGGTTTCTTACAGAAATTGCCTACAATATCTGTTGTTGTGCACAATGAGACAGTTAATGACTTTATGTTTCATATTGCATAGGCTCAGAGACAATCTGTGTATGAAATTACCAAAGTAATAAATGTAGCCTTTTGCACATGGGAAGAAAAAACAAATACTCTACAGCTAGCAGAAATATTTCTGATTTATCATGCACAATTAACACCAAGAAAATAGGGCTCCCATTTAATGCTTGACTCTTAGCTCTGCCCCTAGCTCTGCCCACAATTGCCTCTTTCCCCATTCACTGCTCAAATTGATGAGTACATGTACATATTTTTTTCCCATTTGAAGCGCTGTTGATGTGTGATACCCTTAGCTAACCCCCAATTCTAGTTCAAACTCTGAAAAACTTAGGGGTTACGTTTGATGATTCCCTCTCATTCCAAAGTTGTAGCTTCGTATTTTTTAACTTTACACTTGAAGATCTTAAGGAAATCCTGTCCTTCCACCCCAAATCAGTTCACTACCCTGTAATCAGTGCTTAGTTTGCAGAATAATAAATGCCGGTGCTCAAAGCGCTGTTCAGAAAACCAAAGGCTGCACCTGCGTGCCAAGAACCATGCTGTGTGGTCTTAAATTCACCTCAGGCCACTTTAATCCAGAAAAAGGGGGACACAGCAAGTTATGGACAACGAAAGCGGAACAAGCGCTTTTGTTAATCACGACTTCCTTGTTCAGTGCCTTAACCATGCATGTACTGAACCACGCACATGCGTGGTTAAGGCACAGAAGAAGGGAGACGGCCGAGGAGGAGGACGTGATCAGGTAAGTGGGGCTGGGAATGGGGCTGTTTTCAGGGCGGGGCGGGGGAGTCGGGTACTTTTAGTTTTAGGAGCGGGGAGGAGGGGTTGGGGCATTTTTAGTTTTGGGGTGGAGGTGGGGTTGGGGGTTGGGGTATTTTTCGTTTTTGGGGGTGGGGGTAGGGGTGGTTTAGGGGCAGGGAGGGGGAGGGGCATTTTTAGTTTTAGGGGCGGGTGGGGGGGTTGTGTTAATTTTAGTTTTAGGTGCAGAGGTGGGAGGGTCGGGGTATTTTTGTTTTAAGGGCAGGGGCGGTGGGTTCGGAGGAATGTTTTACTTTGGGGTTGGGGTGGTTTTAGGTTTTAGGAGCGGGGGTGGGGGTCGCAGTTGCAGGGGTGGGGGTTGGGGTGGTTTTAGGTTTTAGGGGCGGTGTGGGGGTGCTTTTAGGTTTTAGAGACTGGGGTGGGGGGTCGCAGTAATTTTAGGGGCGGGTGGGGGTTGGGGTGGTTTTAGGGACGGGTGTGGGTTAGGGTAATTTTAGGGGCAGAGTAGGGGGTTGGGGTGTTTTTTGTTTTTAGGGGTGGGGTTTGGGATAGTTTAGGTTTTAGGGACGGGTATTAGGTTTTAGGGGTGGGGTGGGGATAGCGGTAATTTTAGGGGCGGGTGGGGGTTGGGGTGGTTTTATGGTCGGGGTCACAGTGATTTTAAGGTCAGGGTGGGAGGCCGGGGGGGGTTGCATGCTGTTCACTAATGCCTTTACCAAGAATGCTTTTACAACGAAAAATCATTGTTAAGGCATTTGTGGTAAAGGCATTAGTGGTAATAACGCTGTTGTTGTTCCGACGGCGTTGTTCAGGCGTGCATGTTTCCAGCATGTGTTGTTCCGACATACATTCGCAGACAATGCCTGTGAGTTGCAGCACAGGTTTATGACCTGAAGGAGGAGGACAGGACAGGACAGGTAGGTACATATATTTTTAATAATTACTGGGCCCATCACAAAGGGGAGAAAAATTCAATACCCCCGGCCCTGTTAAATAAGTGCTGGTGCTGAGCGCCGGAAAACAACAGCACAAATTAAGCACTGCCTATAATACAAGCATTGGAAGGAGCTTGTCTGCACTAACGTAATACTCTCTATGTCGTTCTACCTGCTTACTCAATCCCCCTGACTGCTTTTGAATTTGCCACTTCCTGGCTCGAATTAAAGGCATTTATTTTATTACTGGACCTTGCAAGGGCTTCCGATCCAGAAGCAAGGTGCGTTCAAAAGAGTTTGTATTTGTTTCAAGGTTTAGCATAACCCTGGACCTTATTCATCAAATAGCTTTTCTCCTAGTGTGCTCCCTCCAGAATATCATGATCCACCTCTAGCGCCTTCTTACAGGTCCCAAAGCTTAAAGAATCTTGTCAAGGTGGTAGATCATTTGGCTACCAGATCACAGCCAGAAATGCTCTCCCGATTGAATGGAGAAGCCAGACTCAACGCATTATTTTTAGGAAATATAGTAAGACCTTGATATTTATGTTTTAGACCATACCTGGTGGAAAACACTTTTTTACTTGCGAATACAAATATTACAGTGAACTTCAATAACCACAATTCAATGAAAGGATTGTGGCTGATGTGGTGGCGGTGTGCTCCGCAGCTCCTTTAATCGATGAACTAGAAGTACACTTGAACCACAAATTAGCCTAAAATGGAAGCTAGTTGTAGATATTTGATGTTATCCTATCTCAGAATAGAAAAATACTTACTTTATCTATTATTTAAGCTGTTATTGTTGTTTTACTCAGGACGGCCAGAAGACTAATAAAAGCCTCGCTTCACAAACCAATAAATCAAACTTTTTTCTGCACATGAATTGTTGTCGTTTTTCGAAGTGGAATATATCCACGTTGCTTGTTATAACTCTTTGGGTATAGGTTTTGTCAAGTGCCTCAATTCTGTGACTGGACGTGGCAATCGATGTAAGGCTGCAATGTAGAGTTGTATTTATTGAAGGATTTTAGCAATGTTTCGTTCTTACTTTGGTGAAAACAGGAAAGATGGCAACATTTTTCCCCAAAATTAGTTGCCAAAACTACACATTTTAGGTGTGCGTTAGTCAAGACTTTTTAATTTTTCTAAAATTATATGCACAATGTATTTACTTCAATGGGCTTTCAGCTACCTTTGGTCTGTCACTGTGTCATTCACTTTTGGGTCTACCCACTGCAGCAAACAAAGTGAGACAGTGACTCTGCGTAGATCAGCCACTGCTTACCTTTATTTTGGGTGACTGCATGTTGCTCTTTCACAAGCAACATGTCCACACACATGATAGTACCATTCAGTGCTAGTATTTTTGTTTGTACTTTATTACTTTAGTGTTTTGAGACTTAAGATATAGCAGGACCTTTCTTTCCCTGTCTGATACTGAAGCAAATTCGATCTGGAATGGCCCCTATTTACATGACTGCTACTATTTCATACCACACCAGATTGTGTCCATTTGAAACTATTCTTTAAAAAAGTATCCTTTTTAGAGTCGAGCCTTCCCTAGCATGCGCTTGTGCATGCGTATCGCTTGCGAGATGCTTTAGTAGTTAGAAAAGGGCTCGGAGCCCCGTCCATGTCACGTCAAAGTCTTTCACTGGTTCGTGGGCTTGCCTTTTAAAATCTGCTTGCTTTGGTTAGTGGAAGGCATGCATATGTCATGCCTTTTCCGGTGGTTAGCCCTCCTCGAGCGCAGCGACCAAGTACTGAAAGCATACGAGGCTCGCTGTTTTCCGTCCGGTTTCTGGACTACTTTTTCTCTTTTTTCGCAGCGCGATCTCGTTTGTTATTGCGTGCTGCTGTCCTCAAGCATGAAAATGCAAGCAGGCTTTGAAGCCTCTGCCGTGGTAGTCATTAACCCCTGAGATCCCAGAAGACTCAGAGCGGATTTTGTGATCATTTCATGCCATCATAAAGTCCCAGGATCAAACTACCCGAATGTGCGTGAAGCAACACAACATCTCCCAACATCTCCCAGCACCAACCCACACGCACCTCCAATTCAGGGCCTTTCACGGCCTATTGAAAGACAAAAAGTGAAGTTAGTTTCATATAACATTTCTTAAAGTAGTTTCTATGCGCTGTAAACAAATGGCGCTGTTACGCAGTATCATGTCGCTTGAGTTCACTGACTTTGGAACGATGGAAGACTGAGTCGGACTTCATTGCTGGAGTCCATGCTGTCACCTACAGCTCAATGCATGTTTCAGCTGCGAGCGTTCAAGTCGCTGAGCTATCTTGCCGAATTAGAGTACTTATAATCTATACTTATTTTGAGCGTTTATCAGATGCAATACTTATAAACTGGAGTATTACCTTAGGGCCTAAGTGTGAGGGGAAGTTTCAGGAATAGACACTTCCATGCCCAGCAGGTGTCCTTCCATTGGTGTGTTGCACGGTGCCTGCCACAGAGACCTATGACCAGTCAATTACAGCCTTTGTGATGAAGCAGGAGGGGCGGCCATGTGGAAAAATAATCAGTGAATAAGTATTGCATGGTGGCCAATTCAATCAAATGATTTGTTTGCTACACACAGCAGCCTCACATCCTTCACAATTTTAAGTAAGGTTTGCACCTGCCCGTGTCAGTGGGCTGTCACTGCTTTGCAACCATGCATAAGTGGTAAAACGTTCATATATACAACAGCAATGATATCCGTGGACCCCCAATAAATCACCAAGAAAAGCCAGGGAGCCCGATTTGAGCTTCAAAATAATAAAGAAAAAACACAGAAACAAATGTACATCTAACAAATAATGAAAGCTTGTAGTCCTCAGGAAACACATAATAGCCATATCATGGGCTTTAAGTACAATCAGGAAATTACATGGAGACAGATAACAATCTGCATGCTCTCTCTTGAATGTGAGAAAATCACTGGGAGAAGTAAATCATCCCATATTTATTTCTGGTGGGTGAGTGCAGAGGTGAAATTCTATAGACTTAATTACTCTTTTGTGCAGATCATGTTGTCCCACCCGTTCTTATTAAAAAGTCTTACCTTCATGAAAGCAAGGTTTAATGAAAGTGGCTTGGTTTAGATGCATGAGGTAAGGAACATCCTGTTCAATGGTGTGACCAAGATGTTTACATACATTCAGTGCTACACATACAAGAGATAACGTGGTAAACACATTGAGGGTATGGATTACATATGATCAGGGGCATTAAGAAGGGCTAGCAGAATGGACTTTCCTGTCTGTAGTAAGATGGTGTAGAGCTTAAGATGATAGTCCCTGAAAGAGTTCAGAACATTCAACAGAGCTCAGCAAGGAAGCCTTCTGGACCCAAGACTTGCTTCGCATGTTATATCTGTTATGATCTCTTTCGGTTTTTTTCCACTTATTGATGCTCCAAGATGCATTGAAGATTCTTCTACGACTAGAGTGGGTGAGGGTCACTAAAAAAAGAACATATATCTGTCCTAGTAAGGAATAACTAAAAGATCTGACTTTGAAAATGTTAATAGCTTGTGGGTTTGGGGATACCTTGAAGCAATAGTAGATTAGATTGGGAGCCGGGGCACAAGTTATAGTTCACTCAGTAAACTATAACCGTTGAATTTCAATGTTTGTTTTAAAATTTAAAACAGTAGTTTTTAGGTCGAGCATAGCAGCGCACAAGTGCTGCTTTTCCGACGTGTTGGTATGTATCTGGGCTTTTAACCATGCCCACCTCACACCCATCACTACGACTCGTTCGTGGGCTTGCCCTTCAAGAATCCTTTGATGGCATTGGTAAATGGTTTACATTTGTCCCTCCTTGGGGAGGTTTTGTTACCGCATTGGCTATCGCCCTGTTACATGGCTAATTGCACTTTTGCCAATAAGTATGAATGCAAGCGTACTTTTTTTCCTATGTGTGTCGCTTCACGCTGATGCTCATGGCAGGCGTGGCACTTTCAATCTGCTCGCCTATGTTAAACTGTTTTACTTTTCATTTTCAATTCATGTGGCAAGAAAAGTCTGGTTAGGAGTTTACAACGCTGTTAGCTCTAACTTGAGCAAATGCGAGACCCACTGCATTGCAAATGCTTGTTTAGCATGGACACAGTAAAGCGCATTTATAACAGCACTCCTGTATGCCATGATGGCATATATTTGAATTGAGGAGTACAGTTATATGTGCAAACCAATTAAATCTGCATGTCCTGCTTGCATGCCTTTCTGGTTTGCTTTCAGTGCTCGTTTGTCATGCTTATTTAGACATTACTAATTAAACCTGTGCCATGTATTCCAACTTCCTGTCCCTTCTGCCTGACTATCAGTCTATTCTTTAAACCCTAAATATCTGTCTATTTGGCTTCATAACTCTGTATGTCTGTCTATCTATCTCTCTATCTATCCACCTCTAGGTATCTGGCTATCACTGCACCTCTAGCTCTTTGTCTATCTTTGCACCTCTAGCTAGCTGTCGATCTATCTATCTATGCCACCCGAGCTATCTATAGTTGCAACTGTGTTTATCTATCTATGTAGGCAATTCCCTCTAGCTAAATAACTATCTTTTTATATGCAACTGTCTATTTATCTATACCAGTCTAACCAGCTATTCTACTATGCAACAATATCTATCTATACAACCTCCTCTGTCTTCGCACGCCTCTTTACCTATCTTTTCAACCGTATGTGTGATGAAGAACTACAAAACATTACAAAAAGGCAAAAGCAAGAGGCTGGTAAACAAGGCCAGACAATTGTCTTTTTTAGGTCTTTTTGATATTACTCAATTATGTGTGTAACACAGTTACTTATCAGGGTTGTTTTAGTCAGACTTCATCCATTAATCTGCTGTTGTGTCATTCATATTTTTTATCCCTCCAGAATACATCATTGCCTACGTGTCAGCCCACCTGGCTTAACCATTGGCTGACTTCAGGACGAGCTACGACAAGCTTCTTATTTCACAAGGAGCACATCCATACATAAAGTAGTGCCCTTCAGGAGCAGTGACTACGGTGTTAGCTGGTGCTTTTTTGAGATCAAAAAGAAATGTTTGCTTTTAGTCAGTGTTTTAGTTGGTGCGGCCCACCAGCTTCTGCAAAAAAATTAGTTCTGCAAAAATCATGACGGAACAATACTACATCTGCCAAAGCCAAAAGTCTTGCCCATATTTATACTTTTTTAGCAGCGCATTTGCGACGCTTTTTGACGCAAAAACGGCGCAAACTTACAAAATACAATTGTATTTTGCAAGTTTGCGCCGTTTTTGCGTCACAAAATGACACAAATGCACCCCAAAAAAAGTATAAATACGGGCCGGAGTCAACACCAGTCCAATTGGTTTTCCCAATTCTCCTTCAACGTTTGTGACAAAAGATGAGGCAATTTCCCATCACCATTTAAGAGCGTTTTCTATACCATGAAGCTCACTGGCAGGAAGGAGATGAAGTAACTCTTAGCGGGTCTTTAATGAAATCACGGCAAGAGGGAGACAAAACTGCAACACGTCGTGTGTAAACCATCTCAGACCTTAAGTAACCATAAATGGATGCACATTGCCACACCCCTGGTAATCGAAGGCATCCTTCCTGTGATATAGGTCATACACCATATTACAGATTACAGAAAATGGAGAAACCATTCAATATCTCATCTTCAGTAGGGCTGGAAGCTAGGCTTAGGGCAATGGAGGGTTAAAAAGAGCTGATGTTCTGGTACTTACAGACCTCGACAATGGCTGTATCCAGGGTATTACAAAAAGGGGTGCACGGCCACGGTTTGCACATGCTGATACTTAAAGCAGTCATCAGTTGTATTCCACATCAAAACAAGCAGAGACAAATCCAAAAGACCTGCCATAAGCTCTGGCAAGCCCTAGGGTTTGTTTTGTCATAAATTACATAAAGCTCTTTTTAAAAGAGCTGCAAGGCCCTCGCCAAAAATAAAAAATAAATATTGGCTAAAAGCAAAAATATATTCTGGCCTTTACAAGCCACAGTTTACCATAGTGGCCTCTAGTACTAAATGGAACTATTTTGTGTGATGTGTGGTTTGTGACATAGCAGAATGCTATCTGTCACAGTAAAGTTTCCTAATGTCTGATGTGGGCTGATCTACTGCCCGACGCTGTATTCTGTAGTGAGGAAAGAAAAATGTGAATGGCACATAACAGACCAATGGAAGAAAAAGATTGGCTGAAAGCCATTATATTTATATTATTATTTTTTTTGTTTTTTTACTCAAAAGGTCTTGGGTAATGCTAGACCGATAAATATATGGTCTCCCAGGCATATTCCAACAGACCATCCTGCAGAGTGTGTGTCTGAGCGGTATGCCTGTGGCCTCTGCAGGCTCACTTGGGGCTGTAAAAACTATCCGAAAGGGAGGGTGGTCATACATCCAGGTGGGCCATTCATACACTCCCAAATGGTTAGATGCAGGTCCAGTTGTACACATGCAAACATTGTGGTAGGGATCCATATTAACATATCTGTGCGTAAAAATAGTGCATCCACTTGGAAGTGGGGCAGTGACCCTTTCGCGACATGTGTCTAGAGAGAGACCGTGGAACCCTCTGTGGTGGGGAGAGGGCGTTCTGAATATGCACCTCCTCCAAGGTCCTACAGAAGTGCTCTCCCTAAAACCTCTTTGTCAGTGTACATCCCTAAGTCACGAAAGCCTACACACTCGCCAAGGTAATACCACATTTGAGTGTCCCCAATTTTACCAATCTCACCCTCAAGCAAGGCAATTGGCTGGGATAATCCTGTTTTGTTCGCAGGTGGTGTCGTTTCGACGTCTGCCTCGGTGTTTTTCACTGTGTTGCATGAACACAAATCTGACCTACATAGAATGACACAGCAAATCACCGATCTACCCTGTGGAGTCCCCAGGAAATACCCCAGAGAACAGGGAGTGCCTCTGTCAGGGCAAATGGGTAAAACAACAAAGATGCAACGCCATTTGAAATCCCATTGCAATCTTGCTGTCTTTGCTTGTGATTTGTTTTATACTGGGACGCTCTTAACTCAGCATTCCTGAACACCGCTCTGATGATTAATCACACGCAGGCATGTAGCTGCAGCTAGGAAGCCATTTCTTGTCCAAACCCAGCTATGAATAACTGAAGCAGCAGCTAGAAGTGGAACAATAAATACACAGACCAAACATAGGCAGATATCCAAGTCCCCATCAGCGTGCGCTTCCAGTCCTCCATCCATCAACAGCACGCGCCTCTCTCTTTTCCGAGTCGATAAGAGGCCAGGGAAAGGCAGGGTTTGATTGGCACTCGCAGACAATTCACGATGGCAGATCAAACTGTATTTCCTTTCTTTGGCTAAGCTCAGTCCAAACACAATCTGCTCTTTGCGGCAGGCGCTCACCCGGCCAGGTCCCTTGTTCATGTTAAGTGCTCTTGTAATTATTCGCTGCTGTCATCAGTGCAAAATAATCCAACCACTGAGGGCGGGTGTCAAGAGCGCCCAAGTTCACTCCTAGTGCTTTCTTGACATCATGAAATCCTAGTGCTTTTTTTATTGTCATTTGCCATATCTGGATCCAACCTACAGCCAGAGTCATCTAATCAAATAAATTAAGAAAAAAATATACATCCATACATTCACACCTAGAAAGGCTTTTGATCAAGCTAAAGTCTTTTGAACTGGTATTCACAATTTGCTTTCATCCACAAAAGCATCGAGCAAGGAGTTAACTTACTTGAACCATTGGCACTGTGAGTGACACCACATTGACTGACCACATGTGCACATCTGTCTAGGAAGCAATGCACTTCAGTGCCAGGGTTGGTGGGTCAATTCATTACTTTCCCAATATTTGTATTCTTCCCATTCTAGATCGTTCTTCATGTTGTTGGTTATCCTTGTAGACATAAACTATATTTTCTTTCTTCTATGACACAGGCTTACAATATTTTTTGTGAAAATTAGCATTGCACTAGCTTGCCTAGTCCTGAGCTATTGATTTTGCCATTGCTTGTTGTTGTGTGTAGTAGTGTTTGTATAGTGCTTACTAGCCCTTTATGAAGCGCTGAAGTGTTTGTCAACACTGGTACCAGACCAGACTACACCCCATCTGGAGGTTTGGTTGGGAGAGTATTGTCTTTGCTTAGAGCAGTGGTTCCCAACCTTTTGACTTCTGTGGACCCCCCCACTTTATCATTACGGGAACCCGGAGACCCCCACTGAATCATTATTGAAATCCAGGGTCCCCACTGAGTAATTACTGAATGCTGGGGACCTAATCTGTTAATATTATTTAATTTTCTATGCAGTCGCGGACCCCCTGAGGAGGCTTTGCAGACCCCCAGGGGTCCCAGGACCACAAGTTGGGAACCACTGGTTTAGATCCTATATAGGACGTGTTTAGATGTGTTTGATGTAGGTATCATGTCACGGCTGTCAGCACTGTGATCGATGGAGTATGACGGACAGACCCTCATTCTTAAAAAGTGGGTTATGCTGGCAACTCTGATTAGCTATGTAGATCCCTTTATTGTGTTGTTAGTTTATATTTTGTGTTCTTTAACCGCTTTCGTGTGCTAGCTGTGGCAGGAGGTCATCCAATTTTTAATCCTGTAGCTTTGCAAGCAGTGACAGACGTAAATAAAGAGTGAGGTGGGATCAGAAATCAGCCCAGGATAAATGCATTATAATCTCCCTTTATGTGATTGCCATCATGAGGTGTCAATTAAAGAGATTTACCAAAATGGACTGCATTATTGTCATTCTTTTTTTACTATTAGGACGTTAATGTGACTATTTGGGACCTGCACAGCGGGCTATTTTAGAGTCTACCGTTGAGTAGCAATTTGTCGTAGATAGTTTTGATCTCAGCAGGCCTGTCTGGTTGGTAGTGAGTAGTTATTAAAGTTTGTTGGTCTAGGCTTTATCTATCCCACAATGTACCTGTGTCATTGAATTGCCTGCACGTTAATATGCTTCTCCCATTGACAATGAGAGATCAGGTAAAGAACTGGTATAGGAACCATATAGTGGCATGGATTAGATCAAATTGATACAGAGTGGCTCATCATAAAGACTAGATTAAGGGGGTCATTCCGACCCTGGCGGTCATGGACCGCCAGGGCCGGGGTTGGAGGATGCACCGCCAACAGGCTGGCGGTGCATCAAGGGCAATTCTACCGCCGCGGTCAGAAAAGGGAAACCAGCGGTTTCCCGCCGGTTTTCCCCTGCCCCTGTGAATCCTCCACGGCGGCGCTGCAAGCAGCGCCGCCATGGGGATTCCGACCCCCTTCCCGCCAGCCTGGTTCTGGCGGTTTTCACCGCCAGAACCAGGCTGGCGGGAACGGGTGTCGTGGGGCCCCTGGGGGCCCCTGCAGTGCCCATGCCAATGGCATGGGCACTGCAGGGGCCCCCTAACAGGGCCCCACATTGATTTTCAGTGTCTGCCTAGCAGACACTGAAAATCGCGACGGGTGCAACTGCACCCGTCGCACACCAGCAACTCCGCCGGCTCCATTCGGAGACGGCTTCCTCGTTGCTGGTGCTTTCCCGCTGGGCGGGCGGCCTTTTGGCGGTCGCCCGCCAGCCCAGCGGGAAAGTCAGGATGACCGCCGCGGTCTTTTGACCGCGGTACGGTCTTCTGCCGGTTCCCGCCAGGCGGGCGGCTTCCGCCGCCGGCGGGGGTCAGAATGGCCCCCTAAATGTCCTCCATCACATGGTTAGAGGTGCATTGTAGGGTAGACATCATTTACTATATCTATGAAGTCAAAGGGGGGGCAGGGTTACAGTGATACTCTCTTATGTCATTAGGCAGGTAACATGTCTTCAAGAGCATAGTGTCAGTGGATAGTAGAAGACTCTTTACTAGAGCTGGAGGCAGGCCAAAGTGTGCAGGCCACAATCTGGAGATCCATATATGAAGAGGGCCCCAAATACCAAGACCTCTGTTTTGTCTGATTCAAATTTTAAGTTTTTAGCTGCCATCCAGCCTCTTTCACAAGACAGAAAAGTACTTGATGAATGAGCACACGAGTGCCCCAGCTAAATGAGCAGTTAAATGCTTTGTGTCTATGTGTGAAAGTTAAATTTATAAGACTTGATGGAGGCGTACCTGCCTAACCAAACAGAAACCCCATTTCTAACAGGTAAGATGACACATGTCTCTCAGTAAATGTCAGTCACAGTGTTCAATGGTCTGAAGATTGAAGAATCTCTTGATGGGTAAGTCTGTGAGTGTAGTAACTGAGTGCTTGTGGCATTGCTGTAGCTAAATTATGAGAACAGTCTCCACTGCCAATCTTTTGATATTGATCATTGACTTTTTCATCTTTCGCAGTCTGCCTACTAAATCTGAGAACGCTGATTTAAAGGTTAATACTGCCAAAATTGTTTAACACACATGTTAGTTTCAAAAGTGGTGTACGTGGCACAGATTCAGTTTTTTTCAATGTACATGTGATGCATTCTGACACTTTCTCGAGCTCTCTGTCAGTATGCCCAAGAGATGTCATGGCATTGGGATCTTAAGTATGCCTTGTTTACTGAGGTAGACCTTGAGGCAATGAGAGTAGATGGCTTCATGGTTGCCAGGCTATGTTTCTCTAGATACAGATAGTGATTTAACTAGAGCATTGGCAGAGGCACTATCGGTTCATAAGGAGGCATGAAGACTGGTCTTCTATTGGCCAGGTGAGAGGAGGGTAGCTCATCTCTGGGAAGGAAAAGAATGTGAGCTGTTCAACTAGAAGGGTAGTGGTGGACGGACATGGCAGCTTAAACCCATTTCCCTTGGTGTGGATAGGGAAGATGGGAGCAGTTCAATTAGCTGCCAGGAAACAACAGGGAGTAAAGAGGCTGCCTCTTCCAAAGAGAATAGGAAACTATCTTATCAGAACCAGCCATAAGGATCAGAGATGTTGGCTACCTATGTGCAGAGGCATCCTAAGAGAGTTTTGGGATTGTGGTTATTTGGGAGCGGTCCTGTGGAGTACATGCCAGATTTGTAGGGGGCAGCCTGAACTGACGTTTGCTCAGTCAGAACACAGGCAGAAGAAAAGAAGAGATACAATAAAAAATTAGAGGGCTGACAATGTTGCATACATCTCATGTTTGTCAGTCTAAAATTGTGGAGATAAGGGTGACACACTGCAGCTTGGTGTCTTTCACAGGAGTAGTTAGAGTAGGAGTATTTCTGAATTGAATGAATGCTGCACTGGAGTGTAGCCGTGGGGTAGGTTGAGCTAGATGAAGAGGATGACTCACATCAGTGCTGTTTAGGGGCAAATGTGGAACTTGTTGAATGGGTCAGATTCCATGAAGCTAACATGTACAACAAGTGTGAGTTTTCATGTGAAAAGGATCTGGATGCACGTAAGAAGAGCTTGGGGTAGGAACTCACCTAGTGGATTGGCTTGATGTGAAGACAATGTGATCGAAGGTAAGAAGGAGGACAAGTAGGAGGTACCAATTTGGAAAGTGGATTTGGATGTGTATTTAACATGTTTTACAGGGAAGTGCAGGCTAAAAAGGGTTCAGAGGAATAGTCTTTATCAAGGTGACTTCAGGCACTGTTGATAATTGAAAGCTAGAAGTTTATGGTTGTTGGACCTGTCATCCTTGAGTGGCTTCCCTCTAAGTTTTTGCCTTCAGACCACCTGTTTTGCTGAATTCTTTTTTACTGGCCTTAGTACTCTGCACAGTTTGCCACTGATGACCAGTGCGTGCTAAAGTGCTTGTGCGCTCTGCTTAAAACATGGTAACATTGGCTTATACCCAATTGTCATATTTAATTTACTTCTAAGTCCCTAGTAAAGTGGCTCTACATCTGCCTAGGGCCTGTAAATTAAACGCTACTACTGGGCCTTGCACACTGGTTGTGTCACCCACTTAGGTAGTCTTTTTAACATGTCTCAGGCTTGCGATTGCAGAGCCTGTTAGTGCAGGTTTAATTGCCATTTCAACCTGGCAGCATACATCTTTTGCCAGACCCAAACCTTCACTTTTATTATAATTTTGTAATCCTTATGGTAGGCCCTGGAAGGCCCACAGGGCAGGGCGCAATGTACTTAAAAAGCAGAAAATGTACTTTAACATTTATGTATCCTGGTAGTGAAACATTCTTAAATTTGTTATTCACGATTGCAAGGCCTACCTCTCCCACAGGATTACTTTGGGTTGCCTTAGTAAATTTTATAAGTGAAATTTCCAAATGGGGAGAGATCATGAGTTAATATTTTTTTGTTTCTCTGGAATGACAATTTGAAATCCTAATTTATGGTGAAGTCAGATTTTAAATTGCAATTTTGAAAATGTCACTTTTAGAACGTTAAATTAAAAAAGGAATGGGCAACCTAGTAATCCCTTGTGAGCTTGGGTATAAACTAAAAATAAAGGTATTTTGTTGGAATCATTTACATGTGAAGCCAATAAATAACCTGAGCTATGTGTCTGTCTATAAAAGTGTAACAATATGAATCAATCAAGAAAGAATGGAGCAAATTAAGTAATTTTGTTGTACGTATAAACCAAAATGAAAGACGGGTGTTTGGTTTCTTAATGCACTTTTTTATCTGAATCTTAAAGAAACACAGGGTCCATCAACACATAAATCAATTATACATTGATCCTGACAATATTCAATCAAAATTAAATGCATTAAACCATAGACCAATGTATACACTATCCATTCTTAATGATCATGTAATCAGTCCATTACCTATGTTAAACATAATAAGGACGATGATCCAGCGTAAATTATATAGAGGAAGTGGATGTAGCATTAACATGTTAATGATTGCCTTACTAGTATAGTATCTTTATTTTTACTTTTAGAAAATGTACATTTTCTTTAGGCCTGGGTGGAGTTCGCGTAACAGCGATAAGCGTAGTCAAGAAAAAACTCCATTGCGCTACGCAGAGTTCTGTTCCGATCGTGTGACATTTAACATCACTGGCAACGCAAAGTTGGACCTTGCGTTGGAATTCTGACACGAATGGCACCATGGGGTTCGCATGAGAATGGCCATCATGTTTTTTTTGCTTTTTATGGTGTTGGGGACTAGTTTCTGTCCTCTCTATGTCTCTCCCATCCCCCACTTTTAATACCTATTTTCCCCTTTTCTCCTAATTTTTTGTGTTGTTTGGAACTTAACTTTTTCTTTTTTCTTTACTTTTTTCCCTTCCTTTGTCCTAAACCTTCCTTCCTTATCTCTTCCCCCCCTTACGTCCCCACCGTCATGGCACAGCAAGGGAGCGGCAGCGCCAGGCCCCCATTTGTCAGCTGCCTTCCTTGCGGATGGCGATGATGTCAAGGGGTGCAGCCTGAGCCATATTTTCTGAGATGGAGGTGGCTGCCTTGGTGTTCCATGTGCAGCACCACCTCCCCTCAACCTTGGCAGCAAGGGACATGCCTGGTTCTTGGTACGGCCTCTGGGAGTGCCAGGAGCTCTGGGAGTGAGTGTGCCGGGCTGTGCACCGCAGCTCTGAGGTCCGACGCTCCCAGCAACAGCTGACGCACCGGTGGGCTGTCATCCTCATTCGGGAGACGGACTTGCTTGACATGCAAGCAGTCGAGGTTGCGAGGCTCAGTGAGTAAAAATTAACAATTAGCTGTGCTCTATGCTAATAGTTTCTTCCCAAATAGCAAGCATGCCGCCCATACGCAGGTAAGTTAACTTTATGTTACAATTATAATATTATGTGATCATCATCTAGACAGGTGCCTAGCGCTACCGAATTGTACTTCTTTTTGGCGTTTGCTTGGGCTAATTAAGAAGTAATGCAGAGACTCCTCCTGTGTTCTGTCAAAGATAGTCAATGTTAATATATTAGTAATTTTTCATGGTCTCTCACTTCTCTGTGCGTTTCTTTTTTGTAGCTCATACAGTGCCAATTGACAAGCATGTCCCAGTGATGTGTAGTAGTTTTGCATGCATCCAATCTAATGCATTGAGAGATTGAGAATGAGATGAGAACTGTAGAAATCATTCATTGTAAGTTATTAGTAATTCCAAAATATAGTTTAGGAAATTACGAATAGGGTTAGGAAATTTGAAATAGGTGGATGGTCCTTGATACTAATATTATTATTATACAGGCCCCCTGAACCTCTGATGTAGAAATGTTACTGCGTTTGCCTTTTCCTTTTAAACAAGTAGTATTCTTGAAGAGATTCTTTATTAACACTATAACTAATCTTTTCAAATTTTGTTTCTTACATCATCCAGCATCCAGGGTCAGGAGTAGGGCTGTTGCTGAGGTGGGCAAGGCAGCTGATGCTGGCCCGTCCACAAGTGCCGGGGCAGATGGGTCTGCTGGCCCCAGTAAGTCCTCCTGTTGTTGTTAATATTAATGTTTATTTCCCTAACTTTCACCGCTCCACACTTAGAATTATGTTCTACCTTTTTACTGTGCATGTCTCCTATTTTGTACCCAACTCCACTTCGATTTATCTGTTTCCTAAAATCTTCTTATCGCTACATTATCTATTTACTTATTTTCTATACTTCAAGTTTCTTTACTTCAAACTGTCTGGCTATGATAGTCTGTCTGTAGCTTCTTTTCTTTTGCTTTGTCAGTGAGCTTTCCTTATGTATTATCTTGTGGAGTGGTGGTAAGGCTCTGAGAACACATGTACTGAAGATTGCATGCCCATGTAAGGTATTCTACACATGTTTCGGGAGAAGGAATTATTTTTCTTGCTCCAGCTCAGTCATTTAAAAAAAACAAAAAAGAGTGTTTTAGAACATGATCATGTAATTGTTTGTACCCTCCAATGTTGTATATGTATTATTAGTATACAGGCAGTTAATGACCTTGCACTAGTGTTGATGACTCACTCGTCAACACCCTGCTTTTCCAGATGAAGTGGGAATTAAGTACATTTTGGGCTCTTCTATCTGCAACTCAGCAGACTAAGGTTTATAAAATGAACTTGAACTCTGATGTGTTTTAAGAAAATTGAAAAAAGGATGGAAGAAGAATGGATGGGTGAAATATAATATGAGTGAAAGGATGTGTGTGTGGAAGAAAGGGTGTATAATAATAACCATATAGGTGGGTAATGAGGAGGATGAAAGGATGCATGTGTGGGTAAAGGATGTATTAAAGGACATATGGGTGAAGGATGCCAGCCCAGGTTGGTGAAAGGGTATGGGTGAAGTGATTCCATGCCTGGAAGGATGAACTGACCCCTCGAGTGGGTTAGATCTCTCAGTGGGTGAATGGATGATTGAATGAATGGGTGGTTATTGGATGAATGTATGTTGCCAAAAGGTTAGAAGAGAGCCGTGTTTGGAATTTGGATGGGTTGAAATGGCAAAGGACTGGATGAGAGAATGTAAAGCTAAGCTTAAATGGTATTTATCAAAGACAAGGGTGAAGAAGAATAGGAGTACTAGATAAAGACATTTGTAATGATGAATAGATAAGTGCTTGTAATGAAGAAACAAGGGAGGTCTTCTAGATAGGGGCGTTCTTCTCACCTACTTCCTTGGAATGGTTTTTATCAAAGGTTTGATGCAGAGGTTTGGATGGTATTTCAAAATACTTCCTTGACTCACAGTATTTTTTAAAGCGAGGCAGGTAATATGTATCCCAGCATTCATTAACCAATGCCTCTCTCCCTTGCTATGGCCTTTCACCAGTGCTACCTATGATGACCTAACAGCTGCATGGTTCAATTCGGCAGAATTGGCCCTGCAATGTTGGCTGTGCAATTTGCATCTGTAAATTAATGTTTCAAACACTTTTCAATACATGGTAATGCTAAAAAATGTGTGTTTCCCTTTCCTCCCAGTGCCCACTATGTCAGTCACTTCCTAGTACTTCACTCTGTTAATCCTTCTTAAGTTCTGTCCCCAACTTCTGAATAATTTGAAAAATTCAGTTTTTGATTGCGCCCCATTTTTCAAGCCAAGTGATAAATATGATTCACTATGGCTTCCATAATGGATTTACTTCTGTTCTAAATTTTTCCTTTCAACATTTGCCAACCACAGTGAGTCACACTACTAGCCAAACCTTAGGCACATAATGACAAGGAATTGATTGATCTGTAAAGTGTGTACTCTACTTACCCATCCTAATCAACTCTACCTTACCATGCAGTTGAGTACGTTAAGAAGATTCCTTTCCTGACTGCAAAGCAAATGTATTTTGGGGGAAAAAAGTAGTTATTACAATGTGTGGAGGAGGGGCATGAGGACAGTGAGTAAAGTGTCCCAAAAGCAAATGCCTTGATTATCCTGAATGGGATAGTCTGTGGTGATGCGAATGCACCACATACAATCTAAATCCAATTCCTTAATCCTTTCCCTGTACCTCAGAGCACCGCTTCTCCCACTGCCTACCTACGGCAGACAGGATATCTGCATGAGTGATTATATTATGTGGCGTGTTTCAATCTTAGTTTTCATTGGCCTTGTGGTCCAGATACAAAGAAGAACAGGGTCATTGGAATAAAATAATTTTCTAGTATAGCTGTCCCAGCAGCAGACAGTAACTAGTACAACTATGGAGCCAGCTGAGCTAGCAATGCCATCATTTATTTAGCACAACAGTAGAGTGAAGAGTACTTGTACTTCATTGGGCATATTATGGCTGTGACAGTTATCACCTTAAATTTGAATGGCCCTAGGAGATCACCAAATGTACTGCTACTGTGCCACTACACGATATGATTTTTCTTGATATAGCTTTTCCTGCTGATCCACCATCACAGCAGGAAATAGCAGCCTGGCTGCGGCAGACAAAGCTGGAGGTCATATGGGCCAAGTACCAGCAGCTGGGGGTCCTTGAGGAAGAGGAGGAGGCAGCACCAGCAGTCACTGCTGCAGTACTCAGTGCCCCAGCCAGGCCCAGTGCCTCCACAGTGCCAGGGCAACCACCCACCGTATTATCCCTGGTGCTGCCCCCCCCCGAGACCATCTTCCAAAGCAGCGTCCTGCAGAGGCTGGGGCAGTTAGAGGTCCATCAGGCACATGTGGAGGGGCTTCTCAGGAGAATTTAGTTAAGAGGCTTTTACCACATCCACCCCACCAAGTGTGGAAAATAATCAATGGTGTAAATTATGAAGTAACACCTCAATCAATCACACAGCCGGGGGAAGAGGGTTAGGGATTTGGTGAATGGATGGGAAAGGGATTTTGGGAAAGGTATGACAAAAAGACAAACACAATATTAACTTGAGGAATAGATAAACATGAATATGTATGACACAGATAACTTAACATTCTGCCACCCCCAGTGATACCCACGTTGTATATATCTAAAAATGTTCGGTCATCTATGTTTGCAAAATACTACATATAATAATTCATCTTAGGGTGATAACACACACAGTTCTAATAGAAGAGTATTGAAAGAAAAATTACACTAGTCTGTATTGTCAAATTGGGGGGTACATCTGCAATCTTCTGGGATTGCCCCAGCAATCTTCTAGGGTGCCTGCCTGAGGTGGTTCGATAAGGTAAGCATGAGTGTTATGGTGCAGGAGAAGAGAAGCCCTGTGGATTGTAAAACTGAAATGATTATCATCATGAAATTGTAGAACAAAGAAATATGGAATGGAAGGTAAGCTTCATGAGGAGAAGTGTACCACGAAGACTCAGAGGTGGCAGAGCAAGAGCAAAGACCTTTGCGATCAACAACCAACACTCAATGACAAGTGTCAGTATGTATCAGGATGATGTAACTCGCAACTGTCATGCTCATCATAACATTTAGCCTAGAGCACTGCATAATGTGACATTATCATCCATCACATGTCTGTCTCCTCCATTACCCCCATCCTACTACATAGTTTAAAGTTTTAGCCAGCCAGCAGACACACACAGCAGCACTGAATATGCCAAATCAAGTAGTTGATGCTCCCCTCACAACCAGTCCACAGATTGGGGTAGGTTACTTTGACTCATCCTCACATTACCCCTGTTGATTTCCATGAAGTTGATAACTTCCTTCTTCTGGCTGCTGTGTAAGTTGAAAAATCACATTCTGATTCCTTCCATCATAGTAGAGTCCAGACTATGATTAAAGATTATTATGTCCAACTCCATACCAACTGCTCCCGAGAGTCACAGACTCACAACCCAATTGAGATAGAGTGACTTGTAACTATTTAACAACAATAGAAGCATTGAGTATTTTTTATTTTCTGAATTAGATTTTTGTTTGCTAGCTAAATGGACTAGTCGGGTCTTCTTTGACAAATGTGAACCAGAAAGCAGAGCACCAGAAAACAAAGCAGTGTAAAAAGGCCGGCAAACTAATTTCGGTAAGTGTGAAAGGGGAAGGGGAAAATAATTATTTTCAGGGAAAAAATTATCACCAATTATTATTTTTATGCCACCAATATTGTAAATCGATCACGACACAAACCAGCATAATATAGTTAAACAATATAAACATCCACTCTCTCTATCTGCCACCACTAGACATGATGAGTCACATGGACCATCTCAATTCTCAACATTGAAACAAGTATCCCATTTTGATCATAGTCAATCTCTCGAAATTTTTGGGTAAAAAAACTGTCCTTCTCACTGTCACAACTGCACTGAACACACGCTCAGCAGACACACTGGCTACAGGACAAGCCAGATACTGTATTGCCAGCCTGCTGAGCACTGTCCATTGGCACCTTTTCCCCTACCAATACATCAATGGGTTTTGATCCAGATAGACCTCCGTCGGGTCATCAGGTAGGCCTGGACCATCCGCTCAATAGTCACTGGTGCTCCACCTTGGTCGAGCTCTGTTGCCTTCACCTCTGCAGTGGACTTAAGCTCTGCCTTTAGAAACCAGTCAAATGCAGATTTGTGGGCTGCTGCTCCTGTTCCTGTTGTTACTGCTGGTGTTGATTGTGGCTGCTGTGAACCAAAAGCACTATCCGCAGGCTCTATGGAATTTGTAGGCTGCACCCCAGAACTTCTGTCCGTGAGTGGGCCTCTAATTTCCAGCCATTCATTTTCTAGGTTTCTGGCTTGCTCAGCAATCCATGTTTTGTGGGTTGAAGTATCCTCATCAGAAAAATGAATGAAAGTGGCCAATAATTGTTTGTACTACGGGTCAAGAATTGTGGCACAGGTTTAATGGTTGGATAGCACAATGTCTCTGTGAAGCCTTGTATTAATGAATAAGTGAAGGATTAAGCTTTCCATTAACTTCTGCACATCTGTTTTTTCATCCACACCTGCGTATGTTTCAGACACCTTCTTTAGTTGCTTCTACAGCGCAGCACTTCCTTGCTGACCTCTTGTGTAAACATTTCAAAGGGATGCAGCATCTTTGTCAGGCACTTGACCAGGCCCCATTGTTCCATCTCAATTATCATGCCTTTCACAGTTGTAGCCCCTCTTTGCATGACATATTCATTGATTGGTCTGTTCGGCTCATACAGATGTTGTAACATGTAATAAGTAGAATTACAACTTGTTGCCACCTCCTGTATGAGGGCATTAACTGACATTCTATTATCACAGTGGATTATCTTCAACATGCAGGCTTTAAAAGAATGGTTAAAATGAGTGCAGATCCTTCTGGATGTGGACATTAAGTTACCGACTCAAGATTCTTCTTTGAGGAAGTCCTGTACAATGATGTTTATGCGGTGCACCAAACACCCAGCCTGCTCTTCACTGCTTCTAACGCAAAGAAACTTGTGGCCCAAAACTTGAAACGATAAACCTTCAGTAGGGCTAACCTGGGACTGTATCCGATCAATGCTCCATCTCGGTCATCCTGAACTTTTGAATTTGACCAGGTCTAGTACAACCAGAGAGCCGCAGTTGGCGCTTTCTGCTTTTAGGCTCTATTTTACAGCTTATGCTTTAAAAATTCATAACTGCGGTTCTACTGGTTAAATTTCTATCATTTTGGCCTGTTTTATTTATTACATTCAGATTTATTTTTATAACCTGGCATGAGATCTTTATGTGCGCTGTTTTCCTTGTTTTACTCTTTGAGGTGTTGCACAAATACTTTACACATTGCCTGTAAGTTAAAACTGACTGTTCTCTTCCAGGCTACCAGGAGGTGAGCACAGGTTAATTTGGGTTTTGCCCTAACTATTACTTGACATGGGCTGTAGTTGCTGCTTGACCAGGGCTCACATCCTAGCCAACCAGTAACCCAATTTATCACAATGATTTTAATTTATGCAAGGGCATTCTTCAAACAGTATCCAAAGTAGTCACACATCCAATTTTAAATGTCTTTCAGAAGTCCATCGGTGAATTTTGGCAGATTGGACTTGGTTGGGTATCATAACAACTTCAGACAAAGAATATGAGAGGATCACAGAGTGTCAGGATGGGGCTTCCCATGGACTTGTCGCGACAGTGCATGTCAGTGACATGGCCAGTGCCATCAGCGTTCAAGCCCAGGAAGATAATTATACCTCATCACTCCTTTCTGTAGTGCCCCACCTGGCAAGAGGGAGAAAGTGGTCAATTTAGAAGAGCAGTATGAAGGGCATTTTGGTCCTTTAACATAGGATTGTGTTTTGGAGATTTTTGTAATTATATTTCAGTATGCACAAATCACCCAGAGCAAAGTACATTATTTTAAACAGTAAATTCCACAAAGTGAGACCAATTGATAGAAAGAAACGAAAAGTTCAGTAGCAAAAGCAGCAAATGTTTATTCCATCAGGGTAAGGCAGCGGGAAGGGTGTATTGTCTATGACGACTTTTTCAAGGCTGCAAAAACAATATTACAAGCAATCATTGCGATAAACATATATTCAACAGTAAATTGAAACAAGCATTTGCAATGCAATCGGTTTCACATTATTTGTGAAAGTTAGAGCTCTTGGAGTTGAAAATTGCACCTTTTTTTTTTACTTTTGTTTTTTCTTATGCAGTGGAGTGAGGAAATTTGCATAGTGCTATTGCCATTCGTATGACCTTGCAGCACTGGAGAACCAGAAAATGGAAAATAGGCTATGAAGGAGGGGAGACAATAGTAATGTGCTGGCTGAACAAAAAATTAGTAACAACATCCTGGAAAAAGCAAACACTCATAAAGAATGCAAGATTAGGTAAACCAGGTAAAATCTAAGCAAGAACCACATGGTTAGGTTAACCCTTTTACACCTATAATATGCTGGCTGAAAAAAAACTGCAACTTTTACTGTTCTAATGTGCACCAATCACGGAAAGGGTGCAGTAATACAGGCTGTCACTAGACATCACTTGGTAATTCCTTGCTACATAAGGTACTGCACCCTACTTGAATCTTGAATTCAACACATCCCAAATTACTTTTGGGTGCCATGCTGAAAAATGAATTGCGGCTCCCATTTTGAGAAACGTTTTACACTGTGCATTCAGGTTATGAAGGAGGGGAAACAAGAGTAATATGCTGCCTGAAAAAAAATGAGTAACAACATCCTGGAAAAAGCAAACACTTATACAGAATGCAAGATTAGGTAAAGTATGTGAAATGTAAGCAGGAACAACATGGTTACATTAACGCTTTTACACTTATACTATGCTGGCTGGAAAAGACCTGCAACAGTTACTGTTCTAATGTTCATGAAGCAGGGAAACGGTGCAGTATGACATTCTGTCACTAGGTGTCCCTTGGGTCATTTTTTTGGCCACATCAGGTACAGCACCCTGCAATCTTGAATTCAGCACATCCCCAATGACTTTTGGGCACCGTGCTGAAAAGTGAAGCGCTGCGCCCGTTTTGAGAAAGGTTTTACGCTGTGCATTCAAATCGCAGATTTATTGACTAGTAGCAGTTCCAAGTGGCAAAATGTAAAGAACTAATGTAAAATGCCTATAAAACATGCAGTGATGAGGGTGTTTGGTGTATGATCTTGGACTTTGAATGCTTAGCAAATGTGACCAAGAGAATAGCCTTATTTACAGCCCTGATTACAGAAACAGCGTTGCAGCAAGGCTAAGCTGAAAGCAAGAATGCTCTGCAAATGAAAAGAGAAGTTAAGCAGAATACATGCAGGAAACCAAGAAAGAAAAGGTCCCTCAAAGAACAGGTAAACCTGACAAAGCATAATTACACAGTACTTAATCCCTTCTCCCAAAGAGAAAAAGGAGAGACAAAGAAGCATGAACGACCACTACCAAGCAAAGATTTTTAAATGACACTGACACAAACAAAAGAAATGGCTTTAAGCCCACAGACGTATACTAAAGTATACAAGAGATTGTATGCTTATGCTTGATTTAAAAAACTACAACATGTGAAAAAACTGGTGTAATTCAAATGTGAAAAACGATGTACATGAGACAAACCATAAGTGATTCACTAGATAATTGTTTAAGAATGTGAATAAATGATAGTGCAAAAACACTCTGGTGAGTCAAACAAGGTAGTGCCTTGAGGCCCCATGGACAGTAAACATGATGCATGTGACAATTTAATTGTTAAGTTTACTTAGGACCTCCTCTAACATTTTATCATATTTATGTGTGTGCATGTTTTGGCTGTAGGGGAATATTCTCCCACATATTACAGATACTATCGTGGTAGCATAGTGTCCCACTCTTGAGCACATAATTTGAAATTGTTCATTTGCTTACCCTATTTTATGGGAAGCACAGCAATCTTTATACCCCTGCCACAATATTCTTGTGTATTATATTTCAATATGCATTGCTTTGTAAATGTAAGAGTTTGCAATTTGGTGCAACATGGAAATTGCAAAAGGGTGATGGTTTTTAGGGAAATGTTCCTCATTTAGTTAAATTGAGGGTTTTGAATTAAGTGGTGGATTATTACTTAGCTGTTATAAGGAAGTGATGAGCAGTTTGAAAGATAATTTCCATTGTGTTTATTGAGTTAAAAGGAAACTGCAAAAACAGAAGTGGGTGAAGACTTTAAAGTTGGAACAGAATGTTCCAGGGGTATTGGGCAGAAAGCTTAACTCGGTGATAGCAGGCTCATTGGGCTGTTTAATGAGTGGCCATTAGACACTCTCCAGTGTCACTGTTGAGTGTGATGTCATAAAAATGCAGGTACATTTGGGATAATTCATTTACCATTGCATGAAGTGGAGTCAGTAAATTAATTGCACTAGAACATAGCAAAATGCATAATGTTAGCATTTGAAATTGAGATGGACTTTGGTAGGGATACAGAAATATCCAAGAATTTGATATGCTAACTTATTTTCTGCAGATTTTGATTTGTGTGGGATGAAGTTTGTAAGGAACATCTATTTGGATAAATCAATTTAATTGGGTGCTCAATTTCTTGCACATTTGTGAGTAGTTTAGCACCTTTTCTTCAATGGACATTTATGAGTGTTACAGAGTCAGATCAGTTGCCACTTTCTTTTAATTCTTTCATTTTGCAGAATTGCAAAAGTAGTTAGTAAATCTAGCTATTTGTTGAGGCTATTTAAAGACTTGAGAGATGAGATGACAAAGGGGTATATACACTGCATGCATCTTTATGAAAAAACTGGTCTGGAGAAAATGGGGGCTAGGTTGAACAAAAGGTTTCAATGTTGGAGAATATGTGGATTCTGAAGGTAACACAACTGTAGGGTGCTTAACATTTGCATGCCCAGTAATCATGACTGGGTGGCCATGTTGTAGTACTATGGGCCTGGGTATTACATTGGGTCCAGAATATGATGGAGTGGACAACGATAGGGGAAGTAATCAGAAGCGACACAAAAGTAGCAATTGACTTCCTGAGCTAGTGCATGTTAAACTGAATAGAGTGGTTACAGGAGATAGGGACATCCCCTGAGCAATTCAATTATTCATCACCCACACTTGGATTATATGTACCAGACATGGGCACTAGCAGGTGAATGGATTATTCTATAAGTTTTAGTAAGTCATTCTTACATGTGTGTCCAATGACAAGCCGTGATAGTGATTTGATTGTATAATTAATATGTTCTAGTATTTTTAAGAACACATTCAAAAACAATAAATAAAGTTTATTAAAAGAAACAATTATTGAATGATTAAAGGATAATGCAGTTTCTAATGGTGTTCCTTTTGGAATGCATAATGCATAACATGATTTTTGAAGTGCGATATATTCCCAGTCTAAACAATGACATGGCACCAGCAGTGCAAGGTGATGGGATTGATATGCTGCAGGTGTTTTGGGAGCTTGGAAGATCAGAGTGGTCTAGTAAAGATTCCTTGGTGAGGTTACCCAAAAATAGGCAAGAATGACATACACATGAAGAAGCTAGCTGTCAGGAGAAAAGGTTTGGGAAAGGAGGCTAGAGAGGAGAATGCATTTAAGGATTGTATTAGACTTTTTTAACCAGAGAATTGTCTCTAGTTGTGATTCTGGGTAAGTTAGGAGTATTCACTTTTTATGATAAGTAGTTTTGCGGTAAACAGCACAAAAGGGTAGAAGAGTTGGCTTCTGGAAGTTTAGATAAGAGAAGGAGAAGTCACCAGCCTCTTAGTGGAGTAGGAGACTGGTGACTCTTGAAATTTTTAGGTGCAAAGTTAAACAGTGTGGGGCTTTTGTTATTTGAATTTCATTATTTAAATTATGAATTGTATTGCTGTTTTAGAGCTCTTGGTGTTTGGAGTTACTGTATAAGTTTGAAATGGGAAAATGTAAATTAGTGAGCTGTGCTCGTGGTCATGTCAATGAGTTATAAGATGGGTAAGAATTGAGCAAGTATTAATGTGGTATTGTCCAGGTTTGTGGATTCAGGCATTTGCCCTGGTACTGTGTTTAGGGGTGATAATAGTTTGAGGGTGTAAATTAGAGAAAGTTGTTCAGGTACTGAAGGATGACACCCTTCTCTTCATTTTTACATGAGTGGGTGCTCGGGCATACTATGGATATCTTTTTATAGTTTTTCATAAATGTTTTCAGGATTGGTGTGACAACAGAGGTTATAACGTTGGAATTTTATGAGGCATACAAAAAAGTGATGGATAGAATGCTTGAAATAATCTCAGCCATTGGTAATTACTCAGGGCTGCATTCTGATCCATTGTTATTTTGCCCACCATGTCATCTCAGTTTGGACCCAGCTATAGCCAAGTCAGTTTTGACCCTTCTTCAGATGGAGCAGTCCAGCCTGAACTGCCAAGCCAGTGTGCAGTGTGGGAAGGGAGGGAGAATGTAATTGTAAAGTGTACACTTATCCCCTCCAATTAGGTATCGCCACATGGAGAGAATATATACAGCATCTTATATGTGTTTCACTATATGTATTATACGTGTTTTCAACCACTGAGTGGACTAGTGAACCCTAAATATGCAGGGTGTGATACACATTAATTCATGTTTGTTACATGGACATTAATAAGTAATGTTGTTAGAATTAGCAATGTCCTGTGAGGTGGTTCTCATGCCATCCCAAGGGTGCTGACTGATGCCCTCCATCCTTCTTTCTTTTTCCCCTCCTCTCCCCCACACCTTAACTCTCCACCCCTCTTTTCCCCCTTCCTCTCCTAATAAAAGCCTTTTTCCCCCATCCTCTCTCTTTCCCCATCGCTCACTTTCCATGACTGCCTATGTGAATATCGTTCCAGGGTGGCCCCAGTAGATTTTCTGGTCACATCCTGGTAAATTCGAATTTCTTAGGAGGATACACTAGAATAATATAACAGATTGTTGCTGAGGGCCTCTTTATTTGCCATGGTGAGATAGATGCACATACTGCACATGAAGCCCGTTTCCACATCTTAGATGCCCACCAGGGTTAGCAGTCTAGCATGAGGGGTGTGGGAGATAAGAATCAGATACTCCCAGTGCGTACCTCTGTCATTTCCCTATGTGGATTGCAGACACGAGAACACACATGGCTGCTGTGAGCTTGATAGTGCAAATTGGATTTCCAGATGGTTCTTATTGTATGTAGATGAGACAGATTGTTCTCTATGCATCGCTAGGTTAATATGCGGGTTTACTTTTATGCGACAAAGCGCATTTTGTAATCTTTGTCGAGAGCCCGAGGGCTGATTGATTAGTACTCTCAGTACTCTATTGTGAACACTAGTGGAGAGGCATTACTCATACTTGACTGGCATTATGGAAGATATGACACCCTAGCGTTCACAAGCGACTTTGGTTGTATAGCAGCTCGCTGCTTTGCACAGGTTACGATGCTCCTGACCCCTGATATGTTTTACATATGGATTACCACTAAGGACACAAACACATTAGCAGTGCTGTAGAGTTTACACATATGTTTTACCATGGGGTAATTCTAAATTAAATAAATCTTTGAGGGCCCTAACAGAAGGTGTAGAAGATATAATTAGTGTGTCTATGCCTGACAATGCTTATTATTTTCTTAATCGTTGGGGAGACTGAGGTCTACTAGCAATTGCCACCCCTCCATATGCATGATGTATAATGCAAAAAAGTGAATTGATACATTTTCACTACTGGTCTATCAATACAGATATGCCTGATATATGCACTAAACAGTTTATCTCCACATTATATCCAATACCTATTGTGCCAGGCGACACACTTCTATACTGAAGACACTCTGGAAAAAAACATATAGGGTTGAAACGTCAACATTTCTGACAGAGATTGTTTGTTACTTAAGAGATTGGAGGCTGTAATTAATGAATATATACCTCACTACTGTTGCATATGAAATACATGTGACATCCCTAATGTATGTATGTATCAGGTTAACTTCTGCATACCACTGCACGTTTGAGCACTGCACCATCTGCACCATTTTAATTATGTATGCTAGATTATACCAATGTTGAGGATAAAAATTGGATTTTGATTTGAATATGGAAAGAAAGGCAATATTATTCATATCATCAAAAGAGTCCCACTGAACCGTTTGTTCTTTTTCTCATATATTAATTGGTGGCTGAGTGACCAGTACAAGTACTTTGCAAGGCTCTGTTAGGAAATGTGTTGGCCCTCTTCTTGATGCAGCGCCTAAACATTTTGCTGGGATAGTGTTTATTAACAGTAGATTAAACCTAAAATTGTTGGCTGATAAGAAAATCTAGTCTATTTACTAATAATCATACGTCAGCAGCAGTAGCAGCACATGTGAATACAAAATGGACAATTTAAAAGGTTTACCATACTGAAAAAAGATTTTGAATTGTAACCGACAACCGCAATTTCTTATTTCTAACATTAACATGATTTTTTCCTACCTGCCTGTCTCCTTTCCTGTCAATCACAACCCCTACCCTGTATTCACTCCACAGAGCCAGTGATGCAACAAGGGAGATATAAGAAATTGGGTTGCTGATTGAGGGGGAGCGGGTAAAACCCTTCTTAAGTACTAACCACAATTCTTCTCAGGGTGAAGTCACATGCAACCTGTGCTCATCCCTCGTGTAGCTTGGCACAGAGCAGTCAGGCTTAACTCAGAGATAATGTGTAAATAATTTGTGCAACACTTGAAACAGTAACACAGTGAAAACCCAAAACAAAAGAACCCCACACCAGTTTAAAAAATAGAGTAAGATTAACAAATAAAAGACAAAAATGACAAAAACCTAATCAGTAGAACTGAAGATATGCAATTTTAAAATATTTTACTAAATATAGTGCCAAAAAACACAAAGCACCACATGGGAATGTCTGGTCATGCCAGACCAGGACAAAGTCACAAGTTCAGTCCAACTGCGATGGAGCGCGGGTTGTCTATAGGGACACAGTTATGCCTACTGAACACAGTACCTTAAATCCTGGTTTGCAGAGTACTGAAATGATCTGCGTTGAAGATACATTGCATAGCCGAAGCAATGCATTGTTTTGGAGAAATAGAGGGGCTGTGGTGTGATGCAATGCTTTGCTTTAGTTCTGATCCACGCAATGGCAGCGATACGTCAGTTCTGATTGGGATTGCGCTGGGGCTAGCAGACAAGATATGTTGGTTTCACTGGATCCACAGAGATGGCAGAGCACCTTAGGCCCATTTGCAAGGATCCAGGTCTTGGATGGCACCACTTGGCAGAATAGACAGGTGCTGGGTTCAAGGAATTTGGAGTCTTCTGTCCCTGAGGCTCAAGTAAGGAGGTCAGCCAACTGGCCCTTGGAGTAACTTTTGGGTCCTGGGTTCAACACATGCTGGTCTAGCCCTTCTCTACCAGACAAGAGGGCAGCAGGTCAACACAACAGGGCAACAGTTCTTCGAAGCAGCAGTCACGCAGAGTGGAAGTCAGTTCAGCCGCACAGCAGTCCTTCCTCCTGGCAGAGGGTATCCACAGGTCCAGAAGTGTACTCAAGAGTTGGTGTCTGAGGTCCAATATTTATACCTCGAGTCATATCTCTGGAAGATTGGAGACGCTGCTAGACATTCCCTTTAAAGTCTCCAGGCATCCTGTCTTCCCTGCCCCTGACTCCAGGCTAATTGTATGGGGGATGCAGCTCTTTGTGTGGGGGCACAACACAGCCTATTCAAGAGTAAGTAGGGCTGGGCTCTCCACTCCCGCACGTGAGGGCCAATCCAGGCACAAAGTCCAACAGTCAACTACACCCAGCAATGTGACCCAGAAACAGGCTACAGGCACTAAATGGCTATGGCAGGAAAATGCCATAAGTTAGGATTTTTCATTAAAATTTCAAAGACCTCAAACATGAACTGAGGACCTGGCCCCATTTGGAAACTATAGCCTATTAAATGTAGTAAGGTAACTCCAATGTTATACTATGAGAGAGGAAATGTAAGAGTTTTTCACTGCCAGGACATATAAAACTTAAAAGTGTATGCTCTACTTTTCAAATACACTGCACCCTGCCATTTGTGCTGTCCGGGGCCTGAGGGTGACTTTTGTGTATTACAAATGAAGGTTTTGGCCTGGCAAAATATTTATTTTGCCAGGCTACGATGGCAATTTAAAAACTGCATACACAAGCTGCAATGACAGGCCTGAGGAATGTTTAAAGGGCTACATTAGTGGATGCACAATAACAGCTGCAGGCCGGCTTGTAGAATGTAATCTACAGGCCTTGGAGACATGCATTACCACTTTACCAGGGTCTTATAAGTAAATTAAACATGTCAATTGGGGATAAGACAAGGTGGCCATGTTTTAAGAAGTGACCACATGCACTTTAGCACAGGTTAGCAGTGGTAAAGTGTGCAGAGTCCTAAGGCAGGGAAAAACGAGATCAGCAAAACATTTAGCTTTTGAGGGAAGACCACTCTATGGCTGAAAGGTCTTACAGGAGCCATGGGCTTTAATTCAAGGAAGGAGAATGGGCAGTCTTTCCTTGTTTTGCAGTGGCAACATGACCATAATTAGGGAGAAACGGGCATTTGAATTTCTGGATCCTTGCACTACTGCACCTGCTACACTTTTGAAAGTTATCTCCTGCACATAGGGGCCTATTCACAAAGTGAATTCTGTAGTATGTAAGTAGTTAATACAATAGTACTACTGATGTAATACAAAATGCTATCCACTAACCTATGTGCAGAGGTCTATTCCTCCGCCTCTCCTATATTTTATGGGCGGAGGCCTTCATCCCGGCTGCAAATATGTTTGTGCACTGAGGTATAGGTTTTAATAGTAAATTTGCGAGGGAAAGAGGAGTGCCTGGAAAATGGGCAATATTTGTGAATAAAAGGGAGGGATAGGAAGGGGGTACAGGAAGTCTAAGGAGAGCTTTAAGAAGGGGCATGCACCTACCTACAAAAGAGTACGCCCATTACTAATCACAAACTACACTTCTATAGTTACTACAGTCAAACAATGACCCATAACAATCATTAATGAACTCCAGCTCAGCCCTGGAGTAAGTCCAGCATCCCACATGGCCAACCACTGGCACTGCAACACCCTCCCTCAGAAAAAACGAAGACAGGGACTTAAAATAAAAGCCCATTAGAACTAATGTTAAATTAAAATAACTTATTTTATCTTTTTGAAAGATTATAAATAAATGTAATATGACATTAAATTATACATATATAAACCTTGAACATTAGTTTATCGTAAAATATGTCAATCACCTTTTTTTAAATGTGGAAGTTAATGTAACTAATGTTTTAAAAAATATGAAATTATTTTAAATTCATTCTATGCATAACTAAATATTTTACTACATAATAAATAAATGTAAATGTCATAATTTAAGTACAAATGATTTATTTAAATATTAGGAAAATTAATTTGAATTTCCTTTAATATATTAGAAATAATTTACATATTTATTTTAAATTGAATGTAATAATACAGTGGCGAATTTTGTTCTGCATTCAACACATTTTAAATGTTTACATTAATATTTAACATTAACATATTTTTACGAGTGTATTTTAAAATTAAATAAACGCCATAGCATACCATAGGGAGACCTTTTCCAAAGTAGCAGAGACTTTTCCCAACATGTGAAAAGTTACATAAATGTGCATCCACCCGGCAGAATTCAAGTGGTGGGGACATGCAACTCAATACCCTTGACTAACTTTACACTCATAGATGGGGAGCAGCCAAAATCAGCAAAGATACTCAAAAGCGTAAGAGTAAACTTGTAGTTTCACTTATGTCTAAGTTTACCTCTGTGAATAGCCCTCTTTGTGACTAGCCACACACCGTTGTGGAAGTGTGTAATCTCCCTCGGTTATGAAAAGATGCAAGCGTTAAAAGCTACAAACACCTTTTTTCCTGTCAGTGTTTCCCAGCAGGGCTCTGCTGATGGGAACTGCCAGCATGTCGTCGGGTTTACGATCACCCCTTTCGTGCGAATGCAGGGTCAGGTAAACTCTATGGCTTTCGAGCAGCTTTGGCACTTGTATCCGTCACATGACTAATTGTTTTGAACAGTCAGCGCCTTGCCGCTGTCTCTCTCTTCTCTGGTGTGGAGCCAGGGACACAGGGAGGTGCCGCGTGTCTAGTTCCGCACAGACAACAATAAAGAGTTCAGTCGCATCGCCAACCTGAGCTGCCCCTATCTTGGAAGCATGTTCCCGCTTCAGACAGTCAAAGTCACTCGAAACCTGTGCGGGAAAAGGTGATTCGGGATCATGAAGACAAAAGCGGAAATAAGGTGCTGCACGGGTCCCGACAAGGAGGCATGCTAAAGAAGGTGGAAAATCCGTAACCGGTTTGACTGTTTCCAACGAGCCATGAATCACCTTCGCAGAGGCCGAGAATCAGGTGTTTGAAGCAGCAGAGCAGGTTTATTGTCTGCCGTCTGCGCCAGCTTTCACAAGCACTGAACCGTCCGTCCTTCGTGGAGATTGTGCAACACTTCCCAGTGGGGATGAAAACTGCAGGACCCAGACTGCGGGCCCTTGCTGGCGCGAGACAGACCTCTGTGGGGTACATATGGAAATATAAATGAGGTTGCTGGAGTCAAAAGTGGAATACGAGTGCACTTGAAGCAACAAAAGACTTGAGGGAACAATGCGGCAGAAATCTGAAAAGCGTAGTTAAAAAGATTTTTCCCGAAACGAGTCCTTTTACCATATGTAGGGGCCTCTCTCCACTTGCTTCTCCGGTAGGTACCAGGGAGCCTCGAACGCCTTCCGATTAAAGATACACGGTACTCAAGCAATACAAGCTCGAGCCTCTCGTGGTGACAAAGCATGGGAGCCTTGAAAGAGTGGAGGTCAGGGCAGGCCATCTAAATGACTTGAAGAAAATGACCCAAATCACTGTCCCATAGCCTAGTCGATGAAAATATGCACCAGACACTTAGACATTCATCTGACTACGCAATCGGGTGCTTAGTAGTCCTGTTTTTCTCCGTGAAGCTTCTTGGTTCCTTTTTTCATCTCTTTGGGATGCGGGCCTTCCTACCCTCTCAAGCAGTTCATAGTGGGCTCTTTTACCCAATGGAAAGGCCTAGGGTGCTCATTTGCTTACACTAGGGAGTGGATGATAACACAATGAGGCTGCAAAAGAGCATGTGATGAGCTAATCTTCCTGCATCCTATAAGCGCCCACCAAGATGGATGGACATACTAGTACTCCCATTGTGAGAAGTGGCTTGGGAGCTGCTTGTGTTCCTGGCCTGCTGCTGGTCACCTCTCTGAACTTGCAAGTTGAGTTTCCCTTTGAACATTCTCACCCTCCAAGGCTTATAGTCCTGCAGTGGTAACCAACCATGTGATGGCACTCACTGTGTTGCCGGGGTCTTGTGGCTCTGACTTTCCAGGATCTCCTCTCCATTCCCAGCACCATCTTAGTCTGCAAATATGTCTGAAGCCTAGGGGAATTTAGGAAGCTCGTCCTCAGGTTCCATCGGCTAGATCAATGCTGCATCATCCATTGCTTGGTCCCCTGAAAGTCAGTTCTCATATTCAGTGGTCCCTCGCATGGGTGTGTCCTTTCAGGTTTGGGCATCCCATGGGGAACCCCCTACCACAAGGGTGCAAGCAGGGCCTAAGTCTGCAGCACAAGGATTCCTTGTTTGGCAGTAATGGAATATTCTGCTGTTAAGCAAAATCTGCAGCTGCCCTAAAACCACACAACTAGTCACCTGTAGGCCCTATCACTCATACAGTAGGCTCTTCTTCTGACAAATAAGGCAGCAGTGGTGTCCATTGCACCATCCATGCACACTAGCTCTGGGTCCCTCTGAAGTCTTTACAAGAATGGCGCACTCCTACAATCATCTACAAACAGACTATCTGTTCTCCAGATATACTCTCTTTCAACCATAAACAAATCAGCCCCCTATATAAGCAAAGATCAGACTTTCAAATTTTGTTGTCAACTTATTTATTTACAACTGTAGAGGCTGGTTAATCCTTAAAACACCTTGGCATTAGGGACCCCATTAAATGCTTCTGCAGAGTGTCATGCAATTCACTTGCTACACGTGGAAAAACAACAAGGTAATTGATGGAATGCCTGAACTAATCTTATCCACTGGCAATCGCTCAGGGTCGCATTCCAATCCATTGTTTTTCACCCACCATCATACCACTGTTTTGACTGTGCTCCTCATGGGAACAGTCCAGACAGCACTGCAGGCCAGGTCCTCCATGAACCAGAACACAAACATCCCAAAACCAGTTTAGCTCTTGTTATGGGCTCTTCAGCCAGATATAGGTTGATTCTAGAGACCCAGTAAGTCCAGGATGCATGCCTGGGCATATCCGGCACACTTAGGGTGCCAACAGGGACATCTTAAGGATTTTGTGGGTGATAGGCCAAATATATTTAGATGGTCGGAACAGCTTTGACTTTATAATCCACTTTCAGCTCTTTCATGCCCTCTTTGGCCAGGTCACTGAAAGTGCACAGGCGCACTCAGTCAAATTCTTAACATGCTCACATCTAATATTCAGGGATAGTGACACGTTTTATTATTGTAACACAGCAGCAGGTCACTGGTAGTACTGTAAATAATATCTGTGACACCCTCCCATTTCTCACTTGGGAGGTCCTGTTTTGATCTAAAAGAAACACTTTTTTATGGATGCTGCTTTAAAGAAACAAAACATTTGTCTGCAAAATGTCTGTAACAGACTCTCAGACATCACCCATATTAAAAATAAATTATAGGAAAAAGGGTATGTAAATCTCTCTTTTCAAGAATAATTCAAGGTGATCAGGGCAAGATTCTCTGCAGAGCAGAGCTGGCTCTATCACAGGGAACCCCTGAAAAGCAGAGGCCTTGGGCAACAGCCCACTTTGCCCATGCCTTAAAACCTCTCTGGGCACCAAATGCAAAAAACAAAGTGATGGATGGAATGCTTGAATTATTCTCAGCTTCTGGCAATCACTCAGGACCGCATCCCAATCCATAATGTTTTGCCCTACGGAACCCAAGTCTGGGCATACCCAGCACACTTATACTACAGAGTTGCCTTAAGTGGAACGGGTATGCCCAGATGTGGGTTCTGTGTACACTGTGTCCATGGAATCAAGCTGTACCGAGCTAAAACCCCTTAACTAGTGTGAAACTGGTCATAGGTTACTTGTGTTCCAGTTCAGGGAGGACCTGGCTTGGCAGTTTGGGCTGGACTTTTCTGATTGAATCAAGGTCAAGGCTCATTTGGATATAGCTGGTTCCAAATTGAGAGGACATGGTGTGCAAAATAACAATGCATTGGGATGGCGCCCTGAGTAATTACCAGTGGCTGAGATTAATTCAAGCATTCCTTCCATTCACTATTTTGTATACTTTAGTTTTCATTCGGGACACAGCATCATCTTGCTCCATTTCTCATTTGCCCTGATTCTTCATTGTCCTACATCTGCAATTAATCCCATCCCAGAACCCATTTTGTATTGTTCCCCTAAGGAGCTGTGATGGACAGTTAGTTAGGCTAACTGGAAACCACTGGAGTTGTCTTGGCCACCTTCTGTTGCCATTAAGCACCTGACCAGTAGTCGGCCATTTTTATTAGGGTACCGCATGTCTGCTTTCCTGACATATAACTAAGCCTCTTTTGACTTTCCTCCAGTGTCTGTTTTCTTTTCAGTATTTGGCAGAATCACATTTTTATTTATGGTTAAGGGTAGGTGAAATTGAGTACTTTTTTTCTTACAAAATGCCAAGAAATTTCATAAACATTTCTCAAAAGTAAGCTTTTGTAGTAAAATGTGGTTTACCTGTATCTAGTGTCACTTTTTACCCACGCTCACAACTTAAATAATAAAGTATTGTGAAAAATGCTCACAGGAGACTTGTGCTGGCAGAAAATGTCTCTTGGTACGACATTCCCTGTGCAAATCAGTCTCCTGCTGATATCCCACACAAGTGGGTTTTTTTAAAGTGAGGAGTATAGTTGGGTAAAAAAGTTACATGATAGTGCACTATGAGAAATTTCAAGACATTTTGTGGATTTTGCATAATGGGAAATTTGGGACTTTCACACACTTTGATGGTATTGTGATTTTTCACAAGACTGCTTGTGAAAGACTACCATGACTGCACTGAACACTCTTCCGTCCCCCATGGGTGAGTCCCTGGCCTCTATCTAAAACCAGAACTGAGGTACTCTTGCAGAGACACTGACTGTATGGCATAGTACTCTGTTTGTGTCTGCACTCTGTTTCTTAAAGTGGCCCTGAACATCCCTACGAGGGTAGGTTGTGTATTTGACTGCACTGACCCACATTGGGTCAGAAGTAGCTTGTACAGAATTGTCAAGGAGAATTAACCACTGCTCTGTGATCCTATGCTGCATTTCACCAGTGGATATATTACAGGCAGCATATTTTAAGGGCTGGCCTAAAGACCATTTGTGCATTAAGGCATGACTAGATGATACAAATATTCATGCATAAAAAATATAGAGGGGCATGGGATCAGCCACCTTCAGCTGTCTTTCAGATTTTGCTACCACCCACCCCCCCACAGAGTATGAGGTAATTGTCAACCCATTTCAGCCACTGGGTCTCTGGTGGCACCTTACCCAATCACATGTGCACAAAAGAAGTGCATGGAAGTGCTAAGCAGCTATTACTTTATTTTGATATATTTTTTTTCTTTCAACTCTTCACCTTTTTTAATTTGTTTCAGTTATCCTTATGCGTTTAAACTGTATCTGCAGGGTACGTTAATTTGAAAGTATCAGTACCTTTTCTTTGTGTGAGTGAGTCCTGTTTTCAAATTATGTGCATTAAAATTATAAAAGACTTCGATACATGTTTTCAGCACACCTGACATGTCTGAAGTAATCGCACTGATCGATTAAAATTATGTGCAATGGTATATTTTTTTGCAAGTATATGGCCACAGTCTGTAAGCAGCACATTTTCTTTTATTTCTTTTTTTTTTGTGGCTGTGGTCATGCGGTTGGGGTGAAATCCACAGCTGGAGTTTTTCCAGAAACATTTTATCGTTGTTCAGTTTTAACAAGTCCTTTATTTGTGCATCTACAATAATGTGATAACTTTTGTGAGGCGCTCCAGTGGAAACTATTTACGTATTCAGGGGCATATTTATACTCTGTTTGCGCCGAATGTGCGTCACAAATTTTGACGCACATTCGGCGCAAACCGTGCACCATATCTAAACTTTGACGCCCGAGCCCACGAACGTCAAAATTCCTCCGTGTGCGTCATTTTTTGGATGCGGGAAACTGCCTTGCGTTAATGACATGCAAAGTAGGAGTTCCCGCCCAAAAAATGACTTTAAGGCCTGTGCGCCTTATTCATACTCCTGCGTTATTTTGACGCACAGGAGGGGGCAGGCCTTAAAAAACAGCGCACAGCCTGATGTGCGCCGTTTTTTTAACGCCTGGGTGAGGGCAGGCGTTAAAGGACCTGTGGGCTCACTTCCATGGACTCAGACCATGGAAGGAGTCCAGAGGTGTCCTTCCCTGCCCCCAGGGACACCCCCTGCCACCCTCGCCCACCCCTGGAGGACACCCATGGATGGGGGGACCCATCCCAGGTAAGTACAGGTAAGTTGAGGGAAGTATTTTTAAAAAAGTTTTGTTAAGTGGTGTAGGGGGGCCCTAATTTGGGCCCCCCTACATGCCACTGTGCGTGGCCTTTGGGCAAGGGGGCATGACTCCTGTCTTTGCTAAGACAGGAGTAATTTCAATGGGGGTTGTGCATCAAAAAATGGCGCAAGTCCGGTTTGAGGCATGATTTTTGCCTCAAACCTGACTTGCACCATTTTTTGACGCACAACCCCCATTTTCCCCTACGCCGGTGCTGCCTGGTTTGAGTCATATTTTTTTACTCTGACCAGTCCGCAGTGCCGGCTAACGTCATTCCTTAAATAAGGCGCCCACATGGCGTGTAGGAATGGCGTTAGCCGGCGGTAAATTTTTGACGCAAACCAGTGCCGGTGCTGGTTTGCGTCAAAAAGTATAAATATGGGCCTCAGTGCACGACACAATGGCGTTATAACTAAATGTGTTATCACTGCCTTGGAATGCACGATGTAAGAGGCAATGATGTTTTATATGCATGGTATGGTTTCTCTTGACGTAGCCATTACAGTAATGTGATCATTAGTTAAACACATTAATTAAAGAAGAGTGCAGAGTTGAGGGCTATTTCACAGCGTCCTATAGTCCTATAGTTGAAACACAAAGGTGTGAAGCACACCCCTTATGGCCAAGGGTCATGTTTAACCGTCATATTGTGACTGACTTCTCTGAGGTTGAACCACGAGTTGGTGTGCCCTACAGTCATCTCATCATTGAACTCTTCTGCGGGGGTGGTAAAGGGGGGAAGAATACCTTTTTAGACGTGACATATGGTGGTGGAATTCAAGCCTGCACAATCACTTACGGCTTTGGGGCTAGAGCTTTGAGCTCACACCCGTTGCGCGTGCGAACAAGAACCATCATTTTATTATTAAAAATGTGCGTTCTTCCACAGCTCTAATTTTATAGGTTGCCACAGTTCTCTGGCTGCATTGAGGTAAAGTTCGTGGTTTCATGCAATATTTACTGTACCATGTGAATATGAAAATAAACTATCACCAGGTTAGTAAGGTATGGTCAGGACCATTGGAAATATGCAGCCTGCAAAGGCCAAATTATCCATCGCTGTTTACTAAATGATGCGGCATGAACAGGCAAATTATGTTGCTTAATGCAGCACATTTTGAGATTATTTTAATACATATCAACTCTGTGGCCCTCATTACGAGTTTGGTGGTCTTTTGGCAAGACCGCTATGTTGGAGGTAATCCGACCGCCATATTAAGAGTTACACTATGAAGACCGCCAAAAAGCAGCCACAAATCCAACACCGCCAGGACTCAGGAGGGAGGGAAAGAGGCGGTTTCACCATGAGCACTGCCATGCTGACAACCATCCACCCACCATATTATGACCTGCAAATCACCACAACGGTTCTTCCATGGCGGAAAACCATTGGCGCTCTGAACCACTGCGTTCCAAACTCACTCCTGTCAGAACAGAACATCACATTGGACAGTTTGAATTCCCCACACCTGACACACATACACACACCAGGCACACCTACTCACTGCACTATAAACACACCCACACACAACCCACAATCCTTTGCAATGAAAACGACCACCACACACACCGAGATGCCACAATCTCATTACTTAGTATTCATACACCATAGACACATTTACACTTCACAAGCACCACATACCACACAACTGGACAAACAACACTATATACACATCAAAACTGAACACAAACACCACAACCTACCAGCACTCACAACCAAACACCTCCACCCCACCAAGCACCCTACACTGCATCCTACACACACAACACCTACCCCCAGCCACAACACAACCACCATGTCACGGCAAAAGCACCCACGCTTCGGTGACAATGAGTTTAGGGTCATGGACAATGAAATCCTCAGGGTAGAGCCACAACTCTTAGGAGCACAGGTACAGCAAACCTCAATAGCCAGGAAAATTGAGTTATGCCAGAGAATAGCTGAAAGGGTCACCTCAGTGGGCAACCATCCATGCACAAGGGAGGACATCAGGAAGAGGTGGATCAACCTTACTGGGAAGGTGCATTCCATGGCTTCACAACACCAGATAGCCATGCACAAGACTGGCGGTGGGCCTCCACCTCCTCCCCCAGAGTTAACATCATAGGAGGAGAGGGTCTTGAATTTCCTGCATTCTGAGGGCCTGACTGGAATACCTGGAGAACTGGAATCTGGTGAGTAACTACCACTCCCCTGGCACTAATTTAATCTGTCCAGCATGCTTCTTCACCACCCAAACACTCCCTAATTCACCCCATCTCCCACTACACCTCCCACCTACTCACCTAATGCCCCTCTCCTGCATGCCATACACCACCCCGCCTAATGCCCACACACTCCTGCCACGTACATGGATAGGACAGCCAATTACTATCACTATGACTCCAACAATGCACTAGCCAATCTACATCAAAACCACCAATGTACACTTCACATCACATCTCTTGCATTTATGACTATTGCATTAGCTACAACAACTGGATGCTTAGACTGAGGCCCACTACATAGCAATGAAAGCAATGCAATGGTACAACACAATGCCAAACAACGCCAGGCACAGCACTGTCACCAAACCTAAGGGCCACTTATCAAGGTCAACAATCCTGAAATGGACTGGTCATGGGCATGAAACTAAGAAGGTACATTCCATGCACGACATGCACAGACAGGATGAGCAATCTTGCATACACACATACCCTCCTCCCACATGGACACCATGCTGCAATATACAGCCATTCTCACTCACATCTAGCAAGCCAGAATGGCCACCAGCTAACAGGTCACACCTGTCATGTGAACCACCACACAGGAACCAAACCTACCCACCGAGCTAAAGTTACCAAGCCTTATTCACAACAACTGCTATGGAGCGTGGTACACATGTCACAATCCACTATCCACAAACTGTGTTAGCACTGCTGCGTCTATCATTGACATTGCTGGGAATCACGTCAAGCCACTGTATGCATCAGACAAACAGACACCTGATCACACATCCACCATTTAACCCTCTCTCACTCCATCCACAGGTACCCCTGCCACTGCCACCACTGACAGGATACCAGAGACAGCCAGCCCTTCTCAGGATGAAGGCCCCAGTGAGGACAACGCCACAGGATGTCTGGACTGTGATGACCTACCTGGCCCATCTGGGACCCCTTGTCAGTCTACCACTCCCTGCCTCACCCTGCCCACATCACCCCCCCCCACCCTGTGGCACCACCATCACAACCAACCCTTAGTCCCCAAACCTGTGCCCCAAGGACTGTAGAATTGATTGTGTGCCCCACAGTACAGGGACCTGAGTCAACCCCTCACACCGAAGACAATGAAGATCCTGCTGACACTGGGAGTGTGCACACAATGCCAGGGGCACCGGCACATGGGGGAAAGGGGTATGGGAGGGGACCTGTGGTCCATTGGCTGGGGCAGCTAAGGGAGTAATCTGACCAGGAAGCCATCTCCCAAATCCTGGGAGCATAGCAATAATCCCAGTACAGGATGGGCCAAATCATAACCATGTTGGGGGAAAAACCAGAGGCAGCGGAGGGAATACCACCAGGAGGTCATGCAACAATGGCAGGCCCACAATGCCACCATGGCCTGCATTTCAGGGGTGCTCAGGGACAACAACACCACACCGCGTGCTTCCTCTACCCACTAGCAGGCCCCTTCCACTAGCCACATCATATTAGAGCCTTCTACATCTATGGCTGCTAGTGGAATGGAGGTTCTGCCAGGGGAACCACAGGCCTCAGGCACTCCTCCCTCCGTAGCTGAGGAACCCTTCCCGCAAACATGGATGGCCACCCAGACATCTAGTTGGAGCAGATGTCAAGACAAGGAAGGAAAGGAACCTCTCCTGATTACTCTCCCTTGTGTGCCACTGAGACACCCTGTTGACTGTTCAGTGACATTACTCCATTTTCCACTGGCCCATGGACACTGGATCTGTGCTACCTACAGCTGTGCCACCTACTCTGAGGATTCCATCTACCATGACCCCACCCATCACCTGTTTGCCATTGTATGCACAATAAACACTATAGATCACAGCTACTGCATTTGTGTCTTTATTTAAACATATACACATGTTTGGTCTGCAAAATGTTATGTGGGTATGCCCCCCTAATCCAACAGGCAGTGCAATGGACTGCAGAGAGAGGCATACTCTGCAAGAGACACAGTACAACAGATGTGTCCCAGGGTAGATGTAAAGGAGCCACTAGTACAGCGACGCACCAGTGTATATCCACTTATCCAACCTGCAAAAAGACCATGACATAGAATACCTTCAGGATAGTAGGCATGGTGCCACACAAAGCACATATGCAGTTCATAGTTGCCATGCTCACTGTAGATAGCCATCTAAACAGGTCACAACAGATATCACTTCTACATCACCAGTCTCAGGTAATACATCACAAAACACTGTAGCTGGCATCTGTCATGCGATGAACTTTACTCTGTGAACAGTAACCAAAGGCTAATGAACATGAATGGCCCAAGCAATAGGTAGGGGAGCCAAAGATTAACAGTATACAGTCACTCGCTTGAATGACATGAGAACAGGAGAATGCAGGACACATAGCACAATACATGCCTGTCCATAGAAGAGGTGAATCTTGCAACCTGCAGAGAGTACACATGGTAGAGATGATACATTTTCAATCAGTACCTTACGTGCATTCAGTCACCTCCCACAACACACACGTAGGGATAGGAACACATTACACCACCACTGATAATCCAGATCGGGAGGACCATTGACAGCAAACTATGTTGAAATAGTACACATGCAAATACACACACACAGCATATCTGTATGTTACTGGAAGTACTGATTGATGAGCTCAGCTCTTGAGTCAGCTGCACCTTCCTCATCTGCCTCCTCATCACTTTCCACTTCTGCATCACCAGCCACTGGTCCAGCTGCTTCCTCATCATCAGGTAGTAAGGGTATCTGAGGTTTCAGGGCTAGATTGATGAGTATTAAGCAGGCAACTATGATCTGGCATACCTTTTGGGGAGTGTCGAGGAAGGCACCTCCAGAGACCAAATGTCATTCTATTACACACCCCATTGTGCTGTGGGCCTCATTGAAATGGAGGTCCCCTTCAGTGGCAAGGTACCTTACTGGTGTCAACAGCCAGGGAAAGGTAGGATCTTCTTACAATCTAGGTACAGCCACAGGTAACAATGTGATGACAGATGCCATAACAGAGACACACATCACACATAATGAGCCAAGCCCTCTCTCTCTCTGTAGTCGTTTCATCGTGTGGGGGAAATTGCTATTCCTCAGAATGTAGGAATCATGCACAGATTCAAGAATCTTGGCTGCCACTTGGGGAAATGTATTGGTCTGTCACACACAGCACCTGAACATTGATGGGGTGGTCATCTTTCCTGTTCCTATACACCTGTTCACTGGCTTTGGGAGGGACCAAGGCTACATGGGTGACATTCATGGCCTCTATTACATGAGGGATGTGTCCCACATCATAGAAGCCTGCCTCTACATAGGCCAAATCCCCTCTCTGGGGGAACCTGATGTATGTCCAGGTGTTTCAATAAAGCACACAGTATATCCTTCAAAACAATACTGAGCATGGGCTGTGGCAAGCCTGTGCCAAGCCCACTATAATCTGAAAGGAGCCTGTGGAAAGAAAGTGTAGGACTGACAGAAATTGAACTGTGGGAGGGATGGCATAGGGATTACGTAGGGTAGGCAATAGATCTGGCTCCATCTTGGTACATAGATCTATGATGGTCTGATGATTCCGAGGATAGGTCTGAATGATATGCCTCTCCTCCAGGGTTGCAAGGTCCAATAGCGAACAGTACACTGGTGCATGTCTCAATATCCTCCTGACAGGGTATCTAGGATAAAGAGGAGATAATGTACAATGTGATATGCACTCCACACATGTTAGCAGAACATATCATTATCAAACACACCTAACACTGTAGACATGCCACATGCTGCTGACACATACTATATTGGGCATGCTGAAGCAACATGGACTCCACCTTTGTTGCACATTGCTGCACCTGATCAATAGTTTCTGACATACATCATGTGTCAGGTTCCATATGTGGTACACTGAGCTGTCCTGCACTGAGCATCTATGTAGTCATGCTAATTACCTATATGGTTACATCACCTCTGAGCCGATGAGTATCTGGACAAGCACGTCATATGACAAACAGCAATATAAGTCCACTTTGTCATGAATGTCACATGTATATGCCAAACCACAATGCCATAATATAGGCCTACACTGCATTCTGGTGAAAAAAGTGCATGGTGCACTTATTATCATGCATTAAGGCATGATACGAGCATAAAATTGCAGCCACCTTTCCTGCAGTGCAGGACAGATGGAAATGACCTAAGTCCGCTGGCGTGTGTCAGCATGGAGGTAGGCTTTCGCAACCACTGTGCAACTTGTCATTGGGTAAGATTGCTGCCTAGGGGGCGCTGGAGCCAATGGTGATCACCGCCAGCCGTGACTGTCATGTACGTGGTGGCCATGATCACATTTTCTGCAGCCTTGCTCACTTGACTCCTGACACTCTTGCAAGCAAGACCTCCATGACCTGTGCTGCTGTGTACTGTCTCTGGGAGCCATCATGCCACGTCCTGCAGGTGATAGGGCCCCAGCCTTCACCCTAAAAGAGCGGGAGAAGCTGGTGGAAGGGGTCCTACCCCTGTTTGGACAACTGTATGAGGCACCAGAGAAACAAGTGAGCCCAAAACCATAGTCATGTGTGATAGGAGTGTGTGTGAGGGTGAATAGCATATTTGTTCTGGTCAGGGAGTACATGCATGCAGGGGGAATGGTGTTTAGGCATGTGAACCATGAGGATGTATATGTATGGGCATTTGGTGGGTCTGATGTTTATGGTCCACTCAGTGCTTAATTTGTAAATAAAAACGTGCTGGTGCCCAAAGTCCTCCTTTTAAATACGCGGCTGCTGCAATTAAATGCGGGAACATGGAATATTGAGGCGACGTCATCCTGAAGCCATCTCGGGCCTCTTCAATCCATATAAAGCCCCTCCCTACCCCTTCAGTTCACTCTAGCAGCTTTCCACTTTCTCCCTTTGTGACGCTTTTTAGTTTTTCCCTTCCTCCATCTTTCTCATATGTGTCTTTTGCTCGCAACAAATGCTTGAGGCAAAAGAATGAGCCCCGGCCCTCATAAATAAGTGCCGGTGCTCAGCACGGGAAACAACAAGCAAAAATTAAGCACTGGGTCCACTGCTGTTGGTATGGTGCCAGTCTACATAACTTTCTCCTTCTATCTGTGTCACCCATGCAGGTCAACGCCCATCAGAAGAAGGGGATCTGGTGTGCCATCGCCAAGCAAGAGTAGACCTTGGGGGTCCGTAGCCACCGGAGCACCCATTGTCGCAAACGGGGGAGGACCTGAGGTGCTGGGCCTGGAAGACCGTTGAGGCCCATCTGGGGATGCCCTCCCAAGGGGGGAGGGGTGTCTGTCGGACCCTGACCCCCCTAATGGCCTGCATTTTGGCAGAGGCCTACCCTGAGGTGGATGGACATTTATGGACAGCACAGCAGCCACAAGGGGGTGAGTACTGACTGCATCCAGGGACTTGGCTGGCCTTAGATGGGATTGGGTGCCTCACAGCAGGCAAAGTGACATTGAAGTCAATGCTACATGTGTATCAACAATTGGAAATGGGTACTAGGCACCCTGGCAGGGTATATGTTGTAGATGTGTCTCCATGCTTTACTGTCAGTGGATTTATATCTCCCATTTCCATACCTCTCCATGACTATAATGTGGAGAATCACTAATGTCATAGGTGCATGTGTGACTCCATCCTGGCCATAAAATGGATGGAAGTATTTGTATCACCCTAAGCATTGTGTATGACCAGTTCCAGCCAACTGCATTAGTGGCTCTGAGGTGTCAGTCCATTCCCATCTGTGTAGCCTATCCTCTATGTGCAACTGTGTCACTCTCCTGATATCACTGGGACTATATTAATCATGTACTGGTTATGGTATTGAGAAATTGTGGGGCTGCCATTACAGTTCCACCACAGAACTGGAGTATTGGCCTGATAGCTGCCTAGGCACATATATAGGTGATCTGCTGACTGTAGGGTATTTGTAGGTAGCCAACCTGAGATACTGTAACATGTCGAACTGATGAGGTCCCGATAATGCACTCCTAGGAGCTATACTTGTGGGGATGTGGCCCTCCAACCTATGGGCTGGTACTGGAGGTGGTAAGTGCCCTGGGAGATCCCTTATTTGTCACCATCATGTGTGCACAGTATGTAGGACAAAGTCCTAGCAAGTCCTATTCTGCATTGTTGACTGACAGATTAGGAGTGGTTTTGGAACTGCATGACACATGGCGTGTTGATGTGAAGGGAAGTTTGTATTCAATCTCCTCAGGCTGCTTATGTGGCAGTGGGATGTGTATTTGGTGTACTGACAGTGGTGTTTGTCCATATGTGCCTCATGCATGCAAATATATACCCCCTGAGATGTGTGTTGTCTGGGCTCAGTGACAGGCATTGTCATTTGTGTAATGGTGTATGTGAAGGTGGAGTTGCCATGATGCATAATCCAACTGGTATACCTGCATGTGTGGTGGCACTGGAAGTGGTCCATGATCTGGTATGTGTGTTCCAGAGATACATCTGTTGTGACAGTGCACTCAGTCGATGTGTTTGGATGTTTTGCATGTGGTACATGGCCCATTGTAAATGCACTAGCAGTAAGGTGGGTAGTGATATATGTGTTGTGTGTCACTTGCTCTGGCTCTGTGATAGGGTCTGACTACTCACATGGTCATACCACAGATTCACATAGTACACAACGTATGTGAACTGTTTAGGTGTCTGACTAGTATTGGCTAAATCTGAGTTATTCTCCATAATGGCATCAGTATACTGAGTGGGCAGCCATGGAAAATGACAGGTGCTGTGTGGTCTCTGAGTGGAGTTGTCATCACTGTAATGGACATGTTACAGAGGACATGGGCTAATCAGGTGTTGTGACTGTAGAGGCCTGATGTGTTATGTCTAGTCATCAGCACACCCAGTTGGTGAAAGGGGTATGGAGAGGTAAGATGTGTATTCAGGCATACTATTGCTAATGCATCCAGGGCATGCTGTGCCAGCTAAAGGGCTTTGGTTGGCATCATGGGGATGAGTCTAGTAGTACAGTCCTACTTAGATATTGCTGTAGGTGTGAAGGTTGGCAGGCAGGTGTAGGTAGTAATGACATGTCATGACATGATGTAGGTAATGTGTATTGGCAAATGTGATGGCCTAGCCATGATATGTATTGTGACAAATGTACATGTGTAGCTATGTCAATGGGAGATATATGTTAACCATTTTACCCCTCTCCCCCTCTCTCCCTCCCTCTCTCTCTTTCATTGTGTGTATCAGCATCCTCTGGCAAACGGGAGGGGGCACAGGCGAGTGGGGAAGCAGTAGCCCATGGGACCCAGGAAGGTGGTACCAGCAAGACAGAGGGACACAGTGGGATGGAGGGCGAGGGGAGTGCCACAGGGGAGACCGGATCGAACACCTAATCCTCAGGAACCTCCTCCAATGGACACTCCCTGATGGTGGCAGACTCATCTGGGACCACCCCAGCTCCATCTTTGTCCAGCACCCCCCTTACTAGCACTGCCCTCTCTGTAGCTCCTCGGCCAGTTGCCCATGCCTGCTCACCCAGGAGGGTGGGCATCTTCTTTGTCTCAGGCACCTCTATCCCTACCCCAGTTAGTCCTGCTGCCCTCAGTGACTAGGCTATTGACCTCCTGAGGTCCATCTCTGTGAGTCAGTCAACGATCGTGAATGCCATCCAGGGACTGGCAGCTCAACGCCAACAAAGCAATGCAGTCCTGGAAGGCATTCATGGTGCCATGGCTGGCCAACAGAGATCCTTTAAGGCTCTGGCCTCCACTGTCACAGCAGCCAGTGACCCTTTGTCTCCCGTCTCCCCTCCATTATCCTCTTCCAAATCCCTGACCCCTCTCTCCATACCCATCCAAAGCACATGTACACACAGGCATGAATCCACCTCAACAGACAAGACAAGGGTAGCTCAGACAAACAGATGCACCACAAGACCCACCACCGGCATGCACACAAGCAACACCCACCTGCAGACACACCCAACATCCACTCCCTGCACTGACTCCCCCCTCCATCACAGACACTACACCAGACACACCTTCAGCCACCACACCATCATGCATGGATCCAGCCACCAGTCCCATCTTATCCACTGTAAGCACAATAGCAGACCTGCTGACATCCACCCCAGTCACCACATCTGCACCCACCACAACCACTGCCATCCCTACATGCAGCACATGTACCATACCTGCAGACACCACCCCAACAGACAGTCGCCCACCCACCATGGCATCTCCCAGCACCTCCTGCCCCCTCCTCCGAAAACACCTAAATGCCCACACTCACCCACCCAACAGACACCCCGCACCCACAAGCATTCTACACATGCACCTTCACCCAAGACATCCACACCTACACATCAGACAACCTCTCCCTCTTCCTCCACTCCCAAACCTTTTTGCCATGACTGCCCCATGTGTCTAAGAAGTATTTCCTCTCTGAGTTTTCCCCTCTCCCACCCCGTGAGATCCCCAAGCACTCTTTGTCCCTGCCCAAGTCCATGCCTTCCACCTCCAAGTCCTCTCCTGTCTCCCCTGCTAGTGCCCATGCACCCACCTGCCAAGAAGTCTACCCCTCACAAGCCCAGGCCCAAGGACCCCCCTCCTGAGCCCAAGGACCTCCCTCCTGAGCCCAAAGACCTCCCTTCCCAAGCCCAAGCCCAACCCCCTTCAACCCCCCTTCCTAATCCCTGAGGTGCGTGCCTGCCCCCTTGATGCCAGAACACTGTGGAAGTAATTTTGCAGTCAGGAGTCAAGTAGGGGCACAGTGAGGTGCCATTTATACCTTAGGCACCTAAGACTTTGGACTGGCTGATGGCCTTCTATTTGTATATACTGATTTTTATTTGCTGAATATTTTAATACATCTGGGCCAACCTGCTGTTGAATTTGATGGTAACATACTTGTCCTGCCTTTCTTTTTACATGTCTGATTAGTGTTTGTGGGCTTTGTTTTGTGTGTGTGAGAGATGTGTGTGTGTGTTGGCTATGCTATCTGTTGTGCCTGGGCTGCATGTGTGTGTGTGTGTGGCCCTGCCATAGGTCCTGCCGTCATTGCTGTGTTTTGAGTGTAAGATACGTTTGTGTATGGTACATGCATGTGAGTAGCCAAATTGTGTATAGTTTGTTTTGGCATGTGTAATGGTGGTGTTGTGTGCCCTTGTGGGGTTGTTGTGTGTGCGCCCGTGTTTGTGGTGTTGGCAATGTCCTATGTGTTCTGTGTAGTGTGGCCGCAATTTGACAAATGGTTAGTTATATGGCAATGTGATAGTGTTGATTGGTTGTGTGGTGTTGTTACGTGTTGTATGTATGTGTTGTCATTTAGAGGTGTGCAGTCAGAGTGCTTGGTGAAGCATTTGTGTGGTTGCGGTTATGATGCCGCTGTGTAAGTTGGTGTTGTTGAGTATGATTGTGTTAGACAGTGGTGGTGCTGTGTTTGCGGGTTGGTGTGTGCATTGCAAGTGTGTGTTGGCCATGGTGTGTGTAGTTTGGGTGTGGTTGTGGGTAGCATGTGTGAACGTGTATGTGTGTAGGTGTGTGTGTGTTGGTATGTGTGTGTGGTTAAAGTTGTGTGTGTCCATCGCAAGCCATCCTGGATGTGTGTGCATGTGTACTAATGCCTTTCCCTCCAGTGTGTGCTAAATGTGTGTACTTACAGTTGTTGACTTCGTCGCCGTCACTGGTTCCGCAGTCATTGTGCGAGCAGGATCAGTGGGAGGACTTCAAGTTCAGGCTTCATTGTGGTTCCGGGCAGGTATGTGTTCCTGAGGGTGAGTGTTTCCTTTTTTAGGGTTTGTTTCCACCAGGGTTTTGGTGGCGGTGCGATCGCGGCGGAAAGCCTGGTGGTGTGCAGCCTCGTAATGTGTCTGTCAAAAACATGCTCCCCACTGGTCTGAAGGTGCCTACCGCAATCTGCGGCAGCCTGTCTGCACTGACAGTACTGATGATAGTGTGGCTGTTTTCTGTTGGGAAGGCCTCCATCGTCATAATTTAGCAGTCTTCCACGTCGGGCCTCAGTGGTACGACTGCCGCCGCCAACATGGCGATCCTGAGTCCGCCAAACTGGTAATAAGGCCTGTCTGTTTAAAGGTTTCACCTCATTAGTACCAATTTAACACTCTAATAAAGCAATAAGAAAAAGAAAGGTGACCAGTTAACCTTTGTGAAGGGCTTTCCACATTGCAGTAATATACGTTGCTGAGTTTTTAGTAAAGTTTGATCCATTTGAGGTAGAATAATGTTTTGGGTAAAATCTTCAGATTATGCAGCAGATCATGGATTATGTAGCAAATATGACAAATCCTTAATTGTGTGAAAAATGCAGCATCCACAAAACCGCACAGTTCCAGTGACTTTGGGCAGTAGTGGCTGGCATAAAAAAAAAAGTGGTGGGGAAGCACGGGGGCAAAAACAGTAAAAAAAAATAAAAACACTTAGCTTCCTCAGTGCTGCCAGTGCACAGGCTCCCAGACTCCCCTACCCCAGTCTATATGCTTCTCTCATGCTGGTAATACCCAGCATGAGAGAAGCGCAGCGATTGGTTTGAGCGAGCTGGTTTTATGCTCCCAGGAGAACTTGGAGCCTGTGCCTGCTGTTCTCCACTAGGCAACAAAGCTCAGGTTGGAACTCAGTGTCAGTGAGCATGTTGGTTTGGCCGTCCTAGGACGGACAGCCAAACCGACATATGCACTGACAGCAGTGCCCACCACTCCTCCTTCAGTGTTGTCATCATCATGCCCTGCCCTTAAAACGTGTCTCATGAAGAAAATTAAAATGATAATAAAATAGTTTTATTATCATTTTATTTTTCACATTTGCATGCTGAAAGGGGAGAGACATTCCTCCTCCAGAACGGAGGAGCCCCTGCTGGCTCTGTAGCACATACCTGTGAAAGCTTTATCAATGTGATGATTAGTATATTTATTCTTATCATTAATATTATTACTAGAATTGTGATTGTGTTTATTATGTTTAGGCATATGCTCATTTTTATGGCTTTTAATGCTAATGCTGCTGCTGATTATTGTCATTATTATTATTGTTAGTAGTAGTAGTAGTAGCATTAGCAGTATTTAGAACATTATGGGGGTCATTTTGACCTCGGCGGTCTTTTTTAAAGACCGCCGAGGGACCGCTGTGCGGAAGACCGCCAATGGTGGCGGTTTGCCGCTAGGCCTATTATGACCATTGGCAGCTCTCCGTCCTTTTACGGACGGAGATCCGCCAACAGCCATACTGGCGGGCGGTGGGAAAGTGGAGGTTGCTCCACCTCCACCGCCACGCCAACAGAACACCGCCCAGCGAATCACGTCCTGTGGTTCCCCGTGGCGGTGTTCTGTTGGCGGTGTGGTGTCGGCGGAGCTGCCCCCATGGCTCCCGTCCCCTCCCGGTGGATCGTCGGACCAGGTAAGTCGATCGTCCGTGAGGGGACGGGGGGTGGGGTGGGTGTTGTGTGTTGTGTGGGTGCATGGGGGTGTGCGTGTGTGTATGTAGAGGGGGGTGTGAGTGCGTGTATGCTTGCGGGGGTGTTGTGTGTATGGGAATGAGTGCGTGTATGTCTGTGGGTATGTCTGTATGGATGTGTGAGTGTATGTTTGAATGTGGGTGTGCGTGTCTGACTGTGTGTGTGGATGTAGGCATGAATGTCAGCGTGTGTGCATGTAAGTGTGTAGGTGGTGCCTGCGTGCGTGTCGTGTGGGTATGGGTAATGTGATGTTGGGGGTCGGGGTGGGGAGGGGGGCCCTGCCACCTTTGGGGGGTGGCAGGGGTGGTGGTGGGGTAGGGGAGGGAGTCGGGTGGGGGTGGGGGGTGGGGGAGACCCCTATCAGTGCCAGGGAAGGAATTCCCTGGCACTGATAGTGCTTACCACCATGGATTTCATGGCGGTTCAAACTGCTGGAAATCTACTGCGGTAAGCCGGGTCCAAATACCGCCGGCGGTCTAGTGACGGCCGCCGGGCTGGAGACCCAGGTCTCCAGCCCAGCGGTCGTCTCCGCCCTGGCGGGCGGAACGGAGAACCGGCAGATGACCATGACGGTTACCGCCATGGTCATAATTCCACAAAGTAAGACCGCCAGCCTGTTGGCGGTCTTACCGCCGGTTCTCTGCCTTCTGCCAGGGTCATAATGACCCCCTACATTATTATTAGTAGTAGTAGTTGTAACTGTATTATTTATATTAATCACCATCATCATCTTTAAATAAAAAGGTTGCATTTATTCAGAACTTCTAAATTGTGCAATTGAATTACATCTTTCAGTCACATATAAACACCATGTTATGTGAATTTTATATAGCTTGCTAATCACACTTGAGGGTATCCAGGCACTAGAGCAGGTGCGTAGGTGTGAGTGCCCACACAGGTAGTCGAAGAGCCAGGTCTTCAGTTACTTGTGGAATTCAAGAAGCGAGGAGGAGACTCTGGTGTGTTGTGGGAGGTTGTTCCGGGTTTTGAGTCCGATGTTCTGCTTTTGTGATTGCCGGCTCTATAGGCAAGTGAGAGTGATGTTGAACATAGGTTCCTGGCAGGCTGGTGAAAGTGTATTTGTCTGTTCAGGTAAGCTGGTCTAATGTTGTGCAGTGCTTTGTATGTGTGCATGAGGAGTTTGAACTGGATGGCTTTGTGAATGGGGAAACGGTGGCACTCTCTGAGGTGTGGTGAGATGTGCGGACGATGTGGGAGATTGTGGCTGTGTTCCAGATGGTCTGGAGTCTGTGTAAGAGTTGTTTGGAGATCCCAGCTTAGAATGCCTTGCTGTATTAGAGTCTGCTTGAGAAGAGTGCTTGTGTGACAGTAGGTCTGGTGTTTTGGGACAGCCATTTGAAGATTTTTTGTAGCATACATAGGATACAGAAGTAGGAGGAACTCACTGTGTTGACTTGTGCTGTCATTTTGAGTTATTCAACCACGATGATTACCAGGTATCTGGCATAGTCAATAGGTGTTGATGTTGATCCTAGTTCTGCCGGCTGCCAGGTAGAGTCCCATGGAGAGTTTTTGTTTCCGAAGACCAGTACTTATGTTTTGTCAGAGTTGAGTTTCTGGCAGTTGGATCACAACCAGTCTGCTACTGTAATCATTCAGTAAGGGAATTTGGTTCTGGCAGTGGTTGTTTTGTCTGTCAGAAACAGGGATGTGATTCATAATTCATATATTCATAATAATTTGTATGTCGACTGAAGATAACAAGCATTGGCAAAGTCAATAGGTTACACAGATGCGAGGTCAGTTGGCTTTGTCAATGTTATTTTAGACATATTGCACTCTACCATAATGCTTTGTGGTCAGACAACACAAAGGCAATGTGTGAGTTCATCTGGAAGAGAACAGGGAGGGAGTCCAGCCAGGGGTCCGTAGTCCTCCTTCCTGACTGCAGAACTGGAGGCGTCACTTCCCCTGACAATGTTTGCACTTTAGCTTCTGTTTTGTTTATGTGCCAGAGCTGGGTGTGGTAGAAATAAATGAGAGGCAGGGTGACCACAGAATGAGAATCTAGACTGGTGTGTTATTGTAAAGAAAATGCATGAAAAAAGAATCAACAAGAGATGAGGAGTCAATGCTTGCTGGAACTTAAAATGTAGGGACGAGCGGATGAGAAATCTGAGGCATGAATGATTATGGAATTAGCATCGTCTGTGAGCTTTTCGAGGGCCATTTCATGGAAGGGATAGGCAGGGGAACACCAGAAGTACACTTGGGGCAAAGCCCACTCAGCTATACAGCAGCCAGGAGCTGAAATTAAAAACAGCAGGCTCGAGAAATGGACACTAGAGACAACTGAACCTTTCCAGTACAGCCCCAGATATTTATGCAGAAACAACAGAAAAGCAACTCATCCTGGAGCAAATAAGCTAAAATGCCACTTTTAGTTCCACCTGGGCCATCTGCAACTAGAGTAGGGAATACCTGTCCCTCCCCATGTATCTGAGCATCCCCTGCAGGCTGTGCAGAGGCAGGAAAAAAATGCACAAAAGGGAAACATGAGCAAGGCAAGAAAGGGCGGTGTGAGGAGGAGGGAGGCAGTTTTCCACAGGGTCAGCAAATGTACTTAAGAGGTTCCCCTTCACTCCAAAAAAGAAAAAAAGTACCTACAAAATGACAATTAGCAAGTGAAAGTACACTGGTCAGAAGCCACGGGCAGTGACCAGAAGCTGCACTTTTTCCAGACTCAACATGACTGCATGGATGGCATCGCAGAGCAGGAAGTCAAAGCAGATGACGTGCTGTCTAATCAGAAGCCAGTATATTAGAGCGACGTTAAACTAAGCCAATGGTAAGTTCAGGTAAGTAAGGAAGGGGTGGGTTATAAGCCCTTTAAGGATTTGTTTTATTGACAAAAGATTTTTCAAGCACATTGTGCGAGCGTGTGCGTGCAGGCAAAACCTAACAAATTAGTGTGCCATGGCAGTATGTGGAGATTAGCATAGCTGTGATATTACAGAAAGGCTCCCAGCCCTAGGGAAGTACTCATTGATCTCTTGAAACATAATTTTGAGGTATGGGGACTTTACATACTTAATTTGGTCAATTCTCTAGAGCCCCTCATTCTTCCCTATCTACATGGCATAGTCGTTCTGATCTATAAAAAGGGCCACAGCCATAAGTCAGCAAATTATTACCCAATTATATTGTATTTACTCTATATAAAAGGTATAGCAAACTGTTTTGTGAAGCTGATTAGAGAATTGGATGAGCTCAAATAATGTCATCTCCCCTTTTCCAGGCTGGATTTCAAGAAAATATCAGCACACGTGATTGTGCGTTGTTGTTAAATCTATTTATCGATAAATATGTTTTCTCAAGTAAAGATTTGAATTATGTTGCATTTGTAGATCTAAAATGTGCATTGACAATGTTCTATGATCATAATTATGGGCTGTTTTGTAGGATAATTGTGGTCCTATTGAACTTTAAGGAGCAATTTAATCTGTTTACATCAATAACTTTGCCCGGAGAAGATGGGAGCCCACTGGATAAACCACAAGGACTTTCCAGTCCTTTGTGCTAGTAGGTGGGTCTTGTGTTCGCATCTGTCTTGTTTAGCCATTATTGCTTAAAACCCTCGAATCTAAAAATTCTAAACACCAAAAATCACTGGTGACAGCATTATTGTTCACAGACAATACTTTAGTTATCTCAAACACCAATGTGCTTTACTCATGTTTTTCAGAACAATAGACACCTGATCACCGACAAAAATTGTGTTTCCCTTAAATATAGACTCAAAATATAGTTTGACTGCATTATTGTGATCAAAATATTGCAAATACAAAAATATCATGGACAAAATGTGAAACATAAGTATTTTGTCTTTTTTTCTTTTACATAATAATATCAAATTTTAAAATCTAGTTTCCTATAAAATGTTTTTAACATGTTGTTTTATTTTGCTGCATTGTTTTTCATTTCAGTATGTGTTACAGTTAAAATTATTTTATTTATCATTAAATATTACTATATATAATTTTTGTGGTTGTTGGGTATTTTGGGTGGATAGTGTTTATTAGTATGTTTTAATCAATTTAAATTGATTCCTTTGGTAGTTTTTTGTTATTTATTTGTCCACATGTTTAATATATTTTTAAATGTAAATTATTTATTGCATTTTATTTTTGGCATGTGTGGTTTATTGCAGGAGTTGAATGGGCAGTTTTTAAATAAAACATATGTCAATTGATAATAGCTGAATTGTGTATTAATTATCCTCCTGTTCGATTTTGAATATTTATCTAGAATTCAACATAAGTTTAATTTACAAACATATTTGACACTTCTTTCTGAAGTAATATTTAAGTAGTTTTAAAGGTAGTGTTCAGGTGTGGGTGGCCATTAACACTTCTAAAATAAAGTCAAGTATTCATTATTTTTACATGTTTTATATTTTAAACTCAATGTTTGATTGTTTTGAATATATTTTTTATTTTATATTTTCTGGTAAGTGGGTATATTTTGGGGAAAGGTGGGATGTGTTTTCATTTTTAGATGTTAAATTATAATTATATATACACTTAAGTCACTTTTATATAAACAGATTGTATTAATGTTCTTGTATGATTGTGTGTTGTTTTGGGGCATTTAAGGCACACAGTTTATTCAAAATATGTTTCATTTATTAAAATAAAAAACATATGTTTGGAATTTCTAATATATGATATATTTAATTATTTTTATTTTTAGGATATTTAACCCCTTCTGTGTCAAGCCTTTTTGTGGTAATTCGCACTTAGGCCCTCATTACTTTTTGTCCACATATCCTTTCCACGCCAAATTTGCGCCTTTATTTCTAACATCCTAGGGATTCTAAAAGTACACAGAGTTTTTGGGTTCCCCTAGAGGAGACCAAAAAAGTTGCCAAAATACTTCTAAAATTAGTTTTGGGGGGAAAAATGGGAACAAAATGCTGCAGAAGAAAGCAAGTGTTTTTTCCCTGCAATTGGCATCAACAATGGGTTTGCGGTGCTAAAATCACCACCTTCCCAACTTTCAGGAACAGGCAGACTTGCATCAGAAAACCAGATTTTTCAACACAGTTTTGACATTTTACTGGCACATACCCCATTTTTATTATTTTTTGTGCTCTCAGCCTCCTTCCAGTTAGTGACAGAAATGGGTGTGAAACCAATGATGGCTCCCAGACAGCTAAACATTTCTGAAAAGTAGATAATATTGTGAATCCAGAAAGGGGTTATTTGTGTAGATCCTTCAAGGTTTTCCTACAGAAAGTAACAGCTGAAATTAAAACAACATTGAAATTGAGTTGAAAAAAACAGCAATTTTTTGTCTCACTTTTCATCTGCAACTGTAACTTCTGTAACTTTTTCCAGCAGATGTATAGGGCTTGTAGGTTCTTCAATAACCCAAGGTACCTAGAGCCAATAAATGAGCTGCAACTTGCAATGGGTTTTTATTGTATACCGGGTATACAGCAATTCATTTGGTAAAATATAAAGAGTGAAAAATGGGTATCAAGGAAACCTTTGTATTTCAAACATGGGCACAAGATAAGGAGTTTAGAAGCAGTGGTTATTTGCACATCTCTGAATTTAGGGTTCCCCATACTAGCATGCAAATTACAGGGCATTTCTCAAATAGACTTCTTTCTTACACATTGTCTTACATTTGGAAGGGAAAAATGTAAAGACAATGAGCAATAACACTTGATCCTCTATTCTGTGTTCCCCCCTAGTCTCCTGATAAAAACAATACCTCACTTGTGTGGGTAGGCCTAGTGCCCGCAGCAGTAAAGTCCCCAAAACACAACATGGACACATCACATTTTTACATTGAAATCTGACGTGTTTCTTGGAAAGTGCCTAGCTGTGGATTTTGGGCTGTAACTAAGCCGACACTTAGGGAAACCTACCAAACCTGTGTATTTCTGAAAACTAGACACCTAGGGGAATCCAGGATGGAGTGACTTCTGAGGCTCTCACCAGGTTCTGTTTCCCAGAATCTTTTGCAAACCTCAAATTTGGCAAAAAGAAACACTTTTTCCTCACATTTCGGTGATGGAAAGTTCTGAAATCTGAGTGGAGCCACAAACATCCTTCCACCCAGCATTACCCGAAGTCTCCTGATGAAAATGGTACCTCACTTGTGTGGGTAGGCCTAGTGCCCGTCACAGGAAGTGCCCCAAAACACAACCTGGATACATCACATGTTTTTTGCAAAGTGCCTAGCCTTGGATTTTGGCCTCTAGCTCAGCCAGCACCTAGAGAAAACTAGCAAAACTGTGCATTTTTAAAAACTAGACACCTAGGGGAATCCAGGATGGGTTGACTTGTGGAGCTCTCACTGGGTTCTGTTACGCAGAATCCTTTGCAAACCTCAACATTTGGCTAAAAAACACTTTTTCCTCACATTTCGGTGCTGCAAAGTTCTGGAATCTGAGGGGAGCCACAAACTTCCTTCCATCCAGCATTTCCTCACATCTCCCGATAGAAATGGTACCTCACTTGGATGAAATGCTTTGGTTTGCAGGGGGTAATAGCTGAAAGACTGTTATACCCTTCAGTTCGGTTGGAGGACATAACCATGCCAATAGTGGTTGGCAGCCCCAACCCCTTTATTTTTTTTAATTTCCTGGTATTTAGTAGGCTTTCTGCCACCCTCCCCCGAGGAGTGGTTCGGGATTAGTTACCCCATCTGCCCACCAGTGGGAAGAACAACTTTGTCCTCATTTATATGGGGTAGGGGTATGGCCATACCTTGACCTTCTTTTATTTAAAAAAAAAATCTTCCCTGTTGTCTAGTGGGTTTTCTGCATCCCTAATGTGCCCTCATGGGGAGCGACCCTTGCCCAAGGGGACGACCCCCACAGAAAACACACACACACTTATTTTTGGTGCTTAGGTGGTTTCTGGCCCCCATGGAGGCAGACAGGCTTAATAAAAATAGGCCAATCTGCCCCCAAGGGGGGAAGAAATGGCCAACAGTAATGGGGAGGGACCCTTGCCCAAGGGGCTGCCCCCCATACAAAACACACACACAACAATTCCTGGTGCCTAAGTGGTTTCTGCCCCCAGAAATAGACCAATCTCCCCCTCGGGGGACAGAAATGGCCTAAAATAATATGCGCTCATGGGGAACGGCCCTTGCCCAAGAAGCCGCTCCACTTATGTAAAAAATATAATCACTGGTGTCTAGTGGTTTCTGCCCCCCTGGGGCAAGCCGGCCTAATAAAGGTAGGCCAATCTGCCCTCATATAATTTCCCCCCCGGGGAGCGACCTTTGCTTACGGGGCCACTCCCCTTATGTAAATTCTTTCTAAAATCCCTGGTGCCTAGTAGTTTCTGTCCCCCTAGGGGCTGATTGGCCTAATAAAAATATGCCGATCTGCCCCCAAGGGGGAAGAAATTGCCTAAAATAACCCCCCCTCCCAGGGAGCGACCCTTGCCTAAGGGCCTATTCTGTTAGGCCCTCCTGTATAAAGTGAGAAAAATGATCCCTGGTGTCTAGAGGTTTCTGCCTAACCTTGGGGCAGATGGGCCTTATTAAAATAGGCCGATCTGCCCCTAACAAGGTCAGAAATGGCCTAAATAAATGCCCCCCTTGGGGAGGGACCTTGCCCAAGGGGCAGCTCCCCTTATAAGATTTTTTTTAAAACAAAGTCCCAGGTGCCTATGCTATGCAATTGTGCTCAAGAATGCTCAGCGACGTGGAAGTAGGAGTCCTAATGCTGAAATCACAAACATTTTGCTTCCATTTCTCTGTGAAATAGTAAGCGATTCTAAGAGTTTAATTGCTTCTTCAGAGCTCATCTCACAGTCTGAGGATTGAGGTAGCCGCTTGGGCTTCTATGTGTCTTTGTGGTCTTGGACTATAGAGACTAGCAATAGATTCCTAGTCATCAATGGCCTACAGCTTGCAAACTTACATCACATCTCCTTGCACACTAAAAGAATTTACCTTGGTGAACATCTCCTGAGGCTTAACCCATTAAGAGCCTCCAATATGATGCTAAGGGTTTCTGACACTGCCATCATGACCCCTGAGCCAGGAGTGGCAAGGATAGTACTGGGGGATACAATGAAAAGGGTAGTAGCTGTTACACCTGGCTATCTCTAACTAACTTCAGGAGCCCATGGTAGGGTAATTTTAAATTATATTGGTACAAACATGTTAACCGTAGATTGCAGAAAAACCTTACTCACAGTTGTAGGAGCCGGCTTAAATTCCTTTGTGAATGTGTGTCCGACGTGTGTGTGCTTTCCCTTGCGGAGCAGGAATAAACCATACAAAGTGATCCACTAAAAGAATTGACAGTGCAATGCAAATAGTATCAGATGGTATATTATGTTTTGCAGATGTGTAGAGTACACTATCACACAGGAGGATATTCTGGCATCAAGCAGATGTGAGCCTAGCCACACCTAGGGCCTAGTGGAAACTACTCAAAAAATCAGGTCTTCAGCTTCTTGCAGAATTCAAGAAGAGAGAAGGCAACTCCTATGTGCAGCGGCATGTGGTTCCATGCTTTAAGAAAAATATAGGAGATGACTCTATGGCTGGATCTGGTTTCCCGTATTCCATATACCTTCTCGTTGCAGACACTGTACAATCATAAATAATTTGATCCCACAAAACAACTCAATATACAAAAAAGACTTCTTAACTCTGACAGCGTGTTCTACCATGCACCACTAAATATGGATATGTTGCATTGCACTAAGAAAGTAACTTTGAAATGTGCTAAAGTGATGCAAGCTGAAAATATTCCTGTACATATGTGACAACAAAGCTGATAAGCTGTATAGAAAATGTGTTACATATGCAAATTTACATTGTATCGCAACACAAAGCAAACAATCCCCCAAAACACCACCAAACTTTGTCAAAGTATGCCTGCATATGGGGCCCACCACATAGAATGGATTATGGACTGAAGTTGGCAAGCCAGGAGCATTCTGTGAGCCAGGAATCAGAAGAGTGTGATGTCAGGATAAGAAAACCATGCTTCAGTTTGAAGGCGGTGAAACTACCAAGGGTCTCATTTACAAGAATGTGACATAACAGCATCATAATGCCCTAACGACGCCACCAATACAGAGCTCTGCGGCCCAAGTTTGCATGGATGCATAAGACATTCTGATGGATCTGTTGGCACTAAAGTGACTCACTGCTGGAGTTGCGTCATAAAACTGATGCAACTCCGGCCATGCGTCAGGACACAGAGGAGAGTCCTCTGTTAAAAGCCCTGCCTCAATCCGTGCGCCTAGCCTGAGCAGGCGTAAGACTTTTGATGCAGTTAAATCACAAAGTGATTTCAGTACATCAGTTCTGCGTGTCTTTTAACATGGGAACACGTACCCTGCATACATTATACCTGGCACAGGTATAATGTGACGCAGGGCTCAACATACTGACGAATTGGGCCCAATGTGTCAGTTTGTAGATTTGGAGCAGTGTGGAACCCTGATTGCACCACCGCTGCATTAAAAAAAAATTACGCAACAGCGGCGCAAGCTCTTGTAAATGAGGCCCTATGCTTAGTGCAATGATCACATAAGCAGACACTTTGTGAGTTCACAAATTGCACCTAGTTAAAAAAGCAGCATTTTGGAATGGCAGCATGGGTATGCCACCTACCAAAGGCGCTGTTGCAGAATTTTTACAAAGATAGCATGAAACACTGAACAAAATAGAGTTTGACGATAAAAAATAAATGCAGGACGGGCGTGGCTTGGGGTTTCAAGATGGCGGTTGCACTCTGAGAGTGCTCCAGACTCCTCCGTCATCCACCGCCATCCACCGCCATCGCCTGCGATGTCTAACCATCTCCACGCAGGTGGAAATGCTGGGTGATACCGGGAGGCCCGGCAACTTCCTTGGGTGAATTGGTGGATTTGCTATCTCCCCTCCTCACTGCCTACAGACTTCCTACGCCAGAGCCGGCTGGGCCCCGTGGCATTGAAGACATCCGGGTGGACCTTCCGTCCCACTGGTGGTGCTGGTGTTCTCACAGCGGGACTGCTGTAAAGTTGTAATACTACATGCTAGGTAGGCTTCCTGGTCTCTGTGGGGGAAGGGGGGGAAGGGGGGACCTCTTCTTCTACTACTCCAGCAGAGGCTCTCCCCAGCTGGCATTGCTGGAGGGTCACCCAGAATTGGGCTCACTTTCTGTGATCTGTGGGACCCGACTCACCCTCTTGCCTGTATTGAACTCCGGGTGCTGCCTCCGGTGGCAACTGCTGGCCCACAGTGCAGACTCTGGTGGACCCTTACCACGCTGGAAACTGTACACTGTGTTCACATGGCAGGGTCCACCTCTTGAACACAGACCTGGTGTAGGCGATCTGCTGGTCGTGGCAAGCTGGGCATGAGTGGCTGAGGGTCATTGGTGGGGGTGTTCCCACTTCAATCTGGGCTGGTGAGTGGCGTGAAATGACCAACAGTGGTCCATTTCTAATTGCACCAGGGCCTCTGCAAAGATTCCATTCTCACCTGTAGGTCCCCTCCTCTGGAGAGAAACCCAGCTTTGCATTGTGCTGCTGTGATCCGGTAAGCAGGTCAAACTTCAACACCTTCAGCTCATGACCTCCAGGAATTATGGGGAAATACAAAGCTGGCAAACCACCACCCCCCTCCAAACCTCATATAGATCACCACCTTGCCAAGAACCTCATGTGGGTACACCTCTGCTAGAGGCACAACTGCAATTGACCGCTTAGACACAATCCTTCAGGCTATACAGTCCTCCCAGAGTGCCCCGGAGACAAAGATCATGGATGTGCAGGACGATGTTGGTCTTCTTTGCCAAGGCTTGAGGAATGTGGTGGGTCACATCACAGAGGTGGAGAGGTGTGTATCCATGGTTAAGGACAATGCCATGGCTCTCAAGACAAAGGTTGCCCAGTTGTTGTCCCAGACATGCAAACTCCTCCACCAGCTGAGGATGCCAAGAATCGATCAAGATGCAACAATTTGTTATTTGTGGAGTTTCCAGAGGAGGTGGAAAGTTCATGCCGCTCTGAGTTCTTAGATCAATGACTCAAATCTTGGATGCCCGCAAACAAACTGGTTCGCGATTGAATAGGCACACCAGACATTGACTCCTAAGTCTCCCTCTGGCAACCAAAGGAGCCCATTTATAGCAAGATTTCTCAACTTCAAGAACCGGGTCAATATCCTCAAAGAAGCGAATCCGAAGTCTGACCTCCTTCATGAAAACTCCAGAATACTCAGTTTCCCTGATTACACATGGGAAGTTCAATCCAGAAGTCGCTTCTACAAAGCAGTCAAGCAGAAGCTTGGAGCATTGCAGATGTCCTATATGTTCTTGTTCCTGGCACATCTCAAGGTTATTATGGATGAAAAATCCTTCTTCTTTGACACCCCTGAGTCGGCCTGGGAATTCCTCATTGAGGAGGGGCAACTCCGCCTTGCAGTGTTTCCTTTCTCTCCTGCGATGGTCAGCGCTCAACACAAAGATCTCTCGTGGACAGACACGATAATAGGGGCCATACCCATTCTTGCCAGAGGAAGCATTGCAGTACATCCCTCTCACCAGGCCTTGCGTCACCCATATCACTGACATCTCAGAGGTCTCACCCTCCCTTGTGTGAGGCAGGCGATCCACGTCCATCAGTGTACACAGAGGAGTGGCTGAGCCAGGCCCCTTTCCCTTCTAATCATACCACCCACTCTGAATACCTATCACTGTCAAACTCCACATCCTTGTCAGCCTGATACATGGCCAACTGACCATCTGCATTCCCGCAGGCACTTCATTGCATGAATTCGGCTTCCTGGAACTTTCTACCACTCTACTCCCATCTCAGACAAGTTGCTTTTGGTTTGAGGTTTACGTTATGGAGTGACAGATGCTTTGTGGAGAGAAGTATGGGATAGGGCGGAGTTAGGACGATTGGGGTGTTTGATTGGGACATGTTTGAGCATCTTTTTTGTTCATTGTTTTCTATGTTTTAACATTTCTTCCATAGGTGGTCACATTGGTCCATTGCCGCTACTCCAGATGGACGTCCTGTGTGGACATACACTCTATACAGAGGCCCACACTCCATTACATGCATGTACCTTAGTCGTTTCTAATGCAACTGCCCACTGACTTCCCGTGCCCCACCAGACTCACCTACACTGTTATGTGCTTTCTAGATGAGGTTAAAAGCTCCTCTGTATTTAGTAGTGTCCGCCGCTCCTCTCCCTCTAGTCTGATAATGCAAGAAACCCACTTACTGGGTTCCCGATACCCCATGCTTGCCCGCCACTGTTTCAACAGAGTATATCACACCGGGTTTACTAGAGGCTCTCAAGGAGTGGCGATCTTGCTGCACTGCATCCTTTCATTGACTGTAACCACAATAAAGTTGGACTCCCGGGGTCGTTATATTGCTGTGATTGGTGTGCTGGGTGGCCAACCACTGAACCTCCTGTGTGTGTATGCCCCCCGGGTTGCACAGTACTCATTCTTGTTTGTTCTCCTGGACGTACTAACACAACTTCCATCAGGTTTTACTCTTAAAGGGGGCGACTTTTATGCAGTCCTAGATCCTTCGGTCGATTCCACAGGTCCCTCCTCCACCATTAACTGGGTCAATAAACTGGATCTCTGACATGTTTGGCGGGTATGGCACCCTAGGGTAAGCCAATTCACACATACTTCTGCAGCCCACCGTACACATGCGCAGATAGATATGCTCCTCATGCCAGCCCGAGATGTGCTCTCTGTGATCTATACTCAAATCTTTCCCTGTCGGATTTCCTACCATGCCCCCCTCCTGATGAGTATAGGTGACCCCTGCGACACTCTGCACCCAATGTCGTAGCTGAATACATGCATTTCAGAATGAATTGTTCACCCAGGCTTTGGGAGAGGAACTTATACACTACTTTCAGACTAATGCAGGGTTGGTGAAGTCACCCAGTTCTCTTTGGGTGGCCTGCAAAGTCACTCTTAGGAGGCATGCCCTACACCTCCTTAGGATAGCAGAACGCACCAGACACCAACACCTCACAAGTCTTGAGGCCCAAACTCTACACCCGAGGCGCTGCTCTCCCCCACCACTCACAACAGCATCACCAGGCAGCTATTGTTGCTTCGGGAGGAGATTCATCACCTTTCCCTTAAAATTGAAAAACTCATGTGGTGAGCTTCCATGGCACGGGTTTATGGATGGGGAGGAGAAGAATTGGAAACTTTTGTACTGACTGGCTTGGCCTCGACATCCCCAAATGGATGACATCAAGCCACCTCAAATTGAACACAGAAAAAACAGAGATCATCATCTTTGGCCCCAACAAGATAGCATGGAACGACTCCTGGTGGCCCACCACCTTCGGACCACCCCCAGCACCCACCACCCATGCATGCAACCTTGGCACCATACTGGACTCGTCTCTCTCCATGACCCAGCAAATCAATGCCATATCATCCTCCTGCTTTAACACCCTTCGCATGCTATGCAAGACTTTCAAATGGATCCCTTTAGAAACAAGAAAAACAGTCACCCATGCCCTCTTAAGCAGCAGACTGGACTATGGCAATGCGCTCTACGATGGGACCACAGCCAAGCTTCAAAGAAAACTCCAGCGAATCCAGAACGCCGCTGCATGTCTCATCCTCAACCTCACTCGCCACAAACACATATCCACCCACCTCAGATCCCTACACTGACTGCCCATCAACAAAAGGATAATTTTCAAAATCCTTGTCCACGCTCACAAAGCCCTCCACGACACTGGACCGGCCTACCTCAACGAACGAGTCGACTTCCACATACCAACTCGCCAGCTCCGTTCCGCGACCTCACCTTCGCTACAGTCCCCCGCATCCAACACACCACCTCCGGTGGCAGATCCTTCTCCCACCTCGCCGCCAAGACCTGGAACTCCCTCCCCACCAACCTACTCAAGACCCGGGACCTCCTAACCTTCAGAAAGCACCTAAAAACATGGCTTTTTGGGCAGTAACCGCCCCCCCCTCCCAGTGCCTTGAGACCCTACCGGGTGAGTAGTGCGCTTAAGAAATCATTTGATCGATTGATTGATTGATCAGCGGTTAATGGAACGGTTTCGGATGTCTTTCCTATAAGACGTGGGATTCATCAGGGCTGCACCCTGTCCCCACTTTTTTTTGTGCTAGCTATCAAGCCCCTGGTGAGGATCTTAAGAGCTGACCCCCTAATGCAGAGATAGCCCATGGCCCACCGGACATCAGTATCCTATTGCATAATAGCAGACGATGTCCTCTTGTACTTGGCCAACCCGTCTAGTAGTTGTTGTTTGTAGCTCTCAGGTCTCTTTGCAGAGGCCTCCAGTCTGGCAGTTAATCCAGCCAAGTCCATATTAGTTTTGCTGCACCCTGCACGGGGTTGCTTTGACTGGCAGCATAATATTCCGATCTGTCGCCTCAGCTTCTGCTACTTGGACATAAGCGTTGCCCTGGAGCCTGATCTGACATGGTCCCTTAATGTTATACCCCTTACCCGTAAAACTAAACAAGACCTTCACAGATGGCAAGCGCTTCCTCTAAATATTATGAGCAGGATAGCATTGTATAAAATAATGATCTGCCCCGGTTTCCTTACCTCCTCCAAAATTTTCCCCAGGTGATCTCTAGGCACTGGTTTAACGAAATAGAATCAGTTGTGAAATTATTACTGTGGTACAAGTCGCACCAACGCTTAGCATTTTCTATCTGCCACTGGGGCTCCTATGAAGAGAATGGGGGATGTCTAACTTATATCTCTTTATCTAGCCTCACAATTGTTGGAGGTCAACGATTGGCTGGGAGTGGGTGGTCACACCCGGCATATCGGCTACAGGTCCTTGATTCAGGGTTTCCTGGTATTTTATCGCTGCTCTATGGTGCCCATATTCCCCAAAATATCCCTGAGGTGACCCGGAACGTGTTCTTTGGGTAGAGTGTGGCACAACACTCCTCGGGCTGGTGGTCATAATATACCCAACAGACTCTCTAATGGCAGGGTGCTTTGCTTGGAGAGGTATCTGCTCTTGAGGGATTTAGCAGATGGGATGCCATCGGCATGACACTTCTGGGAAATGTCTGGAGTGGCTCATATATACCATTGTTTCAAGACCTCAGACAGATGTACTCCCTTTCCACACTCAATTTAAAAAATGTCTGCAACTGCGATGCGTGGCAGGTGCATATTCCGCCAGATACAGTGCTTGCCCAATTTAGCCCAGTGGAAGCCAAGGTCATGATGGGCACCCTGGGCAAGGGTGGTGAGTCTCAACTCTGTTGCACCCTGAGTATTAATGCCATGGACGGGCCTTAGATCTCGTTTGGAGGGCTGGCTGGGACAGTTGAGCGATGAGTACTGTGCCCTGTTGGCCCACAGAGTTCTGACTATATCATCGCGACTCAGACTTTTCCAGACCTACTACTTACACTGTGCATACCTCACTCCAGATAGGATGTATAAAGCGGTACACAAGCCAGCTCTCTATGTCCTTGCTGCTCGCAGGCCTGTGATGATTTTTTCCTCATGGTGTTGTACTGTCCTAGTATAACAAGCTATTGGGAGGCGATTGGCACTGAACTTTCCACTACCCTGGGCTTCGACATAGACATGGCTCCACTGCTAATCCTGCTAGGTGTCCTAGAGGGTGCGGGGGTAGCCGGACAGATAGAGCCTTTCTTGAGATGCCTCTGCTGGTAGCTAAATGAGACACTGTGGCCCAATGGACACTTTCGAAGCCTCCCTTGTTGGCCCAGCAGAGGTGTGGTGTCTACTGTTGCACCCAAAAGGAAAAAACAGTGTATGAGGCCCAGGCTGTCTAGCCAATCATGGCAAAATATGGGGAAAATGGAATGGAAACATGGAGATGGACATGTTATGAGCAGACTGATATGGAGACTCAGAGTTTTGCTGTTAGATCCGTTGATAATTACACTGCATGGTCATTTGTTGGCCCAAATGTGCTTTGTTGACAGATCTCAATGTGAATTGTTACACCTTTCATAAAACAATAAAAATGGTTTATTAAAAAGAAATAAGCAGGAAGGACTCATTGGAAATAAGGAACAAGTGGCAGTCGCATTTATACCTGAAATGATGACAGGAATGTAGGCTGAAACACGACTGACAAGGAGCATCTGCAAGGCGATTGTTTTTGAAGGGCATTATCCATGACTTGTTCTACTTCAGATACACCTCTTGCAACTTATTGAGTGCAACAAGCCACACATTATAATATTACCTTGCAATATTCATGTTTAGGTAAGCCTTGTGCAGTGATGTTCACAAACATTTGCACAAATGTTAGAACATCATGTTTTAACTTATGCAATTCAGGAGCACCCAACCATTTGCAGCCTCAAATGTTCCTATCCATTTTAGGGAGAACCAGTACAGCAGACAATAGTGCTCAACCTAATGGCTTCTTTGCTGTGCTTTGGTAGTAATTGGTCCATGCACTGAAGATGGCACCACTGTGATGTTGGTACAATACAACATCACAAAATCCTCTCAGGAATAACCAACCCGGGCGAAAACAGAACGATTCATTGCAAAAGCACCAACTACATTTGTTTCTGGGAAGGGAAATATATAGTTCCAACATGAACATCAAACAAGATGCCAAAGGAAACACAGGAACATCTCACTGACATTGTCAAAAGGATAATAGAATGTCAGTTTCACACTGCTACTCTTGCTGAATATTGAGTGGCATACATCCATGATGATTTGGAAGTCATCCAAAAGACCATGCAGAGTTTATATTTATTAGTAGAGCAAGGAAAGTTCCACAGCACCTGTACAATAAATTTGGAGGCTTCCTTGATGGATTACAAAGAAGTTTTAGTGTAGAATGCAGAACAGAATGGCACTGAGAGGTCCATTATTGGAATGTTTTAATGGGCTGGGAAATGCTCTAGGCGTTTTCAGTATGAAATGAAGACTGTGGTAGGCAAAATTTTGACAGACAAGGAGGAATAACTTGGGACATTAACCAGGAACATCAACAGTGTTTCCTGTGGCATTGATGTGTTGCATGATTTCAGCATCAATGTACAAACAACTAGATTAAATAGGCTTTGCTATGCCATGAAGCGCCTTACTGAGGAACTGAACATTTTGTATTAGGTCTAAGGAAATGATTAACACAGTAACCATCCTAAACAACACTAAACATGAGTGCAGGAGAGTAACAAATAGGAATCAATACTGAGCAGTAATGTGCATAATAAATGGAGATACAAGCTACCACAGTTGATGAGTTAGGAATTTCAGTTAGATTTTGGCATTTAACGTCTAAATTCCCTCTCTTTTTAATTAATATTTTATATAGAATAAATTGATTAATGGTGCCCTAGCTGAGGCGTGTTGGGATAGGCCTCTACCATATTGACAGATATTCATCTACATATGTGTGGGACTCATCCTAATTTTTTAGTGCCCATTTCAAACCTAATTTATAAGGCACAATTTCATGTTCAACTCATATGGCTTGAGTTGTTAGCTTGTTGTATAAGTTAAAACGCTTACAATTTATGTGTACATTAAAAATAAAAAATGTTCTTCTTGACCTTCTAACTTGTGAGTTTGTCAACATTATATATGTGCATGTTATTGTCCTGATGTTAAAGGTGACCTTGTGGATGCTCCCTAATAGAAATGGGGTCTCTTGTTGGCAGAGGTTTGCATCCTGTCCAAGTAGGGATTCTCACTCTAGTAAGTGTGAGGGAGCCACACAGCTAAGATAACCCTTTCTCACCCACTTGGCAGCTTTGCACGAGCAGCCAGGCTTATCACAGAGGCAATGTGTAAAGTATATGTACACACATACACAGTACCACAGTGAAAACTCCACAAACATACGCCACACAGTTTAGAAAAATAGCCAATATTTATCTCAATAAAACAAGACCTAAACAACAAACATCCAACATACACAAGCAAAGATATCTCTGTTTAAAAAGTTGTAAAGAGTCTTAATCCAGAGGAATCAATGGTTGTCTCTTTTTAACACACAGTACCTGGGATGTGTTTAAAACAAAGACGATGCACGCCGCAGAGGAGGTGAGGCACTGGAAAGCAAAGCGATGCGTTGGTTCCGTACTGCACAGGGGATGTGATGCGTCAGTTCCTTACTGACAGGGAGTGGTGCATTGATTCTCTCCTAGCAGGAGAGGTGATGCGTTGGTTCCTTACTGGAAGGGGAGGTGATGCATTGGTTCTCTTCCCACAGGAGATGGGATGAGTTTCCAGTCACACATCCTCGGTTCCTTGCTGTGGTGCGAGGGTAGGTGTTGCGTCGATCCTTCCACCGCAAGGCAGACGCTGCGTTGATTTCTCCGCTGCAAGGCAGGCACTGCGTCGATTCATCTGCCACAAGCCAGGCGATCCATTGATTTTCAGCTGCGGTTATCTGATGCCTGGATTTTCTTCCTCTCTACACCAATTTCCACTTCCAAGGGCCCAGGGACTGGATTGTGCACCACTTGGCAAGTCAGGACTCTCAGTAGAAGAGTCCAGGCAATGGAAGGTGAAGTCTTTGATGTCCCTGAGAGTTCTTAACAGTAGGCAATCTCAGTTCAAGCCATTGTAGAACCTTGGAAAGCAGGATGTAGAAAGCAAAGTCCAGTCCTTTCACTCTCAGGACAGAAGCAGCAAGCAGCAGACCAGCACAACAAAGCAACAAGCAGAGAGGCAGTTCCTCCTACAGCATCCAGCTCTTCATCCTGACAGAAAATCCTCAGTCCAGAAGTGTTTTGAAGCTGTGGTCTCAGATGCCCAATACTTATACTCATTTCTGCCTCGAAGAAGACAAACTTTAAAGGAAAGCTTTTGTAGTGCACAAAACCCTGCCTTTCCTGCCCTGGACCCAGACACACCCCAGGGGTTGGAGACTGCTTTGTTTAAGGGCAGGCACAGCCCTATTCTGGTACAAGTGTCAGCTCCTCCCTCCAGACTATAGCCCAGGAAGACCGATCAGGATATGCGGGGCACACCTCAGCTCCCTTAGAGTGACTGTCTAGAGTAAATTCAACCAGTTAATGCTCATTCGCATCTCCAGGTCCCAGAAGATACCTTTCACTAGCAATATCCAACAGAGTTCCATAATGCTCCCTGTCCCATCTTCAACATTATAATGGAGCCCCTTGGGGCTCTAATCACAGATAACAGCATCAGAAGTTACATAAATCTGGCAAATGCACAACTCTAGTTTAAAGTCTCCTCTGCATACAGGCATTCAATGCCTCAAAAGCTACCTGCACATTATTACTTCCTGGATGTCTAGCACCTAGCAGAAACTCAACACCATCAATGCAGAATTCCTGTAATTTGCCAAGAAAAACAAATGAGAAATGGTACAAACATGGCTCAATGACATGAACCTTGATGGATCTTTACAAATCACTTGGATGCACCCTGGAAAGAAAGCTCCCCCTCAAAGAACAAATTCCAAAGAAAATAAAGACACCATGGTACCAACTCTCTGTTAGAAATGGGGTCTTTGGTTGACAGTCAGGTTACCCCTTGCTCAAGTAAGGACCCTGCTAGTCAGGGTAAAAGAGAATCACCCTCAGCTAATCCCTGCTTACCCCCTTGGTAGCTTGGCAGAGCAGCAGGCTTCACTTCAGAATGCTAGGTGTAAAGTATTTGGACCAACACACACAGTAACTTAATGGAAACACTACAAAATGACACAACACCAGTTTACAAAAATAGGAACTATTTATCTAAACACAACAAGACCAAAACAACAAAAATCCGACATACACAAGTCAAGTTGTGAATTTTTAAAGATTAAACTCAAAAATAGCGCTTAGAAAACAAAATGCTTCGATGAGGTGTTAATACGGCGTCATGACAGAGTCGTTTCCAACAATCTGACGCCAGCGGCGCCCGACACGGAGTCGCATAGACCCCCAAGTACAGTACCTTTGGTGAAGAGTGAAAACAAGCCGATTCGCAAAGTCGGGGATTGCCGCACCTGTGCGAAACGTTGAATCCACGCACTTCGAGCAGCGTCGGTCACGACGTGGTGCAGCAACTTCCATGGAGTCGCGGACTTCAGCGGGGCTGCAGCGGCGTCGGGCCTGCGAAGGTCGTTGTGTTCCAGCGAAGATCACGTAGTTGGTTGCAGGCGGCGTCACCCGATTCAGCAGCGGCATCGGTCCGAAGTCATCCGAAGTTGATTTCCTTGGATTTCCACCAGTTTTCCTTTCAAGGGCCCAGGGACTGGATAGGGCACCACGTGTCAGAGCAAAAGTCTCTCAAGAGACTCCAGGTGCTGGCAGAGAGAAGTCTTTGCTGTCCCTGAGACTTCAAACAACAGGAGGCAAGCTCTAAATCAAGCCCTTGGAGATTTCTTCACAAGATGCAAGGCACACAAAGTCCAGTCTTTGTCCTCTTACTCTGGCAGAAGCAGCAACTGCAGGATAGCTCCACAAAGCACAGTCACAGGCAGGCCAGCACTTCTCCTCAGCTCTTCAGCTCTTCTCCAGGCAGAGGTTCCTCTTGATGTCCAGAAGGGATCTAAAGTCTGTGGTTTTGGGTGCCCTTCTTTTAGCCAATTTCTCCTTTGAAGTAGGCCTACTTCAAAGTAAAGTCTTGTTTGAATGTGAAATCCTGCCTTTCCCAGGCCAGGCCCCAGACACTCACCATGGGGTCGGAGAGGGCATTGTGTGAGGACAGACACAGCCCTTTCAGGTGTAAGTAACCACTCCTCCCCTCCCTCCTAGCACAGATGGCTCATCAGGAAATGCAGACTACACCCCAGCTCCCTTTGTGTCACTGTCTAGTGTGACGTGCAACCAGCCCAACTGTCAAACTGACCCAGATAGGGAATCCACAAACAGGCAGAGTCACAGAAATGGTATAAGCAAGTAAATGCTCACTTTTCAAAAGTGGAATTTTCAAACACACAATCGTAAAATCAACTTTACTAAAAGATGTATTTTTAAATTGTGAGCTCAGAGACCCCAAACTCCACATGTCCATCCGCTCCCAAAGGGATTCTACACTTTAATCAGATTTAAAGGAAGCCCCCATGTTAACCTATGAGAGGGACAGGCCTTGCAACAATGAAAAACGAATTTGGCAATATTTCACTGTCAGGACATATAAAACACAATACTGTATGTCCCACCTTAAACATACACTGCACCCTGCCCTTGGGGCTACCTAGGGCCTACCTTAGGGGTGCCCTACATGTAAGAAAAGGGAAGGTTTAGGCCTGGCAAGTGGGTACACTTGCCAAGTCGAATTTACAGTTAAAAGTGCACACACAGACATTGCAATGGCAGGTCTGAGACATGATTAAAGAGGTACTTATGTGGGTGTCACAACCAGTGCTGCAGGCCCACTAGTAGCTTTTGATTTACAGGCCCCGGCACCTCTAGCGCACTTTACTAGGGACTTACTAGTAAATCAAATATGCCAATCGTGGATAAACCAATTACATACAATTTTACACAGAGAGCATAAGCACTTTAGCACTGGTTAATAGTGGTAAAGGGCTCAAAGTTCAAAAGCCAACAGTAACAGGTAAAAAAAAAGAAGGCAGGAGGCAAAAAGATTGGGGATGACCCTGCATAAGCAAAAAAAGTCCAACACTCTCTCTATCCAAAAAGGAAAAACAGTCCTTCTATTAAGCAACATCAGAAGTTTTGTTCAAGTCTTGTGCTCTTGCAACTAGAAGGTGGAAACTCCCTGATCCATGGCCTCCTAGATTCAATAATAACCCTCTTAAGAACACCCTACACATCACAGAATGGCTTATTCAGGGCCTGAATAAGTATGATCATATAATCTGAACAGAACTCCACTGGTTCCACTTACCAGCTTTCAACATCTTGAAAACAGCTGCCTCATTTACAAATCCATCATGATCTGCAGTGCCACCAATATGTCTGAAAACTTCATAATCTCTGTCCTCTCTCAGCAAATTTGCTGCCAGTACTCCATCAGACATGAGATGTAGAAAAAAAAACAAAATAAAAGCTCTCATCCATCTTTGCACCCAGGATCTGGGACAACATCCTGTTATCCACCAGGACTGCCACAACTCTGCTCTAATTCCAGAATGAGTTGAAGACACGCTTATCTAAGGAACACTGCATTGCGATATAGTGACAGGTAAAATATCATCTAACTCCTTTTGGACTCTATCTTTGCCTTTGACTCTACTCACCACTCTGCTGTCTGTTGGCTATGTTCACTCAATACAAATCCCACATACATAAACAAATACATATATACATGTATAGGTACATTCATTTTAAGAAATCGCTCACAAAACATGAGCTTCTATCATCAAATAATCATCATATGAAATAGAATGAAAAGAAGAGAACACAATGACCCCTCTCTCTTTTATTTGCAAAAAATATGAGTAAAAAAGATCCAATTTATTCAAAAAGGAAATAAAGTTCCTTATTAACTTTGAGGATCTCTTTCTACAAAGCAAGTTCATTCAACAATCTTTGGCACCCTTAATTTGTTATGAATTCATATATATCAAAGATACATAATATCCAAAATTCCTTGGAGTCAACATAATAATTCATAATTTGTTATTGCTTTCTAATTTCTTCTACTCAGCACAGATCTAAGGACTTCATTTTAATAACTTGATCTTAATACATCTCTGAGCCATTTTTAGGTCTTGGCTAGATAGTGCATGCACTGTCTTGAAGAGACGTGTTGTGTTGTCTCTGTGAGCTTACGGGCCGTCCATCTCTTACCATTGGTAAACTTCATGTCACTCTAATTTTATGACAAGACCGGAGACTCCTATTATGCGTTTCTTTTCTTACTTTAATAAATAGCAGCAGTCAAGAAATATACTACAATTCCCAGAAGGCAAAGGAACAACAGCCAATGGGAATAAAACCGTAGTCAGGACAGTGTACACCAATCACATGTATACAAGGGCATTATGACATCACTTGACTGCGAACAGCCCTATTTTCTTGCTGCTCGCAGTCAAGTTAAGTACCCTTTTATCTTGTCTCCGTTACAAAAAATTTCATAGTTGTTAGTTTATTTAATGGTATTTCAATTTATATAATATATTGCATTCGTGCCGCATAAACGCGCTCCTTCTGTGTATTTCCTCCCGTTTAGTCGGCAGGTTGCCGCATTTCTCTAGCGGTCCTCGCACTCTCCCTAACTGCCAGTGAATTCCTGCTGAGCGCGTCAGCACGCGCTCTGTTTACACAGCCGGGTTTCCTCAACTGCAGTTGCTTTCGACGCGTTTGAGGAAACCCGGCGTGTCTGCTCCGTCAGCTTCCCCGTTCTCTTTGACAACTTTAGAAGCATTTCTAGCGCTCGTCGGCTTGAGCGCTCGTTTTTTACAATATTTGGAATTGCATTTATTTTTCCTAAAAACGGTCACACATATCTTCCTGCGCTTACCTCTGCCTTCATACAGGAGCTCCAGTCCTTCCTCCTCCTGTGTTCCCTCTCGTCTGGCAGGCTTAGCGACGCCCAAAGGCGGAGCTTTACAATTTCTTCCTGGTTTGTTAACCCCTCACTCTCCAGTTCTCCTTTTATCCCTATTATGGATTCAGACAATTCTCCTTCACATGATGTTGAGGATATCAGACACGAATTGTCTGCTTTTATAAAATCATCTATCCAACAGGCAGTATCATCCTCTATGCACAAAATTTCTAAGAACTTTCCTTTTCTGACATGATATCTAGGTCTATGTCGGCCCAGGCTGCGGGGGAATGCAGTCAGCGCCTTTCTCCCATTAAAAATCCCAAAAAATCAAAAAAATTGGCGCAAAAGAACGGTGAGTCATCCTCACATGTGGCAGAGGACGCGGTTCCTCAAAAGGCTCCCTCCAAGGAGTATAAACATTTGGACATTGGGAAACCAACTTTAAAACCAAATTTAAAACACAAATCTAAGCAAAAGAATGTTATTGCTCCTTTGATAATCTCGTCTATCCCCGACACGGATGACGACCTTCCTGACCTGGACTCTGACTCCAATGTGTCTTCCATTGGGGATGATGGTTCTCTTTCTCCTCCTCCCCCCAAGAAATCTAAACCATCTTCCCTTCAAACTTCCAATATTCTAGACCCTGAAGGTTTCCCGATGTTTGACCCTTCCAATATACTTCACCCCAACTCTACTGAGTGGGTTCCTGCAGATCATGTCGCCCAATATGTCTCTGCTAAAATTAATTGTCCTCTAGATAAACAAACTAGGGTAAACTTAAAATCTGAGTGTCCTCGCTCCTCCCTTTCCTGCAGTCTCTCAGTCACTCCCTCTATTGACCAGCCCCTCTTGACCTTTTTCACAAAATTAGGCAAGGATCCATGCAAAGGAGTGGACAAGGCATGGGCTTCTTGCCAGGACAAGCTGCTTGACATTATGGGTCCCCTAACTCGCATATTTGACATTGCTGAAGCAGCTAGAATCAACGGCTCCTTCATCGATCCTGAGGAGCTTACCCTTTGGGTCCAACGTACCTTTTGCCTTCTAGGCAATGCAAATTCCACTCTTACACATGAGAGACGTAAGGGTCTACTCCTAAAACTCGATCCTAAACTGGTCAACCTGGCGACTGTCCAACCTAATGCTCGCACAGACGGTGCTCTATTTGGGGAGTCTTTTATCAAAGACTTGAGTAAGTACGTAGCAACCTTCACATCGCTGGATAAAGCCCAGCAATCTCTAAAAAAGATGTTTGCCCAGCTGGGTTTTGCAAGGGCTGGCAGAGGAAGGAACCGATTTGCCGGCCGTCCGTACTACTATCAAGGTTCCAGAGGATACCACAACGCGCCCTACCAAGAGTATAGGCCGCAGTTTTATCCTCAGAGATCAAGAGGTTTCCGCTCCAGACGCTTCAGGAACTCGAGATCCTCTTCTCAACCAAGTAAGTCTTATATCTCCTTCTATACCTGTAGGAGGACGTCTCCATTTTTTCCTACCAAAATGGTTGGAAATCACGGCAGATCCTTGGATTCTTCACACTGTTCAAGGTTATTCCATAGAACTTTATGCAACCCTTATTCAGACTCAGTTACCCCCCCTCCCTCGTTTTTCCGCAAAGATGGCTTCCCTCATTACCTCAGAAGTGCAATCACTATTGCTAAAACAAGCCATCGCCCTTACCCTTCCCGACCCAACAGGTTTTACAAGTTCAATTTTCCTAATTCTAAAGAAAAACAAAAAAATGCAGCCTGTGATCAACCTGAAGGGTTTCAACCAGTTTGTAGTCTATCACCATTTCAAGATGGAAACCATCCTCCATCTCAGAGATACTCTTCTTCAACAGGATTGGATGGTGCGATTGGATCTCCAAGATACGTATCTAGTAGTTCCAATCAACCCTCATTTCAGGAAGTTTCTCCAATTTCAATGGTCAGACCAGTATTTTCATTTTACCTCTCTACCCTTCGGTCTCTCTTCCGCCCCATGATGTTTCACCAAACTCATGAAACCGGTGATAGCCTTTCTCAGAGCTCAAGGTGTCTGACTCATCATCTACCTCGACGACATCCTAATAATGAGCCAGTCTCCTCAATCCCTGTTGTCTCATCTATCCCTCAAGTGCTCACTCCTTTCAGACTTAGGTTTTATCATAAACAGAGAAAAATCTATTCTAACCCCTTCTCAAATTATAGAATTCTTAGGTTTCCAAATAAACTCAATCTCTGCCACACTTTTGCTACCCTCTGCAAAGATCAAGACAATAAAGTCGGAAATACTTCAAGTCCTGCGCAGCTCTCAGATTTCTCTCAGAACGCTAGCGCGAATTGTGGGTCTCCTCTCCTCCTCAATTCAAGCCATTTTTCCAGGCCCTCTCCACTACAGAGCCCTTCAAAGGTTAAAAATCTGTCACTTAAGGAAAGGCCTCTCATACGCAGATATCATTCCATTAGACGTCGACTCGCGCACAGAACTTCAGTGGTGGATAGACCATTTAGAGGCCTGGAACGGAAGGACTATCTTTGCATCAGCCCCAGACCTAGTATTAGATTCAGATGCAAGCCGTTCCGGCTGGGGGGCCCGATGTGGATCAATCTCGACTGGAGGCACATGGTCGTCAGAGGAGTCCAAAATGCATATCAACTGTTTAGAGATGCTTGCCGGCTCCTTTGCAATCAGAAGCCTCGCAAAAAACAGAGTTCGTTGTGCCATTCTCCTCAGAACGGACAACATCTCTGCTGTTCGATATATAAATCATCTTGGGGCAGAAGATCCAAACCTCGGGCGAACTTGCCAAGGGGTTTTGGGAATTTTGCCTTTCAAACCACATTTCGGTTCATGCAGAGTACCTTCCAGGCTCTCAAAATTCGGTGGCAGATTGGCATTCTCGTCATCTTCGAGACTCAAGCGATTGGAGACTACACACTTCAATGTTCCACATCATTCAAAACAATTGGGGTCCTCTACAAATCGATCTTTTTGCATCTCGCCTCAATTCCCAGCTTCCCCAATTCTACAGTTGACGTCCAGATCCATTGGCCTTGGCATCAGATGCCTTTTTACAGGACTGGTCCCTCTCCCTCAATTACACCTTTCCCCCTTTCATTATGATCAGCAGGGTCCTAGCCCATGTCAGGCGTCAACAAGCCTCTTTAATTCTCATAGCTCCCTTTTGGCAATCACAAACCTGGTTCCCAGCTCTTCTGGAACTGTCAATAGATTTCCCGATTTTGATTCCTTCCTTCCCGGATCTACTTCTAGACCCTCTAGGCCGATCTCATCCTCTCATACTGGACAATTTATTAACCCTGTCGGCATGGAAAATCTCGGGCAATCTCAATCTTTCCCGAGCATTTCGACAGAGGCTTCCCAATGCATTTCACGGTCCTGGGCCCCAGGCACAAAAAAGGCTTCGACGTCAGCCTGGTCTATTTGGCACAGCTGGTGTCTGGGAAATAACATTGATTCCTTTTCAGCAGATTTGATTTATATCATCAATTTCCTAGCGGCTGAGGCCAGTAAAGGCAAAGTTTTCCGTACAATCAACCTATATCAATCAGCCATATCTGCCAATCATGTTCTAGTCAATGGAAAACCGGTGGGAGAACATCCCCTGATTTGCCGCTTATTAAAGGGAGTACATTTTTCCAATCCTCCTTTACCTAAATACAGTCATTTATGGGATGTTAACATTGTTTTGAAATTTATTCTGTCATGGCCTGATAATCTCATGCTTTCGTTAAAAATGTTATCTGCAAAGTTGACCATGTTATTGTGCCTTGTTTCTATAAAACGTCTCTCAGATGTTAAAGCGTTGGATATTTCTAATCGACAATTTACATCTATGGGGGTGTTGTTTAATGTGTTTCGCCGAACCAAGACCAATTTATCCTCAGTTTTTTATCCATATTTTCCTGATCATCCTAAACTATGCGTTGGACAATGTTTAAAAGTGTACGAATTAAAGACTGCAGATTTAAGATCTTCTTCTCATTCCCAATTATTAATCTCATTTAGGAAACCCCACTCTCCTGTTTCAGCTGCTACTCTAGCTAGATGGGTTAAATGGTTAATGTCGCTGGCAGGCATAGATACTTCTAGGTTCGGAGCTCATTCTTCCAGAGGGGCTATGGCTTCTAAAGCGTTCTGGGCGGGCTCCTGTTTAGAAGATATTCTTAAATCTGCAGACTGGTCTAATGACAATGTATTTAAAGTTTTTTACTGCAAACCTATCAATAATGTGTCTCTAGATGTAATTAATATGCTTTAAACTCGCATAATAGGAGCCTCCGGTCTTGTCATAAAATGTAGATTTTCCTAGTCCCATGACGGAGAGTCTTAATTTTATTAAAAACACAGAGGGGAGTATTATCCCTCCACTTCTAGTAACTTTGTTTTTTATCTTTCCCTCCCTTCTTTCAGCACCGCTGGCCATCACTCAACCTTCCACTTAAGTCTCTGCCTTCAGCTTGGTTGTCTACTCTTCAAGCTGGTCTTTCCACTGGAACTACTTGCCGGAATCCATCCTGGTTACCTTGGATTTTGAATTTTTGTTCTGCTGTTCTGTCTTTCATTATGGCAATTCTCATTTTGTTTTCTATTGTTCCATTGTTTAATTTGCATTGACTCTCTCGCAAGAAAAGAGGGCTGTTCGCAGTCAAGTGATGTCATAATGCCCTTTTATACATGTGATTGGTGTACACTGTCCTGACTACGGTTTTATTCCCATTGGCTGTTGTTCCTTTGCCTTCTAGGAATTGTAGTATATTTCTTGACTGCTGCTATTTATTAAAGTAAGAAAAGAAAAGCATAATACTCGCCTCCGTGTCTTTAATAAAATTAAGACTTTCCGTCATGGGACTAGGAAAATCTACTTTTTTTTATGCAATTCATCATAGCATGCAGGCATAATGCCCTCTTCTTGTGTTTGGCCCTCCCATGGCCCATGGCCCATGGACCAAGACCATGTCTCCTTACACTGCTCCCGGTTTGCAGAGCTATTTTTTTCTTTGTTTTCAGGCATTTCATCAGAGAATTTGTGTTTTCGAGCCATTTCCCTGGTACAAATACACACATACTAATAAAATACATCTGCATGTACATAAACCAATGCATTTCCTAAAAAGTTGCTAAAACACGAACAGCATGTGTTTATTATTTTTGCACGATCCGATGGTATTGGAGCACCGTCCTCCATCTTGCTATAGTACACACACAAGCCGATGGTATTGGAGTGCTTTAAGTGCTCACCAGTTACATTACACAATAACACATTAATTTTAGTCGCTGATCCTGCTTCAAATAAGGGATTATTTTCTCGTTCATTGTTGGTCCCACCTGCCCTCACCCATCTTTGCTTGCTTATCCCCCCATCCCCTCCTGCTACCCTGCTTGACCCGTCCCCCACCACTCCCTCATTGGGCTACTTCTATTTTTTTTTTAAACCATTGATGGCGTTGGGGCATTCACTCCGTCCTCTGTCTTGCCATAAGGTGAACATGAGCCTATGAGATTGGAGCACGTGTTCCGTCCTCCATCTTGCCAAACTGCTAACACCAGCCAATCGGATTTGAGCGCTCGTTCCGTTCTCGAGCTTGCCATGGTCTCCCTTGTACACATACACACTACCTCTAAAATTCATGCACATGTGCATGAACAAATCAATTTCTTATAAACAACGCTTCTTTTTTTTTTTTTGCATGATCTAATGGTATTGGAGCGCCCACTCTGTCCTCCGCCTTCTCATAGTGTCAGCATGATCCAATGGTATTGGAGGCTTGTTCCGTCCTTCGTCTTGCCATAGTCTCCCTTGTACACATACACTCATACCACTAAAATGTATGTGTGTGTACATAAACAAAAGCATTTCTTAAAAGTTGTAAAAACGCGAGCAGCAGGTTTTTTTGTGTTTTTTTTCGTGATCTGATGGTATGGGAGTGGTCACTCTGACCTCTATCTTGCATTCTCTCCCTTGTGCACATACACACAGACCACTACAATCCATGCGTGTGTTCATAAAAGAATGCATTTCTTAAAACATAAATAGCACTTGTTTATTATTATTGAAGTGCTCGCTCCCTCCTCGTTCTTCCCATAGTGCGAACATGAGCCAATGGTATTGGAGCACTTTAAGTGCTCACCAGTTACATTCCACAATGACACATTCGTTTTTGTCACTGATCCTGCTTCAATTAAGGTATTTACCCGATCACCCTTGAAAAAATAAGTGCCAGTTGAAGGGCTGAATAGCAGAATCTTTTCCTGAAACAAGACCTCAATGATAAGGGGAGTTGTTACCATACATGTGATCCCTAACAGTGTGTGACTACAGGGCTCACCCCCTTGGAGCCTCCATGTTGCAAAGAATTACCTAGCAACAAGTATGTGATTTCTTCCCAAAATTCTGCATGATATTCATGTGATCTGCCTCACACCACTTTGTGTGCTATGTTGCTTTGAACCTCATCTGTATGAGCCTTATTATCTTATGCAATGCATGTTTACATACATCGCGGTGTCATAACACTGCAGTGCATGATAAGTTACAATCCTCTGCATAGCGACACAATGCAGATTCTCTCCTGCATCTTTTATTTAGCTGCATGATTTGCAAATGCAGAGCACATTTAGCAGTATACTGATATTTCGTTCAGGGGCACAGTGGTTCCATCTCGCGCTGGGAGTGCTATGCCCATGCGCCCTTGAATGATTATCTACCATTTGACGAAATTATGCCTTTCTCCCTTTTTATATTCAACATAGAGATTCAAATGGAGTAAATACAGACAAACCATAAGTTACGAACTGTGATATTTTTGCATACCTTAGCATGCACACGATATTGGTCCTGAAGAAAGCCATATTGATCCTCTTGGGCTTTTTAATCATTATGGCTGAAACATGTCGACCTAAACTGAGGATGTGAGAGTTCATTGGTTTCTCGTGACACATCCACAACAGCTTTTAATCCTTGTCCAAGGTTAAAACTATTAAAATATACAACACTGGAAGGTAACCTGAAGATCATTTTAATTCACCTCTTTCCTCACTTCGCAAAACCCCCCAAAAACCTGCTCTGCTGTTATTAGGTGTTGAAGCACACCCTTCAAGCGCTAGGGTCTCTCAGGTGAGACCCCAAAGATGAAGCATGCTACCAACTAAGTTGGTTGGGCAGGGGTCTTTAAAGGAAAAACTAAAGGTGTTTTGTTCACACTGAGTGTGAGGGACATCTCAAGCAGACTGACAAATAAAAATAGTAGTTTGCTTGCTTTTTGTAGTATTACAATGGCAATATATCCCAACTCAGCATGACCTTTCATTCTTCCCAGGGTTGTGTAGTACAGTGACAGGATCCGAGCATACACGGTCTCAATTAAAGAGAAAAAGCTGCATCTTCTAAGGCCTTGACTGTTTCCTGCATCCTGGCAACTGATAACCGCTACGCCATCTTTTAGCACACGTTGCTCACAACTGTAAGTGATGGAGGAACTTCCAGTTCCCATGCCAAGAACAAGAAGGTAAGTGAACTTTAAACATTTTCTGCACATGTCCTAAATACAAATCACTTGGTCAGGAATCTCAAATGATGGAACTGCCTCATACGTCCCCTCACCATGCTCCACATCATCCCCAAGGGGAACCAGACCCACAGAATGAAAGCCAATGGGCTTGTGAGCCTCTGAAGCATAAATGGTAGAAAAGGAATCAAGCAGGGACATCTCATTGACATTGCAAGTGAGAGCCTTGTAGTGGCCCTATAAAGTTTTAGGGCCATATTTAGGCCATGTCACACAATGCAGTGCAGCACTGTCTGAAAGGGAAAGGGTCAGAATGTGTCATATATAAGGCAATACAGAGCGTTCCTGCCTTTTCATCTGCGCGGCACCCTTTTGGCTGGCTAGCGCCAACGCAGGGTCCCTGGCGCCATGGTGCAAGGGTGCCTCAGTTGCACGAGGGATTGCTTCTGTGCAGGAAGGGGTACCTTCCTGCACAAAAACAATCTCCTGAGGCTCACTCCTCTATCTGTAAGTGCTCCAGCACACATAGAAAGAGAAAGTAGCAAGGAGAAATAAAGAAACTGTTCCTCATGACGCCTCCCGTGGGAAGGCGCAGCATTTTGATGCATTCCTGGTTTTGCCAGTCCTTGTAAATTAGGGAATGCCTCAAAGTCTATGGGAGTTGCAGGGAAACACCCTTGGAATGCCCATTGAATGCCTTCCCAGTGCAGGCTAACGCAACTTAGCAATATGTGCTGCGTTGCTTTACTCCAGATTTATGAAGCCACACAAGGCCACCTTAAGGTGGCCTTGTGTGGCTTCATAAATCTGCCTTAAGAGTTGCGACTTGCATGCACCATATTGCGTGGTGCAAGCGTGATGCAACTGGGGCCATAAATATGCCCCTTAATGTTGTTGTAAGACATTTTCTGCTCAAGCTAGTCCCCTCAAGGAATGGCCAAATAATATTTATCCCATTGAATCTCAACAACTGTTGTGAATTTCAGAAATTTTACAAGTTTCCGACTGCATAAAAATAATTTGTGGGGTTTGTAATGCCACAGAATGTTTTTTGATTACTATAGTCACTGTAAAGACACAGAAGCATACTAACCAACCGCTATGTGCACATTTAAAAAAAAAGCAACAACAAAATAATTTATTGTTTGAAAATGGATGCGACTACATTATTTAATATTCACATACTAGAGTGAGGTAGTGGTATTCCGTCAGTAAAACATCATACTTAGCTGTGCCTGTCCTGCAGTGAAGCTTGTTTAAGAGTTTGAGAGTCCTTTGTCCCCCCATGCCCCACCTCAGTGCCCCTCCACACACGACTTGCACTGGCCACACACTGTTTGTGCAAAAGCTTTAGTTGACTTTCTGTTTGAGAGGCAAATCCCTTTACATGATGCATTCCTGTGCATTAACAGTATTCAGAACAGTGACGTCCATTGTGCAGAAGGGACGGGAAGTGTGTTTAGTTTGGGTAGTATTTAGCGCTTATATTTTTCTTAGTAATCTTCCTGATCTTTAATAAAATACTTCCTTTTGTTCCTTTTTGGGCCTCTACCGGTTTTGCCTTCTTGCTCTTCTTGTGTCTTTAAGCAGAGCATGGTATAATTGCTTATCAAGTGAGCCTTGAGTCAATTGTCAGTTCTCTGAGCCATGGGTGCGCATTATGGTTCAAACGGTTACATCATTTTTTTCGTGTCTTCTTGTAAGCCCATAAGGAAGTGAAATTTGCTCTACCCCAAATGTCTTAACTTTTAGGAGACACTTTCTGGTGTATGAAGACTGTGGCTGTGTTTCATGCTGTCACTCTTAACTTTGATTGATCGTCATTTTTTCTAAAAAAAAAAAAAAAGAAATGCAGAGACATTTTGGACAACACTTACATCTACAACCAATGCTTAATTTGGTGAAACAATATAGCTGAAGATGTCAAAAGCTTTATTTGGAAGCTCACTGTGGTGGCTGTTGGATGCTGGGGTTGCCAAATACCAAGACTTCTTGTCCTAAACCTCATATGTCCTTATTCCATCACACTAAACTCACTGCCCCTCTGTCTAAATCTAGCTGAGTTTTTTCATGTGGTCTTCCTTTGTCATTGTTTCCTGTCTTTTTTTTCTTCTGCCTTTCTCTCTTTTCCGTCATTCTCTACTTTTATGTGAGGCAAAGTTTAATGAAAAAAGTCCTGAGCTGCAAAACTGATGGCTGGTGCACACAACTCCACCAGCATAAATTAAGCACTGCCCACTTCACATAATTACCAGTTACAGTTGCAGAAATAAATTAGGCATTGATCAGGTGGTTTCAAAGTTTTCTCTGCGAACACAAGAAGTTAGAGCAATAGAGGATGGCCGCATAGCTTTTTCCTTCAATCACAGGGAGATATTTTAAGGATATAGGGCCAGATGTAGCAAAAAGCTAATCCCTGCGACTCGCAATTTGCAACTCGCAAATTGGTATGCAGAACGGTGTCTCAGACACCGTCTGCAAGTCGCTATTGGGTCGCAATGACCCACCTCATTAATATTAATGAGGTGGGTCATTGCGACCCATAGCGAGTCTAGGCACTCGCAAACATGGAGGCCTGCTGTAGTCAGCAGACCTCCATGTTCGTGACTGCTGTTAAATAAAGCAGTTTTTTTTTTTAAGTGTAGCCCGTTTTCCTTTAAGGAAAACGAGCTGCACTTAAAAAAAAAAACGAAACCTTTAGTTTCGGTATTTTGTTCAGGGCAGGTAGTGGTCCTTTGGACCACTACCTGCCCTGAAAAAATAGTTTTAGGTCCATTCACAAAGTGGAAGGGGTCCCATGGGGACCCCTTCCAATTTGCGAGTGGGTTACCATCCACTTGAAGTGGATGGTAACTGCGACACCCTTTGCGACCGCATATGCGGTCGCAAATGGTATTGCATACCACTCCGAATCGCAAATAGGAAGGGAACACCCCTTCCTATTTGCGATTCTGAAATGCATATTGCGAGTCGGTCCCGACTCACAATATGCATTTCTGCATTGGAAACTGGAATTTGCGACTCGCAAACGGCATTTTTTGCCGTTTGCGACTCGCAAATAGTTTCCTGCATCTGGCCCATAATCACTTGCTAGTTTTTCCAAATAAGTATATGGTACCCAGTGCTTAATATGAAAATAAAAAAGTGCTGGTGCCCAAAGCCGCCCTCTTAAACACGCGGCTGCTGCAAGTAAATGTTTGAACATGGAATACTGAGGCGCTGTAATCCTGAAGCCATCTCAGGCCTCTTCAATCTATAGAAAGCCTCTCCCTTCAACTCATTCTTACAGCTTTCTACTTTCTCCCTTTGTGACGCTTTTTCGTTTTTCCCTTCCTCAGTCTTTTCTGACACACAACACAACTTGAGACACAGTTTTCATACGTTTTACCATTAGCTAGTCATTATCAGCAGTCCCTCATCTGCTATGCCACCTACTTGAACTTGTAGTCGTTTTTGATAATATAATGTTAGACCTATTTCTCTTAATGTTGTTTTAGTGGTGATTGTTGATGCTATGCCTGGGTCATTATATAGCCCTTTGTGTCTATTAGTCAATATATTGTTAATTTTTTTTAAACCTATGGAGAGTTCTTTCTTGTATTCACAAAAAAAATCAATACACTTTAAGAACAAAAAAAGCGAGTCTCTGGCAACCCAATCATCCCATGTCTCAAACACCTACAAGAAGCTTCCAAGACAGAATTCCATCAATGGAGCAAGAACAATAACCAACAACTAGTTCAAACCTATCCCAATGACTTGAACCTGAATTCATTTGAACCCAAACTTTTGCCCAATGTCAAATACCTCGTATTTTTCCTGGACACCAAACTCACCCCGGAAGAACAGATTATGAAGCAAACCATGGTTACCCTCTATAAACTACCTCCACAGTTGAAATGAAAACATTCCTCCATAAAAGAGGCTTCACAAATGCTGTTCCAACCCACATACTCTTGCATTTGTATCATGACAATTGCTGCACCATGGCTTCCCGAGCTCCACACTGATCCTCCTAAGGGTGTTCTATATGTTGTAACAAGACACAGGACCTGAAGAAATATGACCACATCACTTCCACTGTGATGAAACTCTACCAGCTCCCCTTGCCTGACTGCACTAATTTCAAAACCAGCTGCATCAGCTACAAAGCCACCATAAATGCCACCCCCACCTACCTGATTTACGAGTTCACTACCTCCAATGGCTCTTGAAACACCTACACCATGAACACCATCAGACTGGAGATGAAGGAAGGCAAAACATAAATTAAACAAGGCAACAAGCATTCTTGGATTGTGTCTTTAGATCTGGAATAGCATCCCTGTATCCATCAGGACCACACAAAAAATGTATGCATTCAGGATTATTTGCACAACACATCCAGCAATGGTGCCCCAACTTTGCTCTTTAAACAACACTACATCAAATGGAGTAAGAATCCACCTTCACTCTTGAAGCTCACCTTCCATTCCAACCACTGATAAACTTTATCTTTGCCTTGGACCCTGTTTATTGCTTAACTACCTCCTGGCTAAGGTCTTGCTATACAGGTAACACATATGTACATACATAGCAGATCCATATGCAGAGTGAGTAGCCAACCCACGGAGACACCCTACTCATTATTCATAAAAAAGGATTTAATAGGAGAGTGATGTGGCTTTGATTTGATACATTTGTTTTATTACTTTATGTTGTATGTAGCACTGACATTACCTAGGATAACTGTTGTGCTTTCATATAGGGAATGTTGACACAATGCATTTGCAAATTCACTGTTTTTTAATAGTTGAATAAGTAGAACCTGGAGCCTTGCCCGAACCTTAACACCATGGGCAGAACTCTTGCATGTCCTTCATCAATATCTGTTTGTGACATTCACAAGACAGTTTTAACCCTGTAGTAGTGGACGGGGACATTGTTACTTTGCACACAGAAAAGATTTTCAAAAGAATTTGCTAATCTATGAAAGGGAGTGGGGCTCAGGATCCACATTCTAAAGTTCAGAAAGAAAAGAGCCGACATCAGCGTGCAGGGGTGGCGCTTATATGCTGCGCCGCTCCATCATTCTGAGGATGGAGCGAGTGCAATGCCTAGCTACACAACATCACTTAGTGGCTTGCAGGAGCACTGTTATGAAAACCTCCAGGCCCAGGCTGGCATGTGTTGAATATTCTAAAGGTGAGGGATGTGTGGTGAGAATTGTCCATTAGAAGCAATTTAATTGAAATTGTAACAAATCTGTCAAGTTCATGCATCTCTTCAGTCAGCCACACTTTGTGTGTCCTAGTGTTAAGGGTTGTGTCCACCTCACAAACATCTTCTTGGTCTCCCCTTCATGTGTGGGGCAGACTGTATGACGCTGTCCCAATAACTGTTAAGCACATTACAGCTCTTCTGGGGGTTCTTGTCTGTTAACTTTCTGCCTATTATTGAAGTGCCCCATGCTTTTTATTTTCATCCATAACTGATGGAACTGTTCATTCCTGAACCAAGCTAAAGGCTGGAGGATCAAAAGAGATGTTTTTGTTGGGCAGCTGGAGGCTGAAAATGCTTCAGTTAATCTGCAGCACCTAAGGGACTTCTGGTTGAAGGTACCAGTATAATCTCTGAGTGTCTGGGAACTTGGGAGTGTTTATGGCTAAGAGGAGCTGCACAGTAAGCGTGTGATACAACACTCGTCCACTAAACAGATCCATGTAATGTGCTCCTACATGACACATTATAGTTCTTCTTAACGAAATAGTTGCCACCCTGGGATATTGTCAGAATTCATGTGTTATGAAGGATATCTTGGATATGATGACGATACATAGACATACAAGGCGGAGTCAATGCATATACTGATGTAGTACGTTAGTACTTAACAAAAGCTATTAGCTTATGTTTAGGAACATATTCACCAACTAATAATAAAAAGCACATATTTTTTCCATTAGTACGACACGTTTTTTTGGGGGGGGGAATTAAATGTTTTTGAAAATGAAAATGTTGGATTTTATAGCGAATTTTTTATATTTTCAGAAAACATGTTTAAAGGCAAAACACTTGCACTTACACAAGACATATTCAGAGTTGATATTGTTTTGAGAGCTCTGGAAACTGAGGGGCAGATTTAAGAAAAGTGGCACTGCACCCAGTGCAGCAAACTTTTCTTGCACCCCTTAGCACCCCTCTACCCCCAACATGAGTGTGCCATATTAAAAATACGGCATACCACGGCGCAGGGTGGGGGGGCAATAGTGTAAAAAAATATTACGCTGTTGGTGTACTGTTCAGGGTTAGTGCCAAAATGCTGGTGCTAACTATGAACAGTATATAAGGGTCCATTGTAACCAATGGTGTCCACTCTTCCAATGCCAGCTCTGAGCAGACGTTCAAAGTAGCAACAAACAAATTATCTCCTAGATTCCACTGCGCCATTTTTGTGGTCCCCGTAATGGGGGAGCGCCCCCTCTGCATACATTATGCATGGTTTGTGCAGAATGCTGTGAAAGGGTTACAAAGTGGCGTAATGCATTCATTGCGCCACTTTGTAAATATTACATGGTGATTTTTGTAGACTAACGCCACATTAGTGTAAAAAAAAGGACGCTAATGTGGTGCTGGAACCCTATTCCTTATGTTGTTTCTTTGGTGCAAAGTAAAACTTGCAGCTAATGCAGAACTCATTTATTAGATACATTGATAAAGCTTTTGATGATATTATCACTACTGTTTTCTGAGGCCTGAGCTTCAACTTCTATTATAGGGCCATGTGTGTTCTCTAAACATGTAAGAACTCGATAACATGAGTGGAAGCACAGCAATGTGAGACTGTAATACTGTCTAGCTCTGTGATGTATGTGCCAGTACTGTGAATCCGGTGTACCTGTTAAAGTTTTCACTCTGCCATACCGCACCCATAACATGATATGCCTTGTAACCTACTTATAAGGTGCAGATTAGGAAAATGAAAGGAATTGATTCTAATAACCAAGGTGATTTAGCAATGTTTAAGGAAATTGCACTGACAAATATATTTTGCCAACAATTTCATAGTTTGGGATCCAGTCGCAGCTCGCTTCGCTCTTAAGGAGCAGGCAGGTGTAACGCGTGGGGTGGTGGGTGTGGGATAGGGTCTGAAATTTAATAAAAATGTAAAATAAATAAAACACAAACGTACCTCTCTCCTCGCTGCTCCTCTCCTCTGTCTCGCTACAGGTGCAGGCATCCAGCCTACTCTGCGGACAATCCTGAGGCTGCCCAAAGCAGCCTCCGGGTTGGTTGAGAGCACCCAGCCAGGGCTCTCCCAGGCAGACTGGGAGCCTGTGCAGGCTCTCTTCAGCCCAGCAACACAGTGCCAAGCTGGAGAGAGCCTACTGCGCATGTGTGTTTGGCCGGTCCGAGATGGCCGGTCAAACATGCATGCGCACTGAGACCACTGCTCGTCACCCCCGTGGACCCACCCCTCTAACAAAGGAAACAATAATAAACAGGGTTTATTATCATTTTGTTTGTTAAAGGTTTTGCAGCTTCTGCTGCTGGTGGGGGGTGACACTCCTCCGCCCTAACGGAGGAGCCACCCCTATTGGGATCTGTGTAAATTGACAGGAGTATCACATTCTGAAATCTCAAATCTTTCAAAAGATTGAATGTAAGTCTACTTGGGTCCTGATTTCTCCATAATGCATCTGTAAGGAATTTAATAGTTCCAATTTTTCAAATAGCACACCTCTACAGCTTAATCCAGCCCTTCCTGAATTTCCTATGATGTTCATTTCATACTTCTGAAAGGATGCATGTAAATGGGTTTATGGGGATTTTCAATATTTTAAGGGATTTATTAGGTTTTTTTTCAAGTTTACTTTGGGACCCCTCAACTGCACCAGAAAAAAATGTCTTTACCTCTAGTTGTTCCTTCTTTATTTCTGATCCTTCAATGCACTTTAGATTTTTCAGGATGGTATAGGCAAAGAGTAAAATTCTTTAGACCAGAAACAGATATTTCCAAAATGTCATTGTTATTAAACATCATTTTTTATTAAAAACAATCCATCAACCACAACATGTAAATATTACCATTTCAAAATGTCTACAATCTAAAGTTGATTTATAAAATCTACTGGTAATTTTAGAAAATTAGTGCCACTAAGAATTCTGTGTGTTCCTCAGAAATATCTGTGTTGCAGATTACTACTGTGGCTATTCTACACAGGGCATTCATCTGAATAGAGAAAAGTTTCTGGAAACGTAAAGGTGTGTTTTTTTATTTGTTGAATGAGTCTCATTGTCTCAGTGCTGTTTCGTACTGGTGCTCATCTAGGAAAACTCTTGTAGCGATATTAGGGGTGATGAAAATATTAACTCTATTGTACTGTAGAGAGACATTATTTTTACGCAGTTGACCATTTACGACCCTTACCGCTAGACAAACAGAAGTCAGCCTCCCCGCCCCATTCATATATTGCACCCCTTGACAGAACATCGACACACCCCGCTCATGCAATAGACAAAACCTCCAAACACAGAATCGTCATAGGATGCAATGTCCTAGAGCTGTTCTATTCATTCTGGGTTTGGCCATCTGACTGGCCAGCATTTAAACCAATCAGAACAGCTACAACCATTCACAAAGGTCTCACGCAAAGAAAGGCAGTCATTAACAAAATAAGGAATACAACTCATTATATGCAGATGGGACAGAGTGAATCATCCTCTTTGTGTAACATTCCAACCATACATGTTATAATAGGTGTTTTGAAAGTTAAGAGTTCTCTGCTTACGTTTAGAAGAGCACTGTGTGTGTATGTATGGCATTCTATAGGAGGTAATATGTAGCAAATTAAACTGGGAACGGTGGACCCTTGAAATAAATCCTTGTGGTCCAAAGACACTCCTTTCTTTACTAACTTTGGGGATCTGGTAGGCAGAATCACAGCCATTTTAGTCCCGGCCCTTTGATATTTCTCCATAATAAATTTCTGCACAGAGATTTTCATTATTGATTTGTGTTTTTGGATCATTAGAGAAGTAATTGAGCTTGGGTGTACACTGCTAATCTGAGCCAATTTTTTTCTGGATGACATTTTTAAAAATGGCGGATATGTTGCAGTGATGATGTAATATTTCAGATACCATGAGACCTATATACTTAATTCTGGTGTCAAAACATAGGTTTTAGGGATCACGTAGTCTTATAACTCTTCAGAACAACCCCTCTGTCATTTTCCAAAATGGGGACTCTATAATGTTGTGTTTTAGCCATCATATGGGTAATTTATTTTAATATTGTTTTTGTTTCAGGTTTACCATTGATTCAAAATGTCCTGAAAGATTTATATTTTGGACTTAATTACATATTTTGTGATGCCCCCAAGCTCCACAAATCATGGGAGTCTACAAGAATGCCTGATGTTATCTTAACATTATTACATGATTGTTTAATATCAGCAAATCAAAACTGTTACAAACTAAAGTTCTTGAGTACAGAACAGAAGCCGACAACAGTGATGATGGCTTTGAAGATTTAAGCACAGAAAGGGAAGACAATCCAATGAACCAAAAAGCTTATGCTGTGCAAATGTATTGTCTTCTCCAAATCAAGTTTTATAAATTAGATCACGGCGAAAAGAAAACTCTGGTATAAATGATGACTGCCACATGACAAAAGTTGTGTTGCGGTGTGCAGGAAGTTATCTCAGTGGATGTGGCATAGACAATGCACTTACTGAAGCTAAAATCTTTGGAAGCAAAACTGTCCAGTCAGTGCTGAGCGAAACTCATTATGTTTGTGCGTTACAAGGTATGCCCATAATACCTGATGCTCAGTCTCAGCTCGCTGCGAGGTGAAGAGGCAGGGTGGTGCACGGCAGTGTTGGTGGTGGGAAAGTAAACATTAAATTAGAAAAAAAATAAAAACGTACCTGCCACGCCGCTACTCTGTCCTGGTCACTGGAAGCACAGGCTCCCAGCCTGCCCTACGGCCAATCCTAAGGCTGCATGAAAGAAGCATTAGGATTGGCTGGAGTGCCCTCTCTGGGTGCTCCGAGGCCATCTAGGAGCCTGTGTACTCTCTCAAGTCCAGCAACACAGTGTAGGGTTGGAGAGAGCACAGTGCGCATGTGCGTTTGGCCAGCCGAAAACAGCTGGCAACCATACAGCACACTGAGGGAGAGAGATGTGCACTCCTCCTTTGTCCCTGTCATCCCATTGACCCTGCCCCTTTAACAATAAAACAATAATAAACATAGCTAATTGTCATTTTATTGTTAAAGGTTTGCAGCAGCTGCTGCTCATGGGGAGGCGAAGCTCCTTCGCCATAGCGGAGGAGCCGCCGCCTTTGAGGCTATAGAAACATTGCATTGGACTGCTTTCTGGAACAAGAATGACAAAGTAGGTTTTGCATATCTTATCTAAGAAGTGAACAGGGCACAGGGTGCACATCATTCAAAAAACATAAAGCAAATCCAGGCATTGTTCAATATACTCAGTTCAAAATCAGAAAACCTGAAAACTAAGTTTGTAGAGTTTTTCAAAGAATGTGAAGAAAAATCAGAACTTTGTAAGTACTAGGGGAATGTTTTACACATGATAGCTCTAGTGAAAAACGTGGTACATGCGGATCGGCAAGGTGGTTGGGAGCTGCATGTGAAGACTGCAGAGTCACTGATTACCGTGTTTTGCAAATTCAATTGCATAAACTACCTAAGATATGGGTCCTGGTATGTTGGAAGAATGAAGTAAAAAATCATACCTCTACAGAAAATTAATCCAAAGTCATTTTGTGGTGAAAGACAGAGAGGGAAATTTAAATGGTGCGGTTCCAGATATTAAACTGGAACAGACAATCCAGAGATCACAGAAAAACTCCAAGGGAATTGTAGGTCAGACACGTAAAAGTGAATATGTTGCTCAATGGCAGCTAGTTTATCATGAAGTCCTTTCTATTTGCAATGTTTTCAGAGAGATGACAAATTCAAAATTAATGGACAATCATGAAACAGTTCCACACCATGAATTTGTTGGAAAGAGAGGGGAACGTTTTAATAAACATATTGGCAGCCTTCTTCATTTCATGCAGCAGCAAGGAAACCCCTTTGAAATGACTGAGCCTATGTGACTACACAACTTTGTGACCAAACAATATGTGGATAATGATACAAACGCATGTCTACTAGATGCCCAGGAACATGGATTGAAACTAAACACAGAATTGAAGCAGGAGAGATTTGTATAGAAAGAGAAAAAGCTGTTTGACATAATCACTAAAGATAAACTTCCATGCTTTAATTACCGTAGTAAGAGTTTCATCAAACCAGCCACTACAAAACAGATTCCAAGAAAACAGCTTTTGCAAGCACTTAGAGAGATGTACGTACCAAAAGAAAGGGGTGAATTTATCAAGGACATTCTGCTGCATGATCTTCTTCCAACAAACACCTTTATTGATGGAGATAATGCAACAAACCAGTGAAACCCAAACTTGTACAAGAGCTCGAAAAACAATCTTTCAATTTGAAAAGGTGTCCCCCATTGAAAACTGCTGTTGTTGTGGACTATATGTCACAATGGCAAATAGTCAAGATTTCATTCATGCAAAATTTTGGAGAAGCCATTTAGAATGTTCTACAGATATCAACGTCAGTGTGCTGCTTGCAAGAACTGCACACTGTCTTTCACAGTTATCTTGAACTATCTGTGGAAGAATGTGAGAGAATCAGACAAATTTCTACAAGTGGAAAAATTGACCTTCCCTGCATCAAAAATTCTATACCTATACCTGTGCAACTTGAAAAATTCTGGTCATCAACATCAAACAAGATGAACTTGGAGATGCTAACTCACCAAAACATTGCTAATGCTTCAATGAAGACTGAATTTCAAATTATTGCATGTGGAATGATTGTAAATGAGGAGTTGGTGCCTTTAGAGATATATTCAAAAGGTACAGGCCATATTGTTCAAGAACTTAACAGCAAATTGGAGGAAGCTGACCTTCGTGTTGTACCACATGTTGAGTGGGCTATTTGAAATGGTTCCAATTGAGTCATTGTACTGTCAAATGACAGAGATATTATTATTGTGCTACTTGGATTTGTTGCAATGTTCATAAGTCAAGGATTGTCAGAGTTATGGTTATGTTATGGAACATGCGACAAAAGACACTCAATCCGCTTAATTCTGTACAAGAAACTTGACCCAGGCAAGACCAGTATTCTTTTCAAGGCACATATTCTTACAGGTGATCTCACTATGAGCAAAATTGCTACAGAGCTTGGAGCTGTACCTGCTGAACCTGTGAAGTTTCTAAAAGGATTTGCTGAGACAGAAGAAGACTGTGACTTTAAAGATGTAGAAAAATACCTTGTGCCTGTGTGGAAAACAAGTTCTGACTGTCACACATATGACAATCTTCAGTACATTGAGTTCAAGAGATCAGTCCCGCTAAGTGACCATCCACCAACGCCATATTCTGTGTTTGGACACATTAAAAGGGCGTTCTACTTGATCTCAAGATGTGTAAATGTTTTGGATCATGCAAATGTACAGAAATGTGAATTTGGTTGGGAAGATATTGATCGGGTGCTAAAACTTATGACATTTCTTAAGCCTCTCCCCACAGAACTTACACATACATGTACTTGCAAAACCTGTGCAACAAAAATCTGTCCCTGTCGATCTGCTCTTCTCAAATTTTCAACATTCTGCAAATGTACCACGAGTGATTGCCGAAAGAAGTAAATTAAGTGAACTATGAAAATGTGTCTAAAACAGGAGAGATAATCATATTTCTCTCATATTTAGATCATAAACATTGATTGGTGTATACATAAAAAGATTAAAAACAATTAATATTTGTTTTATTTCTATGTATGTCTCGTCTTCCTCTATCATAGCTGCCATTTTGGAAAATGGCGGGAGGGGTTGCTCTGAGGAGTTACTTTCTGTATATATAAGACTACTTGACCCCTAAAACCTATGTTTTGACACCAAAATGAAGTATATAAGGCTCATTGTTTCTTAAATATCACATAATTGCTGCAACACATCAGTCATTTTAAAAAAGTTGTCCAGAAGCATTCGGCCTGGCTCAGCAATGTCGTGCCAAACTAAATTTCTCCTCTAATGATCCAAAAACACAAATCAAAAATGCAAATCTCTGGACAGCAATTTTTTTACAGAGGTATAACGGGGGTCCAGGATTATTTATCCTCCATGAACCATATTTCTTGCATCACTCAGTGCAATGAGATCCTGTGAAATCCAAATGAGCACTCTTACTGGAATTTGAAATTAAAATTAAGCATTGTCAAATTATCTATGAAAATTAAGGGGATAATCTGAAATTCCAATGACACACAAGTGAAGAGCTGAGGATAGTCACTTCCCTAGGAGGCATGAGGTCTAACCACACTTAAAGGAGACCCTGGGCAGAAGGACCATGAAAGCAAGAAATATATTGCAAGGTTTACAACCTAGTAACGAAAATCTGCATCAGCACACCAGAAACCCAACCCAACATGTCCCTGACTAAAATAAGAAGTGGTTCAGATCCAGGGGCATGGCCAGCACCTTCAGGTATACACACCCTCTTGTAAAAAAATATATATATCTGAAATAAAAACAGTTGATGATACTATAAGAGTGCAAATAAATACAGTCTCTAAAAGAAGGTTGCAGTCTAGCCTATTCCATATATTGTGTTGTGTTTGTATTCAAAGATGTATGCTTGTTCATAAGTCTATCTAGCTGGGGTAGTGGGGCAGTGGGGGGCGGAACCAGGTCATGATTACTGCTAATCTGATCCAGCACTATTTAAAACTAAGCTCTTTCTCAGAGTCTGCTGTTTGGTCCTTCTGTCCAGGTTTAGTGATACACTCTTAGCGGACATAACATGAACTAACCATAAACCTGTAATATTAGACAAAATATAGCAAAGTCTACAGCTCATAACACGACAAAAGGGGGTGAGGTATGAAGGTATTTTGCAGTTGCAAACGCTGAATTTGCAAAATAATGGTATTTGAGACCGCGAAAAGGGTTTTTTGCTGGTTACAAGACTCCTTTCCTTTCGTGGGCCATAGATGTCTTTCCAACTTGCAAAAGGGTTTTTGTGACTCAATTTGAGTCACAATTAGGTGGGGGCCTGAAAAAGGTCAATGATTTGCAACTCCAGTTGCAACCACAACTATCTACCACCATTTATCAGATGCCGACACACAAGCTGGGATGGCACCTGATTGGGAAAAAAGAAGCTATCCCTGAGGGACACCTTCCACTTTGGCAATCATGTAGTTAGACTGCTGAGGGAGCATGCAGCATTCTCGAGAACCACTGCATGATCCCTCATTGTTTTCCAAACAGAAAACATTTTTTTTTAAAGCAGAACCTGTCAAAAAAGTTCCCATTTATAAATGAGAATCCAGGGGTTGATGTCTGCAGTTCCTTGTAGGGCTCACCCTCCAAGGTTCACAGGCAAACAAAGGTGGTCTCATATAGCGGATTGCACAATTGTTTTAGAACCTTCTCATACTGGACATTTGGAGAGACAAACTATTTGTAAAATAGGGTTCATCACAAAACGACACACAACTGGCAAAACAATTATAAGCTATTTGCACTCACTGTTTGCAACCTGCCTGTACGCACATTTGGGTATATAAAAGTTATGGATGGAATGCTTTATTTAGTCTCAGCAACTGGTAATTACTCAGACTGCATTCCAGTCCATCGCCATTCTACACACCATTACACCTTAGTTTGGACCAAGCCATATGCAAATCAGCCCAGCTTTGATCCTGCTCCATTAGAAGCAGTCCAGCCAGGCCTGCCAGGCCAGGTTCTCCTTAAACTGGAACACAAGCAACTCAGGACTGATTTTGCCCTAATTAAGGCTCATCAACCAGGTACAGCTTGGATGCAGTGACAAAGTTTCATGGGACCCATTCTGGGTATACTTCTTCCATTTGGGGTGCTAAGATTAATCCAAACATTTCCTCCATCACCTTCTTTTTGATGCCATGTGTTTGACGGGTATGCCCAGGCGTGCGTCCGGTGATCACTGTATCATTGGAATCAAGCTTTACCTAGCAAGGAGCCCTAATAGGGCAAATATAGTCTGTTGTTACTTGTGTTCCAGTTCAGGGAGGACCTGGCCTGGCATTTCTGGCTGGACTATTTCAACTGGAGCAAAGGTCAAGACTAATTTGCACATGCCTGGATCCAAACAGGGGTGGCCTGATGAGCAAAAAATGATGAATTGTGGCGGGTGTGCCCAGATGTGGGTCCCATTCTCACTGCAGTGGTAAAAGGCAAAATGAGGGGGCCGTCCAGCAAAATGTGAAGCAGGTCACCTTAGTCTCCCATATCTCACACCTATTCATTGTCCTTATTTGAAAAGGCCTCGTGAAGCATTCGGGGCCATAAAGGCTTGGGGGTCCATCTACACTACAGGGGCTGCAGGGACCTACTTGACGCCCCTGGCTCACTGTGCCACTGGAATCAAGCTGTACCTAGCTGATGAGTCCTAATAAGGCAAGACTAGTCCTGGGTTACTTGTGTTCCATTTCCGGGAGAACCTGACCAGGCAATTCGGCTGTCCCAACTGGAGCAGGGTCAAGACTGCTTTGCATAGGGCTGGGTCCAAACTGAGGTGGCAGAGTGGGAGAAAAATGATGGCTTGAGTTGTGGCCCGAGTGATTGCCAGTGGCTTAGATTAGTTCAAGCATTCCCTCCATCACCTTGTTTTTGTTGCCCTATGCATACATCAGGGTAAATATTATTATACTATGAACAGCTTCCAAAACCCATACAGGCATTTTAATCCAAAAGATGTAAAACTTTACAAGCAGGTAAGAAATGCACTAGCGAGGCGATTTGCACGTAAAAGTATAGACTGGAATATCAACGCTCAATCTCTGCTTGTAACAGTAATTAAAACATGATCTACATAGGTCATTTAGCTTTTTAACAGCTGTAGACATCTGAATCTATCTTGAAGGTCACTGTTTCATATCCAGTCAGGCTAAGCGCAACAATCATTACCATTGACTTTGCCAATATTAATACCTGTTATTCAAACTAGGGGTAATATTGATTGTTATGTGTCCACTATGTAACATGAGTTCATGCTGAGTAATGGTTTTATTCTTTGTACTGAATTGTGCTTTTTTAAGAGTTCGAAGCTCGGTTCATATGCCATTTATTTATATCGTGCACCATTTCTACATTCTGCAATAGACTGCAAGTAGATAGAAAATTGGAGGACTGAGCATAAACTGCAGTGCACAGAGAGGCTGGGGCATGATGTATCACCTCTGCTAGGGCTTTCGACACAACAAATGAGAAAGTGTAGGTGGGCATCCAAATAAATCTCCTTTGGGGTGATTCCTGGCCGAAAATAATCGGATTATTTAGATTTCATGCCATAGTTTGCCAACCACAGACCCAATATTGAGAAGTTATGTGGTTGACTCATTTAGGTGGCAAAAAAATGGTTGTACTCTCATGTCAAATCATACCGACTCTGGCAAGTCTTCCGGCTTTTGTCTCTTCCCCATTAGGTGAAGTACAATAAGAACCCTCGTAGACTGCTAGGAGAGATGGAGTTTCCTGAGTCACAAGTGAGATAATAAGACATCAGAAGAGAGAGGTACTACAGTCTTTCGTAATTTACAGTTAAAAGAGGTGTGTGTTATTTTGAGAACTGATGTTACCCTGTATACTTTGCACCTGTCTGTGTGAACCACTATCTGGTTGGTTGTGGTGTCATTCCCTGAGACCTGCACTCGATGAGATGATACTGGTAATCCCCTTTGTATGAGGGGAAGTTGTTATTAATAAGAGCTGTAGGAATGGCCCCCAACCAAGGGTGCGAGCCCTCTTTAATGAATTCAAGCTTCCTAGACCAATGAAGGGCTGACGTATATGAGCTGTACAATGAAATACATTCAAACTTGGGCAACGCACACATTTATAGTATATGTCACTTCTTTGCAGTTATGCCCAATTTGCCACCATATATAGTACCTCACTGGAAGGTAAATGTCAAGTATGGCTTTAGGGGAAATTGACTACTTTTTGGTACTTGTTATTTGTATTCACTTCCGTTTGTTTTGCCATTGAATTGCTTGCTGTTTTAATCTATCAACATTATACGAAATGTCTTATAAACAGAAAGGGAAATACTGCGTGTAGATCCATGACAGGATCGAAGTGCCATAGTAAATGGCACATTTTCATGTTTGTGAATATAAAAGAAAACGGTAATCCTTAATCCAACTCTGCTGCTGCACATTTCACTAGGGTGAACATTCTGCACTCCTCTGTTTACTGGCCATAGCTTATTCTTTATTCTATAGTGACTCTTGGGAAGAAGCGGATCAAAGTCTTTCACTACATTTTTAAGTCTTTCAGGGCCATCTTTATGGCAAAGGGATGCAGAACAGCACAGCAAGTCTCTTTTCTTCACTGTGCTGCATCACAAAGAAGGGAATGTGCTGTATTCATCCCAATATGGCACATTCCTGTCCTTTCCCAAGCTGTGGCGCACAATTGGCTGTCTAGCTCCAACGTGGCTCGCAAGTATGCCCCTTTGTATCTAGACTGCTGTGACCATTTTTTAAATTGGATAATGTACACTTTTATTAATGTCCTGAGTGAAAATCAGTAATAGAGAACTGGATTGGAAGAACCTTTTTTGGTAAAACGTAATAACTAAAGGAAACCCTATTGTTTAAGCTTGAAGAGGAGGGACCGAAGGATGAGTGAATATTTTTCTCAAAATTGATAGGGATCAAATTCTAAATTAATCCTGGAAAAAGAAGCAAAGCATTGTATAAATTGTTAGCACTGAAAATAAAGGAGATAGTAGGAGTGACTGAGGAAATGGAGAAAAAATGTAAAGCTTGAGTGAGCTCCTATTACAGATGTGGGACTTCCTCCTACTTGGTGCACAGATTATGATAATGAGCAGTGCACTGTGAAGTTCTACATGACGTATAATAGTGGAGAACTTCAGATGAGCTTGGAGATGGAGAAAAAAGTTTGTGTCAGTGCAGCCTGCAGAAGATGCAGTGAATTGATGCACTTAATGGTACTGGGTTACATGTTAGATAAACTTTAGGACACTGGTAGACTCACCATACAAGAGCAAAAGAAACCAGACAGAAACCTAGGAAGATATGAAGGAATGTCCATTAACCTGAGGATGTATCTTGACATAGTACTGACTTCAAAATAATGTACTTTTCAGTAAAGGTGTTTGTATTTATGAACAGTAAAGCTGTTTCTAGTTAGGTGGAGTAGACAATCTTATGGACTGTCCTAAAATGATACGACAGAGTCAATACAAACATTCAGTGGTTAATATCTACAGTTGTGAACAAGAAATCCAGTGGTAGAGTAAGGATATGTATGGAATTCAGATAACTCTATAATTGTTTGCTACAGGCCCACGTTCCCTTCAAAACATAAATTAGAAAATCACTCCTCTGAATGAGTCTAGTGTGTTTGCCACTTTTGATCTTAAACCAATGTAAATCCAGGTGAAGCTGCATCTTTTTTTAAGATGGCCTGATCTCATGTTTTATAATGCCAGAAGTGTTGTTCTGATTTTTCAGGATATCCATTGTCCTTGGGCCCACTATCTGAGTTTTCAAATGTGCTTAATCTGATATTCAGACTCTTAGGGAAATCTCTGGGTGCAAGTAATTCATGGTGACATCTTTGAGCTGATTAGGGACAATGCAGAGCTGGTAATTGTTAGGTATGCAGCAGAATAATTGAAGTACCCTGAAAGAAGTAGAAACTGAATATTGGTGCAGAACAATGAAGTACTTCATAGAGCAGTGAGGAAGTAAAGCCAAAAGAAAATCTGATGAGGATCACAGTTTAAACCACAGGTCAGATCCTGGTAGATTTAATCAGGCAGCAGTTACTTTCTTTTTTTTAATGATGACAGAGTGGTGTGCCAAGTTGTTGAGGGATTTTATTTGCATCAGTAGCTTTTTGAAGAAGAGTTGGCACGTGCATGATGTTTTGGTACTTTCTGTGAGGTGACAAAGGAGAATCTATAATGCCTCAACTAGGACTGAAAATTAGCTGACCATTCCTTGCTCTGGTTCAATAGACACAAGGTTACATGCCTTTGAGCTATTCTGATTCAAGAAAAGACAAAGCAGGAAATGACCATTGTGTTTACAAGAAGGTTTGAGCATGAGGCACATTTTTTTTAAGAGTAGGCAGTGTTTCATGGAACCAGTGCCTGCTCTTAAAAAATATGGGGCTGATATAAGAGCCCCTAGGGCCATCCTAACAACACAGTATGGTCTTTTTTTATGCTAATGTGGCTTTGGATGGCCAAAAACACTGCACCAAATTTACTAAGTGGTGCAATGCATGAATTGTGCCACTTTGTAGCCCTTTGTGCTACTTTACCCCTGCACCAGGCATAATGTATGCAAAGGGGGCATTCCATTTTTTTGGCACTTTTTAACATCTGCCCAGAGTAGGTGTTAAAAGGGGGCATGCCATTGGATACAATGGGCCCCTGTGTACTCTGCAGGAGTAGCGCCAAAATGTTCGCACTATTCCTGCAAAGTACATCAATAGTGTCAGCAATTCTGATGCTATTTCCCCTACCCTACACCGAGGGTCACGATATTTTAAATATGGCGCACAAATGGTGGCGGTAGAGGGGTGCTAAGGGGCGCAAGGAAAGTGGAGCTGCACTGGATGCAGCACCACTTTTATTAAATCAGCCCCTGTTTGTTTCAACAATCACAAAGGGGACTAATTCCCATTTGCAAATGGATTAGCTACCACCGCCTTTCAGGTGTTGATAAAAAATGAATGTTTTACGACCATAATTCTATTGCAAAACATTCATACATACCACTGTGATGCTGTATTTAGAACGGACCCCTTAACACACCACTTTCAAATACCGAATTTCAATCAAAAATTGTGATTCGGGAACGTGTTACCAAATCGCAATTTGTGATGGGTACAGTTGTAAAATAAGTTATACAGTTGGAAAACAGCCTGACTCTCCCAATAGTGACATTTACGACCGCAAAAATGATTTGAACGTATGGCCCGAAGTTCCTTGCCTAGTTACTCCCCTTGACAATTGGTTGCAGCATCGTTTTAGCTTTAGTTAGGGGCGTCTAAACCCAGGGGATGTGCTTCCTGCCACAGAACTATATTTAACCCCAGTGATCTCAAGTACCTGAACCGATTAACAAACCTCTTTCTGTGTGAATTCTGACTGAGAGGGATGGATTGATACTGACCGCGGAAACTACACGATCATACCACGTCTTATTACTTGTTCCCCAAGGACAATCTGGGATACTTATTCATGTTTCCCACAAAACATTCCACCTAGGATTCTACTTTTTGTAGTGTCACCTAGCCACCAGGGAAGGAAGTGCATTCTGGATATGTAACATATTATCCAGTGAGAGTGGGGTGGCTTTTAAATGATTGCATGACCTGCGATTGCAAGTAGGTCAACTGATCTTCACTGAACGATTTAAGCTTGAACCCGGGAGGGACACTTTCAGTTAGAAACCGGGCCTATTGACATTGTCACTGCTTGTTTGTTTGGTGTATAAAATGACCGAAAGGAGAATATATTACACCAATATGATGACCACCTGTGAAATAAATCCGATTTTAACAAATCAATTGGGGGAAGTACGTAGTGTAACAGCATATCTCACAGATGTCGCCATACGCAGGTACTTGCCGTCCCCAGAATGAGATGTGAGTACGAAGTGCTGGTAGAGAGTTCAGATGGCGTTAGTGAATTATCGTCATTTTATGGCATTGGCTTTGGGTTCGAGTCGGAGATGCGCGTCCCCGCTCAGAGGCATTCACAAGCCATAATCCCTTATAATTGGCCGTTGTACTCCCAGGAGCCAGCCGTGGGCGCGCCTCGGAACTCTCTGGCTCAGCCTGTACCGCGCGGCCCCGACAGATGTCCCCAGTGCCAGTCTGCAGGCAGCGGCCTCTCGCTGGCCGCGGTGGCACGGCCCCCCTTTGGATGCAGCGGGGACATCTGTTGTGACAGAGCGCTCCACTCGCAGACCAACCGAAGCCCTGCCAACCACTTGGAACCGTTTAGTGCATTTCTTTTTTTTTATTTTATTTTTTTGTTGTTTCATTTGCAGGAGGAGTTCAGAATAATCCTGGAGCATTATGACTCCCCAGCAGTCCAATTAATTTAAAATATAATACAGACTTCTTGACAACTTGCAAAATATATAGTCGCCATGGGAATTAACGCACTGCACCTTCTATTAGAAAATCACTTGTCTTGCAATATTCCTCAGGCAATGAACTGGAATTGTCTTTTCGCGGTCTAATTTGCATGTATTTAAACTCAACATTTTACCGAACTTTTTTCCCGTTTTGTTTACCGTTCCTCTCTCTATTGATAGGAGCAGCTTCACTGACTTTTAAACGCATCTCTAGCGTGCAACCCGCCATTACCGAAGTCAGCCTACAGCGGACTGGACCGGGAACCCCTGCAGGCTCCATCGGTGAAACCATAGTGAATTTCCCTCAGCAATTGATGTGACACTGAAAGCAGAAGAACCGGGTTTTTACTGGCACCTTCGAGCGTTAACCATCTTTCAGAATCACCCTAATCAGCCTTCCTGGCCCTTTGTCTACATTTCTACTTCTCACCTTCCATGGAATCAGCATCATGTGATATCTGGGGATGAGACAAAGGTGGAATACTTGAATTACTTTCAGCCACTGGTAAATACTCAGGTGCATTTTCATGCCCACCATGCCACCTCAGATTATATTTAGCCATTTGCAAATCAGCCTTGATTCTGCGCCAGTAGCATCAGTCCAGCCTAAACTGCCAAGCCAGGTCCTCTCTGAAATGCAACAGGTGAAAACCATGACCAGTTTCAGTCACATTGGGTCTTTTCAGTCTGGTACGACTTTGTTCCAGTGGCAGAGTGAGCAAGAGACCCACATCTGGGAATACCGTCACACTAATGGTGTCACAACTTAAAATACAAAAAAATGATGAATTGCGTGCTTGAATTAATCTCAGCACTGGTAATTACTCTTGGCCTGCTCCTAGTGCATTGCTTGTTTGCCCACCATGTCACCTCAGATTAGACTCAACCATATGCACTTCAGCCAAGGTAGGAACTGCTCCAAAGGGAACACTCCAAACCAAACTGCCAAATCAGGTCCAGTCTGAACAAGAGCACAAGTAACCCAAGACCAGTTTTGGCTTGCGTGGGTCTCTTCTGTCAGGTGCAGCTTGGGTCCAGTGGCGCAGTGAGCACGGGTCAATGTATATGTATACCCTTCACACCTATGGAGTCACAAACAAAAATACAAAAAAGTGATGGACTGAATCTGGGATGAGCCTGAGTACCTGGAGAAGGTCCCTTGCACAATCTTGCTTCCCCCTCCTTCCTGAACAACTGCCCCTTACCTGGGGGTCATGGCTATAACAGAAATAGATATGGCCGGCTCCTAGGGTCAGAGGTGGGGTGAAGCCCTCTGACAGATACTGCCTCAATGTGGTTCGCTCATTCCTGACATATGGGTTCAATCTACGAAGGCTGGAGAGAATGGACATCATATTCCTAGAGTGAGTTGCTTTTCCATGATAATTCTCTTGTGCTGTTATCAGGCTGCGGTCACCGGCCGGGATACCGGATGCCTTACTTCTGTCACTGTGAATCACTTCCTGTAAGGCGCTGAGCCACAAACGCAAAGCCTTTGAAGTACGGTGGCCCAATAGAGAAAGCAGATTACTTTACTTACTTCTCTCTGAAAAGATGACCACAAAATGTTGTTAAAATGCTTGCCACTGCCACCTATGAGTCACCTAGTGGCGGTGTGCAGTGGAGGCCTGGGAGTGTGGCTCACAGAAGTCTTTCCTCAATAACCAATGCGCATGCGATTAGACATCCCCCACGGTCCAGGCGGGGCACAGAACCTCAGAATTGAGGGAGAGGATATGGAATTACGGACAGAGCTGTCGACTTTCTACTTAGGAACCAGTTTCGTATCCCACTGTCTATTCAGCACCCCCACCCCACCCGCCTAATATAAAATAGGTCTGAATTGTGTAATGTAACTGGTGCTTATGTAAAACTCTCCAACGTCCTTGAGTCATGTTCCCTCTATATAAAAAGTGCAAAAATAGGTACAACCTGATGCCCACTGCCAGCATGTTTTGAACACAAGCACAATTTTCTCTGAGGGTCCAACATACGAACACATAGAATTATCTATCCAAGTTCGATAGAGTTTTAGGTTATACGATAATATATTTTAACATTATATACCAGCAGGATTGTCGGGAAATCTGAAGCTCAAAACCCCAAATCTTAAAGACAAAGCTACGTCCGTGCCCGCCAGTTCAGACAGATCGGCGGGATAACGTGCCTGCTGCTGAGATCTCCTCAGGTGCGTTGCGGCTCGAGACCACCTCGAACTAAATCCTTATTCGAGCTTTACCAGAATGTTCACAGGCTGGCTACTTAGAGGACATTGTCGTTCCCCACCCAAAGAATTCAATACGATTTCCATACACACGTATTCCCAGACCAAATTACTGGAAGTCTTATAGTGATCTACTTCGGCTTGTAGCTGAGTTTTTCCTCAAATACCTGCAGAGATGTACCTCAAAAGTCTCTCCTCAGGGTGAACCGAAATGTTGTCCTGCCTCGGACAGGGGCTGCGTCGAAGTCGCGTTCTGACACGAAACAGTAAGAGCAGGTTTTCACTGCAGGCTGGGGGGACCGGCTGACATCTGCTGCCGCCCGTGGGAGAGCCGCCGCCGCCGCATCTGCTGAGCGGGCAATGGGAACCTCACCCTGCCGTCTCAGGGACGTCTCCCGCAGACAGGCTGCGTCGTTCCCAGCGAGGGTCTCAAGGCAGCAGGGACGAGCCCAGCGCTGGCACGACGCTCATTTACATTTTGTGCTGTAAGTAAGAGCGTTCTTTGAAACATTTGATTCCCAATTATAGGATTAAACAACGCCAAGTGCACCTTGGCAACTTCTATCGTGGCACCGAGAAGTATTTAACCATTTATAGACATCAAGTCACAAAACGTATCAATTCTCGTTGCTTGAAGGGGGTCATCTTGTGCCGAAGCTCGGATTCTGAAAGAGAGTTATTCCCGCAGAAAGTCAACCAGTGATTTCAAAAAAGCGCGGTGATGCTCTTTGAAGGTACTTAACCCACTGAGCTATCACCCTGATTTTGTTTTTTCACAAGTTTCGCGGTAATACTGATGTTTCCGGATCTGAAAAGGAGGTTCTGCACCACCGGAAAGACACGGAGCTAAATTGTTTCACATGCCTAAAAAAGGCTTTTTCCAAGTCTTCCCAGATGGCTCGTCAGAGTACAATCATTCAGATTAAAATGCGTGAAGTCATTTGCTGTAGGGTAAAGTAATTGGAAGGATCTTTTTCTGTAGACTGGACAAATGTAAATTAATTTCAACATTCTAAGGAAGGGCAATATAATAAAGCCCACCCCCTTAAATCAGATTACTTTTATTGGATTTATCATCTGTAATTTATTGGACAGTAAAGCAATCTAATTGAAATTCCATATAAATATCTTTCCACAATATATACATACAATGTTAATAAATATCATTATCTTTTTGTGCATCAATTCTGTTATCTGTCAAACCAGGATCACTTAAAAACAGGCCTAAATTACGAGCAATTTACCCTGACTTTCTTGGTGGCATGCAAAATCCTTACTTTCAAAAGGACGGCTAAAATCGACAATGATCTATCTACTGTGGGCCTTGGTAATTTCTGCCTTTACAACTAACTGAGTGAATTGCCTCACAGGCTGTTGTTGGCCTTATAAGAAGCGGCAGCTGCAATCTGAACTGAGAACTCTGAAAGCAACAGAACAGGGTTGGAGGATCCTGGTTGTTCCAGTGGCAGGCTACCACTTATTTCTATTGAGAGGTGGTGCGTCTTTGGCTAGGGGGTGTGCAGAATTTGTTTCCCAGTCATGGAAATGTTCAGCGATCTTGATAATGAACACAATGAAAGCAAAAGAGTTTCCGTGTCTTTCCCCTAATATGTCATTACGAGTTTCCCTTACTGTCTTTCTTTTGGGTTACATTTTTTGACCAATCGGGTTTCAGGCAAACAATTCAATGCAGTTATGACTGCTCATGTCATCGTTCCCCCAACTTTGCTAAATACCAGCTGCTGCATAACCCTTAATGTCAAGTGTATTTAGAAGTCTTCTCTAAGTACAGTTTTAAGGAGGAATGGATATTGCATCAAACCCTTCAGCGAAGTATATACCGGCATGTATGGCATTGGCCCAAATGACTGCATACACTATGCATGCTAGCAACGGATGCTGTACACTTGTTAATGTGTACTTTTTACCATCTTGTGAAATTCTATTGGTCTTGTATCTCCTCACCCGTTTGGTCTTACAATTGTCTTTTTCTTAAAAAATTGCACAAAAATTCTTTTAGGAGGACTTAAATCCAAGATTCTCTATTGTTCATTCATTTTGATAATTTTTACATTTTGAAAGTTCCAGAAATTGCACAGTAAGTATATATTTCTCTTTGAATAAAATGGAGAAACATAAGTCCTTTACTCTGTTATACTCTGTTATTACCTCCCGTCCCTCCCTCACCTTTCTTTTCCAATCAATGAGGCTCCTCGCCTCACCCTAGACTCCTCCCTTCCCCTTTGAAAAGTCCCCCTCTCCCCTGTTCTTTTTGTCTGGCCCACTAGACTTACCTTCTCTTTCTCCTCCACGGCAGGGCCTAAAGGGGGGCCTCGTGTTGGCTCTCAGCGGGTGCGGTGCTCCTCGCGGTGGGTCCCCCGGCGGTCGCATCTTCCTGTTGGTCAGCGGCACTACCTTGAGGGACACTTCTTCCAGGTCGGCTGGCTCTCTGGTGGCTGGGGCTGCACTTCCGGGTCTTCGCCTTGCGTGTGCTGGGCTGCTTCTCCAGTCATGAGGATCTTTCTGGATGCGGTAGGGCGGGCATTTCTGCCCACGTTTTTCATTTTTTTGGTGTAATTACTTAGCTGTTTCCATTTGCTGCTTGTTAAAAGGGGGGAGGAGTTTCACCTTTATTTTACTGGATGCTGTGGGCGTATTAGGTGCATTTTGTGTTTGGATCATGTCCAGGACGGGTCCTTCCAAACAGCGCAGGATTGTCTCTTCTTCTTCTTCGGAGGGAGAGGATGTTGAGGTTCCCCTAAAAACTCCAGGTGGGTGCCAGGTTGCGCTGGGGGTTCCTGAACCTCTCATGTCCAGGGAGGAAGTTCAGGACATGATTGAGGTGGCTGTGTCTAAATCCCTTCAGGCTGGGGCTCCTAGGCCTGGACGTTCTTCTGCCTCCCGTCCTTCAGGTTTGGCAGAGGGGTCCTCTTCCTCAGATGATGACCCCCCCTTCTACGTCTTCTGGTGGGAGGAATGTCTCCAGGGAGGAAATGTGGGATGTTCTGACCCATGTTCGGGACAATTTGGGGTTTCCTGTTCTTCAGCCTTCTGGGACTGATTCCCACTTGTTCCCTCAGTCTAAGACGCCTTCGTGGTTTGCCATGCTTTTCAAGGGCCCAGTTAAGGATATGGTTTTCCATGAGTGGAATGTTGTGGACAAGTCTCAAGTTCCTCACTTTCTTCAGAAGTTGTACTTCCTGGAGAGGGAAGAGGTGTTGCCCCCTTCCGTTCAACTGGATTCCATTTTAGCTACTTTGATTGGCAAGACGGCAGTCAATCCTGAGAACTGCGTTCCTGCTGATGCCACGGACAGGAGGGTGGATTCGGCTCTGAAGAGGGCAGAGAATTTAGCCGTAAGGGCTGGTATTTTCCCAGCATATTCTGCCCAATCTTTGGTGCAGGATTTTGACATACTTGCGGTGGCTGTGCAGGAGAATTCTGAATGTTTGGAGCTCCTTGCGGTTATGGAACAGCAGGCCAGGTTGCTGGCTGACATGTCATCTGATGTGATCCGCACTTCGACTCTGGTTTCTGGGGCTTAGATTGGGGCTCGCCGGTCCCTCTGGTTGAGGATGTGGAAGGCAGATCCAGGGGAGAAGTCTGCTCTCCTGCGGCTTCCTTTTGAAGGTCGCAATTTGTTTGGAGATCAGTTGCCTTCCATGCTTTCGAAAGCTTTTAAGGAGAGGAAGCGCGCCTTGCCTTACAAAGCTGGTTCTTCGTCTGGCAAGGGTTGGCGGAAGCATTCCTGCTCTTCTCCCAAGTTTGATTCCAAATCTTTTTCTTCCAGGAGAAGTTGTTTTCAGCCCCATTTTTCTCCTTAGAAACCTGGTCCTTCTGGTCGGCGTGGCCTCAAGAAGGGTTCCTGACAGTCACTGTGGGCCTGGAAGTTGGCCAGTTGGGGGTCGTCTGAGACGCTTTCTTCACATTTGCCAGGGGGATGTCACCGATCGCTGGGTGCTGGACATTGTGGTCAATGGCTACGCCATAGACTTCGAAGTGGTTCCTCCCGATACAGTTGTTCGTCCTACGCCCCTGCCTGCGAACAGTGCCCAAAGGGAGACATTGATGGAGGGTGTCCTGGACTTGCAAGTGAAAGGGGCCATCTCCCGAGTTCCTGTGGGGGAAAGGGGACAGGGTGCTTATTCCATCTTGTTCCTAGTTCCGAAGGTGTCATTTTTTTTTTTCCAGTACTAAATCTCAAGTGAGTGAATTCCTGGTTAAAGACTGTGCATTTCCGTATGTTGTCCATTCAGACGATTTTTCATCTGATCAGTCCGGGGGGTTTTCTGGGGTCTCAGGATCTGCAGGATGCTTACCTTCATGTTCCCGTAGCCCTGCCTTCTCAGTGGTTCCTCCGCTTTGCAATGGCCCAGGACCATTTTCAATTCTGTGATCTGCCATTTGGCCTCAAATCCCCTCCCTGAATTTTCACCAAGGTGCTGGCTCCTCTGGTAGCTCTTCTGCATTCCGAGGGTGTGTTTGTCCATCTGTATTTGGATGATATTCTGATTCAGGCTCCCAGCCGGGCTCTGTTGAGGACTCATGTGGCACGGGTGCTGTTGGTCCTGCAAGGTGACAGGTTTTTGGTCAACTGGGGGAAGACAGATTTGGTTCCTTCCCAGGATCTGGTTTTCCTTGGGCCCGCTTTCTGACTCTCCAAGGCTTGGTGACGGTGTCAGAGAAGCGGTTGTTGTGCCTCCAGTCGCAGGTGTTGTCGATCTTGTCGCAGAGTGCTCTCAGAGTCCTTCAGTGGTTGCTTCTGCAGGGTCATTTGGCATCAGTGGTTTTTCTGGTGACTTCGGCGCGGTTTCATCTTCCTTGCCTGATGAACTGGTTTCGCGCTCGTTGGTCTCCGGCTCCACTCTCTCTTCGGGCAAGGATTTCTGTGTTGGGTTTTATTCGCATGGAGTTGGGTTGGTGGCTGGTGCCTGCTCATCTTCGGTTGGGGGTGCCTTTGTCCCTGTCATGGACGGTTGTAGCGATGACCGATGCCAGTCTCTCCGGATGGGGCACGTGGCTGGGGTGGGAACAGGTCCAGGGGGTTTGGTTGCCTCAGGAGTCAAGCCGCTCCTCGAATTGGAGGGAATTGAAAGCGGTTCTTCTGGCTCTGGTCCATTTTCAGGGGTCCCTGAAGGGCTTGGATGTTCTTCTCCGGACAGACAACTTGGTGGCCAAATCTTATGTGAACAGGCAGGGTGGGACCAGGTCTCGGTCTCTGTTTCGGATTGCGAGGGACATTTTCGTTTGGGCTCAGCAGTGGGCTCTGTCTCTTCGGCCCACCTACATTCAAGGGGTGGTCAATGTTCGGGCAGATCTGTTGAGCCGGGTCATTCCTTAGTCCCAGCTTTTTTCCCTCCAAATATCTCTGTTCCGTCGTCTGGTTCGCATGTGGGGTCTTCTGGTGTTGGATTTGTTTGCCTCCCCAGAGAATGCGACGGTGAGGTGCTTTTGCTCCCGGTTTCGTTGCCCTGAGGCCTGGGCGGTGGACAGGATGTTGTGTCCTTGCCGCTTGTCTTCTGTATGCGTTCCCGACCTTCCAGTTGCTCCGTGCTTTTCTGGTGAGGGTGTGTCTTCTGAAGGCCAGGGTTCTCTTGATCGCTCCACATTGGCCACGGGCCAATTGGTTTCCGCTGCTTTGGTTGATGGGCTCCGGTCACATGTGGGCTCTCCCTCTCTGTTCCTCGCCTCTGGCTTTTCCTTGCCTCCCTCTGGGGTCGTTGCAGTGGTTGAACTTGATAGCTTGGAAGTTGAACGGAGGGGGTTGACAGGCTTGGGGGTTCCGGTCCCTTTGACTTAGACTTTGCTGGCTTCCCGGCGTCGTTCCACGTTAAAGTCTTATGGTCGGCAGTGGAAAGTATTTTCTGCCTGGTGTTTGCGTCATCTGTTGGATCCTACGGAGGCTTCTCTGTTTGAAGTGATGCAGTTTTTTCAGGATGGGGCCCAGTTTGGTTTGTCTGTGCATTCTCTGCGGGTGCAGTGGGCTGCGCTTCAGGCCTTTCGGGGTCCGTGGCGTAATCTGTCTGATGAGGGTCATTTGATGCCTGGATTTTTTCGGAGCCTTCTTAACTTGTTTCCTCATCCGGTGCGGTCCTTTCCTTCCTGGGATCTTTCGTTGGTGTTGGAGGTCTTGACTGGTCCTCCCTTTGAGCCTCTGGAGTCCTGTGATTTGCGTGATCGTTTAAATCTTTTTTCTGGTGGCCATCACTTCGGCCCGATGTTTGGGGGAGCTGGGGGCTTTGGCCTGCTCCTTTCCTTTTTGTAAGATTTTTCCTGATTGGATTGTTCTTGTGCCTGTTCCCTCATTTATTCCCAAAGTGAATTCCGCTTTCCATACTCGGCAGGAGGCTATCCTGCCTGCTTTTTGTCCTGACCCTTACTCGGCTGAGGAGGTTCGGTTGCATTCTTTGGATGTACGTAGGGCATTGTTGGAATACCTGTGGGTGGGTGCTCCTTTCCAGAAAGGGGATTCGTTGTTTGTTAATTTTGGTCCAGCTCGGAAGGGGGAGAAACAGTCCACTGCTTCTTTGAGTCGTTGGGTCTGCTCTCTGGTTTTGATGGCTTGTTCTTTGAAAGGGATTGTGCCGCCTCCAGGGATCCAGAGACGTTCTACCTGGGGTATGGCTGCTATGGTGGCTGAGTTACAGGGCGCTTCTGTGGTGGAAATTTTCAGGGCGGCTACTTGGGCCTCTCCTTCCACTTTTGTTCATCATTACAGACTGGTGGACTTGGGGAGTTTGGAGTCAGTGCTGGGTCACCATGTGTTGTCCTCTATGATGGAACAGGGGGGTTCCTTTCCGGTGTCCTGTTGTGTTGTGATTACATTTGTTGCAACTCAGTGTCTGTCTCCTGTGTTTCTATTGCTACGTCTCATTGGTTGGGAAAGGAAGGCGAGGAAGGGACGGGAGGCAATGCGTCCATTACTTACCGGTAATGGCATTACTCCTAGTCCAATTCCCTCGCCTTCCTTTTTGTTCCCTCCCGCCCACCCGGAACGGAATGCCAGAGTTGCTGTTTTGGGCTTGTTTCTGTACAAGGGTGGGGGGAGGGGCTTTTCAAAGGGGAAGGAAGGGGTCTAGGGGGAGGCAAGGAGCCTCAGTGGTTGGGAAGGGAAGGCAAGGGAGTAGGACTAGGAGTGATGCCATTACCGGTAAGTAATTCCAAAATATTATTTTCAAAGTTCAGTTTAAGTCATTAGAAATGCCAAAACCATTTCTGTGTGTTTCTTGAGAACCCCAGATTGTTATTATCGAAAAAAAATGTCCCTTTACAAATTTAATTTCACACAGTCAAAATGTCAAGCCACTTTTCCTTGCTTAGGAGATCCTCAAATTGGCAGCACGTGCTTCATCTGGGTATAATCATCTGTGAGCTTTATTAAGGACAATGGGAATAATAGAATAGCCAAAGTAGCAGATAATTTGATTATTTGTCCAAACTGGTACATTGCCGTAACTGCTCACTAATTTAGCTAACATTACTATATTTTCTGAATTAGTTACCCAGAAGCTCTATTTTACGATGACCCTTTAATCAATATAGTAAATGCAAAATATATAGATGGCACCAATCAGTTTAACGAAATTTCTGTAACTCACTAATAGTCTGTTTTTTGACGTCAGTTGATTCTGCATCCTTCTAAGATCCGCAGTCCAATAATTTCATTCATAAAACCGCAGCCACATGACTCAGACCAACATGCACAATTTTTGATTACAAATCCTTTGCAATTAACAGTTAATACAGACATGATTAACCCACACCAACTAGATTAAATAATGTTGTATAAAAAAAAAAACATTAGTGGAAATTCGTGTTTTAACGAATCCTGTGCCTTAGTCAAAAAGAGTATTATTAAAAAATTAACTAAAGCCATGTTTGCAGACGATGATAAGGGGTGTATATGAGAAATTCATTTTTGAATGTAAACCTGCATACTGCAAAGACAGAAGGGAAGATGTTGTAGCTGCAATTACTGCAAACAATACTTAACAATTTTGGCATTTGGTTGCAGGGGCTTTTGGTATTAGTAAAAGGGGTGGGACTATCTAGTTTCAGTTCAGGACTCAGGGCCTGATGTATGAAGCCATTTAGCAATGGCAAAGCCTTCCATTTGCTATATCCCAGGATTTGCAATAATAAATCACTTTTTAGGACGTGCAAAACCCATTTCATGATTAAGTAGCAGGTTACTGAATTGAATATGGTTTGAGAAAGACATAACAAACAGCTATTTGGAAGGTGCATGCTTAGGATGTCCCTTATATAGAATGATTTGTTGTGGTATTTGAATGCAAAACATTGAAATGATACCATGTAAACAGATGGGATGGCAACACTTTAACATAGTGAAGACATCCCCTTTGAACCCCTCCCTCTTTATGAATGTAAAATAAAAGTCAGGGAATTGGAAGTGGTCCAGGCGATCACTGCCAACCCTTCAGCAAACTGAAAAAAAAAATAAACTTCCTGCTTAAAGCAGTCACACGTCTTCTAAAGAAAAGAGACTGTATATTTTTTAAGGTTTTCTTTATTTAAATATGATCACAGACACAATGGTCTACTCATCCTAACAGACCACCGTCACTCTGATGGCATCCAACTGTAGTGAGTCACAATTTCCATAATACCTCATGAGTATTGATGAGATTAGTAAAAATCCAATTCAATGGGGAAGACAGATTTTTTATAAATATTAAGGAAAAGTAACTTTCCTGCCTGAATTTCCCAGAGTCTAATTTGCATTGGCTTTCCAGCTTCTCCAAGCATATGAATTGCTTTGAACAGGTGTAAAACAAAGCGTGAAATGCCTCCCAGGAGCAAACAAAAGGCTGGCCTGAGTGGGCAGAGATGGCTTCTCTGAATATTATATAATAGAAAAGGTGTGGGCTGTGAGGATTTTTTTGAGAACGACAGTGTCAAATCCTACTTGAGTGTCATATCTTACTTGACAGTTCTGCTTGGTTCACATATAATATTTGGGGGCAAATTGAAAGGGGGAGAGCAGGATGGCAAGACAGTTCTTGTGCATCCTCTACGGTTACTGAAGGACCCTTTATTTGTCCTATCTGATGTCTCTGGGGTTGTTTTGGGTACAGAACATGTTCCAAACTGGATTTTAATGTTAGATACGAGAGGGCACTAGGATTATCATAGTATACTCCCCACATACATCACTAGACATCTGAGTCCAAACTTATTGAGGCTGAAGACTTCCAACTTCCTGAAACTTCCCTGGCAAATGCCATTTTGGGCCTCTTTGCAAAAAAAAAGTAAACATAAACTACTGAAAAAGTGGGTAGGGTTGGCCGTCGCAACGTTTACTCCATTGTTTAGGGTGTGCCCAGGACTCACCCCATCCTCCTCTAGTTGATGTCAGGTATAAATGTGGCACCTCCAGAAACACATTTCACAACAATTTCTAGACCTGAGGTAGATCAGAAAGGACTGGACCTAATGACTGTGAACTGAAAGGAGCTCTGAAGCACCGTGCTTGCTCCTTCTTGTACCCAGGGCAAAGATGTTTAGTCCAAGGGTCAATTGGTGACCTCCCGTGGAGCTACAGGGAGACAACAAGCTACAAGAAGCTTTTCCATGGAAGTACTTAGCTGGCCTGTGGAGTTGGGCCTGGACTGGCTCCTGCTGTTGGTCTCTGCTTGGCACCCTGAGAGTTTTTAAGTGCCTCCCATGAGGCCATGAAGGCTTTAGAAGTGTACTCCTGTAGTGGATTTTCTCTTATAACATTAAGGCCCTAATTATGACCCTGGCAGTCTTTAGACCACCAGGGTCACGGTGGTGGTCTGAATGCCACCAAAGCGTTGTTCCAACCGCTTTGGCAGCAGTCAGACCACCACTTTAGGACTGTGGCGGTTGTGCCCGGATCGGACTGCCAGCACCACTAGTTCTCCTCCACTGGTGATTCTGGCGGTGTTTATCTGCCAGGGCAGCTCCGTAAGCAGCGCAGACCTGGAGATTGCTACCCCCTTCCCCATCAGCTTTTACATGGTGGTGGCACCACCATGTAAAGGCTGGTGGAGGTGGACTAAAGTGGGCCCCAGGAGGACCCCTGCACTGCCCAAACACGTGCATAGGCAGTGCAGGGGCCCCCATGGCCAGCCCTGTCATGCTGTTTACGGTCACAGTGCAACGGGTGCTGGTGTACTTTACATACCACAACATAGCCGCCGGCTCAGTTATAAGCCGGAATCAAAGTTGTAGGCTGTTCCTCGCTGAGCCAGCGGGCAGAAACTTGGTTTCCACCCGCTGACCAAGTGGGAAACTCGTAATGGGGCCATCGGGAATGCGGCTGCACTGACGCCGACCTAACCACAGGAGTTTGGCAGACGGCCTTTTCCATCCGACAAACTCAGAATGACCCCCTAAGTCAGGAAGGGAACTCTTTGACCAGGAAGAACCTGGCTGGTGTATCTGACTCATGCTCCATCATGGCCAGCCTCAAATTGTGCCTTGGTCCTAGTCTACTGTGAACATTGACTAGCATTTTCACTTTGTGCTTTTTGGATCTATTTGTACTTAAAGGTGTAAAAAATTGTACCTCCTCTTCCTTTCATTGGATTTTCGGCATGTAATTTTGTTTATAAGATTTTACTCTATTTATCTAATTCAGTTTGGGATTTTTATAGTTTTGCATTTTTACTTCACTATTGCTTTATACTACATACGTCCTTAACACATACCGTAAGTTAAGCCTGCATGTTCTGTGCCACAACTACCAGGGTGTCGACCGTGAGTTAATTTTGTGAGTTTGATAGTTCAACTGGCAAAGGAGTGATTGTTCCATAAGGTGTGTAGTCACACACCCCAAATAATAATCCAGTTACTTGCAGTTATCGTTGAATGTGGTATCTACCGCTGGGTCATCTACACCCCGTTCACTACAACTTTCTAGGAGAGCCTAACTTTGTCAGAGAAAATCTAGCCCATACAGTGGCCTTATTCTAAAGGATGCTCGGAGTATGAACTGCATGGTAAATGCACTTAGACCCAGGATTCTGGCCCTTAAAACTCCTTCATGTAATGCCCGCAGGAATTTATGCTACCAAACAGTGCACTATGAGACGTACTTCAATCACCAAGACCATCACTGTGTTTCATTTCCCATTACAGGTCAGACAAAGTGTAATGAGGTGCAAAACATGTCGACATAAAATTGGGTGCCATTTTTCCCTGTGGTATTTACTGCTCCTTACTTAACATCGTTGGTCTGAATGAGCAGCTAAGTTCTTTCTTTCCAAAGAGTGGCAAATCGAATATAAACTGCACAACCAAATTTGGAATGAAAGTATGTCTTTAAAAAAATCATAGACATCTGCTGCCCAGAAAAAAAGAAATAAAGAAAATGAGAGACATATATTTTTATTTTATTATTTTATTTCCTTTGTTGACGTTAAACAAATATCATACCTTGTATTAGGGCTTACCCACATGGACCTGCATGCTGCATCATAATTAAAATAACCTACAGAGAGTGTACACAAGCGTTTAAAACAGTTACTGCTGTTGATACACACGGAGATTATTTCACTAAGAGTTGCCCTTAGCATACTAATATTAAATACCTGCCAGTAACCCACGTAAAAGGCGTTGGCAAAGTCAATAGGATTGAGGCTGACAAAAGCAATAATGATGATTTCTAAAGTGATAATAAAAAATATACTTCTTTGGTGTACAGTACATAGATTACATTAAAAATTGATAGTGACAACAGAGTGTCTTTGAAATTTCAAAATACTGTCTCATGTACTTCGATCAAAGTGGGTAGATACATCAAAATATCCAATAGAAAGAAGATGAAACTAAAATACTAGGTGGATCCAAGATGTGAGTGACAATGTTGCAAGCCAATGACTGAAAGTTCTTAAGATAAAGAAGCAACAATGGCTGGAGGAGGCTGAACTAAAGTCCCTCCAGGTCGGCATAGAATACGATACTTTTGCCGTGAATGGCGCAAGCGACATTGCACTTCGGGCCTAAAAAGGAGTATGAAATTACTCGAGCATGTTTTATACCGGGAATGCAGCAATCTAACAGACTGGTACGTTTAGCAGTTCACAACCTCCCACTAGGCAATCTGTTCTCTTTTAGTTCTCCAAAATATTGACATTCCTAAACTTTATAACACATAACTTGCAATTCAAATGTTATTGATGTCACGGTTAAACCACTTTGTGCAACATGTGTTCGTCGGGTGTGGGTCCCGCCAGAGCCTTACGGGAAATATTCCCGCCCTCTATCTTCCCAGACGCAAAATGGTTTGATTCTTTTGTATGTGGGGATTAAGGAAAAAAAAATATTTTATTTTTGTCCACTTGCTTCCTTGGCCTGATTAATCAACGTGGTGACTGCAGGACATACAGGTTTCCTTTACAGTCGGGGACTCTTTATTTGAGTTTGGGGTTTTCCCAAGGCACGTGCTTGCCAGCGTGACTGGTTCTATTTCATGGTAATATATTGATGTGATGACAGTAGCTTCCAAACATGGAGCTCTAATTGTTTATGTCTTTTAGAAGAGCCACTGACCATTTTATAAATCACATGATGCTATTTGTTACAAAACTTCACAAGTCAGGAATCCCAAGGTAGCTGAAACAAGATTAAATGATACCATTCTAACTTTAATACAAGAAAATTGAAACAATTAGGGGGGTTGTCACCAAAATCTCTGCACAAGCAAGGTCATAAAGGTCTCTCAAATGTATTGAACATACACAGCTGTGTAATTTCCTGTGATCATATCTCTGTGAGACATGGGTAAGTACATATCCACTGAGATGGATATCTGAGTATGACATAAATTGGGACTCTTTAACAGGAGTGAAGCGGAAACAAATGCAATTCTAAGGACCCGTCGTTGTAACCAGTGGGTTTCAGACCTTCCGACTTACATTAAAAAATCACCATGTGATAGAGGTGGGCGAGGGGAAAAATGAATGGGGATACTGCAGATAAAGCTAAGCTAGGGGTCTGGCTCAGATCTTAGTGCCCGTGCATGACCCGAGCCCTGAAAATGTTTGCTGTGTAAATCATAGACCAAACATCAGGTAAATATGTCAAAGTCTCTTCAAAGTTCAAAAAAGTTTATTTATTTAGCATGTGACAGTTTGAACATTATAGCACTGCACTAAGAATTAATGTATTACAAGTGATAATTTTTAAACATGGACCTTTAGCGAGCTAAGGGCCAGATTTAAAGAAACCGGAGCTACATTATTACTTGTAGCACCACATTTTTGACACTATTGTACTTTTCAGGATTAGTGCCAAAAATCTTGGTGCTAACCCTGAAAAGTAGATAGATACCCATTATAGATAAGGGTGTAGCTCCTTTTAATGCCTGCTCTGTGCAGGAGTTAAAAATGCAGCTAAAAATGATGCAGTGGAATCTCGTAGATTCCACTGCGCCATTTTTATGGGCCCCCTGATGGGGGAACACCAACCTTGCATACATTATACCTGGTGCAGGCATATTGTGGTGCAAGGTGTTACAAAGTGGCGCAATGCATGCATTGCACCACTTTGTAAATCTGGCGCTGCACTTTTAGCCTCGTTGATCCACATTAGTGTAAAAACAAATGGCATTAATGTGGGGCGCAAGGAGGCGCTAGGTCCTCTTAAATCTGGGCCTTAGAGGAAAGACAGTTGTCATGTAAGTCCCGTACTGGTCTAGATTATTATAGAGTAACATTTGCTTTTACTTCTTTGTGTCCCTTTCAGCTGTTTTTATACAATGCAAACTAAACCCAGAGGTATTATAAAGCTTTAAATAAGCACCTGCTACATTACTCACAGTCAGTATTCTTTGTTTATAGGGATGGAGAAATGAAGTCTTTTGCCCAGAATCACAGGATGTTGAACCGATGCTCAGGGACATCCTAGGCATAATCTCTGCAGCCTACTACCATTTCTCAGGTGTTTGTTCCTGTTTTGTTTTGAAACAAACTTTGTTTTATAATTGTTACATTGTGTTGAAAAACAATCACATAGGGGCATATTTATACTTTTCATGCAAAACTGCGCTAATCCAGTTTTGCATGAAAAAGTATACCACCAGTGTGCACCATTCCAAGACGCTGGCCTGGCGGTAAGGCCTGGCTAGCGTCATAAAAAAGAGCACTAGCCAGGTGGGGGAGGCATAGGGGGAACAGGAGGTTGTGCGTCAAAGGATGATGCTAGTATGGGCAGAGGCATCATTTTTTTTACATAAAACCCCATGGATAAGACTGCTGTCTTAGTAAAGACAGGAGTCATGCCCACCACCCCAATGGCTATGCCCAGGAGGCATATGTCCCCTAGGCATGCCCAATGGGCCCAGTGCCATGTAGGGGGGCCCAAGTCAGCCCCCATCCATGGCACTTTAAAAAATAACAAAAAAAACAATACTTACCTGTACTTACCTTACTCGCCAGAGGATGGGGTCCCTCTAATCCTCTGGCGTCCTTCTGGTATGGGTGGGGATGTCCCTGGGGCTAGGAAAGGGCACCTGTGGGCCCATTCCATGGTCTCTGACCATGGAAATAAGCTCACAGGTCCCCTAACGCCTGCCCTGACCCAGGCATTAAATAATGGTGCTAAAAAAGCTTAGCGCTATTCTTTAAGTCCCCCTTCACCCATGTATGATTTTAGCACAAGGGGATAAATATGGCACTAAGGCCATATCGTCATTTTCTGCCGGGGAACGCCTACCTTGCATCTCATTGACACAAGGTAGTTTCCCGCTACCAAAAAATGACATTAGTATAAATCTGGAGTAAGGTTTGTGCTGAATTTGCATAAAAGAATGATGCAAATTTGGTGCAAAGCAAGTATAAATCTGGGCCATAATTTCTCTGCAAAATGTCTGTAATAGACACCCATGCACTACTTGTATTAAAAATAAGTGAAAGGAAATGGTACATAAAACAATCTATGTTTAAAAATCATTCAAGGTCACCAGGGTAGGAATGTGTGGTGAACAGGGTTGGATCTGTCAGGGGTCACTCTGAAAGGCTGACGGCTCTTGGACAGTTCTCACTTTGCTCATGCCTTAAAATGTGTCTTCCTATGCTGAGCAGTGAACCGGTTTTCTTTGGGCCAAAGTCCACAGCTCTAGCTGTTTTGCCACATACAGAGTACAGGGAGGAAGACAGGCAGAAAGCTTGACTTGTTATGGGCTTGAGGGTCTAACAGTACCTCGAGCTGAGCCAGGGACAGGCTTCAGGCTCAAGGTAATCAGTGGCTGCCCAGCTCCACCATGTAAGGAGGGGGTTGGGGCCTTAAAGGGGCCAGAGTCTCATGCCGAGAACTACCTACGAGGCAAATCTACCCCCAGGACCATGAATCCCCAACTCAAAAAAACTTGATGAAGTTGCTGCTGATGTCCTGGTGTGTTTTCACAACCCTTAATGGACATCAGTTTTTCAGAGCCTACAAAGACAGCTAGAAGCCAAAGTCAGAACTTTCATTATTGCAGCTGGTTCAGCAACACCAGTGCCAAGAGCGCTGAGGGGCCCGCTGAACCCTGCTTATTCCTGTGTTTTGATATTCAAACAGCAGCCGGGAGGACATTTCCTTCCTTGCTCTATGATACATGACACAGGTGCTACTCTACTGCTGAAAGCTCTTCCTGTGAAGTGGTTTCCAGCTCGTCTTCGCTGCTGCTGTGTAGCATTGGCATCTCATCGAGTGAGCAGGTGAAAGGAGCTGATACCATGTGACACTGGGTTATGCTGTTTGAGTTTGCAGGTTTGGGGTTTCAAATACTGCTTTCGACCCAGGGCTTATTATCGTTGGACGGCATCAGTGAAATCCCAGATGAACTCCTATTTGAACAATTGGACCAGGCTTACTTCACCTTTCCCAGAAGGATGCTGCATGGGAACCATTAAGGTCCTCATTCTACTTGGTCCACAAATCTGGATTTTGTATTCAAATTGATCAATCAAGATTAGTGCACATCATACATCTTGAAATTTGGTAGAACCATCTAGAAAATGTCATGCAGGTTAGCGAAGTATCTCTGTTTAAAACATACAGCAACTACGCAAATAGAGTAAAGAGAGAAGAAAGAAAATAACCATGGTCCAATAGTATGATTGTACAGTAGTGCCGCACCCCACCACAATAAAACAGGAACACAGTGATATAATATTATAAAAATAATGGTGCAGAACCACAAAACTTATAATAACAAAAAAATTCTAACATCATAACATACTGACTTTCTTACATTCTAACATTCCCCCTCTTTCCCTCCTCCGACCCCAATATAGGACACGTATATCGATACTCCCAACGAAACCAATCGGCATGCCACACCTCGAAGTCCCATCATTAAGTGTCTTAAAGGGACAGGGAGCACTATGATGTCACATGAGGGGGATGAGGTGTGAAGGAAAGACAACGTTAAGGCGGAAAACGGTGTCTCAGGTGGCCTTGAAGGGGGGGCAGCATCCTTCCCTCGAAATGGGGAAGGAAGGACCCGGAGGGGGACATGGAGAAAAAGAGGGGGGGAACAGAGGTGGAGTAGTGCCCCAGTGAGAGTGCTGTGAGTAGGAAGGGTAGGTGTCTCCGAAATTAACATGGGGGAGGCCAAAATTGGGGAAGGAGTATCTAAAGAAAAAAGAATACAGAGGATCAAGAAAGCACATAGAAGAGCGAGAGAAAGAAAAAAATAATAACAATTATGGGTTGGTAGCAAAAGAGGATACAAAAGAGAACAAAACGTTTTGGAATATGAAAATAAAAAAGTACAACACAAATTGAGTTTATGGTTCGGGCACTAACTGCACACCCAACAAGTGTTTGGCTGCATAATTTGCACCAGGTAAACTCTGGTCATGCAGAGAAATAACAAATGAGTCTGCATTCCTCAGAATAGGGGGAAGACCTACCTTATTAGCATGTTATTCCCAATTTAAAGGTCCCAATGAATCCCCTAGTGATAAGGTTATTGCGCACCTGGTACATATTACACTCAATAGAATTACCGAGTGTGCAATTACCACCTGCGGCTACACCCTTACACCCCTATGAGAATGAAGCCCTAAAATACATAATGATGCCACCTTGTTTACAGAGTTCAGAAATGGCCAAATGACGGTTTTAAGCGCGATCTAAAAATACATTTGCATTATCATTATTGACCCTAAAGCGTGAGTAGTAGAAGCACATACCTGCGTGCCCACATAGTAGCCCCATCCTCCGCGGGGCGCCTGTCTCTCTAATTCCATACATTCCTGAAAAGAATTAAGCCCTTCGGAAGTATTTGAAAACTCCCCCAGACCCCCTCCTCGCATATCGCGTGCACTTTCTCAGCGAGGCAGCCACATTTTCGCTGGAAACATTTCCTTAAACATCCCAAGCATGATTACATCACGAACACCTGGAGAGTGACCTCGGACGACAATGGAGGCAAGGGATGTGGAAAGATGAGGAGACGCAGAACTGAGTTCACCACAAAAATGCATGCATTTGCAAAATGAAGTCAACTTCTGGAAACAAAAATAATAAGCGCCAGAAAAAGGCCAAGGAAGCGCCAAAACAGACAGAAATAGAGGATTTCATTGTGCTTGGTTCATATAATGTGGGGCTGTTGCTTTCAACGGCAGATAATTACAGAAATACTTGTAGAACTTTTATCTGAAATATGATTTTCGTTGGATTTTGTTTTAAAAAATACAATTTTTTTGAGTAAGTGTGGTTTGGTCTATTTGTAGGGTGGTGTCGATATGCCGAGCTCATTTTATAATTAAATGTACACATCACTGCTAAACTAACATTCACATTGACGTTTTGTGGAATTAAAGAAGCAATGCCTCAATTCAGGAGCTAGGACAATGTCTGTAGGCCTTAGTTTATTTTTGTCAGGGCCACTGGTATTGTACAATTCTGCAGCAATGGCGTTTTCCAAATATGAATGGTTTTACTTCCCTTGCCGAATAATCAACCACCTGCTATACAATTTGCAGTTTCCAACAAAAAAAATGTTTTTAACTCAAACAGTTCAACATGTACTTTAAATAGCGCCAGACTTGATGCCAGTTCCAGACTTGATGCCAGGCATTGGCTGACGCTTTGCAAAAAATATCTGATCATCTTCCAGTTGTTGACTGCTGTATACAGATGTTAAACTGGCATTAACATGGTCAATATTTTGCCCAGACAGCATTGTCTGTTAAAATGACAAAATAGCAAAATAATACAAACACAGAAAGTGGTACATTATTGCACTTAATTTTCCCTTTTTTGCTCATAATTTATTCAACACTGTTGCAGAATTTTGTTGTCCTTAGCTGCACAATTTCATTGAGCCTGGTTTTATTAGGGGTTGCTTCCATGTTGTGTTCAATAGTATTACTGAGGTCTCATATGAACATGCAAAATGTGTCTATCAACTCTTGCGCTGAGAGTGCTGCTAGGGTGGTTCTTCTTCTTTTCACATCCATTTAAAGCCTCTAAAGGACCATCACTGGTGCAAGCATAAAAAGTAATGCATGAGAAGCAATCAGTTGAACTACCTGTAATAGTACATTGCCATATCCATTTCAGTATGTAAATATAGGTTTGGTCATTTTGATTGAGTCAGTAAGGTAATACACTTGGGCATTAAAGATATTCTAGCTGGTGTACAAAGCCACAACGTCCCTAAATATGTTATCACATTCATAGTTGTTGGGACGGAAAAGTCGCCTGCATGATAACAGGTGTGTACCCAATGGCTGACGTCGGCAGGACCTAATTAGAAGAAAGTCCCCAATCTTTTTTAATTCAACAAAACAACCATCCCTGTACTGTTAATGCTGATCTTCAGGTGCCTCTGGCTGAAAGGGAAGGAATGGTGTCTCCTGTACTGTGAAGGCGAGAGAGAGGCAAAGAGCCAAAGAAGAAACAAGCCTTCTTGCTAGGGTGCATGTTACCTCAAAGATAAGTAAATATATGCAGTATTTTTTTAACAAGCAAATCTAAAGTCTGCTTGACAGCCAATACTTTACTTTCATTAATAGGTGCTATTTGAAGCCTCTCAGTGACCAAGATGTATTTTTTTAGTGTTACTATGTGGGTGCCAGAATCTGGAGTGGGTATTTTCAAAGGAAACTCACAAAGGGTTTGCACTATGTACAGTCTGATCGCACATTATTATATATAAATATGTGCTGAAGGAGCTTGTTTTATCTTATACGCTAAATATCTTTGCACATTTTTCAGCATTCCATCTTTTACTATGTGTATTACAATTTTAAAATAATGCTTTTGGTTGCAGCCTGGGACTCTGTGGCACTATAAATACACGTGGCTAATGCCCAATGCACCAACCAGAATTCACTTCTGTGACTGTCTGGTTACACACAAATAGGCACCTGCAGTGACTGCATTCACAAAATGAGGTAGAATAGTGTATTTCCCACTGATTATTTTGACTTGAATTCATTTTTCATTTAAGGTGTGTGTTACATTATATATATTTACCTTCGGTGAAAGACCAACAATATAGTTACAGATAATTATGTTATTAGATACTTCTCTGGTCCGTCCCCTACACTCACTAACCCCGGCTCTATTGCACTCAGAATCATAGTTCCCATATTTGTTTCATGCACTTCAACTATTGTGTGCACCTCTTCCCTGAGAGCCCTGGCTGGATCGATACCTGGATCGCTGACACTGATTTTTGGTCATGGGCGAACACGGATCATGCATGGGCTCCATGACCCAGGCCAGTCTTATGGTAATGAGCCGGCTCTTATACCAGTGTCACTGGAGTGGGGCTTACAGAACTTTTATGTGGAGGCTGGTAAACTCCACCAGAGCTGCTGTGAAATTGCAGGGTGTGGCCTAGTGTTACAGATCTCATTTGGGGCATCACCCATATCCATGACCTCATGTGGAGGTACACTGGGACTGCTGGGGCTGTCACCCATTGTCACAGTGACTGTAGTGGCCATTTCTGTACAAATTAGACTGCTGACCTGAACAATGGAAAAAGGGGGCACAGAGACTGTTGGGGCTGTCACTAGGAGGGTCTGGCCTGATTCAGACAGTCATCCACATCTGTAACTCCAGTGTGCCAGGTGGAGGCCACTAGAACTACTGGTGGCCTCGCTGTGTTGGAGGAGTCCCCACTACCAGCAGAAGGATACAAGGGCAAATCCAGAAGACACCTAAAGGAGCACTGCTGCTTCACCATCTTCCCAGCAGGAACATCGAAGAAGAAGCAGCTGCTGCACCAGAGGTAGTCTGGGTGCAGCTGTTCTTTCCTTGGCTGCACTCAGAAGCCTTTGCTTTGCTGTCTGAGTCTGCCGCAAGGCGCTGACCCCACTGTTCGAGGAAGGGGTACAGTGCAAGCTGGTCATTGTGGAGCACAAGGGAGAAAAGCACCCCAGCTCCTGGACTCTTCTAAAAGCAGTGGCTGGGGGAAGATTAAAGCAGGGCCACAGGACCACATGTGAGACTTCTTTGAGCTCAGTGGTTTATTGCCTTCAGAGTTCAAACCTTTCAGTGCCAAAGCCCGACTTTGATGCGCAACTCTGATACAGGCATCACCCAGGATCACCTCCTAAAATCTGCCAAGACTGCCAAGAACAATGTGGAGGTGCGTGGCAGGGTGGGAACAAGAAGAAACCTCGGTGGAGCATTGTCCTGACAAATGTAATGGCACCAGTCTTCAGAGACTAGTTATGTGGATTATTTAGGCTCTCATTATGACATTAGCGGTCAATCCAACCTACCGCCATGCTGACTGCCGCCAACTTCCCGCCGCCACAGTGGATATCCGTTCACCATATTATGACACACACACACACACCAATCCGTCACTATTCAGCCACAGACACAAGACTGCCAGTCCAAAGGTCAGTGATAAACTGGTGGTATCCAAACCCACACCATTACGCCAACAGAACAATGCCCATCACATTATGACCCATAAATCACCACGGCCGACATTCAACCGTGGTAAACCTTTGGCAGTACATACCGCCACGCTCAAAATATACACACACATACAAAACAACACTACATTGGACAATTTAAATAACACACACCTGATACCCATACACACACCACACCCACATACCCACACCACTTTAAAACCCACACTACCCACAACCCTTTACGACTATAAATAATTGCCACCAGAAAGAGACAGCAAGAGCACTCACACAACCAGAGCCACTTACCACTCACACTTATACACCACACACGCACCCCACATCACACACCCCAAAACATTACCCTACACACCCTCACCTACACACCTTACACAACAACCATGGCACCACAAAGACACCCTCGATTCTGAGGGGAGGAGCTAAAGGTCATGGTGGATGAAATCATCAGGGTCGAGCCTCGGCTATTTGGAGCACAGGTGCAGCAGATATCTGTAGCTAGAAAGATGGAGCGATGGCAAGAATCGTGGAAAGGGTCAACGTCATGGGACAGCACCCAAGATGACATCAGGAAGAGGTGGAATGACCTACAGAGGAAGGTACGCTCCACTGAAGCAAGACACCAACTCGCTGTACAGAGGACTAGTGGTGGACCCCCCCCCACAACTAATAACATGGGAGGAACAAGTCTTGGCAATCATGCATCCTGAGGGCCTGGCCGGAGTAGGAGGAGGACTGCACTCTGGTAAGTCAACTCTATACTACTTCTAACCCCCACCTGCATGCCATCTCATACTCCCACCCTCCCTCACTCCCACCACTCCACCACCTCCCACACACCCCACCATCACATCTCACTCATCCCAATGCCAAGCCCTGCATGCCATACCAATGCATGGACACCACTCACAGCCCTGCATGGACACCTATCACTAGAGAGAATCATCTAGCCCACCACATACCAACTTACACAAGTGAAAGATGCCCGGGCAAATGCAACCAAAGAGGGCAACCCACCGATGCACAATATGTCTCACACACAGAAACAATAACACTTAATTTGCATCCCCACAGGTATCTCAGCCACTGTTACTGGAGAAGAGGTGCCGGCACTACCCATTCCACCAACTGAAGAGGCCCACAGTGATGACAGCAACTCTGGTTGCCTGGATCTGGATGACCAACCTGGCCCATAAGGGACCTCTGGACAGTCGGCTACCCAAGCACAGTCACACAACACCCCAGAGCCTCCCCCATCTGGAAACACCACCACAGCACTCACCCAGCGTACCCATACCTCTGTCCCCAAAACACATAAATCAGCAGTCAGTCCACCTCTACAGGGACCCCAGGGCACATCTCATACCCAAGACAATCAGCGACCTGGGGTCAGTGGCAGTGGGCACACGGTTCAGTGGACAGAGGCACAGGACAACAGGGAAACTGGGAGGAGTGCAGTGCGCCAGGGGGAGTACAGGCCCAGGGAACCGACTCTCCAGGCGGCACTCAACGAGATCCTGGAAGCCTACCAACATTCCCAAGACACGATGGGCCAGATCCTGGACAATGTGCAGGAGAACAGGCGGCTGCAGGATGGACAGTACCAGGGGATCAGGGAGGACTTGCAGTCCATCAACACCACCCTGGTCTCCATTGCAGGGGAGCTGGCAGACCTGGCCAATATAATAAGGGAGGCAGTCTCACAACAGCAGGCCCCTGCCACTAGCCATACATCTGAACTGCCTTCCACCTCCGCTGCTGCTAGTGGACATGAGGTCCTGCCACAGGACCAATAGGCCACCAGCACCCCTCCCCCTGCAGAAGGAGAACCACCCCACAAACATTCCCTGCAATCCAGACAGAAGCCAGAGACTATTGCCAAGACCCCTGCCAGGAAATGAGACTCTCCTGATTGTCACCCTTGTGTCCCACTCTGTTACCCTGTCCACCTTGAACTGCCATTGCTCCCCTTTCTATGTCCCCATGGACAATGCACCTATGCTACAAATAGACTGGAACAATACCCTGGACTTTCCTCCATCATACACTTGTTCTTGCCCCGCTTCTTCTTAGCACTTAATAAACACCCTTTAAAAAAAAACAAGTATGGAGTATGTTACATTTTTTAAGTATGTATTCGCTTAACCAGGTTCAAACATTGCCATTCAACTGTACAGTAATTGTACACATAGAAAAGACCTGTATTCAGCTGCAGTGATCACACCAAGAGCGATAGTGGGGCACCAGCATCTGTAAAATGAATTGCCAAAGGGTAAAGTAAGTGGGCATAAAAGTGGGAAATAATAGCATGCCAGTTAAAAAGATATACAAATAATTGACAATTAAATGTGAAGTAACACTGTCTTACCTGTGTGTCATTGGAAGTATTGTCGTATCACTGCTGTTCTGTTGTCCTTATCCTCATCCTCTGCCTCCTCATCCTCGCTGTCCACAGGATCCACTGCTGCCACACGGCCATCTCCAGCGTCCACCTCCTGCAGAAAAGGCACATGGCGTCTCAAGGATAGGTAGTGCAACATGCAGCATGCCACGAGTATCTGGCAGACCTTCTTGGGTGAGTAGCACAGGGATCCACCTGTGAGATGGAGGCAGCGGAACCTGGCCTTCAGGAGGCCAAAGGTTCTTTCGATTATCCATCTTGTTTGCCCATGTGCCTCATTGTAATGTTCTTCTGCCCTTGTCCTAGCATTTCTCACAGGGGTCAGCAGCCACAATATGTTGGGGTAACCAGAGTCACCTGCAAATATTGAGGGACAACATTTAGCCACACACTATCCCATATGGCCAACACCATACCCATACACCAACACCTACTGGGTGGGACCCATGGCTCACTTATTAGCCACACCCTTTGCCTCTGTAGTTGGGCCATCACATTTTGGATCCTGCTATTCCTCAGGATAAAGGCATCATGCACCGACCCAGGATACTTAGAATTGACACTGGAGATGTACTGGTCCGCCGAGCACACCATCTGTACATTCATGGAGTGAAAACTCTTACGATTTCGTACACCTGCTCATTGTGACAGGGGGCACAAATGCAATATGAGTTCCATCAATCAACCCAATTATGTTGGGGATATGTCCATTGCATAGAAGTCAGCCTTCACTGTGGCCAAATACTCCTCCTTGGGAAATACAATGTAGCTGCACATGTGTCTAATCAGGGCAGACAACACTCTGGTCAGCACTATTGAGAACACTGGCTGTGACATTCCTGCTGCCAAGTCCACTGTCACTTGAAAGGAACCAGTTGCCAGGAAATGGAGCACTGGTAGAACTTGCACAAGAGAGGGGATGCTAGTGGGGTGACGGCAAGCAGATATCAGGTCAGGCTCCAACTGGGCACACAGCTCTGTGATTGTGGGTCTGTCAAGTCTATAGGTGAGGAAGATGTGTCTGTCCTCCATTGTTGCCAAGTCCACCAGGGGTCTGTACACGTGGTATGTCTCCACTTCCTATTCATCCGCAGTGGTGGCAATCTATGGGGCAAAAGAGTGAGGAGCCAATCACAAACTGAACATTGGAGCCACAACAGTACAATGCATGATGTCAATTTGTATTGGGTAAGCTGGATTTGTCATGTAGGTCCAAATTTTAACTGTGACATAGTTATTATCCAGGGCCTGCCCCCATTAAATGGCGTCCTCCTGTCCTGTGTGGAGGGACAGGTGGTAGTGAGGTAATTCCGCTGACGTAGTGCACCTTTGCGGGAGGCGGTCGGGAACCGCAGTGCAACTCCTCATTGGTTAACATTGGGCCCTATGGGGCATAGTGGCTAATGGTGATCTACGCCGGTGGTGACGTATGCACCGCCGCGGACCTGACCACCATTTTCTATCTGATTCCTCACTTGCTACCTGACCATCAACAGGAGAGGACCTACACTGCATGTGCTGCTATGACATGTGTCTGGAACCTACCATGGCATGTGTGACTGAGGAAAGGGCCCCTGCCTTCACCTCGACTGAGTTGGAGTGACTGGTGGATGGGGTCCTACCCCAGTACGGACTGCTGTATGGGCCTCCAGACCAACAGGTGAGTATAATGTGAGCACGATGCATGTGGAAGGAATACATGGAGAGGTGTGTGTGTGAAGGCCTCGTGTAAGGGGGGGTGGGTGGATGTCCTCTCTGCAGCACATTGGTTGTATGCTGGGCCATGTATGTGCAAATGGTGATGTGAAGGGGTATGGTGGGCTATAAGTGTAACAGGTAGGACTGTCTGACTGATACTATTTTCCTGTGTGCATTCCCTTTGCAGGTCAGCGTCCATCAAAAGAAGGGTATATGGCGTACCATCGCCAATGGCATGCGGACCCTGGGGGTCTACGGCAGGCGAAGCACCCACTGTCGGAAACTGTGGGAGGACCTGAGACGCTGGGCACGGAAGACGGCAGAGGCCCAGCTGGGTATGGCCTCCCAACGAGGAAGGGGTGCCTGTCGAACCCTGACCCCCCCTGATGGCCTGCATATGGTGGTGGCCTATCCGAAGCTGGATAGGTGCTTGAGGGCATCACAGCAGCCACAAGGAGGTGAGTACAGTGTCCAACATTACAACTTACACATGGTAGGGTGGCATGCGGGTGGGGGATGTGTGTCAGTCGGTGCCCCTAGCCCAGGCCTGACATTGCAGATTAGGTCCTCTGGTGGCAAGGCTACTGAAGGGATATACATGCTACCTAGCTCATAGGCACCCACAACTGGTCAGGGCAGCTTGGGTCCCAGGTGTGCTGCATTTTGTGGTGTGTGCCCCTCCCCATGCCTTGGTGGCTAGCAAAATAACTGGTAGTGCAATGCATAGTGCGTAGCCTGTTCCCAGTGTGTGAGAGTGGTGTGTACGCCAATGGTGGTGTTGGTGCAGCCATTGACCAGGTGTACTGTGTGTTTCCTCCCCCCCCCCTTTTGTTTTGTCACCCTGTTCTTATGTGCATTAACATCATCTGGCGGAGGAGCAGAGGCACCGATGATGGAGGGAGCTGCATCCCACAGGACCCAGGAGGTACATTCCACTGATGCTGCGGGCACCAGTGGGATGGAGGGTGAGGGGAGCACCACGGTGGAGGCTGGAGGGGACAGTTCAGACGCTGATACCTCCTCCGATGGAAGCTCCCTGGTAGTGACAGACACCTCTGTGACCACCCCAGTTAGAGATACAGCCGCCACCCCCGTACCAGCACCGCCCTCCCAGTAGCCCCTCAGCGAGTTGCCCGTGCCCGCTCACCCAGGATGGTGGGCATTTCCTTCACCCCAGGAACCTCAGCCCTGCCCCAGTTAGCCCTGCTGCCCTAAGTGAGGAGGCTATTGACCTCCTGAGATCCATCTTTGTAGGGCAGTCCACCGTTGTGAATGCCATCCAGGAGCTGGCAGCCCAAATGCAACAAACTAATGCATTTCTGGAGGGCATTCACACTTGCTTGGCAGCCCAAAAGAGATCGATCCAGGCTCTGGCCACCTCTCTGATGGCAGCCATTGTCCCTGTTTCCACCCACCCCCCTTCAACTTCCTCTTCCCAATCCCATTCCACTCAACCCAAACCTATCCCAAGCACACAGGCAGACGTGCATGCACACAAGCCAACACACAAGAGTGGCACAGGCAAACACAAGCACCACACATCATCCCACAGCCACTCGCACAAACACCATCCAGATGCAGACATACCAACATCCACAATTTCCATTGTTTCCCCTCACCTCCTACAGCCACTCCCTCTTCCTCCACTCTCAAACCTTCTCCCTCTTCCTGTCCCTAAGAAGCTTTTCTTCTCCACCATTGACCTCTGCCCTATTCCTCCCCCCGTCCTTCACATCTGGCCAGGGTTGGCAAAAACTCAGGCAAGCACCTCAGCCACCCAGTCCACGGGCCCAGTAGTCTCCACATCCACTCGTGGTGGGAAAGGATCCAGGGCACCTGTGCAGAGGGTGAAGGAGCCTGCACCAGGTAGCCTCAAGGAAAGGGTGCCAGCCCCAGCTGCTGCCCAGAAGAGCCAGGGGCCATCCCCAGCTGCTGCCAGGAAGGGCAAGGAGCCAGCCCCAGCTGCTGTCTGGAAGGGCAAGGAGCCAGCCCCACGTGCTTTCAGGAAGGGCAAGGAACCAGCCCCAGCTGCTGCCAGGGAGGGCAGGGAGCCAGCCCCAACTGCTACCAGGAAGGGCAAGGAGCCAGGGGCAGGGACTCAGATGGAGCTCCCACCACCACCCATGGCTGTGCAGCTGTCCAAGGCTGCAGGGGATGGGCTGGAGCTTCCCCCCACCACCATCAGCAGCACCCCCACCACCACCAGTGGGCAGCCATCTGAGGCTGCAGGGGATGGGCAGGAGCTACCCCCCGAGCAGCAGCAGCACCACCACCAGTGGGCAGCCATCTGAGGCTGCAGGGGCTGGAGCTTCCCCCCACCAGCGGCTGCAGCAGCACCACTTCCACCACTGAGCAGCTGTCACCGCCGGTGGACGGTATGTAGTCCTGCCTCCATGCGCTGCTGCGCCGTCTGCCCCCAGCAAATCCAGTGGGTATGACACCCATCTGAGAGACTGTGACCTTGCACTCCCCAGGATCAAGTCCACAGGGCACGATGCCCCCTTCAGAACCAGTGGGTAAGACATCCACTGACCCCAGCCTCCCCAGGATCAAGAGCACAGGGCATGATGCCCCCTCCAGAACCAGTGGGTAAGACACCCACCAACCCCAGCCTCCCTAGGATCAAGAGCACAGGGCATGATGCCCCCTTCAGAACCAGTGGGTAAGACACCCACCAACCCCAGCCTCCCCAGGATCAAGAGCACAGGGCACGATGCCCCCTCCAGAGCATGTGGGTAAATCACCCACCTCAGAAACTGTGGCCTTGCACTCCCCAGGACCAAGCACAGCACATGTTGCCCCCTCCAGAGCATGTGGGAAAATGACCCACCTGAGAGCTTGTGGCCTTGCACTCCCCAGGACCAAGCACAGGGCATGTTGCCCCCCTCAGAGCATGTGGGCAAATCACCCACTTGAGAGACGGTGGCCTTGCACTCCACATGACCAAGCAGAGGGCATGTTGACCCCTCCGGAACCAGTGGTCTATGTTCCATCTGCCGGTTGAGGTGACCCCCGTTCCCTGTCCCCCTGAGGTGCCTGCCTATTTTCCAAATGATGCCCCTGCAGTGTTCTTTCCGCGTTGGTGCAGGTGACAAGTGGGGCTTAGGACTTGGGCCTGTGGGCCTGTGGCCCACGCATAATGAGGATTGGGCAGAGACCCTTGAACTGTACATTTGTATATAGCAGTTACATTGCATATTTCTCATTTATACTGTGTTGATCTTATTACACTCACTTTGGATAAATTTATACTGTCCTTGCATTTTTCATCCGAGGTACGGGGTACATATGTTTTGGTAATGCAGCTGATTATGTGTATGGTGTTGGGGTGGGGGGGGTGTTGTGTGTGTGTGTCACTCTCTTTTTCCTCTCCCCTTCCCTTGTGTGCTAGGCAGCTGTACTCACCGTCATCGTCTTCGCCGTCGTTGGTGTTCGTGGTGGAGCAGCATGTAGAAGAGCATTGGGAAGACATGCAGCTCGGGCTCCATGGCAGCGTGGTTGTTCCCTGTGTCTCCAATGGTGAGTCCTTTCACTTCTGTGCAGTGTTTCCGCCAGGCTTTTGATGTCGTTGGTAACGCCCTGAAAAAGGTGGCAGATTGCAGGGTCTTAATACGGTGGGCGGGACGTTGGCTTCTGCCTAGCTGTAGGTAGCATCCGCCGTGGTGGCTGTTGTTTTCGCCCTGGCGGTCGGTGTGGTAAAGTGGCTGTCTATCTGAGTTCTCACCGCCATGGTCATAATTTGGCGTATTTACCGCCAGCCTGTTGGCGGTATTACTGCCACTTTATCAATGACCGCCAGGGTTGTAATGAGGGCCCTAGTGTGCTGTGTATAGTGTGTACAATAAATACTGCTTATACAATAAAGATCCATATTGGACTGGACAATAGTCTTATTAGTGTTTTAAGCTATGAACTCTCACACACCTTGCAACTACCGCCCTGTAAAGAGTCATTAACATCTCAACCCGCTCTACCCCTCAAAGTAAAGTGCTGAAGGTGCAGTACTCCTGGGACGATTGTTTCTCTGTATTTCCGAACCATCCCTGCTCAAACTTTGGGGTACATTTATGAAAAGTGCCCCTTTTCTAGTGGCCCCTAGAGCCCCCCTAACGCCACCATGTATGCGGCGTATTTAATATACGGCACACCATGGCGGTAGTTAGGTCATCATTTTTGCCCTAGTTTGGCGCTTTGCAGGATTAGCATAAAAAATGTTTACACTAATCCTACAAAGCCCATTGAGGCCCATTGCAAACAATGGTGTGCCTCCTTTTAACACATGCTCTGAACAGGCATTAAAAGTGGCAGATTTCTTTGCGCCATTTTTCCGGACCCCTTAAGGAGAGAAGCCCACTTTGCATACATTGTGCCTGGCGCAGGCATAATGTAGTGCAAAGGGTTACAAAGTGGTGCAATGCATGAATTGTGCACTTTGTAAATATGGCTCAACAATTTTGGCCTCGTTGACCACATTAGTGTGAACAAATTACGCTAATGTTGCGCAAGGAAACACTAGGGGCTCTTAAATCTGCCCCTTTATTTTTTAAAAAGGCATTCCAAATAGCGATTCACTTCTTGAAATGGTAAATTAATTAAAGAATAACAAGAACCCATTATATGCGACTTGATTGAGCATGCATATGCATAGACTGTTGGCAATCTTAGATTGGTTTTGTAATACTCTAAAAAAACATTCAAAAATGTGCACCCATGTGTGCAGACTCTGGGGCTGATGAAGTAGAATGCCATTTTTTTCCAAACTATAAAAACACATTTTTTAAACTATAAAAAAATACATTCCAAAATGGGATACCACATTGGCAAAGCCAGCAAACCTGCACTCACAAGACCCAGTGGCTTTGCCAAAGCTTATTTTATCTTTGCATTCCCGTGGTACTCGTTTTTTTGTAAACGATTATATAAAAAATATATATAAAGCAACACAAATACGAGAATGAAAAACAAAGACAGAATTGCGGCATATAACAATTATTCTCTACATTTTAGTGGGTGCACTGTCTGCTGGCAAATCCTGCCTATTTATGTGGCATGCATTTGGAAGGTTTAGATCCCACCAGCGTAGGCTCCGCCTTTTACCCTTTGATAAAAGTTTGATGAAGAGTTCTCTGAGTTGAGGGATGAGACATGAAAGCCTCTCTGTTGTCACTTCTTACATCCGGCAGTTAAGTCGGTGAGGAATCTTAAATTGCCATTTTTGCACTCTCCGTGGCGTATTTCGTTGTGGAGTTCTGAGCCTGTGACTTTTATTGCGTGCGGTTACCCAACGTGACCTGATTCCAGCACAAATCCGCCCTTGTTAATTATGTTTCCGGGAATCGGCACGTGGGCAGGGCCTCGGCGAGCATTGGAAAGATCCTATGGCTGGAGAGAATACGTCTTTTGCTTCTCACATTAGCATTGTGACGTCACATCGGCTTGTCTTCACATGTGGCGAAGCAGAGAGCTGCGTTCGTACCCACTCTGAGTGCCCGGTTGCCTGTGTCCTCGCTCAAATTATGTCACCTTGTCAGTGCACTTTGTTTATGTCACCGTCCTTGGTCATCCTTTCACCTTCGGCACGCGTTCCAGTACGCCCAAAACAAAGCATATGGTTATGGTTTATACAAAGAATGCTCTATACTCTTATTTTCGAGGGACTGTCTCGGAGTCTCAAATTAGCCCAGTCTGTACTTCTTGTATTTTTGGTATTTATGGTCCGATCGTTCCAGTGTGAAAGCTTGAACTCCCAGTAGCTAAACGCAATGAAGAAACATTTGTAATAACAGAAACTAGAATAAAAGAACAGTGCCGCGATTTTCTCATACCCATACATGACAACATTTTGAAACAAGTAAGTAGGAGATTTTGAAAAAAAAAAAATCAGGGACTTCATTTTCCTCATTCACCTACATTAAAGGCAATGTTGGACAGGGACGAAGAATAGAAAGGGCACCAAAATAAAAGTGGCCCCATTAGCGAACCAGATAGACAAAATGTGGCCCTCATTTAAAAATCATGCCCGTTTGGAACTTGTAACGGCACGGTGTATGGGCATTTTTGCAAGGTACGGGAGACTACATGTAATTGTGTTTGCTGCAGGCAATTTTTGTCTTAATATCAGTAAAAAAAGGCCCACCTGGCCAAAAACCGGCCCACAAACTGCTAAAAAAACAAGCATTTGCAATGCAACGGGTCTCGCATTACGTCAAGGTAGAGATATTAGTGATGTAAACTCCTAACCAGAATTTTCTTGCCACATTAAATGCACAAAAAAACGAGCGCGATCGCGCTGTGTAAAACAGAAAACGATCGCCCTGTGAAATAAAGCGAAAAAGTAGTCCAGAAACCATACGGAAAACATGGGGCCTCATATGTTTCCATCAGTTTACCGGTGCTTTCGAGGAGGGCTAAACCCCGGAAAAGGCATGACGCATGCCTTTTATGAATGAAACAAGCGGATTTTAAAAAGCAAGCCCACAAACCAATGAAAGTGACTTGCGTAACATGGGCGTGGTTAAAATCCCCATAAAGAGAGATTAGAAGACGGACGGAGCGCTTTGCGCTTGCCCCTAAAAACAGCCCAAACACTGATCCGTCACAAGAGCCCTGTCGTCCAGTCCGATCCGGATTGACGGAAAGACGATTTAAGGCAGGAGACAGCTAAACTTAAGCCATTTTGGCTTACAAAATCGTAAGTCTCCCGCTTGAATCGGGTATGCTGGCATGTATGCATCTCTTAGTACACTCCAGTGTTTGTGTAGCCATAAGGCAAGCAGATTGAGTGCTTAATTTAAGAATACAAATAAATAACGTAAAGTTCAGGCCCCAAAGTTTTTCTAACGAGCCAGTCTGTGCTGTTTAATGAAGGAGTTACCGAATACCAAGGCTGTCTGGTCTTGCCTACACAGCTACTCCAGAGGACGTTTTCAATCATCACTAGCACAAGTTAGCCACTACGCAAAAACAGTGACATCTGAAACATTTTTTGGGGCCTCTAGCAAGATATTTTTTTGCCCCCCTGTTCATAGCATCTTTGAATTTTATTACCCACTTTTATGCTGATTGTAGCCCACAAAACTTTCGGAAATAGGTTCTCACACAAAAACAGTTGAAATATGCCCTTCCAAGAACCCCAAAAATCCTTAAGAGGACACTGGGAAAGAGAGACAGTGGTAGAGATAGGCATAGAAGAGAGGTTCAGATCTAAAAATAGACAGAGGTGAACTGAAGAGAGATGAAATGTACTTGGCCATTTGGAAGGTGGGGGGCCTGGTTAATTGTCCACTTTTCCCCTGCCTTAAAATATCCCTGCGCACAACACCATAGCTACTAACTAGCCCATAACATATAACTTGTTCTGTTATCAGCCAACAGCACAAAGTATGCTTAGACTTGCAGCTTTAATTTTTCTACTATAAACCTGAGCTTTCACAACCCAGCATGCTTAGTGGTGTTGATGAATAACATGAACTGGAGGAAGTCACCCTTATGTTATGTGGAAAGTTTAGAGGAAGTATGCAAGCAAGGCCAGAATGTGCTAGACAGTACCCAGAGTAAAGCTAATTTGTACCCCTATGGATAATCCTCCTCACTCTAAAAAAGTTTCCCCTCCAAACCTCCTCTATTCTCTACACATCTGCCTTTTCAAAGTGCTCGTTTAATAGATATTTCCACTCTCCAAACTAATAGTATTGCTGCTGTTCTGCTATAATTTTGTCAATGTGAATACTGAAAAAACAGCACCTTTGAGAAGGTTACTGAAAAAAATGAGGGTAATGAGAGGTATGAGGAAGAAGAAAACATAGTTAAACTCTGGACCTTAACATCTTTCAACACAATGGATATGGATATCATTACATCAAAAATCAATGGTACAGGGGCTGTGTTAATGCAAAGAAGAGGTGATGGCAGAGAGGAGATGCTTAAAGATGCCCTGGATGCTGTGCTCTCGAAGGGAGTGCCTTTGTGGTCCTCTCGTCATGTGGGTCGACTTTGGCCACAGAGGTCGGGGGTCCCATGAAGTCCTCTTTGAGACAGCCAACTGCGGTTCGGCTACTAGTTTATGAACACAACAATAACAGTGAAATCCTTTGAGGAGGCTAGTGTCCCTCTTGGATGACCAATCTGGACTCTTATGACACTCCTGGATCTGGCTGACTCGGGTGCTACTTTTGGCCATGGAGGATCTTCTCCTGGGGTGCCAAACGGCTCTCAGCGGTGTTTCCTCTGAAGGGGCTACCAACTTTCCGGTTTTGTCTTCCTTAACTTTAATATCCCTGGTGCTGTTCTGGGGATGGTGGGGGCAGCAAGCGGACCTTTAGAGTCACTGTTTCTGTCTGGGGTTGGGGCGTTAATTTTCTCTGAGCAAGGAGCCACAGGTACAGTCCTGATTTTGCTAGCCCAAGGTGCAACATGTGCAATCCAGCCAATGGTTCACCCTCTATTTTTGTGGACCCAGGGTCATTAGGGCAATCCTTCTTCAGTTCTTGTTCCAGTGCCGATGTGATGTGAGGTTCAGGGTGTCAGGGGTGCCATATTTATCCCCAGAATGTGCACTGAATGAACAATGCGGTCACTAGCCGATGGGATACTAGGTGCTCTCCTTTTTGGTGATGACTTTCTAGCTATGAGTGGTATCTGGCAATACCAGAGTGCACTATTCTGGCCACTCTTGAGATGTCTGAACCTTTCGTCGACTGTGAGAAGCTTGGTAGCCCACCGTAGAGGTGTGGCTACCTGTGGGCTACATGCCTGTAGGAAAACCCCTTTGGGCACTGGCCTTCCCTCTCTGTAACTGTGACTACAGCCTGTGTACATGAACAAAGGGCAACCCCTCGTGAATGTTATTGCTATTTGTCCACCAGAAGCATTTTCACCTTTGAAGCTTGCTCTTTGGGCTATCACCCAGAGTGGCTTCATGCAAGGGGGTGGTGACACATCTTCCTGCCACAGGTTGCTAACATTTCTAAGCCTGGGAGGCATTCACACCATCCCCAGGTGGACAGAAAACTGTCAGTGGGCCAGTGCCCATGTGTGGCCAATGGATAAGCTGGGGCTCAAACGCCCGGGTACAGAGTGACAAATTTCTAAAGGTTGCATTACTTTAATAGTGACATTAAATTTGACCTGGGCATCAGGGCGGGTTCAATGCCACAATTAATTTGATACCCTACAGTACCTGGTTAGGTAGTCCGATTCAGAAGTTAGTGAGGCTGAGGAATCACCTGGTAACCCTCTGTTAGCCAATAGGCTACTGGCCATTCCACATGAAAACAACAATTTAGAGGTGTTGCTGCTAAGACATAATTAATAAAAAAACACATGTCCTACTTAACATTACATTGCTTGCTTCCTCAGGGCCTCATAGCCTTCCTTCGGGGAGACTTACATATATGGTTAAGGGAAGTGATGGCTTTACCATCAGTTTGGATAGCAAAGTCAAACTAGCAGTGTGATCTCGTCTCATCCAGTCTGCAGTGGCAGGGGCTGAGCCATTTTGTACTTCCTCACAGACAGGGTGGCACAATCAGCGCTGCAGTTCTGGGTGGACACTCTGCCTTACATGCCCTTGGTACCCTGGGTACCATATATTGGGGGCTCATAAGTAAGTCAGTACTTGCCAATTGAGGATAACTAATTCAACAGTCTTTGTCTGTTGGTGGTAATCAAAAGAATGAGATGTAGATTTCGAGAATTGACCCCTGATGTATTGGCCTTTGCTCCATGAAACACAGAATTTGTGAGGATTCGTAGTAACATGGTGTGGCTAGAGCAGTGGAATTATATGTGAGAGATTGTGGCTAATACTTTTTGAATGTCAAAACCTAAGTGACAGCAATATCTCATGTCACTCCTATAGACAATTTTCTTTATTACGATGGGGTATGATAGTGATGGCTATAGCTAGATCCTTTGAGGTTTGGGAGAATACTGCAATATTGCCATGATTGATTACATGCCCAAATCACACACGGTCAAGTTCTTAGCGAGCATCTCCCCAAAGTGTGTTTTAAGTTTCATGCAAAAGGTTTTTAGTAGGAAAGGTTAATGGCACCCAGTTAGTGGCAGGAGAAATTAAAGAATACTTGGGCCCATAATTATACTTTTGTAGCACCGCATTTGCGCCGCTTTTTGATGCAAAAGTGGCGCAAACTTACGAAATACAATTGTATTTTGTATATTAGCACTGCTGTTGCGTAAAAAAATAACACAAATGAGGCGCTAAAAAAGTATAAATATAGGCCTTGGAGTCATTTGGGATAAAGAATGTCAAAACGTCTTTGTGCCATCCTGGGAACAATGGGCTACTTGAGAGTGTGAATTATGTGCTAAAAGATTAGGTGCAAATAGTCCAAATAAATAACTCAGCCTGGAGAAAAACTATTGAGGATTTAATATGGACTGTAACAATGACTACTTCATTTAGCACAGTTTATGTTACTGAGATGAAGGGTAGATGGATTGAGATTGAATTTTGAGTGGACGAAGAGATGGGAGGTGGTTAAGGGCAGGCTTGAGTGAAATGGTGGATGTGAGTGGTCCAGCTGATAATGTCGAAGTTCAAGAATAATGCACAAGCTGAGCTGAAGTTGGGGATTGGATTAGAATCAAAATAGCAGGACATAGAAGGAAAGGTGATTCGCACTCCTTTACATTCCTCAGCAGGTTATCAAAGTTAAACGTGATGTAGTCGTTGGGGGTTATGAGGGGTAGAGCAAGGGTAATTTAGCTACTGTTCCACTCAGAAAGTGTAATTTTGTGTGTGAACATTTTAAATGGGCATTGAGTAAATTGAAGGTTGTACAAGCAAATATTTTCATCCTGTGGGGAACAAAACAAACTTGGGAAATTAGTTGAATCTAAAACGTGAAGGTCTTCAGCAAGGCAGAGATCAAATCTTTGATATTTAAGAGGCTTTGTTACTACATAATAATCCTGAAATCTGGTGAATTAATTGAGGTCTAATCATTTATATTGTTGCATTCAATTTATAGATTTATTGTACTTAATTTGTTTTTGTTTCTTTACTTGGAGCTTAACATTTTTGTTTCCTTCATTGTCTTTTTGCTTTACATTTTGTATTATGAAGGGGTATTTCTGGAGCAGCCCACACACAGTCAATATGCAAACTAGAGTCGGTGCATGTGCTGTGTAGAGTGTATATATGGGTGGCATTCTTTGGAGAGTGGTAGCTGCAAGTGTTGATTATCACTGGATGCAGAGTAAACAACTTACATACCAGATGTTGGCATTCAGACCCTCAATCACACACCCTTTCTGAATCTAGGCAGCTTGAGTTTTGGCTGCTGGTGCATATGAGGCAGTAGGGCTGCAACCCTCCATAACCAGCATGCACAGATAAAAGGAGAGAAGCAGCTGTTTGTTCATTGTGTACCTGAATCATAAACAGACAAACTATTTGTCAGTTTGTTTTCATTTCTTTGACCTGTGTTAGTGACACTGAAAAGTGCACATGGCAGCAGCACGGTTGTGGTCCATCTGCAGGGTTCCATGGATTGCGCATGTTTGAGAGGCGCCTTTCTTATAAGTGCCTTTCTGGTAAGCTCTCACACACGTTCACAAAGTCATGGACATGAAGTGCATGCCCTGTGCAGTATAGCATGTCAAGGATGGGAACTTGGTTAGGTGCTACCACGCCTTCACCCTAAGCTTCTGTTGCTATGGTAATGAAATTGCTGGATTTTTGGCGGCAGCACCACCGGAGGACTGCATCTGATCCCACACCATGTGATTGCTATCAGCCTAACCCTTTCTGGCTAGCTAGCCGCACCACATCAGTACCGGAGGTAGAAGTGATTTGGGGCAACTTATCGCATGACACTCTGTGGGTGATTCTAACCCTGGCGGTCGGTGATAAAGCGGCGGCCAAACCGCCAACAGGCCGGCGGTCGAAAAAATGGAATTCTGACCCTGGCGGCAACCGCCAACACAGCCCGCCACATTAACACTCCGACCGCCACGGCGGTACAGACAAACAGCGCGGCGGTCACCGCCAACAGGCAGGCGGCAGACAATGTACCGCCCACACTATCATAACTCACCAATCCGCCACCTTTTCTGGGGCGGGAGCCCCGCCGATAAAAACACGGCGGAAACAGACTACGAACGGGAAAACGCTCACCAAAACACACTCCACGAGTACGGAGGACAGCATGGAACCCGAATTAAACATCCTACCTGCTCTCGTCTACCTGCTCATCTACCACGAGTACGAACGCCGGCGCAGACGACAACGGTGAGTACTGCACCTACGACACACGGGAGGGGGGAGGAGGGAAGCTTACGGCACACACATATGCGACCCCCACCCCCCAAACAATGTACACACCAATGCAGAGCAACAATGCACAGTGACACCACCCAAACCCCCCTGAAAAATGCAAAGACATAATTAAATTGTGAAGAAAAATTTATATAAAAAATAGACTCTGATAAATATAGGTCAACTATGCAAAATATCCATACCAAAATAATACTATATACACTGCCATGGAGAACCGAGGCAATTAGTCCTCTACATCAAAATTAAATAGAACAGTCCGTGGGCCACAGTGTAGCGACACAAGGGCAAAGCCCACACAGGAGACCTGAGTCCTTTGGAGAGAACACTGCAGGGGCATCTGATGAAAAAACTACAGGCACCTCAGGGGGAAGGGAAGGGGGGGCACCACAGCCACATGAGTCCACGACGCCAGATCCACGAAGGGGCCACCATGCCCATTGATGTATCCTGGGGAGTGCAAAGCCACAGTCTCTCAAGTCTCTACAGTGGATGGGTTGCCCACAGTGCCATCCTGGGGAGTGCAAAGCCACAGTCTCTCAAGTCTCTACAGTGGGTGGGTTGCCCACTGTGCCATCCTGGGGAGTGCAAAGCCACAGTCTCTCAAGTCTCTACAGTGGGTGGGCTGCCCACTGTGCCATCCTGGGGAGTGCAAAGCCACAGTCCATCAGGTGGATGACAGTCTCCACTGGTCAAGGAGGAGGCATGGTGGGCACAGTGAACCATAAACAGTGCTTGACAGGAAGGGCCCAGCGGAGCGGTGCTTGAGACGGCGGTGCCCAGCGGAGCGGTGCTTGACAGGAAGGGCCCAGCGGAGCGGTGCTTGACAGGAAGGGCCCAGCGGAGCGGTGCTTGACAGGAAGGGCCCAGCGGAGCGGTGCTTGAGACGGCGGTGCCCAGCGGAGCGGTGCTTGACAGGAAGGGCCCAGCGGAGCGGTGCTTGAGACGGCGGTGCCCAGCGGAGCGGTGCTTGAGACGGCGGTGCCCAGCGGAGCGGTGCTTGACAGGAAGGGCCCAGCGGAGCGGTGCTTGACAGGAAGGGCCCAGCGGAGCGGTGCTTGAGGCGGCGGGGCCCAGCGGAGCGGTGCTTGAGACGGCGGTGCCCAGCGGAGCGGTGCTTGACAGGAAGGGCCCAGCGGAGCAGTGCTTGAGACGGCGGTGCCCAGCGGAGCGGTGCTTGAGACGGCGGTGCCCAGCGGAGCGGTGCTTGACAGGAAGGGCCCAGCGGAGCGGTGCTTGAGACGGCGGTGCCCAGTGGAGCGGTGCTTGAGACGGCGGTGCCCAGCGGAGCGGTCCTTGACAGGAAGGGCCCAGCGGAGCGGTGCTTGACAGGAAGGGCCCAGCGGAGCGGTGCTTGAGACGGCGGTGCCCAGCGGAGCGGTGCTTGAGACGGCGGGGCCCTGTTCAGTGGTGCTCTTCTGCACGGCGGGGCCCTGTTCTGCGGTGCCTATCTTCACGGCGGGGCCATGTTCAGCGGTTCTCTTCTGCACGGCGGGGCCCTCTTCAGCGGTGCCTATCTTCACGGCGGGGCCCTGTTCAGCGGTGCTCTTCTGCACGGCGGGCCCTGTTCAGCGGTGCCTATCTTCACGGCGGGGCCCTGTTCAGCGGTGCCTATCTTCACGGCAGGGCCCTGTTCAGCAGTGCTCTTCTGCATGGCGGGCCCTGTTCAGCGGTGCCTATCTTCACGGCGGGGCCCTGTTCAGCGGTGCTCTTCTGCACGGCGGGCCCTGTTCAGCGGTGCCTATCTTCACGGCGGGCCCTCTTCAGCGGTGCCTATCTTCACGGCGGGGCCCTGTTCAGCGGTGCTCTTCTGCACGGCGGGCCCTGTTCAGCGGTGCCTATCTTCACGGCGGGGCCCTGTTCAGCGGTGCTCTTCTGCACGGCGGGCCCTGTTCAGCGGTGCCTATCTTCACGGCGGGGCCCTGTTCAGCGGTGCTCTTCTGCACGGCGGGCCCTGTTCAGCGGTGCCTATCTTCACGGCGGGCCCTCTTCAGCGGTGCCTATCTTCGCGGCGGGGCCCTGTTCAGCGGTGCTCTTCTGCACGGCGGGCCCTGTTCAGCGGTGCCTATCTTCACGGCAGGGCCCTGTTCAGCGGTGCTCTTCTGCACGGCGGGGCCCTCTTCAGCGGTGCACATCCAGTAGGTCAAGGGAGCCAGACCTGGGCTGTACTCCCTGCTCAGTCGCCCTCCGACCGTGATGTTTCTGGACCCTTCGGTGACGGAGTCCTGGGCCCTTTGGTGTCCTCCTTTACAGCTGGGATGTGGCATGTGGGGCCCACCTGCTCCGCGCTCCTGCTGGCTGACTTCTCCGCCCTGCTGCCCTTTCGCTCCTTAGATGGGGCTCTCGGGCCCTTGCCTCCCCTAGATGTTGTGGCTAGTGAAGTGGGCGAACTTTGCTCCTTGGGGGCAGCCGTGTCAGTCCTCGCACGGCGGCCCTTTTGTTTCCTGGTCCTCTTGCCGGGGGGGGGGGCTGGATGTGTCCTTGCTGCTGATTGAGGTGTCACTGCTGGCAAAGGGTGGACTCCAGAACCCATGCACAACAGTGACACTCGAAGCTGGGCTGGTGGTGGCTGTGGTGCTCTTGGGACTCTTTGCAGATGGAGGGGGTAGGTCATCGGAGGGAAAGAGGTTAAGATTAGCCAGGAAAAGTTTTTTAGGGCCAAGGTAAAGGGTAGGAGAAGTGGTGATGGGAGTGGAGGAAGAGGATGTGGTTGTAGGAGAGTCAGGTGTGCTGTCATTGGGTGAAGGTGCTGGTGCTGCAGGCTGTCGTGAGGTGGATGTCTGTTGGGTGGGTGGCTGCCTGCGTTTGTGTGTCTTGGAAGACTGGGTGACAGACACAGTGGGAGAGGACACAGGGGACGTGGAGGTGGTGACTGCACGCGTGCGGACTGTACAGGAGGGTGTGGTGGTGATGGAAGCACTGGCTGATGTTGGTGTGCATGCAGGTGTGAGTGGAGACGTCACAGGGAGGGAGGAGGGAGACGAGGAGGAGGGGGACACAGGGGTGGGAGTGACTGTTGGAATGTCTGCATCTGGGTGTTGCTTGGGTGAGTGTTTGTGGGATCTGTGGTGCTTGTGTCTGGATGAGCTGCCCTTGGGTGTTGAGGTGTGTGCAGGCTGGTCAGATGGTGTGGATGGGATAGGCTGAGGAACAGGAGACAGAGATAGGGTGGAGGCAGTCAGAAGAGGGAGGCTGGAAACAGGGACAATGGCTGCCGTCAGTGCTGAGGCCAGAGCAGTGAACGATCGTTGATGGGCAGCCTGACCCGAATGAATGCCCTCCAGGTAGGCATTGCTCCGATGCACCTCCCTTTCTACCCCCTGGATGGCATTCAAAAGGGTAGTCTGCCCAACAATGAGCATCCTCACAAGGTCAATGAGCTCCGCACTGAGGGCAGCAGGGGTGACAGGGGCAGGGGCTGAGGTGCCTGGGGCGAAGGAGACGCCCACCTTCCTGGGCGAGCGGGCACGGAGCGTAGGCTGAGGGGCTGCAGGGAGGGCGGGGCTGGTGCACTGGGTGGCGGCTGTACCTGTAGAGGCGGGGGGCACGGATGTTGCCGCCACCGCTAGGGAGCACCCATCCGAGGACGTGTCTGTGTCGCTGGTCTCACCACCGGTCCCCGTTGTGGTGCTCCCCTCGCCCTCCGGATCACTGGTGCCCTCGATGTCTGTTCCTGGGCCCACCAGGGCCTTGTGACTTGCAGCTCCCTCGTGCTCCGATGCCAAATCTCCTCCACCTGATGATGCTAATGCACACATGCACAAGAAGATGAAGAAGAAGGGTGGGGGGAGAAAAAAGAAGACCAGGTTGAGTGCATGCAATGTCAACACCGTTGGCGGTGAGGACAGACACAGGAGCCTCATGCACTAAGCCGCGCATTCGGGGTACACTACTCAGTACTTCTGACTAGGACAACAGGTCAAGAGACGACAAACGCGCACATGTGTGAGGCTGGACCATCAATAGCTGTACTTGTCACCCTACAGAGGTGGGGGCCTGGAGCACAGGGCCATGCCTAAGGGAGAGGACTACACTACAGAAAGCGCCCTGGCCTAATGTCACCCACAACCCTCCTCCCCCACCCAGACGCCTCCACTGCGCAGAAAGATAGCAGAATGTGCTGATACTCACCCCCTTGTGTCTGCTGTGATGCTCTCAAGCGCCCATCCAAATCAGGGTAGGTCACCGCCAGGATCCGGGACATCAGGGGGATCAGGGTACGACTGGCACCCCTCCTAGGTTGGGAGGCCATCCCCAGCAGTGACTCGGCGGTCTTCCTGGTCCCGCGGCGGATGTCCTCCCACCTCTTGCAGCAGTGGGTGCCCCGTCTGACGTGGACCCCCAGGGCCCGGACTTCCTTGGCGATGGCACGCCAAATCTCGACTTTCTGATGGGCGCTGACCTATGTGACATGTACAGGGTGGGAAGGAAACATTCATCAACTTACTGCATGTTAGATGTGATTGGCCCCCCCTCCCCAACCTTGCCATATGGCACATGCTCTCATCTGTCGTGCGTTGCACTCCTCATTCGCCCCCCACCCCACCAACTTACATCCACCCCACTCCACACAGGCATCGCCCATTCCATGTGCACCCGGTGTACTTACCTGTTGGTCTGGAGGACCGTAGAGTAACGCATACTGGGGGAGGACCCCATCCACGAGCTTCTCCAACTCTTCAGACGTGAAGGCAGGGGCCCTTTCCCCAGTCGCAGCAGCCATTGTCACTTCCAGACCGAGGTCACAGCAGCACTTGCAGTATAGGTCCTCTCCTGTGGATGATCAGGTCTCGAGTGATTAAGCAGATAGAAAATGGCGGTCACGCCCGCGGCGGTGCGTATCGCGGCAGTGCGTACCGCGACCGCCGCCGCACATCGTCATTGGCTCCTGAAACCCATAGGCTTCAATGTTAACCAATGCGGCTTCGTATAGCGGTCTTCGACCGCCTACCGCCACGGTGTGCTCCGCCAGCGCATTGACCTCACATCCCATTGTCCCACTTCACAGGTCAGGCAGCCGCCATTTCAAGGGCCCACATGGCATAATTTCTACTGCGACACACAGGCCTAGGCCTTGCATTGCCACACATACACGCCTTTCAATACATAGATAACCGTGTGCTATGCAAGCTGTGGTGAACGTACCAGTGATTAGCTTGACTCTGTGCTCCATGTTGTCATTCCTAGGCACCGTCCGCTGGGACTTGTGAGGAGAAGGATGAATCCTCGCGTGTACCGACCGCTGGTGGACCTGTCGACAATGGAAGAACGCCACATCATACTACGATACCGACTTGACCGTGCCACTATCCATGAACTGTGTGCCCAGCTGGAGCCAGCCCTGATGTCCCCCATCCGCCAACCCACAGGAATTCCCCCCTCTGGTGCAGGTGCTGTCAGTCCTCCATTTTCTTGCAAGTGGCTCATTCCAGACAACAGTGGCCATGTCATCTGGAATGTCTCAGCCCATGTTTTCAAAAGTTTTGTCTAGAGTGTTGTCTGCCCTGACGAAACACATGCGGAGTTACATTATATTCCCTGAGGAGGTTGATTTGGCCACTGTGAAGGGTGATTTTTATGCCCTTGGACATATTCCCAACATAATTGGTTCCATTGATGGGACCCATGTGGCCTTAGTCCCCCCAAAAGACGATGAGCAGGTGTACAGAAACAGGAAAAATTACCATTCTATGAACGTCCAGGTGGTCTGTTTGGCTGACCAGTACATCTCCCATGTGAATGCCAAGTTCCCTGGTTCAGTGCATGACGCGTATGTGATGCGTAATAGCAGCATCCCTTATGTGATGGAACAGCTACAGAGACAACGTGTGTGGCTAATAGGTGACTCTGGTTACCCCAACCTGCCTTGGCTATTGACCCCAGTGAGGAATCCCCGGACCAGGGCAGAGGAACGGTACAATGAGGCCCATGGGCGAACTAGGAGGATCATAGAAAGGACCTTTGGCCTCCTGAAGGCCAGGTTTAGGTGCCTGCATATGACAGGGGGATCCCTGATGTACTCACCAAAGAAGGTGTGCCAGATCATCGTGGCCTGCTGTATGCTTCACAATCTGGCATTGCGACGTCAGGTGCCTTTCCTGCAGGAGGATGGTCCAGATGGTGGTGTTGAAGCAGTTGTGGAGCTTGCGGAGAGTGAAGAGGAGGAAGACTCAGAGGACGACACAGACAACAGGGACAGAGTTATCCAACAGTATTTTCAGTAGCACACAGGTAAGAATCACCCACGCCATTTTACTTTTCCTGAAAGCCTCCTGCTTCTCAACTTTGTCTATGACCCCCCAGTTCTTTTAAACTGATGTTTGATTTTCCCTTCCCTTTTCAGTGCTGTATGACCCACTGCGTGACTTCTGCTTGGTTAGCCCATGGACTAATGCTTATTGAGCTCGGTATGTGTTCAGCACAAAGTTAACAGAACATAATTGATCTGTAATGTGTTATACATTTGTAAATAATACAGCCTGACTCCTGATTGATTTCAGTGCATTGAGTGATTTTTGTTGTTGTGCTAGATAATGGTACATGATATTAACACGGTGATGGGTGGGGGTGGAGTAATGTCCATGGCAGAGTCCAGTTCTCAGTCTCACAGGTGCATTGTCCATATGCCTGTGGAAGGATGGAGCAGGGGCAGTTCAAGGTTGGACAGGGTGGCAATGTGGGACAGTGGGATGACTTCAGGGGGTATCTCATGCTGGCGGGGGTCTTGACATCCTACTCTGTCTATTTTTTTGATCTCAGGCTCCTCTTGCGGGGTGGTTGTTCTTCAGCAGGAGGTGGGGTTCTGGTGGCCTGTCGTTGTGGTGGGGCCTCCTGTCCACTAGCGCCGGCGGAGGTGGTAGGCTGTTCCTGGTCCGGGCTAGTGACAGGGGCCCTGTGTGGTGCCACATGGTCCCGCAACGTGTCTTCTATCCGGTTGAGGGCCTGGACTATGCTCCCCATAGCGGTAGAGATGTTGGTGAGTTGATTGGTGAACCCCATGTAGCGTTCCTCCTGCTGTGCCTGGATCTCCTGGAACCTGGCCAGTACCGTCGCCATCGTCTCTTTGGAGTGGTGGTAGGCTGCCATGATGGTGGTGAGGGCCTCTTGGAGAGTGGGTTCCCTGGGCCTCTCCTCCCCCCCCTGTCGCACAGCAGCCCTCCGAGTTGCCCTGTTTCCCCCGGCCTCTGTCCCCTGGACGGTGTGCCCACTACCACTGTCCCCAGGTCCCTGTTGTTGTTGGGGTGGTGGGTTAGCCTGGGTGTCCTATAGTGGCAGACACACCGCTGATTGACCTGTCCTAGAGGCATGGGCCCGCTGGGTGGGAGCTGTGCTGTTGTTCCCAGAGGGGGTTGGGTCTGCTGTGGCCTGTGTGTGGGGAACCGACTGTCCAGAGGTCCCCGATGGTCCGGGCTGGTCATCAGGTTCCAGGTCGACAGAGCTGCTGTCATCACTGGGGGCCTCTTCCGGGGGGGGGGTGGACATTTCTGGACCCTCCTGGCCGGTGTGTTGGCGTTCGGGTCCTGCATGGGGTAAGAGAGTATGGTTATTGTTTCTGTGTGTGCTATTGCGTGCGATTTATGGGTGCCCTTGTCCCCCAGTGCTGTCATTCCCTCGGGGGAGGTGTTGTGGGGGTGTTTGGGGGGGGGGGTATGTGCAGTGGTCATGCTTAGGTGATGGGTGTCCATAGTTTGTGGTGGCATGCAGGGGTTGGTGTTGGGTGGGTTGTGCTGGAGAGACATTCTCAGGGAGGATGTGTGATGGGGGCTTGGGGGTGAGGGTGGTGGTGGGGGTTAGCATGCTGGGCGGGGGGTGAAGTAGTTGAGATTGTACTTACCAGAGTCCATTCCTCCGTGTACTCCAGCGAGGCCATCAGGATGCTGGATGTTTATTACCTCTTGCTCCCATGCTGTGAATTCGGGTGGAGTGGGTGGGGGTCCCCCGCCAGTCTTCTGCACTGCGATGTTATGTCGCGAGACCATCGAGCGCACCTTTCCCCGTAAGTCATTCCAGCGTTTGCGGATGTCGTCTCGATTTCTGGGATGCTGTCCCACCGCGTTGACCCTGTCCACAATCCGCTGCCATAGCTCCGCCTTCCTGACTATAGTGGTGTGCTGCACATGTGAGCCGAAGAGCTGGGGTTCAACTCTTATTATTTCCTCCACCATGACCCGGAGTTCTTGGTCCGAAAAGCGTGGGTGCCTTTGGGGTGCCATGGGGTGGTGTGGATGAGGTGTGGGGTGGTGTATATGGTGATGAGTGTGTTGGTGTGTGGTGCTTTGTGCTTCTATGTGGTGTGTGTGATGGTGTAGTGTGCCTCTGTGTGATGTAGCTCTCTATTCTGTGATGTGTCTCTCTCTCCTTCGTCTCTGATCTTCGGTCGTAGGGGTTTGTGGGTGATGTGGGTGTGTGTTTTATAGTTGATTGGATGTGTGGGAGTGTTGTTTGTATGTGTGTCAGGTGTGTGTATTTCAAATTGTCCAATGTGGCTGTGTTTTGGAGCTGTGTGTGTATTTTGAGCGCGGCGGTGTGTACCGCCAATGGAATACCGCGGTTGAAAGACCGCCGCGTGGATTCGTGGGTCAGAATGGCATGGGCGTGTTTGTGTTGGCATGGCGGTGGAGGTTTGGTCATCTCCAGTTTTCCGCGGCCCGCTGATGAGGCGGCCTTCCTTGGATGTCGGGTTTTTGGCGGTTTCACAGTTGGTGGTCAGAATGACCGTGGCGGTTTACCGCGGCGGTAGTATGGCGGAGTTCTGACCGGGGGTATAGGCCTTTTACCGCCGAGGTCAGAATGACCCCCTTAGTCACCTCGGGGAAGTCACTGTGTAACAGATCATGCCCCTTTCTCTCAGGTACATAAGTTTCATACATGCAAAGACAAAATAGAAGCAGGATCATGGTTCAATAGGTTTTATTGAAGCAACTGTGTTCTACATAAAAAGGCATGAATTGCGATTATGAGGCTAATGAAACACAGTGTTATTGCAGCAGTGACTTGGAAAGTGAAACACAAAAAGAGTCCCACTATATTGACACAATAGCATGTCTAACATCCATGCCTACACTACTAAGCTTCTACCTGAGAGCAGATAGCAGTAATAGCCCTAATCCGCTCTTCTGGTCCCAAGAAGAAAGCCCAAAACCCATACCTGTGTTCAGAGGTAAAGAAGAGGTCTGTTAGTCTGCTGAGCATCCTCCCATGTAGACTAAGAGGAACCAAAAGGTTTCAGCAGAAACTGTGACGACATACAGCATGAGATGGCAAGCTGGTTGAAATGTCCCCTCTAAGATGTTATGGGCAGTGTGGTCTTTCATAGTAACATTACTGTTGTTGTAAGAACTGCCCTGATGGAACAACACATATTTTTATGTGCAGGGTAGACAATGTTCTATTTAAAGCTGCAATACAAGGTAAATAATGTGTACAGGATGAAAATGTTGTGCAAAGAAATGAATAACAGATTCTGCATAGAAAGACAACTGGTAAAAGGAATAAAAAACATCTCCACTAAAATGAAGCTATACTAAAAGGAATACAAGGGAAATGTAACCAGGTGAGCAGGCTCAGGCCCCAGCCCCACAGCTAAATAATGTGGCCGTGTAAATGCTAAAATAATCTCCCATTGTCGGTTCAAAGGTGAAGAAGTCCATAATAAAGCCTAATACTAAAAACACCTTTCCTACAATAATGACCAAAAGCAAGCTAAAATATAGGGAATGAGATAGTATATCCATGTTGACAAGCAAAACAGACGTAAATATGAGCCAAAGTAAAAAAGGGCAATTTAGAATTTTGTGAAATCCAAACATCAATTAGGGCCAAATGTCAGCAAATCAACAATAATCATCGTCTTTTAGAAAATCTCTAGTGTCATCAATCATAATTGAATATAGGAAAGACCCCACTTCAGCAGATGGTAAAGGAACCAGTACGTTGACAAGGAAAGTGAGGGAGCACACATGTTCTGTTGCTGCAGCCATAGCTCCGGCCAACGTGGCAGCATCCTGTGCAGAGCCAGGTGTTGTAGCACCAAAAGCCACTTGATCCACAAAAGAAGGCTCATAGAAAGCTTCCTGTAGCAATCCCAATCTCAATGTGCATGTCTGGTAATGAACCCTCATCGAGAACACCAAAAGACCAGCATCCCAAAAAAAAGGTATGCTCTACATGGTAAGACACACTTCATGTGCATGTTCGAAAGGGCACCACAAGCATCGACGGATTGCAGAAAATTCAGAAGCGGTCATAATGACAAAGACCAGTTGGACTCCAGTTCCTCCAAGAGTGGTGCTCAAAAATACACCATCATACATTCACAAAACAGTTGGGCTGGTGGAGCGGCATCAGTTCTCCCTGCTGAGCTGGAACAGCCATTGCGAAAGAAGAATAGTAACAGCAAAATGCCACCAATTTACTCCAAAGTAATAGGGACCCCCCCCCACCAAAGACACTCTAGTGTATGGCTGAAGGTATTATGCCGAATATAGGGGAGATGGTGCTGACAAAACCAGACCCAACAGCCTTAAAGAAGTGTACAATCCTAGCGGTGTTGGATGAATTAAAAAAGCAACCTATTAGTGCAACAACATGTCTTGGAAAGTCTGTATTTAAAAGGGACTGTATCTCTGCAGATGACCTTGCCACTTGGAGAGCATAGGTCTCATGGGCAGATGTAAGCGCCACATTTTTCACAAAAACAACAAAAGAGCCTTCAGTCTCCTCATCTTGTCAAGATGTACATTTGAAGTAGCAACATGAGGCCATATTTCTGCTACTTTTATCCCATGGGGAGAAAAAGAAAATTTCTGCAACAATTTGGGAGACCAAAATTACATAGGCAATTCCAGCTCGCAGTACACAACAGCTGATTTCATTCAGCATCACATAGCTCCCATTTGAGAGCACCTAGAATGCTGGATGAATCAATGGGAATGGAACACCCTTCAGATAACAAGCTAGGTTTGCAGCGAAAGCATTATATGCTCTGTTCAAGGACAGCTGGTGACAAATCATCAAACGACTTACAGAAGTCTTGCATTCACTTCAGCTAAGAAAGACCTCCTTCATGCCACTGAAACATTTGTACCTACTGGGTAGCTCCCACACATGGATATAACCATTTCCTAACTTTTCAAATCTGCCAACGGAATGTGCTTCAAGTATTAGGTGAATTGAAGTGTTGAAATGGACAGATTAATAACCCAGTGTATTAATCAAACTGCAGGTGGTATTGCCACCACAGTTCAACAAAACGTATGTTGCTTCTTTCTTAGCCATTATTTGTTGCTGTTGCATCAAATTGAACACAGCAAACAGATCTCTGGAGCTAACGTTGCCAGGGCATGCAACCACTTTTCAGAACTTGTAACGTCCACCCCAGCTGTTAATGGACCTAATCTGACTCTGCCAATGTTGTAAAAATGACATGTCATTTTGTATGATATCAATTGTAGTTCGAACAATGTTGTTATGTGTGTATATGTGGTTGTATAAATTGTTCATTCCATTATCTACAGTGGCTAAAGTTTTGTTCAAGTTCTCCTCGTCTATTTGCCTCCACGGGGCAGCCACCTCTTTGTGTGAAAGTTTCCAAATTTAATTATATATTGCATATAAGAAGCATTTTGTGCGTGGCTTTCTAGGACCCAACAAAAAATCTTGTAAGTTTGTGTTTTCTCACAGTAGACTAAAGTGTTCTTTCATGGCTGTTAATGTGGGAGATTTCAACCATTGTTGAAAGAATTTACCCATGCTGTATGTGATGACAGTATCAGAGTGTTGCGATGATATGTAACGAGGGTCAGGTCGGCTCGCTCTAAAACCCTCTGTGGAGTTTACAAAATGCACATTAAACCATTTGTGTCCACTGGCCACAATAACGACCTGTTCGGACCTGAAAGTGTTGAATTAAATGTTCCATTCCTAACCCACCTTTTGAGCTCTTCTTCAGTGACATTTAAAACTGTTTCCCATTTGTCAAATTTAGCTGGTGACAGAATACTGGATGCATTAAATTCCTTATTGTTTGCTAAGCTTAAACAACTTGTTTGTTGAGTTTCATTTAAAAATATCATTTTCAATGGAATAAGGTATGCTGTAAATAAAGCTTCCCATCTTTGTATTTGCAAATTTCTAGTTCCTTACACACTCTTTAAATCAATCGAGTTCAACCAATATTCATAGCCTTCAATGGGCAACTGGAACACAAAGGAATCAGAATAGATTAATTTGGTATCAGTTAACAGGACAGTCTGAAATTTCATAGGCGGAAATTTAAAATAATAAGACAAAGCATTTGTGACATCATGCTCTCAAAAATATGCAAACTTGTCTACATACGTTTTAGAACTCCCCACTGGTGGAGTTGGCCAATGTTCCCATTTTGTATAATTGTACACAGTTCTAGGAGTTCCAGCTTTATGTATAAAGTTGTGTCTGTAATAACGGTAACAGAGCATTTCCTCATAATTTGCTGTTGGTTGGTAAACATCTTCACTTTCAAACACAGTATAGTATTCAAGTTCAGAAGGCATAGACTCATTTGTTTTCACATTCCAATCATCAGAAACGACCCCAGGTATTATTATATCATTCATAGAGACTTTGAATACATATGGATTTTGAATCATTTCCATGGACCCGATTATATCAAATTATACTTTATCCTAAAAAATCCCATCAGGAATTGGTATAGCTGACATGTTCACTGGGGACAAGACTCTACTGACCTTATGTGAGAACAAGTGAGGCTTCAAAACCTCATCCAACAGTTCAACAGCAGAGCTTTGAGGAAGATAATGACAATGTATCAGCACAAAGAAAATGATGACAACACCAATCCAAAGAAAGAAGGCAAGCACACTTGACAGGACCCATAGATACATCCATGGATGAAGCAAATAGTTAGTTTTAATACAATTGTATAGCTTATGTGCTCCTGATGCGGGTGCAGTTGAAGACGCAGAAGAATTAGAGAAAAAATTGTTGATGTCAGCAAAATATCCAGTAGCACTTTGTGCAAAAACTGGAGCCGGTGTTGGAGAAAGAGAACTGGCAAATGTGTCCATTGGTGGCTCATAATAAACAATTCTCTCTGTTTGTGTTGAATTAGAATAAAAAAGCTCAGTACTTTGGACATTTCTTGTTGTAGATGTAGTGACAGGTACTAATGAAAGTTGATTTTCTGCCCGCCCATACCCGGGTGATTTTCCTCACTGTTGGTTAAATCTTGGAGAGGCACATCCTGACTGGAAGTGAGAGGGGTTCGGGAACTGGTCAGGATTCCTCATGGTCTACTGTGTAGGACTGGCCACATTGTGTAACTTGTTATGGTCAATTGATACAAAGTGGTTTTCTTTAGAACCAGGCAGTGGTGGTAGGATGACAGTTTTTGTATTGTGTATTCCCAGGAATGGAACTGGTGCTAAATATGCAAGGCCAAATTCCTTTTTTAAAGCAATCTTTTCACACACCAGATCCCTAACCTTCGGAATCCAGATGGTGGTTGTTGTTGGTGAATCCCTCATTCCCAAGGCAGTGGCACATGCAGATGAGTTTTTATCACAGAACTGTTGTAATTCGTGCAAGACAGTGACACGTTCATTTATGTCAAAAGATGTGTCTGCCACCACTTCGCCAGGGGCATTAATATCGGAGGGATACATAGGTATGCTGAACAGAACCTCAAATAGGGTGCGCCCTCCAATGAACCTTCTAGGCAGATCATTTAGTGCTCTCTGGACTCTATACAGGTGGTTAATCCAACTATAACCTGAGCCTAGTACTCTAGCTTTTAAAGATTGCTTTAAGTCTTGTTTCTTACATTCCGCAACAGCGTTTCCCTCGTGATGATACAGAGATGGGAAATTTAGTTGGACCCCTATTGTCGCCATGTCGTCCCTGAATGCCCTGTAGGCAAATGCAGGGCCCTGGTCTGAAAGGAAAGCCCCAAGTGCATATGTCCAGATGAAGACATGTAAATCTTTAATAACAGTTTGAGCGTCAGCTGATCATTGTGTCCATACCCACAGAAACATGGAGCAAGAATCATCAGCGACTAAGATATATTTGTATGCACCATTAGTTGTTAAGGGACTATAATGGTCCTCATACACACATTGTAGCAGTTTATTAGAAATTGAGAAAGGTGTCTGACGTGGGTACTTGACGGTGGATTCTTTTATAGGACATACTGTTTGGCCTGTTTGTATAGACCTGGGCACCAGTAGCATTTTTGCAATAATGTAATTGTAGCCACCACACCTGCATGGACAGAAACAACCCTTTCATGTGCTGCTTTTCTTAGATTTAGTCTTTGGTCTCCATTAGGGATCTCACAATCACTCACTCCTGGTATTGTTCTGAATGCAACATTTTGTGTGCTGAGATGGAGTATAGTAGATGGAGGAGTATTTAGAGGGATATGCTTTTGGCAAGGGCTTGTTGTCAGTCAAAGCTTTCACAGCAGCCAGTGCCTCATCACCGAAGCTCATCTGGGAATGAGTAATCACAGCAACACAAGCTTTGGCTACTTCTGACGTGGCTGCTTCATTAGCCAAGTGTTTCCTGAAATATGTATTCCGACACGTTGATGGCCCATTGTATGTACCACATGGGAGTTTGGTAGCGTCTTCTTTGGATCTGCTACCTCCCCCCACAGCAGTCTATGTTCAATGGTGTTCCCTTTTGAATCTCTGGACCCATTCTGGCACCAGTAATGCAGACATTCATTAAAGGTCTGGACACAATAGTATGAATCACACACAATGAGTGTCAAAAGGTCAGGATCCGTATGTTCCAGTGCCAATAATAGAGCTTTAAGTTCTGTCAATTGTGTGGTGCAATCCCATAGGGTCTGTGTGTATGTGTTCTGAGGGTGGAACTTGCCATCCCTCATGAATCCGCTCATGGCTGCTCAAGAGGCAGAGTATTGATGTTTGGTGCCTACTGCTGGTTGCTGGTTGCACTGAACCACGGTTTATATTATCACTCGATACTGATCAAGAGGCAAAATGTTTGTAGGTGTTGGGTATTCAAGTTCATAACGAAGGAAATCTTGTGTCTGAACTTTTGGATCGAAAACATAATCAACATCAGTGACAGTCAGAGAGATGTCCCGTTAAATCCAACATGGATGTAATGCTTTTGTGTTTGGAACACTGGCTTTTTTCACAGCCTCTCATGCTGGTATTGGGGTCACAACAACATTTTATTTCCCCTTGCTAAAGGTTTTTCTTTTATGACAGCCATCTGAAAAGCAGAAAGATTTTTTTCAGTGGGAACCCAGCATTTTTCAGCTGCTGAGTACAAATGTGATTTATATGCTATGGGACGGAATCACCTTAATTGAATGTTAGGAGAACCCTATGGCACCAGCAATTACTCTGATGACCAAGTTTGGTTTGTTGTCACATGTGTAAGTGTTTTGCTTCATGAATGTCCTGCTGCGATGCTCGGAGGATGCATGTGTGTTCAACCGTCCAATATTTACTTGAAAAGTCTGGCTGTATCAAATCATAAAGTGGTCTTATGCATTGTGCATATTCTAGGATGTATGTTCTGCCAGAATTTAAAAAAGTAATAATGATTATAGCTTTTGATGGAGTTTTGTGGTTGTAAAAGCGCACACTTTTATAGAAAGTGGGGCACCAGTCTCTTTCCTTCATCTAATAACTCGTATCCCAAAAACAGGACACTGAGAAAGGGAATTTTTGTTTTCTTGAAGTTAAATTTGTAGCCTATTTCGGCCCATCCACCACAATGCAGTCCACTCGTCTTAAGTGTGTGATCAGGTCATCGTCCATTAAGTAGATGTCATCTACATAGGACAACGCCTCAGGGTCAATGTCATGTAGTATAGATGCTATATGTGCTGAGAACAAACCAGAACTGTTTTTATGCCCTTGTGGGAGTTGACAAAATTTTCTTTGTGAACCTAATGCACTGAAAGTGGTCAGATCCATGATTTCAGGCACTATATTTTGGCAGAAAAACTCACTGGAAATATCCAAGGTTGTTTTCTATTTTTTTCGCACTAAGCAGTTGATGAGTGCTGTTCTGTGTGCATTTTGTATAGCAAATGTGCATGTGTGACTATTTAAATGTCTGAAATCTTAAACTGTTCTATAAGAATGGGCCGGCTTAGCTACGGAAAACAAAGGTTGTTCATTGGTGATGCACAGGGTTCTATTACACCCTAGCACTCAAGTTGTGTGAGTAATTTTTTCACTGGTGCTTTAGCCTCATGTTTAATGGGGTATTGTGGTTGTGGTAGTGGTGTTGATTTAATCGGTATGGTGGGGGAGTCTTTATCCCATCCTAAATGATTGTGATACAACACCGGGGCTTGTGCCGATGCCCAGTCTACTGCGTAAGCCTGTCTGAATTCTTCCAGAACAAGGACTGAAAAAATGCACAGTGACATCTTCCCTAGTGAGAGTTCATGTACAAATTCTGGTGGCCAATATTTTTCTGCCAATAGGATGTCATAACATAACATAAATTTTTCTCAGAATATAACTTTAATTGTGCGCTCTAAGTCTCCCTCAATTTTCACTTTCTAAACTGTATCTGGGGGAGGAGACCCACATGTCTGCAGTTTTGACTTCTAAATAGTCGCTAGTTGCTGTCACTTCCTGAAGCTCTTGAAGATTCTGATGAACTATTCTGAACTCTGCCGCGCTGTCTAGCAGAGTAAATACTCAGTAAAGTTCTCATTATGTGTGGCAGTTCTAGCCAAAATTGCTTTTTGAATTGTGCTTTCTGTTGGGTAGGTTACTCTTCCTTTTTATGGAAGGTTCGGATGAGTGTTGTGAATTTTTTCTAAGTTTCACATACTCGTTTCATTGTTCGGAATGCCCGACTCTCTCACTGTGATCTGGTGAGCCCTCAAAGGAACGAGATTGGCGTGTCTCAATATATTGATATCTATCAGAAGTTTTTAAACTATCTCTATTTCTCAAATTGTATCGCTTCTCAAAGGTCTCTGAATGCAGAGATTCTCCTATTTGTTTTTATGTTATCTTTATTTTGTTATTGTTTATTACAGCATTTTTTAGAAACTTCTGCTGCTTGCTTGATAGAATCCTTATTGGATTTACCTTGTAGTTGTGGTTTACTAGGTCTGGCCCCTAGACTATCCCGACATGTGCTAGAATAGGTCTCAGCGATAATCTTTGGCAGCTCACGTTCCTGATCCTATACAGGAACTTTCACCAATGCTACTGCTTCTCCTTTAGGATTACTTAATATTTTTGAGGATACTGTGGCAACATGTGGTAGGACGCCTTCAATCCAATTTTGTTGTTTTGATAAGGTAGTGGTATTTCTAAATACGTATAAGGTCTATATTGTGTGGTTGCATTTGCTGGAGTGTAACTGTGAAATGTGTGCAAGTTCCCTTCTGCTGCTGGAAAAGTGACCCAAGAGTAAATTCTATATGATGTGTGTGCCTTGACGACAAATGTAACTTCTCCTCCCTCATCTGTGAGGCCATTGTTTCTTAAGTGTATTGTGAGAGGGAGTCTCATGTTTGCTGCAATTACAACCCTGTTTTTGTCTGCCATTTCTAAAATGAAATGCAAATTGTTCCAAGATAGAAACACCAACTGGAGAATCTTTTTAAAGGTTTAAGCTTGAACAATCTCAAGCATGAAGTAGGTACTACCTACGGAACTGAGGAGGATTTTCCCTAATACCACAGACATCTCCGTATAAGGTAATTAGGGTTCATTTTCCACATAATGCGCAGACATACTTGGTAGATCTGTAAAGTCAGTGCCTAACCAACATTGGTGGTACCGTGACGTAGATTCTAGCTATGGTAACAAGACTGCTGGATTTTGGGCGGCAGCAAGACCGAGGGTGGGGGACTAAGTCTGATAGTCAGATTCCTCAGGGAAGTTGTGGTGTAACAGAGTGTACCCCTTTCTCTCAGTTACATAAGCTCATACATGCAAAGACAAAACAGAAGTAGGATCCTGGTTCAATAGGTTTTATTGAAGCAACTGTATTCTATGTAAAGAACAAGGGATGAATTATGATTTTGAGGATAATGAAACACAGTGTTATTGCAGCAGTGACCAGGAAAGTGAAACACAAGAAGAGTTCCACCATTTTGTCAAAATAGCATATCTGACATCCCTACTACACTACTAAGCTTCTACCTGAGAGCACATAGCCCAAATCCACCCTTCTGGTCCCAAGAATAAAGCCCAACCCCCATACCTGTGTTCAGAGGTAAAGAAGAGGTCTGTTAGTCTGCTGAGAGTCCTCCCACATAGAAGAAGACGGAACCACAAAGTTTTGGCAAAAACTGTAATGACGTGCAGCATGACATGGGAAGCTGGCATGTCCCCTCTAAGATGTGGGCAGTGTGATGTTTTATAATAAAATTACTCTGAAGGTATACAAGGTTAGAAATGTTCCGCTTATGATTAAAGAAGAAGTGTCAAAGGAGCTGAATAAATTGGTAATGTTGGGAGTGATAGAACCAATTGAAGTTTCTGAGTGGATATCTCCATTGGTTGTCTTCAGGTGCAGTGATGGAAAGATTCGACTTAGTGTGGATTTGCGTCGTTTGAACAATAATATTGTTATTGACTGTTTTCCTTTACAAAGGATAAATGAAATGGTGATGTGTCTCAAAGACGCAAAAATATTTTCAACAATAGACTTGTTAGCTGCCTATCATCAGATTTCCTTGACGCCTGATTTCAAAATGTATGCAGCGTTTATTACAACTTTTGGTTGTTTTCAATTTGATAGTATGCCTTTTGGGCTAGCGTCTGCAGCTGCTGTCTTTCAGAGACTTATGTTCCAGTTGTTTGGAAACAAAACCGGTATATTTCAGGATGATGTCCTGATTTATGGAGAAGACAAAATGGAGCATGATTCAAAGTTAAAAGATGTTATGGACATATTGGAAAAAAGTGGATTAACAGTGGATTTCTCAAAATGGTAATTTGCTAGGGACAGCGCCACTTATTTGGGACATGATATTGGTGCACAAGGGATCAGACCGAAAGCATCTCTGGTGATTACTATAATGGCAGCCCCACCTCCGAGTTGAAAGGATGATAGCAGATCATTTTTGGGATTAGTCGAATACTGCACCAAAATTATTTCCACGGTTTGCTGACAAAAGTTTCCATTTAAGGCAACTGTTAAAAAACAAAGTCAAATTTAAATGATCTAAAGTGTGTCAGGAAGAATTTTCCTGCATCACTTCAGAAATTTATAAAATCCAAGCTTTGCAATGTTTTGATCTGAATTTGGATAGTTGTATCGCAACTGATGCCAGCAGTAAAGGATTGGGTGTGGTCCTAAGCCAGAAAGAGAATGTAGGAAGGGAATTTATAATATGTGCATGGGCTTTGGATCATTTCAGGGCTTTCGTATGGGGTAAACCTGTAACAATTTTTTGCGACCATAAACCATTTGTGAAGTTTTTGACAACAGAGGGTACAGTAAACGCCTCAGTGAGGATGGCCAGACTGTCGATAAGGATGCAGGACTATGTACATAAACTGGATATTTACCTGGCAAAGACAATCAAGTAGCAAACTGTTTATCTAGAATGCCAACGAAATTGGAAGAGTGTGAAGATGAAAGTTAGTATAATTTTCAAGTAGCTTTTGTACATGGTGATGGTAGTTATGCTGCATGCAAGGACGAATGGATGTCTGAATATGACAAAGACGAAGTACTGACTGTAGTTATGTATTCAAGAAAATTGGCCTAACTAATGTAAATTGAAAGAGGAAGTTAAGCCTTTTTTGGGAGGTAAGGTCACAGTTGTTTGTGGCGAGTGGTATTATTATTTTGGATTGTTCCTCCAAAAGGCTTAAGGGAAATAATTGTAGAGTTATGCCATGAAGAACATTTTGGCATATTGAAAACTAAAGCTGTGTTAGGGAGTTTATTCCGGTGGCTAAATGTGGATGCTGAAGTAGAAAGATATGTGAGAGATTGTTCCAAGTGTCCTAGTGCTGATAAAACAATTCAAACTTTGAGTCCACCAATGTGTGAATATTTCTTTCTAAAACAACAGTGGGAACTAGTAGTGATTGACTTTGTTGGACCGATTGGTGAAAAGCAAAGCTATGTTATTGTTTTGGTGGATTTATGTTCCATGTGGCCTGTTTTAGAGATTGTGGAGTAAGCAGACACAACATGTGTATTGGAATTTGTGGACAAAGTCTTCATGTCTTAAGGTTTGTCCAAGGTGGGGTTAAGTGACAATGGAGTTCATTATTTGTCCAATGCACCTAAAGATTATTCTAATAGCATTGGTGTGCAACATAAAACCACATCCCTTTATAATCTTAGTTGCAACAGTATGGTGGAAAGATTCAACAGGGTGATAAAGGTTACAGAGCTGTCACCCTTTGTAATAATGCAAACCCAGGTCCAAGTACAATTTAAATTGGTTGCATCAACCTAGCGTGGAATAGTGGTCTTTAGAATCAGTTGAGAACATTCTGAAATGAAAAAAAACATTATGATGAGCTTCATGGAGTTAAACCGGCCAAAATTGTACTTGGAGGTTGGGTTCGGGTTAAGAAATCGAGAAAGATGATAAAGGGGCATAACCAATTTTATGAACCAGAGAAAGTGCTAGAAGTTTTGAATAACACAGAGTGAGCAATGGAAAGTTTTGGAATCTCAAGCGTGTGGCAAAAGTGTGTAATTCTACAAAGAAGATTAATTCTTCAAAGGATTTTCAGTGGTTGGAGGTTGAGGTGGGTGATGCTGCAAACAGTGCAGGAAGTTCAAATTGAAATATTAAGAGTAGTACAAACGTGGGTAATTTGGTAGTGAATAATGGTGAAGTGAGTGAGAATATTGGAAGTAGTGAAAGGAGTATGGACGCAGAAGTGTTGGATGGAATGAGATCAAGGAAGTCATCTACTTGGCTTAAAGATTTTGGGGGTTATTCTAACTTTGGAGGAGGTGTTAATCCCTCCCAAAAAGTGACTGAAAAGTGACGGATTTACCACCAGCCGTATTACGAGTCCATTATATCCTATGGAACTCGTAATACGGCTGGTGGTATATCCGTCACTTTACTGTCACTTTTGGGACGGATTAACACTCCTCCAAAGTTAGAATAACCCCCTTTGTGTGGGGAGAAAAGGTTTTTCTGAGTCAAGAGTAAGAATAATTTTAGTTGTGCACAAGATAGTATTTAGTTAGGTGTGGTGGAATTATATTAAAGTTGTTATTCATGTATTCATTAAGTACATAAGTATAGTTAGGTATAAATGGTACAGTATTTTGAATGTTTCTATATATATGTTTTAATTGTATTATTTTCCTTTATTTTGTTTCAAAGGAAAGGGGATGTGTTGTGTTTATACTTGAATGTGTTCTAATGTGTTCTATGTTTTCTCACATTACTATGCGCTGTATGGAATACAGAATTAGAGGAACAGTAGCACCGGACGGAAGAGGACGTGTCTGCACAGGCTCCAGATAAGACTTTTTGTGTAGATTCATAAACACAACATGGAAGTTGAGAAAAAATGACACGATTAACTGGTAATGCCATCTTCTTTTCAAAGTGGGAGCTTGAATTTATAATATGCTTTAGCAGGCCGGCAGCTGTCGGAAGGATAATAGACAAAAACCTAGATCAACTTAATGAAATGTCACAGCACTTGCAATTTAATGTTTAGGCTATAATGTGACCATCTTTTGAGCTATCCCTTTCTCAGTTTGATGTAATTGCACCTTGCTGTTTTATTTCTCCTCCTCCCTCTTTTCTCCATCGGTGTTCGTCTTTGTTTTCAATTTTAGTTCAATTTGATATGATTTTCATTTTGATATTTCCATATTGCAGTGGAGAAGTGTGGCACAAGTAGAGAAGTGTGGCACAATGGTTAGAGCGGCAGACCCTGAAGCAGAGATCTGGCTCAAGACCAGCGTTCAAGTCCCGCTTCAGCAGGTCTTGGGCTCAATTCCCTTGGACCAGATAATTCTTGCCTCGGAGCCTAATCTAATTAATGAGTCCCACTCTGCAACTCTGGGCAATAGCTTGCTTAATCTCCACAACAGCCCCAACAGTGCTTTGATGCCTGGCTTCACCCTGGGGGTGCCCAGGAGTGGGCATCTCACAGGGAAAAGCCAGGAGGGGTTCCATAGTGGTATGAGTACAGTGCCTTGAGACCCTAACAGGTGAGTAGTGTGCTATACAAGTGCTAAGTTTAAGTAGGGCACTTGATTTCTACTAATTTTAATGAACTGATGGAAAAATTCTGGGGAGAATTTTTTTCTGCAAATTGCTAGTTACATACTTAGGGGAAAATTTATGAAAAGTTTACGCTGCTGCTGTGCTTTTTTTTTTACACAAAAAAAGCTCTAACCCAGCGCCATATTTATAAAGTGGCACTAGACCTGTCTAGAGTCACTTTTCGTTTGCTTGCATAATTTTTTTGGGAGCGCTGCTTTACCTTGCATTGTTTATCGACATGACATGCAAGGTAGGTGTTCCCTCCTGAAAAAGTATGCTAGCCTGCTAGCACCATAAGCCAGGAGACAAAATACTTGTGCTTAGAAGAAATGACGCTAATACTGGCTTGCATCAATAATGTAAGGTCTGCTCATCCAGGCGTTAAAGTGGCATTAAGCAGAGTTATATAAGGAAACACATTGCAAACACCTTAGAGTCCACCATGGTGTAACTATTGTGGGCACCTATCGGCCCACACCGACCCCCAGCATCACTACCACCCACACCACAGAGGCACTGCACGTGGAGGGAGTGTATCTTCCTTCAGTACACATTCTTGGCTGTACTGTGCCACTGGGGGCCTCTTACATGAGGCCCCCTGGCTGACACTGGTGCAACTGGGGTTGTCCTGGGGACACTGGCCACCTGTGTTGGACATAGTTGTTGTTGTACTGTCCTCTGTCTATTCTTGGACAGATGTCATTTTTCGGGCTGTTTGTGTGACCGAAAAATGAAGCTAGGCTGACCATCGGCAGAATTTATGCCACTAATCAGTCTACCGTCATTTTTTGCCCACTAGCATCATTTTTTATATCGCCGTCCAACACCGGCTTCCGTCATTTTTTATAATGCTAGTCTTTTCACAGTGTCATGGTGCACCATTTCACAAATATGGTCCAGCCATGGCGCCGAGAAACGTCTTCATGTGGCGTTAAGTATTTTAATTGTCATAAATATGGCCCTTAGCATCTGAGGTCACATGGTTCTCAGAGTATAGACAACTCTTTTCCCTTTCAGATTCATAACTAGCTAGGTCCCATCAGTTACTCTCTCAATCTCCTGATTAAAGTGTTTGCGGACCCCACCTCAGCCAGTCTACACATTTGATCCATCCCAGTGATACTTCAAAGTCCTTGATGTTTGAGGTGTGAGCATCAGGACCACCTTCTTACTGTTGTCTACAATCAACAAGGGTAGATTCAATCAAGGAGTGGGCCATTTAACTATTTTTTTACAGCACCATTTTTCCTAGTTACAATATCTTTGGTTCCATGTTTAAATGTTGGTAATATGCTGAGTACTAGTTAAAGAGATGTTTTGTTTCCTTTTGTTTTTTATTTACCTCCTAATGTGTTAGTTGAACATTTGAACTTTTGATTTAGATCAGGCCAGTGATATAAAATGATATTAGAATAAGTACCATATGATATGATCATGACAGCCCGTGGAACTGGATGGCATTAAACCCCTAAGAAAATATAAGGCTATGTTGCTCCTTTCTAGGAAGAAGGCGGTGCCCTGCAAATCAGGAGCACAGGGATTGTGAGAATGCACAAAAAGGTAATTAAAACATTAGATGCAAATATACAGGAGGTAGGACATACAGTCTGATGTCTTTACAAGGTAGAAGCAGTAGGCAAACATCATAGATGCTCTGGAGTACTCTCATATGCATGTCTTTATGAATCAGCAGTGAAACATCTAACTCCCTGTTAGGAAATGTGAAGAGGGCGCAGTCCTTTCTATTTGTACTAACTGTATTTTAATAGTCCCTGAGCATTCCCATTGTGTTCACCTTTAAGATGTGTTGGGGTAATTCACAAAGGCTTGTAAGAGCGAATAAATAGGGTACTATAGCAATGGAGCTTTATTATCTCCCTCATAACCCTTTCTAGACTCTTCTCTCCTCTTTCCCTCCATTGACTCATCTTATTTCGCACCTAACTAATAATATCTCCAACACAACACTATCTAGACTCTTCCCTCCTCTGTTGCTCCTTTATCTTATTCCATCAAACTAATAGACTCATTTGTCCACCACTCACATTATCAACTTATATTTCCCTATACTAATTCACCCCTAATCCTTTGGGTTCCAGAGTAGTGTGCATTTTGGTTGAAAAGCACTACTGATAAAGATCAAACTTCACTAATACATTAGTGGCATAGAAGTTAGCATATGGCAATGTATAAATCTTCATTTAAAAGCTTAACAGAAAAATTACAGTGAAATGTAAAAATGTGCACATTTGAATTGTGGCTGACTTTGTGACCTCCATTTGTTTTCAACATTGTGTTCTGCCATGGAACAATGTTGTGCATTTATATTTACTGATCTACCGACATGAATTAATGTTTGAGATATTATTGTTAGTAATACGGCAGAGGTGAAGTATATTAGGAGTATTAAATGAGCAATTAATTAATCATACTTATATTAATCTAAATGAATTTATTAATGTTACATGTGTGCAGAAAAATAAATGCACATTTAAACTGTTTTCATAAATAATGCCTGCAATTAAATAATTCACTTTGCATATTTGATTTAAGTTGTAAGGTGCGCAATAGAATTTATATGTAGTAATTTCATTAAAATGTGTATTTAGGCTTTTTTAGCTAGACTAGGCCTGAAGATTAATTTTTGCAGCAGAAGTGGAGGAAATGCTAATTCATCATGTATCCTTTGACCTGAATTCTTTCCTAAGTTACTGATGTGTTAGAGAATGTCCTATTGCAGTAGTTCCCAACCTTTTGATTTCTTTGGACCCCCACTTTAACATTAATGGAACTCAAGGAGCCCCACTGAATCATCATTGGAATCCGGGGACCCCCGCCTGAGTCATTACTGGAAGCTAGGGACCTAATTTGTCAATATGTTTTAATTTTCTAGGCTCTCGCTGACCCCCTGAGAAGGCTTCTCTGACCCCCAGGGGTCCCCGGACCACAGGTTCGGAACCACTGTCCTATTGTATTGAAGACTGAGAATAATAACAATTGAAACAGTATTTGTTCTAGTTGTCGAACAAAGCAGGAAGCATTATTGTATTCACATGAGAACTGTTAGAATCATCCTGTAAAAGCCTGGGAAAGGGATCCCATGTTTCAAAATCTTTTATAAAATAATACTTTGGGGGAACTGTATGAACTCATCAAGATGATTTTGTATCTTCCCTGAGAAAATCTGGAATAGTACCCGATAGGCGTCTAAAATTCTCATTGGATATTGATCCATTGGACATTTCTAGTTAGGGAGAGACCTTTGAAACTTACAGTTAGTTCTTTTTGGGTGTTTGTGCTGTCACCTCCTGTTCCTCTCCAAGTCTTCTGCCTTTATGTGATGAGTTTCTCTTTGGTCCTAATTGTGCCATTTACTTATGCTGTTCAGTACTAGTATGCCCAACAAATTCTGAACTGCTGTCTTGCTATAGGTGTGCAGCCTGTGTTCTGCACTGCCCCTGATGCTGTTGTCTATTGTTGCTGAGAACCTGTAAGCACTATATTGTGTTTTGTTTTGTTTCCTTTTCAGCTTTGATGATTACACCAGTGTATTATTACAGTGAGCTACCCTGGTTAGATGATTTTCCAAACTAATTTTTGTTTCTTCTTTTGTTTTGCCCGCATTTGTTAGTCCATCTTCACACATGCAATCCAAATTTGTATTAGGGATAAAGGTGGCCAAGCTGAATTATTGACTGTGATTATTTGAGTTTGATGATTTACTGATGTCACCATCACCTGCTTTGAAATTATTTTTTCATGTGCATAATATAGTGTTGTTAATTTGTGTTATTGGCTTGGAGTGTTTAATAGCTTTGATGTTTAGTGGGCTTACTCTCTTTAATTGATTTCAGCCTATAGCTCATGTATGTTTCTACCTTAGTATTGCGTACCATTTATGTTGTATTGGCTTTGTGGTTGTAATAAAGCTTTGAAACTTCATTTAGTTTGGAGTTTGCTTATGTGGCCTAATTGGTCATGGTGTTTAAAATTGTTTATGTTTCTCATGTTATTGATTTATGTTGAATGAATTTGATTACCACACTCCTCACTGAATCCAATGATCGCATGTGGTTTCTGAATTCAAGTTGGGATGAAGACCTCTGTGTGCACTCCAGCACTTTAACACCTCGTCAGGGGCCGTAAGCGATATTAAAATACAATTACAAATACAATTACTTTACATACTCAACATAGCCTTTGAAAATAGGTCTCTTTTGTCAATACCGCATTAGTTTTTAACTTTCATCCCTTTTTTGCTGCCCATCTGAGTGATAAGGACATATCTGAATGTTTGTATGTAATTCAGCCCGGTCTATTAAAACCAAAATGAAGCCTTTCACACAACACAGGTTCATGTTTGTGTGTTGAGTTTGTTTGGGTTCCATACTTTTTTACCTAATGATATATGGTGGGAATTTTATGTTGCATCAGTCTGAACCCAGGTGGAAGATTGGGGGCTTGTTTACTGTGGACTAACAAGTGCATAAAGGGAAGAGTGTAGTGAAGGGTGTTTCAGGATACTGTGAGGAGCTGGGTCGGCTATCACCTCTTAAAATTACCTTAAATATCAACTGTCCCAGTTATCACTTCTTCAGTATCTAAATACACAAAATATACAAAGCTCTTTTTGTTTTCAGTGAATAAAAGATAATTGCTTACTTTAAATAGTGTCACAATTATGTTTGTTTAGTGTTACTTAATATTTACAGCAGATGCACGTGGAACCACCTACAGATGAATCAAATTTATAGATGAACGTGGAGCAACCTGCCCACTGGGGAGAAAAGTGGAATAATTGTCTCATCTATATTTAATTCCTCTGGGATAATGAATGTAATTGTTTGTTCACCTGCTGTTGTTCATGCAACTTTTTTCTCTTCTGTGTATAGTTGAGGTTTTATTTTCTAGGAGATGGTTATGTTGTAAATGTTTCTTTCTTTTAGTGCTTGATTGATTTAAGGTGGAATGCAAAACAAGCTTGATAGGTCTACATTATCAGGAGAGTATTGCTCACACAAAGCAAGAAAATTACAACATTGCTCGCAACTTCAATGAAGCGTGATCTTCTATAAAGGGTTTTGTGAGCTGTTCTGTCCGCCCTAGGGTGTTTCATTTGTTTTATTTCTTTTTGAAGGTTTTTTAGGTGTGGCTCTCATCATTAATTCCTAAACAAAGTACAATAAGAAAAAGTGCATCAACAGAGTGGGTTTTGGGTCAACCCCTTCAATATTAGCGTTCATGTGTTTTTGTGGATTTGCAACTGCTTGGATTAACTTTCCTTGAAGGCTGTGGCATTTGATGAATGTTTACATCTTCCCATTTGTGTTCCCATTAAACTTTTGGTAATGGTGTTCTAAGCAGTATTTTTGTTACACTGCAGATATTACGTCATTTGTAGCTTGTAATTTAAAACCAACGTGTGTTCTTTGATGTATTTACTTTGCTAACAATCTGAAGATGACTTTTAATTGCTGATTTTTGCAGTTTTTTTGGTATAGGAAGTAAGGGCCAGATTTAGGTAGAAATGGTTTTGCGACTCGCAAATTACGAGTCGGAGTGACTCGCAATTTGCGAGTCGCAAAACCATATGCAAAATGGTGTTCTTGACACCATCTGCGAATCGCAAGGGGGTCGCAAAGACCCACCTCATTAATATTAATGAGGGGGTTCGCAATTTGCGACCCCCTTGCGATTGCCTGCACTCACAGGGATGGTGGCCTGCTGGAGACAGCAGACCACCATGTCTGTGATTGCTTTTGTAATAAAGCAGTTGTTTTTTGTATTGCAGCCCGTTTTCCTTAAAGGAAAGCGAGTTGCAATACACTCGGGAAAATGAAACCATTTGGTTTCATTTTTTCCGTTGGACCACTGCCTGCTCTGAAAAAATATTTTTGGCGCCATTCACAAATAGGAAGGGGTCCCATGGGGACCACTTCCCTTTTGCAAATGAGTTAGCACCCACTTCACATGGGTGCTAACTGCGAATTGCTTTGCGACCGCGTTCGCGGTCACAAAGCAATTCTGCATTGCGGTGCGAATCGCAAATAGGAAGGGGAACACCCCTTCCTATTTGTGAGTCGCATTCCCATTTTGCGAGTCGGTACCGACTCGCAAAATGGGAATGTGCATCGTGATGCGTGTTTTGCATGGTGCAAACTGTGAATTTCTCAATTTGTGCCATGCAAAACGCTTTGTACATCTGGCCCTATGTGAGGTTCAGATGAACTAGCTTGTCACAAATACACTGGTCTATTCGCAAATCTGTTTTTCTTTGCCGCCCTCGAAGCATGTTGTTTGATTTATAATTTTTCATTCAGAAAGTAAATATTTACTCACATATATGCTTTCGTAAAGAAGTAATTAAAATACTGGTCCTTTGTCAAATGTATCACCCCGGCAATATTTTGCAGTGCATACCAGTTGATTTTCTTTCTAGGTCAACTGGAGGCTACACAAACAAAGTAATCATCTATCTATTACAAAACGCTTTCTCCAAAGAAAAGCCTAACTTCTTGACTTTGCCAATGTTTGTTTTAACTGAGTTTAACATTACACACAAAGATGAGAGCTTGGGCTGTCAACCCCTATTTGTCTGAATTAATAATTTGTCCCCATATTGCTAAAATTGGCCTTGTAGCCTGGTAGCTATTCACTAATGTAAGCTAAACGTAGTCAAAACCAACTCCTGGGATTCATCATTGACTCATCACTCACAATGTTGCAACACGTAAACAAATTAGCACAATCCACTAACATCCACCTACATCAGCTAAATAAAATAAAACATCTACCCTCCTACAGTCAACTCAGAACTGCTACTTAAGCTCTCTTAAACACCGTATTAGCTGACCTACCAGCTTCCACGCTCTCACTGTTTCAGTCCTGCTGTTTTTCACTCCACGTTGCAACCAATCTAGAGAGTAAAAAGTATTACAACATCTCTCCAATACTGAAAGAACTTAATTGGCTCCCACTAAAAGCAAGATTAAAATATGCTGTCTAAGTTATAAAGCACTTCACCCTGACACATCAAGCTACCTCACTGACATCCACTCCATTGCAAGAGGCTCAAAACACTCCAAGAATAAGCGCTCACTCATCCTGAAATAAAGACTCACCTATTATTACTATGCCTTGAAGGTCCACGCCTCGCCTTCCCCTAAAAACATCTGGCATGGCTGCCCCCATCCCTCCTAAAATAAGAGCTGTTCATAATCCTTAATCTGATACAGGAAACGTTCTAAAGGTAATTAGGTTTCAGATTTTGGCCAGTATACAAGCTCTGTCTATATTTATGGCACTTAAGGCCTGATTTAGAGTTTGGCTGGAGGGGTTACTCCGATAGTCCCTCCGCCATATTATGATCCTATTTTAGTCTATGGAGATTGTAATATTGCAGACGGTGATAACGCGCCTTGTCCCCAGTAAGTAAATTTACAAGGGGATGCGTATAGGTCGATGAATCTTTTGGATCGCATAGGGTATCCTAGTGAAGTATAGTGAGCAAAAGACATTCACAAGAACTCAGTGAATCAACTTTAGATATCATGAACTATTCTAATAAAAAATAACCACCATCACTCATATGGAAGTTAGTTTGTTTAGTTCCCTATTAGTTACAACTCTAATAAAAAATCCTTTCATCGGTGAAACCATAATTACCAAACTTTATTAGCAATACGAGTAATGAATGATCAGGATTTTTATTAATGTACAACCAACATTAATCAAGAGTAACGATTCATGAACTTTGAATAATTCAGCAATATGAGTCGATCAGTCTTAGTCAAAGTCACCCTTAATTACTCTTGTGAGCCTACCTATCTCAAATTAGCATCAGCATGTGGGTCTCCATGCGCAAAACAATTTAGTAAAAAAAATATAATAATTTAGAAAAAATCTAACTAAAGAGAAAATCAATTTTAAAACAGCGCTGTTGGTACCTAGAAAGAAAAAGCATTCATTAGTCAGTCAGGTTATAGCTACCTATCCAAGATAGATCAGCAACGAGTCAGTCTTTGTCTCCAGGTCATCAGTCATCAGCAAGGCTCAGGCTCACGGAACCAAGCCCAAGTCTCAGCACTTCGGACAGCATCTCCTGACGTCATCAACTTTCGCCTCTCCGTTCTGACTTTTTATTAGGGTCTCTCAGTCCATCCCACAATTTGCCCATTGGTCAACCTTATCAGGGGTTATGACTCTAACCTATACTTTTTTGTTTACCACTTGTCTACGTTATTTTGAGAATCAAGTTCCATTAACATGATTGGTCCTTTAATCGATAAGGACATCATCCGGCTCTTCAGGTAACAAAATTGTTGCTCCCAGCTCTTAGTCTGTAGCTCCATTGTTCAAGTCCTGGGAAAGTATATTTAGCCTACTCTACACATAATTGTATCAATTTGTTCTGATCGTCTCCTGTCCGCTGATGAGTTTGCAGATTTCTCTAGCAGAGCTCGTCGTTGAACTCTGTACAGTTCAAGGTCCCTTTCTCCAGTTCCAGTCTGCGGCAGCTCATTGTGTCTCCATGTTTAAGCAGGCAAGGCTCAGCGCTGACTTGGCCTCTGGCTAAGCTAAGAACATATAGCATTATAAAACATAGATTATATCGTTAATTATGATATATTAATACAAAACATGAAAACATTTCACATTATTTAGTACTGTTAACACAGATGGTGACCACTCCCTGTGGGCACATTTTGCACATCACACGTTATTTTAATTTATTAATATCGTTCTTCTCATTAGTATGTATACGCAAATCATTAGCATATTTTCATATCAGCATATCTGCTGCAACAGTGGAATAGCCGTCACTTCTGTGACAGAGTAACCCATCCACCAAACTCTAAATCAGGGCCTAATGTTATGTGCCATCTCTTCATTTATCATCTTCCTCATGGCCTCGGTCAATTTCTTTTCCCGCTGCCCTTCCTGCTGATTTCTCCTCCTCCTTACCATTTCACTCCGTACACCCCTAGTTGCGTCACTAAAATGTTGCCTTTTTTTCTCACTTCACAGCACATGGTTAAGCAACACATGATCTAATGAGTTAATATACTTACATAGATATCTCTCTTTGCTCTCTGTAATGCGCCTTAATGCCAAAGAGAAAGAGAAAGAAAATGACAAAGACAAAGAGAAGAGGGAAATAGAAGAGGAAAATGAGAGAGAGAAAGAAAGAGACATTATTTCATACTGTATCATATTGTGATATATACATATTCCCCTCACCAAGGACCCAGCCAGCGCCAAGACCAACCTACAAGAGGGTATGAAGGACGTCGCAGATTGGATGAGGCTCAGCCGCCTAAAGCTGAACTCTGAAAAAACGGAAGTCCTCATCCTCGGCAACACCCCGTCCGCCTGGGACGACTCCTGGTGGCCCACGGCCCTCGGCACCGCACCGACCCCCACAGACCACGCCCGCAACCTCGGCTTCATCTTGGACCCTCTTCTCACCATGACCAAGCAAGTCAACGCCGTGTCCTCCGCCTGCTTCCTCACCCTCCGCATGCTCCGCAAGATCTTCCGCTGGATCCCCGCCGACACTAGAAAAACCGTGACCCGCGCCCTCGTCACGAGCCGCCTGGACTACGGCAACACCCTCTACGCTGGGACCACAGCCAAACTCCAAAATCGCCTGCAACGCATTCAAAACGCCTCAGCCCGCCTCATCCTCGACGTAACCCGCAACAGCCACATCTCCGCACACCTGAGACACCTGCATTGGCTCCCAGTCAGCAAAAGGATCACCTTTCGACTTCTCACCCACGCACACAAAGCCCTCCACAACAAGGGACCGGAATACCTCAACCGACGCCTCAGCTTCTACGTCCCCACCCGCCTCCTCCGTTCCTCTGGCCTCGCGCTCGCTGCCGTCCCTCGCATCCGCCTCTCCACGGCGGGCGGGAGATCTTTCTCCTTCCTGGCGGCCAAGACCTGGAACTCCCTCCCTACCAGCCTCAGGACCACCCAGGACCACTCCGCTTTCCGGAGACTCCTAAAAACCTGGCTTTTCGAGCAGCAGTAACCCCCCTTTTCCCCTAGCGCCTTGAGACCCGCACGGGTGAGTAGCGCGCTTTATAAATGTTAATGATTTGATTGTGATATATATTGACATCTGAATCGGTGTGTTTTTGTTTCTGGTAAACAGTTAGAGAATTAAAAACAACTGGTTCTTACAGTACCTTTTCTGATTTGGAAAGGTTTAGGGCTGATTTAGATCTTGGTGGGACTTCGGTTGTCCCTCAGTGGTATTTACTAGTACTCCGTCAATCTGACAGGTTCTCGTCTGTCATAGTTAGATGTATGGTGGGTGAGCATCAGGCCGCGTCAACAGATTGTATTCCATCATGTAGGCAGCGCATCGCTATTAACCCAACGGACTTGAACGGTGGCTACATTACTCCGTCACCATCAGGGTGGCGGGTTTGCGCCAAGCATATTTAGATTTCACAGTTGTGCAGGCATTGTTCTAGAGGCAGATTCCTGACGGCAGGAGTCCATCATGGGAAGCGTTTAACATTGTACTATGCTTGTGGCCTGTGGATGGATGTGTGCAGCACCCACTAGATGTGTGTTGGCTAATTGTTTTCACCTGCCTACCACAACATAAAACAACCTTCGTTACAGGCCATTATCCTTCGCCATTTCACTGCAGCACAACACTGTGAAGCAGGCATTTGTAAGTGTAGGTAGGCTTTTTTAAATTTCTCTGTTTCTTATCCGTTTTCTTTTTATCCTCTCAGTTCAGTTCAGTAATAGCTTTATTCAGTCAACTGACCATAAAAGAAACAATAAAACAATGATTAAAAACATCAGATTACACTAAAACCATGATATTACCAAGCTATAATAGAACGAATAAAAAATTCCCTTATCAAAAGAATGTTAAAATTTCAACCCTAAAGTGCATTTTCAAATTTAAAAAAGGGCAATCGCGCAACACATCATCCAGAAGCCATTAAGGTTCTTCCTGCTACAAAGCATATTTCTTTCTCAGTTTCAATGCTTGCGTAATGAAATTCACGACTGAACAACAAATCTGTGGGGACTCGAGGTACTGGAGAAAAACTAAGCCCTCGTGATGATTATTAAAATTTCCGCCTCTAAAAATTGACCATAAAAATTGAGACCTATAAAAAGAATATAAAGTGTAAAAGAGCATAAAGTGCTTAATTGATTGTTGCGACCTTCCATCACAAGGACAACAAGGTAGGGTTTGGAATTAGGTGCCTGATACAGGGAAGACCACTAAAAAGTGGATCTTGTGCCCCTGGAGCCGTGTGAGATAAAGTCTAAGCTCTGGGGACTTACTCCACGCCAAATAAGGCTCCATACCCATTCTGGTAGACGGTGGCAAATATGATTAGAACATCACTGAGTGCCGCATTTTTGAGAGCCTCACCTCCTCCTCAAAGACTATGTATTTCTCCCTTACCCGGCTTAATATTGTGGGGAATCTTATCTGGCTCATTGAAATAACCATTCAGGCCCAGATAATGCACTGAGTTTTTAATGTACTTGATCCAGGAAATGGATTGCACATTTGAATGCTAAAGACAATCTTTAACAATATTATGTGTAACGTTCAATTCTAATCCACATAAAAACCTGGAGCCAGGCCAACCTTATCTTCCAGAAAGTCTACCCCAAGTTCATTATGAGTAATAAAACTTGGGGTGGTCATTGGGGTATCTAATAATTTGTTTAAAAATGTATTTTCTGCCCGTTGTAGCAGCACAGGTATTATGTGACTCCATAGTGCTGCTCCATATGTGCCTGCACTAAGATCTTTACTTTTGTACAATGTAATTATTTCAGGTACAGGCTTGTGTCTTACGTTCCTAGCAAATATAAAAAAAGACTCCCAGGAGGCCTCCATCCCCTGTCTTCTCTGGATTGTTAGACTTTCCCACTGTATATTCTCGCTAAACATAAAACCTAATGAGTTAAAATCTCTTATCTAAAATCTCTATGCCCCCAATCAAAAACCTTCTCACCTGGGTGCTCCTTGGGACACAAGTCATGAAATAAGATTTCTTGCAGTTTACCTTAAGTTTTAGCTTTTGCATAAAGTGACTGAACCCATCTAGAAGTGACTGTAGCCGATTTGCCGTACATACAATCAAGACCATGTAATCTTCATATAGAAGAACTATGACTGGGCGGGAGCGAATTTTAGGAACATCACTGGTAGAAGATAATAAAAAATATCCCAGAGTGACAATATAAAATAAAAATAGAAGAGGGTCTAAAATACAACCCTTCTTTACTCCTTGCTCAGCGGCAATAGGCGATGTGTAGTGCCCTGCCAGGGTGTAGCAGACTTTCTTCTGGGTATTTTGATACAGACGTTTGACAACTTATAGAAGAACATGGTCAATCCTTGCCTGGGCCATAATTTCACACAGAATATCTCTCTCCACCAGGTCAGAGGCACAGGAGAGGTCCATAAATTGAAATATATTTCCCTCTCCTGGCCTTGACATATTTATCAAGATTCAGAGATAAATTTGACGCTTGTTCTTTTGTATGTAGCCCAGGGTGGAATCCATATTGAGCTTCAGAAAAGAAAGATCTTTCTTCCACCCAGGCTTCTATTTCGGCCAAGATTACGCTACTAAAAATTGCACCTGAGGCGTCGAGCAAAGAAATGTGCCTTTAATTTGAGGGGGAACTTATTTCTCCTGTTTTAAAATTGGGGATTATAATTTATTCCCTCCAGGTCTCAATCAGTCCCCTCTAAACCACTGCTCTGAAGACATTAGTAAACAAGGAAGCCCAGAAATTAAGTTTATATGTGAAAAGTTCAGCTGGGATCCCACCTGGGCCCGGTGCTTTCCCTGTTGCGGAGCTTACAATTGCCTTATGCACATCAGCTACCGAAATCGACTCACTAAATTTTAAAAGCTCTACTGATGAAATAAGGGGAGTGGACTTAGATAAGGACTTATTATGTCCACAAGAAAAGATATCTGTAAAATGCCCAACCCAGTCTTGTTCCAGGATGTGACATTCTATGCCTGTAAGGGGGGGTTTCTGAGAAAAAATGTTGGTTGACTATTTCCCAGAATGCCGAGTTATCTTTCAAGAGCGCTTCTCTTTATAAGTCCTCCCAGGCTCTTGCCCTAATCACGGCTTTCATATTCTCTATAGTTTGTTTATAAGACCATCATGCCCACCTAACTATAATCTGATCCCGAAAAATTACATTTGTTGTCTTGTTTAGAGCTTCATCAGCTGTTGTGCAATCTTGGTTAAACCAAGATTGCCCAGGATGCTCTTCCCAACACTTGTTTGAGATTAAAGCTTCTGAGACTGATTTACATATCTCAGAAAAGCTGACACAGATATCCACTGGGTCGGCCATATCCAATAGCAACAAACAATGTCTGCCAGTTTCTTTAGGTTTAGGTTCCTAAAGACTAAATTGTGGTTAATAGATAAGCATTTTCTCCGTACCCCCTTATTCAATGCATATGGTGGGGGGTGATTTGGCTTAGTAGCTTATGAGACTGGCAGTGGGAATGCGAAACTGAAACATGGGGGTGGTGGTCACTAAAGAGCGATGCACACACCTCAAAATGTTCCAATTGGTGGAGTAGGTTCACAGACAGAAAGATATGGTCAATCGTACTACCTTTCCATCTCCGCAACAAAGGTTGGAACTTCCCTACAGCACTTGCTAGTTAGCTCTGAAGCAAAAATCAAATTGGTGGCTAAAATTAGTCTAGTTAGAGCTTTCCCAAATGCTGAGTGCTAAAAGTGACCCACATGCTCCACTGTTCATTTCTAATTTCGCAACCCCGGGACCCACTATGGGGAAACTTGGCAATATTAAATCTCCCAACAAAATAATATATAGACATTTCCAGGTTCTTTGCCCGTTAAAGTTCCTTCCAAATCATCAATAATCCCCACCGTATAAGCATAGAAAAAATTATAGTAAAATTTGATTAGAATAATGTTGCCTGGAGAGGTTAATGATGCAGAGACCAAGACTTTTAAACTCCCTTTTCCCCTGCCTGAAGCTGATGGAATTGCAGGGGAACCAAATAAGAAAATCTGTCCAGTGTCATTGATTCACTGCTACATACCCAGGCAGGGTCTCCTGACAACAAACAATATCAAAATTTATAATGAAAGATGTCCAGAGCTCATTTTTAAGTTTAGAATTCAACCACACAAAATTCCAAGAGAGGAGCTGTAACATCCGAGCATGGTTGCCAGATGGATCTTTTATCTTGGATGCCACCACCTCCACTTCCATTGGCAGAATAATCAACTTGACACCTCTTAATGTACTCTTACAAGGGAGGATCCCTATTGAGTTGACAGAAGCATGTGAGCCTTCAGATGAGGGCCCTTTAGTATCAGCAGTGGATGGCCAAAGTAAATTAACATAGTATGGATCAACTACTGTCTGTAACGATTGTGTCAGATCTGGTGGCATGCCATTTTTTCCAGCAGTGTTTGAAGTTCATGGGCTGTGAATCTGGCATGACTTCCCTTATGGCTAGGATCGACAGCTTCCTCCATATATGGGTTTTTATCTAGATAAGCATACATAGGTGGCCTAAGTGCTGAACCCCAAAACACCCCCCCATTATCTGTAGGACAACTGAATCAATTGTTAAGAGTCCAGCCCTGAAAGTGGGATATATCTATTAGATGTCGAGGGTAATGGAGCCTCCTGGGAGGTTACTCTTGGCCTGGGACCACTGCGTTTTACGTTCTGCCACTGTGTATTGATTTGAAACGGGCAATAAAAATACCCCAGCGTTACTACAAGCAAAGCCGCATGCGTGCTGTTGGTGATGGGCCATATGCCAGATGTTATCAGTCGGTGGGCCAGATCTGGGTGTCTATAACTTATCACTTTACAGTCACCTTGTGTTGATTGAGGGGCGGGACAAATCCATCTGACTCTTCTCGCATTAAGGATATCGTCATATTCCCAAATTGCAAAGCTGGTATTTTGAGCAAGTCAGTGACATACTTTATTTTTAAGTTATGTATGGTTTTCTTCTCTTTGTACCTGAACCAGAGGAACCTCAGTCAAAACCGCCACATGGGGGGCGCACTCCAGCAGTAAATTCAGGATCTGGTGTGGTTTCATTTAGCTCATCAGGTAGGTTATGTATGCTCACAGATTTTGGAAGCCTCTTCCCCAGAGAACTACCCAACGAGTCACCTGTGGTTAAGCATCCCTCCCCCAGGGCCCAAGTCTACAGTACGAGCCATGTTGGTATCTGACCATGGCTCAAACCCCCACTGCTGGTATACTGTGTACAGGCTCGTTGTTTCTATGCCTAGGACTCACAGGATGATGGATGTAGCACAATGACTTAACTGCACAAGATCAGCAGTTGGAGATTGCAATGATAACCTTGATGTTAATCCTTTAATAACACCCTTCCAAAGTGCTTATCTTCTTCACAAGCAGGGCAATAGCTGAGTTCACAATATTGTTCTGTAGAGACTAAAACCTAAAACTCTACCCATGGTCGGTTAGGGGTTTCCTTGCCCAGGTCCGTGTGGGTGGTAGGCTTAGCCACCTGTGAAGGTACTGTATTAAGCATTCCAGAGACATTTTAAGAGGACTGCTTATTTGCTTTCCCTGGTACAGTAACGGAGGCTGTTATTATCATCATCAAGACAAGCTTTATTTGGTCAAATAACCATCAAAGCATAACAGTACAATTTGAATTCAAAATGCAATTTTTTTAAAAAAAACCTATACAATTATAAAAAATAAAACTAATACATACGTACAATCTTAAACTTCTCAAATCTAAATACTTACCCGCCTAATGTTCCATCATAAAAAATTATTTAAAAAACGATTACGTATATGCCATGCTGCCACTAAAAACTTGCTAACTGCAAGAATTAAGTCAATAGAACTGTCACTTTTTAAAACCCTTATCACTATACAACATTGATTCAAGCCCATTTCTCAACAGTTTCTGCAAATCCATTTTGACCGAGGAGAGGAATAAGCAGGGCAGAAAAAACATAAAGTGTTCAACAGTTTCTGAGCTACCTTGACATGCTGGACATAAATCAGAGAAAGAAGTTGATCCCCAGGTACTTGTTAAGGACATCAGCTGTAAGCTCCCAAAACGGAAATGGGCGTACAGACCTTCACCTAATAAATCTGGTTTCATATCTAAATATGGTTCATACTGTGCGTACCACTTAAAATCAATAAATAGATTAGTTAATCGACCGTGTGATCTACAACAGATGGAATTGTTCCTTACATTGGACCAATATGCTGTTTTCAAGATAGTTTTATGGGATTTTTCCAATTAATGTTGGTTCTCCCAAAAACTTTCCAGGCCCAAAGTGCAAAACCAATTAGACATGTGTCTAAACCAAAGAATGGTAGCCACATTCGGTCTCTTTAATAAATCAAGAAAGGAGACCCTATAGTTAAGTTCGGGAACAGTCCAAATCCTTATCCAATAAAGCAAGGGTCTTAAGGCTATCAAATCAGCTACACGATTAAACCCCAGGTCCAGAAACATTGGGATCAAAGGTGTACTGCGAGGACACACAATTAGGCCCCTGGCAAAATTGTTTTCACCCACAGTTAGTCTTTACTGTTAGAGAACCCCCATATCTCAGCACCATAGGCGGCTGCTCCCTGCGCCTTTGCCAAATAAATCTTAATAGCTGGAGGTACAGCTTTGACACCGAACTCTTGTAAACGCAGGATAGCGGCCGCTCTATGCTGAAGAAGCCCTGCACTTTTACTGATCTGATCCTCCAAAAGTAATTTACTTGATAACCTCACACCCAGGTAATCTATTGAACTAAACTTGCTTTGAGAAAACCCATCCAAATTAATGGTGCATCTCCTGCAAGGTCCGGAATTAAACACCATCAGTTTGGTTTTACTGATATTCAACTCCAACCCATAGTCTGTACAAAATTATTTAAATCTATCAACAAGGGTTTGAAGGCCCATAGGTGTCTTAGAGATGAGAAGAGAATCATCAGCAAAAAGAAGGATAGGGATTCTCTGTGCATTCAGTGAGGGAGCATCATTCTGGCAAGAAGTCAGAACCTGTACCACCTCATTAATAAATAAAGTGAATAAGATCAGAGCCAGAACACAACCCTGATGAACTCCCCTCTGAATAGGAATATTTTCAGTCAACTCGACTTGATTACCCTACCTCACTTGCACATATGTATTTTCATGCAACTGCTATAACAGATAAATTATATTACTTGGGGTTCCCAATCTATGTAGTACTTCCCACAGTTTTTCTCTTAGGACCAGGTCAAAAGCAGATCGTAGATCCACAATAACAACAAATAAATGTTGCTTGGCAAGGACTACATATTTCCAGTATAAGAGGACCAACCTAAAAACCTGATCTATCATGCTGGTTTTTGGGTGAAAACCTGTCTGGAATGAGGAAAGGACTTGATGAACTTGAACCCAACTCATTAGCCTCCCTACTCGTTGTTTAGCAAAACTTTTTTGTAGCTTATCAATAAGGCTAATGGGTCTATAGTTAATTGTAAAATTTGCATTACCCTTTTTATAAATAGGGATGATTTTATCCCCTTTCCACATGCTCGGGATTACACCATCTGCAGCAATTTTATTTGAGATCAGATTTATATACCAGCACCATATAATTGGCTCTGATTTATGAGGATCTCCCAGAAGCTTATCCAGACCAGGAGCTTTACCTGATTTTAAGGAATTAATTCTGGCAATAGTTTCCTCTATGGAAAAAATGATACAGTCCTCAGGGGTATAAATACCCGCCACTGATAGACCAAGGCTAGTATTCAAACTAGCCATCGATAGGGAGGCAGAACCACAGATTTGGGGATTGCAAGGAAAGGAATTGTATGAGGTAGCATAGAGTTGGGTGAAAAGATCCACCCAACTCTCGGGTTGTATATGATTCCTAATATTACTCCTGCCCCCTCTTTGCCTTTTGGACAATAGTTCCCACAACAACATATTATTATTAGATTTTGAAGCATCAAGCAATTCTTGCCAAATAGAATCTTCCCATGACCTTATTGCTTGCAACATGGTCTCCTTGTATGTACGTCTGGCTAGTTGGATCTCTCCTAGGGAACCAGTTATGATGGCAATTTTTAATGCAGACTTAGCCCTGGAGCTGACTTCATTAAACCATCCATTGCTATTCATATTATGATCATGGGGCCTAAGACCAGCCTTTTTTATAAAAGAAGCTCTGTAATTCCTTTAACATATTATCATGGATGCGAAGAATAGGGATATTGTTAGCATCCTGCTCCTCATAGACTGCCGGTTAATCGACAAACAATCGGTAGATCCCAACTATCAGATAGGGGTTGGACATCACCCTTGGCCAGCCAACCCATGTATGATTGTTATTCGGGCATGGAGATGGGACCACTGTATGTGGTTGTTAATTGATCTCCTAAATGCACCCCCATGGAGAGTAAGAAGCAAGGGGTGATGGTTACTCTCACATTGGGGCTCCACCCTCATATTCCTCAACAAGGATCACAGCCTGACATCCACCAAAAAATAATCGATAACACTTGTAGACATACCTTGTTTGAATGTGGGTGCGGTGTTTAAGTCAGAAGGCATGCGACCATTACAAGCCCTGAGACCATAATTTAGGCATAGGGAAGCCAAATGAGAGGCCACACAAAAACAAGTACAATACCAAGGGTTGGTTAACTGTGGGATTCCCCAAAATTAATCTTCTTCAACCGTTAACCCACTAATCAAGATAGAAGGTTCAAAAGTACAATTAAAATTACCTGCTATTATTAAAAGGGTCGAAGGATGCAAAGTGTCCAAAAATTCAGACAATAAATCTAAGGTCTGGGACTCAGAACCCCGAGGAACAGACTGGGCATAAACATTAATAAGGATATTCTTAAGGTTCTGTTGGAATGTGACTTGTATGCCCATTAGGTCAACAGAATCAACGGTTAATATCAAATGGTCACATTGCAGTTTTTATTTAAAAGCACGTTATTATCTTTCTATGAATTCCTAACTACAGGTTTACACTCATCATTATTTCTTATGGGGTCAGGTTCGCCATGACAGGTTTCCCAACCCTCCTAGCATCCCTCTTGGTCACACCCTGCACCTCACTGGCTCCATCCACACACCGTACCATGCCAGGACCGTCATCATCAGCATCTTTACCGTGATTGTGGTGAAGCAAGCTTCTATATGTACTAATAGTGCTTAATTCTTCACCCCTATCAAGGGATAACCAATGTTCCGCAAGCTCAATCTCTTTGGACACCACATTTGCAGCTTGAACTAGGAAAGATTCCAAAGTAGTGCTAAGGTTGGAGTTAACTGGGTTAATGATGGAAGTGTTTTTCCTTGCCACAAGTTTCCTTTTACCCATATTCAATTTTGCTTAATGGACGTTCAACTTGGGCTTAACTCACCACAGTAATGAACACTTCCGTTGATGAGAGGGCCAAGAGAGCTGACCCAGCCCAGCCTCCTCCGAGCAATGACAGGTAAAGACAGGCCAGTCTTGGCCTGGCCTTTGCCTGGGCGCATACCTGGGTGTGACCTGCTCACAGCCCGTGCTGTGAGACTAGGTAGATACTTCTAGTCGCTTTCAGGCTGGCTCCGCCCACCTGCAATGAACTGCACTCAGGGGGATGAAGTCTCACCCCAGATGGTTGGGGCACAACAGCAAAGCACCGGGCCCCCGCTTCTGGCATCTGCCAAGTCTCTCCCGTGCTGCGGGACTAAGTGGGCGCTGTTAAGTGCTTTCAGACTGGCCCTGTCCACCAGCAACAAACTGCATACTGGGGGACAAAGTCCCACCCCAAAGGGTTGCGCCACAACAGAAAAGTTCAGGGCCCGCTTCTGATGGCTGCCAAGTGTCTTGTGCACTGCGGTATTATGTGGGCACTTTTCAGTTCTTTCAGGCTGGCCCCGGTCACCTGCAACGAACTGCACTCTGGGGGACAAAGCACTACCACAGAGGGTTGAGCTACAGCAGTAAAGTTCAGGGACCCGCTTCTGATGGCTGCCAAGTATCTCTCCTCTCATTTTATTTCTAGTGTGTTAAAAAATAAATTGCAATATTTTTAGATACTGGCAGGGTAGCAAAATCCCCATTTTACAGATGGAGAATTGTCAGTCATTAGAGTAGAACCACAATTGTTTGGAGCACAAGTACAAAATACAACGATAGCCCAGAATGGCAAATGTGGGCCAGAATAGTTGACAGAGTGAATGCTGTATCAAACAACCTGCACACACAGGAGGAAATTAGGAAGATGCAGGACAGCCTTCGGGGAGAGTGTGTTCACTGGCCTCCAAGCATCACCTAGAGGCCCAGGGGACAGATGGTGGTAATCCCAGCCATCCCTTCCACTTTTTTCCCTGGGAAGAGATGGTCCTGCAGATCCTACATCCTGAAGGCTTGACAGGAATCCCTGGTGAAGTGGAGACTAGTAAGTTAGACTTTTGAATGTGTCACTAAACATAAATGTTGCTTTTGCTTTAAGTTAGCCATTGTGTGCTTTTTCACCTTTGTAAAACATAACAATTCAAATAGAAAATTATCAAATTATTTTTTATCATCAAATTGATAGCAGGCTGTTGCAGTACCCCCTCACTTTTTGCCTCGTTTCAGGATGCAACTTGGACTGGAGTGCACAAGGGTTCATGCTAATCAGATCCCCAGTGTTGGTGTTCTTACCCTAAAATTGCAAATGTATTGATACAGTAGGCAACACCTTAAGCTGCCATTATGAGTCCCTAGTAAATGTTACTGAGGTACCCAGGGCATAGGATACTAAGGGTGGGCTCCTGGGGGCAGCACAACATATTGTGCCACCCTCAAGGGCCAGGCAACCAGATGCACCCAGAACTCCCATTGCAGACTGAGTTTCCTGGTGCAATCCCAAAATACAAACTTGACATACAATGTAGGTAAGTCATCCCTCCGACAGGCCTTCTAGCCCAAGGCAGGGTGCACTATACTGTATGTGAGGGCATAGCTGCCCGAGCAATATGCCCTTACTGTGTCCTTGCCAAACCTGGGACATAGTAACTGAACAGAGATGCATGTGCTGGACACTGGTCAGTATGAGGTTCCCATCTACATGATGGATACTCTGAACCCTCGTTTGTATGGTATCAAACAAATCAGAATGATGAATCCAAACTGGTACCAGTATTGGATTTATTACAAAATATACTTAGGGGTCACCTTGGAGGTGCTCCCTGCAAACGCTAACTACCCCAGCTTGGTTTCTGCCAATTCACAGCCAGCCTGACACCACCAGACAGGATTCTGGACCCCTGGGGAGAGAGTCATTGCTCTCTGTGGCCAGAGAAAAAAAACCTTCTTGGGCAGAGTCGCTACCCCACCTCCCCCAGGAATGTGCACAGCCCTGTCTAAGAGCTTCAAAGGGCTTACTGACCTTAAAACTTGACCCCTCAGGCTGCTGCTAGCAGCAGATGGCCTTCCCCGTTGCAACCCCCACTTTTGGTGGAAGCAATAGCAGGGAAACACATAGAGGACAGGAGGAGTTGTCAACCCCTGCTTGCACCACCCCTAAGGTGTTGCATGCGAGGTGACCTCTCCATTTCATATTTCCCCATCTTGTATCAATGGAAAATAGCCAATCAGAAGTAGGGAAGGGACCTCTGCCCACAGGAAATGGTCACTTATTGGGTGTAGCAACCCTAAGGTAGATGACTCATTAGTCACTACTATGTACCCCTAAAACGCCCACTATATGCTGTATTTAGTGGGCATCCCTAGACCAGGAAATCAGATTCTAAGGACATAAGAAGATCAGCAACAAAGAAGACCCAAGGCTCGAGAACTGAAGACCTGCTGCACAGAGAAAAGGTGCCAAACCCTGCCTGCTGCACCCAGGACTCGACAATCACTGCTGAGAGGTTGCTTGGACATTGGACAAACTCTAGAAACCCCCAGAGGACCTCCACACTCCAAAATTCACCAAAGATCTCCATTCAGAGTGAAGGCATCACTCAACAACCACAAGGAACCAATAAGCCAGTAAGGGTCACTTCACTGACCAGCTGCTGAACGCAGAACCAGACACAGCAGTCAGACCAAACTCCACCTGATGGGCATCGAGGACACACCCTTCAAGTGTGCCAAGTTTGGTGGCACTGCACCCTCCAGCGGCTGAACCATACCGTTGCCCTTGGTAGTGGTCACTCAACGTTGGACACCAAGAAAGACAGTGCTCTCCGGACTGTAAAAGGACCTGGAGGAAGCCCCAGTTGATGGACTTCCGAAAACACCAGGACCTCCCACCAGAGTGCCCCTGCTGACCTGTAAGTAGCCTTCAAAGCGACCTACCTCCTGCTTTCAAAGGCATCTTTTGTGCACAGCTCCTGACTCACTGATTCACTCTGCACCCACCCACTCAGTGTCATACCTTTAAGTCCGTTTGTGCAGCACGTTTCCAGTCGGCCCCTCACTGTGGCCTGACACCAGCTCCAAAGACCACTTCTCTCTGTGCCGGCCAGTACTGGGAGCTGCCCGAACGCCTGCATCTGACCAATAGTGCCCATCGATGACCTCGACTTACCTGCCAAAGGATAACTTGGTAAACGCACTGCCTGATTTTATATGTCATTTTAAATAGTAACAAGCATTGATTCCTATAGGGCGTAATTGTGCACAAAAAGACTAATTTATTTAAAATTCAGAAATTCATAACTTAGAAAGTACTTACCAAATTTTGATGATCTTGGGCTTAAATGTTTTATAAAATCTGAAGTATTTTTGTAAATTGGCCCTGAAGTATTCTTTTGCGTGAGTGTCTTGATTTATTACTACTGTGAGTACAACAAATCCTTTGCACTGCTCCAAGATTAGACTAACTGCTCAACCAATCTACAATAAAAATTAGAACATTAGATGGGCTAGCGTGGCTGCCGGACCCTCTCCAGTGTGCCTAGTTTTCACACTACATAGAGGGCCAGCCTCCTATAGTTTAAATGTATTCTAATGTACTTAAGATAACAGGTTCCAAACTCCTTTTAATTTCACATGACGTTTTGAAGCTTGTAAGCGTTTTTTCAACTAATAACGTATTTTACATATGTGTTTTATATTGTAAATGTCTGTTCCTCTTTACTGCCTATGTTTTTCTAGGTATGTTCAACTTCCAATTTTGCATGTGTTGTTCTTGTTTAATTGAAATGACTGCAAATACAACAATGCCTTGTTATTGTATCTGGAAATTAAATATTGCAATGTGATGTTGGTATTCACTCTTTCCTTTCATATATGCACATATGTTAAAGTGTTATGTATTATCAATCTCTATTTCATGCTATGTGTTAAAATGTCATTATTTTATCTCATTCTGTATGTTGTCACTTTCATGTTATTTCATTGAATTGATGTAATTGGCTTCACAAATCAAAGTATGTTGACAGAGATTTTCATATATCTTACGTTGCTTGCTGAATATAAGTTGTTTCGATAATACGTGTACTTTGCAATGTTTATATGATGACTAATGCTATTAATCCTTATAAAGTGTACAATAGTCAACATTTTAGTTCTCATTTCTCCTCTCTACTGTGTTGGGTTGAATGGTTGGTAAACTTAATGTAAACTTCCTAATAAACTTTTTCTTTCTGAAGTTTGCATGTGTGTAATTTACGTTGTTGTGTAATTTGTCATAAACCCACTGAAAGATCTAATCATACTATTAATTTTCTTTTACCTTTTAGTTTGCTTCATTAGTAGCTTCGAACTCATTTGATGTTTAATCCAAACTTTCACAATTTTGTTTGTAATACATTTTATGTCCAACAACCAGAGTACGTGGACAACCATCTGCCACTGAGGATACCTCCACTCCAGACTAGGTACAAGCCTTCTGTGAGAACTCTACTCCTGCAAGTCTGGTTGATGAGGAGCTGCCTCGTCTATCTGGTCTGCCTGGGAGACCCCTCCTGTGAGTCTCACTCGGCCCACACCAACTACTCCTACCCTGGCTGTTACCATGCCTAATCTTATGGATACCTCCACTTCCTGTGTCCATAGGAAAATCACCACAATCTTCTGCCCAGCTCTTGCTCCAACACCACCACCACCTCAAGTTCAGCCAGGATCCAGTAGCATGGGGCATGGTGATTCAAGGGCACAGGGTATTTGGGTTCGGGTTCATGGGAGGGAATCTGTGGCCAGCAAACTGAGGCAACTATGTTCACCGTCACCCAGGCCACCACTGACCACTCTCTTGTGATCCCTACATAAGCCCCAAGACATTATGGGCCAGGTCCTTACCGAGATCCAGGACATGAGACTTTGCAGAGGGAGCACAATGTAGAGATGCAGATTCTAAACTCAAATTTAAGCTCCTTGACTGGGGTGCTGTATGATATTTTTCACCATATGTGCAAAGCTTCTCCAGCAACATCTTCCCCTTTCTGTGGTCCTACAACATCTGGTCCAACTACTTCTGCCTCAGCCACAGAAAGGGAGGCCCTTTCACAAGAAGAAACACCTTAACCCACTGTGAATCCACCAGCCCCCCCCCCTCAGGAGGGTACATTCATCCAGACCACCAGGAGTGGGTGGCAAGACCTCTGCCACCAACAGCAAGAGACACAGAACCTACTTTCCGTCAAGATGTGTGACTACCATTCACTCTGTGGACTACTTTCTGGACACATTTACCTTTTTAATGCTAGTTGTATTTTGCAGCTTGGCTTTCATACAAATTTGAGTCTACAGTATTAGTTTGATTCCCCATGATTGACTTTTTAATTGTTTTCTTTGAGTTTTTGTTTTCGCCTTGTTTAAGATTATTTAGGTCTGTAAAATAAATGTGAATTATTAAAGTGATTTCATTTTTTTATAAAAGACAAAAAATAACAAACACAACAAATCTAAAACTTGCATTTTCATAAAATTGTGATAAAGAATTATTTGTCATAGTTTCTAAAAAACATTACAACCCATTCACAACCCAAATACGCTGTGCCATTTTTACATTTCTAATTCCAGACCTTGACATCATGGAAAAACAGGATATACTCCAAAACAACTCTGATTAAGTAGGCAAACTATTATTGCTTTCTGTCATCAGTTGGAGCCAGCCTTCATGGCTTATGATAGGAATCTCACTTCAATAACACAAATACACATAATCATGGCAGTGCTACAGTTTGTGGCCACATGATCTTTCCAATACACTGTTGTAGTATTTTGCGGAATGTTACAATCAACTTTTAGTGGTGTGCTACAAGATATTCTTTCTTCAGTGATGAGACACATCAACAGCTTCATACAGTTTCCACCAACTTCTGTATGGGCACATTCTGAATTTGGGATAAATGTCACTTTTGTGTAGGTGTCCATTAGCAGGAAGGCAGCTTGCCCATATTTGTAAATGAAATAAAAATATACAGGTGTGTTTCTTTGCATTTCTTAAATGACCACATTACACACACACATGCATTGCACAATAATAAACTATTGCTTGCAAGTGTGAATTAAAAATGCACAAGTACAGGGCTAATGCAAACAGACAATTCAAAAGGTAACATGTAAAAAACAAACTTACCTTCGATTCAAAAGATGACAGGATTGATTTGCTTCGTGGTCAAGTTACAATAGCAAATTAAGGACTTGGATGATTGGGTTCATGATAGAAAGGGAAGTGAAAAAAGTGGAAATGGTACGTTTGGAGCTTAGATCCCTTCCAATCAGCCAACTCAGGTGAGGAGGTTTACCTGCCATAGTCACGTCGGCAGGAAGGCACATTGTGATTGGCCTGGCAGTAAAAATGGCTGTACTCTCTCCAACAGACGCTTTTGCCACTGTTGATGCAGGAGGAAAATTCTGACTGAAACGTCAGCACTCCAAGGACTTTCACTCATCAACCTGCCAACATCTAAATAGAAGGGGCGGACCACCTAGTAGGTTGATGGAGAAAGAGACGGAAAAGAAACAACAGGACCAGATCCTCCAAGATCTAAATCGGGCCCTTAGTTCTCGCACAAGAGAATGGCTCAGAGACAGACAGCCTAACATCACCTCTATCATTGCATAAATAGCACACCACAGGCCACTATAATTCAGATGAAGACGTAATGAGCACTATCATACAGAGTCACTCAGTCCCTATTGAGACACAATAGGTTCCATGCCTATCAGTCTGCAAGGCACTATGGAAGTCAGACCGAATGTAGCATGCCACAACACATTCCCTGAGACACTGCACTAGCTATGACAAATGCAAACAAACCTCTACAACATCTGGTGCTTCCTTACATCATAGGGCGCATCAGTTGCGCAAACCTAACCATCAAAAATCCTCAAGGGTGACTATCCATCTACTAGTGCAACAAACAGCACACCGGCCTCAACATACAGCTGGTATGAGATGTACAATTACACTCCACTACATACTCCAAATTTAACCTGTGTGGATAGAATTATAATAATATTTGGAACTTGGGTTGGTAGAATTTTAGTTCAAATGCAAGGATTCATGGATTTGAATAGAACTCTAGTTAGTAGAATTTTAGTTCAAATGCAAGGATCCAGATACACAAAGTATGTCCTACTCAGTGAGCTTTTCCACCTGTGCTTAGTCTCCAACCACTATGAATGTTGACCATGGCAGAAGTGCACCATAATATATCAATGTCTTGCCTTTCTGGGTTGAGGTCCTTTTCTGTGAGACACTTAAGATGCTGTAGATTGTTTGATCATGCAGAGTTACATAATTCGATGGATATGGCTCAGGTAGGCAGACACTAGAGTTAAAGGTCACTTGTCCCTTGTTTGATGTGGAACGAATGGTGGTATATTCTGTTTGAGGGCACACACTTTTTACTAAGAATGTCAATTAGGGTTTCATGACGTGGGTGCCTCAAAGAAGTTAGGAAGTCCTCCAATCAAACCTGTGGTACTCCCATCTTATTGGGAGGTGGGTTAACTTCAGTTTTTCTGCATTAGAGCTTCAGCCGGCTCTGCAGTCAGAAACTCTTGACCCTGTCGTCCAATACTGGTTCACAGTGGTGGATGTGGGTCCTCAATAAGTTTCAGCTTCTACAACTGATTTCTCCTGCCGAAGGGCGCTATATAATTCAAAGTTTGGTAGTCACAAACTAGAACATAGATGAATGTCATGGGAATGAAAAACATTCTATTGCATCGGGAACCGTTTAGTTTTGTTTTGCAGGTGACAGTCATAAAGAGGCAAGGGCATCAAAGGTGCAGCATGTGCAGTTGCACTGGAGCCCAGAGCATTGAGGGACCCTCTGCACCCTAAGTGTGGATTTTTATTTTACTGGCCAAAAGGTGAGGGTGATAATAGTTACATGAGGGCCCAAGGCATCATTGCTATGCCACTTAAATCATGCCTTTGGGTGGCTATGCCACTTAAATCATGCCTTTGGGTGTTTCAATTTGCAGGACAAAGAAGAGGGCCAAGCAAGCTATAATCACATTTTAGCCATCTGGCATTCAGTTTTGCCAAAGTGCACCCACAAAACAGTGTTTTTTTAACTCCATGAGCAATCTATGCTATGTGAGCACCCTCATTTCTTTCCACTGGAATATTCATGACAAACCTGAGAGGGACCTGCAATTATGATCCAACGATGTTTGCTGAGTCAGGGACACCACTATTTCCCAAGCTAAAGAACCAGAGGATGCAATGCAGGTCTTCAAATTTCACAAGATTCTGGAAATCTTCTCTATGGGGCACAAACACATTTGTGCCTGTTTCTTTCAACACTTTCTTTTGCAGGCCATGTCTTCTTAGGATGATCCTGTTCTTACTTCACACTATTTTTGTGCTTTCCCCCAGATGAACCCAACATACTGTTTCTTGGTAGCAGTTCAAAAGCATCTGGGTGACTGGCAGCCTGCTGGATTATATAGCAGGTACTGGGGTGAAGTGTAGCAAACCAAATAGTATCCCTCTGTGCACTGGAATGGTTGGCTTGTAAGCTGTCAAGCAAGTTGTGATCCTGTCAATGAAAATCCAGTTGGTTGGTAATGGCAGACAGAATAGTAAAACCTTTGGGAATCCAGAGATAGGCTTGTAGCACCTAGCCCTTAGTGACTTTCCCACCAAGAGCCCTAGAGGCTGTACACTCAATATGGTCTCCTCCAACCGATTCGTGCCATTACTAGGCAATCAGTGGGCACAGAGATTGTTACATTGATATGACCACCCCTCTTCTATGTTTAGTCTCTCAGTGCACATAGTTTGAATCTGGTATGCATTCACATTCCATTCTTCTTCATAGATTTTGATGTCAGAAATGAAGAAGGTGGAGTTTAAATTTGCCACATGGCTTTAATGATGTCCCATGCTTCATCAGTGCAATCACCTAAATGTTATAAATGGAATTAGTAGCTCCAAACTTTATGTGTTTATTTTTACAATTTACAGACTGCACTATAATAAGTTGTCTCTGTGTCACATTCAGGGGCATAGCTTGGCCAGTATGATTGGATGGGTGAGCTTCAGATTTCCCAACAATCACGCTGAGACATCTTGTTAAAACACATTGTATGAGAAGCAGAACATGAGAGGAGCTCATGGGGCAGTGGCAAGAGAAAGTAGTATTTGAAACAGATGGCCCTCATTAAGACATTGGCTGTAAATACTGAATACAACCATGCAGACTGCCGCCAGCATACGGCGGGGAGGCGGACATACGTTTGCCAGATTATGATACATACATACAAAACCGACAGAAAACAGCCACAACCACAAATCCACCAGACCCACTGAATGTGATAAACTGTTGCTACTACCACCCATACCGTTACGCCACCAATACAACGCCCTCCAAATAATGACCCACGAATCAGTACAGCGGACATTCAACGGCGGTAAACCATTGGCGGTGCACTCTACTGTGGCAGAAATGGCCACCTAAATACAAAACAAGACAACATTGGACAAAACAAAAAACTCACACCTGGCACAAATACACACACCCCACACACCCACCAACAGCACTATAAAACACATACCCACATCACCCACAATCCTTTGCAAACAATAGAAGACAGCTACACTTTGCTACACCAATCCTAAAGAGAACTGCACAAACATATCACAACTACCTACTCATCTGTCACACACCACACATGCCACCACTTCACACATCACCCTCTGCACAACAAACACACACCACACAACACCCACGTCCCCACAAAGGCATCCCTGGTTCACTTATGAGGAGTTGCAGGTTATGGTTGAGGAAATAGTCAGGGTAGAGCCACAGCTGTTTGGAGCACAGGTCCAGCTGATTTCCAGCAGATTTCCATTGCCAGGAAGATAGAGCTATCACAGAAGATTGTGGACAGGGTGAACTCAATGGTACTACATCCAAGCACAAGGGTAGACATAAGGAAGAGGTTGAACGACCTACAGCGGAAGGTGCGTTCCATTGCAGCAAGGCACCAGCTCGCCATCAGGAGGACTGGCCGTGGACTCCCACCTCCTCCCCCACAGCTGACAGCATGGGAGGAGCAAGTCCTGGCAATCCTTCCTCCTGAGGGACTCACTGGAGTAGCCGGAGGACTGGACACTGGTGAGTCAACATTTATTGCCTATAACCCCCATACCTGCTTGCAACCACGACCCCTCACCCTGACTCTCACCACCCCACTCCATTCCACACAGTGCACCACCACAATAACTAAAGTGAAATGCCAAGCCTTGCATGCCATGTCTACTGCATGCACATCCCTTCCAGCCCTGAATACACCTACCACCAATGTATGCACAGCATGGAGAACTAACAGTCCCACAATCCATCTACATAGACAACGGAAACTGTCAGGGCAACAGCAATAACATTGGGGAAGCTATTGATGTGGAATATGTCACAGACATGTAGCATAATACACCACTTACATCCCCACTGGCGCCCCAGACAATGTCAGTGGCGAGGAGGTCCCACTGCTACCCAGCCCTCTACCAGAAGATGCCCCCAGTGATGACAGCAACTCAGGAGCTCTGGATCTGGATGAACTCCTTGGCCCATCTGGGACCACTGGTCAGTCAGCTACCACATCCCACAGCCAGTCCACTACAGAGCCTCCCCCCTCAGAATCCAACACCACAGCAGCCACCCACCGTCCTCAGACCTCTGTCCCCAGGACACGTCAATCAGTAGTATGCCCACCGGTACAGTGACCCGCGTCCACACCCCACCGGCAAGGCAATAAGGGTCCTGGGGTCAATGGTAGTGGGCACACCGTTCAGTGGACAGATGCACAGGGGGCCAGGGATGGTCGGAGGACAGCTGTGCGCCAGGGGGAGGACAGGCCCAGGGAACCGACTGCCCAGGAGGCACTCACTAATGTTGTGGGGGCATATCAACAATCCCAGGACAAGATGAGTCAGGTGTTAAACATTATGCAGGAGGGAACACCACCAGTAGCTCAACAAGAATTGCAGGCTTTGAATACCACCATGGTCTCCATTGCAGGGGTGCTGGGTGGCATGGCCAATATCATGAGGGAGTACACAGCACACCAGCGGGCCCCTTCCACTAGCCAATGTACTGACCAGCCCTCCATATCTGCTGCAGCCAGTGGACAGGAGGCCCTGCCACAGGACCCCTCCCCCTGCAGAAAGTGAACTACTCAGCAAACATTCCCAGCAACCCAGATAAACACCAGAGACAGTTGCCAAGACCAAGACTACCTCCAGGAAATGAGCCCCTCCTGAATGTCCCCCCTGTGTTCCACTGTGTCAACTTGTCCAATATGAACTGCCATTGCTCCCCTTCCTATGGCCCCTTGGACACTGGACCTGTGCTACAAACAGACTAGTCAACTACACTGGACTTACCCCACAACCATCACCCCACTCTTTTGCACTTTGCATTGTATACTAGAATAATTAGTAAACACCCTTGGTTACAATTTGAGTGTTAGAGCTTTATCTGAAGTAAATTTACAATGTATTGAACTGTTTTGAACTGCATGGTCCTGTGTAAATGTCCAGTAATATGTTGATCCATCCTACATATGTGTCTCAGCAGTCTGTACACATCACAGCATCACCCTGTTGTAACCACACCAACATCTGCAATATGGGAAGCCAAAGGTGACAGTCAGTGGGGATGTATAGGCAGTGACTGGCATAATGCTACAGCCACAGAGCACACCACTTAAATGGAGAAATGTTCAACAGTCTTAACTGAGTGTCATTGGAAGTACTGCTGTATCATATGTGTCTCTTCCTCTTCCTCCTCCTCACTGTCCTCACTGTCCTCACTGTCCACTGCTGCCACAGGTACATTATCACCCCCCTCCTCCTGCAGATAGAGCATATGGCATCTGAGGGCCAAGTTGTGCAACATGCAGCACACAACAATAATCCTGCAGACCTTCTCAGGGGAGTAGCTTAGGAATCCACCTGTCAGATGGAGACACCTGAACCTGGCCTTCAGGAGACTGAAGGTCCTTTCAACAGTCCTCCTGGTATGCCCATGAGCATCATTGTACCTATTCTCAGCCTCTGTTCTCGGATTCCTAACATGGGTCAGGAGCCAGGACAGGGTTGGGTACCCAGGATCACCTGCAAGAAGTGAGGGACACACATTAGTCTTGCACAATATCAGGGGGTATGACTCCTGAAGGCATAGATTGACATACATTGGGTGGGGACACAGGTTCACCTATATGCACACTCTGTGCCTCTGTAGTTGTGCCATCAGCTGTGGGATGCTGCTATTCCTCAGGATAAAGGCATCATGCAACGACCCAGGATAATTGGCAGTGACGTGGGAGATATATTGGTCAGCAAGGCACAACATCTGGACATAGAGTGAGTGGGAACTCTTCCTATTCCTGTACATGTGTTCATTGGCCGGGGGGGGACTAAGGCAACATGGATCAGGTCAATAGCCCCTTAACATGTGGTATATGTCCCATTGCCTAGAATCCAGCCTTCACAGTTGGCAATTCATCTACCTGGGGGAAAGTGATGTAGCTGCACATGTGTTTGAGCAAGGCTGCCCCAACCCTTCCAAGCACAATAGAGAACATTGGCTGTGACATTCCTGCAGCCAAGACCACTGTCACCTGGAAAGAGCCTTTTGCCAGGAAATGGAGCACTGATAGTACCTGCACAAGAGCGTGGTTTACAGTGGTGTAAAGGATAGCAGGCAGCAGATCAGGTTCCAATTGTGCACACAGCTTGTGATTGTGACCCTGTCCAGATGATAGGTGAGTATGATGTGCCTTTCTCCAAAGTAGCCAAGTCCACAAGGGGTCTGTACACGGGTGCTTTCCTCCTCCTCCTCCTACTCCTCCGCAGTGGTTGGTACCTAAGGGACCTAAAAGTAAGAAGGGAGTGACAACACTTACTATGGACACACTACATCAGTGTACACAAAGCATGTTTGTATGTTGGACAATGAAACTGTCTAGTTGTGTACATTTAACAACAAAGACACATTTTTAAATCAGTACATGTGTACTAGCAGTAGAAAATGGCAACCGCCTGTCCTGTATGCAGGGACAGGCTGAAGTGACCTCACTCCGCCGGCGTTAGGTGTCCTCATTGGCTAACATGGGCCTCTATGGAGTATAGGAACCAATGATGATCAATGCCGGCGGTGACAGTGTTCACTGCCGTGGCCATGACCGCCATTTTCTTTCTACCACTTCACTTGATTCATGACTTTCCACAGGGCCAAATATCCACTGCGTGTGCTGTAGTGACCTGTGTCTGGAACATGACATGGCCCGTTCAACAGGGGAAAGGGACCCAGCCTTCATGTCGGAGGAGTTGGAGAGGCTCGTGGATGGGGTCCTACCACTGTATGGGCAGTTGTATGGGCCTCCAGACCAACAGGTGAGTACACCATGGGTACGTTGCATGCAACATGGCTGCATGGAGATGTGTGTGTGTGCTGGCAGTGTGCAATTTGGGGGGTATGGATGGTGGCAGTGTTTGTGCAGTGGTATGGGTCATGTGCGTGCTTGATGAGGGACAAGTACAGTACGTGAGCCATTTCTTTGACGGGCTGGATTGTATGGTTAATGGTGTCCTGTCTGTGTTTCTTCTGCAGGTCAGCACCTATCAGAAGAAGGTGTTGTGGCGTACCATCACCAAGGACATGTGGACCCTGGGGGTCCATAGCTAACAGAACGCCCACTGCAGGAAACAGTGGGAGGGCCTGAGACACTGGGCCCGGAAGACTGCGGAGGCCCAGTTGGGGACGACCTCCCAACGAGGGAGGGGTGCCTGCCAAAACCTGACCCCCCTGATGTCCCACATACTGGCTGTGGCCTACAAAGAACTGGATGGGCACTTGAGGGCATCACAACAGCCACAAGGGGGTGAGTACAGTGTGTGTGACAACCATCTATGTTGCTTGGCATGGGATTTTGTTGCAGGGTTCTAGTCAGTGGATGTCCCAATATGCCAGCTTAGACATTGCAGCATGGTCCAGCTTAGGTATTTGGGGTGTAATGCATATTTTAGATGGCTAGGTACCAGGCTTTCCATGTCAGACAGGGCTTAGTTCGTTCCAATTGATGTGCACATGGCAGTGTCTCTTTCCTACCTGCTGTGGTACCTATCCAATGGTATGCCATTGTGATCCATACTGCCCATTCTTATTCTCTGTGTGTGATGTTGATGTGTATGCCATCTGTGCTGTTGTTGCTGTGATTGACCCTTTGCTCCCTTTCTCCCCCCTCTCCTTTTGTCATCCTGCCCATGTGTGCATTAGCCTCATCCTGTGAAAGAGAAGGGGCACTGGCATGTGAGGGAGCTGCAGCCCATGGAACCCAGAAGGCAGAGTACACCGATGCCAATGGGACCAGTGGGATGGAGGGCGAGGGGAGCACCACGGGGGGACAGGAGTTGATTCAACTGACTCCTAGACCTCCTCTGATGGGAACTCCCTGGTGGCGGACCCCACTGGGACCACCCCAGCTCAGGTTCAACCACCACCCCCTGTACCAGCACCACCGTCCAAGTAGCCCCCCACTGAGTTGCCCGTGCCCACTCACCCAGCAGGGTGGGCGTCTCCTTTGCCGCAGGAACCTCAGGCCCTGCCTCAGTAAGCCCTGCTGCCCTCAGTGAAGAGGCTATTGACCTCCTGAGCTCTATCTCTGTAGGGCAGTCAACCATAGTGAATGTCATCCAGGGGCTGGCATCCCAGATGCAGCAATGCAATGCCTTCCTGGAGGGCATTCACGGTGGCTTGGCGGCCCTACTTAGATTGTTTCAGGCTCTGGCCTCCTCCATGACTACAGCCAGTGTCCCTGATTCTTACATCTCCCCTCCAACTACTTCGTCCCAGTCCCGGGCTCCTCACGCCAAACCCATCCCATGCACACATTCTGACAAGCATGCACACAAAACAACAGACTCGCACAGACAAACACAGGCAACACACTTCAGTCCACAAGCACCTCACAAAGCCAACACACAGATGCACATACATCATCCACTGCCTCCACTGTCTCCCCCCTTCTCTTCCTCTCTCCTAGTCACATCCGCACTCACACCTGCATGCACTGCATCAACAGTCCTTGAACCTGCCACCTGGACAGCCTTTCCCACAGTCACCACAACAGCAGACCCGCATACATGCACCCCACTTGCCACATGCGCAGTCACCACCTCATGCAGCACACCCACCTCACTTGCAGACACCACCACAACATCCATCCACACGTCCGTTTGACCTCCCCTACAATGTCTGCCCCACTCCAAAGACAAACACTCGAACTCAGACCCCCAACACCCATCCACCTCACACATGCACTCTGTCCATGCACCTGCACCCAAGTCCAGCATACCTTCCCCTCCTGCAGCCACTCCCTCTACCCCCACTCCGATCCCTCCTCCCACAACCCGCCCCATTGGCCCTAAGAAGCTTTTCCTTTCCCGCCTTCACCTCTTCCCTCCGCCCATCCTGCCTGTAAAAGAAAGGTCCCACCCCCATTCCAGTACCTCCAGCACCAAGCCTGACCCTGTTCCACCTCCAAAGACTTCAGCTGCCACTAAGGGGCACATGAGTGTGACTCCAGCCCCCCGCCCCAAGCCCACTCCTCTGTCCCCAAAATGAAAGAGTAAAGTGCCACCTCCTCCCAAACCAAAACCCAAAGCCAAGGAGGCTCCTCCCAAATCCAAACCCAAGGAGCTCTCTCCCAAACCAAAACCCAAAGAGCCCCCTCCCAAGAACAAGCCTATTTCCAACATGATGCCCCTGCACAGTGGAGTTCCGATGTTGTCAGGAGTGAAGTGGGGGCTTGGACTATGCCCTGTGGGCTTATACAGACTTTGGACTGGCCACAGGCCATGCATGTGAATATGCATTGATGTATATATTTTGGATTTGGGCTCTTCATTCAACAGGATTACAGTGGTTGGAACAGAGGTATGTGTCCTGGATTTCTTTGCTCAAGGGTTCTGTTACTGTTGTTAAACACTGCAGTTGGTTCTGGGTGTGTGGTGTGTGTGTGTAGGGTGTGTGTTGTGTGTGTGTGTGTCACTCTCCCCTCCCTCTCTCCCTCCCTCCCTCCCTTGTGGGCTAGACTGCTGTACTCACCATCATTGTCTTAGTTGGCGTAGGTGCTCCAGGATGGCCATGGCATGGTACAGTATCAGGAAGACTTCCAGTTCAGGTTCCATGGCGGGTGCTGACTCCTCTGTGTCCCTGGAGGTAAGTATTCCTTTTATATGATGTGTTTCTGACAGGCTTTTGGTGCCATTGCTATTGCCCCGGAAATACTGGCGATGTCATGGTATGGTGGGCGGATCCTTGTCTTCCGTCTGCCTGGAGATTGTTACTGCCATGTTCAGTGTTCGTACTGCACTGGTAGTTGGCGTGGTACATTGGCTGTCTATGGGAGGGATCACCGCCATGGTAATTATTTGGAGGTCATTACCGCTGACCTGGTGATGGTACTACCACCATCACTGGTGTGGCAGTCACCTGACTGCCAAGGTCATAATGAGGGCCTACATTTTTCAAATAAATCACCACATCAAAATATAAACGAGAGAGTGTGTGTGCGTTTGTCAGTGTGGACAGGTAGAAATCCCAGGTAAAGTCCAACAGTCACATTACCCAAACTAGAGCACTTGTACCCAACTATTTACTAGAGAATACACTTTTAAAGGGATGTGACAACTCCATACACCCCTCACACCATAAAGCTCCCCTTACCCCCACAAGCTCCCAAGGAGCTATGCCTCTGGTCACATCTCACAATTACATAGACAAGTAGATTCCTAAAGCACACCTCAAAAGACAAAGGTAAGGATACAGCAGGTGAACAGTATGTGATTTTAGAGATCGTAAGAAACTAGTAACAGAGTGGCTTTCAACAATTTTGGTGTTCTACCATAGTGTGACTCTCCAGAGCTGTTTGCACTGTCATGACCACCTTTCAATACTGGCAGGAGTTCACACTATTCTCTTCACTTCATAAAGTGGTAAGGCACCTACATGTCCCCCGTCGGGAAGCTTCCAATGTTTGGGAATCCTGCTCCATCTCCCTCCTCAGTCTACTTCTCCTGTGGCCACTTCTTGTCAAGGAACTTCACGAAAATTTCAAAAAGCCATAGGCGAATTCACCAGTGATTATATAATTGTCTCCTTGAAAAGACCTCTCATATACTGCTAAGCCATCCCTGGCTCAATCCTTTATACTGTAAAAGTATCTACTTTTTGACCTACATCTCGTTTCTACCCAGCTTTTACGACAGCTGTCTACTGTGGATGTGGGTGACGGGGTAAATCATCACTACTGCCCTAGCCTTTCACTGTCTTAACTTATTTCAACTGGGTGTCCATCTGGTGCCCACCTTTCATGCATGTCGGCATCCTGCATCAAATATTTATGAAATAACGTGACAGCACCTGGATGGGGCCATCTTGGAGGAAATGTTATGGTCCATTTTATTCAGGAAACAATAATAATAGCAATATAGCATTCATATTTATGACTCTTCTGTGCCAATTAATAATGGCATTGTTTAATCATGCTCATAGTATGCATGTTGTAATGTTTCAAACTGACCCACAAAGAGTCTGAATTTATTACTACACTCCTGTACTCACCTATGTAAAAAAAGACTTGAGCAAAGAGTTTAATTATTGAAAGCTTTAAATGATATATGCCCTCATTACAACCCTGGCAGTCAGTGTTTAAGCAGCGGTAATACCGCCAACAGGCCAGCGGTAAAAAAAAATGGGATCACGACCATGGAGGAAACTGCCAACATAGACGTCTACTTTAACACTCCGACCGCCACGGCGATAGCAAAAAACATTGCAGTGGTAACCGCCAACAGACAGGTGGAAGGCAATGTACCGCCCACCCTTTCAAAACCCGCCAATCCGCCAGCGTTTCCGGGGCGGTACCACTGCCATCAAGAGCTCAGCGGAAACACGGCTTGGAAGGGAAATCATTCACATCTCGACACTTAATGAAGAACTAGAACGCCATGGAGACTGAGATGCACATCCTGCCCATGCTGGTGTATCTTCTCATACACGAGGAATATCACAGGCGGCAGTGGCGACGACCACGGTGGGTACTGCACCTAGCACACAGGGGAGGGGGGAGGAAAAAGAGAGTGACACACACACGCAACACCCCACCCCCACCCTCACCCACAATACCATACACACAAAAACATGCAGCAACATTACATTTACACCTCGTAACCCCCTGGAAGAACGCAAGGACAAAAGTAATAGAGTGCAAATAGTGATATTTTGAAATATGCAGATATAGTTAATGATTAGAAAAAACAGTATATACAAATATTTACAATATGCACAGAAGGCCATACACTGTGCTTTGCAAATGTCCATGGCTTACTGGGCCAAAAATTCATGGGCAAAGCCCACACTTGACTCCTGCCTCAAAACGGAGAGAACACTGCAGGGGCATCAGGTCGAAAACACACAGGCACCTCAGGGGGATGGGGAATGGGGGGGCACCTCAGCCAAAAGATTGTATTACACCACTGGTCCTGGAGGGGGCAACATGCCCACAGCAATGTCCTGGGGTGTGCAAAGCCATAGTCTCTCAAGTGGGTGGTTTGCCTACTGATTGGTCCTGGGGAGTGTAAAGCCACAGTCTCTCAAGTCTCTCAAGTGGGTGGTTTGCCCATTGCTTGGTCCTGGGGAGTGAAAAGCCACAGTCTCTCAAGTGTGTGGTTTGCCCACTGCTTGGTCCTGGGGAGTTAAAAGCCACAGTTTCTCAAGTGGGTGGTTTGGCCACTGCTTGGTCCTGGGGAGTTCAAAGCCACCGTCTCTCAAGTGGGTGGTTTGTCACCGCTTGGTCCTGGGGAGTGCAAAGCCAAAGTCTCTCAAGTAGGTGGTTTGCCCACTGCTTGCTCCTGGGGAGTGCAAGGCCACAGTCTCTCTAGTCTAGTGGATGGCTTCTTCCACTGGTTCAGGAGGGTGCCTTGTGTCCAGTCTGCTTAATCCTGCTTAATCCTGCCAAGGATAGTGATAGTGGATGCATTTCTCCACTGGATCTGGAGGGGGCCTTGTGCCCAGTCTGCTTCATCCTGCCAAGGATAGTGATAGTGGATGCATTTCTCCACTGGTTCTGAAGGGGGCATTGTGCCCAGTGATGCTGCACTTGGGGTGTGGCAGTTCACATTCCCTCACCTGGGTGTCTGAGGCACGAAATTTGCAGGGAACCTGTAGCATGATACTCCATGGAGGCAGAACCAAACTCCATCCTGCGGCGACTAAGGCTGCAAATTGGTGGTAGTGCTGGTGCTGGTGGGGGTGCTTCAAGCGGTGGTGGGAGGCTCCAGTCTCCTGCAGCCTCGGACAGCTGCACACTGGGGATGTTGCTGCTGACAGTTGGGCATGTGCCAGTGCAGATGGCGGTGCAGGTTCCGGTGCATGCGACGGTGTCTGCGGCGGGGATGGTGCTAGCCGTGGTACAGGTGCTGGTAGTGGTGGAGGGAGATACCAGGCTGTCTCCTGCAGCCCTGGATGCCGTCCACTGGGGATGATGCTACTGACAGTTGTTGCAAGGGCAGTGCAGGTGGCGGTGCAGATGGCGGGGCAGATGGCGGTGCAGGTGGCGGTGCTTGCGGCGGTGCTTTCCGCGGTACAGGTTGCGGGGCTGTCAGTACTTATGGTGGGCACCAGTCCCTCACCTGGAGCCTCCGAGGCCTGAAGTGCCTTGCCTTGGGTTTTCTTCCCCTTCCCCACCTTGGCAGACGCTGCTGTGACCTTGGCACTGGCAGCCTGAGTTTTGAAGGAGGCCTTGATGAGTGGGTCGTGCTTCCTGGCCGTGCTGCATGCTGGCCCCTTCATCACCTTGGCAGGTGGCGGAATGGGTTGGTCCTTTGCAGGGGTCGGCAGCACACTGGCTGCCCTGACGGGTGCCCCCTTTGATCCTCTGGGACTTGCAGGTACCACAGCGGATGCCGACTTGGTGGCTGAGGTGCTGGCCTGGGATCTTGACACTCTGGCCCGAGGTGAAGGACAGGGGGGCGTAGGGAAGAGGTCAATGTTTGCCAGGAAAAAATTGTTTTAGACACACTAGGACGGTAAGATGGAGAGGGTTTGGGAGTGGAGGAAGAGGGAGTGGTTGTAGGAGGTATACGCCTGCTGAGTTTGGGTGAAGGTGTATGGGATGGATGCTGTTGTGAGGTGGATGGCTGTTGAGTGGGTGGGTGCTTGCATTTTTGTACTTTGGGAGGAGGGGTCACAGACACACTGGGAGAGGACACAGGGGATGTGTGCATGGTTGTGGGGGTGGTGACAGCCAGTGAGAGGCGTGTAGTGATGGGCGTTCTGGTGATGGAGTTAGTGGATGAAGATGTAGTGCATGCAGGTGTGAGTGTAGATGCTAATGGGAGGGAGGTGGAGGAGGATGAGGAGGGGGACAGGGTGGAGGCAGTGGATGTTGGTGTGTTTGCATGGGCATGGTGCTTGTGTGAGTGCCTGTGAGATGAAGTGTGGTGCTTATGTTTGCCTGAGCCACTTTTATGTGGTGATTCGGGTGCATGCTGGTCTGAAGGTGTGCTTGGGATAGGAGGGGGGAGGCTGGACACAGGGACAATGGATGCCATCAGTGCTGAGGCCAGAGCCTGAAATGCTCTCTGCTGGGTCGCCATGCCAGAGTGAATGCCCTCCAGGTATGCATTTATTTGTTGCAAATGCCTCTCGACACCCTGGATGGCATTCAGTATGGTTGACTGCCCAACAGAGAGGGATCTCGGAGGTCAATAGCCTCCTCACTGAGGGCAGCAGGGCTGACTGGAGCGAAGGAGATGCCCACCCTCCTGGGTGAGCGGGCACGGGAAACACACTGAGGGGCTGCTTGGAGGGCGGTGCTGGTATGGGGGGTTGGCGGCTGTACCTCTTGGGGTGGGCACAGAGGTGTCCACCACCGCCAGGGAGCTTCCATCAGAGGAGGAGTCGCTGTCTGTGGTCTCCCCTCCTGTCCCCATCGTGGTGCTCCCCTCGCCCTCCGTCCCACTGGTGCCTTCACCCTCGGTGGATTCGGCCTCCAGGCCCATGTGGGATGCAGCTCCCTCCGTCGCCGGTGCCCATGCTCCCCGCCAGATGATGCTAATGCACAAAAGAACAGGACGACAAAACAAAAAGGGGGGAAGAGACAGAGGATACACTTTGTCAATGCCAGCAACAACACTACCGTTGGCGTACACAACACACAGTGAGCTTCCCTATGCACTAGGCCATGCCCAACCAGTCACTAAGATAGTCACCAGCCCATGGTGTACAATGCCTAGCGCCAGCATCTGCACACCTGACACCCACAGGACCCCGCCCAGTAATAAATGGCCACTTGCACCATTGGGGTAGGAGTGTCCCAGAGCGTGCACACAAGGGACCTACCCTGCCATGATCGCCCTGGCCTAGGGGCACCCACAGCCCACATCCCCCACCCACCTACCTCCTAAATTACGCAAAGTCAGCTTTCTGAATCTGTACTCACCCCCTTGTGGCTGCTATGATGCCCTCAAGCACCCATCCAACTCCAGATAGGCCACCACCAGGATGCGGAACATCAGGGGGGTCATGGTGCGACAGGCTCCCCTTCCACATTGGGGGGACAGCCCCAGTTGGGCCTCCGCCGTTTTCTTGGTCCAGCGGCGCAGGTCCTCCCATCTCTTGCGGCAATGGGTACTCCGCCTGTGATAGACCCCCAGGGTCCGCACCTCCTTGGCGATGGCACGCCAAATACCCTTTTTCTGGTGGGTGCTGACCTGCAGGGAAAATGCAGCAGATAAGGAAATCACTCACACGTCCAGACTGGCACACCCATTGGCCACCAGTTCCCACCCATGCCCTGATACACATACACTGACCACCTCTCATGCAACACTCAGATCAGGATGCATCAGCACGCCCCAACATGTGGCTTAAATCCACACCACTCCAAACATGCATTGCCCACACATCATGCTCAGAGTGTACTCACCTGTTTGCCTGGAGGACCATAGAGTAATGTGTACTGGGGTAGGACACCATCCACCAGTTTCTCCAACTCCTCTGCAGTGAAGGCAGGGGCCCTTTCCCCAGACACTTTAGCCATTGTCACTTCCAGACTCAGGTCACAGCAGCACTTGCAGTGTAGGTCCTCTCCTGTTGACGGTCAGGTAGCAAGTGAGTGAATAGTTAGAAAATGGCAGTGACGTCCGCGGCAGTGTGTATTGTCACTGCTGGCGTACATCGCCATTGGCTCCTGGAACCTATAGGGCCCAATGTTAACCAATGCGAAGTTACGAGGCAGTCATAGACCGCCTACTGTGATGGCGCACAACTCCAGGGTACTTACCTCATTTCCACTTGTCCCTCCTTACAGGTCAGGCAGTCGCCATTTCAGGGGGGCACATGACATGGCACCTAACTGCGTCACAGCAGACATTGGCACATCAATTGACTCTCGACTTCACATACTGCTTCTGTGACGTAAATGCAGCATCGGTAGTGCAATCTATGTGGAAATATGACCCTCTGCTCACCGTTACCCTCCATAGGCTACAACTGCTGAGGCAGGTTATGAGATGGCGGCATCCTCCGGTGTACAGACCCCTGGTGGACCTGTTGACAATGGAGGACAGTCACGTTATTATCACATACAGACTTGATCGTGCCACAATCCAAGAACTGTGTGCCAAATTGGAGCCAGACCTGATGTTAGCTATCGACCAGCCCACAGGAATCCCCCCTCTAGTGCAGGTCCTGTCAGTGCTCCATTTCCTGGCAAGTGGTTCCTTTCAAACTACAGTGGCCATGGCATCAGGGATGTCTCAGCCAATGTTCTCCAATGTGTTGACTAGAGTGTTGTCTGCCCTGCTGAAACACATGCGTAGCTACATCCACCCAGGTGGATGAATTGGCCACAGTGAAAGCTGACTTTTATGCCCTGGGACATATCCCCAACATCATTGGTGCCATTGATGGTACACATGTGGCATTTTTCCCCTCCCCCCGTAGAAATGAACAGGTTTACAGGAATAGAAAAAGCTATCACTCGATGATTGTGTAGATGGTGTGTTTGGCAGACAAGTACATCTCCCATGTGAGTGCCAAATATCCTGGCTCTGTGCATGACGCATGTATCTTGAGGAATAGCAGCATCCCATATGTGATGGGCCAACTCCAGAAGCACCGGGTTTGGCTAGTAGGTGAGCCAAGGTCCCCACACAGTATAAGTAGGTGCCTGGGTATGGGGTTGTCCCTAAGGGTTAGTGTGCATCTAACAGTTACCCCTTGATATTTACAGGTGACTCTGGTTACCCCGACCTCTTATGGCTACTGACCCCAGTGAGAAATGCCAGGCCAAGGGCAGAGGAATGTTAAAATGAGGCACATTGGCATACAAGGAGGATAATTGAGAGAACCTTTGGCCTCCTGAAGGTCAGGTTCAGGTGCCTCCATCTGACTGGTGGATCCCTGTACTACTCACCCAAGAAGGTGTGCCAGATCATCGTGGCATGCTGCATGTTGCACAACCTGGCCTTGAGACGCCAGGTGCCTTTTCTGCAGGAGGATGAGCCTGGAGATGGTCTTGTGGCAGCGGTGGAGCCTGTGGATAGTGAGGAAGAGGAGGCAGAGGAAGAAGATGTTGACAACAGAACAAACATAATAGAGCAGTACTTAAAGTGACACACAGGTAAGAGACTGTAACTTCAATTGACATTTTAGTAATCTTTTGGACATTGTACATGCCAGCCTCTTACCCTATGTCTATGGACACTGACTGTTTCCTTTGGATTCTTTATTTTCAGATCTGTGTGCCCCATTCTGGCTCCTGCTATATGTACTGCTGCCCACCAAAGGTCATACTGTAGTATATTTCACTGAAAATATATGTTGCAATGCTTTGCTAACGTTGTACTAATACATTTGAGATTCATTACACTGTCTCCAGTATGGTATTTGTTACAAGGGTGTTTATTTTTGTGCCAATAAGTATAGGGGTATGTGCAAGGGGCTGGGGTGATGGTGGAGGAATGTCCAGTTAGAGTCCAGTCTATTGGTATCACAGGTGCATTGTCCAATGGGGCATAGGAAGGGGAGTAATGGCAGTTCAAGGTGGACTGGGTAACAGAGTGGGACGAAGGGTGACAATCAGGAGTGTCCTATTTCCCGGCTGGGGTCTTGGCAATGTTCTCTGTCTTCTGCCTGGATCACAGGGACCGTTTGTGAGGTGTTTCTCCTTCTGCAGGGGGTGGGGTGCTGGTGGCCTGTTGGTCCTGTGGCGGGCCTCCTGTCCACTAGCGCTGACGGAGGTGGAAGGCTGTTCCTCGGTATGGCTAGTGTAAGGTGCCCTTTGTTGTGCCACTGCCTCCCTCATGGTCTTGCCCATGCCAGCCAGCACCCCTGCAATGGTGACCAGGATGGTATATATTTTTGTTAGGTCCTCCCTGATCACCAGGTACTGTCCCTCCTGCAGCGGCTGGATCTCCTGCAACTTGGCCAGTACCTGGCCCATCGTCTCCTGGGAATGTGGTATGCTCCCAAGATCCCCCCAAGTGCCTCATGGAGAGTGGGTTCCTGAGCCTGCCCTCCCCCTGTCGCACAGCAGTCCTTACAGCTTCCCTGTTGTCTTGTGCCCCTGTCCCCTGAACCGTGTGCCCACTGCCACTGACCCCAGGTCCCTGATCATCCTGGCTTTGTGTGGTTGCCTGGGGTCCCTGTAGTGGTGGACACACTGCTGATTGACGCGTCCTGGGGACATTGGCATGGGCCCTTTGGGTGGGTGCTGCTGTGGTGTTTCCTGAGGGGGGAGGCTGTGTGGTGGGTTGGGACTGTGGCAGGGGAACTATCCAGAGGTCCCTGATGGGCCAGGTTGGTCATCCTGATCCAGGTGTGCAGAGCTGCTGTCATCACCGTGGGCCTCTTCTGGGGGGGGGGGGCTGGATGTAGCTGGCACCTCCTCTCCGGTGACATTGGGTAGGAGTCCTGTTGGGATGCTAATGCATTGTTGATGTATCTGCGTGTGCCATCTTGTGCATGGGTGTGTTTACCTCTATGATTGCGATTTCCCTGTCGGCTTGGCCTTGTGTGAGTGGTGATTTTGTGGGCTGGGTGAGTCTCTATTGGGCATGCTGTGGTGATGGGTGTCCATGCAGGTCTGTGAGTGATGTCCATGCATTGGTGGTGCATTCAGAGCTTGGTATTGGGATGGATGGATTGTGCTAGTGGGGTATGTGTGAGGTGGTGGAGTGATGGGGGTGAGGATAGGGGTAGGAGTTTGTGATGGCATGCAGGTAGGGTGGGGGGATGATGTAGTTAAAATTTGACTTACCAGAATCCAGTCCTCCTGCAACTCCTGCGAGGCCCTCAAGATGCATGATCACCAAGACCTGCTCCTCCCATGTTGTTAGTTGTGGGAGAGGAGGTGGAAGTCCACCGCCAGTCCTCTGTACAGCAATCTGGTGTCTTGATATCACGGAACGCACCTTCCCCCGTAGGTCGTTCCACCTCTTCCTGATGTCATCCCTGGTTCTTGGGTGCTGTCCCAAGGTGTTGACCCTGTCCATGATCCTCCGCCATAGCTCCATCTTCCTTGCAATGGACGTCTGCTGCACCTGTGAACCGAATAGCTGTGGCTCTACCTGGATGATTTCCTCAACCATGACCTTTAGCTCCTCCTCAAAAAACCTGGGGTGTCTTTGGGGTGCCGTGGATGTGGTGTGAGTGATATGTGTGAGGATGTGTGGGGTGATGTGTCGGGTGATGTGTTATTGGGTATGCTGTGATGTGCGTGAATGGTGTTTGGGTGATGGTGTTTTGAGGCTCTGATTGAGTGGCTGCTCCTGGCTTGTCTCTCTCAATTAGCTATATTCTTTTTTTCGTTGTAAGGGGTTGTGGGTATTGTGGGTGTGTGTTTTATATTGGATTGGGTGTGTGGGTGTGGTGTGTGTATGTGTGTCAGGTGTGTGTATTTTGAATTGTCCAATGTGGTGTAGTTTTGTAAGTGTGTGTGTATTTTGAGCGCTGTGGTGTGTACTGCCGATGGTTTACTGTGGTTGAAAGACCGCCCCACTGATTCGTGGGTTGTGAAACTGTGGGCGTACTCCTGTTGGTGTAACAGTGTGGGTTTTGCTATCGCCAGTTTATCACAGACCTTTGGTCTGGCGGACTTGGGGGGTATCTGTATTGATGAGGTATTCTATGTGTGGGTCATAATACCCGTGGCGGATTACCGCCGCGGTCACAGTACGTTGGCGGCCGTCAGCACGGCAGTAGGCAGCATTTACCGCCTAGAGTGTAATGAGGGCCCTAGTGTCCTTCTCTTCAGTTTGTTGTGTGGTCTTTGCGTTTACACTTTCACGTGGTCCTAACTGTGCATGCACTAAATTAACAATTTATAGGACATTAATCACTACCTTTTTCACACATACACAATTAGAATTCATTTCTTTCAATTCAGGGCACATGGAGGAATCACGCCAAGCATAGAGCACTTTTCACACAGAGTGAGAACGTAATTGCGTCCAACTATGAATTAAAGCTCGTAAACGTGCCGCGTATTTTGCTTTCTAGAGTGATAAAGTACCGTAATGTTGGTTGCGTGCCACTGCGTTCATCTGGCAGCCCCGCTCCAGTTTTTAAGAGGACACCTTTTACGGTGGCGTTGAATGTTTCCGAAACATGTCAAGGCCTGCTTCCCACATAAAATTGGCTTTTCAAAACTTAGGCATTTCCTTGCGTAACCAGGCCGCATCCTGTCTGTCATGGAAGCAACAAGACGACACAAGATTTTTCTCTGAAAGGAAGGGATACTTGAGTCGGCGGAAGTTATATAATACCAAAGAATTATCTTTGCTGTGCTTTTAGATTACAGCTCGCTTGTGAACTTTCTCCCCTCTGGGGGGCAACACTACTTGTCATCTGCCACATTGTCGCTTTTGTCCTCTAAAACTCCACCCCCCCCCTTTATTTAACCTTTTAGATACAGGTGTGAATAGAAAATGCTGACGTTGGCAAAATTTGACAAGAACCAACTATGCACAAAGCAAAAGGAGCTTCTCATTCATCATTTAGTGTTCACTAGGAGGGACCATGTACTCCACTGAATTTGGAAACATCACAAGGATACTCGTAATAGTTAAAGAAATCGTTCATACCAACAGATATCTATATTCAGTAAGAAACATTCTGTTACATCATTATACATTTTCCGCACTATGTTGGATATCTTTGTAGAAGAGGCCTACATTGTCTGTGGCAGACATTTGTATAGGTTGCAGCTATAAGCAACGGCCACACTTCGGTAACTCATTGGAAGTTAGCTTTGCCACCTTTAATTATTAAGCCATATGGAGCACTCCACGTGCAAGATAACATATGATCCCTCTTGATTTAACACACACCGCAGAACGGTTTTGAAGATCCAGTCCTGATGAAAGCCTTGAGTAGAGAATACTTCCTTCGGACCACAGAACTGATTTATGTAATAGGAAATTTCAGTAATGGAGCTACATACCCTACTACCAGCATTCTTCATATATATGCTGTATTTTTGCAAAAGTTATGATTTTTCATGATGTAATAATTTGTCACATTCACACTAGGTTGGCATTTAGATGACAGGGACTAATCTTAAAACACATGAAGAATTGATGCTGCACAGTTAAAAGGGTGAATCTACATCGCGAGAAAGGGTACTTTAAGATATTTGTAATGAAAAATGAATTGATTAAAGACTGTAGTTTATGCTAAAAGCATGTCCGTGCATTGGAGTTTTCCTTTGAAAGTAAACAGCAACGAGTGGCCAAGCGAGTAACTTCTTATTGTTTTGTGAATTGTTTCATTTACCTCATCGCCATTGGCATTTAATGGGCAATCCCTTTTCACAAATTAAATTAAAACCGCATCATTAATGCAACCACGAAATTGTCAGTGAGGGAAGACTGTGCAAACCCTAACCAAAGCGCCCTATATACGGAAATGTTTAAAGGGACATCCAGTGACGTAATTTATCACAATAATATACCCAGCTGCTATGCTATTTTGCCGTTCTGTGTGTCTTTCAGCAACCTCCATAATATGGACGGTGTGATGCTGTATGAATACCTATCTAACCCGAGCGTCAAATTTCAAAGGTAGTACCACATATTACTAATTATACTATTATAATTATACTATTAATAATTGTAGACAGGACGCTAAAATTAGGAAGTTGAACATCAACACATGGCCCCTCATTACAACCCTGGCGGTCGGTGATAAAGCAGCGGTAATATCACCAACAGGCTGGCGGAAATAAATATGGAATTATGACCACGGCGGAAACCGCTCAGACAGACAGCCACTTTAACACACCGACCCCAGAGCGAAACCAACAGGCACCATGGCGGTAACTGCCAACAGCCAGGTGAAAGACAATGTTCCGCCCACAGTAATATGACACACCTATCTGCCACCTTTTCCGGGGCGGTACCAACGACATCAAAACCCTTGCGGAAACACTGAACAGAAAAGGAAACAACTCACCTCTGGCGACCCAGGGAAGAACCACACCGCCATGGAGCCCGAGCTGCATCTGTTCCCCATGCTCGTCTACCTTTTGCTCCATTACGAACACCAACGCTGGCGAAGACGACCGCAGTGAGTACTCCCGCCTACCACACAGGGGAGGGGAAGGAAAAAGAGAGTGAGACACACACACAACACCCCCACCCCCATACATACAAGCAGATGATGCAACATAACATATGTACCCCGTATCTCTGAGGAATAATGCAAGGACAACATCAATAGATTCAAGTGAGTGTAATAAGATAAAATAGTATAAATACGTGCATTCAAATAAAATTGCATATACATATTTACAAATGTATGACACTGTCCAGTCCTCAATGTCTGTGGGCCATAGGGCCACATTACATAGGCCAAGGTCCCACCTTACTCCTGCAACAAAACGGAGAGAACACTGCAGGGGCATCAGGTCGAAAATAGGCAGGCACCTCAGGTGAATTGGGAATGGGGGGGCACCTCAGCCGGAAGATGGTACAACGCCACTGGTCCTGGAGGGGGCAACATGCCCGATGCTTGGTCCTGGGGAGTGCAAGGCCACAGTCTCTCAAGTGGGTGACTACTTCCACTGGTTCTGGAGGGGGCATTGTGCCCAGTGAGCTTCATCCTGGGAAGGATGGGGAGAGTGGATGACTTCTCCACTGGTTCTGGAGGGGGCATTGTGCCCAGTGAGTTTCATCCTGGGAAGGATGGGGTGAGTGGATGGTTTCTCCACTGGTTTTGGAGGGGGCATTGTGCCCAGTGATGCAGATCTTTGGGAGTGCAAGGTCACAGTCAGCTGGGTGTTAGGCCCACAGGATTTGCTGGTGCCAGGCTGCACAACAGCCCATGGACGCAGGACTACACACTGTCCACCAGCAGTGACGGCAGCACAGTGATGGCAGTGGTGGTACTGCTGGTATAGCTGGCAATGGTTGGGGGAGGCTCCAGCCCTTCTCCTGCAGCCTCAGACGGCTGAACCACCATGGTTGGTGGCGGGGGCGCTGACTGTGTCCCAGCACCAGGCCTCTTGTCCTTTTTGCCTGCTGGTGCAGGCTCCTTGCCCTTCCTGCCAGCAGCTGGGGATGGCACCTTGCTCCTTTTGGCAGCAGCTGGGGACTGCTCCTTGCCCTTCCTGTCAGCAGGCAGGGATTGCTCCTTGCCCTTCCTGTCAGCAGCCGGGGATTGCTCCTTGCCCTTCCTTTTAGCAGCTGGGGGTGCCTCCTTGTCCTTCCTTTTAGCAGCTGGGGTGCCTCCTTGCCCTTCCTTTTAGCAGTTGGGGGTGCCTCCTTGCCCTTCCTTACAGCACTTGGTGCAGGCATCCTTTCAGTTTGACTGCCTTGTGCCTAGGATCCTCTCCCACCTGGTGTAGCTGTGGACACTACTGTGCCTGTGGACTGGGTGGCTGAGGTACTTGCCTGGGTCTTGACCACTCTGGCCTGACGTGAGGGATGGGGGGGGGCTAGGGAAGAGGTCAGTGTTGGCAAGGAAAAGCTTCTTAGGGATTTTGGGGCGGAAAGAGGGAGATGGTTTGGGAGTGGATGAAGAGGGAGTGGTTGTAGGAAGTGTCAGTCTGCTGTGTTTGGCTGCAGGTGCATGGGCTGGATGATGTTGTGATGTGGATGGCTGTTGGGTGTCTGAGTGTTTGCGTTTGTGTTCTTTGGGAGGAGGGGGCACAGACACAGTGGGAGAGGACACAGGGAACGGAAATGGGGGCGGTGTCTGCCAGTGAGGAGCGTGTGCTCTTAGGTGTGCTGGTGATGGAGGTAGTGGATGAGGATGTAGTGCATGGAGGTGTGGGTGTAGATGCAACTGGGAGGGAGGTGGAGGGTGAGAAGGAGGGGACCACAGTGGAGGCAGTGGATATTGGTATGTCTGCATCTGGATGTTGTTTGTGTGAGTGCCTGTGGGATGAAGTGTGGTGCTTGTGTTTGCCATGTCCACTCTTGTGTGTTGTCCTGGGTGCATGCTTGTCTGCCTGTGTGCTTGGGATAGGCTGGGGTTGAGGGGAATGGGATTGGGTAGAGGAAGTTGGAGGGGGGGAGGATAGAAACAGAGACAATAGCTGCAATCAGAGCGGAGGCCACAGCCTGAATTGATCTGTGTTGGGCTGCCATTTCAGTGTGAATGCCCTCCAGGAAGGCATTTGTCTGTTGCAGTTGGGCTGCCAGCCCCTGGATGGCATTCACAATGGTTGACTGCCCAACAGAGATGGATCACAGGAGGTCAATAGCCTCCACACTTAGGGCCGCAGGGCAGGGCCTGAGGTGCCTGGGGCGAAGGAGATGCCCCCCTCCTGGGTCAGCCGGAAACTCGCTGAGGGGCTGCTGGGAAGTGGGTGCTGGCACGTGGGTGGCGGCTGTACCTGTAGTTGGGGTGGGCACTTAGGTGTCCGCCACCACCAGGGAGCTTCCATCGGAGGAGGTATCGATGTCCAAACTGTCCCCTCGGGTCCCCGCCATGGTGCTCGCCTCACCCTCCGTCCCACTGGTGCCCTCACCGTCGGTGTATTCGGCCTCCTAGGTCCCGTGGGTTGCAGCTCCCTCCATCACCGGTGCCTCTGCTCCTCTGCCAGATGATGCTAATGCACAGAAGGACAGGGTGACAAAACAAAAAGGGGAGGGAAGAGACAAAGGATGCACTGGTCAATGGCAGCCCCAACACCACCATTGGTGTACATGTCACACACACACAGACAACAGCCCTACGCACTAGGCAATGCACTACCAGTCACAATGCTAGTCACCAGGCCATGGATAGGGACACCTAACGCCAATTGCAGCATACCTTAGACCCACAGACCCCTGCCCAGTAGTGGATACCTACTAGCTTGGTTGGAGGAATTTTACATCAGAACCCTGCCCACAGGCCCACATCCCCCACCCAGATACACCCCACTAGGCGCTAGTTGTATATTGGGGCACTGTAATCACCCCCTTGTGGCTGCTGTGATGCCCCAAAGCACCCATCCAGCTCTGGATAGGCCACCGACAGTATGAAGGCCATCAGGATGGTCAGGGTTTGACAGGCTCCCCTTCCTTGTTGTGAGGCCATCCCCAGCTGGGCCTCCGCCGTCTTCCATGCCCAGCGTCTCAGGTCCTCCCACCGTTTCCGACAGAGGGTGCTTTGCCTGCCGTAGACCCCCAGGGTCCGCACGTCCTCAGCGAAGGCACACCATATACCCTTTTTCTGATGGGCGCTGACCTGCAAGGAAATGGACACAGGGAAAGGTATTAGTCCGACCGTCCTGACTGTTACACTCATGGCTCACCATGCCCCTTCCCATCCCCATTAGCAAAGACATGGCCCACCATACATGCTGCACGCTGCCCAGGTCCCATCCACCACACATCTCCTACATGAGGCCTTCACACACAGCGTTCCATGCATTCACGCCCCATGCATCGTACTCACTGTGCACTCACCTGTTGGTCTGGAGGTGCATACAGCATTTTGTACTAGGGTAGGACCCCATCCACCAGTCTCTCCTACTCTGCCGAGGTGAAGGTAGGGGCCCTTTCCCCAGTCACACGAGTCACGGTCAGTTCCAGACACAGTTCACAGCAGCACATGCAGTGTAGGTCCTCTCCTGTTGAAGGTCAGGTAGCAAGTGAGTGAACAGATAGAAAATGGTGGTCACCACCATTGGCCACTGTACCCCATAGGGCCCAATATAAACCAATGAAGAGTTGCACGGCGGTTCTCGACCGCCTCCCGCAACGGCACACAACGTCAGCAGAATTACCTCATTTCCACCTGTCCCTCCATACAGGACAGGCGGGTGCCATTTCAGGGCGGGGTGCAGGCCATGGCTCCTAACTGCGTCACAGTACACATATGCACCATTTGGGGCTCTCCAACAAAATACTGTTACAATCCAAACATGCATTGGAGTGTACTGGTTGGAAATAAGAGATACTGACCAGCTGCTCACCATTTTTCCCTCTAGATTGCAACCGCTGCGGATGAATAGGAGATGGAAACATACCCCAGTGTACAGACCCCTGGTGGACTTGGCAACAATGGAGGACAGGCACATTATCCTCACCTATAGACTGGACAGGGCCACAATCACACAGTTGTGTGCCCAATTGGAGCCTGACCTAATCTCTGCTATCCTTCACCCCACCGGGATCCCCCCTCTTGTGCAAGTGCTATCAGTGCTACATTTCTTGGCAGCTGGCTCCTTCCAAGTGACAGTGTGCTTGGTAGCAAGAATATCTCAGCCAATGTTCTCAATAGTGCTGACCAGAGTGTTTTCTGCCCTGATTAAACACATGCGCAGCTACATTGTTTACCCAGAGGTGGAGGCTTTGGCCACAGTGGAAGCTGAATTCTATGCAATGGGACATATCCACAACATTATTGGGGCAAATGATGGTACAGATATTGCATTTGTCCCCCACACCCTCGGCAGAATGAACAGGTGTTCAGAAATTGAAAGAGCTTTGACTCCATGAATGTGCAGATGGTATGCCTGGCAGATCAGTACATCTCCCACATCAATGCAAAATACTCTGGGTCTGTGCATGATGACTTTATCCTGAGGAATAGCAGCATCCCATATGTGATGACTCTACTCCCGAGGTACACGGTGTTGCTAATAGGTAAGCCCTGGTTCTCATCCAGTGGATGTTGGTGTATGGGTATGGTGTGGGCCCTAAGGGTTAGTGTGTGGCTAACAGTTGTCCCTCGATATTTGCAGGTGACTTTGGTTACCCCAGCCTCTCATGGCTACTGAGCCCTGTGAGAAATACCAGGACAAGGGCAGAGGAACGTTACAATGAGGCACATGGGCGAACAGGAAGAATTATAGAGAGGACCTTTGACCTCCTGAAGGCCAGGTTTTGTTGCCTCCATTGAACAGGTGGATCCCTGTACTACTCACCCAAGAAGGTCTGCCAGATCATTGTGGCATCCTGTGTTTTCACAACCTTGCCTTACGTCGCCAGGTGCCTTTTCTGCAGGAGGATGAGGCTGGAGATGGCCGGGTGGCAGCAGTGGACACTGTGGACATTCAAGATGAGGAGGCAGAGGATGAAGATGAGGGCAACAGAAGTGCAATAATTTGTCAATACTTCCAATGATACACAGGTGAGACAGTGTAACTTCACATTTAATTGACAGTTTTGTGTTTGATATTTTCACTGGCAGGCTGATTTTCCCATTTCTATCGCCACTCATTGTACCCCTTGGCATCTCTATTTGCAGATATTTGTGCCCCACTATCGCTCCTGGTGTGTTGACTGCAGCCAACTACAGGTCATTCCTATCTATACAGTTGAATTGCAATGTTTAAACCTTGTTAAACGAATACATACTTAAATCATTTGACATACTACATACTTGTACTTTTTCAAAGGGTGTTTATTTAAGTGCTAAGAAGTAGAGGGGGATGTGCAGTGGGCTGGGGTGATGGTAGAGGAAAGTCCAGGATAGAGTCCAGTCTATTTGTATCACAGGTGCATGGTCCAAGGCAGCATAGGAAGGGGGGCAATGGCAGTTCAAGGTGGACAGGGTGACAGAGTGGGATACAAGGGTGACAGTCAGAAGAGTCCTTTTTCCTGGCGGGGGTCTTGGCAATAGTCTCTGGCTTCTGCCTGGATCGCAGGGAACATTTGCAGGGTGGTTCTTCTTCTGTCCTTCTGCAGGGGGAGGGGTGTTGGTGGCCTGTTGGTCCTGAGGCGGGGCCTCCTGTCCACTAACGGCAGCAGAGGTGGAGGGCTGTTCATCACTTTGGCTAGTGGCAGGGGCTTGGTGCCAACACTGCCTCCCTCATAGTGTTGACCATATCTGCCAGCACCCCTGCAATGGTGACCAGGGTGGTGTTCATGTCTTTCAAGTCCTCCCTGATCCCCAGCTTCTGTCCCTCCTGCAGCCGCATGTTCTCCTGCAACTTGTCCAGTATCTGGCCCAGCATATCCTGGGAATGTTGGTTTGCTCCCAGGATTGCGGTGAGTGCCTCCTGGAGCGTTGGTACCCTGGGCCTGTCCTCCCCCTGTCACAGAGCAGTCCTCCCAGCTTCCCTGTTGTCCTGTGCCTCTGTCCCCTGAACTGTGTGCCCACTGCCACTGACCCCAGGTCCCTGATCGTCCTGTGTTTGTGAGGTGCCCAAGGGTCCCTGTAGTGGTGGACACAATGCTGATTGATGTGCCCTGGGGACAGAGGTATCAGCCCACTACGTGGGTGCTGTGGTGGTGTTTCCTGAGGGGGGAGGCTCTGAGGTGGTGTGAGAGTGTGCCTGGGTAACGGAGTGTCCAGAGATCCCTGATGGGCCAGGTTGGTCATCCAAATCCAGGCGAGCAGAGCTGGTGTCATCACTGTGGGCCTCTTCTGGGGTGGGATTGGATGTTGCTGGCACCTCTTCTCCGGTGACATTGGCTGGAGACCTGTGGAGATGTAAATGCAGTGTTATTGTTTCTGCATGTGACATCATGTGCATGGGTGTGTTGCCCTCTATGGTTGTTGTTGCCCTGGCAGATAGCCTTTGTGTGAGTTGCTATTTAGTGGGCTAGGTGATTCTCTCCAGTGTGCATGCAGTGGTGATAGGTGTCCATGCAGGTCTGTGAGTGGTGTTCATGTATTGGTGTTACATGCAGGGCTTGGTATTGGGATGAGTGGGTTGTGATGGTGGGGTATGTGGGAGGTGGTGATGTGATGGGAGTGAGGGTGAGGTTGGGGGTTTGTGATGGCATGCATGTGGGGGGGTGATATTAATGGAGATTTGACTTTCCAGAGACCAGTCCTCCTCCTACTCCTGCCAGGCCCTCAGGATGCATGATTGCCAAGACTTGCTCCCCCCATGTTGTTAGTTGTGGGGGAGGAGGTGGGGGTCGACCTTCAGTCCTCTTTACAGCTAGGTGGTGTCTTGCTGCTGTGGAACACACCTTCCCCTGTAGGTCTTTCCACCTCTCCCTGTTATCATCCCTTGGTCTGGGGTGCTGTACCACTGCGTTGACCCTGTCTACGATTCTCCACCATAGCTCCATCTTCCTAGCAATGGATGTCTGCTGCACCTGTGATCTAAATAGCTGTGGCTCTACCAGGATGATTTGCTCCACCATGACCCTTAGCTACTCCTCAGAGAACTTGGGGTGTTTTGTGGTGCCTTGGATGTAGTGTGAGTGGTGTGGGTGAGGGTGTGTGGGGTGATGTGTTGGGATGTGTGATGTAAGGTGCGTGGATGGTGTATGGGTGATGGTGTTCTATGGCTCTGGTTTTGTGGGTGCTCTTGCTGTATCTCTCTCTGGTGGCAATGCTTGCTATTCGGAAAGGGATGTGGGTATTGTGGGTGTGTATTTTATACTGGTGTGTGTGTATGTGTGTCAGGTATGTGTAGTTAGAATTTTCCAATGTGGTGGTGTTTTGTATGTGTGTGTGTATTTTGAGCCTGGCGGTATGTACCGCCAATGGTTTACCCCCATTGAATGTCCGCCGTGGTGATTCGTGGGTCATATTGTTGTGGGCGTAGTTCTGTTGGCGTAACGGTGTGGGTTTGGATACCGGCAGTTTATCACTGACCTTTGGGCTGGCGGAATTGTGTGTGTGGCTGTATAGTGACGGATTGGTACGTGTGTGTCATAATATGCTTGGCAGTTATCCACCACGGCAGCGGTATGTTGGCGGCAGTCAGCATGGCGGTAAGCGGAAACTTACCACCAATTTCATAATGAGGGCCATGATGTCTAACATTAAAATAACGTTGAAGAAGAACCTTTCACATCTACATCTCTCCAGCCTACTGCTCATAGTGAGGACTATGTCACTGCCAAGTTACAAAGTGGATGAGGTGCTTTGTGTTTCCCTCTACATAGTTCAGTCACTGTATAACATTGGTGAGTCGCCAAGAATGCAGAGCTCAAGAAAAAAACATGCATTATAAAGTGTGTTGGCTATGACAATCTTTTGCATGGTATACCCCAAGATTTTTGCCTTCCTTTGCTGAACCTGGTTTTATTGGACCTAGGTCCCTGCACAATATACTCCGGATCACCAGTGGTATAGTGTTTCCCCTGATAAACATGGTGAATCTGGCATACAAATAACTGGCACCTTTATTTTACTGTAAGTCCCTAGTACATTGTACTACATGTACCCAGGGACTGTAAATTAAATGGTATTAGTGGCCGGTACCACCTATTGTGCCACCCACTCAAGTAGCCCTGCAAAGCATGTCTCCAGGACTGCTAGTGCAGCCCAGGTGTGTGCCCCTAACGTTGACAGCAGGGCAGGGTGCATGGCATTATTAAAGTACAGCATGCATATTTAATGATTTACGTGCCCTGAATGTGCAAAGGACTTATTTTAATAGTACTTTGAAATCCAATTTAATGGTCAACCCCTATTTTATATTACCATTTGAAAATGAAACTTTTAAACAGTTGTAATTTTTCTATCTAAGCAAAAGGGGTCTTTCTGCATTTGTCCAGTGTCACCTGACTGCTGATGGCTACCCTGTGGTGAGCTGTGGATTGATCTGAGATAGACAAAGGGCTTGGCTGTGGAGAGGTGTTTTCTTTCCTTGAACAGGATGGCCTGGGGCTGTACCCAGCCTCTTCATGAACTTCAAAGAATGCCCACCTTGTTACTGGCAGATGTAGCTCACACGAGACCTGTCTGTCTTTTGTCTTGTTAGTCAGCTTGGCTCCAAACCCAGTGGGGTGGGAGGGACAGGCCCAGAAGTGATTTGAAGTGGTTTGAAGTAACCACAAAGGGGTGTTGTCCAGTGTCACAGCCAAACCTCTTGGTGGGGACAGTGAGTTCAGACCAGTGAAAGAACAGTCTGTCATACTGGATTCATGTAGGGAGGGGTAGTGTGGGATAGCTTACAATATACCACACAGGAAGACCTGCAAACGTGGGTAGTGTCACCCCAGGAAACTTTCACCACACAGCCTGGCACTGGGCATAAATGTGCATCTCAAGGACTCTTCACAGAGCACTTCACAGAACACTCCTGGACCTGTAAGGAATCAGAAGAAGGACTGCCCTTCTGTCTGAAGATTATGAAGGAAGAGTGGACATGCTTGCCTTGACTCCAAGGATAAGTTGGCTGACCTCCTGTCTGAGCTACAGATACACAACTAGGTTACAGAGGCAGTTTCCCTTCAACTGCCCTGCTAACCAGAACCAACCGGACCTTCTGTGAACCCTGCTGCCGAAAGTGAGTCTCTAATAGGTATGGTCTCAACTCCTTCATTGCCCAGACCACTGAAAATGATTCCTGAAAATGACAAGACAGTCCTAATGTCATGCTCGTAAGATTCTATCTGAACTAGGAACACCTTAGAGTAGTCAGTGGCTTTGAGCACTGTTGATGAGCCCTCTGCCCATTGATGGTGAGTCATTGCCTATGCTTTTTAGCATTGTCAGGCATGTGGTCCTTATGCACTGTCTCCTTGTCACCTAGGGGCACCAGGGTACCATCTGCACTCCCTTCACAACTAACTTGGGCATCATCCTCCCCTAGCACAATGCTGGCTATTTCTGGGTACCCCCACCAGTGGGGGAAGGTTGGGGGGGGCAGGGGGACCTGTTCTTGGGGGGACAGATGGAATCCGCCTTTCATGTCCCCATACTGGCAACACTCATGGCACCTGGGCTAGAAATAGCCCAGGGAACGTCTTCCCATTCAACCCAACCACCTTCTGTTCAAGATTGGACTGGGGTTCCGTCCCCTAAATACTCTTTTGGGCCTCTAGAGACCTCTTTCTGCTTTTGCCTGAAACCCCCTCCTTCTGTTGATTGGTACCCTGCTCCCCTTTTTTAGGTTTCCCTCCAGGCACCTTTTTTGACAATCTGGTACTAACTCAGAAGCCAGCCTCCCTTGCAAGCTCTCTGGGCACAGTGAACTTTGAACTAACCCGGTGTTGGCGCAGCTCTGTAAGCAATTATTAAACATGTCATCTCTCATGAATAGATTGTACAGCCCATCATAGTCACTAACTTTGCTGCCTTTCAGCCAACAATCTAGTGCTTTACTGGAGTAATCTGTGGAATTGACCCAGGACTAGTTAGTCTCTGTGTGTACCTTAACTTCAAGCAGTAATTCTCTGGGGTAATACCAAACATGACAACAAAGGCTCAAAGGCTTCTTTCATGGAAGCATACCCAATCTGACCAGCTGTAGCTAAGGCCTGTAGGGTATCCCTCCCAGTGACTGGCATATGCGTCCAGAGACTAGCCCACCAATCCTCCTTTAGGACCATGAGCATGCACAAAGTTACCTTGTAGGTCTCAAACCACTTGTCAATGTCGACCCTCACCACAAAGCTAGACACCAGATGTGGACCTTTTTACCTCTTTTAGGCACCTCTGTATAACTGAAATCATCTTCACTAAACTCTCTGTTACCCGCCTAGCTTCCAGGTCCGGTTCTTTCAGGCTCATCTGATGTGCCGAAGAATATTCTTCTCCTTCAAAGCTAAAGTTTTTTTCTTCTAAGGCTATCTCAGCTTCTGTAATTGTATTCACCAATTCCCTGGTGCTTTCTTTTTTTCCATAGCCAGCCTTTTCTCCTCCGTGGCTCAGTGGCTAATTACAACCTCAGCTCTCCTGTCAGGAGACCTCACTCCTGTGGGACCGACTCTTTCCTCTGAGTTTGAGAGGTCATTATCAGGAGGTTGTCTTCATCCTCCTCTAGCTCATCTTCCTCTTCAGCACCATCATCTTTTAGCTCATATGATGTAGACTATAGATGTCTACATCACTGTGCAGGAAAATGGAGTATTAGTTTAGGGTTGTGAGAACCACCTCCAATAATAATCATAATCAGTGTCAAGGTGAACCAATAAAGTCACTAAATAAATATGAGCTCAACCCTCTGGTAGCTATGGCACAGAGCAGACGATGTAACTTAGAGGCAAGGTAGTTATGAAGTACTAAAACAGTAATAACGTTGAAAGGTAAAACAGTAATAATCTCAAAACAAATTAAAGGAAGAAAAAAGAGTTACATTTAATAAGCTAAATGGGAACAATCAAATAAGTGGAACCAGAGATATGAGATTTTAAATTTGTAAGCAGAAATAGTGCCAAAAATCACAAAATACCTATGACAGTCAATGGCTGCAGTAGAACAGGACCTAGGCACAACTGCGATGTACAACGGTTTGAATGCTGTAGCCAGTTTTGTCCTGTCAAAGATTTTACCTTCCTACTTTAGTCCTTTAAGTTGCAATCCACCACCAGAGTACAATCTCAAAGCAGCACCCCATGACCTCAGGGGAGGCACTTATGGACTCCTTGGGTGGCAGGCAGAATCCAGTCCAGGTTCAGTTGCCACTGATGAGCTGGGCAGTTGAAGGAAAGGCCTCTTGGAGAAACCCTGTAGCTTGATAGGAGGTCAGCCTTATTACCCTTAGAGTCCACTTCATTGTCCAGGGTACAAGAGATAGAGCAGGACCAGTCCTTCCAGGCTCTTCTTAGGTTGCAGACAGAAGGTTCAGTATTTTTGTTTTTGTATTTTTGGTGATTTGTAAAAGCGCATTCAGACTAGAGGTATCGAAGCGCTAAGTAGGTGAGAAGGCTGACACGGAGCAGCCACCGATAATGCGAACAGCCAAGTCTTTAGATGCTTTTGAAATATCAGGAGGGACGATATCTTTCTAATTTTTAGAGGGAGCAAGTTCCAGAGCCTGACAGCTGGCACTGAGAAGGCTTTGTATCCCCATTTCTTTTTACTTCTTCCTGTCTTAGCCAGCCTAACCCCAGCCGATCTTAAAGGACAGTTGGGAGTGTACCAATTAATGGCAGATTGCAGGTATTTTGATCCTTTATAGTGAAGGGCTTTATGAGTCAATCACAGTGACTTAAAGGTAATGAGCTTTCTGATGCACTAGTCAAGTGGCAGCATTCTGTATTAGCTGCAACTTGTGAACGGGTGATTGGATTATATTTCAATATAGTGAGTTAAAGAAGTCAAGTCTAGAGATTATGGGGGCCAGCACCACTGTCACCCTGAGGTCTGGTGAAATGAATAGTAGACCTTTTTTTAGAATTCTAATTATCCAAAGGCAGGTATTAGCAATTTTATTTATCTGTGAATTAAAAGTCAGATCTCAATCACAGATGACCCCAAGGTTACTGGCTTTGGTAATGGGAATGGGAAAGGTCCCACAGATCTCAGGCCATCAGCTATGATTCCAAATATGATGACCTTTGTTTTATCCCTGTTCATCTTCACCCAATTATGGTTCATCCAATTGCTTATTCCTTTCATGCAGGATTCAAATCTGTCTGCCATAATCTGTATATTGTCGTGAATATTGGCAATAATTTGGGTGTCATCAGCATATGAAGACACCTGGAGGTTAAAAGATCGGATGATTTGAGCCAGAGGAGTCATGTACAAATTAAAGAGGGTGGGCTAAGCGATGATCCTGAGGGACTCCACAGGGATGCCGAAAGGGGGTTGAGCTGTAGTCGCCACAGCTGTCATTGTCCTGTTTTGGAGAAAAGACTCTAGGATACTACTAGCCAGACCTTTCAGTCCTACCTGATGTAGGTGGTGTAGCAAAATTTGGGGCAAGATAGTATTGAATGCCTCCGACAGGTCCAATATAATCAGGATGGCACCACCTCCCTGGTCACTCTGTCTCCTAATGGAATCTGTGGTGGCCATCAGAGCAGATTCTGTGCTGTGGTGTTTCCAAAACCCATGCTGGGAGACATCCAAACAGCCATGATTAAGCAAGAAGGTGGCCAGCTCTTGGTTGAAATGTGTTTCCAGAATTTTTGCAAGCGTAGGCAGGAGGGCAATGGGGCGTAGGTTTCTAAGTTTATCTGGTTTGCCTCCAGGTTTTCTCTTAATGGGCATGATTATTGTTTCTTTTTAAGTGGGGGTAAACACCCCGGAGTCCAGAACTTCTGCAAAACTTATCTCCAGTGGCACAGCGATAGAGTTGCTTACTAATTGAAATACTCCTGGCGGGCAGGGGTCTCTGGGGGACCCCAAGTGAATTCCAGCTAGAAGATAATTAATTTTGCTGATACCTAGAGGAGCAAATGTTGTCAGTATAGGGCCTCCATCAGTTTCATCTCAGGTGCTGGGGCAAAAAGTCCCCTGATCTATGCTTGAGGGGAAAATTCAGAATAGTTTTTTTAGGATTTTAACTTGAAAGAACTCGGCCGCTCTATTGCAGAACATTTTTGAGCTGTCCAGTTCCTGGGAGGGAGGGGGAGCAAGTGCCTTAACAACTTTAAATAATTCTTCTGATCTTCCTCAAGTGCAGGAGTTCTCTGAAAAGGGTGCCTGGAAAAAAGGGTGAAAATGGTGCAATTATGCGTGATGCAAGCTAGTGGGTCGAAATTATCCCTGGGACATCCTAACCAATGGGCTGAAGGTTCCCTGGGTTAACCCTACACGCTTTGGGCATTTTCAAGATGGCCAAAGCCTTCAGCCACAATACACTTGGACTCAGAGACATGGGTGTATGCAGCATTTACTGTGGTAATCCGTGTTCTCCCACATCTAACACTAAACTCCAGTTTTAGGCAGTCATTGAAACCCCCAACAAACTCAAATACAGTGAGTTCAGGAACCCAACAGTGGTTGCAGACTGTGAGGATTTGGGTGTATTATATGATGAGGCTGGGGGGCATACCATGGAATACAAACTATCATTGTGTCCATTAAGGCTTGTTTGTACAACCTTTAGCTCAACACTGGGTAGCTGGGCCTTTGAGAATCAAGGAAGTTTCCATCGACCCACAGGAGATTTCTTCTTAGCTTCCAGTGCAGGGTGAAGGCAGACAGCCCCCAGAGCATGCACCACCAGGAAACAGCTGAGAAAGCCGTCTTGATTAGGTGCTACAGTGTTGGAGGTAGTCTTCTTGCTACTTTGTTGCAGTTTTGCAGGCGTCCTGGAGCAGTCAGCGGTTGATCCTTGGCAGAAGTTGAAGAGGGAAATGCAGAGGAACTCTGGTGAGCTCTTGCATTCGTTATCTGATGAGAAGCCCACAGGAGAGACCCTAAATAGCCCTCAGAGGAGGATTGGCCACCTAGTTAGGTAAGCACTTATCAGGAGGGGTCTCTGACGTCACCTGTTGGCACTGGCCACTCAGAGGCCTCCATTGTGCCCTCACACCTCTGCATTCAAGATGGCAGAGGTCTGGGACACACTGGAGGAGCTCTGGGCACCACCCTTGGGGTAGTGATGAACAGGGGAGTGGTCACTCCCCTTTCCTTTGTCCAGGTTTGCACCAGAGCAGGGGCTGGGGGATCCCTGAACTGGTGTAGACTGCTCTATGCAAGGAGGGCACAAATTTGTGCCCTTCAAAGCATTTCCAGACGCTGGGGGAGGCTACTCCTCCCAGCCCTTAACACCTATTTCCAAAGGGAGAGGTTGTAACACCCTCTCTCAGAGGAAGTTCTTTGTTCTGCCTTCCTGGGACTGGGTTGCCCAGACCCCAGGAGGGCAGAAGCCTGTCTGTGGGTTGGCAGCAGTGGTAGCTGCAGTGAAAACCCCAGAGAGCTGGTTTGGCAGTACCCGGGGTCCATGCTGGAGCATGGGGGGACAATTCCATCATCTTAGACATGTTACATGGTCATATTTGGAGTTAGCATTGTGAAGCTACATATAGGTATTGACCTATATGTAGTGCACGCGTGTAATGGTGTCCCCGCACTCACAAAGTCCGCGGAAATTGCCCTGAACTATGTGGGGGCACCTTGGCTAGTGCCAGGGTGCCCTCACACTTAGTAAATATGCACCTAACCTTCACTAAGTGAGGGTTAGACATATAGGTGACTTATAAGTTACTTAAGTGCATTGAAAAATGGCTGTGAAATCACGTGGACGTTATTTCACTCAGGCTGCAGTGGCAGTCCTGTGTAAGAATCGTCTGAGCTCCCTATGGGTGGCCAAAGAAATGCTGCAGCCCATAGGGATCTCCTGGAACCCCACTACCCTGGGTACCTAGGTACCATATACTAGGGAATTATAAGGGTGTTCCAGTGTTCCAATTAGAAATGGTAAAAATGGTCACTAGCATGAAGTGACAATTTTAAAGGCAGAGAGATCATAAGCACTGAGGTTCTGATTAGCAGTGCCTCAGTGACACAGTTAGGCACCGCACAGGGAACACATTCAGGCAACAACTATGAGCACTGGGGTACTGGCTAGCAGGATCCAGTGAGACAGGCAAAAACAAACTGACACACATGTAAAAAAAATGGGGATAACATGCCAGGCAAGATGGCACTTTCCTACAAACCCCTTGGGCAAGGGTCGCTCCCCATAGGGACACATTACTGTTGGCCATATTTGCCCCCATTGGAGGCAGATCGGCATATTTTTGGAAGGCCCATCTGCCCCCAAAGGGGGCAGAAAGCCCACCGGAAGCCAGGGAAGTTTTTTTTCAAAATAAGAGGGTGAGGTATGGCCATGCCCCACCCCAAATTAATGGGTCCAAAGCTGTTCTGCCCACAAGTGGGCAGGTTAGGCAATTGTCCCAGAACCACACCCCGGGTGGACAGAAAGTCTACTAGATGCCAGGGAATTAAAAAAAAAAAAAATAGTTGGGTGTTGGCTACCAACCAGTATGGGCCTTGTTATGCCCCCACCCCAACTGAAGGGATTAACAGTCTTTCAGCTCTCCCCTGCACACTAAAATATGTTATCTCACAGCAAGCAAGAGGACATTTGATTATTTTGGGTTTTGGTTTTACATTTGGGCCATGACAGCTTGGTAACTCTCAACATCGTCTCACTTGGAATGGTGAGGGCTGCACTTTTTTACCTGTGGGACGCTGCCATGTGGAAAAATCCACAAGATCTAGACACATCTGAAAACTAAACATCTGGATGATTCCAGGGTGGTGTGCTTCACATGTACCCTGCACCATTTTCTTACCCACAATGCCCTGCAAACCTCCAACTTTGCTGGAAATCACACATTTTTTTTGTTATGGAACCTTCCGGAATCTGTAGGAATCCACAAAATTCCTACCACCCAACATTGTCTCATCTATACTGATAAAAATTATGCTGCACTTGTCAGCCTAAAAATATTTTATCTCAAACTGCCCTTTTGGACTCCCTTTGGTTCCCCCTCAATTTCGACATGATTTTGGCTCTTCCCCGTCACAGGCACTTGGCCCACCTACACAATTGAGGTATCATTTTTACCAGGAGACTGAGGGGAACGTTGTGTGGTAGGAAATTTGTCCCGGTGCAGTGATCCCACACAAAAATGTGGGAAAAATTTGATTTTTTAGCTAAATTTGAGGTTTGCTGAGGATTCTGGACAAGAAAACATTGGGGGATCCACGCAAGTCACACCTCCCTGTTCTCCCTTGGGTGTCTAGTTTTCAGAAATGTCTGGGTTTGGTAGGTTTCCCTAGATGGCTGCTGAGCCCAGGACCAAAAACGCAGGTGCCATCCCCCCTCCCCCACCTCTGCAGAAACAGGTAGTTTTGTATATGATCATTTTGATGTGTCCAGATAGTGTTTTGGGGCATTGCCTGTCGCAAGCACTAGTCCTACCCACACAAGTGAGGTACCATTTTTATCGGGAGACTTGGGGGAACGCTGGGTGGAAGGAAACTTGTGGCTCCTCTTAGATTCCAGAACTTTCTGTCACCGAAATGTGAGGAAAAAGTGTTTTTATGGCTATATTTTGAGGTTTGCAAAAGATTCTGGGTAACAGAACCTAGTAAGAGCCCCACAAGTCACCCTATCTTGGATTCCACTAGGTGTCTAGTTTTCACAAATGTGAAGGTTTAATAGTTTTCCTTAGGTGCCGGCTGAGCTAGAGGCCAAAATCCACAGCTAGGCAGTTTGCAAAAAACAGCTCTGTTTTCTTTGGGAAAAATGTGATGTGTCCATGCTGTTCCTGTCACGGGTGTTAGGCCTACAAACACAAGTGAGGTACCATTTTTATCGGGATACTTGGGGAAATGCAGGATAGAAGGAAATTTGTGGCTCCTCTCAGATTCCAGAACTTTCTGTCACCGAAATGAGAGGAAAAAGTGTTTTTTTGGCCAAATGTGGAGGTCTGCAAAGGATTCTGGGTAACAGAACCTGGTGAGAGCCCCACAAGTCACCCCATCTTAGGTTCCCCTAAGTGTCCATTTTTTTCAAATGAACAGGTTTGGTATGTTTACCTAGGTGCCGGCTGAGCTAGAGGCCCCAATACACAGCTAGGCACTTTGCAAAAACCAGCTCTGTTTTCTTTGGGAAAATGTGATGTGTCCACGTTGTAATTTGGGGCATTTCCTGTCACGGGCCCTAGGCCTACCCACACAAGTGAGGTGCCATTTTTATCGGGAGACTTGGGGAATGCTGGGTAGAAGGAAATTTGTGGCTCCTCTCAGATTCCAGAACTTTCTGTCACCGAAATGTGAGGAAAAAGTGTTTTTTGGGCCAAATTTTGAGGTTTTCAAAGGATTCTGGGTAACAGAACACGTCAGATTTCAATGTAATAATGTGATGTGTCCATGTTGTGTTTCCAGTCGCAAGCATTAGGCCTACTCATACAAGTGAGGTACCATTTTTATCAGTAGACTTGGGGGAACACAGAATAGCAAAACAAGTGTTATTGACACTTGTTTTTCTCTACATGTTTTCCTTCCAAATGTAAGACAGTGTGTAAAAAAGACATCTATTTGAAAAATGCCCTCTAATTCACATGCTAGTATGTGCACCCCGGAATTCAGAGATGTGCAAATAACCACTGCTTCTCAACACCTTATCTTGTGCCCATTTTGGAAATACAAAGGTTTTCTTGATACCTATTTTTCACTCTTTACATTTCAGCAAATGAATTGCTGTATACAAGGTATGGAATGAAAACCCATTGCAAGGTGCAGCTCATTTATTGGCTCTGGGTACCTAGGGTTCTTGATGAACCTACAAGCCCTATATATCCCCGCAGCCAGAAGAGTCCAGCAGACGTAACGGTATATTGCTTCCAAAAATCTGACATCACAGGAAAAAGTTACAGAGTAAAATGTGGAGAAAAAAGGCTGTTTTTTTCACCTCAATTTCAATATTTTTTCATTTCTGCTGTTATTTTCTGTAGGAAACCCTTGTAAGATCTACGCAAATTGTTACCCTGTTAAATTCAGAATTTTGTCTACTTTTCAGAAATGTTTAGCTTTCTGGGAGCCAGCATTGGTTTCACACTTATTTCTCTCACTAACTGGAAGGAGGCAGAGAGCACAAATAAATCTTTAAAATGGGGTATGTCCCAGTAAAATGGCAAAATTGTGTTGAAAAATTGGGTTTTCTGATTCAAGTCTGCTTATTCCTGAAAGCTGAGAAGATGGTGATTTTATCACCATAAATCCTTTGTTGATGCCATTTGCAGGGATAAAACCACAAGCTTTCTTCTGCAGCCCTTTTGTCCCTTTAAAAAAATAAAATGAAATGTTCCCTGTATTTTGACTAATTTCTTGGTTTCCTTCAGGGGAACCCACAAACTCTGGGTACCTCTAGAATCCCTAGGACGTTGGAAAAAGAGGATGCAAACTTGGCATGGGTAGCTTATGTGGACAAAACGTTATGAGGGCCAAGCGCAAACTGCCCCAAATAGCCAAAAAAATGCCTGGCACCTGAGGGGGAAAGGCCTGGCAGCAAAGGAGTTAATGCAGCCATAAACAAACATTGGTCAATAAAAAGTTTGTAAACTTTTGAAGAGTTTGAAAGAATGTGTTTGGCAATTCCGACCCGATTTGGGTGAACAATCCACAGAGCAGAGGTTTAGGAGGTTAGTGAGAATACTTTGAACAGTTACCTGGCCACTAGAGTGTTTTAAGTCCAGTTCTTAACTTTACAGGCAGACTGCCATATGCTTCAATGGAGTGATCCTGATGCTGAGGATACAGGAGGAAAAGCTGCTCAAGGATGCTCCATTTAAGATGTGGTCAACGAGGGTGCCTTTGTGGTGAGTCCTCAGTTCATGGGTAATGTGGGGAGACTGGCCACAGAGGTCGGTATCACACCTAGGGCCAGATGTTCAAAGCGTTTTGCATGGTGCAAACAGCTGTTGGTGCCATGCAAAATGCGCATCTCAATGCTCATTCCCATTTTGCGAGTTGGTAACCTGGTTACTGACTCGCAAAATGGGAATAGACTCGCAAGTAGAAAGGTGTGTTCCCCTTCCTATTTGCGATTCGCATCGCGATGCAGAATTGCTTTGTGACAGCGAACGCGGTTGCAAAGCAATTCGCAGATAGCACCCATTACAAATGGGTGCTAACCCATTCGCAAAAGGGAAGGGCTCAGAAAATATTTTTCCTATGGACCACTGGCTACTCTGAAAAAAATGAAACAAAAAAGTTTCATTTTCTTGTGTATTGCAACTCGTTTTCCTTCAAGGAAAACGGGCTGCAATACAAAAAAGAACTGCTTTATTAAAAGTGAGTGCAGCGAATCGCAAGGGAGTCGCAAATTGCGACCCACCTCATTAATATTAATGAGGTGGGTCTTTGTGATTCGCAGATGGGGTCTGGGACACCATCCTACATATGGGTTTGCAACTCGCAAATTGCGAGTCGCTCAGGCACGCAATTTGCGAGTCGCAAACCCAAGTTTTGGTACATCTAGCTCCAAGTCCTTTTTGATGCAGTAGCTGGACAGCCAATGCTGGGCTACTGGTCTCCTAACACCAGGGCTGGTTGAAATTCTTGGGTGGGGGATGGTATCCCTCATAGGTGATGAATCCAGACTTTGATGGCACTCCCAGGTCCAGCAGACCCAAGTTTAACTTTTGGCCATTGAGGATTGGTCACTTTGAGCAACTAGTGGCAGGTAGCTGCAACATTTCTGCGATGGCTACCAACTTGCCAGTGTGGGCTTCTTACAGCATTGAAATCCCTTGTGTTGTTCCAGGTAGCCACTTAACTGACCCTTGGAGTCACTGCTTCAACCTGGGGCCAGGAATCGTCTTTTTACTGAGCCAGGGGCCACAGACACAGTCCAAACATTACTAGCCCAAAGGGCAGCAGGTACAGTTCTCCTGACAGTACAGCCTCTCTTTGTGGATTCATTGACAGTAGGATGGTCCTCCTTCAGCCCTCTCTCCAAATCCCAAGAATACTGAAGTTCAGGGTGCCATGGGTGCCATATTTTTCCAAAGAAATTGCCCTGAGGGGACAATGCAGTCATTAGCCAATGGGCTAGTAGGGCTCCTCCTCTTTGGTGACAAAGTTCTGGTAATATGGGGCATTTGGTAATCCCAGAGTGCATTATTCTAGCCACTCTCAAAATGTCTAAACTTCTCTTAACAGTGAGGAGCTTGATAGTCACCCCAGAGGTGTGGCTACCTAAGGGCTACATGCCACTGGAAATCCAGCTTGTGAATGGGTTTCCCTTCTCTGACCCTGTCTCAAGCTAGTCTGTGTGAACAAAAGACAGCCTCTCTGAAATGTCATGACCATTTGACCATCAATGGCAATTTCCTCTTTCAAGCTCACCTTTTGGGCTAACACCCTTAGTGGCTTTCCTGCAAGGGGAGTTAACACCTCGCCCTTGTGGAAGCTACAGTTGTTCTTAAGCCTGGAATTCATTCCCACATCTCCCCAAGTGGGCGGTAAGCTGTCTGCTGGTCAGGGCCCGTCAGATGCCACTGGACCAGTTGGGACAGATATGTGGCAACTTTCTAAAAGTAGCTTAACTTCATAAGTGACATTAATTTCGACTTGGCCATCAAGTCGCATTTAACGCCACAATTTATCTGGTATCTTACAGTGCTCAGTTAGGTAAAGCCATTCCAAAGTTAGCCAGGATGGGATGCAGTCGGTAACCCTGTGTTAGAAAATTGGGCTACTAACTTCCCTAAGCAAAGTGACAACTTTTAGTTTTTTTTTGCTAAGACATATATAAAACTATGGGCCCGATGTAGCAAAAAAACAAATTGCAACTCGCAATTTGGTATGCAGAACGGTGTCTCAGACACCGTCTGCGAGTCGCTATGGGGTCGCAAAGACCCACCTCATTAATATTAATGAGGTGGGTCGCAAATTGCGGCCCCATAGCGACTATGGGCACTCGCTAACATGGAGGCCTGCTGTAGTCAGCAGACCTCCATGTTCGTGACTGCTTATCAATAAAGCAGTCTTTTTTTTTTTAAGTGTAGCCCGTTTTCCTTAAAGGAAAACGAGCTGCACTTAAAAAAAATCCGAAACCTTTAGTTTCGGAATTTTTTCAGGGCAGGTTGTGGTCCCTTGGACCACTACCTGCCCTGAAAAAATATTTTGTGGTCCATTCACAAAGGGGAAGGGGTCCCATGGGGACCCCTTCCAATTTGCGAGTGGGTTACCATCCACTTCAAGTGGATGGTAACTGCGACTCCATTTGCAACCGCATACGCGGTCGCAAATGGAATTGCATACCACTGCAAATCGCAAATAGGAAGGGAACACCCCTTCCTATTTGCGATTCGGAAATGCATTTTGCGAGTCGGTCCCGACTCGCAAAATGCATTTCCGAATAGGAAACTCCGGTTAGTGACTCACAAACGGCATTTTTTGCCGTTTGTGAGTCACAAACAGTTTCCTACATCTGGCCCTTAATGTCTTGCTTAGTGATATAGCGCTACCTGACGTAGGGGTCTATAGACCTTCCTTAGGGAAAACATATGTATTATTAAGGAACTCGGGGTCCCTGTCAATAATGGTAATAGTAAAGTCGTAATTGCAGAGTGACCCTGCCTTTCCAGTCTGAAGTGGAAGGCTGGGAGCCAGTTTGTACTTTGTCACACACAGTGTTGCACAATAAGTGCTACAGCCCTGGGGGGACACTCTGCTTTACATGCCCTTGGTACCCCAGGTACAGTATACTAGGGACTTATAAGTATGTCAGTACTTGCCAATTTGGTATAACCAGTTCAACCTATGCTTTGTAATGGGTCTGCACACTGGGAGTGAGGTCTGGTTGGCAGGCCTAAGTTTGCTCTCAAAGTAAAAAAAACAACAGCTAGTAGTCCAAATGGGGGAAAACCGTGGGGGGGAACCAGAAAAAAACCCTGATTCTGTACACACACAAATTGTTTTGGCATCTTGTTTCACTCCTTTGAAGTTTCCACCAATTATATGAAACACCCAGCAAGCCAGTCAAGCAGGTATTGATACTCCTGTAGGATCTGACACTACTATGTCGGCTAGTGGCCATTATGATGGCGGTCTGTACGGCTGAAGGGACACAGAAAGGTGCAGGCCTGGGTGATATCTGTTTGTGATGTGGTAGACCTCTTTGAAGTCACTCTAGTCCTTGTGCTCAGCCCATAGGCTTTCCTCTAAAAGGCACCGCCCCTCCCCCACATCCAAGAGCTTTTCTCCCAGTCCTGGGACAATATTCACAGCTCATTCATGTCTAGTGGAATGCTAATTACTGGCTGACAGAAGATGGATAGCAACATGTAGATTTAGCTTCCAGGGACTTCACCAGTAGATTGGGCTTATAATAAATATTCCAAATACTTCAAACATGACATTTGTAACTGATTCTTAGTGGGAAGTAACATTTACTAAACCTAATATTGCATACCAATGCTTTCCTGTTAAACAGCCAACCCTACTACAGTGAAAATATCTGTGAGGTGCTTGTCACTGTAAGGACATGTTTAACATTAAACATTTACACATTCTACATTTAAATACCCATGCAACCTGCTATATGAGCAATAAGGTCCACTTAGAGGCGACCTATTAATATTTAAATGTAATGTTTAGGCCTGTTAAAAGGAGTTGAAAGGTTGAATTAGCAGTTGTTAAACTGCACAGCAGGTTACAAATGTAAGCCTAGAGATATGCTTTACAGTACCACTTCTATGGAGGGCACAATGCGTGCTGCAGTCCACTGGTAGCAATGTAATAGGGACCTATAAGTAAATTAAAAGTGCCAATCAAGACTATAACAATTTTACTGTGCAGGAGCACAAGAACTTTATCATTGCTTAACAGGGGCAAAGAACAGAGTTCCATGTTCAGCAAAAAGGCAAAAATAATTTGAGAACACCTGTGCTAGCGCAGGAGTTGTAATAAAAATCATTAATTAGTGTTTATGTATTTTGAATAATATGTTTATGGAGAAAATGTAATAACGTAGAAATATAATGCCCACATTTGAAAAGATAATTACGAAGAATGGCCACCAATGTTAACGAAATGTACTAATTAATGATTTAATATTATGAAATGTTCAATATATGTAGACTAATGCAGTAATATGTCATATCAAGGGTTATGCATTAAGCTTTAGCTTTATTAATTGTAGGCCTTAACTTAGCGAGTGTCTTGGCCTACTTGCCAGGCCTCACGTAAAAGCTGTATTTCTTAGCGTTTCATAAAACAGCTGACCAAGGAAGTTAAACTGTCAATTTCTATTGTATTTTTTAAATATGCTTATAACGGAAGCTTCTCGTGTGAACCGACTGCTAGGAGATGATGTTCTTGCTAATATAACACTTTATATGTTATGTGTGTGAGACTGACTTTCCCAGGACAAGAACAGCGAAGATACTGACTATAGTAGAAGCTGCAACAATATTGTTACCTGACATGCTGGATGATGAGGACATCGCAAGACAAATCAATCAATGACATGTGAAAGGAGTAATATTAGAATTCATAGATGTGAGATTTTAGTTGTATTGGACAGTGTGTGAAAATACTATGAACTGACCAATAGGGCTTTGGGAGGTAGATTTCATGAGGGTAGTCATTTTCTCTTTTGTTTTTAATTCCTGGATGGAGGCTACTGCTGGTGCAGAATTCCTCTAGAGTATTCAGAGTCACCTTCCATATTCAATCAGATCTTGAAAAAGAATTTGGAGTCACTGGAATTGCCTTTCCAATCGGTATTAGTGCAGTACATTGATGACTTACTGATTGCTTCCAAGACAAGGCACGAGTGCAAGTATGATACCATTTAGGAAAGAATGGTCATAAACTGTCTCAGCTGAAATTGCAGTACTGTCAGAAAGTAGTGAAGTATTTGGGTCACCAGATTGAGAAGGGTCCAAGAAAGATATCAAGAGAAACGTTTACAACCATATTGCAGGTAAATCCCCTGACTACACAGAGAGATGTCAGGATATTTTTGGGAATGGTGGGTTATTGGCTCCAACGGAATCCAAATGTTTCAGTCATTTCAGGACCATTGCAGAAGCTGACTCATAAGGAAGTCGCTGATCCCATAGTGTTAGACCAGGATAAAATGAAAGTGTTCACTGAATTGAGAGAGAGTTTGTGCAGGGCTCCAGCGTTGGGTATGCATGATTACACGAAACCTTTCACATTGTTTTGTCATGAGCTTGATGCATGTTCTTTATCTGTCTTGACACATGTCCATGGAGATGTAAACCGCCCAGTAACATATTTTCAGCTACTTTGGACCTAGACGCAGCAGCCTTACCGGGTTGTTTGCGCACAGTTGCAGCCGTTGGTCAAAGCCTTACACAGTGTGAGGGCATTGTGATGGGACATCCCCTGACTGTAATGGTCCTTCACTCTATTGAAATTCTACTTACAAGGACGAAAACACAATATGTGACTGTGCGAGGTTGACTAGTTATGAAACGAGTACTCTAAGGTCACCAAATGTATCATTGAAAAGATGCACTGTGCTGAACCCGGCAACGTTAAAGTGAAAATGCTTGTATTGAGAAAGAGGACGATGTTGAGTCTGATTGTCTTGAAGTAACTGATTTGTGCACAAAACCGAGACCTGACATTAAAGATATCCGATTGGAAGAAAATCATCAAATTATCTTTGTTGATGGTTCTTTTCTGAGAGACAATACAGAGATACTGAGAGCAGGATATGCAGTGAGCACAATTACAGGTACCTTGGAAGCTCCTTGGCTTTGAAGGGTGTATTCTGGTCAAGTAGCGGAACTGGTAGCCCTTACTAGAGCGTGCCACATCTCTGCTCAGCTGAAAGTTACAATCTATACTGATGGTCAGTACGAAGTTGGAATAGTCAATGATTTTGGTCAGTTTTGGTCACAAAGAGGTTTCCTGACCTCTTCTGGCTCACCAGTGAGTAATGATGAGATAATTAAGGAACTGTTATATGCCATTCAAATGCCTAAAAAGATTGCTGTGGTGAAATGCAGTGCACATCTGAAGCCACAGGGCTATGTGTCATTGGGATATGGATATTCGGATCAAGGTTTTGCGCATTGAACTGTACATCATTCAAAGACAAGTGGGAACTGCTACCTGAAGAAGATGAAACTTGTACAAGCTATGCATTGAAAATAATTGACACTATGTAAGAACTGAAAATGTTGCAGAATAATGATGACAGGGAGGAGAAACGTTCATGGAGCAAAATCAAATGTTTTCAAAGACAAGATGAATTATGGGTTTCTGAGGCTGGTCAGTTGGTTTTGCCAAATAGCCTGTTGTCTCAAATGGCATTGTATTATCATGGCCAAGCACATATTGGGAGGGATGCAATGGTTCGTTTGTTCAAACACGATTGGTTTAACCTAAAGTTTAGAGAAGTTGCTGAAGCAGTTTGCCATCGATGTGTCATTTGCAAACAACTAAACACAGGGAAAGGGACAGTGGTAAATTTGAGCCGCATTGGAAGAGCGGGAGGTCCATTCAGCAGATGGATTTTATTGAGATGCCTGTGTGTGGAGGTTTGAGATATGTGTTGGTGATTGTCTTCATCTTTAGTCATTGGATTGAAGCATACCCTACACAGAGAAATGATAGTCTCACAGTAGCGAAACTATTGCTTGGGGAACTGATACTGCGTTTCAGATTTCTGATCTCTTTAGAATCAGATAGGGGAAGTCACTTCAACAATGAAGTAATTAAATTACTGTATGCAGCATTAAATATTGAGCATAAATTGCATTGTAGTTACCACCCTGAAGCATGAACAGATGAATGGAACCTTGAAGTAAAGAGTTGCAAAGATGTGTGAGCTACGAATTTGAAATGGCCTAACGCATTGCCTTTAGTGTTGATGTCAATTAGAAACACACCAGACAGGAAGACAGGATTGCTGCCACATGAGATCCTCATGGGCAGAGCAATGAGGTTGCCAGCGGCGCCAGCAAATGCACTTGTCAATAATACAGATGATATGATGTTGGATTTCTGCAATGGTCTGGCTGATGTGGTCTGCTCTTTTTCTCAGCCGGTGGAAGCCACCACACTGCAACTGATCCATGACCCAGGGCACAACCTGAGAGCTGGGGACTGGGTTGTCATCCGAAAGTACGTGAGAAAGACGTGTCTGGAGCCTCGTTAGAAGGGACCCTATCAGGTAGTTTTGACAACTACCACACCTGTGATTTGTGCTGGAATTCTGAACTGGATTCATGCAAGCCATACAAAGAAAGTGGCATGTCCACTGAATCATGAAGAAGCGTTGTTGAGAGTACCAACAACAGTGAGACAATTCTCACGGCGGGAAAGAGAACAAAGGGAAACTGAGAACAGATCTGAGCTTGTTGAGGACGGTTCAGTTACTCCTGTGAGAGACGAGGGAGGAGACCCCCAGGAGGGTGACAGAGAGCCTATCTCAATTAGAGCAGCAGGAGAGCCTAGTCAGATGAGGGCTTTCCCAGAGCAGACAATCTTGAGAGACAAACAGAGCAATTGTGAGGCCCAGAAGGGGAAGGAGTTGAGGTAGATCAAAGTCAAAGTGATCTGACTCCTCCTGAACCAGTTGCAGATCCGTCAAGAGAAAACACCACAGAACAAGGAAAAGGTTCGAGCTGAAGAGAATACTGTCAAAGGGTCCACTGAAAGGAGATAAGTGGCCAGAGTCACAGTTGGAGAAAAGTAAAGAGGTGGTTGTTGAACGATAAATCGAGGAAGAAGTAAACACAACAAGAAGAGAATTTCTAAGTGAAGGAGAGCTGAACGGTGATTGAAAATTTAACAGAAAGAGAATAGCAAGTCGTAGATATGCAGGTCCTGAATGGGCATATGCAACTACGAATGAACGGCAACAAGAGTTTGTCTTTTTGTTTTGATAGAGAAGTTCTGGGTCAGTATTTTGGCATGTGAAGGAAATTAATTAACTGAACTGTTGAAACAATCGGAGAGAATGTTTTGAGAAAGAGACTGTTAAAAGTAACCAGAAGAGACATTGATAACTGATTTGACTTTTGAAACCTGATTTTGACAAAGCTGATAACTGATTTTGGCAAGGGATCCTGGAAGTGAAACTGAACTGCTGAAAGAAGAGTTGTCTATTTTTGTTTTTTGCTGCAAGTTTTGTTAAATTTCTTCTGCTTTCTGATTCCTTACACATCATCAATAACATTAGTCAACAAGGAAGAGATGCGAGGCGCTGTAAATGAGCATTGGTTTGGCGATTATGTGTGGCATATTGTCTGTAGTGTTGATTGAGGGTATGTCTGTTCTTGATAAGAGAGAAGCCAACCATACTTCTGTGTTTGAAACAACCACTGCACTAATGGCATTAGAGAAGTTTAAGTTAGATTAGAAATATTTTATGAGGATACTAATGCACAGGGAGAACTTTCTTCTAATGTTTTCTATTGATTATTGAGTGTGTGTGTTGAGACAATGGACGCAAAATATTTGTTTTGTGTGTACGCAGATTGCTTCATCAGTCGAGGAAGGAGTCCCCTATCATAGCTTGCCTTTAATTTACGGGATAAGTTGTAGTCTGGTACTAACATGATTTTATAACCAGGAGTACATTCAATATTTTTACTCAAACTATGATTTTGTGTTTTCGTTTGTTCCTATAATTAGGTATTGGAGAAGAGTAGCTAAGGATAATGACATAGTGAAATTTAGAGGATTCTTTGATCCTACATTGACGTTTGGCACAGCTTATGCACATAGAAGTAAGTTGACATGCTTGCTTACACCTTTAGAGAAAAGCTTCTTAGAACACACTGATGTCAGGAGAAAAGCGTTAAAAGAGAAATTAGAAAAAGGCTAAGAGAAAAAGACTTACAAGAATGATTATGCTTGGAGTGCAATTAAAACACAAGGGAAATTAACTTTAGATGCACAACACGTAGGGAAACTTGTATATATAGGCCTAAATTGTTCACTGACACTTTATTTGTGGGAATGGTTGAATGTAGGCATGTGTTTTTGTTTCAGAGTAAATGGACATTTATGTTGAATGGTCAGGATCCTGCAGTTCCAGCAATTTACTACATCTGTGGTCTTAATGCTTATTACCGTCTTCCAAGAGGATGGTATGGGACATGTTATTTGGAGATAGTTTTCCCACAGATGTATCAAATGGAGGATTTGAAGAAGTTTCCGAAAATGACTGAATTACATCATGAGAGACAGAGGAGGGAGTCCTTTTTTGCTATAGTGGGAGATATATTTGGAGCACTGATTCCTTCAGTAGGAGTCATTCTGAATTTGATAAAGATTCAAAAGTTGTCTACTATTGTGGATAACATGCTGACACATTTTTCAGGGGCCATACTTCTGATAGATACTGAATTAGCTGCTGGTAGAGCTATGACTCTTCAAAATCATCTTGCTTTAGACATTCTTTTAGCGAAGGATGGTGGAGTCTGTAGAATGATTATTTCTAGGCATTGTTTTTCGCATATACCAGATAACATTGAAGAGATAAGAAATTTACTTACTAATCTCACTAATGCAAGTGCTGACTTGAAAGAATTGAAAGAACCAGGTGTTTGGGATACGGTTGGCAAAGGGTTTGCTTCAGTGGGAACTTGGCTCAGCAACATTTGGAATGGGGTTCTATTGAAAATACTTCAAGGGATATTATTTGTTGTGGTTTGTTTATTGGGGATATGGGGATTATGCAAATTATGCAAAAGAATAAAATTGAAAAGGTCAAAGAATAACCAGAGGAGGGAAGAAGAAAAAAGGGAAAGAATTTACAGAGAAAATTCAAGGGGGAAACGAAATTATGAAGAAATGTAATTGTGGAAATGTTAGCTGGTGTGAAATTTTGTGGGAAATAGTGTGATGGTATATTTAGTCATCAGAGGAGAGACTGCTAGCGCAGGTGTTTTAATAAAAATTATTAATGAGTGTTTGTGTATTTTGAATAATAAGTTTATGTAGAAAATGTAATAACGTAGAAAAATAATGCACGCATTTGAAAATGTGATTACGAAGAATGGCCACCAATGTTAACGAAATGTACTAATTAATGATTTAATATTATGAAATGTTCAATATATATAGACTATTGCAGTAATATGTCATATTAAGGATTATGCATTAAGCTTTAGCTTTGACAATTGTAGGCCTTAACTTACCGAGTGTCTTGGCCTACTTGCCAGGCCTCATGTAAAAGCTGTATTTTTTGGTGTTTAATAAAATAGCTGACCAAGGAAGTTATACTGTGAATTTCTATTGTATTGTTTGAATGTGCTCATAACGGAAGCTTCTCGTGTCAACTGACTGCTAGGAGATGATGTTCTTGCTAATTCAACATTTTATATGTAATGTGTGTGAGACTGACTTTCCCAGGACAAGAACAATGAAGAGACTGACTAGAGTAGAAGCTGCAACAATATTGTTACCTGACAAGCCAGATGATGAGAACATCGTAAGACAAACCAATCAATGACATGTGAAAGGAGTAATATTAGAATTCATAGAGTTGAGATTTTAGTTTTATTGGACAGAGTGTGAACATACAATTAACTGACCAATAGCGATTTGAGGGATAGTTTAGGCAACTTTGACTTAACGACACTGCACAGAGAGAAGATGGTCATTTTGAGACAGACATCCCATTGCCCATTTTGTTTCTAACCGAGAGGTTACTATTTTCCTTCTGCGTCTTGATAAGAGACATGCTTAACTTTAATACTTAAAGACTTTGCCTTCTTGAATTCTGATGCTGAATCCTGATGCCTTGCTGATCGACTGATGTCATACCTCTTTCAGTATCTGATTCAGTATCTATCAGGAGTATGGCCCCTGAAAACTTTGTCAGCATGTTATCCACAATAGTAGACAACTTTAGAATCTTTATCGAATTCAGAATGACTCCCACTGAAGGGATCACCACTCCAAATATAACTCCCACTATAAAAGAAGAGGACTCCCTCCTCTGTCTCTCATGATGTAATTCAGTCACTTTCGGAAACTTCTTCAAATCCTCCATTTGATAAATCTTTGGGAAAACTCTCCCCGCTATGTGAATTTTGGGCTGTGTCATCCCACTAGTAAAAGACTGTTTGGGTTGTGATCTGGAGCTCATGATGGGCTATAAAAACTATGCATGCTGACAGTTCCAGTGCTTTGATGTCTATTAGTATAGTGTTGGCTTGGTTATGCATAGCTCGGCGTGGAAACCTCCTCTGCCTCCAAAGGTGACCGAGTGCTGGGCAATGATACGTCAAACCTACAAATGTGAGTTAGCCATTGCCAAGGCTAGGAGTCCTAAGGCAATGAAACAGCTCAAAAAATTTGGGATAGTCTCAATTGGGAGTAACAGGAATCTTTAAATGTGTTTAGTGGGGAATAATGGTAGGATTGCAATAGCTGGTGGAGGGGATTTATAAACGCATGCCAAATTGTATATTGATGTCCTCTGGATCTAATTTAATTGAAATGGTGCTTGGCCGGGTGGGACCAGAAGAAAATGCAATGCAATGCAGGATGGCATGAACCTGTGTGCATTTGACTTCATTATTTGGTATCTGTCTGCAGCTGTAGTCTATGTTTTTTGGTGATGATAATGGCTGACCTAATAAAATAAAAAAGCAACACTCTGTCAAATGGTTTAGCACCATTGGCCAGACTTATTTGTTCTTTTGACTTCTTGGCCACCTCTTATGTGGATGATACTCAATTAATTAACCCCGTACACAACAATTGGGAAGAAATTGCTGACCGCTTCCATCAATGTATCCATGAGGTTAACAAATGGATGGGCCTGAACTGGCTCAAAATGAACGTTGATAAAACTGAAATTCTTCTCTTTGGTTCTAGCAGGAATGTATGGAGCTCTCCATGGTGGCCATCTGTGTGTGGAGACTTACCTGTCTCCATTACCTCTACTAAGAATTTGGGGGTCATTTTTGACACTGCTCTATCCTTTAAGTTAATTCTATTACTAAAACTTGTTTCTGGATATTGAAAACACTAAAAAAAATATTTCCTTATTTACAAGAGAAGCTTAGAATTATGGTGTCTCTTGCCTTTGTAATCTCCAAAATAGATTACTGTAATGCTTTAGTTTCTTAATATTGATAAGCTTTCACTAAGTCAACGTCAACTTATCCAGAATACTGCTGATCATCTAATACTTAATCTCCCTTATACAGCTTTGGCCAACGCTAGTTTGAGGCAACTACACTGGTTACCTGTGAAGAAACGTACTGTCTTTAAGACAATATGCTTAACACATAAAGCTTTATATATGAGTAGCCCTGAACGTTTTACATCGGGGCTGCACTGGTATGCACCAAGCCATCAGCTTAGATCTACAGGCTCCAATTTGGTTTATGTGCCACAGACCTGTAAGGCTAGATGGGGTGACAAGGCATTTACGGTGGCCACGCTAAACATTTGAATATGCTCCCTCTCATGATGAGGAAAGAACCAAATTTTCTGACCTTCAGAAAGAAGTTAAAAACTTGGCTTTTCCCACAGTAGCTGTTGCTAATTCCTTTTCTCCTTTTTCTGTTTTTCTTGGTCCTCTCACTCCTGTTACTTAGCGCTTCGATGCCTTGGCCGGAACACGCTTTATCAATATGAAATACTTACATACATGTCCTGAGGACGAAGACTAATTCTGCTTTGCTGATCCACCCTGAGGATAGGTATATCCACATTGTGATTATTACGCATATTTGCTTTTTCTTTCTAGGTACCAACTGTGTTGTTTTGATAGTGCCATAGTTAGATGTTTTCCAAATTTGTGTTACTAAATTGTTTTGCATGAAGCCCAACATGCTGATGCTAATCTGACGTTAGTTAAGGATCCTCACTAATGAATTATGATAACAAGGGCTAATACTTGATGAATTTCTTTGCTAAACTTCATGTTCTTCATTTCATTGATGCAGATGACTTTGTTATTGATTTTCACCATAACCTTAGAAAGTGTTGTAGTTCAAGCTTTGATTAGATTGTGTTTCTTCCGCCGCTTTGGACAACCAGTACTGTTCCTGTATGTGTTTCATTTGATTTTGAGATTAATCTACATGACCTTAGCATTGTTAATATAGGGAAATAAACATACTAACTTTTTACTAAAGGTGTGGTTATTCATGACTGAAAGGTCATGGTGCGTGACAATGTAGATTTTCCTAGTTTTAATGACGGAAAGTCTTAATTTTATTAAAGACACAGAGGCGAGTATTATGCGTTTCTTTTCTTGCTTTATTAAAATAGCAGCAAGAGAAAAAACTACAATTCCCATGAGCGCAGAAACAAACTAGCCAATGGGAAACAAGTTGTAGTCCATAACATTAACCATTGAGTAACTATGTATGCTATTGTGACGTAACTGGACTGCGAACAGCCCTCTTTTCTTGCACTTAACGATCAGCTGGCACGAAATAAAGAAGCCAAAATGAGAATAGCCATAATAAACGAAAACAACTCGGAGCGAAAGTTCATGAGTCCAGGAAACTGCCTATGATGAGAAGCACACTGGTGACCCACCAAACAAAGAAGTGGATAAGGTGATAGGCTCGACGTTGATGGAGTGTCCACACCATGGAGCGGTGACTTAGGTAGCAGGTTGAACAGACGGTGATGCCACTAGAGGGATGGGAAAGATATAAACAAACACTAGTTACCAAGAAAACAATGGGTGGGATACTACTCGCCTCCGTGTCTTTAATAAAATTAAGACTCTCCGTCATTAAAACTAGGAAAATCTACATTTTATGACAAGACCAGAGGCTCCTATTATGCATGTTCAAAGCAAATTAATGACCTTAGTAAAAACATTATCCACAGGTTTACAATAAAAGACTCTAAAAACATTGTCATTAGACCAATCTGTGGATCTAAGAATGTCCTCAAGACGGGAACCCGCCCAAACTGCGTTGGATGCCATAGCCCCTCTGGGAGAGTGGGCCCCAAATTTAGAGGTGTCAATCCCAGCCAGAGACATAATCCCCTTGACCCAGCGAGTCAAAGTAGCGGAAGACACTGGCTTGTGAGGCTTCCTGAAGGAAATAAGGAGTTGAGGACGTTCTTAGATGAGCAGTCATATGCTTGTATACTTTTAAACATTGTGCTACACATTATTTAGGATGATCTGGAAAGTATGGATAAAAAACAGATTGTAAGTTTGTCTTTGTTCTTCGAGATACAGTAAATAACACACCTGAAGGAGTAAACTGTCTAGAGGAAATACCTAAAGCTTTGACATCAGAAATCCGTTTAATAGAGACAAGACACAACAACATAGTGAGTTTGTCCGACAACATCTTCAGAGTAAGAGAATAATTTTCGGGCCATGAAAGAAGCAAGTTCAGAACTATATTGACATCCCATAATAAAAGGTATTTAGGAAACGGTGGATTAGAAAACGTTACTCCCTTTAAAAGGCGACAAATAAGTGGATGTTCGCACACCGGCTTTCCATTGACGAACTGGTGATTAGAAGAAATGGCTGACCTGTACAAATTAATAGTACGAAAGGCTTTACCCTTGCTAGCCTCAGCAGCAAGGAAGTTTACCATAAAAGTGACATCTGCTGAAAGGGGATCGATGTGTTTTCCCAGACACCAGCTGTGCCATAAAGCCCAAGCTGACTTATAGGCCTTCCTCGTTCCAGGAGCCCAGGATTGTCTGATATATTCCGAAGCTTGTGACGAAATGAGAGGGAAAAATTGTGAATTCCTGAAATTTTCCAAGCTGGAAGGGAAAGAAGGTTGTTCACAATGAGGTTGTGAGGGTGCTGTAGAGGGTCCAAAAGAAGATCTGGGAAAGAAGGGATGAGAATAGGAAAATCTATGGCTAGTTCCAGAAGAGTTGGAAACCAAATCTGGGATTGCCAGAATGGAGCAATAAGAATTAAAGTGGCTTGCTGGCGACGAACCTGAGCAAGAACCCTGCTAATCATAACGAAGGGGGGAAAAGCGTAAGAAAGGGACTTGGACCAGTTTGAAGAAATGCATCGGAGGCCAGGGCCGAAGGATCCGGTTTTCATCTGTAAAATAGGGGAAGTTGTGTGTTGAGGCGAGACGCGAACAAGTCGATTGTCAAAGGCCCCCATTTGTCCTGTAGGAAATGAAAGATCGCAGGAAGAAGCTTCCAATCGCTTGAGTCGTGTTGATGACGTGAGTGCCAATCGGCAATGGAGTTGAGAGCTCCCGGAAGATATTCTGCATGAACCGAAATTCGGTTTGTGAGGCAGAATTCCCCAAAACTCTTTGCCAATTCTGCTAGAGGTTTGGATTTTGTACCCCCGAGATGGTTGATATATCGCACCGCTGAAATATTGTCCATCCTGAGAAGGATAGCGCAGCGGACCTTGTTCTTTGCGAGGCTTCTGATTGCAAAGGAGCTTGCAAGCATCTCTAAACAAGTGATATGCAATTTGGGCTCCTCTAATGAACATGAACCTCCAGTCGAGATTGGCCCACAACGGGCCCCCCAGCCGGTTAGGCTTGCATCTGACGCTAATACAAGATCTGGGGCTGATGGAAATATAGGGGGTCATTACAACATTGGCAATAAAAGCCGCTTACCGCCGTGCAGAAGACCGCCAATACACCGCTGCGGCCGCAGTAGACCGCCACAGCTATTATGACACACATCACGGATTCCGCCGAAATTCAGACACCCACACAAGTCCGCCACACCAAAGGTCAGCGATAAATATGCGGAAACAAATCCTCCACCTCCACGCCTAGAGAAACACGCCCATGCTATTACGACCCACGAATCCACGCGGCGGTCTTTCAACCGCGGTATTCCATTGGCGGTACACACCGCCGCGCTCAAAATACACACACACCTCCAAAACACCGCCACATTGGACACTGCCAAATACACACACCTGATACACATACACACACCACTCCCACACACCCAACACAATATATAACACACACCCACATCACCCACAAACCCCTACGACCACAAATTAGAGACGAAGGCCAGAGAGAGACAGCACAGAATAGATAACACAATCACACAGAGGCACACTACACCATCACCCACACAACATCCACGCACAAAACACCACATACCACTACACTCACCACACTCATCAACACATACACCACCCCACACATCACACACAACACCCCATGTCACGCCAAGGACACCCCCGCTTCTCCGAGGAGGAGCTCAGGGTCATGGTCGAGGAAATCATCAGGGTAGAGCCACAGCTATTTGGCTCACAGGTACAGTACACATCCATAGCCAGGAAGATGGAGCTATGGCAAAGAATAGTCGACAGGGTCAACGCTGTGGGACAGCACCCAAGAAATAGGGAGGACATCAGGAAGAGGTGGAACGACCTACGGGGGAAGGTGCGCTCCACGGTATCCAGGCACCACATCGCAGTACAGCGGACTGGCGGCGGACCCCCACCTACTCCCCCACAACTAAAAACATGGGAGGAGCAAGTCTTGTCCCTCCTGCATCCTGAGGGCCTCGCAGGAGTCGTTGGAGGAACGGACACTGGTAAGTATAATCTTCACTATCATATCCCCCACCCTACCTGCATGCTATCACACACCCCCACCCTCACACCCTCCCCTATCACCCTAACTCCTCACTAATCTACCCATAACACCAACCACCCATCCCAACCCCAAGACCTGCATGACACAACTAAGTATGGACACCCATCACTAAAGCATGCCCACTGCACAGACCCACAACACCCCCCAAACATCACCACACAAGCCCCCACACAGGAATGCCTGCACTGGGGTTCACGCACACCCAACCATTGCACACCATGAAACACACACACATGCAATAATCATGTACTTATACCCCCGCAGGAACCCGAAGGACCGTCACCACACCAGAGGGTCCAGACAACACCACTCCACCCCCAGAAGAGGCCCACAGTGACGACAGCAGCTCTGCCCTACTGGATCTTGATGACCAGCCCGGACCATCGTCGGCCTCAGGACAGTCGGTTCCCCTTGCCCAGCCACAGCCCAACACCGAGCTCACACCCTCTGGTAACACCAGCACAGCACCCACCCAGCGGGCCCATACCTCCCTACCCAGGACAGGTCAATCAGCGGTGTGTCCACCACTACAGGGCACCCAGGCTAACCCAACACCCCAACAAAAACAGGGACCTGGGGGCAGTGGTAGTGGGCACACGGTCCAGGGGACGGAGGCACAGGAACACAGGGGAACTGGGACGGCTGCGGTGTAACAGGGGGTGGACAGGCCAAGGGAACCTACTCTCAACGAGGCCCTATCCTCCATCATGGGAGCATACCACCACTCCCAGGAGACGATGGCAACGGTCCTGGACAAGTTGCAGGAGACCCTGCGTCTGCAGGAGGAGCAGTATTTGGAGTTCAGGGAGGAGCTCAGAACCATCGGCTCCGCCATGGGCACCATCGTAGGGGTGCTGACGGACATTCAAAAGACCTTGAGGGACACCGTGGCACTCCAAGGGGCCCCTGACACTAGCCAGGACGATGAAATGCCCACCACCTCCGACGGCGCTAGTGGACAGGACGCCCCGCCACAGGACCAACACACCAGCACCCCACCCCCTGCAGACGGACAACCACCACGAAAGCGGGCCCTAAGATCCAGGAACAGGACAGAGCAAGATGGCAATACCCAAGCCAGGAAAGAAGACCACCCTGATTGTCCCCCCAATGTCCCACTTTGTTACCCTGTCCAGCTTGGAACTGCCCCAGCTCCACTTCCAATGGCCAGATGTGCAATGTACCTGTGAAACTAATAGACTGGACTCTGCCATGGACATTCTTCCACCATGACCTCTCCCCATTTCACAAACCCCCTACATATTTATGCACTTCAAAAAACACCCTTGAAACCTCAATAATATGGGAGTCAGTCAATGATTGTGAACTTTGTATTGTCAATTACAGTGTTAAAAAAGGTTACCCATTGGAAGGTCAACATACCAATGTCACACATCACAAGCCTTTCAAGGGTGAAAGCTGTTGACACGTAGGTTACCACATTACTGAAACTGAAATGGAAGGGGACAACTCAGTTACCAAATAGGGAGTGAAATGTAGGCACAGGATAGAGGTAGACGTGTGAAATGTAATATGATGTGAAACATGAAATTGTACTCACCTGTGTCTCATTGAAAATATTGCTGTACGACTGACTCCCTGTTGTCGTTTTCATCTTCATCAGCTTCATCCTCATCACTGTCCACAGGCTCCACAGGCTCAACCGCTGCAACAACACCGTCATCTGGATCATCCTCCTGCAGAAAAGGCACCTGGCATCGCAATGCCAAGTTATGGAGCATGGAGCAGGCGATGATGATGTCGCACACCTTCTTCGGTGAGTAGAATAGGGACCCACCTGTCATATGGAGGCACCTGAACCTGGCCTTCAGGAGGCCGAAGGTCCGCTCGATCAACCTCCTAGTCCGCCCATGGGCCTCATTGTACCGTTCCTCTGCCCTGGTCCTGGGATTCCTCACTGGGGTCAGTAGCCAGGACAGGTTGGGGTAACCAGAGTCCCCCAATAGCCATACACGGTGCCTCTGGAGTTCACCCATCATATCAGGGATGCTGCTATTCCGCAGGATGTAGGCGTCATGCACTGAGCCAGGGAACATAGCATTTACCTGCAAGATGTACTGGTCTGCCAAACAGACCATCTGGGCATTCATCGAATGATAACTCTTCCTGTTCCTGTACACCTGTTCATTCCTGCGGGGAGACCAGACATACATTGGTCCCATCAATGGCACCTATGACGTTGGGGATATGTCCAAGGGCATAGAAGTCACCTTTCACTGTAGGCAAATCCGCCACCTCAGGGAAAATGATGTATCTCCTTACGTGTTTCAGCAGGGCAGACAACACTCTGGACAACACGTTGGAAAACATAGGCTGGGACATCCCTGATGCCATGGCCACAGTTGTCTGAAATGACCCACTTGCAAGGAAATGGAGCACTGACAGCACCTGCACGTCAGGGGGGATTCCAGTCTGATGGCGGATTGGTGACATCAGGTCTGGCTCCAACTGGGTACATAGTTCCTGGATTGTGGAACGGTCAAACCGGTAGGTCACGATGACATGTCGCTCTTCCATTGTCAACAGGTCCACCAGCGGTCGGTACACCGGCGGATTCCGCCATCTTCCAGTATGTCCCAACTGACGGTGCCTAAGAAGGACAACAGCGGAGAAACGGTCAGCATTCCTCCAGGTATGTACCCACAGTCACACACAAGACTACAACAGACAATTAACCCATCCGGGAAAGGTTTTGAGTGTAGGCCTCGGTATGTGTGACGCAGTAGTACATGAAGCCATGTGGGCCCCTGAAATGGCGGCTGCCTGACCTCTAAACTGGGTCATTGGAATTGTGGGGTAACTGCGCTGGCGTTGGACATTGTTGTGTGGCATGACGAACTCCACACTGGACATTGGTGTGTGGCATGACGAACTCCACACTGGGCGTTGGTGTGTGGCTTGACGTTCCATCATTGCCCAGCGGGGCTGTGGGAATCTGGACCCTCATGGGCTGTGACTCCAGCGGCGGCGGTGGTCTCCTGACCAGTGACGATACTTGAGCCCTCCTGGGCTATGACTCCGGCGGTGGTCTCTGGACCAGTTACGATACTTGAGCCCTCCTGGGCTGTGACTCCGGCGGTGGCGGTGGTCTCCTGACCAGTAACGATACTTGGGCCCTCCTGGGCTATGACTCTGGCGGTGTTCTCCTGACCAGTAACGACGGTGCTGGCGGTTGGGTCTGGACCGCTGGAAATGATGGCGCACTTCTCCTCCGTGACACTCACAACAGGTTGGGGAGACTTCCTCGGGACCTTCCCCACCTTCTTTTGAGTTATAGATGACTCACCAATCGCCTTGGATCCCATGTCACTGTTTGTCCCACCAGGAGTCTTGACACGGTCCCGTCGTCCACTCCCCAATTTCGGAGCCTTTACAGGGGGTGGGCTGACAGTGCCTTGGCTCCAGGTCCTACTGCCTGCCCTGGTGGACGGGGCACTCCAAAAACCTGGTACACGCACCACTGGTACTGGAGGCTTTTTGGCTGAGGCGCTACGACGGGACTGATGAATTGGAGGCGGGGTGGGGGGCAAAAAGGTCAATTTGACATAGGGACAGTTTCTGACGTACACTGGGATGGGTAGCTGGAGGGGGTCTGGGAGTGGAGGAAGAGGAGGTGGTTGTAGGAGGTGTCACTTTAGCTGTTTTGGGTGCGGGTGCAGGTACTGGAGGCTGTCGTGAGGTGGATGGATGTTGGGTGAGTGATTGCCGGCGTTTGTGTACTTTGGAAGGGGGCGTCACAGACACACTGGGGGAGGACACAGGGGACGTGTAAATGGCAGTGGAGATGGTGAGTGCAGGTGAGCGGCTTGTGGTGCTGGGTGTCCTGGTGCGAGTCCTAGTGCCTGTAGATGTGGTGCATGCAGGTGTGTGTGTAGACGAGACTGGGAGGGAGGAGGGAGAAGAGGAGGAGGGGGACACAGTGGAGACAGTGGATGTTGCTGTGTCTGTATGGGTCTGATGCTTGTGTGAGTGCCTGTGGTGTGTGTGGTGCCTATGTTTGCTTGAGCTACTTGTGTGTGTTGACTTGTGTGCATGCTGGTTTGTAGGTGTGCTTGGGATGGGCTGGGGTACAGGGGATTGGGTCTGGGTGGAGGAAATTGGAGGGGGAAGGCTGGACACAGGGACAATGGCTGCCATCAGTGCTGAGGCCAGAGATTGCAGGATTCGCTGAAGGACAGCCTGACCAGAATGAATGCCTTCCCGGAATGCATTACCGTGTTTCAACTCTCGTTCTACACCCTGGATGGCATTCACAATGGTAGACTGCCCAACAGTAAGTGACCTGAGGAGGTCAATGGCCTCCTCACTGAGGGCAGCTGGGGTGACTGGGGCAGGGCCTGAGGTGCCTGGGGCGAAGGTGATGACCACCCTCCTGGGTGAGCGGGCACGGGGCGAACGCTGAGGGGCTGCTGGGAGGGCGGTGCTGGTAGGGGAGGTGGCGGCTGTACCTGTAGAAGTGGGGCACACAGATGGTGCCGCCACCACAGGGGAGCTCCCATTGGCGGACGAGTCTGTGTCACTGTTTGGTGATCCTGTGGCCGACGTGAAGCTCCCCTCGCCCTCCGTCCCACTGGTGAATTCAGAATCTGTGTTGTGGCCCTCCATGGCCATGTGGGATGCAGCTCTCTCGTGCTCCGGTGCCACTGTACCTCCGCCTGTTGATGGTGATGTACAGAAGGACAGGGCGAGCAGAAAAAGGGTGGAGACAGAAGAAAGAGAGTTTTAGTGCATGGCATACCGCTACCGTTGGCGGACAAGACAAACGCAGCAGCCCCCTGCATTACGCCGTGCTCCTGCCCTCTGCACATGCAATTTCTGGGATATGGCCTACATGGCAATGGTAGAAATCTGCCCACATGGATGGCAAAGGGGCAACTATACATCAATTTGCCTTTTTTTTTTAGCTGGGGTAGAGTGCCACATGGCCTACATAACGGAGGTGCTTTGCCTACCTAACTCGCCCTGGCCTAGGGACACCCACAGCCCACCACCCCCACCCAGACAGCTCCACTGCACGCAAAGTCCATAGGATGAGGTTGTACTCACCCCCTTGTGTCTGCTGTGATGTCCTTAAGCACCCATCCAACTCCGGGTAGGCCACCGCCAGGATCCGGAACATCAGGGGGGTCATGGTGCGACGGGCACCCCTCTCACATTGGGAGGCCATCCCCAGCTGAGCCTCCGCCGTCTTCTTGCTGCAGCGGCGAATGTCCTCCCATCTCTTCCGGCAGTGGGTGCCCCGTCTCTGGTGGGCCCCCAGGGTCCGGACTTCCTTAGCGATGGCACGCCAAATGTCCCTCTTCTGGTGGGCGCTGACCTACATGACATGCACAAGGAAAGAGGAACAGTCATTACCTACAGCACCGTCGTTGTAATTGGCCCCCTCCCAACTCTATCCCTGTGGCCCATGCATGACTGTTCTATGTACTCTGCCCCCTTCCCTCATCCACCCAGCCCTCTCCACCCAGGCCTAGCCCATACAACGTGCTCCCTGTGTACTAACCTGTTGGTCTGGAGGACCGTAGAGTAGCGTATACTGGGGGAGGACCCCATCCACAAGTTTCTCCAACTCCTGTGCAGTGAAGGCAGGGGCCCTTTCCCCAGACGCAGCAGCCATCGTCGCTTCCAGACCGAGGTCACAGCAGCACTAGCAGTGTAGGTCCTCTCCTGTCGAAGGTCAGGTATCTAGTGATTGAAGAGATAGAAAATGGTGGTGACGTCCGGGGCAGTGACGTCCGCGGCGGTGCGCATCATCACCGCCAGCACACCTGTTCATTGGCTCCTGGGACCCATAGGGTCCAATGTTAACCAATGTAGCATTGAGCCGCGCTCTACGACTGCCTACCGCGACGGTGTCCAATGCCAGCGCAGTTACCCCACAATTCCAATGTCCCAGTTTAGAGGTCAGGCATCCGCCACTTCAGGGCCCCACATGGCTTCATGTACTACTGCGTCACACATACCGAGGCCTACACTCAAAACCTTTCCCGGATGGGTTAATTGTCTGTTGTAGTCTTGTGTGTGACTGTGGGTACATACCTGGAGGAATGCTGACAGTTTCTCCGCTGTTGTCCTTCTTAGGCACCGTCAATTGGGACATACTGGAAGATGGCGGAATCCGCCGGTGTACCGAACGCTGGTGGACCTGTTGACAATGGAAGAGCGACATGTCATCGTGACCTACCGGTTTGACTGTTCCACAATCCAGGAACTATGTACCCAGTTGGAGCCAGACCTGATGTCACCAATCCGCCATCAGACTGGAATCCCCCCTGACGTGCAGGTGCTGCCATTGCTCCATTTCCTTGCAAGTGCGTCATTTCAGACAACTGTGACCATGGCATCAGGGATGTCCCAGCCTATGTTTTCCAACGTGTTGTCCAGAGTGTTGTCTGCCCTGCTGAAACACGTAAGGAGATACATCATTTTCCCTGAGGTGGCGGATTTGCCTACAGTGAAAGGTGACTTCTATGCCCTTGGACATATCCCCAACGTCATAGGTGCCATTGATGGGACCCATGTAGCTCTGGTCCCCCCCCGCAGGAATGAACAGGTGTACAGAAACAGGAAGAGTTATCATTCGATGAATGTCCAGATGGTCTGTTTGGCAGACCAGTACATCTCGCAGGTAAATGCTATGTTCCCTGGCTCAGTGCATGACGCCTACATCCTGCGGAATAGCAGCATCCCTGATATGATGGGTGAACTCCAGAGGCACCGTGTATGGCTATTGGGGGACTCTGGTTACCCCAACCTGTCCTGGCTACTGACCCCAGTGAGGAATCCCAGGACCAGGGCAGAGGAACGGTACAATGAGGCCCATGGGCGGACTAGGAGGGTGATCGAGCGGACCTTCGGCCTCCTGAAGGCCACGTTCAGGTGCCTCCATATGACAGGTGGGTCCCTAATATACTCACCGAAGAAGGTGTGTGACATTATCATCGCCTGCTCCATGCTCCATAACTTGGCATTGCGACGCCAGGTGCCTTTTCTGCAGGAGGATGATCCAGATGACCGTGTTGTTGCAGCGGTTGAGCCTGTGGAGCCTGTGGACAGTGATGAGGATGAAGCTGATGAAGATGAAAACGACAACAGGGAGTCAGTCGTACAGCAATATTTTCAGTGAGACACAGGTGAGTACAATTTCATGTTTCACATCATATTACATTTCACACGTCTACCTCTATCCTGTGCCTACATTTCACTCCCTATTTGGTAACTGAGTTGTCCCCTTCCATTTCAGTTTCAGTAATGTGGTAACCTACGTGTCAACAGCTTGCACCCTTGAAAGGCTTGTGATGTATGACATTGGTATGTTGACCTTCCAATGGGTAACCTTTTTCTAACACTGTAATTGACAATACAAAGTTCACAATCATTGACTGACTCCAATATTATTGAGGTTTCAAGGGTGTTTATTGAAGTGCATAAATATGTAGGGGGTTTGTGAAATGGGTAGAGGTCATGATGGAAGAATGTCCATGGCAGAGTCCAGTCTATTAGTCTCACAGGTACATTGCACATCTGGCCATTGGAAGTGGAGCTGGGGCAGTTCCAAGCTGGACAGGATAACAAAGTGGGACAGTGGGGGGACAATCAGGGTGGTCTTATTTCCTGGCGGGGGTCTTGCCGTCTTGCTCTGTCCTGTTCCTGGATCTCAGGGCCCGCTTTCGTGGTGGTTGTCCATCTGCAAAGGATGGGGTGCTGGTGTGTTGGTCCTGTGGCGGGGCGTCCTGTCCACTAGCGGCGGCGGAGGTGGTGGGCATTTCATCGTCCTGGCTAGTGTCAGGGGCCCCTTGGAGTGCCACGGTGTCCCTCAAGGTCTTTTGAATGTCCGTCAGCACCCCTACGATGGTGCCCAGGGCAGAGCCGATGGTCCTGAGCTCCTCCCTGAACCCCAAATACTGCTCCTCCTGCAGACGCAGAGTCTCCTGCAACTTGTCCAGGACCGTTGCCATCGTCTTCTGCGAGTGGTGGTATGCTCCCATGATGGAGGATAGGGCCTCGTTGAGAGTAGGTTCCCTTGGACTGTCCGCCCCCAGTCGCACAGCAGCCCTCTCAGTTCCCCTGTGTTCCTGTGCCTCCGTCCCCTGGACCGTGTGCCCACTACCACTGCCCCCAGGTCCCTGTTGTTGTTGGGGTGTTGGGTTAGCCTGGGTGCCCTGTAGTGGTGGACACACCGCTGATTGACCTGTCCTGGGTAGGGAGGTATGGGCCCGCTGGGTGGGTGCTGTGCTGGTGTTACCAGAGGGTGTGAGCTCGGAGTTGGGCTGTGGCTGGGCAAGGGGAACCTACTGTCCTGAGGCGGACGATGGTCCGGGCTGGTCATCAAGATCCAGTAGGGCAGAGCTGCTGTCGTCACTGTGGGCCTCTTCTGGGGGTGGAGTCGTGTTGTCTGGACCCTCTGGTGTGGTGACGGTCCTTCGGGTTCCTGCGGGGGTATAAGTACATGATTATTGCATGTGTGTGTTTCATGGTGTGCAATGGTTGGGTGTGCGTGAACCCCAGTGCAGGCATTCCTGTGTGGGGGCTTGTGTGGTGATGTTTGGAGGGTGTTGTGGGTCTGTGCAGTGGGCATGCTTTAGTGATGGGTGTCCATGCTTAGTTGTGTCATGCAGGTCTTGGGGTTGGGATGGGTGGTTGGTGTTATGGGTAGATTAGTGAGGAGTTAGGGTGATAGGGGAGGGGGTGAGGGTGGGGGTGTGTGATAGCATGCAGGTAGGGTGGGGGATATGATAGTGAAGATTATACTTACCAGTGTCCGTTCCTCCAACGACTCCTGCGAGGCCCTCAGGAAGCAGGATGGACAAGACTTGCACCTCCCATGTTGTTAGTTGTGGGGGAGGAGGTGGGGGTCCGCCGCCAGTCCGCTGTACCGCGATGTGGTGCCTGGATACCGTGGAGCGCCCTTTCCCCGGTAGGTCGTTCCACCTCTTCCTGATGCCCTCCCTATTTCTTGGGTGCTGTCCCACAGCGTTGACCCTGTCGACTATTCTTTGCCATAGCTCCATCTTCCTGGCTATGGGTGTGTACTGTACCTGTGAGCCAAATAGCTGTGGCTCTACCCTGATGATTTCCTCGACCATGACCCTGAGCTCCTCCTCGGAGAAGCGGGGGTGTCTTTGGCATGACATGGGGTGTTGTGTGTGATGTGTGGGGTGGTGTATGTGTTGATGAGTGTGGTGAGTGTAGTGGTATGTGGTGTTTTGTGCGTGGATGTTGTGTGGGTGATGGTGTAGTGTGCCTCTGTGTGATGGTGTTATCTATTCTGTGCTGTCTCTCTCTGGCATTTGTCTCTAATTTGTGGTCGTAGGGGTTTGTGGGTGATGTGGGTGTGTGTTTTATATTGTGTTGGGTGTGTGGGAGTGATGTGTGTATGTGTATCAGGTGTGTGTATTTGGCAGTGTCCAATGTGGCGGTGTTTTGGAGGTGTGTGTGTATTTTGAGCGCGGCGGTGTGTACCGCCAATGGAACACCGCGGTTGAAAGACCGCCGCGTGGATTCGTGGGTCGTAATAGCATGGGCGTGTTTCTGTTGGCGTGGAGGTGGAGGATTTGTTTCCGCATATTTATCGCTGACCTTTGGTGTGGCGGACTTGTGTGGGTGTCTGAATTTCGGCGGAATCCGTGATGTGTGTCATAATAGCTGTAGTGGTCTACCGCGGCCGCGGCGGTGTATTGGCGGTCTTCTGCACGGCGGTAAGCGGCTTTTACCGCCAATGTTGTAATGACCCCCTTAATCTCTTTAGACGTTTTGGTCAGCCTATGGTTTCATGTTTGTTTATCACTAAGTTTTGCACACCATTTACGTTACATTAGCTTTGTAGTTGTAATAAAGCTTTGAAACTCTATTCAGTTTGGAGTTTATTCTATGTTTAAATTGGTCATGGTGTTGAAATGTTATGTTTTCTATGTTACTGACATGTAATAAATGAATACAATTACTACAGTCCTCACTGAGGGCCAAGATCCAGTTGACTTCCAGTGGTGGGTTAAGGTATGGTGTCTCACCAGAGTTTTTGCTATTTCTGAACCCGAGGCGGGAAGAACACCTCCATAGGTGCTGCAGCAGGAGTTTCCCTGGGAGGCAGGAAGGCTGCTTTTGCCTTTTTTTCTAAATTTTCTTGTTGGGGAGATACACCTCTAACCCCACTGTAGTGGTCAGACTCGCTCGCTATGCACTCCGATGGGGACTGGTCTGACAAAATTTGCCAGGGCTGCTTTGGGATCCCTCTCTGGCCCTGGTGCTCAGTGCACTGTACTCATTGACTTATCATTAAGGGATCTCCCCACTGAACCCAATGCCCCCAAGCTTAAGAATGATTCTCTCTGTGACTTCCAAATTACATCAGCAAAGACATCACAATTGCAACATCAGCATTTATTCTGGGACAGAAGAAAGAAAGGAATTGCCCGTAGCACTGTACCACCACACCCTACGGCACTTACGCGCAGTCTGAGTTTACAAACTGAAGAGCAGGTGGTGCACACAGCATGAGTCAGTGGATGACAGCACACTCCCAGTAAGATGTGGAAATACCTGGTGAGTGATTTATTAGAGAACATGATTATACAAAAACAGCTAAATCCAAAGCTTGTCACTCTGTGTCCCAAAAGCTAGATATATCCAGTTATTTATCATGGGAGCAACCATCCATATTCCCTCCAAATAGTTTACACTGTAAACACACTGATTTACATTCAAAATGATGCTGTTAAAGATTATGGGGCATATTTATACTCTGTTTGCACCAAATTAGCGTCATTTTCTTTTACTCTAATCCGGAGCAAAACTAACTCCATATTTATACTTTAGTGCTAGACCCGTCTAGTACCAAATTTATGGAGTTAAAGTCATTGTTTGAAAGTGGAAACCTGCCTTGCCTTAATGAGATGCAAGGTAGGCATTCCCATGCAAAAAATGACTCTATGGCCTTAATGCCATATTTATAATCTCGTGCAAAAATTGTGCACAGGAGGTAGGAGGGGTCAAAAATGGGGCAAAGCTTGCTTTGCCCCATTTTTGTACTGCCTGGTTCAGGGCAGGCGTTAGGGGACCTGTGGGCCTATTTCCATGGTGGAACACCATGGAATAAACCCACAGGTGCCCTCCCCAGGACGCAAGGACACCCCACCCACACCTGAGGGACAGCAGAAGATGAGGGACCCCATCCCAGGTAAGTACAGGTACGATTGCATTTTATTTTTTAAACTACCAATGGGGCCCCCCGAAATGTGCCCCCCTACATGGCACTGGGTGCATTAGCCATGCCCAGGGGACCCTGGTCTCCTGTGCTGGCCATCAGGATGGTGGGCATGACTCCTGTCTTTTCTAAGACAGGAGTCATGTGGTATGGATGGTTTTGCGTCAGAAAATGACTCTAGGCAGGTTAGAGTCATTTTTTTACTCTAACCTGCCTAATGTCATTATTTGGTGCAAACCCCCTTCTTCCATACAGTCAGCCCAAACTGACTAAAGTCATTTTTTTGCCCCTAGCCTACCCTTTGCACCGGCTTGCACCATTCCATAAATATGGTGCCTGGCTGGTGCACAAAAATGGTGCAAGACGGTGCTAAACTTTTGGTGCAAAACTTAGTTGGTGCAGTTTTTCACCAAAAAGTATAAATCACGGCCTATGTATCAATTACCCACGTGCATATAAGACAAAATGTTAAACATTATGTGAGCATAACAATGCGTGGATACATTAACAGCAATCTCCTAGTACGTTTAATTAATTCGGGTATAGAATAATTAAATATTGACGAGAAAGCACCCAAACAAAAACAGACAAGAACAATGGAGAATATGAAAAAACACAAATGTTAATCTTCGGAAAAAATGTCTAAAATTAAAACCGTTAATGTTTTAACATTATTTATGGATGCCCAGTCTTTTTTATTATTTTTCCAATTAATTTATATCATTTTTCACGCAGGGTGATCAGGCTTGAACACCGATATTTTACAGGGGAAAAATGATAGGGCCCACACCCGTCTCTTGGCCTACTCATATCCTTCTTATAAGATGGGACAAAGGCACACAGCGTGCATTCGCCTCTTACAAGGGTGTCGAAATACCAACGTGTTCCCTTATATAACACCCGAATCATGGAGTATCCCAACAAGATCGTAACAGCTGTTCTATGGCACCCACCGTGCTCAGTTTACAGACATCTCAGGGATACAAGAACTTACAGAGATGTCTGCCGCAGGCACGCTAGCCCACTCAGCTACCTCAAAATCTAATCACTCAGCATGGCTAGAAGGTGTCACTATTGTGGCTCAAGTCTGACAGGTTCTCATGACAACTGATTTTATTTATCACAACTGAGCAGTATCAACGTCATCAGGAAATTACACAACTCCATTATTAAGACTTTGCTTACAAAGCGCTTCGTAATGCATGCTAGATGTACAGTACGTAGGCCAGCCACACCATGTGACACTCCCACTGGTCTTGGGCATTACCATCTCAATATCTCAGTTTGTAGGTTGAGTACCATGAGTGGTAATGATACTATGTGTTATTTAACTCACTTAGGAAAGGCAGAACTGAGGTTTGAAGCGCTAGATAAAAGTATATATTGGTAATAGCAATATTATATGTCGAGCACAATCATGCAGTGTACTGTAGCTGAGCTATTCATCTGGATCCCAATGCAGTTCAGCTGTTAGTCCAGGGCCCATGCTGGAAAAACTCAGAAAAGCGCTTTTCCAGTTATTAGAATGATCAAAGGAGGAGGAAACAGTAGGCCATTTCTCGTTTTCTTTTGAAGACTTTAGAAACTTTTGTGTAATTACTTAGGTGCAATATTTCAAGAGGCCGCAGGGACCGGGTTGGGGGTTTAAGGGAGCAGGGTTGTTTGAGGCGCCAGTATACTCGAGAGCATAGGGAGTGGGGAGAGCTTGACTCATGGCAAGTAATCAGGGAGTGGAGGGATGAAAAGGAAGTGTGGTGCAATGGTGCTAATTTGTATTGACATTGCACAATGCCCCCGTGAGAAAGTAAGATGTCCTACTGAGAATTAATTTAAACTCCACAAAAAGACATATGTCTCCAATGGAGTTCATGGTCTATTACAGGATCCACTGCAATATTGTGCTGTAAAAGTACACAAAAGGACATATGTCTCCAATGGAGGTCATGGTCTATTACAGGATCCACTGCAATATTGTGCTGTAAAAGTACACAAAAGGACATATGTCTCCAATGGAGGTCATGTTCTATTACAGTATCCACTGCAATATCGTCCAGTGAAGGTACCGTGGGACACCTGGGAAAGAGGGGTCTTTGTAGGCACGACCTTAACATCAGGGACTGTCAAGAGCTTCGAATCTGGCCAAAGTAAATAGTGCAATCTGAGCCTGACTTTGAAGGCAAATGAACTGAGTAACAGGGATATTTAGAGGCATGTTTATACAGAAGTGGTGCAGCGCCAAAAATTGGCAGTGCCGCACTGCGTCACTTCTGAAACGCAGGGATGCGCCGTATTTACACACACAGAGAACATCTCTATGTTTTCCCTGGCGCTGGTGCTAAATTTAGCTGCCAGCACCAATGCAGGCATCCTTGCACCATAGTGCAAGGATGTCCGCGTTGAAGGGAATGACTGTTTATGTGCAGGAAGGTGCCCCTTCCTGCACATAAACAATCTATAATGGTGGCTTGTTACTTTTATGACAGAAGTATCAAAAACGATTGGTTATTTGCAGGAAGGAACACCTTCTTGCACATAAACAGTCATCCATGGCCTTTTGCTCTATGTGTGCTGCAGAATGCAGCACACATAGAGAAAGCAAAAACGAGGAGAAATAAAAGTATTTCTCCTCGTTGTGCCATGCTAACGCCACGCTGGGTTGGCATTATTTTTTGGGGCTGCCACACATTTACGAATTCTTGTAAATCTAGGGCAGCATCAAAAGCAATCCAAAAGTCACAAAAAGTGACTCTCCGGTGTCACGAGGGGCATGTATGTGATCATGCGGCTGCAGCTTTTTTTTTGCATAATTATGTATTTCTCGCAATTGACACATAATACATCGTTTGCCACTTAATCTGGAGATTTCACCAAAAACAGAAATTGCCTGTAGCTCAAATGACCCAAAAGTTTGTAAACAAAAGTGCCACGTGGTGCTGTGCAGTGGTAAACCCTTTGCAAAGGTTAACTGGTCATCATTAAACTTGCTGATTTTTGCAGTCAGCTATAAAACATGCACTACTGAGGTGAAACATTTACTAGATATTATTAATGTATTTTAAAATAACAAAAAAGTGGCATAATACTGTCACAAAAAGTACTGCATTCTGAATCTGCCTTTTTGTGCCACGTCATTTAGTTAATGCTGCTGCATAATGTGGTCCTCCTTTGCCACATAATTGCAGTGTCCCTGCAAGTAACCCCTAAACGACATATGCTCTCTGGTAGCACCAGAAATAGCCCAAATAATCATAAACGCCAATCCAGAACCTTTACAGTTTACTGTACTATTTGCAAACCTTTTGGAAGTTCAAAAAGTGACAGTGAGAAAGGGTCAATCTGGCACTTTTCATTTGTGAGCACACACATTTAAATAATTCTATTCCCTAAAATGTGGTGATATGCTTAAGGAGAAATTGTAATGCTTTCCCAATGAGTTACTATATTTAGAAGCACATTTTTACACAGCATAATTGTTTTATTTTGCTTACCTTGTTAGCAAATATTCTTTGAACACTTTTTAATATTTTGAACACAGACACATGGAGAGAGCAGTTAGTTTTAGACAGGAGTTTCATCTAACTGTCTTTTTACTGTATACCAGTTCGTCACTGGGTGAATGATGCTTGCTTTCTACAGCCCCTACTCCTCTAGCACTGCCAATAGATATTTTCTTATAAATCAAGGTAAACTGTCTTTTCAGAAAACTGATATTCTGAAAAGATGGGCCCAAAAGCTCTTAGTTACTAAATCATTCAGCTTGAAAGCTGTGTTATCTCTTACTTTAAATGTGAAATCCAACAGTATCAGGTTGAGCCACGGGCCCACCAGAGGACCCTTGTGTGGCCCTGCATGTGAGAGTTTGCAAGGTCTTTGTGGAGCGTGTTTTATGCCTAAATGAGCTGCAGAGCTTTGCTTTTTTCTCTTGACCCAAGAGGAAGCATGACTGTCCTTCTCTCAGGTTATACGCAGTTGTTGGGAGGGATCACATTGCAGATTGGACGACTTCTGTGCCGGGTAACACATCTGGATCATCTACTGTTTTCTGTTGTAAATGTGGGCTTTGGCGTGTGTCAGGAGTGTGTTGTGCTGCTACTATGCTATTTCACAAGACTTTGGTTGCTTCATTGCTTCTTTGTCCATGTTAAGAAATAGTCACCCGAGGCACTTTCAAGTAGGTCCGGTGACGGGGCAGGAAATGCAGTGTTAGAAATTGTGTCCCCAATCCGTTTCCGTTGGGATCAGAGACTTTTGCGTTTCACTTCCCTCTGAGTCTTTTGTTTTTATCTTGAGGGGCTTCTGACATGGAATCTATTCCTGTAGACCAAGGTGGAGAAGGCTCCTGCACCTAGAAGATGAAGGAGGGGGTTTGCGCTCCAGAGTTATTTACACAAGAGAACCCCTTCCTGCCCCCTTCCCCCCCCCCCCCCAACATACGCACTAATTCCAGCAGTAGTGTAGCTATCAGTGCTTAATTTGTGCCGGTGGTTTCCGGTTCGGGGCACCAGTACTTATTTTTGAAGGCTGGCCCTTATTCTTCTGCCTCAAACATTTCCTGCGAGGAAAAGACACATATGGGAAAGACGGAGGATGAGAAAAACGAAAAAGCGTCCTAAAGGGAGGAAACAGAAAGTTGCAAGAGTGAGCTGAAGGGGGAGGGAGTGGCAGCAAATGAATTAAAGAGGCCCGAGATGGCCTCAGGATTACGCTGCCTAAGTATTCCGTGCTCGCACATGTATTTGCAGCAGCTGTTAATTTCAGAGAATGGCTTTGGGCACCGCCACGTTTTTATTGACAAATTAAGCACTGTGTAAGCTGCTTCTGATGTTAAGTACGCCATGGGAAACTCAGAGGCAGTGACATGCCAGCGAGAGTGCATATGGGCTTATTCGACTGTGCCACATGCACAGACGGCAATACCTGGGAAGTGGCGGGGGGAGCCTCTGTCCACACCACTCTTATGGGTCCTGCTGGCATAAAGGAATGAGGGGAAATAATGCTGCATGTGCCTCTTTGAAACATTATCCTTGGAATCAGCGCTGATATGCACGCCTCATTTATTCATCGGTTTCTAACACAGAAATTAATTTAGAAGTAATCTGACTTTTCATCTTCAGCGGTGAGTCAACGCATACCACAGAAACATTACAACCTCAGCAGAAAAGCGCCCTGCTCCTCCCGATAAATGGATGCGCACCTGGTCATGAATAATCAATTATGAAACATTCTCCCGCACTCCTTGTACCTTCCAGTGTTCAGGTTCAGACCTGTTGCCGATCTTTCCAGAAGAGCAGGGAAGGAATCTCAAAGGCCAAATTCACAATGACGCCCTTTTATTTATTTATTTTTTTCGCGCTCGACACAAAAGTGATGAACGGACATTGCACAGGTCAAGGGAAGCAGAGTTTGCCCTGTTTGGTTGAGGCATTTTCCCGAAGACAGTAAAGCAATACTTCTATGGGAATGTTCTGACGGCCGGAACAGCATCCCTTCCAATAAAACTTTTAAATAACAAGCATTGGCAAAACCAAAAGGCCTCACCTAGCAAACACTAAAGGATTTGCCAATGTGTTTTGGCCATGTTGTACACCAGCGTAGCTTCTGTTCAGCATGGCTATAAGTTAGAGGCATTGAAGAGAGGGGCATGGAGTGGAGTGGTGTACAGTGATGTGGAGCAGCGTAGAGTACTGGCACAGAGTGTTGTGGAGTAGAGTGGAGTAGCGTTAAGTAGAGTAGAGTGGAGTGGTGTCAAGTGGAGTGTTGTAGAGTGACATAGAGTGCACAGGAGTAGAGTGGAGGGACCTAGAGTTGAGTAGTGTGTCATAGAGTATTGTGGCATGGAGTAGAAAAGAGTGTCATAGAGTGGAGCATAGTAGAGTGGAGTAGAGGCACATGGAGTACAGCGGCACAGAGTGGAGTAGAGTGTCATAGAGTGGAGTGGCATAGAGAGGAGTGCATAGAGTGTTGTAGAGGGGAGCTTCATTGAGTGAAGTAGAGTGGTGTGGCATGTAGGGGAGTGTGGTAGAGTTGAGTGTTGTAGAATAGAGTGCCATAAAGTGGTCTGTCGCAACGTGGAGGTCATAAAGTGTCATGGAGTGGTGAAGAGTGGAATACAGTGACACAGAGTGGAATAAAGTGGTTACATTGGAGTGACACAGAGTGGAGCAGAGTGTTATAGAGTGTCATAGAGTGAAGTTGCGTGATATAGAGTGAAATGTCATAGAATAAAGTGTTATAAACTTGAGTGGAGTGTTGAAGAGTGTTGTAGAGTGTCTAGATTGGAGAGTCATAGAGTGGAGTGGCATAGTGTAGAATAGCATAGAGTTGAGTAGAGTGGAGTGGAGTGGAATGGTGCAGAGTGACATAAAGTGGAGTAGAGTGTCATGGAGTGGGATGGCTTAGGGTGGCAAATTGCAGAGTGGAGTAAAGTGTCATAGAGTCAAATAAAATGATGTAGAGGGGAGTAGAGTTAAGTGCTATAGATTGGAGTGGAATGTCCTAGAGTGGAACAGAGTGGAGTGGCGTAGGATAGCGTAAAGTAAAGTATCATATAGTAGAATGGAGTGGCATATCATGGAGTGGCATAGCATGGAGTAAAGTGGAGTAGAGGGGAATGGTGTAGAGTGGCATAGTGTGTTGTAGAGTGGAACAGAGTACCATAGAATAGAGTGTTGTAGAGTAGAGTGACAAGTATTGTGGAGTGTCATAAAGTGGATGGTCATAGGACGGAGTGTCATAGAGCAGAGTAGATTGCTTGGAGTAGAGTGACACACAGTAGTGCAGTTTAGTAGAGTGGAGTGTTGTAAAGTTTCATAGAGTGTCCTAGAGTGGGGAAGAGTGAAATGGAATAGAGTGTTGTAGAGTGGATGATCATGGAGTGTCATACAGTGGAATAGCTCATGCTGAAGTAGCGAAAAGTGAGTGCTAGAGTAGAGTAGAGTGCCACAGAGTTGAGTAGAGTGACATAGAACGCACAGAGAGAATTAGAATAGCATAGAGTGGCGTACAGTGGTGTAGCATGGAGGAGAGTGGAATGACAAATGGAGGAGAGAGGCATGGAATAGATTAGAGTAGAGAAGTGTGTCGTGGACTGGTGTGGAGTGGTGGAGTGTGGCCTGGAGTGGTATAGAGGGGTGTGGCATAGTATACAGGGGAGTAGAGTGCCATAGAGTGTCATGGAGCAGAGAGTGTGTTAGTGCACTGCCATTACAGACAACACATTTTCCATTGAAATGACAATTACATTTGTACAAACGTACAGTTTTTCTTAAAAAACTATTCAGAACGCAAACAATAATGTGTGGAAATTGCATTACCTAGTGTATTGATTTTTTTTTTTATTGTATTAAAATAATTCTTTCCCCACACAATTCAGATTTGCAAAAACATGTTCTTAATTTGGGTTTTCATAATGCTGATATGTTCAGAAATATTTGCACAGTTCATTTACAGACATTTAAATGTTGTTGTGTGCTAGAAAAAAATAGATTCATATAGCCTTACTTCAGCACCCCCCCGTCTGCAGCATGATTATCACATGAACCCTTTCACTTTGGAATCAGAGACACAAAAGTAAACACTATGCTGCCTCAGAAGAAAGAACCTGACATTTGACCTCGGTCTTTGAAAGAATAGCAAATGTGAAAAGATAAGAACAAAAGGCCTGTTTACACAAAGTGAGCACTCATTGAAGAATACAGTTAGGCTATGCTCCAAGGGAGTGACGAAGACAGACTAGAGAGTCTAAAACAAATACAGCCAGAAAATAGAGAGCAAGGAACTGTGAGTTACAAAACACAAAGCCAATGATAAGTAATGGGCAGAATATATTACCTCAGAAGCTTTCAGAATGTACCCAAAAAGCCTTTGCAAACCAGACAGCACTGCTGTCTGGTTTGCTTTGACCTAAAAAAGGACTGAAACGTTTGCTGCTAGGACGCTCCATCAAATCTTTAGGGTGCAAGTGACATAGGGCCTTATTTAGAGTTTGGTGGATGGCATACTCCTTCAAAACTTGTTGGATATTCAGTGCACCAAATTAGAAGTGATATGGGCTATAATCCCCTTGTAATTCACAGACAGGATATTTGCCATATTGGTGATGTAACATCCCATCTTCCTCATTAGTGTAAGGTACCAATTTATCCTTCCCACATCCTGCTCTGACTTAATTGTGCTGATGTCACTGGTTGGGTCTAGTCCCCACTATATGTATCTGCAAATAAAGGAAAATAAATTTTAATGCATTTCTTCCATCACATGTTCGGAGGCAGGCCAGCATTCTTTTCCATCCTAATAACATGCTGGATAGATGTTGGTCGATCTATCCATCTTAGACCTGCTTCTAAAACGACAATGGCAAAGACTGAAACAATACAGCGAGGTACTACCTATGAATATTTGCATACTCACTCCCTCTGCTTGTGCCTCTGGTGCTGGGTTAAAAACCCTTCAACCCTTCATTATGACCTTCTATTGGGTCTTTTAGGAATGATTATGTGAAAACCTTATTTTCTGCGACACCTGAAAAGAAACGTTATTTTTCAGTTTCTTAACTCAGCATAACAGTGAAATCAGTTATGCAACCCATACCTGAGCATCGCTACACTGAAAAGCACGTGAAGGCAGAAAAATATAATGTGGTAGCTAATAAAGTATGAGGGCTGCCTACCTTTATCTTAAGAACTTTGGGTCTTATTTAGAACTTTCCGGACTCCATCACAAACTTGGCAGAGGTCCAGTCTGCTTTGCTACATCTCCATTGAAGCCTACGGCACTTGTAACATGGCCCATGCGGTATCCATCATGGTTTGAAAGAGTATCCTGTCCTCCAAACTCTAAACAGGCCCTTCCTTTTTACGTTGTACTACGCTAAATATATTCATTTTCTGAGGTTGCTGATTGAACATTTTAAGCACAAAAAATAGAGGTTTAGCAGTGTGCCATACATCCACAGTACAAAAAGCATCCTTCATCACTATGTTATGATTTATTTCACTTAAAAAAACATGCTGACTTGTATTGTACTGATACTGAAGGAAGAAATAGCATGCTTTTTAGAATTTCTTTGGTACTCAAAATTCCTGAAATTATGAACGTACACCACATGGTATAATTATGTCGATTTTGCAGCAAATGTTACCTCAGGAGTTCAGGAACAAAACAACAAATCAGAATGAGAGAAGTCATTGGCTATTTTTGTAGGGCAAAATGCATCAGTCCTAAATGGATGCACAAATGCATTTAAAAATAGAATATAGCATGAAATGCCAATTTGCATTATACATAATTACATATATTTCAGGTAATAGTTTGCAAAATATTGCCTAATTATGCAAAACAGATTATGCAAATTTCTCACACTGGTAAGATGTCTATGCTTATCTATTGGCTCAGTAACTACCTAACCGCTTAAAGATGTTGTTTAAAAATAACCTGTGTCTGTGGAATTGACAAGACATGTATCACTCAAATAAAATTGCGCAGTAGACTGGTTGTTCATTGCATTCAGTACCTTGTAATTTTCTCAGGGATGAACAACAATGTAAGAGGTTCGGAATCCTTCAGATATTTACATACAGGTTAAAAAGGTGTATGAGTAAAATAATCTGTAATTTATCTCTAGTTATCCTGATAATATTATAAGAGATCCATTCTGCGATTTTACCAGAGATTTTCAGCATCAAGAGGATATCTCTATGACATGACGTTTTTGCATATTTTCAATAATTAGAATGCAAATTCAATAAACAGAACGTATTACCATCAATTTTATCTCAAATTTTTCTCTATCCTTTCCTTCTAGGTCCTACCACTACATGCTGCTTTCCTTTATAATTTTTTTATTCCGGATTAATTTCCATAAATTCATAGAGAGGGAGTGGGGTTGAGGAAAAATAAAATTTTGGCTTTAAAAGTTTGCATACGATCTGTTCACAACAACCTCTTTGTACAAATGTTTGCATGGCCAATAATCAAGTGCGGAGTGTGTTGCACATATGCAAGATTCTTTGTGCATGCAAAAACAGGCTTTGTGATTCGGACCATGCTTTAAGTGGTTGTGCATGTGCATTTGGAACCTACTTGAATTCAGAAAATAAATACTATTGTGAATCTGTCCCAAAGAGGCCTATTTGTAGAACCCTACGTCATTGTCGGTTAAATGCTACCTGCAGAGATTTATAGGCTATGTAAGAAAATCCACAATGTGATTATCAACATGATTTATGGTGGGCTGCAAAGGAGAGAAGGCCTAAATTCCATATAAGGGCTAATGGGGGTTGGGATGACTCCTCCATCTTATGGAAGGTGTTGTGAAGGCAATTACACCGGTGGATCCTTCCCCCCACTCCACATTTAGGGGCATATTTATTCCCTGCGTGCGCCGGATTTGCGTCATTTTTTTAACGTAAATTCGGCGCAAACCTAACACTATATTTATACTTTGACGTCTGAATCCGCAAATGTCAAAATTGCTCAGTGTGCGTCATTTCCTGGATGCGTGAATACGCCTTGCGTTAATGACATGCAAGGTAGGCGTTCCTGTCCAAAAATGACTTAAACACCAGTGCACCGTATTTATCCAACCCAGCAAAAATGGCGCACGGCTGGGAGGCGGAGCCGGAAAATGGCATAAATCCCGATGTGCGACAAAAATTAACGCCTGGGTCAGGGCAGGCGTTAAGGGACCTGTGGGCTCTTTTCCATGGTGGAAGACCATGGAAGCAGTCCACAGGTGCCCTTCCCTGCACCCAAGGGCTCCCCCTGCCATCCTAGCCCACCCCTTGGGGACCCATCTATGGTGAGTGCAGGTAAGTGCAGGTAAGTATTTTTATTTATTTATTTTAAGTGGCATAGGGGTCCTAACTTGGGCCCCCTTACATGCCACTCTGCCCAATGGCCATGCCCAGGGGACAACAGTCCCCTGGGCATGGCCATTGGGCAGGGGGGCATGACTCCTGTTTTGCTAAGACAGGAGTCATTTCCATGGGGGTTGTGTGTCAAAAAATGACGCTCGTCAGGTTAGAGTCATTTCTTTTTACTCTAACCTCACCTACACCATTCTTTGACGCACACCCCCCCGTTCTTCCCTACGCCTCCGCTGCCCGGTTTGAGTCATTTATTTTGTAGCAAATCAGGCTGCAGTGCCGGCTAAAGTCATTCCATAAAGAAGGCGCCCAGCTGGCGTTTTGGAATGGCGTTTTGGAATGGCGTTAGCCAGCGGTGATCTTTTTGAAGCAAATCTGCCCAAGCGCTGATTTCCATAAAAAAGTATAAATATGGGCCTTAGTACGTCATACAGAAAGCAGAGGATGTCCCATTACCACCAAACTCTAAAGATGCAGTAAACATTCTTATACCTCACAAAATAAATTGCTTAATCAACCAATCCTATGTTTTCTTTTAGAGACAAATTACAAATGCTGTTTTATTGTAAGTGTGATAGTTATTGGTACATAAGTAGTGTATCTGTAGACAACTTATAATAAAGTCTGCCTGAGTTTTGCACATCCACATTAAACTAACAGTTTCTTCAACACCACTATGAGCCTGGTTCACGAACCATTAGTGGAATGAATATTAAAGTTCGAACGAGAAATTGTTTTGTCTCTTATTGAAATCACCTTACTCATGAATGAGAGAAAGCGAATTGGACGGATTTCCTTACTGTAACTTCCACTTACAGCCCCAGTTCTAAAAATAGGGTTAGAGGCACATGGGAAGGCTGAATGGTCCATGGCACATGTGTTGAACACCCACAAAGGTGAACTTTTTCGGTATTCTCCAGCATATGATAAAGAAAGAGGGAACTTGAATTTTATAGTTCCCAAAACACATCTATACGGGTATGGTGGAGCAAAAATATTTTTTCTAATTTAGAAAAATGTTTTCTAAGTAGAGAAAAATAGACAAACAGTGGACTGGTCGATTTTTCACTAGCAGAAAAACTGACGGTTTAGGGCTCGATTACGAATGAGTCGTTTAATTCTGACCTCTGCGTAAACCTATGCTTACTGACAAAGCAGAACTACAAGGTAGGAGGAATTTACTGTATCCGATAATTATCGGAGCATCCGATAAGCATCAGATGCACTAAATACCTCAAGTTTCATTACATTTCAGCAGGTCAAACCTGCCAACATTTAACAGGGGTCATTTCTATGGGATTTACTGCACCACGCAGAATTTGCTGCATTAAACACCATAATCCGTATGTTATCCCCACAAGCTTATAATATGAGCTATTTATGCACCCGATAAGTAACTTACCCCAAGATATCGTTATTTATTAGTTGCACTAAACGGCACCTGCACTTGTAATCAGGGCCTTAGTGCTAGGTGTAAACACTCAGGCCCTCATTACGAGCTAAAGCATTATTTATCGCACCTAGTAAATTAAGATACCACAGGGTACCTTATTTATCAGGTTTGATAAATACAATCTACCATGAGTCTATAGGGAATAAAAGGCGGATTTTGTTGTTTAATGCATCAAAACCCGTATAACACAGTAAATACCATACATTTTCCCCTATAAAATTTCCACAGGTCTGACCTGTGAAATTTAAAGATGGTTCAGTTATTTAACGCATCTGAAATTATTGAATGTATTAAATATCTTCACACTTGTAATTGCCACCCGTGCATAAACAGAAGTTTGGGTGATAAAATTATGAGGAACTCGAGTTCAGGTGTATTTATTGTGTGGATGAATAACACCAATTACGAGTTTGTGAGGAATACGATGTGGATTTTGGTGTGTAATGCAGCAAAATCCGTATAGTGCAGTAAATATCATACAAATCACCAATGTTACATTTTGGCAGATCCGACCTGCTAAAATGGTGTTTAATGCATCAAAATCCTCATGGTATGATAAACACCGTACAATTTCCCCTATTCAAATTCCGATGTTTTGATCTGCTGAAATTTAACAAATTTTGAGTTATTCAACGCATACGATAATTATCAGATGCGTTAAATAAAAGAAAACTTGTAATTTCATGGGTCGGAATTAACCGACCTACTCATAATCAGGCCCTAATATCGACAAAAACAAGTATGTCTAAGAAAATTGAAGGTTACCACATGTAAGCTGTAATGTTACTAATTTTGTGTATTTGTTACAGTGAGGGGAAGATTAAACCATATTTGTGCCAGGCCGCTTCTGGGATAGGAAGGCTTGGCAGCAATTCCTTAGAGTTTTATTTTGACTCAGTAGTGAGATGACTTTCCGCTAGGGCTAGGAGGAATGCCAAAATAAAAGTCAGAGTGACGACAAAATTCCGTTTTTGTGGCTTGTAAACCGTGAGAAGCCCTAGCCCCTCTATCTGATTGGTTAAAAATTTGAAACACATTCGAATTTGCTTCCCAGAATCTCACAAGCACGTGAGTCACTCTTTCATGCTTTACATTGCTTCTCACGAAACACGTAAAACTGCCAAATTACACAGACCAGGAAAAAGAGCCCCGTTAAAAGAATAATTTATGCGTCTGGTTTGTTCTGCAGCAGAAAATGTGACCTTTATGAGAAACCTAAATTAACGCAGCAAAAGTCCATACAAGAAAAGTTTGGTATTGCAAAAGCTTTTGTTTTAAAAAGTTACGAGATATTTAGTAATGAACAGAGAAGTGAATGTTGATATTCTTTTGTAAGTCATGCATGACGTCGTTTAGTTGGAAATATTGGTGTTTGAAGTGGTAAAATTATTCTTTGCAAACGTTTTGAATTTTTCCTGAAAATTTTGGAAGTGCCAAAACTCTTATGAAGCTTCCAAAGTCTAAATAAATATGTAAAAGTATTTTTTACAGAAACAAGTCTCAACAAAATTGAATTTCATTTAATCCAATTCTTGTGCAAGCAAACTTATGCATGATTTACAGTAATGTGCAACCTTCGCAAAGTGCAAAATTGTTTGCATCATTTACATTTTGCACATCGGGGGCATATTTACACTTTTCGGTGCAAAACTGCATTAATGCAGTTTTGCACCAAAAAGTTTAGCACCGGCTTGCACCATTTCTGAGCACCAGCCAGGCACCATATTTATGGAATGGTGCAAGCTAGTGCAAAAGGTAGGCTAACGTTAAAAGAAATGACGTTAGCCGGGTGGGGCTGGCAGTATGGGAGAAGGGGGTTTTGCACCAAAAAATGAAATTTAGGCAGGTTAGAGTAAAAAAAAAATGACTCTAACCAGACTAGCGTAATTTTCTGATGCAAACGATCTATACCACATGACTCCTGTCTTGTAAAAGACAGGAGTCATACCTACCACCCCAATGGCCAGCACAGGGACCAGGGTCTCCTGGGCATGGCCATTGCATCTACTGCCATGTTGGGGATCCCATTTCAGGGCCACCAATGGCACTTTAAAAAAATAAATAAATACTTACCTGTACTTACCTGGGATGGGGTCCCCATCCTCCGCTGCCCCTCTGGTGTGGGTGGGGGTGTCCCTGGGGCCTGGGGAGGGCACCTGTGGGCTTATTCCACGGTGTTCCACCATGGAAATAGGCCCACAGGTCCTCTAACACCTGCCCTGACCCAGGCGTTAAATAATGGTGCAAAGCAAGCTTTGCACCATTATTTGACCCCTCCTCCCCGTGCCTGATTTTAGCACAAGGGGATAAATATGGTGTTAAGGCCATAGAGTCATTTTTTGCACGGGAACGCCTACCTTGCATCTCATTAAGGCAAGGTAGGTTTCCACATCCCAAAAATGACTTTAACTCCATAACTTTGGCACTAGATGGGTCTAGCGCCAAAGTATAAATATGGAGTTAGTTTTGCATCGAATTTGCGTTAAAAAAATGACGCAAATTCAGCACAAAACAAGTATAAATATACCCCCAAGTTTGCTGTGGTTTGTTGCTCACTGTAATGAGTTTCACTGCTGTAGCCTGAATATGACATCATTCTCTGTAATACGCAAGATAGCACAGCTGCAGGGCTCTGTGTGCAAGTTGTAAGAGACAGGTTAAAATTTTGGTATGTGTGAGTAAGTCTTTTAATTCTTTAGAGGATTATAGCATCTGTACTATTGAGTAAGGTAATGAGAACAAGTGTTATGTAACTAAGCAGCAAGAGGCAGTTCACTTTTAATTGCTGCTGTAGAAACCAAATAGCCATGGCTCGAGGTCTACTGGACAGATTATTGAACTACCTGTTGTGTGTTATCCCTGTGGCAGGCTCCTTTGCACATTCAGCTCAGCATGAGGGTAAATGAAGACATAACTGCCAATAATAGCAACGACAATGAGGCCTATTCACAAAGGTATTTTGGAGTACGTAAAGGGCTAATCCTGTAGCGCTCTTGTACATCCTTTATTAATTTACCAAACAAAATTACAACACCGAAAATGGAAATAAAACAAGAGAATATTCGTATACAATGTGTACAAATAAGACAGTACACTATTTGCACTTTTACTAATAAGGATTTGGACGATTCAGGGGTGAATTACAGAGGTGTGTTAGTGTGCATAGAAGAGTATACTCCTGTAGTAATAAAGCCCCTAGGCAGTCATGTTTTTGTGATTCTGCACAAGCGTCTCTAACCAACAAAGTGCTCAGACGAACAGGTCAGTTAGCACATTTCTTGTGTCACTGAGGCGAATGAATCACTGAATGATTCATTCATTCAAGCCAGTGACACAATGAAAGCGCTGACTAGTCATGAGTAAATGAGACTGGAAGTGTGGCACCACCTTCCTCTTAATTCTGTGAGCTGTGGGCAGGCTAGACATATTAAACGGGTTGGCCTAGTAAAATAGTGCAGTTCAGCAATCTTTGTCATTAAACCCTTTTTCCTCTTTTGCTGGATCGACTTAAAACAAAGGAGGTAGGAGGTAGTAGATAAATGTGTTATGGGACCACCCAGTTGTCCACTAGTGCTGGATTTGAAAGGGTGATGCAGAAGGTTTCCTGTGTCCATGTTGAACTGCACTAGGATGAGATGTTGAAATGTGCGTTCTGTGATGGAGTAAGAGCCTGTTTTAGAGATGTGAGGCTTTCTTGATTTTGGCGATTGAGTGTCAGAGGCCAGACAAAGGGGTGTATTCACAAGAAAGTGGCTCATCAGGTGCAAGGGGTTGCAAAGTGGCACAATGCAACCATTGCATCATTTTTTAAATACAGTGGGAGGGAACCAACCTTAGCGCCGCCTTAGTGTAAACAAAAATGATGCTAAGGCAGCTCAAGGTGGTGCTAAGAGCTTGAAAATGTGCCCCACAGTACCAAAGGTTTTGGATGTGTTGTTTTAGAGCATAGGCACTCATCATGCACATCGTGAATACTGCCAAATTAGAAGTTTGGCCGAAGCCAAACCACCAAGTTTCCACCCGTTGCGCCACATTAGCGCATTCCACCGGGCTGAAGGTGAGCACCTTCAGCACAGTGGAAGGCGTGATACCGCTAGAGGTATCACGAGGCGGGAGACCACCAGCATTTTCCTGCCGGTCGCACCATCAGAAAAATCTGGCGGTCTTGCACCCTGGCGACAGGAATAAGCATTCCTGTCACCAGGGTACACTCACACACACGTCCACATACCTGCACACATGCACTCAGATACTCCCACACACAAACACACCCCCACTCACCCACGCACTCGCATCATACACCCCAATTCGCACTAACATACAAACACAAACACCGCACTCACGCACGCATTCACTCCCCTTCCCCCAGTGCATACATACATTCACACACCCCCTGCACCACATACACGCACTCACCCGCCCTCCATGTTCACTCAGACAAACACACACCCCATTCCCTGTCCACTCACACAAACACTCACCCTCCTCCCCTTACACAAACACTCACCCCCTCCCCTTACATACACATGCACATGCATACACGCACTTACCCCTCCCATCTGCTCATTCACACTCAAACACTCAGTAGCTCACACCCACACACATGCAATCACACACTCAGCCCCCATCAAAAACACTCACTCACCCCTTCCCCATCCACAAACACGCACTCAGCCCACCCCAACTACAAACAAGCACTCACCTACTACCCCATCCACAATCACTCATACACGCAGACACTCACCCACAAATACCCCTCCCTCCCCCTCCATTCACAACATTCACAAAGGCACTCACACAGGCACACACTCAGACACGCACACAACCCGCCCTCCCCTGTCAGATGATTCACTTACCTCGACCATCGAGGAGGTCGTCCGGGAGGGGACGTGTCCTGGCGCTTCCACCGCCGGTAGAACCTTGCCATCCTGACACCGCCATACCATATTGCGGGTTGTAATACGGTGTGCAGTCTCTTTTTGATGTGGCGGTACTGCCTCTGCACTGCCGACCACCAGCACGACTGGTCTTGGAATTCCACCCGATTTTGAGTGGAAATCAGAGATCAGTCATATTAGGGCGGACTTAAGACCACCAGCACTGGCGATATTTCAGCACCGGCAGCTTCGGAAGTCTTTGGAAAAGACCGCTAAATTCGTGATGAGAGCCATGGTCTGTAACCTGGTTTTAGACAGGCTGAAATGATACAAAGCAGTACATCTGTAGACGCTGTGTTCACCTGTGGTCGTGGTAAATTGTTGTTTTGCCATGGAATTTTAATGGCATGTGCTTCTCTTAAAGAGAAACATAGAAAGTAACAAAACAGCTAATAATATACAAATGTCATGCTCATAGCCCATCAGCACTTCTATTGAGGTAGCACTCTGGTCTTTGAAGTCTTACAATGTTGTTGGGGTGTATCATATTGGGCCATGCAAAATCAGTATACATCAAGATATTCATTCAACAATTCTGCCAGCTGGAGGAACAAGAATATTTGTATTGTCCTAAGATAATTGATATGTGTGTGTGTATTCTTTGCTGATTTATCCAGGGACAGCAGTCTTTACAGTGTAAAGAATGACAGACTACGGAGTAGCGCGTACAGCAGCGGTTCTTGTACATAATATAACATAATCCTACAGAGGGCACACATACATTGAAAAGTAATGAGTGTGCATGGAGTGAGTATGCATGATCATTGTAGTGAACACAGCATCATTAATTCGTGTTTCCTCCTATGGCATAGGCAGCACTTCTGTGTGCTTGTGTTTACGTCTAGCTAAAGAGAGCTGTATATATCTCCTGTGCTCATCTAGTCAGAAAAACATATTTAAAAAAACAGTATGAAGAAGAAGACTTTGGAACTGTCCAACTGTTCTTCTTTGAGACATTTTGATTAGGCAGCAGTTGAGGTAGCTTCCTACAAAAGTGTTTTTTTGCTCACAATTGATAGAGGCATTGTTAACCCCTTGTGAAATTTGATAGGAAGGCTCTTTGCCTTCTGAACTGTCTGACAAATGTAACAGGAAGGGGATTTACATTGTAAACCTTGTGAGAAACACAATAGGAATTGGCTTTCATTGGTGGACAGTCGGACACACATCTCCAGTTGAAGAGATGCTAGAGAGGTCTGGTTGTGTTCATTTGTAGTCTTATGTTTAGTATTCAGTTGTGTCTAAATTAAATAACTTTTTATTTCTTTTAAAAACAAAAGCCCTAGACTGCTGTGCCTCACTGGTTCGGAGGGTGAAGTGCCTGTAGCCTCGTGACCTAGGATTTGCCCCTTTTTGATCTTCATCTTTATGGGCATTTGAGTGAGTTATATTAGCCCAGCTATGAAATAACTTCATTACCTGTAACTCACATATATATTGTTAAATGCACTAGAAAGGGGTTTTGTATGGTATAATCTTGTGATGAATACAGGCGAATGGGATTTTACATTGTGTCTTCTAAGACAAATGATATAGGAAGTTTTTTATTGTGAATTTGACGACCAAGACAATAGTAAGGGGCTTTATTTAGATAACTCTGTGACAAGCACCAAAGAAAAGAGCTTTATATACTTAAACACTAAAAGACCTTCTTGCCCAGCTATCTAGTTTAGAATCGAATAACTTTTTTTTCTTTTTGAAGGTAAAGTACTATTCGGACATTGATCTATTATGCTATTGTGGGCTCTGCACAGTTCAAAGTTTCTAACCCGTGCCACCTCTCTGTTTAAGCCTCAGATAGCTCTACCTCATCACCTTGAGGGTAGCCTCAATTTCAGATCCAATAGTGAGGTGGCCCAAGAACACCAGAGTTAAGACTAATTATTGCAACTGCATCCCAGTAACCTCGGAGACGGTGTGCACATCAGTTGTGATGGGAATCCATTGCTATTAACCATTGCCCTCTCACTGTCCGGCTCTCTCAGCCACACCTGCACTTGCAACACCAGCTGTGCCAACCCTCGATGAAAAAAAGAAAATAGTGCATTCTGCCCCATGTGCCAGCAGCACGGCAGGTACAACAAAGCATTATGCAATGCTGATAGTACTGCAGTCGCTATCAGAGTGAAACATAATGACAGCTTCACATGGAATGTGCTGATAAGTAGTGCATGTTACAGTAACCAATAAATGGCAAAGCTGCTCTATGAAGCTCCTTCCTATTTCCAGAGCCAATGGGTTGTGACAAAAGTGGGACGGATCTAAACTGCACTATGCTTGTTTATATAGTGTCAAGTACGATACTCTTGTACTGTTGTACTTCCGGTAGCTGGCAAACCAGCGTCTCCCTCCAAGCTCACTGCAGTGACCTATGACCTGCACGTGCAGGGTACTTGAATGCACACGTGCATTGCGTGGGTGCATGGAAGGGGCCTGAAAAGACTCTGGGACTGTCAACAACCGGGAAAAACATCTAACTGCTATGGGCCTGTTCATGAGATGTCAGCGGGGAAATAATGCAGCAGAGGGTGAGGGTCTGCAAGCAATTTGTTATTCATTAGGCGGGGGTTGAGACCCTGTAATTGGTGTAACTTATTTGGTAGCAATAGTGGACACAAATGGGTGTGCATATGATGTGTGTGTCATTGACCTGTGTGAGGATGGGGTTAGTGGGTCGGGTAGCCTGTCATACATCACTATGCAAGGATTCTTGGAAGTAAATAGACAACCTGGGCCATTAATACCCCCAACTGACTGCTGAACACCCCTAGGGAAAGCAGACCATCAGGCCTCACAAGTGATGGCGGAGGATGGTTGCAACAGCATTGTTTTAGGAGCAACACTTAGCTATCACTAAATAAAAAGCAGTTTGTCTTCACCCATAACAGAAATATAAGGGGAATCATTAACGCAACTGTAGTGCAAGGCACTCTAATACCAACATCAGTTTCAAGCCTCTCACAGAGCGGCAGTCACTCAAGAGCAAAAGCACTCTCGCACCCCTGACAAAGTACTATTCACATACTACCATAAGCACTCTTACACTGCTCACATGCAAGCAGTCTTGCACTCCTGACAGCCTTCCCACACACATCAGGTTAGCAGTCGCACACTACCAGACGCACCTCCTTCCTCGTCACAGGGTAGTAGTCACACACTCTCACATTCACACTCACAAGGCCTTTTACACTATCGACAGAAATCTGACACCTCTCGTAAGCTAGAATGTGCACTCTGTCAACAGTACTCACAGCCCTCACAGAGCAGCAGTCTCACACCACTGACAGCACTCACACCCCTCAAAAACTAGAAGCCACACACCTTCAAAAGCAGTCTCACAAACCCAGCAAACTAAACGCACATTCAACAGCGCTTTTACACCTCTCATGATCAAGCGGCAAAACTAATCGGAGGGGCTGCTAAATAAAAATGCCTCTTCATCTATTGTTGAGCTTGTGTGTATATTGTTGTGGATGGGCGAGTAAGTGAACATAAACATGCATCTGTGTGTGGCTGAGTTGAACCATAAGCACAGGGATGAGTGACTGAGAGCATGGATGTTGAGTGGTTATACACGTGGACAGACTGATGACTGACTGCATACATGGAAGCATCCAGGCACTTTCAATTAAAAGCAACGCACGTTGCCTTTGTAAGTGCTTCTTCACCAGTGTGCTTTAAATCTACCCACAATAAGCACATGCGCACTTCACATGGAGGTTCAAGAGTGGTCTCAGCTTTACAAATGAAAGGTGGAAGGAGATATGGTATCAAGGATGCTGTGTCATTGAGTGTAGCATGTGGCATGGAACTAGGAGGCTGGACTTATCTGTAACACCATTTAAGTATATAGGACATTACTGTCTAACAGGGCAAATCAGCACTTTCCGATTCCCTTTCCGACCTATTGCACCAGAAAGATTCAACTTTAATATACCATTCCTTCTCCATCAGCCCTGCTGCGTAAACCATAAACATTTTAAATGTCATTAGTTGCTATAAAAGAATGTAAATCATTGAATGTGGACTGTTCTTGTTTCTTTCGAATATCAGCATTTACGTTTTCTTTCATCTGTATGCACGTTTTCTTCTGCCTGTTTTACTCATCTTTATGAGTTATACCGTAAAATAAATTCACAAGCTTATTTTAAAGACAGTAGCAATGCCCATTTAGTTCACCTACCTACTTTAAACACAAAGCACTTATAATCAGATTGTAGAAATAGGATCCTGTGACAGTGTAACATCCAATTACTAATTCAGCAATATAGTAGTATGAAAAAGAAAGTCATTTCAGCCAGGTGTCCTTTACATAAGTAATACGAGTTTTCATTTTCTTAACAACTTTATTTTCACCTATAGGCATTGACTTAATTGGTACTTACAGCTTTGTATGCATGTCTGTGGGATTAACCCGATGAAGGTTGTGAAATATCTGATGTGATGTGTTTGTTCCTCACATTAAAAAATAATGACTTGGGGTGTGCCCTGGGAGCAAGGTAGCAAGATATTAGTAGCATCAGAATAAATCCTGTTAAATTAAACTTCCAGCGAGTAAAGCACAGACTATTTAAGAAAATGATTTTTCTCATTCTGATATTTTTCCGCTATAGGTATATTTCTGAATATCCCATAACAGGCCCACAAAGTCAATTCAATTGGTACAATAGAAAACAAGGCTGCACATGAGGGTGCCCAGTTGGCGCAATTAATGTGGTGTGTCTGGAGAGAGCCAAGAGAGTACGGCATGCCTGTGCTGTCAGAACAGGAAATGACTCTGTCTGGCACTGCAGAGAGGAGACCTATGAGGCACTGCAAGGCTCAGAAGGGCACAAATACCGCCCTCCTCCTCCAGTGAGGCAGATGATTCAATGCAGCTAAGTGATGAAATCCTCAAAGTATGATCTAAGTCAGGTGTACTGTAACACAACGGCCAAAGGCCTACAGGGGATCCCCGAGGTAGCCCGGAGTGGGAGAGCTACTCGAGGCACGTACTGGCATCCGCGAAAAGTGCAAAGGCTTTGCGAAGCCCAATGAGAGAAAAGATCTCCATGACAGAAGAATAGACTGAAGTACAAACTCTACCCAAATCCACTTTCTTGAAACCTATCGTTCAGGAGGCATGAAATATTGAGGGAGCAAGAGAGCTGCCCCAGGAGCAACAATCAAAGCTAGGAAAGGCACAGGGGACTTTGTGGACTCAGAGTCTTCATTGTTTCTCTGAATGTTTTTCTCCCACAGGATAAACCAAACTAATTTCTCATACAAATCCAAAAGTGCAAAGATGTGCCTAAACGAATACAGGGAGACTGGTCTTCCTTTTCTGAGGTACCTGAACTCATTTACCTAAATGTAGAAAAAAGACTTTGGGCCTCATTACGAGGCTGGCGGACCAAGTGACGGTTGAACCACCACAACTGTGGCAGTCCGACCACCACATTACAGCTTTTGTGGGCGGACACGTCAGGAGCCCGCTGTTCCTCACCAGGAACATTGTTCCTAACTGGTGATGGAGGTCCGAGTTGTACTCAGCGCCGCCTGGCTGATTACAACTCGCCTTACCACCAGCCTTTTCATGGCAGTCAGCCAGCCATGTAAAGACTGGCAGTAAGGGTGAGCTGGGGGCTGCACGGGAAGTGCAGGGCCCCCCTGCCCAGCACCCTAGGAAAGCAGACAATGCGTATTCCCAGGATGCTGTGTGATCTAAGATATTGGCCTTGGCTCCCTTAAAGGAATGTGGTCAGCCTAGTGGGGACATTGTAATACGGTTGGGAAGGAAGGCACCACCATAGCAGTGGCATCCTCCCCGCGAGTTTGGCAGACCAGCAGATAATCATGGATCCAACAGAAAGAAACAAGCAGCAAAGCGCTTTTGCGCACACATCCATACTTATAAAGCGCACAGCATACCCAACATAATTAATTGCTATACACAATCAACTCAACAGTAATGCTCACTTTGCAGTTTTCGGCAGAACAGTTCCCACAATACCAGCCAGCAATATTGGCTGTAACTGACAGGAAAATTCAGCTGACTAACGCTCAGTGATGAAGGCTGCTGCATGAACCAGTATCCCATTACTCATTAGTGAGCTACAGACAAATCACAACAGTATGGCCTTCTCTCACACAACGAGAGCCATTGATGCACAGCAGTATTCATGCTAGCAATCAGGTAATAGAGAAACCAGACACAGGCCACAACATGATGTAACTACCAGTCACAAGCCAAACTAGCATTAAGAGAGGAGCCAGCTACACATTGAAAGAACATCTGCAGCTCCAAAGGCTCGCGCAGACAGTGCAGCAACCAGCACATAACTCCTCCCCTGTCACACTATGTATCTGGTCCGGAAAATAAACACATCCCAACTCTGTGTTTCTTGGTGTCCCCATCCAGCAATGAGACCTACACCTACACCTATGTTCATGTTGCTTGGCCCAAGAATGTTTTTTAGTTCTGTCATCTTTGCTTTCCTGGCTAAGAGCTTGCCTTGTGCAGGTTGCTACACTTGGAGGGCAACAGTACTCCTTTTTAAGACCAAGACTTATATGTGGTCATCATATTTACACCCAGAGTGGAAAAGAGAAAGAAAAAATATATATATAGGAAAACTGTTACCTGCATGAGCGAGACTAACAGAAAGGAAATGTAGAGAGGCAGAGGTCAGAGGCACAAGATGTAACCAACTAGAGACAGCCACGGTGGTTCCCAACCGATGCATTTAGCAGCACTGACAGTAGGATGTAAACAAAACATTGTTCTCCCTACACAAGTCTTTCTACAAATTAAGTACTGTGATCATCAGCCTAATGTGAAAGGCAACGCCCTTCTTCAACCCGAAGTTTTGTTTCTCTGCATCTTATGGTGCATTTGCTGTATTTTTTGCCCTTGTTGGGTAAGGCACCAAGGCGGGAAATGTGTTGTCCCCAGCTAGTTCTCCTTCAATTGTGTGTAGAGAATGGCAAACACTGTTTATGAAAAGTCCAACATAAATCAGTATGAGAAGTTTCTTGGGTGTTGCTGCTTTATCTGGGTAGCAATACACACACATCCAGGAGGTTTTCTGAGCACACATCTGCTTCTTTTGAGAACACTGCAGACTCACATCGTCTAAGAGGCACCAAAGAGAACATGAAAAGGAACTGACTGGTAATGTGATAAGGAACAGAGAAGAGAGCAGAACACAAATTGATAGAGTGATCCATATGGCGGTAGGTGAGACACATGCCAGAATCATAGCTGCTTCCACAAAATGGGGAAATGGGGCACAAATATATGTGCTTCTTTGCCTGGTTTCCTAATGGGAATAACAGGAGTAATGCATTACAAGTGGGGATAGAGGACGTGGGGGGGACATGTAGATTATTAGATGAACTACTAGCAGTATCAGTAAGGCATGAAGTAGGCTTTCCATTCATGACACATTGCCCTTTCTGGTCTTTGGGGATCAACGCGTACATAAAGCATTCAGCCCCATGTAGGCGGTGCAAAAATGTTGGGTATCTATTCTGAGAATGAACAGAGAAATCATGTTTAGAGCACACCGAGTGGGGGGAGGTACAATGGATTGTTGCGGTCTTACTTCCAAAGTCCCAAATGACCACAAATGGAACAGGTGTTATGAGGCAGATCAAGCCCACCTTTTCCCTGTCCTTAACCCCTCCACAATCTGCTACCACTTTATCTACCCTGCCATCCTCTACCCACTGAAAATGTATTTAAAATATTGAAAAGACAATAATTTAGATTCTGTAGAATCTTTCTTTCATTCTGAAACAGCTACACAATAATTTGCTACAAAATTCAACCAGGACACAACCCTCAGAGGTGGTTCGCACTTTCAGCTACAGTCTCTGACACTCCCTCACCCAGAACATCTCCCAATATATCCTGAGCAGTTTTGGCAATATCAGAATGATGGTCCTTATATGTCCAGCAATCGATCTAAGAAATCTGCAACAGATTCACATTTCCTTTGCCTACATTTGTTCATTTTCATCCATTAAACTCCGCTAGGAAAGACGACAGTAGTTGCAATCAACAATGCATCTCTATGAAACGATGAATGTGAGATTGTGCCTAGATGTTTTCTGTGGTCAATTGACTTTCACAACCAACTGCTCTCTGACCACTCCTGGCATGACAAAATGCAACAATTGATTAATATTGTGTTCATTTGAGTAGGGTACCAAAATATTGTGGCCTAAACAATACCTGGCCAATGCACCTCTTCTAAATATTGTCTTCAAAAATATCACCTTATTGGAACTAATAACTAAAATCTATATCTAATGGATCAATGTTTTTGTAAAATATATTTAGGCCCCATTATTTATGTCAGAATATATTTTTGTTATAATGATTGTGCCTTTTACTCATCCACGAGATCAGATGGGGACCAGGGGACATGAATGGTGACTTGGTCACTTCTCAGGGACCTAGATACTGTCTTTAAGGTAAGAGGATATTATGTTCGACACAGGAACGGACGCTGGAGTCATCACCGACATCATCGCCCGGGGATGGGGCTTCTCTATTGAGGTAGTGCATGAGTTCAGGGCTCCAAACCCTTCAATCAGCAGTAGGCTGCAGACCAGGAAATTGACAAACTGTTTTCTGACATCTCAGACCATGTGCTTCAGAATGTGAGGTGGTAATTTGAATTTATCAGCTTCCATTCTTGTTTTCGCACTTGCCATGTTACTGCCATTCATGCCACAGCTTATTGTACTGTTACATGTTGCTCACACGTGTGCTCCACATATGTAAAAGGCCCCAGCCTGCACCACATCAGCCAGTCGATTGGCTGGCACTGCATCCTACCCGGAAATAACCACTTGTTTACCCTGACCTCTCTCGCCACAATAAGAAACCTAACAGATACTGCTCTCTCTCCTGCTTCTTCCTGGATTTTGTTAGGCATTTCCAAAAACAGACATTGAGGAAGTAGAGAGGTGGGGCAAAATCTCAGAATCGGTCCCCTACGGAACTAATTTGATCAGCTTCTCTTGGGTTTCTTTAAGACCTCGCATTGTGTTTTCTGAATTCTTCAAACCAATTCAGGAAGGTAAACAATTGTTCTGGGATGTTTTTGTTTTTTGAATCCTTTAGCCTTCTTTATACATTATTTAGGCACTGGATGTCAAGGTTTCATCTTCTTTAAAATGCATGTTTTTTTCACCACTAGTGCACTGGAGCCAATAATCTGTGAACCTGCATGTACTTTTAACATATTGGCTGTACATGATATAGAAAGGAATCCTTTTAGGTGGGGCCTTATTCTGTTTTAGTTCTTCGGCTCCAACTATCCTTACTACAACATCAATCACTACCAGTGGAAATGATTAGGTAGTCTGCCATCTTCTGGTACAACTCACCCCGTGGACGGGGAGGACATTTTCAAGGTAGAATAAAAATTAGGTTTAATAGTTTTCCCCATAAGCTCAATCTAGGCGGCAGGTCAGAGTAAGTTCATGGTTGTCTGCTGCTAATACTTTTTTCTCATCCTTTCCAGGATTTGAAAACGCTTCCCAGAGGTCGATGTGATCTTTTGACCCAGTGAGGAGTGAGGTAACCATACACAATCAATTCGAACCCAATCAATACATTTAAACACCATGATCAATTTGGACACCAAAACAATATGCCAATCTGAGAAATGTTTTAAAGCTTTATTTTATAACCATAAAGCCAAAGTACATAAATAGTGCACAAAATCAAATCGTAAAGATAAATAAACACCATAGGCTGACAAAATCTATGAAAAGCTGACAAAATCTACGAGACAAATTTAACCTACTCAACATCAACACCATTAGACATTCAAGAAGAATAATACATATTTATAAAGCAATCACTTGAGAGACAAAAACATGCTTTAAATCAGACTGTGAATTCATTAGTCAAATCAAATTACAAAAATATAAACATTAGGATTTGGACATAGGTTCTCCCTACTGCTAACCAAATTAGGACAAGCATGTGTGGGAACGGGCTAACACACGTGGGCAAAAGTAAAAAAAGATAGACAAAAATAATTTGAAAAACAATCTATCTCGGGCTAAGTTAAAACTAACTAAAAAGAAAAGAGGCAAGTGTCATCATGCTAACTTCCACTAAAGAAAAGCAGGTGAGGGGAAAATAACATTTGCATTAGAATAGACTTCTCCTAGGTTCAGCATTCAATTCAGTTTCGTCAACAAAGCATATAGGTCATCAACAAAGTCTGTTAGAAGCACCATCAGAGGGAAAGTGCACAACATGGGCTGTCCATGGAAAATCAGAACATTTTCAAGCGGACAAGTTAACAGAACAAGATTCAAAAGGGGACACTCTCTGAAACATACAAGTCCTTCCTTTAATTAAAATACTCTTTACAGTTTGATTGGTCAGTTTGATGAGTCCACATTCCGCAAAAGGGGCAATGTCCAATCAGCCCATTAGCAAAAATCAAGTTTGAAACATACGCAAAAGTTCCTAGTTTGGTGAGAAGTCTTCTCTCCTTTCCATGTGACTCCAATAGTTTAACAATTTGTACATCATTTGTTGCAATCCGCATTCCTTCCCATGGTGCAAGATGATTTCCACAGTTCTCATGAGAAACAGGCAGTTAAACAATGGAACTGCTTTACTTTCAGTCCTCAGGTCCTCATGTAACAAAATCAAGGACACAATGAAATCAAACTTACACAAAATACAATAGGGCTCTATACTATTCATGAGAAACAACCAAGTGAAAAAAATGAATGATACAACACTTATACGTTGCTTCAAATATATGAAGACTTCAGGCCTACCTATGCTAACACAATAAATATAATGCATTAATATTGTCATTAATAAAACACATTTAATATGTGAACTTATGAATTCAGCATGAATAATATATAATTGAAATATGTAAAAGCAGTTAAATAATAATTGCGATCTTTTTTAAAGCATCATGTTAAGTATGTGAATTTATTTTTCTGCACACGTAACTTTGGACTAATAAATCGCATTAAACATTATAAATCAAATTCATTTCTACTAATAATAGTCATTCTAATGATTAAAATATATTTGAACATTGCTTTAAATCCTGTTATCACTTTGTCAGTTCTGGTAGGCACAACGACCACCATATTTGTAAAATCTGAACACTTTTAAAATAAAAAAAGCATACTTTTCCAGATGCTACCGGGCACCTCACACTCCTTTTCTGATGGTGTCCCAGCAGTCCTGAGACACCAGCACAGGCTTCCCACGCAATCCTGGTACTGCTCTCCTGCTATACCTAGCATGAGAGCAGCACCAGGATTGGTCTGAGTGGCTTGGTCTGCTGCTCAGCCACTGCATTGGAGTCTATACAGGTTCTTCAATCCAGCTGTGTAACACAGCCAGGTTGGAGAAACCTAAGTGCGCAAGTCAGTTTGGCCAGCCTAAGCCGGCCGGCCAAACTAACATGCGTACTTAGTGCACTTCACTCATCCTCCCGCCTCCCTTGACCCAGACCCATCCCTCCCTTCACCAAAATATCATTTTATTTCGCAGCTGCTGGCTCTTAGTCAGTGGGCAAGCTCTTCCGTCATTGCAAAGGAGCCACTGCTGAATGTGTGCATGCTATGGAGCTGGATTTCCACTATGTGACAAGATAGAACAAGAGTGCTATGAAGAGCTCAAAATAAGGTAAGGTCACTTTATTATGAAGGCATTTTTTGCATTATGGCATGAGCTCCCTTCATTCATGAGGTGTGAGGTGAGCTATCATGACAATGGCTGTGAGGCGTGATTGGACATGCTGTCAAATTTCTGCACTTTAACAACTTTATAAGCAAAAAACAGACTAGATGCAATAAATAATTTTACACTATAGCCTGGATTCTTTGTATATTGGGATGCTTAATTTAATTTTTTAAGAAAATTACCAACAAGTGCTTTGTGACTTTAACAATAGAACATCACTTTTTCTGGGCAAAATAATATTTTTCATGTTATTCCTAAAGATAGCAAAATCAACTTGTCTTTGGTTGAGGAGCAATTTTGGGGTGTTGTTTTATATTACTGAAAGCCACACTACTCCTAAAATGTGGATCAGTTTGGTTCCAATCCACTAGAAGTTCCACGGTTGTCATAGCCCTGTTCAGTAACATGCAATAGTCCTTTTGTGTAAATATTAAGGGCCAGATGTAGTAAAAGTTTTTCACGTCGCAAACAGCAAAATTCTCTGTTTGCGACGTGCAAAACCCACATCGCGATGCCCAATTCCCGTTTTGCGAGTCGGTAACCTGGTTACCAACTCGCAAAACGGGACTGCGAGTCGCAAATAGGAAGGGGTGTTCCCCTTCCTTTTTGCGAGTCGCAGCGCAATGCTGCATTGCTTTGTGACCGCGAACGCGGTCGCAAAGCAATCTCAGTTACCACCAGTGTCACACTGGTGGTAACCCATTCGCAAAAGGGAAGGGGTCCCCATGGGACCCCTTCCCCTTTGTGAATGGCCTGGAAAACATGTTTTCAGAGCAGGCAGTGGTCCTATGGACCACTGCCTGCTCTGAAAAAATGAAACTGAAACGTTAAATTTTTTCATTTTGTAATGCATCTCGTTTTCCTTTAAGGAAAATGGGCTGCATTACAAAAAAGAACTGCTTTATTTAAAAGCAGTCACAGACGTGGTGGTCTGCTGTCTCCAGCAGGCCACTGTAGGAAAGTACCATCTTGCCTGGCATGGAACCCCATATTTCACTGTATGTATGTTGTTTTAGTTGTATGTGTCACTGGGACCCTGCCAGCCAGGGCCCCAGTGCTCATAAGTGTGCCCTGTATGTGTTACCTGTGTGATGACTAACTGTTAACTGCTAACCAGAACCTCAGTGGTTATGCTCTCTCATTTCTTTCAAAATTGTCACTAACAGGCTAGTGACCAATTTCACCAATTTACATTGGCATACTGGAACACCCTTATAATTCCCTAGTATATGGTACTGAGGTACCCAGGGTGTTGGGGTTCCAGGAGATTCCTATGGGCTGCAGCATTTCTTTTGCCACCCATAGGGAGACCTGACAATTCTTACACAGGCCTGCCACAGCAGCCTGAGTGAAATAACGTCCACGTTATTTCACAGCCATTTACCACTGCACTTAAGTAACTTATAAGACGCCTATATGTCTAACCTTTACCTGGTAAAGGTTGGGTGCTAAGTTACTTAGTGTGTGGGCACCCTGGCACTAGCCAAGGTGCCCCCACATTGTTCAGGGCAAATTCCCCGGACTTTGTGAGTGCGGGGACACCATTACACGTGTGCACTATACATAGGTCACTACCTATGTATAGCTTCACAATGGTAACTCCGAACATGGCCATGTAACATGTCTAAGATCATGGAATTGCCACCCCAATCCATCCTGGCATTGGGGAGACAATCCCATGATCCCCCGGGTCTCTAGCACAGACCCGGGTACTGCCAAACTGCCTTTCCCGGGGATTCACTGCAGCTGCTGCTGCTGCCAACCCCTCAGACAGGTTTCTGCCCTCCTGGAGTCCAGCCAGGCTTGACCCAGGAAGGCAGAACAAAGGACTTCCTCAGAGAGAGGGTGTTACACCCTCTCCCTTTGGAAAAAGGTGTCAGGGCTGGGGAGGAGTAGCCTCCCCCAGCCTCTGGAAATGCTTTGATGGGCACAGATGGTGCCCATCTCTGCATAAGCCAGTCTACACCAGTTCAGGGATCCCCCAGCCCTGCTCTGGCGTGAAACTGGACAAAGGAAAGGGGAGTGACCACTCCCTTGACCTGCACCTCCCCTGGGAGGTGCCCAGAGCTCCTCCAGTGTGCTCCAGACCTCTGCCATCTTGGAAACAGAGGTGCTGCTGGCACACTGGACTGCTCTGAGTGGCCAGTGCCAGCAGGTGACGTCAGAGACTCCTTCTGATAGGCTCTTACCTGTGTTGCTAGCCTATCCTCCTTCCTAAGTAGCCAAACCTCCTTTTCTGGCTATTTAGGGTCTCTGCTTTGGGGAATTCTTTAGATAACTAATGCAAGAGCTCATCAGAGTTCCTCTGCATCTCTCTCTTCACCTTCTGCCAAGGAATCGACCGCTGACTGCTCTGGATGCCTGCAAAACCGCAACAAAGTAGCAAAGACGACTACTGCAACCTTGTATCGCTGATCCAGCCGCCTTCTCGTCTGCTTTCCTGGTGGTGCATGCTGTGGGGGTAGTCTGCCTCCTCTCTGCACTAGAAGCTCCGAAGAAATCTCCCGTGGGTCGACGGAATCGTCCCCCTGCAACCGCAGGCAACAAAAGACTGCATCACCGGTCCTCTGGGTCCCCTCTCAGCACGACGAGCGTGGTCCCTGGAACTCAGCAACTCTGTCCAAGTGACTCCCACAGTCCAGTGACTCTTCAGTACAAGTTTGGTGGAGGTAAGTCCTTGCCTCACCACGCTAGACTGCATTGCTGGTTACCGCGTGATTTGCAGCTGCTCCGGCTCCTGTGCACTCTTCTAGGATTTCCTTTGCGCACAGCCAAGCCTGGGTCCCCGACACTCTAACCTGCAGTGCACAACCTCCTGAGTTGTCCTCTGGCGTCGTGGGATCTTCTTTTGTGACTTCGGGTGAGCTCCGGTTCACTCCTCTTCTTAGTGCCTGTTCCGGCCCTTCTACGGATGCTGCCTGCTTCTAAGTGGGCTTCTTGTCTTGCTGGGCGCCCCCTCTGTCTCCTCACGCAATTGGCGACATCCTGGTCCCTCCTGGGCCACAGCAGCATCCAAAAACCCTAACCGCAACCCTTGCAGCTAGCAAGGCTTGTTTGCGGTTCTTCTGCACGAAAATACCTCTGCAAGCTTCTTCACGATGTGGGACATCCATCCTCCAAAGGGGAAGTTCCTAGTCCTCTTCGTTCTTGCAGAATCTACAGCTTCTACCCTCCGGTGGCAGCTTCTTTGCATCCTCAGCTGGCATTTCCTGGGCATCTGCCCACTCCCGACTTGAGTGTGACTCTTGGACTTGGTCCCCTTGTTCCACAGGTACTCTCGTCTGGAAATCCATCGTTGTTGCATTGCTGGTGTTGGTCTTCCTTGCAGAATTTCCCTATCACGACTTCTGTGCTCTCTGGGGAACTAAGGTGCACTTTGCACCCACTTTTCAGGGTCTTGGGGTGGGCTACTTTTCTAACCCTCACTGTTTTCTTACAGTCCCAGCGACCCTCTACAAGCTCACATAGGTTTGGGGTCCATTCGTGGTTCGCATACCACTTCTAGAGTATATGGTTTGTGTTGCCCCTATGCCTATGTGCTCCCATTGCAATCTATTGTGACTGTACTTTGCTTGCACTGTTTTCTATTGCTATTACTGCATAATTTTGGTATTGTGTACATATATCTTGTGTATATTTGCTATCCTCATTCTGAGGGTACTCACTAAGATACTTTTGGCATATTGTCATAAAAATAAAGTACCTTTATTTTTAGTATATCTGTGTATTGTGTTTTCTTCTGATATTGTGCATATGACACCAGTGGTATAGTAGGAGCTTTGCATGTCTATTAGTTCAGCCTAAGCTGCTCTGCTAAGCTACCTTTTCTATCAGCCTAAGCTGCTAGACACCTCTTCTACACTAATAAGGGATAACTGGACCTGGTACAAAGTGTACGTACCCCTTGGTACCCACTACTAGCCAGGCCAGCCTCCTACAGCCACCATCCCTGTGAGTGCTGCGAGTCGCAAGGGGGTCGCAAATTGCGACCCACCTCATTAATATTAATGAGGTTGGCCTTTGCAACCCCCTTGTGAGTCATAGATGGTGTCAGGACACCATCCTGCATCCTGAATTGCGACTCGCAAATTGCGAGTCACTCTGACTCGCAATTTGCGAGTCACAATTCAGGATTTTCCTACATCTGGCCCTAAGTGAGCATCAGGTCTGCATGGTGACATGATCAGGTCATATCTCTCATTTTCCAAGTGAATATGCGTCCTTTTCTTATACTTATTGTTCCTTTGGTTTAGTCTGGAAAGCATACAAAGATGAGATGGATTTAATCTATAGACTAGTCGGTATGTTATTATCACATTTGTAACATCAAAGAAAGAACTATACGTTAAATATGTGACAATAGACACTGAAAGTACTCCAAGTCAGATGGTAATTTCAGTATCTGAGATAGAGATTAGGTACACAGTCAAGTGACAATGATTTCTCATTTTAGTTCATTGATTGAAAGCTTTCAGAAAGTTTATGTTTATGATTACATTTACCTGGTAAGAGTCAGATGTTTTACAGTATGTTATATTTACTATGTTTTGACTTAATTACGCTTCTCCAGGTGCTTCACATTACATGTACCTCGTGAAGCATTATACTTTTACTGTGCATGCCTATTTTATACAGATGTTTTGTGTTACATGTTTCTGTTATTTGCAACAACAACAAGTTTATTGAGGGGATGCTCAAATTAATCTCAGTCACTGGCAAGGGCTTGGGTCGTATCCCAATCCATTGTTTTTCACCCACCACGCCACCTCGGTTTCCAATCAGCCTATTGCAATTCAGTCTTGACCCTGCTCCTCATGGGAACAGTACAGTCAGAACTGCCAGGTCAGGTCCTCCTTGAACCAGAACACAGGCAACGAAGAACCAGTTTCACCCTGCTAAGGACTCATCAGCCAGATATATTATTGATTCTAGTGGCACAGTGAGCATGGGAGCCATGTCTGGGCATACCAGCTGCACTTAAAGCATCAACTACAACAACATCAAGGTGATGGATGGAGCGCTTGAATCAATCTCAGCCACTGGCAATTGCTCGGGCCGCATCCCGAACCTGCGTTTTTCACCCACCATGCAACCTCAGTTTGGACCTAGCCATCTGCAAATCAGCCTTGATCCTGATCCTCATATAAACAGTCCAGCCCAAACTGCCAAGCTAGGTTCTCCACAGACCAGAATTCAAGCAACCTATGACCAGTTACATCCTGATAAGAGCTCATCAGCCAGGTATAGCTTGATTCCAGTGGCACAGTGAGCAAGGGACCCACATCCAGTGAAATATCCGTCACGTTTGCTGGTAATAGAATTACTTGTGAGCACAGGTCATTACCAATATCTGCTACTGAGTGGAATGGAAGATGACTGATGTTGCATGAGGTGGTCGTACTTCAGTACTGAATGGTTTCAAGAAGCCCTGATGTTGGAAAGGTTGAACATACCTCGATAAAGTTTTAGTTCTGCTTTCCTGTGTTCCTATAGTGGTGATTTATTTGCTGGGAAGAGGTGTCCTGTTTTCCAGAGGTTGTCCTTGGGGAATGCTACCATTTCTTGATGCTTTGATGCTTAACCCTTTGTACGCCACAGACGTAATGGTTATGTCCGTGGCGGCGCATCTCAGGCGCCACGGACGTAACCATTTCGTCCGTGTACCGGCCCTCTGGGTAAGCACTCCCCCCAAGGGCCGCCCCTCCACCCCCCCAGGTCAGGGCTGAAAGGGGATTTGCTTCCCCTTCCACCCCGAACCCCGACACCTCCAGTGATGTCTGATGACATCAGCACGTCATCAGAGGTCACCTCCCATCAGCGCGATGCAGAAGACAAATGCAAAAGCAGTTTTCTTCCGCTCGGGAGGAGGGGGCCAGCAGAGGCATGAAAGGAAATAAAAGGTTTTTCCTTTCATTTCATGTCTCTGCAAGCGTTTCTGCACGCAATCGGGCCCCAGAAATGTCCACTAGACACCAGGGATTTTTTTTGTTGATTTTGTTGAATGAGAGGAGTGGCCCCTTGGCCAAGGGCTGCTCCCCAGGGGGCCAAATAATTTTTAGGCCATTCTTACCCCCCCGGGGGCAGATCAGCCTAATCTGATTAGACCGCTCTGACCCCAGGGGGGGCAGAAAACCCCAAGACACCAGGGATAATTTTTTTTGTTTTTTGTTTTTTCTTTTATGTGTGGGGAGCGACCCCTTAGGCAAGGGTCACTCCCTGGGGGGCCAAATAGTTTTTAGGCCATTTCTGCCCCCGGGGGCAGATCGGCCTAATATAATTTGGCTGGTTTGCCCCCGAGGGGGGCAGAAAACCCCTAGACACCAGGGATACATTTTTTTTTTGTTTATATATTTTTTTATATGTGGTGAGCGACCCCCTAGGCAAGGGTCACACCCCGGGGGGCAAATTATTTTTAGGCCATTTTTTCCCACATTTTTGTGATGGAACCTTCTGGAAACTCTGCAGGAATCCACAACATTCCTACCACCCAACAGTGTCTCATCTAAACAGATAAAAATTCTGCCCCACTTGGTAGCCTAAAACTGCCCTTATGGACCTGCTTTGGTTCCCCTCAATTTCGACATGTTTTTGTCTCTTCCCTGTCACAGGCACTTGGCCTACCTACTCAAGTGAGGTATCGTTTTTACCAGGAGACTTGTCCCGGTGCGGTGATCCCACAGAGAAATGTGGGAAAAATTTCGATTTTTCCGCTAAATTTGAGGTTTGCTGAGGATTGTGGGTAAGAAAACATTGGGGGCTCCACACAAGCACACCTCCCTGGACTCCCTCGGGTGTCTAGTTTTAAAAAATGTATGGGTTTTGTAGTTTTCCCCTAGATGGCTGCTGAGCCCAGGACCAAAAATGCAGGTCCCCCCCTCCACTGGCAAAAACAGGAAGTTTTTTATTTGGTAATTTTGATATGTCCAGATAGTGTTTTGGGGCATTTCCTTTCGTGAGCACTAGGCCTACCCACACAAGTGAGGTACCATTTTTATCGGGAAACTTGGGAGAACGTTGGGTGGAAGGAAATGTGAGGCTCCTCTCAGATCCAGAACTTTCTGTCACTGAAATGAGAGGAAAAGGTGTTTTTTTGGCCAAATTTTTAGGTTTGCAAAGGATTCTGGGTAACAGAACCTGGTAAGAGCCCCACAAGTTACCCCATCTTGGATTCCCCTAGGTGTCTAGTTGTAAAAAATGCACAGGTTTGGTAGGTTTCCCTAGGTGCCGGCTGAGCTAGAGGCCAAAATCTACAGTTAGGCAAACAACATGTCTGATTTCAATGTAAAAATGTGATATGTCCATGTTGTGTTTCCTGTGGCGAGCATTAAGCCTACCCACGCAAGTGAGGTACCATTTTTATCGAGAGACTTGGGGAAACACAGAATAGCAAAACAAGTGTTATTGCCCCTTGTCTTTCTCTACATTTTTTCCTTCCAAATGTAGGACAGTGTGTAAAAAAGACGTCTATTTGAGAAATGCCCTGTAATTCACATGCTAGTATGGGCACCCCGGAATTCAGAGATGTGCAAATAACCACTGCTTCTCAACACCTTAGCTTGTGCCCATTTTGGAAATACAAACGTTTCCTCTATACCTATTTTTCACTTTTTATATTTCAGCAAATGAATTGCTGTATACCCGATATAGAATGAAGGAGCAGTTTGTTTATTCGTTCTGGGTACCTAGGGTTCTTGATGAACCTACAAGCCCTATATATCCCTGCAACCAGAAGAGTCCTGCAGACGTAACGGTATATTGCTTTCAGAAATCTGATATCGCAGGAAAAAGTTACAGAGTAAAATGTGGAGAAAAATGGCTGTTTTTTACCTCAATTCCATTTTTTTTTTATTTCAGCTGTTAGTTTCTGCAGAAAACACTTATAGGATCTACACAAATTATCCCTTGCTGAATTCAGAATTGTGTCTACTTTTCAGAAACGTTTAGCTTTCCGGGATCCAGCCTTGGTTTCATACCCATTTCTGTCACTAACTGGAAGGAGGCTGAAAGCACAAGAAATAGTAGAAATAGGCTATGTCCCAGTAAAATGCCAAACTTTTGTTGAAAATGTGGTTTTCTGATTCAAGTCTGCCTGTTCCTGAAAGTTGGGAAGATGGTGATTTTAGCACCACAAACCCATTGTTGATGCCATTTTCAGGGGAAAAAAACACAAGCCTTCTTCTGCAGCCCTTCTTTCCCATTTGTTTTAACAAAACAAAAATTTTCTTAGTCTCATTCGGGGGAACCCACAAAGTCTGGGTACCTCTAGAATCCCATGGATGTTGAAAAAAAGGACGCAAATTTGGCGTGGTTAGCTTATGTGGACAAAACGTTATGAGGGCCTAAGCGCGAATTGCCCCAAACAGCCAAAAAAAGGCTTGGCACCTGAGGAGGAAAAGGCCTGGCAGCGAAGGGGTTAAGTATGAAGAGGTACGAGTGAGTTGGTGCGTGAATGTGTGCATGTGTGTGTGCATGCATGTGTGTGTGTGTGTGTGTGGGGGGGAGAGAGAGCTATAGAGAGAAAGTGCTTAAGCATATGAGTTTTGGGTGTTGTGTGAGCTGCCCTTATTGGTAAATTTCTATATGTGTCTTGATGTGGCTTCTTAATATCAATGGCAGAATATCAAAGTCATAACATCATAGGTACAATTATACTGGGGGTTTAAATATCAATGGGTAAGTATATTGTTTTTCTTTTTGTAACAATAACATCAATGTTTTAAATAACTAGAAGTTTAATACTGTAGCTTTTAATACAGTTGTAGGTGTATTATGTTAATAATGTCCAATTTATTTGATTGTTTTTTTTCAAATATTCTATCATTTGTTGACCCTTGTGTTTTTTACTTTTCGTTATTTTTAAATTGTCAGCAGCATTTGTAACTGAAATGTTTTTGGGTTATGATTTTTTATTGTGAGTTTGGATGAGAAGTGTTGTATTATTTAATTACAGAATAAGTATTGTTATATGTTGTATATTTTTAGTTGTATCATAATAGATAGATAGATAGATAGATAGATAGATAGATAGATAGATAGATAGATAGATAGATAGATAGATAGATAGATAGATAGATAGATAGATTGATTTATATAAATTTTTCCACATTTTCTTTAATGATGATTTATTTGGAGTGTGACAAGTAAATCTGATTCCCCACAAGAGACAAGTATTTTGGATAAAGTTTTTTTGTTTGGATTAGGAATAATTCATTTTCTCTCCCTTCCCTCAACACCTCCCCCACCCAACCAGACTCCAACATTTTTGCCAATGTTATTTGTTTTGGTGAAGGAATAGTACATTTGACCTCCCCAAGGTTCAACACATTCACTAGTATTGATAGTTTGGAGTGGGCACACAGCAGGATGGTGGACAACAGAAACAAGCATCCTGGGACCGGTTTCAAGGTATCACCCTTCATCAGCCAGGCTTCCTTGAATCCAGTGGCACAGTGAGCAAGGGACCCACGTCTGGGCATACCCTTCCCACTTACAGCAACTTTAGCAACGTAAAAGGATGATGGACGGAATGCTGAACAATGCAAACATTCACACCCAGTCACAGATCTGGGTTTAATCCATCATTATTTTGCTCACTATGCCACTCCACTTTGGACCCAGCCATATACAAATCAGTCTTGATCCCTGTTCCCCATGGGAATAGGCCAGCCTAAACTGCCAGGCCAGTTCCTCCCTGGACCGGAAAAAAGCATCCTGGGACCGGTTTCAGGGTATCATCCTTCGTCAGCCAGGCTAGTTTGAATCCAGTGGCACAGTAAACAAGTGACCCACGTCTGGGCATACCCTTCCCACTTACGGCAACTTTAGCAACACAAAAGGTTGATGGACGGAATGCTGAACAATGCAAACATTCACGCCCAGTCACAGATCAGGGTTTAATCCATCGTTCTTTTGCTCACTATGGCACCCCAGTTTGGACCCAGCCATATGCAAATCAGTCTTCACCCTGTTCCCCTTGGGAACAGTCGAATCCAAACTGCCAGGCCAGGTCCTCCCAGGACTGGAGACAAGCATCCTGGGACCGGTTTTAGGGTATCACTCTTCATCAGCCAGGCTAGCTTGAAACCAGTGGCACATTGAGCAAGGGACCAACGTCTGGGCATACCATTCCCACATAGGGCAACTTTAGCAAGATAAAAAGACGATGGACAGAATGCTGAACAATGCAACATAGTTTTTAGTGGGAACAGTAATAAAAGTGACCATTGAGACCAGTCTGCCAAACTGGAGAATAAAAGCCCCACATTTAATGTCCATGGCAGAACCATTGGATCCCTTCCAGATAATTAATCTTAACTATCAATCTTCTGGATGGTCATTTTATTTGTCTCCACTTATTGACTATAACTTTCTTTACAACTAGATGTTGAGACAATTCCTCAGATGAAAGTTGCTCATAGAATTCAAATGGAGGTAAGAGAATAGCAAGCATTTCTTTCCAAAATCTATACTCATCCTGGCATCACAAAGCACATTTTTCAGGGCCTCTTTAGGAAACTATCTGACCAGGGTGCCCTGGTCCCGGGGGGATTCTTCATGGGGTCCTCATAGTTTTATAGGAATCCTGTGAGCCAAACAGCTTCCTAATTCTGCCTCGGTGTCAGCAATGTGTCCTGACAAGGTCCTAGAAAAGCCGCTGACCACCTCCCAGCGAGTTATGTTAAGATATGATGGGTCTTGCTAGAGAAGGAAAATCTCTAACATTGCACTCCCTCCATCTAGATGTTAGTCTACAGTCTACTGGCACCACATCATTTAAAGAAAAGCCTCAAGCCCAACCAAAAGTAAACATTGTATCAACACTCTCAGACCAAAATCATGTGTTTCCTAGTTGAAGTCCAGCCACTCTCAGAAATGCAACCTAATACTGTTCCATAGTACCCACTGAACCAGAGCGAGATACCTCCCACAATGTACAGTTTCAGCACAAGCCCAACCCATAATCAGGCTGAATAAAAAACAAAAATACATTTTAACCAAAAACTCCTGTGCCAGCCAAAAATGTGAACTTTATAAGAAGGGTTACCTGCCTGGAGGTGGAAAGGCCATTAGGACCCTTTCAGGGGGTTCAAGAAGGATAAAAACCTTTTTCTCATGTGAAGGTTTTATATGGAAACAGGATGTCTGTGTTGGGGTGAAGAAACACCTCAACACCTAGGCATCAGAATGAGAAGCTGGGAGGAAGAATACAGGTTTAATAATAAAATAGTTTAGCCTTCCTGGAACAGTTCTAGAGTTGATCATCTGTAGCTCTTAGGGTGACCACTACTATCCAGGCCATTACAGACATTGGCCTTAATGAGTTTGGTGGATGGAATACCTCATCATAAACGTGGTGGATGTCCCATCCCCTGTAATCCAAGTTAAATATTTCCTATGGGACCTCATAGTATGGAGGATGGGACATCTGCCACATTTGTGATGGTGTATCCCATCTATCAAACTCTCAATAAGACCAATTGTTTTGAGTCCTGGACTTCAGTGTGAGAGCATAATGCATTGCAGACGTTGTAGTCTTGTTTTGCTTCCATTAAATTATTTATACAAACATACCTCAAATCATCAATTTGTAAGTGAAAACTTCAAGACTGGAGACAGTGATCACAATAATCTTCAATGAGGTAATCGCCCCGTAGCTCTTATTTACTCAGGAAAACCAGGAGTGTTTTTTTATATGTTTTTAATATGTTTGGGAGAACCAGAAAATGTATGTTAAAGCACGTCTGCTTGTGGAATGAAACTACATTGATCAGAATAAGGTCAAAGAAACTAAAATGAACTTTTGATGACTTTATTATAATACTTTAATGGTCTGTCAATCCAAAGTTTACTCCCTTGACAGAGCATGTAAGGGGTAATGGTTCTATGGCTCTCCCATCCACTAAATCATAATATTTGCCACAACCACAATGTTTCTATGAAGTCAAAATCTGGTTTTGCTTACTGTTAGCCCCACACATGAACTCATGTAATGTGGTGGAATGAGGGAAAAAAGCAGTAATGCAATTACTACAATGAAGCTATTACAGGAATATATTTTCTGTGAAGTAGCGCCCGCAAACCCAAGAACGTAAAATACTTCAAAAAAAGAAGTTTGCATTTGGAAACCATATATGCAAAATGCCAAGTACATAAAAATTACATTTGTTACAACTTGTTTATGACAAGTCACGAAGCTCTATCTAAAAGACCTGTGAATTAAAAAATAAAACCAAATTAAACCAACTGAAACACACATACTAAGCCTGAAAAGTAAGATGAATCCACAGCTCTCACAAGACAGCAGCTGCCGCAACCCGGCTTCCAGCAAGTACTCCTACAATACACCAGAAAGCAGGGAGAACAGTAACTTGAAAGAAAGCAGAGAGTAAAAAAAGAAGGAATGCTGTAAGCGTACACTTTAAAAGAATCACTTCATTCAACTTGGCAGCACTATAAATACCATCAATATACTCCCTTGGCTTGAAGAAGATCACTGCAATTATGACTTTTATCCAGTAGGACAATAAAAACAAATGTATTATTTGGATGAGCACTCTACCTATTCGTTTCAATACATGTGAGCATCATACCTGGTTTGTTTACATTCTCTCACATTTGCTATCAGATTATGCATAAAACAAATAGCTCACTACATCACTGGTCCAAGCCATCAACAAATTTTGAAGGCTGTGAATGAATATTCTATGCCACCGAATGTAGTCAAATGTTGTCAGGAGGCACTGAATGCAAACATACATCTTGCATACTCTAAAGACTAGAGAACAGGTATTCTCTACTGAAAAATTCAAATTACCATCGATGCCTAACTGACAAGTGATGCAGACATCTGCATCATGCACTGTTGGCCATCAATCTTGGGTCTAGACACAATGAAAATATCCAAGGGGGCACTAACCTACAATTAATCATGAAGACAGAAAGCCCTTACATGGTTCTTAGATAAGCATGGCGATGACTCTCACAGTGTCTCAACCTAAAACACAGCTTGTGATTACCATGGCATTATGTCCACCACATGTACAGGACATAGACCAGCACTTGTGACTGCAGACAAGTACACAAAAAATAAATGAAGGGGTCAGGAATGACAACTGTGTGTCACTTGGATTTGTGATAATGCACACAGCAGCAGAATTAGTCTAAACCCTCTTTTGTTCACAAACACAGTGCTCCAGTTCATAGACCACAACACACCAGCCATGGGGGATAATAGTGTAATTGAAGAACTTAGAATCATAAGATACATCTGAGCTTTTTGCAGATGGTTGTGAAGGTCCAATATGTCTTTGGTAGATGGTCATTGTGTGGCTATCTATGAGAGCACCTTAGGTGAGATAACTCATAGATATCCAGACAAGTTAATGGTTTATTTATTAATGAAACTTTGAAGAAGGGGGTCTGGTGCCTACTAAGCTCTGGACAGGGGTTGCATTACAATTGTGATAAGGTGTGTTGAAAAATGTAACATGGGCACGTTGCACTACATGAGCTTATCATGCTGTCCACCATGTAAGTGGAGCTTGTGATGAGCCCAGACAATAACCTCAAAAGGGTTATGCTTCCTGCTATACATCAGGATGATGCATTGGAAAAGTGATATGCAGAATTCTGTGCTCCTTGTATGAAGGATGAACAGCCTGTAGACCTGCCACGGAAAATCAGATATTGAACGTATCACCTCCCTACTACCTTATTTTAATATTTCCCTTAATATTATTCCTTCCATAACCCAATATTCCATACGTGTAAACAACGGCCAATCTTCACAATGATCTCTCTTGCAGCCTCAATCCTTAACCCCAACCTTGCTTCTACCTACACTTTAGCTCCAACCAACACCCTCTTTCTTTCTGCCACCCCTTATCACCTGCATCCCACTTCTAAATCCCTCGCTTGATATTACTTTTCACTGGCAACATCTCAGTTTATATACGCATCACTCTAATAGCAGCCTACTCCACTGTATTCACTCTCAAATGCCAATAATACATTAATCGTAACTGCACTCTACCTTATGTTATGTTTCGTTACCAACACTTGGTATAGTGCAGCAAAACATGTTAGAAGGAATAGCTTAGAAACACATATCACAAATAGGTGGCCCTCGTTATGTGTGGGTCAGAAAATTCCAACCTCTGTGCAAATCCATTTGGCAGAGGTCAACATTATGACTGGTCGACAAAGTCAGCACCTTTGCAGTTTACCGCATGTACTCATCAGTAGGTCACACTTGCTGATAGACATCAGTGGAAATGGTAGCTGGCATATGCTGAGTTTGATGCATAAAACACCAAAATGCATGTTATGCCCCAGTTATAAAGGAAGAGCTCATAATAGGTGTTCTTAATCAGTCCTGTCGATTTCTGAACCCAACCCGCAGGTGTCCCACCTGAACACCCCTTGCAAGACCATCTATAGACATTCTGAATGGCTTAAATACGGCTAATAAATACTGCAACTATGTTCTTCCTTTCTTCCTTCCTTGCTTTCTTTCTTTATTTCTCTGCATTTGCCATTTAGTCGCCCTTCTTTGTACTTTACCGCAAATCAAAAAGTTAAAAGCCTCCTATGGTCCACTACATTCCTCCTCAGTAAAGCTGTGTAATTCACATCTGTCACATTTAATGAGATTTTCTGTTCGTTTGAGTGAAAGCAGCCCCCGGAGACAATCATGAGATGAGCAAAAAGATGCACACACATTGAGTTTTAAAACCAGGTACTGATACCTGTGGTGACTGTGATTTTAAAAAAGCACTAGAAATGGGCACATTTCAGCTATTGCAAATTTTGACTTACACCCCTTCCTGCAACACCCAGGCCACCGCAGGAGGGTAATTCCATAGTACTTACAACTCTAACTCAACCATTTATTCTTTCAGTGTTGTACTCCTGCCCCAAGACACCGAGGCCACAGCCAGGTGGTTTGCAGGGTTTGCTGGGCTCTACAAAAGCCCCGAAATAAATAAGCACTCGCAATAAAAATGAATCAAATAATTATTTATTGTAAAAAAAAATCCTGGGCACTTTGTAACACGATGACTGTTGTACGTACTTATTATTTTTCTGCTTAGTGGGAGCAAAGATTCTGAAAAAACAGATTTGTGCCAAAATGTGTTTTTCTTTCAACCCAATGCTTCTATAAAAGCATTGCCCAATCTGTAAGAAAGCTGACATACCCTCTTTTGATTGGCACAAGCGTCAAGGCACTGAAATATCGTATGAACTGTTCAATTTATTCCTAAAGGTAAAGTAATTAAAACTAGAAAAGTTACACTATGTCTGTACTTTCCAGTGGATGTGCTGAATATAGGTGTGCGTCAACGATGTGTGTAGCCCCCGTTAAAAAAACCTCCCCCGATTTAAATAACAGTCAAGACATTTAGACTGATGCAGTTATAGGTAACAGCACCATGTATGACACTCTTTGTAAGAGTTATGATTAGGGACAGAACAAAAAGGAAAAACCAGCAGAACCTCTTCTGCATATATATGATTCCGGTACCAATGATGACACTTGGGGGATATCGACAGTTTCCACACTATTTATGCTCAGGGGGTACCCTTTTTTGTTACAAGAAATACCTTTTGTTATTCAAAGTTCCCTCTGATTAAGAGACAGATAAACTATACTTATGGAGAATACCAGCATCCATGTGCTGATCAGTTCCCAAATGCAGAAGGGTCCTAGAACGGAAGAGGTTCTCAATAACAACATTTAATTGAATAACTGTGAGTTTTTTGTAGAAATTCTAGTGCAACAGAAACTCCTTCCATCGATTTCTTCATTTGTTTCCTTTTTAGAGATACCTTGAGATTTAATGGCCTTTGAAGCCTGGTTGTGTACAGCTTGGTCTGGCTACCGAATGGATGAACGCATCCGCTCCTGGGGAACATGACTCTGTGTCCGTGTGGTCACAGATTTTAATCTCAACAGGTCCACTCAGTGTTTCACTCTTTAAATATCAATTAAAACAAGAGCCTTTCATTTGGGTTGGATCTGTTTTAAGTGCCAAGGAACCATTTCAGCAGAGTGGATGATTTTCACGAAATAAATTCCTATGCCTCACATTACTATTTTTGAGAAACAGGGTGGGTATTTATCCTGTGGTGAGGTACCTGTGTGTGACTTGCATAATTTGCACGATCCAACAAATAAAATGCCCCTAGCTCAGAAGTTCTGTAAAAAGTACCAAACATGGTCCAGCACAGTGCCAGACCCTTTGCCAATGTCACGTTTCAGTGCCTGTTTGATTTATCAAGGAATTAAAAGAAAATTAACAATTTCACTTTTAACCAGTAAGTAACAGTTAAAAAACTATCACAGAAGGTAAGGCATTATGCATCATAATTTGCTTTTATTGTTACTAAATTTAGTCAACTCTGCCACATAATTTCGTCTCAATTGCTGCATAATTCCAATAACCCTGGGAATTACCCAGAAAAGTTTCAGTTAGGCTAGTGTAAATGATCTAGCAACAACTGAAAGTGGAAAAACGGAGGTCGTGGATTTGGGTTCAAAGCAAGGCAAACAGAGCCTGCCTTCCCACTCTCCTTTGATGTCATGACTGAATGGCACGAGGATGATGAGTAAGGATGATGTAACGAGATAGTGTGGGAGTGCTGGTCTACATCAGCTCTGACCATTAAAACACATCCAATCACAGCTGGAAATGCAACCATGTTCCCTGCCTGAGATTGAAGATAAGGTGCTACGTACATCTTAGTAGTCCACGCAGCCAAGAAGTATGGTAGGGCCTTGGGTGCATGATGGTGGTTCTCTGTATGACTCAAGTTTGACCAAATAAGCTTCTTGACCGATACAAGATCTCAGAAAGGAAATGGCCACATCAAGCTCTGTATGGAGGGCCCTTCCTTTACTGTGAAGTAGTCACTTTGCTCAACATATCACAGTTGGAAAATTCTCTTTAAAACTCCAGTCAGGGTACCAAGCTTGGTGGTCTCTACTAATATTATCCCTTGAGAACTCTAATGTTAGCAATGTCCAATCAGTGTCATGTCTCCTTAGTACACCAATCAAGATGGCTATAAGCATTTCTGGCACAGTGCCCCAAGACTGCTCAACTTCAGGCTTGCACCAGTGGAAGACATAGATTATGGGACATGCCTCTAATATCCACTGGTACCGTGGATTGCAAAACGCAGAGTTGCCAACATCGGGGCATGCCGGAGGCGGCAGGATCCTTTCCTTTTTCTCCATTTTCTTATGTACAGTTCACGATAAAACCCCCATACTTTCCTTCAGAACCAGCTATGATTTTACAAGTCCATGACCTTTCCAAATGTTTCAGTTCTGGATCAAGTCTTTTGTCTACTGAATAACAGATTTCATGAATATAGGCAGCACCACTCAAGTTATGTGGCAACTGAGGACTAAATAATGCAAACGGGTTAAGTAAATTATGCAGCAAGAAAATAAGAAATTATGCAGCTTGAAGTAGCACTTTCAAAGGCAATATCTTTTCTCTCTTTTATCATTTAAACACATATTAGTAAGGTCTGAGCAAAGATTTCACCATATTATTACTTGTTTAACTCTTGAATGCAGCAATAAGCAATTAAAAGGTGACCAGTTGACCTTTGGAACTCCACTCACCATTCGCTGCACCTTTTTAAGTAACATTTGATTCGCTGGAGCTAGAAACATTTTTTTGCTGAATTCTGCAAATTATGGAACAGATAGTGGTTTCAGTGGTGGTGCAGCAGAGCAGGGCTGCCACCCCTGGCGTCGTAAAAACAACCAATATGTGCTCATGAGATATAACAAGTTCTCATTTCGAATTTCCTTCTCATTTTCCAATTCCTTTTTGCCCTATTTTTGCTTCTCACTTTTTGCCCCATGTCCTTTAGCTAGATAATCATTTTTGACAGTTTAGGTTCTATGGAACTTATTCAAACTTCCCTTAGTCCATTTTAGCTGGATGATTTAATTTGCACTGGTGTGTAAAAGAATTCACCAGCATCTATTTTAAAAACATCGAATTCTACGGCTGATATTTTGCATTGCTGTTACTGAGTGTTTGGTTTGTCTCGTGTTAACTCGACTAAATGTCTTCAGAAAATCTGGCAATCCTATGGTGATTCTGATTCTTTACTGTATATTCTTGAGATTTGTTTACATTAACCTAAGTGTTAATTTGTAAAAAAAAATCCTTTAACTTTATTTCTGATTTGGGTTTTCATTGTGTGGCCAAACCGGTTACACTGTAAATGAAATGGTGATTGACTTCTACCTCATTCCCTAGTTAATCCCTTCGCAAGGACTCCTAGATCATCGGCCTCAAACTAGGGCATACAAAATGCTCCATCAGTGGCAAGTATAAAAACTCTATTATTATGCAGAAAATGTTATGGCTTCAGAATTAATTTGCCATAACAATAAATGGACATGTTCATTTACTGCTGTATATATCCCCTTTTTTTCTCCTATAAGCAGCGCTTAATTTATAAAGAATGAGTGCAGGTGCCCAAAGCTCCGCTCCGAAGCCCGCGGCTGACACTATAAAATATCAGGGTGCTGAATACAAAGGCTGCATGGTCTTGAATCTACCTCCTGCCTCTTTAAATCACTACCAGACACTCCCTGCCCCTTTAACTCACTCGTGCAGGAACCTGCTTCTCAACTTTGTGGGTTTCCCCTTCTTTCTCTTCCTCCTTCGTTTCCCTTTGTGTGTTTTCACTATGCTGCCCAGAGAAAATGTCTGATGAGGAAAAATAAATGCCTGTCCCCAAACATGAGTTCTGGTGGACCTCATCTGCTCAAATTAAGTATTGCCTATAAGCTGTTTCATAACATATTTGGCTTGCAGATAGATGGGAAAGTATAAATATTTTTACTGCTGAGCTCGGAAAATGTCTGCAAATACTAAAGCCTCAAATCACAAAGATCCTTTGTTCTAGTGGCTTTGCAGCCATGGTGGGATCCCGCACTGCAGTTTATCATTGTGGAGATCCGGCCAAGAGTATGGAGATCCCACACTACCGCTGAGGCTCTTTGAGAATCAGGCCCCAAAGTCATTCCATTAAAGCGTCAATTATATCTGTTTCAATTGAAAACAGTTTGAAAGTGTCTTCTTGAAATCATAGTACATGTGTTCAAATCTCTTTGTTCGAATCTAACTTCTTAAGTCTTGTCCTAGTCCAAGGGCTTATACTCACTACCCAGGATTTTACTGCTGTTCCTGACCCTTTAAGCAACCCTAACACCAACCTCGTCACTCACCAAAACCTAATTCTCGTTTATTTACTTTCACACCAGTTATATTTTGTGCATCATTTAGATTATACAAACAACATATTTTTAGCCGAATTATTTGAAATTGCGAGTAAATACATGCTTTTCTAGAACTTTTCTAAATTTGAGATTTTATCCGGAGCCAAGTTAGATCAAAGATAGTTCCTGTTGCAGGAAAGAGCTTCTTACAGGAGGAATGCCGATAGGCTTCTATTTAGCATTGTAGAACTCAACCACCGGATATTTGAGAGATACCTTGCAGAGATAAGAGGCCAATAGGCCCTGAATTGTATTCTTTCTAACAGCAACCCCTGATTAAGGGTCTACAAAGCAGGGTCTGCAACTCCATTCTGACTGGCCTCTATATTCGAAATTAATTCCATATATACACGGGGACACTAAAATTACGCAATCCTGTGGCATTGTCTTCATTATTATGGGTGTACGTCACTTCCTCGATAACCTACCATCCGCCACATAAAGCTCTAACGCTCAGAGGTTACTAAGAAACAGCGCCACACGTTATGCCCTGCAATGTCAAACCATTTGCAAAAAAAAAAAAAAAAAAATCATCTTTCAGTTGACTGGTTGTTTTTTTCAGGTATTAAACTGGTACTCCAGAAGTTAATTATTTGATTATACTTGTGTGATTGGCTAAATAGCACTATATTAATAATAACATAAATGTGCATCATTACTTTTCACAACTTGTCTTTTCCGGGCCGGATAATTCTAGTGGCCTTTGGTATCCCCAAAAAGAGAATTCGTGAGAAGGAGCTGGTGAGTGAAGTAAGATAGAGGGTGACCTGGGTACCACAAAAGCTCTGGACAGTGACTGTCCCCTCCCTGTGGCCATAGCTCGCGGTTCTAATTTCCAGTAAAAGCTCCTCGCTGCTTCAAGGCGTTGACAGATAAATGCTCTCTGGAGATTACTTCTTAATGATTCGCACCATAGGGAGACCGAATTGCACCATAGTGAGACAGGGAGACACTGTCGCCACCTTCGACACTGAGCAGACAGAAGCGTATAAAACTCATTTATTATTAATTGAAGCTGCGTCCTGGACAGGGCGATGCCTATTGACTCGGTCACACTCTCGGGCTGAGCTGTGCAGATCCATTTTCTCTCCTTCCTCTCCCTCTGACTTTCTTTTGTCCTGCTAACGAGGCAGAAACGAGAACAGCTCGAGATTGGTTCCAAACAAATCAGTCACAGGCCGTGACTAATCGAGCGCCCATCTCTCCCGTCCTCTGGCATTTTCACGTCAGCATCGGTAGCTCTCCAAGGACAGGCAGGCAGTGTACAGACAAATCAGAGGGAGAACAAGCAGCGCCGGGCACGGCAACGACGCCCTTAGGAGGCGGGAAGAGGAAGTTGCCGCCACGCATTACCAGGACATGTCAAACTGAAACGAACAGCAATGCTACAGGCCTCGCTTGCAACCCTTCCCTCCTTGGAATCCTTCATGCAGTGTTGAGTTCAAAGCGAAATGCTACAACAACATGGCAAGGACTTGACATGCTAGATGTCAGAACAAATATACGTGTCCTGCGGTGGAACAATGTTGCTTGTGCTGAGGGCAATGGTTGCTATTCAGAGGCTGGCGGCCCAGCTGGGCCCACGTTGACTTCCGCATAAATGGTCAATGATTCTATCCGCTGGGTTTTGCCTGTAAGCTTTGTCTTCACAGCCTTCGGGGCAAGTGTCTTGAGAGGTTAGTGGTCTCATTGAGATGGACTAGATAACAGCGGATTTACCACAGCAAATGAGCTACAGCGAATGAACAATTTGACAGCCCATCACCCCTTCAGCATTCTCTAAACTGCATAGTAAAACCACTTCTGGACCGGGTTATTACACCACTCCTTTCTGAACTGAAGCCAAAGTGAAACATCAGGCAACTATATGCTGCAGTGTTGGCATGCAAATATGTCACCTTTACCTGCCCAGTGTGCATCAACGGATCAGACAGGGAGCAGTGTAGTCCCTGTACAGACTTTGGTGCTCTCCAACTGGACCTGTCTCTCTCTTGCAGATCTTACACATTAAAATGAAGATGTAACATTCTATATAAGAATAAGAGACATGGGCTACAGTTTACAAGCTTACTTAATGAATATTAAGCAGAAGTACATAAGCTGGACTATCAATCAGTTAGTATAATAGTACATAAATCATAATTACTAAGAACTCAGTAAAGTTCAATCATAAATCCAGCATAGATTAACTGTCTAAAAGAGGGAAGACCCTGCTACGGTCCACCTCTGGAGAATAATTTTGGGCATCTCTCTCCACTGCCATTTAAAGTAGACTTCTGCCTTTGTGACTCTCATGAGATTCACTAGGAATCTACTCTAAACATCTTCCTTCTCTGACTCTAAAAGATCAGTGACACCACTCTAACATCACTTGTAACCATGACACACTGCTATACTTATGCATCAGGAATCACTCCCAAGCCCTGGAAAGACGTCTGTCCTTTAACAAAACATAGATAACACAATCTAAGCTCAGGGATTCCAAAACAGAACTGCTGCTTTACAAATTCAAACAAAATGCCAGCTTCAGCACTATCCTCCTCACAACTTTAGAAAAATCCTATGATCAATCCTCAAAATCAAAAGCCTCAGTGCCACACTATGTGCAACAATGATAGTTGAAGCTTGCAGATGGTATAATACCTTTCCACAACCTGCTAAAATCATGGCAATGTGAAGTTGCTCTTTATGTACTCCTAGCTTATTTAAACGTACATTCACGGCTCGTCTCTATGCTTAATGTACTGGAATAATGAATATCTGTGATAATGTCATCTATTCGCAGAGGATACATTTTGTGAGGATTTATTTAATTAACTAATGATTTCCTCTTGTTTAATAAATCAGTTGATACCTCGTATGCACGTGATTGTGAATCATATAAAGAACCATATTACAACACATGCTAAAGCTAGGAATTAAGGCATTGCTGTGGGAAAAACTGAGATTAATACCTGAAAAGTCAAAAAGGAGTATAAATTAATCAAGATCACAGATGATGACTCTACCAACTCAATAAGTTCTGGGTATAAAGGTATTTATTATATTAAAAAAATGTATAGTATAGCTTTATACTTTGATGATTCTAATCGTTCTCTTCAGGATTTTGAAAAATAACTAAGAATATATATATAAAGCTTTCAATAATGACTTGAACTTCAATAAATGGAAAGAAGATATGACTTTAGAAGGAATAGCAAATAATATTTTGTCCTTAGAATTACCTAGAGATGATCCACACATCTAAATCAAGATGGTTTTTCCACTGAATTTAGTTGTATTTCCAACTTACTTTCTCCCAAATTGCTAGAGCTTTTTAATCTATCTTTTTCCAATTCAGAAGCAAAATGAATTTTCCTCAAAGCCATACTCAAATTAGATAAACCTGGTAAAGAGAATCAATTTTTAAGGACCAACTAGTGAACAATATCAAAATATATCTCAAACCGCCAGAAGACATAATAAAAAAATAAATGTTCTAGAATGCAGATTGTTGTAATTGTTAGAGATGGAAGATCAGTGAAAAAAACTGAAGAATATAAGAATTACATCACTTTTTTTTCGTAAACACATTTTGAGTGTAGGTATTTTGCAAAAACTCTGGTGACTTTACTAACAATACTTATCTGCTGTCGTTCCACTTCTCGAGCTTTGATTTAGGGTATTTTTTTTCATTTTTCTGTCCATCACTTCCACTTCAATATTCACCTTTATGTTGCTTTTAACTTCCGTCCTACAGGTGTGTTTGTTATTGTCTTAATTTGTTTTGGAATTCAGCACTTTCTTTTACAGCAAGTATATGGCACATACTATTGAAGCTGTTGGTGATTTTGTTTTACAGTTCAGCATTTCTTATTATAGCACCTAGCAAATGTCATGGAATAATGGCTTTTTAAAGTGCTACCAATTTTGGGCATCGCTGCAGTCACTCCATTTCTCTAGAAAAGCTGTGTCCCCAGCCTTATATGTATTCCACTACTTCTCTACGCATACGAATTATGCCCCTCATTATGAGTTTGCAGGAAACACTGCCGACCACCGTGCTGTGTCGGCGGGATGCATTCCACCATATTATGAGTACAAGAAGGCAAATGGCCAAAAATGGCCTTAATTTCACACACCACCAGAGCCAACGGCGGAAAGGCGGGACTCAGCAACACGTCACCACCACGCCAACAAACACCCGCCCACCATATTATGATCCACAAATCAGCCCCACGGTCATTCAACGGCAGATCACCATTGGCGGTACGGATCTCTGCGGATAGTGATGGCACCCACCAAGAACAACCTCATGCATTGGGTCATTCAAAAGCCTCCCACCTGAGACACATATGCACAAACCACACATACCTACACAGCACTATAAAACACATACACAAACATCCCACAATCCTTTGCAGCTCCAATTGCACCATAGCTATTGCCACGAACACCACACACACACTCTACAAACCTGTTACACAAATCACACACACACACACACACTAGACAACACAAACTACACAACCACCACACACCCCCAACCAGGACCCACAGGTACACACACACCACACCACACCCACCCTCACAATACCATGAACATCACACACTATGGCATCCCCTAAACACCCCTGCATCACTGACAGGGAGCTAAGGACCATAGTGGACGAAATACTCATGGTCGAGCCGCAGCTGTTTGGGGCACTGGTACAGCAGACGTCCATCCCCAGAAAGATGGAGCTATGGCAGAGGATTGTCAACAAGGTGAACGCAGTAGGAAACCATCCACGCACAAGGGACGACATCAGGAAGAAGTGGCACGACCTGCGGGGGAAGATACGGTCCATGGCATCACAGCATCAAATTGCAGTACAGAAGACTGACAGTGGCCCCTCCAGCTCCTGAATACCCTGACTGGCAGGAGAAGGTCCTGGCTATCCTGCAACCGGAGGGCTTCACTGGACTCACTGGAGGACTGGACTCGGGTAAGTCAGATCATCTACCCTGTTTCCCACCTTCAATGCATGTCTCACCCTACCCCTCTCACTACCACTAAACACCCCATCCCATGCTCATCCAACATCCCATACTCAACTGTACCCAGAATCCCTGCATGCCCACAACACCCTATCCAACTCACGACACCTCCCTATGAGTACAATCTCCAACCCCTGCATGTAATGTATGCTGCACTACATCCCCCACAATGCACCACCAATGCCTTAATCCAAACATTCATCAAGCAAGTGACTGGGAATGGAAGCACAACAAACAGGTGGTTAGTCCTGCAAAGGAAATGGCAATAACAGCATAGGGGGCAGAAAACAGAAGAGAAATACGACAATGGAAAAACGAAAAAACAAACACATAGAAAATGACAAAAATACTCTGGGACACTACTGTCACTGCCAAATCCCCTACAGCACTGCCACTGCACCATCACCCACTAGCCACAAGTCATTACACATTGCAGGAAACTAAATACTCATTGATGTGACACACAGGTACCACAGCCCATGACACCCGGCATGAGATGGCAAGAACTGCAAGTCCCCCACCAGAAGAAGAAGGTCCCAATGAGGAGTGTGCAACAGCATGTCTGGACCAAAGCAGCTGCCTGGCCCATCCCACAGCCCCGGGCAATCAGCGTCCAGAAGCCCCACCCAGGACACCACTGACACCACCACCATCACCAGTGGCCCAATGTCCCCACACCAGTGTCTCCAGGCCATGGACTGTCTGCCCAACTATAAAGGGATTGGAGTCACAACCCACAACCAGGCAGGACGATGAAGCCCCAGTGCAAGTGGGACTTGCCCACATGTGACAGGGACACAGGCCCAGGGGGCTAGGCCCAGGAGGAGGGTGTCAGTGGCATGGGGGGGTGGACCAAGGAGGGATGCGGCTGCCCATGAGTCTATATCAGAGTTCCTGGGGGCATACCATCATTTCCAGGAAAGTATGGACCACATCCTGCCCACGTTGCAGGACAACCAGAAGATGCATGTGTCACACCACCAAGAGGCCATGGAGCAATGGAGAGAACTACATGCTACCATGGCCTCTACTGCAGGGGTACTGCAGAGGCTACCTTACATCTTGCCAGAGTCCACCACCCACCAGCAGGGCCCTTCTACTACCCAGGAGACAGCCAACCATCAACATCTGCAGCAGCCAGTGGAATGATAGCCCTGCCAGAGGACTCACTGGACACCAGCACCACTTCCCCTTAAGCCTAGGAATCCTCTCACAAACGTGGAGGACACCCAGACAACCCAGTGACTCAGTAGCCAAGATCAAGCCCACTGTCAAGAAGTGACTCTGCCCGAACTGTCTCCCTTGTGTGTCAATGAGCCATCTTGTTCACTATTCACTGCCATTTGCCCATTTCACATTGGCCCCATCTATTTTGCCCCTGTGCTACCAACGGCTTGTGGAAATGTAACAGACTATTTTGTTCACCATGTGCCCAATCCCTTTCACATTCCCATTCATATTGCCATGCACAACATCAATAAAAAGTACCTGATCACACCAAAATATTGATTTTATTTCATACCAATGTTTCTGATTTACATGTAACTGACATCATCAAACATGAACCTAAATGCACACATCTTGCAGGAACACATTGTACAGAGAGGTAGATGGTAAGTACATGAAAGTGTACACTCTAGCAGTGTTAAACTCATCCCATCAACATCCATGATGTAGACATATGTTAGGGGTAGAACACCATAGCAGCACCTGTCAGCAAGAGACATGCAACACAATTTTAACTGCACTGTACCAATACAACTGTTGCCACATTTGCTGCCAGAAAAACACCCTCCGTTACAGCATAGGGAACTAGGTTAAAGGTAACACATATACCTAATGTGGGCTATGCATTACTCAGACATTTTTAAAACCACATATCTACATAGATATTTATGTAGAGTGGCAGATGAAAACAGAACATTACATCATCCACCACAGTGTCTAGGAATGCCAACCTGCCAGGACAACTAACAGCCCTTGCACCACCACATGTGTCACATCCATTAAAAATATCCTGATGAGCTCCAGACACCAGCCCTGTCATAGGTATGTGGAGAATAAAGCCACCACAGTGTCATGCAGGTAATGATGATGTGCAAAACTACTGTGACTACTCTGTTCAACACTCTGCAGATGGCTAAAACTGGATCCCCAAAAATCCACACATACACATACTCCTAACCTCACAGCACTGTAGAGGTACAGTCACCATCTGCCACTGACATCTAGCCAATTCTAGCTAACATAACACTGAGAGTCATTGGAAGTAGACCTGTATTAGCTGGCTCCTTGAGTCAACTTCATTCTCCTCATCTTCTCCATCACTGTCATCCACCCCCTGAGATCCCACAGGTGGCAGTGCAGCATCCTCCTCTTCCAGTAGTGGAACATGTTTCTTCAGAGCAAAATTATGGAGCATGCAGCAGGCCACTACAATCTGACACACCTTGTCAGGGGCATAGTACATTGATCCACCAGACATGTGCAGGTAGTGGAATCTGGCCTTCGGGGACCCAATGGTCCACTCACTCACCCTTCTTGTGCGACCATCGGCATCATTGTACCGGTTTTCTGCATCTGTCCTGGGATTTCTCACAGGTGTCGGGAGCCACTGCATGTTTGATATCCTGAATCACCTGGGAAGAAGGCTAAAAGTTAGTTAAAACACACTTTGCTGCAGTGCTAACAAGGTGATACTGTTACGGGAGCGCCGTCCAGAGGGTAGGTCCATGGCAGAGGACCGTTGACACAATCCGTCAATCTGAGTTCTTGGAATGCGCTTCCCAAGGAGCCCTGTCTCGAATTGGGGATGGGCGACCTTTCTTTGACTTAGCCAGTTTACTTAACGTAAGTGACTGTTTCCTAATCCTGAATTAGGGTTTTTCAGTTTTGCTTTATTATTTGGAGAAGAGGTTATTATTTTTTTTGGTCCTCATGAAGCGTCAATGGATCCGGTTGGACCGCCAGACGCGAAACATGTTGACTCTGGTTTAGAGGTACCATAATAGTTGTAGTCCTCTGTAGCATCACAACTCAATTTGTTACTTTCACTCTAGTTTTCAATCTTGGTCTTCATCCTATTTGTACTGATTACATTTATGATGTGTCTTGTGAGATGAATAACTAATTTAAAAAAAAGAAAATTCTGTTCTCTCCAACCTGTGCTGGTGCCTGGATGCAGGCATCGCTGTCTGTATAGTTTGAACCCACCAGTCACTATCAGAGCAGTACGGCTTAGAGCCCCCTCTCGGGGAGCCCGTCAGGCGTTGCAGCGCCGGCCTGGCGAGGAGCATTCCCGATGATGATGCCAGTCATGCATTTTGATGCTTGAGGGCTCTTGCTCCTGAGACATCAGGTCTCCTAGAACGCTAGAGTAGTTTGGAACAGTGTACCTTTTGTTTTGATTACTAACAAGGTGACAGTCATGTATGATTGCAGATCTGTGCCATACACACCCACCTATTAGCCAGGCACTCTCCCCTTGTAGTAGTGTCATCACTGCTATTCCTCAGTATGTAGGCATTAAGGACAGATCCAGGGAATCCTTTGAGATATACTGATCTGCAAGACAGACAAACTGTACATTCAGTGAGTGGTAGTTTTTTCAATTCCTGTACACGTGTTCATAGGCTCGGGGGGAATTATGGGTATGTGGTTGCCATATATGGAACCAATCACATGTGGTATGTTGGCAATGGCATAAAAATCTAATTTCACAGTAGTGAGATCAGGGCTGTGCGGAAACTGGATGTGGCTCTGCATGTGTCATCTTAATACACGCAGGAATTTTGTAAGGATGTTGCTGAACACTGGCTGTGACACACCGGATGCCATGCCCACTGTCACCTGAAATGACCCAGTTGCTAAGAAAAGTAGAACTGATAGTACCTGCAATGTTGGAGGGATGGCAAATGGGTTTCTTATTGCCGGCTTGAGTTCAGGCTCCAATTGGTCACAGAGCGATTCTGTTACGGTTCAGGCGATAAGTGATGATGATGTGGCACTCCTCCTTGGTAGCCATATCAACCAGGGGTCTGTAGACAGATGAAGCCCTCCCTCTCCACATGGGTTGGAAGCTATGTGGGGAAAAGGATAGATAGATGTTGTGTAGGACTGATTACTCTACATTCACCTCTTACATCCGTTCCATGTGTATTCCATATACACTACACAGTAACAGTCCCGAAGCAGGATCTAACCCTGAATGAGCAATGTGTCATGATTGTTGTGGATGGGACATTCAACAGTGTAGGCATACTTGAAACCATGATATGGGTATAGGCATGTGTCATGTCACCTCTAGCTCCTGTCCTGTTGGGGTAAACGTTTTGTACATAGAATGGCGGCCTCCAGTCATACAGATTGTGGAGAGTAGGAAGTGATATCATACCGCTGATGTATGTCATCATGGCGGTAGGCGGTGTTCACTGCAGTGCGAATGCTCATTGGATAACATTTTTGTCTATGGGTAACAGGGACCAAATTAAGATCACCGTTGGCGGAGGGGATGCACACCGCTGTGGTCTACACCACCATTTTGGTTTGCCTATGCCACTTGACTCCTGCACCTCAAGACGGCCACTACTCTACTGCATGTGCTGCTGTGTCCTGAATATGGTCCTGAAAATGGCGCGGGCTACAGGGGAACGGGCCCCGGCCTTTACATCATTGGAGTTGGAGAAGCTGGTGGATGGGGTCCTACCCTTGTACGCAAAGCTGTATGGGCTACCAGAGGACCAGGTGAGTGTTATTCATGGGTCCTAGGAATGTGTGCCAATGCCTGGGAGGGTTTTGCGAGTGACTGGAAAATGTGGGCATGGATAGGTGCAGTGTGCAAGGGCGTATGTGTCTAGGCTCAAGTTTGAATGGAAAATTTGCAGGTGTTGTTGTGTCCCATGTGTTAATGGTACACCTCCACTCACAGCTACTTTTGCCTCTGTGTGTTACATGCAGATTAGCGTCCATCAGAAGAAGGCATACTGGCGAACCATCGCCAAAGAAATGTGCACAGCCGGTGGAGCACCCACTGCAGGAAGCGGTGGGAGGACCTGAAACGCTGGGAATGGAAGACCGCAGATGCCTAGCTGGGGACGGCCTCCCAACGAGGAAGGAGTGCCCGTTGGACCATGACCCTCCTAATGGCCCGCATTCTGGTGGTAGCCAATCCTGAGTTGGATGGGCCCTTGAAGGCAACACTGCAGCCACAAGGGGGTGACTGCCACCACAGTTAACATTTCTTATTGTGAAGTATAGTTGGGTGGAAAAGGGTGGTTGGCAAATAGTGGTTGGGTAGTACTCAGGTATGTCCATGCAGGCATCCCCCTTTCCTTCATTGGGATTGGGATTTCTGCTTAGGAGGGGTGGGTATTTTGGCATGTCACAGGTCCCATGGGTGGCGTAGTGGGTCTGATGTATGTCCTCTGAGACTGGACACGTTGTGGTGGGACAGCATCCCTCTCCCTTGTTCAAACTCAACCTATTTGGAAATGTACAAAATGGATGGGGATGAAGTTATGCAGTGAAGTGTAGGTAGGTCAGTGTATTGTGGGAGCTAGAGCACCACTCAGAGGTACCTACCTTGATGTAGTGGGTGATGTTGAGGAATAGTGTCTGGGACGGGTGGGAGCGCATTTGTGCCAACATGCCGTTCAATCAGGTATTGACAATCTACATCCTTCTTTTTTCCTACCCCCCCCCTTTGTGTCCTTCTGTTCATGTGTGCATTAGCATCATCTGTCTAAGGAGCAGAGGCACCAGCTAGTGGGGATGCTGCTGCCCACGGGACCTAGGAGGCAGAGACCACTGACACCGACGGGAGCAGTGGGATGGAGGGCAAGGGGAGCACCAAGAGGGAGGCAACTACCACTGCAGGTAGTGACTCTGACAGCTCCTCCGATGTCAGCTCCCTGGTGGTGACGGACACTTCTGGAAACACCGGATATACAAGATCTTCTGCCACTCCCGCCCGTACCAACACCGCCCTCCCAGTAGCTACCCCCTGAGTTACCCGTGCCAATCACCCAGGAGGGTGCGCGTCTCCTTCGCCGCAGGCACCTCTGCCCATGCCCCAGTCAGTCCTGCTGCCCTCAATGAGGAGGCTATTGACCTCCTGAGAACCATCTCTGCAGGGCAGACAACCATTGTGAATGCCATCCAGGGGCTGGCATCCCAGATGCAGCAATGCAATGCCTACCTGGAAGGCATTCACGGTGCCATGTATGGCCTACAGAGATCTTTTCTGGCTCTGGCCTCCTCTTTGACAGCAGCCAGTGTCCCTGGAATCTTCCGTTCCCCCTCTCACCTCCTCTTCCCCTTCCAGTACCCCACTCCCTTCACCCATCCCAAGCAGACATACAGACAAGCAGCACCCAAGCCAACACACAAGAAACTCAAAGAGGAACAGAGCCACCACACGTCCCACCACAAGCAGGCACACACCCAACATCCAATTGCACACACCACAACGGCCACGTCCCCAATTTTGTCGCCCACCCCCTCATCCCTGTCAGTCACCTAACAATGCACATCCACATTCTCTGAACCCTCAGTCAATGCTCCAGCCACCATTCTCACAGTCACCACAAATGCTGACATTCACTCATGCACCCTGGACACCACACCCACAATTACCACAACAGCTTTCACAGACACTTGCAGCACACTCACCAGACCTGCAGACACACGCACCACATCCATCTACACTATCTGCCTGTCAACTCATACTGTTTCCACCCCTCCTCCCAGTACACACACAGGTACCCACACATCCATGCAACAGCCATCAACCAGACATGAGCAGACGAAGCACGCACCTGCATCAATTAACAGCGCGCCTACACCACATACTTCCACTCCCTCTACCTCCACTCCCAAACCTGTCTCCAAAACCCCTCCATGTGCACTTAAGATGCTTTTCCTTTCCCATGTCGACCTTTTTGAACCCATTGGCCCACCCCGTCTTGCCCCTAAATGCTCCCTTGCCCTCACCAAATCCACTCCTTCCTCATCAGTATCCTTCCCAATCGTCCCTTCACAGTCCTGTGCCCCTTTCCCAGGGAGGAAAGGGAAATGTAGGAGGCCTGATCCCACTCCCACCCCCGTTCCAAGCCCACTCCCACTCCTTCCGAGGGCCAGTCCAAAACCCCACCCACTCCGAAACCTAAGCCAGGGAAGCCCCCTCCCAAGCCTGATTTCCCCACCCCGCCACCCCCTACCCCTGCTCCCTGAGGTGCCTGCCTGCCCCATTGATGCCCCTTCCCTGTGGAGGCCATGGTCATGGTAGGAATCAAGTGGGGGCTTTATGGGCCCAACGGGACTATTTGATGTGGACTGGCCCATGGCCCTGTCTGTACTTATGTTTCTGCCTCCAGTATCTGGATCAATATATCTGTCCAACAGACATGTTGGTGCAAAGTTCTTCTGTAGTCCTGCATTTTCATGTGGGGGGGTAGTGCACACAGGTATGTGCTTCGCATTTTCTTTCTGTGCATGTGTCAGGTAAGTGTATACCTGTACAGATTGTGTACCTAGTTTGGGGGGGTGCGTTGGGATGTTGGTGGTGAGGGTGTGTGTGCAAGGGTGTCAGTGTGCGTGTGTGTGGGCGTGTGCGTGTGTGGGATGTGTGTGGCGTGTGGTTGTGTAATGTCCCCATCCCTCCCTTGTGTGCTAGGCGGCTGTACTCACCGATTTCATTTTCGTCGGCGGTCACGGTCGTGGAGGAATGTTGCAAGGATCAGCACTGGGAAGATTTCCAGTTCACGCTCCATGTCGGCCTCGGAGACATCTGTGTCCCTACAGTGTTTCCTTATGTATGGCTCACTTCCGCCAGGCTTTGTGTGGCGGTGGTTCCCTCCCAGGAAATCTTGGCAGTGTGGTGTTTCATAATACAGTGGGCGGGAGGGGCCTTTCTGCCGGCCTGAAGATAGCCCCCGCCGTCATCGGCGGTTGTCCCACTCTGGCGGTAGCAGTGGTGAAGTGGCTGCTCTGCTCACATTTTTCTACCTGTCTCATAATATGAGCGGTCCGGACCACCACCCTGTCGGTGGTCGGACCTCCAACGCCGGCGGGGCGGGCCAACACCGGCAGACTCATAATGACCAGCTATGTGCCTGTTTAAAGCACTTTGGTTATGTGCAGCGAAGCACCCAATCTATTTCTCCTTAAAACATGTGTCTAAGTCCTTGTTCTCATATGTATTCCACCAAAAATGCTTTCAGGACCCTATATTCCTATGCACTTATGTGCAAGAGATGAAGTCTAACACCTACAGATACACTCCACTACACTTCAGTGTACACCACTCAACTCCAGTTTACCCTAATCAACCCCACTTCACTCCAATCTACCCTGATCTAGCCCACTCTCCTCTAATTTACTCCACTCCAATGTATCCCACTCCATTCCAATCTACCCCAATCTACCTGACTCCACTCTAATCTTCTCCAATCTGCCCCATATACCTCACTCCACTCCAATCTACTCCATTCCACTCCAATCTACCCCAATCCAATGTGCCCCACTCTACTCCATTCTAATCTACCACACTCCACTCTAATCTACCCTACTCCACTCAAATATACCCCATTGCAATCTATCCCACTTCATTCAACCTAAATCTACCCTAGTCCACCCACTCTACACATGCCTACCCAAATCTATCCCAATCTACCCACTCTATCCACTCCAATCCATCTCAATCTACCCCACCCCACTCCAATCTAGCTCAATCTGCCTCACTACTATCTATCCCAATCTACCATGCTCCACTCCAATCTACACAACTCCACTCCAATCTACCCAACTCCATTCCAATCTACCCCACACTGCTCCAGTCTACCCCCTTCCACTCCAGTTTTCCCCAGTCCACTTCAATATCCACTCCACTCCAATCTACTGCACTCCCATTTACTACAATGTAGTCCACTTCACCAGATTGCACCCAATCTACCCCACTCCAGTCTACCACAATCTACCCCAGTCCACCTCTTTCTGCCCCACTCCATTCCAATCTATCCCAATCTACCCAACTCCACTCCACTCCATTCTACCTCACTCCAACCCAATCTAACCCACTCCACCCAATGCACTCCAATCTACCCATTCCACCCCACTCCAATATCCCCACCACATTCCATCCCACCCAACCCAACCTACCCTATTTCAATCTACCCCACTCAACTATACCCCACTCCAATCTACCCCACTCTCCTCCTATCCATCCCAACCTACCCTAATCTACCTGACTCCACTCCAATCTACCCCACTCTGCCCCACTCTACTCTACACCAATTTACCCAGTCCACTCCAATCCACCCCACCCCACCCCATTCCAATCTACCCTCATCTGCTCCACTCCACTCCAATCTACCCCACTGCACTCCTGTCTACCTTTGCCACTGAACCTGCCCCAATCCACCCAATCTACTCTACCTCATACTGCACCACTACAATCAAGCCCAACCCACTCTAGCCCACTCCAATCTACCACACTTCAATCTATCCCACTCCAATCTACCCCAATCTACCACAATACAATCTACCCCACTCCACTCCAAATCTTCCTACTCTATTCCAGTCAAATCTATACCACTCTACCCCTCTATACCCCAATCTACCCCATTCCAATCTATTCCAACCTACCACACTCCACTCCAAGCTACCTCACTCCACTCTACTCCAGGCTATCCCACACCACTCCTTTCAAGTCTACCCCACTCAACTCCACTGTACCCCAATCCATCTCTTTCAACTCAAATCTACCACAATCTGTCCCACTCCAATCTACCCCACTTCACTCCAATCTGTCCCAACCTATATCACTCCAATCTACCCCAATCCACCTCATTCAACACCAGTCTGCCTCACTCCACTCCAATCTACCCCAATTTACTCCACTACACTCTAATCTGCCCCAAACTTCCCACTTCATCCCAATCCACCCCAATCTACCCCACTCCAATATACCCCCCTCCAATCTAGTCAAGTCCAATCTACCTGGCTCCAATCTACCCTAGTGCAATCTACCCCACTCCACATGCTCTACCCTACTCTATCCCAATCTACCCCAATCAACAAGTCTATCCCAACCCAATCTACCCCTCTTCAATCTACCCCACTATACCCATCTATTCCACTTCAATCAAATCCAATTTATCCCACTCTACCCGACTCTAGCATACTTAACCCCACTCCACTGTACCCCACTCTAGCCCATTCCAATCTATCATAATCTACTCCACTCCACTCCAATCTACCCCAATCTACTCCACTCCAATATGCCCCAAACTACGCCACTCCATCTCAATCCACCACCAATCTACCCCACTCAATCTACCTGCTCCAAACTACTCCACTGCAATCTACCCCACTTCACTCCACTCTATATCAATCTACCCCACTCAACTCCAATCTAACCACCTCCACTCCAATTTACCCCACACCACTCCACTACAATCCACTCCAAACTACCCTAATCCAGTCTATCCCACTCTACCCCAACTCCAAACTACCCCACTCTACCATCTACTCTCCTTCAATCAACCCCAATTAATCACACTCTAGCTTGCTATAGCCCATTCCACTCCAGGGTATGACTGGGCTGTAGTGTGAGGGAAGGCCTGGGTCTGAAAACCAGGCTGGTGTATTAGGGGCTTAGTCATGTCTGAAGTTAATGATTATATATGTAGTACCATGTAAATTAGGTAAGATTTAAGCAGGCCGAGTAGGTCTGTGATACAAGCTTGTGGAGTACAGTGTGTGAATGACAGAAAGAAGTGTGTATGCATTTATATTTTTAATTGACGCTCTGCAGAATGCAATATATTTAACTCTGCTGCTTTTAACAAAACTGACCATTAAATAATTACCCTTCCATCTTGAAGGCCTGCACAGTGGTGGATTTGATCATAACTTTTGTGCAACCTGCAATTTCCCATTTTTTGCATTCTCAGAAAGCATCCAGTCATGCATCTCATTACGCATGTTTAGTGTCTCTCAACTACTCTACATTAAAGTTACCTTTAAAAAAGAATATTTTTCTTTTGTGTTTTAGATGTTTCATACAGTGCCTACAGACTATCTTTTTGCCACTTCAGAGCACTCCGAGAAACAAAGCAAGCACACAGAAATATGAATATGATAGCAGAACTAAACATTACAGTCAGTGGAATAAAAACAGTGTATCACTGCCAGACTGCTCTCTATATGAGAGAGCAAGCCCAATGCACATGCGTGTTGGGCCCTTGTGGGGGGCAGGCCAATGTGTGTAATGCCAGATTTGTGCAAGAGGCACCGTTTCGAGTGTGAGAGAGAGGCCTCTTGCTTGACAACCAGCAGGGACGTAGCAAGGGTTCTAAGGTGCCTGAATTCAAACAGGGGAATTGAGACCAACACCCCCTAGTTTTGGAGTAAAAAAATAGTTACAAATTAGGAAGAAGGGAGGTCTGTAATACCCTATGGTCCGGTGCCACTTCACCTAATGCACCATTCATAGCACACCCCTGAGAATCATACTAGTGTGTAAGGACTGTTTGTTTGAGACCAGGCCAATTACACTTTTCAAAAGTAAATTTACATAACGTATTAACTTGCAGATAACAGCATATTCCAATCCAATAAACTACACTGTCCTGCTAATACCTCTACAACTAGTAAGTAGTAATTGTTTTGACACAAAAGTGACACTAAGGTGGCCTTTACCCAGTGCTATATTTACAAAGAGGCGCAATGCATGCATTATGTCACTTTGTAACCGCTTGCGCCACAATATGCCTGTGCCAGGCACTATGTATGAAAGGGAGACATGCCCCCTATTAGGAGGCCTGAAAAAATGGTGAAGTGAAATTTACATTTTGCTGCAGCATTTTTTCTGTCATTAGTTAAAATGACACACCCATTATATTCAATGGGCCTCCCTGTGCTTTGCTGCACTAGCGTCAAAATTGTTGGTGCTAGTGCAGCAAAGCACCATAATAGCATCAAAACTTTTGAAGCTATTGGCCTATCGACTGCCATAGTGCACAGTATTCTAAATACGGTGCAACCATGATGTCATTAGGTGGCAGTAGGGGCACGCAGGAAAAGTGGCGCATCTGGACAAATGCGCCACTTTCTTGTAAATCTGCACCAAAATGTGTCTGGTGAAAGTCTGACATGGAAACAGGTTTTTCTGCAAAATCACTGTTGAACTCAATCTACCCCACTTCACTCCATTCCAATTTACCCCACTTCACTCCAATCTACACCAATCCACTCCACTCTACCTACTCAATTCCACCCCGATCCAATACAATCTACACCACTTCATTCCAATCTACCCCACTCCACTCCAATCTAACCCACTCCATTCCTCTCTACCCCGCACTTCTCCAGTCTACCCAACTCCAATCTACCCCAATATACCCCACTCTACTCCACCCCACTCAATCCCAAACTATCTCATCCCTCCCCAATCTACCCCACTCCACCCAATGTACCCCAATCCACCCCATTCCATCACATTTCAATCTCCCCAACCCCACTCTACCGTTACAGTACAAAATACTCTGCTTAGACACAGTTTAACACTTCTCTCACCTTTGTATGTTTTCTGTACAATGCAGCACACATACAAAGTTGGAAAAGGTTTGAGAAAACAAAATTTGTTTTCAAACTTTACACTTGCCTCAAGGAGGAGTGAATTATTGGTGCACAATGTTGTTCAGTTGATAGGCTATTGTGATAAAATGCATGGGTGGTTGCATGGGAACAGTGATGTACAAACATATAGAACTCGCACTTGTCATAAAGTAGTGCAAAGTAGCACAAGATGCTACTTTGCATTACTTTAGGGATACATTTCAATGCAAATCAATATTTACATTAGAAAGCAAATACCAAAACCACAAAGTGTTGGTAAATCCCACCCCCCTCCAGTCTGTGTACATTTATAATCCCTAAATAAAAGACAGCTAAAATGTTTATAAATACTTCGGATTAAATTGTGAAGCCACATCAATAAGCCGTGAAAACAAAATGGTGGCTAGTTATGGATAAAATAGTAAAAGGGATGCTTTAATAGTTTCTAAATGTTATGAACATGAAACAATGCAAGAAGACTAATCCCAGATAATTAATCTGTGGTACATATATATTATACAATTTCCATTCTGAATTCAGCAATCTTTAAACTTAACAAAGCATGAAGTGTTCATTCCATCCTTTTGGAATCATACACCCCAGCTCACGTCACAGTATAAAAAGTATGTTTATCGTTTCGATAGAAGAGGAACGTTTTAAAAGTGGAAACAACAATTCTTCTAAATTTGTGAAAACTGCAAACCTTGGACCCTAAAGCAGAGTTCCTAAGCAGGCGAGATTTCACGGCCCAATTACCCACAGATTTGTATGTGAGTTTTTGGAGCATTTGGGTGACGTGCAAACTCCTCACGTGCTAAACAAATAATCTTTCTCTCCTAGAATGATAAGCATCTGCGTGAAAGCCGAGTCTGCGAACAATTTACAGAGGCTGGGCATGTCTGCAGAAGAAGATTTTGATCACAGTTGTAGGTCAGGATTTCGTCCAGAAATATCGTCGGACAAAAAAGTTTTGTCCGGAACATCATTAAAAAATATTGTTGCATTGCGTCTAGATTTTCTATTTTTCTATACAAACGGGCGATATTATTGTAGACAATATTCAGGACATAATAATTAAGTCAGACGATGTTCTCACTGTGATATTCTGCTTCCAGAGCGTTGTTCACAGAGGACCTTTGCACCACACATACCCGGGTTCTTGAGATATTAAGGATTTTTTTTTTTTGTATATGAGAATAAATATACTGCAGGGGGACATTACAAAGATTTTTTATTTCTGTGAAGGCAAATAATTGCAAAAATAAGCAGTGGAATTATTTAAAACAGAAAAACTCCATAGCTGCCAGTATTCTACACTGAATACAATTCATTTTAGTATAAGATCCCATTACAAGTACCCCGAGTTCCGCTGTGTACATGCTAGCCAAGCTGGGGCTTGCGCTCAATGATGGTGACCTCACTACTGCATAAAAGTTAGTGCGCAGCAAAGATGCGTGAACAGACTCTCAGCCAGATTAAAAAACGTCAATAACGTGTCCTAAATCGTACCTGTGGGCATAGATTAAAATGCCGATACACAGAAGAAAAACAAAAATTGGACAGCAGATTGAAGCAAGAGGGAGAGCATCTTATGGCGAAGTAGGGACACATCCATGCATGCCCTGAAAGTTACAGCGCATGTTCATGCAATAGCAGCCGAGACAGCTGTGGAGGGGCAGATTCTTCAGCCAGATATAAAAAATAAAGTTCAGTATTGCATATTCTTTCCTAAGGACACTTTCTTCAGTCTCCTGAATAGAGATGAGCACAGGCTACCCTTGATACTAGAAAGCAACCAGAGAATACAGAGAAGAACACCGTTTAGCAGCGTAAGGCAAATAGAAGATGCAATATTTGTGCCATCCCCTGCCAGCTTTCATACAACCCCCTTAAGTGAGCAAAGCGCCAGTACGTAATAGGCACAAATGAGTGCAAGGCAAAATGTTTAGGGTGTGATTCCTCCATTTAGTTGTGCGACTGCTTGCTGGTCGGCCATGACAATGAATTTCACAAAGCATGCATGTTATGTGCAAGAAAGATTTGTTGGGTTCCTGGCACAGCCGGCATGACAACGAAGCTGGCTTGTGGGCCCATGATGGCACTGCGTCCTTTGATGGTAACAAGCCGAACCTTAATGCTAAGAATTCTGACTTATTATAGCATTTGATGCTTTCGAAATGATAGCCCTGGAGCCTTGGTGATTTATAAGTATTTATGCAGGGAAACATCACTTGCAACGCGGTGAATGCAAAGAAATGCATTTATCACGATGCATTTACAACGCATATGTGTTTAACACGCATGGCTTTACCACGCATGCCTTTACCACGAATATACCTTTACCACACATGCCTTTCGTTGTAAAGGCATGAATGGTAAAGGTGCATGCGTGGTAAAGGTTTTAAAGGTAAGTACAGGTACGTATTAAGTGGGTTAAGTGATATATATATATATATATATATATATATATATATATATATATATATATATATATATCGTATTTATGGTGGGTAACAGTTATTGGTGGTAATTGCATTTCTAAGTTTTACGTGGGTATGGGTTTTAGGGGTAGTAAGGGCATCTTTAGGTTTTAGGGTGGGTATGGGTTTTGGGGTGGTAAGGGCATTTTTAGGTTTTAGGGGGGTATGGGTTTTGGGGTGGTAAGGAATTTTTAGGTTTTAGGGTGGGTATGGGTTTTGGGGTGGTAAGGGATTTTTTACGTTTTAGGGTGGGTATTGGTTTTGGGGTGGTAAGGAAATTTTTAGGTTTAAGGGTGAGTATGGGTTTTTGGGTGGTAAGGGCATTTTTAGGGTGGGCATGGGTTTTGGGTTGATAAGGTTATTTCTAGTGTTTAGGGTGGGTATGGGTTTTGGGGTGGTAAGTTTATTTTAGGTTTTAGGGTTGGTATGGGTTTTTGGAGTGGTAATGGCATTTTTAGGTTTTAGGCTGGTTATGGCTTTTTGGGTGGTAGGGCATTTTTAGGTTTTAGGGTAGGCATGGGTTTTGGGGTGGGAAGGTTATTTTTTAGGTTTTAAAGTGGGTTTGGGTTTTGGGGTGGTAAGGTTATTTTTAGGTTTTAGGGTGGGTATTGGTTTTGGGGTCATAAGGGCATTTTTAGGTTTTAGGGTGGCTATGGGGTTTGGGGTGGTAAGGGCATTTTTAGGTTTTAGGCTGAGTATGGGTTTTGGGGTGGTAAGGGCATTTTTAAGTTTTAGGGTGGGTATGGGTTTTGAGGTGGTAAGGGATTTTTTAGGTTTTAGGGTGGGCGTGGGTTTTGGAGTGGTAAGGGCATTTCTAGATTTTAGGGTGGGCATGGCTTTTGGGGTGGTAAGGGTATTTTTAGGTTTTAGGGTGGGCATGGGTTTTGGGGTGATAAGGTTATTTTTAGCTTTTAAGGTGGTATGGGTCTTGGGGTGGTAAGGTTATTTTTTGGTTTTAGGGTGGAAATGGGTTTTGGGGTGGTAAGGACACTTTTAGGTTTTAGTGTGGGTATGGGGTTTTGGGGTGGTAAGAGCATTTTTAGGTTTTAGGATGGGTATGGCTTTTTGGATGGTAGGCCATTTTCAGGTTTTTACATGGGCATGGATGGGGTGATCAGGTTATTTTTAGGTTTTAGGGTGGGTTTGGGTTTTGGGGTGGTAATATTACTTTTAGGTTTCAGAGTGGGTATGGGTTTTTGGGTGGGAAGGGCATTTTTAGGTTTTAGGGTGGGTACGGGGTTTTGGGGTGGTAAGGGCATTTTTAGGTGTAAGGTTGGGTATGGGTTTTGGGGTGGTAAGGGCATTTTTAGGTTTTAGGGTGGGTACGGGTTTTGGGATGGTAAGGGCTTTTTTAGGTTTAAGGGTGAGTATGGGTTTTTGGGTGGTAAGGGCATTTTTAGGGTGGGCATGGGTTTTGGGTTGATAAGGTTATTTCTAGTGTTTAGGGTGGGTATGGGTTTGGGGATGTTAATTTATTTTAGGTTTTAGGGTGGGTATGGGTTTTGGATTGATAAGGTTATTTCTAGTGTTTAGGGTGGGTATGGGTTTTGGGGTGGTAAGTTTATTTTAGGTTCTAGGGTGGGTATGTGTTTTGGAGTGGTAATGGCATTTTTAGGTTTTAGGGTAGGCGTGGGTTATGGGGTGGGAAGGTTATTTTTTAGGTTTTAAGGTGGGTTTGAGATTTGGGGTAGTAAGGTTATTTTTAGGTTTTAGGGTGGGTATTGGTTTTGGGGTGGTAAGGGCATTTTTAGGTTTTAGGGCGGGTATGGGGTTTGGGGTGGTAAGGGCATTTTTAGGTTTTAGGCTCAGTATGGGTTTTGGGGTGGTAAGGGCATTTTTAAGTTTTATGGTGGGTATGGGTTTTGAGGTGGTAAGGGAATTTTTAGGTTTTAGGGTGGGTGTGGGTTTTGGAGTGGTAAGAGCATTTCTAGATTTTAGATTGGGCATGGGTTTTGAGGTGGTAAGGGTATTATTAGCTTTTAGGGTGGGTATGGGTTTTTGGGTGGTAAGGGCATTTTTAGGTTTTAGGGTGGGCATGGCTTTTGGGGTGGTAAGGGTATTTTTCGGTTTTAGAGTGGGCATGGGTTTTGGGGTGATAAGGTTATTTTTAGGTTTTAAGGTGGTAGGGTCTTGGGGTGGTAAGGTTATTTTTTGGTTTTAGGGTGGATATGGGTTTTGGGGTGGTAAGGACACTTTTAGGTTTTAGGGTGGGTATGGGGTTTTGGGGTGGTAAGAGCATTTTTAGTTTTTAGGATGGGTTTGGCTTTTTGGGTGGTAGGCCATTTTCAGGTTTTAACATGGGCATGGATGGGGAGATAAGGTTATTTTTAGGTTTTAGGGTGGGTTTGGGTTTTGGTGTGGTAGTCTTACTTTTAGGTTTCAGAGTGGGTATGGGTTTTTGGGTGGGAAGGGCATTTTTAGGTTTTAGGGTGGGTACGGGGTTTTGGGGTGGTAAGGGCATTTTAAGGTGTAAGGTTGGGTATGGGTTTTGGGGTGGTAAGGGCATTTTTAGGTTTTAGGGTGGGTACGGGTTTTGGGGTGGTAAGGGCTTTTTTAGGTTTTAGGGTGGGCATGGGTTTTGGGGTGATAAGGTTATTTTTTAGGTTTTAAGGTGGGTTTGGGGTGATAAGGTTATTTTTAGGTTTTAGGGTGGGTATGGGTTTTGGGGTGGTTAGGGCATTTTTAGGTTTTAGGGTGGTTATGGGTTTTGGGGTGGTAAGGGAAAATATAGGTTTTAGGGTGGGTATGGGAATTGGGGTGGTAAGGGGTGTTTAGGTTTTAGGGTGGGTATGGGTTTTGGTGTGGTAAGGTAATTTTTAGGGTTTAGGGTAGGTAGGGTTTTTAGGTGGAAAGGTGTGTTTGTGTATATATATATATATATATATATATATATATATATATATATATAAATAAATATATATATACATATAATTTTATATATATTATATCCATATGTACATATATATATATATATACACACACACACACATATATATGTGAGTGTGTGTGTATATATATATATATATATATATACATATATATATATATATATATATATATATATATATATATATATATATATATATAATAATGTATGTTATACTTACCTCTAGTTTTTACCATGCATACGCCTTTACTACAAAATTTTCATGGTAAAGACATTTGTGGTAAAAACATATGCATTATAAAAACATTTCGTGGTAAGTGCATGCGTGGTAATGACCATGCATTGTACTTACCGCATTGTAAAGGCATGCGTTGTAAGTGCATGCGCTGTTCCATCATACATCCATTATTGCATAGCTATGAGTGTATGTATTTATGAAAACCTCAAACTCAGATATGAGATGAACAGATTAAATAATGTTGGGGGGAGGGTGCAGCCATATTTTAAACCTCGTCCTGTTGGAATGGCTCTGGATAGACCCTTGTTTGTTCCCAGGCTGACCTTTGCCCAGGTTTCCGAGGACAATAGCTATATTGACCAAAGAAGGTTGGCTGGGATGCTCAATGAGGCTAATTTGTGCCACAACAAGTTCCTCTCAACATGGTTGAAGGATTTGGAAAAGACAATGAAGCACATGTAGAGGAGTTGCTTATTCTGAGTTTGGTTCAATATAAGGATGCTAAGCACAACTAGGTTTTCTGTTGTACTCGAGCTGGGGCAGAAGCCTGTTTGGTTGCATGAAAACCGCCCAGTGTCCTACGACCATTTCTCCATTTCATGTAAGAGGATTCCAGCGAAGATTTGTGCCTCGGTGTCTAGTAGTGCAATTAAACAATAGTTGTCAGAGGCCACATAAGTGACTGAGTGTTTGGACACAGTTTCTGAATGAGTGTTTGGACACAGTTTCTGAATTCTCAAGGCCTAATAACAATCTTGGTATGGCACATTGTAGAGTCTGAAAATGCGAGTTTTGTAAGAATGTATTTTAAGATTGCTGTAGCCCAAAGGAGATAAAACTATTCCCTAGATCATAGTCTTACAGCCAACAAGTAGAAGGAGTGGAACAATCTTAAAGGTTTGCAGTTGAAATTACTTTGACAGGTGGAGGCTTGAATGAAAGCAGTGTGTTAACATTGATTCCAAGGATTCTGAGCTTGCTGGCAGGATCAATAGTGGTACCCATAGTGGAAGACCACCAAGCATGGGGCCATAGAAAAGACAAAACTCCTAAAATAAGGGCCTCCGTTTTCACACTGTTCAATTACAGGGGGTTGGAGGCTATCTAGTCAGGCACAGATGTTAGGCACTCATGAAGCCAGGATTGTGTGGAAGAGGACTCAAGATCTATGTCACTGGTCATTTGGGTATCAGCTGGACAGCAGAAAATGCTGAAGCCAAAACAGTGAATAAGAGCCGCCAATGGAAAGACATAAGCATTAAAGAGTGTTGAACTCAAAGAAGTGCCTCCCATGTCAGGACACTCTCTCCCACCCTACCCTCAGATATACAATGCAGTAGGGTGGAGTTAAGAGAAAGAGTCAAAGGCAGTGGACAGGTCCAAGAGTCATACACAGCACTAGCTCTAGGATCCATAATCATGCAGAGACTGTTCAGTCAGCAACAGTAAGAGGTTTGGTGCAATGACCTGAGCAAAGTCTAGCCTGGGATGAAATCAACAAAGAGTGCAACATGGAAAGCAACAAGACAAGACATTTAGGAGGATTGGACGGATTCATTTTCAAGAGTGGTTGAACTAACACCAGATTCCAACCTTTCGGGACACTCAATCCGAGAATAATTTGGTTACAGAGTTGGGTATGAGCTGAAACCATACGAGCTGCTTCCATCTGCATTATTCAAGTCTGAGAAGCCTCTAAAAGGGGAAACATCCTAAACAACTAGGTCCTAAACAACTATTTGCCTAAATCTCTACTGCTAAACAACTAAAAAGTCTCTACAAAGAAGTACTGAACAACTACTGTCTAAATAACGATTTTGCCTAAATAACGATTGCCTGAACAACAAATTTTAAGGTAAGTTTTTCTTTTTTTATGGTTTATTAGCTGTTTCGAATTTATTTATATATATATATATATTGACCAGTCCAAAGCTGTAATACTGTGCCTGGAGTGGTAAATGGCTTTTGTCATTTTACAGCTCGGCAAGGATGACACTATGTCAATCCTATGCTTAAAGATTTTGCTGTACAAGTGGCAAAAGACTTTGTCACTATCTAGCTCGGCTGGGATAGCACTGTGCTGATCCTATGCTTAAAGACTTTGCTAGATAAGCAGACATTTGAGGTGAGCAAATCTAGAGTGTCGCTGGTGTTGCAGGGTGCTCCTTACTAGAGCAGCTCTCCACCTAAAATTGGGAACTTCCCAGAGTTCTCCTTTGTTTTTTGCATATATATATATATATATATATATATATATATATATATATATATATATATATATATACACATATATATTATATATATATATTTATCTATATAAACTACTGAACAATTACTGTCTAAACAACAATTTTGCCTGAAAAACGATTAAGTTTTTCTTTTTTTTTATGGTTTATTAGTTGTTTAGAAATTATATACGGTGTAGAGTTTTTTTTTGTTGTTTAGCAGTAGTGGTTTAGGCAAGTAGTTGTTTAGGACCTAGTTGTTCCATCACATATTCCTCTAAAAGGAATCCAGATTTAGCATTAGCACACCTAAATAGAGTGAAAAATGTTATCCAAAGGAAAAAAAGAGGCAGACTCCTATCTTTTGCTATGTTAAGACAATCAGAAAGTTGACCCAAAGGTGAAGGGCTCAGGAACCCAACTCAGATTTCTCTCAAGTCTGTCAATAGAGAAAATGAATACATTGTCATAAATCACTTGCAAGGTCAAAATTATAGGACAATGTCATACAGTGCTAGTGAGATCACTCATAATTTCAAAGATTTCTGTGGGAGCATTTAAGTGCTTTTGATACAGGATAAGTGAAATTCCGGTCTGGTTCTTCAAATTGTTATTCATTACTTTTATGTCAAAGCCCATAATGAGAGCCCATAATGAGGCGAGCTTTCATGTGGCTTCTGCCTGTCTGTCTCAACATACCTTGGTTGTGGGTGATAGCTAGCGCTGTAGACTTTGCACCTGGGGGACCAGATTCGATCTCAGCATTAGCTCAACATCCAGTGAATCCAGGCGAATCACTTAACTTCCCAATCCCTTTAAACAATGAATTTGGGTCGAGTTTGCACTATATAAAAACTGCCAAAGGTGCACACAGCAATAAAAACATAACCTTAACATAAGAAATGTTGCTCTGTGACAATCTGGGCCAAGTACAGAGTTTACATGACAATTGTCTTGCGTTTAGATCATTAACGGTTCATGTTTCAAAACTGTCACTTTTAATATAGAACTCCTCAGTGTAGTACTGAAATGTGACATATTAATATCAAATCTTCTATTTGCTAAAGAAATAAACTTTTTTTTTATGTTGATAAGACTTTATCATATCATATGTCAGCTCAATAATATACTATTCTGCTTTCTGTAATTTTAGAAATGCTGTAATGTCTATGTTAATTTCGAGAGAAAATACTATAAACTGTTATTGCAAAAGAAAAAACACTGCGGTGCCAAAGACAAGCCCTTGTGTGCCCCTCTTCGCCCGCTGTGCATAGTTTTGAACTCCCTGGACCATTTACTACCCAGTCCTCAGAGAGGTGTTCTCATTCTAACTTATTTCAAAGAACAACTGATATATCTTGAATCTACCACTAAACACACAGTAGTGTACTGTGTGACCCACATGCTTTCACAAAAATATTACAATGGCTTCCTCTATCGCACTCTTAGCAGAACCTACTCTACTTCTATGTAAGGCCTATATAGAAGGTCTTCACGAGACAGTTTGGCATTCGGGCTAAGGATAAGGCAGTGATCGATTATGTGACTCATATGTAATAAGTGATTGTGGAGAAGAGCCAGAGAATATTTTCACTTATACTTCCTAAAAACATATCTTCAGTTGTTATTCCTCACAAATAGAAAATTGGAAAGTGTTCCTAGAGAATTCATTCATACCACATGTGGACTGTGACGTCAGCCGCGGGGTACCTGGCAAAGCTTCACAGAAGGATTACCTGCTTGATATACCACGAGGTGTAATTATGTTAAATACAAGTGACCTCAATAAACACTTGCAAAGTGCTTCAGTGCCTTGGTTGGTCTAAATTACATAAACAATGATCTGTTGCTCTTACAATGGAGCTTAACGCCTCGAATATGAGTGCAAATAAACCGGGTTTCGGAATTTTACAGGCGTGTTAAATATGTTAAATAACACCTTTTACATGTTGAGCCCCTCCCCCACCAAAAAAAAAAGGCATATTCTGTGGGTTTTGATGCTTTCCGCAAGAAAGTCTTCATGTCCCACTATTTACTAGTCGTTTTCCCCCCATTACATTTCAGCAGGTTTAACCTGCCAAAACATACTAGGAAGAATATTCAACTTTATGGTCCCGGTTGCACCCAGTATTCTCCATGATTGATAAACACAGACATCCACGATGATGTTTAAATATGATGTACTTGTAATCGTGGCCCAAGAATCATGCACTGAATGGATAAATAATGTTCCTTTCAACTGTACTCAGTTCTGGATCAGGTGTGTTTCGTATTGGGCATGTGATAATGTGGAATACATGGTGTGTCTTGGCTGGTGGCTGTCATCGTCTAACCGTGACATTACAGGGAGGGAATGGCACGAGCTAATTCTAGTTAATTGTACAGATACAGTTGGATTGACAAACTCCTTTGTTGTTTTGCAAATCTGTTTGTATCAGTGCGCAAGCAGGAGATCATGCCCTGTGCTTTCGTACTTGCTTCCTTCAGTGCATTCGAGCCACCTTTGATTCCACGGTGCTTAACGTTACCAAATTATTCCTTGTCATCTTTTCCAAGTCCTGGGCTTCTTTAACGACCAAATGCATTCTGGGAGTTGCAGCCTTGGTTCCCTTCTGTTGAACCCATGGGACTAACCGCGCTGGAAAACAATGATTTATAAAAGGAAAACACAAGACTGGAACATGGTGTCTCGGACACCTGAAGTCCTCTCGGAACCACAGTGACACGTGTTGTTCTCTTAAGTACCAGGAACTCTGATCCATACAAGCCATCTGCTGAAAAATAAATGGTGTTCAGGAAGTGAAAGCCGAGTTCACCAAGGTTGGCCCATAAAATCTTTCTGAAGAATGAAACCACCAAACCCCTTAAGCCCAACACCACCCCTACTAAGCACTAAATACCGTTCAGCCAAAGAACTAAAGCCACTAATAAATGGCAGAGGTTTTCCTTTCTTTTCGCATTTCAGATCTTATTTTTCACGACCAAAAGGTTCAGTATGTAACCGCCATCAAGCAGACTGTCTTTTCATTCTATTTCTGTGTGAAAACACCTTTACAGAGTAAAAATAGAACAAATACTCATTTGACGGAATTCAAGGCGCCTGCAGCATAATTACGTGCGGTGATTCTGCAGCTGGTGCGATAGCACTGTATTGGGGCCCTGCGTTCTGTGTGGTGCACTGCTCCCCATACCTCCATGCACGATGATGCACAAAAACAACAGGGGTAGCAGAAGGGACATTACATGCCCTTTGACTGTCACATAGGAGGAAGTGATATCATAGCACTCAAAGTTTTCACAGGAAGTGATGTCATAAGACCTCTGAACCTAATGAGGTAATATTAATTACATCAATAAAGTTAAGAACAATAGCTAATTGCAACAGTAATGAAATACTACAATGGTTACTAAAGCAGATACGCTTATTTTAGCTACCAATAATATATGAAGTAGAATACTGACATGAATAGTCAGGTTTTCATCCATTACCTCTCAGTGTTTCACCACAATTTCTACCTCTGACACAATATGTCACACCTCTTTCTTTCACAATCTCTTCCTCTTCCGAAGGTCATCCTTAGTATCCTTCTAACCTCCACAGCTATGTTATCTCCTTTCTTTACAGTCTTCCTCCCACCACAACATCTTTGTCTCTCTTATTCCTCTCCATGTTGCCCATTTTTTTTTTACTTCACCCACTCTATTCCCTCCACCTTAGTAACACGTTAACAGTCTTGAAGCACCAATTCGCTTTAAAATCTCTGCTCTCATTCTCACACCTATGGTCCATGTTCCCGCCAACTGCCACCTTTAATTGTCTCACACCGACTGCTCACCTCTTTCGCAACACACGTGCCTTTCATTCCCTCCCCGCATCCTGACAGTCTCACTCCTCTTTCTGTTTTTCTCAGGTTTCTTTGCACCTCCTTCACTCTCTCTTTTACAATCGGCCTACTTCGTCAAAATCAATCAGGCCCATATTTATACTTTTGTTGCGCTGCATTTGCGTTATTTTTTGATGCAAAAGCGGCACAAACTCAGGGGCATATTTATACTCTGCACCAAATTAGCGTCATTTTATTTTACTCTAATTCGGTGCAAACTAACTCCATATTTATACTTTGGTGCTAGACCCGTCTAGCGCCAAATTTATGGAGTTAAAGACATTTTTTGGAAGTGGAGACCTACCTTGCCTTAATGAGATGCAAGGTAGGCGTTCCCGTGCAAAAAATTACTCTATGGCCTTAACGCCATATTTAGGGGCATATTTATACTCTGGGGCATATTTATACTTTGTTTGCATCAAATTAGCGTCATTTTTTTAAACTCTAATTCGGTGCAAAACTAACTCCATATTTATACTTTGGTGCTAGACCCATCTATCACCAAAGCCCTGAATTATACTTTTTTTGCACTGCATTAACGTCATTTTTTGATGCAAAAGTGGTGCAAACTTACAAAATATTGGCCCTTATTTATACATTTTGCTGCAAAACTGCACTAACTCAATTTTACACCAAAAAGTTTACCACCGGCTTGCACCATTTCTGTGCACCAGCCGGGCACCATATTTATAGAATGGTGCAAGCCGATGCAAAGGGTACGCTAGAGTAAAAAAAAAATGACTTTAGTCGGGTGGGGCTGGCGGTATAGAAGAAGAGGGTTTAGCACCAAAAAATGACTTTAGGCAGGTTAGAGCAAAAAAAAATGACTCTAACCAGATTAGTGCAATTTTATGGTGCTAAACCTACCATGCCACATGACTCCTGCCTTAGAAAAGGTAGGAGTCATGCCCACTACCCCAATGGCCAGCACAGAGGACAAGGGTCCCTTGGGCATGACCATTGCACCCTGTGCCATGTATGGGGCCCATTTCAGGGCCCCTATGGCACTTTCAAAAATAAAATGCAATCTTACCAGTACTTACCTGGGATGGGGTCCCCATCCTCCGCAGTCCCTCTGGTGAGGGTGGGGGTGCCCCTGGGGCCTGGTGAGGGCACCTGTGGGCTTATTCTATGGTGTTCCACCATGGGAATAGGCCCACAGGTCCCCTGACGCCTGCCCTGACCAGGCTTTAAAAAATGGGGCAAAGCAGGCTTTGGCCCATTTTGTGACCCCCTCCTCCCTCCCTTGCACCATTTTTGCATGTGAGTATAAATATGGCGTTAAGGCCAAAGAGTCATTTTTTTGTACGGGAACGCCTACCTTGCATCTCATTAAGGCAAGGTAGGTTTCCACTTTCCAAAAATGACTTTAGCTCCATAATTTTGGCGCTAGACGGATCTAGCACCAAAGCATAATTATGGAGTTAGTTTTGCACCGAATTAGAGTTTAAAAAAATGACGCTAATTCAGTGCAAACAGAGTATAAATATCCCCCTTAGCGTAAAACAATGACGCTAATCTGGTTAGAGTAATTTATTTTGACTCTAACCTGCCTTACGTCATTTTTTTTTTACGCCAGCCTACCCTTTGCATCATCTTGCACCATTCCATAAATATGGTGCCCAGCTGGTGCTAAAAAATGGTGCAAGCCTGTGCAAAACTTTTTGGTGCAAAACTGCGTTAGTGCAGTTTTGCACCAAAAAGTATAAATAAGGCCCTCAGAGAATACAATGACATTGTGTAAGTTTGTGCCGCTTTTGCGTCACAAAATGACGCAAATGCGGGGCGACAAAAGCATAAACATTGGCCTCAGTGTCATTCCCTCAGTGTTGTTTCTACAGTTTCTCCACTTACATATATCTATTTCAATTTCTCTCCTAACTCCACCTCTTTCTCACCACCATTCTCGTTTCACTTCACTTGCAGAACTTGAATTCTCAGACCCCAATCCCTCCCAGTTTCGATTTCATCTCACTTGTATCTTTGACCACTAATATCCTCATCTCTTCATTTTCAATTTTAGTTAGGTTTAATGCTTTCATTCTCTCCACATCACAGCAGTTGATTTCTCTTTCTCAGGTGCTCTCATATCTTTATACCTCCGTATCCCTGTTTTGCTCTGACCTCACCTGTACATTAAACATTTTCGAAAACGTATCTACTAAATTCCATCTTAGTCTATCACAATGTTCTTGCACAATAGCTACACTCTCATCTCCACCTTTCTCAGTTTATGTGGTTCACTGAAGTCTCTGTTGCTTCCCTGACTTCGCACCAGTAGTGGTTAGTGACATTTAAAAGTGGTGGGGCGAAACAGCAGGACTTGGGGCCTATGGCTAAGGGCGCTCTCACAAGTCTGCCACGTCAAATTAGTTTGACTCTATGAGTCAGAAAAAAATACTTTGTTGAAATGAATTAAAACAAAAGTACTTACCGACCCCCATATGCAGGAAAGACCTGGAGACACGGGACGCCAGGACGAAAAATCCACCGTTCCCAGAAACCACGTACCCTCCGAGCCTGACTCGGAAGTGAAGAGTCAAACACCTAATCAGTCAAGGAGCTGTTCTCATGCTGTTTGCTAACACAGTGCTGTTTTTCGGACTAGGAGCCTGTACCTGCAGTCTGCCCGGCTGTTACACAGCTTATATTGGTGTGGCTGAAGTGAGCATGTCGGGGTGGCCGTTGAAAGACATCCAGCCAGTTCGACATGCACACTTTATGTTTATGTAAGTCATTATTGCTGCCAATCAGCAGCAGGAATGGTCCCAGCTCTTGAGAGAGACGGTGCACTTCAAATGGTCACGTCCATTGACCATTTTATATAATTTACATTTTCTACAGTTGCTGCATTCGCAAGAGGGGGGGCGGTGCATTTTGAACTTAAAGGAGGACCCACCACTGCTACACTCCCTTATTTGCATGCTTCAAACCTGGCCCCCATGACTCTGTTACATTCCTGGACAAGGGGACAAGGTGGTAGCTTGCGGGCCCCGGAAACAGGCGTGGGCCGGATTGGATCGGTCAGGGGCAGTAGGCTAAAGGTGGCCCAAGTTTGAGTTTGGGCGGTCACCCAGGGTCAGCAGCCATTGGCTGCTAGGTGATGGGCGGGGGCGCCTGGGCAGGCATCAGGGGCAGCTCACTAGTTAAATAATGAGCAGGGCTACCTGATGGCCCTCTTTTCGCTGCTGGCTGCCCCTGGTGACTGCGGACATGCCCCCTCCCCTTTTTTCAGACCAGATTTTAAATGCTTCTTACCAGAATTTGGGAAGGAGCTAAATTCCCAGCGAATCACTATGCCATAGACCATTTGAAGCAACCGAGACTGTCAGTAGACTCTGGGTATGCAGATAAGATTCTTATAATGAGGAGATTAGTCGCTTACCACATTCAGGCTTTAAAGTGGCAACTACATTTCCAGATTTAAGCCTTAGACCAATTGGCAATAAGGAATGTTGAGGTTTGCAGGAATACCCCTTGAGACTTCCCAAGAGTGTAGGGGGAGAAGGAAGGGATGTCAGCTTATTATGGGCATCTTTCATGGATGACCAGGGGACTCTCCGGTAACTTCTGCCTTGGAGAAGGCTCTCAGGCATGTACTTATGTGACACTCCCTGGCTCAACTTGAGCGAGGGCACAGTCACTCTGGAATGGAGTTTACAACCTTATATCAATTGGCCTAGTAGAATGTTGAGGTTCACAGGTTAATGGCCCTTGAGGCCCCCCGAGAATGTAGGAAGGAGAAAGGAAGGGACACCAGCTTATTATGGACCTCCTTAGTGGATGACCAGTAGAGTGCCCAGCAGGTTGCAGAAGGCTCTCAAGAATGTACTTATTTAACAGTCCTTGGCTCAGCCTGAGTGAACGCATAGGCACTCTGAAATGTCCAGTGGACTATTTTATATATTACAAGTGTTGGTATATGAATGTGTGAATATGTGTAGATATATATGGGTATGTATATATAGTTATGTATTTTTATATGTGCTTGTACGTATGTGTATATATATATATATGTGGGTACATATATATGTGTGTGTGTGCTATAGCAGGCACCCTTTAGAAGAAGGTTTGTATTAATGAAGGATTCCATCACTGTTCTTTTTTCACTAGGTCAAGTCAGATCCCTTTCTTAACTTCGTATTTGTTGATTTCAAGTGCTGTCAATGACTTTGAATAGGTGTGTGGTAAACTTTTGCAACACAGCAAGTGTAATTTGGTACCTGAAGTGTCATGCTCATCCCATGTCACAGACTTTCCTTCCAAAACATTGTAAGGTCAGAGTGACCAGTTGCTCAAAGTACTTCAGAGGAAGGTTGGTTCCCTGTCTCAATTATTCTGTTCATGACAATATGATATCCTTTATCCCGCCCCTCGATGGGCTATATGGTGCGAAGGAATTCAATGTGATATTGCTCTCCTGTTAACTAGGCGGAATGGAGGAGGGGAATACACCAAAAAGAGGCTATTATGAATGGTGAGTTCCACGGGTGTCACATTGCAAAACCCTGCAGATTTGTCAGGCAGCATTCCCCCTTCCCCCATATAAGTCAGCACCACAGGCAGGCTGCTCACCAAATAACTTTCCACCCTTCCTTAACATTGGACGGCAATAACCAGATAGACAGAAAGGAGGGTCAGTAAAGGAAAAACAGGCTTCAAAGGGCACTACGTGTGCCTTAACATGAAGTGGATACAATGGATGCACATCAGTAAAGAATTGTATTCTGTCTCCATCAGTTTTTTCCATTAGGTCGCATGGCTTACGCCAATGCTTGGATCCTCGGTCTTTACTTCGTTGGGAGTGCAAGGTCAACAAGCTCAGAACCAGTTTATCAGGCAGGCATGTTATCAGGAGAATCTTAGTTGAAGCTTCAAGGAGATTGCCACTGTAAGCTAAAAGGTGTCTGGGCTTGGTTTTTTGTGGGGACACATGTCATCCTGAAGGATAGTCTGGAGGTGGGACTGATCGTCTGAAGAGCCTGAATGAATTAGATTAATCAGGCATCTTGACCAAGCAACAGTTGCTAAAACACAGGTTGTAAAAGTTTGTTTAGTGTGGTGCCTCCAGGTGAGTTGTTCTTCACATAGATAGGGCGTCAAGCGGTCCATGAAGAAATCGGTGTCACTTGTTATGTTTGACATAGTTTACAATATATCAAAACATACAGGAATCTGGGGGAGGCCTGGCTGGTCGGAAAACCATCCAGGCCTGTGGCGGAGGAGGAGTCATGTTTGGCCAAAAGAACAGGTAGACAACCTTGGCATCAAGGATATAAGTCCAGGCGAATTCAGGATGGAATCTGTTTTTAAGCCTTTAACTGAAGCCGGGGCAGGGGTACTGCGGTCTTTATTGAAAGGCTGAGGACGTCCGCTACCGCGATTGTCCATAGCTGGGCAGGGTACTCCATTACACGGCCCTGGGGATACTGGGGGATGGTGGGCTGCGCCAGTGGACTGAGGTATGGCGCTGTTGACAAGGCCCATCTCCCAACAGGTGCCAGGGAGAGTCCCATTTATTGGGTTGCTCTGGCATGGTTGTTTGGGGGACCAGCTGTCCTGCTGGCCCAAGGTCCCTCTGTCTTGAGGGGACAAGTGAGTTCACCTTGTAAAGGACAGCTTATTGAGGGACCAGCAGGGTTTCATCCCAGGTCCAAGTCAATGAAATCAGTCAATGCCACAAGGGGCATGGGGAGTGGTCAACCATGATTCCTCATGTATTTGGTATTTGCTAAAATTGTTCATATATTAGTATTGAATATTTGTTAGGAATTTCATATATTAGTTATACACATGTGATAATTACGATGCTATCCTGTACAAAATGTACCTTAACATGAGAAAAGACATTTTTTCGTGTTTATGAGATGTAATAAATAAGGCCGGAGAATGTTTCATTCTCTAACGCAATAATGGCATCTTGTATTGTGTCCTTGCAGAATTATTCATGGATGTGTAGATGTGTAATGTTTGAGTGGTTGAGATATGACCGGTCTCGCTGTGGTCCCCCACCTGTGGACAAGGGGACGAGGTGGACGCTTCCTGCACAAAAACAATCTTGAGGGATGTTTTCCTCTTTCTATGTGTGCTCCAAGAGGAAAAAATTAGGAGAAATAAAACTATTTTTTCTCATTACGCCAACCCTGGGAAGGCGTAAGGTTTTGGCACTGTCCCAGGAGTACGCAATTAAGTAAATCTGAGGCAGCATCAAAAGCCAAGGGTATTGCATGGGGAAAACCCACCGCAATACCCATGGAACGCCTCCCTGTTGCGGAGGACGGCAATGCAGCGGCATGGGCTGCTTTGCCGTACTCCATGTCTATGAGGCCACGCAAAGAGGCTTAACGTGGCACCACAGATGTGGTTGAGAGGCTTGTGCCACCGGAGGGTCAAAAATAGTGACACTCCGGCGGTGCAAGCTTCTTGTAAATATGCCCCAACGTTCATACAAAGTCGTACTTCACAGGAAGCAGCTGAGCATGACAGTGGCATAAAGTTCAAAATGATGCGATACAGAATGTGGAGAGGTACCCTCACAAGTGAGGCTTCATATGAGCAGGAGCTTTGCAGACTTACATTACAAAACACATAAAATGCATGTGCATGAGATGTGTAAGCCTGTCTCACAAAGCAGCTGCAGTTTTTTTCTGCACGGTGCTGTTTTCCTTCCCTGCACTAGGATCTATGGCATCCGTGTCACACTACTGACATAAACCCGAACGTGATATACCAAAGTGCCGTTAAATCATATTTAACACCACAAAAGTATCATTTTGAAATTACCGTTTTGGCAAAGTAGAAGCAGCCAACAAACACAGAAGATTATCTAAAGGTTTGATGTCCCTTACTGAAGTACCACTCTGACACAGGCCTCCTGCGCCAGCGGGCCCGGGTCCCGCCATATCGGCAGTGATGTCTAATGAGCTCGTGCTTATTACAGCCGTGGAAAGTCGGCACCTGCTCTCACCTCGGTGGGCCTGGCTCCCAGCATGCTACCTGCCTCCGCTCGCCCGCTTACCGACATATGGCCCCGTGCTTACAAGGCGGGAACAAAAAGCTGACATACTTTTCCTGATGGTTGAGGCCGGGCCACTGCACGGGCGACTGGTTTCATTAGTGCTCGGATTATAGGAACAAAGTGAAGGGCTGGATTTCCAATCAATGTCTTTTTGTGGGGGGCGGGAAGGGGCTGTAACCCATTTTAAGTGCAAAATCCTTGCCAGCATGATACCATGTGATCTTAGTGTCGGGAGGAGTCTATCCGTATCCAGTTGTATGCAGGACTAAATACAAAATAAATATTAAATAAAATGAAAACGCTTTGCATAGGAGAAAAAGTACTTCTTTCCTAAAGCAGTATTCATATTAGAGACAATAATAAAAAAAATCGTCTTTTCTCTCTTTTGCCCAACATTTATCTTGACTTTGACAACAGGTAAGCGCAAAGGACAGCCGTTCATTAAATAACAACTGTTGGTCTTATTTTGGTGCTAAATTGTATTCAATCCTTTTTTAACTTGATTTGTAGATCCGAAATTTTAAACTCTTGTGAAGAAAGGCATATCATTTTATATTTTCAAAACTCTAATCTAGCCATTAATTCCGATTCAGGAGAAAGGCTAATTTTTTAAACTTTAAAATATATATATTTTTTGGCTTTCTCTCACCTAGAACTTTCTCCACTCTAATGCAAGTTACTGGGGAAATTGTGATTCCCCAATATTTCCAAATAGTCCATTAATGGTACATCCATACGTGCCTTGTCAGTCTCCGGTGCAGTTTTGGAACCTTCCGCAGTCACAAGGTTCTTGAATGTACAAAACTAATATGTGAAATTACCAAGCGCTTATATTTTGACAACAAAATCGTGGCCCCCAGCATAGCAACTCTGCGGAAGTGAAGACCAAACAGCCAAAAGAGAGATTGTGCTCGAATCCGTAACAATCATGCTAAATGAATGAGTCTTGAGGTGTGAGGTCCTTTGTGTGTTTGAGGTTTCAACTGTGTCTCCGGTAACCTAATACCTATTTCACATGGGTAAACAAAAGTAGCCACAGTGTGCCAGGATAATGCTCCTAAATGGTAACGCCCTGTTAGACTGGGGGCCTGAATTACAGCTTGCCGGGTGGAGTCCTCCGTCACAAATGTGAGAGTTACCCAGCCCACTGGATACCGGCTGCACTATATGCAATGACACTTGCAACACAGCAGCCCGGATACTTGTCACATTTGTGAAGTATCCAATTCGCCAATCTATAAATCAGGATCTAAATATCTTAATAAAAGGCAGCAAAGTCAGAAATGGAGGTTATAAAAGTTAAATTGGGGAAAGTGCCCATGGAAGAAAGAGCATGTCACACCAGGTTAAATGACAACTAACAGGAAGGCGTATTTGTGCCAAGGTTATGTTACAATCCGTTTCAAAACGTTAACATGAATGCCGCATTTCTCTGATTGCTTAGTACACTTAGTACACTTTTTTAATGCAGCAAAACAATATCACATTCACAAACACAATTCCATAGGGGTAAGTGATGATAAGTATTGTCCAAAAGACTTTCGTTGCAGGACTAAGAAAAGGAAAGGTGGGTCAAAAAAGTAAAAAATGGCATCCAAGTGTCTACCAGGACTGTCCCTTCCAGAATGTCTGAGTTAATCTGACTTAATGCCATCATCAACATGTCTAGGTTGTATGCCATAGACTACCCTGGAACAAAATGAGTCTGATTGCGTAGCACCAGCACGGTAACAGAGATGATAGGCTGTGTTATAACTCTTGGAAGAATTATTTCATCGAAGGTGACTAAAGGTGGTGGCCCATAAGAGGAACATGACTCCCTTGGGTTCCCAGTAATAACATGACAAGAGGATCCCACACTGTTGTCTGCCATTGAATTTGCACGCACACTTATAAGGGATATAGCAACAATAGTCCACCTGACTTTTACAAACTTCTCCAGCTAAGCCATCTGTTCCCAGTGCTCTCTTCCTTTAAGCTGCATGGTGGCTCCTTTAATCTCATGTAATGGGTGTAAAATGCTGGCTCTGTATGAGAAATGAAAAATGAGATATAGTGTGCACAGAGCCCAGGGGTTCCCCAGAGGCTTAACAGAGGCTAAAGTAGAAAATACTAATGATCTCTTTTGTGGTAGTGTGGTCAAACAGTTAGGCTTATCAAAGGGTAGTGCAAAGCATTTGTTGAACACACACTCAAGAAATGAGGCACACACTCAATGACTAACTCCAGGCCAATTGGTTTTATATAGCAAAAATATATTTGTTACTTCATTTCTAGAACCAAAATATTCTCATTGTAGGTAAGAACAGTAGTAAGTATGCATCAAACATATGTAGCAAATGTACTTTGTTTAGGTTTGGCAATTAAAACAGTTTACAGGAATGTACAATTTTTCACCTTCAAAAGTTGATACAGTGCAATTTTCGATACAGTTCTAGGGGAGGAAAAGTGCAGTTTTGGGGTAATTACTCGACTTACAGTTCCGGTCTATGGGGAGTAGGAAGTCCGCTGATCAAGGTTCAAGTTGATCCCAAACATACACCACCAGCAACATGGGGCCCGTCAGGTGCAGAGGTCAAAGTTGGTGTTGGATTTAGACTGGGATCCTATGGAGACTGGGGGCACTCAGAAACAGATCTGTTGGCAGGTATGTACCTGCGACTTCAGAGGGCAGACCAGGGGAGTTTAGGTGAGCACCGGGGTGGGCCATGGGTTAGCACCGAACACACACCCTCAGCAGCAGAGTGGTGGACGGGTGTAGGGTGCAAACACAGCATTGGGCTCCCAATTCTTTTCAATAGGGGATCCCCGGGATCACAGAGATGATGCAAGCTGGGTCCAGGGGGTCCAGTCCAGAAAACCAATGGCTGGACAAGGAGGAGGGCTGCCTGCTGAATGTTGCTGGACTGTTGGTCGGATTTCCCGAGGCCAGGGGGCGGCGGGTGCATGGGTACCTTTGGGCATCGGGTATGTGCGTCTGGTTCTCCCACGGTCGGGGGGGTCTTCTGGATTTAGGTTGCAGGCATCGTTGTGTTGACCAAGTGGGGTCAACCCAGGGTGGATACAAGGTTGGAATCACGTGGGGACCTGCTCTGGAGTGGTGAGCCGCCTGGACATGGGCCATGGGGGTCAGGTGCAGAGTGGCCAAGACTCGCAGATCTGGGGCTGTTATGTAGTCCTTTATGGAGTTCCTTGTGGACAAGGCTTCTGTCCTCGGGAGTTCTTGGTCCTCTGCTGGTCAGGCAGTCCTCTGGAAGTTTGTAGAGGTCACTGATCCTGTAAGATGTGTCGCCTTTTTGTAGCACAGCTTCTGAAGCTGCTGACTGGCCAGTATGGCTGGGGTCAAGTCAGTTGGTGTCTGAGTCTTCTCTCTTAGGGTCAGCTTAGCAGTCCTTCTTCTTGCTTCTTTCTCCCTTTCCTCTTGAGGTTGCCAGGAATCTGGTGAACTAGGACCAGGGGTGGCCTTAAACCCTAGATTTAGGGGTGTTACAGGGGTCAGAGGGCAGTAGCCAAGGGCTACTGTCCCTGAGGGTGGCTATACCCTTCCTGTGCCCACTATCTTTGGGAAGCGGGCACATTCCTAACCCGATTGGTCCCTGTCCTCCAACCAAGATGGAGGATTCTTCAGGGAGAGGGTCACTTCAGCTCTGAACAACTTAGGGGTGAACCTAGCTGGAGTGGTCCCTCCATCCAATTTTATCGAATTTTCTCGTCGGACTTGCCACCAAAAGTGGGGCTTCATCCAGAGGGTGGGCATCGCTACTATCTGTCGTGGAGGCACTGTAACAGGATGCCTGAGCCTTTGAGGCTTACCACCAAGTGTTTCAGTTCCTGCAGTGGTGAGGTGTGATGCACCTCCACCAAGAGCAGGCTTTATTTCTAACTCCAAAGAGCACCCCCTGGGGTCTTTTAGTGGCAGGCTAGTGGCAGGCTGGCAGAGATTGGGCCTTACACTAAAGGGTTAGTTAAAATACAGGGGGCACCTCTAAGATGCACTCTTGGTGCATTTTACAATAAATACAACACAGGCATCAGTGTGGGTTTATTGTGCTAAGAATTTTCATACTAAACTTCCCAGCCCTCAGTGAAGCCATCATAGAGCTATGGAGTTCATAATGACAAACTTCCAGCCCATGTACTTAATATGGCTATACTGAAATTACAGTTCCTAAGAATAGAACTAGACACTGCAGTGGAATATTGCTTATACAGCTATGCCCTTACCTGTGGTACAGTGTACCCTGCCTTAGGGCTGTACGGCATGCTAGAAGGGTGAATTATGACTTACCTATGCCACAGGCAGTGGGTTGTAGGCATGGTACCCTGAGAGGGGTGCCATGTTGACCTTACCTTTTTCTCCCCACAAGCACACACAATCGGCAATGGCAGTGTACATGTGCTTGGTGAGGTGTCCCTTAGGGTGGCACAATAGCAGCTGCAGTCCTTAAGGACACTCCCTGGTCACAGAGATCTTGGCACCACTGGTACTTTTTACAAGAGACTTAGCTGTGTGCCAGGGGTGTGCCAATTGTGGGAACAATGGCACAGTTTAGGGAAAGAACACTGGTGTTGGGGCCTGGTCAGCTGGATCCCAGCATACCCCTGTCAACTCAGCATCAATATCAGGCAAAAAGTGTGGGGGGGGGGGGGGTAACCATGCCAAAAGGGTCACTTTCCTACAATGGGTTCATTCAATGGTTTCTCATATCACCCTCAATTCAAGGCCACTTGAACAAGGGATTTGTAAATATCATTTATTGACTCACTCCTATTAACAACAGAGATTGTGAGATATTACTATTTGAACAAAGCAGTGATCTGAGAGTCAACCACCTGGTCCCCATCTGTTCCCATCCTGATTTTTGACCTCTTTGTACATGGCTTCCTCTCATCTGACAGCAATACAGCCAGTGCAGTCTCTTTCCCCATAGGAAATCACATTTTTACACAATGGCAGCCAATATCTTTATGTCCCTAGTGGTTTGTGCAGTTTGTCAAGGGGTGTGATCTCCCTTTCTATTTAGTTTATGCCTTTAAAGCTTTAAGCAGTAACCATGAATACACACTTTAAACACCTCCCAAATACCAGATATTTTGTCTGCAAACTAAACACGACCTCCATCAGAATATTCCATTAGAAATGCTAGGCAAACAGACTTATTTAATTCTGGGATTTGCAAAGTGACAGCTAAGTGAAAATGATCCTAGAGGATTTTAAGGTTACAATACACAACCACTTTCCAGTTGGCTAATCGCCAACACACAGAAAAAGATATTTTGTCATCAGTGTCATCTTGAGGATTTTGGGTGTCCCAGGCAAGACATACTTTGGTGCCCCTATTCAGAGCAGCTTTGAATTGTATTATCTATCCTGCCAAGCCTGCATGATGCTCAACAATATCATACCTTCATACAAAAAACAGGTGAAACAGGTCTTGTCCAGTTCCCCAAAATCCTAACAATGGCACAGAGTAGAAAGAGTCAGAGTCAGAAGTGGAGGACGAAAGAGAGAATGAAGGCGGTTCTGACACAAATTTAGAAAACATCTAACTAGGGCTCTATCAAAATAGTGCGGTTGGTACCTAGAAAGAAATAAAAGCAACAAAGCAACAAAAACAATTGGATCAGCAAGCTAAGATAGTCTTCATCATCAGGACATTAGTTCGGTCCTCAAGGCATCAGGATTCAGCATCAAAGTTCATAAAATGCAAAGTTTTTAAGCATTAGAGTAAAGCGTGTGTCTAGACGCTCAGTAAAGTAATGGCCTCTCGGCAAGAAAGAAAATGAGCAAATGTGCTGCCTCCCATCAGTGCAGTCCAGCTAAGTGAAATTTCCTAAAATTACTTCCCAAGTCCCTATTGGTCAAGGAATGGCATATTCGCACTTTGTCTAATAAAACTAAAATATAAAACTCTATAATTTCTACTAGTACTCAGTTCACATGTCGCTGATTGGCTTCTCTTTTAAAGCCCTCGTCGTGTGGCTTGTCAGGTAACAATATTGTTGCAGCTTATACTCCAGTCTGTGTCTCTATTGTTCTCTTCCTGAGAAAGTCAGTCTTACACACATTACACTTATACTGTTACATTTTACAAGAACATCATCTTCTAGCAAGCGGTTCTCATGAGAAAGACTTTTAGCTAGGAGCACATTTAGCTAGCACAGTGGAAAATTACAATTTAACTCTCTAAGCAAACATTTTATTAATCGGTTCAGAAATACAGCTTTGCATGAGGTCGTGCAAATAGGCCAAGACCTTGGCTAAGTTAGGACATAAAATTAATAAAGCTAAGACGTAATGTGTAACCCTCAATATGATGTACTACTATATTAATCAAACATAAGCTTCATATTTCATATTAATAAGCCATTAATAAGTATACTTTGTGAACACTGGCTGCCACTCACGTGGACACATTTTCTAAAGCGTGCATCATTTTCCTCTATGTTATTTAATTTTCTACACAAATCCATTACTTAGAATACATGAATATTCATTAATATTTTTATTATAACACCTCCTCTAACAATAGCACTGTAAAGATTCCCCTGGTATGTGTTGTACCGTGTAAAACATATCTGTGACAACTCCATGGCATAAAAATGTTGCATTTGGTATGGGTCTTGCAGCATTGCAATGTTGTCCATCCGCTCAACCCTACACACCATCAACCTGAAGCTGTCAATTAACCCATTCCACCCCCCAACAGTAGGCCAACCAAGCACATACGGCGATGCAGACTTGAAACTATCAGTATACGCTACAGAGACTTTCATCTTCTGCGCCTCTGTACACAGTACTGCTTTATATCAGGAAGGTGTGATCCTGCCTGTGCAGTTTGCCTCTACGGATGATCTAGGAGTGCTTCAGTCCTGATCCGCCTTGCTATTGTGCTCTCACCAACAGTATGAATCAGTTCCTTAAGCTTATGCCTGTGGGATCTTCCCCATCCTACACCTGATCTTTTCTAACAGGTCTGCACCAGTATCGGGCGAAGTGAAGAAATAGATCTCATCATCAAAAACTACTCTTAATCTGTCTGAACATATCATCACACAAAATAAATTGTTTATGCAGCGTTTTCTTCACTGAGCCAGAGGTATTTGTAGCATTTCTTATGGCTGCGGTGAAAAATAAGGGACATAGATAAAAAGTACTCCTTTCTCATCGTCTTGATTTCTAGGTCATGTTGCCTGTAGTTCAGAATAAGGGCAATGATTGGTCGGGGAGGTGGACCAGAGGCAACACCAGTTGAAGGTCGAAGAATTCACGACCTCCCTCAGGAACTGTTTCCCGAGTTATAGATGTGTGCAGTTCGGCCTACCCAGGATACATAAATTATACTTTGAGCATGGGCCTCTACTCTATGTCTGTTTTTGATTTCCCTAAATGTACCGTCAAGCTTCCAAATCTAGAGAGGGAGCGGCTCGCACCATAGTTTCCAACATGCTGACCCTATTTTCTGTTTTGCTTTAACTCTCTCCTAGTCTATCCACAGGGCATTTCATGGCCCCCACCTCCGATTCGATCCACCAATCTTAGTGAATACAGCCTTACTACCTGCCTTGATTTCCAAGCCAAAACGTTTCAGCACTGTGTGAACCTGTGTACTGTAAAACTGCCCAGCCTTCCTTCCTTCTCCTTGTTTTGTTTTTCTTTATTTTGTCTCCACATGAGGTAAGCAGAAAGACCATCACAGTCAGTCAGGAGCAAACTCTGCTCTGGCTGTTTCAGATCTCTGGGTGTAAGGCTTCTCTTTTTTTATGGTCAATTGGGCTCGTCCAGCTGTAAGATGCTGCTCACAAGGCCTAGGACAAAAGCAAAGGCCCAGTCTAGTCTCGCGCAGTCATCTTATGAACTGAGGGTTCTGGACCAATGGCCTGACCAGGACTGGTCTCGAAATCCATGAACCAATCAGCAGCTGGATCTCCAAAAGTCCTCTGCAAAGGTCTCTCCTCTTGGTGTGTGCAAAACCTGCCCCAACTAAATCATTGTTTGAAGATGGTCCTGCCCACACATGACTTAACTCTGTCACCACCCCAGAGTTGAGGTGCAAAGGGCTCAAGCTAGAGATCGTCTCCCAAGATCCCACAGCAGCCACATTGGGCATGAACACAATACTACTGTGGCACTACAGGACCCTCAGCTCGAACTTCTCCTCTTCGCTCCAGGACTATTGTGGTGATTCCCTCAGGCCACACCAGCACTAAGCACTGCCCGGGCTACGTGGCTGCACCTTGGCCCTGGATCCCAGCATCAGAAACTGTAGTAGATATCTGCTTAATAGAAGTGCATTTTGTCTCCTGGGGGTGACAGGCAAGCAATGGTAGCGTTGGATTTCAGTTTCGGTTCATATTAAGATATAATACAATTTTCAAGGCTATTCTGTGCCCCACTTTAAAAGCTGTCTCTGTCACTAACCTCCAGCAACCACCCTCTCTCTTAGCACTTTTCCATCATAGAAGAGCTTGTCTTGTAATAAGACCCTTATTGCATGGCAAATGCAAACTCCTACTCTGCATCACGGGGACCTAGGAATCAATTCTAACCACCACACCCCAGCATATGCAACTTATAGCAGCTATTCCAATTTGTATGCCATTGTACCTGATAAATGCTGAGGGATGTTCAGTATTAGAACAGGCTGCAGCCCTTTATGGGGCAAAAATTTGGGAAGCAGGAAGCATTAGTGGTCTAACGATAAAAGAAAATAATTTCATGAGATTATTATTCAACCTGCCCACGAGTACAATGATGGTTCCCTTGATTTATAATACAGAGCTAAAAAGAATTGGTGACTTAGCTGCATTAGAACCATTGTTATTCTGAGCAAGATTGTGGTCATCCCCTGAACTCCCTATAGACATGCTATGGAAGAGGTAATGGACTATAGGAACTGTAATCATATCCTGTGGTTCTGTCATATCGAAACACAAGTCAATGACTCAGGGTTGAGCTTGTACTGGAACAACCCAGCACTGACAAACAACCATACTAGATTAATGATCAAGGAGCCATTTTGTGAAAACAAAATAATTGCGAGCCAACCCACCCCAAAGGCAGGAGCTCTGATTGACAAATTTTTAACTTTTAAGCCTGCTCCAGCTTTGGAATCTTAAATAGATGTATATGTACTTCCTTATGCACGAACATTATATATAACATTCAAGTTGGGCATATTGCAAGTGAACAAATTTACAAAAAAGTGAAAGACCAATTGAGTTAGATCAACACACTGTGCACTTTGTAAATACTCAAATGAGGATCATTTATGTTTTTTTGTCAAGCGTATATAAAACCAAAAATGTCTTGGATAACACTACTCTCTAATGCTCTGGGCATAATAATTTTCAAGATAGTGCACAGAGTTTTAAGTCCAATAGTAACCCTAATTTATTCATAAGCATCAGCAACTATTCACAAGCACTACGGATAATAAGGAAATGGAGGGGGCCTTTTCTTTAATTTGTCAATTATCTGCTCCTTTGTATACTTGGCAAGATTCAACTGCTGAGATATATTTATTGCTTTTAAATGAATTGGTATTGCACACACAGAATAGAATTCTGAAGGTATTTTTTTTATTTTTTTATATATGAGTAATTGTTTTATACTTCTATTAATATATCATCAGGGTTTTATATGAATTGTGCTGCTGGATGATATGAGTGATGATGTTTTATTAATGTATCGTATTTTGTAATGGCTTATTTGTGTGGTATTATATGAGCTTAGTCCTGAAATAAACAATGAACTACTACTACTCAATACCATTGTCAAGACTAGACCTTCCTGTTATTTTCTTAAACCCATAAGTAGGATTCTTCTAGGATTCTTAAAGACATACGGTTTTCCATTACATGCTATTGGATAAACCAGATAAATGATTTCTTGTGACTATGCACATCCCTGGACTGGCTAAAATGATGTGATGTCTACTCCATTCTTTAAAAATAAAGTAACTGGATCCTGAAGTTTTATCTACCCTTTGGGTGGTTTCCAATCTTCCAATTTAAGCTAAAGTCCATAAGGTTCAGCCTAAACCTTTCTTAGCTAGAAATCTACTTTTCAGGTGTGTTTCAATATTGTTTTAGGTCAGGATGCAGCAGGGAAACTGCAAATGTAAAAATAGTTGTTGATGAAATTTGCACTTTAAACAAAGGTCCTCTTCATTATGGATCTGTAGAGAGCTTTAGACACAGTAACCACTCTACTGTCCTTTAAATTCTACACAATAGACTGGTTAGGGCAACAGTCAACAGATGGATTTTTTCATACCTCAGAATATAGATTTTCCACTGCCTGGTTGAAAGAAAATCTGGATTTTATTAAAGGCCTGGGGGCTAAAATTATGCAATATCCTTTATTGCCAGTACTCACAGCAGCTCCTTTAAAAGAACAAAGAACTTAGAACAACAATCTAAGAAAAGCACAGAGCCCCTAAACTTCTACCTTCTTTTTAGCAACTGTGGCTGAACATAGTTAAAACAGATTCAAATAGTCCTTGATATTGAGTTTGTATCCAGCCAAACAAACTCCTCAAACGTTCCTTAAAAAAGAAATCCACAACCTCGATCTTCATCAAACTTGGCCTTGTGGCTACAAAATAAATTAAGCAAAAATTAAATTAGGGTGTGGCTAATAGGAAGGATAATGTTTGCCTCCATGTCTTTATTAAAATCCAGATTTTCTTCACACCAAGCTGTGGAAAATCTGCACTTTATGGCAAGACCCAGAAGCTAACATTATGCAAGTTCATAGTCAATACTGTTACAACGGACAATTAACCACATTTTCAATTGGTTTAAAATACAATCTTCTAAAAGTCACATCATTGGACCAATCAGCACATCACAGAATGTCTTGCAAAGGACATCCCTTCATAAAAACTTTAGAAGCACCGGGTCCTCTTATTGACTGTTTACCAAACATGCTAACAGCCGCACCAGCTCTACTCATTATCTCTCACCCATCTTGCAAGCGTTGGAGAAGGCACCACTTTGCAAGGTTTCTTGAAAGAAATAAGTAGTTGACTCACTCCAATAGGTCTCACCCCTGATGTTCTCTTCTCGTACCCTTTCACACACTTTACCATACACAAATTCTCTTTCTCATAAAAAGAACAAAATATTTAAAACAAACTTGTTTTCGTTCTTTTAGTTAAAGAGAAACATACACTCTCAGGAGAACAAATTCTGCTTGTAGTATCAAGCGCTTTCACATCCGATACCCTCCTAAAAGAAATCAAACACAGTAAAATTGTCAACTTTATGGAAAGATCTTTTAATGATAATGACTCATTTGAATCACAACTAATCAAAAAAATATCAGACTTTAGACACATGCCAAACTGATTTATAACTGGAAACTGTGGGTTTTATTATTCTAATGCTTTTCATCAACCTACAATCCACCACATCATGATCCATTTACCAACTGATGATCTGCTGCTATTGCAGAGTCATATACAGTCACTGTGCTGAGGGACAAACCATGTTCAAACTTCTCAGTTAAATAAGTTACCACTTCCATTGAGGACACCGAAAGGGGATCAAAGTCCTTCTCCATGCACCAGCAAACCCATTTCTTCCATGCCAGTATATACATCTTTCTAGTTCCTAGAACCTAGGTTTCTTTAAAAAGTGTCAAGGCCTGTTGTGTAAGGCCTGGTACTTCCCATACTTTCCTGAAATGTTCCATACCACCTGTCTCAATTGATCTGAGATCACTAAGTTGTGCAACTCCCCTGTTGGACTCAGCATAGGTTCTGGAAACCTAGGCAACTGAATGGGAAAGTCCGCTGATAACTTCAACAGAACTGTTGTCTCCTTCCATCTGCGAACCATAATAGTCACACAGGCAATCACTGAGAAAGGGGGAAACACATACGGACTGAGACCTTTCGAAATCTGCCAAAAGGCATCCATCTCAGCTGACTCCAGATCTGGACGCCAGCTGAAAAATGTCCTCACTTGTGCATTCAACCTGTTGCCAAAGAGGCCCACCCCAAAAAGAACCCAAACACTTCTATTTGAAAGAAAATCATCCTGTTCAAAATCCAGTCGATCAAATTCTTGAAATTCCAAGAAAACCATTTCACCACCACATTGCTCAGAGCCGGAATGTCTCTGGTTGAACACAAACTTTCCTCTAAAGACAATAATCTCAAAACACCTTTGCTGTAGCTGTCAAACCTTTCAGTTTCGACATCCTAATTTGTTGACATACTGAACTGCTGACACATTGTCCACGTGCAGGAGCACTGTGCATTTCCCCCTGTCCTGCGTAAAACATTTTACCACAAAGGATCCTGCTAGTAACTCAAGACAGTGTATATGCATCTTTTTCTCCTAGTCTGTCCAGCGCCTTCCTGCCAATAGTAAACTACATCTAGCCCCCCAACCATGTAAACTCGCATCTGATTCTTTTATCAACTCCGGGGTTCCAACAAAAATCACTCTTCCATTCCAAGCTTCCATATTCATAATCACCATTTGAGCTCTTCTCTCACCTGCTCTGATAAAACAATTTCCTCTGAATATTTCAAACCACTTTTCAAATGCACTGCCCTCCACCTCTGCAAGGTCAGATAATACCAAGGTCAGGAAAAATAGCCAAAGTTGTAGAAGATGAAAGACCAACAACACAAGCCAACATTCTCAAGTAGATCTCACTTTTTAGTAACTCTCTTCGAAGTTCCTTCCTTATTCTTTTCAATGTTTCTATTGGTAGCTTTAAGGCACCAACTACCGTATTTATTAAAAATCCTAAAAACTCTGTTCCCTGTTTTGGAACTAAACAAGACTTCTTCTTGTTGACCACAAAACCTAATGATTCCAATAATCTGTCAGACATATTTGTGTATTCCATAACTCTTGCATTGCTCTGATCCATGATCAATATATCTTCAAGATATATGATCAACCTGACACCTCTTTCCATCAGTAAAGACTCTACCAGTCACAAAATCTTTGTAAAACACAGAGGGGCTGTGAAAGACCAAATGGAAGGCAAATAAACTTCCAAGTCTTCCAGCCCCATCTGGACAAGAGATACCTCTGATGCTGTTCCTACAGGGGAACTGTAGGATAAGCATCCTTTCAATCCAGCTGAGTCAACCAATCTCCTGTTTGCAAAATGGCCATCAACATATTCCTTCCTTCCATTTTGAAATTGTGATACATTACCCAGTCATTTAAATTTCTCAAGTTTATAACCAGCCTCATACCTTTGTCTTTTTTTTCTACTAGGAAAATATTGCTCACAAAAACTCCCTGTTCTTGAAATACTTCCGCAGTCGCTCCTTTCTATATTGAATTCCAGACTTCCTTTTCCGCTAGCTTTGCTCGATCTAGACCGATCTGAAAACCACATGGAACCCAACTTTCAACTGGTTACTTTATGAAATTGATACCCTGTATCAGCCTCTTACACCTAAGGATCTCTTGTCACCTGAAACCAATTGTGAGAAAATTGGGCAAGTCTGTCGTCCAACTTTATAGAGATAGCAGCAAGGTCTAACCTTCCCTGATCCTCAAAAATGATGATCGTTTCATCCTCTACGTCCCCTAGAATGTTGGTGCTGTGGATAGAGGGCAGAGGTTTTCCAAGCACCTTGTGAAGGGCCATATCCTCTAGAAAATGAAGATCTTATAACTTCCACCCCTTCGGCCGGATAAACGACCCCTGTATCTTTCGGTCCCTCCAAAAACATGATCATTAAAGACTTTCTTTATATCTTTCTGGGACTTCTGTATAAAGGAATAAGCCCCTATAAATATTGACATAGACCTTATAAAATCATCACCAAACTGAAGGCCTTTAGCAGATGCCCCGCCTCATTGTTATCTAGATCAACCAAATAGGGATACATTTTTAGTTGTATACTTTTCCTGCGCTCTACCGAAAGAGCAGTAGTAGTATTGCCTAATAGACAAACAGCTCGTTAGACCCACTGATGAAGCTCTTCCACATACAACAATGGTTTGTTCACATTAGCCTTCTCAACCAAATAATTTTTTGTTAGGAGTCCAACTACATCTAGTAACTGATTCAGACACATACAGAAACCATTGTCTAAACTTTACGGGGATCTCTCCTCATTTTCCCAATAAATGCCAAAATCTTTGGATCTAATTCTGGATTAACCATAAGTTTATCTTTGAAAGATGGTCTTGGACACTATGACCTCAACCTGACCCTGACGTCTTTTGGAATTTGCTTCTTGATCCATGAATAAACATAACTAGCAACATGCTCCAGAGCCAACCACTCTGGAGAAAGCAGATGTAGGAGAAGGAAAGGATCAAACATAGAATCCCCTAAAGGATCTTTTAAAATCTTCACCTTAGACTCCTTCATAGCCTCCTTATTCTCTTTCAATTTAATTACTTCATCACCCTCTGACCCAGCAGACTCAAACTTTGATGAACAATTTATTTCCACCTCTGCACTCCCAGGGGACTCATCAAAGTACACCACAGAGTGCTTACGACCTCTTTTTAAACTCTTATTTTCCTTTTCTGGGCCTTTGTACTGCCCACCATGCTTGTCCTCAACACTTCCATGGCCTGTATTCCCACAGCCTCCTTGTTCTGACAATGCAGACTTCCTTCTCTTCGCTAGTGTACCTTCTACTGAAAGGTGCTTCCTTTTACTAGCAATCTTTCCACCTTTTTGAACACAGGACATCTCCCCTGCTGACCAAACGTTTTCTTCCTCTGAGGCACCTATGTTTTTAGTTCAAATAGCTTCCAATTTCTTCTCAAGCTTAACACTCAACTCCACCGACGTTATGTCAAGGACTCATTTGAACCTTTCTTCAATTAAAGTCTCTTCACTCACCTTAATTCTAAATTCACTCATTTTGTAAATATATCTTTTTGGTTTCAAACACCAGTAAACAACAAAGTAAGTACACCCACAGAAATACAACAACCATCAAAACCCCGCTGACTAGTTCAATATGTAACTGTTAAAACTATCAACCTAAACGGTCACTAGCTAAACATATACTTCCTTAACTAAATGAAATTCTTCACAATTCATAAAGATGTTTGCCTCATGAGGTTACCTAACCAATCAGAACCTGCTTAAGGTGTCCTCGCTGTGCTCATCAAACGTAGGAAAGTCTTCACCACGACATGAACATACTGTCTAATGAAACCAAGGGCCAATCAAAATATATATTACTCAAATAAGAATTCTCAATATTTACCAAGCTGCAAATATAATAATATTAAAAATAATCTGAATTTTCATTCAATATTAGACTATGTAATCTAAACAATAGTCTCTCCTCTATCTCTATCCCTGTGAAAATTCAGAGTGATGTCAAATGCCAAAGCTTTGAGGATCAATCGGCCAGCAACACTGATAATGATTCCAGTAAGTAATGTACAATTAATAATCATTACTAGTATGGCTTTTTTTAATTGAAAAAAATCCCCTTGACCGGCCGATTTTAACAACCGCTGCCTAATTTTGATGCCACGCGACCATCTCACACACATGCGTGCACTCCTTCACTTGAACAGCAACTCAAAGAGGCCTGACGCCCTGAATCCGCCGCACAGACAGATGTGTTTAGAACCCAGAGAGCGCTCAGGCAACAGACACTACTTGAGGTGTCCTCGCGACCTTCATATTTAAACTAAGTGCATTCGCTAGTGAACTGAAACGCGCTCATCAAATGTCAGAAAATCTGCCCAGCGACATGAACATACTGCTCAATTAAACCAAGGGCCATTCAAAATATATATAACTCAAATAAGAATTCTCAATATTTACCAAGCTGCAAATACAATAATATTAAAAACAATCTGAGTGTTCAACCAATATTAGACTATGTAATCTAAAAACACATCAAGCAACAATCTCTCTCCCAACGTGTACATGTTCAAAATAAAAAAAACATGATCTTGGATACATACAATCAAAACCACATCACCCATCATACACATACGTACTTAACTGCAGGAGTAGCAAAAAAAAGGTGGGAGGTTGGGGGGGTTGTGCTTGTATTAGATTGGTGCTCTAAGTTCTGTGTTCTTTTAAAGACTCTGCTGGGAGTAGTGGCTATAAAGGATATTGCATAATGTTAGCCTCCAGGTCTTGCCATAAAATCCATTGTAAACATATGAAAGTAGAAAACGGTTGCCAACCCCTCTATGCTCCATTGAGGTGTTCCTCAAGGTTCTGTTCTGTTTCACGTTCTCTGAAATCTGTATAGGGACCACTTTCCACCTCTCCCAAATACCCAAGCTTCATGGACCATTTTAAACTGACAAAACAAAGCTCCATATGAGAACTGTCTCTCCTAAAAACATTGAAATCACTACACTAGTTCTGGATGAAATACAGTTATGAATTGTGTAACACCACCTTAGGCTCAACCCACTTATAACAGAGTTGCATCTCATCTCATCCCCTAACCTTTCGATCCAAAACCTGGCTCATCACACTGTGTATGATGAACTACCCTCCAAGTATTGTGGAGAGTGCCGAATCACTACACATTTTTGGGGCATGCATCTGAACCTTCAAAAGCAGAGCAACTCATTGACTACAGAAGTACATCTTCAGCTTAGGCACCTACCAAGTATTAAATCTCCCGTCTCCAAAGATGAAAGAAACAAGTGATTCCATTCCTTTTGTTATCAAGGTTGCATTACAATAACTCACTTCTGGAAAAATTCTAAAACTACACATGGTACCTCTCAAGACAGCCCTGCACACAACATCTTAGTCTGCCACTTGCTCAAGAAAATATGACCATATATCTCCATTTCCGATCACAGTGCAATGAATTTCATGGCATGCCATATGAACTCGTCCCCTCTCCCATCAACGTCTACTCCTGGGCATTATGGCCCTCATTCTGACCTTGGCGGGCGGCGGAGGCCGCCCGCCAAAGTCCCGCCGTCAGGTTACCGTTCCGCGGTCGAAAGACCGCGGCGGTAATTCTGACTTTCCCGCTGGGCTGGTGGGCGGTCGCCTTCAGACCGCCAGCCAGCCCAGCGGGAAAGAGGCTTCCACGATGAAGCCGGCTCGGAATCGAGCCGGCGGAGTGGAAGCTGTGCGACGGGTGCAGTTGCACCCGTCGCGTATTTCACTGTCTGCGCAGCAGACAGTGAAATACATGTAGGGGCCCTCTTACGGGGGCCCCTGCAATGCCCATGCCAGTGGCATGGGCACTGCAGGGGCCCCCAGGGGCCCCGCGACCCCCCCTACCGCCATCCGGATCTCGGCGGTCCGACCGCCGGGATCTGGATGGCGGTAGGGGGGGTCGGAATCCCCGCGGCGGTGCAGCAAGCTGCGCCGCCGCGGAGGATTCAATGGGGCCGCGGTACACTGGCGGGACCCCGCCAGTGGTGCCGGTCCGACCGCGGCTTTACCGCCGCGGTCGGAATCCCCATTGGAGCACCGCCGGCCTGTCGGCGGTGCTCCCGCGGTCCTCCGCCCTGGCGGTCAAAGACCGCCAGGGTCAGAATGACCACCTATGTGTGGAAGGACTCAAGCGTCCCAGGATTGTGGCAAAAAAAATTGTGATGCACCGTTGTTACCCCCACATCACCAGTACAGTCAATCCTGTCACCATGCAGGCATACCCAAAAGTGATGATTTCATGCTTCATCTGAGAGGTAGGTTTTCAGGATTCCAGGATCCATCATTCTGCCACGTGGGCATGGCTTGGTCCTTGTTGATGTGTGCTTGGGCTCTGACTTTCACTGGGCCTGGGAGTAATTTTGATTATGCTGGAGTAACGTTGGTAATTTCACATCATTTTTTGACAGGGAATCATCGATGATAACGTGACTATGCCCGCTTTCATAACTAAGTGTAATTTGAGGGAAGAAATTTAAATTGTACTACAAGAGCACAGTTGCAAGTAAAAGAAGCTGTTTGCACTGATTTTCATGTTTTTTGCATGTTGCTCCATTTTCTTAGCTCAAAATGCATCCTTCCATCTATTTTGGACACAATTGTGCATTTTGTGGTAAGAAACTAGCACTAAATTCCAGGAGTAAGTTAGAGGGAAATCTTACGTTCAGTACACATCGAGTGAGTGTGAGTGGTTGCTCGCACTGCTATTCATGATCTGTTGCAATAAACGCTTAGATGCAAAATGCATTCTTGCATCAAATTTTGGCACAAGGGGTCATCTTTTTTCAATAAGAAGATAGCACTAAATGCAGAATTACTTTTGAGCAATCTTGCAGAATTTTTAGGTAACACTGCGTGAATATGCTACACAGAATTACATGAGTTATACCCATCGCTAGTTTTTAGATGTGTTCCTCTCCTTGGGCTCAGCTCATTATCTTCATTTCTGGCTCTCTTCTCCAAACTTCTTTAAGCAAGAGGTCAAGAACATGTTCCCAGAAATGTTCTGTTTGTTACACTTCTTGAAATTCCATCAGCAGGGTCACTGCTAAGATTTTCCTTACATCCTTGGACTTCTTTGACCTCTCCCAGCATTGTCTTCAGAGAAATAAAATTAGAGATAGCTAGGGAAAGTTATTTATTACTTGTTTGGACTGTAAGACTCATGTTGAGCCACTGAACTGTCCCATGCCCCTACAAACTGGGATTCTGCCGTCCCTCAAGGTCATTTTGTAACAAGTGTTTCTTGGTCCTCCACAGTGTGATATGCAGGTCATTTGCAAGCGTTTGTTTCTGACTGGTGTCTCAAGTTGTGTAACCTGAACAACTCCCACAGGACATCAGGGAAAGATCAGTTTCATGACTATTCTTCTAATAAGATTAAGTTACTGTGCTTGTGTTTAATGATTATGCCAGTGCATCATTTTCTAGAGTAAATCTTTTATTATTTTAGTCTTTTGCTTTCACCATTCATGCGAAATCCATTTAAATGAAAAATGTGTGCATTTAAAGTTGATGTACGAGCAGAGAGTAACAGTAGTCTTGTATTCTGTTTAGTATATAAAACAGACCTTACTCACAAAAGACCACAGAAAATTTGAGGGATCCTTCATTTGACGAGCTGAGCTCTGTGACTGCACATAAATAATGTCTCTAAAGTGACTTCTATTATACCTCTATCCCCTTTCTTCCCTGTCCGCCATAAGTGCAGAGTGAAGTTCTGGACGTGCTCGATGCTGTGACGGGGAAGGAGACAAATGGTTCCACATCATTCCTGCAGCGACATTCAGATCAATAAGAAAGTGGTGACTTGAGTCTGAAAATGACTACCCATCAAAGAGGAAGAATCTGTAAGTCCCCTTATGGAAATAAAATGAGAATAGTCTGGGAATATCTATATACAGTTTAAACAGGTAAAAAGTACTGGATCGTCTTTGCACATTTGCATAAAGTACGAAATTTTTTAGCTTGATCACGAAGGTATTTGAGAGTATTTAAAAGAGGACTCCTGTAGCACATCTTCTAGGTCTCATAAATGCGTGTGTGAATTGGCCCCGTGTTGTGGCTCACCTCCTCTTCCTCTCAGGGACATAACACAAGCCCCTGCGGAGTATGAAGGGCTCCAGACCTTCAAGGGGAATCCCCTGCAGTCAAAGCTCACTGCTAGTCTCTGAGATAAAGGGTCTCAAGGGCCCCTCAAAACATACTGCAGGGAGGACCCATTATTTTGAGTTGCGCCACTCCTTCGGCCTCGTTTGTGAGTTTTTTTTTGTTTGTTTGTTTTTTTGCTTTTTCTCATCAACGGGGCTTCCTCCGGACTGAAAGTTAAATGCGGGCAGGCGAACATCTCGACTTGTTTCACTGATGACTCTTTAGTCGGCGCCGGAGTTATTTCTGCAATGGTTTGCAGCTGACTGGGCCACATTTGCCCTTTCTTAGGCCGCAAGGATGTTGACTGCACCCAGGACTTTGTAAAAACAGTTCCTGCAAGAACGTCCTATGGTTGGATAGTCACCCTCCCTGGGAGTTAGAGGAGATTGACATCTGGTTTTAGTCTTACTGCCCTTAGGTGCGGGCACTAGCTACAGTTAATTGCCTGCTCCATCTTTCTTGGATCTGACATGAGGATCAGGAATATAATTTCAGCCGTGGGTAATCGACGGCCATTACTGTCCAGAGTTTATGGTAATAACTCTCAATTTGTTAGCAGTATGTCTGGAAGGACAGCACTTGCATTTTATCTTATTCAAAGCTACATTTATACGATGCAGACCAAATTATTGCAAATTACTGCATAAACGTATAGTGGCCTTTAAAATACTTTATCACAAAAATAACCGATCACCACTGTGCTTTTTTAAAGATTCTTACTCTTTCAGCGTACATAAGTGAAGGTACAGAAGGCTCCACTGTCTGCATGATGCCAGACTTGGCCAGGAAACATAAGCCTGTGGAGTCAACCTGACATTCGGAGTGTAGGACTGTTCTCACGTTTCTGGATGTGTAGAGAGCAGATGGGAACTCGCTGGTTCTGACAAAAGTGTTTAAACACAAGCTGGCTTTGCAGCACACGTATGAAAATCTTTTTTCCTGGACCAGATCAAGCCCATTTGAGGATATAATTTGTTTCCTCTAACAAGTGAACATAAATCGGCAGAGGTCAACCTTCTCCTCTGTGACAGCATCGTTCACCTACCTATAAAGGAAACTTCATATCAGCACTGACATTCGTAAGAAAACTGTCCTTCTGACCACTCCCATTCAAAATGTAAGTCTGGAAATAAATAAACTTTATTGAAAGATGCATAGAATCTGACATCCTCGCCCTTCAACTAGTCCAACATGTTAGCGCCATAAGTAGAAATGTGTCACACTAAGTTATGGTTATGTTTCGTATTGTTATCATGATGTTATGCTAAGTTATACTATGTTATGGTAGTTTAGGTTATGTAATGCTCTGCGAGGTTTGGTTAACTACTTAGGGCCATATTTATGGCATGGTTTGCATCGCTCTTGTGTCACGCACCATGGTGCAAGAGCGACGCAAACCTTAAGTGAGAGTAATGAAGCCATGCAAGGCCACCTTGCACGGCCCGGCGTGGCTTCATAAGTCTCGAATAAAGTAACGCAGTGCAAATTGCTCTGTTACATTACTTGGCACCAGGGAGGCATTTTCATGGGTGTTGTGTTGGTTCTCCTGAACAACATCCATGGATTTTGATGCATTCCCAGATTTACAAGAACGTTTAATCTTGGGAATGCAACTAAAAGATACACCTCACCAGGAGAGGCGTAACAAAGAAAACTATGTTTAATTCTTGTTTTTTCCTCTTTCTATGTGTGCTGCAGAAAGAGGAAACGACCTCTCAGGATTGTTTTTGTGCAGGGAGGTGTCCTTTCCTGCACAAAACAATCCTTCATGCAACGCAGGCATCCTTGCACCATGGTGCAAAGGTGCCTGTGTTGGCGCTCTGCTGCCATAAGGGCCCCAGCACATGGGGAAAGGACAGGAATGTACCGTATTGGATAAATATGGTGCATTTCTGCCCTTTCCCTGCGACGCAGGGCAGTGCACCAAGGTGACTGGCTGCACTGCCCTATGCCACAAAGCCCTTAAACACGGGTCTTAGTATTTGACAACGACATTTGGTGTGGTATTGTGGCATAGTTGTTTTATACAGAAGTGCTTGAAGGCCACAAAGCATGCGTGTGTTCCTGGAGAAGTGTTCCTGGAGAAGGACTCCTGGAGGCATGTTCCATTGGGTTATAATGCTGGTGTTGCAGAGGAGATGTTTGAAGTGTCTACAGTGCATGGTCCTCTTAGAAGTACAAGAAATGGTTAAAGAGGTGTGGATGGGTATGTCGCATGAGAGCTAAAGTGTACTCCAACACTCTTGCTACAGGCTTGTTCATGCAACCAATCCTCAGTGTTACTGAGAGTTTTCCATAAAATACAGCAGACTTTCCGTACATACCATGGTCTTCAGTGGCATTCCAGACATTCTATTGTTTAGGCTGTGAGATCATTCGTGGACCATGGTTCCACCGTGCTGTTGATTCTGAGCTGGATGGGAGAATCTCAGAGTGAGTCAGTAAACAGCAGCTGTATTTAGGAACATCTCATCTCAATTCTATGGTGTTTCATGTTGTGCTGAAGCAGGGAGCCCCCCCCCAAGATCCTTATGAAGGCGTTACAATAATGTCTATTATAAAGACAACCCAGATACAATAAGCAAGGAACATAGAGAAGATCAAGCACTGAATTGACTGATTTTTAGAGAATCCAATACCAATATTACAGACAAATGAACCCCCTCTGAAGACTGTCCAGATTTGCTATGCAAGAAATACTGTGTCACCTAAAGTTGAGAGAGGGAGTATGAGAATTTCTCAGGTTAGAGACTGCCATGTCCAATCAACACGAATGTGAGATGTTGACAAGAGGAAGTTACTCGGGCAGCAGACCTTTTTCAGACTATATGCCTGGAAGGGGTTTGATTGGATGGACGAGTTGGAGGTCTAGAGATGTCAGAGTAATATTTACATCACATAGTACCGTTTGTTAGGCACTGAATCATTGCACTTTATTAATGTGGTTTGTAGTTATTAATGAGATACTTTCATACATTACCTATCCCTTATGTGAAGAAAGGTTTGATGAAGGACATTCACAGCAGTTCTTAGTCTCTGATTTTGTTCCAATTCGAAAACTGAATGGTTTGCAGCAAAGCATAGCAGGGACCAATGTTTTGGACCAAGGTGCTGACATAGAGCAATGTCTTAGTGTTGGTATGAAAAAACCTCTTGCATGGTGATGGACGTGCACCCCTGTCCTGAGTGCCCCAATGGTAATGCTGGTAATGATGTCTTGATCCCTGACAATGGTTTTTGTTGTCATGGTCGAACATGGATCATGCGTATGCACCCTGACATAGACTTGTCTCATGAATTGTAGTCTTTTCGGCCCACGAGGGGCACCCAAAGCATTACCCTTATAGTGGTGAAAGGCTATTACCTTTGCCAGGAGCTAAGCAGCATGAGCGCCCTGGTGGCAGCATAATATGTAGTGATCAGAAGAAGTGAACAGGCCTTTTTACCTGTGTCTTTGGATTGAGGCCTACAGGCTCGCTCAATTAAATTTCCACTACGGTGTGCTTAACACATCCTTGGCCTACAATGGTTAGGTGTGTAGTGCTACACAGTGCATGTGGTTATACATGTGCTGAGTGAATGGAATGTGCACCTGTGAATGGTACAATACAATGCTGATGCAGTGCTAGGTAGTGTGTGTGCATTATGTACATGTGCTGGTTTATGTGTGCCTGCAAATCGTACAGTACGAGGATATAAGCTATGCAGTGACTGTATGTTATAGGAACGTGCCGGGTGTAGATGTGCCTGTGAATGGTACAATACATGGAACAGTCTGGGCTCCATTTTGGAAAACACAGGCCTAACTGGAGGAACATCAGGAGGTGGAGGTATTTCTCCCCCCGACATATATGTGGATTGCTACCTTCCTGTGAGCTGGGTAGGACACACTGAGGGAACGGACAGACAGGCTCATAACTGTACTTCACACATACTCTTTGATTCAGAGAGAAGTCACTATGAAGAGGACTTGGCACATCTCAGGAAGCACATCAGGCTGATAAAAGAATCATAAAGAGTATGGTTGCGGCACTGGGGTAACATTTTGATACACATAACACTGTAGCTGATATCCAGGTGTAAACCTCTAGTCACCGCAATGGCATGTGTTGCGGGACTATCAGATTTGGAGCAGCTCCTGCTGTGACAGACTACTTTAAGGGGAAAGAGAGAAGAGAGGAGTGGGCACTTAAACACAAACTTCAAAGATACAAGCTCTAAATTACATTTGGTGTTTGTAAGTGGACTATAAGAAAGAGAGCTTGAGGCCCAGAAAAATTGTCAAGCAGACAATTGAGCTGTGTGAGGAAGAGAATCTCTGCAAGGTTTCTGCCTGTGACCAAGACTGGGGTCAAGGCCTGCCAGTCTTCCAACTAGGTCAGGGGACATCACCAAGGGAATCCAATACCACCTGCTTGCCGAGTCCAATGTGCCCTATGAGAAAGAAGTGAGTGTTGGAGGGAGCAAGGTCCAGCTGGGGATCCTGGTGATTGGATCCTTGTAATGAGATGGCTGCTGCACCAATAGGGTCGTTACCTCTGAGCATGTTAAAGCCAGTGACCCCCATATGCCAAAGGAGGGCTGCCGTAAAGTGTGCCGTGGGTGTTGCTGCACAGATCGGGTCAGGCCGGTGCCAGTGGGCAGGTCCGAACTTGATGAACCAGGATGCCAGGTGGGGCCACCATGAAGATTACTGTCATGCTGTTTGGGCATTAGCTCATGTTCAGAGTAAGTTGGTGACACCGTCTGTGAGGTAGAATCATCGTTAAGTTTGTTGTTGTGCTGATTGGGCCGTAGCCCGTGGACAGAGTGAGGATGGTGACTCCGTGTACCGGAGAGGCCACCAGGACAGAGCAAGAAGTGTGCTCCAGTCAAGACTGTGGCCGAGAGGAAGAGGCCACTGTGGTGATACATGCAGACCTAAGCTCTGACTGAGGACTGGTGGCATGAGCTTGAAATCTTCCCAACCTGTGGCGAGTACCCAAAGAAACGTACCCATGTCTGAAGAGTATTGAGGACCCCCCACCCGGCCGCGGCCTCCACACAACCGCATGTTAGGAACTCGAGGACACCCAACCGCTGCCTCTGCAGGTCTGCATGAGAGGATTACTGGGACACACCTGTGAGCGGGAGTGCTTGGAGTCTTCAGTCTTGTAGGTCTTGTTGGTGTAATAAAGATGTATCAAAGGTCTAACGGCATCAGGGCCTCAGCGATGGTACGCTTTTGACCATAATAAAGAGTTGGAGTGGGACTCCTGAGACTAGGACTATGAGTTGGGCTTATCCTGGATGTCACCTATAGTGAATGGGGAATAATCACTACTGCTAGTGAGAGGGGAGTAATAATCAGGAACCTGCCAATTAAAACACTTGAGCCTTGACCTCAGTGGATATTTTTTTCTGAATTTTGTATTTTGCTTTGTATTGGCATATAAATACTCCTTGTTTCACAGTAGCAAGTATCTGACTGGACAATCAGTTATTGCTTCTGCTGATCGCATTTTGAGTTGTGAGCCTTTGTTCAATTATCCCTCCCACCCACTCACCCAGTGACTAACTCCTACCGAGAAGTCTTGTTCTGGGTGACCCGCGATACTACTGAGAGCAGCACTTGGTCCAGTTACTCAGGATCCATGGTAGGTTGAGCTCTGGGACATCAGGTATAAAAGGCCTCAAACACCATGGTTGGGACCAGTAGATACTACTGGCCCTATGAATGGGGTCCTGACACTTAGCGCTCTACATCCAGTAACATAGAATACATTTCTGAGCCTTCTGAAGGGGTGATATGTTCTTTTTATGGTATTCAATATATGCCAGTGCTACAATGTCATAAGTGTAGAAAATACTTCTTTCAATATGGTCCAGGTAAGTTTTGCAGAGTTTCTAGCCGAGGGCCCTGCAAGCTCCAATCAGAGCCAAAGAAGGCAGTTTTCATTTAAAATTTCCCTTCATTTCAGACCTTCGTTGGAAAAAACACCTTGGCACTGGGATGCCCGGGTGATGATCTAGAAGATGGGGAGCACCACAGTTGCATAATTCTTGACAAGAGTGGGCGCCATGTTGGTTAAGCAGGTTAGGCAATTATTAAAGGAAGAAAGAAATTCACAACAAGACGCTTTTGTATAATCCACAAAAATGTCATGTATTTACTATAAAAAGTACTATCTAGGAGTGGGGAGCAACCTCCTTGATGAAGACTGAGGATTAACATGGTAAAATGAACAACACATATAAATACAGTTCCAAATTGTTTTAAAAAGTAAAACAAAGTCACATAAACGAGAGGAGCAATCAAAGCACTCCTCCACAAACCACAAATTTATCAAAAGCAAAAAAGAACAGATGATGGATAGAATGCAGCACAAAACAGGTCTGTGACTGGGGTGAATGTTTGCATTGTTAAGAATTCTATTAATCATCTGTTCTTTTTGCTTTTGTCTTCTTAAGTGTGAAGGGTATGCCCAGACGTGGGTGCCATGCACACTGTGCCACTGGATTCAAGCTAGCCTGATGGATTAGGGGTGATATCCCAACACCAGTCCCAGGATGCTCGTTTGCAGTCCAGGGAGAACCTGGCCTGGCAGTTCAGGCTGGACTGTTCCCATAGGGGTGCAGGGTCAAGACTGATTTGCATATAGCTGGGTTTAAACTGGGGTGCTGTGGTGATCAAAAATACCATGGAATAAATTCAGATCTGTGACTGTGGGTGAACGTTTGCATTGTTCTATGTTCAGCTTTCCATCCATCATCATTTCTTTATGCTTTTGTCACCCTAAGTGGGAACGGTATGCCCAGACGTGGGTCTCATGCACACTATGGCTTTGGATTCAAGTTAGCCTGGCTAATGAGGGGTGATAGCCTGAAACCGGTCCCAGGATGCTTGTTTCTCTGTCCAGGGAGGACCTGGCCTGGTAGTTAGGTCTGGGCTGTTTCCATGAGGAGCAGGGTAAAGACTGATTTTCATAGGGCTGGGTTCAAATTGGAATGGCGTAGTGAGCAAAACAACAATGGATTAAACTAGATCTGTGACTGTGGGTGAGTGTTTGCATTGTTCAGCACTCCGTCCATCATCCTTTTGTGTTACTTTCTAAATGTGGCATTTCTATAATAGTAATGTAAAATCCGACCACACCAGTAAACAGGATTTCTCACTGCCATTCTAGACATACCAAACATGCCAACGTTAGTCCTTTCAGATCAGAAATTACCACTTAAGAATATATAAGGGAATTCCCAATGCTAACCTATGAGAGAAGCAGCCCCCACAGTAGTGAAAAACGAGATGGACTGGTTGTCCCTAGTAGGACATGTAAAACATATCAGCACATGTCCTGCTTTTTACATACACAACACCTTACTCATAGGACTATCTAGGGCCTACGTTAGGGGTGACATGCATGTAGTGAAAAAAGGGAGTCTGAATTGCCAAGTCAATGAGGCAGTAAACTGTGCGTGCAGGCACTGCAGTGGAAGGCATTAGACATGTTTGAAAGGCTGCTTTTGTGGATGGGGCAATTAGCACTGCAGGCCCACTGCAAATTACAGGCCTTGGGCCCATGGTATACCAATTCACAAGGGACTTAGAAGTAACTTAAATATGCCAAACAGGTGTAAGCCAATTATACCAAGATTTAGGGGGGAGATCACATGCACTTTGTGTAGGAGGCTGGCCTGGCTTGTAGTGGGTACCAAGGGGTACTTACACTCTGTACCAGGTCCAGTTATCCCTTATTAGTGTAGAAGAGGTGTTTCTAGCAGCTTAGGCTGATAGAAGGAAGCTATAGCAGAGCAGCTTAGGCTGAACTAGGAGACATGCAAAGCTCCTACTATACCACTGGTGTCATATGCACAATATCATAAGAAAACACAATACACAGATATACTAAAAATAAAGGTACTTTATTTTTATGACAATATGCCAAAAGTATCTCAGTGAGTACCCTCAGTATGAGGATGGCAAATATACACAAGATATATGTACACAATACCAAAAATATGCAGTAATAGCAAAAGGAAGTAATGCAAGCAGTGTAAAGTTACAATAGATTGCACTAGGAGCACATAGGTATAGGGGCCACCCAAAGCATATACTCCAAAAGTGGAATGCAAATCACGAATGGACCCCAAACCTATGTGAGCTTGTAGAGGGTCGCTGGGACTGTAAGAAAACAGTGAGGGTTAGAAAAATAGCCCAAGCCAAGACCCTGAAAAGTAGGTGTAAAGTGCACCTATAACCCCCAGAGAGCACAGAAGTCGTGATAGGGGTTTCTGCAAGGAAGACCGACACCAGCAAAGCAACAACAGTGGATTTCTGGACCTGAGTACCTGTGAAACAAGGGGACCAAGTCCAAGAGTCACGACAATGTCGAGAGTGGGCAGATGCCCAGGAAATGCCCACTGAGGGTGTAAAGAAGTTTCCACCGGATGGTAGAAGCTGTGGAATCTGCAAGAACAAAGAGGACTAGGAACTTCCCCTTTGGAGGATGGATGTCCCACGTCGTGAAGAAGCTTGCAGAGGTGTTCCCACGCAGAAAGACTGCAAACAAGCCTTGCTAGCTGCAAGGGTCATGGTTAGGGTTTTTGGATGCTGCTGTGGCCCAGGAGGGACCAGGAGGTCGCCACTTGAATGAGGAGACAGAGAGGGCGCCCAGCAAGTCAGGGAGCCCTCACAGAAGCAGGCAGCACCCGCAGAAGTACCAGAACAGGCACTTAGAAGAGGAGTGAACCGGAGTTCACCCGAAGTCACAAAAGGGAGTCCCAAGACACCGGAGGACAACTCAGAAGGTTGTGCACTGCAGGTTAGAGTGTCGGGGACCCAGGCTTGGCTGTGCACGAAGGAAATCCTGGAAGAGTGCACAGGAGCCGGAGCAGCTGCAAATCAAGCGGTACCCAGCAAAGCAGTCTAGCGTGGGAAGGCAAGGACTTACCTCCACCAAACTTGGACTGAAGAGTCACTGGACTGTGGGAGTCACTTGGACAGAGTTGCTGAGTTCCAGGGACCACGCTCGTTGTGCTGAGAGGGGACCCAGAGGACCGGTGATGCAGTCTTTTGGTGCCTGCGGTTGCAGGGGGAAGATTCCGTCGACCCACTGGAGATTCCTTCAGAGCTCCTGGTGCAAGAAGGAGGCAGGCTACCCCCAGAGCATGCACCACCAGGAAACAGGCGAGAAAGCCAGCAGGATGAAGCGATACAAGGTTGCAGTAGTCGTCTTTGCTACTTTGTTGCGGTTTTGCAGGCATCCTGAGCAGTCAGCGGTCGATCCTTTGGCAGAAGGTGAAGAGGGAGATGCAGAGGAACTCTGATGAGCTCTTGCATTCGGTATCTGAAGAATTCCCCAAAGTAGAGACCCTAAATAGCCAGAAAAGGAGGTTTGGCTACCTAGGAAGGAGGATAGGCTAGTAACACAGGTAAGAGCCTATCAGAAGGAGTCTCTGACGTCACCTGCTGGCCCTGGCCACTCAGAGCAGTCCAGTGTGCCAGCACACCTCTGAATCCAAGATGGCAGAGGTCTGGGGCACACTGGAGGAGATCTGGGCACCTCCCCTGGGAGGTGCAGGTCAGGGGAGTGGTCACTCCCCTTTCCTTTGTCCAGTTTCGCGCCAGAGCAGGGCTGGGGGATCCCTGAACCGGTGTAGACTGGCTTATGCAGAGATGGGCACCATCTGTGCCCATCAAAGCATTTCCAGAGGCTGGGGGAGGCTACTCCTCCCCAGCCCTGACACCTTTTTCCAAAGGGAGAGGGTGTAACACCCTCTCTCTGAGGAAGTCCTTTGTTCTGCCTTCCTGGGCCAGGCCTGGCTGGACCCCAGGAGGGCAGAAACCTGTCTGAGGGGTTGGCAGCAGCAGCAGCTGCGGTGAAAACCCGGGAAAGGTAGTTTGGCAGTACCCGGGTCTGTGCTAGAGACTCGGGGGATCATGGAATTGTCTCCCCAATGCCAGAATGGCATTGGGGTGACAATTCCATGATCTTAGACATGTTACATGGCCATGTTCGGAGTTACCATTGTGACGCTATACATAGGTATATTGCACGCGTGTAATGGTGCCCCCGCACTCACAACGTCCGGGGAATTTGCCCTGAACGATGTGGGGCTCCTTGGCTAGTGCCAGGGTGCCCACACACTAAGTAACTTTGCACCCAACCTTCACCAGGTGAAGGTTAGACATATAGGTGACTTATAAGTTACTTAAGTGCAGTGGTAAATGGCTGTGAAATAACGTGGACATTATTTCACTCAAGCTGCAGTGGCAGGCCTGTGTAAGAATTGTCAGAGCTCCTTATGGGTGGCAAAAGAAATGCTGCAGCCCATAGGGATCTCCTGGAACCCCAATACCCTGGGTACCTCAGTACCATATACTAGGGAATTATAAGGGTGTTCCAGTATGCCAATGTGAATTGGTGAAATTGGTCACTAGCCTGTTAGTGACAATTTAGAAAGCAGAGAGAGCATAACCACTGAGGTTCTGGTTAGCAGAGCCTCAGTGAGACAGTTAGTCATCACACAGGGAACACATACAGGGCACACTTATGAGCACTGGGGCCCTGGCTGACAGGGTCCCAGTGACACATACACTAAAACAACATATATACAGTGAAATATGGGGGTAACATGCCAGGCAAGATGGTACTTTCCTACACTTTGGCACTGATTAGCTGTGCTAAAGTGCCCAGAGTCTTAAAACCAACAAAAAGAGGGTCAGAAAAATAGGAGAAGAAAGGTAAAGAAGTTTGGGAATAACACTGCAGAAAGAGCAATTTCCATCATAACCCCTGCCAGTCTAAAACCAGTGTAGACCAATCAATAAATGTATAGGCTTCCCTGCTTGGGGTGATAGAACATGGGCAATGGCCCGTAACTCCAGTGGCAGCACTTGCGAGTTCTACGTTACCCTGTACCCAGTTGGATCACTCTGTCCATGCTCCTAGAGCTCACTTTATTTATTCCATTTCTCACCAGTTCCGGGGTGGTACCCCAAGACTGGTCACCCAGCCCACAGTCTGTACTCTCAGGCTGGACAAGGGTCAGTGTCAAGGCTTTCCTCCCTCTGCCCCTGCTACTGGGGTTCCAAACCCTCCTTTTTGGGAGTGGTACCCCTAGAATCCAGAACTGTCAGTCCAGGACTGGGATAGTACCAGTTGGCAGGGTAGACTCACAGATGGTAGAGTCTAGGTGCAGATAGATGCAAGATATTTTATGTCCCTGAGGCTTCAGTTCAGAAAGCCAGCAAACAAACCCTTGCAGACACTCTGGCTTCTGGATTCATCAGATGCAGGTCCAGTGTTTCTAACCCAGGTAAGAGGGCAGCAGATCAGCATACCAAAGCAGGAGTCCAGCAGAGTACAGTCCAGCAGAATGGCAGTGCTTCAGCAGCACAGTACTCCTTCTTCCTGGCAGGGAATCTACAGATCCAGAAGTGGGGAGAAGCTTCTAGAGGCATGTTTTGGAAATACACAGATGCCCTACGTTTCCTGTCCTGGCCCCAGGCTAACTACAGGAGGTATGCAGCCCTTTGTGTGGAGACATCCTATTCAGATCTAAGTGTGTCTTGGCCCAGCTCCTTCCTCCCATCACGCCAGGAGTGGCCCATCTAGTAACACCTAAGTACCCTTTGTGTGGCTGTCTAGGAGGAATACATAAAGCTCACTGCCAACTACACCCAGTCATGTGACCAGAGGGAGGCTGCAGGCACCAAAAGTCTAAAGTGAGAAAAGGCCAACTTTCTAAAAGTGGCATTTTCAGAAGCACAAACAGTGCTGCAGGACAACTAGTAGCATTTAATTTACAGGCCCTGGGCACATGTAGTGCACTTTGCTAGAGACATATATGTAAATTAAATATGCCAATGTGGTATAAGCCAATGATACCATGTTCTGAGCAGAATGCGCAAGCACATTAGCACTGTTTAGCAGTGGTAAAGCATGCAAAGCCTTAAGGCCGGCAATGACAAAGCCATCAAAAACAGGAAGTCTGAAGGAAAAACGTTAGATGAAAACCATGCCCAGGATGCCAAGGATGCCAAGTCTACCAGGGGACTTTGAAAATAAGGAACTTTTAACTTTTGACATATTTTTGCATGAAATCGACAAGGCAGCTTGGGTCTCACCTGATCGGCGGAGGTCCACCACAAAGAATCTTCTGTCAATATATGTTACAGGTATCATCCTGAGAGACTTTAGATCCTCTGTCACAACCTTTACTTGCATATATTGTTTGATGCCGATACCTGAGACATAGCAATTTTGTCCCTTACAGGATAGGACCTGAAAGAGTATCTGTACACCATCTCCAAAGCAGGTATTTCCAGTTAGACTATGAATCTGATGACATGCCAAGCTTAGCTTGTTGAGTGATCCACCACCATCTGCAGTGTTTAGCTGTCGATAGGTGCTACTTATGAAATACTTTAGAAGGCACTTTGGGTGGGATCTCAAATCATTTTTGACTGGTGCTATTTAATATCATTGGGGCTAGGTTAAGGCAGTGGTTAGTGCAAACAACTTTTACAAGTGAGTAATGAAAGCAGGTTTCAGGTGGTGGTATTATGTGGTAAGAACGTATGTGCATTGATGATGTCAGCCAATTTGGGGAGGTTGTGATGTGTCCTGTTTTTGATCAGCTTTGTTTTTGAGCTGCATTATTACAATATGATGTGTTCTGTTTTGTTGTGTTGGGCTTACCAAGTTTTTATTTGCTATATTGCTTTGGTTATTGTATTGCATTATGTTTTATTGTTTACTTTACATCTGTCAACATATGCGGCTAGATTTCCAGGCAAAAGCAGCAGAAACCTTTAAAGTTTCAGTAACAAGAAAACATTTACCACTGTTTAAGGTAGGTAAACATCACTGCTCCTACTCAACTATTTAAGATACCAACCAGCCCAAAAATGTTTAAGAAATCATGGGCTATAATATACTTAGGGCACACTGTCCCTGTTAATTTAATTTTGATAGTATTTTTCTTTTTTTATACATTTCACTTCCTTTCAGACGCATTGTAATGGCACAGTTTCTATTCTTGTTACCATAAGGATCATGGCTGTGCTTTGTTGGGTGACCAGGCATCCCGGATTTGCTGGTATAGTCCAGGTTTTTCATCATCTGTCCTGTCCCGGAAGATTTCACTAAATTCAGCACATGCGCGGGTCAACTAAGCATAGAAGGAGGCAAGCTTTTATGTGTTCCAGTGTGGGATTGGCTACCATCCTTTTCAGAAAGCAATTTAATTTATACAGAAAATACTATGTGCAAAAGTTGAATTTTCCTGATAATACCTCCTTTTCTGTGTTTTCTAAGTAGATGAGTGCTGTCAATTAAGTCCTTTTGTGCTCCTTGGTAATGTCACGTTGTGGTTCTCCTATGTTTGTGAAACCTCCTGCTTTTTTCAAAATGAGGCCCCCAAGTGATGTGCCACCTCTACGAGTCAGCACCAAGAACTTAAGAGTCTGAGTGACATGAAACATTTCAACTGCTGTAGAAAAGAGGACAATTAAATCATCTGGTGCTCGTCATCATGCTGGTACATCCTTTAATGTCATCCCCCCTAAGCAGTTCTTAATTTTTGCTTGTTGTTTCTGGTGCCGAGCACCAACACTTAATTTTGAGGGCCGGCACATATTTCTCTACCTCAAGCATTTACTGCGAGCAAAAGATACATATGGGAAAGACAGAGGAAGAGAAACACGAAAAAGCGTCACAATGGGAGAAAGCTGTAAGAGTGAGCTGAAGGGGCAGGGAGTGGCTGTAAATGCATTGAAGAGGCACGAGATGTCTTCAGGATTACACTGCCTCAGTATTCCTTGTTCACACATTTAATTGCAGCAGCAAAGGAGGGCTTTGGGCACCAGCACGTTTTTATACACAAATCAAGCACTGCCTCAATGTTCACAGGCTAGACAACTGCAGGATAAAGAGAAATCAAAGGTGAAGTAGATAGACATAGCACGTGCTTCCAGGACACATCGCACACACAGACACAAATATAATAAGTGGTGTAATGCAAAATATGGTGAGGCTGTTGAGTCTCACATATCTTTCAGTTATGCTCTGGTCTGGTTTGGGGCTCCCTGAAGCACTGTGGGTGCCTTGAACGGTTAAGGTGCCCCACGCGACGCAGGGGCAGTAGGGGCCTCTGTTACGTCCCTACATACAATACATTGCGGGACCTTACCAAAATGAAGGGGTCTTATATGTGCAACAGTGCTGCTAAAAAAGTAGGGAAAGATATAATCAACTATTTAATAACTACACGCCCCCTCTGGGGGCTATTAGTAGTCCGGCAATCATGTGGCAAATCTCAATGGAACTTAGCAACATGTGGCAGAACCAAGTAAAGCACCTTTCGGACCTTCGTTAAATTTGTTTTAGTTTACTCTATGAAATGGCGGCCTTGATTCGTGACTCTTTCATTTTAATTCTGCCCTGGAATCACGGGCCTTTAAAAACGGCGACGATGGGCTGCATACACACAGCATGATATAACGCTGCATTTAGAAATGTCTTTATCGGTGAAACTGAGATAGGCTGTTTTTGGACTGTAATTGCACTTCCAATGGCAATTACGTCATACTTTTAATTACTCCTATACCTGGTAGGAGACCACCCTCTGTGCGCGCAGTATTTCCTGTTTGAGGACTTTTTCCTGCCAGCCGTGGTAAACATTGCCTTTTGCTCTGGTGGATGCCAAGGTCTGGAAAGATGCATTTACATGCGCGAGTTCTAATCAAGACAGAAAACAGGACAACAAATGTGACTAGGCTGGGAATGCATTCCTCTGACTGCCACTTTAATAAACATCAAACATAAATAAAGATGTTCCTCGGCATGTTCCACTCTATCAAAAACATATGTGGAGTCATCTGCGCCCTGGAAGTCTGTTTGCAGCATCTCAGCAGACTGGAACAGTGTCCCAACTGCTATGAACGCTCATGGATTCAATTACAGAGCCGCGTGGGGGGGTGCAATCGAACACAGGGGCAGAAAGTGTTTACTTCCGCTGCGCAGCACACCATTAGGGACCTCTTGCTCGCAAAGGATAAACTCTAGATATGAAGATCCGCAGTAGGTCATTCCCTGAATAACCAGAAAATCTTCAGTGACTGTGCCTTGGCAAAGGAACTGACCACAAGGGGGTAGACGGGGGTGTGAGGGGGTCGGGCACAATAAAGCATTCTCAATCTTGGCATTAATACCTAAACCAGAATGCTGTCAACAGGCTGTCTCAGGCCTAACTTCTGAGAAGGTTTAATCAAAACAGCATGTCTTGGTAAGAATAGCAGTAGTTATCGTTTGTTAACCCATCGGAAAAGACAGAATTCAGCTACTAGCTGGACTGAAGACAATCAGTTCAGGCTTTAAAGAACCCATTTATGGGAGGAGGGTAAGGGGGCGATGAAGAGAATGGTGAATCATGGGCCTGATACGCTAGCATTTGTTCATATAAGATTCACTAAGGAGACGTGGCATTATGAAGAGGGGCGGACGAAGAGTCCGTGGGAGTCACGCGTTTCACTTATGAATACTCAGAATATGACTGTGCACTCATTTTCTCCTTATACTTTGGCTCAGGTCAAACCTTTGGCATGCAGCTGAACTTCAGAGGACAAAGAGTGGAAAGTGGGCCCCATGCAGATCAATCTGTAGTATTACTCAAGGAAGGGACATCTGAATTCTGGGAGGGCCAGTTGCGCCGTATGTTGATAGAGTGCAGTTACTAGTTGAATTAGCAGGTCCTGGTTGCGCACCATAACTCCACCCTAACTCTACCTATTCATTGACTCCCTCCCATCTTGAAGGCAAAGAGCTGTATTCTAAAGAACGGATGACAGAAAAGTCCTCAGCATAGTGAAGACATGTACCCCTGACATGACTGCCCAACTATATTGTTGTGTGGATCCATAATGCTAGAATATTTGTTGTAGGTGAACACGTATCATGCGTGTCTACCATGAAATAGGCCTGTCTCAAGGACTGAGGTCTTATTGGACTGGAAGAAGCACCCAAAGTGCTACCCTCATAGTGGTGAAGGCTACTGGCTTCACCACGAATTAACCAGCACAAGCGCGGCAGGGGCAGCATACCTTTTTAGTGACCAGTAGTAATGAGCAGGTCCTTTCTACCCTGTCTCACTACAGTGAGGCCTACAGGCTCAATCACCATTTAAAAGTTCAGCTGCTGTGTGTTTAACTCACCCTTGGCTTACATCAGGTTGATGTTGAAGTGCATACGTCAAGAAAACTTGTGCTGAATGCAGGTGAGCGCACAAGACATACACTACACAGAGGGCAGTATGGAACAGTGTGCACATAGTAAACGTGTGTGTGCTGGCAGTGTGTGTTTAAAGTGACATACTCTGGTGCATTACTGAAAGACAGTGTGCACAGACTTAGTGCATGTGCTGCTTGTGGGAATACTGATGCTAGCACAGTAAATGGGCACAACAGTACTAGACAGAAGGATGCACTGTGAATGTACACCAAGTACAGAAGTGCTAGCACCGGTACATTATATGGAGAACTTTGGGTTCCATTTTGGGAAGGCCAGGCCTTCCCGGTGAAAACATGAGGAGATGAGAAATCCCCCTAGATGGAGTTGTAGATTGCTGCATTCCTATAAGGCGGGTGTGACAAGCACTGGATGACAGGAAGCCAGGCTCTTCCTGTGCACTTCAAAGGGCTCTTTGATTTAGTGGCAGATCACAAGGAAGGGGCCTGGACACAACTCAGGAAGAGGTACGTGGGAATGAAAGGATAGGGCTGAGGTCCCAGGATTAGTCTTTGATGCATACCTCTCTGTGGCTGACATCCAGTTGTGAACTTTGGTTACTCCCATGAATCTTGTTGTGGGTTAATCAGCTTTAGAGTTCTGCCTGCTGTGACAGAAATGCTTTCAGAAGAAAAATGAAGGGGCGAAATGTCAATTTTAAAGAAGCAGAACCCATATATAAAACTTCAAATGTCCAGACCCTCAATCATATTTGGTGTCTGAATAGAATTATAAGTAGGGGAGTCTGAGACCCCCAACTAGTCATCTACTCAGCAGTCAGCTGTGCTGCATGAGGGGGAGAGGCTCTGCAAGACTTTCTCCTGTGATCAGGACTAGACGCACATCCTGCTAGTCTCCCTGGTGGGTAATGGGATACCAAACCAAGACCACCTGATCTGGTGTTTGGAGCACCAGTACCTTCCTGCTCTTCAAGAGTGGCATGCCCCTGAGACAGAGGGGCATGTTGGAGGTAGCAAGATTCATAGCAGGATCCTAGAAGTGTGAGGTCCCTGAGTGAGGTGTGAGGAGCACTGATCAGGGCGTTGCCTGTGTGCATCATTGTGAGCTTGGCGACCCCATGTGCTAAGAGGTGCTGCTGTGCACTAATGACCAGTGCCACATCCATCAGGCCGTCACCCATGTGCAGCATTGGGGAAGTTGGTTACCCTATATGCCAGGAGGGGGCGCTGGGTGCCAAAGAACTGTGCTACTTCGATCGGGCCATAGCCTGTGTGTGGAAAAGTTGCAGTGACCTCGTGTGCCAGGAGGGGCCATAGGGGAGGCACCTTGACGCTAGCAAGACCCAACAAGCGAGTTCATTGGAGCGATTACGTTTGCCAGGAGGGTCGCTCAGAGCACTAAGGCCGGAGGTCCGGGTCATTGCCCATGACCCAAAAGTGCTGCTACGACCAAGACATGGGGAGTTTTGTGACCTAAGAAGCCTGAGGACAGAGGAAACACTTTTGGAGCCACGCTTGAGCATAGATACTGCACCCAACCCCAAGTAAAGAAAGAAATGACTAACTGTGTGTGGCTGCAGCTGGAGCAACTTCGATTGTCAAGACATAGGCTCAGAAGAGACAGTCTGCACCTGCCAGGAGCTCCATGTGTGAACTTTGTCAGGATCCGCACCACCGGAGTGGGTACGTTGGGAACTGGGCCTACCAGATACCGGAGGATATAACACCTTTGGTTTTTCCAACCCTACTTGACTCTAAGTGATTACAACTTACTGACTAAATCTGAGAGGGAGATGCCCCATGACCGGGCCTAGTAGTTTACACTCATTGGATGTCACCATATGTGAATGAGGAATGACAACACTTGTTACATGGGCATCGGGGAGTGGCCTGACAACTAGATTGCCTACCTAACATGGGGAACTATGCTATTGCTTTTTGAATGTCATTTACCTTTTGCATGAGCAGACTTAAAAATAAAATATTTATTTTCATACAGAAACAAGTATTTGGATGGATATTGATTTATTGTGTACGCTGCTTGCAAGTTGAGTTATGAGTCTCGTTCACTAAACTGTATCTACACATCCCCTCCAATGGAGCCTTGACTGCCCATGCCACACTATTAAATGAGAGTCAGGTGAAGAAGGGGGTGCTTGAACCAGTTGAGTCAATCCATATTATGGTGGGCCTGAACATCAGAACCACCTCGGCTGAGCCCAGTAGCTCCTGAGTGCCCTGTAGCCCCTCTAAATGGGGTTCTGACAATGGACAAAAAAGGAGCCTTGATAATGGGCATTAGTAACATAGAGTTGCTCAAATATGTTTCTTATTGGCCAGTGCACATCCTAATCAAAATTCACTAATTTGGTGCGCACCCAACTCTTAAATATTAATTGATTCACATTTTCACACACATTGAAGGAATACAGCTGCATTTCACAGGATTTGGAAATAGGATCACAGTGATGGGACTTCATCACAGACTCTGAAGATGCTTGGACCTTCTTGTGCTATAAAAAAAAATAGAAAAATAAATTGATATCTAAATTATTAGATTCAATTTCAGACCACTATCTCCTTTTAGAAGACATTCCAGCAAAGATAATGTGTTAAATCAATATCAGATCCAATAATGTATTTTTAACAAGTAGCAAAAAAAATAACTCTCAGATGTAACCAGTATGTCTTTGTAGTTTTCCTTACAAGGGCATTGTCCAGAAGATTCTAAGCTGTTTGAATTTGGGAAGAGAAAAAGGGCCTAATGCAGAAATCTTGCTGCATTTGTTATGGTTCTACAAGCTTTTTATTCAATATTTGAGGAAGTAATTAATCTTCAAGATGGCAATATCATATTGAAAAATTCTCTTGTAACAAACGAACTTCTAACATAAAGGATGTAAAAAGTTTTCAACTATAACAGACAGGTATTCGGTGTTGTGAAGTGACAAGCTACTAAATTTGCTGAACATGTAATTTTACATTGTAATTGTAATCGTATTTATATAGCGCTTACTACCCCTGACAAGGCGTCGAAGCGCTTTTCGATGAGTAGCACGCTACTCCGGAACCCAACAAGAATTAGTGATTAGTGATGGATTAGTATCGTTAAATAATGAGTACAGTTTTAGCATTATTATGAGTTAATTTGAGCCGCGGATATGAGAGTTTGTTAGTTAGACTGGAGTAATGGAGGGGTGGAGGAGGAAATAAATCCAGAGGTGTTAATTGGGAGTATATCCTTCATTTACTCAACCCAAAGGCTTGGGATGAGTAAAGGGGGGTGGAGGGAGAAGAGTATGTGGAAGGGTTAGGGAGAGCATAGTAGCAGGGTGAGATGAATGCAGGAGAATTTAGTAGGGTTGTGTGGGAGGTCACAGAGGTAGAGTGAGGTTTGGTGAGTTAGATGTGGAGGGAAGAGCTTAGGCAGAGATATTTAGGAGATGAAAGTGGTAGAAGGGATTTGGGATGAGTCAGAGTGAGAATGGAGGATAGTTTGATAGAGACATGACATAAGAGTGATGAGTAGATAAGTGTGATAAGATGAGAGCAGGAATTCATAGATATCTAGTATAACAACCCAAAAAAAAAACAGGAGCCATGCAATGATCCACGAACATGCCAAGCACAGAAACAACATATACACATACATATATATATACATATATATATATATATATAACACACACACACACACACACATATGCACATACAATACATAATTAGAATCATGGGTAAAAAAATACTTAGACAGGTTTAAAGAGTGTGTGTGTATTTTATTGTTATGACATAGTAGCAATACATATTTTCCAAAGAAACTATAAATAAATAGAAATATACATGTAATCTGAAAAAAATATTTATCCACATAGGCATATGCAGTTCATAGTTGTTTGAAAAAGGTGGTTATGAAGGAAAGAGCCAACTCTTGAGTAGTTTTCTGAAGACAAGAAAGTTATCTGTGGCTCTTATAGTTGGGGGTAATGAATTCCATAGTTTGGTTGCTTGGACGGAGAAGGATGTACCACCTATAGTCTTTTTCTTGTATGGTGGTGTTCTAAGGCGGGGTGCCAGTCTTGAGCGGAGGGTTCTTTGTTGGATGTATTTGGTCATTTTCTTTCTGATAAAAAAGCGGTCCTGTTCCATGTATAGCTTTGTGGGTGATACAAAGCAGTTTGAAAGTGCATCTTCTGGCAACGGGTAACCAGTGTAGTGCTCTCAAGGCAGGGGAGATGTGGGCTTGCGGCTTTATATGCAGTAGTAGCCTGGCTGTGGAATTCTGGATACGTTGTCGTTTTTTCATAACAGATAGAGATGATCAATGGTAGAGGCTATTGGCATAATCCAGTTTGGATAGTACAAGTGAGATGGTAGCTTGCACCTTGTGTGGAAATCCGAGGTGGGGGAAGATGCGTCGTAAAGTCTTTAAGGTGATGAAGCTTGTGCGTGCTAATTTGTCTACTTGGGCATTCATAGTTAACTTGGAATCCATGGTGATTCCTAGGTTTTTAACGTCCTTGGATAATTTAGGAGGTGGTCCGAGATCGTCAGGCCAGACGCACAGAGGGTCATAACTTTTCCAGTCACCACATATGAGTATTTCTGTTTTGGAGGTATTTTAGTTTGAGATGGCTCCAGGTCATCCACTGATCAACGGCTCTGGGGCAACTGAAGATTTGTGAGTTTTCAATGTTTTTGGGGTCTTCTAATTTAAGTAGTATTTGTGTGTCATCTGCATAGTTGTAGCATGTGAGATGGAAGTCATTGATCAGTTCTGGTAAAGATATCATGTAGATGTTGAAAAGCAAAGGTGAGATAATTGACCCTTGGGGGACCCCTGCTTTTGTGAGGTAGGGTTCGGACGAGAAGGGGGGGCGAGTGGATGATATTTGCTCTATTTTAAAGATAGGAAGTAATCCAGTCAAGAGCAATCCCTTGTATGCCGGCTTCATGGAGTCTTTGAGTTAGGGCGTCATGGTCAACCGTATCAAAGGCAGCCTGTATTCCTTTTGTTTCTTGTATATGAGACAATTATGTATTAAACTGTGTTGACATGCAGTTAGAAACAAACACATAAGGACCAGTGAGGGTTTAAAAGATTCGCAAGAACAGCAAGATAGCTAGACTTCGGAAGGGGATGTCAAGTGAGACCTTTCACTAGATTTAAGAGCGCTTTTCACTGAGCCGAGTTTAAAAACAACCCTGAATAAAGCAGACTTCATCCAGGGTGTGAAAACATAACAAGGTCTGGCAGAGGCATTGTGCTATAGTTGCATGTATACAGTGCTTCAGGTCCTGTCAAGATTTTGGACTGGTAGCAGGCTATTTTGTGGGATTGTTATGTTTTTTGTTTTTTTTTCTTTGTTAGTGTTTTATAAAGGGAGAACCTTCTACTCTGTGTCTCCAGTAGCGGAACATAGAACCCGCTCGTCACAGTCTTATACGGATTACGCCCCAGTACATCATCAATTCACCTCCAGGAAGGATTCTAGATTTTTTTCTGCTATGGAATCTCTGAGCGCAGAGCCTTCCTTTATCTTTGCCAACCCCCAGAGTTAGGGTGGCTTGTCCTTTCCAGAAGCTGAGCTTCAACTGGGGCACCTGCTACGTTTATATTTGTAAGTGCTTCCGGTTGAGGTTTAGTTTCTGTAAAATGAGCATCATGGCCTACCCAACCGGAGTATTTTCTACGAGTAAGTCAGTAAGCGTTTACCTAGCATGTTTTATATGCCCTGTTTATATTGTACACTAAGGCTGCGTGATGGGTCATGGGGGAAACGTCTCCAACAACCTTGTGTGCCTTTGGCAATGTGATTGTTACTAGTGCGTCTTTGTGGAGATGTCCTCATGCTTCTGCGCATCAACAACCAACCACCTGAAATCGGAGGTAAACGCAGTGGGGTCGTTTTGGAAAGCTGTCCATCATCCTGGTAAAAGGAGGGAATTCCTTTGCCTACTACGAGGGTGGACGGGGCGTGGCTCACCGGGCGGAGCTTACAGGTGACTTATAAAGGGAGAACCTTCTACTCTGTTTCTCCAGGAAGAGGAAGATAGAACCCGCTATTCAAGTCAGATACAGATTATGCTCCAGTACATCATCAATTCACCTCCAGGAAGGATTCTAGATCTTTTTCTGCTATGGAATCTCTGAGCGCAGAGCCTTCCTTTATCTTTGCCAAGCCCAAGAGTTAGGGTGGCTTTTCCTTTCCAGAAGCTGAGCTTCAACTGGGGCACCTGCTACGTTTATATTTGTAAGTGCTTCCAGTTGAGGTTTAGTTTCTGTAAAATGAGCATCATGGCCTACCCAACCGGAGTATTTTCTACGAGTAAGTCAGTAAGCGTTTACCTAGCATGTTTTATATGCCCTGTTTATGTTGTACACTAAGGCTGCGTGATGGGTCATGGGGGAAACGTCTCCAACAACCTTGTGTGCCTTTGGCAATGTGATTGTTACTAGTGCGTCTTTGTGGAGATGTCCTCATGCTTCTGCGCATCAACAACCAACCACCTGAAATCGGAGGTAAACGCAGTGGGGTCGTTTTGGAAAGCTGTCCATCATCCTGGTAAAAGGAGGGAATTCCTTTGCCTACTACGAGGGTGGACGGGGCGTGGCTCACCGGGCGGAGCTTACAGGTGACTTATAAAGGGAGAACCTTCTACTCTGTTTCTCCAGGAAGAGGAAGATAGAACCCGCTATTCAAGTCAGATACAGATTATGCTCCAGTACATCATCAATTCACCTCCAGGAAGGATTCTAGATCTTTTTCTGCTATGGAATCTCTGAGCGCAGAGCCTTCCTTTATCTTTGCCAAGCCCAAGAGTTAGGGTGGCTTTTCCTTTCCAGAAGCTGAGCTTCAACTGGGGCACCTGCTACGTTTATATTTGTAAGTGCTTCCAGTTGAGGTTTAGTTTCTGTAAAATGAGCATCATGGCCTACCCAACCGGAGTATTTTCTACGAGTAAGTCAGTAAGCGTTTACCTAGCATGTTTTATATGCCCTGTTTATATTGTACACTAAAGCTACGTGAATGGACCACAGTGAAAACGTCTCCAGCAACCCTGTGTGTCCTTGGCAATGTGATTGTTACTAGTGCGTCTTTGTAGAGATGCCCTCGTGCTTCTGCGCATCAACAACGCACCACCTGAATCGGCGGTGAACGCAGTGGGGTCGTTTCGGAAAGCTGTCCATCATCCTGGTAAAAGCGGGAATTCCTTTGCCTACTTCGAGGGTTGACGGGGCGTGGCTCAGTGGGCGGAGCTTACAGGTGACTTCTAAAGGGAGAAACCTTCTACTCTGTGTCTCCAGGTGAGGAAGATAGAACCCGCGCGTCACAGTCAGATACAGATTACGCTCCAGTACATCATCAATTCACCTCCAGGAAGGATTCTAGATCTTTTTCTGCTATGGAATCTCTGAGCGCACAGCCTTGCTTTATCTTTGCCAATCCCAAGAGTTAGGGTTGCTTGTCCTTTCCAGAAGCTGAGCTTCAACTGGGGCACCTGCTACGTTTATATTTGTAAGTGCTTCCTTACATCATATAACAGTTCCCTTGAGGGAACAGAAAAAACGGGCAAAAGAAAGCAAAATGGTTTTTATGGTGGAAAAATAGGAAAAACCGCTGTGCAAGAAAAAAAAATTGCCTAAAAATGGCACCATCAAAAGGTTTGTTGGGCTGAGATCAAATTCTTGCCAGCTTTCAGGGCCAAGCAGAGCTGTAAAAGGCGATCACTTTTTTCAGCACAGTGTTTGCATTTTTTAAAGTTTAGTCCATTTATTTCCTATCTTTTGTCATTTCAACCTTCTGTAGTTTGTTGTGGAAACAGGTGTGAAACCCAATGATGAACTTAGAAAGCTAGACCCTTCTGAAAAACTGGACACATTTACAATCAGCAAGGGGTAATTTCTGTAAGTTGCTCATGAGAATACTCAGGAAAAATAGCAATTGGGACAATGTTTTTATCTAGAGTTTTTTTTTTCTCCCCAGATGGTTGATTTACAAAAACAAAACACCATTGCATCTATGAGACCGTTCTGTTTTCAGGAATATGTGGTGTTTGTTGGTTGTCCTAAAACACGTGATACCCAAAGCCAACAACTGAGCTGCAGTTTGTAATGATTTTTCATTGTATTTCAGAAATGCAGCAACTCATGAGGTAAAATTTAATGCAGGAAAAATGGGTCAGACAGATTCCAATGTATTTTTGACATGTACATAAAGTAGCGGGTTTAGTAATAATGTTTATTTTTGCACCTCAGAATTTTGGTTCGTTCATACTATCCTGTGATTCAGAAGGCAGTTTGCAAAATGTAATATTTCTTCCAGACTTTTGTTATATTTGGAAGCCAATAATGGAGAGAAATGCATTTCCTAAATACAAATCCTATACTATTCTCTGTTCCCACACTTCTCCAAATTAAAAACTCAATCCACTTGAGCAGCTGTGTCTAGTGCCTACAAAACAAAAGACCCCAAAACAGGTGGAGACATTTCCTATTAATAAATGACCTTTTCGGTGATGAGGTAGCTTAAGTATTTGGGGCCAGCTCTACCACTATCTAGGGTAACCTAGCAAACACAGACATTTTTAAAAACTAGACTCTGAGGGGTGCCAGGGGATATGCTCTCTGTGAATCATGCAATGTTTTCTTACCCACAAAGCCCAGCATACCTTAAGCTTTGTCTAAAGTCACACATTTTTCTCACATTACAGAATCTGCAAGGAGACACAAAGTTGTTACCACCTGTGTTCTCACTCTTCTTCTAAAAAGCTATCTCACTTGTGTAGCTTGCCTGGTGCTTCTTCTCAAAAGACTCGGCTGAGTCCCAAAATGGCTGGCAACACTTCCTGGTTGATGTGTTGGCAGCCAATAACATCTCAGTGTGATATTTCTGGGATCTACAGTGTCTTTGCATCCCTAGATATCTATATTTTTAACCTTTAATAACTCCAAAACTACTGAACGGATTTACACTAAATGACAAAATGTACACTTTCTGGACCAAAAGCTACATTTCTGCCAAATTTGGTGTAATTCCGTCCAGTGGCTCGGGCACCAGCTGTGTTAAAAATCCCTATAGGAAACTGCATGAGGAAAATGTGTTTTGGGACCCCCTCATTTCCTCGGCCCTCGCTTGACGAATCACCCTGAAACTTTCAAGACAGCAGCTAATGTGAGTGGCATACTAGTTCTGAAACTTTTGTGAAGATTCGTCAAACGGGGCCAAAGTTATTGGCAAAACAAAAAACACTTTTCCTAGAGCAACTAGGTCCTAACTATAACTACCTACCGGTGATCACCAGTAGGTAATATATAATAATACATACATATATATGTACACTCACACATATGGATATATATGTATGTATCTTCACACGTTCACCATCACAGTGAGAACCCTCGTATGTAGTGTGTACCACTTATCATCCTGCTTTGAAGTTGTATTCAATGCAATCTCAACCCAAGGACATTGGATCACTTTACACAAGCATCAGAATATGTTACACAAGGTCAGATTCATTTTTTTGGGTCACATGGAGTCTATATGATCTCTCCAGATTTCAATGGCATTGTAAAACATTTGCAAACAAAATGCCAATTGAACCATCACTAGTGGTAATGGGGGCCAACATTCACCTCTCCTCGCTCCACAGCAGGAGCCTTCAGATGCCGCCACTGCCGTTTCTCCTGCAAAACCAACACAGCAGCACACGCTGCCTCTGGCACCCCTTTGGCTAAAACATCACCCACTGTTTCCACTGCCTCCTGCTCAACTTTCTATCCCTATGCAAGCAAGGAACCAAGATGAGGGACACCATCACCACCCTAAACCCGACAGTCTTCTTCACAGAAATCTAGCTCAACAGCATCTCCACATCCATCATTACTGGAGCCTGCCCACTTTCTACAAGATCGTTTATAGCAACCGCATCACCAAACACATTTGTGGACTCACCATCATCTACAAAGAATCCATCAACTGCTCTACCGCAACGGACGACCAAACATCCATTTCCAGCTCAGATTAGATAGCAAAGACACCATCAAAGGCACTTTTACTTACAGGCCCCCAGAACCCTGCCCCAATTTTGGTGATATCATCCCCGATTTCATCGCCCCCCAAGTCATCGACACCAAACAGTACATCTTCCTAGGCGACCTCAATTTCCACCTCAATTACCCCAACTAAGCCAACACCACCAACCTAATGAAAAGCAGGAACAAATCTCAAATAGTCACCTACCCAATGCACATTGCAGGACACATGCTAGAACCCATTTTCACAGCCAGAAATAGAATCAAATACAGCCACACCATCAAGCTCACCTGGTCTGATCTCGCCATTGTCCATTTCACCTACACATTGGCCCACGGGCACGCCACCAGACCAACCAGCACCACTCACCGCAGCTGGAACAGAATATCCGAAAACCACTTTACCGACACCCTAAACTCCTTCCCCGACACCTCCTAAGACATCCAAAAAGCCATCAAAAGCTTCACCTCCCGGATCTCTGATAGCCTGACAGTGTTGCCCCCAGCAAAACCTAAAAATACAACATGCCCACCAGATAAGTCAGCTGGTACACCCCAGAACTAAGGACCTCGAAACAAAACTGGAAAGGAGATGGCATCCCACCAACGAGCCAACTGACAGGACTACCTTCAAGAACTCTCTCAGCCGGTACCAGACACCTCTGAAAGACAGCAAAAGGAATGCCTTAGCCAACCACATCCAAGCAAGCTAAACCCACAGCAAGAAACTCTTCAGCATCATCAAGGAAATCTCCAATCCCTCAGCGTCTAAAAACAGCATCACCCCCCTCCCAAGACCTCTAAGACACTCTCCCTGACTACTGCCATGACAAGATATCCACCATTTACAGAAACTTTGTGCCCCATCCTGCCACCACCAACCCTCAGCCCCCTAGACCCCATATACACCACAGCAACCACAAGATCACCAGATGGAACCAGCTCACCACCCAAAACACAGCCATCATCATGCACTTCGTCCACTCAGGGTCTCCCATGGACCCCTCCCATCACCACATGTTCAACTTCGGAATCTACACTAACAGCAGCAAACTCACTGACATCTTCAACACATCAATCACTTCAGCCACCTGATGAACTTGCAGCTTCTGGTGCTACAGGGCTTCAGCCTGACACACCCAGCGGCTCACATTTCACTAACGTTATCAGCAGGAGGCGTCAAGTCATGAAGACAATGATTTTGCCCACCTGATGACCCTACAGGCTTCAGGGCTGTGAGCTTATCAGCCCGCAACTGGTGATTGACAGCAGCCTGCCAGTAAGACAAGATCGGGAACAGGAGGAGAATGCAACTGAGGCGCGTGCTTTTAAAGTGAACACATTCTGTTTATCTTGACTGTTTTTTTATACTGTTAGCAACACTAGGGAAAATAAAAAGCACTTTTTGAGGAATATAAAAGGGGGCAGTGCCCCTTTACCCAGATAAGAGAACCACCCATGTCAGCCTCAACGCAGACAAAACTGAAGATGTTATCTTAGGAGCATTACCGCACCATGGGATGACTCCTGGTGGCCTACCAACCAGGGGACAACAGTCAACCCCACAGACTAAGCCAGAAACCTCTATATTATCCTGGACAACAAACTTACCATGAAGAGCCAGATCAAAACTGTCGCCTCGGCCTGCTTCGTCACCCTCCCCATGCTCAATAAGATCTTTAAGTGGCTTTTGGTTTCTAGCAGACACACCATCACCCAAGTCCTCGTTACCAGCCACCTGGACTATGGCAATGATCTGTACACCGGAATCATATCAAACCTTATGAAGCGACTACAAATCATATAGTGGCTAGACTCATCCTGAACCTTCTCAGGCACACAGTCATCACCTCCCACCTGAGGAAACTACACTGACTCCCCATACACAAGAGGTGACAATTCAAGATGCTGACCCAGGTCTACAAAGCCCTTCAGAACCAAGGACCAGCATACTTCAACCACTGCTTCAACTTCCACCTTCCCTCCAGATCCCTACAATCTACCTCCCTCTCCTGCCCCTCACACATCCGCCACTGCAATAGTGAAGGCCATTCCTTCTACCGCATCAGGAAACAAAGAGCTGCCCTGTGTGGCATGCCTTCCAGGCCATGGTGTTGGTGCAGCAAATCCCCTGCACATAAAACGTCTTCCAGCTTGTGAGCCTGTGCACAATGGACGCTGGGAAGGCATTCTATCCACACCCTGGCAGACATCTCGTGCCAGAGAGAATGAAACCATGCTCTGGAGCGCCATTTACTGCGATGAGTGAAGGGTCCGCACCTTCTCTTCAGGTTGTTAGCACTCGGATTGCACACCATGCAGCGGACTCCTTTACACGCTCCACAACAACATTCCTCCTCTCCTTCTAGCCTCTACTGTATTCTCTCCACACAAAAGCTCAACCGGGCTCCTGCACCCTATACAGGAACTCAAGCAGAGCGAAACGAGTTTCTAGGTCTTTTCACCTGACTCTATTTGCTTTTCAAGTTCCAGTTTTTCAAGCTGCTACTTGAAACAAAGCTGCCTGAAAAGAGTTACCAGGACTGAACTAAAAACACTACACTGAAGCCATAAGCACGCATAACTTGTCAGTGAATTATCTGTATGTGCATTCATGAGAGTCTGCAAGCTTTAGCAGTTAGAGCAGAATCGCACACCACCATGCAGGGCAAAGTAAATACATCAACCCTATGTTAGTTCATCCTAGGGTCAAGGGCAATGGAATGGAGATCACACACCGGATGACATGGGAAGGTGGATCTCATGTCACAACTTCTGTCCATTATCAGCCTATTGGACGATGAGCAGCGTTCATTCAATAAAAAATAGATAGAAGTGCCTGTGCCCAATTATTTTTCTTAGAAGCTTGCTGCCACTGTCTCCGAATTCCAGGGTTGCCCAACACCGCCGACTGGTCTTGATTCCACCACGTGCCTTTTTCTTCCACCACACTTCCTGCCTCATTCCTGCATGTTGTATTTTATCTGGTTTCTTTCTTCGTTACCCTTTCCTATCTTTCTCTTCTTCCTTTCTCCCTTTTATGCCTCTCTCTGGGTCTAATGATGACATACGCCTCGGGCCCAAAAAAGGAGCGTCAACCATCTGCCAAGATTGAATACAACCGATATGGAACTAGAGTAGGGAAAACAGTGCAAACTCTAGAAAGTAAACCTTGCTCTCTCAGCTTCGCTTACTTTCATTCCCCATCAATCCCTTTATGATCGTGGATAAAAGGGTGTGAAGGGGCAAGCCAGAGATAAAAGCAGGTAACACCAACTCCCCTAATTAATGTCATTGTCCACGTTCGTTTTACATCAGTCTTCCGCTGGATGGTCCCTGTTAAGACAATCATGACAGCTTCACTAGCCTGTTCCCGTCAAGAAGCTCGACTTCTTGGGGTGAGGCACACACACATTCTGTACCACGCGTTGGCCAGCCTCACACCGCAGCCTTCCTGTGGTGCTTTCCGCCTTCTCGTTAGAGCATGGCCCTGTCTACCATTAACATAACGCACTTAAGAGGCTTTCGCTCTTTCCTACCTAGGACAAGTCAAAACGAGCCTTTAAAACAGGGCGAACGCACAAGTTTGAAATCTAGTGCCCATGTAATTCTTGCATGTATTTACTAAATAAAGAAAAAATGTACTTTGTGCCAGGGTACCTGCACCCTGCCCCTTATTTAATACTTGAATATATGCATCAACACCATAGTTACCCATTTCTTCAGCTACGATGTTGATGGAAATACCAATAGCATTAAGCTAAGAAATAGTCCAGGAAGATTATGCCATGTTAATATCTCAGGCGACCGGACAGCAAACGCCAAAGTGCACAGTCCCAAGGCATTTACACGGGATTTAAATTAACACATTTCATTTTACTCTATCCAGAAAGGTGAGGTTAGGGACAAATTCCAAAACCATCCTATTTACTTCGCAGGTGACATTATTTCTCATCTGGCTGCATCATGTGCCTGGTTTCACTTAATGTGATCATCGATGAGATTAAGACACCTTTTTCTCTAATTTAGTACACCTGACATTTCAGTCAGTCCGGCACTACTTTCTTTCACACATCGTGGGCCATACAAGATTTCTGCCTTCAAATTAATATTTCTTACGGACAATAACCTAAGTTTAGAACCGGAACTAGCGCCCCTTCAAAACAGAACAATGACTTTCCCATCCTCAGGCATTTGGGAAATAATGGGTGGGTTAAACTAGATCAACCCCTACCAGCACCCCCTTCCTCCTGCAATCATTCCTTCCTACAAGCTAGCACGCTAAACAGTGCTTATCATGAAAAGGTGCTCTACTTTCCAATGTTTCCTGGTGTTACCTCACAGGGAATCATTTTTTCTCCTTACAGGCCACCTCCGAGTAAGTGTTGGTTATTCACACAAAGACGGTAAATGGCAGCCATGCTTTCATGTCGCACATTTTCGGTTGTCTGTAGATCCCTCTTGAACAGTACGCTCCCAGTATTACAATCTATATCGAAAGTGAAGATACCATCATTCCGTGTTCCTCCAGTAAATGTTCTCCCTTCCTAGTGCAATGCGCTGACAGTTTTTGAAAGAAACCAGTTTTACTTTTGCTAGGAGTGTTGTTTACCACCACCTCTACAGCAGTCTGTCCACTTCCGAAAGCTCCTCGTGTGACACCTCAATCAGGAAGTTACTGTGCCTAAATGTATGTTCTTCACCACGGCGTGGTGTTACAAGCAAGCATAGCAGACAAAAACAAAACAAGACAAAGATTAATTAAAAAGCGTCGTCCATCACCTGCTAAACTAAGGATGAGGCTTTATCAGTAAGTAGAGATTTTAAAATGTGGGCAACTCCATGAGGACCTACATCTATGGAAATCCCTCCAAATAATCCAGCGGTTACATAAATCCGGAGGGTTAACGTCCACCGAAGGTTGTAGTGCAATCTGCATGCCACAAATGCATCTAACCTTAAGTTTTCCTTCTTCACAGGTTCATAAAGTGAGCAGCACAACTTGGCAATATGGCTACTCCATATTTAAAGCAGTTAGTGGGAATCAATTGTGGGATCTGTTGTTGCTGTATTGTGTGCTCCATTGGATGTGAAAGAATCTAAGAATTAAACTATTCAACAGATAAACCCATCAAATATTTTAAAAAATGATTTCACTACATTTTGTCTTCCACATTCTAGAGATAGCACAAGAGTGATTTTTTTGCAATGGCCGCTCAGCTGACCGTGCTATGTTATCAAAGAATATCACAGTAAACTTTGCAATTGGAATGCAGAATCAAAACAGCCCCGAGATATCCAATGATCGGGTAGTATTGTCACCGATATGCAATTGATCCGGAAGAAATGATTTGAAACAATAGATCCAGAAATGTTGCCTCCCAGGCCAGTAGGTCTATCTTGAAAACATGCTCAACATAGAAATCTTCACAGGTGACAGCAAATAGTCTTGCTGGTCCAAATGACTGGCTACACGCTGCTCACATTTCTTATTACTGCAGATAGCAGATTCCTGAAGAGTATGCGGAAAAGATTTACTTCTCAGCCTAAATCTTACTTACAACATTTTATAGTTGTGGCGTTAGCAGTAGGAAGCTGAAATGAAATAAGTTGATCAACATGAGAGATATCTTATGTCATAGGTCTTTCCTGCAATGGAATTTCTTTCTGCTAAGATTTGCAGAAGTTATACACAAAGGATGCACACCTTTGAGTCATTGCATTGTTACATATTTTTAATTAGGAGCTCTGTAATTAGGTCCAAATTAGACCATCTTAAATGGTTTGATGAAGATTGTTCCAAGAGCCTGCGCCTTTTGAAAGCTGCTCTCAAAGAGCCCCCCCAGATATAAGGAGCTTGTGATGAATCGCCGGAAAGACCATCAGAGGGCCATTAAGAAACAAAAACATATATTGTGTAAGGCTGCCTTGGAGGATCTAGCCCAAGCTTGTGAACTGAAAGATGGTGTTCTATTTTGGTGGGCGATTATCAGGTCCTGTTACAACAAACATGCAGGGCCGGCACTGTGCCACCACATAGTGGAGAAGCAGTGGGTGGACCATTTCAAGTGTATCTATAATGATGAGTCTCTGGAGGGGTGAGTGGCATCAGCCTTCCCTGGTATTGGGGAAAGCCAATGTGGTTTTCACATTTGAGGAAGTTTGCCAGGGTATTCAGGCCCTTCCTCGTAATAAGGCCCCAGGTCCAGACGGTATACCTCCTGTCCTATTCTGGGATAATATTAATGTGTGGGGGGCCAGTTCTTACTCTAGTTTTAAACGCTGCAATCAGGGAAGGCTCCTCACCCTTGTGGTCCTCGGGTATTATTGTGCTGATTTTTCAGAAGGGGGGGGGGGGGGGGGGGGGGGGACAGGAACAACCCACAGTGCTATTGTCCAATATCACTTTTAGGCGTTGTGGTAAAATTTCTAGGAAGGCTATTGCTAATTAGGCTTGTGCTGGGGGCAGATGAAAATAACATACTTTGAGGTCCAGCATGGCTTTCAACCAGCAGGTTGACTATCAGCGTCCCTAACCTATATTTAATTATAAATAAAAACACTGTTGCCCAACAGGGCTTGTTTCATCTAGCATTCATAGACCTCACATCCGTTTTTGATAGGGTAAATTACAGCAAGCTTTGGGACGTGCTCCTTAAAATGGGGGCAGACCCGCAAATTCTTCTTATTTCGAACCTCCATGCTAGTACTTTGGCTGCAGTGAGGTTTTCCCTGGGAGCAGCTCTTTTAGATGACTTTAGCACTAGCAGATGTACGTCAGGGTTGCATATTAGCATCTTTGCTATTCACTCATTATATTAATGGCTTGAAATGAGCTCTTATATTGGCAACAAATTGTCCCAGGGTAGGTTTGTGTTTGTCAGTCTTACTGTACACAGACAATGCAATGTTTATGGTCTGCATAGTGGTGGGACTGCAGTCTTTCCTGGACCAATTTGCCTTCTAAATGACCAGTTTGAACGTGGATGTCAAATTTTCCAAATCATACACATTAGTAGTGGGCCCTCAATCAACACGCTCAAAAACCTTCAGGGTGAGGGTTCATATCCTGGCCAAGGTTCCAGCCTTCCCTTATCTGGAGATATTATTTAATGCCAACATGAGCTAGAATAACTTGGTGGAGGGCAAGACTAATGATTTAGTGAGGACCACAGGGGTAGTAGCCAGTTTTGCTCAGAGGTTGGGTTCATGGCAACGGATACTTTAAGTTGTTCCAGTCAAAGTGCAACTCTAAAGTGTTACATGGCAGTGAAGTATGGGGCTGCAGACAGGTGGATGGGACCCAAACTACAGAAAATATGTTTCGAAGGCAAATTCTCAGGGTCACACATAGTGCCCCGGTGTTCTCAGTACGAGGAGTTAGGTCTCAGATATATTAGTGATCTGACAGCTCTCAGGCCTTTGCTGTGTTGGATCAAGATATGGACCGGGGATAAACTTCAGCTTAACAGGTTGATTTTGTCAGACCATCTATCTCTTGATCATATGCACAAAATTCCTTGGACAGCGTAAGTGAAGGGCAACCTTGACTACCCTAGGGAGGCCAGATATGTTTTATAACTATCAGTCGTTGTGTCCACATGAGAAGAGAAGGGTTGCAGAATTGTTTTTTGAATATGCCTCTATGCAACGTGACCAGTCAGAGCTTGGGAAACCCACGATGTGGGGTCATTTTATATTAAAACGGTTCAGGGTATGAAGCCATACCTATCCTTGCTATCAAATGCTAGGGATAGGTTTGCAGTGGCTCGCTTTAGTTTTAATATGTTGCATTACCTTTTGGGCCTTTCCTAGTGGCCGGTCTAGGTTAGGCTCTTTAGGGCCCTGTGGCTGCACCAACGAGTCTCCACAGGATACCCTTCATTTTGTATTAGTGTGTAAATATTTTAGTGTTGCCAGGAGGCACTTTCTTTTACCTATTTTAACCACTTCGCTGCCAGGCCTTTTCCCCCTCCTGTGCCAGGCCTTTTTTTTTGCCTATTTGGGGGCAGTTCGCGCTTAGGCCCGCATAACTTTTTGTCCACATAAGCTAACCAAGCCAAATTTGCGTCCTTTTTTTCCAACATCCTAGGGATTCTGGAGGTACCCAGACTTTGTGGGTTCCCCTGAAAGAGGCCAAGAAATTGGCCAAAATACAGGGAAAATTTTGTTTTTTTCAAAAAAAATTTGAAAAAGTGGCTGCAGAAGAAGGCTTGTGGTTTTTCCCCTGAAAATGGCATCAACAAAGGGTTTTGCGGTGCTAAACTCAGCAGCTTCCCAGCTTTCAGGAACAGGCAGACTTGAATCAGAAAACCCAATTTTTCAACACAATTTTTGGCATTTTTCTGGGACATACCCCATTTTTGCAATTTTTTGTGCTTTCAGCCTCCTTCCAGTCAGTGACAGAAATGGGCATGAAACCAATGCTGGATCCCAGAAACCTAAACATTTCTGAAACCTAGACAAAATTCTGAATTCAGCAAGGGGTCATTTGTGTAGATCCTACAAGGGTTTCCTACAGAAAATAACAACTGAAAAAGAAAAATATTGAAATTTAGGTGAAAAAAAACAAATGTTTCTCTACGTTTTACTCTGTAACTTTTCCCTGCAATGTCAGATTATCGAAAGCAATATACCGTTACGTCTGCTGGACTCCTCTGGTTGCGGGGATATATAGGGCTTGTAGGTTCATCAAGAACCCGAGGAACCCAGAGCCAATAAATGAGCTGCACCCTGACGTGCGTTTTCATTCTATAACGGGTATACAGCAATTCATTTGCTGAAATATAAAGAGTAAAAAATTGCTATCAAGAAAACCTTTGTATTTCCAAAAAGGGCACCAAGATAAGGTGTTGAGGAGCAGTGGTTATTTGCACATCTCTGAATTCCGGGGTGACCATACTAGCATGTGAATTACAGGGCTTTTCTCAAATAGATGTCTTTTTCACACACTCTCCTATATTTGGAAGAAAAAATGTAGAGAAAGACAAGGGGCAATAACACTTGTTTGCTAATCTATGTTCCCCCAAGTCTCCCGATAAAAATGATACCTCACTTGTGTGGGTAGGTCTAGCGCCCGCGACAGGAAACGCCCCAAAGCGCAACGTGGACACATCCAAATTTTTGGAAGACAACAGAGTTGTTTTTTGTGAAGTGCCTACCTGTAGATTTTGGCCTCTAGCTCAGCCGGCACCTAGGGAAACCTACCAAACCTGTGCATTTCTGAAAACTAGAGACCTAGGGGAATCCAAGGAGGGGTGACTTGCGGGGCTCGGACCAGGTTCTGTTACCCAGAATCCTTTGCAAACCTCAAAATTTGGCTAAAAAAAACACATGTTCCTCACATTTCTGTGGCAGAAAGTTCTGGAATCTGAGAGGAGCTACAAATTTCCTTCCACCCAGCGTTTCCCCAAGTCTCCCGATAAAAATGATACCTCACTTGCGTGGGTAGGCCTAGCGCCGGCGACAGGAAACACCCCAAAGCGCAACGTGGACACATCCTAAATTTTGGAAAAAAACAGAGGTGTTTTTTGCGAAGTGCCTACCTGTAGATTTTGGCCTCTAGCTCAGCCGGCACCTAGGGAAACCTACCAAACCTGTGCATTTCTGAAAACTAGAGACCTAGGGGAATCCAAGGAGGGGTGACTTGCGGGGCTCGGACCAGGTTCTGTTACCCAGAATCCTTTGCAAACCTCAAAATTTGGCTAAAAAAAAAAAACACACGTTCCTCACATTTCGGTGACAGAAAGTTCTGGAATCTAAGAGGAGCCACAAAATTTCCTTCCACCCAGCGTTCCCCCAAGTCTCCCGATAAAATGATACCTCACTTGTGTGGGTAGGGCCTAGCGCCCGCGACAGGAAATGGCCCAAAACACAACCTGGACACATCACATTTTTTCATAGAAAACAGGGCCTACCTGTGGATTTTGGCCTCTAGCTCAGCCTGGCACCTGGGGGAAACCTAGCAAACCAGCGCATTTATGAAAACTAGAAACCCAGGGGAATCCAAGATGGGGTGAATTGTGGGGCTCTGACCAGGTTCTGTTACCCAGAATCCTTTGCAAACCTCAAAATTTGGCAAAAAAAACATGTTTTCCTCACATTTCAGTGACAGAAAGTTCTGGAATCTGAGAGGAGCCACAAAATTTCCTTCCACCTAGCGTTCCCCCAAGTCTCCCGATAAAAATGATACCTCACTTGTGTGGGTAGGCCTAGCGCCCGCGACAGGAAATGGCCCAAAACACAACCTGGACACATCACATTTTTTCATAGAAAACAGTGCCTACCTGTGGATTTTGGCCTCTAGCTCAGCCGGGCCCAGGGGGGGCAGAAATGGCCTAAATAAATTTGTCCCCAACCCCCCTGCCCCCCCGGGAGCGACCCTTGCCTATGGGGTTGCCCCCCCTTGCGTGACATTGGTGCCAAAAAAAAAATCCCCGGTGCCTAGTGGTTTCTGCCCCCCTTGGGGCAGATTGACCTACAATCGGCCAATCTGCCCCCAAGGGGGGCAGAAGATGGTCTAAATACAATTTGCCCCCCAGGGGAGCGACCCTTGCCTAATGGGGTCGCTCCCCATCTCTACAAAAACAAACAAACAAACAAACAAAAAAAAACCACAAAAAAAAAACAATTTGCCCTGGTGCCTAGAGGTTTCTGCCCCCCCGGGGGGCAGATCGGCCTAATACCAATAGGCCAATCTGCCCCCAGGGGGGGCAGAAACGGCCTAAAATAAATTTGCCCCCCCAACCCCCCCGGGGAGCGACCCTTGCCTGCAAGGTCGCTCCCCTTGCGTGACGGCGCAAAAAAAAAAGATCCCTGGTGCCTAGTGGTTTCTGCCCCCCTTGGGGGCAGATTGACCTACAATCGGCCAATCTGCCTCCAAGGGGGGCAGAAATGGTCTAAATACAATTTGCCCCCAGGGGAGCGACCCTTGCCTAATGCGTCGCTCCCCATCTCTAAAAAAACAAACAAACAAAAAAAAAAACACAAAAAAAATTGCCCTGGCGCCTAAAGGTTTCTGCCCCCCCCCGGGGTCAGATCGGCCTAATACCAATAGGCCAATCTGCCCCCAGGGGGGCAGATTGACCTACAATCGGCCAATCTGCCCCCAAGGGGGGCAGAAAATGGTCTAAATACAATTTGCCCCCCAGGGGAGCGACCCTTGCCTACAAGGTCGCTCCCCTTGCGTGACGGCGCAAAAAACAGATCCCTGGTGCCTAGTGGTTTCTGCCCCCCTTGGGGGCAGATTGACCTACAATCGGCCAATCTGCCCCCAAGGGGGCCAGAAATGGTCTAAATACAATTTGCCCCCCAGGGAGCGACCCTTGCCTAATGCGTTGCTCCCCATCTCTAAAAAGCAAACAAACAAAAAAACAAAAAAAAAAAACACAAAAAAACTATTTGCCCAGGCGCCTAGAGGTTTCTGCCCCCCCTGTGGGCAGATCGGCCTAATACTAATTAGAAATGGCCTAAAATAAATGTGCCCCCCTCACCCCTCCTTCTGTCAATTTCATAGAAAAAAAAAAATCCCTGGTGTCTAGTGGGGTTTCAAAAGCCGGATTGCAAGCAATCTGGCTTTTGAAACCCCTCGAGAGACTTCAAAGGGAAGGAAATACATTTCCTTCCCTTTGAAGCCCCTCCGGGCCTCCCCCACGTGATCGAAAGAGACGCGATGGGGGGAGGTTGTGTGATTGTCAGCGCGCGCACTGACGTCACAGGGGGGGAGGTGGGGGGGTCGGGGGTTGAAGGGGAAGGGATTCCCCTGTCAGCCCTGACCTAGGGGGGTGGGGGGGGCGGCCCTCGGAGGAGCGCTAGCGCTTCTCCCGAGGGCAGCATTCAGGACGTAATGGTTATGTCCATGGCGCCACACGGGCGCTGCCATGGACATAACCATTACGTCCGTGGCGGGGAAGGGGTTAAAAGTTCTGGGTTTTGTGCGAGCTCGCCCTGCACTAACGCACCTACAGCTTTTGCCAAACATGTAAGTTTTGTCTGCTGTTTTAAGTTTCTTTCGAGTTGCAATGAGCTTAAGGTGCCCTAGGGTTGGATTATTTCTGTTGTTGCCCCACCATATTATAAGATATCTGATGTCTTTTTTATATTGTATTTTAAAATGTGATATGAAGATATATTTTATGACTTTCTGTGCTTTTAGGATTGTAAATACAAATCGCATAAAATGTAATAAGAGCTCTGTGATAAGCAACGATAAGGAGTTTTGGAAACACCAACAGCAGATTTTGTGAAATGGCTGATGTAGGAAAACATTTTTGCATTCTGTGTTTTATATTTCGATGCAGACGGATGATAAGCTGTCACTTGTTTTCACTGGTGATGTTCCAGATAGGATCTCCCTGGATATCTCAGCAACAAACCAGCAAATCAATGTAGAGAACAGCCACACCTGTAAAATGGTCTCACAAGCTCCTCTAGAAGTCATGCAAAGCACCATGATTGCTGGAGGTGCAGGTTGAGAGTTAGTAGTGTTAGCGGTAGCAGATGTGCTGTTTACAGTGGCATGGATGAGTTCAAGTGTAGTTTAAATACAGATGAGCTTCTTTTATCTTCTTGTACTGATCTGTTGAAATGTTCTGTTTGTGAGTGATGAGTAGTATGTCCACGAGGGATGAGACTTGTGCACAGCTTTGCAACAAACAATTCGATATCAGAGGCAAATGAGTCCACTGTTCTACTTCTTCCGTTTAACATTATAAAATGTGTCAATCCATTTTAATCACACCAGGTATGTCAGAAGCAAACCTATTTTGCCAATGTAGGTGTTCATATTGCCCATAGCAGTCCCTTGTACCCGCAGATAGCATTTGCTTTTGAAAGTAAAGTTGTTGCATTTCAGGACACTTCTTGCTATGGGGATGAGCTTTTAATAAAGTATTTATTAGGAGTTTCAAATTTCAATTTGACTGTTTTTATTCACTACGACCAAGAAGAATTACTAACATCAAGAAGATTATTTATGTTGGTAATTTAATTCGTCTTCCGAGGTCCAAGATGCTGGTGTTTGATCGCTGGCCATTGCTTAGTTTCTATGCAATTCTTTGGAAACCTCAACAATCTTTGAACTTGTCTCGACTGACAAGTACAATGCAAAGGGCCACATAAAAAAATACTATCGCAGTTGACCAGATGTGCCAAATGTGAAATCGGAAAATAGGATCCAATTGCAATGGGATATCAAAGAGTGATGCTTCCACATAAAGCCACCTAGGAGATATATCTTCTGATAACGCATTGCTGCTGGTGAGACCTCCTTGGAGGTCGAGGTGACCGGAAGCTGTGGTGGAGCTGGTATTACAGCAAACTTCGGTTGAGGAACAAAGTCAAAGACTTAGTCAAACAACTGATCCCAACAACGCCTGTTCCATCAACTTGAATCAAATGGCAGATCACTCATCATTCATATGGCGTCCACATAGCTGTTCATATGGATTAAAACACTGCATGGTTCTGTAGCTTGGCCCATTGTGGTGTCATTTTAAGGATTTTGGGGACCCAGAGCAAAAAATATTTAGAAGCAGTTCGTTCTGAAGAACTTCATTTTTTTTAAAACTATTTTCTGGAAATTCAAATCTCATATGTTGAAGGAGGAGATAGAGAAACGGAAGTGAGCGAGAAAGTTCACTCTCCCAGGGACCTTTTGCAGATGGGAGGCACTGGGCACTTGCTAACTTTGCCCATGCCTTAAAACATCTCTGGAACCATATATTCTGTAGAGTACCCGAAGGGTAGATCACTTCATGCTTATTGATGATGTTCCTAGGGTCATCCAAAGCTTAAAGCGCTGTACTGCTGACCATTATAGGGTCATGGCCCCCATTACACACACCCCTAAGGGTGAGGTTCAACAACAGCAGCCAAAGGGGCGACAGGCATGGAGAAGCAGGGACTAAATTCAGTAGTGGCAGAATTCACCTCCCCCCCCCCCCCCCCCCCCCCCCCACCCCCCCCCCAAACACCCAATATCTTCAGATTATTGCTTAAGCAGCAGGAGGATGACCTCCCCAATCATGGACTCCTCATGGAGTATTTTCCAACACATACAGCATAGGTTTCCCACGCAAAAAGAACAGAGGCATGGGAATCCATTAGGGAAGGGAATCGGTTTAAAAAGAACAACCCTGTGAGTCCAGTTTGTCAGGAAAAAAGCAAGTGTGCCCTCACGAACACGTTCTCTTTTATAGGCAAGTGAGGTAAATTGTGAGGGTGAAGGGGAATGGATTAAGGAGGAAGGCAGACATATCCCAATGATCTTTTCTCTACTAGAGACAGTTATCACTGCATGGGAAACTCTGGCTTACAGAAGAAAGTGCTCTTTGGATAATTCTGACTTAAGGATGTCCCTAACTAACGCCTTCGATTTAATAAGTGTACGAGTTAACTGAGAACTTGAAAGTTCTTTAAGACTTTTAAACATACGAAGCCTGCATACATTCCATAACCACCCCCTGTCCAACATCTCCCCACAGCAGCTTTCCATTGGCCATGCCCTTCCCAAAAACAGAGCACTTCTCCTGGCCTCTGCCCCATCACTGAACATGGGTGATATGTTTCTGGACCACAGTCAGTACTAAAAGTCAATCAGCATGTGCAACACCTGTAGGAAAATCGTTCATTCATAAATTAGTAAACAGAATGTCAAAATCCATGAGTGAACTTTTGTTGTTTTTTTTAGATAGGTTCTATAAGAAAGACAAACTTCTATCCAGAATTGTTTTTATTACATGGTTATGATATACAACACGTTATACTGGGAACAATTTCCAAATATGTAAAGAAAAAGATTCATAGCCTCTTTAGAGTCCACATCGACTATGCAGCTTTCACGCTTCTATTGTGCAGACATCGATTCAGCAACCAGGCATGTGGTACACAGACGTATTGCCGTGGGAGCACACATACACACACTCAAACCCTCACACATCAGATTCAAAATGTGTTTAGTGGCATGAATTTCAATTTCAATTTCAATCTCTTTTCAGAAGAGAGAAAATACATTTTAAATACCCTGTATAACATACCTGTGCGCAAATCTAAAAGAGGTGTTTTAGTTCTCCCCCCATTACCTTTGAAATATTTAGCAAAAAAATTACACTGGAAACCCATTTATAAAAAAACGTTCTAAAAAAATTCACCAGTATTTACAAATCCCATTAAATACATAAATAACTATATACAATCAAGAAACATGGTCTCCCTTACTATACATCAAATATTCCCTGGAGTTTGAAAGGGTGCGCCTGTGGTCTGAGCCTCTGGTTTGTGCAGGTGGGGATGCGAGCAAGATTTGAGTATGTGTTTTGGTGCTCGCTTTGCTGGGACGCACATGCAAAATGCTGTGATAACCAAAAAGGGGGAAAAACAGTGCTGGCAAGAATGTGGTTATAGTACACCAGAATGGCATGTTTTAGATCTACTTTAGCAGAGCATAAATGATTAAAAAAAATGTGCCGTAAACGATGAGAAAAAAAAGAAAAAATGAAAATGAAAATTGAAAAATAATGCATAAAAGTGTAGAAATGTGCTATTAAAATGCAAACAAGTGTCCACTCGACTGGTATCCCATTCCACAGTGAAGCTGGTGTAGATCCTGAAAGATGAGTACACTACTTACCCTTGTTTTGAGCAACTGAATGTGCATTAGTGTAAATACCCTCATGTAATACTGCATACAAGCTGACCATTGACTCATGGACATATATGTGGACAAATGAATTTCATTTCGGTCTGTCTTGGCTCCATGTGCCCTTGACTTTTCTTTGTGGCCTCGCATTAATTCCATCACAGAGGCGGAAGGGTCAAGCGATAGCGCCATCCTGCCATTTTAATGAGAGACCAGGTCTGCTTAAAGGCCTAGAAAAAAATCCTTTTCTTACATTGTACGTGTTCATGGAAAATCATTTAGTGCCAGTTTTAAAGAAAAAGCAACCAAGGTAAGTTTTTTTGATTTACAATCGTATCTTTTGGTTACGTATCCACAGGGGAGGGGCACTTCAGTGTTGAAACGTCAAATTTCAAACTTACAGATCCACAAGTCCCAATGTTCCAAAACAGGGAATCGCCAACAGCTCCCGCTTTCAACGTGACTGGCATCCCCCCACCTCCTCTGCTGCAAGTCAACAGGGCCATCTCTCAATAGGGAGGGGCAGATTTTTGCGGTGGTTTCCTGAATTCAAAATTTTACAAGTCATATCACTCAGCCTGGGATCACTTCCTGTGCTTGTCCATTTTTTCAAGATTTTTGTTGCTGTCTGCCGGGCTCTGGTCTCCAGCGTTCATGTACATTTTGTCCGCTATTTTTAATGCTTCATTGAGGTAGTTCTGGACCGAAGTCATGGCTGCACAGATGGCCGCGCTGCCAAAGCCATGGGTGATGAGGCTAAAGTGAGCTAGGCAGCCCTGAATGCCGGGCTCAAGGATTGGATTAGGCCTAGCATTACCAATTGGAGTCCGGTCTTGGGTCAGAAGGTCTGTGAACTCTTTGCAGATTTGCCTGAAAATGCCAAAAGAAATCATGTCACTTAGACAGCAGTGCATACTATTTTAAATCAACGCCAGTAACATACCACAAAAAAAAACATTAAAATTAAGTTAGCATTTCTTCTATGTGCATGGTGGTCTATAGCTACATACATTTTAATCCATTGACCAATATTAGCACACGAGGCTGTGCAGAAGTGCGAAGAACAAAAGATTGTTTCACATCTAGTGCAACTGATATTTTTACTGGGGTATGAAGGTTCCACAATAATCACTACTTAATATTCAGGAGGTAAACCACAAACGAGTAAACTACTGGACCAGAATCTTGCAACTCTACATACAGGCGATGGCTTTGGTCTAGAGATGGGAAGCCAGAACACCTCTCCCATTCTAGTCTCTTTATTTTTTTTTATCTATTTGCTAAAGGGAAGAATTTGGTCTTGATTTGATCGCCTCTGCATGCTTGTGAATGTTCATTGGGCCCGAGGTGTCAGCACAACTCCATGTTTTATAGGGGTCCACCGTGGAAGAGAGGGAAATGTGGTTGGGGTAGAAAACCCTGGTGTGATACCTTTACTTTATCATTCACTAACGTCCCCCAAAAAGCAGCTTGAAGCTAATGGTATTGAAGTTGTAGGATTCCATGTACCGCACTTCAGTTTAGGTCAAACCATTGCCGGACTGAACTCTACAAAGCACCGAAGAGCAACTAAAACGGATAGATGATTTCGCACTTTCCACACTGCACCAATTTTAACTTTACAGTTAAGTTTTGGTTAATAAGTCATCAACCCTTTCTGCAAATTGTTAAGTAAGATTCTCCCAAGAACTGCGATTTCGTAGAAAATCAACTCAGCTGTTTAAGATTTTTCAAAACGTTGAAGACTAAGTAATCTATAAGATTTTTTTGGGAAAAATAACATTAAAAAGGCCCTTGCACTGAACGATGACACAAATTGGAACTCAATGAGGGACACTTGCATTGCCAGAAGAGTAGATCACAAAATGGTGACATCCAAAATACACAACCAGAAACATTTTTGATAAATCATGTAAAACTGCAGGCAAAAATAGCTAACCACAAATATAAAAAAAAAAAAAAAAAAAAATACAAATCTAATTGATAAATAAAATTAACAAAATAAAATCAATAAATAAAAGTTTAAAAAATAAAAAAAATAAAAAAAACAACACACTAAATCAAGACACCATCGCAAAACTACGTTCTGCACATTTTTGTGCAACGACAGCACAGACAACTAGGGCTACATAGAATACCATGCCAACAAGCAAAATCAAGGCTCCAGATGGTGAAATCATTCTTCAGCTTTGATGCCCATTCAGTCCTAGACGTGCCCGAGAACAAGAGCCAACAGTGGCACAGACTTCTGGCTAAGCGGGCAAGGGCTACTACAAAGTGGAACGAGACTACATTCCATAAAAGCTGGCACACAAGGTTCCATATGGCATGAATTGTTGATCACTGCTGTCCCGGACAGAATACGAATTGGCAACCTGGAGGCATACAGGCCCTGTGTCAAGCTGCTGTGCCAGTGCGCCCAATCTTCCACCAATGCCAACTTACTCCATCTGACTGTTTAAATTGTATCTTCTGTACATCATAAAACAATCTCGTCCACCCCCTCAAAGAAGCTGAATTTTAACATTTTATAACTTAGAAACATTTGCTCAGAACTGAAAACAATTCTTAGAACAAATGCATACATTTCAATTTCCCAGGCCATATAAACATAGAAACAATAAAATAAAAAAAGGTGTTCTTTGTAGACAATTTCCCGTAAGGAAAAGCTTAGTACAAAACAAGTCACCTCGTGACTCGATTCACACAATAAGGAAGTCGCATATATTATCCAGCATAAATATTTGATCAGCAACAGCGCAAAAACACCAATCCTGCTAATGGCCCATTTTACATTTAAAGCTCTCTGCATAGTTTCAATTAAGTTCTGACGCGCTAATATTTTTGCTTTAACGCCTGGGCAGTCCCTTGCCCGCTTCTCAATCCTGGCAGTTCCGCTTCATTTACCCTCATTTTCGGATCAATTTACTGCACATTCCTGTGAGAATTTTCACAGCTGCCGTTAAGTGATTTTGCAAAGGACGAATGAATTAGGGAAAGTGCTTCGAGGAAGGGGGCACATTTCCCAAGCCAATTAATTATAGTTGCGGAATATCCGCGGCATGTCCGCTAATATAAAGAATTAGACTAGTGAGTAGGAAACAGGGGTTGGGTAATTCATGCATTCATCGTCAAGCCACATGACTTCCTTCTGGTGAACTCTAGCATAAGCACAATGAGGCTTCCTCAAGATGGATGCCACGCCCTCTCCAGGCATCGGCCTGCTGAAAAGACCGTGCAATGAAGGGAGATCATGGTGCGTCCCCTTAGGAAGGCAGATTCCACTGCAAAGAACAGCAAGAGCAACAGTAGATTTGAAAATATCTCATGGAAAGGGGCACTCATAATTGACCACAACTTGAGATCCTTCTGGTAAGAAGGCATCAGTACTAAAGACAGCTTCATCGCTTGTTTGAAGCAGGTATGAGGCACGGGTGACTACGGGGCAGAAATGGATATCAGATGATGAACTTGGCCACCACAGTTGTGTTTTGGATAGGGGAACGTCTATCGCTTGCAGGATAGATGCTCCAGCGAAGCCGATCATAATGAGAGATTAGGGGATATATATATATATATACACACACACACATATATATACACACACACACATATACACACACACATACACAGTCATACTTCAGTGCAGAGCAACTCAGAATTCTAGAACCAGGTGCAAGAGAAGTGTGTGAAGAAGGTGCAGAATTAAGATAAGATTTTGTTACTTCTCTGAAATCAGAAAACGCCAAAAAAGTGGCTTTTGTATTAGGACATTAGACAAAGACAGAAGTGAAACAAGAGTGGGGGTAAAGGAGGACTACATGAGATGTGTAGTTTTTAAAGCGGAAAAGGAAATGGAGAAAACTACATGAGTCAGTTTTCGAGCTTCGGCAATGTGTCAATGAAAGACCTTTAATATTTCACCCAAATACAAATTGGATGCATTGGCAATGTAAACTGGAACGCCTTTGTATGCAAACTACTTTCCATCAGCTCTTCTAGATCTGATTAAGCATTAATTTATGTGATTAAGGGACTACAATCTATTTCTGCTCTCATACTAATGAAATTGCTGTGCCATTATGCGGATTGTTAAAAAAAGAAAAAGAAAAAAAAAAAAAACACACAACTCTGCTACAGGTGCATTAGCATGGTAAGCAACCTATAGCTACACTAAGTAAGTATTAGCCCTCATTTGAGATGACCGTGAATACAGGTAGAATTCTTGTACACAGAATTACTTATGTTTCGGGCATGAGTAATTCTGAGGTGCGAACATACATGATACTCTTAAGATTGCCCACCTGAAATGGGAATATCTGAGATTCTGTGTTTCGACAAACATTCTACCACTTTACTCCTCATTTTCCACCCACTTCTTCCAGGTGCATTTAATCCTTTTTAAAAGGAAATAAAATCTCTGGTGTGCAGGTAACCTCGATACGGCTTGTACTAGCTGAATTGGGATATGATTTGCAGACATTTCACCGCGAGGAAAACAGACTCAATCTCTATGCCAGTGTTAGCCCTACTGTGATTGCCATCTTTTTTTAACTGGGTTTACCACCCCGTGCACCCGCTTCCCTTGCCACCCTTACAACGGGTATTCTGCCAACAACAACTGCAGCCCTGTTTGATTAGCAGGCGGTGAAGTGCCCATTGGCAAGAATGGCAGGTCACAGTCTGCATACCAGAATTATCCACACCCGAGTGTGAGGGCCCTAGTCAACACATGATGGACGTAGTAGCAGGAGGACGGTAACCGCTGTACATCCAAGTTTGGTGTATATTGTACCTAGAAGTTGGACCCCTGGCACTGGCTGCACATTATAAGATAATAATGTCTTTCTTCATATACAAGGCTATTGTTGCCTCACTGATGTCAGTTCACGTTTTCTACGTTCCTCCTCTTCAAGTCTGCCGGAGCAGTTCATAAAATTACAAACTCTTAAATGAATAGCACACCATGAACCGACCACAAGGAACAAATGAACGCGGCACCCACAAACACTTCGCTGCATTAGTTGACCTCGTAGAGCAAAAGATACCCACACTGGTAAGATGTCCACAACAGGCACGTTCTGAAGACAGGTATGACAGGGTAAGAGACACAAATCACCCCCAGACCCTTGGAAGCGACAAAGCACCAGGAGAACAATGAGGCACACATTACAGTGCCACGTCACATGCCAGACCATCAATTTCAACGAGAAACCGTCATGGGAAAATGTTATTATGCCAAAACTAAGCAAGCTTCTAAGTTATAAAAAATAAACCTAAATATGAAGGCAAGGCCCTCAATGGGCACTGTGCACTTACTTAGCAGCCAGAAGCATGTTTTTCCTGCTGCCCATCTCGTTGCGCTCCATGTGAGGTCGGCTTAAGTATTCTGCGACTGCTTTTGATGGGAATTCTGTCTCACACACATATCCAAAATCCCGAGCAAGGTGGACGGCTTCACCTGAGGACAGGGACCAAAATTACAAATAATTGTTTATTTTAATTTTAAGGCAACATTTCCTAATTTTTAACAATATTCAAGTACTAGGTGCTGACAACATCAACTGACTTTATACAAACAAGGGATATCATTGTCCTTGTTGAGTTACAAAGCACACAAGATTTACTTCACGCTGAGCCCTTCCTTAGTCCTCCTTTATTCACAACCATCTATTTCTCAGAAAGTGCATCATGGGAGATTTGCATATTAAACGGAGTATTAGAGGAAGCAGGATGGAAGGTGAAATGAGGAAGACGTGCTGGAATTGGTTTGTTGTGTGCCCTTGATGAGCCATTCAGCATCTTGTTTAGAAGCAATTTCCAGGATCTTGGCATAGTCAATTTGACTGTGCAAAGTTTAGATCACTCCGTTATATTGTATTATTTTATACAATTATATTATTTAAAATGCTGTAAAGAAAGATGGAGAATAAAGATCTCCAAGCTAGTCGGTCAGTCAAGCCATCACAACAACACTCTTGCCCATAATGCTGGAGATTCTCCAATGTCTGATTAATATGACCAAGATGTGGACACCCTCCCATAAATTATCAACGCTTTCCTTTCTGAAAAGGTATTCCCTAATTGCCCAATTACTTTGCTATCACTCTGGTCAATAGCTGCCATTTTTCCCAGGTTCATGTGTGATGTGCTGCTCCAGGTAAGATTTTTTTTCCTTTGATTTCTGGGACTTGTAGTCTCCTTTTATAAAGAAATAAACACAAGTCCCAGAATTCAAAGAAAAACCCTGGACTTGAGAAGCACATCATGCATGGACCTGGGAAACTTGGCAGGCTGCTAGTCTCGACTGGATAACACAATCTCCCTTTACAGTTAATTTTTGCCCAACATGTTGAGTTTAATTATAACCCAAAATGTTGAGTTCAATTATAATCATCAATATGCACCATAAACTCAATTACAAGCTTGATTGGAGGGTGCTACGGTGAGCCAACATGCTAAGAGAAGGAAGTGGCTGTGTGCAAGTGGATTTCACTTAAAAAAAAAAATCCCTTTAGGTTTTTAACATTATAACCACCTGTGCACCCAGTAGGCTAATTTGTATAATTTCCCTAGTCATTTTCACACTCAGGATTATCAACTCATATTGCTCTTCAAAAATCACACCAAGAACCCACCTTCAACCAACGACGTCAATAAGGTCACATTGGCGGCTTTTCTTCTGCCAGCTGGGAGATTTAAGCCAATTTTGTCCAGTTTTTCACGAAGCGATCGCCCACCATTTTTGGATTTTGCTCTGAAACAATTTAATCACAGGGACATATTAGTGATGAACATAGAGGTAGGGGAAAAAAAAAGGCATCGGAATATTGAAAAATCTATTAAATTCACTTGCATTACATCACTTTCCACAATTTTCAGCACTGATATGATGTTCGACATTTGCACATTCCAGACCTCCTTGTTAGTCATGACAATTCACTACTGCAAGTAAGACAGAATTACAAGGTATTTTACTGTAGAGCGTGACTAGATTAATTACTTAACACTACGCTATACAGTCTTTTGAATTAAAGGATAACAATATGAAGGCAGAGGATGCTGTGTTTTGACTAATAGGTGCAGTTGTGAAAACAATTTAAGTAATGCGAGGACATGGGGGGCTGCTCAAGAATCTTGCAGGATGATTTGACCAGAAGCTTCACAAATGCTGGTCTTACGGGGGTTTACGGCGGTGTTTGATGGTGGGGGTTCCACAGGAACAAAATTTTCTATGCTCATGAACTTCCTCAGTAAAGCTGAAAATGCCTTACTCCTTTAACCCACCCTGTAATGCAAGACTGCCTTTCTCACTATTGTATGTGGTAGGATCAGAGGGGACAAAAAGCCTGTGGTTTTTCCAAAGTCATCTCATTAATACAGCAAAATTAGACAAGCATCAGGGCTCCACCCTCCCCGCACCCCCACCCTGAACTAGACCGCTCCTCAACACACGGTCGTCATATACACGGACACCACATGATCCAACCGCGGAACCCAGCTGACAGGAAGGATACAAGGTCAAGCACTGCTCCGTCTACTTTACACCCTTCTACGCCGGTGGCATAAGAAAGTGCCGCACCATATCGGCAGTTACATGATTGGAGCATCTCCTTGGACCTTACAGACATGTGGTACACGCTGTTCGACACCAACGTTTTCATTTCATGTAAAGGAAGAAAAAGGCCTAGCTGTCTTGCAGGTGTGTGGCTCGGAGTAGGACAAAAGGTGCAGGGTCTAGGGCTCAGAGGGGTTAATGTGCCTCAATCATCGCCTTGTTTTCCGACTATCAAGAGCATGGCAGAATGGGGGCCATTTTGCTTGTTTGAATTAAGGTAAGCTCGCTCCTCGACGTGATCACCGACCAATAACTTATTTACAGTTATAACTGTTACTGTAAATTCAGATGCTCAGAGCAATGCTGAGGTCAGCCATCAGCATAAGCATTCAAGCCTTGGTGCTATGTCGCTATTTATTCTTTGGGTGCCTGGCCACTGGGTAAATTACTCTAATGTGATTATACGAGCTTCTTGTAGTCAGGTGAGGAATGTGTCACACATCCATTAATTACTAATATTCGCAGCTGGGACGATAGCAAACTTCTCAAGCACTTCACAAACACTGCCGTTCCACCTCCTCTCCGTGGCTCTCAGCAAAGGCCTGTTTATCTAATACTTCTTTCATTAGTGCACAAGGTCAGTTTCTTCGTCCACAAAGAAACTGGGCACCATTCACATCTACAGATGCTTTATGCCTTGAACCAACGACTGTTTCACAATCCCAAGGAACAGGTAGGGTCGGACTGGCCTATTGGGCAATCTGGCAATGCCAAAGGCATGATCTGACAGGTCACTGTGCAGGCCAGTTTTTGTGGCTTTATATAGGCCTGTTTTTTTTATCCACCGGGCCATTGTTTACTGTTGATTTCCCTGATATTACCACAACTATCCCTGTAGTAAGCACAAGTACATGCAGTCTTCCACTCCTCAGAAAATATTACATAACTTGCCTGGACACGGAAAACGCCCCCGATTTGCAGTTGTGGGCCAGTATTTTAGTTATCTGATTCACTAGAGAGGACCCCTTTTATTTAGGTACTAGGACCTATATTCTGTCCCAGGCCGAGTCTGGGTACCAAATGATCATCATCCTCCAGCTCGGAAAAAAAAAAAAAAATTAGGAAGAGACCATTGTTGGCAGGTGTTGAATGAAGTAGTGGGTAAGGAGAAGAAAAGCAGCATACAAGGGAGACATCAACACAGAAGTGGGGAGGGAGAAGTACATGATGGAGAAGGAGCAGGGGAAGAAGCAGAAGTGAGGTTTAGTGAGAGCTCTGGGCGAGAAGCATATGATGGAGAGTAGGGGGTGTAAAAGAAGAATAAATATAGCAACACGGGGCGTGGGGAAAGTAAACAAGGATGAGAGCAACACAGAGGGAGTAGCATGATTGAAAAAAAACACGGAATGCATGGGGAGAAGCACACATGAGACACAAACTTTGAACTCCCATTCCCACGTGGGAGCAACGAAGAGCACGAGGGCAGGTACTTGGGGAAGGGACACATGCGGGAGTAAGCTGGGAAGCACATGTACACTCTCTCTCAACCTAACTAAAATGAAAATAAAATCCCTAATAGCAGTGGAAGGATAAAAATGAGCCAATCAAATCGAGTATAAATAGAAGAAGCTTGAGTGAATGGACAAATTCAAGATGGGCAAACTGGAACAAGCAAGGCAATTTAAATAAGGAGCGAGCAATGAGAGGGACAATAAAGCAAACCAATAGTAAGCAATAGTTAAGGTGCAAAGCCCATTGTATTTTTTTTGTAAATCCACACTGGGTCTTTCAAACCAGGCAGCTTTCACGGTCTTGTAGGCACAAAACCAGCAATATGCTAGAACAAGAGCTTGAACAGCAAACAAGGCAAGCCCGAGACAAGTTGGAAAAATTTGGTGGCTTAAGTATTTTAGAGCCAGTCAATGTAGTTTGGCAATCTATGTTTTTCCAGACACCTATCTCATGGAACCCTTACGCAGTGCTGGTGTCAGACATTACAAATTACTCATATCATAAGAAGTTATCACTGCAAAAACATTTAGGTTTCAGGTTTTAAAAAAAATATATTAAACCTAAACACTTGCAGGATCGCATCAAATGGTATTATAAACTTGTCTTTTTCCGAACCAGGGAGTCATGCAGACACCAATGAACTAGATCAATCAGGAATTTCAAGTTAAACCAGAGGGCTTATTCCGCATGAGTCTGCACAACGTATCACTGACACTGCAGGGATCAGGCTTTCCCGGGTACAGCCTTGCTACATCACTAAGATTACTGCTGTACTAAAGGTGGGATCGTGTAGTATTCATCAGTGAAAACACCTGATAAAATTGCCACATTTCCACTCAGTGTTTGACACTGCAGGATATTTGTTGTTTTGAATAAAAATGTTATGAGAATACAATAAGAAGCTACATCAAAACCCACCACCTAAACTTTGTTATTGGAGTTGTGTTGAGAGCAGACAAACCAGTTCAACTACTTTTCATACCAGTACAGACAAGCACTGACAAAAAACAAAGGTTCTGGCCTTCGTAAATTGGTGAATTTAACTTTCAGCTGCAAGGATATACCAAGACCATTAAATAAAAAATAAAAAAGTGTACCATATACTTGGAATGAAAATTGGAAAAGCAATCACAGATGTGGCTGTTTTACTAGTGATGTTTTGTTTTTTGAACCAATAAGACGCCTTTCGGTCGTGCCACGGATGATAATATTTGTGAAGGAAACAAACGAAGAATCGGGGGGGGGGGGGGGGGGAGGAACAACATTCTATTAAGGTGGCATTATTAAAAGATATCAAGACTGAATAATAAATAGCAGTTAAGTTCTAGAGCCTGGAGCCCCAACCCCCCCCCCCCCCCCCGCTCAAGAACCCCCACCCACCGCACCCTGGGATCACTTGAGGCCCCTCATAATGGTGCCTGTGCCCCAGTTTGAAGACCCTGCTAAGCATCCCATCATCAGAACTACAAAGCAATAGGCATGGAAAGTGTGCAATGATCTGTCCTGTAGCACAGGAGCCATGGCTTATTGCCACAGACCGGAAGTCCATACTAAACGCTGCCAAGATGTTTCTAGAGAAGGAGCTCTCTTCCACTCCCAGAAGTATACAAGGATGGAGCTAATTATTAAAATTAATTCCCTAAAAGGCTGCAGGTACTTTGCCTCTGAATATACAAGTGCAATAGGGGACCTAACTGCAAATGGACTAACAACGTGAAATATCCAGAGGAAATAAAGATTATAAAAATCTATCTATAAACAATACACTCCCAACCATCTCTCTCTAAGCCCCAGTCCTCTATACCTTCCTTCCACAGATACAGTTCCCTGTTACACAGGGTCTTTTGGTTGGTTGCCACATACATGTTGAAGTATCTAAAAGTAGTCCGAATCACTACGGAAAAGACAAAGCAGCATAAAATATGTATGTAACTTTATGGTTCACTTAATTTCAAAGCTATGGATCAAGCTGTACGATGGAGAAGACTCTACAGGTCTCCATTCATTTCTTGATTAGATCAATGGAGTATTCAAAGGTACAGTCCATGGTACAGGAACCAAGACAAAATGGAATCAATGCAGATTTGCACCAGAGAAGTTACCGACCTTGGACCGGTGCAGGGTGCTTCTGTCTAAGTCAATTTGAACCTCATCTGCCGCTTATGCAATTGTGATCAGGGGTGCCTGATGGACCTAATGGGCCTTTCCGAGTTAAGGGACACTGTTCTAGGGTTCGCCGAATTGAAGCCTACTAATAAGTATGGATTCACTTTTTGTGGCCTGTGTTACTGAAACTGCACACTGCATGGTGTTTCCATTGTTGATTTTCAATACTTATGCTAGAGCTTCTGTTAAGTTAATTTGGCCATGGGTTTACTAGGGGTATATCATTCAAGTGGGGTGAGAGCAGGCTCTGAAATTAGGACAATCAATACACTCGGTTTGCATTGCCCTTCATTGCTTATATGACAGACTTCATAACTCAACTTGAAAAGGGACAATTCAACTTGAATCAAGACTTTAGGACCATGTGAGCAGACGGAGGACCAAGAAGAACAAATGTAATCTACCATCAACTGCCCTTTTTCACTGTGCTATACATTGACAATAGAGAGCATTGTCTCAGATGTGCACTGATGCAAATTACACATGTCAAAGAAAGGGGTAATTTGACGCCACAACAACTTGCCAAATGCGGATTTGGGCCACTGCAACTAGTCCTGTAGTCAGGAGACTGTTGATTGCACCAATCTTCTGCCTTTTATGTAGGACATCTCTCCCCAATGGTTCAGGTCTATCTAGGTTGACGCCTGCTCAAAGAATACTGCCCCAATAAGACTTTCATTTGTCAATGACCAGAGATCTGGGTAATAGTGCCTATTCCAACTATGCATTTTTAATATTCCAAGAGAAAAGCTAGGGAGGACCTGACCTAACAGTTGAGATGAAAAGAACTCAGCCTTTCAGATTCATGCCTTACTTATTAAGAGATGAACCTGTACAATTAACAATATATTCCAACATGAATTTCAGGCTCAGCTTAAGTAATATCAACACTTACCTTCGGAGTACTCCACCCAGTAGAGAGGCATTCAAACACTCAGGAGGAGAAAGCCTTCTCTGGACCTCAGCCACTGTCACCTTGTACTTCGACGTAGAACTTAGCAGAGACAATCTCCCAGGAACAGAACAAAATACTTCATTGGGGTTTATCACCATTCCCATCAAAGCGTCTTTCTGAAATGGAATACTCAAGGCGTTGTTTTTATTCATTGATATCGGACCTGGAGAAGGGCAAATAAAATAAAAAACAACACACAAAAGGTGTTCAGTGTTAGGGAAGATCAAAAACTAAGAGGAGCCAAGTCAACTTAAAGCCAGTTTTGTAATTTTTAAAACAAGGTGTTTCCCAGAACACAAGGGATCCAATTGCACATCCTCAGAAACTGAGGAGTCCCACCCAGAAGTTATGAAACGCATAGCATTAGACTAAGGAGGAACAAGTGGAAGTTGAAGTTAGATTTTCTGCTACGAGTACTTGTGGCCAAAGACCACAACATTGCAGCTACAGAGGTGATCAGCTCACAAGAGATGGTTAAAAAGAACTCCCACGCCTGCCTTTTACATGGACATACTTGGGGTATTTTCATTTACAAAATGTGTGGTGCCAATCCATAGCATCATTAATGCTAAACCCAAAACCCCCATTTTATTGTAGGCCATCGCATTCTACAAGTTACTAGATTTCAAAGTTTTTTTTAGAGGACACAATGTTATTGGGACATATTTCCCCAATGTCCCTTCTAGATGGCACAGTCTTGGTTTCTCCAGAAATAATACACCAAACAAACATTATCCCTAAACACAAAGCCCATGGCTTGGATGGTGTAGCCCAACATGAAGTCATCTGGTGAGAATTACAACAGTAATCCAGTCAGAACAATACATAATAGTGAGTGAGTCCCATCTGAAAACTCAATTTATCAACTATGCAACGTGTCCAACTTAGTATGGAGAGTCCAGGGGCATTGTGGTTCAGGTGAGCTTCATTCTAGTTCGATGTTCAAAATCGAAGGGGTAAATCACCTCGACCAAGAAGGCAGAACTTTAACCAAAAACAAAATCATGAAAGCTACACCGCTCTGAGGCGGACACTCGCCACGAAGATTAGCACAGAGGCCTGTGTACCCTTTTGCGACACAGTTTGGATGCTCGTTTTGCTGACATCTTGTGCAAGTTTGTTTACCTCCCTTGGAATCTTCAGCCTGATAAGCAGACAGGGGGAGCGCTTAGAAACAAGCGGAGTCCGGTACCAAACAAAACATGCCAGCAGTAAGCAAAACATATAGTCCTATAATAGAACTTTTATTGGGTGAAATAAGAGGGAACACCGCTAAGAATATATACACTACAAAAAGTTATGGGAAGCCACAAAACTCATGGAACACATGCACTCTTTTGGAATACATGTGAACCATCAGTGCTAAACACCGATGAATTAATCAAATTACAATCGAAACTAAGGAAGTTAAACTGCCCAAAACACCAAAGCAATCATTTTCAAGTTGACAAACATTTAATTTTTCATTATTTCCAACAAGTCATGAAAATGCGCACATACTAAAATATGTAAGGCCTGTGAAATGCATAGCAGAAACATGCCCTGGGCACACTGGGGTTCACTAATTTTACTTCACAACTCCTGATCACCGATGGTAGTGCCACACACAGATTTCCTAGCGCCACCCACCTATACCTGCAGTCTTGAATCCAGCATTACTGTGCGAATCATTTCCAGAGCCAAAAAGCCCAGGGACAGCCGCCATGCTATGTTCATCTACAAGCCAACTAATCAACATAATGCTTATAATCGAAAAGATCTGCGTTGCTCATTCCCAAGGTTTGTGTAACTTATTTGTTGACTAAACAACGCACTGTCAATGAATTCTACTCCAATGGGAACAGAAACATACATGAAATCTATTTCTCAAAATAAAAGAAACTTTCTATACATGCATCTCTTTTTACTCAGTCAAGTAAACACCTCAATTGGAGAAGAAAAAAAAAAAAAAAAACACAACACCCATAAATGTTCAACTCAATACCTCAATGTGGCATGTAAACCCAGGCACGTGGAAGGCTGAATCATGCACTGCTAGTTAAGCAGTTAATGGCATTTTGGGGGGGGGGTTTAGTCTTGGTCCCATAGAAAGACAGGCTTCTCATTCGAGAGCTCATCTGTGCGTCATCAATTATGTAATTTAACAGCTCATGAGTGATGTAATATGTAAGGTCATAAGCAGTGCATGAAAAACTCTCTCAACATCAACATGCATTTTTGTAAATGAAGCATCGACCCGAACGCTGCATTCTTCCAAGTGAAATGAGCTAGATGACCAGTCAATCAGTTAAAAATGAATGTCTAGTAAACAGCTTATCATATCTCAAAGGCCATGGGCGCTTTTCTTTCAATAAACACATGGTGTAGTCAAAGCCTCCGCCTCACAGTGTTGTGACCAATATATCAATCTAAAGCCCAGGGACATAGCCAGAAAACACCAGGGTCACTTTAGAAAGACGCAACACAACATAACATGTTCAAGTAGGGCTATCCCAGGGACGAGTCCCCACCCATCTCAGCTTAATGATGGATAGCTGGCCAAATACAGGCTTTCCAGCTTTTTTAAGTCAGATTACATCCTCTGAGCAAGCGCAAACATTACACACCCAAGACCCTTCTTTGCCCAAACATAAAATACATTTTCTATGTGAAAGATGCAGATTGCACATTCCTAGGACTTGGTACATGTTGTTCCTTTGAAGCACAATTGTTCCGGTGCCCAGAATGGCCATACACAGACTGAATATCTTGCCTTCAACTCAGTGGTACTTCTTTTATTGTCGGACGGAAATTATCTCATCCCCACAAAGATTTCAGCTAGTTATCAGTCGTTTAAACACTGACTTCCAGGACACATGCCCATCCACTGATACCTTTCCCTAGCAGTGACAATTTCGACCTTGTTGAGAGTAGAAAAATGATAAACCGAAAAAAAGACAAAAAAAAAAAAAAACGAACACATTTTTGGAGCATCTAGGCATTTGTAATTTCAGGGTGAGACCATTTTAAGGCCCACCTTCCAGCATGGACGACACGCAGGGGTCGCAGTTGCGACCGCTGGCCTCAAAGATGGCAGAATCAGGGCCAGGAACACAGTGGCAGCCCAGCCTTATGGTCGTAGGTAGGGGCTTCACTCTGTTTTCTTTCAAGTTTTACACTAACAGTGACTAACGTTTCATTATTCACTGCTAGTGTAATACAAATGGAGCACAATTAGCTGTAATGTAGCCTTCCTTGGCAGCGGAGATAGGTTAAAAGAAAGGTGCTTTTAGAAGCATGTTGCGTGCGTGTATCTGTGCGAGTGTAAATATGTGCATGTACATGAATGCGTGTGTGAAATTGAAGGGCAAAGGGCGTTCATACACTCTAGGTTCTCAGAGTCTTAAAATGGAGTCATCCTTCAATGGGAATCTAATCTCATGAAATCAGGATTGCTGAGGAACACGCTGTTGAAGTTACAATACACTATATAAAAAGAGGTTTCAAAAGGGAATGTAATAGAGCCAATAGAATGTAAAATTAAGCACAGCAGAATCTCCAGGCTGGAGCTCCCAGGCGCTCACTTAGAGCTATCCCGCGGCTGACAAAATCCACCGTCATAGATTTAAGACCACGCAATTAGAGTGGACGAAATTGTAGCCATCCAAAAATAACCGCATTGTATTAGGAAGTACATTTTCTGCGTGCAGCCTGGAAAGCAGAGTTTTACTCCTGGCGAGTAGGTTTGAGGGGCCCGGCTGCGCGCTGGCACTTCTGTGCTTATAGGGAGCGTGTGGACACTCCCCCGAAGGCCTCACTAGTGCTGATCTGCCACACTGATGTCCTGGGAAGCACTGACTGCACGCGAGCACGGACCCACTCGTGCACGCAAAATAAGTGGAGAGGATACCACGCCACAAGCCATCGAGCAAACCACAGGTCAGTGTTCACGTTTCCAAAATTATAAACTAGCCACTCTCAAAAAATCCAAAAAAACTTAAAAAATTAATTAAAATTCGTGCCCAGTCTACACAACAATTTCACTATTCATCGGCCACGAATGACCAGAGGCCAAACTGAATCATCTCCGTCCACGATTTAGTGATTAGAAAGCACTACATAATTTATTTCAGTGGCCATGATATATAGACTTAATAGTCAAGTGTTTATGACACTCCTGTCTTAAAATCTACCTGCTCAGTTGTGTGGCTCAGAGCACCATTTCAAAGACAAAACACTTCATAAAGTGTGCAACCAGCACTCAAACCTTGCTTTTTTATTTAAAAAAAGCAACGTACAAGCCTTTGTCGGCTCTGCAAGGGACAAATTAGCACGGCTGTGTATTTCTCCTTCCAACTAACTACTTGATTAACAAATAAAAATTTGCCATCCTGTCAGGCCTAAAGCCAGACAATTGCCCTCCGAAATAAGTGTCAGTTGAAAAAAATATTTTTAAGAAACACACATTAGTTTAGGTATGCTCGCAATCTACATATCAAATTTGCATAATCAAACATTGCCATTGGCTGAACAATGTATTCAATTTATTGGGTGGGCCGAGAGCACAAGTACACCGAAGGGTAACCATGTAAAATTGGAATTGGTTCGAACTACGCCAAAACCCACCTTTTTTAATGACAGTCTGATCTTGCATTATTAAATTCTGGTCTTCCACATTCTGAAAGGTAAAATATGCATTTTAGAAGAGTTACACATTAAGACAGGAAGTCATTGAGGATGCATGCTTTCGTGTCGTGGCCACTTTAAATTTGCTTTCATATGTTTTCCAAATGTATTATCTGTGCCCAAAGCCTTACTATCCATGCCTGCCAAAGATTTTACTCCTGTCTGAATTCTAAACATTTTAGAGATTGAATGTACATTTTTACTTTAAAAAGTTTATCATTTTCAGGAAAACAAATATGCTTTATGGGCCAGACAATGACATTCTTACTAGTCGGCTTCATCTCTCAATGCTGGGTAGAAGGAAGGGATCTCAGCATCTCTACCAGACTTTGGTACCCATAACTTACAGGATACAAATCCAATAGGAGAAAGGTGACACAGAGAGCATAATGAAGGAATTTCACTACGGATAGTTATTTTGTGGCAATCCACCTATTTTTCACTTTGACCATATATTAAATGCAGACTTACTGGTTTACATGCCAGTTGTACAAGAAACAAATGTTCCTAAATGTGAACCTGAAGTCTGGTGAGGAAGAATGACTTATGACTTGAATTTGCAGAATGAGGTAGAAATTCCCCCCAATATCCACAGGGTTAATGAGGTGACTCCATGGAATTTAGTTGTTGTACAATTACTCCTCTGTAATGCTGGATAGGTTTAAATGTGTCCTCGACATTTCCGAAGTCCTGGGGTGAATTCCAATAGTTTTCTATCAGCTAGAAACAGTCATGTCAGTCAGTCATGTCCTCTCCATCTATCAGCGTGCCTTATAAGCATTAGAGCTCCAGGGATCAATTATTCAAAATCTTCATATCTAGCCTTCAAGATAATAGGTGAAAATCATGTAACAGCTTCTTGTTTAGCTGTATGCTATTATATTTTGTGGAAGTTTTTAATGTGGCACATTGCACTTGTGTTTCGCAAGTGCTTATCTCCTTATAACTGAAGGCCATGTCTGAGGTCAGAATGAGTGCCGGCCACCGAAAAATTCAACCACCTAGGCTTTACAGTGTAAACTAATGGCAAAAATGCTGCTACTTGAACTGTGCAACATTCCAGATGTTATAGGCAAGCAGAAAAAAAAAGTGGTGCAACCAGCTAAAATTTTAATTCACATTCTGAAAGGGACTGAAGGTCTCAGTTTTGGATTCTAGTTAAAGCAAAACACGTTTTTTTTTCCTCCTGTCCATCTTCTAGAAATCAAGATGTCATTCTGTCTCAAAATAGAGACACTCCCTAGTAAACATTCATGCATTCTCCCATCCTGTCTCAGCCAATTAAACCGGTTCAGTTACCAAAGATGGGGATCACCAATGAAAAGGGCAGGCCAGGCAGGAGGCCATTTTCTCCCCCAGATTGTCCCTCTGTGAATGGCCATCACATGGGTACATTTCTGTATGACACGGTTACGTCACTGACTTTTCAATTATTTGTCATATGGTATTTCAGCTCAATTGGGTTCGAAAATAAAGTGAACCAAGAATATAATGATAAGAAGGCAGGTTGATTTAAAACCTTGCCTGCAGCTTCGTTTTGAAGCTCTTTGTATACGTTTTGACAGATTATGGTCCACCGTGGTTTAATCGGCATATACTTGATTATGTGGACCCGACCAATAACAGGCAGGTTGAAGGTAGGAAGCCATTTTGTTTTACTGAAGAACTACCCACAAGCAATTGGCCCGCGCCGAGACCTACCTGTACCTCTTCCATCTGGTGTGCCATCTCGTGCAGACCCAGGTTCTCGGCCAGGTTGGCAGAGTCCAGGTTGTGCCCATGTTGCAGGAGGATCTCGGACCGCCTGTATGCGTCCCGTCGCAGCCCCACAGACCCCGCATCCAGAGCGGACAGGTGCTGGACAAGGCCCGCCCTGGAGTGGTGGGAGAGGCCAGAGGGGTCCTGGTTGTTCCTGCCGGGCCAGCCCTGTTGCTGGCTGGGGGAGGGCTGGTGAGCCTGGTGGAGTGAGTTGATGGAGAAGGGGTCGAGGTGGGAGTATGGGTCGGCCGACTGGGAATACGATAAGGGCTGGTAAGGGGGCGGGAAGTACGGAGGCTGAAAGTCAGACGAGCCGGAGTGAGAGAGAGGAGGGGCCGGACTGTACAGGTGCTGGCTCATGGCCGAAAGGTGGGGTAACCTGGGGTTCCCGTTGCTGCTGCCGTCATGTCGGTCCTGAGGAGAAAGGAAAACACAGGATATAGGTCATTGAGAACAATTGCTCCAAAAATCTGCACACATGCTTCGCATATTCAGTTTTACTTTTTTTCCCCTTCAAACGATTCAAAAATACAATTATGCGGCAATATTTTAAGACATGAATTCTAATGTCATAGAATTGCTAAAATAAAACATATGCATCGATAAAATCAATGGTTCATTAAAAAATTAGCTACGGAATGAGTAACTGCATTTTTGGCGCCAGATACTCCGTATCTAATACCTACCCCATACTGGAAGGTTGTAGAATCGAGATGGAGAGAAACAAATACGATTTGCCCAGGATCACACAATTTTGATCGGGCTGCAAAACATGTTCTGAAACTCTGGACTCCTGATTGCATAAACTGCAGTGTAGCCTTAATCACATGCCTGAGAACATGTTCTATATGGATTGATGCACCTCAGCTGTGTGATTTTTATATGTACCGACAATTCTGCAAAGTACGGCTTTCTTTAGGAGGCCCCACAGCGGAAAAGGCAGACACAAGCTTGCAAACGAGTGCCGAACTCTAAATAAACAAAAATAGAAGGGTCGCCTAAGGAGGTCAAAGCGCTTCTAATATGTGGAACAGACAGATAAACATTGGTTTTTTTTTGCTTGTCGGAATTTCAAAAATGTATAACTAAAGATAGACGCACACATACCCTCGTTACAGACAGAAAACGAAGGGTTTACACTGGTTTTACGGAAGCAGCGTCACCGTCTAACTGAGGGGAAAAAGTCAAAAGGGAGTTCTGACGGCGGGATCGCCGTTTCGTGCATCTTAAGCAGAACAGATCATGTGTGCGCTGGTTAGATTGTAGATACGTTTAAAATAAATATATAAACTACTGCAACGGTTTTATGGCTAGGTATATTGCAGCACGGCGCCGTGCCCAGATGTATTCACATGTCGGCAAGAGACTGCGATAGGGTGGAACGAGTGCTTCCGTTGCGACATATATAAATATAAATCTCGCATACTTTCTGAAGCGCGACCTCTATGCTCATGCTTTCCCCGCTTTTTTTTTGCAACGCTTTCTCTTTCTAAAAGAGATCTCTCAAGGCACCCTCATTTAGAGAGTGTCACGTTCATCGGGCTTCGTGCGGTCCTCGAAGAAACAAGATACCCTCGCCCTGCACATCCATTGCCTTTAATGGGCCCTCGGTGTTGAGAAGATTAGAAACGTGGGCACAGCCGGACACCCGCTGGATATACCATACTGGAGCCGTGGTAAAACAGTGCGTTGATGAAACGCCGCTAGGGCTGGGGAAAGTAACTGCCCTGCTCCCGCCACTGATGGGAATGAGGCGGGACGGCGTTGTCAGACCTCGCAGAAAAACACCGTCTAGAGAGCCTTGACGCAGGACAGGGACATAACGCAAGCCCCGTGTGGCGCAGGGGCCACATCCATCCAAAGGGGCCCATTCAACCCAAGACCAATGAATGGCAGTGAGCTAGGAGGCTCCACCAAACTCGTCACATTCAAGGGGGGGGTGGGGGGGGAGCTCCTTAACCAGTGTCCCAGGACTACAATGCCTACCACTCCAGTTAAAACGCGCGGAGGCCCACGCCACGATAACGGGCGCTAGATAAACACGTTAATGCAGAACGGTGTGAAAACAAAAAAAAGTATTGAGCAGTAAGAACTGTGAACTGTAGGAACCAACAAACACAACGTTTAGACAATAATCGGTTACGCACAGTCCCGTATCCCACGCTGCGTTTTTTACCTGCGCATATCCAATCCGGTTGGACTTTTCCTGGTGCGTGACCACCGGCATGTTGTTCAGGTGAGAGAATTCTTCCCAAAAATCAGTCCGCGGACTGAAGACGAGCAGGTCCGGCCTCGATTCAGGAACGGTTGGACTCCTGCTCCAAGGGAAGGGGGTTCTCACCGGTAATGCGGGTGCAAGTTAGGGCGCCAGCCTCTGGGAACTTGGGTAAGGTCCCTCCTCCTGAGAGGGGGTGCACGGGTGGTCGTGGAATCTGGGCAGGTTAGGGATGCCTGGGGCAGCGTTGAAGGGAGACGGCAGTATGTGGGTGCCGTTGAAGGCTTGCCCTGGTGTGGGATGTCACAAGATCCCCGGGTGGGGGGCGGTTCTAGGCTCTGAGAGCCTGTCCTGGAGGATGATTATGCGCCTGAAGGCTCTGTGCGTTGCCCGGGGATGGTTTGCCAGGAGGTGGGCCGGTGCGCTGCATTAAAATGTCAGGGCTCCTTAATCAGTAAAAAGGCGGGCCCAAGGGTGCGGACAGGCCCTCCCTGCTCACCAGCCGCACTGATCCGGAATGAGAGCTGCTCATCGGAAGGAGCAGGGCCAGTGGGCACATTGAGACCCCTCCCTGAGGGTGCGGGCATTACATCGGTCACTATAAACATATACAATACAAAGGGACACTTTGTTTGTTTTTTAGGGAGGAGGGGCGTGGGGCCTCGACAGGAATCGGTCGGTGCAACGATATAACCAAACATCAACAGGTATTGCATTGATTAAGCTAAGAAAAGCGTGACCAAAACGTTTCAATAAGGTGTGTATATATATATATATATATATATAAAATAACGCCGTAATGAAAACGACATTCTCCGTGGAAACAGACAAGCCTCGGTGAATATAGCTTCACATGGAGTCATCATCTTAGAATAAACATGCTTTTGGGAATATAAACATGTATCCCGCTTTGTAGGGGGGTGGGGAGGGCAGCGGGGAGCTGTGGGATAAAATATCTGGGAAATATCTTACAAAACCGTCCAGATTGACAAGAGGGCACGTAGGCTTCGTGGATGACAAAATGAATGTGACATACATACCTTATTCCTACCTTTACCACAGTGCGACAGTGGTGCAGGCCCATGCGAGAAGAGTTATGCGGAATAAATAGTGCTCACCTTTTCTGATTATTAACGGAAAGTGAGAAGGTAAAACTGCGAATTTTACCTGGCAATGTTGTATAAAGGAGGCGATAATGACAACTACTTATACAAAAAAAAAAAAAAAAAAAAAAAAAAAAAAAACACACGCATCCATCTACTTGACATACACACCGTTAGTGGCACAGACCTTATAAGCATTAATACTCAATCCCCAAAGGAAAGCAGGGGTTATGCTAAACCGCACTTTATGCGATGCGTGGCAGGAGTTATTTCTTCCCCAAGATAGCTCACGGGTTCAGCAGTAGACCGCGGCTGGTGAACTTGCTCCTCAGGGCTCACATAAGTGTGTTTCTCGCGCCCTCTGGCGGTCACAAGAGTGATCAGCGCGCTGAGGTTACGTCTTTCAACCATGAACCAACCGGTCGGACAGGCTGGTTCGTTCACCCGCATCAACTCTCCCTCAGTTTTCACTCAGCGTGTTTGTCTTATCTGTGCTTATGCATCTCCTCGAGCGACGGTGTCAGTTGGTTGACGGTGCCTCGTTTTAAAAATATATTCGAATCTAAGAGGCCTATAGTAAACACTCGGGGTAAGTAATGTAGGGTGAGAGCATATGTATCGCCGACGACTATCAGTGATGATGCGTGAATGCCCGAGGACTCCGCGGTCATGTACCTTCAGTTGCTACTTGTAGTCCTGGTGCCTGTTCGGGAGTCTGCCTCGTCAGCCTCGTGTAAAAGTGAGGCACGCCTGATTTCCGCCGCCAACACCGAAACACGGACTTCGGTGTCATTAGGCTCCTTCCCCAAACGCGGTTTTCCTGGTTCACAGTTGACGCGCTCCCTCTAACCCTTAAAGGCGTATGTGCTCCACGAGAAACAAATGTAATATTTCGAGGAAAAAGCCAAACTGAATCGCAAATAGTGCAGGGATTTGTGATTTATTTTGCGAGAGGGAGCGCCCACTCCAAAACCCAACTTCAGAAAAAAATACTTTTAAAACTAAAAAATCGAGCCCTGGCTCCACAGTGTGTGCACTTCCCACCAAACATTCCCTGCTTCAAAGAATTCGGGTTTACTAAAATGTATAACAAAGGTGCAACGGATATTTGGAAAAAAATAAACTGGGATTTTGAAATGAAGTGGCTACATTAATTGGTATCAGCCATACTCCAACGGTATAAAAGGCAACACTTCCCACGATCCACCTCTGCAGGTGGAGCCCGTGAGCAGTGGAGTAATTAGCAGCTAATTATCTTGCTAGCGCGTGAGACATCAGGGGCTGAAGCCCGCAGTCGCCAGGTGTGATCTATGGCACCAGTCTCGTGCCCACCGAGCTTCTAATCACGTCGCTGCTCACCTCGCACTCGTCCTCGTACTTCACGTTATCTGCCAGTTTCCACAGCATGGCGTCCAGTGTCCAAAAAAAGCCCAAACCAGATCCAAGCCAGGAGGGTGCAATCCGAGGCAGTGGAGATTAGGAGTACAGCGGTCCCTGAGTCGGCGCTGCCAAGCATGGGAGCTCGTTCAGAAGTGATTTCCCTCTAATGGCCACAGGGAGCTTTCCCCTGTCCTTCCCTCCCTCTCCCAGTCCTCCCACCCTGCTGCATTACCCTAGCTCCTCCCTAGGGAGGGGGAAGCGCCCTGCAGTCTGAAGGGGGTGGAGAGTGTGGGAGTTTCAGCCTGGCACACAACACTGCGCCCTGAAAGCAAGCAGGTTGGCGCACAGTGGGGTCTCCCCATCATCGGTCTGACGCTTAGCAGGGAGGGAGAGGGTGTTGTGGCAATTTCCCACACCGGTCGGGGAAGTATCGTGGGATGTAAAACTGAACGGAAGGGGCTGCCTCGAACCCATCGTGGCTGAAAGAGGTAAATCAGCCAACGGCACTTTCAGTTGCTGACGTGCGTCTCGGCGCTTCAGCAGCCTCGAGGGCCTACGTAAAACTGGGTTGGTGCACTTGCTAGTGGCCTAAAAAGGGTGTTAAGGGTCAGAGCAAGCAAAGAAGTCGTATCCCAAGTCCCGTGGTTGGGCAGTTAAAGAAAGCCAGGAGTGTGGTGCAGTGTGCCCCTCACAGACTTAGGCCCTTTGCCGCTGTAACCGCTGAACTATGGATAGTTAGGCTCTGTGCCAGTCAAGTGTGCATAACACGATGGTAATTCGAGAAGGGCAAGTGTGGGGGTCACGCTGCCCAGTAATTCTAGGGCTAGCAACATTGGCACCGTGCCCACATACGTTGTCACCACCTAGGATGAGGGAACGGGGAGATGTACGAAGCTGGTGAGTGTAGGATCACGAGCAGGGCGCAGCTTGGTCAGTAAGATTGTTGGGAACTCTGAAGCTCCCACACACCCAATCACGCTGGTACAATGTTGAAATACATTATACAGCAAGCTGGCGCACAGGAGGGGCTTAGGGGCAGGAAAGGGAGAGGAATGCAGATTGGAAGGGACACTAAGTGAGGAAAAGCACGCTATTTTGTGAAATAACCAGCATTATTGAAGTATTCCAAAACAGAGTGAGGCAAAGAGTGCGTATATTTTTGTTTGTGTTTGTAAAATTCATGGTGAAATCCGACAGACACCTCACTCTCCGACTAAAAGCCCTTGTACCAAACTATTTGTTGCAAGATACAAAGTCTGATGAGGGAAAACAAGGTGCCACAAGAGATGCCAGGGGTAGGCCCCATGCTCTGGCCAAAACAAGCATTATGCAGATATGAGAGCATTGTTTTAAGCAGAAATTATATATATATATATATATATAAAGTGACAGAACTTAACTGCAATGTTTGAATAAGTCTAGCCATATTTAAACATTGCCAACTTAACATAATCATTGTGAAAAATTCTGAGGTGGGGAATAATTATTTGTTTTCCACTGGGGGAAGGGGGGACACAATTAAAAAGTTTGAAAAGCCCTGCTTTGGGAAGGGGTTTGACTCATAATTGAAATACGTCCAGGGGACAATACCAGCTAGTAAATGTGAATCTCCCATTTGAATTCTGCTTAACTCGTAATCAGGGTCCAAGTCTAAACCACATGAGAATAATCTGTAATCTCCTTACTAAGGAAAGCCATACTTTTATGAAAATATAACAAATCACTCATCAACCTACTTCCTCACCTTCCTACCAGGAGTATTTTACTCTGGTCATCGCAGACGCCTTTATTATATAGCATTTGCCCACTCTTGGCTGGTTTTAGTCCACACTTTATAAACATTTCAGTCAATGAATTCACCTCCACATCCATTTGCACTGACCACCATGGTTCAGGATCAACCTCATCTGTACATGCGTGGTGAGCCCCCCTCCAAATGTCATCATGAGAATCAGGCTTAATGTTTGGTGATCAAGTGTGAAGGACACAAGCGTGCGTCCTGTCAGAATCATGGGCACAATATCAGCCTTTAGTGCATGGATGACGCTGGTGATGAATTATTTTAAACTGTTGGTACTGAAATGTTGACATAGCTCAAAGCTGCAATGTGGCTTTGCACCCTCCCATACTACAAACCACTGCCGAGTGGCACCCAAGACAGAGGAAGCAAGTACAGGGCACCCTTTCTCATCCACCCTGGTGCCATATACCAAAGGGAGTGGTGAGACAATGCAATGGTGATGGGTGTTCGGCATACTATGTGTTTTCCAAGCAAATACGTACTTTTCATGTTTGTAGATCTGTGTGGTCGCAGAGGTTATGGACTTTGCAATAGTTACTGGGTAGGTTCTTCTCCGACTCAACTTCATTGATGACACCTGCTCTCATGTCACGATGGTCACATTCAACAGGTCCTTGCTTTTTAGCAATAGCACTTTGGGCTGGGATGTGCAGTCTAGGCTGTCCCTTAACAGAGTGGTACTTTCACAATGCTTGCCTGTGCCTCATAAGCATATTCCAATTTGTTCATCTTCAAGTGCTTGTGTTCACAGAGCACAATCTTTTGGAACTCATGAAATCTGCACTGTTTTTTGCAGGCCACTCAATTGCTGTCAGTGGCCTGCTGCAGAGGCCTCACCACAGACTGGCCTGTGGGGCTATTAGGAAATTTCCTGACAGCCATTACTGTAGCAGAATCACCCACAAGTCATTCTCTGACATATGCCTGGCTGTATATCCAAACTGGCTGCTAGAGGCCCATCTTGGTTAAAAAATGTCCAATGTTATAACATATAGCTTCACTCCCTTGTTACACTCTTCTTGCCTTTATAGCCAGCACCTAACAAAGGCACCAAAGAGCTGTCTTTTTCAAATTAAGGTGGAAGAGTTTGCTAGAACTGTGCATTTGTCTATCCTGAGTAACGAACTCAGGAGGTGGAAAGCCAAAAGTTCCTAACATTAGTTGATAAGCCCCACTGTTCATGCATGGTAGTAGGGCAGTCCATATACCTTCTGGAGTAGCTTTATAGTGCCATCCAATAATCCTTACAGAATAAAGAAAGCATATAGTTATATTTACCCAGGTCTACATCACCAGCAATGAAGATTCCAAAGCGTCACTTTGTGTGATGAGTTATGGTTGAATGTTTAGACTCTAATAAGGCAAGCAACAAATTAACATTTTCCGTAGTTCCCTTGCTGGCTCCAAATTTCAATATATGGGCTTCAGTATGTTACAGAAGTGTTAGAAACATAAATGTTGAAAGTTAGAAAGTTAAAACATTTACATAGTGCACTCAAAGCTGGTGGGGTGGTTCTAGGCCCTGTGGTGCTAGCTGCAATTAAGAACTATTCACGAAAACTGGAGGAATTTTAACCGATCTATGAAACCTCTGGGGGAGGGTGGAGGACGGTGGGGTCCTTAGCAAAATAGGAATATTGTTCCATAATTTGTCAGCTAAAGATAAAAAAGATCCTAGCTCCCATCAAGGTAGATTTTTGTATAAAATACCACAGGAGACTGGTTTTGTAACCTTAGGTAGCTCACTGAGGATTTTCCTGCATAAGTATTATGTAGCAGTTCCCCTGAATAGTATGCTAATGTAATCCTGCCCTACAGTTTTACCAGTGAAGATTAGTGCAAGCATCCCAGGCATGGAATTACCATCCTCGCTTCATAATTGTGGCTCCCAGGTTTATGGTATTTTTTTTTAAACATTTCCTTAAGCAATTATCCATATTTATTTGTTTTACTCCACATATACATTTATCCCTATTGATTTTGTGAAAATGAACCAGAAACGATAAAGGTATACTTGCATTAGGCTAGCTGACGGATTTCAGTGTCATAATAAGTCAAGGATGATGCATTGCTTATGTCATTCTCACATGACAACCATGTGCACACCTACAATCTTTTAAGACTTCTTTAAAAAGGTTGTGTGGCAGTCTGCACAGCTGTTGGGCTGGCAATCATGCTTGACGGCATCAAAGATCACTGAAAAGAAGACTTTTTTCCATTTAAAAAAATAAATGTACCAAAATAGAAGATTGCTAGAATATATCTACCTAAAGATTGTAAACTGTGAACTTTCTTTATAATGAGTCTTGCCACTGGAATTACGCGGTGGGGAAGGACCAACTTATACGACAGGGTCACTCCTTGAAGTAGCCTCTACACTATCAATCTTCTTATTCATTCAAGATTGGTTTACTGCATAATTTAGTCAAAGTAAATTATGCGGCCTTAATCTGCACTTTTTTTGACAGCATTGCTCCAATTTTTTGTCATTTTTACACATGGTACCTTTTGGAAAATATTTCACCTCATTAGTACCAGTTTAATACTAAAATACAGCAATAGGTAACTGAAAGAGGATCAGACAAACCTTTTAAGGGCCGTCCACTGCGCAGAAGAGCGTTACCATTTTTTATTTTAAAGTAACTGTTGATCAATTTGAGCCAGAAACTATTTTTTTGAAATAGTCTGTAGATTATGCATCAGATAATGGATTATATGGAAAATGATGCAAGTCCAAGTAATGCCCCTAGGCTTTATTTTATGTCAAGCCTTTTTTCTAACACCTTCTGCCTTTCAATCACACTCTTGGAGGTTATTTTTCACTCCTGTTTTCTCGGCTGTCACTGTTTTAATTTGTTTCTCTTGCTCTACTTTCTCCGTTTTTGCAGTAATTTTGAGCAAGGTGATGAAAAATAAATTCCGACCCTCAAAGACAGGAGTTGGTGCCCACAACCTGCAAAAATTAAGCAGTGGGTGGGAGTATGGCGGAGGAGGATAATTTCTAGTATTTGCCTAAAGATCTCACATGTTTCAACTCATAGGGCATTGAGGGCAGATCTGACAGAGAAACAATCAAAGCAAACCGTGTGAACCCTAACTGAAGGAAAAAAATCTTGAACAAGCAGTATCAGCCACTCCCCAAAGTCACTCAAACTATCGTTCTGACTCTTTTAAAATGCTTTTATCATTAACTGAGATTTTGCCCATGTACCACACCATGTTGCTGCCTAGCTATGTTTGTGCAAAACTAGAACCTTTACATACGCAAGTATGTACATGCAAGGTAGCTCTGGCCTCCTTTCCGGGGGTTTTCCTGAATGTCATTAGACAGCCTTCTATCTGTGGTCATTTTTCCCCCGAGTGTCATATGTAAGTCAGCAAGTACATTTATATTTTTCAGAAATAAGCTGGAAAGCAATTCCACGTGGCGAGCCCCTCTACTTCTAGCCTGCATTCTGATCCCAGCTTTGGAAATTAGGAAAAATAAATCAATAAACAAAAAATTATAATCCTATCGCTGCATGTCAGGGTAATATCATGCTTTTTTTTTGGGGGGGGGGGGGGGGGGGGGGGAGTCATTAACCAAATCATGCCTTCTGACACTCAACATCTTTATTTACGTCATTCAAAGAACTCAGCATGTAAGAAATGATTTGTACATGAAGGCCCAGGAATGGCTATATGGTAGCCCCCAGCACCCTGTGTGTGAAGTAAATACAACAGCACCCACTGCTTCTTTCAGCCTGGTTTGCCCTATATCAAATACTTAAATTAGTTTGCATCATATATAAATAGTTGGGTCTTTAGACAATGTCATAGTTATCTGGACAACGCAGGGTTAGGTTTACCTGTTAATGAACAGGGGCGAGTTCATCATTACTGGTATAGAAAAAATAAATAAGTTATCCGTGTAGAAATTTATTTTAATAATTTGCAGCATTTATATTCTACCTCCTGGGGAAGAGTTGGAAAATACTGATATTCCTCTATAACAATATTTAGTGAGTGTCTACACCAGGACAGCTTCTGAACATACGCTGGGATGCAGCAAAGTGTGTCCCAAAACATCCTCCCACTCCAACCAGGCAATGACAACCAGGATGTTAGACTACATGTTTTATCACATCTTATTATTATGAAAGAACAGTTCAAGACATATTATTGCACTTGTCTCCCATTTTCTAAGGCACACCTAATTAAAAAGCATATTCTAACTGTTCTCTACAATATTAGAGTGTATTGGTTTAGGCCCCATTATACAGGCTAAAACTGGACACTACAATTTCTTTCCACCCCCCATCACAAAGTCGAAACCACCTGCGTGTCAACTTCATTGGGACGATTGTGGACTACAGCTCAAAATGGGGGATTTGTGGCCCAGAAATTCCACAATTACTTGTTACAATTAAACAGGTGAGGAACAAGTCCTACACTTTGGAGTGCTGTGGGTAGCTAAAGCAGCATCCATTCAACTATAATCCAGAAACAAAATGCACCCATCAATCCTCCAGCTGTATAAAGTAATTATTTCAATATAAAGGCCAGTCAGGGAGGGTGATGGAGGTGTTGTGGTACACTAACCGGAGTTGTAGCTGCTGCATGGGTCCACAAACACTGAAAGGTGAAGTGCAAAATAGTGCCTATCCCAAAAGAACAAACAAACCTCGGTGTGGGCCTACCATTCAAATACAGAGGAATGACAAATGCTACAAACTCCCCAGTCAGTAGCAGAATGTGCCTCCCTCTACAGGGTCACCCAGTGAGAGGAGCCCTGGCCAGCTGGGGAGATCGAGAGAATAGAGTATGGGATCTTGCCTCTGGTAGGCCAAAATGGTTGGGACCCAATGATTAACTACCTTGCTCATGCAGAAGAGGCAGCCTTATGTATACACTCCCACTTTATCTAAAGGATAACCCTGGGTCGCCACAGCGTTAAGGCATTTTTTGTTTCAATGAAATTGGTGTTTAAGTCCATCCATAAGGGGCGAACTACTGGCACCTAGCCCACATACGTTTAGTTTTATTTTGCACAGGACAACGTATCATCGAGGCAGGCTGACTCGCCACAGCCAGGAGGGAGTGCCTTTTCAAACATACCTCCAGGTCATTTCTAGTCACTGTAAAGCGGAGGTGGACCACACTGCTGGATAGTTCTGCCAGGGAGAGTGGTGGGGAAATATAAATGGTCAACAATGGGGGTAGGAGGTTCGAGCTCTAACCTGTATTTCTGTGCTGGGCCCCACTGCGTAATCCTGGGCAGCCTGCCGCTTTAAGCAATCAATTTATCCAGCACTTGGACAAGTAGGGCTAGGCAGAACAGCCTTGATCCTACACGAATACTGTATTCTTACATATGTTCAATAAAAATGCATATATCTTGAAATACTGCAGCGGAGGAATAAAAGGATTATCCTAAAAACACAGAACCTTCGTCCTGTTAAAGAACAAGACAGTTTAAAAAATAAAATGGAAACAATGGAGAATATCAGATCGACAAAATATCACGCGCAGTTCCCCTCAACAATACATGTGCCTTGTGGTTGTACTTTAAGTGACAGAACACAGCGAGGAGATGCAATGTGTTTTATGTAAGTATGTACAGCGCATCACTGGAAAATAAATAGTTTCTTGGCAAATTATCGCTAACTGGCAACCAACAGATACCTATAGATCATATTAAGTAAGCAGCAGGATGTACAGATTTACAAAAGGCAATTAAACGCAAGACAGAGGTGAAATTGTATTGGAAAGAAGTATTGATAACAATTTGCGGGTTTGGCTTAATTGTGCTACAACAACCCTAACTTGCAAACTCATAATTAATGGAAAAAAACACTCCCTGGAAATGATTTTCCATTTTGATTCGATTAGCTTATCTCATGTGACTGCCTAAGAAAGGCATAGATATGGATGTCTCTTTTTAATTAAAACATTCTCCACGGATAATTCACATTCTGTTGTAATCATTCCATGACCCCCTCAAAAGGTAAATCCAATTTTGTGGAGCAATTGAAGTTTGGCCCTTAGAGCCCATTCTGCACGTTTCAAAAATATGCGACGAGGTTCTAATAGCATTTGGTTTAGAGACAGACAGTACAAATGTATGTGGTGCGACATCAGCTCAGTTGTCATTAATGTACTCCCATGAACTTTTTTATTGTATATAAAAAAAAAAAATTAAAAAACTGACGTTAGAAAACAACTAAATAAAAGTAAGCTTCTCTTGAATGTAGTAATCTGCCTTTATAAAAATGGCAACAATTTTTAGGACTGTTGAGGGGAGTATACATTTACGACACTAGTGCCTTTTGGTCCCTTTTGTTGGACACATCAACGCACATCACGGCGCCTCGCGCTGCACTTTCATTAGGCCCTGAAAACACTACCAGGGGCTACGTAAAGGCCCCCCGCCTCCTATAATGCAAGGGAAGGTGTTTCTTTTCATGCAGGTGCCCATTGAGAGCAGCCCCATTACAGCCCCATAAACTGTGGGGCGCCCTCTAATCCGCATTAGCATTTCTGGTGGGGCCCACGGAGGACTACTGTCCCAGGATAGAGGCCCTTTGAAATGCAGGGATAGGTGATCTGCTGGTTGTCCCCCCGGGGCGCTTGGAAGGGCAGACAGACGTCCCAAGGGGGCCTGGCGTCACTACGGCGGGCAGCGTCGAGTCATCCAAAGCCAATAGCAGCGGGCTCCAATGCTCGCGCCTTATAGAGGTTCCCTGCATATCAATGGGGCCCACAGGTTGCTCTTTTGTTGCAGCGAGCTTCAGCCCTATTATGAGCCCAACCCTGTTATCTGCTCTGCATTCACAGAAGGGCATCTTTTTGGTTTTCTTTTTCATCCTGTGAGGGAAACAGTAAACAAACCAGGGAGGAGGAGGGAATCTTCATTCAATGAGACTTTTTCTTTTAGGACTGGGCTGCAGAATCTGCTCAGGTGACGCAAATCTGCTCCGAGATGTTGTCTTGTACTAGATTTCTTATTGTGATGGTGAGGTATCTTGCATATTTTCTTTTCTTGTTGTGGGCGACCCGTGATTATTTGCAACGCCAAAACAAACAAGAAAGAATGAAAAAGAATCAAAGTTTTTCATATGTTTTCTACCTACATTTATTTTGCTATAAGTGGGGCATAGTGGTATGATTGTTGCTAAGCGACACATTACAGTTTGCACCGCCCACGCAATGTACATAATCGGACCCAAAGTAAGCCGTATAAGAAATGTCAGCAATACATAGCCGTGTGTTAAATGTAAAGGAAAATTAACCAAGAATACATTGCGATTTAAAACGTTTTAGGAACTGGAAGACTGTGCACCAAACATATTCTACCGTACTTTTCCTTACGAACGTAAATCGTTTATTTAGGCGCAGTTACGTTTAGAAAGTTTGTGGCAGGTATTTTTTGTATACAGGCACTTGGTTGTCTGAGTTGTTAGCAATAACGTGTGAAAAAACGCACTCACTGAAAATGTTGGGGGCAAATGACTGGACAAGAAATTTATATCGTAATTAGAGTAGCTTGTTTAACCTTACATACGTTTATTCAAACTTGCAATTCGTGAAGCTGTTTTGATTTTTTAGGAGGTGTAAATTTTCCACGCAGTGGTATTTAATTGCCTCGCAGCAAATTAAAATACTGTAAACCGCTTTGCAGTGTACACAGCATCGAATCGTTTCTTGACAGTGGCTTGTTTAATATGCCCTTTCCCACAAATAGGCCCCGCGAGTCCCCATTTCCCACATGTAGAACTCGTTTACAAGAGGCCTGTATAGCTTCCCGAGTGGTGGGGAGGTTTATTTTGTTAGCAGAACTCTTTAAAGTGGGTTGACTATTTCCTCGCCGACGTATCTCGTGTTTCCTAGAACTGGCGATAAAGCGACTTATACTGTAAAGCCCCGTGGAGTCTGTGATACGTGGACTAGTTCACGCCACCAACCTGTTTAATAATGTATTTATTGCACAGATAGCGCCGGGAAGTGGCTTGGGGGTTGTCCCCTGGGTTTAGAACTGATGTACAGAGCGGTTTATAGCCGTTCCGGAGCTCGTAACACTTTTGATGTGGCATCCCTGATCGCAGCATAAGCACCCGCGGAGTCCCACGTTTCAATCATGACAGTGGCTTAACATGGGATTTATTATATAACCGAGCTTTTGGGTTTATGTATATGACCAAACGTGCATCTTTAAGACGTTTTACGAGAGGATAGAGTTTAATAAACCAGCTCTGCAAGGCTACATTTCAAGTTTTTTTATGTTTGTTTTCGCTCGTTGAAGCCCTGTTTGCCCACTAAATAATCGTTACGTGGGATACAAAATGAAAATTAGAAGTTTCCTTACATTTTGAATGTCACCGATTTATTTATTTCTTTTTATAAACGCGCCGCGGTTCATATGGGCCGCTTCACATCGCTTTTCAATCTGAAAATAATTTGCTCAGGTGTCCGAATCCAGGTCTGCTATATTTGTCCAGAATCTTGGTTTTTTTGTCTTTGGCATGCAAAAATGAAACTTTCCAACCGCTTTTAGAAAATAATTCGCTACAGGTTTGAGAAGCCTGTTCCTACCTATGCCTTTTTTTCCTAGAATTCCAAGCACATAGTAGTGAGAATCTTGCATTACAGGTACAATGGTTCAGGAGCTAAAGCAGGAGCTGGAGGCACATGTTTGAATTCTGACAGGGCCCCCTTGACGTCATGACCACATTTAATTGGTCATGATTAAGTCAGGGGCATCTTAACGCGAGTTTAATCGCAGAGTATCAAACCCCTTGGGGCCTTATTTATTTATATATAAAAAAGGTATCATACGTTGTAACCGATTGAAAGAACTGTGTCCACTAGAAAGAATCGTGAAAATCCAGAAAATAATTATATTTTCTTTTCCAAATACATGTTTAGGGTAGAAGGCTGATTTTTTAACAGCCACAAGCGATTTATAATGCTGTCGTTTTAAGAGGACATGCTCACTGTCAGGAGTTGAGCGGCTATAAAATGTGTTTTTTCCCCCCCCCCCTAGAAATTCTTGAATAAAAACGCCATTCTGCAGCCGGTTCAATGGGGGGGGGGGGGGGGGTTTATACTATAAATCGGTCGTAGCACCGCTTGTTTTAAGCAGAAGCCGTTTGAGTGCAGGAAGCGGCGTTGCTTCACACACCCCTCCAAGGAGGCAGGATGCATTCGGCGCACCGTGTACACGATCCTACCATAACCAGCCCTGGGGGTGTTTTTATAAGAGCATTCCAGCGGGTAGGGCTCTTGAGAGAATAAAGCGGTGTTTAATCCCAGCACCCTCATAATAATCCTTTATTAGAATACACACAGAGCGGGAGCGACATTTTACACAACACGAAGGCGTCAGATTCTGATGAACGGAGTTACGCAATAACTTTGTTGTTACTTTTAAAACAGTTTTTAGAAAGGATAAAAGCCTTCGTAGAGCGTATATTAGACGGAATCTCCAAGGGGGTATATTTTGGCAACTAGACGCGCCTGCCAGTGATTAATATCAGCAGCCGACCATGATTTAATTCAGTTTATTTGGCAGCAGAGCTTCGTTCACCACCCAGAGAGCACCACGTGTCTAACCGCTTTAAAATAATGTATCGCTTATAAAACCCTACCCAGGCGCAAATCAGGTGTGAATGAGGAGCGGAGTTGGGGTCACCGCATGTACGATAGCAATTTACGGATTTTTTTTGTTTTCTGTGAATACCAAACACAAATCTGGCATATCATTACAGCGATGGGGAGTCCTGCTGTTTACACCCTGAAATACTTAAAATTAACGTGAGCAAACATCGGTTCAAAAGTGCGATAATTTCGCGAGCCATTGGGACCCCTACCATATAGCACCTCGGCGCCACTCACAGCACCAAGATCACACATTGCTCGGCCGAGACTCTTCCAGCTACTCGCAGCTAATCTTTCCATATGCCCTAGGAAGCCCAAGATTGTTACGTTCACAAAGATTTATATAGCGCTTTGTGGTCGTTATTCAGGCATCGTAGCGCCGTGTTGACTCTCCTCCAAACCCGTGAGATCGGTTTAAAGTACCACTATACTAAAATACCAACTTGGGAAGCCATCAAAGGGAAACCCGGCGGCGTAAATATGAACCGCTTTATACCCACCCTCTAAATTACCTTTGAGGGAGCGATATTTTAGCCGTAAGAATAAACACGTCTAAAATAGGAATCTTGCTTCCGTAGCTCCATGACACACTATGACCTGTATAAACGTATGTATTATCACTTAAAACTACAGCGAAACGAAATTATACCGACGGGATACATTTTGTCGAGTTATTCTAAGTAGCACAGCGTTGTATACATCACCCGCATTGACGCACAAGGTGCCGCGGGTAATATTGTTAAATCAGAAGGCAAAGACAGCCGTCCTGCAAAAAGAACCGATCTACCCCACCCTCAAACCCCAAACAGAACAACGTCACAATCAAGTCTCAAAATGTAGCAGGCAGACTATGTTTCTTCAAAGTTGCATCGCTTGAGTCCAAGCACTGGCCCGCGCACATACTAACATCATATCAATAATACATTTACAAATACACACATGAATACTAATCCGCTCCACTGGCTTACAAGAGGAGAAGTGTATACAATGCAACTCTGTGCCATAGCGCCAAGAGGGGCTGCCACGTCACAATCCACCAAGAAGCAGAAGGCGAGTGTTTCCTACATTGTTTAAGAACACCGTAGGCTGCATCATAGGCAGGGCCACTGGGATTATGAGAATCTCCAGCAATTCCCTCATAGTTAAGAAAGCACCACACAGACAATAATTTTATATATAATTTGCAGAATTTAACCAAAAATGTTTCTAGTTCACATGAATAAAAAATTATGTGGCCGAGTGTCAGACACTTTACCATCCAATGACAGATCTTCGTCGTTCTTTTGATGATTCCTGCATGTAGGTGTTAAAATAATACTAACGAGGTGAAACCTCTGCTCAGGCAGTTTTAACATTGTAAAAATAACAATAATGATGCAATACTGTGACAAATACCAAATTCTGTTGCCCGGGATATGTCTTTCTGCCACTTAATTTAGCTAAACCTGTTGAATGAGATTCCCACAATGCCGCACAATTCTAGCGGCTCTGATTAAAGGCCCCCATAGTCACATATAAAAAAGTTACTTTCATTTAGTAAACTACTTAATTCAGGAGTGTGTTGTTAGCCCACTCCTTATGTTTTAACCCTCTGCTGGACGCTGAATGCGACTGTTTAGGTCAGAATCTCTGTCTCTTTAAAGTGCTATATACTCCACCCAGGGCCACTGGGATTATGCGGCAGGAGAAGGCCAAATTATGCGGTGTAATGCAGCACATTTTGCAATGTTATTAGTTCATTGTCTAATACGGCGACTCTATGATTATGCAAAAATCTCAGCTGCCGCACAATCGCATAATTCCAGTGGCCCCGACTATAGAATAGTTGTAGACAGCGACTATAGAATAGTTGTAGACAGCGACTATAGAATAGTTGTAGACAGCGACTATCCCCCACCAATTCACAAGAGATCATTGCAATTTAACACCCTCCTAGAAATCTCAGGGCTGAGACATGTAGTGTTCCGCCTTCCCGTCAATATTCACTCTGGTGGTTGGGGGGGGGGGGAGGGGGGGGCGCAGATATATTTAAATACTAAGCTTGTTTGTGGAAGGTATTACATTACATATGAAAATGATCAGGGCCATTTGAATTATGCATTTCTGCGCCTAGGCGTCTTCCACACAATTATAGATATATAATTATGCACTGCCACCACTGCACATTATGCGGCACCTGTCACATAATGTGCACCATCAACTGTATGAGTTTAAGTGGCTGCAAAAATATTTCAGGCTCAAAAGGGATCAAAAGTTAAAAAAAAAGCAGCGCACATGGTGGAGTGCAGAGGCAAGCACTTTGACACAGTTTGCTGGTATGTGTTGGTAAAAAAATAAAACGTACTGACGAGGGAGACATTTGGCCAAGATAGTATTACTGCTGTAAATGATGAAGTGGGGGTTGATGGATACGCATGTGTATTACATGGGAAATAAATCATTTTACTGCAATTGAAAGATTGCAAAAGATGGACAAACCTTTGTTCTAAACAGGGGTTCCCAAATACGCACACTTTTCTTAATCCTCTCACCATGTTACATAACATTGAGGCCCAAGTCCGTCAATGAGAGTCAAAACAGGAAGAAGGCAGTGATGCAAATATAGCTTTTTCTTGCCATATAATTAATAAATTTGGGTTGTATTATTTGGTCCTCCACGGACCAGCGGCCTACCAAGGGGCACATTGGTTCCAGACTTTGATTTGCCAGTAAAAACGAATCCCTCTGACCGCCTGGGCCCTGGTGCCACTGCCCCTACTGCACTAATGATAGCTACGCCTGAGGCCTAATTATAGTGCTCCTAAATGTATCTAATCTTTATAGGCTCGGATGTAAATTAAAGACCTTTATATTGTAACGTTCCTCCTTCTGCGCTGAGGCCCAACATCACTTTAGAGGTGGAGCTTTAAGACAACTCATGATGTACTGGGCCCTCCACAATAGGTAAAAACTCACCCATCTATACAGGTAATCTGCATCGAGAACATATCTAGCTATATATTGAGAGAGATTCTGTAATTGCGTTTCAATATAAGTATTTGGCCCAATTTCGTTAACTTACTTTCACCCCAACCAATCTGTCTATGCAAAAAGGACCTCAGCTATATATGTGCCCCTTACAAATAACCCGGCTCATTAATGAGGGGGTGGCTCTCTGTTTGGAAATGTGCCCTCCTCTCCGGGAGATGCCTCTTGCACAAAGAGAAAACACCCTCATTGTCACAATCCGGTTGGTGCGATGCTGTCTCGGATAAGGGCTTGTGCAGCCGGGCGAATAATTGTTGAAATCAACGCGCGGCCGAGGAAGAGAGACTCCGGTCAGGTTTCCGTGCACGCGGGAGGGAAGGCAGGGCCAACCCTGGCACACACTGCAGGCAGGGCACAGTGACTTCACACTTGTGGCCTGCAATGATTCACAGAGCCCACGGGCTTCTATCTACGGGCGGCCACCGCTCCCCAGGGGAGACCCCTGCGGCCGACGGAGGTTTCAGTGTACCAAACACCCGACCCCCTCCCCTGGTATAATGTGTGGCACACACACACACTGTGGACACAACATGACAGCCCACACCAATTCGGCAACATAAAGCAGCTGAGGTAGGAGGGGGCGTCTGCCACTTGCAACAGTCCATAGCGCCCATCACAGATCTTCTAGGCCCTGGAATAATAGGAGCAGTTATTGTAAGGTTGTGTTGAACCACTGGACAGACACTCTTCTTGTCACGAGTAATGTTTGACTTACTCCAGTCCTTCGATCAAGGTTGTCAGGGGTTGCAGGTTAAAATAAACAGCCGTGGAATGCTCCATAACGTGCGGTATGAAACCCTCCCCGATATCTCACACTCTGCACCTCAAACAGTTGTCTGGACTTCGAAAGTGTGGAGTACCTTTGTCAGTGGCAGGTACACGGGACTTCTATAGAACTGTAGCATTTAAATAGCGGTTAATACCGCTGCGAGAGACGAGGCGCTCAGACTGCAAACGGGTCTGTTAAATGCAAGGAGCCGCTAAAACGTCGCGACATTAAGGACCTCAAACTGTTACTAAAAGCAAGTTAGTCATTGTATTTCTCGGCGCTTGCAACCTCAGCACTGCTACTACCAAAATTAATGAGAGCTCACTAACCTTCAATGACTGACTGCTAATGTGGTAAAACGTACGTGGCCGACGGTACCTACGATTTGCTGAGTGGCCACAGGTGAGAGCTCCCGGCCCATTGAAACGAGCTACCCCTGTCTGGGGAGCGTACACCTATCTTTGTAGACAAAACAAGTGCCCCAAGAGGAACTCCACCATCTGCACGGGCAAAAGATTACCGCCACGGGCCGGGTTACTCCGAAGGGCGCTAGGTTGCTCCTAGATGGACTGGGTCGAAGAGGTCCGACTCTCGGCCCGGGCGCTATTTCACCGCCACACAGTTGGGACTGGATTTACTCTGGCACCATGTTACCGCCACGGAGACTGAAGTAAACACATGGGGGGGGGGGGGGGAATACCGGACCCGAATTACTTCGAAGGACTCGGGACTACTTCCAGAGGGACTGGATTGTTTCAGTAACGCAGTTTTACCTCCCAGGGACCGGATTCACACTGGCAGGCACCAGGGTACCGCTAACGGGCCGTGCGCCCTCCGCCGCCTCAGGGACTGGGGAACTCAACCATCTTTACCTGCAGTGGTAACAAGCCCTGGGGGCCGCGTTACCGCCAGGGCCGCTTGGCCACAGTCAGTTACCGCCTGGCAAGTGTCCATCAGTTACCAGGCTGACATCACGGCACCGAGTGAGCTCCACTGCCTTTTGGGGTTGCCAGAAGACTGTACTCCCACGACAGTCGCTACACGCTGCCACTCTAGTTGTTTAATTTAACACATCGGTGCACTCTGGGAACTGAAGTCTTCGGTTGGCCAAGTTACACCAACTGAACTAACAAACGTGAAAATGATTATTTGTTCAAAAAAAAAAAAAAAAACTCCCGGCCCGCAAGGCTGGTGCACTCCAGGCGTGGAGGGCTGTGTCCAAGGCCACAGGCACGACCTAGAGCCACTGCGCGCCTCCACAGCCCGGGTGGCCCCAGAACTCGGCGCTACACCGCCGCGGGTTCCTTCACACCCCATGAAAGTTGGGAAACTCTGGCGCGCAGGGAAAGCAGCCTGGGGTAGACATTTAAAGGCACATACCTGCCATTCGGTCCTCCCCAGTAGCGCCATGATTTTCAGGTGTTGGGGGTTGTTTTTTCCCTCCAGCTGCTGCCTCTTTAACTGCGCCCTAAGTCAGAGAGACACACCTGGACTACTGGCTGCCTGGGGCCTGGCGCATGCGCAGTGCAGGGGCCGGGTGGTTCACCTGGCGAGGTGAAGCCCTGCCCCATCCCCTCCCTGCTTCAGAGCCGGCCTGATGTCACTGCACATCCAACCCTGCTGCGCCAGGGCGCTGCTCTCCCAGCAGGATGCATGGTTTGCACCACGCGCAAGTGCAAGGTAGACACCTCAAGCACCAAGAACACGCACTTAAAGACAGGCACTTAGGACGCATAGACATAGGAAACAAAATATACAGTTATTACACAGAACATATTCACGACATATGTACAAAATACTCAGATAGACTACATGTATACCTTTAAAAAAACATGCCCACAAAACCATACATACATTGAAAGGCATACACAAGATAAATTTACACATGGCAAAGCACATGAACAGACAATATACGCGTTACACACAGCACATGCGGTCCTACGTACACATATAGAAAAGCACACAAAAGACACGAAAAACATGTCCGAAGAGGCAAAATACTTCCCTGCACATTCATACCTACATAAAAAGGCACAAACAAGACAGCATAAACAAGATAAATACCTACGAAATTTACTTAGAACTAAGCAAATGACTCATGCAAAAGATGCAAATAGAACTAGAAATATGTAATACTATGAGACCGTGGCTGAAAAAAGGCAAACAAATAAAGGCAGGAAAAGACATACTTCACAAATAAAGGAAAGGGTACTCAAAAACATAGAGACAGTAATAAATAGATACAGGACTACAAAAAACGAATACCTACCTCCAAGATATTGCAAAAAAGCAGCCATATCAAAATCCAGCCATAAAATATACTGAAAGATAGACCTAAACAGCCACGAGAGTTTAAAAGTTCATAGAGCACCGATAATTAAAAATACGCATAATTTGAAAAATACGTTTATGAAAGACGGGGCAAACTTGATATATTAAATAATAGACTAAGTCATAAATAGACGACAATGCACACCTTAAAAATAAACATAATAAAAACATAAATCACATTTCCATAAATGTAAAGCAGTAACCCAAACTATATTTAAAAGCACGCATGTATGAAAAACATGCAATCATAAAATGTATATAATCGCTTACGAGCAATACATAAAATAAATTTGCAGGGGTCCCTTCACAGCGAACATTAATTGCAATTACATTGCATTAATTCCATATTGAGAATATATAAAAATACCAGCTTTTCACGGTTGAAATCCCCCCTCCCAGTTAGACCCATTGACGCCTCCTCCCTCACCCGCTTCCCCCGCAGGTGCATTCGACGCCCCCTTGGATCATACCGGCCAATAAATAAAATGAAATTCTATTAAGATCGTTCCGGAATGGGCGTGGTTTATTGCAGTGTTAGTGGGCAGTGGCGTTTCTTGCCTGTAAGCATTAGCTTGGAGTCGTAATATTGTCACCCAGTAGCTATCGTTGCATTTTGTTCAACGCTGTCATCGTTTTAATAAGCTGTAGGGTGTTAAGTACACACCACCCCTTACTAATTGGCACCCTGGACTTCCACGCCTGTGATCCTGGGCGGCCCCATGCAGACAGTGCACAGGTGTGCTCCGTTCTTCTGTGATCGATAACCGATGGCGGGCTGGCACTGCCCTGGCATCCGCACCCAGGCATGGCATGGGCACACGTCTCCAGTGCACCGGACTCCCGAATTCTGTGGCCAGTTTCATGCCCTTGAGCATTCACTAGCAGACGAATCTGTTTTAGAAAACGCAAATCTCAGTTAGAAATCGTACTCTCGTGTCCCTCGGAGCAGCTCGTAATACTGTTTACCATCGCCGCTCACTAAATGGACGGAAGGGATTGTTTTGACCTCAGAAATCACAATTGTAAATTTCGAGAAGATAATCGAAACTTTGAAAAATCAAGACACTAGTGTGCAAGAAAGGAATGCAGTTGATGGTCGGAAAGGTGTACCTACAAACGAAAAGTATACAAGGATTGAAGCAGCCTGGGAATGTAAACATATTAATGAACCCTTCGTCAATCGCTGGACTCTTTTTGGCGCTTTCCAGTGTTTGCAACAGCAGCGCTGTGTGGAGTATGTCAAACCGTTACAAAAATGATTAATTTATAAACTCAATTAATATTTAAAAATATATTTTCCATCGAAGACGAATATTTTTTTTAATGAACGGTCCGAGTAAATTGATTCATTTTGCACATCAGTAAGTCTTCTTGAATGTAATAAGGCTCTGATTCAGAATTTTGTAGTCCTAATTGTCATGAAAGTGAAGATTTAGTCTGTCAAAAAGACGACTATTTTACAAACAATTCGATAGGGTACTTTTTCACATTTCGAAATCTATTCGAAAGAGTTCAGGTTCTTAAACTAGAATGTCAGTTTCCAAATTTTGGATGGGGTTCAGTTCGCTCCCGGCAATTGACGATCTCTCCATATTGACAACAAAAGCGACAACCTGCGAATAATATAGAAGAAACTTGTACAACAAAACACGTTATTCATTCTTATTCGCACTCGATCTTCTTCTCTCAATTTGAAACTGCATTTTGTGTGATTTTTGGTAATTCCCAACTGTTACCAAGCCTCGAGTGATTGCAGGCTGACCGAGAGGCGCCGCACATGCCTGTCACATGCATTTAGAACCAACGGTCACAACAGGAGGAAATAAGCACCCCCTGAAGAGAGTTTGGGGGTTCAATGAACCTTCGTGGAGACATCTCGGACCACAATCTTGCATACAAACTCCCTATTTTGAGTATACTGTAACAGTTTACAACTAGCAAAATTGTTTTCTGTATGCGTATGGTAATATATATATATATATATATATATATATATATATATATATATATATATATAATGAATCCTGTGTTTTTAAGTTTCCGGGTATGTGGCGCTAGCGTTTATGTTTTCCTTAGGATACCATCCGGCTGTGTGAAAACAAGGTACCAGCCTGCCTCTAGAGCCCGTCCTCTGGCGCCCATAAATCTTCCCCTGGGACCCTGATTGTGGCTGACAGGGCAGGTCTGCGGTGTCACCGTGAGTGTCAGCAGTGGCCCGAGGCCTTCTGAAGAAAGGCGGACACCTTTCGACCTCCGCGAGCTGCACCGTTTTCCAGTGTGTAGCTGCCCGCCCCCTCCCCTCCACACACGCACAACAACATCAACCAGCCCTAGAAAAGACCTGCCCACCTCACTTAATTTCCAGTGAAGGCAAAGGCTCAGGATTTAATTGAAAAATGAAAATAAACTCATAAATGTCTTTGCACATTGGTCCCAAAATCACGTAAAATGGCAATGCGCGGAGGATATTTTGCTGAATAGTCATAAATAGTACAAATACAAAGAATTGTGCACTCTTTGTCCTTTTACTAACAGGGAGGTGGACGTTTCAGGGTAGACCTAGAAAAGTATTTATGAGTACATTAATTAGTTCCCAGGAAGGACTACTACATTAATTCATAAATGACTTTGTAAATCGGCTCCATAATGGCTACAGTCTGTGGCCTGTTTTGTTTCTACCCCAACCAGCAAAAATTCATACAAGTTTAAAAATGTATAGGATGCTCACCCCCAAAAATATTGACAGCTTGTAGAGCGGTGGCCAACTATTGAAAATCACATTTTCAGAGTGTTAACGTTGGACGTCAATTCACCGAATGCCAGGGATAGCGGATGTGACATCACAAGCCCTGTGACCTCTACTTTCACTCACACACACACATAAACACACAAATTCACACTTGCATAAGTCTCTCTCACATAAACGCACTCTCACCCGCAAGCTCGCACATAACATACATTTAAAAGCATTTTTAACTTACCTCAGCTGCCATGGAAGGGCATATCCCAGCTAAGTGACCTCCATTTTTTACACTAATAGTGAAAATCATTTTGTTATTCACTATTACTGTGATGAGAAAGAAATTGACAACTGACATCCTCAAGGAAGACCTGCTCCTGTGTTCCTAGCACTGAATTTGCTACCTCTGAGGCCAGGGGTCACAAAGGCAGTGGTAGTGGTAGCAAAAGGGAAGCCAGGGGTCACAGCTGCGACCCCTAAATGACGTCCATGGTGTTAATATGCACATGTAAACACTAGGGACACAGGAAAACAAATTGTTTAAATATTTTTCATTAACTTCAATTGTTTTGGGAGTTCACCACTGAAGAAACAAATGGTGTTGACACTGATACTCACCATTTCTCCCCAAATAATGTGGATAGGTTCACTCTCACTTACTGTCAGCTGTAGGAGTCCTTAGACCTATTTTGCCTTTCCCAGCATTGGTAGGGTCCTTTTGGGTTCACAGCTTGGTCAGCTGGGAACTATCATGGCCTTTTTTTTTACTAAAATACTGTGGTAAATGTTATGGACGTAGCTCTATCACTTTCAGAGGGCGCTCACTAACGACACCTCCGTGGCCTGTTGAAGGCTTTACTACATAGGCTACCAGGTTGAAACATCAATTTAAATTAGCCATTCACTTACTAAACTGGACTGCGGTAGCTGTCTGAACATTTCCCTAACTAATGATTGTTTAGCTGCTTAGTTTACATTTGAGGTGCCAACGGCCATTGGAAGTATTTTGTGTATGCGCGTACAGCTGAAAGATTTCTGCACCATTGGTATCATTTCTTAGAAACGTACTCCTATGAGTAAATATCAAAATTACACTTTGCATTGTTTGCAAGGCCTGTCTGCGGCGAGGTACTTTAGACTATAGGGTGCATAAATAGTATTGCTATTAAGAGTAGATCGCTTAAGCTGTGCTACAAATTAATCACACCCTTAGTTTTTTCATTGTCAATAAGTTCAGCAGCTACCACAAATCCTGTTTTTTTTGCAAACAATGAGGAGAGATGATATAAGGATCTTTATAGAATTGGATAGTACCAGATATCTGGCATTCCCAGTATCCCTCTCTCTGTATACTATATTTATCATCCAGCGTGGCACTTTCTCAGGTCCCCCACAATTCCTGTGCTCTTTCTCATCATCATAACAATTGTGTAGTGCACACTACACCCTGGGGGCTCCTGTTGCTGATCTAAATGTTGGAAGTCTAGAACAAGCAGGACTTAAGTGCTGTTCTAAATGATAATAGACTGAGTGCTGTATTTTGAAACTTTAGGAAGGGAGTTCCAGAGTAATGGTCTTCGAGAAGGCTCAGTTTCCCCCATCCCTTTGTTTTAAACAAGGGACACACAGGAGGGTTTATTCTGGCTGCAGAGGGTTAGCACTAGCTCCTATAGAATGAAACGGCAGGTCATATATTGAGGTGCTAGATTATTTGTGCCCTCACCCACTCCTCTTTGCATGGGGTGTATTCTAGAGTGTGCAGAAGGGATACTTAACCTGCTGGCTCGGCCGCCCTGGTTGGGGCCATCCAATGCAAACAGAGGCCTATATCGATTTTGCTGTATACTAGAGAATGCTCTTCTCGCATGCTGGGCCTGAATTCCTTCTCATACTGAACCAGGTCATCTTTTTAAAACCAATGTCAATTCTTATGACATTTAAGTATTTAAAAATATCACACTACAATATGGAACATTTTCATAATAAATACTGCTTGAATTAGAACTATCAATGGCCAACTTTGTATTTGCCTGTTGACCAGTTCTTTCTATTTTCATCTTTTAGGACCCACTGGAATCGGAAGTTCCTATCCACCAGCTTTAAGACCTAAAATGTTCACCACTAATATTTAGTACTACATTTTTTTTAAATCAGATGCAACCCTCAGGGGCTTTTGTAGGGTGTGTGAGGTGCCCCCACCTTTCTTCTGCGGTGCCATCCTCTCTCCTCTGCTGTCAGATCAGTCACTGCCTGGTGCATGGTGTTCACCTCTTACTTCCTCATAGAGCAAGGTCCTCATTGGTTGCCTGGTTACCATAACCAATCCTGACTCTTCTTCCATATTTAGTCAGCCACAGTCTTCCCTGAATGCCCTTCGCACCTACGGGTCTGTCTTCTTTTCAGTCTCTCCTTTCTTGATCCCATACAGCCACATTCCCTGATCCAAGCCTGATTCCTTGATCTCAAATACCTTCCCGTATTTCCCCTTCCTTCTCACTCTCCTGCTCTTCCAAACTTACTTCCCCCATATCTTATTACTGCAGCATTTGACCACTCCAGCTGGAGCCAAACACCTCCTTAAAACATGATTGTCAGACTTGCACTGCTGAGCAGCATCTTGCTCTCTCATCTTCTTCCTCTGGAGCGCTTTGGCCCCTCCCCGCTCTTGCATCCCTTGTTGGGCGTGTGGCTGTGCCATGCCGAGATGCTGTTGTGACTGGGAAGCTCCTTTTTATACGTAGAGTATTGCTCTCTTACTTTATTTTCACGCTTAGTTCTGTTACCCCTTTACCCTGTTCATCCGGTCCCCCAGAGACGCTACCTTCTTAATCCCAGTTCCTCCTCCTCTTGCTCTGGTCACTCAACCTCATGCCTTTTTGTGCTCTGACCCACTACCGACTCATATAGCAAATTATCTACTTTCGGGGGCTCCCCCTTTTCACTTCCCTTCCATTTCCTGCTTCCATTCCCTCCTGCTCATTAACCACAAATCCCTTGGCTTCATGGCACTCTTCGAGCGCATTTCCTACCGCTGCACATTACTTGCGCCACACATCCATGGTGACAACAGTACCAATATTGCAGCGCCCTGATAGCACTCTCTCGTGTAAGACCTCAAGACCTGTGGCCAGGGCTTTAAGTGGGACAAAACCAGGGGGGGGCTCTTAAAAGAGCGTAGCCTATGTAATTAAGGGTATGGCTTAAAAACACGTAAGCTAAAAATCTGTGCATATTATGCCCCTGACTGATACTTTGATGCTTCTTTCTGTCACTGCATCCAAATATATAATACAACAAGCAACATTACACCTACAAGAAGCCAGGACTTTGTCAATGGTTGTTAGTTGCATAAAATAAATAAGTAACAATGGCTCCATTGTATTTAATATGGAAAATGCTTAGGCTCTGAAATGATGAGACTGTGAAAGTACTATAACGAGTCCCTCTGACGTTGTATCAAAGGCAGTGACGGGTGGTATTGTTGCAGAGTTAAGATTTTTTTTCACCCTGAGTGTGTGTCAAGTAAAAAGGAAATGTAATGGAATAAGTAATGGTTCCTGTCAAATAAATGAATAGGCTACTTCTTTCTATATCGTCATGCACATTGATTCCAGTCCTGGGCTTGTAACCTACAACTCATTGATAACAGGTTTTCAAATCAAATTAGTTCAATGTTAACTCACGAAACTATATCACCCAAAACTAGGCTGTCAATTAAGAGCAAAGACTGGAAACATTAACCATACTGGCATGGGCTGAGGTGGCCACCGTGCACATAAATGAGGAATAGAGATCAGCAGGAAGGATGCACATATTAAGAAGCTTTATAAAAAAAACAAAACAAAAAAAAAATGATTGAATCAAATGAAAATGATCAAACCCTTGCAATGGGGCAATGCAGTCAAAGCCATCTGCATTCAAAAATCGAAATAATTTCTAAGACTTAATACAGAAGAAGACTGCTCGTGGGAAAGATTATTCTCTAGATAGCTAAAGCAGAGATAAAAAGATTTTAAATCCAACCACTGTGACTAATACAGTGATGAGGACAAGAACGAATGATTCATCACCTTGCAAAGGCAGTGAACAACTAAAATGGAATACAAAATAACAGCAATGATCAATTACCAGAAGAGAAAAAAGAATAGTAAGCTAGTTAAAAGACACTAAGAAGTGGAAATTTAAAACGCAGGCAGAAGTAGTAGACAGTGTTTTGGGAATTGAGGCACCCACCATGTCAAGTAACTGATGGGGTGGTCTGGGATTCAGCATGAGTAATACCTAGAGGCTGAAATTAATTAAAACATTCCATCTATCACTTTTTTAATTAATGGAGACACCCAAAGTGTGACGAGTATGGCGAGACTTGAGTACTGAGCTCACTGTGCCTCTGGAAATGTGCTGCACCTGACTGAAGAGGCCAAATTAGGCCAAAAGCAATCTTGACTTTCTTGTATTACGGTTCAGAGTGGTCCTGGCTTGGAGTTTGAGCTGGACTGTTCCTATTGGAGCAGGACCTTGGCTAATTTTCAAATTTCTTGGTGTTATCCAGTGTTTTAAATGGGCTGGTTCTGTCTGGTACTGAGTACCAGCACTTTTTTTCATTTTGAGAGGGAGAGTATCTGCACTTATCAAGAAAAATGTAATACTTTTAATTGGAGAGTACCGGCACTTCCCAGAAACAATCAGGTACTCTGATACAGAGTACCCGCACTGCTATTTTTCCATGGCAAGCGCTGGCCTTATCTGAAATAGCATGGAGGGCAACAAAACAATGGACTGGGATGCAACCTGAATAATTGCCAGTGGCTGCAAAATTAATAGATTAATTCAAGCAACCCATCCATTACTTTTGTGTATTCTTAAAGTAACTGATGGCAGTAGCAATGCTTCACTTATGCCTGGTCATTTCTAACATGTATAATTCTTCCTCAAACTGGATCTTTCCTTGCCCATTTTCAAAGGCACCGCCTCATCTACCTTTACTCACAGTTTCCTTAACTTTCGCATATCGTTTAGCCAAAATGACTATGTTTAAAAAATGTTTATTTTTTCCTTTTTAGGTCGAGGGCAAGCATACAACCGCTTACATACTTTTAAGTGTACATCTTCTGTGGGCTTCCAGCTATTTAATTTGTTAGTTTCAATGTCATTTAAAAATCCTTGCTTGCTAGTGATCAGTCATGCCTTTTTGTCCCTCCTTCTTCTGTGTGGGAGCAGGAACCAACTACTATATAATTAAGATTTGGCCTGTTTATCTGGTCTGTAGGGGACTTTTCTTTAAACTTTATTTCCTGCTCCTGTCCAGGGAAGATTCCCTTTTGATTTGCAGAGCATTCTTGCTCTGAGCTCAGCTGTAAACAAGGCTATAAATCAGGCTTTGATTTGATCTTTGTGGGCTCTCTGCACCCTCTATCAGCTGCCTGGCTCCTACCCTTCCCTGGCTTGGATTTCTTTTACCAAGTGTGCCTGCCTATGGTCCCCAAAGCTGAGGATCTCTTGTATATCAATCAGTCAATCAATCAATCGGTCATTTGTAGAGTGTGCTACTCACCCGCTAGGGTCTCAAGGTGCTGATGGGTGGGGGCGGGGAAGGTGCTACTGCTTGAATAGCCAGGTCTTGAGGCGTTTCCTGAAGGTCAGCAGGTCCTGGGTCTGTCGTAGGTGGATGAGGAGGGAGTTCAAGGTCTTGGCGGCCAGGTGGGAGAATGTAGTTCGATGGATGCGAGGAACGATGGCAAGGGCAAGGTTGGTGGAGCAGAGTTGACGGTTGGGAATGTTGAAGGTGAGTCACTCATTGAGGAAGGCAGGGCCAGCGTTGTGGAGTGCTTTGTGAGCGTGGATGAGGAGTTTAAAGTTGATCCTCTTGTTGACAGGGAGCCAGTGTAGGTCTCTTGGGTGGGCTGAGATGTGGTTGTGGCGTGGGATGTCGAGGATGAGGTCTGCGGAGGCGTTCTGTATACGTTGCAGTTTTTTCTGGAGCTTGGCCATAGTTCCCGCGTAGAGAACGTTATCGCAGTCCAGTCTGCTGCTGACGAGGGCATGGGTGACCATCCTTCATGTTTCGGTGGGGATCCACCTGAAGATCTTGCAGAGCATGCGGAGGGTGTTGAAGCAGGAAGATGAGACGGTGTTGACTTGCAGGGCCATGGTGAGCACTGAGTCTAGGATGAAACCTAAGTTGTGTGCGTGGTTGGTGGGCGTCGGTGCGGTTCCTAGGGTGGCCGGCCACCGGGAGTAGTCCCATGCGGAGCGGTTTAAGCCGAGGATGAGAATCTCCGTCTTGTCTGAGTTCAGTTTCAGGTGGCTCCTCTCCATCCGGTTGGCGATGGCTTTAATTCCGTCATGGAGGTTGGTTTTAGCGGTGGTGGGGTCCTTGATGAGTAAGAGGATCAGGTGGGTGTCATCGGCGTAGGAGATGATGTTGAGGTTGTGGGATCGGACGATGTTGGCGAGCGGTGTCATGTAGATGTTAAAAAGGGTCCGGCTGATTGAGGATCCTTGGGGAACACCGCAGATGGTCTTGGTGGCTTCAGAAAGGAAGGGAGGGAGGTGGACTATCTGGGTTCTGCCAGAGAGGAAGGCTGTGATCCAGTCCAGGACTTTGTGACGGATCCCTGCGTCGAGGAGGCGTGTGCAAATGGTGTGGTAACAGACGTTGTCGAAGGCATCTAAGAGGTCTAGGAGGATGAGGGCCGCAGTTTTGCCTTTGTCGAGCATGGTCCTGATGTCGTTGGTTGCGGCGATGAGGGCGGTCTCTGTGCTGTGGTTGCTACGGAATCCAGATTGAGAAGTGTCCAGCGTGTTGTTGTCTTCCAGGAAGCGGGCCAGTTGGCCGTTGACTATCTTCTCGATGACCTTCGCCGTGAAGGGGAGGAAGGAGATGGGCCGGTAGTTCATGAGATCTCTGGGGTGTCCTTTGGGTCTCTTTAGCAGGGCATTGACTGCAGCATGCTTCCAACTCTCCGGGAAGGTGGCAGTCTCGAAGGAGTTGTTGACGATCATACGAAGTTGGGGGGGCGATGATGGGGCTTGCTTTATTGAAGACATGGTGGGGGCAGGGGTCGGAGGGTGATCCGGAGTGGATTGTGCTCATGGTTTTGTTGGTGTCCCCGTCATTGATGTGGGTCCAGGAGAGCAGGAGGTTGGTGTGGCTGGGTGCGTTGGGGTTTGTGGTGGCCACGGTGGTCGATGGGGTCGAAGTGTTGAAGCTGTCGTGGATGTCCATGATCTTGCGGTGAAAGAAAGTGCAGAGGGAATCGCAGAGGTCTTGCGAAGGAGGAGTGTCGTTGGAGCAGGACTTGGGGTTGGTGACTTCCTTGACGATGTTGAAGAGCTCTTTGCTGTCGTGCACGTTGTTGTTGATGCGTTCTTTGTAGAAGGATCTCTTGGTGATCCGGATGAGCTGGTGGTGCTTGCGGATGGCTATCTTGAGGGCGGTATGGTTGCTCTCTGTTTGTTCATGGCGCCACTTCTTCTCGATTTTTCCCTACTCCCGTTTGAAGGCCTGAAGGTCGGCGGTGAACCATATGGCCTTAGTGCTGGTGCGGTTGTTGGAGGCTTTCCTGATCGGGGCGAGGGTGTTGGCGCAGTCGTCTATCCATTGTCTGAGGTTGAGGGTGGCTGTGTTGGGGTCGGTGGTGATGGGTGGCAGGGCTCGGGCGAGGGTGGAGATCAGCTGGTCTTCAGTGATCTTGTTCCAGCTGCGGCGGGGGATCTGTTGTGGGTGGTGGTGTGCGGCGGGTTTCTTGAAGGTGAGGTGGACGTAGCGGTGGTTGGTCCAGTGGAGTTCAGTGGTATGGCTGAAGGTGACATGGCTGCTGGCGGAGAAGACTGGGTCGAGTGTGTGGCCGGCGGAGTGGATGGGCATCGTGACAATTTGTTTGAGACCGAGGTTGGCGAGGTTGGCAATCAGGGCGATGGAGTTGCTGTCATTGGCGTTCTCGAGGTGAAAATTCAGGTCGCTGAGGAGGATGTAGTCTGTAGAGGCAAGGGCGTGGGTGCTGATTATGTCAGCGATGGAGTACTGAACTGTGGCTGGGGGGTCTGTAGACTAGGGTTCTTCTGAGGGTGGTGTTGGCATTGATGTGAATCTGGAAATGTAAGTGTTCGGCGGTGTCAAGGGCGTAATCTGTGTTGCCTGGGCACCCAGCTCTACCAGGGCTCTGCAATCCTTAGAGACAGTGCACACTTCTGCTCCATACTGGGATCCCACTCGCAGCTCATCAGTGCACCTCAGTTCACATATTCCAAGCCCTCAGCTGTGCCAGTGCCAGAACCCCACACATGCTGACTGCCAGAGCACCTCAGTTCTTTCAGTCAGTACACTCTGCTGCTCTAGTACTGGGACCTCGGGCGCAGCTCTATCAGTTCACACACACTCTCAGCCCCTCAGCCATTCACATGACAAAATGCCACACACGCTGTCTGCCAGAACACCTCAGTTCTTACAGTCAGTACACACTGCTGTTCTAGTACTGGGACCTCGAGCACAGCTCCACCAGTGCACCTCAGTTCATACACTCCAAGCTCTTCAGCCTTGCCTGTGCCAGAAACCCACACATGCAGTATGCCAGAGCACCCCAGTTCTTACAGTCAGTACACTCTGCTGTTCCAGTACTGGGACCTCATGCACAGCTCCATCAGTGCACCCTGCCTATTCACCTCTTTTCCTATACTGGGACCCTGCTCACGTACAATTCCCTTACAGCAGCTCAATTCTAATATTCAGTCCCACTGCCAAGCCAATACTGGACCCAAAAGAGCAAAACACAGCTCAGCCAGTGCACCTCAAGTCTAACATCCAACACCACTCTTGATAGGAACCACCACAGCTCCACCAGAAACCATCAATTCTAACATTTTGTGTATGTTTCTTCTCAGTACTAACGCTCACACACATGCTCCTCATCGCTTCTGTGGTTCAGAGGCAAAGCCACTCCCATGCTGGGCCCCTCTCACAGCTTCACCAGGGCACCTGCAGGCTAACACTCGGAACAATGGCCCACCAATACTAGGTTCCACACATAGCTCTATTAACATACATCACTAAAGACCTTGTGTGCCCGTATGCCCATACTGCAGCCCAAATACAACGGTCAGTGCACCTCAACCCTCTTCTACAGTGCCCCATTATTCCAATACAAGGAATTACATGGCACTCCATTTCTCATTCCTCACCAGCCGCCTTTCTGTTATTCGGGCACTGGGACACAGCTCTGTCTATACCCTGAATCCTGATCTGAAGCACCCCAATATTGCTGTATTGGAATTTGCATACAACTCTGCTAATGCACCTCCTGCTGTTCTGCAGTACCCCCTGCTGTTAAACACTCTGACTTCTGTTTGAGGACATAGGGGAGCCACTTAAATCATTTCTTAGCAGCCATCTTTATTTGGGAGGGTCTGTTTTACTTATCTCACTCCATTCTTTCCTTTACTCTGTTTACTCTCAATGTTTTCTTTCTCCTCCACTTTTCTCTTTCCAGCTCTTAAAATCCACACGCTACGAGTTTAACTCTTTCTTTCAACTTTTTATAGCTACTTCTCTTCCCTTTGAATTTCCTTCTTCATCATCCTACCTCCTATTTCAAACTCACAAAAACTTGGTTATTTGTTTCCATGTGTCGTTCCTCCCTTTTTGCTTCATCAGGCGTTCATTCTTTCACTATTTTTTTCTATTCCCTTCATTCTTTTGTTTTCTTTTTATTTGCTCTCTCCTTTGACTTGGTATGCGTCCTGTCACTTTTTTTAGATCTTTCTTTTTTCCTTTCTCCGGTGCTTTTCTTGTCTTTATCTGTCAATTCACGTTTTACTATAAATCCCTTTTCCCCTGTCTGTTTGTGGAAGCCACGAGGTGCTTGTCGGGACCCGAAGTAACAAAGTGGCTTTCCCATTCTGTGTCTGTGGGAAATGGGTCAGTACATACATGCCCTGGTTCTTTCGCAGCTTGTTTCTCTCACCATCTCTCTTTTTTTCTAAATTTCATTTTTCTCTTTCTTTTCCCATTTCTTTAATTATTTTTTCCTCTTTATCTTTCGTTCCCTAGCTTCCTTTCCTTTTTTCTTTTGACTCATGCATTTGCTATATTTCTTTTCTTAGTTTTATTTTCATTTCTCATTCTTTCCTTCCCTTCTTTCTTTTATTTCTTTGCGACCCCTTCTATTTCTTTCTTTTGTCTGTGGTATTCCTTTCGCTTCTCTTTTTCTGACCCATCCTCTTTCTCTCCTGAGGCCTAGTTATCAATGGAGCAACATGTGCAGTGGCACTGGGGCCCAAAGACCTAAAGGACCTCACTCAACTTTAATTACTGCTCTATTTTCCTACCACAATTCCAGTCAACCATTTTCCTTTCTTACTTTAGTGCCGAAGACACCGTTACTTCGCCACAAGCCCTCTCCATCTTTACTCCCAACTCCCTCTTTCCTTTTACCCTCCAATCCATCCAAAATTATATTTTTGTTATGGTGTTTTGAGCATTACACTCTAATGCCAAAAGTTTATCTCTGATAAAGGTTTTTATGATAAAATTATATATTTTAAGATAGAGGAAGAAGGTTAATGGAAGTGGTTTAGTTAAATGTTTGGCACATCAATTATATGGCAGGAAAAGATTACATTATGAGGCATGGTTGACCAATTTATGTGGCAAGAAAAGTCCAGTTACAAATTTACAATGCCAAGAGCTTTAACTCCAGAAAATGCGAGGCTTATTACATTGCAAATGCTTGTTTCATATAGTTCTTTTCAACACAGTGTTTTGTCTTTTTTCTACAAAATCCAACTCAAATTTGATCTCTACAATTAAAAAAATGATTCAGCTGTAACACATTGGCTAGTAGGCAGAATTTCCAAATTTCCTCAAACTAAACAGCACCTATATAAAGACATCCTGCTATTGGCCTCTCTGCCACCTACTTTGGTGTCCCAAGGAGGTGCAGTAGAAGTCCTTCTTCTTTTCATTTAGTTGATGTGCTGCAACAGACCTTCTAATAGCAAAGGATGAATGGGGAGTTAGGAGCCCCACAACTTATACTTACCCTGCAGCACCTTCCAAGGAGCACTGCTGGTGGGTGCAGGAGAGGGCTCCTAATCAGTCTGCGGTGCTCTGTTAGGGAAGGCATGACAGAGAGAGACAAGAGCTTCTTAAAATGGGAATGCCTTTTTAGGTCTCACCTACAGACAGCTTCCATTTGCCTGTTGTCAAAAGATCTCTTATGGACCATATCAAGAACTTTCAGTGTGCTTCAGCCCAGCCTTTTGCATAACATTTGGTTGGCGTTCTTGCCATTCACATTGCTTGCTTCTTATTTAATGCACTTCCTTCTAATACATGTGTTTATCTCTCCCCTCAAGCATAACCTCTTTATCATCCTTTGACTAGATGACATGTATACTTCCACTGCTCACATTCAAATAACTATTTTTTTAATGTTATGCACTCCATGAGCATGCAAGTATTTTATTGGTATCTTGCTCTTGTGCTGCTCCCCCATCAAATACATGCTTCGTATTGCTTCCTCCTCCCCTAAACCCATGTCGTCCACTGTTTCCCCATTCAACTGTTTTAGCCCACCCCCACCTCAGGCTCTTCTATTGCTCCCCACCCATTAGACACTGCCCCCTTGACCTTTCCCCAACCACACCCACCCTTCATGCAGCATCGAATAAAATATTAGCAAAGTCAAGAGGTTGCATATGCATATTGGCTTTGCCAGTGTTCAATATATCAGTGTGGACACACTTTTGGAAGGATCAAAGAAGGGCATAGGTTGATCTCACTGTTGCCATTCAATTTTTTTGCCACGAGACAATGCAACTTTGAACATGTAACACACGTCACATTCCCTCACCCAAATAGTTCTCGTTGAGGCAAGTCTTGTCTTCTGTAGCTGAGTCACCACTTTAGACTTCTCCGCAAATATACCTGATGTTCAAATCTTCATACCTGACGTCTTTTAGTTTCATGAGAATAAAGACGGTCCTGACATTAAACATTTTGTCATTTAAATGTTGCAGCAAGTATTTATCAGAATCAAAACTCAGATTGTTCCTGTGAAATTGAGCATATATATTTGTTTGATAACAAGCCATTAACAATGTTGATCTTTTTAGGTAACATACATTCACGAAAAAAATGTGAGTCTTGCTATATTTAAAGAATCTGTGTTGGTGGGTGGAATGCAGATATTCTTTAGGGGAAATATATGCATGTGTTCAGCCAGCAAATGATGGTAGCTCTGTAATCTGATACTAAACTATTCATTTTACAGCTGCTGCACCTATTCAAAACGTTACCATTCTGAAAGTGATTACAACATGGCAACACTCACTTTAATACGGTACCTGGTCCTGTAATAAGGTGAAGAGAAGTAAAATATGTTAAAGGGATTTGTAAACGAGAGGAAAAGAAAAAATGAACATGAAAGAAACATTATGGTCATTGGAGCTTAACAGGAACATGGTGACTGAAGAAATTGGTGAGGGCGAGGTGATGCATAATAGAACAACATTTGGAGTTTCCTGACAGCAGCAGTTTCTGATAAATGGTAATAGCTTCTTCTTACATGGAAAAGAATCATCTGTATTTAGACTAAAGTAGATTTGACTACAAATTTATATCAAATAATTTGTTGTTTGGTGTAAAGCTCCTGTATAGGCCTGGGAGGAGCTCGCAGAGTTTCACTCCTAGAATTCAGAGTTACCCAAAAATTCCGACAAATCTCACAGAGTTCTGAGTTTTGGGGGGTGTACTGAGTCAAAATATTAATGCACTCCATTAGTTAAACTAGGATAGAGTACGTGATGTTTTAATTTAATTTGTACATGTTTAAACATTAAACATGACTTTCCAGCCAAGCTGAAGGAGTGTTGCTAAGGATCTTAATCTCTAAAGGGCTGACCCTTACTGAGGTATGTCTGGGCAAGAGTTGGACCTGGCCCTTTTTTGCAGGGTCATCCCCCAGCTTTTTGCCCACTTCCTCCTATCTTTTATGACCTATTTTACTGGCTTTAGGTCTCTGGGCACCTTATCACCTCTGACCAGTTCTAAAGTGCAAGTGTTCTCTGTCTAAATTGTATTGGTAATCCATGATTGGCATATTTGGTTTACTAGTAAGTCCCTAGTATAGGTCACTAGGTGTGTCCAGGGCCTGTAAATCAAATGCTATTAGTGGGCCTGCAGCACTGATTGTGCCACCCACATGAGTAGCCCTGTAAACATGTCTCAAGCCTACCACTGCAGCATCTGTGTGTGCAGTTTTAAACTGCCAGTTAGACCTGGCAAGTGCACCCACTTGCCAGGCCCAAACCTTCCCTTTTATTACATGTACGTCCCCACCAATGTAGGCCCAAGACAGCCTTGTGGGCAGTGTACAGTGTATTTAAAAGGTAGGACATGTACTAGTGTGTTTTACATGCCCTGATAGTGAAATACTGCTACATTTGTTTTTCACTACTGTAGGGCCTATCTCTCCCATTGGGTAATATAGGGATTTCCTTGAAATATCTTTTAAGTTCAGTTTCCATTGGGAGCAAATGAAGCCTTGGAGTTTGGGGTCTCTGAACTCACAATTTAAAACTACATCTTTTGGTGAAGTTGGTTTTTAGATTTTAAGTTTGAAAATGCCTCTTTTAGAAAGTGGGCATTTTCTTCCTTAACAATTCTGTGCCTCTGCCTGGGTGCTGAATACACATCTGGGCCAGAGTGACAGTTGGTCTGTTTGTGAATTCACTCTAGACAGTCACACAAAGGAGCTGAGGTGTGTCCTTTATATCCTGATGGGTCTTCCTGGGCTAGAGTGGAGGGAGGAGCTGACACTTGCAGCTGAATAGGACTGTGCCTGTCCTTACACAAAGCAGTCTCCAACCCTCTGGAGTATGTCTGGCGCCCGGACAGGGAGAGGCAGGGCTTTGTGCACTAAAAAGACTTTCCTTTGAAGTTTGCCTACTTTAAAGGCAGAATTGAGTATAAGTATTAGACTGCTGACCCCACAACTTCAGAATACTTATGGACTGAGGGCATTCTGCCAGGGAGAAGAGCAGGATGCTTGAGGAGGACCTGCCACTCTGACTGTTGCTTTGCTGTGCTGGCCTGCTGCTACTACTTCTACCTTGGGAGTGAAAGGACTTGACTTTGCTTTCTACATCCTGCTTTCCAAGGTTCTCCAGGTGCTTGAACTGAGCTTGCCTCCTGTTGTGACGTCTCAGGGACATCCACGACTTCATATGCCATTGCTTGGGCTCTTCTGATGAGAGTCCTGACTTTCCAAGTGGTGCCAAATCCAGTCCCTGGGCCCTTGGAAGTGGAAGCTGGTGAGCTAAAGAAAAATCCACGCACTGTGGCCATTGCAGCAAAATAATCTGCGCAGCACCTGCACTGTGGCTAAAAAATCGTCCCAGGGCTGGCACAATCGATGCATCTTCTGTTTCAGCGTGGACCCTTGTTGCCATGCATCTGGATTTGCCATGCATCATCCACGGGCGTCAAATCATCAACATCAACGCAAGGAACCAAAGCTGCGTGACCAGAAATCGACGCATCGTTTTCATGGAGGTAAACAGTCGATGCTTCACCTACCTGGCATGGAAAGAATCGATGCAAGGCCTCACATGCGAGTAAGGAATTGGTGCATTGCTTGCTTTTCTAATGCTTCACTTCTCCTGTGGCGTTAGTTTTAACCATACCAGGTACTTTGTGCTAAAATAACACATCCATTGATTCCTATGGATTAGGTCTTTTATAACTGAAAAACATTGATATCTTTTCTTGTATATGTCGGATTTCTATAATTTTGGTCTTGGTTTAAATGCTGGCTAAACTGGCATTGAGCACTTTTGTGATGTTTTCACTGTGTTACTGTGTGTGTGTGTGTGTGTGTGTGTGTGTGCAAATACTTTACACATTGCCTCTGAGATAATCCTGACTATTCGTGCCAAGCTCCCAAAGGGGTGAGCCAGGATTATCTTAGGAGTGTGACTTCTTTACCCTGATTAGAGTGAGGGTCCCTACTTGGGCAGGGTGTAAATTGACTGCAAACTAGAGACCCCACTTCTAACCGCAAGCATGTTGGAGCTTGGCCGGAGGGATCACAGCATCAACGATGTGGGGCAAATACTAGGGATGCAAGAGAATTTGGGCATAGGTGAGGTCGGATGAAAGCAATTGGAGAGGAGGAAGGGGCCGACAGGAGCTTTTGGGCTAGAAGGAGCCTCTCTGTTGATTCCAAGAAACAGCAGCACATTAAGTGACAGCAACAAAATTCAATTTGCCTGAAGATAGTCCTTACAATCACTGCAAAATAAGCATACAGTGTGCAGCACAAGAGTTGGTCTGAGTGCGGGGCACCTTGCTAGCCCAATGACGACGCAAAGACGAACCCAAGAGCCAGCTTTGTTGGTAATCGAAATTCAAATGAAAATGGAGTGCGCAACGTATGCAAATGTGGCAGTTACCGTCTTGATATGGAAAACAAAAGAGAGGGGGTAGAATATAAACATCATAAAATGAAACCTGTGTTTTAAAATGAGACTTAGGTGCACATTTTTCAAATGTTTAATGAGTTGAATTAATAATATTGGATAATGTAGAGCATCTATTTTGCCATAGTGCTGCCCTACGCTAGCCTTAAAGTTCACGTTGCAGAGGCAGAGTTAAGAGACAGCATGAGGTGCGAGACAGCAGGGGTGGAGGTACAGCACTGGTTAAGTGCATGGGTGCCACTAGAAGCACATGCCCAGTAGAGAAGAAAGCACACTCACCAGTTAGTCCCGCTCTTATCATTCAATACATCACCTTGAGCAGCCTGCAAGGCCAAACCATTCTTGCTGACTTTACAGCCATGTCTATGTGGGTGCATCAGTAGTCCCTACCAGATGTATCTCACGGCCTCTCTCTTGGTGTGCCGCCTTCCCCTTCCTTACAGATTCACTCACAGTCATAGCTCAGAGCACTGCCCTCTGCTGACCGGGGGCTGAACTGTACTTGCATAGCTGTACTACCTGCTGCAACTAACTAACAATGGGATTAATTCAGGCACAAAAGTTGACGCAACTTGGTTTACAGAATGCAATAGAAGTCCCACTATGGTTGAGGCCACAGGGCACTTCCCAGTTTACCCTCACATGCACCAAATTAAGTTTTCTGCACAGAGCTCAAACCCAGCCAGGCTGGGAAATGTAGTTTTTTTCAGAGCAAGCCGGTAGACTCCGCTACATGGGTGCATGCTGGTACCCTCCGCAACATGGGTGGCAAAGTAGTTTTTGCCGAACTCCACGCTCTGAGCGCAGAGCTGACCCCTGGTGGCGTGGTGCTTACCGCACACCTTTACTCTTATAACGGAATATAACTTTCTTAATAAAACAAGGCACTTAGCCAGAATGTGAATGGCTTAAACAATGACCCAAACCTAATCTGAAATAGCAAAATACACATCAGGCTTGGCTAAAAAATAAATTTAAAGAATACACAAGTAAGTTAACTGAAAAGGGGATCGTGTTCTGTTGTTTGTAGGTACAGGTACCACCAAGATATTCATAGTCATACTTTCCAAAGATATGAAGTCAACTGTTCAATTATGGTGAAAAGAATTAGGAGATCTTTGGATTTGGCAGTAGTTTGTCAGTTCTTATAACTCAGGTTTGAAAAATGTATTTGATTGAACAGATTGTTTGTTCACAAATGAATATTTCATTTGACATTAGAAGGAAACATAAGTTGGCTAGGAGACAAAATAGAAACATTCAGATATATCTAACTCAATCCAGAGCTTTTTGATTAGAGAACCATAAAACCTGTCTTCTGAAGCACCTCTTGGAAATGTCTGTTCACAGTAAAATTCAATACTCATGTTCTTAGCATTGAAAAAAACACTTCATTTCGAAGTATGATGCGTTTGTGACAGGTTAAATAATTGATGATTAACCTTTCAGATGAGACAACTAGATACAGATGGGTGAAAAAGCAGAGAGACACTTGCACAGTCCTACTCGTGTGAAATTTAATGTATTTAATGTCGTAAGTAATATTTAAAGATCTTTAACGTCAGTAATGGCAGCACTCGAGATTTAAAACTCCATTAGGAAGCTTGAGAGGCTACTACCTAGTTTCAATTTCATGTTTCAAAGCAAAATTAAAATACAAGACTAATTTTCATTTAGAATGAAAAAGAAAATATTAATTGTTGATAAACACACGTATTCCATAATTATTGCAGATGTGGTACACATTTCTGAGTCTCAGCCTTGACACTTTTTCCAATCAAGATATATATTTCTGCCTTATGTCACCTCAAGAAATGGGATGGGCTACACTGAGATGATTTGCAATATTCAAGAACAAAGCATAGCGAAGATGCACCTGGAAATGTAGAAGGCCTCAGAGGACCCCTAATCTATAAATTCTATAAATGTATAACGACCATTAATATACTCCATATCTGTCACCACAATTGAAACATGATTATTGGGTCAAAATAGTCCTAAAGTGTAACCAAAATGTATTATGATTGATTGCTGAGTAAGAAGTTTACACAGGGCCTGAAAAGTGGTGACATTTCCAATACAAATAGAATCCAAGTATAGTTCTCTAAGATTTGCTGGCTGACAACTGTGATGCTCTCTCAATAGTTAAAGTAATGTAAGTAAGTGAAATAAGACTTGCGCTATAAAGTATGAAGATATCAGCTACTGTAATCTTCGTAAAAAATGAAAAGTTCAAAAGGGATAGGGCTCAGACTGCCATTTAGCTTTACTAAACCTTGTTTATAGGATTGTCTCTAAAAGTGCTTGCTAATTGAATGGAAGAAAAATGATATCTCTTAAATAAGACTGATGTACAATAGATAGAGATATATTCCGTCAATCTCATATAATTGCAGTTTTGCTCAACAATGCTACCTAGGAAGGAGGACTTATCACCATGGTCAGTACAGATGCAGAGGCACTGTTTAGAGAATGAAGTAGGGATTGTTTTGATGGTGTTGAAGAGGCAGCTTAAGTTGGGGAAAACAGTTATGTAGACATTATGGGAAAGCACGAGACAAGATAATAGTAAACTATATGTTAGATCTCTTGGTTGGCATAGCATGGAACACTTGGCTGAAGAGTGCAGTCTCTTTTATTTGCTTAATTCTTGGCACTGCTATCCCAAAAGTTAAAAAAATATTTTAAATTAAAGCGAACAACATATCAGTTTAATTTGATAATCAATTTATACATAGAGCACACAATTCACTTTTTCAAGATCATAGATGGTGGTGACCTACAGACTCCAGTGTCATGGCCATTCCTGAATGGCAGATGACAAGCAAAGAGCTGGGCATGGAGTGAGAGAAGCAGTGCCAGATCACATTTCTTGCAGTGCAGAACGCTAGGCTCAGGTTGTAGTTGGAGGAAAAGAAGTACATTTGGGGGGAGAACATTATTAGGTCTACCCTAAGACAGCGTGCGTGCGCTGTCACTTGTAAGGGATATTGTATACAAGAAGGGGCTTGGAGCCGCCCCTTCCTTTCAATTTGTCGGCTTCATTCTCACTCTTCTTTGCTGCCTCATAATTGGCCACTGCCTGCCGGCTTTACTTTCTACTCTTTCGTATGGAGCATGGACAAAGCACTGATTGTTCATCTTGATTAGTGTCCTTCCACTGACTGCAGTGTGATTGAGGTACTATTTTTATTTTTTATTCTCAATGTCGGTATTGCTTCTCCCCCCTCAAACCCCTGTAGTCCATGCCGCTTCTATGCCACCCATACCCACTTGTTCTTGTTGCTTTTTCCCCTCACACCATCCCTTGTCCCTGTTGCTTCTTCCTCTCCCACCCTAACACTTGTCTGTGTTGCTTCTTCCCTCCCACCATCAAGGGGTCCAGGTTGCTTCTTCCCTCTTACCGCATCATCCCATTGTCTGTGTTGGACCCCCCCCAAAATAAGAAATATAAGTTGTATGACACAGCCAGCACTGGATGTGTCACATCGCTCTTTTTACCATCCTGTTGTCCGTTTCTTGCAACCCTCCCTTTGCCCCTGTTGTTCCCATCTATCTACCACAAGAAAAAAAAGCATGAAGATGCGTCGAGGGCTGGTCGCGTCATAGCCCTTTTATCTAACTTCTGTCCACACTACATAGCAGCTGCTCTGCTCTACAGAATGGCTAAAACAGTTTGGAAAAATCAATAGCTCTTGCACAGGCGAGACTATTGACTTTGCTTCTCCCCTTCAGGAAAAGTAACATGCTTAATTGAATTGGATACAATGCATCAACGCAGTACCTGTGGAACAGGATCATGCACTGGTCCAAATAAAGAAAACAAGAAAAAGCATAAGTATTTAACTCACAAGAAAAGTACACCAACACAAGCAAAACAAACGCTTGTAAGTATAAGAACAAATGGTGCGAACCAAATGGAAAAAATAAATGCAATCCCCCCTTAAGAATATATGCGGACAGCTACTTTTGCCAGTACCTTAAAACCAGAGGTAGAGTATCTTTTTTTCGTGGTCACAGCTGAAAAATGTTGATAGGAGCGTCTTACGCCCATCTATCAACAATAACAATGTCTTATTTTTCAGTTCTCTTCTTTGCTATTTACAGTACACAGGTCGTCGAGTTCTTTGGAAGGGAGAGAACAAAACAAAAATACCAGGTATGTGCCACGGTTCACATTTGACTCATTTTAAGAAGTCTGATGAATATTAAAGCTTCAAAAGCGAGTACAAAAATTACAGGACGGAGACTGTCAAATGTTTAGAACATTTTGTTTCAGCTTTGAGCATTAAGCACCTGATCCTGTCCAGAGACGAGCAACGACTTCTAATTGCAGTGTTTAGCAGCGGTAACTTTACTCATCCTGTCAAACGGGTAAAGTGACATGGTTCTCAGAGCTCTGTTAAATGTCCAGAAAAACCTTCATGACGGCTTTTCCTCCAAGGCCCTCATTATGTGTGGCTCGGATTTAGGGGTCGATGATGGCGCACCTGTTGGTACTGGTAGGGGCTCATAGGTAATCCTGAATAGTGGTATTACCAGGGGGATCACAAGTTGATCTTCTGTATCTCAGTATGGAATGGGGAATATCTTTGGGAATCGGTATTTTAGCACCAACAGGTAAATCAGTAACTCACTGCATTTTACCCCCCGTTTTCCAGGTGTGACCTGTAGGATTTGTTTGCTATAAAAACGTGGTGTCACTACACCCGGTAGTATCAGATGTGGTAATGTCGCACCTCTTGTGGTTGCAGATGGGGCTGGGTGGCTCACCAATTGCTGCAGTGCCCCATCAGAGCCTTCATTTGCGAACAATGGCTATCTCCACCCAGCTCTTCATTGGAAATGGTAGATTGGAGAGGGGCAGACTGTTTTCAATTTGAGTGGAGAAGATTAGAGTGGGCAGACTGGAGTGGAGTTGATTGTTTTGGACTGGAGTGGGGCAGATCGTTTTGGACCAGAGTATGGCAGTTTGGAGTGGGGATGATTAAAGTGGGGCAGATTGCTTTGGATTGGAGTGGGGCAGATTGTAGTGGGACAGATTGTTTTGGATTGCAGTGGGACAGATTGTTTTGGGCTGGAGTGGGGCAAATTGGAATGGGGCATATTGTTTTGGATTGGAGCGGGCAGCTTGCTTGGATTGGAATGGAGCACATTGCTTTGGAATTGAGTGGGGCAGATTGTTTTAGATTGGAGTGGGGCAGATTGTTGTGGATTGGAGTGGGGCAAATTGTTTTGAATTGTAGTGGAGCAGATTGGAGTGGATCAGATTGTTTTGGATTGGAATGGGGCAGATTGTTTTAGATTGGAGAGGTGCAGATTGTTTTGGAGTGGGTCAGATTGTTTTGGATTACAGTGGGGCCAAGTTGTTTTGGATTGGAGTGGGGCAGATTGGAGTGGGGGTAAACTGGAGTGGGGTTGATTGTTTCGGACTGGAGTGAGGTAGATTGTTTTGAATTGGATGGGGGCAGATTGTTTTGGATTGGAGCGGGCAAACTGTTTTGGATTGGAGTGGAGCAGATTGGAGTGGGGCAGATTGTTTTGTTTTAGGGTGGCTCTGCGTGGCCTTGTAGATATGGCCCTACGGTGTGCGCTGCCAGATGGTTACTAAAATTGACGTTCAGGCAGCACAGAGGGTCTTATAAATAAGCTCCTTGGTTTTGAAGGGCACCCTGACATTATTCCTGTACACTCGGTCATGTTCACCATAGCAACCATAGTGCCAAAAGGCAACCCACAAGCAATGCAGTACTTTCAGCAAATCACACACATTATTCTTTGCCTCTTTTATACTGCCAAATAACATCACTATCTCACCCTACTGAAAGTCTGGAACATGTTTATTGACAAAAGCAAAGAAGTTAGTAATTGGGAAACAAACCCATATAGCTTTGCTCTCCCACAGTTATTGAGCAGCTAGAGCAAACATATCTTGAGACTGCATTACTTTTACACATTTCATTTTCTTCGTATAGCCATAGAAACAAGTCACATGCCAAAAAGTGAAATTTCAGATAATAGGGACTGGAACAGGTGCCTCACCTACTCATAGTAAAGCTGTCAAGAGACAGAGAGACATGGGAAAAGATTCTCTACTGAACTAAGAATCTAACTTTCTCAACTATGAGTGCCAAGGTGAAAACGAGGTTCAGGCGCTCCTAGGCAAGGGGGCCTGCACATCTTGGTACAACATAGGAGTATCTTCGAAATGTGGTTTTAAAATAAGATTTTTTTAGGGCTTCTACTAGTGGGACATTACAGGGTGCAGTGTTGGTTTACTGTCTTTCAACCATAAACCTGAGCTGCAGTGGGTCATTGTCCAACTATATTGTAAGCATGTTTAAAGCTGGGCATTTTTCTTCCCTTTTGAATAAAACTTGCAAACTTCACAATATGAGAACCTTGTAAAGTTAAAAAAAAAACACCAAGTGGAAAGAAAACATTATTTGGAACTTCATAACCCTCCTATTACACATTTACCACAGTGTCAATGGCCTCTCAAGTGGCAAGTACACATGTGCTGCCCACTTCCAGCCTTACCCTAGTAACATCAACATGGTTGAATTGCCACCAGTGCACAAAAGTGAGGCACTATGGCCCTCATTACAACCCTGGCGGTCAAAGACCGCCAGGGCTGTTTTGTCGATTGCACCGCCAACAGGCTGGCGGTGCAATCTTGGGAATTACGACCGCAGCGGAAGCACCGCGAACGCACCGCCGGGACCGGCGGTTTTCCGCCACGTCGGTCCTGGCGGATTTAATCCTCCAGGGCAGCGCTGCCGAGGGGATTACGAGTCCTCCTCCCGCCAGCCTTTTCATGGCGGTAGGAACCGCCATGAAAAGGCTGGCGGAAAGGGGTGCCTTAGGCATGGGCAGTGCAGGGGCCAAAAGCGCGATGGGTGCAACTGCACCCGTCGCACTGCCGCAACACCGCCTGCTCCATTTGGAGCCGGCTCCCATTCGCCCGCCGGCCCAGCGGGGATGTCAAAATGGCCACCGCGGGAGTGCGGCCGCGGTTACAACTAGGCGGGCGGCAAAGTTGTAATGAGGGCCAATGTCTTGTATGCTCAAACCTACACCAGGCTATTCTAAGTCTGTCTAGGCTTCCATTCACCCTCATATCAAGCAATAATGAAGACAGTATAAATCCTGCGTCTATGGTTATTGCAGAGGACCCAAAACAGTGTTTCTGAATGTCACACTAAAAGGACAGCAGCAAAACTGATCTCCTTCCATACAAGGAACTGTAAAAACACCACCTCATATCAGGCTTCTATTATCGATCCTGCAATTCAGAAAGGGACAGCTCTTCATCAGTCCAATGCAGAGCCCCCGCCTTGTTCCCGGGGCCACTATCTCTGCTGAATATCCTTCCTACCCTACTTCGTGTTTTCTCACCATCACTGATTTATCTCCTGTGCTATTTCCACATCCGTGTTGCACAGCACTGGTAGATTTATATTGTTGAACCACACAGACATACAGTGCCACAACAGTATCTTCAGTATTGCTTAAATGCTAAAGGGAGGACACGCCATTGGGAGATGTGGCCATTCAAATAATAGCAGTGGCAAAGCCAACAGGTTTGACACCTGCATTCGAACAATGACGAAAACAATCACAAATGCCTGCTGTAGTGCAATCCAGTAAATGATTGCTTAATGTGTACAATAAATGGATGAGATAAAGAATTGAATGTGCGATGAGTGTGCTTTTCAGATGGAAAACAGTCCTTCTTGCATTCCAGTTGAGGAGGAAGGATCCATCTAAATAGCTAATAGAGAATCTAAAATACTCCAGGAGGCGTATCCAAGATGTGATTGAAATTGCCCCAAGTCAGATGCTGAAGGTTTCTGAGCCATGTAACCTAAAAGCTGAAGATGGCTGAACCGGAGCCCCTTAGAGTATATGTGGACTAGGTTATGTTTGATTTGAATGGCTCAAATACCATGACACTTCAAATCTAAAATCAGGGGTGATGCCAGTATCAAAACTGCATTCATTTCCAAGATCCTCATAACACAGGAGATACCTGTGTGAAGAGTTTCCTTGTGTTACGACCTGGAGGAGATCTTTCATGGCTGTTTTGTCCGGACTATTCCTATTGAGGCAGATTATTTCTGATCTGTGTAAGGCTTTTCTCGGTCTGAAGTGACACAGTGGGCAAAAAAGTGGTGTACCAAAATTGCAGCTCGACTTATTACTAGTGGCTAAGATTAATACAAGCATTTCACCAATCACTTATTTCGTTTTCCTCTGTTAAGCTTATAGCACAAGAATAAATGGCTGCCTATTTTTATATTTCATTAAAAGAGATTCTCATCCTCTACTCACTAGGAAATCTGGATCTTTCTGCACTGAATCTTGCATGCCCATGCAGGTAAAATCAACATTGCTCAGTGCTCTGTCATGCCTCCATCCATTCGACGCAGGTCTGCCATCACATTGTAGGTCCACAGGCCAATGGAGTAGCTGTGTAGAATTCAGCATCTATGGGTGCATTATTTGGGCCTGTTGCTGCAACAAAGGACATTAAGGCGTGCTATTGTTTTCAGTTGCATCACCTAGCATGTTACACGCAAATCTATACTTAGGATACAGCACGTTCATATTTCAAGCATGCAAACTGTGCTGCAGGGACAGTGTCTCAGTCTTGCATGATGGTTTGTCAGCCTCGGACAGGTGCCTCCTCCACTGTCATTTTGCCAGTCTTCAGGAGCATGTCATCACCTTCCTCAGCAGTGTCTGTAGCCACACAGCATCTGCACCTTCTTTAGCACCATGGTAACCTCATTGGTATCTAAGGTGCTTGACAAGTACTCCAATGTCACGTTCGAGGACTGCTTATAACAATCCAGTTGTAAAAGAGACAGATTTTGAACCTTGCCATAATTGGTACCATGTTGCCTTCAAGTGACACTGCTCGAATATCAAATTATAAGGATTGCAAATATTTGCAACCAGACATTTCAGACATGAAGGGACTGCCACCTATGACTTCCCAACAATAGCAAAAGTGTGATGTTGTGGTTGTATATACTGGCAGCACACATTGACGTGTTACTGAAAAACGCCTTTCTATTTTGGTGCACCCAAAAGCCATTACCATTATGGGTCTGATAACCCTTTGGCCAGCATTTCTCACATCAATAGTGTGAGAGATGATGAATAAATATCTGTTTAGTTTCATAAATGTTTTACATTAAAATGATTTGACAGTATGCTACGGAACTATTCTTTCCTGGGTTCGGCCAAAATAAGCCCAAACTAGGCCTAATTTCCCTATGGATCTCGACCAGACCATGTTTTCATTTCCCCTCTCTTAGCAAGTAGCTAATGAAATGCTTTGTGTTGACATACTGATCTCAATGAACTCCAGAGGAAGATTCCCTTCCAAATGTAACTGTTTAAAGTCACTCTGTGTATTTCAGTAGCTTTATTCAGCTTAAGAGCTTGCCACTGTCTTGTGTGTAACCAGATTCGTACTGTACCTGTCAATGCCATTAGCCAAGAGGAGGCTAGTTATTATTCATTTAGAATGCTGTGTGGTGTTGATGCAGTTAATTCTGTATTGCGACTGGGCTAAGCCTTGCAACATTTATTCACCTAATGCTGTGTTGTTTTTCGTTCTATATTTTCTATAAAAAATGACTCATTTTGGAGGTTAGCCATGAATCATCCCTTGATTTGTAGTGAGCAAACCATTGTCACTCTGTCTCATGCTTAAGGGTAGAATAATTTTGATATTCCTTCTGGACGTTGACTTTATGCCAGATTTCCTGTGGCATTTGACGGAGGCTTATGCTAATTCCTGTTGCATTTCTGGCTGATTTTGAGACTAACCACATTTTGCCTTTTGTAATGCGCTTTATTTTGCTAATAAACCATCATTGTTTCTAACTTATACCTTGTCTCAAGAAGGCTTATTCAGTTGAGTATACTATTTGTTTTACTGACAATTTTGACTACGTTAGGGCCACAGTACCTCATACATTATTGAGGCTAACACCACCCCTGCAAAGGTGCTTAACCTGGTATCTTATCAGATAATCAAATATAGCATCAACAGAAGTCAACACAAACTTCACCATTAGACCTCTTAGTTTATCATATATGTATTCCAGTCTAACTACTTTACAGGCCCTTTTGGCAGGTTAAATGTTCCAACTTCAGTGTCACTAGTCGGACCGTCAGATGGATTGCAGGTAATACCAGGTCCCTGGACTCCTGTTTTTTTCTTATCTCTGATTTTAGGAGGTTGCAACATTTACAATCCTAAGGCATTAAGGGAAAGCAGGCTGGATGAAGTTGCAGGACCACCCTCTATTTGGTGCTATTCAGGTGTGTAGCTACTATTGGTACATCAGGTGGAGTGACACCAGGGCCCAGAGCCCAGAGCCTTCAGAGTCCCATTGATCCCTCATAACTGCTGTATTTTACTATCCCAACAGCAGTCATAAGAGCCATTTCCTTGCTTGCACTAATACCCATGGCATCCTGATACACTACTGCCCCTTCTGGAAAACTTTAACATCGTAAATGTAGGAAATAATAGCGAGGTGTGTAGTGGCGTTTATAACGCTTATGAAAATGTACAAGTGTTAAACACAACATTTAAAAAACATGTAATTGAATATGCAATCTAGCCATCTGACTCCGTGATGGTAATTACAGTGTGCTGTACATGTGAGCTGGGACATATGCCAGATTTCACTTCCACCCACAGTGACATAATTGTAGTGTGTGGTTTCAAACTGTGGTATGGCGATTACATGCAACTGATGCCCTGATTACAGCATCTCCACAAGCTACATCTGCTGCAGAATAGTGAAAGGAGGACTGTTACAAAAACATCCTTGCTTGTCCATGTGCATGTGGCTCTTAGAAAGGTACAGTGGCTTCCTAGAAAAAACATTTAGATTGAAGCTACTCACTCTTACTCTACATATCAGAATTTATGGGTTTTGTGGCTAACACCACATTTCTGCAGTTTTTCTTGGATAAAGTTTGGCTGGTTAAACCTGTCGCAATGTACCCTGGGAAAAATGGCTGTTAATGACTGGGGCATGTGGAGTTTGGTGTGGTAAGTGGTAATCAGCATATTATTCCCAATTATCGGAGACAAACTCTTCATTGAGTGTTATTTATTGCACTCTGAACATTTCGACCCAGTGGAGTGGAATTTTATTGGGTCTGATAAATATCAGCCCACAAACCTGGCCACTCATGATGACAGCCTAAAGGTGTTCTCTAGAAAGTGGCAGTAAAGTGGGATCCATATAAAACTGGTGGATGCCCTGCTCTTCGCACTCACAGTTCCCTGCTTTAATTAGAGATGAGCTTCCAGCTTCCTTTTGATGGTGTAGCCTCAACCAGGTGTTCTATTGGAAAAGCTGGTGGAATATCTTCCAGAGTGCCACTGGTTGTGCAGCATCAGAAAGCCTGGCTCATTTGGGGCAGGAGCACCAACTGTTTTCTCCTTAAAAGGACAGGAATGCAAAGAATGATGATCCGCGGCCAAGAAAAATGAAAAAATGTCCGTATGTCCAGGTGAAACGCTGCTTTTTGTTTGTTTCTTTCCTGAAAAAAGTCCACTTTGGGGTTTTGTTTCAAGAAAAACATTTATGGATTATATTGCAGCATTACCAAGAGGACTTGCAATGTAAATTTCCTGTTACAGTGGGGTGACCTATAGATGTAAGGAACCGGCCACCCAAATGATAGGATGATTGGTTTGCTATGGTTGACATGCATCCTTATATCACCCTAAGCACCAGTCCTTTGAGGGTCATTTAGACACCAGCAAACCAGCTGCCAAGTTGCTGAGGTAGTAGGGGCCACATCTCTGGCAGCCCTATGGGATCCGTCAGAGTCTATTTAACCCCCATTTTGAACCATATTGCCAGAGTCTAGATGTGCACTAAAGGTGGTCACCTAGACCCCAACGAGCCAGATACTAAGAGTTTGGGAACCCCACGCTCCAATCTCCTCTAGTCCTGTGTGGAGACCCCGCATAACTAGATGATGCTCTGGGACAATCTTGCCAAAAGTGAGAACTTTTAGCAACCTATGAGTGCCAACCACACAGTGCCAATCTGGCATTACAGACCCGTTGGCATATTTTTTCAAAACTCCCACTCCCAAATCAGACTTTGCTTTAGAAAAACAAAAGACATTGTGCCTTGTATGCATGCAGCATTGTTTCCCTGTGCTTCCAGGACGTTTTGTCCGTTTAACTTTTTGGGACACTTTTGCCAGTTTTGAATAAGACAAAAAAGCTTCAGAAGGCCTATATTAAGAAGCATAGGGTTTTTGATGCTTTCAAGGCAGCAGCTTGTGGCAAATCACCACTAGTTATGGGGTTGCAATAGCGGGTCCAGTGGAGGATCTACCATCAGAAACCAAGGGGTTCTATCACCTCCAATTAGGGTGGAGGAAAAAGGAAATGAGAAATTGGGATCTGCTGTCTTCTGGCAGATGCCCTATTACTGCAACTCTCTTAATTACCCGCTCACCCAAAACAATATTTGTCATCTATAACACATCTACCTAAAGGCATTTTTTTTTTCTTCTAATTGACTGGTTCAAAGCGGCTAGAATACAAAGCAGATTATTTGAAACTATTTTAATTTTGACAGTAAAGGCAATTTATACATGTTCACTCACATTAAATTTATTCAGATTTGAATATTTGTTTGTTGTATAATATCACAAAAACTTTAGGTGGAGTATTATAAACAGAATGAACATCAGTTAATACTTGATACTGGGGTAGAAAGTCCTAAATGCTTGAGAGATGACATACAGGGGGCCACCAGTGATGTCTGTGTTATGCATTATAAAATAAAGCCATTCATTTTTAAGTGTTGTCAAAACAACATGGATGTTTATTTGGTTTGCTAAAGATCATGCGGACATTGTTTCATGGGTCTCTTTCTCTGTACTGGCAAGTGTAAACTATGTTGACAAGTTAGGGTCACTGTTATAAAATCCATATGAGAATCATACATGGTTCTCATACGAAATCTCTAAGGAGGTACATTTAGAGTTTGGTGAATGGGAAGCATTTCTGTTCTTCTGCATCTCTCCCTTCCTGCCAAAGCTACAGTTCTCTCCACCTCAGTAACGGACAGATTTATAAAGCTATTCTGAGGTTGCAATGGTCCATTATGACTGCAATTAAGCTTTTTGGTATGTGCAAACATCAAACTGCAATTCGGTAACACGTTACTGAATAAAAATTTGTGTTTCCTACAAAATACTGATTTGTATTTGGAAGGGGCTCATCCAAATACCAAATCAGAACTGTATATATTAATGTTATGCAACTGAAATCCAGGCACAAGACAATAATACTTTAACACCAGTTCAAAATTGATGGCAACCCATTTGCACATGGGAAGGGGTCCCATATGTTGGTAACATGTGTTTTAAGGGCAGGTAGTTATCCCACAGACCTCTGCCTGCTCTGAAAAATTGTTACTTAAGCATTTCATTTTCTTTTTTGAAGCACATCGTGTTTTGCTTTGAGGAAAATGTCCTTCCATTAAAAAAAGAAAGCATTATTACAAAGCAGTCAGAGACATGGTGGTCTGCTGAGCCCTGCAGGCCACCATCCTGGTGATGGCTGCGATTCCTAGTGGGTTGCAAATTGCAATCTACCTCATTAATATTTAAGAGGTAGGTTGATTTGCAACCCACTAGAAACTGCTATTTTAAATCGAAAACTGTCATAATTGGTTCCTGCAATTTCCAAATTGTGCTTCAGTGCACATCTTAATTTGGAAATCGCACTGCCTTATGTTGATACGTCTGGCATTCAGAGTCGGCGGAAATGCTGCATTTCCACTGTTGGAGGCTCAGAAGGCATTGCTAGAGGAAATCCATGAACCTGAAACTGGTCTTGCAATGGACCACCAGATCAGACACTGCTCTAGTTGAAGTGGGATGACCTCTAATTTTAAATCCCTGGATCTGACATGCTAAGCATGGTGGCTCCAGTCACGGAAAAAGAAAGTGGTCCTGATTATAGGGAGAAAACTCAATTTGCATCAGGACTATTCACTTTCTGTTTCCAGAAACAAACTAGTGCTTTGGAATTTATTTTTCAATATCAAAAAAGAATACCAAGCAGGGCCAAGTAAATATGACAGCTTCTAGGCATTCTCCTCTTCCTTCACTTCGTCTACCACACTAGTGGATTCACTATAGAACCCTTTTAGACAGGTGAGAATCTCTAACTATGCTGGGTGTTCCTCCGTAATGAGAGCAAGGGCATATACTCATATTGTAGGCTTGTGGGCTGCATGCCAAAAGATAAAGGAGGCTGTAATGGTAGATGGTGGATGCAAGCAATCTTTTAAAACAGGACAGATATCTTGCCCCCAAAATTGTGGTTCCCTTATCCAATTTAGAAATGGGAGGATAGAAGGTTTTACACCCACAGAGCATGAGGAGGCTCTCCGTGTAGAATTCCTTGACCTGGAAGAGCCATCACCACTGGGCCTACAGATGACATTGAGATTAGCCCGGCCCTATTTAGGATAGAACAGGATGGTCCGGGGCAGTGAAAACAATCAATTAACCCGATGCGCAGGGAGAAAACTCCCTGCAGGTCTGGCTTTTTGATTTTTATATTTTACTGAAACATACTCCCACTTTGAAAGTGTGTTTCAATAAAACAAAGCAGTCCACCTTAGGGAGGAACAGCTGTGTCGGGAAAGCAGAGGGCGGCGCCTCTACTGACCTGGTGGGCAGAAGCGCCTCCTGCTAAAGGTTACATTAGCCGCTAAATCTACTGTGCTGTTAGCCTTACTGAGCCTACTCTTGGAGTCCATGACTCTTTGAGATAGCAAGTTCCACTCCGGGCAGTGAACTCTAGCACCACTGCCAGAGGAATACAATGAAAGAAGCTAGCCTTTCCTCTTGTAATAAGATTAACTTTCCAAGTGTATTTCTAATTCCTAGTTGCAAGACATTTTCCTTGTTTCGAAAACCTTTGTAGAATGTTGTTTGGCAATGGATTCGGGAGATACCTAGTTAGTCAGAAGAGCAAGCGCTGTTTATCACACCTGGTAAATTCGACACCATAGGGTTCGGAATTTAGCAGTTGTGATATATAGCATGATTTCAACATTTTTGAAGGATAGTATGCAGATTTTGGTACGTACCTCACCGAAGTTCACGTAATAGTAAAAACCATACTGTTTTCCCCTGTTAAATCCCGGCACCTTAGACATGCTAAAACTTAATGAAGCCTTCAATGCGTTTGGTATTACCTGGTGCAGTAAATATCATGCAACTCACAATTCCAATCCTTGCACTAACAGAAGTTTGCACAATGACAGAAAACACGGAGTAACTCGGATTCAGGGTTTCAGACGGAATAAAATATGAATAGGAAAATTAGCACAAACAAAAAATAATTTAAAAAAAACCCATAGACAATGTTTAGTAATGTTAATTCATGTACGTACTTGCAGAAAAAAACTTTCCAAGTCTGATTATATTTATGATGACATCCAAATCTTTTACAAAGAGATTTATACAGATCCCAATAAACTCGTGGCGTCTTGATTAGAATAATGTTTCGATTCCCATAATAAGCCACTACATATTTTTGAAACAAGCAAAATATCATAGGAGACATCAGCTGATTGCTGGTTAAGAAGTGACTACTGCTGCAAATGTCCAAGTGAAACATGACTAACAAAACCTTTAACTAAAACACCTACAATTAAGTAAACCGCTCAGAAATATTATTTCAAAATTGTTCAACAACATGCTCACATACCCAAAATGCCTTATCTTTGTGAAGACCATAAGAAAATATCTTTGCAGAAGGTCAGCTCTTTCTAAAACCATCTTTTGCTATCAAACATTTCAGACGCTCGCTAGTGCTGAACTTAAATTTACAAGATAAAATCAGGGCCACCTCTTCTCTCTCACGTTAGTACTCAGTTTCCATAGACCCCCACCACATACCGATCTTCACACCCTTGTACAACCTACATGAGTTCTCATATATATTGGGCGCATGGCCATTGAGTTACAAAAATGTTAGGTGAACAAAAGGGTCTGAACTGCACTTTTTATTTGCCACGGGTATTTTTATGTCACTTTTAGGGGCGAGCGTAAAGCACTCCGTCCCATGCAGTAGTCTCTCTTCTTCCACGTCCATGTCACGTCAGTCACGTCAGTCACTTTCATTGGTTCGTGGGCTTGCCTTTTAAAATCCGCTTGCTTTTATTCGTGAAAGGCATGCATAGGTCATGCCTTTTCCGGTGTTTAGCCCACTTACACAGCACTAGTAAACTACTGAAAACATATGAGGCGTGTTTTGGGATGGTTTCCGGACTACTTTATCCTTTTCCATGCAGCGCAATCGTGCTGCCGTTTACATACCGCAATTGCGCTCCATTTTTCCATTTCAGTGCGATCGTGCTGCATTTTAAATAGCCAGATCACGCTTCTTTTTTTTCTTTCAATTTGTGTGGCAAGAAACGTCCGGTTACGCGTTTACAACGCTAATAGCTCTAACTCAAGCAAATGCGAGACCCGTTGCATTGCAAAGGCTTGTTTAGCCTTGCATTTTGTGCAGCGCAACTCCTAACAGTGTTATCATTAAGACACGCATTCCAAAATTGCTGAATAATACTCGCACTTGAAACAGAGCTTTAATTGCACCCTTCTTATTGGACAAGAAAGGAAAAAAAGATGGTGAGGTCTGATCCAGAAAGGAGGTTGCATCCTAAAATCTCTGATGGGTTTGAAGTTGGTGGTTGGCCATCTGGTTTTTAATATCGCACATCCAAAATACTAATTCCCTCAGCGGATAAAAACTTGTCGAGTTACTTATTTCCTCTTTCAACTTCATTCACTTTATTGTTTACTGTTTATTGTTTGCTTGCAGTTTTTTGTAAAGAGAGAATGTGTTGTATCTGGCTATGTGTTCAGTCTGATGCCATTGTGTTCTAACGTGGAACGTACTTCAGGTAATATACCACACTGGCAGTTATTGCCTGGCCCAGTCTTTTCCAGAGGGGCTGTGCTGGGCATGTTAATCAAACCTTATCTTACCTCAAGTTTTGCTGCAACTATTCACAAAGCAAAGTGCACCAATATCATATTGGTAATTTCAGTAATAGCAGAAGCAGCAATGGAATGCTTTTAGTGTGTAATGTCTGTATCATAAAACATTTTGTTGCGATTCTAAGGAGTACATTAGTCTTTTTGATTGTGTTTCAGAGGAATTATATTGCCAGAGGTGTGTAGTTCACCAATCAAAAATCAATCTTATATCGCAAGCTGTGTATAAAACACAACTGTTCACTGGAATGTTGAGACCAGGACAAAAGATCTAGTCGAGCCACATGCAGACCAGAAATAGAAATATTGGCCCATGGCCGAAACTCTCTCATAGGAAACAATTAGCTGGGGGAAATCTGAGAGTGGGGTAGGGGAATTGATAATACTAGTACACCCCTGAGGTGAGCTAACTGCATTATTGGCAGTGACGCCAGTTAATAATTCTATTGTCCTTCACTTCCCAATATTGTCAGAGCCTGCATCTTGGCCCATAACTAGCCTTATTGGCCTCTTGTGCCATAACTAGCATTATTGACCTCTTTGGCCATAACCAGCATTATTGACCTCTTTGGCCATAACTAGCATTATTGACCTCTTTGGCCATAACTAGCATTATTGACCTCTTTGGCCATAACTAGCATTATTGGCCGGCTCTGCAGTCAATTATGCAACAATACAGTATGACAGAATTCCGCTGTCTATGAGTTATCACTGCTTCTTGACTCAGGTTTATCAACACATAGAAGAGCTCTGTGGAATCCCTTGCACTTGCTCTGTGTTCTCACCGGACTTTCTCATAGTTTTAACCCCTCAAAGCTGTGGCCAGTGGCTACTGCCTCTCTCCTCCTTGAGGGCATTCCCTATTTCTGGCATGTGGAAATGGATTGCTTCGTTCACTTATCTGACGTGAGGTACCCTTCCAGGTCTCATGCACATTCTTACTTTCCTTCACATATATGAGGAGGTTGAGTCATCTTGACTGAGGTCATGAGCCAAGGTATTTAACCAAACTCTCTACTATACCACACTCTGACATTCATCCTGGAGGGCATGCATCTTGGGGCTGTAAAATATTTCACATTAATGCCTGCTTCCATGACCTTCAACAAAATACTTTTTGCTGCACTCCCGAAGCCAGCTCATGTGCTTCTGTGCTTCTTAGACCAGTCAAGTGCCATTCTAACGTTAGAATTTGGAATTCAGACGGAGGTTGTCCGTGTGTATGTGAAAACTAGGAAGTTATCTAGGGCACCAAGTTACGTAGGCTGCCAGATTCAAATAAAATCAAATGGAAAAATGAAAAAATCTGTGGAGTGCGCACTGCTTGATTTGCCAAGGACACCAGCAGTTGATACCAACTTTAAGGCACCCCTATCAAATGAGAAATGACATGTTGGAATACCCACAATACCACACGATCTACATTTGAAAAGAGTACTCTTCCACATCTGACATTGTTCCCTGATAAGGAGCGATTTGGGCAATCGCAATGACCAAATTTAAAAGCTAGGCTCAGAGCTCAAGTTCACAGGTGTGGCAGATCACATGGCACAGGAAGAAAGCAAAAACACAATTAAAGAAAACAAGAATTTGAATAAATTGTGCACACAATGCAAAACTCAAATAAAATACAAAACGTTCCAAGATTAAGAAGCATGCATAGAAAAAGTTTGCATTAATTGAGATCCCCTAAAGCATGGGTACTCACAAACATTTTCCCAGGGACCACACTGTTTGGTCTGTGATGAGACCGAGGCCCGCATTGATGCCAGCAGGGCGGCGGTCGGAGGGCTGGGGGTGGGGAGGGGTAGTGGTAAAGTAGTTGTAGGGTAAGTGAAGCATATACATCTAGTGTCTGAATTGCGCAATGTGAAACCAAAAACATGGGTATAAATCCCGGCTTTTCCACTTATCCAAATTTTGTGATCCTAGGAAATGTTTTATTTCACTTTACCTCCTTCTTTCTTTTTTCTTCATCATAACAGTTAAGAACCTTGAAATACGTCTTCAGGATGTATGCTGCATAAAACCTTCTGTGTCTGATTTAATAAAATACAATGTTGTTCATGCATAATAGAAACTCTGCCCTCCCAAAGAGTTCACGTAACAACTGGCATGCCTCTTAGTTCACAGTTCACATTGTTGTCAGGGTGTGGGGGGGATAAAAATTTCTAAATTTATGTTTGAAAACTATCACTTTAAAAATACTTCTCAGTGATATAACTGTGTGTACTAAGGTGAAACGGCTCTGCAGGTTAATGAAATGCACTTTTTGAATTTCAAACAGATCATACTTTTATATTTTTGCTGCACAGTATCTTTAATAATAAAGGTGTTTCTAAAGTTGAGTTCCTGGACACCCTAGTTACTCCCTTTTCAATTAGCCTCCAATTAAATACTTGTCCGTTTATTTAACAATTTTTAGTGCTAGTGCCAAGTCGAATAAACAGCAGCACAGTGCTGCTGTTGACCTGGGGACCGCATATAAATGTCTGGAGGGCCACATGCGGCCCCAGGGCCGTACTTTGAGTATCACTGCCCTAAAGGGTCATGAGAGCGCTTACATCAACACATCAAGACAAAAAAGGTTTGGTGTTATAATATAATAGCTTTATTTATGTAGTGGTACCACCTGCAGGTATGAACTCCCTGTTAGTGTTTTCAGGTACTTGGTCTGTGGTCTAGGGGTGAAGGTAGGTCTTGCACTGGAGGTTTCGTGTTGTTTCTCAGAGGTGTAGTGTCTGATCCTCTGCTCACGGATATGGAGTGCGAGTGCCGTGCTATGATCCAAAGAAGGAGAACGATCACAAGGCCAGACCAGGTCCAGGCAGGCGGCTGGGGAGCTCCTTTGTGAAACAGTGAATTTAATAAACATATCATTAAAACTAAAATATTCAAAGACTGTTTTTGCTTGTTTAAGCTTCACAGGCGAAGGATGTTTGCTTACTGCACCTGCTGATACCTTTAGCTAAATGACTCATTAACATCCTGAAACCAATATTTTAATTCCTATCTCCATTATTTGAAAGTCTTTTCACGTGAATCATCAAACTAACACTAACATTTTGTTCTTAATGCTTCTCTTTTCTGCAAAACAGCCTTTAATATATATTTTCAGTGTCCAAAGTCTTTGCCACCCACACACATAGTTGTATCCATCCATCAGCCACCTCCACCCTGTTCACCAAAACAGCTATCCTTGTCCATCGTACCTTACTCCATCAACCATATACATCCCTGTCTCAACTGACTACCAACCAAACAGTCTACAGTCAAAGATACCTAATTTACTCACCCAACCAAAAGCGACCCACTCCAGGGCACCAGACCTTTCCACCACCTCATACTCATTTCCTCTGCCACCTCCACCTTGACTACACTTCAACCTCCCACTCCACCTTCTCATTTCCATTCCTCTCCCTAACTTTAGCTGTTGCCATTCTCTGCACCCACCCGTATGCTCATCATAAGTGATAATCACACTTCGCACTCGCTGCAGAAACTGTCTTTGAGTGATCAGGATTCACATTTTTATGTTTCGTTGGTTCAGCCTGCTGTTTCTGTCCTCCACTCTGTAATCCTGGGTCTAATAAATGAGGATTCAAGGTGAGTCGTGAAATAGGAACTAGAATGCAACACGCTCCTCTCAGAATAAAAACCTGAAAATTAGGGGGAAAAAATCTCTGGCAGGTGTCAAGAATTCTTAAGATCGATGCGAGCTAGCACAAAGCTGTATGTGGGGAATGAAGAAAACCAGAAAGGAACCAAAATGAGCAACAACTGACCAGACTTCAAGTGCCATCACATGCACTAAATGCCTTCGTTTGGCATCTTCTACAGTCCTAGATGTAACTGATCTGTAAGAAAAGATATCTTGACAACAGGAAGTTTAAAAGATCAAACATAGATGATCCACCAAAGTAAAAGGTGGAAATGGATTTAGAAGAAGTTCACGAAGTTACAGGCAGGAGCTCCTCCCTCGTTGCAAAATTGCAGAATACAACAGTTAGTGTCAGAATGTAGCATGAATAATGTAAGGTGAAAAGGCTTGCCTAAGTTTCTTGCAGGAGGTTACACTGCATGACTTTGTTCGAATCCAATAAGCTTGCATGCTTTCTGCCGGTTCTTAAATAGAGTTGGTGGTGGCAAGGGGGGGGGGGGGGGGGGGGGGGGGGGGCACCAGCACTTACTTTTAGGGACCAATAATTATTTTTCCTCTGCAGACTTATGATCCATAGCAACAAAAAAAACACAAAAGGAGGAATGGAAGGGGAAGATAAAAAATGGCAGAATTATTACAAATGAAGAAAGCAGGGATGAAAAATAAGCAGCAAGATTGAGATAAACCTGCAGGGAGTGTCTGGTGGTAGATGAAAGAGGCATGGGGTGGAATCAAGACTACACAGCCTTTGTATTCAGCACACCGGCATTCAGTAGCTCCAGCCGTGGGCCTTTGAGCAAAACATGACCCCCAGCACTTATTCTTTGATAAACTAAGCAGGGCCTTTTGCCACCACCTGAAGCAGCTGCACAAGTGTAGCATCCCCACTGCCACAGTCCATGAAATCCTGCCAAGTAAGACTGGGCTAGAAACACCACCTTCATGGAAGTCTACACAGCTGTTCAACCAGGCTTCCCGCATGCTGCCACCCAAGAAGGACTGTGTCAAGATATCAGAGAGACATGGCCAACTAAGGAGCAAGCAGTTCGTATAAAAAAAATAGGTGGCGCCAGTAGCGTAACGAAACTCGAGCCCCCCCCTCGCAAACTATGTAGAGGAGCCCCCCTCGAGACTCTGTCAGGAGCTATGAGGCCTAGAGTACCGTGCTGAAGGGGCCCAGTGGAGCTCGGACCCCCCCTCTCACCACTAGGGCTGCGGGGGCTTGTCTTATGCCACTTGGTGGCACCACCACTAACACAATAAATGGGGTGCTTCAGGGAAACAGAGGAACACCCAGGGCCACTAAGGAGTGAGCAGCACAGTCATGGAAATTCTGGCACTGTCAGAGGATTAGAGAATGGTGCAAATTCCATCTGACAGAAGCTCTCAGCATGCTAACTCAAATGCAAATTAGGATTCTCATGCCAACCATGATCAACCTTCGACATTGTCAGAGCCCATAAGGCTCCTTTTTCTTTGCCCATAACATGCACATCTAGTTCCTACACCCTTTTCAACCACTGCCTACATCCAATCAGCATTGCCTTCACCAAAACACCTTCATGTAGCTCCGATCCCTCCTTCGTGGCAGTCTGTTCCAAATCAAGCACACCCACCGAACCAACTGAAGCAAGAGTACTCCATGAAGGGAGAACAGGGCAGAACCATGACACCATGAGTCAAAATACCAGCAACCTCAGTGGCAAAGATTTTGTTCATTATACATTTCACCATTGTTGGACCTGGCATTTTGACAGGGACATCCCCAAACTTTTTGCCTCCTTCCTCCTATTTTTTCTGACCTGTTGTTGTTGGCTTTTGACCTCTGGGCACTTTACCACTGCTAACCAGTGCTAAAGTGCATATGCTCTCTGTGTAAATTGTACTACTGATTGGTTTATCCATGATTGACTATTTAATTTACTTGTAAGTCCCTGGTAGAGTGCACTACATGTGCCTAGGGCAGGTAGATTAAATGCTACTAGTGGGCCTGCAGCACTGGTGGTGCCACCCACCTCAGTAGCCCCTTAACCTTGTCTCAGGCCTGCCATTGCAAGGCCTGTGTGTGCAGTTTCACTGCCACTTCGACTTGGCATTTAAAGGTACTTGCCAAGCCTAGAACTCCCCTTTTTCTATACATAAGACACCCCTAATGTGTGCCCTAGGTAACCCCTAGAGCAGGGTGCTGTGTGGGTAAAAGGCAGGACATGTACTTGTGTGGTTATATGTCCTGGTAGTGTAAAGCTCCTAAATTCGTTTTTACATTACTGTGAGGCCTGCTCCCTTCATAGGCTAACATTGGGGCTGCTCTCATACATTGGTGAAGTGGCAGCTGCTGATCTGAAAGGAGCAGGAAGGTCATATTTAGTATGGCCAGAATGGTAATATAAAATCCTGCTGACTGGTGAAGTCGGATTTAATATTACTATTCTAGAAATGCCACTTTGAGAAAGTGAGCATTTCTTTGCACTAAAACCTTGTTGTGCCCTTCAATCCACGTCTGGCTAGGTTTAGTTGACAGCTCCTTGTGCATTCACTCAGACACACCCCAAACACAGGGTACTCAGCCTCACTTGCATACATCTGCATTTTGAATTGGTCTTCCTGGGCTGGGAGGTTGGAGGGCCTGCCCTCACACAAAGGACTGCCACACCCCCTACTGGGACTCTGGCAGACAGGATTGAACTGAAAGGGGGCTTGGTGCATTTCTTAGACACTCTTTGAAGTTACCCCACTTCAAAGGCACAAATTAGTATAAAACAGGGCCTCTGCCCTACCTCATCAGACACTTGCTGGAGAAACCTGAACCAGAAACTACATCCTGCCAAGAAGAACTGCCTGGCTGCTCAAAGGACTCACCTGTCTGCTTTTCTACAAAGGACTGCTGCCTTGCTGTTGGCCTGCTGCCTTGCTGAACTGCCTGGCTGCTCAAAGGACTCACCTGTCTGCTTTTCTACAAAGGACTGCTGCCTTGCTGTTGGCCTGCTGCCTTGCTGAACTCTTGTCTGGCTGTAAAAGTGCTCTCCAAGGGCTTGGATAGAGCTTGCCTCCTGTTCCCTGAAGTCTCAGGACCAAAAAGACTTCTCGCTTTCACTTGGACGCTCCGTGCGCCGAAATTTTCGACGCACAGCTTGCTCCGCAGCAAGAAAAACGCAGCACACCGACGCTGATCGACGTGACGCCTTCGGGGCGACCAAAACTTTGACGCACGGCCTCGCAAGGACCACGCCGCCCGGCTTCTAAGAAGAAATCGACGCAACGCCTACCGTGAGTTCGAAACTTTGACGCACCGCCTCGCAAGGACAACGCCGCACGACTTCCAAGGAGAAATCGACGCGACGCCTGCCGTGAGACCAAAACTTCGACGCACGGCCTCGCAAGGACAACGCCGCCCGACTTCCAAGGAGAAATCGGCGTGACGCCTGCCGTGAGATCGAAACTTCGACGCGCAGCCCCGCAGAACGACGCGCAGCTGGAAAACTAGCAGGAAAATCCACACACAGACCCGAGCCATCTGGTAATCCCCGCGATCCACAGAAAGAGACTGTCCGCGTGCCGGAAAACGACGCACGACTTCCCCGGGTGGAAAATAACGACGCAAGTCTGTGTGTGCTGGGGAGAAATCGACGCACACACCATTTTTCCACGTATCTCTTCTCCTGTGGCCCTCTGAGGAGATTTCCCACCAGAAACCAGGTACTTTGTGCTTGAAAGACACTTTATTTGCTTTTTAAAGACTTAAGACACTTTATATCACTTTTCAGTGATATCCTTACAAATTCATATTGCAACTTTGATCGTTTTGACCTGCAAATACCCAGATAAATATTATATATTTTTCTAAACACTGTGTGGTGTATTTTTGTGGTGTTATATTATGGTATTGTATGATTTATTGTACAAATGCTTTACACATTGCCTTCTAAGTTAAGCCTGACTGCTCGTGCCAAGGTATCGGAGGATGAGCACAGGCTGATTTTGGATTGTGTGTGACTTACCCTGACTAGAGTGAGGGTTCTTGCTTGGACAGAGGGCAACCTGACTGCCAATCAAAAACCCCATTTCTAACATTGGTGATCAGCGGTGAGGATAGGACTTGTGTTTGTGCAGTGACATACAGTAGCTAAGTATTTCACTACCTACCCACAGTTGAGGGTCAACTTGATTTTTCATCTTTTTTGGCTTTTGATTCTCTGATGTCCTCCTGGATATACTATTGATATTTTGGACTTTGGATTTTGGTTTTTGCTGGTAACATCTTATCAGAATGGGATTGCTTACCTACTCATTCTTTGTTCGTACTGACCACCTCACTAAGGCTGACCTAAGGAAGCTTTGCAGAAAATGGGGCCTTCCTGTAGCAAGGAGATCTACTAAGGCGGAGATGCTACATAACTACATAGTCTGGGGGGAGGAAAGATGGGCAGAGAGAGAGGCAGCAAGAAACCAAATGACTAAGTACCCCTCAGATGAGGAGGAGGACTACGCACATGAGGATGAAGACTGCTCACATGAGGAGGAAGACTACTCAGATGAGGAAAGAGACCCAGAGATAGATGAATGGCTCCGAGGTCAAAGGCGACAGGAGTAACAATTAGAGGAGTATCTTACAAGGGTTGAGGCAAAAAAACTCTTAGCCCTGGAAGAAGAAAAGATTGCAGCTCAAGAGCTGAGCTGTAAAGAGCTGAAACTGGAGGCCGGAAGGGCTGAGTCCAGTTCAGATGGTGGCAGCAAAAATCTTGCATCCGGTACTGCTGAAGAAGGGCACAAGCCCAGAGATGTGGTTCCCAACTTGAAGAAGGGAGTTGACACACCCCAGGTGGTTCAAGAGTATGAGGTAGTTCCCGTTATGCACAGGGTCCCTGAGAAGGATTGGGGAACTGGCACAGGGAGTCATATTCCTACTGGGGGGAGGGACACTTTACTGACTCTAGCAGAGAGTGACAGAGAAAAGGGTTCCCCCCTGGTGGACGTCCTGGATATAGAGTATAGAGACATCCCAGAAGAGTATGGGTTGAGTGTCAGAGACAGGCAGATACTGTCTCACCAGTCTCAGGAGGGTGATGTAGAGTGCTTTTCCAAGGCTGAGTTACTGGGTGGTTGGGTGAAGGGTACTGTGGTTAACACATGTGAAGGGCAGAATGATGTAATTGCTGGAGAGCATATGTCTGGTCCTTATTTTCCAGAGCTACGCCAGCACCAGGTGGAGTGTGAGTTCTCTGACCCCAGGGAACTTACAATGGAGGCAGACTTCTGGGTGAGTACCAGAGAGTCTGAAGAGGCATTTGGGGGTGCTCCTGAAGGGAGTGGTTCAGGTGGTTCCCAACCGAGTGAGGTGGGAAAGGATTGTAGTGTCCCAGGTAGGTCCCAGGTCCTAGAGGGTTCCATGAGGGAACACCAGGAGGGAAGCCTAGCCTGTACCGTAGGGCCACCTTTTGAGGGAAGCTCCGCAGTGTCAGAAGAACTTGGGGGGTTGACTGTAGCCAGCATCCCAACAGTTCTGGTGTCTGCCAGTACCCCTCCTAGTGAGGGGGTGCAGAAGTCCAGACATAGGGTTCAGAGGGGGTTGCAGACCCCAGTGGAGGGCCTTGAGAGTCAGGGGACAGCTCTGAGAGCAGAGCCCCCCAGGAATGACCCAGGTGAAACCGTTTCTGGTTTGGGGGAAACCCAGACTCTGCCGGATGGGCAGAGGTCGGGAGACCTGCGCCAACCAGACTCTTGTGTGGCCCTTGGGGACGGTGTGTCCATTGTGGGGGGTGAGAGTGCCCCCCAGGAAGTCCTGGCATGCCAGGCAAAGATTCAACCTCAGGGTGGTGACTTTGGGTTGGATACCCCGGTTCAGAGGTTAAACTCTGACCTGGTGGGAGGTAGGTGTGCCTCCCAAGAAGTCCTGCTGTGCCAGGCAATTGTCCAACCTCAGGGTGTTGACTCTGGGTTGGATGACCAGGTTCAGAGGTTAAACTCTGACCTGGTGGGGGGTAGGTGTGCCCCCCAGAAAGTCCTGGCGTGCCAGGCAATTGCCCAACCTCAGGGTGGTGACCCTGGGTTGGGGAACCAGGCTCAGAGGTTAAACTCTGACCTGGTGGGAGGTAGGTGTGCCTCCCTGGAAGTCCTGGCCTGCCAGGCAATGGTTCAACCTCAGGGTGGTAACTCTGGGTTGGATACCCAGGTTCAGAGGTTAACCTCTGACCTGGTGGGAGGTAGGTGTGCCTCCCAGGAAGTCCTGCTATGCCAGGCAGTTGTCCAACCTCAGGGTGTTGACTCTGGGTTGGATAACCGGGTTCAGAGGTTAAACTCTGACCTGGTGGGGGGTACTAGTGCCCCCCAGAAAGTCCTGGTGTACCAGGCAGTTGTCCAACTTCAGGGTGCTGACTCTGGGTTGGATAACCGGGTTCAGAGGTTAAACTCTGACCTGGTGGGGGGTAGGTGTGCCCCCCAGAAAGTCCTGGCGTGCCAGGCAATTGTTCAACCTCATGGTGGTGACCCTGGGTTGGAGAACCAGGTTCAGAGGTTAACCTCTGACCTGGTGGGAGGTAGGTGTGCCTCCCAGAAAGTCCTGGTGTGCCAGGCAGTTTCCCAACCTCAGGTTGGTGACCCTAGGTTGGAGAACCAGGTTCAGAGGTTAAACTCTGACCTGGTGGAGGGTCAGTGCACCCTCCAGGAAGTCCTGGCGTGCCAGGCAATTGTTCAACTTCAGGGTGGTGACTCTGAGTTGGATGGCCAAGTTCAGAGGTTAAACTCTTACCTGGTGGAGGGTCAGTGTGCCCTCCAGGAAGTCCTGGCGTGCCAGGCAATTGTTCAACTTCAGGGTGGTGACTCTGAGTTGAATGGTCAGGTGCAGAGGTTAAACTCTGACCTGGTGGGGGGTAGGTGTGCCTCCCAGAAAGTCCTGGTTTGCCAGGCAGTGATCCAGTCTGAGGGTACAGACCCTGGGCTGGAAGACCAGGTTCAGGGTGTCCCCCTGGACCTGGAGGGAGGGGCTACTGATAACAGTGCCCCTACCATGTTGTCTTCTGAGGAGGCCACTCCTAGTTGGAGGGTGCTGGACCCCAGAAGGGAGGGCAGGGGGAGGGAAGCCTCACCCCGGGCCCTAGTCCAACCTGAAGGTACAGACCCCAGGTTGGAGGGCCAGTTGCAGGTTAACAGCCCTGCACTGGTGGAGGAATGGTACAGGGCGACTTCTGTAAGCACCCTGACCATGTTGGACTCTGGGGGTACCGCTCCAGGAGGGAGGGTACAGAGCCCCAGAGGGGAGGACCAGGTTCAGGCTGTCATCCCTGACCTGGTGGAAGGGAGAGTGGTTAAAGGGTGCCCAGCACCTGGGGCTACCGCCCCCCACTCTCCACAGCCACAGTGGTGGGAGAGCTTTGAGAGGCCTGGGGCCTGGCTCTCATCCCTGGCAGCTGTCAGTAATCACTGTGGCTTGCTGTCCGGGTGGACAGAGTTATACCTGGGGAGGGGACAAGTGTCACACCCCGGGGGTAGAGTGGGCAACACCACTGTGTTGCTCATGGTGGTACTATCCTGCTCCTGGGATACATCTGTGAGCAAAGTAAGGCTAGGTGCTCCACAGGTGGGATCCGCAGGTAAGGAGAAAGGTTCCCCATGGGTTGGCTTAGTGGGCCCTGAGAGTATGGACAGAGGAATCCAATTGGAGTCAGGAAGATGAAGAACTGGAGCATGCCCCTGCTGTTGTGGGCCTGGGTCCTTGTTCTGTCGCCTCAAACAGGGAAGTACATCAGGATAGTGATTGTTCTCCCCTGGCTTTAGGCTGGTAGGGGGTCATGTTGGACCTGGCTTTTTGACAGGTACATCCCCAAACTTTTTGCCTCCTTCCTCTTAATTTTTCTGACCTGTTGTTGTTGGCTTTTGACCTCTGGGCACTTTACCACTGTTAACCAGTGCTAAAGTGCATATGCTCTCTGTGTAAATTGTACTACTGATTGGTTTATCCATGATTGACTATTTAATTTACTTGTAAGTCCCTGGTAGAGTGCACTACATGTGCCTAGGGCAGGTAGATTAAATGCTACTAGTGGGCCTGCAGCACTGGTGGTGCCACCCACCTCAGTAGCCCCTTAACCTTGTCTCAGGCCTGCCATTGCAAGGCCTGTGTGTGCAGTTTCACTGCCACTTCGACTTGGCATTTAAAGGTACTTGCCAAGCCTAGAACTCCCCTTTTTCTATACATAAGACACCCCTAATGTGTGCCCTAGGTAACCCCTAGAGCAGGGTGCTGTGTGGGTAAAAGGCAGGACATGTACTTGTGTGGTTATATGTCCTGGTAGTGTAAAGCTCCTAAATTCGTTTTTACACTACTGTGAGGCCTGCTCCCTTCATAGGCTAACATTGGGGCTGCTCTCATACATTGTTGAAGTGGCAGCTGCTGATCTGAAAGGAGCAGGAAGGTCATATTTAGTATGGCCAGAATGGTAATATAAAATCCTGCTGACTGGTGAAGTCGGATTTAATATTACTATTCTAGAAATGCCACTTTTAGAAAGTGAGCATTTCTTTGCACTAAAACCTTGTTGTGCCCTTCAATCCACGTCTGGCTAGGTTTAGTTGACAGCTCCTTGTGCATTCACTCAGACACACCCCAAACACAGGGTACTCAGCCTCACTTGCATACATCTGCATTTTGAATGGGTCTTCCTGGGCTAGGAGGGTGGAGGGCCTGCCCTCACACAAAGGACTGCCACACCCCCTACTGGGACTCTGGCAGACAGGGTTGAACTGAAAGGGGGCTTGGTGCATTTCTTAGACACTCTTTGAAGTCACCCCCACTTCAAAGGCACAACTTAGTATAAAACAGGGCCTCTGCCCTACCTCATCAGACACTTGCTGGAGAAGAAACCTGAACCAGAAACTACATCCTGCCAAGAAGAACTGCCTGGCTGCTCAAAGGACTCACCTGTCTGCTTTTCTACAAAGGACTGCTGCCTTGCTGTTGGCCTGCTGCCTTGCTGAACTGCCTGGCTGCTCAAAGGACTCACCTGTCTGCTTTTCTACAAAGGACTGCTGCCTTGCTGTTGGCCTGCTGCCAAGAAGAAATCGACGCGACGCCTACCGTGAGCTCGAAACTTTGACGCACGGCCTCGCAAGGACAACGCCGCACGACTTCCAAGGAGAAATCGACGCGACGCCTGCCGTGAGACCAAAACTTCGACGCACGGCCTCGCAAGGACAACGCCGCTCGACTTCCAAGGAGAAATCGGCGCGACGCCTGCCGTGAGATCGAAACTTCAACGCGCAGCCCCGCAGAACGACGCGCAGCCGGAAAACTAGAGGGAAAATCCACGCACAGACCCGAGCCATCTGGTAATCCCCGCGATACACAGAAAGAGACTGTCCGCGCGCCGGAAAACAACGCACGACTTTCCCGCGTGGAAAATAACGACGCAAGTCTGTGTGTGCTGGGGAGAAATCGACGCACGCACCATTTTTCCACGTATCTCTTCTCCTGTGGCCCTCTGAGGAGATTTCCCACCAGAAACCAGGTACTTTGTGCTTGAAAGACACTTTATTTGCTTTTTAAAGACTTAAGACACTTTATATCACTTTTCAGTGATATCCTTACAAATTCATATTGCAACTTTGATCGTTTTGACCTGCAAATACCCAGATAAATATTATATATTTTTCTAAACACTGTGTGGTGTATTTTTGTGGTGTTATATTATGGTATTGTATGATTTATTGCACAAATGCTTTACACATTGCCTTCTAAGTTAAGCCTGACTGCTCGTGCCAAGCTACCGGAGGGTGAGCACAGGCTGATTTTGGATTGTGTGTGACTTACCCTGACTAGAGTGAGGGTTCTTGCTTGGACAGAGGGCAACCTGACTGCCAATCAAAAACCCCATTTCTAACAACCATCATCCAAAAAAGCATCCGTTATGGGGATTAATAAAATGAAAATAACCATCAATTCCTTTGGAATTCGATTAAGAGAGTGTGTAATTAAAGGCATACTTTATTTTTTATGTAAATTAATCCACATGCACATGCACAGATACTGAAATCTAAATTTAGAGGGCCCTAAGGAAGCCCTTAAATTACCGGTGAGGGTAGGGCACAGGCGGGGAGGGAACGTCCCAGAGTGGATCAGTTAGGAATCACAACATCTGGCAGCACACCAATGCTGGTGTGAGCCTGCGAGGTTTGACCAGGCTTCAATAAAATGTGCTACTTACTACATACAGGCAAAGTAAGTTGAGGAAACCCCAGATTATAAGTAGGAAAAGAAAAACATTTGGGTGCATATTTATACTTTTTTTGCCTGGCATTTTCATCATTTTTTGAAGCAAAAGCGGTGCAAACTCAGAAAATACAATTATATTTTGTAAGTTTGCGCCACTTTTGCGTCAAAAAATGATGCAAATGCGGCACAAAAAAAGTATAAATATGGGCCTTGGTATGATAAATGTTCATCTGAACCAAAGATTTCATTATTTGACATCATATTCAAAGTTGTTCCCTAGTGCCAGTGAGTATTCTGTACATCCAAACTTCAAATTACTCACGTTGGTTTCCTCAGTGGCATCTTCTTGTACTTACTGACATTAATGAACAAGCCAATAATGTGGAACAACTCTTCTAAGGAAGCCAAGTGAGGTAAAGTCTTCTTGCATTTCTAAGCAAGAGGACAGCAGCATTGACAGGTGAAAATGGGGCTGTGGACACATTGACTGGTGTTGTGGTAAATTCATTTAAACTTGATAGAGGACAGAACATTTAGAAATAAATTAAGGAGTCGTGCCTCCATCAACTCTGAATTTAGCACATGTTCTATGTAAGTCACAAATAATTAAAAGCAACCCTTTTCATCAAATGTTGCTTTAGGATCTAACAAAACACGAATTAATGTGCTCTTGCAAACAATTACATATTTGGAAACAAGGATACATCGTCTAATTAACTGATCCAGAATTCCAATACTTCTGTAAAACCCCTTAGACTCATGGAGATTATATAAATGTTCAATCATTTCAATATTTGATCCTTAACTGCAGAATTTAATAAACAAATTGTCCACGAAGTTGCTGCCACTGTTTCAAATCTGTATTTTGCACTGCAACGTTGCCCTCTCCCACTCCAGAAAGATGGAACTTGGTCCAATCTGCAAAAGGACAACAAAAAGGTGTCCCAGTAGAACTGACCATGCTTTATAGGTCTGCACGAATTCAGTTTGGGCTGGGATTGTAGCTAGGCCTCAATGGCCCTAATGCTCAATGTACTTCAGATAAAGGCACATAACTTGGTATGTCTGATCCAAATATCCATTTTTAAAATATGGTGAAAAGCGTCATTGGTAAGATACAAAAAGGAGAAATGGTGGGCCCCCCTTTAAGACGAAATGCTCATTCTTGGAGGATTCCTAAAGTTACAAAACCTCAGATGACAATTTCCAAAACCACTTCAAAACCTCTATTGTAATTACAGCTTGCACAGCCCTCATATTGGTGTACGAAACTAGCTTTTTTTTATATTATTTCAAATTCAAATGAAGAGCCCGACCCCAGGAGCTGGCCACAGAATTGCACACACTACTCTGTACTTACATCGTGCCTATGACTTCTAGCCCATCCTCCTGCATACTAACGTTAGTTAATACGTTAACGGCCACCATGCCACATAAGCTTGGTAAATGCCAGCTGAGCTACAAAATGTATGCAGGTGATCTGCAAATTCAAAGCAAACTGCAGAAGAGGTAGCATTGTGGAAATATGAAAGTAGGTGATATTGAACTAGTTGTGCCTACACCCTTCACAGATGAATTGTGAAGAAACCCCCTCCTTACCTGAAATGTCCATGAGGATCGGCTTCTTCCGCTCTCCACCAGTCCACCATCGGAAACACCTAGAAAAAGGAAGAAACAATCATTGTGACCTCAGGGAGGAGACTCGCCTCAGAACAACAACAATAACGAATGACTTCCCTTTTCAGAAAGGGCAATCGGAACAGAACGGCCAGAAGAATCCCATTGGCTGCAGGGAGAATATACAGTGGGGCACCAGAAGGAAGAGGGAGCATGAGAGTAACGAACGTCGCCATTGGAATAAACCAATCCGAGCTTTCCAGATGGGCACACACTCCACTTTGGTGCCTATGAGGAAGGAAGCAGCTCATCTCAGTGCCGCAGCCGTGATGGGGAGACAGAAGGAGATGCCGATAATGAAGGAGAAGAAGAAGAGAAGTGAACCGAGGAGTGAACCGACGCCACCAGTAAATACGCCAGAGCCCACCACAACTCAGGAGAGTTGTGGCTGACGCAGTGAGTTAAGAGGGAGCTGGCCATATGTGATACACCCAGAGAGATAGTACTGGGATATTGGTGACAGTGGGGAAAAGCGCACAAGAGGAGACTAATCCCCTGCTTATGAGTATTTTGCTTTCTTGTTGTTATTTTTGTTGTTGTTGTTGGCCTGTCTCTGTTTTTTTCCCTCTTCTTTTCAACTCGTCAAATCCCATATCGCCTCCCTGAAATTGCCCCGTGGTTTGGGCACAAACTACCCCCACTTGACCCACCTAGACCACCCCACTGGCACAGGTGATAAGGTGGTGGGTAGCTATAAAAAGAAAGAAGTAGAAGAGACAATTACCATCCTTCGTGAAGCCTTATCACCAGAAACTGCATAAGAATATTAAAACAGCCTAAGAGAAATGGATTACCATTTCTGCAATACTATCCTGTTTTGTTTTTGTTTGTTGAGAGTACTAAATAAATGCCACAATTCACCAATCAGCCTTCTAAGCCGTATTTCTACCCTTTCCTCCCACATGAAGACACTACTCCTTTCCTGTGAACCCTTCAGCTCTCTTCAAGTGTTTTACTACTTGTAGAGAATGCTTGCAACCTGGAATTTGACCATATCAATAGAATCTCGAGTCGGCCATGCACTCAGGTGTTGGATATGTTGACTGGAAAAAGTCGAAGTGTTGTCTGTAACACATTTCCATATGTTGAGGACATCAAATAGGTAGTTCTACATTTACCTGGACTGTAATTTAGTTCCCCTTGTAGTTCTTTTCTTGTTATTTTGCTAGGTATACAAATTATTTTTTATGATTTTACTCCACACTTTGGAATCAAAAATTACATACATTTGTTGTTAAAAATGTGTTACTTGTTTTTACGCCTAGCTTCATTCATTTTCCATTCACCGTCTATTTTTAGTTGTTTTTCAAGTCTTTTCTCCCATCTTTTACTGTCAGTAAGAAAAATCAAAGAATTGACTTCTGTCGCTGTTGCGCCACAATTTTTTTTTTTTTTAATAAACAATTATACACATTTCTTAATAAGACCATTGTACGTTTCTTGTATAAAAATCCATCCCTTTCCTATGGATCTTTACTTGATCTATTTCTCACTTGAGTTGTCTGTGGCTCTGAAATTTGCTCTTTCATGAGAACTCTGATGTAAAAAGCTATTGAAATAGCAGACGAAAAAAAAAGGATACGTGAATGCTATTGTGAAGAACACCTTCTACCCCCCAGACATTCTGAGGGTATTCTTCCTCTGGCCTGGTTCTAGATTGAGAGGCATGTGGGCGAAGCCCCGCCAAAGGACCCCATGGCCCATCCATGGTCATTCACAACTGGACAGCCACCACTGTTCTCGTTATGGCCTGGCTTGACAGTGCAGCTGTAAGCATCACCTGGAGAGGGGCTTTGGCTCCACCCACATGTTGGGAGCCAGGAGTACATGTTTTGATTGGGAAGAAGTTGGGTGCTTCCACAAAAAAAGTGTTTGCCTTCACCACCTGTGATCATATTTATCCATCTGCCTGATCTTTACCTTTTAGGGGCACACACAGGACATTGCTATTAATGTGGCTCTGATAACTAGACACTTATGTTGGTATTCTATTGCAGCAGCAAGGATAAGGGGAGGGTAGCCATTAACCTATAAGGATTTTCAGGTCTCTCTTGTTACTGCAACTGGAACTTGACCTTTTCACCTAGACCAATATTATTCTGCTATTCTTGGTTTCCACACTAATACATATCCATTCCCAAGCTATTTACTTGTGATGCTTCACATTACCATGCAACATTCATTTAAAGCCAGACCTATTGGCATTGCCCATGCTTGTTTGTAATGCTTCATGAGAAACCTGGAATCAGCTTTCTCTATATACTTAACTGTTAGCAAGCAATGGCTGGGCCTTGTGGAAAGTGGGAAATCCGCAGGGGTGAAAGCTGCTGATTTTCCCCAGAAATGGGCATCAGTAGCAGTGCATTCCTACTGTGCTTAAATAGACAGCAAGCTCTTCTCTCAAGATACTTAGAGGGCAAAACCGCTAACGTGATAGAAAGTAAATAAAAAACACACATACATTTAGAACAAATGCAGCTTAGTGGTGGTTTGGTTTGTTTTCTTCCTGCTTTCACACAATTCTTATTTTGCTGAACAGTGCTAAACATAAGTTAGAGAAAAATGGCGTCCCTTTTTACATGTAGCAGTAAACACCACACTTCAGGCATTTCTAAGTTCTATAAAAATAGCCAATGTTACTATTACACAATTTGTACCACTCCGTTTGCCAACTCTGGGAGGAGGAACGAGGCAGTCTCTCTAAACAAACAATGAACGAAATAAATTAATCATTTTGACATTAAGTAAAGTCAGAACATTCAAGCGATCATTCTGCTTAAATTGCATGGTCTCTCAGTGTTTGTAGATGGGTATACATAGATGGTGGTAATTGCCAACATTGTGCCTTCTGCTAAAATATGTATGTCTCTTGCAAGACGCTGGTCCAAATCCCAGCAGAGGTATTTCACAACTTCATCCTTTTTTGATCGATTACATAGGCATTACTCAGTCAACAAGTAGAAACACTTGCCATTTATAATAATATAAATTAGCAACATACACCAAGCATCACATAAACACAAGTTAAATATGTAATGGAAAACAAGCAAGGAATTCGAGAGAGTTAAACTTATAGTGGTGTAGGGTACAACAAATAAAAGCAAGTTTGAAAATGATTGGTATGTGTCATGTAATGAGCATGGTATGCTGAGTTATGTCCTACATCTACCGTCTGTAGGGACCCTCTGCCGTGGGAGACTTTAATTTACAGACATGGTTGGGTGTTTTGTGTCTAGTGTTTTTAGGGTCTTGTGATTGTGTCTGTATAGTGCCTTACACAGATGCTCTGAGTGATACAGTGGGACGCCGTTCACTGTGTTGATAGGCAGTGTTGACTTTGGTTTGTACCACCCTGACCTATGTTGATGATTGTGTGGTATGGTTGGTTTTAGGAGAATACATCTAGGGTTGTCCTGATATGTTAGTGGATGGTGTGTTTTGGTCGGTGGTATTGTGAGTTTTATGTTTTAGGTAGTGGTTGAGTGTTGTGATGCATGATGTATAGTCTGATATGTTTATGATCATGTCAGTTGATGTACAGTAGGGTGCAGTAAGGAGAATGTAATATGTACGAAGGGTGCCTTGGGTTAGTTGATTTGTGCAGGCAATTGAGCTGCTTCCAGGGGTGTGGTGCTGCGTGCCAATTTGTTGGTGATATTTTTGTGGTGTCACTAGCTGGTGAGTTGGGTGGAGTCATTGTACACTCTGTACAGGACTGTTGAGGGGGGCTGTTTCTGATCGGGCTGATTAGAATGTTTATGAAGGCTGAACAGGTATCTCCCTCGTTGTATTTCTCTGTGGGTGGTGTCTGCAATTTGGCATCTGTCAGCTCACTAGAAAACAAAATCAGGGTTTGGGCATCTTGAGGAAAGATAGATAGTCATGTACCGGGCGAAGGTGAAAGGGGATTGTGTTTAGGGACAGGCCACCATTTCGGTCTCTCGGCAGGAGAGATTTGATTATCTTTAGGGCTTGTTACTATCTATTTTAACGGTTAATGAGATATTTTTGTGTTTGTCTTGGGTGAATTCGATGCCTTTGTTATGTCTCACGTCTGATGCATCAATCGGCTGACTGAGCCGACATTGCTGTAGGAAGGGGACGCCGGTCCAGAGGTATTGTTAAATACAGGAAATAATTTGTGTGCCATAGGCATAGATCAGAGGACCCTATATGGGGGTCATAGAATCATTAAACATATGAGAGAATAATTTGAGTCCAAATTTTGACAAAGGTGGCTAATAATCGTGAGGTCCAAAACTGGGACTAAACCTGAAGTGCACTGATATTTTATAAGTGTTGTGTCAGATTATTCATTGCTCACTCACTTTGTGGAGAGGAAACTAGAATAGTATTTAAGTACTGAAAGATTTCTGCTCAGCCCAGTGATGCAACAACGCATTAGTTCTAACAATATTCATGGCTCATACAAGCAGTTCCTTGAAGCAAGACCATTTCAGAGCAAACAGCATAGCTAAATGAATACTGCGGCAATCCTTAAGAGCAAAATAGAAATGCCTTGTAGTAGACATCTTGGCAGTAAAATAGTCTTGTAGTCGCTGAAGGCAACATTTGGAAGATACGACGATGCCCCTTGCAATGATTAACTGGCCTTAGAACCAGGTGTATTTAAATGCAGTGGACTTTGCGAATCACCCAGAGCCTACATAGATGTCTTAGGTGTTTGAGTTCCGATTTAATATCATTTTTCCATCGTTACATTAGACTGAAGATCAGTATGCCATGCCGTAGAAGGTATGCTTGACTGGCAGTCACCATTCATCAACATCTTGTTTCCTAAACTAAAAATGAGGATTTACATTTTCAGTGAAATATTCTCCCGGTCCTCCTTGTAATTCCCCGACAACAGCTCCAGTAGAGAAATCTGAACGACCCTAAATTGCAGGATTAGCACAGGATAAATTGATTTTCACGTTGCAAGTCCTATTGCTGTGAGATGTCTGCCGGTATTATAGGCAGGGCCACTCTAAATAGGCAGTAGTGAGCACCAAGTTATGAAGCATGGTGGACTAAATCGTGCTGCAAGAAAAGGCGAATTATGCGGCATAATGTGGCTCATTTTTTTACAGTATTACTTAATTAACTTGCCATTTTTACACATGGTAATGCTGTATGGGCAAAGATTTCACAACATTAGCATCAGATTAATAACCAACTACAGAAATAAGCAACTAAAAATGACCAGTTAACCTTCACAAAGGGCCTTGCACTGTTCACAAATGTTGCAAGCCTTTTGATCCTTAGGAGCTAACAACGATTTTATTTGTTAAAATCTGCAGATTATGCAGCAGATGATGGATTATGTGGAAAATGCAACAAGTCAATAATTTAGTGGAAAAAAAGATGAAGCTGCAGAATCACTTAATTTCAGTGGCCCTGATTATAGGCTGCATGCAATAATTAGAAATATTGGCAATCTTGCATGTGTGCATTTTTCAGGTAGACTCCACACATGCCCACTGAATAGCTACCAGAAACAGAATGCATGGTTAGTCAGTTTTTCAACCAACTGCTACCATTTTGCCTCAAAACTTTACCTTACACTGGAGCTCACACTTTCAAAAGGACTTCACAGTTATTCAGCGCCATCCCTTTCGTCCACGCTCACTACGCTTGGGGTCTTCAACACTTATGCTCATGCATTGCTTGTGTACAATGTCCCATAATACTTTGCAAATATTGTACTGAATTGTATTGTAATAGTATTCATATAGCGCTTACTAACCCTGACGAGGCGCCAAAGCGCTTTTCGGCGAGTAGCACGCTACTTCGGAACCCAAAAGGAATTAGTGGTGGATTATTAAAGGGTAATATGAGTACAGTATTATTAGTATTATTATGAGTTAATTTGAGCAGAGAATATGTGAGTTTGTTAGATGGCTTGACCAGAGTAATGGAGGGATAGAGGAGGGAAGAATCCAGAAGTGTTAATTGGGAGTTTATAGTAATGGGATGAGGCTTGGGATGAGTAAAGGAGAGATGGAGGAGGGAATAGTCTGGAGAAAGGGTTAGGGAGATCATAGTAGCGGGGGGGATTTGGATGAGTCAAAGGTAAGATAACTGAGGGAGAATTCGGTAGGGTTGTTTGGGAGATCATGGTGGTAAACTGAGGTTTGAGTGAGCTAGATGTGGAAGAGGAGGAAAGAGCTTAGGCAGGGATATTTTGGAAATGAAAGTAGTAGAATGGGTTTGGGATGAGTCAGAGTGGGGATGGAGGATAGACTGATAGAGACATGACATATGGTGATGGATAGACAAAGTAAAGCTTACAAGAGAGTAAATATGAACAACTGTACTCCACAGGTTCCAACCAGTATACATATGGATGTTGTCAGCACCTATAAGTTAAAAAAGCCTTCACTTTTATCCTTGACATGTATCACTGTTTTGTATTCAACTGTACTGTTTTGTATTGTAGTTGCATTGCATGTTCTGTTGTATTGTGTGGTATTGTAGTTGCATTTATAACATTTCACACTCCTGATGAGGTTCCAAAGGGCTTTCAATGGAGTGGGTTGAGATTCTTTGGCATGTGGGTTTTGTGCAAGGCATGACAGCATGTGCCTGTTGTTCTAGCTACTTGAGAGTCTGAGGTTGGCGGATTGCTTGAGCTCAGAGGGTCTGGCTGCACTCAGCTGTGTTGATCAGGTGTTCTTGCTAAGTTGGGCATCAATATGGTGTTCTGGAGGGAGCTATAGAACTCCAGATAGTGTAATGAGAGATACACAGGCTGGAAACAGAGCAGGCTAAAGCCTCCAAGCTCATCAGTAGCAGAACAGCACCTGTGAGCAGTAGATATAACACAGCCTGAGCAAACAGTGTGGGTTTTGTTGAATATGTTTTGGTGTTGTGGCTCATGATCAGAGGTGGTCACATGTAGCTTCACTTTGGCGCGGAGGGAAAGAAAGAGGAGACAGAGTTGCGTAATAAACACACGGCTCACACACTTTGGCCACAGCCTCTACTGACCCATTGCTAAAAGAGACTTTACTGTAAACTTCCTGTGCTGTTTTCCCAGCCCTTTGATACAGTGACATTAAAGTAAGTAGCAATGTTATTGATGTGAAACTTCCTTTAGAGTACAAAACAATTGCATAGATGTTATAAGAATATTTCCTTTTAATGCTCAGTACCCTTTTGTCAATGCTGATTGTTCTTGCAATGGTATGAAGGTTGGTATTTTTCTGTAAATATTATTTTTCATCCAATTGCCTTGCACATGTTTCATGAATTACGTACAAGCAGTATGATAATTTTGTTGTAACACCACTGACTTTGATGTTCCACTTGTATCTTTTAACTTTGCAAGTGTTAATTCTTTTGCAGACTTCATGACTGCCCCAGGCACATAAACTAATATTAAAATCACAAACACATGTGGAAAGCAGGAAGAGCCTAGCTCACATGGTGGCCTTCTTTGTGTCATTCCATTTTACAATTTGACATGTCGCATCTCTGACATTTTCTGGCTCTTATTTTCATATTTTTGCTTTGATTTGTAAAACAATAAAGTTGTCTCTTTCCTTGTTATTTTAATTTTGGGAAAGGAACAAAGAGCATCATAATACTTGACAATGAAACAAATTAAACACCAAGTGGAGCAAAAGAGACCACCTAGTGGAGTTCCCAGTGGAAGTTCACAAGGGCCGTGGTCATGTCACATATAGGGCAACAATGTCTTTGACAACATTCTTCCTGAAAAACTCATCGACATACTGCAAAGAGTGCAATAGCAAGCACCTTGAAGATGCCCGACACCGAAAAAGCATCGTCACAGGCTTCCCGCTTACAAACACCCTATTGGCTCCTTGTACAATCCAGGATCAAATTTAAAGTAATCCGCATCAGGCACATGGCCTTCAAGTGCAAGGGCACACTGGATCTTCAAACTCTAACTCTCCACTTTACACCAGTCTGGAACCTCGATTAGAAAAACACAAATTTAGTCAATGAATCAATGTTCAATCATAGAAAGCAGACAGGTACCTATGAGCGCAGGACCACAGGCTCTGGAGTGCTACTGCACCTGGAGTGCTGACCCAAACCATCTTCATAGAGTCCTAAAGTTTTGCCTGTCAACAGAGGTTATGGCCTGCACGCCCATAGAAAAGGACCATATACCACATTTAGATGTCCTCACCGGTCTGCGGGAGATCTTTATGCCAGTGGTGGAGCTCTCCTGTAGCAGTAACACTGAAGCACTGATTCGGAGGAGAGGGGCACAGTGTATGATGAGCCCACTCGTCAAAGTATTTTGTGCTAGAAGAATAAACTTCCAAAGCAAGTTTGTTCCTGCAGAACAAAGTATCAATGGTCATGCTATTGGCCAGTTTTTTTTCTCTGCATTTCAGGCCCACTGTAGGATTTTCCATCCTATGTATGTTTCCCATGGCTGTCCCGTGTAGGGAAAATGAGGCATGGTTGCACTCCCCTCTGGAGAGTTAAAGACTAGGGTTTGAATTTTTGCCGGCTTCCTGAATTCTTGAGTATGAATCCAATGATGAGGATATGTTGAAATATTTTCCCCATATGTGTTTTTCAGAATCATCCTGTAGAGAGTGCTGCTGTCTCATCTTGATTGCAAGAACGCCAAAGAAGAAGGTTTGTAATTCATCCATCAGCCTACCCAGAGATTGCATGGCTGCTGGTCCAATGGGTCTGTAACCTATATGGCAAGATGGTGGTTTCTGCTGCACAGAAGCCTGGAGGAGTACATTGTCAGCAGAGAAAATTAGCAAATCAAAAGCTTTTGCGAGTTGTGAAAAGGTAGTGGCTCTGCTTTCCTGGCCAGAAAGAGCATTTTTAAACAAAATCGGTACCATCAATGATCAAGGCCCAGTTCTTCAGTGTTGTGCATCCACAATGGGGCACGACACGGGCCACCCAGCTAGGACCCATTGCAATGCCTTCTTCTAAATCTTGCACAGCATGGCCCACTGATACCTTCAGGTCCACACTTACCTCACCTCCCCAACATGGGCTTTTCAGTCACCTCTGCATTGAGTGAGTCACAAAGAGGATCTCTCGCTCACCAGCCGTGGTGAATCTGCCATCCCCAGCGGACAGCCTGCCATGGTCAGCTGCTCCTAGACGACCCAAGTACTCCTTTGCACAGCGGTGGCCTCCATCTGCAGTTAGATCTAAATGAGTATGGACCACTACCTCTTAGTGGGTACCATCTTGTTTCGGAGCCAGACTGCCCTGCCATGTATTCAAAGAGGTCTGAGAGGCCAAGTATACCTTCTCCAGTGGTCTTCTCCCTCCTCAGTTAGCCAAACACACAAACAGGTATAGCTCGGGTCACAGGAAGAGTGTGGCATATCCTAGGCCACCAGAGAGCACTTCTCCCTCCATTGGCTCCCTGCCACAACCGCTGCTTCCGTATATTGTTGATGAAAGAAGAAAAGGATGAGGACCAAGCACACCCTTGATATTCTTAGGTACCCAGTTGGATTCAGGGCAATACTTACACGCTTTCTAACAGACAAACTGACAAGACTGTGAGACATACTGGAGCATGGCATTTGCAGGAATAAGGGTGACTTGAGGTTCTTGCAACAGGGTTCTTAATTTAGCCTGCATTGTAGTGGCCCCAGGAAGAGTGTTCTGCAGGCAATTAGCCTTTACATTGAGGGGGACATCAAAACCCCATCTCAGGATCAGAATGACAAAAGAATCTGTCCACAAAGTTAAACTGGCATATGGCAATTTTCTCACATGTAAATCTACACCGAAATGTAAATATACACATTTGTACTATTCACCATTTCCGAGTGTAGATTTATACTTAAGTATAAACGTACATGTCTCCACACCCTCTGGTCAGTGTTGCGACATCTAAGCTTGTAAAGTTACTACTATCATCTTTTCATACATAGGTGGACATCACAAATACCGTGGCACAGAGCTCCTTGTGAGAAAGCATAGTGAAAATTATCAAAGTTTATAATTCTTTAAAAAAATATTTGAATATAATCTTATAAAATATTTGTTATTAATATAGACTTAAAAATGTTAAAGTAAATTAAATTAAATGTGTACTAAATAATTAACTAAAGCAAAAATATTTATCTCATTTGTAAATACTCCTAAAAATATAATTTTTAAAACATTCCACATAAAGTGGCTTACTTATTTTTTAATATGCATTCATTTTGTTAAAACTTACAAGTTGATTTAATTTGAATTATTTTAAATTTGTTAACAAAAATGTAGATGTTGAATGTATGTTTATTATCAATTTTTGAATTAATAAAATAGTTCTTTAATATTTATGTATACTTTTTTAAATTTTTTAAATGTAATTGATTTTATTTATTTACCATTATTTTCTTCAGTTTAAGTCTACTTTAAGTCTCTGCCTCCATTATTTTATTTTCTATGGGAGTGTATTTGCTGTATCTGTGAGTGACCATGTGTAGTGCTTGATTTTCTCAAAGGCTGAACTGGAGTACATTTACTACTGTTTTGTCACATGTAGGGCTTTGGTAACTTTAGTAGGGTAGTTTGTGAATAGCAATGCGCTTGTGGGTGGGCATTTGTAGTAGGCTGCGTACATTTCCGTTTCCAGTGGAGAGTGGACGGCAGTGCACGGGCCCCCTTTAAAGGGGGCCTCAAGGCAGGAAACAGGCCTCTTTGTTGCCTGCTTCATGCCTTGGATACCCCATGCAGTGCTGGCAGCCCTGGCCTACCAGAATATGACCTCCACCAGCCACCGGCTTTGCCTGCTCTCATGGGAGGCGATCCTTGTTTATCTGCCTGACCCACGAGCTCTCTGTGCTCTGATGGCAGCTCTGGGGTGCAGCGCACAGCGTGAGGCAGTGCTCCCAAGACAGGTTTTTGTGTTGGGAGCAAAGAGCGCTGGGGCCTCCGTGTGGGAATTGATTTGGTATTTTTGTGTTTTGTTCAATGTTGGAGGCATTTCCTTGTGGCAGCAAAGGGTCAGAGTTGGGGGATTAATTTAGGAGCGTTTAATTTTCATCAAGAGTGAGGCAGGTTTGCAGGCTCAGTCTGTGGAGCTAGTTTACCAGCGCTTCCACCCTAATGGAATAGGGTCAAATATCTAAGCATTTGCTTGTAAATTATACAGAGTTACATCCTGTTGAGTGCTGTACCCTTGAGAGGTGTGTTTTGATAGAGTGTGTTTTCTGGGGCAAAAGCCTTTTATTTGAAGCAGGGGAGCAAGCCAACCAGCAAATGTGTAATCCTGAGGGTGCCCAGGGAAATGTTTTGCAGTTCTGTTCAATTTGTTGTGTGTTACTGTTACCTAGTCAGTATACCTAGTGGGCCCAGGAAGGACATCAAGCGTGCACACCTAGGAGCTGGCATGACTCTTTGATGCACAGGCTGGATGCAATGGATGGGTTTCTGGGGCTCCTGTGCCTTCCTGCCCCTCAGGAGGGGCGGACACCTGAGCCAGCAGCACCACAGAGAGGCCTAGAAGGCCAGGGGTTCTGCCAAGGGCAGCATTCCCACCTGTTCCAAAGCGGAGATGGAAGTAGGTTAGCTGGGAGAGGGTGGCTCAGGGGCTACAAGTTACCCCTGTTATTTTCCCGGTTGGTCGAGTATGTGCAGTCGAGCCGCAGCACGGTGCAGCAGCAGTAATGTGCCTACAGTGAACACTAGTATTGTAAGTGCACAAAGTGGCAACAATATTTGGCAACTACGGTGGCCAAAGGTCAACCTGATCAGGTGGCCAATCTGGCCAGTATATTACCACGGTTGTCGAAGGTAGGAATGTTTTTTACGTCCTTTACAGGAGGCGCATTGGTGAGAGTCTTTGTCAGCAAAAATGTGGAGAGAGTCAGGAGGTTGGTGGCTCAGTTAGAGGGTGCTGGTGGGCAAGATATCCAGGGTCAGCAAAGTAAAAAGTAGGGGGTCTGCGGTAGCCACACAGCTGCAGGTACACAGAGCACAGTTTGTGTGGCACAGGCTGCGCAAGCACAGATGGGGTGCCACACACCCTCAAGAATTCTAAGCCAGCAGGTATGGTTGCGCCTTTACCGAGAATATGTTTGGGAGATGTGAATTTAGCACATGATCAACTGGGCCGGCCGAGATGAAAGAAAAGAGATGGAAAGGTGGTTACGTTGAAACATCTGAGCTAATTTTGGCTACTCCTGAAAGGGAGGAGAGTAAGCGTTACAAGGAATGTGGGCATTCAAGGGACTGTGCACACCAGCCATACATGAAGACGGTGGAAAAAATGTTGATAAATTGGGTGAAAGGTTTCACAATTTTCCAAGCAGTCATGGGAAAAAATTACCTACACTTGGAATGCAGTCGGAGGCCTGGGGCATTACTGACAAAGGAAAATATAGAATCAAAATTTAGGCTGCTACTAGGCGATCCTAAGGATTTTCATATGCTATGTTTTCAATTTGAGTGCTCCTTTTATTTGGAAAAATGCATGCCCACGAGTTGCTCGGTCTCCTGCTATGAAAGGTTTAGCACTTTTTAGTGTGTTTTTTTTTTTTGGGACAGAAGACGGGGCACCCTTTGGTTTTACATTACATGGATGATTTCCTGGTCCCTGTGTCCACCGGATGCAGTAGGGTGAGGTGAGGCTTTGGAGAGCTTCCAAGAGCTAATGGAGGTATTAGGGGTTTCTTTGGCACATGCTAAGACATGTGGCTCGGTCAGAAAAATTAGATTTTTTGTACTAGTGTTGGATTCCAGGGCAGGCATATCTAGACTACATTAGGAAAAGGTCAAAGCCTTCACAGGAACATTGTAAGAAGGCTTGGTGGTCAAGAAGGTGAGTTTACATCAGCTCCAGGTTGTGGTATGTCAGCTAAATTTTGCATTATATAGTATACCAATGGTGCGCCCCTTCTCCAGGTCTATTGCTAAGGACTTGTCCAGCCTGAGGCAGAAGCACCATCACACCAATTTGTCCCTCGAGGTGAGACAGGATATAACAATTTGGGGGGGCTTTCCTGCAGGATTTTAACTTGTGTGTAGTGTGGCCAGGCGCCACAAAGACCAGCAGAGAGCTGGGTCTGTTTGCTGGCTCAGCAGACAGTGTATGGTTTGCCACTACGCTAGGCACCTCTTGGTGTGCCCAAAAATGGCCAGCTGAATGGGTGCACTCTGGTCTGGTGGAGCTATTTCCCATCCCAGTGGCCCTCACAATTTGGCCTGATCAGTTTCACAACTAGCCTGTTACATTTTGGTCAGACAAAATAACTGTAGTGAAATGCATTAACCAACAAGTTGCAAAGTGTAAGTAGTTTTGAGGTTGTTGAAAGATTTCATAATGTTACGTTTGAAATTCAATGTCACTTTCAAGTCTATACATGTACCTGGCACATTGAACCATGCAGCAGGTGCTCTGTCTCATTTTCCCTACACATTTCCCAGTCCAACTTTGGCGTCTTGGTGCCCCAGTTTACCAGACCTCGCGGCTGCCAGTTTAGCACCCTAGACAAATCATGTCTATGAGGGGGCATTTCACAAACACTGCATGTTTCAGGGTACGGGAGGGGAGATTGTATTCACTGGATTCCATCATTAATGAAGGAAGGGAGGCCTGTGTCATACGCTAGGTGGCACACTACAGCTAACTCCTTTTTCACCAGAATTGCAGGACATAATAACGGAACCAGGGTATTCATAGTGCAGAGGGGGCTAAGGGGGTAGCAGAGACTGGAGGGGGCCAAACCAGATACTAGAGGTCCCATAGACCCACCTAAATTGGGGAGGATCATCACCAGCCTGGAAGAGATGTGCAAATCACCTGGGTAGGCCTGTTCAAGGCAGGTTTCTGCCTTGCATTTTATGGGGCATTTAGCGTAGGTGCGCTTGTGGCAAGCTCTAAGAAGAACAGAGAGAGGGGACTTCAGGTAAGAGATATTGGATGGCCATATGGCTCTCTAGCAGTGACCCTTACTCACTCAAAGACTGAACAGTTAGGTAAGGGTGAGCATGTTCTTCTCACCAGGACTCTTGGAAATGAGTGCTGCCCACTAGGGAATTTAGAGGACTATTTGGCGCACTGCCCCCAAGGGGCTATGGGCACATTGTGTACAAATTTTGAAGACCCCTTACTAGATTTCAGTTTTCTAGGGTTCTCAAGTTGGCTCTGGCAGCAGCAGGTTTGGCACCAGCAGATTACAGCCTTCATTCGTTCAGGATTGTGTCAGTCACCAGAGCAGCAGGTATAGGCTCGGAAGGGCAATCAGTCCAGAGGCTTGGGAGATGGAAGCCCAACTGCTATAAGAGATACATGATTTGGAATACGTTATGATGATGTAGCATTATTGCTCTGCTCTTCCTTCCTGTTTCCTGCTTTCAAAACAGATGGAAAACATATTAAGGAGGTGCTGATGTTGGGTCACTTGTACGTGAAGAGAGCAAAAGACTGAGAGCATAGTTGCACATTGCCCAAAGCATGCAGTAGGCAGTTGATAAGTCTGCCCGGGGCATTAACAAGTCTGCAAAATGTTTAAATAAAAAAGAGGCAAGGCTGTTGAACAGTGCCAGGTTGGCAGCATTACCCGATGGATGCATTGGGGGGAAGATTTTTCCTGCAAGGCGGAGTGCACTTGACCAAAGAAGGTAATACAGTGTTTCTCGAAAACTGGCTTGCCTGGCCAACACATCCCACACTACATGACGGGGTGAGGGAAGATAGTAGGTGAACTATGCTGGCGTGTGGCAGGTGAGGCCATGACTGGGGTGGACTCATCAAGTCCCTTTTGGAATCCTTTAGCTGACTCTCAGTCCTTACCTGTCACCTCCTGCACAGGCACAGTGGGCACAACATAGCACTGGTCGTTTGGCCGGTAGGAAATGTTAGGTTAGGTACAGGTAGTGACCAAAGTAGGTATACTAGAGGCAGATAAGCCCCCTGTACAAGAGCTCCCGGAGTGGGAACGAGAAGGTGTGACCTTTCATATGGAGGCTTCTGTCCTCTGGTCTGGGGGGTGGGAAGGAGGGGTAACAGAGCCACTCATGATCTCACTCAGGAACTGTTTTCTTTGGATGCACAGGAACAAGTAGATATGGTTAGATAATCCAATGTATTAGTTTGCTTTGTAAATGGCAGACTCATTTTTGTAACAATCATGTAAATATGAAATGTGGTTACTGTGTAAATTGTATGTGGTAATAATGCAATTTAATATGAATAATGTTTTGTGTGTAATAAAATATGGCCTGAGATCCTTTGATCTCAACTACAAAAGGTGGTCTCATGCAAGTCATTTTGCAAGTTCATGTGGGTAGCAGGGTTGCTGGTTCAATACAATCGTATTGACCTTGGTACCTCTCTGGCCATACCAGACTTACATGTGTGGAGATTTCCCCATAGAAAAGGTAGGAGAGGTGGAGGTGGAGATTTCCACTCGTAGGCTTGTGAATTTTGTTTTATAGTAAGTAGTACTAATGAAATATTGTTCTGCATACTACAAAATGTAGTTTGTGAAGCAGGCCTAGAGTGAGAAAGGCTTTAACGTATGGCAGATGGCAGACTTTTTTGGGCTGAATACAATGTGTTTTGTGTCTACAAGATGACCCAGTGACCTGGACTGTAGAAACGTTTTCTAATGCTTTAGGGGGCATGTGATTTGGGGGCACCATTGGAAGGATGCTTGTGTGCAGAGCAATGGCCGGTATAAGGTAGTACTGGGGTGAAGGTGTAGCTCATGAACTGCAGGACAGGAAAGTGGCCTTTGTGGTGGACAATCAGGCATTAATACAGGTGGTAAATAAAATGTCCCCTAAAGAACAGTAAGTGGCTTGCTGAGGGAGCTAATGTGGCTGTCTGGTGGAACATCTTGTTTCGGGCAAGACAAATCTCTGGACTGAACAATGAAGTAAGTGCATACTGAGTCATTTGTAGTGAGCACAGACCCCTGATTAGGCAACAGAAGCACAGTTGACAGCAATACCGCCTGAGATTTGGTAGTTGGATGGTGAGAGTATAGCAAACTCATTACTGACACTGACACTGACACTGACAAGGACCTCATGCTGCCAAACTTGGAGAGAGTTTCTGGACTCAGGTGCTCATGCAAAGGTACTGCCAGATACGGGAGTAGGTGGTAGAAACAAAAATATGATGAATCTTTTGATGGGTTGGATTGAAAAGGGAATAGCTCTAGTAAAGAGGGGTAAATTGGTGGTCATTGCCTTCTATGGGAAGTATTTTGTCAGTGCAAGCTGCGTGGAGGAGAATGCTGGAAAGAGGAAATGTAAGACCAGTCACAATCAAAAATTTGGAAGGTATTGTAATGCAGGCACGAGTCCTGTATGCTTCTGCATGGGATGTTTGGCTGTTGAGGGTAAATGTTATAGAGATGTCATCATTTAAGACTTTTAGAGTATCAAATTTGGTAAGATGAATGAGTATGGAGGGCGGTAGTTGAAGGTTGTGCAGACAGGAGACGAAATGCAGCTTTGGATCTGAAAATGCAAAATGGATTAAAGGACAGTGGGCACTGTGGGAAGCCTGAAAGTCTCGGTGAGGCAGAGCAACATGCCCGTTGAGAGCACAGGGAAGTTGCTAAGGAAAATTAAAGGGAACAAGGCCTCCTTATTTGTTCATGCATAAAAGAGGGTGACAGTAAGACAAATACTGGGCTTTGAGAGGATATCACTAAATTGAGACCGTTGAAAACAGAAGCAAGGTAGCACACACTCATTCTCACTAGGAGCAGCCACAGATTATCTAAATTGGGAATGAAGGCTGGAGGGTTGAAGAGGCTGGGCATATGGAAGAGTAGTTGGACACAGGTATTTGTTTGGCTGAGTGAGCAAGGTTTGAAATGGTGGTGTGATGCTTCAGCTCTTGCTTTTACGTCCAGTAGCGATGAGTGGTCAGAAGAAGGAGATTCAAATTTGCTGCCATTCCCTTATAAAATGAGCAGGTACTCAGACACAGTGGTAGATATATGGAGGTAAATGGGACAGGATTTTGACAAAGTGACATTGGGAGGATGGCCTGGGAGGCATGCGGTGGGGGTAATTGATGCCAACATTGTCACAGTTGCTGGGAAAATGTACCACACCATGATGCATTTCCGATTTAATTAGGGGTAAATTATTTGGTGGCGGCAGAAGACATGAAATTGCTAAAAAAAATGTAAAAGAAGAATAAGGACAGTGAGAGACAGATGGGACAGGCTGTATTCATGGTGCATCCAGATGCTGCCCAAGAGGGTGCGGAGAAGGGCCAGGAAGTGAGCAGTGATAAAGAGGGAAAGAATGGAAGTGAATAGAGAGCTGTCCAGGTTTTGCAAGGCTAAAGGCATAGAGGTGGTGAGACAAGGGGACATTTGTATGATTGCCCAATGCAATTCTGGCTGATTGTGTGCAGCTATCCTTACTGGGAGCCAGAATCTATCTGGAGAAAGTGGTGCAGGTTCTAATTGTATAATAGTCAAGACTATGGTAAAGAAACGAGGGAGAGGGTTCTTCTGTTGCCAGTGAGAGGGTATTAACAAAGAGATTAGAGTAGGCTTAGTGCAATAATTCGCCAGCCAGGTAAGCGTAAAGAAGTATGGGAACCAGGTGAAAGGGTCTACCGGCTTGAAGACAATAAGTTAAACCAGAGTTTACAAACATTAAAGAGGAAGAGTGTGTAACTTATGGACGGGAATTGTTAGAAGAGGGTCGAGTGTGCGGCAGAGCTGAAGATTGTTTTTGTGAGCCCATCTTGCTCTGGAATAAAGCAACCTTTCAAGCAGTATTAATTGAGCCCTGGTCTATTCCCCCCTCCCCCCCTTCCACCAAACAGCTCTTTGAAATGTATCTGTGCTCTACCAACAGCTGTCATATGATTGTATAGTAGGAGGAGGAGTCAATACTGTATGCACTCTCAGCCCATGACCCTAACTACATGCTGCAAGTGCTTGATTTGAACCTGTGGTGGCAGGTGGGGCCCACCTGCACACATGTTTGGGGCTGACACTTATTTTGCCTCGTCAAACATTTACGGGGAACAACAGAGAGAAAAACACACAAAGGGGAAAGGAGGAGGAAGAGAAAGAAGGAAAAAATGTTGCAAAAGGAAAACGTAGGAGCCTGCAAGAGTGGGAAAAAGGTGGCAGGGAAAGTCTGGTAGTGGATTAAAAAGGCACAAGTGGACTCAGGACTACACAGTCTGGGTGTTTGATGCTTCATCATTTAGTAGCACAGCCACAGGCTTCTGAGCAGAGCTTTGGGAACCGGCACTCATTCTACAGACTATTACGTGCAGCTCAGAAGATAGAGATAAATACCGGCAGGTCCACCACGATGATAATTATTGGAGAAAAATAACCTGGGGCCTCATTTACGAGTTCTTCGAGGCACACCGCGCCACCAGCGCATCGGTTTTTTTTACGCTGCGGTGGCGCAGTGTGCCAGCCCATGTTTACAAGGCCATGCAAAGCCAACTTTCATGGCCTTCTAAATATGGACCCCTTTCACGCATAACACTGAGGTAAGCACCAAAATATCCGCATTATTCCCCCAAAAAGTCTTAACAGGCTGCTCTATATCATACCACTGGTGTGAGGCAAATTTGATCGGTTGTGATAAACATACCCTTCACCGGGCGCTGGTGATGAGGACTTGTGCGTCTATTGTGTAAGGGAAAAATGGGATCTTGAGCAGTGAGTCATTTTAACCAGCTTCCCTTCAAAGTATTATAATTCTATCATATGTACTCTCATATGTATTATATATCTTTTAATTATTCCTATTTGTTTCCTGATTAGCGCTGTGATCCTCAGCCATGCCTCCGCAATCCGAGTTTTATGGGCACAGAGAGCGCCTGACAGGATAAGACCAGAGCTCTTTCACTGCTTTATAGTGTAAGCATTTCTAATACATGCCCGCTAGCTCAAAAAAAAGTGCGGTTTGCGAAACCTTAAGTTGTAAAACTAAAATAAAACAGGGGTTGCCTGGATTACAGTGGCCGTTAGTTCAATTATTTTTTTTAAATCGAAAATAGTCTTTTTAATGTATTAGATTCATTTAATTTGACTAATTTACAGAAGTATCTTATGTGCACTTACACCCAGAGTCTAGGAGCTTACATTGACGGACATTAAAATATATTTATAATATCATCTATAATAGGAACATGCACTTATTGCAGTGAAATAAATCGGAGCGTTGTAAACATCACAAGGGGTATGAAAAGCGATATATGAATTTCCCTAGTATATACGTCATTGTGATGTACAGCTCTGTCCCTACACTGAATATTTAGGTGCAGAAAAAGAGCAGAGACGGTGTAGAGGGGGACGGTGTCCCGACCCCGACTACTCTTTAAAAAAAACTTGAATTGGCACATTTTTGCCTAATGAGAGTAGCTTTTTATTCGCCACCGAGTATACTTTCAGCAAGTTATATTTGGATGCTGTGTGCCTTCCTTTTGATCACATTTTGTCTAAACGACTCCAGAAATTAAAAATGTTCATTCGAGAAAGTCAGAACTAGTGAATAAAGAATCAGTATAAGCTTGAGAGTCTGTCATTTTCTTTTGTACATTTTGTACAATTGTCCGTCGCTCTTTTCACCCATTTCACCATCATAGGCAGTGTGTGACTCCGCCCGCTCCCGTCTCCCACCTCCGCCTCGTTATAGTGCTTGTTTATGTTCATCTTTTGTCCTTTCACGCCCATGTTTAACAGAAACTGCTTATCTGAGACTGCTGATTAGATATTCAAGCTGTATGGCGGGGATGAGCCAGAACAGGTTTGTACTCAACGACGCAGCAGCTAGGAGTGCTTTATCGCCTTCCTGCCTCAGACATGTCATCACGGTTTGAGGAACTTGCTTCAAGAATGCGGGGGTGCACACCTGCAAGCCATGAAAGTCAACCACCCCCTACATTTGTGGAAATGGCACGCCCACATCCCTTTTCTCAGTACAGGATTCTATAATGGAGGGATGTTGGCATGGGCGTCAATTTACCAAAATGCCTGGGGTAGCGGAAGCCACATTACATGCCACTGGACATTTACTTTCAGTCACACACACATGCTTACACATACGTACACTTTCACACGTACACATACTCTGTCACACACACTCTCACCCGCAAGCGGGCACACAAGTTATATTTAAAAGCATTGTGTACTTACCACAGCTGCCATATTCCAGCTGATTGTTCTACATTTCTATTCCACGATTAGGGAATAATATGTTTTTATATAATTCACTATTAGTGTAATAAAACAAACTACAGAAAACGAGGAAAATGCAAGGCCCAGCGTCCATTAGGACGAGATGCCCTGTGTCCCTGGCATTCATTTGGCCACCTCTGAGGTCAGGGGTCGCAAAGGCAATGCTAGGGGTCGCAAAGGGCCAACCAGGGGTCGCAAAGGCGATCCCTAAATGACGTCCATACAAAAAAATTGTTTCGAGTTCAATGGGTTCAAAGTTACTAAAAACTTGCCAACACATATTCCAGGGCAGTGGAAGCTCGTTCCAAAGGTTGACTGGTCCACTTACTGTATTTGCTTGATAAACTGCAACTAATGAGGTAAAATCTTTGTCGAAGCTGCGACCCCTGTCGACCCCCTAATGACCTCCGTGAGAAGGACTCCAACCAGTGCTCATCAAACTTCAAATAAAAGTGGTGTAGATAGATTAGCCCCATCTGTTATCCAACTCATATTTTAAAATGCAATTTACAGGCCCATTTATATTTGTTGGTTTTCTTTTTATTGTCATTCCTATCCGTTTTACTCTGCCTCTCATTTCAGCTCTGACTTGTTTTTGTCTGTTTTTCTCCTTTCATCTGTTCTTCCGCGTGTATGGTTGTGTTTCTTTTCTTCTTTTCTGGTTCGTCTTTCATTTCCTTTTGCGCTAGTATTTTTCTGGTCGGCTTGTGTATTTCCATTCCTCTTATTTTTCATTTTCTAACTACATTTATTTCCAAGCCTTCTTGTGTTTAAGGTCGTTTTCTTTCGCGTTGTGTTCTTTTATCAGTTTCTGCTCTTGCTTGCTCTTTTTTTCCCTCTTTTATCCTCTTTTCCCTTCCTTTACACACTCTCCATCCCTCTTTCAGGGCGACTCGTGAATTGACAGGTGCTGCAGAGATATCTTCATAGAACAGCTCGCTTGAACTAGTAAATATTTAGGTAAAATGTACATGGTCGAGCAGAAGCAGACAAGAGGCAGCTAAGAACAATAATCTACTGGTCATGAGGCCTTTATTGTGCAGTGGTCGGCAAGAATGCAGCAAGTTGAATTTGCTCCTTGCGTGCAATCAAATAAATAAATGTTTCCAATTTTAAAATGTGAAATATGCTACCAAGTTTACCTCAAAATTACTTTCCCTGTTTCTTCTTGTGCATGCAGCATAATTAAATTCGCAAGTTGTTTGCTCTATTCCTATTACATATACCACTCAAGTGCTTCTTAGAAGCATTTTATGCAGCAGCCAGAAGATTCTGTAGTGTGTTAAAAAAAATCGCTATTTTCTGCCACCTGAGTATATGATGGAGAGATAATTGGCCTACATGAGACATCTAACTGTACCAAAGTGTTACAGAGAGTTCAGGAAGGAATAAATATTTTTTCATCTAAAAATAGAACCGTGGCCTGGATGACAAGCTCATAAGAGCGTCAATAGAGGATCAAATAATGTGTCCGGCCTGAGTAAATTATTTGGCAAAAAAAGACAAATTCTACAGCTTATTTTGACATAATATTTCAGTATTTTAATACACTTTTATACTGTACTGTCCCATGGAATTTTCAACTCAATAGTACCAGTGGTAAAGCAATCAGCAACTTAGACAAGTTAAACTTCGGCATCACTTATGGCACTTTCCTTTTTAATAACTTTGGCTTCATCTAAACTAGAAACGTTTTTGTTGAAATCTGCAGTTGGTGGCTTATCAGGAAAGTATGATTAACCCATAAATGTACATAAAACACCGTTGTCGCATTATCACTTCCAGTGGCCAAAGAATTAGTCAGGGTTATGTAAGAGAGGCTGGGTTTCTGTAAAAAGTTCTGACAACATCAACAGCCTAGTGCAGGCCCACGGGTCAACAGAGTGGGCTTGTGAGCAAAAAGACTAGCCAGCACTGCTGGACATGGTGGAGATGAACGTGCTCTGAATGTGTTAAGTTGGTTCTCATCAGGGGCGTAGCTTGGTGAGCTTCAGATTTCTGGACAATCAGGTTGGCATATAATGTTAAAATACATTATATGACAAGCAGGACACATGAGAATGGTTTAAGGGGCAGCAGAAAGGGAGAGGAATGCAGGTTGGTATGAGTACTAAGTGAGAGAAGCACAATATTTTGTAAAATTATCAACATTTTTAGGACTTTCAAAACATAGATGAGAGAGTGTGTGTGTTTTGTCAGTGTGTGCATGCAAAAATCTCAGGTGCAATCCAACAGACACCTCACCATACCCGACTGACAGCACCTGTACCCAGCTATTCACCAGAAAATACATTTATTAGAACGGAGTAACACCCCAAACTCCTCCCACTCCCAAATCTACGTCTCTGGTTCTCATCTACTCTGTAGGATTCTAGATAGAGTGTGCCAGGATGAGAATAGAGCATGCACACAGCATGTCAAACACAGATGACACCAACAAGCACTTAACTCATGCATTCTCCTTGCTTTTCTCGCTAGACACTGTGTATTACCTCCTCTCTGAGCTACTGAAGCCGAGATACTTAGTGATAGATTATTTAAACAACTCATTCCTGGCACACATTAATAACACATTTGTAGCACTAGTGTGTCAAATTGTACAGAAATCCTTAATAGTAGGATACAAGAGGGAGTATAGTATTGGCACATACGCCATTCTTGTGGTCCCCCTCAGTGATTAAAAGCTGGATGAACTGCTAAGTTTCCAATGGTGGAGACTCTTCTGATTCTGCAATAAGAAATACCTTGCGGATGGGCCAGATATGGTAGAACAGCCAGCCCATTTTGTCAGAAGCCCCCCCGTTTAGGTAGGGCATCCTACATTATTTTTTCCTGGCCAGAACATTGTGGCAAGGCATTGCAATTCAGGGAAGGAAAAAGGAAAACAATGTTCACTGCACACATGCAGTCATGGATAAGGGCTGCAGAAAAAAACCTGCAATATCTCCAACAAGGATGAAGAACCAGAACCTTATGGGCCTGGCGGCGCAGGGTACGCCTGAAATCTCCTTGGATTCACCTGCCTCAACTAACAGAGACACGGGACACTCTGTCAGGCGTAAAAGATCAGATTTTATTTGCTGCAGCTAGTACAGTTGTCCAAGAAGTACACAAGGTATGTTCTCAGGAGACTGCCACTTTACTTTGTGGCGCACAATCTTATATACCGTATAAAAACCATTTATTAACTACATACACTCCCAGAACACATAGAAAGGAGCCAGTAAGAATAATGTAAAGATAGAACAGAGCCAATAGAAATGTCGGAAAACAAGACAGCACCAATAGAAGGAATTGGAAAACAAAGTATCAAGTGACTTAAGGTTGCCTCCCCTCCAGCTGTGTTTGTCACCCCTCCCTTGAACTAATTCATTAACCGATCCACAACGAAGTTGCATGTGGTGCGATAAGTTTGTGTGCGTTTGGAGGACAGTTGTGAAATGAGAGATTACTAGCAAAGGACAGCGAAGGCCAGACGATAAGATAAGATCGGCGGAGAATAGTGTGAGCCTACAGATAGTTGAAACAAGGATTAGAAAACCAGACAGGGATTAGTGTACTCGGTCAGACCTTAATACCAGCCTTGTAAAGATAGAGGCAGAAGGCTGTTTTGAACACCATGTTGCAGAATAAGCAGAAAAGGCAGAATGGACTTCGTTCGCTGTGCTGCCTGAGTGAAGGCAACATAAAATGGCGGCGGGCCACAAAATGGCGGGTCGATACGATCGTATTAAAAATCGAATTTCCTCAGACCCTCCTTTTGCCAGAACTCAGGCAAGATACACAAACTCATGTTAATCTGAGTCGATGTTTATGGCCATGAGGTCATCAAGCTGTTGCTGTACCATCATTTTGATATTCTCTGCTCTTTGTGACTTGGGTTTGGGAATACATGCAGTAGCACATAGGTTGCAGATGGCAGGACCGCAGTGCATACAAAGACAACAAGAGAATATAAAAGCTAAAATTACTCCAAAGAATGTCAATACCTTCCAACCCCATTTGGACAGTAATCCCCAAAACCACTCTGAAAAGGACCAATCTCCTTCGTCCTGATGAATCGACTCGGAGATTATGTGTAACTTAGAGATAGCTTGGTATACTGTCGGAGCGTCATTAGGTATGAAAATACAGCAACTTGATCCGATCAATTTGCATACTCCACCACGGTCCGCAAGAACAAAGTCTAAGGCAACACGGTTCTGCAAGGTCATAAGACGATCAGCCTGTAGTTCAGCTGTAATGTTACTTAAAGCTCCTACAGTGATGTCTATGGTGGTTTCTACGACACGAACCAATTGCCTTATATTTCTGCTGTTGGCCATTGGACCCCAGAAGGGAAGAAATCCTTTGAGGAAATCTCCTCCCTCTTGTCCTGCTGTGTCTTTCGAATCCACAATCCCTCTGCCATATCTATTTTTATGATGGTTCGCAGGAGCGGTGTATGTAGGGGGAAGAAGAAAGGCTATATAACAAGTACCAGAGAAATCAGCTGGCAACCATGTATAAGCCCTATCGTGGCAAACGAAGTATGTACCTTGAGATGGTACTAACGGCAGTGAATTCAGGGCTGAATAAACATATGTATGGGAACATAAACTTTCTCTTTGTCCGGTGTTTGGAGTTCTACCATTTATTTGCAGACAGAAATTTCCTTGTTGGGGTATGACCCGTATCGGAGGAGATTTTCCTTGCTTAACCTTATCATTGAGGCTGGAAATGTAATTAGTTATGTTCCAATTGGTATATGCTTTTCTTTCATCTATGGAAGCTTCACTTTTTTCCATGATTTTAGCCATAGCTACCATTCCCTTTATCAATAAACTATGACTGAAATCTGAACCAACACTATGTGAACTGACAGGTTGTTTAATTTTACTTTGATATGCATTATTGAAAATGACAAAATAAGCCCAAGCGGAACCTTCATAGGAGAATGGAAGAACTAAATATGGCATTCCTTTTTCTACCGTATGTGGTATGAGTCCACACACCCAACAGTCAGTTGTATTGATCACTAACTGATGTTGATGTAACAACTGGACGAAGGAATTGTTAAAGTATTCAGTTCTTCTGATGAGTTCATGCTGGGGAAGAGTGTGAAATAGGTGCGGAGAGATAGTAGAAGAAGATGTAGAGGTAGGAGAAGAGACAACTTTTTGCTGCAGAGTAATAATGATCCAGTTTACAGATGCCAAAAGAATACACGACAATATAATGACGCAGAGAGCAATACTACAACGACTACATATTTCTTTACAATTATTCTTTACATTTTTACTTTCTCTTTTATCTAATGTAGCCTCCATCTTTCTAAGTGGATGCTCACGGCAATCTTCCTCAATCACTGTAGTCACGATTATCTACCGTCCTATGACACTGTGAGGTCCTGCAGGCCTATTGCCACTTACTCAGGTCGTAACTAAGACTCCTACCGTGACCCTGCAACCGGGATAGAGTACTACATAGGAGAGAAATTTACAAGTTCTTTGGTCTTGGTCTCAAATTATAGCGTTCCTGTCCAGAGGCAGTCTGGTTTTGAAACAATGTTCCTGGATTTGTCGTGTTCAAGCGACGATGCGATGGTATTGCTTCTTGAAGGATGTCGTCGTCCTCTTTCTCAGAAAGTGTTCCAATTAGACGCGCATCACTGAATGGTACAAATTGCGGAACTTTCTCACTTTCAGAGTCACTGATGCCTCTACGGACCCACTGATCGAAAGGCAAGGGCAAAGGCACTTTCTTGCAGTGCACGGCATGCACCCAGTTTTTCTTTCCTTCGACTTTAACTGCTGTTCTTGTGGTCAAAAGAACCAGGCGTGGCTCTCTCCATCTGGGCTCCAAATTTCTCTGTCGTTGGAAATTTTTCGTGCAGACCCAGTCACCTGGTCGGATGGAATGACCTGGGTCTGTGGAAGCCTCTGGTAGAGCACTCTGAACCTGTTGATGAAGAACACGCAATTTAGTTGTAAGGTCATGCAAGTAGTCAATCAACATCGGGTATGGCAAGTCTGAGTATTTCTTAGGGCGAGGAACTCCCCATACATTAGCTGGGCGACCAAATATCACTTCGTAAGGGCTAAGCCCCAAACGAGAGTGTACTGCTGTTCTGGTGGACAGAAGAGCCAATGGTAAAGCATCAGGCCAATTAAGTCCTGTGCTAGCTTGCACCTTAGCAATTTTAAGCTTCAAGGTTCCATTGTAGCATTCTACTAAACCAGCCGACTGTGGGTGATTCGCCGCGTGGAACTTCTGTTTTATGCCAAGACCTGCACAAACTTTTTGCATGACTTGACCCACAAATTCGCTCCCATTGTCACTCCAGACAATGCGCGGCAAACCAAACCTAGGGAAGAATTCTTTCAAAAGTATTTTGGCAGTTGATAAAGCAGTATTGTCCTTCAGAGGGTAGGCTTCTACCCATCTAGAAAAAGCACATACTACCACCAGAACATATTTGAGGTTGTTGCATCGTTCCATGTGAATATAATCAATCTGCAACACCTCAAATGGATATGTTGGAGGAGCAAAATGACCTGCTGGAGTTGGGGTTCCCTTTCCCGGATTGTACATCAAGCAAACAATACAATGTTTTACTACATTATTTGCACACTTTGGGATCCCCTCATTTTGCCACACTGGAGCCAGAAGTTTACATATTCCTTTTGCACTTAGGTGAGCTGGACCATGTGCCATAGTAACTACAGGTAGTACATAAGCATCTGGTAACAGCCAACGTTGATGTTCTGATAATTCAACCCAACATCCCATCTCATCTAACATTCCTGTACTTTCCTTCCACTTTCTCAACTCATTCTCCGTAGCCTCTCCTTGAATTGATTTCACACTCTCTACTGTATCTTCACACATTCCCTTTTCTCTTACGCAGTTTGCGGGACCTGCAACATACATTCGACTTGTGTTGTCTCTGGCTGTCTTTTTCGCTACCTCATCTGCAAATGCATTTCCTCGACCAACATCGTCCACAATCTTTTTGTGTGCACTACACTTCACGATCGCTATCTGAGTAGGCATTGTAAGTGACTCAAGAAGTTCAGTCACTAATTGACCATGTTGTATCTTAGTACAATGGGAAGTAAAGAATCCTCTTTCCTTCCATAAACGCCCAAAGTTAAACGCTACACCAAAAGCGTATTGGCTATCAGTGTACACGTTTACTCTTTTTCCTTTGGATAACACACACGCTCTAGTTAAGGCTATCAATTCAGCTGCCTGAGCTGAATTATGTCTAATGCGTGCTGTCTCCACAATCGTATGCAAAGTAGTAATAGCGTAGGCTGAAACTGTATCTCCATTCGGGAGCTTGAAACAAGAACCATCTACCCATAGTGTTCCATCTGGATTCACTAATGGCGTGTCTTTTAGGTCAATTCTACCCTTAGTCTCTTCTTCAGTACGGAGAAAACAATCATGCTGTTCAGAGACATCTCTCTCTTCTGGAAGAGGCAACAAAGTAGCTGGATTCAGGGTATTACATCGTTTGATGTGTATGTGACTAGCCAAAAGCGTCAGCTCATATCCGGACAACCGAGCACTCGTAAGATGCTGCGTTTTTGTCCTATTTAGTAAAGTATCCACTGCATGTGGCACCATAACAATGAGAGTATTATCTAGCACTACTCCAGCAGACTGTCGAATAGAAATTGCTGCTGCCGCTGTCGCCTTAAGACAACTAGGCAATGCTTTAGCTACTGGATCTAACGTAGCTGAGAAATATGCGCATGGTCGCTGTTGATCTCCAAAACGCTGCGTTAAGACTGACAATGCACAACCCTCTCTTTCGTGGACATAGAGCGTAAAGGGCTTACTGTAATCAGGAGTACCCAATACAGGAGCAGAACACAAAGCAATACGCAAATCAGTAAAACTCTTGTGACATTCGTCAGTCCACGGAAGAGGCTGAGGCGTATCTTTTAAAGTTAGCGCCAACAGCGGTTTAGCCAATAAAGAGAAACTCGGAATCCACTGTCTACAATAAGAAGTAATGCCCAAAAAGGCACGTACCTCTCTTTGTGTGGATGGCACTGACATTTGTGCAATTGCCTGAATTCGTTCGGGGGTCAATCGTCGTCCCTCCTTTGACAAGAGATGACCCAAATAAGTCACCTCGCGACAAACATATTGTAATTTAGAAGGAGAAACCTTGTGATTCAGATCAAACAAATGACGCAACAGTGCAACGGTCACGTTTTTGCAAATCTCCTCTGAATCAGCGGCAACTAATAAGTCATCCATGTACTGAATGAGAGCGGCACCGGACGGTAAGGAAAAGGCATCAAGATGACATTTTAGAGCTTGACTGTAAATAGAGGGACTTTCACAATAACCTTGAGGTGCGCGTTTAAACCGGAAGCTTCGGCCTCCGAGGGAAAACCCAAAAATATCTCTACTCTCTTCGGCGATGGGAATACTAAAGAAAGCATTTTTTAGATCAATAACTGAAAACCAAGTCGCTGTAGAAGGTATCATCGTCAACAGAGCAGTGATATCTGGGACTACAGGAAACTGCGGTACGACAATCTTGTTTACCTCCCGAAGATCAATTACAAAACGATAAACAGGAGGCTGAGAAGGATCAGTGCGTTTAAGAACCGGAAGAACAGGACTGTTACATGTATTTCCTCTCGTTTCCTCAACCACACCCTTCTGAATCAAATCATGGACAATTTCCAGAAGTGCTTTCTCACCTTCAGTAGAGATTCTGTATTGCGGAATACGTGGCATTTCAGCATTGGGCTTAAGAGTAACAACATAAGGTGGGATCTCAAGACAACCAACGTCATTCGGACCCGTAGCCCAAAGCGTTTCGGGAAGAGAAAGCAATTCAGGTGGGAATTGATCTTTTGATAAGTACATTGGACTAGTCATTTTCTGTCCTAGAGTGAGGTATACACCAGAAGGTGAACAATATATCGTAGCATGCATTCTTTTTAATAGATCTAAACCCAACAGATTTTCACCACAACCATTCGTCAGAAGAAGCGGAGCTTCTAAATCATAAGGGCCTATTGAAACAGGCAAAGGGCAAGAAACTGGATTGCGAACAGGGGCGCCAGAAAATCCTACAGATACATTCGTTAAGCCAGACAAAGGTGCGCCAGGGAGTTTAGAATGAATGATAGAGCTTCTCATGGCACCAGTATCTAAAAGAAATGGCTCTGAAACACCCATTGTAGTGACATTAACATAAGGTCCATTCTGATCCACTGGAATTGACGTAACCCCCTTACTTTGTCCATGGCTGTCCTATTCAAAATGAAGACTTTCATTCCCTCCTTCAATATACTGATCCTCACTGTAATACTGTGTAGACCTAACATTTTGCTGGTCAAAGTAATTTCCGGAATTTGGAGGAACAAAAGAACGCTGCTCTTGGGTTAACACACCTCGACCTCTACCTCTATTTGCTGACTGAGGACCACCACGACCTCGTGAAGCAGATGTTGCTCCATTACGCTGCAACAATGCCGGACAACTGTTCTTAAAATGACCTTCCTCCCTACAATAAGCACATTGATTGGGACCTAGCAAAGGTCTTGGAATGAATGGTTCAGGCTTTTGATACAACCTCTGAAACTGCGGAGGCTGTTGAAACTGAGGCTGAACATAACGAGGAGGATAAGCCTGTTGCAAGAGAACTTTAGTTTTTAATTCTTTCGTCTTTTTCTCTTGTTTTTCCCTTTCTTCTTTGTCTCTATTTTCATAATATTGTGCAGTAGCCAATATCTGGGCGGAAGAAGAAACTGCCCATGAACTCTCGGAGTCTTTTAGCTTGTGTGATAGTTCAGGAAGCAAGTTATATACGAACTTATCCACAAATAATCGCTGTCCCCCTTCTGTAGCCATATCTTGACCACTGTGATCAATGAATGTCTCCTCGAATCGGGTAAAGAAATCGGAAACACTTTCATCTTTCTTTTGTTTACATGCTGCTAGCTTATCCCAATTAACTCTCAAAGCAGGCATCATTGTTTTCATTAATGTAATAATCCTACCAGGGAGTTCTGAGATCAAAGCGTCGGGCTTTGCACCACCTACTTGACCTCTATCTGCGGCAATAATAGCGTTCCAATCGCCGCCTAATTCTTGAGCGTGATCCTCTCTACGAATTTTAGCCCATATTGTCTGTGGAACTACATTTCCCATCAACATGTCAATATCTGCTAGATTCATAATACATGCATCAACTGTTTGCGACAACTCTTTATAGTAACCAGCAGGATTTTTGCGTGGATCTGGTAGTGACTGTTTAAGTGCTAAAACTTCAGACCTTTTCCAGGGGACATGTATCCATATGCGCTGAAAATGCGCAGGAATAGCTGGATTAGCACCTGCTGCTGCAACTTCTTCCTTCCATATTGGAGAAACCTCTCTCATGGGATAGTTTTTCAGTGCTGTCCTAACTGAAGGATCAGAATCAGGAAAAGTCTGTGAGAACAATAGGGATCTGAAAGAAATAAGTGTTCTGACAGCGTTTTCAACCTTAGGACCCACAATAAGTCCTTTGTCAAAGTCAGCCTGAACATCTAACAGATCCTGTGGGACCGAACCCAAATTCATATCCTCCCATTCTTTAGCGAGAGTATCGCACATAACTTTAAAAACATATCTCTGCGTAGGTGCATTCCATTGCAGAAAGGTGGACATAATATCAGACGTACTATATTGGGGACCCTTCTTGATCCATCTACAAGCAAGTGAGTCCAATTTTTCTCGCTCTTCGGAGTCTGGGAATTGACTACGAGACTGTCTTCGAGAAAAAGCTGGAGACACGTTTAAAGCTTCAAAGAAAGGTGATAAGAGACCAGAGACAGTATCTGCAAATCGCTTACGCATAGATGGAGAATTTGACATAAGGATAGGGGACAAGGTATTAGGTGAATTAACTAAAGGAGCATTAGGAATTGCCAAAGGAGCAGAAGGCAAAGGAGTTAAAGGCAAAGCTGGCATAGGCAATACTTGAGGAGGCAAATGTGGAAAAGCTGGAGCAGGCGGAAGCACAACTGGCGGCTGAACAGGCTGTAACATCGGGGGTGCATTAGCACCTTGTACATAGGGCGGAGGCAATTTCAATAAGTGGGACATTAAGGAATCTTCCTCAAAATCTTTTCTCTTATCAAGGGAAGAGATAGGCAACGTCGGATAGCATTTATCTATTGCCATTCGATGCTGTCTGTCTGAAATTTCCATTGCATTATCTATTTCATCATCTTTGAATTGCTGAGCAGCCTGTATAATCGTCATTCCCTGTGTTTTCCTATCTCGTTTCGCTTGTTTAATTTCTCTCTGTTTGGCTTCCTTACACCAAAGGCGAAAAGAGTCAAACATTGCCGGCCGGGCTTTTCTTTTAAATAACGTTGCTTCTAAATTATCTAGCACATCAGTTTCGAAACTACCATTTTCTGGCCATTTTAAAACACCATCTTTCTTTGTATATCGGGTCCATGTCTTATTAAAGGCAATAGGACCAACACCATGTTTAGAATAGAGCTCATATGTGGGAGTTCCAACCGAAGGAATCGGACAGGAGTCCTCAAGCTGGGAGTCCCTAATACAACCAAAGCAACAAAGTTTTCCAAACTTAGTCAGACCAGACATCTCACGATTTTTACTGGCTGTTCACAAACATCAAGGGGGTAAAACTTTCAGTTTACACAGCACAAATGCACTTACCCCTCGGCTTTGGCCACTGCAATGGCCAAATCTAAGGACCTAAGGACAAAACAAAGACCAAAATTTGTGGGCGCGACCCACCAAATACTTAACTAAGGATGTCTTCTTACACCAACAGAGGCCCGTCTATCGTCTCGCTTTACCATACATCATCAAAGAAAGGGCCAAGGCAGGGCGGCAGTCAGGGCAGCAGTCGTCAGTAGCCGTCAGGAAGGAGTAACCGCGCTGAAAAAGACCTTCGGACCACTTCGACATACAGGGGTCGCTTGACGTGGCTCGCGATTCCTCCAGAATTTTCTTGCGGGGTTCCTCACGACCTTCAGGCAGAACCGGTACCGCTGAAGCCGCCCCACGTTGGGCGCCAGTTGAAGAACCAGAACCTTATGGGCCTGGCGGCGCAGGGTACGCCTGAAATCTCCTTGGATTCACCTGCCTCAACTAACAGAGACACGGGACACTCTGTCAGGCGTAAAAGATCAGATTTTATTTGCTGCAGCTAGTACAGTTGTCCAAGAAGTACACAAGGTATGTTCTCAGGAGACTGCCACTTTACTTTGTGGCGCACAATCTTATATACCGTATAAAAACCATTTATTAACTACATACACTCCCAGAACACATAGAAAGGAGCCAGTAAGAATAATGTAAAGATAGAACAGAGCCAATAGAAATGTCGGAAAACAAGACAGCACCAATAGAAGGAATTGGAAAACAAAGTATCAAGTGACTTAAGGTTGCCTCCCCTCCAGCTGTGTTTGTCACCCCTCCCTTGAACTAATTCATTAACCGATCCACAACGAAGTTGCATGTGGTGCGATAAGTTTGTGTGCGTTTGGAGGACAGTTGTGAAATGAGAGATTACTAGCAAAGGACAGCGAAGGCCAGACGATAAGATAAGATCGGCGGAGAATAGTGTGAGCCTACAGATAGTTGAAACAAGGATTAGAAAACCAGACAGGGATTAGTGTACTCGGTCAGACCTTAATACCAGCCTTGTAAAGATAGAGGCAGAAGGCTGTTTTGAACACCATGTTGCAGAATAAGCAGAAAAGGCAGAATGGACTTCGTTCGCTGTGCTGCCTGAGTGAAGGCAACATAAAATGGCGGCGGGCCACAAAATGGCGGGTCGATACGATCGTATTAAAAATCGAATTTCCTCAAGGATGTCCAGAAACTACAATTACCTACCAAAGCTTTACAAAAGAATATAGCTGAATCAGAAGATAAAAATCACAGAGGAAGCCTTTGCATCTTTGGAATACCCGAGGGGTCGGAAGACTCTTCAGAATCCTGCATTGCCTTCCTCGTAAAATGAATCCCACAAATGACTGGCTTAAACTTCACAAGGACTTTGAGCTGGAAAGGGCACATTGTGTGCCTATTTTCAAACCTACTAACAAAAATATCACTCACTAGATTGTTTGTCGACCTTTATGATATCAACATGCAGATCTCATCCTTGAGCTCATGAGCAAAATTAACCACATCATGTGGAAAAACCACAACATTTTCATCTCATAGGATTACTCCAAATCAACAGTGGAAAATTGAAAGGGTTTCCTTCAACCTTCGAGTCTGAAAAGCTCAAATCTTCAGTATTCCTTCATTGGCCTAGCGGGATTTAAAATCCTGGAAGATGGGAAACATCACATCTTCAGCTACTTCAGAGACTTGCACTCTTTTCTTGATGAGAGGGATGGTGTTCTAATGGACACTTGCCAGGCATCTTCTTCTAAATTGAATTTGTGATCCTCAATCTATATTGTTTTCACCGTGCCCGATTCATGGCTAAGATACCTGCGCTCTTACTTACTTTGATAAGCAATTTAGTGTATCTTACAACCTTTGAGCTTTCTATTAACACTAACTTCAATAAATTCAGGTTTTCCTTTTGTTACTTACCTGATGTAAGGATCCCGTTGAATCTGCTTAATGCTTACCTGCATGCTGTTCCTGTCGCTTGTTACATGACACAGTTACTACTTGCATTAGCTAATAAGCAATAAGGAAAGAAATGCTACCTTGTATTTTGGGGTTCCAGCACCCTATAATATCTACTCAAGAGTAGTTTGTTCCTTCGGTCTTATGCTGGTTCCCTCAAAATTCTTGGTGCATTACACTTAAACATTTGCCACATAATATTAGGCTTTAACACACATTCCGGATAGGCCTAAATAATGACCTGATACCCTATGGTTTATACCTTTCAAGGTTTCCCTTTTTGCAGACCATGGTATATCCATTGCTGATTTACACTGAATTCCGTGGCAGCTGGGTCTCACCCTACTGTCGTCTACCTCAGATTCAACATTTCGGGAAGGATGGCTAGGTGGGTGAGTAGGTTGGGGGAGGGGATAGGCAATGGGTCTCTTTTTTTCCCTTATATGTAATTTGTTTCTTTATTTTGTGGTTTTCTCTTCCGCTACGGAAGTCATTGAAAATTGGTATGGTTTGACCTTACAAAATGTATTGATGTATACTCCTGGGAAACAAATCATCTTCCCACACATTTTAAAGGAGGTAATTTTGTATCAACTTAGCCCCATCTGCTGGATGCTATGGCCCCTTCAGATACGTGGGGTACACAAAGATCATTATGATGACCCTTATACCAACATCACTTCCAATCCTGCGATGACACAGTCTACAATATTCTTGTATAACAATCTCTTAGATGTAAACTTAAAGGTGGTATCCATAATGTTAAATGTCTCAATTATCCAGTTAAGCACAAGAAAATAGAAAATGACCTCTATGAACTCAAAACAGACATAATTTTACTACAGGAGAACAAGGTTACCCACAATGAAATATCATCATTTGGTAAGAAATGGGTTAGCGAGGTCTTGTGGTCTCCTGCCATTAATAAGAAAAGGGGGACAAAAACGCTTATCCTAAAAAACTCAGGATTATCCATCGACTCGTATACCACAGATGACAATGGTAGATGGATAATGACAAAGCTTTCTAAAAATACAAGCTGCTTCACGTTCTTTATGTATACGGCTCAAATGCAGATGACCAAGACTTCTGGGACTCCCTGATGATGCCTTTAAAGCAAGTGTGTGCTGAGGAACTAATCATCATGGGGAGTGACTTCAACCTCCCTATGGACATCATCATTGATTGACATTCCAAGGCCTCTTTCCTTCCCTCTAAATCGCACAATTCCCTTCTTAACTTATGTACCAGATTCAATTTGCTTGATACCTGGAGACTACCACACCCCAATACCAGTGATTACACTTTCTTTTCCAACTCCCACAACTCATACTCCAGTATAGATTATCTACTGATTTCGAAGACACATGCCCATATAATTGAACATAGAGACACCTTATCAATGTTGGTCTCAGATCATTCAGCTGCTTCCCTTTCTCTAATAGGTACAAATGCAAGACTGTCATGTAAATTATGGAGGTTTAACAACAAGTCCTCTTGAGACACAATTGAACAAACCATATAAAACTATGTTATGTGATAAGTCTTCCTACTATTACTGGGACACACTTAAGGCCACTGTTAGAGGCCCTCTAATTGACAGCCATTCTAAATTAAATAAAACTCACAATAAGAACCTCATAGATCTAGAGACGGAGATTAAAACCCAGGAAGCTGCCCACATTAACAACTTAAATGCCCACACCTCTCTCTCCTCACTGCAAAAAATGAATACAATAGAATACTCAGCAAAAGAGTGGGTGTATGGATAAATGACTATAAAAGTGTTCAGCTTTTCGAATCTAACAAAGTAGGTAAAATCTTAGTATCTTACTTAAAGCATAAGCATAATAATAAAGGGATTAATGCTCTCAAAGATAAGAACGTAATTTACACTAAACCCCAAAATGTCTTAGATATTTTTAGAGACTTCTACAAATCACTTTATGAGGATGACTCAAACACATCTGAAGAGAAAAGCAGGACATTTCTCAATAATGTGCAATTACCTTATGTCTCGGACCTCGAACAGGAAACACTCTGCTCACCAATAACTTCTGCAGAAATTAATATGTCTACCAAATATCTTAAGGCTCACAAAGCACCTGGACATGATGGCTTCACTGCCTCCTTTTACAAAACATTTCCACCCCTCTTTTCCCCACACTTCTTCACCTTTTCCACCACTTCTCAAAATCTAGCAGCATAGCTGGCACAGCTAGAAAGGTGACTATCTTCATGATCCCTAAAGGTGGGAAAGACCCAATGCTGGCACAAAACTACAGGCCAATTTCATTAATTAACAGGTGCACAAAAATCTATTCCAAAATCTTTTGTAAATGACTTGAACCACCCTTACCACGCCTGATTGGTCACATGCAAGTAGGATTCCTGAGAAATAATTGATCTAACAACAATACACAACGTCTTTGCCATGTTATTGAGAGAGCAAAATCAACAAAGTCTGAAACAGTTGTGATAACCATAGACGTCTCATGGTCGTTCCTCCGTGAAACTCTCTTGAAATTTAACCTTGGTACAAACTTCACTAAGATGATCATGGCACTTTACAGTGGCCCGTCTGCCAAAATTAGGACTGGTGGTTTATTATCCTCCTCCCTCTGCTTAGAAAGAGGTGCAAGACAGGGCTGCCCCATCTCCCTATTTATTTAGCTTGACGCTAGAGCCCTTAACTCATAGAATCCAGACGAACAATCTCTTTTCAGGTGTCTCTTTCAATAACACCATAGTTAAAGTGCCAGCGAATAGTAACAGCATTCTGATCATAACCGAAAAGGCCAGTCAATCTATCCTTCCATTATTTCAAAGGATTGATTAGTATTCTCTAGTTTCAGGCCTTACGCTCAACAGAGATAAAGCAGAAGTTAAAGGCCTAAACAATCTTTGTACCAGAGGTGTACCAGAGATATATTAAACTCCTCTGGACTATCATGTCAGCCTCATTTAATTAAGTATTTAGGTCTAGAATTTGGCTCTGACCCGGCAGGAATGCTTCTTCAGAACAAAAATGTAACACTGAAGAAAATCCAGAATCTTCTTTATGGCTGGAACCCCCAATTCCTCCCCTGTTGGGGCCGTATAGAGACAATTAATATGATGGTCAACGCTTTGCTTAACTATCTTATAACCATGCTCCCCTTAATACTATCTGATGAATTTCATCAAACGCTAGAAAATTGTTAACATAAATCCTAGAATAACCATCAAGAAACTAAGATTACCTACAAACTTGGGAGGCCTCAATCTTCCTGATTTCAGAAACTACCAAACTGCATTCTTAGCTCACAAAGGCTATGGTTCTACCTCCATTATTCTACACTCTCTCTTGACTCTGTTGAGAAAGATATACTTGGTGATCTACACCCTATAACGCTACTTTCCACCAAAACAAAACCCTCCTTATCAGCCAAATATAAATATTTAATAACTCAAAAAGAGCACAGTCAAGAATTGGCAGATTGCTGGAACCCTCATTGCTCGCTCTAGTATGATCTCACTTTGAAATAACCCTAAAATCAGGATTTGTGGTACACCTACATTTTGTAGTACTTGGGCTTCTAAGGGCATTCATTTCCCACACCGGTTAGAGTCACAACACTCCCCTCTCTCTGTTAGACAATTGCAACAACAATATAACCTTCTGACATAGACTTCTATGATTTCTTAAAACTCAAAGTGTGTCTTTCTAAAACCAAACTTAACAATAACGAGCCCTCCCTCCTCAAAATCATAAATCCCTTTAATGAAATGGGTCACCAATCCTTGAAATGTTACCGTATTTTAAAGCCTAAATCTATTCCCTTGAATTCAAAACTGCTGACAAAATGGGAAACCCAGGGATCTGTCTCCCCGAACAACTAGGACTTAATTTGGAAATCTGTAGTTTCTCACAAAATCTCCCCCTCTCTATCCCAAACAAAATTCTGGCTCTGCTATGGCCATTCTGGAACTCTTCCAGATTACATAAATTGTCCCCAATAGATGAACCAATTGTTGGAACTGCATTAAAGCAAACGGAGACCTTTCACATATTATTTTCAATTGTAGTGATGTCTCCCCCTTCTGGGAATTTATCTTTGACATTATACGTAATATAGTCAGAATATTCTTGCAGCAAGACTTTCTTTCACTCATACAGGGCTTCCTTGATCCTGAATCAAATCACGCGTTGACAGTCTCCTAGTTGATATACTATTGACTGCAGCTTGTAAATCTGTCCTGAGTAACTGAAAAATACAGATGCCACTTCTTTTAGATCCTAGCTGAACTGGGTCTCACACTTGAGAGGGGTTGATAATATGACCCCTTCAGAATTCACACTGGAGACCACAGATTAGATCCGTTTTGAATTCACTTGACACCTATTTTGCCACTAGCAAATCACCATGAGGCTCTCTATAGACAAAAAATGCTCTCAGTATAGTTATTGCCCATGTACACTTACTGTCTAAGCCTCAAGAATTTCTCCTTTCTAGTAGATATGTTTTGTCTCCCTGAATCCTAGATTGGTCATACCTACAGTTGTAACCCGGCTGACTTGTATTATGATGCTCTAAATTTTTATTATTAAGTATAATTTCCTCATTATGTTTCTTTTATGTTTTTAGGCCCTACACTTACTAATCGTTGTGCAAGTGATTGTATACTATACAACTCCTTTTCATTATCTATCAGGTTTATTATTTTTTATGTTTTCTCCTTCCGTTATTGTTTCTGGAAAAAATCAATACAATTTTTTGAACTAAAAAAAAAGAAATTTCTCACACAGTGTTTGCATAATCGTTTTCAATAAAAAAAAAAATCCCCACTAAGCCAACAGTCATTCTTTAACTATGTTGTGATCAGTAGTGGGGGGGGGGCTTCTCAACCTAAGCGGGGCATCCCACCAACCAAAGTCTAAATGAGGCACTAAACCATGTCCATTCTAACATGAATTCGAACAAAATAACAACAATAATGAGTGGCTGAGCCATCAAAAACCTGTCACAAAACTGCTGGAAGCAACACAACAACTCTAATTTGAAACTGCAGCGTTAAAAGAGGATTAAATCACCCTTTTACAAATGGATGGTTGGATCAGATGATAAGCAATATGTCCTAAGTTATTAATACGAACATCACAGCCTTAAAAACAGGGCTCTGCACTGCAGACTGAGGGTGGTGTTGATGTGAAGCTTGAGAAAAAAGATTACAACGAATGTTTATCTATTGTCTTGGATTTAAAGGCAAAATACAGAGAGAAATAGTAATCCTAAATCACAGTACACAGCTTTAGCATTTTTGTACTTACTAAGCGACTATTGGGTGACATCTACATTGTGCGCCTGGTTCTGCATTCCAGCTGGTGGATAAATATGCATGATTTTATAAGATATCAGGATCTGGAGTCTTCGCAGAGAATTTTTGTGGTTGTCCAAATGGTTGACTAAAGCTGTTTGTAAATTCCTACTAAACTTTAAAGTAGCTCAGTGGCAAAACCATACCTTCCTGAAGAGGTGTACCAGTCACTGTCAGGTCATCAGGTCGTATTATGGTAAGCTATGATATGTTTTATTGTGGTTTGACGGAGTTTGTTAAGTTATACTTCGGTACTGTTCTATATGTCTCCTGTATACACCATGAATTCTCCTAGCAAAAGGTCACAAATGGGCCTTTTTATACTGTTCACATTGCAGCACCCGTAGCTGATGAAAAACATTGGTGAACCATACTGTTATTGTTACAGATGTTTTGTTCTATTCCTAAAACAGTCACAAAGTCTAGGTTGGCTGTTTATATTCAACCCATAATTACTCAGTACATAAAGGGGGCAAAACACAGCTGAAAATTATAGTCAGTGGTGCTTCGAGAGTCAGTAAATTGGGAGGTTGACTTCTGCTAATTAATGCACTGAAATACAAGGATGTGTCCTGCCCCATGTCCCAGTTACCATTCACCATGGGGTCCAATGAGCAAGAAACGCACAGCTTCTGATGACAGATAAGGCCCACCATTGTCCGCTACTACTGATGCTACTGATGTAGCTCCCGTACACCAGCCATTTTACAGTCCTCTTGTGCCTTCCACCAGTGTATATGGGAGAAGGTTCTTGTCACTGAACCGCCTGCTTTCTACTGTTTACACACAAGTGTATCCTTCTGCCTTCCCTCACAGAACTTGCATTTTTACCCCTGGACCTTGGTTGATAGGCACTCTTTTCTCTCTAGTTCCTGACTCAACTCCACAGAACTGGCCAAATTGCTAGATATAACAGCCGTCCAATGATATGTACTCTTGGTATGGCAATGTGTAACTTTCTGCTAGCTATACCTGTCCCTGGGCACCCTAGATTTTTCCTATTGCTCTCCTTGCTAGCAGGTCTAATTTTTAGAAAATTTAAGATCACTACCCTGACAGCGCAAGTCACATGTACCCACCATCTCTCTGGTATTGTTCAAGTTATTACTTGTTGTATTGCTCCAGGTATTCATATCACCTAATACATTGCTTAGTGATGTTTTAATTGGTTTGAGACATTGCTTTAAGTGGTCAGGGACTGTCCAGTACTGAGTACGTGCACGTTTTTGATTTAAAATGGAGAGTACCTCAACATTGCTGTAATACATTCAGTGGGAGAGTATTGCCACTTCTCAGGAGCAAATGGCTACTTTGGCAGTGAGTACCAGCAGGTCAGTATTGCCATTTAAAGCACTGGTTTGAGCTCCAAAATGTCTGACTTTTCCAGCTCACATTACGAACACTGCTAGAGCTTAGCTTTAAGACCTGCACAATGTCAAAATCCTGGTGAACAAGTATTCAAATAATTTCCACTGAAATTCAGTGTGTAAAGCCACCTCGTAGGTATTCTTTAGGGAAAGCGTGATTGGATTTTACTAGTCAGTGGTGACTAAACCCAGACCGAGATACTAGTGCCAACTTCTAAAATTGCGCCTTTCCTCCTAGCTTCTGAAAAGCTGCACATAGGAGCAATGGCGAACTTCTGCTCCAGAAACATCGCTGAGGGTACGACACACCACTCTCCAGGACTAAGGGTGAATTCAAGGTGTAACTCGTTGGAAAATAGCTTTCTGCAGTATTTAACTGGCCACAAGTTATCTTTTTATCTTAGAGGGGAAAACGTGTCTCTTCAGTTGTTACTTCATTGTCATATCGTATTTAATTTGATAAAGACATACTGCAAAACTGTTCTTAAATCCCCGCGATTAAAATCTTCGTGCAACTGTGTGTACTTTCGGATGTGTACACGACGTACACAAATTTGTTAAATGTAGCCTGTTTTTTTTTTTGCGTGGGTACTTTACTGGTGCGCATATTATTCCTTTACGTGCGGGTTTTCGAATGGACAAACTCTTTCACCAACTTTCCGAGCTATTTAATGGAGGAGCAGGCTTTGCCTGTCCCGTGACCCCGTGACACGCCGATAATCACCTCGATCTATAATGGTGGGAGAGGCTGGGTCAGAGGTGGCCTCCCAACCCTCAACCAGCTTTGTGCCCGAGGCATGAAATGGACACCAAGCCGAAGCAAAATCGGCATAATGATAATGATGTTTGTGGTTTTTCAAACTGCTGTCTGTTTGTCTCCTCCTCCTGCGCTGGTCGGGTTCCTGTTCCCGCTTGACCGTCAATCCCTAAAACAGAGAGATGTCCCCTTAAAAACATGGCCGACAGATAACTGCCGCCTCGCGCCTCAGGCTTTTCATTAAGAATTCAGCCTGCAAAATCTAATAAGTGGCGTTCCGTGGGGAACGGAGGTGGCTGCCTGTTCCTGATTCATCTTACTGATGTCTTACTTCAAAGGACAGGCCACCGTCTCCGCGGCAAACAAGCAGTCAACAGCAGCATGGTTTTAAACTGCCTCTTCCCACCCCCGGAGTCCTCTTCCCACGCAGCGACTTTAGAGGGGAAAAGGGGGCGGGCAGGGGGGTTAATCTAATGTTTCCTTTTTAAAACGAAGTGACTGTAAGAAATGTTTCCGTTTAACACTGCTGTAGAACCTAGGCCTAGTTTATTTGACGTGATGGAGGGAAGGTTGAAAAGTTGTCTTTTCAAAGTGTTACAGCCAAGCACAAGGATGGAATGAGCAGGGCTTTAAGCAGGGGGCACAACTAGACCTGATCTTTGGGGGGTACTAACAGGCCAACCAAATAAGGCGCAGCGAGCACTTTAAACAATGAGGGTGAAGCTACCCTTAGATCCAATACACGAAAATAGAGTTCTAAACTGTGCATTCTAAACAGGCCAAACCAGATAGGATTACAACAAACGGTTTAGTGAATTTTAGCTGCGTTTATAGGCTACTGACAGAGAGCTTTAAAAGGGGAGCGAGCGATTTAACAACTGACACCAAAATCTATAGATTTCAATAAATAACACTATAGAACCATTTTTTGCAAAGTCTGGTCAAGACTACGGCACTTTGACAATTAAAAAAAATCTTTCTGATAAATAACGAAGTGCTCATGAATTATTCTTATTTCTTTTTCAGATAGCCGTTTCTGTCTGATGGAATGACTGAAAGAATGTTTTGCAGTTTGCTCATCAGGAGATGTGCTTGCTTGAGGCTGCACTTATGTACCAGTAAAAGTGTTGCTTCCAGTGATGGGGCAGTCAGATGCTTTGCTGAGTAAACCAGCCTGCAGCTCAATCTCAGTCAGCCTGGCCTGTAGCCGATGAAAGGGGTCTAAAGCCCTTTCACCCCAACTGACGTGCACTTATGACTTTAAATGAGATGAAAAAAGTGTGTGTGCGTGTGTGTGGGGGCAGGGCTTCTCTAAAAGTGGCATGGCTTAAACATGTAAACTATAATTCTGTGTTTACCATAGTGTGCTACCATCCATTATTTGGTTCTTCTGAACTTTCTCTCATTGCATCTAGATATATAACACAACAACTTACTAACCTCTAAATCCAGCCAGGACTATTGGTCAATGGGTGTTAGCTGTTTAAGATAAATGGGTAACAAAAAATACCTTGTTGTAAATAATACTGAAAGTGTTTCAGTTCTGAAATTGTGAGACTTTGGAAGATGTAGTGACTTTTAGAGTGTCTCAGTCACTTCTGTTCGGTTCACTTCATGTTAGACATGTACGCCCTATTATTCTCCACATCTTGTCCATCTGCATATCTTACACCTCATCTCTTTACTCCTCAGCAACCTCTTCTCACTCTCTCTATTGAATGGACTTCTGCTCATCCACCCCCAACCACACATTGCACCCACTCACCTGTAAGCACAGCATTTTCTTTTACTTTCACATCGTCAATATTTTTACAATTTGCGAATTTCCTTCTTGCAAATTTGCACAGAATAATACTAATATCTGGAATACAAAGCCTGTGTATTCTGCAGAGATGCTAAGGAGTGGATGACCATGTATTCTGAACACCTTTTTGATCCACTGACAGGCACTCTGAGAACCTCGCACTGCCTTCAACCTCAATGCTAGAGCTCCTAGTCATGGTCCGTTATAAGCACTTGTAGCCGACTCAGTTCAAAGCATTAACTTTGCAAGAGTAATATGCTACAAAAAAGCAGGACTACAACTTCCTAGAGATAGCTAACAGTTTAAGGGAAGGCAGGATTAAGTCAAACAGAATCAAATGCTAAATTGATTACCTTAATGTTTTTTAAATTAATTAATCAGAAATTGATCAGTGTCATTTGCCAGTAAAGGTATGGGCATGAACATGTTGTGAGGTTATTTGAGCACTTTGCACGTGCACTTTTATTTTAGCTCTAGGCCCATGGCCTGTGCCCTTTAATCCAGATTCTTTTCATTTATTCCTTTTTATTATTTAAGCAAAAGCTTCATTTTAGCAGTGATGTTTTATTATTTTATCAGCTTCCCTCCATGCAGAATTTGTTATTAGTTCTTTTGCACAACATTTCATCCTGTGCTCAGTCCAAAGCTCTATGACGCTGTACATGATTGTTTACCAAGGTTTGCCAGTCCAAAGAGTACAATCTCTACCCTACACAGAAAGAACGATTTATCACATCAGGGCAGTTCTCAGAACAACAACTCATTTTATTATAAAACAACAAGCTGTCACAAACCAGGTTAGAGGGGAGCATTCCAGCTAGCCAGCCATCTTATGTTGTATCCTGTCATCACAGCTCTGCTACACTTGGCCTTGTCATTCCAACCACCTGGGAGGACTTCTAGCAGACCAACAGGCAACACCCCTTCTTATTATCCAGGTATAGTGATAGGTCTTTCCTGCAGAGACTATTATGGGTGGGTAGGGCTAACACTGCTTTTGATCTCATGTAGATTTTAGTAGTGCAGATAGGGATTTTAGGCTGACTAGTGTGACAGAATGTTGGGACTTTTAATCAGTTTCTCATTTCCGGTCACAATGATAATAGTGTTGTGTTTTATCGTCTTAATGCACACAGTTGCTTCAATAAATATATTGAATCAAATCCTGCTTCTGTTTGTCTTTGCATGTATGAGACTTGCGTAACTGAGAGAAAAGGGGTAAGATCTGTTCCTCCGTGACTTCCCTGATAAGTCACAAAGGGCCTCATTATGACCCTGGCGGGCGGCGGAGGCCGCCCGCCAGGATCCCGCCCTCCAAATTACCGTGCCGCGGTCAAAAGACCGCGGCGGGTATTACGAGTTTTCCCCTGGGCTGGCGGGCGGTTCCAGTTAAACCGCCCGCCAGCCCAGGGGAAAACGACCTTCCCACGAGGATGCCGGCTCGTAATCGAGCAGGCGGAGTGGGAAGGTGCGACGGGTGCTACTGCACCCGTCGCGTATTTCACTGTCTGCAAGGCAGACAGTGAAATACATTTTGGGGCCCTCTTACGGGGGCCCCTGCCGTGCCCATGCCATTGGCATGGGCACGGCAGGGGCCCCCAGGGGCCCCGCGACCCCCCCTACCGCCATCCTGTTCATGGCGGCTTTCCCACCATGAACTGGATGGCGGTAGGGGGGGTCAGAATCCTCATGGCTGCGGAGCGCGCTCCGCAGCCATGGAGGATTCCAATGAGCAGCGGAAAGTCAGCGGGAGACCGCTGACTTTCCGCTTCTGACCGCGGCTGAACCGCCGCGGTCAGAATGCTCATTGGAGCACCGCCAGCCTGTCGGCGGTGCTCCCGTGGTCGGTGGCCCTGGCGGCCACCGGCCGCCAGGGTCAGAATGACCCTCAAAGTGTCATGTATCTGGCTGCTACAAATCACCTTTACTTCTAGGTTTTGGTGAGGTGCTGCTAGCTAGCCGAAACAGTTAGGCTGACAGTTACCAGATGGTGTGAGATAAGTGGTGTTGCCGCCCAAATCCAGCAGTCTGACTCCAGGATGAGAGTCCTATGACATGGCCCCAACAATGTTTCTTAGGCACTAACCGTATGGATCTTCTCTGTCTCTTTACATGCTTAAGTCACCCTAATCACCTTATACAGAGACTTAAGTAGTATTAGATAGGCAGCACCCTAATCACCTTAAATGAAGACCTCTGTGGTATTAGATGGGTAGTACCTATCTGAGGATGTAAGTTATTCAAGCTTGAACCTTAAAAAAGGATTTCTCAAAATTGATTTTTCTATCTCTGAACCAACCATTTCTTAATTATGGCAGACCCTCAATGGGAAGCGATGTCTGCAAATATGAGACAACTACTCACACAACATTTATTAAATCATGGGGTCACCTCTGAGGTAGGGGAGGACACATTTGTAGTTGAAGTTCACGCAGCTTAAAGAACTTGAATTTTCTATTCTGAGCTGCTTTTCCAGCAGCAGATGGGAACAGAAACACATTTCATCACTACACAATAGCTGATGCGCCTGCGCAATTCAGACCATATGCCTATTTAGAAATACCTTTATCCTTTCAAGAACACCATAATTGGCTTGATGGTGGGCTATCAGACATTCCACAAAATGTTAGACTAGGTCCCTTAAGCAATGATGGCCCTACATGGCCAGAATTGGTTACCTACACACCACACCCTAACGCGGGTACCATGGCTGTAGCGGAGGTACAACGCTTATATAATAATTTAGTAGAAATATATAGATGCTTAATACAATTCATAATGCAGACCTTAAACATCACCTCAGCAAGGACTTCTCCAGCATAACCACATTTGAATACAGCAGGAATAATTCCTGCGTCTGTGCATTCAATAATTGGTAAGGTACCAACCACGCGCAAAGAAACTCCGCTTTGGCTAGCACAAAAGATAAGCACTTTGGAGGCAGTGTTTCCCCATAAAGGACACCAAGATAAACATAGAATTCTCACAGTCAGCTTTCCCCTTTGGGATGGTCGATTCAGTGGACAACTGTGACCCTATATACCTCACACAGTATACCAACACTTGGGAATCTTACGGAAGTGTTAAAACAGAGTCATGGTGAATATAGGGCAGCACCAGCCCTGGGAATGCAATTAATGGGTAATTTTGCCACGGTGTCCTCAATAATGTTAAGTAACCTTAAAGGGAAAGCTGTAGCATCCAGCGCCTCTAGGATGTTCCTCAACAGGAACAAGAATACAACCTGCCAAATATTATCACCAAAACCTATACTAGTATAGTTAGGTATAGTCTGGGAGCCAGACCAGGTAAACTGCAACTACAAGGTAAATCCAATAAGGATTCTACCAAACAAGCACAACAGGGTTCTAAAAAATGCTGAGATAAACAAAAACAAGTAAAGATAATAAAAAAAGAAAGAGGAGAATCTCTGCGTACGGAGACCTCTGAGAAATGCTATAATCTTAGAAATATGGAAACTTTACAAACACCCTATAAATACCAACACTAATCTCATTCCTTTCAGGACTCACCTGAAAAATGCAGTCAAGGAGGAGGGTGCTAAGATCACTGAAATGAGTATGTGAAACCAACAAAAGATTCAGAATGGTCATCTGAAGTTTCAATAAAAAAGGAAGAGAAACTTCAGCAACAGAAACCCCAATTCAAAAAGAAAAGGGCTGCAGCCTTCACAGCAAAAAAAGCTGGACATATTGAGAACTTCATAGAATAACAGGACGCAGGCAGTGACTTTGCTAGACAGCATGGCAGAGGTCACAATAGTTCACCAAAATCTTCAAGAGCGTATGAATGTGACAGCAACTAAAGACTAATTTGAAGTCGAAACTGCGGACCTATGCCTCTCCCCAACCGACATGGTTTATAAATTAAAAATACAAATAGAGGGAGACGTACAGCGCCCTATGAACGTTATATTTTGGGGAAAACAAACACTTAGTCATGACATCCTCATGGGCAAAAAAGATTGGCCACCTGAATTTGTCCATAATCTCCCACGCGGGAAAGAGGTTGTTATGCCTTCTTTCTCGGTCCTTTTTCTGAATACATTAAAAGAAGCACACAACGTAGATTGGGTGTGGGGTGAGATACAGATTCCCCCTACCATGTAATGCCAATGAGGTCAACACCACAGGTCCAACTACAATACACCATTAAATATGAGGCTAAAATACCAGTGAGAAAAATACTCCCACAACTTGAGTACCAGGGAGTAATTGAATACTGTGTATCTCCAATGAATGACCCTTTGTTTCCCTTAGCTAAGCCAGACCATTCTTAAAGATTAGTCTTAGATAACAGACCCCTTAACAGTCATACATGCATATTTGCGATACAAAATGCACATAACCCAGGGATTGTTACCAATTTAGTGCACAAAAAATACAAAATAACCTTGGATATTTCCAACGGTGTTCTTTCTTACAAAATCTAGCACCTGAATGTTGGGATGTGAGTGCCTTCAGAGCGCTTGGCTTTCAGAAAAAAATTTGATGACTCCCACAGGGGTATAAGAACAGTCCAGGATTGTTCTCAGTTCATGTAACATCAATATTACATGATACTGAACGCGAGGCGTTGTACTATGTTGATGATATCTATCTCACAGATGACGACCTCAGAGCGCACCTAAAACTGATGGAACGCTTTGTTGTGGGATTTGCCGAATTGGGCCATAAATTTAACTTACACTTGAACATACATGCAAATTAGAGCGTTGCAGCAGGACATGCTTGAAGCAAAACACTTACACATATGTGACAACAAAACAAACTTGGTCATCAGAGTAATTGCTGTTGCCACCAGGTTCACCTATGTAACATTCAGTGAATGTGACACCGTACTCAAGCTACCTTAACTTATATAACTCTGCCTTTGATTGAGCTTATTGAATGTAATTATTATTCATGCTGTGTTTGAGTTTGAATCCCTTTTCTGCCAGTTAAGGTAGACTTGGACTGCTCGCTTTTGCAACTTTTGAGTGCCAGGTTTAGAAAATTAACAACGAAGCCATCAAAATGAAATGAAATAGTCTAAAGTTTTGAAAACAACAATTGTAATTATCGGTATTAGCCACACATATTAGCCGGTAACCACCTACTGCCACAGGACCAGATCCAGTGAGTATGCTTTGGCATTGGTACCATGATACTTGGCATCTAATCCCACCTTCACAACTTCACCTAAAATTCTGAAAATAAACTGTCTTGTAAAGCTCCCTGTCCTTGTCCTCAGAAATATTGTTACAACACTTATAATCTATTGGACTAGCTGGAAATGTAGAGCTGGAGAAACATTTTTGAATCCTGGCCCCCAAATGGTTAAGTTGGGTGCTCTTGAGCATTCCAATTTTAACTTTCTCCTCAACTCTCTATTTGTCAATATAGGATGTCTTTAAAACCAATGTAACAGCTGCTAGTAAATGTGTGGTGTACAGATGTTACATGGGGGAGGGGAGAGGTGTCCTGTCTTATGGTATATTCACAAAAGTGAAACATAGAAATTAGTATATAGCCTTTGCAGCAAGTAGCAGTGCTGTGCAGTGTCAGGTCTACTCTTGTAGAATACTGTTTCATCCTGGGCCAACCATACTCTCCAAGAACATCCGTCAACTGATCTCACGATATGTCAGCACTTTGAAACAGGTTTAATTAGGGAAATAAACACTAAGGGAATGTGCCAAGGACAAGTCCCATCATGATATTCTCTTTAAAAAATATCTATTTTTATCTTACTTTTTAAACAAGCAAAAAAGGGTCTCAAACTTGCACCAATAAACATTAATAATTAAAAGGAGAGCAGCAGAACGGTCTGTAGAACTTTCAGAGATTTTAACTGAAGTTCAGTCACATATGCTACAAGCGATTATGTAAGTACAACAAGATGCAGAACACAAAACATTAAAGCCCAGAGAGGTCACATTACCATCGTTCATCAATTCATGGTAATAGTACTGTAACAGGGTCACAGTAATGGAGATGCACAAGGATCTTTATATAATGGTTTATTGATTGATAGAGGGTATTACAGTCTTGTAGTTCTTTCTTTGCTCTCTGTTTGTTAGGATCTTCATCTTTGCCTTCCCACCTGGTCTTCACTCTTTCTCTCTGTATTCTTCTTTACCCAGATAGAGACCCAGGAGGTGCATGGAAAGAAAGAAGAATACAAGAAGGTTGGTATGAAGGTATGTAGTACAACTACTGATTTCCTCTTTCCCTCCCTTCTCTCCTGTTCTGTCCAACTCTGCTCTCTTGTATTACCTTTCCTTTCTTTGCTGCTTTTCCTTTTGCCTTTTCTGTGGTTTTCATTCCTTTTCTGAGCTTTCTTACTGTTTGTCTCGTTGCTTTCTTCTGCCTCTTGCTAGGGTTATCTTTTATTTCCTCTATTGTGCCTTTTTTTCTTTTTTAACTCTTATTACTGGCCTAGGTGCCTCTTCTTTCTCTCTCTATTTTCCATCTTGTTCTTACCCAAGTAGTCTATTGTGCTCCACCCGTAGTAGCCCCACGTTCCATGAGTATGAAAATAAACAAAACAAACAAACCCTGTTCGCAAGCTAAATCACAAAAAAAAATAACTGAAAAGGAAAAGAAAATATCGAAGGACAAACTGGAATGTTCCCTTAATAAACTCACCCTTCCCCTCCCACCGATCCTGCTCTTACGACTCCCTTTATTCCCTTTTTGTTGCTGTTGGATTGTACCTGGTTAGGCCACGCTCTTCCTAGAGCGTGGCCGGTCTGTGTACTTCGTTGCCTCCTGCTCGTCTCACTGGGTGTCGGGGCAGTCCTCTTGCAGGTGTCTCCTCTGGTGTCCTGGTTCCGGCGTCTTCCTGTTTCTCCTCTGTTGCGGTCGGCGCATCGCTGGCGTTGGGAGAATCCGTCTCTCCCCGGTCGCGGTCGTGTTGGGGTTTAAAAACCCCTCTTCCGGCTGGGTGCTCTCTGTCATTGGCTGTTGTGAATTTTGCTTCCGGATCACCTATTCCCGATCTGGAAGTACCCCCAGGGCATCGCAGGGCCGTATTCTCAATGATCGGCCTAAGACATTCACTCCCCCTGGACAGTGGCTGTTGGAGCCACGTGCTGGAAGGATACCTAGAAAGATAATCTGCATTGGATACATGGGAGCCTGGCGAATGCTGCACATGGAAGGAGAAAGATTAGAGGGATAAAAACCAACGAAGCACCCGTGCGTTGGTGTCCTTATGACGTGCCAACCAGGTTAAGGGAGCATGATCAGTAAGCAATGTGAAGGGACGGCCCGTTAAATAATATCGTAATGATTCAATAGCCCATTTGATCGCAAGACATTCCTTCTCAAGGGTGAGATAATGTTGCTCACAGGGTAGAAGTTTCCTGCTCAGGTGCACAATAGGATGATAGAGTCAGTGCTCATCTCTCTGTGACAGAACGGCTCCTATCCCTTGCTCCGAGGCATCAGTTTGGACCTGAAAGGGTTTCTGAAAGTCAGGGCAACGCAATACAGGCTCAGTTGTCAGGAGATGTTTTAATTGTTTGAATCTGGCTTTTTCACAATCAGTGAGATGAGTGATCTTATTGTGTTTGTTCTTTCCTAGTAGGGCAGTGATGGGGGTCTGCAATTCTGAAAAATGAGGGATAATTCGCCTGTAAAATACAACCATCCCTAAGAAGGCCCTGACATTTTTTTTCGTCGAGGCAGTGTAATTTGTGTGTTGGCATGTACTTTTTCTAGCTGGGGTTTCACCATTCAATGTCCAATCACGTACCGTAGGTAATTAATGTTATCATGCCCTATCTTACATTTTTCCAGGTTCGCCGTGAGGCCTACTTCTCTAAGGGCGTGTAAAATACTGGTTAAATGTGAGGTATGGTCATCCCAGGACATACTATAGATAATGATGTCATCTAAGTAGGCAGCAGCAGCATAGTCCTGAAAGGGATGGGGTCCCATATCTATCAGTCGCTAAAAGGTAGCAGGTGCACCATGCAAACCAAATGGAAGGACCGTAAAGTGGTAGAGACCCGAGTGGGTGGAAAACGCTGTTTTCTCTTTGCCCTTCTCTTTCAGGGGTATTTGCCAATAACCTTTAGTCAAGTCTAATGTGGTCATATATTTGGCTTTCCCAGATCATCAATCCTAGGCATCGGATAGGTGTCAAAATGAGAGAGGGCGTTACCTTGTCTAAAGTCGTCGAAAAATCTAATAGTTCCATCTGGTTTTGGAACTAAAACTATGGGTGAGCACCAAGGACTGGAGGAGCGCTCAATAATTCCTGCTTGTGACATGTCTCTCACCTCCTGTCCTACCCTTTTCCGTCTGGCTTCTGGTATCTGGCATGGTCTCTGACGGGCTAATCTGTCTCCTATTGTTCAGATATGATGTTGTATTAAGTGAGTTTTTCCTGGGGTTTTTGAAAATACATCAAGATTATTACTCACTATCTCAGATAATTGAGAACGCTGGGTGGGTGAGAGAAAACCTCCTAGCTGGGGCATACATATCTTATTGTTGTCTTGTGTCTCTGTGGGATTTAAAGGTATGTCATCCACTGTCCCAGTAGAAATGAACATACTACAGAGAGAATCATCTGTATCATGCCACACTTTCAAAAGGCTGATGTGATATATTCGCTCTCTATCTGAGCCGGAGGGTATTTCAGTTTTGTATGTACGGGAGTAACTTGTTCAAGGATGGTATAGGGGCCTTGCCAATGGGTCAGTAGTTTGTTCTCTGTGGTGGGCAACAACACTAATACTTTCTGACCTACTGTTAAGGTTCTAGGTCTACTAGTTGTATCATAATATGCTTTTTGTTTTTCTTGGGATTCTTTTAAACACCTGTGAGCTTCTTCCCATACAGTGTGTAGGTTTTCTTTTAGGTCTTTAGTGTAGGTTAAAACATCTTTGATTTCTTCCTCTGTCTCTTCCAGTTGCTCTGCTAGCATATCTAATAATGTTCGGGTTTTGCCAACCAAAAAGGAGCTCAAAGGGGCTGTGTCCCGTGGATGACTGTACATGGGTCCGGAGCGCATTTAGAACTAGGGGTAGTTTTTTCTCCCAGTTCTTCCCTGATTCATTAATGATTTTACGCAGGAGGTTCTTGATAGTTTTATTATAGCGCTCAACAAGGCCATCAGTTTGTGGGTGGTAGACTGATGTCCGGATCTGTTGTACTCCCAGTACCTGACATACTTCCGACATTAATCAGGACATAAAAAGAGTCCCTTAGTCTGTAAGAATTTCCTTGGGAAACCCCACTCTAGAAAAAAACTCTTTCATAGCCTGTGCTATCGTCTTTGTGGTCATACTGGCTTAGGGAATAGCCTCAAGATACCTGGTGGCGTATTCTACCAAAACTAGAAGGTATTGATGTCTCTTTACTGATGGGATTAAGGGGCCTACTAAATCCATACCAACTCTTGTGAATGTAACTTCTTTTATGGGAAAAGGATGGAGTGGAACTTTACGATTGGTGGAGGGTTTTATGTATTGGCATTTGGGACAGGCCTGACAATGCTTCCTAATATCGCTGTATACCCCTGGCCAATAGAACCTTTTTGTTATAGACTCTTCGGTTTTCTCTCGACCGAGATGTCCTTCACTAGTATCACCATGAGCTAAGTGGAGCACTTGTTGCCGATAGGCCTGCAGAATCACCAACTGAGGTTCCCGGTTATTGGAGCTGGGACAAACTCTATACAATAAATCATTATTGAGTTGGAAAGTCGGACCTACCGACTGGGTATCATTGGATAAGGCTATCCGCCAAGCATTGTTCAGGGTTGGGTCTTCTCTTTGGAACTGTCGAAATTGTCCGGCAATGGACATTATGGCATTCAGAAGTTTTGGTGTTATTGTTTCAGTTTTAGTGGAGTTGTTTTGATGCAGTCACTTGTTTTCTCGTTTTTTAGACTTCGTGACTTTATTTTTTTGGTTTGTTTTGTCTTTTCTGGAGGATACAAAGGGAGCTTCCTTCCACCAGCTCTCGGTAAGGTTATTCTGATTTAATGTGTCTAGTAGTTCGGGAAACACTTCATAGTCCGTCCCTACAATAAGGTCTTACCCTAAATTAGGAATCACCCCTACTGAGATGCACTCCTCTTGTCCTCTCCAATTGATTTCTATATTGGTGACTGGATAGGTTTTCCGGTCTCCGTGTACCCAAGTTATTAGCACTTGAGCATCCAGGTTCCATTGATCTGGTCGCACAAAGGCTTGATTCACTACACTTTGCCTACAACCAGAATCAATGAGTATGAGCCTCCTTTCTTTATTCACTAACATAGGGGTGGTATATCTTGTCATAGTTTGTCCCGACCATAAAACCCGTCCTTTCAACATTCCTATTTCCATGGGTTCTTTCTGCTCCTTTTTGAGAGGGCAATGCCTCGCTATGTGCCCCCAGTCGGCACAATGAAAGCATTGTAGCCCCATAGTGAAGTCTCTGGATGGGCACGTGGGATACTGGGTTTTTCCATGCTAGGACCTGGTAGAGGTTTGGCAAGAAGTGGTTTTGGATTAGGAGCCCGAGTGGATATGAGGATAGTCTTTGCATGGGAGCTTCTAAACTCTGGGGCTCGATGGAAGGCGCATGCCAGGTCAATAGCAGTGGTATTATTGAGGCTCAGATGTTGACGGATCCAGTTTCTTGTGGATGGCGGTAGAGTGTCCAAATATTGCTCTAGTACTACAGTGTCAAACTTATCTTCCTTGGACGTCTCCATGGGATTTAACCACTTTCCCGCAACATGTTGTACTCTATAATAGAGAGTACGGGGATTCTCCTGGGGAGCGCACCTGGTTTGTCAGAACCTAACTCAATAGCTTTCTTGATCTAAACCAACCTGTTCAAGGATGGCTTTCTTGCTCTCGGTATAGGGCGTTACACCTCTGGGATATACCGCCTGCTAACCAGCTTGCAGATAACCAGTAAGTAAAGGAGCAATGTAAAGTAAAGGCCCCATTTATCTGTTGGCCAATTGGCAGAACTAGCAACCCACTCGAAATTTGTAAAGAATGAGTCTGGGTCTTCATTTTCCTGGTATTTTTGCAGGACACTACTGGGGACATTGGGATGCACTTTACTGCTTGCTATGGTCTCTATCAATTTTCCCAAAGTCGTCTCATGAACCATTGGTGATGATTGTCGCCTGACTCTTTAAGGTAGTCTGTAGCACTTCCCGCTCTCCCTTGGCCTCTCTTAGTTGCTCCTCCCACACTAGCTGTAGATGTCGCTGTCCTTCCGCTAGTTGGGCAATCATTTCTGCTAATGAGGGTTTTTCCTCCATTACCTCTCCCTGTTCGGTACCGGGATTGCCAAGATCCCACTTCTGACACCATTGTAACAGGGTCACAGTAGTGGAGATGCACAAGGATCTTTATATAACGGTTTATTGATTGTTAGAGGGTATTACAGTCTTGTAATTCTTTCTTTGCTCTCTGTTTGTTAGGATCTTCGTATTTGCCTTCCCACGTGGTCTTCACTCTTTTCTCTCTCTGTATTCTTCTTTACCCAGATGAAGAATCAGGAGGCGCATGGAAAGAGAGAAGAATACAAGAAGGTTGGTATGTAGGTACGTAGTACAACTACTGTTTTCCTCTTTCTCTCCCTTCTCTCCTGTTCTGTCTGACTCTCATCGCTTGTATTTGTATTTCCTTTCCTTTCTTTGCTGCTTTTTCTTTTGCCTTTTCTGTGGTTTTCCTTCCTTTTCTGAGCTTTCTTACTGTCTATCTCGTTGCCTTCTGCCTCTTGCTAGGGTTCTCTTTTATTTCCTCTCTTGTGCTTTTTTTTCTTTTTTATCTCTTATTACAGGCCTAGTTGCCTCTTCTTTTTCTCTTTATCTGTCTTGTTCTGACCCAAGTAGTCTATTGTGGTCCACCCGTAGTAGCCCCACGTTCCATGAGTATGAAAATAAACAAAACAAACAAACCCTGTTTGCAAGCTAAATCACAAAAGAAATAACTAACAAGGAAAAGAAAATATCGAAGGACAAACTTTAATGTTCCCTTAATAAACTCCCACTCCCCCTCCCACAGAGCCTGCTCTTACAACTCCCTTTGTTTCCCTTTTTGTTGCCGTTGGATCGTACCTGGTAGGCCATGCTCTTCCTAGAGTGTGGCCGGTCTGTGTACTTTGTCACCTTCTGCTCGTCTCACCGGGCGTCGGGGGTGTCCTCATGCCGGTGTCTCCTCAGGTGTCCTGGTTCTGTGGTCTTCCTGTTTCTCCTCCGTTGCAGTTGGCACGTCGCTGGATTTGGAAGAATCCGTCTCTCCATGGTCGTGGTCGTGTTGGGGTTTGCAAACCCCTCCTCTGGCTGGGCGCTCTCCATCATTGGCTGTTGTGAATTTTGCTTCCTGATTGCCTATTCCCAATCCGGAAGTACCCCCGGGGCATCGCAGGGCCATATTGTCAATGATCGGCCCGACATAAGTACTTAATCCAACAGTCCCATATCTTTCAAAACTTACATGGGCACAGTCTACTTTTATAACTAACCTTTTCAGCCGTCATATTCCCTCCCTCAACTCCTGTAGAGAACGTTATTTCAGACACGCCCCAGTGTTTTGCTACATCCCTCTTTGCCACCACTAGGCCCAAGTTGCTGAAAAGGATCTTGGCACTTTGGAAGTCTGCGTCTCTGGGCATGTCAAGGAGCACACACTTGGGTTCAATTCAGCAGCCCACCCCTGTAATCTTACCCAGTTCATCCAGTATCATTTGTCAATATTTTTCCATGGTAGGGCAGTTCTAAATGGTATGAAAGAAGGACCCTCTATCCCTCCCACATCATAAGCAGTCAGGGGATTCTTCTTTCTCAATTTTGTGTAGTTGGACACAGTTGTAGTAGTCCTGGTGTAAAAGTTTCAACTGATTAAGTTGCAGCCTGGATTCAATAGCCAGCTCTGTAGGATGCATTAACGCTGCCTCCCAGTCTATATCATTCACTTCCTCAACTTCACTGTCCCATTTTGGCTTAGTGTCTTTAGGGAGTCAAAGATGTTATTATTAATCATTTTATACGTGTAGGAGCCCACTTTTTTCTTTATTTCTCCCATGAGCAGCCTAACTTCCTGAGGCGCATATTCAGGTATGTTAGAAACTTCCAAACCCTCTACAGTCTATGCGTGACTAAGCTGTATGTATTTGAAAAATTGTGTGCTTTGTAATTCGTTGTCACGTTGAAGGGAGCTGAAGGGTGTTTAGGCCTCCGTCATCTAGGAGATCGCCAATTTGAGATATACCTTTTAAATCCTGGGATCACAATCCCCTCAGCTTCCCAATTTCCTTAAGTCTCGCTCCTATCCAGAGTGGGGTTTCTTGGATGATTCTATTTGCCCATCCTATGTAGCTGTTATCCCTGATCTATGCCTCTGACATTACCTGAGTTGCCGGCAGTAGTTGTCCCACCCCTACCCTCCATAGAGATAATGCAAATAGGACCAAGATTGAAACTCCAACAAACTTGAAGGATGGTCACCTGTTGCATATCCCTAATCATTGATTACTATTAGCCAATAGTAAGTTCGGATATCCAGGAGGGTGATGCCACCATTGTACTGACTTCATTGTAGCATCTGCAGTGCCACTGTGGGGTGCCCGTTATTCCATAATAGTTTCCTAACTTCTTCATCAATTTTAGTGAAAACCTCCTCCAGGATTTTGTAATATGTGTTTTGCAGGATGTACTGAAATTTGGGCAGGGTGATCATTTTAAACATGGTTGCTCTGACCATTATTGTTTATGGTAGTGTCTTCCAGCGGTTTGCATCCATGCGAAATTCCACTAACACCCTCCTGACGTTCTGTTCTAGACAGCGTTCACAGTCTGAGGTTCCATAAATTCCTAGGTATTGGAATGCCTCTTGTCTGTTCACAACCTCCCTGGGATGGCAGATGTATCCCGCTCCCTACCTGTGGGGCACAAGGCCAATTTATCCCAGTTTGTGTTGCATTCAGAGTGAGCACCATATTTCTCAAAGACCTGGATCACCCTGGGAATCAACTCTTCTGGTTTGGTAATGTATAAAAGTATGTAATCTGCATAGAACGCAATCTTTTTGCCCCCAGTGGCAGTCTTGGTGGTTTGAAAGCCCAGAATTTCAGGCTGTTCATGGACTAAGCAAGCCAGTGCCTCCAGGATCAGGGCAAACAGAAGGAGGGGACCAAGGGCATCCTGGGCGAGTCACCCGCTCATTAGGAAACTCCGAAGAGAGGACCCAATTATTTAACACTTCCACTGTGGGTGCCTGGTATACCAGTGCTACCTAGGCCTGGAATTTGGGCCAGAAACCAAGTCTCTTCATGGTTGGCATCAGAAATGGCCATTGTACTGCAGCAAAAGCTTTTCAGCATCTAGAAGAGGAATATGTGACGTTCTCGTCTGGGGTGGACCTCCACTAGCCAATTGTAGCACCTATGGAGACCTCCTCAACATAAACCCCGATTTATCTTAGTAAATCAGGGAGGATAGGACTCCAAAGAGCCTTGTAGCCAGCGCCGTGGCCAGGATCTTGGTTTCAACACTGAGTAGTGATATCGGGTGATATGAACCACAACTCGTCGCAGGTTTCCCTTTCTTATGAATTATTACTAGCATGCCGCATCGTAAATCAGGCAGCGATATTCACTCATTCCGGGCCCATAACTACATTTTGAAGAGATGGGGACCGAGGATTCCAGTGTTCTTGAAGACTTCTCCTGAGAGGACATTGGGACCCGGAGTCCTCCCCGAGGATAACTTCACTGTAGCTGCCTGTATTTCTGAGAGTGTGATTTCTTCCTCGAGAGCCAGGCAGTCTTCCACCTGGAGAGTTGGCACATTCACTGCGTTAAGGTAGGCTGCAACACACTGGGTCTTGGCTAGGGGTCCCGCCTTTTAAAAGCCCTCATAGTATTTTGCAAGTTCTTTGGCTATACTCTAATCAGTAGTGTAGGATTGTTTTTTACTCACTCATTGGGCCTCAGGTCCCTGCCGACCAAGCCATGACAGGAACTCACCTGCTTTGTCTCCTGTGTCATAGGAGCAGTGCTGTGTGGCTAGAACCTGGGTTATGGCCTCATTTTGTGTCACTGTGCTATATTCAGCCTGCAGGCCCGTGATATAATGAAGGGCTGGAGCGTCTGACAATGCCCCAGGGACACCTTCCATGCCACTATCTACACTCTATTTCCTCCATCTCCTTAGTTTCTCTTTTCTTTTTATGAGTGATGATATCTTGCACTCAGTCATGTAGCACTGTCTTATAGGCCTCCCAGAGAGTGGCCGCAGATTTAACTAACCCTTTGTTCTCCATAAAGTAAGGTTCAGTGTATATACTCACTTCCACCAAGACCGTTTTGTCCTGCAGCTCCCAAGCATTTAATCTCAACCCTGATCCTGATCAAATGGGTTGTCTGCCCATAGAGAGACAATGGGGTGATTGGTCGGGCAGACCCCTAGGCAGATACTCAGCTCCTTCGATCCTATCTATCTCGCCCGCTGGCATGAAACTATAGTCCAGTCTATAGAACACTTTCTGGGCCCTGGAGAAGTAAGAGTAGTCAGAGATTGGAGAATCCCAACGTGTTTGCGAAGCAGGCCAATGGTGTCACCCAGCGGTGGGCCTGGATTAGAGTCTGAATGGTCCAGGACATCATTCAAATCCACTCTCCCAGTAAGTGGAGGGAGGAGCCCACCTCTAACAAAATTACCATTATCTAAGGTGGGTTGCTGCAGGCGTGGGGGTGCATAGACACTGATGAACGTGACATCCGTCCTTCCTCCCCAGAGACCCCGCACCGCAACATATGTCCCATCGGGACCTATCCAGAACTTTTGTATCTGGAAAGAGGTGTCTTATGAATTAAGATTGCCACACCCCTAGAGCCCGATGTAAATCCTGCATGGGCCAGTATGGTATAAGCCACTGGTTTAGAAAATGGCACTGAGTCACCAGCAACTGGGTTTCTTGTAATAGAACAATGTCAGACTTTAGATGACTAATATCAGTTGCGACCTGTCCCCGCTTGACTTTGCTGCATAATCCACTAACATTCCAGGGGAGGATGGAAAAAAAAAAGCTGTCCCAGCACATTAGTTTGAGTCATACCTGCACTGTGACCTTCCTAACATTTCCCTGCCATGTGTACATACACTACACCACATTTATTGTCTACTTCGCATCTCAACATCAACATGACAACCTCTAGCAGGACTGACCAGCAGCGAACGAAAAGGACTGGGAGAACAGTGACCAAGACCTTCTTCTCAAGCTCCGCACCAGCCACCGGGGGATCCAAGAGGAGCCAAGGCCCGAGAGGTTTTGCATCACCCCCTCTAGTCGACAATATGGGTACTTAAAAGGTAGTCCAGCCACAGAAAGGCAATCCGCCCGCCACCCTTGGAGTCTAGATCCACAGTCAATCTGCAGCTTCAGCACAGTCAAACTGCATCACTTGGGAAGCAGTCCCCGCAAGTTCTCTACACACCACAACTATCAATCTGTAAGTAGTTCATGGGTTTTCAGCTCCACAGCCTGTCACACAACTAAGAGAGGAAGGGTCCAACAATACCAGGGGGTCTTTCAGTCAGGAAGTTGTTTACACCTCGCGGGCCTGGGGGGGGGAGGGGACCAAGGCGTGGCATGGAGAGGGAAAGTATCCTTTTGGTGCACTTTGTGAGCTGCAGAAGTTTTATCATCTTATTCTGTGATTTAGGGCATCATGCGTGCATGCCACCCACACACACAGCGTCATTTTATCTGTATCTAGTCTCTTTCGGAGTGTTCCTAGGAGCTAGTCACCAGGGGCCAGGCCCAGGTCCCCCTGGACCCTTCTCAGGGCAGAAATTGGGACTATTTTTAGGTTTCAGTGGGGGGCCCTCACAGTTTATTCAGTATCTCTTGGTGTAGGCAGAGCATTTATGGATGGCATAGCATTACCCCCGGGGCCCAGCTCGCCGTGGTCCAGACATAGGCCATGTCTGGAGATGCATCAGGTGATGCTGACCAGCTCGCTGTTACCCCACTCACCATCTCCCCCTGGTCCTAGGCTGTTGCAGCTCAGGTGCTATCTTCACCTTAGCCTCCGCTGTGTCTCCAGACAGGGTCTGATGGAGGGAGAGGCTGGAGGGAAAAGCTGCTATTAGCCGCACAAGGGCTTCCAAGGCCATCAGTAGATATAGCCGCCCTGGCTGTTTCACCACTGTGGCGCTCTCTTCAGGGCGACCACACCGGGGTCTATCTAGCAGGGCCTCACTTCTCTGATGATCTCTGCCTAATGCATGTCTCCGGCTGCAGTCTGGGCAGGGGGATAAGGAGGGACCCAGCAGGGCCCTCAGTGTTACGGTACCACTATTCCCAGCCCCCCCGAATTCTGTCAGAGGGCGGTCCAGGAATCTAAACCTCGTCCTCACCAGTGATGGACTCAGGCAGCTGCTATTTTACGGGCCAGCCTCCATCTGGGATCATCTCTGCCTCAGGAATGCTGAGGTTGCTGCTGCCAAACAACTCCACTCATTCCCAAAACTGTGGAGAGCAAGATACTTCCAGTGCCAAGGGTCTCAGGATCTGTACTGGAAATTGTTACGTGCGGCCAGAGCTCCGCACAGGTGCAAGTAGCCCATCCTCTTGTTCCAGTCATGGTATTCTTTAACACCTTGAGGGCTGTTTATCAGCAAGTAGCTGTATTTGCAACTGTATAGCTGAACATGTTTCTGAATCTACATTGGGCAGATGACAGCAGCTCCTCCCACCCAATAACTGATAGATATCTCTTTCATAGCTAATAAAAGGCTGAAAGAGTGAGAGGATTAAAGGTGTGGAACCATAATGCAGGACAATGGGTGTCCCACTGTACCTCTGTGTGGAGAGCGGGAAAGGAACAACGATTGTAGGAAACATGTGCAAAATGACTGACAGTTGGTCACTATATTCTAATTTCTCTGGATTCCACTCTTTGTTAAGATGCGGTTATGTGTTTCGTGCCATGATAGGAGTAGCCCTCCAATCCTTATGTAAGACATCAAAACATTGATAGGCCAAGCTATTAAGCCACACTCTTCCAACCAAGCAACTGGAAGAGAACACAACAGTACATGGAAACAGGACAGCCACATTAACGTCAACGTAAGCTAAAAGCATGTCGTGGGATGCAGCCTAAGTCATCTGCAGTGACCCATGTGGTAAAGAAGTGCTCTAACCATTTCCAGAGAGTGGACATCTTTGACACACAAGGATTTAAATACAAGGGGTCAGAAATGCACACCATTTGCCAACACATTACCAATCTTATAAAGTGAAGGGATTCCCGAGGAAAATGTGGCGGGGTATCTATGATGATAATCGAATTCAGGAGAGTGCCACAGATTACTCCATTACCAGTTTATTTATTTGTTTTTTTTTTAGCACTACTAGGCTTTTGAAGAAGTGACAACACTGTACAACAAGGGTCTATTTAGACAGAAGAATTCAAAACATTTGCTTGAAATCACATATCCTGCTTTTACCACTAATGATCACACCTAACACCTACTTCTTTAATCTATAACAGGGAAACTGGAGTGAATGCACATAATGGTTTGCTTGAGCACACAAGACAAATCTCAAGAACCACCAATAATACTTGCCTAACCACTAACATTGGGTTCTGGAGCAGCTTGCTGCCCGGCAAAAAGCACTTGTACCACTTGTCAGGGGTAGCAAGCACTATATAAATGTTACTACAATGCAATACAATTCAATACAACATTTTTAAGGGGTATGGCTGTATGCGGTGAGTACGGTAATACGGCAACCAATATATTACACTGTGGTAGTCACTACTGTGAAGTTATGGTTCATCCACACTTTCCATTGAAAAGGAAGTGTCTGATTTGCTTATTCCTTTTAACCAAATGTACACAAATATTAGCATAGCCAGCTAAAGGTTCAGTTTGTCATATTTCATCTATTTCCTGTCAGACTTCAGGGCAAACACATGCAGCAAGGCATGCTCAATGGCTGCAACTGGATGAAGACAGGTGAGTGGAAACTCATGAGATCAGGAACACAACAACAATAACTGCTTGAATCCAAACACTCTCTTTCTGGTGTTAATGCCACACCCGGTTCAACAGTGGAAGATTCCTATTTAAGATCATTCAGGTCTCATAGTCCTCACTTGGTAACATGTTACCTGGTGCCTTGGCTCTCTCCATATCACACCTGTATCCGTCCCTCATATTTGTTGAATTTTTCCTTTTCAGCAACCTCAGTCCTTCCTCTTCCTGATTCTCTAGTTCATTTTACCTCATTACCTTATTTTGGGGTGTTTGGCTCTTATTCTATATTTACAAGTATGTTTGCAGCAGCGTCCTGGGACTTACGGCTGGAATCCAAGTTAGTTTGGGTATCAAAACGGCAAACTCCGCTGCCAAAACCATGGCTGATTTGATATACCCATCAGTTCTTCTCTGTTTTTCAGCAGGTGAAAGTAAATTATTTCAGTAGCCTTGAGGTTTCACAGTACGACTGAAAATTCTCTGTGGGAGCGAGCTCCTGTCCTCCCTTTCTTTGTCTTCTTTTTCCTGTCTCTCACCTAGATTCCAAAAACCAGCAGAAACATCCACCACTGCTCACCATTGCAGGTATTTCAGTAGGATAGGGGTTTTCAGCAAGTCTAGCTCCTCGAGGCCTGACAGTGTGACAGGTCCAGCACGAGCCATACTGAAAATCTCATTCAGGTTACGACCCAAATCATAATCCAAATTCACTGAAAATTAGAGGCAGCTTGTCAGGAATGAGGGTTCTTGTTAAATTATCCTAGTTCACTTACACTTGGCTCTAGTATCCTGATTTCCTCTTCGCAGACGTTTGACAAAATATTAATAGTAGAGGGAGTGTAGCCATGATCCCTTGAATAGCAATGGTGTGGGTTCAGCGCCCCTGGAAAAAATTGGTGGAGAGACCCACAGATTTCAAAGCTTCGTGAATCATTGATAATTGCACTTTTCACCATATCAAAGGATTTTTGTTACTGATACTTCAAAAATCACCATTGTTTTGTCATCTTTAAACAAAGGCACGCTGGTATGGGTCTCTCCATTTTATACCTCTAAGTCCCGCATTAATTAATTGACTCAATTCTTGGCTCAATTTAAAGCAAGCGTTTACTAGAAACATTCCACACAATGTGATCATGCAGGCTTATTAACATTACAACTCTGAAATCAGGACCTCGTTAGCTGCATTAGTCAATACTAACAGTTGCCTACTAAAGCAGCATGGGCCAATGAACCTGCAGCAGCTGCCTTTTATTAAGGGCTGTGTGAAGTGTTCCCAGATGCCCTCTTCCTGGTAGTAAATTGACCGACTACACATACTGCCTTACTCAATCTCACTTTACAATTAGAAGCTCAACAGGAAACCCATCTCACATGCCGTCCAACATGAGCGCCAAAGCAGAATAGTGATGTGGCAGCTTCGCCTGAAGAACCTATGCAAATAAGAGAAAGGAGAGACTCTTACTCCAGATGAATTGGAGAGACAAGGAAAGGCAAGATTCTAAAGAGTGACACCTCTTTATCATCAAAACAGGTGCCTCTTCCTTCACCATAAGAGTAGTTCCCTAAAAGCATACACCAAATAATAAAGAGCCTCACCCAGTTGCTCTTATTCTTGAATCTTGACAGATACCAAAATAACTCCATGATCTCTTAGAACTGTCAGCCATTGAAGAAGGCTTCTCACAATGGAGATACCATTAATAAGGTGCATATAAAAAGATAACAATATGGACTGGCCATTAAAAAAGACTGTATTTAGGCAACATGAACAAGCCAAAAGTGAGGGATACATTTGGATTCATTTCTTCTCAAGATTTGAATACACAGTAACTTATCGATTTCCAAACAGGCATGGTAAAGTTAATGCCCACTTCTGTCAATCAGGATAGGGAAACCATAGAATCTGCCTCGTATATCTGGACTCTTACCATGAAACAAATGACAGAATTTTTAAACTTCATCAAGAAAAAGCGGAGTCTTTCAAAACAGCATTTGATACAGTTGGAGCTCAACAAGACATCCATGAAATGCTGAGAGCCCCATCTGTCTACTCAGTCCGATTTGAGACCCCCAGGTCCCTCCTGGGTCCAGGCAGCTCCTCTTTGACGCAAACCGCATACTTGCTTGTACCAAGGCTCGTGGGCGGATCCATTGCCGCAAACAGCCTGCATCGAACATCTCGACGTGGGACATCTCATGCACCAAGCAGGAACCCACTGCTATCTTCTTTGGTGCATTTTTGTACTTTTCTTCTAATTGGAGAATCCACTTTTGCACCTTCTTCCAGGTTGGCAGGGGCTCCTGTTCTTCCTGGACTCTTCTTCGACTTCTGGACATGGTCTCCTCTCTCCACAGGTCTTCAGGTCCAGGAATGTATTGTTTGTTGCTTGCAGTCTTGCTTGGTTCTTGCATAATTCTTCATCACAACTTGTAGTGTGTTCTGAGGAAACATGCTGTACTTTACTCTTGCTTTCCTGGGCTCTGGGTGGGTTACTTTACTTAGCTTTTGTGTTTTCTTACACTCCCAGCAACCCTCTACACACTACATTTGCCTAGGGGGGAATTCGACATTTGCAATCCACTATTTTAGTATATGGTTTGTGTTGCCCTTAGGCCCATTGCAATCTATTGTATTTTCTACTGTTTGCACTATTCTATGACTGTTTCCCTACCTGATTTTGGTTACTAGTGTATATATTGTATATAATACTTGCTTCCAGAAGGAGTATTGCCTCTAAGATATTTTTGGCCTTGTGTCACTAAAACAAAGTACCGTTATTTTTGGGAATACCGAGTATTGTCTTTTATTGTGTATACGTACTGTGTAACTATAGTGGTATTGCAGGAGCTTTGCAGGTCTCCTAGCTCAGCCTTGGCTGCTCTGCTACAGTTACCTCTAGACAGCCTAAGCTTCTAGAACACTGCCTACATTTCACTAATAAGGGATAACTGGACCTGGTGTAAGGTGGTGTAATCCAATCAGTAGTTTAAAGATATCAGCAAGTCATGTCAGATGGGCTTGAAAGGGGTAACACTTTTGTATATCTGTATCAATTAAACGTGTGAATCAGTCATTTTGGACTCCTGTCAATCACATTTTATTTATTTGGCATAGCTCTGTGAATTTTTTAGACACTCTGAAAATTGGGAATCATTTCTGATTCACAAATTTAGCGCAGTGGAACAATAAACTTAACAGCAATGTGGGCTGGCACCATGAGAGGTGTCTTAATCCAGGGGAAGAATCGGGTGGGCTCAGAGACACTCGAGTGACAAGACAGGAAAATAACAGAGAAAATAGTGAGCAATTTGCAAGTAAAATTGCAATTGGGCAAACTGCTGTTTAAAGTAGTAGATTTGTACATCATTTTGTGGAAAGTCACAAATTGATCCAAATTGTTACTATCCAATAGGGTTAAAACAATTAGGAAAAACAGAGGGACTGTGAGGCAGAGAGTCAGATGGAGTAGAAATAATGGCAAGGAAGGAAGAGCGAAAGGCATTTTACAACAGTGGTTGTTCACAGTAGGGTTGTGGTCCCCAAAGCAGGTTAGTTGCTGGACCTGGCCTCAGGCCAGGCCCACTAGCCATCCAACACACTGCTCAGAGCAGAAGACCATGTACCACAGGGTTGGGACTACATTTATTTTAAAAAGTACAAATTCACTGAAAAACACAGTTAAAACAGAGTCATGGTTCTGGCTTGGATGAGCAAAACTATAAAAATTCCCCATTACAATGCACGCCATAACTTGGATCACTCACCATGCACCGAACAATCACTTGCAAATGGCACGGAAAAGAAAGATAATCATGGAATATTTAAGAATGTTTGGAGATGTGAGCTATGGTGTGCGTTGTGTACATTGCGCATCGTAACTCGAAATTCTGTGTTTTCTTCAGTCAGAGTCCCCCCTCCCAAACCTTTTTAGACCCTGGGGACCCAATCCCCCAGGCCATTATTTTGATTAAAGGGGAAGGTGGCCATGTGGCCACCCTCCCCGTGCCACATAAGGCCCTGGGAACAATGGCCCAAAGGCATTTTGTTATGAACAGAACAGGGCCTACATGGACCCACTCTCCTACCCTTATTTAGCCCTGTGGACCCAACCCACCAGGGCTGTTTTTTTAATTAAAGAGGAGGGAGCCACAAAACCGTCATCCCCAAACCTTCTTATGCTTTGGGGACCCCATCCCCAAGGGACATTTTTTTATGAATAGGTAAGTGTGCCACACAACCCCCTCTACCCAAGCCTTAATGGGCCCTGGAAAGCCATCCCCCAGGGCTAAAACTAAAAATAGAGGGGAAGGAGGGCCACATGTTCCTCCCTCCTCTAGACTTATTAGGCCTGAGGACCCTAGGGCTTCTTTTATATTTAAAGGGGAGGAGGCATGCAGCTGCTGTCCCTGAGCCTTATTGGGCCATATGGACACCATCCCCCTGAGCCTCTTTATATGAACATGAGCCTCCCTCCCAGAGCCTTATTAGGCCCTGGAGACACCACTCCCTCTAGGCCTATCTTATGTGAATGGAGAGTGGGGCTGCATGCCCCCAGGGCCACTTTGTTATGAATGGGAAGGCGGGTTGCATGCCTTATAAGGCCCTGGGTGGCCCATCCTCCAAGGCCACTTATTTAAATAAAGCGGAGGCGGCAGCACTGCTCCGCTCCCAAGCGGTTATCATCCACTGTGACCCTCAACATTTAAAGGTCGGTGCCATAGTGGCTACACAGGACACCCACCAAATAGCCATTGGGGGCTGCAGGAGGCACCCGCTGCCCCAGCCAGCTCCCCACATCCTTGGGAGTCAACTTTGCTCTTGCTTGGAGTGAGTAGCTACTAATCCTGCTCCCTTCAGGGGGAAGAATATTCATATCTGTTTTCGTGCCTGCATCAGTGCAGGTAGGGAACAGATTTAGGGGCTCATTTACAAGCCCCTTGCGCTGCCATAGCATCATTTTTTTACCCTACAGTGGTGCAAACAGGCCTCTGCCAACCCGCCACATCTCCACTTGTACCGCAAGGGTGGATGTACCTGCCAGGCTGGCAATGAGCATCTCTGCACTGACGGTCCACAGAAGACCACAGGTGGTTTTATGAGCCACATTTTCACCAGGATTCCGCAGCGGTAGCACCGCCACGAAAACTCTGGTGGAAAGGCTACCAGTGACAGAGAATTCCTTCCCTGTCACTGACAGATGACTCCCCCACCCCCCCAGCAGGCATAATATCCCCCACCCCCCTTCCAGGTACAGTACCCCCTCACTCCTCCCCCCTCCAGGTACAGTGCCTCCCACTCCCCCTCCAAGTACAGCACACCCCATACCCTTCACCGCATACATGAATACGCACACAGACACCCACACGCCCCCGCATACACTCATTCACCAACACTGACATTCACACATTCACTCACATGCATCTATACAAGCATTCACTTCAACACACATACTCGCATTCACCACAACACTCATACTTGCATTCACTACAACACTCATAGTCACATTAACTACAACGCTCATACTCTCATTCACTACAACACTCATACTCACATTCATTTCAACATTTATACACGCATTTACTTCAACGTTCATACACGCCTACACACATGAAGACAAACACATACACACACGCATACACACACACACACAGACAAACACCCACTCACACACAACTCCCTCCCCAATCCCCCCGCCACTGTCTGGCAAGGAGGTCGTCGGGCAGGGAACGGGCACTTCCACCGCTGGCAGGGTCCGCCATCAGGATGCCACAAGGCTGTATTACTGTTCGTAATAGGGCGGATAGAGTCCTTTTGGCGTGGCAGGGCGGTGGTGGAACGGCTCAGGCGCCTCCACCCGAGATCCAGCAGTACTTGTAATATGGTGGGTGGAAGACCGCAGCGGTCTTCTGGCGGCCGTGGCATTGGCGGTCTTTGAAAAAGATCACCTAAGTCATAATGAGGGCCCTTGTCCCCCTAAAAGGCTGCCAGCACATGTTTTCAGGTTGCTGGCATCCAATCAGAGCACTCACTTCCTCAGGGATCTTACTCCCATAGGAGCAAGATGCCCCAAGGGAAATAAAAATCCATGGGCAAATCATAACACTCAATTTTTAAGTTGACTCTCAGAGACCCAGTTCTCCACATATCCCATTATTTACTGTGCCTCATTTCTCAAAAAGTACTGAACAGATTTACATCAAATCACAAAAGCACAATCTGCAGACCATGATCTAGCTTCCTGCCAAATTTGGTGTAACTCTGTTCAGTCATTTTTGCAGTAGCTCATCTTAAAGAAGTCTATGGAAAATACATGGAAATTTTGCTTTTTTGGACCCCCTTTTTCTCTGCCCGTTTGACTTATCCCCCTGAAATTTTCCATGCACAAACTAGCCAAAAAGTAAAGATTTATGGAGATTTGTCAAACAGTGCCAACGTTATTAGCAACACAAAAAACACTTTGCCTTTGTAAATCAATTCTCCTAACTATATCTACCTAATGAGGCGATTGCCATCAGGTGTTATTTATTTTTATACATATATATATATATATGATCTCAGGCTACACAGAGTGACTCCAAGGGTCAGTTGGATGGCCTCCTGTGTGAGCTTCAAGGACACAACATGCTTCCAGAGGCCTCCCAGCACCTGTCCCTCTGACCAGAAACAACTGGACTTGTCTTAGCCATGCTGCTGGCCTCTACTGGAATGAGTCCCGATCTCCAAGAGGTGCTCCCAAAGTCCAAGACTCTACGTTGGCATCAGTGAAAACTCTTCAAGAAAAAAGTGGAAATCGTTAAGTTTGAGCTCCAAGCAGGAGCAAAATGACCTCTGAGAATTGACTGCCCTCAAAGACACCCACACAAAGCTCCAGGAGGACCTGCTCTTCATGCCAACAGTGACCATCCATGATAACCGACAATTAAAGACCTGCACTTCGCTTCAACATTGACCCTCCACAACGATCAACCACTGCAAATCTCCTGAAATGACTGGCTGTTTGTGTTACAACAATTACTGCCTTTGACCGTCAACCTTCTCTTCAAGTCAAAAGCCTCCTTTTCTCAGACTCCTCTGCTGCAAACAGAACTCTTTGGCCTCTACTTGAGGAGGTAACTCTTCTGCATGACTAACTTGGTCTTTGTGACTGACCAATGTTCCATTGCTGTCAGCCTGAATTTGTGATTTTTCCCCCGTCTGGAGACCTGATAACCACAAGTACCACTTTCTGCTTCATGACTCAATTTTCACTGAAAACTTTAAAAATTAATATATCCGGTTCTACTCATTGGAGTTTTGTCATTGTTGTATAATTTTATTTATTAACATTTACTCTATTTTTCTAAATTGGTTTGGTTTTTTTTTGTGTTGTGTTTTGACTTTAATATGTTTGTGTGCTGCATAAGAATTTTTACACATTGCCCCCTAAATTAAGCCTGAATGCTTTAGCGCCAAGCTACATGAGGGTTAAGCAAAGGCTAATTTAGTTATTTTGTGGGTCACCCTGGCAAAGACTGTGGGTGTTGCCTGAGTGGGGTTTCCCACCCATTTCAACCAATAACCCAATTTCTTAAAGAGGCTTTGCAGATTATTGAATAATTTAGATTATAACGGTGTCACATGTGGAGGTGGTTTATCTGATAATGGTGTTGTGGCTTTAAAATTGTGTGCCATTATGTCCATCTCACAAATGCATATAGTGCATTTTACTAAGCTATCGAGTGTTGTCATAGTGCTTCATAGAAGGTGTTTTATAATGTACTTGTCAACCTCTAGATTTAAAACTGGTTCATGTGAAGTGTTTAAGACTGTAATCCGATTAAGCTGTCCAGAGGTGTAGCATATTGAATTATTTTGATCCCACAGACCCTATAGAATAGCGTCACTGTGACTGCCTGATGTCATCAGTGATGTCATCAATGATGTAATTTAGTAACTTAACACATCAAGAGTGATGTTACATATGCGGTCATAAGCAGCACTTGGTGGGGGAGCAAGTTATAGTTAAATTCTAACAAGTGAATTTCAATGTTGTTTTGATTTTAAATATTATTTTTTGTATTATTTCAACACCTAACTATAAAGGTCACTTTAACCTTTGGTTTTTCATTAAATTTAAGCCAAAATCTTATTGTCTTACATAATCATAACAACACTTTAACATTTGGTTTTCCAGTGAATTTGTTGGGATTTCTGATGTCAAGTAAGATGTTATTACTATACCTAACTATAACCTCAGTTTAACCCTTGTTTTTTACCTGAATTTCTATGTTTTTTTAAATCATATTCAACAACTCACTTACTGGACACGGCTTTTGACTATGCACAGTGGAGGGCTGACTCAGGTCCTCACCTCTGGCCAAGCCCCGTGCTTGATCCCCTGTGGACAACCATTCCCCATGCTGTACAGATGGACCAGTGGCCAGGCTCTGCGTCCAACCCACTGGTGGAGCCTAACCCTGTCCTTGCATACCCTTTGGCCTGGCTGGGGATTGGCTACATGACCTAGCTTGTTCCCCACCCCTTTACCCAATGCTCTTCAGATACCCAACCACCCACCACGCAAGCTCTTAAGGCGCATGCAGCATGGGACTGGACGCAGGGTCTGGTGATGCTTGTTAATGCTCACATGGGATTTAAAAGGCCAACAGTGGAAAAGCTTTCACAACCAATTAGTAACACTTATTGTTTAAATTTAGAGTGCTGTGGGATTCCTGTGGGACTAAAATGCAAGATATGTCTATTTTTGTAACCCTCTCAATCCTACCCCGAGCTCCTCTTTAAATGCAAATTTCCCCAAAACAGCTGAGTGGACGTACACCAAATTACAAAAGTATACTGTCTGACTAAAGCTCTGACTTTCTGTCAACTTTGATGTAATTTTGCTCAGCCTTTTTTCCTGTTTCGCTTCCCAGAATGTCTTATAGGAATTAACAATGTTTTGGTACTCCCCTTATTTTCTTGGCCCCTCGTGATAGATAATCGAAAACTTTGCAGGAAGTTGCTAAGGTGGATGATCTTTGTATTTTGGAATGCTTTGTGAAGATTCGTTAGCAGTGCCAAAGTTATTAGCGAAACAAAAAACTCTGATTTAGCTTCTATTAGCTACACAGAGATGACTGCTACTGTGTATCTCAAATGTGTGTGTGTGTCTGTGAATACACACACACACACTTCTGAGGTCACCTGTAAGACAATAAGGTCCTGATTTAAACATTAGAGGACAAAACTAGTCAAAATGTGTCATTAAGATAGCTGGAGACTATTTGCATTTGTGGTCATCAGTCATTCATATGATAGGACATGTGATAGACAGGAGAGTAGGCAGCAGCTTTGTTTCAAATCAGGAAGATATGGTAGGCATATGAGAAGTGGATACTGAATGCACCAGTGGGTCTTTAGAAGACCTAGGTGGTAGATATGATGTACTCAAACAGCTATTTTGAAACAAAAGAGATATAAGGCCTTATTTAGATTTTGGCAGAATCAGTCCAGCTGTCATTTTTACGTCAGATAATCTGTCCGCCGACTAGGCGAACTGACCACTTTATTTAGATGCTGGCGGGCCCATAGATGAAAGTCTGTCAGCACAATGCAGTCATAGCCAGAATTTTACACCTACGTTGATAGTGCTACAGGCAAAAGCAGGACCACAGCCATTCTTACTGCCGGACCAATCAAGATGTGCCTTCCTGCTGACTCAACTGTGGCGAATAAACCTCCATACCTCTGTTGGCGGAATCAAAGCTATATAAGGTCAAAACTTACCTTTTTTCTACTTTTCACTTCACTTGACACCATGGACCCAATCATACAAGTCCTGCCTTTGCTGCTGCCACTGGACCATGACGAAAATCAACCTTGTTGCTTCTAGAACTGAAGGTTATTGACTATTGTATCTGTTACCATCTGAATTGTCTGTTTACATTAGCTCTGGTGTTGTGCATTTTGAAAACATACTTTCAAGCATTATTACAAAGATGTCCAATGCATATGTGTTCAATGTGGCAGTTTAAGAAATTTAAAGAAACACACTTGTTTTTTTATTTACATTCACCAATTTGGACCAAGATGGCTTCATACTAATGGACACCTGCACAAAAAGGCACACTAATCCAAAAATCTAAATGTGTCCATACAGGTACGTTTAATTATTTTCCCTAAACTACCAAATCAGATACATGTGCATTACAAAATTATTTGAACCATATAAATCTAATATGATGTGGTAATTGCACTACACAGTGCAACAAGTGCATTTACAAGAAATGTACATTCAATGTCACCTCTAAACATAAAACATTTCATAGATGTCTAAATGTCACATTTCCCCTGGTCTAGAGCATTAAATCATAAATTTTCATTTAATTCAAAAGTGTTTTTTTATGTGTAATGCATATGTGTTAATCATTAACATTTATCATGTTTAAATAAACACACCTGCATTCACAAATTACAAAAATATAAACATGTTTAAATTTGGTCTAAGTGTCGATTATCACTATGAATTTGTGCACCAAAATTAACATGTTCATTACAAACATTCTTCACTAATCTATGCGCTATACAAATATGTCAAAAGTAAAACCTGTTTTCGTCACTTTCATAAATTAAATTATATTGCCTGGCATCCTCATCAAGGGTCCTATGGATGCATTTGTTCAAATACCAATCAAGACTGTCTGTACCTATATCAATACACCAATTATTGTAGAAACAAATTGTGATGTTTTAGGGTTGTCTTTTCACTTGGGGTGCACTTTTTTCACAATGCATCCATGTCACTACCATAGTTTTTTATGTTATGATAGTAATTTACAATAAAAGATATAGGTTTTTCGATTATACTGCATCATTGACATATCCTTGACAGATTGTTATCTGTCCAGATAGAAGCGTTCTTCTCTGATTAATTCAGTAGTACGATCTCCTGTTCGATTATATATTGCCTATAAGTGAGTTCCACGTGAAAAGACCCATACAACATTTTTATTATTTCTTTGCAAATCAAAATGATCACAAGGTATTTTAACAAAACACTTCCTAATTTCAAATTTGACATTTCTTCAAGGCTTTAAAACTTGGGTATACTTAACCATTACCCCATGCATATTATGGGCCCATTCACTCACAGTTTTGAAAATTACCTTCATTAGTCTCATTTCATTTTAGATCATTTCTCTTAAACACTTCAAATTTTTAATGGGCTTCTTTAACACCTCTGAATGGTACTGATTGGTTGCTTTGCAAAGTCAATTCATGTAACAAAAATAAATATCTAGCAAGAAACCTTTGCACCATGTACATTGCCCATCTGCAAAAGTCCCTTTCAATAACTCTTTTGCTTCAACATTGATTTATCATCTGGTCATAACAAAGGACAAAAAAGTTTGTTTTGGGTATGTGTCACTCTGTCACCAATGTGTACACATTCCTGTCTGTATCAATTAATAATGTTTGCCTACAAAATTCATGTTTGTTGAAGCAGACTGGCCTACATGCACATTTATGAAGGAGTAAGGCTTCATGCCAATCTGCGACTGTTAAGATGAACTGACTTCAATTTCGCACTGAAAACATGTTTATTAAATGTTTTTGCTAAGAAATGTTGGCATTGTTCTCATGTTCCAGTAATTTTGGATCACATGCTCCATAGTGCTTGGTCATAATACGAACTCACCAATGTGAATTCTGGAACATCCATTGGATCATGAGTGCATTGTATGCTATGTCACTTGTAATAGGGTCAACACACACTCCTCACAAATGTGATGGAGCATAGCACCTAATAGAATCATCAATTGTGGCTTGGTTGGTACGGTTGTCCCTCATAACAGACAAAATCCAAGTACCTTTTCTTTCTTAGGCAGGCATATGTCTGCTCAAAATAGTCCTTTGGCCCTAAGAAATCTAGTGATAACCTTTACCACAAATCAATACAACAAACACATCATCATACACCTTGTGCAAAACCTGCACCTTCCAGAACTCGTTTTGTGTGTGGGATGTGTGTCAACCTTTATGTTGATGTCATAAATTATGGCTGAAACAACAAAAAGGTAACTTACATCAAGAACTCAAAAAATAACTTACCCCCCCTTGATGCTGCTGTTGGGCTCTCAACTGCCCATCAAGGTCCGGAGTGAGATCACCACAAGTTTGCAGGCCATTAGATGGGTCATGGTGTGGCACATGCATTTCCCACGTTGAGAGGACTGGCTGAGCTGGACTTCAGATAACTTTAGGGTCCAGCTTTGTAGGTCCTCCTACCTCTTTCTGCAGTGAATGCTGCGCCACTTGTAGACCCTCTCTGGTCAGCACCTTATTTGCATTGGCCTTTCATAGCGCCTTTTCCTTATGGGAGTTGACCTGTATGGGTACGAAAAAAAGAAAAACATTTTTTGTGAGGTTTTGTTTGTTTATATTGCTGTAAAACAATTTTGTAAAATCTATCACAAGCATTTCTAAAACATTAGTACAGATGTTTTTTTTTACATGTATTATATCCTATCAAATTCTATTTTATAGTGATCTGTTGAGTACCCTCATCACTTTTCACGTGCTCATTTTACATATCCAGACCAAAACATCATCTAAGCAAGGGGTCTGAAACTTTTCCTATAGTGAGAGCTACTTCTGATCAGTACAAATCATTGTGAGCTACTGAGGCTAAACAGCTTGCACATTGTTAGCGCACACCCCCACGCCCACCTTCATTGGCTTGATGCCCAAAATTTTTAGAGCCAGACATTACGGTTACAACCACATATAGGGCCAGATGTAGGAAATTCTGAGTTTGCGACTTGCAAATTGCGAGTCTGAGCGACTCGCAATTTGCAAGTCGCAAACCCGGATGCAGGATGGTGTCCCTGACACCATCTGCAAATCGCAAGGGGGTCGCAAAGACTCCCCTCATTAATATTAATGAGGTGGGTCGCAATTTGCAACCCCCTTCCGATTCGCAGCAGTCACAGGGATGGGGGCCTGCTGGACACAGCAGACCACCATGTCTGTGACTGCTTTTGAATAAAGCTGTTTTTTTTTGTATTGCAGCCCGTTTTTCTTAAAGGAAAATGAGCTGCAATACAAACGAAAAAATGAAATGTTTTTGTTTCATTTTTTCAGAGCAGGACTACTGCCTGCTCTGAAAAAATGTTTACAGGGCCATTCATTCCCATGGGGACCCCTTCCGTTTTGCAAATGGGTTAGCACCCATTTGAAATGGGTGTTAACTGCGAATTGCTTTGCGACCGCGTTCGCAGTCACAAAGTAATTCTACATTGCGATGCGAATTGCAAATAGGAAGGGGAACACCCCTTCCTATTTGCGAGTTGCATTCCCATTTTGCGAGTCGGTAACCAGGTTACTGACTCGCAAAATGGGAATGAGCATCGCAATGTGCTTTTTGCATGGTGCAAACAGCGAATTTCGCTGTTTGCACCATGCAAAAAGCTTCGTACATCTAGCTCCTAATGACTAAGGGCAGAATGGAAGGTCTGCCATGTATGTCAGTGACAGCATGGTATATGGTGATGTATGAACATGTGTGTAGGAATGGAACATCTCAGTGACTGAGAGCCTATGTCATACGTACTTGCAGCACAAGACATACCTTCCCCCATATGTGACACAATTACATGTATAATACGTACAGTTACTCATTATTCAGACAATGGGACACATTTAAAGTGCAAAAAAAAAGATTTTGTCAACTTCATGACATGAAAATATTTTCCTGCACTTTACATTTCTCTTATTTTGACATATGGCTGTAATTTTCCACTGGCCACTGAAAGTACAGGCCATGAAGTTTGTAAGTGGAAATTTTTGAATTGCGAGTACATTGACATGAAAAATCACCTTATTCTTCCAGATAACTTTTTATTGAAATTTACAGACATTTACAAATTTTGTTAAACGTAATTTTATGCTCAGCTAAATTATTGAGTTGACCACACTCCAATCACAATGCTTCACTCAGGAATTAAAAGGGACAATTTAGCCTGTGTTTCAACAAAAACAGGTTAGTTAGAAATACATTTTCCATTAAAACGTGTGCCTGTTTCCCTGGGTTCCCATATAGCTGGTTGTACATGTAAAAAGTGTTATTCTAAGCTACAACATCACTAAAACATGATGTGTACATATGTGTCACAAAACATTTGAAATTTTATAAAGACATGAGATATATGTTGATTATCAAAGTATTGTTTGCCCATTTAAAGTGATATTTCCATTTCTTCTTAAATGCAGACAAAGAAACCGAGGGAGAGGTAGAAGACGACAGCCTCAAGTGTTTAGACAATTTCCAGACCTCGCCACCATGAAAGAAAGGGATATTATCAAGAAATTCTGATTTAATTGGCAAACTATTCTTGATTCATGTCATCAGCTGGAGTCAGATCTTCTGCATCACTTTAGGAATCTCACATAAATAACACAAATAGTGAAAATCTTGGCAGTACTTCATTTTGTGTCCACAGGATTGTTCCAGTACACTGTGACAGTGTCTAGAGGCATGCCAAAACCAACTTTCAGTGGTGTGCCACAAGAAGCCATTTCTTCAATGATGAGACACATCAACAGTTCATCCAGTTTCCACAAAATGAGGATTTTGCAAATGCGAAGGGGGATTTTTATCGTTTAAGTTGCATACCAAATGTGGCTGGAGCAATTGATGGCATGCATATTGTCTTATTGCCACCACACACCAAAGAACAGGTTTACTGCAACAGGAAGTACTGCCATTCATTCAATGTGAAAGTTGTCTGCTTCTTAACCTGTACATCTCAGACGTGTGTGCCCATTTCCCAGGGTCAGCACATGATTCCCGTGTACTACATACCAGGAGCATACCCCTGCAAATGTCACAGCTTGAACCTGAGAGAGCCTGGCCTGTTGGTAAGTACAGTCTGTCAATATGATTATTTGCTTTAAGAATGTACAGGGAAATTATATATTTTTGCTCAATATTATTTCATATAGGAGACTCAATTTGTCCTAACCAACCAAGGTTGTTAGCACCACTGCGAAAACCAGCAATGCCAGGGGAAGTCCACTTCAATGAGGCACATGGAAGAACACGAAGGCCAGTGGAGCAGGCTTGTGGGCTCCTAAAGGCCAGATTTTGCTGTCTGGGTAAAAATGGTGAAGCCTACCTCCACTCCCCCAGTAAGGTGTACACAATCACCATGGCCTGCTGCATGTTGCACAACATAGTCCTGCAACAGAACATTCCATACATTGCAGAGGATGGAAACCATGATGAGCCATGAGTATGTTGAAATGCCAAATGAAGATGATAGTGGTGAAGAGGAAGGAATTGACATATGTCAAGATGTCATTGAAAACTTGTTCACGTCAGTGTAAGTATATCTTTACCTAACATTACTTTCAATCTCAAAGAACTTGTAAGGAATGGGTAGCTTAGGAAATTCCAAGGCAAAAATGTGTGTTGATGAAATGTACGACACATTTGATGCTGTGTTCATTTACATTGTTTATGTTCTACGTAAATATGCCCTCATTATTTCACATTTGTAATGTATCTATTTTGTCATGTAAATTATTTTCTTTCCTGTTATTCTGTTTTAGGATCCTTAATCGTGTCATTTTCATTTGGCCATTTAAAGGTCATCTGCTGTTACATGCTGCTCTTGCAAAATACAAAGGGAACATGGGTTGACCCTGTGAAAAAACATGCACACATTGGTTATACATAACTTGTACAAAGACAACTTGCACAGTGACTGAATAGAAGTTTATGAGATTGCATTAGACTTGTTTTCTGTTTAATATTGCCACCAAGGAAATATGTTCTGCTTAACTTCCTATGACCATATGTGTAAGTCGACCCATGGCATACTCACGTCCCTTCACATTTGCAAAATCCTAATTTTGTGTTAAGTGTATGAAGTTATTGGTGTGTCTCACCATTGTAGAAAGAAAATTTTGTAGCACACTACTTCCATGGTTGCGACATTCTACAAGATTCTGCCACAGTGTTTTGGAATGATCAGTGGTCACAAAAGTGTGTACTGCCATGATTTTGACAATTGGTGTTATTGATGTGGGATTCCAGTTGTGAGGCAGGAGGCCTGGCTCCAGCTGATGACATGACTCAATAATAGTTTGCCTATTCAATCTGTTTTATATGATTATATCTTGTTCTTCCTTGATGTCAAGTTCCGGAACCGTAAAAACAAAAATGATACAGACTATTTGTTTATGCATTTGTTTTATTTTTTTTCACTTGGCAAATTATTCGTACTTACTAATGCATGAAATTAATACATTAAGATTTGTTGTATTTGTTATATTTAACTTTTTGGAAGATGGTAGAAACATTACCTAAATATACAATTTTTTGGTTAGAATTTGTTTTCATTATTTGCATTTTTAAAATAATGATGAACGGAAGAAATAAAAAAGTAAATATAACAAAAAAATACAACTTCAGTCCTTGAGTTTCTGTTTTTAGAATGTATTTTACAAACACAAATAAAATGATACAGGGGAAAACCAAATAACAAAGTGGAAAACAGAAAAAAGAGTCAATCATGTTATTGTAGAGGCAAAAATATTTGAATCCCATTATATATAAAATCCAACTGGTATCTCAAAGGTAAATGTGTCAAAAATCTAGTCCACAGTGTGAATGGTAGTCTCAACTAGAGGACATTAAGGGGGTAATTATGGCCCGGCGGACAGCGTTAATATGAAGGAAAGTACTGCCAACAGGCTGGAAGTACTTTTCCCCATATTAAGACATTGGCGGTTTGGTTAAAGCCAAACCGCCAATGTACTACACCGACCGCCATGGCGGTAAGGACTTCCAGGCTGGAGACTTTAATCTCCAGCCCGGCAGCCGCACTTGCTCACCTGTGGGATTATGACCCGCATGGTTTTCGTGGTAACCTTACTGCCATGAAAACCATGGCTGTAGGCACTATCAGTGAGAAGGAATCCCTTCCCTGTCACTGATAGGGGTCTTCCCCGCCCTCTCCCCCTTCCTAGACCCCCACTATATATACACACCTTCATGCACACACAAACACAAGCATACACACACTCATACCCACATTCAACCATGCATGCATACATCCATTCACACGCACTAACATACATACAAGCACACATGTATTCACACAACACAACATACACTCACTCACACATCCATACATGCACGCACATACAACACGCATCACACACCCGCATACACGCACGCAGACATACACACACACACCCCCCTCCCACACACAACACCCCTCTCCCCTGTCGGAGCAGTCAACTTACCTGATGTTAGGGGTCCTCTAGCAGGAGACGGGGCGGGCCGCTGCTGCAAGCAGCAGTGTCCGCCAGCAGAACACTGACAGGCCGTATCATGGGTCATGATATGGTCTGCGGCGTCTACTGGCATGGTGCTGCTGCTGGCAGCAGTGCCACCTTACTGCAGTCTGCCGTAAAGGCCACAGCCGGATTTCCGCCATCCTTCTGGTGGAAATCCGGCTGTGGTCATAATCAGGTTGAAGGCTGGTAGCTGCGGTGACGGTCTTTTGGCGGCTGTCGCCACGGCGGTAGGTGGTTTTTACCGCCAGTATCATACAGAGGGCCTAAGTTCTGTGCCTCTTGCTGGTGGTGGGGAAGGTCTTGCCATCCTCACCTAGTGGTCTCGATGAATATCCCCTCCTGCAAGGGAGGGGGTCCACAGTCCCAGGGACTTAGGTGGTTGCAGGTGTTTCTGCTTGTGGCAGGGCCCCTTTATCTGGCTGAGGCAGGTGTAGTGGGCCCAGATGTTGCAGGTCCACAGAAAGGGGTAGATATTGTTGGTAAAACCCTGCACATATGCTGAAAAATGTCAAACAGCACCCCAGTCAGGGAGCTCTAATTTGAGTTTAGAGTCTGCATCTCTACATTGTGCTCCCTCTGCAACTGCTTAATGTCCCGGAGCTCTGTAAGGACGTGGCCCATCATATTTTGGGACTGATGTGTGGATCCCAAGACTTGATTAATGGTGGTCTGTATGACAGTGAACCCAGTGGCCTCACTTTGCTGGCCCACAGATTCCCTCCCATGTACCCTACCTCCACTACCATGTGCCCTTGAGACAGTGTTTCCCATCCCACTGGGTCCTGGCTGAACTGGAGCTGGTGGTGGTGTTGGCTCAACAGCAGCCAGGGCTGGGGGGCACAAGATTGGAGTGATGTTCCTTTCAATACATGAAGGAGAGTTGTCCATTGGCTGAGGTTTTATAACAGCTGGAGTGGGAAGTGTAGATGTGGGCTGAGTGAGGTTCACTGCAGCTGTCTTCCCTGACAGACCATATGGTCCAGGCTGCTTCACATCATCTGTACTTGAAGGAAAGTACTCCTCACTGAAGGCTTGATGCTGGTCTGAAGTAGAGGTATCCTGAGTGGCAGATGGTTGTCCGCAACCTCTGAGTGTAGTTCCTAATATGAATTACAAGAAAAAAATTGTAAGATTCAGGATTATGCATCAAATGTGTTTCGAGCTACAAATGAAGCCAACTAAAATTAATAAATTTGTATTTATGCTTGTTTAGACCTTTCAGGTTTTTCCGTAATTACTTAATATAAATTACACACATGCAAACTTAAAAAATGCACGTGGAGAGATGTCCTGAAAAAAAAATATATATTACTTTGCAAGTGTACATAAATGATACCACATATTCAACCCACCTCAGTATAGAAGAGAAATTAGCAGTAACCATTCCAAGGCCTAGCAGGCTAAAATTCAGACTATTATACAACATAGTAGGATTAGTAGCATTGGTCAGCCTATGAACTTTGTTAAATAAAGGTATAGTCACTACTACTTATATTCTGCATAAAACATAACATACTTTGAGTTGTGAAACAAATTACATCACTTCAATGAAATGACAAGAAAGTAACAATATACAAAATTACATGACATAATCCAATTTTTATTCACTGCATAAAATGTGGTTTGAGAAATGCCTGAAATTTTGACATATGTACATATATGGAAATAAAGAGAGAACAACCATCATATTGCAAACATATTTTTTAGATACAAAAACAAGGCATCTTAGTGGTTGTAGACCTTTCAATTTGACATTGCCAATACTGTAAGTTTACCATTCCTAGTAAAACATATGCAGTGAAGATGTACACACATTTACAAGATTATGACATATGTGAAATATGTTAAAAGGTAAAATAAGAGTAACAACCACCACACCTTCATGGTAGGATGAATGGGATTTTGAAGCTGTTATTTTAACTACAACACATTACATTTAAACAAGCACACAATCACATACAAGATATCATCAATGAAGAACAACAACACATTGACTACACATATTGCCCAACAGGAAACAGAGTGATGGCCCCATAATGCTAATAATCTGATGATGACACTAGATTTGTGATTTATTTTTAAAATTGTACTTATATATTTTACAAAGGTGGACAATACATGATGTTCAGCTAACTTAAAAGTACAAATTACAATCATGTTTAACGAAACATGCATAACTCTAACTTACCAGTCTCCACTCCACCAGGGATTCCTGTCAAGCCTATAGGATGCAGGATCTGTAAGACCTTCTCGTCCTGGGGAAAAATTTGTAATGGGGTGCTAAGAGCACCTCCACCAGTCCTCTGGGCCTCCTGTTGACGCTTAGAGGCCGGGGAATGCATTTTCCCCCACAGGTCATTCCACCTCTTCCTAATATCCTCCTGGGAGAGGAGGTTTTTTGCTACAGCATTCACTCTGTCAACACATTTGCCTTTTCTGAAATATGGTTGTATTTTGTACTTGAACTCCACACAATTGTGGCTCTACTCTAATGATTTCATCCACCATGACTGACAAATCTCCCTCTGTAAAGCAGTGATTTCCGCTCACTAAACGCAAATGAAATAGTGGCCCACAAGTTTATGAAAAAAAAGAAAAAAGAGACAGATAAAAAATGAACAGAGGGAGTAAAAAAAAAAGAAAAAACTGACTTCTAAGTGGCAGATTCAGCAGCAAAATGGTGTTCCTCAGTGGTATGGCATTTGATCATGGTCTAAAGTGGAGTGTGTTTCATAGTGTGGTATGCAGGTGTTCACAATTGGCAGATATACATCAGGTGTGCGCTGCTGTCATGCATCCAGTGGCCACAGACATTGTAGAATGTTGGGCGGGTCCCACAATGGCCCCTACCATCAGGAATCCGATTCCAGAGCAACAGCAGCATGATTGTGAAATTTAAATATGCTACTTGTGATCACACCACCCTTACGGTGAAGGAGTTCTGTTAGCCGGCATTGGAGTATTCCATGTAGGCAGTAGTAAACCGCTTATGAGGCGGACTCCACTCTGTCGGCTCGGACAGGGGTTCATTTGCCATACATCTAAATACAGGGATCTGAATTCCATCAGCTTGACAGAGTACTTGAAACTGCCGTCCCATCAGGATGACATAACTCCTGTTGAGATCTAAATCAGGCCCATAGTGATCAGCAGTACGAGGTGAGGCATCAGTACAGCAACTGAGTCACCACTTCATCACATTGATCAGCATTGTGGGTGGTTTAGATGGTGATATGTTAGCTTAGATTTAAGGATTTTAAGTGAATGAGCAAGTCCTATGTGTGTGAGAATGATTTATCATATATTTCCAGAAGACCATTCCCTATGTAATGAGTAGGAACCTTTGAGGCTAATCATTTTGTTGAAAAAAGTTTTTAAAAGACTTAGGCCCTCATTATGACATTGGCGGTAAATACCGAATACTGCCGCAGTGACTATTGTCAACATACCGCCAGGGAGATGAACATCCAACTGCCAGATTATGAAGCATACACACAAAACCCACAGAATCTAGCCACAACCACAAATCTGCCGACCCACTGAATGTGATAAACTTTCGGAACTACCACCCATACCGTTACGCCACCAAAACAACGCCCTCCAAATAATGACCCAAGAACCACCATAGCGGACATTCAACAGTAGTAAACCATTGGCATGGACACCGCCAAGATGGGAATGGCCACCCAAATAGAAAACAAGACAAGATTGGCCAGAACAAAAAAGCCAAACCTGACACAATTTCACACCCCCCACACCCACCGATGGCACTATAAAAAAACACCCCGACAACATCCACAAACCTTTTCAAACATGAGAAGACCACCACAACTTGCCACGTCAATCCCAGAGACAACTGCACACACATACCACAACTACCCTTTTGTTCTTCACACACCACACACCCCACCACAACACACATCACCCTCTGCACATCACACACACCACACGACACCCATGCCCCCACAAAGGCACCTCTGTTTCACTGATGAGGACTGCATCCTGAGGGACTCACTGGAGTAGTCAGAGGACTGGACACTGGTCAGTCACCATTTACAACCTATCACCCCCCATATTTGCATGCGATCTCAACCCCTCACCCTGACTCCCTACAACCCAGTCCATCTCACAAAGTGCACCACCCCAATTACCACACCTAAATGGCAACCCCTGCATGCCATACTCACAGCAAGCACATCCTTTCCAGCTCTGCATGCACACCTATCACTAATGCATGCACAGCATGTAGAACTACCAATCCCACAGTCCATCACCACACACTACCAAAGGTGGGAGAACAACACCAATATCATTGGGAAAGCTAGGAATGTGAAATATGTCAAAGAAAAGTACCCTAACGCATCACTTACATCCCCACAGGTGCCCCAGCCAATGTCAGTGGCGGGGAGGTGCCACAGCTACTCAGTCGCCCACCGGAAGATGCCCCCAGTGATGACAGCAACTCAGGAGGTCTGGATCTTGATGAGCTCCCTGGCCCATCTGGGACCACTGGTCAGTCAGCTACCCCATCCCAGAGCCAGTCCACTACAGAGCACCCCCTGAATATAACACCACAGCAGCCAGCCAATGCCCACAGACCTCTGTCCCAGGACACGTCACTCAGAGTGTGCCCACCTGTACAGGGACTGAGTCCACACTACACAGGCAATACAATGAGGGTCCTGGTGTCAGTGTGAGTGGTCACACCGTTCAGGGGACACAGGCACAGAGGGTCAGGGACAGTCAGAGGACAGCTGTGTGCCGGGAGAGGACAGGCCCAGGGAAACGACTGCCCAGGAGGCACTTACAAATGTCCTGGGAGCATGCCAACAATCCCAGGACAGGATGGGTCAGGTGCTCAACATCATGCAGGAGAACCAGCGGCTGATGTCGAAACACCACCAGGAGGACATGCAACAATTGCAGGCCTTGAATACCACCATGGCCTCCATTGCAGGGGTGCTGGGTGACATGGCCAACATCATGCAGTAGTACACAGCACACCAGGGGGCCACTACCACTAGCCAGTGTACTGACCAGCCCTTCACATCTGCTGCAGCTAGTAGACAGGAGTCCCTGCCACAGGACCTACAGGCCACCAGCACCTCTACCCCTGCAGAAGGTGAACCACCCCACAAACATTCCCTGCGACCCAGAGATACACCAGAGACAGTTGCCAAGACAGAGACCACCACCAGGAAATGAGCCCCTCCAGATTGTCCCCCTTATGTTATACTGTGTCACCATGTCCACTTTGAACTGCCATTGTTCCTCTTCCTATGGCGCCTTGGACACTGGAGCTGTGCTACCAACACACTGGCCCACTACACTGGACACAACCATCACCCCATCCCATTGCACTTTGCATTGTATACCAAATTTATAAATAAACACCCTTGGACACAACTTGAGTAATAGGGCTTTATCTGAAGGAAATGTACAATGTATTGAATTGGATTGAACTGCATGATCCTGTGCAAATGTCCTGTAATGTGTTCTTCCATCCTACATATGTGTCTCAGCAGTCTGTACACATCACAGCATTACACTGTTGTAACCACACCAACATCTGCAAAAAGGGAAGGCAATAAGTGACAGTTGGGATGAAAAGGTAGTGACTGACATGAGACTACAGCCACACAGCACAACACTGAAATGGAGAAATGTATACTTCAACAGTCTTAACTGAGTGTCATTGGAAGTACTGTCGTATAATATGTGTCCTGTTGCCCACATCTTTCCTCCTCTTCCTTCTCCTCGCTGTCCTCAGTGTCCACTGCTGCCACAGTTGCATTGCTACCCCGCCTCCGCCTGCAGATAGGGCAAATGGCATCTGAGGGCCAAATTGTGCAGCATGCAGCACACCACAGCAATCTTGCAGACCTTCTCATGGGAGTAGCATAGGGATCCACCTGTCAGATGGAGGCACTTGGCCTTTAGGAAACCGAAGGTCCGTTCAATAATCCTGGTACGCCTATGAGCATCATTGTACTATTCTCAGTCCTTGTTCTTGGATTCGCAACAGGGGTCAAGAGCCAGGACAGGTTTGGGTAGCTGGAGTCACCTGGAAGTGAGGGACACACATTAGCCTTGCACAATGGCATGGGGTTTGATGCCTGTAGGCATACACTGATACACATTGAGTAGGAACTCAGGCTTACCTATAAGCCACAATCTGTGCCTCTGCAGTCATGCCATCAGCTCTGGGACACTGCTATTCATCAGGACAAAGGTATCATGCACCGAACCTGGATAGTTAGCAGTGACGTGGGAGATGTACTGGTCAGCAAGGCACACCATCTGGACATTGAGAGAGTGGAAACTGTTCCTATTCCTGTACAACTGTTCATTGGCCCGAGGGGGGGAGGGACTGAGGCAACATGGGTTCCATTGATGGCCCCAATATCATGTGGTATGCATCTAGAATCCATCCTTCACAGTAGCAAATCATCAACATGGGGGGAATGCAATGTAGCTGCACATGTGTTTGAGCAAGGCATCCAAAACCCTTGCAAGCAGTATCAAGAACATTGGCTGTGACATTCCTTCAGCCAAGCCCACTGTCACCTGGAAAGAACCTGTTGCCAGGAAATGGAACACTGATAGTACCTGCACAAGAGGGGTATTTACTGTGGTGCAACGGATAGCAGGTAGTAGATCAGTCTCCAATTGTGAACATAGCTCTGTGATTGTGGCCCTGTCCAGACGATAGGTTAGTATGATGTGCCTGTCCTCCAGTGTAGCCAAGTCCACAAGGGGTCTGTACACAGGTGCTTTCCTCCTCCTCCTCCTATTCCTCCACTGTGGTTGGTATCTAAGGGACCCAAAAGTAAATAGGGAGTGACAACAAGACCTATGGAGAAGTGTGGTTCAATGGTTAGAGTGGCAGACCCTGATGCAGAAATCTGGCCCGGGACCAGGGTTCAATTCCTGCCTCGGCGGGTCTTGGGCTCAATTTCCTCGGACCTGATAATTCTCGCATCGGTGCCTAATCTAATTCATGGGTCCCACTCTGGGCAATAGCTTGCTTAATCTCCACAACGGCCCCAACAGCGCTGGGATGACTTGCTTCACCTTGGAGGTTGCCCAGGAGTGGGCACCTCACAGGGAAAAGCCAGGAGGGGTTCCACAGTGGTATGCGTACAGTGCCTTGAGACCCTAACGGGTGAGTAGTGCGCTATACAAGTATGAAGTTTACAGTTTATGGACACACAACTTCAGAGGTGTCATGGCAGAAGGCGGACTGCACCACTGTGCGATTCCTCATTGGTTTACATGGGGCTCTATGGAGTCCAGGAACCAATGATGATCAACACCGGTGGTGACGGTGTTCACCGCCGCTGATGTGACCAACATTTTCTTCCTACTACTTCACTTGATTCCCGACCTTCCACTGGACTACATCTCCACTGAGTGTGCTGCTGTGACCTGTGTCTGGGACTTGCTATGGCCCATGCTACAGGGGAAGGGGCCCCAGCCCTCACGTTGGAGAGGCTCCTGGATGGGGTCCTACCCCACTGTGGGCGGTTGTATGGGCCTCCAGACCAACAGGTAAGTACATCAGGGGTATGTTGCATGCAACATGGCTGCTTGTAAATGTATGTGTGTGCTAGCAGTGTGTCATTTGGGAGGGTATGGCTGCAGGCAATGTGAATGAAGAGGTATGGATCATATGTGTGCTTGATGAGGGGCAAATGCTGCATGTAGGCCTTATGTGTGACAGGCTGGATTGTCTGGTTCATGGTGTCCCTCTGTCTTTGTTTCCGCTGCAGGTCAGCACCCATCAGAAGAAAGGGTTGTGGCGTGCCATCGCCAAGGACGAGCAGACCTTAGGGGTCCATACCCAGCAGAGCACCCACTGCAGGAAACGGTGGGAGGACCTGAGACACTGGGCCCGGAAGACTGCGGAGGCCCAGCTGGGGACGGCCTCCCAACGAGGGAGGGCTGCCCATCGGAGCCTGACCCCCCTAATGGTCCACCCACTGGTAGTGGCCTTCCCAGAGCTGGATGGGCACCCGAGGGCAGCACAGCAGCCAAAAGAGGGTGAGTACAGTGTGTGTGACATTCATCATTTGTTGCCTGGTATAGGATTTGGGTGCATGGTTCAAGTCAGTGGATGCCCCAATATTCCAGTTTAGACATTGCTGCCTGGTCCAGCTTAGGTATATTGGGTGGTATGCATATTTTCAATTGCTAGGTAGCTGGCTGTCCTTGCAGACAGGGCTTAGTTGGTCCTAGTAGGTGTGCAAATGTCAGGGCTTGGCTCCTACCTGCTGTAGTACTTAGCCAATGGTATGTAAGTGTGGTCCGTACTGCCCATTCTTAGTCCTAGTGAGTGATGGTGATGCGCATGCCATCTGCGCTGTTGGTGCTGATTGACCCTGTGCTCCCTTTCTCTTTCCTCCATTCTCTCCCCTTTTGTCATCCTGTCCATGTGTGCATTAACATCATCTGGCGAAGGAGCAGGGGCACCAGCGAGTGAGGGAGCTATATCCCACGGGACCCAGGAGGCCAAGTCCACTGAAACCGAGGGGCCCAGTGGGACAGAGGACGAGGGGAGCACCACGGGGGGACAGGAGCTGATACAACTGCCTCTGATTCCTCCTCCGATGGAAGCTCCCTGGTGGTGGCGGACCCCTCTTGGACCAGCCCAGATACTTCCTCTTCCGCCACCCCCTGTACCAGCTCCGCCTTCCCACTACCCCCCACCGAGTTGCCCGTGCCCGCTCACCCAGGAGGGTGGGCGTCTCCTTTGCCCCAGGCACCGCTGGGCACTGCTCCAATCAGCCCTGATGCCTTCAGTTAGGAGGCTATTGACCTCCTGAGATCCATCTTTGTACGGCAGTCAACCATAGTGAATGATATCCAGGGGTTGGCACCCCAGATGCAGCAATGCAATGCCTTCCTGGAGGGCATTCACGGTGGCTTGGCTGGTCTACAGAGATCGTTTCAGGCTCTGGCCTCCACTCCACCTGTTTCTTCCGTCCCCCCTCCAACCACCTCTTCCCTGTCACTGTCTTCTAACCCCAAACCCATCCTACGCACACATTCTGACAAGCATGCACCCAAAACAACAGAGAAGACTCACACAGACAAACACAGGCAGCACACTTCAGTCCACAAGCACACACAGAGCCAACACACAGATGCACACACAACATCAGCCACTGCCTCCACTGTCTCCCCATCCTCCTCCTCCTCCCTCACAGTCACATCAACACTCACACCTGAATGCACAGCATTAACAGTCCCAGATCCTGCCACCTTCACAGCCTTGCCCAGAGTCACAACAGCAGACCCGCAGACATGTATCCCACACATCACATGCACAGTCACCACCATCACTACCTCATGCAGCACACCCACCTCACTTGCAGACACCACCGCAACATCCATCCACAGGTCCTGTTTGACCTCCCCCCCCCTTGCTGCCCCCCTCAAAAGACACACTAACGCTCACACTCATACCCCCAACCGACCTCCACCTCACACACGCTCACTGTCCATGCACCAGCACCCCAAGTCAGCACACCTCCTCCTCCTCCTAAAACCTCTCCCTCTACCTCCACTCCCATTCCTCCTCACACAACCCGCCCATTGGTCCTAAGAAGCTTTTCTTTTCCAGCCTTGACCTCTTCCCTCCCCCTTCCCCTCCCCCCCGTCCTGCCCGTAAGAGAAAAGTCCCACCCCCCCCACAGCCCCGTACCTCAGGCAAAAAATTGAACCCTGTTCCTCCCCCGATACTTCAGCAGCCACTAAGGGGCACCAGAGTGGCACTCCAGCCCCCCGCCCCAAAGCCACACCTCCACCACCTAAATGGAAGGGCAAGGACCATCCCCCTTCCAAAACCAAGCCCATGGACCCCCCTGTGAAGGAACTCCCATAACCCCCCCACCTCCCCTTGCCCCCTGTGGTGCCTGCCTACAATTACCATGAAGCCCCTGCCCATTGGAGTGAGTGGGCTGTCAGGAGGTTAAGTTGGGCCTTGGATGTTGCCCTGTGGCCTTTAGACACTTTGGTCTGGCCAATGGCCCTTTCTGTACATATTTATATTTAAATTTTTCTCTTCATACAATTGAGGTTGCTGTTCCCACCTAATTACAGTGGTTGGACAACAGGTATGTGTCTTGGCTTTCTTTGCTCCTGGATTCTGTTGCTGTTGATTTACTCTGCATATTGTTCTGGGTGTGTGGTGTGTGGTGTGTGTTGTGCGTGTGTGTCTGTCACTCTACCCTCCCTCCCTCCCTTGTCTGCTAGACAGCTGTGCCACCGTTGTCGTCTTCGTCGGCGTTGGTGCTCCTGGACTGCCTTGCCATGATACAGCAACGGGAAGACTTCCAGTTCTGGTTCCATGGCACCCGCGGACTCCTCTATGTCCCTGGAGGTGAGTGTCTCCTTTTATATGATGTGTTTCCGCCAGGCTTTTGGTGGTTTTGCTAATGCCCCAGAAACCCTGGTGGTCTGCTATGTCATAATAGGGTGGGCGGATCCTTGTCTTCCACCTGCCTGGAAATGGCTACCGCCGTGTTCAGTAGTGGTACCGCACTGGCAGTTGAGGAGGTACATTGGCTATCTATGGGAGGGGAAAATCGCCATGGTCATGATTTGGCAGTCATTACCGCTGGCCTGGCTGCGGTACAGTTGACCGCCAGTGTCATAATGACCTCCATAATGTGGATTTCCTCACATTACTTCACATGTCATTTTAGTATTGCTGAAGAATTATGGATGGACCACTCCTGCTTTTAGTTATTCATCTAAAATGGACATGCATCTATGAATTGACGACTTGGTGTCAGATATGCAGTGATCAACGGCATACAATGAAAACATAGGGTCTTATTTAGAGTTTGGCGAAGAGGAACAGCCTTCAAAAAGTGGTGAATGCCCATCCACTGTATTTAGAGTGCCAGTGACATCAGCATACTCTTAATAGTTCTGAAAGGTCATCCACCACTTATTTCCAGATTTCCCACATCCATCCAGCTCTTAATAAGGCCCATAGCACTCACAAAGTTGGGGATATATTGCCCCATCTTTTTGACCTGTGGGGAAATACCAGTAAACAATTAACATAACAATAAAGTGCAAGTAAATGCATTATTTGATTAATTGCTATAGACACTGATGGACAGCAACACTGGCAATTCATTATCTGTTCCATTCTCTACACCTATGTTACTTCTGTGCCCACACCAGCATCAAGAGGAGTAGACTGCAGGCCGGTGGTAAGCCAAGTGAGATGTGTCGCCCTTTGCTCCCATTGAGGTAAGGTTCAGACTGCAATGTACTTGGGGAAAATGATTTTGGGTCATAGCTGTTGCACTTGGAATGTTTATTAAAAGGAAAGAAGTTCAGGTTACCGCAAGTCTTATGACCAAGAGTGGGTGAAACTTACAATTTTTCATATGAAGTCAGATAATTTCATGAAAACTTTAGTCTTTTCAAATTTAGCAGATTTTCTTGAACTCACCTTTTGAGGTGTTTAGGCCGCAACTTACTGGCCCTGCATTAGTCAATCTATGCCACTGGGTGCCATGTTCCGAGCAGGAAACTGTAGTCCATGGCTACATAACAGTGTTTAGCCATCTGCTTTTGTTGATGGCAAAGAAATGCAGCTGCAGTGCTTCCATGTACTGTGCATGGATGCTAAAATTACCACCCATTTTTACAGGACTTACTAGCGTGGCAATCCGCGAGTCTTAAAAAGTATTGAAAAAGTTAAGGGACAGTTGTGGTTGAATAGAATTTTCAGCTTGCAAAACTTTACACACAGCATTTTGCAAATAAAAAACACTAACTTCAGGCAACTATCGATAATGTTGAAGGAATTAGGCCTTTTCTAAAGTGTGATCAGCCTTCTGTCCTGTGAGGGTGGCGCCTCTCTGGTGGAAATATCTGTGCCTTATGAAGTGCTACTGCCACAGCAACTCATTTTAAGGTACTGTAACCTTGCTGAGGTGCCATTGTGTTCAATGCAGCAAGTCAACAAAGTTTTTTGCTTTTCAAAAACAGACTCCTAGTGTGTTCATGGACATTTTTATTTTCTTTAGTGTTCGGGACCACCAGGATTTTCCTGGTGTTTTAGAACACATAAGGCATATGGTGTAAGGCAGTTCGACTGACAGCCCAACATTTGTGGCACCATTGGTCGAAGGTTTTTACTGACACAGCGAGAGAAGGCTTCACTGGCAAAAACATGTCGATTAGCCTGACTCTAAATAGAGTAGGCTGATTGAGTTTGCTAAATCAGATATTTCACAATTTTTGAGTATAAATAAATTTGGTGTCAGGCAAGTCGCTGGAGGGAGTTCTTGGGTGATTTTGAAAGCCTGTAGGTCCTCTTTGGTTCGCTAGAGTTTTTCCAGTGTCCAGCAGATCCTCAGCATCGATTGTCTGGCCTTGGGTGCAGCTGGCAGGGTTTGGAGCCTTTTCTTTGTTGCAGCAGGTCCACAGTTCTTGTACCTTGAATTTTCTTTGTGCTGGTCTTCTTTTGTCCTTCGTATCTGATTACCTGGTCTAGAGGTGCCCACTAAATACTGAATTTAGTCAGAATTTTAGGGGGAACCTGGTAGAGTCCAATGGGACACCTACCTATGGGTGGCTACACCCACTACAGTGACCACTGCCTGTGGAAAGGGTCACTTCCCTATCCCTGATTGGATATTTTTGCTCCATCTAAGATGGAGAAAAATGAAATGGAGTGTCTACCTCGCAGGCAACAACTAAGGGGTAGTGCATGCCAGGTGGGTCCACTCCGCCTACCCTTTGTGCAGTTTACCTCCTTTGATCGCGCCAAAAGTAGGGGTTTGCAAATGAGTTGCCAATCTCCTGCTCGCAGGAGGCCTGGGGTCGAGTTCCATTGAGGTAAGCCCTTTGAAGTTCACCGCCAGGGCGGTGAACATTCCTGAGGGAGGGGGTGTTAGCACCTCCACTCAAGAAGGGCATTATTTTACAAACCAGAGAGACGGACCTCTCCCCCAAGGTTTGTAGATAGGGTGTCTGGAAGTGGCAGGCTGAATAGAACCAGTCAGCACCATGCCAGGGTAGTTAGCTTTTGCCGGGGCATTTCTAAGGTGACCCCTGGGCACATTTATGGATAAATTCAATACTGGTACCAGTCTGAATTTACCATTTTGAGTTGTTTGATACCAAACAACTCAGGGTTCAGAATGGGCATCATGTAGCTTGAAAACGTGTTGACCTGTGTCTAGCACATGTATTAAAAATGGCTGCTCTGTTTACTCACTATGTCCCAGGTTTGGCAAGGACACAGTAGGGGCATATTGCTCATAGAGCCAATCCCTCACATATGATATGGTGCACCCTGCCTTAGGGCATGAAGGCCTGCCAGAGGGGTGTCTCACTCATACTATATGCAGTGCATGTTGGACAGGGCACACAGGCAGTGTGCCAAGTCGAGTTTGTGTTTTAGGTTTGCACCAGGACACCCAGCCTGCAAAGGCAATGCTGGGGGCCTCTGGGTGCATGGCCCTAGAGGGTGGCACAATCAGTGCTGCTGCTCTCAGGGGCCTACCCTTAGTACCCCATGCCCTGGGTATCTAAGTACCTTTTACTAGGTTCTTATAGTAGTAGTAGCTAAAAGGTGTATCCAGTTGTGCCAATGCATCACAGAAGTTTTAAGGAACGAGCTCTGGCCCAGGGAACCTGGTTAGCATGGGCCCTGTGCACTACAATTTATAGCCTACATCATACATCAGGCACAAAGTGGGGGCTAACCATGTCAAAAAGAGGCATTTTCTCACACTCACCCCCAACGAAAGAGGATGAGACTACCCTTTCCCTAGTGAGTCTTCATCATATAAGTGGAAGAACCTGGAAAGGCCATCTGCATTGGCTTGGGCAGTCCCAGGTCTGTGACTTGAAAGTCTACTCCCTCTGGGGAGATGGGCCACCTAAGCAGTTTGGGGTTTTCACTCTTCATCTGTTGTAGCCACCTGAGAGGCCTGTGGTCAGTCTGAACTATGAAGTGAGAGCCAAACAGGAATGGCCTCATCTTCTTCAAGGCCCAAAATACAGCAAAGGCTTCCCTCTCTATGGCACTCCAATTTTGTTGCATAGGGAATAGTGTTTTGCTTATGAAAGCAATTGTCTGGTCATGTCCATCATCAGTTTTATGGGAAAGGACAGCTCCTATCCTCATTTCAGAAGTATCTGTTTGGACTATGAGCTGCCTTGAGTAGTCTGATGCTTCTAGGACTGGAGCAGAGCACATAGCTTCCTTCAGAGTATCAAAGGACTTTTGACAACGCACTGTCCAGTTAACCTTTTTGTGCATTTTCTTGGAGGTTAGTTCTGTGAGGGGGGGAAATATAGTGCCATAATTCTTCACAAATCTATAGTACCCAGACAAGACAAGGAATGCCCTGACCTGTGTCTGGGTTGTGGACGATTCCCAAGCGAGAATAGTCTGAATCTTGGGGTGGAGGAGTTGCACTTGGCCTCCACCAACCAGGTAACCCAAGTAAACAACTTTTCCCTGCCCTATCTGGCACTTGCTGGCCTTGATATTGAGGCCTGCCTTCTGCAGAGCCTCAAGGACCTTTCCTGGGTGAATCGGATGGTCCTGCCAGGTGGAACTATAGACAGCTATATCATCCAGATAAGCTGCACTAAAAGTTTACAGTTAAGCAAACACTTGGTTCACCAGCCTCCGGAAGGTGGCAGGTGCATTTTTTAATCCAAAGGGAATAACAGTGAACTGATAATGCCCACGAGGAGTAGAAAATGCTGATCTCCCTTTTGCTCCTGGGGTCAGGCCAATCTGCCAGTACCCAGATGTTAAATCAAAAATACTCAGATATTGGGCTGCCCCTAGTCTGTCTATGAACTCATCAGCTCTGGGTGTGTATCAGTTTTTATAGCAGAATTGAGGCCCTTGTGTTCCACACAAAACCTAATTTCCTTTTCTCTCCTTTGGAGTGAGGTTTGGGGACTAAAACTACTGGGCTAGCCCAGAAACTCTCAGAGGATTTAATGAAACGCAAATCCTTGCATCTTTTTAACTTCTGCTTGAATACTCTCTCTGACGTGGTCTGACAGTAAATCTTGTTCTTGACCAGCAAGTTGTCACCAGTGTCCATATCATAGGTACACCAGTTTGTCTTTCCAGGGGTCAGACAGAATAACTCAGCATATTGGTTGAGGACTTGCCTGCAATCAGCTTGCTGTTGTTCTGTGAGGGTGTCTAATAAGACCAGCTCATCCACAGAACCATCTTGTGAGTTGCTAGAGAGGAGATCAGGGAGAGGCTCACTCTCATCTTCTTGCCCATCATCTGTAACCATGAGCATGGTCACATTAGCTCTGTCGTAGATGGGTTTTAGGCAGTTGACATGAGTGATTCTTGTTGTTTTTTTTGCAACTGCCTAAGTCACCTAGATAAGTAACCTCCCCTTTTCTTTCAAGTATGGGATAGGGCCCAGACCATTTGTCCTGGAGGGCCCTTGGAGCAACAGGCTCCAACACCCAAACTTTCTGCCCTGGGTGGAACTCCAACAGAGCATCTTTCTGGTCATACCAGAGCAGAGAGTGCTCGAGTCATGCCTTTTAGGGTCTGGTAAATCTCTCAATCAGCCCATTTGTTTGTGGATCGTATGGGGTGGTGAACTTATAGGTCACCCCACATTCATGCCACATGTGTTTTGAGTATGCAGACATAAAGTTTAAACCTCTGTCTGATACTACTTTTGTATGGGACCTTAACCTGGTGAAGATGCCTAGGATGGCTTTGGCAACTGTAGGTGCAGTAATGGGTATAGCTTCAGGATACCTAGTGGCATGATCCACTACCACTAGTATATATCTGTGTCCTGATACTGTTTGAGGGTCAAGGGGGGCAACAATATCAACCCCATGCCTTTTAAAGGGTACCCCTCACAGGTAGTGGCATTAAGGGGGCCTTTAAGTGCCCACTGGCAGGTGGGGCAGGACTGACAAAAATCCATCACTTTTTGGGACATTCCTGGCCAATAAAAGTGGTAAACAACCTACACCAAGTTTTGTTTTGACCCAGATGCTCAGCTACAGGGATGCCATGGGCTACAGTGAGGAGAAAATCTCTGAACTTCTGGGGCACACCCACCCTCCTGGCTGCACCATGTTTAAGGCTCTGGCCTCAGTGTACAGGAGCCCGTCCTCCCAATAAACCCTGTGGGTATCACTGACATTCCCTAACTCTACATGTGCAGCTTGTTGCCTAAGGCCTTGAAGAGTGGGGCAGGTCCTACACCCCTGGCACAGATGATCTTCCCTGGAGGGTCCCAGTGGGCCCAAGAGCTCTGGAGGGCAAGGCCCAAGCTCTTCCTGCTCAGTTCCCTCCAAGAAGATTGACTCCTCTTCCTGGGAAGAGGCATCCTGATTTGGGACCTGTTTTGAAGCTGGTCCCCCAGTCTTCTTGCCTTTTCTCTTGGGAGGTTGGTCCACTATTTCAGTATCCAGCTCTATATTTTCTCTCTGAAGTTTGCTTTGTGCCCTTGTCTTGACACATGCCCACTCAGGGATACCTAGCATTGCTGCATGGGTCTTCTGTTCTACTTCAGCCCAGTGGGGATGCTCCAGGTAATTTCCAAGCAGGCAATCTACTGGGATGGATGAGGACACAACCACTTATGTTTGCCCTACTACTCCCCCAATCAAATGTTACCGTAGCCATGAGATGGAACCTTGTCTCATTGTCAGCATTGGTGACAGGATAAGACTTCCCTACCAGGAACTCATTTGAGTGGGCCAAGTGCTGAGTTACCATGGTAACACTAGCGCCTGAGTCCCTCAGTGCTTCTACTTTCTCCCCATTAATCAAAGGATGCTGTCTGCATTTTTGCATATTACTTGGCCAAACAGCACAGAATAATTCTACCCCACCTGTGGGGTCACTGACATGGCCAGGCCATACTTCTGACCCCTTCTGGAGATTGACAACTGCATTTACTGCAGATTGACTAGAGGCATTCTTTTTTTGTTTTTACAGCCAGAGTCTCCAGTTCTGCAAACATGGCACCAAGCCTTATTGGGATCAGATTGTCCACTATTATACCCACCACTAGACTGTGAGAGGTCTCTGGACCCACCCTCCTTTACAGGTTAGTGGGGTCCTTGAGAAGACTCTTTGTTATTTTAGCTTTGGCTCACATCTTTCACTTGGGGGGGTGGTCTCTTTCTTTAGGTGTCCCGCAACAGAGGTAGTTTTGGTCACCCTTGTTTTGACCCAGTGGTATGCCTTCCTCCCCAATTCTTGAGGGGAAGGTGGACCTTGGTCTCACAGATGTTGATGTAGCCTATCATTGAAATATTTACTCAGCAGATGCTCTTTCATGAACAGGTTATATAGCCCATCATAATTGTGTACCTTGTTTACAGCTAACCAACCACCCAGCATTTTTACTGAATAGTCCACAACGTTTTTCCAGGATTGGCTCTGGGTTTTTTAAGTCTCTCTAAACTTCATTCTGTACTCTTCAGTTGTAAATCCATAGCCCTCAATCAGGGTTCCTTCACGGGGTCAGAGGATTTAGAATCTGTGTCATTCAGTGTCAGGAGCCTATCTCTACACTTTCCTGAGAATAACTCCCACAACAGTGTGCCCCAATACTTCTTCTCAATTTCACACCCAATACAGGGACTTTCAAAGTTAGAAAACCATTTAACTATATCATTCCCTTCAGTGAAGGGTGGGACAAATTCTTTTTGGGAGTTTGATGTTGAAAGATTTCTCCCTCAACATGTGTATGCTGCCACCAGAGATGGGTCCTAAGCCCAACTCTTTTCTCTGTTTCTCTATTTCCAAGAGCTGGCTCTCTAAGGCCAGTCTCTTGGTCAGCCTGGCAATGTCCAGGTCTGTTTCTGCAGGTGCTTTAGAGCTTCTGGTGGAAGAGGAACCACCCTCATCCCCATTATCCACAAGATCTTCTTCTCCCACCACAGATGCATCATCTTCTCCATCATCTGGGGGATTATCTATTTCATACAGGCCACTAGCAACTTATGTTTCTCTGCACTGGGGCTTTTTCCAGTATGAATTTGGTACAGCCTGCAGAGTCTCCTTAATTGCTCATAGTTCCATGCCTCATAAGGTTCCAGATTTAACTCCTAGTTATGGGTCTCCGTGGCTGTAATGTTTACTTTACTAAAGTTAGGACCTTTTTAGAAAATTAAAAATCCCCTTTTTGGATAGGCCAACTGAAGTAAGGACTTTTTTTTTAACTTTTTGCTAAAGTTATAGGGACCTAACCAGGGCTCTAACAATTATTTAAAAACATTTCAAAAAATCTTTAGTCAATTATAAATAAAAAATTACCTAAAGGAAATTTGGAGAGTTATCCATTTGCTCACAAAATTGACAAAGTGGTATCAGCAAATGCAAAGACTTCATCCCACCACTGATCCACCAAATGTAGGAGGCTGGCTCTCTAAGCATTGTGCAAAGCTAGGCACACTGTGCAGGGGGTCCAGACATCCACAAGTTGGTTTACAGGGATAAAAACTAGATCAACTAGTGCTCTAATTTTTTAGATACCTTGGTTGAGCAGTTAGTCCAATCTTGGCTTCGAAAAATTCAAAACATGTGTTGTACGCATAGTATCAATCTTGCAACTTACACACTCAAAGGAATAACTCAAGACCAATTTATTAAAATACTTCAGATTTATATGTAATCTTTAAGACCAAGATTATCTAAATTGGTTGAGTACTTGTTTTAGTGTTCAATGGGACACCTACCTTTTTGTGGCTACACCCACTACAGTGACCACTTCCAGTGGGAAGGGTCACTTCCCTATCCCTGATTGGCTATTTTCCTTCCTTCTAAGATGGAGGGAAATGAAATAGAGTGTCTACCTCACAGGCAGCACCTTAGGGTAGGTGCATGCCAGTTGGCTCCACTTCTCCTACCCTTTGTGTAGTTTCCAGCCTTTGCTCTCACCGATAGTGGAGGTTTGCAAAAGGGGTGACCATCTTCTGCAAGCAGCAGGCCTGGGGGTCAAGTTCCAAAGGTGGTAAGCCCTTTGAAGCTCAACAACAGGGCAAGGCACATTCCTGAGGGAGAGGGGTGTTAGCACATCCACCCAAGAAGGGCATTGTTCTATAAACCAGAGAGACAGACCTCTCCCCAAGGCTTGTAGAGTGGGTGTCTGGGGGTGGCAGGCTGGATAGAACCAGTCAGCAACCATGTCAGGGTAGTTAGCTTTTGCAGGGGACAACTCAAAGGTGACCCCTGGGTACATTTAGAGATAAATCAAATACTGGTACCAGTTTGGATTTATTATTCTGAGTTGTTTGATCTAAACAGCCGAGGTTTCAGAGTGACCATCATGTAGCTGGGAAACTCGTGTTGACCAGTGTCCAGCATATGTATTAAAAATGGCTACTTTGTTTACTCACTATGTTGTAAGGACACAGTGGGGGCATTTTGCTCATGCAGCTATTCCCTCACATATGATATGGTACGCCCTGCCTTAGGGCTGGAAGTCCTGCCAGAGGGGTGTCTCACCCATAGTATGTGCAGTGTATGGTGGAGAGGGCACACAGGAAGTGTGCCAAGTCGAGTGTGTGTTTTAGGTTTGTACAAGGACACCCAAGCTGCAACGGCAATGCTGGGGGCATCTGGATGCATGGCTTTACAGCAGAGGTCTTCAAACTGGGGGGCGGGCCCGTCTAGGGGGGGCCTCAGGTGATCCCGGGGGGGGCACAAGGCTCTGGCCAAGAGAAGCATTATACAGATAACAGGACTTTGTTTTAAGCAGAAGCATGTTATTGCATTTTTTTTTAAAGTTAACAGTATTTAACTGCAATGTTAAAATAGGTCTAGACATATTTAAACATTGCCACCTTTATAAAATAATTGTGAAAAATTCCGAGGGGGGCCCAATGATTTTTATTTTACAACTGGAGGGCGTGGCATTGAAAAGTTTGGAGACCACTGCTTTAGAGGGTGGCACAATCAGTGCTGCTGCCCTCAGGGGACTACCATTAGTACCCCATGCCCTATGTACCTAAGTCGCTTTTACCAGGGTCTTATAGTGGCAGCTAAAAGGTGTATCCAGTTCTGCCAATGCATCACAACAGCTTCAGGGAAAGAGCTATGGCCCAGGAAATCTGGTTTGCAGGGGCCCTAGGCATGAACATTTCTAGGCTACATCATAAATCAGGCAAAAAGCGGGGGCTAACCATGTCAAAAATAGGCCTTTTCTCACATGGCACAGAATATATTTTATTACACATAGGGCGAGATAAAGAGTCCGCTGTAAACCTTCCAGTTACCCTTCTCCCAAGAGTTACCAATACTCAGGGCACCAGTAACTGCGGTACGTCAGTAACTGGGGTGTAAATGATCCCAGACTACGTTTTCCGTGCATAATATACAGAAATCTGTAATTCTGTGACGCTTCCAAATGTGTACCCCTGGAATGGAGATTTTGGACAGTCTCTATAAAAAAAAAAAAACACATCACATCATTCTAATCGCGATGAGGTCGGTAATTCCTTTTACTGCCCTCTTCCAAATTGGCCAGAGCAGTCAAAAGCCCACAGTATCTGCAATTTTTTCGGAGAACGGGTATTTTTTTTTTACATTTTAAAACCTACTGAGAATAGTCTCTGTTATTAACGAGGCCACTTTTTCCACTCATGCCCCCCTTCGTATTGTCAGCGAGTCATGCACAAACTTTCGGCAGTATCATTACGGATTATTCTGCACGTGTTTGTTTATTCGTACAGCCCATTTGACAGACTAAACACTGCCTGAAATTTAACGAGACTATTTGCAAAACAGGATTTACCTCAGGGCCAATACCATCCGTTATACTTTGAATGATACATTCAGTCCTCGTGTAATATACTCCAGTCAAGTGTTTGTGTTAAGTATTTAAGGATCTTTGGTAGGCCGTTTCTTGCATAAACTTTAATATACTTTGAAAAGGCTTTTTCATTAACAATGCAAAAGCAAGCAGAGAACAGAATGGTATTAAGGTGGCTCAAGGTCATAATGCCTAAACTATAATGCCGAAACAAAATCCACGTTGAAAACGAAATCTAGAATTTTAAATGATTTACAAACATGATTTCAAGGTTTAATGCTATAACCCAGAAAAAATAACATTTATAAAAGAAAAGAAAATAGTGAAAGAACATTAAACCCAAACGTAATGTTCACCTTAAATCTATGCCTATTGATAAATGTATACCTAAACCTCATCCTAGGTATTGATAGAGCGGTCCGTACTAATAATTTACCTGTATTCGGACGCTCTTTAGGCCGATGAATCTTTTGACTAAGTGGAACTCTCCGTACTCTATATCGATCAATTTGCATCAATCAATAATCAATAACGAACATAAGCAACACCCTGATCAACATAACACTTAACAATTAATCCAGAATACATTTTCGGCGAACCCTGACCTTTCAGTCAGGAATAACCACACCAGTTTATTCAAAGTTAGTAAATTTTATTTCCCTATATTAACAAAGCTAGCACAATATAAATGTGTCTCAACACCAAATGATAAACGTAAATGAACATTAATAGCTGTCCATAACGGCGAAACAAATGTAATCTATGCAGCATTTGAATCACAAGACATTCGATAATAGCAATGCAAATCACTAATACGATAATCTGTAATGAGCTAATTGCATACATTTAGTCAGCATAACAAGGTCTCAAAATTGCATCGTGCAACAAAAGAATCCTCATCTAACCTCAAATTAGCATCGGCATGTGGGGCTTCATGCGAAAACAATTTAGCAACATTAATTTAGAAAAACTCCTAACTAGGGATCTTGTCAAAAATCAGCAGTTGGTTACCTAAAAGAAACACAATGCATTTGTAAAATTTCCTTTCATATTTACCAATTACGATCAGCATACAAGGAAGTCTTCGTCTCACAGGTACCGTTTCTCGATCAGCATGGGACGTGGCAAAGGGGCAAGGGTGGACGGGGCAAATGCCTCACGGCGGCAAAATAAAACTACTACTTCATGCAAAAGGGATCAAAGTTAAAGTCTCTAGGGCAAGAATCATTTAAAGTCTCTTTCTCTCGATTAGAGAAAGCATCAAAGTCTCTTTCAAAATGGCGTCGCAACAAAGTGGGCCATAATAGCTACGAAGTCTGCAAAATGGCGGGATGTCCAATAATGGAAGTAATGGCTACTTTCTTCTCGTGCACCTGGTTTTTATAGACAACAGTTCAAATCCAGTAGGGTCTTCCATTGGAGGGTTCATAGGTTAGCTTCAAATTGTCCAATCAAAAACGACAGTTCTCAAGCTTTTACTTAAGCATACATTATCCTTGGAGATGGGTACGCAAGTTGCAACATTTTATACCAATTAGCTCACTTTCAGAGCCTCCATTGTCCGCACCTGCAAATCGACCTTGGAGTAAAGCGAAAATATGCCAAGCTGGCACAAAACCTTAAGATAAGCATGTGAACGATCTCAGTGGAAAAGTACAGCTTCAAGCAAAAATACACGTTTATTAGCACATTGGAAAAATACGAGCATCTAAACCGTGAGACCAGGCAACTAGGCCGAAGCCTCTACTAAAGTTATGCTAAGCTAAAGCATTTCAAACAAGCAAATCGTAGCATACGTTTATGATTATGTCGGATTAGTGCAATTCTAATACACCACGTTATATAAAGCACGCTTATAAATGTTGGCAAACTACTCTGAGGGCACATTTTGTCCCCGTACAATCTTTATTAGTTCGGTTAAAGTCACACATGATTATTTCAACACTACGTTTATGCGTTAATAAATGTAAAACCTTCATTTCTGCTTCATCAGTATGAGCCCAATACTTATCATCAGACCCAATCTTAGAACTAACTTCTGCCTCGTCACCTGACCTCAAAACCAGAGCCCTGAATTCTGAACCTAACCCTAGCCCTAACCCTAAGCCTTCGCATAGCTTTTACCATAAAACTACCACTAACTCTTAGCCCAGCCTTGAACCTAAGGCTAACTCTAACATTGACCTTATACCTCATTCTGGGTAAGCCAAGACTGACATTAACACTAAAATCTGCCGCTAAGCCCAAATCTTTAACCTTCATTTTCCATGTTGTCAATTCTAGTAAACCCCCTACCCCATTATCAAGTGAAGTAAAATTGCTAACTCAGCAGAAAACACTGTTTTACAACTCTCGTCGAAATGCCTCATTTCAAACATTTACCGTCGGGACATTTTACCGTCCAAAAACTGGGAATGGGTAGAAAATATGTGGAATTAATGCACATTTGGGGTGTAATATTCGGATTCTTGTGGTAATTTGCCACTTCTTAGGGAACCTTTAGGACAAACTCGGAATCTCTTGGTATTCCTACATCCCGACACTACCGGTAATTGTAAATGGATTTATAAAGCACTTACTAAACCTAACAAGTCGTTGAAGCGCTTTACTCCATTATCCACCGTTAGTGATTACTCCAGTGCTTATTTTGATTAGCCGTGCTCTAAAGAAAAAATTGCATGCAATTTACTCAGTTATATCTCCGAGGTAGTGGGCCTTGTGAAGTGTTGTCAACATAAATACTTCAAAATGAAATCATTTCATTTTTATATTTGTCGCATTTGTAAAGTTGTGTCTATTGTGTTTACGTGTTATTAATGTCTGCTAAAAAGTGTGCAAACAAGGGCTACATTAAGGACTAATGTTGTGCTTGGAAAAGTGTGAACCAGAGCCTAGAATATAACTGTTGGATACGGATGGAATAGGGAGAGACTGAAGATGGCCTTGATTGCAATCAGTGATGTCATCCTAGGGCATCTCATCCACATAGAGAATAAAGGCAGCACCCCCACAAAACAACCACGAGGTGGGGCCAAAATGCAAAAACGGCACAAAAATGAATTGTGCCAGCATATAGGGAGCCCTGCAGTAATATAAATGTCATTTTGGGGGACATGGCCTAGCCAGCAACCAGGATGGCTTTGTGGCACCGAGGCTCTGGCAGAATCGTCCCTGATCCTTTGCAGGAATGGGCAGCTCTGCCATGAATCCACTTTGATCCAAGAGGGGGCGGACTTGAAGACATGTTGCGTCCACGACTGGTGAGGTAATGGGCAGCCCGGCCTTTACCTCAGTGGCCCTGTGCCGACATGGGCCGCCTGAGTTATCGAGGCCGCCGGGCATCGCTGGGTCACTGCAACCCCAGTGGACCACTGCACGTACCCCCGGGCTGCATTTGCTGGATTTGCTGCTGCCTGGGGCCACGTGGACGCTGTGACATACCTGGGCCACTGCTGTGATCCGGGGGTCAGACGGAGTGCTGGGACCGTGCTCATCCTGTTCCTGCTGCCATGGAAGATAGAGTAGTGCATGGCCGCACACTCGTGCCTAGAACACTACCTTGACCCCCCACCCCAGCTTTACATCTTGTCCCCGCTTTGTGCATATGGGAGCTCCAAGCAGCCAGATTGAGGGTGAGGGTCATGTGTTTGCCCGTTGGAATCCCATTACCACACCATGCCTGTGGTGTGCCCAGAGAGAGCCTGGACATCGCATTGAGAGGAAGGAGGATATTGTCCCCTCCACAGCTGAGTTGGGGGCCATAACTTCGGCTCACCGGTCTGGAGTGCGGTCTGGTGCCGGGATACGTGCCTTGGCTGCTACCCCAGGGCACAGGGTGGGCTGCATTGCAGAGAGAGGCACCACCATATCAGCATGCTCGCCTTCGGGGGTAAGCCATAACAATATTCCTTGATGTGCGCCACCACCTTCTAACCTAATTCAATACTTTCCAACACTTTACATGATCCACCAACCTGCACTGCCTTACCCCCAGAGACTGTCAGCATGAAGGACATAGGGCGAGCCGCACAGAAGTACCACATTAGAATATATTTGTGGGTCCTGGGCCGACTGAGTCCTGAGTCTCGCAACCACACTGAGACAGCTGAGGTAATAACAACAGCACTGGATACATCTCCACCCCCAATATTGCTCACTTTGAAACACACAGTCTTTCCACTGGTCACCACCCGTTACTAACAAAGGAATATCACACCCTGGTGTCATTGTGGTACCCTGCTCAGGCGCGACGGGGGGGAGGGGGAAGTCTGCTAGAGTGATGCAGTCCCGAAGAAGAACCACTCCTTTTCATCCATCCTCTAGACATGGTGCGTGGGGATCCAAAACAGAGGAGGCTCAATTTTGTCAAACCCGGGTAGTTGGATGTTGTAGAGTCTGCCAACTAAAGGAAGGATTCTCTACAAAATTAATGAAGGATCGGGACAGGGCCAAAACTATACCAAAAGCAAAAAAAACACCTCCTATATAGGTTCTAATCCTGGAATCCTCCAAATAATCTTGTTAACGTTGAGCAAAAAATATGTGCCATACACCAACCACAGTGAACATGTACGTAGAGCTTTGATATTCAAATTTATTATTAATCCATAAACACATATCTTATTGCAAACTACATGGGCCTAACCTAAAACATTCTGACAACCATCAGGCATACTCCAACATACACCTATATAAAAATATACACCTATATAAAAAGAAAAACAGTTGGCTTAATAAATGTTCTTCCCCAGGGGTTCCACTAATCAGGGAGGGCACTATTATCCATGGTTAAACATATTTGACAGGAATAATTTTCCAGGATCAACTGTTTGTTATTCCATTCTCCAGATTCAAATCTTCACATAGTGTGTACATTGAAAGGTTATTATGATGTATTTTTTCCGGTCCTTGGATTTGTCTTCCTCCAATATATGCATTGTGCACAAAATGTACTTGGAATCCACAGTAGGAAACATCAAGGCAAACTTCTTTCTAGCCAACAGTCGTGTCAAAGCACCTCACTCTCTCTGTGAGAGCAATTGTTTACTCTGTCTGCTTGCCTCTACCTCTGCGGGCAGGGAGACAGAGGAAACCTCTGCTCGCAGTGAGGGAAAGCTGTTCGACAGCTCTCCCTCGCTGCAAGAAGAGTGTTTGCTGTGGCTTGGCATCTTCAGCAATACAAAAGGATGATGGATGGAGTGCTGAAACCTTTCAAACATTCACCCTCAGTCACAGATCTAGGTTTAATCTATTGTTCTTTTGCTCACCATGCCAGCCCATTTTAACCCAGCTATATGCAAAAAGGTCTTGACCTTGCTCCCCATGGGAACAGTCTAGCCCGAACTGCCAGGCAAGGTCCTCCCTGGACCGAAAACAAGCATTTTGGGACCGTTTCAGGGTATCACCCTTTATCATTCAGGCTAGCTTGAATTCTGTAGCACAGTGAGCCCGGGACCCACATCTGGGCATACCCTTCTCACTTAGGGCAACTTTAGAACACAAAAGGTGCCGCCAAGCCACAGCAAACAGCAGTGTCCCAAGCGTCACCCCCTCCCACAAAAAGAGCCCCGGGGACCCGGTGGTTCTCGGGGCTGCGGGAGTCTGAAACGGACCCCCTATTTGTTTTTAAACTTTCCCCAGGAGGTAGTGGTCCCATGGGCTGCGGGGAGGCAAGGCGCCCCCACACATCATTTTATTTAGTGCCCAAGGGAGTTGGGGGTCCCCGGGGCAGACGGAGTGCCAGGCAGCCCAGCCACATTCTTTACATTCAGTGCCCAGGTGAGGTAGCAGTCCCTGTGGCTGCGGGGGGAGGGGGCTGTTTGCCCCCCACACATTATTTACTATTAAGTACTGTAGGGAGCAGAGAGTCCCCAGGGCTTCATGGAGGCTGGGTAGCCCACCCACATTCTTTACATTCTGTGCCCCAGGGGAGGTAGTGGTCCCTGGGGCTGTGGGGGGGGGCTATGTGGCCCTACCAAATTATGTACAATTCAGTGCCCCAGGGAGGTGGTGGTGCGGCCCCAGCATATTGCTGAAAGTTGTCCCTGGGAAGGTGGCAGTCCCTCGGGCATAGGGATGTTCAAAGGACCCCTTACTACATTAATTAAAGCATTTTGTCCCAAGGAGGTGGTGGTCCCTGGGATTGGCCTCCCTACAAGCAATGTTATAATCGCCACGAGGAGGTGGGGTTCCCCGGGGCTTCAGGAAGCTCAGGGGGGCGCGTGCGCTCCGCTCCTTATTTTTCACGATGCCCCTGGGACCCGGCCCACCTGGGGGCTTTTAAAAAACACAAGCATGGGAGCCCGCACTTGTTTTTTTAAACACAATTTGCTACAAATTCATCAATTGTGTTTAAAAAAAATGCTTTTTTGCTCTGATCGGGGCACTCTGGGGCCCCACCACCAGAGCTGAGGGTTCAGGGAGTCTCTACCCAAGCCCCTTTTCGTTTTTTTCAGACTTTTTAGCTGGGACTCGGCTGAAGCCGAGCCCCAAGATGGTCGTCAACACTTCCTGGTTTGAAGTGTTGGCAGCCAATCAGAATTGTGCATTTCCCCGCACAAGCTTCTCTTATTTCACAAATCACCACAAAGAATCTGCGGCCCTAGTTATTTTCCCTTTAAAACTACTGAACAGATTTACACCAAACAACTGAAAGCATAATCTGAGTACTGAAAGCTAGCTTTCTGCTAAATCTGGTGTAATTCTTCCAGTGGTTCGGGCTGTATTCCTGTCTAAAGATCCTATGGGAATTAACATAGGAAACACAAATTTTATGACCCCCCTTTTTCCTTTGCCTCTGCTTGATGGATCACTCTGAAACTAACCATGCACAAGAAGAATCACCAGCCCACTCTTTGTGGAAAACTTGTGAAGATTCGTCAAACGGTGCCAAAGATATAGGCAAGTAAAAAAATGCTTATTCTATTGAAACATGGTCCTTACTATAACTCCCTAGTGGTGTCCGCCACTAGGTGATATAAAAAGATAGATAGATATTTTACAGAAAAATAAATAAGCTTGCTCTTTATATATTGGGTCAAAAATAAACAACCGTTCTGGCAGGAGAAAATATTTATAGAGAAATAGTCTGGTGATGAGATTTACAAGAAAATAGCTTTGTAAAACAAAGTATCAAATAGACACATTTGTAATTGCTTTTGTAGAAAGGCTGTATATTTATGAGAACTTAACAGAATTTCATTCATATCTACACATGATTGATCATCCCTCCTATTTGGAGGATATGAACTGACTGATCTAGTAAAACAAAACAAAAAGGTGCTCCAAGTGAGGACTCAGTGAATAGTGAAAAATGATGTGCAATGACAAACAAACAAGCATAAAACACAACTAATATATATAGTTTGCAAAAATGAGACGGTCAAGTTCAAGCATAGAAACAATTAAAGAGACATTCAAATGTTCCCAGTGTTCAATATATAGTGAAAAGGATGTTTTGATCAAGAAATATTGATGTTATAACCCCACTTAGTGATGCATGTACACCATGGGGGTCATTATGAGTTTGGCAGACGGAAAGATCGTCCACCAAACTCCTGCGGTCAGGTTACCACCAGTGTGGCTCCCTTCTAGCAGGACCCATTAAGAGCTTCCCGCTGGATCTAGCCCAGTGGGAAGCGGCATACAACACTGAAACCGGATCATAATAGAGCCTGCAACAATGCTGTAGTGAGTAGGGTGCACCAGCACCTATCACGATTTTCACTGTCTGCAAAGCATGGGCAGTGCAGGGGACCCCCGGGGGCATAGTTGCACCCTGTCTCTGCCAGCCTTTACATGGCAGGGCTACCGCCATGAAATCGCTGACGGAGAAGGGACTCGTAATCCCCAGGGCAGCGCTACATGCTTGCTTACCACTGAGCACATATCTACTTTTTCCTTGGGCTTCAGCGAACTTCCTTTTACATTGGCCTACCACAGGATATCTTGCAATTTAGTGTGGGAACTGGGACATTTTCCCTTTTGTCTGAACCTCCGGTCATAAATATGGGTATAACTCCTTTTTACATCAATTACAAAGAGGATTGGAGCAATTCGTTAACACAAATGTTGTTTTTCATAATTACAAAATTTGTTTATTAAGTAACAATATAATGTTGCCCAGTCTCATACATATATTCCAATTCAAATTATATCAGTTAACATTGAAAAAACATAACAAACAGCAATAACGCAACCCAGATTTTGATATTTTTTTTAAATAGCTCACTGGGGCCTCATTTAAAAGCCCTTGTGCTGCCGCTGCATCATTTTGTTTTGATGCAGTGGTGGCATTGGTAGTGCACTATACTGCATCATTTTTACACACTGGCGCACTGGGCCCAATGCATCAGTTTATAATGGCCTGCATGACATTATACCTGTGACACATATAATTTATGCAGGGTAGGTGCTCCCATGGAAAAAGCACATAGAACTGACTCAGTGAAATGTACAACTTTTCACTGCTTCACTCTACGACTTACTACATCAAAATATTACCACCTGCTAAGACCATGCATAAAATTGACACAGGGCTTTTTCCAAGTGGACTTTCCTCACATTGCTGGAGTTGGGTTAATTTAGCGACACACCTCCAGCAATGTGTCACTTTAGCCCCAACAGGTGTGTCTAAATTTTTGAGGCATCTGTGAAAACATGCGCCATTGAGTTCTGTATTGTAAATACAGCACATCCATGAATTCGTTAGGGGATGTGCAGCAGGTACAAGAAATGACGTATCAACGACAATGCATCAGTTTCTTGTAAATGAGGCTTTGGGTATCTTGCACAGACACATCCTAATATCAAATAGCACCATCATTCACTCCATACATACCGCACATAACTTCAACATGCATTAGATTTACTCTTAAACAGTAAAACATGACTTCCGACCAAGATATTACATTTAGTCATGTTTATTATATTGGATTAGAGGTCCTATGATAGGACCTATCAAGTACAGTACAATATATATGTAATAATAAATGCAGCTTTGTTCAAACTATTGTTGTCTCATTTATCATTTTCTCCTGCTATTGCTCTCACAATAAACATCAGTACATCAAAGATATACTGGGTCCAAATGGGTGCTGTACTTCTTAAAGTCTAATGTTCTGCACCAACGCGTGTTTTGGTGGGTGACGCTGACTTGCAAGAGCCGCCTTCCTCAGGAAGAAGAGGATTAAAAAGAGAACGTGCAAGAACCCAGCCTAAATCTAGAAGTATGAATAGAAATCAAAGTAAGAAAATGCGCTCCAAAATACCTAACAACACCATCCAATAAGCACGCTTACACATATATATGCTGGAAAGGAATTGCAATGCCCCAAAGTAGAGTCCACCTATGTTACCACATCAAAACACCAATACACGTCTTAACATAAAGATTGCACACCTTAAATAAACCATCACCAATTCACATAGGCACACCTTCAATTGTAAGTGTATTCCATCTGCTGCATGCACACTCCTAAAGTTGACACTAATGCACAACTTACTTCCAACTGGGTAAATACAGGCTTATGAGTGGTGACTCAATACAAGGAGATATAAGATCTAGGTACAAAATAAGTAGAACAAGCATATATATATTATCCTCATCAGCAAGGGACATATAAACAATTTTCAAGATAAAGGATCAAGAAGACACCTACCTACATAATAAGCTAAAAGGATCCCATAGGACAGTATGGCCCTCATTATGATATTGGTGATAAAAACTGCCTACCGCCGCGGCGATGGCCACCAAAAGACCGTCACCGCGGCTACCAGCCCTCTGCTGTATTATGACCACAGCCGTATTTCCACCACAAGAATGGCGGAGATCCGGCTGTGGCCATGCCGGAGGATGGCTGTAAAGTGGCACTGCTGCCAGCAGCAGTGCCACGCTGGTAGACCACCGCCAGCCGTATTATGAGAAATAATACGGCCTGGTGGTGTTCTGCTGGCGGACGCTGCTGCTGGAAGCAGTGCCCCATCCCATCTCCTGCCAGAGGATGCCCTGGATCCAGGTAAGTCAGTCATCGACAAGGGAGGGGTGTTTATGTGGGTGTGTGTGTATGTTTGTGTGTGTGTGAATCCATGTGTACATGTATGGAGGTGTTAGTGCGTGTATGTTGTATGATGTGAATGCGTGTCTCGGTATATGTTTGTGTGTGCAGAGGTGTGTGTGAATGGATGTATGCATGAGTGATACATGTGGGAATTTGTGTGTGTATGCGTGTGTGTGTGACTGTGAAGAGTTGTGAATGTAGGGGGGGCTGTAGAGAGGTAGGGATGGGAGGGCTAACTGGAGGAGGAGGGGGAAGACCCCTATCAGTGACAGGGAAGGAATTCCCTGTCACTGATAGTGCCTACCGCCATGATTTTTGTGGCGTTAAGGAAGCCACGAAAACCATGGCGGTAGGCGGGGTCATAATCCCACGGGCGGAACAGTAACGGCCGCCGGCTGGAAATGAATATCTCCAGCCCGGCCGCTGTTACAGCTGTGGCGGTCAGAGTGGTACATTGGGGGGGTGGCTTCAGCCAACCCGCAAATGTCATATTATGTCCGTAAGTACCTCCAGCCTGTGGCAGTACTTACTGCCATATTATCGCTGACCGCCGGGGTCATAATGACCCCATATATCTATAAATCTGGTTTTACTTCTGCAGATGTTCACAGCCAGAATCAAAAGGATTATTGGCACCTAAATCTATTCCCAGAGGCCAGGATAAAGCAAGTTAGTTTACCACAAAAGCAAACGTCTCAGTTAACAAGCACACATAACGTATTCACAATTAATACGAGGGTCCGGCCCAACCAAGTCCAGATAGCAAGTAGAGCACTTTTCTTTGGTCCCTGCAGCGTGTGAGGAGTGCTTTTCTTTAATTACTGCCCCTACGGGCACCAAGAAGCGCTCCCAGGCCACCCTGTCTGAGCCCCCCCACACTTCCAGATGTGGTGAGGCCACAAGAAGCCGTCAGCAGCCCAGACAAAGCACGCTTTGGTTGGTGCCCCCGGGGCACAAGCAGACACTCACTTTGGGTGCAGTCACCGCCGCTGCCCTGGAAGGTGACACCGGGGTCATGTGAGCTTGCACACCTGTCGGGTGCGGTTTTGAGCTGCAGGATCTCACAGCCAGACATCGGGGACAACCAAGGGAGGCCTCTCCCCGAAAACCGGCAGCAGCCCGAGTAATCATCTTCGCCTCGTCCCACCCAACTGCGTGTTGGCAGTGAGATAGACAGAATCGGCAACAGCCAGCCCGGCCTTTCTTTTCATATTCTGGTCACAGGGAGTGTGCTGTTGGGTGCCCTGATTTTGGAGCGTAAGCCCCTCTCTTTGTTCAAGCGACATTGCAGGAGCTTCCGAGCTGTTCTGGGTGTGTTACCATATACCTGGCAAGTGGAGCACCGAGGCACTGCGTCCTTCAGGTAGAAAGTGGTTGTCAGTGATGGTTGTAACTGTGGCATTTCATCTTAGCATTTCTGCCCTCATGATTTCTACATTTTGTCCAATGACCTGACGACACCCATCATGTCGTGCTTCTTCAGACAGTAGCACTGGAACTGTTTTCATGAGTAGTAACCTTTACGCAGTAATGTGTTTATGACATGTTTCCCTGAAATGTGCATTTCTGTTGGAGATAAAAATTAATCTGCCATTTGGGAATGTTTCTCCGCCTGCGTCCTTTCATGATGATGTCTTGGCATGCATGGTAATGCATTTATTATGACATTGGTCTTTTTGGAGAGAATGACAACCAGCCTGCTACTTGTGTTGCAGAATACCAGTGACCTATATATTTATCTGACTACTGCTTATTTTTGTAGAGGTCTAGTCACCAGTGTAATGTTCTGACAACTGCTCGTGTAGCAGGGTATTATGGATACATGTTGTGTTTGGTCTAATGATGTTTAGTGCAATACAGTTTATTTTTATATATCTTGTGTGGACTTTCAGTTTGTTGTGTATTTAATGTGTGTTGTGCAAACCCTTTACACATTGCATGTGGGATAGGCCTGACTGCTCATGCCAAGCTACCAAGGGGGTGAGCAGGGGTTATCTTGGTTGTGTAGCTCTCTCTCCCTGACTAGAGTGGTGGGTTCTGCCTAGCTTAGGTGTATAACCTAGCTAACAGGAACCCCTTTTCTAACACTTGCCCTTTTTGTTCTGCTTATTTAGGAGATATAGGAATAGTATTATAGACCAAGCAAGGTGTAGGCCAATGCAACACCTTATGCCACAAAGAATGCCACTACGTCCGAGATCTTTAGTTCTGAGAGTTGTCTAAGATGTGGGTAGCAACACTGCTCTGAGTTTGGTGGAAGGTGCATTGTAGCGTGCCCAGTGGGTAGCACATACATGGGTGGGCATAAGCAAAAAAAAGCATTAGAAAGCTGTGTTGGAAATGTCCTAAAACAATGTTAAATGTATGTTGCTGTTAAATGTGACATGATGCCAGTAGGGTGGCCATCACTGCTGAGGTGGTTGTGGTTCATGCAATAATACTAAATAATTAATCAACAATTCACAGCCCCAGTTTTACTTAAGTTTAATGAAGGCCCATATGTTAAACAAGGGGTCCTCCATGACACAGCGTAGCACTAACATTAGTGCAAAAAGCTATCTTGCACCTACAATTGACAGAAATGTTGTGTGATAAAGCATTGCATTGCTTTGCGCACACCCACAGATAGTTGCAAAGTGCACCTAAGATGTAGAAAATAACTAGGAATCCATGGGGTGGAGCCATGACGGTGACTGAGTCGGATGCTCCTTGAGAGAGCTCTCTGCCGGCCGGCAAAATAATCCTTACATATATGTCTCCAATCCACGGTCAGTGCCCATTAGTCTGCCCCCATTGTCTGTCGCTTGTTGAACTCAAGAGGTCACCGTGCTTTTGGTACAGCTCGCCGCTCTGAGAAACTGCCATCACCCGGGAGAGCTGTGAGGTGGGAAGGCCACGTGTCCCCCTCTGACCTGAGGACCACCCTCCCCCTTGAGGGTCGACGAGACTTGCCTGAAAGGAGAAGTGGGAGCCCCCGCGATGTGGCTGGTGTGAGTCGCGTGCCAGTCCCATTCATCCTCATGGGCTGGGCGGGCTTCTGGCCTGCGCTGGGCACCAGGGCCCGCTAACGAAAAGAAGCACATCAACTAGGCCTAGCTCCCGTGTGGTGGCTTTGACCTGGGGTATGAAACCTGCAGGGGACACAAGGTAAGTGAGGGAGGGGACATGGCTGGTGCACCCATCCCACGTGTGCTATCATAGGGCCTCATGTTCACTGAAGATATTGTGCCAGAGGCGTTGGCCCGCCCCTAAGGCAACACTTTCCTTTCCTCTCTCCCCTTCTTCCAGTATTGTGATTGACAAACCAGCTGGTGAACAGAATGGGGGTGTCTGTGGATGCTGCAGGCATTCTCAAGGCATGTGTGACTGTGAAACCATATAGCAGAGTAAAAAAGGAGTTCCAAAGAGAATCTGGTGCAGGCTGGCTCCCTAATGGTGCACATTTGATAGACTGCAGTGAATCCTGAGCTACGTTTTGGTGAGGGGGCCATGGGCAGCCAGCAAGGTCGTACCAGGTGGGTCCTCCAGTGCAGACAATGCTGCGTGCATCACACACAGACGGCATTTGAAGGGGACGAATCCCCCACCAAGACTTTCCTGACTCTGTGTTGGGTCTTATGTCTCGTGAGCCATGTCCGGGTGCCCCAATTACTAGGGAAATGTTATCCTTTGAGGATAACAACAGGTACCCAGCCTGCGTATTGGTCAGGACTGTGGTTGGTTGGGGTCAACTGAGGTGAGGCTGTTGTCTCAGCGCAATGACTCTGTGATGGGTCTTGTGTCTCGTGAGCCATGTCCAGGCACCCCAATTACCAGGGAAATGTTATCCTTCGAGGATAACAACAGGTACCCAGCTTGTGTATTGGTCAGGACTGTGGTTGGTTGGGGTCAACTGAGGTGAGGCTGTTGTCTCAGCGCAATGGAGAGAGAAAAGGCACCCAAACCACCAGGGTCAGGGAAAAATGGACCGTTACATGAAGGTGGTTACTTCTCCCACCATCTGCACTGGGCTACCCGGTGATAACTGATAGTTCCCCCTTCCTTATGGCATTACAGTGTTCCAGAGAGGCCCTGGAGGAATGAGCAGGGGAAGTATAATCAGAGATCTACCTCTTAAGACAGGTCCTCCGCAATGTGGCATAATGGGTCACATCAGCTGAGACCTGAATATTGGACTTGGAAGGTACAGTCTGTGACCTGCGCTGCAAGATGACAGAGGACAAGACCATTAAAAGAGATGTCTTGTGGCACATGGAGAATGCAGAGAACTGGGCCAGAAGACATTGCCTAATATTTGTGGGGTTCCTGAAGGGGGTTTAGGGCACAAACAAGCTCCACTTTCTAGATGCCTGGATACGTTGCATCATGCCACCTGACAAGTTGTCCTCCTGCCTTGTGATTGAGCATGCCCACTGAGCCCTGGGAGGCAAACCTCCACCTGTGGCTCCCCCGAAGCCAGTGATTGCTCGCTTCTTAAACTTTCAGGACCAAGATGTGATCTTTGCAGAGGTGTGCAAATTAGGGGAAGAGCAACATTAGAACTCCAAGATTCTTATTTTCCCCGGTTATACAAGGGAGGTCCAGAAGCAACGGCATACTTTTGAATCTGTGAAGGCCAAATTGTGGAGCCTCCAGTTGCAGTACATGCTCCTCTTTACAGCCAAACGGAAAGTTCTTTTCCACCGAAAGGCGCTCTTCTTTCAGACTCCAGAAGATGCCTGGGCATGGCCGTGAGAAAGTAGCCTCTTTCTAGCCTTGTTACCCCCACTTTTGGCCTGTTTGTGAGTATATGTCAGGGTGTTTTTACTGTCTCACTGGGAAGCTGCTAGCCAGGGCCCAGTGCTCATAGTGAAAACCCTATGTTGTCAGTATGTTTGTTATGTCTCACTAGGACCCTGCTAGCCAGGATCCCAGTGCTCATAAGTTTGTGGCCTATATGTATGTGTTCCCTGTGTGATGCCTAACTGTCTCACTGAGGCTCTGCTAACCAGAACCTCAGTGGTTATGCTCTCTCTGCTTTCCAAATTTGTCACTAACAGGCTAGTGACTAAATTTACCAATTCACATTGGCATACTGGTACACCCATATAATTCCCTAGTATATGGTACTGAGATACCCAGGGTATTGGGGTTCCAGGAGATCCCTATGGGCTGCAGCATTTCTTTTGCCACCCATTGGGAGCTCTGACAATTCTTACACAGGCCTGCCAGTGCAGCCTGAGTGAAATAACATCCACGTTATTTCACAGCCATTTACCACTGCACTTAAGTAACTTATAAGTCACCTATATGTCTAACCTTCACCTGGTGAAGGTTGTGTGCAAAGTTACTTAGTGTGTGGGCACCCTGGCACTAGCCAAGGTGCCCCCACATCGTTCAGGGCAAATTCCCCGGACTTTGTGAGTGCGGGGACACCATTTCACGTGTGCACTGTACATAGGTCACTACCTATGTACAGCGTCACAATGGTAACTCCGAACATGGCCATGTAACATGTCTAAGATCATGGAATTGTCACCCCAATGCCATTCTGGCATTGGGGTGACAATTCCATGATCCCCCGGCTCTCTAGCACAGAACACGGGTACTGCCAAACTGCCTTTCCGGGGTCTCCACTGCAGCTGCTGCTGCTGCCAACCCCTCAGACAGGTTTCTGCCCTCCTGGGGTCCAGGCAGCCCTGGCCCAGGAAGGCAGAACAAAGAACTTCCTCTGAGAAAGGGTGTAACACCCTCTCCCTCGAGAAATAGGTGTGAAGGCTGGGGAGGAGTAGCCTCCCCCAGCCTCTGGAAATGCTTTGATGGGCACAGATGGTGCCCATCTCTGTATAAGCCAGTCTACACCGGTGCAGGGATCCCCCAGCCCTGCTCTGGCGCGAAACTGGTCAAAGGAAAGGGGAGTGACAACTCCCCTGACCAGCACCTCCCAGGGGAGGCGCCCAGAGCTCCTCCAGTGTGTCCCAGACCTCTGCCATCTTGGAAACAGAGGTGGTTGTGGCACACTGGACTGCTCTGAGTGGCCAGTGCCAGCAGGTGACGACAGAGGCTCCTTCTGATAGGCTCTTACCTCTCTTGGTAGCCAATCCTCCTTCCTAGGTAGCCAAACCTCCTTTTCTGGCTATTTAGGGTCTCTGCTTTGGGGAATTCTTCAGATAACGAATGCAAGAGCTCACCAGAGTTCCTCTGCATCTCCCTCTTCACCTTCTGCCAAAGGATCGCCCGCTGACTGCTCAGGACGCCTGCATAACCGCAACAAAGTAGCAAGACGACTACTAGCAACCTTGTATCGCTTCATCCTGCCGGCTTTCTCGACTGTTTCCAGGTGGTGAATGCTCTGGGGGTAGTCTGCCTCCTCTCTGCACCAGGAGCTCTGAAGAAATCTCCTGTGGGTCGACGGAATCTTCCCCCTGCAACCGCAGGCAACAAAAGACTGCATCACCGGTCCTCTGTGTTCCCTCTCAGCATGACGAGCGTGGTCCCTGGAACTCGGCAACTCTGTCCAAGTGACTCCCACAGTCCAGTGACTCTTCAGTCTAAGTTTGGTGGAGGCCAAGTCCTTGCCTCCCACCTAGACTGCATTGCTGGGCACTGCGTGATTTGCAGCTGCGCCGGCTCCTGTGCACTGTTCCAGGATTTCCTTCATGCACAGCGAAGCCTGGGTCCCCAACACTCTAACCTGCTGTACACAACCTTCTGAGTTGTCCTCCGGTGTCGTGGGACTCCCTTTTGTGACTTCGGGTGGAATCCGGTTCACTTTTCTTCTAAGTGCCTGTTCAGGTACTTCTGTGGGTGCTGCCTGCTTCTGTGAGGGCTCCCCACGTTGCTGGGCACCCCCTCTGTCTCCTCATCCAAGTGGCAACATCCTGGTCCCTCCTGGGCCACAGGAGCACCCAAAAACCCTAACCGCGACCCTTGTGGCTAGCAAGGCTTGTTTGCGGTCTTTCTGCGTGGGAATACCTCTCAAGCTTCTTCACGACGTGGGACATCCATCCTCCAAAGGGGAAGTTCCTAGTCCTCTTCGTTCTTGCAGAACACCAAGCTTCTTCCAACAGGTGGCAGCTTCCTTGCACTCTCAGCTGGCATTTCTTGGGCTCCTGCCCACTCTCGACACTGTTGTGACTCTTGAACTTGGTCCCCTTGTCTTACAGGTAGTCAGGTCCGGAAATCCACGGTTGTTGCATTGCTGGTGTTTGTTCTTCCTGCAGAATCCCCCTATCATGACTTCTGTGCTCTCTGGGGGTAGTAGGTGCACTTTACACCTCCCTTTCAGGGTATTGGGGTGGACTAGTTTTCTAACCCTCACTGTTTTCTTACAGTACCAGCGACCCTCTACAAGCTCACATAGGTTTGGGGTCCATTTATGGTTCGCATTCCACTTTTAGAGTATATGGGCCCATATTTATACTTTTTGACGCAAAACTGCGCCAACGCAGTTTTGTGGCAAAAAAATTAGCGCCGGCTGACGCCATTCTGTAGCGCCATGCGGGCGCCGTATTTATTCAATGACGTTAGCCGGCGTTAGCCGCCGGCGCCGTCTGGTGTGCGTTAAAAAAAACGACGTACACCTGGCAGCGTCGGCATAGGGGGATATGGGGCTTGGGCGTCAAAAAATGGGGCAAGTCAGGTTGAGGCAATTTTTTCGCCTCAACCCGATTTGCACCATTTTTTACGACTCCCAACCCCCATTTGTCTTAGCAAAGACAGGAGTCATGCCCCCTTGCCCAATGGCCATGCCCAGGGGACTTATGTCCCCTGGGCATGGTCATTGGGCGTAGTGGCATGTAGGGGGGCACAAATCAGGCCCGCTCCCGGGCGTGATTTTTGCCCAGGAGTATAAATCCGACGCACATGCCTCGGAGTCGATTTTTTAGACGGGAACGCTTACCTTGCATATAATTAACGCAAAGTAGGTGTCCACGCTAAAAAATGACGCTAACTCCATGGACTTTGGCGCTAGACGCGTCTAACGTCAAAGTATAAATATGGAGTTAGTTTTGCGTCGAAATTGCGTACAAAAAAACGACGCAATTCCGGCGCAAACGGAGTATACGGAGTATAAATATGCCCCCTCATTTGTGTTGCCCCTATACCTATGTGCTAGTGCAATCTACTGCAATTTTACATTGCTTGCATTACTTCCTTTTGCTATTATCTGCATAATTTTGGTTTGTGTACATATATCTTGTGTATATTTCTCATCTTCATACTGAGGGTACTCACTGAGATACTTTTGGCATATTGTCATAAAAATAAAGTACCTTTATTTTTAGTATATCTGTGTATTGTGTTTTCTTATGATATCGTGCATATGACACCAGTGGTATAGTAGGAGCTTTACATGTCTCCTAGTTCAGCCTAAGCTGCTTTGCCATAGCTACCTTCTATCAGCCTAAGCTGCTAGAAACACCTCTTCTACACTAATAAGGGATAACTGGACCTGGCAAAAGGTGTAAGTACCTCTGGTACCCACTACAAGCCAGGCCAGCCTCCTACAATGGCTGGAGGAGTACCCTAAAATGCCTGGGAGAGGGTGCTAGGAAACTGGCCTGTGCAACTCTGGAAGAGAGGGTGCCTATCTGAAGGATTGGCCGTGGCCCAGGACTAAAAAGCCAGCAGAGAAGACAGGGAGGAGAAGGTAAGCTGTGGCGGCCTCCAATGTCGATGGAGAGAGGTGGGCACACATCAGACTTGGAAGGTGGCCTGACTGCAAATTACAGAAAGAAAAGCAAAGCTAGCAGCTGCATAGGTGAAACGACACATGGTGGTATGGTTGTGGACCAAGAGACAGGCTCCTGGATGCTTCATTCTTTGGCTGTAGCCATTCCCCACCTCGAACAATAGCAGGACCAGCCCCTCTGACAGCGGGAGCCTCTGAGACTGGTGTTGGCAATGAGACTGTGGGTGCAGAGCTGTGATCCGGGGCCGGAAGACTATGGAATGAGTTCTCTTGGCCCTTCTGCAGAAGGCTTCTTGAGTCTGAACAAGACATTTCTCTCTTTCTTTTGTGTTACAGTGCAGGGGTCTCTGCTAACAGGAGCAGTTGACACCTGATATGATTTAGTGGTTAAGAACTAAAGGTTTGGCTTGGGGGTGGTGGGCTCCAGATCTCTCGGCTCCTGTTGAGAAAGTTTATGGGGTTTCATACTTGCCTCTTTCATACTTGGTCTCTGAGGGGTGGGTAGGAGGGGGGCTGTTATATGTTTGGGAGTTTTTAGTTTCTATTGTTTTAACAGTTCAATGGGTTAGGGAACAGACATGTGTGTCAGGTAGAAGTCCTTCAGTGTGTTCCACAAACTTTATTTCCCCGTCCACTTCCATATATACCTCTGCTGATTTGCTGTTGGATGCACATGATTCCCCACCCCCTCATGTCTAAGATGACCACTACCAGGGGTTGGAGGGGATACTCTTTCTGTAGAAACTAATTCACTTACAGTCCTCTCTTGGAATGTGAATGGGTGGGGTGGACAAGGTTAAAAGAGGTTTGGTGAATCAACACATAAAGAGATTACACCCAGATGTGGTACTTCTACAAGAAACACATCTCATAGGGACACACTGTAAATTCCTGTGAAGGAAATGCTATATGACACTACCACACGCAGGATTTACCTCCGGCTCCAGAGGGGTGGTGATCCTAATTTGTGGGAACCATCCTTCCGGATCATGTGACAGTGGATGGGCCAGTATGAAAGATATGTGGGGGTGAAGGGCTTCTGGGTAAGAAAGGAAGTCATGCTTATTAGTGCATTTGCCTCACCCAAGCTCCAGGCCCTCATGCTGGAGAAGCTGACGGAGATCTTACTGGAGGTGGACTCTCCATTTCATATTCTGTGAGGAGATTTCAATGATGTGATGGCAGTGGATCCGGACAGGCCCCCCACCCTGCTTTTTGTTTTTGCTGTGACCATTGGCCTGGTCAACCTCTGGCAATGATCAAACCCCAATGACAGGAAATACTCTTATTTTTCTGGGGCTCACAAAGTATTTTTTTGGCTGGATTACATTTTTGCTCTGGGAGGCCGAGATTGGGACCATACATTAGGCTGATTATTTGGCACAGGGGTTGTCTGATCACTCTCCCCTGATGGTGCGCCTGGGGGTCCGGGGAGGTGGAGTGGGCGGCTGGAGTCTGAATGCCTCTCACCTGCAGTAACGTGAAGTGGCCCTTGGAACACTGCTTCAAAGAAAATGTAGCTCTGTAACATTTAAGGTAGTGCTCTGGGAGGCGTACAAAACAGTGCTTAGGGACAGTGCCCAATACATCATTGCCTGGAAAAGGAAAAAATTGACAGAATCCCTGAAGGGACTGAAAAGCCCCCTTCTGGCAGTTGAGGATACTTTGGGTTGGGAGCCTGACCCCCTCTCCCTTAGGAACTAGGAGCTATTGCGGGCTTAATATTGGGAACTAGCGCAGAAGAAAGTAAAGAGTCAACTGCCTGCCACCCAACATAGATTGAATTAAATGGTGGGCAAGGCCAAGAAGCTCTTGGCATGGCTAGGAAGGAGAAAGCTGGAGGCTAGGTGAGTGCCCGAGATAGTGGCGCCCGAGGGGTGCTCCAATGGATCTGCATGGGGAGATTGCCGAGGCCTGTGCCCAATACTATGAAGACCTCTACAGGGCCAGACCGCTGAATGGTGCCTCCCTTACTGGAAGGTATCTAGGGAAGGTGACTGTCCCTGTCTTGGATGCGGAGGCCCGTGAGGACTTGGAAAGGGAGATTACCCTAGCAGGTTGCCACAGCGAAGCTGAACTACAATAAAGTCATCGGCCCCAACGGGGTCCCTGTAGAGCAATTAAAGCACTATGGCACACTACTGGCCCCCCACCTCCTGAATTTGTTTTTGGAAGTTTGACCCTCCCACGATCTGAGAAGAGATGTCACAACTGTTATCCACAAGGATGCAAGACCTAAGGAGCAGTGTGCCTCCTACAGACCGATCTCACACTTGAATGTATAGGTGAATGTTTAAGCCTATCGTATAGGCCACACAACACCAATGAGTCATCATCCCCCTGATACACAGGGAACAGTCTTGCTTTATGCTGGGGTTCTCAATGAGATATATTCTGAGGCATATGCACAATTCGTTAAAAGAAAAACAGAAACACCTGGATCAACATATGTTCCTGGCAGTTGACACTGAGAAGGTGTTTGACACAGTACACTGACTCTTCTTAGAATATACGCTGGTCCGATTTGAATTTGGTCCCCCAAATAGAGAGAGGATGCGACTGTTGTATCAGAACCTGTTAGCGGCAGATGGGGGTCAATGGGAGTCTCTCATTTGAGTGCCCAATCGGGAGGGGCATTAGACAGGGCTGCCCCTGTCCCTTATGCTTTTTTCCCACACTATAGAGTCCCAGGCATGTGTGGTTCGTACCCACCCCGAGATACCTGGCTTCAGGTTGAGAGGAGGGGACATGCAGGAGGAGCAGATCTCTCTGTAGGCAGATGACATACTCTTGTATGTAACAGAACCCTTAGCATCCCTCCCCCAGAATCTACAACTGTTTGAGGACTATGGGAGCTAATCTGGCTACCATATTAACTGGGTAAATCCATCCTGGATACTCCACAGGAGGAGATGAATATGCTCTCCCTGCCTCAACATCTTCAATGCATGCAGGAGGGTTTTAAATACCTAGGTATATATATGACACATAGGTGGTCATTCTGACCTCGGCGGTAAAAGGCGCCTACCGCCGGTCAGAAATCCTCCATAATTCCGCCGCGGTCGCGGTAACCCGCCACAGTCATTCTGACCCGCAGCAGCCAAACCTCCGAAAATCCGACAGCCACAACAGACCGCCAGACCAGCGGTCGGCGGAAAAGTGGAGGTGACAAAACCTCCACCGTCACGCCAACAGAAATACGCCCATGCCATTACGACCCACGAATCCACGCGGCGGTCTTTCAAACGCGGTTTTCCATTGGCGGGACACACCGCCGCGGTCAGAATACACACAAACGAACAAAACTCAGCCACATTGGCCGATTTGAATTCCACACACCTGATACACATACACACACCACTCCCACACACACAATACAATATAAAACACACACCCACATCACCCACAAACCCCTACGACCAAAAATTCAGAAAGAAGCACTGAGAGACACATCAGCGATCACAGAATACCATCACACAGAGGCACACTACACCATCACCCACACAATATCCACACACAAAACAACACACACCACCACACTCAACACACTTAACTACACATACTCCACCCCACACATCATACACACCACTCCATGGCACCCCAAAGACCCCCCCGCTTCTCAGACGAAGAACTCAGGGTCATGGTGGAGGAAATCGTTCGGGTAGAGCCCCAGCTCTTCGGCACACAGGTCCAATACACCAGCATTGCCCGGAGGACGGAGCTATGGCAGAGGATTGTCGACAGGGTAACGCTGTGGGACAGCACCCCAGAAATCGGGAAGACATCAGGAAGCGATGGAACGACCTACGGGGGAAGGTGCGTTCCATGGTATCCAGGCACAACATCGCCGTGCAGAAGACTGGCGGAGGACCCCCACCTCAACCCCCACAATTTACAACATGGGAGGAGGAAGTCTTGAACATCCTGCATCTCGACGGCCTCGCAGGAGTCGGCGGAGGAATGGATACTGGTAAGTTGAAGCTTCAATACTGCTTCCCCCCCACCTGCATGCCAAATCATACCCCAACCCTCACCCCCATCCTCGAACCCCACCCTCACCCCCACCCCCATCCTCACCCCCACCCTCACCCCCACCACCATCCTCACCCCCACCCCCAGCACACCTATTCCCTGCCAATGTCTCACCATCACAACCCACACATCCCAAAACCTAGGCCTGCATGCGTCCACTAAGCATGGACACCCATCACCAAAGCATGCCCAATGCATATACACATCCCCCCCACAAGCCACCCTCACCAAAGCCCCCACACACGAATGCCAGCACTTGGGGACACAGGAACCCACAGATACACCCATATGCCACACATTGAAACTATAACCATACCTCTATACCCCTGCAGGACCCGACCGTCAACACACCGCCACGGAGGGCCCAGAATTCTCCACACCCCCCACCCAAGAGGCCGTCAGCGATGACAGCAGCTCTGTCGACCTGGACACTGATGACCAGCCCGGACCATCGGGGACCTCTGGACAGTCGGTTCCCCTCACACAGGCACAGGCCACTACAGACCCGAACCCCTCTGGGAACACCAGCACAGCTCCCACCCAGCGGGCCCATGCCTCTGTCTCCAGGGCGCGTCAATCTGCGGTGTGTCTACCACTACAGGGCACCCAGGATAACCCACCACCCCAACAACAATAGGGACCTGGGGGCAGTGGTAGTGGGCACACCGGCCAGGGGGCAGAGGCCCAGGGAAACAGGGCAACTCGGAGGGCAGCTGTGCGACAGGGGGGGGACGGGCCCAGGGAACCCACTCTCCACGAGGCCCTCACCACCATCATGGGAGCATACAACCGCTCCCAGGAGACGATGGCGACGGTACTGGCCCGGTTCCAGGAGATCCAGGTACTGCAGGAGGAACACTATCGGGGGTACAGGGAGGACATCAGAGCCCTCACCTCCACCCTGGTTACCATGGTAGGGCTGCTGCAGGACCTCATCAACACCAGGACGGACACTCAACAACAACAAAGGGCCCCTGCCACTAGCCTGGACCAAGAACAGCCAACCACCTCCGCCGGCGCTAGTGGACAGGAGGCCCCCGCACAACAGCAGCCCACCAGACCCCCACCTCCTGCAGGAGAAGAACCACCCCGCAAGAGGGCCCTGAGATCTCGCAAGAAGACAGAGTAGGATGTCAAGACCCCCGCCAGCAAAGGATACCACCTGATGTCAGCCCACTGTCCCACATTGTCACCCTGTCCATCCTTGAACTGCCCATGCTCCATCTCTCCACAGGCCTCTGGACAATGCACCTGTGTGACTGTTACTCTGGACTCTGCCATGGACATTCCTTCACCATAGCCCCCACCCACTTGAAACCACCCATCCCATTTTGAGCACTGAAATAAACACCTATTTTGCACAAAACTATCTGGAGTCTGGCTGTGATTTCAAAATATTGTAATTGACATGACATTGCAAATATGTCCTTGTACATAGTGAAGTCAACAAACAGCTGACACAAAGCTGTAGTCCATGGGGAAACAAAGCACAGGACTCGTAGTGGGGACCCCAGATCTGAAATAGGGAGGGAAAAGCCACAACTCAGTCATCATACACAGGGGCAAATAGACAGGCAGCAGAGATGCAGGAGAGTAGTTCACATTTACTAAATTATGTTTGAATTGTTACCTGTGTCCTATTGGAAGTACTGTTCAATGATTCTGTCCCTGTTGTCTGTTTCAGCACCGTTGTCTTCCTCCTCGTCACTCTCCACAGGTTCCACAGCTGCCACAACACCACCGTCTCGACCATCCTCCTGCAGGAAAGGTACCTGGCGGCGCAAAGCCAGGTTGTGAAGCATGCAGCAGGCCACGATGATGTGACACACCTTCTTAGGTGAGTACATTAGGGATCCCCCTGTCATATGCAGGCACCGAAACCTGGCCTTTAGGAGGCCAAAGGTGCGTTCGATCACCCTCCTAGTACGCCCATGGGCCTCATTGTACCGTTCCTCTGCCCTGGTCCGGGGATTCCTTACTGGGGTCAGTAGCCACGACAGGTTGGGGTACGCAGAGTCCCCCAATAGCCATACACGGTGTCTCTCTAGCTGTTCCATCACGTAAGGGATGCTGCTATTCCTCAGGATGAAGGCGTCATGCACTGACCCTGGGAATTTGGCATTTACATGCGAGATGTACTGGTCAGCCAAACACACCACCTGGATGTTCATGGAATGGTAACTTTTTCTGTTCCTGTACACCTGCTCCCTGTCTCTTGGGGGAACCAAAGCCACATGGGTCCCATCAATGGCACCAATGACGTTGGGAATATGTCCAAGGGCGTAGAAATCACCCTTCACTGTAGCCAATTCGCCCACCTCAGGGAAAATGATGTAGCTCCTCACGTATTTCATCAGGGCAGACAACACTCTGGATAACACCTTCGAAAACATGGGCTGAGACATCCCAGAAGCAATTCCCACTGTTGTCTGAAATGACCCACTTGCCAAGAAATGGAGTACTGACAGGACCTGCACCAGAGGGGGAATCCCTGTGGGTTGGCGGATGGGGGACATCAGGTCGGGCTCCAGCTGGGCACACAGTTCATGTATAGTGGCACGGTCAAGCCGGTAGGTCAGGATAATGTGGCGTTCTTCCATTGTCGACAGGTCCACCAGCGGTCGGTACACGCGAGGATTCATCCGTCTCCTCGCCAAACCCAGCGGACGGTGCCTAGGAAGGACAACATGGAGCACAGAGTCAAGCAACCCACAGGTACGTACTCACAGCTTGCACAGTAAACGATTCTCTATGCATTGAATGGCGTGTCTGAGTGGCTATGCAAGGCCTAGGCCTGTGTGACGCAGTTGAAATTGAGCCATGTGGACCCTCGAAATGGCGGCTGCCTGACCTGTGAAGTGTGACAATGGGATGTGAGGTCAATGCGCTGGCGTGGCACACCGCGGCGGTCGGCGGTCGAAGACCGCGGCGCGAAGCCGCATTGGTTAACATTGAAGCCTATGGGTTTCAGGAGCCAATGGCGAAGGGCGCCGGCGGTGGCGGTACGCACCGCCGCGGTACGCACCGCCGCGGGCGTGACCGCCATTTTCTATCTACTTATTCACTCGCGACTTGAACTTTCACAGGAGAGGACCTATACTGCAAGTGTTGCTGTGACCTCGGTCTGGAAGGGACAATGGCTGCTGCGCCTGGGGAAAGGGCCCCTGCCTTCACTGGAGAAGAGTTGGAGAAACTTGTGGATGGGGTCCTCCCCCAGTATGCGCTACTCTACGGTCCTCCAGACCAACAAGTGAGTTTAATTCAATATGGATTTGGGGCCACTGGCTGGCTTGGGGGCCTGGCGGGGGGCCTGGCGGGGATGGGGGGCATGTTGGGCCTGGCGGGGGGCCTGGCGGGGGGCCTGGCGGGGGGCCTGGCGGGGATGGGGGGCATGTTGGGCCTGGCGGGGGGCCTGGTGGGGGGCCTGGCGGGGATGGGGGCATGTTGGGCCTGGCGGGGGGCCTGGCGGGGATGGGGGGCATGTTGGGCCTGGCGGGGGGCCTGGCGGGGATGGGGGGCATGTTGGGGCTGGCGGGGGGCCTGGCGGGGATGGGGGGCATGTTGGGCGTGGCGGGTGGCCTGGCGGGGGGCCTGGCGGGGATGGGGGGCATGTTGGGCCTGGCGGGGGGCCTGGCGGGGGGCCTGGCGGGGATGGGGGGCTTTGGGCCACTGGCAACGAAAATGCAGACAAACTTGAACGTGGTATTTCTCCCTCCCTGTATGTGTCACATAGGTCCGCGCCCATGAGAAGATCGGGATTTGGCGTGCCATCGCCAAGGAAGTCCGGACCCTGGGGGTCCACCATCGACGGGGCACCCACTGCCGCAAGAGGTGGGAGGACATCCGCCGCGGGACCAAGAAGACCGCCGAGTCTCTGCTGGGGATGGCCTCCAAACGTAGGCGGGGTGCCTGCCGTCAACTGACCCCCCTGATGTTCCGGATCCTGGCGGTGGCCTACCCTGATTTGGATGGGCGCGTGAGGGCAGCACAGCAGACACAAGGGGGTGAGTACAAGCATTATCTGCTCTGTTGTCGCACAGTGGAGGTGTCTGGGTGGGGGAGGAGGGCTGTGGGTCCCCCTAGGCCAGGGCGATATCTGTAGGCTGGGCACCCCCGTAAGCCCCTGTGTCCCCAGCCACCACCCTCAGTAGTGTGTCAGTACAGCCATCCCTGGGCCGTGTCATCCATGGGTGCAGTTGTCAACTCTAGGCGTGTAGGGCATGTTCCACGGAATGCGTAGCGGACCCCAAGTGCGCAACTTAGTGCAGGGGGCATCTGTGTCTGTCATGTCCGCTAACTGTACCGGTGATCCATGTACTCAAAATCTCTTTATTTCTCTCTCCCCCCCCCTTTTTGTTTGTCTTTCTGTGCTTGTGTGCATCAGCATCATCAGGCGGAGGAGAAGTGGCATCGGGGCAGGAGGGAGCTGCATCTCACATGGCCCAGGAGGGCCATGCCACAGAGTCTGACTGGACCAGTGAGACGGAGGGCGAGGGGAGCTCCACAACGGGGACGACTGGACCCTGCAGCGACACGGACACGTCCTCGGAAGGGAGCTCCCTTGCGGGGGTGGCACCATCCGTGCCCCCCGCCATTACAGGTACAGCCGCCACCCAGCGCACCATCTCCGCCCTCCCAGCAGCCCCTCAGCGTTCGCCCCGTGCCCGCTCTGCCAGGAAGCCGGGCATCTCCTTCGCCCCAGGCACCTCAGGCCCTGCCCCTGTTACCCCCGCTGCCCTCAGTGAGGAGGTCATTGACCTCCTCCGAACGCTCATTGTTGGGCAGACTACCCTTTTGAATGCCATCCAGGGGGTGGAGAGGGAGGTTCATCGCAGCAATGCGTACCTGGAGGGCATTCATTCGGGTCAGGCTGCCCATCAGCGATCGTTCCAGGCTCTGGCCTCAGCACTGACGGCAGCCATTGTCCCTGTCTCCTGCCTCCCTCTACTAACTCCCTCCTCCCAGTCTCCTGTTCCTCTGCCTGTCCCACCCACACCATCAGACCAGCCTGCACACACCTCAACACCCAAGAGCAGCTCATCCAAACATAAGCACCACAGATCACGCAGACATTCACACAAGCAACATTCCGATGCAGACATGCCAACAGTCACTACCACCTCTGTGACCCCCACCTCCTCGTCTCCCTCCTCCCTCCCTGTGACGTCTACACTCACACCTTCATTCACCTCACCATCAGCCAGTGTTTCCATCACCAGCATACCCTCCACTACAGTCCGCACACGTGCAGTCACCACCCCCACTGCCATTTACACGTCCCCTGTGTCCTCTCCCACTGTGTCTGTCACCCCCTCTTCCACACCACACAAACGCAGCCACCCACCCACCCAACAGCCATCCACCTCACGACAGCCTCCTGCTCCTGCACCTGCACCCAAAGACAGCAAACTTGTCTCGCCTACAACCACATCCTCTCCCTCCACTCCGATACCCACTGTACCTACCACTCTCCATTGTCCCAAGAAAATCTATCTCTCTACTGCTACCTTCTTTCCTGACCCTGAGCCCCCCCCTCCTTCTCGTCGGGGTAAAAAGAGCACCTCAGCCACCACCAGCCCTGCAGCCCCCTTGACAAGGGTGCAGGGGTATTGGAGCCCACCAGCCCGCAGGTCTGGATCTTCGCCCAGCAGCAAGGGGACAGCCAGCCCACCCCCTGGGAAGAGGAGCAGAAGGCGGAAGGGCCGCCGCCGGAGCCCGGATTCGATATCCCCCCAGGACACTAGCCAGCCACCGTCAACAGCCACAGCTCCAAAGGGAGGAAAGGGCCACAGACTCCCGACTAAGGAGGGCAAGGGCAGCAAGGCGGAGAAGTCAGGCAGCAGGCCTGCTGCCCATGGAGGACCCGTCACAGCTGCCCAGGAGGAGCCCGCAACCCCCATAGCCGCTGCCCCGGGAGGAACTGGCACAGCTGCCCCGGGAGAGCCCACCACCCCCATAGCCGCTGCCCAGGGAGGACCCAGCCCAGCTGGCCAGGAGGGCCCCACCACCCACAGCCCAGGTGGGCATTGAAGGAGCACCATCCCCGCTGCCCAGGAGGGCACCACCAGGCAATGAGCAGTTGGCCATAGAATGGCCGCCGTCTCCAGCACCGCTCCGCTGGGGACCGCCGTCTCAAGAATCGCTGAACTGGGCCCTTCAAGGCAAGAACCGCTGAACTGGGCCCCGCCGTCTCCAGCACCGCTCCGCTGGGGACCGCCGTCTCAAGAACCGCTGAACTGGGCCCTTCAAGGCAAGAACCGCTGAACTGGGCCCTTCAAGGCAAGAACCGCTGAACTGGGCCCTTCAAGGCAAGAACCGCTGAACTGGGCCCCGCCGTCTCCAGCACCGCTCCGCTGGGGACCGCCGTCTCAAGAACCGCTGAACTGGGCCCTTCAAGGCAAGAACCGCTGAACTGGGCCCTTCAAGGCAAGAACCGCTGAACTGGGCCCTTCAAGGCAAGAACCGCTGAACTGGGCCCCGCCGTCTCCAGCACCGCTCCGCTGGGGACCGCCGTCTCAAGAACCGCTGAACTGGGCCCTTCAAGGCAAGAACCGCTGAACTGGGCCCTTCCAGGCAGGAACCGCTGGCCCTTTGGCAGACGTGGCAGGGCAGGATCTGTCTCGGGCAGGGCTGCAGGATGTCCTCTGGCCAACATGCCTCCTCCAGTGGCAGTGGAGTCTGTTATGGACTGTTTGGACTGTGGCTTTGCTCTCCCCAGGATGGCCCAGTGGGCAGGCCACCCACTGTATGGACTGTATGGACTGTGGCTTTGCTCTCCCCAGGATGGGCCAGTGGTCATGGAGTCCCCTCGTGGATCTGGCGTCGTGTACTCAAGTGGCTGAGGTGCCCCCCCTTCCCTTCCCCCTGAGGTGCCTGTCCTTTTTTCTTTCTGATGCCCCTGCAGTGTTCTCTCCGTGGAGTTCTTGTCGTGGGACTGGGCCTTGCCCCTTTGCTCAGGACCCCTGTGGTCCACGGACAGTGGTTGGACTACATTTAGTAGCTGTATATATTTTGTACATAGTTTATTTATTTATTTGGATTACTGCTGTCCATTTTTCAATATATCTGCCCGTTTGAGATCTCTTCTTTTGGTCTTTGCATTATTTCGGAAGGGGGGGGTTTGTGGGTTGTGACAGTGATCTGTGGGAATGCATTGATGTGTGTGTTGTAGTGGGTGTGGGTGGGTGGGTGTGTGCCGGTAATCTTTTCCCTCCCCTGTGTCGTAGGTGCAGTACTCACCGATGTCTTCCGCGCCGCCGGGCGTGCTCCTGGTACAGGAGCAGGTATAGGAGTGCGGGGATGACCTGCAACTCGGGTTCCATACTGCCGGAATCTCGCGTGGAGTATGTGGAGGTGAGCGTTTTCCCGTTCGTAGTCTGTTTCCGCCGTGTTTTTATCGGCGGTGCTCCCGCCCCGGAAAAGGTGGCGGATTGGTGGGTTGTGATAGGGTGGGCGGTACATTGTCTGCCGCCTGGCTGTTGGCGGGGACCGCCGCGCTGTTTGTTTGTTCCGCCGTGGCGGGCGGAGTGTTAATGCGGCGGGCTGTGTTGGCGGTTCCCGCCAGGGTCAGAATTGCATATTTTGGACCGCCGGCCTGTTGGCGGGTTGGCCGCCGCTTTATCACCGACCGCCAGGGTCAGAATGAGGGCCATAATGTGGACCTTTGCCATACCAGCAAACTAGTGAGGGTGATGGAGGGCATGCCAGGCTGAAATGGAGAGATGGGTTGCCTTCTTCTAACACTGATGGGGCGTGCAGCCACGTTTAGGATGAGCTCTCTCCCGAAGTTTCTGCATGTTCTCCAAAACACATATTATCGAATACCGCCAGAGGCCTTTGCTACTTTAGCGAGGTACATGCACCTCTTCCCGTAGAAGGGAAAACACCCTAGAATTGCCCTAAAAATGCTACAGGGTAATGAGTATAATGGTGGATTGTTCCTTCCAGACCCTGAAGTGTAATATCGGGCAGCCCATCTTATTAATGTCAATGACTTGATGTTTGCTCCTCTGGACCACTCCACGGTTTGACTGCAGAGGTCACAGTGGGAGTGGAAATCTTGCCTTTATTATCTCTATGGGGGAAGACAGGGTCTTCTACGAGCCATTCAGGTGTCCCTGATTGCTTGGCCTAAATTTACAACTCTCCACGAGGGAGACTCCCCTGTGGGAGAGTCGTTGTCTGCCGGAGCTCTGAAAACTGACTGGCTTTGATGCCTGGGACTGCATTGCAATTTCCAAGGTGGGGAACTTGCTGGAGGTTAGACCCATCATTCCTTTTACATTTCTTCTAAAAGAGTTTGCTCTAATTACAACGCTGTTCCTGCACTACGCGGGGTTAAGTTATGCATGGAGGGTGGAGGGTCTCGCAGGGAAGGGGATCCCAGATTACATCCCGTTAGAAGGAAGATTACTAATGGAGAAAATGGGAAGAGGAGCAATATCCATTATGTATAAGACTATAAACAACAACATGCTTGACACTCTCATTAGACTACTTAGTTGATGGGTAGAAGACCTGGGAGATTTGGAGATGTTGATAGGGAGGCAGTACTGACGTTTCCGCAACAGGTGGCAATTAGGTTGTGACTTCAACTTATCCTGCACAGGGGGTACTATGATAGACAAAGATTACACACTATGGGTAAAGCACAACATCTGCCATATTTGAGATGCTGGTGGCAGTTGACTACTTCCTTCATACCATATGGGGGTGCCTGCTGATTTATGAATACTGGGTAAGGATTGTGGAGGAACTCTGGGAGGTGTTCTCGCAGGAGAACTGAATGGACCACAAATTAATTCTTCTGGGAATCCGTAATGACAAAGACCTGCCCCATGCTGTTACTGTTTTGTGGTCTTGGTCTGGTAGTGGCTAAAGGGGATATTACTTGCCTGTGGAGATCAGAAGTGTTTCCAATATTCAGGGAATGGAGAAGAGGAATGGACATATTTATGATGGCGGAGAAGGACACATAGGCCAGCAGAGGTTGTCCCCTGAAACTTTGTAGGATTTGGGGGACTGGATGCAGTTCCATTCCTTAGACATGCTGATTGATGGGGAAACACAGACCACTGAGGTACACTGATGTGGGCAGACAGGGAGGAAATTCGGTACTTGTGGATTGGGATTCATGATGATGGACAACAACAATAATTATATTTGCTTTGGTGGTTGAGTGTCTGTGGGGTGCTTGGGGTATTGTTATTTACATTTTTGTCCTTTGCACCATTTGCATTGTACATATATTGGTGAACTGCTGTGAGCTATTTGATTGGTCATTTGATGCACTGCTAAAAAACTAAATACAAATATCTAAAAAAAACAAATAATCAATGCACTGCCAAATCAACAAGTCATGTCAACTAGCCCAGCCTTCCTTGAGGTAGAATCCTAACTCCAAATGAAAATATAGGCAAATGCTGGCAAAAGGAGAATCATATCAAATTTTCAAGAATCGTATGTGTAATTTATATGACATTACCCATATTACATGATTTACCCATAGTCTGTTACCTGCATGTAGAGATCTGTACTGAAAGGGGGTGCCTGGTATACAAAATTCACACAAGACACCGCTTGCTTTTCTTTGCACCATGATGAATGCTAAATCACGTTTTGCAAAACAAAATATCAGTTTTAGTGCCACCTTGACCAAAGTAATCTTCCTTGTGCAGCATTCTGTAAATAAGGAGCTGCACAATTTTATGCCGTTCGCACAATGTGACGCTGCAGATTTATTCTAATATTGGCCATAAACTTATCACTCACACATGTTAAAGCAAATGTCATCCATTTAGGATTAAATTTACCTCACTCCGGACTCTAAGGTAATTTCTCTTCACTCATAGGATTACTCTACGGCAAGGGAGAATTATCAATATTCACTATTAGTGTAATAAAAATTGACAAACAACAAGGAGATTGCAGGGTCAACTGATGGTCATTAGGATAAATTGCTCCTGTGTTTATGGCACTGAATTTGACACCTCTAAGACCATGGGTTCAAATGCAGTGCCAGGGGTCTCCAGGGGTCTCAACTGCAACCCCCAATTGACATCCATGGTTGCTTCCATGATTGCACTGTCCACCGACTTTACTGCCAATAACAGTCCATATCACGATGAGCTTTGCTGGTGCAGTGCAGAGCTCAGCACCTGTTTTATGTACCTGCGGTCATTGGTGTCCACGGGGGGGGGAAAGGGGATGGGTGCTTGCACCACGTTGGAGTTAGGTACAGCGTGGTGTGCAGGCTCACAGTGCAATGTAACACTACAGCGTCCATTGTGTTATGCTCCCTCAATAGTATGGCCGTGGCCCCAGCCAAAAACAGTCCGGGACATTGACAAAAAGGTTTGGAGAATAGATGGTGTTAAAATTATACCCCCCCCCCCACCGAAAAAATGCCTGCAGACCCCATGGCTGCAGAGCCTAAAGACAATTCATTTAACCCAATATGTCTCCGCGTTCGGAAACAGTGAACAAGGTGTGTCTCTTTCTATTGGCAGTGAACAAGATTTGTCTCTTTCTATTGACGGTGAACATGGTTTGTCTTTTTCTGTTTCTGAATAGCAGCTATCTAAAATAATGCACTGACTGAGAAATATCGGATTAAAACAGCGAGCAAAATGTGTCTTTTTTTTCTAAGTAGCAGCTGTTTAAGATAATTAATTAAACAATTAAAATAGAGGGTTAAAACAGTGAGACTGGCTTATCTATTCCTGTTCCTAAGTAGCAGCTACCTAAAACAATGGAATGACTGAGAAATATTGGGTTAAAACAGTGAGCAGGTTCATATTTCTGATTTCTGAGTAGCAGCTATCTAAAATAATGCACTAACTCCAGGAAATAGCAGGTTAAAACAGTGACCAAAGTTTGTCTCTTTGTCTTTCCAATAACTGAAAAGCATCTGGTTAAAAAGTGAGCATGACTTGTCTATTTCTTTTTCTGAGCTACAACTGATTAAAATAATGTCTGAACTTGAAGAAATATTGCATTAATAGAACTTAGGCCCGCAAAGTGGTGTAAATTTTGTAAGTTTTGCACAGTTTTTGCATCAAAAAGCGGCCTAAATGCAGCGCTAAAAAAGTATAGATATGGGTCTATAATTGAATTTTGTACGTTTTCGCTGCTTTTGCGTAAAAAAATTACGCAAATGCGGCGCAAAAAAAAGTATAAATCAGGCACTTAGGGGCATATTTATACTCCGTCTGCGCCGATTGTGCATCAAAATTTTTGACGCACAATCAGCGCAAACGTTGCCCCGTATTTAATCTTTGGCGGCCGAGCCCGCGGATGACAAAATTCCGCTGTGTGCATCATTTTTTGGATGCGTTAATTATATGCAAGGTAGGCGTTCGCGTCCAGAAAATGGCTTAAACGGCCGTGCGTCGTATTTATGCTTTCGGGCAAAAATGACGCACGGCCGGGAGGCGGAGCCAGAAAATGACGCACAGCCCGATTTGCGTAAAAAATTAACGCCTGGGTAAGGGCAGGCGTTAAAATGGGGCAAACACACCTATATTTAATCAGAACACACAGAACAAACAGCAGAGCAGCAGAGCAGCAGAGCAGCAACAGGGAGCCATGGAGGTGATTCTAATCCAGCATGCACGCAGATGCAGAGCCCAGCAACAACACCAGCAGGGACCCCAAAGGAAGCGCAGAGGCAGGAGAGGATATTCCGCCCAAGAACAACCCTTCAGGGCCTCAGGGAACACAACATCATACAGAGGTACCGGTTGAACTGGCAGGCCATTCAGCAGCTGCTGCGAGACATTGAACAGCAGTTGGCCCCCACTTTGGTGACACCCCGCACCATCCCAACAGAAACAAAGCTGCTTGCCGTACTTCATATGCTGGCAAGTGGCTCTTTTCAAACAACTGGTGCCCTGGTTGGCGGAATATCACAACCATCATTCTCCGCCTTTTTGCCCAAAATACTGGATGCCATCATTCAACTGACACCCCGCCACATCTGCTTCCCTAACACACTGCAGAAGCAGCAGGAAACAAAACAGGGGTTCTACGCAATCAGTGACTTCCCACACGTCCTTGGTGCAATCGACTGCACACATGTACGTCTTGTGCCACCTGCTGCAACTGAACACCTCTACCGCAACAGGAAGAACACACATTCCATCAACGTGCAGGCCATAGTCGATCACCAAGGATTGATCACCAACATCGTGGCTAAATATCCTGGGAGTGTACATGACTCCTTCATCTTCCGTCACTGCACCATCAATCAACACTTCCAGGATGGACGGTATGGCAATGGACTACTTGTTGGTAAGTACAAAAACCTACATATATATATACACTGCACAGCAACCCTCTAGGACACACAACACATACACCACAACAGCAACATGTCAACAGGAACACACTGAGATCCTGACATCACTAGCCATGTTTCTTAAGTCACCATTGAACCTGTCACACATCGGATTTTACTGTACAGCCTAATGTTAAGACATTAATGAGTGTGGTTGCCTAAATGTCACCTTGCAAATTGTAAGTGTCCCAATGACCTTTACATTAATACTTTGCCTATGTCTAAAGGTATGGGATGTCCAGGGTACTTTGATATGAACGTGTTAACAACACTTTCAATTTCAACTCTGCATGGAACCATCATCTCACCCCCAGTGAAGACACACGGACACCTGTATCACAAGTCACAATGCTAGGGAGGGCACACTGTACTGAAAATCCCAAAACATACTGCTGACAAACGTTTAGCAGACAAACACTTGTTCAGCCAAGGAAACAACACAATGCAGATGCTACAGCCTACAAGCATAGGATGTCACATTAGTACACAAAAGAGTCACAGACAACACAAGACAACTACTGCCATTAAAGGTCTTTTCAATATACATCAACATGATCCATTCATTTTCTCTTGCAGCTGATCAGGGGTATGGCATCCAGCCATGGATTATGACACCATTTGGCAACCCGAGTACAGCTTCAGAGCGTGCATACAACGAGGCCCATAAGAGGACACGCAGCATTGTCAAGCGGACCTTCAGCATCCTCAAGTCAAGGTTCCGCTGCCTCGACATCACTGGTGGTAGCCTCCTATATTACCCCGAGATGGTCTGTAGGATCATCCTCACATGTGCAATATTGCACAACGTTTGTGTCAGAAGAAATATTCCCCTCCTGGAACCAGAGCCACACATGCCTGAAGAGGAGGAAGAGGAGGATGATGGCCTGCAACAGGAGGGGGAACTACAGAACACATCTGCTGGTATATGCAGGCGGCAACAGATTGTAAATAATTTCTTCTGAATATGATCACCTTCACCACTTTAGTTAACTAATGTAAATAAACACCTATTATAATCACCATATCATGGTCTGGCTATTCCTTTTTACACACCTTCATCTCTACTTATCAGAATAAGAGTGTTGCCTCGTGGAGCATTGTTGAGATTCTGAGTAGGACACGGAACATCCCAGAGCTTGTGTGATGCCTAACATACAATGGTCAAATACACACACACTCTTAATGACATATATCATGTACATATCTCCTTTGAAGGCCTATAGCAGAGGACCACAACTATTTCACACATACATGTTGAAAGCAAGGTCCAACGCAGCATATGGCACACAACTATGACACCATCACTCAATAGGGGGAAAACAAGCTTTGTACGTGAGGCAGTCAATGTGCTTTGGCATCACTAACAGGAATGTCTGACAAGACCCTTGACAGCAGTTAGTCCAACTGCATCCAATCTTTGCAATATCTGTGACTAGAGTTCCATAGAAGCAGAACATAGACAGCACAAGTGCCACACATATGACATGCATTGCGCACATAACATTCCATGTACATGTCAGCCCATTTCCGAACTCATCACACACCCATGCACCTGGTCACAACCCACCTGTTGGAAGAGGTCCCTGAAATACTAAGATGTGTACCCTGATAATACCTCCTCTACACACACAGACCAACATTAGCAAACCAGTGTGCTATACCCTTTACTAAGGTATGCCATTGTCATAGAACATCTGACTGCATGGACGTCAGGTCAATTTATACACTGACTTCTAGTTTCAAAGCCCTGTTAGCACATGTAGATTGCTGCCCCTTGTGAAACTGCCTGTTGGCCTTTAGAATGCAAGTCTCACCTACAGGACTGGTGAGAAACAGATGCAGCCCACACCTGTGAATACCTCCATGCACACCACCCATTACAAAAAGCACTGCCCCTGATGATGCCTGGAACAGCATAGTAGTAGCCATTATGTCAAATACATCGTCAACCATTGATAGTAATTAAGCCATGTAACACAGCCCTTGGTTTCATTTGTCACCTTCAAAAACACAGGACATACACAGTTTGACATGTCAACTGTCTAGTTTGTCCTCCAAACAGTCTCAGTCAGACCACTAATTATGTAACTTGTCCAGTAGCTGGCTCCTGAATCATCTTGCATTCTGTCAGCCTGACTGGCAACTGTCTGTGCGTCACACTAAAGTATCCATGTGTCTACATATGTACCACACTTGCGTTGGGAAACCTGCCATTCATCAGGGGGCATTGGGCATGGGCTTCTACCATGCATTCACAAATACATTGTATAGCATCATCTGCCTTTTAACTGTACCATTTGAGTTACATCCTCTTGGAAATGCAAAATTCATGGCCCATCCCTTTTCTGGGTTGCATTTATGCATGAATGACAAAGTGTGACAGTGTCCCAGGGTCATAGGCAGGGCTTGGGTACGGGGCTTTCAACACAACCAGCAACCTCTGATAATGTACATGACTAATACACAAATGTCAGAACCATGACAGTTCACACACAGCATCACAGTGCGCACAACATAGTGATGGGCCGTGTGTGCTGAATAGCTGCTAGAATAAACAGCACAGAGGCTATGATGTTCCCAGATGCAGTGGGAAGTGCAGAGGCCAACCTGTGTACAAATATTGTAATGACACCTGCCGGAACATGACAATTGAGACATTATCTCACTCTGCACACCAAGGTTGCCCTGTTGACTGTCTCATTACACGTCATTAGTGACAGGGTGGGACCATCCACATGTTGGTTCACATATCCACATCTACTTTACTCACATTGATCAACAAAGGATACTCAGTAGTTACAGGAATAGCTGCCACTGACTCATGACGAGTCCTGGTCCGAACTGTGACAAATTACATCCCCAAAAATGTACAGGATCATCATTGGACCACACACATGAACAAGACACCTATGTGCAAATGATCACTGGAAATATGTGGACGGGTGCTGTCTTGTATGCTGGTCCACCACGGCCACTTGATAGTTGGGGCTTACTTCTATAGCCTCAACTGTGGTGTCATCATACATATGAGATTGACCCTTGTCTGTCTGTGCAAACAACATGGTACCCACTTCCTCTATGCATGTGTATGACTCACTGTGGGATTCATCAACTAGTGCCTAGGAAGCTCTTCCAATACTCTAGGACATAGGATGTAGAAATTGTGGACCTTTGACATGAACATGTGTCTGCCATCCAACTGGTGCCTGCTATGTCACATGTGGTGTCTACGTGACCCTAAAACTTGGAAGTATACTTTGCGGGTGTTGTTACATGTATGACTAACTCATGCCCTTGCTCATTCCAATTTTTACTTGCATCTTAGGTTTGGACACATGGACGTCACATTCATACAACCAAATGTACAATAATGCTTCATGTGAGGTACACACACACCTGGTCAACCAACAAATTAGTTGTCAAACCACACACTTTGAGCCAAAGGCAATTAGGTATTGTACATATGTGCATCACATTGCTATCCTCTCCTTATGGCAAACATGCACAATTTGTGCCATACATATATGTGGGACGCACATATGACCATCTATGACGTCAGCCAACTGTAAACATACTGTGAAGGGTGAAGTGGATGATGTTCCGCTGCAGTATGATGTCACACATGTGAACATACACCATCAACACCATACTATCTTCAATTAGCCAATCTCTGATGTGTTCCAAATGTAAAATAACCAAAACACATGTAAAAAATGCCACAAACCAGTTAATGCACTGTAATTTTGACGTACCTAGCGGTGTGCGTCATATTTTGTTGCACAAAACTGTATTTGTGTCGGGTTTTTTGACGCACAGGAGTGAAATATAGCCCACATCCAGATACTTGTACAGTCCATGTATCATTATGTGGATGCGGGTTAATATTCACGTCTGTGCGTCAAAAAAATGACGCAAATACAGTTTTGTGCAAGAAAAAAAAACGCATAACGTGAAAACGGCGGGACTTTTCATTCAGGAAGTGATGTAATAGGATATCCTGTTTACAGATCTTGTACAGTGGGTGTACTTTCACTTTCACTTTGCAGTCTATGATCCTTCTAGACTGTGTGGCTGTGTAGAGAGTGTTGTCCAGAGATTTTGTGCTGTATTTGTCCTGTGTGCTATCTGTAAAGTCCTTTTGTGAAATACATTTTGTTTGTATATACTGTAATACTGTGTTTTGTCTACATTTGTCCATTTATCTTGTGTATTTCTTGTTTGTGGGAGTCTGTTGTGAGTAGTGTTAATTTGGGGATAGTTGGGCTCTTTTAGTGTTTAGGTTTACTTTTTTTCTGTGTTTTTACCCCTACTTTTGCCCATTTCCCCTTCCTATTTCTTTTACCCCTATTCCTTCTCTTCAATTAGAAGTATGTCTGGTAGGCCACATCTTGGCAGGATGGGGGAAGAGGAGTTGGGGGGCTTCATCTGGCTGGTGACACATTTCTTGCCGCTCATGATCCAGGCAGGGTCATACAGGGCTACCCGACAGAGGCGCGCAGAATCCGGTGGGGAAAGGTGCTGCATCACCTGCAGCGTGTGTATGCCAGCCAGAGGAGTGACCACCAGCTGAAGCACCGGTGGGCTGACCTCATCACCAGGGAGCAGGATCTCTTGGACCACCTGGGAATCATGATTGGTGGCACTGTTGGTGAGTACGACTATTGTTATTGTGCACAAATGAATGCTCTGTTGTGACATCAGTGGATTAGTGCAATGTCTGCCAGCTAACTTGATGACTGTGTGTAATTTTGGGGACATATAAGGGGATCATTGATGCACTATGGCAAGGATCACAATTGCTAGCTGTCAGGTAGCACGTGCTCAGCAAACTTACAGGTAACTTTACCATGAAGGAAATTGGTGTGGCCTTTCTGTCAGCACAGCTAACAAAATAGGAGCCAATCATGTCTATATAGGGTATTATTGACAGAGAAGTACAGATGTACCAACATTTAGGCCAACTATGTTGACGCAAATTGCTAGACTGACTTTAGAATCACTACATGATGCTGAAAATGAGTGCTGCTTTCACGACAATTTATAACAGCAAAGTGGCTCAAACATTGGTCTCATGTGAGTCTGGTGAGTGTGGAAGGAAAGCGTTCACAGAAGTACTATGAATGTGTGGGATTATTGTGTTTCTTAATCTTTTAGGATAAATGTCAGTTCATGATTTGAATACATCGTGTAAAGGTGTAAGGTGCCCTCAGCTAACATCGTAAGATGTTTGTTGGAATCGGTTGAGCCACAATCCAAATATGGATGGCAGACCAAGTGAATGCACATGGCTTTACATCTCCATGGCTGGTGCAAATCACCATAGCTGGGCCACATCAATTGACTATACTGCAACAACAGGATGGCTTACAGGAGTCCCTGCCCCTCCCTCTGTACATTGGGCCTATGTCCAATAAATGTGTCATGGCCACAAGGCATGTTTGACTGGTAATGCAGTCCTCAAGTAACCAGGCGTTGGATGTTTCTCTTGGATGCACATGATGAGACGATTACACTCCATATTTTTTAGTGCTCACCAATTATGGGGCAAGTTTGCAACCACATGATAGTTAGGGCCAATGTATGTGTGCAGATATGTGTGTAACTGTCACAGGAGACCCATGCTATGTACAAGTTGGTCGTGAAATATCAGATGCAGTACCATCATGTCTGAATGGCTGCCATTTATTTATTCAGCCTACACATTGTAAATGATACTGAAAATGTTGCACTGTGCACAGATTTTGAGCACATTTCTCCATTCCATACCTTGCAGGTGGACCGGTGCCCTACACTGTGGGAGAGGTGGCGACATTTGAGGACCCCAACCACTACAGTAAGTGTTTACATGTCTGTTATGTGTTGTGTTTGCTGGTTATGGACTCGTGTGAGTTGGACGCATAGCAAGGTGTGATGCTGTGGTCAAGTTTTTCACTTGTTCCATGAGTGGGAATGCAGTTCTCACATGTTTTGAGTTAGCCAATGCGTATCCAATGGTATCATGTAGGGATTGTAGGACATCCCTGTAGGCCCCACTGTGAGTACAGGGGATAGTCATGTCTCTGACACTTGTATCACCAAGAGTCGCAATGGAAGTCAGCCCCTATTTAGTCAGCCTGTCAGACACACATTCTCTAAGATTGGTGGAGCTATTAGCTTCCCAATAGACATCTGCTTCACTATTTACCTACGTGAGTTTGAAACAGTAGATAGAACCTCCTAGCAGCATGTATTTCCACATGTAGTGCATCAAGTCTGTGGAACCAGAGTGTAATGGCCTAGGTGTGCATGCAATTCATGATCATGGGTGTTCTAGCAACTCTGTGTCTGATGTAAGTCAGGCCTCACTGGAAGTATATGTTGTGTACTAAGTTCTGATTTTCCTGACATGTCTGACCCTGTGAGTGCGCTAGGGTTTGCTGACTCCAAATTGTAGATAGACCTTACCTGTGGTGTGTCTGTAGAGACAAACATGTGTTGATTAGCCTATACACTCCTCAGTGTACATGTTGTTGGCAAATTATAGTTGTATATCCACCGCCCCCCTCAAACACGGCCATGGGTTTGTGAATGGTGTACCTAGTATTGATGCTACCAGTATGTTACACATACCTGTGAATAAGTGACAGTTTGGTTGCATACTAGTATACACACTCAGGTTTGGCACTTGGTACCATACTGGAAAGTCCAGTTACAACTTGCAGACCATGTGGCTTTAGTTTGGCTTTCCGTACACTGACATTTGTAGCCAGCTCTTGGTGGAGGATATGCAGCATGATTCTTAGATGTTAACTGTCAGAACTCAGATTGCAAGTCAAGGCCAGTTGTTACCCATCTTGTGGGTTATGAATGTGCTTTGTGTGATGTGACCTTTGTTGTCTGGCCGGCCATGTACTTCCTCAGGGACATTCGATGCTCTGTATTGTGATATGAGCTGTTAGAAGTACAGTAGATGTATTGTCTGATTAACTTGCTGTGCTGTTTCACACAATGCAGTTACTAATGTGGCATATCTGCATTTGTCTTCACAGCAGCTAACATGACTCCAGACCAGGTCCGTGAATTTCAGCGTCGGGCCATGCGATACCAGCACATCCTGCTGGTGGAGTCGGGGTTCCGGAGGATGGCCCGGCGATATCGCCATGAACATGCCTCCGGGGCATGGAGAGCCTTCCCACAGGGTGGGCCTACTGTGCCCACCACACCCAACACAGAAACAACCACCAATGAGAGCCAGGTGGCCCCACCGACAGCTGCCTCTGTTGCATCTACATCTGCTGGACTTCCTGGCCCCAGCATTGCCACCGGTGCAGGACAGCCCACACAGACCTCCTCCACCGGTACCCAGACTGCCACTGCTCCAGCTGTTGACCCTGCCGCCTTCAATAGACTTGAAAACAAGATGGACAAAGTGCTGCGCAAGGTGAGCCACCTGAGCCGGGACGTGCGGCACATTAAATGGCGGGTCAAGGATATCAAGAGGACCCTCCGGAGGGCCAACCTCTAGACAGTTGATTCGATGGACATGATACCCTCCCCTCCCTCCTCTTTCCTTGTTCTTATACTTAGTGGCCTTAGGGGGCTTAGTGTTAGGTTAGTATAGGTTGTTAGTTTAGTCAGTGTTAGTGGGTGGGGGGTAGGGGGTCCTGCTTGTTTCTTTTTTTTACTTATTACATGTGTGGGTGGGTGGGTGGGGGGCTATGTTGGTGTTCTTGTGTGTAAAAAAAAAAAAAAAAAAAAAAAAAAAAAAAACATAAAAATAAAATTTACCAAAAAAATATATATTTGTTTCAGATAGTTTAGTATGTGTTTAGGTTAGTATGTGCTGTCCTCAATGTGTCCCGTCTCATAAGGGGGGTGGGGGGTAGATGTTTAGAACGTTTTGTTACATGTGATAAGTAAGTGTAGCTTAGGTTAGTTAGGGGCAGTTGTGGGTAATGAGTATCAGGGTAGATTAGGGTAGGTAAGATTTTTCCCTCAGTTTCCTCATCTATGGTTAGCTTTTAATAAATATTTGGTTACCCCTTAATAGTATGTGTTGAATGGTACTTGATCGTGGGTTTGGATTCCGTGTACATCTCTTTTGTACTATAACATCTGTGTCCAATGCTACAAACAAATCCCAACTGAGCTGTACGATTGGCAGCTAACCCAGAGCTACCTTGCAAAGTGTCTACCCTTTGTTGCAACCACCAATCACAGTTAATATGGATGACAATGTGTTTCTGTTGATAAGTGTGTTTTCAAAGTCACTAACAGTGCTTCCAGACTTGATATTGGGGAAACAGTTTTAGGTCTGACTGCAGTGTGATGATCATGCACACCCTTATAAGATGAGTTCTCATTGTCAATCTTGTATTCTTGTATTCATGACCCTCATACATCATTTGTGACACAGTTCGGCATGATTACCTATTTGTATGTTAACTCAGACACCTTCATTTGGGCAGTTTTTTTAGTGTTTACTTAGATTAGTGTGGCATATTTATTGTGTTATTTTTGCACGTTGACAACATTTAGCGGGCACTATTTGATGACTTAGTTATCCCCTGAGGAAGCATTCTTCTGTCCAACACAGCATGGTGGTCTATGGTTTCTCACTTCATCAGATTATTCCCTCAGGATGGGCAGAGTATGATGCAATCATGGTCACTGTGCAGATTCTCTAACTACATAATATCTGGACAGTTGTATTGACAAGCTACGTTATTTGACAGTAGGGAAATTTCAATTATCTACTGCACAGTTGATATGTCACATTACCCAGAGACAGAATTGTTGTGTAAGTGCTATTTATTGAAAAGTGTTTTTGT